>NW_024466599.1:46557500-56557500 GCF_017591425.1 Ochotona curzoniae | reverse complement strand
TTAAATGCCTCGTATATATGCTCTCCTTTGCTTTCCAAACAACAAATAAAATTGACTTGAGAAGGAGGATAAGGAAAGCTTAAGAGAATTTGTACAAAGATCTAGACCTTTATAACTTACACAGCTTCGCTCTTTGTCGCCATACAATGATATCATGCAGAATTTTTTTAAGATTTGATTATTTCTCTTGTGAAGGCATATTTACCCCTAAAAGGAGATGCAAAGATCTTCCTTCCAATTGATCAATTCCCCAAATGATTACCACAGTGGGAGCTAAGCTAATCTGAAGCCAGGAGCCAGGAGCTTCTTCTGGTCTTCCAAGCAGGTGCGGGGTCTCAATGCTTTGGACCATCCTCTGCTGCTTTCCCAGGCCATAAGCAGGGAGCTAGACAGGAAGTGGAGCATTTGAAACACTAACCAGAGCCCATATGAAACTCCTGTATGCAAGGTGAGGATTTAACTAATGAGCTGTTTCATTGGGCCCTAATTTATGAATTTAACACAAGCACCAAAGGTTGCATTCTTATTCTTGGGAACAGAAAAAAAAAAGGAGGGGGGAAAAAAGACCCCTCTATATCTACATTAACACACTTACTAGCAGTGTTATAACGCAAAAGTAATAGACTGAATTTGTCAGGCTGAAAGGCAGTAAAAAAGGAGATTTGTTTGTTTGTTTTGAAGATTTCCTAATGTATATGGACAATAACTTTTGAAAAATGAGGTGATGCAGATTAAGCAGCCAGGTATTAACACTGTAAATATCCCTTATACTTTATCTCTCTACCTGGCCCTTTATTATTGTTTTTCAAATGCTATTCTTTATTTTTCAATGTATTTCTACATATAATACTTTCCTTTCCTTACATGTGGCAAAAGTATAAATATTCTATAGGGGTGACTTTAGAGATATCAGTAAGGGTTTAACAGATAGAATATTTTCCCTGTAACAGCTGGAAAAATCTACACTTTCTTTTCTTGCACAAAATGCCTGAATGTGCTGCACCTGTGAGGAAGGGGCAGTTAAAATAGGAAGGAGAACATAGTCAACAGAGCAGTGACTAGGCCCCAGTGTTGAACAAGAACAAAACAGATGTCTTCCTAAATTACGTTAAACAAATCATCAATCACCCTGTGAAATATGCTTAAAATCAGAGTTATTTATGGACATGCACTGGCAACTGCAGTCACCAATATAAATACATTTCTGTTACAAACGTACCGCATATCAGAAAGTGTCCTAAGAGTCTGATAAGCAAGTCTGCTGTGGGAAAACCATGTTAAAAGGTTCATGATGAATGAATGGAAGCAGCAAAATGTGTTTGTGGCAAGGGGAAAAAGGAGGTATAACGTGTGAGTGAAAAAAAAAATGAGAAAATAAATTGCTGTGTGCTTGTAGTGCCATTCTTTCTATGATGTGCTTGACTTTACATTCAGAAAGGACACCTGAGAGTGTGCTCTTGGAGAAAACTTGGAGTCGGAAAAAGTTGTTAGTAAGTTTGCATTGCCACATACATCAAAACAAAGCAACATATAACAGCAAGTCTGAATGAAGGATGGACTCTGCCCTTAAAATGAGTATAACATAGTAAACAGGAACCTGAAAGTAAAGTTGGTTAATTAAGGTTGGGATTTTTTTGTTGTTGTCTTGGCAACTCTTTCAAAGGCTAGTGTATATTGAGATGACTCACATCTAAGACTAAGCTATTTCTTCAGGTTCTAAATTATTGTTAAAACAAATTATCTTCAGAATTCTCCTTAAAGAGGGGCCCAACACCATGCCTCAATGGCGGCATCCCATCTTGCAAGTGCCAGGATCCCTTGTAAGTGTTAATTTCTGTCTGGTTGTTCTCCTTCCCATCCAGCTCCCTGTTTGTGGCCTGGGAAAGCAATGGAGGATGGTCCAAACCTTGGGAATCTGTACACATGTGGGAGACCCTGAAGAACCTCCTGGATCCTGACTTTGGATCAGTTCTGTTCCAACCATGGTGACTAGTTAGGGAGTGAATCAATTGGAGGGAAGATCTTTTTCTGTCTCTGCTTCTCTCCAGAAATCTGCCTTTCCAATAAAAATAGATAAATCTTATAAACTTAACAAAAGTAACCAAAACACCAAAATTCCAGAAATGTCTCTGTGTAGTTTACTCTGAGGCTATTGAAGGTGATTATTAAGGGAAGTTAAAAGTCCTTTGTGAGACAATGTGGGGAGGTAAGTCATTTTAAGGCTTTTATTGCCATTAATAGCTTTTTGCATCTTTCCACAATGATATTCCATTAAGGAAGATTCAAGAAATCAGAGATATTAATTTGACCTGGATGGTTCACACATTAAAATGTAAACTTCCATGTCCTGGAAAATTGACTGGTTGGTAGCCTAAAAGACAGAAGTTAGCGTTTACCCTGGCTACAGCGCTTTGCGTGTCATAACATGCAAACATACACTGATCCCACTGGATATAAATAACCAAGCACCTCAGCAGTGATGTATGGGAATTATTGGATTATTGGTGTGATTCTTAGGGGATTCTTTATTCCTTTAGAGTCTATAGAACTCTAGAAAATCAGAGCTTGTGGAAAGGTCTCGATTACTGGTAAATAAGTACATAACAAGGGGACCCAACTGAGATGTTTTTAGAAAATATCTTAATAGAGAAGAGGATGGTAATTATGATGCTCCTGCAAAATCCCTTACAAGAAATGGCAGAGCAGCTGCTTAGTGAGACTCAATGACACAGACTGCACTGCATAATCCCGAGAAACCAGAATTGTATAGGCTGAGCAAGTTAGGGGTTGTTTGCACACTGGCAGCAAAGGCAACATAGTGCATGGGAACCCCAAAATGTCACTGACAGAGGAAAAAAAAAACTTCATAGACATAAAAAATCCCACTTCCCAACAATGTTCCCTCAGCCACAATATGAGCAGATAAAATGTTTTTTGTCCCTGGTAGTGGACATAAGAGACACTTATGAAGACAGTAGCTGCATTGAGAGCGGATGAATTTGAGTCAGTGCTGTAACTCTCAGGTTTACAAGCAAACTTTGAGGGAGATATGCAGATGGCAATAGTAAAAATTGAAATTATTGAATTATCAACTTTCCATAAGTTCATTCTCTCTAATGAATATCGCATCAACTGGAAAAAGTGATTTGCAGGAAAGAGCAGGAAAAATTTCAAAGTAGGAGTTATCCATGACTTAACATTATAGACGTTATGATATTGTGATTCTTCAAGAGCCTCATTGGTGTGACTGCTGCGAAGGATGTTTTCCTCACTTGGCCTATAAACAAAAGCCCATTGAATCGTGAGATTACTTCTAACCACAGCACAGGATACACTCCGCAGCACCCTTCTTGTGGCATATTAATATGACAAGAATATTAACAGTTACTCAAAAAGAATTCCTCAGTGTTTGAGTGTTTCTTCCTGAAATTAAAAAAAAAAAAAGGATTATAGAGCCTGTGCATTGTACAGCCTGTGGTAAATCTAAGCAATCAGGAAAGTTTCTTATTAAGAGAGAATATACACTACTAAGCCAACCACAGACATATGCATGTCACATGTTGCAAAAGGAGTAACTCCCGAAGTAGCTCAATTACACATAAAATCATACATAAAATGATGGATGGAAAGTGCTTGACAATAAAGTGTATAATTAAATTGGGAGGAATTTTAAGATGGTATGGGAGAAGGTTTCTAGAAAGAGTAGGATATTAACAAGTAAAGGATGAATGGATTACAACATCATGCAGTGTATCAAAAGAACTTCTTTAAAAGTTAAAGTGGATGTGAAACACACACAGGCACATACACACTAGGAGAAATTTCTCTAGTACAAAAGACCATATCATGTTTTCTTCATTTTCATTTTGTTGTGATTCCCTTTTGCCTCTGAGGCATAGTAACACATGTAATAATCGCCAATACTGAATAATCTTTATAATGAGAGTGACTGACTACAAGGAAGTAGAAAAACATGTCCAGTCTGACAGCCTAGAATGCAGACTTGAACAAGTTTCGAGTTTGTACAGGTGCAGAATATCTGTACTGTATTTTTTTTCTACAGTGGAGTAGTAGCAATAATATGTCCTTTGTAGGACTGTGAGGAAGGTAAGATGGAATAATATGTTCTCGATCCGTTGTATTTTGTTCTAATAGGTTAAAGATGCTCTGATATTGTCAATATTGATTTGAATCTTTATTTTTTTCTCATCATTGTTGTGTAAACAATATAATAAAATGACTGACAGAACACATTGTATTAGATTTTGGTTTCTACAATATTTTAATTATTAGAACGTTGTAGTTGCTTCTAATTCAGATATTCTGATGTTTCTAATTTGGTATTTTTCCCCTCAGGATTATCTTGACAATTTTGGGTTTTTGATGATTCTATGTGAAGATTGAGATTTTTTTTCTGTCTACAAATATTCCGCTAGTATTTCGATTGAAATTGCATTGAAACTATAGATTGCTTTAGGCGGAAAGAACTTTCAATGCTATTTTAGTTCTCCCAATTAATGAATGAGGAGTATTTTTCCATTTTTTTGCATTTTTTTGTGATTCACTTCACTAGTGTTTTATAATTTTGATTGTAGAAATCTTTGACATTTTGATTCAATTTATTTTTCCCAATCTTCTGGCTTTTTGTTTTGGGATCCTAATATTTGGTTGAATACAGGTTTTATTTTGCTATATAATGAAAATCTGCAGATCTGTTAGCTCCTTTTCAAATTTCAATTCTGTTATTTCATAATATCAGCTCATAAAAAAAAAGAAGTGACAATCATAATGGCAGGAGCAATGTAGAGACAGTATAATATAAATTGAACCAATGCAAGCTTGCCCTACTACTCTTTATGATCACTGCAAAAACTTTTTACAAAGATCGCTGGAATATCTATCCATTCATCTCCATAATCCAAATTCTCGTGTAGCTCCACATTTAAACAAAATCACTACAAAGGTGAATTTGACCATTGTGGTAAGTTTAGAGCAAACAGAGCCAATTCTGGAAACCTATAGATCATGTTTTATTGAAATGGAAAACTGGCAGGTTTGTTGTACACTTTTTAGTACGTAAATGTTAGAAATAATCATAATTAAATAACCTTCTTAACAATATCTGTGAAAATCAAGAAATATGTACAGACATAATTAGAAAATTTTTCAGTTCACATTGGAATTATTTTTGTCTCATTGCTGGTGAATTCTTTCCTATTTTAATAATTGTTCATCTTTGTAAAACTTATATAGAAAAATGAATGGGGAAGATATTAATGGGTTAAAGCATAATAAATTTCGAGTTTAAACTAAATTTAGTTATCAGGCATTATTTCAACTAAAGTACCAACTGTCTTCCATTATATACAATAGAGTCTACACTGAATATGTGTGCATAAAATCTTATACCACAGAGATAAATTAAACTGGAGGATATTTTTCCTGTGAATGTGAATGTACTTATTTCTCTTTGTTTTCTGTAGTTATCAAAGTGAAACTGATTTAAGTCACGTTTTGTAATTTTCTGAGATGTTGCCATGACAGTGCAAAATGAAATAAATGTTGCTTATATCACAATAAAGTATGAGAATTCTTATAGATTAACCTTTTGATCAATTTTGGCTATACTAATTCATATTAACCATTTATCATATCATCTTTTTATTTGGGGGTCTTATCAAATGAGAAAAACCTGGTTATGAGGATTAAAGAAAAAAAATAAGAATTTTAATCTGTGTCCCCAACAATTACGAGTATGTGGAGCCACATGCGTAGTCATTAATTCAATAATGCCTTCATATGTAGTTAATTCTAACTTGCGATATAACATTGTGAACTTTGTCAGTATTTCTTTCTTTAAAATGTGGATATTGTAATTTTTAAATTAATTCATATGTAATGCATATAAATTGAGTAAATTTTGTTTCCATGACTTCAGGTTAAAATTAAGAGAGTCAGAGAAAAGTTTAAAGTAATTCTGAAATCTAAAAAAAGGAATTCTACCTTGAAATAAAAATTCCATTTATTTTCTAATCCTCAACCATTCATGCCTCGTTGCAATTCTGTATAACACAGCTTTCCTGAAGGGCTTTTGGTTAGTGATGCAAACTGAAAACTATTGTATTTGGGATCAAATCTCCTAAGGGCATGTTTGTCAAGAAAAAAAAGATTTTTTTTTTTTTAATAGAAAAACTCTGTTATCTAAGAACACAGTCTTTTTGCAATGAAAGTTACTTCCTCTCTCTGAAAATACTTTAAAATATTGAACTAAGTTCACTTGATATCAACAAATCCTTGGCACTACTGAATGGTCTGTCAGATGTCAGTAAGTGTAAATATAAAAGAAACTCATGTGTTTGCCCTTATATATTAAAATCAAAACAGCATAACAAGCAGTGAATGTCGTCAGGCACTATATCAAGAACAGTAACAGAGAAACTACTCATGATAGCAATGTGTAATACAATTTAGGATAATCTCTTGGACGTGGGCTCCACCAATACAGACTATGTCTATGTACTGATTAGTAATGGATTTGATACTTGTATGTAATCCTCGGTATATGGATGAGATGAACATGGGAGAATACAATACATACTCTTCATGTCTTTCAACCTGTTTAGAAATATAAACCACATTCCTCAGACCATACCTGAGATCTTCATTCTCTCATGAAATCCTATGGAATAACTATTTAAATTATATAGAAACAATTCAATTAGGATGCTTATGATCAAAGTGATAAGTGTGTAAAATGGGTTCAAGGGTAGGAAGTTAGGGTCAAAATGTGTCATACTTCTTATTCTCTATTTGTGACACAATAGCTATTACAGACACCCTGGGTACTTTTAGGACTGAACACTTAGTAGTAGTATTCACAATGACAATGATGAGGAAGGGACACTCTACATTCAGAGCTATTTCCACCATCATTTTGTTTTCTGTGTATTTTCCATGCATAGAGATTGCATCCTAGCCAGTTCCTTGAATGTGTGGCATAAATCTCAGGAGAACTGTGGCAGTTTCAGAAGACAGGATCTAACTTCTTGAAGTCTTTCAGATAGAGGACTTGGCCAATTTTTGGTCATTGATACTTATGCTGCATGACAGCATAATATATTTTTATAAGGGAATTCTAATAGTAGTTTTTCACATGCAATTAGGAGATAGAAATTAAAAGAGTAAAATAGTCACATCTTGGAATCTTCTAGCTTGAAACAAGTTAATATATACAAATATTTGCCATTGTTAATATGCTGGGCCTTCCTAAAACTCTCTTTAATGTATTTCTGGGGCTCCCTGGTTTAACTGGTTTCTTTTCCAATTCTTATCACTCTGAACAATATCTTATGGTAAAACACCTTCTACTTGACACAGTAAAGCTGTGCCACTTCTGGAAACCAACACAGCTCCTTGTAATGGCTGACAAGTAAACGATGCAGATTTAGTGTTCTGTAACCTAGGTAACAATATAACAAACCAAAACAGTAATGGCTTTTCACTTTTAGCTATTTCACTTCGTCACAAACAGAATTTTGGAGAGCTGTTTTGCAACATGCAAAGTTATCTGTGATTAATGTAGATGAGCTGCGTGTCAAGTAATAAATGAATACATGTAGACCCCCCCCCATGCCTGTTAAAGAGCAATTCAGTATTGAATTGCTGTTCCAGGAGAGGCAACTTGATTGTGCAGCGATTAAACCATTTTTGATTTGTTGATATATATTGATCACTAATAATGATCTGAACAAGTGCTTTCTCCTAATAAATACTTCAAATACTGATCTGTAATAGCATAATCTCATAGGAATATGATAGAGAAATGAAGTTTGAAAGTCCTGCCAGTGTTCTACCACAAACTAGATATTTTGGAGGTTTATACATCTGTAAAATTGTTATTGTTAGATCAATCATTGTTCCATGAGCAAAATTCAGGGATGAATTGAAATTTCTGGTGTTTTTGTAACAAACTTTGAAAATAAATTTGTTTCTTAAAAGACATATATACATATGTATATGTATATATATATATTTTTTTTTGGAAAGTTAGATATACAGAGAGGAGGAGAGACTGAAAAGATCTTCTGTATGATCCACTCCACAAATGGCCACAATGGCCAGAACTGAACCAATCCGAAGGTAGGAGCCAGGAGCCTCCTCCAGGGCTCCCACAGGAGTTTAGGGTCCCAAGGTTTTGGGCCGTCCTCAACTGCTTTCCCAGGTCACAACCAGGGAGCTAGAAGGGATGCAGGGCGACCAAGGTTAGAACTGGCATCCGAATGGAATCTCAGCACATTCAAGGTGAAGCTTTTAAATGCTAGTCTATCGTACCGAGCCAGGTATAAACCTTTTTTAATTTTCTCGTTTTTGGAGCAATGATAAAGGCATTAGAATACTTCGTTGTAAGAACATTTCCTTTGATTTGTTTTTATTAGATTTTGAATATATTTTAACATGTGATCTGGATTTATCTTTTATCTGACAAACTTTGCAAATACTTTCTCCCATATTTTGCTTTTTTTGGTAATCAATTATGAAAAGCAGACATTTAAAGTGCAACTTATAATTCTGTTTTTTGGGGGGGAATGCATATAAATGGAAGAAATTTAGTATATTTCATGTGTACATTTTTTAAAAGGTTTATTTATTTCTATTTGAAAGGCAGATGTTACAGAGAGAGGAGAGGCAGAAAGATCTTGGCAGAAAGATCTTTGGTCCACTACTTCACTCCCCTAACAGTTTCACTGACTGAAGCTGAGCCGACCTGAAGCCAGGAAGTGTAACTGGGTCTCCCACTTGGGTGCATGGGCCCAAGCGTTTAAGCCATTTTGTACTGCTTTCCCAGTATATAAGCAAGGAGCAGGATCATCAGTGAAGCAGCCATGACAGAAACCGGTGCCCATATGGGATATCAACGCTACAGACAGAGGTTTAGCCTGATGCGCGCGCACGCGCGCGCACACACACACACACACACACACAAATATACACTTTAAGAGCATAATAAATACTGATATTTTCTGCCAAACACTCCCTCACTCTGTCACTTCCACTTATTTTAACGGTGACGTACCTTTAATTTCCTTTATAATCAGAAGCTAAATCATCTACTAAATAAATAATTCAACAAGTAGTAAGTAGTCAAACCACTGTTTTTAAATAATATAGACAAGAGACGTAAAAGTAATTAAATCTCAAAATGTGATTTTGCTCATGCACAAATGTTTTTAAATTTGCTTATTTTTCCCTAATAGTGTTTTTTTACTCAAGTAACTATGTGAAATGCCACACTACATTTATTTTCATGTCTAGTTTGTACACTCTTGACTATGGAAGTGTCTCTGACTTTGTTTTTCGATGTCTTGACAGGCGGGCAACGCATATTGAAGGGTGATTTATAGTTAGTATCTATCTGATACTTTTCTCATGATAAGAACAGCATTTATTTGCAATATCATGAAAAGACGTTTTCATCACTTAATGTCAACTGTACATAAATTCAGCATGATTTATGACTATTGATTTTGGCCTTGAATAAATCTGATTTAATTTTGGTAGGTTTTTTGTTTCATATAAAAACACTATTTTCTTTATATATTGATGCTAAGGAAAGAAATAAAAATCTGGAGTTATTGTCTAAAGAATGTTATTTGAAATTCCCCCATGTAGTTGTCTCTTCTGTTTATTATTTTCTTCCAAAGTGTGTTTGTATATGTATGGACATAAAGATATTTATACTGTGCATGTTATGATGACAGTATTTTGTTATCTTACTGTAATGTTCCAGATCCAGTTATTAAGAGTTATTTCATTTGATTCCCCTATACCTTTGGCAAGGCTCATCTGTAGGGTTGTGTTTGTGTACATGTGTGCAGTTGGTAGACATTTGGACATTTTAGATATTGCCTGATTGTCTTTTGTACATCTTGCCATATTTCTAGAATTAACCACTTCTCCAAGGAGGCATGATTCTTTTCATTTAAGAAACCAGTAAGTGGGTGCTAGACCCCACTGTTGCCAATTGAGTACACTTCCTTTCCTATTTCTCAGCTGACAAAACAAAAAATATATGCTTTCATGTGAACTCGTTGTATATAAACTTGTTTGCAGTTCTTTACATCTTTATCAAACTATACTCAATTTTACATAATTGTTTCCAGCTTCAGTTCATTTCCATGTTGATCATTCTTTGTATCCCTAGTTATCTGGGAATTCCCACAATGCAAATGAGAAGCATGGATCTTTGTTTGACTCTTGCAGTAGCGTCAGAATTGTGAAGGCATGCTTCCATGGGAAACACCTTTATCAGCCAGAATGGTGTTTGTGCTCAGTTATTTCTGCTATTAGATACTGAACGCTTTATTCATTTTGAGAGATGCCTGTGTCAGCCTTTCTTACCTTCATAGCTCTTGCTCAGATTTCATACATTTTAAATGTAATTACAGTCTCTGATCACTGTCTATTCCTCCTTGGGATCATTTGGGACCTAAATGATACTTTGAAATGTTCATGCTTTTAGGATCACATTATGCTGCTCAGTTCTATGAGTTTTGACAAATGCATAACATCAGCAGTTACAAAATATATGAAATGAATTTTCACTAAACAACCTTTTGCATTTTATCTTCTTAGTCCTCTTTAGTAATCCTGGATTGATACTTTTCCTGCATTCAGAAATTTATATTTTTTCAGGGAATAATAAGACAGAATCTAACAATAGGTAACTTTGCCAGTCTCCTTATTCAGTGATCAGTAAGTATTAATAGTTGCTATGTGTCATTTCATTGCTTGGTAGAGCAAACTAATTATGATCAAACTTTGGTGTGTATTAATAAAACTACCACAAATACTTGTCTGGCATTGTTTGCATAGATATAAGTTGTCCACATATTTCAGTAAATAATTGAAGTGTAATTATTGAATCATAAGGGAATCATAAGTGAATTCTATTTTTTTGCTATTTCACATCCAAGATATTATCAATTTGAGGACATTTTAGCCATTCTAATAAGTATGTTTTTTCATTATTGTTTTAATTTATAATTCTATTGCAACAATGCTCATTATCATTATTTTATTTCATATGGTTTGTGTAGTCTCAGGTCTTCATTGAGGATTCACCTCTGATCATTTTGCTAGTAGGTGTATATATATATATATATGAAATATATATATACTTATTTCTTATTTTGGGTTTGTTATGGCTTCTTAGTGTTTTAGAAAGAAATTATTTACCAGATATGTATTTTGAAAAGAGTTTTCTCCCAATCAATGGATTGACTTTTGGTTCTCTTAGTGGTGCCTTTGTCACAACAAAAGTTTTTATCTGTTTTGACATCTAATTTATTTAATATTTTGTTGTATTGATTGCTTTGGTGGAGTCACAAATCTTACTGTGAAAACCAGGATTGCATAGCATTTTCTCTTATGTTTAATTCTGGAAGTTTTACAGTAGTACATGTTTAGATGCATCATCTAAGTCTGATTGTAGGGAAGTTTTAGATTTGTGTCTATGTCTATCTTTTTCTACATTAGTTTTCTGATTACCCCATCCTCCATTGATGGAAACATTATCTACTAAATAATATCTATACATCTTTCACAAATCAGAGGTAATATTTTTCATGAGTTTGTTTCTGGACTCTGTTCTTTCTTTGGTATGACTGAAATCACCAGTCAGCTACCTTGATTACAGTGTCTTTTTGGTAATATAACCGTTCCTGTCTGGCTGCTCCTCCTTCAATCCAGCTTTCTGCCTATGACCTTTAAAGGCAGCAGATTCCCTCAACTCCTTGGGAGCCTGAACCACATGCCAGACTCAGGGAAAGATCCTGGCTCCTGGCTTTAGTACAGCTCAGTCTCTGGCATTTGCTGCTGTTTGGGGAGCAAGCCAGTGAATAGTGGCTATCTATTCACTCTGTCTCTGTTTTCTGCCTCTATTTCTCTTTCTGTAAAATCTGCCTTTCATTAAAAAATAAATATTTAAAAACAAAATGGTCAAATCTTAGACCCTGGTGATGCCAAATGAAGGTGAGAATTAAACCACAGCAGTTTTCATAAATTTTTGGCACATATTCAAAATAGAGCACTAAGTTTGAAAAATAATCTGGCAGTTTTTTACAAAACTAAGTATCATTTTATCATATCATCCAGTAATCACCATCCTTGAAGCTTGTCCCAGCACCCTGAAACATAAGTTTACACAACATTTGTACAATGATATTAATAACACCTTTACAACTTAATTATTACTTGGGAGCAGTCAAAGATCACAGGTGACTGGACAATAATTGTGGTACAATCAAACAATGGCACATTACTTATCACTAACTATAAGTTCTTTTAGCTGTTGAACCATAGCAATAGCAAGCCATGAAATGAATCTAAAACTGTTCTTACAAATAACCATTAAAAGAAAGTAGGGTTTTCTGTATTCTGCTTGTTAAATTCTTTATTTAGTTGGAGGTTAAATTTGTAACTATAACTAAAATTGAAAGTGTGTCACAGTGAAAATTAAAAGAAAAATGAAAAGGGAAGGAATAAAAATATGGGAACAAGGGAAGGAAAGAGGGTGGGCCAGAAATTATCACTATACACTTAAAACTGTGCAGTAAAAACACATGAAATTTGTTTGCTTTAAAAAATACTTAACATAAAAATTAAATACAAAAGTATTTACCAAAGCTGTCACTGACTTGCTGAAATGTTCAGTCCATATTTTAGTAAAGTTTTTCCTTTCGGTCATAAATGGATATTTCTGTGGCTGACAAGCACTTTTATCAAGCAATTGAATAAGTCATCTTTACGAAGTGTACCCAGGAAAAAGAAAAATGTCTATTTTATCCTATGCATCGGAATTTAAAGCAAACAAAAAAAATGAAATGTTAATATTTTCTGTAAGTTTTAATATATAAAGTTGATATTCTTAGCTGACAAATCACCAAAATCGCTTGAGACACATGCTCAATGCAAGGCCAATGCAAGGAAGATGATTACAAGATAGTGACGTTTTTGCTAACCAGCCAAAATCAATACTATTGCAGTGGAGGTTAGTGGGAAAACAACTTGTCATGCCAGCAGCTAGGTGATAGCCGTCAGCACGGGAGAGCGCTGCTCAGTGCCAGCAGTGCAGGAGACGACAACTGTAAGCATGATTGCTTCTCTCCCGTAGTTTCAGGTCACTGATGCGCGGATGAAACTCTGATGAAAAGTAACATGTTAGAATTGTAAAGGGATGTTTTATTTTCAAAATTAGACCATCAGAGCCAAGCATAGTGAATAAAAGCTGCTGGGCCTCCTGGGCAAAATAAATGCATATTTAATATTTTTCCATTGATTTTTGTTACTGAATAAATGGATCATCTTAAAGTACAAATACTGTACAATGAGTGTGGGTTTTGCATGTAGATCACATATGTTCAACTGCAGATTTTATCACTTCCTATTTGTTTGAACAATCAGCACATAACTTAAGTGGTCAATAACTCAGCTTACTTTATAGAACAGGGCAGTAACCATGCATGTCAAATAGTACAGAGGATTTAGAATGTTTGTTTTTCCTATGCACTTAAAACAACTTGAGACTCACACAGCGCATATATGATAAAGTCCTGAAATTTGAAGCACACAATTTGATTACCTAATTTTAAAAATTGATAATATTTGTTGCATTTAATTGAAACAGATGGGACTGGAATTGTGGCACAAAAGCCAAATCTTCAGTCTTGCAATATTAGCAATCCCATATGATTGCCACTTCATGTTTGGCTATTCCACTTTCAATCCAGTCTTCTGCTTAAGGCCTGGGAAAGCATCAGAAGGTGACCTATGGCCTTGGGAGCCTGTGCCCACTTAGGTAACTCAGAGAAAGTGCTCAACTCCCAGTTTCAGACCAGCTTAGCTCTGATGGTTGTCATCATTTGGGGAGTGAACCAACAATGAAAGATCTCTCTCCCTCTCTCTCTCTGCAACTGCCTTTCAAACTAAAAAATACAAATAAATCTTAAAAATCCACAACTTTTTAACTAAGAACTACATGCAATTACTTTACATTATTTTACTTGCATACATTTTAAAAGCTATACTATATTTTGTTGTTAAGATATATTTAAAAATTATACAAGGAAGTGAATGATTCCTTTTGGACAATACATGAGATTTTAAAATATCCTTCATAAACACTGATTTTAAAAATGCATATAGCCTTTGTCTGTGTTGACAGACCCTCCTGTAAGACCTTTTAAATTGTTACCCTAGAGGCAGCTAAATGACAGTGAGTAATAAAACCCACCCTTCCCCACCCCATTGTGGATATGATTACACTTTATGCAGGCAGCTCTCAATTCATGACCACTTGATCACATCAAATGACAATGAATATATCCATTAGAATGTTATGTACGATGGAACCTCTGGTAGATCTAACTTATAAAGAGTAAGGGTGTATTGACCTCATTGTTTTGGAATTTCAAAGTCCAAACAGAATGGTGCAGACTTAAACTCTAGTAAGTACCCCATGGAGAATAACAAGGTATGCAGGAAAACAAACAAACAAGCAAAAAAACACTGAGAAAGTCAGAAAATGGGCACAGGATTAAAATTCAACCTAGAGATCACCTGAAAAATAAGCGGTAAGGAAATTGCCTCCAGTGACAAGATGGCCTTCCACTGAACCCCCACTCCTCAACTGTGCCTTTAAGGTGGTAGTTGACTTCTAAAGCTTGCAAGACTGATCACAAATGTCACAACACCCTGGCATGTTTTGTAATGATCAAAAAATGAAGTTAGAAGAGTTAAATACATACAAAATACATAAAAGTAATAAAATGAAACAATCTTGTACATTTTGGGAGCGAAAGTTCTACAAAAAATTAAAATCTCATTTCCCTTTCCTTAAGCTGCGGCTCCATTGAATCACTGTGACTTTTTGGCTTTTCTTCTACAGAAACAGTAGCTTAAGGCCAGCATTATGGTACGGCAGGTTAAGCCACTACTTACAAGGCCAGCATCTCACTCAAGAGTGTTGAGTCCTGGCCATTCTGCTGCCAGTACTACTTCTTGCCCATGAAACTGCGAGAGCAGCTGAGGATTCTGCAAGCTCGTAGGCCCTAGGTTTTGAGCTGATGCAGTCTTAACCATTATGGTTGATTTGGATTGTGAACCTGAAGATCTCTCTCTGGCTCTTGTCTACCTTCCCTACCTCTTTATCTCTTTCTTTCCCTCTCTCCCTCCCTTCTTCACCCTTTCTTCTACCTTTCATTTGTCACTCTGCCTTGTAAATGAGCAAACTTTTTTTTTCAAAAGCTGAAATAGCTTTGAAAATGATTCCCAGAAAATCTGCCTCAGTTTATAATATTGGAGTATAATTATGCTGTGTTTCTTATCCTCCTGTTATTCTCTAGAACAGTACTATAGGAAATAATACCCAAAAGATGTCCTAACCCTAATTCTTTTTTTTTTAAGATTTATTTATTTTTATTGGAAAGGCAGATATACAGAGAGGAGGAGAGACAGAGAGGAAGATATTCCCTCCCATGATTTATTCCACAAGTGACCACAAAGGCCAGAGCTGAGCTAATCTAAAGCCAATAGCCTCCTCCAGGTCTCCTATGCGAGTTTAGAGTCCCAAGGCCTTGAGCAATCCTCAACTGCTTTCCCAGGCCACAAGCAGGGAGCTGAATGGGAAGCAGGGCTGCTGGGATTAGAAATGGCACCCATATGGGATCCTGGTGTGTTCAAGGCAAGGACTTTAGCCACTAGGCCATGAAGCCAGGCTCTCTTGTCGTAATTCTTAAAACCCATAAATACATTAGACTACATGGCAAAAAAAAAAAAAAAAGATTAAAATTTTAGGGAAAATTAAGGAGGGGAGACTCCAGGACCAACTAAACTGTATCAAAAACAATTTTTAAAAAATCTAAAAAATTAAGGCTGTTAATTAGCTGATGTGAGAATGAGGATATTATGCTGGTTTATCTGTGAGAATCAAATATGTTCACAAGTGTTTTAAAAGCAATTGATAGAGGCAGAAGAGAAGACAGTTGAAATATGAAAAGTATTCAGTATACCTTTGTGGACTTTGGAAAAACATACGAGTTACAGAACACTGATGCCATCTAGAAGCTGGACACCACAGGGAAATTAATTCTTGTCAGAATCTCTGAGAAGATCATGGCTGATATAGAATTCGTTGGGCTCTTCTCTAAACTTTATAAACTGAAAACCTAACCCCTAAGGTGACCATATTTGGAGATAGGGTCTGTTAGGTGGTAATGAAAGTCAAATGAAGTTTTGGTAAAGGAGCCCAGACCTGATGAGGTTTCTTCCTGTATAAGACAGAAAAGGACAGAGAAAGTCCATGAAAGTGGCAAGAGGCTTTTGGATCCTTTTGTTCTATAAGGCAGAAGCACAGATCTACGTGGCTTTGAATATGTGCTGTCCCCCAAAAACCAATGGAGATGCTAAAGGCCATTCCAAAAATCATCTGAGTTACTACTCTTATCATAGGTTAGGAGCCAACAGGATCTAGAATTAAGGTGGTCTACTCGTATGGTTTAACAGGAATTCTCTTTTTTTTTTCTTTTTAAGATTTATTTATTTTTATTGGAAAGGCAGATATACAGAGAGGAGGAGAGACAGAGAGGAAGATCTTCCATCCGATGATTCACTCCCCAAGTGAGCACAGTGGCCAGTGCTGTGCCAATCGGAAGCCAGGAACCAGGAACCTCCTCCAGGTCTCCCACGCGGGTGCAGGGTCCCAAGGCTTGAGCTGTCCTTCGATGCTTTTCAAGGCTACAAGTGAATGGGAAGTGGAGCTGAGATTTCAAAGAGCATGCTACAATGTGGGGTGACACTGCCATCCCCTTGGGTTGCAGAATAGGATATTGATACAAAAGGTATTATTCTCGTGCCTAAGTGTTTCTGCAATCTGCCTTGGTAGCTTTTGGGCCTTCTGGGAAAGTGTCACCCTTCTCTTCTGAGCTAAATATTTTCATTTCCAAATTCGACACACTACAAAACACTAGATTGTTATAAGGAAAATAACAATTTATAACAGATCCATTGCTTTCAATTTTTAGTGATATGTTTCACATCTATATCTTAAACTTCATTAGAATCATATTTATTGTGCTTTTCCTTACCTGAGTTCCTAAAAGGTGGAGCAGACTGTCTAAACTATACCTCCAAAGATTCTCAGCTTCTACTCCTCAGGTTCCAAGGACCTTTCTCGATTTTTAATATCTGTGATAGTAGAATCCTCCTCGCCTCTTCTCAGTGTCAGGATCTAAACAGGCTGGGGCTGTCAAAAGAAAACACTATGGGCTGTGTCACCTAAGCGAAAGCAATGTGTGTTCTTGTATGTTTTTAGAGACTTTTGGCAGGTGTCGTTTCCCGAAGCCTCCTCTTGCTGGCTTGCAGGTGGCCCACCAGCTGTCTCTTCCTTTTCATACAAACTACTCAGATTAGAGCACAAACCAGTAGTTTCACATAACATCCGGGGCCTATTTAAAGCTCCTCTCTCAAACTATAGTCACATTGGAGATTAGGATCTCATCTTGTAAATTTTTTTTTACTTGTACACAGATATATTCTTGCACCCTATTGATTAGGCTTTGCTGATACTGATAATTACACCTCCTTCAGACTGTCTGGATGGCTGAAGGATGACATATAGTCACACTCTTCTGTACAGCAAAAATCCTTCCCAAATTTACATGTAGTTTTTATACATAAACATTGGAAATTAAAGAGCAGCTTTGTATGACATAAAGAAAATTATAATCCTTTACAAACATTAAAGATATTAGTGAACATGAAAATCTGGTCTGTTATTTATTTATGAAGCTGCCTATACTCAATACTATGTCAATCAATTCCATAACATTGGATATTGTTGCTGATGTTTTGTTGGGGCTTTTAACTGACCAGGACTTTACTCTGTTAGCTGTACCTTCAGACCAGAGAAGGTCTCCCCAAGAGGCCACTGAACTTATCTGGACAATTAGATGCTGGACTCTATGCCAGGTATATGTTTGCAATGAAGGAATCCCAATTGAACTTCAACTGTGATTATGCAGCAAGGTGGAGGAATCCACCGTGGGGGTAGGGTTGTGGGAGGGGTGGGGGGAATCCCAGCACCTATAAAGCTGTATCACATAATACAATGTTATTAACAATAAAAAAAATAACAAATTAAAAAAAAAGGCAGCACTTCAGCTCCTGACTCATCTTGTAAATTTTTGATGGGAGTGGGGGTTGGAGAGGAGATTCAACTGCCACCTGAGATGGAAGGGCTTGATAAATTCTAAAACACTATGAATCTTGAAATATGCAGGTGGAATATGTCCTTAACTAGTAAGTGAAGATTTGTTTTAGCCCTGTATCCTACATGCCTTCTTCTTGATAAAATGTGAAGTCAAAGTGAAAATGTATTTGCAAGCTCATTTCTCTTAGGGGGATGATATGTTAATAACCTCAGCGCAAGCTGAGCTGTTATTCCTCTGTGTTTCTGCAGCTTCATAGTCTCCTGATTATATAGTGACTATCAAACTGAATAAATTTTGTCTCCCTGTTAATTGTGAAACAATTCAGGGAGAAATTGTGAAACAATTCATTAACCCCGTGCTTAAGTAAGGTGTCTAACAATGTGTGCTACAGTATATTTTAATTTCATTGTTTGCCTTCTTTCTTACCCTAAAATGATGTCTTATGCTTTAAATTCTAGCAAGTTATTCTGAAACATTGATGTTGTTTTTTTCTTTAAATTTTCATCTAGAATCTTTGTGTTCAGGCCTTTGAAGCTGCTGAAGGTCACTGAAATTTGTTGGAGGTATTATCAGTTTATTGCTTTAGGGATACATACTCTGAGGTTGTATCTGTGGATTGAAGCTCGACATGAAACAGGTGTAAAGGAGGAGCTTAATGAGCTTGAAGCAAGTAAAACAGCCAGGAATCTTCTGTTACTTCTCACGTGAGAGATGACACACTAGCAATTGGAAGTGCTTTGACAGAAATGGATGAAAAATTACATGGAGTGGATAGTTGGTAGAGGATAAGATATGAGAAAAAGCAGAATTCTAAGTAGTTTATAACAAAATATTCTGTTGTCAAAAACGCCATAGCATCTGCTTATCTTTTGCTGCCTTTAGTAAGTATTTAACATCTCTGAGGAGTTTTCTTGCACTCTCAGATTACAACTATGCCTTTCTATTTCACTGTCATCAAGATGTGTTGAAATACTATCAAGGTCAGCTTTTCATTGCTTGTTGTAGGGCTTATGTTAATATTACTTTCAAAATTTTAATATAAAATAGTAGAAATCTTACCATAAAAAGCAATAATTTTGAACTTATTTGAGTAGAATGGAATTCATGTCGCTGTTCTCTAAAACTAAATTGAATTGAGTTTTATATATACTACTGAATATGATAATTTCTAGGCTGTATCTAATATATATATATTTTTATTTAGGAACTTCACAAACCTGATATGTTTGGGGCAGCAATACCAGCATAGCAGTGCTGGCATCCCATATGGGATACAGTTAAAAGTCCCAATTGTTCCACTTTTGTTGTTTTGTGATACAAGTCCCTGCTAGTTTGTCTAGGAAAGCAGTGGAGGACAGCTCAGCTAGTGGGCCCCTGCAACATTTAGACGGCTGTGGGACAGGTTCCGGGCTCCTGGCTTCAACCTGAGCCAGCCTCAAATGTTGAGGACTGAACCAGGGGATATAAGACCTTTCTTTCTCTCTTTCACTCTTCATCTTGATCTGTTTCTCTCTCTACCCCATCGCTCCCCTTTTGAAATAAACATTGAACATTTTATGTGTTATATACCATTGTGAAGCCATTTAAAACAGCATTTCTCTAAATGAAAGAGTTATATTAACCTTAAAATCTATTCCCAGAAAAAAGGAAAAATATTGCAGAGCCCGCATGCAAAGATTAACAGTGGCTTCTAAAATATTTGCTGTAGAAGCTGACACAGGGAAAGCTGTATTATTCTGCCAGTTGCTCACAATCTATGTGGATCTTGAACTTTTCAGTCAGCTCACTTCATTATTTAAATTTGAGGTATGCCTTGCTTTCAAATATTCCTACATTAAATAGCTTCTCATATCAAGAACTCGCCAGATATTGTGAAGGACTTTATTTTCCTTTTGTAATTGAATTTTAAAACTTCAAGGAAGAAAACCGTGTCAGGCCACTTTTTTATACCTCAACCCATGATTGTAGAACCATGTCTAGTGAATGAGTCCGTGATTGATTCTCATGTGGAACAGACTATTGAAAAGTATCTCTAAAAAGTGGAAAGATTTGGAAAAAAACAATATCTAGTAATAGCTTGCGTGAAGGGAAAAAATAAGTAAGATCAATGGGGGGAGCAAATTCTTGACATTCAGAAAAGGGTTGCTAGTGATGACAAATTTCCAAAACCTTGGATTGGTGTTGTAGCATAGCGAGTAACGCAGATGCCTATGAGGCTGGCGTCCAGTTTGGAATCTGGTTCATTTCCTGACCGCTTTATTTCCATTCCAGTTCTCTAAAAGTGGCCCGAGAAAATCAGAACAAGATTATTTGAGTTGCTAGGCCTCTGCCATTCATCTGGCATGAATCTTCTAGATTGTGGTCAATTCTAGAACCAATGGTGACACTGTGGTATCTGTGCACTGTGGTATCTGTGCTGATAGAAAATCTCTCTCTCTGGATATGTTTTGAAATAAATCCTTTTATTCTATAGACCCCTTGTTTACTATCTTTAAATCTTTTTATTTTATTTTTTCCCATGATCTTAAAATTCCATGTTAACAGTCAATCAATATTTTTTAATCTATGTAATAAAAGTATTATGACTTGATACTGATACTCAGTGTATTTTTAAAGTTTAGATTAATCATCCTACTCTTAGTTATTTATGATTATTTTTTATCCCTGATTCTCAAATGCAAACCTTTCTAAATAAGCACATTATATGTATAATTGAGGTAAAAATGCCACCTGCAGTCTGTCAAAAATCCAATGTCTCAACAGAAAAATGGAGAGGATAAAGGAACGTATTAGTGAAAGTGAAGACAGGACAACGAAAATAACCATAATTTATAAAAGGGGCAAATAAACTAAAGCACATCTAGCAAACATTTACAGTTATCTTAAATTATGCTATAACAAGATCTGACTACTAATGTCACTGGCAGATCAGAATGAGAAATAAGCTAAAGTAATATTCAATAAAAGGAATAGCCTGAGCCAGCAGGATGACTCAATTGACTAACCCTCTGTATTGCAGCACTAATATCCCATATGGACATCAGCTCATGGTCCCGCTGTTCCACTTGCTTCTGAGGATGTCCCAAAGTCTTGGTACACTGCACCTGTACAGGAGACCTGGAAGGAGCTCCTGCTCCTGATTTTAAATCCACTCAATTCTAGTTGATGCAGTCATTGGGGGTGTGAACCAGCAGATGGAAGATCTTTCTATCTGTCTCTCCTTTTCTTTGTAAACTATGTCTTTCAAATAAAAATCAGTTTTTATTTTAAAAAAGGATTAGTTCAAATTCTCTCAAATTTGATTAACATTTGAAACTGTAGATTGAATAATCTGAGAACAGATTATGCTAAATTATGGTACATACATCCCAGTTATTCCAAGTTATACTTTGGAAAACATAGAGACAAAATTAAAATTTGAAAGCGAATAGAAAGAACTGGTATATTACAAATAGGAGTACAATTCATGATACATCACAGCAATATTCATGGAGACAATCATATAATTACTAAACAACTTACAAGTGCCAGATTGTCGACCAACCAAGAATTAATACGCAAACAAAAATATCGTTGAATAAAAAAGTCAAAACGTTCATGAAGAAACACACATATATACACATACATATATATACGCAAGTGTTTGTGTATATCTTTGCATGCACAAATGTTTCTCAAAAGCAAGAATATGTGTATTAGTAGGTTTTCAAGTTTAAATTAGTCATCTTTAAGTGATTTTTTTTTTGTCTAGAAAATAAACAAGAAACATAGGGCAGGTCTTATGGATAAAGTGGCTAATCCTCCACCTGCAAGCACCAACATCCCATTTTGTCGTCAGTTCATGTCCTGGTTGCTCCATATCCCACTCATCCTGTTTGTGGTCTGGGAAAGCATTTAAGGACAGCCCAAAGCCCTGGGATTCTGTGCCCGATTGGGGACTCTGTGTCCAAGTGGGGAACCCAGAAGAAGCTTCTGGTTTCTGGCTTCAGATTGGCTCAGCTCTGGCAGTTGTGCTCACTCAGGAATTAAATCAGCAAACAGAGTGAATCAGCAGATGGAGTGAATTAGTGGGCTAAAGATCTTTCTTTCTCTCCCTCTTTCTGTAAATCTGACCTCCCAGTAAAAATAAATAAATCTTAAAAACGATTTCTTTAGAAATACAGATTTAGTGGCTGCAATTGTGGTGTAGTTGGTTAAGTTGTTGATTGTGATATTAGCATCCAATATTAGAGTGTTTGTTTCAGATACTTTGATGTTAATCCAGCTCCATATTAATGCTCCTGGGAGGTTGTTCAGATGCTGCAAGTACCCGGGATGCTGCTGCCCAAGGGGAAAATGATTCCTGGCTTCAGCCTCACCCATACCCTGCTATTGATGCCATTTGTAGAACAAAACATAATAAAATCTACCTCTCTGCTTTTCTCATATATATATGAAAATTGTATATATGTAATATATATTATATATAATAAAACAATATTGGCTTAAAGTGCAGTCATGCATGACATATTCTGCAATAGACTGCACATACAATGATGGTCACACAAGATTGTTGTGGAGTTGAAAAGTTCCTTTTCTTTGGTAGTTCAGCGTCAGTTATTTGTCTCATAGCAACTGAGAATTATGATGTGGACATATAATGAGGGGAAGTGGCAAACACAGCAAGTGACTAGCTCTTTTATTGAATAACAAAGACTCCTGCTTGCCAGGAGAGTTCCCCAAGAGAGGGGTCCACCAATGTCTGAATAGTGGGGACTTACTTAGGGTGTGCATACATTCTCCTATTTATTTTTGGTACTTTAGAGTTCTGCCTTGTTTGCTCTATATGCTGTTTAGATGATGGTTGTGGCTACTGACCAGTTAATAAATGTTACACTGCCAACCATTTGAGAAATGTGACAGTTGCGGATTTGTGGCATCTGTTGTATTCTGTTCTGTTGCCAGCATCCAGTTTCTTATGGTTACCTATGGATAAGGGACCCGTTGCATTCCCCAACTAGCAGTATTTTCATTTCTTGGAAAAAAATGTCTTTAGTCTAACTAGCAGATGGTACGTTTCAAATACCTGTCTCTTTATATGCATAAAGGCTCTCTCTAAGTCTTCACATTATCACCTGTGGTTATGTACTGTAAAAAAAGATTAAGTGAAAGAAAACTGTTCTAACATAAATACATTGTGGCATTAAAAATATTTCAGCTGTTACAAGATCTTAAAGAAAAAAATAGTAACGTGTATGTTTTAGAAATAGGTGCATATTTTCATCAAAAGTAATCATTTTAAATATGTACAATCAGTATCTACATGATCAATTTTTATGTGACCAAAGATCATTATAAGAATATCATGAAATGATGGATATTTTTCAAGCATACATGAATTTTATAAAACTCAATCTTTAAGCAATATACTAAAGAGAAAGTTTTGTCACTAGGATAGATTAAAGTTTTTGACTAAATGAATTTTCTTGCCAAAGGGCCATGGTACTTCATCGAATCTATTTCTCTGACAGAATAAATCAATGCAAATGACAAATTGCAGTTCCTCAGAAAAGATTTAGCTTTATCCACAATCCATTCTCTTTGTAGAAATATATTTTCAAGATATCAGCAGTTCCAAGTCTCAAATTTTTTTTAGCAGAAATGTATTTACACTCAGCATTGTGTTTTCAAGTAGTGAAAAGTTGGCAAATAGATTGTGGAAGATGTGAGAACTATAGATTTTTAAAATGCATTTCAGTTGTTTCTTGAATTCAGTATTCAGGCCTGAAAACCATTGCTTCCATTTCAGGAGTAAAGAAAAGGATGGAAAAACTTCTCTTTTCTGTTGCACACACAGACACTGCACACACTCTCCACACACACACACACGCACACCACACACACTACACCACACATACACCACACACACATTAAACACACAACACACACACTATACACACACATACACATTATACACACTACATATGGACATATATATATATACATATATTCTTAAATATGAATTTACGTTTTCTAGTTCAACAAATAGTGTATTTGATTGAATATACATGGCACATGTAAGTTATTTGTATTTAGGAAACAATTTGTATTCAGGAAGTGGAAAGGGCAGCATAATTTAAATCCTAACCACAAATGGCTCATGGCACAAAATAAATTAAAATTAGAAGTTCCCAAGTAGATTTACATATATGAAGGGGAAATGTGTAATTGAAATGTCTTTAGATATCAGTTAAGTATACCTATGGTTTTACTGGATGTATGCTAATGTTTGGTCAAAATACATTTGTACTTTGAAAATTTCACTTGACTATGATATGATTTATCTGATAAAATGCATAATGCATCTCTATTTCCAAATCAAAGATGAACTCCAAATGAAACTGTTAAATATATGTTGACAGTAGAATGTTGGATTCTGCCATTGTCTATACACAATGTTATGACACACTTAAGCAGCAGAATGATGGACTTATCACCGTTTTTCAAGGACTATGTTATTATAATAATATAGGGGAAATCAGTGGGTGCAGGGAATTTGGGTAAGGGGAAGGAGAAATCCCAGAAGTATATTCGGTTTACTTTAGAGCTGCAAGTTAAATCTCCCACTAAATAAAGGATACAAAGATTATGAAGTACAAAACCACTCTTCCTCAGGAGTGTTCAAAAGCACTATGAACAATAATTGAATAGCATAAAGCTCCATTTCACTCAAATACACAGTATTTTTTTTTTTGCTCTCTACATTATCAATCACATACCAGAGAAATAATGATATGTGTTACTTCTAGATTCGATTATTTCACTAAACATAATGGCCACCAATTGTATCCGTTTTGTTGCAAAAGACAGAATCTTGCTACTTTTTTTATGAATGAATAGAATTCCATCATGTGTACCCAACCAGATTTTTTTACACAATCATCAGTTAATGGACATTTGAGCTGATTCCATATCTTAGCAACTGTGAATTGAGCTGCTATTATTGTGAAAGTAGAGATTATCCTCTCATATGCCGAATTTTATTTCCATTTGGGTAAATTCTCAAAGTGGGATGGCCAGGTCTTATATTGGATCTATTTTCTAATCTCCGAGGGATCTCCACACTGACTTCCATGATAATTGTGCTCATGTTTAGTTCCACCAACAGTTTATTAAAGTATCTTTTTATCCACATCCTTGCCAGCATTTGTTATTTTTAGATTTTTTTTTGGATGAAAACCATTCTGACTGAGGTGAGGTCAAACCACCTTGTGGTTTTCATTTGTGTTGGCTTGAAGCCTGGTGAGCCTGAGCATCTTTTCTGTCGGCCATTTGTATTTCAGCCTTTGAAAGAAGTGTTTTCAAATCCTTAGCCCATTTCTTAACTGGATTGTTTCCTTTGTTATGGTTGGTTTTTCTGAGTTCTTTACATATTCTGGTTATTAATCCATTATCAGATGCTATTGTACAAATATTTTCCCCCATTCTTTCGGTTGTTTCTTCACTTTGTTGAATGTTTCCTTTGCTCTACAGAAGTTTCTTAACTTGATATAATCTCATTTGCCTAATTTTGTGTTTACTGCTTTCCTTCTGGGTCTTATTTGAAAACTTCTTCCTTATGCCAATATGTTACACTATTTGTAGTAATGTGAGTTAGTATCTTTCAAGTTTTAGGTTTAGATGCTTGCTCTATTGTACAGGATGTACAACAGATGCTTGATTTTGTACAGGATGTAGAGTGTCATGTTTCATACTTCTGCATGTGAAGATCCAATTTTCCCAACACCAATAGCTTGAATTTGTGCATGTATGCATTAATTTCTGCAGTTTCTAAATTGTTCTTTGTTCAGCATGTCTATTTGGAACCAGTAACTGGTTGTTGTGATTACAACTTCTCTATAAAGTGTCTTGAAATCTGGAAATGGAATGCATTCAGGTTTATGTTATTGTTAGGGACTGCTTTGTTAATTCAAAGTCTCCTGTGAATTTAAAGGCCATGTTTTCTATATCTCAAAGAATGTTTTTGGTATTGTGATTGAGATCACATAATCTCTAAACTGCTCCAGGTGGCATGAACATTTGATGATAGTAATTCTTCCAATCCATGTAAGACTATTTTTCCATTTTGTTATGTCTTATTCTATTTTTTCCTTAATGCTTTGCAATTTTATTTGTATGTATCTTTTATGCCCTTGAGTAAAAGTATCCTAAGATATTTATATTTCAGGTGCTTTTATGAATAGAACTGATATGATTTTTTTTCAGTCATAACAATTGCTGGTGTATACAAATGCTGTTTTGTGTGTTTAATCCAACAGCACATCAAAAACGTCATCCTCCCAGACCAACTGGAATCAATCCTTGTGATGCTGGGATGTCTGAGCATACACATATCAATAAATGTAAAGCATCTTGAAACAAATCACAGAACAAAATCATTTCATTATCAATAGATATGGAGGGTGTATTTGACAAAATGTGACATACAATCATTGCTTCTCAAAAATCTTAGCAAATTGACTATATATTATGACATTATATATTATAGTATAATATATACATTAGCACAATTAAGGCCATATGTGACCAATCCATTGCAGTCATCATATTGAATGGGGGAAAAGCTGGAAGTATTTACTCTTAGATCTAGAACCAAACAAGGCTGTCCGCTATCATCTATTACTATTTATTAATTTATGTATTTATTGACCTATAAATATTTTGTTTATTTGAAAAGCAGAGTCACAGAATGAGATTGAGGGGGAGAAATGGAAAATGAGGGAGATCTTCCATTTGTTATTTCATTTCCCAGAGAGCCACTAAGGCAGGAGCAGGGCCATTGAAGCCAAGAGCTTACAAGTCTCCCACATGGGTGCAGATGCCCATGAAGTTGAGGCCTCCTCCACTGCTTTCTCAGGCACCTTAACAGGGAGCTGAATCAAAAGTGGAGCAGCTGGGACTCAAGCAAATAACCATTTGGATGCTGGCAATACAGTCAGTTCCTTTATCTGTTATGCCAAAATGTCAGCCCCTATTTGTTCTGGATATTTTAACCAGAACTATTAGGCTAAAAAAAAAATAAATAAATAAATCACAGGGATAAAAATTGGAAAGGAGGATGTTAAATTATCTCTGTAGATGACATGATTCAATATATGAGGGAACCAAAAACTCCATTAGGAGATTATTAGAACTCATAAAAGAGCTTGTCAAAGTTGCAGGATGTAAAATCAATACAGAAAAATCATTATCATTTGAATACAGAAGCAATGTTATATATTTTAAAAGATACTTTTACGTGAAAGTCAGAGAAACAGAGAAGCACAGATCTTCCATTGGTGATTCACATGTGCTTGAGCCAGGATCTGTTGACTCCCAAGGAATGCATTTGCAGAAAGTTTGATTGAAACAAACTGCCTCAAATCAGGAGCTGCGACATGGGATGCAGATGTGCAAAGTCGCATCTTAAGCGCTCAGCAATATTCCTGTCACATTTCCTGGATTTAAAATACATATATATATCTTACTGCTTTTTCAGGCAGGGACCTAAAGCAGAAGTGGAGTGATTAGATCTTGGATCGGCACCCATGGAATCCCAGTCTTGTAGTTGACGGTTTAACAAGTGGTAGCACGATGCCATGACCTTGACCTTTGCTACTAGTGATGAAATTCCCTATTTACCTTCTTCCTGATTTGCAAGTAACAAATGTAACATCAGCTGAGGTATTATTTAACCTCTTTAAACCATGAAATGCATCTGTAAGAATTAATAGCAAGGTGTTTGATTTTGGAGTTAATCTTTTTTAGTAAGAAAGATGAGCTACTATTAACCGTGAATTTTATAAATAAATATTTTGGTAAACTTTTTTTACAGGAAGTATAGTAATCCCCATTATCTCTGTCTGTATTATGTGTATATGATACTCTTCATAAATATAAATTTGCCTTTATTTTGAACTCCTTGGCAGGACTGATATATATAGTTCAGACTATCTAAACGTTATGAAAATTTTACTCTTTTCTGAAGTGGTGGCTATTCATCAGTTGCTTCAGCATCATAAAATTCAATAATTCTATTTGAAAAGTTATTTTGTTGGGAATCTCATAAAATATAAAAAAATTTTAACATTAACCCAGGCTTAAAAATGCATGATTTAAAATTTTGACATTTGCATACTATGCACACATTACCAAAAGATGCTTAAAAATAATACAGTATAAACATACATGTTGGGCATCTTTGTTACTCATGATTGTGCTTTCCAAATCAAATATGTATGAGGCAAAAGTGCTCATCATGAGCCATACTTCTTGACATGTATTAGATAAAAGCAGATAATAAATTAGTAGAAGCCCCCTACTTCTTTTCTCAATAAATTAAGCTTTTTGAACAGTAACTGCTTATTCTCCCTTATCCTGTACATATGACAGATAAGATGGATTATTTATAAAGACATTTATATTTTTTCCTAAATATGAATTTTCAGCAGCAATGTTTATTTCTAAGTCTGCATGTTACATATCATTTATTACATGATTTTTATATGACCACAGCTCTAATGATAAAGATATGTCAGCAGAATTTTATATAATCTATCATAGATCAGAAGTAAAGAAGTTTTAGTTGCCTTTGCCTTAAAATCTAGCATTCTATTCAGCTGTCTCGTGTCTATTTTCATTTTAGTATTTAGGAGTTTATAGCTGAATAGTACCCTAGAGCCATTTTAAGGTGACCAATAAAATTTCTAAAATTGAAATGTCAATGAAGTAGCCACAGTATGTGACTACTTGCATTTTTTTTAACTTATTGGTCATTCAATACCATGTCCATTAATTCAATAATGCTGTAAATTTTTCTTGATGTCATGTTGGGGTTTTTAATTGATCGGGATGATATTCTGCCAGTTCTACCTTCAGACCAGAGATGGTCTCCCCAAGAACATGTTGAATTTACCTGGACAATAAGATGTTGGACTCTATGCTTGGTGTATGTTTGCAAAGAAAGAATCTTGACTGAATTTGAACTGTACTATTGTAACAAGGTGGAGGAATCCACCATGGGGGGAGGGCATGGGAAGGAGTTGGGGGAATCCCAAAACCTATGAAACTGTGTCCCATAAGGCAATATAATTAATAAAAAAATTTTGAAAATGTAGGAAAAAATCTAGCATTCTGTTCTAACATTATGAATACTATCTGATGGCTTGCTGCTAATGAAACATTTTTAAAATTAAAACAGTACATATTATTTAGTACATAAATGAAGTAAGTAATGTCTTTAACACATCCATGTAACTGATAATGTAACTGATTCAAAAGATGAATTAGTTTCTATTTCAAATATATGAAACAGAAAATTAATAAGGCCTGACTGACAATTCAGAAATATTACACAATGGTTTCCCTTTATTGTGTTCAAACTTTCAGGCCCTCTGCTGACTTCGTGAACGCAGAATCCTTGGCTCAGGAATGTATTTCACACCAGCTTTCTCTTTCACACGTAGATTGAAAGTTGCTTGAGTAAAGTGAACAACCTCTCAGTGCCAACATTAATCCATAAGCACAGTTTCAGAGTTATCTGTAACATTCTCCCTTGTCAGACATCCACATTCTTTTCTCAGTTTTAAAAGCTATTAATGTATTCATTTCTTTTATCATTGCATGAATCCATGATATAAATACTGTTATTCATGTTTTATAAATGAGGCAACGAAGGTCTGAAGAGATCATTTTTCAGGGTCATTGATTTAATAAGCAATGATTTGAATGTTGGGTCCACAGGTTCACGTACTGTATTATGAAATTTCTTGGAAGTATTCAGCATGCTCAATAAAACACACCTCTTCTGCATCTGAAGTTACTTCTCTTTTGTTGATGGTAAATATTCAATTTCTGCACAAAGGCATGAAGATACATTATTCTTAGAAATTGTAATCACATCCTATGCCATTTTACACTCCTCATTTCTCTGTTCTTTGATATTATTGTCAAGCACAGCACAGCACAGCACAATAGTACTTCCCAAAATATTTCGAGTCGTACGTGTTTGAATTGATTGGTATGGTAGCAGTATGGCTGTTGAGTATTTGAAATTTGATGTGCTCCCAGAAGAGCTCCTGTTTCCTGGCTAAGAATCAGTGTATAACGAATTTTGACATAAATTTCAAATTTATATTGACTTAATTTTAAGTACACATACCGTCTAATAACCATCATATTATTCCAAGCACGGTTTTGAGCTTCATTTTTAACTGCTCTTTATTGAAAAATAAAGGAAAGTTATATTTGTTTAATAGGTAATAATTACTTAATCTTGCATATTTTAGATGTAAGGCTCCTGTCAATAAAACTTTATAAACCACACATCTGTGTGGTTGAATTTTTTTGTTGCATTGGGAGAACAATTAGAAACATTAAATAAAATATAATAAGAAAAATGCTTTACATGATAGAAAATGTTAAGCACTAAAGCAAAGTAAAGCAGTATAACAGTTGGTAGGGTCACATTAGAAAATCACCTCTGGTAGTTTTGCTGTGCTAAATTATGACATAGTAAAAGTTGGATGTAAAATTTCTGTTTTACGATACTACAGAATTCATTTCATATACACTAAAAGCTGAATAGCAGTTGTTAATTTCATTCTATTCATTCTTTTTTAAAGTTAATTTATTTGTAATTAGCTTATTTTTAACTAATTTATTTTAATTTTTAAAACATTTGAATTTTATGTTACAGTTTCATAGGATCTGATATTTCCCTACCCCTCCAACCCCCGACTGATTTTCCCCATATTGTTACAATAGTATAATCCTTTATAACTCCCATCAGTCGGTTTTTAAGTTCCTGACATTGCTGATACGATGTAAGATAGTCCAGCATCCTATTTTCTAGATATGTCCAACAGTTTCAAGGGGAGTCCATCTTTGATTTGGGAGTAGAGATGCACACTGAATTATATTTTCACATCTGAATATGATAATCTTCACTACACTGTCACTATATATTCCCTTAAATAAAAAGTGATAAAACAGGATCAACAACAGGAATGGAGTTTGTTTTTTTTTATTCATTTTCATTTTTCAGTGATCCAGTCAAGGGGAGTTTTGTATTGACTTTTGCTCCTATAGTTACTTTAACAGAAAAAAAAAAAAAGTACCCAGCACAGTGGCCTAGTGGCTAAAGTTCTCACCTTGAATGTGCCAGGATTCTATATGGATGCCGGCTCTAATCTCGGCAGCCCCATGTCCCTTACAGCTCCCTGCTTGTGGCCTGGGAAAGCAGTCAAAGACAGCCCAAAGCCTTGGGACCCTGCTCCCGTGTGGGAGACCCAGAAGAGCTCCTGACTCCTGGCTTTGGATCAGCACAGCTCCGGCCGTTGAGGCCACATGGGGAGTGAATCACTGGTCTTAAGATCTTCCTCTCTGTCTATCCTTTCTGTATATCTAACTTTGCAATAAAAATAAAATATTTAATTATATATATATATATTTGTATAAGAGAGCATAAGAAGATAAACCACATATAGCACGCTAACTCTTAAAGCTTTAATACATTTGATAATCATATCCTTTCTACTTAACCGACTCAAGAAGATATCAGAGATAAGCATTAATCAATCAAAGGGTTAAGAAATTTTAGAAGCCTTCTAAGTCTATTCTTCTTACTAACAAACACACTTATATTTTCCTAAGCTAGACAAAACAAACACACAACAGAAGAAACTTCAATTACCTTAATGGATATAAATTTAGCAGAAAGGGTGATAGTTTCTAGCATGTAGAAAGAATAAAGGCATGGAAAAAAGAACCTTTAATGTTTGTATTTAAGATTTGTCCTGCATGTGAAAAATACAGATAACTGTGTGCTTTGTTTATTTTTAAAAATTATTTATATTTATTTACCTTTTCTGAAAGTTAGAGTTGTGGAGAAGCTGCAGAGACTTTCTCTGTACTGGTTCACTCCTAAGATGGTTGCAGGAGCGGAGCCAGAAGCTTTGTCCAGGTCTCCCTTGTGGGTGACAGGGAGCCAAACACTTGGGCCATCGTGTGCAGTTTGTCCCAGGCCACTGGCAGGAAGCTGGATCACAAGTGAATCAACTAGTCCAGAACCCTAGACCTGTGTGAGATGTTGACATCGCAGGTGGGACTAAGCCTATTATGTCATGATGCCGGTCCCTATGTAAATCACTTTAGATGAACAGGGAAAATATATTAAAAAATAAGATTGTTTTTATGTTCTGAAATTACACTACGGTGAGCTCTTCAGTTATTAGAAGCAATGCTTATCTCATAACACAGTTGGTAAATCAGGCAGTGCCACTGCCATATTAGGAAGTCTTATTGCATTTCTGAAGTATCTTTGCAAGCCTTCTCCTTTTCCAGTGCATTTTTAATACCCTTTTACACTAATCTTTTCCATGGAAATGAATAATTCATTCACCACACACAGGGTCATTGAGTTACATACCTCCACAGCTGTCCATTTAACATCATGTGTTCTTTCAGATAAATAAGACAGAATACCTTATGTTGAACTCCTGGTGATATTAACAGAAAGCATATTACTTGAATGACTTAAACATTATTTAGCTTCATTAAAGGGCAACAGTAATTCTATGAGTTCTAATTTGCAGCACAGGCATTAGTGAATAATCTAAAGAAGTACAAATGACCGCTCATTGATTTTGCATTTGTTTAATAACTAGAGATATGAGCTATTGTGAAATGGTCAGTTTATTTAAAGAAAGAAATCGCTAGACTATTGTGCAAAAGAACTTTAAACTTTGAGATTATTGATAGCTTTGATTAATTTTTTCTCTTTTTTCTTCAATGTGTAGTTTATTAAATGAAGGAAAGTGAAGAGCAAAAAGAATCAGAATCTATTAGGAAGAAGCTATGCTATTTTTCTATCTTATACTGGATTCTTTTAGCATGTTAATCACTGAAATTACAAGGTAGGCTTCAGCTTCTATGATTCCCGTTTCCACTGATCACCCAGCAAGCCTTCTCACCTCATCCTAGAGCTGTCAGAATCCGTGCAGGCTTCTCTTACATGTATGTCATTTCTGGAATGAATCTACAATGATAACTTCAACATAGTGTGGAATTAGTCCACCTGCTTCCTCTCCCAGTCTAAAACAAAAATGTTTGTATCATCGTTAATGGACAGATTCTGACTTTTAACACATTGTCAATCAGTACTAATCAGAAAGTTAAAAGAGTTAAAGGAAAATAGAATAATCAGTATCTAAACCATAATAATTCCACTGTTCAAATAATGAAAAAGGCCAAGATTATATGAAACATTACAGTTTTTATTCCAAATACAGATGAATATATACACATTTATATAAATCATATATGCATATATATATAATTTCACTTATGTTACACAAATAAGTCCATTGAGTTTATAAATGGCAGAGGAAAAGTAGGAAGAGAGTAGAAGGAAGAAGAGAAAGACCATGCTGAAAATTGTGAGTTGTATGCTAACATGCTGAACTGTTGCACCATTGTAAACTTACGCAGTTTATAATCCCTAAATGAAACTAAATGAAACTCAGGGAGAAGACATGCTTTCCTTTGAAACAGGCAGTTTTTAAGTGTGTGGCTGTTGGGGGAAAATGAATATCTTATATATTCAAAGAGTGGAGCTATTAGGGAAGGTTTATGAACAAAAGGACATTTGATCCAGTTTTTTTGGTGATGAAATTAAACAGAATACAAAAAGAGGGTAAAATGGATTTGTGCATTCCAGGGCTAATATATGACATAATGAAGAAATGGAAATAGTCAAATTTCTAAAATGTAACTGATTTATCATAGCTGAAGAATACCTGCTCCTTCCACAATAGTGGAAACCAACACAGAAATAGTCATAGCAAGGTGTCAATGAACGTAAATAAATCCCAGAGTAACCATACATATAATATTCAGAAGCATAGTATATCACAAGTATTATATCAAAGTGTAACACAAATGCCGATGTGCAGGAATATCATCATACTAAGGTAAACCTTGCATTGCAGAGATCAAAGATTTAGAAAATAAAATATCAAAATCATCAAAACATTGCAGATATAACCTTTGGAAGAAATATCTGAGACAAACTTGTGTAATAAAGGCATAGATAAATCAGTGAAGGAATTATTGTCATTCTTTATTTACCACGACAATTGAAAAGAAAGGGAGACACTAATTCTAATTTCTTTTTTTTTTAAGACTGATTTCCTTTATATTGATTGGCATAATTATACAGAAACAGAGAGAGAAGAGACAGACAAATCTGCCATCTGCTGGGTCACTCCCCAAATGTTTGTGATGACTATGGAGAGCTTAGGCTGAATCCAGGAGGATCTATATGCAAAAAGCACCAAAGTGCTGATGAGTGCCCATATGGGATGCCAGCACTGTAGTCTGTAGCTTCACTTATTAAGCCATAATAACAGCCCTGCAAGACATGTTTCTTTAACATCATTTTTTCATCACATGTAACTACCTTGTCAATATATCTAGGAGTTTTTGAAAAAATGATATCGATAATCATGATTTTAGTTTTTTAATTTCTTAGCTGCCGTATCAAGCACGATATCATTTTTAATGCTGAAGTTCAGAACAATTCCTACAGAAACTCTTCAGAAAATGGCTGTAGTGTTTCCTCTCTAATACAGTATTAAATTACTAAATATTAATTCTGAAATATCTGTGGTAAAATCGATTTTAAGATTTTGATAATTTTGTTTGCAGTTTCCTCATCCTCCTTGGTTCCCTTATGTTTTATCCACTTACTTTTCCTCTCACCATTTTTTAAAATTATGACTTTTCAGCAAATATTATGACTCTAAATGCTATTTTTATACCAAAATATCTGACAGGTGTTTTAGTAAATTAGATTTAATTATCTTTTTATAGTGTATCTGTGTAGATAAGATATTGTTCTTTTTCTACATACATTTTCCATGAGCCTTATACTGTTGAATTTCTGTCCTACAGTTTAATATCTCAATAAGATTATCCAATGAATTAATGCTGATAAACAGGTGTTATTGTTACCTTTGACAAAATGACCTCATCAGTAAGCAATGATCTACGGGGATGATGGACAGATATTTAATGACTTCGTGTCTACTTCAAGATCCTAAACAGACTTCAGCTTAATTCTGTTGATGTGAAATATGGATAACTTGCTCAGTGCTTCACCCAAAACCAATAAACAACTGAATAATTAATGTCAGCTCCAATTCTCATTCTGCTTCTGTTCTGACTTGCAATATTTGCAGCAACTGCACTAAAAAATTGGATATATTTGCAGTCATAGATAGGCCCAGGCATATGTTTTCCTACCAATTTCCAGACACTGCTTTAGTTCATTGCAGTATCTATCATCTATCTATTTATCTACTGATCTATCCTTCTATTTATAAAGAGATAGATCGGATAGGTGATTTTTTGCTGTGACTGGAAGCTGAGAATATGGTCCCATATGAAATATTTCTGTTTATCATCTGGAGGACAGAGAAGAAAACACAATGGATTATATTCTTGCATGTTATACAGGTTTGTCATTTGCTACCTTTATAAACTTTGGTGATAGCTCCACAAGTAGCATTAGTTTGAATTGGACATGTGGATTTTTACAGGTTATAAAATATATAACCTGTAAAAATATCTGGTGAAAATTGGTTAGATGCAAGCCAAATTTCCTCTTCCAGCATTCTTTCACTAATCATCTTCTCTCAAGGAGTTACATAATTTTCTAAGTCTCTGTTGTCAGATTTGAATTACCTAATCCATGTGTGAGAAAAGGGGTTAATATACACCTTTTTAAACATGATGGAGAATAGATATCCTTAGACAATATTTCTAATAAGAACATTATGAATCAGTTTTAATTCATGTCTTAAAAAGTCTGGAAAATAAAGTGAAGCAGAGACATCCACATCCAAAAAATATTAAATTTGCATGTGAACCAACTTGTTTATCTGGATTAATTTAAAGGAGCCTCATTAATGGTCTAGCTGCATAATTAAATAGTCTATTGTGCATACAAGAACCAGGAAATTTAACATGTATATATTATGCATATGCATTTTATTTATCAGCCCATTGCCTGCATTTATGAGAGAGAATGCAATTATAAATAAAAAGAATGTTTAAGTGTGACAAGGAATATTATTTGAGGATAACTCTGCTGAAGTCATATATACTATACTATTATAAATTGTTTGCTGTTGGGCAGCGAAGGACTTGGTACACAGAGCCTCTAATCGTACATGTGGACTGCTAACTGATGGTCAATAGCCAAAGTTTATTAACAGCATCGGACTTTTAAATAGACAGAGCATCATGTAGGCAAGAGGAAGGAGGACTTGAGGCAGTAATCTACTAGTAAACAACTTGTCCCTCTAACAGGTGTCTTTCCTTGATCTTTTACCTGGACTTGAGGATATGGGAGTTCTGGCACCCTTTCCTGTGAGAGAAAGCACCCCTCTTTGATCTATTATCAAAACCTCAGGATTAGGGAGTTGGTGGTCTGTGCATTTCCATATCAACTGTTACCAGAACATTCTAAACAGGATTCTCAATGGCCTCTCTTAATTGATTGTCCTACAATAGATCATGTTATAGTTACTTTTTTGTAGACAATATTAATTTACAAGACACCTAAAAGGAGCACTTACTTACTTGCTCTTCGCTTGCTTTTGAAAGACCTCTGAGTTCTGGGTGGCCATTGTATGACAACTGAAAGAGGGGGCCCAATTAAAGTTTCTACAGTATCTTTCACATTATATAAGCGTTTTGGGAGTGGAATCTATCACCGAATTCCTTGGCCTTTGCTTTTATTTCTCATATCTTCATGCTTTCTACTCTAACAGTAGTTTCTATATTCACCTTAAATTGTTAAGCTTAACTGAATTATTGTTGGTTGATTGCATGAAAAGTGTACTCAAAAATTTCATTAAATTTCATTGAATATTCAATTATATTAATCTCCAGATCAACTGTGCTATTATATAAATCTAAGTGTGATTCAAGAAGATTTTTTTAGGGGCTGGAAATGTATTTATGCGAGTTTATTTATCTCCACTTTTTAACCCACATGTAGATTTTCGTAAAATGCATTTTCATTATTTTTGTGACTCCTTGTATATGGACGTAAAACTTTTTGCACTGAAATAAATTTCTTGTAATTCCATTTTCCATGAACTATTTGATTTTGTACCTTGTTCTATCTTGAGTATGTGCTTGTGTGTGTGTTTTCAAAGATTTAAGAATGCTGCTTAAATATAGCAAAATAAATTACAGCATAGATCACTCTAATTTGAATCCAGCCTTCTTCATCAATCATCAGTTTCATCCTGTGAATCTCTATTTATGGATTCTCCAGCTCTCGACACTCACAGACGGAAAACGTTTGGTGTTTGGCAAGCTGCATTGCCAACTTTTATGGAAATTCTGCTGATGATAGACTTTCAGAGTTACTACTATTCTAACTTTCCTAACTGTAAATCCTTCAGAGTTGGCCATCTTTTTAGCCAGAGTGGCCTAAATTATTCATACTTGTGATTTTGCTTTTAAACCTGAATCTTTTCTACAGATGCCTTTCAGAGAAATGAGAAGAAAAAACTGGTGGTAAATGAAATCTTTATAAAATCAATGCAATAATATTCTTTTTTTGTTTTGTTTTCTTTGCCTTTTACGGTCAAAATATCCTACTTGAACCTTGAATACCAGTGTGTTACAAAAATTAGCCAAATATTTAATCTTGGATCATGACGTGTTTAGATTTAAGCAGATTTTCAGGAAAATTGATCAAATTCTGATATCCTGTTTTTTTTTATATTAAATAAGTGAGTGGTTCTCAGCTGAGAAGATACTACAACCCACAGGAACTTAAAAGCATTGCAACTGTCTTCTAGGGGAGTTGAAACCAGGAACGCTGGTGAGCAATTCATGAATCAATGGTCAGTCTCAAGAAATATTTTTTTAAAAAATCCAAAATGTATGATGTCAGATATTAGACAATAGTATATAGAATGTGTTCTGCTGTCTTACTGACACAAGGGCCGCCGAGCTCTGCCCTTTCTAGAAGTGCTGTGGTTTGAATGTGTTACCTCCAGAATGAAAACAAGGCCAGTGTGAGGTAGGCTGGCTTCATCACCCAGCCTTGAATGTCCCATCTCTTAAAAAAAAAAAAAAAAAAGATTTATTTATTTTTTTGTTGGTAAGGCAGATTTATAGTGGAGAGATAGAGAGGAAAATTCTCCATCTGCTGATTGATGCTCCAAGTGGCTGATCTGAAGCCAGAAGCCAGGAGCTTCTTCTGGGTCTTCCGCGCAAGAGCAGGATCCCAAAGAGCTAAGCCATCCTCAACTGCTTTCCCAGGCTACAAGCAGGGAGGTGGATGGTAAGCAGGGCTGCCAGGATAGGAAATGGCATCCATATGGGATCCTGGCATGTGCAAGGCAAGGACTTTAGCCACTAGGCTACAGGATCAGGCCCCCATCTTTTTAAAAAAAGATTTATTTTGGGGGTCCGGCGCAGTGGCCTAGCAGCTAAAAGTCCTCGCCTTGAATGCTCCAGGATCCCATATGGGCGCCGGTTCTAATCCCGGTGGCCCCGCTTCCCAGCCAGCTCCCTGCTTGTGGCCTGGGAAAGCAGTCAAGGACGGCCCAAAGCTTTGGCACCCTGCACCCGTGTGGGAGACCTGGAGGAAGCTCCTGAATCCTGGCTTTGGATTGACACAACACCGGCTGTTGCAATCACTTGGGAAGTGAATCAGTGGAAGGAAGATCTTCCTCTGTGTCTCTCCTCTCTGTATGTCTGACTTTGCAATAAAAATAAATCTTTTAAAAAAAGTTTCTTTTTATATGTTTGAAAATCCAAGCTACAAAAATTATATAGAGAGAAGCACTTCTATGTGCAGGTATACTCCCCAAAGGCCACAACAGCTAGGGCTGGGCCAACCTGAAGCCAGGAGCCAGGGACCCAACATCTTGGACCATTTCTAGCGGTTTTCCCAGGTCACTGGCAGGGAACTGATCCAGAAGTGAAGCAACCTGGGCAGGAACTGGAATTTTTATGAGATGCTGGTATTTGAGGTGCCTTTACATGCATGCCGCAACACGAGCCCACCTCCTTAACTCTTACATGACCTTGGTTAAATGTGTATATCCTGGATCTCACAGTGTTCCAATAAAAATGTTTATACATAAGTCTTTTCAACAAAGTAAGTTCTGGAGTTCTTTCATATATAGATTTTTCCTGTCAAATCCATTTTTTTCCCCTTTCAACATATACTTTGATTCAACTTATAGAATGCTAAATAAGTGAAAAATAGAGAGGGCTGATCATTGTGGTCTGAGTTTGTGTTATGTACAGTTAAAAAGAAATTGTAAGAGCTGACATTGTGGCATAGTGGGTCAAGCTGTTCCCAGCAACACCAGCATTCCGTAGGAGCACTGGTTCGTATACTGCATTCCACCACAGATCCACATCCCTAGCAGTGTGCCATAAAAACCAAGAGAAGATTGCTCAAGATTTAGGGTCCTTGCCACCCACATGGGAGATCTGGAAGAAGCTGCTTATTCCTAGCTTTGGCCTGCCCAAGTCTTTCTTTCCCAAGTCTTTCTTTACTGTGACAGCCACATGGAAAGTTAAAAAGCAAATGAAAGGTCTTTCTCTAGTCTCTATTTTCATCATTTGTAGATCTGTCAACATTTATTCTATGTACTGTCAATGTCCATGGTATTAGGTATGTATTTAGGTCCGGTGCACAACTTAATTACTGGTCATATCACATTTATTACAATATTTGGTGCATACTTTAAATTCATTGCTGTATATTACTTATGACAAAACTCATGTGTGGAGGCCAGTGTTATACTTCAATAGGCTAATTCTCCACCTTCAAGTGGCAGCATCCCATATGGGTATACCATATGGCTATGATACATAATAGCAGAAGTTAACATTGTTCTAACATTGTTAAAAATCTACACAAGGTTTATAGTGTTTGTTCACATTAAACAGCTAAGGGAACCTATTTACTTTAGGCCATCAGTCTGATTAGTGGCTGGGCTAATAGTCGAATCACTTTTATGATTTCATGACTTATGGTATTGACCATCATCCAAATAACACATTTGTGCTAACAGTTAAATAATGTTACTCACTCCCATCCTTGTTGCCAATGCATGTGATTACATTTTCATATTGCCTTACAACCAAAAATATCAGGTTGCATTTAATTCTTCAACTGTCCTAAATAACTTCAGAGATTACATTTAGTATTCATTTCTACCAAAATTCTTAAAGTTTCTGATTTCCAAAATTCCCAATTTCTATCCAGATAGAACAAGGAACAGCCTGAAGACTATGTGAATATTGATTCCAAATAATGAATACAAAACTGAATTTTCATGCTTTATATGTTTAATGGTATCGCTGGGACATGTGTGTCCTAACATACATGATAACATTATCTTTAATCACTGAAATTCTTGGAGTGATTTTGGATGTCAATGCAGGCGATACTTTTATTACTCCTCTCTAACTAATAACATTTCATTTCCCTTGAACTGAACTACCAATCAACTGTATGTCTTCTCGTCGGTACAACTTCACAAGTTAGGGTTGACAATTGTGGCCTTGGCAAATAAGATCACCTATCAATTGGAATGAATTTCCATTTCCAACAATACCATTGATCATTTCCAGACAACTTCATCTAAATTAGCAGTAAAAGCTTCCCCTTTCTCCCTCTCCAGTGAGAGGCCTCGGATTAGATAAGGGGGGCTGGTCGCAGGTACTAATGGAACATATTTCCCATGAGAAGATAAGGAGGGTAGTGACAGAGTACCCATTTATTGTGTTGCATTCTTTTAAGACCTCAAGTCAGAATTTCGTGGGTATTCCCCTCCAAAGTCATTTTTACATCCAATCAGGAGGTGCTGTTTTTTGAAAAATATCTATAATATATCCTTAAACTGGATGCTATGAAAGATAATTGTGTGCAATTATGTAGTCATGGACATAATTAGTTTGTCATTCATTATCATGTTGACATAATTATTAATTATTTAAGATAGTAATTATTGGGCCCGGCGCGGTGGCGCAAGTGGTTAAGTCCTCACCTTGCACGCCCGGGATCCCATATGGGCGCCGGTTCTAATCCCGGCAGCTCCGCTTCCCTTCCAGCTCCCTGCCTGTGGCCCGGGAAAACAGTTGAGGAGACCCAAAGCTTTGGGACCCTGCACCCGCGTGGGAGACCCGGAAGAGGCTCCTGGCTTCGGATCGGCATAGTATCGACCCGTTGCGCTCACTTGGGGAGTGAATCATCGGATGGAAGATCTTCCTCTCTGTCTCTCCTCTCTGTACATCCGCCTTTCCAATAAAAAAATAATAAAAATAAATCTTAAAAAAAAAGATAGTAATTATTAACTCAGAAAATCTAAATTTTACTTTAATTTATATTGTTATTCAATGAGGGAAAAGGTAAATAAAAGGCAACAGGAGAAGAAGACGAGGGAGCAAGAGAAGACTGAAGAAAAGGCAAAGAGGCAGAGCTAGAAAAGCAACCTGGTGTCTGTCAGGGCCTGAAGGCTTCTGTATGAAGACGTTCTGACTTCCCTGTTGGCTTTCAATGACAAGATACACAGATAAGACAAAGTGAGGGAAGGAGGGAGGGAGGGAGGGGAGGAAGGAAGGAAGAAAGAAGGAAGGAAGGAAGAAAATGGGTATTTAAATGAAAAATAAAAAAGGAATTTGAGCCAAGCACACGTAGAAACAGAATAACTCATTATTCCAATCATCCTGTGTCTAATCATATGTATCTTCAAGGCTAAAGAAAGTGTTTGTAATCTTGTGAATATTGTGATCATTTTTTAAATAATTGATACAGTTCCATCGGCTCTAGGATGTCCCGTCCCGACATTCCCCTCCCCACCAGCAACATCCCTTCTATTATCGCAATGCATAAACCTTCATGATAATTAGTAAGTCCATTATTCTGCCATTTAAGTGTATTCTGACATTGTATGAATGGACAAGGACAGAGTCCAGCATCCTATTGTCAAGATTTATTTAACAATTTCATTGGAAGTAGAGATGAATACTGCACTGTGTGCTAGCATCTGGATATGATAGTCTCTATTACACTGTTACTACACATCCCTTTAAATACAAAGCCATAAAATAATTCAACAACAGGATGGAAGATAGAAAATTTACAACAAAGGGAAGGTAAATAATATGTTACTGAATGGCCAATGTGTCACTGAAGAAATGAAAAATAAAATCAAAGACCTTCCTGAAACAAATGATGCTACTGTATGACCTTTGTGTTACTGATGAAATTAATAAGGAAAAAGAAAAAAAAACATTTTTTTAAGAAAGAACAATACAAGCAAAAATATCATTGCCCATGTCATGTAGCAAATACAGTATTTATTGATACATTTATAACATCAGGTCCTTACACGTAATCAAAATTTCTCATGTAAATGATCTATTAATGAATCCCAAGGACATATTAAGAAAGAAAAAACAAAGAGTAAGCATGAAAAGTAAAATTCACACAAAAATAAAAGGATTTGAAACTAAAAAGCTCTAAATTAAAACAAGAAAGAACTGTATTTTAAAGATGAACAAAACAAGCTTTTAGCCATATTAACAAAGAGCAGCATAAGGAAATAACGAATTTATTAGATGAAACTGTCTGCTCTTTGTGTGCGTCATGGCACTGTCAATAGAGACAGCGGTAGAGTGTCATATTTTGTTGTCTAGTATATTTAGATGTTTCATTGGTTATTACTTTTATTCCATAACAGAGATGCATTCTGCTGGTTTTCTTTGATTCTTAGTACACTGGTTTCCATTACATCCTTTATTTGTGAAGTCACATGTGTGTATCCAGCTTAATTTTTTTGTTTTTGTTTTATAGGGAATGGCTAATTCCACTAGCATAATGGTCTCCAGTTGGGCCCATTTGGTTTCAGTTATAGAATTTCATTCTTTTTAACAGCTTAGTAGTATTCCATGGAGTAGATACATTATGGTTTCTTTATCCGGTCCTCTTTCAATGAGCATCTAGGCTGTCTCCATGTTTTTGAGATTATTGATTGTGTTGTAATGAATACAGGGGTGCAAGTTGCTTTCTTATTTGTCTGCATAGGTTCTTTCCCATATATTCTCAGCAGTGGGATGTCTGGGTCATATGGTAGGTGAATTTTCAGTTTCCTGAGTACTCTCCACAGTGGCTGCATCAGTCTACAGTCCAATCAGCAGGATACCTTTTCCCCACATCCTTGCCAGCAGATGTTGTTAGGAGTTTTCTGTAAGTAGGATATTCTCACTGGAGTTAAATGGGTAAATGCTATTGCGACAATTTGTTAGTAGCCTGCAGAAATAAAAAACAATATCCCCACCTTTCACCAGACACAAAAATTAAATCAAAATGGATAAAGGATCTAAACCTATACCCAGAAACTATCTAACTTTTAGTAGAAAATGTAGAAAATACTCTACAAGTTATAGGCTCAGGCAAAGGCTTTCTAAAAAATCATTAAAAACACAGGCAGTCGAGACCAAAATAAACAAATGAGACTACATCAAACTAAGAATGCAATTAATTTTTAAAATCCCAACCTGTCTTATGCACTAGCTTTTAAATAATGAATTCATTTTCAATACTTCAAAGAAACTAAGCACTCATTCAAGTCAGCTCCAACAAAATGATGAAACATTTGGATATTTAAAAATTATATGAAATAATAATATTCCATCTAAAAGCAAACAACCTGAAAATATAATGAAAATTTGCATTTCCAAGTACTAGCAGTGAACATAATTCTTTGTGATGCTAACCAAAATATATTGAACACTTCTGTTTGAAAACTGATAGAAATTTAGTAAGTAAAATCACATACTTAGAAAATTGGTACACAGTGCTAATGGAAAGAACTTGGTAAACTTAATATTTTAATTTCAAATTGATAAGATTATCCGATACAAAACAATAATGCATTCACATATTTTTGCATCAAAATCTTTGCCTGAAACATGTAGAGTAATCTTGAAAGTGCACACAAAATAAAAATAAGAATTATTTAGAAAATTTTGAACCATAAAATCAAGAGTTTTATTGTCTTTTATATTTCATTGTTTTATATTTTACCAAGAGAGTGTGGTACTAGTACACCTAGAAAACGCTGTTCAGTATGACAGTTTTATTGCTTTCAGACTACACCAGGACCCAGTGCAGTAGCCTAGCGGCTAAAGTCCTGCCTTGTGAGCCCTGGGATTCCATATGAGTACTGGTTCTAATCCTGGCAGCCCTGCTTCCCATCTGGCTCCATGCCTGTGGCCTGAGAAAGCAGTTGGAGATGGCCCAACAAAGCCTTGGGATCCTGAACCCACATGGGAGATCCAGAGGAAATGCGTGGCTCCTAGCTTCGGATTGGCTCATCTCTGGCCACTGTGGTCACTTGGGCAGTGAATCATGCATACATACACAAACATAATGTTTGCCTTAATATCAACAGAGGTTTGATTCCAAGACACTCATTTTAAAGAATCTGATTTCCCTTACATAAAATGGTCCAGTATTTGTATTTGGCCAACACGAATCACCTTGTATACTCAAATCATGCCTAGCATACTAAGAATAAAATATACCAGCTTAAATAAAGGCAAAATAGGTGTCTTCAGTCATCTGTATTAGCAAATTCCTAAGATTAAGTTTCCCAAGAATTGATGTGCACACAATTTACATATTTATTTCTTTTGATCATGGGAAACTTAACATTCCCCTCGTTTGGCTGAAATAAACTTATAACAGCTCTTTCCCGATTGTGACTCCCTGACCCCCTTTAGTGTATTTGCTTCAATTATCGATTATTTTCCTACATCTTTTGAGCAAACTGAAGACTCTTGTTAACCTTTTCCTAGTTTTAAAACCCAGGAATGCCTTTCATAGGGAATTTAAAGTCATTTCTTTTAATTATCACCATCTAATGTCCGTAATCCCCCCATTTTTTGAGGAGCTTAGCTTCCATAAGCACAAATTCAGAAAATCTTGAGTTAATTAATTTATCTGTTCATCATAAAATTAATTTATATTGCTTTTAGTTAGTTCCTATTTACATCAGTTGATGTCTAGCAAATCATTGGGAGAAAAGTGTGTAACTTTTTTTTCTTCACAATTTCCTCACATCCAGGACTATTCTAGGTTACAAAGCTGATGCCCTGCCTCTCTTTTATTCTACTATCATCTCCAGTTCAAACAGAGCTTATGTTTCTCATGACATGATATTGCCTAAATTTTTCCTGCTCCTTTGAAACTTACTCACATACCTATTTCAAGTGCATCTTCTGCAATAGCATGTGGACAGGTATCTCAACCAGGAAGCCCCCGACATGGGCTGGCAGTCCTCTCCCACCCCTGACACCACCATGCAGAGGGACTTCAATAACCTGACTGTTGTAATTCTCAGTTTCATTGTTCTCTAATCTGAAATGAGATTCCTCCTCATCCTTTGTGTCTAATTCCTGATGACTTGTCATTACCAGAAAGTTTCTGAGTTAATATCTAACTCACTGCTTCATGAAAACGCATATTTATTTTTCCAGTTTTCTTGCAAATCTACTCAGTCAACCATTTGACTGTAGAGAAAGCTTAAGGTAACTGGCTGGTCTTTTGCCTTTATCCCCATTTTAACTTCTGTCATTATTTCACTGATTACTCTTAGAATACAGACTTGAAATTGAAATCATCATTTTAAAATAACATGAACTGTATGCTTTCTGCCATTTGATTTTACATATTCATAGAATATCATTCTTACAAAGCAGAATCACTCATTACTTCTAGTCCTGTCTCTGAACAGATAGGTAACATTGTTGCTGAAATTAGACATTTGTATAGTTCTTTTCATTCTATTTTCTCTAATATATAGAATCAAGTTGTAACTATACTTTGAATCACATAAACAATCTGAAATTGAAGCTCTTGTTTATATCTTGTCTGCTTCTACTGAATTTTTCTGATGGCTCATTTAACATAATTTATCAATTCATATTATGAAAATATCTTTACTCCTCTTACCCTCCCCTAACTATGAACTCTAACTATGAGCCACATATTTTATCATGCACTTTGTAATTCCACATCTTTCACCATTAATAATAAATTAAATTTATTGCCTCTGTAACTGTACCTTAAATGCTTTCTTTATTGTAATGAAGTGAGAAAACTGAAGGGAATGCATATTTAATGTAGAAACATTGAAGAACTGACTATAAGACTGAATAGAAGAAAGAAGAAACATGCTAGGACATTGTAGTTCCGGTTAAGGTTAGAGACAACATGTCTCAAAAGAGAAGGATGAATTTTATCCTGAGATATTGAGGTGGGATAAATTGAGAAGGTAAATTAAGATTGGAAATGCAGGGATATATTACTCTGATGCTCTGATACAGTGCGTTAGCAGTTGTTGCAATGCCTGCACCCCATATGGGCTCTGATTTAAATCTGGACCATTGTGCTTCCAGTCCATATCCTTGACAATGTACCTGACAGCAAGAGATGACCCAAGTTCTTAGGCATCTGCCGCCCGTGTAAGAGAGCTCCAGATGGAGTTCAGTCTGGCCCAGCTGCAGCTACTGTAATCATGGAGAAAGAACCAGCTAGCTGATCAAAGGTTCTTTCTGTGTGTGTTTGTGTGTCTATCTGTCTGTATCTCTTTCCCTTTGTCTCTCTCCCTCTCCTTCTGTTGCTGTTTGTCAAATACCTCAATAAACATTGAAAAAAACTGGACTGGGGCTGGAGCAGTAGCACAACATGCTAATCTTCCAGCCTGCAGTACCGGCATGCCATATGGGTGTCAGCTCATGTCTAGGCTGTTCCACATGTTTTCCATCTCTCTAACATTGAGACCCTACATTCATGTAGGAGACCTGGAAAAGAAGCTCCTGGCTTCTGGCTTTGGCACAGCTCAGCTCTGGATTTTGCAGCCATTTGAAAAGTGAACCAGAAGATGGAAGATCTCTGTTTCTCCTTCCCTCTATAAAATCTGCCTTAAAAAAAAAAATGAATGAATGAATCTTGAAACAAAAGAGCTGAACCTCACAAGGAAAGATCATTTTTCTGTATATTGTATTTGTTCTCTTTCTTCAACTAATATAAACTCAGCTCATCTAAATATTTGTCCTGTTCTAGGAAAAACCATGTCTGCATTAGGGCTGTTTTATTGTTATTATTTAAATTTTGCTCAAGATGCCATTCATAGTCATTCATGGAATCTAAAATCTCTTAAGAGACATATTCATTAAATACTATAGATAATAAAGTAAAATATACTTTATCTAACATATAAAGTATCCAAATGATCACATCTAGTCTCACGGCTTGGCCTGAAGTGCTTTCCTATTTTTAAGTCTCCTTGTTTTCTCTGAACTTTCAACACGGTGTTCCTTTTATCATATTCTTTACCTACATGAAATTGTCTCATGGAGGATAGTGCCTGGAAGGGGTCTTGAAACTTTTCTAAACCAGTCACTGTCCCCCCCTCCTTTTTTTTCCAGAAGAAACTGAAGTTTGGGTGATTAAGTTTAAAGAAAACAAATTAGCCTTTTTGCTTTGTGGAAAGCTAAGATTGACATGTAAGTTTTCCATTGTTTTGAAGTATAAACTCTATGTAGAGTTTTATAAATTAATGTGGCACCAGGGAATCACTTAATAATCATCAGTTGTGAAGTGGCATGGATTCTGATGGTGTATTTGCCTGTCCCTCTGTGGCATGTGGAAATTCAAAGGAATGATCTATAATTGCCAATCCTCTAAGTTCATGCTCAGTTGAAATTAAGAAGTCAAATAACATTTAATGATGAAGTTGGTGGCACTTTAAATTATATGTTTTTAATAATGCATTATAGATTAAAATTTTTTCTTACTATTTATGTCAAAAATTAGAGGGTCAAGGTCGTTTTTTGAGTGATAAATTTGTGTGCATAGCATCATTTGAAATCATTTTGCTTAATTATTACTTTTTAATTTTTACCTATATATGCATATGTATCTTTATAAAATAAAAATAAAGCACCAATTTTACAATAAAAATGCTATCACTTCAAATTTGTATCTCATTAAATATTGCATACATCAAATATTTTTTATATTAAAAATATAGATATGTAGATAGAAATTTGATGTGTAGCTAGAAAAATATAGCAAACAAATAAGTGTATGTATTCCCTCCTACCAAATTTTGAGGCATTTTGGGTATGAATAGCACATAATCAATGCCTATGTTTCCTCGAAACAGTTGTGTAGTATTCATTGAAATGAAGTTTGGAGATATAGAAACTTTGAAAATTCCAAGTTAAGTCCTATAGTTAAAGAATTATTTCTTCTTTCTAAATTTATTTCTACTTCTCCATTGGTGTGGTGAGGATAAAGTTTCTTTACAAAGACTTTGATATAATCGCTTTAGTCAACACAGTTAGTACTCATTACTCTTACTCGCATATTTCAGTACATATTGTTCTCTGTGCAATTGATTTTGCAAATTGATGGCTTCAGGCTCTGTTCTTGTGGTTCCAAACACAATTTATCATTAATCCAGTGAAAATTAAATTATTGGTGGGAATTCTGAAAGACTGCAATCAGCTGGTGAAAATACAGGATTAACCTGGGATACAAGATCTTTCCATCTTAGCCAATATTTCAAACTAAAACTGCCATTAATTTCACAAAAATCTGCATTTGGTCATTCAGCGGATACTTTGACATGAATCAGGCATAGCACAAGCTACCAGACAGGTGTTTATGCTGCGGCTGGAAATTCTTGTACATTTCAAAATGAAATATTGGATTCTCTGATGGATGACCGATCTGTGTTATAAGTGGAAATCATTCTGAACATAGATGGAATGTATAATAGCTATAATGTATCATTCTCTTGAAGTAGACAAGTAGACAACTGAGATGATTTAAGGTAAGAGTTACATATAATTTTTTGTATAATACATATTTTTATATTGCTTTACTCTATGTATTTAGGCTGAAGGAGGAGTATGTTTAAGCTTGTCCCATAGTAACTGCTCTGTCAATACACTTAACACAAAAACAGATAACAATATTCATTAACATTAAAAATAGTCAAACATGGGGGTAAATTTAAATTTGTCAAAAACACCACACATGAATAAAATAGTTCATCATCTACTGATTATGAATGAAATTTTCCTTTTGGAATTTGGAAGATTACTTGGATGGGTGAAAACTGGAGAGGTTAACGTTCACTTGATTTGCTCAAATAATACTCTAGATAGATTTATATTTTAAATAATTCCAACAGTTTTGCCAGAGAAAAATATGTTTATTATTTCTAATTAAAGTTCTAATTACTAAATACAATTTTTAACTCAGAGTTATTTTAGGCAAATGTTTGACCCAATATCTTATGAAAAATTTTGAATTATTTACAAATCTATTATACATTGAAATTTTAAAATTTTGTTGTGGGACTAGATCCATATGCTGAGGTGGTGTTGAACTGTGAAGTCACATCTATCAATTCATTTTGTCAACAACTATTTGCTGACTACTGCTTGGTGTGTGTGATGTATCCCTGTATAATGTGCTCTGTGTGCCCTGCAGAATATCACTCTTACTGTCATTGCATTTTCCCCCCACGTTCATACCCTTTTGTATCAAGGAACTCTGTGATACAAGGGACATCACAGTGGCTGTTCTGTGTACTGCTGTTCATAGGAATATAAACTCTTCAAATACTGATTTTTCTGCTTCCTCTTTACATTCAGTTTAGATTCTCATCAAATGAACAACCAATTCTTTTTCACTTTTTAGTTTATCTAAACTTCCTCTCTTTTCTTATTGAGGATTACAATCTTTGCTTTTTAGTATCTTAATTGGAAAAGATTTTTTTTTTCTAGGTTTAAACTTCCTGTTTCTAATTCTCTTCATTTAGGATTATGTTCTGACTAAACTCACCAAATACGCTCAATTGTATCATTTTTGCCTAATTCTTTTTCCATCTGGATGGATAATAAAGTCCATCACTTGCTAAGTTTTAACAGATGCTGACTTCATTACAATGTGTAGAACTGTAATGTTTGGTTTCTCTATGTGTCTGTTTTTGCTCAAGTACATGTTCATGTTTTTTCACTGTAGCTCCTGGTGTTTTTATCTTTATGACTATGTGTTGCATATATTATTTGAAACTTCCATTTATTCTCATAAATCCGAATGTAATAACCATTCATAGCCAAGGGCTGAAGTCATTCTGAGTTCAGCAATATCTGTTTCTCTATTTTCAGCTTATCGCTATTAACAGCCTTAATCCAGAGTAGAAGTGACTTTTCTGAAGCCTTACTGTTTTTAAAAAAACCTGATTTTGTATTGTGTTCCCTACCCCAACATAACTTTCTGAAATGAAGTTCTTCCTTTTATCTGCATGCTTCACATGTTAAGTCAATACAGCAGCCCTTATGTCTACAAAATGGATGGAGGATCTTTTCCAAGTTAACGGCTCCGTGTTTGGAGACCCAATTTCTGACTCTGAGTTTTCCACATGCACATTTCTCTTTCTCTACTGTCTTCGTTCTGTGAGTGATCTTCTGAGCAGATACATCTACACTCGCCCTTTGGGTAATTTTTTCTTTTTTTGCAAGTCAGATGTACAGAGAGGAGGAGAGACAGAGAGGAAGATCTTCCTTCCACTGATTCACTCCCCACCTAGTTGCAACAGCCACAGCTGAGCCAATCCGAAGCCAGGAGTCAGGAGCTTCTTCCAGGTCTCCCATGCAGGTGCAGTGTCCCAAGGCTTTTGGCCATTCTAGACTGCTTTCCCAGGCCACAAGGATGGGAAACTGGGAGGGAGCAGGGAGCTGGATGGGAAGTGGAGCTGCCAGGACACATACTGGTGCCCATAAGGGATCCCGGCACGTGCAAGCTGAGGGCTTTAGTCACCAGGCTACTGTGCCCGCCTGAGTTTGCTTTTTTGGTGTTTTGTTACATCTCCCTTTTGAAAGAATTGTATTAGTACATGCATGAGGAGGGTAAAACAAACAAAATTTGCTAACAAAAAATTTCCTAAATGATTTTAATCATTTCCTGGTATTGCCATTAAACTTTTTTTGGTACACATTCACTACCTATTTGTAATCTGTGGATGCCTGATTTTCCTATTTGAAAAATGTTGGATTGCAATTTACGTAAATATTCTTGTTCAGACATTCTCATTTGTTTATTGAAATATAGTATGTCAATTTTGTATCTGCTGATTTGAACTTTCACACAGTTCTGTGGGCCTTCACATTTATTTTGCTATTATTATGTTTTGTCTATATTGTCTCCTCATGTCTCAAGATTACCAATGTATTCTTTTTTCTCACCTTTTTGGCCACATAGAATACAAGCATAATTGTTCAAATGTCTTTGCAAGATTAATGTAACACTGTGTAGGTTCCAAATTTTTTGTTGATTATTCTCTATTGTGGGTTGTATTTCTCGTTTCTTGTATGTCTGACAATCTTCTATTGGATACTGCTCTTTGTAAATCTTATCCATTTTGTTGCTGCACTGACTGATATTTATGCTATTATTCTTTATCTTTGTTTGAGGATGAAGTTAAGATTCTTGGGAATAATCTGTCTTCTAAAAACTCATTAACTTGCTTGTGTAATATTAATCTTGCATTGCCATAGTAAAATGCACTCTACTTTAATGTAATTTCCAGCACCAGATTATTTTACAGGTACACTTTTATTGAACATGTACATTATAAATAAAATCAATCCAACATAAATTATTTCAGAAAACCAAAGATGTACCACTTTCCAAGGTCAGAGCTATAGGAAAAGAGAGAGAGATAAAGTGAGCGTGAAACTATTAGGAAGAGAGAAAATTTAAAAAGGGAGTTAGAACAATGCCATATGCTGCTTCACTCCACAGATGGACACTAAGCCAGGGATGGGTCAGGGCCATGCCAGGAGCCAGGAGGTCCTTCAAGGTCTCCCACATGGACAGTGAGGCTCAGGCACTTGGAGCATCTTCTGCAGCTTTTCCTAGCAGGTAGTTTGATCAGAAGTGCAACAGCTGCAACATAAATTGGCTCCCATTGAGATACTAGTGTCGCAAGTGGGACTTCTATCTGGTACACCACAAGTCTGGTATACCATTTGCCTCATTTTAATGAAAAATCTTACCATACTGAATCGAAAGATATTACAAGACAACAGAACTAAATAGCAGTAACTACTCATAAATACAGTGTCAAAATTTTTCAATAACATATTCACATACAAGTCTAACACTATGTAAAACTTTGTTAACAAGTTTATATTTTATTCTGGTCACACAGGATTAGTATAACATGCAAGTTAATCAGTGTAAAATCTTTCCATCTTTCAGTATGTACTTCAAAATCCTTCTTACAATAGTTACAGAAAATTTTCAACAGAATTTAACATGCTTTCATCAAGGACTCACAGGAAATGAGGAATAGAAGAATTGACTTTCAGCCTAATAAAGGCAATCAGCAAAAATTGTGTGGCCAAGGTTTTAACAAATGCTAAAGTGCCTCAAGTTATTCTACCCTAAAATCATGAACAGATAATGATGGCTATTCCTACCACTTCTAACATGTACAATAAACCAGAGCAAGTGATAGAGACAAGGAAAAAGAAATAAAAGACCTAGATTAGATAAGGAAAGTAAATCTGTACTTATTTTTAGGCAATATTTTATATATTTAGAACATGCTAAATGATTTCCAAAACTTTAGTTTAATATGTGAATGTAGTAGTGTTGTGAGATATCAAAAATGCATTTAACCAGCATTTTGTATTCTGATAATCACTGTAAAATTAAAATTTAATAACCCAATTTAAGATAGCACATAACATTTAGAATAAAGTTATCAAAAAGATATATATGGTTTACATAGTCAAAAACCAAAAAAATTCCAATTATAAATTAAAGAATGTTCAAAGCATGCAGAAATGTATTTACAGATGGGAAATAAAAACTAGGTCTAGTAGTTTGTTTTGTAAGCTCTAAGACACATTTTTATATTATACGGATTTAGGTAGAATTCAATCTTTCAATTTTCAGGAAAAAAAATGCTTGTTTGGAATTCTATCAATTCCCTTAAATTTTCACAGTGATCATTTAGCATTTAGCATGATCAACTCCATTTTATTATAGTTTCCTGCGGATAGTGGAGGGATTTAATACAATAAAATAACCTCACATAAATTTTGTTTAAAAAAACACAAAATGCTATTAAAATAATCACTGATTATTAAAATTTTGTCAAAAGAGTGCTGCCATAGTCAGTTTGTAAAAATCAACAGCATGACTTGATAAAGAACAATCAACGGTCTGTGAGTTGGGAAAGGTCCAAGATAACGTTGGAGGCCTATGTGTGGGGGCCCACAGTTTGAGCAGTGTCCAAGGCCACAGGACTGTGTGCTTTAAGAGGTCCCTGAGACAGTCATATGCTGACTTCTGTACTGGGGTCATACTGTTGCTTTCTGGTCATCAAGCATTGACTGGTTAACATCGATATGTGATTTAGCTGTCAAGGTTTACACCACATCAATTCCCATAATTTGATCCCCAAACAGTTCAAGAAAAATTGAGGAAGCTAGCTCTCTAAGTTGCCTCCCTCCTAAGAGGAGTCCCTCTAGTCACTTGCTTTTATAATTTTTATCATGATTCTATTTCATTTCTTGTTTTCTCAATTGCGGGTCATCTAACTCTCCAATCCTGTTCATGATGCAGCGTCTGTGCTTAATGCCATTTCAACTTGAACTATATAGGAAAGGATAAAATTTGAGCTGAAATTACTGGAGAAATATAATTTGTGTTGCAAAATGTATTCTTCCAGGATCATGGATGAAATGTTCATTCCTTTGAGGGAAATCCCACTTGAAAATCTACACCAAGGACAAAATAAGGTGGTTAGATAAGTTAGAGAACTGAGCATTAAATATCCCTTGAGGGTTAGAGCCAAGGAGTGATTCAAATGGAAAATTAAGGGGTAAATAATTTCCAAGAAAGAAATAGTAAGTTGATGAGGAAAGAAAAGTTTAACTTTATTCTATAGATTTTTGTTTGTTTTTTCTTTTTCCATTTTTTATTATATTTTTGACAATCTTTACATAGATAGAGTAAAAAGGTTCAAGAGCTATAGGAAAGTGGGTAAGACTATTATTTCCACATTGTTTCTTTCTTGTGTCTGAGGTAAAGGGGTATTTTAAGGGAGAGCCTCATCCAGTCTCCCACCCACCCCAGATCCCTGATGTGGGGCATGCTTCGAGGGTCTTGCTCAAGTGGTTTTGATGGTTCAACAGTTATGAATTGCTGCCAGTCTCGCCACTCTAAGCATGATGATGTCGTTGAAGAATCCACTGATTGACATAGACCATCTTAGAGACTGTTTGCCCAGTTTTTCACTGCCAACATATAGCTGAAGTGGTTGATTGAATTGTCCTGTCCTCTGTCTTTTCATGGTTAGGTTTCTGAGCCTGGGGAGTTTGGGGAGATCCCCAAAGAGACTTTGTCTGAGGTGTTCCCAGACCAGATTCTTGTATGTACTAGCTAGGACAGGGCCCAGCACAGTCCATCCCACTAATCAGTTGGTGCATGCTCCTTGGTGGGAAGCTCCACCCAGCTAGGGTTGTCCCCTTAGCTCCCCAACCTGGCCTGTTCCCAGCCATAGATCACGTGCATGCCAGTGGTTGCTCTGACTCAGCTTGGCACAGTCCCTCACCTATTCCAGCCATTGCCTTACACACTGTAGCTTAGCGTCCTTGGCTCATGCAGACCAGTAGGTGCAAGAGCCTAGTTCTGCATGACCTGTGCTCCATCCTGATTTCTAATTTTGCTTGTGCGCTAACATTTGCTCAGTCCTGCCCGGTCCACCCTGTTCCATTACCAATCCACACATTAGCCAGACATTGGAGCTACTTTGTTCAGCTTGTCCGACCCCCAAGTCTGGGCCATGTGTTCACCCGTGGGAGCTAAGACCCACCAGGGGAGTTTCCCAAGTTCCTCCACTTGACCCACTCCCAGACCCAGTTCTCATACATCCCGTTGGGTTTTAGGACAGTGTCCGTCGTAGTCTAGCCTTACTATTGGTCTTGTATGAGCTGGTGAACATTGCAGCCCAGCCCACCCCACACCATATTCAGCATGCACATTTGGGTGCTGCTGCCTTGACCAATCCAGACTGTTGTGGGATCCTTTACTTGTGAGTGATGGCAGGCTCCTTGGTCATACCTAGTTTAGTCCATCACCCACAGAATCTACCCTTGCATATGGTTCTCTCATGTGATACTTAATTTCATGACCCTGCCTAATATGACCTGTTTTCTGATCCATCAACATGTCAGGTGATAGGAAATTATCCTGCTAGACAATCCCTGATCCTTAGCTTTTGCATGGACTGGTGTTCAGTGATTACAAGTACTACACAGTATTTAAAGGAGTTTGGTACATCAGTTTTATCCATAAAGATCATCTGGTTCCTCTCCTCCAACCTGCTAGGTCTCATTACCCTCACTAACCTTCAAAGGAAAAGTTACTCTGTCATTGGGATTCTTTAAGATTGATTGACATTCCAGAAGCACAGTGGGCTTGACATGGAGATATCTAAGCAGCAATTCAAAGCCCAAAACCCCAGAGCAGGCTATGGGGTGGCCAGCAGGCGGAGCCTGGCACCGAATGGTGCATGGCCACCCAGGGACAGGTCACCATGTGGACGCGGTGGCTGGAATCGGGGCTCTGAGCATGGATACGATCCAATCCTGGCACCCACCAGCAGCCAAAAGGCTGCTGGAGGTTTAAATCCCCAGGTCCCAAGCTTGCCCCCTCCCCAATCCCATCCCCCATACCATGATGGCAATAGGTGGGGCCTGGGCCCACCCAGCCCTCCAAACTTCCCCCCTCAGTGTACCCACCATGAACGGAGCAGTCTCTGGAGTTCAGGCAGGCCCAGGGACAGGTCACCGCATGGACGTAGTGGCTGGAATTGGGGCTTCAAGTATGGAGACAATCCCAGCCTGGCACCCACCACTATTCTATAGATTCTGAAGGAATTAAGATGACATAATGTTATGTATGAATGATCACCTCAATATCTGTCATAAATGACAGTAAAATGTCATTATGTTATCTTCAGTCCTGGATATTTTTACATTCTTCTCAGTTCCAATGTCCTTTATATCTTTGTTTTTATTCTTTATCATTAATACTTACAATGATATCTTAAATGTGAATCATGGAGAATGGGCATCTTTGTCTTATTCCAGATCTAATGGGAAATATTTTCAACTTCTTCAGTAAGTGTGACATTGGCTGTTGGTATGTCATGTGTGGCATTTATTACTTTGAGGCATACATTATTTATTGAGTTTTTATTTTGAATGAATATATATATACACATATATACATACATATATAGGTGATCATATCATTTTTGTTCTTCATTTTGGATGTGATTCATGACATTGATATGCAGCTTTTTTCTCTGGGAAAAATTCCATTTGAATCTGTCTTGTTATATTTTTAAATTTAGCATTGCATCTAGCTTGCCAATATTTTAGTGATAATTTTTGCATTCGTAGTCATCAGGACTATTGGTCTACAGTTTTCATTTTGTGTTGTGCCCTTATTCAGTTTTGATACCAGAGCAATGCCGATCTCATGAAAGCTGCTCATCAGAGATCCATCATTTTCAACATTTAACAGTTTCTGGAGAGTATATGTCTTTGAATATCTTATAGAATTAATTTGAAAGCAATCAGATCACCTTTTGTTTTGTTTTATCATTCTTTTTCTTTGATGGGAGACAACTGATTATTGAAAAAGTTCCACCCAAGAGCATTCATTAGAGAAAGGATAGACATTACAATAAATGGTGCTGGAGGGTGTGGGTACAGTGGGCTAGGTCACTATTAAAAATGCCATACTTATGTTGGAGTACCCATCAATACAAAATGGGTTGAAGACCGAAATGTGAAGTCTGAAAAATAAACTGCGAAAGAAAATAGATGGGGAACAATTTGAGACATGATTTAGCCAATGATTGTTAGAGAATATTGCCAAAGAACAGAAAATAAAAGTCTAACTAAACAAATATGACCATATCAAACTCAGCAAAGGAAATAATCAACAGGCAGAGTGAGAAAAAAATATTAGCAAGCTACTCATTTGACAGATGATTGATATCCAGAATTTATCAGGCACTCAAAATCTCAACAACAAAAGAAGTGATCTAATTAGGAAATGCCAAAGGAACTGAATAGACATTCCTTCAAAGAGTAATCAATGACCAATAAGCATATGAAAAAATTGTCAATATTGGTAGCCATCAGAGAAATGCAAAATCAAAGCCATAGTGTGGTTTTGTTTCATCTCAGTTTGAATGTTAACAGAAAGAATAACTAATTTTGGCAAAGATTTAGAGAAGTGGAAGCCATTATACACAGTTCATAGGTATTTGATTAGCATATTCACTCTGGAAAATAGCATAAGGATTCCCCTCTCAAAAAAAAAGAAAAGAATTCGAAGTAGTGCTGCCATATGGTCTGCAATGTCGTATTAGTTATATAGTGTTATAACATGAAATCATTGTAACAGAGATACCTGTCCTGCTATGTGTATTGCAGGACTTTCTATTATTGTCATTTCCTTGTCTTTCTATGACAGGTGCTATCAGCTCCCACTTGGCTTAGGTAAGCCCAGGCTTCAGGTTAGACTGGGATCTATCCTTTCTAGCCTTGCCCTTACACTCCTTTCTTGGTCTTCTGGCTCTCTGGTCCCATTTACCAATGACTTTTTAAAAAAATTATTATTTGCTATGTGTTTCAGGCTCCTTAATGTGCATTACTTTCCCACTTCAAGCTGTAGGAGGAAAAAAAAAAAAAAGCTCAATCAGGGGAAGAATGAAAGTTATTTGGCCAATCCAGCTGGGAGGACGGGGGCAGGGCTTCAGAGAGACTATCAGAAGCCAAGAAGCAGCCTAATAGAACCAGCAAACCTGCTAATAGCCACAGGTCAGAGGTGGAGCCTGGGGAAGGATGGCCAGGACTGTCACCAATGGGAAAAAAGAAGACTTAATAAAGAAGAAAGAGGTGCCTATCCTCAGATGCATGAACAAAGATCTGTGTGTGTGTATTTTATATTGTGTATGTGTATAAACTATGCACATACAGAGATGAGCTATGGAATTCACTCAACTGTAAAAAAGTGAAATCTTACCATTTTCAGTAAATTGAGTGGAACTGATGTAGGTAATTTCAAGTGAAAGACACATTTGTTCTCTCTCATATATGGAAGCTAACAAACCTTATTCTGGGTACAAAGCTATGATTACTAGATCTTGCGAGGTATCTGGGAGTAGAATCAGAGTTTGGATGTTGGATATTAAACCAGAGTTTAAGAAGCACTAAATAGTGGGGAGATAATAATTCACAATTAACACAGCAGATATTTTATGAAAAAGTAGAAGAAAGGAATCCTAACCTTCCAATAAGTAATTTCAAAGAAGGCAACATATCAATTATAAATGTTGAATATTATATACTGTGTACATGTATCAAAATGCTATACTTATTTTGTAAATATGCGTATTTTTGTGAATTTAAAAAGCAAAGAAAATGGTAAGAAGAAAAGTAGAGTGGAGAGAGACATGTGGACTGCTACAGGATTCTACTGCTGTTTTGATTTATTATTCAGTATCGATAAGAATATTATCTTACATTTGTAATTTAAGATTTACATATACATTTTGTTTAGTCTAACTTTAAAAATTAAACAACATAAAAACAAACTGCACTGTTTTACAGCTACTTAGTTTGTTAATTTATTAATATCCTCCTTTAATAAAAAGCCACAACTTGCATTTTTCATAACACTGCTGATTTTTTAATTACATGTTAGAAAAATATAAAGTACTTAAAAATCATACTTTATTCAAATTTACTTCAAAAAACCTGTGTCATTGTCTACCTTATAAATGCAGAAGTTGCGTGATAGCTTACAATAATTCCCCCTGGAACTTTATGTTCTCTAGAGATTAAACAACTAGGGAAAGGGTTTTAAATATACGTGGAAATACTGCCACCAACAACAATATAAAACTTCAAATTCTAGTCTCTATTCCCGGATGGCAAATAGAGTGTGACATGGTAGAAGGAGCACAGCCAACTTAAGAAATGGATTGGAATCTGATGCCTACCAACCATGAAAAAACCCACAAACCCTTTCACCTCTAAAAGCATTATTTCCTGTTCTGTAAAATTGGGTTCACCACTGCTGGTTTTTTTTTTTTTAAGTTTGAATAGTTGCCAGTCTAACATGGCATGCAGTGTTTTATTTCTTTTACTTTTGTTTTCCATATAGATGGAAGTATCTTAATGTTAGCCTGCTGTTTGGTTGTTTTATTTTTTTTTTAACTTTGCAAACTGTATACAAGTCACTAGTCTTCACTTAATGTTTGCAGAATGAAACAATGAAGGATGTTATGCAAAACAGTGTTGTCTTCATTACATTGCCAAATAGCAAATGTTTCTATTAGCAAGCAATTTACCCACATGACATAAAATGTGTCTTACTGTAGCAAACACATGGCTTGAGGGTCATGAATTTTTAATGAGCTTGAGTTTTAAAGGTGCTGGGATAAAAATAGCTCTTGAAACTGTTGAGTAATGTTGATTATGCATTAAATTTTCCAATGCATCAAAAAGATAATGTGTCTCCATGAGTTCCATTTCTATTTCTCATTATCTGCATCCTACATCATTAACTTTTAATGAAATTGGCTTTTATTTTCTTTCCTAACATTGAAAAGCTTCACTTTTATTTACCAAATGCCTAGTACTGCTGAAGAAAAAATTTTTTATACATGCAATTTTTATTTACAGCTGTTTTATTTTCTTGAAATAATTATTAAGAAATCAGAAGCAAGTAGAGCCCTGAAAACAAAATCTTTCAAAAATTTACCAGCAATTTATTATATGTTTACCATGAGAGAAAAAAAGCTTCCTTTTCTCATGAAACACAAGAAGAAAATACCCTGATGCTACATTTTTTTTTAATTTCCCAAGAAAACAGAGAAAATAATCATTCGAAATGTTATAAACTGAAGGAATTGTTCTCACATACTATACTATGGTAACACTCAATATTACACAATATAGGGAAATATACTTTAGGGCAGCAGTCTTTTTCATTGATTTTTAGCTTATTTCTTTACAACGGCCATGGATGACACTGCAACTTATGATCTAAAAGCAGCTTAGTTGAAGTTGAAGATTACCACAGCACAAAGCCACACTCTGGAAATAAACAAAACTAAGGACGTGGCTAACGCATGTTTAAAGGTAGAGCTGCATGAAGAATTGCCTTAATTTCCAGTGAATTAGGGTTTGATGCTACATGTGCAGAAAAGGCAGTTATATCCATTGGCTGACTGCTTACTAGTCAAACCTACTGTGTGATTCTGGTTTTTAATCCATCAAAGAACTTTCCTGATGAGAGTGGAAAATTAATAAATTTTAAACTATTGCTTTATCTTTAGGAAGATAGGAACGTGTTATTTATTTATTTATTTGGAAGGAAAAATTACAGAGAAAGAAGTAGAAACAGAGAGGATATTGTCTATCTGCTAGTTCAGCCACCATATGGCCATAAAAACCATGGCTGGGCCAGCCAGGATCCAGGAATCAGCATTTTCATCTAGGTGTCCAACATGGGTGTGGGGCTTAAGGATGTGAGCTCTCTTGTGCTGCTCTCCCAGATGCAGTACCGGGAGTTGGATCAGAAGCACAACAGCTGGGCCTGGAACTGGAGTCCACATGGAATGCCAGCACATTGCAGGTGGTGCCTTAAGCAGCCATGATATAACACAGGCCCTGGAGGTGCAGTTCTCTGAAAAATCCTAATGGCTACAGTAATATTTAAGAACCATTACTTAAAGATGCAGGGAGATTTTGTCATATCTGATGTACCACCAGATTGTGCCCAACAGTGATGGTTAAGCTTACTTTTCTAAACTAGATGTACTTGCCTGTTGTCTGTAGGGTCTAAACAGTTCCATAGAGGAATTAGGAGAGAGTTTGGGAAGCAAGGAGCAAAGTGGGAGAATCCTACCATTACTGAAACAGAAAAATTTTGCCTTTACCATATGCCTCACGTTTAAAATTTCCTTGAGACAGAACTTTAAAAATTAGGAGATATATCTATATATATCTATATATAGATATATAGATATAGAAGGAAAGATACAACAGTATATATAATGTTTAGCCTTAGTTTAAACCATTTCAGTCCTGGAGAGCAAATCCCTGGTTGCAGATAATATTCTCATTCTGCCTTCTTCAGTCTGTATAAGCTTCAGTCTTTTTTTAAAACACTGTGTTTTTGCTGTATTTGTTTATCCCATCCACTTATGTAAAAATCATACATTTAAGAGTGGAGTAGATCTCTCTCATTGTAAATCATTACTAATTAAAGATATTCATTTCGATTTTTTTTTCTGAAGTAGATAATGCACAAGAATCAAGATTGTTCTTTGCCTCAAATGGCACTTAAGCAAACAAGTATCTGCATAACTTAAGTAAGATAATATCCTTTACAACCCTGTTATTTCTGCAGACTTTGCTAGAAAGCTGGAGCTTATAGAGTTAAGAATTGAGCCTAGATGTTCTATGTGGAATCCAGGCATCATAACCACTACACAAGGAATCACCTACTACATATTTGATATAAATTAAAACAATGTGAATATTCCTCAGATATGATTTTTAAGACCTTTTGTGGCTACAGGCAGTAAAACACCATTTTTTCCCTTTTATTTATTCTTAAATTACAATTGAAGCCTTAATGCTTCACTAAATAAAGTTTAACAAATAAAAAGTGAAGAAAAGACATGGAATTCAATAGAAATGAGGATAAGGGGTATAAACAATAGTCCAATAAAAATGCCAATTATACTTACATACAGTAAATTTTTAAATAGTAGCAGATAATTAAAACTAGAGTAGTATGTCATTTAAAAAAAATATTTCCTTTGTGTCACTCTCTGTCTTTAACTTTAGCCTTCAAAAAAGATCAACTAAATGCTTAGAAAGCAAAAACAAGGCAGGGGTGGTGATGCTGTGGCGTGACAGAGAAGGCTAACTGTAGCATGGACCTCCATCTGGGTACTGATTGCTGTGACAGTCTGAGGGGCAGGTGTTTGGCATAATAAAGTCGTGACATGGTTTACTTTGGCATTTTATTAAGTCTTGGGAACCCTGAAGAGTTCCTCATTTCCTGAACTAAAGGATCCTCAAGTACGATGGGATACAAAGGGTTATTGCTTCATGAGTCCCCACCTGAGGCCCTCTTCCTGCCTCTGAAACAAGACACAGACCCAGGAACAAAATTACATTTCAGCCATTTCTGTTGTACTTCCAGTGGAATCATTCAACAGTTACTTGAGCTGTTCCCAGAATAAAAACCATTGTCTGTGACTTCATCAGTCAGAAAAATCGGGTGAGCAGCTGAATACCAGATACCAATTATCCAATGTTTTTCATTATTAATAAAGCTACTATTCAAGCCTAATATCAATAATAGAATTATAAATTAAATGTATTACACTTTTCTCACCATAAATCCTTAAGAACACTGAAAATGAATGATTTAGGTGGAATTACAATTCTAAATCAATATTCCCTATTTCTTATGATTGTGCGTCACAATCCTCAGGGTTTTCTTAGGAATTTGACATCACGTGTGAGCTCAATTTATTCCTTCAAATACTGTTTCTAGTGAAGAATAACTCTCTATTCAACACTGACACTGTTTTGAAACATACCAGCTTTGTGTTTTCTTTTTGTTGCTTTGTTAATACAAAATTACTCAGCACACTAAAGTTCAGGAAAAATTAATTTTTTTTTAAAAAAGATAATAGAATTTTTAATTTGGAAAGAAATCAATATCTGCTGCTACATAACAAATTGATTTTCTAAAATAAAGAGGCAACAGCTTACATTATTTTTCAATTGTCAGAATTGATCCTAAGAACATCAGAACCAATCTATCTTAAGATGAATGAAAACTTGAAAGTGTGCCTAAAGTAATGTCTAATAATTGTTTATTAAAAAGACTGGTATACATAAAGAGTTGTAATGTAAAGTAGTAAAATAATATGCATTGTACAAAACACAACTATAATAACATTATTAGAAAGACAGTATAGTCATATAAATATATGTAACTAAATAATCTACTATGAAAATGTTGTGCAATAGCTAAAAATTAAAGAATTGAAAAATCCGATTTTTTTCAAAGATTTGTTTATTTGAAAGGCAGTTACAAAGAGAGAGAATGAAAGAGTCTTTCACGTACTGGTGCACACCTTAGATGGCCATAAGCTTTCAGGCTAAGCCAAGGAGACTCCAGCCTCGAACTCCAGCCAGGTCATTGTGAGGCTGGCAGGGCTCTGAGCACTTGGTCTGTCTTCTGTGGCATTCCCAGCCTCATCAGCAGGGCGCTGACTTGGAAGTGGGGCATCCAGTTCTCACACTGGTGCTGAAATGGTGTTGCCGGCCGGCAGAGGCACAACCTATTGGCTGCAATGCTGGCCACTGAGAAAGCCTTCAGAAAATAATTACCCAAAGCATTTCCCTCTACTTCTTGTTTGAATGATTTCTTTTCTCTCCATTTCATTTTTTTGTTTGTTTTGTTTTGAATATTTCAGAACGAAGCTCTGAGTTCGGAGGCTAGGATTGTGGCTAGTGAGTAATGCTGCCTGAGACACGGGCATCCCATAACAGCATCCCTTTGGAGACTCGGCTGCTCCCTGCTAATGCACCTGGGAAGGCAGCCAAAGATCACCCATGTCTCTGGGTTCTGCATGTGTGAGGAAGACCTAAACTCGCCATTGCCAGTTGGGAAGAACTCTCTCTCTTTGCCTCTACCTCTGATTTTCTCTTCATCCTTCTTCCTCTTTCTGTTACTCTACCTTTCAAATAAGTAAAATATATCTTTTTCAAAAAAAAATTCAAAATAGCTAAGTGCCATGAAAAAAAAATCTGCATACTGGGCCCGGTGCAGTAGCCTAGTGGCTAAAGTCCTAGCCTTGTGCATGCTGGGATCTCATATGGGCATCAGTTCATATCCTGGTGGCCTGGCTTCCCATCCATCCCCCTACCTGTAGCCTGAGAAAGCACTGGAGGATGGCCCAAAGCCTGAGGACCCTTCAGCCACATGGGAAACCTGAAAGAAACTCTTGGCTCCTGTCTTTGGATTGACTCAGCTCCAGCTCAGCTCCTGTGGCTGCGGTCACTTGTGGAGGAAATCATAGGACAAAAGATCTTCCTCTCTGTCTCTCCCCTCTCTGTATATCTGACTTTCCAATAAAGCTAAAATAAATCTTAAAAAATTTCTACATAAAACTAGTTTAAGGAAAAAAATTACTGTAACTTTTTGGGCATTTTAGTTACCTTTAAGAATTTTTCTTGGTGAAATTAATCTGTTTGCATTTAGGAGTCTTTATAATCAGAGTATTAATGCCTCTATGCATGTTTTTGGAACAGATTAATGATAGGTATTTCATACAATGCTTACAGAATCACGCTTTGTCCATTAATATTTTGCTAAGTTTTGAAATAGAAAATGAAACATCACAAGGGAAATAAAACAAAGTTATAAATGATTTAATTTCCAGTTAGCCAATATTGCATAGCCAGAGAAATTGAATTTGGGAGTTATGGAGAATTATCCAGAAGAAAAATCTGTCTAGTAACATAATGAATTTTCTTGAGGTAGAAGAAGGTGAATTGATTTCTTTTTAGCTGTGTCCCTGCATGGCCACCGAGTACAAGAACATACAATGCCAGAACTGGCAGAACTGGCGTTGTGGCAAAGGGGGCAAAGCTGCCACTGCCATAAAAACATCCCCTGTGGGGACAGGTTCAGCTTCCGAACCATCTCCCTGCCAATGGCCTGGGGGAAATGGGAAAAAGAAAACTGCACAAACGTTTAAGTAACTGTCACCCCTGTGGGAGACCCTGAGGAAGATCCTGGGTCTTGGACTCCGTCTGGCCAAGTTCCAGATGTGGCAGGGACTCTTTCTCCTTCTCTCCGTAACTCTGATATTCAAGTAAATAAATCTTTTTAAAAAATGCCAGCCATTTGCACAATTTAAGCCAAATAATTGATAATCGAATATTTTGAAAATCATTTGGAGGATAAAGCAACTCTGACAGAAGAATCCTTAAGGAATTACCCTCAGAAAGCAACTACCACCAGCACGCAGAAAACAAAGATTCTTGAGTTACTTGAAATCTAAGGCATGGAAAAGTTAGGATAGGGACAAAAGTAGGTTAGTTTAGAGAGCATGCAGATGTTGCAAAGAACAATCAGCTGGAATCAGGAGGAAAAAATGATTTGCAAGAGGAAAAAAAAAAAACGATGCTAACATGGAGCTGGTTAGGAGACAGCAAAAGTCCTATTCCTTCCGTTCCTTTTTCAAATCCACCTCTGCTGCCCCCTAATGGCAGAGTCTAACGGGGACTCTGATAAAAAATGAGGGCCAGTTTTCAATATTGGCCCAGCAGAATATAACAATTTGGATTTGGATTTTAGTAACCATTGCTTATTTTAAAACAAACAAAAACCCACAATGTTAAGAAAATCTACAGGAACCTGCTAAACCATGCATTCTTAATACAGTCGATGATTAAAATCATTTGAAAGAGTGTAAACATGCAAATGCCATGTTAATTTGATCCAGGATAGCTTGGGGGAACATTCAAAGTGCTTCTGGTGACTGAAATTTAGATGCAGTTTGAGAAGGAATCATGGATTCAGTAGATCTCTAGGGCTGATTGGTGGCATATAGGGACAATTTCCCATTGGAGATCTGATTATCCCAATTGTGGAGGCAAATATTAACAACAGTTTTACTATTAATCTTCAACTTATAAATACAATCATGCGCTACAGACCACCTGTATCATGGTGTGCTCTTAAAACCTTATTACTGGAGCTGGATTAGGTGTAGCAGTTGAGATGTTTGGGTCCTCAGTTTGGAGTATCTCTGGTGAAGTCTTAATTCTATTAAGACTTAATTCTATTCTTGAATTCTGCAACTCCACACAATGGGAAGCAGCAGGAGACAGCACAAATAATCAAGTCCCAGACACTCACTTTGGAAACAGAGATTGAGTTTCTGGATCCTACTTTGGCTTTCCCTGGCCTTATTATTTTTAGCATTTGAGGAGTAATCCTTAGATGGGAGGTCTGTCTTTTTCCAAGTGTTTGTTTCTTCCAGATAAAAATGCAATAAAGCAATTATGACACTGTAACTATCTTTATTGTGAGTATGCACCTTGATATTCACACAAAGAAAATCATCTGCCAATGAATTTGTCAGGTACATTTATTAGTTGATGTGCATCTCAAGATAATGCTGTATTAATTATTTAACTTGATTGCAGTTCAAGTATTTTAGAAACCTTGTGTGATTTGAAGTCCTGTACTATACCCAACATCTTCAAATGTTAACCGTAACTTTGGAAAGCTATTCCACTACATTTTAGATTATACACATGTGTCTAAGATTTTTACAGTTGTATATAATGATAAGAAATATTTAGGTTAGACAGTAATGCTTGCATTGAATTTTCTTTCTATTTCTTGCTTGTCCATTAAGAGGAAACAAGGGAATTCCTAGATGGGTAACATCCCAAAGACTTAACAATTTCTGTGGTTAATGGAGAATGACAAGCACAGAAAGAAAAGTAGATTCTATGGGCAGGCTAAGTTCTCCACAGCAGAAAACTTAACCGCTGTGCTGCAATGGCACCATTCACAAAAGTATCTCATCTGTTTTTTTAATATCACAAGCCCTTGCTATCTGTTTTCTTTGCTCATTTGATAATTATTCATGTTCGGCAGCTCTGAAGTTCAAGAAGGTTTTTTCCTTTGACTCTAGTTCATTTAATCCAGTAAATTGCCACTGTTTCGTGGTGAACAGCATAATCTAAGCTCATTGTCCTTTTATTAGTGTAACCCCCTATGAAACATCAAATTTGCAGTGTGCATTTGAACTAGCTAATTGACGATGCCAATTGGCATGCCTGGGTGGATGTCCAGGCTTCACTTATAAACCCAGTTTGCTGCTACATGCACATTCTAGGATGCAGCATACAATGGCTACAGCTCTCGGGTCCATGTAAGCCACACGGGATCCTGGCTTCACCACGTTCCAGCTCGTGCTGTTCTGATCATGTGGGTGAGCACTATGGATCTCATTCTGCCCTGCCTCAAAACATAAATTAGCAGTGACTATGTTAGTATTTTTTTCTCCAGAAAATCAAGTTTTAGGCAGAAGTGCATGAAAACTTCCACTAAACTGAAAAAGGAGTAAAAATCACCCCAAGGAATAACATGTCCAGAGGATCTACCTTTTTTTTAACAATGAGCAGTAATCTGGAAGGAGCATCTTGCATAAGATGCAGTAGTCATTAAGAATGCTTTACAAAGAACTGCTTTATGAACACTATGTCATTTTCTTCCAACAAAATTTAATAATTCATGAAAAAGAATCAATTGTGAGGTAAGAAATAATAAGCAATCATAAATTATTTAAATGCCAATTGTAAATGAATAGTATCAATGGCTTATCTTAGAAATACCATTAGGCTAAGGAGTTAGACATGAAAGTTTAAATCTCAGCTCATTATAATTTGGAATGTTATGTCAAGTTTCATCGATATTGGATTATGTCAAAAATTTTATGGGAATATAATGAAAAGATGTATTTATTTTTAGGCCAGTGTGATGGAATAGCAAGCTAAGCCTTTGTCTGTAGTGCCATCATCCCAGATTGGTGCTGTTTCAATTACTCACTGCTCCACTTTTGATTCAGTCTCTGCTTCTGGTCTGGGAAAGCAATAGGCACTGGCCCTATCCCGTGGACCCCGCATCCACATGGGAGACACTGAAGAAACTCCTGGCTCTTGACTTCAGGCAGCCATCAGGACCATTTGGGGAATGAACCAGTAGTTGGAAGACCTCTCTCTGCCTCTCCTTCTATCCCTATAAATCTGCTTTTCCCATATAAACAAACAAGCAAATAAATTAATACACTTTTTTTAAAAAGAGAAGTTTATTTGATTCAAGAAAAATTTTGAAATTTGGGAATGGCGTTTTGATGTAGCCGGGATGCCAAAATCCCATATGGGCACTGGTTCGGGAACTCGCTGCTCTACTTCCAATGCAGCTCTCTGCTAATGACCTAGTGCAGAGGAAAATGCCCAAGACTTGGTCTCCTGCCACTCACATGGGAGACCTGGATGAACCCTTGACTCCTGGTTTTAGCCTGCTCCAGCTCAATAATTGTGGTCATCTAGGGAGTGAAATAACAGTTCAAAATTCTATCTCTCTGTCTCTCCCTCTGTCTCTATAATTCTGACTTTCATAGAAATCATTCATCTTTTGAAAAGTCATGCGTAGTGTTTACATAATGAACTTTATTTAAATATTCTTCATTTTTAAATTTTCACTATTTTAGATAACTTGAAATTGTAATCAGAGCCCTAATCGCTCAAGCAAATAAAAAATTCAACTTAAGTGGCACATTGGTCATTCAGTAACATGTTATTTAACTTCATGAGGATGTAATTTTTAAAAATTTTTCTTCCTGTTGTTGATTTTTATGGCTATTTATTTAAGGGAATGTATGGTAATTCTGTAATGGAGACTATCATATCCAGATGTGAAGATGCAATGTAGTATGTATTGTATCTTCCAAGTCAAAAATGGACTCCCAATGAAACTGTTAAATGTATCTTGACAATAAGATGCTGGATTATCTGTACCTGCAATGTCAGGGTACACTTAAATAGCAGAATGATGGCTTATGACTGTGTATAAAGGACTATATTACTATAAAGATATAGGGGAAATTGGTGGGTGGAGGGAATTTGGAGAAGGGGAAGGAGAGGAAATTCCAGAGCCTATTGAACTGTATGTATCGTAAAATAAAAGATATAAAATAAATAATTCAGCAAATAAAAAGAAAGTAGATAATAGTAAAGCTGTAAAATAAGCACGGAGTATGAACAATAGTACCAAGCACTTTGTGAATGTGTCTCCTATTAGTATAAAGCATTGCTTGTCATCTCTTGCAAGTAAGTGTATAAAAGTGTTAAGAAGGATAATTATTATAATGACAATAGCAATGATGATGAATAAAATGAATTGTACCTTACAAACCCTTGGGCCTCCTTCTAAACCCGTGTCCCCCAAACTCACTCAGTATGACTCACTGTAAACTGCTATCAGATTTGTACTCCCATGTATGCCATTATACACAAGTCCCCCACTCTTGTGCAATGCATAACGGCATTCTTTCTCTAATCTATATTTTCCTGAACTGTAAATTGTTATTTTTCCTCTATGTTTTCTCTAACCAGCCTCCTACATTTCCCTCCAGTATCTTGAACATATACTTTATTTTTTTTTCAAGATTTATTTATTTTTATTGGAAAGGCAGATATACAGAGAGGAGGAGACAGTGAGAAAGATCTTCACTCCCTAAGTGAGCACAACAGCCGATGCTATGTCGATCCAAAGCCAGGATCCAGGAACTTCTTCCAGGTATCCCACATGGGTGCAGGTTCCCAAGGCTTTAGGCCATCGTCAGCTGCTTTCCCAGGCCACAAGCAGGGAGCTAGATGGGAAGTGGAGCTGCCGGGATTAGAACTGGCACCCATATGGGATCCTGGTGCGTTCAAGGCAAGGACTTTAGCCACTAGGCCACAGCACCATGCCCCGTTGAATATATACTTTAAATGATTACAGTATGGAAAACAATTTCAGCTCATGTTTTCAATCTTCCTCTGGAATACTAGATCTACTTCTTGACTCCTCTATTTTGTGCAAACCTTCAATGAATTGAGAACTAACTTTAACATTTAACCATTTGACTTTAAAAAAAGTTGAAATAGATAAAATTATAATATTTATGCTTCATTGAAACAACAGAAAATTCTGTAGTAAATGGGCTGAAAAATATATAGTAATGAAAATCTGAGATTATTTCAATCAAATTGATTCCATCGCTGAGAAGAAGACTTAGAGCTCTCAAGAATATGGGCAAAAAATTATTCTGAGGGCTCTGACTTCAGAGAGATAAAGAGAATATAAGCTGTATGTTGCCTACTGAGATTATCAATATGCATATTTTCAATAGTAACCATGTTAAGTATAGGGGACATTGTAGAGATGTTCCAGGAATGAAAGCAACTGCTTTTTTGACCTCCTGTGCCTCAAATGCTGTGATTGCTTTGTCATATCTCCTAGTAAATGATTAAAAATAGAAGAAAAGGGTGGTGAAGGAGCCTTGCAGAACAGAGTGGGAAAGTCAGGACTACTGAGTACTAGGAGGGCAGACTTGTAAAATCAGGGGGTGGGGCAGGTCTTGTGACACAGAAATTCAAGCTGCTGCTTGGAATGCTGACATCCCGCATGGCGGTAGGTTGGAATGAAAACCATCTCTGTTGCTGACACAGCTTCCTGCTAACGCATCCGGGGAAGCAAGAGATGGTGGTTCAGTGGCTTAGGTTCTTGGAACCCCGAGAGATGTGTCTGCTCAAATTCTATCTGACTTTTGCTGCTTCAGTTCAGACTGTCTGAATATTTGAGACACACATTAGAAAAAAAAAAAAAAAAACAATTTTTTTTCTCTCTCCCTCTCTGTTTCAAATTAAAAAAAAAGACAAACTTTAAAATGAAATAATGAGATTGATAACAAAAATGGACATATAATGTCTAGAAATCTAATGAAATCTAAGATTTCAGCTATTAGGCAAAAAGGACGGAATACAAACCTTTCTATTAGGAAAATAAAAATCTTTTAAAAAAATAATTTCTCATTTTGAAAAATAGTTTCATTACAAAATACGTTTGAAATATCTTTGGCTCATAATTGCCCACATAAATCAGAAAGAAAAGTGCTCTAAGTCAAACGATAAGCAGATCTTACTTACATTGTAAAATAGCATTATAAGACATGAAACCTTGAAAGATGTAAATAAGTTGCTACCTGCATAGTTTTCCTGAATAATATTTGGAAGGAAAGGGTAATTCTCTCAAATGAGCATTGTACGGAGTCATTTTACATTTAAGATGTAACAGCAATTTTATGGCAAATTGCTTTGCAAATCATACAAGAAGCCAACAATAATATATTTCAAGTGCACAAATTACCCACATTGTCTCCAATTGACTTTTAGATACATTTGAAAAGACTCATCTGTTTGCTTGTAATAGTAAATATTTTATTAAACTGGCTGATAGCTAAGCACATATTATCTTCAGTTAACAGTGGATTCCTTGAACCCCTGCAACCTCCTGGGAGACCCAGAAGAAGCTCCTGGTAGACCTCAGCCTAGCCCCCTCCTGGCCCTTGCAGCTGCTTGGGAAGTGAACCATCAGATGAAAGTTCAGTCTCTCTCTCTCTTTCTCTCGCTCCCTCCGTAATTGTGTCTTTTGAAGAAATTAGATTAAATCTCTAAAAATCTAATTGAGTGAAAGAAAGTTAAGCTATCTTAAAATATCTTGAACTTGGAAGATCCCATTCATTATCAGCGTCTGCTCCTTTTACAAGTATAGGGACAGGTAGGTTCCCTACTCTAGAATGCCGAATAAGAAACATCAGTGGCAGTTCATGCTTGCTGACGCTTAAAACAAGGTAATCAGAGAACAAAGCAAACAAAGCCGGTTAATCTAATCACATGCTTACAGATTGGAGACCAGGGTAAGCAAGGAGAATAAACACTTTTCTTCTAGTTCATTTCTGATGTGGTTTTTCCAGTAGAGTTCCATCAGAAAGGCATATATAGTGGACAGCCAGTAATACTTCATAAGAATTCCCCCAGAGAATTAATGCTTGGAAAGACTTAAATTTTCTATAAGATGGAAGGTATTGACCCATGTATGGATGGTCATATACTTTTAATGGTAGAGTTAATCATTACAAACTTCAAAACATTTTAATGTCAGCATATTAAATCCATAAAAGAGTTTAAGCTTAATTTTTTAAAGATTTTATTTTATTTTTATTGCAAAGTCAGATATGCAGAGAGGAGGAGAGACAGAGAGGAAGATCTTCCATCCACTGATTTTCCCCAAGTGACCACAATGGCCAGAGCTGCGCTGAACAGAAGCTGGGAGCACTGAACCTCCTCAGGCTCTCCCACACTGGTGCCCGGTTCCAAGAGTTTGGGCCATTTTCCACTGTTTTCCCAGGCTACAGACAGGGAGCTGAGCGGAAAGTAGGGAAGTAGGGCTGTCAGGATTAGAAACAGTGGCCATAGGGGATCCTGGCACATGCAAGGCGAGCACATTGGTGGGTAAGCTACTGTGGTAGGCCCTAAGATTCATTAAAAAAAAAAAGTTTGAAAATAAGCATATTCTGTGACTCAAAGATATCATTCCACAACATGTATCCAAAATAGCCACCAGTATTCTTTGTACAATTCATGCACAAGCATATTCACTACAAATCACTTTTTTTAAAAATGTGTATTTACTTTTGAAAGGCATAGTTAAAGACAGAAAAGGAAGAACAGAGAAAATTCTTTCAGTTTGTTCATTCTCCACGTGGATGGGTCTGAGTCATACTAAAGCCGGGAGCCAAGCACATTATCCAGGTCGCCCACGTGAGTACTTGGGCCCAAACACTTGCATTGTCGTCTGCAGAGAGCTGGGTTGCAAAAGCTGCCAGGATAGGAAAGGAACCAGCTCCTGTATAAAGTGCCTGAGTTGCATGCTCCAATGTAAGCCCCACTTTTTGCTTCTTTTTAAACTTGAAAAACAGATTGACTGAGAGAAAAATCAAGATTCTGTAAACTATTTCACTCCACAAATGCCCACAGCAGCCAGGGTTACTCCAGGCCAAATCCAGGAGCCAGAAACTTGTTCTCCTGCATGGTTGGCAGGGACCCACGCACTTTAGCCATCATCTACTGACAAAGAGGAAGTACATTACCAGGGAGATAGAACAGAGGGCAAGTTGGATGTATGCGAGCACCGTTTTAAAACAAAACTGCTTGCCACATGTGTTAAATGAGGCGTGAGGAACATGTCAGCTAAAATGGACAACAATGGTAATATAGAAAACGTATGATCAATAATTATAGTTTAGTCATACACTTTTAGGCATACAGTTCTTTCAGTATATCCATGGTTGAGGAGAGTAATTTGGAAAGACTGTGCAAAACATGACTATTCATAAAAATGTATATATATCCTTACATCATGATGATACTGCACTTTCTACCTTTATAAATACCTATCAAGTCATTATACACTTAAAAAGCAGAAAGTTAATTTTGTAACTGTTACTTAAGGGACTATATACCGTCATGAAGTAGGACCTCTGTCAGCTGCCCAACATGGAGCTCATTGCCTTCCCTACTACCCAGGAGATTTGGAATCAAAGGAAAAACACAGTGAGGGAGCCAGTCAACAAAGCACATGACACAAGTATTGGTTTATCTTGTTTTTTCCACCAAACGCAGAGGGATAACATTTTCGCAAGTAAATCACAAGACTGCCTCTATTTAAGAATGACACTTATTCAGAAATGACTACGGATTTGTGGTCCCACCTTGAGAACCAATTTCCAGATCACTCTGCCGTTGCCGAACACAAAATTGCCTCATTTCTCAAAGAACAACAGCAACAACATCTCATATCCTTTAGTCACAGGACTTAAAATTTGTTGTTTGTTAATACATTCTACTTCTAGAAATATATTAGTGCTTAAGATGTCAAAGAAAATTAACTAGAGCATGAATTTAAAGATGAGATAATCTAACTTCCAAAAGTTAATGCAGTTATATTAGCCTAGAAATGGTTCATTCTACAATGCATTCATCATAAGCAGTTTTTGTTCAGTGCATCAGGGTATAATTGGAGCTTTTGAACTAATGATCAAGTTGATCATTTACTTTGACCATAACACAACAAATCCTAGCTAATTCATGGTGGAAGTTCAGTGGAGAGTTAGCCAAATACTGACTGCCTTTTAGAAACAACAAAGAAAATAAAAAGCAGTAAAAAACAAAATCTCAAAGGTGGTAAAATACACATAGAGAGGCAAGTGTAGGTTCAGATACAGATAGCAAGGAAGGGGAGAAGATAAATTATACTGCTGAAATCAACTAATACAAGAAGGTGGAGCCTGTGATCCTGATATTAAAGACAATCTATTCTGAAAAAGAAAGTGGAGGCAAAGAATGCAGCTATTTTGAACATTAATGGATATGTTTCGTATTAGACACATTGACTTTGGGTGGATTGACCTGACTGAGCAGGGAATGGAAAAATCAAGAAAGATATATATTTTGTAGTTAGCAAGAAACTCCCAAGTACAGAATTCTACCTAGACAGAAATCAATTTTATGTCAATGTGAATGGATGGTCATGCAGCTTTAGTCTAGACCAGAGTTTCAGAACATTTTCACTGTTAACATTTTGAGCAGGTAGGTAATTCATTTTGAAAAATGTTATATGTGAGCTCCAGTAAGTTTACCTGCATTCCTAGCATCTGCTCACTAGAGACCAGTAGCACTTCCTGTACAAGTAGTTAGAAATGTCTCCAGACGTTGCCAAATGGCCAGGGAAGCAAACTTACACGCCTCTTGAACTTTTGATTGAGACCATTTCAATGACTGGAAATCCACATGTCTGCCCATCTGGCTGGTGGAAAACTGCATGATTTGTGATGTTTAGAAGTTGATTTTTTTTTAAATCACTGTCAGTCAATGATAATGCTGGCCAATGCTTGTGACTTCTGGATCAAGCAAGTGTCTATTGTTAATTAGCTGATAAAAACAAGAGAGATCTTCCTCTTTGCTTGCAATCCCACCTGCACCCCATCAGGTAAAAAGGAGAAAAATCTTATGCATTTAGAGGAGGATAACGGAACATGTCATGCTATGGGATGCATTACAGATGAAGGGAAATCTATTTAATGGCCATTAAAGAATAATAGGAAAGTTTGTCTGGTATCTGGATAACTTTTGTGTTAACCATGTTGAGTAGTTTGTGTCATACTTTTATTTATTTTTTTTTAAATCAGAAAGTCAGATATACACAGAGGAGAAGATACAGAGAGGAAGATCTTCCCTCCGATGATTCACTCCCCAAAGGTCTACAGTGGCCGGATCCTAAGCCAGAGACCAAAGCTTCTTCTCACTCTCCCACATGGGTACAGGGTCTCAAGGCTTTGGGCTATCCTCAATTGTTTTCCCAGGCCACAAGCAGGGAGCTGGATGGGAAGTGAGGCTGCCAGGATTAGAACCGGTGCCCATATGGGATCCCGGTGTGTGCAAGGCGAGGACTTTAGTGGCTAGCCCACTGCGCCGGGCCCTCTTTATCAAAGACAGACAAGCAGGGCTCTCCTATTGACTGACATGTCTCAAACAAAACCAGGAGTGTAGCTCCACCTGGTTGTCTCACGTAAGTGGCAGGTACCCAGCTTTTCTTTCACTGCCTTTCAGAGTGTGCATCTGCAGGGAGCTGGAATTCCAACCCAGGCAATCTCAGAGTACTGGTGCTTCAAGCAATGACGGATGTCTGTGTCAGTTCACTGAATCTCGGCAATGTTTCTAGAAAAGTTGAAAATAAGTAGATGGATTTCTCCGTAGACAAAAGAGAATAAGTGGCCATCACTGGAATCTGTCCCCGATCTTGATAACTGTGGACACAATATCTGCCAACTAAATGCATTGGAATTTTACACTGATCGCTGTAGTTTTGGACTGCTATGTTTCGCTCAATGCTCATGTTTGTGAAAACACTGAACTTATTTGTCAGTGTTATGTTAAAATATACTTGCCAAACATATATAAGATATAGGAGTATAGATTAAGACCAAAATGGGGATGGTCTCAGACAGGAACAATAGAGAATGACTTAGTACAAAGACTGCGGAAACATCCGGTCCGGTACAGGTCACCTCACCTTGGCATTCGGTAATGTACACTGTTTTTAGATCAGAATCTTTTGTAACTCCCCTTTCTTCACTATAGTTCACTATCTTGTACTCTTGCCCTTGTTTGGTAAGCCTCAAAAACTTTTTGCTCCAAAAAAAAAAAAAAAATCCGACACACACAAATCACTACACATTAGCTTAAGAGAGCATACATCTGAATCTCTGACATTTTTGGAAAATACTGATTGAATTTGTGTCCGACGAGATTTACCACAAATATATTGCTGTCCTTCCACCACTCATGAATGTTACCATTTAGCAGACAGCTCTACCACAGAAAACAAAAATCTTGCTTCAGCTGAAATCAGATTGATCACAGAAATACATCACAATAAAAATTAATTAGCTTTTGACAGTTTGGGAACGTTGAAATTCAGCTTGAGATATTCTTACTGATTTTTTTTATAGATGAGTAAAAGTTAGTGGTGTGGTATGACTTGAAATGTATCCTCAAGACCATAATCCAAGGACCCTCCTCCACCACAGAGTCTTCTGCATTATCATACTAGAAATTTAACTAATTCAGTAAAACAAATTCAACTGCTTCTATAGAGGAAATAATCGCTTCTCTAAGGTTTAAAAATTTCATGAACTGAAGATACGCAAGATATTGCATGCCAAACTTCTGATTAATAGATTAATCATCATTCTACATTTTCTAATTGCCATTTTGAAAGTGAAAAATTTGCTCGAATTCATGTTTTTCTTGAATGTTCATTCCATAAAGAAATATTGAAAATAAGGCAAATATGCTAAAATTGCTATCAAAAGAAGGGTTCATATTTAACATTTAATAAACATTTAATAAAATTTAATAAATCATTCATTAATAATACATGAATATTTATGATGAGTTTATATTTTCCATGTATCCACACAATTTCCAGGATAAACACTGAAGCAAGTTTCTTTTTTTTTTTAATCCTTCCTCATCCACATGTTTATTCAACAGATGAATGTATTGGTTTTATTGGAGTTCACCTTTTAATGCTACCTATAAAAAGGGTGCCACAGCTATTCATGTCTTTTTTCCCCCGAGGAACATCTGTAAATTATCTGTGTCAGTGAGTAAAATAAAAGCAATGGGAATTACTTCCACTTTTGTGTTTAATTTTACTGAAATGTTAAATGTTATCTGATTACTATGAACTTTGACAACCAGTAGTTTTTTGAAGAGGAGAAATATGGCACTAAAATGTTGCTACTTGAATTTTTCTCCTGTACCATGTTTTTTTTCCTTCAACTGCATGATTGATACTCAGGAATCGAAGGAACAAAAAAGCGTAAGAGGGAGACGGAGAAGAAGAGGTTCTTTTGTTGTTTCCAACAGTGACTTATATCTGTTTCAATTTTTAGTAACAACTAACTATTATATACATATGTGTGCATGTATATAAATGAGCCTACCATGTCCATTGGCTATTTTTTTTCCTTGAATACAGTTCCTGATAATGCAAGAAAACTTTATCTAGATTATTTAATGTTCTTGTTGCAGGAATCCAGCAAGAACCTACTAGAATTTTCAATATATTAGTTTCAGATCAGAATGAAGCATCCACAGATACTTTCATTTTTAAAAGCTCTTTTTGAAGATGTTTTCTTTAATTGCCATATTTCAGATTCCCTATTTTAGTTCGCTACACTTCAGTTGTGTACTATATTAAGGAGTAGATTCTTTCCTCAGCATTTTTGTTTTTACTCTTTCATTATTGTCTAAGAAGTTGACTGAAAAGAGTACAGTTTTGATGCAGTGCAAGAGGAAGCAAGTATTTAAACTGTAGACATTGCTGGCGAATATGGCTTATAATTCCCAAAAGGTTCCTTTTACAAAAATATCTTAGAAGGTTTGGGCACAGGTGGGAGAAGAGTAAAGTATCTAAACCTGAATCCTTTATGATGATGGTTTACTGTTGACTAAGAGACAGACCATGATGCCAAAGCATATAGAAAGTGTACTAACTTGTTAATTTCTCAAAGTAATCCAACAAAGTAAGTAATGGTTTCCCATCCTATAGAAAAGCAAAATGTAGCTCTGCTAATCAGGGAAATATGTCTGAGATCACGACCATCACCTATTCTCTGAGAAATCAAAGCAAAACAAAAGATGTCATTGACTTTCTATGATTTTGTGAATGAGGAAAGATAAACAAGGGGGCAGAAACCACTATGGGTAAAATATGGGAGATTTGCTCTGCACCAGAGTCCCAGGGCAAGGTATAATGTGAAGATAACATTCCGAGTTTGCTAAAATAATTAATTGCAACAGGAACTTAGATTTTCATTCCATTAAAAACTTATCAATGTCAAAAGCTTCCAGAGGGCAATGTGATTAAAACAAAGGTAATGAAGCTTTGAAATAGAATTTATTTTGCTGGACTAACTTAAACTGAATCAACTCCATTTCCTTTGATTGCCAATTACCAAAGCTCTGTTTTTCTTATCATACTCCTCAATTCTTCCCTGTTTTCTTTTTTCCTACTATCTGCTCAAAATGTAGGCAAATCACTTTACTCTTACCAATTTCATGAATTCCAATTTAACCTCTACCCTCATACATTCGACTATGTACCCTACAATCTTTATGCTGTCACCTTTGAAATCTTGCATCTTTGATCACTTTCTTTATATTGAAACTGAAATGTCAACATGGCACACAGAAAATCTTTCCTTGAGTTGCCATAGTGATGCAGTGGATTCTATCACTGCTCCCAATGTTTGCATCACATATCAGAGTACCAGTTGAGGGCAGTTTGTTCTACTTCCTACCCAGTTCCTTAGTGACCTGGGAAAGCAGTAAAGATGACTTGCCATGCGTATGGGATACCCAGATAAACTTCCTTGCCCAGCTTTGGCCATTGCAGCAATTTGGGGCACTAACCCAAATGCAGCATCTTTGTAAATGTTTTTTTTCCTCTCTCTCTTCGTCACTTTCTCCCTGTGTCTCTGCTCTTTATTTACAAACACAAGTTGGAACACTTTCAATATCTTCCAGTTGGAAGAAACACTAGTCCAGTCATGAAAGGAAAATGCTTTACACTTCTGTATGACTGTACATATACCCTTACACACAAGCATACATACACACACATATACACTCATGATTATCCAATGAATAAAATGCAGATTGGAGACTCTGTATAGGACGAATGATTAATTTTTATTTTACAAGTCCATTGCAGAAACCATGTGGCAGGATCTGCAGCATTTGGACCACTGTCCACTGCTTCCCCAAGCACCTGAGCAGCTACAACTCAAACTGGTGCTCCTCGATGGGATGCCAGCATTCAGGCAGCCACTTAAATCTGCTGCATTACAATGTTCTCTCATTTCTTTAAGTCCAAATCAGCCATCACCCCATTTTTCATATTAGCATATATAGCAATGATTTTCCCAGTTCTTAAATCATACATCTAGAATTTATGTTTGAATTCTCGCTTTTCATTCCCCAAATATGAATCTGTTCTTTCAGATAGTCTTGCATTGATACAGGGATCAGAATCACCGAAAGTCTATAAAACTAAAAACCTGTAAATTCACTCTACAAGTCCTGGACAATGACCTCCATGGTAATGAAAATTTCTCCTTTTCCAAGTATGAATTGACTTCCCTAAACAGAAGGATTATAATTTTCAGTGGTTCCCATGGTAAACATTCTGGACAGCTGGTATTTCCAAACACCTGTGAAAGCCTGGCAGTCAGTAGAGATCGTGTGGCATCCAAAGACTTTATGTGTTCATTTGGTAAAAATGCTAACCTCTGGTAAGAAGAAAAAGGCACAGGTGTTGTGAAATGCCTGGCTGGAGAGCACATCCATCGTTTAGTTATGCCCTGACTCCAGGACTTCTCTCCATGTGCTAATTGGGGACTTGAATCATCTTGTATGTACTGATTTCATAATTTTTTTTTCTACATAAGCCTATGTCATGGGATGGTGGAGAGTTCTCTTGCCCTGTTGGATGAAATATAGCTAATGAAATGCCCACTTTTCGGCCCAATGGGAATAATGAAGGGACTCATAAAACTCTTGTCAATTCTAATGCCAAATAGATTTCAATTATGTCTAGTGTGTATCTACCAATGTAATCACATACAAGGTCATATATCAGATCGAATCATATCTCATACATATATAAAAATCCTCTTAAACTATTATGATTTTATGTTTATTTGTCTTCCCTTTCTAAAGTAAGTCTTTCCTTCTTGAAATATAACTATTTTTTCCAATCTGAGAGATATTTTATAAGGTAAAAGCATTTTTGTTGTTCTTAGTTTAAAATGTCATCAATAAAGTTCTATTCATGTTAAATTCCAAACTTCCCATCATTGTCTCAGAAACATTATTTACTCTCTGCCCATATCTCCAGTATCCTCTTAGTTCACCTTCCTAATAGTATTCAGTCCTGGATTTTGAATACCTAAAATAAGACAATTTCTATTTCCAGGGAATTCTAATTCTATGTTTATGAGTTATAAACCACCACCAAAATGCATTATATCTTAGGAATTTTTTTTACTATTATTTTGATCGGCATTCACTAAAATGACTTTTTAAGATAGTTTGAATTAGAGCCAGTTGATAACTTTTATGTAACTTTCACTTTGTTGTAGAGAGCCCCAGATGTTTTTGCATGCATATTTAGTGCCACAATATGGAGGGCCAAGTGGCTAGACTCACTTGCACTCCCCTTTGTTTCCAGGTGTTGTAATAGCCTCACAATCTCTTTGCTTCTGCTAAATAATCAGATTTATTTTTTTAATGTGGCAGTCAGGACTGAAAAAGAAAGTAATTAAACAAAAAGAATTTCCCAATTCATTTCCTAGTCAAAATCATTCTGTCCAGTTTTGATGGACAAAGTAGTCACAGAATTGTCCAGTAGATATAAATATGATGGATAAGCACTCATATGTATTCATTAATTATATCATCATTTAAATGTTGAGATATTTAATTGGAGAAAGATTTTTTTATAAAATCAGAGGCAATGGTGAGTATTAAAGTCAGTAATAATCAAGACACAATTTGGATCTATTTTTTAAGATTTAATATTATTTATTTGGAAAAAAAGAGAGGGAGAGAAATTGTGTAAAAGAGAGGTCTTCTAGTATATGAAAAGATAATCAAGAAAAACTCAGAAACATAGGGGATAGATGAAAGTAATATTTCAATGAAAGACTTTCTTCTGAACATGTACTTGAGGCAAAGAGTGTGTTAATAAGATATAGGCACAAGATCAGAGATAAATAATACGAACTGAGAAAGAAGATACACTCAAAGCCTTATCACATCGAAACAGAAAGAACTAAATGCATGCAAACATAGAAAAGAGATTAACTTTGTAAATACAATTCCTGGTTGAAGATACTACTATCTCATTTTAGTAGGAAATAATTGAGAAGAGGGAGTGAGGAAGCAGTTAGGCATATTTGTTTAGTAGCAGAAAATAGAATAAATTGCTGTCCTACAAAGTATTCATTCAAAGTGGTTAATAGACATGGTTTTAGAAGGTATGAAGGTTGGTGAGGAGGAAAATGGGTTTATATTCTTTCACTATCATTTTAATTATTTATATTCTTGATACTTAATTTGAGATTCTTACATTCACTAATGTTTTCTCTTTAAGAAAGCTATTGATTGTGTAATATGCCTGAGATAGTCATTCTTTTTTTTTCTGGGTTATACGATATGGATGGTAATACCTTTTTTTTTTCTCTAGAGTATGTTCTTTTAGGAATTTGAAGTATATTTTTAATATATAACTTGGTAGCAATATCCCAAGTATATCGCTTTTCTATGACTTCAGATTTATATATTTATTCATTATATGTGCAAGGTTCCTTGCATAAATAAATTTGCCAATTTAAAACAAAGAACATTCATAAAAAGAAACATGGGATAAGTTTGTTTGATAATTGACAAGCTGTTTACTTATTATCAGCTCTCAAAGATGAGAAAATCATGTAGGAAATAAAACCACATGAATTTCTTTCTTGGAGTCAGAGCAGTGAGATGTGGAGCCAGTATTTAGCCTAGTGACTAAGACAATTCCTATAGCGGAGTCCAGCCCTAGCTCTTAGTGTCCTCTGTCCCATTGCATACGCCAGGGGGCACTGGTGATGGCTCAAGTGAGTTTGTTCCCGCAGCCCACTGAAAGACTTGAGTTGAGTTCCTATTTTCTGCCTTCGTAGCCCTGCCCAATTCCAGTTCTGGCCACAGCTGTCACAATGATTTAATGAATGCCCCCCTTCCCTTTACCCTCTCTCCCACTCCCTTTATCCTCCCTCACTTTCCCTATCAAAGAAATTTTTAAAAGATTTTATTAAAATAAGAAGAAAAACAAAATTGGAGAAATACTGTATCATTCTTCAAGCTGAAAATAACAATTCCTTTTTAGCTCCCCATTTATATAGTTAAACTACATCCAAGTTATCATTCGTAGGCCTTCTGACTTGTATTTAGTTGGGGGTAAATATTTATGTCACAGGTAACAGCCTCACTCCAGCTGTGATTAACTCACTGAAGAACTATACATCGCTGGCAATGGCTAAATTTGTTCAGTTAATTTTATATTTCTCCTTCAGGATGTTTTAAAATGAAAATCTCCAAGCCACTGCAATTCCAGTATTTTCTTATATTCAGTATTTGATTTATTATGTCAATAGAATCTTATGGGACTTATACTGCCAAGCAAGGGATCCCATTTACATGTTAAGAAGTCGATTTTGGCATACACAAAAGCTTTGAGATTTACTTTATATTGTGCAGGCACATTTATGATAAGAGTCAATTTACAATTACTACAATAACATTTGCAGTAAACAAGTAAACTATGCCTATTGTTAGTCTTTAAACTTAATGCCGCTGGAATTATTCCCCAGTCTGTAATCCCTGAAGGCAATAAAATGCATTTTTCTCTTACTTTTAAAAATAAATACTAGTCTTCATTTTTTGATACAATTTTAGCTTTATAGTAGAGTCGACTAGCTAGCATATAGAATTCTATGTGATTACTCAGTACTCTATACCAACTACTCTATATTTTCTCAAAAGCATCTCTCATCGGTGTGATCTGTTAAAATTATGAACCGTTATTTGTATATTAGTTTTTATTGTACCCTAGATTTTATATCAAAATTGCCACTGAGTGTTGTACAAATCTATGGGTGTTGACAAATTCATTGAGATGTGTATGCATTGTTATATTTTCATGCACAATTGTTTCAGTACCCTGAATTTTCTCTCTTTTGCATATCACCAATTCCTTCTTTCTGCCCACTCCTTGGGCAACTGGCAACCACTAATATTTTACTACCTTTTCTTTCTCCAAAATGTGATATAGTTAAAAATAACAGAAATTTCTTCAGATTCGTTCACTAATCTAGCAATACACATTTAACAGTCTTCTATGTCTTTTAGATTTGAATTTTTATTTATTGTGGGGACATAAACACAGCGTCATAGACATATATTCTACATACAGGGCGCTACCATCTTCTGATTCCTTCTTCAAATGTCTCAACTGTCCGGGCTGAGACAGGGTTCAGAGCTGTGAACATGTTCCACATTACCTGCATAGATGGCTAATCACCTGAACCATCATCTCTACCTCCCAGGGTCTACATTGGCAGGAATAAGAAGCCATAAGCCAGAAATGAGAATGAAATCCAGGTTTCCCAATGTGAGATATGGATATTTTAAATCTTGTTTTACCTTTTGCTCTCTCCCTGTCTATTTGTGGCTTCTCAGTTTGCTTTTTGTTCTTAGAAATATATTTCATAATTTCTAAATGAAGCAGATATTGCTAAAAGAAATATTGGCATTGTCCAGAATTTCTTTCCTCCTGCCACATTAGGAAATACATATTTATATCAAGTTCACTCTGGGCATTTTGGTATGTAGAAAGTTTGGTGATGTTACCAATGTGACCAGATGATAAGACCAAGAGAACGAATATAAGCAATGCCGTCAGAATGACGAAAGGAAAGCAAAAGAGGAAATACAGAACTAGAGAAGCAGAAAATCCATTGAAGAGGAGCTTGCATATTGGTACAACAGGGATGAGAGAGGATGATTATTTAAAATATCTCAATGCCACTACCCCAGGGGACAAACAATTAAAAAAATACTGGGTACAGGCAAGAAAATAAGCAATAGCAAAACCGTGGGACAGATGAGCTGCAGGAAAAGGTGAAAAGGACCCTTGATCAGCTAGGTTAAATATACAGTGTTGTGGGAAGTTAAGAGTACAACTTGGGTGTTTTTATTATTGTCATAACTTCATTAGTTTTTGTAACTTCTTTATGTTTTGTGTATATTATATTCATACAATAAGTTTGCCCCCAAAATAGAGGAACTTAATTATAAATTGGTCATTCTCTCCTACATGAAAATTAAATACATTTATGTATCATTAGTTTACTCCCTTAAGAAAAAAGGAGAGAGGGAACAGTCATTAATTTAAATGAAACTATCTCTATCTGTAGACAGCAACAAGCAAGGAACATTTCTTGAAAAATGAGCAAATGGGAGAAACAAAAACAGTGCATATTCTCACTGCCTGTACTTTGTGTATCAGGGAGGCTGGGACGGAACACAATAGGAGTGATATGAACGTCTTTGTCTTGAGAGAGATCCAAACACCTGCTAGTAAACAGTCCATGCCCTCTAGAGCAGTGAGTTCAAGGATTCCAAGGCAGTCACGGGAAAAAGACATGATTACATGGACTTTACTTGTGGGATGTTTTAAGAAGATACATATAATGAGAAGGTCCTTCAAAGCACTAGATCATGCAAAGGCATCCATGAGACTCAAAGTGTTGCTGAACTCACAAGGGACACAAGAACAGGGAAGGGGCTTCTGTGAAGAGATGAAGTCACTTAGCAATAGGTGAGGTGTCCCTGGGACAAAGAACTTTGAAGGATAGCAATGGCTTGTGATCTTTAATAGCCCCTAAAACTTGTGTCGTTAAGGAAAGTAGGTCTTGTATATAATTTTGTGGGTTAATCAAGTGGGGCAGGGGGAGCTCTAAATGGCTGTGCTTCTTGAGCTATATTTAAAGCAATGTAAAATGTATTTGAGTTTGGCACCAGGGATCTTAAAGGTAATGATTTCAGCAGGATAAGAAAAAGCCAACTATGCAGGCACAATACTCAGGGCCTTTTTCCTGATTCTGCAGCTCTTGGGTTTTATCATGTATCCAAGTCTTCAGCCACTTCCCCTTTTGCTTTATCTTGTGTAAGAGGCAAAAAGCAAAAGTCAAGACTTTTCTTGCACAGGCCTGATGTTAAGAAACAGTGAAAATCTTGATCACTTGGAGACAGCCAGCTAGACAGGGTATGCATTATCAATTTCAGGAATTTGATGAAGGTTAATTATATTCCATCTTCTCTGCTTCAAACTCATTTGAAGCATTTGAGTCTTTTCTTCCCCACTCCTTCTGATGGGGTTAGTTCTAGTTGTGATGGTTACCTACACTGCATTTCAGCCTGGATTCTGTGCTTACTCTCAAGTTTGAACAACTGTGTCCACAATCCAATTACATGCTGTCAGATAGGTAAGTCATTAAGATACAAACCGGCCTGAGTTTCTGATTTGTTTAAAGGTAAATTGGCTGTGGGTCTGGCATGATGGCTCAATGGCTAAAATCCTCACCTCACACATGCTAGGATTCCATATAGGCACCTATTCATGCCCTGGCTGTTCAGCTTCCTATGCAGCTCTCTGCTTGTAGCCTGGGAAAGCAGCAAAGGATGTCCCAAAGTCTTGTGACCCTGTACCCTCCATTCAGTGTGGGAGACATGCAAGAGGCTCTTGGTTCCTGGCTACAGATTGGCTTAGCTCTGGTCTTTGCAGCCATTTGGGGAGTGAATTGGCAAATAGGTCTTTATCTTTGTCTCTCCTTCTCGCCATGAATCTGATCTCCCTTCCTCCTCAAAACAAACAAAAAAAAAAATCTTTAAAAAAAAGTAGATTGTTGTATATCTAGATTGTTAATGTGTAAAAAAAAAATCTTTAAAAGCTAATAATATGTCCACAGGGTAAGGAAAGTCATGCTAAAATTTCAAAATTACTTTGCTGTAAATTACATTTACTTTTAGATTCTACTTTTTAATGAACATTTTGAAATACTGCCATAATGTCTGCTGTATATATTGCTTATATCCTGTGTTTGGTCCCTTGGCATGGAACGTTTGTTTTCCTCCTCTGACCCTTAGCTATTCTTTCAGTCACTCAGGATACGTTTTCTGCCTATCAGACTGTATATAAATTCACTTTTGGGGTTACATTAATAATTAATTGTATTCCTTATTTAGTAATCTGTGTCTTCTACCTTCTGTTTTCAGAGTAGATCAATGCAAAATTGGGTTTCCTCTACACGAACCATTGAATCTTTGCTTCACTCAGAATGTGTGTGTTGAATGTTTGCTTATTGTGCCCCTCTATGTTTGTATATTGTGAGTAAAGCAGACTGCAGAATAAACAATCTCTTTATTTTTTGGATCTTATTTTTTAGTATTACAGACAACAAGCATTATAAATAAAGTACTATGTGTGGTATGTTAGGGAATCTCTTATCAAGTGAAAATAATTACACACTACAAGAAAACTGGAGGCACCTGGAAAGTAAAACTTTTAAGTATGGTAAACAGAAAAGGACGTACGGCAAAAGTGAAAAGAATGTTAAAAGTCATGTGGATATCTCAGGAAATGTATACTGAGATGGAAAAACCAAAGCTTTCAAAGTCCAGCAGATGAGCTGGACTAGGTTTGGAATAGCAACAGGAAGCCTAGTGTGCAGGAAACAGCTCAAAAGACACACAGTAAAAAAAAAAAAAAAAAAATGACACAGTGGCAAGTGGCAACAGTGGCAAAGGGTGAGAGGGAGGCAGGCTCTGCATGAGGTTTAGGTTAACAAAGAGGATGTAGGGAAAACAAAGAGGATTTTGAATAGGAGAGTGATACAATTTAATTCATTTGTTAAAAGGATCTTCTTTTATTGGGAGGAGAATGGCAAGAGAACAGAACAAACAAAATCCTTCTGGAATATCTTTGCAGTGATTGAGGTAAGAGATGAAGGTCCTTGTGGCCTAAGTAATCCAAAAAAAAGGACAGCTCTAGAGTGGTTTTTTTGTTTTTTTTTTTTTTTTTAGATTTGTTTATTTTTATTGGAAAGGCGGATACACAGAGAGGAGGAGAAACAGAGGAAGATCTTTCATCTGATGGTTCACTCCCCAGGTGGCTGCAACGGATGGAGTTGAGCCAATCCAAAGCCAGGAGCCAGGAGTTTCTTCCCAGTCTCCCAAGTTGGTGCAGGGTCCCAAGGTGTTGGGCCGTCATTGACTGCTTTCCCAGGCCTCGGGTAGGGAGCTGGATGGGAAGTGAGGCTGCAGGGATTAGAACTGGTGCCCATATGAGATCCCGGTGCATTCAAGGCAAGGACTTTAGTGGCTACACTAAAACGCCGAGCCCTAGAGTATATTTTGAAAGTGATCAACAGGATGTGATGATAAATGGAATGCCTAAAATAAAAAAATAAAGAAATAAGGAGGAGAATCCAGGAAAACAACAGAATTTTTTTTTTTTTTATTGGAACTAAACAAAGCATCTTTCTTCCTAGTTCTGGGATTCTTTCACAGTAGAATGCATATCTTGCCTGAGTGGTCTCTTACAATGGTATCTGATTGCCAGTGAAAGTCTGTCTAAACCATAATGCTACCTACAGGTTGTCTCTTCTCTCAAAATATTTGAAAGCTTAGACTCAGCTTGTCTCTTCTGGAGCATGTGACTGTATCCTCCCAAACTGTAATGCAGCATGACATAAGGTCTCTTTTTTCTCTCTGAGTTCCGTTTCTTCCCATTGATAAAAAAAAACAGTACAGTTATCTGACACAGAGTCCAAACTTTAATTAGGTCTTTGACCTCTGTGTCAAGCTTCCAAGAAAGCCTTGAGCAACATCAGGAACTTTTAACAGGCATAGAACTAGGGAAAAAAGTGAAGGCAAGGTTCAGAAATCAAACAAGATATTTTCATGCCTTTTGTGGTAGTTGTTATGTATGACAAATCCCTACAACCCAAAAGAAGTAACTTTCTGTACCATATATAGAATAAGCAATAGTGATAGGTAGGTTTCTTGCAAAATAGACTGCTTTGCTGTATGTCCAAAAAACATCATTTGGGCTCCATCACTTTGCTGCTTCTGCTAATGCATTCCCCTCTGCCCTCAAACCAGCACCATCCACCTCATAGATTCAGCTCAGGCAAAAGTGCCACTGGCATCCAAAAGACTCTTATAAATAAATGCAAGATAATGGTGTTTTGTTTTTTCTATGTAGCTCAACAGGACTCTCCCCCTAGAGAGTTTTCTTGGCTCTCCCTCACACTGATTAGCATTAGCTTGTCTTCAGCGTTTCTATTTACATGGCATCTCTGGATTTAAATTTGTGCTTTGTAGGAGTATGGCTTTTGATTTCTCCATACTGGTTTACATTGAGTCCCTGACCACTCAACATGAATTAGGTTGAGGTCTCACCAAATGTCAGTGGAATATGATTTCTTTTTATTCAAGGTCATGGAGTACAAAGCATCAATTGTTGTGTTCCTCTCCTGAAAATCATCAGTACCTCTTTGTGATTTCTTTCTCTATACCCAGCTAATAAAGGTCTCAGTATAATTGCTCCACTCAACAAGAAGTACATGTAATGTGGTTTGATGATTAAGCAAATAAATATTGAAAGTGAGAGTGACATTAAAGACTGGGCTCTCACATTATGTAGATTTGTACTTGTTCTGCCCAAGTCTGTAGCCATTAGGCACCTGTGACTAGGGAATATGATTAATTGCACTTCGAAGATAACTGAAATCAGCATGAAATTTCAAATGCTAGTGTAGAATCTTAAGATAATCCCCTACTTATGTTGATTACACGTTCAATAATATGTTGTACATTTGGTTTAAATAGAATTTATTGTTTACTTAATTTCAGCTATCTAGTATTTTCATTCATGATGATAAAAAAATTTTGGGATGATAAATTTATAACACTCAATTCATATTTTATTTCCTTCAGACAGTACTGTGTTATATGCATTGTGAACAGAATACTCACTATGACAAAGATTTCAGATTACCTATATGAAATCGTTTTCTCCAGGACTTTCAGAATTTAAATACATTCCCCATATGTGAGGCAAATCTACTTTCTTAAAATTCAGTTCTAGAGAGTCTAATGATTCTCTTTTCCTTGAAAAAGAACTTTATATACTTTTCAAATATATCAAGTTTATTCAACTTACATAACATATTAATTTAGACTGCACCAATGTAATAAACCTGCCAGGAATTAGATTTATACCTTACCAGGTACTTTCATCTAATGGAATAACTTTTGTGGAAATTTCTGGGACTACTTTAGGTTAGTAAGTGCATTTCTCTGGAATAGATTAACCTTGGAGTCTTTGTCAAAGATGACCTGTGGGCAGGCAGCCCTCCCTTTCTGCTCACAGTTTTACTCTGTAGTCCAAAATCTGCTTTCCCCAAACTTCTTTATTCTCTTCACATTTCCTTGCTAATCAAAATTGCTATGGTGGCATTTTATATTGGGCACAGAGAAAAAAATAGCCTTCCCAAATGTTTGTTCTGCATGATAAATCTTGATTATGGAACATGTAACAAAGGTGCTATAGAAAAACAGGAGAAGATCAATTCAATGATTAAAAATGCAAATAATATATATCAGGAGCGCCAATTTAGCCTGGAGAGTTGGTTTCTTCAAACCCTGTTTCATTATATTAGCCTCCTTTAAAATCACTAACTGTCATAAATATCAACATCAGTTATTTTCTTACCATTTTAAAGTGCTCTGGTAATAGCTTAATGTCCACAGAACTGTGTGACCTTCATGTATGTTTTCAAAAATATAATCGCTGTCTCTCATTGATTGTTGGTTCATTGGTTACATCACAATATCTTATTGGGTGTGATATAGGCTGTTGGAGGGTGTAATAATATTATAATTTACAGGTACTATTTTTAAGATTGACATAATTTCATCTTAAATTAAGGCAAACATGTGGTGTCTAAGCTTTTGGTATTGGTTCATTTCCTTTAGCATAATGGTTTCCAATTGGGCTCATTTGGCCACGAAGAAATGTATTTTGTTAATGGCTGAGTAGTATTCCATGGATTAGATGAACCATACAGACTGCTTATGATCTACATAAAAGAACTGAAAAGCTTGATATGCTTGTAATACCCTATGTTATGCTGCAATGGGTGGGGAGAGCAAAGAAACCTTCCACCTTCTTAGAGTATGTGAGGAAGATGTTAAGTGTAATCTATCAAGGTTGCAATGGGCAACTTACAGACAGCAGACTCGAATCTGCATTAAACATTAGCAAAAACTATGAAGACATACATGTCTTATGCACAGAGCAGGAGGGTAGGCCAGAGTGGAACAAGAGAACAGGAGGCTTGTATCCAAGCTCTGGAGACTCCTGGTACCTTTCCAAGGACTATATCCCAACTGCCAAGGAGATCACAGGGAATTGGAGTGCCCTCATAGGCTGAGAACTCTGAGGTCAACCATTCCCTGTCATATCTCCCACAGGGGATGGAAGAAGCCCAGATCCTTCCTCACAGGATCTAATGTCATCAGAACAACAGCAAGTTGCCCTGTGTGGTCCTCAGAAATGGAAGAACAGTAAACTTTTATTGGAACTTGAGAGAGTAGCTTTCTCTGGTCCTTACTTAATTCCAATTTTGGCCCCCCACCCTCTCTTGCAGTGACCATCAGGGTCACTCCACAACCCTAAAAATTAAATCAGATAGACAGACAGAGACCAATAAGGAAAGCTTAGAACAGACAGGAAAATGTCAGCTTAGACTCTATTGTACCTTACTAGGTAGGACACAAAGGTAACTTACTCCTCACTAAGGTATTGAAGATTTCTCTGCACACCCCTCCTAAAACTGTTCTGCTCCTCAATTGTTAACTTATGGCTTGTTAGAGTTGTAAGTCTATTTGGACTATCCTAAAATTCATGAAGTTCAGTAAAAATCATGCTTGAATACTATAAGCCACTAAATATAAAAATGAAAACAGACACGAGACAGCTGAATAGTACTCTATAACCATTCTAAGGTGTATACCAGCTGGTTATGTATAAACTAAAATTGAGATGTCAATGAAGTAGTTACAGGATGTGGTTAAGAACTTGCATTTTCTAACATATTGGTCCCTCAATACCATGTCAATTAACTTCATGATGTTGTTAATTTCCATGTTTCCTCCTATTATTGAAGTTGTGTAGTGGCTTTTCATTGGAGGGGTTGATATTCCACCAGCTCTACTTTCAGACCATGGGTGGTCTCCCAATGAAACTGTTGAATTTATCTAGACAATAAGGTGCTGGACTCTCTGCATGTCCCATACCCACAATGAAGGAATCCTGACTGATTTATGAACTGTACTACTGTAACAATATGGAGGAATTCAATATGGTGGGAGGGCTTGTGGAGGGGTTGGGGAATCCCAGAGCCTATGAAACTGTGTCATAAAATGAAATAATGAAAACAAAAACAAAACAATATATATAAAAATAATATCTAAAAATAAATATAAATATTATATATATGTATAAAATAGAAATAAAAAATTGCTGGCCAACATTTGTTACTGACCATTTCGATGCATCTTCCTTGTAAACTTGAAATATGCAAACTTGACATTTTTTTTACTTCATTCTGCATGCAAATGGAGCAGAATGTGAGAGTTTTTCCCATTTGTAACTCAAGGGAATTATGTGATTTAACCTTATCATCCTCTTTATGTTCCTCTGTTTGTAGGCCTAAATCCAAATCAGTACATAAAAGGAACATTTGAATGTATTAGATAGAGTTAGGTATATGATCCATTTAGAGTTGACCTAATATATAAAATAAAAGATGGGGGTCTTGGTTCATACTTCTGCATGCATAAATCTAGTTTTCCCAACATAATTTGTTGAAGATACTTTGCTTTCTCTATAGATTGATTTAGCTTTTGATTGGTCAAAAATGACTTGCAGCTTCTGTTCTGGGATTTCTATTCTGTTCTATTAATGTACATGTCTGATTTGTGTGATTACCTGGATGTTTTGATTACTACTGCCCTGTAGTATGTCTTTATGTTTGGTGTTGCTGTATCTCCAGCTTTGTTTTTGTTATGTATGATTGTTTTAGTTATTTGAGATCTCTTTATGTTTCCATATTTTTCAATAATTTTACAATCTTTTTTTCCATATTTGAGAAGAATATCATAGTTTTTTGTGGGAATCACTTTGAATCTATAAATTCCTTCCAATAATATTGTTTTGGTGACACCAATCAATGAACATAGCAGATTGTCCCATGTTTTTATATTTTCTTCTAGTTTTATTCTCTAATGATTGGTAATTTTTATCATGGAGATTTCCCACATTCTTGGCTATATTCATTGCAACATGCTTAAAAATTTTTGGTTGCTTTTGTAAATGATAATGATCTTAAAATTCATTTCTCAGCAATTGGATTGTGTGTGTGTGTGTGTGTGTGTGTGTGTGATGGGAACAGAATTTGTGTTGATATTGTTTCCTGTAACTTTATCAAATTTTCATATGACTTCCAGTAGTCTCTTAGTAGAATGTTTTTGCTCCCCACTATAGGAGAATCATGCAATCAGGGAATAGATTGATTTCCTAACTTCTAAATGGACCTTTAACATATATATTATATTTAATATATAATAACACTTGAGTTGAATACAGTGAATTATTAATTCAATATCATGTGTTTTTCTTTTCTTTTTAACTATCACAAATAATCTTTTTACTTTTTATGATACAATTCAGAGGCTTTTTCAGATTCTTCCCGGTTTCCCATTGGGTGCTGGGGTCCAAGTACTTGGACAATCTTCTGCTGCTTTCCAAGGCTCATTAACATAAAGCTGAAAGGGACATAGAGCAGCCAGGTGTGGGACTAGTGATCATAAGGGATGCCAGCATTGGGGCGAAGGTTTCACTTGCTGTGCCACAGTGCCAAGCTCCTGGTAGGCTTTGCACATGGGGTTGGGAAGATCTGAGTCATCTGCTGGATGAGAATATTTTGGAGGAAGTTCAAAAATAGAAGCAGTAAAAAAGTAATCTTGGAATAATTCAAGGTGATTTTGAGACTTGCTGAATCTACACTTCCAGTTTTCCCAAAACATGTGTATTCTTTAGAATGTAATAAATAAGGGAAAGAACAGGCTTGTTGTGCTTGTTGGAAGAAAAGGCAACAAAATAGGATTTATTTAATTTTTAAATTTTACATTAAAAGAGAGTGATCTTTTCGTCCACTGCTGACAGCTATTGTTTCCATAGATACTATTTAAACTTTTTTACAACAAATTTAAAAAATTAGAATTGAGACTATATTTTTCATCAATTACATATTCATTAAAAATGTTATAATTTAAAAACACATTAATTCATATTTGCACTAGATATTAACAATTTGGGGATGTTTTGCTCTTGTAGTTTACATATAGTCATAATATTGTGAGCTGTGTAAATAGGAGGGCATCTGGAAAGTTAAGGAAAGCAAAACGTCAACAATCACTTTATTTTTAAAATAGGGGCAGGGATTTAATACTATGGCTAACAAAACCTATATTCCATTTTTGAGTGGGATGGAGTCCCAAGCTCTGCTTCCAGATCCAGTTTCCTGGCAATGACTCAATGTGTTGGAGGCCTCTCCTTCTTACAAGGCAGACCTGAGTAGAGTTTGCAGTTCTGGCTTTGACCTAGCCTAGCACTAGTGCCACTTGCAGAGTGAACCAGCAAAAGAGAGAATCAATCAATCTATCTATCTTCCTTTCTTTCTTTCTTTCTTTCTTTCTTTCTTTCTTTCTTTCTTTCTTTCTTTCTTTCTTTCTTTCTTTCTTTCTTTCTTTCTCTCTCTCTCTCTCTCTCTCTATCTCTCTCTCTCTTTCTTTTTTTCAAGAACTGATGTTCCAACCGAAAGGCTACTATACAAAAGAATAATATTTTTGTTCCATTATACTTTTCAGCTGATTATTTGAGGTTCCACACATCAAAGGCAGCAATCAGCCCCACAGAATGTATCAACTAAATTTAAGTTGCCCAAAAAGAAACAGAATAATGCTTTACAATGTTTCTGGTCACCACATAGTCTAGTCAGTTGGCACTTAAATTTAACCAACACAATACATTTAATTCCACTTACTGCCAATTCTCACTTCTTAATAAATAAAATATATTGAGTAAAATGGTGGAAACAAGATTAAATTAGGTAAATTTCCATGGAAACTGTCCAACCTTGAGCCCAGTGATTTTCCTTTTGTTTTTCATAATGTATTTCTTTGCGTTAAGAAAGATCCATATAATTAAGTTACAGGATGGCAAGGGCACAATGACATTTGCTGTCCTAGGGAATCAAATTCAAACCAACAAATGCTGTAGTTTTACAGACAGGAGACATTACTATTATCCATTTGTATAACCCATCAATACATTTATTTTATTTCTAGTTTTTCTCTCCAAACCGCCCTGTGTATCAACATATCCACACACGTGAATAAATGAGTAAGCTCAAAAATGTTTATGCAAATGCATATTCTGAAAATGTTAATCATGGATTTCATTTTTCATGAAAATAAACCTATAAGGCATTTAGAATTTCATCTTTCATTTTTTCTTATTTTTTTTTTAATCTACACAGGGTATTCCGATGGGCATGAGCTCAAGGTAGAATATGCTCTGGTCTGTGAGCAGATCTTAAAATTATACTTCTAAGTCAGATGCATAGAACAGTGGCCTTACCTTGTCACATACACTCATCTTATACACCTGCCAAGTGTTACTCCCAGAGTTTCAAAGGTACGCATCCTGGGCTACAGAAATAGGAACATTTTAGTTCTGGAATGCAGTTCCTGATTACAGTTACTATACAAATAAAACAATAAAACTTAGTTTTCATTCTTTCCCTCTCTCCTCTGAGGCCTTTTGCCATCATTCTACCCAGAATGAGTCACAATATTTGTAGAACTCGATCATTTTCCATATAAAAATGCATCCAGGCAGGACTTCTTTTTTAATAGAAATATTATTTTGTAGAGGAAGACATTGGGGAGTTAAAGTAAGCACAGCACTGTCGTAGAATGGGACCGTGCATCGTTGTCTCGGGTCACCCACTGCTGCAGCCAGCTTCAATCCTAACCGTATTTTCTTCTGAAAATTTTTGTTTCTGGTAAGCCTGTTTTTGCTCCCTTTATTCTCATCTTTACCTATCTTCTTTTTGCTTTCTTCTTTACTCCTTTGTATCTTTACTTTCTCTCTCCATTCTTTCTCATAATAGGCCCTCAGAGAACGGTTGTGAATTTGTGAAAGGTTTTCATAATGAAAAATAAAAAAGAATAGCAGTGGTTGATAATTCTGTTTCCCCCTTCTTTACACCCACTCTCCTTGATTTTATTTTTCTTTGTTGATTTTCTCGTCTTTCTCCTGCCATTGACTTGTTGGGTTTCCTTAGGAACTCCCACATGCTTTTGAATTCTATATGTATTATGGTTTTCTTCCAAAACCTGTAGTCCTCTTGCCCAAGGGGATATATTTTATGTAAATAAGAGCGAGGATGAAAGAATGACAGAATTGGAATTGGTTCTTTTTTCTCCCTTCAGTAAGAAGGAAAGATGCCTGGCAATGCATGGGTATAAAGGAAACATTTTAGATGTCAGAAAGTCAGTATCAGTACAAACTAGGCTCTGCTCATAAAAATGAATGAAATCCAACTGGAATTTGTCCTGTTTGTTTTGATTCCAAAGCTGCTGACCACAATGTCACTTCTTTGCTGGTAGCTGCCAGCTTTGCACAAAAATACGATCACTCTGCAAAATGGGATTTAGATTTTATCTTAGTAAAATACATTTTTCCAATTAAGGTCTAATAAAATCAGATGCATTTGAATGTATATTTAAGTCCCTGAAAATGAAGAAAAGAATTTTCATTTATTGCTTACAAGTGTTTGTGTGCACATACACAACTACCTAGTTTAAGAACTAGATATTCAGGAAGGAAGCTAAATTAAAATAAATACAGAAAATAAGCAAAGAAAGGCCTTGTGATGGTATCATTGCACACAGGATGCCCTACTACACGGAAGATGGTCGTGCGTCCTGTACTTAATGAGCATGCTATAAAACATTCCTTCAGAGTCATGGCATACAGGCTGCAGGGACAGGGGCATGCTTGCTCACTGTCCACACAGAAGATACGCAGGAATCTTTCTAAGGGTTTCCTCTTTTCGTTGAGAGATAACAAACATTGAGTAAGGCACGCACATAGCAAGCATAAAATACATAAATTTATTTACTTCTGTAGCTGAAATTCAAAATCAGTTATAAAGAAATTGTATCAGGCCCCCCATCACTTGTATGTTCTTCAGTCATAGGCCACTCACCCAGAATTAATCGTTCTATCAATTTTTATTATTTGTGGGTTTTTGTTTGTTTTTTTTTAAAGATTTATTTTTATTATTTTTTTATTGGAAAGGCAGATATACAGAGAGGAGAGACAGAGAGGAAGATCTTCTGTCCGATGATTCACTCCCCAAGTGAGCGCAACGGGCCGATACTATGCCGATCCAAAGCCAGGAGCCTCTTCCGGGTCTCCCACGCGGGTGCAGGGTGCCAAAGCTTTGGGCCGTCCTTCCGGGTCTCCCACGCGGGTGCAGGGTGCCAAAGCTTTGGGCCGTCCTCGATTGCTTTCCCGGGCCACAAGCAGGGAGCTGGAAGGGAAGCGGGGCTGCCGGGATAGAACCAGCGCCCATATGGGATCCCGGCGGGCGTGCAAGGCGAGGACCTTTAACCACTTGCGCCACCGCGCCGGGCCCAGTTTTTGTTTGTTTTTAAATGTAAATGGAATGGTCAAAGATGTACACTTTGTGTCAGGTTTCCATACCTATATTTATTAAATCCATATTATTGCACATGGCAGTATCTTTTTGTTGCAACAGAATGTTCTGTTACATTAACATAGTGTAACTGTTTATTCATTGTCCTCCTCAAGGACCCCTGAGTTGTTTCTCAACTTGGACTGTTTTGAACAAAATTGTCGTGAACTTTATTACATGTATTTTGTATGTAGTTTTTAAAGAACAATGTGTACTATTTATTTTAATTATGGTGCAGGATCTGCTCTCAAAAGCATTTGGGAAGTGAACCACAAAATGGGAGGTCTCCATCTGTCTGCTTTTCAAAAAAAAATTCTAAAATTAATAAAAGTCACAATGAGATGTCACCTTCCATCTCTTAGTTTATCTGTTGTCAGAAGATAAGGGAAGGGAAGTCATGTACACTGTTGACAGGTTTAGAAGGTTGGAACACCATTAAGGAAAACAGTATGGAGACACTGAAAACAAATAAAAATAAAATTGTGTTATGTTCAGCAATCTCACTTCATATATACACTTGAAGGAATGAAAATCTGAATCATGATGGGATATTTGCATTCTCATGTTCATTGTTGCACTGCTCACAGTAAAGTATATAAGCCACCATAATCCCTATTGTGAACTTAATGCAAAAAAAAAATCATATGAATGTGGAATACTATGCAGCCTTACATAAAGGGGACATCTTGTCATATTCAGCAATACTTACGGAATAGACAGAGATTTTCCCTGTGAAATAATATTGATACAAATGGAAAAAGTACCTCATATCATCACTTTTTTGTGTAATATAAACTGTTGGGAGTCAGAGAAAAAAAATAAGATGGTGATTGCCAATGGACTGGGAACAGGGGACACCAGGGTGATGTAGATTAAAGACTATACCGTCTTAAATATATTTCATATATATTTGTATCAGTATATCATATCATTAAACTGTTAAATATACTCTTGAGACAAAGCTAATTCTTCTACCTATATCATGTAGAAGAACAGTTCTGATTGTTTAAAAGAAATAAGTATATCCATTACTTATCAATATGTATTTTTTTATTGAGACAGATTTTATTTTCTGATTCTGATTAGGGAGAACGCTTTAAAAATACACATACAAACATCCATAAGAGAGATAATTTTTATTTCTCCATACAATTATGTTTTGTCATGTCTGCTTTCCAGTAAGTGTGCCTATCCAGCTGAAGAGCAAATGTAATCCTGGGGGCGGTTGGGGGTTGGTAAGAGTGCATCAGTGCATCAGAAACAGCACATGTTACATTCGGTTCCTGAGTATCCTCCTGTGCTGCAAGGGGATCATCAGTAGAGGACGTCCCGCGGATGTGAAAACCATCGTTGGCTTGCTTCATTTGTATCGCCATTGAAAATAAAATGATATTGCCAACTGATGAGTTTCTTTTTAAATGACTGTTTTCTCCAGCAGTATTTTATAAATGGCTGTTGCATTAAGGAGTAAATGAAACTTCCCTGAAGAACAGGCTCTGCCATGCCTTTAGTGTCTTTACTGACACATCTGTGAAGACGGATGGACCCTAAAGAGCTAGCTGCAAACTAAGTGAGTCACATTCGTCTCCCAGGAATGTTTTATATGCTGCAAAATGTGACAAAGGCCATTACATAGATTATATTTCCTAGCAATGAATCCACTGTCCATCCTCTGCTATTCCAAACATTCAGAAAATTGCTATGGAATTACTGATGGCCCAGAAAGCAAGTAGTCGTTAACTAGCTGGCCTATATATTTTTTTCTATAGATAGGGCAATGACAGTAAATCACTGGAAGTGCAGATCGGCGTTGAAAATGCATACATAAACATATCTTTGTAAGTTCTGTGAACCCCAAATTTATATGAAAATGCTTTTGAGTTACACTGAAATCAAACACGTTTCCATTAATTAATTGTTTGATTCTGCAGATTACATTATCTTTCCACAATATTTACTCTTTGATTTCCTTTACAATTGGTAGGTATATCTATTTACAGATATCCAAGTGTTCCAGTTAAGTACTATTTATTGAAGATTTCTGAGCTGGGAATGGTCTCTGACCTTGAGAAGATTATGATAATAAAAAAATGACAAGTATGCAAAGAAGTGTACAAACAAGAAGTGCTTTATTTGACATATATTTGAACATATCAGTGGTAAATACACTTTACAGAAATGGAAAAATTATCAATGTTTCCAGGAATATAATCCAATATGCCATGACAGTTAAGAGATTAACTCAATATTTGACAAAGACAAAACTGGAATATTCTTTTAAGGTTCTTACTCATGCAATGAAGAGCACTTGTTTATCAACGCCAGATCACACTCAGGAATAAAAGATAGCATTTACTCCACCAGGTCCATTAGCTCCGACTGCGGTTTCTCTTTTTCTCACACCTTTTGCCTATGCTGTCAAATTTCTCAGATTTAAGTCGTTGTCTGAAACATGGCATTTAGCAACCATTTCAACATATACAAAATGTCACCATTTATATCATCTAGCAATATCACATCTGCCAGCCTGCTTCTCAAACTCTGGAAAGCATCTCAAAATTAACTTTCACAACTGATTTCAAATGTTCCTGGGACAGGATGGTATTGAACTTTGTAGTGACAAGTGGTAAATAGAATGTCCAGTAGGAGAAACATAAATATCACAAATCTCACAGACATCAGTGACAGCATGCATTTTTTTTCCCACAGGTATACCGTTTCTCCTGATATTAACTATCTGGACGTACAGTGACTGTTAAGTGATATTATCCATTACAATATCCATCATTCACTTTCCAGCACATTTCATGGCAACACTCACATTTCCTGGAGAGTGCTATCCATTACATGAGTGAATTAGCAATATTTAATGGACACATATTAATTCTATATTGTAGTTTAGCAGTACTATCTTAAGAACTTTTTTATGAGAAATATGATTTAAAGTAGACAACAAGATACCTCATCAATAGTGTACTATTTTAAGATATTAGATTGCCATTTCCTCATTAGACTTTGATTTTGGGAAATATGTTAAAAATTAACATGATAGTAGTATAACCGTAGCATCATTTATACAAAATTATCAGGCTATGTATCAGATTGGATATAAAATGTAGAGTTAAATTACACTGGAATACATTCTGACTACAGACATGTTGTCAATTTTGCTTTAGTTTGCAGGATAAAAGTACTATTTAATAGTAATAATAATTAATGATTACATTACTATTTCAGTGTTAGACTATTACTCAAGGTTCTTATAATTTAAGTCTCATTGTATTTATGTATGTTACAACACAAGCTTACAGTTGAGGAGAAAACTTAACTAATACAAATCAATTCACTTATATAATATCATTGAACTAAGCAATGAGGATGCCACATTTGATTCATAAACAGGGACTAATGTGATGCTGACCTTATAGGAGTTTGGGAAGATGTTTTTCCCTTTAAATTATTCAGAATAGTTTGCAAAGAATTAAAATTGGTCTTTCTTTAAAAGATTTGTAAAATTCAACCTGAAATTCATTCGGTGCTGTTTTTTTTTTTCTTTGTGGGAAGGGTCCTTATTAACAATTCAATCTCCTTCTAGGTATTGATTGCATAAAATTTCTACATCTTGGACCCAGCACGATAGCCTAGTGGCTAAAGTCTTTGCTTCGCACATGCCAGGATCCAATATGGGTACCAGTTTGTGTCCTAGCTGCTCCACTTCCCATCCAGCTCCCTGCTTGTGGCCTGGGAAAGCAGCAAAGGATGTCCCAAAGCCTTGGGATCCTACACCCATGTGGGAGACGCAGAAGAAGCTCCTGGCTCCGGGTTAAATCTTTAAAATAATTTTTTTTTCTAAATCTTTGTAACTCAATTTTGGTGGCTGCATGTGTCCAAAAATCTGTTTGTATTTTCTTTTTCTTTACAAAAAAAATGGTTATTTTTATTGGAAAGACAAATTTACACAGAGAAGAAAGGAGAGAGATCTTCTGTCTGTTGGTTTGCTCTCCAAGTGGCGGTACTGGCTGGAACTACTTCCTGTGGTTCTTGTGGGTACAGGTTCCCATGACCTTCGGCCATCCTCTACTGCCTTCCCAGGCCACAAGCTGGGAACTGTATGGCCAGTGGAGCAGCAGGACACAGAGAGACACCAATGTGGGATATTGGGGCATGCAAGGTATGAAACATCTCTTTTTGGAGTGTGAATTTATTAGTTTGCATATTTTCTTTGTTTTCTTGGCTAGCTGAGGCAATATTGTGTTAAATTTGTTCATTAAAAAAAAACAGTTCTTCATTTCACTTACTCTTTGGATCTTTTTGTTTCAAAATTGCTTGAGTCTTCTCTATTTATTTCCTCCTTCTAATTTTGGGTCTTATTCATTCTTTTTCCCTTGTTTCTTAGGATGCATCATTGGATCATTTATTTTCTGTCTTTCCAATTTCTTGATTTATGTGCTAATTGCTATCTATTCCTAAATATAAGTAAGATCACAACACTTAGATAAGCACAAGATGGCAACCTATAATACTGTCATCAACTTCATGAATACTATGCTGGAGAAAGAAATGTTGAATATGACTAGGTTTGTTACTACACAAGTAGGTGAAACTAGGAAGGGATGTGCGGAGTAAGAACAGAAGATGGTAATGTAGCATGTGAATATTTAAGAGAGTTAATTGTGAAAAGAAACTCATTTAGATTCTTTTAAAAAAGATGAAAAATCCACAAATCTTTGATCAAAGTAACTGTATATATTATTTCATTATTTTATTACTTTAACTAATACATTAATTATTAGTGGAAAGGCACATTTTATAGAGAGGAGGTACAGAAAGATCCTGCATTGGCTGGTTCACTCCCCAAGTGGCCTCAACAGCCTGAGCTGAGCTGATCCAGAGCTAGGAGCCAGGACCTTCTTCTGGGTCTCCAATGTTGAAGCAGGGTCCCAAGGATTTGGGCCATCTTTTACTGCTTTCCTAGGCCACAGTCAGGGAGCTGGATGGGAAGCACAGCAGCCAGGACATAAACCTGTGCTCATGCAGAATTCCAGTGTGTGCAAGGTGAGGGTTTTAGTCACTGAACCATTATGCAGAGTCTACAAACTCAACATGTTTATTGGTCATTGGTATCTCTGCTAACATTAATCTCTCACATTCTGTGAATCAGACAATGCAGCATACTTTATCCTTTGATGTAGTGCTTTGAGACAAATACTGTCCGTTCATTGTATACAGTGAAACAGTGGCTGTAAATAAGAAAACCCTTGGCCATCTGAAAGCTTAGAGGTGTGTTTGGTCAAATCAAAGTACGGTGATATAGGTATCTACAAATTGGTATGAATGGGGTATAATTTTAGAAGTATAAGTGTCATGATATCACATGTTAGGAGACCTATCTATTAAATTAAGCACTCTTATGGGGGTCAGTGATCAGCAAGCCAAAATAGGCAAGATGACATCACACAGATCATCCAGTTTTGAAGGTCATTTCAACACAGAGGGCAGCATCAGGAACTCTGAACAGAAAATCTGATGAGGGTAAAAGGTGCCAACACAGTCATCAGTGCCAGCCCACAATAGTGTTTAGTCACTACACACCACATCACTCCCACACCAGAGATGATTGAGATAGTGGAAAAGGAGATTTTCTTCAAGAAGTGCAATGAGCAGGTCAGTAGGCCCATTATGTTTACCTACAATTAGATCATGGTAAATATTGGTACACACAGGCTTGGTGGAGTGCTTAGGTAGCTGGGAGTTAGACTGAATCTAGGCTGGTAACAAAGGGGAAGTTTTGGTTTTGATGGATATTTTAAGTTCACTTTTATGTGCTGCCAGATTCTTAGTGATTTGTCTTTTATGATGCTTATGCATATTTGGTATTACTTATTTTAGGTTGATATTGTTAGCCTGAGTGTGAGCATGGGGCAGCACATTATTCCAAAAACTCCACCAAAATAGTACAGTTTTGTCCTATATCATTTCTCCAAAAGTTATGTGTTTGAATTGATATTGAAAAAAAACCAATATGAATTATAGGGACACAGAATTCCTGTTATTTGTCTATCTTATTTTTTCTAAATATTAACTTATTTTTTTTTATTTGAAAGAGAAAGGGAGAGAGACAGAAAAAGGATCTTCCATCGACTAAGTTACTTTTCAAATGAGCACAGCAGTCAGACTGGCACCAGACTGAAGCCAGGAGCAACTCGTGGGAGACAAACTTTCCTAGGTGCATTCATAGAAAGCCGAGTCGAAAGCCAAGCAGCTGGCACTCAAGTCAGTGGTAGACAGAATAAACCACTTAGCGCTAAGACAAAAAAGCCTCATTACCTAAGCAAAAAGCTATACAATAGAGTTAATGCGAGAGCAATTCTGCTGTTTAGCCGAGGGTAATTGTCCCGCTGCACTCACCTACTTCCTTTTGCATGGCTGATCAGAGCATTACCAAATGCAGTCTGGTTTTGCATTAAAATATAAGGATGCCCTATTTCTGCCATAATTCAAACTGAAAGACATCTGAACATGAGGAAATGATGTTTTATTATGGAAGTAATTTTTAATTGTATGGGTTGTGAAACTGGATTTCATCATTTGCTTGTTATTTATTAAATTGATATTTTTCCTAAGTTTAAGCTTCATGTTTAGTTTTTGGTATGTGCCTGTATGTGACAGAAACAGAATAAGCTAGACAGTAAGAGATAGGGCTTACACAACTCAAGTAACAAATAAAACTAAGGATGAGAAATTTATTTTTTTCCCAGAAACATAGCACAGAAACTAACTATAAATTAATATTCTTTTTTATTGTGAAACCAGTTTCTGAGTTGCCTCTTTGTCTTGTATGTCTGCAAGTCAGTATTCAGGAATGTATCTCCGTGTCCCACATTCATAGTCTTCTGGAAGCATTGGCTTATGTGCTCTGCAGAGTCATGCCACAGCTCATGTGCGACTTCCTAGGCTGGCAACAACTCATGTGACCAGTTAGTCTACTTTCTTTGAAAGCATCGACATTATGCCTAGATTAAAGCATTGCTAAATCAGTCTCTTTCATCCACTCTCTTTTATTTTTTAACTAATTAATTGAGCCAGAAAAAATGTGTTATACATATTTGTTGTTTTGCATATAAATTGGAAATTATTCCTTTTTCTACCTGGTATTGCTAATAATGTTTTTTTTGCCATTTTCTGAACAGCAATCACATGCTTAGATGAGACCTATCCAAACTATTGGAAAATTATACCATTTGCTGACAACCTTCTTAGAAGTGATCAATCAAGCTTCCCCAATGGAATAATAATATTTTAAAGGAAATTTTATAACCTTAATGGCTTATAGGGTCAAGTTATTCATTGCCAAATTAAGGACATGTCCCAGAGTCAAGCAATGTGAATTCAGTCTCAGAATTTAGTCCTCAATTTCATCTCCTACCTTTACTAGAATAGTTAAACTTGTGTTGCTGGTGGCTGGTATTGTGGCATAGCAGGTAAATCTGCTGCCTGCAATGCTGATGCTGTTTCATGGGCTAACATTTCCATTTCTCATCTACTTCCTTGCTAACGGCCTGATAAAAGCAGAGGAGATTGGTCCAAGTGTTTGGGCACCTGCCACACATGTAGAGAAATGGATGAATCAACACATGGAAGAGTTCTCTTTTTCTCTGTAACATTTAAAAGAACATTAAATCTTTAAAAAACAAAATAAAAAAGCTTCACTACTATTCCAAATGCTCTTTACTGCTCTGTTATTGGCAAAATACTTCAACTTGATTTTCTTTTCTCTAGTGCTTTTTATTACTTTTAAAAATACAATTACTTTTATGTTCACTATAAAATTTTTTTTAATTACCATAATCCAGGACAGGGTGTGCTAGCTTAGTGGCCAATGTCCTTGTCTTGCGTGTGCCAGGATCCCACATGAGAGCCAGTTTGTGTCCTGGCAGTTCCACTCCCTTTCAGCTCCGTGCTTGTGGCCTGGGAAAGGCAGTTGAGAATGGCTCAAACCCTAGGGACCCTCACTCACTTCAGAGGAAGCTCCTGGCTTCTGATCAGCTCTGCTACGGGCATTGCAATCACTTGTGTGAGCCAGCCAATGGAAGATCTTTCTCTGTCTCTTGTCTCTCTGCAAATCTGACTTTCCAACAAAAATAAATAAATCTTGCTCTGGCCAGCGGATCCAGTATCGTGGACAGGGAGTGGGTCGGGAAATGAAGCAGTGACGGTAGAACTCTTTTAGAAGTCTCACTTTATTGCTCCTTCACCTCACCTTATATACTCTTACCCCCAAGTCCTAATTCAGCCAGGATATTGGATACAGATGAGTCCAATTAGTATAGGTGTTTTTAGCCACAAGCCCAGTTCCTGTTCCTGTCCAGCTTAACTAGCCCACAACAAAATCATTTAATAAATGACCACTTCCTTTCGTTAGATAATCAATTTGAAGACTTTGTCTCTTCCATTTGCTGGACAAAGGATTGATCTGACTAAGTTGAACAATAATTACCTGGGATTTTGGTTGGTTGGTCCATGGCTCCAAAGTCTCAGTCAAAGCCATAGAAAAGACATGCTGACATCTGGCTCCTGGTGTCATAGCCACTGTAGTACATGGAGCTCCACAGAGACAGTGCCTGTCGCCTGGGGAAGTGAGAGCTGGGTCATCACTCAGAGACTCCATGCCTCACTGTGAGGAGAAGTAATTGAACATGAACAAAGGAGATCCTAAGAAACCAAGAGGCCAAATGTCATTTACATTGTTTATGAAAACTCTCAGGGAGGAACACAGAAAAAGCACCCATGTGCTTCCATCCAACTCTGAACTTTATAAGTACTCAGAGAGGTGGAAGACCATGTTTACTAACAGGAAGGGAAACTTTTGAAGGCATGACAAAGGGCCATTATGAGAGAGAAATGAAAAGCTATATCCTTTCAAAAAGGGAGACAAAAAAAGAAGCTCAAGAATTCCAATATACACAAATGGCCTCTTTATTCTGTTCCATCACCCAAAAATCACAGAAGATCCCTGCCTATCCACTGCTATATTGCAAAGAAGCTGGAAGAGGTGAGGAATACCACTGCTGCAAATGACAGCCAGCCTCATAAAGAGAAGGATGCTAAGGAGGAAAAACATGCCAATAATATTGCCACATATGGAGCTCAAGGAAAACCTCGTGTAGCAAAAAGGCAACCCACAAGGCTGAGAAGGGAAAAAAGAAGAGGAGGAAAGAGAGGAAGATGATGATGACTAAGTTGCTTCTAGTGCACGTTCTTTCCTTATCCGTGAAGCATTTTACCCCTGTACACAACTCATTCCTTTTAAAAAATGAACTGTAAGGCTGTTCAAGATTTGATTCTAAAGCTGTGCCATTTTTTTTTTTTTTTGTAATGAGCATACTACCAAATTTGTCATCAGATAGCTCTGTCCTGGTGGTATTTTCAGTAACCACTAGCCTTGCCCTCTACAGTGTGGGGGTCGTAAGTGGGCATGGAAATTTAAAGCAGGTTCAGGTTGCTGCACAGCACAATTTACTTATATGTAGGGATGGTGGTTTTTCAACTTCAGTTATCTTTGCTGCAAGTTATACAAACAAATTGTTTTTCTGCTAACTAAATACCACTCTGTAATTGCAAAACAAAAAGAAAACTAAAGCTGTTTTTTTTGACATTCTTAGTGCTTCTATGTATATAATTTCTCTTTGCAAAACGACTGAGGCATAACTCAATGAATTAAAAACAGTCTTCTTTCAACTTCTCTGCTGTCGATATAGCATTGTCTTAAATTAGAGTGACTGTTTTGTCTTGATGGTGATGTTTTACCAAACTACTTTTTATATTTTCTGGAATTTCTGATGACTATTATAACTTTTGTCTTACCACCAGTACTGTTTAGATAGATTTTCTACCTTTCCATTTTCCCCATGCTCAAAACCTAGTATAACCAGCCCAATGTAATTGCCTAAAATAACAATTCCTAGACTTCGTTGAATTCATTTTATGCAAAAGTATACAACAGAAAAATGTAAAAATCAATAGAAAAGTTAACTAACAGAGTTTATTTTGTGCATAAAATGTTTGAAATATATGCACACAATTAGTGTTCAAAAAGTTCATTAAGATCCATATTATGCAAAACATGCATGCATCTCAAAATCATTTTGTACCCAAACAAGTCATTTTTATTTTGTCTTCTATAAACCATTCGAAGTTTCCTCATGCATCTAAAATTACCTTAATGCTCATGGGAAAATGCTGATACTGTTAGACAATAAATTTATCAAGATAAAACATAAAATAAGATTGGTCAAATATAACAAAGGTAAACATCAATTTTTCTTTTCAAAGAAGACAGAAAATGGAATAATGGTAACAGTATGAAAATTTGTCAGAATATCTCTCATTAAAGAATTGGAATTGCCATTTATTATTCAAGCAAATATGAGATTCATGGTTTTGCATCATATTTTATGACAACATATAGGTAAGCATGCACATCCATATATAAAATTATGTATGTATTTCATAAATTGAAAATATCTGATTAAGTGCATATATATAGCATTATTGAGTGAATATCAAGATTACAAGATGACGTTAGTGAAGCCAACATTCTATCCTTTATGTTTCTTCTTCAAAGTACTTCAGCTTTGTGATTTTATATTATGTAACTGTTGATTAGTTGATGCTTAATCGTTTGGTTACTTTTCATTGTTATAAATATATTCTTAGTTGGGCATTTGAGATAGTGACTAAGATGTTGGCTGCCTGCGTTCCACAACAGATTGGGTTTGAGCTCTGGTTCCACTTTCAAATCCAACATCTTGCTAATATGTAGCTTCGAGGGCAGGTGACAGCTCAAGTACTTGGGCGGTAGCCACTCCCGTTGGAGATTGAGTTCCTGGCTCCTGGGTTTGGTCTGTTGCAGCCATTGCTGTGGTGGGCATTTGACCAGTGAATAAGTGAATAGAAGAACTATTCTGTGTCTGCCTTTCAAATAGACAAAAAAAAAAGAAAATTACCTCTTCAAACTACTATCCAATTGTCCCAACAGCATGTGTTGAAGAAACCAGACTTTTTCCCTGGACTGTTTTCAGTTTTCTTGTCAAAATCAGTTGGCTGTACATGTGCGGGCTCCCTTCTGGGGTTGATATGCCGTTCCATTGAACTTCTCTGTTTCTGCACCAGTATCAATATGTTTTGATGACCACTACTCTGTAGTATGTATGTATGCCTTTAGCACTGGAATTGTGATTCCTTCAGCTTCATTTTTATTTTTCAGCATAACAAATAAGCCTGCCATATAACCCAGCTGTCCCACTCCCAGGAATATATCCAAAGAAAATGAAGTCTGCATATGAGAAAGGAATCTGTAATCCTATATTTACAGTAGCAATGAAACTGTTGGCTATATCTTGACAATGCAATCCTGGTCTGTCTACCATTGTCAGTACCTGCAATGGCAGGATAAATTTAAATAGCAGACTGATGGACTTATGACTGCTTATGAAGGACTATACTTATTCTAATAATGTGGGGGAAACCAGTTTGGAGGAGGGAATTTGGAAAGGGGGTAAGGGAAATCCCAGAGCCTTGTCAGTTGAAGGATATTGTCTATGTGTGTATAATACCAGGATAAACAAATCTGACATGGTTGAAACCATAGTGAAACTCTGAGTACATTTTGCTGCAAATCTATACTTTAAGTCTTATTTATCTGAAAATATAACAAATACAAATTTGGAGATAGATAGTAATTTGGCAGAATATTATTTTAGCAACAATTCTGTACCACTGAATACATTGTATCTATGTAGTTTTTTCTATGTAATAAAATATGCCATATTTTCATTATTAGCTGATAACATCTGTTGAAGTAGTCAATGGTTCATCAAATAAACCACATGGTATTAGCAGTACAACTGTTCTACTTAATTTGATTTGTCATAAAATGTGAAGTCATAGAGTATTAGCATGGAAAGTAACCACATTGTCCAACTACTATGATCTACATTTTTTACTAAAAAATATTGCCCAGAGTGAAAAAATTAATTATTAAAGATTGCCAAACCAAGCATTCTGGAGTACAGCGGTTATGCTAATGCATGGCAATGACTTACAGGACATCAATGCATGCCTAGTGTGTGAATGGCACGTGTCTCAGTGTGAAATCTTGCCATAATGTCCTGAAGCTCTAAAGCAGATTCTACATACTATTCAGTGCCATTTTGAGAAACTGATTTTGTGCATTTCAAAAATAATTGTTTTCCTTGGTAAGTAAGAAAGATGAAAGAAAAAATAATTTTTGAATTGTGAAAATATAGACTTTTCATAATCCACAAAGGAAAACAAAGTCTTTATTCCATATGCACGGATATTCTCAGTAAAGTATCAGCTAGATTTTTGAGTTTCTTTGCTGACTCTACAAAGGAATCAGCAGTTCCTCCTTGTGCCAGTTGCCACTTTGCCAAGTTGTTTCTGTAAGACAGGTGAGAGGCACAGACACTGCTACTGCTCTCCACTATGCTCAGGCCATGGATACAGAAACTCACTGCTCTTTTCCCACCCAGTCAACTTTTTCTTGATAGCTCTGTTTTGAGAAGTGAAATATCTTTGTCCCCACTGGGCAAGTAATAATTTTAACATTGTTTGTTACCTTTTTTTATTTTCAGTTTGCGTGATTTTTGTTCCAGAATATAGCATAGTTCATTAGCAAACAATGTACTATTATTTTGTCCCCTGTGGTACAATACAATACAATACAATTGTTGATGATTCAAACAGATTGGAAAATTTAATTAGTAGGCTTGAATCTTGCATGTCTTTTCTGTCAAATAATGTGTCTTTTTCTTAGGATTAGAGGTCAAATACTAGTTACATATGTGACCTGATTTTATAATATATTCTCTATTCTCTATTATATATATAATCAGCTCTTCAGCGCATTGTTTTTTTTTTTGGTGTAGGTGTTTACAACCTTTTGTCTTTTATAAAATTTACAAATTTCTACAGTAATTTTGGCATTTTCACTACACAATGTATAGATATGGGAATAGCGATAATCTATTCAATAAATGATGCTGTAAAAAAAGTGTGGGTATAGACCAGTGAGATGGGATTCACCATACACAAAAATTAACTCGAGGTAAAGACCGATTTGTGAACTTATTTTGTTAAGTTTCCCGGAAAAAAGCATAGGGGAAGCACTCTAAGACACAGGTGTAGGGGATGAATTTTTGGACAGTATCTCTAAATCACAGTCAACAAAAGCAAAACCACACAAACGGTACTGTGTCAGACTCAGAAGTTTTTGACATCATAGGCTAAAAACATTGAAAATATTCAAAAAGGATGTATACCCTGGAATATAGCCACTAATACCCTGAATATAGCCATCAAGAAAATGCAAATCAAAATCACAATGAGATGTCTTACCATTGTCAGAATGACTGTTCTCACTAAAGACAGAATAACAAGTGCTGGCAAGCATGTGGAGAAAGGAGAACATTGACACCATCAGTGAGAATGTGAATTAGTGCAGCTTTTGTAAAAAAAAAAAAATAGACTGAACAAATAATCTTGATTAACACTTCTGGATGTATACACAAATCCGTGTAATTTCAGCCGTTGGCCTTTGAAGTGCTGAGGACTTCCACTGAAGGATAAACATTTGAGAAAAAGGAAAATAACTGGGAAATAGAACCTATTTTTTGCAGTGTGCATTAATAAGATGAAAGTTTCAACTAGCAATATTCAGCTGGCATTAATTTAAATTTGGCATCCATTCGCCTACTGATGAACACCATGATTGTGTATCTCTTTGATATAATATTTCATAGGTTTTTAATAAACATGCTAACACATATGTTTATTAAATAAGCATACTGCTTCAAAGAAATTTTATGGAAAATCCTAGAAAGATAATATTAATAGCCCCTATCAGATACTTATATTTCCTGGTAATAGTAACAATCTTAGTTGATTAATATTTTATTAGAAAACTACACTATGGTTTCCCTTGCAGAATTTCCTTGAGACCAGGTGGTCATAGTTTAGAAATATTTAAACTGTGAAATCTTATCATATGTCTCATTTCTCTGTATTCTGAAAAGCATGTATGTAAAAAAAAATCATAATTAATTTAAACCTAACATAGTATGGCTTATTTTGTTCTATCTGCCAATAAGAAATAGAGTACTAGGTTGTTGGGAGCAACTAACTCAGAAAACAGTACACTATTTCATATAGAAATATGACAAGGTAGATGACTTCAGGCTGACAGGAGTCATTATCCTGTAAAAGGAAATCTCCACTTGAAACTCAAAGATTAATTTTATTTGCTCAAATTATAATTAAAAATAATCAATTTACAAGTGTGGCATGTTTACTACATATTTTATTTTATAGTCCCATGCTTTGCTTAATAAGCACTTTATTTTGTAATATAATCCAAAATGCTTAAGTTAAATATGTACGGATTTTACTTATATTAAATCAATGCTGGTATTTTAGAAACATAATTTTGCATTGTTATTGAATTAATTTAAGTTATAGCTAACAAAAATTTAATTGTAACTCCTCTAAAATAAAATGAACACTGAAGCAAATTCAAACATTTTATTTCATTCCTTGTTCATCCATGATGAAGTAATTATATAATCAGTAATTAATCACATCTCACCAACATTGAGAATACTTTAATTTTAGAAAACAATATATTCTGCTAAAATGGTTGGATAATAACCAAATGAGCTTAGCACAAACATTAGGATAATAGAAAAGAGACAATGAAAATAGGCTGTGTTCCTGTGGAAAAGCCAAGACAAAGTACATTAAAATGCAAATCTGAAAATCAATATTGTGATTCATTAATGCACATTAAAATAGAAATAATTTTGTAAAATAAGTTTTACTTAAAATTTCACAAGCATTTTCTGTATTTGCTTATTTAGGGATTACTGTTATTTCCTAATAATTTAATGTTAACACTGTTTTAAATGAAAAATATCATAGGTTATAAAAAATAAAACTGTATGGTAGAACTAGTGGGTTACATTGATAGTAAATGTTATATCATATCATCACTTCACCCAGAAAAGCAATTTTATATCTACCAGAAAAAAATAATCTCTTCACTTGGCTTGTAGCTACTACTTTTTGGAAAGAGCAGGAATGAAAAAAAAAAGAATATGGGAATCCTATATTTAAAACTTATTTACGAATCATCTTTTTGGCTTGTGTAAATAACTAAGCTCTTGCAAATTTTAAGAAGCACCCCATGATATTTCTGTTTGGATCAAGTGCAGTCATTTGCAGGTTATACCTATGCAGACAGGTGAAAGCTAGATTGGAGGTAGATAACATATAGGCTTTCTCGTCTATCCCTCTAACCCTCCTCATTAGATATATTTCTAACTGCCATTTTTGCATGAGTGTAATTGTTTTAATTTCATATATAGTATACACTTCTGGTATGGTTGTAGACATTTTCACATTTTCTGCAACTATTTGCATTGTTAGTGAGCAAGAATAAGTTTTTAGGTTTCCTTAGGTCTGAGCACTTTGTCTAGTTGCAGTCATGGTCACAAAAGTAGCAAGACAGCAATATAATTCATAGTATAATGAAATGTTAGAAGCTTGGCTGTTTCACTAGAAGCATGACATTCTATAATTTCCTTAAATGCAAAAAAAGCCAGTTTGACAACTCTAATTACATTCAAGCATATTCCCTTTTTTAAAAAATCAAAATTTTAAAATGCTGGCTTTGTCTTCCATTAAGCTTTGTGTTGGAAGGAAAGTTGGTAGTGAGAAAATAAGTACAGTGAAATGTTACAGTCAGTGGTGTTATGAGGTTGTAAAGAATCAAAAGAAAATGTAAGTTGGAAAATCATTTTGAATAAACATGCAATGTTTAGCACTGATATTAAAAACATTTAGGGTGCATATTATAAATGATAAGCCCAGGTTGCCCCACTCTCATGATAATCGAGCATGAACTAGAAGAGCCGAGCAATCACTCTCAGACTGTAATTATCTGCACCAAAATTGGATGTCTATGACTCTCATTTCAAATACTAACGATGAGTCTCACTGACCCGCACATTCATCCATCATGCCAGACCCCAATAGAATCTGAAATCTCAAGAGTTTACACTATGTTTGTCATTTCATTGCTAGATTCCTCTTCTCATCGTGGGCTTTTCATTCCCACTGAACTATAAATTACAATGTTTTCCCATCTTGAGATTTTTGGTTGAAAAATCTAGGCATAACTTGGAAATATCTTCTCAAATATAGCAAGTCCAGGTATCCGAACTTCAAGTAGGTTTTCAGCTTTTCAGAATATATTCAATAATTCATTTTACAATTTTAAAATTTGTTTACCTAAGCCAAACACACACACACACACACACACACACACACACACACACACACACACACTCATGCATCACTAAGACCTTCCATCTACCCACCAAATGTCCCTGAAGTCAGAGTGAGAGATAAGCTGAAGTCAGGAGCCAGGTGGTTCATTTGGGTCTCCCTATGGATGCAGCATCCTATGGACCTGAGCTGTCATCTGCTGTCTTCCCTGGTATGCAGTGATAAGAAGCTGCAGTAGAAACTTGGTGAGACTTGATCCCAGTATTCTGATACAAAGTCCAAGCATCCCTGGTGGTGCCTTAACCACTTGCTACATAACAGCCACACTGACTCAGCCAAGTATTCAAAGATCAGGAGAATCATGATACACCTCCTCTAGTGTTGAATCTAACGGTGTTTTCCAGACACAAGCACTTCCTATCTTGTCAGGGCTGGCATCCTTGATGAAGAAGTCTATTTTAAGCTTCTGGACTCTGATAAAACAACATCTGTGTGAGAATAGTGATACCAGCAATCCTGAGAAAATAGATTGAATAAGGATATTTGAATTTTGCATTACCCAACAATGCTGCAAACATATCTACAGCAATGAAAATTAAAACAAGATCAATATAAAGTAATGTTTGAATAGAGGGATAGAGCTACAAGGAAAACATTACATTGGAACATGCTGATCTTGGCAATACCTCAGGCAGAGTCCTGTCATTCTTTTGTTAACAAACATAAGGAGTTCATTCACTAACCCGTCATCAAATAATCAACCTCAAGTTCCTCAAAGGAAAACTTGTCTGTGACAAGTAACAGCAATGAAACGTATGTTTCACTAAAGAGACTTCCCCTGAAAAGCAGTTTGCTAATGTGTTGATAGCAAAGGTTAGAGATCTATCTAAAATGTGGTTATGATGGGCATTTGTGGTGTGGGCTTTCAGGCCACCAACTGGGGTGTCCACCTTCCCTATCAGAATGCATGATTTGCATCCTACCTCTTGTCTTCCAGTTCAGCTCCCTGTAATATGACTGGGAAGCAGTCATTGATGGCCAAGTATTTGGACTCCTGCCACCCACGTGGCAGACCTGGCTAGAGTTCCTGGCACCTGGCTTCAGTCTGGCTGAACACTGGCTTTTGCAGTTATTTGGGAAGTGAATCAGCAGACAGGAATCTTTCTTCTCAACATCCCCCATCTCTCATTTACACAGTTGCTCTCTTCTTTTTATTGCAATGTATATATATTACATTAATATGATATTTATATATCATATAATTATTTAATATAGATTTAATACATGGATATGTATTATATAAAAATATTTTTTATAAGTATAAATGAATAAATATATACATAGTTTTAGAATGCATATATATCTGATCTACCAAAACGGGAGATAAAAAGACACACCTGTTCACACCGATCAGCAACAGGCCTCTTCATGCATTAGATGCTGAGAAAGTAACAGCAACCTCACCTAGGTGAAGCATCTTGTAGTACAAAGAAAGTTTACTCTAGATCACAAGGATCACACTCAAACTGGCTTCTTGCAAATCCTGACGATGCTGGGACATCCCCCTTAGAGTGTAATGTTGCAAAGCAAATTTTCCTGGAACTTTGAGAACAAGAGATTTCAGGTTCCCTGCTCCTGCTCCAGCAACCCTCCCTCTCCTTGCTTCTCTAAATTCTATACTCTTTGTTATACATTTCTTTCTCTGGGTTTTTTTCTAAGTTGTATTTAATTATACATTTTTTATCCACTCAAAGAATTTTTGAAACCAATGACCTGCCATCCCCTGCTGACAGCCTGTTCCTCTACCTACACTCACTTCTGCTCCCAATTTAAATTGCAAAAAAAAAAAAAAAAAGTTTTCACAGTTAAGGGCAGTCTGGCAGCACACAGTAACAGTTTTATTTTTCCTATTTGATTTAGTTCGTGCTTGGAGAAGGCATGAAAATACAACCGGATAAAGTTAGGGAAGGAAAGTCCTCTCTGGACCTCAAGAATGGTCACATTTTCTGAATCCTGTGATTCTCGGGATCACTGATTCATGGATGAGACTCCAACATGAGGGAATCATTTTGTAACTGGCTAGCCATACTTTGTGCTTATTGGTGTGGAGATGCAAAATATTCTGATAGGATTATAAGAAGGAGACCATATACTTTAATCTCATAACATCCCTAGCTTCCTATTTTAAAATGTTTTTTGCTTCTTTGTTTGAAAAGCAAAGTAACACACACACTTAAGAGAGAGAGAGAGATGATGATGATGATGATGATGATGATGACGGTGATGGTGATGATGATGAAAAATACAAATACCTTCCATTCCTTTTTTCACTCCCTACATGGCCACAACAGCATGATTAGACCAGGTTGAAGCCAAAAACTCCAGAATCTCCATCCTGTTCTTCCTAGACGACAGGGGCCCAAAACATTTGCTGCCTTTCCAGTGCATTAGCAGAGAGGTGGATTAGAAGCTAACCAGCCAGGATTCAAACTACCACACTGATTTGGGGTGCTGGCATTGCAGCTGGCAGCTGAGCTTACTGTGTTCTAATGCAGGTCCCATTTATTCTTCTGAAAATCAAATTTGCTACAAAGTTGTGAGGCAAATGTAATGAAGGCCTACATTGTAACGGACTTTCATTTTTCTTGCTTCACCTTTAAATTCCATTGCATGAAAAGGTTTTATAACAAAAGATTCTCCTGTCCTAATAGTCAATGAAGGAGGAATAGGACCTTATCTAAAACAAAGAGACATCTAGAACACCAAGTAGGCTTGAGTTCTCAAAATAATGAAAGAGGTCTGAAAATCTTGACAACTTTGATATGACAAAACAATTTCTCTTTGAAAATTTTGACAACTTTGATATGAAAAAACAATTTCTCCAAATTCAGTAAGCCTTGGTTTGACATATCAAATTCAGACTTTTAATTCTGTATAGTCAATTTATGAAGTGGAACAGCAAGTGAACTTGCATGTGTGTGTGTGCATACACAAACATGTTCACATGTGACTCTTAGCATTTTGTGTTCCCTGGATAATTCTGATTAATACACAGGCTAAAAAAAAAAAAAAAAAAAAAAAACAGATAAGAGGCCCAAAAACCACAGCAATCAGGAAAGTGTGAACAATATATTCAACAGACTAACGAATCTCCGGGTAAGTATCCTAAGTGAAAAATGCTGATCTAAAAAGATTACATGCTGCAGGATAGAATTTACATAAAGTCATGAAAAAATTGGATTGCATATAACAGTTTGTAGAGTATTTAAAAGATATAGTGGAAAAAGTGTATGTGGTTATAATAGAGCAATATGAAGGATAGTCATGCTATTAAAATAGACTATGTGTTAATCATATTTAAAATCTCACTGAGCTATAAAAATACTCAAGAAATTTGGTCATGCAGTGAATTAACTGTTCCTATAGTTATTGGGATGATGACATCATCTGATATAGTATGTGATCCTGAGTTAAATTGCAAAGTATTTGTAATGAATGCGATTGAGACCAGAGTTTAGTGTACTTGAGTTAAGAACGGTTGACAGATATGAAACAAGTGGAAAACAAAGCTAGTGGAGAGATGGTGAAATTACAGTAGACAGTGAAAAGATATGTGAGATCAGAAATTCTAACAATCACAAACATTAGGCCAGGGAAAGCATTTGTATACATTAAGTTAAATGAAAAGGAAAATTGTCATCACTTTGAGATACTTATGGTTAAAAGACATTTTTCTTATGAAAATCCCCATTGTCAGATTCCTGGCATCTATGTACTAAGTAGTGAAATTATCATTACGAGACACAGAATAAAAAGCGAAGGACTTTCAATATCCACTGGAACTCCTCTCCTTTTCCTGCTGCCTCTGTCATTCTCCATGGCAAGGGATGGGGAAAGTCTAGAATTCCTGTTTGTACCACATACGTGCACAAATGAACTTTTGACATGAATGCACATAAATATTGTGCTTAAAATGCAGCAATACAAATTATTATAGTCTTACTATATAAATTATTAATTAATCACAGGTAGATAGATAAATCCATAGTTATGCAGAACAATAGAAAAAATGAAACTTGCTTCAATACTGCATCACAAGGAAAGTGTCCTTATTCCTGCATTCATATCAAAAAGAGATCAATCAATATCGAGCAACTTGTGTCCATCCTGGGAGGTTAAGGACCACAGAAAAGTTCAAAGATAATCTTTCTTGATCTTATAACAGGCTGTAAAAGATGAGACAGAGACTCCACAGTAATCAGAGGAGAAACATAGGACATGACCTGCTGGAAACTCAATCGACATTTCGTGCAACAGCATCACTGAACATGTAATTTATTTCATTTTTTTCCATTGGGAAAACATTGAAGTTTTCTTTTCTTTAATTTTCTTGACTCTGTTTTTTATTTTTTATGATACGGCTTCATAGGCTTAAGTATTTCCACTTCCTGCACTGATTTCCCCTATATTGTTACAATTGTATAGTCCTTTAGCAACAGTCACAAGTACATCATTCTGCTATTAAAGTGTATTTTATTATTGTACATATAGACAATTGTAGCAAGTCCAGCATTCTATTTTCAAGATATATTTAACAGCTTCACTGGGAGTCCATATTTTATTCAGGAGTAGAAATACTTACTGCAGTATATCTTCACTTACCAATATGATCTCCGCTATGTAGTCTCTCTAGATGGCTATATGAATACATCCATGAGAACCCATATGTCTACTGATCTTGTATTTTGCAATAAGGTTGCCTTGTATCAGAGAGACTACATGATATTTGTCCTTATGGGACTGGCTTATTTTCCTGAGCATAATGGTTTCTAACTGGGACCATTTTGTGACAAACGTTAAAATTTCATTCTTTTTAATGGCTAGGTAGTATTCCATAGCATGCAAGCACCACAGTTTCTTTATCTGTTATCCATTCCCCTTTTGATGGGCTTCTGGGTTGTTTCAAGTTACTGCTAGTGTAGACTGTGCTGCTATAACACAGGATTGAAGGTACTTTCCCAAATGTAAATTTCATTTCTTTGGATATATTCCCAGGGGTGGGATAGCCAGGCAATATGGCAGCTTAATTTTTAGTTGTCTTAGCAATGTCTGTACTGACTTCCATGGTGGTTGTGCTAGACTATGCTCTTACCAACAACGGAGTAGGGTACCTTTCTCCCCACATCCATGCCAGCAGGTATTATCATTATAGTTCTGAATGTAGGCCAGTCTCACTGGATTTATGTGAAAGCTCAATGCAGCTTTTATTAGTATTTCCCTGAGAGCTAAGGGATCAGGCCATTTTTCAGATGGCTAACTGTCATTGAAATTTGTTCTTTCAAAAAATGTCTGTTCATTTGCTTTGCCCGTCTCTTCACAGGGTTGTTTTGCTGTTGCTGAGTTTCTGAAGCTTTTTGTAAATTCTGGATATTAGTCCTCTATCGGTTGTGTAGTATGAAAAGATTTCATCCCATTCTGTTTGTGCTTCTTTACTTTGTTGATGGTCTCCTCCTCTGTACAGAAGCTTTTTGTTTGATGTAGTCCATGTTTGTTTATTTTAGCTTTGACTGCCTATGCTTTTGATGATTTCTCTAGGATGTCTTTAGTAATGCCTACATCTTGCAGAGCGCTTCCTGTGTTTTCCTCTGATTTTTTTTTTATCATTTCTGTGTGCATGATTAGGTCATTTAGATCCATTTAGAGCTGATTTTGGCATAAGGTGGCGGGTGGGAGTTCTGTGTCCTTCCTCTGCAGGCTGCTATCCAATTGTCCCAACAGCATTTGTTGAAGAGACCAGACTTTTCCCTTGAGTTATTTTCAAGGATTAGCTGGCTCTACATGTGTGGGCTCCCTGCTGGTGTTTATTCTGATCTTTTTTATTTCTGTACCAGTATTAGTCTGTTTGATGACCACTGCTCTGTAGTATGTCTTGAGGTTTAGAATTGTGATTCCTCCAGCTTGGTTTCTATTCTTCAGGGTAGCTGTGGTTATTTGTGGTCTCATATGTTCCCAGATCCCAGATGAATTTTTGCATCTTCTCTTCTCTTTCTGAGAAAAATGGTGTGGGGATTTTGATTGGGATTATTTTACATCTATATATTACTTTTTGTGATATGGACATTTCGATGATGTTGAACCTGCTGATCCAGGAACATGGTAAGTTTCTCCATCTTTTAGTGTCTTCTTTTTATTTCTTTTGAAAAATGTTTTATAGTTTTCATCATAGTATTCCACACCTTTGGTTAGATTAATTCCAAAATGTATAAGATGCCTTTCTGCTATTTTAAAGGGGATTTACCTACCATTTCTTTCTCATCCATGAAGTTATCTGTGCATGCTGGCACCATCAATTTGTATTCATTAATTTTGTATCCTTCTATCCTGCTAAATTCTCATAGGAATCCCAAAAGTCTTTCGTTTCTCACATATAGAGAACTGCTGTTTCTGTTAAACATGTAATTTTTGGCATGAGTTAAATGCACTGTATGCAAATGATCACCTTTTGAGTTCCACCAAAATGCTTACAGGCTCCAATTGTTTTGCTTCTAGCTATACACTCCTTGTGAATCTTATTTGAAAAGTGAGACCTCACCTCTCCCTATTGCTTTTTTTTTTTATTTTTTCATACATTCATGTCTTGCTTGCTCATATGAACAAATTTCTTATCTTATGCAAATGGAAATGGGAAGACTGTATTTAGAGTATAATTATCAGGCTTGAATGCTTGTCCTTTTCTGCTTTTCAACAGCTGAACATTTCATTAATGTTAGTTTCAATTTGAATGGTGGTAAGTGGAAGATGTGGTAAGGACGTTTGAAAACATATATCAGGTTCTTTTATTTGATAAAATTTCCAGGTTCCAATTGGACTACTGGTTGCTCAAATTTTTTTGTCGTAGAAAAGCCAGAAGATGATTCATATTCCTTCCTGTTTTTTAAATCTCTGTATGTTCTTAATGCTTCTAGACTGACTTTAATGCAAGGCAACATATTAAAAATTCAAGACAACCTCCTTATTGCAAAAGAGGATGACATTTAGTTAATTTATATGACTTTACCAAGTAAAATTCAACAAACAATGATAGATTTGTAATTCAAACACCCGTATTTGCATATCATTGATACAATAAAGCTCCAGGACTACTTCTAAGAAAAAATGCAAAATGGGTTGGTATGTCAGAAAATTATTTTTAAAATTTCAGGATAAATAAAATGAGGATTGGAGGAAGACAATCAAAAATTTTTCCAATGACATTTTAGTAAATATTGAATATATATGTGAAAAAAGTGAGAAAAGTGAAATGTAAGCATATACTCCATAATTAGAGAACTGCAGAATGAATTAAGTAATTTTATAAGAGAAAAATGTTGAGCAAATAAAAGAGATTGAGTGGTCATCTTGTAATACAAAGAATAGCTTCTAAACCTTCAGCTGAAGAGCCCATAGACCTACTGAGCAAGCAAACAAAAACCTGCTGAGGTTGTAGTCAAATTAGGTCACCAAGTTAGCAGAACTCAAATTTGGCAGCATGTTTGTTCCTCCTATTAGTGACAGAAGTTTTAGAACTTTCTGTCATTTTATATGTTTCGTGTCTTTGACTTCCTGGACTATGCATGATTCAGCTCTCAGCTTATAGCCTGTGAAAAGCAGTACAAGCTGGCCACGCTGTTGGCCTTCTGCATCTAAATGGGAAACCTTGGTGAAGCTGCCAACTCCTGCCCTGAGCCTGGCACTGTGCTGGCTGTTAGAGCCATCTGAGGAGTGAACAGACAGATGTAAGGTGTGCATGTGTGTTCATTCCTCTCTCTCTATATATGTGTATATATATACACACACATACACACAAACATGGATATACATTTTTAGAAAAGATCGTTTAGTTTTTATAATATGCATCCTTGCTTTGGAATCCTTAATATGTAATTTTAATTCACTTAAATTGTATACTTTGATGTAGGAGTTAATCTAGTTTAAGGCCTGTATTGTCTCACCTTAGGCTTTTGTTCATTTATCTGCTATTCTCTTAGAAGTACAGAATCTGAATATCCAAGCTCTTTGGCTACAGTCATTTCTCTATTTCTTATTGTATATCAAAAACTTTAATTTGCATATCTATGTTATAGCAATAAACATATTTCTTTTTTAAATATGTACTTTATTTTTATATGAAAGGTCAAATTACAGAGTGAAGGAGAGACAGGGAAAGAAAGAACTTCCATTCACTGATTGACTCCTCAAATTGCCACATGCAAGGAGCTGGGTTGGTTCAAGACTAGGAGCACCCTCCAAGACTCCCATGTGGCTGCAGCAGCTCCATGACTTCATCCATCCTTCAGTGCTTTCCCAGGCCATAAGCAGAGAGTTGGATCAGAAGTAGAGCTTCCAGGACACCAATCGGCTCCTATATGGGATGCTGATGGCACAGGCAGAGGATTAGCCTGCATCACCATGACACTGGCCCTATTTCTATAAGTTTGGTATAGACACTTAAATGAATTATAAACAAATATTCTTATTTATGATAGAAAACATTTACATTCATTAAAATGGTGCTGGATCGGCTAAGCATGAGGACAAGTGTGCACTTACACTGGACGCTGTCACCCAGAGTCTGTAGACAGACAGGAAGCTTGGCTATATCCTGGAATCCCATCAACATGAGCACAAATCCTAAAAATGGTGAATGACAACCAGTGTTGATTCTTATTGCCACTGACTTGTCAAGGTCACCTTAGGTACTGAGTCCTCCCATTGTGGAACTGAACTCACACACACAGAGACTCACAAACATAGCACAAGAATCAGATAAAATGCAAGAAGACACAGGGGAAGGTAGGACAATTGTAGTTCCAGCCACCCTTTCATCTTGCAAAGATGAATCAGTAACTAGCAGCAATATTGTAAATGAGGGGTTCTAGAAGGACAAGATAGTCTACAGTTCTTATTTCTGCCTGCGTTCTGGACATTGCCTCTCAGGTACAAGACTTCTGTCTCTTTTTAAGTGATTCTGACTTTAAACAACAGCAGAATAAACAATTTTGGTTAGTGCAAAGTCAATTGATAACATAATATAAAAGCATGAATACAATCTATCCAGGACAGCAACTATACTAGTGTTTGATTCACAAATAGAAGATAGAGGGTTGTGTGTGTGTGTGTGCGTGCCTGTATGTTACATCTGCCTCCTACCTTCCTAATAACACATTGCTTAATAACACTCTTGAGACAATTCCCTGAATTCCACATTAACTAAAAATGCTGTGAAGGATATTCAGGAGAATATGTTCCTGACTGGCCAGCTTAATATATCACAAAGTCGTTTTCATGAACCCATAGGTTTATATCTAGATTTCTTTATATTGGAGTTTTGAATCAATACATATGGTATTAGGAAGGTTTGCTTGAAATTTAGTGAGTCCTTCTCTTCTAAAGAAAGACACTGAAGCCTCACATTTCTCTTATCCCTGGCTCTTCTGTTTATGTTTTGTATGCCTTCCAAGTTTTATAAGGCTAATTAAGAGGAGTATTGGGACTCATAGTGCTTTCATGACTCTTGGTTTAATTCTTTTTATGGTTCTGCCACTAGATAAGGAAATCAAAATCCCATTGATTTCTTAGATCATTTATACTGGCATCCCAGAACTCCTGTGAAGTATTAGCACCAATGGCATGAGAAGCCTGACGTTTTAGAAGTATGGACAATTTGCTTGTGTAACTGAATTGATTGTGCGATGATCTGTTTAATACCCACTCAATGAACTGTGAAAAATCAATTCAGCCAGTCATGTAGACATGCTTTCTGTCCCCACTAATTACTGTAAATGAATCCAACTTCTATTTAGACTAGTCTTGGTGCAGTGTATTATCACTCATGCTCTCCCATTCATATGATAACCAGGATTGTAAGCACAAGTGGTTTGTAAGTCTGTTGTAGAGATAAGGCTACTTACAGGTTCTTACAATGGACTGAAATTAATCAATTTTTAGATTCCTTTATTTGTTTGAAAAGTAGAGTCAGTCTCTCTCTCTCTCTCACACACACACACAGACACGGAGAGGCAGAGAAGTATCTTCAATCTGCTGACTTAATCCTAAATAGCTACAAGGTCAGGGTTGAACCAGGCTAAAACCAGGACCCAGAAGCTTCATCACAGTTTCCCATGAGAGTGGCAAAGGTCCAGCTACTTAGGATAACTTAACTTCTGCAGTTTCCCAGGTGCGTTACCAGGTCACTGCAACAGAGATGGAGCATCCAGGACATAAATAAGTACTCATTGGGGATTCCAGCATCACAGGTGATGGCTTAATTGATTGTGTTACAATACCACCTTGTCTAAATACATTTGTGAAAATGTGTTTCATTTGGCTCTAATGCCTGCAGTCTTCATATTGGGCAGATAGTACTATAAAGTAATAGCTCCAATATGGTGTGGGTAACAGTTGCTAACAGTCTTCTTTCATCTTTCTTTTTAAAACTGTTTTCAATCTTGTCTCAATATTCTCTAGATCAACTTAGCAACATTTACAATTCTGTTCTCCAAAAAATGCTACTGTAAAAGGAAAATATTTATCTGGCTTAAATTAACAAAGTAATATTTGATGGTGGAACTTAAAGCTACAAGTAGAAATTGATAGCAAAGAAGCACATATATATACACACACATCTAGGCAGAAACCATTTAGCATTTAGAATCTACTAGGCTGGAATTCTATGTTTTATTAAATTGTTCCAAATAATGATATAAGTATGGGTAGGTGGTATGCATTTTTGAATGCACACAGGTCAGTAGGACAAATAAATCATTGATATAACCATTAAAATATATTTAAATTTAGCTTAATATTAGGTAATTTAGCTTAGTATTAAGATAATTTAAACACAAATTTTCACGTTTTCAAATTTAAGATATTAAAGTCAATATTTTTTGTTGTTGTTTTGTACATTAAACAGCATTTTGTTCACCTAAAAAATGCAAATGTGGATGCCAGCATTGGGACACAGTAGGTCAATTCATGACCTACATCACTGGTTTATCATAAGGATGTTGGTTGGAGTCACAGCTGCTCCACTTTGATACAGGAGCCTGTTCATGTGTCTGAGAAAGTAGAATACCACCCATGTGCTTGGGCCCCTAGCACCCACAAGTGAGACTCAGATGGAGTTGCTGGTTCTTGGCTTCAACCTGACCAGTGCTTACATTATGGCCATTTGGGAAGTGAATGGCCATAAATGGATGGAAAATCTTTCTCTATTCCCCCCTCTTCCCCTATTTCTCTGCTTCACTGTTTTCAAATAAATATTTTTATTCCAAATGCAATGATACATAAGTAAGCTATAAATACTATTTTATTTATTTGATGTATTAATGAGTCAAAATCACACATCTGGGGTGTGTGTGTGTAACAATGTAAGCAGACAGCTTCACAAAAATCCTCAAAGAATGCAAGCAAATAATATAATGTTTGGCTTGATTCAGTCATTATACACTTGCTGGAGTTCAAATAATCAATAAGAATGTTCTACTGATTATTGTTCTTAATGACAATCTAGTAACTAGAAGGCAGTATAAGTCCCCAAGAGGATTCTTAATGTATTGTTGCTTTTAAAGTCACTTAGCAACTTGTGAGTTCCTAAGTTTCATGCAACAAGAACAACTTATATTTACAGTCCAACAATTCCCAGCTGCATTTCCATTGTATATAGTTGCCACTCAAAATGTTTACATATGAATAAATGTTACCTAAAATCCATGGAAATCACTTCATGAAAGATGTTGGCATAGTTATTTTTTTCCTCCTTTTCCTCTATGGCTGTATTAAAACTGTCCCCTTCTCCTAGCCGCCCCCCCCAAAAAAAAGTTAAGAGGTCTACATCCATAAAATATAATAACAGGACAGGGCCCCATTAACTTCTAAGAGATTCAACAAAATTCCACAAGACAGGATAGTTGAAGGAATATGTAACTAATCAAAACAGAAGAAAGTGTACCCTTGAGTTTGTGACAATGAGATGTCAAAGCTAATGGATATAACTGTCATTCCAGCAGAAATAAGCACAGCTCTGATGTGTCAGACCTTTGGGTCTGATAATGTGAACCAGAGGTGAGAAGAGAGGGATTAATTGGACGTATACCTGTAAGGTGGCTGAACCTTAACCAATCCTGGTCTTTTAGACAAAAGAACTGAAAGAAAATCCCCACTCAACATGCTCTAAAGACCTCTGCTATCTTTTAAGAGTTTCATACATACACACACACACGCAAGAATATGCAATAAAAAAAACAAAAAAATGTATATATATATTTTAGAACACATGCAAAAGAAAAAGGACAAACCCAGAAAAGGATTTCTTTTCTTGAAGGACATGTAAATGTTTTCAGGAATTTAATTTTAAGGTGATTCTAATAATGTCTTGAGAATGTTATGAAAATATTGTAAGCATGCAGAAATGCTATAACTGCATAGAAAAGCAGCCGCCTGAAGCTGTTGATAACTCAAACGACAGCATCCAAAATGACAGAAAGTCATAAATATAATCAAATTAAACATTATGTTTCAAATAGAAGCATTTGATAACTACAGTGGAAATGTAAGTAATTAAGATATCACCTGTTCATATCATTTTTGTGGGTGTAGCCTTATCAGTTTTCTCATGTGAACCCATCAGTTGGGGAAGGGCAGTTTATTTCACCATTTCTGTGTGGTGATATAGCAATGGACTTTCCTAGAGGCCAAAAATTCCCTTCATGAATGACTTTTATTTTTCTTAAATATATTAAATTTCCTATCAGATTTTCTTATCTGTGTTAAAATCAGAGAAATGAAAACTATTCTCACAGACTACAGAGTTGTATTTATTCTATTGTTGAAGGATATAGCCGTTTTGTCTCTTGTTATACCAAACCTTGCTACTGAGCTTTCAGTTTTCATTTTATATTAGCTATCTTTATCTCAGTCTAGTTTTATGATTATCTTGATGTCTATTATGTTATAATTACGTGAAGTAGTGTGTTGTGGGGGAATGTATTTGGTTTGGATACATCAAGCTTGCTGAAGTGGAAATTTGATTATTTCATTCACTCATGCATTTCTTACTCCGGCCTCTTCTGCGTCTTCATGTTTTTGTGTCTCTACTTCTTTCTCTGTTTTCTTCATGTAAATCTACAGATCATTCACCCCTTCAAAGTTTTAACTCATTGTCTTGTTTTCATAATAGATTGTTCTTTAACTCAGAAACTCCACATCTAGTTAATTTTAAAACATGCTTGATAGTTGGTTAGATTTCATGTATTTATTATACTTTAGGTTGTTTTTACTTAAGTAGGTGAAGCTTGTGTATATTCTAGTTCCGATATTCTGGGTTTTGTGATTTGTTTTTATTTATTTTTTTGTTGTTGTTGGTGGTGGTGGTATTCATGAAAGATTTCTTTTCTTGATAGCACTTTTCTTATTTACTCTGATTATTTGTGAATATAACAATTTGTGTCATCCTACCTTCAACTTTTAGGAATTATCAGCAAGGGTGCCTTTATCTAGGCAATCTGTTTGATTATCTCAATTTAAGTTGTCTCTGTTTTCACCTCTAATTTGTTTATCAAATGAATGCATCCCAGTAAGGCTTTACTTGCACGTCCTTAAATATACTATGAACTATTACATTTTACGTGTATTTTTCTGTGTGATGAGAAGGTAACATCCTCTTTCTTATTTTTGGCCTAATCAAGCTCACTCGTAATTAAATTTTTCATTTACTAGGTGCAGCAGGAGAGAGACGTTCCCCAGTATCCTCACTAGCAGCATAAACTTCTCCTTGTTGGACATAAGGGAAAACACACAGGCTACATTTACACTTGTCAGATTACACAGAAAGTATTTACTTACTAGAAAACTTCCCACAGTGTTCCTATAAATCCCAGGGCAAGTTCCCATCTCACAACCGTTAAAACAACCATAGCACAACATCTTTCATATGGAGAAGACATGTATACTGACAACATCAAAGCACGAAAGACCCTCTTTAATATTGCAACTGTAAGGAGAGATTTCAGTTTTGATGTTGGCGGTGGCAATGTTACTGAGGACCGCTCCATCATTGTTTTGCATTCACATGGGCAATATTTGATGTCCTTTGCTGCCTCTCACTTGTCAGATCTCATTCTTCATGTGGTTTAGACTTATTCCTATATTATAGGCCAAAGCCAACCATACTTCTTACAATGAGGCTGGAAAATAAATGACAAGAATCCTCTGAATGGCTATGCTTATAGCTAGGTTAGTATTATTTCTTTCAAGCTCATTAGTCAGTTACAAGCCTTGCTAGATATCGAAACATAGATTCCTCTTCTTTATAGGAATGTGTCAAGTCACAGTGCAGAGAGTTTAGGAAACAGGATATACTATGACAGGTACTTAGAAAAATACATACTGTCATATCGTGTACTATGGAATAAATACTACACAGACTTACAAATTAAAGTTTCTCAGAGGACGTAATCCTGAAAAAAAGTAAACATGTTCAAGTAATATAACCAGTTAAAATGTAAAAAGTGAGTGCAAATGTAAAAGATGTGCAATGTAAAAATATATAAATCACTTAGTTTCTGGAGTTTGCACAAACAAATCATGGGCTGAAATTGGCCCATAGTTTGCTAACTCCCTAAAAAGGAGAAAGATATGAACAGGGTGAATTTTGAAAAGAGTAGCTGGCATCATTATTGGAATTGTGGCAAATTTAGATATAGTAACTACTTTAAACTAGTTAAAATGTTGTTAAACCAGTCTAATAATCATTTGATTATCACAATATAATAATCATCTGCTCTAAGGGAACAAACACAACTCTGAATTTCCTAAAAACACTGCAAATAGAGGAGTGGAGAAAGATGTCTTACTGTGTTATTTTTGCAAATGCAATTACATCTTCATATTTGTTGAGGCCATTTAAGAAACAAGCACTGGAAGAGATACACAGGCAGAAATGATGTATTACATCTTCAATCGAATTAGTGGAGGTAGGGGCAGGGGTCGTGGGGCCCTCTACTTACCTCTGCCCAGGAAAATAGCATCCGTGCCTGGGCAGGTGCAGTGTGGAGACAGTGAGTGGCCTTAGTTCCTCTCTCTCCTGGCCTTCAGAATTTCTGTGTCATGTATAGATCTTATCACCTCCTTAGTGAAGATTTCTCCTTGATTTCTTCAGTTTAACTTTATCATACAGAATACTTTGTCCAGCCAGCTGCCTCTTCTGGCCAGGACCTAAAGATTGGGGTTGGCATCAGAAGCAGAAGCTGGGGGCATGCTCTCTCTCTCTCTCTCTCTCTGCTGGTGTTCAGTCTCCACGCCATTTCCACTCACCATCATTCCACGAACGCTTTCCCTCTGATACTCATCGTTAAATACAGCTCTTCCCTCATTGTTCTGAAGACTTTATTGTGTTGTCATTCTGGCTCATATGGAAGCAGATCCTCTCTTGAGTAAACTTTATTCTTAAGAGTGTTCATGGTTAGATTTCAATTTGTCATACTTACTTACACAAGCTTGTTTCCTAGTGATTGATTTATACTCTTCCATCTTATAGCATGCATTTAAAATTTAGTTAGTCGGCTATTATTGTAATGATGCCTGTACCCTAGCTTAGTATGAACAAGAGATTTCATTTTATTTTATATATAATTTTTGACTTTCTGACAAGATATTTTAGTTAAATGACTCAAATCATGGAACAGATTTAATTTTGGAGACTAAAGAGCTGCCACGAGCTACATTTAAAACATTATTGTGTGCTCTTTGTGTTTGGCAATGGTAAAAATTTATATTTACCGAAATTCTTTCTCAGAAATGAAAGACCAGAATGGTTGCACGAGAACTCCTGAGAAAGTGACTGACTTCTTGTTTTCACACTTACATTAAACTTACACAGAGTCAGGCAAATATAAGTTATTTGCTATACAATAGTAAAAGTTCAACAGATTAGGCTCCGGCCCGAGATGTCCCTGTCCTGTCATGGAGTGTCAGCTGGAGTCCCAGCACTATCACTTTCAAGCCAGTTTCTCCTGAAGCATTCTGGGAGCCAGGAGCTGCTGGCATGATCACCTGGGCCCCTGACACTCTGTAAAGATAACTAGATGGAGTTCTGGGGTGCTGACTGCGTGAGCATTTGAGGAGTGAATCAGCAGAGGTTCTTGTCTTTCTCTCCCCCTCTCCCTCTCTGTTGACCTGCATTTCAAGTAGTACAAAATAAGTAAACATTAAAAATATTAAACATATTGACTTACTAAATATCTATGATAAGAAATATTCTGATACACAAAATAAGGAATTTAATACAAGGTAGTGAATAATGCTTCAGCATTACATTTTTATTTATATCTTTAATGGCTATACATTACTTTATTAGAAATCATCATGATCAAAGTTTTTCTCTTCCTCCTTGGAAAGTTATTGACAACTGTTAACTCTTTTGCTGAGCCAGAACAATGTAGCTAGTTTTTCTTTCTTATGAAATATACCTAAAGTTGAGAAAATTAAAAAGAAATTTGCCTTCACTTTTTAAAAATTACTTTAAACAACAAAACGATTTGTATAGTATACAGCATGAAGTGTTTAAATGTGTGTTTGTATTGGAATGGTTATATAATAGAGTTAGTTGACATATGCACTGGGTCACATACTTAATAAAGCTTAAAAAAATCAATTCAGCAATTTTCAAAAAAGACCCAACACATTTTATTAACTGTAGTCACTAGATTATAGAATTTATATCTTGATCATCTTCCTGCTATTTAACTAGAATTTATATCCTTTGACAAGCATTTCCGTAAACTGGAACTTTCTTTTTTTAAGATTTATTTATTTTTATTGGAAAGGTGGATATACAGAGAGGAGGAGAGTCAGAGAGGAAGATCTTCCATCTGATGATTCACTCCCCAAGCAGCCGCAATGGCTGCAGCTGAGCCAGTCTAAAGCCAGGAGCCAGGAGATTTTTCCGGGTCTCCCACACGGGTGCAGGTTCCCAAGGCTTTGGACCATCCTTGACTGCTTTCCCAGGCCACAATCAGGTAGCTGGATGGGAAGCGGGGCCACCCAGATATGAACCGGCACCCACATGGGTTCCCGGTATGTTCAAGGTGAGGACTTTACCCACTATGCTATCACACTGGGCCCTAAACTGGAACTTTTAATACCTACCCCCAGTCATCACAACTCCTCTCTCCACTTTAGGCTCAAATTTCGTAGATTCCACATATAAACAAAGGGCCTGTGGCATTTGTCTTTCTAAACCTGATTAATTTCACTTAACATAATCTTCTCAAAGTTGTCAGAATGTCCTTGAACTATAAAGCTGAACACTATTTCATTTCGTATATACACAGTATTTTCTTTACCGTGAAAGAACTCATTATCTGATGGACACATCTATTGATTGGCATTTATGAATAATTTTGCAAAGAGGATGGAAGTATAAATATCTTGTCAACATGTTGATTTAACTTTTAGGGGAGCAAAATATTAATAAATAATATTGGTCAATCATCATAACTCCCATTTCAGTATTTTGAGGAAACCCATACTGCTTTCCATAAAGCTTTTCTAACCTGTGTTCTTGCCAGCGGCATACTAGAGTTCCCCGTCCCCCACAGGAGCCAATATAACAGATGTGAAGTGATATATCTTTGCCATTTCAACTTGTAATTCTCAGATCTCCAGTAATATCAATTTCTTTATCTTCTAAGTGTTGTCTGCTTGTGTTTTCTTTTGAGAAACTTCTTTTCTAGTCCTTTGCTCAATTTTTAGATTTTTTTTACTATTGAATTATAAAGATTCCATATTTTGGGGAATTAGCTGTCCACGAATGGTTAACAAATACATTTCTCCTTTCTCTTAGATCATCTTCTATCCATTTATTGCTTTTTTTTTTTTTTTTTTTTTTTTTTGCAGTGCCAACTCGATGGATTTCAGGGGCAGCCTAGTCTTGAGGTGGGCTTGGGTTTACAGGGCAGACTACATGTGCCCACAGTTTGTGGGGCTTGAGCTGCCACTGATATGGATGAGGCACTGGAATGTATGGAAGCCAAAAATTACTGTACTTTAAATGTGATCGAGTAAGCCTGAAGCATGGGATTCTAGCACTCCTACTGACACTACAAACAGTCTAAAGGTTTAGTCCATAGGTAGTAGCCTCTATTTAGGATTCTGGAGGTGGGCCATATCTGGGTTTTACTGAGGAAGGCTCAATGTTAGGGTCTAAGGCAAACTCTGTTACTTTCCTCTTCTTCTCCCACATGGAAGATATATCACTCTTCACCCTGTGTTGTCTGGGTTTGAGAGAGCTGTGAAATAAATGACATAAAATTATCCTTTTAGACCCTTAAACTCCTTCGTACAGTACACTCAAGTGTTGGAATATTTCCCCTAGTTTTCATAGCATTTGTACAGATATTTTAAATGTTGTCATTGTGCAAATTGATGTTTCTGTTGGGGGCTGAACATTGGAAGACCATATGACATCATATTGCTCACATCTGTCTTCTCTTCCCTTAAAATGAATATTCTGGGTTAACAGGAAAAAAATGTAGAAACAAACTTGCTACATAAGATAGCAGGTCCTGAATGATTCAATTATTGAGACTACGCTAAGTATCTCCGGTGAGTCATTTAATCCTTTAAATATGCCAAAATGAGGATGCAATGATACAGATTGATAATGCTATGCATGAACTGCAAGTTAAATGAGCAGATACCCTTTATTAATTAATGTATTGGTTCATATTTCATCACATATCTAAGGAATGTTTCCTATTTTTCAGGGTTTGGAGGTAGAAGAATGACTACTGCAATATTTTTCTTTCTAATAAGTCAAAGTGAACAATATGATGGCCATATAGAATAAGCAAATTTATTAATAGTAAAAAACATGCTTTAGCTCCAAATTTGGAGAAAATTAATTGAAAGTTCTGGGACACAATGACAGTAATCAACATATGTGTGCAAGAAAGACAGTATCATGATGGTATAACATGGAATCTGCATTTTGATGCAGCTAATTAAAGAGCTATCGGCAATGTTGGCATCCTAGGTGGGTGCCAGTTTATGTCTCAGCTGCTCCACTTCCAGTCCAATACCGGATTCACGGCCTTGGAACAGCAGTGGAAAATGGTCCAAATGGTTGGCCCCTGTCACCCATGTGGCAAAATGTAGTGAAACTTCTGGTTCCCAGCTAATGGATCTTGGTGTGGACCTGGTTCAGGCCTTGCTGCTCTGGTTGTCTAGGAGTCAAACCAAAAATGGAGTATCTCTATCTGTATCTCCCTTTCTGTCTGCAACTCAGAATTTCAAATGAATAAATAAGATAGTACAACAGGATCTGAAAATAATCTCAAGTGCACTTTTCTGTTTTATGTTTTATTGATTTTTCTCACAGTCCAGTAAATTTTTTTAAAAGTACTAGAAAATTAATCATGAACTTGGAAATAGAATGTACTAATTTGTCTGAGAAGATAGTTTGTTGATTGATTCCAACCTGTGGCTGGGAAAGCTGTGAAAAAAGTCAATCAGATAATTATTCCAATTTGGATTCAAAAGGAGAAATTGGATGAAATTTTGTTTATTTGTGACTGACATCATTAGTGAGTTGAAAGGTAGTTTTAGAGTCTGTAGAAATTTGTCATTTCAGAGTTGATGACAGTGGATGTAAAATGATTATTCAATATCTTTAGGCAGTCATGTAACTCAACAGAATTATACAATTAGAACAACTGTATGGGTTCTTCATGTGGCTGTGTGCAAAACTCAGTTGGTATTTGTTACCTTAATCTTTGTAAGTAAAGCTTGAGTACTAATGACAACATGCATTATAGATTTTGAGACTGAGACAGAACACAGTCATTGAGGGCACCTGGTTTCTCTCACAGTCCTTGTCTCCATCAGTTTATCTGGCTGAAACATGCGATGTGCTGTGACACTAGATTAAATGGGATAATTCATGTGGAAACACTGAGAAAATTGTGGACTGCATATGAGTGTTTGCACTGCATTATTCATAGACAAGTGTTATGATTCAGGCCAAACAAGCTGAGCAGTAGGTTGCTTGTTATTTCGTTGGAACTGCGAATGAATCTCCGCCTAATCTCATTCTCAATGTACGGCCATAGGAGTCTATATTTTTTACATTAGAGATTATCACTCAAGGGGAACTAAGTTCCTAATTGAAAAGTACTCCTGGAGGAACTAGCACACTAAATTGCTGCCAATTTTTTATTAGAATAAAATGGCTTATTTTCTTTCCCACTAATGGGAAGACATTGAAGAAATGAGGAAGTTGCAAGAAAAAATTGAGTAAGTGTGTGTAGCAGAGTAAACTCTTCTTCAATAGATTAAAGTAGATTCATTCTCCTTGACCTACAGGAAAAAAAAAATAATTGGAGCAGATAGGCACTGATCAAGAATTCAGAACAGCCCAGGGTACAACTGGTCTTTGCCTTCAAATGTTTTTAAAAATTGACTATCACTCTGTGTGCCCATATTTAAACAGAAATGTTGCCAAAGATTTTTAAACTATTGCTAAATAGTTCTAAACTATTTACAAAACACAAGCACATTCTAGGGAAAAATTGCTTCTTTAAAAAAAATCACAAATAGATTCTGTATATTTTCTATTAGCATTACATTGTATATCCATTAATGATTAGCCATACTTGAAATCCCAAAAACCAAATATTGTACATTTGCTTTTGAAATGTACAGAATATGCATAGATTAGCTTTTCTCATGAGCTGAAAGGAGGATCAGAAATATCAGTTCATGGATATTCATTTTTCTGACTTTTTTTCTTTATCATAATTTTTAAATATCTGAAGTTACATAGGGATGCTGGCTATACAGGCATATGAATATGCAAAATATCACCAAATTATGAACGTTATGAGTCAAACACTGTGATATACCAATTATATCTCAATTAAGCTGTTAACCAAAAACAATAACTGGAAACAGAAGAGCATCAGTGCCAAAAACAGAAACATGTTTCTTACTCATCCAACCTTTCCTCATTCCCAGCATTTTCTCTTTTTTTTTTAATTTACTTATTTTTTATTAGAAAGGCAGATAGATAAGGAAATAGAGAAGGAAATATAGAGAAAGATCTTCCACTCCACTCGCCAAGTGGCTGCAAAGGCCACCTGGAACTGAGCCAAACCGCAACCAGGAGTCAGGAAACTCCTCTGGGTCTCCCACGTGGGTGCAGGGTCCCAAGGCTTTGGGACATCCTCAGCTGCTTTCCCAGGTCACAAGGAGGGAGCTGGATAGGAAGTGGACCTGCCGGGATATGAACCAGCACTCATATGGGATCCTGGCATATGCAAGATGAGGATTTAGCCACTAGACTGTTGCGCTGGTCCCTCACAGTATTTTCTTTAGAGAGGTAAAACTGATGCATCTGAAATCAAAACTTATTCACTGTATATATTTTAATTCATATGTGTGTGTGTGTTTGATACCATCATCATAATTAAGCTACTGACATAGCCATCATTCAAGAGTTGCACTGTGTTCTTTGGATTTCTTTCTAATTTCAAATAAATTTCTCCCATAAACTTAATTTAAAATACTCAGTGCTCTATTATTGACTGTGGGCACTATGCTATATGAAAGAATTCTAGAACTCATTCAACCTGTAGAACAAAATTTTTTTTTTATACAGTGAGTTAGAGAGCAAATGGAGACCAGCTCTGACACAGAAGGATGAAAGAAGACCAAACTTGCCTGGGGCACTCTGCAGGAATGCTTGAAGAAGGAAGGAAATTGCTCCTGGAACAGAAATAAGCCCTTCAAATTTGTGCTGGAATGCTGGAAAAGCAGGACATGATTTGAAGCTGGGAAAAATGGGTCGTTTACATGAGTGTGAGTCAGAAAGAGGATCTGACAGTCTCCCCCAGACTGTACCTGTGACACTACCAGGTCCTAGCAGATCACCCTATCACATGTCAATCTGTCTTTGAAGCTGGAATGACAGGAGCTGTCTTCCTTGGCTCCCGGTTCCTGGGTCGGCCACGAAGGGTCTAGAGCTGCAGAAGAGTGGGCATGAATACAAACCGAACTTAGGCTGCAGCTCTGCCACGCTCCGCACAAACATCTGCCCAGCTGAATGAGCCCTGTCATCAAACTCTGCTTCAGACACTGCATTCCCTTCCCACTTCCTCCTTTGTGTCCCCTAAATGGTACACCATGAACCTCGAGTGGCTCCTTTTATTTTCATTCTGGGATAGAGATTGAGTTTCATCTTGGCTCAAAGTTTCCAAATAGGTTTTTTTTTTGAAAAAGATTTATTTTTATTATTATTTTTTTTATTGGAAAGGCGGATATACAGAGAGGAGAGACAGAGAGGAAGATCTTCCGTCCGATGATTCACTCCCCAAGTGAGCGCAACCGGCCTATACTATGCCAATCCGAAGCCAGGAGCCTCTTCCGGGTCTCCCACGCGGGTGCAGGTTCCCAAAGCTTTGGGCCGTCCTCGACTGCTTTCCCAGGCCACAGGCAGGGAGCGCGATGGGAAGCGTGGCCGCCGGGATTAGAACCGGCGCCCATATGGGATCCCGGGCGTGCAAGGTGAGGACCTTTAACCACTTGCGCCACCGCGCCGGGCCCCCAAATAGGTTTTAACAATGATGTGTTATCTTTAGCATGGGCATGGGTGTAGAAGGGATAGGGTTTGTAAGATCCTAGAGAATTTTTTCACGATTTATTTATTTTTATTGCAAAGTCAGATATACAGAGAGAAGGAGAGACAGAGAGGAAGATCTTCCATCTGACGATTCACTCACCAAGTGACCACAGTGACTGATGCTGAGCCAATCTGAATTCAGGAGCCAGGAACTTCCTCCAGGCCTCCCATGAGGGTGCAGGCACCAAGGCTTTGAGCTGTCCTTTCCCAGGCCACAAGCAGGGAGCTGGATGGGAAGTGGAGCTGCCGGGATTAGAACAGGCACCCATATGGGATCCCAGCACAGTCAAGGTGAGGACTTTAGCAGGTAGGCCACTGTGCCTGGCCCAAGAATCTGTTTTTATGAAAACTTTATCTCATGTTTTATTTACCATCCTTGCTGCTATGCTGCAAAGCCAGTGCAGGTTTGATTCTGTAGAGGACTGAATTATTCTGTAGTGTGAGAGACATCCTTGACTTAGATTAACAGCCCTTCCCAAAACTGAAGTGGAAAGGGGGAAGAGCCATATCCTCCAGCAGTCCCAGCCCAGCCTCCCCTGAAACTCTGTGGTTAAACCAGGTCACTGTCCCCCGGTGCTGCACACACAGGCAGCAGGTGTCTTAGAAGCCCTCTTTGTAAACCGAGCTGTTGTTAATGGATTTTTCACAAGGATTATATTCTTCCAACTACCTAAATTCCAACACATTCTAAATTTTGTGGAACTTTAATTGCAAGTTTAAAATGAAGGTGAAAGCCCAATCATCGTGAAAGAGCCGTGTATGATCTCTAAGAAAGGGATGTGGGTCATTTCAGCTTCTCTTGGTTGTCTGCTGACCTCAGCATCTGATGAACCTTCTTCTCAGCCCTGTTCCCCATCCAGTGCTGCCCTGAGCAGTCATTGGTGAAAGTGTTGCTGTCCTCTTGTCCTCTAGCACCACATATGAGCTTCAGTTTTATTATTTCAATAAAGTGTTTTATGCCGGTTTATACACACACACACACACATACACACACACACACTATCCAAAATGACTTAAAGATTCAGTGCAATCGCTCCCAAAATTACAAAATTCCTCACAGAAATGTAAAAAATACAACCTAATGCAATGGAATTAAAACAATCATGAATAAAGGCATTCTTTTAAAAGTATTCTGGTTGGCCCGGTGCGGTAGCCTAGCTGCTGAAGTCCTCACCTTGAACGCACCAGGATCCCAAATGGGTGCCTGTTCTAATCCTGGCAGCTCCACTTCCCATCCAGCTCCCTGCTCGTGGCCTGGGAAAGCAGTTGAGGACAGCCCAAAGCCCTGGCACCTGCACCCTCATGGGATACCTGGATGAAGTTCCAGGCTCCTAGATTTGGATCAATGCAGTACCAGCCATTGTGGTCACTTGTGGAGTGAATCATTAGATGGAAGATCTTCCTCTCTGTCTCTCCTTCTCTCTGTATATTTGACTTTGTAATAAAAAAACAAATCTTTAATAAGTAAATAAAAACATAAAAGTATTCTAATAAAAGTACACAAAATCTAACGCCATCGTAATTGATAGCGTCAATATATACAGCATGATATCAGTCATAGTGATAAAACTATATGACACTGACATAACTTGAGGCATATAGACTAAAAGTGCAAAATAAAGAAGCCATAGAGTCTGGTGCGGTAGCCTAGCAGCTGAAGTGCTTGCCTTGCACACACCAGGATCCCATATGGGCACTGGTTCTAATCCCGGCAGCCCTGCTTCCCATTGAGCTCCCTGCTTGTGGCCTGGGAAAGTAGTCGAGGACAGCCCAAGCCCTTGAGACCCTGCACCCACATGGGAGACTTGAAGGATGCTTCTGGCTTCTGCCTTTGGATCGGCTCAGCTCTGGGCAGCCATTGCAGCCACTTGGGAAGTAAATCAGCTGATGGAAGATTTTTGTCTCTGTATCTCCTCCTCTCTGTATATTTGACTTTCCAATAAAAAAAAAAAATCTTTAAAAAAGAATCCATAAAATTACTTAAATATTGTCAGTTCATTTTTTAAAATGTATTTTCAATTTTACTTGAAGAATAAAGAGACAAAGAACAAGGGAAAAAAGTCCTTTGAACTGCTGGTTCACTCCCCAAATGTCCACAATAGGCAGCGTTGAGCTATGCTGAAGCCAGGAAACTGAAACTCGGTATGAATCCCTCATATGACTAGCCAGTATCAACGCAGTGGAACTCCCATCTGCTGCCTTGCAGGGTATGCATTGGCAAGAAGCTGGAATCAGAAATGGAGCTGAACCCCAAACCTTGGCACTCATACACAAGGGGCCAGGATTCACAAATAGGAACTTAAGCGTTGATAATAAACACCTATTTCTGGAGAGATGATCTTCAAGCAAGATTGCATTACTACACAGTAAAGTTCATTATTCTCATGCCAAAGAAAGAAATTGGATACTTGCCTTACATCTCACACACACACACACACCACACACACACCTTAAAACAAATTAAGAATTTAAATGTAAGACTGAACCCATAAATTTTCCAGGATACCCTAAAGAGTTAAACTGCTATTGATTCATCATGGATGTAACATTAAAACATAAAAAAAAAGAAAAATAAATAACAGAGAATGATTATATCAAATTAAAAAGTTTGCAGCTGGGCCCGGCGCGGTGGCGCAAGTGGTTAAAGGTCCTCGCCTTGCACGCCCGGGATCCCATATGGGCGCCAGTTCTAATCCCGGCAGCCCCGCTTCCCTTCCAGCTCCCTGCCTGTGGCCTGGGAAAGCAGTCGAGGACAGCCCAAAGCTTTGGGAACCTGCACCCGCGTGGGAGACCCAGAAGAGGCTCCTGGCTTCGGATCGGCATAGCATCGGCCGTTATGGTCACTTGGGGAGTGAATCATCGGACGGAAGATCTTCCTCTCTGTCTCTCCTCTCTGTATATCTGCCTTTCCAATGAAAAAATAATAAAAATAAATCTTTTTATTAAAAAAAAGTTTGCAGCTAATAAAGTAAAATAAATAATAAATAAAATGAAAAGAAATATATAAATATCGGGGTTATCCTCAAAATTCTTAAGAGTTTTCTATAATTCAGGAGAAGAACACGAGACAAGGCAATTAAAAATGAGAAAATTTGGATTGGCATTGTATCATAGTCAATTAATACTCAGCTTAGAACACTGACAGCCCATTGGCCTCCTGTTTGATTCTCAGTGGCTCTACTTCTGATCTGGCTCCCTGCTGATGGCCTGGGAACGCAGCGGGGACGGCTCAAAGCCCTGAGCCCACCCTAGGCTACCATTCACTCCACTCTGGTGGCTGCAGCCATTTAGGGAATGAACCAGCAACTGGAAGATCTCACTGCCATTCCTTCTCTGCCTCTATAATTCAGAATTTCTAGCAAATACTTGAATATTTAACAACAAAAGCAACAACAGCAAAACCCTGAGGAATTCACTCAAGCCCTTATTTTAAGTTAGATTATTTGCTAGAACTTACAAATGAACCTAAATATGAAATTCTTTGAAATTTCTAATGATTGGGATCAGGCATATAAAATCACACTGAGATATAACCTCATGCTTGTTAGCAAGAGGATTGTTAAAAACCAAGAAAGATAAACAAGAGTATGGATAAATTGGGATATACATTAGAAAAATGTAAAATGGCGTAGCCATAAAAAAAACTGTATGACATTTCTACCACATATTAAAACTGAAAGCACAGTATCATTTCAGAAACATTTTTCTGACATTTTCTCATGAGTCAACATATTTTCTTTGATGTACAGTAACATGTATTTATTACTTCTCAGCGCTATTGTTTTTCAGCATGATATTCTTTTCCTGAATTGTATCTCTCAAGCATATTTTAAATTTAGAATCCCTTCTCTGTAATCTTAGAATTTACTAAGGTTTTGACAGATCATCAATATTTTGTAAATGCCGGACTGAATGAAATTGATGTTCTTTAGTCTTAGCTTGTGTTAACTCACCTGCTCTCAGTATGTGTTAAATCAACTTGTAGTTTTTTTACTGTTCATCCTCAACTTTTGCAACTCTAAAATGTGGATTGCCATATCCACATGAAATCATGAATCATGAAATCATGAATGGGAAACTACTCTGAGTTATGTTATTTTGTTGCAACTTATTTATCTTGTATTTTATACTTAATTTTTACTATTATAAAATATTGTGCTTATGATATGCTAGATATAAATCTAAGCACTCTAGAATTTTCATTAACTCAATCTTTCTAATTACCCTGTGAGTCGCTCTAATCACCCCATTTCATAAATGAGAAAATTGAGGCATGGATAAGCTGGCAATATTCACAACATGGTTCATGGACTTTAATGTAAACCTGTTCATGTATTTGTAAAAGACTTCACTATATTACCCCTTATTTTCTGAGAATATCTGTAAATACTTTTATAAAATATTAAGATACAAAGGGAAATTTAAAATATATAAGCACCAGAATTGTCCCCCAAAATGTTATCTAGTCATCTATAGACCACTGGTAGCACATATCTGTATTTCATAGCCTCCAATATGAAGGCGAATCCTTCGATGTCTTAAAAATATATGCAGTAATTAGTTGAAGCAAAGTGATTTTAAAGTCCATATTTTAAAGAAGTGATCAGGTACTATCAATGTCCATTGTTGGATCAACCAAACTTGGAGGAGGAAGATTACAAACCTAGGGTGAATACTTGCAGAATGTATGGAGATGATGGTGTTGATGATGACTTGGAGAAATTTAGGTAATGAGTGTACAGGGTGGCTTTTTCAGAAGAGCATGGAGGAATATCACCACATCCATGTCCTGTTTTTTCCTTCTTAAGGCTGTTATTTAATTTGGCTTACAGTCACATTACCCTAAGCTATTCAAATTTTATCTGATACAATGCAGGAAAATTAAGTTCTTATCTATGTTCAAGTCAATCTTTGCAATTTGTTTGCAGTGAGACTATGAAGCACATATCCTAATATCACATAGGATAGGAACTGGCCCAGTGGCCTAGTCACTAAAGCCCTCACCTTGAACGAGCCAGGATCCCATATGGACGCCAGTTCTAATCCTGGCGGCTCCACTTCCCATCCAGCTCCCTGCTTGTGGCCTGGAAAAGCAGTCGAAGACAACCCAAAGCCTGCACCCACATGGGAAACCTGGACGAGGTTCCAGGCTCCTAGCTTTGGATTGGCTCAGCTCCAGTCATTGTGGTCACTTGTGGAGTGAATCATTAGATGGAAGATCTTCCTCTCTGTCTCTCTTCCTCTCTGTTTAGCTGCCTTTCCAGCAAAAATAAATAAATCCTTAAAAAAAATATCACATAGGATAAAGCAAATTATATCGTAATAAATCAATATTCTAGAACGAATGGAAAGTGACTTCAAGTCACTTAATAGTAATAGAAACAAAGAAAAAATGCATGCAAGAGGAAAGAATAATGCACATTGAATTATTGTGTGTGGGCTGGTGAAGGGATATTGATTTTAGAAATTTCACAAGCCATTTGATGATCTAAATGATGTGACTTTCTGACATTAGACAACTGTTTCGGTGGTTGGGGAATGTTTAGGTGTGAGGAGGAACGAAGAGGAACATTTGTAGGAAGCAGTGCTGAGTAAGATAACACCTTTGTAGCCTGCAGTGTTCTGTTTCCAGAAATATAGTACTCTGGGAATTCCTACTCATACCCAAAGTATACATTCATAAAGTGGGGCCCATTTATAATTTTTATTTTGCAACCTCAATTATCTAATTTTTGACCAAGTCCAAGCAATGTTTTCTTTCACAATTACTATATGCCTGACATGGGGTTGGCGCAAAGGGAATTGGGATGTGACAAAGAAAGAACACATCATCATGGTCGTCAATAAGTTCATGGTCCGGAACAAGTAACAGATAAATAATCACGATTCTATAGTGAAACTGCTATGATATAAACAGTTCCAGAAACAAGGGGAACACATGCTAGGAGATTCAGTCTGCCTGAATTTATTGAGAAAAAAGACCAGGGTACAAATTTATGTAATCAAGGGAATATGACAAATTTTGTGTCTTCAAGTCTTTCCCATATCCTTATAAAAGAACACCTGTTTCAGAGTCATTCATGGAAATAGAAAATCAGTATCAAGGACAGCATATATTAAACTCCAGCCTCCTTGGGGTACAATTCCAAGAATCCCTGGTCTGGGACCAGTGCTGTGACACAGAAGATTAAGCCTCTTCCTCATGGCCCTTGCATCCCATTTTAGATTATAAGATTTGCTCCAGATGTTACAGCCATCTGTGGACTGTGCCATTCAATGGAAGAGCTAATTTTCTATATTTCTCTTTCTTGCTGTTTCACTCTGGCATGAGTCTGCCAAGTGGCTGCGGGGGCCCCAAGGATTTAGGCAATCTGCTTATAACACCACATGGAAAGTGAGTTCTAGTTCAAGTCCAGGGTATGCTACTTCTGATCCATTTTGCTGCCAATGTGCCTGGGAAAGCAATACAATAGATTCCACTTGCTTCAGCCTGTGCTATTGTGTTTGAGATCTGTGTGGGAGTTCCAAACCCCTGGCTTTGTCTTGCTCCAGCTGTGGCTGTTGCAGCCATTTTAGGAAGGAACAAGATAATGGAAGATATTTCTCACTTTGTAAAGGTGTTTTCCCCTGTCTCTGTGACCCTGACTTTCAAATAAGAAAACCTTTCTTAAAAAGAAAAACAGGGCCTGGAGTGATAGCATAGCGGTTAAGGTCCTTGTCTTGCATGCACCAGGATCCCATAGGGGTGCCAGTTCTAATCCCGGTGCCCCACTTTCCATCCAGCTCCTTGCTTGTGGCCTGGGAAAACAGTTGAGGACAGCTGAAAGCCCTGGGACCCTGCATCCATGTGGAGACCCAGAGGAGGCTCCTGGCTTCGAATTGGCTCAGCTCCAACCATTGCGGCCGCTTGGGTAGTGAACCATTGGACGGAAGATCTTCCTCTCTGTCTCTCCTCTCTGTATATCTGCCTTTCCAATAAAAATAAATAAGTAAATATTTAAAAAGAAAAAAGAAAAAAAAATGAAGCTGGATTTGTGGCACAGTAAGTTAAAGCACTATAAGCACGAGTTTGAGTCTTGGCTACTCCACCTCCAATCCAGCTCCCTGTCCCTTTCTATTTTGTTCTTTAACTCAGGTGTTTAAGTTTGGACCTGTTTTATAGATTCTTCCTGTAGTGATATATTCTTTAATTTCCTTGAGCAAGGACTGTGCCAGGAAAACAGTAGGAGATAGCCCTAGTCCTTGGGCCCATGCTCACTCTGGGAGACTTGGGATGAAGCTTCTGGTACTTGGCTTCAACCTGGCCCAATCCTGACTGTTGTGGCCATTTACTGAATAACACAGTTCTCTGTGCAAAGTCAGACTCTAAAATAAGTATTTTTTAAAGATTTATTTATTTTTATTGGAAAGGCAGATATACAGAGAGAAGAGACAGAAAGAAAGATCTTCCTTCCAATGATTCACTCCCCAAGCAGCCGCAACAGCTGGAGCTGAGCCAATCCGAAGCCAGGAGCCAGGAGCTCTTCTTCGTCTCTCACATGGGTGCAGGGCCCCAAGGCTTTGGGCATTCCTAGACTGCTTTCCCAGGCTACAGGCAGGGAGCTGGATGGGAAGTAAGGCCACTGGGATTAGAACCAGCGACCATATGGGATCGTGGTGCATGCAAGGCAAGGCTTTAACCACTACACTATTGTGCAAGGCTTTAACCACTACGCTATCATGCCAGGCCCAAGTATTTTTTTTAATGAAAGAAAAGAAGGAAAAGAAAAATGAAACCTTGGGCCAATCTTGTTCAAATAATGTATTAATGATATTAGAAGAATATTATATTTTATTACATTTTGCAGTGCTTGATTTGCTCATCAAGATGACATTAAATCAATTCTCATTCTTTTACTAATGAAGGAAGTATTCAATTATATGAATCCTACCTATAATCAATGTTCCACAATCTTTAAAATTCATTGAATTCTGTCATAATGTATTTAAATTTACTTATCTGAACAAAAGGAGTATTTAAGGAAAATAATTTCATAAGCTCCTAATGCTCAATCCTCTTAAATGCTAAAAGTCAAATTTATTTGTTCCAAATTATCATAAAAAATCACTGGGCTATGGCAATCTTGGAGGCTTCATGGGTGTAAAACAGTGTCAGAGAGGCAGAGAGACTGGGTAAAGGTCACACTGCTAATTGGCAGTTCTGACATTTAGAATTCAAGTTTTGCTTCAGTGAGTTCCTACTTGAGAAGATGGGTTTTTGCAGGAATCAAACAAATAATCTTACAATGTCGTGATTTCACTGATGGAGAAAAATACTGCAGAAAAGAGTACAGCAGAGGTCACGAGAAAAGCTTCAGAGAGAAGATTGAACAGCGGAGTGTCGTGTGTTCATTCCAGGCTGTTTTCAGGTGCTCCTCTGCGCATAAGAGGGAAAGCAGAGTGTAGAGCCGGGTGGACGTATGCTGAAGGGGTTTGGCTTTGAATCTGAGCTCAACCTCCTCTTAACGATGTGACCTTATTCTCAGATACTCCATCTGAAAAATGTAGGAAGACCTCAAAAATAAATCTGCAGATTAAAATGCCCATGCATTTTGGCTGGAATTCAGAGTACATTGTAATTTCTAAGCTGTGATAGCTTTTACCTGTGGCAGGGGCCTCCAGGATGACAATATCTTTTCATCCAAAGGAGAATTAGGAATTGCTGAGGAAGCAAGTTCAAATGATGAGTGCAAAGGCTTGCTGTTAATATATGTTTGGAGTTTCAGCATGAGGAAGGAAGAGGGAAATGCATGTTTTGTCTCATGAGCCAAATAACTGCTTTAACATGAGTGGGTACATAAAAACAAACTGGACACACAAGAGGAAATATCCCAAAGACATGTGTAGTACAAATGGAAAGAAGTCCTCCTTTTCTATAGTATAATAGAGAAACCCTAAAATATAAGACATGTTAGTGACACACCTAGTTAAAAGTATGTTAGATTTTATTGAGATTAGAAGACCTTTTATTGACTTTATTCAGATCTTTCATATGTCCAATTAATTGTGTGTTCTAGAATTGGTTATCTTCCAATTCTGATATTCTTTCTTCTACACCATTCATTCTATTGTTGAGGCATTCTATTTTGTTCCTTAGCTCAGGTATTTAAGTTTGGACTTGTTTTATAGATTCTTTCTGTGGCAATATATTCTTTAATTTCCTTGAGTTATTGCTACCATTTCTCACAGTCTCTGAAGAGTTTATGATTTTTTTTTTAATTCCTTGTCTGGGAACTCCTCGATATCTTCATCCTGCAACTATAAGATTGATCTTTTGTTTTTGAGGGAAGCACTTGTTTCTTCATTTATGTGACTTCCTGTTTTTCGGTTGCCTTTACCCATGGCCTTTCAGATCTATGGGCTTTCTGGTTCCTATTGGCATTGTGTCTACTCCTGTGGGACTTCATTGTCTTTTCTGGTCTTTTATGAGGTGTCTGGGGTTAGAGAGGCTGCTGAATCGAAAGAGCGCTCATTTAGGGAAAGTTTGTCTGTGGACCCCCACTGTCCACAACTTCTACGCTACCAGATATTTGCAATTGTGGCCATGTGCGGCAGGTCTGCACTCTTCTATGCTATACTATGTCCCAGTCGCACTGTTAGCCAGCCGGTGACTCACACAGGAATTTGAGCAGCTGAGAAACACCTGCTGTGCACCTGCTTGGGGAGAGTTCCCTGACTGGCCTTCTCACAGCCTTGGTGAATCACAGGTATGCATACTGCCAGGCACTTGCAGCCACCAAGTGCAGTGGTGGGTCTGTATCTCCTGAATCATATGGTATGTGGGTCCTAGTGCTCACCAACATAAATGTGTCTGGAGATTCACTGCGGTTCACACTGAGATTTGCGCTGTTGATCAGAATCCACACTTTGCTCCCCAGGTAGCCTGTGTCTTCCTCTTGGGTGGTCCTGCTAGCTCTCCCAGGGGGTTAGGGCGCACACCCTTTGAGTGTGGGTAGACTCAGTTCTGACTCCATGTGTCCCTCTCATATGGTTCACTCCTTAGATGCTCCATCCCCAATGGCTCATTCCCCAGCGGAATACCCTCCTGGGTCAGGGTGGGGTTCGATCTGGTGCCTGTGAGTTTCTTCTCAGCCTTCACCTGAGTTTTGTCCTATGTGGTTTTTTTTGCTTCCCACTGTCTCAGAAGGCTCCTGCTTGGAGAGTCCCTATTCCTGTTTTCTCTGTACAGGTTTGAAATTCATCAGGCTTTTGCCTGAGGCTTGGGGTGCCTTTCCACAGCTAGCCTGTGCTCACCCTCCTGGGCTGCAGATTTCAACTTTGGATGTTTTCAACAGTGTTTCCTTGTTTGTTTGGATCCCTGTTCGCTCTAATGGACTCCAGGAAACTTCAGTCACCTCACCCACTGGTTTTCCTTTTCTAGCTCTCTGCTCCACCTGTCCCTGTCCCAAAGCTCTTTGCACTCTCAGCTACATGTGTCTTCCACGATCAGTCGTCTTGTCCCCATCCGCTGCTCTGCTTCTGATCCACCTCATTCTAATTACCTGCGATACTGGCAGGCTACAGTCAGTAGCATACTGGGAAGACTTGCTGCCCACGTGGAAGATTCATGTGAAATTCCAGCTAACTGACTTCAGCCTGGTGCAAGCCGAAATATCTGAATCTATCACTCTGTCTTCCAAATAGAGTAAATGGTACTTTTCAAAGAAAGACATGAAAACAAAATGTAACTTTTATCACATAAGAGCCCTCCCAGAAAAATGAAGACTCGGAAAAATGGCAAACCCTAACTGCTTTGTGTTAGGTTGAACTGACAGAAGCAATTGTGAGAAATTAACTAAATTGTGTGAAGACACTAAAGAAGGTGAACATTATTTTAACAACGGTTGAGTGTATAAAATATCTTCAGCTATATTTCCCTCTTGAAGAATTTTTCCTCTCTTCTGGTATAGGGAAGGCCAGTATTGCATGGGTGATTTTGACAAATATTTTTAAGAATAAAATAAGTAAATTAGAATGTCCTCCTTACATCTTGAGTATTTAATTTCCTTAAATTAAGACAAATATTATTCCAAGTAGCAAATTTTTGAAAAAAGTATATTCTTCCACTTTAAATACTTTCCAGAGATTCAATGATACACTAGGAGTTTAGACTTTCACGTGGCACAGAAGACAAACTAGTTCTAGGCATTGGCATGGAGGACCAGCAGGAGACAACATACAGAATGTATATCATAGGGTGATACTTTAGAAATGTAAAAGGAAGTCCAATCCAAGAAGAGTTTCTTTGCTGAACTGCAAATAGATAGCAGGAAAATCTACCCTGACTAGAACAGCAAAGTAATATGAAAATATGGGCAGATCATTACAACAAAAGTTCAGTCATTAGAACCAATCCATGGAGATCATTGTAGAATGAGTTAACAGGCTAATGCAACACAAGGCATCAAATGCAATCTCTATGCTCCTATATTTCTGCCGACGTTCAGAGTAGGAAGCTTGGGGAACTGGTGTTGCCCAGTGGTTTGCCTATTGCTTAGATACCTACATTGAATATCCGTGTACCTGGGTTTTAGCCTTCGTTCCATTCTCTATTGAATATCTGATAATACATACTCTGCGAGGAGGAGGGTATTGACTCAAATAGCTGAGTCCAAAGTGAGAGAAGATTGCATTGACTTCCTAATGCTTTTCTATAGCCTTGGATATTGCCAGCATTTGGGAAATGAACAAGAAATTGTAAGATCTCTCTATCTCTGCTTTGCAAATTAAAAACTATATAGAAATAATGTGTTTAGTTGAAAAATATATTTTAAAGTTAGCAAGTAGTTAAAATTGGGACATAAAGGAACATGCACTGGGGCTTAGAGCCCTCTGAACTACTTATTTTATTATTTTGTAAAGATTTACTTTATTTTTATTGGAAAGTCAGATATACAGAGAGGAAGATCTTCCATCCAATGATTCACTCTCCAAGTGGCCACAATGGACAGAGCTGCAACAATCCCATCCAACTCCCTGAACTATTATTTGATGTGTGGGCTGAGCCAGCAGTGTGAATCAAGGTATCCCACTCCTGTATTTGTGTGGGCATTTATAGTCCTGCATGCAAGTTAGCACAGAGGTGTCTAAATTGAAAGGCATGGCCTTATAGCTCCTTAAAGGTATCCATGGCTGCCAAGGAAGTAGCAAAGCAGCTAGCAGTTGAGGTTTACCCCCCTCATTTTCCCTTTATCTTTTTCATGTATAGTCTTTTACCGATGAGTAAAATTAGTACTGCTGAACATTGACAGTAAAATTTAAAGCAATTATTGAATACCATTAAGCATTTGCTGTTATGGAGCTCCTTTCAGTTGTGCTCAAAAAAACTAGTGAATGCTTCATACATACTTGAACTCAGTGTTCAGGTGAAATCTTAGATTTAGTCATATGTTTATGTGTCTATTATCTGTCTATTCGTTCTTTCAACAAATGCTGAGAAGCTATGAAGCTTGTAAGAACCAAAATCCTTTGTGAAAGTAGACAACCTAACAACCAGGACAGCATTGAACAATGGATGTATATAGGGATTTTGGAAGGAAAACATGGAGGATCAAGCTTTGTGGGAGGTTAAGGAAAATTAGGGTCATTCTGGAGCACATGACATTGAAAAGCAGAGGGTATTTGCATAAATCATACCCAGAAAAATAGTTTGTAGTTTAGGAGAATATCCTCAGGGGCACATAAGAATTGAAAGCGAAGTCAATATATGACCACAGCTTTTTACTGATTCCTATTAAAACAGGCCCCTCCTGACCTAAAGTGGAATTTCCTGAACCTTTGTGACAGGCTGACTGGGAGCCTGTCTTGAGTATGGCCCTCAGCACCAGTGCATGAAACAGATAACCCTGGAAAGAACAAGCTCTTGGATTTCAATCCATCAAAATTGTTCTCGCTCTCTTTTTTAATTATAGGAACTATCTCCTACATAAGTAATGTTAGAAAATCGTAAGTGCGGTTGAATGTTAATTTGGGAAGAAACCAGAGAATATCAGTCTTTAGGAATAAAGACCTCTTCTGATCATTTGGATGTCATATTTTAATGTTGACATGGTGATAGCTCTAAAACTCATTGCCCAGAGGGCATGTGATCGGCACAGCAATTTCTCTTAGGTCCGAGCCTCAGAGGGCAGCAAAGTAAGTATTCCTTATTCATGGATGATTATGTAAAATTGTAGGCCTCCTAAAATTTATTTATTTTTTATTACAAGCTCAGATATACAGAGAGGAGGAGAGACAGACAGGAAGATCTTCCGTCCGATGATTCACTCACCAGGTGACCACGATGGCCTGTGCTATGCCGATCCAAAGCCAGGAACCAGGAACTTCCTCCAGGTCTCCCACATGGGTGCAGGGTCCCAAGGCTTTGGGCCATCCTCAACTGCTTTCCCAGGCCACAAGCAGGGAGCTGGATGGGAAGTGGAGCTCTCGGGATTAGAACCAGCACCCTTATGGGATCCTGGTGTGTGTTCAAGGCGAGGACTTTAGTAACTAAGCCACTGCACCAGGCCCAAAATTGCAGGCCTTCTACAAATTACAGGAATCTTTACTAAAGGCTAGGCTCATGAAAGAATGAATCGATTTGTCACCATAAAATGAAAACTGAAGAAACTTGAAGTAGAAACTTCTATTAGCAGAGGGTACGTTCACTTTGGAGAGATTGTCAGATAATCAGTCTATAAGCTTAGAGCTGCTTGCAGGAAATATTATTTTACTTATAACATGTAAAGGAGACAGTCGGAAGATAGCATTTCCTAAACAAAAAGACTCCTGGAGTAGTTTATCATGGCTTTCATAACAAAGGTTAGGGTAGTGTCTAGGGTGTGAAGAACAGGGGAGGAAGAGGGTTATTCTGTTGAAGCATCACGCATATTCACATTGCATGTTCAAAAGTTGGGTTGATTGATTCTTTAAATGTCCTTATTTGTGATGGTCTGACTAGCTCTGTGAACACTGTTTCCAGACAAGCGTTCCCAAAATGTTCTCTGCAGGTGGGAACAACTTGACAGGATAAACTATTTCACATGTTCAATCCATGTTACTATGCCTGCCTCTTCTCTAAAACCCACACTGTATTACACCTGCAGAAGGAAGAATGGCAGAGACCCTGTTAGGAGAAGCGGGATTTTAGGAAATGAGAATATGGAGCTCTGTTGTGCCTTGAGTTAGCACCTGTCACAAAGGCAGTCATCCAGAATGTGTGGATCTGTCCTTCATGCTTTTTCCTCCAGGGCACTACCCAACGTTTATATTAGAAATCTGGGTTGGGACTCAATTTCCCATCTGCCCAGCACCTCCAGTTACTGAGGAACCCCATGGGCCAAAAGTTTTCTATGGCAGAACAACAAGTCTCAGTGGTAACTGCCTTAGAGCAAGACGGGAGATGCACACACCTCTGATGCATGACTCCAGGGCATTAGGGACCAGCTGCTTTCTGCTGTTTTCTGAATGCTACTTTGTTTCGGTTTGTTGTTTTCACCATTGTCTTCCCTGTGGTCTGATAACACTCATGGCATTTGTAACTTTTTTCGGGGGTGGGGAGAGGAATACTGCTTTTAAATTCAGCTAAAAAAGGGTGACATTCCAACTTAACCCATGTTATATCAAGTACCTGTTAAGTGCATCCCATTGCAGTGTGCTGTCCTCCTGGACCATGTCCTTTTGAACGTTATCACACAGTCAGGATAACGTTAAATAAACAAATATCCCTTGGACACAAGTATCACAACTACTAGAATTCATACTCTGAAATAGCTTTATTTCTATTTCTTTCACAAACAAGTGGACTTGTGAAACAGCAAGGCAATGGTCATTCTTATTCTGTTTGATGCTCCATGCATTCATCTCCTCATCAGAAAGACCTTGGGGCTGTGGGTCATGATATATTCCACAGTGACTTTTGGAAAGCTGATCATGTGTCTTCTGTTAAAAGCTCTGAGCATGGCTCTGCTTAATTTCTCATTAACTCATTTGCTTATTTTCCAGATAATTTCTTTTGACTTTATTATTGTTAATTTTTAAGGACAAATTTCAAAAATTTCTTCAGAGTTTGTGACTTGGGAATTCTAGCCGCAGGACCTGTGTTTCACAGCATGCGGCCCTTCTCCTGGGAAATAAAGTGTGCTAGCAGATTTAAGATTACCCTGTGTCTCAGACTATTTCTGCCCTCCATATGGACCTTTCAAATTGCATATCTTCCTCTCTGAAAAATAATAATGTTAAACACTTGGCTATGTGTCTTCTTGAGTGTTAAAGACCCCCAACACATCAAGCTATATTTTATCAAGTAATTTCTGGAAAGTTATTACAAGGCTTCTCTTTGAGTGGTTGGCTTTATCAACTTGCTAGCTTTATATGTGTTGATTGTGTCACTATGGTAACAATTCATATATTTTGTTAGGGGAGTGTTTGACCCTCACTGTCATTAATCCAGTATATGCTGCACAGATTTTTGAAGATTCAATATATGAAAGTGTTAAGATCTGTTATACAAGTCATTATAAGAGAATAGGAAGAAAATCTCCAGTTTCAAATGAGATTCCATAGAAAATGTTTAGCTTAAAGAACAAAAATCTAGTGACTACCATTAGCTATCTCTCCGCATGCAAATTTTACTCCTGATATATCCTATACATGGATTAAACTTTGGCTCCTTGGAAACAGCTCCCAGATAATATATTCTGATTATCATGTGATTTTGACAATACAGTTAACCGTACCTAGCACAGTGGCCTAGTGGCTAAAGTCTTTGCCTTGCACGTGTCTCTCCTCCTCCTTGTATATCTGCCTTTGCAATAAAAATAAACTAATAACAAAGAAAAGAATGTAGAGTTATCTAGTGTTTCTGAAGGACTATACTATTATAATATGAGAGAAAACAGTGGAGGGGAAGGTAGGTGGAGAAAGCCCAGAGCCTATGGAACTGTAGCATAAAAAGTAACAATTAAAAAAAAAAAAGAAAATACAGCTATCTTTTCTCTGTAAAACTTTTGTATAACTGGATATGGTTTTTCCTTTTTGTTTGGGTTTGCAAGCTCGTCCTTGTATTTATCCATCATAAATTTGTTCAGCATTCAGTTTTCAAAGATGAATTATTTCAAACTTTGTACACTTAATTAGAAAATGGATATTTAAAGGATTGAGACAAATTGACTTTCTGTAAGTGTAATTGTTCTAACTAATTAAGGTATGAGTGGCTCAGATGCAAAATATGCTAATTTTTCCCCAAAGGGATAGATGACATAGTGTATTACAAATGAGGAAACCAGTACCTATAAAGCCCAAGGAAACACATTTATTTTGAGAAAGTGATACATTAGTAATCCTGCCCAATGACAAAAACACTGAGAATACAACTTTATGCCATATAAAATTCTTACATTAAATGTAGAACCTGAGATTATAGACCAAATAATGTGACGATGGAGATCAGATGGATTTTTAGTAGATGAATAACAGGAATAAAATTTCCATCAGGCGGCTGTGCAGCATGGATGTAAATCTGGAGACAAAGGATCAAGCTAAGAGAGTGAGAAACCAAAGAACATGTGGGTCAACCCTAGGGCAGCAGAACTTTGATAAGCAATCATGTTAGGAATCTCTAGGTGACCTGGGGTACTGGTGTGTCTCAATATGTATCTCTCTCTCTCTGTATATATGTGTATATACAGAGTTTATATACAGACAGTGTATATACAGTGTCCACTATAAGGAAAAGCTAATAAAATCATAAAGCAAAATTGCATTCATTGGTATAAAATTCATATATTCTTGGTATACCTATCTTTTCAAATAAATTACAAACTTCTTAAAATCAAATTGTGATAAATTGTATATTATTCATTTTTTTCTTTGACAATATAAGATGATTTGTAAAAGGCTTGGTTGTACCAAATGAAGTATCCATCATTATAAACCAAGAAGATCTGCTGGAGATAATATTTCTATCTACCCTGTGGAACATGCCATCATGCTCTGTCAATTATAATTTAGGTGCATCTTTCAATCTAGTGTTTCTTTACATCCATGTTGCCACTCACCCGTCTAGGGGTCTTAATTGTCATTATTTTGGACCACTTACCAGTCTTCTATTGCTGGTAGATTCATTTCCATTTCTGTCCATATGCAATACCACTACCATAGTTTTCCAAATCAAAGTCACGTCACATTAGTTTGGGATAAAAACAAAGAAGCAGATGAACCTATATCTGCAGTGTTTTATTTCTTATAGCCACAGGATAAAACTCATATTCCCTATTCCTGTCAATATTTTCATTCTAATTTCTTACTAGGAGAATAACACTGAATTTCTTTCCATTTCATTGAATAACATGTAAGTCTAAATTTCAGCTCTGTAATACTATATTGGCAATTGATAGTTTCTCTCAATGGTATTCTTATCTCATTTTTTTTCAGGATTTAGGAAAAAAGAATGCTTTTAATAACTTATTTTCTAGCACCAAGAGGGTGAGTTAGTGACTTGAATGTCACATTCAGTGATGATCATGTTAATAGCATCGTATCTATTTTACAAACTTTGGTTATTCATGTATACAGATGCACACAAGGTAATACAGGTATTACACAACCTGTCCACACCTTACATTTGTCCAGAGTATAGAAAGTTCATTACATGTTCTGCTAGATAACTAACACAGAGAAATTAAAAAATAACTTCTATATATACAAAAGAATTCTGTCTAATCACAGCAAAGATAATTATGTGAATATTTTATTTATTCATTGTATTTGACATGCAGAGTTGAAGAGTAAAGAGAATGAGATTCTTTATCTGCTGCTTCACTCCACCAAATGGTTGTGGTAGCTGTGGCCTTTGGCTGAAGTAGAAGTTATGGTCCTGGAACTTCCTTTGGATCTCCTACCTGGATGTCAGGGGACAAGCACTTAGGCTTAGGCACTTGGGCAATTGGACAAGCTGAGAGAAGTTCTGTCTCTCCCTCCGCCTCTCCCTTTCTGTCTCTCAAATTCTGTATTCCAAATAAATAAATCTTCAAGAGAGACAGACCATGAGGAGGGTGAGTGTGAGAGCGAGAGAGAGAGAGAGGGAGAGACAGAGAGAGACACAATCTGGCATGAACAAGTTAGACATTACACTGCATTCAGAGTTTGTAGTCAAATTGCATAACTCAGTACCTGAATGATAGCTATAACTCAGAAATGCTGCAATGATAGGGATCCTGTTTCTCTTTCAGACACTTGGCATTACTTAATAGTGAGGCAGCAAACATAGTGTAAACAATTTAATATGTGATTGTCTCTCACATTTGCAACATCAAATGGCCATAAAAAGATCTGAAAATCAAAAATACACGAAACTACCAAAACATAAATGCTTTATTCTACTAGCTGTAACTCCCAAAAGGCGTATTTACCCCCAGAACCAGGAAGATGGATAAGTTTTCTGATTTCTATCCAGGCACCTGCCCATTCTGTTCACCAAGCTGCTTCATCATGTGCTGCTGGCAAAGGAACGACAGGTCATATTTCCTAATATGATTTAATAGACAAAATTACAAAATCGTACAAGTGATTTATTTGACATAGCAACTGCAACACAGAACATTTTCAACTATTTTGTTATTTTGGCTAAAATGATACACTGAAAGACGGGTTTTTAGAAATACATAAATGCAGTCAAATTTTGATTTGACACACGAAAATCTAGGCTAGACAAATGATTTTCTTTGCAGCACATGCATGCATTTGCTGTATCTGAAAACACAGTTCTTATTCTTTTCCCATTTAAAATGATTCGCAAAATTGTACAAGCAAACACTACTTTTTAAATTAACTTATTTTAAAAATTTATTTATTTTCTTATTTTATGATATGGTTCCATAGGCTCTGAGATTCTCTTACCTCCTCCCCAAACGCCTTCCTCCCCACTGATTTACCCTATATTATTACAATAGTATAATACTTCATAAGCAGTCATAAGTCCATCATCCTGCTGTTCAAGTGTGCCCTGACACTGTAGGATTTGGAGTGCTCTTTAGAATCCTTGAGACATATCAATGTGGCCTAGTAAGGGGCAGGTGCAATGGCCTAGCAAGCTAATCTTCCACCTGTGGTGCTGGCAACCCATATGAGCACTGGCACATGTCCTTTTTGCTCCATTTGTGATTCAGCTCCCTGGTAATGGCCTGGTAAAGCAGTACAGAATGGTCCAAATTTGGGGTCCCATGCAGCCACATGAGAGACCTACCTCCCGGCATTGGGCCGGTGCAGTTTTCACCATAGCAGTCATTTAAACAGTGAACCACTGAATGGATGATCCCTCTCTGTCTCCCTCTTTCTCCTGTGATTCTGACTTTCAAGTAAAATAAGTAGATTTTAAAGAAGAAATTACAGCATAGTTTGAATTTTTCTTATTTCTGGCAGAGCTGCTGATAGATAAAGAGTTCCTCTCAAACATTGCCTGCATTAGCAAATTTTTGTTTTAGCAAATGAGAATCTGCCAACAAGTTAAAATATAGCTCCACATTATTTGTGTCTTAAATGTAATAATCACATCCACCTGATGTAATAACACATCGGAGCTCATGATTCTATAAAGGATAGTAATTCCCTGGAAGCTAATCTGAAAACTATTTCTTTATAAACAATAAAGGCAATAGTGTATCAGCGTCTTGTTTCTCCCTCTTAGGTGATAAGAGAAACCTGCTGTTTGGGTAGTTTCTGTAATTTGGAAAGAGTGGGAGTCAAGTAATTCTCCACAGTCACACAGCAAGAAGGAAACCATGAATGGATTTCTGAGCAACCTTTAACATAAAGTAGTTAAGAACTTTGTTAAGGTTGTTGTGCACTTCATTACCCAAGTAGACCACTGTATTTCTTTTTAGCTTACTTATCCTCCAGTCCGCAAAATATTGGCACAGAAACTAGTTTATCTATAATTATTCTAGGAAACTCTATGGGGGGGAAAAAGGATATGTGTAATTCAAAAATCTGAGTCAATTTCTTACAATATTTATCCCAGAAAAATGCCAATGGTTATCTCATGCTTTTTCTCTTGCATTTCACAGCAGGCATGGAAGAGAGATTTTGAGAGGGCTGTATTGACAATTACTCTTCAGGTTCGCAATGATGTAATATGCCTCATTCCTAAAACTGGGGTCAGTGTTGGCTCTAACCTTCAATTGATCATGTCAAGTTCACAGACAGTGCTTTCCTGCTATCAATAGTGCACAGTCTTCTCTTGAACTGACTAGGGCTGAAGATGCTGGATAAACCCAAAATTCATCAGTATTACTATTTTACACAGTATATTTCATCTAAAAAGTTTCTTTGTTTCATAAGTAAAAGTCCCTTCTGCCTTCAACTCACTGTTTTTATAAAATCACATAAGTAAGTTTTAGATGGACTTAAGGCTTGTCTATTATTTTATATTCCCATATTCCTCACAAGTAAGATGATGCAATCAATTAGAGTATTCATCAACAAATATGACATTTAGGACTCTTAACCTCTCTTCCTTTCCTTTCACTCCTACCAAAAGAATACTTGTAATACCCTTCTATAGTGACATTGAGATTGACCTGCTGATATTCTTCACCAGCGAAATGTGAGCAGGGATGACATCTGTACTTTCCACATGGAAGCTTTTCTAAAAGCTCCAAAGCAAACAGTCGTTTTTCTATGACACATTTTGCTCTGCCAAGAGACTGGTTGCATTTCGGATTGAGGATGCACAATCAGTTTAGAACTGGAGTGAAAGTGACATGGAGAAAACCCTATCAGTTCTGCAATGTGATTGTGCTGAAAGTGAGAAATAAGCAATTGGTAATGTAAGCCATTGGGATTTCAGTGTCATTTTGTTTCTATTGCCCAACCTATGTCAATACACCAATCTACACATTTTTACATGTTATTCCAGGTTTAGATTTGTAGATATTATTCTGCTGTGTAATTAGTTTTCAACCTTCAATGATTTGACGATTCCACAATAAAGGTAAAATTCATTCAGTAGAAGCTATAGCAAGATTTGAATTTTGATATTTAACTGATCTAGTATAGCACAGTGCCTTTGTGAAATTGGATAGCATGAGCACGCATACTTCCTGATCTGCACACATTGAAGAGAATATTAAATACATTGCTAAATACATAGAAACCTGCTCAATCTACAATAGGTTTATCCAGAAGTAACTTGGTTGTAAGTAGTAGAGCATCTATATTCTATTTGTCTCAGTTACATAGAATTCTCCCTATTTTATTAAATGTATTATTGACATCAAGGGTAATTTCTATTTTAGTAGAAATAGCTTTTTTTTATTTTATGTATCCTTTTTTCTGTATTACAGTTCATTTGTACTGCTATAACAAATACCTGAGATTTAGTCATTTGTAAATTAGAGATTCATTCTCTTGCAGATCTGGTGGCTGGAAAGTTCTTTGATGAGGGTTTTGGCAGATTTAGTTGTCCAGTGAAATGTTAGGTCCTCCAAGAAAAGGATTCACCAGGATGCGAAGGCAAAAAGCCAAATGACCTGAAAACTGCCTGGGACTTGTTTTGTTAAGATCCTTGTACCCATCCACAGGGGAGTAGCCCTCATAGCCTCATCAGCAACATCGGAATTTTGGAGAGGATACTTTCAAACCCATAGCATTTTCTAACTATTTTTTGGCTTGACCCACTCAGTTCTGCTCTGTGTGTGTACTAGGTGAGTTTGGGCAATGCATGGCAGCCAGGGTAATCAGGAAACTAGGAGGTTAAAGGAGATCAGGGAAGTAGCAGCTCCCTTAATGCTTCTGCCAGCATTTTGACAGTAGCTACAATCCACAAGACAAACCAGTTTAAGGCCTCCTTCATCCAGGACTAGGAGCTCTCCCTTGGTTCCAATGACCCAGCTCACTCTTCTTTTTAAGACTAAGACTAATAAGCAATTTTCCATTCTCCTGTACCTCAGAGCTCCAATACCCTGTTTTGATCCTTGTTAGCCTGCAAACACCTTTTGAGTACCATATTTAATACTTAGTTCAATACCCATGCTTGACAAATGTTTTCTGCTTGACAACTTGCCATTCAGTACAATAGCCTGCTGCACAATCTCTTCTGGTAATTATTTTGAATAAACTATACACCATTTTTATCTTATTCCAGAATAAACTTATGTTGAATTTTTCCTATACTCTTATTAATAACAACTGAATGAATTTAAGGAAAATCCATTCTTAAACTCTTTAATCAATCAATTCAATTATGCAAGTCCAGTATAGTTCTGCTTTTTTTCAATATACCTGTTCTCTCCCAACACTGTTTTCTACCTATAATTGCCAGAAAATCTTGTAAGATACTTTTATTTGTCTTTATATTTCTTATTATTGTTAAGAGTGGGATTTCATTAAATTTCTTTCTCTAACTTGTAATTTCTGGCGTAAATCATGCTACTTTTTATAACTTCATGCATACAATCACTTCTAACTATTTTAGTAGATTATCTTGTGCAAAATAATTATGATTTTACTTCTGGATTTATTACTGATTCAGACACACATGCATTATAATTTCAACCATAGGACCTGGGGAAGTAGCCTATAGGCTAAAGCCCTCCCCTTGCATGCCCAGGATCCCATATGGGCACCAGCTCTAATCCCAGCAGCCCTGCTTCCCATCCAGCTCCCTGCTTGTGGCCTGGGAAAGTAGTAAAAGACAGCCTAAAGCCTTGGGACCCTGCACCCACGTGGGCGACCCAGAAGAGGTTCCAAGTTCCTGGCTTTAGATTGGCTCCGGCCATTGCGGTCATTTGGGGAGTGAATCATCAGATGAAAGATCTTCCTCTCTGTCTCTCCTCCTCTCTGTATATCTGCCTTTCCAATACAAATAGATAAATCTTTTTAAAATTATATAGTTTCGATGTTGTTCAACATAAATTAAGTGTTGAAATTTTACTTTGGACTGGCATTGTGGAGCAGTGGTTTAAGGTACCAACTGTTTATAGAATAAAGTGGTTTGTCCTATAAAAACCTCAGTTGAGCCTCGGTTGTTTGACTTCCAACCCAGCTTCCTTCCAATGTGCTTGTGACAGCCACAGAAGATGGACCACATGCTTGGGACAGTGACTCTCACAAAGGATTCTAAGATGGAGTTATAGACTATTGGCATAAACCTGACACAGTCCAACTTCTGTGGCTATTTGGAGTGTAAACCAACAGATAGAAATTTTCCTCTGTCTCTGCCTTTATCTCTCTCTCTCATATACTTATACATATACATATACATATATATATGCCTTTCAAATAAATAAATGATGTTCAAAGCCCAATTATAGTATTTGGAATGAATTGTGTATATAATGAAATGAAGAGCTTTGATGAAAGCACAGGAGAAAGCAAGCAGAGATATAATATGGTGTAATCTGTGTGTTAATGTGTAAAATGCAAAATATGCAAAATAGTTTGTGAAAGCAACTAAGGAAGTGAATAGAGTGAACCTTGTAGACTGTACTGTTAGGAAAAAAATAAGCAGAGGGTCCCTTCACTGTCAACTCCAAAGGCTAAACAAGCAAACATGGCAGGCATGTCCATTTGGAAAACATATTCAGGGGAAAGAAGGACAATTGCCTAAAATCTATCAAAAACAAAGTGCTAAGCAAGGAATTCCATAGAGAGGAAACATTATTTTTTTTGCAGAGAAACCTATTCTACTGTCCTGGAAATCAAACAGGGAAGTATCTTTGGGACTCTGTGTAAACGTAGATATGGTTGGATTAAACAGTCTTGAACATAAAGAATTTTAGGCTAACCTTGCCTGAAGGGTGTCTGTTAAGCTGCCTTGGCAGAGCTTCAGATTTCCAGCATGTGTAGCAGAGTTTTTGCCTTGCCTTAAGCTCTGAAAGGGATCAGCTAACTGAGAGACAGTGTATCAACATGATACTTGGACCTGTAACTCACCTCATTATTTTACCCCATGGATACTGAACTCAAATATTCTCCAAAATCTGTCCTTATGGATTTTTTTTCAAATATTTTTGAAAGTTATGAGCCAGAGAAATAGGAAGTCAACACTTTAAACATGTGAATAACCTTCAGAGGTAGCCTTCAGAGTTCTAGTAGAAAGAATCCCAACTCAACCGAGTAACATGCTTAAAGAGTCCAAATATTTTTCCTTTGCATTTAATAAGGGAGAGAAATATTGACTTATGAAATCGCCGCATGCTTATATAATTTGACATGATAAGACTTGATTTGGCTAAATGACTTTCCATTTGGGAAGGTGATTAAGATGGCCACACTATCGTCCTGAGCTTAACTAAATTTTAGGAAGGTTTCTTTCAGAATTACAGCCAACTGAGCTCCCTTTTTCATACAACATATATTTATGCTTGAGATTTATTTTGAAAGAGTCACAGAAAAAGGGAGAGAAAGATAGAGGTCTTCCATCTTCTTGTTCACTCCCCAGGTGGCCACAATGGCTAGCCCTGAGCTAGGCTGAAATCAGGATCACAATTTCATTGGGATCTCACACATGGGGTGCACATCCCAAACACTCAGGCCATCTTCTGCTGCTTTCCCATTCATTTAGCAGGAAACTGATTCCAAAGTGTAGCCCCTGGGACTCTGGAGGTGCAGACAACTCCTTTACCAGTGCATTCACTTTAGAATGCTTGCAAATCCTTGCTGTTTTTCTTGTTGAGCCTCAGAAATGACCTAGAAGCCATCTCTATCAAAGATAAAATCCATACTTCCCAGGAGATGTCTAAATTCTAACTTACATTAGGAAACACAGAGGGTCTTACACATTTGATTAAACTTCCCCATAACTTTCGCCAATAACTTCACAAATTGGCCCTAATGTTTAAAAAAAAAATGTTCATTGTGGTGTGTTTGTTTAAGGAGTGTTTTCATCTCTCACTACCATAACATTGAATAAAGCTACTTTGCCTGTTTAAGGACTGCCCTGATAGTGTGACTTTCACCAGTGTTACATGATTAAAGTAGACTTAATACCCTTTTACTGGGCCCAGCGAGGTGACGCAAGTGGTTAAGTCCTCACCTTGCACTCCCGGAATCCCATATGGGCGCAGGTTCTATCCCTGCAGCCCCGCTTCCCTTCCAGCTCCCTGCCTGTGGCCCGGGAAAGCAGTCGAGGACAGCCCAAAGCTTTGGGACCCTGCACCCGCGTGGGAGACCTGGAAGAGGCTCCTGGCTTCGGATTGGCATAGTATTGGCTGTTGTGCTCACTTGGGGAGTGAATCATCGGACGGAAGATCTTCCTCTCTGTCTCTCCTCCCTGTATATCCGCCTTTCCAATAAAAAAAAATCCTTTTACTCTGACTCAACTTTAAACAGCTTTCCTCTAGATTTAGGCCTCTAACCTCCCTCCTCTTGGGACATTTAGTTTAGAACAGTTAATTGCAACAACTTTATTTATCTGCTAGGAAAGAAAAATTTTAAAAATGAACCTGGTTTGAAGGATAGAGAGGAAAGTTTATCCTAGCATTTATGGTTTAAAAATAAATTTTCTTTGCTTTCCAGTATCTGATCATCTGGCTATAAATATTTTTTATTCTTCTTATTTTGACAATATAAAGACTGAACACGCAATAGTTTGTAATGTCAGCAGGGGCAAGGTAGAATGGGAAACTTCACTACTTTCCCAGATCTATATTGTGAAATGTGTGAAATTTGTTCATGTTATATAAATAAGACAATCTAAAACATGTGAAAATAAAGTTCATAATTGTAACGTTGATTTTGGATTTCACAAGGCCTTCAGAGATCAGGATATTTTTAACAATTCAGCAAAGCACAGTATAGTCCTGAAATTGATACAAATGGGTTTAGTTCACACATACATGTTGTTTTTCTACAACTCAGGAGAAAGATAATCTTAACTGAAGTACCCTTGTAATTTCTATAATGATTATTCTCTCAATAATAGCATTTGAAAAATTTAGGATATATTTGTATGTATGTATGTAATATGCACACTAGTTTGTGGTTCAAATATATTTTCTTTCTCTCCATAGTCTTAAATGAAATGCAGCGAAAGAAAGAAAGAGAGGGGGGAGAGAGGAGAGGGAGGGACAGAAAGAGGGATAAAGGAAGGAAGGAAGGAAGGAAAAGAAAGAAAGAGAGAGAGAAAGAAAGAGAGAGAGAGAAAGAAAGAAAGGAAGAAAGCAAGCAAGCAAGCAAGCAAGCATACCTCTGATTTCCTAGCATTTTTGAGAAGTTAAATTCAGAAAGCAATTCTTTTTAGTCAAAAATTCTCAGTTTTCTACCTAAACTGAACATGGATGTTTGCTGCTTATTTAAAAGTATGAGTAGAAATTTTGCCTTCTGGGTTAAGCTAATATATTGTATAATTTAAAAATTCATAAAAATAAATCCCTTAAGGCTTTCTATTTTCAACTTTATATTTACCTTTTAACTTTCAAAAATGTAAGTGAGGGATGAGTGTTGTGATTCAGGGGGTTTATGCATCTGCCTGTCCTGCCAACATTCCACATGGGTTCTGCTTTGTCATCTGGCTGCAGCACTTCTGATCCAGCTCCCTCATAATAGCCCTGGGAAAGCAGCAGAAGATGACGCAAGTGTTTGGGTCCTACAACCTACCTGGAAGACCCAGATGAAGCTTCTAGCTTTCAGGACATTTGGGAAGTGAAGAAGTCAGTAGAAGTTCTCTCCATCCCCCTTCCCCTCTCTGTAACATTACCTTTCAAACAAATCACATGTATGTGAATGTGTATATATATATATGTATATGTGTGTGTATATGTGTATGAATAGAAATGTGTACTAATTTCTTAGACTTTAAAATTTGTAGTTTTTAATTACTGGGTTAACTCAAAATATTCACCAAGTGACCAAAACCTTATTTTGTTGCTACCAGTGTTCCATGTGAAATAAAGATAGCTTAAGAAGGAAACTGCATAGATGACAATAATAGTGCCTCATTATTAATTCTCCAAAGCAAAAAAGCCAAACATCTTAGATTCAGCTCTTAGGTAATTTCAAATTAGTTACTCTGTAGGTAGTAGGTTGAAGTCCATGAAAAAGTACTAGTTAGACATTTTGATTTTCAGAAAAGGGATTTTATAAGCTTTAACCTAAAAGTCACTGTACTCCATTTTAATAAAACAAAAAGGTACTAGGAATTTATGTGTTATGTTCAAAACATTAAAAACCAGCAGCAAGCACAAATGTTGTTCAGCACAGTATTTTTGAGTGTAAACTCTAATGAGTACAGAATATAGTGACTTGAAACTTGACCCTGGGGGTATGTTTATTTCAGGATCCTCAATTGTCATTATTTTTCCAATCAATTCAGTTTGGAAAGCTGCCTGAAGGGTATTGGGGTCATGAATGAAGGTTAGCTTTTTTATTCCCTTACTGTGCAAACTACTGTCACTCAAGACTTTTGTACTGGGTTTTAAGTATAAAGTAGCTACTTTGGGATCAGAGAAAGGAAATCTATATTCTCAGTAAAATTAGGCAAATCCATCTTTGACCAAACTGCTGTTATGAGCTGGGCTTTGATGACTGGTAGGAGTTGAAACATTGGAAAAGGCAGTTCATGCTTGAGGAGCCTACTTAGGGAGATGTCAGTGTGATCTGATCTACCTTACATCTAAAGTATTTTCAGTGAAGAAAATGTCAGGTTTTTAAGGTTTTGCTCTTTTCATTCTCAACTGTAGTCCCTTTGTTATACCCCTTCTTTCTGCTCCTGTGTTTCATGCTTATCTTGAAACCTGGCAGTGAAAGATCCAACATATGGAGAGACTGAAGAAAGAGGAAAAGCCAATGTTTCAGAGAATGGAATTTATTGAGGGACGTAAGAACAGAAACAAGGTCTCAGGGGGCCAAATCTAAAAGCTGCTAACTGCATAGTTTATGTTGCAGAAAAAGAATATTTGTATAATATAAGACTTTATATTTTGTACCCAGATTTCATTTTTTTACCCAGATTTCATCTGCATAAGCAAATAAAAGTCGTTACCTCTTTTATCTAAACATATGCTATTTGCAGTGATGAAGTAATTCTGAGCAAAGACAAATAAAGGAGAAACAGAAGGACAAGAATGTAAAAGAGTGGCATGTTATGGATGTGAAAATATGGGATCCAAGCAATCCTTGAAAACTGGCAGAAATTTCCCTTATTTAAAGTGTGGATGTCATGTCTTCTTTGACCCTTCACTGATTTGCTGTCTCTTGAACTAATTTCTTCTTTTCCAACTGAATCATCAAAACACTACACATTCTGCCTTGAAATACTTTCTTACCTTGCATGCATGTCACAGTTGTTAATGTGCAACTTCCCTGTCTAACTGAAAATTACCATGGCACATCACCCAGCAAAATTCCTGGTGTTGTAGAGGTGCTGTAGGGTGAAATAATAACTTGTGTAAAATTCTAATTGGAACAAACTCTGCTACAAATAACAAAATAATAAGAGAAAATCAAGTAGAAGTTCATTAACATGTATAGTCCATACACACATGAGAATGAGTAACTTTGATCAAAGAGATGGCTTTGAATTACAGATTATATAACCTCTTTAACAGAGAACAGTAATTTCTATAAAGCAAAATGCAAAAAAAAATTCAAATCTGTATACGTAGCAAAGTGGGGGGTGAAGTAAACAAATGGGAGATAAATCTAGTTACTAATGATATTCACTTCCCTTGTCTTCTTCTGGAGTTGGATGGGAAGTGGAGCAAGTGGGACACAAATTGGTACCCATATGGGTTCCCAGAACTTGTAAGATTTAGCCATTAGATCTTACATATTTGGGCATTGGGCCCAAAGATGACTTTTTCATGGAATCAAAAGCCATGCTGAGTTTCTTACATGATAATTTTGTCTCAATCGTTAAGCAAAAGATGCATTTTTTAGGGTGATATTGAAGGAAATATTTAAATTATCTGAAATATCAATTATATATTTAATGTTTTTAAGACAAATTTTGGTTTATTTGTCTGTAGATAGATGGTAGATTATATTAATAAATATATAAAAGCCTAGGAACTGCATGCTTTGTGATGAAATTTGTGCATAAAGTTAGGGATGTTTTCTGAAAAGTAATCAAAACAAGTTCTTTCTTAACAACTTCAGTAGAAGAAAATGAACATAGATATCTTAACAGTATCACATTTTTAGTATTCCAACTAAAGGTCACTTTTGTCATATTTGCTACCGTGTATGATATTTCAAGGATTTACACCTTATCAAATTTCATCAAGCAAGATTTTGCTGAGAATTTTAATGTTGCTTTTAAAATGCACACCATTCTGTGGAATTTGTGTTACAGTAAATTTTAAACAGAAAATTTATTCAGAAACTTGGATGCATTTGGAGGCTATCAGTTTGTTTTTATAACACCAATCTAGATTTAGCATCTTATACAAAAGTTTAACTCGTCTTATCTTGTATTAAAGAATTAGAACTGCATGTTTAAAACGAATTTCTTGGAAATCATATCTTAATGAAATTATGATGAACTTCTTCAAGGTGTGGATTGATGCCATTAATTTGCTTAAAGGAAACAGAATTGGGACACGCACTGTGGTATAGCAGGTTGAGTGTCCATTTGTGGCACCAGCATCCATTTAGAGGCCTGATCAAGTTCCGACCGCACACCTTCAAACCTGGCTCCCACCTAAAGCTTCTGGGAAATCAGTCGATTCGAATCCAAGGACTTGAGTCCCCGCCACCCACAAGCGACACCTGGTCAGAACCAGTTAGTTAGCCAATTGCTTAACAAATTTTGCATTCAGAGCTAATATCAACTGAAGCCTGGGCAGTACACATCAAGGCTTTTTATGACATGAGAATGATTTATTAACAAAAAGTTTAATCTGTTTTGAAATAGACTCTGGAAGTACTTCCCACTGAAAAAAAAATCTCCCTTGTTCTTTATATTTCTGGGATCACCATGATACCTTATAAGACAACAGTTAAATTTTGATAGGAAGAAAAAATATATATTCTATTTGTTCTTATCCCCTGGTTTTATTATTGCATTTTTCAGCTAATTAATGACATATATAGCCCAAAAGTCTTACCTAGAATTTTTCAGAACTAAGCAATTCAACATACTGTTATTCTTGATGCATTTTCGTTAATAGAGATGTTAAGATTCTGCAGTGCCTAACTCACAAATTAAGCTTTATCATAATATCATATAAAAGAAAAACAGTACACCTAGAGTTTAATATTATTTGCCATATGGTAATATATTTCTTATGATGAAGAGGGAACTACTGTATAACAAAATCTGATTCATTCAAATTGAGCTCAATATTACATAATTATGAGATTATCCCTTTGAAGACTAAAAAGAAAAAATTCCCTCCCCAAAGATGTTCATTCTTTGAACATAATGTATTGATACCAATGCATGTATGTCCTCTCTCTTCTTTACTTTTTTGAGTCTGTATTCTTGTCTTGCCTGGATAAAGTTTTGTCGTTTCTTTCACATTTTTTTTAAAAAAGAATGCCTATATATTTCTTTGATATGCTATTTTCTATTACCTATTTCTAATCCCTGTGCTCTAATCATTGTTATTTACTTCCTTTATTCTATTTTCTCATGGTTTGAAGTTAGGCTCCTGATTTGGTCCTTCTCATTTTTCAGCATCAGAGTGTATAACTCAACATTTTCCTATTAGTACATTCTTTGTTACAAAGCAAAATTTAGTTACATTGTAAAATCTATTTCCATATGTGTCTACATATTTTCTCATTTTTCTTGTGCCTTTCTTTGACTCATTTATTGTTACAGAATCGGTTGTTTAAATAACAAATAATTTCATTAACTTATTTTTAAAAACATTTATAAATTTTGAAAGTCAAAGTTAAAGAGAGAAAACAAAGACAAAAAGAGGGAAAGATGGAGAGAGAAATATTCCAGCCAGTGATTCACTCTCCAGAAGGTTACAATGGCCAAAATTGCATCAAGCCAAAGCGAGGAGCCAGGGGATTCAGCCAGGTCTCCCTGTGGTTGTCTGGGACCTAAATATTTGAGCCATGTTCTGCTGTTTCTGCCAGGGCCTTCTCGAGGACCTGGGTTAGAAGTGGACTAGCAAGGACTCAGTCGAGTGCCCATATGAGAAACTGGCATCACAGAGCACGTCTTACCAACTATGCTGCAGCATCAGCCCCCAAAACTGTGGATGTTTTAGATTTTCCGATTTTTCTTCACCTATTGATTTCTAATACATTGATTGGCATCACAAAATTGGTTGCTGTTTCCTTGGGGTTGGTTGGTGTTCACACAGCTTGCATGGATGTCCATGTCTCTTTTCTAGACGTGGGAATGTTTAAACTATTGTTTTATTTAGCAAGTTGTCAAGGTCTTGTTTCCTTTTCTTCCCATTGAGGAATACCTGTAGTATGAGTATTTGGTCATTTGATTGTATCCCATATGTCATGTAGGTTTTCTTCATTCTTTAGAACAAAGCCCTCTACCCCTACTCTGCCCTGTATCTGATGCTGGTGAAACAGACAGGACATGCTGTGCAATTTTTCCCTGCTGAGTTTGACACTCTGAGTAAGGTAGGGGAGAGGTCCTACATATGCTCAGACTGCTTTCAGCTCCCCAGGCTGAAATAAAAGTCAACGGGTGTGGAATTTTTTCTCAATTCAAACAGGGAGAAAAGGGGTGCATGGCAACTTCTTCGTTGACCTGGCAAGATGGCAACTTGCAGCCTGTAGCTGTTTGCATCGCGTGACTCGCTGCCATTGTATCGCTCTTGTCTCCTCTTGTCCCACAGAATCTTCACTAGTTTTTTACTTTTTCATCAGAATTTTTTGTCAGTGGCCCTTCCTTTGTTCTTTTTACATTGCAGAGCAACAGGGGTTAGTGTGTCTATACCTTATTAATCCATCTTGAAACTCTGTCTTAGTTTATTACTTTAATGATACTAAATGTAGCATCCCGTGTAGGTTCAGCAAGATGATACGGACGTACAAGAAAAATCCTGAGAAAATGTAATTCTGATATGACTAAAATATACTGTTGTTATCAGGTATAAGTTAGTCCAATCAGAGGGTACTTTTATTTGTTGATAATTGTCTAAATTATTTTATTCTAAATAAGAAAATAGTCTCAGTTGTATCCAGCAATATTGATGGCAAGAAAAACCAAACATAACACAGTTTAATTTTGAAATCAGTGCCATTAACACAAATTTATAATTATTATACAATTTCTTTTGAAAATGAATCAGCAAACATTCCTTAAAACGGAGCTATTATATGATTAGTATAGCCTGAGAGTGCTCACTAGCCTAAAAGCATTGTAATGATATGGTATTCATATCAACCTCATAGCATTAGAACGAGTGTTTTTCAAGACATAAAATAACTGTGTTCTAGATTTCACGTTTTTTGACAGATACGAACTTTTGACATTGCCTTGTGCTAACAATCAGATGTTAAAGAAAGGGGAAGCAATCTCCATACATTGTCTGTGTTCGATTTGTAAGGATAATTGGCATTTGTTGTAAAACACTGAATTCCTTGACTAGGTCTTAAGTATACCTCTGAAATGTAGCATTCTTACCAGCAGTCTCTGCTCTCGATCGAACTCTCAGTTCTTGCTAATTATGTATTTTGTGAGATTTCTCATTATTTTTCCTCTGTTTACATTAACTGTTTCCCTCTATTGCCTGTCATTTTTTTCTGTGAAGAAAAAATCATTTTATTCTTTTTTTCCAATAATTGAAACGAAGTAAGTTTTATCCTCCTTTTTTATCCTATAAATCATGGGTAAGTTTGCCAAACTCAATGTTTGAAGTACAGCTGTCAAAATAAGGCAGTTTTGATACTTGGGGATACATCTATACATAATCATAATAAATGACACATCATCTGATATTTCATGCATAAATAGGATGAATTGATGCAAAATATTCCTAGACATTGGCAAAATATTAGCACTAGCTGTAAGCTCAGCCAGAAGTACTCATTAATGTGTAGACATCATATATTGAAAGCTGTTTGTGGAAATTAAATAACTAAAATTCCCGTACTTTTTAAGTTTGGAAGATAAACAGCTATAATTTTTAATGCATACATTAAGGAAATTTTTTTTAAAGTAGAAGAGGTGAAATGAAGAATCATTAGGTTGTTTCCTCAGCCTGTTATGAACTGTATACTCAGGGAAGGCATCTGTGACATGGTGTTAATCTTTTATCAATGATGGTTATCGTGAATGAAGATATTCTGGATCAGTGGTAAAGTCATCACTCCTTTCAGTCATAAATGCATTGATCTGTCATGCCTCATTTCCTTTCATATCGTGGCAGGATAATGAGCTGGATCATTGTTCCTGGAATTTGTATCACAGGAGAGAAATATAGAAATTGTGAAGCTGGGGCAGGCTTTCACACACCAGTGTAGACACCATTTGGGAAATCACCATTCTATGCAGTGTACCTGGTAATGAGTCTTAATTCTCCTTTAACTCTAGTTTCCAGCTAGTGTACACCCTAAGGGACTGCAATCAGTTGCCCATATACTTAACCCACATAACCAGATACTGGGTTTATTCACATTCTTTCCCTTTCTTCTCTGCCTCTTGTTCCTGCCAGGTTTCAGGGCTACAAGTATCTGTGTTTGGATCTTTAAAATCATCAGTAGGAATTAACAATGGAATGAGAATAGCTTTCTTTTGTACTCATTGTGTAACATTGCTAGCATTACTACCCTGTGACTCCATTTTAAAAACTATTCTCGGGCCCGGCGCGGTGGCGCAAGTGGTTAAGTCCTCGCCTTGCACGCCCGGGATCCCATATGGGCGCCGGTTCTAATCCCGGCAGCCCCGCTTCCCTTCCAGCTCCCTGCTTGTGGCCTGGGAAAGCAGTTGAGGACGGCCCAAAGCTTTGGGACCCTGCACCCGCGTGGGAGACCCGGAAGAGGCTCCTGGCTTCGGATCGGCATAGTATCGGCCCGTTGCGCTCACTTGGGGAGTGAATCATCGGATGGAAGATCTTCCTCTCTGTCTCTCCTCTCTGTATATCCGCCTTTCCAATGAAAAAATAATAAAAATAAATCTTTGAATAAAAACTATTCTCTTGTTTTTGTTTTTGTTTTGGAATGAATGTCTCTTGTCTTTGGTATCATTATTAATCTTTAAGGGCCTTACTTAGTACATCTAAGAAGATACTTTTAGCTGGTCATAAAGAGACAAACATCATGCTTTTGATATGTGACAGCCAATCTAAAGCGCGCGCACACACACACGGTGTAAATGAAATGGCCCTTTGGAAGTAGCTTGCATTGTTTAGCCCATCTTTATACTCCAGTAGAAAGGTGGTCTTCTGATCTTTATACCTTTTACTGGTTGAATGTCGTAAGTAGTGGCAAATTAAGCCTGTGACTATATGATGAATTAATATTATACCTATAGAATCACAAATGAAGAGAGGGAAGGCAAGGCAGCCAATGCGAGGGGCCTGGGAGGAAGATGGGTGTAGGTTTCTCCTTGAGCTGTGCCTATGGAATACATTCATTTTGTTCTTTTTCTGTTAACAAAAAGAAGTAAAACAATGCAATCTGAGCAACTAATTCTCCTGGGTTAAAACCAATTAATTCATGTTTCACTGTCTAGAATAAACATAACAATTATATATCCAATTTATTCAATCAATTTCTGATACACTTGTGGATTATATCTGTGGGAAACTACTGTAAATAATTTTCCTACGATGAAAACAATACATGTTTTAGGAATAAAAGCATGAACTTTTGTGGAATACATCCTTTGCACTGGCAGTCCTATATTATAGAATTTTAATTTGATTGACTTTGGCATATACAAAAACAGATTTGCAAGTATCAGCAACATACAACAGTTTTATTTCTTCATTTCTTCAAAACCACTTGAGCTGCAATCTTTCAGTTCTCAGTTTTATAATTTTGAAGAGATATTTTATAAATGTCTTGAGTATTTGAATTTTCATATAAGAACATTTCCAGTCCCTTTTCCATTTCATATTTGTTTCTTTTTACAAGATTTATTTAATTGTATCACAAAGTCAGATATACAGAAAGGAGGAGAGATAGAGAGGAAGATCTTCCTTCTGAAGATTCACTCCCCAAGTGAGCTGCAATGGCTGGTGCTGTGCTGATCCAGAGCCAGGAGGAGCCAGGAATCTCCTCCAGGTCTCCCACACGGGTGCAGCATCCCAAAGCATTCAGCTGTCCTTGACTGCTTTTCCAGGCCACAAGCAGGGAGCTGGATGGGAAGTGGAGCTGCCGGGATTAGAACCGGCACCCATATGGGATCCTGGCGAGTTTAAGGCAAGGACTTTAGCCGCTAGGCCACCACGCCGGACCCCTCATATTTGTTTCTTCATAATACATGTTTGAAATATTTACTTGTTCATCGTATTTTAATTTTTTTAAAATTCTGGGTAAGAGTTCTTGCTATTTATTTCTTCTATTTTTTTCTGAACATTTGGTTCTAGGTTAATGTTCACTCAGTTTCCTCTAAAGGCTACATTTTACATAACCACTTGGTGCTATTAAAAATAAGAATTTGGGTTTGCCGGTGTGGCTAGTGGCTAAATCCTCACCTTTCATGCTCTGGAATCCCATGTGGTTACCAGGTCATGATCCAGCAGCTCCCTGCCTGTGGCCTGGGAAAGCAGTCGAGGACTGCCCAAAACCTTGGGACCCTGCACCCATGTGGAATACCCGGAAGAGGCTCCAGGCTCCTGGGTTTAGATCAGCTCACAACTGGCTTTTGGGGTCACTTGAGGGAACCAGCAAACAGATCTTTCTCTGTCTCCCTCTCTCTGTGAATCTGCCTTTCCAATAAGAGTAAATAAAGTATTAAAGCACACACACAAGAATTTGTTATTGGTACAAGGTGCATGTGCAATACTGCATCATTTAGTCATTGACGATTCAGGCAACTGCAATCATACTTAAGAAATATAAATATTAACTCACTAATGTCAGCCTCTTTGACCCTAACTTATTCTCCATGAGACTGTGCAAATTCTCCCATTAGAAATGTAGACGTCAGAGCTAACAATCGGTCTTCTAGTCACCATTTGAGGGCGACTGCCACTGCAAATGAAATTCCAGTTCTTGGTGTGAACTATCACCGGCACTACCCTCACTGGAAAACTGAGTTGCAGTGTAGTCTGGCAAAGGTAGACGTCTTTAAATTTTCGCCAAATTTTGATGGTGTAAAGACGCATGGCATCGTCATTTTTACTCTATGGTTTAGTTTCAGTAGAGCAGTTACTGTCTAGGCATTTTCTTACTAGCTATCTCTTTCTTCTTTTATTTACTAAAAGAGCATTTATACCAAGAACAGTCTTTGCTATTACACTGAAGTAGTAACTTTTAAACCAATTAAACTTCCATTTTTTTTCTGGATCTGCTTTGTTTTTTTGTTGTTTTTACCTGCCTTTACATAAACATTTTCCTAATTTAAAATGTCCTAATTTCACTCAGACTACATCAAAAGTAAATTTATGAAACCTAAGTACTAATAAATGAAAGAGTTGACACGCAAAAGATCCATTGGAAATTCATATAAGGAGAAGACATGTATGATTTTAACTATTTTTGCACATAATTACATCTATGTTTTAATTCAATATTTTCTGAAGTTTCAAAAACTATTCCTATGAAGGCAATCATTTCTTACATTCTTTTTATACCATTTCAAGAATACAAATACACTTTCCTCCCTCTTCCACCCTCCCTCCACCTCTTTACCCTCTCCCTCCCTTTTCTTCATCAGTTTTTGCATAGACAGAATTTAATCTTCTCTATTCACAGGTTGAATTTGCCCCAACCATAATATTCAGCAAGTAAAAGCAGGAATACCACAGTTCCACAGGAATATAAACAAGGGCTAATTAAACAAGAGCTAAAATGTCAGTAATATCACAGAATGTCCATTTCACAGAATGTCCTGTATATTTTGCTATATTATTCGTACACACACACAAGGGCTAATTTTTTGTACACACACACAAGGGCTACTTATTTGTACACACACACAAGGGCTAATTAAACAAGTGCTAAAATGTCAGTAATATCACAGAATGTCCATTTCATTCCTGTATATTTTGCTATATTATTTGTACACACACACACACACACACACACACACTAGATAGTACATTCTATACTAACTGCCACACACCAGGGAAACCATATCATATTTGACTTGATAAACACCAAAGATGTTGCAAATCACATTGATAAATGGAAACTAAGTATGCCATTATAAAGACTTATTTTTCATCCAAATAAATGTGATTATTAAATTAGGTCACAGACAAGAAACCGAACAATTACTTGTATTATGTATTTTAGAAAGATATGTATATTTGTTCCTTCATATCATAAGATGTTAATCTTGGGAGATTGCCCCTGGAGCTCTGCCTGTTTGGCTAACGTGGGAAATCATAGACACAGTCAGACACACTCAGACTCAGGAATCCCCCTGACAGTAGTCTCAGCTAAATGCAATCTCAACCTGGCCTGTTCACTGGCCATTCAGGAAAGAACGGTGGGTACTCTAGTCTCTTCTCTCTACTTGGTGAGCTGAGCTGGGACTTCCCTGAGAAGCAACTCTGAGAATTTGGTGAGGTCCCACATTGCCTGCCAGTCACATGCAGTGCATTCCTACCTGTGTCATGATTGCAGAGTGTGAGAGATAGACATCCTTTCTAGCTAATTGCAGTGTCTTTGTTAGATGGGAGGGTTGTTGAGCGATGCCCTTTTGTCCTTGCTTAACCCTTGTGTAGTGTATATGCGTTTGTAACTTGTGTTACAATAAGCAGACATACTCCATCAGACTGTCTCCAGTGGTTCTTGCTACTGAAGAACACTGTCGCCTAACCCCCTCGGTGGTCATAGGGCCTACTAGACAGGAAAACTCCAGAAATTAATTACTGTTGAAAATTCATGTCATCACATCTTAAATCAGTTTTCCTAAGCCTCTGACTGTTCTAATAGACATTTTAAGTGCTTATCAGCTTAAGACTTATATTGTAAAGTTCATGGAATGTTAATTTTGTCACTTGTAGTTTATCTAGGTTATCTACTTGTAACAAGTAAATTCAATTATGTAAAAACAGATATATGAAGTAAAGATGCTGAGTTTCTGAAGACAAAATTCTTCATAGTCTCATGATTCTACTTTGTGGCAGGAGCCTTTTCTGGCCTGCCTAATGCACTGTGAACATGCTCCTGAAGGTTAGGGGTTTTTAGACTTCAGTACTGTGTATTGGGGAGAAGAGCAATGCTTTCTGAAAATCTACACTTGAACAGAGGGTCAACACAATGACCATGCTTACATCCAATTTGGTGTTCATTCTGAAACAAGGGGTGGGGTTTTCAGGAGAATCAGATAAGATAGGACTCAAGTTTCCAACTTTTTCTCTGAGCATGTTTTGGTTTACACAGTACAGGTGATGTTTCTTTTAAAAAAAAAAAATAGCTTTCTTTTTTATGGTGTTTACATTGTCTATCAGGGTAGGAAGGATCGAGGGTTGGGGGAAAGTGGGTGTAATCATTGTTTCCACATTTTCTATTTCTTCTTGCTGTATCTGAGTGAGGGGCGTGGTAAGGAGAGAAGCCATACGCAGCCTCCTCACCACTCCAGTACCTGGGGATAGGGAACTGCCACCCATATCATCCCAGGGTCCTGATGTGATGCACAGGACGAGGGTTCTGCATAAGTGGTTTCAATAGTTCTGAAATACGGTCTATCTCACCAATCAAACGATGAGGAAACTTTCTGATGCCAACTAGCTGACAAAGTCTCCATTCACCCAGATTTTTTTTTTTATGTAATTCATTTGACTGGGGTGGTTGTCCAATTTGCTCCATTCTCCTTCCTCTGATATGATACCGGATTTCCTCTGCAGGCTCCAATGGACTGTTATATCCTCTGTGTGTATCAGGCCTGCCATCGACTGTTCTGTCTTTTCCACCATAAGCACCAACACAAAATCCATGTTCTATGTATTTGGACTAATCATTTAATGCCCATGGGATTTGTTTTGCAATTGAGAATATAAGGAATTGACTTTGTAAGCAATAAATAGACATCTATAATATAAAGCATTCATATAATAACATTCTTTGGAAGTTTTAATTATTTCCCAAATTTTTCATGGAAAGCAGATATTTTGCAAAAAGAAAACCAAAAGAAAGGAATAAAAACTACACATATCTCATTGTTTATGTCAAAATCACCTTGTACTAATTTTTTATGACATGATTGAACGTATTCTAGTATGAGGAATGAAAAATGAGACAGTGATTTAAAATGTCCCTACCATTGTAGCATAATTAATGGAAGATTGGATGTAGCAATGGTGAAATCATTGATGCTTTATAAAAAATGTACTAGGACAATTCTTAAGGAAATCATCAGTTAACCAAATCACGAATCACTTTAAGTAAATGAGTTGATGGCAAAGACAAATCCTGTGGCCACAGACCACTCATATTAATTTTGGAGAAAAAATCTTCTTATTCTTTTCCCAATCAAGAAGGGCCAGAAATACACAGAAGAAGTAGTAGATAACAGTACAGATATCTCAACTAGTTCAGCTTACACAATTCTGAATGAAAAAATGAGAAACTTTTTGCTCAATGGACATGGAAGCCTGTGCGTTAAGACCTGCTGAATCGTAATAGGAGATAAAACTAAGCTTTATTCCTAAGATCCTAAACACAAAGTGAAATCAGACTGCTGATTATCAAGAGCTAGAAGAAGCCCAAACAAAGCAAAATGTTCAGGATGTTTCGTTGTTGAATTTCTGGAAAGCAAATAGAATGACAATATCAGTTGCTTATGAAAATTTTTCAGTTAAACCAAGTTTCAGTAGAAAAGCACCCATGAGAGCTTCATCAGATTCTCCACCATAACCATGACAATGCAACTGCCAAAATGTAGCAGTTCTTATACAAACAGAAACTGTTTATAAGAGTTTTGATGGAACATCACTAGGAATCAGTTTTATAGTCTTGATTTGATTCTATGTGACTTGTTTATATTTGCTAAGCATAGCAAAATTTTAATTGACATTCTGTTGTTCAGTTAATAATGTAAAAATATATTGCATTAACAGGGACTTCCATTATACAGACATGAATTAACTGGTGCCAACACTGCAAAACTGTCTTGAAATTCATGGAGTTTGTATTGCCAAAATTTCCATTCCTAATCTTTTTAGTTTTAATCCCATTTGTTCATAAATTAATTAATTCAAATCTTGCATTTGCTCAGTTTAAAAACATGCTATTCTATAACTCAAGCTAAATAACATATTCATCCATTTACAAATTCTAAAGTAAACTGCTGGACTCAGAACCCTAACCATAAAAAGACAGAGGACAGAACAAGTCATCTACCCCAGCCATATGTTGGGAGTGAAAACCTGGGCAAACGGGGACTCTAAGATAGATTATGTCAGTCAGTGGATTCTTCAGCAACCTGATCGTGCTTGCAATGGTGAGATTGGCAGCAATTCATAACTGTTGATCTATCAAAACCATTTGAGCAAGACCCTCGGAGAATGCCCCACATCAGGGACCTGGGATGGGTGGGAGACTGGGTGGGGCTTCTCCCTTTATCTCCCCCTTTACCACAGATACAGGGGAAAAAAATATGTGGAAATAATAGTCTTACCCACTTTCCTGTAGCCCCTGAACCTCTTTGCCCTAATTAAATATGTAAAGATTGTCCAAAAATAAAGAAAAAATAAATTAGAAAATATAGGTATCTAAATAAATTGAGTACAATGATGGAATTTATAATATAGGATCAAAGTTGTGATAAAGATAGGACAGTAGCAAATTCACATGCATACTTGAGAAAAGCATATTATTTTTCTGTTTTGATTATAGTGCCATTTCTAACTTTTTAACTGTTTACACTATTGTGCATACATTTTATGATCAAGACCTCTATATTTTTTTACTTGTCAATCTTAGCAATTTTATCAAATCGTCTGGAAATAGTTTGGTTTGCATCACTTAATGCATGATTAGTTTTTATATTTGCATTGTAGTCACAGAGTCCTGTACAATGCGAAAGTCTGTGTGTATGAGTGTGTGTATGGGGTGTGACTTTGTGTGTTCGAAAAACAGAACAAAGACCAAACTATAAATGTTTACAGGCTTTAAAAAAAGAGGGCTCTACTTCTGTAAAATTGATCATATTCATCTTCCTTCCCATTACTTTTTTTTTCTGCTCTAGCTTCTTCATCTCCCTCCTACCAAAATATAATACCAGTATGGTGTAGTGTTTCTCACTAGGAAGACATGCAGTTGCACATTCAAATTCCTCAAGCCCCACAGCAATCAATACCCTGTGGCAGGTATGTTGTTCCAGGAGAAAATTGGTTTTGTGCTTCTTAAAGGAAGAGAAATGTGTATTTAGACGGGGTGGGGGAAAAGTGTAGCCGTGGAAGCAATCATTTTATCTTTTACTCCAGGAGGGAAAAAAATTGTAAAGGTAAGTGTAAAAGAATGATTAACTCAAATCTTTTCATAGGCATTATATATGACCCGATTGAAGGAAAAAATACATCAGCAACCGACAAAGAGGATAAGAAAGTGTCATGTGAAGCTCAAGGATAATGGATGTTATGTGCACTGAAATCATATTCAGGTCGCTATTCAGCTTATTTACTGGTGTGTGCATTTTGCTTTTTTGTGAATATTAAGCATGCATTGGGATGAATGGTGATGAAATCTCAATATTAAAATAGTTTCCGCTTGTTAATACAAAATTGAACCTATAAGTTTCTGAAGTGGAATTCGCTGCTTCTAGGAAGGGGCTCACCAGATTTATTTGCCCTCTACGACTGTATTTACAAGGTGAGGAGATACATTTTTAGATGAGTAAATGACAATGGTGATAAATAGTACCTTTTTTAAAGATCTATTTTATTTGAAGGCCTAAGTTACACAGAGAAGGAGAGAGGGAGAAACAGAGAGACAGACAGAGAGACTGAGATCTTCCCTTTGCTCGTTAATTCTGCAAATGGTCACGAAGACAGGAGCTAAGCTGTTCCAAAGCTGCAGGGGCAGGGACCTTTTTTGTGTCTCCTCTGTGTGTGCAGAGATCAAAGAACTGCAGCCATCCTCTACTGCTTTCCCTGGCCACAAGGAGGGATCTGGTTCAGAAGTGGAACAGCCGACACATGCACCCAAACGGGTTGCTGGTGCCAAGGAGGAGGCTTAGCTGCATGCTGGCCCTAACAAATGAATTAGGAACTGTCTGATGGGCCAACAAGTCCTAACTCTAGTTTGTATAGGTAAAGGCTTAGCCAAAACTATAATCCACTATGCATTTGGAGCAATCAAAAACTGGAAAAGCCGTTTATTTATGAACATAGTGTATGTGTTCATTTCTTTCAATTTGTTGGCAGTTTTGGGTAGTAACTCCCAGTGGGGTTTCAGTGATTTAAACTGAAAGAATGACGCTTGCAAACTTCCTCTACCACATATAGGTGCATCTATGTTTGCTACAAAGAACCTGTCTTGTCCACGTCAGGGTTATGCTAATGGCAGGGGTGCCCTCAGCTCATCCATTGTGCCAGACACACACCTTTATCACTTTTCACTATGTTGAATTCATCTTGTTTTGTTTTGCTTTTTACTCATTTGAGAGTTATTTAGTGAAAACTTTAAATGTGTGTATATTGTGGAATGATTACCACAGCCACGTTAGTTAATGCAGCTGACATCTTATTTAAGTATTGTTTGCATGTGTGTGTAGGGAACATTTAAGATTCTACTCTCAGCTAATTTCAAGTTCATAATGTAGAATCATTAATTAATACTATAATTAATCATTATAGTATAGTCACTGTTCTGCATTTCAATCCTTACACTATATTCACCTGACTACTGAAAGTTTGTCTCAGATGACAATATCTCCTAACCACTCAGACCCCAACCTTCCAGCCTTTGACATCCATCATTCTACTTGATTTCATTTAGCTTCTTCTTCTTTTCTTTTTTTAAGATTTATTTGAAAGGCAGGATAGATGACAGTTTGTGACAGAAGGGGAAACTCTATCTGGTAGTTCACTCAGCACATAGACACAACATCCAGGGCACAACTCACAGAAACCAGGAGTCAGGAGCTTCTTCCCAGTCTCCTACATGGCTCTATGATCCCAAACACTGATTCATCATTTGCTGCTTTCAAAAACACATTAAAGTGCAACACCTGGCACTTGAACAGTTGCCCATGCGAGATCAGACCCAAAATTATTTTCTTTCAAAATTATTTGAAATCTCTGTTTGTAGTTATCATCTGAATGTAATCTATGTGATATACAGTTAAATCATTCATATCATTGGGAACTTTAATGAAGTTCCATGCTTTGGATGAGATCATCCTAATTTTTTTTCAAATTGTTTTCATGTATGTAGATTCTTTTCTATTTTTAATTGTGTTCTCCTGGATTTTATGAGGATTTTATATTTTTGATCAACTGTATGGGTTTATGTATTAGCAGAATTAAGGATCTTTCAAAACAATCTTTACATTGCTTATTTTTTCCATGTGTGAGTAAATTTTTGTTTACCTGTGGTGCCTCACATTCTCCTAATTTTTTAAAAAATATTTATTTATTTATGTTATTATTCCATTATACAGTGCTATAGGCTCTGGGATTTCCCGTCCCTCTTCCCAGATGTCACTATCTGACTAATTTCCCCCATGTCATTATAATAGTATAGTCCTTCACAATCATATGTAAGGCCATCATTATGCTATTTAAGTGTATACTGACATTGTAGACATGCACATCGGCAAAGAGTCCAGCATTCTATTTTCAAGATACAGTCAACAGTTTCGTTGGGAGTCCATCTTTGACTTGGAAGTAGACACACTGTATTGTATCTTCACATATATATGTGGTAGTCTCTGCTGTGCAGTTACTATACATCTCCATAAATGAAAAGCCATAAAACAAAATCAACAAGAGAGAGAAAAATAGAAAATTTGCAACAGAATGATGTTAAATAACATGCTACTGAATAATATGTCACTGAAGAAATGAAATCTTTCTGAAGAAAATGATGCTGTTATGTGACCCATTCTTCTACTTCAAAGTGTTAACTTATTCAAGACTGGCACAACAGCTCAACTGGCTAATCCCCTGCTCCAAGTGTTGGTATCCCCCTTGAGGACTGGCTTGTGTTCTAGCTTCTCCACTTCTGATCTAGCTCCCTGCTTATGACCTGGAAAGGTCAAGTATTTGTAAAGAGAGCTGTACTCTACAAGCAAATGTACTCCAGTATTCCCATTTGGTCAAGTCTGTAAGACAGAGAAGATAGCGTTACAGCCATCATCTAACATAGGGAACTAAACCAGGGAGATGGAGAGGCTGGACACATTTCTAATATTTACTCTGACTCATGTGTGCAATCAAGAGTGTTTAAATTGTGCAAGAGTTACTCATCTCCAGAGAAAATAAATCCAGATACTGGTAACAATTGATTTAAGTGATATCATTTGATGGAAAAACACAATGGTTATAAGTTCACTGTTCTCCAAGACCAGCAGGATATATATTAAAAGTTGTAGAAGACATGCAATGCCTATGGTATGGTATAAAATTCAATGTGGGAAGCACATTGTGGCTAAGCAAGCCAACCTGACACTTTACATCCACATCCCATGTTCCACACAGTGCCTGGAACAGACACCTGCTTCCATATCTCAACTAAGCACCTGCTAAAACTCTAGGGGTGGTGGGTAACAGAGCTCCTGTCTTCTGGATTTTGTTGGCATTTTAGGCATTAAACATCCAAAGGAATGACCCTCTCTCTCTTCTCACCCTCCCTCCCACCTGCCAGCACGCACAGATAAATAAAAGGAATAAACATTTTTAAATCCATTGCCAATTGACTCACTTAAGGATTTTACTGTCCAACAGTTCTTACAGAAAACCAATCAGACTCCAAGTTGTGATCCTAGAAAGAGTCTAATTCCTCTGTAGTTCCCAGACTCAGTGGAGGCAAAGCTTCAAAAACAAAAACAAATATAAAATACCCTACAGCTTTCAGTAGATGTTTTCAAAACTTATTATGCGTGCATGGGTCTAACCAGTCTTCAATGTTGAGTTTGAGTTGCCCTGTTCCCAGAAAGCTGCTTACCCTGTGTTGTTTCTCAAGACTGCCTGGCTTTTATTTTTTTTTTCTATGCTTCTAAAATAGGAAGATCTCCTTGATAGGTCAATATATTGTGAATAAGATATACTAATTAAATCAACCAGGGAGATGACATTGGGAAAGTCTGTTGTGCAGGGAAATTTGCGGAGTTCTCTATTTCATTTGGCAGACTCAGCAGCATCTGAAGATCACAAGGCACATATTTTGACTTTTCCCATCTCTCCTTTTCTCTCTTTTTTCTTTTCTTGGAGCCAATGATGTTTCTACCAGTTGAAGAAAGATATTCTGGCAGCACTTGTCTAACCCTGTTTGACTCTGTTTTTATTTTTATATAGCTCCACCCTTCCCTCAGTAAGGATCACCTCAAAGCCCCTAATCTGTGAATTAGCAAAAACGTTTGTCCATGTAGAGCCATTTTTATCATATATTCAAAAGAAGAATTCGGTAAACAGGGCTATTCAGTTTATTTTCCCCCACCAAGAATTGCCTCTTTGGTCGTATTTCATTGGTCAGTATAGGAGAGGTCTTCTCAAGTTCACCTTTTGCTCTTCAGTACTTTAAATGCCATTTTTCTGTTTGGTACTCTTTCTGTTTGGTACATCCACTTCCTCACTGTATCTGCATTCCAGTCACACCCTCACACTTTGGTTTAGAAATTCTCCTGATAATAAACAACTCAATTAACACTTATGTGATATTTGACAAAATATTCTATAAAAGCTAATATATAAACACCTGATTTTGCAGTGCAGTAATGTAGTATAATAGTTTGAAATATAATGATGAAATGTAATATAACCAGATTATAATATTTCTGCTGTGAAATTCTCTTAAGACTTGGGAAGTGACACAGTGATATAGCCAGCTAATCCTCTGCCTGCAAGCAACGGCATCCCGTATTGGCACCAGTTCATGCCTTGGCCACTCCATTTCTATCCAGTTCCCTGCTTATGGACTGGGAAGGCAGTGGAGGATTGCTCAAGTCTGTGGTCCCCCAAACCCTTGTGGGAGACCCAAAAGAAACTCCTGACTCCTGGCTTCAGATCAGATCAGATCAGCTAGCTCAGCCCATTGCAGTCATAGAAGCAGTAACCAGTAAATGAGAGAAGACCTTTCTGTCTCTCCTATGTAAAATTTGTCTTTAACAAAAAAGAAAAAAAGAAAGAAAGAAAGGTTCTTGAGACTTAAAAATAGACCTTTGATTGAGGAGTAATTCAATGTTTCTGGAAAATACCTATGAATGTAAGAACTTAATCTTAGCTATATATTTTTTATTGATTGTTTATAAACATGTATTTAGTAGAATCCCCAAAAGACAAGTGAGTTGCAATAAGCTACATCTCTAGATAGGGTTTCTTAGTAGATAAGAACACTGTAGTGATCCAGTGTCTGATTGCTTTCTTAGTTAATGCAAGATATGGAAGTGCTGTGACAACATTTTGATGATGTCCTGTAAGATGTGAAATTCAAATATTTGTCTATTCATTCTGTTGCAAAATACTTCCCACTGAAACTAATAAGCAGGTGAAATGTTCAGCATATTATGATATTTAACACAGCCAGGGAACAATTAAAAAGGAATCTCCACTAGAATATATTTTATTGAAGTGTCTCCTTGAGTATTTTGTTGTTACTGTTGTTCATAACAGAAAAAATTGAATGAATTAAGAATCCCCAAGTACTGAAATATTTGATGGAATAGTGCACAATCAACAACACAATGATAACAACATAACTTCCATATATTCTCCTTATGGAATATAATTAAAGTATAGTTATGCTTATTTAGGACAAACACATGCATATAGAAAAATAAATAAATAAATGAGCTCTTATGATCTAATTAGCTTAATCCCCATGGGGTTTTATTTATTCTTTTATTTTAATAATCTTTACATAGCTAATTAGGGCACAAAGGGTCAAGAGCTACAGGAAAGTGGATAATACCATTGCTTCCACATTAATATTACTATTATTTTTTCTTTATCTGGTGTAAGGGAAGAGACAAAGGGAAAAGCCCCACCCAGCCTCCCAGCCATCCCAGGTCCCCGACTTGGGGCATGCTCTGAGGGTCCTGCTCATGCAGTTTTGATAGTTAAACAGTTCTGAATTGCTGCTAATTTCACCCTTCCAAGCTCGATGAAATCTCTTCAGAATCCACTGGCTGACATAGCTTTTCATGGTTGGGGTTCTGCTATCAGCAGTTCAGTTGGAGGGATCTCCAAATAAACTTCCCGAGATGATCCCAGACCTGATTCTTGTGCGTGCTTGCCAGTACAGGGTCTGGCACAGTCTGTTGCCCCAATCAGCTTATGCATATGCTGGTGGTTGCAATTGCTGGGTGAGTTCTGTTTCCAGGCCTGTCTTCCATGCGAACCAATGGGTGTTACAGTCCAGCCTGGTCATGCCCACTTTATACTTGTCCCTCATGCAAATCAGTGGGAGCTGCAGCCCAGTCGGGGTGACACCCAATAACCCCCACCAGGCCTGCTTCCTACCCTGGTTCCAATGTTTGCCAGTATGTACAGCCGACTTGTTCAGTCTGTCCCACATCCCATTTAGCTCTCTTACATGTCAGTTGGCATTGAAGCATAGTTCAACTCAACCTGCCCTACTGTTCAGCCCCACACATACTGGCAAGTGCCTTTCTGTCTAGCCCAGTTTTGGTTTTCATGCTCTCCAGTGGGAGTGGTAACCCAAGAGGGAGGCTCCCACTATTTCCCTCCTAGGCCACTCCCACTTTGGGATTGTGCACTCCCCAAGTGGTTCTGCAGTATAACTTGACAGAATTAGCCCCCAGTGCCAGCAGCTGTCAGTTGATACTGTGGCAAAGCCCAACCAACCCTCACCCACTCTAATTTATGCTTACACTAGTAGGAACAATCAGCCCAGCCTGGCTTTTCCCTGATCCAGCTCACGTGAGGCCAATAGGTGTTGTAGCCCCGCCTGGACTGCCCCCATCCAACTCACACTCTCCAATGGGAGTGGCTGTCCAGCAGGGGAGCCCTCCACATTCTCCCCATCAGCTTTGCCTTCCCTCCCTGGTTCTCACGTGTGCTGGTTAGGTGCTGCGGCCCAGTCTGGCATGGTCCACCTCACCTTGGCATTTGCCAGTGGGTGTTGTAACCTGGCCTGGCCCCCATGGGTTTTTTTTTTTTCTTAAGATTTTTTTTTTCTTTTTTGGAAAGTCAGATTCACAGAGAAGCAGAGACAGGGAGAGATGTATTCCATCTGCTGATTCAGTCCCCACTGGATGCAATGGAGGGCAATGAGCCAATCCAAAACCAGGAGCCAAAAGCTTCTTCTGGATCTCCCATATGGGCAAGAAGAGCAAAGATATTTGTGTGGTCATCTGTTGCTTTTCTCAGGCCATAAGCGGTAAATATACACCCGGCACCCATATGCTGGTGCTTCAGTTGAAGGCCTCTTGCACCATTGCACTTCTAACTTTATGTCAATGTGATCTTTTTTACCTGATGTCATAATTCACAAGAAGTTGAGTCCTGGTTTATTAGTACATTATATGTTCGCACAACTAAACAATATGTCAAATGTGATGCTGTATCAGGGACGTGAACTACCAACTAATAAAGACATCAATTCATTTGTTCACATTTCCCTGCATTGCTCTCCCTGGATTTTATTTCCTTTATTCCAGGAACTTAAATTTCCATGCAAAGTCAGTTGTATTTGATGGTTGTATTGACTATTTTGTTATCCTTAACATTTTCCTTCTTCCAGATGTATTGCTTAAGAGTGACATTTCTCTTGGCCTTTAAAAAAATTTTTATATGTATACTTTATGAAACATGACTTTGTAACAATTACATTTTCAGTTGTTCCAAAGAATTCCATTTTAACACTTTTCAGTATGCCTATGCTACTGCAAAGAAACATTGTAAATATTTTACTATAATATGAATGCTGAAATACTTTTGGTATTATTAAGTTTGCACTGTCTTAAAATGAACTACTCTATGGTTTAAAATCTTCTTCACATTTGCTCTGTTTTGGCTACAATTACGTGATTATGCCTGTAATTGTCCAACAGAGTACATTTCTAGATTGTTTGGACAATAAATTAAATTGCATTATAGCGCATATGATTAGCCCACAATATTTTGCTTTCCTTCAGATAAAAATTGGGAATATTCTTCCTTTATGTCACTCACTGCTGATTTTCTCACATCTTTTGACCCTGAACTTCAATCAAACCTGAATTTTTCTGGATAATTTTGTTTGTGAACTGAGAGAGCATTGGAAAAATAAATGTGAGTTTTTCTTTGGAACAGTTCTTCATCCTGGCCTTAACCTTGAAGTAAGAGAATCTTCAGATCATAATGATAAATTGTATTGGCTCTCTCAAAATACAGCTTATTAGATTCTGTTTAGAATCTAACAAAATAATATACATTGAATTATTCAGAAAGTCTGACCCATGTCACCTGTAATGAAACATAAGAAAGTTAAAAAGACTGAGAAGCAACTATTTTGTGAATACTTCTAATGTTGCTCTTTTAAAAATTTATTGATTTTAATTGCTTCTCGGCCTTCTGGCTAAGATCAAGTGTAACATTTATTGATTTCATTATTTTATGATACAGTTCCATAGCCTCTGATTTCCTTTATCACTTCCTCAACATTTCCCCCCCACCCCCGCTGATTTTCCCTACATTATTACAGTAGTAAAGTCCTTCTTATACAGGAATAAGTCCATCATTCTGCTATTTAAATCTATCCTGACATTGCAGGTATGGGCAATGACAGAGTCCAGCATCCTATTGTCAAGATATATTTAATCGTTTCATCGGAAGTGCTTCTTTGATTTGGAAGTGGAGATGCATACTGTATTGTATCTTCACATCTGGATATAGTTAATGTTACTCATGACAGAAATGCCAGCTCCACGTTGGAGAGCCTAAGTTCCTGGCTACTGACTTCAGCTGGTCCCAGCCCTGGCTATTACTACCCTAGGAGAATGAGTCATTGAAAAAATACCTCTGTCTCAGCTGTTCTCTCTCTGACACTGTGTCTTTCAAACAAATAAATAATTTTAAAGTATTGTAAGTGCAAGCAGTGGTGGAAAGCTTTATTGCTGTGCTTCTATTGACTTCTATTGTTTCCCTTATGGCTTGGATTTAGAAACATGTACTACCATCTCATATGAAGATAATAGAAATTAAAATGTGCAATTTGTCTATAGTATTGTGCACAGAGATTGTCTACTTATTTAAATCCCACCAGAAGATTTGCAATGCGAAGTTGAGACTGCTTTCATAAACAGTACTGATTGGGAGTTTGTGCATTGCAAAAACAACTTTAATATTAATCTTCACCAAAAAAGAAGTACGGAAAAATACACATTAATGTTCTTTACAAAAAATCTGATGATCTTCAAAGAAAGATAAAGTTATTTTGGACAACAATTACAACTTAGGCTATAAATTATGACATACTTTTACATGCTCTATAATATCCATAAAACCTAATTAGGTGTAAATAATTTTTATCATGGTCATTATCTCTCAAATTAACTTATTATGAAAAAACACTGCTACATATACACATAAAATTATAATTTATGTCTAAGTAATCCCATTTGCTGTATGATACATCTCTTTTCTCCAGTGCCAGTTGGACCTGTACCAACATTTCTGCATATCTAGATCACATAAGCGTTCCAAAAATGACTGCTTGTCTATGATTCTCAACATTTTCACCTGAACTAATGTAATCTATATATTTAAATAATGAATAGGTATTTGTAGGCTCAATTATTCTTCCATCCTAGGCAATTGAAGATGTGATCTTTATTCCTAGGAAATCCTGTAGTACAACCAGGTAAGCACACCAAATTCACACATATTTCATGACTAAGATTTTGTTAAGCGCTCCACCAAATATCAGCTTGCCACCAGACATTTAGTAGCATACTCAGCACAGGATTTTATTTATCTGTGTTCAAAACAATTTGTCTCATCTAAGGCCGGTTATAGCTTCAGACGAGATGGTTGTTCCTAATAGCACTGTCTCCATCTATCTGATAACATGTATGATCATTTATAGTACAGCTGTCACACCTTAACCACACATCACGCTAAACACCACCTGGATGGGACTGTAACCACTAGTGTGGATTATGCCATCTTTGCTGAATATGCCATCTGACTGACTTTAAGAACCAGCCTGCACCAAGACCCTCTTCTGATGGTACTCTTTCCCATCCCCTGTTTTTTCTCCTCCTTCTTCTATTGCCTAGGCATTATTTTTTAAATCATTCTTTACTGTGTGCCTTGTATTTAAAACAAAGCATGAGGCAGTACACTTTCTACTTTGGAGCAACAGTTCTTTATGACTCTACACTTATCGTTTTTCTTGTTATTTTATACTTCATCTAAACCTCTTAATAATCATTTCTGTATGTGCTCCCACCACTTATCCTCTCATTTGTATAATGAGTTTTGTTTTCTTTCTTAATATTGGGCTTAACTACTTATTCTGTTTCATTTTTTGCATGATAATTGGGGGTTGATTCACCAGTCCAAAATTTGCCCTGTGAAATTCCATGAGGTAGCTTGGGTTGTATCATGCTGGGCTGGAAGGGGTCTAGGGACAGTTTCTGGATCCCATGTGCTCTGGGATTCTGATGCTCACTCACTGAGAGAAGTATTTGAAAATCTTATATGTCATATTCAATTATGATGATCCACTTTTTTTTTAAAGATTTATTTATTTTTATTACAAAGCCAGATATACAGAGAGGAGGAGAGACAGAGAGGAAGATCTTCCGTCTGATGGTTCACTCCCCAAGTGAGCCGCAACGGCCAGTGCTGCTCCTATCCAAAGCCAGAACCTCTTCCAGGGTCCCAAAACTTTGGGCCGTCTTCGACTGCTTTCCCAAGCCACCAGCAGGGAGCTGCATGGGAAGTGGAGCTACCGGGATTAGAACTGGTGCCCATATGGAATCCCGGAGTGTTCAAGGCGAGAATTTTAGCCACTAGGCCACGGTGCTGGGCCCGATGATTCACTTTTCATAAAAGGCATGGAGTCTTATCTCTGGAATCCAGGAACTAGGAACCAAACGCAGACTAAGTAGGTGAAACATACTCTATGTCAATGAAAGACATGAATGGGGAGGTGCGAAGGTTATTTGGCTTTTGCATTTGCACTCATCAGCAAATGACACCTTGTGCTGTTTTGTGATATCTTTATGCCTCCTTTTGTATATTTTCTGAATCGCTTTCCTTTGTCAGTCTCTCATATCCTACTTTTACAAACCTCTTTTATGACTGAAATTTTTAAGTGTCAGAGCTGCACATGGCAATAATATTGTAATGGCTAGAAAAGTGCTTTTGTTGAAAGTTAGGAAACTGTCAGCAGCTTGGTCAGTGTCTTCTCTTGCGTATTGTCACTACCCTTCCTTCTCTGTTGTATTAGTAGTGTAGTTTTTAAGGATTGGTTTATTTATTTGAAAGTTGGAGAGAGAAAGAGATCATCCTTCTGCTGGTTCACTACTCCAAAGAGTGCTAAACCAGAAGGCTAAACCAGGAGCCAGGAGCTGTACCTGGGTATCCTCCTTGGGTGGCAAGGATCAAAACACTTCGATCATCTTCTGATGACTTTTTTTTTCCCAAGCCACTAGCAAGCAGCTAGATGGGAAGTGGAGCAACCAGCACCCAACGCTCTGCTTATGTGAGATTCCAACTTTACAGGTGCCAGCTTTCCCTGGTGAGCCAGCCCCTATTGAAACACTGATCTTTCCTCTTCAGTCCTTTGAACTTTCGTAATCCTGAAGGCACTAACTAGTCTGAAAGCAAAACTTAACACATAAAGGACTTTCTTCAAAAAGTATCTTCTTCTTAAGCTACACACTTTCTGTAACTGAGACTGAAACCATAGTTACTACTTCACACTTGGGGTAAGTTTTTGTGAGGCCCTTTTTGCCTTTAATTCCTCTACTTAAGAGCAAGAATTAGCTGAATTTTAAAGGACAGTTGCTCCATGAGTTGCGTGTTGTCACAATTTTGTTTCCAAGAAATAATGATAACTTCACCATAGTATATACTATTTCTGACAACATCAGATCTCCAAATGCTTCCACACTAGTTTGATAAAGAATTAAAATAGATGGCAAATTGTATCCCATCTAGATAAATACGTTATGATATATTTTAATCTATGTAATGTCTCTACTTTAGCTTCATAGCATCTGTTGCTGACAGAAAAAGGCTGTCAGGAAGTTCAACTTAGTTTTCCAAACTTTCAAGGCTTTCAGCTTAATGTATAGCAATGCTGACCATAAATGCATTACAAATAAAACACATTTGTCATTCATGTTCAATTTCATTTTCAAGAAATGCCTCTTATCCACCTTGCCCAAATTATTTAAACTGTTTAGAAATGGACATTTTATTAGTTTTAACTTGAAATTCATTTTTAATTTTTATTAAATATCTCCTTCTATATAAATTCCTTAAGTGTGTGAGCAAGCTTTTAATAGCTAATGAAAGACCACTAGAATATTAGTAATTATAACATTAGGGGCAATAGAGTAACCATTATCAATACTGACATTTTGTAGAAAGAATTGAGATAATTTAATTTTTAGAAAATGCCATTTGTAAAAATTTTCATTGCTAATGAAGTCCATGGCTTTTTCTTTCTCTAAAGCCATGGTTTATTGATATTCAATTATAAACATAAAAATGTGTCCTTCATCATGCAAAATTTCCAAAGTAAATTACATGCAATAGTGGAATTTAATTTACTACTTTGTCAAAATGACATTTCTGTAGCGAGGAGTGTGCATTTATACTTTAGCTCCATTTCTGTTACATCCGCGATACATTCCTGACACACTGATGCACACCCCTGGTGCATCATTGTTCAAGTGCTGCTTCATAACGAGGAGGGCAGAGCTACCATCACTGTCTTGCTTCAAGGCTAACTTCGTTGTCAATGAAGAAACTTGAGTAACTAATCTGCGTGGCCCACAATATAGCAAGTGTGTGGACCTTGATGTGTGCCAAGGAGCTTTAGGAAACAAAAATCAAAATATGAATATTGTTGCTTATTGCTGCTCTTTGTATTGCTTTAGCTTTGCTATTGTTTTTACTCTATGGAAAGGGAATTTTTCATGAATCATTGCAGAGGCTTGAGGAGGCTACAATGGAAATAATAAACACAAGGGGATTATATTCAGTACTTCAACAACTGGTCCTGTGGTTGCAAATCGCTGGTGGTGTCCAGTACAAGCCCCCTAGCACACCATGCTTACATGTCTCCCTCTGTAAAGAGTTCAAGTCAAACAATTGCAGTGATTCTGAAATAAACTAGTACACAAGAGATTCATAAATAAAGCAATTGTGTCAAAAATGCAAGTCAAATTCAAACCTCCAGATAGCAGGAAATAAGTTTGTGTTTAAGTTTTACTTATTTGTTTAAAAGTCAAAATAAGGAGAGACAGAGTTCCTAATCACTCATTCTCTCCCAAAACATCTACCATACTATGGTTGGTCCTGATCGAAACCTGGAACCAAGAGCTTCAACGAAGTCTCCCATAGGGGTGGCAGGGGCTCAAGTGACTGGAGCCCCACTCCACCTCTTCCCCAAGTACATTAACAGAAAACTGGATTGCACGTGGAGAAACTGAGAAGTGATCTCATGGCATGCTGGAGTCATAGTTCTGATTTGTTACACCGTGGTTTCAGCCTACACACAGTAAAAATTCCTAAATGCTTTTCCTAAATCTCTCATTTTTTTCTATATAGGCAGACAAGTATATAAACCAAAATACTCCCATTTTTTTAAAGGATATTAAACTCAATAATGAGATGTCAGTCTCTTTATTTCCAGCATGTACATTATCTTTGAGACATATACAAGTGATTCAATTATATTTTCAATACACTGATATTTTCATTCTGTTTTTACTGTAAAGTTCTTACCGTTTCATTTGACAGGTAAGAAGAGACATCTTGCAATTGTTGGCTAACCCTGTAAAATATCACAGAAGTAGGGACTGGGAACCTGGAATCCACTCTTGGCTTCCAGAGGGTAGCAGGAACTGCTTGAGCCATTGCTGCTACATCCCATTGGGCACATTATCAGGAAACTGCCTTATAAGTGGAGTGAGGATCCAGCTCTGGGATTCAGATAGGTGACCCAATTGGTATTATAACTGCTGCACAAACACTTGTTCCCGCTATTTTCAAACCTTGTTGATAAAATAGTTGGGCACACCCTTGTATCCTAAGGGGCAGAGAGTAACTACAGAGTTTATGGATTGGCATTCTTCAGGAATTGTTAGATGAAGAGCTGAAAATCTCTGAGTGGAGACAGGTGGATAGTTACCTTAGGGTCAAAAGCTAGAATCACACTCCCCCAGCTTTTTATAAATTCCACCCACCTATTTACTTACCAGTGATTGCTCACCCAGAACATACTTCCCTTCCCAGAGTATCCGAAGCTGTATCGTGAAACATGCCCCTTTTCAGGATCATATGAGGACTAGCGATGGGGAAGGGTGATATCGCTTCCTGCACACACAGGATGGGAAGCAAAACCATCTCCCCTCTGACCCTTGCCCTCCTAATGCTCTCCATCCCTGAGCAAGTCCCACATGGACCAGCGATCTCCTCGCCCTTTAAACAAACTTTTTAAAAAATGAAAACTAATATAAGTACACAGATAAGGAAAATTTGTTTTAATTATTGATAATATGGTCCCCCAGTAACAAACATTTTCTTTAAAAATAGCAATCTCGGGCCTGGCGTGATAGCATAGTGGTTAAAGTCCTCATCTTGAATTCACCGGGATCCCATATGGTTGCTCAACCAGCTCCCTGCTTGTGGCCTGGGAAAGCAGTTGAGGACAGCCCAAAGCCTTGGGACCCCCCACCCACGTGGGAGACCCGGAAGAGGCTCCTGGCTTCAGATTGGCTCAGCTCCAGCCATTGCAATCACTTGGGGAGCGAACCTTCAGACTGAAGATTTTCCTCTCTGTCTCTCTTTCTCTCTGTATATCTGCATTTCCAATAAAAATAAATCTTGAAAAAATTAGCAATCTCATTAAGAATATCATATGGGAAGAATATATTAAGCCAAATTTCTACATGATTAAAAATATAAATTGTATAAATCTAATTCTCCTAATACCAATGCTATTTAAAGACAATTAAGTGTTATAAGACAGTACTTAATTACCTTTTATTCTATTTAATATTATCTTTTATGTACTAATGTAATATAAAACAGTGCCAAACAGACCATTTCTAAACCTGTGACAATTTCATACAGAGACTCAGCCTAGTCTCACAAAGGGATTAAATCATTGTTGAAAAAGCAAACTGTCATTTCCAAGGATTCATATTTTTTTTCACAAACTTATTTCTAGGAAGAAGTAATACTTTTCCTCGGGAGGGGAAACCTCTCCAAACCTGGTCTGGATATTACTCTAAACTGAGGTTTACTCACACACTTGGAGACTCTGCAACATAGAGAGAGGACACTAAATAAAGCAACCCATGGCATTTCTGTAGAGAAAACATGACGATGGCAGCTGGCAGAGACATTAAGAAGTCTGTCCCAGGGTCTGGGACCTGGTTCACACAGCTAAAAACCTGAGGTGTGACAGGAGCGTCTTTCACTCCGAGACTTAAGCATTCTTGGATAACCTTCATTTCCTAACCCATGTTTTTGTTTTTGCCTTCCTTTTTCTTAGTTCTAGTTTCAGGCTGGCTTCTGTTTTGTGTGTGTCACATAGCTGTAGGGGTACAGTAGTCCTGGCCTCATGCCATTCCTGGTACAAGCTGCAACAAAGGGAGAAGGTCTGCTTCCTCCCTGTCCACCAAGGTGTGAACACACAAGCAGGCATATGCACCCAACTGGAAGTTCCATTTGTGCTGTTAATTATAGTTATGTCCTCATAAAATCATAGATGTGATAGTATCTGTCTATGTGATAAAATCCATGAATAGTATTTAAAATTCAGAGTTCCTTATTCATTAGTAATTTCCTAGAGAACTTTAATTCCATTCTCTTCACTTGAATGTATTGCAATAATAAAAATATTATAAATGCATGTAGCATTTTAGGGAACATAATAAAGAGGTCTTTGGATATTAAAAATATGGAATTATTAAAAACAATATAGAGAAGTATCTACAATAAAAATTTGCTCACATTTCCATTTAACATATGAAGCTGTCTTTCACGGATGACAACCACTTTTTATAATGCCTGAGGCAGCTCCAATGGGAGGAGGATTTTGCCATGACATCTGTTCCTTGTGGAAAATAAAATCAGTCTAATGTTATTATATTCTGCAATGACACCATTTACTACACTGAGAAAAGAGAGCTTTAAATAATTAAAGTCACAACAAATCGCAATTATTTCATTTCATTTTGTATGCTAATGGATCAGATGTATCAGAGGAAAAATAGTATGCGTGGAAAGGCAACTGGGGACTAGCTGCTACATTGTCATATACCAGCAGAGTGGGCAAAAAGAGTTTAGTCAAAGTTATATCATAAAAATTGAATTGCAAACATTTGTCATTTTGTTCTAACTTAAATTTTGTGTACAAATTACTATTTCAAGATGTCAGTATCAGGACAAAGTAATTTGTACAGTAAAACTTGTAAGATGCCATGTGATTTTATAAGGGAAATAATTTATTAAGGACACATAGAATAATGTACACCTAGTTTAAGTTTACTTGCTAGAACTGTCCTTCCCAAAATGAGGACTACACATTACATGTAATGTAATTTCAAAAGTGACTGCCATGGCCAAATGATTTAGCTTTCTAAAAAATTTAATATGTTTCATCCATTTAGCTTTAAAATGGCTACTTGACTCAGGTACTGGAAAACACGTTAACGTGTTTGAAGCAATTTGGCCATGGAGGTCTACAATTTTAATATTTAATTTCATGAAATATCACTAGAGAACACATAGCTGTGATTAAAATCTAGTGTGGGAACAAAAGTGTGTAAAAGATTCAAACCCTGAGTATGAAAAGAAATTGGTACAAGAGAAAGTGCAAAACACCTGTAAGAAATTTACAGTGATTATCATGTTGAATAATAGTTTGAGCTAAATACAATTCACTGATATAATATATACCTGTTGTATATTTAATAACTATAATAATAATAACAGCTTGCGTTCTCCTGAAGGTGATGGAGAGGCTAGGACATGAGAACATGAGGGACGCTTCTCTGGAGGACATGAATTGGGTTCTCACTGAAGACTAGGTCTCCTTTGCTGAAAACAAATCCACCAGACTGCATATTCCATAGCAACCTTAAATTAAACCATTGAGACTTTAAATCTTCCTCCTTGCATGAGTATGTAATGGATAGAACTGGAAGATTTGACAAGAGCCTAAACGTTGAGGAAGGAAAAAAAGAGTAAATGTTTTGATTGATTCTAAGTATAATCTACCTAGTTCACAATGCTCATAGAGCTATTTGGAAAGAATGGCACTTCCTCATCCCCACTGGGCCCTTACCTAATATCATCAGCAATAAATCAAGCTATCTTTGGTTTTCTCTCCCTGGGAAGCAGGAATTAAACACTCTAACAGTCAAAACTGAGAGAAACTAACTGACATATTGGTGGCCAGTCGATCAGTCAAGAAAACTCCTACCCTAAGAACTTCCGAGATCCATTGATTAGAGAGAAGCCACTGCAAGAGCTCAGGCCACCATGTTCTGTAAAGACCCAACAGACACATTCTGAAGGTTCTAGTCTCCAGCCGAGTGAATGGCTTCAGTGTAAAGAGCAAATGGCCCATCCTCCTTCATCCTGCCAGAGGAAGGCACTTAAACTCTCCATCAAGCTTTCAACATGTGAGGGATAAGGCTTTTCTTCTAGTTTACAGAGGTTATTTATAGGGAGAAAAAAAAAAACTCTTCAGTATTGCCAAAAAAAAGTTGTACGATGTTGTAAGTTTTTTGTGTTAGAAACCTTTCTTCAAATAACCAATTTTGAAAGTTCACACTTCTCACTTCCTTCCCTGGACTAATCCTGACAATGTCCCCTTTCATTGAGTCTTTTAGTAAATCAATATGCTTACGTGTTGTTAAACTTTGAAAGTTTGCAGCCATTATTATTATTATTATTTTTAAATCCTTGTTCTACATCACTCTCCCGATACCACTACTGGAACGCAAATTAGAGATGTTAAAAATATTTTGTTGGTCCTATGATAGCATAAAGCTCTGCTTCTTATTTCTAACAAGTCATATTATTGTTCAAATTTGGGGATGTCTACTATTATATCTTCTAATTCACCTTCTGCCAGGTTTAGTTTTCTTTGGCCAATGAAGTTTTTATTTTTATTATTACATTTTCATTTCTAGTGTCATTTTGTTCTTTATATTCACTATAATGTGCAAATACTTTGATTTTTCCTATAATTCAAATAGCCATTTGAAAGAGAGAGGACAGAGCAGTGTTTAGGAGGGGAGGAAAGGGCAGGGCAATGTGGGTGTCTCAAGCAGGAACTTAAATCCACTGTGTCACACAGCAGACCCAGTTTTTTTAATTTTTAAAATGTTGAGGGCTGATGGCTGTGTAGAATTTGTGATATGATTACACAACTCATCAGAACACCCGCAACATTTTTGTCATTTCATTATTGGTGTCACTGATGACCTGTTCTCAAATCAGCGCAGGTCATTTCTGCATTATGTTCTATACACTCTCATTAAATTATGTGTTTCTGGGCTTTTCTCAGTCTTAAGGAGGACCTGTTTCATTATCAGTAGGAGGAGCAGGAGCAGGAACAGCAATATTTAGCAGGAAGCATTCCTGATTAGTATTAAGCCACATATTTATACTGTTCTTCTGTGTAGTATTGATTCAATGTCAATTCATTTTTTTTCAACTTTTTGTATTAATATTCAGATCTGTCCTAAGTGTGCACCATCCAGTGGTCAACCCGTATCTTGGCAGTGAGCACTCAAACTTATTGGTTGAAATAATAATTAACAAAAATAGCTTTCTGAGTTGATATCTTGGAATTTCTTGCTTCTCTCTGATATCCAGGATATTTACTCTTTCTTAAGAACTCTCTCTTTTTTATTCTTTTTTTTTTTAATTATAGAGGGACTGAAAAAGGAAAACAAAGATAGGGGGCAATAATTCCCCACTCCCAGAGTTTTGTCTGTGGTGTTTTTTTTTTTTTTCCTTTGTCACTACTGCTGGATACTTCAGCTTTATGGAACATTTACTTGAAAGCTTCAGTATGAAGGGACAGAGAAGAAATAAAAGAAGGAGGTCCCACACTGTCCAGGTGTGTTAGGAATGTGTTGACGCACTCCTCAAAGCACAGTTACAGAACTTCTGGTCCATCTCAGGGCCTCTCAGGATGCTCATTTCTAGATTTCGGACTGCACTGCAGTGTGAATCAGTGATACTCAAGAAAAGCTCAATGGTGAGATAAATTCTGCTCAAGGGTGACACTGTTGTCCTCATCCAATCTCTTGGTATTTCTTTACACATTTTAAAAAGTCCCCTACATATGTTTTCATGTATAGAAGTTTCTTAGCTTCTGTTATCCTGAACTGAAACGCAATAACTGTTTCTGGAGGACACATTTTTAGAATCTTAGATTGTTCTCACACTCTTCGCTTATATTCCAAGACATTGTGTGGCACACCTTCCACCCATATGTCTGATGTCCTGTTTAAAATGACTGTGGTTTTCAGTGGTGATTGAAGCCGTGGATCTATGCAGTCTCTTCACAGAATAGTGACTTTGAACTGATATTTGGCCATGGAATTTCCTAGTGACTCTTCGTCATCATTTATTGCTCATCACATCAGTGAGACAAATCAATGACAGTAATGTCCAACAAGGGGATAATTGCCTGCTAGAAGAGGCTTAAATTTAATTCCCAATGTGGAAACATAACATGGTAAAACTGAGTTGTTTTGAAGAAAACAGGGTTTAGCGTAACTTTTTCCAGCGATGTGCTTCATTTTCTACGGAAGCAGGGGTTGTGTGGAGTGTTCCTTCTCGGAAGGGAATAGATTGGGCTTTTAAAAGTAGGAAGAAATGTCTTTACAACAGACATTGTTTATACTAAACACATTTCTTGCTATGCAAACAATATAAAAATTAAGGTTTTTTTTTTTGTCCTTTCTGTAATTAATTCCCAGTTAGTACTTCTCATATGCTTAAATTCATTCAGTGGAAAGATGCATGGAAATGGCATGAAATAGATGGTTTGCTGAAAAGTATATATAGAAATGGGCACTTAATCATTATCTCTACAGTGGGAATTATGCCAACCAACTTCCCATTATATTTCTTGCCATGCCTTTGTCTTAACTCTGTGAATCATACTACTCCATTAAAAGGTCAAATGCAGGCCCAGCACGATAGTGTAGTAGTGGTTAAAAGTCTTCGCCTTGCACGCACCAGGATCCCATATGGTCGCTGGTTCTAATCCTGGCAGCCCTGCTTCCCATCCAGCTCCCTGCTTGTACCCAGGGAAAGCAGTTGAGGACAGCCCAAAGCCTTGGGACCCTGCATCCATGTGGGAGACCAGGAAAAGCTCCTGGCTCCTGGCTTCGAATTGGCTCAGCTCCAGCCATTGCAGCCACTTGGGGAGTGAATCATTGGAAGGAAGATCTTCCTCTCTATCTCTCCTCCTCTCTGTATATCCATCTTTCCAATAAAAAATAAATAAATCCTTAAAAAAAATTCAAATGCATCTTTCCACATTTTTCTTTGTAGTAATAGTATTCGGTTCTGTTTGTCAGATGTCAGAGAGCAGCATCAACCTGATAACGTCTTAGCTGGTGTGTCAAATAAGTAGAGCTATTGGACCTTGGCCCTGGGGAGAATTAGGATTGCGTAAGTTCAGAGAAGGGATGAATTTGTACAAAATCTGGGTTCCAGAAATGTAAAGAATGCATTTGACAGAAAAAAAAATAAACATTCAAGTAATAAATGACAATACTATTAATAGGCTTTACTTTTCTATCAAACTTGAGTGAAAAGAATCTTTAAATCATTCATCTTATATGAAAATTATGCAAATCAATCTCTCATCCTAAGTACTTAAAGTCTCTCTATTGTGCTTCCCCAATGACTTTTCCTCCAGAATTAAAGATGATGGCTGGTGAGACAGGTGTCTGCTCTTTTGTGAGCCTTCAAGTCACGAATCGAAGCATTAACAGCCCTTATGACTGTATCCTTGTGTTTTTCAGCTGCTGACTTGTGAAGAGTTCTCCAGAGGAGAAGTGATGTCCCTGCATGGCACTAGGATGGCGTTTATAACGCATCACTTACACAGCATTCTCCAGATTTCAGTTACATTTGGAGCAGCTCATGCATACACTCATTATTGACACAGGATCCTCAAATTTTAAAGTAGTTCATAAGGTGTTTTTAAATAATGCTTAAATTGTACCTCTTTAATGTGACTACAGTTATCTTCAGCATGCCCATATTTCTCTTGGATTTCTGCTCTAATTTCTCTCCTCACATTTTCAAACAGCTGTTCCTTCCTCTTTCAACTTCTCTTGCTTCATAAGTATCCCTAATGAGCCAGCAAGAAGTCTACAAAATCCCTCCAAGCCATAATAAATGAGAAGACAGTATTTTACAACTTTTATTTGTATACCATTCAAATTCTACATCCAAAATTAGACTCATATGTACAAACATGGATTACTAATGCTAATTTTCCTTTTTATCTTTTTTGCATGAAATGAAGATTTGTTTTCTTTACATACACATAATTGTGTAGGGCTTTGATAAATACTAATAAATACACAAAATTTAAATTCAACAATCAAATGGTTTATGTGTTCATAGAAACCTTCAGCTTATGAGTGTATGACAGCCAAGGCAATAGGAAATGGTGGCAGGTTAGAGCTCCTGAAACATTTCTGGGATGTGTCCGTAACCTGATCTTTGCCACGACCTCGGGTTCTCAGACAGTCTCAAAGGGAAGCAAGACTGCTTATCACAGGAAAATATCTCTTTCTAGGATGAGGTCTTGCTTTTCTCTAACAGCTCACAGTTCAGCTGATTGCCTCAACTTGGTTTCTGTACATGGAACTGGAACGACCTTTTTGCCTGGTTCAGTTGTTTCCTACTAAATATGATGCAGTTCTTATCGATCGGATAGTTTGAAGAACACGAAGCTTAAATGTATTGGATCTTAGTGTCTTGTGCCATTCCAGTGGATTAGGTAGTATGTATCATGCACTGATATAAGCTTGGTTGATTGATTTTAATTATGTGCCAGTACTCATAGATGATTGGATGGTCGTTGCTTAAAGACCCCTGAACACAGCTGCTCAGGGCTGGGCAGTTCCCCTCTTCCAGTTCCCCTATTCCACGTATGGTCAAACAGGACAGTCTACCAGCTGGTAAATAAAGAGCTTCAAAATAGAGAGCTTCTCCTGAGCTTCTAAGAGTTTGTTTCAGACTCATTTCTGGATAGATTTGGTCAAATCACAGCAAGTACAGAAAGCAGGACTGGATATCATCAATAAAGAAATCTGTTATTCTTTTTTTCTTCTTGGAATTCCATGGAGAAACTTTCCTTTAGGTATTTGTTTTCCTCCAAATGTTCATATGCCGGAGGCTTGGGGGATAATAAGACATTTAAGAGGTAGACCTAGCAGGAGGTGTTAAGGTGTTTGAAAGCTCTGTCCTAAAAGATTAACACAGTTTTCTTGGGTTTCTGAGTCAGTTCTTGCCTGAGCAAACTATTATAAGAAAAGCTTAACCCCAGACTTGCTCCCTGGCTTCCTGTGTCGTGTGGGATCACTCATTTACACTAATTCATATCCTGGTGTTTTCCACTTTTAGACACTCACTGACATCCAACTGCCAGGAACCACCCATTCTTGGACTCAGTTTCCAAAATTTTGAGCTAAATACATCTCTTATTACAAAGCAATCTGTCTCAGGTACTTTGTTATACTGATGAAACACAGACTAACATACTCTGCTGCTCATTTGGGGTTGAATGGATACCCAAGCTGGCATCAAAGGTAGCACTCCAACTTACCACATCACAACTCTTGTTCTTGGTTTTCTCCTTATTAACTACTCTTAGATTTTGAATGTGTTCTAGGGAATTTAATGTTACTAATGACATGAATATAAATTTTCATTGTTAGCATGCACAGGGCATCCAAATCTATTTTTATTATATTTAATTAATCCATCCGATAATTAATTCTCTTAAAGGCAGTTGCATGACATGCCTAACTTAGTCTATTTTATCTATGGTTCCTCAGTCTTACTTAATATCCTTCTAGTTCAATCCATATATGTCTAGACATGCATGTGACCTGGTTTATCTGTGTGGTTGCCTTAGCTGATAACCTTTCCTTTGCTCTGTGTATCTTGGGGTTTTTTAAAAGGTTGTAAGAAAAGTAAAGTAAAAAATAGAGTGAGCAAAAGCTAGGGGCAGTGCATGGTGGCCTGTGACAGATGAAAAGGGACTGGCTGGGCTCACAGTGCTTACTGGGTCGGCTTTCAGGTTCAGCTTAGGTCTGAGATCCTGGTTGGTCAGTAATACTGTGCTATTCAGGGAACTTGAGGGTGATGGTCAGGTGGTCTTCATTACTCTATGCTAGACCTGAAATTCTCCTGCCTGCATTCAGAATTCCCATAAACAAAACTCCTTAGGTGAGTCCTGACCACTCCAGTGTTACCTATTAGAGAAACAAATGCTCTTCTGGGTCAGGTGATTAAAATCGTCTAAATGCAGCCATACTATTTGCTCCATTCATATTGTTCTTTCACTCCAAAGTGTATGCTTTGGGATTTTGTGCATCTTATGCCTACCTCTGCCTTAAGCCTGATTTTGCTGAATTTGTTTCATTTGTAAATAAAGGGGCTTTCCAATGTTGCAATTACTGGCTATGAATTACTGGCTATGAACAACAACTAAGTTTAACAGTTCATTTGTTTTCATGAAACACTGTTCTTTCTGATGAAATACTGTTCTTTCTGTCCTCCCTCTGTGGGCTTCTTGGAAAAGACAATCTTTAAAGGCTTGCAATTTAGCTATATATATATACTATATATACTATATATATATACTATTACATTATTAAATCAATTAGTTTGTGGACAGGATGATCATGTCCCCTTTTGTGTTGCATATGTTTCTGAAACCCCAAGTCTTCCTAATGATAATTTTCATTACTATATGTACTACTTTCATATTCTTTCAGTTATTCCTATTTGCTATTTATTTTCTTGCCTTAAATTTAAAATTTATATATTTGTTTACTTATTTTAAAATCCAGAGTTACAGAGAGAGAAAGACAAAGAGAACTTCCATCTACTGATTCACTCCTCATATGGCTACAATGGTCAGCACTCGACCAGAACAAAGCCAGGTCTCTCACGTTGGTGACAGGGGTCCAGACCCTTGGGTTATCTTCAGCTGCTCTTCTCAGGCTACTAGTTGAAAGATGGGTTGAAAGTGAAAGAGCTAGAATATGATCTGGTGCCGATATGGAATACTGGCATTTGAGGCAATGTCTTTATATGCCTCACCACAATGCTTGCCAATTTTTAAAAATTTTTTTTCTCCAAAATAAAGTGCTATATCAATTAAGAGTAAAAATCCTTTAAGAAGAATGAGTCCATGTTACACTCTTTGAAGACCACATTGTGGTCTTTGAATTTGAGAGACAGGAAGCTAAACATCTGAAGAGGAAAAGAAATTTACTCATTGAGTACTTCCCAGAAACAGGGCAGAGTTGGCACACCAGTTGGGTCTTGGAGATGGTCAGTGTGGAAACATCACTTCTATAGTTGAATGAGCTATGATGTTCATAGTCAGGTATGTTATCAAGCTCCAAAAATGGCACATATTTTAATTTAGGATTCCTTTTACTTCTTCCTCTCATTTGAGTGTCTCATCAGTGTTTAGAAGTATTGAAAGATAGATAGATAGATAGATAGATAGATAGATAGATAGATAGAGTCACCGTATTTGGCTTAGATTATTTTGAATTAATTTCCCAGGAAGGAAAAAAAAAAAACAAGAGTCCAGTAAATGCTGAGCTAAAAACTAATTTAAATCAAGAGGGTCAATGTGCAAGGGGAGAAATCCAAAGGAAACAGCAGGACTTGTAATGCGGTTATAGCTTTTGCTCTAACGAACTGTGAGAGTCCCAGACTTCTCATTTTTATAAATGAGGCTTCCTGCAATTATGACAATTGGATTATCATATTTGGACTTGTAAGAGCAGACTATAATATTTTTATGATTCTTTGATTCTCCCTATTTTCAACAAAACTTATTTTCTGTGCTCAAATATAAAATGAAAAAAATATCTACAGGGGATAAAAGTGTCTCATCTTGGGTTTCATAATGCTTAATAATCTGCATTGTAATACAAAATTTCAAAACTGAGTACATGGTAAAATTAGTCCCCGAGGAGAATAAATGGAACATTTCTGCATTGAAAACAAAAGGTCATGGAGAGTAGCTGCCTTTCTCTGTAGTATCTATCATAGATGTATATTTGGTTTAAGTAATTCTGGTAGGAGATTAGTGAAACTTCAAGAAGTTCAAACATACAGTGTCTGAATCTCAAGGGAAAGAGTGGTGGTTGAGCACATGGCAGAGTGCGAGTCTTCATTCACAAGTTACTTATGCTGAGCAGAGTTACATTATCACAAAATTTTAAATTAAAGGATTTTAAAATATAGTAGTTTTATAAGAAACATTTATGTTAGTTTGCCCTGGTTTCTTTAAACATTTTAAATCTATACAACTCTATATTGAGATACAAAGAGAAAACTGAAAATCGGTCCATAGGAAAAAAAAAATCACATTAAAAAAATCATACCTCCCTAAATACAATCCTTTTACTTGTAAAAGTATTCTTTTTCAAATTCACAAAATACCATAATTGATATTTGCCATATTATTGCTCATTACTTTTGTTTTCTCAAACAACATTTCATCAGCAAAGTATGAACAATTCTATTTTTCTATGTCCCATCAATGTTCGGATTTCATTCTTTCTCAATTACTGGTCTTAAAAAGCTGCAATTAAAATTTTTTCAAGGCCTTCTTAGTGGTTCTGCAGGCTACTTCTCTGCCTGTGGCACCACCATCCCATATGGGCTTTGGTTTGTGTCCCTGCTGTTCCACTCTCCTGGAGAGTGACAGTTCTAGGTTCCTGGTTTCAGATCAACTCAACTCTGGCAGCTGTGGCCATCCCTTAAAAAAAAAAAGAAAGAAAGAAAAAGAAACACTTGTCTGCGTTATTTTTCTCCATTGTTTTAAGAATTAAAAATTTTCTATCGATGAGAAAAAAAATGTACTTGGATGACACTGATTTCACAACTATCATAAAAATAATCATTGTAATCCCATTTTTCATTTTTTAATTGAAGTACTTGGAAATGTGTATTGGATGAGGTGGTGGTGAACTATCCCTTATTATTCCCGAAATTTGCAGTCATACCTATTCACTTTTGTTTATTATTTTCATGCTTTAGAAGTGAGTCTAATATGTATTTGCTTTTTACTTTGCCACTTGACTCCCAGATGAAGAGATTCTTTTCTAGAATACTGGCATAAATGAAAAATGGGATTACAATGTATCCTGACTTCCAATTCAGCTCTCTGCTAATTGTCTGAGACAGCAGTGAAAGCTTTCAGCACTCAAGTATTTGTGCCACTGTCATACACATGGGAGATTTTGATGAAGCTCCTGGATCCTGGCTTCTGTCTGGTCCAGGACTGATGGTTACAGCCTTCTGGGAAGTGAATCAGCAGGTGGAATCTCTCTCTCTCACTGTGTAACTCTTACATTGAAAATAAATAAGTTAATCTTTAAAAATGTTAATTTTCTTAGGAGAGCAAAACTTACCACAATGGCTTAGAGTGGGCATCTTGCTTGTCATTATTTGTCAATGAAAAACAAACTGTGGAGAAGGGAAGATGGCCGACGTAGGAGAAAGGCTATGAGGGAGAGTTCAGTGAGAGAAGGTTAGAGTGCTGCAGAGGCAGCGAAGAGGAGCGGCAGGAAACCGTAGGGAGAGGTCCGTGAAACTCCCTGGGACAGTGTGGAGCCAAAAAGTTCCACACAACTCGGAAGAACAACGAGAACGGAGCAGGGCAAAGGTAGAGAAGCCGACATCCCACTCCAGACCTGCTGAGTCACCTTTGAGAGCGGCCTGACGGGAGACGCGGCCAGCTTGGAGACAGGGAAATCGGAGGGATCGTCGCCGGCGGAATTCTTCAACAACAGCAGAAGCAGACTGCAGCAGCCGGACTTTGGTGAGCTGGGGATTAACGTGGCAGCCTCCGCATTCCCCACCCCCTGCTGAGGCTCCAGCCTCTGAGAACACAAGGGGCGCAACCTGAAACTGTCAGGTCTGTGCCTTGGGAACAGCGGTGCGTGTTGGTGGCTGAAAAGGTCCCGGGAAAGCGCCTCAGATCTTCCTGCGCTAAGTGGGCCAGTGCATCTCAGCGCGCGGAGGCTGCTGGTGGGAGTCTGGAATCCCCGACACCCTGAAACCCTGTGGGTGGGCGACAGCACCAGGAGGACTCTGAGCGCCGCGCCGGGCTGGGCTAGGCGGTCCCGCCTGCAGCAGCCGCCTCCGTAGCGCAGGAGTCAGGAGGGTGCTGAACTGGGAAGTGTAGCGCTGTGTGTCCCTGACACGCAGATGCCACTCCCATAGTGTGAACTGTCCATTCCTCGCCTCCCACCCCGCAGTCCTGAGTGTAGGCGACACACCGGGAGAGCTCTGAAATCTCCTGTGCCACACTGGCACTGTGCGATCCCGCTGAGAAGTTATTTTAACAGGGCGCCTGGGTCACACCTCCTCTACGGTCCTGTGAGGAGGAGCCACACACACACCACGAGTGGTGGAATCACTGCACAAGAGCCACGCCCAGAAAGTGCCTCAACCACAGTCTTGTGTGTGGGAGACACACCAGGCGGGCTCTGAAAAACCCTGCAGTCCCTGACAAGGAGAACGCAGGGAGAAAGCACATAAAACCTTCTACGTCCTGTGGATTCCCGTGCAGGGGGCGCGCCCAGAGAGCGCCTCCATCCCTCCACGCCCTGCGGTGGCACACCTGTAGAAGAGGTGCCCAGAGTGTGCCTGGAATCCACTGGGCCCCCAAGGTGGTGCTCTACAGCCCCGGGCCCTGAGAACGCACCAACGGTGCCTTGAAAATTACCACGCCCGGCAACACCACGCTTGCAGGCTCCAATCTCTACAGGAAAGCACCTGACAGCCCCTCAACACACGGGTCCATTTGCCTTACCAGAATACACCAACGCAATGGGAAAAACCACTAGAAAGAGCTGTGCTCCAGATGAAAGAGCCAGCACCCCACCAAACATGGGCCAAAAGCCATTATCAATATCGGCGATGCGAGATGAAGACATGGACGTGTTACCAGCAAAGGAATTGATGAAAATAATGCTAAAATTTCTCAGAGACGTGGACACAAAGCTGGAAGACTACCAGAACCGCATAATCACCGAAATACAACAAATCAAAACCAAACTGGATGCCCAAGAGAATAAAATTGAAAGCCTCATCAACAGAATAAATGCGGCAGAGGAAAGGATCTCTGAAACAGAAGACACACAAAATGAAAGTGCCCAGCGAATTAAACAGCTAGAGACAAACCTCAGCAAAACTAATAAAATGATGCAAGAGATGAAGGATTACCTTAGAAAATTGAATATTCGGATCATCGGCCTCCCCGAGGGAGTAGAAAGAGAATCTGGGATGCAAGCAGTGCTTGATGAAATTATACAGGAAAACTTCCAAAACACTTGGAACACGAATCCACCCCGCATACAGGATGGACAGAGAACTCCCAACAGACATGATCCAAAGAGATCTTCACCCAGACACACGGTGCTCAAGTTCTACTCCAATGAAGACAAAGAAGGAATCCTGAGACAAGTACGAAGTAGAGAAAAGATCACATACAGGGGAAAACCCATCAGAATTACTGCTGACTTCTCCGAAGAGACCCTACAAGCAAGGAGAGAATGGACAAAGATCTTCCAAGTCCTGAAACAAAACAACTGTCAACCAAAAATAATCTACCCAGCAAAGATCTCATTTGTATTTGAGAACGAAATCAGATACTTCAATAGCAAAGAAAAACTAGAAGAATATGTCTACACAAAACCAGCCCTGCAAAGTCTCCTTAGAAATGCGCTAGTCCCGGACAAAAAGGAGGCAAATCACAAACAAAGTTGGCAAATAAGAAGGTCTCCAAACTAAAGGCCGCACAAACAAGACAACTACATAGGCAACAACACATACACAACACAAACACATGGCAGGGCAAAATTGCAACCTCTCAATTTTAACTCTCAACACAAATGGTCTAAATTCACCAATCAAAAGACAGAGATTAATAGAATGGATCATCAAACAAGACCCAACCATCTGTTGCCTACAAGAAACGCATCTAACCAGAAAGGATGCAAAGAAACTGAAAGTGAAGGGATGGAAAAAGATATTTCACGCTAATGGACGAGAAAAAAAAGCTGGGGTAGCTATCCTAATTTCAGACGAGATAGATTTCATTCTAACTAACATCAAAAGAGACAGGGAAGGCCATTTTATACTGGTGAAAGGAATGATCCATCAAGAAGCAATCACCATCATTAATGTTTATGCACCGAATCTTAATGCACCTAGTTACGTAAAGCAATTACTTACAGACTTAAGGGAAGACATAGACACCCGCACAATTCTTGTAGGCGATCTCAACACACCTCTAACAACAATGGACCGGTCTACGAAACAAAAACTCAACAAAGAAACAACAGAGCTCACACAAACAATAGAACAACTGGACTTAGTAGACATATATAGAACTTTTTATCCTAAGGCCACAGACTATACATTCTTCTCAGCGGTGCATGGCACCTTCTCCAGAATCGACCACATGATAGGACATAAAGCGAATCTAAACAACTTCCAAAACATTAGTATCATACCATGTACCCTCTCAGACCACCATGGGATGAAACTGGAAATCAACAACTCAAAACTCCCCAAGAAGTATACGCACTCTTGGAAATTGAACAATATGCTATTAAACGAACATTGGGTCAGAGAAGAAATCAAAGATGAGATCAAAAAATTTATGGAAACCAATGAAAACTCTGATACAACATTCCAAAACTTGTGGGACACCGCCAAAGCAGTGCTACGAGGTAGATTCATCGCAATCGGAGCGCATGTCAAGGCCCAAGAAAGACGCCAAATACAGGAACTAACCTCACACCTCCAGGATCTGGAAAAACAGCAGCAGAAGAGTCCCACGCACAATAGGAAACAAGAAATCATCAAAACAAGGGAGGAGATAAACCAAATAGAAATCAAAAAAACTATACATAAAATCAACAAATCAAAAAGTTGGTTTTTTGAGAAAATAAACAAAATAGACACTCCACTGGCCCGATTGACCAAAAAAAAACAAGAGAAAGTGAGAATTAATAGCATTAAAGATGAAAAAGGCAACATAACAACAGACACTGCAATCATTAAGAAAATAATTAGAAATTACTACAAAGAACTGTACTCCCACAAATTTGAGGACCACCAAGAAATAGAAAAGTTCTTGGACTCCCACCACTTACCAAAACTCAGTCCGGAGGCAACTGCAGAATTAAATAAACCCATAACCGAGGTAGAGATTGAAACAGTCATCAAGGATCTCCCAACGAAAAAAAGCCCAGGCCCAGACGGCTTCACTACAGAATTCTACAAAACATTCCGAACAGAACTAACCCCAATCCTCTACAAGCTCTTCAAAACAATAGAGGAGGAAGCAACCCTCCCAAACTCATTCTATGAAGCCAACATCACCTTAATCCCAAAACCGGACAGAGAACCATCAGAGAAGGAAAACTACAGACCTATTTCTCTGATGAACATTGATGCTAAAATTCTCAACAAAATCCTAGCCAATAGAATTCAAAAAATCATCAGACAGATCATTCATCCGGATCAAGTAGGATTCATCCCTGGGATGCAGGGATGGTTCAACATTCGGAAATCCATAAATGTTATAAACCATATCCAAAAACAGCAAAACAAGAACCACATAATAGTTTCAATAGATGCAGAAAAAGCTTTCGACAAAATCCAACACCTCTTCATGCTAAAAACTCTAGCCAAAGTAGGCATAGATGGGAAAATCCACAACATAATCAAAGCAATTTATGAAAAACCCAACGCCAGTATCATACTGAATGGAGAAAAGCTAGAACCCTTCCCACTGAGATCTGGAACAAGACAAGGGTGCCCGCTATCACCACTGCTATTCAACATAGTCCTAGAGGTACTTGCAGAGGCCATAAGACAAGAAAAAGAAATCAAAGGCATACGTATAGGAAACGAAGAAGTCAAGCTTTCACTATATGCAGATGACATAATCCTATACATAGAAAAACCAGGAGACTCAATACAGAAACTGCTAGAACTTATACGAGAGTTTGGCAGAGTGGCGGGGTACAAAATTAACGAACGAAAATCAACAGCCATAGTGTACGCAAATAACACCAAGATGGAAGAAGATCTAACCAACAGGATACCATTCAAAATAGCAGAGAGAAGTATGAAGTATTTGGGAATAAATCTAACCAAAAGCGTAGGAGACCTATTCGAAGAAAACTACAAACTATTTAAAAAGGAAATTGAACAAAACCTCAAAAGATGGAATAACATCCCGTGCTCCTGGATAGGCAAAATCAATATCATTAAAATGTCTATACTACCACAAGCAATATACATTTTCAATGCAATTCCAATCAAATTGCCCAAAACATTCTTCACGGAACTGGATACAATGATTCAAAAGTTCATCTGGAAGCACAAAAAACCACGAATAGCTAGAACCATCCTGAAAAATAAGAAGTCAGCAGGGGGAATCACAATCCCGGACCTCTGGACATACTATAGAGCAGTGGTTATCAAAACAGCCTGGTACTGGCACAAAGACAGAAAGGAAGATCAATGGAATAGAATAGAAGCACCAAAAGGGAACCCACACAAATACAGCCAATTAATCTTTGACAAAAAGACCAATGACAGCTCAAGCAAGTGGGAAGGCCTCTTTGGTAAATGTTGTTGGGACAACTGGCTGATAGCCTGTAGAAACAAAAAAATAGACCCACATCTATCACCATACACTAAGATCCAATCTACATGGATAAAAGACCTAAACCTACATCCAGAAACCTTCAAACTCTTGCAAGAAAATGTAGGAAATACCCTGCAAGACCTAGGAGTAGGTCCCGACTTTCTAAGAAGGACACCAAAAGCAATAGCAGTTGAGAACAGAATAAACAAATGGGACCTCATCAAACTAAGAAGCTTCTGTACAGCAAGGGAAACAATCAACAAAGTAAAAAAGCAACCCACAGAGTGGGAGAAGATCTTTGCACACGATATAGGCGATAGGGGGCTAATTTCCAGGATATATAAAGAACTTCAAAACAACCAAAAAACCAAAACAAACAAGCCACTCAAGAAATGGGCACGGGAAATGGGCAAACATTTCACAAAGGAACAAGTCCAAATGGCAAACAAACATATGAAAAAATGTTCCAGCTCCCTAGCAATAAGGGAAATCCAAATTAAAACATCGATGAGGTACCACCTAACACCAGTAAGATTGGCCCACATAAACAAGAACACCAACGACGCTTGCTGGCGAGGATGCGGGGAAAAGGGAACCCTACTCCACTGCTGGTGGAGCTGCAAATTGGTACAGCCTTTATGGAAATCAGTCTGGAGAACACTCAAACAACTCAAAATCTGCATACCATATGACCCAGCAATAGCACTCCTAGGAATATATCCAAAACACCTGTTTTACGACAAACCAACATGCATCCCTATGTTCATTGCAGCACAATCAGTAATTGCAAAAACATGGAAGCAACCGAAATGCCCATCAGCAGAAGATTGGATAAGAAAGCTTTGGTTCATCTACTCCATGGAATACTACTCAGCTATTAAAAAAAACAAAATGCAGTTCTTTGTGGCTAAATGGGTACAACTGGAAACTATAATGCTAAGGGAAATGAGCGAATCCCAAAAGATTAGATACCACATGTTTGCCTTGATTTAACCTGTAATTTTTTGTTTGGTTGTTTGTTATTTTTTTTTTTTTTTGAACCTGTCATTGATACTGTCTCAACCCAGATGTTTCGAAGAAGGGAACTTGCATTATTTTTAACATATTGTTTACCCAATACTATGTCAATTAATTCCATAATGTTGTATATTGATACTGTGGCCTCGTTGGGGCTTTTAACTGACTGGATCTTTACTCTGTTAGACCTATTTTCAGACCATAGAAGGTCTCCCCAAGAGGCCACTGAACTTATCTGGACAATAAGACGCTGAACTTTATGCTAGGCATGTGTCTGCAAGCAATGAATCTCAACCGAACTTGAACTATGGTTATGCAACAAGGTGGAGGAATCCACCATGGGGGGAGGGGTATGGGAGGGGTGGGGGGAATCCCCAGCGCCTATGAAACTGTACTACACAATACAATGTAAGCAACAATAATAAAAAAAAAAAAAAAAAAGAAAAAAAAGAAAAAAAAAAAAAAAAAAAAAAAAAAAAAAAAAAAAAGAAAAACAAACTGTATAAAATTTACTGAAACAATGCAATTTAAAATTTGACTAAAATGAATGTCAATAATTGTATGGTATGAGAATAAATCAATTTATTCTATTACTATTCCAAATGTTGCCTGTACCAAGAGAAAATCAGAGAGCTGCTAAAAATTGCTTAGTCTTTGTGTCTTCTTATTCTAGACACAAAACTAAAACTTCAAGTATGTTTCCTAATTTTGCCTGTTTGAAATAGCACTAAAGCAAGGGAATGAAATATGATACACTAAAGAGCTTATTTGCCATATTTGGATCTATAATTTTTAAACATACATTTTTGTTTAAATCCATGCCTAGGCTACACTGGAGTTAATATGAGCCTTAAAACTAGTGAAATATTCTATTTATATCATATATCATGAATGATGTTGTGCATTGAAAATGGAGATTTGGAGAATCAGTACATAAGTGATTCCAAGGAGAAAAATGCTGATGTGAAAGATATCCAATGAAACTAACAGTATCATGAGAGTCAAAGAAATCACCTGGTTTAAAACTGTGTATACTGGTGGTCCACCAAAAAGTTCATGGAAGAAAATGCATGGATTAACACACTAAGCTCCTGCCTGCAGTGCCAGCACCATATGCATATTAGTTGATATCTTGGCTGCTTCACTTCATATCCAGTTCCCTGCTTATGGCCTGAGAAAGGGGAAGTGAGTGGTTCAATTTGTTGGGCCTCTGTACCCATTTTGGAGACCCAGAAGAAGCTTCTGGCCCTGGCTTTGGATTGGCTCAGCTCTGGCCTCTGTGATCATTTGGAGAGTGAACCAGCAGATGGAATATCTCTCTCTCTCTCTCTCTCTCTCTGTCTCTCTCTGTGCAATTCTGCCTTTCAAATAAAAATAAAGCTTAAAAATAATAAACAAACAAACAAATAAATAAATGTTGAAGGTTTATGTTATTTGCATCATTTGATCTCTTGAGATCAGGAATTTTTCATTTGTTTAAATTTATTTTTTCTCATAGTAATTTGCATTTGATAGTAATTACTTAACGGTCGTTGAATAATAAATTAATCATATTGTTAGCTTGTTGACATTTTCTAATTGTCCTTCTGTTAATGCTCTTGTGAAGCTTTGTTTCTAATTAAACTATGAATCACTCAGAGAGGAGTGATCGTTTCATTGTGCTCCAACAGATTTATTCATTCTACACTGGAAAGATATTTGGGTTGCTTCCAAGCAGGTATGGCAGTGAACAGAGCTTGTTCACAGCTGAATAGCTTCCTCAGAAATCTCAGAACTGGTATGATACACGTAACATCTTTTGAAAGCAATCCTGTAGACTGAAGTTAAATGCTATCACATCATGCTATGCCTAATCCTCAGTTGTCTGGTGTCTTTGAATAGAAAAACAGACACGAAGGACCATGTAATGGAGGCAAAAAGTAAGTGAAACAGATCCGAGCCAAGGAACACCATGAATTATAACAGTGCAACAAGCAAGGTTTCTTTTCTTGACCCTGTAGAGGTGAAAAGGTTCCTTCCAGAACAATGATAAAAATGCATTTCTGTCATCTGAAACTGCTTGTCTTTTAAAAAGCCACACTTGGAACCAAATACAGACTTGCTACACAAGACTTTTCTCATTTAACATTCCCACACGCTTTTTGAAGTTCTAATTGCTACCATCCTGAATAGTATATGCTGAATAGCACCAGTCTTTTACCTATCTTTTAATTTTAGCAGTCCATGTAGGTGTTTTATGGTATGCCACTGTGGATTGAAACATATGCGTCCTCAGTGGTAAACAATGTCGAACATATTTTCAGTGGTTAATCGCCATCATGACTTAAGGATTGTGCCTTTTCACTGCTTGTTTATCTTTCCCCCCACTTTCTAAAACAAATGTTGCCCTGTCTCTTCTTTCCTTCTCTTTAACTCAATAATTCGTAATAATTAGGTGTTTTATTTTTTTGAATCCTAATGCTGGAGTATCAGGAGGTAATACAATTTAGTACTATACAAATATAGTTTATTTATTGTCTTTTCCAGAACTTGATGTCTGACCTCTATTTCAGAAATTATTTCTAAATCATGGTGGCATTGCACAACACTATTCCTTCTACAACTCCAGTTTGCCGTATGATTGCCGGCTGACTTCCCAGCTGCTCCACTTCCAGTCCAGCTCCCTGCTAATGTAACTGGGAAAGCAGCAGAGGATGGCCCAAGTATTTTGATCCTTGCACTCATGTGAGAGATTCAGAGGAAGCTGCTGGCTCCTGGCTTCAGATCAGCTCAGCTCCACTGATTATAGCCATTTGGGGAATGAACTAAAGCTTGGAAGATATCTCTCTCTCTCTGTCGCTCTTCACCTCTCTCTTTAACTCTGTCTTTCAAATAAAAATAAATGAATCTTAAGAATTAAAAACAAAATCATAAGGTAGAAATTGAAATTTTGAAAAAGAATTAATAAAAAAATTTTATTACTTTGAAATTAACATTATTTATATAACATACACATCATATACCTAGTTTATATGTGAAAATGTAAATATGTTATATATATTATGGTATATATTGTGTATATGTAGATAATATGTATTATATATTCATATATTCTAAAATATATGTTATATGTATATATGAGAGAGAGAGACTTCATGCACTTTGGTTGTAAGATGCTAGTTAAAATACATTTATAATAAGCATACATTACAATTTTACTTCATGATTCATAGTGTATTCCAGCATTCTCAATCTATACTGTTAAACCACAACCTCATCTTTTAAACCTCTCTTGATGAGGTAGGTCTAAAATCTTTTTCCATGGAAACAAGCTGGATTAATTACTTGCTACTAATGAAAATCATAAGAAAAAAGGGGCCTTGGTGAGACCCAATCCCTAGAATGCAAAGGTGGGACTCTGAATCTCCTTGTTTCCTTTAGCCCAAGCTGTTGTTGCCTGTCCTTTCTTAGAAGGAAGTCACTGAAATGAGAGGTGATACAGTGAGCCTTCAAGGTTCAAATCACTAAACTCATGTTCACAGTATTGTCTGGAGGGGTTTGTTTACGGAAAACCCAAGTTTAGGGCAAAAGGTGCCTACCACTGGTAAGTACCCCAAACTAAAGCTTACTTTGATACCATCATATAGACATCATTAAAGAATACAGAATTGTTGACCAAATAAGAGATTACAGTACTACCCCCCCACCAGGAGTGGGCATGAACTAGACGTGTACCTCTTAGTTCCAATTCCAGTCAATAAGAATCTTCACCCTTGCTCTTCACAGGACCTGGGAATTAGGCAGAACTGCTTGGATCCTTCCCAGTAAATAAGCACTTGTTTCTACCTAGTGATTGGCTTTATACATATTGGACTAGCAGACCCAATTGAAATTTTTTTCCTCCCATATAGGTTTCTACATGTTCTATTTTAGCAAGATAAAGTGCACTTTGTTTCAGCTTTCCAGATTTTATTTGCTTGGCACAGTACTTTGTGATATGAGAGCCTAAAAAAATACAAACTATCAAAAAAAAAAAAAACCCTCCATTGTTTCTCCTATACTATTTACCCAAGCTCCTCCAATATGACTGTGTATGAAGAACTATACTTTAGTAATGATATAGAGGAACTAGGTGGGGAGGAGGAGAGGGGAGGGGAAAAAATAAATCCCAGGAGCCTATGGAACTGTATCATAAAATGATAATATAATAAAAATAAATTTTAAAAGTTTAAAAAAGAAGCAAAGGAAAAATCTTAGCTTGTATTCTTTATTACTCAACTGTAATAATTACAAATGGCCCTCTAGTACTGTATGTGTTGCAAAGAAGAAACACAGGAAAATTTTGTTTACTTCTCTCTAGACAACATTGTGGTAATCAAAATTAACACATGCTCCCTTCATTGGGTGAAACAATAGTAAATATAACCAAAATGTGATAGCTGCTTGCTATATAATTAAGTTAAATATATGCTTCTGAAATATAACAGTGTACAATTATAAAATAACTAGGTGGACATTAGCATATGTTTATAAAAGGTATCAAAACAAGTGGAAATCTTTAAAGACAGTGGGGATTTTTGTGCAATGGAATGAGGAAAAAAGCCTTGGAAGTGGAAAAGTAATTGCACATTGAACTGTTGTTCCTCAATAACCTTGGTATGTGGGATTCGGGCCATTCTGGGACAGCTTAGAAAAATCTTTCCTGATGCGCAACATGAGCTAACAGGTCGATGGACACTGAGCCCTGGGAAGGTTTTGGGGAATTCCATACCCAAAAAGCCATCCACCCAAAAATTTCTCAGGAAAGTACAGAGCCACTGTTTCGTCTAGATTGTCTCTTGTACGAAGACAAGAACTTCTAATCAGCTGCATCTGAAAACAGTATCTTTAAATAGGTAGCATACTAGGTAGCTTAATTAAAGGGTATTTAAGATGCCAAGCTCCCTGAATTCAGAATTCAAAATCATTATTTCATAAGCCATGTCCAACATCAGCATAAACCTGATATCGTCTCCTGGTATTTCAGTTCTCGATAGGATATTACTAAATGATTCTTGAGAAGTTATTCACCCTTCCTACAGCTTCGTTTGTTATCTTAGCTTTTGTTAACACATTTACTGATTTTTTTAATCAATACTTGCTTGCAACATTGTAGTGATTCTAGGAACACAAATTTTAAAATAATAATAATGTAGCTGGACTCTCAAAGCTGAGTCAGTATTTGAGGCTTGTTTTAGCTATCTTTTTAAGAAGTTACATATCTTAATTATTTAGAGTTCACAGAGTGTTAGAGGAAAAGTGGGATCACAGGATATAAAAACCACAACAAAAACACTCTAAAATACTAATGTATTGATATAATATTAGTTTATGCCTAAATCAAATGATTCAAGCTCTAAAGGTTTCAGGATGTTTCCCCTATTAAACATTTTAAAAGGTTATGCAGTCAGTAGCATTTGAAGGAACATCAAAAACTACTCTGAAATGGGTGGGTAACGATTAGCTTTTTCGATGCAATTTCATTTCAGTTTCTTTTCTGAGTGCATTTTGAACTCCTGTTGCTGCTACATACATACAGCAGGTATGTATGATTGCCTAAGGATAACACTGATAGGTAGATAACAGAAAAAGAAGAAATCGTATTAACATAACACAGCAGATGTGAGCTTTACTATTTAGAAAAAGCCTCTGCTTTGTTATTAGCTAGAAACATTCCCTTTGCATTTGGGACTAAATGCTAGGCCCTATTTGAGTAATTCTTAAGTCTTTCAGTCATGGTTTCCTTAGGATCCGCAACTTCGCATCACAGAAACTATTCATAAAGCACTGACGTTTCAGTGGCAAGACAGATTATTTAAGGTTGAATTCTGCCTCACTTTGGGTTTTTTACTCATTATTCTGTTAGAATGGCAGGTAGACATTTGCCTATTATGAGAGAATCAGAAATTTTTTACGTATGAAAAGTCTTGCCTGTGTCTGATGATCTTGGAGGAGGATTATGGCTTCTCTGCCCCTGGAGAAAATCCATGAAGCATCGTGGAAAGATGCAGTGTTCATTCTGCGTGATAAGGCCTTGCTCTCAATTTCTTGCCTACAACATCTTTTAGACCTGAAAAAATCCAAAAGAAGATGTAGGGGGAAATGGGAGATGCTAGGAACAACTGAACCTGTTATTCGAACACCAGTGTGCACGCAGACTCCGCTTTCCTACAGGGTCTGGGCGTTGAAGTTCTGCTAGCTTACTTCCGATGTCTGGCTCACAGCTGCAGTCCTTTTCTTACAGAGGGACAAGAACCTCTGTTCAGAAGTCTGTACTTACAACTTCTTCCAGCATTACTGAAAGCTATATATGTGTGTCTATTTGGTCCTTAATTTGCTTTGCCTTTTAAAACTGCCCCTAACCTAAGCTAAGATTATTTAGAGCTTTGTAATTTGAAATTAATATAGACTACCAAAAAGTTCAAATGGGGTCCAGCATGGTAGTCTAGTGGCTGGGTTATTCACCTTGCATGCAATGGGATCCCATATGGGCACCGATTCTAATCCCGGTGGCCCCACTTCCCATTTTGTTCCCTGTTTATGACCTGGGAAGACAGTCGAGAACGGTGCAAGCCCTTGGGACCCTGCACCCATTTTGGAGACCTGGAGGAGGCTCCAGGCTCCTGGCTTCATATTAGCACAGCCTGGGCCTTGTGTCAGCTTGGGAAGTGAATCATCAAATGGAGGATCTTCCTCTCTGTCTCTCCTCCTCTCTCTATAGCCGACTTTCCAATAAAAAATGAAATAAGTCTTTAAAAAGTTTTCAAACATAAAAAAGGAAAGATTCATATGCATTTTATCCAGTTTTGCTTAAAAGTGTATATCTCACATATTAGAGTACAATATCAAAATCAGGATATTGCACTGAAATATATATGTGTATAAAGCTTTATATCATCTTATAATATATTTAAATTTGAGTATGTACTATCAGAACCAAATACAAAGTCATGTATTTCATCAGCTCAAAATTTTCCTCTTACATATGGTATATTTCTTTACAGTTTACCTGCCATTTCCCTGTCACCTACTTAGTCCCTGTTAGCACTAATCTCTTCCCCATTTCTATTTTTCCAGTTTCATGCTATGTAAATTGCATTATACACTATGTGATATTCTGGAATTGATTTTTTCAGAGCATAGTGCCCTCGATATATATCCAAATGGTTACATACATTAATAATTTCTTCTATTTTGTTGATGAGAATGTGACCTAGTTTTTTTTAAACATTTATCTATTGAAAGTTTAGTTGTTTCCAATTTTGGGCTGTTACAAGCAATGTTTTTGTGAATATATACAGTGACAAATTATATGTGGATATAACTTCTTGTATTCTTCTCTGAGTAAAACTCCAGATGTGACACCATTAGGACTCATGGTAATCATACATCCATTTATTTTTATAAATGCCACTTTTGATGCAGGTCCCTGCTGGTGGCCTGGGGAAACAGCAAGGGAGTTTGCCTTGGGCTGTGGGCACCCATGTGGGAGACTTAGAGGGGACCCTTGGCTCTGGCTTGAGATCTGCTTGGCTCTGATGTCTGTGACCATTTGTGGAATGAAACAGTGTATGAAGATCACTTTCTGTCTCTCCTTCTCTCTGTAAACTCTGCCTAAAAAAAAAATCTTAAAAAAAAAGTAAGGTGTATCCAAACCTGGAGAATACAAAAGATTTATTAAGTGAAATAGAATCATCCAGTATACAAAAAACATGTTATATAATTTTTTTTTGTCTTCTTAGAAATGACTTTTTATTGAGCAAAATTTCATTTTTAAACAAAACAAAGTGGTGAGAATTATATTTCTTAACTAGGTAGATACATTTTAAAACTTGATTTAACATTGAAGTGGTAATATTTCATGAATATTGTGGCTACTTTTTCCCTCATGCATATCTTCCTAAAAATATCGGGTTTGGGATTTAATTCAGGAATATTGGCCAACCATTTTATTGAGGTGTATTGATAAATTACTGTACTAATCACTTCGTTTTATGGAAAAGTTCAATACACTTATCCTCAACTCTTTAGCAAAGAAAACATTTCCTCCCTTGTATTCTTCAATGTAGTCAGCATTTTTTCAGAATTTTTATTTGTAATTTTTTTGGATTGTATAGAGTGCATCATTTTTACCCCAAAGCCGTTAAATTAGTCACAGTACCATCTGTTTTGCTCCTTATCCTAAATTACTCCTAGCCTAATCTGAGCAGGGTAGACACAGGAATTTCTGTTCCAGAGGCCTAGAGATAGTGGTAGCTCCCCAACAGGGAATGGGGCCTGAGGACAGTGCTTAGATAGTAGTAAATTACTGCTCCTACCCCTTCCCCAGGGAACAGCGCCTGGGGTCAGTGCTTAGAGAGTGCTGGAATCCCCAGAGAGAACAGGGCCAGGGATGAATGCTTAGAGAGAGTGGTGGATTCCCCACAGAGAACAGGGCCTGGGGTCAGTGCTTAGAGAGAGTGGTGGATTCCCCACAGAGAACAGGGCCTGGGGTCAGTGCTTAGAGAGAGTGGTGGATTCCCCCCAGAAAGCAGGGCCTGGGGTCAATGTTTAGAGAGTGGTAGATCCCTGCAGGAAACCAGCTTGAGGTCAGTGCTTACTTTTGGGATCCCCCTGAAGGGGCAAAGACTGACCCAGGACTCCAGGAATGAGGCATACAGATAGCAGAGACATTCGAGGAGGCATGCTCCTGAAAGCTGGGTGCAGTGTTCAGCTCTGGCTGTCGGGTGGGGCTCACCAGGAGGACTGAGCAGGAAAAGTACCCTAACCAGGCTGTTTGTTTTTTCACCTCTAAAACTGTGGTCTGGGATAGATTTCTTCACCTTCAGAAGCCTAGAGTTCCCTCACCTGTGAAGTCACTTACTTCCCTGGACTGTTAGGAAGACAGAGTAACATGATTCACATACAGAATGAGGCAAGAAAACTTTCTGAGTAAGATTCAAAATCTGTAGCTGTGGCTACTGCTCTCTTTGGCTTCTAGAGATGATGTGGTGGCTCTAGAGACAGGACCTAGTGAGCTCCTCCCTCCCCTGGTGCACTGCCCGTACAGCCAAGGTGGCCTGTGAATTGCTGCCTCCCTCCCCTCTCTCAATGCTATGATTTTCATGTTATATAATTTAAAATCTTTTGTATCTCCCTGACAGCTAGGGAGCCTGAGCATCTTTTCATATGTCTCTTAGCCTTTTGTACCTGTTCTTTTGAAAAATGTCTGGTCATTTCCTCCAGTGAGCTTTGCCTATATTCAGAACTCTACTAGCACCTGCTGAGATGGATGTGGGCAAAAAGGTACCCTCCTTCACTACTGGTAGAAATGTAGCTAGCACAGCCAGTATGGAAATCAGTATGAAGAGTGCATAAATTATTTTCTAATTCTTAAACCTAACTGTCAAACAGATTGGAATCTGAAGCTTTACAGATGACATTGCTGAGAGTAACTCTCACCATGTGTTTCTTCATTTGCAACTTTACGCTTTCGTATTCTGTCTGAACTAGCAGCACAATCCTCACACACAATCTAGAACAGGTTATATTTGGACGGACTATTAGGAGCCATGGCACATTGGTTCAGCACATGCCTCTGCCACTAAGGAGCAGAGGAAATTGGGGCAAGTTATTTTCGCCTTTCAGTGTGCGTTATCCATTTTAAAATTTCTTCTGTAAAATAGCAAAGTTATAGTGTAATATCTCCTTTAGTAAGAGGGAGGATACTGAGATGACACACAGAGACTTCAGTAACACAATGTAAAGCCAATATATGGTAGCTATTATGTGTATCTGTGTGTTTCGCCAATGGTGAGCAATCAAAATATTCAATTGTAATGTAAATCCGATCTAGTACTATAATGGATTCATGTGGGTCTCTCCAAAGACTAGATACTTAACAAAAAATAAGTACAGATTATATAAGAAAATTACTAATTCTGATTAAGTTATAAATAACTAACTGGAGACGTACCATCTTCACTGATAAGATGGCTTGACATTGTCGTTAGTTCTTCCTGGTTGTACTTACAGATTCAATGTAATCCCATATAAAGACTTAGACGTTTATTTTGCAGGTCCAAGAAGAGATGTTAAAGTTTATACAGCTAGGTAAAAACAAGAGCAGAATATATAATACTGAACAGGACAAGTAGAATTGATGAATTTGGATTTTTTAACTTCAAAATTTATTAGAAAAAAAATACGGGACTTATTATAAAGACATATTAGCATTAATAAGATGAGTAGAAAAATAGATTGGTAAATCAAAGAAAGAACCCAGAAATAGACACACATAAATATAGTACCCTGATCTTTGACAAAGAAGCAAAAGCAATACAGGAGAAAATATTGTCTTTCTCAAAACAGTCTCAATGAAACCCTGTTTCTAAATGCAAAAAAAAAAAAAATTAAAGCATACATACATTTCACAAAAAGAAACAAAATAGATCATGCATCTAAATGTAAAATGCAAGACTAAAAAACTCAGAATATAACATAATAACAAATTAATGCCCTCAAGATTGTTTATGTCAGATACAACATAAAGGAATAAGCCATTAAATAATAAATTAGACTTTTGTTTTAAGTTCACTGCAGTAAAAGCTCTGCTAACAGAATGAAACAACTCTTCAAAGACTGGGAGGCAATGTTTGCACAACATAAATGGCCTAAATTAATTAAAATATACACAGGACCAACATGTGCATGCCAGGTAAAAGTACCAGCTGCAAGACTTTGATCCTGGCTGCTCCACTTCCAGTCCAAGCCTGTCAATGACCTGAGAAAGCATCAGAGGATCCAAGTGCTGGAGCCCTGTCACACAAGTGGCAGTCCTTATTACAACTCCCGGCTTCTGGCTTAATCCTGACCCAGCCCTGATCCTTGCAGTCATCTGGGAGAGTGAAGAAATAGATGCAAACTCTCTCTGTGTCTCTCTCGCCCTCTCTCTTTCCCTCTCTTTCTGTGACTCTCAAGCTCTTTGTGTAAATCTGATTTTAAATTGATAATTAAATCTTTTTCATATAAGTGAAAATATACACAGTACGCTTACAACTGAAAATAAGAAAACAATTTTAAAAACTGGATTAAAAAATCAGAACAGATATCTTGCAAAGCAAGTGGTATCAGTTACAAATAAACAAATTTCAGGCCATGACATACCATTACAAATTTATTAAACTAGCAAAAATTCAAAAGAAGGGAATAATATAAGCTTTCATTCAAAACTCACAAAAATGCAAACAAAAATTGTATATTCATTTTAGAAGGGAGTTGGGCAGTTTCTTACAATTTAAAAATACTATTGCCTTAGGATATAGCAATTTATCTACTTCATATTTCTAAAATCAACTAAATGTTGCAGAGCGCAAAATCTACTCATAGGCATTTGGAGCAGTGTTACTAAAAACGTTCATAAGTTGGAAGTAATCCAGATGCTATTTAGTAAGTGAATGAATGAATGAATGTGACACATCAAGAAAATGGATATCATTTACTCTAAAGTGAAGTGAGATAACAAATACCAAAACGAAATGGGATAATTTGAAATTCATCTTACTAACTGAAAAGAATTAAGCATAAAATTCCATGTTCTATATGATTCCTGTGATATGACATCATTGGAAACGTTGACCTTGATAACAGTAAAATGAACAAATTTATCAGTGCTGAAGAAATGAACAGGTAGAGTAGGGAGATTTGTTAGAGCAACAAAATTATTATGTGTAATGTTTACGTGGAGACATATCATTATACATTTGTGAATACCAATAGAATAAACAACACCAAGAATAAGCCATAGTGAAAATTAACGGATTTGGACTGATAATGATGTAACGATATGGGCTTATCGTTTGTATTAAATATATCCCCGATGTGGCAGGTTGATAGTTTTGGAGGCTGTGTTATGTGTTGTGTGTGCATGTTTTTGGGAATTTAATTTCCCACTCTATTCTGCTCTAAAGCTGAAACATCTAAACAAATTAAAGCCTGTGGAAAGAAGTGGTAAAAGAAAGAGAAAATAAAGCAAAAGAATAAGAAGGCAAACAAGAGCGAAAAGGAAGAAAAAAATTAATAATTCCATAGATTTGCACACACAGAGAGAGTTTTATAGATACAAGCACTCTGACAACATTTCCACTACTATTCGTATTGTCTGGGTCCTGATGGGGAATCACGGTGCCGATTCGTCTGCCCCTACCTAATAAACATGCTTGTTCACGCTCGTGTGCTTGAAAGACCCCAAGATTGCTGAGGCCCTTCTAATGAGTGGGCATTACAGTATCTTCTCTGAAATCGTTTCAATTCGGTCACAAGTGGCATCGTTTGATTGATCTGTTCTCTAATATCCACAAATGACTGCAACAGGTTGGAATCAGCCAAGTTGAAGTCAGGAGCTCAACAAGGGAAGCCATTTATGGCTGCCTTTCAAGACATTAACAGAGAGTTAGGTGGACAGAACAGCAGGCACTTGGTTTAGCACTCAAACATCCCAGATGACAGCATAACCGGCAAAGCCACAGGGCTTGCCCCCTTTTAAACTTTATTTTGATAATGCATTACTTAACATACTTTATTATTTTATTTAAAAAGCAGAATGTTGGGGAAGGGTGGGAGAGAAAGAGAGAGAAAAAGTAGAGATAGAAGCATCACTTCTACTGGTTAACTTCCCCAAAATTTCGTAATAGCCGGTTCTGGACCATACTGAAGCCAGCAGCTGAGAGCTTAAGCCAGGTCTTTCTTGTGGGTGACATGACTCAAGCATTCAAGCAAAAATGCCTCCCAAGGTGGACGTTGCCAACAAATGATACCAAGAGTCATCTGACATTCAACCTAGATGGCTTCACTGAAAAATTCCGACTTCTAACTTGATTGCTTTCATGGTCAGTGTCTTTACACAATTATGTGTACTGTGTATAAAATATGCAATCATTATTATTGTTGCTGTATATAGTTGTGGTACATGTTTTCTATGCTGGTACACGTGGCTTTTAAAATCTTTGTTTACATTTTCTTGGAATATATTTCAATTCATGCTTATTGCTTATGAATAATCTGGTAGATAACTGAGAAGTGAGTTGATAGTAAAGTTTCTAGAAGCTTTGTGTGTGTGTGTGTGTGTGTTTGTGTGTTTAATGAAAAGAATTACACATTCATTAGTTTCTAACCTTAGCATTGTTTATGGAAATATGTATTGTTTCTCATTAGACACATTATTTTGTAGTTTTTGAAGGTGGAAGAGATGATAAAAAATCAATAAATTAACAAAATTTTTAAATTTAACTTCTGGGTGTTTCAATAATCCATTTTCAGTTTATCAACTTGAGAATCCTATAATAATGCAATAGTTAATTACAAATATCTTTACTCCAGGTCTGTCTCCATCCTCAATCTGTCTTTTAATATGGCTTTTAAAATAACTGGTCTTAGATGACATTTGGTATGAATTTACTCTATGGCTAAATAATGGAATGAATTCTTATAACAACCCAACATTTTACCTCGATCAGTATTTCTTATAACCAACTAACCTCTGCTTGCTTTACTATTTTCATTTTTGGTCATTAATGCTTTTTCCCAGTGTCCCACATACTCCTGATTATTTTTGTTATCCCCTGCAGGGACAGGAAAACTTTTTTCTGAAAAGGATTGTGAACTTCACTCATGGGCCCTATAACACTTCCACCTTAAAAATTAGCTTGCTATGGATTTATTGAACTTTGAATCTTGCCTGCAGTTACCTTGGCAGGGTCAGACCAAATGAGGCCACTGCCTTCACAGCCCGGGGACTGACCTTCTGATTCCTGCCACACTGTCTTCCCAGAGCAGGCTCCTTCTTTCATTTTAATCTCTATGAATATCCCTGTTCCAAGGGTCAGTTGTTCTTGTACTACCACAGCACATTTTGCTCTTAATACATCTTAAACTTTCATAAAATAATCATAAGTGTGTGTGAGATATGGTGTGGTTTTTTACACTATTACACAGTATGTACTGAGTGAATTTTGGCAATCAGCATTTCATCTTGTGTTTTCTTTATGTTTACAGACTATACCATGTAACAATGGATTTCTTTTCTTCTAAGAAGATTTCTGTTGTCTCTTTCCTCATCTTGGTTAAAACCTTGACTTCCTGCATCAGTTGTGTTACCATAAGATAGCATATTAAATGGCATTTCAAAGGTGTTTAATAGATGCTGAATAAGCTGTCACTGTTACCATACCTAAGGCCTCACAAAGCCATTGCACTTAAAAATTATGCAAAAAAATTAAAAACCTGAATATTTAATGATTCTGATGATGATTAAAACATGACTGCCTTTTGTTGCAGGTTCCTTTTGCAGAGCCAACTCATAAGTCACCAGGAAACACAGCAGAAATGAAACACATTTATCCATCTGTACAACTGCTTATCTTTGTGATTACTTTTTACTCAGAAATATACATGTATATTTACTTTGTTCATAATATGAGAATGAGTACCTACACCTGTCAGAAAATTTTAAATAAATACAGATTAATGTAGAAAAAAAATTGCTACTTTTACTTTCTGTGAGCATTTACCAACCAGACAGGGATGACAAAGGAAATATATATACTTATGCACATTCTTTTCTACTTTCAGTTTTTTTTAAGCTTTGTTTACTTTTGTTGGGAGGGCAGATCTGTAGAATGACAAAGAGAAAGATCTTGTATCTGCTGCTTTACCACCCAAATGGCTACAATGACTAAATCTGACCTGAACCAAAACCAGGAAGCTGTAGCTTCTTCCAGGACTTCCACATGGGTGGCAGGGTCACCAGGCTTTGGGCCATCCCCTGCTGCTTTCCCAGGCCACAAACAGGGAGCTGGATGGGAAGTGGAGCAGCTGAGACCTGAACCAGAGCCCATAGGGGATGCCAGGGCTTGTAGGCAAAGATTAGCCTGTTGAGCTGTTGCTCTGGTTCCTCTACTCACACTTTTTCATATAATACTAAATATGCTTATATGCACCATTGCTTTACCAATTTCAATCTTATTACATACTTCCAGAGGTGTAAAATTAGGTAATTTAACAAAATATCAGAATATTTATGGCTTATTTGTAATATTTAGAGTTTAATTTTCATATTTTTTAGGTTTTATTTCTGCTTATATTTATTTTATTTGAACAGCACAACTCACATACACACACAGAGAGAAACACAAATAGAGTTTATGAGTGATCATCCATTTACTAGTTCTCCCCACAAAAGTGTACGCTAGCCAGGTCTGAGCCAAGACTACCAAACTAAACCCAGAGACCACAACTCAATCTTGGTCCCTCATGAATGTAACAGATTTAAATACTTGAGGCATCACTACTGCCTCTGAAAATGCAAATTAACAGAGCAGTAGATCAGAAATAGCGTCTCCAGAACTTGCACCAAGCGTTAATACGAATGTGGACATCCCAGGTAGCAACATAATCGATTAGCCTCATATCTGCCTCTCCACTTTATTTTAAATATTTGAAACACTTATAATTATATAACTAATAATAAATAAGTGTAAATCTTTGTTCTTTCTTAAACAAGAGTCATACAAAAGTTGAATCCTAAATTCAATCCTAAATTGAAAATTGTAATTTCCTAAGCACCATGATTTAACATGTGCCTTATTTTATATTTATTGACTCAAAATTTTACTATTCCTTCACATGCAATGTGTTTAACATTTCTTATCTTGGCTTTTCGATGTGGCTATGCTTCTCCCCTGGAGTACATCTATGCATATGTATGTGTGATTTGTATTTTAAATTATTTATTATTATTGAAAGACAAAACACTTTCTTCTGTGTGTCTACAATGAGAAAACTAGTTTCCTTCAGATAGTGAAAATAACATTTGGTTCTTTTTTGTAAAAGTGACACTGCATTCCATTTTCTTAAATAACAAAACCCTATATATTCACGTATGTGTATTTAGGTGTGTTCAGTGTATCACACTTCATCTCATATTTTAAAATATATCATGGTTCTCTTTGATCATCAAAGTTGCATGTTAAGAGCATATTCATAAAGTCACAACCCTACTGGGAGTTGCACTTATGTGGATCTTGATGTTCAGGAGCCCCAAAGATATTTCAGAGAGGGAAGGCAGCTACAGCCCACATTGTCTGCTACACCCATTTCTGCCTCACGGAGCCGGGCAGAGAACTGTGAGAGCCACCAAGCCCTCCAGAAGCCCTGAGCCATCCGGCTGGAGGGCAGTGCCAGAGGTTTGATTACCACGCCCCCTAACTGGGCAGCAGAGCTCACAGACCTGGCTACACTGGAAGTGTAACAGTGAGGAAAGTAAACAAAGGTATCCAAGGAAATGACAAAAAGATAAAACATTCCTAAGCAAGTAACAAAGGCAGACACTACGAACTATGCAGGAGACCGGAAATCCAGTGCACTGGACCTGACATGACCTCAGCGGACAGGAAGCAGCATCCTCAGAGGCGGTCCACCCGTAAGAGCTGGAGAAAGTGTGTGGTGTCCAGGAGCAATAGCCTGGAAGTCCTTAGGCAAGGTTGCAGACCGGATCCTGGGTCTGGCCAGGCAGACACCTGTCTGGGCTAACAGTGAATGTGGACAGGTGCCCACGCAGAACTCACAGGTTGAGCCCCAGCACTAGGACAGCTGTACTGGCTAGTACTTTGATCCTTATCAGCTTCTCACTGATTGGAATCTGAGCCAGAGTGCACACTGAGAAGTCAGAATATCCAGCGACCTCACTCATACCTAGAAGCTGCTCCCTTGTCCCCAGGGTGGTAACAGGCATGAGGACTCATTCTCGCTTGCTTTGCTTATCTGCTTTGCAAACTAGACAAGCAAGGATGAACATAGGGCACTGCGAGATTTTTGCCTGCTTTCTCAGAGGGGTGGAGGACTTTGTAGGATGCTACCATGGACAGGGAGCTTATCCCCCCACATACAACCAACATGGGAGTTGAGAAGCTGGGCTGAGGATGACCCTTCAGTGGGTTTGTGAAAAGGCGGAGCCTGAGAGCCCGCTTTCACTCCAGGACAGGCTGTGAGCTGGAATCCATTTGCTCTTTGTTCTTTCACTGCCATTCCTCAGGACCATCCTTGCCTAATCACTTCTGACCCTTCGTTTCTTATAAAGTCATGCCTCACAGTGTGGAGAGTTCTCGCCCCAAAGCACAGCACGTGTCTTCTGGGTAATTGTCAGGCGTTTCCTTAGCCGCAAAGGGCGTTTGTAGGGTGTAACTGAACACCTTTGACTTCCAAGTTAAGGTCAAGAAAAAATGGATTCGTGTAGGTTTTCTTCGAGAATCTTGAGGAAAAGGAAAAATGCTAGAGATGAGGCAACTTAAAAACACAGCTGTCTCTTCTAGCAATGATTTTTTTTTAACCAATGGAATGCATTCAGCCATCACTCCAGTAATCATAGTCATACACCCATTGAGGTAAATAGTGTTACTTTTCAAATATAGTTTGGTACCACTTGCATTGGCAAAATTCTGTACTTAACATCTATTTGAAGTCATAGAAATGTGAGTATAATTAATAAAATAAGCTCAATAAGCACAAAGGAAATATAATTAATTCTAAAAATGCGGCTCTCAGAGAACGGCATCAGTAAAGTGAATGGGAGAAAACAGGAAAAGCTAAAGTAAATGGAAAACATATACTTATTATATTTGTATTACACAGGCTGCCTTAACTTACTAGTTTTTATTTTTCTACCACCTTCAAAAAGCTGGGAATCTTGAAACTTTGATTTCAGAATTCAAGAACTAAGTTATATTTGAGATAAAAAATAAAAATTTACTTTGAAATAAAATAATGGTTCCTTTGATAATAAAGTCCTTTATCTTCCAAGATGGATAAGAATAAAGTATGTTAAGGTTAACACTATTTTAAATAGAATTAAAAAAAAACACATGCACTCACACAGATTTGAATGAATACTAAATTTAAAAAGATAACAAATGATGTCAAAGTTGTAAGGAAATTGGAAATTTCTTGTGTCATTGTTGGAAATGTAAAGTGGTACAGTGGAAATGGATATCAATATGGAGTTTCTTCAAGAATTAAAATAGAACTACCGTTTGATTTGGCAATTCTGTTTCTAGATATGTTTCCAAAATAATTATTTTTGTGTAAAAAGTTATTTGTACTCTTATTTTCATTATGGCATTATTGACAATAGCCAAGGTACAGAAGCAACCCATCAACATACAAATGGAAAATGCAGTACGTGTATATGTGTGTGTGAGGAGAAAGAATAAAATACACTTCAGCACTGAAACAGAGGCAAGGCTTTCTTAGAAGTGAAATACGGCAGTTGCAGGAGGACAACTAGTGAATGATTCACTTAAATTGGACAAGTCCCAAAATCATCATCAAACTTCCAGAAGCAGAAAACAACATGCTGTTTGCAATGGGAGGAAGTTGGGGGAAAACAGAGACATGCCCAACGAATATATGGTTGCAATTAAACAAGACATGTGAGCATCTGCTATACCTAGCGTTAACAATCTAGTGTTGTACATTTCAAATTTGAAGTGGATATATCTTATATTAACTGTTACCATCCACACACAAATAAGACACAGACACACAGCAAACTTCTTCAGATTATGGATGTATCTATTATATATATTGTGATGATGGTAATGTGGATAGATGCATACATTTAAACATAAAATCATGCACATGAATATACTAAGCCCAGGACAACAGATTGACAATGAAACAGAAATCCCACTCTCACTTCATCCTAAAAAAAACCAAAAAGATGAATCACATGCCTAATTCAAGAAATGCAGTTATTGGCTTTGAAAAAAAATCACATAGGATACATCTTTGTGAAGTTGAGTTAGCTGAATATTCTTAAACATGACAATAAAAACATGAAATGCAAGGGAATATTGATACAGTGGACCTCGTAAAAATTATTTGCTCTGGAAAAACTCTGCTTAAAATTGTAGAAAAAAATACTTATTTATATCTATTTAAAATACAAAGTTATATAAAGGAGAAGATCTCTGTCTTGGATTCATTTCCCAAATAGCAGCAGAAGCAAAGGCTGGATCAGGTTCACATCAGGAGCCAGCAGACTCTTCTGTGCATGGGCTCAAGCATTTGAGCCAGTTTCTGCAGGGAACTTGACCTGAAATGGATCAGCCAGGACTCGAAATGGCTCCTCTATGGGGTAGTGGTGCTTCAGGTGGCAGCTTACCTTGGTACACCAGAATGCCAGTCCCAAGCAATTCTCATGTCTTATTAAACAATTTATACCTAAAAATGTCTGAAACTTCTAAAAAATGGGAATTGAGAAAGCAAAGCACTCAATTTAAAAGGGGGCTAAAATATACTAACATACACTTTAACAAAAAAATTGACTAGTAAGTCAAGAAAAAAAAAACAATGTTGTCCTAAGGAAAATGTAAATAAAAAATGTAAATAAACCCAAGGTAATTTTTGCAAACACACACACAGTGTGTTTTATTGGAATTGACAGAATAAAAACTTGACAACACCCAATGCTGGCTAGTACATTGAGTAGTTTGGCAAAGGAGAAAGCAAAATGGTAGCACTTCTCTGGAAAGCAATTTGGAAATTTGTTCATACAAAAAAAATCTGTATGCAAATGCTGCAAAATTCTTAATTTATTAACACAAAACAGGAAACAGCACAAATGTCTCTCACTCTGAGAATTAATAAACTTCCGTCACACTCTAATAATGAGATTCAAGGGTACTTCAAAAATCTGTTGAGGTATGTGTTATGAAAAGTCTGTGCATGAAATTTAAAATTATTTCACAGTAGGATGAACCTTTTATTTCTTCTTACATGAATTATTTGAAGTGCCCTTGTACTATTAAAAAACCAAAAACTCTCACAACTGATAAAAGCACCAGTGAGGAATTAATGTTAAGCCAAGAAAAGTTAAAGCTCGTAGTTCTATACATGGTAGGATCATATCCAAAAGACAAAACTGAAAGAATGAAGAAGAGGACAGTGTTTACCGGATGTTTAGCTTGTGGAGTGAATGTGATTATGAGAAAACATAATGGTAGAAAGGTTTTGCAAATGATTGAACTGATCTAAATTTTGATGGAACGTTGATCGTGTGTGTGTGTGTGTGTGTGTGTGTGTGTGTGTGTGATATACATGTGGCAATGCAAGTTAAATTGCTGTCTGCAGCACCAGCGTCTAACCTGGACACCAACTCAATCCCAGCTGTTCCCCTTCTGTTATTCCATGGAAAGCAGTTGAAGTTGACCCAAGGGCTTGGGCTTCTGCCACCCATGTGGGACATCTGAAAGAAGCTCCTGGCTTAAATCAACCCAGCCTTGGGAGGGTCTTGGAACTGAACCTGTGGAAGTAAGATCTCTGGAACTCTGACTTTCAAAGAGATAAATATTTAAAACATTGAAAAAATGTTGATGAAAATAAATTTAAAACATTGAAAAATAAAAATTTTTTGCTTTCCAGTGAGTTCCAGATTTGTGTGTTGGACTGCCAGCCAGTGCGTGACAAAGCCACAACGAGCTAGAGGTGCTCATGGCAGTCTGCGGCACTGTCAGGTTCGAGGGAAACGAACAGTGGGACATCAACAGAACTTCATCCTTACTGCACAGGCCTCGCCCAGCAGCACCGTGTGGAAGATAGCCAGTGATTGCTTCTGCTACCAAGACTGGGCCAACTAGCTGGGGGCCCCAGCAGGCCCTCGGCTTCAGCCCCAGACCTCAGAAAGTGGGGGATCCTGGTTGCGTGCTGTGCTGGGCCCAGGTTGGCCTCCCGCCCATGCCATGAGCCTCTCCAGAGAGTGTTCTCACTGGTCCTATTGCCTTTTAAGTGTAGCAAACGTTACTATTTTTTCTACTTGCTCAGTAGAGTACCCAGTTCTGGAAGTTCTGATGCAATCGTTATTTTTTCTTAAAAAATTAATAAAAAAATTAAATGACATGAAAACAATTGTGCTTGTTTTTTTTTTTAATTTTAGCCTCCTTACTTTCATTTTAATTGAAAAGCAGAGACAGTAAAAAAAAAAAAAAAACAAAAAAAACAAATTTTCATCTCCCAATTAAGTCTTCAAATGCCCAGAATAGCCAGGGCTGAGCAAGGCCAAAGTTTGGAGTCCAGAAATCAAAATATGTCTGCCACACAAATGATGATGAATCAAACATTTGAACATCTGCTCTTTTCCAGGGTGGTAATTAACAGGAAGCTTTATGAGAAGTGAAGGAGATGGACCTGAACCAGGCCCTGCCACAGGGCCTGTGAGTGTCCCAACCAGCATCCTCACAGCTCCCTCCAACACCTCCACTTTAAAATGAATAAACACATTGAGATTGTACAGTTGGACTTGAATCTTATGAATCAGAACAGATCTTTGGAAATGAGGTTGGGGAATAATCCTCCTGACTCCCTTCCATCCTCCACTGCAGAACAGATAGGTCGAAAAATATCACTAACGATTCTGAACTGAAACACTTTGAGAAAAATCTGTAACGTCTGTTCATTAGAAGTGATTCATCAAACCCTGTCAGCTAAGAATAATCAGCCCTGGGACTGGTGCCATGGCATAGTAGGTTAAACTTCTGCCTATGGTGCCAGCATCCCATTTAGATGCCTGTTCGAGTACTAACTGCTCCACTCGCTATCCAGCTCCCTGCTTAGATCCTGGGAAGGTGGCAGAGTATGGCTGTTGTCCATGGGCCCATGCACCCATACAGGAGAGGTCCAGAAGAGGCACCTGGCTTCAGATCTGCTCAGCTCCTGTCATTGTAGCTATTTGGGGGAGTAAATTACTGGATGGGAGATCTCTCTCTCTCTGAAACTGCCTTTAAATAATGATAATAATAATAATAAAAACAGACAGGCAGTGTTAGCATAACTTCCAAGAGGGTTACTGGGTTCCCTCCCACAAACTTCTTAAAACTTTTCTGGAGGAGAATACTAAGAAACCCCTTGCTTTTGGAAATACTAAAATTGGGCTAATAACATATTACTAATGATTTAAACTTTTGCATATATATTTTTAAAGTACATTGCTGTCCAAATGGATGAAGAAATCTCTTAGTGATAGTGCATGTGAAAAATTTGCTGAAATCTATTTAAGCTTACCTCTTGCATTTCTGCTTTGAAATGAATAATATATGAAGAAAAATATGCAGATCTACTCAATTTCTCCACATAGAGAGAAAAAGGCACTTATGATCATTTTAACTAAGACACAAATCAATTATTTCCTTACTTACACAGAAATTGTCATTAGTAAATTAATGGCAGTAGTCATATAATTTTTTATTTACAGTTGATGGGATGGGGCTTTCGGTCACAATTAAGAAAATAAATGTATCAATTTTATTAAACTGTTATTTATTTAGTTGTTCCAGACACACAAACACACAGAAAGACACAGAGAGACAGAGCACTCCCACCAGCTAGTTCAACGGCCCCAACACCTGCAGTGGCTGGGGTTTCGTCAATGCCAAGCTAGAAGTCAGGGAATTTATCCACCCCTCCCATTGACAAGCAGGAACTCAGTTTCTCAGCTTTTACATCTCTCTTCCAGGGTCCTCACTAGTAGGAAAAGGAGTTGGAACCATTGCCAGCACTCTGATGTGGAATATGAATAGCTTCATGGACATTTTAGCCGGTAGGTAAATACCAACACATGTGAACCCGTTTTAGGTGTTCTTCCGTGTTTCAAACTTAAATCTCAGGACATTTCAACATATCAAACTGCTTACAATGAGCATTATAGGTGAGTCATTACTTCTTAATAAGTCATGCTATCACATTGCAATTATTTGGCATCAGAAAATCTTGGAAAAGAAATTGGACAAAAATTGAAAATGTACTTGCAGATATGTGTTAGTATCTGCTGCTGTGGGCCACTGGGAAATAATGTCTCAGAGATCACTTTTATTGAGACGTTGTTTGAAGAATCAGAACATCTAATATAAAGCTGTGAAAAAAATATAGAGCTAATCACATCTGCTGCACAAAATAGATCTTCAAAGCAGGAATGCTTAGAATTAAAACCAACTAAAAAGGAGCCACAGAGAACAGCTGTTTCTGTTTTGCTTGTTGCCATAAGCACAAACTTGTGATGCTGTAGCAGATGACTGAATTCTGTTTTCTTTTTCTTTTTAAATTATTTTTAATTATTAATTACATTACATGATGTGACACAGTTTTATAGGCACTGGGATTCCCCCTACCCCTCCCCAAACCCTCCCCTCCCGTGGTGGATTCCTCCACCTTGCTGCATTGCCACAGTTCAAGTTCAGTTGAGATTCCTTCATTGCAAGCATATACCAAGCATAGAGTCCAGCATCTTATTGTCCAGATAAGTTCAACGGCTTCTTGGGGAGACCATCTCTCAGACCAGATTCTTGTGTGTACTTGCAAATACATGGCCCAGTACAATCCATTGCCCCAATCTGCTGGTGGTTGCAATTGCTCCCTTAAAGTCATAGTGAAAAGCTTTGAAAGAAAATAAAATGATTCAGACACTTACAGAAAACTATTTTCATGTTTGGGTAAAGCACTGAGAGATTTAAGAAAAGCTAGCAATCACTTACAATTCAGCTTAAGCTCCTGGATAGTTCCTGGTCTCAGTTGCCTAGGTATTTTGTATTTATGGTATCTAAGGGAGAAATCCTGCTGTACAATGCCTTTTTGAAAACACAATGTTCAGCTGGACATTTAGATTGATTTCTGCATAATCCTGACTGCCTGCCTGTAGACAAGTCTCTTGTTTAAATTTATTCCAATGTTAAAAAAACAAAATATATATACGTATTTACAACTGATGTTTGTTAGAAATCAGCTCCCTCTAAAGCTTTTCTGACACAGAAAATAATTGCATGTAATTTCTATTTTGTTGACTTTATCTCTAAATAATAAATTATTCTATTTAACACATCAGTTTTACTAGTAGAAAGACATTTTAATAGAAGCTTATGATAAACAGGTAGAGATTAGATTAATAGTTACTTCTAAATAAAATTTTGACATTTTCTGAACTGAGGTCAAATTAATTCTAGCAACATAATCTATAACTCCAAATATTATGCTTTCAAATGACAAAATGACTTTGTTTCAGTACATTTGATTAACTTGAGAAGTACACTATATATCTATTCAATTTGTGTTTGACAATAAAATTTGTTATGCTTCTGTTTGGCTAACCAATTTATAATAGACTCTATTGATAAATAAATATATAAATATAAACAGCTGTTATCTTTCTATGCTGACTTTAAGGCATCAAGGCTTTCATGTTGAAACTATTTCAATTTTATTCCTTCAAAATATTCAGAAGGAAAATATGTGACATGTCTTACCACAGGTTTTAAGGGCTAGAATATTATTCTAGTAGTACAGAAATGATAGATTTCATTCATTGATGGGCTCACCTTGGCTTCAACTCATGTTTATTTATGACTTTTTTGCTTTAACCTTGTGCTAGCAAAATTTTTATTCTATGCCCCTTCATTGGAAAATTTGGAAGACAGTGTTTTAAAGGTCAGTAATATTTTGTCTACATTTAACAATTCTCTTTTCATCCATTTTTTTTTCTTTAAAAAATAAAGCTTGGTCAACACACACTTGATTGAGAAGGGGAGAGTGAGAGAGTAAGAAAAAGAGAGGGAGAGAGAGAAAAGGGAGAGAGAGAGAGAGAGAGAGTCAACTGAATGGTATTTTGGAAGGTCTTAACAAACTGATGGGCTCTTCACCACTCAGACATACTTTGCTATCATAGCAATTGGCCCAGGATCTGTTCTTCCAGAAAGAGTGCTTCTCATGAGGGGCGGGCTCTAGGAAATGAAAATAAAAATATTGCGGATGAAATGTGCCTTTAGCACCTCAAAGTCTTTCCATTTTTCAGTACTTTTGTGCACTGTAGTTAGTCAATGGGGAGAAGACATTGGTAACATTTTTTTTCAAAAACTCAAATGCGTTAATTTCTCAATATAATCCATTTTAAAAAACATAGAATATTAAACTCTGGTTTGTAAAGTTTATGTTTATGACATTAAGGTGTATTTAAATATGAGCTAAAATTTAGAAGAATAATGGAATATCAAGAAGAAAGGAGTATCCAGGAAAACAAGACTCTAATGGATAATATCAAGGAAAACAGAACTGATGGACAAGGAGGGGGTAATGGGATAAAACATAAGTGGATCATGGCTAGGAAGAGAGAAGAAAAAAGAGAGTAAGCAAACCATGGAAAAAATAATAAAAGCAATAGGACCTAGGGCCAAGAACTCAACCCATATATCCCACACTGAAGGAGACTCAATTACTTGTGTCATCATTGCTTCCTCTTGGGGTATTCAGTAGTTGGAAACAATGAACAGAGGCAGAAATGTGTCAGCTCAACATTAGCAGGCTGACATGGCATATGGATTTCTTAAAACCTATTTTAAAACCTGTGCTGTCTTTCCTGGAAATCGGGGTCCTAGTAAGGACTACATTGAATTTATAGATCATGCTGTGTATTTGGGCATTGTAACAATATCAATTCTTACAATTTCATCCATTCACATGTTGTCTTCCCATTCATTTACGTCTTAAAATTCATTCTTTGATGTGTTACAATTTCTAGTGTATTTAATTCCTCTCCTTTTTATGTTAGAATGTTATTATTTTTGAAATTAGCATAAATAGGAGTCTGTCCTCAATATTTTATAAGTCTATCATTAGTTCATAAAAATGTAAACAAAGTTATGTATGTATTGTGCCTCTGGGAATTTTACAGAATTTTCCAGTATTTTTAAATATTTATTTATATTTATTGGAAAAGTAGATTAGATTTTCTTTTTTTATGTAATTAAGATAATTTTATTTTTTATTGTTATTAACATTGTATTTTGTGATACAGTTTTATAGGCACTGGGGATTCCCCCCACCCCTCCCATACCCCTCCCATACCCCTCCCCCCCCAGTGGATTCCTCCACCTTGCTGCATAACCACAGTTCAAGTTCAGTTGAGATTCCTTCATTGCAAGCATATACCTAGCATAAAGTCCAGCATCTTATTGTCCAGATAAGTTCAGTGGCCTCTTGGGGAGACCATCTCTGGTCTGAAGGTAGAGCTAACAGAGTAAAGTTCCAGTCAGTTAAAAGCCCCAACAAAACCTCAGCATCAATATCAAAGGGAAGGAAGGGCAGAGAAAAAAATCTTCTATTTGCTGGTTAACTTTCCAAATGGCTACACTGGACAGGGCTGAGAAGATCCAATGCCAGGAGAAAGGATCCAGGAGCTTCTTCCAAGTCTTCCATGTGGGTGCAGGGTCCTAAGGCTTTGTCACATTCTCTACTGCTTTCCCAGCCCATAAGCAGTGACCTGGATGGGAAGTGGATTAACCAAGACACAAATTAGTACCCACTGAGATCCCAACTCTTTCAAGGTAAAGATTTAGCTATTAAGCCATCACACTGGGCCTAGAACTTCCTAATTCTAACATTACTATACTACAAAGCAATCATAATAAAAATAATTCAGTGTCAATACAAAAAAATAAAGACAAAAAAATCCCATAAAAGCAGAATAGATAGCCCAGAAATCAACTTGTACATTACATGTTAAAGTGACATTTAACAAGGGACCAAGAATAAACAATGGATAAAGGATATGTTTCCTTCAGTAAAAGATGTTGAAAAAGCCAATTTTTGATATGCAAAAAGAATACAAGAACAGGGAGGGGAAAAAGAAGAAAAACTTGTCAGTGCTGCTTACCAGGGATTTTACAAATGACCTGTTCATTCTTTCCTGTTTTAGAATACCTAAACTAATACATTCTTATATCAATCTTAAAGTTCACAATTTTACAAATAAGAACTCCAAAGAATATTCTGATCAAATGAATTTCAAAGGATACTTGAGAGGTAAATGCTTGATTCAATCTTTGACTCCAATATTCATGCCACAAATTTTAAGCACTGCTGAAGTCTGTCTTAGCTATTTGCTTTTTCCAGTCTGCCATATAATTGAACAGTCTGTGGTTTTTCGCTCTCGATTCTTTTACATAGCAGTATGCACTAGAAGTTCAGAATAAAATATGACACAATTTTCCTTCTTGGTAATCTCTGAGTCTCCTGATTCTGTGACCTAGCGCTCACCGTTAACTCTGAAAATCCCTTAGCTGTAGCCATATTAATTATTTCTTCTACTCCATTCCCTTACTTTGGATATTACAATTCCATGAACATTATACCTTTTGAAATGATTCCACATTTTAGATGATTCTATTTTTATTCCTTTTTAAAGATTTATTATGAAATATTTATTTATTTATTTAAATAAAAGCTTAACAGAGAGAACCTTCCCTCTTCTAATTCACTGCAAGGTGGGGCTCACTTAGGCAGAAGTCAGTGCAGGGATAGTTAGGGTCATGGTCTCTGGTGAAGTTTGTCTTTGTAGATATGAAATCTTGCTTCTCCAGTAATTTTGTGCCCCCTATGGAAGATGAGTTTCTGCTGCCTTCTGATTTTACCATAAGAATAGCAATGGGGCTGTCAGGTGGAGCCATCATTGGTACGTGAGTTCAAATCCCAGAGTTACAGTTTTATCAGGAAATTGAAAAGGGTCACAAAAGTCCTACGAAAGGATTGCCAAGGGTCTCCCCAAAAAACTATCATGGACTAGATCAGTGTCAACCTCCATTTCTTTGAATTTGAATCATGAAGATGCTAGGAGCAGGGCCCTGAGATTTCAGCTTTTCAAGACAATGGGAAGGAAAGATCTTTGTGGTCTTTTTGTTCTGAATGAGAAAGACAGGATTAAAATTCCCTTGATTATTAACTACTCTTCTAGTTTCTCTCTTTCTCTGTCTCTCTCTCTCTCAGAAAATTGTGTTTTCTCATCATTTTCTTGGGTTTCTTCTCTCTTGGAAACCCCACTCCTGCTGCGGCACGGTGTTAGTCTCTTTAACATTGTTAATACATCTTGCTTTGTTGACTGAATTTATCTGCATGGTTCTTTTGTGAGACAAGAACCAAGGTCGCCTTTATGGTTTTATATGAAATTTCCCACAACACCAGTTGCCCAGAGCTCCATCAAAGCATCTCTGCTGGGTGGCAACAGCCCAGGTAGCAGGAACATCCTCCACTTTCTCAGGTGCCTTGCCACTTACCTAGATCAGAAGTGGAGCCACTGGGACTCAAACTCATTCTCTCACATGCAATGACACATATATGTTGCCACTGTTGCAAGCAGCAGCTTAGCCTGATAAGACACAATGTCTGCCTTGGTTCTACTTTCAAACACTTTTTTAAAGCTCTCTGTGCTTCATTATGGAATACCTCTATTGATGTATTGAAGCTTATTAATGCTTTCCATGGCCAATCTAGTATCAAGTCTATCAAATATGTCCTTTACTTTTCTTAGAAAATGTTGAGTCATTTCTCCCCTTCAGTTTCTATCTAACTTTTTACATATTCCATATTTTTTCTATATTGTAAAATTCCTCTATTATAGCTCTTAACATACTAATAGTAAATTACTTTGCATTCTTGACCAGTAATTCCAAATCTCTGATCTGTGGCATCTCTAAGTTGGGTTCTGATATTTATTGTGTCTTTCAATCAGATATTCCCTCTTTCCTCTTAGTATGTCTCTTAACTTATCTTGATGACAGAAGTGATGAATTGGATTACAGGAAGTTCAGTATGAAGTCTTTGATGTGAGGTTTTATGTTACTAGGATTCAATTTCTATATAATGCTTTTGTAACTATACATTGCAAAGACTTCTGAACACTGCATCCTTATTTTTATCTCCCTAGAGTATACGCAGATCTTATTATATTAAGTACCTATTGATGACATAGTAAAGTATGGGTAGGTAAGCAATTCCATATCTAATAATTGTTTTAACTTCTCCATGAATCAAAGCTAGGAAGGAACAAGGCTAGATTTGCAAACTTCACAAGTGTTTCCCAGCTTTTACCCTAGTAGGTAAAACAGTAGAGCAAGATGTGAAAGCAGTTGAGCAAACATTTCTTTTTGGTTTAGGCTTTGGTAAAAACTGTATCCTCAGTAAATAGGCCTGTGTTATAAAGAAGTGTCTGATTCTATTTAAATTAATTACTTCACTTCTGACTCCCTGAGGGGAGATGTGCGAAAAATTCTTGGCTCCTGTTTATTTGCATTTGATTTGGGTGTGTTCTCTGAGGGGTCTTATGTTTGCACTGTGGTACCTGGTATGATGGCCTTGGGAAGGTAGAATCGTTGACAGATGGAACCTGATGGAAGGCCACTGAAGCCATTCTTCAAAAATGGACCATTCAGTTTCTGTAGTATTTTTCTTGTTTCTTTTCCCTTCCTTCCTTCTTTCCTTCCTTCCTTCCTTCCTTCCTTCCTTCCTTCCTTCCTTCCTCTTTGCTTGTCTCCTTGCTTTCTTCCTTCCTTTTTCCTCTTTTTTTCTTTTTCCTTCCTTCCGCTCCTGCTTTTTTTTTTTTTTTTAAATGAGATACAGACTTTCTGTCTGTTACCTCACTCCTAAAATGTTTGCAAAGCTGATATTTGGCCAAAGTAGACAGGACTGAAACTGGGAGCTGGGAATTCGTAGACATGAATATTTTCACTTAGGGAGTTGGAGTAGAGTCTTAGGCAGGAATAAAGCTCAGGTGTTCTGATATGGGAAATGAGCATACTACCACCTATCTAACCACTGGATCAAATGCTCATCTGTTACATATATGATGTATTAAATGATTATCTCCCACATGTATTAGGCTATGTCAAAGCAACATCTTATCTAAATGGACATAAGAATTAAGTTTCATTAAAGCTCTTTTTCTACATTGCATTATATGGAAATGTTATTTATACATTTATTATACTCATTTCAGGGATTCTAATAGATGGTCTAGAGCCTTTTGAGAGCAGTGGAAAGAAAAAGAAAGTGTTAAAGATCTGTAAGGAAAAAAATGTCTATTTTATTCGCCTTTAAATTCAGGCTAAAAAAGTCATATGGTAACCTATTTGCAACAAGATAAAAAGGGGGACCAAATAGTCTCAAAACATAATATAACCTAACATGGAGAAATAGGAATTCAGGTTTAATAATTGTACATGCTGTTTGTAATAAAAATAAACAAGTGAATGATTTCCTATAGAGATTTCATTTGACATCACAGGCAAATCCATGTGAATACCTGTATTAAAAAGGAGCTGCACCTGGCTCTCAGATGAGATTCTGTCTGCTCTTTTTATTAGCAGGTGAATGCCCAAATTGGCAGTTTTTTATTTTGCAAATCTGCTGATATTTTGAAAGACTGTATTCATATTGTATAAAAGATAATAATGGCTTCTGATTTAAAAAAAGAGCCTGATTGCTATTAGGATAAGAAATGGAATGCAGTAAATGAAAGTTTTGTTGTCTTTCAGGGCATAGCAGTTAGCACTCTATGTTGTGCCAAATCCTTGCAGAAATTAACATTGCCTTTGCTTTTGTCTCTGATTAGTCAGAGGTAAGAATCTCACTTAAGGCACACAATTGCTTATATTTTCATATAAAATAGCAAGCAAACAAATCTCAGCAAATAGAAATCTTAATGTTCAGGCTTCAGTTCTTTCATGTAATCGATTAAAGAATTTCTTAAATCTTTTTCTTTAGAAAAACACCTGTTGAACAAAGAACACCATATTTGAAGATATGAATGCAGAGACCACTTTTATCAACAGCTGGAATTGTTACCCCATTGCCTTGTCCTCAGTATCTTCTTGTCTTTATTTTCTTCTTGGTCATCCTTACACAGCTTCTGAGAAAATTCATACAATATCTGCTTTTCAACTATTCAGCAGCTAGAGTACTCCCTTAGGTTTCAGCATTTCGGTCCTGACTTCACAGTTGCCGCCAACTGCATGCTCTGTACCTCTCTGCCCACATAGTTTTCCACCTCAGTTCTTATTAGGACTTGATGTAATTGCCTCTAAGCACACAACAAAATCTGAGAGGACTGAGGATATTTATTGGAAATGTTTGACATTGCTGCCTAAAATGTGGTGCCATGAGTCCATACAACTTCTTGAAATTTACACGGTCTCTCTTTTTGTACTAAAAAAACTAAAAGAGTCCATTTTCAAGTATTTTCCATCTTTTTAAAATATATATATATTGGAAAGGCAGATATACAGAGTGGAGGAGAGACAGAGAGGAAGATCTTCTGTCTGATGGTTCACTGATGGAGCTGAGCCAATACAAAGCCAGAAGGCAGGGGCTTCTTCTGGGTCACCCATGCTGGTGCAGGGTCCCAAGGTTTAGGCCATTCTGGACTGCTTTCCCAGGCCTCAGGGAGCTGGATGGGAAGTGGGACTGCTGGGATTAGAACAGGCACCCCTATGGGATTCCAGTGCATTCAAGGCAAGAATTTCAACTGCTAGGCTGTCATGCCAGGCCCTATTTTCCATTTTTAAGAGACAAAAACACCACTTAAGTCTGACTAATTTTAATTTTTTTAGTTTGTTTGTGAACACAAGTCTTTAGAAAAAGGATTTGAAATTCAAAGGTAGAGGTTTGTGTTAATAAGATACAATTGATAGGATTTAAGCATGGCTTATTGCCAAAAGAGGCTTGACCTTTTTGACTACAAATGATACTGTTTCTGGAGATCCAGCATCAGTACTATGACTATGCTAATATTCTGGCAATACTCCAGTGCAAACACTAGCATTTAACTGCATTTATATTTTCAATACCAGCACAAAATATTTTTGCCAGAATTACTCAACTTTGCTGTTGTTTTTTCTTTGAAAACTTAGATTTTTATATGAAAACAAACTCATCCTGATGGACAAGAAACCAATACTTGTATCATGACATGATTAGAGAACAGACTACATGACAAGTGGAAAGATAATGGAAAAATAGATGATTCATTGGGGCCACCAACTGCCAACTAAGAAATACATAATTGGAAATTGTTTCTTCAAAGTTTTGTTGTAGGTCTGTGCAAACTAAAAAACAATTAAAGACTTCTGAGGATATTTTGGTTAAAACATAAAAACAATATTCCAGGCAAGAGATAAAAGCTGTGGGTTAGTAATTTCTACTGATTTATGGTATCAAGTCAAAGAAGTGTGACCCAAGCAAGTCTGCATCAAGAACACATTTATTTTCTCCAAGCAATACACAATGGTCAATGATAATTTTTCAAGTGTTTCAAACAACATTCCTTGTTTTATAGTGTGTGTTTCATTCTGTTCAGGTTTGGGGAGACCAAAAACTCAGGAAACAGTTGTTACAGAGAACATAGTTAATCACTCAGAGTTCTTAAGAAGAGATGGAGAAGCGTTAGACCACAAAGGATCTCCGGAGCAAACAAGGCGAGTCCCAAACACAGAGTGAAGGAAATGCACAAGAGACCTTTGTTTTTTTCTTTTTTAATTTAATGAAATAATTAGTGAAGCAGAGTAAGAAGACTACCAGATAAAACAAGGAAGATACCAACCTGTAACTCATTACAGCTTTCCCAACTGCGTCCTCAGCTGCTCAGGAGGCTGGTCATACGCAGTGTTTCCTGTTGATGTGATTGGCCAGCAGAACTGGTATAACTGAGGCAGAACTGCGTCATAAAAATGCAAATAAATAAATAAATAATAAAAAGAGGACTGAAAAGAAAAAAATACAGTGATATTTGATAATGAATGTAAAAATAAATAAAGATAAAAGGTGATATAGCAGGTAAAGTAGCAGCGAACAGTTTTGGAAAGAGCCACACGGAAATGTTTCCATGTGAATTAAAATGTGGCGTCCATAATCTAAAGACAAATTTTCGATTCTTGCAAGATGTTTTTCAGTATTTTTTTTAAGAGCCATTGCATTTTGGGAGAAAGGAAGCACTGTTTAAGACAACCAGGCCTAGAAGGGATCATAAGAGACATGGTGGGTGATACGCTTCTCGGAACACTCACATCCCATGGAGTGTATAGATTAAATTCCACTCCGCTGCAGATTCCAACTTTCTGCTGATACGCCCCTCCATAGGCACCAAGTACTTTTCAAGCAGTTGGCTCTCTACCACCCCCTTGGGAGGACAATCCAAAGGATTGTCCAAAGGACTGTCCTCCCAATTTCAGGTTGTCTCTGGCTTCAGTCCGGACCAGGTCAGGCTGTTATGGACGTCAAGGTGTGAAGCAACGCGATGTATCTGTCTGTTTCTGTGCATTTCATTTATTAAAGTAGTTGTTTGGTTTAAGCATCTGCAATGGTGACTTTAACTCCCACTCCTGGATCAATGCTGAAGTCAGGCATCTGCTGAACAGTCTTAGAAGGACTTCACAATTCAATGAGCCACCTACGGGTTCGCAGAGGAACCAATCCCAGGTCTTAGAACTGGGAAAATCACAAGGTGTGTTTCTTGTACTAATTCGCAGTGTCTTGGTAGGAACTCAAAGTGGTCCTTTGACTTTCAAATTCTTTCTTTCACTGCTCTGTTCAAGTCAGCACACACCTTCTCCATGGACTTGACCTTGTGGCTGGTCAGAGTGATCCTAATCCTGTGAATGGCCGCTTGTGGTGCCAGGGTGTTTCCGGTATCTTTAAATGCCTTGACTTGCAGTGCAGCTTCCCGACCAACCTGTTCCTCCAAAGAGCAAACAGCAGTGAGTCAGGAGCAGGAGCTGATGAAAACCCCCTCCACATCTGGCGTTATCACATCTTCCTCAGAAAGCTCTCAATGTCTTGGTAAGCATTCATACGGTCCTTCCAACCTGATTCTTTCCCTGAGCTCCTCCAGGTTTTTCTTCACTAATATCTACATGTTTGACTCCAGAAACTTCATATGATGGTATTTGTCCAGTTATTTCTGTTATGATAATCCTTGTTGGAGCCTGTGAAATCTCAGTTTTCTGAATGCCTTTAGCCAATTAGACATAAAAAAATATGGGACTTATTCATCACTCACAATCATATGAGGTAGAGAACAAATGTGACTCAGCGCTTTTCATGGCTGTGTTGATCCTTCAACTTTGCAGGTGTTGATAATCGCTTTATCACAGAAACTATGAGAAATCTCTAAAGGAAAAGGTACGTTCACCCCCATGCTTTTGTATTTCTGGCTGTGGTGAATAAGACACTTCCGCCACACGTTAGAGCTTTAACCTCCTTTGGCTGTCTTTGTTTAAGAAAGCAGAGACTCACTTTTCTATGACTTGCAGAACTGCCTTAGTTACTGCTTCTGAATGCTCATTTACCAGCTTGTGTTTGCATAATAAGCCTTTCAATTTACATAGGGTACAGAATATTTGGTAATATTTGCACCTTTCATTCAACTCTCAGGTATTGCCAGAGGATTGGCACTGAAAGAAATGAATAAGGAAAACCATAGGCAAGATGGTTATTTAACAAGCCCATTGAATTTTATTTCCTAAGCAATGTTGTTGCCAAAGACAATGAAGAAACTCTCTTAGGAGGTTTAGTAAACACATATGAGAATACGTCTATGTTCCCTATAAGAAAATGAGACATTTTGCTTGTAAGACAAAAATTATAATATTGTATAATGAACTATTACACAGGTGTAATTCTCTAACTCTAAGAAACTATAATTATAGGCAAGCAGCTGGGTACATTCTTAGTTCATTGTTTCCTTCTAAGAAATGTTTAAAAGAATAAAAAGAAAAATAGCAATGCTTGCTTTTCCACTTTAGCATATTGCTATGCCTTTAGCATCTGTAATATTCAAAATATACATTTCAGTGAGCACGAAATTAGGATTACCATGAGCTCCACAATATGACATATTTCAAAAAGTTAATCAAAAATTTAAATTAGGAATAGGTTGTAGTGCAAAAATATTTTTACACTCTGTGCATGGCTTTTTTCATATTATTCATTTTCCAAGAACTTTACTAATGCTCTTTTAATTAATTAATTAATAATTAATTGTTTTATGGTGCAGTTTGATAGGAACTGGGGTTTCCCTTCCTGCTCTCTAAGTTCCCTCCCCTCCCCTCTGTTCTCCCTTTCAGTCTTTCATGTCTTTCATGAATTTTCACAAGTTCACTATGCTGCTCTAATATGCTGTAACAACAAATAAAAAATAATTTAAAAAAATTACTGCCACATAAATACATGCAAGTTTCTTGCTAGGGTCCATGTTGTGGCACCTCAGGTTAATCTTCCGCTTGAGACAGCTACATCTCTTATCAGAGAGCCAATCTGAGCCGCAGTTGCTCTCCTTCCCATTCAGCTTCCTGATTAATAGACCTAAGAGAGTAACAGGAAGTGTCCTAAGTACCAGGGCACCTGGCATCCATGTGGGAGACCAAGCTAGAGTCCTCACGCCTGCGTTCAGCTTGGCTCAGCCCAAGGTATTGAGGCCATTTAGAAGATTTATCTTTTTCTATCCCTCTCTTTCCCTCTCTGTTTCTCCTTCTTTTCCGTTATTGTCTCTTTCAAGCAAATAGACAAATCTTTAAAATAAAATAATTCTACTTGGCTTAAAGCCATGTTTTTTAATCTTTATTTTTATTGGAAAGTTAGATTTACAGAGAGGAGAAACAGAGAGAAAGATCTTCGGTCTGCTGGTTCACTCCCCTAGTGGCTACAATGGCCTTAGCTGAGTGGATCAAAAGCCAGGAGCCTCTTCCTGGACTCCCATGTGAGTACAGGGTCCCAAGGGTTTGGGCTATCCTCGATTGCCTCCCTAAGCCACAAAAAGCAGGAAACTGGATGTGAAGTGGAGCCACCGGGACATGAACTAGTACTCATATGAGATCCTAGCTCTTATAAGGTAAGGATTTATCCAATAGGCTATCGCCCTGGAACTGTTAATTTTTTAATGTATCAAATGCAAGAGGGAAAATAAGGTTGTATCATTATGTCAATTATTTGGAATTTATTTATTCTGAAAATCAGAGTTATATACAGTGAAAAATGGAGAGATGAGTGTCCCATCTGCTGATAAATACCTTAATGATTACAAGGCCAACTCCAGGAGCCTGGAACTTCATCCAAGTGTACTATGCAGGTGTCAGTGGTACAAGCACTTGGGCCGTCTTGCTCTGTCCTTCTCAGGCCATTAACCGGAAGCTGGATTGGAACTGGAGCAGTCAGGACCTGAAGAGAAGTTCAAGTTTCAGAAGCCAGCATCACTGTAGGTAGCCTTACTGACTGCCACAATGTCAATCCCATCAAATAAAACTACTTTGAAGAAAAGTAAAACACTTATTTTGAATTCCCAACACAATTTTATAATTAAATGGATGTACTAACTTTTATAAAGAACTTCAAAATTCTCTCTATTGTATACCCCAAAATCAGTATTTTGAAGCCCTATTCTTTCATAGGACTGTATCATATAAGATCTTTCAGGAGGTGACTAAATTTAAATGCAATAATAGATTTGCAAATACAGTAAGACTAATGGAAGAAGGACTGATGTGGTGGCCTAACAGGTTAATTCTCCTCCTGTAACCCGGGATCCCATATAGGTGCTGATTCAAGGCATCACGGTGTCACTTTTGGTCCAGCAATATGCTTACTGGCCTGAGAGGGCAGCAGAGAACAGCTCAAATCCTTAGACATTGCATCCAAGTGGGAGAAGTGGAGAAGGCTGCAGGCTGCTGGCCCCTGGCTGCTGGCCCCTGGCTGCTGGCCCCTGGCTTGGAATTGACTCAACTATGACCATTTGAGGAGTGATCCAACAAAGAGAGGATGTATTTCTCTGTCTTTCTCTCTCTCTGCTTATTTCTCTCTGTAATTCTGAGTTTCAAGGGGAAAAAAAAATCTAAAATAAATTAGTGGAAGAGTCATGTCTCTCTGTTATTGGGTCCAACTGTTTTGCTGCATCGAGAGCTCACATTCTTTCTCTGACACCCCTCCCACCACCACATACACACACACAGAGACACATGAAAAAGCAGCTTTCTACAGCAATCAAGAGCCCTCACCAGATCCAGATACTCAGCCTCCAGAATTCTGAAGATACATATTTCTCTTCTTTAAGCACCAATCACTGTTGCTTTGTTATGGCACTCTGAGCTGACAAGTCAAAGTTCATGTGGTCATTGGAATACTTAATTCATTTAAATTCCTTGCCATGTTTGTGTATAGAAACTGCCTCTTTTCAAATAATTTAAAACCTGATATACACAGCTTTATGAAGACCAATATATTTAAAAGTAAATAGGTGTCATAACAACTCTTTTCCTATATTACAGAAAAATCCCCATGCCACTTTTTTCTGAAAAAGTAACATGGTGTTTTGCTCCAAGGTTTGAAAGCATGCAGGTATGCAAAGAAAGGCAAATCATTTTTTTTTCAATTTTTAATAAATGCACTTTAAAGCAGTGATAAGCCTTCAGTTTCCCTGTTATAAGCAAATTTGTTTTAAGTGAAGGTATCTCAGTAGTCTTGTGCATATTTTTTAAAGATTTATTTTATTCACAAAACAGTTACCAGGAGGGATGGAGAGACACACAGAGAAATCTTGCACTTGCTGGTTTACTCCTCAGATGGCTGCACCTTCCATGGTTTGTCAAGACTGAAGCCTGAAGTCAAGAACTTCTTTGTAGTCTTCGAGGTGGGTGCAGGATACCAAGGATTTGGGTTTTCATCTGTGGCTTTCTCATGCACGTTAGCAAAAAGTTGAATCAAGAATGGAGTAGCTTGTGGTCTAACACAATAGCCTAGTGGCTAACTCCTCGTGTTTCAGCCACCAGGATCCTATATAGGCAACAGTTCATGTCCTGGTGGTTCCACTTCCCATTCAGCTCCTTGCTTGTGACCTAGGAAAGCAGTCAACAGACCAAAGCCTTGGACCTTGCACTGACGTGGGAGATCAGGAAGAAGCTCCTGACTCCTGGCTCCTGGCTTTGGATCAGCAGTGAACCAGCAGACAGAAGTTTTTCTTTATCTTCTTCCTTCTATAAAAATCTGACTTTCCTTTAAAATAAAAATACCCCATTACCTTGTCCTCAGTATCTTCTTGTCTTTATTCTCTTCTCGGCCATCCTTACACAGCTTCTGAGAAAATACATACAATATCTGCTTTTCAACTATTCAGCAGCTAGAGTACTCCCTTAGGTTTCAGCATTTCGGTCCTGACTTTACAGTTGCCGCCAACTGCATGCTCTGTACCTCTCTGCCCACATAGTTTTCCACCTCAGTTCTTATTAGGACTTGATCTAATTGCCTCTAGGCACACAACAAAGTCTGTGAGGACTGAGAATATTTATTGGAAATGTTTGACATTGCTGCCTAAAATGTGGTGCCATGAGTCCATACAACTTCTTGAAATTTACACGGTCCCTCTTTTTGTATGGTCCTGATGCGTATTGTACTAAACCCTTACTTCTATGATTTGTTTGCCCCACAATTTGAATCATTCATTAATGAATTTCCATAGACTTATTAGAGTGGCTAATGTGTTGCTGCTTGCTTTCTGCCTTCAATTTGGCAAGGGATGATGAAAGCACCTTCACTGGATAGCAAGGCTAACACCAAGCAAGGTTGCATCTGCGTCTCATAACATCTCACTATGGGATATAGGTAGGTCTTTGTCTACTTCCACGACAGACCTAGAGGCTGTGGCTGTGAGCACTGGAATGAGAGTAGAGGAATTGAGGCTTGTGAATTTTTTAATATTTCAAATATGGATTGTGGAATCATCAGCTTGCATTTAAATTTTGGCTTTAGTAGTCATAAAAACTACAACTGTGGAAAACTTAAACTGAAGCTGAGTTTCTTTGTCAGTAAAATAAAAACAACATTCTGAAAGGTTAATTCTAAAGAGTAAGCATAGATATTATGGAAATGATTGTCACAGAACTGGGAAAGCGACAACATTACCATGATATGAGAAATAAATTATAAGAGTCATAGAAGATAAATTAATTGACCGAATGTACATACAAAGTTGGAAACTCAAGATTTAAACTCATTTCTTTTTTAAGATCTTTTTTATTTTAATTGCAAAGTCAGAGATACAGAGAGAAGAGGCAGAGGAAGATACTCTGTCTGACGATTTACTTCCCAAGCTGCCGCAAAGGCCAGAGCTGAGCCAACCCAAAGCCAGGAGCCAGGAGCTTCTTCTGGGTCTCCCAAGTGGGTGCAAGGTCCCAAGGCTTTGGGCCATCCTTTGTTGCTTTCCCAGGCAACAAGCTGAGAGCTGGATGAGAAACAGGGCCTTTGGTGTTATAACCAGCACCCATATGGAATCCCAGCACATGGAAAGCAAGAACTTTCGCCACTACGCTACGGCACAGAGCCCTAAACTCACTTTATTGTTACTTTTGTAACAACAAATTTTTTTGTTACTTCAAATTCAGTTCTTTTTCTACTGTATCATGCTGAGTTAATCCACATTAGAAAATATAATATTCCGGGCCCGGCGCAGTGGCACAGTGGTTAAGGTCCTCGCCTTGCATGCCCGGGATCCCATATGGGCGCCAGTTCTGTCCCAGCAGCCCCGCTTCCCTTCCAGCTCCCTGCCTGTGGCCTGGGAAAGCAGTCGAGGGCAGCCCAAAACTTTGGGACCCTGCACCCGCGCGGGAAACCCAGAAGAGGCTCCTGGCTTCGGATCGGCATAGTATCGCCCATTGCGGCTCACTTGGGGAGTGAATCATTGGACGGAAGATCTTCCTCTCTGTCTCTCCTCTCTGTATATCCGCCTTTCCAATAAAAAATAATAAAAATAAATCTTTAAAAAAAAGAAAAGAAAATATAATATTCCAAAGTACATACTATGATGCAAAAAAGATTTCCTCAATCAGCTTACTTTCCTATTTAAAAATATGCGATTAAATAGGTAACATAAAAAATACTCAAAAATTATGGACAAAAAAATTGTCAGGCTAACAATGAAATAGAATTAAGCTGCCATGTTTTACCAATAAAGTAAATCTGAAAATAGAAATAATCTAAAAATGTTTATCATTAAAGCACACTTGCACATAAACAGATATACAAAATGACAACTGTAAGGAGAAGCATGAACACATAAATTATATCCAGTACAAAACAGGGAGCTCCAATTTGAGGACTAGTCTACACCTCTCAGTTAATTATTTATATTGTGCACCCTGTCTGTACAACCATGAATTCAAACAATCATCTATCCTACAGTAGTTAAATATTTACTATGTGACACTCAATATTGTATGCACTGGAAATGAATAATTGAAGCAAGGAATGCAGTTCTTGTCCTCAAAATTACCTGTTTTAATAAGAGAAAAGCCAATGAGAAGAGACATCATACATTCAAAATATAATATCATGTGCTATACAGAAAAGTAGGATAGGATGCAGAAATTGGAACAGAAGAGAGAATGTATTCTTCAATGTGCTCACGAGAGATATTTTGGGAGAATATGATTATGTTTGTGGCATTTTTCTGAATAACCAGTGAAGATGAACTTCCAAGTCTTAGTTGGATTATAATTGTTTCTATCAAATAGAGTAAACGCAAGGGCTTAGGATTGTAATAGAGTCGGCATGTGGTGGCAGCATTAAACAAGACACATGCAATGGATCAAACTGAAAAAATAAGAGATGATAAGAAATAAATCTTAAGTGGTAATCAAGAACCTTTTATTCACAAAGACTTTCCTATAATCCAATGTGATAATAACCTAATAGATAGTTGAAAATGGAGAGTGATGTTATATGACCTCATTTTAGCAGTGTCAATCGGCTGCCGTTTGGCTAATAGGTTGAGGGGAAGACATTGTAAATCCTTATCCTGTTTAGAAAAGTTATTTCATTAGTTCCAGCAATAAATGATGAAAATATGAACTAAGATAATGGTGATGGAAAAGTAAAAGCTTAGAGGGAGAATATACGTCAAGTTATCAAAATAATTTCCTGAGAAGCTAGAGGTATAGAAATTACAATAAATGAAAAGAATACAATTAAGTTTTTTCATGTGTTATCAAAACTATAACGGAGTGCATTAATTGCTGAAGGGAGTAAATATTGATTCAAGATAACATATAACAAGTAAGATGAAAACATTTTTAGAAAACAAAAGCCTTAAGAAGTCACTGAAAACAAACGTGTACCAAAATAGATATGAAAAGTATTTCTTGGGGTTGGCAGCTGATTGAGCTGCCTGCTGTGATGCCAGCTTCTCACAGGGGCACTGGTTCAAGTGCTCCAGTTCCATTCCATCTCCCTGATAACGTGCCTGGGTTGAGTGCTTGGGCTTCTGCTACTCATGTGGGAGGTGAGACGGAGTTCTAGGTTCCTGGCTCTGGCCAGGACCATCCCTATTTGTTTTGAGCATTTAAGGACTCAGTCAATACAGATTTGAACCAGGACTCATATGAGATGTCAGCGTTACAGGTAGGAAGTTAATCACTGCACAATATTGTTGGAACTAACTTATATCTTAAGTAAAAAATGTTATCTACTGTAATAAATTATAATTATATCATGGAATGAAACTAAATACAAATAAAACTAAGGGTATACCATCATTAGAGTACTTGCAAAGAACTTCTAGCAAAGAGCCAAAGCTAACATGAGAACTTTATTTTCCTTAGGTTCATTCATTCTATTCAGATCTCTACCAAAAAAGAGTATGAAACATTTCAACAGTTAAAACTTAGAAGAAATTACTGAAATGTACAAATTATTCTTGGTGTATGAATTAAATGAAGATGATGAGAGATCCAATTTTTTTCTGATTCAATTATTAAAGATACCAATTATGAGCATACTTTAAAAATTGTGGAAGATGAGTGAAAAGATACGGAACTTTTTCTATAAAACTGTAAAAAGTTGCTTTTATATTTACTTCATGGGTTAACTGTACATTATAAAACCCAGATGTTTAAAAATTCCCTTTAATTTCTGAACCATTAACTGGAGGTTAGACTAAGCATGTGAGCCATCATTATGTACACATCATTTTCCATTTCATTCAATCCAATTTTACAAAATATATGAGCTTGTTTATGAATTTTACATAAAAAGATTCACTCTCAGCAGAATGAGACTCATATACTTATAAAAGGGTAAATTACTTTTATTCAAAAGTGCCTCATAATGTTAGAACAGTATAAGTTTATTTACCAACGTCCCCCCAGTAAGCTAGCATCTATTACATAGTCTAGGAAATTTGGTCTTCAGCAGAATACTATGATCTCTTTATGACTTTCATTGTATCAAATCTATCTGTGTAGTGAATGCTTGCTGGCTTTTCCATGCAGTCATAAAACAAAATATTACATGAATCATGCTCATTGCTATCATCAAAGATTATAATTAAGAAGTGTTATTTTCATTTAAAGCTACAATTTTCTTTCTGGACAAGCAGCCCACATTGACATCGATATGACACCCTCATGTTTGTATTTAAGGCTAGCTTCTGAAAGTACTTCATTACAATATTAAGTCGTTTCAAAACGTCTGCTTCTCAGTGTTTTGAAAAATGCATACACTTGTAGCTTAAGCCCTCAATGAGCTCTATTTGACTTTTGATCTCAAACAGAAAAAAAAAATATGCAATCAAAAGTCATATGGGGTATTCTCTTAATATCTGATTCAGTTAGCCAATACCAGCTCAGATACCCTTCAAGGAGTATTCCACCGTTACCTTCTAGTATGTTGGTGTTGGTTGACTGTCAACAGAGAAACCATGGAGGAAGTCACTAAAGAGATTTTCAATTATATTTTTGGGATCACTACATCCAATAAAGAGCTAAGAAGATTTTAATTTATGCTTTGGATAGAGCATATTGTTTATGTTCCTTTTATGTTTGAAACTCACATTTTACAGTTTGCTTAGCATACTACATTGGGATGAACTGGATTCATGTAAAGGCTGCTTAAAGACATTAGAAATGTCAGGTATACTGGTGTCACACCCCTAGTTTGTGGCTGAGACCAAGATAACATTAAGTTCACATCTCATTTTATGCCACTACTCTACAGTATCCAGAACCTTTCTAATCAATTTTAGGTTTGGGTAATGATGAAATGTATTTTGATGAAATATATGAGGAAAGAATGGTCATCAAAGTTAATTCTATGTGTCGATTTCTTTCCCTCTTGGAACTTAAATTGCTTTATAAGATACATGTAATCAATATTTTCATAGTGAAGACATCAGTTTTGCTTATTACAAATCTTCATTCATTTTTTAAGGTAGATCACATAACATGCTGTGTAAATGCCTTGCTTGACTACAAGTATTCTGGGAAATGGCTACAGAAGGAAAAGTTGAAAAGCAAAGATTTTGACAAACCTTATGTATGTGTGTGTGTATATATATATATATATATATATATATATGCAAAAAGTAATGTATATTTTAAACTGTAAACTTTCAATATTTCCCAAGTTTCAAACTCACATCCATCAACCTCTGAACATCCTTATTAGTTCCATTCAGTTACAGTAGGAGCAGATACAGTTTGTGCTCCTGGCTCACTAAGAGCTTTCCGATGCATTATGCATTCTGGATATTAGACACAACTTTACTGTCTTGAACAGCCTGCCAACCTTCCAAAACTCTCTTTTGATGCATACTGTAGGTTTTCGTAATTAATCTCCAAGCATATCAACAAATCAGTTCCTCAAATCTCCAGATAGATTTAGCAGAAAAGGCAGCCAGTTTTTTCTCAGTGCCAACTCAATTTTTTACGAGGATTCTCTTTTCTCACTTCATTCTCCTGCCAAATTTAGCTAGTTATAATCCTGGCTCTTGATCCTGCTTTTCAACTCAGAGTCAAGCGTATGGAGATAATAAATACCCAGATTCAAGACATGTTATCCAAACAACGAGTACTCCTGTCACATAACCTTGACCTGCCAATCTCCCCCAGTGTGTCAATTAAGGGATTCTGGGCTTCAGTTTTCACTCCGTCTCTTATTTTTCCTTCAACCCCTCTTTCTGTAATAAAATTTTGGCAATGAATTCCAATGCTGTGTGACTGAGCTATCAGATGCCAGAAGTGTGGTTTCCTTATCTCTGCTGTACAAAACTCCCCAGTCCCGTATTCTGGCTATAATCTTTTGTTAATGTTATGTGTCCCTTAAGGTAATTACTGTATCGACATATCCTTTCACACAGGTGTCTTTGTGCATAAGCTATAATCTTTCTTTGTTTTTAAAAAGATTTATTTATTTTTATTGGAAGATCAGATACACAGAGGAGGAGAGACAGAGAGGAAGATCTTCTGTCCAGTGATTCATTCCCTAAGTGGCCGCAACTGCCAGAGCTGAGCCTATCCAAAGCCAGGAGCCAGGAGCTTCTTCCAGGTCTCCCACATAAGCACCGGGTCTCAAGATTTTGGGCTATGCTTCACTGCTTTCCCAGATGACACCTGAGATCTAGAAGATAAACGGAGCCATTGGGATACAAACCAGTGCCCATATGGGATCCCGGCACATGCAATATGAGAACTTTAACCACTAGGCTACTGTGTTTACATCCCCAAATTCTCATTACATAAGTATAGCCCATACATTTCTGCAATTGGCTTTGGAACAGTTCAGTCAATGCTCTTTTTTTTTTTTTAAGATTTATTTTTATTATTTTTTCATTGGAAAGGCGGATATACAGAGAGGAGAGACAGAGAGGAAGATCTTCCGTCCGATGATTCACTCACCAAGTGAGTGCAATGGCCAATGCTATGCCGGTCCCAAGCCAGGAGCCTCTTCTGGGTCTCCAGTGCGGGTGCAGGGTCCCAAAGCTTTGGGCCGTCCTCGACTGCTTTCCCAGGCCACAGGCAGGGAGCTGGGAGGGAAGCGGGGCTGCCGGGATAGAACTGGCGCCCATATGGGATCCCGGGCATGCAAGGCGAGGACTTTTAACCACTGCGCCACCGCGCAGGGCCCAGTTCAGTCAATGTTCTTAGGACAATTAAGTTAGTTATAATTATTATATTTTTACTTTTGCCCTATTTAAAAATTGTGACAGCGTAATTTCATGGAAATTAAAAACTCAAAATATATTATTAATTCAAATTATTAGTTTCTAACTTCTCTTATCTATTCTACTCTACATATGAATGTAGCATAAATAATATTGCGCATTTAATATCTCATATGTATGTGACTCATGCACAAAGTCATGGGCTTGTTTCATACTTTTGACTCCTCACTTATCAAAAGAAACATAGGATTATTCAGTAGATATTTAATAAAGGCACTCAGATACTTTTTATCATGAGGCAATTTAAAGGAACTGCCAAAACCAAAGACATTTTTATTTATAACAAATTGAATTTAGAGACTTTTATTTTAAATTACAAAACAGAGAATACTCAATTTATTTCAAATTCTAAGGAAAATATATGCAATGTTTTGAATGCTAAGGTTAATCCTTCAGGTAAACTCAATATCTAACAATAACTTCATGCATTCATAAATATTTTAGACAGCATAATACTCAGAGTATATGACAAAATCAATTACAGACTAACCTTTACCCAAGTGTTAGAACTCACAATGCAGTATTTATTATGTGAGTTTCTATGTTACTATTTTGCACATCTTTGGGATATGGAAAGCATTAAAATATTTATAAGACTAAAGCACTCTTTTGAAGTATGAGATTATTTCTTCATTTAGACTAGGAATATGCTTTTAATATCTACTGTTGCAGAAACTGTTAAACTCTAGTGATAAGTCAATAACAAGTTAAAGTTTAGCCAAATATAAATGCATATTTGCAAATAATCTACCATAAAATAATCTACAAGATTACGAATAAACATATTCACAGTTCTATAAGGTTACAGTGGGAGTTATAACTACTTTTACCAGATGATGCAAGTTCAGAAAGAAGCTATGAATTTGATATTACTCATACAATTCTAACAGATACAAAGCAATTTTAAATTGTACCATAAAAGATAAGACCACCTGTATTAGTCTGGAATCAAGAAAGGGTGTGTCATTGAGGGGGCATGGTGAGACCTTTCATGGCACTGAGTATTTGGTAGGTAGGAGATACAATTGGATAAAACTGTGAAGAAATTTATAAACTCAAGAAATGAACTGGCTCATCATGTTTTTCCATATAAAACCATCTGCTTATTTAAAAAGAATTATCTATTTTACTTAAATATCAGAATTACAGAGAGACAGAGAGGGAGAAATCTTCCAACCACTGATTCACTCCCCAAATGGCCACCGAGCTGGTCTGAAGCTGGGAACCAGGAGCTCCTTCTGGGTATTCAACATGGATACAGGGACCCATGGATTTGGACCATCCCCTACTGCTTTCCCAGATCATGAGCTTTGAGCTGAATCACAAGTGGAGCAGGCTGGACATAAATTAGTGCATGTATGGATGGGATGCCGGCACCATACGTAGAGGATTGGCCTACTAAGCCCGTTGACTTTTAACAGATTATTGTTTTCACACTTTTATTTCTATATCATGTATGTTCAGGAAACTTTGTTGAAATAAGCAGAATTTCACTGCATGAGCAGAGTAACTGTTAATTTATTAACCAATGTAATCTTCTTTACTCATTACTATTTCATGGGAAAAGAAAGGAAGCTATCATTTTTAGTCCTGACAATAGGCTAATATTCTGTTTGTTTATTTCTCATGGCTGCATAGTTGGCTCAGATATCTCTTACCTCATGATTTTAAAATAGCAGAATTGATAGATTAAAATGATGCATTCATGAATTGTTCCAAGATAGAATTTCCCCATGATGCAGTGGGCCAGAATGAGTACTATTATGAATTTTATGGAAGATGGTATATTATTAGGTTTCCTAATGTTGATCATATATTTCACTCTGTATTTTATGCTATTAAGAATTCAGTTATAAAACTGAGAATTTCAGCCATATTTTTGCTTTATTTTTGTTTTTGTTTTTAGCATGAAGTACATCAAACTTAAGAGGATTTTGACACAAACATTAGAGTAGGGAAATGGAGGTAAGTGGAGATCCAATGGCACAATGGGGTTACTAAAGACCGTAACTTTAAACAGGAAGGCATTTGGCACATCAGCTAAGATGTTACTTGCAATGCAGATGATCCATATTGGAAATCCTGGGCTTAGGTCCAGGTTCCACCAGGATCCATCATCTTGTTAATGCAAACAATAGGAGGTAGCAAGTCTTGGCGACATGGATCCCCACCATCTGTGTGTGGGCTCCAACTTGAGTTCCTGGCTCCTGGCTTTTGTAGGGCTGCGGCATTCGCTTGGAGAGATAATCAGCAGGCAGACCTTTATCTCTGTCTCTCTGCCTTTCAGCCACATTTTAAAAAATAAGAGTTAAAACGATTCACAGTACTTGCAAATAGAGTATTTGCTCCCCCTTTTCCTCTAGGATTTCTACATTCTCTTGTGTTCCATGAACAATATAGAAAATCAGGTTTTTTTTTTCCAAAGTTAACATCTATCCAAGCCACCTTTTACAAACAAATCTACCAGATTTGACTTGAACATAAAAATTATAATACAAATCACAGATTACAAGTTACATAAAGATAACTGTCTCCAAAAGTGTGGACCATTGACCCCAAAGCTAGTGCTGAAAGCTGAGCCCATCTCAATTCCCCATTCTCAAGGACTAATGCCATTATCATGAGACCAACAAAATTCTGAAAATTGTCAATTTAAAATAAAGCATTATTTTTAAAAGATTTTTATTTTAAAGACAGAGAGACAGGGAGAGATAGCTTTCATTCGCTACTTCATTCCCCAGATGGTCACAATGGCCAGAGCTGAGCGTATCTGAAGCCAGGAACCAGGAGTGTCCTCTGGGTTTCTCAAATGACCACAGGAACCCGAGGGCTTGAAACATCCTCTGCTGCTTTCCCAGGTCATTAGCCTGGAAGGATTGGAAGTAGAACACTCCTGAAGCTGCTCCCATATGGAATGTCAGTACTGCAGGCAGATTCTTAGTCTACTACACCACAGTGCTGTTTGTGAGTGTTTTGTCTGCTATGAAAACGTATCTTAGCTTAATGTAATCCTATGTGCATTTTCTTTTTCATTTCCAGTACTTTTGTGTGTTTTACAAGAAATATTTGCTGGTTCCAATATATGTCAGCGTTTTCCTCTAGTAATTTGGTATCAGGTCATAGTCTTGGATACTTGATCCATTGTGAGTGGATTTATGTATAAGGTATTAAGTATGGGATCTTGTGATGTAATTCTGCATGCACTGATCCAATTTTCACAAAACCATTTATTGGAAAGAAACTATTTTTCCAGGAATTTTCACAAAGCCATTTGTTGGAAAGAAACTATTAATCTAGCTATCAAGCAATATTCGACAAATGAGCTAGAATAATTTCTGGAATTTTTATTCCAGTCCATTGATTCACTTGTGTAATTTTGTGTCTGTTATACAAGTGGGCAAGAGACATGAATAAGCATTTTTAAAGGAGGAAACAGAAATTTTCAAAAGAGACACATGAAAAAAAATGCTCAGAATCACTAGTCATCAAGAAAATACAAAGAAAAAATATAGCAAGATCATCTCAAACACTTATATTGACTATCACCTAAAAATTTAAAAATTAGTAAATGTTAGTGAAGATTTGGGAAAGATACCCTAATAAACTTTTGCTGGACATGTAAACAGACACAACCATAGTGAAAGACAGTGTAGAGATGCCTCAAAAAAATCTGTAAATGTATTTTCCAAATCATGCAGCCATATCAGTCCTGGGAGTTTATGTAAAATGAAATCAGCATATGAAAGCCATTTGTACCTCCATGTTCACAGCAGCTCAATTCACAATAGCTAAAATATGGAATCAAACCTGACATCCATCAACTAATGCCTGCACTATGAAGCTTTGAGTGAAGCTCTCCCTGGGAATACATAGGTTTCAGTATCAACAATACTGTCTGTCAAAGATGTTTGCTGTGCATAGTTGCTGGCAAAAGCAAAGGTGACCCAGTCATAGAAGCGGTTGGCTTTTCTCTTTAGGTAATCATCTTAAATCATCCAGGTCCAATTAGTGCTGGGTATGACCATGAATTGGATTGTCACACAGGTCATGTCTGCTGAGCTGAAGGAAAAGACTGATTGATGTTGAGAAAAGAGGCTGGACAATTGCCCTAAATTCTTGAATCCGATGATACTGTCGTCACTGATATGAATCCAGACAACCTCAGGTGTATTCAGTTTCTCTCTTCATCTTCTCCTGGGTCATTTTGCTGTCCAAGATGTTATGTAAACAGTTTATACTAATCATGTAAAAATATATTACACTACTGTATGGACAACTTATTAAACCATCAAATGATCACGTGAGCACATTCTGGGAAATGTCAGCCCTCTCCATAATACCCACATTCCTTTTAAAGAGAACATCTCCAGCTAATACTGAACTGTTGTTCTATCAATGGGAAGCTGATGTGTGAAGTATAACATCTCTCTCTCTCTTTTTAAACTATATTTATTTTAATTGGAAATGCTGATTTACAAAGATCTGTTCACGGTTCACTCTCCAAGTGGTCAGTCGCGACAGCCAGAGCTGAGCTGATTTGAAGCCAGGAACCAGGAACTTCTGGATCTCTACATGGGTGTATGGTCTCAAGGCTTTGGGACATCCTCCACTGCTTTCCTAGGCCACAAGGCAAGAGCTGGATGGACAAAAGAGTAGCTGGGATACAAACTGAGACCGCACTGGATCCTGGCATATGTAAGGCAAGAATTTAGCCACTAAACCATCATGCCAGGCCTGTAGCATCTCTTCTGAATAATGAACTGTTGAGCCTCTGGATATCAGTATTTCAGTAAATATAATAAAATTTGTAGATTTCTCCTTACAGCTTTATTGGTGATCATTGTATGGTATCAAGTAGGAGACATTTTCATTTATTGAGTCTGTACTTTCCCTAGTCTAACATTATCTCAGTTGTATTTTTTTTTCTATTGATTGAATTAAACCATAAGTTATGCATTCTAACCTGTTCAACCTCCATTATTCTAATATCTTCCTTGATACTTCAATCCCTTTTCATCTAATAACACTCAAAAATTCTAGTTTTGGCTTTCCCCTGTAATAGTTTTGTGTTTGACTTGATTTTTTATGGAAGCCTGAATATATTTTACACATTTAGCAGAAAATGCTAATGAAGATTATTAAACTGAGAGCAATATTTTAAAAATGGAGATAAATCTTAATACTGAATACTGTATGCTTTCATGGCTCAGTTGTGTTTATCTTGTTCTGTATTTATGCATAGAATGCATAATTCTGAGTTCTAATCAAACCTTATTAAATCTATTGATACTGCCAGTTTATACAGAGTTAAATGTATGCTTTAAAATAGTTATAATAAGATACAGAAAATCTATAAGCTTAAAGGTTTATAAATTATAACTCATACCAGGTTCCAGTTAATTTGTATTGCTTATCCTAATATTGCCTTATTGATCTGTCATTTTTCTTAGGTAAAAATGATCAAAAGTCAGATTTTAAGTCACATAAAAATAGCATAATGCTATTCATTTTACAACAAAGTCAGACTAGTTTTACAGATCTGTTCATGTTATGTTGACACAGCATGCCTCTCTCAACGGCATTTGTAGATTGTATCTTTCAAGTGCTCTTGTCCTGGACTTTCAGAAATAACCATCACTTCACAAACACCGCACCCTCCTAATTATCAGGCTTTTATTCTTCTTGAACTCTGGAATTTATTGGATTTACTTCCTTGTTCCAAGAATTGAGAAGAACCATATCTAATAGCAGCTGTTCTTTGAGTTTTGAACACTTTAGTGTTCAGAAATAAATTTGCAACACAAACAAGTTGCTTACTTTTCATACTCTATCAGCTGTGAGGGTGATGGAATCACTTGTGTAATTGGTTCTTAAATAATTTACAAACAACACCCCTCAGACCCAGCCTGCCATTCCACCTGTACTGTGGATCTCAGACAGTATCCACAGTGTCAGGCCAGGCAAAAAAAAACTAACATTTCCTCTTCACCTTATCGACATTATTTCATCTCTTCTCTCCTCAATAATCTCAAAGCTTATGTTATTTTCAGTGCAAACTAACTCATAGGATAGAGATGCCTGAGCGTGTGTGTGTGTGTGTGTGTGTGTGTGTGTGTGCACATGCAATTTCCCCATGAAATACTAAAAGTTTAGGGCAAAGGGAAATATTTAACCCAAGAATCCTACTTTATTTATACCGTATTTTGCTTTGTATTAGGAAATGACATAGTGATCAATTTCACTACAAGCAAAATATTACAAAACATTTACAGAAAAATTTAAAAATTACTTGAATAAACTGGATTATCAGGAATCTGTGTTCCAATGCCCACAGAACTAAGACTTCCCTGATCACAAACTTCCAAAATCCAGGATGCTACAATTACTACCCAGCTCCTAGCTAAATAATTATAATTAGTTAATGGAGCTAATTCTACTAAGAGTATTACAATACTGAAATAATCTATCACTGATTTTGTTCTTAGAATCCTTCAATACTGGGTAACTAAATAGATTATTACAAATATTACATAAAATGTTTTCAGTGACAATTATTCCAGAAATTGCTTTAATATTCCCAAAAATAATAACACAAAATTGTATTGGTTTGGAAAGGAGGGGAATAGTCTACAGGTACAAGAAGATCAACTATAGCTTATAAGACTAGAATAATAACATAAATTATGTAAAGGGAAATGTATGTGCACGGAGAATTTAATTCCCCTCTGAAGCAATAATAGATTTGATAGCATAGTTCCCTGTACTTTATGTTTTGTATAAATCTCAGTATACTTTTCTACTGTATCCTGGAGGAAAGTACTTTATCCTTGACAACTGGTTGAAGAGGCTCCCTGAATCAAACCCAGAGACAATTCATAACCATTTGGTCCTTGCTTGTTCTAATTGTATCAGTTTTCACCAATCACTACCAAACTACCATCAATCAAAGCACAATATTAGACCTGTCTTCTCTAAACAGGTTTTCTATGATAGTATCTTACTTCTAACACACGCACACACAAACTTAACAAAAAACTCTGCAGAATACTGTTCATAAAATGAGCAGCGTGGCTGGCTAAAATCACAAAGTTAAGAAAGCAATACCCACACTTTTATAAAATTAATTGAGTGTGTTTTACTTTATCATCTAATGATTTTTATAAATCATACTTTAAAGAAGACAGAGACCCTGTCATTTCTAAATTTCAGCTCTTACTTCATATCCTGCTTCCCAGAAGTTGAGTATCAGGGATGCAGATGCAAAAAAAAAAAAAAACCAATCATTTCATACACAATGACCTGCAGCAAGAGGTAATTATTGAGCTCCAATCAGTGAAAGAAGTACAGTGCCAACATGTAGGATTTTCCAAACAATGACAATCCTTGGATTTCTTCAGACTTTTTTCCACAAGGGGACTGCAGAGCAAAATGTGCTTGGCACGTTTTATCTTAATTATGGATTCACATGCAAAATCCTGAAGGGCATTTCAAATATTTGCATCTGTCTCTTGTGAATATAAACTTAATATTATTTTGCTGCTTCTATAAATTCAAGTCTGAGTTCCATCTAAATTGAAATAGAGAAATGGGTCAATGAAATGTCAAAATTGATTCCAGATGTGTACATCACAAAGAAGGAAAACATCAAAATCAGTTTCTGGAAGTATATATGCAGTCTTTATTACCTTTCTGGGTCCTTTTAAATATGATTGACATGTTATATTTTCATCTCTGTACATCTTGATATTTGTGTTTACTAACAATTGGAAGTTATTCATGTACGATAGCAAACACACAACACGATGCCACACTTATTGCTCTTTATACATGACTAATCGATTTTCTACACCATGTATAGAGCTGTGGTACCTGCTCCCGGATCACTGAAAGCGTTTGTTTTCAATAAAAGCATTGGGGTCTACCCTTGGAGTTTCTATTCACAAAATATAGAATGAAACCTGGTAACATTAACACTTAATGCGTTAAGAGTTTATACTGGTGTTTCTGGTCCACAAACCAGATATTATTGACAACTGGCATGCAAAATTAAAGGCGATAGCTTTATTGTTGTTGTTGGATTGTTGCAGATATAATAAGGCACAAAATAGTCAAATGGACCAGGTTTCTCCTGTGTTTGAGAACATTGGTAGACCTCTAGTGGAAATACTAGGCTGCAGTATGGCTGAGTAAAGTGAAATGTACAGTCGCTTCACCTCTGTGCTTGACTTAGGGATGAATGGCACCTATGCTAATACATGTTCCGAATGGTTTAATAGATTTAATGATATCCTAAAGAGGGCTAGGTCTGGAGGCTCATTCTAAACGGTTACTGGCCAAGAGATGCTCAAAATAAGATTTGCAGTCGTTTGAATGCCTAAATCACTTCTTCTAGCAATTAAGCAACAAAATTGATTTAATCTCAGCAGGTAACAAGTTGCTAAGACATTTGGCAGCATGTCTGAGCTCCACTAGGATTCTTTTGCGTTTAATATTCCTCTCAGAAGGTTCCCAGTAGATGTGTATACTTTAATTGGACATGCTTGTCTGTGCAAAGACTTTATACGCAAGTCTATTCGGGGGCTTTATGCTACAACAGTCCTCTTTCTGACATTTGTTCCATCTCTCTTTCAAAATTCCTGGCTACTGGTATTTTTCTCAATTTACTTGGTCAACATTTTTTTTTATATTTCAAAAGCATTATTTTCTATCTTCTCTGAGTCTATTGTTAATCCACGATCATGTCATGTTTACTACCCTGGCTGTACAGGAGCACACTCCAGGCCTGGAGATCATGCTTGTCTGTATTGCAACATTCCAACACTGAAGTGTTGTGTGAAGGTTGAAAGTCTGCTAACTTCTATTCCCTTTATTGGATATTTCAGCATGCTTTATTTCTTTGTAAAATTGATATCTCTTCATTACCAATTTCTAGATCAGACACACTCATAAATATTCAGTAATTTCTTGGTTGAATCATAATGGGAATAAGGACATCTTTATTGTACTTGTAGCACTGACATACAGGATGGAATACAACGTAAGAAGCACTTTATAAATAATGGAATCAGAATAAATATAAGTTGTTCCTTTGCCTCTTAAATTAAGCAAAATACTAGAGTGCAAAAATTGAGTAAAGAATATGACCTCCCAAAACTTGAATCTCTGCATTCAGAAATAAATCTTTGATTTTTTTTTCTATATTTTTTTTGTTAACATCCTGGCTTACACACACAGATAAATGAAAGCCTCCATGATTTAATATATAAAACAATTAGAACAGATTGGGCCCAGTATGGTAGCCTAGTGGCTAAAATCTGCATGTTGCATGCTCAGAATCTCATATGGGTGCCAGTTCATATGCCAGCTGCTCCACTTCCCCTCCAGCTCCTTGCTTGCAGCCTGGAAAAGCAGTTGAGGATGGCCCGAAAGCCTTGAGCCCTGCACCCAAGTAGGGTACTCAGAAGAAGCTCCAGGCTCCTGACTGGATTGGCACACGTCTGGCCTTTCTGGCCACTTGGGGAGTGAAGCAACAGATGAAAGATCTTCCTCTCTGTCCTTCTTCATCTATATATGTCTGACTTTCCAACAAGAATAAATAATAAAAAAAGAACAATCATCCATTTCAAATCACTTTTCAAAGTGATATCTCAAGATACTTAATCTTATTTAACTCACTGATAAATACAATTAAATCTGTTAACTCAGTTGGGATATAGAAACAGATTAAATCAAGGATCTAGACACTGTTGATGGTTTTATTTATTTATTATTATTTTGATCATCTTTACATAGTAGATTAGGGCACAAAGGCTCAAAGTGGGTAAGTCCACTGTTTCCACATTCTCTTTTTTCCTCCTGTATCTGGGGAAGGGGAGTGACAAAGGGAGAAGCCACACCCACCCTCCCAACCATCCCACGTCCCCAATGTGGTTTTGGATAGTTCAGCTGTTCTGAGTTGCTGCCAATTTCGACATTCCAAGCCCAATGAAATCTCTTCACAATCTGCTGCATGACATAGTCCAACTTAAGGTATCCACTTGCCCATAGTTTCGCTGTCAACAATGGGCTGGGCTAGTTGATCAATTTGTTCTGTCCTCTACTGTGGTATCAGGTGTCCTCTACAGGCTCCAGTGTACAACCATATCCTCCATGTGAATGTGGATATACTGTTTACTTTTCTGTCTCTGCCACTGAGAAGGCTCAGCTTTGACAAACACACTCCATTGTCAGACCGTGGAACCTGAACTTCTCTTCATGGTTGAGGTCCTGAGTCTGGCAGTTCAATTGGGGTATCCCCAAAGAAACTTTATCTGAAGTGATCCCAGACCAGATTCTTGGGTGTGCTTGCCAGTACAGTGTCCGGTACAGTCCGTTATCCCTATCGGCCTGTGCATATTCTTGTGGTTGCAGTTGCTGGGTCATTTCTGCCACCAGCCCCATCTTCTACACAAACCAATGGGTGTTGGAGCCTATCACAACCCTGCCCATCATACACTTGGCCATGTAAACCAGTGGGAACTGAAGCCTAGTTGGGGTGACTCCTAATAACTCTCATGTTGAGGGTTTTAAATAGCCACATTAGCCATTGCTAGCTAAGGCTGATGCCAGCAGCATTCAATTTCACTCAAGTGACAGGAGCCCAATCACTTGGGGAATCTTCTGCTTTTCCAGGCAGAGTTATGTTTTTCCAGAGTCCACTGTTATCAGCCATAGAATTAAGATTAAACTACAAGTAAAAGTATCCCTTCTATGAAAGAAAGTCCAAAAGAAATTAAAGGATTAAAGATCCTCTGGAAATAAAAGACAAAGAACAACACTTTAGACAAATATTATGTGTTGACAGGACCTGTTAAAACATTGAAACCTGTTTCTTATCTATACCTTCCTATTCTTGATGTCTATGATATCTATTCTTTTTCTAAAATATTCACAAGCTACTAGTAAGTACAGTACCTTATATTGAAAGAATCTGATTGTCTTTAAAAGCAGGATTAGTGCAGAAATAAAGTTAGACGCCACCAAAGAAAGGGTGATGGAACAGATACAAGGATGGGAACAATCACACCCTTGGGTCTATTTCTTATTTTGAGGAGCTGTGTGAACCCTCCTCTCTATGTACAAAATTGCACCCACTGCAGTTTAGTGAAATGCAAACTTTAGCATGTAATGCTCATATATAGATATACAAGTGTTGACCAGGCTGACTGGTGTATAATTTTGAAATAAGATGAAACCAGTCCTGTTCTCAGAAATATGGTTTTTAATATTTCAAAATTAAATTGTTTGTTTAGTGAAAAGATAAGAATTATGTCATTCATTGAATTATTTTAAAATGTTTTCAGTGAAATAATCATGGATTGGGACATCAATGTACAACTGTCTATAAAATTGAGCAATTTCTGAAATAATTTATACAAACATATAAATGCTTGAATTTCAAATCTAAATATATTTTACCTACAATGTACCAAAAAATCAAAGGTGATAAACTCCATCATGTAGGAAGAAATAGTCACCGATGCTCAAATCTATCAATGAATCTAGGCATGGAGACAATAATTACATTGTAAGGCAAACAACAATGAGGCTATCAAGCCAAAAGACTGCTACAGAGATTCTGATAGCAGTTATGAGAAACCTATTCACAAAAAGTCCTGTTTTCTCCGTTAAGATGCTTTGCAATACAAACTTCATGATTTTAAACAGACCAGAAATTAAAAATTCAGTCATGTTAACACTTGAACCAAGGGTTTGCTCTCGAAAGAACACCATTTCTAAAAATCCCATATTTAATCCTGCTAAATGTCTAAGTGCCTGACACAGCAGGATCACAAGCCACAGAGCGGGAGCCCAGGGAGTGTGCTATCCAATAAGGGTTTAAAGAGTATCAATAAAATGCTAATGAAGGGCCATCAGTTAAGCTGTGCTTCCCATAAGGGATTTGGCACACATGGCATGCTTTTTATGAGGATCTTCCCTGAAAACTAATCAAAGGTAGTATATCTCCTTTCAGGTTCAAGATGTTGGGCTGTAGAGTGGCATAAAGGACATCCTGTTAGCAGCCAGACTGCCTGTGTCCTTAAGAAGCTGGTCTTGACCTGATGTATTCCACACACGTGTCTTAAGTGTGCTCAGCCTCAGCCCCCCTCAGGGTGGCAGCTACGCGCCTCCCTCAGCTGCAGCAGCACTAACCGTGTTCTATTGTGGAAAGACACTGCACCACTCATTACTGAAGAGAGAGAGACTAATGGCAGACATCTGCTAGTCACTGAGCTTGCCTTCAAATACCTTACAGCTCAAAATAGGAATAAAGCAGCTATGTAAAGCATCAAAAAGTAAAAAAATAAAGGAGTAGTAGGAAGGTGGAGGAAACCACATTTTCATGGGGACAAGCAGTTCAGAAAATAAATGTGATTTGGATTTTGAGACAGTGTTCTTGCTGGGTCAGCGGGTTTGCTAAATCACTCCTCACTTCAAGTTATGGAAAACAAACAAACAATAATTTTGTATGAGCTCGAGATGGCCAGGAATTTGGTGGAAATTATTTCCTCTCTACTCTCTTAAAGTTGTTTACTTTCAGGACGAGCGATGTGGTGGAATGGGTAAAGCTCCTGCTTGCAATACCAGCATCCCACATAAGAGCCAGTTTGTGTTCTGGATGCTCCACTTCCAACCCAGCTCCCTGCTAAGGTTCTGGGGAAAGCAGTACCAGTTCTTGACTCAAGTTCTTGGACCCTCCTCGTCACATGGGAGATCTGGATAGAGTTACTGGCTCCTTAGTCTTGGCCTTGTGGGACCTCAGCCTTTGTGCTCATCAGGAGTTGAGCTAGTGGATGAACAGAAGATTCTCTCTCTCTCTTTCTCTATCCCTTCTCTTTCTCTCCTTCTCCTTGTAACTCTTTCAAGTAAGTAAATCCTTATAAAAAATAAAAGTTAATGTAATTATTTATTCTCATCTTCCCTCTTTTAAAAATCTGTTTTCTTATTCACTGCTTCTTTCCATATATTTTCGTTGAAACAAAAAGCTAGTTGAATGATCTGCCTGATTTTTATTTATTTATTAATTTGGACAGCAGTAGCTGAACATAATGTGGATATTTTGCTTTAATAGAGACTAATATAAGATCGGTAAATACATGTGTATACCTTCATTGTGTTCTTCAACATCCAATGGTGTTGAAGGACATCTGTTTTATTGTGTGTAGTGTGTATCATTGCTCTATCAGCGTCCTGTCAATTAACCCAAAGTGAAATTCTGCTGGTTTGCCTACAGATGATTCAAATAGGTGATGGACTGAGCCACGGTATGTGTGCATGTGCCTGTGTGTATGTGGGCTGGGAGGAGGGCGTTATAATAAATACTAAAACATTGCCATGACTAAAAGCACGTTTAGCATGCTGATATCACAGATTAGTTGTGGCACACCCAGGGGCAGAGAAACATTGGTTGTTATGTTGGATATATGAATTTGAGTAGTAAAAAAAATTCCGGACACAGATCATTGATTACCATAATAAGATGCCAGGTTAAATGACTGAAGAAAGACTTTAAACCCTTTAGGCTATTACAGAAGAATCAGCAAGAGAGAATTAATGTAAAATAGAAAACATTTCACTAGAATATTTGCAAGAATATCTGAATTGTCAAGGACAAGAAATAAATATTTTTTAAGTGGAACCTATTAAGGGGACTAGAAAAAGGAATAAAATGTTGGCTTTTGTGTACACGCTTGGGAGCCATGTTGCAATACAAAGCTTTTAACAGCTCTAGGAGAATATGTGAGCTATTGACCTTTATGTCCTATCAAATTAGTCAAAACCCTTTTAAACACCTGTGCATTGGAGTCATTTTTGTATGTGAAGCCAGATGTCATATGTGATGATTTAAATAAGTAGGAAACATTTTTTTTTTAAATGACTCGGGAGTACAAGTTTAAAATACATGCTTTTGCAAATTGACTGGGATATTGAGCAGATAGGTCCCTTCTCCCTGCCTCAAAGTTTCAAAGCTCCTGTCTTTATATTAGCCGAATTCCTGAGTACCCAGCTAAGATATTGCCCTCTTGGTAAATCATTTATCTGTTTTAGAATGCATTGAATTCTAAAGCCCTTCTTTTCTATCATCACATTTTGTACTTCAGTTTCCACGTACGTGGTTACGTCTTTTTGAAAATGATATTTTTTCAGTACATATGAAAATAACATTCATCATGTTGCTGAGTTATTAGAACATAATGAAAACCCCTATCTCACAGAGCTTGACACTTAGGACTGATAGTTTGTGAACACTTGTGGTGAATCTGTCGCTTTTGTGACATGGCTCTCACAGGAGTGGATGCCATCACAGGGTTCTAACTGGAACTATAAACCCATAGTTAAGAACTCAGTTAAGCAATAAAAGTATGTGTCATTTGCCACAGGACAGACAAATGCTGTGATGACCTGAGGCCAATGGGGGAAAAAATGTCAGTCAAGAGGAATTCACTTCCTTTCATCCAGGACACATTCACTAGCTTAATTTCTAATGATTTATTCAGCAGAATGGCCACTTCATCCACAGCAATGGCCAGAGCCCAATATCCCTGACACCATTAACTTCTAATAAAGTGGGAAAAAATGAAAATGAAAGGGAAGAGATATTATTTTTGCTTCCTTTTTGGAACCTCAGTGTCCAAAGAAAATTCACAGTTGAAAAACAACATCATGAAAGGGCAAATTATGTGCACTAATTATGTGAACCAGTGGCAACATATCAAATTTTTGGCAACTTCACAGCTCTAGAAGAGTTGCAAAAGATTAAAAAGACCAACCTGACCTCTGCATGATTTTATTGAAAAGTTATGGAAAACTATATTAAACACAATCTTCTTTGAAATTTGCAACAATTCTTTAAAGTCACTAGATTTTCAATACATATCTCATTATCTCCTTTTCCAAAGAAGAAAAATAAGATAGCTATAATTTGGGGAATAATAAAAGCATCTAGCAATTAACAAATCTCAGAAATATCCCACCAAAAAGTTGTAAGTGTTGAAGTTGTGATTCAATGAACATATTCCATTACAAACACATGGGGAATTGTCTAAAATATCAACCTCTTGTAATATCCATGGCTCTAAATTGTATGTTTCAAAAATATGCTTTAAGGCCTGGTGCCATAGCCTAGCAGCTAAAGTCCTCGTTTTGAATGCGCTGGGATCCCACATGGGTCTTGGTTCTAATCCCGGCAGCTCTGCTTCCCATTCAGCTCCCTACTTGTGACCTGGAAAAGCAGTAGAGGATGGCCCAAGGCCTTGGGACCCTGAACCCGCATGGGAGACCCAGACGAGCTCCTGGCTCCTGGCTTCAGATCATGGCAGCACCAGCCGTTGTGGTCACTTGGGAAGTGAATCATTGAACGGAAGATATTTTTCTCTGTTCCTCCTTCTCTCTCTATAAATCTGATTTTCCAATAAAAATAAATAAAATCTTCAAAATTATGCTTTAGAGGAACTAATCCTAGCGTTAATTAGAAGACAACACTGTAGAAAGTGTTCATTTGTAGAAAAACAAGATGGCAGAATAGGGTAAGGATATGTTTAAACAGACAGAGAATCGTTAGACAGGGTGAACCAGAAAGGTCATAATCCCAGGAAATAGAAGAGGAATGGCTGATGACAGAGGGACAGCTGGAGACGTGTGGGCAGGGGGAAGTGGTAGACCCAGTGGACCATTGTTGCAGTGACCAGAAGACCAGATACCCCAATTGTGGCTGGCAATCGGTGATCAGAGCTGCACCAGTGGCCAGGAAAGGGGAGTTTTCTGGGAGCTCAAGAGATGAACCCAGGCCTAGAATTGCCCATCTTGCTGTTTTGCTTAATTCGACCATGGGCAAAAGCAGAGCCCAAGCAGACACGTCCAAGAACAAGGGAGATTTCACGACTCAAATCCCCCACCAGTGACATTATGGGCACCATTTTGTGCACTGAGGATAAGGCTGTGAGGTGGGGAAACAACAGCTAGTTAGTTGTGCTTGCACTAAGCCAGGAGTGAGCTCATTTCTGGATCCACAGGCTAAATAGGACCGACTTGGTTTCCTACAGGTACCATCCACAACAGGTCCAAATGACCCCCAGACCTAAAGACTAGCAGACCCAAATCCCTAACAGTACCATTTTGTACACTGAGGAAAGGGCTGGGGCTGGAGGATGCTGGAGGAACAACGGTGAGGTCCACAGGCACTAAACTTGGAGAAAATCTACATCCAACTCTACACGTTGCGCTGGTCCCACAGGGAAAACTGCACCACAGGGAAAACAACTTGGCATCCTATAGCTTCCACTCAAAATGGGTCCAACTGGCCTCCAGAAGTCATCAACAGCATGACCCAGAGCTCTACCAGGGCCACGTCGAATGCCATTTTATGTACTAAGGAAAAGGCTATGGAGCTGAAGGAACAGCAGTGAGCTATACAGGCTCTGAGCTGGGAGAGAACTTACTTCCAAGTCAATATGTTGCATAGGGAAAATATTACTGACTTGACACCCAGCGGGTTCCATCCAAAATAGGTCCAGGTGCCTTTAGACCTAATGGCCAGCAGGTTCCCAGAAAGACAAACACCACTGGCACCCCAGTGATTTAGGACAGCTGGCATCCCCCTATTCCCGGGTACTGCTCAGACCAGGAGCTGGAGAAAGGCTGGATTCACTCTTGATTCCAGCTTCTTCCTACTGCACACCCTGGGAAACAGCAGATAACGATTGAAGGATTTGGATTTCTACAATCCATGTGCTTTATGTAGATTGAATCCTCAGCTCTTAGCTTTGGGCTGGCCCACCCAGCTCTGGCCACTGGGACATTAGAGAATGAATTGACAAATGGAGCTGCTTGTGTCTGTTGCTCCATTTGTGGGGTCTCTCAAATATATATATATTAATTAAATAGTGAAAAAGGTAAAAAGAATTACATGCAGGTAAACATGCATACATAAAATGAACACTACCACCTAGAAATACTGTGTGTTTAGAAAAAAAGGAAGCTGTTTTTTGTAATATAATCATGCATGCCTATTGTCTAACCACATACTGAAATGACTTGTTCAAATGGTGACCCGAGGCACTGATAAAAGTTGGAATTGAGTTTGCAATGTTCCCTTTAAAATAAATCAGGTAATTGTATTACATACTTGAGATTTTAATCTAAAGGAATTGGAAGGCTGCAGCAGCAACAGCAAAATGGTTATGGATTAGATAAGATCTGCTCCAGTCCTTTGGTAAAAGCACTAATGTGACAGAAGTGATATGTAATCTTTTTCCCAATTAGTGTTTGCTGTTTTAAGAAACAGATCAATGAATTGACAAGCAAAAACATATTGGCATGTTAACTTATCAAATTTGTATATAAACGACAAACCTTGAGAACATTACCAAGATAGCACTGGTAGGATGTGGAATCTGTAACGTTTTCACTGGAAGCTTTGTGTAGTTTAGCTATTCACAATGTTTGGTGGGAAGCTAAACTGCCCTGTGCTGCACACCCATGCCTAAGAACCTAACAGTGTTTCAGAGTGTAAGACAGAGGTGTAGATAATTCCACAGAAACCCCCTTGCAACTTTTCTTAGGGAGCTTGATCACTGAATCAATGCACAGATATGACTTAATTGCTTCACACTTGATTAGATGTGTCAAAAATTTTTGTAAATGAGAGAACTGTCTTTTTCAATTTCAGGAGCTTCAATTAATAATACAAAGAACATAAGTTCAGAAGAGAGATCTAAAATTAAATTAGGCTTACACCACTCTATAAACCAATGCATCTGGCCAAAAAAATTAAATATTCTTCTTATCCATAAGTTATAAGAACAAGCATCCATTGAGACGTATCCAATGGATAAGCACTAGATGTGCTTAAAACCATTTTTTAAAAAAGACTTACTTACTTTTTATTTGAAAGGTTTACAGAGAGAAAGAGTCATGGGAAGGAAACTCTTTCATCTGGTGCTTTACTCCCCAAATGGCCACAACAACCAGATTTGAATCAGTCCAAAGCTAGGAAATTCATTGAGGTCACCCATGTGGATACAGGTGTCCAGTACCTGAGGCACTCTACATTGCTTCCCCAGGCCACAGAGAGGGAGCTGGTGCCTGCAGGTGAAGGATTAACCTGATGAGCCATGGTGCCAGCCTCAGTGAATTCTTTAGAATAGTCATATAAAATAGCTAATAACTGCAATGTGACTTACACATGAATAAACTGAGTCATATGATTTTGAAGTCCGGTAAAATAGAGTCAGAGATAAGTCACAGTACCAGGGAGGCTAGCTCCAGCACCCTTGTTTTATGTCAGCACACTAGTGAAAAAGACTACCTTGACAAGAGCAAGGTATCACTACTCACCTATAAGAAAAATGAAAATTGAAAACTGAAAACGTCAACTTTTGTGAGTATGTAAGTTATATGACCTCTCACTTGTTGATTATTAGAATTCAAAATGTTTTGGCCACTATAGAGACTACTTTGATGGTTTCCTGCAAAGAAAAATTCAGGTTTACCATAAGATCCAGCAGCCACCACTTATTTAACCATTTTATTTGAAAATATATATTCACAGAATTTGGGAATATGAATATTTGTGACAGCTTTATTCATAGTTTTCAAGTACCAAAAGATTGTAAATTTTGTTCCAATAGCTGAAAAGCATAATTTGGGACATACAGGAAATCAAGTTAATATTGATAAGTAAAAGAAAGCAGTCTTAAAGCACTACATACTTTGTAAGTGCAATAATGTATGACATTGTGAGAAAGATAAACTATAGAAATGCCGGTGGTTAAAAGGAAGCAGTAGCAAGAGGAATCGATGGGGCAACAGACAACTTTAGGATAGTGGAATTATTCTGCCTGATATAGGCGTTATGCATTTACCCACGTTCATAGAGTGAACAGCAGAAACGGAATCTTCGTGTAGAACATACACTATGGTTAATAATAATGCCTCAGTTGTGACTCAGCAATTTTAACAAATATGTGAAAACGATGAAATAGAATGCAATTACACAGGAACATGAGAACGCTGCAGTTATTACACACATTTCCTTTAAAAATACAACTGTTCAGAAAGCTTATTAATTTTTAGCATGGAAAATTCTACTTTTAATGTTCTGATAAATAAAGGAAATACTTTTACAGAAAGTTGTGGATATGGTGCTTTGAAGTTATTTTACGGAAGGAAAACTACAGAAAAAAGTTCTACATTTCAATAATTGCCAGGAAATATTATTTTGGGCTAGAAAAAGCTTTCCAAAATGCATACAGTTACCGAGTACCTCCAACCAAAGAAAGCTGTGTTTTTTCCACCTATAAAAGAAAATTGAGGACAACCCCCTAAAGGCATTCTTATTATTAGACATAAAGCCCACTTCGAAGATGAAATGCCCAAATCTGAGACGTTTTCTCTTCAGCTCAAATTGATCTTGAGGATCCACTCTGAGTAATTGTTTCTCAGCAGCACAGCTGTGTTTATTCAGGCTCCCGTTATCTGGGTGGTGCTCTTTTCTAGAGCTAAAGGCACTCTATGCACAAAATCATTTTCTAAAAATGTTTATTTTGTATCTAGCAAAATTTTATTTCTAACAGTTGTGTAATGCTTATGAGGAAAGCACCCGAGAAAGTCATCACACAAATCCCTTGCTTTTGAATAAGATGGGGCATAAATAAAATGCAAACACAATTTGTCCTTCACATCTTTACGTTGGCATAACACTTCTTGATCCAGTTTCGGGGGTTCATCACATTAGTTAAGATGTGCTATGAAAAATTAGACATGGTAGTAAAGCAAATGAGTAAATATTGCATACAGTATTACTCAACACAGTTACTTAAATTGCCAATTATTTCTCAATGGATTTTAAAAGTTAATTATCCCTTTCACATAGAGATACTACGAAGATTTTTTTAAATGAGGAAAAATGTTGAGGAAACAGTTGGGCACTGTAGTGGTGTGCTTCTTTCTTCCTCTTATTCATGGAGATTGATGTTTAATTAATTTCTTGTTAGTATTATCATATTTGGGATTTAAGCATGGGGATGCTTCGATGTTATGGATAGAATTAGTTAAATGACTTCTAGAACATTTCTAGAGTACATGTCATTCAATATGAAGTTCCAGGTTTCACAGTAACAAAAGGAATGCCAAAACCAAATACTCATTACCTAGGTTACTCATAATTTCTTGTATCAGTTATTCTATGATCTTGGTCTCCAGTCTCAAATCTATTGGTGAGGCTTGTACTTTGCTGAAAGTCCACTCTGGATGTTGAAATTAAAACAAAAATTATCATTGCAATGAAGCTCCTCGGGAGGAAAAACAAAGTACCAACCCCTGGCATTCAGGACAAAGAAAATCTTCCTAAGTCTTTCCAATAAGGGTATATGAGATGTGATTGAGAAAAACAACATCCTCAGAAAACAAATCAAACATGTGCATAGAGCTCCTTTGTTAAGGCATCATGCCAAAGCAAAATTCACTTTGACAAGCTTTACAAAAACATTGAAGTAAGTGGTGTAATTTTGTGGTAGTTTTATAAGACACATTTAATACACAGTTGCATTTCATAATTGACAGTGTCTTGATTAATCTATTTTCCATTTTTCTTCTTTCTTTTACATATGTTCTAGCTTTTTTGGTACACATAGGAGCATATTGGTGATGGGCAGTAGGGGCAGTTAAGGTAGTGTACAATTGTAATATTTAACAGAAATTATAGCTTTTCCCTAAGATAAAGCAGATATATATTATATAAACAAGGGTCACTTGAAAAAAAATTGACTATGTCAGGAAGTTGAATTTCATAAAACTCACATATCTATGAAACAGACTCATGAAGTTTCAACAAAGATGATGGTATAGAACATTCTTTAGTTACACACACACAGACACAGACATCTGAATTAATTTTGTGAAAGAGCGAGCCTTCAAGAAGTTCTAGGTTGGTGTTATAAATGTGTCATGTTTTTGAACTGGGCCAAAGTATGAATTTGAATATATAACCTAATGTGAGTTCACTGAGTCTTCAGTGAGTTAAGGCAGATTCCCATGCAAAAGAAGAAACCATAAAGAATCATCAAATCAATTGCCATTTGAGGAACATAAACTCAGCAATTGTTTCTTCAGCTGCAAGAACAAACTCGCTTTTACTTTAGGGTCATATGTGCTTATCTGTGTCACTTTTATTCTTCCCACATATGAAAAAATGTTAAAATCTCTTCATTTGATGAGACTTGGTCATTACTTATCTTCAGTCTCGTTAGATCTACTTTGGCATATGGATATATGTTTTCTTTTGGTATACTGGCAACTAGTCTGAGTTGCACTTGCACAGCCTATACGTTGGAGTTAACTGAACAACTGCAGTGCATGGTTGGATATTATAAGTACAGACTGGAACTCAGACATGGAGTTGGTAACACCCCATAGACGTTTTATTAAAAAGCCATAGCTGAAAGACACCCTTTTTTGTTTCAAGCTCACGCCCCAATCAAAGGGACCTGTAAAATCTCAAATTTGTGGTGTGTAAGGGAAGTTTTCTAGAACACAGTTACACTCATACCCTCTGTATGACTCACATACTATGTGGTACTTGGACTAGAAAGTATGTGATGGACATATGGCCATGCACAGTGTCTACAGACTACATCCATCTTTGTTCATCACGTTCTCTTAGCTGAAGCAATTTTATTTTCCATAAACCTGAAACACTTTCTGCTCAATAATTCTTTTGTTATTTCCCCCTATCTTCTTCCTCTCTTATCTTCTAATTTCCCTCTTTTCCATTCCCTCTTCTTGATTTCTCAGGAGTTTTGTGACTTAGATGCTGGGTATGCATTAATCACATAACATGTTGAACAGACAATCATGAAAATGTGTTGAAGTGTATCTTTTCTATGTGGTCCAGAAAAACGTGTAGTTTGAATTATATTTATACATTCATATAAATGATAATTATGGCAATGAGCTTCTCTTGATAGTATGGAGTTAAAGTAACCCTTGTTTTGCTACATGCATCTAAAGCTCATCCTTACTAATTTCTACGCTGTTCTCTATAGATGCATTTTTGCTTGTAAAATGTTTATCCAACACAGTATTCCAGACTGTTTTCAACTTCTGGTCACATACTTAGCGCTGCAAGGAATAGCTTTATACATTGCCTTTATGTATTAAATTAAGAATTCCTTTGGTTTATGTCCTTGAAGCAGAAATTCTATTATCATATAACATGCTCACACCAAATTTCTTCAGGTAGTGCAGTCATTCTCAGTAATGACTACACCAGTGCATGCTCCCACCAGCAACACAGGAAAGCCTCAACACTGAGGATTTATTTTTCAGGGTAAATATGAAATACACATTACGTTATTGTGTTTTGAAGTATAGTCACATTACGTTGCAAATATCTCAGTTTACAAGTTTTACAAACTATGTCTGTTTTTTGTATATTTCTGTATTACTCAGTGTGTGCACATTGTATCTTTATCGTGAGAATGAACTCTCAAAGTCAAACCTTCCCAAGAATACACACTGAGATTGTGCTTCATTATTTATCCAAGGCTTGTAAATATTTGAACCACAGTGTGATAGGCAGAATGCAAACCTCTGAAAGATGTACTTTTCCTATTTGTAGGGACAGATTAGATACATAGGTTAAAGGAAGATGAATGTTGCTAGTGGAATGAAGATTCTTAGCCAACTGATCTTGCATTGTGGTTTTCATTTGTGTATTTGGGTGAACCTGATATAAACTTAGCACCCTTGTGTGTGAAAGATGAAGTAAGAAGACTTACAGCTGAAGAAACAGTTGTGGGCCAGTGCCATAGCGTAGCAGCTAAAGTCCCCTTTTTGAACGCACTGGGATGCCATATAGGCGCAGGTTCTAATCCTGGCAGCCCTGCTTCCCATCCTGCTCCCTGATTGTGGCCTGGTAAGGCAATCAAAGACAGCCCAAAGCCTTGGGACTCTGCACCTGTGTAGGAGTCCTGGAAGAAGTTCCTGGCTCCTGGCTTCAAATTGACACAGCACCGGCCATTGCACTCACTTGGGGAGTGAATCATTGGACGGAAGATCTTCCTCTCTGTCTTTCCTCCTCTCTGTATATCTGACTTTGTAATAAAATTAAACAAATCTTAAGAAAAAAAGAAACAGTTGTGATGGGAATCTATATCACAGTAACACAATTAAGAAAAGATTCTTGCAGTCCTTGTTGATTTTTCAGATGGAGAAAAGGGATCACAATTCAATGAAGAAAAAATCAACCTCTGATATGAGGAAAACACAAGAAAAAGTTGTTGTCTAAATATTTATATATCCACAAGGTATTGATACTGTTTTGGAAGCAGTGTAAATGCAAACTGTAATTATCAAAGAAAAAGTTGAAAGAAAGCCCTTGACTTTCACAGTTACAAGGCAAAAAAAAAAAAAAATGTTTTTCTTCCATTTGGATTCTACCAGAGACTCATCTATATGTGATTTAGATGATCTGAGTAATGCTATTTGCACATTTTGAACAAATATTAAGATGAGATTTTGGATCCTGAGTTTATACTTTCAAGTGCTAAAACTTTTGAGATGTAGCAAATGGTTTTCACATTTCAGATGGAAATAAATCCTGTGGAACAGATAGCAAACTATCAGAGCCTGAATCATTGTTTCGCAATGTTTCCTTACCTCAATCTCCCCAATCTGTCTCCCAAGATAAGTAGGACATTTGAAATGATTTTGTGGTTTCTCATTTAAGGGAATGTTTAGTGACGGAGTAGTAGAGTCTACCATATCCAGATGTGGAGGTACAATGCACTGTGCATCCTGGCCTCAAAATCAAAGATGGACTCTCAATGAAACTGTTGGAAATGTGTAGACAATGGGATGCTGGGCTGTCTGATATTGTCTGTACCAGCAGTGTCGAGGCACACTTTGATAACAGACTGATGCAATCATGACTCCTTATGAACAACTATACTATTGTAGCAACGTGGGGAAAATCTGTCCGGGGTACGATCTGGAAGGGGATGTGGGGTGGAATCCCAGTCTCTGCAAAACTGTACCACAAAATGTAAAAAAATCAAAATAAAAATTTAACAACAACAACAAAAGGACCTTGGGATGTGAATTTCTGCTACATTAACTGGGTAGGCTTGGCATAATCAAAAAGGGTGCTACAAGATGAAGGCAGAAAGATCTGACTAATAATCGGAGACATTCACTGTAGTTAGGATATTAGAATGACGGGACCAAGGAATGCATTTGACCTCTGGGAACTGATAAAAAGAAGTAGGGGCTAAGGAAATGGATTCTTACCACAGATGCTTCAGAAAGGAACATCTCTGTGATCTTTTTCCAAGCCCAGTTTGACCTATTTTCACTTAGGACTCCCGGGATTGCAAAATAATAAATGTATGTGTTTTAATGTCATTATGTTGGTTGCAGAATTTTTACAGCAATAAACAAATACAATCATATAGGCAGCTGTGTGCTTTTTATTTTTCAATTATAGTAAAAACTTCTGCATTTCCCAGAATCTCTGAATGAACAGTTTGAAATGGGCACTTACTGGGGTCACATCTATTTTTCATTTGAAAAGAGCTTCAGCATTCCACGCTTAGCTGTTACAGAGCCTGTGAGTTGATCTATGTTTCCAACATCATGATGTAAAAAGTAAGTGAGAGCTGGCAAAGAAACCTCAGCGTCTGGGAAATGCTACGTATTGTTGTAACTTCATTAAAAAAAAAAAAGGATGGATGTTAAATTGCTGAAGAAATGTAAACATAACCTTATATTCTTAAGACTCCAACATATAAAACACTTCTTGTCAACTAATGATCAGCAGAAATTATTGAAAAGATGCATAACTGAATCATCTGTGGTTCCCATGAAATCAGCTGCTTCTTATTACCAGACACCTGCTCATCCAAGATGGCCTCTTTTCTGTACTGGATTCCTTTCACTGTCTACTTATAAACAACTTTAACCACACCCAGATAATATCTCAGAAGCCAGCTCTCTCGAGTCATCTTCTACTGCCATCCTTGTGTATGTTTATAATAGTAATGATGTTAAGAACAGTAACACAACTGTTGTTATCCATTCTTTTGTTGATCCTGTCTGAAGCAAAGTGATATACTAACTCACCTTCCATATTCAGATCTGCGTCTCTAGACTGTGAACAACAGATGCTGTTCAGAGATTGTTGAATGCACAGATGACCAGGCAAACTAATTTCTGAAGGAAAATGTACATACATGAATGTATCAGTACTTGTACAGGTGATGTGATCTGTTCTCTGTGTTCTTAATAATTCATGTTCTGTATATTGTCACATTTAAATAAATGATTCCTATGATCTAATATCCCTTAACAATAAAATGAAATCAGAGACCCAGAAGAGTTAATTCTTGCACTTTAAAAAATTATTCCTGGGCCTGGTGAGGTAGCCTAGTGGCTAGAGTCCTTGCCTTGCACCTGCTGGGATTTCATAATGATGCCGGATCGAATCCCTGCAACCCTGCTTCCCATCCAGCTCCCTTATTGTGGCCCGGGAAAGCAGTCAAGGATGGCACAAAGCCTTGGGACCTTGTGCCCATGTAGTAGACCTGCAAGAGGCTTCGGATCAGCTCATCTCCAGCCGTTGCAGCTGCTTGGGGAGTGAATCATCGGACAGATGATCTTCCTCTCTGTCTCTCCTCTTCTCAGTATATCTGACTTTCCAATAAATGCAAAATAAATCTTTAAAAAATGAACCTTGCAATTAAATCTTAAAATGTTTTCAACCTGGAAAGATAAAGCCAAGTTTAAATTGGATGATGCTTAAATACTATTTCATATTTTGTATTCAAATTTTTGTCTATTTAAGTCATGGCTCCTACAAGTAATCACATCTTTCAATCTTGGGGTTTTGAATGTACTGAAATTATTAAGGATCTAGTACTGACTCAAACCATATAAAGATTACTCAGTGATGCTGCCTTCTCTTTAGTTAGTCTTTTTCAGGTCGTAAGCCTATTATCTTAAATCCAACTTACTGGAAAGATTTATGTGACTTAAAACAGTGACTATTCAATATGCATGTCTGACACTCCATTGCAATGATTCCAAGCATCATCCATTCAGAAGTACCACAGATTTCTGTGGGTGACAGTAAACCAACTTCAAACCTCATGTATTCTCTTTCTTAATAGTCCCAAGACTATTATAAACCATTGATTTGTCACACATTGTTTTTTGTTTAAATACTGATATCTTACTAGAATGGGCTACTGTAGAACAAAAATTTTTTGTTTTTATTTTTCCTACACTTTATTGGAATAACGGTCATCATTTTAGGAGATGCTAATCCGGATTATTAAATTATATAAATGACATTTGTAACTCAATAAAATATTCAATTCTTTAGTTCCTATCTATTGGTATTTCTGGAAAACCTAATCAACAAAAGACCAGAATATGTTATTCATGTCCAGCTTCAAGTTCAGGGAACTTTGATGTTAATCTATGAATTTTTGTAATCTTCAGGTATTTTAGACTTATTCTTTAGTGTGTAATATCAAACAGCATTATTACAATCATCATCTGCCTGCCTAAACCACTTTAGTGCACTAATTTGCACTCTATTTTCATGATAATCACATAAACTAAAAATTCTTAATGACGATATTTAAAATATTTAACTTCTAAAATCAAGTTCACATAGCATAGTTACCAGAAAAGGGCAATTGATAATCTTTATTCATGGTGTTACATGGTAGCTTAACATCGGCCCTAATATTGACTTTCTTTGTCTAGCTGAGGAAATGAAGCACAGCAGAACTTCTGTGATTGGCAATCTTCAATAAAGATCTTGTTCCAAAATCCACTGCTGTTTTACTAAGTAGAACTGTATGTAAAATACTTGTCTTTTGAAATAAAGCAATATCTACTTTTTACTGCATTTAAAGGCATATATATGTGAGCATCTGTGTGTACATTTATGTACATAGATGTATAAGAGTAAATAAAAATTGAAAAGTTTAGCGTATTTTTATCTAAATTGCAGAGAAAACTACTGCAATTCATTTTTATGTCACCTTGGATTGTTTTTTGTGAATTGTTACAACTGTTTATTATTTAAACTTGAGTCACTTTACATTTCTCTCTACACTGTATTTTAAGTCTTATGATACATATTTCATATGTGGTGTATATATTGTATATTATTTTGTTTAATAGAAATACAGACCAAACTAGAAAATATGAGCCTCCTGCATAATTAAAACTTTTAGTAGATATGTTTAAAAGGTAAAGAGAAATTTGAATGTTTAATCTTAATAATATATATCATTTAGCACACTGCTTTAAAAGAGCATATTAAGATACTGATAAAATATATAACAGTACTCTTAGTCCTCAACATGAAAGAATCTTATACGACATCTCAGTTTGTGTTTGTATCAACTTGGTTGCTCAAGAGAAACCCTTGGTTTTATTTTGGACAGCGAATTACAGATGGCTACGTTTGTGCTGACAATGAACATCATTTTTTCATTTTTTTTTCTCACTCTGTATGGCAGTTGTTATCCCTTAGGAAACTTAGAAAAAGTTTGAAGTGTATGTAGACTTTTCTAGAAACATGGATTCTTTGTTAGTAGTTAAATTCCCCTGGGGATAAACAACTGTGAATAAAGAAGAAAACCTTGGACTCAAATGTCATCTCTCTTTTATTTTCAAAAAATGTATTTTAATGTAGTCTGAAAGGTAGAATTGCAGAGATAGAAAGTGACAGAGAAGCCTTCCACACATTGATCCACTCTCCAAATACCATAATGGCAGATCTAAGTTGATTGAAAGCCAGGATCCTTCTCGAGGTCTCCCATGTAGGAGGGTGTAGAGCCTAAAGGACTTGAGCCACCCTTCACTGCTTTTCCAGGCAATATAGCAGGGAGTGTTATTGGAAGTGGAGTAGCTGGGACAGGAACTGGAGTTCATATGGGATGCTGGTACTGCAGGCATAAGCTTAGCCTACTATGCCACGGTGCTTACTCCTTAAAAGTCGAAATGTCATCTCTTTACATTATACATTGAAATAAGACCCAAAGTTACAAATCCTTAAGCTATCCCTACAGTTGTAAAGTGCAAAATAGCGGATGATTCTTAATGATCAGGTGGAAAATAGTTTCTAAAATCCAGAATTAAGTATTAGCAGTTTAGAAAGATATAATAACTATTACAAATAACAGAATATAGTTAACTTATCTAGAATAGTGTCTGTTTACCTTATAAGAAAGAAGATGTTGCAATTAAAAGAACAGAATTTAAACGTGTTCTTTTAGCATCTTAAAACTGTTGCTTAATAAGCCCACTAAAGAATTCATTTTCTGTTGATTTCAGAACTAGTATCACACGCTGAGCTGTAAGATTTTGTTAGTAAGAGAGGTAGATTTTATCTGTCTAGTAATTGGACCTCAAATAGTGCACTTTCATTTCCTGTAGGACACTAGGAAGTTTTACATGTAGCCTAGCAGTCTTTCTTACATTACTAATATAATTTCTCACACTGCAAATATCCTTTAAAACAATCTCTCTATATTTTTGGTCTTCTTACATAATGGATATAGTAAATTATTTAATGTTCTTATGAGGGTCAATAGGTTTTTTAAAATTTTTTAAAGCTTATATTTTAGGAAAAACAGTGTTCAGTATTCTGCTTTAAAAATACATGGTCATCAAAACACTTTAGTACCCAAGATGAATTACCTGAAGCTTCAAAATCTTGCAAAGAAATTTAATTTCTATGGATCTAGGCTTTTATTTCATAGAACAAGGACACTGTCCTAGATAAAAGGGGATCCTCTATGATTGAAATGTTATGTCTCAGTAATTTTTAATACTGCAATATTTTGTGCAAATAAATGGGACCTATTGCGAGATTCATTCTTAATTATCAATCAAGCATTTGACTAGAATAAGCAGTTTAAGGAGAAACCGAAAGGAGTATAAAAATCTAATGTGAAAATGCCTAACTTTTGCAACTTACTCATTTGGGTGGATCTGTAGCACCAAATTCAAAGGGTGAAACCCATGAATGCATTATGTTTTCACGCAAAGTAGCTAGCCAGCAATGGTGCTGTTGGTAAGGGGTTTCTAAAATCCCCAGCAAGACAAACAATAGTATCTTTAATATAAAACCTTAGTAAACTGGACTACAACCTGAGGTATGGGACATTTCAGAGAAGGGAATACAAGGAAGGAATGGGATTTCACATCATAATAAACTAAAGTTACTGAGACACTGAATAGGTAAATGAACATGGTCTAGATTTTATATTATATATGATAACAAAATCCAGTCTATAATCTCAGTAACAACAAGCCGCGGAAAGTCAAATGACACTTGCCGCAATGGGCAGAGAACAGAACATGTCAATAGTTAGAAACTTTCCTCTTTTGGAAACCAACAAGAGTAAGTGAAGCATAGTCTTCAAACCAGTCACATACAACGACTCAATTTCAGTTAATATGCCTCCAGTTACATTATGCCAATAACTCCCTGTCAGAGCATACTTGAAGTCTTCCATTTTATCACCTTAATCCCTGAAATCAATGCAGCACAGGACACAACCTTCTTGCAACAACAACTACTGAAAAACATGGATTTTATTTTTGACTTTTTTTGGCAAGTCTTCACTTCATGTGGAAACATTTCAGTTGCCACAGAGCTCCTCCAAAGACCCGGTTAGCACTGCAGTCCCTGGACTTAAACAAGGCATAAATGACATCTTTTACCATGCTTGCTCAAGGCTTCCAGAATCTGTGCTAACATGCCAAGTTAACATTGGATTTGATCTCTGCTATATTTGATTTTCTTCCTTATTTATTTTTAGCTTTGTACCTGGATTTTGCTTTAGATTCCTATTTGATATTTTGGACAAAAATCAGAACAAAATAACCTGTTTTTATTCTCTGTAAGTCTGTTATTCGAATCAGTTCCTCCCATTACCAAGTTTGAGGTTCTTGTTCTACAATATCTGAATAAATTTTGCTACATGTCAAAAATAGTTAAATGAGATGAAGTTTGCCTTCTGCAAAAATGTTTTGATCTGAATGAATGGGTTTTGTTCCAGTAGAGCACTCTCTTAAATTTTCCAACCAGCATAAAACAGATTATTGGGTCCCATTAGTGGATCACTTTCAGCCAAATATTTTCATTTTCCACAGGATGGTTGAAGCATAAATCCTCTCTTCCTCTAAGAAAATCTATTGCCTCTTTTATGCAGTTGCATTATAATCCTAGTTCTGACACTTATTTCCCAAATGGCATAATTTTATCAATAACAACTGGGTCTTCAAACACTGGTCTGGAGAATATTTGACATTAATAAATTTACTTAGGATGCACTTAAAAATGTATGGACCAAGATTTCTTTTTAAAGATGCATTTATTTTTATTGGAAAGGCAGATTTGCAGAGAAAAGAAGAGACAGAGAGAATGATTTTCTGTCTGCTGTTCACTCCTCAAGTGGCTGCAATGATCGGGGCTGAGCCAATCTGAAGTCTGAAGCCAGGAGCTTCTTCAAGTCTCCCACATGGGTGCAGGGTCCCAGGGCTTTGTGCCATCCTGCAGTGCTTTCACAGACCATAAACAGGAAGCCAGACTGGAAGTGAAATAGCCAACACACCAAGGGATCCAGGTGCATGCAAGGTGAGGATTCAGCCATTGAGTCATCATGGCAGGTCCCCCAGATTTCTTACATATCAAAAAAAAAATGTTGTCTGGGGTGCAGAATCTTCCAAATGAATTTCTGAATAAAAATTATTTTAATAAGACATACTGAATTTAATGTACAAGTTGACCAAAGAAAGCACAACAAACTTCACTTATCTAACTAGCGAGTTCCTCCTATCCTTATCCTACAGTTAACTTCTTACATGGTATCACCCTTCTTTCCCCATCTCTCCAATCTCTTTCCTTTTGTATTCACTTGTATTCCTCTTCCATACACTTTTTCTTCATACCCTCCATCCTTGCGCACAGACTTCCCTAACCCCAAGCCCCTTGCCACTAAATATCAATTGCCTCTTAATATTCAACCCTCATGTTTACTAACCATTCCAGAATTATCTAACCTGACCTGAGAGGCACCAGAACTAAGCTAAAATGACAGCATAAGGAATTTCACAAACTCAGGTAATAACAACAAGGAAGAATCTGATATTGCCTTGAATGCATAGAACCCAACATTACCTGCCCTATTCCAAGCTACACACACCTCGGGAGGAACAACATATGTTGAATTCTGAGAAATTATTTCTCCTAGAAAGTTTTCAATCTTGTCTTCCTTTCAGATGCTGCCTTAAGGCAAGTGAGGTTGGCTAAATCCCTTGCTATTGAAAAACCTAAATAAATATTTTGCTTTCGTTTGAGTGGTATTTGTTAGTTTCCATGGTGATGGAAATGAAAGTCACTTCCATTAGAAGCTATTATATAGTAGACTGGATGAAAAAGAAACCCATCTGTTTCCTACTGGTGACGCTTCTCACCAACAAAGATCAGTGGAAACTATATACCATGGATTCTGATGTCTTTGTTTTTCATTTTCATTTCTTCAGAACTTTTTTTTAAATTTATCTCTTATTAGCTTCTTCACTGACTTATAGATCATACAATAGCATCATTTTCTTCAAGAAGGTTCATGATTTACTTTTTCATTTTTTCAGCAATACATTAGTTATTCAGTAGAATGTTATTTAACCTCATGTCTGAGTAAATTTATATTTTTGTTCCTGTTGTTGATTTTGTTTTGTGGCTTTTCATCTGAGGAAACATATAGTAACTATGTAATGGAGACTATCATATTCAGATGTGAGGATACAAAGCAGCATGCATGTTTACATCCAGAACAAAGATGAACTCCCAATAAAACTGTTAAAGATTTCTTTTTTTTTAATAAAATTTTATTTTGACATTCTTTACATAGTTAATTAGGATAAGAAGGCTCAAGGGCTACAGGAAAGTGGATAATACTAGTATGTTTTCCATATTGTTACCTTCATGTTTAAAGAGGGGTATTAAGAGAAAAGGCCCACCCAATTTCCCACCCTCCCCAGGTCCCGGATGTAGGGCATGCTCTGAGGTTCTTGCTCAAGTGGTTTTGATATTGCCACAGTTATGAATCGCTGTCAATCTTGCCACTCCAAGCACTATGAGGTCTTTGAAAAATCCACAGATTGACATAGTCCATCATAGCTGAGATGGTTGGTTGACCTGTTCTGTCTTCTCTCTTTTCTTCGTTAGGGTTCTGAGTCCAGCATTTAGATTAGGAAGATCTCCAAAGAAACTTCTTGTATGTGCTAACAAGTACAGGGCCTGGCACCATCCATCGCTCCAATCAGCTGGTGGTTGCAATTGCTGGGTTGGTTCTGTTTTCACTCCCGACTTTCACTTGAACCAATGGGTGTTGCAGTCCAGCCTGGTTCTGCCCTGCACATACATGGCGCTCAAATAAACCAGCGGGAGCTGTAGCCTAGTTGGAGCAACCCACAATAACCCCCACCAGGACCGCCCCTACCCTGGTTTGCCAGTAAGTGTAGCAGTAATCCAGTCTGTCCCACACCCCATTCAACCCCAGCCACTGTCTTAGTTTTATGTCCTCCTGTGGGAGTGGTAACCCAAGAGGGATGAGCCCACTATTTCCCTCCCAGGCCTCTCCCACTCTCAGATTCCAGCTGATGCTGCGTCTAAGCCCCAACAACCTTCGCCCACTTTAATTTTGTTTGCACCAGTAGGAATAATCTGCCCAGCCTGGCTTTTCTCTGATCCAGTCCACATGAGGCTCACAGGTGTGGTAGCTCTGCCTAGTCTGGTCTGCCCCATCCCAGCCTATGCTTTCCTGCAGAAGTAGCTGTCCAGCAAAGGAACCCTCCCTTATTCCCCTGCTGGCTCTGCCCACTTCCTTTCTTGTTCTCAGGCTGGTTGGGCGCTGCGGTCCCTTCCGGTACAGGCAACCTCACCTCGGCATTCCATATTGTGCATTAGTCTTTGTTGCGACCGAACCTGGGTCAACCCACACTGGTGCCTGGATTTGCCAGTGGATGACGTGGACAGATTCAGCCTGGTCTTGCCCCCATGTCTGCCAATTGTATGCCAGTGTGTAGCTTTCCATGGCCTTTTCTGGGCTGTTTCCTATCATGTTTCTTGCGCTTACCTGCCAGGTCTGTGTCCTGCCAGAGGAGTTGCCCAGGCTCCTCCATCAGAACCTCTCCCAATGCCAGGTTTCATGCTTACCAGTGGGTCCATGAGCCAACCCTACTCAGTCCACCTCCTGTCATAGCAGGAACTGTGGCTTTTCCTGACTGGCCTTCCACCCAATCTGGTTCTCTACCCGGAGGTGTCAGAATTCAATGGGAGTGTTTGTTTGTGTCCCATCTGCTCCACTTGTGATCCAGCTCCCTGCCTGTGGTCTGGGGAAGAAGCAGAAGTTGGCCCACATGCTGGATCCTTGCACTCACATTGGAGACCTGGAGGAAGTTCCTGGCTCCCAGTCTCAGATCAGCTCAAATCTGACCATTGTGGCCATCTGACAAGTGAACCAGCAGATGGAAAATCCTTCTCTCTATTTCTCCTTCTGTCTCTGGAAAAATCTACCATTCAGATAAAAAATAAATAAGATAAATTAGACCCTTGAAGGTTGGGAAAAAGAATGATTCTGGGTAGATAATAAAATTCTGATAAGGTTCTTTTCTTTGCTTATATCTCCATCATAAGCAATTAGTTAATAGTATTACATTTGCTGAGCTTTTAATTTTAATTTCTTTTTTGGAAAAAGTAAATTTGAAAAAGGAACATTATATCTTTCTATTGGATCAGGACCTTAGATGAAGAATATCCGTCTATTGATTCATTCCCCAAGTGTTACAGCCTGAGCTATGCCGATCTGAAGCCAGGAGTCTGGAGCTCTTCAGGGTCTCCCATGGGGGTGCAGGGTCCCAAGGCTTTTGGCCATCTTCAACTGCTTTCCCAGGCCACAAGCAGGGAGCTGGATGGGAAGCAGGGCTGCTGGGATTAGAAACTGATGCCCGTATAGGATCCCAGAGTGTGCAAGGCGAGGACTTTAGCCACCTGGCCACCCCGCACTGGGCCCAATAACTGTCTTTTTCTCTTCTTCTCTGGTAATTATCCACATTGTGTTCACTACCAGGAGCATGATGAGATCCAATAAGTTTTGTGCATACTGTTCAGTATCTGACCAATATATTCTGCATTTAAATTAATGAACCAACCAGAAAGAAAATAATTAGAAAAGTTTTCATATTATTTGTTGTATTGATTATTATTATATTATATTATTGTTTAATTTCTTCTCTGAATTCCCTATTAAAATGTGAAGCTAAGATACTGTACAAAGGAAACAGTCCTACATAAGTCAGTATCCCCTTAATATAAAGCTGTATACGAATAATGCTGTCTGGAATACCATGTAAGGAATTATACGTCTGCTAGTCATTTCTATCATTTTGAAACTTAATTCACATTCAGTCTCTTTAGTATAGGAGTTTGTTTACTTGAATTCTCTTACATGACTACTCTGAATAAAATGTCAGTTCCTTCAATTCTGTATGGAAGTTTTACACAATAGAGTAACAATTGATTTTATTTTTTTATTAGTAATATTCTGTAAAACTGATGATCTTCAGTGTAAAATTCAAGTTTCTCTTTCATCCAAATTCAGCACAACAGAACCAACATAGGCCAGACACTTTTTTTTTACAATTGCCAAAAAAAAAAAAAAAAAAAAAAGTCATCTTTGTGAATGCTAATGTGCAGCCCTGGACTTTCTAATTTGATTTTATTTCTTAGTTCTTCCCTTTTAGTTCCCTCAGGCCCAGCCTTAAAATTGTTTACCAACTGCTGCTTACAATTACAATCACTGTATATTCTAATAGCATAATGAGGAACTGAATAGACATTCCCCAAGGTTTGGATTTACGTCAGAATATGCCAGAAGGTCCGTTTTTCACTGAGATTTAGTGAAAAGTTTAGTTCCTTAATTATTTCTCTGTTCTCTTTCCTATTTTTTAAACATGGTCTAAGAGCAATGAATACCAAGTACAGAAATGAGGCTAAGTTCTTGAGTGGAGTGCCAGAGCAAGGAGTCGATAGCCTATTAGTAGGAAACAAAATATAGTGATGTGGTTAAAATCAAGCCCAAAACACTCTTTCTTTCAGCACACATTTATTACTGAATCAATGTAAGCCAAGTGTCATAGATTTCCAATATTCATGTGCTAAAAATACCATGCAATTTCTACATTCAAGGAGTTCAGTCTATTCAGAGAAAAAGACATCAGATATTTTCTATTGATTTCTGTTTAAAAGCACACTTAATGTCTTATCTAATATATGCATATGTGTGAGGAATATCATATCCACACACTGTATATGAATGTATGTATATGACTATGATATATTATGTATATATAATTCCAATCAATCATAGTCTAATTAACCCGTTCCAATTTACTTTATGAAGAAGTCAGTTATACTACCCATCTTCATTTGGTTTTCTTCCTACCTAGTCAGATTCTTACTCCTAATACTCCTGAGCAGAGGATGACGCAAAGCTTTGGGACCACGCACCTGTGTAGGAGACCCAGAAGAAGCTTCTGACTCCTGGCTTCAGATCAGTTCACCTCTGGCCGTTGCAGCCACTTGGTGAATGAATCAGTGGATGGAAGATCTTTCTCGCTGTCTCTCTTTCCTGCTGTAACTCTTCCTTTCCAATAAAAATAAGTAAATATTTTAAAAATATATTTTCAGTCATCATAGATTAAGATACAAAAGTAAAGACTGGAATTCAAAGTACTCATTACATTTAGAGTTCACAATCAATTCACAGATAGAATCATTGTGAATGGAAGACCAACCAAGACCAGCAGAAAATGATGAACATATAAAGTTGATTTGTTGATCTTACTTCATGATTTTTTTGTTCCTTTTATGTGGATACATATGAAAAAACAATTCTTCAATCTTTGTTTGGCGTAGGCTTTTTTTTTCCTTTTCATTTGCTATTTTATACATTAAACTGTAAGCAGGAATATCTAATTAAGTCTTCCAAATGTTATGCAGCTTTTGATTCAAGAAATCAAGTGGGACATGAGGAATAGTTTATATGCAACCTGGGATTTTGGTCTAATGGAAACATATGTATGACAGTGACGAGGGAGATGCAGATTACTCAGTTGGATACTGCAGCAGTTAGCAAGGAACATATGTCTAAATCTGATTTATCTGTTCATTTCACTGTCACTTGAAAATTCAAATATTGAACACTTAGTACTGTAAAATTGTTTGGAATATATTTTGTTTTAAAGTTTCAAATGTAATAGCTTTTAGATGATATTCCTTACATGTTTTCCAACTGTGAAACTGGGACTGCATAAGCACTTCAGTCAATAGGGGCAATTGAATTTTGAGTTCAGGATCTACTCACAGAATCATTTTCAAGGGCAGAATTTTCAGATTTTCTGATATTCTGAAACATTTAAATAAACTTTCTCCAAGTGTTGATTACTATTAAGTTAGGAATGTTCTTCATCATTAATGATAAATAATTATTCTTACAAAGAGTATGTAGTCTAATTATGGCATTCTGGACAAATTATTTCCTAGTGTATATGTTTTTCTTCACTTTTAGAGTAAAAAAGTGAATTTGATTTAAATGAGCTTTCTGTAATAATACAAAATTATCTTTTCATCATCTTCAAATATACACATTTTTTTTCTCAAATTTTTTTGTATTTATTTATTCTTTTTAACATATGCATTTCTTTTTTATTTTTAAAAAATTTTTAATTCTTTTATTATTAATTACATTGCATTATGTGACACAGTGTTATGGGCATTGGGATTCCCCCCGCCCCCGCTGAACACTCTCCCCATGGTGGATTTCTCCACCTTGCTGCGTTACCACATTTCAAATTCAGTTGAGGTTCTTTCATTGGAAGTATTTACCAAGCCTAAAGTCCAGTGTCTTATTATCCTAGTGGGTTCAACTAGGTTTCTTGGTGAGACCATCTCTGGTCTGAAGGTAAAGCCAGCAAATTATCATCCCAATCAATTAAAAGCCCCAACATAACATCAACAACCATTTACAACCTTATGGCATTAATTGACATAGTATTGAATAATAGTATGTTAATAGGAAAATACGGGTTCTTAACTACATTCTGTGACTTCTTCATAGACATTTCAATTTTTGGTTTATATTCAACCGGATTCCATACACCTCAAAATGGCCACAGATTACTATTCAGCTGTCTCATCTATTTTTATTTTTGTATTTAGCTGTTCGTAGTGTTGAAGCATGATTTTGCTGAACTTAGTTGTTTTTCAGATGGTCTGAACTGGCTTATAACTCTAGCAAGACATGTGTTATCAGTTCAGGTACAGAACATTTTTTTTTTTTTTTTAGGATGGGTGTGCAGAGAAATACCCAATACCGCAGTGAGGCGTAACTAATCTTTGTGTCCCACCTAGTGAGGCATAATTGGATCCATGCTAGCCATTTCCTGTCTGATTCTAAGCTTTCCTTGTTGTTGTCTGTCCATTCTAGACTTTTTGTTTGTATGTTTGTTTGTCTCAAATTTTTTTAAAAATTCATTATACACTGGAATGAAAGAAACAAACAAAAATCACTTAGCGGTCGGTCTAGAAATTCCAGTTTGAAAAAGAATCAACTTCTTTACTGAGAATTGTATTTTAAATCCAACAGCCTTAGATTCTTAAAAGAAAGAAGAGTAAGTATTGAACTTTATATGGGAAAATGGAAATATTTTAAATCTGCACCTAGCTGGTTTCACAGTGAAAACAATGTCTATAGTAGCTGCTCCAAGTCGCCTTGATATTATCTTGCATGTTATTTTGTTATCCTTATTATGAATTCTTAACTCTCCATTCCTAGTTAGTGCTCCAATTATCTGAGGGACAGATCTGCTTCACTCCTCTCAGCAACATCTGCATCAAGTGCGTGGTACCACCTAATAAAGCATCATCAATATGAGAAATCCATGCAGAACCTGGAAATAATATTAAAATAGAATGACAAAATCGTTTCTATGCAGGTCAAAATACATGATACCTAGGCCAGTGAACAGAGAATTATCTGACAAAGCACTTACACTTTCTGAGCTTTGTAAATAATCTCCTTCATATTACCAGGAATGAACAGACTAAGAAAACTTTTTTTTAAAGATTTATTTTTATTATTTTTTTTTTATTGGAAAGGCGGATATACAGAGAGGAGAGACAGAGAGGAAGATCTTCCGTCCGATGATTCACTCCCCAAGTGAGCCGCAACGGGCCGATACTATGCCGATCCGAAGCCAGGAGCCTCTTCCGGGTCTCCCACGTGGGTGCAGGGTCCCAAAGCTTTGGGCCGTCCTCGTCTGCTTACCCAGGCCACAGGCAGGGAGCTGGAAGGGAAGCAGGGCTGCCGGGATTAGAACCGGCGCCCATATGGGATCCCGGGCGTGCAAGGCGAGGACTTAACCACTTGCGCCACCGTGCCGGGCCCCAGACTAAGAAAACTTGATGCTGGAAGTAGTCCTGTACATATAAATAAATATTGTGAATAGGGCTGTTTCTTAAATCATATATCAGGGGCTTGTCAAGCAATGAAATGGACTATACATAAATATAACAATGTATATCTTGTCCTACATTATGGTTTCCCATTGCCTTCTGAATAGTGAATAACTGCTTCTTGGAAAGGTTTCGGTTTTTACTTTACAAGGGGCGTGTGTACATTTCTCTCTCTTACTGACAATTTTTTTAAAGTTCAGGGCAGAGATATTGACTTTCGCTGGATGGAGTGCTAATCATTACCCATTTTTGGAGAGAAACCAAGACAGTAAATTAGAGCAGGCTATCAGCCATGGTTGACTTGTAATGCTGAGCTGGGAGATTAAAAACTCACATGCAAAAATAACCTTGAATCTATTGGATAGCAAGTAAATTTGGAAACCAAATAAAGTGGGCTCCAAATTGAAAGCCTGATTAAGAAAGTGATAAAGAGAAGACTAATAAAAGGAAAGCAAGGTTCATGATAAAAAAAAATACTCTAGAAAACATTAGCATCAAATTATTATTTTTCACTTATTTGTCTTAAGTGCCTTGGAAATATTTATGTAAAATATCAAAATATTGCAAATTCCTCAGAGAAAATACAGCTAGGATAGGAAACACAGACAAGCCAAGATATTGATGAAATATATTCAATGCTACAAATTAAATGTGAGCAAGATGCTACAGGAAGTAACACTCAATCAGTTAAGGTTTTACAGAGGACAAGGCATTAAAAGCTGCATGTCAAAGTTTAAGACACATATAATGCAGACAAGACATCACCCCAGAGCGAAAGAATGTTTACAAGTGCTCTGAGTCAAACTCAGTGAGAAATTCTTATGCCTAAAATATCTACAACCTAAGGGAGCGATGGCAGGAAACGAGGCTAGACAGACAAGAGAGTTCAACGTGACCAGGAGCAATATAATTATATGCAGTGACTTCATCAATTGTAGGTGTAGGCACGTAAATCACTATGAAAAAATAAATCAGATTATGTTTGGGAAAATGAAACCGTAAGCTGCCTTGATATCGAAAAGTTCATACGGTCTTTCCTAGCTGCAGGTATGCTACTTTTCAATCATTGAGCAGACAGATACACAAATAAATTGCAAACACCTAGCCAACCCAGGAATAAGTAATGTGTACTTCCAGGCAGCAAAACAGAAAAGCAGTCTCTATTTAGTAGTGGAAATGTTGGGACTAAATGTTGACCCAGAGGTTAAGCTTTACTTGTAGTGCCAACATTCATTGTTGGAGTGCCACTTTGAATTCTGGATACTCTGATTTAGCATCCTGCAGTTGTACCTGGGATGGTATTAGAAGACAGGCCAAATGCTTGTGAGAGATCGAGATGGAGCTTTAAGTTCCTGGTTTCATTCTGGTCCAGCCCTGTTTGTTGCAGCCATTTGGGTGTGGGCTAAATAGAGATGAAAGATCTCTTTGTCTCCTTCGGTCTGATTCTGTTATAAAATATATATATATATATATATATATGTAACAGAAAATATATATAAATATATATATTTTAAAGATTTATTTTTATTATTTTTTTATTGGAAAAGCGGATATACAGAGAGGAGAGACAAAGAGGAAGATCTTCCATCCAATGATTCACTCCCCAAGTGAGCACAACGGCCTATACTTTGCCGGTCCGAAGCCAGGAGCCTCTTCCGGGTCTCCCATGCGGGTGCAGGGTCCCAAAGCTTTGGGCCGTCCTCGACTGCTTTTCCCGGGCCACAGGCAGGGAGCTGGAAGGGAAGCGGGGCTGCCGGGATTAGAACCGGCACCCATAAGGGATCCCAGGCGTGCAAGGCAAGGACCTTAACCACTGCGCCACGGCACCGGGCCCTAGATATGTATATTTAAAGTGGGAGTGTTAATGTCCTCATAAGACATTAGTGAACTTTACATCTGATCTAAAGCTGAAATGTTGATTGTAAGGTTCACCTAACCAATATGCATGGTGGTTTAATGGACACACAAGGGATAGCAGGGTATGGGATGGGAAAAAACAGGATATTAGCTGAGAAACCACAGTTTTAGTCTTCAACAGAGAAGATTTTGTACTCCAAAGAATTTAAAGGGCTTGGAAAGCATAAAATATTTAGAGAAGGTTATTAAGCTAAACAGTGCAGTACAAACGGCTCCTAGAATAATGATTACCATAGGCCCCAGTGCCGGAGTCCAGCTCCAGCTGAGTTCGGAGCTCGAGAAGGGTGCGTGAAGTAGGCGTAGAAAGAAGAGACGGACCACTACAAATCCAACATCATTGTGGACCACGCGAGAAAGCTGTCCACTTTATTTATACAGAAGCAGTACCCAGTCTTTTTAGGGCATTCTGACATAGCTTCAAGGGGGTTACAATTTACAACTGCTTGAGAGGCAAGTGAGGGAGAACCCCACATTCTTTGCTTATCTCGGCTTGCCAGCCCCTACTTACTTCCCTCAAGTCTGGGTCCCATCCTTGGCGCTGTCTGTGACAACCAGACCCCTACCTTGAATTATGCATGGGAAAAGGGCTGAGAACTTGGTTTATGGGGATTAGGGTATTGGCACCAAAGGTCATTAGGTCTGCAGGCCCACACAGTTTGCTAACTAAGCAAGAGTTACAACGACGGAAGGAACTGCAATTAGCAATGAGCCATGTTTACTCCATTTAGGTTTCTGCTCTACAATGGGCAAGTAAATGTTTCCAAAGACAACTCTACAGATAGTTTCACCTTAAGACAGGACATTATCCATTCTGATGTTGCAGCCAACATTTTCTCAGTAGACAACACATCTTATTCAGTAATACATTCCTACTACAATTCTTATTCTATAACTTATCCATCACTTAATGAGAGAAATACATTAAAAGAGAAAAAATATAAAAATCTAAGACAAAAGTTTCAAACATTAAATCCCTCTACAATTGTAGGCTCTACAACCTCATAAATGATCAAACAATAATCAAAAGTATACATGATGTTAGTAAAGTCACCCTATTTCCTCTAGTTAAAAATTATGAAGGCAGCCAAAGCAACTACATTTACTATGTTCTAAAGAGTTGAGAATTGCAAGGACAGGCTAACCTTTAAGGTCACAGTAGCTATATTTTGCCATTGCAGGATAGCCTTTAGGATCACAGTAACTATACTTTTGCCATAGCAGAATGGCCTTTTGGGGTCACAGTAATTATAACAGGATAACCTTTAGGGTCCCAGTAACAGGATAGCTTTATTTTTTGTCATAGCAATTTCAACCCATACTCCCATCACTTCCATTAGTTTGTGAAACTCTTATCAGGCTATTTCCCAGAAAGTATGCTAAATATTTGGGCCAGGTCTCAGAGCAATGGTTAGGCACACAATAAGGTCTCTGGAAACAGCATGGGCTTAATTGTACTCTTGTGCGCAGTTAAAGGCCCACTCACCAAGACATTATCAGTAACATTAGCTTTTTTTTTTTTTTTATTGTTGCCTACATTATATTATGTAGTACAGTTTTATAGGCGCTGGGGATCCCCCCCACCCCTCCCATACCCCTCCCCCCATGGTGGATTCCTCCACCTTGTTGCATAACCATAGTTCAAGTTCAGTTGAGATTCATTGCTTGCAAACACATGCCTAGCATAAAGTTCAGCGTCTTATTGTCCAGATAAGTTCAGTGGCCTCTTGGGGAGACCTTCTATGGTCTGAAGATAGGGCTAACAGAGTAAAGATCCAGTCAGTTAAAAGCCCCAACAAGGCCTCAGTATCATTATACAACATTATGGAATTAATTGACATAGTATTGGGTAAACAATATGTTAAAAATAATGCAAGTAACATTAACTTTTAAGCTCATGTTGGTTGTAAAAGCCATCTCACAGGGGCAAACTATGCCTAATAGATTACAGAATTCTTAGTGGGGTGGTTGAGTGTCCATGCAAACAGGGGGTGAGACTGCATCAAGGTGGTCAAAGAGAAATCCGCCGGGCCCTGCCAAACAGCTGTAAGCTCCCCCAGGCCCTGCCAAGCAGGGGAGCTGTTCTCTTCACACCTTCGTGTCATTAACACCTACTGCACGGACACCAGGACCCCAGAAAAGTAAGAAACTGAGTGACACTACACTCCCAAAACCTCTTTAATTTCCTCTAGAAATCATAATTGCGGCCTTTCTGAAAAAAAACTTTTCCTGTACATGAGCAGTAGTAACAATACCAACAAAAACAAAGGAAAATCATAACTATCCAAGACAATAGAAATAAGTAATCAACAAATTATGTGAACAATTCCCCACAAGTTAAAATACTAACGCATTAATATAAACTTGAGGCAAAGACTTTTAAAAATACTGAAGAAACATGGGGCAACATTTTTGCATAGTGGTTTAATATGACACTAGGAACATCAGCATACTATATTGGTGCATTGGTTCAAGGCCAGGTTGCTCCACTTCCAAGCTAGCTTCCTGCTAACACAACTGTGAAAGCAGTGAAGAATGGCCCAAGTACTTGGGTTCCTGCTACTAACGTTGGAGTCCCTGATGAAATTGCTGCATCAAACCTGCTTTTGTAGACATTTGGAGATGAACCAGCAGATGGAAACTATCTGTCTTTTATTTCCTCTCTGTCACTCTTTCAAAAGAAATAAATATGTGTTAAAAAAAAAAAAAACAAAGAAAACAGAAAAAAAAATATGTCTTAAGCCCTGGGATTGTGATCCCTCCAGCTAAGTTCTCATTCTTCAGGATAGTTCTGGCTATTCATTGTCTCTTGTGCCTCCAGATGAACTTTTGTATCATTTTTTCCTGCTCTGTGAAGAATGTTCTTGGTGTTTAGACTGGAATTGCATTGAATCTGTATATTGCTTTTGGTGAGAGGGCATTTTGAGTAAATTAACTCTGCTCGTCCAGGAACATGGTGTATTTCTCCACTTTTAAAATCTTCTTCCATTTCTTTTTTCAGTGTTTTGTTATTTTCCTCAAAGAGATCGTCCACACAGGTGACTAAACACGCACTTGTAACCACACAAATGAAGGATGTAATGAAAACCAGAGTACCAGGAATCAAAGAAAACCAACAGAACACATCTCCACCGTGAAATAAAAGCAGACTTCCAAGGAAACATCTAAATACACCCAGACAACAAAATATTGGAATCTCTACAGTTGTCTAAGTTAAAACTGTTATGACATACATAAAGGGATGAATCTTGGAGTCCTTTCTCTTTCATCTCGGATTTTAAGTGGTTGTTTCCTCATGATGCTCTCCGTTATTATGGCTGAGGGGTTGTTTTGCTCATCTTCTTCGGGAATGACACTTTCTTGTTTCAATTTGAGTTCTTCAAATCCATTTCTTTTTGCTGTGAAACCTATTTGTGCTTCCTGTTCATTTTTTCTTTTTCAATAATTCCTTGGGGTACATTAATAGATCATTTATAGACACTTTGTAAACACCTGATGTCCTAAATGCTTATGCTACCTCTCATGCACATTGATATTCTTATTTGTGTTGTCATCTCCAGAAAAAGGTTTTTTTCTCCTTTCTTTTTTCTTTCTCTAATTGATTTCTTCAGGTCTACATGGGTCATGCAGTAACATCATTTTCTTCAATAAGATTTTTGATTTTCATTTTTACTGCTTTAGCACCGGCACTGGTCATTCTGTAGTATGCTGTTTAACTTTATGCTGCAGTACACTTTCTGTTTGTCTCCCTGTAGTAGATTTTGTTTTCTGGCTCTCTGTTCAAGGGGATGCATAGTAAAACTGCAGTGGAGTCTGTCATATACAGATGTGGCGACAACACCGTGCGTGCATCTCTACATTCAAATCAAAGATGGACTCCCAATGAAATTTATCCTGATAGTGGGATGCTGTATTCTGCCATTACCCATACGTACAAGCTCACATTATGCTTAAGTAGCAAAATGATGAACGTATGACTGTTCATGAATGACCACACATTGTAATACTAAAGGGGAAATCATTAGAGGCGTGGCCCTTGGGGGGGGTAGAAGGGAAGTCCCAAAGCCTATGGAATTGTATCATAAAAACAATGATGATAATAATAATAAACACTGTAAACATAGAAAGTGTACTGATTGGTGCAATGTAGAAGTTGAGGGATGATGAAGCAACTGGATAGATAGAAAATGAAAGACAGGATAAGGAAAATCCTATTGTTATGTAAAAGTCAGATGTAATCATTGGATCCCAATTAAAATATTGCAGAATCCTAGAATAGAATAAATCCAGATGAAAGAACAACTCCAAACCTTATGGAGAGAATGCATGATACATAGATTAATATAGAATGCAGAACATGGATTAGATGTATGGAGAAAATCTACACAACTAATGTATGGAAAATTTGGCATATGTGTATGTTTTAAGTGTATGTATGTAAAATGCTGACATTTTATAGAGCTTAAGACTGTATAATATAAATTAGTCGATTTAATGTGTAAGATTCAATAACATTTAGTACTTTCATAATGTTATGCACTCATTTCCTCCATCAAATGCTAAAACCTCTCATCAGCTAAGAGTTACTCGCATACTTGTTAAGTAACTGCTCCTCATTACCCAATCTCCACTCCAAGAGAACTTCCAATAAACTGTCTCTATGGATTTACCCAGGCTATATATTTCACAGAAATGGAGTGAAACAGCATGGCACCTTATATGTCTGTCTTCTTTTACATAATAGTATTATCTAAAATAATATTTTTGAAGTTCATTCAAGTTGATGCATGCATGCATCAGAATTTCATTTGTTTTATAATTAAATAATGTAATAATGAACATTTTCAGGCCAATTTGAGCTAACTGGTTTCACATTTTTAAAAATTTGCTTCCATGTGCACATGTAAATAATCTCCAATGTTTTAGTGAACACTGAGTTAAGTAGTTTTATATGCCTCAACCAGTGTTACCTTTGCATGGAAATTTTATTAAATCTCTTAATTTCATGATACACTAACTCTCTTCTCTCCTGAAAAATATCGACTCATTACCTCAAAATGCAGCTCTCCTGACATACACATACACGGATTCTTCAAAAAAGCTTATGGGAGTGCATGTCATGAAAACTCCAAATGTGATTTTCAAAATCTTTTCTGTACCAAAATGACATTTATCTCTTGAAATCTTTTTATCTAATAATTTTTGAAGTGTTTTCTGACACATGTAATTCAGTGTGTCATTGTAGTGGGAAGATTGAAAGTATGAATGATTACTGACATATGCTAGTAGGATTAATTTTGTATTTCCTTTTATAAGTCATCACAGATACCAAATGATATTGGAAAAGTTGCTGGCTGCTCTGGCAGGCTTAATAAAACATACTATTTAGCATATCAAAAAACATAGACTCAGAATGCAACCATAAAACGCAAAATATATAAAGAGATACAAAACAGACAAAAAAGAAGAATCAGCCTCAGTCACAATTATGGCATGCATTAGGAGGCTTTGTGGACCTGAACTGGAAGTAATGAGAAATTAGGTTCCAGAGATATTGAGAAAAAACATTTTGAAAATATATATTTTTTAATTGTGATCAGTACACATACAGTTTTAAATCATTTCATGAACACAGGCAATAAAGAGACGCTGATGAAGCAAATAAATGTTTAAGGCACAGAGTGTGGTTCTCTGTATTTTTCTTCTCATGGGGGACATGTGCCCTTAAACTTGAATAGTGGACGTGGGTTCTAGCTGAAGATTGTGAGACAATTTCCTGAACTGAAAAAAAAATTTTTTTAATTAAAACTTTAAGTTTTGGAATATGTCCATCATTTGCCTCTATCATGCAATATACGCAGTTTTCTCTCCCCACAAAGGAAATGACTGAATGGCTGATATTTGATTAAACACAATTCCTACAATGGAATTTAACAAAAGCAAAAAGAAATTTTAATGCTATTCCCCAAGAATTGGATTGCTTTTCATTGTAGTTAGGAATGGTTATTAGAAAATAATGACAGAGATCAATAATTAGTGAACATAATGCCTTCTGAAAAAGAACAGACCCATAGATCCATCTTTCAGTTCCAAGAATATTCCTAATAAGGGAAGTTATTTAACAGATATTCAAAATCTCTTTTGCCCAACATTTGGAAACAAAATTAACTATGCCTATGAACCAGCTAACCTTGAGATCTAGAATAATCCAGTGAGCCATAAACCTTAATCAAGGCATAAGACTGCAGAAAATGAACTACATCATTTGATTATGACACATTCTGTTTTATTCTGGGACAATGCTCCTAAAGAAAAGCAAGGAGGTGAGTGGCCCATTCTTATGAGTTATCTTTCTGGACAATCAATGAATGATTTCTGTTGAAAGAAACACGTTTTATCTATTGGATTTCTGTAGCTCCACTTCTCTAGTTAAGGTATGGATTATAGTAAGTGAATACTGAATCTTTGATAAGTTTTTGAAGCAAGTGCTCAAGTCTCAAATTCTTTTTCAAGCTGGCATTTAAAATGTTATGCAACTGCATATTGATATTCCAAGTATACCCAATAAAGTTGAGAATCCAGTTCACTTTCCTAACACAGAGATCCCAATAACTTGTTTGTTTTTTTTTTTTCCAAACTAAGGAGATGTGTCCTTTTATGAAAATAACTGATGTTCCACTTCCAAAAAGTGGATATACTTAAACTTTGTCTGCTGTACTTGGAATCCTAGGTAAGTTATCTCAAGATCACCTGCAATTTTTGCCATGTTATTTCATAACATTTCCAGTGACTATGAGTTAAAATAAGTACTTCTGAAGATAATGTGAATACTTGTTATTCTATTACTTTCAGCATATGGTGCCAAAAATATTACTTGAATGTAGTAAGTACTGAATAATGGTTTCTTAAATGAATAAGAATTTTCTGAACATTATTTCAGTCTAATGGACTCGGGAATAATGGCAAATTTCAGTAATAAATTGCCCCAGAGTAAAACTTTCTCCACCAACTCTGAAGTCACTGCCAGCAGCATATTAAATTTGGAGTAGGAGAAGTTGGTTTAAAGTAAGAGTCTCTGTCCCTTTCTCTACTCTTTCTCTTTTTGCCTTTCAAATAATAATTTTTATTAATTTTATGGTACAATTATGTAGTCTGGGATCCCCTCCAGAAAAAGTCCCCATCCCCATCTGATTGTCCCCATATTTGTTACAGTGGTATAGTCCTTCATAACAGGATGGGAGGTAACCCATGTCATGAAAGACGTTGTATGGTATCATTTCAAGGTCCTCATTTTTCCTGCCTTAATCGTAGGATTTACTCTAATCTCAGAATCCATTCTTTATCACCGCTATACTTGAAATAAACAGATTCCTGTATTTCCTGATCAAGCGTGAAATGCCTTGGTTTCCTCATTATTCATTCAAGAAAACTGATGTTTTTCAAAGTAATATTGGTGTACTCGTGTACACGAATAGGTACAGTAGAATCATAATCCATTCAGAAGTAGAAATGTTTAGTGTTGCTGAATGAAGGCATGTGTTGGATGGGAGCATGGATTACCCATCCAACCCAAGACCTTGGTTTGATGTCTGGTTCTGGCTACTCACTGCAGCACGATGCCCAATGCAGGCCATGGCAAGCAGAAGGATTTCCTCAAGTAATACAGTTCCTATCAGCCACCACGGAAAACCACATTGAAATCCCAACTCTTACAACTCTCAAGGCCAACTCAACATGGTCTCAACTAATTCTGGCATTAGAAAAATGAACTTACATGGGAGGTCTCTATCTCTCAAATTTATATATATATATAATAGGTGTCATAGGTTTTGCAGGCTCAAAAATTAAGCGTATAGTACCTAGGGTATATCATTTCCTCACGCAATGATCCTTGTGGTTGAAATTATTAATACATTTTTGAGATATCCTAATGTTATGCATCTTTAGAATAAATTCTTGAGGGGCTTCCTTGCTGTGACTTCCTATTCCAGGTTTAACATACTCTATTTTCATCCACGTAATTGGAAATGCAGTGTTGCAATAGGTTTCAAGCCATTAGCTCCATATCTCAGCCATTCTTCTTTGTATTAGTTCACAGTTTCTGTCGTGTTTGTCAAGTAATTGACAGTAGACACCACATCATTGATCATAACCAGAGTGCATTTTGAGTAGGGGAAGAAATAGTAAGCCTTTCCTGCTTTTAAACTAATAACATAATGTAGATAACCTTTACTTTTTGATGATTTACTTATTTTTTATTCTCCACCCTAATAACTAGACCCTCCTGTCTTAATTCTCATATGTTTGAATATTCTGATCTTGGTTTTATCCCTGTTACACCTTTTTGCTTTCATACAACATTGCATAATCAGTAATATGAAAACAAACATATTCCCTGGCTTCCATTTTCTGTAGAGCATGCCAGGAAACATTATCTCCACCTATTATGCGCTGATAATGGAAACATGAATGCTTGTATAACTTGCATGAATTGCATGAATCATCTGCATGATTGCATGAGTTTTTGGCAATATTACATGAATATCTGAATAACCCATGTGGGAGGGAATATATGTAGGATGGATAGACATCTGACTTAACATCTTTAGTTTCACTGCGTATAACCAATTGGCTTCCAGAACTCCTTCAAAAATACACACTTATCGCATCTTCCTTTTTTTGTTTCTGGATGAATGTAAAATGGGAAACATGCTTGAAACATGGCTAATGATAGCATCACAGTATGAATTCTAGATTGACTTTTATTAATAGAGTTTGCCATGCCTTTGAAATTCTGATGTGCCACACACACACACACACACACACAGTGAGATTTACATGGACACTTCAAAAGAGCAAGGCAGAAAAGTTTGGCTAGAGAAAAAAGGCCATATGTAAATAAAAATATCCCCTTTGTGTAGTTAGTGATTCAAATTCTAATTGCCAACTTGTAAAAAATTCTATGACTACAAATGCATCAAGGACAGAATGAATACTGCAAGACACTTCGTCAAGGAGGCTGGCATTGACATTTTGAGTCACATCAGCCCTGCCAATGCTTCCACCATGAACACAACTGTTGAATACTAACCAGAGCTAAGCCAACACTGCGGATGTCTTTGGAGCATGCACTATCACTGTAACCACAGCTACAATAAAGCTCAGCACTGACACTTCTCCTGTCATCAGCTTTGTCCCTGGCATGAGCAGCCCTGCCAGTGCCATTGCTGTAGGCACCATGCCTGCCTCTGCTAGCAATGGGTCATGCCTGCTCACCTGACATCACTCTTACAACCTGATAATAATAGGAAATATTTTTAGAATCTGTTTAATTGTATATTTTACGTCAATTTTATTTGCTAAGAGACTCTATGTATCATGGGTTTATAATGTATTCAAAATTAACTTGTTCTTGAAATACACTTGTCTTCTAATTTCCTGGGCCACCTGCTGTGAGATAACTCCCACCAGATTGCTTAACTTTGCAATATAAATAGTTGTGAAATTGATAAATGTCAGTGCAGTTAAAAAGTGAACACAAGTCCTACTCAAAATTCACCCTTTGCTACAGAAAAGGGTAAGAATGAATATCAAAGAAGAGGTTTCTGTAAATTTTTCTTGTTCAAAATAGAGATGTTTTTAATGACTTTAAAAGTTTCATCATTACTTATTTCATCATTTTTTTTAATTTTTAGAAAGCAATAAAGGTTTCAGTATTTTATAGTTGAGATGAAAAATGAATACATTGTACATATCAATAAAAATCATAGTAAGTCACTCAACTTTATAAAATAGAATACTATATTTTATTTGGAATATTAGCTGAAGGATGAAATAGAAATTAAAACTGATAATATCTAAATATATAAATACAGTAAATGAAACACTCAGTTTTCTGTGGGAATCATGCCTAGTTTGAATTTGGAAACTTGTTTCTGAATACGTAAGGAAACATTTGGATGTTGAAACAAATACATTCATCTAGACCAGAATACTCTTTCTGTAACTTAGATTAATTTATAAACCCATAAATGAATTTAAAGGAGAATAAAATCTCTGTTGCACAGTGTTGAATTGAATTATTTTGATTATATTGTTGCTTAAATGTGTTCAAACAAAGCAATGCGTAAATTTTTCACGTTATAGCTTTTATACAACCATAAACTAAAACAAATGTGTGCATTAAATAAAAGAAAAAAAACTTTAAAACCAATAAAATCCAAATTAACAAATTTATTTAATTTGTCAGCTAAGGGTTTTCTGAACTAAATAGTCACACTGAACAGGAATATGCTATTGACTGCTCTGGTCCTGCTTCTGCACAGTCAGCCATTCTCTGCTTCCCAGGGACTGTGAGGACTCGATGCCTCACAACGTTTCTCCATGCAAAGGAGTGTGGAAAGTTTATTGATAAAACATGCTGTGAATCAATTGGCTTTTATTTGGCACGAAGTCATCTTTTACTTATTAAGTTTGTTTCTTTTCTTTTCTCATTACCCGAAGACAATTAAAGTCATACATTTGTTGTCAGCATAATTATAAACACAAACAAAAATGCTGAAGCTTTAAGAGAACATAGTTATTGAACATAAGTGGATCATTCATATAATTTGAGTATGCTTCAGTTTTAACACCTAAACTGGATCTAAGCTAGTCACCCTAATAATTGGAGTATGCTTAGATTTTTTTAAACACGCATACGAACATTGCAATCTACTTAATTTAGATTTAGATAATAATTAAAAGCATAAAAATTTAATATGCAAAAAAGCAACAAATAAACACGCATCAAAGAAATATACATCTTTATTTTAATGTAGGAAGCTGGGAGAGTTTTTCTGTTTTTTAAAGGGATGTGAGCATTTTTTTTCATCATCATAGAAATTTTGATATTACTGACATTAACCCAGTAAATATGTGTTCTTAAGTAACTGACTTATAAATATCTATGACTAAGCCTGTACATATTCAAGAAGTCTAAAGCCAGGGACAGACATTTACACAAAATATAAACAACCACAGAAGTTAGTGATGAGTCCACTGTATGTTTGCACAAGCTGCATTAGAAAATTGGAATAGAGAACAGCACAAATCGTTTCTGATATGTAGATCTGCCAAGATACGCACCTGATGTACTGAGTGTGTCTCAGTGTAAGTCATATACTAATTTTACATTTCAAGCAAGACTGTTCCATCAGTCTATGCCTTTCCAAATTGATTCACCCTTACGTTGATTAGAATGCTTTGGAAACAAATTACAACAGCAAAGCAAATCAAAACATTGATAATATTAGCAAAAGTAAATTGACATGGAGGGCACTGGTTAACTTGCATAATCAAAGACACAGGAAAGAGAGTCAATGGTCACTGTGATCATAGGTGGGGGAAAAGAAACGGATTCTGACTCCAGTCAGCTACAGCTATTTCTGTCCTTGTCACATCTTACACAATATTCACAGTACTGTGCAAAGATCTTCTCCCACTCTGTGGGTTGCTTTTTTACTTTGTTGATTGTTTCCCTTGCTGTACAGAAGCTTCTTAGTTTGATGAGGTCCCATTTGTTTATTCTGTTCTCAACTGCTATTGCTTTTGGTGTCCTTCTTAGAAAGTCGGGACCTACTCCTAGGTCTTGCAGGGTATTTCCTACATTTTCTTGCAAGAGTTTGAGGGTTTCTACCTTCAGACCAGAGAAGGTCTCCCCAAGAGGCCACTGAACTTATCTGGACAATAAGACGCTGGACTTCATGCTAGGTATATGCTTGCAAGGAAGGAATCTCAACTGAACTTGAACTGTGGTTATGCAGCAAGGTGGAGGAATCCACCATGGGGGGAGGGGTATGGGAGGGGTGGGGGGAATCCCCAGTGCCTATAAAACTGTATCACATAATACAATGTTAATAACAATAAAAAAAATATTCACAGTACTGAAGGATTGGTCCTCGTGTCAGAGCTTGAATGCTCAATGTCTCCTCCTTCAGACGATCCATGATAATAACTGTCTAGTGTGTTAATCCTGTACCCAAATATGAATCCACTAATGGAGGAATCTTTTCTGCTTCATTTGCTACCAGAACTACAGAACCTATTTCAGGGCATAGGACATGCTTCTGCTCAGAAGTGACAGGTTGAACAAACCAATCAGAAAAACATACTGCACCCTTGAGTTTGGTTCAGTCCCACAAGCATAGAAGCCAAAGGGAAATGATTTACTATAAAAATGTTGAGGGAGCATGCTATTAATACAGGTAGGGTAAATCGATACTCAAAAGATAACAAGAAAGAAAACAAACATGTCTATCAATAAAATGTGTAGTTTGATGTTAAGGAAACGAGGCCTTTACTAAGGATGTTCCTGGCTATCTCATGTGTAGTTTTTAGCATATATTCTCATCAGCATCAAATGTAGTATCAAAAAAGAAAAGGAAGAAAGGAGGAAAGAAAGGAAGGAAGGAAGGAAGGCAGGCAGGAAGGAAGACCTCAAATCAACTATGTGAATGACTACATTAAGAAATTACAGGGACTAACATCTTTGCCTAGATAGAATAAGCCTCCTCCACCTGTGGCACTGGTGTCCCATATTGGCACCAGTTCATGTCCTGGCTATCTCTACTTCTGATTCTGCTCCTGGCTTATGGGCTAGAGAAGCAGCACAGGAAGCTTCAAGCGCTTGAGTCCCTACGCACATGGGGAAGATCTGGAAGAAGCTCCTGACTCCTGGCTTTGGCTCAGCTCAGCTCCAGCTCGTGACCATTTGGGGACTGAACCAGCAAAGAAATCTCTGTCACGCTGTCACTCCTACCTATACTTCTGCCTTTTAAATTTAAAAAATAATAATAAAATAAAACTTTTTAAAATTACAAAAGGAAAGGCATAAGCATTGTGAAGAAAGAGGAAAGAAAAATTTAGAAGTGAAAACAAAAAATGAAAAAAAAAAGCAAGTAAATGAAAACACAACTAAAATATTCAGGATACCATTGCTACACCTGCTTTTGCTGACTTGGAAAAGGGAAGCTATAAATTCGTACTAACAGTGATGCAATACATAAATAACTATTTTTAAAAGGAGATATGAATAAGAGATATTGCCTGTTAACAAATTTACTTTGCAATCAAGCGTATTTCAATTAGAAAATTTAAATGCCAAATAGCCTTCAACAGTACATCCTTATAAGCATAAGAAAAAAATAAAAAATTGCATAAATTAGGTAAACTGAAAAGAGCATTTCCCAGCCCATTTATACAGCCAGAGTTTCCCTGATCTGCATCCAGATAAAGAAATTATTAAAAATAAAATTTTAGGCCAGCATCTTGCACGAAGGTCCACAAAACACATTCTCTAGAAAGAAAGAAAATTAAAGATAGTAATTTAAAGAAAGTATTGAAAGTCACAGTCAGGTGAAGTTTATGCTAGAGACATAAAATTGATTGAGACTCTGCAAATGAATCAATGAAATGCACAAAGCCCAACACATAAATTTGAACTTGTGATTATCACAATATCAGAAGAGACAATGATATTAATATATTTTCAAGAAAAATGATCAATCAAAAATCAAGAATCAGATATTATTTTCCTTAAAGTGACAGGTAGTAAATATATTAGAACTTGTGAGTACCATATATCTCTGCATTTTCTTCTTAAAAAGTCTAGTATAAAATTATTCTTAGTTTGGATATTATAAATAAAACTGAACAAATTGGATTTGGCCCTCTGCTTTTAGTTTTTCAAATTAGTCACTGACTATTCCTTCCATGAGCCAACAAATGGCTTTCATGAAAAAACTAGAAATACCATAAACATTGAAACTATTAAAACTCAAGGAAAAGATAGGGTATTCATTTTCCCTGTTCATACTTAAGTTCATATTGAATATTTCAGACATAAAAATTGAATGAGAAAAGAGAATACAGTTTGCATTTTATGAATTTTCATTATGTTAATATAATTATCTATGCAGAAAATTCTCCTAAAAATAAACAGCTAAGAAACTGGCAACAAAATAAAGTTTTTCTTTTCTTAACAGAGCATAATGTACACATTAAAATATTAATATCAATCCTATCTCAATCATTAATTAAAAATTGAAATGCAAAGGTATCTTTTACAATAATACCAGAAAGCATTAAAATTTATACATTAATCTGAAATTACATAAAAGTCTAAAAATTAAAAAAACTTAAGTTATGACATAAATAGCCTGGCAAAATGGCTTACTGACTAAATTTTCACCTTGCAAGTGCTGGGATCATGTATGGGTGCCAAATCATATTATAGCTGCTCCACTTCCCATCCAGCTCCCGGCATATTCTTGCCTGGGAAAGCAGTTGAGGACAACCCAAGGCCTTGGGACCCTGCACCCATGTGGGAGACCTGGAAGAAACTCCTGGCTCCTGGCTGTGGATTGGCTAAACTCTGGATGTAGTGGCCATTTGGGGGGAAGAAACAGTGGAAGGTTGATCTTCCTCTTTGTCTCTCCTTCTCTCCATAAATCTGATTTGCTTTTCCAATTAAAAGCAGAAGAAGAGGAGGAGGAGGAAGAAAAAGGAGGAGAGAAAAGAGAGGAGGGAGAAGTGGGAGGAGGAGAAAGAACTGGAAAGACAGTAATGTGGAGAGACATATGACATTCAGGCATTGTTCAGATGTCATTTCTTCACAGATTACTCAAAATAGTCTCAAAAATCTGAAGTCTCCAAGATGCCATTCAAAAGCGAAAGGACTAAAGAAAATATGCCCTGTTCATAAAATGAAATACTACTCCAGAATAAAAAGAAATTAGCTACCGAGTCATTTAAAAATATGGAAGAAACCAAAGTGCAAATCATTAACTGAAAGATGCAGGTCTGAAAGGGCATACACTGTGTGTTTATGCATTTGTAACAACAACAACAAACAACAAAAACTGCAAGGCAAAAATACAAAGACGATGTTTTCCAGTGGCCAGACTTTTAGGAATTTTACTAAATAGGTGGAGCCAAGACCACTTTTAGGGCAGTCAAATTATTCTGCACAGTAATATACTAACTTATATCAAAATCCATAGAGATACACAGCACTGACTGAACACTAATAAAACCTACAGACTGCTTAATACTGATGTGTCTGTCCGTTGTTGAGCATTTCACACCATTACAAGATGCTAATCATAATGTAAACTGGGTGGACTGGCAAGCAGGTGGAAGCAGACTAACTGTTCAATTCTAGAAAACGAAGGCCATTGTTAAAACTATGTTAACTGAAAATTTAATATATACTTGATACTAATCTTTTTGGATACTTAAGAAATAATAGATGACATTTGGCTAAACACATTTATTTTATTTTAAAATATGTATTTTTTTATGGAAAGGCAAATCGGATTTAAGGAGAGAAGGAGACAGAAAGAAAGATCTTTGACCCTTTGGTTCACTCCCCAAATGGCTGTAAGGGTTGGAGCTGAACCAACCCGAAGCCAGGAGCCAGAAACTTCTTTCTGGTCTCCCACGTGGGTGCAGTGTCCTAAGGCTTTGGGCCATCCTCTACTGCTTTCCCAGGCCACAAGCAGGGAGCTGGACGGGACATGATTTGTAGGATTTTATAGGATCATGACACTTATAAGATGAGAATTTAGCCAACTGAGCCATAGCAGCAGGCCCTAAACATATTAAGCTTAATATTTCAGTATAGAATATTTGGTAGATATAATACTTTTAATGATTTTAGAATTAAGAATGTAAGAATGCTTACCCAATCTACTTCTTTTAATTATTTTATGACAATTATATTCTCTTTGGTAATTACACTCCAAATATGTAAAATAAAATGAAAGAGTTTAGAATATTCTATTTATCCAATAAATTTTTCTCTCACTGTCACTTTCTTTTAGTAGCAACAGATGTCATGCAGTAATACACTCCAATATAATGTATATAATCACCTGTCTCAAAAAAATTTCTTAATGCAATTCAGCTGGTTTTATTGGTGGACTCTTATCAAGCACTGAAATTTCATGATGATATAATTAAGAAAGAAATATGCTGACTTATAGTATACAGCTTGATATAATCAACCACCTGATTTTAGAGGGTTCCCTTGTGGCCCACATATATTGGTATTTTAATTACTTCAAGAAAAGACACTTCTTTTCTATTCCTCATCAATGTATTTATAATGTGCCACGATAGCACCAGGTGCCTATTAAGATTCCCAGTATACAAAAAAGTGATTCTTCTAATTTTTTCAACAGTAAATCTAACGCCAATTATTCTCTACAGAGGACACTTACATGTGAATTTCCTTCTCAACTTCAATGTGCCTAGAAAAATAAAGTTTGTATTCCTTGAAAAATCATAACCCTTGCTTCTCTGAGCCACCTTTGACATTCACCTTAAATTTAAGGTGACCACAAGAAATCTCAGGAGGCAGTAAATGTCACAGTATGGGTCACTGATGACACATTGGAGCTATCATCCTTTGGCCTACAATTGAAGTCTCTGTAACCTTTGCTGCGGATCAAACCATTTTCAAAGTGAAGATAACCTCTGTCGGTCTCAATATCCTGCCATATTTCCTCCTAAGACTTCTTAACTTTATCATTATAAGAATTTCTTTGATGGACTCATTTAATTGGTCTTTAAATGAGTTGGACGACCATATTTCTTTGCTTCCCCAAATCATCTTAGGATACTGAAGAGTTTCCAAGGACACAAACTCAATTTCTTGTGTAACTGACTTCAATTTTTATGTTACAAACATAGTACAAAGGTTCAAAATGCAAACACATCATTCAACCAGAGAAGAGTTCTTACAAAACTCATAGGAAATCCACTTAACTTTTTAAAAACTTTAATTAATAAAAAGAGAACAGATTCTATATACTTCATAGATATAGATCTAAGCTGATCATAATAGTTAACCCCATCTTCCTCAATCCCCTTTCTTTCTCATTTTTTTCTTTGATTTTTACAGGCACGTAATTTCAATTCTCTATAATCCTAAACTGAATTTGCCACTAACCATAATATTGAACAAGTACAAAGTAGGAATTATTTTGCAGTACTGATGTGGGATTGCTACCAAGGAGGGCCAGTGCAATGGCTCAATGTGCTAATTCACCTGCAGTGCCAACATCCCATATGGGTGTTAGTTCTAGTCCAAGCCACTCCACTTCCAATCCAACTCCCTGCTTATGGCCTCAGATGGAAATGAAGGATTGCTCAAATTCTTGGCCCACTGCACCCACATAAGAGACCTGGAAGAATTTCCTGCCTCTTGATTTCAAATGGGCTCAGCTCTGCCCTCTATGACCATCTGGAAATGAACCAACCATAGAATACAAGGTCTTTCTCATTCTCTCTGTCTCTGCATCTCTCCTTCAGATCTGTAAATCTGTAGTATTTAGGGCTACATTAGTAACCTTTAATTATTTGTCTTCCACAACTGATAAAGCATTTCTCACAGTTCTTTCTTAAATTTATTTATTTTTATTGGCAAGGTAAATTTTCAGAGAAGATGAAAGGGAGAGAGAAAGATCTTCCATTTGCTGGTTCATCCCCCAAATGGCCACAATAGCTGGAGCTGAGCAAGTCACAATCCACGTCCAGGGACCTCTTCCAGGTCTCCCACATGCAGGGTCCCAAGGCTTTGGGCTGTCCTCTACTGCTTACCAGACCATAAGCAGGGAGCTGGATAGGAAGTGGAGCAGCTGCGATACAAACTGGCACCCATATGGAATTCTGGCATTTGCAACAGGAGTATACCCAATTGAGCCACTGCAGCAAGTCCTGTAACATTTCTGCTGTTGCAGTTGATTGTGTATAAGCCAAGCTACCAGAAACAACACTGTGATATAGCAAATAAAGCCACCAGCAACACTCGCATCTCTTCTTGGCACCAGTTCAAATCTTGTCTGATACAATTCTGATTCAGCTCCCTACTAATCATCTAGGAAAAGCAGTAGAAGATAGTCCAAATGTTGGGGGCCCTGTCAACCACAAGGGAGACAGCTGAACCAAGCCACTGACAGGAGCCAGGAGTGTCTTCCAAGTCTCCCTTGTGGTACCAATTAATTTATTGTGAAACACAAGCAAATTACAATTTAAACATTTAAAATGCATATAGGAACTTCCTTACACCCTTACATGTAAGTAGAAGGGTACCTATTGGTTATGTTTTATTTTTATAAGCATTTGACTTTCATATGATTTAATACTTAAAATACAAAGTAAGCATTGATGAGACAAAGTTAAGGCTTTTTTTTTTTTTTTTTGCAGTAAGCATCTTGGAATTGTTTGTTTTAGTCAAAAGAAAATTGTTCTTGATGGCTTCTGATGTCTTTTCTAATATTGCCAATGATTGTAGGTAAAAGAAAATTTGTACATAAACAAGAAAAATCTATGAAACTTATGGTTAATAAACTATATTTTCAATGCAGAGCTATATTCAACATGATGAGTGAAAGTACTTAAAAGAGTATGTTGTTTTTAGAGATTATATGTCTTTGAAATTTTAGACAAAAATTGCCTGATCACAATGTGCATCTGCATATTGATCATTCTATTTTTCCTTTGACTTTCAAATGAATAGACATCTGGGTGCTTATTTCAAATATGTTCCCTAATCATCAAATTAAAATAATTAAATTAACTGGCAAGCTGGATTAGCTCCTTGTGAATGTCAATATCTTGTGTTGTTTGTATAATTTTGTGCAAATAATATTTTCAAATGAAGCATGTAATTATTTAAAGTATGTAGTCTCAAGAAGTTGATTTAACACATACGGGAGTGAACGTATTTTTGTCTTTTTGGCAATGGACAGGAACTCGTATAATACTCCTATAGCACCTAACAAATGGAGATAAGACACTTAAGCATAAAAGGGAAAGGTACTGCCTTACATTTTCAAATTGAAAGCTTGATCATTATCTGAAGAGCTTCTGTTTGTCATTCAACCATAAACATCATGAAGTGGAAGTACTACTTTGCAGAGCATATACATGGATTATACTTTTTCCAATTATAATTGAATTATGCTGTCAAATTTGTTTATAAAATGTGCATTATTATTACTCTTTACACGTTTATTTGTTTTCATTGGAATAACAGATTTACAGAGAGAAGAATCTTCCATCTGCTGGTTTACTTCCTAAGTGGCTGCAGTGGCCAGAGCTGAGCCTATCTGAAGTCAGGAGCCAAGAGCTTTTTCCAAGTCTCCCACATAGATGCAAGCGCCTGATTCCCGGCTCCTGGCTACAGCCTGGTCCACTCTGCACTACTGCAGTCAAATGGAAAATGAACCAGCAGATGGAAGATCTCTCTCTCTCTTTCTCTTCCTGTAACTCTTTTTTAATAAATAAAATAAATCTTCAAGTAAAAAGAAATTCATGGAACTCATAGAATTTATTATAGATATTAGTGGAGCTGATAGAGAAACCTATACAGTGCTATCATCTTTTAGCATTCATTCTTCAAACATAACAGATCAGCCAGTCCAGTAGTTGCAAAAGACAGCTGAAAAAGAGCAAGAATAAGCATAACTGATGTACATGGGTGCTCCTGATGAGTCCCAGGAAGACAATGAATGCGTATATGTTTGAATGAGTCTCACTGCCTCCAGACTTAGTGCCAAGAAATAGAATTTCAAGAAGAGCTGGCATTCTTTGGAGCTGGACCTCCTCGTCAGTGAAGCTGATGAGGGAAATCTGGTCAAAGTCTTCTTGATAAATGGCACAAACTTCTAAATTAAAAGGGGAATAAGGAGCATTATTTGATTCATGTCTTCTATCAAAGAGTATCTAATTCTTAGTGAAGTTCTGCAAATACTGCTACCACAAACAAATTTTGCATCTCCTTATTATTCTGCAGGTGCATAATTTGCATCTGATTCAAAATTGTTAGTCTTTTTCAGACATAAACCTGTCTTTCATGGCCACTGTTTGTTTTTTTCCCTCTCATTTCCCAGCTATGAATGTAAAACAGTAGTGTTGCCCCATATCTAAATCCATCCATTCTCTTGACACCGAGAATGAAATCTCAAGTCTATCTTACAACCTATGTCCTTCTTTTTTTTCCCCTAATTTTACTTCACCTGTGCTGCACTAACCTCCATGTTTCTGAAATATTCTGATTTTTTTCATAATTTGATTGTTTTATTAAGCTAGGATTATCCATCCTCTGATTCAATTTGTGACTATTTTTCAAATCTTGTGTCAGATATCATCTATTTGAAAATGCTAATAAATGATACAAAATGATAATAAAATGATAATAAAATGTGATAATTTTATAATTATCACAACTATAGAAGCACAGCTCATGACTCCTTGCTCTACATACACATAAAAAGTTACTCTATTTTCTTCCAGGACCTTACAATGAAGAAAAACTACAATTTTATAAATGAATTCAAAAGCAGAACCTGGCACGGTACAGTCAGTTCATATTTATGCAAAGACAGTATCATTTTTATTTCTATGAAGAATATGAATTATAATGCTGAAAGTCATTTTTAATATTCATTTTCAATGGGAATGTCTTCTGTATGTCGACTACCAATTCATGCGTCACTGTCTTCTTCACAGGGTCTTATATCATTGTGAAAGCTAATAATATATTAAATACTTATCTTTCATTTCTCATATATACAACACAATTTGAAATTGATTTTTTAGAAAATGATAAGCTTTTTCCTACAGGTATATATTTTATGTGCCATCTATTTTTGGCTTTATCTTTCCTATCATAACTGTTTCAATAAAATTGTCTTCACCACAGTGTTGAAGAAAACATGCAGGCCAAAATTACCTGACCATCAAAAAAACTTTAGAACCTGAGCTTATCTGCCCAACATGTCTTTGATATATTTTGCTCTGTGATATAAAATTTTATTTCTGTATTTCATTTACTTATATTTCTTTCAAGTGATCTTGGAATTTTTTCTATTGATTATCTGAAAATCTGAAAGTTAATAATAAATCTTCAACATGAAGATATTGCAGGTCTCAAAATATTTAAATTTTGTTTTATGGAGGTTCCCAAATTAATGTCATACATATTCTTCCAGATGAAATTAAAATAATTTGAAATTTTTGCAAATATATGAGCATACTCCTGTTTCTAAGCATTGATGAATTATTTAGTTACCTGTTTACTTGTATTTATGGAATTTTTTCACTCTGAGTTTGAAAAAAAATGTTTCTTAGCTTGTGAAATACTCGAGATGTTTTTAATCACACATACAAAATTGTCTTTCGTAAAGAAACCCTTTGCACTAAATCTTCTTGCATTTTCTTAAAAATGACAGCATGAGAAAGATATGCCATTTAAAATATTTTTCAAAGATTTATTTTTTTTGAAGGCAGCGTTATAGAGAAAAAGAGATACAGGAAGACGCTCGCGTGCATGAGAGAGAGAAAAAGAGAGAGAGAGAGAGGATTTTCCATCTGCTGGCCATAGTGGCTAAAGCTGAGTTGATCAGGAACCAGGAGCCTCCTGTGAGTTTCCCACATGAGTGCAGGGGTCCAATGACTTGTGTTATTCTCCACTGCCTTCTCAGGCTACAAGCAGGATGCTGGATTGAAACCAGGGCATCCAGGGCTATAAATGCCATGCGTGTTTAATGTTGGAACCGTAAGTGGAGGCTTAGCCTCCTATACCACAACACCAGTCCCTTAAATTATTTTTATACCTATATCAAATCAAATTCATTTTTTTAAAATGTCCTGAGGGATCTCAAGTAATTTTAGGCTGGAGGCACAGTTGCTTGATTCTCCCAGCTGCATGGCTACAGCCGGGGGAACTTGGATCAGGCCAGGCTTAGAATCTGAGCTCCATCCACTGCTGCTATGTGGTAGGCAAATCTTGAGCTACTTTGGACTTGAGGTTCAACAATTTTCTCTGTCCATAACCACCACACTGTGGGAGGATCTGGAATGGGTCCGGACATGCTCAGGATCTTGGCTCCACCCACCACCAAGCTGTGGGCAGATTTCAAGTCAGTCTGGGCTGGAGGCATGGGTGCTTTAATCTTTCAGCTGCATGGATGCAGACATGGGAACTCAGGCCAGGCTGGCAGTGCACTCTGGGATCTTGAGGTTGTGGGGTTACATGGGTTCACAGGTAGTCTGGGGTATGGCTTAGATGGGGGCACACAGGGACCTGAGGACTCATGCCCTGCTGAGGAATGACTGCTCTGGGACTTCCCTGGACAAGGTTATTCTTCTTGAAGGACTACAACATGGAACCCACCAGCAAGTGTCAGAAAAGGGAACGGGTATTGTGAGGCTGGGCCATAAAGCCAACAATTAAGTACGTGAGTGAATCAGGTCTAGGGGTAAAACCTGAAGAGGAGTATGTGGGTTCACCCATGTGGAACAACAATCTCTGTTGGCACACGCAAGATCTATGACTGGGAACAGGCCTGGTCACGAGCTAAGGGAATGCCCTGGCTGGGCTGGAATTCCTACTGGTGAGTGTGAGAGCCTCAATCTCCCTTGGTATGGGTGTGGAATATGTCTGGGGAGTGCCAGATTGGGCTAAACTCCAGTCTGTGAGCATCAGGATGGGTGAACAGCCTGGGCTAGGTCTCGGCTCCTGCTGAACCATGTGAGAGCTGTGTCTGAGCATGGAGCAGGGGTGGCTGGGCTACAACACCCAACAGTGAGAACAGGAAAGGGCATGGGTCAGTTGGGAAGGACAGCGTTCTTGCCAGGACAAGAGGTGAACAAAGCCAATCTGGGCCAAGGACCCACTGGTGTGCATGAGCTGTGGCACTGGAGGGAGACTGGATAGAGGAGCTTGATGAACTTCTTTGTTAGGTTGCAGTCCCTGAAGGTAAGCTCAAGAACCAAGGCAAGGAGCAACCCAAACCAGGCCAGGTGATAGTACCTGCCGGCATACATGTGGGTCAGGTCTGAGGGTGAACCAGGCTGAGCCAGTTGATAACATCCACTGGCAGGATGGGGTGCAGGAGGGGCAGAGTTGGGATGCCACACCAATCAGTTCACACTGGAGCCAAGATGAGAAGTTGACTAGGCAAGGCTAGGCTGCAGTACCAACCAAATTAAGCTGGAATTGGGGGCAGGTTTGATCGAACCCGGTTGAAACGCCCACTGGTGGGATGCTGAGCTGAAATGAGCCATGCCAGCAGGGAGCCAGGTCTGTAAGCCCCAGGAATGGAGGGGCCATTCAGCCTACCTGCGTTGTGGGAACTGGATCCATGAGCCAGTTCCATGAATGGGGGTTTGGTGGGACTTGGGTCACCTGCTCCAGGTACTGGGGCCCACCTGCATGGTGGGTGTCGGATCCTTGAGCTCTGGGAATATGGGGTCTGGCTGGGCCTGGATCGCCTAGCCAGGTCCTTGGGTCCATATGCACAGTGGTGCTAGATCCGTGAGCCCCAGCAGCAAGGGTCCAAGGAAGCTTGGGTTTCCTAGTCCCTGGTGTGTTCTTCTGGTGGGTGCTGGTTCTATAAGCCCCAGGGGTGGACAGTCCCTTGGGTCCTGGGTCACATGGCCTGGGGCTTTGGTCCTGCTTATACAGTAGGTGCTAGATCAAAGAGTCCCAAACAAATTGTAAACAAATTTAAAATGAAAAAATAGCTATATAGATTTAATATTAATATTTTAAATTAAAATAGTTTACAGCTTATACCATGTAATCACATACAGATACTTGTAACATTTTTAGTATATTGCTATTGCTGTTCTATAACACTATGAAATAAAAATCAATTAATTCTACATTTAATATCTGTAACTTCCACCTGTCTGTTTCAGAGTATGAATCTACTGGATTTTCCCTGTCACACTGAGTAATACGATCAGAGTTCAGAACATTAATATTCATGCAGTGCCCTCATAAATACATAAATTAATAAATGCATTCACAAATCAGGCTGAAAACATTTTGAAAGGAAAAAATAGTACTTCAGGAGCTTCTTGCAAAGATGATGTAATGTTTGCAATAGGAATTTTTTTTTTCGAAATTAAAGGTATCCTTAAATCCTTGTACAAAGATAATTTGAAAAACTTATCCAAAGGTATTAAAACGCCTTTATGTATAACTCATATTTAACTGAAACATAAAATAGTTTCTTCCATATAAATAACACACAACCATATACAATTACTCTGAAGTATTAAGAATATGTTAAGAGCAAATTGTTTAACAAAAGAAGGCAATAACAGTTATCGCTTCTCAGACATTGATATATCGCCTTTTGAAAGAAACTGAATGTAAACAATTTAATCAATATTTTGGAGATCCTGATTTTACTAAAGATATTCCCATAACATTCTCCAGGTATGAAAAAGTGGGCTTAGTTGTTTTGAAATACAAGCATCATATTTGTGGATTAACTTGTTAAGCATCCTAGATTCTGTTCAGTGGCATAGTTGCAGAACCATCATGCAAAATTGCTTGCCTTAGCTCCTTTCCTTGTACAAGGATCCAACACACTTTGTGGATAATTCTGTTATTCAATGATCTATTTTTTTGTCAATCAAATATGTACCAAATGATGTTGGTTCAGTTTGTCTTTATGATAGTTATAATAACAAAGTAAAACATTAGCTCTTACAATGTTCAGATAAAACAAAATCAGAAGGAAGGACTTTTTAAGGCAACTTTCTCCAGTTTTTTTTTTCAATAACATGAAAACCTTTACTATTTAATTGTCCTTAATTGTAGATGCCTTGATTTTCTCCTTCATTAAATCAATATCAGCTAAACCACCTTTTGTGGCCTCAACATTATCATGTAGACTAATTTACCAAAAAATGCTTAACAAAAGTTCAGACATATACAGAATTCTTCTTTTCATTTTATTTTATATTTTAATTCCAAAGTGTTTTTATTTTAGCAGCTAGACACTGCTGAATACTTTGGAAGCCAAATAAGAATATTTTTCTAAATCTATCTGGCTGAAAATGTATGTATGAGACAGAGAACAAAATAACAATCTCTGTCCAAATTGAACTCTGGCATCCCTCAATTCATGATTTCAAAGGTCTTATCCTATCTTTTGATTTCTTTCTTCTCTGAGCTGGCTAATCAAATCCCTTCATCCTGACCTGTAATTTTTTTTTTTTGGCTGTAGTTTACTTAGCTTCATTCTCTTCTCTCGCATTTACTCTTTGAAGATCTTTTTGCTCTTTCTTCCTGTACTTTCCCCTGCCACTTCAAAGTTTTGCCATTTTTCCCTTCACAGGAAAACATCATCCCAATCCAATTATGTGGTTTAAAAAAAGAAAAGAAAGAAGACTGGCAGAGAGTTCAAATACTAGAGACCTAGAGTTGAATGTGCCATTTAACGACCATGCTGCCTGCACTCCAGGGGAAATGTTCTTTCAGAGTACTTCCTTTCAGCATCATGAGGAGAGATGCAACTGGTCTCCCAGGATTCATAGAGCTGTATCCAAAGCAAAGCAGACATTGGAACTAGACAAATAAATGTTCCATAACCTGTATCGCTGTATAAAATTCAGATTTGTTAAAAACATTTGTCCATGAAAAGAAAATAAAGATCATCACTTAAAGAGTTCTTGAAATTTTCTTCCCATTGATGAGGACATAAGACATTTATCACAATCCACTCAACAGAGAATCCAGGTGTATGCATATACAAATATATATGATTTTTGTGTACACATATGCACACTATTTTTAAGTAAATACATACACATGCAATATATACACACACATAGATAGACAAACAACAGATACATTGGAAGTTGAAATATTTTATTTCCAATTGTTATATGCCATTATTGAAATTAATTTTCTAGTGCTTTTGAAATTTTACTTTGACCCCAAGTTGAATATATTTCATACAAACAACTGAATTTGATGTAGAGTGAAATACTGTTGAGTTCATTTGTAACTTTTCTGACCATACTTTCACCAATATAATGATCTTTTTTGTCGTTTTTATAGAAATTATTTCTTTAGGAATGCACTATTTATTTGGGAGGACACCTTGAAAATTCTCAATTATACTTTCCCATTCTTGTTTTTGAAAATAATAAACCTGTTTGTGGATTTTAGAAGCTTGCCAACGTGATGCTTAGGAGAAATATTTGGACCAATTTAGATATTTAGGCATGCATCATTGGCAATAGTAAATGCCATTGTACTTGCTATGAAAGTTCCATGGTGAAGAAATTGCATCTAGAGAACATTAACACCAATTGTAAATTTGGTTATTTTTAATTTGACAGTACTTCTCAGAAGATAATATGTTCTTGTTTTTTAAAAACTACTTCCTGGGATAAAGATGTAGAGGTTCATGAGCACTGCCTAACAATGCTGGGCTTAAGGAGAGTCCCACGAGCCTGGAAAACTGTGTTTCTTTCTGAGGAAATGGCTTCTTGTCCAGAAACATGGAGCCCATCAGGCACTGGTCAATCTCCCAGATGATGCCTTTGATCACCTATTACAACATCAGACACAGAATATTCATTGTCTGATTTTTTTGTGTGTGTGTCATAAATATTATGGGAAATATTTGTCCTCACTCATAAACAGGAACAAAGCGTTTGTTAGTCAAGATTTGGCTACTTCCTCCAAAGCTCTTAAGTCTGGACCTCTCGCCCTCCATTCCCCATAATCTTTTGGACAGCCATTCCTGGTAACAGACTCACCACAGGATACAACATTCTCTGATCAATTATGCGATTATGTACATTTTCCTCCCATTTCCACACAGCTTATTCCGTGTATCTTGTCTATTCTTCCCATTTTTTTCCTAATGGTTGATATGTTTGCAGATTTTATAATCATAGTGTCTATCTAATGTAATATCCTTGAGGCCCTCTTCCTGTTTCCCAGTTTAGGCCTAACCTACTCCTGGTCTTCACAGGTATTTGAAGTGTGAATGAATGTGCTGTTTCTCTCTCTCTCTCTTTCTCTCACCCTCCCTCCCTCTCTCCCTCACTAATAAATGCGAAATTAATTAAAAAAATAGCTGTCAGGGAAGTGCCCAATCAAAAAGAGCATTGTATATAAGTTTATATCGAAGTCAAAAGCAGGTAAGTGTAGTGCTTGGCAGAAATGGCAAGAATTTCTACTCTAAGATTTCCAGACTGATTTCTGAAGAATAAAGAAAATTATCCATAATCAATTTTTTTCCTCTCCCTACAGACTACACTGAATAGACTAATACTGACACTGCACTATTCACTCTGCTTTGATTCACATTCAGATCATCTTCAGGGAATCAACATGAAGAATGCAATTAATTAATTAAGTAAATGGCTAAGGACTAAATTTAAGGATAGAATATTTTGATACTTAGCTATGCTCCTTTGAAATTTTATGAATTAGTAGCACCTCCTAGTAAACACTGGGAAAAGATGACACACGCCTTGTCTCCCTGGTCTTTCTGTTACTTCTCTGGGGGATATTTGAGGTACAACGCTGGGGAAGACTACAGTGTTCAAGTTTCCTGTGCCGGTCATATTAAATGAAGTGGTGATCACAATCAAATAAAACTGAGACTGTCAGAGTATTCATACAGTAAAATTTTAAACCATTTTCATCCAAAAATACGAAACTTCCTTTTAAACCTTTGTTTTCCTGTTTAACCACCATAACATCATGCATGTCAGTGCTTGATACTTTGTTTTTTTACACTTTTATGAAGTGAATATGAAACCTCATCTGCAAACAAATGATCTTTCTCTCTTTCTCCTTTATTTTTCTTTGTCTTCCTTAACTTGTGCGCCCCCATTATTTCCTGTCATCTTTTCCTTCACGTCCTTACTTCATGCCCCTTTCCATCTTCCTCTTTCTGCCTGTTGAGTCCCCCTTCCTTTGATTGTTGCTTGCTAGAAATTTAACTTAAGAATTTGAAAACATATGCTTGTCCCAAAGTCTGCATATGGGTGTCTATTCAGCTTTATTTATAATTGACAAAGCTCGCAGGCAACAGGGATATCAGACAGTTGGTGAACAGATAAATAAACCTAGTATACTGACCACTGAATAGTATTCAGTGCTAAAAAGAAATGCGCTATAGAGTTAAGAAAAGATATGGAAGAAAAATGTGCTTTTTTAAAATTACATTTGATTTCATAACACAGTTTCATAGGCTCTGGGATTTCCCCAACCCCTCCCTGTATCCTCCGCCCATGGTGGATTTCTCCACCAAGTTTCAGGATTACAGTTCAAATCCAATCCTCATTCTTTCATTGCAAGCATGTACTGTTTTTACTAAGCGACAAAAAAGAGTAGGGAAAGGTCACGATTTATGTGACAGTCTAGAAATGGCTGAGCTGTGTAGCTCAGTGCTGCCGTAGTTAAGAGAGAGGGGGAGCTGAACGATCGGGCCATTCACCGAAGCAACTAGGCATAATGCTGCAATGATTGCTACAGGTCGTCCTGTGATTGTCCTAATTTGTGCAATGTACAATAAGGGTCGTCTTCATTGAAAACAACAGACTTTGGATGATGAGAATGTATGCAGGGGGGAATCATGAATTATAATAAATATACCTTTTTGGTGTGTAAAATTGATAATGAGAGAAGACAAGTAAGAGTGAATGGTGTGTGTCTTATGGAATATCTTAACACGTTCCTTTTACTTACACTACACACATGAATAACCTAAACACATAAGGATAAATATTGTATGGTATCTCATATGAAATCAAATTAAAGGCAATGACTTTATGCTAGGTATATGCTTGCAATGAAGGAATCTCAACTGAACTTGAACTGAGGTTATGCAGCAAGGTGGAAGAATCCACTATGGGGGGAGGGATGTGGAGGAACCTCCTCCAGGTCTCCCACGCAGGTGCAGGGACCCAAGGCTTTGGGCCGTCCTTGACTGCTTTCCCAAGGCCACAATTGGGCCTTTGGATGGGAAATGAAGCAGCCATGGTATGAACTGCCACCCATATGGCATCAAGGTGAGGATTTAGCCACTAAGCTATTGTGCTGGATCCAGATGAACTAAATTTGAAAGTAAATTGTTATTGCACAAAATTGTGAACATGGTTAACTTGATAGTTGAAAAGGAATGCAATGCCAAGTTGTATATGGTAAGAAACATATAAATACATGAAGTTAAATAAAATAATTCAAACGGCAAAGAAACTGCTTCAAAAATACTAAATACTTTACTAGAAGTTGTCTTGTAAATATTTAGGTACGGTGAGGGCTTTTATTGCAGTTTAAGGCCTTGACCTTGGAAACACAACTTCTCATCTACTTTATTATGCCCTTTGAATATCCTCACACTGCAGTCCTTCGGCCATGTTTTAAGTGACAGCCTATGTCTCATGCTCTTGAAGTACTTTTTATTAAAACATTCTCTGTGCTCATCCTGGACCTTGATCGTACTTGAGACTCTAGTTTTATGTGACCAAAATGCTGAATTGATTGCATCTATAAATCCAAGGCTGGACTTGGAATTATTCTTTGGTAGGAAAACATCTATGTTTACTTGTGTCCCTTGGTTAGAAAGGAACTCTGTGACATGTGAAATGTATCACTGATTCCTTCCATCCTCTCATAAATAAATACCATCTCTGGTGCATTTTTTATTTCAAAACACTTTCAAACACTGTGCTAACAATGTGCTCTGATGGAAACTTCACATAGAAATTGAGATAGGAATTTTGTTCTTGGCAACAGAACAATGTGAAAGCAGAAAAAAAAAACATTTGTTTCTCTTGGCTTTAGCGTCTCATTTGATAAATGAAGTTTGTTTTGGATTAGTGATTGGCAAAATGTATTAGATGTACAAATATAGCTAATGTATTCTATTGCACATTTCTTGCTATCCTTTCCTTTCCCTATGATGCATCAGAAGAGCATTGAATTCAACGTTATTTCCATGTTAGGTTTGCATGTAGTCACCCTCTAGAGAACTGTTTACATATTGTTATATATCATTGTTTTTCTCTATTATTAGTTTAAGACACAGGGACTGATGTTCTGTAGAGCAGTTAACCTGTAACTTAGGATGCCCAGATCTCATGCCAGGGTGCCTGGTTTGTAGTCCTGGCTCTGTTCTTGCTTTTAGCTCCCTGCTAATGTGTGTCCTAGAACACAACTAAAGATGGCTCAACTGCTTGGACCCTTTCCATTCACATGGGAGAACTTGATTAAGTTCCTGGCTACCAGCTTTAAGCCTCAACCACCCCTCACTATTTCAGATATTTGAGTACAGCAGCAGAAAACACATCCGTGCGGAAGTCCAAATCTGCTCATGCGTGCATGAATAATATTAATATAACACTTCCAAGAATGCCCAAGGATAGCATAACACTTTCCATATCTAACAACACTAAAACACAATTGGAAATACTAAACAGTTCATTCACACACAAATTTATCTAGAACTTTGAGGAAGTGACTAAAATAACAACAACAACAATTAATAATAATAATCTAGTCACATGCTCATGATGGTAGCAAGTAAAGTTCTTGCTTGCAACACCAGAATCCTATATTAAAGGCAGTTCATGATGTACCTGCTCCACTTCCAAACAAGCTCCCTGCTAAGAGAACCTAGGAAAATCAGTGAAAAATGGCCCAAGTGTTGGGGCCTCTTCAGCCCCTGCAGAAGATCCAGATGAAGCTCCTGACTCCTGGTTCCTGGCATAGGTCTTTCTCTGGCAACTAAATTCTGGTTCACAACGTTAGCAGCACTTGGCTTGTATTTCCAAGTTTTAATTTTGTACTTATTTCTACTATTATTACTATTTGAAAGGCAGAAAGAAGGCTAGAGATGAGAAGCACTGGAGAGAAGATGTCTCTCTGCTTGTTTACTGCCTACATGTCGTTAGTGCTGCACGAAATGCCCTGTCTTGGTTGTTTTTTTTTCATCCCACATATTTTTATCTCATGGTTTGGCTGATTTTCTTACAAGCAAGTCATAGTCAAGGAACACTGTTAGTCTTCATCATTTAAATATTTAAATGGCTGTTGAGTTATTACTCATAAGCCATAAGATTACATTTTAAACTGTCACGTTAGCCAAAGGGAATAATAAATGACATGACACTATAAGAGTTACAAGAAAATGGCGGTGGTATGGCCCAGGACAATAGCCTAGTGGCTAACGTTCTTGCCTTGCATCTGCTGGGATCCCATAAGGATTCCAGTTCATGTCCTGGATGCCACACTTACCAACCAGCTCCCTGTTTGTGACCTGGGAAAGCAGTTGAGGACGGCTCAAGGTCGTGGGACCCTGAACCTGCATGGAAAATCTGGAAAAAGCTCCTGGCTCCTGGCTTTGGATTGACTTAGCTCTGGGCGTTGCAGCCACTTGGGGAGTCAATCAGCAGACAGAAGATCTTTCTCTCTGTCTCTCATCTCTCATTCTCTCTGTAAATGTAACTTTCCAAATAAATCAATAAATCTTAAAAAAAATGGCAGATAGATAGTGCCTGAGGTTTTGAAGAAGAGGTCTTAGAACTTCTTAGAAAAACTTGCATTTACACAGTGATTTACAAACTGACATTCAGTGACACAATGTTTAGGGCTTTGATGCACAGAATAATCTACATAAGGAGCAACTATTGTTTTGTTAAACTAAAACATGAGTCAGACTTTGCCAATCTTGTACTGGTTGTAAGCAACAGAAGATCCAACTACTATTGCCCCAACTTTAAGTTGCGATTTCACTTATTGCACCTAACCTGTACATTTGAAATATATCCAACTACAACTAATCTGACCAAGGAAATGAGCCAATGGGTAAACCGACTTAGTGGCTTTAAAGTCTAGTATACTATGCCTAATATTAGTGTCTCTGAAGCATCACTTTTAAATGAACAAATCTTGGTATTATCTTTGTGTGTTTAATTACTGAGATTACTTTTAGGAATGAAACCACAGAATGACCTGAATATTGTCCCTGGCATTTAAGTCAGTATTATTAAAAAAAAAAAAAAGTGAAGTTGAAAAAAAAAATCAAGCTGTGCTGACAACTTAAATCCATGGGCTGTCTTAAGCACCACAAATAATGATGACTAAGGGCTAATTTCTTGATTATGTGACATATGTGAGTGATTATTTGATTTCCTCAAGACAGAATGCAAACAGAGCACATTTAATTTCATAGAAAGAACACTTAGGCTATTTGAAAAGTTTATCTGAAGGAAATTTATTGACTTTTGCTCCTGAATTTGTTTTTGCTTAGCATAGTCTCCTGAGAGTCCTAAAGAGATGTTTGATATTCCAAGTTTTCCCAGTCTTTCTACCTAGGTTTTGAATTATGTAGAAAATCGAAGGTTTTTCCCAAACATTGTCACAACATGATTTCTGCTGGCTTTTCAGGAAAGGAAGAAAGTTTTGATTTTTCTTCTCTCACTAACCCTTGCAGGAAGAAACTCTCACATTGCACTTCTTGGTGAAGATCCAACATTTATAAGAATATGCATTTAATTCCCATTGTGCGCTGACATATTCCTAGCACATTGACTCACACGGAAGATTTGTTTTTCCCAGTGGGTATTGATTAAAAGCCTACCCAGAGACTGTGTGTGTGTGTGTGTGTGTGTGTGTGTAATGGGGGGGGTTTGCATCTGCAATGTTAAAGATCCAAGTGGATTAAGGGAGGCCCCAATACCAAGATTAGTTTAACAGTGATTTGTTGACAACAGTTTACTCCACAATGGAAGGCCCGTGCCTCAAGAAGCAATAGTCACAGGACCAAGAGGATGCTATGAAGGGAAAATGTATAGATAAGAGGATGAAGAAGAAGCAACTGCCCCTAAAAGGGCTGTGTCTCCAGAAGCAATAGCTGGAAAGGCTGATAAGAGAGGAAAGGCGTAAAGTTCTACTTCAGAGGGCAAGAGCTGTGTCTGCCTAGCTGGCAGCAGCAAACGGCTCCAGGGACTCCTCTGTGTTCCCCCCTTCTGGCTCTCTGATTGCAGTTATTAGTGGGGACTTGTGAGGCTTGAGATTGCATGCAGCACCCAGAGAGGTAGTGGAGCAGGACGTTACATTCTGAGGAAGTCTCTAAGTTAACCAACTGTTGATGATATTGATAAAAGATGTCTCAAGGACAGAAAGAAGAAAAACTTTAGCTGATTGTACATTTTAAATGGGCTAGGAGAGTCCTCTTATCTAAGAGAAGGCATGCATAGAAGCAGATTCTTTATTTGTCATTATGTTTTTGTTATTTATTTCATCTTCTTTGAGGCTTATTTGAGAATGAGATACAGAGACTGACAGAGAGAGTTAAGATAACTGGATGTTCTTCCATGATGGCCAGGCCTGAGCTGGACTCAAACCTGAGGGTCAGTTACCCAGTCCAGATCTGCTACATGAAAAATTAGAACTCAGTTACTTGAGCAATCTTAGAGTCTTGTTAGCAGGAAACTGGAGCCAGAGCTACAGGTCCAACCCAGGCACTCTGATACATATTCATGTACAGGGAGAATAGCCTACTATAGATTGCAGAATGCATCTCTACTCCTGAATAAGAGGAGGATTCCCAATGAAACTGTTAGATTTATCTAGAAGTAACATGTTGGGCTTTCTACCATTGTCTGCACCTACAATGTCATGATACACTTGAACAGCAGAATGATGGGCTTGTGCCTTGCTGACGCATCACACCATCGTTACAATATAGAGTGAAACGGGAGAAAGGGAGAGGAAAGGGATAACCCTGAGCCTATGGAACTGTATCATGAAAAGTAAAAACTAAACAACAAACAAGAAAGCAAGGCATCTTAACTAGTAGAATAATTGTTCATCCCCAAGTAGGAAATTCTTAAGCACCATTTAAATAAAGTGTGCTGTTAAGAGAGAGTTAGCAACACAAGATTTCATTTTAATCAAAAAGAAAGAAGCAGTGGTGGAATATTTAAGAGCATTTTTAGTTAATTTGGACAGAATATTTCACTGATTGCTGATTTCAAGTATTTTAATATCCCCCAATGAAATACATAAATGGCATTTATCGACATTTTTTTTCTCCTGTGCAAAAAACAAGGGTATTTTGTTTCTGAGAGAGTATATTTTTAACTTCACATAAAATCATATAATGCATCACTAATTTATTTAAATTATTGGAAAATCTGGCATAGTATGCTAAACTGCTACCTGTAAAGGCAGCGTCTCAGATGGATACTGATTTATGTCCCAGCTGCTCTCAGTGCTAATCCAGCTCCCTGCTAATGTGCCTGGAAAGGCAGTAGATGATGGCTCAAATGCTTGCACTCCTGCACCCATTTGTGACATCCAGGACAAGCTCTTGTTGCCCCATGCTGTTCCATTCCAGTTCAGGCCATTACAGCCATTTGCGGAAAGAATTAGTGATGTAATAGGCCTCTGCCTCTAACTCTCTTCATCTCTGTCTTTCAGGTACACAAATAAATAAACAAATAAATAAATCTTTGAAGAAGTATTAGGGCAAAAGATATTCATACAGACTTAAATCTTTCCCAGGACTGTGATTTGAAGATTGGAGTTTGGAATATAAAAATACACAAAATAAACTTCACCCAGACTTTTTGTGTTCATGCTAATTTCTGATTATTATCCAATCATTATATTTGCCATACATTTTAGCAATTAACACAAGAAAAATATGCTTAAAGAACTCAAAACCGGGGCCCAGTGCAGTGGCCTCGTGGCTAAAGTCCTCACTTTGAATGCACCGGGATCCCATATGAGCCCTGGTTCTAATCCTGGCAGCTCCACTTCCCATCCAGCTCCCTGCTTGTGGCCTGGGAAAACAGTCGAGGATGGCCCAAAGCCTTGGGACCCTGCATCCACACGGGAGATCTGGAAGAGCTCCTGGCTCCCAGCTTCAGATCAGCGCAGCACAAGCCGTTGCAGTCACTTGGGGAGTGAATCATCGGACGGAAGATCTTCCTCTCTGTCTCTCCTTCTCTCTGTATATCTGACTTTGCAATAAAAATAAATAAATCTTTAAAAAAAATCTCAAGACCAGTATGTTCAGAGACCTGGATTTTCTTTAAAGTATGTTTCCTCTTCAGATGGTTTTCATAATTTTATTTACTATGGGCATAATCCCACACAAAATTCTTAGTCAACATGATATTCTGGATACCATCTAATTGTAAAAGGAAAGCTATACACTTTTTGAGTTAAATTGAGCTTGCATGAAACCTCACATTGCAGAGCCAGCCAAGCTTTCATATACAAATTTATGCATTCAAAATTATATTGAATTTTCTATCTCAGGTAATTAGTTGCCAGTTGGAATTGGGATCATTTTCAGAAGATGCATTTATTGTGCAGAAAGGTAGCATTATATAGGAAACAGTGCTATATCAATATGTGTGAAGCTATTTCAATTCTCAGGGTTAATGCTGGAATTAGTGAGGAGGTGACTTACATTTGAAAATGTAATTTTTTTAAGGCTAATATTATCATATTCAGACAAACCATTGACTCTCGCGGAGTTGGTTCTAGCCTCAAAGCTCCTATAACCCCTCCTACTCTATTCCAATTATACTAAATCCTAGAATAATTACCCGTTTCAGTTAGAACAACACACAATATGTTTGTGAGTGTGTGTGTGTGTGTGTTGTATCTGCCTGGAGAATCTACTTTTAGCCATAGAAATCTGGTCCAGAATTCAGATGATAAACATCTGCACATCTTTTTATTTTCTCCAAAAGTCAGATAGATATAAAATTGTGCTTGTCACTGCTTAATGATAGTTAGTTCTCTCAATCACCAGTGTTAACCCTTTACTTTGAGATGCTGTCAACTCTAGCCCTGCTCCACTGAGTATGTATATCAGCATATATTAGAAACTCCCCCTGGGCCTGGCATGATGGCCCAGTGATTAAACCCTCACCTGGTATGCACGAGGATCCCATATTGGCTCCAGTTTGTGTCCCAATTGCTTCACTTTCCACCCAGCCCCCACTTATGGCCTGGGAAAGCAGTAGAGGATGACCCTAAGCCTTGGGACTCCAGACCAGCATGGGAGACCCAGCTCATAGCTTCAGATCAGCTCAACTCCAGCCAGTATGGCCATTTGGGGAGTGAACCAGCAGAGGGAAGATCTTCCTGTCATTTTTCTTTCTCTCTGTAACTCTGATCTGTCTTTTAATAAAAAGAAATAAATCTTAAAAACAATAACAACAAAACTGTTGTGGTAAACTATTTAAAAAAAATGACAGAAACGTTCCTTGTCCTCCTTTGAGTGCTTTGATCATGAGACACTTAAGGGAAATGGAGATCAAGTGGTAGATGTTTGTGTCTTATGGAAGACATCTCCAGGGTATCAACTGCTTGTTAATCTCCACCTGTAATACAAGATTAAAGCGAGGTTATCAACATAAGACCATTTGGGAATGGGGTTATCTGATATACCTGTTGGATGTATGGAAGAAGAAGCTGTGAATGATGTTACAATTTTTAAAATCTGACTTCATTGTGATGTTGATACTTTATAATGAAATTTCAAGGGAAAGCAGAAAGCACAATAGCAAAAAAAAATAGTAATATGCAAGCACTTAAAACCTTTTTCTACTTCAGTAGAATTCTTATGCCTCCAAAGCAGTGTATTAGCTGTATATGTCTGCATGTCACTAAAAATTCTGTTAGCTGGTGAGAGGGTGAACAAGCTGTTGACCAGTCCTCTCATTTTGTAGCAACACATCTTTTAGTCGCCTTAAAAATTTTCTTTATTCTTTAATAATTCAGTTTATTTATAATTAGTAGATTTCATTTCTTGTCCCTTATCAAGGTAGATGTTTCTAGTCACATGTTATTTAAACCTTTGCTAATTCTCTCACAGTATTTATTTTACCAACTTTTGAAGAACCCAATCAAGTGTTAAGCAATGATTTATTTTTGAAGTTCATTAGCATCTTACTTTTCTAGACTTAATTCTTTTCCAATGCAAAAATAACATCTTTGTAACACCTAAAGACCTAGAGAATGGTCTTTCATTCTTTATCTGAACATGTTACATATTATACTTCAAAATGAAGGTATAATAATTAATAGAAATCAAGTTGTCTCTGTAACTTCCACCCTTTCTTCTCCAGCTTACATTGTGATACTATACAGGGAACAATCCAAATCGCTGCTATACTCAACTTATGAAGCAGTAACAACAGTGAAATCCTTTTTTGACTGAGGCATGGTTCTAAGTAACTGTTTGGAGCCACTTGTGTACAAGAGAACGTCTGCTTTGGCCAAAGGACACCCACAGTTGACAGTGAATGATCTTTTATTTTTTCCACCCAGAAAAAAATATTTTATAAAATTTCACAAGTTTAATTATGTCCATAAAAAATAATGAAGGAAGGAAGTAGAAACATGCAATATTTTGTCAAGTTCTGTCTGGACAAACTGCACGTACTTTGTCAGTTTTCTCAGGATCTAAAACTAGAAAATATTATTAGCTGGATACACATTTTCATTCATCTGGGTATAACATAAAGGTCAAGTCATCCTTGTCTTAGGTTAGCAGAGAAAGGTCACACCCACGGTACTGGCTCACAGTGAATCGCTCTGAGTTGAGATGTAGGAAAAATGTCCAGCTCCTTAAATATTGCAAAAATTTTTTTTTAAAAAAAGCATTCCCATAGACATCAATGAACATTGTGTGGTATCAACTGACTCCTACATCCTGTTTAGTTGCAGAAAATAAAAGGGACACTTAAAAATAATTTGGATTTCTAAATTTGAAATTGTGACTCTCTTGTTGGCATTTAAAAGCAGCAGCTAGTTAGGAGCTTACCCTTTGCCAAGATACTATGAAACAATGAGTATTTAAAAAAAAGTGTCACAATCTTTGCTAATTTCTAAAAACGATCTAATTTGTTACTTGTTTTCTCTTGTTTCTTGTTATTATTTTGCTAAATATAACCCATCTAGTCACAAACTATTTCTGAGTCTTCATTATCGGAGGTGGTTCCAACAAACAAAAAGTACCTGTAGTCCTCATGCAACAACAAATGCTTCCATTTTTTTTTAATTGAAAGGCAGATTGGATTTTATACAGAGAAGAAAAGACACAGGAAAACCTCTTCCTCAACTGGTTCGAGCCCCGACTGCCACAACAACTAAAGCTGAGCTGATTCAAAGCCAGGAACCAGGAATTTCTTCCCAGTCTCTCACACAGATACAGGGACTTAAAGTTTTGGACCATCCTCCATTGCTTTCCCAGGCCACAAGCAGGGAGCTAAGATGAACTGAGGCAACTATGGCATAATCTGAACCCACCTAGGACCCCAGCACTTGCAAGGTGAGGATTTAGCTATTGAGCCATATTATATTCTTCATACTATAATTTTCTTTCCCGGATGAAGATTGAGGGTCCTAAATTTGAGTGGTGTTTGGTTTGTTTGGTTTTGATTTTGGTTGTTGATTTTGGCAACAGAAAAGGTGAATTACTTTCACTCTCTGATAGATCTGAGAAGAACCATTCAAACTAATAAAGGGTGAAGAGTCAAGAACTCTTAGAGCGTGAGTAGGTCACATTAGCCCAGGATAAATCCCAGAACACATTGGAGAGCAGAGGTGTTCAAAGGTACAGAAATACAGGGCATTAACAGCAATGGTTCAGAGAGAAATATGCCTAAGGCAAAACTCTCAGCTTTAGCTTCTGCTGATGGTAAGAACCTCTCTGGGTATTTTACTGAGGAAACTGGGACTCCGACTGCTGCATCTTTAGGAAGGCCTGGCTAGGAATTTGTATCTTGAATGACTTCTTTACACTCATTTATGTGACTGATTCTCAAAATAGATACGCAAATACACACTTGTTCAGAATCGTGTGTGTGTGTGTATACTCTTACATATAAATAGTTATCCCCTCTTTGGTCATAATGATCATGTAAAACTGTCACGTGAACAATCAGTTACTGCTCTCCACACAAATAATTGGCTTCCTTTAACAGTATCTAAATGAGTACATTTTCTAATACCTATTGAAAGAATGAATAGATGTGGAAGGCCATAGGCATGAGGACTTTGCTATAAGACATTAATGCCATTATTACAAAGAGTGAAATCGAAAGAATGCAACAGGTACAACAAGAGTGCTGTTCTTTTAGATCGTATTAGTTTGCTAAGGGTACTAGCACAGTAGAGGACAAAAGTGGCTTGCACAAAACAGAAATGAGTTGTCTCTCATTTCTAGAGAGTCAAATTCAAAACCAAGTTAATTGTAGGTGCATTCTCTGTGTGCAGCATGTAGGAAAGACTCCCTCCATGTTTCTTTCTAGTTGTTTGTTTTTGCTTTTAATAGGTCAAGTGGAAAGGGGGAGGAAGAAGGTTTGATGTTCCTTCACTTTCTTCCTTTTTTTTAAAGATTTATTTACTTTTTTTTTTCTTTGCAAAATCAGATATATAGAGAGGAGGAGAGACAGACAGGAAGATTCTCTGTCCAATGATTCACTCCCCAAGTGACCAAAATGGCTGGAGCTGAGCCAATCCGAAGCCAAGAGCTAGGAACTTCCTCCAGGTCTCCCTCATGGGTGCAGGGTCCCAAGGCTTTGGGCATTCCTCGATTGCTTTCCCAGGCCACAAGCAGGGAGCTGGATGGGAAGTGAAGCAGCTGGGATTAGAACCAGGGCTCTTATGGAATCCCGGGCATGTTCAAGGCGAGGACTTTAGCCACGAGGCTACGGTGTCGGGTCCTACTTCATTTTCATTTGAAATAATTCAATCTCCCTGGAGTTACATGAATTTTTGCATATTTGTTTCTGAATTTCTTTTTTTCTTAATTCAGCTCTAGTTTCACTGTATTAAATATCCATCCTACAGTGCAGTATCTTCCTGTACATGAATTGTGACAAATTAAGATTTATCGCTCTGCTTAAAAAGAAGGGTACATTCTAAAGGACTGGCAATAATTTCACATGTTAATTTCTAACATTATAGTGTATCAAGATTTGTGTAGGTTATACTGCAGTCAATCAGCCCACTGTGCATGTGGCTTCCAGCAGCAAAAACTTAGCTGTTGTTCATTCTAGATGGCTGTGTTCTACCTGTCAGAATCACTCAGGGACGAATCCATGCTTGTGCAGCAGTAATTACCTGAAAAGTTGCCAGTCACTTTGCCAGGAACACAACAAAACAACAGAACTAAAGAGCATTTCTGCCTTCTCTCAGTGGCCATTGAATACTCATGAGCCAAGGAGGTCCAGGAAGTATAGTAACTCAACTTTACCAGGAGGCAGTAGAATCAGAGCATCACTAATATTGTGAGACTTCAGATACAGGAATAGAAAGTTTAGCATGCCTGGATATCAATTTGGGGACCATGGTTTGTCACTGAGCAACCTACTACCTACCTCTGGGTATTCATCTGTTCTCAATCTATCAATATACCTCTGTACTTTTCTTCATCTGTTTTTCTCTAAGCAGAGAAGTCCTACATGTATAGGCCTGTAGCAATCACCCTCTAAGGAAGCTAGTTAGCATGAGTGACTGAGACCCATTCTGAAATATCCCTTGAGTCCGAAGCACAGAGAGTGAACTGGTGAATTGCTGTAGATGAATAAGTGTACCACAGAAAGATGATGGAGTTCATATTCAAGCATTGCCAAATTTCATATTCAGTGAATGGATTTGTGGATAAAAGCTGGTTCTTCTCAACTCAATTTTTTTCATTTATTACGAAGTAGTGAAGTAATCAACAGAAATAGTTAGATGCAAGTTTTTAGCCTATATGTTTCTTCAAGTCTATTTAACAATTTCATCTGCAAATAATAACTTCTTCCAAGTGCATATTTTACTATGTATATTATCACATATACTTCTGTTATTTCTGAGAAAATATACAATGTCATATAATTGTGTGCATGAGAGACAGAGAGAAAATTAACACTTGCCTTGATTTAAAAACATTAAAAAAAAAAACAGATACAAGCAAGTTTTTTGGAGAAAAATAAGAACTGAATTTCCTATCTTTAAATCAATATATTTTTGCACAAACCCTCAATACCTCCCCTTCTTTTGTTTTGTCCATTTTTATATAAATTTATGCTCTGAAGAATGAAACCCATGGGTCCAATTAACTATACTATTTGATTAATCTTTAAATTTCTCCGAAGCCAAAGCACAACTAAAATTATCAAACACTATTTGGGAAATAACTGAATTTTCAAAAAATACACTCTGTCAACTATCTTTTGTACTTGAAATATGAAGATAAGATGAATAAACTAATAAAAAAGATTTTAAAGTGCTTGCATAAGATTTAATTTTTAAAAAGCTGCTCTTTGAAAAATATGTGCAAGCATAAATATGGAATTTGTGATGTGAATAGCCACTAAGCCTACACTCTAAAGCGTTTCAGCATTTTGTTTGGAAATGCCATGGTTATCACAGTCACTCAAGGGTGACTCAATGCATTTGATTGCTCAGAACTGCAACAAAAGCAACTCTAACTCCGATAGGATTTTATCATGCGGGGGAATCTCAAGACATTTGAAAATATATTAGCAATAAAATGTGAATCCAACTTGAAATGTTTGCAATTCATGAAATGTTGATGAGGATGAACAGGTCCCAGCACCAGCAGCATGATCAGTGTTAAGTGCCTGCCTGTGGGAACTGTGGCATCATTGCTGGATACCCAGAACAGTCATGTTGCATAAAACAGAGATGACATGTGTTCCTGCCTGACAGATGCTGATAAAACAGTGACAAGAATAACAAGTGCCTAAGAAACTCATTCTGCCAAAAATCTCTCTGCCTGGTACTAACAGAAGGGAATAAACATCCACTCTAGGGGTAGGATGTCCCCTCAAACCAAGGCACTGTTCCATCCTGAAGGCACAGACACAGCAATGTCGAAAGGCAGGGCTTGCAGATCAGGCTAAGCTAAACATGAACATGTGTAACAAGCAGAGATGTGAATGGCATTAGGGTCTACATACAGGGACAGGATCAGAAAGATATGATGCTGAAGCCGAAGAACGTGGTTAAAGTTAGGAATACAGATTATGGCAGCTGTTAGCTGTGACTTGCTAGATAGTGGTAACAAACAAGTAAAGAAATTCAGTGATGCATACGCCTTCCACAAATGTCCAAGATGTGTCTTTCTGGATGGCTAACTCTATGTCTAACAGGAAATATGAAATAATGCCGTGCTTCACAAATAAATGTGGGCTTTCGGGAAAACAACAACTTAAGAGGCTGTCACCTGTGAGAACAGCATCCCACATGGGTGGCACATCCTGTCCCCACTTCCCCACTTCAGGCACAGGTCCCTGTCAGTGGCCTGGGAAGAAAAAAGCAGCGAAAGACGGCCCGAGTGTAACTAACACAGCTTTAAAAACAGAGCAAGAAATAACTCAAAATAGGAAAGTATGTAGTGGACATGAAATTTATTGGTTTTTTCTCTTTTCTTTTCCTTTGTACTTTTCTCCGTTTTCATTGGTTTAAAAATCCTTCTTCCCTAATGGACTATAAGAAGATTCTGTTTCAGTGGGTAGACTCTCAGTACAAAGACCGGTGACTCTCAATGTAGGGAAAATCAGAGTAGAGATGGACATTGTATCTGGCTAATCAGTAAGCAGTATCCACTAAGGAGAAGGGCAGACCCCTGCTGGATGTCAAGGGTGGTGATGGACAGTGGCTCAGACAGATCCTGCAGGGATCAAAGGTATTGAATTACTTCTTCCATTGCTCCAAGTGAGAGGCACAGTGGTTACCGCTTGGTCACAATGAGGACTGCGGATAGCCTCTGCTATTAACACTCACTGTCCCTCTTCATGGTATCTCTACAGAGGTGGCTTCTTCATCCCAGTGCCGCTTAAATCTATCACTGTACATCCCTTCTCTTTCTTTCAGCATATGGAATATTTTCTACTACAAAGGATTTGATCATCACTATAATTGGTCAATATTTTCCAAGTCATAGGCTTCATAGCGTTGGGAGCTGAAACTTATACTCTGTATTTCTGCTCCACTCCTTTTTTCATGCCATTTGGGTTCCCCATAATTAAGTATTTTTAAAAGAACAAAGGATTCAGGGTAAATGGCAACTGGACATTTTGCCTAGCTTTTCTCTTTCTTTCCCCAGCCACACGGCTATACATTAATTTTCTAAAATATGTCCATCTCTTAGAGCTTAGCATATTTACATTCCCAGCTCTACCTCCTTTATCTCTTCTCTTTCCAAAAAGCTGCTGGGTCTCCATCAAAATCAGATCCAATGTCAGTCTTATATTATTTAAGAACATTCATTAAAATCGCCTACATGGGAATTTATGTACTCGTTTACAATGTAATTTTTCCATTAACAGGAGTGCAATAAGAGTAGGCACCAGAGGTTAATCTGAGCCTAACAGAAGCTTAGAAATATTTGCTTAAAAAAAACAAACACTGTCGCCTTGAACACGCCCTGGGATCCCATATGGGCGCTGGTTCTAATCCCGGCAGCCCCGCTTCCCTTCCAGCTTCCCGCCTGTGGCCCGGGAAAGCAGTCCAGGACAGCCCAAAGCTTTGGGACCCTGCACCGCGTGGGAGACCCGGAAGAGGCTCCTGGCTTCAGATTGGCATAGCATCGGCCATTGTGGTCACTTAGGGAGTGAATCATCGGACGGAAGATCTTCCTCTCTGGCTCCCCTCTCTGTATATCCGCCTTTCCAATAAAAAAATAAATAAATAAAAATAAATCTTTAAAAAAAACAAAAACAAACACTGCCATATGCATCATCCCATCCCTGCTTCTCCCTTATTAACTGAAATCCAATTTTTAGAGTTTCTTCATGATGCATGTAGTTACAATATGTTCCTTCCCAAACTTCCCTGTATGGAGATGCAGTGTGGTACACCTCAATGTCAATCAGATTACAATGGAAAATACAAAAGACTGACACAGACTGAAGCTTTTGTGCTTCTGCCCATTACAAGGTTATCTGAAACGTGAGTATAATGTCTCACTGGAGAAGCCCTCTGAGGAAGGATAGCGAGAAAGTCACAGGTGAATGATAATGGAAAAGGATGCTAGAAGAGCTCAGGGTCTTTTAATGCCATCTCAAGCACTCACCAAAGCTTAGGCTCTTCCTTTAGAATTCTTCCCTTGTGAGAAAAAAAAAGCAGTCTTCCTTGGTGAAGCCAATTAGGTTTCCAAAAGTATGATGCCTATTCAAAGTGGGATTTTAAGAAAGTTACTATGTACCATAATTCATCAAGGTCACAGTTTAATCACTTTGTTGTTGGACAAGATGATTTTAAAAATCACCAGTTCTGATGTGTGTTTTCTTATAAAATAGAAACATAATATATTATCTGGACCTTGTCATCTTCAAATCATAAATACTACTTTCATTTTGAAAAGCCAGTGTGACATATGAAGTTCAAATAGCTTCTATGTATGAAACAACATGCCAGATGGCTTAATTAACAATATTTCCTTTTAAAGTGCACATGTTGTACATTTTCCTATTTTATACTTTATCCCTGCATTTGCAAAAAAAAAAGTATCAACACATCATTAGCTTAAAAGATTGCAATTAAGAATTCATGGAAAGACTGAAAGGATAGTTGTCTCATTTAATTTCACGCAATCAGACATTATTTTCTTCTGAAAACGGTGCTGAAAATGTGATTGTGGTAGAGCAGAAATGTGTAATTTGAAGCAATGCTTGCAAGCTGCTGATTTACAAATCCGTGCTAATAAAGCTCAATCAAATTGCTTAGAAAAGTTTACAGTTGCATCACAAGCCCTTGTATTTAATGAATAATGATAACCTAACCCAAAGAGGGATTGTCATTGCCACTGACTCAACTGGCTTTCGAGGAAGTAATGCCTAGACCATGGGAATGTTGTTTTGGATTGCATCCTTTCCTCATTTGTGTGTCTTGGGTCAATGAGACAATGTTTAATATAGGGATTTAAGCCACATCAGTATGGTTTCCGGCCAGGACTGTGGGTCTCAAGGTGTCAGCTTAACCTCTTGAAAGGTTAAAAACAGAGGCAACAGCCAAGAGGTCATTGAAAGTGTCCCACTGGCATGCATTTGGCTTGGGTCGGGGGCAGACCAGGCTGAATCTGTTCATGTCATCCACTGGTAAATCTGACCGCCAGAACAGAATGTGGGTCGAACCAGGTCCGGTCGTAACAAAAGTAACACGCAGGCTGGAATGCCAAGGTGAGGTAGCCTGAGCCGGATGCAGCCGCAGCACCCAACCAACACAAGTGAGAACCAGGAAGGGAGGCGGCAGAGCTGACAGGAGAAAAAGGGGAGGCTCCCTAGCTGAACAGCAAGTTACACTGAGGAGCGGGAGCTGGGTGGGGGGTAGACTAGACCAGGCAGGGACACAGCGCCTGTGCACCTCATGGGGACCAGATTGGGTGATAACCAGGCTAGGCTGACCAATCCCATTGGCGTAAGCTACAACCAGAGTTGGTGAGGGTTGTCGGGCTTAGTTGTAGCAACAGAAGGGTAACGGGGACAGACTGGGCTAGTATGCCATATATACTGGCAAGCCAGGGTAGGAGGTGGGCCTGGTTGAGGCTACTGTGGGCCGCCCTGACTGAGCTGCAACTCCTACTAGTTCGTGCGAGGGACAAATGCGTCCAGGGTGGAACCAGGCGGGACTGTAAGAAGACACGGGTGGAGACAGAACCGGCCCAGCAACTGCAGCCACCAGCTGTCCGGGGCAGTGGACTGTGACGGACCCTATGCTACTAAAACAGCAGGAATCTGGACTGGGAATACCTCAAAATTTCTTCGAGGATCTTCCCATTTGAGACACCGGACTCGGAGTCCTAACCAGGGAAAGACAGGACAAATCAAGCAACAACCTCAGCCATCTGATGGCAGCAGAGACTGGGCAAATGGAGACCCTAGACGGGACTGTGTCAATCAACGAACTCTTCAATGACCACATCATGATTGGGGTGGCGAGACAGGCAACGACCCATGGATAGTGAACTATTGGAACCACTTGATCGAGTATCTCGAAGCGCACCCCACTCCCGGGACTTGGGGTGGGCGGGAGATTGGGTGGGGCTTCTTCCTCTATATCCCCCTTTAGACCTTGACCCTTTTTTACCCCAATTAAATTTGTAAGGATTGTCAAAATTAAAAAAAAAAAAAGAAAAACATGTTGTGAACTCAAAAAAAAAAAAAAAAAAAAAAAAAAAAAAAAAAACAGAGCCTTTTGATACACAGCCAACCATGTTTAGGTGGGGCAGTGTTATTAAATTTCCACCACTAAAGTTCAGGGGAACTATGTTGGTTGACAATGACTTGTGTATATTTTCCAATGCATTGCTGGCAGGAAACAGCTCTACCCAGGCATACATTGGGAGAGGACGTCTGCAAGATCTGTGACTGATGCTTTTGTGCTGACCCATGCACCTCTTCGCTTCCCTGGTTTTAATCTGTATTTTTAACAGACTGTACCAGCAAGAAGTAGCTACTTTTAGTGAGTTTTATAAATTCTTCCAGGAATTATGAAAATTATAGATTGCTTGGGGTAATTTTTGAATCTGCATTTGGCATGGAAGAGGTAGCCTGTGCAGGGCTGTGGTGCTAGCTTTGGAGCTGCTGAAATGTAGCATCACAAGCAATGTAATTCATTAGGTCCAGGATACTTACAGATGCCATCACTTGGTAATTGCAGTAGAAAATCAGTGTGGTTAGGCAATTGAAAAATAGCCATTCCTGTATTAATAAATGGCCTTACACATATTAACAGTAATTATTTATTTAGTTCATTTATGTGTGCAGCATGTCTGTGTGTTTATGCATGAATGGGTAGTTATGTGAGTAATTACAATTGATTTTGTAATTAAGCAAGTTGAACAGGAATCCTTCTCAGAAAAATATTTCATTTGATTGGTAAAGTTATTAGATATTTGGCATAAAATGTCATTTTCCTTGCAGCAGTTTTATGTAGAAACAAAAGGAAATGTTAAGAACTTGGATTCAAATTTAACTATGCATTATGACTGCTGTATATCTGAGAAAGTGAAGTAATATTTCAGAAAGTCAAAATGTTCAAAATGTTCTATAAAAGGCTATTCAAAATGCTCTTACAATCTTTGTTTCTTCACTAACAATTGCTTTACATTTTCAAAGGTGCTCATATTCTCACAGTGATATGGAGACACATTCTTCCCATTATGTAATGAATTACAACACAGCCTGTATATTCATATTCATGGCCCAGCTTTGTTGTTCAAGTGTGTTAGCTAATTTTACCAGCAGAAAAACAAATATCCAGAGGCCATGGTTACAGAGATTATTATTATTTCAATCACGTAAAGTAAGCAGAATATTTTCCTTATTCCAGAGGGGGAGTTATTCAAATTATATTTCATATTTATCTGTTTTCTGCTATTAATTTATGTCAATAGGAGCCAATAGATTTAATCTCAGAAAACAGTAGCAATGAAAAAGAAAAACAAAACAAATTAAGAATCCTATAAACAGATTGTATTAAGCATGCAATGCCATAAGAGCTAAATTTGGGATATTTGAGAATTAGCATAGAAAAAATTCATCAGCTAGAAAACATTATTATTAATACTATCATAGTTCTTATGTACAGCTGCTCTGGTAGGTAGAGAACTGTCTGAATTCTAGAAATAGTCTTTACATAAATTAGGTCCAACATATCCTACTGTAATAAGTCACATATGAACAAGATAGAACAGTGCTTCCTTGAGGGATAATATAAATGTGGCACCAACATGACTTCAAGAGACAGGTATAAATGTATGGAGTTCTGTGATCACTTAAGCTATTTTTTCCTTTTGGTATGTTTTGAATGCAATGGACAATGGTGCTTTAGTAGCACATGACATGCAAAGGAATCATTACCAACATGCAAGTTATCTATGGTTAGTTGAAGGCAAATCCCCACTAAAGAGCATAGATAGAGCATGAATTTAAAAAATTAAAACACTGTACAGTATTAAGGCTGTAAGGACTTGAACGTAGAATTTTTTTTTTATTTTTAAACATAATTGAGAGATGAAGGAAACAAGTGTTAAGCTTAATGCTTTAAAATCTGTCCAGATCACAGCCAGAGACCATGAACTTTTCCCTGGTGATCTTCACAAAACCTTAGTTCTTAGGGCAGCAACTCGGTGTTAAGTGAAAATCAGGTACAAAGGTAATTTTTGGCAGTTGCAGAATTTTAGTAAAATGTGAGTAGACTGTTTTAACCACACTTATTCTATACAAATAAGACCATATTTTAGCAAATAGTGAAATTCAGATGTCTACAACTGGGATTTCTGTGTGTGCTCATTATAAAGATGCAAATTTGAAATTCATAAATCTATATGAGATAATATTAGAGTATAGCAGCCTATGTCTTCATATCTGAGGTCATATAATCTAATGAGCATGTAATAACATCGCTAGAGTAAATTAGTTTGCAAAAAGGTATCTACGCTTATTGGAACCCTTTCCAACAGTTCTTTGCCTTTGTTCCTTTACTGTAATGAGACCTATATGTCCTCAACTGTGGGATGAAATAACATATACTCCAATACATTACAGACATTACTAATTCATTCTGTAAAATTTGTGGAACATACTTCGGATTCAATCAGTTCAAAAATGGATAGACTATTCTATCAAACATTTATGAATTTATCAATGTGATTAAGTACATTAGTCAGATTTTCACAGCTACAACTAAAAATATCTGAAAAGAATTTCTTAGAAATGATAAGTTTAATTTTGGTGCATTTTTGAGGTTAAAAATTAGGTCAAGGAGCCCTCATACTCTGATTTCTGCTGAGGATATGGAATGGCCAAACACACTCAGAGGAGACGTCACTTGGAAAGCCGGAGAGCAGAAAGAGATGAGATAGGTCAAACTCAGTTTTTATGAGGGCTGCATTCAGTGATCCAAATATTTACCCCTGCCAATCCCATCTCCTAGACACCATTACTGAATCAAGCCACCATCCTTCTTCCATTTACATAAAACTTTTGTGGAAGATTGCCCCTGGATCTCAGCCTACTTGAGCTATGTGGGAGGTCATAAGGAAACGACACACTGGGTGCCCATGGGAAGCCCTGGCAATGGTCTTGGCACACTTAGACTCAAATTGGCCTGATCACTGGTCATACAGGCAAGAACAGTGGGATGCACTCTGTTTTTTCTACTCTTTCCTTGGATAAGCTGTGTTGGGACTTCCTTGGTAAGCAACTATGAGAAGGCCCATGTTACCTACATGGTGTGGGTGAACTGTAGCATGCCTGCCAGCCATACGTGTTGTATGTGACCTGCAGCAGGATTGGAGTGTGCAGTGCTGCTGTCTTCTAACCAATTACAGTGCTGCTGTTGGATGGGGGGATTGTTGGGAGATGTCCTTCTGCCTTCCCTTCTTCTTGGGCTAAAAAGAATTGTGCTTGCTTTACAACAGACATGCTTACCAGACTGACTCTGGTGGTTTTTGCTGAGGAACACTGCCATTCCATCCCCTCCATTGTAACAGGAGCCTGCAAATCAGAACCCTGAGAAAGACTGGGAATCAAACCCCCAATATATGGAGAACATCTAAACTACAGGCTAAACCATCACATTAAATCTACTGGAGTTCCTGGAATTATCACATGGCAAAGAACAACTCACATGGTTGCTTTGATTTACTAAAAATTGTATTTAACACGGGCCTGCTCTCAATAAGATTCAGAGTGTAGTCATTTCTTAGCCTAACATGGACAATGAAATTCAAAAGCACAAGGTAATAGAAACTATGGAATACAACTGTGCAAACTGCAAAGAAACTGCCCCAGAGCATGTACGATATACCTCTGGCTCCAGAAGATACTATATATCTAGAGAGAGTTTAGTACACAATCTCTTCATTAGTGAAGGGGCTTTGGTATCCTTAGCCACATCTCTATATCCTTTGTAGACTGAAGTTCGTTATAGATTGGGAGTAATAATTAAAGATGTCATCATTGAACTAGCTCTAATGACCTTGATGGAGATACAGAATGTTAGAGTGACAGGAGTTAAACACTGGGTGTTATACTGCAGAAACAAAGTTTGGGTTTAATTGCCATGGTAGGCAGTAAGAAAGGAGACGTTTTTATTCTACAGTGATCTTTACAAAGCCTAATTAATCACAGTTATCTTAAAAGCAAAATAGACAAGCTACGTGTTGAACAGAGGAAGATTAACATAACAAGCCTTTACTGTTCAAATACTGCACATTCAAAAAGAAAGAAAATAAACAGCAAGCACATTTAACTAGTCCTTTGTTGACCCAAGGAAGTCCTTGGGATTTTCTAAGGAGAGAATTTTGTATGCCTAAGGCCTTGGATCTTCTTGTACCCATTTGACCAGACGAGTTTATCTTAATCATATACATCCAATGCCTATACTTATTCTGAGGAATCTGGGATTAGTCATGCGGGTGGTGCATGCCTGCATGACTGACACCAGAGTGAACACCTAAAAACAAGCTTGAGCTGAGCTGGCAGCATTCCACATCTGTTGTCACACACATTTCTGAGAGACTCCCCTTAGAGGAAACCACCGGATGCCTGCTCTTCACCTCTGCTGAGGTTTACCACATGTATCTATCTTCTTCCCTCTAGTATACTGTAACCAGGCTTATACCAGCTTTTCTGTGTCCTGTGAATCCACTGAGTGTACCATCCTGCGGGAGGGCCATCTCGAGGATCACTGGCATGCCTCATCTGGAAGACAGAGGAAATTCTTTGTCTCCTCTCCAGAATGGTGATTTTAATCATAAAGGGCAGTCATGACTTCTCCCACAGTTTCCTGGCTTAAAGTGGTGCAGCGACTAGAGCATCTTGATTAAAAATACTTGCTGAGGAAAGAACAGAGGCTGCTGCAGTCACTATTCCTCCAAAACTCCTTCAAGGTCTCCCGTGGCCATATTCTCATCGTGGTAGAAAAACAAAATGCACATATTGTATAGTGATTACTAGATCCTCTGATGAAACTGTACCTAATTCCTAAGAATGCAAATTCTATTGTGATTCATCAGTTAAAATAGACATTTAAAGTGAAGAGATGTGTGGGTGGGAAACCATAACATACAAAGCCATAATCCCACACAGCCTAGAAAAGACTGATTGTTCTGCAGTTGGTATTTTCCTGTATAAAACACCAAGTTTGATTTACTGTTACTAGTGTATTAGCATATTTTTACACTTAACAGGACATCTATTCATTTTAATTAAAAAAGAATCTTACAATATTTCCAATATCACCATAGAATACATTTACCACAATCTCCTGCAGCTTAAATCACTAAGTCTAATAAATACAAAATCCTTATATCTCTCAGGTACATATCTTAAAAGGCAACACAATGGCTAAAAAAATCACTCATCTCAATATTTGGGAACAACCATCTATAGAAATGCTTTTGTTTACCTTCTTAGGAGGACTACATTAAATTTGCTTTTCATATTCTTGCCATTTGAAGGACATTTAATTTTCTAGAAAGGATGCATATGAGTTCAGAGACAAATATATGAAAAAGAAGTTATACTGAGGAACAATGATCTGACTAACAACAACCAGAAAAGTCCACTGAGAACCAGAAGTGCCTGAGATATTGGCATGCACGAGCGATCAACCACCGGCTCTAAATTCTCCTTTCAAAATATCTTCATTATGAGTTCTTTTTTCTGTGGACAGTGATTCTACAGCAACCATGTCTTGAAAGAATGATAAATCATTGTTATCTTCGCCTGCATGTTGACACACATTTTCTCAAGTCCCCTGGGCCTGTGTGATTGTCCCTAGCAAGCTGTGATGTTTTATCTCTAGGTCATACCACAAGTACTGTGTTTTATGACCAGTTGCTATTTTTTCAGATTTGTTTCTTTCCAATCCTATCAGAACTTCAGAGGAAATGTCAAATGGATGCTGCTCATCTTCATCACTCAAAATCAATAACAAGGCATGATTTTCTTCACTCAGACTTGACATTTTTTTATAAGATTCCTTCATCTGATTTTTTTCTTCTTCAAATATCATACTCAGAGATAAAACTGTCTACTCCAATGAACAAAATCTGTAAAGTTTTTTTCTACTTTATCAAACACTTTGGCAATTAATTTTGCCCATGTCAAGCACCATAATTGACTCCTTTCCTCTCTTCGTGGTTGAAATCAATACAGGCACAGAGATTCTTGACATTTTTTAATTGTCCTCTCTGATAAACCTATGGGCAAATTTACTTGACCTCATATAAAAGGTTACGTTTATATTTGTCTCTGTATAACTGTCATTTTTATATAACATCACAGAATATCACTCACATGCTATCCTAATACTGGTTCAGAAAACAAAATAATATCAAGCAAATGTCAGTTCAACTGAAAAGCTTTGTTATTTTTGTTGTTGTTGTTGAATCTCATTGAAAATGCTCTTTGTGAAAAACATCTTCATTCAAATTTTACAAGTCCAGAGCCCAAAAGGAAAGTCTCTCATTATTCTGTAATCAGTTATCCAGCTTTATCTATTTCTTAAAATTTATTTAGTTGAAACACAGAGTTACACAGGGACACACACACACACACACACACACACACACACACACACTCACATACACACAGACATTTGTACCTGCTGGTTCACTTCCAAAGTGGCTGCAATGGTCAGGGTTGGACCCGAAAGGAGCCAACCACCAGAGCCTCCATCTAGGTATTCTTGTGTACTCAGAACTAACTTCATATTATATATCACTTTCATGCACATTTATTTAATTTTATAATATATAATCTCTTTTTTAAAAAACATGTTGGTAAATTAATTTGAGACATCAAGTTATAGAGAGAGAGGAGAGAGAATGATAGGCAGATGGCTGTCACTCATTGGTTCACTTCTCAATACCTAGAGCTATGCCAGGCTTAAGTCAGGAACCAGAAATTCTATTCATATTTCCCTCATGGGTGCAAGAAACCCAGTCATCTTTTTGCCATTTCTTACTACCTCCCATGATGTTTACTAGCTGAAAGCTGAATTAGCGGTGGAGGGTGGGACTCAAAATGGCATGCCACTGTCCCAAGTCAAAGCTTTACCATAACCACAAATTTCACTCCCAGACAGATTTGTCTTTATACGATGTTTACTCTAGATTCCAGAGAGATTGCATTTCCTTTATTTTTTTTATCTACTGTGATATTTTTAAATGTAATCTTCAGTTAGTATAATAATACAAAGAAAGCAAATAAATAATTCAAACTTGCCATAGACCCACTGTCATCACTTATCCAAATTGTCCAGAACTGTTGCTCATCCTGATATTAACGAAATAAAAATAATCAAATTGGAACTACAACAATGAATTTCAACTTCAAAAACCATAAAGCCAATAATAGTTTCTAAGACTTTGGGTTCCTTCTCCCAATTATTAAAATAGGTGGATTTCCCGTACATTTTCACTCCACGTGTGCTTTAAATCTGACTTCCACTCCAACAAAACTTCTTAAGGATGGGACTACTGTCTCTTCCTAGCATTACCGTGTTTCTTCTGCTACTGTTCTATGTCCACTATTACAGTTTGAGTTCCTTGGCACTATTCTTTCTCATTCTCTTTTAACTGACTTAGCTCCATCATTTCCTCACTTACTCCTCCGCTTCCCAACTTCTTCCTGGGAGTGTTATTATGCATGTACACTTTGCATTTAATGAGAAACAACCAAAATTAAAAGACATAAAAGAGTGAGGAAAGGGAAGAATAGAAATATGAGGGAAATGAAGGAGCTAGGTCTGTGACTTAATAAAGTGCAATTAAAGTCATAGATGCTAAACTTCCAGTCTAGCTCCTTGAGAAAGCAGCAGAAGATGCCCCAAGTGTCTGGGCCTGCACTCATGCGAGTGACCTAGTCTAAGCCCCTGGCTCCTGGATTTAGCCAGCTCAGAATCAGCAATTGCAGCCCTTTGGAAAGCAAACCAGCAGATACAAGGTTTATCTCTCTGGCTCTCTGTTTTGTTTTGTTTTTTTTCCTCTCTCTCACTCTGCACTCAAGCACTTTTTCAATAATTTTTTTTAAAAAGGAGTGGAAAATGATAAAAAGAGATGGGGTGAAAAAAATGAAACTAATCTTTTAAATTTATCTGTCCCCTATCTGATTTTGTTCTAACTCTTTTTCTTAGCAGAAAAAAAAAAATCTTATCTTTGTTTTTCAGCCATAGGATGTCTTCACAAGTATTTGCACACCAACAGAATAACCTTATGCATGATGTTATCCATAAGGATGCCATATATCATTGAATAAGGCATGTAAATATAGGGTTGCAATAGGTAGATAGGTGTTAGTTTAACTGGTAATGTTGTCAAAGACTCAAGCACTTTTTCAATGATAATTGTATTAGTGACCAACCTATGTGTGTTCCTGATGTAATCCATCAGATGTAACTTATGTCTTTACAGCAAGATGAAGAAATGCCAATAATTGGTACATTGAGGAACAACCATGAGAACAGGCAACACAATTAAGCCTTTTGTTTGGCTAGGAGAGATCCTGAAAGAAATCCATTCTGCTAACACCTTGATCTTGGATTCTCAGTCTCTAAAGCTGTGAGAAAATAAATGCCTCTAGTTGATGCCACCCAGTCTTGCAACAGCTCTCTAAAATTATGACATGGGTTTATAGCAATCCGGTCAAACTAATACAATAGGGTACATTGCCACAAATGAGGACACACACACACAAGTGAGAACAATGACTGTTATTGTGGAAGAGAAGAAAGAAGAAAAGGAGAGGCAGACCCTTAGTAGACACTTTCTCAGGCACATATTTTGAAAAGACAGAACAGGTAATTGGGCTTCTGCCATCTACATGGAAAGACAATGCTTGCTTTCATTACCACCATCTTTGGTTCTAGTCCAGATAGGAATTTAGGAGTTTGACCAGAAGAGTATGACAGTCTCTTTCTCAATCTATCCTTTAGTTTTTCAAATATATTTTAAGCAAGTTTCTGCATAAGCCACACACATGCCTTGAAATGGCATTCCTATTTCTAAAAAATGCAAACATGAAAAGCACTGGCCGGGTCCTTGGGTGGCACTAAGTTAGCTCTGGGTACTTGGAGGTATGGACCTATAAGGCATCCGGCAGATGGAATACTAGGAATCAAGGAAAATCAACGGAATGCATTTCTGCTAAGGAATGAAGGCAGACTCCCAATGAAACTTACAAATATACTTAGACAAAAAAAAAATTACAATCGCTGCAATTGTCCAAGCCAACAATATCAAGACCCACGTTAAGAGCAAAAAATCGGAGCCGTTTCTCTTTCATCTCGTTTTAAGAGTTGTGCCCTGGTGATGCTCAATGTCAACATGGCTAGGGGATGTTTTGCTCATCTTCTCAAGGAATGGCTTTTTCTTGTTTCAATTCGCAGATTTATGGTGTCAAATCTAATTATTCTTCCTGTGAATTTAACCTTTTTGCATCTCATAGTTATTGGTGTCTTTCTCAAATAGTTCTTGTGATTCATTAATCGATCACCAATAAGAGACTGATTGGTTGTAAACACCTGAGATTGTTAATGTCTTTTTTATCACCTTTATTGATACATCTCATGAGTAGTGATATTCCAGTTTTTATTGTAATTTCTTTAGCACTACATGGATCATGTGTTTGCATCCATTCCTACATGAAAGTTCTTGATACCCTTTTTCACCACTCTAACAACACATTGGTATTTTTTGTTGCATATTTGTTAACTTCATGCTGATGAAAGTTTACTACTTTTCTCCCCATTGTGGACTGTGTACACTGGCTCTGTATTTAAGATGATGCAGAATGGAAGTGTAGCTGAACTGATAAGTGGAGACAGAGAACACAATGTCTCTATGCGTACAGAACAAAGATGGATTCCCAGTGAAAGGGCTGAAGATGTCCTGACAGTAGGATGCTGGACTCTGACATTTTCCAAGCCTACATTGTCAAGAGACATTTCAATGGCAGCATGATGGGCTTATGAAAGACACTCATGGTAAAACTAGATGGGAAATCAGTGGGGAAGAGAGGGAGCTTGGGGATGGAGACAGGAAATTTCTGTACTTATTAAACTGTGTCATAAAACAACTGCAACAACAACAAAAAGGAAATTAAGAAATTAAGGCATCTTCTTAGTGTTTCTTTACCATATGAATCTTTGTATAAAATAAAAAGAAATCAATGTGAAAAATGCAAATGCTTTATAAACAGTTGTATTTTACAGGTAATAATGACAACTTGAAAAAGTCATAAATGCTCAATATACACGATTTTTACTAATCTTTTTTAAATTGTAGTTGGTTCAATCAAAGGATATGGAGCACTCAGGTACAAAAGTAAGGCTGAAAATATTTTGCTTTTGTGCAAGGTTGGTCTAAGGTACTGTGCCATTGCTAAGAGCAGAATTCCAGTTTTATTTCTAATGAAATACAAGTGAAGCTTGTATTAAAGTGATTTCTTTTGTATAATATAACTAGTACACATAATCACTCTGACGAGTTTGGAGAGAGTAGTAAAAAATGTTCAAATTTCTCTGCCAGCTTATTGAAATAGACCAATTATAAAAATGTTAACATGTACCCCAGCAGGAACCACATGATGGCCAGTATCTTGCAAGTGTGATATTCTTCAGTGACCTTTAGTACCAAGCTTGTCTTACTGGAATTCTTTAGAACAAAGCTTGCAACTAAAAACTATTGACCAATCACAGTAATCTCAAGATTTAAGGGATGGTATGATCTTAAAGACACACTGTCCTATTCAAAATATTTTCAACCGAAATGAGCAAAATTATTAACCTCATGGTGGATAAAGGGGTAGAATTAATTATCTTATCAATCGAACATTCTCCTCTCATCTGGGGAGAGGCCTTTGTTATAGGTTATTTCTTAAAGGTCAGGCAAATGATGCCTCGGTACTCACTGTTTAAATGGTGACCTTGAAATGAGCAATGAGTCTCTGAGGGCTAGGTGTCAGAGGTTGAGGAGTAAGGCTTCCAAGGCTGAGAACAGTAGAAAATATTGATGAGGCTTTAATTTGATGAAGTCAGTGACATTCACCTGAGCTTTGGATTTGTATTTCCTGGTTTGTTTCTTTTTCAGTTTTTAACTTTGATTTTCACTGCTCTTATTTTTTTAAATTGCCAAATTCCCATTACAACTGCAGTTCTATTTCTCTGTGGTTTTGTTATCAGCTGAGCTCCCAAGTTTTCAGAGAATAATACAGTAGTTAGCATCAACTAACAGAAAATAAAGACATAGCACATTAGTAAATATAATAATTTTGAAAATAGAAAGGTTTCCTTCTGTAAAGACTTATTTCTTTTACTTGAAAATCAGAATTACAGAGAGAGGGAGGAAGAGGCAGAGAGCTCTGTAATCCACTGGTTCGCTCAAATGGCTGCCATTGCCAGAGTTGGGCTAGTCCAAAGCTGGAAACCAGGCACTCTTTCAGGATCTACCATGTAGCTGCAGGAACCCAAGGATCTGGGCCACCCTCTGCTAGGTCCTAAGCAGGGAACTGTAACAGAAGTCGAGCAACTGGGTCACAAACCAACACCTATAGTGGGCATCAGTGCCTTATGTGGAGAATTAGGCCCGTGTACACTCCCATTATAAAGATTTTCTGCCTTGAGAACCTTAGAAGAGGTAAAATTGAAAGGCAAATAGGATACGGAACATGTTTTGAGAGCTACAAATTCCCACTACATACATGTTCACAGACTCTGTGGACTCTAAATCAGCAACGCTGTCAAGTGTACAGGTATGCTGGTCGTTCTTCACTATGCTCCTCCGGGGAGTGCCCAGATGCTTTAGTCAGAGATGTGAAGAGTCAGGTGGCAGATGCCTTTGTGAGATCATTAAAGTGTCAACAAGCATCTTTTTGAGGCTTTTAGAGTTAACAATCAAGAAGGAATCAGTGGTGCTCACATTCAGATATTAGGTTTCATGAGCGGTACATTTTCCTGATGGTAAAAATTTCCAAAATGTGTTTGAGTTGAAGGGTAATCAGGAAAGAACCCAGTGAAGTGCCTTGCTTACTGCTGTGTCATCCACAATGTTCTGGAGGCAGTGAGAATGATGACAAAATCAGTGATTAAAACAAAGTTAGACTAAATGGGTAAGCGTGTGATGAACTGGAGGGAGGGAGCAGAGCAAAGCAAGTCATTGAAACCGGCGTCAGAAAATGGTGGCTGGGTGTCCCATTTATACTCTCCTTAATCTTCTGTACTATACAAGTGTGTTGAAGCCTCTACTCAATTCACTATGGAAACTCCTTCTGTCTTCCACAATTTGAGGTATCTAGCATGACTACTCACCTGCACTATTACAGTTTCTTAAGCATTTCTTTAGCATAGTCTGCCTCAATATTTCAGAAGGTTTTATGCAAGTTTTAAGCTCCACTAACTTTTTAAGTATAAATAATACACACTTAAATAAATATGATGTGGAGAGTTATTATTTTAAGTTTACATATATCAGTTCATGAACGTCTTAGTGTTTTAAAGTCAACATATGTAATTATAAGTATGTTATTGGGGGCTAGTGCTGTGGCCTAGCATCTGCCTACAGTACCTACATGCAATATAGATGAATATTTGAGTTCTGACTGCTCCACTTCCAATCCAGCCCCCGCTAGCAGCCTGGAAAAGTGGCAGAGGATGTCCCAAGTGACTGTGTCCCTGCATCCTTGCAGAAAATCTGGAAGAAACTTCTGGCTCCGGCTTCTGCCTACCCCTGCTCTGGTCACTGAGGTCATTTGAAGGATGAACCAGCTGGTCCAGGATCTCTCTCTCTTTACCTCCTTACCTTTATATAACCCCACCTTTCAAATAAAAATGAAAAAAATATTTAAAGTAAAGATTTGTTTATTATTAACTTATTTATTTGGATGGCAGAGTGACAAAAGCAAAGGAAAGACAGAAAGAGCTTCCTTTCACTGCTTCAACACCCAAGGGACCTGAACAGCTGAAACAAGGCTGGACTGAGAGCAAAAGCCAAGAACTCTATCTGGGTCTCCCACTTTAGAGGCAGAAAGGCAAGGACTTAGTCTACTGTCTGGTACTTTCCCAGGAGCGTCAGTAAGAAGCTGGATTAGAAGCAGAGTGACCGAGAACTCAGGCATGCAGGATGTTACCTTTCTAATATGTATTATTTTAGTCATATGGGCTAAAAACAAAACAAAAACAACTGTTGGAAATGTGAAGTATTGCTAGGGTACACTGTGATATAATTCCTCTTAATTGTAGCAATCAAAAAGAAAAAAAAATTATTTTCTGTCTGTTTTTTCTTTGATACTGCGTTGTGTTTGATTTATCCAAATAAATATGGACCTAAATTTTCTATTGGAAGTTCTCTTTAGTGATAGGCCAGTAAGAAAGAAAGAAATGTAGTTCAGGATAATTCTTGCATACCTTATGCTCTTCCAACATAAAAGATAATTCCCTCTTAATAATGAGAGTGCAGGATTATTTTCTCTCCTAAACTGCTTTTATGCAGATGAAGGAAATGTGGAATCAAAGCATAGGCTGATGTTTAGGTTTATTAAAAATATCTCCTCACACCTCTCACTCCTGGCTCAAAGCTAGAATTTCCTCTTGCCAATATAGAAATATGTGCACTTCTGATCCCTTATAGAAATGGTTTTTGCTATATCTTGCTTACCTGCAATATAGGATTGATTCAGTGTTAACCAGATAACATGCACTCGTTGTTATCATGAAAGTAAATATGAAAACATTAATTTGAAACTTGTTTGTGTAAGAATGAACAGCCATTCCAGACAAATGCAGAACTCTATGAACCTGACTCTGGTCTTTGTGCTTGACTCATTCCTGTTCCAGATTCCCAACTACAGAGTCCACCTGTCCATATTTTTATATTGTAATTAAAGAGGATCATTTTCCCTAAGGTTCATTGTATCTTAATTAACATAAAGATTGCACATGTTTATGGCATATAATATGATTTTTTAATATTTATAAATAATGTGTAATGATCAGGTCCAGGTGATAGACATGTCCATAATTTAAAATATTTATCGTTTTGGAGATTGATGCTGTGGCACCACCATTCCGTAGAGGTACCAATTGGACTCCCAGGCACTACACTTCCCACCCAGCTCCCAGATTAAGTCCTGAAATCGCAAAAGACGATGGCCACGATGGCCAAAAGTCTTGGGCCTCTGCATTCCCCTGATGGTTCAGGAAGAAGCTCTGGATTTCTGGCTTTCGCATGGCTCAGCCTGGTCACTGCATCCATCAAGAGAAAGATCCAGTGGACAGAAGGGAGAGAAGACCTGTCTCTTCCTTCTCTGTAACTCTGCCTTTTAAATAAATAAACTACATCTGAAAATATATATATATATAAGTCTTTGTATTGAGAACAGTAAAAATCCTCTGTTCTAGGAATTTTGTGTTGATCATCATCTCTCTTTTCCTTTCCCTCGAAAAACCCTTCCAGGCTCTAAAAGCCGCTTCTTATTTTCTCAATGTATCCAACTTTTTAGCTTCCACATATATATGAGAATGTGTGATATTTAAAGAAACTAATTTTGATGTACAGTTTATATAAACAATATTTCCAAAATGGAATTGCAAGAATCTGATTATTTCTATCTTATTCACTTGCTAATTTCTAATCACATTAATTAGAGAAATACTATAAAAGAAAGGCATAGCTAAAAAGCAATGCAACATGAAATTAATACTTGGGTCTGAGTAGTTTATACCATATTCCTGTGAAAATCTCCTTTTATATAAGAAAAAATATAAAATAATTTTATTCCGCTTCATCTGAAGTTGAACATTTTGACTCTATTTTGTTTTTTTCCATTTTGGAGTGAGTTTCCATTTTAAAATATTCATGAGGCTGTGAGAGAGACACAGTATGATTGTATGAAATCCTTTTATCTGAAACTGAATGCCAATAGTAAGTATATTCATGGAAACATGAGGACAAAATGCTGTTACTTTCCAAAGATCTTTTAGAAATTATAATTTACATAAAATATTCTAAACCAAAAGGAGCAGCTCTGGGCAGATTTGTTAAAATCATCTTGTTAATTCCTAAGTATGCTTACAAGATCTGTAACATTGTTTATTGTTACAAAGTAACACTCTAGCTTGAAATACTTTTATGTCTTAACAGGTAAGTAAAATTTGCGAAAAGTAACTTTGTAAATCTATCTAAGTTACATTATTAACCCTGCAAGTCCCTCTGGCCTGCCAGCCTGATGCCACTGAGTCTGTAACATGCTCCTAAGTATTCCAAAACTTCATTATCATTCCTCAAAAGGATTGTGTAATACACTATGTGACTTAATCTTACTTTAATCTATAACTATTCTTTATTTAATTGAAAACATTTATCTTACAAAAATTATGTAATTAAAGATGAGATATTTGAGATTTGATCATTTATGGGAAAGCTTGTGTGAGGACAAAGCTTAATCACATAAACTGGATGTTTACAGCCATTACGATGATCATCACAACATTTTAGTGAAAATTATTTAGAAAAGATTATAGTTGGAAATTATGTTAACGTTTCTTAACATAAAATTCTCATTTTGTCAATGAATACACCTAATTGTTAGAGCAATATTTGATCGAAGAACAATAAACACTTGGTTCATAGGACAGCATATAACTCGCGCTTTAGTTCATTTGAGAAATCTTAAGTTAGAAGTAGAGACCGGCATTCCAGCAGCTTTGACTTGAGTGTAAACTGGAACCAGCACTTTGTAGGGTCTTTCAGAAATTTTAAGCTCAAACAGAATATCATAAAATTAAGTACTTTTCTTACAGTTTGAACAAGGAATACTGAAAATATTATCTTAAAAGTACTCACATTTGACAGCTGAGATACACAAATATTATCTTCATGTGACATTTAAAGGATTCCCAGTCATTTGAGTATTGGTGGGAGGCAGAAGTTATTTTCCAATCCTGAAAATGAATGGGTCACAAGCTAACTTTTCCAAGAACTTTTTCAACTACAATAAAGACAATTGAATTTTAATGAGATTGATGTGAGAGCTTATCACAGAGAAAGAAATCATGCACTATACTATTATTATCTATAATGTATGTAGTATAAAATGTGTCTTATATCAGTGTGTGGGATATTGTGCCAAGAGAGAGCAGCAACACAATCCAAGCATAGGATGATCCATAATGAACTTGTCATTAGCTAGTTAGAATGATTCTTGGCGTGATGGTGGTTGCTGGTAGTGTAAGCATCATAAATTTCTAAAGGGTATTCTATAACCTCTAAATATTTACATACAATATGTACAGTATGCAATATTTCATATCTTGTTTTTGTTCCAGCACTATAAAAACATAATGAGTGCAGAGTATCTCAGTTTAAGCAATCTACATATGTAACAGCTCTCTGTTTCTAACTACCGATTTGTTTGATGCTAGTTTCTTAACATCTTAATGCAAATCTCTAAAAATGAGTAACTCTTCAGTTGATTTATATAATAGATTTTCAATGCACAATACCAATGAAATGTGAATTTGTATAATAGCATATTTATTTATGTTGAGTCTTCCTTAATAAGAATGATGTTTTGTACATTTTCCTAAAATTGATTCTATCTTCTTTGAGTCATTATGGTGTGTTGTCATAGATTTACATTGCATATAAACTTATTTCTAGTTTGAAAAACTGCTGGCAGGGAATCAAATGAGATCCACATCCTGAATCAATCCTTTTAACTATTTGTGTTTCTTGCTCTGGACTATGTAATTTAGAGACTGGTCAATAATTTTATTTAACTATGTTATTTACCTGGTATACTCATAGTGTTGAGTCATGACTGGTATTCACATTTGTTTATTTTTTAAAAATTGTTCATTTCTTTAAGGGACTTAGTGATGGAAAGAGAGAGAAAATGAGGAAGAGGGGTAGAGAAAGACCCCCCATTCACTGGTTCTTCACTCTCCAAATTCCCACAGCAGTCATACAGGCCAGGCTGAAGTCAGAAGCCAGGAATCCTAGCTGAGTCTCCTGTGCAGTTAGTTGGCATGCACCAAGTGTTTGGACCATCAGCTGCTGCATTCCTTACCACATCATAGGAAGCTTATCAAAAGGGGAGCTGGGAATTGAATAGGCGCTTTGATAAGAGATCAGATTGTGGCATTTCTTCAGTACAGCAGACATTGAACTATTCTGCTTTTCATTTTAATAAAGAGTAGTTATAATTAATGAATGAATTTTTCAGTTATGGAAAATTTATAAACATCACATTTCCATAATATGATGGAAAATATCTTGGGTCTATGAAAACTTTTGAAGAAAAATAACAGAAGCACTAATTATGGTAATTTTTCTCTGACTATGGAAATTCTGTTTTTCTGATCACAAAAGCTCTGTGTAACGTAACAGAAAACAGATTCATGAACAAAATGTGCCACTGAATCTTAAAATAATAATCTTGACACAAAATACATGGATTTCTTTCATGTACCTACGATTAAGCTGAGCACAAATGAACTTTCATTTTTCATGTGGTGGTTGTTTTTCTCTTTTAGTGTTTGCTATGCACATAATTTTATCTTTTGTATCAAACTATATATATTCATCTTAATATTTCATTTCTATCTACCAATGATTTATTTGTATTCATGGATGCCTGCGTGTGTTATATAGTCAAAGAATGTGTTTGCATAAATATTTCATTTGTGTTTTACATTAGCATAACATGAAACATTCAAAAATTAAAATAATCAGATCAAATAAATAGGATGAATATTTTCATTTTAATCGTTATAGTATATGATTGTTTTCTAGAATCCTATTATTGCTCCTGGCACTTGCGTGGAGCTGCCTCTAGGCAGTATGAAGAATGTGACAATAAGTTTACAACAAAAATTCTTAAAGCCAGTCTGGCTGCAGAGTAGATACTTCAGAATGAGACTCTGTTTACTTCTCTGTTCCACATGTATAAGAAACAGCTCAGTTGCAACGTTCTGTGCATGCAGGTAAGAGGAAAAATTCTACTTGCATTCCTGATAACTCAACAGTCCTCCTACTACAGAGAAAATTTCCTGTTTTATTTTCTTGAGTCTATCAAGTAGTAACACAATAAATAAATCTGGCTCACATATAATAAATGGAAAATCAATGGTGAACATCTTGCATTAGGTTCACAGATTCATTTTTTTGGTCTAGTTTTAATTGAAATGAATTAATACAGCTGGTTTTCTGTTAGTTCAGTCACCTCTCCCAAACTTCCTACTATTACCAGAATGTGGACTCTTATAAACGATACTACCTCTGCCTCTCTAAGTAGATGAAATTGTGATTACTGGGCAAGCACTTTGTTACATAATCAATTTACTATGTGTTCTAATTCTTTGCCCCCCAAGCTCCTCAAAATAGCCACTGCAGACATAGGGTTAAATTGAAAAACATAAAGTTGGGTTGCATGGTTTTGTATCCTTTTCTCCTATTTTATGAAATCTTTTAATTCCGGCACATTTCCAAATTCAGGTGCGAAAGGTTTTCAATGTGTGGCAACACTGACTTTGAGATTTTTTTGAGCAAGTGCTCTGTGAGTCAATAAAACAGGCTGAATTCCAGCTGCCAAAATGTGAGTTTATTTAACATGCCTATTGTGTTCAATGTTAAGACAGGAGCGATTGAAAGTTATAATGAATAGCAATACAAGAAATGGTTGTGATTGGAGATGATGCATTAAAGGAGGTGCTTGCTTTCCGATTTTCAGGAGGCTGGACATCAAGAGAGCAAAAGGTGCAAAGAACTGGTGGAAGTGATGCCTTTTAATCACAATTCAGGTGAGTGAAATCACAGCTGACAACAAGCGGGAAACGTCAGAATTGCGATCCTGTCCAGCTCGCACATGATAAAGCCATAAGCCAATGGAACAGTATGGTTAGCAGCCTCTTTGCATTCTCTCGGGATAAAACCAGAAAACCAAAAGGGTGAGATGGCACTTCTCTCTTGCTCAAAGCATCTTCTGAGCAGAAGTAAGCATTTTTCACACTTGTAAAGAAACTCCCTTTTCTCATTCCATCAGAGGGGTAACCTTAATACCTATTAGCCCACCTGCTACATTTACATATTTAAATTATCTGATTCAGAAGCAGCTGCAGCTGTAAGTTGGTAGAAATATCTAAATGATTATTTTAGTAAAATGCTGAGGGTTTAGTAAAATGCTGTGGAACAAGCCTGGGGCTTTCCACAATTCTTCATTGTTTTGCCTTAGAAACTTCCCCAGGTTGTTACGGTGATGAATTAAGAGAAAGTCCTTCATGTCCATGGACAAGAAACAGTTCTGAAATTGTGTTATTCTATTATTCAGATAATTCTTCATAATAAAATTATCTTCTGTGGAGAAAGACTTTCCTGGAAGCTTCCTTCCAAACTAGGGGTGGCCTTACGATTCTCAGGAACCTTTGTCCACAGCCCATCTCTTACAGCTTTTATAGCTCACCTAATGAGGTGGGAAGCTGAGACAGCACCTGTGAAGGCCATGACCTCGTGACATCAACTCATAAAACATTCTAACCATAAGATTGAGGCAAACTTTCCCTGCCTCAAACTAGAAGGGGTCAAGTGTCGGAACCATGGGTGAAAGAGCTTTAAGGCCCTTACTCTAAGCTTAAATAAAGTTCTTGTGGAAAACCAAAGAGAAGAGAAGAGGAAAAAGTAAAAGTACACAAGAGGAATGAAGTATCTGTCGCACAGTAGCTACTGTTAACGTAGCCATCCTTCTAACTAGCTAACACAATCTTTCAAAATAGGACCAATTTAACTCAAATACTAGTCGCTGATAAAAGAAATGAAATACCCACAACAGAAACGTCCAACTCCAGTGAAAAGTTCATAGAATGTATGTAAGTCCTAAAGCAAGCATAAGAACAAGATTCTGATATGACACACTTTAGAATTATCAGAAAAGTGTATTTTTCTTCTGTTCATGTTAAGGATTCTCAGAAAAAAAAAACACACCTGATTATGCATAATCACATTAAAAATGTTAAAAAAAATGAAATGACAGATTAAACAAAAATTCAGCACAGATATCTCTGTGCCGAGTTGTACTATTAGCTAGCTGAATCTCACTGATATTTATGGAATACTACATAGAATAATAACATAATAAATACTCCTTTCAACCTTATACAAAACATCTAACAAGGGAAACCCAATGCTGGTGCACAAAACATATCTTAACAATTTTTAAAATATGTAAATTGCGCAAAATACACTCACACCACAGTGGACTGGAACTAGCAAGCAGCAGAAACATAACTTGACAGAAATTCTGCAACATATTTCCACATAATGCACATTGAAGAAGTCTCAAGAACAATTTTTTGAAAAAAAATTCACACATTGCTAAAATTAAAGTTGAACTTGTGAAAATGTGGTATGAAGTGAGAATGTACTTACACAGAATTTTAAGACATTAAATACAAGTATTAGATAACAAAAAAACCAAATAATCGAAGCATCCGTCTCAGTAAGATAGATAATCTTACAGGCAAACTAACCAACTGGAATGAGAGATGACGCAAATTATTAAGAAGCAGATTTCATCAAGAATCAAGCACACAGCTTTACTGGCTACTGACTGGATAAGGGAGTAAAAGGAGGAAGGCATATCGTCTGAGTGTTCTCCTGAAAGCCAGGGAGGCAGATGGCTGCTATTCTTGCTCAAAAGCTGTGCGGAGAACCATGGAAATGGATTTTACTCTATCATAGCTTACAAGAAGAAATTCCCAGGTCTCCTGTTTTTTGAGTTTGTAAATAAACACTCCTTTGCATTTATGAAATTCTTGAGTCTTGATGACTTTGCTGAAAATAATTCCCAAAGTGTACAAGCTCCACTGAAGAAAATGAAACACTTTCCAAGCCCCATTCTCCTGCTCCTTTCTCCAGAGAGTATTTTGCAAATCGTAGCTTCTGCACACCACAGAGTTCCCCAGTGGCCTGCTGCACTGAACATAGTTCCCCAGAGTGCACAAATGACTCCCAAGGTGCAACTTACACAGTTGGAAATTAGAATGAATTATAGAGAATGAAAATACCCTTGCATCCCTTTCTCCCTTTCTCTTTCTTATTGAAAGACAGGTCTTCCCCTTTAATGGAACCAGATATGGCTCAAACTATAGCAACTACAAACTTGTTCCATATTCCTAGCACACAGACGCAAGCCAAAAGCAAACTGAGAGAAGCAAAGAGACTTTTTTCCCCACATAATCTTCGCTCCTGCTTTACAGATCTCTTTTTTTTTTTTCTGACAATGCCATTGCCATAAACTGAAATCACAGAAATGCTTTTAAAATACAAAGCACTATAGAAATGCCTCTATAATTTCATTGTTTAAAGGCTCAAGTCATCTCATCTGCCAGCAGTGAAATAGTGCGTATATCATTTGGTCATAGATTCACTGCTACCATTTGATCAGGATGATGCCAGCAGCAATCAGTGGGTCATCATATCCTAGAGGATGGAGGTGGTAAAGATTGCCAGATACATGATCATCTGATGAAGACATTGAGAATTCATTCATGTTATCAAGAGCATTGTCAAATAATGCTGGGTGGGTGGATGGTTGTATAGACAGATGGAGAAATAGATAATAGACCATAAATAGATAACAGGTGAGAGATACATTGATAGAAGATAGATATCAATGTTGTGGAAATAACATGTAACTAAAAAAAAAAAAAAAAAAAAAAAGCTGTGGGAGACAAAAAAAAAAAAAAAAACCCAAAATATCCTTAAGGGAAAAGTTGGTAGGTGTTGAATAAAAATTGAGCAGGGAATTTTCTTGAGGGAATGGGCAGAGTTGAGAATCATCCATTGGATATGTCCATCTCCAGGCTCGTGGTACCAAATATTCTACCCACCAACATTTGACTGCCTCCAAAAGTGGTAGTTGTCATTGTTTCAGTAACGTCTATCTCTTTAGATGTACGTATAGTCTCTTCCCTGAACCCAGGCAAAGCATTGTTAACAGCCTTGATCTATATGAGAAGTATATAAAACATTCGTATTATGACATACGTATTATGAATGAGCCTCTGTATGGCTTTCAGAGATGTTTTGCACCTAAACATTTTCCTCTCCCTGGAACTTTGTGAAGAAATCTTGCAGAGTAGAAGAGAAGTGTTTCTGTGTGACCTACACAGGAAAGCACTGAATGATGACGATGCTTCCACCTATTTTGTCTCAAAAAATGTGGCTGTGGAGCCTGGCGACTCCAACGCAGCTACGGCGGGGAAACCACACAGAAAGAGCTGGCAGTGCTGGTGGAGGAAAGTGCATACACAGCTCTGTGTTTGTCATGACTTAGTTGTCAGCCCTGGTAACAAGCATATGATTGAAATAAAAATTAAATAATTTTTGAAATAACCAGCATTATAATTCAGTTGGATTAAGTTTATTAAAGATTATGAAGAACATTATCATTCTATTCTGAGACTTTTTAAATCTAAGAATATACTGTATTTTCAAATTGTGTTCAGCATGCTTTAACAGCACTTGGATATTTTCTTCGTAGAGTTATTAAAAGCACATAGTTCTCTGCTTTGCATGGATCTCCATCCAAATGTAGGCATCGCCAATGTTATGTTATTGAGACACAGAGTCATGAATATAACATCAGGTCACAAAGGTTCAATTCGTGTTAATAACACGTAGGCTAACTTGTTTTTCTTGTCCTGTCAGCTTATTATATGAGATCATAGCAAGATTGCTTTCCTGGATCCTGGACTTCCCATGTTCCTGAACCCTGAGCAAGTAGACTCCTGTTCCTTAAAAGTTATCCATTCTCAGATATCCCTTCACAGCAGGAAGAAATACACTATGATAATTTAGTATTTACTTTGTGCTTATCACTCTTAAAACTGGGACTATTTCTTTCTATTCTTTCCATCTAATTAAAATGAAGGGACCTGCAAATCCTGTTGAAATTTGTACACAATTTTCATGCCCTTTTATTACACAAGTCAATGTGAATTTTCCTATGGTTTGTGTTTTCTTCCGTATATAACAGTCCTAATGCAATTACCAGAACTATTCAAATTTTAAGCCTCCATTTATCTCATTGTGCTGGATAGTAGCACCGAAGATAAACAGGATTGTTAATAGAAATTGCCATAGTTTTGCTCCCTTTTCCAGCAAAAAAAAAAAAAAAAAAAAACATGTTTTAGTGAAAAGATGTCTCTGGAGCAAAATCAATTTTTTAAATGTTAAAAACCATTCCAAGCTATTAGATGTGTTTTGTCATAAACAATAATAGACTTTTTAAAATATCTCATCCTAAAAAATAAAACTATCAGCAGATCTCTGGCACATTTTATTTCAAATGCCTAAGATGCACAATCCATTAACCAAAAACTGGAGCAGGAACCAATATTAGCTTCTGATCGCACTCAGTGCTATAGGATATTGAGTTAAACGTGTGTGTGTGTGTGTCTGCGTGTTTACATATATATATATATTGTGTGTTTAGATAGATAGATTGATAAATTTTATTTTTTTGGAAAGTCAGATTTACAGAGAGAAGGTGAGACAGAGAGGAAGATTTTCCATCTGTTGATTCATTCCCTAAGCAGCTGCAATAGCTGGAGCTGCACTAATCCGAAGTCAGAAGCCTAGAGTCTATTCTGGGTCTGCCATGCAGGTGCAGGGTCCCCAGGCTTTGGGCCGTCCTTGACTGCCTTCCCAGGCCACAAGCAAGGAGCTGGATGGGAAGTGGGACTGCTGGGATTAGAACCGGTGCCCATATGGGATCCTGGTATGTATAAAACAAGTACTTTAGCCACTACACTACCATGCTAAGCCCAGATTATTTACATAGGATTATAGTAGATTATTTCATATTCAAATTTTACTACTACCAAAAAAAAAAAAAAAGAATCCTTATCCTTATTAAATGCATGCATCTTTGTGGTGCTGTTTTGGAAGCAGCTTTAAAATTCAAAATCAGCTGATGCTCTCCAAATTTCAATGTGATATTTAAATGATACACACAAATTTAGGGGCACATTGCATCCTTTCCCTCTTTTCTAGGACTCAATATATGCATCTTGAGAAACAATTTGTTTACAAAATATTTGGTGTGCATTTTGAGACTATTTAACGTTCGTGAGTATTCTACTACATCAAATTCAGGAATAGTGTTTTTGTATTTCAAGAAATTTTCTGTTTCTGGATGCAAGAAGAAAAAAGATGAGGAAGTCAGCATTGCAATATCCTGCTATTATTTTGGAGAATTGTCCCTTTACTCAGACTTCCAGCAACTTGTAAAGGGGATAACAAAGCAGATAAAGAAAAACATCAGAGGCAAATTGCTAGCTGTGTCTAATGAGGACGTTAGACTCACTGAGAGAGTTCCTGGGGATTTCAACAAACTGTCCCCAGTTAAAACTGTTCAAATCCTACATAATCAATTATTTCAAAATGTTTATGGAATCAGGGTTTCCTAGTTCATTTGAGAATTTGTAGCAATTATTCTCAGTCCTTGCTCTCAGCCATTAAAAATCCAGAATATTTCTTTTCATGCTACAATATTTCCACATAATTGGCCACCAGTGAATATCAAGTCTCTCTGTAAAAATCTAATATTCTCTCACCTTTTCTTCCTTGTGCTAACCACAACCTTGCATGTTGTTCTCATATACATTCTCCTTACCTACTTCTATAAAATAATTAAACAATGCACAATGAATATCTAATTTATAGGACGGATTGTTCTGTTGTACAGGATATAGTGATAATAAAAAGAAATAAAATTTTGATTTTCACCAAAATATGTATGGAGTAAATAACTCTCTGGTTCTTTATGCTGCCTTATTTTTTCATTTCATGTATTTATGTTTCCTACTTGCACAGTTATTCTATGTGCTAAGCATTTTGTTTTTATCTTTTCTTTTTTCTCGCTTTGAAAAAAAAAGCTCAACCCTTATGAAAATTAGTAATCAAGGTGCATTTTTCACATTCACTATTTAAAACATGTAAGTCAAGGAGCTAATGACTTTAGAGTTTTTGATACATAGCGAATTGATTACGAAATACATCTGATCAGTTTGCAGCTGATTCTATACACTAACATGTAAACTTTATGAATACAGTGTAGTTCAAGGTTATTGGAGTCAAATAATTGTTGATCAGCTCTCACTTAATATTAGGGCAGCTATAATCTATTATAGAGTAAATGGAAGGACTAATTGTCTGGTACTGCAGGTTTATGAAATATGTATCTGTTTAAAAATGGCACTATTCCCAGTGAAATATGCAAGCATTTCACATTAATCAAAAATTCATAACAAAAATTACATAATTGTAAAATAAAACCACCTAAAAACAGCAGTTCATTTTACTGTAAAGTACCCAGCAGTAACAGACATCATTTGTAGTCATCAAAGATACTCTTGCAAACATTCCTGCAACTCCACACCTGCTTATGTTGGTACTTCAAACTAACACGTGCTGTCAGTTGTGTAACTCTCGGCTGATATACCACAACAATAATACTTGAATTCTGCTTTGTTCCTGAGGATCTTTGCGCTATCATCATTTACTAAGCCATACCAATGTCTTTGTTTTTATTTCCTAATTTCCTATTTTAATATCTTGCACAGTACTGAGAGCATTGTAACTAGCATTCAAAACGAGGTGTGAATATTTGAAATCACTCAAAATTTTTTTTTACTGTTACTCAGGTCAGAAAAATTAATTTAGAGGAATACACTGCCCAAATCATTTAACTCAGATTCCCCACACTTTAGGCTAAGCTTCTGCTTATTTATTTAAACCTCTTCTAAATATTTAAATTTAATGATGATTTCCATAAACAGAAGTGTCAGATCAAAGTGATTTCCCATCTTCATCCCTTCCAGCCCTTCCAGTCCCAGCATCTTGCAGGTGTCAGTAAATATTGGTCTATGGCAACGGCTTGAATATACTCCCTGGAAATTCATTCATTAATCACACATTTCTCAAACACTGAATGTGTTATAGGTGCTACAGATCCAGAATATGAAGACATGTGAAAAAAATAAGGCTACTAAAGTTTTTTTTAAATGCATAAAGAAACGACTAAGCTTAATCTTTAAATAGGAGCCAGAATTTCCAAGTAATCAGAGAAAATATTAGAAACAATAAACTATGCTAATCTCCATTCACCTAATATTGGCAAATTTTTACTTCTGTATCTTACAGAAAACATATTTAAACTTTTCACTCCTATTTATACAGCATATTAATTCAGTAAAACAGAGATAAATGTAACAGATGATAAAGAAAAAGCCAAAACTTAAAGTTTTATAAAAGAGGAAGACAAATGTACAAAATGTGATATTTATAATGAAAGGAAAATGAGAGAAACAAAGCTAATAAATGTGTAATATATTTTCTCTGGCATTTTAGACAAAATCTAGAGTATTGCTAATTATGAAAGTAAAGTAATGAAAACTTGCTATTATACAAAAGAAAAATTCATAAATCTCTGACTATGGTCACTAATGGAAAAAAAAAACTGCATGGTGAATTTATTTCATTCTGTGTTGACATTTCAGGTTAACAAATAATGGATAATTTAATATTAATTAATTCACAAGTTTGAAAAACAATGACAAGTAGTGTGACTATCAACTTCACAGAAAACACAGACAACGACCGGTGCTGTGCCAATCCAAAGCCAGGACTAGAAGCCACCTCCAGGTCTCCCACACGGGTGCAGGGTCCCAAGGCTTTGGGCCGTCTCTGGCTGCTGTCCCAGGCTGCTGTCCCAGGCTGCTTTCCCATGCCATAAGCAGGGAGCTTGATGGGAAGTGGAGCTGCCAGGATTAGAACCAGCGCCCATTTGGGATCCTTGCGCATTTAAGGCGAGGACTTTAGCTGTCAGGCCACAGCGCTGGACCCAAGGATTCAACTTTATTCTACTGATAGGCCTAGTCAATATCTACGGGAAGTAAAATCTTTTCCTGCATGGACTATGACAAGCCCAGAAAGCTGAGGATGGCTCAGATCCTTGGGCGCCTGTACCCATTTGGACGACCTCAAAGTGGCTTCTGCCTTCTGGTTTCAGCTCAGCTCAGCTCCAGCCATTGTGGCTATCAGGGGTATGAACCAGCATATGGAAGATCTCTACTTCACTCTGATTCTCTTTTTTTTTTTTTTTTTTTTAAGATTTACTTATCTCATTGGAAAGGCAGATTTAGAGAGAAGCAAAACAGAGAAAAAGGTCTCCCATCAACTGCTTCACTCCCCAAATGGCTGCAACGGCCGGAACTGAGCCATTCCAAAGCCAGGAGCCAGAAGCTTCTTTTAGGTCTCCCACGCAAGCACGAAGTCCAAATGCCTTGGGCCATACTCCACTGCATTCTCAGGTCACAAGCAAAGATCTGGCCCCAAAATAAATAAATCTTTAATAAAAAAAATTGAGAACATGCCCCTTGTCATGAAGCATATGCGATGTTTCCATAAATGCATAATCTCTGGTGCTGCGACTAGAAAGCAAAGAGTACACACTTTCTGTGCTGCCTTGGAACCATGAAATTGTTCAGTTCATTTCCGAAGACACCTCACCATCTTCAGGCGCTGATCGCGAAAACTGCTAACCCTATTGTCTGACTCTGCTTAAAGTCCAGCAAGACCTGTGTAACTTGGAGTCAGCCGCAAGAAGCAGCTCACAAAAGACCATTTAAAAAACACCTGTTTTACAACAAAATCCAATACATCACAGCTACAGGAGTGAATTACTGACTCCAAACAGTCCATGCTTAATACATTTGAATACGGAAAAACAGCTCAAAAGCCTCTTCTCCTGAAAACCAACTATTCCTTTCCTGATAGCAGCTTCATGCAGAGACGGCGAAGTTTATAGCAGGCACGCCCAACAGCACCAAAAACAACAACAAAAAAAGTGACTCCTTCATCCTTCAAGCAGTCCTTGAACCAGGGACATACTTGCAAGCCAAACTATGTACATGAATGCAACTGAAGGCTCTCCTTTATGTAATAAGTTACTAAGATGAAATTCAAAGAAAGCCCCGTCATTTCAAGATAAGTTTTGCTCCTGTAACGCTGATCCTTCTCAGAAGCAGTTTTCACCCCAACACTCTGCCCTCCTGTGTGTCTGAATCCTCCATGCTTTCTGATAGGTTCTCCAAATTATTACAGACTGCTGGAATTCTTTCTGATTTGGAATATGGTTTCCACCTTGAAGCCCTGGTTTTAAAGAACAGAATTTGTGCCCTCCCCTTCAATGCCATAAAATGCCAGCTGTGTTGTCAAGAGGAGTTTGCAGTAAAAATTCTGTGCCATGCATCAAAAGGTCTTTGGCATTATCCTGCAATGTGTAGCTCATGGCAGCGAGCACACTCGAGAAACTTCTTGGGCTTCACTCTTTACAACTCGCGTTCTCTGTGTGATGAAGTCCACTTTCTGCTTCCTCGACATTTAATGAGTTGAGACAATTTGCACATGCTCTGTAGCTCCAGCTTCCTGTGTTGTGAAAGGAAATCCCATCTACCCAGGGCTGCAGTGACGCTTCAGATAACAAGAGCTGTACGGCACAGGCTGTCGTGTACAATGGGTAATTAACACAAAAGCAGGATACTCTACCTTCCCATTTCTCACTTACAGGGCTTAATAAGTAGGTTGTCCTGTGTCACATTATTCTATGAACATTTGTGTAAACTTGTCTAACTTATTCTTGGAAGACTACTCAGTCATTAAAAAGAAGGAAATTCTACCATTTGCAGCAAAATTGTCCTAACTGGATAAAATTAGGCTCAGTGAAATAACTCAATCTGAAAAGGATGAATATCATATGTTCTCTCTGATAGAAGGCGATTTTTAAGTAAAATACAGAACAAATATATAGCTAGATGCACATAGATATGTACTCTCATAGATGAACTGTATGATGGAGTCCAACACACTGGGAAGTGAAGCTGCATTACAATATGCATCTCTACTCCTGAATGAAAAGAGGCCTCCCAATGAAACTGTTAAATATACATTGACAACACCTACAATGGCACGATGCACTTAAATGGCAGAATGCTGGAACTGACTGCTGAAGGACTATACTACTGCAATAATACAGGGAAAATGGTGGGTATGGGGGAGATTGGGGGTTGTGGAAGGGTAAAAAAGGGGAAACAACATACCTACAAAACCATACCATGGAAAATAATTAAAAAAAATAATTCATGGGGGGTAAAGATATATACAACTTGCTGCCAGAAACAGTGCCTACTGGTGCCAGCAGCAGGAAGCCTGGCCCAGAGCACCTCCAGAAATGCCTGTTAACAAGCCAGTATCTTGTCACTCACAATTCCTCTCCCCTCACCCAGGTACATGGTACAGAGGGAAAGATTCCCTTAGCGCATCCAGGCAGACTCTATCTGGGAAACACTGATAGAATTCAAGGCCCTGTAATACGTTCTGTGTACTGAGAGTTTCTGTGTAAGAAGGATGCCATGTCAGGCTCCTAGTTGAGACACTGGCCATCAAGCTACCCACAGTGCTGCACTGGCAGCAGTCTAAAGGGATGCAGGCTGACCCCTCAGTGTATGGCGGAAGCTCCCAGAACAAATGTAGACAGTTGATCTCACAGTGCCTGCCAGGTGGGTTGGTTTCATGTAAGTTTTCTACTGTGAAATTGGAAATTCCTTCTGTTGCTGTTATAATAATATAGCTGGTGTTTATTTCCTGGCTTCCAAAAAAAAAAAAAAAACAAAAAACAAAACTAGCAAGGACTAGCAGTAAAGTGGACACCTCCTGTGGTGCTGGCATCCCATTTGAGCTCCATTTCAAGTCACTACTGCTCCCCTTCCAAACCAGCTTCCTGCTCATGTGCTTAGGAAAGCAATGGAAGAGAGCCTGTGGCAGACCTGGAAGAAACTCCTGACTCCTTGCATTTGGACCCACCCAACTTCAGCCATGCAATCATTTCAGAAGTAAACCAGCAGATGGGGTGACTTTTGTCCCTCCTTCTCTGTAAATTGGCCTTTTAGATTAAAAAAAAATCTTAAAAAATAAATACAAAATTCATCTGCTACAAATCAGAGATTAGTGTAACTTATGGTGGGCACTTCAAAAATAAATGTAGTTTGATTCAGCTTTTCTATTCTAGGAGAATAATTCAAAATAAATCAGTGAAAGCTAAAAACAAACCAATAGGCCCACATAAAAGGCATTCATTACATCGTTATAAAGTGAACTTTTGAAAGATTTCTGATAAATGTTGGGCACTAACAGCATTGAGTACTAAATAGTGACTCAAAAGTACTTAATGTGAAGAAATATCCTTAAAATACTAGAATGAAACAGGTTTACAAAGTGTAAAAACACAACACAGACTATTAAATCCATGACAAATACATATATTTCTATCTGTAATGTGCAATCATTTTATATGCTTAGGAACATATAAACAGTTGAAACAAATTCATATATAAATTGGTAACATATCTATATAAATAAAAGGTATTGTCTCATACTTCCATATTCAGCATATAGAAATATTTATTGGATATTGACTGAGTTTGAGGCATTAAACAGAAGGCTTTAGATGTATTCTCTAGCCCCATCATGCTACAATCCATGAACTATGTTCTTTTTGTTTTGTAAGATAAACAGTGTCGGGGCTGGTGGTGTAGCACATTGGGGTGCATGAGACACTGGCACCCCATATCCAAGTCCTTGTTCAGGTCCTGATTACTTCTTATCCAACTTCTGTGGATGTCCCTGGGGAGGCAGCAGAAGATGGCCCAGTGTGTGAGCTCCTGCCCCATTGTGGGAGACCAGAAAGCAGTTCCAGCCTCTGGAAATTGGTCATTGAGGCCACTTGAGCAGTGAACCAACAGTTGGAAGATTATTCTCTTTCTCACTCCTCAACTCCACTATTCTGCTTTTTAAGTAAATCAATACATCTTTAAAATAAGATAAACAGGCTCTAGAAGTTGAGTCTTCTAAGAATATCATCAGAAGTAGCACAGCTGAAAAATGGGCCAGTCCTGGGACTTGCAGATCAAGGATGTCTAATGTAATCTGAGCTTACACTCTCCTTGTTGGACAGTTTCTGGACTCTGGGGACACTATTAAAGTTCAAATATGCCCAACTCAAAGTTAGAGATTTTTCAGGCATATTGCCTAAGGTCATTATTAAGCTCATTATTGAACTTTTTTTTAAAAGATTTATTTTTATTATTATTTTTTTTTTATTGGAAAGGCGGATGTACAGAGAGGAGAGACAGAGAGGAAGATCTTCCGTCCGATGATTCACTCCCCAAGTGAGCACAACGGTCGATGGATGCTATGCCGATCCGAAGCCAGGAGACTCTTCCGGGTCTCCCACGCGGGTGCAGGGTCCCAAAGCTTTGGGCCGTCCTCGACTGCTTTCCCGGGCCACAGGCAGGGAGCTGGAAGGGAAGCAGGGCTGTCGGGATAGAACTGGCGCCCATATGGGATCCCGGGCGTGCACGGCGAGGACTTAACCACTTGCGCCACCGCGCTGGGCCCGAACTCTTTTTGAAATGTAACTGCAAGGAACTACCAAAATTGGGATCTAAATATAGCAATACTTTTTTGTCAACAGCCTTCTTCCATGTTGCCTGATTTCAACCTTTGACACCAACTTTGCTCAACTGACTGTCATCTGAACTGTCATCAAAATAGTTCATGTCAGGGCCAGCATTGTGACACAGGGTGCTGGTTCATGTTCCTGCTGCTCCACTTCTGACCCAGCCCCCTCCCTGTTCATGGCCTGGGAAGAGCAGCAGAATACAGTCCAAGTACCTGAATCCCTTTCAGCCACGTGGGAGACTAGATAAATTTTCTGGCTCTGAATTAAGCATGGCCTGGCCTTGGTCATTGTAACCATCTGGGCAGTGAACCAATGAATGGAAGATTCTCTCTCTCTCTCTCTCTCTCTTTTTCTGTAAATCTGAGTTTCAAATGAATAAATAGATAATTAAAAAAAATAATTAATCCCTACTAAAACTCAGCTTTAGCCTAGGCCTATAAAAAACAAAGACCATTCAAAAGTATGAGCAGTCTTATTATACAGAATAGTGAGTGCAGGCCACAACAAGCCTTAAATAATGACAGAAGTGTCAGTATTTTTGTATGGTGGTTTGGGAGAAATTATTTTTGTAAGTCTGTTTCTGGATCCATAATTATTATCTACTTCAAAGATTTTTTGTGAAAATCAAGCCAACAATAATGTATGTGAAAGAACCCAGGGAATCTGCTGGAAGGTAGTGTTCCTGATTTGTTCCTTTTCTGTTAAATTAATAAACACAGAAAAAAAAACACACAGATAATACCTGGCCTATCCCAAATTATTATTACACTTTGTAATTTCCTTTAGATTCTCCTATTTGTGCCTTTATACAGATATTATCCCAGGGAAACGCTGCATAGGACAGCATCCACAATTAAAGTTTTACAAATTTCCTTTAAATGCAGCCGAAGGCACAAGTGTTAAGGGACAACCTGTGGTGCCAGCATCCCATATGGTTGCTCCACTTCAGATCCAGCTCCCTGCTAATGCTCCTGTGAGAGCAGAGGAGGATGTGCCTGATGCCTGGGGTCCTACACCCACGTGGGAGACCTGGGTGAAGCTCCTGGCTCTTGATCCTTGGCTTCAGCCTGGCCCAGCCCTAGCCATTGTGGCCATTTCAGAGTGCACCAGAGCATGAAAGACCTCCCCCCACCTCTCCCCTCCCTCTCTCCTACCTTCTTCTTCTCTCTCTCTGTCTTGCTACCCCTTTATCTCCTTGACTCCCTATTTCTCTGTTACTCCGCGTTTCAAATAAATATTTTAAAAAACACAGTTGTTAAATAAGTTCAAACACTCTGCTGCCACATCAGTTACTGACTTCAAAGCAACTTCTGCAGCCATGCTAGAGACGGCCGTGACTGGCCTGTTTACTAACCACAAATCTGCTGACATGAGAAGGTAATTTGAGAATAATGAACACTCCTTCATGGCACACGCTGATTCTACTGTAAATTCTTCCCTTTAAGTTTACTCATCTATCAACAGAACTGGAGGGTTTCACCTTATCTTCTGGAAATTGCTGCCAAGTGAATATATCGATTTAACTTGCCATTTAACGGGCTAGGTGTCTATTATATTTTACCACATTGGTAAATGGGGTTTATTTAATCCCATTCTCAGTTTAAAAGGTTTCAGCATTGATAAAATCTGCAAAGACAGATGTGCAATAAATTGTGCTCTTTTAATGTAATTACTACAGAAAATAAAATGCCAAAGAAAGATGCTCACCCCAAAGCGTAAATCACTGAAGGATTTCTCTGCTTCAAATGTATTTGGGGAGAAGTGTTGCTGACAAGTTCAATAATTTAACTCTTATAAACACAGCTACTCTTTTTAAAAAATTATTTTCCTCATGTCAAAATCATTTTCTCACAAGTAAAGAAGAAAGAAAGAATGAGAAATAATACCGTCCAACTGGTTAATTGCTTTAGCAAATTAGGATAGTGCAAGCATACCAAATTTAACTCTAGGGTTTTGACTCATCTCTCCTTCCTCTTCAATGAGCAAACTATGCATTATAGGTTTTAAAAACATTGCAAATGATCCTCTACTAATCTCTTGGAATATAATAATAACTAATATTTTGTATGTATTTCTGCAACACTAAATGGTTGTTTGATATCTACTTGTTTAATTCATTCATTTCTCATTGTATCTCTAATCCCATGAGCTGGTTAGGAATGATTACATTTTGTTCTACATTTTGCCTTCAGAGATTCCCATCTAAAATAATGATTACTAAAAATAGATCAACAATGTTTTCATGTTCAAGAAAGTAATTCATGCACTTAGTCATCATCTCAAGGAAAAAAATGAAAATTTAGGACAATAAATTGAAATAGTGAGGAAGATGAAAGTCAATTAGAATTAGCTATTATTTTCAATTGGCAAGTTTCCATGCGATTGTATTTATATGCAAATTTATTTTTGCTTCTACTCAGCATTATGACATAAGCATTTCTTCCAGAAACTAAAATTCTGCTTAAGTAATTCCTTTTAAGTAATGTTACAAAATATGTTAGAAATGTGATTTTTTTTTCCCTGAAGAAAAGTGTGACTGTATTCACTTGCTCTCCTTTTGACTGTGCTGCCAAATTATTGCAGAGGGCACACAAGCTTAACTGGAATTTTGAAACTCCAAAATCCTTGGAATGTAACAGTCTGCTTAACTCATTTGGTGACATAAACGGACTGACTCGATTGCCTCAGGTGACAAAAGCAGACTTGAGCAGACACGACATGAGGAGTTGAAGCCTTCCAGCCCAAACTAACCCAGTGACGTACCTGCAGCTGGACCAGTTAGTGGAGTTTATTCCTTAGTAAGCTGAAGAAGCACACATACCATCAGTCATCTCAGTGAGGAGGTGGTGGAAAGAGCCAGCACAGGACTTGGGGTTGTTTGGGTGATTTGCAGAACGTTTTAAGGAAATACAGTTAGATCTAAATTACATGCTCTCCATAGTAGAGCTATTTCTGTGGTTAGGCAAATCAATATGGAGGGCGGATTCTGGTGAGAATAAAGTTTTAGCCATAAATCATTGGTAAAGACATAACAATCACTAATTATAGCCAAGAGTATTTAACCTTGTCCTTGTCTGCATAGATAACTTTATGAAGTGGATGTTTTTCTGAGCGTATCATGGCTTTTAGAGTGACCTTGGCTGAGACTACCGTTCCTAAGGTCACTCAGAATATGTTCCACAGAAGAATCACTGCCTTGACACCAAGTACCAGTTTGGTTTCCTGAAGGAAGAAAATGCTTTTGTTTTACTCTTTAGGTCTCATTACAAGTAATATGTGGTCAAGCTTATGAAATATCTATAGATTTTTCCTGTAGAAATAATAAAGGGCCCATTATAAGATACCGCCTTAGAAAGTGCTGGTCAGGGCATGCTGTCTTCACTTTTTAACATCTGGAAAAGCAAAAATTAAATTCTGCTATATATTTTTTCCTCAGAATTTTAAGACAAAAAATCTTAGAGCTACTTTATAATTGTACAACATATTTGAAAAGCCATTTTGTTGCATACTCATCAACACTGAGTATCACTGTCTTAGAAAACTCATTTTATTGTTGAAGAGTATTAATGCCCACAGTTTTGACCTGGATAGCCAGTATGTGAATCTGAAATGCTGAGATTAAATGTGATGAATGTGACCAGCCACAGGTTCTCCTGCCTCGAGTCTCATGTGTTCATGGACTTTGCCTCTGGAGTTTTCCATTTTTTTTTTTAAATGAGGCTTCTAAATGAGTCCTAGTTAAGATTAACCATGGGTTTTATGAAACAATAATGTGTGATACGCTAGCTTTAGCTATATATTTTAGAACACTTTCAATTCTTAGACTCACATACTAACATTGTTAATGAAGCCATGGGGCTTCCCACAAAATAAGGACATTTATTCAATATTCTGTAGACAATCTGATTTAGAATCAATTTTCTTCTTTGCTTTTTAAGTAGGAAAACATATGGAAAGGCGATGTTATCATAATCAATAATAACAGCTCCTTTTAGGTCAAACCCAGATTTTTTAAAGTTTTAAATCTTTATCTTATTTTAAAATACAGTGTGTTGCTGATTTTCTTCATGAATCTGAACTAGGGCTTTTCAGTTTTTTTGATTGCTTTCTACCTCTCAGATAGTTTTCTAAGTCTGGGATGACACCACTAAAATATTGCTTGATTTACAAAAATTCCATATCTTCTCTATAAGGGCGTGTCTATGCCTCACTTCCTCCCCAAATCATGTTCATATGATGATGTTGCAGACATATTCGAGATCAAAGCGAAACCTTTCTACTAGTGTTATATTCCTTTAACAAAACCCTCAGTATTTTTTTTTCATCCAAAACTTGCTTCAGCAGAAGAAACTTAGAACAACAAATTCACTAGATTTACAAAGTTGGACAAAAACAAGCAAAGCACAAACAAAATAAATTTTAAAAAATGAGAAATGGGGCCCGGCGCGGTGGCGCAAGTGGTTAAAGGTCCTCGCCTTGCAAGCCCGGGATCCCATATGGGCGCCGGTTCTAATCCCGGCAGCCCTGCTTCCCTTCCAGCTCCCTGCCTGTGGCCCGGGAAAGCAGTCGAGGACGGCCCAAAGCTTTGGGAACCTGCACCCACGTGGGAGACCCGGAAGAGGCTCCTGGCTTCGGACCGGCATAGTATCGGCCCGATACTATGGGAGTGAATCATCGGACGGAAGATCTTCCTCTCTGTCTCTCCTCTCTGTATATCCGCCTTTCCAATGAAAAAATAATAAAAATAAATCTTTTAAAAAAAATGAGAAATGAAAAGACAGTAAGAAGATGGTTGAAGTATATATGGCAGCAACAAATGAAGATTAGTTCTTAAACTTAAACTACAGTGTTACGAGTCTGGGCTCCTCTAAGCCCATTTAACTGATCTGGAATGTTCACTTAATGCTGCACTCTATGCAAATGTTAATATACGTGTAGCTTGTATTCATAATCATAGTTTATGTTGCTGTAAGAATTGACACATAAGCAAAAATACTGGGTTGTGGCAGTTTTCTGGCACAGCAGGTTAAGCTGTGTCTTGCAACACCTGTGTCCCCTGTGAGAGTCAGTTCAAGTACCAGCTGCTCCATTTCTCGTCCAGCTCCCTGCTAAAGCACCGGGCACAGCAGTTGAAGTTGGCAAAGCTTGTGTTTAGGTCCCTCCTTCTGTGTGGAGACTCAGATGGAGTAACAGGCTGCTGGCCTCAGCCTGACACATCCCTGGGCACTCTGTGGTTATTTAGGGAGTGAACTGGTAGACAGAAGCTCTCTCTCTCTCTCCATTTTCCTCTCCTTTCCTGTGTAATTATGAACTTCAAGTAAACAAACAAGTAACTTAAATAATGTTTGGGGAAAAAAAGTATTTTTAAAATGTGCTGCATTCATCTCTGATTATGATAACCTATATTGAATTATTTAAATCAAATTTTAAATTAGGTTCTTTGATAATTTTTCCCATTCAATATTTTCCAGAACTAATTTTACAATATTTCTTTGCCTCTAACCCCACCAGTTCTATGCATGAATAATTTAACATGTTATCATGTAGAAGTTGCATAGGAAAATAAATAATATTTTTCCCCAAGTGTTAGGAGATCTGATTTACCATTGCAATTCAAGTGCCTGATTGTATGAGGTCATGGGTGAATCATTTAATCTCTTGAAGATCACTTACTCATCTGAGGCTGTGCATTTGGCAGAGTGGTTAAGATGCTGCTTACAACAGCCACAGTTTTTGCTTGTTTCCAGCTAACGTACACCCTGGAAGACTGCAAGGAATGACTCAGTGGTATAGACTCAGACTCGGGTAACTAGAAGACCTGGATTGGGTCCTGGAACCTGGTTTCAGCCTTGAGCTGTTAAAGATATTTGTTGAGTGAACCAGTGAACGAAAACTTTCTCTTTCTTAAGAGTCGACGCTGTGGCATGGTAGATAAAACCGTTGCTTGCAACACCAGAATATTTATGGGCACTGGTTCGAGTCCCAGCTGCAGCACTTCCAATCCAGCTGTCTGATAATGTGCCTAAGGAAGCAAGATGGCCCAAGTGTTTGGGCCCCTGCACCCACATGAGAAACCTAGAAGAAACTTCTGGCGTCACCCCTGTCCCTATGGTTATTTATGCAGTGAACTTGTGGATAGAAAATCAGTCTTGCTGTCTCTTTCAAATAAGAAAAGAGAGTGCAAGTACAAAGTGATGTCTTCCTTCATATAAACAAGATTTCTTCTAAGGTTGAAGAAATCATTTTGGGGCAAGAGAGTGGTTATTGTGAGCATAGCAGACTTATAAGTTCCCTTGAACTTTTTATTTCCAAACACGAAAAAAAAATGTTTTGAATATTTACCCCCAAAAAGTTTGTTTTGAATGCCCATAAATATTAACAGTTAAAGGGAAGGATCCTTTTTTTTTTTTTAAGACTGATTATTTATTTAAGACTGATTATTATTTAAAGGAAAAATTACAAGTAGAGACAAAGAGAAAAAAATGAACCTTCTATTTACCAGTTTACTGCCCAAAGAGCCACAAAGGCTGAGGATGGACTACGCTGAGGCCAAGAAGCCCAAAATTTTAACCAGGCCTCCCATATGGGAGCAACTGCCCAATGACCTAAGCCATCTTCTGCTGCTTACCAAGGTATGTTAGGTAGATTAGCAGGGAGCTGGAGGAAGAACGGAGCAGCTAGGACTCAGAGGGGCACCCACACCTGGTATCACAGGTGGCATCTTAATACACCATGACACAACACCAGACCCAAGGGGAGAGTCTTTTAGCTCTCAACACTGTTACTTGAATAATTAACTATTTCTAGCATAGATATCTATTTAACTTTTTTTTTTCATTGGAAAGGCGGATATACAGAAAGGAGAGACAGAAAGGAAGATCTTCCGTCCGATGATTCACTCCCCAAGTGAGCGCAACGGTCGATGCTATGCTGGTCCGAAGCCAGGAGACTCTTCCGGGTCTCCCACGCGGGTGCAGGGTCCCAAAGCTTTGGGCCGTCCTCAACAGCTTTCCCAGGCCACAGGCAGGGAGCTGGAAGGGAAGCAGGGCTGCCGGGATTAGAACCGGCGCCCATATGGGATCCCGGCGGGTGCAAGGCCAGGACCTTAACCACTTGCGCCACCGCGCCGGGCCCTATTTAACTTTAAAAGGTATATCAAAACTGATTTTATCATTTACTGCCTCCTACATAGTAGGTTTATAAGAAATTCAGAGTTTATTTAATCCAAATAGTAAGAATATTATACAAAAAAAGCAATAACTAACAAATATTGGCTAGGCTGTGAGGCAAAAATGTTCACTAACACTCTGTTTTTGTGAATGTAAACTAGTTAGCCATCATGAAAGAAAATCTGGTGATTCCTGAGAAATCTGAAAATAGATCTATCATATGACACAGCTACTCCACTCCTGGAAATTAAACCAGAAAAAAAAAATCAGCCTATGAAAGAGCTCTCTGTACCTCCCTGTTCAGACCATCTCAATTCACAATAACTAATTAAGAAATCACAGAAATTAAATACCACAGCAGTTAAAAAAATCCTATTTTCACAACCACCTAGATGCAATCATACACTATCTGCCTAGTGAAATAAGCTAGCCCCCAAAAGACAAATTCCACAAATATCACTTTGTCCCTGATTTGCGTTAGCTAAAATACAGAATAGCAGAAATGTGTGGCTGAGCCCTCCCCACAAAATATTCATCTCACAAAAAGAGAAAGATAGAAGTAAGCCTGTGCATAGACTTTCCACCAGCCATTCAGCGCAGACGGAAAACAACACAAGGTCCAGGGAGGAAAGTTTTACAAACTCAAACCTAAGCTTCAAAATGCAAATTGGACCTGGAGACAGAAAAAACATAATGGGTAACTTTCACTTTCTGTCTACATGGTTCAGCACCTCCCCTCCTTTGTTATGCTTAACCACTGCTGATTAGCCATCAGGACCTACCCTTTGCAACCTGCTTTCTCTGGGTATTAGGAGTGACTCCATTTCTTCCCATCCACAAGACACTGTTTGTTAGGTGAGTGATGGGCACTGGTTAATCTTCCACCAGTACTTCCTGCTGCAGTTTTGGTATCCACAGGTGCTAACTACTGAGTCCAACATCTCCCAGACCTGGACTGGCACCTGCCTCCGGAAATTCTCATCTATCAGTGTCATCTATAAAACGCAAAAGCATCAATCTGTGTGACTGTAACTCTGACCCTTTGAAGGAATTGGCTGGAAAAGCTCTGTTCCAGTGATTTGGAAGGGGTTCCTGCAGTGTAATTTTGTAAAGTGTTTGAGTACTGCTGAGCTGACCGTGAAAATCAATTGTGAATTTCCAGGATCCTCTGTACAAATCCTCCACCCCTTTCCATTCCTGGAGCCTTGCTTCCTGGATCTCACCACCTGTCTCTTTAAAACAAAACAACCTCTCTTTAACGTTCCCTTCTATCTTCTCCAAAACTCATACACATTACTCATTAAAAAAAAAAAAAAGCAGCTGTTTGTGGAACATCTTTCTGAATTGGAAGCAAGCATACCCTGTTTCTTTTGAACTTGCACTATTTTTAATACTAAGAGGATGACACTGATGTGTTATTCCAGGACAATCTCTGTCCTAAACACGTGGATCCTGTATTTCTAAAAGTCAATGCTACCTTAGTGGTTTTGTTTACAAATTTAATTAAGTAAGGTAACGCAGCAGAATGCTGAATCAAAAGATGTTCTTATACAATTCTGTTGTCACTCATGTATTTCGATTTCCTTTCACCCCCACCACCCAGGCATAAATACATTAGCTATTAAATCAGGACCAATATTTTTTTTTCTCCCAGCAGACATTTTTGAGTCAATATTTTAACAAATGCAGGAGACTCTTTTCCGGCAGACATATCCTTCCAATACTACTCATCTGAATCTGTTCATAACGATCCTTCTCATTCTAACTCCCTTACGCAGATCAATTTATTCATGATGGAATGTCACGGCAGGGTTACATGACCCTGAAATACATGGAAAAGACAAAGACTGCAGCAAAGGCAAAGGAAGGAGGCAATGGCATCCAGCATTTCTACTCGTCTCCAGAGACTGGGCTGAAGCTGTCGAGCCAATAGCCAGTAAAAAGGGACAGAGAATTGGTGTCATGGATGCTTACACAGCTTTATGCTCTTTGGCAAAGTAGCAAGGAAGAACTGGAACTGTCCAAGATAATACTGAGGAAATTTTATACAAAAAGAATAGCAACAGGGCCCAGCAGCGTGGCCTAGGGGCTAAAGTCCTCGCCTTGAAGGGGCCAGGACCCCGTATGGGCGCCAGTTCTAATCCCAGCAGCTCCACTTCCTGTCCAGCTCCCTGCTTGTGGCCTTGGGACCCTGCACCTGCATGGGAGATTCAGAGGAGGTTCCTGGTTCCCGGCTTCGGATTGGCGCAGCACCGGCTCTTGTGCTCAGTTGGGGAATGAATCATCGGATGGAAGATCTTCCTCTCTGTCTCTCCTCTCTGTATATCTGACTTGGTAATAAAAATAAATAAACCTTAAAAAAAAAAAAAGAACAGCAACCAATAACATAGAAGATACCAGTTTTCTGTACTTCAAGATGATCTTTGCATTCATGTTTACTAACAGTGAGAGAACTCACAGGAATGAAAAGACACAAGATTATTTTCTTTCCCCTCAGGCCAAGTCCATTATTAAGCTTGACTGACTTGAAGAGCAGTGCTGTGCAGGAACAGACAAACACACACACACACACACACACACACACACACACACACACTTATCTGAAGAAATTATTTCAAACAGAAGAAAAAAAAAACAATAGCTTAAAGAACCCAAAGAGGATGTACATGTATACCAATGTCCTAATAAAATTCAGTTTAGATTTTATTTGTTTATTTGTTCACTTATTTCATTCAAAAGCAGAGTTACAAAGAGAGGGACACAGAGAGAAAGAAAGAGAGAGAGAGAAAATTTTCCCTCCATTGTTTCAGCAGCCAAACGGCCATATCAGTTGGGGCTGGATCAGGCCAATTGGGTACCAGGAATTCGGTCAGGTCTCCCCCTTGGATGGCAGGGCTAAAATTACTTGAGACATTTTTGGTGGGATTTCCAGACACATTCACAGGGAGCAGTGATAGAAAAGTACATTCAGGACTCAAATCAGTGCTCAGATAGAATGCCACATCACAGGCTGTGTCTTAACCTATTGCGTCACTCCAGCCTCTCTCAACTTATTCTTCATATTTCATAGACATATGTGGTATTCATGTTCCAATTTCCCAAGCACACAAACCACAAATTGGGCTGATTGAGAACACTTTTCCTCTCCAGTGATTCACTAACATAAAAACTACAGATTTGGTCAGATTTTGTATGCCTAACCTAGGTACTACAAGATACTACAAGCCTCATTCTCACCTCAGAATGTGTGTGTGTGTGTCTAGAAATTCCTATAAGAACAATGATCCCACACAAATAAAATTGACATTTGGAAAAAATGTCTTTGTAATCAAAATTTTACAAGGAGACCGTGCTTTGCCATCTCTAGTCAGTACTGCGCATCCTAGCTCTGGCTCATTTTATTAGACAAGAGAATACCCCAAGTAAGCATATGTTATATCTGAGTTATTATAAGCAACAGCCCCTTTTGCTTAGAGAAATGCCTTAGTTTAGAGTTTAAATGATACATTTTATGGCCACCTACAAAGCTTTCATTTCCTTTCATTCTATAGGTCCATGTTCTCCACTGTCTGTTTTTGGGGACCGAGTGCCATCAGAAAGCAATAACTAAATTATATTCGCTGTCTTTTCCTTACTGTTGATGCAATTGAGGCGGGGTTATAAGCAGACTCAGAGTTTTCTTCCAGTGTTACTAATGCAGTGGCAAAGCCTCTACCTCGCAGTCCTTTGCAAAGGAAAACTGAACCTGCACAAGTAGCTCCCGAACATCTGTCTCTGTCCCCGTGTTTATTTGTGCTTTCACTGATAAGCAGTGGATTCCCACAAGACAGTGCAGAAAACTTAAAGGGTAAAGGGGCTGAGAGGGGGAGTTATCATTTCATTATAGTTCAGATGCAGCACATTTGTGTTCTGTTGTGTCTTTTTTATAACTTTCAGTGGCTTCTTTATTATTAAAACAAGGAGCCAGTGGCTGAGGTATTGAAGTACTAACTTTATTCAGTTTTTTGGAAGTTAAAAAGTCAACTTCATCTACATGACCTGAATAGCAGCCAAATTATCTGAAATTGCAGCTGAGAGAGGAGCTTCCTTTGAACTCATTTGAATCTATAAAAGAGATTTGAGAGTATGTGTTAAAAATGTAATTCTCATTCTTTCGTGCATGCAAATGAAGAGGAACTGAGGTAAGTTAAGTACCATTGAGCAACAATCCTCCAGGGTCTGGTTTTAATGAACAAATTATAATTAGATTGCCCTTGTTTTGCATCTTTTCATATTTTCAGTCTATTAGTGCTTCTTTAAAGAAATGAATTTTATAAAGCTATTGCCAGAAGTTTCTCTTAAACTTAGCACCAACTATGTGGATTCCTAGCCATTAATATTCTGTGATTTGGTGAATTAGTCAGTTTCTAAATCATGATTCTCTTGATGCACTCTAGATTATTTTATGCAATTTATCTTCCATCTTACTGAACTGTCAAAAATTAAATTATTTTTTTCTGAGTCAACCTATGCTTATTAGCTTAATTGCTCAAAATATTTTCCCATAGTAATTTTGGGGTTATATCCAGTCATTCATTTATTTACTCAGTAATATTTTTAGCTTCTTAAAATGTGCTAGATGCTTCTTCATTTGTATGGAGTTCAACAGCACATGACATAGACAAGATTTTATTTGCTTAAGATGTGCCCCGTGTTCATTGAAGAGTGTAGTGGAGAAGAAACAAACCTTATCCTCAGATAGATAAGTTTGTGCAGTGATATGTCTAGGAAGAATAAAGAAAGGTAACATGGCAAGAAATAATTCATATTTTACCAACATATAGACCCATTAAAGAAGTCAATGTGACATTTGTTCAAATAATTGAGCTATAATTAATTCACATATATGATTTTCTTAAAATCATATATGTGTACATTTATCTCACTTCATGCACAAAGAAAGAATCTGCATTGTGAGGATAGCAGAGATGAACAAAAAGGGAAAAAAAAGTCTGTTTTCAAAGAATTTAAAAGGAAGAAAAATGTGCCCTATGACAATGCCAAAAAGTCATGTAAAGTCTTTCCATTGGGCTTCTAGAATCCTAGGCTGGCTAAAGTGGGAGGTTTGCACAGCAACTCTGCTAACCTCAATAAAATCCACCTTGTGTTTGCATGGTTCAATGTATCATATCTTATTAATGAGATTAGGGAATGTCTTTATTAACTGGTTAGTCCTTACTGGGATTATCTCTACAATGTTTTGGAAATATATTGAAAAATAATTGTTTAAATCTTTCATCTCCAACATAGGAAAACTCTTCCGGATATCTCCATAAAGTTGTCCTTAGAAAAAAATATACATTACAGAAAGCCCTGGAGTCTGTTGAAACTCTGAGATAAACAAGGTCAGCCAACAGGCCTTACAACTTACATAGAGAGAAACATGGAGAATCCCTGAGGGCAGATGGAAGAAGTTACCCCTTATACAATGACGCCAATAGCAGATTAAAGCCATCAACATGATGTGGGGACACAGCCAGAGCCAGGAAAGGTGAATCTCCAGCTAACAATTAGGATCCGATAAATGAGGGTCAAATTTTGGACAACTGCACAGCAAGATTAGGAAACACAGGCTAGAAGTCACATGTGGCCCACTCTATGCCATTCTCATCCATCTACTATTCAAGTAACATCTCCAGAACACTCTTCCCAAACCCCAAGGTCCCAGAGGCAGCATCAAGAAACCACCTCTGGGCCAGGCATGGTGGTCTAGGGGCTAAATCCTTGCCTTGAATGCACCAGGATCCCATATGGGCACCTGTTCTAATCCCAGCAGCTCCACTTCCTGTCCAGCTCCCTGCTTGTGGCCTGGGAAAGCAGCTGAGGATGGCCCAGAGCTTTGGGACCCTGCACCTAGAAGAAGTTCCTGGCTCCTGGCTCCAGATCGGCACAGCTCCAACCGTTGCAGTCATTTGGGGAGTGAATCATCAGATGGAAGATCTTACTCTCTGTCTCTCCTCCTCTCTGTATATCTGACTTTGCAATGAAAATAAAATAAATTTTTAAAAAATTTCTATGGTTAAACAGTTCAAATATTTGTTGGCAGAGAGAGCAACTTAGCATTAGCATACTTCATAAAATACAAGGCCTTTAGAGACAATCGCAAAATAATTCCAAATTTAGAATATATCCTAACTTGCAGCATCTTATACATGATACTGTCATATGTGTACGCAGATGGAACTTATAAATTTTTAATATGCAGTAATAAAACTTTATGTCTTGGTTCATGGAAAATTTTCATCTTCCCTTTTTTTTAAACTCTAATATGGAAATAAAAATGCCTCTGTTTTCTTCACAGGCTTATTATGCAGACTAACGAATCATAAACCTCAACTTGAGCTCATGGGTCTAAAGCTGAACAAACAGGAAAGACCATTAGCCTTATCATGGCTGTCCTCTAACCATCAATCAGAGCCTTAAGTTGGCATTTAGAATATTTATAGAAAAATGTTTTCATTCCAGAATTGATATTACCCCCATGTTTTAAAACCATCATCAACAACATCATTATCACAGCTAAAATTAGTGGTTGAATAATTCTTCTTGAAGCTTGAAATAAGCAAAAGCAAAGTTTCCCTTGGAAAATGCTTACACAAAGGGTAAGAAAGAATCATCATATGTGAGTTTTATGAGATACAATCTCTTAGTAAAAAAAATAAGATCTAAATCAGATAACAATATTTTCAGAAGCACATATTCTGAGATGTGATAGTAAGATGAATGTGGTTGCATTAGCAATATTTTAGGACATCATTAAAATTGTCCAATACTAAAAGTTTATCATTGACCTATATTGAGATTATGTTTCAAAATTGTGCAGGAATAAAATATATCAAGAAAAATGTTCAATACACTGTTTTCTCAGAGTTGAGTTGAACTTCCAAAAAATCAAACACATAAACACACATTTCATCAGTCGTTAAACATAAGCCTATCTTCAGCAAAAGTTAACTATAAAAGTGGAAGAAAGATCTGAATAACATATACCCCAATCAGCACAATATAACCAATAAGAAACACAAAATATATATGAACGTGATTATGTGATTAAGTAAGGAGATAAATAATATATACTTTAACATAGTGCACTAAGGAGATGAAGTTGATAATATTTAAGAACTAGAAGTAATATACTAATGTTTATAAAAGACATTAATCCTTAGGTTTCATAATTTCAATGAATTCTAAAGAGTTTAATTTTACAGAAATATACACCAATATTATAATAATACATCACAGATAAAGAGAACAACTTTAGAGCAACCAGAGAAATATGTAGATTACTTACCATAATATGAAAATTGCATATATAGTTTATTTCTCTATAGCAATAAAAGAGAGTTTAAAAGGGAGCAAAATAGCATCTTAAAAATGCAAGAAAAAAGTTCCTAGAATTGAATGCCATTGAAATTGAGAAGAAAATATATTTTCACTCAATAAAAATCAAAGCAGTGTGAGAGTGCTTACTTGCAAAGACTTATACTAAAGAAACATGTCTAGGACAACTGAATCTAATCCCCATCGACGCAAGACCCTCTCGCATCAGCATTTCAAGCACTTACCAACACCTTGCTCACATCATTAATGTTTGGTGTACCATCATTAAAAAATAATTACTTATTTAACATAAGCAAATACATAAGATATTGAAATAATTTGAAAGGTGTTTGAGCAGGAAACTATTTATGTTCAATAAAATATATGAAAATAGATAAATCTGAATAACTCCAAGCAAATTGAAAGCACAGATTAATAATAACGGTACCTAGTTTGTGACTGAATGAACACAATAAATGTACAAAACTATGTAAGTATACATTGGTGGGAAAGAGGAGAGTATAACTAAGTGTTCTAAGATTCTCACACTGTTTAAGAAGAAGTTAAATAATGAGCTTGAGTTGTGCGGCAGCAATATAAAGACGGAATAAGCTCATCATCTACTGCTCACTCATGACAGTCTCTCATGATTGTTGTTGCAAACGCAATTTAGCACATCTGTTCTGGGAAACAGTATAGGAGTTCTTCACAAACTAGAGAATAGAGCTGCCAGATGACCCAACAAACACACCACTTAGTAGCTACCCAAAGCAAAATAACTCAGTGTGCTGAAGAGATTCATGTATGTATTGCAGTAATAATAATCTACACTTTGGAATCAATCTAGATGTGTATAGATGGATCAATGTATAAAGAAAATGTGACAGATATGCAAAATGAGATGTTGTTTAGTTTTTCAAAAAGAAAGAAATTCTGCATTTTGCAACAAAATACATCTAACTAAAGGACATTATGTTAAATCAAATAAGCTAGGCAGGAATGAAAGCCAAATATTGCATATTTTCATTCATATGTGAAATCCAAAATAAGAAGCTTTGAAAAGACAGTAGGAGAAGATATAGAAGGATTGGTTAATGGACACCAGATAGCCAGAAAATATATGTTTTGGTATTCTATAACACATTAGAATGTCTATAACTGACAATAATTTCTTTTGGATTTCTAATTAGGTAGAGGAGAGGACTGTGAAAATATAATGAAATGATAAATGAGGTGATGGAGAGGCAAATTAAACATATTTTATCATTGCACAATATTTACATATGTCAAAATGTTACTCCACTCTCTATGAATATGCATAGTTAGGGTTAATTTAAAACATTAATTTTTGAAAGTGATATTCTAGCTAGGAGTAATGCTGTAATAAAAATACAACTCCACATTATGTAATCAGTGAACACTGTAAAACTTGTGCAATCAAATGTAACAGGTCTGTAACTTATCAAAGGATTATCCTATCCAATCCAAGATAAAAATAATTAACCACAATGATCATTTAGAGGGTCAATGGCTCCACCATATCTAAACTAAGTAAAAGATCCTGGTAGCTTATATCTAGGTGACAAAAAAAAAAATCTGAGAGTGTTGGTTATATTATGAAAGCAACCTACCAATAATTTGGGAAATAGAATTAAGAAATAAAGATGCCAAGGACAAGCATCTAATCATAGACAAATGAAATCTGAGAACCCAGTTACAAGGGCACATACAGAAAAATCAGCAAAAACTAGCAAGTGAAAAATTCAAGGGGAATGGCTTGGTTGGTGACATAAATTTCAGATTCATTATCATAAAATTTCAAGGCACATGAGAAGGTAAACTCAGCAAATGGCTGAATATAAAGTGAGAGTGTCCACAGAACACTGCAACTAAACTTGACGGACAACCAGCAAAGGTGGCTAAAAAGAAGCAAAAAGTGTCACAAGCCTTTGGAAACCAAGGGAAATACGTTTCAAAGGCTGAGTGATTAATTATTCCAGTGCTGCAGACAGATGAAATGAGAAATGAAATGAAATGAGACTAGATCTTGTCTACTTAATTAGACAAATACAATATTTTTAAAGATGTATTTATTTATTTGAAAGTCAGCGTTATGGAGAGCGAGACAGAGTCAGAGACAGATAGTCTTGCATCTGCTTATTCACTCCTCCATGTGGCTGCAAAGACCAGGACTGACCCTGGCTGAAGCCAGCAGCTAAGAGCTTCATCCACGTCTTCAACCTGTGTCGCGGTGACCCATATATCCAAGTCGTCTTGTGTGGCTTTCAGTTTGGGTTAGTCGAAAAGGATCTTCAAACTTGGAGCTGACAATCCAACACCTACAATGCCAGCATCCTAGGTGGGCACTGGTTCATGTCCTTACTGCTCTGCTTCCGATCCAGCTCCCTGCTAGTTGCCTGAGAAAGTCACAATGGCCCACATGTTTGCGCCAAGTGCAGCCACCCAGACATGAACAGTGTCCATACAGGATGACGGCATTACAGGCACTGGATTTTGCCTTGACAAACACAACACAAAAGCGACTGGATTGATCAGGTCTAGTAGGTTTGAAGAACTTCTGAAATAAAGATGGAGGAGGAAATATGCTTTGAAAAAAGATAGAAGGATTAGATTTTATTTACATATTTAACTTGAAATGTTCATACAAGTTTTGTCCAAAACCTCTGTGAATCTTCAAGTTCTTGTCAGACAATAACAGAAAGTGTTAGTGGAGTTTCTTATAACAGAAACTCATAGAGTAGAATCTATTACTATGCTTAACCCAGCTACTTCTCCACCATATCCATGGAATTCAGGTTATATCCTCTCTTTCCCAAACCCAGTAATTTTTATAAGTTTTGTAACACACTTGTGTGTTACTAGTGGACAATTCCCATGGACAATGCCCATGGGTCTCAAGCTGAATACAATTTGTTTTATTACTTTAACTCCCAACCTTACTGAAATACGTTACAGATTCCTGTTAATGCTGCAAAATATTTCCAAGCTTCCACAAAGACATTTTCAATATTTCAAGCTAATTGTTTTATGTGGTAGATATTCCATTATCATTGAGTTTAAGTCTCTTTTATTGAGTCCCTTATTTTGAAATATAGAGCATCATATGATTTATATTTGTTACAGGTTTCAGCATTGCACTGAGAAAGACTTTCCAGAGTTTCAAAGGTCTGTCAGGGAAAAAATACACAGTGGAGCAGTGCCTGGTAATATTCAAAATATTCTAAATTCAAAAGGATTCTAGAGTCAAACCCAGGGAAAGAGGAAAACTTCCATCAAGCATTGAAATCCAGTAAGAAAATTTAATGGGAAGCCAGAAGTATGGCATGTCACGTATTTTCATTGATGAAGTGATCCTTTCATTCAAGAAGAAGCTATTGAACATTCTTGACCATAGCAATTACTGAAAGTCTCCCCTAAACAAGATAAAATGACATTGCCATTTTCTTATTCTCTTCCTAATTGCCTGGTTCACTGTTCCTATCCTTTATATTCTTGATTTCACTTTTTAAACAATCCTTAGAACACTTACCACTTTTGGAAAAATTAAGTAGATAGTAGAAAGTCCTCCACATATATTAGTCTACTTGCTGTAATTCATAATTAATATTGATGTATTATTTTGTTAGCTAAAGCTCATAGCTACAAGCAGTTTCTCAAGATGTTCCATGTTTTTGATGCAGAAATTATGTTTGAGGATAACATTCATTTATGATATAGGATGTTTTTGGTTGGAATGTGCCTGACATTCTTCTCAATGATTGAACTGTAGTTACAAGTTTATGGGAAGAAAATCACAGAGTGCCCGGCTTAATGGCTCAGTTGACTAATCCTTCTCCCTCAAGTGTTCATGCCACCTTTACTCTATTTTCCATATAACTCCCTGGCTGTGGCCTGGGAAAGTAGCAAAGTAACAAAGCCTTGAAACCCTGTACCCACATGGGAGACCTGGAAGAAGCTCCTGGCACCTGGCTCCTGGATTCAAATCAACTCAGTGCTTGCCTTTGTAACTGGAAAGTGAACAAGCAGATGGAAGCTCTTTCTCTCTATCTCTCCTCTCTAAATCTGTCTTTCCAATAAATAAATAAATAAATAAATCTTTTTATTAAAAAAAAAAAAAGAACATGTGGGCCCGGCGCAATGGCACAGTGGTTAAAGTCCTCGTCCTGTACACGCCAGGATCCCATGTGGTCGCCGGTTCTAGTCCCAGTGGCCCTGCTTCCCATCCAGCTTCCTGCTTGTGCCCTGGGACAGCAGTTGAAGATGGCCCAAATCCTTGGGACCCTGCACCCACTTGGGAGACTTGGCTCCTGGCTCCTGGCTTCAGATTGTCTCAGCTCCAGCTGTTGCGCTCACTTGGGGAGTGAACTAACGGATGGAAGATTTTCCACGCTGTCTCTCCTCCTCTCTATGTATCTGCCTTTCCAATAAAAATACAAATAAATCTTTAAAAAAAACATATATTACATTGAAGGATACTTGCTTTCTACCTTACTGTCATTGTTAATATTAACATTGATCATTGGGTTAATGTGGCCTGTGTCAGGTTTATCCTCTCAAAGCTGCTCTTTACCCAACTCCACTGTAGAATAATCTTTGAATTGAAGTCACTTACACTTATAGCCTTAAGTGTATAAAATTATACTTTGTTTATATTATATGGGTTAGTTTCCATATTTAGTAAGGACATGCAGTGTTTGTCCTTATTCACCAGGTTTATTTATATGGAAAACAATAGTGATACAACAATCTCATTATTGTATATATCTCAAAAGAAGATGAAATGAATATGTCATAAAGATGTCTGCACTCTCATTGTAACATGATCCAAAATAGTTGGTATCCAGAATTAACTGAAGCATTCATCCATGGATGAATGTACAAAGAAAATGTTATATACCTAATCATATATGTATGTATACATATATTTATGAACACAATACATTTTTGTAAAGACATGATTTTAATGCACTCTATATCCTCAAGCTTAAATTACCACTAATGACAGTATTCAACAAGTAAAAAGTGGGAAGATCACAGCACCACTGGAGTACAAACACAAGCTAAAAATGAAAATCATGTCCCAAAGTAGGCATTTCATTCACACACACACACACACACACACACACACACACACACATTAGCTGCTGCATATCAGAGAAAACATGGTATTTTTCTTTCTGAGAGAGTGGTTTGTTTCACAAAGTGTGATGGTTTTCAGATGTATCTATTTTGTAGCAAAAACACAGGATTTTCTTTGCTTTTAACAGCTGAATTGTGTTACATAATGAATATATATCACATTGTGTTTATTCAGTTTTCAGTTGATGAACATCTGAGTTTATACCATATCTTAATTATTCTGAAATGAGCTGCAGTAAGCATGCTGGTAGGATAGTGGCTTATTATTTTGAAAATAAAACATCAAGAAAAACGGGAGAAAAAAGATGAATTTTTTAAAATGGAAGAATTTGAATCTGAGTGGGATATAAGCTATGAAGTCCAATTTGAAACAAATGTGAATAATAAAGTCATAGCACCATTTTCTCATGTAACAATGCAGTATTATAGTAAAATTGCTTGAAGCTTGGTTAATTGTAAGGTTGGCAGGTTAATTAAATCTTTTTAAGGATTTTATAATAGTTATAGATCTGTACAGCAGAAATAAACCCACAACATTTCAAAAGTTCATAAGCCAATCTAGGGAACAAAAATGTCATGCCTTAGAAAGTACAGGTCTGTCCACTGGAGTCCAAGAAGAATCAATTCTGTTGAAGGAAGACTTGATGATCTTTCCAATTCAGACTGTACAGATCATATGACTGGTACTTTTTCACATTTTGTGATATAAAAATGAAACATAATTATAATTATTAAAATGTTAGCAACATATCCAAAGACTTTGTAAAACAAAACATGGTTTTCTAAATTTATCTGTATCCTCCATGCATTTTCTGTGGATACAGACGCAATGTTTCTAGAATTTAACTTTTAAAAATCTTCCATTTTTTCTGGCTAATTAAATTTCTTTTGAGTCATTACAAAATATTAAAATATTTCTATTCAGTTTAAGCATGAACTAGTACATATTAAAATCATGTTATTGGTATATTTTATTACTCACATTGTCATTACACAAAGCACTATTTTAAATTAGTATACCTAGCATAGATAAAAATCCCATAATCTTGTTGAAAATCTCCATGATAAAGGCAATTTTAGTCTCCCTTTTTTTTTCACCTAATCATGTCCTAAGGATTAAATTTTCTCCTTCATAAGTTGAGGTTCTAAAAAAAAGAACTGAAACAGAAGAACAAACATAAATACTATGTATCTAACAAAATGTATGTTTTTCTCAACCTACTTTTCAATTATGTTTTATGTTTTTGAAATGTTCTGAATTGTTGAATGAAATTTCATAAATCTTTTCCTTAGCATTAGGGTTTTGGTGAAACTGCTTCTTAATACTGTACCTCGGATGCTGACTCAATACATTGGAGGAAATAGGTTCTTTTCACTTCATGGCAATACTGTAATTTTCAAACATCAGCAATATATGTGAACTATTTGAATTGTTTTACAGTGTGTTTATTTACACCTACATGGATATCCTTATTCAGTGGATCAATTGTGACTCATGGGATTGTACTGCAATAATTCTTCTTTAAAAAGATTTGGGCATGACCCATTTCGCACATATTAAATTCTTTCATATTTCATATTTATGTATTTGTTGGAGAGAGAAGAACACACATGCAGAGAGAGAGACAGAAAGAGAGAGAGATGCAGAGAGCATTTTTAATCTAATGATTAATTCCCCAAATGCCTGTGATGGACCCTGCAGGGACCAACACTGAAACTCAACTCAATTGAGACTTCCTATGTCGCTGGCAATTCAGCACTTCCTCTCTGCAGATACGTTAGCAGGAAGTGCAAACTCAGAGAGGAGTGCATTCTCAAACCATGGCATGCAGATAAGAGCTGCAGACATGATAAGCAGAACCTGTTTAAATTATTAATTACGTTGCATTATGTGACACAGTTTCATAGGCTCTAGGGTTCCCCCAACCCCTTCCTGTGCCTTCCCCCCCATGGTGGATTTCTCCACCTTGTTGCAGTATTACAGTTCAAATTCAGTCAAGATTCTTTGCAAACATATACCAAGCGTAGAGTCCTGCATCTTACTGTCCAGATAAATTCAACGGTTTCTTGTGGAGACCATCTATGGTCTGAAGGTAGAGCCGACAGAATATCATCCGGATCAATTTAAAGCCCCAACACAACATCAACAACAATTTGTTAACATTAGACCAAACATGTACTCAGGTATAAAAAATGTCAAGTCCATGGCTTCACTATTGTAGATTGTGCTGCTGTAAACATATGCTTTCTCATATGCACATTTTATTTCCTCTGGATATATTCCCCTAAGTGGGAGAACTGGGTCACAGGGCAGGTCAACTTTCAGTTATCTTAGCTTTGTACATACTGACTTCAATAGTGGCTGCACTAGCCTACATTCCCACCACCAGAATGGTAAAGGTACCTTTTGCCCTACATCCATGTCAACAAGTATTGTTAACAGAGTTCTGAATGCATACCAATCTCACTGAAGTTAAGTGGAACCTCATTGTGCTTTTTATGTATATTTCCCTGATGTCCCTCAAAAGAAGAGTGGATAAAGAGACTGTGGTACATCTACTCTGTGGAATACTACTCAGACATAAAATGAATGCAGTTCAACCATTTTCAACAAAATGGTCCCAACTAGAGACCATTATGCTCAGTGAAATAAGCAAACCCCAAAAGGAAAAACATTATATGCTATCCCTGATACAAGGCAATATTTATACAAGATCAACCAATATATAGGTAAGCGTGTATATACTTATATTTATTTCGAGGATCTGTATAATGGAGGCAATTATACCATGAAGTGGATATAAATCGCAGTATGCGTCTCTAGCTCTGAATAAAAGATGGACTCCCAAAGAAACTGTTAAATATGTTCTGATACTTAGAATACCGAGCTTTATGCCGTTCTCTATTACCATGTTAGGATACACTTAAACAAAAGAATGATGCCAAGGACCCAGAGCAGTGGCCTAGCAGTCAAAGTCCTCACCTTGCATGTTTCCAGTGACTGCAATTTAAATAGCTCCTTTCGCCATCCACTCCCCCGCCCCCGCAAAAAAAAAAAAAAAACAAAAAACGGGATCTTGATGGCTAATCATGGTGCATCCTCCTCAATGTTACATCAACATGTAATATAGGCATCAACTATTCTGTTAATAAATTGGAAGTAAGACACATTTCAACCATCGACAACCACAGTCAGTCTCTGAATCATTCTGTGATTTCTTCTCTAAGTCAATCAAAAAGTAAGTCGTTTGTATGCATGTGTTAGATTTGTAAGAACTATAACCCTTTGTGAGGAATGAAGACCATGTTCTGTTGTTTGATATTTATGATATCTAATTCTCCAAGGAAGCATAAAGTCAAGAAGTGGCCGATCTGCCTGGCACACAGCCAGGGACAGGACATTTGTTCTTTCATGAGAAGGCTGACAGCTTTGTTGACATCTTATTTTACGTGTTGCTTCCCTTGTTTTTATCAAGTTGTCTATGTCTAACAACTCGTGCTTTCGTGAATCATTGAATGACTGTTCCAGGATCTCTGCTGCTTATGGTAATAATATCCTGATGGGATACAGGATTCTCTGCTGGTAATATAGGACACATATTCTTTCCATGCCTATGCTAACACACCATTTCCCTGACAGTTTTCAGATCCTGAAAAAGATTTGATTCTTGTGAACTGATTTTCTATAACCAAGGTGCTGCTCCGCTTCCAGCTCCCTGCTTGTGGCCTGGGAAAGCAGTCAAGGATGGCCCAAAGCCTTGGGTCCCTGCACCTGCATAGGAGACATAGAAGAGGCTCCTGGCTCCTGGCTTCTGATGGGATCAACTCCAGCCATTGTGGTCACTTAGAGAGTGAATCAGCAGACTGAATATCTTCACCTCTGTCTCTCCTCCTCTCTGTATATCTGACTTTCCAATAAAAATAAATAAATCTTAAAAAAACAATCATGTGGTATATACAAATTTTTAATTATTTCGGAGTATTTTGAAATGATTTGGTTCTTTATTTGAATGCCTATGTTTTAACAGAAATGCAGATATATATTTCTAAATCCATTTCTGGTTTAATATCTACTTCTACATTTACAAAATCTTGTTGTGTTTGCCGTGGTAAATATATTATTTGGTTTTGAACAAGCTTTCAACAGCTTCATACAAACCTCTACAATTTTGCAGAAATGTATCCTTTTTAGATTAGTATAGAAGCTAACATAATAAAATATATCCTGCTCACTTAGCTATAAAATATTAGCCAATTATCAATAATCTAATAAAAGAATGTATATGATTTACATAAAGAAAATACAAAATGTGGTAGTAGCATGCTAAATAGTACTCCAGGTCCTAAACAAAAACAAGCTGAACAAAATGAATGTCATATCACCCTGTGCTGGAGGATGATAGGAAAATTGGAAAATAAATAAGAAGTATAAATTCAGGGCAGTGATGAATACTAGGAGCAAAAATAAAGTAAAGCAAAAAGCAAAATATGAACAAGAAGGAACTGGGCCAGAAGGCCACTATCAGTTGAAGCTACCTTTGGGGAAAGCAGTGACTGGTGGGGAAACAAAAGATCTGAAGAAAGAAACAAGCCACATGAAACACAAAGCATTCCTTGATGATATCATTAACTGTAAAATTATTAATCAACATTTGCTTTCTCAATGCAGGCAATTAATTTTCACAATCATAAATTGATACATGAACTTAATAACCCTTTACAAACACTCTTTTTTCTAAAACATTTGAAAGTTAAGGAAAAGAATATAATATGAAAGCAATAAGAAAACACTGGTAATAGGAAAAATAATTTTCAGAACAAGAAGGGTGACTTTGAACAGTTATCTGTTCAGAGTTATTATACAGTGCTGCAAAAAAAATAATGGTACTGACAAAAAGTGACATGAATATTAATAAAAAGAACAGATAAAATAATAAACTGTATGAGTTACATGACAAAGTAACATTATAATACGTTTTGTTAAGAAAATTGGATATATACTTAAAATAAAAGGATGTATTGATTCCTCTCTTCAAATCTTGAAACACAATTAATTCTGGTAAATTTAAATGTTAAATCTGGCACAAAAACACCGAAACAATTAGAAAAGATAAAATGAAAGGCTAAAGTTGATAAATTATAGTTACGAATCAAAATAATGCATTGGTGAAACACAAGACAGAGAAGATGAAAATATTAGTTTGAAACTTATCTGTAAGTTTGAAAAATATCTGTAACGTTTTTGGTACACTAGTCTTCAAGAGCCTTAAAATATAATGGGCTTTTAATTATATTTATTTATTTTACTTTGTGAGAGAAAGAGAGAATATTGCCATCTGCTGAATCACTCCCCAGATGACCTGAGCTGTTTCAACCTTCAACTGGAACCCAGCAACACATCCCAGATCATCCAAATGATGGGATCTAACTTATGCCATCTCACCGTTGTCTCAGGCATCTATATTAAGCAGGAATGTGGAAAGGAGAGCTGGAGCAAAGACTCAACCCAGCACACCGATGGACAACATGGGCAACTAAAGTTTCATCCCAATTACTAGGCAAATGAATTCATTGTCATAAAAGGCAAATAAAATAGAAAAAATACTTCAAATGCATATACCCAAGCCCCCAAATAAATATAACACAAAAATCACATAGAAAAAATATTAAAATATATAAAAATCAAACAAATTATGTATTGTAGGAACTCATGAATTCTACAAAAAGTGCACTGAATTATGGTATAGGCAATTTTTCATTGTTAGCATACTTAATATGTTGTATAATTTGATTTAGGTAAAAAAAATAGAATATCTTATATTTGCTTCTTTTGTGCCTTAGGAATAAAACAAGTCTCAATAAATAGTTCTATGAAGAAAAATAAAACAAAAAATTTAAAATAGTCAATATTGCCATAATACATTATGAATTATGAATACCAATAATAGTTAATCCAGTACTGGTAATGTGAAGAGTTACATTTCTAAAGAGCAATTTAACTATCATCAAATGAAGAATGTTTATTAATCTTCCCTTTACCTTGCAAATAGTACTTTTAGAAATTTTACTACATGGAAAATACAAAGAAAAAATGGTAGATATGTAATTATGAATGGTTAATACTTGGCTCTGGCTTATGCTCTTGTGTAACTGCTGTCTTTTTACCTTTTAATTTTTGAACATTGTGGTTAGTAGTGAATTAATCTGTGATAACGAAGTGCACTGAAAAGAAGGAAGTAGAGGGATTTAGGAGAGAGGGAGGGAGGAAGGAAAAATCTCTTAGAATTGTACCTAGCAAATACGGGAAATATGTTCCATTTACATTACTAAAAAGTTATCATTTTCAAAAAAGAATTGTTAGCACAGGTGTAGTATGGTGGCCCAGCCAAGCCACCGACCACAGTGCTGGAATCCCACATGAGCAGAAATTTCAGTCCTGCATCTGTACTTCAGATCCAGCTGGAGAAAGCAGAAGCTGACCCAAGCTCTGGGCCCTTCTCAACCACATGGGAGACCCTGATGGAATGGCTTGCTCTTGGCTTCAGCCTGAACATCTGAATCATGTACCAGCTGATGCACAATAGCTCACTCTCTCATGCTCCCTCTTTCTCTGTCTCTCTATTACTCTCTTTTTATCACTGTTCAATAGGTAAACCTGCTAGGCACTGTGGCCTAGCGGCTAAAGTTCTCATTTTGACAGTGCCCGGGATCCCATATGGGAGCCGGTTCTAATCCCGGCAGCTCTGCTTCCCATCCAGCTCCCTGCCTGTGGCCTGGGAAAGCAGTCGAGGACAGCCCAAAGTCTTGGGACCCTGCACCCATGTGGGAGACCCAGAAGAGCTCCTGGCTCCTGGCTTTGGATCGGCCCAGTACTAGCTGTTGTGGTCACTTGGTGAATGAATCATCTGATGGAAGATCTTTATATCTCTCCTTCTCTCTATGTGACTTTGCATAAAAATGAATAAATCATTAAAAAAATCCACAGATTTCTTTTAAAATGCACAATGGATTATTGTTTTAAAAATGAAATAGGAATGTAAATGAACAGACACATGATGAACAATTACACAGTTGAAAATTAAAATGGATGATTTACTGCTATGATACAATACATAGCACAAGTTGATATAAAAGAAAAGAAATTATCTATTGAAACAATTTTGTGCAGTTTATTACAAATGTAAATGAAGTCCAACTATTTTATGCATGCTGAAAACAAGGAGATTCAATTTTTAAAGCATGAAAGATTTATTGCTCCTTGTTAGAGCAAAACTCCCACATCTTCACACATACCCCCAGGTATTTTTCTTTTAGAACAGACATATTTAAAATGTGTTATTGTAGAATGTCGATGATAGCATCCTCTGATTATATACAATAAGAACTGGAAAGTAAAAAGTTTCTCCAAAGTACTCAACTTTATCATTTTATAAGTTGAAAGTACAACTAAGGATTTAAGTTACCACAAAGAGATTACCTAAATTCAAGCACCAAAAGTTCTCCTGTCATCAAGGAAGATTCAGAGAATGGGGATGAGCTTGGAAGAAAGATATGTATTGTAAAATAATCTGTATTGATTCATATGGCTCTGTGGCTCCCTCATTCATACTGGTTATATTAGTGAGATTGGATTTTTAAGAAAATCTTACATGACCTCAGTAAGTCTTGACATGTGTATTTAAGTGTATAGTGAATTTGTTTATACTTTGACTGTTCTGCAACTATCAACATCAAACATGGAATATGTGCATCTATCCCAATAAAAACTCCGAGAAGATGCTTGGTTGACACATTGAAAATGACATCACACTGCATTCTCTTCTTCATTGCTTCCAATGGGAAGTAGTTGTTAATCTTCAATTATACATGGAGACCATGTGGACGTGGTGATGATTTTTTATCCTTGCTTTTGTCTGCAAAAACTAAACCATATTTAGCTTTTTTTTTTTTTTTGCCTTTTTTAATGAAATGTCTTGATGAGGATAACACTGAGTTTATCATGCTTAAAATTCACTGGGTTCTTGAATATTTACTGTTTTAAGCAAAATTTATGTTTTCTTAAGCTGACCCTTCAACTTTTAAATCATTTTTCTCTATATTCCTTTACCGATGCTCCTGTTGTGCATGTATTAGTGTGTTTAATGCCATTACATATTTTTCTGAGATTCTATTCATTATCGTTTGTTCTGTGTGTTCCTCACATAGCACAATTCCCATTAATATGTATCGTTAGTTATTTTGAAGTATTTGTTTGGTTTAGTTTGACATCCACATCTTTAAACAGACAATTTTGTTTTGTTTCTGCCTTTTATTTCCCCTGTGTATGGATCACACTTTATTGCTTTTTTGTATGTTTTATAATTTGTTTTTTGGCAAAAAAAGTGAATATTTTGGATAATACATTGTGAGAATTAGTACCACTAGGATTGTTTTTCTTGGTTTTTGCTTTTTTCTTATGCATATATATGCACATATACAGTAGTGAAATTGAGCAAGGTAAGATATAAAGCTTCTACTAACTAGAAAATTGACGGTACACCACTCAGAGTACAAGAGCCTGAGATCCAGTAACTACCTACTGATCTATGACCCAGAGAGTCTGGGGTTCTGACGCCCAAGGGAAAGGAAAGCAGTGTCCCAGCTCCAGCAAGAACAGAGAAATTCAAATTCCTCTGACATTTTTATCTTCTCTGAGCCTCAGGAGATGGGATGATTCCTGTCAACACTGAGAATAAATCTTTCCCACTTAATTTGTTCACACCACAGTCCCATTTCCCCAGGAACAATCCTCACAGACACACCCAGGAACGGCCTCGTTAGTTCTCCAGGTAACCCTTCATCCAGGGCAAGCTGACATGTAGCATTAGCCACCAAAGAATATCATCTTAAAACAAGCAGTCAGGGTCTAGCATAGGACTTCCTTCCCAGGCATTATTAGAGGATAAGCACAGAAGAAATCAAGGGCAAATCTGTCAAATCGCATTCCTCTTTGAAAGTCTGAGACTCTCCCAAGTGCTACAACTATGTTTTATTAACCTGAGCATTATGGAGGGTAGTACATGGAAGGGCTTCAGGAACGTTGGGGAGGAATCATTCCACAATTGCATGCATTTATATGCAAATGAATACATGGTTGAATTGACTCATGCATAAATGAATAAATAAATGAAAATAATTAAAAGCTCAGACCAATAGACTGTCAACATACTGGAATTTGATTAGCATAAGTGGAGGGAGTCTAGTGAGAATAAAGCAAAGCTTTTCTATGTCTAAGAGGAAATGGAGAATTTTACAACTTAATAGCTACTTGCAGTTTCAAACCCAGAAACATCAAGACACACACAAAAAAGTGTCAAGTTCAGTAATAATGATCCAATTTTCAATACTGTGGTAATTGCCTGTAGCACAGTAAAAGTCTCCTGCACAAGGCGTGCGCGGAGGCTAGATACAAGGAGACTTAGCTCAGGAAGACACACTGAAGAACTCTGGTGTCAGAGACTGTACATTTCCAGACAGTTCTCTCTTCTCTACATCCTTGCATCGTATTACCCACAGTTAGTAGTAGCTCGGTACTGAGCTGTATTTCTTTGGGGTCAATGTTCAAGGACTGCAATGAAAATTCAAAATTACTCTTAGGATTGGAAACCTGATTTGTTCAAGGGCATAGTTAAATAAATACTAGAATCAATGTTTCAACTGAAAATTTAATTCTTTTAGAGTTTATAAAATCATGAAGGCACTCTCACCTGAATCATCTTTCAAAAATGCATGATATGTATCCAAGACAGTAATACACTTTAAGAATATCTCTTTCTTGGAAGTGAATGTATAGATGATTTCCTTTGCTCTTTCCAAAAACATTATCCAAAGGGTTTATATAGATAGCATGAAAAATATTGATATTTGTTTCTATTTTTAAAACTGAATTTTATAAGCCTATTCAATTATTAGTAAATTCACCTACTGATGATACAAGCCTACATTTGATTTAAAATCTGACTAATTCTTTAGAAATTCTTTTAAAGTATGTAGGTGTATCGTTATATATGTAAGTATCTGTGTGTTCAGCTAACTTGTTTTTTTTTAAAGGAATTAACTATCATACCATGGCAAATTGACATTACTACTGATCTTACTAAATTCACTGTTAAAGGCAAGAATTAGCTTTGGACAGATTGATCATGAGGTGGGTTCTTTCCAGGCAGTTGTTAATGAAAGAAGGAAAGAAAGATGCAGCATTGAGATATTCACTTTCAGAAAACATCCTGACAGCTAATTTCTGAACTGTCTGTTACTCTTTCCCACAGGTAAGGCAGATAATATCTGCATATTCAATTATATCTGTATGTGTATTTATCAATATACTTTATTTTTGATTGATAAAATAAAAAGACATAAATATTTATGGGAAGCCAGTGATTTTTCAAAACATGTATTATTATATGACATCCAAAATCGATGACCTATCTCGTTAAACATTTTACCATTTATTAATGATGAAAGCATTTAAAATCCTTCAAACTTTGGAAGTTGTGATGAACATGACAAATGCATAAAATTACCTTACCAACTAATAACTGCATATATTATTATAATTTCGGGAGATATAAAGTATTGCAAGGGGGTGACGTTCTTGTACTATACACCAAGTCTCCATGAGATCCTTGGAAATTCATTTCAACTCCGAATCTGAGTTTTCATTATGTATAATTAGCAATTAACCGAAGAGCCTCTGAATTTCCTATCATCTTTGTGTAATGTGTTTCATGAATCTGTCCTCTGTAAAATATTTATGACTGGCAATTTTTTCCTAGCAAAATATCAGTACAGATAGTCTAAAACAAAAGTTTGCTAAGTATGTTTTATTTTGCACTTCAGAAATGTTGAAAAGGAAGAAAATAAGAACAATGTGTTTCAATTATGTCATTTTATGTATGTATAAATTCACTTAATTACTAAGATTAAACATGGATCTATACTTATAAGTGATGATTATCTATAATCTTTACTGTTACTCTCAACATTAATAAATCTTTCTTATACTTGGAAATATTCAGTAAAGGCTGAATGAATAAAATGGGGAGCAGCACATGGTAGAAGAAGATAAAATAATACGAAATGGGAGGAGCTAAATTTCTTAAAATGAAATGAAATGAATTACATATTATCAAGAACTTCTGTGTCTCTTGTGCATCTGAACTGGACCTCCACTCCAGGCACCTTCTGCAGAGCAGGATGAGCATTCATTTCAAGTCGAGGGAGGAGAAGGAAACTCATTGTGGAGACAATGGTTGAATTGGAAAGCAATGAATTGATGAGCAGGGTCAGTTTTTCAAAGATTGTGTAGAGGATTAATCCAAGAAAAGACAGCAGGAAGTTAATGTGGAGAATTTATTGAAATACCCAATGAACAGAAGATTAGTGCCTGCAGTTGAACCAGTGAGTCAGTTGCCAAGACAGTGGGGTTCACACCGTTTGAGTGAGCAATGGAGAATGGCAACAGGACCAAGGCCTGGAATACATTGTTGGCTGTGAAAGGAGTATGGGTATTTTTCTAGTATAAAGAGAAAGGCATTTAAGCAGTTTGATACAATCTGATTTGTGAAAGGGTAGCTAAGAACCTTGTGTGGAAAATATATTACAAGCATGTTTGAGTCTAGGTCAAAAAGAATACTCAGGCTAACACAATGCTCCTAAAGATGGATAATAGGACCTTGGTCAGAATATGATGAAGAATGTCTGTGTGACATGTGAGATGACCGATGTGAGTCAGAAGCTATGTGCCAAGTTTTTGTTCAAGTTTAAAAATAGGAAACTTCTGGGGAATTTTTGGCATGCTCATAAGAAATAACCAGAGGGAAAAAAAAATGAGCAGAAAACAGTGAGTTTAGCCAAAAGAATCAGTTCTTCTGATTAATGTCCCCCTTTGACCACAACACAGCACCACAGTCTCAGAATTGAAAATGTTTCTACTAAAACATTGTCAGAGCACAACAGGGCTACTTTCTCAGAATAAGAACCAGAGACATCTTGGAAGCAAAGTTGAAAGGAGAACACAGAACTGAATGAAATAGTGTTGGTAAGATGGCAAAAGCCTCCACCTGTCTGTACAGTGTTCTGGGACTTATTGCCACAGTTTCAGCCAACTCCAAGTAGCCGTCAGTCAAACAATCGTATTTTAAATGATCCCAGGGAGAATAGTTCAGCCCATTTACTTCTGAGGTAAGAAACTTCTGGCCACTCTATTAATGTTTGGTCATCAGTTCAGCTCTATCTGGCACAAATAAACTCATATCATTTCCTTCCTCCCATCAAGACAGAAACTGAGATCTACACAATGCAAGCAGGCACTCCCTAGATTAACATAAAGCAATCGACCTGGAATAAACAACAGAAAATCCAAAGAAGAGCAGTAATTATGAAACAAAGTTTAAGCCATATCTAAACCAAATAGTGTCATTTGTAGTAGGCACAGTGAACTGAAATGTGAGTGAACCTACCATCGGACTAGTATCTCTGGATCCCATTGATTTGAAGATCATCTTAGAAAAAAAGACAGATTATTTATATTTGCCTAAAAGCACCTTCCAAACTTTTCTGCGTTTGCATGACTTAAACATTAGCTTTTCAAGAGCATCGAATGGGTCCTGTGGCATTAAATATCCCTTTCACATAAGCACAATGCATCACTTTAAGTGAGTGACATCCTGGGATGAAATTAAAAAAAAAAAGTTGCCTACAATGACTTTGGAACATCCATATATTGCTTGTGCTGTCCCCATATCCACGTTATTTTATTTCTTGATGTGTGAGGCACATCATGCAAGAGTAATTACCACTACAAGTTATTTGCCCTCCAGTGTCCTCTAGCTATAAACTATTTTATGTATCCAATTCACTGAAACTGTCATTGTCTCTTTGATGAATGATTACATTGTAAAAGAGGTTATTATTAGACATTTGCCAAACCAGCATTTCATATGTGCAACCATGACTGCATATGGAGACTGATATTTCATGGAAATAATTTGGAGCAGAGACATGACTCAAAGTGAGTGAACACATCTTAGAAATGAGTGTCTCTTTTTCTCTCACCTTGAACTGAACATCAATGATAGCTCCAACTACGAAGAGGGAGGTGGCTTGAAGTTACCATTTGGTCGCTACCAAAAGGTAACATCATTTTTGCTATACGCATGACTTAGCTTCCTATTAGCCAGACTCCAAACCCTCATTTTCAGATAGCCCCACACAAGCAACCTTCAAAGAGCTATGGCTTCCTCAGCAGTCACACGGTCCCCTTGAGCTCAGTTATGTTCCAGAAGACATAAAGCAATGCTTGCTGGGGAATTTCTATTAAAGATTTTAGCTTTTTAGCATCATAAAGAATTTCATATCTAGATTTTCTGTCACATAATAAATCATCCCATCAATCCAATCAAAACTAAAATCTTACACAAAGAAGAGTATTCAAAAAGAACTACAATTAAATCTTAGCTATGTCATATTTGATCTTGTTTACTTGGAACACGTATCTCAATCATTAAACATTTCAATATTTATCACTGAATTATTATTTTCCTCACTGAGATTTGCATTGATTTTATTTTCAGCATGGTACTATTTTAAATATGGTAAGAAGTTATATAATACATTCCCCAATATTGAGCCAACTTCACATTTCCTTCTGTCTTTCAGATTTCTTTTTATTTGAAAGGCAGGATTTTGCAGAGGAGATACAAAGATCTTCCATCTGCTGGTTAACTCCCCAATGGCCTCAAAGCCTGAAGATTATTAGCACATTGGAAGTCAGGAGCCAGGAACTTCTGCAGGTCTCCTACATGAATGCAGGGACTCAAGGACTTGAGCCATCCTCTGCTGATTCCCCAAGCCATAAGCAGGGAGTTGGATCAGGAGCTGAGAGGCTGGTGCAGGAACCAGTGTCCACATGGGATGCGGATTCCACAAGCAGATGATTGTTTTGCTATGCCACCCACTGGCTCCCAACCTCATGTTTCTAAAAGAAACTTTACGGGTTTGGATTTTGCCATTTCTTTTATTTTCTACTTAAATTCTTTTACTTACTTTTAATTTAAAAATGTTTTATTTTATAGGACACAAAATGGAGAGGGTGGCAAGGCAACAATGGTGTCCAGCCTGTCTAGGCACAAGGTGGTCTGTGGTAAACCAGGCTTCATTGCCTGTGCGCAGCAGGAAGTCTCTCAAACAGTATGTTGGGGGAGGTGCACAATGTTACAACAACTCAAGTAAAGTGGGTGGGGAATATGCAGAGAGGCTCCTTGGTGAAGGTCACAGTGTCTTAGCAGTTTCAGATGTCCCCAGATGCTGGGCTTTCTGGCAATAAGTATTCCACTAGCCTTTAACTCTGTGTAGTCAGTTTAATCAGGCTTGGGGTTTCAGGCCCATCATTTTAACTCGTTTATGGAAAGAGGGAATAAAAACAAAACAAAGCAAAACAAAACAAAACCTGTTGGCATTACATAGGCCAGAGTCATAGGGAGAAGGAGAAACCAGGGATGGGGATACTGACAGTCTCCATGGTGAGCGCAAATGCAGGTAGGTGGATCCTTTCTTCCTCTCAGTGCTGCCATCACTGGGGACATGGCTAGAACTGAATGTCTGTAAGCAGGATGTTGTTGGTTCTGGACCATTGAATGAATAAATGATTTTATAAGCTAAAGGATACAATAACCCTAGATAAACAAGGAGAAAAGTTATGAGTGGGAGGTGACACAGCCTTTTGGAACACAATTATCGACAGATTCTATCAGTCTTACTTTCAGAGAAGTAACTGTTTTATTGTGATTAGGTAATCCTTCTTAGGACTTTATCACTAGATTTCACTTCTTCATACAGGGTTTTCAAAAAGTTTGGAGAATGTTTATTATGAGCAAACCATGCATACATTTCCTTTTTGTTTGCAACAAAATAAACTCATATTAATCTGTTATATCTAAACAGAACCTAGTTTGAGGCACTAAAAGGGATTTAGACAAGTTGGAAAGAGTCCCATTGGGACAGAATGACTTTTACTAAAAGGAAATCAAGATAAAACATCAAGTTGATGGTGAGGCTCGGGTGGAAGAACACTGAAAACATGCGGGCTTTACAAAATTGACACATACAATGTCCCAAAGAAATCATCAGTTTATCAGTTGATAATTCATTTTAAGGAAGTAGGAAACCAGGGCAACTCAGTAAACAATAAAGAAAGAACCTGGGCAGTCATGATGACTGTTTTTAAGTATAGAATAAAATCTAAGGAAAAAAAAATTAATTTGGAGGTCAGCAATGTTAAGCACTGTTCAAATATCAACTCTTTTAATATAAAAATTTATTTATTTATTTAAAAAGTAGATTTTACGAGAGAAGGAGAGACAGAGAAAGAGGTCTTCTATTCATTGGTTCACTCCCCAAATGGCTGCAATGGCCAGAGCTGATCTAATCCAAAGCCAGGAGCTTCTTCCCAGCATCCCAAGCATGTGCAAGGGCCCTAGCACTGAGCTATCCTCCATGACTTTCCCATTCCACAAGCAAGGAGCTGGATGGGAAGTGGAGCAACCCAGACACAAACTTGGAGCCCACATAGGATGCTGGCAATGCAAGCAGAGAATTGGTGTGCCTGAGTCACCATATCAGCCCCCAAAAATCAAATCATGAACTAAATACACTATAGATGTTAAATGACTTGAATTCACTGCTCTCTGATTATTGTCCCGGCTTATCATCTTAAGTGCCAAGGTGATTCTAACTGGGAACTATCATTGCCACCACATTTCCCATACAGAGTAATCTCAGAAATTAGAAACAAAGAAAATAACCTAAGATCAAAATAAGTATTTTTTGAAACTTGATTGTTAGCCAATTGTCTTTAATAAACAAGGTTACCAAAATTGCAATTAGAGTCTCTCCATCTCCAATATTTAAAAAAAAAATCATACAGATGAAGAGCATGTTGCACCTATTCTCCTTGGCAATATCAAGTGTGATATTTAAAGAAACATCTGATCACTGAGAAACATTAGAAGAAATGTAATATACATTCTGATTTTGAAACTAGGAAGTCTAAAATAAAATTTCCAGAGAAGAAATGGTTTAAAGAACTTATAGGAAATAGAGTTGAGGACCTTAGGCATAAAGAAGTGGAAAAAGTGGTATTTGTGATAATAAAATGATGAAAAGCGTGGCTGTGGCTCAGAAGTTTGACATTTTTTTTCTAATCTATTCTAGGCTCTTGAATTCATGATGGCTCTTTTACAGTCGGGTAATATGTTAGAAACACTAAAAATCTAGCAACAAAGATGAAAATATAACTCAGATGCTTCACGGCAACTTTATGTTTTCTGAAGTTTGGGAATTTAATTTAGCAAGCAACTTCCCAGGTTGGTAACATGGGAGTAATCATATCAGCAATTACACAATTAAATAGTGAGCTTATTACAGCTATCTAGCAATGGAATGGACAGTTTTTGATTACTGTAGCCTGTTACCATAGCTCAGTAAGATGCCTCCATCAGCCTTCTATAGCAGTGACTCTCAATGCAATCCAGAATAGTCATTCCCAGGATATTTCTTAATATTATTTACACACTTTGCTTTAAATGAAGTGGGGAAATCATGGAAAGAGTTTCCATTTGCTGACTCACTTTTCACAATAGTCAGGGCTGGGTCAGATGGAAGCTAAGGTCCTGGCATTACTTCCTGGAGTTGATCTTCAATGGAAGGGGACCAACCCCTTGAGTGATCATCCAACGCCCCCCTGAGATGCATTAACTAACCAGAAGCTTGATTGGAAGGGACTAGAATTCAAACTGACATGCCAGTGTACAATCTGGTCAACCCAAGCTGCTCCGCCAGACCAGCACCCATCTCTTTTCAAATGAAAACAATTAGGAATTCACTGTAGCTACCTGGATAAAAACTCAAATTCCTTGGGTTTTCTTAAGCAGCACTATCTCTTGTGTATTGACATTCACATTTCTATCTAATGTGGTATAGACACGAAGTTGTTAGCACAGATTTTAATTTATGAGTCAAAGACACAGGCTAAAGATGATAGAGAAAAAGATGAATAGGGAACTTAATCCTCTCTAGGAAATTCCCCTTTTTTCCCAGGTAGTCTTATTACTAGGAAAACTTGCAGGTGATAAGACTATTCTGTCAATACGTGTTCCATTGGTGAATTCATTACATATTCCCTCATTTCATTGATAACGTGCCCATGTTCTCTGCTGCATTGTAGGCTTGCTTGCCTTCTCTCTCTCTCGCACTCACTCGCTAACTCTCTCACTCTTACTCTCTCTCACGATCTCTGAAAGTTAGTTAAAATAAAGAAAGTGAAATAGAAACAGAGCTTCTATCTGCTGATTCACTCCCCAGATGGCTGCAAGGACCATGCCTGGGCCAACCCAAACCTAAGAGCCAGAAGCTTCTTCAAATCTCCTCCATGGGTGACAGGGACCCAAACACTTGGACCATCTCTGCATTTTTTCTAAGTAAAGCAGCTGGGACATAAGCCAGGCACCACATGGTATGCCCGAGTCACAGGACGCAGTGTTTCCATTTTGTCACAATGCAGCCCCTACTTATCTCTTTCTCATCTGATAACAGAACCCTCAGTGCTCTCCAGTGGGAATATGAAGTTCAGTTGCCACTAGTGGCCCTCTGGAAATTGCATCCCCTTTGAGATTTTGGTGGTATTTGCAGCTTAGACTATGGGCATAAATTAGCTTCCAACATTTATGTTAAAGGCTTTGTGGTGTATCTGACACAAGCACTGCTTAGCACAACTCCCTTTCAGCAGATCCATATGAAAATGCAAATTGCTAATGTTCTTGAAGTCAAGAAAATTAAAGCATGCTTTGAATCAATTTTAATGAACATTTCATAATGGAGATAGTTTGAAGAATTCTCACTCACATGAGGAGTCCCAAAGTTCTTTTTTTTTTTTTTTTTTGCATAGTATGACACTGTCAATGCTTATTTCTCCTAGTCTCCTAATTCTAAGGTTTGTTTTTATTTTTGTTTTATTTTGTGCCACTTCAAAAGCCATTCTCTACAATGTAACTTTTACTGTGCAATGTTGTTGATGCTAGCATAACCTGGCTGGCTCCAAATCAACCTCAGTGACATTTTAGAGGTGTCCAATCTCTTAAGATTAAAAAATCCTGAGACACCTCTTTAACTTTAGAGATTGTGAATCTCTGTGGTTCTCAGCTTTATTTCTGTCTTCCTACATAAACTTTTGTCTACATGGGTATATTTTTGTAACTGAAATCTGTTATATTGCTGATATTTATTTTTTCAAGATTTATTTATTTATTTATTTATTTATTATTGGAAAGGCAGATATACAGAGAGGAGGGCAAACAGAGAAGAAGCTCTTCTGTCCATTGATTCACTCCCCAAGTGACCACAACGGCCGGTGTTGATCCGATCCAAAGTCAGGAGCCAGGAGCCTCCTCCAGGTCTCTCACTTGGGTGCAGGGTCCCAAGGCTTTGGGCCATCCTCAGCTTTCCCAGGCCACAAGCAGGGAGCTGGATGGAAAGTGGAGCTGCCGGGATTAGAATTGGCGCCCCTATGGGATCCCAGAGCGTTCAAGGTAGGACTTAAGCCGCTAGGCCACCACGCTGGGCACTATATCACTGATATTTAAATACAATTTTAATGCAGCATACCTATCCTCAACAGCCTTCCTTTCAGATTGGGTCTGAATGCGTGGTCTCCACAGTGTTGGTAAGAATACTACACATAACTTCTGTTCACTGTTGGTAATCATTTTGTATAATACTTAAAGGTATATGCTTATGATTTTCCAATGATTTGTATAATTCTCTTGACCTCTTCCTTATAAACTTATACAGGCAGTTGACAACTGGTCCCCAACATGTCAATATTTCAAACAGAAAGATGAAAATTGAGTGAAAGGAGCGAACATGAAAAGTTTTCTCTCTCTACTTCATTTCTAAAAACCATATCATGGGATTCTTGGTTGGAAGGGGCTGAGAGTTAAAATTCAGTTTCCCCATCGTCACAGTACCAGAACGCAGGCAAGGAGGAAGTTGGATAGGCCTGTCGAGTAAGTCACCCTAACTATGTGCCGCTTTGCTTTTCTGACTTCATTTCTGATCTCATTTTACAACTGTCCCTTATTTATCATTTTAAGTAGCTGCAAATCCAGAAGCAGGAAGTCAGCTGAATAATATACTATTCTTAAAATGTGGGCAATTCTAAATTTGATAGAAAAGGATGTGTGAGTCAGATGGTAGTGCTGACCTAAATGGTGGAATAATAGTTGCAATAAATCACTACTGGAAAGTTCTAAATCCTAATCCAGGATCTGGGGTCATGTACCTAGATGGATTTCATTATGTCTTTGCTCTAGTACTTGCTATTTGTCTAAAATTTCTGGTTTTTGAATCATAATGTCTGCTGTGGCACTTACCCCTGTCTCAACTTTGCAGGTCAGTGATGGGCAGATAATTTCTCCCTTAAGTCCAAAGTTCTAAAAATTAGAAATAATCACACTCAAAAACTAGTAGAGTCAAAGGGTTACGCCTGTGGAACTTTGTTAATACTGGGGATAGATTTAAAGCATGGTTTAAATGGCCCTTGATAGAGAGTGAGTGACTTTTGCATATGGAAAAAAAAAAGTATTTCATTGAAGGTGTAGTATGAAAAATGACAGATTCTATGTTCCAGAGAAGGTCACACCAATATTTCTCATCATTCAAACACTTCTGCAGTGTGATTTACTGATCGACTCTAAAAATGGGGTCCATCCCCTTGAATCTTCTCACATGTAGTCATTATTTATATGTGTGTGTATGCACATATTGCATGTTTTTACACATACTATATATGTGTGTATACATAAATATGCTTGGTGATATAGATATAGATACAGATTTAGATATAGTATATGTATGATTAGTTCAAAGGTAGGCCCCTTCTGACAGCACATCAATTGTCAGCCATACGCATGACTCCTCTTAGATATCCAAGCCAGCTCAGTCCAAGACTCCTTTGACTAATGTAATACTGAAGATACTACTTGTCAGACAAAGCATAGCTTTGTTGAGCTGAGGCTCCTTAAAGGGATTTGATGAAGTTCTAATCCCTCGAAATGTGACTTTAGGTCCCCTATACCCAAACATAGTAATAAATCATAATGAATTCACCATGTGGTCCCTAATCCAATATAATTGACATACCCATAAAAAGAGGATATATATAGTCAGAAACATACATGTGTGGAGAAAATGCCATGTGAACATGAATGGTAGAAGTGCTAAAGCTCACAAGATAAAAAGTACCTCTGGCCAACAGAAGCCAGGAGAATACACCTTCAAAGAGACCATGGTATGTGACAACTTTGTTTCATATTACAGTTCACAAATGTGTGGCAATAAATATCTGTTGCTTTAAGGCACTCAATGTATGATCAGATATTATAGTTAGCCCTAAGAAATTAATACAAGCCCTGTTAACATGGTAGCTTCTGTGTTCTGCCTCATAGTGTGCTTACCTGAGACTGCGCCTCTCAGAACCATGCCAATTAAGTTGAAACATCCAAGCCATTCAGAGAAGCCACATGCAGGCATTATTTAAAAATTGTCAGTTAAAAGCTGCAGTAAAATCCTCTCTGACAGCACTTCAACTGCCAGTCATGTGCCTTTGGATAGCCAGAGCAGTCAAATCTGCAGAAAACTATGGTCATGGCCTGACAGCAGCAGCATGAGAAATTCCAAAGAAAAATTGCCAACCAAGCCTAATAAAGCCACAGATTTCAGAGATATAATAATAAAAAGAATTATTGAGGCCACTAAGCCTCGAGGTACTGTTTTATACAAGAAAAAAACTGATCATGAAAATCGTAAGCTTGACATTGAACTTCTAAAATTTTACAAACTGTAGCTTAAAATAAAAAGTCGCATGTTTAAATGTGTGGGTGCTCTTGTTTGTCAAGACAAATTATTTTATATTCCAAAAGGCACCGTGAAGAACAGTGTCATCTAGTTTTTAATCAGAGACATTTCAACCAGGATTTTCAGCCATTAGAATTCGAGCTGTTTCTCGAATCCCAAATGTTGAAGCAAAGCTGACCTGAATAAATTAAATAACTGAAAAACAGAGCAGTATTAATGACAGCCCAATCATTTCTTCGGCATGAAATTGTGCTGCAACGTCTATAAAAGTAATCTGGCATGAATGTACTTGTCACGAGACTGCCCTTCATCACATCACCATCTCACTAAAACTGAAAGGATGAGTCTCAGGACATATCTTTCTTATTAATCTGGTAAAAGGATCTTCTTTCCTTTCCTTAACCAGATTCTTTACAAACTTTACCAGCTAATAGCCACATGCATCACCTTGTCCTACCCTAATAGGGCTCAACTCAAATCTTTTTTTTTTTTGACTGAAATTATCAACACATCCTGTGCAATAATTGCTATACACATCTGTAATGGATTCTTTCAACCATTGGTACCTGGTCAGGTGAGTTATCATTGCTTATGCTCTTAGGGGAAAATGAATTAACCACTAAATGCTGATTTTAAAAAGTATGATAAAAACGATTCATAAAAAGCATAGTCTATTTTAACTCAGGGAATCATCTCAATCTACACCAAAATTTTGTTTCCCACCATTGTTTTTTGTAATATCTCCCTTTCAGGGACATTGAAAGAATAGTTCTGTCTCCCGTGCTGATTTTTTAAAATAATACTATAAATGCTACAGCTGTGACTTTGCATTTTTTGCAAAAATTATAGAACTTTAAGACATACGGTGTTATTTATTTAAAAACATAAAATGATCTGGCCTGGATTGCTCTGTTTCAGGTATGCCATGATAATACTTCTGATATGAATATTCTGCCTTTGTTGATTTCTAAGTACTCAAATCATACCCACCGCAACACTGAATCACCAGAATAAAATTTCAGCATAACCCCTTCTTCGTTTCACCAAAATGAATCTCACCATTCATTTCAACAATAATTAGTAACATCACCAGTTTGGTGAATTTCATGAGTTTCACATGAATTTTCATCATTGATTCATCGTTCCAAACTCACCTATTAGATGTTCTTCATATTTAGAATCTTAAAGACCTAATTGATTTGGGTATTGCCTGTGCCAGTTTTATAATGCACACTCAGTCCATTTTATAAGTGGATAGCTGATTGGCAGACAGGTTGTGAGAAATTGCTCTCTCTGTAAACATCTCTCTTAGTAAATGAGTAATAGCAAAAGCATCAGCAAAGTCGGCCCTTAAGTATCCCTTGGAATGTATACAAGGCAGATAAAGGAAGCTAGGCAGTGACTAATAGAGGTAAAAGCATCACTCCCAGTGGCCTAAAACTGGACACACTCCAGGTTTAAACACATGAGGGTGAAAAACAAATGTATCTACATAATGAAACATTACACAACAGACAAATAAAAAATATAGACAACTGGTGTGTGCACTTGGGTGGATCACAAAAGCATTTCCAGTAAAGAAGTTGGATACTCAATAAATACATAATGTAAAATTATATTTTTATAAATTTCATAAACCCAGAAAACAACTCAAATTTGAAACGACATTTGGAAGACTGTATCCAATGTTGGGGCAATTCAGTGAAGCTAATGAAAGATTTTTAATTGTGACAAATCCAAAATCAAAGTGGGAGACATTAGCATAAGCAGAGAGAAAGGACTGTCAAAAGAAGACGATAAAATACAAAGTAAATGTGATTCAACAGATTTAAAAAGAATCCCCAGAGCAACAAATTGATAATTATCACTCCTCTGATGTTCATATGGAACATTTACAAAAGCTGACCTCATAAATTATATTTGAGGAATTTCAGAGTCTGCAAATCAATTGCTTTACAATAAACTCTGCGTGAAACTATGTAAAGCATTGCCTTTGAACACAATGCAAATAATCACAACCAACCACCAAAGAATGGCTTTTATGAATGTAAACAAGTAAGTCGATAAGCAGGGAGATACACACATTCATTTAGATCTCATTCTTAGGTAATCAATGTGTTAAAAAAATTAAAGTAGAATTTTAAATGAAAGAATTTAAGGATAGAAACAAATATCAGAGACTGCGTGTTTGGCGTACCAGTTAAGGCATCCATGGTCCATGTCGGAGTACATGGATTTGCCACCTGGCTCATTCTCCCGTCTCCAGTTTTCTGCAATAACGGGACCTGGCACCATAGCAATGATGAGAAAATAACTCCGCTCTTGTCACACATGTTGGGAACCCAGCTCCTGTGCACCAACACGACTGGCACTGGGCCAGCTGGGAGCTAACTGCACATACTCTTACTGGGTTAAAGATTTTATAATGTTCCAGAATGAATGATCCTTTTTTTATAACCAGCTGCTATGTTGATTTAGTTTCTGAAGGAATCTAAGCCCTAAACCCTTAACATAGAATCACAGAAACCTAATAAAAATCAGCCTACTTTTTCTACTAAAAGGCATTATAGTGACTAATTGAATACAATTTAATTGTTTGCTCAATTCTGATTCTTTAGGGAACAAAGTATGTTCCACACTGTGCTGTCTGGATATGCCTTTGCAAACAGCTAATTATTATGAACCAAACGTAAAATCCCAATTTCCTGTGACATATGCAGTAAATCTTGTAGAATGAGACAATAGCTAAAGTTCAGAAACAAAGTTAGAAAACACAATATATTTTTTTTGTCTTTTGTGCTCTTTTGACAAGACCTAGGTTAAAGAAAGATAAAAAGCTGATTCATTTGACTTTTTCAAAATATGCCTCTGACCTAACACACTGAAGTATGAAATTTGCCAATGTGATGTGATAGTCCCTTTCTTGTCAATGGACTCGCTCTAATTAATTGAATGGAAGTGATTTATAAATGAATTTGAAATCAGCATCAAAAGAGGACAGATAATGATTGTGAAAGTGCCCAAAATGTAATATATTCAAAATGCATCTCGTTTTAGGATTGGGTAGATTTCAATGAATTTAAACATAGTGTTGATCAATCATTGTAGAGTAGAACAATTCAAATAACCTCTTGGAATAAGTGGTTACTTCAGATGCCCTTTAGGAAAGTTGATAGGATTAACCGGGCAGGAGAAAGTAGGAGAAAGTGCACACAGATGGAAACTGATCTGAAAAAGTATGAAACCAAAGCAAAGCCACTGTGGCACTCAGTGGGAAAGCTGCCCATTTTAATATTTTAAATTATTCTTCAATATTTTAAATTATTTAATTTAAACGTTTTAAATTATTAAATTTCACTTGACCATTTTATGTGTCACCTAAAATTTTTAAAGTTAAAGCTGAAAGAGCACATTCTTCATGGGGGTTGAACAATTGGTATCGTTTGTCAGGTGAAGGGTATTTGTTTATTTTCTTTAGACGGATGATACCTAATCTTTGAGAAGCAAAACATGTTGGAGTCAAAATTAAGGCTCTGGGATTGAATAATCAACCTGTTTCAATGTCTACTGTCATTGGTAGCTAGATGACTCCTAAGCAATTGTTTGTGTTTCTACACCTCAGCTTCCAAGCATGTACTAACTGCAATGATAAAGAAAAGCTTAGACAATTTGCCCTGCAATCCAATAAACAAGAAAATCCAATCAGGAAGAAGAGCGCCTCCAATAAATATTGCTATTTTTATTTGTTTAGCATTATGATGATGATGTGATCAACCTGATCAGAGACAACAGCACCTTTCAAAATGCACTGAAGACCACTAAGAGAATATTAAGACAAATGAAAATAAGGCAAATGTTACCGGAGAGTATTTGCATGTAGTTACTTCTTAGGAAAATAATTTTCAGTGAAAATAAATATGTTAAAACAGAAAAAAAAAAAGAGAGAGAGAGAGACTGAACTGTCAGATCTTTTTTGGAGTAAGGCATTACATAAAGATTCAACACCAGACTTTTGTTTCCCTAACTAGCTGATCTGGCACATGTGAAACAAAAGAAGTTTCAGATCTTAACACAGACATCTGCAGTCTTTGAACCCAGTCTGTCTTTGGTCGTTGCTCAGTGTCATAATTCACTCTACTTCTCAATCCAGTGTACACCAGTATATCCAATACAGAATTACACATTCCTTCTACACAAATAATGTGGAAATGCTTCTATTACCTTAGATGAAGCATTCCCAATTATAAAGGATAAAGGTCCAGATGTCAAGGTATAATCATAATGCTATTTAAGAATTTTAAAGTTTTCTTTTTTTTTTTCAGTGTTATAGCTTGGATTACAATGGACAATAGGCTCTATGATGAAGAACAGCCAGCCAACATTTCTTAGGTTCACTCTTCAAATTATTATCAGGAAAGGTGATAGGAAAGCTCAGATGGAACATTCTTCTTTTGAATTTCCAAGCTATGGGGTGATGAGTTTAATATAGCCATATTGACCGGTTATTGGCTAAGGAATCTGCCTGGTACATGACTATGACTTGGCTGGAGGCAACATTTTACTAGGCAAGGGGATTTTGGAAAGACAGCTGAGATCTGAGGGCTGTCTCCAACCAACTCACAGTAGGGAAATAAATCTTATATGGAGAGATTCCTAGCATAAAATCACAGCATGCCTCAGAGAAAAAGGGAAAATAAATATACCTGTTGCTATGCCTACATACACACACATATAGTGCATATATATATATACACACAATATGTATATATATATATAGTTTATATATAGATTGAATAACATTACCTTATCTATGGACATAAATTTATATGTTAGCAGAAGCTTGGCCAATAGAGGCTGCAGTATTGCAAAAATATTCCAACCGAATATTAATTTTCTCTCACTATTACAGGAGAAAACTTAATCAAATAAGTAGTATCGTTACAGAAGAATGTCAGAAACAATCAAATGTCGTTGCTACACTAGCATTCTTTTTCTATGAATCCTTATATGGTAAGTCGTTTAAAACAGTGAGATATGTAGCATATTTGATTATTTGCCAAAAAGCCCATCTAGCTGGACCAAACTGTTCAGATAGATGGACAATCAGTACATAGTCATACAATTGTAAGAAAGTCAGTATCTACTCACAGAACAAAAAAGAAACTAAGAATAATTTATCCTAATACATGAATTAACTCTTAAAAAGTGCTGTAAACGTGAAAAGCTGTGTCTGTTTCAGCTAAGAGGTTTAGGATGCATTTAGGCAAAATTCATCCTGACCCTTCAGAGGCTATGACCCTAAGTTCAAAAGATACAGCAAATCCAAGTTTGGTTTGGAGAGCCATGAGTGCTACAGGATGAAATGTGGCAGCAGGAATGCTGAAAGAACAATGGTCTGATTTGGAAGCCAGCTAAAGATCTGTACAAATAAGCAGGACTTGCTTCTGTGGCAATACCTCGGGGGGTTTACCACGACTGGAAACTGATGAGCATTGTTCTCCAAGTTTCCTTGTACGAATTTCCTTTATTTTTCAACTGCAAAGACTCAGTAGGCAAGAAAAAGGGCTGATTTCTCAGTGTTTAAACTTGGGAATAGACTGCAGAGAGGGATCGGGATGTTCTGTGAGGATTGGAGAGATCAACAACCCAGCACCCATTTGCATAGTAAGCATTGTCTTAAACTATAACAAGAGCCATAGCTTTTTCCACTAAAAATTTCCCAGACAAGATGAAATGATGTCTTGATTAGAAGTTTTAATTTTTGTAATCTTCTCTGATTTTTCTTTCACAGACAGAAGCATAAGTGATTTCCTAGGCAGTACAAAACACGTTTTCTATAGAAAAGATTGATGCCACTTTCCCAGTGTAATGTTGGCTGGTTCTCTGCCACCAACCTTACTTATTTAGACACATCTATAATCAGTAGAGATGATCATTCTGCTGCCTCTCTGCTTCACAGTAAATGTAAAATCCTTCATGCTCTCAAGTTGAAGCAGTGCCATTTATCATCAAGTGAAACCCTGTACCGGGAGGGTGTTTGCAGTTTAGCCTCTTCTCACCTTTTAACCTCCCAGCTAGAAACATGTCCATTTATCTTTAGGTGGAACATTGCACTGAAAATTGTTTAGACTTAGCAGGGTTTTTGTTGTTGTTGTTCCTGAAATCACAAAATCTCAAAACTTAATCATGACAATAAGGAAAAAATGATCTTATTTATGAATGTGTCTCAACAGATGGAAAAGCCATCACATTCAAAAATGGCCCTACCCCTGACCTCTGCTATTTGCTGCAGAAGTCAAGCTGTTCTTGCAGTGCTTTAATCACGGTGAAACTTATTGACACGCTGAGGAAGGCATTGAGCAGAATGTTTTGAATACATTTTAGTTCTAACTTACCTGTGGAAAGAAGTTTTGTATAATGAAACACAGGTGTAAAGTGAGAGATAGTTCATTTGGGAAAAGGTTGATTTGGACGACTGACTGAGCAACAACCTCTCTCCAGTTGAAGAAAGGAAGCATTATAGAACAAATAGTACAAGGCATACTCCTGCATGGGGTTTCGCAGCATGGCATGGGTCAACAGAGCTTAGTGGCAGAGGAGATTTTCCTTTATCCATGCAGTGACACAAGTAAAGGTTATGAATATTTCCAGCAGAGAGGTAACAATAATCAGGAAAATAATCATTTTCCCTGTTGACAAAGATGTAAAATATTTTTCCAATGAAAGAAGAGAAATAATAAAAATAAATCTTAAAAAAAAAAGATTTATTTTGAAGTCAGTGATTCAGAAATTGAAGGATGGAGGGAGAAAGGGAGAGAAAGAGAGAAAGAGAGAGAAAGCTTTCACCCACCGAAGTAAATCTTTTTACTTCCCAGATGGCCACATTGGCCAAGGCTGAGCCAGAGGAAAGCCAGAAGTCAGAAGCCAGGAACTTCATCTGTGTTTCCCCAGAGGACCAGTTACTTAAACAATCTCCTAGTGATTTTCCTATGCCATGAACAGGGAGCTGGATAGGAAGTAGAGAAGCTAGGATACATTAACAAGGATGAACTACACCTGGAATTTCTAAAAATTAGTATCATGTATCACCTTTGTTTATGAATTTTTAATATGTATGTCTAGAAATGAAAACATTTATCTAGTCAGAATTAGTGCTCTATAATGCTGCATGTATAATTTCTTAGAGTTTTACTTCAATTAATTTCTTTTCAGTAAATAGTTATTGTTACCTAATATCACTGGACCCAGCACGAACGCCTAGAAGCTAAAGTCCTTGCCTTGCGTGCGCCAGGATCCCATATGGGCACCGGTACATGTCCCAGAGACCACACTTCCCATCAGCTTCCTGATTGTGGCCTGGGAAAGCAGTCGAGGATGGTCCAAAGCCTTGGGACCCTGCACCCACATGGGAGACCTAGAAGAGGCTCCACACTCCTGGCTTCAGGTTGCTCAGCTCCAGCCACTGTGGCCAGCTGAGGAGTAAATCAGTGGATGGAAGATCTTCCTCTTTGTCTCTCCTCCTCTCTGTATATCTGACTTTCCAATAAAAAAATAAATAATTATATATTTTTAAATAAATATTAATTAATGATTCCAGTAATCAAAGATGACAAATTGCTTCAGTCGTACATCAGCTCTCATAATTTCACAGACACTTAAGAGACCCTTTTAATCTGACCCAATAATCAGACTGTGTAATAGTAGCTTCTAGATGTCCTTCTGGGGCATAGTATAGATAAAATATTGGCACCATCCTAGTGAAATCAAGTAAATACCAAGAGACAGAATCTAATTTACCAAAACAGATAAAATCAGTAAGAGAATTTGTGGGATCAGTGCCTTATCCGAGTGAGGCAAATCAATCATCATTAGTTCAGTTTCATAGAAGCCATGTGACATGCAATGAAATGACCCTTAGTAACTGGAGACTGGCCATTTTCCTTGAGATCTTTGGCAAATTTTCTACATTTTTAAAAAATAAAACCTTGCCTTCTGTGTATATTACAGCAATATAGTTAAATGGAAATAATTCAAGCCCACATGGAACAAATATAACAACATGGGAAAAAAATAACAACAGCAAAACCAAGTTCTTCTGGCCTCACTTGATCATTACGTTTGTTACAGTCACTTCAAATATCAAATCTAAGTTTCATGAAATGACTGCCATTGAAAGCACGTTGATATATGGATTCACTCATTCCTGTTAGAAAATCAACTCCAAAATAATAACTTTGTTCTGATACTCAAGAATTCATTTCAACTTCGGTCTCTACTACATTATAATATCAAATTCTGTACACTATTTGTTCTGTACTTACATACAATACCTGTTTTTACCCACTCTTTCCCATCACTGAACTGATATGAATCAGACTGTAATGTCAATCTTTTTTGTTTGTTTTATTTTACTTGGTTCATACCAGTACATCCTATAACACACTAATTCTAACTTCACGTGAACCCATAACTCCACTTTCGTAATTATGTTATATGTATTCTATTGTAGCTATTCTTGAATTTCCTTTCCACCAGTATAGGGGAATCTGTTGTACTACCATATCTAAAGGGTTACAGAAAAGGGTCACAGATTATTTGCAGCTGTAGAGACATAAATGCTCAGAGACTCAAAGAAGATGCTGGGGTACTGAAGCAGAGTTCTGAAATTAGTTGTGGATAAATGGTGGTATACATCTCATACCTTGCTTGCTGCAGCCTGTAATAATGTTCCACAAACAAGGTAGTTTCAACAGAGAAATTGATTATCTCATGGTTCTGGAGACCATAAGTAATTTCAGTGTGAGCAGGATGGAGTCATTCCCAAGGATTTCAGAATCTATTCCATGTATTTTCCTTAGTTTCTGATGATTTGGCATTATGGCATCTTTTGGTTTGCTTGTCCTCTTTATAAGTCATTCTCTGTGTTTTTCCACATCTAAATTCTCCCATTGTATAAGGACAATAATCTTGTCAGTTTGGACTTACTGTAATGGCTGCATTAAAATTACTCATATTTATAATGAGCCCACATCCAGATAAGATCATATATTGAGACACTGGGCTTTAGTAACTTCTAAATGCAAAGTAGAACCTTCAGGACAGAACATAACCCACAAAATATCATTACCAACTGAGCAAGTTGAATGCTGATCTTACCTGAACTGTTAGGCATTCCCATCTGCCAGGTCTGCTCTGTAAGACGAGGATGTGCGTACACTGAGAAGTTTTTTAGTTGACTCAAGGAGAGGTACCTGGAAGAGTAGAAGCACAAATGCAGAGCGGTATAGCCATGAGTTCATTTCCACCAGATCGTGTTGTGTGAAAATCTTAGAAGACATTCTCATGAATTTGTAATAGTCCAACTTACAAACCTAGGAACAGAGTCAAATCTTTTGGAAGTAATAATTTACAATAGAAGAATTAATGAAGCTTGGTGTGTCTTGGAAATACCAAACATCAAAGTGAAAAGAGCGTCTTTAGCTCCGAATCCTGTACTTTTGAGGGAATATTCGTGCCATAAGTCCCCAATCAAAAATGTGGGTTGGAATATATGAACAAGATCAACAGAAACAATAAAAAATGAACTCCTGATGAAACTGTTAAAATATATGACAGTAGGATGCTGAACTTTCTGCCATTGTCTACACCAACAATGTCATGATGCGCTTAAATAGAATAATGGGCTTGTGACTGTTGCTAAAGAACTACACTATTGTTATAGTAAAGGGGGAATAGTGGGAGTAAGAGGGAATGGAGAGTAGAAGGAGAAATTCCCAAGCCTTAATAGTTGTATCACAAAAATAATTTTTTTCAAGAAAACGACCATTACAAGAACATTATGTGAGCATCCCAACTCTGTTTTGAAGTATTATGAAAAAGTATTCAAATCAGGATCAATATTTTCTTGAAAAAATATTTTCTTGGAAAAAGTGCTGAATCCTTTGCAGTCCAAAGGCAAAGAATGGTTTGAAATCTCTACAAAGTAAAATATTTATGTTCTGATCACAAACCTGAATTTGGAACTATTTGGGGTAATTGATAATATAGTCAAATATAAATAAATGGCCATTCAGGTTCACAAAAAATATGATTTTGGCATGTCTTCTTGCTTATTATTTAATGTAAGTGATTTGTCAAATACTACTTTTACTAAGGAAACTGGCAGCTCTGATTGAGAAATATTACATCTTAATTAATGATTAAGCTAGATTGAATGATTATACTTTGTCTAGGAAAAAGAAAAGCCACGGGTTTTTCAGATTTGACACTTGTAAAAGTTTTAACTCAACACAGACTGAAGACAAATGAAATAGAAGAGTATAGCTGTACTAAATTTAGATATGCTTAGAATTACCAAAGTGGGCCCAGCACGGTGGCCTAGCAGCTAAAGTCCTCGCCTTGAACGTACCAGGATCCCATATGGGCACCGGTTCTAATCCCAGAGGCCCCACTTCCCATCCAGCTCCCTGCTTGTGGCCTGGGAAAGCAGTCGAGGATGGCCCAAAGCCTTAGGACCCTGCACCCATGTATGAGATCAGGAAGAACCTCTTGGCTCCAGCCTTTGGATTGGGTCAACACCGGCCGTTGCAGTCACTTGGGGTGTGAATCAATGGATAGAAGATCTTCCTCTCTGTCTCTCCTCCTCTCTGTATATCTGACTTTGCAATAAAAATAAATAAATCTTAAAAAAAAAAAAAAGAATTACCAAAGAAGGTGGCAGTTAAATTGGCAAGATAATGGAAGTACGACAGAAGCTCATGGTCACCAAAAGAGATACTAATGAATAAAGTAAATCATACAGTCAGAACAAGTGGTCAGAACCGTCTATTGAAAAATCAATTAATAAATATTAACTCTGAAGTAGCTTCTATTTTATGTGGAATAATTTTGGCGTACTTTTTGTTACAATGGTAATGAGTTCCAGTACATGAACAGCTCATGACTTCCCATTTAATGAGTATAAATTTAGAGAAATGTTCAGTGTGTTTTGCTGACAAGAAAGTAAAAAGGAAATTCAGTGCTCACCAACAAGAATCACTGTCTTTGTCAACTAAATATATAACAGGACAGATACATATGTGTGTATTGCAAACAGCATCTGGCTATGCATCATTCCCTTGACTTAGAGCTGAAATTCTCACTGGGTTCAGGTGGGAATGATGAATGCTACCCTAATTCTAGCACTGCTCTCTGCATTAATCCTTCATTTGACAGCTGCCTTGACAGTCAGCAGGCTTGTGGTAAGCCAGATATCATAATCCACTTTTATTTGATAGAACTTGCTGAGAAAAACCCTATTTACATCTCTATGATTAATGAAGAGAGGCAAGCTCACAAAAATTTAGGGGAAGCATATTTATCTTTGAAATCCAGGAAAACATGTCCGTGTAATTAAAGTTGATTGGCCTCCCAGAACACAAATGTCAAGGGATAAAGTAGTCATCAGTCATGATTGTACAAACTATTTAAAGGTTCTTACCCTTTATTAGTTACTTAAAATTTATTTCTGTGATTCCATTTGTTTTCTTTTGCAAATTATTGTTATGTACAGCTAAAAATTATATTATTAAGCCAATATGGTGACAAAGTTGTGAGTCCACGTATGACTACTTTAAAAATGTATGAAAAATATAACCATAGATTATGCTGATGCATTTGTCAACATAAAAATATTTTCTAGGTTCCAATGCCCATTGACACGTATGAGAGCTAAATGGGATGTGGGACAGACTGGACCAGTTGGCTATAAACCAGGGCAGGAGTGGGACTGGTGGGGCTATTGAGGATCGCTCTGACTAGGTTGTAGCTCTCACTGGTTGGTGTGGGGGCTGAGTGTGCAGTGAGCAGGATCAGGCTGGGCTCCAATATCCATTGGTTTGTGTAGAAGACAGACATGGAGACAGAATCAACTTAGCAAGTGTAACCACTAGTGTGCACATAAGGCTAATTTGGATGACAGACTATGCCAGACCCTGTACTGGCAAGCACACACAAGAATCACATCTGGGTTCACTTCAGGTGAAGCTTCTTTGGTGATCCTCCCAACTGAACTACTGTTCTCAGAACTATAACCATGGAAAGAATCCAATGGCTTAGATGGAACAGTGAACAGCATAACCAGTTGCACATGGAGGATATGACAATACATTTGATCCTGCAGAGGACATCTGGCCACAACAGAGGATGAAGAACAGAACAAATTGATCAACTACCCTAGCCAAGTATTGGCAGTGCATAGCTGGGCAAATGGAGACTCTAAGGCGGTCATTCAGTGGATTCTGGATGGATTTCATTGAGCCTGATCTCACCAAATGGAATGGTGAGATCAACAGCAAGTTTCAACTGTTTAACTATCAAAACCACTTGAGTGGGACCATCAGTGTATGTCCCATATTGAGGACCCTGGAATGGCATCAGGTTCCTGTCCCCCATCCCAGGGTACAAAGGCAGTTGGGAGACTGGGGATGGTTTTTCCGCTTATCTCTCCCACTCACCCAAACACAGTAAGAAAAAAAAAAAGAGAATGTGGAAACAACGGTCTCACCCACTTTTCTCTAGCCTTGACCCTTCCCACCCTAATAAACTATGTAAAATTATCACTAATAAAATTAAATAAATAAATAGATAATATTTCCAAGAATCTAGCATTGAGGTGTAGCTAGATTACGCCTTTCTCTACAGCACTGACATCCCATAAGGGAGTTGGTTCTAGGCCTAGTGGCTCCACTTTTGATCTACTTCTCTGTAAATGCGCCTAGAAAAGCAGAGAGGATGCCAAGTTCTTGGGCCCCTGCACTCAGATGGGAGACCAGAGGAAGCTCTTTGCTCATAGATTTGGCCTGACCCAGACCTGGCCGATGTGACCATTTGGACAATAAAATGACAGATGGAAGAACCCCACACCCCATCTCTTTGTGTGTGCCTTTCAATCTCCCTGAAACTCAGCTTTTCAAATTAAAAAAAAAAAAAGGTATTTTTCAATATTCAAAAACTAAGTTGTTTTAAGCATTAATGCCATAAAATGACTTCAGGCTTGCCAACAATGCTTTCATTATGCTTACTGATGCCTTGATTCAATAACTTAGAAAGAGCAAAACTGAAATAATGCATCCATGTCCAACACTCTGAGTCTGGGAAACATTGCCAACTGGGTGGGCACAGCAGCCAGAGGATGGGATCATCTGAATGTTCATTCATGTACTTGGGTAACCAGGGAAGAATAGAGATTTATTTCACAATGTTTTGAGGCTGGGGATATCAAGGTGCTGGCAGATTCTGCTGTGTCAGTCAGTTATACTCTGCCTCCAAGAGGATTCCTGTCTGCTGCAGCCTCAGGCAGAGGATATTGGGTCTCAACTAACCAAGGGCAGAAGAGCTAAAATGAATTCCCTCTGTCAATTCCTTCTGTGAAAGAACTTAACATCTATAATTCTCAAAAATTCTTACTGCATTGGGGGTTGAATTTCAAAGGAGCCAAATATATCCAAACTAGAGAACTTCCCCCGTATGGGCACCTGGTCTCAAGTTAAGAATATCTGCAGACTAAAATTCAGCCTGGAGGGACTACCTGCAGCTTCTCCAGAACAGTTTTGCTTCCTAAGTGCGCATGATGGTTTCAAGGTAGTCAAGTCTACTTAATAACTCAAGACTTCTGACTGCTGGGGTTCCAGTACACAAACAAGAAGTCTCCTTGTTTTGTCTCACCAAGGTTCATAATTTATTCAAGGTCACTTTTACAGCATGCCACTGATTATATACAAGCAGGTACTCTCTCCAAATTCAGAAACAGAGCATAGGCACTTTAATGAAAACAATGTCACATGGAATTATGAACAATGTCAAGTGGAATTGTTGTGATCACCTTTGAAAATTATAACCTGACCTTCTCTTTCTCTTACTTTCCTCTCTCTAACTCTTCATTTCAAATATACAAAAAAAATATTATCTGACAGAAAATAATTCATTTAACATATTTGCTCTCTTTTAAAATGTATTGGTTGTTTAGGGCCTTTTGTGCTTCAGTTGTAACTTAATATAATATTTGCATTTTAATGATACTCTTTCTCCAATCACATGAACAAGCGATGTCTTCCATTTTTGTATGTTTCTACATTTATGCCATATGTATTTAGTAACTTTCATTGTAGTGATCTTTCACAATCTTCATTAAATTTATCCCAAGATATTTAAATTTTTATACTGATTCTGGATAGAACTGCTCTTAAAAATTCTTTCTCAGTGATTTTATTGTTGATATATAACAATCCTACTGATTTTTGTGCACTGATTTTTTCCTGCAATGTTGCTGAATTTATATATTCATTCTAAGAGCTTATTAATGGTCATTCTAGTTCCTCATTGTATAGAAAAATCTGTCATCCTCAAATAATGATAATGTGCCATCTCCCTTTGCAGTTTGTTGTTTCTTGGCCTCTCCTGGTCCTCTGAACTTCACTTCCAACAATGTGTTGAATAAGAGTACAGAGTGAACGTCCAATTCTGGTTCCAGACACCCATTTCAATGTTTCCAGCTTTTCCTCATTCAATGTCTTGCTCGTTTTAGGTTTGTTATATCTAATCTTTATGTGTTGAGGTATGCTCCTTCTGTATATAGTTTATTCAAGATATTTAAGATGAATGTGTTGTATTTCATTAAATAAGTACTCTGCATATACCAAGATGCTCATGATTTTTACCTTTTATTCTGCTGATGTGATTCATTACACTGATTTGTGTATATTTAATCACCCCTACATCTCTTTGGATAAATCACATTTGTTTCTTTAAATGCTTTTAGATTCAATTTTCTAGCATTGCATGGAGAAATTCTGCATTTCTATTTAGGGATAGTGAACTATAGTTTATTTATTTAGGTGTTTTCCTGTTTGGTTTTGGAAGTCAGATAACAATGACCTAACAGAATGAATTTTGGAAGGGCTCTCTTCTTTTTAATTGTTTGGAATAATTTTGGAATAATAGGTACTCATACTTCTTTAAAAGATTGCTAGATATCAGTAGAAAAAACATCTGGTGTGATCCCTCCCATGGAGATCTACCAAAGTGAGGAACTGGATCTGTATGCCAGAGCTGATGCTAAGAGCAGAATGGACTGATGCCAGGAGAGGCTGCATGCATAAAGCGCAGCCTATAACCTGCCTCCAGCATTTGAGGAGCACGAGTGATGGGGCAGTCAGAAGGGCCCTGTAGTTGGTCTCTGAGGGAGCGACAGGACCTCTCCAGTGGCTTTGGCCTGTTACAGTGTAGTACACAAACCCTGGATGCCATGGCGCTGTTATCTTTGGGAGAAGCATGGAAGCCAGCACTGTGCATAGGGATGGGTGGTATACAAGAAGCTCTTACTGAAGCCACAAATGAGTAGGAGTGTGTTGACTCAGGTGGGGTACAGAAATCTGGCACTGTTCTTGGGAGAGATAGGATCTCAGAATGGCACTGTGTTAAGCAGAGCCCAGAATCCAGACCACTATCAGCGAGAAGCCCAAGCTGAAGCTGTCTGCAGGCTCTTTGTTGTACTACCATTGGGAGTAGGATACTAAAAGACACGGTTCTTAGTGCATCTAGTGTTTGGGGTGTGTGCCATATACTGAGCGAGTGCTCGGTATCCATCATTCCTAGAGTGCATACAATGAGCGTATTACAGAGCTACAAGTGTTACACTAGTGTCCCTGGTGTCTATGGGCTCTAGTAGCAACTAGTAAATATAGAGTAGCCAGGGAGGGGGGGGGAGTTGGGAAGCATATTCCATAAACATGAGAAAACTGGAAGTTCCTACTTCTGGGATCATACAGTCCAGATGTCTCAGATTCCTGGTACACACTTTTCCCTGGGATACAGTGTGTTATGTGGATTAGTGTGCTGAAATGGTCTTGTTGTGTCAGGGCCTGCTGACATAAGGCTTTGGTGTTGCTTGGCATGTCTGTGGGGTCATAGAGATGGAGATTTGCAAGGGTTTCTGTCTCCTACTGCAGTACGGATTCTGACAGTGACTCTTAAGATCCCCACACTATTACAGCCTGGGGATTAAAGAGCAGAGATAATGTGAGTTCCTTCTCTGAAGTCAAGCAGCTGTATGTCCCTTAGGTAGCTCGCCTTGCTGTATTTGTAGCACATGGTAACTAAATTTCTGTCCAGTGAGGATTTCCAGCCTGAGGTGTTGTGGCAAATGGGCTGAGCCAAGGCCCTGCCACTTAACACTTTCCACTCTAAGTGAGGCCAGCAATGCAGCTGCCTGTCAACTCTCCCTCTATGCAGCCATCCCTGGCCTCTGTGTCCTTCCAGGATCCCAAGATTCCCTGACTGAGTTCCAGTGCTCTTCCTTGGGCACTGATCACAAGATGTACTTATTTGCAGGATATACCCTCTTACCTGCTTCTTTGTATCTTCTTTAACGAGGAAGAGACAAATGCTGGACATTATTATTAAACCATCTTCAGTGTTGTTATGAAAGATCACTGTACTTTGAGTTGGTCAGATTTTCCTTACTTTGAACATATTTAGATGTAAAGAACTCCAAAAAACAAAACCCAATATACATATTGGTATATATATATACACACATACATAGACGACTCATAGTGAGGAGGACACAAATTCATCTCACGTCAGATTATTCACATGAATTTACTTACAGGCAAAGTGAACAACACTAAAAAGCCAAGCATGGATAGAGGTTGATTATGACAATGACCTCATTGTGAATACTTTAGGGTCCCAATTAAGCACATCCAAGTGAGAGCAGTTTTTTTAGTTGGTATTTGTTAAGCCTTATTAAAAAAAAAAAACTGTATGCTTTGAAACTTTTCTGCATTTTATGTGGAAGATGTTTCTTAAGTTTGTTTATATCACTGACTCTAGAGTTTTGTTGACTGGAAGGTCTAACCAGTTTAATATCTTCAGGATAATTTATATGAGTCAAACATATTCGAATATCCTTTTGTCAAAATAACTTATTTCCATTTAGATTATTTTTAAGATAAAGTGTAACATTAAATCAATTGCAGAAAGAGTTGTGGCCTCCAGCTGTGATATTTTATTAAACTTTAACACATCAAATGATTCAAACACTGCAGAACATCGTTTTAAAGATGTTAATCATCAATGGCCTTTAGCGATAGATGACTGCAACTTTACTGTGTCTCCCCCAAAACTGGTTAGCAGTGCTTACCACTGTCAGAGCTGTTTGGAAAGTGGTGCTGAAAGAGGCACAGAAACAGAAGAAATGGGGAGTGAACTCACAACCAAATTAAATTTATTAGTAATAAATTCAAAGAGGATGGTGGACTGCCAGGATGTAGATGGAGTGACCATGTGACAGAGGCCAGCCAGTTCCTTCAGCAAGTTGAGCTTTGATAGCTGGGATCTTGAGGGATGTTTCTAGGGGTGGGAGAATTCCCTCCCCCCCAAAAAAGAGAGAAGTGGATAGGGATTTCTTTGTGGACATGCTAATCTTAACAGGTCTGGCTCCCTGGGAGTAAGAAAGTATAGAGACAGGGGTGGGTGCAGGTAAGACTGGTCTTTTGAAATGCAGTGAGAGAGTTCTTAGTGGAAGATTCTTCTATCTATTTTCTTGAGGACATAAGATAGAAACTTCTGTTCTTGCTCCACTCATTTTGTAACAAAAATCATCCATAATATATGTATACAGGCAAGCATTTGTCCTAATGGGGTTAGATCTGGTTAAATATCTGCACTATTACTGAAGTGTCCAAGTTTGACATCCATCTCTGCCTCCTGATCCTCACTTCCTTGGGAAGCAATGCCAGCAGACCAAAGAGGTGTAATCATTCGGGAATGTCACCAAGTAAACCATTTCAAGTGAGTTGCTCAGAGGAAAGTTTTGTTTACTTGTGACAATCAAAGTTGACAATGGGCAGGTGGAGCATCCTTAGAATTCATTGTTTGGGAAGCAATTTACTAGAACTTTTCTAGCAATGGGTACAGGAGTGTCCAGCATTTGATACTCCTGCCATTGATGGTGGTGTCTAGCGTAGAATTATTCAAATTTTCAAAGGTGACAGAATTGGGGCCTGGGCTTCAACATTGCCATTTTCTTGCCGTTCTTCAGAAATCTTAAAAATGTCCTGCAGGAGAGCCCTGTCTGCTTTCACTATCCATATGAGTCACAGAAAAGGGGAAACAGAACGATGCTCCCTCCTTAAACAAATCTACACCTTCATTCAAAAACTGTGACTCAGACTTGTTTCTCACAGTTTTCTTTATTAATGGTAATCTAGATGCCTCTGAGTGTAATGTTGCAAAAAAATATTTCCTGGAGCCTGCCCTGCATACATAATTCTGATGAGTGAACTGTTTCAGATTCCCAGTTCATGTTCCTGAGTCCCCTTCTTTCCCAAATTTTACACTCTAGGCTACAGCAGCATAAAAAGGCTCAACTGCTTGCATCTCTACTCCCCACAAGAGAGACCCAAACTGACTTCCCAACTCCTGGCTTTAGCCAACGTATCCATAGCCATCTTCCTGATTCAGATATCTCATAGCATATAATTTAAGGTGACAAAGTCTTTGGCAGCCTGCCGAGCAGTATGACAAGGATATATCAAAATTACTAATAAAATCTCACAATTAAGAAGTAAAGGGAATTGACTGTGTTTCTCTTATATGTTTTGCTTTATTTTTGCTTTGTTTTGTTTTGCTCTAATCTCTGTCCTTTATTCAACTGTGCTACAGGCCTTTTTAAAATCCATGATAAAACCATTAGCCCACAGATAACAGCACTGAAAGAGGAGCTGAAAGGCAGGGTCTCTCATCTGTGTGGCCAGACAAGCTTAACCCAGTAGAAGAGAAGGTGACTTCATTGATCCACCCAAGGAAAGAGCTTAAGCATGAGGAGCAGGAAGTGAATCCCAGAAGGGGATTTAAATAAAGCTCACTATGTCTTCATGAGCCACTGAATGCAATATCACTACCTTTGGACTTGATATAGGCAGGAAAATTGTTAGCAAGGAAAATCTGAGGTTGCCAACACCTCCATGATGCCTTCTGAGCACTGTCAAACTGCCTACAGTGACCAACCCCTCTATGTGGGCAGTGTCGCACATATCATGGGGCAGAAAACAGTAACTTCTGTGGTGTCAATTGCTGTATGTTGGCAATGTACAACATGCTGTTAGGCAGGATGATCTTTAGCTCTGTATGATATTATGATAAAATTAGAATAGCTGACACTAGCATCTTGCACCTGATGATATGACACTTCTGAAATTTCTGAAGAACAGCAAGGAAATGGCAGTATTGATGCCCAGCCCCAACTTCTGCTGCCTTTTAAAGCTTGATTAATTCTACCCTATATGCCACTTTAATGCCTCTAATAACATCAAAATGACCACAAACTCTGGAGCACAGCCCTTTTTTGAGCATACCAACACTCTTTCACTTTGGGCATGAAGGAAATGTTGTTTCTCAATTGACCCTTATCTGCATCTCAAGTTTGTCTTCTTTTCATGGAAGTGAAGAACCTGAACTCAGCTAACGCCAATCATTCACCAGGACTACTTGGGATTTCCTAACAGTGAATCTAACCAATTCCCACAAACTCACATCTCAGTAAGACTACATAGAAACGTAATGATTACAGTCTATATTGTCCTTCTTCTACTTTAAAAATCCCATGAATATTTGATATCCCATTGTGCCACTGTGGTTGAACACGCCTGTGTTCTTTACATTTGTTAGTGTTGTGAAACTTAATAACTGTAACATCTTGATAATGACATTTATCTTTAATAAATCATAAATCTTTACTTGTTATACTAAATTTTTCTTAAATTTAATTTTTTAAACCAATATTATTTTTACACATTATTTTGTTACTGTTTAAGAAATCACACATCCATTTGTTTCCAAGTTTTTGACATCCTTTGGTTTCAGGTGTGTATCTCATCAATAATTGAATTTTACTTTTGTTACTTCACTCAATCTCTGTATGATGAGAGTATAAAATATAATAATGTTCTATGGTAGCCGTTCTAACTGCATTACAGATGGTGAAAAATGAAATTCTCATAATAATCTTAACAGCCAGCCACTAATTCTACTTTACATACTGGGCAATCCTTTTCCACACAGTGGAGAAAGCTTTCACACTTAGAAGTCTGGCCCCAGAGTTCACACTGTAACCCCAGCACTTTGTGTTTTTGACTGTTTTTACTTCTCTGTGTATGTTTGATGGAGAGCAAAAAATATGTAAGGGGACATTAATTTAAAGTTATACTAATTGGGCAGCTGAAATCCTTGCCTTGAATGCGCCGGGATCCCATATGGTCACCAGTTCTAATCCCAGTGGCCCCGCATCCCATCCAGCTCCCTGCTTGTGCACTGGGAAAGCAGTGGAGGACGGCCCAAATCCTTGGGACCCTAAACCCACGTGGGAGATCTGGAAGAGCTCCTGGCTCCCAGCTTCAGATTGACACAGTACCGGTTGTTGTGGTCACTTGGGGAGTGAATCATCGGACAGATGATCTTTCTGTCTCTCCTTCTCTCTGTATATCTGACTTTGCAATATAAATAAATTAAAAATTATACTAATTAATATAATTTAGAGAAATACTTGGTTACTTGGTGTAAAACAGGAAAAGTTTTAACTCCTTTCAAGGAACTTACACATTTCTTGAAGAAAACCAATCCAAGAAAGGTGACCTTGTAGCAGTTGCTAACTGAATGCTCTATGTAGTATACACCATCAAACATACACTAGGCATTCATGGATTTTAGAGAATGTAGAAAACATGAGCAGTGGTTCTTTTTTTTTTTTAAGTATATATATATAACTATTTGGGGAGTAAACCTCCAGATGGAAGACAATCACTATCTATCTCCCTCTCTCTCTGTAACTCTGCCTTTCAAGTATAAGATAAATCTTAGATTAGAAATACCATTGTACAATCAGAAATATTTTAAAACACTTATTTGCAAAGCTGAAGGATCATCTATATTATAACTTTATCTATTTATATGTGGAGAGGTGGATAGAGAGAGAGAGGGGAGAGAGAGAATGAATCACCTGATGATTTTACCCTGCAAATGTCAAAATGTCTTGATCGGGCCAGTCTCAAGAGAGGATCATGGAACCCAGCTCAGGTCTCCTACGAGGGTTGACTTGAAGCTCATTGTTTGAATCAGCACCACTGCCTGCAGGGTATGCCATAGCAGAAAGCCAGAGGCACCAGAGGCCAGGGATCAAACCCAGGCATTCTGACAAGGGATACAGTGATCTAACCAGGGTCTTAGCCACTAGATCAATTGCCCGCCCACACACATTATTTCTTTCTGAAAATCGCAGTGTGCTGGCAGGGTCGTTTAAGGCTATTAAACCTGATAAGTACACAAACAATGCCAGAAAATCACTTGTTTAAGTCAAAGCCCTCTCCAGAAAAATAATACATTCTCCCCAGTGTTAAATTGTGAGAGACAATCAATTTTATTCGTTACAAATGCACTTTTAAAATCTTTGGTGAGGTCATACTTTCTCATAGAGCTTTAAAACTAAACAGCAGCTTCTAGATTCTAAGCATGCATGAAACTGCATCAAAGGTGGTAAAGTTATGCATGGAGCCACTCCAAGTTACACTAGTCCAACGATTATCTCCAGTAAATACAGCTTTGTTCTCCAAAGCTGAAGTCAGTTCTTTAGTTGCCTTGGATATCTGTCAAGCATATTTAAATCACCTTGTGATTTAAACAGAGTATAATATATTTTTTTTCCGTGAATGACAGCCATCTGTCCAGAATGAAAGATGAACACAGCAAACTCTATCACGTTTCCTTTCACAACTGACCCACTCTCTGGCTTATGTGAGTGCCTGTAAGAATTGCAGATGTATAATTTACAAGGTGCATGAGCTAATGAGACATCTGTCTATTATTTTGTTGCACTGTGGAGGATGTACAACATATACAATTTTAAAGGCCTCTCTGATTATTATGGTTATACCCCAATGTTCAACTCCATCTGGTAATCTTTTTGTTCAAAACATAATTTACAAAAGGAGTTTGATGCAATCAGAACAAAATGTCTTTTCATAACTGGAAAATTTAAAACACATATTTAGATCAATTTAATTAAATATTCACATATTCAGAAAATAATGGAGACTACCATATTAAACATGTATAGACTCAGCCTTCATATTAAAAATCCCTTCAAAAATCTTGATCAAACATGACAGATACAAGTTCTTTTCTACTTCTTCCAAAATTTAATACTCCTTCTTACTTTAGAAAACCATTATTATAAATGTGATGTTTCCTCGCCGTTAATGGTTTCATATGTGCACTTATACTTACATTTGCAAGTATTTATATGCAATATGCCATTAAATTGATAACTATCTAATCAGACTAAATCTTTCTTACTCATTTCAGAGTAAGGTATTTGAGAGATTTTTTATTTAATTGAACTGCTTTCTGATTTTAAACTTTATGAATATACCATAACAAATGACAGATCTTCCTATTGATGAAAAGTTTTTATCGATCAGTGGTTATTTCAAGTACCAATTAGATCATAGTCTTGTTCATATACAAATATTCACTCTATTTGTTTTGAGTGATATTTGTGTTCATTGTTTTTTCAGAAACTACAACCTAAAACTCTGGGATGTTTATCAAAGGAGCATCTTGGTGGGGTCTAATCTCTAGTTTCTGCCCCTTAGCCAGTGAATTTATAAAACGGTTACTCACACTCTTTATCTCACAGTTTCAACCTAAGTTGGCAAAATATTCAAGAGGAAGCATGTCTTCAAACAGAAGACTCCTTTTTCTTACATCCCTTGGTGTACCATGTTCCTGAAACCTTGGTTGCTTTCCAACTGGTTTCATCATTTTATTTTTATGGTATCATTTTTTATGCACCATGTGCATGAAGATTGCAGTGCACCAAGCTAATCAGCCATTGAGAGAAATAAACATGTCTTCCTCTTTTTAAGTTTTTAACTTCACCAAATTTGTTGTGCATGGTTTTCTAACTCTTCTTCAGCCACACATGTCTAATCCTGTCTAGACTTTGAAGCTCTGTGGGGTTGCAAAAAACAATCTTTGTGAAGGAGGTTTGGGAATAGAGGTCGGGACCTAAAGAGATGAATTATTTTCGTTCAATGCCACCCCTTCCCACGCTGTTTTCGGGGGTTTCAGATTCCCCATCTGAAGCTTTGTTGTGGCTGGTAGCCTGAATCAGAGTACTTGTTCCTGCTTCCTCCTAGGAATTTCATTTCCTTTTCATTTCTTGCTAGTTGTTATATCACATTCTGCTCCCTTTTTCCTTTCAAACTCTTTACACTTCGACTCTATTCATTTCATAATCTTCTTCAAAATAGTACATGTGACTCTATTGTTCATTGGCCTTGTCTATTGGTAATTGTCAAAAGGAGAAATGGTTAACTAACAACAACAAAAAAATAAGACAGGGGAGAGGGATTGAATCTGCTAGTTTAAAGAATGTCCCAAAATATATCCCACCTGTACACTTGCATGAAAAAATGTCTAAAGATATAGTTTTCCTAACAAGTTAGAGGTCTTTCCCTTGGCTGAATTTTGTTTATCTAATTGGGAAGCTTGATCATAAAATTTGTCCTTTGCTGGAAAGATACATCATTCTGTTTCACCTGGAGTTTTATGTGTGTAGAACACAGTTAGGGCCACTTTATCCTCCACCCGTTATCCCGAAGACACTGTTAGGAGAACTTTACTTTGAGAGTAAACTTCTCTGAGCAGCTTTTTCCATATTTCTTCTCCATGTAGTGGTGCTCATTCCAATTTATCTATTATGATTGAATCTACATCCCATTTTCCAGATCCTTGTTGTATCCCCAATCCACTGAAATCCCAACTTCTAGTCTGTGTTATCTTTAACTCCTTTAATTTTTCAAGTAATGTTTAGAGGAAAGGAAAGTAGAGATATGCTCATTTTAAAATTAGTTTGTGATTTATTCCAGTGCTAGCAAAAGGCCCCATTGCTGGCATTCAAGGTTTTTGGTTTTAAATTTATTTTAATAGGAAGAGAACAGATTTTATGTATTTCTTGAGCATAGTTCCAAAAGAACAATCATACTTTCCTCACTTCCTTGATCCCCTCAATATCCTTCCATGCCTCCTCTCTCTTTATCAGTTTTGGCAAAGGCACAATTTAAATCTACCCTCTTTTTACAAGCCTAATTTACCACTAATTATAATATTCAACAAGAAAAAAGTGAAAGGACTACAGTTCCACAGGATTATAAACACAATGTAAAAGTGACAACCATGGGGCAAGTACTGTGGCACAGAAGGCTAAGCCTCTGTGTATGGTACTGGCATCCTATACGGGCAACAGTTTCAGTTCTGGATGCTCCACTTCTGATCCAGCCCCCTGCTTATAGCCTGGAAAAGCAGAAGAGCATGGTTTAGGTTCTTGCCTCAGTACCCATGTGGAAGACCCAGAGGAAGTTCTTGGCTCCTGACTTGGCATAGTCAAGGCATGGTTAAACACTTGGGGAGTGAAACAGCAGTGAACATCTCTCTCTTTCTTTCTCTCCTATAACTCTGCATTTCTGATAAAAATAAAGTAAATTTATAAAAAATGATAATAATATCCTAAAGTGACCATTCTATTCCTACATGTCTTTTGTTTATAAGGAAAATGTGGTGTATAAACACTACAGAAAAATATTCAACTGTGAAAAATGAAGGTAATCCTGTCTTTTGAAGCAAAATGGATGCAAGTGGAAACTATGCTTATTGAAATAAACTTGTTTTTAAAAGATACAGGAACCAGATCTGTGGTGGTTGCTCCGACTGGGCTGCAGCTCCCCCTGGTGTATGTGAGGCCGAGCAAGTGTTGGGCAGGGCTGGACTGCAGCACCCTTTGGTTTGCTGAGGATGGAGGGCAGAACAAACTGATCAACTACCCCAGGGAAACTTGACAGCTAATTGTTGGGCCTAAGGAGACTCAAAGGCAGACTATAACAGCCAATCGACCTCAGAAAGATTTTCTCTTCTGTGGAGTGGTGATATCAGCAGCATCTCAGAAGTATCAAAAACATATGAACAGAACCCTCAGAAACTGCTCCAGAATGGGGAGCTTGGGGTGAGAGTGACAGTTCCCCAATCTCTGGGGTAATGCAGTGGTTGGGAGGCAGGGCGTGGTTTCTCCTCTGTGTCACCCTCTCCCCCATATACAGGAAGAATAAGAAAATGTATAAACAAAGTCTCACCCACTACCCCCTGATCCTTCACCCTTCCCACCCTGATCAACTATGTAAACATCATAACTAATACATTTTTTAAAAAGACAAATACCTTATGTTTTCTCTGATATGTGGCAGCTAATATTGGATTTACTTCTGACATTTAACTTCCTAAGCATTTGAACTTAATGCAGTGCACTCTAAAAGGTAAAGCTCTACATTTTTTGTGTATGACTAAATTAAAAAAAAAAAAAAAACATGGCTCGTGACCTTAGGGAATAATTCAAATTTTCTCATGCTAAACTAGATAATCATCTTTTAAATGTAATCCACTCTCAGGGCATTTAGCAACATTATCTTTCATTTATTGTGGCAACCTTTAGATTTGGATCACATATTAGCATTTTTCATAATCATGGATCCGATCACCTAAACCAAATATCCTTTTTGCAGATATCGTCTGTAGTTCACATACACTTCTCCACTGTGTGGAATTCTGATTTGTGTGCTTGAAATAAAACTGTTCAAGGGAGTAATAGAAGATATTTCAGGCTTTCAGCAGGGAGGAGACTAAGATGTTACAGGCAAATGTGACTTAGTTAATGTCCCACAGTCAGTTACTACAGGAGTTGGTGCTGAAGCCACAAATACCAGAAAACATTTCAGGTAATCTCTCCATCATTTCCTGCAACGTAACCTGTTCACTCCATCAAGTGGGCACTAAATTCTAGAAAGCTATTATAGGCATGCGTCTTCCCAGGTGCTTGAAGAACATACTCAGAGAAGTAAAATTGCGTTGTTCATGCAGTTTTCATAAGAACCAAAGCTCTTCTTTAAGAAAAAGAAAAAAAAAAGAGAGAGACTACCAAATATTATGAACCTACACATTATATTTCTGTTATGTTTTAAGCAAGTGTATTATATATCATCAAATGGGTAATTTATTTTGCTCAATGCACTGGAGATAATTGACTGCTCTCATTAACAGAATCATTTAGAAGCCCCTGGACATTTTGTCTATGTGAACTAAAAACCTGGATGGTGAACTAAAATTCTTGAGGGTAGCAGGGTTAATGTTAATTTGAATGCAGTGGCTGACACCCTTAAAAGTAAAACCAGTTAATGAATATTTTGAATAAAACATGGCGATCTCAGCAGCACTATGAAACTCATTTCTAAATGTGGTCACACTCCAAATGCATGCTTTCCATCCATAGAAACTACATGTTTTTATTAACCCCACAACATGGCACTACTTGAGTCAAATATTCTGCATTTCCAGATATCTACTCTTAAACCAACTGAGCTTCTTTTGTGTGTCAGTGTTTTAGAGATTGTATCAACATTTAGAAAAAACATATTTTATTTACTGACAAGAAACAAAATGATTCTAACAAAGTTTCATGTGCCATTAGTTTTAATATGTATCCCAATTTCAAATCAAATTATTAAAATTGAAGAAAAACAATAAGCTTGAGAAATAAAGCACAGGGAAAATTCCTCTGCGATTGTCCAACTACTATCAATGACACGTATGCACTTTTTGAGATAACAAGATCTTAATACTTAGGACTAGTGGTTCTCTACCCAGCACAGCTTGATTGCCACATGGCTGTCTATCGAGCAGTCCAACATCATGGACACACACAACAGATGGTTTACCTTCTGAAGGCAGCTGAGTGGTGAGGAAGCCCCACAACATAGAAGTAGCACCCAGCCAGTATTTCTATTTTAACACAAAAGTTTCCTTGCCTACTCTTCATCAAAAGGAGTTCAGTGACTTAAGAGTGTTAGCCAGCTGGCCGTACAGGCTTCTAATTACCAGACTCAAAGAAATCAACTGCTTCCCCAAATGATTATTCTGGAGTGACTTTCATAGGAGAATTATAGGTCTGGGCAGAATGTAACTGCTATATTCACCATAACCTTTAGACCAATCGGAGCCCACCTGGCAGTCACAGATTCCTTTGAGAGTGCATCACTGACCAATCGTAGGAAAATCACAAGCTCCATTGACCAACAAGGAACTTGGACATGAGCTTGGACATGATCCCACAATTTTCAGACCCAATTCCAATATATAAGAACCTTCATCCTGTTCTACTAGGGGAGCCAGGAGTTTAGTAATTGCTGCCTGGCTCCTTGCTCTGCTTTCTGCAATAAAAGCCTATTTTCTTCCTGCACTCTCATCTCAGTGATTGGCTTTTGGCGCTTTGGGCAAGCAGACCCAATTTGGGGGTTCTATGACAATGCCTCCAACCATTTAGGATATTGTTTAACAACAGAAGTGTTTAGTCTTTGAAAGACAGTAGTAAAAGGAAGACACACTACTAAAATTTGAAAATAAGAAAAAAGAGCTCCAATCAAAAACAGACAAAGCTATATCTTGATTTGAACAATATTCAGGTTTATTGTTGTGGTTTTAGGCAGCTAGTTTAGAGTCATGAGCTTGAATGTCACAACTCCCCACCTATGTCGTCCTTTCCGCCCACCTGTGACAATCATCCATCATTACCTGGCACCTGAAAAGGGACAGTGCTGTGTTGGTGTGTAACCACTCCCTTTACAAGCCCACATGAAGGTCCAAGATAAGGAATGGCTCTCTGACTCTTGGCCTTTCCCAGAACCCACTTGCTCTTTAACTTCCCACGGACAGCCTCCATGGACAGGTAATATCTAAACGTGACCCCTGTATATCTGTATTTCTCACCCTCTGTTCACTGCTTGGGTGAGTCAGTGAAAATGCAAATGCCAAAATATTTCTTTATTTCTAATTTGTGTACTTTTAAGGGTTCCAGAAAAAGTGAGACTTAACAGTAATGGAATACAGAGAAGTCAGAAACAAAACTATGAATGCTTGCAGCTTTGTAAGCGTGTCCAAGTTGCTCATTGCATGTTCAGCTCTGCTCTTCCTTCGAAAAATACAGAAGCCTGAGCTCATCATAAACAAACCATCAGAGAAATCCAGACAGGCAGTAATTATAAAGAAGAGTCTGAGAAGCTGCCCGAAGAGACCTGACGACTAATTTAATATGGGATCTTGACAGGGATTCTGGACCAGAAAAATGACTATAAACTAAGAACACAGGAATCATGTCTGAACCATAGTTACAAATAACTAATCACTATTGGTTCATTAATTATAAAAAATGTACCCTGGTAATGTGAGATATTAATAATAAAGAAAACTGAGTGTGAGACATAGGGAACTTCTTTGAAGTGCCTTCTCTTTTTTTCTGTATATTTTAGATTGTTTTTTAAAAAGGCTAATCTTTCCCTCTGTATCTCCTTTAGTCTGCATATCTGCCTTTTCAATTAAAAATAATAAAATAAGTCTTTAAGAAAAAGAGGCTATTTTTAAATGGGCAGCAAACAAATATTGTTCTTTATTTCTCTCTAAATACACACACACACATACACACCTATGGTGGTTATAATCTAGCAAGATATAGGACACCATTAATCATGATAAAATTAAAATTACACTAAGATACTGCTGTGTGCCTTAAAAATAGGAGAGATATGGAAAGATGGTGGGGAACAAGTAAAGGGGTGAAAGGAATGGAGGAAGAAGAAAAGAGGATAAAATTGAAGTTTAAAGAAATTAAAATCAACAGCAAAACCATACCAGTACCAACAACTGGGGAAATGAGAGAAGTGATTGGGCCTTTCATGAGGTACTACTCAGAGAGCAAAATGAACAGCTGTTGTGGCTGCATGAAAGTTTTCTAGCAAATCAATAATTCATTAAGTATAAATTTCAGTGATCAATTTTAAGTATCAACTTAAAAAATGAAAATGTATGTTCACTTAATAACCCATACGTGAACAGCTTTCTATAGAATTGGTAGAGCTGGGAGTAATCCTCAAATCTCTGAAGTCAGAATAAACCAAAGGTTTGCTGTGCACATGAAGAAACACTCAGCACAAAAGGAAGAAATCCTTGATATGTACACGAACATGAATAAATCTTAGGTACATAACGCTCTGTGTAACAGGAGGAACTCAAAAGATCAGACACCTGGAGGACTACAAAGATTGGCTACAAAACAATTTGGAAATGTGAAGGAATGATTCTACATTTTGGTTTATGTACAAGTTGCATAATTCTACACATCTATCAAAATTTACAGAACTACACACCAGGCAAAATATTTACATAATGTAAGTTAAAAGCTCAAAAACAAAGAAATGGAACCAAAACTTTGCAAGTATTAAGAAAACTTCTGCTTTTTTCCCCCCTGGTTTAAAATGATCTCGGATTAGAAATACAATGATCACTTCATATAAATCATCAATATTCTGAGCATTATAATTACTTAGAATCAATGTGCTGTCCCCTTGCTTCTAAGCTAGTGGTGGATTGTGTACATATTATGAACTCATAATCAGTTTAATTAGCACTTGCTTTAATATTTGAATGTTTGACAAATCACTAAATAGAACTTTTGAAAAATAAGTAAAAATAATCATTTTTGGATATTTCTATTCTTAGCAAGATAAAAAACAATTTAAATGGAAGAAATATCATGAGTCCTCAAATTTTTTCATTTACTAACTCAGACAAGTATAAACACATCCTACTCATAAAACTCATAGATTTGTCCCCCATTGAAACCTGTGTTTAAATCATTTCTGAATTGTGCTAGTTTTTCTCACTACTACTATGGATATCTTACTAAGCTAATGAATGAAGATTTAAAGTTTTTGCCATTCAAAATATATATATATATATTTACTAGTTACACCAAGCTGCAAAAATGCCCTTGATGACTTCCCTAAATTTCAATTTCTCTACAAATGCAAACCCTGAAAATCCAATTAAAACTAAAGATTATGCTACGTTGATCTCAATTATAAGAGGTAAAACTTTAATCAGACTTTCAAATTAGCCAGAAAATGCGACATAGTGAACTCAGAAATCACTTAGTTTATCAAGGAAGATAGAGATTTATTACTGATCTACCTATTTCTAATTGTTATGAGATGCCTGAATTGGGTAATAAGGACCCTAATTAGTTCTCAACTCTGTACTTAGTCCCAGAGGGCTTTTCCCTTCCTTCCTACCGTCTTGCGGGAAATGTGACCCATCTGAAGCACATGCCTTCTCCATCCTAGCGGATGTTGTCCCTGTACCAGAGCTAGCTACTAAATCAGAACACCACTTTCTCCCCCTACATTTTTTTTCTTAATTAAACCCAAATTCTAGATTGGTTACTAGTCACCTGGACTAAAGATTACATTTCCAAACCAGCTTTGCAGTTAGTTTATGCACATGGACTAGTTTAGGGTGATGTAATGGAAGTATTTTTAAAGAAAATGGAAAATCCTTTCATGGTTGCTGCATTGAGAACATGATGGTGAACTTGAATAGTGATCTAGGGTGATGAGTGGGAAACCAAAGCTAAGCATGGTCGTGCTGGCAATAAATAAATAAATAAATAAATATTTTACAAACTTCTGTAATAGACAAATATACATTTTTTTGGCCTTGTTAAGTATATTATCTTCGTGCCAAGTGCTCAAGTCTTGCTGATTAGAGAATACAATAGACAATATGGAAATGAGAAAGGTTATGTACAAATAAAATAAATTAGTAACAAAAATGAATTTCTCTCTTGTGACCCTTTTTAAAACAACCTCTGTTATACTTAGTCAAAATAAATGATAACTGAGCATATAAGTGGATTCCACACTGTAGAAAATAGTTTGAAAATTCCTCAAAAAGTAAAACAAAATGACCTGTTGCCAACAATACTCCAAACTGACTGGAAGAACTGTTGTAGAATTGGGTCCTCTCGTCCAATGTGCAGAAAGCCAATTACTGACATAGGGTGGTGGAAGAAAGCAAATCTTTACTGCAAAGTGCAGAGCAAGGAATTTAGCTTTTGCTTAATTCCCAGGCTCCCGGAGAAGTCAGGGGTGAAGGTTATGGACATAAATTGGGGCTAAGAAGTTTGTGTGTCGAAGTTCCAGGTTGGTCAGTGGAGCCTGTGACCTTCCTTTGATTGGTCAGTAATGCTGTGCTCTGTAGGGAATTTGTGAGGAACCTGTGAGGCTCCAGTTGGTGTAAGGATTAAAGGAAAGTGGCATTTACATTCTGCCTAGCCCTGGAATTCTCCTGCACAAATCACTCCAGGACAATACTGACCGTTGAACTATCTATCGGAGAGCCAAACGACTCCTTGAGTCCAAGGATTAGAATCTTGTAGTGTCAGCTGGATCACTCTCTTCACTCAGTGAATTCATTTTGATAAATGGCAGGCAAAGACATCCTGTGCCAAGGGAGACAGATAGGAGACTGGGTCCTGCTCTCATATTACTGGGGTTTAGTTTTATATCCAGCATTTTCACAACTAAGCATGTATGTAGAAATAATATAAACTGATAATGAAACCATTCATAAATGGGGTGCATACTGAGGTTCGTCCATGTGCAACGAAGTTGTGCTAATTGTGCTATATATGTATAATTGACTCTTACTTAGACATAAAATGGAGTAACATGCTGATACAGGCTACAATATGAATTACACTTGAAAACATTACACTAAATACAAGAAGCTACATACTAAGAGAAAACACACTGTATGATACCATTTATACAAAATGTCTGCGATAGGTAAATTGTTACAAATAGGAAGCAGATTAGTGGTTTCCACGGCAGAATAGGAGAGTATAACTTCAGAGGGAAGTATAACTGCTTAGTAACAGGGCAAATTAATTTGGAAATACAGATACAATATGGAATTTGATTTAAGTCGTGATTGTCTAATAGTAAGAGTGAGCTAACTGCCATTGATTTGTTCATTTTAAAATGGTCAATTTTATGTTGTGTGAATTTTTATCAATAAAAATAAATAAACAAAGTAAAAAAATAATGAATCCTAACCAACATCCTCCAAACTCTTTATATAGTGTGATGCACAACTTTATACCTCCTCATAATGTTCTGGTATCAAACGCACTTTAATCGTGTCAGTTAATTGATACTTACCTGCTTCACCTAACCATGGAAATGCTGCTTCCTGTCTCTGCAATACTTCACCCATCAGGTGCCCTTAGAACATATTTATTCTTTATTATCCACTCAACATTGACATATCATTTCCACATCCTACTAGTAATTCTAACTTGCTTTCAATAGCTAAATTTCTATGACTTCTCCTGTCACACTGTGCTGTGATTAAACTTTGAGCATGATGTTTTTCATATTAAACTGGAGACCTACACAAGAAGAATAACAGATATATTAGTCTCGGTATTTCTGACATCAATTGTTCCTTCATTGTACTAACAGTGAATGCTGGAATACATTTGTTGAATTTATGAATAAATCAACCTACATATTCTTGTTTCACTAGCGACTAGACTTTATAGGAAAAAAAACAAACAGATAGGTGTTATCATCTATATGTTGAGTAGGAAATTAGGTTGGGGAAATTGCACAGCAAAGAAAACTCTTTTAAAAGAAACAATAAAACTATTTCCTAGTGCAATTAAAACATTTGGCTTATAGTTTCACAAAGAAACTTCTGAAAGATCATAATAAAAATGGAGTTAAAATACAAGATTCTGTGAGAAAAAATTAAAATCCATGCATAGTTTTTAAATAGTTTACATTTTCTTTCCTGTGTTCCTTCATAAAATCTGCTCCTAGTTTTGGTACCAAGCAACAAGGAAACTGAAATAAATTTAAACATGTCAGGATTTTTCCTTCTGGCTCTTTCACCTCACTAGTTTGATAGTACATCTACTCTTGATATTTTTTTCTAAATCTATGAAGCAAATTTATCACATCTTCATGATAAAATGTGATAAATAATACATCTATTGGCATGCATCTATAGCATTTCATAATTTGCTAATATGATTGCTATTATGAAGCTACCTATTTTTATTACTAACATTACTGTTAAAAATCTTTCAGGATAGCACAGTAGTCGACAGGCTAATATTTCACCTGCAAGTGTCAGCATCCCAAATGGGCTCCACTTCCAGGAGGAAGTTCCTTACTCTCAGCCATCAAACAGCTCATCTTTGGCCATTTCAGCTATTTTGGGGGATGTACCAGTGGATGGAAGACCTCTCTCTCTCTCTCTCTAACTCTCTCTCTATCTCTCCCATATATAAATATATATATATATAGATATATATGTATATATATAATTTTTTTTAATCTGCTTGGTCATTTTCCAAAATAGTCTGCAACAGCCAGTAGTGGGTCAGGCTGCATCCAGTAGCCTAGTATTAATCCTGGTCTCCCATGTCAGTGCCAGGGAGCCAGTCATTTGAATCATTATCTTCTGACTCTAAGAGTGCATTATCAGAAAGTTAAATCACAAGTGGAGAAGTCAGGATCCCAACCAGCAGAATATTGATGTATCTATCCGAAGCAATGGCTCAATTTGCTAAGACATAGCACCTATCCCTATTTCTTTGTTTCACTATTGGACAATGTCCAATATAGATAATGAAAAGAATGTGTATATTATCATAAGATCAATAGAAATGTATATGAATATTTGAATGAGGAGTGAATTGCTTGATTTAATTTCAGCTGTACCCTTCATTGCTGTACGCATCACTAGTATCACGAGAAACAAGTCTTGAGGGACAAAGAAAAGCTAAGAAGGTCTTGTGATGAAGCTGAGAGATAACGTTGATTTCAGTAACTTAAGATGATTTTAGTTGAATCAACACACACAAACAGAAGCAGTCTATCTGAGATGGCTTAAAGTTTTGACTCTGTGCCTTTGAGAATGACACAGATTTTATTTACTCTTCAGTTTTTCAAGCTGAAAAATATGGCATGGCATTTTTCCACCATCACTTTTCTATCATTCAGCACTCAATACTCAAATAAACCTTCTATTATTTTATTTTGTGAAGAGTGGCATGCTCAAGCCTCCAGGGGGCCCCCAGGAACTTTATTTCTTCTCAGTTTCACTATAATCTTCTGTTTTAACTCCATCACTCCATATGTTATACTGGAGGATTATTATTGATATACTTATCTGGCTTTACCAGAGGATGAGAACATAGGAAAAAAAATTTTTTAATCTCTGTGTCTGTCCAAAATTCTGTATTTCCTGATGACAGGAATATGTTGAATAAAGATCAAAATGAAGTACTCAAACATTTATATTGCATTTATAGTATGATAAACCAGACTTAATGAAACTGGGTAAAAAATAAAGAAAAAAAATCATCCTGAAATACATTGGGTGGGGTGGAGGCAGTTGAAATCCTGACACAGATGTGTCTTATATCCTTGACTCTTGTGACAAATGGACAATTCCAAACAAAAGGATCCACTGAGCTAGTATAAAGAGCAAATGATCATGGAAAGGTTGTATATGCAGCACACATTCCCAAGGACAAAAGAAAATGAACATCGATACCAGGCCAGGTAGCTCAGACTGGAACTGGATTGTGCAGAGAGGAACTATTTGAAATGTTAGGACAGTGTCAAGGAATCAGCAGCAGATGTGGAAATCACTTGTTTATAACCATGGAACTCTAAGACGTATCCAAGACTGCACAGTTAAGGGAGGTAGCTGTGACGTAGCCAATTATTATTTGAGATAGACATTTTTTTTTCTCTCCTGAAAAGCAGGAGGCAGTACAATTGGCAATCCACTGAAGAACAATAGCTTCTTGGCAAGGATGAATCTAAACAGCAAATATCATAATGAAATTGGGGGATCAAGCAAATGGATCCTCAAGAAACTGATGATGGGAAAGAATGGGTTCAAAAGATGCATTGCAAACATGGTGGTGACATTTATGGGAGTAGAATACTATCAGATCAGTGTCCAGTGGAAAAGAAAGCAGCTTTCAAACCCAAAGGCACAGAGTTAGTGAGCTGCATCAGTGGGTACCCTGAAATTCGGATTCAAAGGGCAGTCACTTAAGTGCCGGTTAATTAGGACAGTGATTTTAGGCTCACCATGAACTTCGTCTATGATTTTGAAAAATTGGGGCCTTCTTTGTGTGCTTTACTTTTGACTAGATGAGACTGTTTGACTCAATAGGAAGTGAACCTTAACTAAGTGACAGTGTTCCTAGTTTATAAGTTCTTTGGGGACACAAAGTCTCAATGTGCTTGATTTCATGGGAGCAGTGCCTTTCTATGGTTCCTGGAATACAGCAAGATGGTCATTACTTTTGGTTTCATTCAATATGCGTTAAACTTCATAATCAGGTCCTTGCATGATAGCCTAGTGATTAATCCTCACCTTGTATGTCCTAGGATCCTTTATGGGCACCAGCTACTCCACTTCTCATCCAGCACCCTGCTTGGGGCCTCGGAATGTACTGGACGATTGCCCAAATCCTTGGGAAACTGAACCTGCTGGGAGACCAGAAAGAAGCTCCTGGCTTTGAATCAGCTTAGCCCTGACTGTTGCAGCCATTAGAACGTGAATCAGTGGATGGAAGATCCTTCTCTTTGTATCTCCTTCTCTCTGTTTATCTGCCTTTCCAACAAAAATAAATAAAATCTTTAAAAAAAAAAGAATTCATAATCAAAAGGTTACAAGTAGAACTGACCCTCAGTTCTGAATTTGATTTTAAGGGCTATGTGAAATCCCTTCTCTCCACTACTGAAGAGTTCAGAGAAACTGTTCTTTAAGACCTCATGGTAGCTGTAGCACCCACTGGCCTGAGCTGGAACTGGAGGCAGTGCCAGGCCAGACAATGCTACAGCACCCACTGGCAAATGCCAAGGTGAGGCAGGCCATGCCAGACTGAGGCACAGCACCCAATGAGCACATGTGAGACCAAGGAGGTGAGGGAACAAAGCCGGTAGGGGGCTGCATGGGGCTTCCCTGCTGGGCCACCACTCTCACTGGTAAGTGTGAGAGTTGGAATAGAGGCAGATCAGGCTGGCCAGGGCTACAACACCTGTTGGCATCATATGAGCTTGATCATGGGAAAGTTAGGCTGGGTTGACTATTCCCACTGATGCATACATAAGCCAGAGTTGGTGTGAGTTGTTTGGGCATTACCACAGCATCAGCTGGCAGGTTCTGGCATGGGGAGCAAATTCTGTCATTAAACTTGCAAAACCACCTGGAAAATGCATGATCCAGGAGTGGGAGTGGGCCCAGGAGGGAAAAAGCAGGCACTTCCTTCTTGGGTTGCCACTCCAGTTGGTGAGCATGAAACTCAGGACTGGGGCAGGCATAGATAGACAGACAGTGGCACCCACCAGCATGTGAATGGGCTGAATAGTGAAGCTGGTTGAACCAGGCTTCAATGCCCATTGACACGTATGAAAGCTGAATGGGATGTTGGACAAATAGGACCAGTTTGCTGTAAATACTGAAAAGCATGGGAACCATGGCAGGAGGCGGGCCTGGTGGGGGTTATTGAAGGTCACTTCAACTAGGCTGCAGTTTCTACTGGTTTGCGTGAGGACCAAGTGTGTGGTGGGCAGGATCAGGCTGGGCTTCAACACTCATTGGTTTGTATAGAAAACAGACCTGAAGACAGAACTAATCCAGCAATTGCAACCACCAGCATATGCATAACCTGATTCGGGGGACAGATGTGCTGGACCTGCATTGGCAAGCACACGCAAGAATCAGGTCTGGGATCACTTCAGATGAAGTTTCTTTGGGGATCCTCCCAACTGAATCACTGGACTCAGAACCCCAACCATGGAGAGAATTGAAGGTTCTATGGTCTGACCGTGGAGTACATGTGTCAGAGTTGGGCCTCCTCAATGGTTTAGACAGAGCAGTAGACAGCATATCCAGATGCACATGGTGGATATGGCAGTACACTGGGGTCTGTAGAGGACACCTGGTTTCATAACAGAGGATGGACAACATAACAAATCTATCAGCTACCCCAGCCAAGAGTTAGCAGTGATTATCTGGGCAAACAGAGACTCTAAGGTAAACTAAGTCAACTAGTGGATTCTGGAGATCAACAGTAATTCAGAACTGTTGAACTATCAAAACCTCTTGAGCAGGACACTTAGAGCATGCCCCACATTTGGGACTGTGGGGTGGTGTCAGGTGACTGTCCTCCATCCCAGGGGTACAAAGGCATTTGAGAGGCTTTGTATGGCTTCTCCCTTTATCTCCTCCTTTCACCCAGATACAGAAGGAAAGAATAAAAGAGAGAATGTAGAAATAATGGTGTCATCCACCTTCCTGCAGCCATTGATCCTTAGCATCCTAATTAGCGATGTAAAAATCATCGAAATAAATCAATAAATAAATCTAAAACAAAAAAAAAGACTTCATGGTGAGATTTTTGTCTGGATATTTCTGAAACTAATGACCATATGAAGAAACTTGTGTTTTATCGTAAGGTCAGATATAAAGAGAGGAGGAGAAACAGAGAGGAAGATCTTCCATCCGATGATTTACTCCCAAATGACCGCAATAGCCGGTGCTGTGTCAATTCAAAGCCAGGAGCCAGGAACTTCCTCCCAGTCTCCCTTGAGGATGCAGGGTCCCAAGGATTTGGGCTGTCCTCGACTGCTTTCCCAGGTCACAAGCAGGGAGCTGGATGGGAAATGGAGCTGCCGGGATTAGAACTGGTGCCCATATGGGATCCTGGTGCATTGAAGGCGAGAACTTTAGCTGCTAGGCCAACGTGCCAAGCCCAGACTGCATTTCACATGTTCAGAATGTAAAGCCAAATGATAATAATAGTGCCTCTTGCTGGGGATGTTCACATAAGTTCAAAAAAGCATTAAAAGAAGAAAAAGAATATGCTCCTTAGATCCTTAGTCTAGTCAATGTCCTATTCTGCTTATTCAATTCCCAAAATTAATTTTCTGCAAAAGAACCTCACAAGACAGTTGTCATTCTATACAACTACTAATAACTGGTTCCAGTTGTGCATATGTTGCACACTTCCCTCAATGCCATGTCAATATGTGCTGCCGTAATTCAGTCAAATCTTAACCTGCTGCTTACTTCAAAACTGATTGCTGTAATAAAACAAATGTAATCATAAATAATACATGTCAAGCATAATGCCTAATACTCAGTTCACACATTAAAATGCAACGCTAATTATAAAGGAATATACAATTATCACCATGTTCTTTGGAAAACTAATGTTTTACTGCATGTTCCTAACATTCTCTACCTTACATGTTTCACATTTGCATCTGTAGAACATACAAAAAACTAGAACCATAAAATTCCATTGGGTGTTTTGAAAAACTTTACAAATATTTTATTATGTCAATATTTTGTGAGAGGGAAAATTCATAACAATTACAAATCTTAATATCACACCCTTTACTACCAGATCACATAGCGAATTCCATATTGCATTCCCCTGAATGAGAGATAAATGAGCACAAATCCATCCTTTCTCATTGGGCTGTAGGGAAGGGCCTATGTTTCTTGGAATGACAAGAACATAGAGTTAAATAGAAACTCTAGAAGTGAAAAAAAAATGGCATTAATGACATCTGTACGTGATTCTTTGCCAAATGGGCTTCAACTTTCATCTCTTTTTCTAATGTCTGCAATACAGAACTGCAAGATTATTCTTCCAAAAACAATTTGAATCATACATCTTTCATACTCAAAATCTGAGTCTGCCTTCAGAGATGACAGAAGGAACCTTTAACCACGGAATTGAAGGTACAGTTTCCTTGCCTCTCCACAGGGATCTAGTCACTCCATGGTATTTGACAGGCAAATTATATGTGTTTGTGCAATGCCTGGCATCCTAGGGACCAATTCAAGAATCAAGACCCTGCTATTCTGTTTACTTGCTTGTATTTCTTACAAAGTCCCCAGTATTTTTGTTTTATTTTGTTTTTTCAAAAAATATTTCTCCTGGCTGCTGTTAAAGAGTCACAAAAAATAAATCAAATCCTTTTTTTTTCCATATATGATAGATTAATGGCTTAGACAACCTGGATCTTCTAAACTTCATCTTTATTTTTGATTTAGATACATATTCTGCCGATTTCTATTCCTGCAGTCCCCACTCACATTGCAAGACTTATTCTCATATGGCTTCTTTCCATAATCTTCTCCATCTATTTTCCCAGAGATAAACAATGCCTCGCCTATCCTCAATCCATGAATGCATCATTCCACTATACTGCTTATCTCTCAGTACCTCAATTTATAAAAAGTTTCAAAACACACTCCACCAATCGTATTTTGTCATTATCAGTTACTTAGACAGGAGTCACAAAAACAAGTGGATGTTTATTTTCTATATACAAAGCAGATGTTTGTTACACAGGTTCCTCAGAGTACTAAGAGGATTTTGATTGTGTGAATTTTCACAAATTAATGTATAGTATGTTGTGTATTTTTCCAAACCATACTTGTCCTAGAGCCCTTATTTCATACACTTAGATTTCTCAGGCAGACTCTTGAGCGACTTCTAATCATTGTTATGTGTAACAATGTCTCATGTCTCTACTTGAATTGAAACTTATTAATACTTTGGTACCTACCTTATTTATCTTCATAATTGCTACAATAGCTTCTATGATGCTAGGTACATGGCAAACATTAAGGAATCTGAACAAATTATTAATTCATAAGCTAAAAATGAAAATTTCCTTTTTATAAATATTTTATAGATATAAAACTAATTATTGTTTTTTTTATTTTTCAAAATTGTACTTGTGGGAAACAGAAAGAGAGCTTTCATCTTTTCGTTCAAACCCCTTATGCCATCAACTGCCAGGACAAGCCTGGGACAAAGTTAACAGCCACGATGTAATTCAAGTCTCCCATGTGTAGCACAGTGACCTCATTTCTTGAGTTGCCACTGCTGCCTCCTCGGGTGTGCTTTAGGAGGAATGATGAGTCAGGAGCTGCATCCAGGAATGGAACCAGGAACTCCGATTAGGAACATGGACACCTTCACTGCTAGGCCAAACAGTCACTACTAACCCTCTGCTTTATCTTGTTTTATTTTCCTGTTTTCTTGGTCTTTTATCATTGCACTACAATTTGGGGTGGGGGTGGGGGGACAACAAGTATTTGAGTACCTACTATGTGGCAAAAGTTGCATGCAATGTTTTCCATATATTATACTTCTAACACAATTAATAGTTCTGTACTACATGAGGATTATTATTCTCAGTTACAGGTGAAAAAAACTTTGGCTTAAAGAAGTTAAGTGAGTTCTCTATGCTCTACAACTAATAAATACCGTGCACGGGATCCAAAATGTGAGGCACTAAAATCTGAATCTCATGCACCTTCCTGAAAAACCATGCCAATGGAGAAGGCAACCATTGTTTGTGTTGTGTATCTGGTAAGTGGACGCTAATGTCTTCACACGTAACGGGTGAAAATACCAAACCTATTCCTAAAATTGGTTTTTCCTTTGACAAATTCCACTGATACCAAATGAGAAGTCACATGGGATTTTGTAAATGAAGGGACTTCTCTGCCAAATGAATTCTTCTGGTGTGTCAGATACTCTCAGATGAATGGTAAATGCATGAGGATGCTGCCTGACCCTTGTTACTAGATAACTGTATCTATTAGCGACAAATCCCCTGTTCAAGGGAGATGGCTGTAGTTCATGAACTCTTTAAGGAAAGCATATGTATAAATTATAACCAATAAATTAGGTATAATTGCCAAGAAAATAATTATAATTAGTTAATCTCTTGGTGGTGCTTTTCCCTCAACTCCTAAGAATATTCTATTAACCTGTCAATTATTACAAATATCAACTGTGCCTCTTTTGCTAAAGATTTTTTCCCATTTGCAACTTCAGTGCTGCTGAAAAACTGGATTAGGTGGTGGCAATGTTAACAAAATCAAAAGTAATAACAGAACAAAAGAAATCAACTCAGATCTTTTTATTTCAGGGCCTTCTTTACCTAATATCCAAGAAAGTTGGGAATTTGAGGTATAGAAAGACAGGGATTAATTTATGCTATTGGTTGAAGAAAATCAAACATTTTGCTTATCTCTTCCAAAGTGAATCAAATGAATTATGGTTATTTCAAACTTTCTAACATCTGGTTCAATAGAATATCATATTCAGACCTCAAAATTCCAACTGCATCTGATAGAACAGATGTTTGAGATTTGAGAGTTGAGAGTTGAAAAGAGCATAGCGATTTTGCTATGCAAGCCGTTTTTGATGACAGGCACGGCTTTAGGACACTCATTTCATTAGAAAGTCCATATTTGCTACTTGATGATACAAGTGCTGTCCCTATACAGACTAGCTGAGCAGGTAGTACTTCACTCAAAAGTGATCGGTTTAGAGACTGATTGATAAAACATCAGATGATTTGAATGAAATATGTTCATATAGGGCAAGATCTCAGCTAAAAGTCAAACATGAAGTATATTTCCCCTTCAAGTATTTAAATATGAATAGCTTTATCAAGCATATTTTATATTAATAATATGTATAACTGTAGTTTTATAGCAAATAGTTCTTAATATTTTTTTTAAAATGACACATGAAGCTGTATGTATTTTTGGAATTCTGTATGCTGTTTCAATACATGTATGCATTGTACAAAATCCAATCAGGGTAAACATAGTTATGTCCTCAAAAATTTGACCGATCTGTATTGATATGTCAAATTTGAAAATTGAAAGCATCAAAATCCTTTTAGGTTTTTATAGAGAAATACATGGTTCATTATCAACTCCAGTGTTTCTTCCTATTTAACTTTTACATAGTACCACTTAATCAACCTTTTCCCGCATTCCATCACCTTCCTTTCCCATCTCAGCTCCGATCACCAATATTCTCTTAATTTCTGTAATATCACCTTTTTAATGAAATCCACATTTAGAGAAATAATGTGATAACTACATTTATGTGATTAGCACATAATGACTTCCAGTTTCATCCAGGGCGTTGCAAATGAAAAGAGTCCAGCCTTTTTATGGCTAAAGAGTGTCTATCTGAATGTTAGTGGGCTACTTGTATCTGCATAGAAATCCTGTATGTTGATACTACTAATTAAATAATTTAGCAAGTATATTAATGATTTGTGCTAGTTCAATGTATCTTCCTTCTAGAGTACATTTGTGAAGTGTCCACACATCCGCTGACACATGTTTACAAGCGTGAACGTACCTCACAAAGCTTATGAAAAATGAAATAAAAAGATAAAATGCCTGGAAAATACACATATGAAAAATTATATGAGGGAGTTAAAATATGGTGACTGTGTTTGTTTTCGCTATTCAATTTCTACAGGAATGTTTCTTTGCATAATTTTATCTTTCAAGAAAACAAAAATAAATGTTTAGGTAGAAAAAATATATCTTTTACAAAGAATGGAAAATACATGCTCAGATTTCAAAGGTGCACAAAAATAAAATGTATTATAATTTAAAGCTTTTGTGAACATTTTGAAGTACCTGTGTGTGTGTGTGTGTGTGTGTGTGTGTGTGTGTGTGTGTGAAATAGGAGAGAGAAAAAAGGACTACATTGCCTTTTCATGGAGAGAGCAGGCAGGCAGGGTGGGAAGTACTTAAGGGGAAATAATTTATTTTCTTTTTTTTAAGATTTATTTATTTTTATTGGAAAGACAGATGCACAGATAGAAGAGATACAAAGAAAAAAATCCATCCACTGGTTCACTTCCCAAGTGGTTGCAAAGGTTGGAGTTGAGCCCAATGAAGTTAGGAACCAGAAGTTTCTTCTGAGTCTCCCGTGTGGGTACAGGGTCCCAAGATTTTGGGCCATTCTCTACGGAGTCCCCAGGCCACCAGCAGGGAGCTGGGTGGGAAGTGGAGCAGGCAGGACACGAACCCCTACCCATGTGGGATCCCAGGATTTAGCCACTAGGCCATTACACCAGCCTGACAGCTTGCTTTTCTTTAGAAAAGGCCCACACTGTGTCGATGGGTATTGTGGGGTGCTTGTCTTCTCCCAGTGGCTGAGCAGTAACTGGAGCCAAGGAAGGTGATAAAGGAGGGGAGGGAATGCCACTGGGAACTGCAGCTGATGTGACTCAAAGTTGTCAGGCCAAGTAGAGTTTCTGCAGGTTTATTGATTTTCTTTTTGAAATACCATTTGAAAGAATTCTCTCAAGTTTGTGAGGACATTTTTAAACACGGCTGTGGTAAAGACATGTTTATGGTAGACAATGTGTCATTTCCCGGTTTATGGTACCTGCTTGGGGAATATGTTTATACCCTTCTTAGTGCTGGCATTTACCAAGCTCAGATGACACTTGGAGCTGGTGATTTATCTTCTACACCATTGTATTTGAAAGACTTTCAGGTTACAGGAAGCCTGTAAAATTAGAGCCCAGGATTTTAAGATTAATAACAGCAATTAAAGGGCTGTGTTACAGCAGCAAAAGCTCTAGCTTGTTTGGGAGATTGAATATGAAAGTTACCTAGTCCAAGGGAAGAATAAAAGCTTGTTCTTTTACCAAGGACAGGCAGCCAGTAGCAGGATGATACTGTCTCCCTGGAAAACGCAAGGGGGGAGGTGGTGGAGGTTAACGTTTTCATGAAGCTGTGATGATCCTTGGTCACCTCGCCCCGAAGACTGATTCAGGTCATAATCACTTTTGTTTGATCCATTTTCTTTTGTTGCTTAATGCCAACACCCACCTGGGAAATTAAGATTGTTTTGACCCTTTCTCCTCGGCCACATACTTCATCGTTTGCTGTGATTTAAAATGTTCCCTTCGTACCTGCAGCTGACAGACCCACAATGTGGTTAGGCAGCAATTTTAGGGACATTCATTTCTCTTGATGATGAGTCAACAGGATGGCCTGTTTTGAGTCTACATGGAACGCTCTCCTCAAAAATTATTTGGTCAGTTATAATTAAGAGAATGGCTAAGTTAAAAATAGCTGTAATGATTTCCTCCCATTTCTGGGTATGATAAAACAAATGGGATTCCAAAAAATACTGGGAATTGGGTTAAAACATGTGTGTTGTGGAGCAAGGATATAGAAAAATATAGGAATAAAGGTAAGGAATGTTCTGAAAGAACAGAGGATGAAGGATAGAACAGAGGCAAATATATAACATGGAGAATGGAACCAAAATCAGTGACCAAAATTTGGAATTATTTCTTGCTTCCCACCATCCTCTTCATTATGAAGAAGGGCTAGATATTTAACCTGAAACACAGATCCAGAGGTTGTAATCAGAAAAGATGCATTTGGAACCATGGGAACAGAAAACTCCTGCATGATACTGTTCCTCGGGATGTCCAAGAATGATATTAATGCACGGTTCGAGGAGCAGAAGGGCCTCGGGATGGTGGGCTTTGGGAGGTCATGCAACACAGAGCATCTCTGGAGCGTGTGGCAGGTGGTCACTGCCGCAGGAGACTCTGAAATTCCTCCTTGGGTACTGCTACATTTCCCTATCGCTGCCCTCACCCTTGCCATTGTTCATTTTAGCCATGCCATTTAATTTCCTGCTCCCTCACTTTCCTTTTTTTTGTTTGTTTGTTTCTTTTGAATCTGTTAGGTTAAATTGTGATTCCCAATTCCTTCCTTTCCCATTTCCAAACTCTTTGTCATGTAATATTTAAATGTTTCCCTCCAGAGCCAGATACAGATTTACACCCATTTCCTTTGGGATTGGCTATGTGAATACTTTGGGTAGCAGGGATGTTGATAGAGATGCAATCAATGGTTTCAAAAAAATATTGACATATTTGCATCTGCTCTATTGTAACCCTACTGATGCCAAGGGAAAACCCTCAGATCCGCAGTGAATGAAACATGTGGAATAGTCCTTAAGTAGACAGACGGGTGGCACAAAGGCAAGACTTGCAGAAAACTGTCAAGATAAACACACCTACTTCAGCCTATGCATGAGGAGAAGGAAATGAATGGTGGCTATTTTAAGCCACTGACATTTCGGAGTCAGTTATTGCAATGTAATTTTTTCTTGTTTGAAATACTGTCTTGACCTAGTATTGAGGTTCCCAGTTTATAGGTAGGTCGGTTCCTTTCCTGAACAGCTAATTATGTCCATATCCCAACTGCTTTAGCTTTTTGGTTCTCACACACCCAAACTAATTACCTTTGGGCCACACAGCAGACAATGGGCCAGCTTTTCACATAGAGCTTACAGGCACTTTTAAAAAAAATTAGCCAGTGTGCAAGGAACTAGAGAACCTACACAACAGCATCGTGCCTGCCATAGATGAGCTCTTCTCAGTAGCTCCGGTTAGTGGTCCCTTCCCCTCCCTGAGTATATCTGAGGGTTAGTGAACCGTGTTCTGCCATCAAAAGGGCACATAAATGAAAAAAAAAAAAAACACTCAATATCAAACACCATGAGCAAAATTAAAATCAAAGCCATAATGAGGAATCACTACATTTCACTTAGAATCAATGTTCTCTAAAAGACAAAAGACAACAAGTATGAAGAAGATGCAGAGGTTGCCTACTATTAGCGAGAATGTAAGCTTGTACAGCCCTGGTGGACAAGCAGCATGGAAAATGAACTAAAAGCCTTCTCATGCAGTTACCGTTTGACCAGAAGTCTTATAAGTGGATATTTGACTAAGGAACGTGGAATCACTTTGATGAAGAAACATATACACTCTTATGCATATTTCCTCATTGTTCATAATATTTTCATAATATTCTATAGACAGTAGCAACCCAAGTTTTCATCAGTGGGAAAAATCTGGAAAAGGAGAAATAATCCTGACATAGTCAGAAACAGCATAGTGTAAATTCCCTGAATGATGAGTCTGGTAACCTGCTGATGTTTGTTTTTCTCTGTCTGTGGCTTCCTCCCTAGTTAGCCTGTGTATTAGTTTCCATGATGTTACTAAGTACCTATCTGCTTTATTCGCTTCTACTGAATGTGATTCTTTACTGGTCTACATTCCATTCCAAACCGGGAAGATCACTTTTCAGAAATGCCTCCTTTCTCTATTCTGGAGTTGCTTACCTTTCAACTCCTATCCAACAACTGTCAGCCTTACCAGTTGTTTATACTGTATTGTGTGAGAATGGACCCACATCTCCATTATGCAATTCATGATGAGCTAGGAATAAGAACTTGACATTGGACCTGACATGATAGCGTAGCAGTTAAGGTCCTCGCCTTGAACACGCCGGGATCCCATATGGGCACTGGTTCTAATCCCAGCAGCTCTACTGCCCATCCAGTTCCTTGAGTGTGGCCTGGGAAAGCAGTCAAGGACGGCCCAAAGCCTTGGGACCCTGCACCCACTTGGGAGACCCAGAAGGAATTTCCTGGCTCCTGGTTTTGGATCAGTGCACCACCGGCTGTTGTGGCCACTTGGGGAATGAATCATCAGATGTTCGACCTTCCTCTTTGTCTCTCCTCCTCTCTGTATATCTGCCTTTCTAATAAAAATAAATAAATCTTTAAAAAAAAAAAAGAGAACTTGACATTGTCAGTGACAAAGTAAAGCTTTCAAGCTCTTACTGACTATACCACACAGCTTACCTCCTAATGCTGAGGAGTGATTAAAAAATACATATTCGGGCCCGGCGCAGTGGCGCAAGTGGTTAAAGTCCTCGCCTTGCACGCCTGGAATCCCATATGGGCGCCGGTTCTAATCCCGGCAGCCCCGCTTCCCTTCCAGCTCCCTGCCTGTGGCCCGGGAAAGCAGTCGAGGACGGCCCAAAGCTTTGGGAACCTGTACCCGCGTGGGAGACCCGGAAGAGGCTCCTGGCTTCGGATCGGCATAGTATCGGCCCGTTGCGCTCACTTGGGGAGTGAATCATCGGACGGAAGATCTTCCTCTCTGTCTCTCTTCTCTGTATATCCGCCTTTCCAATGAAAAAATAATAAAAATAAATCTTTAAAAAAAATACATATTCAATTAATTATATATGTATTTGGAGGTAATGAGAAGCAAAGGGAGTTGGAAAATCACATCAGTTGCTTTTGAGTTGGCATAGATATCTGAGATCTCAAAACTGCTATCAAAAATATCTGAGAAAGAGGACTCGGGAGTTATCTGTAACGAGTTAACACTGATGAGGACTAAGGTCACAGTGTGTCTTTATATGAAGGCTAAGTTTTGAAAAGCATGTGGCTGCCATTGTGACATGGAACACTACCTTCTGCAATGCTAACATCCCATTTTGAAGCGCCACTTCAACCAACAGCTGCTCCACTACAAATCCAGCTCCCTACTAGTGTGCCTGAGAAAGTAGCAGAAGATGGTCCATGTACTTGGCACCTGCCACCCATGTGGATAAACTCAGGTGGATTCCCAGGCCCCTGGGGATAGCCTGGCACTGAACTGACTGTTGCTGAAAACAACAGTGAACCAACAGTTGGAGGATCTCTCTGTCTATCGCTCTCCTTGCACCTTTACTTTTCAAATAAGTCTTATACATATATATGTACACACACACATATACATCATAGATATATCATACATAATACAGCATATACAAGAAACTATATATATAATATTACCTAACTGGATAAGTTGATTTAGTCTGTTCATTTATGTTATAATTCAGTTTAATATTAAAATACCCTTTTATAATCTCATGCATGATTCCAACTTTTTTTTTTCATTTTCTCATTTTCTTTGAGTGTCCTTCCTTTTAGCTCCTGATATTGAAGTAATATTTTTTGTGTGTTTATCTGTTCTAGTAAGTGGTGGCATCTTTTCCCAACCCAGGCAATTTAGCATCTCATTTTTTTTTTTCTTTTACAGTTTAAGTTCCTTTCCTTTCTGGTCAAGATTCCGCTCAAATTTGTCAAGATCCTAAATAATATGATTTGTTCAGAATTTTCTCCATTTTCTTTTACCCTTCCACCCTCTGACCCAAGCCCCAAAGAACAATCACGGTGTGGTAGATAACACACACTAGGCTTACTGCATAATGAACTCTGGACCTGAGGCTACTGCTCATTGCCCGCATCACCTTAGACACTTCAACATCTTTGGTTTCCTTTAATTATCCATCAGACTGAAAAGACATAATGCTTGCCCTTCTAATCTCACAGTATGTATGACAAAAATAAATTACCTTCATGAAAATACATTGCAAGTTGTGGAGTACATTGTACATGGGTTTGTACATATTAAATGTCAGTTCTAATATTTGGATGTTTCAAATGATTATAGTTTGCATATTATACATAATTAATCTTTTTCTTAAGAAGCATTTTAAATATCTCATTTATACCAACACTTTAATTATCAAATATCAACATGGTGAATGAATTCAAAATCCAAATTTTCAATATTATTTACCATATTCCAATGGTATACATGGTTTTACCACAGATCATTAATCAGATATTTGAAAATATGAATCCATGTTGAAACTGACCCATCTGTTTTTCAGGAGAGGAGAAAACTAAATAAATTGAAGTAAAAAAAAATTCACTAAAGCTAATTATGATCTAAATTGCATCTCCCTCAGATTCACATATTGAATTCTAAAGCACTATGTCCTCAAATGGGACTATCGTTGAAAGCAGAATTTTTATAAAATGTTAGTAGGGAAGTATCATTATATGCTTAAGATTTTACTATGAATGAAATTTATTCTCTTCATGCTAACATCGCACTAACTTGAGGATTGTTTGTTGTAATTGTGTTGTAGTAATTGTCATACATTTTCTGTGACCCTGAGGATCTAATGTATTAATAAATTCCTTAAAACATTTTTAAAATGCAATATAGATTAAATAAGGTCATTAGGGTAGACTCAAATGCAAGATTGATATTCTTATAAGAAAAGGAAAATAGGATGCTGTTAAGATTATGTGAAGACAAAGGGCAAAGATCATTATTTGCATATCAAAGAAAGAGCTTCAAAAGTAACCAATCCTGCTCATACCTTGACTTTAAACTTCTAGAACCTGCAACTGTGAAAAAAATGAACTTACTGTCTAAATGCTACAATCTGCACAACTACGTTAGGGCAGCCCTAGCAAACTAATGCTGATTTAAAGCAGATCCAGACTAAATCTCAACTATAATCCAATTTTTTGAGCATTATTTACACCACATTATAATTCTCCCCAGTTTCACTTTTTAATAAATTGATGTTCTAGTTAAAAAAAACAATTGGATAAATTGAAGGATAAGTCAAAAGAACTTTACAATGATATAGTGAAAAAATGCCTTGCAGAAATTATTATTTCTGGATGGCATCAAGTCAAATGCTGCATTTAAACTAATATAAGCATCAGTTAATAACTATAAATGTACACAGTTAATGTAGATCATTTAATGCGACGTGTAAAAACTGCAAGTGTTGTTTAAGTTCTGGACTAGATCCCAGCATGAATGAATCTTGTGAGTTTAGGAAATCATTACTAGAAGGTAAAAGATAAAGAAGTTCATAAATCACAAGGAAATAAATGAAGTATAGTGGGTTTTATGTCCGATACTCAGGGTACTAGTGAAACACTGAATCTAGACAGACAAGAAAGCTCTTCAAACTGACTGTGGTATTGTAGGACCTCTGCTTGCTTTACAACCCCACGATACTTCCCTATTCCCACAGCCAGTGTTTGTACCTTACAACGTACCATACCACACGGTCTATCTTGGCTCACAGCCATCAGATGATGAGTAAAGCAGAGTTGAATGGATGCACCAGAGAGTAACTATTAAAGATAAGCAGCTGTAATGATCACACTCGTGGAAGGGACACCCACCAGGGCCTGCAAAAATAGAAAGGGGAAGGGAAACTCCATGCTGCTGATATGGACAGGTGACAGAACACAAGGCCAAACGTTATGAGAGCACCAATGACTCCTACGAGATGGCCGATGTTAAATGCTCAAATTAGAATCAGCTGTTTCCCACTCAGTGACTCTTGTGAAACTGCAGTGATGATGTGAATCCACTTGTATATTGACATTTACAGCTACTGTCCAACTCTGCTAAGTATGATGCTGCAGGCAATCTCACCTTCATAGCCTTCTGTGACCAGTATTTTTGAAATTAAAATTTCATACAAGTTATTTATAGCTTGAAATACCACTCAGATTAAATAAACACAAATGGTTTTGGGGGCTAATAGCTCAACTGACCAATCCTCCACCTCCAAGTGCCAGTATCCCATATTGGCACAGATTCATGTCCCAGCAGCTCTGCTTCATTTCCAGCTCCCTGATCCTGACCTGGAAAAGCAGAGAAAGATGGCCCCAACCCTTGGGATCATGCACCTGAATGGCAGGCCTGGGGACATCTGCTGGTTCCTGGCTTTGGATGAGCTCAGCTCCAGCCATTGAAGCCATTTGAAGAGTGAACCAACAGACCAAAGATCTTTCTCTCTCTCCTTCTCTCTGTGGATCTGCCTTTCTAATGAAAATACATTAATCTTAAGCAAAAAAGTATAATGGCTTTTACGTCACAAACAGCTTTGGTCCTTTACTAACATACTAACATACTGATACTACAGACCTCGCATCATATAAAAGGAATTTCTTTTAATACTTTTGTATATAATGTTAAAACTTACTAGTGTCTACTAAAATGAACATTATCTGACATAAAGAAATACTCATTATTATTTGAGACCCTGGACTACACAACACATACATGATACAAATAACTGTTTAAGTTCATAGATACAGTTCTGAAAGACAGTTGAAATCCTTACAACTTATTCAGTCTTAAATCTTACAGGCAACATACAGAATTTGATAATGTACTGAGATTCATTTTTTTCATGTTGAAAAATTTTGGAGTTGTAAAACTCAGAATTTGAAATGAAAATGGTTCTAAAGTTTCTCTGATAGTAGTTTGAGTCCCTTCCTCTCCATTGTCCATGCCGTGCACTGTGATGGCAATTCACACTAGGATCTCAGAGAATCAGGAACCAAGGAATCTGAACTCACTGATAAACCAATTTCACTTAAAGTGAATTTGTTAGAAAAGCATTCAAAAGTATAGATATCCATTGCATTACAAAAATCAATATATTAAATATTTCCATTCAGTGTTCATGAAAATGTTTTTTTAAATATTCTTTTTTTAAATTTTTATTTGAAAGACAGTTACACAGAGAGAAGAAGAGAGAGATCTTTCATCTGCTTGTTCTCTCCCCAATTCTCCCAGTGACCAGAGCTGAGCTGTTTCAAAGCTGGAAACCAGAAGCTTCTTGCAGGTCTCCCACGTGGGTGCAGGGTCCCGAGGATTCAGGCCATCTTCTACTGTCCTTACGGGCAATAGCAGACAGCTACATTGAAAATGGAATAGCCAGGACACAAACTATAACCCCTATGGGATGCTGGTTCTGCAGGCAGAGGATTAACGTACAATGTCTGAAATGCCTAAAAACATTTTCTAAAATAGCATATCCATAACAATATTTCAACAGTGGCATTATTTTTAAATTGCTTCTTTATAAGTAAATTTTATGGGAGACTGGCAGTGGGTCTACAACTTTCATTTTCATGTTTGCTTTTGCATCAGCATTTGTACAAAGGCAATTATATTCTTAAATAAAAAGATTCATTTGCCTTAGGTTATTTTCATTTTTGAAAAAAAAATGTCAAGGAACATTAGAATCAATCAAATACACAAAAGAGGAAAAACTGATATAAACATTTATAAAAACAATGGTATGGAAAATTTCTGACATTACAACCGCCACTGAAAACGAAATAAGCACTAGAGAAATCCAAATAGCTCTTATTTAGCTTTGTTTTAATTAAATCACCCCCATTTTCTAATAGATATAAACATTACTATAAGCAAAATTACAATAAAACTTGATTTTGGAGGAAAAGCATGTTGGTATTAGCTTAGTTTGCTTTAATTACATTTTCCCAATCAGAGTAGAGACTCCTGAAAATACTCTGTCATACACAGCATAGGACTCAGTAAAGATCTGAGTAGCTAAGAGAATCAGGTTCAATTAGTTTAATGTCAACTACTGGAAATATGAATGGCCCCTCAGCCTTCTTAAATATGGTTGGTCATCCTATGATTAACCACCCCATCCCTGGTGTATTTTTTTTTTAATTACCCAGTCTCTGGTTAACCATTTTTTAACACCCACTTCTAAAAATGATTTTTGTATGTTTGTTTGGTCTGGTTTGGTTTGGGTTTTTTTTATTTCATTTTGTTTTCTGTTTGTTTGTTTTGAGCAGCAGGGAGAGGGAAAGATCTCAATCTAGATCTATTCATTTTGGAGGCAGCAAGCTGAACATGCGGAACATCACTGCTGTCTCACTGGATCTGCTTTAGCAGAAAGCTAGAGTCAAAAGTCGGAGCCTAATTCGGATATAAAATGTGCAAATCGTCACTGGCATTTTAGCTGCTAGAACAAATGTCTACCCCTTACAAAAGGTGATTTTTACATTACACATGTGAGTGAGACATTAAATTGAAAGTCTGAAATTATGAAACTACTAAAAGAAAATACAGGGTAAGTGCTAAATAATATTGGACTAGGTGTACTATATGTGTATATAGTCCTTATATATATACAAGGGCTTAAAGGCACAAAAAAAAACAAAGAAAAATTGCAGAGGGGATTACATCACATAAAAACTTATGCACAACAAAGGAAACAATGAGAGTGAAGAGATAAGCAGCAGAGTGAGAGAAAATAGTTTCAAATTATTCATCTGATAAGAGATTAATATCCAGAATATATAAAGTAAAAACAACCCTCAATACCTCAAACCAGATTGCCTATTTTATAATAAGAAGGCAACTGGATAAATATTTTTTAAAAGAAGAAATAAAGATAGCTACAGGTATATGCAAAAGTTCACAATATCACCAATTGGGAACTCAAAATCACAATTAGGAAAAAGAGAGAAAGAAAAAAGCAGGTGAGTGGGGGGGGGAATGTGAACAACAGTGAGGGGAGAGTGGGAAGCATCCCTATCCTCCTAAATCTGTGTTGTGAAATACATGAAATTTATTCACTTCAATTTAAAACTTAGGAAAATCATAGACATCATCTAACTCAAATTGTAGTGTACTGTATAAGACAAAAGGTGCGGACATGCAGAAAACAGTTCCACTACACGTTGTAGGGAAGAATATGCTATTGTAGTCATAACAGAAAACATCATTAAACTTAATCAATAATTTAATAAATACAGAGGTACTTAGTGATCCCACTGCAAGGTATATACTCAAAAACTGAAATAAGCATTAGTAGAGATATCTGCACTTTCATATTTATTGGGGCACTGTGTACAATAGCCAACATTTGGGAATCAACCTAAATGTCCATGTATGGATGAACGGATAAAGACATATTCCTATGTATGTGTGACAGGATGCTATTCAACTCTGAAAAATATGAACTTCTCTCATTGCTACAACACTTGCAGTTTATTATAGTAAATAAATAGTCCAGATACAAAAAGACTAAAATGCTTAATCTGATTCAAGATTGGAGATGTTGGAAAGCACCCAATAGAAATGTATATTCTTCATAAGAATAATGATTTAAGAAGCTAAAATTAATATATTATTCTTTGATTTTATCTGCATGTTTTAAATCCATTACACAGTTGATAAAACATAAATATTTAAGTGGTTTAGATATATACCTACCTAACTAACAGGCCATTCTTATTCTCGAGCATTACAGAAAAAAAAAAATAGCAGCACATCAGGGTCTATAATCATCATCCATCCATTTACTTGGACCTCAATAGCTTAAAATTGCAATTAGGGAAGCAAAGTTAAATTGTTGCAATGAAAATTTGTTTTACTACACTATACTTTTGAATCACTCAAAACTGAGGTAACTGTGCATACTTGCTTTACAGGGAAAATCACATGGTAATGCTTAGAGCAGCTCAATTCAAACCACAATTCATTCAAATGGAATTATCCCATAAGCATTCCTAACGCAGTGCCATCCTAATGAGCTCTCTCACACTGACAAGCTTAACCTGATGAGCACATGTTCTCCCTCCTTCCCCTCTCTTTGCAGGCGCAGGAAGAAGCTTCACACAGTCTTCCACAAGCTCACTTTTATTTGCCATTTTAGAGGCTCAAAGTGCATAATGACCTTCAAAGAGTTGTTGAGCCCATTTTTAATGTTCCCCTTTTAAAACTGCTACAGGCACACATTCCAGGTGTTCTTATGAATCATTTCAAACATATACAAATGGAGTAATAATAAAAAGCACTGTGAATCCCCATGGCATCTACCAACCTTCTTCTCAGGATAGCAATAACACATGGTCAGATTCAGCGGAGCTGTCCCTGCCTTTTGCCTCACTGGACACATTGTTTCATCCATAAACACCTCCCTGTGTATCCAGGTTAGTTTTCCACTCAAGTCTCACACAGTACCTTACAGGTATTACCTTAAAACATTATCCATTTATGATCTCACAGCTCTGAGGGTTGGAAGTCTAAGGCAGCTTTACCAGTTCTCAGCTTGGGATCTTAAAGACTGAAATAAAAGTTCTGGTGGACTGGGCTTTGTAATCCAGACACTTCTTGGAAAATCCATTTCCAAAGTTCAAACAAAACATTCAGCACATTCCAATTGCTTACAGATCTAGGTTTGAGGTCCCCACTTCCTTGCTGACTGGCAATGTATGCTCATTTTGCTTCTTAAGAATGCCTGCATGCCTCATGGGTCCACTGCTTCCACGCTGTCCAGGGCATCCTTCATATTTCATGAGTATAGACACCTTCATTTTTCTTCCTTGTTTTGCCTGGTAGCTGCAGAAGGATCTCTGCTTGCATAGCCATCTACGATTGCATTGGAATCACACAGTTCATCTAAGAGAATATCCTTATTGCCAACTTGTCAGTGGCTTCTACTGCTTGTATCTATAAAGTCTCTTTTGAGTGTGAAGTAATATATTCATGAGTATTAGCTCTTCTATTCTCAAGATTTGAGATTAGAGAAAGCTACCTTGGCAAAACCATTTTAGAAATTCTGAGTGCCACATAAGCCAGCAACAGCAAAAAATCAAAGGAAGCCTGTGATTTGCTCTTAGGCCTAACTTCAAATATAACCAGCCAACATTTCTGAGAGAATATCTTTTATAACTGAATAGAGAAAAAGAATGGATTGGCATAGTATACATTTTTATTTGAGATGGAAAGGCAGAGAAGAGAAAAAAGAGAAGTCAAACTAAGGCAAGACTCTCACGACCTACAAAAATGATTTTTCCTTCTGCACTAACTCAAAACTTAACTTTTAAGTATTTTATGTATATGGTATGCTTAACAGCTCTGTAACAGATCTGTGCTGAGTAGCCAATCATGAATATAGATTATCACAAGCCCTTGGAGTAGTGAAATATTTCTGTGCTGATACAATGACATCCGTGGAAGAATGTTAGCCTGCTGTTCTGCTGTTTTTCTCATTGCTGTATTCCTTTCCCATATCACAGCAGTTTCCTAAGCAAAATGAGTCTCAAATTTATTCGCACCATTGAACTGAAATATTTGTGGTGAACTGAAAAGTTTGATCTTTTCTAACCCTTTCTCTTTCAGCTATCTAGCTGCCAGGTGATCACACACCTGTTTCTCTAAGTAACCCTGGACATAGTTCATTTGTCCTCTCAAAACCGAATCTATGTCCCCATGCTTCAAATAGATTTTCTTGGTATATCTAACACATTCATTCAAGTGACTGATAATGGTTGATTATGCTGCTTATTATTTACACCTCTGGTGCCATTAATGCTTTAATAAGGAGCCAGTAATGCCATAATCCAAGTTGGAAACAAACAAGGAAATGCCAGCCTTTCTAGAAAGCAGTCATGGGAAATACATTGGGCAGGGATTTCATCATCTCTCTTCCTATTTAAATCAAATCTGATGAAGGATGCTTTTTTTCCCCTCGGATGAGCATTTGATGTAGCAGTTAAGATACTCACAGCTCCTGTTGGAGTGTCTGAGTTCAAGTCTCAACTAAGATACCAATTTCAGCTTTCCGCTAATGCACATCCTGGGAGACAACAGATGATAGCTTAAGTGCACAAGTCCCTACAAACGCAGGTGGCAGATTTTAATTAAGTTCCTAATGCCTAACTCCTAATAGCCTGACCCCAGCTGTTGGGTCACTTGGGGAGTAAACTAATGGATAGTTTTCTGGCTGCCTGCTTGTTTCTTGCTCACTCTGCCTTTCAAATATGTTAAAAAAATTTTTTTGAGTGTATTTTCATTAACTTATTAAATAAGGGGGGATCAGGGATTTTCACGTTGAATTAACTATAGTGTATCTTCCTGTTTTTCTTCTTTTAGCTTTCATTTTAAAAGGAATAAAGTGTCTTGTGTTGGACAGACACCTACAGGCATGAAAAAAAAAAAAGAGAGAAATTATCTGAACCCTAGGAATCTACAGTTTTGCACGTGAAAAAGCAAACAGATCAGCCCAGTACAGGCTGATACACAGAATTTTGAGATTAAGAGCCCCAGGTCCTCTGTCTGAGTAGGATTTTCAAAATACGGTTGTTCAGTTCTATAGATTTATGACATGGACTGCGTGGGGAGCAGTTGGTTTTCTCTAGTCTCTAAGTCCTATTCACACTAAAGAAAGAAAGGACATTCAATTATCCCCTTTCTGTCAGATTCCCATTTCTTGCACTGCAGTGTTGATTAAATTCAATATTTGGAAACCACAAAAAAAATTTAAATAAAAGGGGCCATACCCATAGATTATTGTAGGTGATTTAAATGCTAATACATTTGCCTCACTTTCTGTGTTTCTTTTTCCTATCAAGTTAAATTATAACCTCTGTGAATATTGTTTGGAATACTCACACGGTACGTTTGCTGTTGGACTTCACTTTCTTATTACTTTTCAGATGGACTTTGTTAGCAGATTTCTCACAGTTGCATCCTGACAGACAAATATCTGGTCCGCTATTTTCTCAGGTAGATTTTGAAATGTTTTCGCTACAATCTCCAGAAAAGAAGCTTCTTTACAGAAATAAGGCTGCCTTCCCTAACCCTCTCTTTGATCAGTGTCTGCCCAAGAGCTCAAACAAACAAGCAAAAACTAACAAACAAAAGTTGTTACTCATTAGAGTCTGTAAAGAAACAGAGAAATGAGACCTTCAGAATTTCTTTTAAAATATTTTATAGAAATAAAGGAAACTTACTTATGAGGTACCCATATTTTTATTTTAAAAAATCAATGTATTAAAGAACTGCCTACATACTAAGAGAAAGTATATGAAAAGATAGAAGGAGGAAGACATACCTGTCCTAGAGGGTCTTAAATTGGATTTGGAATTACCAACAGAGGCTATAAAGGGAGATACAATCGACCCAGCCTCTGAAAGATGCTATAGGAACAGGTGTCCATGAGGTGATAGGATGCCTGTTTTCTTATTTGGAGCAAGTATGTGAAGTTTCATGATCAAATGTAAACATGAATTGCACAATTCCCATACATGAGATACTACGCAAAGCATTGACTGCACTAAGTCAACAATATAATCATGGAATTATCAAGAAAAAAGATTGTGATCTGGCTAACGCAACAGATATTGAATTTTTAAAACTGCTCAAAATTTATAATAAACCACTAGTGTGTTGGGTGTCATTAACACATTATGTCCCAAGTCTTTAATTCTGCTAATTCAAGGAATCAGGGACTGGATGGAGCTGTGCAGTTTTAAAATCAGACAGTCAGGTCCGATGCTGTGGTCTAGTGGCTAAAGTCCTCATCTTGAATGCAAAGGAATCCCATATGGGCAGCGGTTTTAATCCCAGCTGCCCTGCTTCCCATCCAGCTTCCTGCTTGTGGCCTGGGAAGGCAGTTGAGGATGGCCCTAAGCCTTGGGAACCTACACCCACATGGGAGGAAGTTCCTGAATCCTGGCTTTTTTTCCCCCCCACTTATTTTTATTTTTTTTCCAGTTTTTTTTTAGGATTTGTTTTTATTTATATTTATCTGGGACATGAACCAAGGCTAACTCTTTGCCTTGCATGTGCTGGGATCTCATATGGATGCTAGTTCATGTCCCAGATGTTCCACTTCCCATACCAGCTGCCTGCTGGTGACCTGAAAAAGCAGTAGAGGGTCTTGGAATCCTACACCAGCATGGAAGATCTGGAAGAAGCTCCTAGTTCCTGGCTCCTGGTCATTGGGGAAACTTGGGGAGTGAACCAGCAGATGGAAGATCTTGCTTTCTGTATCTCTTCTCTTTGTATAGCTGTCTTTCCAATAAAATAATCATAAAAGAATCTACCTTTTTTCTCAAAAGAATTTTGCAGTTTAGATATTATTTTTGTCTTTAATCAATTTTTAGTTGATTACTTTGGTGTTATGGTGTGAGATAGAGTCTTCTCAAGGAAGATTTAGTTAGTAGTCATTTTACTCAATTGTCATAAAACAAACACTTTCATTTTTAATGCATGGAAGGTAAGTAGACAATATCTTTGAAATCCTTCAGAAAAGGTCATATAACCACTTGCAGGCTGACCTGTAAGATAAACAACTCCTGGTAAACAAATCCCTGAGATCACTGAATTGTCACCTCAGAGTTGTCCACAATCAGTTGAGAGTCTCCACTTAGAAATATAGGAAACAAGTTTTTTGTTTTTCTTTCTAATTCAAGGACTTAGAAGAGAACCAGGAGAAATGAAGATGTCCAGGAGATTCGTGTTTTCACACTGCAACACAAATAGATTGAGCTAGTGACATCTTTCTCCACTTTTCTGGAAGCAGCAACTCTCTTCTGAATGTCTGTGTGTTATCTGCCTTGTACTGTTGCTATCAGCAGTGGCACTAGAAAAGCTTACTGTCAATGAGATGGAGCCAATAAGAAAACAGACCAAAGAGTTCAGGAGTATTTTGCCCCCAATAAAATCCAGATCAAAACTGAAATGTTTTTCTGTAGGAATTTATGTATTGTTCTTTAAATCATACGTACTTTTCAAAGTTTCATGAATTGACCACTATTATGCAAATAAAGATGTGACAAATTCTCATTTTCAGGTAATCCAATCGTTTTGAGTGAAAAATTGAAATCAAACAGTAGGAGCAAAGTTTTCATTAACCATCTCCATTATTTAAGACACTACTGAAAAGTTAAAACTATGGCTTGCCTTTTTTTTTTTTAATTTTTTGTAACTCAGTTGTGTTTACAAATTTAAAAATAGAGCAAGTGTATTGTTTGTGCCTATTCAATACTTACAACTTTGGAATGAAGCATGATTTTTTTTCTACTTTTTGCTGAATAATTCTACAGAAAAAAATAATTGAAATATTTGCTGCAGGAATTTATTTTCCCTAGCCAGAAAAAACCAAAACAAGAACAGCAAAAAAAAAGGTGAGCTACTGAACAGTTCACATATCGAGTAACACAGCTTACTTGGCAATAATCTCTTTGAGTCTTCACCTTGATGATCTACTATACCAAAATCTGTTTTTGCATAATCTAGTAGCCAAGAATAGTTACTACATTTTTGAAGTGTTCCATTAAAAACATTCGTGATAAGCAAATCGGGACGTTTGCCATCCCCTAATCTAGACTAAGATTTAAGATTGCAACTCTTCTAACTGGTTCTACCACCAGGGATTGTGAGAACGGTTTTGTTTATTTTCCTCATGGATTGGACAGTCCCAGAGATCTGCTTAGGTCCTAATGGCCCATGCTTCTTCTTTGGTGTAATGTCAACGTGATATCTTCAAAAATTTTATTTACTAGAAACAATAGTTCTTCATTCCAGGAAAAGTTCCTATTTTATTTGGTCATGTGAATGATGATAGTACAGGTTATAAGTAGAATTATGTTCTCATAACCCCTCTTTTTACTCACCAAATAAAACACAGTTAGCAGGAAATTTGAAATGTATAGGGTAAATGTAGGATGTTTACTTTGTCTTTGCAAACTATAGTAATCACAGTTCTTGTAAGACTAGTCTGGCAGATTTTAAGTTAGGTGGACATGTATGACAGACTGAACAAACATACAATGGGGAAACCATATTTATGGTAGAAATTCAACCCATTAACTGTATAGCAGCTATTAAAAAGAAAAGACTCAACTTCTGCATGAAAATAATCTAGTGAGCTCATGACTTGGTCAAACCATCAGCTTTCAGGGCATTGGCACCTAATACATCACCTACAGTGGCAGCATCCCATATGGATACCAGTTTGAGCTCCAGCTGCTCCATTTTCAATCCAACTCCCTGTTGTGTCTGGAAAAACAACAGAGGATGGTCCGAGGCTTTGGGCTCCTACACCTACTGGGAAGACCTGGGAAAAGCTCCCAGCTTTGGATCAGCCCAGCTCTTGCCACTGCAGGCATTTGGGGGATGAACCAGTGGGTGGATGATCTCTGTTTCTCCATCTTTCTGTAACTCTTTCAGGTAAGTGCTCATCACTGTTTTTTTTTTTTTTTCCAATTTAAATTTAGGACTAAACAATGAGAGCCAAAATAAGCTTTGAAACCACTCATAACAGACAACCCTACTTCTAGTTAGCCGGTTTTCAGCTTTGCATGCCAGTAGTCCTCATTAGGGCGTGGCGAATGAAGCTTTTCCTTTTCCACCTTAAGTCTTTCTCACTCTCGTGCTTGCTTTAGAATTTTGGACAGTTGAAGAGATGGTGCCTGATTCCCTTGCTGTAGGAGGCTCTGAATAAAAATGCTATGCTTCGTATCATCCTGGTTGTCTTCAATTATTTCCAGCATATTTTAAGGGGAAAAAAATTCAGATCTGATTTATGTATTTTCCTCTCTGCTTTTGCTTTCTGTGATGTGCTAATGAACATGGCATCTGTCAGTTTGAAAATAATCATTTTTTCTTCTCCTCCCTGGGAGATAGGTGTGAAATGTATGTATGCTTTTGGGTATCATTAAATGACATTTACTGGAGGCTCAGAAACTGTGAGTAGATGGTGAAATATTGAAGGAGTCTGGCAAAAAAAGTGATAATAAGATATGAGGGGACATTTCTTCATTGTGTCCATAATGCCATACATTTCATCATCTTGCCAGTGGTTTCTATTTCCCACTTGAACTGTTGTGTTTATGTATCTTTTTAAAAAGTTGTATTAATATAAAGAGAACAGATTTCATGTATTTTAGATACAATTTCAATAATATAATCAAACTTCCTTCCATCCTCTCTTATTTCAGTTCCCTCTCCATCCTTTCGCTTTTTCCCATTACTTTCTGCAAAAAGCATAGTTTCAATGTACTTTATAATCACAAGCTTAATGTACCATTAACCATATGCTCAACAAATGAAAAGCAGAAGACCACTATTATATAGGAATATAGACAAGAGCTGTAAGCAAAAATCAAATAATAAGATGTCAGTTCCGTTCATACACATTGCACTTTTGCAATAAGATAGATGTAACTAGAGACCATTAGGCTTGGTATAGTCAGTCCAAAACAGACACATGCCATAATTTATGTTTATCTTGCTTTAAAAGTCTTTCCTGAATCCTTCTGGGGTTGAAAATAAGTGCTTCATGCAGTAATGGCAAATTATAAGTCCAGAAATTGACTACAAACCAGTATACAGAATCCAGCTGAAAATATGCTAATAGAAACATTTTAACTATTGAGTTGAATGTTTGAATTTATATCATTGCAATTCTTGTCTTACTCAGAATTGGTATGCTGTTGTATGTTGCATGAGCAAGAAAGCAAAACCCTAAAATTTCTTAAAGATTGTTTTGGAGAAGCTATGTGCATGCCTCTTGGATGATGAGGTGGTCACAAAGGCTGTGTAACATAAATAGCACACCAACAACATATAAAGATCTCATAATCTCTTTTCAATGAGTCCTACTGTGATAATAGCTCTCTGAGATCTGCCATAATTCATGATTAAAACTATTACTCATGTTATGATAATAGCAGCATGTTTTCCTTGCAAAATAAATAATCACACTTACACATACATTCAAACATACATGAAGTTTCTTCATTGTTAAGACTTTCCACTTAACTAAGCCCAAACCAAAATGTGTCTTCACTATTCTGTCAAAATAACCTTGTCAATCCTTGTAAAAAGGAGTTGAAGTACCAATGTAGTCCTTTGTGTTACTCATACATGAATCGGGACATCTGTGAAAGATATCTGCTGCTTACAACATTGTTTCAGTTCAGTTATATGCATAACTAACTCCAACTGCACCTGAATGATAGCTTAGATTTCCATTTCATCATCACTGAAAACATTACATCAAAGCTGCACGAATATATGAGAGAGATCATACACACAAAAGAATATGGAATCAACAGAGCAAGGAAGAGTTACTTCAGGAAGGAAATCAAGTCTCAATCCCTAGAAGAAAACAATCCCTTGTATAAGTATTCCTTGCATATCACTGTAATGAATTTTGCAAACAAATACAGGATAGGGACATAAAAGAAAATACAACAGGTACTAGAGACCTTTTTTTTTTTTTTTTTTTTTTTTTTACATTAAAACACTTAGTGTTTTCTGGCAGATGCATGAAAAGCCCATTTTGGATCAAGCATTTGCAGTTCTCACACAGTGGAGTGGTATTGGTAAGGCAACTAAAATTGAACAACCAAAAGCTATCAGTGGTCATTCTAAGGAGAACCATTTAATTGTCAGTAATGCATAGTTTAATCTGAGAAAAAAATATTTTCGTCAAACCAGATGTGTGGATACAATCTCAATCTTCATCTTGCCTCAAAACTACTGTTTATTTTGTCAGAATTTTATGAATCACAATTGCAAGTCAACTGTCATTATGTTTCCATGCGTAGTGGCCCAACCATTATGTTTCCATGCATAGCAGTATAGACCCAGAGTTAATTTTTTTCTTTTATTTAATTTGTCTGAAAAACAGAGTTGGTAAGAGAGAGGGAGAGAGAAAAGAAATGGAAGGATGGATAGAGGGAGAGACACAACAGAGAGAGAGAGAGAGAGAGAGAGAGATTTTCTATCTGATGTTTCAATCCCCATTAATGACTAAAGTTGTTCCAGGCCAAAGACAGGAACCAGGAGCTTCCTCTAGATCTCTCATGTGTGAATAGAGGTCCAAACACTCAGATCATCTTCTGTTTCTTTCCTGGGCATTTTGACAGTGTGTTATACTGGAAATAAAACGGGGCAGAACCAAATTGGTACTCATGAGGTATGCTGGCATTGCAGGCAGTGGCTTTACCTGTTATACCATGAGGTTGACTCCAGTTTACTTTGTTTTACAAACTGAATGTAAAGAATTATTAGCTGTGACAAGTTCTTAATATATGACCATGTTAAAAAAATCAATTTTTTTTAAATTTTATTTTTATTTAGAAGCCAGGTATACAGAGAAGGGGAGAGACAGAGAGGAAGATCTTCCATCCATTGATTCACTCCCCAAGCAGCCACAATGACCGGAGTTGCACCAATCCAAAGCCAGGACCACAGAGCCTCTTCCAGATCTCCCATGCATTTGCAGGGTCCCAAGGCTTTGGGCCGTCCTAAACTGCTTTCCCAGGTCACAGGCAGGAAGCTGGATGGGAAGTGGGGCCACTGGATTAGAACTGGTGCCAATATGGGATCCTGGTGCATGCAAGGCTAGGAATTTAGTTGCTAGTCTACCGTGCCAGGGTCAAAAAAAAAAAATTAAAAAAAATATTCTGTCAGCTTAGTGGAAAGCATTTCTTGCTAATTTTAAAAAGTTTTTTTTTTCTGGAAAAGCTGATATTAAAATAGTGATCTGAATATTACGAAAATTTAAAAAATAGCATTCTGAGAATTATTTATCTCTCAAACAAGTACAGGTTAGTAGTTAAAAGAGTAGTTATCAAGAAAGAAAGCTATGTTGGAGGGAGGAAAAGAGAATGTGTTAACAGAGAGAGGGTTAGTAATGGGTAAGAATGTTTTACACTGTGGTAGGATATCCTTGTCACAACAATTAACTGAATAGGGTAGAGACAGGGTTTTGTGTATTCCCAGCACAGATAGTGAGCGTCTGAGAAAATAGATACACTATTTACTCTAATCCAATCATCACGCATTGCACGTAGGCATTGAATTATCACAATGTATCCCATAATAAATGCCAATTAAAATATAGAATAGGGGCCTGCACTTGGAGCACGGCAGTTGTTTGCTCATGAGACACAGGCCCAGCCCCATGCTCCTGGGGTATGGGATACAAGCATGAGGGGGCCCTTGAGGATGCTGCTGCTGGGGCAATGGGGAGACCTGGGACATCAGGTTCACGCGGGTGGAGTGAGCCTGGGGTTTACCCATGTGCGTGGTCCACGGATCAGGGAAGTGGGGATAAGATTGATGAGGGATCATGTTGGAGGCAAGGAATGATGTCTGAGGGACTCCCATTGACAAGGTACATGAAGAAAAGAGGGAAGATTTGGAAACAATAGTCTCACCCACACTCCCCTAGTCCTCAACCCTTCCCATCCTGGTCAGCGTCTACATCATCAAAAACAAAAAATAAAATTAAAAAGAAAAAGATCTTACTCTGATTTTTGACCTTTATTCATGTTTATTTTGATACATTCATCAAGCCAACAATTACTGGATTATTAATTTTTAGTTGGAAAATTCCCCTTTCTTATTTGAACTATATTAATACTTTTTTTTCACCTGGATTTTGCAATTAGCACAAATTTATTTTAAAGGAATAAAAATTTGATTACTGATAATCCTAAAATAATTTAGAATATATTAAATAAAATTAATTACCATATCAATTTCCACTTCTAAAATATGCCACTAGGAGTTTGATGGAAATCATGTTAAAACCATTAATGAAAACCTCTTAACAGGAGGTCATGTGTACGGAGCGGGGAGGGGAAACCCAGATGGAGCGGGAGGTCAAGGGGAGGCTGGTATCCCAACCCTGAAGACTCCCAGATCCTCACCAAGGACCATCAACACGGACACCAAGAACTACATCCCAACCGCTAAGGAGACCACGGAGAATAGGAGTGCCTTTGGAGGCCGAGAACTCTGAGGTCACCCACCCCCATCTGGAGCCTCCACAGGGGATGGAAGAAGTCCAAACTCTGCCGTGCAGAAACCAGCGCCATCGGAACGATGGCCAGGAGCCCTGAGAGGTCTGCAGAAATAGAAGAATAATAAACTTCCTTCGGGAATAGGGAGGCGAGCTCTCTCTGGTCCTAGCCTGGCTCTGGCTCTGGGTCCCCACCCTCCCTCGCGGTGACCATTAGGATCGCTCCAGTAACCCCTCAAAACAAACAAACAAACAAACAAACAACAAACAAACAAAAAATCTAGAATGGACAGACAACAAGGAAAGCTTAGAATCAGACAGGAAATGGCCAGCGTGGATCCAAACATGCCTCACTAAGTGGGACACAAAGATTAGTTACGCCTCACTGGGGTATTGGGGATTTCTCTGCACACCCATCCTAAAAAAATGTACTGTACCTAAACTGATAACTATGGAATCAGGTTGAATATAAACCAAAAATTGAAATGTCTATGAAGAAGTCACAGGATGTAGAAAAGAAACCGCATTTTCCTTTAAAAAAAACCCATTAATGAAAATAAAGATATTGTACCGATAAATTATTATGCTTAGAATCTAATATTAGAAATATATGCATATTTATATTTCAAAGGTATTATTTATATATACATTTCAAATGTATTGTTTGTATATTATTTCAAAGATATATATATGTCAAAGCTATTATGTGTATGTGTGTGTGTAAATACATACAAATATATACACATATATGTTATTTATATTTCAAAGGTACATTATTTGTAAAGCCAGTTAGGGTGCCAAAACAATTCCACAAGCCTAGACACATGGCCCAAGAGTGCAAGACTGACATCACACACCAGGATAAGGCATCTGATGCTAAGCCATCTCAGACCTCCAATCACTTCAGGAGGCAATGACACATCCATTACTCATACAAGGTCTGACTCCCAGGACAAAGTTCTTTACACTGTCATGCTGGGTCATCATTCCTTCATCAAGCTGTCACTGCAGAAGAATAATAATGGTGTCAGTAGAACTGGGTCACAGCCAGCCCTAAATACAATTTTGGAAACAACAAGATTTATTTAGCAAAACACAGTCAATGTCATTTTCCCCTGCAATGTGTCGCTCCTTTGAATACTCCTGGAGCGCACTGCTACCTGGAGTGAGTTTTTAATGAGACCTTGTGTTGATCCCCATTACAGGTCACAAAGCAGTATAAAACTACCATTCTCAAAAGTCTACTCCATCTTTAGACAGACTCCCGCCCAAACAGAAGGGGACAGAGAGGTGAACAGGAGAGAACCAGGGTCACCTTGGTTTGCACAACTTTGTTTACCAGATTTAAAAAAAAAATCAGGATATTGTGCCCCTGATTAGCCAAAACACACACAAACACACAAAAAGTTTTTGGCACACTGTGCCCCAATTGCAAAAAAAAAAAAAAAAAAAAAAAAAAAGAAAAAGAATAAGTAGGAGTTCCACTTCTTCCAGCTACAGGCTGGAAAACCACACACAATACCTGCTCTAGGTGACAATGCTACATTGCCCAAACCATGTCAGGAAAAGTGAGCTGCTTGGCTCCCACAGTGACTCTGCATTGAAGATAGAAGTAGATAAGAACAAAAGCCTCCATGACGGCCATCCCTGCCCACTAATCACAGAACTGAGTACTATCATCCTATAGACAACAAATTCAGTGGTTCCAAGTTAAAGCACTGCCGAGTTCCCAATCCCTCACCATGTCTGGTCAAGGCCTGTACTATTCACCAACCTTTTCTTCTCAAAATTGCCTATGGAAAACACTGATTTTATTGTTCCATGGGTTTGCCTATTTTGGACATTTTCTAGATATGGGATAATACTATAAATGAATATTGTATCTGGCTTCTGCCATGTGAGCTAATATTTTTATAGTAAATTGATTTGTAGCATGTATCAAGTACCACATTTTGTTTATTCATCCATCAACTGATGGATATACAAGGTGTTTTCACTTTTGAAGCATTATGCATAAGGTTGTTGTGAACGTTGATGTATAAGTTTTTTGAATGTATGCTTTAATTTACTTGAATTTACAGCTAAATCACATAGTAATTCCATGCTTAATATACACAGTAACCACCAAGCTCTTTTTCACAATAGCACACTATTGTACATATACCTATTATATTAGGGTTCCAATTTCTATATATACTCCTCAACACCTGTAATTTTCTAAGGTTTTAATCTAATCATTTTAGTGACTGAATTGGTGTTTCATCTTGGTTTTCACTGAACTTTAACATCATTTCATGTGGTTACTGGTCACTTGTGCTTCTTTGGAAGAAAATATTTACTTGAGCCCTTTCCCCATTTTTTTCTGCTGCACAGATTACAATTTTTTTTTAAGATTTATTTTTATTATTTTTTTTATTGGAAAGGCAGATATACAGAGAGGAGAGACAGAGAGGAAGATCTTCTGTCTGATGATTCACTCCCCAAGTGAGCGCAACGGGCCGATGCTATGCTGGTCCAAAGCCAGGAGACTCTTTCGGGTCTCCCACACGGGTGCAGGGTCCCAAAGCTTTGGGCCGTCCTCGACTGCTTTTCCGGGCCACAGGCAGGGAGCTGGAAGGGAAGCGGGGCTGCCGGGATAGAATCGGCGCCCATATGGGACCCCGGGCATGTGCAAGGCGAGGACCTTAACCACTTGCGCCTTTTGACATTGAGTTTTTGGTGGGCTTTAGACACTAGTCTATTGTCACAGATAGAATTTGTGACTCATCTACTCTTTCTTGATAGTGTTCCTTGATGTGCAAAAATTATGAGCTCCAAAACCACTCCAATTTATCTTTGCATTTGCTTTTTGCCAGTATTGTATCTTAACTAATACTCCATTGAATTAATCCAAGTTCAGGAAGTGTATCCTAGGTTTTCTTTGAAAGGCTTGATTAGCTTTGGCCTTTTATTTAGGCATCCCATCTGCCTTGTGTGCATTTCCTATGTGGTGTGAGATAAGGCAGCGTCTTCATTCTTCCTCAAGTGGTTGCCAGTTGCAGTACCATTCGCCCAGATGATTCTTTCCCTGTTATGTGATCATGGCACCCCTCTGGAGAATCAGTCGACTGTCATGGTTTACTGCTGGATTTTCAGTTCTTTTCATTTATGTATATCCCAATTAAATTCCAGTATATCATGTTGCTTTCATTACTGTAGCAAAGTAGTGATTTGGAAATTTGGAAATTAAGTTTGTTTCTTTTAAAGACTGCTTTCACTATCTACAGCTCTGTATAATTTTATAGGAATTTTAGAATCAAAATATCCATTCATATAAAAACAGGGGGGATGCAGGAATTTTTATTTAAAAAGCGCGGCAAAATTCTTTTTAATATTAATTTTAAAATGAAGTCTTTTAGGGGCCAAGCTTCTTCCTGCAGTGCTGGTATCCAATATTGCAGTCCTGTTTGCTCTATTTCTGATCCAGCTCCTTGCTTGCGGTCTGGGAAAGCAGCAAGGCTTTGGGTCGCTGCACCAATGTGGGAGAGCCAAAGGTAGCTCTTGGCTCCCAGTTTCAGTTCTGGCTGATGTAGTCATTTGGAGAGCAAACCAGCAGATGGAAGATCTTGTTTTCTGTCTCTCCTTCTCTCTCTCCGTAACTCTTTCAAACAAAATACATAAATGTTGTAAAATATTAAATATTTTAGTGCTTGAACATGTTTTCCATTTACTTATGTATTTCCTAATTTATTTTAACAGTGTTTTGTGTATTTAATGTATCAGTCTTACATACTTACTTTTGGCTAATTTTTTTCCCAAGTACTTTATCTTTTAACGCTACTCTAAATGCTATGGTTTCTTTTTATTTGGGATTATTATTTGTTAGTATATAATAATACAAGCGATTTAGGTGTATTGCTATTGTTCTAACAAGTTATAGCAAAATAGTATTTTCTACATACAAAATCATGGCATTTGCAAATAGTGATGGGTAGGGATGTAGTTTATTTATTTTCCTTGCTTAATGTACTCACTACAACTTACAGTATGATGCTGCATAGAACTGGCAAAAGGAGAAATGCTTATTTTATCCTAACCTAGGAGGTGAACTTCCAGTCTTAATACTTAGCCTAATGTCAGCTATGCTTTTCACTTTTCATTATTATTTTTTAAATTATTTATTTATTCATTCATTGGGAGACAAAAAGATGTAGTACTTGATGTGGGTTACTAAAAATAAATACTTTTGGGTCAGGATCATTGATTCAACTGGCCAGTTCTCCACCTCCAAGTGCCAGAATCCCATATGGGCTGCTGTTTGTGTCCTGGCTGCTTAATTGCTAAGCCAGCTCTCTGCTTCTGGTCTGGGAAAGTACTGTAGGATGATCCAGTGCCTTGGAACTTGGCAGTCAAGGGAGAGGCCCAGAGGAGGCTCCTGACTCCTGTCTTCTGGATTTGGATTGGATCAGCTCTTGCAGTTGTGGCCATTAGGGAAATAAATCAACAGACAGAGGAGTTTTATGTCTCTCCTTCTCTCTGTAAAACTTCTTTCCCAATAAAAAAAAAATATTAATAAATATTTTCTTCTGGTTTTATTTTGTTGACAAATTTTGCATCTTTCTTTGGAAGTAGGATCATCCTGTTCCTTTTTTTTTCCCCCTTTCGAATCATGGAAATGCTTACCTCATAGATAGAGTTAGAAATTATTGCTTTTTTTTGGGAAGAGATCAAATAGGCTTTTTTTTAAAAAAAATATTTCTAAGCATTTGGTCTATTCAAATGTGTTAACTTCAGGGTTAATTTCATTCCTTTTTTATCATTCTTTAAGGTGGAAGTTCAGGTTACTGACTTGATGTCTTTCTTCTTTTGCAAAGTAGAGGACTCACAACTATGATCTCTGAATCGTGCCCTCTTTATAGCTCACATAATTTGGTGTATTATGCCTTTATTCTCACTCATTTAAAGAATTTCCAAATTTCCTTTGTGAAAGGAAAAATACCTTTCGTTTGACCTCTCCATTATTTAAAAAATGCTATTTTAATTTCTGTATATTCATTACTTTTCAACTTACGTTATTAATATTTAATTTCACTCAACTGTGTGAATAGATCTTTCTATGATGTGAATATTTCAAAGTAATTGTTAAAAAGGGTTTTGTGCCCTAACATTTGCTGCACTCTGTAAAATGTCCCATGAGAATAAACCAAAAGTATATTCTGCAGTTTCTAAGTGGAGCATTGTATAAATGCATGTTGATTCTAGTTAGTTTATACTGTTGCATTAATCTACTTACTTATCTTTATTCTACTTATTATTAAAATTTGAGTACTAACACTAGTGATTATAACTGAAATACCTATTTGTTCCTAGATTCTATCAGTTTTTGCATCATATACTTTGAAATTTTTTACTTTTTAACAATTTAATTGTTTATTTAAAAGGCAGAAAGAGATATAAAGGGAGAGAATGTTTACCATTTGCTTATTTATTCCCAAAATGGCAGCAGTGACAAGCACTGGTCTACGCTGACACCAGTAATCCACAACTCCATCTAGGCTTGCTGTGGGGTGGCAGAGACCCAAGCCTTGAGTCACCTGCTGCTCCCATCCCAGGCGTATGAGCAGGCAGCTAGATGGGAACCAGACAGCCAGTACTTGAATCAGCATTCTCGTATGGGATGCTTGCACTGCAACTGAAGTCACTGCATCATCACAACAGCTCAATGGGCTCTTCTGTATGATACAGGCAACCAATTTTTGTTTAAGCAAAACTGTTAAGTAGAAAGGTCTCCTCATGTTTAAACATTGGCATGGGTTGAAGACTCTGAAGAGGTACCAGGTATCCTCACACTTTCCTAAGCTATTTTTATGCTTCTCATTTTTTGTGTAAGTCCAGATTACAGAGGTATACTCACTTTATTGAAAATTCTTTGACACCTGAATTTACATGCAGTTTATATATATATAATGTATTTTAGAAAATAAGAATAGTGAAAATGAGTCTTTAAAACATGTATGAAATTAATTGTATGATTCTATATCTGTATAAAAATATTTAAAGTCTTTTAGACTTTAGTGCAGGTTTTAATAAAGCAAGTTTGCCTTAAGACATGGAATTTGAATAAAGTTTCAGATAGAATAATCTTGCTGTAGGGAGATGGTTTTTAGAATGAAGAACATAACCAGATACAGAGGAAAAGACAAGACAATCGGCTTCTATAATCCAACAGAAGACCTCCCCACCAAGTACCTCCTCAGCAGATGAGGAAAAAGAGCAAGTGGCACAGCACTGCAGGCCAAGATCTATAAAAAATACCTATGCCTGTGGATGTGAATGACTTAGAACAAGTTATGGTCACCCAGTTTGCTTGGGCAGTTCCAGCCCAGTTCCAGCCATTACAGTGAACTACAAGACAAGTACACTTTCTTTTGCTCTCAACAAATTGTTTTAATTAATTAATTAATTAAGGCGAGGGGAGAGACCTAGCAGAGACCAATGTACTGGAGACATTACCTGCTACCTCCCATGGTTCACAATACCAGGAACCTGGATCAGAAATAGAGAGATATAGGCACTAGACAATCAGATGCAGGAAACAGCATCTGAAGTAGTGATTAACCACTGTACCCAATACCCACATTTATAAAACATTTGAAGAAAATAATCAGAGAGGGAAGACAAAGATAATTTTAAGCCAAAGAGTTGGCTTAGGATGGATAGGATGTTTGTTTCCATGCTATCCAACACCAATCTTACTGGAAATTCCCAGGCCTTCAACTAACATCCCTCCTGCAAACCCACAGATAAGCAGTTCTGGGATTCTTGGTAACTGAGGATGCATTTCCCAAAAGCTGACAAATATCATTGCCACTGTGAAATAAAAATAACTCTAAAGAATCAATGGCAATCCCATGAGGTGTTAAGGATACAAAGAATGACGGACCCCTCCCAGCCTCCTACCACCCATATCCATGTCAGGAAAGCAAACGTTTCATTGGGAATTGGATAAAACATAAATTGACATAGGCGTCAGTAAGACTTTGTAAAACTTGGAAATAACAAAAATGTGATCAATAGTGATACAATTTTAAAAACAGTTTTGGTCATTTAATGAAATATTATGATGAGCTCAGAAAGTATGAATTAAGTATGTAAAAATGATAAGAAATAGGTTCAAGATTTATTGTTACCAAGAAAGAGTGTACACGAAGCTATCCACGTTGTCTGATGCAAGGGAAGAAGTGGAATATTTTTGTGAAGAGTCACAGGCATCCTGCGGAAGAGCTGCCCCTACAGAGGAATGCTGAGAGCACAGGGCCCTGGGAAAGGGCACTACTGCTTCCCTCATACTGCACCTGAGTGCCGCTGATATTCCATCACAAGCACAAATTACTTTCCTAATTAAAACGAAGTTACTTAAAACTCAGCATGGGTTATTTGCTACAGCCAGGAAATGCTAAAATGATTTTTACGATGCCAGGAACATTTTGTGGGTTTGTAAAACACCTCAGATAAAAACAAACAGGACAATAACAGAAAAGGCTTTAAGAAACCTGGATTTAAAAAAAAAAAACTGAATGTAAAGAAGAACCACTACTAACATAATATTCTCCCCTTACACGCAGCAATGGTCTGCACAGTTTTAGCTACTCAGTCAGCTGCAATTAAAAGTATTAAATGGAACATTCCAGAAATAAACAATTCATAAAATTTTAATTGCACACTGGTATGCATAGTGTGACAAAACCCCATCTCGTTCTCTTCTGCTCGGACATGTATCAGCTCTTTATCTAGCGGTATAAACACTGTATGTATTACCTGCCTATTAGTTATATAGTAATCCCTCCGTAACTCCCTGTATTTTGCAGTGCTTGCATTCACATAACCCTTGGTTTACATAACAAGGATTGTGTACTACAGGAAAGGACCACTGTTGTAATGTCTGCAACTGGAAAACACATAAAAAGACAGTAAAGTGGTTTCTTTAAGTGAAATGATGAAATCTTTCAATTTAACAAAGTAAGAATAATATTTCTTGCTGAGATTGCAAAGAACTAAAGAGTAAATATTCCATCTGCTAAATTTTGAGCAGGCTCTCCACAGTACCCAGTGGCTAAAGTCATCGTCTTGCATCCACCGGGATCCCATATGGATGCCACTTCTAATCCCCGCTGCTCCATTTCCCATCCAGCTCCCTGCTTGTGGCTTAGAAAAGCAGCAGAAGATGATGCAAAGTTCTGGAACCCTGCACCCGTGTAGGAGACCCAGAAGAAGTTCCTGGCTCCTGGCTTCGGATCAGCTTAGCTCCAGCCATTGTGACCACTTGGAGAGGGACAAAAGATCTTCCTCTCTGTATCTTTTTCTCTCTGTAAATCTGACTTTCCAATAAAAACAAACAAGCAAACAACCAAATAAATCTAAACATAGAAATTGTGATTAAGGAAAAAGAAATTGCTCCTAATTTTGCTGTCACATCTCAAATTGTTCAAGTTATAACCAGTGTGGGTTTAGTGCTTCATTAAGACAGTAAAGGCATTAAATTTGAATATGTGTGTATAAGAAGAACGATGATAAGTAAATTGGGCAATATCGAGTCCTGGAGGTCTTGGGATGTACTTCCAGTGGGTAAGGGAGAACCGTGGTGAGACTCACTACTCCTGGGGTCTCTCCCTTATTCCATAAACACACCTGATCCCTTTATCCACTAGGTTGCATTCACACTGGACTGTGGATAAAGAGCAGAAGGTGTGTGTCTCTAAGAGAGTGGTGTGTGGCACATTATGGGAAGGAGGGACACTCTGCTGGTAGTGGAGCTAATCATTAGTGACATAATCATCATTAGTTTAGAGACTATGACGATGCTCATAGTTTGATGACTGAATCATCGGAACTATCACAAAGCAAAAGACTTTGGTATGTATGTCTGTAAGAGACACACTTAATACCCACTAAAACACTATAGCTAGGGCATAGAAAAAGTAAAATGATCATATTTTATATTTTTTTCAGATAGGACTATTAAAACATGGCATTTAATTTCTATCACAAATAAAGCTGTTTTCTAACTTAGGGGATTGTACAGGATTTGCACCATAGCATAGTAGGTTAAGCCTTCACCTACAATGCCATGGTACCCAAATGGTCACAGGTTCAAATCAAGGCTGCTCCATTTCTGATCCACATCCCTGCTACTGCACTTGGGAAAGCAACAAATAATGATCCAAGTCGTGGAACTCTGCAACCTGTGGGAAACCTGAAAGAAACTCTGTGCTCCTTGTTGCAGACTGACCTAGCTCTGGCTATTGCAGTCATTTGGGGAGTGAACCAGTGGGTGGAAGATCCCTTTTCTCCTTTTTTCTCTGTAAATATTCCTTTACAATCTTAAAAATAAATAAATAAACCTTAAAAAGCATTTTTTAAGAAAACTGGTACATATAGACTATAGAATAATATTCAGCTATAAGAAATAATGAAATTCTGTCTTTTGTAATAAATTGAATGCAACTGTAAACTATTATGCCTAGTGAAACAAACCATTCCAAAAAGAACAAATACATGCTTTCTCTGATACGCAGTTGTTTTTACAGAAAACAAACATTATGTGTAGGAAAGAAATGGACATTTGTGATTTATTGTTTTTAACCTTTGTTTATAGCCTTGTGACATTGTGGTCTTTCTACTTTTTACTCATTGAATACTACAGTTAGTAGTACAGGAAATCTCTGATTAGAGAGTAGATTGAAATTATATTTTTGCAAAAATTAAAAAAGGGAAAAAGACAAAAGAATGAAAATGACCGAGGGAAGAAAGTATGATTATTTTTTTAAATGTACCTTTGAAATAATATGATAAGACAGATGATAGAGAAAGTTTAGGGATACAGAGCAAATTTACATTTCATATTTGTGGTAAGAAAGGAAAATATTTTTTTTCTGTTCTCCTTCTCTATTGCTTTATTTATCTATTCTCCTTCCCTCCCACCCCCATTTCCCCTGTATCTCTCATTTGGCTTCAGCTTGGATGTGAAGGAAAGCAATTAAATGTCAAAAAAGGACCAAGCATTATAAGCTATTGTTATAGTCTTATTTCAAACAGTGATGAACAGAGAAAATTAAAATTGACTTAAGTTTAAATATCAGCTGATTAAATTTTTGAAAGGAATCTACTGATTCACCATTTAGTCTCTCACCATCACTGTCATGATTTTTTTTTTCCCCACAAAGTCATGCTGTCTCAGGAAATGAAATAACTCAGAAATACCAGAGTCCTCAGGGATCACGTCTATGGTTCAGACCTAAGTAATTAACAGTTTAGATAAGTAAATGGCCAGTATTCTGAAGCAGATTTCACATAGTGCTTATATCCCAAGACGAACATTCTGGATGGAAATATGGTTAAGGTACTCTTAAGCTATTAAATTACGCTGTCATTGGAAGCCTGATGCCCTGGGCATTCCCAGAACATATGGCAAAGTAATATCTTGTCAAGAATTGCATTGCCAGCATCAATCTGCAGCTTTGAGAGTTACAGCTGCCAGGCTGGATAGGGTCCAGGAATGTCTCAGGACTGCCTGTTCTTGAATGAGACGGATGGAAAGGTTGGGGTTTGGTCCCAAAACATTGCTTTCATCTTGCAACTAGCAGCATGGATCACAACTAACAGGCTTATGCCTTGTTTGCCTGGACCTTCTGTCTCACCTTCCTAGCAGAAAGGAAAGAAAGACACTCTGACCAAAGACCATAGGTGGAGGAATGCATGTGGATTTTACAGAAGCTAAATTTCTTGGTCCTGGCCTCATTTATAGTAAAATATTTGGAAATAAGTAAGCTAATAAGCACAATTTGAAGTTTTGCTTTGGTGGAACAACCCTGGACACTGGATTAGATTTGGCAATCCTTCTGTAGAAAGGTATTGAAAAAATAGAAAATCTTTTTTTTTTATTACACTGCACTATGTGATACAGTTTTATAGGCACTGGGATTCCCCCCTGCCCTCCCCAAAACCCGCTCCCCCCCCATGGTGGATTCTTCCATCTTGTTGCATTACCACAGTTCAAATTCAGTTGAGATTCTTTCCTTGCAAGCATCTACAAAGCATAGAGTCCAGCATCTTATTGTGCAGATAAGTTCAACAGTTTCATGGGGAAACCATCTCTGGTCTAAAGGTAGAGTCGACAGAGTATCATCCCAATCAATTAAAAGACCCAACATTACATCAGTAACAATTATAACTTAATGGAATTAGTTGACATGGTATTGTGTAACCAGCATGTTCAAAGAGAGAGAGAGAGAGAGAGAGAGAGAAAGAGTGCAAGTTCTGAACCACATCCTATGACTTTTACATTGACATTACAATTATTAGTTTATATACAGCTGGGTTCTATACACGTTAAAATGCCTATAGATTACTATTCAGCTGTCTCATGTCTATTTTAATTTTAGTATTTAGCAGTTTATAGCATTAAAGCATGATTTTGCAGAACCTGGCTGTTTTTCGGGTAGTCTAACTCCATAACTCTAACAAGACATATGAAAAAATAGAAAGTTTTAAGTGAAACTTGGAGGAATTGTAGAAATACAGGAAGCAAGCACTTAGCTAAAATCATGAAACAAAGAATCATGCAGAATGACTAGCTCTGAATTTCCTTGCAATGAAGAGTCCACATTTGATCCACAGGATAGCCCTAAATGTTAGGCATCACATTAACCTGTGGTTTGAAATTAAGTCATCAATCTATTAAACCCTCTGTTAAAATGATAACACACTCTTTGTCAGGAATATTTTGTGACTTTTTCTTTCTTCCTTAATTTGCTGTTGTCTCTTTTCATGGAGAAAAGTTTTATTGTCCTGGCCTCCCCTTTGACTTTAGAGTTTATGTACTGACCAGAAAGGCATGCATACTCCTGTCAACCATTAAATGGCAACCAGTTGAGGTAGTTAAATTGGCCTCTTTATCATAACAATAAATGGATCAGAAAAATGACTGCAGCTTTTTACTGTATCAGAGATATTTGGATGGAAAAGACAGCACGTTGAAAAATCCCAGATCCAGAAACCCTCATCCTAGGATGTACAGTGACTAAAATGGGGCTACAGACTGGCAGGGCTGCGCGCACACACACACACACAAAGATAAACATGGTAAAGATCGCCTGCACCTTCCCTAAATGCCCAGCAAAGTGCAGAGGTTCAGGAAAAGTGAGTCAAATTCAGCTCTCAGGGTAGACTTCTGATGTAGCAGCTCAAGTGCCACTTGGGACACCTACCTCCCACTTGAACATCCTTGCACCTGAGGACCAGCTCTGCTTCTCATTCTACATTGCTACTGATACACAACCTGGGACGCAGCAGGTGGTAGTGCAGGAACCTGAGAAACCTGAGTGGAATCACTAGAGTGCTATGTTCTTGGCTTTGACATGACTTAACCTCAGCTGTTGTGGGCATTTGTAGAATCACTGAAACTGATTCTAATGTACTGTTAGGAACAACATGAATAAAATAGAAAAATCAGCTCTGAGGAGGACCCAGCAGAGTGAGGGGACAATCCGGGTTCAGGCTGGTTCCAGCATAGAGCATAACATATGCAAAACTATTCATGAATAGTCAACAAAAACATGACCAAATGACTGAATATTGAGAGATTCCAGATAATGTAAATAATATTGATAATAGAGCAGAAATAATACAACATGAATAAATAATGTGAACCACTTTACGTGCTTTTGAATGTTCCTTACCCACCAAACTCTCCACAATAAGTCAGTGATGACCTCTATCAAAACAATTACAAAACCACAACCACAGTAACAGGAAGTTTTAGGAGCAGTGGTGTGGGATAGAGTTAATTTCCAGTTGGGATGCCTGTACCCCTTATGGGCATTCATGGGTCACATGTACCAATGCACAACCTCGAAAGAAGATGACGACGGTCAAGAATTTAGGAGTGTGTCACTTATATGGGAGATTTGTACTAAATTCTGAGCTCCTGGTTTTGTCCTGACTAACCCTGGTTGATTCAGACATCTGGACAATGAATTAATGAATAAAGATCTTTCTCTTTCTTTCTCTCTGTCTTTCTCTCTCATCTAGTTAACCCTCTACTTCCAAGGAAAATGAAAATAAAATCTAAACAATTTTAAGTGATATTTTAGTAATTCTTATCCAATCAAGTCAAAAGTAAAAGCAAAAATGGTCTAGTCTTGAGTTTTGTCATTGGTGGCCACTACCACCTCCTAAGTTTTAGTTTATAATTTATGAAATCAAGTTTCATGGCTGAAACTATCCGTTGTCATAAATTACATTCGCTAAAGAATGTGTACCTATTAGATTGTTCTTGAAACAAATGGATATTTATTTTATTGCTTAAGCTCATGGCTTCACAAAGGATGGTCAGTTAAAGATAGATTGTGGCCCTGGGAAGCATTTTCCAAGACTTCGATCTTAAACTATCCATAAAGAATAGGAAATCAGGGGAAAAATGCTTCCTGCCTAACTCCAAAATAACCTTCCCCATGAAACCAAAATCATCCAATAAAGGTTAATTTCCTAAAGTTTACTTCGTCATACTCACTTTATTTCTTTTTTTTTCCTTCTTTATAATTTCAATGGTAATTATGGCATTTTAAAATGTCTCTAAAGGAACACATCTAACTACCCATCTTTGCTTATAGTTTTAATGAAGTCATGACATTGCCCATGTCACTTTTCAGAATGTAAAATGAATATATCACCATGAATCAGTACAAACAAACTGAATGATGCTGTTAGAGCTTTGGTTTTGCTTTAGTTTCGTGCAAGTGCTCAATGAAAATATGACTCAGATGTCTTCATTTTTTTCTAAATTTTTCCTCTGATCCTTCATATGAGACATCAGACTCCATTGAGAAGTGATTAAAAGGAAAAACTAGAACTCATTTCCTTGAAATACAGTTGATGCTTGAGTGATTTGGACTCCCCTTCCCACTCCTTCACTACCCCAAAACAAGTTTGTAATTCATAGCCCGGTCTCAGAGTCACCTGCTCCACATCAACAAAGATAGGTATGAAAGCAGGGTCACTCCAGTGGGCAGAGTGTTCCACTAGAATCCCATGAGTAAAATAATGGAGGAAATATTTCACAAGCAGTAAAAATAGTGATTTTTAGATTCTGAAACAGCATGTACATGCCACAGTGTAAGTGAGAAACAGGAGCTGAGTTAGAAACCAGTATGAATAGAGACCCTGGGGAGCCTACCTCTGGCCTCCTGCTTTAGCAAATGTGAAGATAAAACTCAACCCCAGAGAATAGAAAGGAGGGAAAACAAATGAAAACGATTGGACAGTAACAAGACATTTATTAAAATTCACAAAATTTGTGAGGTTGTCCTTGTGTAGTCTTCATAGTTCTCCTATACGAGGCTCAGGGTCCTTCTTAAACATAAATTCATTCACGACAGGCTGTCTCTGGTTGTACCACAATTTTGTTCCTCAATATGCTAGCCCCAGGGTTGTCTGTCTGTTTTTCCAGGTTGAACACCAAAGTAGAGCTCTCTTTTTCCTACTCAGACCCTACAAAACTCCTTGAATTATCAAGAAATTAACAGTTGTTTCCTTTAGAAATTACAACTCATAACTTCATATTATTTTTTAATGTTTGATTTTTCTTTTATGATAACTCAGTATATTAGATATTTTGCTTCTATCATTTGACATTTTTTTCCTTTTTAAATTTCAGCCGGCATTTACTAGACAATTAAATTTTAATATGTAAGTCATTCATATTTTCTTTCTGAAATATTCTACATTAAATAAAAAATAAAGGTGAAAAAATACCATATAAGGCACTGAGGGAAACATAAATTGTGTCTGTGAAATGAGCATTCTACTTTCTGCGTCTGAAGTGGCCAGATGAAAGCACTCTGTCCCTTGTTCTACAGACCATCTGATCTCCCTGTCATTTCTCAAGCAGCAAAGGATTTTCCCCCCTTTTATTATTATTATCATTTTATGATGCAGTTCCATAGGACCTGGGATTTCCCTTACCCCCTTCCTAAGTCCTCTCTCCCCCACAGAGGTTCCCTATATTATTACTATAGTATAGTTCTTCATAAACAGTCACGAGATCTTCATTGCGGGCCTGGACAATGGCAGAGAGTCCAGCATCCTATTGTCAAGAGATCTTTAACAGTTTCATTGAAAGCATGAAACGCAATGAGTTTGCTTCAAGCTCAGCATTTGCACAGCTCACTGTTGTTCCTGTAGTCTCAAAGCCTTTGCTACCTTGTACAAAATGGTGTCTGATGTGCCGCTGCTAGAGTTCTTGATCTGTTGCCCAATAGATCCGAGTACTACCTGGACCTATTTTGGGTAGAACTCCTCAGATGCAATGTAGTTGCAATTCATTGAGCCTGAAAGGAGTCTGCTCCCAGCTTTGTGCATGTGCAATCCTGTCATATAACCTTTGCCCCCCTACATAAATGGTACCTGATTTGGCTGTCCGGAGTGATCTGGGATGTGAAATCCTCCCCGTCCCCACACCCTCTATTTGGAATCTGCTGCTCTGTTTCTGCTCCTGGTCAAATCAAATAAACAAGCAGGACAGATAGTTCTTTATCTGGGTTTACTTCTCCAACTCCCCATGAACTCTCCTTCCCACCTGGTTGCTGCTGGCATTCTGGGCACCAGTGGGGTTCAGATAGCTGCTCCCTGAATGTCACTGGGGTGACATTGTGTCTGCTGCTTTCCTGTGTCCATCAGTCTATAAGTTCCCTCTGCTGTTGGTCTGTCCTCTCCTATTTCCTATAATGTGCCTTCTCTGTCACTTTGGCCACTGTTTCTCCATCTGTTTAAATATGTCCTTACCCTATTCTGCAAATGTGATAAAAAGAATAGCAAATGTTTTAAATCAGCTTTGAAAAATGCTAAGAAAAAGAGGAGGAAAGACAAAGGAGAGGAGATGAAAGAAGAAGAGGAAAGAGTAAGGGGGGATGGGAGGACAAGGGAGAGGAAGGGAAAAAAGGAGGGCAGGAAGGAGAAGAAAGGCTTACCGCAGATTTTTCTAGCTAGTATTTCACAATGGATTACTCTACAAAGTGCTTTGCAGTACCAAAATTGTATGAGAAAAGCTGACTCTAAAAGTAAATTATTTATCACATAAACGTGCTCTAAATGATCTACTATATTATTGTAATTCGTGACTGTCAAACAAGAGTACAGACTATGCAGACATTCATTACTTCAGTATAATTCCAGAGTTCTGGGTGATATCCTTCTTGGTCCAAAGAAGACAATTCTAGAAACTTCTTGTCTAATCCAGTGCTGTATGAGTATTTGTGGTCATTAGAAGTGAATACAAATTTAACTTCATGTCCGTCAAAAAGTTTTCAGTGCAAAAATGTAGTGATTTTTTTAAGGTTTATTTTATTTGAAGAACAGAATCACAGACAGAGAGGGGAATAGACAAAATAGAAAGAGGTTTTCCATCTGTTGGTTTATTCTCCAAATGATCACAATGGTTGTGGCTGGGTCAGGCTGTAGCCAGGAGCCAGGAGCTTTATGTAGGTCTCACACATGATGGCAGTGTCCCAAGGACCTGAACCATAGTTTCCTGCCTTTCCAGGTATTTTAGTGGGTAGCTGAATCAGAAGTGTTGCAAGCAGAACTCAAATTCACACCCAGGTGGGATGTTGGCACTGCAGGTGGTTGTTTAGAGTGCTACACCACAGCAGTGTCTGCGATGTTTTCAGAGAGAAGTGCACTTGCCCAGTATTGCAATTACTAAAATCCATTACAGAAAGTACTAAATTTTGTTGTTTGAAAGTTCAATAATTTCTCTTCAACACATTCTCTCTGTTCCTACTTCAGTGTTGACAAATGAGCAGCAGAAAATCTCACAATGCTGAAGATGATCCATCACATTTCCTGGTCTCAGGCATCAGTATCAGAGTAACCATCATTTAACCCAAATGTATTCTTTCAACCTCCTCAAACCTGTGGAGATTACTCACTGTTCTTAAGAAGTGACCCTGACTCAAAGTAAATTGAGTTCTCTATTCCCACCTCTTTAAGTTTCTTTACTTTTCATTTTTCTTTTCTCCTCTAAAGGGAACATTCCATGTGTGTATATTATATATTATATATATTATATATATAAATGCATATTATATTCTATGATATGTGAATTATTATGACTATTATACTAAAGTATATTATATGTATTATATATTATAAATATATATAAATATTATATATATTTTTAAGAGCATAATGATACTTCCCATCTTCTCTCACTCCCTTGCATCCACCTTCCTGTTCTTGCTTTTTCTTCAATTGTTGAAATGACATACATTCACTTTTTTTTCTTATTGTTAATCACATTGTGTTATGTGGTACAGTTTTGTAGGCACTGGGATTCCCCCTACCCCTCCCACAACCCTCCCCCCATAGTGGATTCCTCCACCTAGCTGCATATTCACAGTCGAAGTTCAGTTGAGATTCCTTCATTGCAAGCATATACCTAGCATAAAGTCCAGCATCTTGTAGTCCAGATAAGTTCAGTGGTTTCTAGGGGAGACCTTCTCTGGTCTGAAGGTAGAGCTAACAGAGTAAAGTCCCTGTCGGTTAAAAGCCCCTACAAAACATCAGCAACAATTTACAATGTTATGAAATTGATTGACATAGTATTGAGTAAACAATACGTTGAAAGTAATGCAAGTTCAATTTTTCACAACACATGGATTGAGACAGTATCAATGACACGTTCAAAAACAAATAAGCCAACAAACAAATAAAATTACTGGTTAAATTAAGGCAAACATGTGGTATCTAACCTTTTGGGATTCGCTCATTTCCCTTAGCATTATAGTTTCCAGTTGGGCCCATTTAGCCACAAAGAACTGCAATTTGTTTTTTTTTAATAGCTGAGTAGTATTCCATGGAGTAGATGAACCAAAGTTTTCTTATCCAATCTTCTGTTGATGGGCATTTTGGTAGCTTCCATGTTCTGGCAATTACTGATTGTGCTGCTATGAACCTAGGGGTGCATGTTGGTTTGTCATAAAACAGGTGTTTTGGATATATTCCTAGGAGTGCTATTGCTGGATCATATGGTATGCTGATTTTGAGTTGTTTAAGTGTTCTCCATACTGATTTCCATAAAGGGTGTACCAACCTGCATTCCCACCAGCAGTGGAGTAGGGTTCCCTTTTCCCCGCATCCTCGCCAACTGCTAGAACTTATATGAGAATTCGGCAGAGTGGCAGGGTACAAAATTAATGAACAAAAATCAACAGCTATAGTGTATGCAAACAGTCCCAAGATGGAAAAAGATCTAACCAGCAAGATACCATTCAAAATAACAGAGGGAAGTATGAAGTATCTGGGAATAAATTTAACCAAAAGTGTAGGAGACCTATACGAAGAAAACTACAAACTACTCAAAAGAAATTGAACAAGACCTCAAAAGATGGAATAACATCCCATGCTCCTGGATAGGTAAAATCAATATCATTAAAATGTCTATACTACCACAAGCAATATATATTTTCAACGCAATTCCAATCAAATTGCCCAAAACATTCTTCACGGAACTGGACAAAATGATTCAAAAGTTCATCTGGAAACATAAAAAACCACGAATAGCTAGAAACATCCTAAAGAACAAGAAGTTAGCAGGGGGAATCACAGTTCCGGACCTCTGGACATACTATAGAGCAGTGGTTATCAAAACAGCCTGGTACTGGCACAAAGACAAAAAGGAAGATCAATGGAACAGAATAGAAACACCACAAGGGAACCCACACAAATACAGCCAAATAATCTTTGACAAAAAAACCAATGACAGCCCAAGCAAATGGGAAGGCCTCTTCAGTAAATGTTGTTGGGACAACTGGCTGATTGCCTGCAGACACAAAAAGATAGATCCACATCTGTCACCATACACTAAAATCCAATCTACATGGATAAAAGAACTAAACCTACATCCAGAAACCTTCAAACTATTGGAAGAAAATGTAAAGGAAATACCCTGCAAGACCTAGGAGTAGGTCCTGACTTTCTAAGAAGGACACCAAAAGCAATAGCAGTTAAGAACAGAATAAACAAGTGGGACCTCATCAAACTAAGAAGCTTCTGTACAGCTAGGGAAACAATCAGCAAAGTAAAAAAGCAACCCACAGAATGGGAGAAGATCTTTGCGCACTATGTAGGGAATAGAGGGCTAATCTCCAGATTATACAAAGAACTCCAAAACAGCCAAAACACCAAAACAAACAAGCCACTCAAGAAATGGGCACGAGAAATGGGCAAACATTTCACAAAGGAACAGGCCCAAATGGCAAACATATGAAAAAACGCTCCAGCTCCCTGGCAATAAGGGAAATCCAAATTAAGGCATCAATGAGGTACCACCTAACACCAGTAAGATTGGCCCACATAAAAAAGAACATACCTTCACTTTTAATCACAAGTTTATTCTTCCATTAAATAAAGAATTCAGCAAACAGTATATAGAAAGATCACTATTCCTCAGGGGTTTAACAAGGGCTATAACCACAATTAAGTCCCAATATATCAATTTTACTCACACATTACATTTTTATACCATGTATTATTTACCACAAATCACAGTAAACACATTTGTCTTTTGGAGTTGGGTTACTTCACCAATACTAACTAATTACATTCATTTTGCTGTGAAAGATAAGATTTCATTCATTTTAACTGCTAAGTAATATTCTAATATGTATGAATACTACATACTACATTTAATTTGTGAATACTATAAATTAAATCTTAACCATAAACAAGAATTTTACCTTTTAACATGTTTCTTATAGAAAGAGAATAGTTCTATTTTGATTCTTGTATGACTTTCTATTGATTTTTTTTTTAAGATTTGTGTTTATTGGAAAGGCAGATATATAGAGAGGAGGAGAGATAGACAGCAAGATCTTCCATCTGTTGATTCACTCCCCAGGTGGCTGCACTGGTCTGAGCTGAACTGATCCAAAGCCAGGAACTCAGTGTTTGTTCCTGGTCTCCCACATGGGTGCAGGGTCCCAGGGCTTTGGTCCATCCTCAACTGCCTTCCCAAGCCACAAGCAGGGAGATGGATGGGAAGCAAGGCCACCAAGATTATAATTGGCATCTATCTGAGATCCTGGCACATGCAAGGTGAGGACTTTAGCCGCTAGACCACTGCACCATGCCCTCTACTGATTTTTTCTTAATAATTTATATATGTTTAATGATATTACCAATTTGTTGAGACACAGTCCTCCTAGCCATGTCCTCTACCCATGGTTTCTTCAATTCTTTGAGGATACTTAGAATATTTAGGATATTGGACAAGTTTTACAGGGCAAGACATCTTATAGGGCAGCTGCAATTGAAACAGCCTGGTATTCCAAGATCATAGCTTTAATTTATTTCTGAAGATTATGCCCCATGTCCAAATCATCCCTTAAATGTACCACGTCCAAACATGGTTTTGATTAGAATCAAATTTCACTATGATTTTTGGAGGGGCTTTCAAAACATTGCATGTATTCATAGGCAGAACATAATAACACAGGTAGAATGACAGCTCTGCTGATGTTCTGTCATCATCCTGTAGTATATCATACATAATCACGAATTTACATAAAACAATGATTTTCAGGAACAATTGGTTAACATAAGCTTTTCATAAAAGGTGAAAACTAGAGATTCGAGTTTAATATTGTCTGTGTAAATTTGAAATGCATATTATATGTTTTCAGCTAAAACAGATTCATACAGAAGCAATCGCCTATGTGGTGGACACAGTTGTTTTTTTTTTCAGGATTTATTATTATTGGATAATCAGGTATAGAGAGAGTAGGAGAGACAGAGAAAGATTTTCCATCTAAGGGTTAACACCCCAAATGGCTGTAATGGCCAGAGCTGTGCCAATCTGAAGCCAAGAGCTTCCTCTGGGTCTCCCACATGGATACAGGGTCTCAAGGCTTTGGGTCATCCTAGACTGCTTTTCCAGGCTATAAGCAGGGAGCCAGATGGGAAGTGGAGCTGCTGGAATTAGAACCAGTGCCCATAAGGAATATTGTGTGTGCAAGGAGAGGACTTTAGCTATTAGGCCTCGGTGCTGGGCCGTGGACGGAATTTCGAAATTACAGCCTGACTGTGACGTGTTAACTGCATGGATGACTTTTCTCCTGAGCACAGAAGTTGGCTAATGAGGTATTTGTGACTACAAAGGACCAAAATATTCCTCAGAGGAGCATAGAGAGATCCATCTAAGACATGAGATATAATGACAATTCTTTTAAACATTCCATGCTGTTTAAACCGAAATTCTTTCCACATGGGAAATTTCATGCAGGCATCATCAGTCACTCATGAAACAACGAAGAACAATCATCTAAAAATTACAGTAGGCAGAAAGAGTAGCAGTAAGGATCATGAGCACAGAACTCATTTAATGTATCAAATACACCAATTTCTGGCTTAATTACCTGGAGCAAATGGCCTAATTTTATGTATCTGAGTCTTCTTATATTTGAGGAAATTATAACATTTGTATAGCTCTTTAAGTCAGACACTGGATTAAATGCTTTCCATGTGTTACCTTAGTTAATTCTCATGTCAGTTCTATGAGGTGGGTGCTATTTCACAAATGAGGGAACTGAAAAGCAAAGAAATGTCTTGGATATGACTATAAACTACAGTCAGAATTCAACCCAGCTGTGATGACCCCAAAGTATACCCTGTGATGTTCTGAGTTATCATTCCTAAGTAGTAGTGACCATGTAACAATATACCTTCAAGAATTATTGTGGTATTTTAATAGAATAATATAGATATAATAACAATAACAATACTAATGTCACAAAAAAAGAAAGAAAAAAAACCTCTTAGCCTATCTAATTTTAAGAAATGCTATTTTCCAAGGAATTCTCCCAGCTATATTGATTTCAGATACTCGAGACCAACAATTATGTAATCAACATTGGAAAATCTTGTTATTTTTCTGTTTTTGTTATTGTCATTATTTTGTTGAGGGTGGTGGTGGCAAGGAGCTGGGGAGGGTTGCGATATCAAGAATTTTCCAGCATCACCGACTGGGAGGGACAGAGCTAGAATTGTTCCTGTCAGGCTTACAATGTATATTCAGGGAGAAAAACGTGTGTTACTATGAGTTTAAGCATATAAATTTAGCTGTTTCCTAAATTCAGCAACCTTTGATATCCAGCAGGTTAATGGCATTTCAAAAATCTATGACAAACACATTCATAGAAAAAAATTAACATTCAGTTTAGCCAAAAAGGAAAAGAATGTTGTGGTTACTCAGGCCCAAGGCTTTTGAACATGACATACCAGAAACGTAATTCTACACTTGATCACAGCCAAAAGGCCGAGAAGCGATCAGAAATGTAATTCTGGCCCTACTGCTTATTAGCATGAACTCTTGAGCAAGTTCGTTAATCTGTTTAGAAATAAAATGCTCTCGTTTATAAAAGGGTAAAGTAAAATGCATTTTAAATTGTTCTTGTGAAAATCAAGCTAGACAGTTCATGAAGTTCTACAGTTCCTCACACATAGTAAGAAATTAATTAATGTTACTTACATTTGACAGAAAACAAGTAAGTACTATATGTCAGCTAAAAGAAAAAGTAGCATGAGGCCATGATTTCCTGCAATAGAAATCAATACAAAATCTTTATCTGACTAGGATTATTTTCTGCATTTCTATTGCTCCCTTTGCCTTCTAATTCTAATCCTTTGTTATTAGTGTCAGCAATAACACCTCATCATCAATTTAATTTGTAGCTCCACCCTATTGTACAACTTAACTTACATGCATTTCTGCCCAAGAAACATTTTTGTATCTTTGTTTGTAATGTATTGTTTTAATATCAGTTAATTTAAAGAGAAATAGCTAAAGACTTTAAAAATGAACATTATGCAGATTTAAACAATTTGGATGGAAATGCTCTTTAAGTAGTTCCACAAAAGAACATTTTCACCTACCTGCCAATGTAAGCAAATTACTCGCAATCTTCAAATAATTAAAAAAAATGCTTACTGCAGCATAAAATGTTTCTAATGGAACACAGTTATTCCTACTCACATTCTGATATGCACATGTGCATGTAATTCTAAACTCAGCTATAAAAGAAAAAGAAAAAAATCTTTTCTAATATAAAGGAGGGTTCAAATGACAATAGTTTAACCCCTGACTTTCCAGACAGAACAGACTTAAGAATAAAGTATAAGTTAAATGTGGGTTTAGCAAAGTAGACCCTATTAAGCATGATAGTGTTGGTATCAAACAGCCCGTTTACCAGTTGTTTTCTTGATACCCTAAACTCATTATGTTTCCCTGTTCTTTCATACTTTAATAATAATACTGATCATATTTTTAAGGTTCCCTTTTTTTAGAAGAGCTGGTGGGATTGGTTATGCAGGGGCAGAGGGAAGACAGGGAAAACAAATGAAAGTACTACAATATGAACACGAACAGAAGAAGGAAAAATTCACCTGCAGAATGAACAAATAGCTGAACCTGAGACCATCGTACCATAGCACCTGAATATAAATGTTCTGATTTCAAGCCCCTGCAGCATTTATTTATTGCTTTATATACTTACATATGTATGTATATACTTATAGATGCTTTGCCAGCATTTCTACATTCCAATTTTTTTCTAATGCATTTCACTTCCAAGACTACCAGTCAAGAAGGCTGATTTGAGCTATATCTCCTGAACTTTTAACTGGCCAGCAACTAAAGCCCTTCTGTTCTCAAAATACGCGTGCGCCAGCTGATTCTTACGGGCACTCGGTAGAAAAACCACCTCTTTCAGGAACAGAGTAAAATGGAATTCTTCAACTTCAGTACTACAGATATTTGGGACTAAATCATTTTGTCACGGATGGCTTTCTATGCATTGTAGGATGCTTAGCTTCATTTGTTGCCTTTATTCATCAGGTGCCAATAATTCTTCACAGTTCTGACAACTGAAAATACCTCCTAACATTTCTTTTTGGGTTGAGGAGAGTAAATGATTATGCCTGCTTTAAACAAAACAAAACTTCTGTCTACTGGGCAACATTCAAAAAGTAAGTCACTCTTGGGACTGTTTTCCTCTGAATTTTTTACCTCAAACCTTTTGTTAGTAATGTAAATTAATTCACAGACAGATTCTATTTTACGTTTAACACCCATTTCAAAAGTTGTACAGATTCAGGCTGCTCTTCCTGCATAGTCCAGCCCAGTGAAACATGCTGGGTAATATTTTCATCTGATTGCACCTGACTGAGTACTGAGATTAATGCTAGTTGTGTTTCTATCCATTATTAAGCAATGGTTTTCACTAGCATTCCCCTTTTTATATGATGCAAATGGACTGCTGCAGAAGTTACAGGGGCTGACTTGAATTTTTCGGAGCCAGTAATGGAAAACCCCTCGGGTATGGTCATCAACAGTTCTATTTTTCTCTAGTGCATAGATGCCATGTAGAATCAAGTTGAATTATATTGATCCAATACGAAGAGGATTTTGAACACAATTTGAAAACAGAAATAAAAATAGCAAGGGTTGCTTTGGTTGCAATCCCCGCTCATTTTTGTGGTATGAGCTAGGCTACTTCCCTACATCAATGTCATAAAAGCCACTTTTGGAGGTCTTTTAGAAGTCATTTGGCATTTCCTTTAAATCTAGGCCTCTGAGATGTACAGGTTGTAAAAGGAATGAAAATTTTAAATGTTTTTTCTGTTAAAACTATTCCATAAGAGTTACATAAGCTCCAAATTTACACAGCTATTTTGGTCAGATAATACTTCACTTGTGTTTATAAGCCCACCTCAATTCCAGAAGAATTAAGTTCATATGGGAGAGGTGATTAAAATCAGGTGTGACAACTAAGGTGGCTTTCTAGATGCTCTCCAAGGAAACCATGGAGCTAAAGAGCAAACTTAGGACAAACCAGGCATCCGGCATAGTAAGAAAGATGCCACATCCCACTTCAGGGTACTTGAGTTCAGTTTTCTGCTTTGACTCCTGGCCCCAGCTTCCTATCCATGCAAACTCTGGGAGGCAGTGATGCTGGCTCAGATAACTGGGTTTCTGTCATCCATATAAGAGTTGTAAACTGTGATCCCAGCAACCAGCTTCACTTGCATCCCAGCTCCAGCTCTTAAAGACACTTAGGGAGTGAACCAGAAAAAGAAAACTCTTAGTCTTTCTTTTTTGTCAAATTCCTCTCTCTGTTTCATAGGTGAATGAAAACAACACATCTAAAATTTTTAAAACAGCAAAAATCACTAGGAACATATAGCAAAAGAAATACTGTGTATATACTGAGTCCCATTTCACCACTGTATCTTAGATATATGTAATTTGTTTTTGATTTCACAAGATCTCATAACTAAGGCAGCCTGCACTGAGTCTAAGATGAGACACAGAATTTTAGACTTACAAATTAATGTAAGATTAAATTAGGACTACTCAATGGAATGCTACACGGCCATTAAAAAGAATGAAATTCTACCATTTACAACAAAATGGTAAAAACTAGAGACCATTATGCCCAGTGAAATATGCCAGCGTCAAAAAAAAAAAACAACACTATAGGTTCTCTCTTGTATAAGGCAGCCTTCCCATAAAAATGTAAAACAAATAGATATACAGATGAGCAAATGTATACATACATTCTCAAAGATGAACTGCATAGTGGAGACTTTCATACCGGGAAATGAAAATACACTCCAACTTGCATCAAAACTCCCAAATAAAAGACTCCCAATGAAACAATCAATTATTACTTAACAATATGATACTAGGTTTTCAACCAAGCAGTCAGAAATATTATGTGCAAATTCCAGACCTGAATAGCACACATGATCCCATATACCCAGCTTGGTCTCCTAGACAAACACACTTCTCCAAGAAGTTTTGAAATCTATCTCCTCCAAGAAGTTTGATACAGATCAATGTACACATTTTGTGGATGTGTGTGTGCGTATGTATTTATATATTTGTACTCATACTCTTATCTTCAACAAACCTTTGTAGACTAGATAAGTATTGCTTTGAAGACATATAAATTGATACAAGTGGGCAAGAGAAAGAGGATGTTACCAAATGTATTATAGTTTGGCTTTTCACCAGATGAAAGCAATAGCTTCATCTTTTTGTATGTGAAAGTGGTTGCTTAACTGTCAGCGATGGGAATAACATGTCTTCAACTCTATTGATTCTTACCAGTCTAGACGATTTTTCTAAGCAAGAATACTAGCTTGTATTGGTCATTATATGCTTCAGAACAAAGAAGTGGACAGAGGCCAAGAACAGAAACAATTTTTTTATTATTTTTTTAAAGAAGCCATCTGATGAAAATTTAAACTTCAAATAACTGAACACGTGTTTGTTTTTGCCTACCAGAGTGAAAAATTATGGTATGCTTAATTTAAAATTTCAGAGCTTACAAATAGAAAATTTAGCTAAGGAGTCAGCTATAATTTAGTTATTGAAAAGCAGTTATACAGGTTTTAGCACTGTATAAGCCCACTGAACTGCTGCCTGCCATGCTGGCACCACATATAAGTGATTGATTCTCTGATGCAAATCCCCCTCCATGATATTGTGCCTAGGAAAACAGCTGAACATGGCCCACGTGCTTGAGCCCCTGCCACCTACATGGGAGACTTGAATGGAGTTCTATGCTCTTGTTCTCAGCCTGCTCCAATGCAATCTATTGGGACCATTTAGGGAGCAAACCAGCAAATGGAGGATCCTTCTCTCTTTGTCTCTCCTTCTCTCTCTCCTTGTAGTTCTGTCTTTCAAATAAATAAACTAACCATTTTTAATGTAAACATAATTTCTCTGGGTAGCAGTAACTCTTTTTGTGTGTCAAGTAGAATTAAAGCTGCTATGCTATAGGTGGCTTTTGGGTTAATTTGGCATCTGTGACACCAACTTCCCATATGAACTCTGTTATGTCAGGTTCACATCCAATAGCTCCATTTTATATCTAACTCCTGGCTAATACAACCAGGAATTCAGTGCAACAAAAGAAATGGCCCAAGGGCTTGGAATCCTGCCACCCTCCTGCACCTCCAGGTTCCTGTCTTCCACCCAGCCCCAACCATTGCAGCTACTTGAAAAGTAATCAGCAGATGGAAAATTTCTACCCCTTATTTCTCTCCTTATCTTTCTCCCCCACCTCCATATTTATAACTCTTTTGAGTAAACAAATGGTCCAAAAAAGCCCACTACTCCATGCTTGAATGCCAACAAAGTTAAAAAAGAAAAGTCTCCCAGTTATGGTTGTTTGCTTTCATTCCCTAGGAGGAACAGGCATTCATTCTTGTTACATGTAATTTTACCAAGGATCCGAGCAGCTCCAAGTTATTAAGACATGTACCGCTGATAAAATGAGTTTTGTCATCATCTATAGATGGAGATCCACATAGTTAGAGAACATTAGATGTTGGAACCATACGATGCATTCTATCAGAATGATAAAAGCCTCCTTACGGATACATGTGCAGCTTAACTCAGTGATGAAGTTTAATAAAGCCTGAGTCCTGGTGAGTTATTTGCAATAAATGACCCAATTCACTGTCTGGAAACACACAAGTTTCACATGTCCTATGAATATCTATTGTGACGTCCAAGAATCAAAAATCTTCTGTAGTCATGAATTCCAAAGCTAATCTGAAGAGAAATTCTTAAGACCACCAGCAGCAATACAAAAGAAACTGCTGTGGCAGCTTTCAGCATGGCTGGTATGTTTATACTCAGCACTGTATCTACCACAGAAACATCTAAAATGCTCAGTGGAGCAAACCTCATATTCTCCATGGGGTGTGCATCTCTCCATCTCAGATCATCTCAATACTTATTACACAAAGCAGAGCTTCGGGTCTTATTTCTTTTTCCCCATCAATATACATCACAGTGTCAGCTCCTCGCCACAGTTCATCTTTTCAAAATCACTTGAACCTCTTCTGTTCCCTGACTTTGCCTCTCATTGGCAGGGTTACATCACATCTCTGAACAACTCTAAGCTCTTTTCTCTAACAGTGTTTGAATCTGTGATTGCATTCTAAATTGCATACTAACTAATTACTTATCCTTTTCTACCAAGTGTAGTTAAAAGAACAATAATAATAATAAAAAAAAACTTGTCAGTGCCTGAAACACATTTTTTCTCATCTGATCAACTAACAAGGACACGTGACAATTGACCAATAAATGTAGATTAATCTGATGGTCCAAAAATTTGGCCTTCTTTATTTATTCACATTTTATAAGCAATTGTAGTTTTAGCTGAATAGCATAGTCCAAATAGGAAAAGCTATACTTCAAGAATATTCACTATCTAATTAGAATTCTTTCTCACTCCAACCAGTGGCATAACTGTCATCTTTTCATATTTAATATCCCTATTTATTTTCTGCATGTGCCCATACATAATTTCTCTAATAAATGTGATATATCTCATGGTGCAAAGTGTAACTATTTCTAATTAGTTTGATCAAAGATTCTATAGTCAGTGCTGAGTAATGGAAATTATGCCAATAAAAATTCAATTGCTTCTGACAGGGGGAAAAATGGCCACCCATTGATTCAGCCCTCCCAGCCTTCCAGAAAAACATTTATATGTGATGTATTTATAAGGGCACATAAATGTATATATAGTACCAGTTTGTAATATTCCTAAAGGCCCTGCAGCCAAAGCAGCAGGACAGCCAGATAATTCTGCTGACTCTTTATTCTCTCCACTTCTTCCAAGACCTGGTCTCTTGTGTCTTTAACTCTTTCACTCCCTAAGATGTTGAAAGGGGCAAACAAAAAAGTAAACTCACCATAAGGACGTCCTGTACTGCTGTGTCATGTTTTGCTTCTATTCCTGAAACTCTGGTGACTGGTTAAATATAGTATCTTTGTCAAAATAATGAGCCAATGCATATTTGCTTAACATTTTTAAATGTATAAAGTCTGTATAGAAGTGATTATGAATTCTTCAAAGCAGATCATTCAGATTACACTTATGTAATTATAAAAGCTTAAACAGGGATCAGAGGAAATTTGTTAGATGACTTCTTTAGCTTTTCAGATTTCATTCTAAAAACAGACATACCCTTCAACGCATTAAGACTTTCAATCAGCAATGTGATTTTTCAAGTCCTTTGCAAAAGATCAGTTTAAATATATTTTTGAAGTCCTTATTGTTATTTCCATTTGTGAAATAACAAATGACAGATGACCTTTTATGTTTAATGTTACAGTAATTTAATAGAATGGTAGAAGATGAAGTGAAGGGCTGGAAGGATGGTGTAGCAGACTAATCGTCTGCCTTCAGTGCTGTCACACCATATGGGTGCAGGTTCATGTCCTGGCTACTCTGCTACTGAGCTCACCCCTTGCTTGGGGCCTGAGAAACTAGTGGAAGACGCCTCAAATCCACAAGCACCTGCACCCATGTAGGACATCCAGAAGAAGCTCCTGGCTTCCAGCTTTGGCTCAGCGCAGCTCTGACTGTAATGGCTTTTTGTGCAGTGAACCAGAAAATGGAAAACCTTCACTTTCTCAAGTAAAATAAACAAACAAACAAACAAACAACAAACACATCTTCTAAAAAATAAAGTGAAAATCCCTATGCCATTCTGACACATTTGTAGAAAGCAAACTTGAAGGATTTATGTTTGATTGGGTTTAGAGGCTGCTGTGGGAAGGAAGTAGAAGCAACAGCCATAGATGAGTGAGAAAGGTCACTGTGAGGGGATCTGGGAAGTGGGCCACAGCTAGAAGAACATGCAGAGCCCACAAGTCTTGATGTGCTTTGAGTTGTTTCTGCAGTGGACAGCAGGAAGCCTCTTTCCGGGTTGGTAGACACGTTAATGTATGTTCAAGATGTAGGAGCTATAAGATTTAACTGACAGAGATTTTCAAAAAGGCAAGAGTTATGATTCCAAATACAAGAAAGGTTGGCAGATTATTCATTTGAACAGAGGAGGACATGGATAAAAACAAAAGGGAGGGGTGGTAAAGATGTAAGAGCAGGTAGATATTTAAGTTTTGGTTGGGCTGAGAATAAAGAAAAAAGGAAAGGCATAAATCATTTGAAGAATGAGAAAAAACTCAAATATTTTAACAGGATCAAGAAACAAACATTCTACAGAACTGACATAATCTCAAAGCAACATTCAGTAATTTTATCTAAATGTTGGTGCTTAATTTAAAGTAGGAACAGTCTGTGGGGCTCACTAGGGTGAGAATCTGCTGGGAGATGTTTCATGGATTTAAGGTAGTTTGAATGAGGTAATAATTATGGTGGGTCATATACACAAAGAGGGTAGTCAAGATCTGAGAAATGTAATAGAATTAATAGTTTTCATGAATAAAGCTTGTGGTTACCAACAAAGTTAAGATAATTGAAGATACTTGGAAATGTAAAGTTAAGAATCAGATTTCGAGCCCGGTGCCATAGAGTGGTGGTTAAAGTCCTTGCCTCAAATGTGCCGGGATCCCATATAGGCATTGTTTCTAGGTCCCAGCAGCCCTGCTTCCCATCCAGCTCCCATCTTGTGGCCTGGGAAAGCAATCGAGGACGGCCCAGAGCCTTGGGACCCTGCACCCGCGTGGGAGACCTGGAGTTGCTCCTGGCTTCGGATTGGCTCAGCTCCAGCTTTTGTGCTCACTTGGGGAGTGAATCATCAGAGGGAAGATCTTCCTCTCTGTCTGTCCTCCTCTCTGTATATCCACCTTTCCAATTAAAATAAATAAATCATAAAAAAATCAGATTCCATAACCAGTGTTTTCCTGTTGATGATAGACCAGAATGTGACTATGAAAACATATAGGAAATACCATTGAGGTAAGATATTTATGTCACTGGAAGGTCAAGGCGAAAAAATATAGAAAATCAACACATGGAGAACACATGGAGCCTGCAGGGTTTTCACAGCAGCAAAGAAAAAGAGGGCATTGATTTCAAACAAATCTGTGGGGAAAGACACGAGATGGCCATTTACCTTGTCCTGGAAAATATACTACCCAACATTATTGACAAACCACTATACCTCCATCCTTTGAACTGATAAATCCATGAAAACTGAAAAAAAAATTATTCACAAACTAATTGCTTCTTTGAAACGATACACCCTAATGTACTTCGTGTTACAATGAAAGATTGACTCCTGGAAAAATAAAGTGCTTTGCAAGATTACACTTTCAACTGATAGAAACTTCAGACTCAATACTCAGTCCAGCTGTCTTGCTCCACCACCAAATTAAGGCACTACTTTCTTATCCCATAAGGTAAGTGTTCAGGATTTTCAAAAAAGGTCAATACACATTACTTTTTTCTTTCTCTCATTCTGAACAAAGGGGCAAACAACACATATAGTAATGAAATAAAATGAAATGAAACAATCATCTCCATATGCACATATATTAAAAGCACAGACTGATTATGGGGAAGCATTTATATAAATTCAGTATCAAGGACGAAGACTCACCAGTTCCGGAATCCCTATCTCATTGTTAAGAATTTTAAGTCAATATCCCAACTTAAAATGAAATGATCCACTTGGAATCTTTTTTTTTTCTTTGTATCTATTTTGTACTTTTTTATGATATAATTCCGTGGGCTCAGGGACTTCCTCTCCCCATTTTTGCTCCCCAAATGATTTCCCCTATATTATCAAAATAGTACAGTCCTTCAGAAACAGTCACAAATCCATCATTCTGCTGTTTAAGTGTATCCTGGCATTGTAGGTATAAGCAATGATAGAAAGATCCACTTGGAATTCTTTAGGCCCTTCCCATGCTTCTTTATCTGAAAAATCCTTTTTCCTGTCAATGAATTTTCCTTTTCCTCATTTCTACAACCAACAGGTATAAAAGCATGCCACTTGGGGAGAAAGGAATTTTCAGAGATTGCGTGGACCATTGCCAGTCTTGTATTGACACACACCATAAAAAGAAATTAGGAGCAAAATTATCCCTGTGAAATTTTCTGAATCAGTTCTGGCACACAACGTTTCCAATTTTTGTAAGGTGTAATTTGTTTCTATTCATTATGAAGTGAAGACTAAGTCATAACAATGTGCCTGTATAGGGAGAAATCAATTACCAACAGACCGCTTTGAAGGCTGTAAGGAAGACAGGGGAAGAAACTATGTGTATATTTCTGTGCTTGGTGGTAAAATGGTGAAGCATGAGTTAAACAGTCCCTAGGCTTCTGATCCTTCTTTATACTTGATAAATCCAGAACTTCAGAACTTTAGAGAGAACACTAAAACCCCAGAGAATCTAGCTTGGTGTGGGATGGCAAACACATTTCCATTCACTATGAATAATTTTGCACTGATTAACAATCTAGGGAACCTCCAAGACTCAGGTGCAGGCTGTTTTGCAAGAGTCGGGGATGGGGATAGCATGAAAGGACTTAGGATCCCAGGGGAATCAAGATCAGAGCAATGGAGACACTCCATCATTCCTGCCTTGTATCAGATGTGTCCTCCAGAAACGCAGCATGGCTATCTCGGAGGCTATGCTGAAAAGCAGTAGTGAGAATTTATAGTTTAAGTCAATTACTCACAGAAGTCATGTTTCCAAGCTATCAGTGTGGAACAAAATGTAGGGACAGAATACTTCCTGTGTACAAGTCAGTGGGCTGACTGACAATGCAGCAACTCTACCTCTCCAAAATCACTTTATATATATATACATATGTATATATATATAAAGCGATTATATTTGGGTTTATATATATATATATTTGGGTTCCTATCTCTTAGGTTTGATTGATATATATATGTTTTATTACATTGCACTGCAAATGCTGTACTCAACATAATTACTAATTAGACTAATAAATATACTCAAGCAAAAAGCAGTGTCCTATCACATTTTCATTTGTTTTTATTACAAGAGAAGATATTTATTTACAAATAGAAGTTTGGTCAGTTGTAACAGAGCAATAAAAATCACTTCTTTGAACTCTAAGTCTGCTTTCTAGTTCTATTAAGGTAACAAAAAGAATCTAAAGTAAATCATAACGGATAAATGAAAATTTTTGTAATTATGATTAATATATGAATGTCGGGTAGCAATCCCAACCTTTTACCCTAAACTAACAACACTAATCACGGTTAATTTCTCTCACTGCAGGGACTTACACCTGTCATTGTTACTCTAGGACAGGCAAATGAATGCTACCCCAAACCATGACACCAGTCTCTTTCTGTTCACTTTCTTGATCGTGTCCACTATGGCAAGAGAAGGAAGAGCACCAGCCTACCGCACATTCTAGTTTAAAAACTAGAGCCACTTTTCATTGTTTCTTAAATAAAACTCATCACCAGAACATGCCTAACTTCAGAGAGTGAATTGTAACTCTCCATAAACCTCAAATAAATGAGAATCAGAAACTGTTGCATAACATTAAAGACTATGTGGAATAATTACCCAAATTTGCTTTTCTGCTGCTCATTTTGCATATATATAATTTTCATATTATAATTATTTCATAAGATACATATGCAGATTTTCATATTTTCTCCAAGTAAGACATTCTAGAAGTCCATGTAATTCACTTGACTCACACGTGACTCTTGTTGATTACAGAATTATTAAGTAAAAAATAAGCTCTGTGTAATCCTCAGTGTACATCAGTGAAACTAGAATGAGGTAAAAGCAATCAATGTTCATTTCAAAAGGAATAATGAAGACACACCATAGTCATTGTCTCATAGCTATTGAAATTCTATTGAGCAAACATTGTCAGGTTTCTTCTACGAGGGAAAAAAATAAATGCACGTTTCTCTATTTTTCTTTCCTTTATCTCTCTTTGACTATGACCCTTCTGTGCAAGCTGTTTTTTTTTTCCCATTTTCAGACTTGACTGAAACATCTCACATAGGATGGGATTTCCTATGAAGCATCTTCAGCGTCATCACAAGATATGTACCAGAATCTCAGGGAAATTAGTCACTGATAGGATAATATTTGGTAAATGTCTAACAGGAAAAATGAAAAGAATCTTTTTCTCTTCCCTTTGTTGATAGCAACTCCCAAGATTGACTTTTGTAGAAATACTTTAAAACGAAGAAAGACGGGCCAAGTATGTTTGATTTTCTTCTTTCTTCCTATTGATAATGTATACACCGAGCAACTTAGCAAAACATTGTCAAATTACGATGATGAACTGCATCGGACATTCAGCACAGTGATTAATGTACTGTTTGGAATTCCTGCATGCTATGTCTATTTATGATTTAAATATTAACTAAAAACTTGTTCATTTCTAAAACCTGTATCTTATACTCTGATCTTTTAAATATCTTTTTTAAAACAGTTGTGGTGACTTTATTTTATCTCTCTAAATTGAGGATTATCTCTCTGTGATTACAGGATATTTTAAGTTTCTGTATTTATATGTAGAGTATCTCCTTGAGTATTTTTATTCCATATTGAAGCATTATATGTGCAAGGAAAGTCCTTGTCTATTAGGCTTCACTGGTACCATACCAGGCAAAAAGCATAATGCTAGTCATTTATTGTCCATATGAATCATCAATAGATACTGTAGGGTGGTGAGTTAAGACACCATTTGCAGAGCTGGCATCCCACATGGGTACCTATTCAGCTCCCAATTGTTCCACTTCTAATCCAGCTTCCTGCTAATGTGCCTGGAAAATCAATGGAAAATGGTCCAAGTTCTTGGGCCCCAGCACCCACATGAAAGACAAGGAAGCATTCCCAGCTCCTGTCTTCCACTTGACCCATCCCTGATCATTGCATCAGCTTGCAAAGTGAGCCAGTGGATGGACGATCTCTCTCTCTGTCCCTCTCTCCTCCACAAGCTCGTTCCTCTTGGTACGTCTGCCTTTCAAATAAACAAATCCTGGAAGTAAAAGGAAAACAGAAACGGGGGAGGGGGGAGAAGAAAGAAATAGAGGGAGGGAGTGATGGAGGGATGAAGAGAAAGAAAGGAATGAAGGAAGGAAGGAAAGAGGAAGAAAGAGAGGGGGAGGAAGGGAGGGAGGGAGGAAAGAAAGAAGGAAGGAAGGAAGGGAAAAAGAAAGAAAGAAAGAAAGAAAGAAAGAAAGAAAGAAAGAAAGAAAGAAAGAAAGAAAGAAAGAAAGAAAGAAAGAAAGAAAGAAAGAAAGAAAGAAAGAAAGAAAGGAAGAAAGGAAGAAAGAAAGAAAGAAAGAAAGAAAGAAAGAAAGAAAGAAAGAAAGAAAGAAAGAAAGAAAGAAAGGAAGAAAGAAAGAAAGAAAGAAAGAAAGAAAGAAAGAAAGAAAGAAAAAGAAAGACAAGGAAGAAAAAAAGAAAGGAAGGAAAAAAAGGCAGACAGACAGGAATCCTCCCAGCTCTTGCATGAAGGGTTTTTATTTACCTACCAGAATCATCAGAGCAGAACAAGGTTTTCAATAGTTAGCATAAGCTTTTCATTTGAAAAGCTCCAATTTTCACTCTCCCATCTCATATTCAAAAGCTATGTACCTGCTGGTACAGGACTAAAGCCTTTTTTGTTTCATGTTGCCAAAAATATACCACTGAACTAGTTTTTATTGGGAGAAGTGTAGTTAATAATAATCTTTTGGTAAACCTGATGAAACACTCTAATCTTTGTTGTTATTTACATTTTTTAGGCTCACTTTCTGAGTTCCATAGGGATTCCCATTTCAGTCTTTAGTGAATCTTCAAGTAAAACCATAGTCAAGCATTGCTTAATAAATGGATGGTGAGAAGTGTGACATTAGGTAATCTCTACTACAGTGTGAATGTTGCAGGGTCCACTTACACGATCAAACTGCTGCAGTGTTCCTAAGTAATAGTATCCTGTGAGACCACTGCTTGTGACTTCAACTTTGCTCTGCATTTATGTCATCTGATTTCAGTTCCCTCTTTTCCCCCTTCATGTTTCCATCTTCCAGAATTGTGATGACATCTATTCAATTGTATTGTACTTTTATAATTTGTTGAATCTTGTAAAGCTATGATTTTAAATTACTTTTTGCTTAGAAATCTAATTAGTGGTTTAATCTAATTAGTGATTTAAAGTTTTTTTAAAATTATTATTGGAAAGGCAAATTTACAGGGAAGGAGAGACAGAAAGATCTTCTGTCTGCTGGTTCACTCCACAAACAGCCATAACATCCGGAGCTGAGCTGATCTTAAGCTAGGCGCTTCCTCCAGGTCTCCCTTGTTGAGTGCAGGTTCCTAAGGCTGTAGGGCATTTTCCACTGGTTTACCGGCCTTAAACAAGAAGCTGGATGGGATGTGAAGTAGCTGGGACACAACCCAGCATTCATATGGGATGCAGGAATTGCAGGCAGTGTTAGCCAATTGTCCCCCAAAGCTCTTTTTTAACAGGAAACAATCGAAAGAAAAGACCCCAGTGGTTAAAAATCATTTCGTCTTCAATCTCGCCTGAGTTTTCATTTCCCACAGAACATACTGGCCTAACTACTAGACTGTTTCCATAATGGATTCATCCCAATTATTACTACAAATAGATGCCTAGGTGTATAGGCAATGTATGCAACTCATTCAGCAAACAGAAAATTTGTATACAATCTTTATAACCATTTGAGGAAACAGAAAAGAAATTTTCAGGGATAAAATTTTAGAGTAGGCTTTGGTTGAGAGACAGAAAAGTGTTTTTGGTATCTGTGATAATAGGTTGATCCGTTCAGTCTTCTGTTCCTCGATTTGCGCAAGTACTTATTTTATGAGTTTCTACATGAGATTATAGAATCCCGTCCAACATCTGTACAAGAAAAAATGGCCCGAATGAATTTCAACTGGGCCTCTTAGGCAAGCAATTTAATCTGCATCCTCGAATCCTCTTTTGGAACATGAAACATTGCATTAAAATGTATTTCTGTGCGTTGTTTATTGCATTGAATTAATTATTTCTTCAGGAATATAGTTATTTTAGCTGTTATGAGTACATAATCTCAATCAAATAACTACTTAAATATTTGCAACAGAAAAGTCCAAGTGATTGTTTTTCTCACATAAGATGATTTGTCAGGCTTGTTTAGTCACTACTACTTTTCAAGGCTCATTGGGATATCTTATTAAATTATCAAACACACATGAGAAAATAATACAAATTAGAATATTGTGTATACGAGTTTTACCATTTAGTGGATTCAATGAAATACAATTCATAAAACAAATGAATGAAAATACATACTTAACTCTGTTGCTTATTTCATGTAAGATGTGTAGCTGAGGAAAGAAATGTACACTAGGATTTGTTATTTGGACTACGTTATCCATTGAAATCCATTTATTTGGTAAACAATGACTAGAAGTACAACAGTCTAAAATTCTTTCTGAAAACATTTCAAGGAATGATTGGGTTCATTGGGTGTCTATCAAAAATTAGAAGAGGAGTAAGAAATCATTTGAATATTTTCAAATCACAAAAGAAATTGTTTTGTTCTGTGAGATTTTTGATAGATTCTCAACAAATGCTATAGGATAGATTTCACAGAAAACAAGAACTAACTTTCACTTAGGTTATTCATAGGAATAATAGAAATATGAACCAAATAATGAGAAGTGGAGAATATTAATGTGAATGACACGTTAATATTCTTATGTGTTTTCAACTTGTTGTCTCCAACACTAAACAGTACAATGTAATTGCATGCACAGGAAAAAATGCTCTAAATGACAATTGATATAAATCCTATGCTTCGAATTCATGAATCCACTTAGTATGGTACAGTTAATCACAGCTCTTGTGGTAATGAAAAGGTTTTGGCAGCCATCCTTGGATGAATAAATGAAACCCACAACACCATTTGTAGTACCAGATGGGCTTCATGAGTTAAATGTCTTTCCTTTTGGACCAAAGAATTCAAATGTCTTTTTCTAAAATACTGGTTTATGGTTTGTTAACAGGTTAGGGTCTCAACGCTGCTGTCATACAGGTACGCAGCCAAATTATTGCAAATGATCGTGATGACCCTTGAAATTTGGGATTGGACTAAGCCATTAGGCTGGTCCTATGGTCAATCTTACCATATAGTAATGAGAACATTCATAGATGTATTTTTTTGTGACAAAAAAGAAACATAAATTTATGTGGGATAAGATTTCTAGAGACTTGTAAACTTTCTAAACAAATAAGAAAGTCAAGAGAAACAGAAAATTCGGAAACAAAGATCACACCTACTTTTCCCTGACCCTTGACCTACCCTACTCTGACCAACAATGTTAACATCACTTAAAAGAAAATAAACTATTTTTAAAAAAGCAAGAAATTCCTGGATTTAATTCAACAATATTTATTAAGCTCTTAATCTCTATCAGACAGTGTATCATATTTACTTCACAATAATTAAGACTAAGCTTGATCCACCAAATGATTTCTAACTGAACCAGAACTCTGGAAAGGGAATCTGACCCTTAAATGCTGGATGTATGTATATGGCAAGATATGTTACTGTTCCAGATTTTCTGATGAAACGTATCATTACAGGACTACTGACATGCTCCATTCATTTTCCTGGCATTCTTAAACCCTGTCCCAACCACCAAGTGACAAACTGCTGCTTGCTTTGCCCTGTAGTGTCAGCGTACCCTGGAATTAATGCCTGTTATCTGATAAGCACCTCTAAGCTCCCGACTATTTCCCCTGGTTCAGCAGTAACATCTGTCATCCAGGAACCATTCTTCATCACCGCATTAAGGACTTGCCTGATGGAGCTGACATAGCTGCACACTGCTTTTCAAGGAACCTGTGACAGAAGCTGCATTATCCAAAGGTGAGCCAGAGAAGTCAGTTCACACAAAACTTCTCAGGCAAAGCTCGCCCCAGATGATCTGTGCCTGAACCCTTCTTTCCTCCAAATTAACATACACATGTTTCCTTGCAATGTCAGACTTTCCCCAGAATTAACCTGGATTTCTCCACAGGTCCTAGTTCCTTAACACAAAAATATTTATAAATTGAACATCTGACCTCCATTTCATTCCCACCACAATTGATTTTACTTACAATATTATGTTACCTCTGGAAAAACATACACCTGAGTTACAGGTCAGGTTTCATAGAGCACTTTCCTAAGACCAAAATCTAAATTCACTAATACGTACTCGGTTAATAATCACTAAGTAATGATTGCCTTAGGCATTGTTAAATAGGGGTAAATTTCCTCACCTACATTTCTCCCCTGTCTTCCTCGTCATTGACCCAGCTAGCACCATCATTTTCATCCCTTGTGGTTTTATGTGTCATATAAATCAGAGACAGAATGTTCCACCTTGGTGATGACAGATATTGTATTAGAGTTCTCAAAAGGAACAGAACCAGCAGAACATACAGAAATATGTATGAGAGATTTCTTACAAGATTTGGGAGACCCGGAAGAGGCTCCTGGCTTCAGATCGGCATAGTATCGGCCGTTGCGCTCACTTGGGGAGTGAATCATCGGATGGAAGATCTTCCTCTCTGTCTCTCCTCCTCTCTGTATATCTGCCTTTCCAATAAAAACATAATAAAAATAAATCTTTAAAAAACCCTCTTCTGTGTTTAGTCCATAGCACTTGCCTAGGTGCCTTGTCATCACTAGTGTCTGGGGAAAACTCTTTGACTTGATTATCAATGGAATATTTCTGTTAAGATAATTCCTTAGCATTAAAACTGCAGAATGGACTTACACCACTCAGTGCAGGGTTGGTTCAGTTCATCAGCCTATGCTCACACTGGTGATTGCACACACTGGTGAACTGACCAGATACCTGATCAGTTCCACTCCCAACTCCATCTCCAATGCTAATTGAGAGTGCTGTGGGCTAGTCCAATTCAGCCCACCACAAACATTGCCTTTACACACACCAGCAGGAACTGCAGCCTAGTCAAAGCAACACCCAATAACCTTCATCATGTCTGTTCCAAGCCTTGATAACTGTGCATATCAATATGTGCTGCAGCTTAGCCGAGTCCATCCAGCGTCCCATCCTTCTGCCATACACAACTACGGGTGCTGCAGCTTAGTTCAACTGTACCAAACACCCCAATCAAGCCCTCATGTATGCTGCTAGCTGCTGTTGCTGCCTTGTTCAGCCTGGTCAACCCCCAACACTGGTTCTCACACTCATCAGGGGAGCTGTAATCTAGCAGAGGGGTACCCATAGTTCCTCTACTAGGCCTGTTCCCAGCTCTGGATCTAGCACTTGCCAGGGGGCACTGCTGTCCAGCCTAATGTGGCTTATATTCAGTCTTGGCACTAATCAGTGGTTGCTGAGGCAAAGCCAATCTGGTCTACACTTCTGGCTCTTGCATAGTCAGTGGATGTGGTGGCCCAGCCTAGCCCAGCCCTCCCCCAAACCCAGCTCAAATGTAGGTGTTGCAGCCCTACCAAGTCCAGTTTGTCTCTGGCCACACCTCTCCTGCTCACTAGAAGGTTGCTAAACCTTCTGTCCCATGCTCACCCCTAGCCCAGGGTCTTGTGTATGTTGGTGAGTGCTGTGGTCCAGAACACATAGCATGCCTTGCTTCAGCATTTGCTGGCAAGTGGTACAGTCTAGCCCAGCCCAGCCAATCACCAGATATGGCCCTCATGTGAACTTGCAAGTTTGGTGGCACAACCTGGCCTGGCCTGTACCCTTCCTTGTCTTGGCTCTTGCACCTGGCAGCAGGTACTAAAGACTAGACCAGCCCAACCTGTCCCAGATCTGACCAACACATATGCCAAAGGATATTGTAGCCTGGCATAGCCTGGGCTCCCCTCAGCCTCAGTTCTCACACTCATCAGGAGGAGTTGCATCTTCACAGGGGAGTTCCCTAAATCCCCTTATCAGACTAGCTCCCAGCCACAGATCTTGCATGCACAGGTTAGTATCAGGGCCAGACTGACATGGGCATCTCCAGTCCCTGCATTCACTCATGGATACAACAGCCCTGATAAATAGGCCCACAGTGATTTCAGCCCTCACCAGTGGGGATACAGCCCAGACCTGCCTGGGCTAACTCCAGATCTAATTCTTACATAGCCCTGCCCATCTTGCTCCCACTCTGGGTCTCATAAGTGCCAGGTGTGCCCCTGGAGCCAACCCACCACATGCCAAGGGATACTGCAGGCATGATCAGCTTGGTCTGCCCCTGAACCTCATGTTCACCAGTGGGCCACCCTTCTTACAAAGAAATTCAATAAAATCACAAAACCAATTATGAAATCCATGTATGACCACAGACTCATCTAACTATATGTTTCTATGAGAGGTTAAGTCTCTGTCTTTCCCTCTTTCTTGACCTTTGGGTCCAGTTTGTTATAATATAATCAGAAATTGATAACTGGGGACAGAGGAAACAAAGAAGATGTTTACTTATAGAAGGCAGATTATCCAAATAAGAACCTAGAAGGAGAGACAGACTGAGCTGACAAGGTTTTCATCATAAATGTCCATGTCTTTGCATTATTTTCCTGAGAGTTGGTTCAAGGAAACATTCTACTTGGCCAATCCAAGCATATTCAATATTTCAAAATATATGCCACATCTTAACTGGCCTATGACATCATGTCTGAGACAGAACTGCATATAGCTAGATTGCAGTCACAATATGAGTAATGATATCTTCATAGTTTTATAGATTTTTTTCAAGCAAGATAATTAGTGATTATGATAGAAGAAACATCTTGGCAGTTCCTCCTGCCTCCCTCTGCTGCCTCCAAGCAGTCACAAAGACTTCTGGAAATCATCCCTTCACAAATCCATGAAAGACATGTGTTTGTTACTGAGCCATTACAGCCATGCTTCATAAATTCAATGAAAGGAAATATTATGGTTCCAAAAAGCACAAGTTACAGCTGACTCAGTCATGTGGTTATGGCCAACATATATCGCATGCTTTAGAGGGCAGAAAGAATCGTGGAACAACTGCTCAATAACAACAACAAAAAAATTCAGTTCCCTTCTTCAGCATTTAATGGGCCGTCAGGATAAGAGTTTATGACAAAACGTCTTAAAGAAAGCAACTACATCCTTAGGACATACCATGTGCTGGGTACTGTATCCTGTGCTTACTACATGCACTGCCTTGGCACATAGTGAATGATCATAATTTTCTTCTTTTTTAATTTAAAAAAAGAGGGAAGAAGGACGGAGAGAATATCTTCCATCTGCTTGTTTATAACAATCCCAACAGCAGCCAATACTGAGAGAGCTAAAGCCAGGAGCTAGGAACTTAATTCAGGTCCACAAAGCAGGTGGCTATAACCCAACTACTTAAGCTATTGTCTGCTGTTTCCCAGGATATTCCTTAGAAGGAAGCTGAAACTGTAAGTGGAGCAGCGACTTGAATGGAGAAATTTTGATATGGGATGCAGGAATTCCAAGTGACTTCTTCAGTGCTACCCCAAACTCCTGCCCATCTACCCTTGCACCATATATACATTCTTGAAATTCAAAAGGTAAAACACTAAACATGTTGCAGAGAAGTCTGAGTTTTTCATGAGATCCTCCCATATAATGATACTTATCATGCATACTTTCAAAGAAATTAAATGAAAATGAATTTCAGTAAAGACACTAAAATTATCTTGTTTAAGGCTGCTTTGTCCAGAAGTCCATACAATGTTCTTGCTAAATTCTGTCTTTAGAAAAATAAATATTTTTATCATTCTTGGGAAGGTCTTCCCAAGGGTAAGATATGGAGACATTATAGGATAAGATTATACAACGGAAGAGCTCCAAGAAGATCCCTTTTTTTGATCACTTTTTGTGTACCAGTGCCCCAGTGCCCCTACTTGGTTTCATTTTAAATGGCCCCCCTTTATGACTCTGCATATGCTATTACTGCAGGTTACTGAAACCGGGAATGCGGTCTAGTTCATGTGTTCTTGGAATACCCAACGAAAAGTAACAGACATTTCACACAATGTGGGAACACTATCTGAGAATAAGCACAATTCCATGATTGGTTATCTCAATAAATTTTATTTATCACAAAGATGAAACATAATTGATAAAGAAGTGGTAGCTATATGTTTTGGCCAACAGAGGGAGGGAGATCTGTGGTATTTTGTGGATAGCACATAATCCTGTTTTTGCTTATAGTTAGCCAAAGTTATCAGGTGATTTTGCTTAGTCTAATTTTATCATGGTTCTCACATGACCTTGACTGGGGTGGCAATAAGTGAGACTGTCTGTGCCTAATCACATGGCTTTGCTGTGAGTACCAGGTTAGCTTGCAAATGCTACAAATGCTAGAAGGGCTTCTTCCTCCTTCCCTCCCTCCTTCCCTTCCTCCCTTCCTTCCTTTCTTCCTTCCTTCCTTCCTTCCTTCTTTCCTTCCTCTTTTCAATATGTAAATAAAATTAATTTAACTTGGCATCACATGATTCATAAAATTATGCATTATGTGCTTTTAATGTATTTTTTAAACTTTGACATAATCTCATATAACTGTTGTAGGGCCATTAAAGAGTCTTTAGGAATATGAGATTAATGACTGCATACTATTTTATAATGAAATTTACTGTTTTCATTCTCTGTTATTGTAAAACATGAAGCAACAAGAAACTATTATGGCCCAATTTCTGATTAGTGGAATTATAGGAGCTAGTGGATGTGGGGGTTCTGACTCAGGGTTTCATAGAAAGGGCAATCAAGCTGTCGCCCAGAGCCAGAGCATGAACTTCTGAGTTCACATGCCTGACTCATGCCTGAATCTTCAGGTTCTCCCCACATGAGTTATTCCTTGGAGCTTTCCCAATATGGCTTCTGCAAGAGTGGGTAACTAGAAAAGACCAGGGGAGATACACTGGGATGGAATAATGCTGACTTTTATGACCTTCCTATGCAGTCACATACCATCATTCCTATTATACGTGAAACATCAGAAACAAGGTACTAAAGTCAACCCATGCTCTATGAGGAGATGTTACTCATATGTATGAGCACTGGATACAAGGATCAACAAGGGCATCTTGGAGTACCATCGGGCCACCTGGTTACCACATATATCTTAAAATGTGTGTAATGTTAAATAACTCTCTACATAACTCTGGATGTAACTGTATATTACTTTTTCTCTGTGTATTTAGGATTATTTGTGGCATTAATTTTCTATCCAAAGCTGTATAACAACATGCCTTCAAGGCACAAATACTGAAACAAGCATGTTTTAAATGCTGAATAAAATTGAAAAGAAACAACCTGTGGTTAGAATCTTAGGAAACAAATATTTCCTCTCATAACCTATCAACATTTTATTAAGACAGAGTCCTAGAAGTGGAAATATTGAAAAAAATATACATTTAGATATTTGATAGACATGCTGCTTATTTTACAGAAAATGTACTTTTCTGTTTTGTTATGTTCAGTTTATGTAATATTACAAAGTTGATTCCCATAATAACTTCACTAGGCTGGCCTTATTCCCACCTTCATTTTATAAAAGGTGGATAAAATAATTTTCACAGTATTTTTCCATTCCTATGAACTGGATATGGACAGATTCAACATAGCAACTCTGGGTCTCCTGGGATTGCAGTGTGTTCTCCTAGACCCAATCTAATAGATACATTTCCTACCAAACATTTTTTGCTCTGGAATAGGATATACAGTAGTGCTTTTTGGAAAAGCTGAGCAAGTATGACTTTAAAACTATAACTTGGAAGTGGCTTATAGGACAAAAAAAATCTGTTTTATTCTTTTGAGTAACTTTTGTTTCTTGATATTTTAACCTAGTCTCTCATAACCTAGAAGTTAATTTCACTAAATCCTTCAGCAAATTGTTATGACACAGTTAATTTTTTGGGGGCTATAAGGTTATTCAATATATTATAATCTTTATGGACTAATGTTTCATTATGGTAGCAACAGAATAAAACGAAAAGAATAATTAAGTATATGATTTCAAATTACAAATAATGCTGTGGAGGAAATTCAGAGATTGGAATGGTAAACAATAAAAACGATGCTTCTGTCTACAGAGAAGTCAGGAAAATGCCTCTTATTTCCTACCACTTGAGATGATTTTTAATCTCAGATCCAAGTAACATGAAGAACCAATCCCATGAGGCTTATCAGCCATGTTTTATATCCTGTGGCAATTACATGGTGATTGTATAAAATGGGCAGTAGATAAGTGGACTAGACCAGTCTGCTGCACACACTGGCATGCACAGGAATGGGGCCTAGGGGTGGGGCCTGCTGCGAGGTACTGGGAGTCACTCCAACTGGGATGCAGTTCCCACTGGTGTACATGAAGGCCAAGTGTGTGGTGGGCATGGTTAGGCTGGGCTGCAGCATTTATTGGTTTGTGTATAAAATTGGGCTGGGGACAGAAACTGGCCAGGTGACTGTTAAATATAGCTTGACAATAGGATCCTGGACTCTCTGACATTATCCATACCTAAAATGTCAGGATAAATTCAAATAGCAGAATGATGTGCTACTGATTATGAAGGACAATACTATTGTAATGATATAGGGGAAAGCAGTGGGGGTGGTGTGGATTTGGGGAAAGGGAAGGGAAATCCCAGAGCCTAAAAAAGAAAATAATTTAGCAAGTAGAAAATAGGAAGACCCCTATTCTACAGGACTGCAGATAACCATAACCCTTAAAGATATAACCACTTTAAGTAACACTCTTATAATACCAATATTAAAGACATATCACAGTTTGTCCTCTAATATTTAATCTTAGAGGGCATTTAGTAAGATTATATTGTCTTTATTTTTTTTTTTTTTTTAGAGAACAGTAAAGAAACCTATCACTTAAACATAATCCTATCAGAGTTAGGATAATAAACCTGAACCTTTTTTTCCTTGTCAGGTTTTCTTATTTTAAATTCGCACAGTGCCTAACGCAATCAGGCTCAGTGAGACACTTGGCAGTTAGTTTCACAAGGCAGGCATTGGGATCAATTCCTGAGGCATGCTGGAAAGGTAAGCATCATTTTACATGGTTCTTGACAGATTAGGTTGCTTTATAAAAAACAATATTGGTATAGTATTATCACTGTAAAAGTCAATAAGAGGAGTAATGGAGTGTCAAGACAAATACTGCACAAATACGCATGAAAAAACTAATTAGAAATGGTTGAATATAAATACTATGCGTTACAGCATTTAACTGGCTGAATTGTGGGAGTTTCTGCTGATAAAAGAAAATGAACTAAAATGATGCCTGCAGGATGTTTCCAAAATTTTGAAATGCAAGATAATCAAAGGAGCTACAAGCGACTGTGCTGAAATATTGTATAACTCCACCACTGAAGGATTACAGGGGCTGGCACTGTGGCAAGGTGAGCAAACCACAGTCAGCATACTAACATTCCATACAGATCCTTATTTTCCTGTGAATGTGCCAGGGAAAGCAAAAGATGGCCCAAGAGCCTGGGCTCCTGTAGCCATGTGGGAGACCCAGAAGAAGCTCTGTGTGTGTGTGTGTGCATCCCTCTCTCTGAAAGCCCTGCCTTTCAAATAAATAAAATTACAATCAATATCAATTATTCATTAAAATAGTTATATGTTATTTGGAATTTTATAACCAAACTGAAAAAGCCAAAAATTAAAACTCACTGATTACAAATGGAATTTCATTTTGCAGCTGTGGCTTAACTATTAGAAGTAGAAGATGCTAGCTGCAACATCATTCATTTAGCCACAAAGTACTTCCTAAGCTTAGAAATAGAATGGCATCCTCCAAATAAATAATGCTGTGAAATAACTGACTCAGCAAAGAAACCAGGGAGGCTAAGTATTAATACAACTTATTTATACAATTTACTAGTTCTCTAGCGCATTTGTTTCTTTGCATGCAAGAGTAGAAGCAATGTACATTTCATAGAAATGCTATTAACAGTTAGGACTTGCCAGCTTGCTGTTACTTTCAACTATACTACCTAAGAGGAGCTTCTTAGGAAACCATAGGCTTATTTCAACTCACAGTTTGGAGGATACATTTTAGGACCAGGAAGCCCCTCTGGCCAGCATCTGTGGAAGGCAGCCATAGCAATCACATGGCAGCCAGGAGCAGGAAGCTGGACAGAACTAGAACTCACATCAAACCCCCATGCAAGAACCACCCTGCCTGGGTATACCTTCAATAATTAAAGATCTCCCATCAACTCCATCTCTCAGTTGCCATAGCTAGATCAATTTTCCACCCTTAACTTATCAACCATTAAGATATTAGAGCTTAAATATCTGTGACAGTTTCGGGTGGAAAACTCCTTCGCAAGCTATACTACTGCTACAATGCACTGATGTGATTTCCTCAAACACTGACCTGATGATACATCTAAAGTTCTCAGCCTGCTGTTTAACTTCCTGTGAGTGGTTTTTTAATCTCTTCTCTGCCAGAAATAAATAATACAATTGATAAAGGAAAACACAAGTGACATAATGGGAACAAATATTATAAAAAAACAGACACTTGACTAGAACATGTCTGAGAAACACAGTTTAAAAACATCACAGAAGTGATAAAGAACGTCTAGCAAGGATAGCGCTGGTGGGTGTGTTTGTGAGATAATGCAGATAAATTCCAAAAACACAAGGATCCGGCACATCTTCCCTTTCTCTTTAAGGTCCAGTAGAGTGCTCTGATCTCATTAGCCTTGGTTTGACATGGGTTACAAATTATAGAAAACAAAGCTAAATGTCCTAAAAAACAAAGCCACCCTACTTTAGATTGATAATTACAGGGAATCGTTGCTTTCTTCCTAATAAAAATGGTGAAATAATATGATATATTGCAGCATCTACTAAAATAGTTTTTTTCACACAAGACAGGCAAAAATGAATGTGTTTTAGAGCCAGGATACGTGCTCAGCTATAAGCAACTTATTTCAAAAACTATCCAACAGCTACTATTGACTATAGGAGAAAAAATATCCCTATGAGAAATTTGTAATACATGGTTTTTCAAGTCTGAAGTGATTTACACAAAATTATACCAATAGGGAAAATGAAGCAGTTTTACTTCCTCTGCATTATATTACTATGATGAATTTTAGAAACAAATGATCTATACAGACGAAAGAAAATTCACAGAAATCATACTGAAAGTTCTGATTTCTATCTCATTGTAAAAGGTCTGAGAAATAAGTTGTTTGAGATTTGTCTAATTAAGCTGTGAATGACACACATCACTCCAAAGAGATGTTTTTTATTCACTTTTGTGCTTTGATCCCCGAAAACCCAAATAACTTCCTTTAGGTGTACCTCATGTCTGTTGTTTTGCTGCCTGCATTGCTGTAAGAACTAAGGAGATACTTTGCAAACTTTTATGTATTTATTGTATAAGATACTCTTAAAGCGGCAGTCATGGCAGGTAAGTGCCTGATCTCAAAGTTAACGCCAGAAACCTCTGTGTTTGGCAGAATAATGGTCCCTAAAGAAATCCACACCCTGAACTCCAAAAGCTGTGATGAATATATCAGTTTACATGGTTACCAGGAGTATTGCAGATGTGAATCAAGTGAAGGATCTTAAAGTGGAGAAATTGTCTTGAAAATTTAGCTCAATCTAAATGCCTGAGTGCCTGAAGGTAGAGGGTGGTCACAAAAAGGTGGACGGGCCAAGTTTTGACATAAGAAGGATTGCACCCTCTTAAAATTGGCAATGTAGGGGGCAAGAAACAGAGAGGGTCTCCAGGAATTAATGGAGGCCCCATCTGACAGCCACCAAGCAGGGAGCCACCTTAGTCTTGTAAACACCTAGATCTGAATTTTGCCAATATGAAAATAAACAAGAAATAGAGCCTTCCTCTAGGCCTCCAGGACAAATTGCTGCCCTAACTAAGCGCACATAAAAATGCATTGTAATACAGTCTATGATTTTTGAACCACTGACTTTGTGGTAGTTCATTAGAACAGCAAAGAAAAACCAATACAAACTCAAATTCTGCCCATTCAGAACTTACTCCTTCTGGTCTTGGGCAAATGACTAAACCTCTTTAAACCTCTGTTTGCTCATCCATAAAATGATAATAACAACACATATGTTGGGTAACTATAGTATAAAATTAGAAAATATACAAAATACATCATATAATGTTCAATATGTATTACGAATATGTTGCTATCATCCATGAATTCCCATTAAATGGCACCGATATTTTTAAGACAAGATTAAAAAGTATGTTGATTTAGAATTCGGAGAAATGCCAGATTAGCTTCTTTAACAGCTCTATTGGGATAGAACTGATTTACAAAACAGCAGCACACAAATGACATACACATTTTTTATGAGTTTCAACATACATCTTGACTGGTAATGTACCAATTACCGAAATCAAGATAGCAGACATGGGGTTCACCTCCTTACAGCAACCCCCTCAGATCACATACCTTCTGAAGTTCCAAGAAGACATAACACTCTGCAGTGCTTTCAGAGCTCTTAATTAGAAAATTACATTTCCCAATAGTCATTTTTGTACTGCCGGGAACAAACTGTGAAATAATGGGCTGAATTCTGAGGGCTGTCATTATTATGAGCTGAAGCTTTGCAAACTTTCCAAATTCATATGTTAGACTTTGAAAATCGTCAGATAGTGAGCATAGAAACCAACCGAGATAATGGACTAAATTCTGAGCACTGAGAGGTGGAGTCTTCAGGAGGATATTAGATTCGGTGAGGTTAGGAGAGTGTCAACCCCATGATGGCCCTGGTGCCTCATAGGGAAAAGTAGCAACTCCTACAGCCTTTTCTCTCTCCACCAGGTGAGGACCTAACAAGAAGGAAAACCTATTCAAACCAAGAGGACCGTCGCCAGGCACATCACTGAATTCTGAACTTCCCAACCTCTGAAACTGCGAGAAACAAACGCAGTGTCGTGTAGGTCAAACTAGTCTGTCATATTTGCTTATGGCAAACTGAGAAGACTAATAGTGATAAATGCAAATACTCTGTGGAAAGGCTAACATGTGAAAACATTTACTGTTAATATTGTTGCTATAAGAATATAAAGGTCTTGCTAAGTTATAATTGTATGCTATTTTTATGGGAAAGTTTTTCTGTAATTTCCTTCATGGTAAAGGCATGGGTAACAGTTGTGATTACATAACACCAGTTAATGCTAAAACTAATGTAAAAGATTGCTACCTGGCAAGACCTCATGGATAGTCGCAGACTAAAAACTGCTTTGCTGTCAAGTTCTAAAGAGTAAGAGGGACGATTTTATCTGCAAGAATCTCAGACTTAAAGATACAGGTAATAGCCACCCCCTCCCCAAAAAGAAAGAGAAATAGTTTCCTGCTCTACACAATGTTCCTTCTCAAAGTATATTGAGGATAGAAAATAGGTTATAAACATTCCTGGAAGCAGCAAGCAAAAGAGCTTATAATGCAATCTTCCAATAGTGCAAGACTAAAACTGCTGTCTTAAACAAAACATGCCTGTATTTGGAGTCAATATAACTCCTAATGGCATCATTTAGTTACTGTGTAACCCTGAGAAAGATATCAATAACATGCAGCCTCAATTTATTAATTTATAAGTAGATAAATATATCATTTCATCAAGTCTTTGCAAAAATGAAATAGAGATATGTATAGTGAGCGCAGAAGTCTGTGCTGATGAATTAAAAACATAAATACCAAATAAAATAAAAAACAACGGCAATGAAAGGTAAATGCCCATTAGTTAAGTCTATAAAAACAAATTCTTACACGAGAACAACAAGGACTGAATCAGTAAAGCAGCAATTGATTCTGAAATGTCTGTGAAATGAAAGCGAGGGCTTACTGTGTGGAGGATGAACCTCTCCGGCTTTCAGGAACAGATTGCAGGCCTCCAGGTTTCAAAAGGGAGGTACATTCAAAAAACCTGCACAGAGAAAACACCACAAATCACTCTCTGGATGTGAAGAAAGGATCAGAAAACTGAGTGCACATCAACTTAAGTACACGAGTTGCCATGCCACTTATTTAAACATCCGTGAAAGACCAGAACACCATAGCTGCACCACACAAATAGAGAGGGGGTCAGGTCCACACTGCCCAACCAGATTCCAATAGGCTGACAGAGCTATGGAGCTTCTAGTGCAGAGTGCAGACCCCCTCAGGATCAGATCAGGAGCAGGCCTGTGACTGGACAACTGCCCTGAGCAGTCAAATGTTACTCCCATAGAGAACAAACTAATAAGAAATGAAAGAAATTATAAATGTGAGTGCTGAAAAAGCATGGTATAAGAAAAGAGGAGAAAAAAAAACTTGAACATTGAGAATTCAACTTAAAAATAAGTCAAATAAATAATTGTGTATACATTTACACACACACACACATATACACCATGAAATGAACAAAATGGAATGTTCTATAGTTAACAGTGAATTAGACAAATTTCTAAATAAATAAATGAAAAGGGGACGTCTCAGGGATCATAGATTTTATAGCATATGCTGATGGAAAATTAATGATACTAAGACAAAAAATTCCAATGTATGACTAAAATCATAAATAGAGTAAGAGTGAGATATCTGAAGAGAGAGTGACTACTAATCTTCAATAGATGAGATGCATGAGTAGAGTTTCTAGAAAAAGAAAACCAAAGAACGTCAGATGGAATGCTTTGATAGCAAAATGTTTAAACTTTTACAGTAGTACAATAATACTTGCAAATGATGGAGAGATAAATTCTGATAGCCTGTTTTTCAGATGAGGCTAATAAAACATTTAAATTTAATTGGTCAAGCAAATAAAACACATGAGGCATTCAGCATGAATCTAACAATCATACTTGAATTTTTAAAAAGTAATATTGTTATCTTATTCAGTGTATTGCAGGCACAGAAAGCAAGAATGTGGCAAACACCAGGAAGTATCAATGATCTAGAAAAACAAAAGCTTATTAAAAACATACAGATTCAGTGGCATTGTGGCGTGTGAGTTAAATGGCAACCTTGAGTGTACATCCCTGTGTGTTCATCTCTCAGCTGCTCCACTTTTGCTCCAGCTTCCTACTAATGGACCTGGAAAAGCACTGAAAGGTGTCTTAAGTATCTGGGGACTTGCCATCCATGTGAGACAGCCAGAAGTTGCAGGCTGCTGGCTATGGTATGGCCACGCCCCCAATTGTTAGGACACTCCCAGAGTAAATCAGCCAACAGGTCTTTCTTTGTATCTTATCTCTCACTCTGTCTTTTAATTAAATATATAAAGACTTTTAATTAAATAAATAAAAAAGAGAGAGGGAGAGATAGTATAATTGTGGTCATCAGAGGTTGGGGAAAGGTGAAGGGAAGGACTGTGGAAAATTAAACAATTAAGCTATGGCCAGACATAAGTCACGAGTTTTGGTATTTGAGTGCACAGTAGCACAAAAGAGATAGTGCTAAAGTTCTGTACATATATTTTTGTAAATAAGATATAGTATTTTAGATATTTTAAATGTAAAGAAGTATCCAACTGAAATATCACAAACTATCTCAAAACTGCATACTATTTGTATGACTTTCAAAATGTGAAATTTTCATTAAAAAAATAAAACCATGAACATGTATATTTGCCACAGAAAGTAAATAGATGGATGAAAATGAGAGTGATCACATGCTAATCAAGTAGCAGTATTCCAGAAAAATAACAAGATTTCAGAAACCATATAACGGAAATGTCGGTAATGCAGAGGCTCACATTTGAGCCACTTGGAAATGAAGATTAGAATAAAAATTGAAGTGAATTATTAAAATAACATTATGCTTGAATTTTGTTAATTCTTTTCTCCATAGTGCAAGAGTTCTTCTTTGTTTATTTTTATTTGTTTGTGTAGATTTAAGATTTTGTACAGATTTAATAATATCAGCTCCCCTCCCGCCTTTCCTCCCTCCCTCACTCCCACTTCCAGTTCTCCTTCCTCTTTTTCTTTTAATATCTGTGAAGACATAGTTTCAGGTTACTTTATAATAAAGCTTGAGATTTAATTACTGCTTCCAATCCTTACCTGTACACCTGAGGTACAGTTGTCTTTCTTACTAATGAATCCTGCATTTAGTGGAGGCATGAGCTTGTGATGTTGCTATTTTTAATGGAATATAGGATTAACAATGGGAGAGAGGAAGGGCAGGAGAAATAGTTATCAAGTTTAAGAATCCTGATGTATGGTCCAGAGGTAATTATAGTTATGCATCGTATGTTTTAAAAGTATATATAAAATACTCCCTAACAAAGCACTAGTTAAGAAACAAAATGTAATGATCACATTGAAGTACACCTGTAATTAGCCATTAGGATGCGATTTGGTGTTTCCGAATGGACTTTTATTAAAAACATTAAATTTCATGAGCTCAGATTATTTTAAACTGAATTGAATATGTGTTGCTAGATTTTTCAAGAGTGAAGTAAAACTCCACACAAATGGGTGAAGTTTTATTATCCACTGGGGTCCTGGACAGGTTAAGATCAAAGGCATTGGGCAAGTTGAAAAGTTTCTTAGAAAAATCTTAAGGTGAGAATTGTCAACAACAGAAATAAAGATTAGAATTTGTTACAAATTTAGCCTCAGAGTATAGCAGCATAAGGCATTCAAACCAAACATTAGGAATGCTAATTAGTGCTCATTTTAGCCAGATAACAAAAAAATACAAGCATAATTTCAATTGCTTTAATTGATCAAAAAAAAAGCAGCTACAATCTGAGTGATACAAGCAGAAGTGTGAAAAATTTATATTTCTCTCATCTGCTTATATTTTATTTATATAAGGAGAAAGAAGTTGAATGTATTTCTTTTAAAGTTATCTTTATTATTTTCCAATACATATTTTAAGAGTATTGAGGTCCCCCTTTGCCTTCCCTTTCTACTTCCCATCTTTCCCCTGACCTTATCACAGTAATGTTGCCCTTTAGCAACAGTGACAAGTTTAACATTTTGTTATTTAAATATGTCATAGAATTATAGGTATAGACAAATCGTTTCTTATATTTATCTAATGTTTACATAATACATTTTTAATTTACTCTATAATCAATCACAAGTTTAACCTTCCACTAAATAAAGAATTCAACAAATAGCAAGTAGAAAGCACACTATTAATGAATACCATACACAAGGGCAATGAACAGCAATCAAATCTCAAACGTCAGTTTCACAAGCATTACACTTTTATACTCTGTGTGTAAAATGTTTACTAGAGCAAACTCTCTATCCAAAAACAACTCATTAAACTTCATTTAATTTAATAATAGCTAAATAATATTGTTATTCATTGTGCATGTGGGTTAGCAAAGGGAATTGCTTCATCTCCAGGTGAGCCACCTAAGACAGTTGACTAATTACCGCATGGATGACAAATAAGAGATAAATCACTTTACAGAAAATGAATATAATTCATTTTGTTCCATTCTATTCTGTTCCAAATGCATGCACAGCCACACACCATATACTATCATACTGAACTACAGATAGGAGCTTTGATAGTAGGTGCTTGATCGAAATAGAAAGATGTTTGAAGCAGATGATAAGCATATCACAACTCTATGTTTGCAAGCAGGGAAAAAGTATAAAGCAAAAGTTGAAATTATGCAGACACCAAAAATCATAATCATCGTGAGTTAATGCTTTGTATTCATAACTGTGGGGCATTTTTGAGTGAAATTAAAGGTCTCACAAAATAGAGGCTCATAGCAGCTTATGGATTGGAAGACTGAGTATCAGATAGCAATTAAATCTGTCCAAATAGATCTATAGCTAATGAGATTCTAATAAAAATCCCAGCAATCTTTGCCTGGTACATAAATTGCTAAATGAAGTTAAAATTTATATGAAAAAAAATAAAATGAGAACTGTAAGACAAATATGAAGTATTAGAAAAAGAGAATTTGAACTACCAAAATAGAAACTTACTCTAAATAAATCTACACTAATTAAATATGGCATTGTCTAAGAAAAAAATAAATCCATAATTCTATAATTATGCATGATAATGAACCCAGAGACAACAGGAGAAATATTCATCATGATTTATATAATGCTCAGTCAACTGGCTTTTCTCTACAGGAAATGTTAGTACTGCATCCTTTGTCACACTAAAGACAAAGTTCAATTTCAGATGTTAAAGACATAAAATATAAAATAATCATGTTAAAGTCACAAAAGAAAACTGTCATTAACAGTATAATCAGATAAGGGGGGAGTTACTAAATTAAAGTTATGAAAATAATCCATAATGTTGGTTAACATTTCTTAGGCTCTTATAAGTCTGCGATTCCTTTGTGACATACAGACTATTTTCATACTGGCAGTAAAAAATCATACACACATATAAGCATACAAAGGGCTTAAAAGTTTATATTACATTTTTGTGAGGGCATATGTATCTTAAATTCCAAAGAACCTTCAGGATCCCAACAGCAGAATTATTATTCCAGAGCATGAAAGCATTCTTATATTGGTTCTCATTGATTTTGTCAGATGAGCATACAGATAAAGCACCAGATGAATATAAACTGAGCGCATATAAACCATGAGCCTCATTCGTATGCCAAAATGAATAATTGACCTAAATGCCCTTTAGACTCCAAATGATTATCTCATATTCTTATCAAAAATGGACAGGAAATTTCCAACTCAGTCATCTTTGTCACTCTAATTAACATCATCATCCAGTTAATAGACACTCCATAAAACAGTAAAAGAGAAGCAGCATCTCTGAATTAAACAAAACCTGCAAAACGATCCATAGAGAATGACCACAAAGCCCTAATTCAGTAATACACTATTTATTTTTGCACAATGCTGCATCATATTTAGCACGCAGATGGGGCAAATACTTGATGGACACATTTTTTTTTTTTCTTTTGAAGGGCATAGTGACAGAGAGAAGGAGAGACAAAGAGAAGTCTTCCAATCACTGATTCACTCCCCAAAGAAGCCACAACAGTAAGAGTGGGCTTATCCGAAGCCAGGAGCTTCTTCCCTGCCTCCCAGGTGGAGGCAGGGATCCGGCCATTCTCTACTGTTTGTCCGAGCCGTAAGCAGGGAGTTGAATCCAAACGGAGCTGCTGGGACGACATCCAGTTTATAATGAACATTACACTGGATTCAGGTGCCACACAGGGAGAGGCTTAGCATACTTCACCACGGCGCCAGCCCAGACACCATCTTTCTTTCTTTCCTTTTTTAATATGCATTTTATTTCTTAGAAAGGCAAAGTTGGCAGGGTAGGGGGAAGGAGATACAGAGCAAGAGACAGAGAAAATATTTCATCTACTGGTTTACTTCCCAAGCGGCCATAAACCTTTCATCTTTGCTTTTCCTCAAAATTACTTAAACTATTCTAGAATCCCTTGCATTAGCACATGAATTTTCAAATCAGTCTGCTAAGTTACTGGAAAAAAATAGCTAAAATAAATTGTTTTAGACCAATTTTGGCATAATTATCATCTTAGTAGTGTTGTCTTGTGAATGTTTGCATTTATGTCAATTTTGCTTCTTTCAAAAACGCCTTATAGATGTCATTGTATATGATTTTACTTTGTTTTCCTTTGTCGTTATTACAAGCGGAATGTTTTCTTACATAATTTAGACAATGAAGTACTGGACTTCCCAGCAGAGGGAATCTAGAAAAGAATTTGGACTTAGTATGCTAAATGGGTTGAGGTCCCTGGGGATCTTGGAATTGAATGAATATATTTCACACATAAGATGGCTATGAGTCTTGGGAGGACAGAAAACATAGTTAAATAGATTAATGGCCTCCAAAAAAGTCAGTCTTTTTAATTTTTTCATGTTATTATCTTTTCAAACAATGGCTTTGGGTTGTAGTAATTTTCAAAATTTTTTTTTGTTTTGTTTTATTTATTCCTACTGTGATAATTATTCTTTTTTCCTTTGCCTACTTTGGGTTTTAATTTGTTCTTTCTTAGATTTTTAAGGTTAAATTTCAGGTTACTGAATTGAGATCCTAATTAATAAAAAAACACCTGTTGTTTGCAACTATGATTTTCCCTCTAAACACTGCTTTTACAGTATCTGTAGGATTTAAAATGTCGTGGTTTATATTTATTTTTTCCCTCAAGTACTTTTTAATTTCCTTTGTGTTTGCCTTCACCATATGAGTTTTTAAATTCATATATATATATATAATTATCTAGTTGGTTGATAATTTCTAATTTAAATACATTTTGACAAGAGAATCCACCTTGTATTTCAACTATTTTTATTTCACTCAAAAATATTTTATGTCTAACAAGCATTTTATCCTTGAAATGTTCCAGAAGAGCATTAGGAAGATGTGCACCCTGCTGTTGGATGGAGTGTTCCAGGTAACCACCACACCCGATTTCTTTTTATAATTCTGTTGTTCACATCTTCTATTCCCTGATTAACCTTTCCTAGTCATTTCATCTATTATTGAAAACCAGGCATTGGAGAGCTGAGTTGCTAGAGTTGAACTGTCCATTTCTCTTCTTCAATTATATCAGGTTTTATTTCTTTTCTCATGTATTGATGGGTGCCTATATGGTTATAATTTCAATGGTATAATTGCTATATTTTCCCAATAGTCTAAGCTTCTTGTAATAAAATATTCAATTTTTCTCCAGGAACAAATTTTGTTTCAAGGTCTATTTAGTCTGATTTTATTATTTACTATATATTACTATTATGCCCTTTAGTTGACACTGCATGTATACATTTTGATTTTTTGGGCTTTCATTCCATGTACATTTGAGTCTAAACACTATGCATCTTATAGACAGTGTTGCCATTGTGCCTATTTCTATCTTTGACTGAGATGTTTAACTCCTTTACACTGCTGCTGAGGTAGAAGTTATAGTTATGTCTACCCCTCTGCTGTTTGATTTTTATGTCTTAGGGACCTTTTTACCTTTATATTTACATATTTTCAAGCACATGTCTTCCTTTGCTTTTTTTCAATTACATTACCTTTGGTGGTTGTTGTAGTACTCCAATACAGGATGTAAGCTTTGCCAGGTAGCATCTTAATCACAATGCAAAAGACTCACCACTACAGTTTTGTCATTATACCTATGCATTGTGGGTGTTTTCAAATAGATTACTTGTGATCAGTCCTGTGCACTGGTTCACTTTCCAGATGCCCTCAATGACCATGATCAGCCTGGGCTGAAGCCAGGCCTCTCCTGTGGATGACAAGGACCAAATTATTTGAGTCATCACTGCTGGCTCCCAGCATAAGCATCAGTAGGGAGGTGAGATCATGGGCCAGGGCATCAAACTTTCCTTAAGAGAATGAATGTCTTAACCACTAGGTTAAAGTTCCCCCTTAGCTGTTTATTTGAAACACATTGGAAAAAAGAGGGGATTGCAGATAACAATTGTATTTAAACTATCTTTTATAGAACATGTGTAGTTATCATTAGCAATATTTAGTTTGTGTTTTGCCTTTTATTCTACACGCAGCATTTTCTATCGATCAGCCAGAGCCAGAATGACCTGCAGCTGGATGCCAGGAACTTCTTCCAGGTTTCCCACATGGGCGAAGGGGCTCGGTGCTTTGGGGCAACTTCCACTACCTTTCCAGGCCAATAACAGGGAGCTGAGTAGGAAGTGAAGCATCTGGGACACCAGCCGGTGCCCATGTGGGATTGCGGTGCCATAGATACAGGCTTAACTTGATATGCCACCATGCTGGCCCGCTTTGAATCATTTTTAAGATTTCACATTTAAAAACTTATTTACAGTCTTTAAATAAATCCAAACTCTGGCTCCCTTCAGGGATATTTTTTTCTTTGGCTCCTTTTCTCTGCGGATATGTATATACCTTCCTGTTTCTTCTCCTCTCCTGCACTGTGTGTATGTGTGTGTGTGTTACAATGAGAGTTCTTTTTAACAACTCCAGTAGGGGGTTGCTCCATCACATACAAAACCACTGTCTGAATGAGTGATTCAAATAGCTGCTTGAGAATAGACAATCTCCTGGGAGCCGAAATTTCAAGTGAAATGCCAACTTTGCACTGGGGGTGGTGCTTTTAAATGTAACTCAAAGATCAGCCTGCTCCTTTCTGGGTTTGCAGTATTTCTGCCTGGACCAGCATCTAACTGGGGAGGGCAAAATGATGAGAATAATCCTAAATTAAAACATCACAAATCTCGCTGACTTAAAAAGTTAAGTAGCTTTCTTGGAGAGATAATTTTCAGTTAATTATCTGACATTGTTTAATTGCCGGCATTCTGTAATGCTTGCTTTTAGTTGCTTTTTATTTTTTGGTTTGGTTTAAAGGAGGCAGTAAGTTTTTTGATGCTTTCATTCTGCTGCTTTATACACCGATCCTCTGATTCACATATATTTTAAATGTGTGTATACATGCAAGTGTATTAACAGTCATAGTGCAATGTTCACTAACTAGAGAACAGAATTGAATCTAATGCGGATATTTTTGGAAAAGCCTTACTTTTTTAGAAAAGAGAGAGAAGATTTGAGCAGCTAAGTGGTATAGTTAACAAAGAAGCAGCAAAGATACATGAAGAAAATTTCCTCTCTTTTATTGGTGTTCTGTTAATCTCCATAAAAAGAAATGAATAGGTCTTAAAAAGGGAAATTACATGCTAACTCCGAATAAGATTTATCAGATGGAGGAGCCAGCAGCCACTTCTGTATCTTAACTTACTTCACAATTTTACAATTCATAAAATACTCACCAAGGCATGGCACAAGTTTGGAGTTCAAGCACAGTGCACTTTATGTTGCAAAATCCATTAAAAGCAATAATTTGTAATATCCTCAATAGGAATACGTACATTTTTTTTTCAAGGAACACTTCAAAGAGCAAAGCAAGAACCCCTGAATTCAATTTTATGTAAAACTTAATCCTCTTTTTTATCTGTGGCCTCTTCTCTCCTGTGAGTATCACTGAAGTGGGAAGACTATGTACAGAACCAACAGCAACTTCCATCACAACAGTTGTAATGCTCAAATATGATCTGGCTTTCCCCTTGAAGAGGCAGCAGTCGATTTTTCACCAGAGGCAAGAACAGAGAAGACTTTGTGAACTCATCTTGCTCCATGCCCTCTTCCCTTGGAAGTTTCTTTTACCTACTTGTGTGAAGTATAGACTATGAACATGACTACTGGCTGAATTTTACTGATCAGATATGTTTGCCCTTCCACCAGTTCTTCCTTGAAAGGAGGGATTTTAATACCAAAAATGGAAGTGTCAGAATCCTGGATTTGGAAATACAGGATCCAATTGGCAAGTCCTATGTTTCTTTTCCAGTTCTAACTCTGAACATCACTGCTTTCATCTGTAAACCAGAGGTCACCTCCTTCTTTCACATGATGTTTAACAGGTCATCAAATGAGATAATATATGGTTTAAAACAAATCACTGTTAAATACAACATTGGATGCAAATATAAGATGTTGTGGATGCTGATGGAATTAGCACACTTGCATTAGAAAAACCCTAAACACACGGAACTCAATCTTTGCATTAAAATTCAACATGCCATAAGGCGCTTGTTCTAGACACTAAACTTTTTTATACAGAATGATCATAGTTTGCCATCTTGTTATGTTTACCTTACTTACTGTAAGTTTACACTATAAACTGTAAGTTTATACTTACTTAACTATACTTAAATATTGAGCATAGTTTGGTAAAAACCCAAGTATAATATCAATATGTAAATGTCACAAAGTGTGATTGACTTATGGGAGACTTAAAGTATGAAGCTTGAATGAATTTCACCCTCCCAGAGTCTTATCATGGTGGCGGGGGTAGGGGGAAGGGAGGGAGGTGGAGACACATAGAAAGTTGATATTTTATCTACAACTCTTTAAAAGAGAGATAAAAAAAAAAAACCTACTGTAGTTCTAGATAGTTTTTAAGATAATAAGTTATAGGCAAAGAACCTACCTTATAGTTTATAAACAATTCAATGGAGACAAAGAATGAGCCAAAAACAAACAACTGAAAGAAAAAAAATCATGCATCCTGTGCATATAATCCTTTTGTGTTCCCCATGTCTTTGACCAGGATAAGGAATGACAACACTACAGTCCTTTTTTAGATTAGGTACATTTTGAGAAAGGATACGTAGCCATAAGACTCTTATTCCCAGGATTGGTCTTCAATTCTGATATTCATGGAACTTTTGCAGTATTTCATACACTTCAAGGGAGCATTGAGCAAAATACACAAAGCTTAGAGTAGTGCAATATCAAAGATAAAGGGATGAGCTCTCTGGGTCATGTCTGTTGGTCCCAAACATAAAACTGTGCTTGCTGCAAATGCCCAGTTATTTTCATATTAAGCAACAGTAGAGCTATTTGAAATAAACAAGCCAAATTCTCAACATGGAACAGATATAATTCAGATATTCTTCCTAGATGAAGCCCCCCGCCCCAGCTTCTGTTCTCTCTGCACTACATCCTGCTTCAGATGAAACCAGAAATGCTTCACTTCCCTTCAGATTTCCTAAGCATCTTAGCCTTTTCATAATCCTTATCCTGGTTCTTTGCCTTCTGTTGAAATTATTTGTGTGTATGTTTTCTAACCCCCTAGTTTCCTGTAATCTCCTAGAGGGCAGGGTGAATTTCTAATTCCATTCCTATGACATATTATATATACATGATGTATTATATACCTGTGTGGTTTTTCCTCTCATGATAGTTGGAATAATGCCTGGATCATAACAGGTGCTCAGTTTTCAATCTAATAGATCATTACATGATATCAGGCTAAATTGAAGTACATTGCATATATGATTATATGAAGTATTTTAGTGCCCTTGGAACAGACAGAGACTAGAATATTGACTTTGGAGTTCTAAAATATCTATGCTTTTCTTCCATAAATGAAAACCAGAAAAAAAGTATATGGCTTTTTTGAGTTCCAGATGCAAGTAACTATCCAAAAGCATCTGATAAATTCAGCCGAAGTGGGAAAATACTCCAGAAAGCAGCACTGCTACCAGAGAATGACTTCCTTTTATGAAATTTAAATCTATGGACAAAATCTGAGGCACCATAGATCTTACATGCATGTTAGTGTTGAATAACTATGAAAAAATTTTAAAACTAAAATAAAGCATATATTGCAACAGTTTGAATGATCCGTAATTATTTTGACGTTTACTGTACAGGACTGAGTGGGACATCTTTTCATTTGATTAATGTTTACAGCTCTTGTCTGTAGTCCCACTGAACTATGTCATTTTTGCTTTAAAAGAAAAAAGAAAACTACAAGCAAACTTGCCATATAATCCAGCAAGACCTCTACTTAATATACACCCAACCCAGGAATTTCTAACAGAGTTTTGTTTGTTTGTTTGTTTGTTTGTTTGTTCCAAGTTAGGGTCACTAAATTAGCTCGTATCTGTATTTGTCAGCTAATTTGAATTTATTGAATTAGTTGTAGGACAACTTATTCTTTCTTTTGATCTTTCATTTAACACAGTCTGCTACTGCTTTATTTTTTGTCTCACAGCCCATTGTTTGATGCCTATAATTTAAATTTGAAACTCTGTTCTACCTGGCAACCACAGTCAAAGTGAGCAACATCAACTCCAAGTGAGCCCCAAATCTTCAAACTCTATATTCCAAAGCCTCAAATGGCACAACCTATATCTGCTAAAGTTCTGGATGACATATGGAGTTCAGCAGGATGAGAGGTGTTACCTATGTGAGAGAATGGGTGGTAGCAGCAACAGCAGAAGCGTAATCTGTAATGTTTCTTTTTTATGTATTTATTTGACCATGATCCTAATTGACTGATTTCTCACTGTGAGAGAAAAGATTCGCACATATACAAAAATTAAAACTATTAGGAAAGTCCTGTGATACTGTAGCTTGGAATTGTAATCATGAATATTGACATCCCAACAGTACTGAGCATATCTAACACCTACATTTTGGTTTTTAAATATCAATATTTCCTTTAAAAAATAAATTTAGGTTGCTTATACAAATGGTTGACCTTAAGGCTGAGGCAATATGAGATTGGAACATATTGCTTTGCCAGAAATTAAGAAATTAAGAAATAACTTAGAGATTGTAATGAAACAATAACGCATTGATTCAAACACAAAATCAAATGTTTAATTTGGAGTACTCCCACATTTATGTAAACATTGCAAATGTAATGCAAATAATGCTTATTTTTGTCACATAATACAATCATTGAATAAATAATGCAAAATTCTGTAAGAAACAAGATGATTGCGTGGTTTCAAAAGATCCTTCATTTCATTAATTAGAGAAAAAAAAAAGTAACTCAACAATGGGAAAGCCTGGATGACTCCAGTTGAGTCAAATGTTAAAAGTGAACATTTGACACAACTCTGCAGAGGCCTCTGGGGGAACCCACGTTCCGTGTTGAAGTACCTGGTTGGAGTCTCAGCTCCACTCCCAATTCTAGATTCCTGCGAATGTTCTGCCTGAGAGCAGCATGTGACGGCTCCCTTTCATCCAAATGGGAGGCCTGGACTGAGTTCCTGACTCCTAGCCCTCACCTGGTCCACTTCTGGTTAACGTGGCATCAAGGAGGTGAACTGCTAGATGTTAGATAAGTGAACATGATCAGTTACAGCACAAGTTAAAATTATGAACAAAGGATTCTTCCTGATCTGGGTAGGTAAAGAAAAAATACCTATTTGTGGGAAACATACACTGATCAATTCAGAGTAATGACAATAATGCATCGACAAACCAACTGCTCTGCAAATGTATGATTGCTCCCCAAACAAAATAACAAATTAAATAAAAATCAAATTGAACACATGCGTTCTTTGACTATTGCCGTCTATTGAAATCTATGGAGATAATCAAGCAAGAGTATGAAGATATCTATATAAATATAGTCACAGAAATGCTATTCATTATATTATAATTCCCAGCTATGGAAGGAGCTTTAAATTATGGTAGGTTCATGCCATAAATATCATAGAATTATCATAAACACATTGATCTGTATGAGTAGGCCCAGAAATTGTTCAGGACATACTGCTGAGTGAAAAAAAATGCAATACTCACAACAACATATAAAAGTATGGCCTGATTTCTTTTTAGGAGCAAACCCCCAAACAACCACAATGAAATGCATTCTCTTTAGAAGCTCTTAAGCAAAAGAAGCTGTAAGATATAAGGTATATAGCCACTTATGCCTTGGCAATTCTGAGCTATTCTTTTATTTTATTTGTATCCCAGCTTATTCCAAACAGAATTGCATTGTAATGTTATTTAGAAAAAAAAAAAATTTAGGGTTTGACCGGCTATTTATTCAAATTTGCAAATCAAATGATCTTTTCACATCAGCATGATCAGCGAATACTACTTTGTCTGCAATCCAAGAACAAAAGCATTATCCTCTTAAGCACAACTTCAGAGCTGTCTGTCTACCCGTTTTAGCTTCACATCTTTATGATAAATTCCCTATCCTTACATCGTTCCTTTACTATTTTTTGCTCTCTCTCCCATCATCTCTCTCTCTCTTTGCCTTCACATAAATGTATCTTCAAAAGGAAAATATTGTTGGCATATCTTATGTTTTTTCTTTTTTTTTTTCCTTTTAAAAGTGTAGTCTATATCCAACCAGAGTGTTGCATTCATTTCAAAGTTCAGTACCTGAGCTAGGACCTTTAAAATTTATGGAAAAGGAAATGGTCCTCCCAGAATTTTACACACTGTCGCTGAGCTTTTTCAGGATCAGAGTATAATTTACAAACTCAAGGATTCTAAACCATATCTTAAGAATTTCATATGGAATATCACATCAGCTATTCTCTTTTGGCGGGCTAATTCTCATGATGCGTGGAGAAGCATTTCACCATAGCCCTGGGCTTCATCAGGTCTCCCCCTGGTGGTCATGGGAATGTGTGACACAAAACTAAGGACCCCCTTACCTAGCCAATCTGTACACCTTTACTTTACTCTTTCACTCTCCTACCCACTCTGCAAAACCCCACATTCACAAGGTAAGTGTGTTTACTATGCTAAAATAATCATCATATACCAAATTTTAAAATAGGGACAGAAGACAATTACACAGTACGCTTTACCTTTTGCTGATGAGCAGCCAAAGGCTCAAGAACAGATATTGTGGCAATAAATTATGCTTTTTCTATGTCTAAAGAAAATAAAAATCAGAATAAATATAACTCATTCACAAGAGATATTAAAGAAGTGTGCATTTTTGCTTTTTACATGCCAGAAACAATTCTAGTGTGTTTAGGGTAGAAGGAAGGAAAAACAAAAATTTGTTGCCAGACACAGTTTAGTACTTATACTTAGAAGGAAATAAGCAAAAACTAATCATCTAGTATATGTCAGATATTATCCTAATATCTAATTTTAAATAACACAATGCTAAATAATCATTCAAACAGAAAATCAGTAGAAAATTCTAAGAATACCATGAAATGAAGGGAAACAAAATTTACAAAACTACGGGATGCAGGAAATCTATTATTAAGAGTGAAAGTTAAGGCAACACATGACTTTGTTAATGTCAAGGAAACTAACTGTAAAGCCTAAAAAAAGCAAAAGAGAAGCAAATTAAGCCCACAGATAGCAGAAATACGGGTAATAAAGACTAAATCAGAAGTAGTTAGACTAATAAGAGCCAAAAACGCAAGAAAACTATGATTCAATGCTTGGTAAATATAAATAAATTTAACAATTTTTAGCTAAATAGAAAAAAGAAGACAGAATTGAAGTGCACCTAAAATAAATGAGGAACTGATAGAGTTCATCAGCAAAACATAATTCAATTAAAATGTGCAAAGGGACTAAATATTTCCAAAAGAAATAGGCAACATGTATTTGAAAAAAAAAATTCTGCATTAGTAAACCAAGAAATGCAAATCACAACTAACAGGGAATGTCACTAGTACCTATTAGAATCACTGTCTTCAAAATTAAAAGATAAGAAGTGGTGATGGGAAGGTTAAAAACAGCATTAAGGTCCCTTGAAAATTAAAAATACAACCGTATTTTACCATATAAGCCAGCAAATCCCACTACTGGTTGTATAGACTGAAATCAGTATTTCCAAGCTCTCACGTTGCAGTGTTATTTATAATAGCGAAGTTGGTAACACAAACCAGAATACCCAAAGATAACTGAACACACACACAGACACACACACACACAGACATCACTCATTATTAAAAATATAAGTTAATTCCACTGTTTACAACAACATGGTGATCCTGAGAATACCATGCTACATGAAATAGGCCTTACATAAAGAAAACAAAAATTACAATATAATTTCACTTATACATGAAATCTAAAATAGTCTGGCTATAAAACAGTGTTCACCTGTTGTTCAGGGTAACAACATAAGGAGATGTTGGACAAAGGGTACAAATATTGATCTAATTTGTAGCTTTGTAGATAAAGTTAACAATATCCAAAATTTGCAAAGAGGGTAGATTGGAAGGATTCTCAGGGTAAATAAAATAATTTAAAAAGAGAAAATAAGATGGTAACTGTGAAATACTGGATACATTAATCAGTTTCAATGTGGAGCTCATTTCAAAATGCAAAGGTGTATGAAAACATCAAGTTGTAAAGCATAGATAAATGTGATTTCATATAATAGTTGCACTTCAATAAAGCTAAAAGTACAATCATGTTTAAAATTGTGCTGTGCTCTGGGTGCTATGCACGTACTTGCTCTCGTAGATTGAACGGAAAGAAGACTGCAGAGAACACCTGAGGATCACCAGGAAATAATTTCAAACAATAGCAATATACAGGGAGGGAGCCGAACATGATGAAATCTCTCTTTTATCTAAAGCTTAATTTGTAGTCCAATGTTAATCACACAAAAATGAATAACAAATCAAATTTTATATGACACAATAAATCAGCAATATGAAGAAAGTTTATAGTACTAAGTGCCTACATCAAAAAGCTGGAAAGATATCAAATTAACCAACTTTGTTCACTAAGGATCTAGAGGGGGGAAAAAAAAACTAATCCATCTAGTAGATGGAAAAAATAACAAAAATCTTGGAATAAATGAAAAGTGCTTTTTAATGTAAAGAATTAATGAAGAGTTAGTTTTTAATGACAATGTTAGCCAGTTTTAAAAAAAAAAGAAAACAAACCTTATGATAATAAAATCAGAGATAAACAAGGGGATATTGCAGCTGATGTTATAACAAAAATATAAAGGTTCATTGGGAACTATCAAGAACATACATAAGTCAATAAGTTGGAAAATCTTTAGAAAAAATAAGTTCCTGTATACTTATAACTAGCTAAAGTTTAATTTTGAAAGCAACCAAATCTGAATTGACTGACAAATAATGCTGTTACTGATGTAATATTAAACTCCCCCAGCAAAATAAGTTCAAGACCTGCAGGCCTCACCGTTAAATTGAGCGAACTTTCAAGGAACAATGAGCATTAAACATATTTTAAGAGGGGAAGGAACATTTCCAAACTCAGTCTACATGGCTAACACTACTGTGATGTCAAAACCACACAATGGTGCCACAAGTAAAGAAAACTACAAAACATGGTAAAATTTCTCAAAACATTCTAGTGAATCAAATTCAGCAGTACACTAAAAATATCATTCACCCTGAAGATTTATCTCAGTGATATCAAATGGTTCAACATACATGAATCAATAATAACAATGTTTCACATGAACAGAAGGAAGCAAAAAATATTATGACCTCAATAAATACAGTAAAAGTGTTTAATAAAACACAGCACCTCTTATGATCCAACTAAAATTATCCCTGTTGGCAAGTAGCGTGATTCTACAAACAGGATTGGCAGACGTCACTCACAGACTATTAGGACTGAAAAACCAACGCAAAAAAGTTGCAAAACACAGAACTCAATGCAGAGTAACACATAACGTTATTACACTGATAATGAACTGGTTGAAAAAGAATTTGCAAATAACACTCCTATTCAGCACAGTCAGCAGAAAATATTGCCATAAAGTTAACAAGGGATGTCAAAGTCTTCTCTAATAATAATGACAAAACAAAAATGAAAAAAATTAATGAAGTTGCAAAAAGGTGAAAATATCTTCCATGTTCATGGATTGAAGAAATTCGGGTTATTAAAATGCCAACACTGTACCCAAGGTCTTTGTAGAATCAATTAATCCCCAACAAGATACCAAACAAGTTCCTCACAAATTAGAAAAAAAAAAATCCACGTGGGGACAAAAAAATACTCTAAATGGCCAAAGTAATCTAGAAAAATAATAAAGTGAAAGCATCACAATATCAGCTGTGAACACATACTTCAGAGTTATTCAGTAGACACATATACCAATGGGACAGAATGGAAATACCAGAAATAAATCTATACATATATGCAATTTATCTTTGACAGTGCTACTGATAGCACCCCCCTGAGAAGCGACAGTCTCTTCAGGATATAGCACTGGGAAAATTGGATGTCAACATGTAGAAGTTTGAAAAAGACCCTTAAAACTCACCTTATAAAAATTAACTCAAAAGTGCGTCAAAGAGCTAAATGTGATATGCGGAACTATGTAACTCCTAGTACAACACATGGAGGAAACACCAGGACATAGGAGATCATTGTGTTCAGTGAAGTAAGTCAGACACAGAAAGACAAATAACATATGTCTTCTCATACATGGAAATATCAAAAATTGTGTATAAATGATTGACACAAATCTAAAGTAATAGTTACTACAGCTTGGGAAAGGTGGAGCCATAAAGGAGTTCAGATAAAGAGTATGAAAACATGACTGATGGAAGGTAATGTGTTCAGAATTCCCATATTTCCTTGAAAACAGAAAATGAAACAGCTAATTCGTTATATTGGTTTATGTTGTCTATCTATAAAAATTTGATCACATGTCCCCATAAAGTTGTGCAGGCATTTCATTCTGACTCAGAATTCAAAGACAAATTAATTAGTTAACAAAAGTAGAAATAAGCACTTTTGATTGCCTAGTATAAGTCAGGTATTATTTTACTAAAATGTTACTCACGTGTGGCCTGAAATCAGGAAAGAAATGTAGAAGAAACTTTTAATATACATATAAAGCACTATTCTCAAACAACATCACTTGTATATAGATGGTAGGAAATATATTAGTACCTTGAACATCTATTATATGACGACACTCTAGTTTTAATTTTCTTAAAAGGAAACAAATAGAAATACATGCGTAATAGTAGAGTACTATTCAAATTCAATCACACACGCATAGGAAAATAGGAGATTTTTATGCCTTCAAACCTTAGTATAGGCCAGATCTCATTTACTGTGAAGTTATTATCACTTGATGAGGATAAAAAAAGCTGTTATTCAGGCCTTATTATCTGTCAGGCAGTGTTCTTCCATAAACTAACGCTGAAATGAAAAGAAATGAGAATGCTTGGGGCATCCGGTATTTGTGAGGCAGGCCAAATTCTTCGATCACATGTAGTGGAAAACAAATAGGAATGCATTAACCTATTCACAAACAGCAGGTAAATTATTTAGTACATTATTCAAATGCAAGAGGGAATAAATGAAGATCCATTAAATATCTTTAAAGCCAGTAAATCTAGTACCAAAGTTTTTGCATACGGTAGAGCAAAGTAAGCAAGGAGTGAAAACCAAGAATATACTACCAACTATTGCAACACAACATTACTCATGCAGGTGGAAAGAAGCAGGCCCACGAAGTGCATCAAGTGTGTGCCAGATGTCTTTCTATGAAATGCTTATTACTGCATGGGAGGAAAAGGGCATGAATTGAACATCCAGCATATATCACGACACTGTTCTAGTATAACAGTACTTACAAGAAGAAGAAAACCACTTATTGGGTGCCCAGTATGTGCCAAACATAATTCTAGCACACTATTCTACATATGAAAAAGAACTGATAATGTTTTTAGTGCTAGAATAAACCAGGTATTATCCTAATCTATTCTTATTTAAAAGCAGGGACAGAAGATAAGTATACATTGTACAACTAGAGTTTGCCTGGCAACATCCTATGATAACATTAAACCCCAGTAAGGGGGAAAAAATAAGCATCTATTCAGCCCCTAATGTATGCTTACTAGGAAAGCACAGCATAATTACACATTTAGGGGGAAACGGTATGGGAATTAAGCACTTAACCTGTGCTAGTACTGCATGTATACTAGTACATTAGCCACAAATTCAGTTAGGAAACACCCATGCATTAAGATTTCCATATATGGGAGACACTAATCTGTTACAAAAACGAACTGGAAATAAAGTAAGCATACAAGAAGCATCACATAAATGCTGTCCAATGTTTTACTAAATGATGCACGCAGGCAGAACTAAAACACATTTGCAGGGCTATCAAATATCAGATGTTTTCGTAGTGCTAGCTGATCCACATAAGGAGTAAGAAACCAGATTGACTAGTAAATTCAGAGTATTATTCAGGCAAGAGAACATATATAGGCAAAGAAAAGAAATAGGATGACCTATTATATAACAACATTACTTGAATATGGATAAAAAAACAATGCATGCAACACCTATTTCATAAAAAGTTATATTTCTACTGTAACTTACTTCATGCATATAAGAAAAATGGGTATGCAAGGAGCATTATGTATATGCCAAGAACTATTCTAACACATTGCTCAGACTTGTGGGGAACACAAACCTGCAGTGGGTGCCATAGAAATGACAGCCACCATCCTGGTCCTTACTCACATCTAAGGAAGAAGGGTTGAGAAAGCATTAAGTCCCTAATATATGCCAAGTACTACTGCCAGATAACATATTCAAAATTAGGGAAGAAAATTGTGTTCATAGATTTATTAGTAAACAGTAGGTACTGTTCTGTAGTTGTGCTATTTATACATGCCAACAGATGCCAAGCATTTTTCTTGTACTATCTCACACACGGGCGGAGGAAACATGCATGCATTGATCAAGTGCTAGTCTAAAGCAAGAAAATAAAATGTACAATGGAACATAGATAAAATACCTGTCACTATTCTAATGCAAAAATACTCCTACATATTAAAAGAAATCATAAGTGTGCATTATTTCCAGTATGTAAAGGTTAGGTAGAACTCTCAAGCATTACTTGGGTAAAATATTAAACATGCAGTAGACACCAGACACTTTGGATAAGCCCACTGATATGTAAATATCAACAAGGTGCATAGTTACACATACGGAAACAAGATTACATAAAGTACATTTTATAAACAAGTCACCAGTCTAGCACAGTGTTACTCAACACAGGTCAAAGGTTTGCATTGATTATCTTGTAAATACAAAGTACTGCTGTGCATTTTTCACACAGAGAAGAAGGATACATGCTATGAGTACATGCAAGGTGCTCTTTCTATTCGGTTTTGTCTCATTCAAAATGAAGGATAACTGTGCCTGGCATATCCAGCACACCCACTAGTGAACTAGCACAGTATTTCCTACCAGTAAAAGAAAATCAGCAAGCATGCACTAAGTGCCAATAAATGCCAGCAAGTATTCCCAGCACTCCTTAGAACAAAGGTCAAAAGAGTGTAATGGGTTTCTAAAAGTGGCCATTCACAATTCTGGTACAACACTGCTCACATGTACAGAGAAGGAGACAATACTGCCTGAAGTGCCTTGAAAATGCCATGCCCAACGTTGCTCAGAATTGAGAAGAAGAAATCATCCAGCTGTACATTTTAACAGGGAAGGGAGCATTCTCTCACAAATTTACTCACACACAGCAAAGGTGGGAAGCTATGAATAGAGCCTATTATATGTTCTTGACACTATTGTTATCCAACAAAACTCACACGTTGAAAAGAAGAAAGTGAGGATGATTTAATTGTCTGGTACATGCCAGACAATAACTTAATCAAATAATGCTGTAACATGGGGGAGGTTTAACCAGAATGAAAGAAATATCAGATATAAACCAGGCAACATTTTAACAAAGCATTACACTAAAACAAAAGAAATACACATCCATTAAGTGCCTACAGTATGTCAAATTATACACTAGAATGTCATCCTCTCATAGTGACGTGAAATATGCATTCATCCATTAGGTGATAAGCCAATGCCAAAAAACTTTCCTGTACAATATTGCTCACCAGTAAGAGGAAGAATTCAGTCATGCACTGGATGGATATTATTTGTCAGACACTATTCTTGTAAAATGCTACTTAAACATAAAGGAGGAAAATAAGGCTATTTTGAATGTCTAACCACTTTTCTATTAAACTTTAGTCTCATGTCCATCAAATGAGAAGGAAATCAATGAGAATCTACTATACTTGAGGCACACATAAATATAATGCTGCTCACATACAGGGATGTAAATTAAGCATGAAATACATGCCTATCATATGCCAGGTACTATTACAATATAGCATTATGCACTATTTCCCTGGTATACATGCCAGGCAGTATTTCAGGGCACAATTATTCATAAATATGGTTAGTTTTCTAATTTGAAAGTAATGTTTAGTGGAACAGTACCTGAAGTAAATTGTAGCCCTACATTGCTCACACATAGCAGAAGTGATACAATCATGCATAAGACAGGTATTACTCTTGTTCAAGATATGCCACACGCTTAGGTGTCCCATCCAGCAGGACAGTCAAGAAGGAAAAGCAAACTGCAGAAGTACCTAATACACATTGGTTTTTATTCTAACTTTGTTCATAGATCATGATTACAATGTCATTCACACTTAGAACAATGCTATTGGTACATACAGCAACATAATGAGTTTGCCTGATTTATTTAGTTGGCCAGGAGATACTAAAGAATAGCATTGCCCATCCTTGGTAAAATTAAATAGAAATGCATTGAGTCTTAGCATACGCAAGGTACTATTCATTAGGAATTTAGTCATAATGAAATAGCTTTTTAAATACTTATTTATCTATCTATTCGTCTAGAAGGCACAATGGTAAATAAAAAGGGAGAACCAAAAGAGATTGCTTACATCCACTGTTCACTCTGCTAATGGCCTCAATGCCGGACTGAAACCACATCCCAGTCTTCCTAGTACAATGAGAGGAAGCCAAGTACAAATGCATTAACAGGAAGCTTCATAGAAAGTGGAGAAGAGAACCTAACCAGCACTCCATAATGGGAAGTTCTTTTACAAGTGGTGTCTTAACCCTCTATGACAACAACAATGTCATCCATAGCAGGATGCCCATACAGGGACCAGCCCTGGGGTATAGTGGATAAAGCTGCCATTTGTGACACCATATGGTGCCGGTTTGAATTACCAGTTGCTCCACTTCTAATCCAGCTCCCTGCTAATGCATCTGGGAAAGCAGAAAATGATAGCCCAAAGGCACTCATGTGGGTTTCTGGGAAAAACTTTTGGCTTGTGGCCTCAGACTGGCCCAGCTTTGTTCATTGCAACCATGTGGGGAGTGAAACAAAGAAGACCTCTTTCTCTTTTATTTCTCTCTCTGTCTTCTCTCTCTTTCCCTCTCTCCCTCCTTATATCTCTGTAACTCTTTCAAATAAATATTCTTGAATAGAAAAAACTGTACATACAATAGGCACCTAGTAAATTCTGGTTCTTATTAAATAACATGCATTAATGAATTTCATATCCCATACACACTAATTTCTTCAAAATATTTATGAAAAATGCATACTCAAGAAACATCATGCATGGATTTCAAATATTTTGCAGCACAATAAGCTTATCACTTAATTATTTGTTCTATAAACTTTTAAAATATGTGTATGCATACGTGTGTTATTAATTCGTTCTATTTGTTCCCACAAAAATCACTGGCTAATTTAAGTACCTTAAATTACATGCCTAATATTATTTACTATATTCACACATACATGAGAAATGTGTGCTGAAGTAACTATTCATATAGATGGGAATTAAACCACCATACTTTGAGCACGTCATGTATGTCAGGCAATCTTCGTACATTATTTATATACTTGAAGAGGAACAGTTTTTTTTTTTAAAGCCGTGTACATGGCACTTTCGTAGAACAAATTTATTCTCATTTAGGCAGGTGAGACTAAGCATGCACTGAGCCTTTAACAATTACGGGTACTGTTCTGTGGTAGCAGCAGCCACGGTACCATGAAGGATCTAAGGATCAGAGAATGCACAGCATGCCTTACAATGCCTATGTTCCATATCCGCGTACCTGAGTCATATTCCCAGCTGAAACTTTCTGCCAGTGCCAATTCTTCGAGTCAGCAGGTGACCATCCAAGTACATCAGTCATGGTCATACACACCCGAGACTTGGGTTGTACTTCTGCCTCCTGCTTCCAGCCTTGCCTACCTCCAAACAGCAGTGGAAGCCTGTCTCTCTCTCTCTGCCCATCTTCTGCCTCTCAAATAAATCTTTAATTAAAAAAAAACATGGATTGAACTCTGAGTATACATGCCATGCATTTGACTTTACATGGTGGAAAGGAAACAGACACTGAGTTATTCTATCCTGTGTAATTCTATACATGCAAATACAAGAAAGCAGCATTGGAGTACCTATGACCTGACAGGTGCTGTTCTATTCCAAATGCCAATACACTTACATAAAAGGAAATAAAGTTGAATTGAGCACCATGTGTGGAGTGAACTCAGGACCACCTGTTGATGTGTGCAGTCCTGTCTCTCCATTACCCCTTCCATGACCACTTTCAGTCAGAGGAGAGAGGCAAATCGTTACATGTTACACAGTGAGTGTCCTTGTGGTTTTAACTGGAACAGAGCAGTTATTGTACCAAAGTGTTCTGTCTTGATAGGTTGCTCATACCTGATTAGAGCCTAAAGAGGATGTTTTGTTAGGGCGTATTCTGTTTGTAGCTTTTTGGAACCTGCTGGCATTTTTGAGTTAATGGATTCTTCAGCTCCAAGTCTAGATTAAAAGTCAACAAAGTGAAATGTTAATAGTTGTATTGTTTCTTGGATCCTGAAACCCTTAGCATTCTTCCTTCCCTCCTTCCTCTTTTCCTTCCTTCTTTTCTTTCTGTTTCACTCTCTCTCTTTCATTTTAATGTTTTTTCTTCTGTTTTCTTTAGCTCTAATGCCCAAGGTTTTTAGTTTTATACCATCACAATAATAATTTTAATACATTGTATACTCATCCCTCATTCTCTTCCAATGTTTTTCGTCATTTCATTTCTAACATGTCAGTATGCTGTGTGCTTTATTATTTTTAGAAACACCTACTCTGATACTTAAAAACCTGCTCCTGGGGAATGGCATGATGGCTCAATTGGCTAATGCTCCAACTGCAAGTGTCAGCATTCCACATGGGTGACAGTTCGTGCCCTGGCTACTCTACTTCCCTTCCAGCTCCCTGGGAAAGCATTGGAGAATGACCCAAAGCCTTGGGAACCCTGCACCCACATGGGAGACCCAGAGGAAGCTCCTGGTTACTGTCTAAGGATCAGTCAGCTCTAGCATTTGCAGCCATTTGAGGAGTGAACCAGCAGATGGATGATCTTTCCTTCCTTCTCTTCTTTTTCTACACATCTGCCTTCTCAATAAAGGTAAATATGTATTTTTTAAAAGATTTATTTATTTTTATTGGAAAGACAGATATGCAGAGAGGAGGAGAGATGGAGAGGAAGATTTTCCGTGTGATAGTTCACTCCCCAGGTGACCGCTACAGTTGCAGCTTAGCCAATCCGAAGCCAGGAGCCAGGAGCTTCTTCTGGGTCTCCCACATTGTGCGGGGTCCCAAGGCTGTGGGCCATCCTCAACTGCTGTCCCAGGCCACAAGCAGGGAGCTGGATGGGAAGCAGGGTCACCGGGATTAGAATTGGCGACCATATGGGTACCCAGGCGTGCAAGGCAAGGACTTTAACCACTATGCTATTGTGTCGGGCCCAAATAAAAGTAAATATATATTTTTAAAGAAACCTATTGCTCCTATATTTAAGTCTATGCTAAACCCATATAAATTATCTACTGTGTACAGAATATTGACTAAGCCCAAATCCTATCTACCTGCAATTTTTTTCTGGACAGGGAAACTTATTAACCTGGTGTTTTTACTGACAAAAATCTATATTATTATTCTTATATTGTATCTAATCCTCTATGACAGATATCCTTTCAGAATGTGTCAATAGCCTCTGTCAACTAAAAATTATGTGGATTGCAATTTTTTTAGCTTTTTAAAATTTTTTAAAGTTTATTTTTGTGGAGCCCAACAAAGTGGCCTAGTGGCTAAAGTCCTCGCCTTGAATGTGCCAGGACCCCATAGGGGTGCTAGTTCTAATCCCGGCAGCTCCACTTCCCATCCAGCTCCCTGCTTGTGGCCTGGGAAAGCAGTCGAGGACGACCCAAAGCCTTGGGACCCTGCACCCACATGGGAGACCTGGAACAAGTTCCTGGCTCCTGACTTCGGATCAAGCACAGCTCCAGCCGCTGTAATCACTTGGAGAGAGAATCATTGGATAGAAGATCTTCCTTTCTGTCTCTCCTCCTCTCTCTATATCTGATTTTGCAATAAAAATAAATAAATCTTTTTGTAAAAAAAATGTTTATTTTTCTGAACAGCAGAGTAATGACACAGAGAAGATCTTCCATCTTCTACCTCACTCTCCAAATGCCCAGGATAGCCAGGGCTAAAGGCTGAAGCCAGAAGCTTGGCGCTCTGTCTGGATTTGTCATGTGAGAGGCAGGAATCAAAGCACCTGAGGTACCCTCTGCTGCCCCCACCCCAGGCACATCAGCACAAAGCTGGTTTAGGAGTGGGGTCAGGACTTGTTCCCAACACTCTAATATTAAAGGTGTGCATCCTAATTGACAGCTTAGCATGCAGGACCACAACAGCCACTCCTGTGTTATAAATCTTTATATTTAGTTTGTTTAACCATATTTATGAATTAATGTGGATCCTGAATGCTTTGAATTCATTGCTTCTCTTAAATTTGCTTCCCCTTTACTTTCACTGTTCTCATCCTAACCCACTCTGTTCAACAGTATTTCTGTGTGTTTTGTAAATATTTCTGGGAGGTTTATAGCATGATATAATATGAATGTAATTTGGTATCATGACAGTATGACCAGTTGACTTCTTCTAACCCATTGATATGACTGGATGTGTTTGCCTTTCTCTTCCTTCTTAACTCGTCCTGCCTTATCTCTCTCTCGGGAAGCAGTCCGCCAACCACTTTTCGTTTAGCAGAAGCTAGATTCTATCAACTATTTTTCTTTGGACAATTTGTCTTTGTTTTATTTTCTGTTCACTTTTATGACCATCTGAATCCATCTTCGTTGTCTTTCCAATTGATTTTTTAAATCTCAGTTGACTGTAATTTTTTTTGTAACTTACCAAGGTAACTAACAACATTGATTTCAACAGATCATTAGGCTGCCTTTCTTGCTAAGTTACTTCTTTAATTCTGGCATAAATCAGACAGAGTCCTTTAAAAGAAATCTGCTCCAATTACAGAATCGGATTTGGGTATGAAATGCAGAAACAAAATGATTTTCACAGAAATTTAAAATTTGTTTCAGAGTTTCAAACTCATTCTTTAGTTTCTAAAATAACATGAACCAAAGAAAACTAATTTACTTGGTTCAAGTAGGTTTGTTTTAGGTTAAGTAAACTTGAATGGGTTCAAATTAAATTAAACTAATGAAAATAACACTGGGTAAACCAGAAAGATTTAAATTAGTTAGAATCTACGTGAACATGATGAGATATCTGTATAAGACTCACAGGTGCATTTGTGCAACATTCTCCCATGTGTGACCACCCGAAATGATTACATCTGATTTAGCTATTCAAAAGAATGCTATTTTTATGTTATGACAGTTATTAGCTATATATGTGAACTGTTGAATTCTTGATAAATTAGCCAAAGTTGATCTGGCTGTAAAAATCAGAGGTTTGTATTTAATGAATTACCACAATTTCTCCTTTATTTCTTGCTCTTTTGTGTTTGGCATATTTTCCAAATGAGTAACTCGTAAGGATTTAATCTCAGATATCTGAATTGCAAACGTGTTTGGCTTCCCCCTGAAAGAATGCATGTGTTCCAACCTCACCGTTGCAATCTATAAAGTGGAGGTCATTGCCATCAAAGTGAATTTTCCCATGTCTGAAGGGAATGGTGTTCTACAAATAGGCTAAAATGCTGAAGAAATTTCTAGGGAAAAAGTTCCAGGATAATCATGTTACTTGTTACCTCACTCCATCATCTCAAGAATCTTGTGCTGGGCTACAGCTGGGATGCAGCATATTAAACTGCTGCTTGCAACTCCAGCACACCACACTGGAGTTAGAGTTCACCTACTCCGCTTCCAATCCAACTTCCTGTTACTGAACCCGGAACAGAAGGCAGTCTAAGAATGTAGGTCCCAGCCACCAATGTGAGAGATCTGGATGATGTTTCAGGCTCCCAGCTTCAGGATGGTACTGGGCATTGTTGGCATATGAACAATGAATCAGTGAGTGGAAAATGGCTCGCTCTTCTCGCCTCACCCCTCTCCCTTTCTCTCGCTCCCTCTGTCTGTGCTGCTCTCTGCCACACTCTCTTTAAAATAAATAAAATCTTGTTTAAAAAAAAAACATGAAGTACCTTTGACACTGCCTCAGGTCCCAAGAAGAGCATCATTCCCAAAAAATACGTGTTGAAATTATTTGTTTCTTGGGAAGTCTGGGTTTCCGTCGCTACTATTCTGGATGCATTTTTGTAGTTCCATTGTTATTGAAATCACTGTATCCTTATATAGTTATCTACTTATTTTCACTACTTCATTTGGATATGGTTGATTTTTAAAAGTTGTGGGGAATCAAGCATTTGGCCTGTGAGTTCTATTGCAGGTTAAGATGCCCAAATTGCGTGTCAAAGTGCCTCAGTTTCATGCCTGAGTCCAGCTCTAGACCTATAAGAATGCAGTTGTGATGGCTCAAATCGCTGTCTTCCTGTCACTTACATGGGCAATCTGCGCTGAGAGCCTAGTTTCTAGCTTTATCCTACCTGGCCATTTTGAGCATTTGAGGAGCAATCCACTAATAAATGGGAGATCTTAGTTTCCCTTACTCCCATTAGCCTTTCAAATAAATATATTTTATTTATTCTTTTAAATTCATTAATTCATTTTAGTTTTATTCAAAAGGTAGAGTTTTATTTGAAAGGAGGGACACAGAGAGGTTTTCTATCAGCTGGCTCACTCCCCAAATGTCTGCAATGCACAGAGTTGGGGTGATCCAGAACCAGGAGTCAGGAGCTTCCTCTGGGTCTCCCACATGGATGCAGGGATTCAAGGACTTGAACCATCCTCTCCTGCCTTGCCAGGTCATAAACAGAAAGTTAGATTGGAAGTGGAACAGCTGGGATACAAACTGGCATCCATATTGGATGCTGGGACCTCAGGTAGATGGTGGAAGGGTTTTGGGGATGGTCGGGGGACAGGGGTGCAGGGTAGTCTATATGTCATGGCAAGAGCCCCATATTTTATCTTTAAAAGTTATGGATACTTAATGGTTACAACTTAGTTGGTTTGAGATAAGTGTATACACATAAAACCATCATCACAACCAATGCCATAAATCAACTTCAAATAATCATTTGCCTGGTCTATGCATAACTCTGGGCAGTTCATCTTCCCACCAGGGAAGACTTCCACTCTCATGACTATATAACCAGGTATGTTTTACAGTAGAATACAAAATTTGTTATTTTTTTAAATAGCTCAATTTGAGACTCCAAAATAATGTTTTCATTTTTGAGGATTATTTTGACCTATTCTCTTGCATTTTGGTAAGGTTGCATGATTTTTCCTCCTCTGCCTTCGGAAAATATTGGCTAACTCTGTATGGGTCTTTGAATGTTGATACTGTCTTTCACTGGCTAGATTTTACTTCTTTTGTTTTACAGGTCAGATTTCATTAAGATCAAACTGTTCTTGGAGATCCTTCCATGAGTAAATAAAACAATATGACTTAATTGTTAAGAGCATTTGCATTGGAGTAAAACAGAACTCAAGTTTCAGCTTGATTATGCAATAACTTATGTGCTCTGGACATATAAAAAATATGGGACATACAAGAATTAGCTGAAAATTCCTATGTAGAATTCTTGACCTGGCCAGAATAAAGGCACAATAAATGTTAGCTACACAATAAGTGCTACTACTACCACTCTGCCAAGGAACTTAAGGAAATTTAGGAAAAACATAATGGGAAGGTCAGTTTTTTGAAATCCATACATATTTTTTCATGATGTGTATTTTCTACAAACTTTTCAAAAAACTTTTGTACACAGCATTAACTTTACCTGTATCCATACCTACGTATGGCAACTTCCATTTACAGTTAACTAATGTACACAGATGTTTGAATACATGGTACAATAATAACACTATCTTTAAATACACATACCAAGGTGATATCCCAGAGCATGCGAATAAACAATGCAGGGATCCTATTATGTGAGAAAGAACAAAAATTGGGGAAATTTGGAGAAAAAGGGTAGGTTATACTGTCAATAATGACAAAGGAACTAACAGTAAGCAAGGAGAGTCAGCATGGCACAGGTGAGGAACTCAGCTTTGGCTGACTTCACTGCTCTAAAAAATTTCACTTGCTGTAAAAGGGCTGTGACACCAATAGCTTACCAACTTAGATGTCTTTCATGACTACAGAGGCAAATGTCATTGCTAAGAGAGGGCTTCCAAGATGAAAGTTGTAGTGGAAACACAAATGGCTACAATAAATTTATACCAACAAGTTTCCCTGCCAATATATTATATAATATGAGAGATATAGCTCAAGGACCTGCTCTGCATTTTTCATTAGACATGAAAAGGTTATATATAGATTACATATATATGTATATGTGTATACATTTATATGTGTATGTATATATGTATATCTGTTCATGTGTGTTTGTATGACTATGTATGTGTATGTATGCATATATACACATATGTACAGATGTGTTATCATTTACAGATATGCTTTTAATTGGTTTGTTAAAAATATTTTCCAAAGGTGCAAGATGTAAAGCGAACTTAGAAAGATGAAGAGCTGAACAAATATCCTGTCCTTCCCCAAAGGAAACCTGATCAAAAAACTTCAGAAGCCTAGAAATAGTTAGGAAGAGGAAAATAATCTCACAGATGATTGACCTGGGGGTGAAAGAGTCACTTCTTAGAACTAGCTGAATTCCTTGCGATCCAGGACCAGGCCAACACTTTCCAAATTTGTGTTCCATATAGCCCTATTTCATAGGACTTAATTTAAGAGTTGCAATTTTACAAACTATTCTAGATTCATATGAATCCCAGAATTCTGGGTTAACAAAATTAAACAAGTATATTTTTCTCTCTTAACGATATTTTGTCATCTTGTCACTAAGAAAGAGTATCTAGATGGCCTATTTATTAAGGAAGAAAGCTTAATTTGATTCGTGGTTTTGAAGGTTCGCATTCCAACAAAAAATTGACCCCACTCGGTCGGCATCTGTTGATGGCATTCTTGCTAGCAGAGTCCCAAGGTGGGACAGATCATCACATAACAAAAAGGTGCATGAATCTCCCTCTGTTCTTCTTTATAAAGACCCCATGATTTGGTCAAGGGGAATCCACACAAAACCTTGACCAATTCAACCAATTCCCAAAGTCTCTGCCACACCGGTTTCAATTTTGACTCTAGCAGCATTAACACAAGACCTTGGGGATCAAGACTTTATTTAACACATAGGCTCTTGGGAGATAGTCAGCATTCAGACATGGCAGAATTATGTTACAGCAACAACCTGACTAGGGCAGAACGAGTCTCTGGGCCTATAAAATACTAATACACAACCTATTTCTCCAACAGAAAGGCATTTGAAATTGCTATGAAGTGCATACTACATACATTTACATATAATACATAAATTACATTATTTTAATTTTTAACTTAAAAAAGTATATGGGCATTGGTGGGGAGGCTCAATAAGCCAATCCTCCACCTTGCAGCACTGGCATCCCATCAGAGCACTGGGTTGTGCCCTGGCTGCTCCACTTCCCATACAGCCACCTGTTAATGGCCTGGGAAAGCAGTGGAAGATAGCCCAAGCCCTTGTGTTTGCTCGTGGCCAACCCAAAGGAGGCTCCTGGTTCCTAGCTTCAGAACAGCTCAGCTCTAGCCATGTGGCCATTTGGAGAGTGAGCCAGCAGATGGAAGATCATTCTATGTAAATCTACCTTCCCAATAAAAGTGACTAAAATATACATATATATTTTAAATTTTAGGATGCATGCCACTAAACCTGTCTCTCCTGAAATAAAGATGTATTAATAGATTTATTATTTCCTGGGCCAAAGATGTAAGTTGACCAAGACATGATAGGTTTGGAGTCGTAGCACTTGCTCAACCTCAGAAATGATGGTGCTTCATGCACTTCTGAGACTACAAACTGAATTCTGAACATTATAGATGTAAAATTCGGAGTATTGGAAATGTATACATCTACTGATTTTTTTTCAAGCAGTTGACTAGTCAGCTAAATTAGTCTAGTTTTAAAAATCCATATCTGGGTAACTAAGAAGAATCACAGTCCATTTTCTTACGGGCATTATGTGCTTCTTGCAACTGATGCACAGGTGTTGAGACTGTGCCTTGCACAAAGCTTTGGCAATAGCTCACTTCAGAGTGCTTCCTAAAATTAATGCTTGAGCTAATGGACTGCAGAATCAATTGATCAACTAATAATAGTACAACATATAAATCATTAACCATGTGTCAGATAATGTGCTGATTACTTTGCTTTGTATCATTTAATTTTAAAAACGTATTACACCTTAGGTATAATATGTTACAGCATGCACATCTACTTACAAATTAAACCAAGAGTCTCAGTGAATCAGTTAAATATATCTTGACAGTGTGATACTAGATTTTCTACCTTTGCCTATACTTAAAATGTCATGTTAAACTTATAACTGAAGGACTATACTGCTGTGACAATATAGGAGTAAATGATGGGAGAGGGGGAAAAGGAGAGAAAAAAAGGGAATGGAGAGAAGAAATCCTTATGCCTACAAACTACACCACAGAAAATTAAAAATAACAATTACAAATAATCATAATTTGATATTATTTTAATTCTAACTCTAATGAAAACAAAGTATTAGAGAGATATATAACTTGTCAAATGCACATTGCTAAAAAGTTTAAAATCCAGAATTTCAGGTTGGGCATTATGAATCCAAAATTCGTTACCATTAAGTCATCCACTTGCACCAATGATCTGTGACTATATAACTGACAGTTTCATATTCACTTACTTTGGGTAAATAGCCTTGCTAACATAGAAAATGAAAGAATTCCCATTTTTAAACCAAATGTCATATTTTCCAACATTTTAGGAAAATCCCAGGCTTCATTCCCTAGTCAGTATATAACCTCATTAATTGTATTTATCAATAGCTTAAAGATCATATCAAATGCACAGTTAACAGTGAGCACACAATCTTCATGAGCCAAAATTCTATAAAAGAGACAACTAAAGAGATTTCTATAATTTGCCACAAACTTTTGCTTTTGTTCTCTTTGCCTACTCTTAGACTCCTTGATCCTGTGAGTCATCCTAAGGCTAGAACAAGTTCAGCCTTGGTCCCCTCCCTGCCTTAATTTTCACTCTCTGTTTGACAGGGCTTTTGTGTACATCCTCAGAGAGTCTTAGGTGTTTGCTCACAAAGCCTCAGGCAGAGGAAAAGATTTTCAAACAAACACACTTAAAAATTAAGACAATGCCCTTTGGCATCCCTCGGCTGCTTCTCTTATAGTTCTGTCAAGAACAGAAAGCTTCACATTTTAGAACTTCAGATGGGATAGAATCCGCAACCTAACTCTAGGTACCTATGATACATTTGTTATGATTTTCCAGATCTCATCTTTAACCAGTTGCTTCTTGGTACACAGGGATGATGGTATTTACTGCTTTGTAGATTATAATGAAGATAATACCAGATTTGAGTGTTCAATGCAAGGAATTAGAAGGGGAATTTTAAATGGCCTTAGCTGAAGAAGTAGGGAAATAAAGGGAATTTGCTAAAATTCCCCATAAGAAGATTCTTTGTATGATTCCATAAGAATAATTAGAGTGTCTTTACCCAATTTTGTGGGCTATGGAGATTTCAGATTATACAATCCAAGAAAATATTCATATAAGCACTTCATCTTCACTCCTATTAACATATAAGCATCCTTAATTGTCATCATCATAAAGGATTCCTGTTAGCAAAGCAACACTGTCAATCTTTTAGCAACTTTTAAAAAATATTTCACATGGAATTGGTGATTCTTTCTTTAAATAACAAAGATATGAAAACAACACCCAAGACTTAGAATGGAAGGGTAAAGCCAACAGGATTCGTGAAAGTTTGACTTGGTGTGTGTAAGAGAGAAAGTTAATGTCATTTATGAGAACTGAGGGGTAACAGAAGATTGAGAAAACAGCTGAAAGGAGGAGTATATTTTAAAAGATTTATTGTATTTTCATTGGAAAGTCCGATATACAGCGAGGAGAGACAGAAAAGGAGAGACAGAAAGGAAGATATTTGGTCTGCTGTTTTACTCTCAAAGTGGCTGCAATGGCCAGAACTGAGCTAATCCGAAGCCAGAAGCCAGGAGCTTTTCTGGGTTTCCCACGTGGGTACAGGGTTCCTAGGCTTTGGGCTGTCCTTGACTGCTTTCCCAGGCCACAATCAGGGAGCTACATAGGAAGAAGCAGCGGCACCGGGACACAAACCAATGCCCATATAGGATCCTGGTGCTTACAAGGCAAGGATTTTAGCTGCTAGGCTATAGCACCAGGCCCAGAAGGAGGAGTATTTTTAAAACATCACATACTTCGACTAGCTCCATCAGTTTTGGATTCATTTGCTCAATAACAGAATCATCATCTGGTCCTCAGCATCCTACAGCTTGACCTTTAACTGGGTCCTTCCTTCCTCATGAGTGTTTCAGTATCTATCCTACCAACCCTTTTTTCTGTATTTAATTTAATCATTATTAGAACCACCACCAAGTTTAATAATCTCTCTGTTTACAGCAACAGGTATGCAACCATTATTTATTCAAAGGTGACGAACCTTTACCACTTTGAAGCCAATGGTCTCTTGCCACCTACTTATCTGGGTTTCTAAGCTGATAACTTCAAGTTCGTGTTTCCCATGATTTTCAGTATTGCTCCTACATGTCACTTTCCATTTTTGTACTCATAGTTCCAAGCCCTGGAAGGAAGTTGCTGAATGCTTCATCAAGACAAACAACAGTAGGTCTAACAGTGGGTCTATCATAGCTGCAATATTAACAGTCCTAACCTGACGCAAACAAGGCCCAAGATGTGGCCCCAAGCTAGCGTGATGTTCCTGCACAGCCATGGGCTGTATCCTTGGATCCTGCATCTACCCCGCAAACCTCACTTTTGTAATACACCACTTCCTGTTCATTTCACAGCTACAATTATATTTGCTGTATTTTGAAATTTCTCATTATATTTTCTGAACCAATTGAGTTAGCTCACCATGATGCCTAGCAAATATACCGTTAAGACACTTTGTGAATTGGAGAGAAGATTCTTTGCTTGATGTATACAGGACACTTCAAAAAGGGGGTTATATTATGATGCAACTATGAATGGCTTTCAAAAATTTATGTCAAAATAAACTTTTTAATTCAATTTTTCCATGATGTATCAGCATAAATATCACTTATTTTCCAAGACAGTGCTTTACAATGCAGAGAGCAGGAAGGAATAAAGTTCAGAGAGGATTTCCATTTTAATCATCAAGTGAATTAAATGAGAACAGTCTATTTTGAAGAACTGAAGCCAAGTCAAACAGCAAAACAAGCTATGTTAATTTGAATGAGACTCTACAATCACCGATATAGGGAACGTGTTTTGCTTAAGAAAAGAACAATGTGTTGAAATTATTTGAGAGGCAGAGAGAGGGAAACAAGATAGGGAAGGAGTGAGAGAGAGAAGACTGCCTTTCCTCTGCTTCACTCCTCAAATGCCCAAATTGGGAACCCCCAAGAGGGAGACAAGGACCCAAATACCTAAGCAATCATGGCTGCCACACAGGGTGTGGATGAGTAAGAATCTGGAGTCAAGAAGAGAGACACAACTGAAATCCAACAATCCAAAATGGCACGTACCTTCCCCTAGCAGTGTCCTAACCAGGGCTTTAAATTCCCACTGCAAGAAAAATGTTAACCTCATGGAAACCAAATTGCATGAAGTTATTAAAGCCTATCAATGATAACTTGGCTAACACTGTTTCTTTTTTATTATGGTCTGGCTACATACATAGAAACTGTGAGTGATGACATTATTCTTTTGCTGACTTTATTCTTTATTCTTTTATTCTTGTCTACCTTTTCTGAAAACATTCATGTAAGTCTGCCTTCTCTCCATAGTCGCTAAACATTTGCCTTGGGTTATTTCAATCTTTCTTCACCCAACGTCAGTGTGTGATACAGCTATATTAATGAATAATTTATATCACTAACAGGAAAACAAGTCTGTTACAAATAATGATGAGCCTGAGGTAAGAAACACCATTGATTCCGGTTTACCTTTAAGTTCCAAAAAAAAAAAAAAAAGATAAAAAGAAACTCAGAGGACCGACAAAAATACTACACTGGAAATTAAAACTTCATGCAAGGGATGGATGTTTTGGTCTAGCGGTCAAACTGCTGTTTGGAAACCGGGATTGCGTTCTTGCCTAGCTTTCCTCTTTCTCTCTCTCTCTCTCTCTCTCTCTCTCTCTCTCTCCATTTCTATCTCAGACACTCCCATTCCATGTCTATTATGCTAACTGTGGCTTATCTTACATAGTTTCACAAAAACTAAAGTGTCTTTACACATGCTGTTTCAATTGGGTGTATTAGATATTTATTCATGCTTTAATTCACACAATATTTACTTAGATTTCATGTTTTTTGTTTACACAACCATGAGGGCACTCTAAAAGCAGATGCCACACAAACTATATAGTGTATATTCAAAATTGCTTAAGCAATAAAATGTCTACATTATAGGCCATTAACTACTAGTAAATCCCATATTGCTTTAATTGCATAAGGGAAATTAAAAGCCAAATAGGTATTTTTAATATTTCTCCTTTGCTTTGCTTTTCAGTTGAAGAGTGGAAAGCCTACTATAATTAGTCCTAGTAATATCACTTGAATGTGATGGAAGGAAGAGCTAAAGGTCTTTACACTACAAATGCTGATATCAAGCCCAGAACAATCATTTTGCAACTGTGATCCTCGAGAACTGTGCAGCAAGCAAGAGACAAGTTAAGGTGACCAGGGAGAAGAACCATTCCCTCAGCTTTTCGGATGCTCTGCATATGGGACATTGATGCAAAAGTACGTCAGAAATCTGAAGATGGCCTCCACATTGAGTTAGGGGGATAAACCTGCGTAAAGTATTGAGAAATCTTCCTCCGTACCTGTGTATCTGTGGGCAAACAATTCATCCTCCTTGGGACAGACTTAGGCGTTTATAAAAAAAAAACAAAAAAACGGAGATTTTGTTACATCTGATAAGCTGAGATGACAGGCCTGACTTATCAGACTCCGAGAAATGCCATTTGACTGCTAGAGGTGTTAGGTGATGCACAACCCTTCACATGGATGCTCATAAACACTATAATTATGAATAAACCTAAAAATCTATAGAATGCAATCATAGTTGCTATAGTACCTTATTTAAATTATTCTGCCTATGAAGATGAAGAAAGTAGGTAGTTCTGTTGAGTGATGGGCTGTGAAGGCCAGCAATACCACCCTCACCACAGCCTTCACCAAATTCCACCACCCAGGACACATTCAAAACCTCTAGTTTTGGGCCCAGCACAGTGGCCTAGTGGCTAAGATCCTCACCTTGAACGTGCTGGGATCCCATATGGACGCCGATTCTCATCCCAGCAGGCCCTACTTCCCATCCAGCTCCCTGCTTGTGGCCTAGGAAAGGAGTCAAGGACGGCCCAAAGCCTTGGGACCCTGCACCCATGTGGGAGACCTGGAAGAGCTCCAGGCTCCTGGTTTTGGATTGGCTCAGCTCCAGCCATTGCGGCTGCTTGGGGAGTGAACCATCAAATGAAAGATCTTCCTCTCTGTCTGTCCTCCTCTCTGTATATCTGCCTTTCCAATAAAAATGAATAAATCTTGAAAAAAAAACCTTTAGTTCTGAGGAATAAGGTCTTCAGAGGAATATTGCTACATATTCAAATACATGTGTACAATTACTGTTTTAGTTTTTAGAATGACCACCTCATTTTTGCTACAAAAATCAGGAAATTTAAAAAATCAGTCTTTTAAGAAAACATTCATACAAGTCTTCACTGTAACGCAGAGCTTGAATTCGTTCTGAATATGATCTAAGAATTTGATTCTGAGCAGGCTCTTCTCTGTATCATTTTCCCTGTGAAAAACAGGGATGAGAAGCTAGATTGAATGTTAGAGTCTCACATGTAAATAAGAAAAACACCCATTTATCAAAATTTATGCATTCATGTCAACATTATCATTTCTTTGCCTGCTCTCCTTGTCTCCCCCAAGTACATGATAACCATTGCTCTATTACCCATGGGCATTTAGGATAGCTCTGGCTTTATTCTTGAACAGGTAGTACAAGCAACACTGAAAGACAGAGATACAAGCATTTTTCAGGAATATTTGGAAAACCAAGAATGCTACCTTTCTATTTAAGGACAATGTCCTCAGTCATTACACTATCAAGAGTGTTATTTAGAGTCAAGCTCCTCCAACTATCTAGTCAGGAAAGTGAGGGAAAGGGATTTAGAATATCCAGGCTGCCTAAAACATCAAAGTATAGAAATGCCTCAGAAAACATATTTACAGCTTGTTCCAAATGTCCTGAATGATCACGCATTTATCTGGTGTCTTAAAAATATATTTCAGACTGTAACTTCAGGTGGTCATAAAGTCTCCAAATTTCCTACATAAAAACTATTTCTGAAAGTCCCTCTTAGCTCAAGATAGGCAGGACCAAGTATGTGTTCATCATATCAATATCCAAAGGTCCAATTTGCCTTTTCTTTTTAAATTTGGTGTCAGAAAATAAAAGAATTAAGAAGATAATTTTATGTAGGTGTAAAAACTTTTGAAATCCATAAACATCTTTTCCATAATATACACTTTTCTTGAACATTTTGAAGTACCTTTGTGTGTCACATACAAAATTCTGAGATTACTTATTGCTTTCCCAGATTTTGTAATTCTCTGTACCCAACTTTGAAAAATGTTGCAACCAAGGCTGCATATTAGATTCACCTAGGGTTTTTAAAATGAGATTTAATCGGTCTGAATTGGGACCTGAATATCAGTTGTCAGCTTTTTAAATTCCCCGAGCAGGGTCAGCACTGAGGTGTAGCAAACTCCTCCTTCCTGGCTGCTCCTCTTTCAATCCAGTTCCCTGCTAACTGCACCTAGGAAAGAAGCTTTAGAGGATGATCCAAGCGCTTTGGTCCCTGTACTCACATGGGTGACTTGGAAGGACCTCCATGTTCTTAACTTCAAACCAGCCTAGCTCTAACCCTTGTGGCCTTATGTCTCCATTTGGAAAGTGAACCTGTAATGAAAGATCTATCTCTCCTTCTCACTCTGTAATGCTTTCAAATAAAAATAAATAAATCTTAAAACACAAATAAAAAATAGACTCCATAGGGAATGTTGATGTCCAGGTCATGTTGAGGCAAATTCTAAAGCAGTGTTGTTATTATTATTATTATTTATTTGTATAAGGTGAATACATTTCCTGTATTTCACTCGACAGACTTAGGAGCATAATGATACTTCCCAATCTACCCTGCAGATTTCTGGATTCTACCCAAGAACTGTTGAATTAAAAAATATGAAGACAAGGCCTGTGTCCTTTTTAAACAAGTGATTCCAAAATTCCCAGTTAATAAGAATGCCTTCTAAGTACAATAATCTCTTCTGGAATTGAAACCATCCCAGTGATATAATTTAAAATTCACCTGTGTCCGAAAACAGCAAGCAACACATTTCCAGTACAAGGAAAAATATTGCATTAGAGGTGCCCACAGTGAGTCTGACAGAGCGAAAGAACCACACACTGCAGGGAACCCTGGTAATTAAGCATGTAGACTACCAACTTTTTACTATATCAGAAATTTTATGTGGCATTATTGCTGTAATTAAGGAAACTATATTAACCTGAAGACTCCTGCACCTGATGTAACAGGACTTGGATGATTTAATTAAATAATACTATCAGGCTCTTGCGCTATAAAATTCCACTTACAGATTTTGGTCCATGAAGGTAGAAATTTCTCAGAGCGTAATGAGATAAAGAAGGGCTCTGGGTAAGAGATTAGCTATTACTTGATGAATGTCATCAATATAGACGACCAATCCAGATCATTCTAAGAACAGGAGACCGGCAGGCTGGGAAGATTTTCAGCCATAGAAGCAGTATCATTGCAACTCAACATTTTGTTCTCTTCCACTTACACCTTTCAAGATAAATCTCACAACATATGATATTTTATACCTTATTTTGACTTCTGATTTATGGGGACTCCACTTCTCTGATTCTTCTTAGCATGTGCTTACTCTCTAACCCTCCCCCGTCTTGTTTCGCTGCTGCTCTCAGCACTGAATTAGCAGTACATGCAGACCCCTTCTTGTTTTTAGCATGGGTTGCAGTAGGTGATCTTTGTGTCTTATCTCCTACAGACCAGAGGGCACAGACAGAGTTTTACAATATTATTAATCTTCAACCACACAGTATATACAAAACGAGGTTGGTAAATGTTCCCTAAGTGGAAGCACTAAAAACATGCGACAATCCCTTTCATTTCTGCACCTATTACTTCCTTATTTGTAGTCATCTCTACCCCTCTCAGTATGTCAATAGGTCTTTTAAAAGAGAGAGAGAGAGAGAGAGAGAGAGAGAGAGAGAGAGAGAGAGAGAGAAGGAACCAGCATTGTAGTACAGTGAGTTAAGCCCTGATCTGCAACACCAGAATCCCACACTGAGCAATGGATTGAATTCAGGCCACTCCACTTTCCATCCAGTTCCCTGCAAATGCAATGGAAGATAACTGAAGTACTCCAGCCCATTCTATCCACATGGGAACCCAGGTGAAGCTCCTGCCTTTGACCTGGCTTAGCCCAGTATGATGATATCTCTCTTTCTCTCTCTCTCTCTCTCCCTCTCTCTCTTTCTTTCTCTAACTCAGCCTTCAAATAAATAGATATATCATTGAGAGAGACAGAGTAACAGAGAGAATGAAAGGTCAAAGATGAACTGAATCAAGTGAGGCAGTGGTAGAGTTACTAGCACCCAGCCTCTGTTACAGACCAAGATGGTTAGAATCTTCCATTTATATGCAAGGTCTTTCTCTGTGTTTTTAAAATTCACAATGACCTATAATGAAACCTCAGAGGACTTTGGAGATGTTGAAAGAGGCTAATTAGTTTCTCCTTGTCTCCCTTTTTCATCAACAGAACAATCATGTTTATCAGAGCTATGCACTGAGCATCTAAGTCACATTATACTTAAATGTAGGGATTTGCTGACAAAAGAACACTTAAGAATTTCTAAAATATTTTAATGACATCTAATTTCATCAGTAAAGACATTGATGCTTTGAGAGAAAATAATTTTCTACATTGACAAAGCTAACAAATGGCTAAATCACAAATGACAGTAGGTCTCAATTTCCAGTCATCTGTAGACCATTTTTTCAATGCTTTGGAGTCAGTTGGTATGAGAAAGAGGGACATAGGTGTGAGGGGTGGTTAAAAGAGAGCAGTTTATCAAGGGATGTTAACTTGTGTAAGTTAACACAATCTACCCTACCATTAAGCAGGTGGGATATCACCAATATCCATTCTTTTGGGCTGGCACATGTGTATCTACATCATCGTTCATATTACAGAAGAAACACACACAGCTCCTTTCAGTCATGTGTCCCATCCTTCACTCACATACACACACACACACACACACACACACACAGGTGAACAGGACTCATTGATCACCCTGGGAAACAGGACAAAAAGGAGATGACATAGGCGGTGATGTACCAGCATGGACAAGTCAGGCTGGGTTGGCACTGGGGCCCAGGCATCGAGTAAGAGAAAAGAAGTAGGTTTACTGAAGTCCTGTTGTTGAGTCTCACAAGCACAGAAACCTGTTTCCATGGTCTCCTGCAGAAGACATAAGAGCTCGTGTGAAAAGCCTTAGTTTCAGAAACAGGATCGATGGTTTTGAGTTCCAGCTCTTCTCTACATAGCTCTTTGACTATGGGCCAACTGCTCCACTTTTGAATCATATCTATTTTCATCCGTAAACAAAGGGCATTATCCTGCTCAATGGACCCTATGAGGATGGATGGAAAAATCGAGCTGCATATTACACGGGGAAGTGCTTAATAAACAGTAATGGATTTTCAAATTATAGCATGTCCCAAGTTAATTATCACCATAGAAATCAGTGGAGGGAGAGCAATTACTTAGCATCTTCTGTGATGAGGCCACTGGTGTTAAGCCTGGAGCCCAGCTTCTTAAGGAGCTATACCTGAGGAAGGTGCTAATGGGCACAGCTGTTCCACTAAGCTCTGTCATTCACACTCAAATGCACAGCTTGAGCAGAATTTTCTTTACAACTAACCTGAACAAATAAGCAAAGCCTCCCAGGATGCATTGCAGATTGTGCTATGTCCCTGTGCAAAAAGAACATCTCCACTGCTTCAGGAATTTGGGGGACATTAATTGCCTAGCTTGAGATTGGGGCTTTATTCCTCATTTTTCTTTCATGCTTTTTATTACAAGTGAAATCAGGTAGGTGCTTCTGATATTTGCGATGTGACACAATAATGATTCACCGCACAGAACTGGGGTGTCCTCGCAGCAATCTGAAGAGGAAATAAATACAGGAGCAATCACAAGTATTATCTTCCCAGCCAGCATGATGTGACATAAAACAAAGAATTTCACCACAGGGAGGAAGTACCCCTCCAGGATGGGGGAAGTGTGATCTTTTCTATCTTCCAGATAGAAACTTTGTGGGCTAAGTTCCCCAAGTTCAGATGTTGCTTTCAGATAACTTTTGACTTGTCAGACTTTGAGAAAGAGCTGTAATTAGAACAAGGCAGTGATTTTTCCCTGCTCTCTGAAATTAAAGACAATAGACCTTAGCCAGATAAATTTCAAATGACTCTCTGAGTGCACTCCCTTTTTATTGAACAGGTTTGCTATGTCTTGATCTTGCAAATGAGTCAGCAAAAATCGAACTGTTAATATTATCTGAGTGATTCTGTGGCCAGGCCCCATAAGGGGTAAATTGTGTGTTGCTCTCTCGTCATTCAAAAGACACAGAAAAGTACTGAAAACAAATAAGATGAATTAACTAATGTACTAAGTGCTTTTAAAATATCCTATAACACAATCTTCACACCAAGTCCAGAAGACAACTACTAAACTTTTGCTTTAAACCCAGAGATTAGGGACTAACACAATGCCCAGCTTCTCCATTTCCCATCCCAGCTTTCTGCTTGTGGCCTGGGAAAGCAGTAGAGGTAGCACAAAGCCTTGGGACCCTGCACCTGTGTGGGAGATTCAGAAGAAGCTCCTGGCTCCCAGCTTCGGATCAGTTCATATCTGGTCATTGCAGTCACTTGGGGAGTGAACCACTGGATATAAGATCTTTATTTCTGCGCCTCCTTCGCTATGTAAATCTGCATTTCCAAAAAAAAATAGATGTCTTTTTTAAAAATGCACAGATGAACATAGGAACAAACTAGAAAAAGCTCTTCTACTGGTCCAGACATTGCCACTACCTCCTGTCCCGGTATGTAGTAAAATTATTTCAAGTTGAGAACACAGTTTATATGTCGAATGCCATCCCAGGAGACAGCATGTACAAAATTCCATTTATATTATTTTCTGGCATGTTTTTCCTCATCAACCTTGTTCATAGGAAATAGTCTGTATCAATTAATAGTCTGTATCAATAGTCTGTGGTAACAGAACTCATTTGCTTGAAAGGTTCCAGATTCATCTTTCCCTTACAATGGACATCTATAGCAAGTGTTCAACTCATAAGCTAGATCATAGTGCAGATGTGGCTGCACAGAGATGACCATCACTGGGATGGCTGGGAAATTATAAAGGAACTCTTAAAACCCTGGAGAACATTAATCAAACATCAACAACGTAAAGCAGTTGTTGTATAGTAGGCTAAGTTCTATGCCAGCTGCTCAGCTTCCAATCCAGTTCCCTGCAAGAATCTGCCTAGGAAAAGGGCAAGATGGACATCTCTTGTGTGTGGCTTGAGCTCTGCCACCACGAGGGAGATTTGGAGGAAATTCTTGTCTCTTTGCTTTTGCATGACCCAGGCACAACCACTGCAGACTCTCTAGGGAGTAGACCAGCACATAGAAGATCTCTTTGTCTCTTTTCCCTTCTTTCTCCTTTCTTTCTCTCTCTCTCTTCCTCTCTCTCTCTCTTTCTTTCTCTCTCTATTTCTCGCCTCTCTCCTTCCTTCTTCCTCCCCTCACCCTGTCAAATAAATATAACAAAGTTTTTTAAAAAATCCAATGATGTGGCTTACTTTCATGCATATGTGAAAGCTGAAAACTCCAGGATTAAGCAAACTTTAGTTGAAAAAGAAAAATGAGTTAAGCAAGAATTAGGATTAGGGTATAATGTTCCTGCCAAACAAATGCTGTTCCCATGAGATCACAAAGCAAGCGCAGTGAAGAGCTGGTGAGACAGAGAAGGAAATGACAAAGGGAGTGAAAAAGTTCCAGGAGATAATTGGATTTAAGGAAAAACAAGGGAGAAGTACATTCTAAAAAAGAAATGTTTCAAATAGCCTGTAATGTTGCAGAGAATTAGAGAGGCTAGGGAGGGAAATGTAATCACTTGATTTGCTTATAAAAAAGCCATTAGTGGGATGAACATTTAGAACAGTCATTACAACACTACTTGGGATACCTATACCCACATGAGAGGCCCAGCTCCACTTTCAATTCCAGCTTCCTTCTAATGTGATGATCAAAATACTTGTATGCTTACCATCCATTTGGAGACCTAGATTAATTTGCCAGATCCTCGCTTTGGCATAACCCAGCCTAAGCTGTTGTTGATACTTTAGGAGTAGACCATTGGATGGAAGATTTCTCTTTCTCTCTCTCTCTCTCTCTCTCTCTCTCTCTCTCTCTCTCATTTTAAAATAAATAAACATTTAAAAATAAGTCAGCAAATACTATTAAGAGGCAATGTTAGAACACATTGTGGGATGAATGGATCAATAAAATGCATATATATGTAGCACATGGAAAAGGAGTATCATTCAGCTGTTAAAAAATACAGTTTTATCCTTTGCATCAAAATAAATGCAACTCAAGGATGTTATGGTAAATGGAATCAGCTGGACACAGAAAGACAAACACCACATGTTCTCCCTTAAGTGAGGGAGCTAGAATTTTTAAAGAAAAAAATCAGAAACCAAAATATGGAAATGTATTCCTAAAAACATAGTTTTGTCAAACTTTATGTTTGTCAAACCAATGGTTAACCTTGATATGTTACTATAGTTGCAATGATCTTTAATAATTTTAAAATGTATTGTGCTTGAGTAAAACAGTCATTTTTTCATTTGATCTTTGTTTATAACTCTTGCCACTGAAATAAAATCTTTTTTATTTTTGGACACTGGATTTAGTGAAGCTTTATACCATTAACTACAACGTGAATTTTGCATATGTTGTCTCAAGAACTACAAAAGTAAGAAAGAGAAGGATGGAGGAGGAGAGGTAAGTATCATCATATTCTTAGAATTGTACCTGTGAACCATAATGAATCTGTTTTGTTTGTACTAATAACAAATTAACATGAGATATATAAAATAGTATAACACATTAAAAGAAGTTTTAAAAACGAAAAGAATACAAAATGAGGATATACCACTGCTGGGAAAATTGAAGTGGTGGCGAACATGAGAATTTGACACATCAAAAAAAAGGAAATATAACCTGATGTATGGCATGAATCTAGGGATGGGAATGACTAAGTGTGCTCAAAGGTGAAAAGGAATAGATTGAAGATCAATTCAATCAATGAAGAGAAATATGGCATAAAATCAGAAAAGACAGGCTGAAGCCAAAGCGAAGAACAAGTGCTGGAAGACTCTTCCGTAGAAAATAAGAAAATGAGGGGAAATTACTCGGATTTCTCAATCATCTCAGTGTAATTGGAGCTAGGAACCAGACCACCTGAGAACGAGGAGGAGGACGGAGACCCCTGTTATCTGCTTTGGGGATCATGAAAATGTGGATATTTCTGATGGAAAATCTAACAGTTCAATGACAACAAATTGAAAGGCTTAGAAAATTGAGTGGAATCTAAGTTCTAAACTACAGAACTACATTTTACTAAAACACCTTGATCAATTTTGTTGAGACTTTGTGACTTAGAGGATCCAGGCTTGTCAGTTGATCACAGAATATCATGAAGCTGGGAAACACTCTACAGTGGGCTCTTGCATCTTTCTCGGGCAGCACTCCCCTACTCTGAATGATGACTTTTTTCAGCCAAGGGCACAAGAATGGAAGGAGACAGTGTAGACAAAAGGCACAATCTCTGCTTCTGAAAACCTTACAATCTTCTTGCACAGGAAGGGTCAGCCCTCTCCAGAAATAATTGGAGTTTTCAGAAGGAGACAGTGTCAATTGTAGCGCCAAGAAAATGGTAAGAACTGGATATCCAAGAGCCGAGTGTTTGTGCATTCTGTAGACATCAAAGGCTGCCAGAATCACAGAGGTTTTCTAGAGTCTGAACTCATACAAAGCTTTTACGTTTCCACAATTAAGTACTAATAATGGTCTTTCATCTAGTACAATTTTTTTTTTTAATTCTCTGAAGAAATACAGTCAGGACAGCCTTCAACCTGGACCTGAGAAGTCATTTGAGGTTAATTTGGTATACATGAAATTCGTATTCTTAAGTAAAAATGTGCTAGGTTATTACAGTTACCTGTTGATAAATCTGTAATGGTGTATTTCTTAAAATGATGGGCCCTTTCAATGTGCATTGTTAACTGGTCCACACCTTGGCGATTATTGCAGATTTTCTTTCTCTATTTAATTAGGTGATTTGATTTTACTTTATATAATTACAGTATTTGTCTCCCCTTTTGTTTGAGGCAAAATTGTAATCATTAGTTTTAGCACCTGAAGCTGCTAAATGAATATTTACTAAAATAAAAAAGAAAGCCACTGAAAAGGGTGTAATTGTAGCTGAACCAGAAAATTTCCATTTCGCATCAATCATCTTAATTTCATTGTGGTTACTGAACTCAAAATGAAAAGGTAAAAAAGCCCAGGGAGAGCAGAAAAAATAATGTTGCATCTTTACAGTAAACAGCTCCAAAGAACATGGGGCAAACAGCACAGCCCTTCCTCCAAGCAGCACACAGGGAAGAACAGCAAGGAGAGGAGGATGATACGGTGTCCACAGCAACAACAATAGCAAAGGCAGACCGAGTAGGGAACGTGCAGGTCATTACGATATGTCCCATTCACCACAAAAACCTCAGCTAATAAATCCAAGAGCATATTTGAATTCTGATCAATCTCCTTAAATTTAGATGTCAAATTGGCTGGACCTGTATCATGGTGCTCTGTATTGCAGATGTTCCTGGTGTCATGGTGATATTTGGGTGACATGAACATGAGTGATTTTCACGTGGAAAATAGTCTCTCATAATGTACAAGAGTCTCCTACAATCAGCTGAAGGTCTTCAGGAAACAAAGATCTTCATTACCTGAGCAAGAAGACACCCTGCTTGCAGAATGCCATTGTACCAACCACAGCATTAGCTCTAACTCAACTCTCTTGCTTGCCTGTCTAGCCCACAGATTTTGGATCTATCTGGCTTCTGTATGAGGCAACTTCTAAAAAATGAATATATCTACCTATCTACCTATCTATCAATAGATCCTGTTTTTTTCTGTTTATCTGGGGAACCCTGAGCAATGTCCCAGGTTAAACATCATGCTATTATTATGATTATCGTTATTGCTATTGATGCTTTCATTAGAAAGTATAAGTTAAATATCCCTAATCCAAAGCACAAAACATCTCCCAATGTGAATTGTTTTGAATGATTCCATAAAGCATTTCACTTATCAGAAGCATTTCAGATGAATGAAATAAAACTTGTGTTTCCACTTGACCTCTATTAAAAGAGTGAGCAAGGTATGCTTACAGAACATTGAAATCTGGAGATTTAGCTATGATATTGATTAAGTAGATTAACTTATCTCTCTGTATCTCTCTTTTGTCTTCTGTAGTACAACCAGGGTGGGCAGGAACTGAACTTTCTTACCAACATAGCATTGAATATGTAATATACTTACTTTATTGATAAATCCTCAAAATGTTGCTCGTTAAATAATATACAACTTAGCCTTTTTTCTTTTTTAAACGAAATTACTTACTAATTTTAAAATGGACGGAGAGAGGGGAAATGGAGAGAGAAGGAGTAAGAAAGGAGGGTCCCAAATGCCACAACAGCCAGGAATGAGTCAAGCCAAAGCCAGGAGCCCAGAACTCCCTCCAGGCTTCCCATGCAGGTGGCAGGGATTCAAGCAACTCACAACTTAATTGCTGCACTAAATGCTTGCCCCCCATTTTCCTTTTAAGTAAGCATCAGCACTGCTTGTCCACCTAATCTAAATCAAAATGTAAATTTTGTTACCTTTGGCTACAATGGGGATTATGCCCTTCTCTTCCTTTGGTTTCAGAGATAAATTTCTTTCTGTTTCTTCTTGAGGTAGACTCATTGGGAACAAAATATTTATAGTAAATATGGCAAAAGCTGTAATCCCTAAATATGTAAAGAACTATAAATAAAGCAGCAATCACTCACAGCAGCAAAACAGAGAAACGCTGTGGCAGGCGCTGTGGTGCGGTGAGTCAAACCACCACCTGGGGTGCCTGCATCTCATATCAGAGTCCCAGCTCCTGTGTTGCTGATTCAGCTTCCCGCTAATGCATCTGGGAGACAAGACATGATAGCTCAGGTGCTTAAGTCCCTAGCACCCACATGGTGATGGAGTTCTACAATCCTGCCTTCAGCCTGGTCTAGCCATCTAAGCTGCCTATTACAGCCATTTGGGGAGTGAACCAGTGAATGAAAGACATTCTTTCTCTCACTCTTACTCTCTTCTCTTTCTCTCCTTCAGTGTGGCTTACTGAGGCATACAAATAACAGAAACACATATAGAACTTTCAGAAAAAAATCTGGAAATATGAGTCAAGATACTTGAAATACACAACTCCCCAACTTCACTGTTAGTGACTTCCTCATGCATTCGTAACCATTAATCAGGCCTTTGGAGGTAGTTTTATGTAAACATTCTGTAAACTAACTAAAAATAATTTCTGATTGATAATAAAGAAATGAATAATTAAATCATGATTTAAGTATTATTAACCTTACGTTTATTAGAAGTCCTTAGTAATATAAGCAAAGATTGGTGGTATCAGTGTGCTGTAGTTGGTAAACCTGCCGATTGCAATGTCTGCCCCTCCTTTCAGAATACCTGTCAGAGCGTCAACTTCTGATCCAACGCCTTGCTAACAATATACCTGAAAAGGCAGTGGAAGATGGCTGAAATACTTGGGCACATGCCACCCAGGTGGGTGGCCCAGACGGAATTGATGGTTCTTGGCTTTGACCTGGTCCAGACCCAGATGATGGCAAACTTCAGAGGAACTAAACCATAATGTGGAGGATGCCATTACCTCTATCACTTCCCCCATCCCTCTCTGTCACTCTGCCTTTCAAGCAAATAAATAAATCTTAAAAATAAAATATTTACCATATGATACTAAATAAGAGCTGAAACAAAACAAGAAGTATTACTTAGAATAGTCTTCCCCGGAAGATATTTACTTCATTGCCCAGCTGGCCACATAGATCTGTAGGCAACTCACTCAGATAAAAAGGCAAATATGTCAGGAGAGGCTGGCAGTAGCAGGTGCCTTGGTGCCAGTGTTGTTGGTTCACTGGCAAGTTATTCATAAAAGTGTGAGGCATGGAGCTGTGCAGGCTAAGCATTACTCTTGCACTGCAATATACCTCTATTGTTGGACCTCAATATCAAGCCTATTCCTTATACATTTATAGCTTCAGTTTTTCTTAAACAGAATGGGAATACTAATAATATGCCTCCCATATAAACCAATCATTAGAATTAAATGAAATAATTATTTAAATTACCTCATAGTGCCTGGTATATTGTAAATGAGCAATAACTGCTGATTAATTTCATGCTGGGAAGGTTTGCCTCCTGAAATGAGGCATATGTTCTGATGCATTCCATTAATTAATTAAGACTAAATTAATTAATACTTAATGGATTTCATACTCAGTATGGAAACCTAACTACTTTTTAACATATTCCAATTATATTCCTTTCTGATAAATTAATTATAGTACTCATCATTGCTTGCTAGAATTATTGGGGACCAGCGGTAAGTGAGGCAATGCCTTGAATGCATTTAGTAGAATGCTTGGCATATAGCAAATAAATAAAGAAATGATGACTTTTAAAAAAGAGAAGAGAAACAGGGCACACTCTCCATCTATAATTTTAGTTAAATGAATGGTTCCTCTTTCAACCACTAGACCAAACAATTTCTATTGGTTGTTTTGTATAAGACAGAAATTATGCAAGTGCAAGATGAATTTGCACACTGAGAATGACATGAGCAAACAAAGCACAAGAATCAGCCAAGTGTGATAGGAAGTAGTTCGCACTGTTCCTCATAGGAATGCTTTTCCTCTCATTTACTTACATAGTGTGCTTCAGGTTTTTTTTTCCCACTGTTACTGAAAAAACGGATACAGTCATTACCTAAGAGGCTAAAATTAGAGAATTTGAGAGGAAACTGACAACAGCAGTGGGAGGGGTTAAAAAGCAGAAATCTGATGTGAGTAATTTAATAGTGATATTTTTTCAAGTGAAGGAAAAAGAAGTAGCTAAAAACAACAGAGTATTCTAAACTGTGTTTCATTTGAAATGTCATATGTGCCTCCTGAAATGCTAATGACAAAATTAGCTCCATGTGGTGTGAGGAAGAAACCATCCACAGACTTGAACAGGAAAGCACTACGAATGCAGTTTGTCCCCCATTGGAAATTCCACATTGGAGTAGAGACACAGGCAGAGAGTCTGGCAGCCGAAGTAAAATGTAAGAGATTCCAACTGCAAACAGTAGTGTTTGGGAAATACTACCAACGATGTGTCAGAGTGAGAAGCTCAATGCGAAGATCTAAGTGCGAATAAACAATAGCACGTTTCTCTACTAATCTGGTAACACTTTAAGCTGCAGAATCTTAACTTTTGTCATGTACACACACCCATGCTCACCCACTACACCCCATTACCATCACCAACACACACACACATACCCCTCTTTAAGAAAGGAAGACCATAAAAAACAAAGATCATGAATGTCAATTGATGTCCATTATCATCCACAGTCAGTTGTTGTCCATCACTGTCCACTGCCAATTGATGTCCACCATCATCAGGACAAGGCCAAAAAAATTAGGCGAGGATTGCAGCCAACCTTCACCATTTTCAAAGCATTTTCACATTGCCGCATTGATGACACCAATGAGAATACCCATGTTGTTTTAGTTAGGAAAGAGTAGCACAGAAAGCAGAAGACAGAACTTAACTTTCAGGGTGCTTTCTTCATTTCCCATAAAAATGAGAAATTTTGGACAAAAGCAGTTTTTGTGATGGCAAACGCCGAAATGGCATTCTCAAAGGTGTTTGTATTACCCACATCAGTGCAGTTATTTGCTCAGATTAACACCCCTAACTTTACATTTTTATTTTACAGACAAATGACAAGGCTACCTGTTTTTGATCACAGAAACTTCCAATCAAAATGTAGGCAGTTGTAGGAATTTTGTCACTTTTCTGTTCAAGGCTGTCCCCAAGTTGTTAATTTCTGGATACTTTAGCTGCATATCCTGAAATCTGTCTTGATTTGCAGTGCGCATGCAGAATACTGGATGTGAAGACCATTTTTTTCCCTTTCCCTGGAGTACTAGATCTAGGATCCTGTAGAAAGTCCCTGTTGACAGCAGAATGACAAAGCCTTGCAACATTTTTTTTTTCCTTAGGGGATTATTTCACCCCTCACATGGTGCTTTTGTATCATCACACTCAGAAAAAATATTAAAATTTCCTTTTCTTCCTTCTCTAACACATTGGTTAGTAATCCAATACAGTATAAAATGTCTAATGTTTGCCTGCTCTGTTTAGCCTCCTCATCCAACACTGGCCCTCCCTGGGTTGGTCAGGTCCCCTTGGGTTCCAGAAACTACAAAGAGTGGTGAGGCATATCCCACCTCATTTCTGGGATGTGAGTCTTCAGTTGTCATACAGTCCCATCCAGTGAGATTGCAAAGAGGGAATGATAACAACCACTCCAGAAATAGCTTGACGCTGTCTGCCCCTACACACCACAAAGACTGGGATGGAAATAGAGGCAAATTCTCCAAGAACTGTTGATATTCAGAGAAAATTAGCACTAGAAGCTCTGAGACTATTTCTCTTGACTCTCATTACACAGAAAGGAAAACTGAGGCTCCAAGAAGGAAAAGTCATCTGCTTAAGAGTTTACCAGAAGATCTACTGACATGAGTGACTTCTTCAGTCCCAGAACTCAGAGTCCTGGGAGTAGCCCGTGGGCTCACACAGACTAGGAAACCTGTCATCGTTTATGACCAACAATTGAGTGCTTACTCTCACTTCCACCTAAGGTAGCTATCATACTGCTGGGTGAGAAGCTGAGGAGAACGCAACAAGTTCCCTGTGGGAAGCCAGAAAAGCTCCTGACTCCTGGCTTCAGATCAGCTCAACTCTGGCTGTTCTGGCCCTCTGGGGAGTGAACAAGCTGATGAAACACCTTTGTCTCTCCTTTTCTCTATAAATCTGCCTTTCCAACGAAAACAAAATACATCATAAAAAAAAAAAAGCAGCCTCCTTAACAGTGAACCAACTCTGAACCATTGCTCCCTTCTTTGGGAAAGGAGGTCACACTTTTTCCTATATCCTTCAGCTGACTGGGTGAGGCCCACCCATGATAAAGAGAATAACTAGCTCTTATCAAATTCTATGGAGTGAAATGTTAATATCATCTAAAATACTGTCACAGCAACATTCAGATGTGTTTGCCCAAATACTTGTGCATGTGCCCTAGTCACAATGCCACATAAAATTCATCATCACAACCTGTCTTTAATCCTAAACTTCCAGAGGTTTTCGTTATATTCCATTTATTTAAGATTCAACTAATTTAAAGAGAGAGTGAAAGACACACATACACAGAGAAAGAGAGACAGAGAGACAGAGTAAAAGACAATGTGATTTTATATCTACTGTCTCACTCTACAAAAGCCCTCATCAGTAAGACTTACATAAATCTAAAGACAGAAGCCAGAAAGTCCATCCCACATGTGCTGCATGTGTAGCTGGGGCCCAAGGACGCCTCCTGCTGGCTCCAGAATGCATTAGCAGGAAGCTGGATCAGAAGCAGCGTAGCCATATCAAATTGACCTTCCAGTGTGGCAGTGACTTAACCCACCTGTCCCAGTAGTCACTCCCATTATTGTTATGAATGCCTCTAAGTATGGACTTTTTTTAAAAACTCAATTCCTCTGGGGCAAAACAACAGTCAATGTTCTGCAAATCTATTCCTCTACTGAGGTTGGGAGTGGGGATGTGGCAACCTTCTCTTGCTCAGGGAGGGCCGAGAGTCAGGGTCCTTGTTGCTTTGCCTGTCTTCCTCACAAGCTGGAGGAGTGGCGTGGCCAAGGCCCGAGTATGCTTGCTAGACTTCCACCTAAGGTGAAGGCCTGGTCCATCTGTAAGGAGCACAGGCATTCCCTCTCAGCAACACAGTCCTGAGTTAGCCCCAGCAACCAGAGGCCAACACAGGAGAAGAAATGTTAATGTCCTTCCTGCTGACCACAAAAAACAGCCCAGTGGGTGCTAGGATGAGTGGGAGCCCTGGGTTACTGCTCTGAGGATAAGACTATGTCGACTTGGGAAGAAATAGTCCTGATTTAAACCCTTACCAGACCCTCCTCCCCCCACTGAATCTTTGTAGATGCTTTTGATTTGGTGTTTCTTCACTTGCTATTTACTCTTAGAACCATTTTTAAAGGCTTTAAATAGTTTTTGTTGAAATAGTTTTCAAAGGCTACTGGATAACAGGTAGTGGAAGTCCTCATACTCATAACTCAACACCCAGTTTTCTTTTGAAAGCATTACTTTTCTTGTCTTTCAGAAATTGCAATACTATTTGAGGCTGGCATCATAGCTCAACAGGCTAATTCTCAGCCTGCGGCACCAGCAACCCATATGAGCACTAGTTCTAGTTGTGAATGTTCCACTTCCACTTCAGCTCTCTGCTTACAGCCCAGAAAAGCAGTGGAAGATGGCCCAATACCTTGGGACCCTGCACCCACATGAGAGACCCAGAAGAAGCTCCCGGGATCAGCTCAGCTCTGGCCATTGTGGCCATTCAGGGAGTGAACCAGTGGGTGTGAGACCTCTCTCTATCTCAGCTTCTCTTTGTATATCTTCCTTTCAAACAAAAATAAATAAATTTTAAAAGAGAAATTATGATAGCAATAATAATGGCTAATATATATTGATTACTATGACACATTTATTAATACAGTTCCTTATCTGCCTCATTTGTAGATACCTGTATGACATAGAATGCATTTATATATGTATCTCAAATATAAGCATATATGTGCTTGATATATTTACTATGATAATATAGTATAGTAAATTTTATGCATGAAATTTATACAATAGATTTTTTAAAAATAACAATGTAAAAATGGGGCTATAAGGAGAAAATTTTCTTCTGGTTCCCTATTCTGTTGGAAAAATATCGAACAGTCACTGTATTCAGTTACTTGAAAGATGGCATTTTTCTTATACTATTAATCTTCATGAAACTCTTATGAAAGTGACAGTTGCAACCAAGCATTTACAAATCCTAAAAATGCCAGCTAAAGTTGTGCTCCACAACCAATCTCTGTCATTAGGACTGTTTTGCCAGCTGCTTATTGCAATCTTTCTCAACTTGTAAATGAATGACTAAGTTTTAAGATGAGATAACAGTTGGGAATAATTCAAATGCAGCTCAATTTTTCTCTGAGGGTGAGTGATGGTGTTCTCATCATAGATTCATAGGTGAATGCAGGAAGCACAAATATACAAGCTATTTCTTATGAAACAAGTGCTTAGCTTTATGCAGTGAAGCCTAGCCGACTTCAGCTTGGAGGAAACATTTATCCTGAATATGTCCTCAGGAGGCACTCATCTGGCTTAGGTACTCCATGTACTTTTAGCTCGGGACCCACAGAATGCTAGAGGATTTAAAGAATGTGTGATGATTTGCAAGTATTGGCTGGCCTGGCAAGACAGCCAGGGCAGTGGGAGCTGGGAATGGCAGCCAAGTCAAGGTATAAAGTAATCCTGTGCCATGGCTGGAAATTTGTCCCTGCCTATACCCCAAACTCAAACAGGGGTTTAATCCCCAAAGCCTTGGTATTATGGTGCCATGAGAGCAGTGACTTAATGCAGTTGGGCTATTCAGAGGTGAAATATTTAGGAAGTGGATTACATTGGATTAGGTTGTGAGGCGGAAGCCTGCACAGCTGAATCCTGTCAACTCCGTAAGGAAAGGGATAAAGACACACAGAAGACAGGGGAGCCAGTCGTTACTCAGAACAAGGGCTCTGCAACAGCTAAGACATGGACCAACCCAGATGCCTATCAACGAATGGCTGGAGAATGAAAATGGTGTATGTGTGTGGTGTGCTGTGTATAATGGAATATCACTCAGCCATAAAAAGAATTAAATCTTGTCTTTTGCAAATGTATCCAATTAAAAACCATTTTGCTTAGTGAAATAAGCCAGTCCCCAAAAGACAAGCATCATGTTATCCCCGATCTGTGATAACTAAGTAATACACACAGTAATCTATAGGAGTGAGTGTCACATCTTGGGATTTGATCATTGTTTACAGCCTTTGTCAACATTCCTAAGAACAGTAAAGTTTCTTTTTTTTTTTCCTACTTGCTATGTGCTGATGTTGTTGTCTAATGGAGTGCTAAGCCTATGATTTCTTTTTTTAAATGATTTTATTTATTTTTATTGGAAAGGCAGATAGAGAGAAGGAGATACAGAAAGATCTTCTGTCTGCTGGTTCACTCCTCAAGTGGCTGCAATGGTCAGAGTTAAGTTAATCTGCAATCAGGAGCCAGGAAATTTCTCTGGGTCTCCCACATGAATGCAGGGTCCTGTGGCTTTAGGCCATCTTCTACTGCTTTCCCAGGCCACAAGCAGGGAGCTCAATGGGGAACGGAGCATCTGGGACACAGACCGGTACCCATATGAGATCCCTGCGCATGCATGGTAAGGATTTAACTACTAGGACATGGTATTGGGCCCAATCCTATGATTTCAAAGTGAAATGAAAACATACCATTATGAAAAATAGAAAAAGGTCCCACATGACGGCACAATGGCTAAATCCTCCCATTGTATGCATGTGGATCTCATATGTGCACTGGTCCGTTGTTACCAGAAAATCTCGTTAGGTTTTTTTCCTCAGCTTAATACAGAAATAAAAAGCCTGAAACCAGTTGCAGACAAGTTTATTTGTAAAGTGATCAGGTGAGTGCGGGAAGAATAGAAAGAGGGAAAGTACCTCCTGAGAGAGAGAGAGGAGATGGGATGCCCCTTGAAAGGAGAAAGGGACAGACAGCAAAGGTTCTAGGAAGGTTCGTGGGATTTAAACACTCCCTGACCCCCTCCCTGTTGGGGCAGGATCCTACACATCAAAGGTTCCCCACTGGTGGTCTCTTGACCGGTTAGGAAATGGGTGGGCAATGTTTGTGCTACCCACAAAGATTTCAGCAGGCTTGGCTGGTTTTATTCCTGTCCCAGCTACTCCACTTCCTTTACAGCTTCCTGTTTATGGCCTGGGAAAACAGAAATAGCCCAAAGTCTTGGGACTTTGGGCGGTCCAGAGGAAGTTCTTTCTTCCTGGCTTCAGATCAGCTCAGATATGGCCATTGTGGTCATACCTAGCTTTCATGACATGTTGAGATGGGGGCAGTTCAGACGACAACAGTATAAATCAAGGGAAAAATATGTAGATTATATTAAAGAGTACTTTACATAGAAAACCAGAACGAAGAACTGGGATGAAGTTGTAATAAAAGGAATAGCATAATCTTCTTTCTAGTATTAAAAATCCAGTCTCACTGCTGCATATAAGTGGATTAGATGAGGTCTGAGGAGATTAGTTAAGAGCTTATTGGACCAGATGAGAATTAGCACTGACCTGACCTGTGATATATAAATACGGTATGCAGGACTAGTGGATAATGGGCATTGTGTGCTTCTAATATGTATTGTGCAGGTGTAGCTGTCATGATAAAGAGCAGGAGGTCATCTTGGATATAGCTGCAAATAGAAGCCATGGGCTTGGAACATGCTTGGATTAAGGGTTAGAACAAAGGGAAAAGAAAATCCAGGCAGATGCTCAGTTTCTAAATTTACAACTGCTGAAGAAGGTGCTGTAGCTAAGTGAGCTGGAAATGGCTGGTCCCATTGATTTCTGGGCACGTGCATCTGCTCAGTGATGTTTTCTTCAATGGCAATGTTGCAGATGTAAAGGAAATTAAACCATCTCAGCCAAGTTCTTTTATTTAATTGTCTGGAAATTAAGAAGTGAGACAGATATAGAAGACTTCAGTAAGCATTTATATGTCTTAACCTGGGTTCCCCAGCAAGAGGAACCTGGGTAGCACCTTCAGAAGACAAAGGCAACACATGCAATTTCACTCAGACCCAACAGTCCATCAGGCTAACGATCAGCCTGTGGAGTGTGCCGAAGTAACGCCAGCACAGAGGCTTCGTGCTATCAACCTTGCCATATTAAGATGGTCATTATAACCTTGTTACATTATACTCTCCATTTCCCTTCCCCTGCCTAATATAATTGCAAATGAAGCTACATTTTTGCAAAATTGCTTTAGATTTCTTTTTGTCCAAATAAAGCAAGTCTCAGCAGCTTAAGTTAGTTTAACATCCCTTCTCAAGTTAGATGAGTACTTAATGAAAAAACATTGAGATTTCTTTCCAATTACTGAAACATCCTTAATGATCTGGAGATTAGCTATAGATCAGAATCATAATCGAGGGAGGAAAAATGAGATTGTATTGGAATTCTCTCAAAATTAACCTTAGGTGGCTTTTTTTCCTTTTTTTTTTTTTTGAAAAATGCAAGCTCAGGGCAAATCACTTAGTGTAGAAAAATCAGCTTCAATTATCAGATAAGCGAGGACTAGGCAATTAAGGGTAAATGACCTGCGGAGCAAATAGAGAGAATTCTAGACTCAATATGAGTCAGCAGTACGGAGACATTGACTTGAGGTATCACATTAGGGAATGAACTCAGAGGAAACTACAGGAATCTGGAAAGTTAATATGACTGCAGAGTTTCAACCGAACCTTGAGTATCTGAAATGCAACATTTCTCAGGGGAAAGAAAGGTGGACCTTACATTACTAATGCCAAAACCAGACCTGGTTCTAGTCCAGCTTTAGGACTAATAAGCTGTGAAACCATGGCAATTTGTTTAATTATTTTAACCACTAGATTGTTTATCTATCACATTTGTATGATTTAACGCCATTAAATGTTTACTGCTCTAAGGAAAATATTTATAGAGGCTTCAAAATTAATAAAAAGAGGAATTAACAGACAATTTATGTTTTTTCACGCTTTCTGAGGCTCCTTCATGCAATATACACTTAATATTTGTTATAGGAAATATTCCCAAAGAAGAAAGATTAATACCTGAGAAATTTAACAGATGTAATGCAACCACAAAAGGCTAAAGTAGCTACCTAATAAGAGCAATTCTGTGCAGAACGAAAACAAGATTCCCCCGGTTAAAAAATATATATTAGCAGGGGCTGGCATTCTAGCACATAGAAGATTAAGCCACCACATAAGGAGATGACAAGCCATATTAGACTCCTAGTTAAAACCCACAGTTGCTCTGCTACTGATCCAGCTCCATCGTTGGCGCCAAAATGGAGTTTCTGGCTCCTGACTTCAGCCCAGCCTAGACCTAGCTCTCGTAACCCTTTGAAAAGTGAACCAGTGGATGGAAGACATAGTGTTCTCTCTGTCTCTTTCACCCTCCCTCCCTTCTTCTCTCTCTACCTTTCATATCTATACATATTCATATATATATATATACATATATATATTTAACAGAAATTTTAAGATGATAAGGAAGGTGTTTGGGGCAAAGGTTAAACCATATGGATCACACATATCTGTATTAGATTAACTGGATTCAGGTTCCAGCTCATACATTTGCAACCTATCTTCCTGCCAATATATACCCTGGGAGACAGCAAATTATGGCTCAAGTACTTGGGTCCCTGCCATTACTCAGGAAACTTAGATGGGTATTTGAAGTCCTAACTTTGCCCTGGCTCAGCTTTAGTTGTTGCAGACAATTGGGAGTGAACCAGAGAGTGGGAATTCTCTCTTCTCGTCCCTCTGTTTGTGTCTGTCTGCGTTTCAAAAAAGAAAGAAATGAAAATGAAATAGAATTTTATAAAAGAAGAACAAAGAGGATTTTATAAAATAATAAAAGGATTGCAAAATGTGAAGAGCAAGAAGTGAACTCTGAGGACTCACCAATGAGAATGCACAGCTGGCATGTGCCCAAAGTTTGTTCTGTGGAGACAGATAGATATATTGTGTTGCATGTTCCAGAGGGGTTTCGTTACATATCATTATTTCCACAATTATTTTTGCACTGTAAAGTGTAGTTTCTCCCTTGCTAGGCTACCTTTTAATTGTATGGGCTCCTTCATAGTTGAGTCTTTGGCAGGTCAGTAAAATACTAGGATCTGTGGTTGCAATGAACAGAGAAGAAACATCCTATCCTATGAACTGTCTAAAATATTAAAACGGCTTCCATCAACAAAAGAGACAAGATTTTGAAATTAGATTATGTGGCATAACTCTAAACAAATGTACCAGGGAATTTTTTTAGATTTATTTATTCATTTATATTGGAAAGACAGATCAGAGAAGGAGAAACAGAAAGATTCTTCATCCACTGGTTGACTTCCCAAGGGGCCACAGTGCCCAAAGCTGAGTCAATCCAAAGCCAGGAGTCAAGATATTCCTCAGGGTTTCCCAGATGCATTCAGAGTTCCAAGGCTTTAGAACATCCTCTATCGCTTTCAAGGCCACAAACCGGAAGCTGGATGGGAAGTGGAACAGCCAGGATTCAAGCTGGCTCCCAAAGGGATCCCGGCACTTGGAAGGTGAGGATTTAGCCATTGTGCCATCGTGCCAGGTCCCAGAGAATATTTTATAAATTACACTCTGAAACTGCCTACTAGCAAATAGACATGTCCAACAATATGACATAACCAATCCTCAACAGATGTGCTCAATTAGAAGTTAAATACTGTTTTCCAGGGATGTTGTAGAAGAAATTGTTGCAAAGAATATAATCATGCTTTCCTTTGGCTTTTGTGTTCTATATTTGTAGTCTAGTTCTGGAAGGAGCTCCTACTGAACTGAAGAATAAGGAATGAATGAAGTTAGGAGGCGAAAAGCCAAAAAAAACAGGAAGGAACTTGGGAGTGACTATGAAATGCAGGTGAGAGTATTGAGATTACAGTGTGAATACACTCAGTATACCTTTACATTTCCATCAAATGTAGAAATTTTGAACCAAAGAAAATCACCACTAAAAGAGGCACCAAAAAAGCAGCCACTCCAGTTTGTTACAAAGGAATCATGACAGAAGCAAAAACGACAATCATTTCAAGAAGAAGCATATGATGGGAAGGTCTGGAAGACTTCTTTGAGCTAGATGATGTTCACTACACAAGAATATATACCTGCAAAGTTCAAGATGCACACCTAACATTAGAGTACACAAAGCACTTCTTTGTGTTACACTTCATTTAAAAAAATAATAACATTTAATCGAGATCTTTGGGGATAAGGGTCAGAGTACATATCTTCACAAGTTCTCAAGGCAATTCTTAGGCACACTGAAGTTTGAGAACCATATCGATTTACAGACAAATAAAAGCCCTAGGGACATCAATTGATTTTCCAAAGGCAGTTTTGTTGGCTAATGGAGCACTCACAGTTAGAATTTCTGAAAATCAAATAAAATAATCCTTAAAATGAATCATGAGAGTAGGCATCACTACTACCCAGTTTGCTGACTGATCTAAGACAACACAACAGGGCAAGGGAAGATTGAGATCAAAGATAAAAGGAAAGGAACATTAACTCAAACCTTGAAGGGACTACAAAAGCCAGATTAGGACTTACGCGGCCTTATTTTCTGGGTAATTTGAAGTCACTCAGTGTGTTTTGAAAGAATCAAGGCAAAATAAAAGCCAGACCCTAGAAATAAAGTTGAATCAAAATAATAGATTCGATTAAATATAGAAAAATCTATGTTATCCAGGGGACTAGTACTAACTTAGGACAAAAATAGCATGAACAAAGAGAAATAGGTAGCTTTCAACGTATAGAGGTAGCGTCAGTAGCACTTAATAATAAAAGCAATGACAATTTTAGCATTTACTAATTATCTGTTGTTTATCAGACGCACTCATTTTACTATTTGATTCTATCAACAACTTGATCAAATGTGTAACATTATTATCCCTTATTTTGTAAGAGAGGAAAGTAAAGTAGAAGACGAATATATAATTTCAAGGGCACAGCAGGAAAGTGACAAACCTAAATTTTGGACCCAGATCTGTTTGACTCTCAATCACTATGTTATTACAAAAGAAGAGATTTAAAAAGTCAAAGATCTCATGATTTGAAACACTGAATGATAGGCAGAATGGCTGTTTAAAAATATAGGTTGTACTGAAGAAGGAATACATTTGATGGCAAATAGGGCCAATTCAATCTATTCACTTCAATGGTGAGGATCATTAATTTCTAATATGCTCCCACATTAGCATATGTTATAACATTACTGAGTAAAGGAGAAAGGGACAAAGTAGTGCTCTTGTAGTCAGTATTTTTAAATCTGCCTTACAATGCTTTTACAAAGAACTAGGTTCATTAAAAGGTATCTAGCTACAAAATTCCAATGAAATGCTAATGGGCTTTCTACAAAAGAATTCTATATCTTAGAATATGACTTTCCAATTCTTCTCATATTTCACACCTAGATACACTTTCCATTTTGAACACAGTCTAGACAATGTGATGCTACTCCTCTAATATGTCCATTTCTTATATGAAGTCAATGCACCTGATCATGGTTAGGAAGCATCAGAGTGCTAGAAACTTATATGCATACCCTAAAAACTCATATTATGAAGTCCTAATCACTGCTATCTCAGAATGTGATTGTGCTTGTAGATAGGTCTTTAAAGCTACAAAATTAAATGAAGTCATTACGTGGCTCCTGATCTAACGCCACCATTGTCCTCACAAGAAAAGGAGAGTAAGACAGTCAAATAGCCAACGTTGAGGCCAAGTGCATTAAGCCACTACTTGCCATTTTATATCCCCTATTGGTGCCAGTCTGAATTCCAGATGCTCCACTTTCGTGTTACCATCCAGATGCTCCACTTTCGTGTTACCAACCAGCTTACGTATCTTGAAGACAGCAGTTAGGTTTTTGCCACTCATTTGGGAGGCTAAGATGGAGTTCCTGGCTCTTGACTTCTGGTTGGCCAAGACCTGGCTGTTGTGGCCATTTAGGGAGTAAATAATTGGATGTAAGGTATCTCTCTCTTGTTCTCTCGCTCTCTCACTCTCTCTCTCCCTTTCAAATCAATTAATACAGACTCATGAAACAATCAATTTAATCTGTTGAAGTCACACATTCTGGACTGCTTTTATATCTCATCCTTAGCTAACATACAGTGTACCACTATACGATCACCTAGGATCCATGACAATCACTAATTAGTTTTAAGTCTGTAGTATCAATATAAAAATAGTTTGCACAAATGTAACCTGATTCAATCTCCAACTTGTTCACTTAATCAACTACCATCATTGGCATTTCTATTGTCAAAGCAATCAGACTGTTTCTTCAGAATGAGAATGCTATTGTGTTGTGTGAGAAAACAGAAGACATGAGCTTCTAGGCTCCAGCCATGAGTGATGTCAGAGGGAAATATGCTCACCATGATCTGATCAGCATACAACCAAAATATCACATGTATCCCATAAGTGTGAATACTGTGTTTAGTAAAAAAAAAAATTTCTTAAGTAAGGTTAAACAACATAATATATAGAGTTGGGAATCTGTGGCAGTATCTAATTCCATTATTTGACCAAAAAAAAAAAAAAGCAGTTATTTTACCCACTCCCCAAAAAAGACGAAGACAGAAAGAAAGGGAAAATGAGGAGAGTTGCGGGGAGAAAAGGGGAGGGAGGGAGGGAAAGGATAACAGATGGGAGAGATGAAAGGGAAGATGATTAATGGAACAGAATAACATTCAAATTGTATGTACAAACACATGGAATCTATTAAAATTTAAAGTTAAACTAAAAAGAGTAAACATCAAAACGCCTCTAGATTTATTGTACTATTGCAAACAAACAAGAAATGCTTTCCAGAGTACCGAGGACAAGGCCAGGAACACAAAGTTTAATACATTTAGCATTAAAAACAGAAACATAAAATGGAAGTTATTTTTTTTTCTCCATATCTTCAGCTTCTCATGTATTAATGGGGAAATCCCAGCATATACAAACACACACACACAATGCTTTGCGAACCCTTCTCTCTCTTTGGAAAGAGGCATTTCTCTACTACTATGTTCACAGAATTATAGAAAGATGAGACAATACAGAACTAATGAGGCTAATGATGTAAAATCAGCAGGTCCGGGTTTTATTCTAGCTTCTATTGGTGTGATCTTTCAAACTTCTATTATTTAAACCAGAAATGCCATATCACAGGGCTCTCCCGTGGAAAGCAGCTACAGTCAAAGGCATTTTCTTTTCATCTAGTTGAACTTCCATATAGGTATATGTATAATCTTTATGTTTTTTTTTATTAAATGCATTTATTATATTAATTAGAGAGCCCACTATTTTGTAAAATCATACATGAAGCCAAAATTCATCACTAATTGAAACATAATACAGATAAAAACTTTATAAATTTAAGGACACAGCTTGATAAATTACTATTAATCATGAACCTGTTTGCATAACCAGCACATGAGTGAAGATGTACAATATATGTAATACACCTGAAGTAATTTTCTGGCTCGTTTCTAATTCAACTTTGAAGTTTAAATAAATGAAATCAAACAGTATGTATTTTGCCTGCCATCCTTTACTCAGTGCTTTACACAGAGTTCTGTGTTCATTTTCATTGCTGTATAATTAGTGTATAGTAATTCTATGGTCAAACTTTTTAGGTTATTAGTTCTGGACATATTCAGGCATGTGCCTCCTGCTTAGATTTCACCATCTTGCCCTGTGTTTGGCAGCCATTACACCATCGAATCCCACTTTTGTTGTCATAATGATTTCACACGTGCTGCCCTTAGCATATGGGTATGCCTTCCTGGATGTCAGCAGTGTATCAGAGCCACTTTGACTCAAGCAAGACAAGATCCTTTTCATTTTATTGGTGTATTAACATTACTGAATGTCTACTTTCTGACATGGTAGAAAATAGGGTGTGCATACTTAGGGAAAAAAACTAAGAGGTATGAACACATACTTGTAGTTATTAACACAGAAAATGTCCAGAGTGATTGAAAACATACACACTCACCAGTAGCATGCAAAATTTCCAGTCGTTCTAAACCAATAACTTCGTATCACTGAGAAAAACTCCAATGCAACCATAATTTTCTGGTCCAATTGGATTGGAATTACAACTTTTATATGATAGTACTTTAAGATTTTCATGGGCAATGAGTTTCATGAAATGATGAAGTTAAAGACGATTATTTTGTAGCAGATCTAATTTTAAATCCATGGGTAGGTTTTTCACAATATGAACGTTCGATGAACTTTTAGAAGATGCCTGGCATACAGATGTTTCAAAATTTTTCCAACAAAAGAAATTCACCTTTTGGTTTTATTTTCCATAAAGCTTTTGAAGCACCCTCATATGTTGCTGCATTCAATTAGATAATGTGGTAAAATATCTTGCAAAAAAGCTATTGGTCAGTAATTGCTTTTTTGGTTTTGTTTTTGTGGATTTTGTTTCAGAATTATTTTGCCCGTTTACAATCAGGTTTTTTCTTCACAACAATGAGTTTTCTAACTCTATTTATTTAAGGTTGATATTGTTTTTATTTAGATTACCGTGAAAATGTCATTGAGTTATTTGGACATGGATTCTTATTTCTGGGAGATTTGAATTACAAATTCAAATTCACTAATAAGACTATAGAGTTTTTTTCTTTCTTGTTTTCATATTGGTAATTTGCATTTTTCAAGAATTTATTTTATCATCTAATTCCTGGATAAAGTTGTTCATAGAATTTTCTCACAATTTGACATTTCTCTAGTATTGCTGATACTATGCTCACTCTTTTCATGCTGTTTTCATCAGTACAGTTAATTACAGAGAACCAAATGGAAGTCCTCTTTATGAGCTCATCTATTATATAATTCATTGATTCCTGTTCTTATTTTCAGTTTGTTTCTTCTGTATTCTTTGCTATTTGCTTCTTAGTTCAATATGTAAACAAATTATTGCTTTAAAAAAATACTTCTTTCTAAAATCAAGATGAAAACTATAGGTTTTTCTCTAACCGTTGTTTAAATGGCGTCTCCAAACACTGAAATGACGTATTTTCATTGTTACCAAATTTGAAATATTTCTTCTAATTTTCTTCATGACTTCTGTTTTGATCCATAAAGCATTTAAAAGAATGTTGCTTAATTTCCATATACATGTATTCTTTTCCTAATTCAATTTCTTGGTGGTCAGAGAAGATGTTTTTTGTAATTTCCATTTTTTGCAATGAAGGCATGCTTCATGGTACAGGACATGGTTAATCCAAAGGTCAATAAGGTCATGCTGATGGATGGCATTGCTTACATTTTCCTGTATCCATACTGAGTATTATCTTGACTTGTTCTAGTCTTTATTGAGAGATGGGTGATGAAATTTCCAGCCATAAGCATGGATTCATTTCTCTCTCTAACAGTTTTTGCTTCATCTGTTGTAAAGCTGTTATTTTGTGCCTACTGTTGCAGTTTTCAGCATCTTTTAGCAGAATTCAGCCACTGTTTCACTGTGAAATTGCCCATGATTGTCTTCAAATCTATGGTATCTGTACATCACGGATCCTTAGTTTTATATCAATATTGTTATGTTGTTTTCTTTTTTACTTTGAATCTATTTCTGCTTATCTGTCTTAGTGACATATAAGGTTGTCTCTTGCTCTTTTAACTAACCTAATAATTTCCCTTTATAAAATACAGGGTCAGGGCCAGACTGTGGAGCAGCATACGCATCCTCTGCCCTGCACATTGGTGTCCCAGAAACTCCACTTCCTGAAACAACGCCCCGCTTATTGCCTAGGAAAGCAGCAGAAGGCTGCCAAAGACGTTGGGCCCTGCACCAAGACGCTCCTGGCTCCCAGCTTCGGGCTGGCCCAACTCTGACAACTGCAGCCATTTGGGGAGTAAACAAGTAGATGGTTGTTTGTTTGTCTGTTTGTTTTGGTGGCTGTAGCTATTACTCTCAGTTCTTCCTTAGGTATATCCTATGACTTACCAGCTGCATCCTTAGTTCATCACATCTGTCTTAAGGAAGCCTTACGTAGCTTCAGGTTTAAGGTAAGAATCGTGCAGCAGTGCATCTCTAGTTACCGTGTTCCCACACGTTGTGTTACTATGATGTATTTGACTGCTATATATGCATACGTGATGCCATTTAAAATTTTTCCCCTCCAAACTGAACAATATTCTTTTAACAGTTTTTGTATTATGGTTCCACTGCAGACAAGTTCTCTGCGTTTTTATTTGTCTCTAATATTTTTACTTAACCTTTAGTTTTCAAGGCTTTTTTTTTTTTGACAGACATAAAATTGCAGGTTGGCAGTTTTAGTTTTCTTTCTAGCACTTAACGGATGCCATTGCATTGTCTCCTGAGTTGCAGGATTTTTATTCTGGTTGCTGTTGAGAAATTCATTTATATTCTTACTGTTGTGCCCCTGCATATGTCTTGTATTCACTGACTACTTTTAAGATTCCTACTCTATCTTTGCTTAGAGTTTGAAAGTGAGGTGTTAGCTATGATTTTTCTTTATGTTTATGCTACTTCAGTTATGTTGAGTTTCTTTGATCTGTACACTGATCATCTTCACTGGATTTGGGAAGAAATGTTGTGTTCTGAAAGCGCTGTTCTGTTTCAATCTCTCTCAACCAGTACATATGTTACAAAAGTTATGTTTTCCTTCAAACAACTAAGCTATTCATTTTTTCAATCTGGCATTCTACACTTCAGCTTGGGTAAAATCTAAAGCCATATTTTTTAATGAACTGAGTTTAATTTTGTAGTAGTCATTTTCCAATAAAGCCACTATGTCATTTTTTTTCCCTGTAATACAATGCCCTTTTTATTTAGGTCAAGAATTTCCATACAGAAATATATTAGTTAATATTTTTGGTCCAAGAATTCATCATATCTTTAGTTGATACATTTGCATCTTACTTTAAATTCTGGAACTTAGCTATAAAAAGGATGAGATCCTATTATTTGTATCAAAATGGTTGTAGCTGGAGGACATCATGTTGCATGAGATAAACCAGACCCATAAAGATATATGCCACATGCTCTCTCTTATATATTGGAGCTAAAATTCTCTTTAAAATTAAAAGCCAAAAAGAAAAATATACAAAAGTGCCAGTGTATATCAGTTTTGCTGACCCTTTTTTTTTTTTTAATCAAACTGTGTTTTACATCTTTGTCAAACTATCAAGAATTCAAAATCAGCACGTGTGGCAGAGCAGGTTAATAAGCTTAATGTCTTCGGGTGTCCCCAGTTGGTACATGCGCCGGAATCAGAATCTGGAGCTGGAACTCACAATGCCCTGCACACTCGTAACACACTCATAATGCACTGTGAAATGGGACACAGTATCTTAGACCGCAGCTTATCACTGTATGCCTGTCCCAGTTTTTAAGTATTGTATGGGATAAGATCCCAAATTTATGCTTTTGCATCTGGATATTCTATTATCTTATCATAATTTGTGTAAGAGGTTATTCATTGTTTTTAAAGGCTTTGGCGCCTTTATTGAAAATGAGTTGCCTGGGGCTGGCACTGTGATACAGCTAGTGAGGCTGCTGCTTCTCACTGCAGCATCCTAGGTAGGAGTATCAATTGGAATCTAGGCTGTTTTGCTAGCATTCCAGCTTCCTGCTTATACATTTTGGAAAGGAGAAGATCCTGGTCCCTTGTCACCTACATGGGAGACTTATATAGACTCTACTGGCTCTTGGTTTCATGCTGGCCCACACAAGGCTGTTGTGGCCACTTGGGTAGTGAAGCAGGAGATGTTAGATTCATTCTCTCTCTCTCTCTCCTCTCTACCAGTCAGCCATTTAAACAAATAAATATTTTTAAAGAAAAATTAATTAATTATGAATTTTGGCATTTGCTTCTGGGTTATCGATTTATTTCACTAACCTTATGCCATGCTATCTTGATTGTTCTTAGGTTGGTAGTAATTCTTGAAATTAGGAAGAGTAAATTCTCCAAACTTATTATTTTCAACATTATTTTGGCTGTTCAAGACTCATGATAATTCCATAATAATTTGAGGATTCACTTTTTCTCCTTTGCATAAAAGACTCTTAGAATTTTTATAGGGATTACATTGAATCTGTTGTTTATTTTGGAGAATATTGGTATCTTAAACATATTATGTTTCCTAAGTTATAAACACAAAATATTTCCAATTATTTGTGATTAATTTCTTTCATCGAGACTTCACAATTTTTATTCTATGACCTTCTTGCTTCAATTTATTCCTAGAAATTTAACTCTATTAATTGTAGCTATACATTAAGTAATTCCCTAATTTCTCTTTCAGCATTTTTGTTGTTAGTGATAGAACAACCAATTGCCACATGTTAGACCTGTTACACACACACACACACAACATATATAATTACATATATATTATATATATAAAATATGTATAAATATAACTATATACTACATGTGTATATAATATATAGCTATAGTTATAAATATATAATTATACATAATGTGTTATAATATATTGCATATTATAATATATAATATTATATAATAAAATATATTATTATATAATGATATTGTTGTAATTATTATAATTATTATATAGTAATGACATATAACATAATTATATATAATAAATATATATGTGTGTTACATATATTATAATACATATATTACATTTATATATATAATTGGCACTTGCTTATTTGCTCTAGCAGATTTCATTGTGGAGAAGTTGAATTTTTCTACAGAGTTATATCATTTGTAAATTTAACTTTGCTTGCTTTCAGATTGGATACATTTTATTTTTCCCGACTAATTACTCTGGCTATACTTTTTTCAGTACAAGGTTGAATAACAATGATTAAACTGGGTATGTTTATCAAGTTACTAATTATAGCTGGAATGCTTTCAGTCTCTCCTCATTGAGTATAATGCTAACTGTGTATTTTTCACAGCTACCTTACATCTGATCAGTGACTTTAACGTCACTGGACATTGGCAACTCTGCACTAGCCTTAGCTTCGTGATTACAGAGTGTGGAAATTAATCAAAGATTGCAGCTTTCGTTTTTCTCTGGTCTCTTGTGAGCATGCGTGCAATCCTAGGCATCTGCATAATCTTATAGATTCTCCAGTAGGACGAGTGCCTCCTTTTGCCAGAGAAACTCTCACCACAGATTAATGTCAGACTTTAGGTTTTATAGTATATATCCCACCGATAATATCTTTCCCCTGACAGTCACAGAGTTTTCATTGGATTTAACAAAATTTTGCGTAAATGGATTTGGCTTTTCTTTCCTGAAAGAATTCCAAGTTAAGAAAACAAAAACAAGTCTTTTATGTTTATCTTTCAGCTAATCCTCAAACAACTTAGACTAAATAAGCACAATAATTTGTATACTTTTCTTCCTTTTAAAGAACAAACAGGGAAAGTGGCATTCAGAAATTTCAAATAGTTAACACTAATACCTGATCCCCATTCTCTAATATGATGGCTGAAGCCATTCATCACACAGCTATAATATTATTTGTTTGGTTTTAATGATTTTATATTCAGAATGCCCACACAACTCCAGTATCCATATGACTCCAAGGATGCTATCTTGACAATATTCTGTATTTGTACTCATTTTATGTTCATTATTTGTTCCTTTCCTCACCACTGAAGAATGCAATGCACATCATTTAATAAAACACATTCATCACTCTGTCTTCAGTTTGTCACCCCACCCTCTTTCTATTGACATTTACAGATAAGGGCATTCTTATTTTCAGAAATAGTGGATAGAAATGTTTTCTAAAATTAAACAAACAAACAAAAAAAATACTTGCATCTACATAGTTCTTCTTGCAAGCATTTCTAATGTTGTTGTTGCAATTTAGACAAATGTATCCAAAAACAAGTTAGATCTTGATTTCTCATATTGATCCCCAAGTTCTCATTGAGATTCTCTGCATTGGCACCTTTCCAAAGCTCACACTGAGATGTTTTTACCTGGTTTATGATGTACTTATGGTTTTATTTCTTAATGAGCTTTAGCCATAGGGGCCTCCTGGAGAATGAAGATTTCATTTAAGGGATAAATTGCTCCCTGTTTAAGGACTCAAGAAAAACTTCCCTTCTGCCAGTTTTCTCCTCACTTCACTTCACATAATTTGTTCAGCAAAGGTTTATGTGCAAATATTATGGCCAAATCACCAGAAGGGAGGGGCAGTATACAGTCTGAGAATAATAGTCTGAGAATTAACCTAACTGATGAAATATTAAAGTGGTTCTAACTACCTAATATTAGAGAATCAACTTTAGTTACTCATGTGACTCAAGATCAAGTGGCTCATGAAAAAGTCACTTTGATGTAATTCTGCTGCATCAGTTTAGCATGGTGGGATACTCTTTAATGGTATGGTTTGGTTCACCAAAGATGACAGTAAATGCTAGCCTGGGGACTCTCAGAGGAAGCTGGAAAGCCCATGCTGCTAGTAAACTCTGCATTCAAAGTCTACAGTCTTTAATGCTTTATTTGCCATTCATCTTCCTTTGTATCTGTCCATACAGACATGACCTAGGAGAAAAAAAATTTTTAACACACTTTCCCACTCACTGGTTTCATTTCTACTTTTGGAGATTCACATAAAATAATATTATCCCTAGATAAAAATATGAGCCTCTGAAATGTTTGAAGTCAGTTAGCCTGGCCTGCCAGTCCTATATATTGCACAAGAACAGAGCCGAAGGTATAGAGGACAAAGGCATTCTCAATTCCCAGTTGTTGGGCACATCAAACACAATACAAAGAAGTGAAGCACTGGCGTGCTTGATATAGACCCTACATGAAAATGGGCGTCATTCAGTGTGAGCCACTGCAGAAGGGTAGCTGCTTTTCGCTTAACACCAGCAGACTAAAATTCTTCCTCAAGCCTTCCATCTTCCTTGCCTTGGTGACCTTGTAATGAATGTAGTTTATAATAAGCATCATGCCTTAGGTAACAGTCAATTTGATTAAGCTATAAACCTACCCACTTGTGAGAAGGAAACAGTCAGGCTTTCAAGTCCTGTGGATAGAGGAGACCAGAGGGCAAGCCAATTTAGTTTAAATAATTTAGAGATACCCCGTGAGAAGATTAACCCCTAAGTATTCAAGACCTTGAAGGAACAAGTCATTCCCAGTTGTTCAGTTTTTTCTCCCCCTATGGGAGATCTGCCACTGCTGACTCATCTGTGGTTCCTTTTAAGTCTTTGATATTCAGAATTTAGACTCTGGATAGGATCATGGAATAGTAAAATGAAACAGTCAAGACTCTCTTTGTTTCTTGTTCCTGCGGAAATAAATCTCTTGTCTAGAAACATCTCTGTACTGTGGATGTATTATTGTACTAAGTAATGTGGTCAGGTATCTAGGACACCCTTTGCATGAGAACTTGAAAATTATCATGTGCAACATAGTTGACTAATTAAGACACATTCCAGGCTGATACACAATAAGAGTCAAGGGATTGCAAGATTCTGTACTACATTCAAAAGCAGGGAATTGGAACAGTTAATAAGACTGACAGACAAACTGACCACTCATTAACAGAATCTCCAGAAAATTCTGTTAAAGTCGCTCAGGTTGGTATTTTCATCTACAGAGTGCTGGATTATTTGAAATACAAGCTGAAAAAGATGACATATGATTGGCACAGCTGTCCTTGTTCAGCTGGTAAAATGCCTAAATGCCCAATGTCAGAATGATGGCCTTTATTTCTCAGGCCTTCCTTTAATTCCAGTTCCTTGCCAATATGGACTTTGGAAGGACGTGGTAGTAGCTCAATAAGTTGATCCCTGCCACTCTGACTGGAGACATGGAGTGAGTTCCCAGTTTTTGGCTCTGTCCTAGACCTAACTGTGACTCTTAGGTATAGTTCCTGAGTGAATCAGTTGGTAGAGGTGTCATCTATCTACTATCTATCTATGTATCTATCTATCTCCCTCTTTCTCTCTAATTCTGCCCATCTGATAAAAGTAAATATTTTTTAAAATCAATAGGCTGTCTCTTGAGAAGCCCACATCTCGTGTGAGAGTGCCTGATTCATGTCCTGGCTACTCCATGACCTCAATCCAGCTTCCTGTTAATGTGCTTGGGAAGCAGCTGCTGATGGCTCAAGTGCCTGGGTTCCTGCCACTCCATGTGGGAGACACTGAGGGAGTACATGGCTTTGGCCTGAGTCATCACTGACTGTTGGAGTTGCTTGGGGAGTGAACCAGTAAATGAAAAATATCTCTGTCTCTTCCTTGCTCTCTGTGACTGTCTTTCAGATAAATAAATATTTTTCAAATAAATAAGGAAAACAGCATAAGATCTCCTAATCCATCATTCCTTCTCTAACTCTCAGAACAAATGAATTTTTTTTTAAAAATCAACAAATAGTATAAATTGAATTCGACAATAGCAAAGTATGACGACTTTCATTTTTCCCTGTTTTTCTAACTACTTTCTCCACTGTGAAGCCTAGTCGTGAGCCTCTTTATGTCAGAGAAGGAAAAGGCACTTTAAGAGGTCCATGGAAGGATTCGAAATTCAAAATGTACATCCTTCAAACTATAATCTTAAAAATCTGAAATCTTGGGGCTAGCATTGTGTTGTGTCAGATAAAACTGCTACCTACCTGTTTCATCATTATACCATATAGGCACTGATTCATGTCCTAGCTATTGCACTTCTGATCTAGACCGATGCTAATGGCCTGGTAAAAGCAGATGAGTCCAAGTGTTTGGGGCCCTGTTATCCATGTGGGAGATCTGAAAGAAACCCCTGCTCCTGGTTTCATCCTGGTTCAGCCCTGGCCTTTGTGCCTATCTGAGGAATGAACCAGCAGATATAATATTCTTTCTTGCTCTCTCTGAAATTCAGACTTTCAAATAAATAATTTTTCTAATCTGAAGCCTTAACAATACGGGTCTTATGAAACTGATATCTAGACCTCTCAAACTGTAAAAGAGTAGCATCAGTGCATTAGAAACACTGGAATGGAACAGGCATCCTTAAACAGGGCAAACTAGTCCCCCTGAGATGTGAGCATACATGAGCCTGAGAACCACAATAGAAGACATATCAGAGAACTGAAAGCTCCATTACATTTTTCATGATTCCTGCTTATAATGCTAGACAGACAGAAGGTCATGCTTACTTTACTTTGAGTTTCACTTCAGCTCTCTGGATTTGGGGTTAAAATCCCTTGCTTACATCCAGCAGGTTCATGGAAGATGGCTGAGCTGGGAGCTATAGGCCTTCCAGGGGGTAGCCAAGGTAGAGGTTCATCATGAGCCATCAGCCAAGTGGACCATGTGAGGGACACAGAGAAAGGAACAAAGGAAACAGCTAAGGTGGACATATCAGCTGAGAGGAGTGGCTCAGGGCCCTGAAGCACCAAGAGTACAACCCACTAGACCCCAACAGCTGCTGACACTGAATATACATAGCACAAAATCCATTTGGCCAGAAGCCAACTAGGCTCTGGGGCAGACTGGGTACCCTTCTACTCCCTGCAAAACACAAGGCAGGGTTGTGGTGTATGAGAAGACAAAGGGTGACCCCTAGTCCCAGTCATATGCCTAAACTGGCTTATATACTCATGCAAGCTCCAATTAGCATACACTTGCAAACTCTACTTGCAGTGTCATAACAGTAGCGTGCTGGCAAAAGTTTTAACAACGGCACCTCTTCAGGGAAAATGGGTTCTCATTTTTGCTAATTTCCATGGTGTAAATAAACTCATTGTGACAGGTTTTTAAGCTAAAACTAAGCAATCACTGTTCTCGGGTCAGATGTGAAGCAGGGGCTGCTTCAAAGAAAATGCATCAAATTTTCATCAGAATCACTTGGGGAGGCTGTAATGCAGATTATGGGTTTTCACTCCACAGCTACTGAATCAGAATCTCTAGAGATAAACTAAGAATCTTCTAATTATCACTCCTGGGTGATTGTAATGCATGGTAAATTTGAGATAAGCTTTCCCAATTTGGTCATAGTAGGATCAAAATATAGTCATTAAATGTATTTTGATGCCAATTGAGCTTTGCTGAAGTAGCGGTGATCTGTGGGGTATAATCACACGATACATATGGTTAATGCATGTTTAAAATATGGGGTTTCACTTTATTAACTTTACTGGCCACAAATTGCAAACTGAAAACTGTCTCTTATGGAATTCCTCCATTTTTACTTTTTCCAGTCCAGGCCAGTTCCTTCTGGTCTCAAGTGCATGGATCATTGTTTTTCTTAATTCTCTGAATTATGGCTGTTCTGTGGTCATGCCAACTGCTTTCATTTCATCCTGCACTCATGATGTAAGAAAGATGCCTGAAGAAGATGCTTGGTATAGCTTGACTTAGACTCAGGTTCAGAGCACACGAATACACTAAGATTTCAAAACTTTGCAGTTTTATAACCCTATGCTAATGAATTCTGAACTTCAGTTTCATTGTATATGACATTGGCAGCAGGGACTTCCTTAAGATAAAAAGAGAGAAGGGGAGAGAGAGAGAGATTCTGCAGTGGTGAAAGTAACTAACACAGTATCTGTTTAAGAAATTCTAGCTCTCATCTTTCTCACTTGCTCTGTTTTCAGATCAAACCCACCATCCTGGAAGTCTTTCTTAATAGCAAGATAGATCCTGCTCATCATTTCTCAGTGGACATAAGAGGGAACTTCAACAAGTTTGTACAAAATAGAGTCTATTTTGGTGCTAAATCTTGAAAGCCATGCATGATAGTCTTACCATACATGTTTTTCATGAACCTTTTGAGGATCCTTCATAAAAGGGACAGCTGTTCCAAATGCATGTCCTCACTTCCCCTCTTTCTATGCTTGCTACACTGGAAGAAGGCCATTCCCAGAGTGCTTTTCCAGGAGCTCACTCTCCCTTCTTCATAGTGCTTTATGATCTCCCATCAGATCCTGCAGGTGTCTAACCAACCATGGTCTTTAGAGGTGGTTAAGATTACATGAAATCATCGAAGTAAAACCTCCATGATTGCATTTTGATGGCTTTCTAAAAGAAAGAGACCAAAAGCAGCACACAGATGTGCACTCCTTGTCTTTCACCACATGATAACCTGTGTCTGCCCAGGGCTCTGTTGTCCTGAAGTTCTTGGCAGACACAGCCATGGAGCAGTGACCTAAAGATATCTCATTCCTTTATGATCTAGCCTCCAGTATTTAGTTAAAGTAATTTTTTCGACTACATGATTCTCCTTATTCTTCATATCTGAGCACATCTGCATGTCTGATCTGGTCCAAATATCTCTTGTTTCTGCTTTTCTTATGCTGATGGCTGCCATCAGAGATGCTTTAATGTTGCTACCTGTCCTGGAAATATTCTAGATCTTAAATTTCGATCTTTTTCACTCATGCATAAAGTTATAGGTACTTTGCGGTGAAGGGATGGTTGCTGTTGTTGTTTTTTCCTCCCTAACATTCTTCTCCCTTTCCTCAAGACTCTTTGTCTCTTCCTGTCACTCCCCCATGACTTCTAACTGCTATGATTCATAAGGGTTCTCCTCTGAGGAGTAGAAATTAAAAAGCCTCAGGAATTTTCTCTCTGGCATCTCTCTCAGGTGTGAATATTCATAATAGTTTCACAGCATCCTCCTCCATCTGCAGTATTCAGAACACCCTTGGGGGGCCCTGAAAGAAAACTGTGGAGAAATATGGCACATTTTCTGAAACACTGATTTCATTTGATAGTCTGGGAAATGTGGAAGCGGATGATACGATGAGGGGGTTGAGCAATATAGCACGCAAATAACTTAAATAGCATAGCAGTGTAAATTCACTTGTTTGATACAGAGAATAATCCCAAGAACATGTGCCACTTTGAACTGCTGCAAGAAGTCATGGAATGCCAGAGAGGGTTGTCAGACTTCACCCAGTGTATCACATTTCCCAGGCCAGACAACAGGTAAAGAAAGACCAGATATGCACGTGCCTCCCAACCCTCGCCACATGATCCTCACATACCATCCTTCATTATGTGCAGTTTCATCATAATGTTTTACAATAGTTTCCACCTCTCAACTATTTTCAAAGTAGAAGTCATGTATTCTCTGCATTATCCTACTATTAATATGTAATAGATAACTTCACAGAAATAGAAGTCCCCTTCAACATTCAGAAGATAAAAGCTCCTAGCATTTTTTTTTTTTTTTACCTCCCAGCATGATGGCTTTCCTCACAAACAGAGCTGCTCTAACACATATGGCTACAATTTTGGAGCTTCTGATAGCAACAAGATAAAGAACACTAAGAAGCAAAACAGGGGTGGAATGTGTAGTTTAGTGAGTTAAACTGCTACTGAGGATATCCACATTCCATATCAGACCGAAGGCCAAGTTTGAGCTCTGGATGCTGCACCTTTTTTAAGATTTTTTTTTTTACTTGGAAAGTCAGATATACAGGGAGGAGAAGAGACATACAGAAAGATATTCCATCCACTGGTTCACTCCCCAAGTGGCTGCATGGCCAGAGCCGAGTTGATCCATAGGCAGGAGCCTAGAGCTTCTTCCAGGTCTCCCACACGAACACAGGATCCCAAGGCTTTGTGGCTGTCCTCTCCTGTTTCCCAGGCCACAAGCATGGAGCTGGATGGAATCTGGGTGCCTATATGGGATCCTGGCATGAGCAAGGTGAGGACTTTAGCCACTAGGCTATCACCCTGGGCCCTGGATGCTGCACTTTTGATCCAGCTCCACACTAATGCATCCGGGAATCAGGTAAAGATGATTCAAGTTCTTGAGCCCCTGCCACCAACACAGGAAACCTGGATGGTGCTCCTGGCTCCAGCATTAAATTGTCTAGTCTTGGGATATTGGAGCCATTTGGGGAGTGCACAGAGGATAGATCCTTCTTTCTCCCTTTCTCCCTCCCAAATATATATACATATTTATATATAATACTTATATCTATATGCATAGCACGTAAGTCTTTTGCAAAAGAAAAGACATTTCAGATTCAGGTATCCAAGCTGAACTTCTTTGAACCTAAAGTCAGTAACATTCCATAGTGCTCTCATAGCTCCCTCTGCTCAAAATGTGCAAATTAGTTTAATGGTTGTCCGTTCTGAACATGCTAAGGTATTTTCCTTGTAAGTTTTGGAAGCCGTAGCAATGGCACTCACACAGGTTCCCTGCCAAACCACATGCAGTCTTCACTTTCTTCTTCAAGATTGGCAGGGACTGTCACACATGGTAACAAGGAATAAATCCCCAGGGTTGGATAGAACAGAATCTGAATTTCCTCCCCATTTAAATGATTTCAGATGTGTTACTTCTCAGTGAGGCTCATTACCTCGTCTTCAAAATGTTGACAATGAAACCATGATCTGTGTAATTATCCCAGTATGACAATTTTGCTAGTGAGGGATAAAATCAGTCATTCATCAAGTCACAAGCACATTAAGTGGAATGTCCCTATGCTTTCAGTTGAGATTTTCCAATGTTATTTTATCAGGATTCTTATTACTTTGCATGCATAGTTTCTGACCAGTAATACATAACCCAATTTATACAGAAAATGTTTTGATGTTATCTGAATTGCAGCTATCCCTAAGGACAGGAATCACTTCCTTATGACAATTGCAATCCACACTTATCATATTCATCCTTATCATTAAAAAAAAATCTTGCCAATTCCAAGGATAGGAAGAAAGAAGAGTTGGAGCAAAATATTTGCTAAATGCCTAATCTAATCATCTCCAAATTACTTTATAGCCATTTATTTTCACATTTACTAAAATAGGAATTAATGTTTCTTCTTTTCTTCCTTCCATTCCTCCTTCCTGTTGTTTCCTTTACCTCCTCCATCTCTTTTCTAATTCAATCTTTTTTATCAAAGAGAACTCTTAGACCAAGACAAACAAATGAATACAGAAATCATAAACCTAATGTAACAGAAAAGTTTGTCAAAAATCCCAAATTCGTGCTCTATTAAACACTTCACCTTGCAACCTGAGCAAAGACTTAATTATGCATCTCATTTGAATTAGCCAAAGGGACTTTAGAAGTGGACATTGCCACTCCATCCACAATTGCATTTAATTGGTAGATTATTGAGAATCAGTTTGCTCTAACAGGAAGTATCTAAATGCAAAAAAAAAAAAAATTCCCCTAATGATGTTTCAGTTGTTAAAGAGACATGATGCAGTCATCAAAAATGCACACACACACACACACACACACACACGCACACACAACAATCCAAATGGTAGAGTTAGGCATGTCTTTTAAAATGAGACGGATTTTGTCCATGGATTGGTTCAAGAGTGTGACTAACCAACAGCTGAAGCTGACTTGGAAAAACCTAAAGGTCTCATCCTTTGATATCATAAGAGCTTTAACACACATCTGCCTAACAAAATGACACAGCCAACTAACTGCCCACGAGGCTTCATGGAGATGTGACTACATAAACTACAATAGGAAGAGGAAAGCTAGGCTTTAAAAAATATTTATTTATTTTTATTGCAAAGTCAAATATACAGACAGGGGAAGAGACAAAGAGGAAGATTTTCCATCCAATGATTCACTCCCCAGGTGACAAGGATTCACTCCCCAGCTGCAGTGGCCAGTGCTGGGCCAATCCAAAGGCAGGAGCCAGGAACCTCCTCCAGGTTTCCCACACGGGTGCAGGGTCCCAAGGCTTTGGGCCATCTTTGACTGCTTTTCCAAGCCACAAGCAGGGAGCTGGGTGGGAAGTGGAGCTGCCGGGATTAAAACCAGCACCCATACGGGATCCTGGTGCATTCAAGGTGAGGACTTTAGCTGCTAGGCCACGCCGCCGGGCCCGAAAGCTAGTCTTTTACCATCTAGTAACACATCTCATTTGTTTTCATTAATACAACCCCACTCTCAAAATAAATCCTACTATTTCTATGTTGCAAACAAGTCACAAACTCATAGATATTGTGACAGGGTCATAGTATTAGAAGATACATACCAATATTCAAACTCCAATTTCTTGATCCCAAGATCTATACCTACAAAATCACATCAGGGAGAGTAAATCTGAATAAATAAATGCTAAAATAAAAGAAGAAAAGAAGGATAAGGAAGAGTAGGAGCAAGAGAAGGAGAGACTGTAGGGCAGGAAATATTATGCTCTTAAAACTATTTATACATGGGCCCGGCGGCATAGCCTAGTGGCTAAAGTCCTCACGCTGAACGCCCCGGGATCCCATATGGGCGCCGGTTCTAATCCTGGCAGCTCCACTTCCCATCCAGCTCCCTGCTTGTGGCCTGGGAAAGCAGTCGAGGACAGCCCAAAGCTTTGGGACCCTGCACCCGTGTGGGATACTCAGGAGAAGTTCCTGGATACTGGCTCCGGATCAGCATAGCATTGGCCATTGTGCTCACTTGGGGAGTGAATCATCGGATGGAAGATCTTCCTCTCTGTCTCTCCTACTCCTCTCTGTATATCTGACTTTCCAATAAATAAATAAATCTTTTTTAAAAACTATTTATGCAGAATACATAAAATTTTCCCTTATACAAATAAAAAGTTACATCTTAATATCTTTTTATATATAACTCTATCAAAAGTTCAGAAATCCCTGTAGCAACATTTTAGTGTAATCCATTCTTTGTAAGATCATGTAACAAGTCCTGCTGTATTTACCACAGAGAGATCTTGCAAGGCAGAAATGAAATGAGGACAGCATGATTATACCAAAGAAAATGGGCTCTGTTCTTAAATAGCTAAATGTTCATTTGCAAATCTCACCTGCTAGTCTCTAATACAATGCAGTTATTTAGAAAACGAAGGAATTAGAATTGTCATTTTCTAACATCATTTCTCATTTTAACACTCTACAATTTCAAAAACATATGTGAAAGAATTTTGACAAGTTAAAGGCAGTTTAAAATACACATCATCATTGCCACATATTGCCTGCTTGCTGAGAAATGGTTGTGATCCTATGGTGAAACATCATTAGCATTCAGTCTTCGAGAAAAGCCTGCCCAAAATAGACCATTTCATCAAAAGCAAGACATAATTTCATGCCATTCTCAGGTGTTTGTGGAACCTCTCAAAGGTCGGCGTGATGTACATGTTTCTTTTTATGTAATTTAATTTTCTTGAACAAAGGAAAGATTATAAGGTGAATCTGTGTGTTTTCACTGTGCAACTTTTCCTTAGCAAAATAAATGGCTTTGGAAAGAAACGCTGAACCATGTGTTTTGATGCAGCCACAGTCATAGTGAAACTGTCCTATAGAAGATTGAATCAAAGGTTTGGAAAATGCAAACACTCTAGCATAGAGAACTTTAAAAATTGAAGTTCATTATATAATAAGCACAATGCTTACACTTTCAGCCAAACATACTGGCATGATTAGCTTTGGAAATCTCAAGCAGCTCAATGTCTTCAGTATTACCAGTGCAAAGAAAATGCATTGAGGTTCACTACCTACTGCTAAATAGCATCATCCCAAAGTTAAAACATTATTATCCCTCATGCTTCTGTGCTCATTTGGGTAATTCCACTGTCGAGGTCTCCTCTCGTGGTTGTACTCTGATAGTTGACAATGGAGATATTTAGAATGTTAGATATTCAAAAAAACTTGAAAAGGGGACATCTAGTCTCTGTTTTAATACTTTCAGAAAAATTTAACTGAGATACCATCGTCATTTGAATATTTATAAGTTGATGTATATCAATGCGTTCATATTATTGATATTCAAGATAGTTCCTTTATGTAGGCAGGTCAAGAATGAGAACTGATCAAACAATGCTAACGACTGCCTAGAATAAAATGGTTATGAGTAACAGAAAAAGTTGCAGAAATTGTACAATTGATGCTTCTGGGTCCTTTTGATTATATCACACTGTTTTCCTGATTCTAAGATACTAGGATCTATTACTGAATTTTTTAATAAAATGCTTTCTGGTTTGTACCAAAATAAGTCTCCCTGTGATATATAACAATTAGATTCTACATAGTCAGGCCCAGATTGATGACCCAGTAGCTAAAATCCTCACCTTGCATGCACCAGAATCCCACATAGGTGCTGGTTCATATCCCAGCTGCTACACTTCCCTTCCAGCTCCCTAGTCATAGCCTGGGAAAGCAGTAGAGGATGGCCCAAAGCCTTGAGACCCTGCACCCCCTTGAGAGACCAGGATCAGCTCAGCTCTGGCCATTGCAGTCACTTGGGGAGTGAACTAAAGGATGAAGGTCTTTGTGTTTCCTTCTCTCTGTAAACCTTTCCACAAATAAAAGATACATAAAATGCACTTAAATAGCAGCACGCTAAACTTACAACTGTTACTACAGGACTTATACTACTACAACATACGGGGCAAAAGAGTTGGACGGGAAAATGCTGAGGGAGAAAAGGAAAAGAGAGAATCCTTACACCTACAAAACTGCACCATGGAAAATAATTTTTAAAAAGGAAAAATAGATATACAACTTCATATCTATTTTAAGTCGTTCACATTTGGAACAGATTTCTGGATTGAGACCCATTTGTTCTAGAATCTGAGCACTGATAGTTTCCGACATTCTCCTTAAGATGCTGATGCGCATTAGAGTCTGATCCCCTTTGAGCACTCCGGAATTTAATTCTCACGCTCTAAGAACCATATATGAAATCAGTAGAAACACTGATCAGAATCTCTCTCCATTTGTGATCCAAACAGGTAACTTCCATTAACAATATCAGACACTTAACCAGACACATAAATGACAATGGGATAGTTTGATAATTTACAGTGAATACTTAGCTGACTGTGTTGATAATACAAAATCATTTCACACACACACACAAAAAAAATACTATGAGAGTTCTGCCATAGGGATTTCTGGCCTAGAAAAATTGGTACAAGAGTATTCTGACAGATATACTAACCTACATAAAGTTGTCTCCTAAAGAATAGGCTTACAGAGAAAGCGCAATGTGCAATCCAAGTGCGGTAAAAGTTCTTTATTTTTATTTCAGAAAGACATTCTGTGATGCTGTAATAGCTTTCCCTCTAAGAATGTAATTCCTCAGTCTTAAATGCAATACTACCAAGAAATGCAAAACCACACAGTAGAAGAAACAAGAGAATTCAAAGTAAACAAACGTGTTTAAAAGATTGACAGGAAATGCATGTTTTTCAGGAAAAAAAATTCATCATAAGACAGTGAGTATTTCCCTTTATTTTTCCACTAGATTTGATTTCTCAGAGTTTAGCTATCTCTTCACCTGTGCACAATCCAAATTTCTCATCTCAGGTCACTTTCACTTTAGTGAGCCTTTTCGAGATCTGAATCAAATGATCTCTGATGTTTCCTCACAGTGGAGATCAAATAGGAAATCTAGACTTTCATCCACCTGGGAGCAACAACGTGTTACACACTCCCATTCTGGGCTAGAGTAACAATAAACTTAGAAGAGAGATCACATCATCAAAGGTGACGAGATCACATCCATCGCATTTTCAGAAGAGACGCTATGGGATGTTAGAGTTCTTATCACTGTCCAGTGCACTAAAAACAGTATTTAAACATTCTTCCAATAACTTTTTGATGGAATGTTTAGGTTATTCCATGTACAACATCACTTTGTCTGCAAAAATGAATATTCGGACTTCCTCCAATACTATATTGAATAAGAGTGATGAGAGAGAACATTCTAGTCCACACCTATTTAGAAAACATTTTGCTCTTCATTCCATTGACTCACTGAGTCATTTAGCAAATTAAGCCCACAATGAGGTTGAGGGAATAGACTCAAAGACTGTGGAAAGGCTGGGGGTTAGACTTTATTATGCTAATTCAAAAATGAAATTAAAGATGTGTAAAGAAACAGAGCTGATCCCTCATCTGAGAATGACAAGGAAAATGTTACAGAAGTATCCAATTGGTGCACAAGGTTATTTGTGCCATCTGTTAGCAATTCACATAACTCTTTGAATAAGTATAGTAACTGAACACCGTATTCCAATTGTAGAAATGAACCTTTAGTCCCATCGGTGACATTCAGAACAGAATATATTTTGATAGTTGAAAGTGAGCTGCACTAGAGGTTTGCTTCAAATATAGAACAGTCTGAAACATGAGTGTTAATGACTAGAAAAATGGAGAAATTTTAGAGTTATAGAATGTCCATGTCTCTGCTATCAGCTCCTCCAAACCAACTGGCCTTTCTTAATTACCAGAATATTTTTGATAAGTACCCAAATACCCCAATAATTACTGAGTTTCCTACAGGGTGGCATGCTATAAGGTTATAATACAAAAATTCTCAAACACACTTACAAATGCACACTAAAATTTAATATCATGCACATATAACATAAAACACAGACTATCCGTACTCTTTGTTGTCATAGATAATCACATGCACCTTTCATGAAAATTTCATGCCAAGGTGAATATGACAGTATCTAGACAGTAGACCCTGCTAACTTTGTAGTCAGCTCAGATGTCAGAATTCTCTGTTAAGTGGGGATACATTAGAACAAATGAGTTCCAGATCTATTCGGAGGTGCCTTTTCAAAAGTTGCTGAAGTTTCTAAATAATACAAATGTATTTCACAAAAGTAGATAAAAAATGAAAGCCAGGGTGAGTATAGGAGAAGGCATTTTTCTTAGCAGTTAAGCTATACCAATTCCACATTGGAGTACTAAGTTTGGCTCCCAATGCCAGCTCCTAATTCAACTTCCAGCTAATGTAGATTCTTTGAGGCAACAATGAAATCCTGAGTAATTGGACCTCAGTCAGTAAGTGTGGAAGACTTGGACTGAATGCCTCCTGTCCAATGGAAAGCTGAAATAGAAGCCATGTCACTGGGATGCTAGCAAACACTCTGATATGGGATGCCAGTGTCACAAGCAATGACCTGACCCCTTGCACCACAGTGTCAGAAAGACCCTTTCAATCCCATTCCCATGGGCTTTGGAAGCACTTTTGCATGTAAAATATATACTGGGTAACAGGTATAATAAGTGTATTAATAGCAATACTACAATTTTTCATTTTAAAATATGAATATATTGATTTCTATATTACACACTGATCTAACTCTGAATGTAGCTTTTACGTACTCTGTTGCTGTTATTTCATATTAGCAATTTTCAGAACTGCTCAGGGTTTTTAATTCTGATTCCAAATAATTCAGAAGCTTTGCTTTTGGGACTTTTGACCACCTCATCCTCAAATCTGACTTAATCAGGTAGTTTACGGCTGGAACATTACTAAAATCAAATCTTAAATTAATTTTCAAGCTATTTTTATATTGCTGAGTATTCATGTTACACAAAACACTAGGATATGAAGTGTTTATTTATAATAAAAATTAGTGGACATAAATCATTAGGAATTTATAACCTGGAAAGAGAGAGAGAGGCTGATATGAATAAATGATAAAGTAATACTAGTGGTTGTGTGAATAACAACGCAGGATAATGAATAACCAACTGTCTGGAGTAATCCAGAAACACTGAACAACGAGTTTTCCATTTTCTGAGTCTGAAAGAACAAGGTACTGCAGGAAGTTGGGAGAACATTCCTGGCAGAAAGAAAAGTCCACGAACAGGAAAGCTACAAAAGCATGAATGCTGCAAGGTTATCAGGCATTCTTAGATGAGTTGGTTAGTGGGAGGAATTGAGGCTGGAACGTCAAACAGTGCCACTATGTAAAGAATCTGGTGTATCATATTTAAGCATTTGGACTTCATCCAATCAAGATTTTTTTAAAAGTTATAGTGGAAAATGTGCTTTTCGAGAAAGGCAATTCTGACCCCATGAGATGGATATTTACATCAGCAAAAAAAGAAAACTAACAATAGGATCAAGTATAAGGCAACCATGGTGGCTCAAGCAGGAGAACAGGAATCAGTTCCAAGGCAACAGATAACAGATTCTAGAGATAGACTCAAGAGATGTGTGAGGGCTTGAATGCGGTGCATGTAGCGGGCTCCCTTTGTCTGTACATCATGTGAGAAATAGTTCTGATGGTTTGCACATGCTGCAATCACTGAATTAAAACATGACAATTCTAAAGTGCCCCTTCCCTAAACTCTACCTCCTGATCTTTTTGGGGGTCCCTGATAGGCATTACTTTGGCAAAATAAATAAGCAAATAAAAGCACATGCCTGTGTATCCTGAAAGAAACATTTTGAAGAGAAATTACGTCCACAGTTAAACCCCACGTGAGGCATTCAAGATTGTGGTAGGTATTATGTAATCAAGTCTTACTATAAGAATTCATTAAAAAAAGAAGCAGCAGCAGCAGAAGAATTAACAGTAAACACGGTACTGCAGTGTCACACAATTCCAGAGTGACTCATTCACGCTGTCCTTAAACTTGTGGCCCCCAGGCATGGGTGACACTCTGGAGTCTATGCAGCAAGACCACAGAGAGAGAAGTAGCTGGTCAGCACTGATAAGATTGCTGAGTTACATTATCTTGCTCCCTAGAAATGCTTTTCTCCTGATTGCAAAATGATTCTTGCAATCCCAGAGTCTGTGTCTGCATCCTGGGAAGAAAACAGACCAAGGGGAATGGACAGTCCTCTGGGAAGCCTGGGCAGGAATGCTTGCTCATCTGTCATATGACTAGATTTGAGTCTAGGAAAACGAGTGTATCTTTACACAGAGAAAACAAGGAATGCAGTAAAGAGCAAGGGAGTTTGGACATAAGACAAGCAACCAGTAGTACTCACTATACCCAGTAAGCAGAATTTAATAGCGAATGGGGAGAGAATGAAGAACATGTCTACCCTCATATTTAATTATGTTCTGGCTTATCAAATATCAGCATATATATTTATATTATATGTTTCTTTCTCATTTGCAAATAAATTTGATGTAGGCATGGATTTTTGTCTCTTTGATTAGATTCTGCACTTCCCAGTGCTTAAAAATATAAACGATGGCTACAAGGTAAGTACATGTTTTTTCCATGAATTCAAGAATAGACGTTCCAGCCACATGATCAGTGTGTCTGTACTCTCCCTAGTGACATGATGGAAAGGAAAAAAGGGAGAAGATGGTATAGTTCACTGAGATGCTATCCATGTTTGTTTCCTTGTGAAAATGTTGAAACTTAAAATCGGGTCCATCACTTAGTTGCATCACTTAGTTGTTATCTTAGATAACACTGAAGCACTATTCAGGGACTATGCTATAAATAGAGTAGAAAGGGAGAAAGGGGGTAGAACTAAAAATAACACAAAGTTTCGTAGGCCAGCATTAAAGGGTAGTGGGTAAAGCTGTCTGCTATTTCAGCATCCTATGGAGGTGCTGGTTCATGTCCCAGCTGCTGCACTCCGACCCAGCTTTGGCCATTGCAGCCATCTAAGGAACGAGCCGGCCAATGGAAGCACTCCATTCTCTGTCTGTACCTTAGTGTAACTCTGTCTTTCAAATAAACAAATAGAACTTAAAAAAAAAAAGCAAAACAAAAAAAACTCTGACAACCCACACAACCTTGAGCAATTCTGTACTGCCAAAGCATTCCAGAACAAAGCAGGTTTGCAAGCTGCCACCAGGAGGGGCTACTGGGAGAAGCTACATTAAAGCTACGTTTAATGTCATCTCTATCTTTTTAAAGATGACATTAAGAAAAGCATAACCCTCCACAAAAGACATCTTGTTTGCAGATTCCAGAAGTTCTCTGTCATGTCCAAATGAATCATTTTCATAGGAAGAGAACATTCTCTAATCTTTTTTCATGAATTGGGACTGATATTCCTAAGTACTTGGCTGAAAAAAGAACATATAATTATTCTACAGCCAAAAATGGTCTGAAGATCAGTACCGCCAGAGATGATTTGTTGATGGTGGAACGGGCATTAGAAACACACTGAGGAGTTCTTAACCAGGAAGATACACAATAACAATTTGACCCTCAACTTTATAACACAAGAAGTCCAAGAAAACCTTTAAAAGAGAAGTGATGATCCAATATGCTAAGCTACTTCCAGGTAGAATTTGAGATCTGGCATCTGAAACAAATCTACCAGAAGGTGGTAGAATTGTACAGCAGGTTAAGCTCCATCTTGCAGAGCAGACACCACATACTGGAATGTTTGAGTCTGGGTTGCTCAACTCTCAATCTGGCTCCCTGTTGATGTGCCTGGCAAATAGGCAGAAAATCACTCAAGTACTTGCGTCCCTGGCACCTACATAAGACACCAGAATAGACTTTGCGATTCCTGACTTTGACCTGTCCCAGAATGAACCAGAAGAATAGAAGATTTCATTGTGTCTCTGTCACAACTACCTTCCCAAGAAATAAATACTGTTTAAAAGATTTACTGGATAGAAGTAGTTAAAATATTCAGTAATATGGATAAACTATTTATTAGTTACTAATATTTAAAGTTAGAAGCTGTCTCAATTTAAGTACAGAAATCACCTTGAATTAATCAACTGTAAGTATGTTACAAGGATGAAATAATAAAAATTAAAATTAATTGCATAAGAAATCAATTGAAAATGGTATTCAGATACTCTAAGATTTCAACTGAGTTGATATTTTAAATATACATAAATTTTATATTTATTTATTAGAATAAATACTTGGCTTTTCAAATTCTATTTAAAATGGCTTAACTGTATGGTTTTTATTGATAAATTATTATTATCTGTTAACACTTTATAAAATCAGAAATGCAGTTAGCATTCTTCCAACAGATACGCAAGATCTATGTTTTTGCCTTGTAGGGTACTGAAAAATAGAAAAAGCAAATGAAATTCTAAATGTAAAAACAGAGAAAAGTCAAGGTTGCAGATACAAAACTAGAGAGAAAGATATAAAATGTTGACATAAAATTAGATTGATGGGTGAGCACTTGGAGCAGTGGTTGTGTTCCACTTAGGGTTTTATGACCTTTGTCTCTGGAGTCTCCAGATTCAATTCCCAGCTGCAGTTCCTATCCACGCTCCTGACAGTGCACACCCTGGAAAGCAGCACATTAGAACAAGAACTTGGATCCCTGTCGTCCACATGGCAGACACAGATGTAGCTTTAGGTTGGCCCAGCCCTGGCTGTTGGATGAATTTGGGGAGGAAGCCAGCAAATAAAAGCCTTTTCCCGTGCCCAGGCCGGCAGAGAGGCTTCTCTCAGCAGACCAGCTTCTGATGTAGAGGTTACCAGATCTTCCCCAGATGCAATTACTGGCGTGCAAGCCTCAATCCCCACATGGAAAAAGCAACTAACAGAACTTTTTTCTACGGGTTCATTTTTTAAAGATTTGGTGGTAGCACAAGGGTTTGCTTTTTGATGTATGTTCGCCTATATTATTCTCTACTGAATTTATTATGCAGTCATCATGAGCCCCAGGGATGCTTATCTTTGGAGTCTCTGGCAGGCTCAGATAAATTTCAGAATAAATCATGCAAAATGATTTCTGCGAGTTGCTATGGATTTGAACCTTCTAAAGGGCTACATTTCCATCTTATTGACCCATATGAAAACATTTCAAGCAATCATACATAGAAATACTTTTTCCAAATTTTCCATAGAATGAGACATATATTCACAGTGTGCAAAAAGAGCAAAGGTGACCCTCATACATATGGGGCATAAGTCTCTTTCGAGCAACTCTGTTAGAGGCAAGTTCTGGATTTACTGAGGAGTGGCCCCGGGGCTAACCATTTCTTGCGCTGCAGGTGCCACCTTGCTCCACTAACCTGTGCTGCTGTCTGTATGCTGCTCACCTTAGCCATGCTACATTGCAGCATTCCAAAGCTCAGAGAAGCTTGAGTCAGCCTTTTAGCCAAAGATTCTGCTCTATTTCGACAAGATTTTGTTTATATTCCTTTCTATAAATTGACTAGTATCTTCATACAGAATCAGGCACAAGTTGTAAAAGATAGAATAAACAAAGTGCTGGTCATTATATGAACCCCATGCTAGGCAATACTAAATATAACAGCTTAACCTTATCATCAACACAAACTTAACTATGACACCCTCTAAAAAGAAATGTGGAGATTCTTAGCAAGAGCAAATTAAATATGACTTTGAGTTTGAAGCAGTAATGTAATGCTTTCTATGAAGTCAAATGGGTTCCTATGGAGATTATACCTTGTATATTAATTACTGCTTTAGCTTTCATCTGAATGAAAGAACTGACAGCTGGACAAGCATCAAACTCTCAGCATTCTAAACAAGTGGTCTGTGATAATGAGACATAAAAAAGTAGCATTTGGGCATTTCCCTTTTCAGCTGTGTACAGAACAGTGGGTTGAATGTGGGGTCCCTCAGCCTCAGATTCAGTCCCAAGCTGTTTTGGGAACAACTCCATGATCCTGGAATCGCCATCCATCATCAGGCAAGTGTGCCAGAAAGCACATGCTTAACATTGATGGCAAGAAGTAAAATAGGTTTAAATTATTCAAAGTTGAAAAGAAGCATACATAGGAACTGGGGGGAGGGCAGCAGGAGTTGGAGTTTTGGCCCAAAAAGACAGCAAAAATTACCAAACCTCAACCAAATGGGAATGCCCATGCATGAAGCTGAATGCCACCATTTGCTATAAAGACAAGAGGCAAGCTAATTTGCCAAATCCATGTCCAACACAGTCTCTACTTGTTTCCCAAGATATCTAATTAAGGAAAAGAATACTATGTTATAACGGCTATTGACATTTCCATTTAAAGGATTTCACTGAGGAAAACAATGGACCAGATGCTCAAATTTCCCCAGAAATATTTAAGAACTTTTGTCCAGATTCCTACTTCAACTCCAACATCCTAAAAGACTGCATATAAATCGGGAGGTCTTATACGTGGTTTATTTCTGCCATTCTCCTTCCTTATAGCCAGCATTGCATCTTGGTAAACAACACTTATTCTCATAGCCTTCCTCAGAACAGTACTTTGCTTTTCCCCTCCTCAGATCTCAGAGCAAAATTAAAGAACTAAATGAGCTATCACCCCGATACACTCGATTCTGTTAGAACTACAGCTATCTAACTACTTTGGGATTTGTCCTGCCTTAAGAATGATGGCTATCAGGGTTAATACAATTTCTAATTAGAGTCTCCTGAGTTTTGCACAAATGATGTAGGCTCTTGACAGCATCAATTTCTTACAAAGCATTATTTGATCAGATGGCATCTCAGAGTCAAAAACAACTTAATTTCCTTCTGATGAGGATAACAGAAAACAAGGGAGTGGAAATGAAGGCAAGTGAACTTTGTTGGGGGAAGTGTGCTAAGAAGCTAAACAGGTGGGAAAGATACTTCCTCTTGGGAGAGAGGGTCTGGGTACTTTGACTCTCATCGTCTTCAACAACTCTTCTTTACCTCTCATATCCAAGAAGTCACTAAGACTTTGTCCTTGCTTCTAAACCGTTTCTCAAAACCACCCTTCCATTGACCACTATCTAACCTTTACAATTAAGAGACCGTGTTAATCTTTTTGGACTCTTCCCAGCTCCAATTTATGTTGTTGTTGCCCAGCCAGTCCTAAGTAAAGTACACAACAAGCATTTAATAAGGTTAGGTAGACCTGTGTTGTGGTTCTGCAGGGTAAACCGCTTCCTGTGACACTAGAATTCCATGTGAAGGTGACTCTTCAATTATTTCATGTTCCTCTGCCAATTCAGCTTCCTCTTAATGTACTTGAGAAAATATCAGAGAATGGTCCCAAGTACTTGAATCCTCCCTACACAATTTGGAGATATGGATGGTGTTCTTGGCCACTGGATTTGGCCAGGTCCAGCCCTGGCCATCAGTCATTTGAGGATTGTATTGGGTTGTACTAACAGATGGATCTCTTGTTCGCTTTTAATTTTGTTTCAAATAAGTACAGATTTTTTAAAAAGAAGAAAGTTCATTCATTTGGACTTTCCTATAAGCCTTTGACCACTGCAGAACAAAAGGCATGGTACTTTGCACAGAGCACTAGTCAGAAAGAGCCAGAGAATAAGAGGACAACAGTGAGACAGGAAGAGGGAAGGTCACTCACACAGGTAATGCTGAGCTGAACCCCAGTGCAGAAATTAGAGAACAAGAGTCGATGATGTCATTATCACCACCAGATGCCTGGGCCCCAGACAGGTGTGGCTTCCCATCTCTGTGACCAGCAGTCCCCAGAAACTGAGGCAAGAATATAGATAGGCAAAAAACAAAGGCTTTTGTCTGGACACAAATCCGTGGAGAATATGACATAGATGCACCTCATTCCAGGGTGACAATTGGAGAATGCATGCATTTGAAGCCTCCCCTGGACTAATCCCCCTACCAGAAATTATGTTGCAGCTCAATCTTCCACATCATGCCATGCATTTCTTTTTAGATATCGAAAGCCATGGGTCATCACTCTAGGCAATGTCTGAACAGTGAGGAATGCGAGGCAGAGTGGTGATTCTTGCACTCTTCCTTCAGTGTCTAACTCATTTCACCTCATAAAACATTCAAAGCACTTAAAATTATTGCTCTGTGCCTGAGTCATAACGTTGTAAAAGCTTATAAAACATCATTTGGTCTTAATTCCCCTGACTCAACTTTCTTAAATATTCCTCCTCAGAACTTGTACATAATTTAACCAGAAAAGGTCCTTTCCTTAAAACCAGCCTGAGTACTCAGAAAAATAGATGAAGTCGGAAAAATAAAGTAACTTCTGTAAGAACAAAGGATTTTGAGAGGCTGTGAGTTTGTCTCACTGACCTCTTTGTTATAAAAATCACAAAACAAAGGAATTCTGTCACTCTTCAGAGTACATTTGGTCCTCAAAAAGAGCTTCTTAGGCTCTAAGTTGGAACAGTGAAGTCTGGGACATCAGAAACTATTGCAAAACCCACTGACCATGCAACCAAAAAATGGACATGGAGCCTCAGCTGCTACTGGAGGAGGCCCGAGAGAATGTGGCCTCAGTGAGAGCTTTGGCAGACCCTAGACCGGATGTTACAGAGACTGCCAAATATGCAGGGGCAGGGTACGGTTAGCATCTTTCTAGAAAGAGTCTATAAACCTCCCACCAAGATTCTCAAAAGGGATGAACTCCTTGTGTCAGAGATCACAAAGGATGCGCTGAAGCAGCATTATGGGGATTTATGGAAACCCATGGGGAATTTGAAAGGAGCAACTGGTGTCTCCTTTGTTACAGGTAGGCTCTGCCAGACAGGAAATCATTAAGCCAGTAGGTGACTGGCAGAAGTCATGTGACACTGCAGAGAACTTATCTGGAAAGGAAGAGATCTTCCTCTTGGGGTTGGTATGGATTTCAGAATGAAAAACTATCAATGTTGACCAAAAATTTTCACACTTCCAGACACATTCTCAGAAGTGCCTTTCCTGGTTAATGTGTCTTGTTTATCCATGTGGTTAAGTAACTTGATTCCTTAATACAGTGAAAAAGCATAGTTTTAATCATGGAACCATAGCATGGTTATCCACCAAAACAGATACAATGGACAAATGTGGGCGGCTTAGTACAATGGTGTAAGGTGAATGATCATTCTATATCCCGGGATTACATTTCTATAGATGTATTTCAAATCACTTGGAACTCTTAAATGTAGGCTCTGAATCCGAATGTAGAACAGATTGCCTAGTGTTGACAATCATTTCGTAGTTGGGACTGGGTGACAGTGAGAGTCCTTGGTGCATACGATAAACAGTACATGTCATTCCATGACTCATGAGTGGACAATGATCTTGAGGGACAGTCTGAGTGACTGATAAAACACAGCAGACCAGAATGACCCTCAGTCCTACTCTAGCACTCTAGTTTACTTCTTTGGAAAGATTTTAGTACACTGAGCTAAGCTGAGAGACAACTGGACATAGAAGGCCAAGAATGAGTGCAGGTATACTGAATGGACATGATGCAGTGCAGCAGGAGTCATCAGGGTGCCCACTTACAATGGGGATGGGTTTATCCATAAAAAGAAGTGAATAATCAGTTGTCAACAGTTTAACCTGGAATAGGGCATCAGCAGAACAATCACATTCCACACTAAATCTGTAACACCAGAAACCACCAATAATAATCAAGACAGGGAGTTCAAACTTTCAGTAATCGTTAGCTCAAATAACAAAGCAGTTGCTGATTAGGTACTGAGTTAATTGTGTGCTTCTCTTTACTTTGGATGCCCATTTTTCTGTCTTAGATGGAAAGTTTAGTATTTTAGATTTTCAGATTATTTCTTGTTTTCGACAGTTCTAATGCAAATGTTCTCAATCCAGCTTTGTTTTAATTGATAAAAATAGTTGGGTATATCTCTCAGGCAATTGAATATGGAAAAAGCATATTAAATCATTTCAGGCTATTTAATCATTAATATACTTGAATCACATAAACACAAAATTCCATCAACTTTATCTTTAACTGTTAATTAGAATAATCACAACAACAACAAAAAAGAAATTGGTCTTTGAATTCTGATTATATAAATGACTTAATCTCTTCACTGTTTTTAAAACAGGAAAACTTAAAGTAACAGTATTGTTCCAAATTTCCTTTTTTTTTAGCATCCAAGTTGATATCCTATATCCAGTTATTTTATAACTAGTGTTGTTTTAGTTCATCTACAATCTATTCTGATTTACCAGATTAACTATTTACATATTCGTACATTTGGAACAGGAATCAGGAAATAAGGCCTCTCTCTCTTGCTCACTACCCCTCTCTTTTCTTCCCTCTCAAATAAATAAATGCATAAATAATTTTACAAATTTCTTGAACTGGCATTTTCAAACTGGCAATATTTGCATGAAAATTCTATTTTTTGGCATCACCTAAAAAATTAAATAAAACATTCCACAACCATATCTTTAAATAAATAGAATGTGCTATGTCACCACAGTCTACTGTCTAAGACCTGTGCTTTAATTTCTGAAGGTTGACACAGTTCCCAGTTTAGTATTACTAGAACAGACACTATAAACTTTGTTAGTTAATAAAGAGACATTTCAGTAGCTTATATCTATAAAAGATTATCTCATGTGTAGGACATTCCTAGTGTGAGACAACACTCCTTCACTTTAAAGCGACACCATCTGGGACACTCGACTCTTACTCCAAGTCAAGTGGGGGAAAGGACTGACTCCTAGTTGCATGTGTCATAATCAACACCTGCTACTTCCTCTCACAGTCCATTGGCCAAACTATTCTCATGGCTCCAATCTGTCTAAAAGCAGGGAGGAAAATAGGGATGGAGAAGAATGGGTTGCTGGTCAGGGATAAGTTAGTGACTTATTATTCCTGTATTCAAGGAAATATTTACTTAAAATATAGGATTGGCGTTGCTTACAGAATAGCTATGTGAACATTTGGTAGCTTGTACATAAAATGAAAACAACTCTCAATAGAGAAGACAAATACGGCTAAGGAGAGGGTTGAAAACTTAAAGAGACTAAGTGAAATGTACACTTGGGTGAGAGCTACAGAAAAGACCAATCTTAAACAAAGGTTGAACTTGAGGGCTTGGGAGAGTTATTTGGAGGATGGAGAGAACAAATTCCTTTGTCTGTGTATTTTATAAAGCACTTGCCCCGTCTGTCTATAAGGTGTATAAAATTCATTGTATGTCCCATTTAGGACTCTAATAGACAAACAGCTTAGGATCTAGGTAACAAAAACTGCAGGAGTACCAAGTGTAACACCAGACGTGAATGGCTGCCCCACCTGTGTTACTGCAGACATGGAGCTGCTAGATTGGAGCTTTAACTGATGCCTCTCACATACAACACAGTTTTACTACAGTAAATTGGGCCATTGAATGGGGTCTTTCCTTTTGAGTGGACTGTTTTAATCATTTCTTGTGGTTGGGGTTTGAGCAAACACATGAAAACTAACACTGCACAGATGAGATTGACACTGGTTTATCAGTCAGACTGACCAACAGCCTGAAAGAGGAACACCACACAAAGTTGCAATCAGGAACAAAGGGAGCTACCAGCAACAGCAAATGGCAAACTTCATAATATAGAGAGGAATAGGTGACTCCTAGTTCCCAGGGGCATAGGATTGGCATGTCTGAATAATCATGCAGGATGACAGGACATTCTGCATCTTAAGGATAAACAGGAATTATGCAGATTCCAGTGAAAAGGAGGATTTTGCCAAAAACTTAGTCCTAGAAACAGTGCGGGAAAGCAACTTGCAATTAGGTTATTTGACGGACTCTTGGTTTGTCCTGAGTGTTAAGGCATGCACAGTTCTGAGCCTTAATTTTAGGCTTTACTCTTTGTGAAAGAAGGAAGGTATTAACATAGAAATAAAAAGCAAAATGCAGCAGGTAAAAACAGCGCCCAAGAAGGAACAGTCTACAGCAGGCACTGAACAACTGTTTGAGAAGCTCAATGATGACAGTAAAAAGTAGTGATGGAAGGAAGAAGTCTCTAGAGAAGGAAGTCTCCTGTCCATTGGTTACGGAAGTGATAATAGCATGTGACTCTATATGGAAGTGTGCTTCCAGTTATCATAGCTGTCATATTTAAATTATGTATAAAACTAGGAGGTGGCCAAAGTTATTATGAAAAGGAGGATATTCCAAGAAGAACTTGAAGTAGTTACTAGAGGAAATGGACTCGGAACAGATATTTACATCCATTCATTTTCTTGAGAGAGAAATCTGTGGGGCAGTATGCAGAGAACTGGCAGAGGAATAAACTGAACTGCCACACACAGTCCAAAAGACTTAGGCAATCTCAGAGAAGCCCATGGACTTGTGATGGACAAATAAAGGCAAGGGGGGAAACATTGCTGTGTGTCCTGCATTAACAAATCTTTGAAGATCAGCTGTCCCTAGAAAGGAATCCTAACATCGAACAAGTCAACCCCTACTCTCAAAGGCAATTCGCAGAAGGAGACAAAGTCACCAGCCAACAGTGTTTTCATTACCTAGGGGAATGACTGCCACAAACCTGTCATGTGCCTTGCCAATTATTTCCCCCTTGCCAATTACTTATGAGACAAAAGCATTTTTCAGGACATACAAAATGAGGATCCAATGCCACAGACACAGAGATTCCCATGCCACTCAGAATAAGAAAAGAAAACCAGGTACGGACCTCGGAGAATTTTGAGGACCACTAAAGGAAACAATAAGTCAGGAATGTGTGAGGGCATTCAGTCCACATCCAACTGATGTGTCCAATTTGCCATTCTCAGTGATAAAAATGTAGACACCAAGAGTGCTGGTGAATAATAAATAAAAGGAGGCATGGGAGTGGGATGTCTGAGACCAGTAGTTGTTTTGTTAGACATTCTAAGTAACATTCTTTAGCAAACTGATGTGGGCAAAAAATATCTGCATTTGAACAAAACTCATGGATTCAACAAGTGAAGCTGCCTAAGAAACATTTCAGCTTTGCTGTTCCTTGACCAGTCTTAGTGTCAAATTTGGGGAACAGGAAGAAAATCCAGTTCAGACCCTACCCTCCTTCACCTGAAAATGAAAGTTTTTGCCTCTTCATAACTTTAGGTGCCAACTTGAAAAACCTAAGAACCTTCTTACCAGGCCAAGTTTTGGGAGATTCAAACTTTCACGAACAAAGAAACATCCTGTGGTTAACTATCTTCGCCCATTTTACTCACAGAGAGCTTCACCTCTGGTGCTGTACTCACAGCCTACTTTTGCAGATTATGTCACAAAAGGACAGGAAAACCAGTTGGCTTTTCAAGATCAGGAAAACAGATCAAGGGGTTAAATTCACAACTTTTTTTGTCTCCAGAACTTGAGCTCCCACTGCTAGGCTCAGTCCTGAATGCTGTGTTCACAGCTGATGGAATGCCTTGCTTCTATGAGCATCTTCTGGAATCCTGTTACAATCATTTGTTTTCATTATTTCTCTATAAAATCATGATAGCTGCAGTCTAACTTCCGTTAGTCTCTTGATTCTGGCTACTGAGTTAACCCCTCTTCTTAAGCAAGCTGAGAAAATTCCTCTTGCAAAACCAAAGAACTTAAGAACTAATCTTTATTTTTGGTAGACAACCAACACAAATGCTGCTACAAAGATCTCTTACAACTAATCCTATGAAGTATCTGCTGTATACACAAAACTATTCAAAAGTTAGTTATTACTCATATATTAATTCATAAGTCTTGGCTAAGTAGACTTTGTAGTGCTAATATGTCAGATTATATTTCCTTAAACTAATAACTGAAGCCACCAAATTCCAACAAAATCTCAGAGGTTGCAACAAAAATCAGTCTAACATCATTCAACTGATAGCTAAAAATCATTAAACCGCTATCTTCTAGATGCTCAATTCAGAGGTGTCCCCGACTCTTGCTATCTCATGGTGCTTGCCACTTATCTTTTGGCAATGCTATATTTAATTTTAGAACCAAGTCAGAAAAGCAGTTCATTTTTTCACAGTCAATGTTTGAAAGTCAGAGAAGAGTACTTTTGGAAGTCATGGAAAAGAATTCACTGAGAGCTGTGAATCCAGCCCTGTATCCCCTATTGGGAAGAATGAGAGAGTAATGAGAGGTTAGAGTTTCTTTCATAGATTGAAAAATAAAATTAGGAAAAAAGAAAAAACCTTGGTCACTAAGCAGACACAAGACACAGCTTTGAAAGGAAAAAACAAGGTGGTTGGGAATTTTGAAATCATTGCTTTAAAGCTGGTGGATGCTAGCTCTGTGTTAATCCCTGAAGAGTGGCCTCAAAATGCAGAGTAGCTGTTTTATTTGTTCAAAGTCATGACCAGAAAAACTACTTTCTACTGACTAACTCATAGATACTCACCTGGTACAGGTATGCAAAGTTGTCAGCAGAATCAGGACTAGCATATATGAAAGAACATTTGTAGAAAATTGGAACTAAAAGATTATTTTGCTACAAAAAGTGCAATTTTAAAACATAATACATATTTCCATAAACTTTTTGGAAGAGTCCTCCAAGGTCTGGATTTCAAAAGTTTTGAACCAAGTAAGCTTGCTATTTACTCTCATTTTCCACTAATCTTTTGAGGTGCCCTCTGCCTCTGGCTTCTGTGTCAAGCAACTTGACCTACAAGAATCTGTCAGGTGGTAGGAGGAGACTGTAGCATTTGAATTTGCCAGGAAGGACATCTGCTGAAAATATACAGAAGGCAAGGGGCTGCTGATTAGTTAGATGATTAAGACAATAGCTAAGTGTCCCCTGTCCCACACTGGAGTGCTTGCATTCCTGTCCTTACTCAGCTATGGATTTCAGCTTCCTGTGAATGGACCTGGATGACAGGGGTGATGGCTCAAGTACTTGGATCCCAGTTATTCTTATAAGAGATTGGTTGAGTTACTGAATCCCAGATTTGACCTGGCCCAGACCTTGACCTTGAGAGCATTTGGGGAGTGAGCCAAAGGACCAGAGTTTTCTTGTGTGTCTTTCTCTATGGCTTTCTGCCAGTTCCATAAAGTATTTAAAAATAGGTAGATAGATCTATTCACCTGAGAATAATCCCCTTTGCCAAAAACCTCTAGGACAAGCAAAGCCAGACTGGCCTATCTCTGCCTTTCTTTACCACAGAAGGGAGGTAAATGGAACTCAAGTATTGGAGAAAATTAGAAGCTCCAGAGATTGTGTGCAGGCCCAATGAGGGAGGGAGTTGGCTGTGTTCCCCCTACCACCACTTTGTCTCTCTAGGGTCCAGCCTAACTCTCCTTTTCTTCTCCTGATCTGAGCTCCTGTGTGCAGGGTGCTGGGAAAATAATTAGAATGCTTATTCCATTTCAGTCATCATGATCACAATGCCTTAACTCTTAACAAAATGTTAAAATTTATAAAGTACATTTGCCAACTTGGGGTTTCTTTTAGCTTTTATAGATTGAATTTTCCATCCCTCACTGTTGTTTACAAAATGCAGGTTCTTTAAAATAAATTGAAATGTTTTAGCTCCTTTATATTTCTGATTAAATCCATTGTGTATTTCAAAAAGCAATTTGTTTCTCTATCTTCTTCAGAAAATGTATGTATGCAGAAAGAGGTGACAAGAAGAAATTCCCCACTTTAATAAATTATCCAGATTAACAGTTCAAAAATATTTTTCATATCTTATCTGCCTTAAATAATATTCTAAATCATTTCCTAGTCTTGAGAGACTTAAAAATGAGGAACAATTCTAATTTACTTTCTTTCAGTTGCTGAGTGTATTGCTCATCTCAATTCTGAAGAAAACGAAAGGACAATAGATGACTATCTCCATCTAGAGCCTGTTCAGGAAAAATGTAATTGCTCCAATGAAATCATTTTGAATTCCAGTGATGGCTGCAGTGCAACAGCTCTCCATATGTTAGGAGAAACATCCCCAACCTTTCTAACCTTGATTTGGGAAGTACCCTTTGTGACTGCGATTATGGTCTGGTTTCTATTACTGTGTTCTAAGATTGCTGGACACACTCGATAGTTTCACACATTCAATACTTTGTGAACAGAAATGAATGAAAAGGAAACTTCTCTCTGTGCCTCCTACCATGCTGCATAAACAGCAAATAAATCATTTTGAGTCTGCTATGGTAAGTTCCATCATAAATATGAGCAGAGATGGGGCTGGTGGTATGGCTAATACATATGGAAAATTGGCAGAGCTTGGCCCAAGTCCTTGGCTCCCTGCTTCCTGGCTGGCTCCTGGCTTTGGCCTGGCTTCTGGTTGTTGCAGCCATTTGAGGAGTGAGCCAGCATATGGAAAATACCTCTCTCTCTCTACACACACACACACACACACACACACATACACACACACACACACACATATATTTCTTCTCTCTATCCCTCTCTCTTCCTCTCTCTATCTCCCCCTCTTCCTCTTTCTCTGTAATTCTGCCTTTCAAATAATTAAATTAAATTGTTAAACATGAATAAAGAGAGCATTGTGGCAAAGGGTGACTCATAAGCTATTTTTGGCAATTCTCCTGAAATAAGTTTACATAGGAATTAAATCACAAAATCCTATTTGTTTTTTTAATAATGATCTCATTTAACTTGTCTCTGTACTTTTAATTTTACCTTTAAGTATTGACCTCTGTTTTCATCTACCTAACACTAACATGACTTTCAAAGATCCAACTTTACCAAAATGCTTCCATTCCATACAAAATTGTAAACTCCAGGAGGAGTGGCCTTAATATTTCTATTTCTTCTTTTCCAGACTCTGAGATAGTATCTGACATGTCACATCTATTGAATAATGAATATTGGATCTGATAAGATGATGAAGCTGTAAAACAAATGTCAATTTATACCTTACAGGTTGGACTAATTCTGTGCCTTTGTATTCACAAAACAAAGTCATTTAATGAATTCATGCAAAGTACATTAAATCTGTGAGGAATAAAAAAAACTTCTTTGGAACATGATAATAAATTACCTAGCCAACTGTTAGAACTTTCTGAACCAAATCACTACGTTGGACAATTTAGCAAGTTGAAATGTTAAGAGCCAAAAATAAATATTTAATGTCTTTAGCTTATTGTTAACCTATCAGTTAATCAGCTACTCAAAAATTAGTTTGTTCAAGTGAGACCAATCTGTCCAGTTTTCAGGAGAGCTGCCAGTCAGCAGGAACCATATTTCTTATGTTTAAAATAAATGGGAGCACCAGCAAGACCTCTCCTTTCCATTTATAAATGGAAGGCTGCCAGACACTGTACCCAGATTAACAGCTGACATTTAACTAGCTATTTGCTTAATGCCAATAAAATATTTCATGTATTAGAATTAAGGTTGTATGCCATAAATTAGGCATTTTTTTCCTATAAATTGTTTAAAGAAACATCTTCTAAAATAGAAGACTGCTGGCATTTGTCAACACTTTAAATGGCTGCCTATACCCACAAGGTGAAGAAGCTGAGGTCCAGAGACATGACACAGCATTCCCTAAACTACAGCTAAAACTAACACATCCAGCTCCAGGTATATATCCACACCCCATTTGTATATGCTTCAAAAGAATAATGTTAAAGGAACATGTTTATGGTTTGACATGCCTTTAATTTAAGAAACTAAGAATTGTTAGAACTAGAAAAAAAATCACAGCTAAAAGAGATTTCAGATATTATGCAGCTCTTTTATCCCTGATAAATACACCCATGTTTAACATCTGCTTTGTAATGATCTAGTTTCCAGTTCCATGCAAAAATGATAAAGTCATCACTTCCAACATCACAAAAATTAATAAAAGATGTGAAGAAACTGCAAATCAAGTCCTCCTGAATGAGTCAGGGAATTGAGGGTTCAAGGAAACTGGAAACACGGGTGCATATTCATAATCAGTTCACCAGAAACAGAGGTAAGGCCACTGCTGGAGCACGAAAGATCACCTAAAGTATCACAAACTTTCTAGACAGTAAATAGATAGATGCAAGTTTTATTTGCAAGAGATCCACCGAATTCTCAATGTCAAGATCAGAGATGAATCCCTTTATGCTTCTTTATGATCAGGAAAGGGGAAAGCCACAATCTCAGGAATGAGGAAAATTCAGCATGTTCTGTTCTTGGTAACAACCGTTTGCACTCAATAAAAACTAGTTTACCTGAGCAAAATCAACTCTGCTTCTTCCAGAGCCGATTTGACGGAGAAAATTCCAGTTTCCTCTAATTTCCCTGTCTCATCTAAGTGAGGAGAGGAAAAATGAAAAGTACCTGTGATCTCACAGCCCAGAGAAACAAGATGCTAAATGACTGAGACCTTGCAATAGCAATGTGGACTGCACCCTCTACTTCCACACTTTAGCACCATGTATGTATGGCCCTTAAGTATTAATGCTCAAAGATAAGCAAGTATTAAGTATTAAGCTCAAAGATAAGCAAGACTCAGTGTAAAGAGGAATCTCTACAGAAACTCAGGGAAATGGAAGAGATTTTAAAAAAAATAATAAAAACTAAAGACACATATGGCTTTTATAGAAAGACCAATCATAGACTTAGTCCCAAACAGGTAAACACAGAGCCTAACACTAAAAGTCTTCTGTCTTCAGCTGCTTTTATGCAGTATATTCTGTCTGATTTTCAACAAAAACATATGCTAAGGAACAAATCAAGAGCAGCAACAGAAAAAAAAACACAATGTAGAGGAACAAACAAATATGAGAAAAATACTAGGCAGAAATTTTTGAATTAACACATTATAAATGTAAAATAAGCCTAATGAAAAGAACAGAGGACATGCAAGAATAGGGCAAATAATGTAATCAGGAGATGAAATTCTAAGAAAGTTTCAAAAGGCAATACTAGAAATCACGAACACAAAACAAAAGAAGAATTTCTTTTAAGGACTCACCAGTAGACTGAGAACAGCCAATGAGAGAATCAGTAAGTTTGAGGATAAATCTGTAAAAACTTCTCCAACTGAAAAGCAAAGAAAAAATGGATTAAAGGCTTGGTAAATACTTCCAATGAAAGAACCTCAACTGAATTTGAACTGTGGTAATGCAGCAAGGTGGAGAAATCCACATGGGGAAAGGGTTCGGGGAGAGGTGGGGGGAATCCCAGTGTCCATAACACTGTGTCACATAATGCAATGCAATTAATAAAATTTAAAAAAAAATTTTAATAAAATCTATTCATTATAAAAAATGGATTAAAAATGAAGCAAGACATACAGGAGTTGTGAGACAATTATAAAAGATGTAACATAGGAAAATGAAAGTATCAAAGAGAGAGAAAAAATTATAAGAAATATTTGAAGCACTGCAGACTGAGAATTGTCCAAAAATAACTGACAATTACAAAATCACAGATCCAGAAAGCTCAGAGATAAATTTGAATGGAAACCAAAAAAAAAAAAAAAAAACTAAAGTTGGGCACATTATATTCCAAATGCAACAAAATACAAGCAAAGTATTAATAGAAGCAAGAAACAGAAACTATCATTCCTATAAATTTGAGAAGGATCACATTTATAGTAACATTTTCAAACAGAAGCCATGTAAACAGATAGTGGAGCAAAATAGTCAAAGTAGTAACAGAAAAAAAAAACAGAATTCTATACTATCTTATAAAAGCAAAGTAAATAACTTCTGAGACAAAAGGAACTAAACATAAATTAAACAAGATTTATTTATTTGAAAGGCTTGTTACAGATAGAGCTCTCCCATCCACTGGCTTATTTCCCAAATGGCCTAAATAGCCATGGCAGGGCCAGACTGAAGCCAAAAACCAGGAGCTTCAACTAGGTCTCCCACATGGGTCAAAGCAGCTTAAACCGGCCACCTTCTACAGCTTTTCCCAGGCCATTAGCAGGATGTTGAATTGGAAGTAGAGCAACTGAGACTCAAAATGGCACTCATATGGGAGGTCAAAATAACAGAGAGTGGCTTTTTCTACCTCACCACAAATGTCAGCTCCCCACCCTCTCCATGCAAGGAAAAATTTTAAGGCTATCCATGCAAGAAATGCTAACACAAATTATTCAGAGAGAAGAAAATTGCTGTGAGTCAGAAATTCAAGCATGCGTAAGGAAGTGTGAGCATTTAAAGGGAAAGTCTCTTGTTTCTCTTCTTAATTAATGTAATGGATAACAGTTCTTGAAAATAAAAACAGAGGCAATCTATTTGCTGTTATAGCTAACAGATGAGATGAATTATGCCAACATAATAAGGAATAGGAGAAAAGAAAACAGAATTACCTGCTAAGAGGTATTTGTACTAATTATAAAACAGTATAGCATTATTTTTACATTATTTTTAATTTATACTTGAAAGGCAGAGACAGTCTTCTATCCACAGGTTCACTCCCTAAATGGCCACCAACTAGAGCTGGGCCAATCAAGGAGCCAAGTGAGTCTTTTGGATGTGGGTGCAAGGGCTCAAGGTCTTGAGCCATCATCCTTTCTTGCCCAGGACATAAACAGGGAGCTGGATCTGGGCCAGCACCAGGGGTCAAAGGTGGAGCAGCCAAGACATGAACCAGTCTCCGTATGGGATGCCAGCACCAGAAGCAGAATATTAGCGTGCTACACAACCACCCCAGCCCCAGTACTGTACTATTTTAAGGTACACTTAGGTCAGTTGTGAAGAAAATTGAAAATTCTAGGGAAATAGCTGAAATAGATTTTTGAAAACATAATTTATATGCTAGGAGAGGAAATGGAATCATTCAAAAACTCATTGAACCAGAGAAGGCAGAGAAACAATGACAAAAAGAAGAACCAAAGAGCAGGGATTAGGAAACTATATGTCATAAGTGACCCATTGTAAATCCAAAGACATAGATGCATTAAAAGTAAAGAGATGCAGAAAAATAAAATATGCCAACACTCATCTAAAGGATGTTATATGAGTAGCAATATGAATTTCAAAGTGAATTTGAGAGTAAGGAAAAACCATGAACACACCTATTACACAATGATGAAGGGATCAATTCATCAAGACATGCCATCTTTAATATGCACGTACCTAACAATACAGCCTTACAATGCATATGGTAAAAATAGACAGAACTGGCAAGAGAAAAGATGCTTCCATTGTTAAAGTTGAACACTGGAAAAATAAAAACTGATAAAAAATGAAGTTGAACTTATCACTATAATCATTAGTTAGATTGAATTGATGCAAAACACTTCATCCAACAACAGCAGAGCAACAACCACAGAGAAACAATTCTCAAGTTTCCATGACATGCTTAGTAAGATAGAACATGTCAATAGCACAAGCTTTATAGAAATCGAAGCATGGTCTCAGATCGCAATGGAATATTTAAAATACCTTCATGTTTGGAGATTGAATAACACATGAATTAATGAAATGTTAAAATCTTTCCAACATAAGAATGAAAAATATATATCAAAATTTGAAAGTTGCAGTATTCAGAAAGTATATCACTGAATGCGTATGTTAAAAAAAAACAAAAAACACCTAAAACAATAATCTAAGCTTACACTTAAGAAAACTTTAAAGAAAACAACGGAGGAGGAATAAAAGAAGGAAGAGGAACAGGAGGAGGGGGAGATAATTAAATCCAAGTGAGTAAGAGAAAATAAATTTATTGAAGGATAATAGGTTAAGCTGCTGTTTGCGATGTTGCCAACACATATCAGAGTGTAGGATCAAGTCCTGGCAGATTTAATGCAGTGTCATCCCAATGCCCCTGGGAAACAACAGAAGATGTTCCTTGAGCATGGGGGTCTGCCACCCTGTAGGAGGCCAGGATGGAACTCTTGGCTCCTCCAAGGCCCTTTCCTGTGTGTTGTAGCCATTTGGGGAATGAATCTGGGAAGGAAGATCTCTTTTTCCCAGCTCTTCCCTTTTGTTCTATTATTCTGAGTTTCAAATAAATGTTATATTTTAAAATATATGTTATAGGCAAAAATTTGACTTTTGAAACACAAACAGAAAGATACAGCAATGAAAGATGAACTGAGATGATGTATTCACAAAGCACATCTGAAATCTCCAGAAACTGAAAGGGGTGAGGAAGTGATTCTGATCTAGAGTCATCAGAGAAAAGGATTTCTGCCAACATCTTGAGTTTGAACTTCTGGTTTTTAAAACTGTTTTAACCAAATTTATTACAACTTGTTACAGCAGCCATAAGAAGCTAGTGCAATATTCAACAGCTAGTTTCTTGGACAAAATTCTCCAAGAAAACACTGTGCAGTTAGGCAAATATTCCTTAATGGTGACAGAGTGCAGGAAATCATTTGGACTGACTTGTCAGGCTGATGACAAATGCTGACCCTGTGTATTTCAGAAAACCTAAATACTTGCTTCATAATGAGTTTTCTTTTGTTTTGTTTATTGAGAGACTTTGATAAATGCCTATGCTTCTTTTTTCAAATTTATATTGATTATTCTGAATTGCCTCTTGGAAATTCTATCTACTTATTTGAGTCTCGTCAAACTGCACATGCTGTTTGCAGTAGGGTTGAGTATGAATAAAAGAAAGGTGAATTTATGGTAGAGCTACATCAGTTGTGAAGGTGCTGTCGAGCATCCCAGATAAATTGACTTGCTTAGTTCTTTGTTTGCAGCTCTATGTAAACATATTTTTACCTGATTTCTGTACTACATATTTTCCGATTTTGGACATTCTCTTTAGGGTGGCAGAAAATCAGAAAACCTTATCTTTCTTCTCTTTTCCATCATCAATATTCCATATTCAGCACTTTCAAGTCTTGCTATGCTATTTTTACCAAAATTTCCACATCCTTCAAGATCAAGTTTAAAGCCAGAGATATTCGGACATTCACACAGGCTCCTTTGCTTGATGCAGCATGTTAATGGGATCCCTTCTTAGAATAAAGTTCATCCTGATCTGAAGTGTATTTAACGTTTACCTATCCATCTTTTCTGCCAGAGCAGTGATTTTTAATCTAGATAGGTGGCTGGTTGAGGAAGAGTAAGTCATCAAGTGGGAAGGCTTCTTGTGGATCATCTCCCTGCACTTATTCCTCTCCCTGAAATTCTGACTCGGACAGCCACACACTCTCGAGAGAGTTTTGAGTCTCCCCTCATTCCTTCCTTCCTTATGTGTTTAAAGGATAAGTAAGGAAATGGGATATAGAGCTCATGATATCATAGCACTTTGATTTTAAGTTGCTTCTTATATTTTAGATGCTATAGATGCTTTTGAAATACTATCAAAATTAGGACAAATGGATGCTATATTTGTATATAAATTCATGGAATTTACAGCCTTCTACAAACAACCTTCAAGTTTTCTAAGTATCCAAGGGCCTGTCAAATTAAAAGCCATGAAGGACAGTCAGAAATAAATGTATAATTCTTCAGTGAACTAATGATTATCTTGTAGATTCTCTATAAAAATCTGCAATGTATCTCTAGACTTTGAGTTGATGCCACAGATAGTTTAAGCATTCTGTGACTCATTCCTTGGTATCATTCTTGTTACAAATCATACAAAAATATACAACTAAAGAAAAAAGCCAAAAGAAACAACTCAATTTTTGACTTGAGTCAATCTCAGTAAAAGAAAACCCAAGTTGACCTGTCTAACCATGCTGAATACACAAATCCTCAGTCATAAGTAAATGAGCTTAGAACTAAAATTTAAAGCCATTTCATTGGCTTTTTCCACTCTTCCTCCATACCCAAATCTCAATCATCTACTCTAGACTTCAACTGCCTGGTGCCACACAAAAGTCCAGCATAGAGGATGAGGAAAAGAAAATGCCTCACCTAAAAAGATAAATGTGTAGTTCTGAGATGTTCAGGCCTCCTTTTCTTGAGAAGCACTATTTCACTGCAATTGCAAGGATGGTGACTTGTATTCAGCTCACTCCTGAATATGGGGTGGAACCAGAAAGGGCACACGAGCAGAGGCTTGCGCCTAATGATTGCCAAGCACCAACCTAAATACAATTGGCCCACAGGAGAGCAAACCATAATCTTGATATTTGAATGACCATTTCAATTCCACCACACATTTAGCACTAATTATTTTACTATCATAGGAGCTGGGGTACATTGTTCTATTGGAAATAACCATTTCAGGAGAAACAAGCTTTCATATTCACTTGGATATGCCTCAAAATTAAGACTCCTTCCTTGGAACTTCACATGTCCTTGCTTTCCACCTCTAAGTTTTCCACTTGTTCGACCTTGTATTTCACATGAATTAAATGCACACTTCCAAAGGCAACATTTATATCAGATTCATCTTAAACTTTTTATCCAGTTAGGATGCTTTTCACATATTAAAAATTCAGTAGATGTGGGGATTTGGCAGTAATTCAGATAACTTGAGGCAGACTTCCTGCATACTAAATCAGACAGCTGGACTCAAGCCTGAACTCTACTCCTGATTCCAGCTTCCTGCTATATATGCACACTGGACACCACAAATGAAGGATCAAGCATTTGATTCTTGAGTCTCTGCCTTCCACGTGGGCGATGCAGACTGAGTCCCAGCTCCTAGCTTTGGCTTGGTTCAATACTGGACCTCATTGTTATGAATATTTGTGAAGTGATTCTGCAGATAAAGGATTTCTCTCTCTCTCTCTCTCTCTCTCTCTCTCTCCCCCTTTCCCTCTCTCTGTTTCTCCCTCTCCCCTCACTTTCCTTTCTCTCCTTTTCCCTTTCAAATAAATAAAATGGATATTTAAAAAAATTTAAAAGATCGTTGAATCAGCGTGAGAAAAGCTAAAGTCTTAACAAAAACAATTTTCCATAATAGTTCAGAAGCCTGATTTGTTCTCAACTGAATAATAGAGCAATACATTCATGCATGTTAAACCACACATTGAAAAGTTGTTTTCCACGACGGTTAAAACAATACACATTGTATGTAGCTCAAGTATTAAATATTTGGCATCCAGACTTTGAACTCGTTTTGTTATTGTTATTGTTGCTCTTAAGAACATTCAGTGTCACGTGTCAGAGTTTAGAAAGGAGAAAAACAGGACAAAAAATGACACACACACACACACAAAAGAACAGCCTACCAGAATAGACTTTTGCAAAAAAGTTAAATCATTTCTTGAAATCCCTATAAACACACAGACAGACATACACCTGCCACAAAGTCCATATTTTAGTGTCTGGTTGATTCCAAGTTCCAGTATCTCCAATTCAATTTCCTGTTAACATGAGTGCTGAGAAGCAGCAAGTAATGGAACAACTTGCATTCTTCCCCAGCCTCAACATAACCCCAATTGACTTCTATGCTTGTGGCTTTACTCTCCAACCACAGCTGTTGTAGACATTTAGGCAATGAAACAATTAAACCAGTAGGTGGAAAATTCTCTCTCTTTCTCTCTCTCTCTATCCCTCTTCCGTGTTTGTATGTTTCACCGTTTCAAAGAAAAAAATAAATAAATAAGAAAAAAATCCTTCAATCTTAAAAAAAACACCTAAGTTACAACACAGATTTTCATATTCTTAGGACACCAGTTCACTTTTTAACACAAATAAGACTCTAGGGGGAAAAAAATCAAACAAAAGTGTGTAAAGTAAGAGATGCTTTCCTCACTTTTACTCAGAGGAATTTCATTTCCTGGTGGAAAACATTCATGAACCTTTTTTCTTGTAATCGGTTTTGGTTTTCTCATGGGTTTTATTCACTGACATGCACGTGTGTGCACAAACAAATCTGTTGGGCAAGCCTCATATTTCTGTCCCAACTAAATCAGAGACAAGTCATACCTTGGCATCTCTATAGCCTTTCTGCCTGTAAGTAAGCCAAAAGTTAATTTTAGCTGGCAATTCAACACTGAAGGAATCACTGTTACAAATATTATCAGACATCATCCTAAGGAAGATCCTTACCTAGACTGTGTATGTTCTGAAAATAAATGATAAATTGACTCAAGAAGAGCTACTGTATTTGAATGATCTGTATCTAGGACATTGAGTGTCCACCTGTGTGTACCTCCTCCGACCCCGACCACTACCAAACTCCATACATGGGATACCTTGTCAGCCGTGAGAGCCAGCAGCTGTCAGATGCCTTGTCTACCTGAATAGCTCCCACAGAGAAATGTGCAAAACATATGACTAATGCTCTGTCTCATAAGTGGTTTAAAGAAAAGAAGTGTGTTTAAAATGCCGTAAGCTATGTGTTCTACTTCACATATCTTTGCTCACAGATCATGCCTGGGTTCCTGAAACTGCATTTTACATCTATTGGTCAAGCACACACTTATGCCTCCAGTCTCAAGTTTTATACCTGGAAAGTATGAGAGGCTGATGGATATGATAATGTGACTAAACTGCAGCTGACCACCAGGGACAAGCTGCCATAATCACTGCAAACTGTCAGGGATTATTTTTCTTTGACAATTTCTCCTCCTAACCAGTTTCAGCTTTGGCAGTTATATAGCCTTAGCCAGTTGTTAATTATTCCCATTGTTTTTTGATCATGGATAACTAAAGGCGTTGTGACATACTTACACATTTTTTTACTTGGTGACTAAATGTTACTACTAACTTGAAAACCATTTTAAGTGCCCATAATGGTCACCCTGAAAAAATCAGTCTGACTAATCTCACATTAACTGCTGACCACGTTGTAGGCTCACCAAGGTAAACCTCTGCTGAGTGGTGGGAAATATATCAGCATTATGCTCTGCAGTCTTTTGCATCTTTTTACCTCTCTTATGCCCCAATTTAAAATGTAAATGACTGGAAGTCAGAGAAAACAGACTCTTGTCAACAGATGCCACTTGCCTCATTCCAAGAGTCCATCTGCTCCATTAAATACCCCCAATTGGTTACTTCAAGCAAATGATCCAGGAACAGCTTTGAAATTGATCTGGGTTATCTCCAGTTTGTTAAGTCAGTTTTCACAGGCAGCCATCCTTGTGAATATGTCAGTAATTGATATATCATAGTTACTTTCCAGAATCACATGAGAACATTTTTTTCCCCAAAATCCCTAGCTTAAAATCTATCTAATTTCAAATCTCATTGGAAATACGGCATCGCTGTGGAGCTATAGCAGAACTGAAGGAAACACAGGTATCAGTATATTCGATACCAATCACACAGAACTGTTTTTCAGCAAACTTTGCAGCCAAACACAACCCTACAAACAGCATGAATAGTGACAAAAAGAAAACACCACTCTTACTTGCCTTATTTTACAAAGTAGGTTTAGGAATTCACTATTATTTTCTTCAGGTCCTCTCAGATCTCCCTAGACATTCATTTACTCACGCCACAAGGCACTGTTTTCTGGTTCCATTCACAGGTGATACCAGGATGTCTTGTTCTCTGGATATTGGTGGGTGAGAAAGGATCTAAGGTTTGGGGCATGGGTGTTCTGATGGATACAGAGATTTCTCTGAACAAATGTATCAATAACTTGTCTGACACCTCACCAATCTCAGGCATGTCTGGATGGCATGTATTGCTTCCCAGGTACATATGAAAAGCAGTGGAGAAAGCTATGTTGTTTAATACTAGGTCCCAGTATTTCAACTTCCATTGTATTACAGGATATTTTTATATACAAAACTGCAAAGAGCATCTTTGAGCACTCAATTTTTGCTTCAGTCTGCTTATTGGAGCTTCTAGTTTTATCTAATTAGATCACCTGGGCCAATCTGAGAGCCTTATCTTTGGCAAGCCACTTTCTATTTTTTTTTTTTTTTGCCATTGACAGACTAACCTTTACTGAAGACAAAGAACAATAAATGTCAGCATTAACAACAAGATCCAAGTTGATGATAAAAACCTTCTCTCAAGGCTTTCTGATTACTTCCACTTGGCTTGTAGCAAGTGCAGCCCTCACATTTTAGCTTCCATCTCCACCTTGCCCTTTGACTTTGATAAGACATAGTTAGCCAAAGTTCGCTCCTTACATGTGTGAGTAGGACAAAGACAACTCAGGACAAGTGAGAGGTCTTGCATGCAAGCAAAAGGGAGCAATTATTTTTCCCATTGAACTTGATCTGTAGACTCATTCTACCCCAGCAGTAGCTGCAAATATCAAGCAGGTCTCCAAGATTTTGCTTGTTATTATTTTTATTTTTAAATACGCTACAGATGCATAGCAATGCATTAATTACAATTATTGGCACATGACTCATTGTTTCACACATGTGCTTTTTCTTGTTATACCTGACTAATTTATATTAAGACACTGAACCCTCACAACCCAATAAACCCCCAAACCAGACCACTACCAATAACTTACATATACTCCTAACCCATCCTCCAGTCAAGAGGTTGGCATGATCCTTATTCACAAATTTCCCATTCTTTTGCCTTTTTTTCTAACATATTATGCAAGCAATGTATTATTTTTATGAGCAATGTATTATTTTTAGTGTTACTCTCTTTAGCTACAAAAGAGTACATAATAAACTATATGTTTATTATCTTATTTCCCCCTTCCCTTCTTGATATTACATAACTAAAACTCAACTTCATTATTAAATATACTTGGGCTTTATTCTTTTTGTTGATATATAACATTCCCTTCATTGAGAAGTGCAGCCCATTTAATCCATTTTTGTTTAGTTTTCTATCAGTGAGCACTTGTGTTTTTGTTTGTTTGTTTACTAGTGTGGACAGTGACATTATGAGCTCTTCTATGCTTATATCCTGGTTCACATGTAAAGAGGGATGGATGGAGGATGGATGCACAGACATGACAGAGACAGACAGATAAATGGACACAAAGATAGATACAGATAGATACGGCTAGAAGAAGTTTTTATTCTCAAATATTAAAGAACGTAGCTCAGTAAAATTAATAAAACTTCAAACTATTCTCTGGTTTCAGAGTGATCTCCTTGAGCAGGATGACTAGGAGGCCGCCATGAAGGAGGCCATCCGGCTGTCTGTGTCTGTATTTCTATCTCTGCCTCAAACATAATCTCATGTTGTTGAAACCATGTGATAAGTGAACTTTTCCTTCCTTTCCTAGAAATGGGAGCTTACACAGGAAGACACCTGCTGGAGCTCTGTCAACTCCTTCCAAGCCCTTTCTCAGCCCACAGCTTCCCCTGAATTCTCCTTTTGCTACAACCCTTGGGTTCTGTGAGCTGTTATCTTGTGTGAGATCTTTTAAAACAATCTCACATTAATTTTGTGTCATTTTCCAGAGCACTTATACCCTGGCTCCTCCAGCAACAGGAACATAGCAATTTATTGCCACATACTAAACATAGGTTTTTCAAAGTTTAGGGATACATATCAAACTCTTTCAGCTAGTTTACTTATATCTCTTCTCTTGTCTTAATATAAGAAATTTTTACCCTTCTCTTGTACCCTGAGACAAGAAAAGAGTAACTTCTATTATATAACAGCTCTCCCAAAAGGAACCTCTCTTTCCTGATCTCCCAACAGACCAGAATTGAGTATCTGGCTTAGAAAGGAAGAGTTGCTGTCTACAGCGATACCACCCTGAACGCCTGATCTCGTCTGATCTCAGAAACTAAGCAGGGTCAGGCCTGGTTAGTACTTAGAAGGGAGGAAAGGAAGAACTGATTTTGCAATCTCTGTGTGTTCTTGTCAGGTATTCAAGCCTCTTATATTTTGATTTGAGGGTACTTGGCAACTGTCCCATGATTCTCAGGCACTGAGATACATTTGCTCTTTGCCTTAACCCCCAAATACTTACGGAGCACACACTGTGTGGCAGGTACTATTCTAGGTGCTGAATATACAGGTGCACAATAGCAAAGTTTTCTTTGTTTATTTTTCTTATGAAGATTACATTCCAGCAGGGGATAAAGTCAACATAAAACAAGTAAATATATAAGAGAACTAATAATGTCAGATGCAATGGATAAATAAAAAAGGAAGCAAGCAGGCTAAAGGGCATCTTGAGACATCATGAGAGGTTTCATGACATACACTTTAAAGAAACTGAGGCACATGCCAAGTGTTAGGAAAAGTTTTGACAGAACTTTGTTTCTTATAACACTGTGGTGGAATACCTCTCATAGGAGATCTAAATGCAAAATCTTGCTCTCTCATTTCTCTTGCCTAAATTCTTCCACTGTCATCCAGTGTGCTCTCTGGAATCCATCATCTGTGCTCAATCAGCTCTATTTTGTCTCTATTTCCTTCAGTTCTTGTCCTAATTGAAATCTGAGTCTATGCTGATGACATTCCTCCTCCAAAAAAAAATCCCTAAATGGTTTTTTCTCCCTATCATTGTATCCTAACACAGGTGTAGGGATTAGTAAAGGCATCCAATCAAATATTTTTACCATTGGAAAGATAAGGTTTGGCACATAATAATTCTATACAAACTGTTTTGTTTCTGAATGATTTCTTTTTCTTATTTTTTTTTCCTTTCTAAGATAATGTGAATTTATTCCTTGTTTACAACAAGTGAGATTCAGCTGCGTAGTCCCTATGCTGGAGTTTCAACGCCTTTCTGACCCTTTAGTACAGGCACAGAGCTTTGGTGGGAACCAAGATAGAGGTCACACAGACAGTTAGATTATTAAGACAACCATTTTGAAGGCAGTTTTGTAAGGGCAGCTGAGCCTGAAGAAAACTGCTTTCTGGAGGGGGAAAAAAAAAGGTAGAGACAAATTATAGATAAAACACCTTGTAGTAAGAAAAAGAGTAACAGTGAGGTTGGATCATCGTATGTGTTTCTGGCAAACCAATTCCCTGACACTTAGGATTTTCTTATCTGAAGACACAGTGTCCTGTAGGAGCCTTTACTTTTGCTGTCTTGCAGGAACTCTGCTCTGTGTGACCAAACGGAGCTCCCTAAGCTCTTTGTGTGTTAAATCTTAATACCAACATTCCTAGCAGGCTTACAATAACTAAATTGACTGCATCAGTTTTTCTAAGCTCTGCATTATCGTATGACAATGTCAACTATGGCATCTAACCTTTAAGCCACTACCTTACACTTTTCTTACAGAACAAGGTTCAACAATAGTTTTCTGTAAAGGGTCAGATAATACATTTTAAATTAAGGCTTTTTTAGCCAGTGTTTTTCCAACTATTCAACGTTGCTACTGTAGCATGAAAGTGCTATAGACAATAGCTAAGAGAATGGGAGCAGTTGTGTTCCAGTAAAACAGGCTCAAAATTCAGAGGTCTGAGTTCAGAGACAGACTCTTTAGTTAACACAGGGCACCTTAAGTAACTATCTCTTTAATTTCTTTCTTGGTTAAATGCAGATAACTAAGCTAAGCAACTAATCATGAGGTTCAAGTACAACAATGTTGTTCAGTGAGACAAACTGACCAGGCAACAGTTCTTTTCAGTACCGAGCTTAATATTTCACATTTTTATTCATCAGCTTTTAAAACATTTTTATAATCTCTCCTCATTTTGAGTATATCCTTTCCTGAAGCACGTAGGTGTGCCACATCTATAAACTAGATCACAGTAAGTGCTTTAGGGTTCTGTTGGATTGAATTTCTGGACCGAATCATGTTAAGTCATGTCCCTCCCTATGATTTTATTTTGAGGTGCGGGATGGGCAAGCAGAAGAATTTCTTGTAGTTATCCAGATACTACTTAATTTAAATCAACAAAAAGTCAACCCCAAGTTCTCCAGTTTATTCAGACATGAACTCCTAAACCTGTCTACCTCAGATTGCAGTTTAGGAAATGATGAGTCAGTGGTTCTCAGGCAACATTCACCATGTTGTAATGATGTATTACTCTCAGTGACCCAGCTGCCCACACATGGCCCTTGTCTTAGTTGCTTTCTTTTCATTTCCTGAAGTTCTGTCCCCTTTCCCATCCTCTGTTTGGGCCTAAACCCCTAGTTCTTCCAATTTTCAACATTTCTTCCCAAATTCTTTTGCTCAGCTTTCTATTTCTGCCCAATTTAAAGTTTTTAGTTTTGCCCAGCTTCTCCTCAATGGTTTGATTGACGCTCAGAGTTATAATCTGTGCTTGTGACCTCATGGCTGTATCTCTAGGCCAGACCTTTATCTTGATCTGTGACCATATCTTTGATTGCCTATAAAGAGGTATTTCTGCCTTCAAGACTAAAGTGTCTTTTACAAAGAACTTGATGGTCCTTCTCCTTTAAGGGTACTACCAGAATTAAGGCAGATCTAAGTAATTTCAAAGTTGATTCTTTCTAATTCAGCTTCCAAATCCTATCACTTATCAATTGTACTCATTCTCTCTCCTTGGCCTCCTCTCCCCTCTTTTCAGTTTCTGCACCCACTCTGTCTTCCACCTCTCTTTCCTACCTCCAGTTTTATAGTCATGAAATACATTTTTCATCCTGTTAATTCCTTCATCGTTATGAATACAAATCTGATCCTGCTGCTTCTTCAGCAGTGTCAGATTTACTAAAAGAAACAGCTCAAACTACAAAGCACAATATATAAGGTCCTCAATGATCTAGCTCCCAATATGCCTTTGCATCCCTACTAATAACACAACCTTCCAGAAATCCCATAAGGTTTCCATGGTGCAACTATCTTCCAATGTCTTCATGTGTGTCCTGTCAGAATCACTCAAACAAGAAGTCCTACTCTTAGAAATAATTGTAAAAGGCTTTAGGATGGAAGAGCAATAAGAAGACAATTGAGTTCCGTATCAAGTTCATCCTGCAGGGCTATCTCTACTTGTCTTTGATATATTTTGCCACTCTGAAAGTTATAGAGAATTTCTAGTAATGTAAAAGATTTTCATCTGTACACATGTAGATTATATCCACTGAGATGCAACTGAATGCTGTCCTGTGCATACTGACCAGTTTAGCCAGTTTAGTATCTATTTGTAGCTTTATTTCACCACATCCCTTACTGGTATCTCTGTGAGGTAGTTTGAATTCCTCTTTGGATAGAGATATCATATTTAGCAAACATTTACAGTATGTATTCAAGTATATTTAATATTCAAATGGAGATCTTTGCCATAAATGGGATGCCCTGCAATATTTGGGATATACACACACTGAAAATTATAGACTGCTTATCAGAAACTCAAATTTGCATGGAAATTCTGTAGTTTGTGCAGCAATTGCACCTTTGATTCAATTGTGACAAATTCTGTTTCCCTCATTAGAGAGCAAAATGAAATCTTTGCCATGCATTCATTTTATACTGCATTGTTTTTACTTTAATTATTCTTTAGGAACATGTGGGTAGATTCTTCAAGGCAGAAAAGCAGAGAAGTTAGACAAGGAAGAGAAGCCAGACAGTTACTTGTGTGGACAACAGGAGCACACACTTCTGGGAATGCTCCCCAGTATTTTGCCAAGCGATGAGTGAGGTGTGGTATTTATCCTCCAGCTCCCACACTTAACACTCCAGCCTAGACCTTTCTCCTAATTGTAGACATCGTTTCTGTTATTGAAGGCTCCATTAGAGGAACTAGTTTCCAGCATGAGTAGCTAATTGTGAGGGTGACCAAACTGCCAGCTTCAATGACAGAGGAGCCACTTTGCACAAAATTTGTTAAATCAACAACAAAAAGACTAGGCAAGGCCACCGAAAGCTTCAGCTACAGTCGCCAAAAGTACACATTTCTCAAAATAACCACAAATGTCATTTGATAAACACCTGTAGTTTTCTGTCATCCCAGCATCCATGTGAGATGAGGGGTTGATTGTCTCATAGCAGATGGTTAGTCATCCTTGACAGTTTCTAGTTCTCTGTCACCTTCCAATATCTTAGTGCAGTTGAGCCTACACAGCTATCATACAGATCGATAGACACCCTTATTACTTATCCACAAACTCTATTATGCAAATCCCATGGTGACCACTTCTAAGTTACCACTTCTCAGACATCTACTTGTTATCAATCCACCAATTAAAACTCCCCATGGTAAAAATGCTTTAAGTAATGTCTGGGACCCCAGCCTTGGACCTTCTGTTCTTCAGCCAGTAGATTAGCACAACACTTTGTAACTCTTCTCTTAGCTCTCACTGATATTCCTTTTCTCTTGTGAACCTCTACGTAGTAGAATTGCTTCTGTTATTTCAGGTATTTTATTGGGGCTGCCTTCTCTGTCTCACCTGGTCCTAATTCCCTTCCTGGTCAGGAATCTTCTCAACAGTGACTACCTTAGTGGCAACAAACAGGACATGGATCAGACAAGAGCCACAAGGGCATCTGCCAGCACTAAGTGTCCTGTGAGAGAGGACACCTGTTCACAAGCTGGACATTAAGGCCTCAGGCTGTCTGGCAGGATAAAAAGCGTCTGGTGACGGTTCTATTGTAAACATACACAGCCAAATTCCCACGTGCCCTTTAGGATAGGTGAAGTGTTTCTAGCTCCTTTTCAGAAAGAACTTTATGACCTTTAAAAAATTGTAGGTATAATAGCCACCTTTTAAAATGACACTTCGCTAATTCACAAGAACGATGATTGGGATCACAACCCTTCATAACTATTTCTCTAATAAAACCTTGGACAGATATTCCACTTACTTTTCCCAACATGTGTATTAACTCCAAATAGGTTATCAATTCCTGAAGGATTGAAATTAAATCTTACCAATACACATAGTTCCTGTTTCTGGTTTATAATCTAGAGAGGCTTATTGAAGACATGATTGAATACATGAATGAATAAATACCTTTGTGGGGGTTTGGGAGAACAGGGAAATTGAAGACAGGCTCTGCAAAGAGTAATATCTAAGCAGGAATTTGAGAGATAATCAAGTAGTGTTTACTAAGATCCAGAAGGCAAAGAACACCAGGCAAAGAAATCATTTTAAGCAAACAAATGAAGAGAGTGGATTTATATTCAGGCAAATGCTGTTTGTTCTTTTCAGTAGCAAATATTTATCTTCCCATATATGTGTTGTGTGTTTTCACTTTTACTCCTGAAACATTTTAGAAGTTCAACTTCTAGGAAGTTCTCTCAAAAGAATGGCAGTTAATAATCTTTACCACAGCGTCTTTCAGAGTAAATCTCACTAAAAAGCAGCACTAAATGCTTCATCTGAAGCAAATCAGCGTGCATATGTATTAACATTGCTGTGGTTTCTAACAAAGGGGACATAATAACATTCTATCTCCCATGCAATTAAAATGCTCACACCAGTTCAAAAGTTGATACATATATAAATCAAATCATTAGTTATTCACCTTGAGTCCCTTACCAGGAAATCTTAAAAACAAACAAACAAAAATTCTCCTGAGGCTGGCACGTGGTGTAACAGGTTAAACCACTGCCTGCAATCCTGGCATTTCATACAGGCATCCATTCCATTCTTGGATTCTCCAACTCCCAGCCGAGGGCCTGGGAAAGGAGCAGAATATGATCCAAGTGTTCGGCTCTGTACCCACACGGGAGAGCCAAAGAAACTCTGGCTCCCAGCTTCAGCCTGGGCCAGTCCTAGCAGGTGCAGCTAATTTGGGGAGTGATCCACAGGATGGAAGCTCTCTCTCTCTCCCTCTCTCTCTATAACTCAGACTTTCAAATACATAAAAATCACTCTTTAAAAATCTTTTTGTATCCTAATATAATAATAGAATTTCTGACACAGAAAATTGCTTAGTCTCTAAATCTAATGATGAAAGACTAAGTACTTTTGTCATTTATTTAAGGACTTTATTAATTCTGTATTTAAAGACTTATTTGTTTTGATTGAAAAACCCAACTTACAAAAAGAAAGAGAACAGTAACTTCCATCAACACACTCACTCTCCAAAGGGTCACAATTGCTGGAGCTGAACCAATCCCAAGCTGAGAGTCAGGAGCCAGGAGCTTCAACCCAGATTCGTGCGCTGGTACAGGGGCTAAGGACTTGGATCCTTTTCTGCTGCTTTCCCAGTCCACAGACAGGGAGCTGAATGGGAAGTGGAACAGCCAGGACTAGAACCCAGCTATCCCATTCATATGGGATGCTGATTCCTACTGGCGGAAGATTAGCCTGTTGAGCCACAGTGCCAGCCCTTAATTTTTATTTAAAAGCTCGGCTAAGACACATAAAGGAAGCTGTCCCAACTGACCAACTAAGCAGTGGAGACAGAATGTGAGTACTTGAATAAGCATGGCAATGAGGTTAATATAATATTTGATGTAAATCCAGAAATGTTAATTGCAGAAATTCTTAAATTGAAAAGTTTAAGATTATGGAATACTAGTAATGACAAAGAGTAAAAGGAAACCAATAATTTTCTGGCCCTCCTATGATGAAAGCAATGAGGAATGTGGAGACCATCCTAGACTTGATCAATAAGCATGGCAGGTTCTGCAATACTTAGCATTGACCAGTGCGATATAACAGGAAACCAAGCCTCCAGTGGCTAAAGTTCAGGGAAAGCAACAATTGTTGAGGGTTTAATTAATAAATGAATTTAATATGGGGCCCTCAAAAAGTTCACAAAAATTCCTGTTATGGAAAAAAAAGTTTACATGCTTTCCAAATTTGGGAACCAAAATAAAATACACCTTTCAATTCTACTTTCCTTAAAAATTTTCAAGTACCCGCACAGGGATGAGACAAGCTGAGTCTTGACTGGGGATAGCTTTCATGCCCAAAGAAGAATTATGTACTAGATTTTAAGCATTTGTGTGGTTTCTGGTGACAAAAACTCATAAGAAATTAAATTATGAATCTGGTAGACACAGTTATTTTAGAACAGGTCTCCAGACATGTCCCAATGAAGAAAATACAACTGTTCATGTAGGATTCCTTAAAGGGGGTGGAGGACTGGAAATATCTTGGTTCTTGGAATTAAAGTCACTTAGGATATCTAATTTCAATTTTACCCAACTACTTCTATTTGACTTTGGAAAATATTAATCTCTCTAAACTTCAATTTGTTTATCTATAAAATGGAGATCCCGATAAATGACAATACCTTATGAGACTGAGTATTAGACCAATCACTGTGTAAAACATCCATGTAGCACAGTCTCTGGAAAATTGCTAAATTCTCAGTAATGGCCTCTGTTTCTGCTTCTGTAAGTCTCAGAAGTTTGAGGAAAACAAGAAGCAACACTTTTCTTCCATTAACAATAAAAAGGAACTATAGCTATATGAAATTGTCTGTACACACATACTGTTAAAGACCTCTGACCTTTAACAGGACTAATTTTATTCTGCATTAACGTATAAAGGTTAGAAATGCCAAATATGTTGCTTTTTCAGATCTTACTAAGATTAGCTGAAAAAGTAAATATAAATACATTATAATAATTCTTACCCACATATTTGAAACTGAACCAAAGATGCTCTAGAGATGGTACCTCAAGCAATCATTTACAGAACTCCTATTTAAAGTAGCATGAAGGTCTCGGGAGGCAAAGTTCAGTTCGTACAGGTAGGGACTTTGCCAGGGTTCAGAAAGGTAGTCCTGGTTAACTCTAGTGATGCCCCAGCACTGATTCCGAAACAGCAGGGTCAACTTTTCTGCAGGTATTTCTCAGTCCAGATTCCATTTATGTCTTTTCCACAAAAGTTCCATTAACCGGAGCCTCTTTTCAAGTAGTCATCCACTAAGTAGAGGTATCTTTAAGATTTTAATTAATGTAAACAGAACATATTCCATATAACTCATACATATAAATTTTAAATGATAGCCATACATGCCTCCCTTCCTTTCTGCTTCAGATCATCCCCCCTTTTTTGCTTTATCTTTCAATTTCTGCCATAACCTATTTTCTATTTCATATGTGCAGTCTTAAGAGCATAATGATACTTCATGACATACCCTCCCTCTTTCCCTTCTACCTCTTTCTTTTTCTTATCCTTTTAATTTTATAATGACATACTCCAATTTTCTTTATAATAACAAGCTTAACGATCCACTAAACAAAGAATTCAACAATTTTCCAGGTAAGGGAGATGTGATGTGTTTTCCATATAAGGCTCATGAAAAAGAAACCTGAATCTGCCTATCAGGACCTTGAGTGTAAAATGTACTAGATAATGGGCCTAAATCCGATTTTCATCATTGAATCACCTTGCTGTATCTTTCTTCCCTTTCTGTGGATAATGATTAATTTTTTGTGGGTGCATTCAAATTTCATCATAATGTTAAGTCATATAAGCAATAAAAATATGTGTAGGAGAAGGAACTCAGGAAAATTTCTAATTCATCAAAACAGCAATAATATCACAAACACTATTGACTTTTTAAAAAATATGTTTATGATAAATATTCCAATATTTATTGAAATAATATATAAATTATGTGCTCACCAAAAAAAATTGATGATATATTCCTAGAAATAAAGGCTCTCCAAATCTCAAAACGATAGATTGGCCTTATGTGAAGTAGGTTGAAGAACGCAATTTTAATAATCTTCATGTACTGTTAGTTTATTATGAACTACTGTTATAAAAAGTGTTTCTTTTAAAATAGCAATACGAGCAATGGATAAGTCCTTTCATATAGATAAAAGAGTAACTTCTCCCAACTTTATGTTACAAAGTGAAACATGTTGTTTTTGTCAACTTACATGGATGCTAACCAGCAAAGTCGTGAAATGACACAGTACCCAATATCATAGAATTGATAGTATCCTAAGATGAAAGAAAATTGACTTAATTGGAAAATAATTTAATATTTGTAAATGTCTCTATAATTAGACAATATTTTATTATGTCTCAGACACAAGGGACAGGAAAATTTTTCAAAAATTAAAATTAATGAATAAAATTAAACCAAATAAGTTTTTTTTTAAACTTTATGGTGTTCAAATATTTTTTTCAAATATATTTTTAAATACAAAATGAATGAGGGCATAGGGGCAATTTTGTCTCATTGGCTACCTATCCATAGTTAATTAAAAATTAAACCCTGGGGCCCGGCGCGGTGGCACAAGTGGTTAAGGTCCTCACCTTGCACGCCCGGGATCCCATATGGGCGCCGGTTCTATCCTCGGGGCCCCGCTTCCCTTCCAGCTCCCTGCCTGTGGCCCGGAAAAGCAGTCGAGGACGGCCCAAAGTTTTGGGACCCTGCACCCGCGTGGGAGACCCGGAAGAGGCTCCTGGCTTTGGACCAGCATAGCATCGGCCGTTACACTCACTTGGGGAGTGAATCATTAGACGGAAGATCTTCCTCTCTGTCTCTCCTCTCTGTATATCTGCCTTTCCAATAAAAAAAAAAATAACAAAAATAAATCTTTAAAAAAAAATTAAACCCTGGTCATCTGAGCCATGTAAGATGCACAAAGAAATTTGACAGAATACATACAAATGTCTTCATATAAAATGGCTAGGTTTAATCCAAATAGAATTAATTTGCCAATATTCTTGTAACAATTTTCTTTCATTGGAAGCCTGCATTGCCTGGGAGAGATGCTTATGGAAACGAAATCATAAATGAATTCCAGGACACTGCTCACTTCCCAGATTTTAAAAGAGCAGAAGGAAGAAAACTTAACAAATAAAGGAAAACAAAAAAAAGAATGGCAACAAGGAATAGAAAGAATGAATAAAAAAAGAATGGAAAGGCAAGAAAAAAGGTTAAAAAGAGGAGTAAAAGAAAAGTGAGAAGTACTGAGAGAAGAAGGAATACGAGGGGGGTGGAGAGCTGGTGCTGTGGCACAGCCCATTAAGCCTCCGTTTACCAGCCAGGCATCCCATATCTGAGTCGTGGGCACTGAATACTGAACACATTTGAGATAGGCACATTTTTCAGTCTGTTGCCACCACACCTGCTTTCCTACCGAGTCTTGCATACCTCCATCACTTCCAGTACCCAAGTATTCTGTGGGCATTTGTCCTGGTTTGGCTAGGCAAAGCTAGTACTTTTGCCCACTGCACCCAGTAACCAACCCTTCCAGCATTATGCCTGAATTGACAGCTCACACTGCTTCCCAGGAGTCCTATGCATCCTAGCAGAGCTGAGTTCCCTACAAGCATTCACACATTTCTTTTTCTTCCCACGCCATCATTTAGAATGTTGACCACACTTTTCAAATATGTCATGTCTCCACTGTTTCAAAGACTCACATCAAGGACTTATTTCACTCCCAAAGACTCTTAGATTGATCTTCACATTAACTCTATAAGATTTTTATCTAAGCATTGCATAAAAAATAAGAAAGGGCTCAAGGATTTTTTGAATTTTAGCCAAACTCATTGAGTTAGCAAGAGATGGAGTCAGTATTTGCATCCGTAATGCGTTATTAGAAAAAAACAGACTCTAACATTCATAGACAAACTAAAACACACAGAAGGGCACTCCCATGCTTTTGCTTGCTTTTGTTTGTTTGAAAGTCATGGAGACACAAGCAGATATATTCCGTTTTCAGATTCACTCTCTGCCTCACTAGTGAGTTGAAGACTAAATACAAACGCATGGTGACTGACGTAAAGCTCCAGGTTCTTTCCATGGCAACATCCACAGCTCAGCTTCGCACTGGGTACGGACAACATTGGGCTAATGCTTGTTAAATGAATAACAGTTAAAAAAGAAAAAGAATTCAACCACATCCAAGTAGAGATATGTATTATGAAAATACAAACTTCTTAGAGCTAAATCAACTTCAGGCTTGTCATCGTGATGGGAATGACAAGAATCTGAGGAGAAAATTAAGCAATGGTTTTTAAAAGATTAACTAGTACAGATTTACAAGGCCACATAAAATGGAAGAGATTAAAGGTAAAATGGGCAGTGAGGAGGCAGTTATAGCACACACAGGATGTGTTAAAGGAATTCCTTTACTACTGAGGATTAGAATGCATACACTTCTACCTATACGGCAGTAACAAAACGACCTGGACTCTTAAGACTGGCCTTTTGCCTCTTCGGTGTCTACTCATTCTGCTTAACTCTGCTTATCTATAATTTGTATACATTTTTAATCCCTCACTAGACACAGTGAGAGAAGGTAGGTTAGACTCTTTTAGGAGTCATCGAATATCATAATGCTATCTTTTTTCTCAGTTTACAAATCAGATCTGCCAAGGGAAAAAAACAAATTGGGGGGCCCGGGGCAATAGCCTGGTGGTTAAAGTCCTCGCCTTGCATGCGCCAGGATCCCATATGGTCGCTAGTTCTAATCCTGGTGGTCCCGCTTCCCATCCAGCTCCCTGCTTGTGACCTGGGAAAGAGTTTGAGGACGGCCCAAAGTCTTGGGACCCTGCACCGGCATGGGAGACCTGGAAGAGCTCCTGGCTCCTGGCTTTGGATTGGCTCAGCACCAGCCATTGCAGCCACTTGGGGAGTGAATCATCGAATGGAAGATCTTCCTCTCTGTCTCTCCTTCTCTGTATATCCGCCTTTCCAATAAAAATAAAATCTTAAAAAAGAACAAAACAAAATAGGAAGCACCTCTAGTGTGAAACATCTCAAACTTTTACTTTCATAACACAGGAGCAATTCAAATAGGCTATGTAAAAGTGGAATTTAAAGATAACTTTATCTTGACACAAAACAAGTTTTAAATCTGCATTTTTTTTTATGACACATTTTCTGTGAGCCCATAAAACACTCTTCACCTATCTAACGACTTACAATGAGGGGCGACCCAGCTAACAGCTTTTTCCAAACACTGCGTAGCATGCCTCCCCATGCCTTCCAAGGGATGTTTACTCTCCAGTGGTCCATCTCTCTCTACGGAAATGATGACACTGTTCAGGATTCTCACACAGACCCACAATCAGAGAAGCTGTTTTCTAAATGTTCATGAAGTGTGTCAATTATACTTCACAAGTTAATTGTGTTGATTTACAATTTCCTGGGTATTTCAGTACTGTTCATTTCATTGTGATGTTTTCTTTGCTTATGAACTTACATTTGCAGTGTGTGATTGGGGACGCTTAACCTTAATAATGTATATAATAAATCCTTCCTGTTTATGCAGTTTAATTGCCTCTGTACTTGTTGACCCATATCACCTTGAAACACACACAACATTTTCTACCCTGGCTGATGTAGCTCTTAGCTTAGGTTCCACTATTCCGTTGGAGCCAACATTCCAAAAGTCCTAGTGGTTTACCCAACAAAAAACACATATCCTGCTCGGGCTGCCTGCTGTGTGCAGGCTGCCTTGCTTCTACCCTGTGAGGCCTTCTTTCTGGGATTTGGGCTAAGGGGCATCATTCGATAATGCCAGCAAGCAGACAAAAGTAAGGAGAACAAGGTGAGTCCTCACCGTGGCTCCTAGGCCTCACACTGGTGTAGCAGAAATCACTTCCACCCAGACTTCTTTGAATTAAGCTAAGTCTCACAGCTAAACTCCATGTCAGTGAGACAAAATCTATCCTCTTGTCACATGGAAAGGGTTAGCAAGCATTCTATGCACAAAATGTTCCACCTGCCACAGAGTCACTCCTTCCCTGTCCAATCCAGCTCTCACAAGGACAGAATTTATTTTCCTATCTCCTTGCCTTATGCATTCAGTGACAGTAAGGAAGGCAGTTTTGCAGTTTTGTTTATTTAACCCCATACTCCAATACATACACTGCCTTCAGATTTGCTTCTCTGTGAACTTCCTATTCCCTAAAATTCTGGGCAATCTGCTTTTGCCTCAAAAACATGAAAACCCCATCTTTTATTTCTCCGTGTAAAAGGTATATTAGATAAAGAGAATGATATATTCCGCTTTTACACAGTGCTAAATACCCTATTCTGAATCAATTCCTTACTAAATGCCTAAGCACCCCTAATGCTGATTGAGATACAAGAAAACAAAATATTTTTCTGTGTAAAAGTAGTTTTAATCATGAACTTTAAATTGAATGGCTAACAATTTATGCCTGTTTACTGTGCAGCACAATAAGTATTATGTATTCCATAAAAATCCAGATAAACTGTGCTGTAAGTTTTATTTTATCACAACAGTAAACTCTATTCACACATTTACTTATTGCTGTAGAATCACAAGTCATATGCTCAAAAACTAAAATAGGAATGAGCATGAGGGTGCGAAGCACATGGTAAATAATGTCATTCATTATTACCTTCAATAAACCATGATTCCACTAAGGATCATAAACTTCCACCCTATCGCTCCTTGGAATAAAAATTAAAACATTTTCTGTATAAACATAAACTATTTCTTCCAGAGTAAATGGTTTAATTTACAAAATCAATTGAAAAAAATATGTAGAAGCAAAATGAAGAATATATTCAAAATCAAGTTGGTCCTTTTCATACAAATCTTTATTTTGTATAAAAATGAGTACTGTACTTTGATCTCACCCTCAAAAATGTATTATTTAATATGCAGTTTATAAACTAGATTAGCTTGCAAACCCAAAATGAAATGGGCTGTAAATAACCTGCCATTAGAATATATGAAGCAGTAGTTCATAAACTGTTTCCTTCTTGTATAAGTCGACACAATGATAATAGTAGCCACATAGCAATTCCACACTCAGCTGTTTACTTCATGATGTTTTTTCCGTAAAAAAACAAACAAATAAGAGCTGGAACTAGAATGCCAAGTACTAAGACCACAGTACACATAGTGAGTAATGCCGTGCATGTTCCCATTACCCAAAATGTGTCTTGCAGGTCAACTCCCCATAAAGCTCAAGATCAACTGTCAGGAGTCAGCTGCATAGTCTCCTGCAGTCAGGAAAGCTGACGTGGTATCTAGGAGTGGGTGCTGCGGGGTAGCTTGCACCAGAGGCATCCCATACCACAGCGCAGATTTGAGTCCTGACTATTCTGCTTCTGTCCGAGTTTCTTGTAAATAAACAAAATGCAAATTGACTATCCGGTTCCCCACCACCCATGTTGGAGACTGGGATGGAGTTCCTTGCTCTTGGCTCCAATTTGGCCCAGACCTGGCTGTTGTGATCATTTAGGAGGTTGGGGGTGGATTGGGGGGATATTCGATCTCTCTCTCCCTATGTCGCCTCTTCCACTCTCCTTCCTCTCTAAGTTTCAAATAAATTAATGCTGTTATGAAGAAAATATATTTAAAGCCACTATGTTACTCAATTCTACAGATATTATATTATTACCACTAGCACTTCTGAGTGACAGAATCCAATGCAGATGCAGCCCTTTGGAATACCAATTATTCAATAAATTTGAAAACTCAGGCTTAGAGAAAGTCCTTTTTCCTGACAACTACATAACCCTGGTTCTGACACAGAAAGAATAACTCCCATGACTGTTTGGTGTGGACATCTAATCAGAGGACTTACATCGATTTCAATTGCTTTAAGGTTTTCCATCACTCAGGGTTTTTGAGACAACAAAGAAAGGTTTGGCAGAAGAACTAAATGATATCTTCCAGGTTTTAGTGGTGCGAATAAGAGGTAAAGGTACCCATGCATGATGTAGTTGGAGGACTTTCAACAGGAATCTGATAGTATTCACAGCAAATTTACTTGTACAGCATACGCTAATTTGAGGCCCACTTCTAAATTTCCTTATCCACACTGCTGTTTGGAGTTTTTATTATCTAGCCTCATAAATTTGCATACAAGGTTTCTTCATTTTTATTTGTTTGAGGCAGAGAAAAAAGAAAGAGAAAGTATTTTCCTTTCTGTTCACAGCACACATGCTTGCAATGAACAAGACTGGGATGAGTCAACGTCAGGAGTTAGCACTTGCTCATGATGCTACAAACATGGGGAAGAAGGACAGCCTTCAACAAATTAGGCTGAGCAAACTGGATTTCCACATGCAGAAATTCTAAACAAGATGCCTTTCCTGCCTTACACCCCACCAAAAAAAAAACCACACAAAATGGATGAGAGATTTGAATATAAGACTTTGAACTGTGAAAGTACAAGAGGAAAGTAAAAAAGTATAGGAAAAAGACATCAGCATAAGCAGTACCTTTTTGCATAAAGCCCTAAAAGCACAGCAAACAAAAGCAAAAACAAAACAAAACAAAAAAACATACTAGTGGGATCATATCAAACAAAGCACAGCAAAGGAAACAAATAACAAAATGAAGCTATAACAACAGATTGGGGGAAAAAAATCTGTTGGAATGCAAATTATTATGGCCATCATGGAAAAGAATGTAAAGATTCCTTAGGGAGCTAAAAATGACTATATTATATGATCCAACTATTTCACTTCTGGGAATATATCCAAAGGAAATGAAGTCAGCATATGAAATAGATACATGCACTTCCATGATTATTGCAGTCCAATTAACAGCATCCAAGGTATGGAATCAATTTAGACATCCATGAAAGGGTGAATGAATTAAAAAGTGGTATGTGTGTGTGTATATATATATATATGATGGAATATCACTCAGCCATAAAAAAGAATTAAATAATGACATTTGCAACAAAATGGATAGAACTGGAAATCATTATTCCATGTGAAAAAAGCCAAGCACAGAAGGAAAAGTTCCACTTACTTTTCTTTCCTACATGGAAGACAACATATAGTATAAAAATGTATGGATGTCCTATTACTTGTTATATAGGTATTTACAAATGTTGTAACCTCTAAATTATATTCCTTATATAATAACGTATTTTTCATGGAGTAGTACCATTTGTCCTAAATCCACACAGAGAACATTGCAGCCCATGGAGGCCTGCAGAAGACATCTGATACTATAGCAATGGAAGGAGGACAGAACAAATAAAACATCTACCCCAGCCCAGTTATTATAGCAAATATCTGGGTGAATGGAAACTCTAAGATGGAGTATGTCAGCCAATGGGACATTGAAAGTGTTCCCTCATCCTTGGATTGGTGAGGTCAACAACATTTCAGAACTATCAAAAATACCTGTGCAGAACCCTCCCAGCACATGCTGCATCAGGACCCTGGGTGAAAAGTGAGTGGTTCTTCCCCATCCCTGGATGCTGGGGTGGGTGGGAAACTGGGTGTGGCTTCTCCCCTTGTCTCACCTCTCCCCTAAGATACAGGAAAAGAGACTAAAAACCTGGAAACACTGACCACACCCACTTTTCCCTAACCGTTGATCCTTCCCACCCTGATCAACTATGTAAGCATCATTTAAAAAATAAAATAAAATAAAAAATAATGATGTGTCTTTCTTACCTCACCTTATGACCCTTGTCATAAATGACATGTTATGCAATATGAATATCCCTTCCAGGAAAAATAATATGCAAGTAATATTTACATACAAATGAATAGGGACAATCATCAAAAATTCTAAATGTGTGTGAACACTGAACTTTTCTTTACAGTACTCTTAAAGATCAAACTGTTAGATCAAATTAGAATTATAGGATAACCAGTTAAGATGTTAACACAGGGCCTGACACAATGGCTCAGTGGCTACATTGTTGCCTCGCAAGAGCCAGAATCCCATATGGGTACAGTTCATATTCCGTATGCTCCACTTCTCATCTAGCTCCCTGCTTGCACCCTGGGAAAGCAGCAGAGGATGGCCCAAAGTTTGGGTCCCTGCAGCCACGTGGGAGACACAGAAGAAGCTCCTGGCTCCTAGGTTTGGATTGGCTGAGCTCCAGCCATTGTAGCCACTTGGGAAATGAACCAATGGTTGGAAGAGCTTTCTCTCTATATATTTCTGGAAATCTGCTTTTCTAATATAAATAAATAAATAAATAAATAAATAAATTTATCTTTAGAAACAAAGATGTTATCACAAAACTTATTTTTCTATCAAAGGTAATTGAGACAAAATGTCAGAGTCGAGAAAGAGATGTAATAAACGCAATAGGAATCTGAAACATCATCAAAAGCCAAGGTATAGGAACACCCTTTGGAAATGAGATGGATTTGGATTTTCCTCCAGACGGAACTCAGTTACATCAACATCGAGCTTTAACCTCATTGGACCCATTTCAGTCTTATGACTTCTAGAACTTTAGATAATAGATGTGTATTGTTTTAACTAAAACAGCAAAATGCACATACACAATTAAAGTGATCTGTAAGGAAGGTCATGAGAGCTGTAGAAATGGAGATATACTGAGAAATATTTAGAAGGTAAAAGCCATTGCCACTCGTCCCCCTAAGACCACAGTTCATCTTTAGCCCAGATCTGTATTACAGGCATCCTACTGCGGTGTGTCACAGGCATACTCAATCTGTTCAGAGACAAAATGTATGTTATTACACTCCCCCGTACTTCTCCTAACATGTGTAAATGGCTCCACTCTTCAATCTAGTTGCTCATGACATTTGGGTCATTTGTGATTTTTTTTTCTTACATGCTAAATTCAATATATTTTACAGTTGTAGTTTTTCTTAATTCCCAAATGCTTGCTTATTCTTTTTACTCTTCTTCACATCAACTATAAAATCAAAGCCCAAACCAATAACCCCTTACCTGACTCACTCAAGTAATGCTAAGTACAATTCTTGCTTCTGTACTTTCCAATCTGTTTTCCATGCAAAGCCTCTGTGTGTGTGTGTGTGTGTGTGTGCATATCTCCTTATTTAGCTTCCCTTTTCATCCAGAATTCAGTCCAAACTCCTTATCTGTTCCTTGTCGTGACCATTAAATAAAGCTTGTGCTGTTGATACCGAGTTTCAGTTTATTTATTAATTTTGGCAAATAATTTGATATTGGAATCCTCTCTACATAATAGGAGTTGGAAAGAGAAGGCAAAACATCCAGATATATTATGACATCACATGTTTTTCTTTGAACATTTTTTGCTATATGTGTCACTTGCTTGTTTATATCTTAGTTTCCTTCATGCAGGCTACATCTCCAACACTTGGAAGATGATTCTATGTGGCAGGTGCTCCATAAACATGGTGGAAGAAATTGAAAGGAATGGGTTCACCATGATATGTAAAGAGAAATAAACTTTCAAAAATCATCCCTTGGGGTGTGTTCCTTGACGATTATACCAGTTAGAGAGAAGGGAAAACAGAACATTAAAAAGGGACCAGTTGTAGGGAGGAAGATCGAATTTTTAAGACTTTCATTTAATACACCTTTGACAGCTTTGTGGAGATAAAACGTGAAAGGGGATTCGTGAGTTTGGAATGTAGACAACAAAATTGAGTTGAACATGGAAATTTTAAAAATATAATTGTCACACAATCAGGAATTTGAGATAATCTTGCATATGTTCTGCTGATACTTTATTTTGGCTCCCTAGGTATTTCACTGGCTCTTAATTAATCTCTGTGCAACTTCTGTTCTCCTCCCCCCCAAAAAATTGTTACACCACATACTGCCGTATATATAAATTCGAATTTTGCCATAATGGTAAAAGAATGCTTGTTTGGGCCCGGCATGGTAGCCTAGTGGCTAAAGTCCTCACCTCACATGTGCTGGGATCCCATATGGGTGCTGGTTCTAATCCCATCTGCTCTACTTCCCTTCCAGCTCCCTGCTTGTGGCCTGGGAAAGCAGTTAAGGATGGCCCAAAGCCTTGGGATCCTATACTCATCGGGGAGACCCGGAAGAAACCCCTGGTTCTTGGATCACCAATAAGAAAACAAGTTCCTTGTTATTGTTTGCTATTTTTAATTTCTTCATCTCACTTTTACTTTCACATGATGAGTAATCAAAGATTACAACAGGAAATTCTCTGTTGATTTGACAAAGGAATAAATCATTTTTCTTTTCTTAATGGTTTGATACAATCTCCTTTGGAAATTTGGTATTCAAAACCAAAAAGTCTTTCTACCTTTCGAGTGAAGACATATCCGAACAAGAAAGATAGTCAATGTATTAAAGAACTCCAACAGCCACTTGCTAATTGCTTTTGTTTTTTGTTTTGTTCTGTTTTAGATTTTGCCCGTGGCTTTGAATGTTACTTGGTCAGGCAAATAATGTGAGATCAGCCCTCTGGACTCAAACACCTAGTATGTTCATTCAGACAAAGTCATTGCAGGGAAGCAATTAGTTCAACTAGCTGCTTGACTGCTCTAGTAAAATTGGCCAGTTGTCTAACCTGCTAAGGATGCTGAGGAGCCAGGTCTCCCCAGACTCTGGCAGAGATGTCACTTCTGCTTTCTACAGGTCAAAGCAGAACAGACCTCAGCTGCTTAGCTGAACTGACATGCCATTGCATTAACACATTTAAGAAGAACTAGTAGATACGTATTTCTGAATGTAAAAGAAGAATCTCTCATGTCAGGATTTAATGAAAATTCTATGTTACCTTTCTGCATTGCAGTAAAGTGTATGATCTCCTGGTCGATCATAGAGAAATGTGCTAAGTGTGATTTCACCTGTCAATGGCAGTTTTCAAAAGTTCATTATTTTAACCACTTCTGTTCGTGTTACCCAAATTGTGTGTACCTAGAATTGTTGAGCAGACTTTCAGTGTACCACAGGCAAGAAGACTATGAGGCAAGACTTATTTTTTGCATAGGACTCTAACTTACAGAAAACACTTATTTTAGATTGTTAAAAACAACCACATGATGAAGAAAAAGTAATTCATAGATGTTAGCCAACTTCTCTATCCTTATAGCTGATTAGAAATGGATCCAGGGCCTGGCGCGGTGGCGCAAGTGGTTAAAGGTCCTCGCCTTGCACGCCCGGGATCCCATATGGGCGCCGGTTCTAATCCCGGCAGCCCCGCTTCCCTTCCAGCTCCCTGCCTGTGGCCTGGGAAAGCAGTCGAGGACGGCCCAAAGCTTTGGGAACCTGCACCCGTGTGGGAGACCCAGAAGAGGCTCCTGGCTTCGGATCGGCATAGTATCGGCCCGTTGTGCTCACTTGGGGAGTGAATCATCGGATGGAAGATCTTCCTCTCTGTCTTTCCTCCTCTCTGTATATCCGCCTTTCCAATGAAAAAATAATAAAAATAAATCTTTAAAAAAAAAGAAATGGATCCAGAACTGATACACGTGATATTTCCTTGTCTCTAAACCCTCTAGCTATGCTACTCTGTTCTTGCTCAAGAAGAATCTCTTAAAGTCTAAAATCACTTACACAAATGTTTTCTCTTTCTACCACCATGCATAGTTAAAGACTGTGAGGACCCAGTGTTGAAGTCTAATGGCTAAATCTTCACCTTGAATCCACTGGGATCCCATATGAATGCCAGTTCATGACCCAGCTGCTCTACTACCCAACCAGCTCCCTGCTTCTGGCCTGGGAAAGCAGCGCATTATGGCACAAAGCCTTGGGCCCCTGCACCCATGTGGGAGATCCAGAAGAACATTCTGGCACCTGGTTTCAGATCAGTTAAGCTCTGGCGGTTGCACTCACTTGGGAAATGAGCCAGCAGACAAAAGATCTTTCCCCCAATATCTCCTCTCTATATACCTGCCTTTCCAATACACAGGTAAACAAATCATTTTTTAAAAGACCATGAAATACTCAAGTTTATTTTCAAATAGTTTGAAACACACATATTCAAATATAAATTAATTAAAACAACCTAAAATATTTATTTTCAGACACTGTGCAAAATGGAGAATACAAAATAGACAGGGAAGCACTATGAAATAGTCTTCTTGAGTAGAATTTACAAAATGTGTCCAACATCATTTAACTAGAATGTAGTGAAACTTTCAGACTGGGATAAACAGAAAAAGGATATTTAAGAAGAGGCAGTGGGTACACATTCTAGACACTCTGTCATATTTAACTTGGTTGAAACTGGCTTATCAGAAACTTCATTTTATTCTTGGTAAATAAGCTTCCATGTACGCAATCCAAGAATGCACCCACCTTTGAGCCCAGTTTGATAGCCTAGTGGCTACAATCCTCACCTCATATGTGCAGGTATCCCATATGGGCGCTGATTCTAATCCCAGTAGCTCCACTTCCCATCCAGCTCCCTGCTTGTGGCCTGGGAAAGCAGTAGAGCACGGCCCAAAGCTTTGGGACCCTGCATCCATGTGGGAGACCCAGCAAAGGCTTTGGACTCTTGGCTTCAGATTGACTCCGCTCCAGCTGTTGGGGCCGCTTGCGGAGTAAACCTTTGGACAGAAGATCTTCCTCTCTGTCTTTCCTCCTCTCTGCATATCTGACTGTCCAATAAATAAATAAATTTAAAAAAAAAGAACGCACCCATCTTACACATGCTTATAGAGCAAATTGAGCTTTACCAAACTGTCAGTGCAGAGTTCATTACAGAAAATGAGGAAATGTGTTTTTAAAGGAACTGGGTCAAAACCAGTAAAAGAGACCATTAGGTTTGGGAAAAAAGGATGTTCTACAAAAAAAAAATAGCATGGAAAAGCAGATCACGGCCGTGGGCCCAAAATGTGCTTGTTAACAGATCGGGTTCTACTTTGTGTTTCTCAACCAATCTTGATGGCCGCACGTCACACTGGTGGATTAGCCAGTGTCTTCCAACGAAGTGGGAGAGGCGGGGCACACCAGGCTCATCTTTAAAAAGCCTGATTCTATGCAATAGCTATTTCCCTGTAATTTTGATGTTTGTTCATTTTTTGGTCATTGGCACCTCCAGGGAGACAACTTGAGATCAAAGGTCAGAAAGGATCCCCAATCCTATTTTTGTGCTGCAAATAACTTACAGATGATTTTGACATTAAAAAGGTGGATAACACTTGTACAACACTCAAGCTACAGTGATCATTAATCAAATTTTATTGGACTTCAGACATGCCTGTTCATTTGCACATTGTAAATGCCTGCTTTTGTGTCACAGTAGTGGAGACAAATGGGTATGAGAATCATGCAATGTCTGATAACCTGAAACATTTGTCGTCTGACAAACAGACAAGCTTGCCAACTCCCTCGCTGGACCCATTCTTTTCCCTGAAAATCTCACTTCATGTGTCCTTCAGCCTGCCTAGCTTTCTGCTCTTGATGGAATGCTTAATTTCCACCTCAACTTTCAATTTTTTTTTCCAGATATCTAGTCGTGAGTCCCTATCTTTTTAATTATTTTTATTGGAAAGTCAGATATACAAAGAGGAGGAGGAGAGACAGAGACAAAAATCTTTCATCTTGATTCACTCCCCAAGTGGCCGCAATAGCTAGAGCTGAGCCAATAAGAAGCCAGCAGCCAGAAGCCTCTTCTGGGTCTCCCACCTGGGTGATTCTCAATCTTGATTCCACAATCACTAATTCCCTGCTTTACTGCACAACACCAACTAAAAATTGGTTTGTTAAGTCTTATTCAATTAACATTTCTTTTATCAGCAGAAAACAAAACCTGATTCTTTTCTGCTTCCTGGTTCCACATTAGCAGCTAATGAAGATGCATAAGCTACTAGCACAAGACATGTAAAGAACTTTCCTGAGTTGGTCACAACTGGATCCCTCCACCATGCTCAATGAGATGGACAGTCCAGAATCTAAGCAGACAGTTTGTTAAGAAAGCTGAAATATGAGAAAATGGAAAATGAGAAATATCAACCAAATATCTCTTCTTGATGCCGGTAAATTACTTAATTCTTTATGGAATTAAGCACGTAAAATTTAATCATGTTTTAACATTTATAATGTTGCAACAAATATGATTAGGATTTTATCATCATTGTCACACTTATCAAAATCTTCCCATAAAGTAGGCATCATGCTTATTTTACAAGCAAAACAAAGGCATGCTAGGTTCACATAGACCCTCAATGAAAAACCTAAACACTCAGACTTGTATCTTCCTGAAAATTTAGTCTGTGATAGTGAATATTACACTGTAAAGCATCCCATGGCACTAATTTGTAAGATACAGTACAGGTACATAGAAATGTGTCCTATAAATCCTAAAACACAAAGGCTGCAAACACATACGAAACACAAATGAAACTTTTATAAATAAAAAAAAAAAACCTCTGTTTATTTACTGAATAAGCATGATTACCCAAAATGTCCAAAGAATTCTAACTGGATTAGCAGAGCCCCTTGCGAGATCTCTGTGAGATAGACATCATCATTTCCATGCTGCTTGTGAGTAAATGGAGATGTTTTAATGATTAAATAACTTGCCAATGTCACAAGGAGTGACTGGCAAAGACAAAATTCACTCCGCCTTATGCTATGCTGCCCTTTTCTCTCCAAATTTGTTCTCAAATTCCCATGGCAAGTGAACGAAAGTATTCATCAAGAGCAGCGACCATTATTTCATCAATGAAAGTAAAGCACAGGGCCAAAGCTGCTTTTTTGAGCCACAAGTCAACTGAGAGCCAGCATTCAGAGGTAGTTTTTCTGATTACACACTAAAGCTCCCCCTGGTGTTTTATCAAATGCCCCACAGGCGCCTTCCTATCTACTCACTTCCCGCAAATCTTTCCTTAGGAAATGATTGCTGAGGATACAGAGGTGTGTTTCTGAAATCCTATTATCCTTTGCATCTAAATTATGTACATATTGTTCATGATTAGAGTGTAGATAAGCAGGAGGATTTCTGCTATGAGCAATAGAACAGTTCTCTGCATTGAAGCTCTTCAATTCTGAGGTTTCTTGGGAGATTTAATCTGCATCCTGGGCTCATAAAAACCATTCTGGCTGCTTTTATAATAATTCCAATACATTTATAATAATATTTCTCTTTCATTTCCCTGTAAGTGAGGATGCATTGCTCAAACAGACCATTTTTATTTACCTTGTGAATCATATATGGGAAAATACAGCCAATTTGAAAGCAGTAGAGTATTTCCTTGGAACCTGTCACTGGGGAGATTGCATGATGCATCAGACTTGATGGCAGTTGAGACACAGAGAGGTCCACTGATGCACCAAATCCCATTTGGGGATGCCTGCTACAGTGGAAGATTGCAAACAAGCCATTATTTTGTCAGTTGGAACAAAAACCCTGATTAAAAATTAAAATACATTCTGTACTGATAAATATACAGCTGCCTAATTGCTTGCAAGATTTATATTTTGCTGTGCTAATTCCCTCATAATGGTTATTTCGTACTCCCTATAAACCCGAACACAATGAGTTTGACAGTGATAAGCTTCAATAAACATTTGGCTGTCCCTTTTATTAGACAGATCAGTTTCTGGTTATTAATGCTTTCAAAATCCCATTTTAAAATAGTCTACCAAGAGAAAACTACATCCCTTTCATCACCTGGCGATCACTGCAGGAAAAAAACACAGACTGAGAGACATCTAACTACCACCAATTTTAAATCTTTTATCTGCCAATTGGACTCTAATTTTCTGTTATCCAATAATCTTCAATATACACATACCTACACTTGCAAAGCAGCAAATAAAATGAATAAAAGCAAATAAAACAATGCCTTCAGAAGCTTAGAGAAATTTTAGGATACAATGATGCAGCAGGAAATAAGAGCCATGATCAAAGAGAGATCACAAAATCAAATGAAAGAGTGAGTGATGCCAGCCAAATCATTAGAGTAGTAGCAATCTCCAAAAAGGCCTCTAAAAACTGAAAAAAAAAAAAAACCCTCAGAATAAACTTTCAGAACTCTGAAAAATTAACTTTACAACATCCAAGTGAATGTTGAAGCAGGAAAAAGCAACTTTCAAATGACAGGAAAGCTTCATGGCATTTTGATTTGTCCCTGCCCATCTTCTCCACTGCTGAGCTCAACAGCCGACTTGCAGACATTGCCTCACAGGCTCAGTATGGAGCAGTATACCCTGGATATGGGGCAGCAAATCAAACTTTCATTTTTTACAAAGATTTGGATTTGTCTGTTCCAACCTGTTTTGAGGCTAGCTGGACACTAGACACAGGCTCTTGTCCTTGTTTTACCTAGTTCAGAACTCACTCCCGGTAGTAAAACAGTAGCCATTACTTAGAAAGTAAAATTAACAACCCACAGTTCCCCAGGCAAAACATTATGGGATATGCAATAGAATCCTAAGACTTAGAAGAAAGGCTGGCAAGAAGAGTCCTTCAGAAAATCAAGAGCTTGGTGCAGCAATGGCCACACCACATCCCGGTACCCGAGTCTCTGGGTCTGAGTTCTGGCTCAGCTCTGGACACCCCTTTCCTGCTAAGGGGCACTGTGGCAGTTGCACTGAATTTCCAATCCAAGCAATTGGACAATAAATAAACAGATTCTCTTTCCCTTTCTTCCTCTCTCTCTCTCTTACACTCTGTGTTTAAATGAATAAGTGAGTACATTTCTTAAAAGGTCACATATATATTCAGTGCAGAAAGCAAACTTAGAAAATCCTCAAAGGACATGGGAACTAGACCTTCCCCTCTAATTGACAGATAAATTCAATCCAAGCAGGGAAAAACCTGAGGCAGCGTTGTAAACAGCTTGGTAAAGCAATGGAGGAGTCTCTGAGCATGCCAACGAAACACAGAACCACAGCTGCAACAGAGAGATTCCTCCTAATCTATGTTATCTTGGCACTCAAGGAAATTTCTGCTAAAACTGTAACTGACCATAAACTAAGAGAAAAAGATGTTGCAAGATGTAAGAGAGAAAGATGTAACAGCTCATACAAGAAGTATACAGACCACAAAAATAGTTTAGAAAACTCGCTAAAATTTTTATAGCTTATAGCAGACAACTATGACAAAAACAATAATGAAGAAAACTCTGATTTCCAGAATTATCAGATTATAGCACTAAAATACCAGATTTCAATAAAATCTGGCAAAAAAAAAAACACATGCAAACAAAAATGTGCTCCATTCCTATAGGAAAAGAACAGAAACTGTTCCTGAAGAACTACAAGCATTGGACTTGGTAAATGAAGACTAAAAATAAGCTCTTTTAAATTAATTCAAGTTATTGAAGACACAAAGAACTAAACAAAAACAGGACAAAAATATAGAAATAGACTGAGAAGATCCAAACAGGTGGAAATCGTAAACGTACAAGTTTTGTATGTTTACAAATAAACAAATTTACCATTTGAAATATTAGCTGGAATTCTGGTTGTGTATATGAAAATGAGATGTAAATTGAAAAAATAAACTGAAAGTATCAATTAAACACAGAGAGACAATAATAAAGTAAATGAAGACAAAAAAAGGGAAAAGTTACAGAAATAAAGAGCAAACTGGTGATAAGCAGTTCCCTATCAACAGTTACTTCAAACCCTGGTAGATTTACCTAAACTTTCCAGTGAAAAGATATCCATCAGCAGAATATCGATAAAGAAAAATAATCCAATGATTTTTCTTTGAACCCCAAAACATAAATAGGTTAAAAATTAAAGAATTAAGAGGATGTTTCGTGCAAATACTACCCAAAAGGGTAGCAGGTAGGTTACACACTCTAATATCAGAGAAGTATATTTTAAATCAAAACATTACAAAAAAAAACCAGAAATAAATAATATGGTAATAACAGGTTCAACTCATCAAAACCAAAATAGCAGTTACAAATATGTATGTACCTAACAACAGAATCTCAGCGCACGTAAGTCAACATTGATAGATTTGAATGAGTAAATCGGCTATTTGGCAATGATAGTAGAAGCACTTATTGTATCACATAAAAAGAACGACATAGAGAAATCAGGTATCTGCCATAAAAAGACACAGAGGAATCTTCAGTGGATATTACTAAGAAGCCAACTGACATAGTGAGATGTTGTATAATTCTAACATATGACATTATGGAAAAGGAAAACTGTCAAAAGAGTGACAATACTGGTGAGTGTCAAAGTGTAGAGTAGCAGGAGGGATGAAACAGAACAAAGAATTTTTAAAGTCATAAAATTATTCTGTATGGAAAATACCATAGGAATAGGTATTCCTTCTTATTTCTGTCTTGAAACCCATGGAACATACAATACTGTGAGGAAACCCTAATGTAAACTGTGACTGATGACTAACGAATGTGTGTGCCTTCATTGCAAAAAGCATCCTGAAAAGTACAAATGACAGTATGCAATGTGGTGTGTGTGGTAGCAGGCAGTGTATGGAAAGTCAATATAACTTCGGCTCAATTTTCTTGTCAACCTAAACTAGTTCAAAACTAATAGCAATTTAAAGTAGAGGTGAAGAGGCAGAACTGGAGGTCTTATTGACTTGGTTGATTTCACAGCTCAGGATGTCATCAAGGATCCCAGGTCTCTCCATGTCCTCCGTCTCTGGCCCGCAGTGGCACAGTATGGCTCTGAGCTAGCCTCTGACTGCTAGAGCGTGTGAGTTTCACCCACAAAGGACAACGGCCTGGGGAAGAAAGCGGCGTTTTTGCTTGCCCTGCTTTAGGAGAAGGCTTTAAGGAAATGTGCCCTTTTGTCCCTTCTTCTCTCTGTAAATCTGCATTTCAAATAAACATTAAAAATATCTACAAAAAAAAAAAAGTCCACTGCCAGTGGAAGACAAAAGCTTTCACTGACAGAGTTTGCTGTTTCTTCAGCAATGCCAGATCCCACACGCTCCTTGTGGTGGGAATATCATCAGAAATATTTAGGACATCTTTCTGCTTTGTCCTAGTAACCCTAAACATTAAATCAAACCCCTAGATTTAGAGCATAGAATTCAGTCATCAGTGTTTACAAGCTTGCCTTTAAGCAGAACTGATCCTTCCTTTGCACATAGAAGCTAACACTTGTTTTTCTACAGCAATTGCTTCAGATTTGACTATAATTTAGAAACACATACTCAGTTTTGCAAAAATAGGCAGAAGTTCATGTATTTGAGATTCTGAAAATTACACCAAGAATTGGGTATAGCACAAAACACCAGATTTAGGCCATAGCTGATTTTTATTTATTAGATCCAACATGACTGTATTATAAAGTAGGGTACAAAATGGTGTGAATTTTAACATCAAATAATTCAGAAATGTGTTTTGAGATTGTATAAGGCTTTTCTATAACCATTTCAGGTTATGATTCAGGCACTCCACAGATAATCACTCATTCTTAGTCACTATAAGAAACTGAAAAATGTTGGATACATTTTCCAACAAGGCATATATTGAATGTTCTCCCTCAGGAGACACAACAGGTCAAAGAGGGCTTTATGACGATGGTATACAAAATTCACCACACCACCAGTGTCTAGGAAGCCTGAACTTTCAGTCTTAAAATAATACAGCTGCTCTTTTCTTTTTTTCAAAGTCAGATCTAAAGATTGGAAAAGAAGCAGAGAAGAAGATCTTCCATCCATTGATTCACTCCTCAATCAGCCGCAACAGCCAGAGCTGCACCAATCTAAAGCCAAGAGCCAGGAGCCCCTTCCAGGTCTCCCACACGGTGCAGAGTCCCAAGGCTTTAGGCCATCCTTGACTGCTTTCCCAGGCCACAAGCAGGGAGCTGGTTGGGAAGCATGGCTGCCAGGATTAGAACCAGCACCCATATGGGATCCCAGATATGCAAGGTGAGGACTTCAGTTACTAGGCTACAGCAATGGATCCAGATACAGCAGTTCTTAAGGGTTTAATAAAAACCCTTTCTTGAAGTATGCATTATCAAGCTGCAATGCCAAACTTTTCTGTCTTCTAGATCTTTTTTCAGCTTTCACTGTTTGTCCTTAAATTTCCTCATTCCACTTATTCCGGATAAGTAGGAATGCTGTGTCATAGCCCACAATCAATCAACACAAATAAAACAATTCAGCACAGATGTGACCTGAATATACATTTAGATTCCACTAATTATGCAAAGCAGTGCACACAAAGTTTCAAGGTCAACAGTAAATTCACATCGTGGAAAAACAGAGGAGAAACTATGCTACAATTTATTATTGTAATTGCTCACTTGCAGAGTTATGGAGAGCTTATCACTCCAGAGACACAATGGTGTGTAAGAAAATAATTTGATTACTACAGAAGTACAAAAACAGTCGGTATAATCTACACCTTTCTAGAGACACAGCAAAGCAGATGAGAAAGAGTCTTGGGATTCAATCGGTTATATTTAGAAATCTAGTTTGACTAATTAATGATGGATTCTTGAGCCCTTTGTTTAACTTAGCCTAAAATCATCATCTTTATGTTATGGATTAAAAATCAGCATTTGATTCTTAAATTCCCAACAAGAGGTTAAATTAGCATGGACTGCTGGCTGTTTTTCCTAAATCAATGTTGAGTATGGGGACAATCGAGACAAAGTATAAATCCAGGGAATCAAAGAAGCAACTGTGAAGATGCTTAGAAAGAGGGCAGTTGGTTAGACTTACTGCATAGCAGGAGGTGAGATGTTATACTCTAATCACTGTGTCCAGCAGGAGCCAGCCAGTGGGATGAGGGAAGTTAAATGAGGAACAGAACTTGGAGCCCTTCGCTTGCCTTGAAACCAGCAGTGCTGCACCTCACGCCGCAGAGCTCCTGGTCAGCTGAGAAGCTTCCCCGCAGTTCTCTTCAAGACAGGAGTTGTGCAAAGCAGGCAGGTACTCAATCTCCTGCTTTTCGAGCTCTGATGGCGGCGTATATTCTAAACACTGTCTTCTCCTCACCAAGGGGTTTGGTGAAGCATCAGAGACTAAAATTCTTGTCTGATGCCTCAGTGTGGAAGAAGGGTGATAAACTGTGGTGTTCTATAACTTTTCCTATTAGGGCTTTCCTTTCCCCCTTAGAATTCACAGAGATTATCACAAAGTAAGTTTCTGGTGCTCATCCCTTCCCCTAAAGGTAACCTTGAGGATAAATGTGTACAACCACTTTCAAGCAAAACCAACAAACGGATGGCAGGCATCATCAGAGACAGTCCCGTTAAAGAAAAGGGAACAAAAAGTGCATAATAAGCATAAAAACATGAAGTTAATATTATGAAATAAAGTATAATATAGAATTAAATAAACATTATAGAAAGAAGACATCGTCTCAAACTGAAAAACCCTATACAATGTCAAACAGATGTAATGAAAAATACATGAAAGTTCAAACATGAGAAAACTGTGAGGAAAGTGAACACTACATTCAAAGGAAAGCATTACACTGACCTCTGACTCTTCATGCAGAATACTAGAGGTGAGAGGTCAGTAATCTGTTCAAGAATTAACAACAATTTTTAAACCCAGACTTTAATATTTCGCCAAATCATCGTTGAAATAAAGGAGTGTATTTCATGTCTCACATTGTGTGTAGATGCGTCTATGTCTGCGTATGAACTTAAGTACGTTTTCTCTAGCATACTAGATAAAGGGTTCAGAACTTTCGGCATGTAAAAACTTCGATGAAAATGTCTTAAAGGGAATATTCAGAGAAAGCAAGCATATGTCTTAAGATCTTTTGTATACACTAAAACTGATTTATAGATAATTGATATAGTTATTTCAAAAAAGAAAAACAGGAAGAATTTTTTGTCTGCATAGTACACTTTAATTTTTACAAAAAGAAAAGTAAAATGTGATCATTTAAAACATAGAAGTAAAGCTAAACCTACAATAACTACAATAAATATGAGGAAAGCATCCGCATTTAAAAGTCAGGTCCTGGGCTGTCTCTGGCTCTCTGCATCCCTTGTCCCTCTCCTTCTCTTCTTTCCCTTTCTCTCCTCTCCTACACTCTCTCCCTCTGCCATTCCACCTCTCTAATGCATAAGCAAGTTTTTAAAAAGAGGTTGAGTTGCTGGTTGGAGTTTGAGGGTGTTGATCTAGTCCTTAGGAGGCCCACTTTCCATATCAAAGTTCCTGAGCTCAAGTTCAAGCTCTAGGCTCCAAATCCAGCCTCCTACTCAGGGAGACCCTGTGAGGAGTGGGTGTAGCCTGTAACAGACCTGGACTGAGTTTCCTATTCCTGATCCAGCCAAGCTGCTGCAGATACTGGGGAGAGTGAACCAGCCCATAATATCCCCTCCACTTTCTCTCCTTTTTCTGTTTATACCTTGAAAATAATCATTTTAAAAATAGTCTAAATCCTGGCAAAACAATTGAGAGATCAAGAGAAAAAGAAGAAATAAAAAATATTACACAGAAAAAGCTACATGCTATCTGGTTTAAATATGGCATGCTGAAGAAGGCAAAATTAAAAGAACAACAAAAACGTCACTGCTTACCAGGGTTTCAGGAGAAGATAGGGAGCAGAGTGAGTGGGAATAGAACAGGCATTTTAAGGGAGAGAAACAGTTCTGCATGATACTGTAATAGCGGGCATGTAATAGCATACAGTACCAGAACCGCCATACCTTGGGACACAGACTACTAATAATACATCATTACAAGTCCACTGGCTAAAAGAAACCATCCATAGTAACTCCTGTGCCTACAACAGGATTAATTGTGTAACTGTTGAGAATGGGGGATATGAGAATTCAGGAATTCCGTCTTCTAAGTGATTTTTCTATAAACCTGAATGTACTCTGAAAAAAAATCTATTTTAAAATCATTATGAATTAAAAAGTAGGTTAAATGACAGTATGAGACAGTTTTCAAAGGGAATCATCAATATACTGAAATATTTCTCATGTTGGCTAATCAAAATATAAATCTGTTAAAACAGAAAACAGTGGTATTGAAAGTTATACATACGAATATGTTTAAACACTTACATATACTATTCACACATAGAGAAAAAAGAAATCCCATTGATACTAAAAAATTAAAATGGTACTTAAAATCATCTTCTGAGGAACAAAACCAGCCTAAGGAAAAATTCCATCCAAATCCTAAACTCCTTTAGGGAATTAAAAACTACATAATTCTTTCCGACACTTTTGCTAAAACCAGTATAAGCCTGACATTGAAATTGCACTGAAAACATAAAAAAACAGAATCAAAACAGATTGAAATCATAAAGTTATATAGGAAACTGGCTATATAGAAAGCAAATACATGGCATTCATTGTACTTTTTATAATAGCACACTAGAAAGCAATGAAAAGCATATCACAACAGTCTCAAAGAATATCGGGATGTTCTAGAGTCGTTACACACACAGAAGAAAAGTCACAAATGCGCTTTAAGGTACATGTGCAAGAATATTCATGACAGTGTTTTCCACAATACCAGAAATCATTTTAAGGAAGTTATAGTAAATTGGCATTCAATTGCAGCAGTAGCACTACATAAACAAAAAACGGTAGCATCATATTGAACAAAAATGCAAATGCCAGATGACAGTAAATGTAAAAATATTTCCACACATGCAAACCCAAACCACTAAAACAAAAGAGAGGGGAGAGGAATAGTCACGGATGTGGTTGGTGTTGTGGTATAGCAAGTTAAACCACAGCCTACAACAGCAGCAGCCCCTACAAGCTTTGATTTGAGTCTTGGCTACCCCACTTCCAATCCAGCTCTCTATAAATACGACGGAGAAAGTAATGGAAAGTGGCTCAATGGTTTTGACCCCTGTCATCACCGTGGGAGTTCCAGAACCCTGGTTTTGGCCTTGCCCAGTCTGTGCTGTTGTGAACATTTGGGAGTGAATCAAGCAATAGCAAATTCTCTGTGTGACTCTCTCTCTGTCATTCTGCATCTCAAATAAATGAATACACATATATGTAAAAAATTTAAAGAAATGTATATATCCAGAGAAAACTATATTAAAATGCATAATGTGCATTTATATATACTATAAATCTGTTATTGTCAGGGCAGTTTATGTTGCAATATATATGCTTAAAATATTTATACATTGCTGTTAAAGATTCAGTAATTTGTTTTTTTACAGATATATTTTATTTTTATCGCAAAGTCAGATATACAGAGAGGAGGAGAGACAGAGAGGAAGATCTTCCGTCTAATGATTCACTTCCCAAGTGAGCACAATGGCCGGTGCTGCGCCAATCCAAAGCGAGGAACTTCCTCCAGGTCTCTCACACAGGTACAGGGTCCCAAGGCTTTAGGCCTTCCTCGACTGCTTTCCCAGGCCACAAGCAGGGAGCTGGATGGGAAGTGGAGCTGCCGAGATTAGAACTAGTGCCCATATGGGATCCTGGTACATTCAAGGCGAGGACTTTAGCCGCTAGAACACCGTGCTTGGCCCAAAAATTCAGTAATTTTTAATAAATGTATGGCTGTAATACAATTACCACAATCTGCTTTTAGAACATTTCCGTTATTCCTCAAAATTTAATCCAATTTGTGTCTGTTTAATACCTACTTATCCTCACCTCCAAGAGCAAAAACACAACCAAAACTTTGTCTACCTGCTTTCTGCCTGTATAAATTTACATTTTCCAGAATTTCCACATATTATAGTCTTTTATTCACACTTGGTTTACTTTATCTTAATTTTTAAATGTTTATTTGTTACTACGGTCGAAAGGTTTCCCTACCTTCTTCAAGACAGTTATGCCGTGAAAAGCAGTCCCAGGCAGGCACATGAATTCTATTTCACGATGCTGTCATCATATCCAACAATCTACCCAAACACCAATGGAAACAAAGAAATCGCTCTGCTGCTCTTTCTTCCCTGGAAAATAAAATCAAATTTCTATGAGCATATGCATGACGATACAGGTTGGTATATGGTAGATCATATCATAACGCTGTATATATGGAAAGAAAAGCACGCGTAACTTCTAGGACTCTAAACTCTCTTTCCTTTTTTTTTTTTTTTATTAAGTCTAGTGACTGAAAAGAGAAATACGATAGGCCAGACATGCTGAGAGCCAAAACTGCCTTGACCATCCTAAAAGGCACAGATTAGTGCCTGACACGAATAAAAATTGGTAGACTGCTCATTAGTAATAATGAGACATCCTGGGAAACCCTAAAACACTTGGATTCCTTGCTCATTAATAAGAGTCAGAGCATAAGCTGACTTACCAGAGAAACTAAGAGAATGAAAACAAGCTTAGCCCAGGAAAACCAGTAACTTAGAAAACAAATGAATAACAAATTAGATACAAAGAAGAGTCCTAGTGATCTTTCAACCTGTTTTGACTCTTTTCCAAAGAAGTAATGTTAGTAAGTGGCAAAAACGGCTGTCTCTACTCCCCACTTCCAGTTACATTTTCTTTGACCCTACTATCCTGTCACTTCATATTTTGTCTTAACTTTTACCCCAAGCTGCTGCCCTCTTGTGTACTTCCTATAGCAATAAGTACAAGCACCCAAATGTCCAAGCCAGAAACCCACCAAACCTTTCTTCCCAGGCCAAACATCAAATCATTCCCAAGTTCTGCAGTTCCTGTCACCTCATTGTCTCTTAAATCTGCTTGATCATCACAAAACGTGTTCATCATTTCTTGCCTGAAATGCTGCAACCGTTTCCTGGGCTCCTTGCCAATTGTTTTACCCCCTTACGTCCAGTCTCCGAAAGCAGTAAGTGAACTTGCTAAATGCACATCAGGCATTCAATGACTTCCCAACTGAAAGGATAACAGTTAAGCTCCGTGGCATAGCACTTAAAACGCTGCGTGAGCTGGCCCTCACTTGACATCCCAACATCGTCTCTTCCCAAAGCCTGTCTCATATTTTTCATTGCAGTCTGTTTAAGCTAATACTGCTCAGTGGAAATATAGTGTGAGCCACACTTAAAAATTAAAAAGAACAGATGAGATGCGATCTAGTGAAATATATTGAAATCATCATATCGAACACATTATTATATCAATAGTCACTAGCAGTATCTCCCATATTACATTACCACATGGCTACCACATCAGACTGCATGCAGGATCAAAGATATTTATAGTTTCCTCCATCTGTCCCATGATTAGCCATATCTATAATTTTCCATGACTACTTAGGTGTAGAATTCCTGCCCTTCATCCTCACAAACTAACCCATTTATCACCATTTCTGCTCTGTTGTGCCTTTTCTGACTTGCCGCCTCCCAACTGTACATCTCTCATTCCCTCACAGATTTTTCTGATATTTTTGTGGCAAATGTTTGTAGAAAAATGTTTCACTTGCATCTCAGATGCGTTACAGGACAATATTTGATTCACAATAAATGAAATGATCACTTCTTATTGATGGTTAAGCTTCAACTCCTGACTTGTTTAACTAGTTACACTTTCCCATCTGAAACTTGTGACTCCCCAGATGTGGGGCCCCTTTCCAGCTCCTGGGACAGAGGACCACTAAACCAATTGGCCTGTTTTTTAGTCTGCAGACAGTTAATGTTCCACAACTTATAGGTTTATCCAATCACGCTAAAAGGAAAGAGTTCAGGCCAAGGCTGTAGCTTTATTTTCACAAAATGTGACTTAGAACATTGTTGCACCTAATGCCTGTGGCAGCTTGCTAAGGAGGGGCTTTGACAGGGATGGAAGAGAAGGAAGCCTCCAAATAGGTCCGCTGTAGCCTGCCCTGTGTCTCAGTTTCAGTAGAAGAGATTATATCACCTATGCAGTAAAGCTAGTTTATATTAACTTGTATTTAATTGCAGCCAAAATACATAACTATTTATGCTAACTCGTGTGTGATGAATGCTTCTGGTGACAGACATTGCTTCAGATGTTTTAGATTTTTTAGAGATTGATACCCTTTTCCAAGAACCTCTGAGTTTGATTTTTTTTTAAGATTTATTTATTTATTGGAAAGTCAGATATACAGAGAGGAGGAGAGACAGAGAGGAAGATCTTCCATCCGATGATTCGCTCCCCAAGTGAGCACAAAGGCCAATTGAATGTCGATCCGAAGCCAGGATCCGGGAATTTCTTCCAGGTCTCCCACACAGGTGCAGGGTCCCAAAGCTTTGGGCCGTCCTCGACTGCTTTCCCAGGCCACAAGCAGGGAGCTGGATGGGAAGTGGAGCTGCCAGGAATTAGAACCGGCTCCCATATGGGATCCCGGGCAAGTTCAAGGTGAGGATTTTAGCCACCACTAGGCCACAGTGCCAGGCCCTAAGTTTGATTTTTTTTTTATAATCTCTCAAATTTTACTGCTATTTCTTTATGAAAATTATTTTCACAGATAGGTTCTTCCCATACTTATTAGGGTACCTTTTTTCTTCAACCAAATCCAAAGCAGGACTTTAGAGTTCTTTAATTCCTTGTGTCCTGTTTTTGTTTTGCTTTTCTGCCTGGCAGTATTTATGGCTGTTAGATAGATTTCACAATCACTAATAGACAGATAAGGGAGGTGGAAAATGTGTCTCACATCAAGCCAAAATGAAGGTCATCCAATGCAACGAAAAAGGCTGCCCATCGCCCAGGGAAATTAGATCTAGGTTGAATGGAAGTAAAGGCTATCTACTTTAAGGAGATAATGGATGTTCTGTACATGTGGAAGCACAGAGGTGGACATTGGTGAGCTGTGGCCAAGACAATGATACATATTCATGAAATCCTTTTCCACTACTCTTGCTGGGACTCTTGCTGTTGGGCTGAGGACCACATGACTAAGTCTAACCATAAAAATGTGAAACGTGATCTGATGCATACTAGGTCTGGCACTTGACAACTTCACATGATTACTTATACTCAGCCAGGAAGGGTCTCATTGAAAATAGTATCAAGGTGCAGTGACAGGCTAATCCTCTGCCCTGTGGCTCTGGCATCCCATATGGGCACCAACTCCTGTTACAGCTGTTGCCTTTCCAATTCAGCTTTCTTTGTGGACTAGGAAAGCTAAGAATGGCCTAAGTCCGTGGGACTCTGTAACCACATGAGAGATCCAGAAGAAGCTCCTGGCTCCCAGCTTCAGATCAGCTCAGCTCTAGCCATTTGAAGAGTAAACCAGCAGACAGAACATTTCTCTCTCTACCTCTTCTCCTCTTTTTGTATAATCTGTCTTTTAAATAAAAAATAAATACATGTTTTTTAAAAGTGGTATAATTGCAATGTAAAGGATACCAGAATCCTTTACTGTCCTGCTTGGATAGAAAATAACATTTATCAGACTGAAACATGATCCAGCAAGAGGTCTTATATACTAAGCCCCTAAGATTTATAGGGTGCTTTCTTAATGTATCTACTATTACATAGTTGCCCATTCCAACTAGAAAAATACTCAATATGTGCTTTTCAAGTGTATGCTTTGAATTTATATACAAGTTTATTTGACTTAACAAGTTAATCAGAGTGACCTCTGTTGAGACAATCAAAACATACATGAATAAATAAAAAATATATAAAACGAAATTTAAGATGGTACAGTGTCACTTCACAAAACTCTATAATGTGTGCATTCGAAATTATTCACTCCTAAATGCTCAGCCTTCAGTGCATGTCTAGCACAATATATGTGCTTAATAACATTTGTTACAAAAGCTATAAGTCAACGCTTAGAGTTTCATATAATCGTGCTTAAATCTGATATTACATATACAAAGGAAAGTATTTTGTTGAATTATAGCTCCTTTTATTTTTATCTTCATACTTTCCTTTGTTGTTCAACCTATACCCATTAGTCATTATTTCATTATATTCAACAAAACTAAAAGTTGGTTTTCAGAAATTATAAATAGATATTGGACATTTATATGAAAGAAAAAACATAGCATCAAATTAGGACTGGAGTAACGAAACAAATACTACAGAAACAAAATAGCATATGTAAAACATTTGCTATACTAGTAGTGATTATGAAAGGATTCTGTCAGAAGGCAATTCAAGCAAATGGTAAGATTAGACACAATTATAAGGAAAATGAGCCTGGAATTTCCGTTCTCTTACTTCATAACAACATTAAACGTTCTGAGTTATCTTAAACTTCTGGAAAATAAGTTCCTATCACCTGGGAGCAGAAAACATGATTTAACACTGTGATCCTTAATGCCTTGGAGTAAAATACACAAGAACTACAGAAGGTTATTACAGTGTATGCTCCGAGAACCAGAATATAAGCCAAAATGAGAGGCAATGGAAGCCAGAAATCTGAAAGGGATGAAAGAACCTGTTGAGTTAGACCTATCCTGCTTTGATTTAGCATCCTGTTCATCCTGTTCAACTACTCAGCATCTTAGTCCCCAAGGAGTATTTATCTTTAACTTTTGTAGGAAGAGTGTAAATTGCACATAGGAATTAATTAATTTAATGCTTCAGTGTCCTACCTAATCAGATTATAAATCACTCTCCCAGACCGTATCACTTACAATCATGACATCCCTAAGAGGTGAATTTGTAGATTGGATTATTGATTAAATGTGGGGAGGGCAAGAGACATAAAGTCAGGATTGACTGCCAGAGTTTGGCATGAACAATTGGGTGGCTAATGGTGCCATTTATTGTGCCAGTCCAAGCATTCCAATTGTAAAGGAATCACCTGGAAAGTGCTTAACTATTTCAATTCCCTGGCCCACTCTGTACAACTCAACTTCAGTGACCGGATAGGGAATGAAGCAAGGTTTTGAGTTTTCCTAAGAGCATCTGTGAACAATTCCGTGGCCAGAGGGTAGAGGAATACCTTTTGAAGTATTTATAAGTAGAAGGCATCCTGAAAGTTAAATAGATTTTGTGGAAAGATACTACATATTAGCTGCAAAGACTGTCCTACTGCTTTGAGTCTAAATAAATCTTCCTATCTGTCTCTAAACTAACCCTGCAAAAGCATAAATACAGAGAACTCCAGATCCAGGATGTTGGAAAACTCCTCAAACAGTGACAATGGGGGCTTTTCTGGGAATTTGAGAACTGTTTGGACTCAGAAGAAAGAAAAAAAAAATGTCCACCTCCAAAAGCTGATACATATTTTTTAAGATTTATTTAATTTTTTTGCAAAGTCAGATATACAGAGAGGAGGAGAGACAGAGAGGAAGATTTCCTTCCACTGATTCACTCCCCAGGTGACTGCAATGGCAATGGCCAGTGCTGAGCCAATCCAAAGCCGGGATCCAGGAACTTCCTCCAGGTCTCCCATGTGGGTGCAAGGTCCCAAGGCTTTGGGCCATCCTCGACTGCTTTCCCAGACCACAAGCAGGGAGCTGGATGGGAAGTGGAGCTGCCGGGATTAGAACCAGCACCCATATGGGATCCTGGGCGAGTTCAAGGCGAGGATTTTAGCCGCTAGGACACCGTACCTGGCCCAGGTGACATATTTTAAACCTTAGGAAGGAGGCAGGTGAAGGCACACTAAGCCTATGTGAGCCTTGTCTACATCAACTTCCAGCCCAGTATTTGCTTTGCATAGTTTATACTATTTCCTGTGTGTTAAACTCCTAAAGTGATTTCATGCTTATCAAGAAGGACAAATTGTTTCAAGGAGTGAGAGAAAGGGAGAGAGGCACAGAAAAGTAAAAATTCATGTGAGACAACCAGCCCACCAGAAATTGCTTCACAAATAAAGCAAAAGGTATAAACTGTACCTTGTAGCTTAAAGCGTAGGATTGAGTCTGATTAAAATTCACCTAGCCTTTCAGAAAGAAATTACCTACAATAGAAGAACCATGTTGTTCATATCACTGTCATTTATTTTAAGACTTCTGAAAGATAAAGGTTTATCCTTTCATTTAAATATTTGAAGATGGTATCCTTAAAATAACTATAAAACACCATTTTTTAGTTTCCTTATGAGAGCAAAGTACTGCTTAATTTTCAGCTAAATGTAACTTTTTGTGATTTTCTCAATTTAAAGGAGTGCTAGAAATATATAAAAGCCATCTAGAATATGGTGATCATCTTCTTTCTTTGGGACATGAGGAAAATGGAGCAAATTATCAGGCACTATTAATAGCTAGCAAGGAGAACAATTTTGAATCAAATTCACAGAATATACCTATAATGTCTTCATGCTAAGTAATTTCTTACCAATTTCTCCTCTAATGGCTCCAATACAATTCCATTCCTTTTGGCATTAAGTGGCTTCATTAACATATCCCTACTTTATTGAATACTAAAACCAAAACGCAGAAGTTGAGTGATAACCCCCGCCCCAAAAATACATTTGGGATAGTTCCGCTCCTTAACAACTTAGTGCATACTTTCTGCATGTGTTTAAAATATTCTCACATTAAACTTTTATTTTTTAAATCATACATGTAAGTTGTCATTTCCATATTAGGCAGGTTGGGACAGGTGGTCCTCCTTATAAAAGTGACCAAAAAATATGTGCAGTATTTATAAGTGAACATCAAATGGTAGATTTAAATAATTTTAAAAGAATGATTAGAATTTTTCCCTTAGCCTTGAAATCTCAGGAAATTGTGATTTTGTTTTGTTTTTTTTTTAATTTGATGTAATTATAGCAAAAAGAGAAACAGATTTTAACTTCCATCCCCTGGTTCACTCTCCAGTGGTGGCAACAGTCAGGACAGTGCTGGGCCTAAGGCAGAAGCCAAGAATTTCATCCAAGTCTCCCAAAAGGATGCAAGAACTCAAATACTTAGGATACATTCCCTGATTTTCCAGGCATATTATCAAGGAGCTGGATCAGAAAAGGCGCTTCCAGGATATAAACCAGCATACATAAGAGATGCATCATCACAGGTGGTAGCTCAACCCGCACTGCCATAACATTGGCCATGAAATTGGTGTCTCTTAATGCATTCAAGTGCAATAAAAATACTCGTTAGAGAGGGGACTGCTGTGTCATTACTTACAGTGTTCCATGATACTTTGTATTAAGATATGTTAGCTCTCTGGGCATGATCCATTTTTAAAATATAGCTTCTCTAAAACAAAGACATGCTTGAAGACAGAAATCCATCAAAATAAAATAGTTGATGGCAGAGATAGCCACCTGTGGGCTGGTGTGCATCTTGAAGAAGTTCCAAGGCAGGAGACAACAGGACATTAAACAAGCACCTGAGATGGTGCATAGCTGTGAAATGCAGGGAGAGAATTTCAAACAAAAGATAAAGCCAGTTGATTTAAACTGAAAATAAAAAAGTACTTGGAAAGCAAAAACTGACCAGTAAGCGTCAGGTGTACATTTTGGATATGCATGGTCCAAGATGCTGTATTCCTTAAGAAGCACTAAATTCATGATTGCTAATTAATGCAATATATTTATGACATTGATATACTGTTCACCATGAAATCATCTTCCATCCATTAGAAAAAACTAAGCACTGGGACTGACATTGTGGCCTAACAGATAAAGCTGCTGCCTGAAATGCCAGTATCCCATATGAGCACATTTCACATCCAACTCCCTGCCAATGGGCTTGAAAAAGCAGCAGAAGGTGGTCCAAATGTTTGGGTCCCTGCTACCTACATGGGAAACCTGACAGAAACTTCTGGATCCTTGCTTCAGCCTGGATCATCTGAAGAGTGAAGCGACAGATAAAGGATCTCTCTGTCTCTCCCTCTTTATCTCTCATTCTCTGACTTTAAAAAACAAGTAACATCCACGCGGATGCAGGGTCCCTAGCACTGATCCACCCTCTGCTGTATTCCCAGAGCACAAGCAGAGAGCTGCATTGAAAGTGAAGCAGACAGGACACCAATCAGCACCGTACGTGATACTGACACTTGAAGGCAGATGATTCGCCTGAGCCACTGCACTGACCCTGACTTTATTGTTTCTAATATATGCAAATGGTATTCTAGGTGTACTATTTAGAAATTTACTTCTGAAAATTGAAAAAGACACCAAGATCTGGATCTCTCTCATTATCTTTAAAATAAATTTAAATAATATTTAAATAAATTTAAAATAGGGCCCGGTGGCGTGGTCTAGTGGCCAAAGTCCTTGCCTTGAACTCGCCCAGGATCCCATATGGGCGCTGGTTCTAATCCCAGAAGCTCCACTTCCCATCCAGCTCCCTGCTTGTGGCCTGGGAAAGCAGTCGAGGACGGCCCAAAGCTTTGGGACCCTGCACCCCTGTGGGAGACCTGGAAGAGGTTCCTGGTTCCTGGCTTTGGATTGGCACAGCACCAGCCGTTGCCCTCAGTTGGGGAGTGAATCATCAGATGGAAGATCTTCCTCTCTGTCTTTCCTCCTCTCTGTATATCCGCTTTTCCAATAAAAATAAATAAATCTTTTTTAAAAATAAATTTAAAATAAATTAAGATAAACTAACACAGAAGTTGGCTCTAAAAGTTTGCTCATACTCTCTACCCCTTTGCCTACCCTACCTGGTTATTGTTCTTGCTTTGCTCTGTGTTCCTAAATCAACATGAACCTTTCCTGAAAAAAAAAAACAGCCATAACAAAGTCATTAATAATAATATAAATAATGATGCATACTTCTTATACTGTGTAAATGGTATGATCAGAGTATTACTTACCTATTATTACAAAACTGCTGTGTAAACAGCCTCCTTGAAACTCGGGGAGCATTTTCCCTTACAAGTACACACAGATCAGCCAGTTTGAGCTTAGCTGATGGGCATCACTGCTTCAAGACATGGGCCTAGCCAAGATTCTTCACTATTTCTCTAGCTTCTAACATGCTTCTTTCTTCACTCTAGATTGGAGACGGTAAGGATATTAGCTACCCAGGAAAGTTCCAATGGTGATGGCAGAACAACAGGGCGAATTCCATCACGTGAATGCATGTCTGACTTTCACTTTTGTCATGTCTTTGCCAAAAAAGGATATATGCCTAACCTCAAATCAAGGAAAAGACAGCAATGTTTAAGAGGCAACACATTCAAATTAATTTCCACAGGGAGTGGTAAACAACTGAAACCAAAAATTCAATCCATAAGGGAGTAACTACCTGAAGTTATTTCACACCATGGTAATTTTAACAACATGCAAAACTGAGATTAGTTTTTCAGGAAATGCAAAAGGCAAACTGAACTAGAGAAAAGTTTTAAGAGTCATCGAATGTGACAGTCATTAAATGGCAAGAATGAGTTACAAATTTAAGTTTTCCTAATTCCAAAATTCTTTTGTTCTTCGGTAATGACATTTCTCAAAATAAAAGCTAATAAACTCAAATACTTCCATTGGACTTCTCATTTTATGAAACATCTAGACATCTATTTTCTTATTTAATGGAACTGCTCTTACATTGTTCTGTTCTGCATCTTTCTTTCTGCATTATTTAGCAGGTGCCGTGTACCTCATCCAGTCAGTGACTTAGCTCAGCCAGAAATCAACCATATACATCAGCCAGTTTTCAGGAAATTAGCCCTAAACTTAGCACAAGATACAAGTGAAAGAAGACATAAAACTTTTCATGAGGAACTATACTAAAGTAATAATATGGATGAACTCAGTGAGGGAGAGAAGAGATTTAGGGAGCAGGGAAGGGAAATCCTAGGGCCTATGGAACTATATCATAAACTGATAATAATTTAAAAGAAAAAAATAAGATTCATTTTTTCAAAAAAATCTAATTACTGGTACAAATATAAATAATGATGCTCTGCTACCCAAATTGACATAAGATGGTTTTGTTTTCCTGTAGTATATTTCTTTATTGCCATAATACTATAGTACAAAGAGACATGTGTTATTAACACCCTATTACAAACAAGAAAATGGACTCTCCAAAATTTTAATCAATCAAAATCAGGATCACATTGGGATTTTATATTGCAGCTGTTCTCAGGCAACAGGTAGTTAGTCAACCTTCTAGTAACCTATTCTCCATCTTTCTATAATTCTCAAAAAAAGCCCCAATTCTAGATTCAGGTATCATCACCAAACTTTTATGGATATAGAAAGATGTCTGTCTTCGCAGAAAGATATTTTCCATTATACATATTTTCACTAAATTATTTCAGATCCAATAAAATAGAGATGAAATCATTAGAGAATAAAAACTATCCCAGTTAAAAGAATCATCAAATGAAATAAAAATTATTTAAAATATAACAAGAATTTTTTTTCTTTTTATGTATTTATTTACTTGAAAGAGAGAAACAGAGAAACACATACAGACAAATATCTCCCACCTGCTGCTCCAGTCCTCAAATGCCTGCAACAGCTAGAACTGGACCAGGCTAAAGCCAGGAGCCAAGAACTCCATCCAGATCAATTATATGAGTCGTAACATAAAATTGCAGAAATTGTTGTCTGATATGAAATTGCAGAAACCCTGAATCAAGAATGAAATCAGCACTTGAACCCTGGCACTCTGACATGGAATACAGATGTCCCAAGCAACGGTTTAATATCTACACCAAACATGCAGTGCAGAAAATATTTTTTTACTTCTAACAAAAAAGAAAATGAACATCTAGATTCCAAGGACATGTGCTAGGAAAAGGAAACTGATGTGAATCAATTGACACCAGGACACTTCTCAGTTAGGTTGCTTGATTTTGAATATATAGACATATCACAGTGTTTAATGAAATAAAAATTGTCATGTAACTAATAATATCCTGGAAAAATAAAAGTAAGCATAGGAGACATATGAGAGTCATATTTTCCATTTTTCATCTTAGCAGGGAGCATATTCTAAATTGAGTTCCATTATAAGAAAAAGCACAATGGTTTTGAACTTTTAAAAGCCCTCATAATTTTCCTATCATAGATTTAGAGGTAGCAATTGAAATGAATATTTCTTATGATGAAGAAATATTTATCCAAAATTAGTCATTCTTTGTTTCTGTGTATACTTTTCTTTTTGAAAAATTCAAATTAAATTAAATTTTACATCATACTTAAAGCAATACATGCTATTCAATTTTAACAAAACTGCTTTCATCTACTCAGATGTAAGCATAGAGAGTTGTCAGCATTTCCTTATACTAACCTCAGTTTTTGAGTGGTTCATACAATACGTGTTAGTATTGTTTTCATGTTTTGTGCTTTCTTCCCTTTACTTTTTAATGGGTGATATGTGTACAGCAGGATTTTTTCCCCTAAACTTATGCAACTATTTAAACTGCAGTTTTAATGTCAAGGACTCATTCATTAAGGTGAAGATTTGATCTGAGGCAATCAGGAAGCAGAGTCAGCGGGAAGTCTGTGGATTATGGGGGGAGTGCTATCAGAGCATGATTCTTGGGAGGGTATGGATTATCATTTAAGCTCCACCTTGGTTTAGGTTCTCTCCCTTCTCCTGCCCCACCATGTCATCACATATCTGTATCCATACTGACCATCCTCCACCAAACTCTACACAATGGGGCCACCTGATTCTGCAACCTGCAAGTTGAAGTAAACCTTTTCTTTGTCAAAGAAGCTCCAATCATTTTATTTAAGGCAATGAAAAGTAGACTAACACAATAAATGTTAAGAAGGAAAAGGAAGACAAAGAGAAGGAGGAAGAAATGTTAGAAGACAATGAAAGGAAGGAGAAAATGGAGAAACACTTTAAGCAGATAGCATAGCAACAGGCTGTCGAGATTTGGAAAATGGTATGCAAATCAATAATTGATTAAAGAACCTATATGAACTGATGTTGTGGTGTAGAGAGTAAAGCTACTGCCTGCGATGCCACATCCAATAAGGGTACCAGTTTATATTTCAGCTGTTTCAGTTCAGATCCAGCTCCATGCTCATGACCTGTGGAGAGCAGTGGAAGATGGTTGAAGTGTTTGGGCCCCTGGACCCCCATGGGAGACCTGAACAACGCTCCTTGGTTCCTTGATTCAGTATGCCCCTGCAATGGTCATTACAGACATGTGGGGAGTGAACCAGCAGTTGGAAGTTCTCTTTCTCCCTCTCTTTCTCGCTCACTCTCTCTGTCTCCATATCAAAATTAAAAATAAATAAATAAGCTTTTTAAAAAAAACTGGAGAACAAGCTTATAGATTATAAGACAGGTGAAATTCCGGGCCAAAAATTGAACGTGTAAAAAAAAAATGCAGTCTTCTGGTTAAGGGAATGCTGGAGAGAATTAGAATTCTGGTGGAGTGGAAAGGGCAGCAAACAGCTGCTTCTTTGGCAGGTTCAAGATGTTATCCCTATTGCCTTCCCCGGTCTTGTTGGTCTAGTGTTTCTAAGAACTAGCCCCAGTAAACTCTTGTCAGGATCTACTCCTAAGGAACCTCCATTACCTCAGTTTCTGAGCAGAACATTTCAGGCCTCATGGTACCACCACTGCAGACTGGGTGGGTGCTTGAGGTTTCAGCTTCTTCACCTCCCACTGTAAGTGTGCTAGGCTGCCAACGCCTGCAACCTAAGTTAAGGGCCGAAAGGGAATGCTCTAACAGAAGCACAGTGTCAAAGAAATCTTTCAAAGTAAGCTTTCAAATCTTGGCTTATACACAAGAAACAGGTGAGGAACAAATTCTTCCATAGAACAATCAGGTGTTCAACCAGAAAGCATAGGCACCCTAGGTTTTATGTTAGTTCTTAAAATTGCTGCTCTTGTATTACGTATAACAGATTTAAGTAAACTTCTTTGTGTTATGGGTTCTTTAAAGATTTATTTATTTTCATTGAAAGAGCAGGGATAAAGAGAGAAGGTGTTCCAACTGTCTGTTCTCCAAATGATCACAACAGCCAGAGCTGAGCTAATCCAAACCCAGAAGCCAGGAGCTTCTTCTCGGGTCTCTCACAAGTGCTGTCTTCTAGGTACATATTCACATCCAGTAAGAACAGTGACCAGCTTTTCTCCTGAGATTCATGTGGATAAAATAGAACCTCGGGTTTTTGTCCTCATACATTTAAGTTTTATGATTCTGCAGAGGAGTACAAACAGAGAGTCATGTGTATATGTATGTGTGAGGTGTGTGTGCATGCCACTTCCATGTATTCCTACAGCTGGTCTTGACTGCAAACAAAAGGGAATTGTAGCCTTTTAAAAACATAATTCGATCACCCATTTCATAGCAGAAAGCAAATTTCTGAGAACTGTTCCTTAGGATCAAAGACGTCCAAGGCAATACTGAGCAATCTGTGTGAAAAAGAACATGTATTTAAGGGAAGGTGATTAAAAAAGAGAGAAGGGAAGGGAAGGGAGGGGAAGGGAAGGGAAGGGAAGGGAAGGGAAGGGAAGGGAAGGGAAGGGAAGGGAAGGGAAGGGAAGGGAAGGGAAGGGAAGGGAAGGGAAGGGAAGGGAAGGGAAGGGAAGGGAAGGGAAGGGAAGGGAAGGGAAGGGAAGGGAAGGGAAGGGAAGGGAAGGGAAGGGAAGGGAAGGGAAGGGAAGGGAAGAAGGGAAGGGAAAGAAAAGAAAAGAAAAGAAAAGAAAAGAAAAGAAAAGAAAAGAAAAGAAAAGAAAAGAAAAGAAAAGAAAAGAAACAGGAAAAGGAAAAAGAAAAGAAAAGAAACAGGAAAAGGAAAAAGAAAAAGGAAAAGAAAGGAAAAGAAAAGGAACCGAAGAACAGAAACTCTCAGGGAAAGCTGACACTTCAGGGATGGACTCAGGCTGATTGCTTAGGAATTATTTTGCTGTTATAGTGTTCTTTTGGAGTTAGTCTTTAGGTTCAGCTTTACACACACACACACACACACACACATTCAGTGAGGGCTATTTATGTTTGTCTTTTATTACTCAGTTTGGGGAAAATTAAACAAAAGTGTTGTGTCTCATTCCCAAAGCCAAATGAGGCACAAAACAACAGCTAACATGTGGTAGTGAGATTGCCCTAAACCAAGCGGAACTGAGCCACCAGAGAGCGTCATAAGAAGCTAACCCTGGCCCATGTAGATGGTCTCATGTTCAAAGTATTCACTTTTCAGTTGAAGGCTTCCAGTGTAAGCACTACTTGGTTTTGATTGTAAACTCTTTGAGGAAAAGGAACAACTGAAGCGCCCGTACAAACTACAAGTGTCATTTAATTCCAGATGAGTCATTGTATTATCAGTGAATAAGTAATTAAGGCTGGAGATCTATAATCAAGAACAGAGGGTTGGCATCTAAGCCATCCATGAGGACACCCTGTATATCACATCAGGGCAGTTTTGTCCAGCTTTGGGTTCTGAGTCCAGTCCCTGATAATTTAACTGTCCTTGGAAATCAGGTGATGACCCAAGCAATTGAGATTCTGACAGGCACATAAAAAAACTGAATTTTGAGTTTCTGAACCTCAGTTTCAATCCAGGCTGACCCTAGCCTCTGTGGCAACTTAGGGAGTGAATCAGTAGATGGGAGCTTTTGTCTATATTTTCTCTCTGCCTCTCAAATACATTTTTTTTTAAGAAATAAAACAGGGTCAAGGATTATAGTGTATAAGGTTAAGCTGCAGCTTGGGACACCCACATCCCGGGTCAGTGTCTGGGAGTGACTCTTGCCTCCACTTTCAATCCCACTCCCTGGTGTTTTGTCTGAGACACAACAGATGATGGTGTGAGTACTCAGTCTCTGCCACCCATGTAGGAGACCCAGATGGAGGTTCTGGCTTCTGGCTTCAAGCTAGCCAAGCCACAGATGTTACTGACGTTTTGGGAATAAATCCTCAGATGGAAGATCTCTCACTGTCTGTCACTCTGCCTTTTGAATAAATAAAACAGAATAAATAAACAAAAAATAGAACAGAGAATATTTTCAAAGATAACAGTGAGCCATGTGTAGGAGTTCCAGGTGAGACCAAGATACAGAATCTTGATACCAGGGTCTTCAGAAAGCACTCAAAGAATTGACTATGGCAAAGATGTATGGAGCATGTAATAACAGGGGAGATGGGGAGGAACTTGTATAATGTGACCTCAGAGTGGAATTTGGGAACTGGATAGAAGGCTGCCATATGTACATGAATCCTAGCTGTATAACTCTGCCTTCCAGATGGTTTTACTAACTCCAGGTCTGGTTTTTTTCTTAATATATAAAAAAAATTAAATGTGAACAAATTAAATAGATTCTTCTTCCAAGATAACAAATTATAATTTGTTTGACTCAAATCCCCGCTTAATATGCATAGGCTGTGTTTGTATATTTCTAACAGGATGAAGATAAAATGGCTCTGCAAGAAATCCAAATAATCTTTACTTAGTGGGCTCCTCTTCAATGCGGTAAACAGAACTGACAGCGCTCTCCCTTCTTTATTTCCTGCCCAGGTCCTTTGGTCTTGCCTCCCAGGGACCAAGAATTACTATGAAAATTGTTCCAACCCACTGGAGCCATCCTAAGACCTCAAGGTGTACATGTTTATAGCAAAGGCAAAAGGATATTTTAAAACAGCCAAACTTGCAGTGTGCCATGCGGGTTTCCAGGGCTGAAGTTTTCTGACACTTTTTTACAATACAAGTTCCTGGGTTCCCCTTGCCCCAACATTCTGCCTCAGAATATATGCAGAGTGGTTTCTCCAGTTGCTGGCTTCCCAGGTCCTTCTGAGCTTAGCCAGATCTGGGAATCATGTCTTGCCACACTCTCTGTCACTGGCATTCAGTAACAATCTTCCTAAAAAGGAGTCACTAGCAAAACTCTACATCCCAGCGGATTTTTTTTTATTTCAAAATTCAAGCAGAAATGAAATTGTCTTACTTCTGCCCTAATCCAATCACAAGCATTTTCCTAATAACCACTAGGGTTCCCAATGGTGCTTGCAATAAATACACACCTTAACTATTTCATTAAGGTATTAAGTTCATTTCCTGGTGTGAGTATAGTCATCTTCAAATTTTCTATTTATGATCTTATTTAAAGCTCACAAGAGCAAATCTTAATCAAATCTATCTGCTAATTTTAGTCATAATTCCAGTGCCCAAGAGCCCTTCTAAGAAACATGCTCACCTGCACAGGTAATCTGGAATGGAAGTACAATAGTCTAGACTTGGTGCTGAAGAGCAAATGCTCATTTATGCTGTCGCAACAACTCCTGAGTTGTCAATATACTAGAAGTCCTTGATTTCTGCTTGTACTACCACATTGTCCCCATGTGTCATCTGAGACTGTTCTCCAAAGTTATTCAGAGACTCAGGTTGAACAGTCATTATCTTGAACGTTGCCAACTTTTACCCGAGATGGAGAAATTCTGTAGAATCTCATTCCAACCATGATGTCCCATGCCCAAGTCATAAACTAAGCTAGAGGTGTGGTCCCACTACATCACAAGGGATCCAAAAAATGCAACCTTAACTGTTTATTGGGAGGGCAGAGAACAAGGCCATCTGATGACATAACCAATGAAACCAGTTATTCTTCATGTCCTTAAAACAACCTATTCTTTAGATCATGGCCCTTGAGTCAGACTAGCCTAGAGAAAAATGGCTCTCATGGCTTTGCTTAGTCTTAATTCTCTGAATTTGAATGGTCTCATCTATCAAGTGAGGAAAACTAAACAACCCCCCCCAAAATGGAGCACAGTTTACACACAACCCATACTGCATGTTTGCAGAAGTTTTTCTGTGAATATTGCATGATCCAACAGGAGGAAATAGTTTTATGCAACAAGAAAGAGGTCTTAAATAGTATAAATTTGCCTGGACACGGAAAACAATGTCAGTAGGATATGAGACGTTCACGGTGAATTCTCTTGGGGAATATCTCAGGACATCTTCTACACGGGAGCAAAACATACGCCACCTGGTGGACAATCTAAAAGCAAGAAGGTGGTAGGTTGATTTCCTCTGTGAGCTGCCAGTGCCATGATCATCAGTCACAGCTTGCCCTTGAAAGTTTTCAGGTTTCATTCCTGTTCCATTTACTCTCCCTCTTCCTATAATAAATTGTTCAGTGGTTTATTTCTATTTGGTTTTTGCAGCTATTGCCTCAATGAGAAGATAACTTAATCTCATAGTATTTGTTTACTCCAGAAAAAAAAAAAAAAAGAAGAAGAATTGGTGTCTGCTTCGGTTTATACCTCCAAGGATGTAATGTCTGATTTGGTTTGTATATCTGTATGCTGAGCCAAGTATGGAGTAGGTATCTAGGTATTTGAACAACAATAACAAGAACATATTGAATATTTTATTTAATATTTGCTTCTGTTCTGAAAAGGGTAAGACTCTAAAGAGACAACATGCTCAATCAGAAATCACTGGGTGGGAGGGGAGCTGTCATTGTGGCACAGTGGGTTACCCACTGCTTGCAACACTGACATTCCATATCAGAGCCTGTTCAAGTCCCAGCTACTCTGCCTTCAACCCAGCTCCCTTCCAATAAAACTGAGACAATGAATGATGTTCCAAGTACGTGTGTCCCTGCCACCCAGGTAGGAGACTCAGAGTTTCTGGCTCCTAGCTTCAGCACTGGCCACCCCTGGCTGCTGTGGCCATTTGGGGAGTGAATCAGTGAACCAAATCTTTCTCTTCCTCACCATGTCATTCAGCCTTGCATTTAAACAAATAAATCTTTTTCTACACTGAAAGCAACTAAAACAAAAAAGGACATAGCGGATCAATTTAATAGAAAGTATCTAATCCCTAGCTGTTGATTAATTTAATAGAAAATATCTAATCCCTAACTGTCAGTTGAGGTCTATATCCCTATTTTTCAAATCACATTCAGGCCAAATATATTCCCTCTAACCACCTACGAGTTAATTTAAATAGTTCATCAGAACCAAAAGATCACACAAACCTGATTAACTTCTTGAATCAAACTTTCAATGCCCCATATGAGTTGATGATGTATGAGTCAGATCTCTTCTGAAAACAAAGCCCTCCAAGTAAAATAGAATTGAAATCACACTGTTAGGACTCTCAGAGAAGTCACTTAAAAATGAGCACTGCACAGCAGCCTACAAAACAGGCACAGGGGAAATGACAAACAATATGGATCAAAGGCAGAACAGATGGCAGGAGCAGCTGTGGCCTGACGGCCACACTCAGAAAATGGTGTCCCCTCCCCCAAGTTGGCTGTGTCAGCCCAAAGGACCCTGGCAGGAGGACCAGTTCAAAGTCCACTGCCTCCCATGGATGGGGGTGTACACTTGCTACCCTTTACAAAACTTCCTCCTTGAAACAGCTCACCTCCTAGCTGCTTTACCTATACCAGGGCTTTGTGCATACAAACTCCATTCTCTTAACTTTTTCTTTTGAAATAAAACGGAGACAAAATTGGATGTAAGTAACCAGATATTTCCAAAATCGGAACACCTGGTTTTACATCAAATTAGAACAACAGGTTTCTCTAGTGAAAGTGTTATTCAATTAATTTTATAGTTTTGGTATGGTTTTTCTTATTATAAAAATAACACTGTCCTAAAAAATATTCAAAATATTTTAATTAACACAATAATTTAAAATTCATAAATATTTCTGAGAGATTATTTCTCTCATACATTTTTCCTATTGTTATATGTGTAAACTATTATAGACATTTTAGTATTAAAATTCTCATAAACACACTTTTGATTATGTCTCTGATTTTTTTTTACTTTTTTTCTGATGCAATTCCATAAGCTCTTGGATTCCCTTTAACCCCTCCCCCCACACACTGATTTTCCCTATATTATTACAGCAGTGTAATCCTTCAGAAGCAGTCATAAGCCTATCATTCTGCTAAGTGTATACGACACTACAGATTTTGTATGTCTCTCATTTTTAAAGTTGATACAACAGATATAGACTTATCAGATTGTAAAACAACAGTATTTTACAAAGTTTGTGGCAAATACAATCAAATATCAGGTTTATTTTGGTGCACAAAATTCTAATTCATGATTTATTCTCATAATATACATTTCAATCAATTTTTGAATCTATGAGATGTGTGGTTTCCATTTTTTTTGGACCAAACTTAAATTTTAACTCAATTTTCTATGAACTTTTGAAGTATCCTCATATACATTGATAAATTGTCCTCCAGAATATTTGTGTAGCATTATTCTAATATTAATTAATTAATACAATAATACAGTATAAAAGTATATTAAATATAGTAAGATATGTCCTCTTGATGACTTTTGGAATGATGTGTAAATTTTCTTTATCAAATTAATAGACACTAAGATAGCATTTTAATTTCTCTATAATGAGTAATTTGACATTCATATTTTATTATGCTACTTATTCTACTATGTTTAATCAGTCCATGAAATTATCTGTTTAATTTTTGTTTCACTTCAATAGAGTTATACATGTCTTGGGTTATAGTTTACATTAATTCTTTTTATATTTTTACATTCGTTTCTAACATAAGACCATTCATATTCATTCACTTATATAACAGACATTTCATAAGTTTTCAAGATTTTATTTGTTGGAATGACAGAATTACAGAGAGAGGGACAAAAGAAAGAAGGAGGGGGAAAAGGAGAGAAAGAAACTGAGAGAGAGACAGACGGATGGAGGGAAGAGACAGAGAATCTTCCATCTGCAGATTCTAGCTGCATAGCTAGAACTGGGCCAGGCAAAAGCTAAGAGCGTGGAATTCCATGGGATTTTCCACATGGATGCAAGAGCTCAAGCATTTGGGCCATCCTATATAGCTTTTCCAGGAGCTCTAGCAGGGAACTGAATCTGAACAGCCAAGACAATATCCATCACCAACTGGGATGTTGGCACTGCAGGTGGCAGCTCAATTAAATTTTATTAATTAAGTTATGTAGACATAGTTATCTTAAATGATCCACAGTGTTTCCTGAGCAGGGATTTATGAATGCCTTCAGTATCTTTGAATAATATCTCTATTGACATTATAAAATCCTCCAACAAAGATCCTTGGTTTTTTTGACTTTAAAAGTGAAATAGCAACAATATTTCCATTGCAATAGAGAATAGTTGCATAGGACAAACTAGACAATACAGGTAAAGCAAAAGCATCCAGGAGAATGTTGCAGTATCATAAAAATATAATTGCTATATTCAAAAATTATGCTAATAATAGATCTCTTTACCATTAGTGAATGCTGCATGAAGAACAATAGTTCTAAATTAAGTTTCTTGCTATCATCTGTTATAATTTTCCAAACCCAAGAGTTCATATTTCCCTGACTTAACAAAAGAAAAAGTTGAAGCTGTTATCTATATTTTACTGTTTATTATTATTCATTCCATAAAGAATTTGATGGAATTTACCATTAAATGAATCCCAAATGGAACTACACTCAATTTACTTATTCTTTAGATTTTATTTGAGAGACATGGAGAAACACAAAAACAGAAAAGTGAAGATAGACCTGTTTTCCAGTTCACTCCTCAAATGCCTCAGAGCTGGGGACCCATCCCCGGTCCCACACATGTGTGGCTGGGACCCATCTGCCCATCACTGCTGCCTCCCACATCTGCCTGAGAAGGAAGCTGAAATCAGGAGCAGCGCCATGACTCAAACCCAGGCACGCTGGCATGAGTTGTGGTCAACCAAAGCAGGATTTTGACTGCCCTGAAAATACAGTTTGATGAGTAAAATGAATCCAGGAATGCACACAGAGATGTGTAACGGAACGGTGTGCCAATTCTTAAAAGTGCCACTTTAAGCTTGAACTGGAAGAAATGTGAGAATCCTAATTATTTGCAACATCTTAAATTCCTGCACTTAAAAGTTGTGAAAGATAAGAGTTTTTGGGCCCGGTGGTGTCCTAGCGGCTAAAGTCCTCGCCTTGAATGCGCCTGGATCCCATATGTGCGCCAGTTCTAATCCCAGAAGCTCCACTTCCCTTCCAGCTCCCTGCCTGTGGCCTGGGAAAGCAGTCTAGGACAGCCCAAAGCCTTGGGACCCTGCACCCGTGTGGGATACCCGGAAGAAGTTCCTGGATCCTGGCTTCGGACCGGCATAGCATCGGCCGTTGCGCTCACTTGGGGAGTGAATCATCAACAGAAGATCTTCCTCTCTTCCTCTCTGTATATCTGACTTTCCAAAAATAAATAAATCTTTAAAAGAAAAGAAAAAAAAGATAGAGTTTCTACTTCCTCCACTAGTCACCTCTACTTCAGCAGTTAGTTCCAAGAGAAATCCATACCCAGGAACTTGATGCAAAACAATATGCACAATTAGAGATCATATTTTTAAATCCTAAAGTGACTGTAACTTATCAGTTTTCCTAAGATCACTCAACTCAGCCTGCACACATAAAGTGAAATATAATTGTTAGGAGCTAAACAATATAGCCCAATATCTAGTTTTCTAATTTTAGAGGAAAATCTAGATAATCTAAACTGGTCTAGACACTTTTCAAAACCCACGGGACATCTACTTCTCAAAGTCCAATTTAGCACATATGAATAGGCACTTTAAAAAGATCTCCAGAGAAATTTGATACACCAGTTGACCCCCACAGTCTTAGAGACTAATAGATTGTCCATCCGTAAGAATCCTTGGTGAATATTATTTTACAAAACTGTAATCCTAACTCCCTCCACTAGCCCACTGTCATCATCTACTAAGGAAAATATCCTTAAAAGGGCTCTATGGGATTAGCTTATGAGGTAGTTAAACGAGCAGGTTAGAAGAGCCAAAACAGAAAATATGCAGAATTTATCCCAAAATTATCCCAAACTTGAGAATGCGTTTCACGGAAAAACGCTAGGAATGAGCCCTTGTGTATTCAGTGGGTTCCTGGAAAGAGTGGTAGGTAAGATAAATGGCTCACTTTTTTTAAATTTATTAAAGATTTATTTATGTTATCGCAAAGTCAGATATACAGAGAGGAGGATCTTCCATCGATGATTCACTCCCCAAGTGAGCGCAACGGCCGATTCTATGCCGATCCAAAGCCAGGATCCAGGAACCTCCTCCAGGTCTCCCACGTGGGTGAAGGGTCCCAAAGCTTTGGGCTGTCCTCAACTGCTTTCCCAGGCCACAAGCAGGGAGCTGGATGGGAAGTGGAGCTTCTGGGACTAGAACCGGCACCCATATGGGACCCCAGCAGGTTCAAGGCGAGGACTTTGGCCGCTAGGCCACGCCGCCAGGCCCAAAAATGGCTCACTTTGAGCAGGAACTCATGGGGGTGGCAACAGATTTCTCTAGAAACAAAACCAGACATGGCTTTGCTAAGCATGGCCTTGTTGGGCCTCATTTTCTTCCTCAGGGAGGTAGGCCAGAGATGAACTATGAGTGTTCAGCATCCAGCACGGTCTTTAACTCTCACCTCTGGATTAATGTCATCTGCCTTTACTCTTGTATCCTATTCAGATGGAGAAGATTCAGCTGGAAGATCCTAGTGGAACTGATTTGGCAACTTAACTAGAGTTGAAGATCTCTCTCATTATCCCAGGACTACCTGGGCTGTTTTAACCTTCCTCCTCTTTACTCACTCCTTCTTCTTAGAGGTAAGAAAAGTTAGAACATCAAAGATTAATCAGGATGCTCCATGGCCTTGAAAAGGTTATTTCTTTTTAGATTTTTCCAATGATTTATAAATTCCTAACGTTGGCAACCTATGGTATTTATTAAATTGTACTTACATGTATGTATATATGCATATGTGTGCACATGTTTATATGTAGATAGGGGGATGTAATTAAACTTTTCACTTGTTTTTGAGTTTACTTTGAAGTTCCTGCAAGTTCAGAAAGAAAGTCATAAAATTGCTGATTTAACATTTATTTCCCCAAGACAATTTTATAGGGCAAGACTAGAATAAAGTTTATAGCATATTTTCATTTCTAATCTTTTTTATTTTCCAAGCCATTAGCAAACATCATCTCATCCATTCTAAAAATAATTCTTCTCATTCCATCTTTTTCATGTATGAAAAACTATGACCTATTTTTTATCTCTTTAATTACATATGCAGATGTTGAAAATAACAACACTAGCAATAAATAAATGGAAAACTCTATCCACTGGCATGTAATAATATTTCTTTTGGAATTATGATGAATAAACAGGAAGCTAAATGTGTACAGATAATGTATCAAAATAATGGAGTGTTTTCTCATACCCATTTCTTATGTGTGTGATGATTTAACAAATGTAAAACTCTGGCCCCAGGCTCCAAGATGTTCATAAAAATCACTCGTTTACACACATCTCAGCAAGAGCTCATAAAGGGGCTGGAGTAAGTGTCCAGTTGTACCTTAACCTACTCAACTCACAGAATCACACAAAAACAGACCCAAACCTGAACCTACACTGGAAAGGATGCTTCTCTATTTTTACTTGATCCCTCTGTTCATGTCCAAAGGATTTACATATTGTCTTTAGAAAGATTAAAGTCCCAACAAGATATACTGTAAGGTATTAGGATTTTTACATTTTCCTTTCTTGACATTTTGCCCCTTAAATTCTCACCTGAAACTATCGCATCCCATTCCTAAGTCCCCCTCCAAAACCTGTTATTGCTAGAAGCAATGGAGTTTATCCTAAAAGTGCTTCAAATAATACTCACTAGTGCCTTCAAATCATATGTTTTCTCATTGAGTCAACACGCATCAGGGACATTCCTGCATGATTTTTTTTTAACTACTATGTTAGAGTGTTGTCACTATTGGCTGCAATCCATAGAAAAAGTATTGGAGTCTGGTGTGTCACAGAAAAAGTCTGGCATCCATGTGTCAGAAGGGAGAGTAATTCTGGAAAACATGAAGTTACTTCCAAAGCCCCAGAAATAAGATAACAACAGCAGGCACATTTCCACTGCATCAGACAGAGAGCTTAGACACCAAGAATATTTTGTGGAGCAGCCATATAGATAAATGTTTTCCAAAGGTCTTATACAACTGCAAGGTACCACATTTATACCATTCTTGGACATTGTGAAATGTGTTTTCTTGCTCCCTAAACGCCTCTTAATAAGCCATTATAGGTCTATTTTTAGCCTGAATTGTCCTTTCCAACAGACCATCTGTTAGAAAAGCAATGTAGGAAACACAAATTTGCAGACTATTTGAGTGCCCACTTTGCCTCAGAAAAGCCAAATGACCTTGAGCCACTTCGCTTTCTGGTGGATTTTCCATTTTGCAGACAGTTGGAAAGTGACTCTGAGCACTGGTGTGGGAGGGGGGAAAATCTGGTTGAAATATCTCTGGGGAGGAAGAACTAGTTTGAAAGAGATTATGCTAGAAAACCCCACCAGGGCAAAAGATGGGTCTGAAGGCAAGAGCATAAGTATAGTTCTTGCATAAAAGTAGATTGGCAAGATTGACAAGAGAGATGGGACTTTCGGTAGAAATCTAATTTAAAAATACAAATCCTTAAAGTTCTTGTGAGCCAAATGTTTCAGATATTATACTGAGCATGGCATTCAAACAAAAAGGAATGAACAGTTCTTCAATATCCACAGTAGATTTGGTCTAGTACTCCTGCATATACCAACATCCTCACATGTTCAAGTCTCTTATATAAAATAGCACACTATTTGACCATAACCTATGCATATCCTCCCATATAATTTGTCATTTCTAGACCAGTTTTAGTACCCATTACAATACAAATACTATGCAGATAATTATGACAATATATTTTAGAGAATAATGATACAAGAATAATCTGTATGTTTAATACAGTCATTACTTTCAAACGCTTTCTAGATGAGTTTTGTGGACTTTATAGGTGTAGAAACACGGAACACAGAGGGCCAACTGTAATGAATGCAACCTTATTAATGCTGTAGCTGATGTAATATGGAAGGCAGGGGCAAGCTATTTTGACAGAATATAGTTTTAGATAGTTTATCTTCTGCAAATTTTCAGAAAGCATCTCTAAAGGAGATAGTACATGTGATGGATGCTGAGTGGAAATTCGACAGATGGAGAAGGTTATGAAAGTCTATGACAAGACATTCCACAGAGAAGGAAGCAGAGGTGCTCCACATGCCTGGTAGAGGCCAGCAATAGTGCCAAACTTAATTTAATGCAGAGCATGGTCCTGCACAAAAAATCAAATTGAATTTGGAAAAACTGTGGCCTCTAACCCTTAGTACCACTAATATATTTTGAATGGGTAATCCCAAATGTTATCCTGGCCGCTGATATGATAAACTAACTGGATGGAGGAGACAGTTGGATTAGGGAAGTGAATTCAAAACAACAGCAGTTTCTGTAATTGATAATGAAGGTTTTAATAATGAACTTGAAATCAATAAATCATCTCTCTACAAATCTATTCCTAGACACAGGATATATTTGGAAGTCTTTAGGCATGATTTGACAATGGATTGAAGAGATGAGTGGAGAGAGTACCGCTCAGATAATAGATTATGCAATCAGGTAGATTAGGTAGATGGCAGAAGTTTGGAGAACTATGTGAAAACAAAAATTAATTCATGCAGAATTTTGAAGTCTGAACTGTTTCTATAAATAAGAGAGTTTTTAAGAACAAGATACGTGTCTCTGGAGTTCAGGAAAGAGATGTGGGATAGAGATGCAGATTGGAGGGTCACAAAGGCATAGTATTTTGAGGTGTGTAAATGAATTATATTGCCTTAAGAAAGTGTGAAACATAAGACTCCAAATAAGAACTCTATAAAATATCAAAATGAGGTGCTGGGGCAGAGAAAAATAGATACAGATGACAGGGAAACAAAACCATTGCTAAAGCAGTAAAAGAAAATATGAGAGAGTATAATTTCCGGGAAACCAAGAGCAGTTACCATTTCAAGAAAAAAGGAAGGGGCTACCAAATCAATGAGACTGGGAGCTCTGGGCACATTGTGACTGAGAAGTGCCTGCTGCAATTGCAAAGATGGAGGTCACTGGCAGCATATAAAGAAGTTGCAAGGCAGAAGCGCTGACCAGTGAAAGGGAAGTGTCAGTGTTGACTGAGATCCTGGACAACGGCAAAGTTAAGAAATTCTACACCCTTAGCATTTGGAAAAATGACTTGAGAATCAGCCTTCCCCACATGACTAATAAATGACCAAGAGGGTCCCTCTTGCTTATCTACAACAAGGACAGACACAGATCCTTTAAATTCACATCTTTGTTACTCATATGATTAACTGCTTTTCCGTGATCAGTGGGGACAAAGTACCTCTTAACCACACATTGGATAAGATTCTCTTCTTGCCCCAGATCTCTGACTTCAGCTCAACCTCAGCTTCAGTCAACTAGGATTCCTTTTGAAAAACATGCCAGCCTCAAGGTGAAAGACCGTCTAAGATACTCATTTTGCCTTTTGTTTCACTTCCTCATGCCCAGTTCTTTCCAGCATACCTTATTCCTCTCTATAAAAGAAGAACACTTTTTGAACAACTTCTGAGATGCTTGCCAACTATCTGACCTTAGGTTCTCCCTGTTTCTAAATGCCACTCCCCTCGATTGCAATATAAATTCTGAATAAATTTTCTCCTTAATAAGTCTGGAAATGACTTTTCTGTATTTGAAAAGGTAAGAAAATGAAAAGTATGCATGGATAACTCTCTGAAACTCTTTTGTGAAGTGGCATTTGAATGGAGATGCAACCATATGTAGGTTGGGTTAAAGTGGTACAGAATGCATCAAAAAGCCAGCATCATGGTAGAGGCACAGCATTGGCTGCAGAAAAGAGACACTGGGTCCCCTACCATATATTCATTTTGGGTGGACAATAAGAAGTAAGAATGGGTTGGGAAAGAGATGAAGGTCCAGCACTTTCATTTCCGTATTGCTGCTGTAGTTTAACAACACTAAGGAAAAAAAAATCTTACTTAAACCAGTCAGCAATTGCCTAGTCATGGCAGCCAGGACTGTAACATAAAAGAGCACACTATGCCAGGCTCAATTTGTCCTTGGCTCAATTATTTCTGGAAGTCTGGCCAGACAAAAGGCCAGGTATAGAGGATTATCCCATAGTGGGGTTGCATCACAGAAACACAAAAGCCACAATGTCAAAACCAAATCCCTACTGGGTTAGTCATATTCACAGGTTGTCTGTTTATGTATGCTTGGGAAGAGTCCAAGCCATTTTGTAACCAATAAAAAGGAAAATCTGCAATTGTTGTGTCTGAACAAGTCTGAAGACTGCACATATTTAAAATCAAAAGTGAACAGGCATAAAACACACACACATGCATACATACATACACATACATACACATACATACATACATACATATGTATATATTTGAGCATCCAAAGGCCTTTCAGAATCCTGTGCTTGGATTCTGTAAGATGCCCTTTGAGCCTTGTATGTCTGCTTTGTTACAGTCTGTTGTTGCAAACTCATATTGAATTCTCTTGGCATAATCAAAAGAGCCCTGAATCATACAAATTCACAACAGTCAAAAAACACTTATGTGCTGAATAACATTGCCTTGGCAGTCATAAAATGAACTATGCCAGAAATATGAGAAGAAATTGAGAGAAACATAATTATAGTGGAAACTGTAATACTTGTTATTCTACACTTGACTGATGAAGAATAAATAAATAAGAGTATATGTTCTGAATACTAAAATTAGTAAGGTTAAATATTGAGAAACATTTCAAACTCTGCACTATGCAAGTTGCTCTTCCATTAGATATGTCTTTGAGAGCTCATTATACATTAGAAATTTGCTAAGCAGTAGGTTTCCTGACTATCATGACTCTGTACTCATGCTTTTCACTCTGCTTGAGAAGTCTTTGAACTTGTAACAAGCAAACACTCTATTATAAATTGCATTAAGTTCTATCAAGGAACCAAGAGAGGTGCAAGCGAAGTGAACATGGAGTGGGAGGGTAAAGTTCTTTTAGATAGAGCAGTCTGGGAAGAGCAATGAGAATAAAGAGAACTATGGTAACCAAAGGAATCAGCCAGGCAAATGCAGCACAGCCAATTCAAATGGCGGAGTGCCATGTGCTGAGGAACTGAGACAGAAAAATCTTGATGTATCTAAGGATCAAAAAAATCCGTGGCCTCTGTGGCTACATCATGGTTAGCGAAGGGAAACTTGGCATTGGCTCATGTCTCAATTTTGTGTTGATACCAGAAACAAATAGACATTCAACAACATAGGTGGAGGGTGGTCAATTGATAAATTTCTTTAAAACAGCTGGCTTGCAGGTGATGAAGGTACTGGAAAGGAGTCAAAGTCAGTGTGCTAACACTGTGGTGCCTGTATTACCGACATCTCACAAGGATGCAGACTAGAGTCCCATGTGTTCCACTTGTGATCTAGCTCCCTGCTTATGGTCTGGGAAAGCAGCAAAGGATGGCCCAAGTGCTTGGGCCACTGTGCTCCGGTTATCTCCAGAGCTGAGCCCAGTTCCAGCCACTGCAGAGCTGACAGACTATCTCTCCGTTTTCCCTCTCTATGTCCATAACTCTGTCATTAAGGTGAATAAATAAATGTTGCAACACACAGTAAAATTAGGAGTGAGGAAGCAATTCTGGTAAACTAGGAGAGAGGGGATGACTGCCCAGAGATCGAGTGGGGAAGAGTTGGAACAAAGACGCCAATGTGAAATATATTATTGTAAATTTGACAAAGTTTAGCAATAAATTGAATTTGAGTGGTTCTTGGAAGGGAACAATTGCGAATGCCTTTGAGAGAAATAAACATTTTATTGAAAATTTTATGGAGGATTTACAAAAATGTACCATATATTCAGTCACTAATGTAAACTCAATAAACCATTCCAATCAGGAATACACAAGTCATGGTCACTGACAACAATTCAATAAAATCAAAACAAAAATAAATGACTGCATGGATATTAAAAGAAAAAAGTCACAATAAAACAAAGCCATTTACTGTCTTAAGTAATAACTCTCAAGTCAATAAATAAATCAACAATGAAATTATAGATTATTAAACATGCCGAATGCTATACATCAATTCTAAAAATAAGAAATGTAGTAAAAACCATTCAGAGGCAGTGTCACAAACATAAATAATTCCATTAATAAAATAAGAACAAAAACAAATTCAATTATGCCTTGCACTCAAATCAGAAAAAAAAAAAAAAGAACAAGGACAAAGTCCTAAATAAGGCAAGAGTAGAATATTAATAACAATATAAGTAGAAACAAAATCCTAAGTCCCAAGAAATGCAGACTAAATACATGATTGTTTCCTTGAAAACAAAATTCCTCCAAAGAGACAAAGTGCTGTGATGTCAAATCAAATACAGTGAGGAGAAAAGAGAAAAATTCAAAATTAAAATACAAACTATTAACAGTCTCACTCTAGGGGACCCATTTCCTGAGGGCAGATTGTCCATAAAGAATGGCTCGTGATCATACCACCAAGTTGTCCATGTTACAAAGTTCTAGCCTTAATTGTATGTAGAGGCCTGTATTACAGCAATAACGTAAACAACATTTTTAGGAGGTTAAGAGATGACCAATATAATATTCATTCCTCTTACTTCCTTATTTTTTCACTGTTTTTTAATTATGAAAAGGCAATAGATTTTATGTACTTCATATACACAGTTCTAACAGCATAGCAATGCTTCCCATCCTAACCTCCATTCTTCCCTTCTCCTTTTCTTATTTTTCCTTTAAGTTTTTATAATTACATGCTTTCATTTTACTTTATAACCACAAGCTAATCCTTTTCTAAGAATCAAGAATTCTACAAGCAGTTAAGTAGAAAAAGCAAGACAGGAATTGGAGGATGAGGTGGCTATATTGTGGATTGCTTACTTGTGTACTCCCCAAATTTAAATGATGATAGTCTAAATCCAATAGTTTTAGATATCAATGTGTCTTCATGAGCGAAAGGAAACTGTCCCACTGTCTCCCCACTATGTGAGGACAAATCACAGTATGCAATTCACAAGAGGGTACTCCAGACCCTGTCTTATCTTAGACTTCCAGCTCCGGAACTATAAATGCAAGATTCTGTTATTTGTGAGCAACTCGGTCCAATGAACTTTGTGGTAGCTGCCAAGACAATTAAGATAACCATCATCTCCAATCACATCATCAACTTCATATTTCATAGCTGTTGACTGCTCTTTGTGGGAGACACGTTTAAGTCTTTAAAGGTGCAACTTCATTTGAATCTTCACAAAAATCATGAAATCCCAATCCTATTATCACCATTGTACAGATGAAAAAACTAACACTTCTCTGTCAGAATATAGAAAAGACATCTTGAACAAATGCTGTGTTTGAGTGAGATTAGGGTAAGTAGTGAGTGATGTAGAAAAACGCTGGTTTTAAAGAAAGATGTCCCAAGTACGAGAATAGGAAGAAGAAAATACAATCAAGGGGACTGACGTGAGGGACTGACGTGAGGGCTAATGTTACAATTCCAAGTGTGAAGTGACAGGGACACAGCAAAAGTCTGACAATGGTGACAAAATGAGACAGGTAATTTGAAGTAGTCTCCACCCAATAGGTTGGAATTATGTCACAGTCACTTTAAGCCCCAGGGAGAGCAAAGGGCTACATCTAGTTAGTATCCAGGATATATAGAGAGATTCTCATTTCTTTCCAGTTTCTCTGCCTAGTTTGTCCCCTAGGAAGCAGGGCAGAAACACTGGTCTTGAAAGCTCTTTTCTCACCCGTACCCTAGGATGGTCCTCAATTGCTTCACTGAAATGATCCAACCTCTATCTTTATGTATCTTAGAAGAACAAAATTCAAGCTGACACTGTATTTCCAGCAGAAAATCTTCAGTTGATTGCCTTTCTACCATATTAGGAGATAGCTTGAAAAATAGTAGATCAGGATTCCTATGATGATTCTGACATTGAGCCTCAGTGTAACTTCGAACAAGTCACTTCTGGAGTCTCACATACTTTAACTGTAAAAAGGGGCATTGCCTTCTGACTTTCAGAGTTAATCCAAAGTTTTTAGTAAGTTATTAATTAAAGGTACAAATATGACAACAAACAAGCAGAAATATTTTATTAACAATTGTAGACACGATTTGTTTGAAAAATTGTTCAACATTCTCCAAAGAGAAATGTCTTACCTCTCACCAGAATTCATTTGTAACAACAGCCCTTATAACAATGACAAACAAACAAGTGGGGTCTGTTACCTTAATGTAGTAGCACTAAGGCCACATCCTTTTATTAAGTAAATTCTCTGTTTCCAAGAGTGGCACAACAAGTGTGCCGCCACGCTTCAGGACAGTTTGATGAAATAGTTGCCTGTAATTAGTTTTCCCAGGGGAAAAATGAGTAAAAGAATCTCATCAGGTGTAAGGGCTCCACAGCTTCTCCAGCTGATTGAAATTCCATTATTTATTGTGTACATCTGGATGGTAAATGGAAGCATCTCCGGCATCAGTTTCTCCAGGCTGTCCTCAAACAGGTTTAATAAGAAGATTAGGATTTTAAATAGGTTTCCGACTGCTAAAAGTAGTTTTCTCATTTTTCATGTTGACATTCTCAAAACCAATTTGTCTTCTTGACCTTCTGGCTCGCTGTTCCCACTGGAACGAAAATCTGTCTCCAAATGGAGCAATGAGGGAATTTACTTTGTGTCTCTGTTAAGGGGCTCTGTGATCCCACTGCATGGACCCATTCAGTGCTGCTTAAGAATCTGCAGCAGGCACAAAATTGGGATTGGCCCTGAGAGAATTTAAAAGCATGTGTCATCATTTTATTGGAGCGTACAGAATATTCATTGTGAAATATTATTAAGTTCAGTATAAGACACAAATTGAGAGAAATCACATTTTATATGATATTGTGGGAGAGATAAGAATGTAGATTGTGGGAGAGATAAGAATGTAGCAACAGTTTAGAGGAAAAACAAATTTCAACATCGAAAAAGTGGTTCTTAACACTAACTACCTATTTGAATCACCCAGGAAACTCTTAAAATTGCCAATACAAAGGCCATGTCACAAAACAATTAAATCAGAATATCTGACGGTGAGACTTGGACTTAAACATTTTTAAATTCCCCAAGAGATTGTGACATGCAGGCAACACTGAGAAGCAGTAAAACAAAGCAAAGAGAACACACTCCCTAGAGATCTGGAGCATGACAGTGGCACCAAGTAAAGGACAAGGCAGTGAAGGAACGTAGGGACCAATACTGATCTTACATACTGAATGAATTTTATTACTCTGAAAGTACAAAAAATAAATAGCAAGAGTCTTCGAAAAGCTCATGCAAATGGATATTATAGAAAAACTATGTAGCAGTTTCAAAAAAACTGCAATAAAATAAACCTCATTTTCACATTTTTCCATCTTTCCACGTTTTTTCACCTTTTTGTAATAGCCGCATATTCTCTGAGATTAACAGACATAGGACATAGGTAGTTTCATTGATTGAAGAATATGGACTTGTCTAGCTACATGTTAAAGTTGATGTCTCACAAACAGCATATTTCTAATGGAGCAATTATGACTGATCATTAAGCTATGAAATGTAACCCAGTGGGAAGCTCAATGGAGTATAACTAAAATATATACGTGTGAGTGCAGCAGCACAAGCATGTGTGCAAAGAACATGTAAGGTAACATGCTTCCAAAAGAAAGGACGGGGGCTAGACATTGTTGTTTGCTGTGCACTGCATCATGGTGTGATGGTGAGCACACTGTAGCTAATGAGCGAAGACGGCCACTGTGACACCAGGAGGATTAGAGGGGCACCCACACCATGTGAATTCAACTGCCCATCAATGACTCCCACGTTTACTTCACTGAAACATCTTTCACTGACAGGAGTTTAATTTGGAAATATCTGCTAAACTGAAAGGCATATATACTTCAATTTATCAATTTCATTTAATTACAGTAGTGGTGTTCTAGGTATGTTCTAGGTATGACCTGTCACTCTGCAGGTTTGTAATGTATCAATGTAGATGAGGGGAGGAGAATTCGCACTGTGTGTAAAGCATTTAATCATAAATAGTATTTTGTATTTCCACATGCAGTTATGAATAGTATTTATAATAAATACATATGTGTGTATACACACCCACACCCACCCCCTTCCACACACACACACACACACACACACACACACATACTTCCAAAAATCTGTGGAAATAGAATTAAAGGACAGATTGTTGGGGGATGGTGTTGTGCTGCTGTAGGTTAAGCCATCACTTGAGATATCCACATTCCACAGCTGGTGTCTGATTTGAGTACCAGTTCTCCACTTCTGATCCAGCTTCCTGCTAGTATGCCTGAGGCGGCAGATGACATCATCAGCCACCCATGAAGGAGACCCAAATGGAATTTCATGATTCTTGTCTCATCCTGCCCCAGCTGATGCTGTTATGAGCATTCCTGGAGTGGATCCACAAATGAAAGATTCATTCTCTTTCTTCATCCTTCCCTCCCTTACACACACACACACACACACACACACACACACACACACACACACCTTTTACTCATGTTCTTACTCCCTCTACTTGCCTTTCAAACAAATTTTGAAAATATTTCTTTAAAAAAAACCTGGTTCTTTTTGTCCAAAATGTTAAATATGATTGCACATATTTTTCTTAGTGCACATTTTCCAAGCAGAATATAAGAATATGTATGGATAGGGAGAGATAATATGGGCAAATTTTAAAAGCAAAAATTCAAATAAAAATTTACTGAGAGCCTAAATTTTCTCTACAAAGCCTAATAAAATATAGTTCACCAAAAAAGCAAAATTGCTTTGAAAAACATTTGATCAAAATTGCAAAGTTGTAAAACACTATTTATGGACCATATCATTTATATAACGTAAGTATTACACAATTTAGACTCTAATAGATGTTTGAGTGGAGGTCTGAAGAGGAAAGGAGGGTGAGAGTATAGCTTTGCTGGTGTGGAAAGGGAGGGAGAAAGGTAATTACAAGGCAGTTGGCATTTGAGCTGAGTTATGAAAGGAGTTTGTCAGGCAAAATTTGGAAACAGTAGGCTAAAGGGTAAACCCAACATGTACACAGGTTCAGAATTCTGAAATAGAAAAGGGTTCAATATTCTTGAAAAGAAAGGAACTCAACATGCAAGGAGACAGAAAACGACTGGAAAAGGGAGGAGAAGCTAAACCTCAGGGTTGAGTGCAGATCCAACCAGATGGAGAATGCCTGAAGTCTCACTTCTGTAAGACACAGGGAACGGTAGGTTTCTGATGGAGTGAGTGCTTGTGGTTGAGCAACAAAGTGTGAAATAGGATCCCAAGAGACTCGGGGAATGCAAATACCAGCCAGATCACTGGAGTATCTGTGAGTTTCCTGGAACACAGTCAGCGCGTCCATGGAATTTTAGAAAGTGTTAGGGATTATCAACTGAGTTTGCTCCTCTCAATACATTCTCAAATACCAAATCTAAGTACAGTCAAAGCTCTTTGGTGCTGTGAGAGCCGAGACAGACCACACAGTGTAAATTCATAAGGCAACTGTTAGTTACTCTACTCCCTGATCCATTTTCTATTCTGTGCCATACTCTATGCCCTGTAAAGTGCACTTCTACAGTGTACCTAGCCTGAACATCCAGCCAGGAGATTGGAAAGTGGGAAGAGAGAGTCTGGGCATTCCCCTTCCTTCTACTCAGACTGGCTGTGATTTGTCAGTGGTTATCACCTCCTCCCAAAATCTGTAGCTCCTGATGAGTGACCTGCCTGCTGAGACTATGACACTCACACCAGATTCCAAGAATTCTTCCTAAACAAGGACCAGAATCTGGCTTAGAATCTGTGATAAAGCATACAGACATGAAAACGATTGCCACAAAGGAAGAAGCTTATAATCACAGACCGCGCCCCCCCCCATAAACAAGTTGTGCTCCCAAACCACTTAGGATCAACCAAGTTGGTCAGATGGCAGAAGAGAAGAAACAGCATGACTTAGAGCTCTTCATCTTCACTGAGAGAATTGCATGGTCCAAGTGATTCTAGAAGGCTCTGGGACACAGAGGTGGTAATAAAGTACCTGGTGATGGCTCTCAGCAGATTTAGAGCAGAAGGTGTGTGAGAGATTGAAAAGGGAGGTAGCTAAAGTATGGGCCCCGCATTGGTTAGTTTATATACTAAAAGTACATGTTCAGGAGAAGGGGTCCACAAAGGGAATGAAATCTCTCTCTCTTTCAAATATTTTTCTAATGCTATTTATCAACTAATGAATAGAGCAGCCATCAATCATGACTAAGTCTCCAGCATTTATAATATAACTCAGGATCTTATTTCTAAATGCCCTAAGAGTCAAATATATAATAAAAACTAATCTTTTATAATTAAGTATTTGAAGACCCCTCTACCACTAAAAATTCCTCTGAGAATATCATTCACAGTTTACTACAAAGACTTCATGGAGAAAAGAATAATTCGGTGCACACTGTTTGTGCTGGTAGGTTGTCTGTCTCCAGGTGGTGTGGTGCCTTCAAGAGCTCCCCAGACCATCACTTTCCTCTCCCCTTAGGAACTTCCATCTCACTGGGCTGTCTGAATTCTAGAAATGGGCTCATTTAATCACTGTTTTAGTTTTGGAATGAGCTAGACACTTGGTCTACAAGGTTTTTTACTCCAAAACACAATCCTCTCACTCTGTAGCTATTGCTTTATTCTTCAGTTCTCAACTAAAAGAAGAGAAAGTGTGTAGAATGTGAGTGAATGAGAGGGAATGAATAATAGTTCCCTTCAAATACAGTTCTGTTCAGTTATAGTACATATTTGTTTTGGATAAACTTCTTTCATTTGTGGGCCTCCTTCTTTTATGCTGAAAATGCTTAGTATATATTAGTTAAACACAGATCATGACCTTAAATAAGTTTCTTAATTTCTTTAAATCTGTTATCTCCTTTGGGAGCTAAGATATTATCTGGTTCTCTCCTGTTAGGTTGTGATAAAGGTCAGATGCCAAGATACATGCATCAGCACTCTGCAAATGTACCAGACTGCAAGAATTACTTTTTTTATTATCTAGACAAAGTACTCTGCCATATAGCTCTGAAACGTAGGCTGACATTCCTTGGAGCCCATAGAGATGAAATTCTCAATCAAGCATCCTTCTCAGAATAAGAAAAATCTTCTATCGCTATGTGTTTGTGACTTTATTTGCTAAGAAACTACTATGGAATAGTCTCTGTGAGCAATTCTATAGACCATGAAGTTAAAGGATGCCCACGCTAGGGGTTTCATAGTCTTAAAGACACAGAGTAAGTACCATAAAGTACAAGTAAGTATAGACTTGTAGGCACTTTAACACACTCCAGTTGCACATATCTGAAGAGACTTTCTAATCGTGGAACTATTTTCAGAGCTGTGGGCAGGGTCAAGAACATCTAAAGGAGATGTTGAGGACCCAAAAGCAGAAACAGTTACCAGCCTGGATTTCAAAGATCAGTGAAACAATAGCATTTCTGTAACCCAGTTAACTGTAGTCAAGGAAGAAAGTCCGATGGACAAAGACTATAGTTGTAGTTGTAGATTGAGACAACTGCAGTAAGAAGTGGTGTTTAGCCTGGGATTTAAGATGCCCCTACTTCACGTCAGAAGGCCTAGATTTGATATTCCCTTCTGACTCTGACTCCATCTTCCTAATACAGATCCTAGAAGACAGCAGTGATGGCTCGCACAATCAGGCTCTTTCCACCCTTGAGGAAATATCTGGATCAAGTTCTCAGCTCCTGTATTCAAAGAGTGCTATTGAAGAGTGAACCAATGAACAGAAACTCCTTAGCTCCCAAATAATGAATACTTCTTTAGAAAAAAAAGAGATTTATTTATTTTTATTGGAAAGGTAGATTCGATTTACGGAGAGAAGGAGAGACAGAGAAAGATCTTCCATCCACTGGTTCACTCCCCAGATGACCACAATGGCTAGAGCTGAGCCAATCTAAAACCAGGAGCCAGTAGCTTCTTCTGAGTCTCCCCATGGGTCGTCCTCTACTGTTGTCCTATGCAACAGCCAGGGAGCTAGATGGGAAGTGGAATAGTCAGGACATGAATTGGCACCCATATTGGATCAGTTTTGGAGCTTGCAAGGTGAGGATTTAGCCATTGAACCATTGTGCCAGGCCCTACATAATAAATTCTTTAAGAATTAAAAAACAAACAGTGCAGCAACAAGATAGCAAAATGAGAAAACAACTTGGTGCCTTTCTTTCACTTTTTCCCCTCACATCTCCTGTGAAGACTCCTATCAACCAGCACAAGTGGTAGCCACAGGGCAAAGGAGTAATGTGCCAAAAATGTAAGCAACCTGGGGAATGCAATAAGGCATATGAGGATTGGGAATAATATGGGGGCAGATATAAAATAAATAGTACAGAACTCCCAGATAAGCAAGTCTCACTTCTACCGAGAGTGATCCAGAAAGGGCTCAGGCAAGAAAAGGCTATATTACTATCCTAGGACTGTGTTAACAAACTACTACTAATCGTGTGGTTTAAAACAACAGCAACATTATCTCATAGTTGAGGAGAATGAAATTCCAAAATCAGTTGCCAGTAGGGCCATGCACTCTCAAAGGAATGTTAGGGATTGTCCCTCCTTGCCTCTTCCTAGTTTCTGGCGGCTGATGGCACTCCTCAGCATCTACATTCCAATCACTGTCTCCATTGTCACATGGACATGTTCCCTGTGTGTGTCCTTTGCCTTCACATGGCCTTCTTATAAAAGCATCAGTCATTGGATTTAATATGCACTTTAATCCAGAATGACCTCTTTAGCCACATCTGCAAAACCGTTCCAAATTAAGTCACATTCTGAGGTTCCAAGTGGAAATGAATTAGGGGCGGGGAACACTATTGAACCTGGTACAGACATTTGCATTAAGTTCTTAAGGCTCAGTTTCCCGTCAGGCCTGTGGCAATGGGGAACATAGAGCTCAGACCACAGTTTCTTTGGCTGGAAAAGAAAAATGTCCCCAACATAAAGTCTCTGCATGCTATCATTTTTTATGCCTGTTCTGATGCTATCAAAAATCTGCAGTCACTATTAGGATGCAGGGTCATCTTTTAGTTCAGGAGTTGGTAGCTAATGCAAGGTTTCAGTGTAGAATAGGAAAAAAAATCTGATATCTCTGGGACAGTGAGTCTGAAATGGTCTGTGTATCCAATTTAAGAGAAATCTGAATGAAAAAAGATGTCATGAAGTTACTTTACCAAGAGACAGGAAAGGATGGAGTTCACAGGAGGCAAGCAACAAGGGCACTGAGAAGGGAATACCAGTCTGAAGACACTTGTAAAAATTACTCTTCCTTAAGCAGGAGAACTGTAGCTAGGGAAGTCACAATCTATATGGAGGGAAGTAAAGGATCATTTAGGGGACTCAACCAGAGACTGCTAGGAGATCTCAGCTCTCAGAGAAACTTCAGACTATCAACTTTGCTGGGCCTCGGAAGAAACGTTCTGACTTAAAAATGTTGAATAGGCTAAGATTAATCAACCAGAAGAAAGCAGGACTGCTGAGCAGAGTGGGAAAGCCAGCCCAACTCGGGTCTTGGTCAAGGGCAAGATTAGCAGAGGATGTGAAGATAGCTTACCAGGTACATTGAGGATTTCTGGTAAGTCTTTTTGTATTTTTTCTTCCTTGTGACCAACCAAAGCCCTCTACTTGACAGTCAAGATCAAGCAGCTTTAAATGAATTGGAAAGGTTACACTTGTCTAACAATGCATAGATGGAAAGTACATAGTTGCATATTCATTAATTAGAATTACATGACAAATTCCTTTCCTAGCAGTTTCCATAGAAACCAAGACATACAACAAGAATTTGGAGCCTCAGCCTTGTTCTGGGAGCATTGATTGACTGCAAAAAGTAGAGAGAAATGTTCACATGGGGTCAGGGTGAGGAGTGAGTTCCCTTACGAGATTCTCTGTTTACAAGTAGTTCTTAAGTGAAATATATGTAAAGAAGTTAACCACCAGAAGTGAGTCTCATGCCATTAATGTTGCTGGAAGTTCTGGAACCACACATGATTCATTTTAGATGCTAATGTTACACACACTGCATGTTGCACACACATCAATTAAACAGTTATGAAAATACTTCATAAAAGTAGATTACCTGCATGCAAAACATTGTTAACATCAACATCTGCAGTATGATCACCTATGTCATCAACAACATTACTACCATCATCATCCAGTTCACAATGCAAAAACAGATTGGTATTAAATATTTGATCAATAAATCAAGGAATGTAGTACGTTCTGGGAGTGGGTGGCTTTTTTTCTTTATTTGAGACACACAGAGAGAGACAAAGAGAGTGAGAGAGACACCACCTCCTGGTTCACAACCAAAATGTATCCAATGCCTGACATTGGACAGAGCTAAAGCCAGAAACCAAGAAATGAATCTAGTTGTCCCACAAGGGTAGCAGGAACCTAATGACATGGACCATCACAATCATCTCCTAGAGTGTGTACAGGCAAGAAGCTGGGTTCAGGAGATGGAGCCAGGCATCAAATCCAGGCACTCAAATATGGAATGTGATTGTCTTAACTGCTAAGTTAAGATACCTGCGCCTGGCAATGATTTAATACCAATTTCTGGGTTAATGGTCTTAGAAAGCCACTACAACAAACAGATATGATATTCTAAAATTGTCAGTAAAATTTTGATATCTTTAAAGACCTTCAGTCATCAAAATAAACAACCATAACAGAGTAGGAAAAAGTATGTCAACTAAGTTTCCCAACGGCTGATCCCTTTTTCACCCAGTTCATTCTGGACATAATGCCCTCAGTAGGAAAAGAGTCAATCAAACTATTCACTTCTTAAAATCCTGTGTGCCAAGTATTCATTCATTCATTCATTCATTCCTTAGAAACAAATTAAATAAAATACAGGAAAACTAAAGGAGAAATGAAAGTAGAAGGAAATTCTGACATATGGTTTCTTAAGAGTTTTAGAGATGTAGAAAGAGACAATGACAGCCTGGCCAGCTTATGCAGAGAGTCAGAGAGGTGAAGTTTTAAGAAAGAAAGCTTGAAATGAAATAAGTACATTGAGACAAAGCCATTGAAGTTAAATCTCTTGGTAGTTAGGTCAGCCAGCAGAGCTCGTCTGGCTCCACAACGAACAGGAATCCAGATGGTATTTTTCATGAATGACAATCATGTTTGGAACTTTTAAAACTCTTCATGTGAAGAAATTCAGATTTCTGGCAGTCAGTTGAGAGACCAGTCTTTATGATTTGCAATGCATGAATAAATTAATTGATGAATAATAAGGTGGTTCAGGTATGGAAAATGCAAAAAAAAAAAGGAATGGTTGATTTTAAGGGGTCAGAGATCAAGTCTAAAAATGGGAATCAAAAGGATAAGAGGAAATCATATATGAAAGGAAGTAAAATGAGAATCCAAATATGCCTACCTTCACTTAGTTCAATAACTAATAGATGACCTTGGACATCTGGCTAAATCGAAACTTGAATTCATTAGCTGCACACTGGAGGTGAATTGTGGTGAGATTCCTAACACATTCTTCTGGATATTGAGGACTAAATTAAATAACATATGTGTAAAATGTCTTTGTAAAGAGCTATCTCACTTTGCTCATATTTTCTGTAAGATTTCGAGCAGCTTTATTGAAGTATTACAAAAATGCCTTGTTTAAAGTAGAAAATTCAGTTGCTTTTAGCATTCTCAGAACTATCTGGCCATCATCACAATTTTAGACTTCCATGATTCATAAAACAAACAAAAAAAAATTCTTAACAACTAGCAATAATTCCGTAGTGTCTCCTCTGATTCACACACACACACATATACCACCCCCGGCCCAGACCTAGACAACCAGCACTCTACAGCATCCTGCTTTCTGTTTCTAAATGTGCTTATTCTGAACATTTCATATAAATAGACTTATTTACTGTGTGGCCTTTTGTGACTGGGCTTCTTCTATTCCACATTCTTTTCAAAGTCTGTCCCATGTTTAAGCATGCATCACCACAGCATTCCTTTTGATTTTCCAACAGTGTTCAACTGAATAAATACACTGTATTTTCTTTAGTCATTAATTAGCTGATGGATTTGGGTTTGTTTGCACTTTGAGCTAATAGGAAAAACGTTTTGTGAACCAGCTACTCTGTGGACTCATGTTCTACTATCTCTTAGGTACATATGTAGGAGTTGAAATTTCTGAGTCATATAGTAATTTTATGATTAGCATTTTAAAGAGTTGCTGATCTCTTCCAAACAACTGCATCATTTTACATTTAGGCCAGCTTATATGAGGGATTCAATTTCTGTGATTCTCACCAACAATTACTCGCATTTTGCTTTTTCTGGCATGATGATCTTAACGTGTATGCAATGATGCTTTGTGTTAGTTTTTACTTGTATTTCAAAAACAATTAATGTTATGTAATATCTTTTCATGTGCTCATTCACCAGTTGTACAACTTCTTTAGAGAATATCTACTTGGTTGTTTTATCTATTTTTAACAAATTTTAATGGAACTATTTACCTTTCAAATGCTGAATAACAATAATAGTGGCCAATGCTAAGCCACTGCCTGTGAAACTGCCAGTTCAAGTATCACCTGCTCCACTTATGATCCAGCTCCCAGACAATGGCCTGAAGAAGCAGAAAATGGCCCAAGTGTTTGGGCACCTGCCACCCAGATCAGAGACTCAGATGGATCTCTGGCTTGGGGTTTTCACTCTAAAGCCATAATTGAATCCCAATTACCTCCCAAGGGACCCACCTCTAAGCACGACAATCAGGTTAAGTTTCTACCCTCTCTTAATATCACTGACAGATAACTGTGTCGTTAAATTTCTGATGGATTCAAGGAGACAGATCATATTCAAATCATACCAAATGCTTGATCAAAAATAAATAGATCACAATGGACAAGTTTTGGAAACAACTTAAATGTCTATCCATTAATGAACATACAGAGAAAATGCCACATATACATATAACAACATGTCATTCAGCTTTGGAAAAGAAGAAAATCTTGCAATATGCAACAATGAGAATCAACTTAGAGGACAGTCCACTAAGTGAAATGAGCCAGTCACAGAAGGACAAATGCTATATAAGCCCTCCCATTTATATATGGTATCAAGCTGCTTGTACAAGCAGAGAGCAGAATGATTGGTTATCAGGAATGGAGGAAAAGTTGTTAATTTAATGGGTGTAAAGTTTCAGTTATGCAAGACGAAGGAGCCATAGAGTTACTGTACAACATTAAGCCTACAGTTAAATGATAGAGTGTAGCACACTCAAAATGTTTTTTTAAAAAGAAAATGTCATAGAGTGGCTAGCCTCCCCCAGGGGCTGCCTCACAGTTGACAGGGCTCATGTCTGAGGCTCGGGTGGCCATGCACTGGGAGCAAGGTGGGTCAGTTCATCCTGGGGCAGGGCTTGGGTCTAAAGGCTTGGGCCCAGTGACTGGCCAGGAGCTCAGAGCCAGAGGGGCCAGCCTCTTTCAGGGACTGACTCCCAGGTGACAGGGCTCAGGTCAGAGACTTGGGTGGCTATGTACTTGGAGCCAGGTGAGTTAGTTCATCCCTGGTGCAGGATCCTAGGCAATGGAGCATGCATTGGGTGGCCCAGTAGCCAATGGCCAGGCCCTCAGGCCACCTGGCAGTACGATTTTGAGGGAAGAATGAAAAGACCTTTAATGGTCAGAACAAAGTACCAGCCATTGTGGGAATTAAGAGCTGAAGTAGTTAGGATTGAGCAATGTGGAATACCACTAAAGCCTGAGCTGGGGGCCTATTTGGCACAACTAGATCACAGTACCCACCAGTGAGATTTGTAACAGTTATGGAAATTATTAGGCTCAGTTATGGAAATTATTAGGCTGGGCCATGGCACTAACCAGAATGCAACAGAACTGGGTCTGGGGAGCAGAATATACAGGGGATGTGTGGGCCTACCCCTGTGATCTGCAATGTCAGCTGGTTTGCTTGGGAGCTGGGGGTGGTGATAGGCTGAACTAGGCATGACCATGGAACCCTCCAACTCTCATGGGTACTGGGGTTGCATACAGGTTGGGCTGACCCAGGCTGCAACACCCAAAGACATATCCAAGAATACAGTGCAAGGTGGGCCAGGCCACAAAATCCACTGCTCATATATCGTCATACATGTGGGCCGACCATTGCTCACTGGCTAGTGTAGGAGCCAGACTGAAATGTGGGACATTCCAGGCTAGGCTATCACACCTATTGGTTTACACAAGTCAGGGATGGGAGCGAACTTGGCAGGGCCAGGCTGTAGCACTCGCCAGTGAAAGTTGGGACTGAGGGCAGGCCTCGTTAGGCCAGGCTACAGCAACTGATGGCAAAGGTCAAGACAGGGGATGGGCTATGCTAAATTGGGTCAGAGAAACCACTGCCATGTGCAAAATCTGGGGCTGGGAACAAGCCTGGTTGTGGAGCTAAATGGATGTCCCAGCTGGGTTGTGGTTACCACTGGTGAGTGCAAGGACCAGAATGGGGGTCGTGGTCTAAGTCCCTCGGGTCTGGGGTGCACCAGACTGAACTAGACTCCAGCACACACTGGTGCTCATTAGAGCCAGAACAGGTATAGGACGGACTGCACGAGGTGTTGGCTTCCACTGGGTCACGTGAGAGCTGCATCAGGGCTTGGACTAGGTGTGGATGAGCTTAACACCCAACAGTAAGAACTGGATTAGCTAAGGTCAGTTAGGCAAGGCTACTATTCCTGCCAGGACAGGAAGTGGACTAAATCAGCCCAGGGCCAAAGACTCACCAGTGTGAGCAAGATCTTTCACTGGGAGGAAATCCAGTAAGGGGCTTAAGAAACTCCTTTGTCAGGATGCAGTCCCTGCCGGTGAGCACAAGAACCAAGGCAAGGAGCAGCCAAGAGCAGACCAGTTTACAGTACCTGCTGGCATACACATTGCTCAGGTCTGAGAGCAGGCTGTGCCAGTTCATAACACCCACTGGCAGATCCGAGAACTAAGACAGAGTGCAGGACAGGCTGGGTCTGGATGCATCACCAGTCAGTTCACATTAGGGCTGGGACTGGGAGCTAACTGCTGAGTTGGGCTGCAGCACCTGCCAGTGCAAGCACCCACCAGCAAATGCTGAGGTGAGATGGACTGTGCTAGACTGGGCTATAGCACCCACCAGCACATATGACAAAGGGGCAGGTGTGCGAACCTGATATGGGAGTAGTGGGAACGCCCTGATAGGCCACTGCTCCCAGAGGTGAGCATTAGAGCTAGGACTGGGAGCAGACCAGGCTGGACAGGGCTACAACACCTGTTGGCCTACATGGGAACTGGGTTGGGGGAGAGCCAGGTTGGGCTAGCCCATTATATCCACTGGTATAGGCATGAGCCGGAGTAAGAGCAAGCAGGTTGTGCTTTGCCACAGCAGCATCAGCTGGCAAATGCTGGAACTGGGGGCAAGTCCTATCAGGCTAGACTGCAGAACCACCTGGAGTGTGCAAGATCCAGGGCAGGGAGTAGGTACACTAGGGAGGCTGTAGGTAACTCTCTCTTATGGGCTGCAACTCCCACTGGTGAGCATGACAACCAGAAATGGGGACAAGCCTGGCTGGATTGATGGTGGAACACACTGGCACGAGTGTTGGCTAGAGGGTGAACTCAGTTGGGTTGTTAGGCTTCAACATCCGGTGATGTGTACAAGAGCTGCATGGGATGTGGGACAGACAGGACCAATCCACTGCATATGCTGTCAGGCACAGGAACCAGAGCTGGAGGTGGCGTAGTAGGAGTTATTAGGGGTGGCTCTGACTGGGCTTCAGCAACCCTTGCTGTACATGAGAGCCAGAGTTGGGCTGGGCCACAGCTCCTATTGGTTTACAGAGGAAGGAGCACAGAACAAATTGACTAGCTACCTCAGTGAAACACGAGAACAAACTTCTGGGCAAACAGAGACTCTGAGGTGGACTATATCAGCCAATTGACCATGGAAGGATTTCCTCATCCTTGGGGCATCTCAGAACCACCGAAACCACTTGAGCTGAACCCTCAGAACATGCTCCACAATGAAGACCCTCAGATGACATTGGGTACTGGGGAGGTGGTCTCTCCCATTGTAACCTCCCCTTCCCCAGATACAGGAACAAGAAAAAGAAAATGTGTAAACAATGGTCTTGTCCACTTTCCCTGATTCTTGATCCTTCCCCCCGATCAACTGTAAACATCATCAAAAATAAAATTTTAAATAAAGAAAGAGAATAAAATATCATGCAAAATGCTGTTACCACAGTAAGAATAAAAAATCATTTATTTCAGGATTTCCACCTTTATTACAGAGCCATCTTGAACTGAATGCTATGTTTTATAGTAAGTTTTTAAATTGGGAAGCATGAGCCTTCCAACAATTGACCCTTTGTATCCACAAAATCCACATCCATGAACTCCAGCAATCAGGATTGAAAATATTCTCCAAACTTTGCAGCTGAATTGAACACTAAATGCTTTTGCTCATGTAGTTGTTCCCTAAGTTTATTCTTAAATATTTTATTCATGTTTATATTACCTTAACCCACATTGTTTTCATAATTTCTTTTTCACAGTGTCCATTGCATACTTATATGAATAAAACTGGTGTTATAAATATTGATTTCAACTTCTGCTACCATCTTGAATTTGTTTATTAATTTAAGCAGTTTTTAATAAATTACTTAGGATTTCCCATATGCAAATAGAATTTTAGAACCTCAGTTCTTTTTTCCCAATGAATATTCTTTAATTTATCTGGCAGATTTTTTTCTAGCTAAAATCACCAGGAATATTGCATGTAAATCTAAAAAGGCATTGAACTTTCCGAAAGCCCTTTTTTGTGTTCGTTGAGTCAAGTCTTTGGATTTTGACTTCTACCCCATTAGTAAACGTTATATTAATCATTTCTGAATGTTAAACATACTTATGCTTCTTCAGATACAATACACTTCACCATGATATATAATTCTGCTTAAATCTATAGTCCCGAATTTACAGTGATTTAAGACTTTGGTTTTACAATAGAGCAAAAACAATGCACATTATCTGTAATCATATACCAAAAATATTACTAATGGAAGGTGGGAAAACTTTGGAATAGAGAGGCAAGAACAGGTCAAAAACCATGATGAGAGTTCCAGTAACACTACTGATTTTTACAGTCTGAGCTAGTAAGAGATTTAGGATAATCTAGGCAAAAACAGAAGAGCAAAAACACATCAAAGCAGTTATCACAGTTATGACAATACAAGAAAATAAAAGCATCAGATAATGCCTACAATGGTGTGATAGATTATGAGATACAAGGCTCATTCATAAGGTGAAGGTACAAGATGCAGGTATAATTCAGGGCCACTTGAAAATCAAATTTGATGCACTACTAAAGCCCTGGATTGCATGTACTCTGATAAGGGTCAGGCAGACAGAGCTGCCTAGCAACATAACTCTTTCCAAAATATACCAAGGTGCAGCAACCACTTCCCATCCAGCTCCCTGCTTTTGTGGACAGGGAAATTGTGGAAGATGGCCCAAAGCCTTGGGACCCTGCACCTGCATGGGAGACTCAGAGGAGGCTCCTGGCTCCTGGCTTTGAATCGGCTCAGCTCCAGCCATTAGGGCTACTTGGAGAGTGAATCAGCAGACAGAAAATCTTTCTGTCTTTTCTTCTCTCTGTATATCTGACTTTCCAATAAAAATAAATTAGTCTCAAAACATGAACTCAACCAGAAGACTGGATGGTTAGGATGACTACATTTCTGCACAACAGAGTACATGAGCAGGTTGGAGCCTGCTGCTACCAGCCCAGAGCTCCTCACTACTGTCTTTGATCATGAGGCCCGGAGTATCCAAGATTAAATTTTTATGCAAGCAGAACTTGCTCTACCCAAGCAAGGTGTTGCTAACATAAGGACCTATATGGATTTTCTTGAGTTTGGGGATCTTCATAGTAGCCAGATAGAGCTGTGAACTGCCAAAGGGTTAGCTAACTGGGGATGTAAATAAAAATTCCTCTCAGGAAGCCTGCCATGTGACCTGTAAGCCACAAATACTGAAACTCTGTTTCCCAAGGGCATCTCCAGAAAGATGCCTCAGGTGGTAACTGTGGCTCTGGTTCCCTCTGGTTCTGAAGGTTCTTTCCATGTGGGTGCCAAGCAAACAGCTCTAGGAAACTGGAAGCATGAACTTCCCTAAAGTTTCTCTTGGGATCACTCCCATTCTCTGTAGAATAGGCTTGAACTCTGGCCATCCTGCTCTACAATTGGCTCAGGGTAAAGGCACCACAGAGGTGAGCAAAGTTAATGTGTAATTTCCTCTTGCTTCACATAGAATCCTATGGGTACATCTTAAATGAGAAAAGGGTGTCAAGAAAGATAAGATTCAAAGAAAGAGGATGGCTGAGTGAAAGAGAATATATATGCAAACACATGTTGGGTGACCTTCAGGTGCCAGGCTCTGTAGGTGCTGAGGTTACAAAGATGAATAAAATACCGACTCTTCTGCTCCCAGGGAGCTCATAAGATGTCAGGAGGGAAGGCAAGACGCATATATAATGAACATTCCAAGTGATGAGGATTAAAGAAGAAGGGCTTAGATCTTCCATGCAGTGAGGATGGGAGTGGCAGCAGTCACAGAGGGAGAAGGGATGAAGATGGAAACCCTTGCAGTAAAACCCTCCTCTGAGATGACTCTTAAAAAAGAAGTATAAAGCTAGCCTGGGGAGAGAAGGAGGGCGGGAAGAACAGGGCATTCCAAACAGGGACAGTGACATATCCAATATCTGAAAAAAGGCTCATGCCAGAATGAAAAATAGCTAGTCTCTTGTGGGTTAACTTCTGGCTAGTTGAGGAGTGTAACTAAGCTTCTAGTCAGCATGAATCCTGTGACCTTTTAAACTTTGTATACCTCCCAAACTAATTTGACATAAATCCCTCCCCCAAAATGATCTGTCACTGTATGAATAGTATCCCAGTCCCTAACTGCCTAAATAGAATCTCGTTTAACCTTAAATCACACCTGATTTGTCATCTTTCCCAAAGTTGTAACATTTTTCAGTCTTACCGGTCAAATCTTCCCCTCTAGTTTACCATTCAAATGGTTTTGAATAAGCTCTGAACTGCATCCTTTCCTCCAAAAGCTTCCCAAAGCCTGTGCCAAACATAACCCAGGTTTTTTTTCAATCATTTTATGTTTTTATTTGAAAGACAGAGAAATACAAGCTAGAGGAAAAAGGAGAATAAAATAAGTGGAGGAGGCCTGGTGCAGTAGCCTAGTGGCTAAGATCCTCATCTTGCATGTGCTGGGATCCCAATTGAGCGTCAGCCCTTCAATCCACCTTTCACCAGAAGCCTCAGTAATCTTAAGGAGAGAAGAATCTAGGTTTTACAACTCAACCCTCTCCCACAACATCCCGGGCACCTCATCCTAGTTTTCAGGAGAGATGAGATACAACACCGTAACTGTTATAGCAGACCATTCAAAAAGCCTCTGGCCAACTGGAGCCACTTTTTCAACCACTCTCCCCATTTATCAGTAATGCTATAGAATTGCTGGAAACTTAAAGAACAGAATCATTCTATTTGATGTGTCTCCACTTAGAATTCCTTTTATGCTTCATCCTCTAGAAAACTCCAGATGTGCTTTTGAAAAGCAGCTCAGGTGTTTTTTTCCATTTCTACAAATAATCACTCCTCAAATTACATCCTTTGTCTGAAGCCTTTAGCACTCAGTCACATTGTCCAGTGACTCCACAAGTTAACTGTCTTTCTCACAAATCTAGAAACTATACATCCAATCACCTACCAACTGGGTGTCTTCTACATCTGGCACAGTGCCTGAGATTGGTAGCGCACAATTGTTGAATTAACAAGTGAAATGTTTGAATGAATGAATGTCTCAACCATTCCAGCATGAGTCAATCCACTGCTTCACTGTGTCTCTGGATGAATTAATTATTAATGTCAACTTACTCCAGGATTGTCACAAGGGACTTAGAGAGCCATCTGAATCAAATTACTAATCAGTTTATTCACTTCTCTGTTCTCTAAAATTAGGATCATGTGAATGAATATGTATGAACATGTGTAATTACAGAACTTATGCATAAAAATTGTCTGGAGGGATTCCGGGTGCTGTGATCCTAAAAGCAGGACGTGCATTTTCACCTCTCCTTACTATAGATCTGCCTCTGCATACTCCAAAAGCAAAAAAGACTCTTCCAGCTTCTATGACTTACTCATTGCCTGCTCTTTGATGATCTTCTCCAACAGGAGAATTCTCCAGGGGCATTTCTGGGTGAAACAGAATGGTGGGATTAGGTAAGATAAAATGTGATGTTACTAGCTTGGAAATTTCATCATATCTGCAGGAAGCTAAATGTTCCTCTCATTGGTCTTCTTTTCAGAGATCAGTTGGCAAGCCTTACTAACTTCTCTATCCCTTCTATGTTCATAAAGAAGATAGAAAAAGAGTTTTCTTTCCTTGTGTTGTTATAGAGAGAGCCTGGAATTAGTGAATTCTATTTCTAAGAAAACTCCCCAGATCCATTATGTGCTATAAATGTTAAAGCAGGCCATTCAATGCCGTAGGGTTCCTGCTTGCTGTGGTCTCCACACCACAGGCAGGATTATAGGCAAATCTATCAGAGCAATGGCAAGAGTGTTCAGAAAATAGGAGTCTCAGATACAGGGAAAGGATATTTGTAACACTGGCAGAAGACAATAATATGAAAAGGATAGGCTCTCAAAACTAAGAGATACCGATATAAACCTGAGCTCCACTATTTACAGTTATATAAATTCCATGAAATTAATTAACTTCCTGGGCCTCTGCTTCCTTATGTATAAGTAGGAATAAATGATACCTAACTGATCAAATTAGTTAAAGGATTTAAGTACAATACAATACATAGAACACTTGGCAAAATTTCTGATATTTGGTAGTTAGTAGACAGTAATAGAGAATTGTTCAATACATATAGAGGTACAAAATCATGCTAGATAAATAAGCTGTAAATACATATTCACTAGAGTGCCCATAAACTAATCAAGTACTGTGCACTTGAAAACTTGCCAGAGTATGAATCTTACAATAAGCATTTTTAACTCACACAAACATACATGTGTGCACACAAGAAAAACACAAGGAAACATTTCCAGGTGATAGATATAACAGATATGTTTTTACCTTGACTGTAGTGACAATATTGTGATATTTGCCCACATCTAAACTTATCAAGATCTATACCTTAAATTTGTGTATTTATTTCTTTAACAATTATACATCAAAAAAAAACTTATTTAAACAAAAAAAGTAGAGAGGATTTTTGGCCTAGTAGTTAGGATGCCTGCATTCCATGTCAGAGTGCCAGGGTATCACTCTCAGCCCTGGATTCTAGTTTTTTAACATCTTGCTAATGTACACCCTAGGAGAAAGAAATGATGGTCCACATACTTGGGCTCCTGCCAGCCATGGCAAGACCTGTTATGAGTTAGCAGTTTCTGGCTTTGCTCCCTCCTCCATTCTATTATAGACAAGTCAGAAGAGAGCCAGAGAATAGGAGTGCAGGAGTGTCTCTCTCTTTCTCTCTCTCCCCTCCTCTCTCTCTCCTTTCCCCGCTCTCTCTCTGTACACCCCCTCTCCCATACATATTTACACACATATATATGATATTTTAACATATATATGTATGCAATTTTTAAATGGACTTTATAGAGATGACATAACTTTGATAAGACACTGACTTCCAATTCACAAAATTAGGTTATCCATTGAGAAATGACACAGCAAAATACAGTCTTACACAGATAACCAAAGATTCCACACAAAAATGTGGAAATACTTATAATACCCTGAAATTATTCTACAGTAAAATATATTACATCCTCTTCCTAGGTCACAAACTTTCTTCAGTTCTAAGTTGAACAATAGACGATCCTATAGTAAACTTAGGCATGCAATGGTGAAGGTTATTTATGACTTCTGACCTCCCAATTTATTTATTAAAGGTTAAAAGAAATTAAAACAACTAGGATATTACCAGTTTACTGGAGATTGTCATTCAGTATTTTGTTAATACATCATTAATGTTATCATGCACAGATAATATTTTTAATTTTGTGACAATCTTGATTTTCAATTTTGAAACATGAATTTTATCTTATCAACAATTATATTTTGTTGTGCAAAGCTTTTAAAATTTATCAGACAAAGTATTAAACATATTATGAAATTTTGCTGATTACTTTCAAATATCTAGATTTTAACTAGATATTATGCAGTATTAAGAGTGTCCATCATTATTGGCTATTAGCTAAATAACTTCCCTTAAAAATTTGCTTTTACAGTAACTTTTGCTTGCAATTAAATAAAGAATTTTTTCTCCTTTAAAAGTGAGAAATGAAACAGATATTCATTATATTTTTCCTCATGTAAGTGAAACTCTAACGAAAACATTTAAAAGCTGCAGTCCAATAACATATTTCCATTATTTCTGGAAATATCTAGGACAATGGCCACTTTCCAAAATGAGAGTTAATTTCTCATGGGTTCCTAAGGAGTCCACTTGTATGATCAGGGAGCAATTGCTCAGTTCAGTGGTTTACAGATTCCTGGCATGAATGAGAAAACATTACCTATGTTCATGACGCCCTCCTGCAGCATAAACCTAGTTAGATTCATGGTTCATCTGGTGACCATTTGAAGCATCATGGGACTTACAGCTATCGCTCGAACACAACTTGAGAGATCACAGATAGGTGTAGTCAACCCCAGAACTGGATACTATAGGGTTAAACTCCCTTCCAACTCAAGTGTGTGTTAGGGCATTGGTATGTGTTAGTTGGAATGCAGTGTTTCAATAATGAAGTATCCTTGCAGTAGAGGGATAAGATATAGGATATATGGAGCTGCCATTGGCAAACCCCATAGCAAAAAAATACCGCCATAACACATTCACAGGGATTGAATGCTATTGTTCTGTCATAAAATTCAGGCTGTTACACCTGAATGGAACCAGAGAGTTTACAAGGGGGAAAAGAAAAAAAACGATAAAAATCCATGACCCAGAGAAGTAAAATAATCAAGCTGATTCATAGCTGAAGTTAGTAAATAGCCCAATCACATTTTCATTTTTTTATATACAAAACACCATTTGAGATCCCTGATTAACTTACATGTCCATTTTCTCATGTGAATCCCTTATTCATCTTGCATGCTCTAGCCAGAGTCCAACTACTGAAATGCTACATTAAGGTATTTCATGCTTGGAGTCACTGTATTTGATATTTTTTTCTTCTGGAACATCCTTATGCCATTTGTCCCACTAGTAAATACCCATGTTTCCACTAAAATTCAATTTTAAAGTAGTTCTTCTAAAATAATTTGCTTGAACATACTGTACCAAACATTATCATGGAAAAAAAACTTCCATATTAAATTGTCATATAATTCTGAACATTTGTTTCTGTGTCATGAGATTGGATGTTAAGTGACCCGAGTTGAGTTTAGAGAGATATTTGCCTCAAGCTACAGACACATGAGACAAGGTCAACTCCACATGTTTCTTTCATTCCTGCTGAGACAATATGTTAACACATTTCATTTACCTATGAAATTTGATGTATTATCTAGATTAGTACTAGAAAATAAACTTCAAATATCAGCATCCTAAACCTTAACAAAGTTTAAATCAACAGCTTAATTAAGATCTGGCATGCTATTTGCTCTACACAGTGATATAGGAAGACAGGATTCTTCCAACTAAAGGCACCACTACATCCTATTGCCTCATCCTCTGGACTCTTCCTCATCCAGAAGACAAGAGGATCAAATGAGAGGGCAGAGGAAGCTTTCTTGTTCCTAACTGTCGCCACTTCCAATGACAAACACAGCTTCTGCTGGTGAACACTGGCAAAGCCAAGCCACATGACCTTGACCCTACCTTAGATGAAAGGACTAAAAGATGTAAGGTGGGTGAGGACCCAGAAAGCAAAGACGATAAATCCGATGAGCATATAGTTAACTTCTGCTAAAAAAAAATGTATATAAATAGACAGGAAGATAATTTTTATAAACACAGTTGATTTGGGCCAGGCCTGGCAGCCTAGTGGCTAGGGTCCTCGCCTTGCATCCGCTGTGATCCTATTAGGGTGTCAGTTCATGTCAGGGCTGCTCCACTTCCCTTCTAACTCCTTTCTTGTGGTGTGAGAAAGCAGGCGAGGACAGCCCAAACACTCATGTGGGAGCCCTGGAAGAAGATCCTGGCTCTTGCTTTGGATTGGCTCAGCTCTCGCCACTGCAGCCACTTGGGGACAGCAGGCAGAAGATCTTTCGCCCTGTATCTCCTTATCTCTGTATATCTGACTTTCCAACAACAACAAAAAAAAAATCTTTAAAAATATATTTTAAAAAATAGAGTTGACTTGCTGAAGACATAAGCTTACTTGCTAAGTAAAACTGTATTTACTTAGGAGGGTATATTTTTCTCTATTATATTTATCATGACTTAATGTAAGATATACAAATAAGCATGAAATCTAAAACTCATACTAGAATACTATAATTATATTAAGCAATATATAAGGGCAATTCCATTTTTATTAACCAATGATAATAATGGCAACATTTTGAGATTTTGCAATCTAACCTTATCTCTGTATCTAACACTTCCTTTTGTTTTCTAAAAACCTGCACCTCAAGAAATATGGTCTAAGTTTTGAAGGCCATTTAATGAGAGAGCTGAAGCATGGGCACTCATTAATAAGATAGAAAGTTTTAATTAGGCTCCATATGCAATTATAACTTTTCTGGTTATTAACAATGATGAGAAGAATTATACAGCTATGATCACTGGCAGAGCTATTAATGGGTTTCTTAATGACATAACATTTGCTTAATGGAAGTGTTTCCTCTTATGTGTAAGTGCTATCTGACTAATTTTTCATTGTTATTAATTTAAGATTATTTGATCTGTCACTCAATACTAGTTCCAATTATTAGAAAGAATATAGGTAAAAATCTGTAGCTTCTATCCCTGCTAGGCAGAGATTTAATCACATAAACAAAATTTGAACAAATGTCAGTTTCTTCATGAGACGCAATTCTGTGGAAGACACATATACATACAAAACAAACAAAAAAACAGAAAAGATCAAGGAGAACACATTTTTAATTATTATTCTAGAAGAATGTTTATGTAGTTTGAATATTTTGTGATGCATAAAATTCTGTGTATGCAAATTAAGATAGATGATTTGTGTCCTGTTTGTGGGTTGTTCATACCAGCCTTGGATGTTTGTCATGAATGTGATTCTGCTGGGCCATGATAAAATGAACATGTTGGAAACAATCCACTTTGAATACTTTTTGCAGTGCAAGGTGATTGTATCAGTTTGCTAAGGGCTATCAAAAGAAAATAAGCAGATTAAGTGGATTATACAACAGAAATGTATTTTCTTACAGTTCTTGGTCTGGAAGTCCAAGAACAAGGTCACAACAGCTTTCCTTACTCTAGACATCCTGGTCCTGGGCTTGCCAATGACCACATTCTCATTAGGCCCAGTCACATGGCTTTTCTACATGCTCGAGCCTTCTGCTGTGGCATCCTCTCATTGGGAGGGCATTGGTCACACTAGATTGGGGTCCAACCCATAAGACATCATTTAAGCTTCTTATCAATTTTAAGATCCTATCATTAAATATAATCTCATTGGAGGATAGAACTTTGACGGATGGAAGCCAGCATTGTAATCATAGCAAATTAAGGCTCCACCTGCAGTGCTGACATCTCATAGCTGCCAGTTTGAAGCCTAACTGCTCCACTTCCTATCCAACTTCCTGCTAACATCCCTGGAAAAGCAGCAGAAGATGGCCCAAGTACCTGGACTCCTGCATCCAACTGTGAGACTCAAAATAAGCTCCTTGTTCCTAACTTGGCTTCGGATTGTCCCACCTCCAGCCACTGAGGCCATTTGGGGAGTGAACCAGTGAGTGAAATATCTTTCTGTGTGTGTCTCTCTCTCTTTCTGTAACTCTGTTTCTCAAATAAATAAATAAATAAATCTTTCAAATGTGTTCATTAAAACTTCAACATTTCATCAATGATAAAAATTATTTTATTCACTATAGTAAATAAAATACTGTCCACTGTCCCATCATCTCCCCTGACTTTCCACTTTGCTCTTAGGAAATTCTCTGAGCACACAATGGGTTTTTGAAAAGATCACAGAAAATGTGTATTATCAAAAATTGTGCTTGGACTTAAAAAATTACCAAAATACACTTCTCTCTTCATTCCATTTTTCCATGAACTTCCCAAAGTAGCCTTTTACCTGTTAACTTCTGCCAATGGTATAAGTAAAAAAAAGACCCTGGACAGGTATGCATTTAACAAATACTCAATGGCAATAAAGAGTTGCTTGACTGAGAATTTCTTATACTGTAAAATACTTGGCTTTAAAATGCACCAGAGCACATTTGTTCATTTGGTATTGTCAAGGTTGAGACACTCTGATTGAGATTCAATGCAAGTTCACTGCCTGCCTGCTCTCTATTAGCACTCAGCTCTGGCTGCCAGCAGAATTATCTAGGAAGCTGTAAAAAGGATCGATGCCTGTACCCTACTTCAAGCCAATTAAACAGGAATTTCTGGGAGGGGGGTGATGCACAGTCACTGCAGTCACTGGTACCTTTCAGAATTTCCTCAGCTAATTCTACCACACAGATTGATTGAGAACAGCTGAGCTAGGTGATATAGCACAATGACTGTGGCATTAGACTTAGGCCCAAACAGGGAAACCTCTCTGCAATCCATTTTTCTCACTTATTTTAAAAAAGAAAAGAACCCATCTCAGATAGTGGTTATGTGATAATCCAGTTGAAGCATTGGGAATACAATAAGAATTCAACAAATGCAAGCTATCACAAATTCACTTTGTGCATGACACTGGTGAGATTTCATTGCTCTCCATTACATAAAAATGGGTTCAGAAAACCTAATGACTTGTCCAGACACAACTCTTGGGAGAAATCAAGAAATTCATTAGAAACTTAGAGCTCAGGAGTAATTGATATACCAAGATACTTTGCTATTTATTAGGGTCCTACCAAGTACAATTTGGTATGTGCCTATAAAATCTTTTATCATGATTATCTGATCACATATCTGCTGATCTTACATTTCTAGTCAGTGCTACCCATTAGACACAGGTAAGCAGGATCCATTCCTGGCTCCCACCATGGAGCATTCCTGTGCTTTGAAACACCTTTCTTTCTATTTTCTAAGTCTACTTCTGTGAAGATCAGAAAAGAGGAACAAGCTGATTTTCCCTGAGCCTCGCAAGCCTTGTGGGGACTCTAGGTCCAGACTACTAGCCATGTCTGGGGTGGCTATCCTTTAGCAAAACAACACAAGGTGGTGATGCCAAAATAGAGCTGATGTACTAATGTGGGATGATGTATTGTCTAAATAGACAAAAACATGTTTATTCTATGAACCCTGAAGTAAGCCCTGAAACATACAGTGTACCTAAGATCAAAAGCACAAATTTTGCATTTTAATAAGTAAACAATTTTGCTGAAATAATCAATGAATTTTCACAATCTTCATGTTTTCTATTTACATAAGCTAAAGAAAATAATCCAATAGATACACATATTCAGTAAGAAGGTGATAATGGCATGTAAAAGCAGGACTACTAGGCAATCTGGTAAAATCCATTAAAATGTAATTATGCATCTTACAAAAACATATTTCTGTATCCTATGACTTCCCAGCCAGTGGATGTCTAGGCTGATCTCCTGTGTCTACACCGATCATCTTTAACACTGTTTCTTCACCTGTAAGAGATGTCTAACCACAGCAGCTACCTAGTAAAATTTGTGACAAAAAAATAGTCAATAAGCCCACCATAATGTAACATTAACAGCACTGTTACATTAGTTACAGTAATCATTACATTAGTAAGACGGAAAATACTCAGAATATGCTCTGTGGACATTTTGTAATCAGCACTACCGTGAAGCTGCTCTTTTTAGGGGAATCCACGTAGGAGAGAAAATCAACTCTAATTGGAAGAAAAATGGAATAACTTGTTGGAAGTATCATTTACAGGAAGCCTTACAGGGCATTACCCTGAATTATGACTGGGCAAAGAAAGGAGCACCTCTACAGGCAACCAGGAGTCATGTGGAAGTTGGTGGTAGGTGGTTGATGTGGCTGTGAATGAAGGCTTTAAGAGGCAGGTTGATGATAAACCTAACAACCTAGCCAGAAATCCAAATCTTTCCCAAAAAATATTAACGACTATTGAAGGCAAGACGATCAGCTGTTAAAATCTGCCATTGTCCATGTAGGAGCGTACAAGAAGTACATAGAAAATGAAACTAAAACGAAAGTTTATTTTGTTGCTTAAAAAAAAAAACTCTAAAATAAACGTGGATTTTTTTTTTCATAGCACTCAGTTTCCATGAGCTTTCTAAGAACCTCTCTGTGTATGAATTTAAATGCTTTTGCACCCAAATAGGCTTATTGAACTTTTCTGTGAATTTTTAAAGTACCCTCAAATGTGCTGAGCAGAGCAACTGCACTCTGATTGATTCAAACCAACATCACTGTCCAGAAGTAGTCCAGCAGTCAGATGACCAGTAAGCCCCTGAATAACTAGAAGATGACATAAAAGAACTAGAAAAAGAGCTGGCTTAGATCAGGAGGTCTGCAAGGCTGAAATCCCAGGTTATTCCTGCAGCACAGTTTATCCCTTTGGTGCTTTCTCCAGTCCCTGTGGCGGCTGCCAGCAGCACGCCTGGCCTGGCATTTGTTTACAGAGCTGTCACGTCACACACAGTATGCTCAACAGGAGTGGCGAGACACCAGCCATCTTAGAATCAAGTCAAAACCTACAGCTAGATTTGACACATCAACCCTGACTGTTGGGATCTTTTGCTGACAGCCGGACATGCCTGCATGAGGTACCCTCACCTTTTATTCCTGTCTCTCCTCATAAATCCATTTCTTTCCAGTTTCCCTTCCTTCCTGCAAGTTCCCCTGCTCTGATCTGCACAGGCTGGATATGAAATTCCACCCTCTGGGGAGCTGCCCTCCCACCTATCAGAAGGACCAATCATACCTACATTTGGATAGATACTACCTACTCCTTACTGTGGCTCCTGAATATTCTGCCTGCCTCCAAATTGGCAACCCACTGTGCCTCCAGTATTTTGCAGCAGTCCTGGACTTGACACACAGCTTATCTTTCCTGGGAACTGCACTTTGTGCTTTGAGACAGTTCCCTGGCTTCCTTCTATATCCTCATCACTTACATCCCAACTTACTTCCCTTCCCACCTGGCTCCAGGCCACTGAGTTTCCTGCTTAACTCACCCCTGTAACTAAAAGTTGCTTAAACAAGGTAAGAAGGAAAATAAAAAGGGCTGCAATTGTGAGTATGAAGAGACCTCTTTTGCTATAAGCTACTCAGTCCAATGGGGTCATGAGTAAGGATTCAATAGGAGGTGCCCATTTCTATAGGAGCCATTAAGAAATTTGGATCTCTTAACACTCTCAGTAGGAGGTTGCATCCCTATAGAGTCAAAATTCAAATAGTACTTTTCAGCCCTTACTCTTATTTCCAGCTGAAATCGCCTTGCTCAGCTGTGTGATTAAACTAAGATCAGTGTACATAAGGATCGCCTGGGACCTGTAAAAATCATATGCCCATACCTATTAGAGAGGCCCCTGTAGGAAGATGTGGTTGCAGACCTCAGCTGGCTTGGTGGATGCTAAAGTTCCCCTTGTGATTAAAGTGCAGCCAAGGTTGAGGACCCATGTCTGAGGTATAGCAGCAGACAGTGGCTTCTGGAAAAGACATACTTTCCTAACACCAAATAACCTTGACAGATCCTCTAAGTCTGTCTTCCCACAACTTAGGGACAAATGGGAAAAACCACTAAAAAATAATAACAGCAATCAAAAAAAAGGGCTGCTGTTATGGCGCAGTGGATAAAGTCACCACATTGTAAAGGTAGTTAGGGCTATGGTCCCTGATGAAATTTTTCTCTGAAAATACATAATCACAGTCTCTATGCATGGAAAGACAAATTCCTCTGGCTCCAAGTGTTATACTAAGAATTAAAACCAACTGGGCAGCCAGATGTATCTCCTATTAAAATATGAATTTCTCTTTCCTGAATTTCCAGTTTTGTCACAAAACAGCAAAAAGTTTAGGAATTTTTTTTAAGATTTATATATTTTTATTGCACAGTCATATATATGGAGAGAGGAGGAGAGACAGAGAGGTAGCTCTGAAGATCTTCCATCCAATGATTCACTCCCCAAGTGAGCTGAGCGGATGTGAAGCCAGGATTTAGGAGCTCTTCCAGGGTGCAGGGTCACAAGGCTTTGAACCATCTTCCACTGCTTTCCCAGATCACAAGCAGGGAACTGGATAGGAAGCTGGGCTGCTGGGATTAGAACCAGAGTCCATATGGGATCCCGACGTGCTCAAGCCTAGGACTTTATCCACTAGGCTACCATGCTGTGTCCTAGTAAGTTTTTTGAGGGAATGTAAAGGGCCTATCTCCCCAAAACTTCCTTTGACCAAATCAAAGCATCACACACACACACACACACACACACACACACACATACACACACACACACCAGCCGAGTCACTTTAAATGCAAGAAATCTGTCTGTGCTTGTTATGTTATGAACTCAATCATGCAAGGAAGCTAAAATACAAGTGGTCACATAGAGTTTAAAAATATGATGCTGACTACTATAGGCTGTAAAGAGAATAAGGGAGATTACAATGGAGAAAGAGTAGTGATAGGTACTACGTTATGGCCAGGTAAGAGTAAAATTTTCTGCGATTTTATTATACAGTGGAGTGACTACAGATTATTTGGCATTATCCTAAATGCCAAACGTGACCAATACATTTACCTAGTCTGGACATTGCACAATGTACACATGGAACAAAGCATCACATAATACAACATAAATACGTACAATTTTTGTAGACCTTAAAATTTGTAAGGAAAAATATTCTCAGGTATTTTTGTGTTTATTAATGTTAGTTCTCATCATTACGGGTAAATGCTTTTGGAAGTACTTGATCTGAAAATGATTTATGCCTCAACATTAATAATAAATACTACAAAATAATAAATAAATATGAGAGTTTTCAAAGGTTCATAAAAGAGAGCAGATATTTACCTAGAAATTAAGAAAATCACAACCCACACTGAAGTGTCTGAGTTTGATGTTGAGATCCAACTCAACTCCAGCTTCCTGCTAATGTAGACTTTGGGAGGTAGCAGGTGATGAATCAGGTACTTGGGGTCTTGTCATCCACCTGGGAGACCAGGACTGAGTTCCCAGGCCCTGCTCCAGCTCAAGCCCCCTACCAGCCACTGCTAGCATTTGGAGAGTGAACCAGGAGGTGCAAATACTTGTTCTCTCCCACATTCTTTCCATCTTCCCCATCTTTCTCCTTAAACCTTCTCTCTCCCTTCATCAAATAAACAATTAGGCAAACAAAATGCATATAATGGAGATATATGCATGGATTTCCATTGGTGCACCAAAATAGACCTTTTAATTACATTTCTGTGAAGTTTTTGACATGGCTTTATGTATTCTGCACATCTTTTATGCTAGGTGGCTGTCAGGAGGAGTTGTACATGCACTGATGGACAAGGCTGCAGCTCTGAAAGAGCTCACAGTCCAAGAGGAGAGAGAGTGGGGTGCCTGCAACTGTAGCACCCAGAAACTCACAGGTCACAATGAATTCCCGCTGGGTAACAAGTGATGTGTGATAAATTAAAATCATTTTATTGGAAGAGCTCCTTGAGAAAGTTATCTCTATTTAGGTTTATTGTATGTAGTTGCAGAATCGTATTTAGGAAAGCTCTCTTGATCATAGTAGTTGAGGCCATCATTTAGAAGTTGACAATGGGTCAAATTGAAAGCTAAACTATCTTTAATAAGAAGTGACAGGGATTGAGGGAACAGGAATTGAGAAAACCCAGGGAGGAGAGAGCAGGAAGATGAGAAAGGAAGGGGAAAAGGGCAAAGAAATATGGCAGGAGGTATGCTACACAAGAAAGTGGTCAAGAAATCCCCACTATCAAAGTAAGGACATTTAGGAACGGATATAGCTAAGATTCAGTTAAAGTTACTAATCTGCCTACAAGTCATCTTCTCTGCCACCCTCCCCGTCCAGGTCTACATAACCTGCTACAAAAGTAAATCCATTCCGTGACTGGCTTGTTGGGGGTAGAGGAGAAGCATGGTAGAAGCACTGAATTCTTCAGAGCAGAAAGAATGCGACAGTCTTGAGAGATGAGATTGAAGGGGGATTGAGTGTTCAGAGATGGCACTGAATAAGAGGGACCCACGTGAAGGCAACTTTGTAGCATAATTGGGTAAGCCACAGTGCTGAAACCATATGGGTGCTAGTTCATGTCCTGGCTGCTCCACTTGTAATCCAACTCCCTGCTAAAGGCTTGAGAAATGCAGCAGAAGATGACCCACATACTTGGGCCTCTGCCACCCACCTGGGAATCTAGTTACAGCTCCTGGATCCTGGCTTCCTGACTGCTGGTTCCTGGCTTCAGAGCAACTAGGCTCTGGGGAAGATATAAGATCCATTTATTTCCTTGTGTCTTCTTTTCTTTCTGTAATTCTTTCAAATAAATAAGTAACTTAGAGAAGAAAGAGGAGGAGGAGGAAAGGAAGAAGAGGAAATGGAGGAAGAAGAAGAACCCATAAGAAGGAAATCTTAGGAATTCATAGAAGTCTAAGATTTGCCACAGGATGATCAGTGGGATGTGAAGATAATTCTACTTACAATTAAAAACTCGAGAAGGTATCAGTTGACAAATTGCACATGGAATATTACTAGGTGACATTTTTGCCCTCCGCTGCAGTCTCAAATACAGCTAACATGTACTCCTCCTAAACCAAATATAAAGTACACAAAATACTCTATATACTGTATGCAAAAGATGCATATTTCAAGACCTGTTTGTAGTGCAAATGGGCATTGAAATTTCCCAGAGCAGCTCAGCCTCTGGTTCTTAGGTAGCCATTTCCCTCATTCTATACAAAGACAGAGATCTGTACTCCCTCACTGAGAGGATCTGTTACATGCTTTGGCATGGGCAGATGATGGAGCATCAAAAAGCTACCCTGGACATATCACCTAGATGTTCTCCGCATACCCTTCCCTCCAACCACAGTGCATTCCAGTTCTAAAAGGATTCATCCCACTCATAATTCACTCTCCCTGGTACACTAAGCAAGTTTCTGGTTGTGCTCTCTATCAGACACATGTCACAGTCCTCTGTGTGAAATATTGAATTAAATAAATGTCAAGGGCGGGTGCAAAAATGGAAAAAATATTTTTAAGGCTGTATTTCTTATTATTTCAGAGAGAGGTCATGGTCTGAGATCCAAGTGAGTGAAGCGTATGTTGCTTCACAACCAAGAAAAAATAGCAAGAAGAAAATTAAAGGGGAAAAAAAACCCCAGAGCTGTTTGTGTATCTATTCTATATGGTGTCAGAACCGAGGCCAGCAGGAAGCAGATTTGGGTAGGATTATTGTGAATGCTGCATTCACTATAGAGGAAAGACTTTGTTTATACAGTTGTGTCAAGCTGGAAATAGAAGAAAGAGTCTGAATTACATTTCTCAGATTTTCTGGGGAAGAACTGGACAATATTAGATGCATATCAGAGAGATTCATAGGAAACAACTCAAACGCAACAGGAAGCGATAATGGCTCCATCCATATACAAACACTGTCCCAACCAACAGAATGGTCCTAAATAACATGGGATAAGTCAAAGTATTCCATAGTGATCAAGGAGAAAATTTTGTGGACTGTGAATTTATTACTCACAGGGTGAACTGAGAAGAAACCAAGAGAAGCAAAATTGACTAAACTATAAACTTCTGAAAGCAGCTGTTATGTGAATCCTTTATTTACCTGAATGCAGGCACAAAAGACACATTAGTGCCAATCCTGTCCCAGCAGCTCCACTTCCCAAGCTGCTCCCTGTTTGTGGCCTGGGAAAGCAGTGGAAGATGCTCCAAAGTCTTGGGACCCTGCACCTGCATGGGGGACCCAGATGAGGCTCCTGGCTTTAGATTCTGTCAGCTCCAGTCTTTGGGGTCACTTGGGGAGTGAGTCAGTGGATGGAAGATCTTCCTCTCTTGTCTCTCTCTTCTCTGCATATCTGACTTTCCAATAAAAAAAAAAATAAATCTTTAAAAAAAAAAAAACATAGTGCTTTCTCTCACTATTGAGAGCAAAAGAAGACAGAAGTGCAGTTAGGAAAATCCAAACTGCAAAAAGGATTCAATGCACCAGCAATGCTTGGAAGATGCAGAATTCAATGAGAAATGATGTTTACAAGTGACTCACAGGTGTGGCCCCTCAATAACAGCTGGATAAGAAACTGAGATTTCAGACTTACACAACTGAAAGGACTAATTCTTGCAAAGAACCTGACAGAGCTTGAAAGTGGATTCTTCCAGGACCTCCAGATTAAGAGTCAGTCTAGCCAATAATATCCTAACCTCAGCCGCCATAGGTCTTAAACTAAGAATTCAGTTGAGCAAACCTACATCTCATCTTCACATCTCCAATATTCCTAAAGGAAAGTTCACCCAGATCATTATTGGAAAGTGTGTGAGTTTATCTTCCAAGCCACTAAAATTCCCAGTTTGGGCACCCCTGATTCCTTTTCTGGTGAGTCGTGTACTTGATTCATTTCCTTTAATCAGATCTTTCAGTCAGGTTAAGGTTTAAAATGCTTAGTTTAATCCTCCCAGGGAATTTATGATTTAACTGAGAGCAGTTGCAAGAAACTAGCATTTAAGAATAGGAGTTATAATTTTTTCTGGAACCCTTGGGAAAATAAACATTGGCAGGACCTGAATGTATATATATATATATATTTTTTTAACAATTCTAAAGCCCTGATATTCCCTTACTCCCTCTCTTTCCACTCTTCCCTACTCCTCTTTTTTTTCTTTTTTAGTTTTTGAGACAATATATCTTTGATTTACACTACAGTCAATGACTTAATGCTCCATTAAATAAACAGTAGCATAGGCAACAATTGTATCTTCATGTAAATGACAGACTAGAAAGAAATGTGGCTCAACCTGACAACTGATAATACTGTACCAGCAAAAATCTAGGCAAATCATATCTCAATATCTCTCTTCAATGTCTTAGATATCAAATGTATCAAAAGTTAACTTTAAATGATTCTAAGCAGAATACGCAAAAGAACCTACACAAGAGAGGCAATATGCAGCAGGAAAATTGAGCTCTTGACTTCATTCTTCTTACTCAGTAGACTTACACTATTTCCACCCTATTAACTTTATCGATTTTACTTTAGAAAAACAGACACCCCTTCCAAAATATCTAAAATACCTTTGATTCGATTAAAATGAAAAGATCAAACTGTTGAGAAAAAATATATCCGAAGGGAGGATTGATTTCCCCCCAGTCTATAGCAAATCCATTAGCATAAACTTGGTTAAAAGTTTCCAAGAAAGATATACTTTCTGACACCTTCTGTGATGTTCATTTGATTTTCTTTGCCAATACTACAGTTGAGTGTGTTTTATCAGCTCTCTCACCTTTAAAAAATTCTCTAGGTGTGAATAAATAATCAGGAAGAAACACAATATTATAAAATAACTGTTTTCTTCATTAATTTATTTATTAGTTCAATACCTGCATCTTTACAGGCCTGGAAATCCATTGTTGGTCCTCTGAAAGCTTCATATTAGGTAAAGAAACAGAACTTTTGAATTGGTCTCTACTTTTGAATTTTTACAAGCAATCAATTGTTAGAATTTATAACCCAAAGAGGAGGCTTATGAATGATGTGAGTTTAGTCTTCAGAAAGACCTATATTGAAGTCATGACATAATCAGTTATTCTTAGACAAATGACTTAACCACACTAAGATTCCTCATTTACCTAACAGGAAGATAACAGAAAGCAGTGCAAAAAAAATTTTATCAAGATAAAGGAGAGGGGACAGATACTGTTTTACTGCAGCTATGCTATTGTTTATGATGCTCACCTCCTCTCCTAAAATGCCCAGATTTGAGTCTAAGCTCCATTTCTTGTCCAGCTACCTGCTATTAGGCACACTGGGGAAACAGGAAATGACGGCTACAGTACTAGGGACCCTGCCACCCATACAGAAGGCCTGGATGGAATTCCAGCCTCCCTGGCTTCAACCTTGCCTTACTGGCATCTGGGGAATATACACATGGATAGATGGCTCGGTCTGTCTCTCTCTCGCTCGCTCTCTCACACACATACCTTCCCCTTGTTCTCCTCGCTCCTCACCCTCTAAAAACTCTTCTTGTGCATGTATTTTAAAATTTGTAATAAATAACTATTGCTTTCATTTCCTATTTCATAAGCTTTATGAAATAACCTCACTATAAACAGTATAGTGTGAGATACATATCAAAGACTCAAGTGATATTAGCTAATATTAGTGTATTAGCTATTTTAATGAATGACTTAGTATTAATAAATTAACACTTATGGTCAAAAAGGATGGTCCAGAAATATGTGACCTTAATAAGGGCTTGAGTCTGATGGTCATCAGTAAAGAAAAGCCACAACTTACAGGAAATTCACTTTAGACCTCCACACAAGCAAAAACTCAGAGGAAGACAGAGAGAGACGGCTAGGACAGAGAGAAGAAGCCTCATGTAGGAAATGTACTTGAAGCTAAGATTCATCAGGACTCAGGGCTCCTTGGGATGCTGTGGGCTTAGACTACACAATTCTCCCAACTCAGTGTATCTTCAGCTATGCCTAGTCAACATGCTCATAAAATACATGTGTGACGTTAACAGAGCAGGGAATTAATTTCTAAAAATCTGGTTTAAAATGAAAATGAAGCTAGGGTGATGAGCTGAATCTTACAAGATGTCATTCTCCAATAAAGGTAAGTGCAAATTCCTATATTTGGATCTAGTCACTAACAAACAGGCTGGGGAAGAATTTGGCTAAGCATCAGTTAAGAGAAAATTTCAGCAAGTTTTAGGGGGAAAAGAGTTCATTGAGAATTATGGTTATCATCTTTGATGAAACCAATAGGAATGAGATGCGGAAAATATTCTGTTTCACTTTATTTAAAACTATTTAATGATGTCAGATGTATCATGTTAAATTTTGAATATCTTACTTCAAGAAGATATGAACAAATCAGAAAACACTTAGGAAAAAACATACTTATAGCTGAAGCAACAATGTTTTATATACTTACACGAGATCCAAATTTTTATAACTACTTAGTATAAGAGTTGGAACATGAACTGGATTTGTGAGATTATACAGAAGAGGGAAAACTTGGGGGTGGGGCATAGGGCTTGAAATCATGTGTGTGTAAAATGGGTCCTGAAGGCTGTAAGCATAGCTGGTGTGGATTTTGTTAAAGCTTATTCATTTATATGGTAGAATGACAGAGAGTGAGGAGGGAAGAGAGACGCCTACCAATATGTCCACCCATGAAATGTCCACAATACTTGAGGCTGGGCCAGGCTAAAGCCAGGTGTCCAGAACATCTTCTAGGTCCCCTAAATGGCTGACAAGTAAACCAAACACTTAAGTCGTGTTTTTTTTTTTTAAAGATTTATTTTTATTATTTTTTCATTGGAAAGGCGGATATACAGAGAGGAGAAACAGAGAGGAAGATCTTCTGTCCGATGATTCACTCCCCAAGTGAGCGCAACGGCCGATGCTATGCCGATCCGAAGCCAGGAGCCTCTTCCGGGTCTCCCACGCGGGTGCAGGGTCCCAAAGCTTTGGGCTGTCCTCGACTGCCTTCCCGGGCCACAGGCAGGGAGCTGGAAGGGAAGCGGGGCTGCCGGGATTAGAACCGGCGCCCATATGGGATCCAGGGCGTGCTAGGCGAGGACCTTAACCACTTGCGCCACCGCGCCGGGCCCAAGTCGTGTTTTTACTGATTTCTCATGTGCATTACCAAGCAGGTGGATTGGAAGAACAGCAGGCAAGATTCCAACTAGCTCTCAGATATGGGATGCCAGCATTGCAAGCAGTGACTTAACATACTGTGCCACAAACCCCGGACCCTGGAGTATATGTTTTAAAAGCAATATGCCTATATATTTTTTCTTCTACTACACATATGTAATGAGTTATGCCTCTAAACAAGTCAAAGCAAATTTTCTACGCCATTCCTAGTTCCAGCAAAGTCACAAAGTAACCCAGAATTTGAGAATTAATGCATTAGGCAGCTCTATGAAAATGGATGGATAAAAAATATATATTGTTATACAAATGGAAGAATGTGCCACACAACATCTCCTAAATTCTTGTTTTATGAAGTGATTCCTCCTCCTCTCATCTGGGCTGGCAATAAAATTACAGTCACAGGTATTCCAGATCTGTCCATCCTTTGCCAGTCTCCTGAGCTGATTCCTAGAAAGGATTCACGAACACCGAGGGTCAACCCCAGATCGCTCTGAGCAAAGACTGCCAGAGATCTGCAATGATTTTTCCAAGTTCTGTTTTCTGACCAGACTGCCATCAACAGCAACAATACAAAATAGGAAGAGGCTGTTGCCTACCCTTCTTTGTTTCTGCAGGGCCCTGCATAACAGTACCTGCCTGCCTAGACAAGTCCCACGTCTTTCCTGGTTACCATCCCTTTGTCAGAAATGGTCTATCCACTAAAATGTTTACAGAGGAGTGAAAACTAAAACATGACTAAAATTAATGCAGCCAAATAATGTCTTGGTATACCCTGCAACTAAGTTTCATGGAAGTTGGGAAGCTCCTAGGAATGTCTACCTTAAGTCTGGACTCTGGCTTCCCTGTATTAATTGCTTCAGGCATTCCTGGGCAGAACAGAAGGAACTTAAAGCCACCTGCGTTAGAGTCAGCTTGTGAAACAAGATCCTCACTTAGCTTTGACTTCAGACGAGTATAGTCAGAAACACAGCTGATGCTGAAAACTCTGAGCCTGAAATCCTCAGGAAATGCTTATTTGCCACACCTAAAAGGAAATAAAGACCATGTGGCTATACAGACAAACAAAAAACCGACCAACTGAGGAGTCACAGAGTATCAAAATCAGGGCGGATTTTTATAAAGCTCCTAAGCTCATTGTATGAAGCCAAGCCCATCAAAGCAAATGACACTCACATAAGTCCCTCACAGAAAGGAGTAGAAAACCAAGATTAAGCCAAGAGCACAAACACGCCTTGAGGGACTCCTGGGTCTCATGAAAAACCAAAGTCATGCTGGTAACTCCAAGAGCTGTATTGGCTAAGTTCAAAAACTCAGTCCAGAGTTTTATCTTCTGTTCCAAAAGGCAGAGACTCTGAAGTAAACAGTCAGTGTATACCCTGATCTCTGTCTTGTTCGTTTCTGTGAGTTGTTCTAGCCCTAAGACGGCTCTGATGTCCAAAGATTTAGGAGGTTTAGGAGGACACTAATCAAATGTGATGCCCCTGAAAGGCACAGAAGCTTTTTTTTAATTTATTTTTTTGCCACCACTGGAGCATCTGACAGATTTCAGAAAGAATTAGAGAGCAGTCCCGAATCACTCACTGGAAAACAGTGGCCCACTCCACTGCTCCATTCTTCCCATTCCTCTCACATGATATACAACAACAAGATCGCAACAATCACGACAAAACCAAATACCAACAACTACCACAGTTTAACACTGGCACCAATGTTATACCAACCAGAGTGGCTAACACTATGAACTAGGCAACTTTCTTTCAGCTAAATGTAATACCTCATTAAACTTCACAACAATTCTATTTTGGAGATGATAAAACAGGTGTAGAAATGTAACCTGCCTTGTCTGAAATTAAATACCTAGCAAATGGAGGATCCAGCTCCATTCTTAGCCACCCAGTTACTAGTTCAGGTAGTAGACATAGGCTGAGTATATTTACATCAGAATTCCTGAAAACTGTTCTGTCTTCCCACAGCCCTTTAACCAACTCACCATGGAGAGCTCTCAGGCAAGCACTCTTTCACCAGCTTGCCATTTCTCGTTACCAATGCTCCATCCTTTTCAGCCTTTGTTACCTCTATGTAAGCACAGACTAGCTTTATTTTGCCTTATCTTTGTTAATTATATGTGTATTTTTATTTGAGATATTGTGTCACATATTCATGGTAAGCAAATATTTTTAAAAGCTAACACAGTAGTACAATTGTGTTTTCCCCTTGCTTATCCCTTCAACTCTGAGAGGAGTCACAGGTATTTATGAGAAAATACTAGTTATAATTTGAAATTGAAAGCATGATACAAACTTTGAGTTGTCCATATTAATTCTATTAACATCAAGTCCGCAACTGTGTAGCTGTAACTCTTTTTCTAGTAAAATTCATACACTTTAGTTGGTAATTTGACTTGAGTGAATTCATATTAAGCAAATAATTTGTTGTCTCTGTCCTCTACTCCTCTATACATTTCTCAAGGCCTGGATCCATTCCATTCACCTTCATGAAACCCTATGGCCACAATGAGCCTTCCCTCTGAATTTCTAATGTCTGGAATTATTGTCAATAAATTTATTTTTGGATAAACTTTTGTGATATTTTCAAGGGCTCAGGAGCATGTTAAAACTAGACATGAAAGAATACTAAAACATAATCCATGGTCTTGATAGGTCACCTTCCATCCTTTCTCCCTACTTGGACTGAGGTGCTCTTGATGGTAATGACCAAGGTTTATTTACTTTTATACCTGTAGCAATTAATACAGCATCTGGCAAAGCTTCAGTAGGCCTGCTCTTCTTCACAACCATTTTGGGGGGAGATTCATTTAATAATAACATATGATGTTATCAATCCCAGAATCTTTAATCCAAAGGTGTTATTCCAGGTGATAGGCTTACATCAGCTGAGCTTTCCCAATGTTGGATAGGCTGACCTTGACTGATAATTTGAATGAACTTGACTGCCAAGGGGAACATTAATTCAGATTTTTTTCTTGTGTCTAACACAAATGAAATTCCTCCAGCCAATATTCTGGTTTTAAAAAAGTATGTATTTCTCAAAACATGTGCTCCTATAAGAAACTCATTTCTATCTAAAATACAATTAAATTCAAAATAATGTTAGTGACAGTAATCATTTATTAAGAATTTAGATCAGTGTTAACTGACCATAAGGGAGGTTAACAGATGCTGAAACTAATAAATTACAGACGACACATCTATTACCACATCTCTTCTGACTAAATTATTCTTTCCATTGAACTTATATGTTTATCTTTTATAACTACATCCTCCCTAGGGAAACTGAATCTCAAAACCCCTCAAAGCTGCTTGAGGCACTCAAGGACAAGATATAGGAATATTTTTTTGTTGGCAAAGTCTCCTCCACTGCATTCACACTCCATTATTCATATCATAGGTACTATTTGTATCCCCCATTTTGCCTGGGTTTTCTTACTTAGATCACAGTGTTTCAATGTTTTACTTTGAAAAGATGGTTGCTATGGAAAAGATAAACCAGCAGAGAAGAAGGTGCATGAACTCTTTAAGAATCCCAATAGAGAACAAACTTGCAGCTGGTAACAAAAATCATTGCCAGATGGGAAAATTCGTGGGAGTAGAGGGAATTTGATAAACAGATTGTTTACAAACAATGCATTTACTTTGTAAATAGGAGTATTTTCTCATAAATAGCTGTGACTCCTCTCAGAGTTCAAGGGATAAGCAAAGGGAAGAGACACAAGAGGAACAGAAGGTTGGCTTAAAAGAGAGTGGTGGAACAGCCCAAGATGGTTTCAAAGAAGAGGAGGCTAGGGGGAAAAAAAAAATCTGTTTCCTTTCCCTGACTCCCTGACTCCTTGTCAGGGTTCTCCATTGGACAAATACAATAGGATGCCTCTTCTTAGCGGCACCTGGCCACTGACAGAGTTCACACGAGAATTATTCCCCAGATTAAGAACACGGTAGTAAAGTGTGGAGAATGGTGAGGAATGGATCCAGTTGAGAAAATGGGACACAACAGGCACATGTTGTGAGCATTATTCCCAAAGATAGGTTAGATGTAGTTCCCTTAGAAAATACAACTATTAAGTTGATCAAGGTTTACTATTATGAAGAAATATTAAAATGAGCATGAAAACTGCCTAATATGCAGTTCATTGATAAAATGACCTTACATTATCCAGTCTCTGTTGATTTACTTATAATTATAAATTTACAAAAACATCCACTCTTGGGATACGGGCATTGTCGACCACGGCATACTCAATGGTAGCATGTATTCTATACTCTCAGCATCTTGCAAGAGCTCTTGTTTCATCACAGTGCTTTACCATGTTTTCACAGGTACATGTGTGCACAGTGTAATGGGAACAACACACTAGACCTTGGAAGTGGAAAACCAGTTACTACACAGAGGATTTCACCAGTAAAATGGGTAGATCTGCTTTACTCATTCAAGGAGTGCTGAAGCAATAGACATGGCAACATTCCTAATTGGTCACAATGTGTTTTATTGTTGTCTCTTTATCCAGATATATATGATGTTACAAGTCAAATGAAAGTTTATTTTAAACAATAAAAGATGAATTATCTTCCAGAGTGTCTACCATGACCCTGCCACACAGTAGATGCTTAATAAAGAGCTTGCTGATACACAGATCCAAATCAGCACTTTCTTGATATTTAGTGGGATTTAATCATGCCATTATCCCTAATATAGCATTTTTTTAACCTGGAGAAACAAAGAAACAGAGTCAAAAAACGTTAATGAAATGGGCTACTACTACTGCATGACAGAGCATGTTGTAAAGCAAGTGAAAAATCTATCCAAAAGGATGAGCCAGCAGGCAGACAGGTGTGTGGACTCATTATCAGGAAAAATGTATCAGTGAAGGTCCCAAGGGAAAGCAGTGCCCTTGCCAGTCTAGGCATTCACAAAGGCACAGGTGCATGTGTTTCTGCCTTAAGCCCAGTCTCCCTCCAGAGATCTTTTCTCCCAGAGAGCAACCTGCCCTTTAACAACTCTCTGCGCCCTTGCAAGATTTCTTGACATTATTCTTCTCAGCCAGAGCTCTTTCGTTGGTGGCTGTTATAACTGAAAACTTTTATGGTGTACATAAGCCAGAGGTGACACAATTAAATGAAACTATTTGTCATATAAAATTTACATCAGCAGAAATTAAACGTCAAATCACTTAGGATTGACAGCCTCCATTGAGTCATAAAGACTCTAAATTAGTCTTGTGAAGGATATTCTCATCGAGTCCCTAATAAACTCCACTCCACCCAAGTCTTACTTTCCAAAAGTGCCTAAAGGAGAATATCAATGATGAGCTTACCTTCTCCCTCACTAAAAGTTGAATAGAGATTTAAAAAAAAAAAAAAACCCTCAGCCTTTACTAACTCTGAAACTCTATTCATGCAGCCATAACAGGATAAAGAATAGGGCTTATAGGAGAGTATAGCAGTAAGAAAGCTTGAACCCCTTCACTTAACTGTCTCAGATATGTAATCTTGGCCAATCACATCACTTTTCTAGCTCACAGAGAGCAAATGTTAAAACTCCTGATTAATGCCATTACTTTTTTAATAGTCTATTATTTTACAAGAATTTTAAGTATATGGAAAAATTAAGCTGAATTCCCATAAACCCACTCCCTCTTCTACCTTCCAAATTTCTCCTATGATTAACAACTTGCTTTGGTGTGATACACTCGTTACAATTGGTAGACTAGTATTGATACATTATTATCATTATTATTACTAACAAAAATCCATAGATGAAATTTGGGGTTCACTGTTAATGTTTTACAACTTTATGGGTTTTGAGTCATGCCTAACATCACATATTTCATGTTATATTATCATATATAACCTTTTCATTGTCTTAATAATACACATAGAGCTCCTTAGCATTTTCTAACCAAAAAATGCTAAGTATCGTCTTGTAGCAACAATAGATCTCCTTCATTTATTTATTCAAATTAATATAAGAAAATCAAAAGACAACAAGTTGCAGCAAGAAATAGTGGAGAAAAAGGAGCCACTGGGCACCACTGGTGGGGAAGTAAATTAGTAAAGTCATTGTGGAAATTGTAAAAAGCTACCTCAAAAAACAAAAACAGTGCTACCATAGGATCCAGCAATCTCACACCCAGGTATATATCCAATGTAAATTAAATTGCTCCATCAGAGACATCTGAACTCTTCAATTTATTGCAATTCTACTTACAGCAGCCATGAAATGGAAAACCCAACTTTGGAATTATTTTTTCATTATTTATTTGTTTGTATGAAGGGAATAGATTTCATATATATGACCTGGAGGCCACTATGTTAGGTAAAATAAGCCAACTACAGAAAAACAAGTATCATATGATTTCGCTGCATATGCAGTCTAAAATGCATGTGATCTCATAGAAGTTAAAAATATAATGGTGGTTGTTAGAGATTGAGAAAGGAAAGGAGCAAGAGATTGGGAGACCTTGGTTAACAAGTACTGAGTGATAACTAGATAGGAATAAGAAGTTTTAGGGTTCAACTGCACCACAAATAATGTTATTGTAATGTATATTTCTCTACCTTTAAAAAAGTGTTTTTATCAAAACAAAATGTTAAAATAAGCAGATATAGATACATTAATTCTACTTGGATATTATACAATGTTTATATGTTTCAAGATATTACATATTATATCATAAATACATATAATTTTTACATTACTGTTAAAATTTCTAATTTATTTTTAACTTTCAATAGTACAAGGTACCAAAAATAGAAAAGTTACTAAAACACTGTTCATAAGTGATAGTCACTGGGAAATACGCACATTGATGACAGCAATGGGTTATGATACCCTTCACAGCAGAGAGCTGTAAAGTACTGATGTAAATCATTAACATACATTAACTCTCAACTCCCTACTAGCAAGAATTGCATGCCTTATTTAATTTAATATCACTAAACTCTCCTAGCTACTCATGTGGTGGAAGCTATCAACATACCTTTCTTATACGAGAGCCTAACAGAGACCCAGTGACCTTTCCTATGACAAACACATGAGCTGCAGAGTGAAAACAACAATTTTCTAAATCGTTTGGGCTTCCTGGGTAAGAGGGGAAACAGCGTTCAGAGTAGGAAAGGCAACAGAGGTTACAAGGGGATCCTATAGTTTTTCTGTAAATCTAAAATTTATAGCAGCAAAATGCACAAGGAGTTTCCACAGCAGGAGAAGGAATCACAGGGGTAATGAGAAGAAATGATCAGAAGAGAAACAGGGAAAATTGTAGACATTGAGAAAGCTTCACCAAGAAAGTAGTGCTTTACAGTGTCAAATGCCACAAGGAAATCAAAGGATGAGGGCTGAAAGGGGACATTAGCTGTGGCCTTGGGAGGCTACAGTGGACCCTGTCAGAACAGCTTCAGTGGAGTCGTGAGTACAGAAGTCAGCAGCAGTGCAATGACAAGGAGTGAGTGAATAATATGGAAGGAAACACAGAAGTGTAGATTGTGCCTTCCAGGAACTGGGCTGCGATAAAAGGCAGAAAACTGAAAGTGACAGCAGGGTAGAGGAGAATTGATTTTTAACATGGGATATTTAAGTGAGTTTATCAACCACAGGAAAACGTTCAATAGAAAAACAGAAGCCTGAAAATACATAATTAATATAGGTAAGATTTGATGGAGCAAGATCTTGGAAAATATAAAGAATATACAGAGAGCAAGTAGGTTATATAACCAGGATAATTATTTCATAAATGAAGGAAAACTGAGAATCCCAACCCATCTCTCTAAGTTAGGTACACAGGAACAGCTTTGGAGAATGAGCACTGGGGAACATGGAAATGCTGTAATTCTTTTTGCGTGCAAGATGATCCAATTTCAACATAAAGTTTCTCCTAGGCAAAATAAAAAAATTTGGAAAGAAATTTTTGGAGGGCTCGGCTCAATGGGTCGATTGGCGGGTCCTCTGCCTTGCAAGCACTAGGATCCTATGTTGGTGCCAGTTCCTGTGCCAATTGCTCCACTTCCCATCCAGCTCCCTACTTGTGGCCCGGAAAGCAGTGGAGGATGGCCAAACTCTTGGAACCCTTCCCCACATGGCAGATTGGGAAGAAGTTTCTGGCTCCCGAACCCTCACCCTTGGCTCCTAGCTTTGGATCAATTCAACTCCAGGTGTTGTGGCCATTTGGGAAGTGAGCCAACAGATGGAAGATCTTTCTTTCTCTCCTTCACTCTGTAAGTCTGTCTTTCCAATAAAACTAAATATTTTTAAAAGAAATTTGTTGGGTACAAAGTGATCTTTCCTGTGTAATACAATGTCTACATTAGGACATGAAGAACAGTTTTAAACGTTTCTCTATTCTGTTTTATTTTCCAGGAATTGTTTTACTATCATCTCTATCATCATTATTATCATCAACACTTTTCTCACCTTTATGACATGCAACTACTCTGATATTAAATATACAGCAAAGGATATGCCTAACTATGACATAGAAGTTAAACACAAGACCGGGTTATCTTTCATGAATCTATGGCACACATAAGTACACACACATACACACACACACGCACAAAATTCATGACTTCAAACTTCAGGATTCAAGTACTTTATATTCCTACTATTACAAGAATCTCAACTTAAAATGAGCAATCATGACCTCATAAAATTTCCTAATATTTTAGGTTAGTAACATATTGACAAAAAAAGGAGTTAGGAATGTGTGAGAACCTATCAGTTCTCACACAAGAGCTTCAAAAGTTAACCAGATGATATCACTGTTACTTCTTTCCAGAGACAATAACTGCAACCACTCAGGAGTGGTGGAGAATAAACATCCCTTCCACAGCTATCTCCAGTAGATCAACAAGGACAGGTGTTCGAAACCTTCACTCCTCCTAGGCACCTCTCTGAAGCACATACTGTGTGTCAAATCCTAGAAATCTCAGCAGAATTAAGTTCTAAATAACTACAAAAGCTACTCACTCAATTACATTACCTTTATTGTCTGCCTTTCTGCCTTGTCCACTCCCTATGAGTGTTTCCAGGAATCACTTCCCAAGAAATCTACAAGTACCATAATTTTTGTTGTGAGCCCTGATCCTAAGAGAAATCAAAGAAAATAATTTACAACATGGATTAATCCGTAATGTTCATGAGGAGAAAGATGACAAGAATTCATGGCCAGTGGACCACGGATAACAAGAAGCATTGCTATATTTAGAGAAGAAATCTGAAGGGTAGCTAGAGTTGTATCAGAAGTATTAAGTGCAACAGATGGGGCCATCAATCAGAGCCAAGTTAGGGGACTAGAGGTCAGTGCTGAATTTGTACACTATATTTGCACAGAGAAGTGCTTTTCTCTTACCTAGAGCACACAGCCATCTGAAAGCAGAAACAAAAAGACAGAAGATAACATGCATAAAATGCTGGCTGCTTACATGGAACTTATAACACAAGACCCAATCTGTGAGAAAATCGGGCTTGCTCATGACTGAAGTAACATACAGTATCATCAGGGAAGGAGAGAAAATTCATGATGGAGAGCACAGAATGTGCAGTAGAGATAAATCTGAAGGGTACATCTGATGTGAAAAAAAAAAAAGAGTGAAAAAGCCCAGCAAAACAGGAATTTTACTTTGGAAACAGGTGAGGTTGTACATAAAATTTAAGATATGGGTCAGTCCTAAGGGTTGACAAATAGATAGACATGAAACTTGGAGTGTAAAGTTTCAATATCTCATAACTAAAACAGCCCAAATTACGGGTCTGATGACCACAAAACAAAGCACACCTGGATCTGCAGATGCAATACAGGACTGTTTTAGATGTTCTAATTGTGATCACTATCTGACTTGAACTGAGCATTCAAAGATGTCATTTTCCTGTCCACTTTTCCTTAGCCTCTTTGCAGAACATTTCTTAGGGGAGCCTGTTACTCACCCAATTCTCCCACTTCCTCACTTTGTGATTTTCCAGTGTAACTGCAGAGTGCACTGAAAATGTAAGTCCTGATTACCTCAACACATTAGCCCTGTAGCTCCTGGTATATAAAACTCATGAGATGCTTTCTCAGATCCCTCAGCTGCAGTACAAGTGGAACAAATGCAGTTGAGATTACGTCTGCCCTAGGCAATTTGGCTGAATACCTAACAATGAATCCTAGGTTTCTATGACCCAGAGTGCTGGGCAATATAAATTCTAAGATTTCTCTCAGTGCTAATTGCCTGATCAACAAGAAGTCCCATTCTTCATTAACTCAATATAAAGTTCCTGAACTCACAGACCACAATGTCTGATTCCATTGCCTACCAACCTAGTTCAATACTAGACACACAAGAAATACTCAACTAACTCATATTTCTGGCGGTAAACAGAAACTTTTAAAATCCCCCTAAGTTTTCAGAGACGAGGGTCAGTTCATAATCAGAGGGAATCTGTGCAGCACACACATGTTAAACAGGAAAAATGTTCCCTCCAGCTCCTTCATCCATTTCTGCCTGCAGAGCCTTGAATTAATCAGTAGCTCCAACTCAGGCTGCCCCTGTGGCTTGCAGTAAACAAGCACATCACCAGTGCCACAAAGGCACTACTTTCCCCCACTAGACTGTTCAGCATTTTGTAACAATAAATATTGCTAGAAGAACAAAAATCCCATTGACACCTCCATTGGCTGACAAGGCCTTGATTTGTGCATGTTAATGCTGGGCTCCTGACTCCCTTGTCATTAATTACACATCAATGACATATTTGCCTGTGTGACAGAGGGAAGGGAGGCTGCATCTTAACAACCTTGGCGTATCGGGCCCTCAGGGCCCCAGGAGCTGTGCAGGGAAAATTATAAATACAAACACTTGCCTAGACTGACAAAGAAAATGAAAGCTCTTGCTCTAGAGGTGGGACATTGCTGATGTTATATTTTCAACACACTTACAGGGTGGGATAGGTGGGGGTGGTAAAAACATTTCTCTGAGAAACTAGAGGTTGATTTATTAATATAATATCACCACCATCATCGTTTACATGTCTATAGTATTTTAATTTTAGCGAATCATTTTATCAAATAGTTTCTGTCCATTGAGAAAAGAATTAGTTTGCACCTTGTGCACAGTGCCTAGGTTAGGGTCTTCCACAATGAAGATGCTATAAATATTTAATGGACAGGGTGGATGTTTGGCTGGTGGTTAAGCTGTCTGTACCCTGGGTAGGTGTTTTGGAGTAGCAGGCTAGGCCATGGCCTACAGAACCACCATGCCATATGGGTCCAGTTCATGTTCATGCTGCACTGCTTCTAATCCAACTCTTGTTGCTGCACATGCGAAAGAAAATACTGGATGGCCCAAGTGCTGGGACTTCTACATCCATGTGGGAGATCCAGAGAAGCTCCTGGCTTCAGCCTGGACCAGGCTTTTGTAGCTTTTTAGGGAATGAACCAGCAGACAAAAGATTTCCTCTCTGTCTCTCTCTCTCCTACTCTGTGTGTGTCCCTCCCTCTTTCTCTCAGCAACTCTTTCAAATAAATAAAATATTTTTATAAGATGCTCATATGACCTTGGTTCACAACCTGGCTCTGATCTAATCTCAGGTTCTTCCTAATTTGCAATTAGCAGGCAATTGTGAAGACTCAAATACTTGGTCCCTTCTCCCACATAGACCTGAGTTCCCAGCTATTAATGTTGGCCTAGCTCAGCCTCAGTCCCCCATTTGTGCAGGCATTTGAGAAGAGAATGAAGCAGAATATAGACTTTGCATTTTAAGAGTCTTTTCGTCCCTCAAATAAATTAAATTTTTTAAGATTTATTTATTTATTGGAAAGTCAGATATACAGAGATGAGGAGAGACAGAGAGGAAGATCTTCTGTCCAATGATTCACTCCCCAAGTGAGCGCAACGGCCGATGCTATGCCGATCTGAAGCCAGGATCCAGGAACTTCTTCCAGGTCTCCCACACAGGTGCAGGGTCCCAAAGCTTCGGGCCGTCCTCGACTGCTTTCCCAGGCCACAAGCAGGGAGCTGGATGGGAAGTGGAGCTGCCGGGATTAGAACCGGCGCCCATATGGGATCCCCGCGCGTTCAAGGTGAGGACTTTAGCTGCTAGGCCATGCCACCGGGCCCAAATAAGTTAAATTTTAGCATAATAAATAAATGAGCAAATAAACCAATACAAGAATGGTAAATTAAGACCAGCATTATCATCTTATCCAACTCTCAATGAAGCGACAAAAGAACATTTTAGCAACATTCTCAAGATTTGCGTGGGTAACAGAGGCAGAGCCAAGCAGGGCTCAGTCTCTGTTTTCGCACTCACTTGTGAGAGAGTTAAGCGTGGATGTGACTATTACAAACATATCAGTCAGAAAATTCTTCAGTGACTGTTTGGTCCTCATCATCACCTGCGCCTTCTCCAGAAGGTTGTAGAGCAATGACTCTGGTGACTTCCACCAAGAGGAGGTTTTGCCCAGATACGTATATCAACAACTGAAGTACTGACTTGCTGCTAGCGGTAGCTGTGGGGCCTGCTCTTTTGGATGACCACTTGGAGCAGTGCTCCCCTCTGATTGAAATGTGTTGCAAGTGTGAAATACACTCCAAAATCCAAAATCGGAAAATAAATAATGCAAAATTCTTAACCAATGATTCTCTTAAATACATTTGTAAATACTACTCTGAACATGCAACCGACTGCCACATAGCAACAATCTGGCCAATGAAATACCACAGAGTAGTGGTCCCATAGATTAGGCTGCTTAGGGTCACCTTAGTCATCTTAGCTTGTCTAAGTGCCTGTGATGCTTGTTCAATGAAGAAATCGCCAAACAAAGCATTTCTTGGAACATAACCTTATCACAAGTTATGCACGACTGTATTGGGTTAAATATACATTATTAAAACGAATGTCACCTGTTACTTTTTTTTTAATGTAAACACTAGAAATTTTTTGGTTGCTTACATGACTTTCCATTGAATTTCAGTTGAACACTACTATAAAGAGAGTATTTTGACTTTCATCTTCACTAAATCTCCTAAAATCCCTACAAAGCTAGTGTGGTACAGTGGTTCTAGCTGACAGCTATGATTCTAGTATCCATTATGGGTGCCAGCTTACATCCTGCAGCTCCACTTCCAATCCAGCTCCCCGCTAATGTGATTGGTTCAACCCGGTTCATTGTGGCCATTTGTGGAATGAAGCAGTGAAAGATTTTCTCTCTTTTTCTCCCTCTCTTTCTCTCTCTCTCTCTTCTCTCCATCCTGTTACCATGACTAATAAACAAGTAATCCTTTAAAATGGCTTCATAATAACTCTTAGATATAAGCTAACAGTAGGTTGTCTACATAATTCATCACTGACTCTTAGAGTTCAAGAGAATGTATATGTAATTATGCCTGGTGTACATCAAGATTGTCAGTAAACCACACTGTCTAGCCATCAAGTTAAAATTCTTCTCTTCCTACAATCCAGATTTTCCTGAACTTTTCTTGCAAGTCCCATTCTATTAGTACCTTATACTAGTCTGAGCTGTTGCACTGCTTTTGTGAATTCTCTATTTCCTTATCCAAATCTTTAAATCTTGTTTTCCAAATCTCTTACTGATTATGTTAAAAATCATTTTGTTATTATTCATAAATTTGGCAAATATTGATTATGCTCCCCTGGTGTTCTGGATCCTGTGCCTACCAGGCTCTGATATCCTTTCTGTGCCCATAATGCTGATGCTGCCTCTAGCTGCCACCTCTCTTTGTACGGGTGTGGCATGTCCTAAAGCCTTTGCTGCATTGTTAGCATACTGTCAAGCTCACATGGTGTGCATTTTCTGTAGGGTCTTTGAACTGAAAGCAGATTGTGCCTTTTAATAGAAACATGGGCACTATGACTTTCTTCAGGAGACCTCTATCCTCAGAGTCTTTAACGCCACCCTAGATCATGTCATAGAGATGCTACCTACATTCTTCCACAGGTTATTCCTGAGTCTGGTAGAAATAAAACACAAACATGGAAGGAAATACCAAAAAAAAAAATTCCAACTGCCAATGCTGAATTAGAAAACATTGCAATGTGAAGAGTAATGCTGGAGTCGCTGATGGGTCCCCACTTACTTGGAGAAAATGACAAAAGTCAGGAAGGCATAACTATTCCTCACAGAGGAACATAAAAGCCTAAATACAGTTTTTTAAAATTTTAATGAACCATTCTGAGACTGTTCATCCAAAAATTCTTGGTAGACTTGCTCCTAATGCAATGTGGAACAGTATTCAAATGAAGAATCTTAAGTAGCCATCTATTTTATACAAGAAAATTAGAAATAAAAAGATTCTAGCACTGTTACACTGAGGTGTTCATACCTTCCCTATTGAGATGACATCTAATTTCTACTGTCTCTTCTAGGCCTGGCCTATAGGACTAGCCCAGTATTGTTTAAACATAGTCTCAAAATTTCTGCATGTTTATTACACATATATTTGCAAATAGCAGCCCCAATAAAATTAGTCATCAAATATGATGATCAAAGCATGATAATATTTATCATCTTGGTAGATACTTCTTCAGAATTTATAGTTTGTTCAAATAAAAAAAAAATCCTGGGACAAGAGATAAGCTCAGCATTTAAGAGACCTCTTGGATGCCCATTATCCCATGTGAGGTGTTCCTGGTTCAAGCCACAGCTATCTAATTCTCTCTCCAGCTTTCTGCTAAATGTGTACTCTAGGAAGGAGCAGCCGACGTCTCAAGTACTTCTAGTGTCTGCCACCACATGAGAGACCTGGATGGGATTATGGGTTCCTAGCTTTGGCTTGGCAGAGCTACACTGCTGTGAACATATTGGGAGTGAACCAGCAGACTGAAGATCATTCTCTCTAGACAGATACAAATACAGATGGATACAGATATATATTCCCAATAAGGTGAAAGAAAACAAGTATAACTAAAAAGAATGATATTATTTTTCCATATCTTCCATTATATTAACGTTGCTTTTTCTTACCACTTGTACAGGTGAAATTTCTCTCTGCAGTTATCAACTGAAATATACTTTCATAAGACATGACTTTAATTTCCTACATGATTTACTGAGCTAATTGTTTTAATTATTTGTTTTTGCACAACAAATTACCTCAAAAACTGGCAGTTTAAAATTATCACAGATTTTTTTTTTATTTCACAGTTTCTACAGCTCAGGGAATTGGCTTTGGTGCAGACAAATCCTTTACTTAGTGGTCACTTGGACTGCAATCACGGTGTCAGCTGACCAGCGGTCTTTGCAAGGCTCAGCTGGGGGATGACACGATGTTGGAATCACGTGCACTTCCTCACAAACTGTCAGCCCAAGAACATCCATTTCCAGATGAAAGTTGTCTGGAACTCACCTCTCAGTTCCTTGCCATGTGGAATTATTTGGAATGGCATTGTGTGGCTCATCAAGAGACACATCATGAAAAAAATCTAGGGGATTTGTTGCTGAGATGGAAGTCACAGATTCTAGTAACCTAAAGGGACAAGCCATGACTTTTCTGCATCCCTCCAGTCAGAAGCAAGTCACCAGGCCCAACCCATAATCAAGAGGAGAGGATTGTACCAGGAGGAGGAAGTCTCAGGGCCCTCCTTTGAAGTCTTCCCAAAACACATTTATCATAAGAATATCATAAGAGCAAAAATGGACATGAACTTTAAATTGCTTTGGCTGATTAAAAAGGAACAGAGCAGTTTTGATATGAAAAAGAAGTGCTTGGGCCAAGTTGGGGGATGAACAAATTCCATACACTGATGTTCTACAGCAATGCAAACACAAATAAATGGGAGAATTTAATCTTCACACAGCACAATATAAATGTCTTTCCAGTACAAAGTATTAAATAACTCCGCAATATGTTCACGAGTATCACATTCACCTTTCTGGGGATTCTAACATTCAGGCTATTACAATGAGACATAAAAACACAGATTTTTTTCCCCCTGTATGGCCCTCAAAACATCTAATCCAAAATTTATCATTTTTGATATTTTATTTTTACTCATCTGGCAGCTGTTCAAGGTCTTAAACTATAGGTGCAATTAGTGCTTGGATATGTGCCCAATCCTTCCTGTTGAATCCCTTTCCTCCCTGTTGCTCCTGCTACAAAATAAGTCCTCATAACTGTTCACTAAATGGATAGATGATTTGTGGGCAAGGAAATCTTCTGTCCTCAAAACCCAGTAGAGTAAGGGTTCACCAGTGTTTGAAATTCCTGCTGCAGGACTTCTCCCCTGATAAAGACACACAGACACTCTGAGGCCACCCTAGAATCCATAGGCCACTCAACTGCCCTACAGTATAACACTGACTTTGATAGGACTATCTCTATTCAGCTTGACCACAGCTCTGCTAGCTGTGAACAGCACAACCTGCAGAGCAGAAAAACATGCTAGCATCATTATCAACATGTGCACAAAGGGTCAGCCTTTGATGTTTTTCTTTGGGGAGACATTATTTACATCTTGTAGATTCTTATCAGCTTGCAATAAATAGCACTTGCCAGTAAGCTCTGTTTAAAGTTCCCAGATGTACTGTATCACCCTTAACATCTTGACATCCAATATATCACCTACATCCACATGAACGCTCCCCATTGCCTGGTAGCCCACATTCAATTTAGAGAAACTACAGGAAGACAGTTTCTTTAGCAATTGGCAATAGGGTGTGGAGATGAAGGATAGCATGAGCTGTAAAATTTTGATAATACAAAAAAGAAAGCAATTCCATCATGAAGCCCCCTTACCAGGTAGGCAACATAGACAATGTTTTGTGGTCCTGATTACCAGAAATTCTAGTCCGTGAAAAAAATATCACGCAAAAGACCTCCTCTGCTTCCTGGTCAGAGAACAGGACTCTGATATAAAAAGTCTTGATTTTCTGGTAAGAAAGAAGAAAAATAAACCCTACCTTCTGGTCTAGCTGTCTTTTATCCATTTCTTCAATAACTGTCATCTGTCTTCACTTCAAACATCTTAAACCTACAAACAAAATCTGTAAGAAGTTCCAGGTTTCCACAGGACTGCTCCTAGTCGAAGGATGAACAAAGAAATGGAGAAAGTGCATGTCTGGTAACATCTCCTAAGATATGGCATCTCTCTACAAACATAGAGTTGTCCTATTAGACTTATGACCATTTTATTCTTGGTCATTTTATAAGAGATTCAAGATAACAAAAGATTCTACATCTAGATGAGAGAAGATTTCTTTTTTGACACCAAAGTTGAATCTTCTATAATACGGATCCTAAGGCTCATGTTACAGGAACAGTGGGGAGATTTAAAAGCCAGAAGAAACATAAAGAAGAGTTGTTAAGTGCAGCAACCGTTGGGGCGGGGGACCTAAGGCTGTTTCTCAGAGGTGAAACATGCCTCTCACTCACTCCCAGAGTGCTTGTTCTCCAGCTGCCAAGGGTCAGGGAAAACCTCAAGTTAGACATAAGTGAACCAAAAGCAAATTCAGAGTTAAAATGCGATTCAGATATTAGGGAAAGAAAACAACACCATGTGTATAATTGGTAAACAGAGACTCTCAGAACTTAGGGCATGAAAACTAGAAGCAATAATGCTTCAGTGGACAGAGGTCAGGAAAGTCAAGCAAATTTCCAGAGAATCCCTGTGACATTTGATTGATGCGTTTTGACCAATATTCAGCCTTTCTTTATTCAATATTTATTGAGAACATATCAGCATTAAACTAGATACTATACGCAATAAATGAAAGAACCACAGTCTTCACTCAGAGAGACAGGGTCTGGTAGAATCAACCAAGTAATGGGACAAGCCTAATAGGAGTTATAAAGGTGGATCCAGTGTGATGGCTCAATTAGCTAATCCTCCATCTCCAAGCGCCAGGATCCCATATAAGCACCAGTTTGTGTCCTGGCAGCTCCACTTTCTGCTTGTGGCCCGGGAAAGCAGTGTAGGATGGCCCAAAGCTGGGGACCCTGTACCTGCATGAGAGGCCCAGAAGAAACTCCTGGCCCCGAGCCCTAGATCAGCTCAGCTATGGCTGTTGTGGCCAATTTTGGAATGAGCCAGCAGATGGAAAACTCTCTGTCTCTCTCTCTGTAAAATTTGCCTTTCTATTGAAAATAAATAGCATTTAAAAAAATTTAAATAGCCAAAATTGGAATAGCCAATATTGAATCAACCAAGGTTTCCAGCATCAGATGGTGAATATACCTTTAATCCCAGTGTCTTTTTCTCTACCTTCTGGAAGTCCCATAGCTCTTTTATTCAACCTTTTAATAATTTCTTTCAATTCTAGAATATTTTTTTTGGCTTGCAGAGGAATATTCAATAATATTCATTGTGTCTCTGTCTCTTCTTTTGCTGTTGGTCATTGTACTTCTGGTTGGCAGATTCTTCTCCTTGGGACAAATTGCTAAACTGTTACCTACAGCTCCACAATTCAATTTTACTTATTGCAATTGGGACATGGCTCTTTGCTTACACTCACTTGTTCTGCTCCATCAAGCGAGCTCCGGGTCTGGATTTATGTTAGACTTCCACCATAGTCTCCGTAGTCCCCAGTTCATAAGTGGACTAGATTAAAAAAAAAACTATTGGGTCCGTTGCTTTACATGTGCTGGGATCCCATATGGGTGTCAGTTCCAATTCCAGTGGACCTGCTTCCCATCCAACTTCCTGCTTGTGGCCTGGGAAAGCAGTTGAGGATGGCCCAAAGCCTTGGGGACCCTTTATCCATGTGGGATACCCGGAATAGTCTCCAGGCTCCTGGCTTCAGATCAGTGAAGCTCCAGCCACTGCAGCTGTTTGGGAAGTGAGTCAACGGATGGAAGATCTTCCTCTCTGTCATTCTCCTCTCTGTATATCTGACTTTCTAATAAAAATAAAATAAATCTGAAACAAAACATTTATTTGTTTCCTACAAGAGACATATCTCACCAACACAGATCAGCCGAAACTGTATTTTGTGGATTTTGAGTCTTTTTTTTTTTTTTAGTTTCATCTCTTCAAAACTCTTTCTCATTAGATTCTTCACTGCCATTAGATCATAGAGTAGCATCATTTTCTTCAAGAAGGTTCTTGATTTTCATTTCTTCAGCAACACATTAGTCATTCAGTAGCATGTTATTTAACTTCATGGCATTGTAAATTTTTTTTTCTGTTGTTGATTTTGTATTGTGGCTTTTCATTTAAGGGGATATACAGTATCTGTGTAAGTGTAATGGAAACTATCATATCCAGTAACATGTTATTTAACTTCATGTGTTGTGAATTTCTGGTTTTTTTTTTTTCTGTTTTTGATTTTGTATTATGGCTTTTTCACTTAAGGGGATGTTTAGTAACTGTTTAATGGAAACTATCACATCCAGATGTGAAGATACAATGCAGTATGCATCTCTACTTCCAGACAAAGTTGGACTCCCATTGAAACTGTTCACTATATCTTGACAATAGAATCTAGGACTTTCTGCCATTGTTCATGCCTGCAATAATGGACATATGACTGTTTATAAAGAATGACACCATAGTAATAATATAGGGGAACTCAGTGTAAGGGAGAAGGGACTTGAGGAGGGGTTAGGGAAATCCCAGGGCCTATGGAACTGTATCATAAAATCATAACAATAATAAAAAAAGAAATAAAAGAAAAAGGAATCTCCAGGTACCCAGAAGGACATTATTTTGAGGAGACTTTCTCTGTTTCATGTCAGTCAGCTTTCTGGCAGCAGTCACGAACATGCTTTGCCTCTCTCATCCCAAAACTTCTCATTTGAAAATGCAACTGAAATGCAAAAGAATTCTGATTTTATTCAGACAAAGAGCATGGGCTGCATGAAAACTAACTGCCAAATCCTGTGACCCAGATTGTGGGCCTTCACCTCTTGGCATTATGCTATTTTTTTTCAAATGCAAAATGGGGTGGTTAACACATACTTTTTCATGTTACATGTTTTCATGAAACAATAAAGAAGAAAATGCCCACAGTCCAGTGCCCTACCCATCATGAACAGTTAATAAACATTAGCGCCTTTCCTCTTATCCCACTAACCAAAACTAAGTTCCACTCCAGGTCACTGCGATACTAAGCAATTTGGTCCCCTAATTCTAAGGAACTTTGTACCCAAGGGATATTTGATAGAAAAGACATTGTGCTTTTGGTAGTTTCTGAAACACAGGGCTAAATCACTGGTTTGGAAATACTTTGAAACAAGTGAAACCTTACAAAAAATAAGCCACTCAACAGGACACCAACCCCGAAGCAGAGTGCCAAGGTTTGAGGCCCATCTCTATCCCATATTCCAGCTTCTCATTAATGAGTGCCTTGGGAGATGAAAGTAATGACACAAGAAGCTGGAATTCTGCCTACCCATGTGGAGGACCAGCACAGAATTTCAGGCTCTGGCTCTGACCTGATCCAGCCCTGCCCATTGGAGTGTTTGGAAATAGACAAGTGTTTCCCTTTCTCCCTCTCAAACAGTATAAAGATCATATCTAAAACATTTTTTAAAAGTCTCATTGAAAATGCAGACTGATCTAATTTAAAACCTTGCTATCTGCCTTTTAATCCATGAAGGACAGCCCTAAGCACTGTCCAGAGCTTGCATATGAGCACCTCCATTTGCCTTCTTCCATTTATGAATATCCCTGAGCTGTTTCCTACATATTTTAGGTTTTTGTAGATATAAATCTTTCTCCAAAAGCAACTTTCATCTTAATTATCCTTCAACTTTAGACAAAACTTAGAAATAACTGGTACCATTAGAAATCCACTCCTTTATTTCTTTTTCGTTTTTAGCATTGCAAGAGTCCTGTGTAAATTGTAAATGTCCTGGAAGTATTCATGACATTTCTGTTTTGATCACAGGATTTTTTTGGCCAGTGTGTGATGACAAAGCTCAGCTTGCCTAAATGACAGATGCTGAAGACAGAACAGGAAGCCAAGAGAAGACAGCCAGAGAGAACAGACAGAAAGAACTGAAAGACAGCCCTCGTCTCAGTCTTTCACTGTTACATTGTTAAGTACCATTTCTTGCTTCAAAAATTTGTTATATATGATTAAATATCTATTTAAACGGCATTATATATATATAACCTAAGCTATAACCTAAGACAAGTGATCAGAGGTCCCTATATGAATGTTTTCTCAAAACATTGTGTTATGGGAGTAGAGTTAAGAAAGGGTCAGCTCCTCTCCCTGTTCTGTTAAGGCTCACCAAGTGTTACACCTTACCCATGTAATATACATTTGATATACAGAGGCACAGGTCTGATGCTTCCCCCCAAAACCTCTCTTTTTTGTCAATTAGGACAAAAGCCTTTACTAGTTATTGTGCAACCTGGATTATGAGTAGGACAAACATTGTCCACATTTTCTTCTCCTTACAATCTTAATCTAGCATACAGAACTCAGTTTACAAAAGTACAGTCAGCTCTATTAAATGACATGAACTTTGCAAAAAATCACCATGCCTTATAAAACTATGCAATAAAATTATAAAACTTAATGGGGGGCCCGGCGCGATAGTGTAATGGTTAAGGTCCTTGCCTTGAACGTGCCAGGATCCCATATAGGCACCGGTTCTAATCCCGGGAGCTCCAAATCCCATCCAGCTCCCTGCTTGTGGCCTGGGGATGCAGAAGAGGACAGCCCAAAGCCTTGTGACCCTGCACCCACATGGGAGACCCGGAAAGAAGTTCCTGGATCCTGGCTTTGGATCAGCACAGCACCGGCCAACGCGGCCACTTGGGGAGTGAATCATTGGACCGAAGATCTTGCTCTATCTCTCCTCCTCTCTGTACAAATGCCTTTCCAATAAAATAAATAAACCTTTAAAAAAACTTAATGGGAAAAATGGAGATAGTGGAACAACATACAAAAATATGTCCAGTAACATACAAGTAGCAGTGTTAGCTGTTTTGCATAGGTTAAATGGCTAAAAGTACACAACACTGCAATAAATATGACTGTGTTGATCAAGACCTGAGTGTGCCTATGTATGTAGCTGCAGTTGGGATGGCTGCATCTAATGGATTAGCATGAAATGGTAGGAGGGTTGTCTGGAATCAGAGAGAATGTTAAAAGGCCAGATGTGCATGAGTGCTGCTCATCACTTGTGATGAACTGAAGGAGTGGGTGGATATGCATATGTCCAGTTGGTGTAATCCTCACAGCTCATTTCAGCAGAATGCAGTTTCTGCATTCATCTAGCGTTCTGTGGGAAAACATAAGGAAATGCAAAATTCACACCGTGCTCAAATCACCCACTAGTATTTCAATCGGGTGGGGACAAATTTGTACTTTTGAAGCAAGCATTACAACAGAACTGACTGTACTTTCTAGATTCTTATCTCTCACCATCATCCTTCATGACACATACATAATAAATTTCCCCAAACTTAAGTCTCAGCTTTTGTTTAAAATTGCTCAGAAGAAGCAGGCAGTCCAGATGTATGTACCAGATGATAAACGAGCAGGATTTTAAAAGACAAAGAGATTGTGCTTGCTCAAGGCTCTTTCTAAGTTTCCCTGCTGCACCATAATTGATTCTGACATTGAAGAACATGAGAGTTTTGAGAGAAAGCTAGGGGTAGGCTGCCAATGGAAATAAATTAAGAGGCAAAAAAAAAAAAAATCCCAGACCCAGACCCAGGACCAACTCTGCACCTCCTGGAAAGGCTTTGCCCCTGATAGGAGTCAAGGTAATGAGGACCACACAGCAGGAGACATTAACATCTACCCTTCATGCTGACTTCAAGGGTTTCAGGATATTTCCCACATGGATGACTTGATCTGCTCTCATTAGAACTTACTTTATTTTAATTGAAAAATAATAATTGCATATGTTTGAACTTGACATTTCCTGTTAAGCCTCTAGTTATCTTAAAGAATGATATCATGAAAAAAACTGCACAACAGCCAGGGATGTAGTAATTGGAACAATGGTTCACCATGTATTTAATTGGGCAATCACTGTTTTTGCAATTCACCCTAAGTAGAAAAAAAAAAAGAGAGAGAGAGAGAGACTTAACACCACATTGTCATCAACCTGATAACCTCACTGCATGTCTCTTGAGCTCTCAGCCTTTTAAAATTACAGTTTCTAACCCCTACCAGTGTTTCTCAACTATTAGTAGTGGAGAAAGATAAGATTCCATGTACCATACTGTCGTGGGCACTTCTGAACAAATTAGCATCCCTGACTTGCATTTGCAAAATGCCCCAATAACACTGGAAAAGCCGACATGTCCTCATCCCATGTCCAAATATTTCTGTTCAGGGCAGATTCCCTGGATGAGGGTCACTGCCCAAGCCCCTCACACAGCTTCATACTTCCCCCACTCCCTGCCACTGGAGATTCAACATTCTTGCTTTCTGAGAGAAAGCTCACGTGCTGCTTCCATGCACATATCATGACATGAATACAACTTCTTGGATAGAGCAAGAGAAGCTACCAGACAGGAAAGAAACACTCAACCAATTACACATCATATTCCCTCTTTCTTATTACATATATGACTTGAATATCATGGACTTCTCAGAATAGTTGTATAAAACCAATGCCGATCAGGAAACTGACAGAGACTTGTCCTTAGTTGGGTTAGTAACTGGAGCATAAATATCGGCTTGTTGTGTTTTTCTCTCCTTTCCATAATCATTTTCCTACCTCTCATTGCCATTTCTAGGTGCGGAGAAATGAGTCTCAATCATGTTTCATCAGTAGCTGACTTCCTTCCTCCAGGATGGTGGTAACTTCAGTTGTCATTAATGCTGTACATCAGCTTCTTCCAATACCATGTTTTTGGGGCACACAGAGCTTGCTCCACTTTCAGTCCATTTCTTGTTCTACAAAGTTGCATGACTAGTTCTGGCTAGGTGAGTGCAGGAAACTCTTCCTTCTGACATGAGAGCTGGCAGTATTCCAGATAGTGGCTTCTCTACCACTGTGGAGCCAAAGTCAGGAAATGTCCTAGCAGAAGTCATAGCCAAACCAATGTATACAATGTCGCTTCAGGAGGCTATGTCATGTTGTGACATATAATGACTTCCTTTCCATCAGCATTTGGTTCTAAGTCAGTGTGCAGACATTTTGATGGATAAAAGAACTTGGATCCACCCTTTACCACACATGTCTGTGCACACACACATGCAGAGCACAGAGCTGGACAGCTAACGCCTCCTCCACAACCCCCTTAGATTCTTTAATGTGGGCCAGTATAAATCTCATACTTCTTCTCCTCCTTTTTAAAATTTTATTAACTTAAGCCAGAAATTGAGAGAGAGAGAGAGAGAGAGAGAGAGAGAGAGAGAGAGAGAGATTTTCCATCCAGGTTTCATCCTAAAATGTCCAGGATAAGGAACTTCAATTCTGTTTCTCCTACCTGCTTGATTCATCACTGTTGCCTTCCAGGGGACACAGGAAACTGAAATCAAGAAACTGAAATTGGAATCAGAGCCAGGATTCAACCCTGGAGACTCAGATGGAGATGCAAGCATCCAAACAGCCTTCTTGAAGCGCCAGTTATTTCACCCATAGAACTGGATCCCGAATTTTCCAGATCTCTCCTTTTGTCTCTCTGCAAACTTCATGGTGATAGGAAATGTGTTTCATTCACTTCTGCCTACCATAGAACTTAGCACAGAGAAAACAAATGTTTAACAAACAACAGATCTAGCTATTTAATGTTATGTTCAAAATGGAGAAGTTATGTAGAAAAACTAATTTTTCTTCAAAAATGCTACAAAGAATTGGAAATAAAAGTTCGCAAGCCTAGAGAGATATATTTGTGGAAACAGAGCATATGTGAAAATATTTGGAACGTTAGGCAAGGTTATAAACATGCAATCAATTACTACCACACTATAAAAGCTTTTATTCTTCATAACCAGAGAAACTTACTATTAATTATACCATGCTCCATAGGTCGTCCTTTATCAGCTACCAAACAAAAGGCATTTTATTTCATTCTGTGTCTACAGTCAACAACAACAACAACAACAAAAATCAGCACCTTGTTAATGTCTGATGAATCCCTGGATGACTCTAGAGGGGAGTCGCTCAATAATCCAATAGCTCATTTCACTCTCATCCTACGCAGCTACCCCAGACATCCATTGCCAACAAAGTGAAATATGATATTGATCTTTCACTGCATTGTTCAGTCTCCGTGAATCTTCGGGGGTCATTTGCTGGCTGATAGATTAACTCAAGTGTGATAATCACTTTGGAAGTAAACTGTCGAGTGTTTGCACTACCCCAGCTGCTATACTGAGCACCCACGGAAACTGATTATTCCCTAAAGGGTATGCCACATAATCACATTTAACACAACTCAGAAATATGCTGGAAAAGCAGAGGTTATTGACAAAACAAGCTCCTGCTTGTATCTTCTGGGATACTGTTTGTGTTCATCTTTCCCACACTCTTTGTTTAGGAGATCTTGTTTCTTCTAACTTGCTAAGGATATCCTGAGCCATACAGACTAGTAATAATGGTAGGGAAAAAAAATGAAAACTGTGAGAAGTAAAATGTTACTTTTTTTGTACACATCCCCTTGCAGGGGGGAGGGAGATTAAAATTACAAACCAGAAAACTAATATGTCTGACTTCAAATCCCAACTTGCCACTTTCTAGTTGAGTAAGTTGCTTGGCCTCCAAATGCCTGTTGGTTCAAATGTGAGGGTTTCTTACAGGCAGATCTGGTTATGAAGACTAAATGAGTTAACTTATAGCAAATAATCAGAGTAATATCTGCCATAAAAGTAAACGTCAATATAGTTTTTGTATTTTTCAAAAGAAATAGGCAAGGAAATGGACACGCTCTGTCTATGAGAATGCTGCCTATGTGTAGGTGTGCATGTGATGTAAGCCCAGTGGAGGCAGCAATGACATCAGGACATTGTTACTCTAAGGTACATGCTATTAAACAGAATAGCATCTTCTTATGTTGATGGCACTCTAGCAGTTATTAATCGGAAAGCATTGAGTATCTACTATGTGCCATCATTTTGTTAGGCTTTGAGCTATTGTATTCTATCACCCACACACAATTATGGATAAAATGCCAGAAGGAGTGTGTGTGTGTGTGTGTGTGTTTACTCTGTTTTTTCGATGGTATTCAAGCCATTAAAACATTTCCCTTACTCCTTCCATCCTCACTCCTATGCCTCAGTCAAGCAGATTTTCCATGGGCAGCATATAAGAAACCTTATCATATACTCAGAGCAGTCATCTACAATCACTTTCTGTGAAAGCCCTCTCTTCTGTTAAATGATAAATTCAGATAGCAATCAGCTCTCACTCAGTGAGGAAAATTTGATGAGAATCAATAAGTGCTCTGTAAGCAAGTTAAAATCAAGGGTGCATGGTGAAGATATTCTAGATTTCTAAACCTGGTAACAGATTGGAATAAAGAAACTCCTCCCAATTAAAGATAGTGCAATTCGATATTTTGATATCAACTCTCTTCTTCATTAAATCTGTTATAATGGTGGGATCACATTTTCTGTGGTCACATTCCTGAAATGCGTTAGATATAATTGAACCATAGAGATTGCTTGTTTTTAATGTCCCTTCATTGATCATGACAATTCACCAATCAACTTAATATCATACATAGTGATCTATTTGAACTTGTCATTGTTAAGACACTTAGAATGCTATGTTATGCTCTAATAGAGGAAGCTAAATTTTACACCACTGTCAACTCTTGAACAGTAAAATCAAAATAACACTCTGATAAATGGAGAACAAGGACACAATTCTCACAGTTGAATCTGCCAGCATTCAGTAACTTCATGCCTTTTCTTCTAATGGTCCTATTGCCCAGTCTTTATCCAAGTTATATAATGCCCTATTAATGCTCCAGCTTCTTCAATACGTCTCAGTTGTTTCCTTTGCTAAATAGGCAAACTGTTAGGAAAGAAGTTCAGGGATACTGCGCTACTTCCTTGTCTCCCAGTTACTCTTGGCAATTTGATCAATGACAGTCCTAGTTTCCCTTTTTTATCTAAGACTACTGTGTGTATCCAAGCTGTGTTTTTGAACTGCTGCTCTGCTATTGTAAATTATATTCACATTCTCCAACCTTATTGTTTATGACACTGACAATTAACTTATTCCAGTTGGTCCTGACTCCCAGGGTAGAGGAACACAGAGGTATTGCTTTTCAAGTTTCGATCACAGAGTTTGATTATAAATGGGAGCAGAAAAGAGGTTTATCAGGCTGAAGGGTAAGGCAAAGACTATAACTTGTGGGAAAAAAAAGATATGTAAAACATTTCAGCATCTTTTCTGTTTGAAATGATGCAAAATAATGCAAATAGAGAGAGTGTTTGCAGGGGAAAATTCCTTACACATGTGAGAATTTACTTTCATTAAATTGCTTTTAGCAGCTAGTGAAAGGGAAAAATTTGTTTCTCAGAAATATGGAGGTTCTTCACCGGAAAGCTTCTAATATCCTATGCAACTGTTTTAAGAATTTTAGACTTTCACCATTATTTTATTTGCATCAAAGTTTTCTTCCAACATATTTGAGCACAAAACCATCCAACACACTCATTATTCAACCTCTTACAAAAAGATTACTTTCAAATTGAGAAGGCAAAGTTCTATCTAAATCCCAAACACTGACTCAAACCAGGCAAAGCTCCTGAAGCCTCAGGTTCACTGTGTTTGTCCATGGACCCAAAGGCAAAATGCTCCCTGGAGAAATTAAATCAATGGCTGTTCTCTGGCATCACCTCATCCTGATGAGTCAGAATTCCCCAATGGGAGTGGGCACAAAAGGACAGAATATAGGAATCTGTATTTTGTTTTTGAAAGATTCCCCAATTATTCTTGTGTGTGCTGAAACTCAAAAACTGAAATAGTAAACTCCTAGTATGATTTTTCTTTTTCAGTGTTGCGCTCAGTCATGTACTCACTGTATGCTAAGCTCTCTGTATTAGCACATAAGGTTAGATCATAATGTTCCCTGCCAGTTCATAATATTCCCAGGAGTTCATAGCACAAAGGGAGAGGAATGACAGCTAGGCAAGGGCATTTCCATGAAGCAAACCTGACAGGGCACAAAATCCAGGCTTAGTCTTTAGGTAAATGTTGAATGATGAACAAGAGTTGGCTAAGAAATATCATATATTAAATTAAAATATGCCCAGTCCTTGTTAATATTTTCATAAGTCTTCATTTAACTGTGTTATACATATATAAGTTCTCTTCTACAAAACACTTTTAGCCAAGAAATTGATTTGGTATTATTTTACCAATCAAAGAATAATATCAGAAGGTATTTTCCAAGTAACAGGAGGCATCAAAAGAGCTACAATATATTCCTTGTTTTCCAACAGGAAGAAAGACTACAGAGAATAGGAAAATTTTCAGTTCCACATTAACAGAGGAGCTCTTCATTTGTCTTAGGAAGCAAAGCTAAGGGCCAGGCTCTTAGCCTAGTGGCTAAGACCTCGTCTTGCATGCACCAGAATCCTATATCGGTGCCTGTTTGTATCTCAGCTGCAACACTTCCCTTCTATCTCTCTGCTTGTGGCCTGGGAAAACAGCAGAGGCCAGCCCAAAGTCTTGGGACCCTGCATCCACGTGAGAGACCTGGTAGAAACTCCTGGCTTCAGCTTAGCTCATCTCTGGCCATTGGGGCCACTTGGGAATGAACCAGTGGATAGAAGATCTTTCTCTCCTCCTCTCTTTATATCTGACTTTCTAATAAAAAATAAATAAATCATTTTTTAAAAGAAGCAAAACTAGGCCTAAAGCTTTGGGACCCTGTGCCCACGTGGGAGACCCAGAAGAGTCTCCTGGCTTTGGATCGGCATAGCACCAGCCATTGCGCTCACTTGGGGAGTGAATCATTGGACGGAAGATCTTCCTCTCTGTCTCTCCTCTCTGCATATCCGCCTTTCCAATAAGAAAATAATAAAAATAAATCTTTTTAAAAAAAAAAAGAAGCAAAACTAAAAGAAAAAGTAAGGAAACAAAAATTATTATCTTAAGGGCCAACATCATATTTGCCTGTATAGATAGGAAGACCTAAGTTAGACATGACAATGAAGGCAAAAGTCTCTGTCAATTCCACATGAACGTTTCCCAGGGGTCAAAAGTGCTTCTGCTTGACCAGACTGTTTGCTGGTTGGTTGACTCTGCATTTTACATGCACTGTACCTCTTCTAGTATAATTTGACTTTTCCATAAAGCATCTGACTATGTGGAAAACTGATGCAAACAATTACAATAAACTGTATTACTAAGGAAAAATTTGGCAACAAAAAAGTATTTATAAGTCGATGCTCGCTGACACACAATAGTTGCAAACAGTTACTCTCTAAGAAGAATTTGTTATTTTTCACAGAAGGCCAGCTTAAACACCAATAGGAGCAAGGCTCCGCTATCCACTTTTGAAGTCGTATGAATAATTCCGGCCTCCTATTTTGAGAATTACTAAACACTACTACAGTGTGGTCGATGACAAATTGCTTAAGACCTCCTTAAGAAGCAGCATGCACAGAAGAGGTGACAGAGTTGAAGGATGGGTAGAGTGAAGGGAACAACAAGGGAGATCAAGCTCGCCCAGAGCCAACCCCTGACCTGAAGGAGCAGGTGAGAGCTAACAAAACCCACCCATTGCCAAGACAGAGAACCAGGAGAGCACGCTCACTGACTCAGAGCTCCAGCTAGCGTTCTACACTGATCAAACCATAAGTCAAAGAACAAGCGCTTCCACTAATGGCAAGCTTCATCAGTTCCTGGGACCCAGAATAGGCTGAAGAGGGTAGGGGTTTGTGGAAGACAACAGAAAATATCCGCACAGAAGAGAAAGTTGACTCTGGATGAGGCCTGAAAGTTGCCTTTCAGCATTTGAGATCTATAAGGTCTTTTTCAAATTTACTCAGATATAGTTTCCTATTGTCATATGTATTTCCATTTTTATTAATCATTTCTTTGCCCATGCCCAGGGATTTGAATTAATTGGATTCTCACTGTTTCATAGTGTCTTTACTCATAGTGCACTGTTAATATTCAAAATAAAGTTCCAGGTGTTTGTTCTAGCCGTTCAGATGTCTACCTCCCACAGGAGAGTAACTGCGTTTGATTCCCAGTTCTTGCTCTTGCTTCCAGCTTCCTGCCAATTCAGTCTTGGGGGAGCACATGATTTTTCAAGTTTTTGTGCCCATACTACCCACGTGGGAGACCTGGATTAAGTCTCCAGCTTTCAGCTTTAATCAGCCCAGTTCTGTCTAACACAAATATTTAGTGAATGAATGAGCTGCTCAGAACTGACTCACTCTCCCCAATTCTTTCTCTCTCCTTCCCTCATCACTGAAAATATTTTTTTAAATCCAGTTCTATATTTAAGAACCATTTCAAAATCTATTTTCTCTATGACACCTGTCATGATTATCTAAACTAACTTAAGTCTCTTCCTCTCCTTCTAATTTGAGAACACCTCAGACAAAGTTTCTTTGGAGATCTCCCCAATCAAAATGCTGGACTCAGAACCCTAACCAAGAAAAGAAAGAAGACAGAACAGGTCAATCAACCATCTCAGCTATATGTTGGCAGCGAAATACGGGGCAAACGGAGACTCTATGATGGACTATGTCAATCAGTGGATTCTTCAAAGACCTCATAGTGCTTGGAGTGGCAAGACTGGCAGCGATTCATAATTGTTGAAATATCAAAACCACTTGAGCAAGAACCTCGGAGCATACCCTACATCTGGGACCTGGGGAGGGTGGGGAAATTGGGGGGGCCTTCTCCCTTAATACCCCCCTTTAAACATGAAGGAAACAATATGGAAAAAATACTAGTCTTACCCACTTTCCTGTAGCCCTTGAACCTTTTTACCCTAATTAACTATGTAAAGTTTGTCAAAATATTTTTTAAAAAAAGGAATCTACCTTAAAAACATTTGTCTTGGGCCACTGTTAAGCTGATGCTTACACACTGGCATCCCACATGGGAATCCTGGTTCAAGTCCTTGATGATCCAATTCTTATCCAGCAGGCAGTTGGCACAAATGTTTGCTCCCTGGCTTCACGTGAGGGAGACCAGGTAGGGTTCCTGGCTCCTGGTTCGGTCCTGGCTTAGCCATGGCCATTGAGGTCATTTGGGGAGTGAACTAGTGAATAAAAAATCCCTTTCCCTCTCTGTCTCTTCCTCCCCTTCTCTCACTCTGCCTTTCAAGTAAAAATTTTTAAATGACTTTAAAATATCTTAACTCAATATTTGTTTCCAAGCTCTTTGGAGGCATTACCAAGTGTCCCTCAACCTGTGCTCTTTCTGTTCTAGTCCCTTGCCCAATGTCTTCTGCATCATCATAACCATGAAAGTCTCCCTGAACTGCATTCAAATTAATGGATGATTACAGATCTAAATAAGTTTCTTTCAACTTTCCTCAATAAGAAGGGGAAAAACAAAGCTAAAGATGCAGGAGATAATACTTTGGCTGAGCAAAAGCTTTTTATAAGAATAAACTGCTGAAATCTTTTGCCTCCAGCTCCTGTTGAATGTGAAGGTGATTTCAGACTATAGCCATATCTTGTTCTATTGCATATTGCTTTATTGAACTTTGTAGATATTGCAATTTTCACAAATTGACTATCGGAGACAACTCTATGTCTAGTAAGTTTGTCAGCTCCATTTCTTCAACAGATCACTACCATTTCTCAACAATAAAGTATTTTTTAATTAAGGTATGTGCTTTTTATTTACATAATGCCACTGTACCTTTAATACACTATAGTACAAACATTTTCTATATATGTTTTTTGGAAACCAAAAAATTCACGTGATTCATTCTTTTTCATATATTTAGTTTTTATTGCTAAAGCATGCCTGAGAATCCAAAGAAATGGTACAATGGACAGCCTCATCCACCCACCATGCAGTAATGAAAACTTGATTCATAAGCATTTTGGTAATTTCACACTCTCTTAAAAAAATATGAGTTGGAATTTAAATCTGATGCAGGTCTTTAGATATCTAGCACAGTAAATAAAACCTCCACATCTCAGTTCATTTCTTAATCATAGAACCCTCCAACAGAATTTTGCTGGGAAAAAAATATATACAACTCAGGGGAAATATGTGACTAATGGTCTAAGGGATTATTTGCTAAGCTTTTTTTGGATCCCAAATGATGTCCTTAGTTCAGCCTCTTGTCTCCTGTTTCATCATCCAACTCCATGGTGGCTGGCTCACACACAGACACACAGATACACACACACACACACCAGGCAGTCCCACCCATCAGCAACATTATTACCCAGAGCAGCTGGCAGATCCTGTGGAGAAGCTGCTATAGCCCTCCTAGGAGTCCATTCTTGCACTACACTAGTGCATAGGAAGGTGCTAGCACACTGATTAACTTCATTCACCCATTTGCTTCATTCTCATCAGCAGCAACTCTGCAGCTCCTGCACTTAATTAAAACATTAGAGAAAACTAGTGCAGTGTTTCTACTGAACCCAAGGTACAAGATCAGAAAACTGCCGGAGTATCTCATGTGATGGAAGTCATCCTGGGTAGCTTCCTCAAGTCCCTCTTAAGGACTAAAGACTACTGCATGTCTTGAGCTGTAATGATGAGAAACAAAAGTACCATATCACCTTTTTCCTTGACTCTCCAAACGAACAGCGCACAGATGCACCAAGGGGTGGATCATGGAACCACTGAGACAACCCTGCACCTCTAGTGTCCACTGCCTTAAAAATCTAGACAGACGCTTAGGTGATGCAAGAAGCATAAATGGGTCTCAGGTGAGGTTTTGCTCTTGTTTCTCTGAATGTGTAAGGACAGATCAGTAACTCTCTTCACCCAAGCAGGTACCACTCTTTCCCTGGCCATTTACACTGCAATTCAGACCTGTTTAAAGGTTTTAGCAGCACCTGGAGGAGAGCCTCCAGCATCCACTGCCCTCAACAAAGATGATTTGGTTCTACTCTAGGGATTGGCCAAAGTCACGACACATTTCACAATTCTAATGCATATTTCAGGTTATTTACTTAGCCAAGAATAAGCTCTATCAAAGTACTTACTCTAAGTCAAAGCAAAAACAAGGCCTTAATGTGAAACGCAAGGAAAGCACTACGCAAATTAAAAAAATTCTTAAAAAAATTATTACTATCCCCACACTCTTTCCCATTTTGTGGGCCCAAATTTGATTGTCAATTTGATTACCTTGGAATACAACCTTGGTTGAAAGGATGAACCACGGCCCTGCAGATGATGGGATATTCACTTTATTACAGTGATCTGAAGTCAAACTCACAAAATCTCTAAGATATGCCTATATGCTCATTTGGGGTTTATTTTTCTTTTTGTATTTGCTTATTTAGGAAACCAAGGCTGTAACACAACCAAAGCTAGCCAGTCACGGGGTTAGTTATTGTGGGAAATATTATGTAACAAAAAGGTTTAACTAACTTGACTTCAGGAACACAGAAATGCACACGTGCACTTTAAACATTTCTGGCAGGGTACCCAGCAACAATTAAACACCACCTTTATGGGAATTAAGTGCACAACTTACATGGAAATGTCTGAGTTCAAGTCCCAGGTCCACTCTTCTATTTTTTTTTTATTAAACTGCATTTTGGGAGGCAATAACCCTATCACATGGATTAGATTCCTGATTCCTGGCTCCTGGATGGCCCAACCCTCTCTGTTGTGGGAAGTAAGGAAATACACCAGCAGATGAGAGATCTCAGTCTCTGTGCCTTTCAAATAAATGAAATAAACAAATTTTTCAAGTTTATGTAAAATAGAATAAAAATATATATTTGAAAGGGAACAAGACTGTAAGGTTCCCTGTCCTTTCCACATGTAGATATAAATTTGAATAGCAATTAATGGATTTTCATCTTTATACTTCAGTAATGAATCTTCTAAAGAAATCAAGAAAGCACTCCTATTTCCAATAGCTACCAATAAAAAAAGAAAAAAAATACTAGAAACAAATTTAGCCAAAAAGTTAAAGGATTTATACTTTTAAAGCTAAATATAATTGATATACCTTGACGAATGCACAAAAAAAAATTGAAGAAGAAATATCCTTAGGTATACATACTAAGATGATTTACAGATCCAGTAAAGTCACAAACAAAATTCCAAGGACATTCTTCCAGAACAATGAAAAACACTACTAAAATTTGTGAGGAACCACAAAAGTTCACAAGGAAAATCCAATCAAAAGCAAGAAGCATTGTATTACCTGAGTTTACAATGTATTATAATGTTACAGTAATCACAAAAACAGATGGAGGAAGAGCATAGAATACAGATCTGAGAAGTATCTCCAGCCAGTGAATCTTTCACAGACGTGCTAAGAATATATTTTGGGGAAAGAGTGGTCTTTTCAGTAAACTTGATATCTACACTTAGGAGAAAATATACCATTACCGTCCATCAGTTACAAAACTCAATTCAAAATGAATTAAAGATCTAAATTTCAGACTTGATACTTTGAAGCTACTAGAAGAAAATGGCAGCTATGTTTCCAAACATTGGAATGGACAGGGATTTTTTAGGATTAGACACCAAAAGCATTGAAAACAAAAGTAAAAATAGACAAATGGGATTTCATCAAGCTAAATAGCAAAGGAAACAAACAATACAGGAAATCTTCACTTTAGCAGAGAGAAGATATTTCAAAGTGATATATCTGACAACGGGTCAAAATCCAACACATATAAGAAATTCAGACAATACAATAGCAAACAAAAAAAAAATCTCAAATCCAACTTCCTAAGTGGGCATTATATCTAAACATAATTTCTAAAATGAAACATACAAATAACCAGCAGGTGCAAGAAAAAAAAATCAACATCATTCATGCTCAGGGAAATGCAAATAAAACCACAATGAGGTTTCACTTCACTCCAGTTTAATTGGCTATTATCAAAAAGACAAAAGGTAATGAATGCTGGTGATGATATAGAGAATAGACACACACAGACACACACACACTATATGTATGAGAGAGAGATAGGCAGATAGCTATCATATGATCCAGCAGTCTCACTCTGGGGTAAATGTCCAAGGGAAATTAAATAATTCTGTCTGTCATGCATCTGTAAGAACATGGATGAAATTGGAGATCATTATGTTAAGTAAAATAAACCAAGCACAGAAACAGGAGTTACACATGATCATACTCTTATGAGGAATATTTTAAACAAACAAACAAAAATAAACATTGATCTAATAAAAACTAAAAGCATACCAGTGGCTGAGTAAGGCATGAGGAATGATGGAAGGAGGGTCAGTTAAATGGTAATAAGTTATAGCCTGATATGAGTAAGAAGTTAGTCTTCTATTGCACAGGAGGGTGAGTCTAGATACCATAATTAGCCACAAATTTCTTTAATAAAAGAAACAACTAGAAAAGTAGAGGTTAATGATTTTTGCTGTATAGAACTGTTAAATGTTTAAAGAGATATGATTGCCTGCATAATGTATACATGTATTGAAATACCATACAACACTCCATAAATATAAGTAATTTGATATACCAATTGAAAGTCTAAAGACTGAACAAAAATAAGGCTATTTTGTATAAAATAAACTTTACATCCATGCACAATTTTTTTTATCATGTGCATTTTCCTTGTCTTTTTTAATTTTCTCTTTGTGTGTCTGGTGGGGATCGGTGGTTGGTAATGACTTCAAGGAACATATTCCAAAAAAAAAAAAAAAATCCCTATTAAGGAAAGGGAAAGAAGACCTTCTGAGAATGAGAACTTATATCTAATCACCAGGATTAATTATTAGACTCTGTCCCACTAGATCATCTGTAATTCTTGGCAGGCAAATATTACATTGAAGTCTTCAATTACAATGACTAAAGGAAACTTTTTTTTAGAAAATTTAATAAGCACACTGCTTCTTTAATGGTTTTTTATACATGCTCAAGCAGCTCAGATACTGCCATCACAGCAAAAAATTCCAGAGTCTTCTGAATATATTTCATGCTCCTTTTTAATGACCTCATTAGACAAATCAGATTTTTTTGGCAAAGCAAGGCTAAAAATTTTATCTTACAGTGATGTGTGATGTCCCAGCCATCAAACAATACAGAATACGCGCTCTTAGAACAACCAAGCTGTTGCAATAATGAAAAAAGAGGGACACGATGAGAAAAACAAGATTTCTCCTCTACCCTCGAGGAGTTAATAATCTTGTTACCCAGACAAGGTGAACCTAGAATATTGCAATCAATGATGCATGACAGTGCATAACCAAGAGGCACAATTATATGGTGGACTGATAGCTGAGAGTTAGAAAAATGTCTGAGTCTCAGCTCAGTCTCTTACTTGCTCTGCATTTTCAGAATACTCATCTAATCTCTCTGAGCTTCAGGTTCCTTTTGTGAATATGGCATCCTAAAGATTTAACTGGGAAATAATAATGTGTGTACAAGGCAATTTAATAAATTGTAACTTTCTGTATATGGTTCATTTAATTCTTAAGCACTTATTGGAAATTCTCTGAATGACAGAAAACTTTCCCAGCACTACTGGAAATATGAAAATTAAAAAGCTACCGTCGCAGGACAGCATTGTTGGATAGTGGATAAAGCAATAGCCTGTAACATTGGTATCATTTGTGCACGTCAGTTCTCGTCCTAGCTGCTCCACTTTCAATCCAGCTCACTGCTAATGGTCTGGGAAAATGCAACAGAAGATGGTCCAAATGTTTGGGCCCTTGTCACCCACCTAGGCAGCCTCAAAGAAGCTCCTGGCCTTGGTCTTGCCCACCCCTGCTCTTTGTGAAATTCTGGGGAATGACTGAGTGGAGCAGACTTCTCTCACTGTCTTTCTCTCTCTTCCACTGACCTTCAAATAAAATTTTTAAATCTTTTTTAAAAAGTGCTACAGTTTTTTCCCCAAAAAGTCCAACGAAGCATGGTGTTCTAGGCTTCTTTTGAAGAGACTGAGACTCCCAACAGCTGGGATAGTGAAAATAAAGGAGGAGTGATACTTCAAATTCACCAGCAATATACGACATGAACTTTCAGTTAAGTCAATAGTAAGACTCTACACATCTATCAAGCAGCAGAACTCAGATTTTTAATAATAAAAAAGGCATTCATCTCAGAAATGTGAGTGGATATTAACAAGGCAGTTAAAAGGGGAATTTTATAGGACATCTGTGGCTCAATGCACCCAACGAGGCAAATGGTTGTCATTTCCAATCAACAGAGAGTGACTGCCTAGAGCATAGCTTCAGGAAAAATACGAAGGCTTTGTCTGGGCTCAGAGGGAATGAGTGTCATGATAAAATATTAATGGTAGCCTTGGGCACTGGATGGCAGAGTAGTTTCCCAAGTTCTCTTTGTCAACCCCACTTATACCTGCCCCAGCTACCTTCTGAGACTCGAACAAGAAAGAATATGGTGACTCTGAGGGTTTTCCCATTAGATTCAATAAAACAGTAAAACCTTCATAGCAACTGTTATGTTCTCTGAAATGAAAAGGATTCAGCAAAGCAAACACTTTCATGAAAATCTCAGCTAAGCAACGTTAGCACTTTCCCATTTACATGGATAACTATCTGAGGACAAAGATGAAGGATAGTTATTGATCTTGAATCATTGAGAGTCTACTCAGGAAAACAGTTTGAAAACAAACAATAACAGAGCAAACAGGATCTTTCTAAAACAACAATTTTCAAAGGATGAAATGCCTTCATTTTACTTGGGTTAGTTACAAGAAAGGAAACAGCAAACTCAGTTCCTTAGCTCCAGCTGGATCGGAACCTGAGCATGCTTCTTTACTGCAGTCCCAGGCCTTCCACGGTTAATCAGCAAGAGCCCCTACAACTTCAGTTGTTCCAGTTCTTAATTTCTCACCAGTGAGAGGTTCTCGCCTACTGCCTTGACAGATTACCCTCAACTTTCCTGAACCACATAAAAGTTAGGATCAAGTACCTTGCCACCCATATGTGAACCCCTAAGAAAAAAAATCTTTATACAAAGTTACCACGAGAAATAGATTACAGGTAAGTTTTTAAAAGCAGTGTATCCAAATATACTTTCTCACTTCATAATCATGGAGGCAAAGTTCCGAAAGTCCCAAAACCTGAAGTGTGGACAGGTGTAATTCCTGATTTGGATGATCAAAATGCTCTGAGGACCTAGGATTATGCAAAAGGAAATGAGACGGGCAGGAGATGAAGGTCAGGCAGAGATTGACACAAAGAGCTGATGTGGTTGCATGAGCGGGGCAGCCATCCAGTTTCTCTCCCCAGAGCCTTGAAGCTGGCCATGACTGAGTAAGTTAGCATCAAGAGACCGACAATGTTCTTGGGCCGATGTCAGCGAGCTGTGGGCCTCTCAGACTGGCCAGATTGTCCTGCTTCAGGGAATGCTCATCTACTGCAAAAGACAGAGAAGAGTCCTGGTGGTCACTAACTCCAACCTCAGAGGATTCCCTTGTACTTGGTCAAAAATGAATTAAACATCAGGTGCCCAAAGCTGGAAATATTCCGGATGTTTGGAGAAGAGCTAAAGCTAAAGATGATATGAAGAAAAATCTTTCAGGAATAAAAACAAAATAAATTCCTAAGAGTCCCACTGTAAAATAATTCAAGGCATCATTCTTGAGAAATGTGTATTTTGCATTATTGAGTAGTGTGCTATAGGTGTTTTATACATGTCAGATGTAGTTGGTTTATAATTTTTACAAGTCCTTCTGTTTTAGGCCATTTGTATTGTTATAATAAACACCCAAGACTGGATAGTTTCTAAGGAACAGAAATATGTTTCTCACAGTTAGGAAGCTAGGAAATCCAAGGTCAAGATGGCAAGCAGCTTTGTGACCTAGTGTATGTCCTGTCTGCATCCAACATGGCAAACAGATGCTGTGTCTCCCACAGGGAGGCACTCAGGGCAGAGAGCATAACAAAAAGATCAAACACTGCAAGAAGCATGAGGGTAGAACTCTCATGTCCTAATCACTTTTTAAATGCCTCATTCCATCTCTTACTACCATCACATTGGTCATAAGTTCTAATTCTTGAATGTTTGAGGGAACACATTGAAACCATAGCACTCATTCTTTATTGATCAACTTGGTTGAACAATCAGTTATTGAATTATGAAGTACTAAGTTTCCCAACTATCACTGTTGTTGCATGTAGTTTTGAATTTTGTCACTAGGTGAATATGTTTGTAATGATTACAACTTCCTGATGGATTCATTATTTTATCATAAGATATTTATAAAATATCTTTTTGTCTGTAGAAGCCTTTCTTTCCTCAAGTCTATTGTGCTGGTGTTAATATAGCCACACGAGTTCTCTTTTGGTTTAGTTTGCATGATAAATCTCTTTCTATCTTTTCACTTTCAAGACATTTATATCTTTGAATATAAAATATGTTGGCTGTAGACAGCATGGAGTTAAATAACCTTACAATTTCTTTTTTGGAGAATTTTTGTGATATTATTTGTGGCTTTCCACATGTTCATATTTTGTAAAATTAAGGTACAAGCAAGGGAGCCATTAATTTCAACAAAATTAACTTCTCTGAGGAAGTAGTCACTGTGTGAAGACAGAGCAACTTCCCCTGGTATATAGTTTCTTCTAATATACGGCAGATATAAACATTTTCTGCTTAGGGCTTTTACCAATCTCACATATAGATCAAAACTGACTCTATTTATTGGTATCATTTGTGTTGTTCCTTCCCATCTCTTCTGTCTTCTTTATAGTTTGACAAAGAATTGATTTTTTTTTAAATATGTTTTTTACTTTTTCACTGAGATAGATCTACTGTTCTTGTAGGAAGAGAAGCTTATAGCAAAAAGCTAAAATCCTTAATTATATTTCATGTCAATTGTAAGAATGAAATTGCAAACTATTATGTAAAATGGCACATCAGGCATATACAAACGAAAGGACTTCAAATGGAAGATTTGGGGTTAAGAATAAGCAGAAGACTCAGCTTTGCATTTTTAATATACTTACAAGCAAGACTCATATTCTTTTCCACATATAAGAGATTAAACATGGGAAGAATCAAGATGGGGTAACAGTGTAAGGACACGTGTAAACAGACAGATATATCAGCCAGTGTGAAGCAGAGAGGGCACATTCCAGGAAATAGAAAAGGAAAGAATAACAGTAGAGGAGTACCTGGAGACTGACAGACACAGGAAAGCAACGAAAACAACATTGTAGTAGTACAGTGACTGATACCCCAGCAGCATTCAACGAACTGCAGTCTAACTCCACCAGCAGCTAGAACTCCACCAGCAACAAGATGGGAAAGAACATTTGCTGGGATTTCCAGAGGTGAACCCAGACAAAGGACTGCTTATCCTGCTGGTCTGTTTCATTTGATGACAAGCAGAAACAGAGCAGCAGGTCCTAGACGGGTAGTGTGGGAACAGGGTGGATATCATAGTCCATTCTACATCCTAGAGCCAAATCGGGAGCCATTTTGTTTAAAGATCAGGACTATGAGGCAGGACTGCGCATGCCCTGAGCTAGGAGAGATCTCATTTCTGACTCAGTGAACTGCAACAATGTGGCATCCTACAGGTTCCACCAAAGACAGGTCCTGGTAGCCATCAGATCTGATGGCCAGCAGATCAAGAACTCTAGTAGTGGCACATCAGGCACCATTTCGTACAGCGTGGCAAAGAATTTAAGACTACAGGGCAACAGTGAGCTGTGCATGCGCTGAGCTCAACAAGAACTCACTGAGCTCAGTGCATTTCACTGGCCCCATAGGAAAATAATACCAACTACGGCATTGTACTAGTTAAAACAGGCCCATGTGGCCCTCAGACCTAATGGCCAACAAGTTCCAGCAAAATCAGCACCACCAACAACCTAGCTATATAGGACACCTGGTGTCTCCCTAATGCTGGGACCTGCTCCAACTGGAAGTGGGAGAAAGTTTGTATAGACAATGGTGCAGCCTCAGCATGGTATCACAGGAGGTGGAGAGTGGTGAGCCAGGATGTAGGGCTATGGAGACCATGGTAGAAATCTAACATAAGAACCCAGACCTGGAACTGGCTGGAGGGAGTGATACAAGTGATTACAAACAAAGAGCCATGTACCAACTGCAATAAGTAAAATCAAATTGTAGACCTGTGGGTGACAAAGCTTAGAAACCTGCCCCAAGGAGAAGAATCTGATAACCAGAAGTACAATGACCACGAGCAAAAGAAGAGACAGAGGAACAATGAATATTGCTGGAAAACTCCCCTGGAAAGGAACAAACCCTTTGCCAACTTCAGAGTTCACTGAGGAAGACATCGAGAAAATGGGGGATACAGAATTCAAAACACTTGTTACAAAGTTTCTTACCAACAATGAGAGCACATAAAGCAGGCATTCAAGGAATTCAAGAAATATGTCACACAGGAAATGAATCCAATGAAAGCTGATATATCAGAAGTGAAGAATACAGTGGAGCAAATTAAAAGTACAGCGGAGAATCTCCAAAGCAGAATGAAGCAGGCAGAAGAAAGAATCTCAAAATTAGAAAATATTTCCTGTCACCAGGGGGAAACACACAAAAAGCTGGAAGCAGGGCTGGGTCAAGCTGAAAAAGTATTCAAGAATTGAAAAAGACTATTCAAAGGCTAAATATAAGAGTTATTGGAGTCACAGAAGGTACAGAAAGAGAAGCTGGGTTTGCAAATGTATTTAATGAAATAATAAGGGAAAATTTCCCTAATCTAGAGAAAGAATTGGGAAACAAGATCCAGGAGGGGCACAGAACTCCCAACAGGGTTGACCAAAGTGATCTTCACCAGGACACATGATAATCAAGCTTTCTTCAATCGAACATAAGAAAAAGATCCTTAAATGTGCACGTGAAAAAAAAAATGAGTTGACATATAAAGGAATGCCAATTAAATCCACAGAAGACCTCTCACAGAAAACTCTACAGGCCAGAAGAAAATGGAGCAACATATTCCAGATTCTAAAAGAAAAAAATTGTTGGCCCAGGATAACGTACCAGCAAAACTTTCCTTTGTCTTTGAAAATGAAATAAAATTCTTCCACACTAAAGTTCAAAGAATATACCTCTTCCAATCCTGCCCTACAAATGATATTCAAATATATTGTCTGGACAGAGAAACGGAATAGCACCCACCCAAATCAAAAGCAAATGTGAAGAACAATCCAGTAAAATAACAACAGAAGACTAAACCAATGAACAACCCATTGCTAAAATGTCAGAATCAAATTACCATCTATTCATATTAACCTTGAATGTAAATGGCTTAAACTCATCAATCAAACGTCATACATTAATAGACGAAATTAAAAAATAAAATCCATCTATTTGTTGCCTACAGGAGACATATCTCACCAACAAAGATCAATAGAAACTATATTCCATTGATTTTTTTGTTGTTGTTGTTAGTTTCATCTCCTCAAAACACTTTGCAGGCTAACGCTTGGAGGCCGGAAGAACTCAATCCCCACCTTCCACTGAGTTACAGTGACTAATGTGTCACTGAAGAAATATTTAAATTCTTGGTGTTGTTAATTTCTTTTTTTTGTCTTCCTGTCGTTGATTATGTTTTGTGGTTTTTCATTTAAGGGAATGTATAGTAACTGTGTAATGGAGACTATCATATCTAGCATCATATTATTTAACTTCATGGCACTGTACATTTCTATTTTTTCTTCCTGTTGCTGATTTTGTATTTTGGCTTTTCATTAAAGAGGATATATAGCAACTGTGTAATGGAGACTAGCATTTCCAGATGTGAGGATACAAAGTCCAATATGCATCTCTACTTCCAGACAAAGATGGTCTCCGAATAAAACTGCTTACTATATCTTGACAATAGGATGCTGGACTCTCTGCCATTGTCTATGCCCACAATGGTGGACATATCGTTATATATGAAGAACTTTACTATAGTAATGATATAGGCGAACTCAGTGATGGGGAAGGGAACTGGGGAGGGGATAAGGGAAATCCCAGGATCTATGGAACTGTATCATATAATGATAATAATAAAAAGAAGTAAAATTTTAAAAAGAGAGATATAAAACACAGAGGTGTAGATTGGTAATTGCAGTAATATCATAAGGCCAGTTTCAAGTAAATGGCAAATAAAGGCTCCTTCTGAAACCAGAAAGATCTAGAAGTCGATCTATTAAGCTAAATTTTTTGTTGAAGATTGTTTAAGATTTACAGAGAAGTGGGCCCAGCACAGTGGCCTAGCAGCTAAAGTCCTCACCTTGAACACGCCCCAGGATCCCATATGGGCGCTGGCTCTAATCCTGGCAGCTCCACTTCCCATCCAGCTCCCTGCTTGTGGCCTGGGAAAGCAGCTGACGATGGCCCAAAGCCTTGGGACTCTGCACCCATGTGGGAGACCCAGAAGAAATTCCTGGATCCTGGCTTCGGATCGGTGCAGCACAGGTCATTGTGATCACTTGGGGAGTGAATCATTGCATGGAAGATCTTTCTCTCTGTGTCTCCTCCTCTCTGTATATCTGACTCTCCAATAAAAATAAATCTGAAAGAGTTATAGAGAAGCACTACAGAAATCTGAGTTTCATGTTTAAAAAGTGGCATAAATGTTTTTAAACTTAAGTCAAAGTCAGAAACAATGAGGTATCAGTTTGCCATGACACTCAAACATTTATAAAATTCCCTCAATGATTTTTCACTAGATGAAACACAAACCTGAGTAGCACGAAGTGGAGGCCTTCCCAAGCAACTTGCTTCTTAGGACTCACTGGAGTAGAACACAGAGTTCTGATGAACTAAGGGATACAACTGTAAATCGAGATTGTCCAACTCAGACTCTGTCCCTTTCAGCTCTCCAATCTAAATACACACTATTAGGCTGGAGACAAGACAACTACTTTCACGCTGCCCTCAGATACCTACTGCCAAAAGCAGCAGAGAACTAATGGGGGTTTTCTAGGGGAAGACAAATATTTGGCCGTCCTACACTCATCCTCCAATTTTCCAAACCTTTGTCACAGACATCGGGGTGTTGTTAACAATTAATGATTAAAGGTCTTACATTTGTTTGGTTTAATGATAGTAACTAGACACCCTAAGAGGAATAAACCTATATATTTTAACAAAATATTCCTGGAAGTTTAGTTTAATCCCAAAGCAATAAATTTCCACAGGTAACATCTAGAGGTACTAAAGCACCTCTGTGTTTGTTCCAACTCACAATGTCGTCAATTGCCTGAAAATAAAAGGCCTCTTGCTGTGCTTTCCGCCAGCAGCTGAATCCCTCACTCACTCTCCCATAGCAACCACTGATTTAAGAGATGCATCTCCAGCAGTCGCAACACAAGTGAGGTGCAGCATCATTGCTTCCAGAGCTGAACAGCTCCATTGGCCAGGCATAAACCATCTACAAAATAAAGCACTGAAGTGCATTCATCATGCAAGAGGAGCAGATAGAACCACTCAGCATGCAGATTAGGTCCATCTGCTTTTTCATCTGCAGCAAGGCAATGCACCCAGAACTCTCCTCTCTCAATGCCCAGAAGACATTCATTTAACCATTAATCTACACTCTGAATATTCACAAGAGCAACACACTGTAATTGGTTTATAATTATTAATTTCAGCTTATGATTACCAGAGATAAGCTATATATTCCCAGCATTTTGACATTAATAACAGAAAGCTCAGTAATCAGTGTTTAAATAATTCATTCTATCACCAGAATGTCATAATTCTTGGATTGACAGGAACATGAAGCAAGTAGGATTGGATGGCGACTGTAAAGTTCTTTCACTGTATGGAGACATAGAAGACAGCGGCAAACAATCAAGGTAGTGAAATGGTAGACTATGCCAGAGAGCAGAACGTACTAAACAGATCAACTGGATGGCTTTAATTGAATCACATTCTGATGATATACATTTTATATACATATATGTCTCAAAAGTGCACAATAATCTGTTACACAGGTGAAAGACATATCATAGAATGGCAGTGCTTCTAAAAAGCAGGAAAATTTGTTCCAAGAGTTTTGGATGAATTCACATACCATACGGCAGTATTGCGTTTTTAACACTTTTCTCAAGAGGAAAAAGTAACATTTTGTATCACTACATCAAGGGAGTTTAGGAAGGATTGAATTACAATAAATGAATTTACATGAGGAATCGTTTTTTATCAAACATGAATGCTTAAGATGAAAGAATAAGACATTATGCACCCAAAGAGAGCTAAGCTTCTTTAAAATAATCCTGTTAGAATGTGAATTTTAGGATCTGATACTTTATGAATGTCATCAGCCGCTGGCCTGTCACCTGTATCTTTTACTCTGTGCCAATCTACTCAAAGGAAGGAGTTGCTGATTTCCAAATGTGTCTGAATTTACATTTCATCTACTCTCTCATTCAAAGTCCGGCAGCATGGGCAAAAAAAACTGTCACCCTGAAATATACTCCAAGGGCCTATGTGAGTTCTGAAAAAACAAAACAAAAACAAAAACAGGGCTTCAAAGGGCTCCGCTACTCCTCTTCTTTGCTGAAAAGAGCCCAAGACAGCATCTTTCGTTTTAATTCCAACACTTTCCCTGAAGGTTGTTATTAACACAGAAAAGCATTCTCTTCTGGGAGGCAGATAGTTGGTGCAGTGACTAAGACACTGCTTAGCCCTAGTGTTGAGTCCCACATTGACCTTCCTGCTAACGTGCACCCTGAGAGGCAGAGGGTTACAGCTCAAGTGGTTCAGTTCCCACCACCTACCTGAGAGGCCTGGACCGATGTTGTGGATACTGGTTTTCACCTTAGCTGAATGCTAGCTCTTGTGACCATTTGGGGAGTAAATTAGAAAACTAAAAGAGAAGTATCCCTTTGTCCCTAACTCTCAAGTAAACAAAAATATTTAAATTTAATTTAAAGACCTCTCTAGATATCTTTATCTGCCTTTCAAACAAATGGAAATATTTTCAAAATGCTTAAAAACTCTCTATTTTTTTTTAATCAAGAGTAACAGAGAGGAAAGAAGGAACAGAGAGACATTTCATTTACCAGTTCATTCCCCAAATGGCCACGACCTCCAGGGTTATACCTGGCTTTCAGGTCTTCCACACAGATGCTGGGGCCCACTCACTTGGGCCATTTGTCACTGCTTTCCTGAGGCACTAAGAGGGAGCTGGATTAGAAGTAGAATATCCAGCATTTGAAATGGTACTCCTACAGCATGCCAAAGTGGCAGGCAGCAACCTTTATCCACCTTGCCACAATGCCAGCCCCTAAAACTCTCTATTTAAGAAATCATATATAAAATGATAGTATCCTCATACGTGAATAATTAATGAGTTTCTAAACAACAATATGGAAAAGAACATGCAGGGAAGAAGTAAGCTTTACTTACAGAGTAGGATGTTGGAAAAAGTCACAAAAGACAGTTGAATGTTCACAGTCATCTGCAGGGTTTTTCCAAAACAGAATTCCCCATCTTATCCTATGAAATGCTGATTCATTAGCTCTGGAATAAGTACTAGGAATTTGTAGCTTTATCTATTGTTGCATATGATTATGATAATCCACGTGACTGAAGAACCACTGCACATCAGTCCCTACAGGATCTTAACGCTGATGAGCCTTACACAGCCACTGGGTGAGACCTTAGCCGAGAGTGCCCTGAAGGAACTAATTATTTCTTCTCCCTGTTAGTGTGGCAAGGGAATATACCTGAAAGATCAACAAGTTGGTGGCGCATGAATGAGTCTGAGGCACGGGACAAAACAATCCACAAGCCTTGGCAAACAGAGGTGTCAGGTGCACGAGAGGTCAGGAAACACTGAATTTTCATTGCACTAGTCTTATTGCCCAGTCAACGAGGACCAATGCAAGAGAATGTTTAACTAATTAAATAAGTCATTTTTATTCCTGGAGAAAAAAAACTGTATGGAGAACTTACAGAAACATCACACCAGAGGTAGGCATTGTGGCATAGTGGGTTAAGTCCCTCTGTGTGGAACACTTTTATTTCATTCAGGATTACTTGTTTGAGACCTGCCTTCTCAGCTTCCAACCCAGCTCCCTGATAACGCATCAAAAGATATAGCAGATGGTCTAAGTACTTGGATCTCTGTCACCCAGGTGGGAGACCATGACAGACCTCATAGCTCCTAGTTTAGACCTGGCCAACTCTGGCTAATGTTGCCATTTGGATAGTGAACCAATGTATATAAAATTCTCTTCTCTCTGTCTCTCTCTCTCCCCCTACCACCTCAAATAAATGAAATAAAGAAAATTAAAAAGAAAAACATACTCCAAAAGTACTCCCATTCTCCTGAGAGGAAGATGGATGTTTCTTTCTTAGGAAAACATAAAGATAACAAATACAAATTTCTTTCCAACGAGGTCATCAAATGTTCTCTCTGGGAAAAGCACTGGGATCATATTATCCCAGCCATGAGAATTAGATCACATGACCTCAAACAAAAAAGATGCTGGGTATGGGTGATTTTATCCTTAAATGTGCTCACAATATTTTAGGAGTTTACATCACAGCCTCAAAACACAAGTAATAATGAAATAGAATTGAAAGATGCATTAGGTATCTTTTAGCCAAAAGCTGTAGAAAATTCTCATTAACTTTACCTCCAGTGGATTTCTAGTTCCTTTCCCCATCTCTATGAGTGAGACCCCATCTGGCTTGTATGGCTACATCCAATTCCAACACAAGGCACACCTAATTCCTGTCACACTGCCAGGTCCACTCCTTCCTTATTGTGAGGCCTTATACATGAACAGCACAATTTCAGGACTCAGCCATGTACTTGAGATACAGATAAAGCAAAAGTAATGTAGTACCAAATATCCAACCCTGAGGTACACCCATATAAACCCTGGGTAGCCCCTTAATAATGTGGTATTATCAGTTCCAGGAGAACAATGATGCTGAGAAATATGCAGAGTAAAACAGGCAGGCAAGCTCTGATAAGATTTGGATATTCAGAAAGTCATGTTTTAAGACATTGGAGGATCTCTCATGTCATTACTCTTCTAAGTCCTAATAATTTCCAATGACAAGATTTTGTTTGTTTTTCACATCAATGGGAATATAGACCATGATTCTTTTTTGTTTTTTAATGCAAGTGACCTTGGTGATAGAGCACACACAAATGATTCTTCATCTAAATCAACCTGAATATAGCCATACTTAGAAAAGAAAAAGAAAGAAGAAAGAAATGTAAGTTCCTTACTGCATCAACTCATGTAAATATTTACGAAAAGAGACACATTACCAGCTTCAGATTTCTCAGGCCTGTTCTGCAACTATTTTCCTCTGTCCTCCACCTCTGAGAGTACCTGTCTAAATCTTCTCCACAGCAATCAATAAACATGGCATCCTGGTGCCCAAGTGAGCTGTGCCCTCTGTGAATTAATGAATGTAGACTGGAGAGTGCACATGTTTACTCAACAAAGCTTTCAGTTAAAAACAACAAGAAAGCCCAAGATGGAATGAAATCACAAAACAAGAAATCTGTCAAGACTTAGGCAAATATTTACCATGCACACATATGCCATGTGACATATGAAAATCTGGATACTGGAAGGTGCTCCCGAGTTTAATGGACTTAAAAGAAATGCATCTATACTTTAGTTTTAAAGAGACCAGCACAGGGGGCTGCACAATTTGATCTTCTCTTTCTGTTTAATAATAGAATTTCTTCATGATAGTTTAAACTTCTCAAGAGATGTTATTGGTTCTATAATATGTAAATCGTGTTTTCTATCTTTGAATTTTGAATATTATCAATTTCTAGTTTAGTTCAACCTGCAATTAAGATAGAAAAAAGAGATGGGTGGGACATTGTAGTAGTGTGGGTTAAGCCACTGTCTATAACTCTGGCATCCCATACAGGCAACAATTTCATCCCAGCTGCTCCACTTCCAAACCAGCTCTGGTTAACCATCTGGTAAAAGCAGCAGAAGAGGGTCCAAGTACTTGGGCTCCTGCCACTCATGTGAGAGACTTTGGTAAAGTTCCTTGCTCCTGGCTTCACTTTGGCCCAGCTCCAGCTGTTGCAGCCATCTGGGAAGTGAACTAGTGGATGGAAGATTGTCCCTATCTCTAACTCTTATAAATAAATAATTTTAATAAAATAAGACCAAATTACTTTTTAGAAAAAAGTACATGTTTTAAATTCACTTACAAATCAAGCAAATTTTTTGTAGTTAGTGTCAACATTCTGGATTTAGCACACAATTTCATTTGAGGTCAACTTTCACTAGGGATTTAAACTTAGAAAATTGCGGCCATATATCATGCAGGTCTATTTCCTATCCTAACATTTGCTTCACATTATGCTTGCACCTCAATCTGCAGTAGAAATATATCATTTTTATTTATCCAAATAAAAGTAGCATGACTTTTTGTTACCATAATGTTTTATTTACACTTTGCAATTATGATGAACAAGCCTGGAATTGATTTCTCTTATTCAAGAACTGTTTGTAACAAATGTTGGTAGGAACTGACAGCTTAACTTATAACATTTCTTTTCAAAAATGCTTAGATCACTGCTTTCTCAAGTGTATCCTTGTAAGTGTGGTGTTATGTATCAGTACTTTGTAAAATAGGCAATATTTCTTCCTATAGTGGCTGCCATACTTTACTCCTTAGATCCCTGTTTAGAGACAAAAAAAAAAAAAAAAAACTGGTCCAAAAATTATCACCATTACATCATAACAAAGATAAGGTAAATAGCTCCATTTAAAAAAAATTGTTTTTGCATGCCTCTTACAGGTTTAGATATTGCCAGACAGAAGGTTTTTAAACAATGAAATACCAAAGATAATACCAAATCCACAAGTTTAGCAAAACATTCTTGGCACAAGTTCTTAGGGGTCTGCTATGACGTTTGTAAGGGTGACTTTTTCAGGACCCTGGATAGCGTCTCCTTCCTAGCGTATTTGTCTTGTCCATGAGCTTGCCATTTAACAAGGAGAGGATTTACACAGCTCTGAAAGGTACAGTTAGTGCATCATTGCTTCACTGCACTCACATAGAACAGTGAGATGGTAGCAGTAAACCAGGGAGAAGGGAGCAATCTTTCAGCAACAGTTCTTTATAGTGTAAAAACTACTCAAGGCCAGCTCTGCGCTAAATCACAGCACATACCATTGAGCAAACTCAATAGCACAGGAGCACTACAAATGAACGTGGACACTGACAACATCCCAGAAACACACTGAGCTAATGGCAATCAAATCCCTGGCAAGGAAGCTGCAGGTCTGTTGTTCCACTCTAATTTTGCTGGTAATTCCCTGCATCTCTCCTAAATGTCCTTTTTCAAGGCAAGCTATGTCCAATGCTTATTTGGCTCTAAGAGAGTACATTTATGGGACAAAGTGACACGACATGTGTTAATGCATGAAAAGTACCCAACATAAATGAAAACTGTGGTTTTATGTTATAAAAACAAAACATGCAGCACTTATCCTTTATCCTTACTCCAACTTCGAATCACATGCTCATTCTTGACACTTTCTATTCAAACATGTTTTGAAGTCCATTTGAATTGGATGCTGGGTTTTGTTTACTCATTTACAATAAAGAAAAGATAAAATTTTCATGGTTTGTGTTTTAGATTATTCCAAAACTCCCTCATGGTAAAACAACTGGATTAAAGCCTTCAAGCCAAATGTCAAAACGAATATGCTCCTGGAAGCATTTTGGGAGTTCTAATCCTATTTACTGCTGATCAGAGCCTAGAAACAGCAGCACTCAGCCTTTCTGCAAAGTTCCACCTCTTCTCCAGAATAAGTCTGACCATCTTTCTCAAACATATCCACTATCAGCTACATCTACTTGAGGCGCAGTGTTCTGTTAATACAAAGGTGTAACTGAGCTTATGGGCAAGAAAAGTGGGGAAAGACAAATGCGTATTTACATATATAGTAATATTATAAATAATATTTTAATTTGCTACATTATACATAGAGATGTGAGGCATTATTATACCTCACTCTACAGATGAGAAAATTTAGGTCAATATATTCATATTAATTTCTACATTCACTCATTTGATATGAGACAGACCAGAATTAAATCTGGTTCTGTCTGATTTCCACATCCGCATTCTTGTACTACATCATGATAGTTAATCAGTTGATATTCTTAGAGAACATTTGCATTTATACAAAGATTTAAACTTTTAAAGAACATGAGGAAGCTATGTAAGAAATTTAGACAGCAAAGGAGGAATATCTTTCCCCAGGGAGTCAAGAAGAACAGTCCTTAAAATGAACAGTTGGGACAAAATTTAAATGGCCTTTTATCAGCCTTGTTTAGGTTGTTCCTCAACAATATTTCAATCCATGTCCCTCTAGTGCATTCAAGGATTTGAAGAAACAGACTGAGACCATCGAATAATTATTCTTTCAAAGCAATGAAATCTTGAACTTTTAGCTCAGTTCATAACTACTGATGAGAACATAAAACCAAGTTCCTTCTCTTCCCTTGTAATTTGATGGAGTCAGGTGCCTGGCTTTTGGTTGGTAAGGGTGATGGAATCTAAACACAAATTATGCACAGCCCCACTACAGGCCTTGCTTAAAAGTCAGTGGACATGCAGTCCTCCCACTTTTCTGCAGATTGGAATCTAAACCTCATGACTAGATCTGATGCAGCCATTTTTAGATCACCAATTGACATTTGTAATAAAAGACACTAAAAATATACAACTAAATTAGACAAAGATTAGATTAATCAGCACTTAGAGAATAGAGATACTGTACCAACCCTGGGCTGGTTGTCTGCCCTCTGTATGAGGGCACAGGAGAGAGAGAAATAAACCTCTGACTTATTTGGTGCCCATCTCTTACCCAGAGATGAAACTAATTCTAACTTATACACACAGGAAGTATTGACATCAAATGTGCCCCAGTCTTATGAAGGCTATGAATGATGATCGAGGTCAAGAAATGGCAATTTGTTCAATAAATCCTCATTTTGAATATGAAGATCTCAAGGAGCATTAATGAAGAGAAAATAATTTTAAAAACAACGAGGTGAAATTATCTCAATGTGGTCTTTTCTCCATTCTTAATGCAGTCAATATAATCTGAACACTGGGTGTATCATTATCTGTAACCAATGCATTAGCATAAACAGAACATGCAAGTATGTATAATTACTCAATTATAATGATCAAAGAACAGAGGCTGCTGAACCATATCCCCAGTGTTGCACCCCTGCCTAAGAAACTACCAGCACATTTTTAAAGAGAAGAAATCAGCCATGATGCCAGTAGCAAAAAGCACTGTTTTCAAAACTGTTTAACCACCTTATTTAAGACAGAGTAAAATATTGCCAATGTTTTATCTCCTGAAGAGATAGAAATAAATGGAACATTCTGTTAATTCCAAAATTTTTGAAAATGATTTTGAAAATCATAAACTTTACATGGCTTTAGAATCAAATCTGGAGGCCTGGTCCTATAGCCAAGGGTACAGTTGTCTAGTTGGCCCATATTTGAAGCTTTTAAACACAATAAACTATATGCCTGTTGTATGTTTCTGCAATCATATTTAGAATCAAGCCATAGGCCATGGTTCTTTATCCTGAGGGTATATTTCCTTCCCTCAGGAAGCTATCGATTACAAAAGAACAGTGCACATTTTGGAAACATCATGAAAGTCTGTCTCTCATACCAAGGTTCAGATGGCATGAAATCACCTAGGAAGCGGCATTTGATCATCTATTCCACAATCCTTCTGTGGCCAGACATGTGGAGAAGCAAAGCTGTGAGCTGCCCCAGGATTTCCCTGAAGCCAAAAATCTGCCCAGTTATTCTCTAGGCAGATTTTTAGTTGTTATAGCCCAATTTAGAGAAGACAGCTATCTGGCATATTTGGCCACACCCCAAAATGGGAACCTCCAGCATTCTGAACTTTTAAAAAAACGACATTGTTGAGATACTGGCTGAGAGTCTACAACAGCAGGAACCTTGCTAAAAATCTCAGAAAGTCAAAGCAGCCTTTCTAGATTTATTTCTTAAAAACTGCCAGTTGGAGTCCAAAATTAGAGACAACCTCATGAACAGAAATTGCTCAGGTGTAAAAGGAAGAAAGAGATGATTCATTTTAAGAAGGCCTGAAAAACAAAACAAATAATACAAATCCAGGGACTCGACCATAGCCCCTATATATTTGGTCTTCACTCTCATAAAAGGAAACGTCATAAACTGGAAGCAACTTCTAACTTCCCTATCAAAGTTAGAATCAATTTGCCAAAGTGTGAAGTAACTGCTGCCTTTCTTCATACATAATAAAACATAAAATAATCACAGATTTGGCCCACTCAACAGCCTGTAGGCTGAAGTCCTCATCTTGCATGTTCCAGGATCCTATATGGGCACCAGTTCTAATCCTGGTAGACCCACTTCCCTTCCAGCTTCCTGCTTGTGGCCTGGAAAAGGAGTTGAGGACAGCCAAAAGCCTGTGTGAAAGACCTGGAAGAAGCTCCTGACTCCTGGGTTCAGATTGGCTCAGCTCCACCAATTGTGGTCACTTGGGGAATGAACCAGCCAATGGAATATCTTTCTTTCTGTCTCCCCTGCTCTCTGTAAACCTGAATTTCCAATAAAAATAAATAAATCTTAAAAGAAATTACATATCATAAAATCTATAATAGTATAACCGTTTCGACCATTAATTTGAAAATATTACAAAACAAAGTCTGACAAAATACTTGCCACAATACTGATAGATACAGGCATTTCTTCATTTTTGTTTGTAGGTGTTTTTCTCTTTTAATTTTAGCTGCCACATACAAAGAAAAATATGAGGTATGTGTCTTTCTGTGTCCAGTTTATTACACTCAACATGATGTCCTCTAGTTGCATCCATTTTGATGCAAATGATCGAATTTCACTATTTTCAAAAGTAAACCAAGCCTCACACACACACAAAATTTGAAATATGTGCAAAACTGTGTAGAAATCATCAAAAGTATGCCATACTCTATCACTCTTAATTAATGATTAAAACTATGTCATTAACCATTAAAGTACATGATTTCAATGTTTCTTGCAATCTAAACCCAAGACAGTGATTAAATTAACTTACTGAGTGGCTGCTCATGCAGGATCTTCCTAATGAAATTGTATTAATTAAAGAGAAGTGAATTGCAGAAATCAAATGAAGGAGGAGGGGTAGACAACATAACGGGTCCACAGTCCTTCCCTATGTTGTTATACATTTATTTCATTTTCCAGGATTCTGTTGCAACAATCATCCTTCAGTGAACTATTGCTAATGAATATGGGTCTAATCATCAACAAATAACACAGCAGAGAGAATATACCTGAAGAGGAACCCTGCCCAGGAGATTCAATGACCTGCCTCTGCTTAGGAAAACACCTCTTGCTGAGTGTGACAGTTAACAATGGTGAATAGTTAGCATTCAAGGAGAGGGTGACTCTAATCTGACCAAAGAAAAATATTCCCAAAGACAAAACCAAGAAAACATTTCCAAAACTGAAATTTTAACAGGCAAACTTACACTACAATAGATTTGAAATGATTAAGTATTTGCACTTACCCACAGCGAAAACGCCAGATGCAAACTCCAAATTCATTGAGGCTGTTTCATTGACATCAATGACAAAGAATCTCCGTCTTTGCAGGCCAGATTCTGTTTTACATTGCATCTCATCTCCCAAAGAGAATTTTCTAGCATGCCCATCTCTGGAAATCTTCAGCATCATTTGGTCACTACATGATTTAAAAAATTACAAAAGAAGTTGCAGTACTATGAAAACGATGTGCTCTGGGAAACTAAAACAAACAGTGACCTGCATTAACCAGCCACTGGCACTATTGCCCTTTCATATCAGACTCCTCCTGAGTCTTGACTGCTCCACTTGTGACCCCGCTCCCTGCCAATGCATCTGTAAAAGCACTGGGAAGACAGTCCAAGTAGATAGGCATTTGTCATCCACTGGAAAACCTAGATGGAATTTGTGGCTCCTGCTTTTGGCTTGGTCCAGCATTAGCTGTTGTAGCCATTTGGGGAGTGAATCAGAAATCAATCTCTCTCTTCTTTTTCTCTTTCTCTCTCTCTTTATCTAAAGTAATCAATTAAAGGGAATATTTACCACCTTTAAAAGAAAAAATGGAAATGAATTGTGTATTACATTTCAAGGCTTTATAAAAAAACCAAGAGTCCTCTAGAGTTTCATATGCACATATTATAAATTCACATATAAACACTCACACAAAACCTGAAGATTAGCTTCCTGCTATGTTTTCTATGTGGTTTGTTCCTCCATGGACCATGTGCTGGAAACTTGCTCCCCAGTATGGTTGTGTTAAGAGACTGGGGATACTTAAGGGTCCATGTCTGGTAGAACGTCATGGGGCCATTACACTTGGGAAAACGCTAACACCCTTTTGTGAGACTGGGTCAGGTTTCCTGAAGGAGAATTAGCTCCCTTGAAAATGGATTGTTCTAAAGTGAAGTTGGCTTTCTCAACTCAGTCTCTCTAGTTTCTTCTCACACGTGAAGGCTGTTGGGTACACTCCTGCCACAGGATATCATGTACCACATCCCAGGACCCTCACCTGAACGTTAGCACCATGCTGCTTGGACTTACTTGCTAGCCACCAAATCATAAGCCAAATAAACCTTGAGTACATTATTCAGCATCAAACATGCAGTCAAAGCCATGTAAAATAATTCAGAATCTCTCTTGCCTCATCTTTGCTGCTTTGGATAATTGATGACACAGCTCAGAAAAGAAACTCAATTTTCTACTTTTAAACATACATTGTTGGGAAACAGTCTCCTCAAAGGGCTTTCTGACTTCAGGCACTTTGAGCAAAACATTATGCAAGCAGGCCTCCATGTGAGTGTCAACCCAAAGGTGTGATCTGCCCAAACCCCACCATAGTGAGAGCCTGAGCAGCAGTGTTGGGGAGGGCCTCCCACCAGCAGCCCATCACACTGGCCCAAGGGCAAATAACTACATTGGTGACACAGACCAGCCCAGAAGAGGTCCATGTGAGGAATCACAGAATCCTCACTCCTATGTGCTGTTTTCTTCAAGTCCTTGGAAAAGAGAAGGTAGGGGGAATACAGCAAGAGGTAGGAATGGAGAATAGCTTTGACTTCCTGGACACTGCTGTGTGAAGTCAGAGACAGTAGGAGATCAGACTGAAAAATCTTTCAAGAAATTAGATAGGCTGAACAGGGTGTGTTTGAGGGAGCTACTGAGAAGAACAAAGCCACTCCCTGTTCACTTTCACAGTGCATGAATACTCTTCCCTAACATGTGTATATGTGTGCGCGACTGTGTTCAAAAACTTTTTAAATGAGCATAAGCTTTGCTTCCCCTGCTGTTTCCCAATCTAACTCTGTGGGTACAATGTACTACACTTCTATAAAATAACTAACAATGACGCATATTTGTATGGTGTCTTTAATTCCCCATGAGTCTTTCATTCTTTGTTTTTTAATCTCACTGTTATTACTTTGGCATTTAAAACCACAGCTACATAATACTCAACTCAAGGCTCAAAATCACTTCTGAAATTCCACAAAATTCAAAGTCACAGTTCTGCCTTAATCTCCCACTAATTTCAACTTAAGAATTGTCACCTATATGTCTCTGTCAGTTGATGCTACTGAGGACTGCCCCATGCCCTGAGTCTCCCACCTGTTTATGTGCTTTTTACTTTTATTGCTTTTCGTTTCCACTTCACATTGTTCCCCTCACTCTTTCTCCTTCTCCTCCCATGTCCATCCCTATCCACTTCACATCTCATAAACTCTCACCAGAAAGAAAACACTGATTCCAAAAACCACAATCAGCGGTGGCCCCGGCAGGAAACAAGTCAAGAACAGGAGCATGCAACAATCGACAGGGAAACACTGGTTCCGAAGGGAATACTTCACAGCTGTAGAAAGAATCAATGTTTCTCACGGGGTATTAACCCCTTCCATGAGAAGCAGAGGCTTGTCAAATCAAAGCAGGCATTTGTTCTTTAGTGTCTGATACAGGAGATTTTACATCAGAGGGACATGCAAGTAAAGGATTATAGCATTACAAAAAAAAATATTGCTATGTTTCATCTCTCGACTTGTTAAAGTTGTTCTAGGAAATATCCAAATTAATTAGAAAGAGGCACTCTACTTAGTTCTCTAGTTCAGCTCTCCGATGGTGACACAAGGATCCTGCTTACGCCAGTTAAGGGCTAAATCTAGAGAATAATCCACTGAGTTCCTGGCTCCCGACGATGGCCTCGCCCAGTCCTGGACAATATGGGCATTTAGGAAATGAGCCAAAAGACGGGAAACCTCTCTGTGCCCGTCTGTTCCTCTCCCTATATTTCTCTGTCTTTAAAGTAAATAAATAAATATTTCATTAAAGAAAAAAGTGTCTAAATACTTCTATTGAACATGATTTTTAAAAGTTTCATAATCCTCATGCAATCTCCCTCAATGTCCATTGGCAAACCAGTGTATTAAGGTTCTCCAAAGACAAAGAATCAAGTTAAATTGAGAGAAGGTAGGGGAGCAGAGGGAGAGATTGAAACACAGAGAAAGAATTTTCTTATCAAGGTGTGGATGGGTGATTATGGAGGCTGAAAGAGGTCTTCTGTGGGGCAAGGACAAAGGCATAATTCCAAATCTATAACCTGAGAACCAGGATTCCTGGTTCAAGGTCAGGAGAAAATGGATGTCCTGACTCAGACAGAAGGCACAAGTTTACCTTTCCTGCCTTTTTCCCTTCTGTTCAGCCTCACATGGAATTGATGTGTGCCTGTCCACATGGATCAGGGAGATGGTCTTTATTCTGTCAGCTGATGCAAATGTTAATCTCTTCTGGACTCCCTTACTGTCACACTAAGAGGAAATAGTTCATCAGATACCTGTGTATGTCCAAACCCACTCAGGTTGACAGAGTTAGCTATCGCAACAAGAGCTACAAACTGTTCCTCACTGCTTCCTTGCACAGAAAATGATTTTGCAGCTGTCCAAAGCCTTGGTCACATGAATGAAGGACCATTTGTTTTTCTGGGTGCACTATGCATGGTTAAAGATTCCTAAACTCTTGAGCATTATGGAGATATGGAGATACGGTCAATTCACAGACTTCATTACTCTGAATGTATGTCTGTGACAAGCCAGATACCCCAATTTAATCTAATATACAATTACTCAAGTCTCTACTTTAAAATAAGCCTTCAAGTCACAATCTAAATTCTTAAATGCAAATGCTTAAATTGTCACAGAAAAAAATAAAGTCTGGAAAAGTTAAATTAGAAGAAATTATCCTCAATGTCCCACTACTCATTTAGACATCTCCTGTTTTTCCTTGTATTCCATCTTCAAATAACCAAATGTCTCACACTCACTATCTCCAAGTTAACCTGACCATTTCTAGGCAAGAATTTTGCAAAATATATTTAAATACACAGCTGTGAAAAGTACTGATATGTCCAGCATCCTGATAAGCAAATGGGAAAATAATTCTTCAGTAAGACCTTCCTACTCTTAAAATCATGCCACACAGGCAAGCTACCTCATGCCAACTCTTATGATTCCATCACCCTGCACAAAGACACTTGGGCTTCTTCCTGTAAGAGCTGTTCTCCACAGTAGGCAGACAGTTACTTCATTAGCCTTATATGTGCCAAGGAAAATAATGTCCTCAAAGTAAACAATAAGGAAATTTACTCTAAGCTCCCTTTCACCATGGCATCATTCTCTTCCTCACACCCTTTCCCCTACAGGTCCTCAAAACCAGTGAGACACCACCACCGCCGCCCACTGCACTGGTCCTTTCATCAAAATGCCTGAAATACATTTCCTAGGGACCATAGGCACCTGCTCAAAATATACAAGTTGTTCAAACATCAAATTCGTTTCCCTTTATGGTGCACAGAGTGTCTAGGGACTAATCCTGAACTGAAAACTAATAGAACACAAACAACATGAAGAATTTGAGCAGCCGGAAGGCAGGATTAGGAAACTAGATGACTGAGCAGCAAATAGGGCCTCTGACAACTGGGCTAACTACTTGACAAATTTGCCTCAGGCAAGCCCTTCTCCAACACAGAGAGCATGCCTTCTTCCATTACTGTTAAATATTTAAATCACTTTTGAAGATACACCTCTAAAAACTACTTTCTTTTGTTTTTCATCACCCCATTCCTTTGTTCATGTAGTCTGCTCTGCGTTGTAAAACAGCAAGAAAAAAATGCATTTGTTAACATTTGCAAATGGGGCTGGCACAGTGGCATAGCAAGTTAAGCCTCCACCTGCAGCACAAGCATCACTTACGGGTGCCAGTTCATGTCCTAGTTGCTCCACAATCAGTCTAACAATCCTGTATATAGCCTGGGAAGGCAGTGGAACATGGCTCAAATTTTTGGATCCCTGCACCCATGTGGGAGACCTGGAGGAAGCTCCTGTCTCCTGCCTTCAGATAGGCTCAACTCTGGCCCTTGCAATCATTTGGGGAGTGAAGCAGTGGAAGACAGATCTCTCTCTCACTCTTCTGGAGACAGAATGCAAGTGAGAGAAAATGAAAAGGGAAATGTATACAGAGTTAGAAGGAGAGAAGGACAAATGGAAAATTCTTATCGATCATGAAAAGGACAATATGGAACAAGCCCTTAAAGTGCTCAAAATCAGAAATACAAAAGGATGAGAAAAAGAATAGTATGGGCAATAAGCTTCAAAAGTTTAGGGAAAAAAATTTTAAGTCAGAAATACGTCAGATGAAATGATAAAATCTGGTATATTGATGACGGGAGTGAGAATTTTTGCAGAAGTGACTCAAAAATAACTGTAGCCTGAGCCAGGGTAAAGAGAAAGTAGTCTTGCCAATCCATGCACACACGGCCTTTCATCAACTCCTTCACAGAATCTGCTTGATTTTACATGTGCTCCCAGGAATGGCATCAATACATGTCTGTTTGCTCATCTCTGGGATCAGCTGTCCTCTCTCTTCACTTCCCGTGTGGCTTACCAGGAATCCAAAGTGAAAAGTCTTATCACTGCTCCTCAGGCCTTAGTTAAGTAATCTTCAAGTTAATTCATTTATGTGAAAAGTGGAGTTACAGAGACAGCAGAAGAGACAACCAGAGAGAAAGATCTTTCACTCACTGGCTCATTCCCCAAATGGCTATAATGGCCAGTAGGAACCAGGTCAAAGCCAGGATCCTAGATCTCCACCCAAGTCTCCTAAATAGTAGCAGGAGCACAAGTACCTAGGATACCTTCCACTGCTTTACAGAGCACCTTAACAGGGAGTTGGACCAGAAACAGAGCAACCAGGACTCTAATCAGGAATCATTTGGGATGCCAGCATCATACATGGCAGCTTAACCTGTTGCACCACAATGCCAACCTTGGTTAAGCAGTTTTTAACTCTTCAGCTTTGTCCAATCCCAGTGATTTAAACACATTTCTTCCTCAATATTTTTTCTCCAACAAGACACATAATAGTACAAAGCTAAATGTTATCTTTTGTAATTTATTAATTTAAAAAAAAGTCTGTAGGCAAGACTTCAGACTTTCTCTCATGGTAGCGTTTAGCACACCATGTCTGCCATCATTCTCAGTCACCATGCTAAGCATCAGTACCAACAAATGATATTTGGATCAGGGAGTCCCTGGGGTCAGAGGCAGAAAGTCAAAGTCAGCTTTGAAGATGTGGCAAAGCAAGTCCCTGGGATCACAGAAACGGACAAATGTACTTAACTGGATGAAATACCACAGCCAGCACTGCTAACAGAGTAACAGAAATGGAGGTGAATGGAAGGTGTCAAGTGACCAGAGATAACAGCAAGAAGATTCATTAGTCAATCAGTCTCTCTCTCTCTCTCTCTCTCTCTCTCTCTCTCACTCTCCACAGAGCTAACTGGTACTTGCACAGAAGAGCCCCTCTGGAGCTCTCTGTTGAAAAACAGACACTTTTCTCAGGGCTTTTTACCCTGACACCTACAGATGTTAAACAAATAAACAAATCCCTTCCAAATACCTCTCCTGGAGTGAGTGTTGAAACAGTCACAGTGCACAACAGAGTGCCTGAGTTTGAGTCCCAGTTTAGACCTGACACCAAATCCCTGCTGATAGACTATGGGAGTCGGCAGGGATGGCTGAGATGGTTGGGTTCCTGCCATCACATGGGAGTCCTAGATGGAGATCCCAACAGTCAGCTTTAGACCTAGCCCAGACTTGAAACATCTTTAATCCTACTGTCTAGTAATAGTCACTATTAAGAAGGGAACCATTGTACTTCTATTAATAAATTCACAAATATGTACACAGTTACTTTTTTTTTTCAAAAATTAGGATCATGTCATATAGCCTGTTCATTTTTTATTTCAATAATAGCAAATGGGGAATAATTTCTGGCACTCATTAAATAGTCTTATTTGCATGATTTTTATGAACTCAATAATATTTTATCACAAATATATTTAGCCCACATTGGAGTGCATCCCTCTCAACTATGCAAACAACGGTAAAGATTAAAAATAAATACATAAGGTTATTTATGTAGCCAACACTTTCCTTGGAGATCTGAGCAACTTAAATTATTCTCATTTTAAAAATCACTGGAATAAGTATATTTATTGATGAGACTTTATGTACCATTTTGATAGTTTCCTTAGAAAAATTTCTAGAAGATGAATTTCTGAGCAGGCATAAACATTGTTAATGCCTATGACTATTACAATTAAATTATTCTCCATAGATTGTATCAATTTGTGACTACCACTATGAAAAAACTTTCATTTCCTCATCCTTACAAATAGCAAACCTTCAAAATGTTTAACAAATTCATTAAGCAAAGAAACACATTTTGGTAGACTTTTTATTTTCTGCATCTTGCCAATAGTCCTATCCATGTCTTTGTTCATTTACCTCCTGGACTTTGTAACTTTTAAGCATTGATCTCTTAGCACTTTTTCATATAAAAATAATCTAACCCACTGAATTACACATAACAAAATTTCTTTTCATTTTTCATACACTTATTCACAAATCTATCAATGTTCTATATAATGATATGATAGCTTATATTTATCTATATTTTGTTGAAATACTTATTCATGTATTCCATTATATTTAACTCTTCAATGCAATCATAATGAATTTTGGTAAACTGTATGCTGTAAGAATTAAGCCATTTTATCATATACTTAATTCACTATCCCAGCACACCAGAAATGAACAAGTCCTTTTCTAATCACATATTAGAAATCTCACTTTAAATACATACTAAATTCTAAAATGTTAAAAATACCTCTTTCAGGGATCTAGCTTCTTCTGTTTAACTGATTTATCCGTAACTTTGCTCAAATATAAAATAGCGTTATACCTTTAAAACACATTGTACTATCTAATAAGGTAGCATTTATTATGAGCTTTTATAAAAATTATATTGGAATTTAACTGCAATCACATTAAACCTATAAAATCTGGGGAACCTGCATACCTCTACAAATTTAGGGTTCTATTCATGAGCATTTAATCTTTTACTAGTCAGATCCTCTTAATAATCTTTTTTAATAGCTTCTATGGCATTTTATAGCCTTCCTATCTATGCTTTGCATTAAATTTCTGATTAAGGGGACTCACAAGTACTTTATATTTTTATGTCCGTATGTACAACATTTTCCCTTAGGGATCTGAAGCAATAACAGATGGGTAATTATTGAATTTCCCATATTTACTTTAGATCCACTTGCATTTTTACAATTTCATTGCTTTATGTTATGATGGTGCTTTCATGACTTGTTTTAGTCTGCATGTCTTTTTGATGATTCATCCTCCTCTTTCCCTCATACCTTTTAAGACAATAAAGGTTTCCTTCACACCCTTGCAGTTTGGGGTGTTTATATATGGGCCTCGGGGAAGATGTTCTGTTACAGTTGACCTACAGGAACTTTTACATTTTGAATGTAAGCATATCCAACACCCAATATACACAATCAATGCCTATTTTCTCTTACCCTCAGTCACTCTGATAATTTTGTCTACCTGGAACTCTCTCTTTCCTATCCTTCCCTGTTTTATTTATCCCTTTAGCCTCTCTATTTTCTCCTTGAAAGCTACTCCCACCCATTATCAGAATCACTCCTTGTCCAGAGCTGTAGAAAGATTTCTTTATTGCTTTTAGTGTGCCACTCTTTATTTGCCTTTCTTCACACCAAAATCTAAAACAGAAAACAAACATATTCAATGCTTAAAATGGTGTCAGGTACAGAGTGGGTCCTCAATAGATATTTATTAAATTAAATGGGATGAAATGCTCAGTTACATGTCTAGATAAGTTAACAAGGGAAGAACCAGAGGAATAAAAAGCAAATTTTCACATCTCTAGCCATATAGGCATGTACAAAATGGAAAATTTTTAAAATGCTTCCATTTCTTTGTTCCATGTTTAACCTAGTGTTTGCTTAAGTCACAGCCACCTGCTGCTCTGCAGCTGCATTGGAGAATCACTCTGTAGTCCAAATTACCAACCCAGAGCTTTCCAGTAGCTTTCTTACTAATGAGCTGCCAAGTCCAAAATGATGGGGTTTCTGTTTTCGCTGACAACCAAAATAGAAGTTGGCTGCTCTGAAGAGGCTCTTTCAATCCACCTGGTACTGAGTCTGCTAAAATGGAGGACTTCTGAAACATTAGACCCCAAGCCCAGGATTCCAAGAGAAGTTAACAGATTTCAACACAAGGCATTTAATTTGCTTTCATGTTAAGATATTTATTTCTATAGAAGCCATCCATTTAAAATATCGAAAACTTTAAACTCTTGCAAGCTGTCCATGGCCTTTTCTGTCCAAGAACCCATCCGATGGTAGCACCAAGGCTGAGATGTGGGAAGGATCGGGAATTAACTTGTTTTCTTATTTTTAGTGAGGGTCTAGTCAAATTCATCTTTGCTTATTCAAAACTTCCCTTGTCGATAGCCAAAAGATCCATAACGAGAAGAATTTCAGATACAAAGACAAAATTATATTAGAGATTTTCAGTTCCACACTCATCAATCTGTTAAAGCAATTGAGACTTTGATAAATTAAAGTACAGATAAAAGAGTCATAACCATCATCACAGAGTGTCTCATTTGCTTTGGGGAGGAACTATTTGTGGGTATAAATGTAAATGGTTGATAGAAACCTCAAAAAGCCATGGCATCTCCCATGAAACCTTTCAAGCTCCCCGTTCCATAGCATGGGACACAGAAAAAACACTTTGACTTATTGGAAAAATTTTTTGTGAATGATGAATAGGCAAGAATCCAATAGAATTTAATTCCAACAGAATCCTAAAATTTTTCAAACATTAGGTAGCCAATATTTGGAATTAATTAATTAATTATGCATTATACTGTCAAGTACTGTATACTCCAAGTGCATTGTGCCATTTAATTTCACCCTGAAGACACACAACTGGCAAAGGATGGAATAGGCTTGAGATCCTAGAATCACTATTTGCCCTTCTTCGCTTTTAATCCAGCAAAATTTGGAGTTTCCTTCCAAACAATCCCAATTTATAAGTAAAAAACTATCCTAGCACACATGGCAAAAAAGTAAAATGACAGGTTGCCTACACTGGATAAACAGATATTCTTCACAACCACCTTCCAGAAGAATTTGCATTGTGAAAAGTTTCGTTAGAAATTTTCCCTGTACAAACAGAAGGCAGACCTCGGATTCTGCCACCCTTTGGTAATATGCGACAACACAATGAATTAGAAAACATTTCACATTTGTTAAAACAGAACACTTCCCCTTCCCAACTAAATGCCAACACTGACTGCTTCACTCATGGTGGCCTCCATAGCAGGCATTTTCAGTGAGTTTTACATTAGATAAAGAGATTTTTACCATACCGCCAAAAAAGTATAGTTAACAATGCTCATTTTAAAAGCACTTTAGAAGTCTATCTCAGGTACAGTATTTCTAGGCTAAATTATTCGGTTTAAGCAAGTGAACTTAGTTAAGCTGACAAAGAAGCACACACATATTTTGAACAAATGTTTTCCAAAGTACAGTATTTAATATATTTTCCCATAATTTTTGTTTGTTACTAAGATGTTCATTGACTAATTCCCTTCCTAAACATTTTCATTTCCAGATAATAATGTTTGGATTTAGGTTTGTGCCAGGGTGTATTCTGTTACATAACGTTAGCAAAGATCATTTGTTAAAACGCTACTCAGAACAAAGTCATGTTTATTTGTAATGGGAGAGAAAGAGTAGAGATTTTAAATCTTTAAAATAGATGTTATAAAGGACAATTCATAACAGAGAAATAGGACTTCGGCCTTCACTGAGTCTTTTTACTTCTACTCGGGAGACTATTGTGATAAATTTAGCCATTTGGTATCTTAGGTGTTACTTGATTTTTTTTTAAAGCAAATAAGAAGAGTGTTTAGAAAACAAATTCTGACAACAGCGAACTACTCTCCCCAAACAACAACAACAAAGCAGGCATAAGCAACCCAGAAGCAAAGCTGTCCCTGCCCACCAAGGGCTACTTTGTATGTGCAGGAAGAGGCAGCGGAGCCATCCTATACCCTTGAACACCCCTGTTCACGATCATATAAGGATTCCCACTAAGTCTTATCCACAAATACTTCTTAAATGAGTAGGCCTAACTTTCAAGCCCCCTACTCCTCAGAACACACTCAGCAAGCTCACCCTGGGGCTGAACATTCAGTCTTCTGACTCCTGTGGGTTCTACCTGTGTGGATTCTGCACCAGCACAGCCCCTGCTGCAGTCCAAGAGGAATGTATGGAAAGGGTAAAGGGCAGACTTCCTAGATTAAAACTCTAGTGATTGTCAACAACAACAAAAACTAACCTCTAGTGATTGTCAGCACCAGATTCATTTAGGGGCGCCAGTCCCTGTCCTGACTGCTCCATTTCTCTTCCAGCTCCCTACAAATAGCCTGGAAAAGCATCAAAGGATGGCCCAAAGCCATGGGACCTGGGAACTGCGCTAGAGACCCAGAAGAAGCTCCTGCCTCTTGGCTTTGGATTCACTCAGCTTTGGCCATTGTGGGCACTTGGGCAGTGAACCAGTGGATGGAAGATCTTTCTGTCTCTTCTTTATAAATCTGATTTTCCAATAAAAATAAATGGGCAAATAAAACAGAGCTGTTTATAACCAGTCTCCCCAAAATTTTTCTTTCTTTCCTTCACAAGTTCTTGGATTATAAAGAAGGAGAATGATACCATTTCTCACTTGTGTTCCCTTCCATTTCTGTGGAAAAAACAAGCCCACGCTCCCCAAAAGTCAGAGAGCTATAAAAGAAAGAACAAGCGCAGGTGCCTTCACTTTTACTCCAGTCTCCCAGAGGAGTGGATGACATCTTGGTTAGTGGATGACAGCTGCACTGAAGCATCCTTGAGAGTGTGAGGTTTACTATTGAGTAGAGGAGGTAACTCCAAACTAAAACTTAATGGCGAAATGACTTTGCAGTTGCCCAAGAACCAGCCCAGGATATGAAACACCGTATAACCAGCAATCTTCATGCCTATATTATCCATCAGAATTCAGAATGGAGGGCCTGGCACGGTGGCGCAAGTGGTTAAGGTCCTCACCTTGCACGCCCGGGATCCCATATGGGTGCCGGTTCTATCCCGGCAGCCCCGCTTCCCTTCCAGCTCCCTGCCTGGGGCCCGGGATAGCAGCAGAGGACGATCCAAGGCTTTGGGACCCTGCACCCGCATGGGAGACTCGGAAGAAGTTCCTGGCTTTGGATCGGCATAGCATCGGCCGTTGTGCTCACTTGCGCTCATTGGACAGAAGATCTTCCTCTCTGTCTCTCCTCTCTGTATATCCGCCTTTCCAATAAAAAAAAATAATAAAAATAAATCTTTAAAAAAAAAAAAGAATTCAGAATGGAGAGAACTAGGATCCTACAGATCCACTGTCATTAGAGTCCCTCTGTGGATGAAAGGTAGCAGAGAGATCTTAACTCAAGTCTTCTGATTCAAGACCCAGCCCTGTTACAAGCCCTGTGACACGTTATCCCAAGTGGCAATCAGGGTTAAATTTTTAATAGGAAAAGGATGGGGTTTGAGGAAATATAGGCTTGCACTGGCCAGTTCATCCCAATGGAGTTAGCAACCTTCTGTAAACAGATTATTGTAGTGCACCAAATCTTCTCAAGGAGTAATTCTGTGTCCCCCATTCCAATTCCTACTAGAACACACTCAGCAGTGTTCCTAGGATGGTGGACAAAGAACAGAAATGTTGCTGAGTACACTGCTGGGCTCAAGAGAGCTCAAGAAACAAATAGCTGAGAGTCCAAATTCCTAGGTTGAAAACCTCTTATGTATAAGTGGCTCATGAATGGGGTCAGCATTGTGGCACAGCAAGTTAGGGGGCTCCTTGAGACACGAGAATCACATTAGGGTGCTGGTTCAAATCCAGAAAGCTCCATTTCCTATTCAACTCCCTATTAATGTGCCCTGGAAAACAGCTGAAAATGGCCGAAGTATGTGGATCCTGCCACTCATGTGGGAATTTCAAAGGGAGTTCAGGGCTCCTGGCTTCAGCCCGATCCAAGAGTCATTCAAAATGGAGGGGGGGAGAGGTGAAATGTGGAAGATCTCTCTGTCTCTCCCTTGCTCTTTGTAACTCTTTCAAATAAACACATAAATATTTTTTTCTAAAAAAAAAAAAGGCACAGTGAAACATGAGCCTGAGTACAAATGCAGTACATCAGAAAAGAGTATCGAACCTCAGAAGGGAAATCACCCATAGAACATGACTTTTTAATTTCATTTATTTATTTGCTTATTTACAAAAGACAGAGCTCTCATACTCTAATTCACTTCACTGTGCAATGGATACATTTGGGCCAACCTGAAACCAGGGACTGGAAAACCCATCCAGGCTTCTCACATGGGTGGCAGAGACACACTTAAGTGGGCCACCACTGCTATCTCCCAAGGTCTGCATTAAAGTCAGGAGTCAGAGCCAGAAATCAAACTAGGCACTCTAATGAGGAACATGAGGCTCTCAACCAAACATCAGCCCCGAATATAACATAACCATGCAACTTCATCATCCATCTGTTGTGGGTCTGTTGGAGTAGGCAGATCCTTATCAAAACTATCAGGTGTGTGAAGCTTCTATTTGTTCCTCCACGTGCTCTCCCACTGCTCCTTCAGAAAGCTTAGTCCATGTGTATCTCTTGCCTCGTCCGTCTTCCCTTAGAGACTTTATAAATCCTCAAAGCCCAGATTCAGCCCTGTTCAATTCATACACCATTGTGAGCAGGACTGGGAAAAAATATTGGAAAGCAAAGTAATAGCTTTTGCTTCAACAGAAACTTCCTATAGCTGGCAAACAGTTCTGTACACCACCTAGCTGTTCTACAAATTCTCACTCATAAATTTAATGACAATCCATGAAAGAGGCATGATTACCAATTTAAAGTTAAGGAAACTAAAGCTCAGAGGGATTAAATGTCCACTTTCTTAGTGCTAGTAAGAACCAACGTTCTGCTCTGTATCAGTTGCTAAGCACACCCTGAGGCCACATTTAATCCGCTCCTGACTCTCCTGTTCTAAAGTCATGTCAAGTTGGATACAAGCTGCTTGTTTCAAGTTATATACAAAATTATTGGAAATAAATCCACAAGTCAAATAAATTATCAGTGTCTCATTCTGTCTGTGCTTTAGTAACAATCCTTTGATTTCAAGTTATAGAAACTAATTTGAGCCAGATAAAATAAATGGGGCAATTTATTACAGGGACATAGGGGTTCTCACAAAAACAAGCAGACAAAAATTGCCAAGCTGCCACTACATATTCCCCTTTCTCACTTTTTGGTCCCAGTTTAACTATCCCAGCTTTCTCCCCTCCTTTAGTTGAAGGAAATACAATTGCCCTATAGCTTCTGACCCTACAGTTTTAATCGCATTTCACTGCATTGTTTCCAATCCATTCCTGTTCTCTCTTCCTTTCTCTTTCTCTCCTCTCCTCCCATCACTTCCAACTTTCCTCCCCGCTCCTTCATAAATCCTAACAAAATGAAGGAGACCTGCCTTGAGATAGATGTTAGTGCTTTCTAGGGTGTCACAGAGAAAACACATGGATCTGGAGGTCCACCATTGTGGGTAAGGAAAGGGAAGTCATTCCCAAAACCAGTAGAAGAGACTATTGGTCATGGTCTAGGCAGCTGTATTACAATCAGAATATCTCATGCTACGAAAAACAGCCAAGAATGAGTAGGTTCATAGGTTCATTTTCCACTTTGTAGAGATCCATGAAAAGCTAATCAAAAGCAAAATTTATATAGTGAAAGTAGATGATCATTCATTCCAATTACCTCTGAATTTTGATAGGTAGGTATTGATGATAAGGCTCTCTGCTTTCTCAACCATTCAGAGTCTGAACATCAGTATTTTCCTATTCTTCTGAAGTTTGTTTTCTGTACTCATATCAAAGCTAACAGTTCTACAAGAGATTCTGAAATGGTGCAGGATTGTCTAAAATGGACAATGTTCTCTATAATACATAACAGACGCACCTTCCTTATAAAATAACTTTAGCTGTTTTAATGCAACGTGAGAGTTACATTTCCAGTGGACACTGATCTTTTTTCCTATTTCATAATACTGCAAATTTACTCTTAATAAGTATGTTTGGCAACAAAGGATTTAAAAAATAGGCCATGGGACCTGCATTGGAGCACAGCAGATAAAACCACCACCTGTGATATCAGTGTCCCACAAGGTCACCAGTTTGAAGCTGCTCCATTACCAATCCAGCTCCCTGCTAATGGGCCTGGCAACTGGGAGACCTGGAAGAAGCTCCTTGCTCCTGCTTGCAGTCTGGCCTGACCCTGCCTATTAAACCACTTGGGGAATGAACTAGCAGGTGAAAGATATTAATCCTCACTCCCTCTCTTCTATCTCTCCTTCCTTTTCCCCTCCCCTCCCCTCCCTCACTCCCTGTCCCTTTAACTCTGTCTTTCAAATAAGAAATATAAAAATATTTTTTAAAAAAATTAGGACAGGTTAACTAAAATTTCATACTCCGTGTTTGAGATTCATATGGATATTTTCCTTTTCTGTTTAAAATCATCACATCATGACCCACTTTCTTCCCCATTCCACTCTTACAACGCCCTTCTAAGTAAGGCTTCTTCTTAGCCATTGTGAAATTAAATGGAAATAACTTGGTTGCCAACAAATGGCACTAAGCGAGAGACCAAGTATATTGACTAGAGGCTAAGTCAGGGCAAGTGAAACACTTACTCTTAAAACCTATAAAATGCGTATAGCTGAAGAGCTACTGCAGATATCGTAAAGTGGCTATATATTTAGCCCCTACTCATTATGGCTTTTAGTGAATAGTCTCTCTGTTGTCTCAAGCCATTCATCTTTGTAGAAATATGGCTCCATTTCTCTATTTATCCCTCTAGAAATAGAAAAACATAAACTGTTGTACTATAATAAATTTTCTCATTTTTAATAGTTCAAATGGTTGAACAGTAAAATGAGACTCAAGCATTATTTTTATTCCTCAGATTTTTGTCATTTTGAGTATCCTTAGCACTATTTAATGTCATGATCTCTAAAAATTGCCTGAGTTCAATTAATATCTTCTGAAGATGTTTTTTTTTTTGAAACTTCAGACATTTAAAAGTATAATACAAAAGGCAGATGTTCTTGGATATCTCATTTGAACAACTCATGCTCATTTCAAAATGAAGAAAAACAAAAATGGGAGAGGGTTAAAATTATTCTACAACAGCGTTTGACAGTGAGCGCTGAGCCTAGCAGTGAAGATGCTGATTAGGACGAACACCCATATTGTACACCTGAGTTCAGTGCCCAGCTAGATTTCCTGATTCTCATTTCTTGTTCACGTAAACTATGGGCAACCACAGTGATGACTAAATTATTGCACTCCTTTACCCACATGAGGAGAACTAGACTGAATTTCCAAGTTCTGGCTTTGACCCAACCCAGTCCAGGCCATTGCAGACATTTGAGAAATGAGTCAGTGGAGGAATTCTCTCTCTCTCTCTCTCTCTCTCTCTCTCTCTCTCTCTTCCTCCCCCAACCCTGATCCCTCTTTCTCTCTAATATATATATGAGGAAACACTGCTATTTTATATATTCCTAATATATATTAGGAAACATTGTTATTTTAATGTATATATATATACACATTTATGTTTGTGTACATATATGTACACACACACATATACATATATACATTAAAATAGCAGTGTTTCCTAGGAGAGGTGCTACACATTCCCAAATTATTCCTAACATGAAACTTACTTAGAAAATATAAAGTCAATAGAAATTGAATGCCACATAAATATAATTTAGTAATGCCTTTGCTGGTCAGGTAGAGAAAGTTTTCATATGAGCAGATTGGTTTTAGATTTATCTAATCCATCTACCCTCCCACTCCCTGATTTCTGAGAACTACAGTGTAACAGATATTACAAATAAAAACATACATATGCTCTATTCCTGAACATTCTATCCTAAATTTCTGCATCTTTTCCCACCACAAATGAATATATGAAGGTGAAGACAGCCAAAGTCTCCCTTCTCATCCTTTAATTCGACACTTGTACTACCTACCTTCCTTGCTGTTCTAAAATAAGCTTTCCATATACAGAGGGGACTCGAAGTAGTAAGGCACTTGAAAAAGGAAAATTATGAGCATGAAAGAGGCAGCACCATAAAAGCACTCAGGTCAAAATATGTCCAAAAACAGGCCAACAGCTACCACCCTCCTACAAAGCCATTTTTTCCCACTAATACAGTTACATGAGTCTTCATTTCCTCAAACTCCTTCAAAGATCCCATTTAAAGTCTCACACTGATCAATGTGAAAGAGTGAAGTAAGGCAATATTCGCCTCCATTGTCAGATGGAGGAAGTTCTTGTCTCCTAGTTTTTCCCCTGTATAAATCATAAACCTTTAACTAACCCATCCATAGTCCAGGACAACCTTTTCTCATGCCATCAAAACAGCATCTCCATTCGATTCAGCATGCCTGATTTAGACTGTAGGCTTTCATTTGCTACTCGATCATGAACTACCTGAAGACAGCACCTTTGCCCGCATGGCTCAGTGGTTAATAGCACAGACTTTAAAGTCAGACTCTGGTTCCTAATCATGGGTCTGTCCTTTGCGGACTGTTTGACTTCATTGCTTTACATCTGTGTACTTCAGTATGCTTTCCAATGAAATGAATGAAGATATTACTAGTAGTGACCTCATGGCAAGGCAGAAAGAACCAATGAAGACAATTTAGATGGACAAGATGGACACTAAGCAATTAGTGGCCACTTAATGTTACCGATATTATTTCCCCAGCATGTTGTATATAATGGTCAATCACAATACGTCAGATGAATGCACAGATCCAAAGTGGCATTTGAGCCCTCCCTTGGAAGAAAATCTGGCATTCTTGAAGATTTGGGTGACTTAAGAAAGGTATATGCAGCAACAATGGCAAAATGCAAAAAATCCTCAAAAATATTCAACCCATTCCAGTCCCCCTTTTCCCTGTTTATCAATGTTTCAGATTCAAGAAAAAAAAAATCCTTGAATAAAATAAGATGAATTCAGAATTAGTATAAAAATTATGTACAAAGAGAAAAACTGGATCTTTTCTGGGTATTCATCTCTTCCTGGCTAGCCTGAAAAACTGTCTCTATCCAGGAAAGAAATGAGGTGCAGAGAAAATTAAGGATGTAAGTAGAAAGTTGATTTTGGTTTTACAGGCACTTGAGTGGTATCTCAAAAAATTTAGAGGCCATTTAAAAGCACCTTCTCTTATTTATGGTCACACTTCCTGAATGAAATATTGTCTGCATTAATCCCATCTGGAATTACAGGGCCTTTCTATGTTTGATGCCTCCAGAATCTTAGAACACAAACACCAACCAAAGAAAAATATATGGAAAAACATAAATTAGATTTTCTTACCCCACTGGGATGCATCCATGCATCATAGCTTATAAATTCAGATTATGTCTCTACTGCCATCGTGTGATAGAATGGATTTTAGTAAAGATATTCTCAAAAGAAGAGAGCCAAAATTCAGAACACAGGAGTTTTCAAGAAAACAAAAAAGATATTCTCCCTACCTTTCAAACCTTGTCATGCTTTCTGGTGACTACTCATCAAAGGAAAGGTTTTGTGTATCTTTGCAGTAACAGAGCGCAGACATGGTACAGAGAACAACGAAAGAATGTGAAGACAATCTCCAATTAGTCTTCCCAGTCAATGTCCCTCACTATAGATGACTAGCTCATCTAGATGACATGCCCTCAAAGCCATTCCCAAGGCAATTCACCCCCACCTACACATACCCCTGAGCTGAGTTCAGGACATGCCAGTATCACTCTTCCCTCCTTTATTCCCCAAATTGCGGGAATGCCCATTTATCTTCACTTCTGTTATGTCACTTTGACCTCTGTCCTATTGTAGAGGATTTCCATCACTTTGAGTCCCCTGGAAACCTAAGAAGTGAGTCGCTCACATACTTTTACAAATTACTGATCCAATTGTTTATCCTCTGCCTAAACATGCTGATCTCATATTAAAACTTGTCTCATGATATGCTTCCTTTGTCCTCCTCCTCAAGCCCTAACCCCACATCCTGGCTTTGCACTACACAAGAATATCCTTGGTTGCCCTTTGTTCCCACTCTGTCTGTTTCCTCTAATGCTCTTATTGCAAACCTGCTTCTCCACTTTCCCCATCAAGACAGAGAAAGTAAATGACTATAAGTTGCTAACAGGAGATGATAATGGAGCTGTGTTTTGTTCCTGCTATGGGATATTTGTGCTCAAAAGAAGAAAATGGTTGAGTTGTATGGTGGCATCTTTTTAGCTGGCTTTTCTGGCAACTTCCTTTCCAACACTCTTAGCAAATGTTTGATCCACACCCTGTGAGTCAGTGTCAGATGCTATTTCCTGGGAAGATAACACAGAACAAAAAGAAAGAGAGGCTCAATCTGCCTCTGACCTCCTACATAAATTGCAAAAAAAAAATTCCAGCAAAAATTGAAAATTCCAGTTTTTCATTTGCAAACCTGTTGGATTTTTCAATAGCAAGACTAAGGCTTAAAGATTACAGAGTATCAAACATTAGCTTCTGTACAATAAAACCTCAACTAACAAGAATGCTAGAAGAATAAAAGTTTCTTGCCAATGTAGCTTTCTGGTTATCTATTACCTAATGTGAAAATTATTCAGAATGCTGCAATATAATCCCTGGGATTTCAGGATCAATTCTATCTTCATTCCTCCCCAGATGTTCTTCCGCATACTTACCGAGGTTTCTCAGCTTATCTCCATATAGCAAGATTTCAAGGACACCACCCTCTGTCAGTATCTGGGTTTGTCAATATCTCTTGAGTCACCTGGAAACAAAACACAAATTCTCACTTGCAACTGATGTGAACAGATTCTATCTAGTCTATCACTAACACTGTTTCTTGTTCATTCCATTCCAGATCTATGGGGTTTCAGATGACCACCATTGGTTGAACTCTCAAAGTCTGGGGTTATTAAATAGAGTGCATGCATGAATGTTAAAAATTTGTGAACTTCTGAATGTGATGTGCAAAATCATTTTTCTATATGCTTAAGTATGTGTGCATGTACAGCTCCATGTGCATACACTTGTGTGTGCATGCTTATTTCATCAAATGTTCAAAGAAGTCCATAACCAAGAAAGTGAGAAGTATGGCCTTACCTGTCTTCTCACATACTGCTACCAAGCCAGCTCTCAACTTTCTTACTCCTCAATTTAGGATTTTGAGAAGTTAGGAGAGTTGTGTATTGGGAATTGAGGACGTTGGATTAAAATTAAGGGGAGATTTGTAATCCTTTCTTTCCTTCCACTTCTCCCAGTCTTCAACATCTACACAAATTACAGACATGCTTTCTGTTTCCATCTATGTCAAAAAGAAAATTCTAAGACCGCATTCCAATATATCATGAGGCATCAATATGTCAATTACAACTGACACTTTATTATACCATCCAACCAATTGCTAAACCACTGAGCTGTTTACATTTAGGTATTTTGTTGCAAAATATGTAAAAAAAAAAAATTAAAAAAAAGAGCTACGGTGCTGTCCAGAAATTTAGATCTATGCATTTATACAGTTGCCCTCAGCTGCAAGAGAATTTAGAAATTATCTATATCGGGCCCAGCACAGTGGCCTAGCAGCTAAAGTCCTCACCTTGAACGTACCAGGATCACATATGGGTAGTGGTTCTAATCCTGGCAGCTCCATTTCCCATCCAGCTCCCTGCTTGTGGCCTGGGAAAGCAGTTGAGGACAGCCCAAGGCCTTGGGACCCTGCACCTGGGCGGGAGCCCTGGAGGAGGTTCCTGGCTCCTGACTTCAGATCAGCGCAGCACCGGCTGTTGTGCTCACTTGAGGAGTGAATCATCAGAAGGAAGATCTTCTTCTCTATCTCTCCTCCTCTCTGTATATCTGCCTTTCCAATAAAAAATAAATAAATCTTTAAAAAAATAAATTATCTATATCGATCCCTTCATTTTACAATCAGTAATAATAACATTGCAATACAGAGAACTTATTGGGAGTGACATTGGAGTCTCTGTCTCTTGATAGCCCAGGGCCCTGTGCACTGCTCCACAGAACTCATCTGTCACATGTCACTGCCTCCTCACTGGTGCACTGATCTATATATTCTTATCCCAACACTTCTCAAGCTACTAGACCACAGGACTGGCATTTGTAGGGTGGCAGTGAAAATCTCTACTGCTTCATTTTTCTCTCCCCACAGAGCATACCTGTGAGAAAGTTCCATCTGGCTACCAGGGATAACCTGGATCTGTTGATTTTTCAAGAGAGCACATATATTCCTCCCATGTGCCTTTTCCAGGAATGTCATAGCAACCTGAAGTACACTGCAATAACTGAAAGCAGCTGACAGGTTTGCGTCCCGAGCAGTAACACTCTGCCCGATTCCTGTCAAACTGGGCTGGCATCGCTGTGGCCAGAGGTGACCGTGAGAAGTGCACCAAGAACTCCTCACCCTGCTCCCGCAGAGAGGAGAATTAACATGGACCAGCTGTACTCAAGGGCAGGACTGAGGGGACAATTAGTGCTGATAATGTTTTATCAGGATGGCAAGCAGCACTTGGACTGCAAGGAGGGAGGCAAGGATAGCAGACAATGTAATAAGCAGAAAAATAAACTGGGCACCAGTGTCCCTGTTCCCTTGGCAGTCACACCCACAGCACAGCCCAGACCTCCAGGTCCTGTGTGCTCTTGTGCCTTTCTATGACTCTGTGCCATCCACAGTTTCAGAGTTGGGAGATTATTTCCATGGAACCCCAGAAATAGCCCTGGGAAGCCATCTGCTAGAGTGTTACCAGGACAGCATGGACTCTGAAACTGAAAGGCTGGCCCTGAAATACTGGGATTATGACTTGTGGGCCAAGAGGAAAGTGATGACTGTCCAACTCACACAAAGGATTATACCCAAATGAATGCCCTAAAAAGACCAAAACCACCACAACAATAACGAAAAGCAGTGGAAACCAAAGAGAGCTGAAGTTGTAGGCTCCAGTAGTATTGGTCATTGGTTTGAGGCTCATTCTGTGTGTTGTCACAAGTCTCCCTGAACAAGTTCCCTTAAAAACACAGGTGAAATTTCTCAACAGAAAGGCTAATAGAATACGATTTGAGAACTATCATCACAGACATGTAAAATTAGATTTGCAGGCCCTTGAGGGCTCCTCTTTAGACTGAGGAGCAGTGAGCTCCTAGAGGTGGGGACAGAGGCTTCTTTTTTTTTTAAGATTTATTTATTTTTATTGCAAAGTCAGATATACAGAGAGTAGGAGAGACAGAGAGGAAGATCTTCCGTTCACTGATTCACTCCCCAGGTGAGCGCAACGGCCGATGCTATGCCGATCCAAAGCTGGGATCCAGGAACTTCTTCCGGGTCTCCTACATGGGTGCAGGGTCCCAAGGCCTTGGGCCATCCACGACTGCTTTCCCAGGCCACAAGCAGGGAGCTGGATGGGAAGTGGAGCTGCCAGGATTAGAACCGGTGCCCATATGGGATCCCGGGGCATTCAAGGTGAGGACCTTAGCCACTAGACCACGCTGCCAGGCCCAGAGGCTTCTTTTGGATGAAAATGCCACACTGGTAGAATAAATTGGGGAGCACTGCAGGCTTTTAACAGTCTTTTCAAACTCAAAGCCACTGCCGCCCTTTGAAAGGCTTTCACCTTTCACAGATGATTGCTTCAAAGATCCTCCCTGACTCTCTTTCCTGATCTTCCTAGTCAGCAAACTCTAGATTTTTTCATCCTACCCAGCCCAGAAAAATTCGCACCTCCCTTCCACTATGCCTGGGTTACTTTCTTCAGTTCTATTCTGCTGTACAACTCAGCTCTTCCCTATCTACAAGTCAGGCTGGGACCTCAGGCCTCCTACTAACCCCACAGGGCCATTCAGAGAGCCTCACAGAAATAGAAACCAGAATCTACAAGAGTCGCAGTGAGCTACCACTGAACAAGCCAGAAACCCAGAGCAGGAATAAACAATCCTAACAACTGAATTGTGCAAACTACCATCCTCAAAACCCACTGACATCAAAAGCCAAGGCCAAGACCACCCCAAAAGTGGTAAGGCCCTGCTGGTCAAACCAGCATGGCAAATAGAAGTAGAAAGTGTATGAGGCAGTCTTTTACTTCAGTCAGGTTTTCATTCACCTGAACACATAGTCCTAATTCATTTAGTAATTAAAATAAATTAATGCTTTAAGGGTTTATGTGGTTCAAGTAGTTAGAAGTTTGGCTGATCTTATTTCTGATTATTGATTTGATACCAGACATACATGGACAAGGACCATGTGAAAATCATTTATCAGAGCAGATATCAATGAGAATAGCTCCAGTGGACCAGTCAAATATGTGCTATCTGGTATGCTAACCTGGTACATAATCCCAGCTAAATACTCCCTTGGGAACTGCTTCCAAAGAGATTTTTTTCTTGAATATTGATTATGCATTATGAACTATCATAGATATTTATAATAAACTAATACCACAAGGTCAGTTGAATAACAATTACTATAATTGTTATAAATTAGCAGATCAATTACAATTGAAATTATCATAGAGTAGTTAGAATTGCCATTTTTAAAAGATGTATTTATTTGATAGTGTTGGAGAGACAGAGATCTTCCACTGCTGGTTTATAGTCCAGATGGCTATAATTGCCAGGGCTGGACCAGGCCAAAGTCAGGAGCCATGTGTTTCATATGGATCTCCGATGTAGGAGGCAGGGACCCAAACACTTGAACCATCTTCTGCTACTTGTCCCAGTTCATTAGCAGAGAACTAGAAGGAATCTGGAGCAGCCAAGACATGAATCAGTGCCCACTAAGATGCCGGCTTCACAAGCAGTGGCTGTACCCACTTCACCACAATGCCAATCCCTGATGTGTCTTGTTTTCAATGGATCAATAGTAAAACATGTTTAACAATTTTATGATATGGGAAAGTAGTAAAATTCAATAAAATGGTGAATTCTAGTTTATTTGGTAAGACATTTGGCTGTACAGTTTGGTTGTGAAAACAAGGACCATGGTGTGCTGTAGCAGGACTGATACAAAGTGAAGATGAACCACATTAAGCACTAGAAGAGTAGGGTTTGAGTTTTCCTTTGTACAACCTAATAGAAAAGGCTTGTAGGTAAAGAGGGTATCACTTGGAAGAAGACTCTACCCAGCCCCAAGTGGGACACGATCAACTGAGAGGCGTTTCAAGACATTTGTGATCAGATTTCTATCTGATACAACATTACCACATGGTGTTACAGAGAAATAAAGCATGCAGAGTGTACATAGTGAGGGCAGGTACTCATAGGTACACTCTGTTTCTGTGAGCACTGCATTAGCAGCAGTATACTAGTCCTCCTGGAAGGGAAGTAGCTACCAAGGGTCAGATTACCAGTAACTAATGCACAGACCTAAGCAGGAACTAAGCTTGACACTGAATAGTGTGCTATGGTTGAAGGTCCCACCTAAGACTCATGTCAAAATTCACTAGAAAGTCGGACCTGATTAGGTCATGAGAACTCTGGATACATGAGTGGATTAGTGTCATTATCACAGGACTTTGAATAGTTACTGAGAAAACAGGTTTGTTACAAGATTGATTCCCTCTTGACCCTTTTCTCTGCTTCGTGTGTGCTTGCTTGGCCTGCTGCTCTGTTACAGGGGCCCTCGAGAGATGCCAATAGCTTGCTCTTGGACTTTCCTGCCTCCAGATTCAAAAGCCTACGCACTCTCAAGTATTCTGTTAGAGCAGAACCAAATAGACCAAGACACAGGTTAGTTTGTGGAACTGTATTAGTCAAGGTTGTTCAATTAAACAGAGCCAATAGTTAAAAGCACTCTAGGGAAGCTGATACATCACACCACTGGATAAAGGGCCTGAAGCCACACTAATGCAGCCATCAATGTGGTGGCTGGAGATTGCCCTGGGAGGGGGATTGTGAGATGCCTGGGAGGGGACACCACCGAGGAAGTATATTACAGGTGACAAATGACTTCTGGGGAACCCAGGTCACCTCACATGCACGTAATAAGGGCACTGACACTAGGTGGTTTGGAGGGGGAAAACCAGAGGACAAGTCTGGGTCAGACCAGGACACCCAACCATGTGAGAGACCTGAGAAAGCCTAGCTGGCATTGGTCACAGCCACGGGCCCACACAAAAACCAGGGCAGGAGGGACTAGGTCACAATACTCACCAGTGAATGTGGGGGTTGGGGACAGGCTACGTCAGGCTGAGCCATGACACTAATGAGCACACAAAAGAACCAAATTTGGGGGTAGATACTGTGGGGAATCTGTGGACTCATCCCTGTGGGATTGCAATACCTATTGATTTGCACAAGAACTAGTGATGGTGACAAGCCAAGATAGGCATGACCACAGAACTCACCAATACTCATGGGAACTGGGGTTTCAAGTAGGCAGGGTTGACCCAGACTACAGCACTTACAAGTACACCTAAGAACTGGGTGTGGGGGCAAGCCAGGATGCAGCATCCACTAACACAAGTGGATGGACTGCGCTAGGCAGGGTTCTAGAAGCCACTCACATGTATGAAATTGGGCTGGGAGCAAGCCTAGTGGGGAAACTTTGGGAATTTCTTTACTGGATTGTAGTTCTCACTGGTGAGCACAAGAAGTTGGGGCTGGGTAAGACTGCTCTACTTGTTAATATGAATCTGGGCTGACTTGGGAATTAGGCCAGGCAAAGTCAGACTAAGTCACAGCATTCACTGGCATAGGTGGGAGCCAGCACAGGATGCAGGACATGCTTGGGCAGGCTGCCAAAGCCACCTGCTTGCATGAGAGCCAGGGATGGGGCAGGTGGGTCAGGGCAAGGCCATAACACCAGTGTGTATATAGGCTGATGTGGGTGATGGGCTAGCACACACAGGAGTCAGATCTGGGGTCACTTCAGGGGAGCATCTTCAGGGACACCAGTCCAGTTGGGACTGGACCACTGGGCTCAAAACTCCAACCATAGAATTCATAGATTCTGTGAACTGACCTTGGAATGCATGTATCCAGGACTGGGCCTCCTCAGTTACTGATGCCTGTGCAGTGAACAGCATGCACATGGGGAACGTAACAGCCAGCTCATTGAGGCCTGCAGACATCGAGTACCATATCAAAGAATGAAGGGCGGAACAAATTGGATAACTCTCCCGCCCAAACTTTAACAGCAAGTATCTGGGTAGGCGGAGATTCTAATGTGGACTATGCCAGCCAGCAGGCCTTGGAAAGATTTCCTCAGTCTTGGAGCAATAAAACCAATAATGTGTCACAGCTACCCAAACCACTTAAGCAGTACCCTCAGAACGCTCTCCACATCGGGGATTCTAGGATAACATAAAGTGGTCATCTCCCATACTGGGTACTGATGTGGTTTGGTTGTCGAGAGAGGCCCATTGATCTCCCCCAAAAGTGATACAGAAGGGCAAAAAAATTAAAAGCAATTGTCTCAACCACTTCCCCCATATCTTGACTTCCCAACACTAATTAGTAGTCCACATGGGCATACATCCTTCTCAACTATGTAAACAACATCTAAAAATAAAAATAAGTCACTATGGGAAAAGTAAATAGGTTTCAGAATATTTTTTCACCAAAATAAATTTATTTTTCCTGTGAGCTTTTTGAAGGACACCCAGAGAAAGAGAGAAAGAGAAAGAGAGAGAGAATAACTATAGAAACTAGCTCAACGGTTTTAGAAGCAGAGAAGCCCCACAGTCTGCCTACTGCAAGTTTGAGATTTAGAAAGGTCAATGGCTTGAGTTCCCACCAGAATCCAAAGCCCTAAGAACCAGAAGTAACAATATCCTTGGGAAAGATAAAACAGATGTCCCAGCTCTCTCTTTTTTCAGACCTTCTATGGAATAGAAGAAGTCTACTGACATTAGTGCAGGAAATCATTCTTTAGTCCTCTGAGATAGATAATATTCTCTTCCAGAAACTTCCTCACAAGGAAGGCATGTGTTACTTTCTCTCTGGGCATCCTTGATCCCAACCAAGTTGATATGTAAAATGAATCATACCTGGAGCATACGTGAGTGAAGTACAATTTTCCCCCAAATATGCTGAAGATAGAGCAGGGTTAGAACCAGCCAGTGAAAGGACACACAAAGCTAGACTCGTGATAGAGAGAGGATGAGAGCCTGCAGTTATCTACGTGGTTTAAAGCATCCCAGACCTCAACTGAACATTAAATCTGACAAACGGAGGATTTTAAGTGCTTATCAAAAGACATTCTCTCACTGAGAGCCTTTTATAGAATTCAATCATACCAAAAAATGAAGCAAAGTAAGCATTGAAAGGGGAAAAAAATGACCTGTGCCCACATGATAAGATATCAGGTCTTCCCAGGAAGACACGGAATGCTCAGCCCATAGAATACTAATGTTGACTGTAGGCCATCACAACAGCTGACAAGTCGGGGTAAGCAGTATACACACACACACACACACAGAAAGAAACATAGCAGGCTCAGAGAAGAAACAGACAGACACAAAGGAGAAATGTCAATACAGTACAATGCCAAAATTGCAGCTACAGCTGCCTCAGCTTCTCCATCACCTGCAAGATCTCTCCCATGATATTTGCCATATAAATGGCACAATAAACTGGGAACTGAATCTACACATACAAGCCAGAAGGAGAAAGTGTGTGTGTGTGTGTGTATGTGTATACACAAATGCATATGTGTATACATGCATGCACACAAAAATAAAATAGTAGGAACATACAAATACATTTAGAATCAAAACGTTGCTCCTGTTGGTATTTATGTAAACTTTCCCCCTGTTGATGCTGTATTAGACGCAAGAGGTCTGCTACTCTGTCTAGCATGGAAAGTGTTAATATGTTTATTCATGTGCTTATCCATTCAGTTAACACATGTTGAGCACCTAGTAGCTGCTGCCACTCTTCTAGGTAGTATCCCATTATTAAGATTAGTTTCAAAGATCTGTAAGGTATATAAAACCATTTTAGGTTTTGTTTGTTTGGTCAGGCAAGAACCGAAGCGCATGGAGATGAAGGGACTGCCCAGTGTTGCAGCTATCCTAAATACCTGAGGATCTGAAGCCAGGTTTCCTGATAGAGACACTAGCTCGCATGCAGATCCTTTTGGATTGCAGCTGGTGTAGCAAATTTCCAACGTCTTTCAATCGATTCAAAACTGAAAAACGTTCTGTAGCACTAGAGCTCCCTAACTGTAAAATTTTATATTATATGCAAAAATCTTTTTTTAAAAGACATTTCTTGGAGGCATACATTTTAACACTGTGCTCTAATTCTCAAGGTGCTCATAAGGAAAAACTTAAAGTGAAACAAATACATGTATAAACTTAAACCACATGGTGGCAGGCTTCATAACAGCAGTGTTAGAGACGCTATTGACATAACGCCCTTCAACTCAGGTGGTCAAAAAGAGAAATAAATCTGAGGAGACAATCACAGAAATACGCTTAGCCTTCATGTAAAAACATTAATTTCTAAGGAGATCAAAAGAAAGGGCTATTGTGGGAAAATAAATTTTACAGAGGTGTAGAAATATGAAAGCTTTGAGAAGGAGGAACTGCAGAGAAATAAGCCTCAGAACAGGGCATAAAGTGTAGCATGAGAAAGGTGTTAGGAAGGAGACTCAAAAAGCATCTGAGACTACACATAGGGACCAAATCCGAATGAACCACTCTAGACTACCTGGTGCTTGTTCTGGAAGTTCTATCTGAAGGCTGGATACAGGCAACTTTGCACACTCATGCAGGGACTTACAATCCTCCTAGGGAAAAATATTTGAAGCCTGTCTACTACTGGAATGTGAATACATATAAACATATCCAATATGATCTCAAAAGACAGTAGAAGTTAAAAAAAAAAGGCTGCCAGAGAAATTTCCATCAAGGAAAGAAGAAGACGCTACATCAAACAGCAGACCTGAGGATAGTGTAGCAGGAATGGTATATCAGCCAATTCTCTCCAAATATCTCCTGACCTAAGACTCCAGCACAACGCAAACAGTACTTTTTAACTTAAAACGCTAGATCAAACATTTATAAGTGTCCATAAAGTGCAATGAAAGTTGGTACAAGTGAAGGAGAGCCAAGAATTAGTGTTCAAGATTAAAAATTGCTTTATATATTTTCTTAATTTCTTGGCTTCTTTGTATAATCACATGCATGAAGTATCTATTCATAAAAAGTTTTAAATATTTATTCTCAAAGTAAGAAGATGTATCCCTTGCTAAAATATTCAAAGTCTAAGTATCACCCCTGTTGAGCAATTTCAGAATAAAACAAAGAAACATCCTTCCTGCTGTACAAGGGTCTCCTAGATATGCAGTGGTCTCTAGCACTGATATAATTCACACATTCATCACGATAGAGCAGCCATTGCACCTGGTGACAGTGTCAAGAATGGGGTTAAAAAATAGCAGCACTTCTAAAGCAGGAGAGGAGAGACAGCAATATAGAGAGACAGATACAGATTAGATAGATTGACACAGAGAAATCGTAGATGCATGACAGATACAGATCGATAGATAGGCAAACATAGATGATACAGATGATAGAAAAACAGGTGATAGAGAGAGATGACAGTTACATAGACAGACATAGATGCACAGACAGAAGAAGTCTTACTACAGCTCTCTCTAGCAGGGAGCACAGAGTTTTCTAATGAAAAAAAAAATGTTTGTGTTCAGCCTATCTTGCCATGGTGCTCTAATTAAGTATAACCAGGAAGGAGCATCTTCCTTCTCAGAATGAGTAATGAAAGGGGTATTTAACCTCGCAGGTGGTGTGAGAAGTAATAAAGGCTGCCTGTGGTAGCAGCAGTAGCAGCAGGTCAAGAGTTCTGTGGGCTCCTAGTGAATATCATGAGGGGAACAGTTCCGGCTCTGCACAGCATCTCAGCAGCATGTGAAGAAAAGCAGTACTGAGGGCAGAGCTTCCAAAGCCAGTGCAAGAGAGATTTTCAAGGAAGCTTGAGTAGTGTCAGCTACCAAAACGTGTCAATGAGAAGAGGAATGAGAAATCCCCATTCACTCACGGAAAAGACAAATGGCCGAGGCAAGCCTTTTACACACTAGAGATTGTGGGTTTTGGCTGAGGCAAACCACACCAGGAGGACCACTGTAACCAGGATGTTTAAGCTCCTGAGCCCACTTTCCGTCATCTTTGTGCAGCTCCATCCTTTGGAAGACCTCAGCAGTGAGGTGTTATACAGTTACACAAAGAATGGGGATCCTGGGAATCTAATCAGCCCTTGACCTGTATGGCTAGGCACTGGGTATGGCTAGGCACTGGGTTACCACAGCCAGCTCTCCAGCCTCCGCAGAGCAGGTCTGAGGCATTAACTTTTCCTTCTAAGCTCTCTTGAAGGGTTGGGCTGCAGCCACTCTCCCATGATGATGCTGGGAACAGCCCCCAGGTTGGTCTTATAAGTCAAGAGTGTAGGGTTCAGGCAAAAAGGAGAGGTGGGCGCTAGCACATGGGCATAGTGTCTGAACTCTCTCGGGATTGTTTTCCAGAAAATGTTCCTAGACAGTTTATGTTGCAATGTTGCACTGAGTCCCAGGAGACACACCATCACAAAGAATAGTTAAGGCCACAGGAAACGGATTTGAAGCAGATCTTCCTGGCTTCCACTGAACTTTCGCCATTGTAATACAAAATCCTCCACTTAAGGGAAAATTTCTGAACATGCACTGTGAAGAGATCTCTGTTGCTTACCAGTGTGAGCAGCTACTTTATGTATACACACCTAACCCTGGCTGGAAAAGCCCTGATTGATTCTCAGGAAGGCATTTTCTTTGGGGATCTGCGCCTTCCTACTATCTTCTTTCGTTTGTCACACCACAATAAATTTTTCCTGTGAGCAACTCCTGCTTGAGTCTAACTGGTGATTCCTTTAGTTAATGAGCTCCTTGTGTCCAAAATGAATCACCCCCACTTTTACTGTCCTGCTTCTTTTCCCAAGTCTCACCATGCTCCCCAGGTAGCTCTTCCTTAATACATTGATTGATTGATTGATTGATTGATTGCATTGGAATCCTAATGTTTGAGCACATCTTCGAGGCCTCAAGGAAGTCTCTCTCCCTGGGAAGGGAGCAAGTCAAATAGACAGTCGAGGCACTGGGAATGAAAGAACTATGTGATCCTGAGAAAGCATGGGGCAAGGACACAGAATTGAAATCCCAAGGGCTGGAAAGGACTCCTGGAAATACAGAAGATTCACTGGAGAGAATGGACTTTCTGGAGACAAGGAAGTCGGTGCAGCTCCTGGAGAGATTAGAAGGAGCTAGCCTGCTGTACCAAGAGAGCATTTCCAACAGAGGAGGCAACAGCTGTAAAGATCCTAAGAAGGAAAGAGCAAAGCTTGTTGGTGAAATGATAAATAAAACAATATGGCTGGCGGGGGGAGCAAGGACTGGATGTGAAACTGGGCTGGCCTTCAGCAGGGAGGGCAGTGGTTGTGTCAAGTGGCTCAGTAAGCCAGGTGAAGAGGTTCCCCAGTTCCCTGAGGGTCTTGAACTGCTTTGAGGATCCCTTTGGCAGCAGTAAAGAGAATGGAACAGAGAATGGCAAAATGGAGACATAAGAGCCCATTAGGAAGCTGTTGAAGTAATCCAGCCAGTGGCTGAAATGAAGCAGCAGAAGTAGGATGAGAGAGAGGAAATGGATTACAAGGAGAGGCTGCTTGTGGTATTACACCAGCCAGGCTAGGGACTTGACTAATCAACACAGAAGGCAGCCAGAGTGGGTGAGTGAGTAACAAGGATCAGGGAGGGGAAGACCTGGCCACAGAGAGGCCAAGGGAATCCAAGGCGGCAAAGTGTGGAGCAGGCAGTGTTTAAAAAGAGAGGGAAGAATGATGGACTTGTGACTGCTGTGGAAGGACTATACTATTTATGATACAAGGGAACTTAGTTGGGAGGGGCGGGGTATGAATGGGTGGGAAGGGAAATTCCTGAGCCTAAGGAATTGCATCATGAAAATAAATGATTTTTGTAAGAGAGAGAGGGAGTTGGAGCTCTTTGGAAAACTACAAAGAAAATGAGACATACTTTCAAAGGGGACGGCCAATTCTCTCTTTACCTTTCTTGCTCTTATCTCTTTTGTACCTGCATGAAGGTCTGTTGCTACAGATAGCTTCCTTTACCTGTGAGCAAGAAATTCCAGCAGCAAGAGGATACCAGAATGTAAAAAACAAATACATTAAAAGTCCAGACTGAATCTTGTCCAAACCTTTCTTTAGAGATAATTTGCTTTCTCTAGTCCAGGCCTTGTAAAAAGGGCATAACAGCACAAACAGTCCTGTTACGGCTGTGGAGAGTAAGAAGTGGGAGAAGTTGTTCAATTAAAACTCTCCCTTCCTCAGCCTGATAATGGACTTGACATTTGCAGAGGGTTCTCAAGCAACAATGCCTGCCATTATGGACCCCACAAATTGGGAAAGGCTTTTTGTGGCAGGCTGAGGAAGCACGGAGCTAAAGGTCTCAGGCAGTGCAGCTTTTTCATGTTTCAAGGGTCATTGGCTCAACTCCATCTGCCTGCTCAAGTGCATCACCCTCGCCTCTGAACCGCCCGGCAGATGACACTTCAGACAGCTCCTTCCAGGTGAGTTCAAGAGAAAAACAAAATTTTGCCTCCAGACCCCGAGAGAAAGAATTTCTTACTTAGGTTTTGCAAAATCCAGAGAGGTTTCTGTTGTGAGTTGTTGCTGATGTCCTGTATTAATTCTTCAAAGGTGAGAGTGTTGACAATGTGAAGAAAGGTGTTGTGTAAGATAATTCAACTGAGCATTTGCCTAGGAACTCAGCAGTTTACAGAATGCTTCAGGTTACAGAATGCTCTTATTGAACTTGCTTCCTTTATTCTACCAAACAGAAAACAGCAACAAATCAGATTACTGGATTCGTGATCTACTGCTCTTTCTACCATTCTACACTGCTTCTGAAAGGGAACAGAACAAAAACTCAGCGTGTCACAACTTACAAAGTGGTGGGGGTGGGAGGGTATAGCTGATACAAAATCTGATTGAGAGGCCCAGGCATCACAGGAGTAGAGAATGTCTGGCTCATGGGCCATATGGAGAGAGAGAGAGTTTATCCATATGACCCACGAAGTCATTTGGTATGGTACTGCCAAGGCAAGTACAGCTGGGAACTCAAAATTCAACCAATGAAAAGCAGGATAATTCTTAAGCTGATAATTTTGTACAGCTCACGAATCACATTTTAAAAATTCAAATAGCCCTTGGCGGCAAAAGTGTATCCCACTCCTGCAGTGTAGAAGCTGCTTGGGGTGATCAGATCTCATATCTAAGTGCCTAGGTTCTAGTCCTGGCTTGCTCCCAATTCCAGTTTCCTGACAATGTGGATCCTTGGAGACAGCAAGTGATGGCTCAAGTCCTGGAGTACCTGCCTCCCACATGAGAGAGCCAGACTGGGTTCCCAGTTCCCAGCTGCAGGCTGGCCAGATCCAGATGTTGAGCGCATTTAGAAAGTAAAGTAGCAAGTGGGACATGTTTAAACCTCTTAATTGAGGCAGACTGAGTCAAGGGCTGATCTAATGCATAGTCGTGGGGAACACTGTTCAGTGGACCTTACTTCTTTTTTTGTCTCCTATCCCATGTGTCCTTTGCCCCTCTACCTTCCATTCTACCCCTTCACTAAACACTACAAATCTTCCATGCTGCCCACGTAAGTGGAGCCCTATTCCCTGGCTTCACTCACTCTTTGTCTCTTAAACATATCAGTTTTGTCCTGTGTCTTTCTCCCTCAGCCCTTCCTCAAGCAACTAACTGATCTATTCCAATCTAATTATTTACTCTGGGAGTTAAGATGCTAAAATATTGATGTCTCTGCATGTGTGTTAAGGCACTGAAGATCCAAAGTTACTCTGATCTTACCCCTCCACTAGTGGCAGTGTTATTTGATGAGAGTTCAGACTCAACACAAATCCCCATCTGATGTGGAAGTTTCACAGACTACTATAGCTAATGGGTATAAGCTGTCATTGAGTAGGGGCTGAAACCATGAAGGCATTGCAGAAAATTGAATCCATCATTTTTTCATAACATATAGTTTCATGAACATTTCTTAAATCCCTTTATGTGTACAAATTTCATAATTTTTTCACCAAAATAAGTCCATTTTCCACAAATTTTTAGAAATCCAGGTATATTTCCAGCTTACCTCAATCATAGCATCACTGTTTATCCATCAGCTTGATCATGATCATGGCAAAAACCAAAAATATCTCCCAAAATTGAAACAGGCTATGAAAAAGAAGTTGGCCTAGATAACACCTAATCATTTGACTTTGCTAAGGTTCAGGGTACTCTTTGCTATTTCTGTCAGAGTTAAATATAAAAGGTTCCTAGGTAGTCAGTGGCTTTCCAAAGACTCATTTTGGTGGGTCATTATGGGCCAGCCAGATGCTGGACAAGAAATCAGCACTTTGCCAGCTCTGGCAACTAAGTCGGCTGTGGTGAAGCAGTTACCTGAAACAGGCAGGAACAGATGGAGGTAGGGGTGATGGTAAGCATGCCCAGCAAAATGCCAAGTCATTGTCACCTTCCAAACACTAAAAATGCATCAGATTGTGAGTGAACAACTGAGCTATTAGGGAAAGCTGATGGATAAAGGAAGGTTTAAAGAACAAATGAGGGGTAGAAGCCAGTCTGTCCAAGAGAGCTATCAACAAGGCTACAATCCCAAGCTTATTTTCCTGCCTGAAGGGTAGGTGGAAAGTGGGCATAGCTTAGAGGTTAGGATATGGTTGGTGGACATTAACCAAAGACATTCTCTCTAGGAGAGGATAATGTTTCTTAAGGATTATGGTCTTACTGGGGAAAATGTTCTCTGATTGACTTGTTCAGTCCTTTCTGCAGGAATTAGTGATCATTCCTTTGATCTCCAAAGATATCATCTGAGAACAGCCTTGCTTCAAGTCAGTACCAAAACCAGCTGGTGTTGTTAGAAGGATTATGTGGCTCTGGAGACAGCAGTCTAAAGTTGCTGGGATGGACTGCAGGGATCAGTCTGCCCAGAAGGTAGGACATGAAGTGTGAATCATCCTTCATGGCTTAGGAGACCTATGGACAAGGCTTTGGGACCATTCAGGATACCAGACACACCCAGAAGTACCTCCTGCAGAAAGACTCAGCCCAATCCAGAGGACAAGGTCTAGGTGCTAGAACCTGTCATTGACATAGACTTGCTATTTCTTGTTTTCTGAGAAACATTTGAAGCATTTTTGGAAAAAGGCATTAGAAGCCAAGAAATACTGGGAACGACACTGACTGGTCTCAGAGTCCTGAGATCTGTATTGCAGTCTTAATGAAGCCACACCTTAACAGAGGGGCCTTGGAAACTCACAAAACCTGTCAGAGCCTTGGGTTCTGCAACAGGTACCTTGGTTGTGCCATATCTAGCAGCATAATCTACTGCCTATCTCCCCCAACTCCCACACCACCACCACCACAAGAAGGTCCTGAAACAAGCAAATCTGGAGTTATTCCAGAGCTGAAGTTAGGTTGCTGTAGTATTTAAACACCAACAACTCAATCAGTAATTTATAGTTGTTGGGCAGGCTGTGGGCAGAGAGGCCTTCCACAGACATTTAGAGAAAATCTACAGAAAAAAAAAGAAACAGAGGTAGCAGTTGGAAACTGACCTGGATGCCCTGGAGTGTTAAGGCATACATGCCATCACAATTGTCTCCAAAGCTAGCAATCACAGCAGCTAAGACCCAAACTACAGTTGCCTGATTCCCAGTTAGAATCTGTACCACAATACACCATACAGTATTGCACCCTCTTTTGACTTGGGTTAATGCTCTTCTCTCACTGCCTTGTGAGGTTTCTATCAATGTTCAGCTACTTTCTGTCAGCATCTTCCTTCCTACACATGATAACATCTTAAGGGTCAGAGCTAGAAGATGGCATCTCAAATGTTCCAACACTCAGCCCAGAATACCCCTGCCTTGCAAGCCCAGTACAGAGTCCCTGCCACATCCCACTTCACAGATCTGGGAGACTGCTTCCATGCCTACAATGTCTATTGCCAGAATATCCATTCAGGAAAACACTTTGGCAGGAGAGAGAACATTGACCCAGGAAATGGAACAACTAAAGATAAAAACAAATGTTTACGTCCAGATGGCATGGCCAGTAAGGCAAGAGAGGGTGCAAGAAATTCCCTCATCCTCCATTTCAAGCACTAAATCTATATCACAAGCACTCTTATGGTTTACGCATCCCTGGACATGGCTCGACAGCCCATAACAGACTAGGACTGAGCAGTGCACACATAGAATCAGTCCACCATGGCCAGAGATCCATCCCTGGCTGAGGAAAAGTGAGTACCGGGTTCTTTCCAACCATAGTGCATACAAGTGGTCAGTGGATCACCGAATACAAAGAATGTCCTTTGGACAATGGGTAGACATTGTTCTCTCTGCTTTCATACCCTGAAAGGAATAAAGAGGGGATTGTGGGAAATCTCACAAAGCAGTGAGTCGGGAAAATCCTGACCCTTTAGACACTAACTCACAAGATAAATTCTGGTTGGCCTCATTGCTGCTGCATGACACCAGTTCTAGAACTACATCTTTTCACATTAAACATCACTAAAATCGGGGTGCTCTTTGCAGCAATGGCTGCCCCAGTGCCTCCCAACCAGTTGGCTATTACACTGGAATTGTCATTGCTTGAAAGCACCAACTTGGTCGGAATTATTTCCATTGTCTCCACTTCTGTACTGAGTAAATACTACTCAAAATATTGTCAAACTAGAATGACAAAATGTTGGTAATTGTTAAAATGAGATAATGGATTTATGAGAGTTCATTATTCTGCTCTTTCCAATTCATCTGTTTAATCATTTCCAAAATAAAAAGGGGAGGATGAATCCTCAAAAATATACTATTCCATTTTGAAATAAAATTCTTATTATGTTTTCAGAAAAGAAGAAAGACAGCAATGGAGTATCAAAGTGATATTAGCAAAACAAACTTTTGACATGAAGAGAATGATGATAAGTTTGCTTTTTCTCAGAAAAATGACAAACAAGCCCTTTTTAGTAACCAGGAAAGAAAGCTATCTACAAGTACATAAAGCATATGATGTTTTGTTACTGAGATGGAAGGCAGGGGAAATTGCCTAGACTTTTGGAAATTTTTAGAGTAATTTGGAAGCCATGTAACCAAGTCATTAATCATGCTAGGCTATCATTAAGATCTTGTGTCATGGCTTAAATGATGCATAAAATAATGGTTCATCTTTCCATTAAAAAGATTTTAATGCTGTTTTAGAGTAAATAAAACACAATATTTTCAATGCGAGAATTCCCAGTGTTGATTATCCAATACAAAATTTAGAAATATGCATTGTTTAAAAAGATAAAGACATGTCCATTCATCTCCTATAGAGAATTTTGCATTTGCTTAGAATAGGTGCATTTAATAAAACCACACATGCATGCACATACACAATCATGTCAGGGTTGAGATCATGTGTGATATAGAACTCAACTACATAGGATTGAATCCTAGCTCATTTGCATATTATCTATCTGACCATAGACAAATTATCTAACTCCCTTTGCTTTGGTTTTTTTCATAGTAGTGTAGTGATTAGATTAAGCATAATAATATATGCCAAGAATTAAGATTTGTACCTGACACATCCTAATGGCTGGGGAAATGTAATTATATGTTTGTTACTGCAGAGGATATAAATGGGGGATGGATAGGAAACTCAAAGCAAACCCAAGTAACAGCATCCATTTTTCCTAAAATGCTATGAGGGGAAACATTACAGTTAACGAAGAAACATGGAAAACACACCCAAACAAAAGTCAACAGCATTAGAGGCACTCAGAAATTACTTTCCCAGAAAGTCACAGAGTAGGAGGCTGCAGATCAGGCCATGCGTGTGGAGCTAGACTGCAAAGCAAGAATCCCCAACCGAGTTAAATGTATGTCCCTTCCTCTTCTCAAAGGTGGCAAACTGGGCCTATCGCAAAGTACAATTCTGATCAATTGCAGAGTTGTACTGAGAAGGATTAGGGAGCTGTTCCTGAATTTTCAGTGAGCAGCACTGTGAGGGATTAGCAGTGTCTGCCTTAGGCACTGAAGGATTAAATCACAGCACAAGGTGTGATTTTTCAGCCTTATGCCAGGCCTAGGTCGCCAAGAAACTAGAAATAACGTCAAATGGGCAAAGCCCTAGCACACAGAATTTTTTTCATTTGACTGGTCCAGGACCTCAGCATCAAGAGACAGTCCTCTTTAGGATGTATTTTAAGTTACAAAACTACTTTAAGATGTATCCTAAAGCCACAAAACTGATTCACAGTCAGGATTCATTCATCCATCCAGGACTCCAACATAGGAATTCTCCAGCCCAAATCAAGCTGTCGGTTGTTGTCTCAGGAATCCTTAGTTCATCAAAGTTACATATTCTTAATCCATGGGCAGGGAATTAGAAGCAATCAACAAATTTGGAGTAGTGAAATCTGTATTACTGTTTTTCTTTTTTTTTAAATGCTCATTGAAATGTGCAGAAAGGAAAGAGTTGTGGTTTCAGAGTTCCAATGGAATTCCACAGTTGTTTTGTTTAAACCTCTTTATACAAAGAAACTAGGCCCAAAATAAGTTCCTGAAACCTGCCTAGCCCAGGCATTCTGTCTCATAATATTGGAAAATGTAGTATAGTACATGCTGAAGTATGCAGTGAAATCCCGCCCTTCATAACAGCCTTGCTGTTTTATCCAGCAATGTAAGGGAAAAATTAGACCAGTGAGGAAAATATCTGCTCAAAGCACGTGGATTCTATTCAAAATTCAGCCACCCTCTGCCATGTTAGAACCATCCAGGTATGTTTCTTCTGAATTCCTCATCCAGACAAATTCTCAAATTGCATTTATTACAACCATAATTGTCTGTCTACAAACTGAACGAAATATCCTAGATCACAAGACCTCACAATCAGCTAGCACCAATTTCATTTGAAATGGCAGCAGAATGGAGCCAGCATGTTGGCTCTACAGGCTAATCCTGCACCTGCAAATGCCAGCATCCCATATGGGTACCAGTTCATGTCCTAGCTATTCCACTTCCCATCAGTTCCCTGCTCATGGCCTAGGAAAGCAGATAAGGATCGTCCAGAGCCTTGAGCCCTTGAACCCAGGTGGGAGACCCAGAAGAAATTCCTGACTCATGGCCTCAGATAAGCTCAGCTTTGGCCCTTGAAGCCATCTGAGAATGAACAACTTCCATCTTCAGATGGAAGATATTTCTCTCTTTCCTTCTTCTCTGTGAATCCAGCTTTCCAACAGAAATAAATAAATCCTTTAAGAAAAAAAAAGAAGCGGTAGCATGTATGTCCTCAAGTCCATCCCCAGTAGACTATCAAAACGCTTTACGTATGTTCTCCGGAAGACTCCTTATAAATATGCTACTTTTGAGAGCATCTTCACAACATATTAACTCTCAAGCATGCTTTGATAGGGCAATCCATAGGCAACTTTGGACTTTGTGTGAAAGGTCTTGGGAAATTCTTGACTTTCATGTCGCTTATGTTTGGTGAGGATCTAACACTCCTCATACTCCCCAGCCCCCAGCGTTAAGGAAGGTGGGCCTTGTAAGGGCAGTGGCAACAGTGATGCCTTACTTCTTATCCTCATCATTTATCATTACGTTTGTAAAACTCACATGCCTGTATGTAGCTATGATTCATTCCTTTCCACTGTTGAAGAGAATTACATTGTGTTCCTATGCTGCAGTTCATCAAACTACTTCCTTATGAATGGGTATTTGGGTATCATCTAGTTTGAGGCAATATAAACCATGCTCATTATTGGTCCGTAAAAGTAAACACCCTAGAAAAGGATTCCCTGGATTCCATCATAAGCTGGGAAGATCTTCAAGTGTAGTTTTCTGTGGTGTTCACATCATTTCTCGTTCCCATCAGTGTGAGTGAGAATGTACACTGTTCCACATCCTGATGAGCACTTGCTATTTGGGTGTTTAATTTCATCTATTGTAGTAATTTGTACTGATATTCCCTGGCAGTTTTGTTTTGCATTTCCTAGATGACTTATGAGCCTAAGTATATTCTCACATATTTATTATCCTTTTATAAAGAGTGGAGCTGAAATCTTTCACCCATTTTTCTTTTAAATTATTTGTCTTTTTATTATCAACTTAAAGGAGTCATTTATGAATTCTGGGTGTTTGTAATGATAATTGTTATGTTATGGGGTGCAGCCAGTGATAGCCAGCACCCATTGGAGTCGGCAAACGAAATTTGGCTGTGTCCCTTGCCCTCTGTCCTGAAGGTGGGTCCTAACAACAAGGGAATGTCAATTCCATCCTCAACCACCCCCCCCCAATGTCCTAATTTAGCCAGGATATTGGATGCAGATAAGTCCAATTAGTCTAGGTGTTTTCAGCTACAAGCCTAGTTCCTGTTCCTGCCCATCCCAACAAGCACTAATCAGCTCCTTAGCCCACAACACTTAGGTATTCGTGTCTGCCCACCTGTGACTCACCTATCAACTGAGAGGGGATGGTATTGCATTGCTGTGTAACTACTCCCCTCATAAGCCCCTTTAAAAGGCTGGTGCGGCAGGGGCTCTCCCTCTCTCTTTCTGGTCAGGTGTTTTCGTTACTATGGTACCTCGACTCTTGGCTGACCCAGGACAGATAATCCCCTGAGCATGGTCCCTGTGTACTGTTTAGATTGGACAATGGATATAGTAATGTTGTTTCTGGTTTGTGTACTATCAGGAGTTCCAGGAGAGGTGAGGCCTAGCAGTAGTGGAATGTGGGCAGAGAAGCCAGGGAAAGGTGAATGTCTGCAGCTTTGTGAGTGTGTCTAGGTTATTCATTGCATGTTTCTTAGGATAACTTACATTGTTGGGGAAGCTGGGACATAGGTCTCCAGCTTAATGGATGGATTTAAGGATAATGACCATTTGTTCCTCTTTGGATTATGTTTGGTTGGATTATGATTGGTTGGATTGCCATATGGACTTGTGATTTGCTATTTCTAGTATACTCTATTATCACCAAGCTTGGTTAGTAAAGACGCCTTAATAAACCTTAGACATGTCTGGTGTGCTCTCGCTTGCACCCCGCAACAGTTGAAAATACCTCTCCCACTCCATGATTTGTCTTTTCACTTTCTTGTTCATGTGTCATATAGAAGTTTTTCATTTTAATACAGTTGAACTTATCAACATTTTCTTTATAAGTACTGCTTTTGGAATCTTATTTAAGAAATCCTCTATTCCAAGAACATAATGATAATGATTTATGTTCACCTTCAAAACATTTCTAGTTTTGCCTATCACATTTGGGTCTTTCATCCTTCCAGTATCAAATCTGAAAACATCCCAAACTTCTTCATCCAGTTATTGGCAGGGGGGCGGGGCATAGCACCACAGTGTTGAATGCAGACTTGCGGTCAGGCTGTCTGGCTGGGAGATGACCCAGTCCATCACTCCCGGGGTCTTTGAGTACTAGCTTCACTTCTCTGTACCTCTGCTTCCCCAGCATTAATACTACATTTTTCTAGAGATTTAGTGAGTGCTGCATGAATTAGTACATGTAAAAAATGCTTTGAAGGAAGCACACACACCCCTTTGTTAGCCCTTTAAGTTCTTCCTCTAGTATACTAAGATCCCAAGATTATCCTTGCCATTCCCTATCAGCAGCAACGACCCCAGGAAGCTCCGTGTTATAATCAATATTCTGCCGGAAGAGCTTCTTTTGCTGTGTGATTTCCTTGCACGTGTCAATATTTATATGCTTCACTTGCCATCTGCAGGCATCTCAGCCTCCTACCAAGAGGATGCTGCCAGCTCTGTCGACTTAAAGATCAGAGAGAAGTGGTACTCAGTTCTCCCCAGACATTTCTTATGCTCCATGGGATTTAAACAGATCTCTGAAAGGGGTGAGAAAGAGAATGGTTTGTCAACTTGTATCCATCTGAGATGCATATTTGGTGGTGTTGGGGAGGTGAGGGGGGAACACACTGTATGATTAATCTGGGTTCTTTTTCCTGACACTGAATGGGCTTTCAAAACAATGTAAGTCGCTTGGGACCAGAGAAGGGAAGGAACTAACATTTGTTGAGAAGATTTTTAAGTTTAGAAGTGCTTTATACATGTTATTTAATCTCCCAACAAGTAGGAGAGCGCAATGACTGACAGTGCTGGTCTTCAGGGCAAGGTGCTTCTGGCTTCCAGGAGAGATTTCTTTATGTTACACAGCCTCCCACACAGGCACCGTGGTGTTCGCTAACTTAGACGAGTCTGTCAGTCCCACCCTACTGAACACACCACACATATCACAGGTTTTTTTTTTCTTTTCTGTCACCTCCTTTTTATCTCTGGTCATTTCTGTTCATGTCAGCTCATGGACATGCCTTTAGCTCTCCCAGAGACTGCCGGTACCTATCCCTGTCCACTCACCACAAACCCCAGGCCGGATTTCACGTTTGAGAATCCCTGTAAAATGTCATGTAAGCAGCTGTCTCTGCAGTCTCTTTCCTGGGAACTGCAACCTAGGAAGTATCCCAAGGTAACTACTCCAGCACAGACATTGCTACACGCAGGTCATTTCATGTCTGCTTGTCTCTTGTATACACATGTAAGCAAAGATAAGCAAATAATAACAATGCAACTATATAGAATTATATACTTATATATATAGTTATATATAACAAAATAAATATTAAGAATTATAAAACTAAGTATATACATTAAAGGCTACACATAGCATAAAACTTCACCATCTAGAATATTTTGCTCAAGTCCACATCTAAATGATATAACAGGAATACTCCCTATTGTTTTCAAGAACTCACTCAAAATCTAGCATTAATAACATCTTCAACAAATTCTGGTTGTACAGACAAATGAAAGAAGAAACATCAATGGAGTCTGACTGAGTCTTGCCACAGCTGACTCGAGCCCTGGATCAATGATCACTGGACGCAAGAGTTAGCACCCTGAGGCTAAGTAGGAGCCAAGTCACCAAACAGTCTTGTAAACTAATTTCGATGTAACTGGACTGAAATATTGACTCAGGCATTTCAGAAATTATTTAAACAAGAGTTAAGATTGGAGTCTTTTTCTAAAACCATTAACAACAGGGTTTCATAAACAGTCAACATTCAGTCAATATTTAGAAGTTACCCTTCAGAAATATAGACACTTCAAAGAAAGAATTCTTCATTTTCTAGGTTAAGTATCAACTTACTCTGATAAGCATACACAGATATATGTCACCACCTCCACCCTCTGGCTCCTCTGTCTGTGTTTGTGGGCTAGCTGTAAAGGAACCAAATCTAATGCTTCAAATTTGAGAAAACTTCTTCTCTCCAAACCATTGGAGTTTGTTTTCCATTGCAAAAGCTACATTTGCACCATGTCTCTTATTAAAGAAGGAATATGTCACCCTTAGTAAGACAGTATCACAGCAGGGTCAACAGAGTCTGCCCCAACCAATGGTGGCCTCTACAGATTTCTAGATTCCTCCTGCAAGCTTTCCTCTCTTGCCTTTTGAGTATATCTCCAGAAAATTCATAGGCAATCCCAGGATACAGTTGGGAAATACTATGATATGTGGACAGAAAAGTGGTGTATGCAACCAAACTCTCTAAATTGATGGCTTTTACAGACCTAAGAAAAGTTACTCAGAATGATTCCTGGACACTTAATTGTCATTGCCAACTCAAGCACGACACAACAACAAGCATGACCCAGCTACCAGTCAGAACGAAGCAGGTGGCAAAACAAATTATCCTTAGACTTTAGGCAGTGTTAGTGACTAAATTAGGTACCCCACACCCCAAAAAATTTTATGTTGAAATTATAATACTGTACCAGAATGCGATCATGTTTGGAGACACACCTTTAAAGAGGCAATTGGGGTAAAATGAGCTTATGTGGGTGGAATTTGGTCACATATGACCGATGCCCTTAAAAGAAGAGATTAGAACACAGGCTGACACAGGGAACACCATGCAAAGATGCTGAAAGGGACCTTAAAAGAAACCAACTCTGCCACTTCTTCAGACTTCTACCTTCCAGAAGTATGAGGAAACTAATTTCTGTGTTTCATCCACACAGTCTGTGGCACTTTGTTATGGCAACCATAGGAAAGTAACACTGGCCTCAAAAAAGTCTGCAACTAACTAACAATTTAAAATAATTTCAGCATCATAAATACATTTCAAAGGCAAAGAGTCACAATTGCCAATAATTATAGAGTATTTGAGATCAATGCACCCCAATTCTGTCTGCTTACTAATTCCCATTATCTCTGCATCAGTTCTCTATTGCTGCATGATATACCACCCAAAATTTACTTGACTCACTTAAAACAAGAGTCATTCATTTGCTCATGACTCTGGGTCAGCACGTTGTGGGAAGAGCATCTGGCAGCATGATTGCTGGTCTCTCTGGAGCTCACTCACTCAGCTGTAGTTATTTGGCAGTCGGTCCAGGGAGGGCAGCTGGAGGTGGCCTCATTCACATGTTTGGCACTGGCTGTTGGCTTCAGGGCTCTGACTCTCAGGTGCCAGAGGCATAGGAAGGGATGCCCACCATGGTGATCTCCATTCAGCGATCCAAACAGGCAACAGCACAAACAGAAAGACACTTTGAGGCCTACATTCAGAATTTTCAAGATAACCTATCAAATACATTCATGTCCTCAATGTAAGTCAGAGGGTCAGATCTGATGGGAAGAAAATTAAAGCTGGTATTCAACTGGAGGAGAAGTAAAGTGTGCCAAGGTGTGAGCACAGGGTGGGAGTTTGGCCATCTTCACGATCATGTCACTATACCATTCCTTTTGCCTAACCTTCCAGCTCACTTCCCTAAATACAAGGCAGATGTATTCTGCATTCCAGGAATGGAGAACAGGGGTTGGCCTCATGTGTGAGTGTGTCTTAAGAGCTTGTGACACTTGTTCATCCAGACATTCCACAATTACAAAATGAAAAAAAAATCTACTCTGGAAATGTAAAGGTGAATAATTTTCAAGAACTTTCATTTATTAATGTCATAGACACACACACACACACACACACACACACACACACATAAGACTGACAGTCAAATCTACGAAGAAGATCAAGAAAGATTTCATAAAGGAGGTGGTTCTGGTCCTAAGTTCAGAATGATATGGAATGTGGCACACAAACTGGGATGACAGGGAGTGGGCGGATTCTTACGTAGCAGCACACCACAGCAAGGCAAAAACCAGGCTTCTCTGCCTCACTAAGGATCACCACCTTTCTCCATAGGTAATTCATAAACAGTGAAGATGGGTCCAACCTCCTGACTACCGAGCCTCCGCTGGGCACTGCTGATGTATATGTATACGTGCCAAACCATTCCTCTCTTTTTGATCATTCTATTTCAGGATCAACACTTTGAGAGAGAAAATCTGTTTAGCTGAGTTTATATCACATGCTGCTCCTTGAATGGAGCAAGGTTAGAAATCCTTCAAGATTAAAGCGCCTGTGGTGGGAAGCCCAGGGCTCATCTTTAATGCTCCACAAGACAGAGAACTGATTCCCCAAAAGGAAATCAAGATGCTGCCAGGAGGCAGAATGGAAGCAAAGCAGCCAAAAAATTGACAGTAGTCACGCGAGTGCCATCCCAAGGTAAGAGACATCTGGCTCCCTGGGATGGTGCAGGGGCAAAGTGACAAGATAAACACAAAGTCACAGGAAGCAAGGGTCATAACTAGCTATCTGTGACCCAAATTGTCCCTTTCTAAAGGCATTCCCTCTTCTGTAACTCAAAATTTAAGCAACAGGTTCAGATTATTTTTCTCTAAAAGTAACTAATTTGATTGTGCCACTGGAGTGCTTCTTTTGACAAAGTTTGAAGATTTCACCTACCTTACCCACTAACTTTACCAAGCATCAGTTATTAACATTGAATAACAATTGGTAAATATACACACAGACCCCATTGAAAACCATGAGCAGGAAAGATTTGGGGGCATAGTTAATATTTACAATCTTTCCTGGAGAAAACTTTTATTTCTCTTGCAGTAGCTTCCGTTAGCAGCCCTTCTCATGGTGACAATCACTATATCAGTTAATAACCAAAGTTATATCATAGGTCATCAACTCCCAGCCCATCATTAATTCCTAGACAGTATTATTGATACAATGTTTCTGCGATGTTACAGTGTGAGACCCTCCAAAAAGAGTGAAAAATAATGTTTAATTCCCCTCTTGGCTGAAGTTGCTTCCCTCCTTGCAGTGCTCTCTGAAGGTGATCACCTGCTGCTCGAGCCCTGTCCCACGCCCATCTCTAAGGAAGCATGGAGCTGCCCTCTGGGATGGACATCATGCCATCACCGATTTGGGGCCTGAGTAATCTGTCCCTCGTCTCAGTCTATGAAAGAATACTAACATTTGACATAAAAAGTTCTGGGTTTCACTTTCAGCAATTTCCAGTTACTAGCAATGGACTCTTAGAGTAATTGTTTTCATTTCAATGTACTTACTAATTTATAAAGTGGAAATACTGCCATATTGTTTTGACGTGAGAAATGTTACTGGATCTTCATTTTCAGTCCTTATTCAGCTCTCACAAAGCCCTGATAATTTCTAATGGATAAGAGAGACAGGAACATATTTTGGTATATTTAGGTTCTGCCCCCCCTCCATCACTCACATTTGAATAATAAAGAGGATAGTGTGTCTTTATCATTATTCATGAAAAACTTATTTTAACAACACATTGGTCAACTTCAGTGGGGTGACATTTTGGATATTGCCTAATAGAGGAGTGGGATCTGTTTGCAGAGGAATCAACCCCGTGGTTAGCAGACTTGCAGCCCTGCTCCTGAAGCCTAGGGAGTGAGGGGATCTGGAGATGAAGTTAATCACTCATGACCAGTGATTTGATTGATCATGCCTCAATCACAGCATCCCCAGAAATTAAGTTCTAGTCAAAGGGTCTGTAGGAGCTCCCGGGCTGCTGAGAAAGACCATGCCATGTGCCTGAAAGGCAGTATACCACAAAACCTCATGAGGGCAAAATGTCTTGCACTCAGGACACTTCTATACCTCACTCTACTTCTCTTTCATACGCCTATTTGTGTGTATCCCTTAGGATATTCTTACAGTAAATTGGTAATAATAAATAAACAGGTTTTCCATGAGTTTTACAAGCCATTCAATAACAAATTACCAAATGCAAAAAAAGGGTTGTGGGACCCTCCACTTAATAGTATTCATTCGCAAGGACAAGTGTGCTTGCCATCTGAAGTAGCATGGTCTCGTGGGACTGGGCAGCTCTCGGTTTGTGGAAGTCCATGCTAAGGCAAAGCAGTTAGTGATGGAACTTAGTTACATTCTAGTACATCAAGTCAGCATGGACTGAGAACTGGAGAACAGTTTTGGTATCAAAAGAGTTGTGTTATTTAAAAGTTTTTCATTACAGATATCTATCCCAACTATGTCAGAGGCTTCTTCAAAGGGTCAAATAAATATGGTGCCCATAGGTTATCAACAACTCCCGTGGGATGAGTGGGCAAAGCAGTCTGTGTCTATTTGACATTCACATAGTTGCACTGAGACAAGTTCTCTCTTTTTAATATCATCTTGCTTTCATCAAGCAGAAATGACCTGGATCTGTTTGTAAATCTATCTTGTGTTGTTTGCCTTTCTGAGGGACAAACTCACTGATCCTCAGAATCTTAACAGATAAAATACTGCAAGATAAACTAGACCATTTATACATCTATCAGGTTCCTCTGAGAACTGGCAGTAATAATCTCTCCAAAGGCCTGACTCTCTTCTCCCTGCCCTTCCCTCTTTTGCTCCTTGTTCCCATTTTCCCTCATTCCTTTCTGGATTTCTCTTGTCCATGTATTATTTATCTGCTCATCCCCCTTGTGCATACCTGTTCAGTCCTTACCATGCTCCATGCACCACACCTGAACAGTTTTAACTCCATCCTTCAACTGTCCTGAGCTGACACTCCACGGAGGGGCTGTCATTGAGCTGGAGCTCCAGAAACACAAGCTTGTCCTCACCTGTGCCTTCCCTGTGCCCTGACTCGAGGACGCTAACATGGGACTTCCCACTGAGTCCTTACCAGTCCTTATTTATTTGCTTTGAAGAAACTGAATGAAATCCTTACTTAAAGTGCATGTAAAGTAGAGCTATGGGCCTCACTGTGTCTGCTGGATGGGTATCTGAGGGGGAATTTTCAACAAATTAATATTCCCACTCAGTTCCTGAACAACTTGAGAAGCAAGATAGAGAATGATGGTAGCCAACATGCCAATTTAAAACTGATTAGGGCTAAGTTGGAAGACACAGCCAAGCACAACAGCCAATAAACCCTGTAACGCCATCCAGTGTCAGACAGGCATTGCCATGCAGTCAAGCACAGCGCTGTGCCAGGGCAGGACGCCTGTGTGCAAGTGGCAGGGTGGAGGAGTCATCGGCACACTCACTACAGGAAGATTGGCACTCAAGGCTGAGGAAGAACAAAAGCAACTGAGCATTTTTCAGGACTGGGGATTTCAGTTAATTTGTTTATTTGAAAGGCCAAATGACACAGAAACAGAAGCAGAGATAAAGAAAGGGAGAGAGAGAGAGAGATCTAACCAGGAGTTCATGACCCCAAATGTCCACAATGGCCAGCACTGGTCCAGTCAAAGCCAAGAACTCTGCTCAGATCCCCCATGTGCCAGAAGCCCATATACTTGGACCATCCTTGGCTGCTTTCCCAGGTATATCAGTAGGGAACTTAACTGGAAGCAGAGCAGCCAGGACCCAAGCCAGGACTCTGGTATGGGATGCCAGCCTCACGAGCAGCAGCTTAGCACATTGTTGACCTGCTTTATAAATAAGTGTGCCACCTCCGCTGGGGTTAGAGAGAGTGCAGGGCTGGAGGGAGACAGTGTTGCAGCATTATGCTTGCTTTTCAAAAAGGGAGGATAGGAGCAAAAAGGAAAATCCCCACTAGCTTCTTCCGCCAGAGGGATGTACATAGTAATCACCTTTCTATTCACATCAATAAGCCCTTTTCTGTAGACAATATTCTTTCACTTGATTTTGAGAAGCACTGGTGCATTTACTACATAAAGGGCAATTTCTGAAGGCCTTATATAATCAAGCTCAACATAAACACAGTAATCCAAATCACATGACACATGACAAGCAAATAAACAGCTCCCTCCCCACTTCTTTTTGCTGCTCTCCAATTTCAATATGGAGGTTTTACACAGTCCTCGGTCTCTGAATTATGAAGTAAGCATTCTTAAGGAGAGTTTTCACTGACTTGATCTAACTTAGCAAACTGATTTAATGTCTATGAGGCGCGAGCTACTATGCTAAGGACAGAAGCTAGAAAGAGAAATAAAAATACAGTCTGTTCTCAACAAGATCATGGAGCTCTATGGGCAACAGACAGCAGAATCAATAACACCACGGTAAGAGCTTCAGTGAAGAGACACACAGCATCTCGTGAAATGCAGATGAGAATACCGGATTTTCTTCCAGGGCAGAATCAGGCAAACCTAAAGAGAGGTGATATAAATAAATGACTGAATGAGGGACACCCAAGGTGTGGTCCAGGAATGAGCTGACCTGCAGGCCTTCTGTCTCCTCCTCCCTTCCATCCTTGAGCAAGTGGTCCACAGTCTACACTCTCTTGCATATTCTAAACCTCATCAAAAATCTAGGTTCCTGGAGGAACCCAAGGTGAATGGAAAAGACACATGAGAATGCAACTGAATCCTACTTATTCAAGAATGTTGGGTAGGGGAAGGCCAGATGATAAGATCATTTAGCATATTCTGCATATGTATGTTGCCATATGCACACACTGAGTATCTTACACACTGAGGCTCAGGCTGTGCTTGCGGAGTTAGGAAGGTCTGTTTTATTCATACATTCAACTCATGTTGAACATTCACTACATGCCAGAACAAGATAGAGTGATGAAAACGAGAGGCGCCATTCCTGTTCTGATGCCCTTTATCTTCTCATGGGCTTTCTCTACAGTGAGCTAAAATAATCATCCAAAGACAGAAAATCAGTGACTGGGATTTGGACCTTGGTTTTTTTTTTTTTCCAACTCCAAGCCCTACACCCTAATTCTGTTCTAGAAGGACAGGGTCAGTCGGAAATCACATGTCTGCTCTCAAGAGCAGCTCCCTCCACAGGCCAGGGAAACAAGCAGTGGGATCAAAGCTTAACTTCCTCTTCTCCCCTGGGCATGAGCAGCTCCTAAAACTGCAGTAAATCTTTATTTCTGAATTTTACCTTCTGCTAAGAACTCCCCTTGCATGCATCATCATCATAGCAAAAGAGAATATGGGTGGTTGGTCCTCTCTCATCACACAGGGAGTTGAAAAATATCCCTCCAAACTTCAAATCCACATCTAGGGATAAGCAATACAAAATAGGTAGACACATCCAGGCTGTAGCACAACAGTCATCACTTGGAATTGTACTCACAAGGTTACACAACTCAAAATCTACATCTGTCCACACAAAGTACTGTGATTCCCAGAGGTGTTAGGAAGCCCGTGTAGGACACATCTAACAAGGAACCTGTTTCTGAAGGCATAGTGGGTTCAATTTCTGAGGAGTCAAGTTTGCCTTCCAAAGTCAGACCATTTGTTTGTTCATTTCTTTCTTCATCTAATCCTATCTTGCCTCATTTAAGCTAGAAGGTAGAAACTCTTACTTCTGGTACAAATAGCTAACAACAAGAACAGTACCATTAAAAGTTATACATAGTACCTGTAATGAGTCTGGATCTGTGTTAATCCATATTATGTTTAATGTCTTGCTTAATCCTTAAATAAACTATGTAAGGTAGGTGCTATTATTATACCACTTCTCAGATGAGGAACCTGAGGCTTAGGAAATGAGATGGCTGAAACACAAACCTAGGTGGCTCTATAGAACGGGTCCGTGCTCCCAAACACAACTCTGAGCACTCACCAAGTCTCACTTTGATTATATCTTATCGTGAGTATGACTCATCCTGGCCATGTCACTTTTCATCTCCTTGGACAGAGCCAAGATGTGTCTCTTCCTCCATTCAAAGCCCTGAGAATTCATGATAACAATGTCACACACAGACAACTGCACCGAAATGAACAACAAACACTCCCTGCCTTCAAGGAGCTCACTTCCAATGAAGCAGAAGATAAACCAACCGCTCCTGCACTGGAAGGCAGGATCCCCTCCTCGCTGGGGAGCAAGCCAGCCACTGCAGAACACTGTCACTACCTTGAGACTTCTCTGGGATGAGACACACCATGCACGGGATCTTTGGCAATGTGAGCAGGATCCTGCCAAGGATGTGAGAAGGAATAGAGGTATTCAGGTTGATGGCATGGCATTGCGCCAAGGCACCACAGAAGAATCGGAGACGATCTGTTTAAACTGATGAAGGACTCGGGGCTGTGTCCTTGCTTTTCTAACTACCATGAGCAGCCTGCCATTATTAGCTTTGTCTTTTATTTGTTCTCTATTCTCTAGAGCCTGGCACTAGGGAAAGAAAGTACTCAGAACAGGTCCTCTGACTTCCAGAGTATCTCATTTTCCTTCTTCTTAACTCCTGCACCATATTTCCAACACTTGACTGAAAAGGCCTGGCGGTATGCTGGGGGAATATGGTGAAGGTTTGCAGGCTTGTTTTTCCGCCAGGGTGGATACTGTCTTTAATACTAAGGAAGATGAAACACTCCCCGCTTATCCTTGGGTTCAAAGGAGAAAACGTAGCTTGCCTGAGGTAAGTGACACCACTACCACTCACAGAGACCAAGGAGGAACAGATATCTGACGTCTGGGCTGTTGTGGGCAGTCTCAGCCTGCAAACGGAACAGTGACCGGCTGAGTGTCAGTGAGCAGGGTATACGATTCATCATTCCTTCATGAGGGATGTGAGTACCCTTGGTATGTCAAATACTCGCATGTCCCTATTCCAGAGGTGCTGTTACTACAGCCATTGTCCGCTGAGAAGACAGAGGCTCGATTTGGTGATGTCACGTCTCCAACATCACCCCTGAACTCTAAATCCAAGCAATTTTCCCCTGAATCAGGGATGCTTCTTCTGATATGGGCACAGAGAGCAGTGGGAGTAACTTGCAAGAAATAAGGAACACAAGAAAGGAAAAGTTTGTAAGAAGAGACAGAAATTGCCCAAGATTGCTCTTGGAGAAGATTTGCAGGTTAGGGCATAAAGAAGGAGGACAAATAAGCAAGAGGAAGTGGGGTAACCACAGTGTTGAACTTCCAGCCATCATCACAAGATGTCCCAGACAGCTTCCTCTTCCTCAAACTCATCCCTTGCATACATGGTCAGGCACACACACGCAACATGGCCATGGTATTCATCAAAGTACAGTATCCAAATGGAGTTTGAAATAGCCCCCTACTCTGCTTAAGGCAGCCACTTCCGCCTTACATCAAACAGTGGCTCCCGAGCTTACCTGCACATTAGAGTCATCTGGGAAGCTTGCATGATTAATGATGCCCTAATACCCGACACTCTGAGATTCTGCTTTAATTGGCCTGTAGTGTTCTGTGTGTGACTGGGAGCAGAAGGCCGAGGTGTCCCTGCAGCGTGTTTTGGGGTTCTAGGGAGGAGAAGGGAGTTATCTGAGCAGCACAGGCTCAGAGCACAAAATCCTAGCTTCAGCTTCAGCAAACCCAATTTTGTCATACTGCCGTATTGACCCCTGCCTCAGATTTCCATTGAGGAAAAGACCGTGCTGCTAAAGAAATAGGCAAGTTTAGAAGCCACCGCCTTAGAGGTTCTTAGATGCCAAAGGCGCATGGGGTTTGTGTATCAAGAAAACTTTTTCTCAGCATTGTCTCCGAGTTTATCTACTGACAGCTAAAATACTAGAGTTCCTACGCATAATTTCTGAGAGAAAAAAATCACTTGAATTATTGCAAAAATATTATGGCTTAATAAAACTGTCAGCGAAGACCATAAGTCTAGAGTTCATGATGACCCTGACACACTCACGCACAACCAGTGTCCTGAAAACCTATGCTGTAGTTGCCAAGGATATCACCCCAAAGTTCAAACCCAAAAGCAGACTTCCATGACCTGTACATTGTAAAAGGGGAAGCTGAGCAAGGGATCGATGTGTGAGGTACCATATAATCACGCACATCTTTCCATCTTGGGTCCAATCTGCAGGGCAGTCCTGTCGCGGGTGCCATTCCCACTCAGCCTTCCAGAACCTCAGCAGTCCCTTTCTTTGTAGCAGGGACTGAGGCTCATGGGGACCAGCTGGCACGTGGCGCTGCTGCTGCGTAGTCCTGTATCCCCAGGATCTGACCTGAGATCTGACCGAGCCTGGAGTTCCCAGTTAGCAATTTCTTGCTGGAAGAGGGAAGACACTTCACTGACGAGGAGTCCAGTCTGAAGATGTCTTTACCTCCTCCCAAGTTCCCTGGCTTCTGCACAGTTTTGAGGTGCTCAGGAGCCCATTCTTTGAGAAATGGTCACTGCAGCAGATCTTGCTAGGAGTGGGCATTGGGCCTGGTGGCTAAGTGCATCCAAACTGTGTGTCGTCATTCCAGACCTACCTACACCCCTGGACTCCAGCTTCCTGCCAGCGTAGACCTTGGGAGGCAGCGGTGATGGCTCAGTACTTGGTTCCCTGACACCCTTATGCAAGCCTAGATGGCGTGCCCCACTCCTGACACTGGCCCAGCTTGGCTCCAGGCACTGTGTGCATGCGAAGTATGAACCACGGGACTTAAATACTCTCTCTTACTCTATCAAAATTTCCCTCTAATTAATTAACTAATGATTCTAACCAACAGGTCTTGCTATTCGGCTTCTGTATTTTCAGACACCTAAACACTTGGATGCCTGGGGCTCAGGCCAAAGAGGGAACACCTGCACCTATCATTTCCATATTTGAGAAAACACTAGCAAACAAGCAAAGCTTCCCTGGCATGCTGATACATCCACGGCTCTAGCTCAAGGCTGGAGATGGGTGCTAACACACAGACACCATCCACAGTCTGGCCAATGTGTAAATAGGAAAATGTGGAATCGGGGTATCTAGCTGGCATGTAAATGAGGCTGCTGAAACTGGCTCAAATGCCATGGAAACGATCTGTTCTCTTTTACATTGTCTTGTCCTCAATATCCCTTGTAACCTCAGAAAAAAAAAATTGCCTAGCTCCTATGCATCTGGTCACAAATTTCAAACAAAATGAATTTTTCTTTTGTCTTTAAATGCCCATACAAAAAACTTTAAACAGCTCTTGCCACCCCAGCCGAGTCTTCTCTGTCAGACACCCCAGGCTCAGAACTTTTATTTCATTGGGTTCATCTCCCAGAATAATACATACTTCTAAAGCAGCACTTATTATTTTCTTCTCCTACTGTAATAAATAAATAAATAAATAAACTTTCAAAGTTTAAAATAACTAAAATTGCTGAGAAAAAAAAATCCCAGCTAGAAATGCAATGATTAAAAATTGGAGTCTTCCAGTATTATGTATTATGTAAGGTTTTTCCATGAATAACGATTTCTGCTAAGAACCTAAATTGCCACACATTAGGGCAGAGTTCCGTAATTAGTGGCAGGGGCAAAGACAGAAGACACTTTCCAGCCTCGGAATTGGCAAGATCAGAAATGAATGGCGCCATAAAGATCCCGTGTCTTTCATTAATGCTTAAAGCTGAGACTTTATTTATAAGAAAATTCTAAATTCCAGGCCAGTCTTGCCGGACTGTCCTTGATCCAGGTAGCCTGTTTGTCATGTTAATGAAGAGGAAAGTTCCAAGTTTCACAAAGACTTTTTCTCCCAGAGCTGAAGGAGAGAAAGTGTTGTTAAGTTGAGGTGAACCCTGAAACCCTTTCCCTAGGATCAGCTGGCCTACAATCAGAAGTAAACCTGTTCTATCTCCAAGGAGAACGTGACCTCACCACACACAAGAGACCAAGGGAGAAGACAGCCACAGCCCAGCATTTGGGCAGGCTGCACTTACTGCACCAGCACGTCTCAAATTGTCCCACAGACAGCTTCAAAAATGCAGCCTGCTGAGCCCCCTCCCTGGCGTTTCCATTTAGAAAGTCTGGAGCAGGAATGCTCGACTAAGTTTCCAGGTGAAGGCAAGACTGCAGGTCCCAGGACCTCACGTGGGAAGCCCAGGCCTGGCCTGCCACTTGCACTGTTTAGCAGAGGTCCAGACTGTAAAGTTAGAATCTGTATTCCTAGCTCCCGTGCTTAATAGCTATATGAACTTGGGCTGGTAATTTAATTAATAACAGCTTCTGTCTCCTCCTAATTGGAAAAGGAATAATTACAAGGTTGCTCTAAGAATCGGATCACATATTGTGTTCACACTGCCTAACTCATAATGAACACTCCATGGGTGGTTTTTATTCTTTCTATTCAAGACCCACCTCAACACCCTGCTGGAATTGTACTGCACCCTGTAGTGTTGATCTCCCAGTCCTATAAAATGTTGGCTCACTCTGCTTTCCAACTTGCCCAGTGGTAAGGAAATTCCTGCTCCCTGCCCCCTTGGAACCACCCAGGGCCAAGCGGTCTCCACCAGCCTAGTCCTCTGCTGCCACCTTGTGGCTTTTACTCACCTAACACCTGCAGGCTAACTCCAGGTGGGGCGGGTGCCTCAACACAGGGAACAAAAACAAAGGAGCCAGAGATGCTGACTGCTCCAACTGCCCAGCAAAAAGGAAAGCCGTTGGGAAGTGTCTTTACAAAACTCCAAAGGACTCATCCAAACACTGAGGACTACGAAACCAAAGACAGGATCTTAGGCCGAGAACAGGAAACCAGAAGGGCTAGCGGCAGGATGCTCCCACTGGTCTCCCGCTGGACAAGGTCCTGAGCAGCACCTGCCTTTAGGCACTTCTGAGAGTCCTTGGGGCTAGTCCTGTTCTGCTAGCTTGCCAAAGTCAAATCAGGGACAAGGCTACTGATAAAGGGATCTCAAAAGGTGCTATGTGGGAACCACAGAGCCCATTTCTCGTGGTCTATTCATTATAAGCGGGCCTTTGCAACAGAAACCCAATGCTCCAGCAGGGAGAGAAGTAGCACATGGAGACACGTGAGCCAAGAAAGGAGTGCCCAAGATGCCCTTAGCTCTCCCTTTACCAGAGGTCATCGCCCCATGCGGGGCGCAAATGCAAATCTTTTCGACTCTTTTCTCTTTGCCCACTAGAGGGCAGATCTCTCTCAATGACAGTTTGATCAGAACCAGCACGCATGACTTTGAAGATGCCTTTTTAAATTCAAACTTCGTCTGCCTAGTTTTAGTTTCTCCTTCTCCATCCCTCTGCTAAGTGCAAGACTGAGCGGGAACTCAGGCTCCTGGAGCAGAGGAAGGACAGGAGGACGGACGGGGAAGAGCAATGGATGCCTCCACTTTCCCTTCACTCCTCAGGAGGCAGGGGCAGGGTGAGATCAGGCCCAGCTCCTCTCCACTTCAGCAGTCACCAGCGGGGCCCTGTTAGCTACAGCTGCTTTCCTGGCACACACAGCCAGGCCTCCACATGCCAAGCAATAGAGTGGTGACAGTCCTATGGCACCTTACTTGGGGTTGGCTGGAGACAAGATGGATTGTGAAGAGCCGCTGAGCAGAGTACCCCACAGGAGAGGGAGTGCCAGCCACGTGCCGGTCTGCTCTTGTATATCGCCTCCAAGAGGAACTCCAGCAATATCTTCTGCTGGGGTCCTCTGGCTCAGTGGGCAGAACTGTTGGTGATGCCGTGTCTCCCCTCCGGGGTGTCTTCCTCACCCACAGGAAACCCTCACATCTTTACAAGCAAACAATGTAGATGGCCTCTGCAACACCCTTCTTGTCTCACACACACACAGAGCCGGGGACAGATCAGCAATGAGTGACTCCCTCCATCGATCATGAAAAGCAGTCTGTCCCTTCTTGCGGGAAGGCGTGGGAACCCTTTACCCTGCTGAGCCTGAGGGAGGGGAAGTGCACTTAACTTCCTTCCCTCCCCGCAGGCAGGGGAGGCTGCTCTCACAGGAGCACTCACACCCGAGACTCTGGGAGGTCTCCCCCGCGGTGTATCCTCCTCTTAGAGCAAGGGACTGGGAGTGGAAGTGGGGGGTGACAGGACTGCATGCAGCCACCTCTCAGGGAGAAGGGTGTACTTCCTGGAGTCTCACATCAGCAGGTGGGCTGTGTGGCACAACCTGGCCTTGCATTCATTGAAGGCTGGCTTCACGAGAGGAGGTTAGGTCACCACAAAAGGGTCACTGCTCTAGGAGCAGCAGAAAGTAAGCTAGGGAGCAATTAGAGAAGAGACCAAGGCACAGTAAAAGACACAGGATTTGACCGGACGGACGCGGACCTTTATTAAAGATGCACTCTTCTGAGGGCAAAGTGAGTTCAGCCATTGCTTCTGAATCCGGCATTCCATAGGAGTGCTGGTTCTAGTTTCAAGTGCTCCCCATTTGATCTGGCTTCTGGATAATGGGCCTTGGAAAGCAGCAGAAGATGGACCAAATATTTGGGGCCCTGCCACCCACCTAGGAGTTCCTGGTGTTGGCTTTGGCCTGGCCCAAGCCTGATCAATCCCTAGCCATTGTGGCCATTTGAAGACTGAACCAGCAAATGGAAGATCTTTCTCTCACTCTCTAAGTCTGCCTTTAAACTAAGTCTTCCAAGAAAATAAAATCCACTCCCTTAAACTAAGGCATTTAATAATACTACATCATATTTTACAATTTATACTACAACTTGACAGATTCATCTACGCAAATGGGTTTTAAATCTTGCAACAATCATAGATGGCACAAGCGTCATTTATCCACTAATAAAAATATGTAAATGCCTAGATACTGAAGGATGTGCCCTAAACCACATAGCATTACTGGGCAGTTAGGCAGGAGCACCCGCCTGGGTGCCAGCACAGAGCAGGAGCATGCCTTACAGATCCATTACCAACCAGCAGAGGGCAGACTCATTCCCTTCACGTGAATTTGCGCTGTGGGAAGAATCCCTCTCCATTGTCATTCTGAGCAAAACAACAACAACAACAACAACAACAAATAACAGAAACACCTCCTTGCCTGGTTTTAACCATTTGGGCATTGTTCTGGTGTCTTCCATGCTTGGACTCAGGGGCTTCAAAGCCCACTTGGTTTTGTGTGTAGTGGTTACTGGGATTCTCAACAAGGTCCCTGACATCTCTTCACTACTCACCTGATGCGTCCCGCCAGAGCCACCGCCCCCCACAACTGACGGATACCCAGAGCCACACCTGGGTAGACAAAACTTCTTCAGCGGGAAGAGCCACCTCAGCATCAACCTCCAGCAGCCCCTTGAGCCATCAGGGGGTTGCCCTTCTGAAGGAGCCAACAGGAAGAGCAGGGGATGGTCCTGTCCTTGGCCTCTGCCTCCCCTGGGAAGGCAGCCCGTCGCAGCTCTCCAGGAGTCATCAAGAATGGCAGCTCCCAGTCTACCTGCCCACCACATACCGTACCATCTCTCTCCTTTCTTGGCCTCAGAGTCCACATCTGGGGACGTGGGGCTAGTAACAGTTTTCTAAAGTCCCCCACCTTCTCTTCTCCTTGGTGCCAAATCCCTCCCTCCCCTCAGATCTGCCTTTTGCATTTTAGACACCGAACCCCACGCAACGTCTGAAGGAGTGAAGTGGAGAGACAGACTTGCTAGAGGATTTTAACAAGAGTACCTCACAGGCATAATGAATATTCATCAGCCACAGTAGTATAAACGTTTTCTGTTGCTCCAGGTTGAGTCAGCCTTAACGACTGGGCCTGCAAAGTTGGAATCAGGGCTGAAGCATCTCCTCTGAGTGCTCTCTTTGGCCTTGGAGAAGTGTCAGCCTGTTGGCATTTGTAGATCTGGCGACCCACAGCTTCTCCCCGGAGATAGATGAATGATGACCCAGAAGCCACAACGGAGGCAGATGCCGCTCAGATGAACAGCTCCCTCTCCTGTCTAAGGAGTCACAGTCCTCGCTGTTCTGAATGTTGGGAAAGAGTTTCCCACGTGGTGTGAATGCTCCCCCATCCTGGCACCATCAATGGCATGACACACCAGGACTCAGAAGTGCCAGATTTGATCTGAGGAACAAAAATGAGAGACGAGATTCCCCTCCTCCCAAATCTCAGGAATCAGCAACTTTTGCCTCTTCCCATTTGATTATAATTGATTTTAAGTCACCATTTAGCAGGGGATAAAAAGGACATCACAAACAAACCTTGAACTATCCTCAACCCTTCGTCTGAGGCTGGAATGGATTTTACTTCACTTTTGTCCCACTGCCTGCAGGTAGAAGCAAGGTCTCCCCGTCAAGGGGACTGCAACAAAGTCAATGTGACTTCTCAGAAAGCCTGCAGTAGAACAGCCCCATGGGGCTCAATCCAATCACAGAACTGCAGGGCAAGACAGACCTTGTCTCTGTGCCTGGACACATCATCAAGCCTCCTATTTTCTGTGGTGATATGGATGCTAGTCATGAAAAAACAACTGTTTACTAATTTTCTCTCATTTCAACCAGCCTGCTTTCCTAGTCACTGAAGTCCCAGCGGACTCTCCTTTGTCGGGAAAAGCTACTGCCCCTTCATTGGCTCTGAAACTTTCCCTGACTCTGGTTCTCCTATGCCCCTGATCTCTTCACAGCACAGCCCAGCAGAGGGAGACTCCTAACCTAACCACCAGTACAACTGTAACATTCTCTATAAGTTGCGTTAAAAAAAAAAAGGACACAATGTGGCAAATAATTGACATAGAGGCAAAGGTGCCACTTAGGGCATCCCATATCAGAGTGGTACAAATCTTGGCTCCACTTAAGATTTCAGCTTCCTGCTGATGCATACACTGGCAGACAGCAGGCGGCGGCTCAAGTACTTCAGTCTCTGAAACCAGTGTGGGACATGTGGGCTGAATTCCAGACTCCTGGCTTCAGCTTAAGCCAAACCTGGCTGTGGTAGGTATTTGGGGAATGAACTGGCAGACAGAAGATCTCCGTATGTCTCTCTGTCACTCTCTGCCTTTTAAAACATAAAAATAAATAAAAATCTAAAAAAAAAAAACAAAGAATCAAGTGAATCTGATTTTAATAATATATTTAACACAGTGTGTCCAATAGTACAATTGAATATGGAAGAAACACTTTTGTAAGGTTTATTTGTTTGTTTGTTTGTTTAGAAACTCATAGCTACAGAGGAGAGAGACTGGCCTTCCATTTGCCGGTTCACTCAGATGGCCCCACCAGGCAGCACTGGGCAAGGCTGAATCCAGAATATAGGAGTTTTATCTTGTTCTCCCACAAAGGTAACAGGGGCACATACATTTGTGTCTTCTTGTGCTGCTTTTGCCAGGCACTCGCAGAGCGCTAGACTGCAAGGGCAGTAGCCAGGACATAAGCTGTGTGTGTGTGTGTAGGAGGCTGATTTTATTATCCTTTCTCTTACACAGATGGAAATTGAGATTCAGAAAAATCTCAAACACAACAAAGATTGAAACTGTGTCTTTAAAATTTGTAAATACGAAAGTCAGAAAAAAAGATCCTTTGGTTTTCCATCTTACATGTCCCACATCTGGACGCTGAGATTGGATTTTGCAAATACAGGAGCATCTTGAACTGCTTCCGCCTTTGGAGCTGGACGTCCTCTCCCTCGGCCCCTGCCGTCCATGTCAGCACGTCATCTATACAAAATGCTGGCATTGCTTAACACTCATCAGATCAAGCTGAACTCATGTCTACTTCTCTCTCACGTTCCTTTCCCCCATAGTGGAAAATGTTAATTATATATGCCTGAACTGACCTATTTCTTCCACTTGTTTTATACTTATATACATGCTTATATACATGCTGCATTATAAAAGTACATAGAATTATTCTTTTTAAAAGTTATTTATGCATACAAAGGGAGCTAATGCCATGAATTTCATAAACACAGTTTTTGAGAGAAGATAATACTTCCCTCCCTCCCATTCATCCTCCTATTCCCTATTTTCATTTCATATTTTACTCACTACACCACAACACTGGCCCAACATTAATATATATTAATGCTAAAATATTAATATCTTGCATTCTTTTTTTTCATCCTAGCTTTTTGGAGTACAGTGTGTGTTTTAATTTATACATGGAGCACATGCAAACTCAGACTGGAAACATTTCAAGAGCTGCTGATATTAACAGTGCCACCTTAATACAACACTAAGTACATTTTGGTACAATTATCTCTTTATATTTTTAGCTGCCCTGTAGGAGTAGTCCCTTAAAATCAGGACCATCTGTCATGGCCAACTTTTAGCAGCCACATGATAACCGCATGTAGAATTATTGACTGGCTTAATCTGCAAAATCATATTGCTAGTGGATACTAGTAGAAGAAAAGAAAAAGGAGATACACTTCACATTGAGTATTATGCATTAAAGGAGAAATGAGGCCCTTAAATTATGATGCTCAGACATATGTCATAAATGGAGATAGGAGCTCAGATGCAAAACAGGGAGGTTTAATTTGTGCAAGCCCTTCTTATAGTAGAAGGCAGAACAAATAAACAAACAAAAAAAAAACCCTGCACATTTCACATATGGATACTGGGCCTTTACTGGAGAAACTCAGGATGTGTATTTAGCGAGACAATCTTAGCATGCACAAGTGCTGACTTTGTGGTAGCTCGCAGGTGAGCTCCACATACAAAGCCTTTATATGAAGCAGAACTGTCATGCCCTGCATGGAAAGCCTCTCTCTTCCTTTACCCCACTCCCCCAAGGAATCGGTAATCTCAAAAAAAAGTGGGGGTGGACAGGGACAGCACAGTGGCATACCACACTAAGCCTCAACCTGTAGTGTTGCCATCCAGTAAGAGTACCAGGTAGAGCCCAGCTGCTCCACTTCCCACTCAGCTCACTGCTTACAGCCTGGGAAAACAGCAAAGCAGGGCTCAAGTCCTCAGGCACCTGTATCCATGGTAGAAGCTGTATCCATGGTATCCTGATAGAAGCTCCTGGTTTCTAGCTTCTGGTTGGCTCAGCTCCAGACACTGGAGCCATTTTACTACTGAATCAGCAAATGGAAAATCTCTCTCTCTCTCTCTCTCTCTGTTTCCCTGCAACTCTGTCTTTTCAATAAATATAAATAAATAAATAAATAAACGACACAAGAAAGTTGCTGACAAAATTTGTTCACATTTGAGCACTATTCTTCAAACTTCAAATGCACATTATCTGGTGATATTGTTAAGATATAAATTCTCTCAGGAGACCTGTGATGCAGCTAGAGATTCTACAGGTTTACATGAATTTCAAAATTTTGCATCATAATAAACTTAGCTCCGTTTTGCATAAATTATTTAAACAATCCTTACACATTTCTGACATATTTCATATGATGCTGATGATCCATGCATCCCATTTTGAGAAATAAAGTTTTAACTGGACTTATGTGATGTTTTATCCAATCTTAGGTTTTCATTTCTTAAAGGGAATCCCAAAAAGAGAGCACTTATGCCCACAGAAATGAGCAATAATGGAACTTCTGCAGTCAAATGAAGTTGATGAGACATAAAACATCCTTTGGGTTCTGCAGCAACGCTACAGCAGCACTTCTGCTTACAGGTGAGGCCACCGAATGGGCAGGCAGTAATTGTGGCCTCTTAACAATTATCCTGCAGCAGAGGCTGAATTGGAATCTAATCTCTAATGTTTATGAGCCACATGATGTTATGACTTTCACTCTGAAAACTGAGGTTTCCCATCCATGAGGCCTCTGCAGTAGCATCACAGAATCTTTGACCCACCAGTGGAAAACCAATGTGACATTCGCTGGTACAGTTCCTGACATACACTTGGGGTTCAACCAATGCTTATTAAATCTCAACAAAAACATTGTTCTGTCAACTTCCTGTGGACAACAGTGGCATAAACCTGGTGGGATGAGAAAGAAGTTCCTAGCTTTGCCTTCAGACCAGGGAAGGCCTCCCCAAGAAGCCGTTAAAGTTATCAGGACAATAAGATGCTGCACTCAAGGCTGGGTATGTGCTTGCAATGAAGGAATCTCAACTGAACTTGAACTGTGATTATGCACCATGGGGGGAGGGTTGTGGGAGGAGCGGGGGAAATCCAAGCACCTATAAAACTGTATCACATAATACAATGTTATTAACAATTAAAAAATAAAGATATTTTTAAAAAGATATAAAAAAAAGAAAGAAGTTCCTAGAACGAGGTATGTCTACTTTTACGTTGATGAAGCCTCAGAGGTTGGAGATTTTTATAGAACTAAACACATCTCTCTGTACAAAAGCAGTACAAATATATTCCAAGCAAATGCCTTCGGAGAGTGGGTATAATTTCATCTTTCCCTATTTTTATATTTCTTTACAGTTGCCATGAGAGTATTTTAATAACCTCAGTGGAGTTGAAAGTGATGCAGATAATTGCTATAAGTAATTTAAGGGCTGTTAAACCTAACAAACTTCTCCTGTGGAATACTTTGCTGAACAGTGATCAGCAGAAATAATGTAAAAGTCGTGTGCTCTGTAAGTTTAAGCTCTTTTTTCCTGTAAGCTGCAGTGAAATTGTAATGACACTGCAAGGAGGAAGGGCATAAGTGTTGGAGTCCTTTCTGTTCCTGTCTCAGGCTGGCTCACGCTGCAGACGCCCCAGAATTCCAGTGATAAGGCAGCGTCATTCAGATGTCATCTCCCATTATCTGAACTGCCTGCTAATGTCTTCATGTGTGCTTCTTAAGATATTTATTGGAGGGACTGGCATGATAGCCTAGTAGTTAAAGTCCTTGCCTTAAACACACCTGGATCCCATATGGGCACCGGTTCTAATCCCGGCTGCCCCACTTCCCATCCAGCTCCCTGCTTGTGGCCTGGGAACACAGTTAAGGACGGCCCAAAGCCTTGGGACCCTGCACCTGCGAGGGAGACCCAGAATTGCTCCTGGCTCCTGGCTTCGGATTGGCTCAGCTCCAGCCATTGCAGCTGCTTGGGGAGGGAACCATCGGACAGAACATCTTCCTGTCTCTCCTCCTCTCTGCATATCTGCCTTTCCAATAAAAATAAATAAATCCTTATTTAAAAAGATTTTTTTTTGGAGCTTTTTTAAAGTATAAAACCTCTAGGGATCTGAATTTCACCCTTGAAGTGACCAATCTCTAGCTGTGTGATCTTGAGCAATTCTTTCCACCTCCACAAGGCATGAGCTTCTGCAGCTGTAAAATGAGAAGATTTTGTGCCCTTAAAGAGTTCCTCCAGCTCTAAAATCCTTTTATCCTAATCAACCTCTATTCTCAGAAGTTGCTTTCCTAATTTTAATTATCAAAAATATAACCATGAATCAAAAGAAGAGTAAATAAAAATGAAAGAAAGGAAAAAAGAGAAATAAAAAAAGCTATCTTTAACAGCATATGCTAATATTACAAAGTTCATGAATTTTCAACCTCCCAGTCCCTTGTAGACCCATTATCAAAATATTATTTCAGGCAGTCCCAATTGCCCAATTGGCTAGTCTTCCTCTTGCAAGAGCCCAGGATCTTATATAGCCACCAGTTTGTATCCCAGATGCACCACTTCCCTTCCAGCTCCCCACTTGTGGTCTGGGAAAGCATCAGAGGATGGCCCAAGGCCTTGGCACCCTGCACCCATGTGGGAGATCCAGAAGAAGCTCCTGGCTCCTGACTTTGGATCTGCTCTGCTTAGCTGTTGTTGCCAATTGGGGGAGTGAACTAGTAGATGGAAAGTCTTTCTGTTTATCTTTCCTCTCAGCAAAACTACCTTTCCAATAAAAATATATAAATCTTTTTAAAAACATTCCTTCAAACACTGACTTAATAAACTTGATTTCCCTACTAGCTCAGCACACAGTACATTAGAAAAAACAAATCAGAAAGAGCAGGCAATAACATTGATTTTTACCAGAGAAGCTCAGTGGGTTCTTTTCTCAGCTCAGTATAAAAATTAAAAGCTGGGAATCGGTTGCAGACAGAGAAATTTTATTTGTAAAGTGACGAAGTGATAGTGGAAAGAAGGAGGAAGGAGAGAACACCTCCAAGGAGAGAGCCAGGGGGTGGGCTGCCCCCGGAGGGAGAGAGGGAGAAACACCAAAGGCTTTTGGAAGAACACCGGGATTTTAAGCATTCCCTGACCCTCCTGGATGGGAACCTGCGAGGAAGATGTTCCCCATTGGTGGTCTCTCAACCAGTTAGCAAATGCCTGGCCTGTTTTTATGCCACCCACTTGAAGGTGTGGCCAAGACTTCAGTGGGCTTGGACAGTCTCACTCATAGTACAAGTGAAAGCCCAAACAAGACAACAAAAAAATTTCATGCGGTGAGAAACTGTCTGGTTCACTGCTCCATACTCAGTGTTAGGTATGTCATCCATGCATTATAATGCTGAATGGATGAGTGAAAGCAATAGTTAAAGAACAAGATACCAAAAAAGAACCGAAAGATGTGAGTTGAAAGGAGTGGTTGGGGAGCATTTACTACAAATAAACATACTTTAAAAACCTCCTAAAGGCCTTTTCATGTGCCACAATTAATATTCATATGGGCAGCTATGGCTCAGCAATAAAGATTTAAGTTATGTTCAATAATCTTTCACTAAGACTGTAACCAATTACTTTTAGCAAAATATGGTATATAAGATTGGAAATGTATTTATCTTTGCTCCCTCCAAATACCTTATCAAAAATGCAAGTGTGTTTGCATGTGAGACTTCCACGAGGAAAAAAGGAGGAAAGATCCACTGTGGATAAAAAATGTTGCCTGACTTTTGTAGACCAGAAAGCTCCAAATGAAATTATTAGAGCTGATAAGCGGAACAGAAGAGCCTCCTGCCGGGATCCAATAGGAAGACTCAGATCTCAACAAAGACTCAACAGAGACAGAACCAACAAAAGGCAGGAGCCAGCGGACTGTAAGCAACCTTCATTCAAGGCGTTAGGAGAGCTCCTTCCCCCACCTTGGCAGGGAACCAGGGATTTATTCCATAGAGAGGAGGACTGGTGAGGAGCTAGCCCCCAGTTCACAGCAGACATCTGAAGAGCAGAGCAATCTGAATGAAAGGCTCTATGACAACAGTGAGGGAAGGTCTAGTTGCCCTTGACTCTGGACTCCAAGAACACTGACAGTTTAGGACTATCTTCCTCCCACAAACACCCTCCCCAGTAGAAAACTGGAGGATTTTATCGGGGGGGGGGGGAGGGGGGAGGCAGAACAACCCCAGAAAGCAGGAATTTAAATACTGCCACTGGTGGTGGGCTGGAGGGAGGGTGACAGCGGGGGGTGGTCCCACAAACAGCCGGATCCCCATCTAACCCCAGGACAACTGACCAGCTCTGTTCCTACCACAGAAGAGCAACTGGTCAGCTCTCATATAATGTTATCAAGGACAAACAGACAAAAAACAATCTATGGAAGCCCGGGCTCCAGTCAGAAAAACCAAAATCAAAGTAAGCTATCGAGAGACACGCAAAGGAAATAAAAACAGCAAAAAGAAAATTTTGAATTCATGTAACTCAAATATTCATTTGTGGCATTAAGAATGGTATGTCATATTCCTCAAGGAATAGAAAACAAATTAGCACTTTTGAAATTTGAAAATATGATACTTGAAAAATGCTATAGAGGTTTGGAATATAAAGTCAAGAGAATCTCTCAGGAAGTAGAACAAAAAGACAAAGAGCTGAAACAATAAGAGATAAGAAGAAATTTCAGTAGCAGTCAGCCCGAGAAGTCTAAGCACTGTGAAACATAGTCTCGGCAAAAAAGGAAAATAATGAGGAAAAACTTATCAAAATATTGATGCACAGAAAATTTCTTTTAAGCGAGAAACATGAGGTTTTGGATTATAGAGTCTATTGAATGTATAACTCAATAAAAAAAAAAGAGAGAGATTTCGCACACATCTCCCATTACTGTGAAATTTCAGAACCTCCAGGAGAAAGACACTGAGTGCTTCAAGTTATACATAATTAGCTCATATACAAAAGCCTGGAAATATTAATGTCATCAAACTTCTCAACAGTACACAAAAAGCTTCAAGTCATGAGAGCAACTGTTTCAAATTCAGAATGAAATGTTGCACTCAGTGTGGAGAGATAATAATACGAATTACACCCAGACTTCGGGGTCTTAAAAAGAGTTCTCATACATACTTTCTCAAAATTTTACCATAGAATTGCTTTACTGAAATCAGAGTGAAAAAATCAAAGACAAGACATGGGATAGAGAAGCAAGGGGTGTATCCTGAGGACAGCCACTGGGCAGGAAGCGCAGAGCACAGCTTGGAGAGCCCAGGCTGCAGCAAGGGGAAAGAGGAATGTCTCCAAGACCTCGCTACTTCTACCTGGGCGGGAAGTCACAGTCACTGGAGAGTTTGAAAATAGTTATTGATAATAAGACAAATAATTGGATGATGGGAAAATGAGAGAATTACTAATTCCAAGAGTCAAAATATTTAGAACAAAAAAAAATGTAATCGAGAAATGTTAGGTTAAAAATTGTGCCAATATTTCACATTGTTTTAACTAAAAATTTGATCTGATTTGTATTGGAAAATGGAAGGAGAAGCAAAGACATTGAATTATAATTGATGCTATATCCTCAACTTTATAATGAGAAGCCAATAAAAGTGGAAAATGATAAAATTTGATGAATTAAGAACTAGTATTCAAGAGTTTAAGGATTGCCATTTTGGGGCAGTAGACTTGGCTTTCTTCTTTAACAGCCTTCTAGTTCTGTTTATTTTTGTTTAAAAAATATATTTTTTGGCAAAAGTTTTACATGACTATGAAATAAAATCAGATAGCATAAGTAATATGACCCAGGCCAGTGACAGCGTTAGAAGTTCTCTCCTACAGAGTGAAGTCATAGTGTAGAGGCTGAGGAAAAGTGATCAAGGGCCAGCATATTGGCACAGTGGGTTAAGCCTGCAGCATTGCAGCACTGCAACACTGGAATCCCATACTGGAGCTCTGGTTCAAGGTCAAGCTACTCTGCTTCCTGATAATGTACCTGGGAAGGCAGTGAAAGATGACCCACATACTTGGGTTCCTGCCACCCATGTGGGAGACCCAGATGGAATTCCAATCTCCAGGCTTCAGCCTGGTAGAGCCCTAGCAGTTGTTGCCTGAGGGAATGAAACAGCAAATGAAACCTCTCTCCCTCTCTCCTTCCCTTCCTCTCTCTTTCTCTCTCTCTCTCTCTCCTCTTCAAATAAAGACAAGATCTGTGAATCCAAAAGTAGCCTGAACCATCAAGAAAGTCCAAAAGGTCATGATCCAAGAAAATGGATAAGAAGCAATGAAAATACTCATCAGAGCATTGTTTGTTGCGACATTAGGTGAGGCACAAACCTTTATTTTAGACATTCAGAAATAACCAAGAATGTTCAAGTGGAGCTCTCACTTGGGAAAAATGACCTTGGAGGGGCAAGGTTAGGCCTGCAGTTCTAGACAGACTGTGGTCAGTCCTGCACAACAGTCTCCACGACCTCTGCTGTGGCAACTGAGAAGCAGGTGCTCAGAAAAATGCTTCCCGAGTCACATCTGCTCTCCAGGCATGTGATGGTGTGAGACTGGAATGCTACTGCCTAGTAATTATAAAGGTACACAGGTGGATAAGCCACTGTGACAGACTACCACATCAACACTGAAATGCTGATTTAAGTGCCAGTTTGGCCACCTACAATCCAACTTCCTGGCAGGCAGGAATGCACCTGGGTGGCAGTGGACAATGGCCCAAGTATTTGTGTTCCTGTCTCATGGGGCAAGGACACAAGTCTTGCCAACCCCACCTGGAATTCTCAAATGCTCTCTCCCAACTCCAGACCTTTCACTGCACTTCAGTACGCCTTCTTCATCGGGCAGCCATGTGATAAGATCCTAACCTTCCTGTCTCTCCACCCACCTTCCCAGGGGACAACATTTATCAAGTCTGAAAGCACTTGCAAAAAGATATTGCAGGCCCCACCCATTTCCCTATTTCTCCAAACTTTCCCATCCTTCAGAACATAAAAAGACCCTAAAATTATAAAAGACCCAGCCTGCTGAAAATTGGGCCTTCTACTACATGGTTCCTCTGTCCAAAGGCTGGTAGCTGAACACCTCTTTGGATTTATTTCTCTGACATTAAGTTTAATCTGGCTGTGAGTCTGCTCCCCGTCTCTTTTTTGTTGCATGACTCTCAAAACATTGCCATCACGTGGGAGACCTAGATTGAGCTGCTGGCTCCCGGCTTTGGCCTGGCCCAGCCCTGGTTGTTGTGGGCATTTTGGGGTGTGAACCAGGAGACAGAGGACATTTCTTTGTCTCTCTGTCTGCCTCTGTCATTCTGCCATCCCAATTCATGAATCAGTAAAATTTTTCCTTAAAAATCCAACCATGGGGAGAGTGGTAGGACCTGTAATGACAGTGGAGTGCATGTGTCAAAATCAGGCCACCTCAGTGGCTTAGAGGGAGCAGTGAACAGTATGCCCACATGTACACGGAGGACTAGGCAGTGCATGGGAGCCTGCAGAGGACATCCGGCACCATAGCAAAGGATGGAGGGCAGACAAATTGGTCAACTACCACAGCCTTGCATTGAGAGCAAATTTCTAGACAAATGGAGATTTCAAGGTAGACTATGTCAGAAAATAGACCTTGGAAGGATTTCCTCATCCTTGGATGTGTGAGACCAACAGCCTGTCTGAACTATCAAAACCACTTGAACAGAAAACCCTCAGAACATGCTCTACGTCGGGGACCCTGGGATGACTTTGGGGGCCATGCCCCATCCCCAGGTACTGAGGCAGTTGGGAGGCTGGGTGTGGCTTCTCTCCTTATCTCCCTCTTTCCCCCGGATACAGAAAAGGGGAAAATAAATGTAGAAACAATGGTCTCAGCCACTTTCCCCTAACCCTTGACCCTTCCCACCATAATCAACTATGTAAACATCATCAAAAATAAAATAAAATAAATTCATCACATCCTAATTAGCAACTAGAGATTTATTTGTTTTTATTGGGAAGGCAGATATACAGAGAGAAAGAGAAACAGAGAGAAATATCCTCCATCCACTGATTCACTCCCCAAGTGGCCACAACAGCTGGAGCTGAGCCAATCCAGGAGCCAGGAACTTCCTCCAGGTCTCCCACATGGGTGCAGGGTTCCAAGGCTTTGTGCCATCCTCCACTGCTTTTCCAGGCCACAAGTAGGGAGCTGGATGGGAAGTAGAGCAGCTGAGACATGAACCAGCATCCACATGGGATCCTGGGCATCAAGGTGAGAATTTAGCCACTAGGCCATTGCACCAGACCCAAGATTGCAATTTCTGCAATAGCAGGGACTACTCTTAGACACTCTGGCCCTGGTTTCTTTGGCCCTAAGCCTGGATAGGGTCAGATCCACAGATGGCAGACAACATTGCAAACAGAGAAAATTGGGACTGGCACAGGAAGTGACCTACAGATGAAAAATATCTAATATAAGCCAGAGAGATCCCCTTCAAAATGGTTAAGTTTTATGTGAAGCTTTAGTGCTTAAAACTTCCATTACATGAAATATTCACTTATGTAGAACAGCTCATTCCCTAGTAATATGAGATTAATGAGGCATCACTGTACATAAAAACTGCCGAACTGGCTCAGATCAATGGGCTGTCCTGTCCAGTATCCTGCCTTCGAAAGGGCATAAAGGAGTAGGAAATTCAGAGGCAAAAAGAAGTGACTGGAGCTGGGGCCTGGTTGCACCACCTTAAATGAATCATGTACCTTTGGACATGCTAGTCTATTCTAGCCTCAATTTACTCACCTGTAAAAGTTATGTAACCTTGTTTTATTAAAATATACTGCGAATTTCTCTGCTGAATTTTTGAAGTTGTTTATTACTTAGACTCATAAAGTCAGTGAACTAAAATCGTTGAAAGAGTCAGGAATTTTTTTTAAAAAGACTTGTGTATGTATTTGAAAGGCAGCCTTATAGAGTTTCACATCATCATCTGGAGGATGTGAAAATCTAATGAGATGGTATTCTTAAAGGGGCCTTTTAGAAATGCAGTCTAAATATGTCAATTAGTCCAACTGGATGCTGTTTGACAGCTTGGGTTGCTGATATACTTAAAAGATCCTTAACTTCAATTCATGCCAATTCTTGAATTTTCAATATAGCTTGTTTCTAAAATCCTGAATCTCAGGGTCGGTACTTGAAGTGCACAGCAAGTTTTGCTGCCATCTGTAGGCATTCCACCTGGGTATGGGTGTTAGATCCTAGCTGTTCTACATCTGACTGAGTCCCCTGATAAAGGTCTGGGGAAAACAGCAAATGACCCAAGTGCCTGTGCCCCTGCCATCCACATAGGAGGCTGCGAGAAGTTCCTGGCCCCTGGCTTCAACCTGACCTAGCTCTAGTCCTTGTGATCATTTGGGGATTAAGCCAGAAGATAGAAGATTGATCTCTCTCTCTCCCTCCCTCTCTTTCTCTCTGTGTCTTATCTATTTATAGATAATCAAATCTTTAAAATTTTTTAAATAAATTTTTAATTATTGACTGAGTCTGTCAATAATTTTGGTTCACTGATTTTCTGATACTGAGTAATATTTAACTTCAAAAACATCAGTTCCCCAGCTGTAGGCAACTGTGTAGGTTGTCTAGTATCTAGGCAAGTATCACACTTCTGGGATAGAAGTACCTAATAACTGACGGGCATTCTGAGCCTGGTTAATGTCAACTCTGTGTTAACTCTACCAGTGTGCCAGCATAGTTGCCTAGTCTACTTCTTTAATGATATGCAGGGAACACCATGCACTGCCATGTGGCACTGCCTGATGGGGACAGGGGATACTCTGGCCTCCAGGCATACCACATGTTGCCATGCAGCAGACGAGGGCTATATATATATCTGAGAGAAGGGGCTCTGGGGACATACTGGAGTGGGAGCAGCTGAAGGCATGTTTGGCAGGTGAAAAATAACTTCTAGGGGCTTCCACAGACTGAACCCCTGCACTCACAGGTAGGTAAGGGAGCTGAGTTGGAGTGGTTTAGAGTGGGGTAACCGGAAGGTATGTCTGGGTCAGGCCAAGGCACCTGTCCACATGGGAGACCTGGGCTGGCCTAAGTAGCATCACCTACCGTCCACCAGTGCATATGAAAGTTAGGGTTAGGTGGGGTGAGAATGGGGGTATGTCTGGCAGAGCTCAGCAACAAAATCCACCCAAGAGTGTCAGGGCATGGATAGGACACATCAGGCTAAGCCACAGAACCCACAGAAACCTAAGAGTTATGTGGGTCAGATTCTATAGGGAATTTGTGGACTCCCATTATGAGATTGCAGCACCTGGTAGTTTGTGCAAGAACTGGGGTGGTGATGGCCTAATCCAGGCTAGATTGTGGAACTCACTGACACCTGAGCCAGGGCTTGGAGGAGGGCCAGGCTGGACCAGGCTTCAGTACATCCAAAGAATAGTATTGGGGGTGGACCATGCCAAGTAGGCCCACAGCAGCTGCTGGCAGACACGAGATATCCAGGACTGGGAGGGGGCCTAGTAAGAGAACTTGAGGAACTCACCTACCAGGCCACAGCTTCTACTGGGGGACACAAGAGCTGTGGCTGGGGACAGGCCATGCCAGACTGGGCCACAGCATCCACTGGCACACACAAGTCCTGGAGCAGGCTTGGTAGGGGAACTTGAAGAGTTCCCCTCTTCTCAGCCACTGCTTCCACTGGTGAGTGCGAGAACTAGAGCTGGGATGGACTGGGCTGGACTGGGTTGCAACACCCATAAGCCAACATGTGGGCTGGGTCTTGGAGCAGGCCAGACTGGGTTGGGCTGCCACACTTGCTGCCATGTATGAGTGCTAGAATGGGTATGGGCTGGCCAGGGTAGGCCACAGCACCTGTTGGCAAATACTGAGACTGGTTACATGTCATGACAGGTGAGACCACAGTACCTTCTGGCAAAAGCAAGATTGAAGGCAGAGAGAAAGTCCAGTAGAGAAACTGTGGGCATTCCCTTGCTAAGCAACAGCTCCCACTAAAGAGCACAAGAGTCAGGGCTGGGGGCAGGCCAGGCTGGACAGGGCAACAGCAACCATAAGCATATAGGTGGGCCACATCTGGTGGCAGGAAAAGTTGAGCCAAACTGTAACTTCCATGGAAGAGAGAGCCAGATAGGATGCAGGGCAGGCTGGGCTAGGCTACAGCACATGCCAGTATATGCAAAAACTGGGGCTGGGGGCAGGCTTGGTGAGGCTATTGTGGATTGCCCCAACTAGGCCATCACACCAACTGGTGTGCATGAGGACCAGGCCTGTGGCAGGCTGAGCTAGGCTGGGCTAGGTCTTAGCACTCATCAATTCACATGACAATGGGGCTGGGGGCAGAACTGACCAGGCAGCTGCATCCACCAGTACCTGCCTTGGCTGGTGCAGGTGACAACAAAATCTGACCCTACACTAACCGGAGCACACAAGGCTCAAGTCTAAAATCACCCCAAGCAAGATTTCTTGGGGGACTCCTCAACTAGACCACTGGACTCAAACCCTGGCCACAAGAAAAATCACAAGACACATGGACCAACCTTGGAGTACATGTGTCAAGACTGGACCTCCTCAGTTGTTAGTGCCAATGCAGTGGACAGCATGCCCAGATGCATACAGGGGACAGGACAGCAAATTCATCTAGACCTATAGAGAATGTCTAGTGCCTCCTTAGAAAACAGGATGGACAGTTCTCCTGATCAAGGTTTGTAGTAAGTGTCTGGGTCTATGGATACACTAAGGTGGACTTGGTCATCCAATAAAGTTTGAAAATATTTTCCCAACAGTGGTGCAACAAAGCAACAACATCTCAGAACTATCAAAACCACTCAAGTAGCACCACTAGAACTTTGTTCCCTACATTGGGGTCCCTAAGGAGTCATCAAATAGCAATCTCCCATCCTAGAGGGTTGATGTAGTGTGACAACAAGGAGCAGCTCTCCTCTTCTCTCCCTACCTTGGGAACACAGGAGAAATAAGAACTGAGACACCTGTCCCACCCACCTTCCTCAGTACCTGAACCTTCTCACTCTAAACAGAGGCCCACATGTGCATGCATCCCTCTCAGCCATGTAAACAAAATGAATAATAAAATTAATTTTTAGAAAATCAGTAAAAAAAATTCACAGTATATTTTAGTAAACCAAGGATTCGTGGCCTTACGCCTTCCTAGGGTTTCCTAACTCTTCACTCTTATCCCTGGACTCTAGCCCTCTGCCCAATTGTACTCTTAGCAGAACCTTCTTGGACTGACAGGCACTGACAGGGGTTCAGACAGAGCCTTAATGGAAGCCAGAAGGAATTGTTCAGCTAAGTTAAGAGGTTATTCTCTGGTTCACATTTAGTGAAACACTTTCTATAAGGCTGTTTGAAACCCAAGCCTTCTCGCATTCCTGCAGAAGGTAGTCTGTCCAAGAAATTAAGATTCAGCAACCAGCTGAGCACGCTTAGTTTTGGGCTCCCTATAGGAAGCAGAGACTGAAGGGATAGAATAAACAGGGAAGAACACTCAGCAATATCTGGGTTAACAGATTAACTTAAATTTAGTTTGCCTTGCCAGAGTGGAAAGGGAACAGGGTAGAGTGTGCCCTAAACCTGCTTCTGCTATCACCCATGAGACTTGCATGAGCTCCTTTTCACCATGGGTCTCAATTTGCACAAATGAGAGCTTGGACTAGATCACAATATATTTTCAAATATGCTGTGTGAGTTCCAGATTCTCCAGTTACGCTTCAGGTCACATCAGGGAGGTTGAGAAGGGATTGGTAAGGGCTCAGCATCAAAGTGCTGCCTGAATCTCTCCCTCAAATTCCATGTGACATGAACAGATTTACTATTATCTCTTTTATCTGTTGTACACTAATGTTTTCTTTTTGTTAAAATGTATTTGTTTTTATTGCAAAATCAGATATACAGGGAGGAGGAAAGACAGAGAGGAAGATCTTCTGTCCAATGATTCACTCCCCAAGCAGCTGCAATGGCTGGAGTTGAGCCAATCTGAAGGCATGAGCCCAGAGCCTCTTCTGGGTCTCCCACGCAGGTGCAGGGGTCCCAAGGCTTTGGGCCATCCTCAACTGCGTTCCCAGGCCACAAGCAGGGAGCTGGATTGGAAGTGGGCAGCCGGGATTAGAACCAGTGCCCATATGGGATCCCGGTACGTTTCACGGCGAGGACTTTAGCTGCTAGGCTACCACACCAGGCCCTACTAAGGTTTTCAAAGGCAATGTACCCTAGATAAAAAAATATATATATGAAAACTACTGGATTGCAAATCCTGTGTCCTTCCAATCTCATAATTCTCTGATAAACTAACACTTCATGGCACTGAAGACATGAAATAGACCAGACTATAAGATAAATTCTAGTCTTGGAGGTATAAATGTCAGGAATCTGTCAAAATGTTTATTCGACACATCCTCTATATCTCCAAGCAAGTAAATCTATACTCAATATATACTTAGTGTTGCATAAATCATCAAAGTATATTCATAACATTGGGAAAAGACAGTGTGCCCTTATAGGGCTTATGTCACGGAGAAGTGAAACAGAAACACTCGGGAGAGTTCCAGCACACATGCATAATTAAGAGATATTGGTATATACCAACTCCGTTTGTGTTGGAATGTAACCATGGGCTAAAGCACAGCAGGAGATGGTCCACGAAGTGAGAAAAGGCTTGATGGAGGAGGAAACAGATGAAATCCCAGAGCTAAACACTGAAAGAGCTTTAAAGGTTTCAAGCTGCATCAGCTCAAGCTAGAAATAGCATCAATGTTAACTTATGCTGCTGACCTGAACAGTACTTACTTATTTTGCAGCAAAAAGAATTTCTGTCCTCCTGAACTCCCTGTTTAGTTGAAATTTTATTCCTGGAATGGCTTAGAAAGGAATCTATGGGGAAGCCTTGTAAGTCCAACTATTTAGTAATGTGGAAATTATGCTGGGAAAAGTATAAATACTAGCATAGGGATGGCATGTCTTGCATATTTTCATACTAAGTATGATTTTTAAACAAGATGAAACTATGATTTATAGAGAATTATCACCCACAACCAAAACAGTATACAAGTATTAATCTCATGCACAATATAAAGATACCAGGGCTTGTGTACTGAGGTAACACTGAAACAAATAAAACAATTAAAGCAATGAAAAAAACCCAGCTAAAAGACTAAAACCATAGATCTATTGGTTTTGCGTGAAGTAGCGGTTTTCTAAAGATACTGAGGGACCAAAATTACGCTCCTGAAGTAGAACAGGATGAGGTCAGCATCACCTGCTCTTGCCTGCAGGTTGAGAAGGGGGAGTATCAGTGCCTTGGTTATAACACACGCATGCAAAGCTTCTCATAGTACACATTTGCCATGAACTTTGTGAGGACTCTTTGTGTGAATTTAAAAAAAACTTTTAAATCAAATTAAATGTATTTGAATTCCATTTTGCCACAAACATTTTGAAGTACTCTTGTATATAGTTTAGCAGATCCCAGAATGTGAAGGTCTGGCAATGGGGAAAGCAACAGGCAAACCTGTATACTGAAGAACCCTAGAAGGTTCAGGAATTGGTAGCACCAAATAGTTCTGAAAACGGAAGATAAAGGTAGTGCTTGAAGGAACGACCAGTTTACACTCAGTGTAACACATAGTCAGTGCCCAATAAAAGGCACGCTGGAAGTCTTGCCTTGGAGAGGTTTGGCCACTGATACCAGGGGCTCCTCTACTTCCCTTAGAACCCCAGACTGCGCCATTATTCCTTTCATAAACTGGGTTCCATGTGAAATATTATCTGAAGAAAGATACTGTCACTGGAGAAGAATGATCCCCTATGCTGCAGTCTTACCCCATCACTGACCAAAGATACTGAGCAAGGCCTATTAACTGGCACTAAAATATCTTACCAAGTAGCTGGCCCCAACTTACAACTTCATAAAGGAGCTAAAGTATTTGTAAGAGCCTGGAAATAACAACCAAAAGCCAGAAAAATGAAAATTTCCTATTCTGTTTACAGTTAAAAATAAGTTAATTTGGGGGACAAATCTTCCCAGCACTTTTCTTTTTTTTCTTTTCTTTTTTTTTTTTATATTCCCAGGATCAGCTCATTCTGTTGCCTTATTCTGTGTACTTTTGACAAAGAAGAGAACATTGGAATCCACAGTAGGAAGGAGAGATTTCAAGCCCAACCTGCGATTTTTTTCTGTATCACTCACAATAGTAAATGGAATGGAATCAGCCAGCCAGAGGTCAAGCTTCAATGGGGCCATTTATCAGCCAGATAAAATTGAGCAATTTATGGACTATGCCAGGTTATTGGTCTTGTTGAGAGTAACAGTGCCTACAACAAAGTGTTGGAGTTCGGATTTAGTAAGAAAATGAAGAGAAAATAGGTTTAACATGGCACCTGCAACGGAGTAAACACCAGTTATCTTCAATATTGCTGAAACATACAGAGGAAACAAGTTATTATAGCAAAGAGCATCAGTAGTTAGGGCTTCTAAATGGATAGCAGGGAAGGAATTGGACATGTAAGATACACTGTAGTTGCTGCTCCAGTATGTTCTGTCTTCACTTCAGAAAATCTACAAAGCTATAGGTTATGACTAAATTAATATGGTTCATTAACAAAAGAAAAAGTTGATTTTTGAAAAGATAAAAAATTTGACAAAGTTAAACAAGACAAAATGAGATGAAATTCAAATAAGTCATCAATCAAAAATACTACAATTCATTCCACAAAAAGCAAAGGATAATTATTAATACTAAAACTGTGTGCCACTAACTTGGAAAACTGTAAAGAAAAAAAATCCTAGGCACTTGTAACCTGCAAAAACTGATGCATGAAAGTTTTAAAAACCTGAGCAAATTATTATGAGAGATGACAATTGAGCTAAAATAGCTCCCTAGAGACAGGACAGTCTCTACAGGAAATACTGTTGGGTAAATTAGATCCTGTGTGCAGAAATATGAAACAAGATCTCATTCAAAAATCAGCTTATCATGGTCCAGGGCCCTATCACTCAAATGTTAGACCCAGATAGATTTTCAAGGTCCTGACTCCAACCTGGCACAGACTTGGCTTTTGTAGTTGAATGGGCAGGATAGGTACATCCTTCTCATCAACTAAGAAGGGCAAAACAGAACATCTGCACACAAAAGTAGTCTCTTAAGTGGGTATCTTCACTTTTCAAATAGGAGTTCATTAACTTACCAAAGTCCCCTCTGTGTGTATCTGTCAGAGCTGTCTAATTATAGCTTTGTCTTATTCCAAAATCCACACTGAGAAACACTACGCTACACTGTTAGAAATAAGGACAATGGGAACAGGAAATGGCTTTGCCTAAGATTAATCCAGCTTTAAATAGTTGTGGGACTTTGAAGTGGAAATCTCCCACAGCAACTCAGAATGCTGAATTAGAATAAATAGGAGAGACAGAGTACTAGATACGCATATTGATTGGAAAGTTAATATAAAATGTCTAAAAGCCTCAGTGAAATATTTGTGTGATTTTTTTTCTTTAAAAGAAAATGAAAACAAACAGTCCCCAGGGATACCAGCAGATTGAAGACAAGATGAACTGAGAAGAAAGTCATGAAAAAAAGAAAACCCACGAAGAACGACATTCAAGAAGAGTATAAGGTCAAAAGCATCTGTCACAACTGGAATTTGGAAAGTGAGTATAAAAGTTTTCTTTAAAATACATTTGATTTGAATAGGAAAAAAATCCAGGGTCTTATTTTTTAAAATAATGAAGGAGACTCCAAATTTTGAGGCCAGAAAGAAACTGGATATGATACATAAGATTAAGCAACCTGGTAATAGAAAGAATGGGGGAAGGCTAAATATGATAGTTTGAATGACAGTCCTGTATTTTGTGAATTACATCAAACAAACAAAAAAAACTTTCATAAGCAATCAATAGAGTGAAATGAGAGTAAGGCAAAATCTTTGCAAACCCTCTGTTAAAGGAACACTATACAAAACATATAAGGAACTCAAATGTCTGAGTATAAAAAGATAGGAGAGACAGAGAATCAGTCTGAACAAAACAGAGGTAAGGCCTACGAGGACACAGTGAGAAGGAATTCATGTGCAGGCTACATCCCACCCATTAAATCCTCAAAGAATTCTTCAATGATTTTATCCCTTTTACCTTTCCAAATGTAATTCCTTCTAAATACTGCAAGAAAGGCTTTCAGTCCATCACACTCAAAAGAATCTAAAAGGATTTGCAAATAAGAACTTTTTTTGTCTGAAATTTACTTCTAACCTGTAAGGGAGAGTTCTTTAAAATGTTCATGGAAAATATATATTATGAACTAAATATGATGGGTTTCAAAAAAATTTACATCAAATAGACAGCTTTTAATTCTTTTTTCCCATGAGCATTTTGAAATGCTCTTATTTTCCTTCAAATATTTGTATGTTGCCTGTCTTCTGGAGCTTAAACATATCACTTTAAAAAACTTTCCTGATACATATTTATCTTTTCCCTAAAATGTTACCTGTGTTGGTAGTCATCTATATTAATACTTAATCATGCTTCTTATTTCCATAAATTCTCAAGGTTAGGAAGTGTATTATTGATCTGTTACTCAGTGAATTTATAGATCTATCCAAAACACAGATTTCACTGAGGAGTAATCAAACAAAACCATATAAATTATGTTGACTGCCTTATTATTTTTTTAAAAGATGTATTCATTTATTTCAAAGGCAGACAGAGAGGAAGAGAGCTCTTCCATCTGATTGTTCACTCCCCAGGTTTTCACAACAATCAGGCTGGAGCCAAGAGCCTGGAAACTCCATCTAGGCCTCCCATGTGGGTGATGAGGGCTTAGAAAATGGAGCCATCTTCTGCTGTCTGCCCAGCCACATTAGCAAGAGGATGATTTATTCAAATCATCACTGCGATGTGTGGTGCAGGCACGTCAAACTGCAGCTTAGTCTGTAGTACCGCAGCTCCCAGCACTCAACTAATGCTTTCAAGGACTGAAAAAAGTTCAGAAGAAAAAAAAATCATTTTATCCAAGTCCATGATTGCAGTTTAGAGATGCACAGAATTTCATGACTCTGTGGAGTGACTGGAGAAACACCCTGTTGTGTGTTGAGCTGTTTCCCCTCCCCAGTTACGTATGTTGAAGCTCTAACCAACAGCTCAGAAGGTGACCATATCTGGAAATTAGGCTGGGCAGAGGTAACCAGTTAAAGTGAAGGCAATAGGGTAGGCTCTCATCCAGTTTGACTGCTGTCTCTATAAAAAGGAGAAAGTGAGACACAAAGACACACATAAAGGACAAATGTGTGAAGAGATAAAAAGAGAAGGTGGCCATGTATAAGCCAAGGGGAGAGGCCTGGGCAAGGTCCCTCCCTCAGGGCTCTCACAAGGAACCAAGCCTGCTGACCCTTGATCTCAGACCACTAGCCTCCAGAACTGTACAGAAATAAATGCATGCCATTTCAGCTGCACAGCTGTGTTATTTGGTTACAGCAGCCCTAGAAATCTAATACAGATCCAACACCTGAATTTTTTAACTGTTTGGAGATGCAAACATTCTTCACTCCATTAAGTGTCACTCCCTCCAGCTTCAGTAATAGGTCTTACTTACTAGAAAGCTAGAAAATGTGCAGACTCACAACCACAAAATACTGCTGACAAGGTGCAGTGTGATTCATGAGTGGTCATTAGGGGAGGACTTGACAGGGATATCCCTACATGGTCATTCTGGATTGTTTCCCAGAAGTAGCACTTTTTGCCTTGAGACCAGGGAGTGTCTTTGGCCTTTGTGCTTTTGTTTTAAAGGTAGAGACAAAGATATAAAAGCGGAGCACTGGAGCAAGAGACCTTCTCTCATTGGGTCACTTCCCAAATGCTCACAGCTATGCTAGACCAAGTAAAAGGCAGGATATGGGAATTCAATGTGGTCTTCCATGTGGGTGGCAAGAGACTCAAGAAGTTGACCTGCTCCTGGATTGCATCAGCAGGAGGCTGGAAGAGGAGTGGAGCTGGAACTCGAACCCAGCAACTCTGAAGTGTGATACAGGTACCACCAGTTTTATCTTAGCCACTGTGCTGAGTACCTGCCTGAGATCATGAACTTGATACATAGGTATTTGCCTTTCATAGCAATGTTTGAAGAAACGCCATCTTTGAAAATGATAAGTAGTAGCAGGAGTATCAAAAACAGGTATTAGAAAATTGGGGATAAAAATAAAGGCATGTTCTGCGAAGAGCAAAAGACTCCTGGTTTTGCTGAAACAATAGGAAAAGCATCAGCCAAGGGCTATCTGTAACCTTATTGAAGGAAACAACATAATGAAAGACAAAACAAGTAACATTACCCCCAAAAGCAAAAATCCATACTGATTTCACAAAAGTGCACAATCAACAAAGTCAACACAAAAACTTTTGAAAAGGAAAATCACTTCCCTTGATTGGACAGTAGGAGAGGAAGCTGCTTACTCCCTGTTCTGGGGACCATGTTTCCTTGGGAGTCTCTTATGTATAATAAAGGTAAGAGTGTAGTTTTCAGGAGGGGTGTCTTAAAACCATCATGAGATTTATTCAAGTGGATGGTTAGTAGAAGATGATCATCAAGTTCTGGGCCTTGTACAGTCAAAAATGATAAAGTTAGCTTTCCTAAGAGACAATGAGTTAGAGCCCTATAAACAGGAGAGAGGAAGCAAGCATTACAAAAAGGATTGTGTTTCGGTTGAAGGAAAAGGCAGTGCAGCTATTGGTTCTATCATCAGTTTCAGTGGCTTGCCACAGATGCTTTGTCATGGAAGTACATTACTGCATCAGCTTTCCACCATAGCTGGCCACATGCCATCTCATAAGTCACAAACTACTGCAGGAAGGTTTGCCTAATTACAACTATTTATCACAAATTCTTGTAGCCCTGAGTGCTACAGAAGAACACAAGATGAAGGCATCTTATTTGCAGGCTTCTAGGCAGGAGACGATCACTGTGCTGCACAAGAATAGTTTCCAGAAAACATGATGTAATTTAAGTTGCTTTTAAAAGTGCTGGACTACAGAGTTGGGAAATTCCACTACAGGTGAAATGGAGGCCTTAGTGAGAAGCAAGCAAACAGAAACTGCCTGTCAATACCTATCATTATGAAAAATAAAGTATGACTAAGATTTGTCACTGAAGTATTTAGATTGTAGGTTAAATTTTGAATGATGTGGAAAGAGGATATCACTGAACACATAACATTAGAAGATCCTGCAGAGAGTATATTTCTGCTGGGTTTGTGTTTTTTAATTCAAAGATCAAGGTAGGAGATATGAACTTGACTGCAGCCATGAGTATTCACAGCAGTTAAGGAAGGGAAGGGACTTGGTAGGATGGCCACTGGCTTTCACTGGCAGGCAGAAAAGAATGAGTCTGATTTCATGTGTGCTTTGACACCAGAGGATGGATGGAAAGATGGAGAAGATAAACTTTCTTACTATCACAAATTCTGGATTGGTAAATTAAGGAATACCAATTCAAACAGAGAATTCCTGCTTAGAAAGGAAGGGTATCTCATAGTACAGAGTATCCAAAAGATGAGTGGGAGATGGTTTTGAAGGGCCTGGCACAGTAGCCTAGCTAGCTACTTGCATGCACTAATAATAGCTAGCTCACCTTGCATGCACTAAGATTCCATATAGGCACAAGTTCATATCCCAGCTGTTCCACTTCCCTTCTAGCTCCCTGCTTGTGGCCTGGAAAAGCAATAAAGGATGGCCCAAAGCCTTGGGACACTGCACCTGCACAAAAGAACTGGAAGAAGCTCTTGGCTCCTGGCTTCAGTTTGGCTCAGCTCCGGCCACTGGGACTACTTGGGGAATGAATCAGTGGATGGAAGATCTGTCTCTCTCTGTCTCTCCCTCTCCCTGTAAGTTTGACTTTCCAATAAAAACAAATAAATCTGTTTAATTTTTTAAAAACTCTCTTAAATGAAAACAGGTAGGTGTGGAATGGGCCTGAAGCAAAGGTTATGTTATGAGATAATGTGATGAGAAATTTGTACCACGTTAAGTTTTTCAGAGACCAATGGACTATGGGACAAAGCATGAGCCTCAAGTCCCAGGGCACTTCACTTGGCTATCACTGAGCGAAAGAAGCATGCTATTACCATGTCCTCAGCTGTTGTATTGTGAAAAACGAAACCTAAGGAGTCAAGGCTTGTAGTACAAAGGTCACTGTGGACTAATGGTTTCATTCATTTCACCTGTCCAAGTATTATTCAATTAACTTTCCTCCTGCTTGACAGATATATTCTGGTTTCTGTCCTCTTACCCAATCACCACTTCCTCCCTCCAATATTTTCCTATCCCATTCCTGAGGCATGAAAGCTTTCAGTTGGTAAGACTATCAGTTTAACCATGGGAGTTTCTACTTTATAATTTAGCAAGCCAAGTAGCATTTAGCTAGTCAAGTAATATTTAGCTATGACAGCAATTTCATTTACTGATTTTTTTTTTTTGTCTTCCTTCTGGTACCTTAGGCGTTAACAGAAGCCAATTGTGGGAGCAAGGCTGTGGCACTGTGACACGGTCTTCCAAAGATTACTTCCAGTGTTTCATAATCAGATGCCATTTATCTTCATTTTATTTATGGTAGTTAATAATCAGAAACCACAGGGACTGTGGTTTTTGTGTTTAAACACTGCCTGGGACACCTTGCATCTCAATAGAGTGGCTACTTTAGAGTCCCAATTCCTTTATCTCCAATCCAGCCTCCTGCTAAGACACAACCAAGGACGCAACACATGACAGCTCAGGTAATTGGGTCCTTGCCACCCATGTAAGAGACATGGATTAAGCAACCAGTTCCCAGCTTTGGCCCAGTCCTGCCCTAACTGTTGCAGACATTTGAGGAATAAGCCAGTGTGTGTCAGTTTACTCTCTCTCTCTCTCTCTCTCTCTCTCTGCTTCTAAAATAACAGAGGGAATTCTTCAGAAAAATGTAAAACATGTTTGGTATGAATTTCTGTGGAGGGAGGATGGATTTCTATTGTTGGTTGAAAGGTGAGGAAGCTTCTAGTGCTTATACAGGAAAATAATAATGCAACCACTCCAAGAACTAGCATCTTTTAGCCAAGCTATGACCTAAGTGCAATCAACTTTGATTGTATTTACATTCTTTCAACTCCTTTCCCCCATTCTTCAATAGATATAAAGAATTCAAAATCCTACACAATTGGACAACAAATCCTTTGAGCACAGAATTCCTCACAAGCCTCAGCCTTGGTTTGGGCTCAGAGACTCCAGGCACTGAGTCAGCTTAGTTTTGAAAAGCTTTTGGCTGAGTAGAGTCTGTAGTACGGTGAGTTCCAGGGTTCAAGAGGTCAGGGTTAATGTGAAATACGGGAAGAAGGTAAGCTCCTGTCCTGATATGAAGTACCTAAAATGTCTTGCACAGAAACCCAGTAAGACTGCAGGATGTTTCAGAACACAATGTTTGCTGGATGCTGCCGACATCACTTAGCATCAGAGCACTTTCTGTTTGCAAGCCTACCTGGTGCTGCAGCCAAGCAGCAGTGTCATGAAAAGCAACCAGCTGAGGCTGGCATCTTGGGTGATGAAAGAATTTACCAGAGAAGTCAGACTAAGTAGCCCTAGCTTTATTGAATGCACTACAAAAGGACAACTAGAAGCCGACTGCTACAACATGAACTATAATCCAAAGAATATACTCATAACAGCAGACATTTTCTAGGACCTTTCTATGGTCCAACAGGTTTTCCAAGGCCGGGAATTTGCAGTTCCGGTAAGAGCTAGGGAGTCTGCAATGCCCTTAGCTTGGAAATTTTTCTACTATTTCAAGTGCCCTGGGGCAACCATCCAAAATCTGGCTTATAAAAAAAGAAAGGCTCTCAAATTAGGGCTTCAAACAATTGTAGATAACCTCTTCTAAGTCTATAAACTGCAGTGCAGTTATTTGTCAAACAGGCTATTAAACCCAAACAACTGAGGACTTTACAAATTATTGAAAACATCCCTTTCCCCTAAAATTTGAAAAAGCAGAAAATGACTTTAAAGAGAAAAGAACAGGTCACATCTGCTATCAGTTAACTGGGGGGGGGGGGGAGAATCCCGGGAGGGGTGAGGAAACATGAAAGTAACCAAATGATCCTAACATTTGTTCACGGGTAGAGAACCCATCTTACTAAGTAAGCTTTCCAAAACTGGCATTGTATTAGAACCTTTTGATAAAACTGTGGATGTGCAGCCCACCCTAGGCTGACTGAACCTGAATCTCTGAGATTGGGAACCATGCATTTTTTAACCATTCAGATGGTAATTTTTGACATTCAGAATTAAGATCACTGACCGTAAAGAAAGTCTCATTTAAGGTAAGGTGGCAGGTTGGAAACAGGTGTGTCCAATGAGAACTTTGGGATATTGCCCATGTCCAAAATTTTGGACTCTGAAATCTCAACTTTAAACTTATTAATTAATTAACTAGTTAATTAATTAAAATCTAATGTTCAGTGTGCACAAACCAATCTCCCACCCAAATTTCATTCTACAAAGCCAGAGTCCTATTTAAGTAGACAAGTAGAGAACTGCCTTGTCTAAGATTAATTCGCCTTGGCCTGAAGACTTACTTAGAATAATAATGAGATCCTCACATTGCATTTAACTACTGCTCTTTTTTCCTCAAGTGTGTGTCTAATTGCTGGTCTCTAATACAAATGGTCTAGCCACAAAGCGTTGTGTGATGGGATCATGAGCACAAATTCGATCAGCACAGGTAGTTTCTCATCAAATGTCTCCAACAGAGATTTCAGAGCAACTCTTACCCTGTTCCTTGTGTGAAAATTTAGTGATAAAAATGGTGTGTCCTTCTGCCCCAGTAGACACAGCCATTTGGGCTTCAACCACAACCACAGAGGAAAACAGAGCTTGTTCTTGTAGCTCAATTTTGTCAGACACATGTTATAATGTTAAGTATAAGAATCTGCAATGAGAGATCCCCGATGCTGTGAAGACCCCATTGAATACAGAGAATAACAAGCAACAAGCAAAACACTTTGGTAACAAAGGCAGAAGGCTCTATTCTTCCCATTTCAATAAATGCTAGGGAAAATACATTCTCAAAACATCAGTCTGGAATAGTTTACTGAAGGAAGAGCACTGCTAAGTATAAAGGAGATACCCTCCAGATAAGGATTTCTTTTAGGTCTCTGAGGTCCTTTACGCTGGTGAAGAGACAATGCATTTGGAACATTATAGTTGCTTAATTTTACTCAACAGGTAGTAAATAAAGACTGGGTAAGTCTCAGTTCTATACGTTAAGACAGTTACAGGATTGGAATTCCAAATGAGCGTCCAGGACTCCTAGAGCAATACTCTTGTTCCTGACCAAGATCTCATTCCACTTTTAAGAAGCTGAAGCTTAACTCTGAATTCCCAGGCAAAAATTCATGATTCACCCTCTAAGTTCTTAAGAATGATCAAACATTTTAACCAACCAAGACTACAAGGTGATAGCAACTTGAGAACTGCAATAATTTTTAATAGGAAATTCTTCTAGAGTAATTTTTTTGTATCGTCAAAGATCCATCTTGGAATGAGAAAAAAAGTAGACATAAAGAATATGGAAGCACATAACCATATACTGTTTCAACAAATTTCTGCACCTAGATAAACAACTTTTTTAAAAAAATATATTTATTTGTATTGGAAAAGCAGATTTACGGAGAGGAGAGACAGAGAAAAATCTCCATCTGCTGGTTCACTCGCCAAGTGGCCACCAATGGCCAGAGCTAAGCCAAACTGAATCTGGAAGCCAGGAGCCTTCTTTGGGTCTGCCATGCAAGTTCAGGGTCCCAAGGCTTTGGGCCATCCTCTACTGCCTTCCCAGACTATGAGCAGGGAACTAGATATGAAGCATAACAGCTGGGACAAGAAACTGCACCCACATGGAAACCTGGCACTTGTAAGGCAAGGATTCAGCCACTGAGCCATTGCACTGAGCCCAGTAAGTATCTATTTTCCATGAACTTCTTAAACTACTCATATAATGCCACACATTCTAATAGGAATGGTGTGTATACAGCTACAACTAAAGATATACACATAAATACAGATACAAACATACACATTTGGCTTTATTTGCTAATATTATCACGGGAAAGATTTTTAAAGTAATATTTTATTGTAATAATCTGTTTGACTTTCCAATTAAATGCTAGGAGGAAATGAGTTTTTAAAGGATGGAGCTTTTACTCATTCGAATTACGCTTAATTTTGTTATAATGAAGTTAGCTATGTCTAGTGTCAGTTTTCTACAAAGAAAATATGTTGCAAAGAATCAGATTTCACTAAGTGCCTACAATGACACACTGCCTGTGATGTTCACAACACGTGTGTAGGCCATTTGCCTACTATGCTTTGATGTCTTGAAGCTGTTACAACCAAACATTATAAATTGAATGACTTACAAACAACAAAAACCTTACAGTTGTTTAGACCTGAGAGGTTCAAGATCAAGGTACTTATAGAGTTGCTAGCTGGTGGGGGAAGCCCATTTTCTGATTCAAACACAATGTACTTACAGTGTGCTCAAATGGTGTAGGGGGCCACACTGAGATCTCTATTTTTAAACATGTATGTATATATATGTATGTATGTGTGAATGAATGTATTTGAAAGTCAGAGCAACACAGAGAGAGAGAGAGATGGGTGATGAGGGAGACAGAGATATATTCCGTGGCTGCAGCATCTAGGATTGGCCTGATTGAAATCAGAAGCCCAGAACCTGATGCAGGTTTCCCACACAGGTAACAGGGACCCAAGTACTTCAGGCATCTACCACAGCTTTCTCATGTGCATCAGAGGAGCTGGGACTCACACTGGAACCCTGATACAGGATGCCAGAGCAGCAAATTGTACAATAACTCCCTGTACCACACTGCCAGCCCCAGCATCTCTCTTAAGAAGGTACTTATTTCATTCATGAGTACTCCACACTCATCACTTAATTAACCCCCTAATGCCCTACCTCCAAATACGGTTACACTAGGAATTAGGTTTCACCATATGACTCAGAGTGGGCACAGAATGGGGGAAATACATTCTGTCTATAGCACCTAAAAAAACTTATTCAGTATTTGTGAAAGTCACATTCTGTGAACATACTGTAAAATTGTTTAACTGCCCATGACTTTTAAGACTCAACTCAGATTTAGTTTCAGTGTTTTAATTCTTTCCAAGTTATGGCTATTTTACTTAATATTGGTTTCTCTCATGAATATATTATCATGTATTTATTAACAAAGACTAAAATTAATTTCATTCAAATGTTTTGAGCTATACAGACATTCGAACTGAATTTTAAAATTTAGTAGCGGAAAAGAGGAAGAGGGAGGATATGCATGGTTGAAATAATTGGGGCTTCAGCTATTTTATAAAAGAGATAAATCTTCATTTATTTTACAACAGAAGTTGGTCATTTTATGTTATATTCCACAAAAAAATAAACATCTAAGGTCTGGCGCAATAGCCTTGTAGCTAAAGTCCTTGCCTTGCAAGTGCTGGGATCCCATATGGACACCGGTTATAATCCCAGCAGCCCCACTTCCCATCCAGCTCCCTGCCTGTGGCCTGGGAAAGCAGTCGAGGACGGCCCAAAGCCTTGGGACCCTCCATCCACATGGGAGACCTGGAAGAGGCTCCTGATTTCGGATCAGCTTAGCTCCAGCTATTTTGGCCATTTGGAGAGTGAACCAACAGACAGAAGATCTTTCTCTTTGTCACTCTTTCTGTAAATCTACCTTTCCAATAAAAATCAATAAATCTTTAAAAAATAATAAAATTGGAAAAAATAAACATTTAAAGTCCAATCATGGGCCCATCTGCCAGGAAAACACAAATTAATATGAAAATCATTTCCTAATATCTAAAAATATATAAAGCATAAATTATTAAAATTTGTAAAAGCAGTTTAAAAGATATAGTTGAGATTTGTTCATATCTTTTTATCAGTTCCTAAAATCATCAGGAATCCCTACAAGGTCTTCATCTTATTAGTTCCTAGCACCTGCAGTCATCTGTGTTTAGATCATAGTCTGACACACGACAGTCACACTTCAAAGTATGTCAGTTATATCATTGACTTTCCAAAGGATCCAACTGTTGAAAAATAAATACCAAAGCATATTTTGTGTGCTTTCATGAATTTGAGCTCAGTTGAAATACAGTTGAAGACTATGTAGTTAACCCAGGACGTCATTAGCTACCAGCTTTAGAGAGGCATCAGTACAAACACTTGTTGTCCAAATTATCTGAAAAAGTTTATAGTTGTAGTTGTTACACTTTCTCAAGTAATCACCTAACACGTTTCAAATAATGTAATCATTAATTGATCATTTTTCACAACAACTAATTCTTCTGAATTCCTTGACTACAAATTATAGCCAGTTGAAGTAACTATTCTTTGTTCCCAAAAGAGAACAATTTCACACAGAAAAGCAAGTTAAAAATTATATCATCAATATTTATCAAATCTCTGTGTTATTTTTTTATTAGAATCAGTGTTGAAAATGTACTTCTATTAAATATTTTATAGTAAAACATATTGACTTATTACTTTTCCATTAATAGCATATGAAATAGCTAATGAGGACTATTTTTTTTTTACTTTAGTAGGCAACAGGAAATTATTTGCCAGGTCTGATTATAAACTAGCACAAGAAGTACTCAACATATGTGATGAACGTTGGAAACCTTGCCAGCCTGCATTTCATGTGCTTTGCAGAGAATTTTGAATATCAAGAAATACACATTAAGAGAACATACAATCCATTCTACCCATCTAAATTGGTTTCTTCTAAATCCCCTAGTCTATACAAAGACCATTTCAAACATTACCATCCAAAATTTGATTTGTCCTCAAATCTGCTCCTCCTCTGTTGGGTTACTGTATCCCCAAAGCTGAGAATAATCTTGGGTTCCTTTATGCCCTTAATTCCCATGTATTAGCTTTCCATTGCTACAATGAAATGCTTGTGGCAACTAATTTGACAGAGATCTGATCCCAGAGAGCCTCAAGCTAGAAGCAGAAGCAGCTGGTTTATTTTTCATTCCATTTTGTCTCTTACAGAAATCACAGACATAGAGGTGGAAAACCTCAGACAAGAGTTCCAATACCAGGCAGAAAATAAACATCTGGCATTTTCAACTGACACTGTTGTGTTTTTTTTTCAAATAAAGTAAAACATAAGACAATAAGAAATAATTTGCCAAGAAGGAATTGCATCAAAGCAAAAAAGTGCAAGACAGAAAGACCCAGGGCTATGTGATCTCAGTCAGGATGAATGTACATTGTTGGTGTGAGAGAGGCTGAGAAGGGCAGGAGATGAAGACAGAAAACGCTGTTAATCTCACAAAAAGGAAATTCTAGAAGACTGCCAATGGTTCTGTATTTGGCAACAGATATTAGGAAGCAAATGCAGTGAACTAAAAAAAAAATGTTGATTGACTCTTGTTATGGACTGTACTTTTAGACTGACATGACAAGAAGAGACGGGAACAACCAGGAGACAACTAGGCAGCAACAAGCACGGAGCACTCTGCATACATTCAATGGGCCTCTATAAATGTCTAACCAGGTAAAAATTGCAAGCTAAAAATATGGTTACCTGGGGAGCAAATGGAGTGAGATGGAATTCTGGACAGTGAGGGTTTTAATGAGATACAGAAAGAAGGAAATCAGCCCAGGTAAAGAAGAGAGACAGAAACTATGGACAGAAAACCATTTCCCGGGAATGAAACAGTGAAATCTTAAAGTATATTGAGCAATCTATGTACTATGCTTTATTTTCTGAATTTTCTTCTACTTGGCATCATTCAAGGAATATTAGCATTTTTCAAGTTGCTTATTTATTTATTTTTACATTTTATTATTATTATTATTATCATTTTATGATACAGTTCCATAGGCTCCTGGTATTTCCTTTTTCCCAGCCCCAATCCCCCCATCCCACCTAGCTCCTTTATATCATTACTAAAGTATAGTTCTTCATACACAGTCATATGTCCATCATTGCAGGCATGGACAATGGCAGAGAGTCCAAAATCCTACTGTTAAGATATAGTAAACAGTTTCATTATAAGTCCATCTTTGTCTGGAAGTAGAAATGCATACTGCATTGTATCCTCACATCTGGATATGTTAGTCTCCGTTTCACAGCTACTGTACATCCCCTCAAATGAAAAGTCATAAAACAAAATCAACAATAGAAAGAAAAATAGAAATTTACAATGCCATGAAGTTAAATAACATGTTACTAGATATGACAGTCTCCATTACACAGCTGCTATACATCCCCTTAAATGAAGAACCACAAAACAAAATCAACATCAGGAAGAAAAAAAAAATTAGCAACACCAATAAGTTAAATAACATGCTACTAGATGACTAATGTGTAGCTGAAGAAATGAAAATCAAGAACTTTCTTAAAGAAAATGATGTTACTCCATGATCTGAGTCATTGAATGATTTAATCAGAAGAACATGTTTTGAAGAGATGAAACCAACAGAAAACATCAAATCCCATGTGATATACTTTCTGCTGATTTTGTTGGTGAAGTGTGTCTCTTCTAGACAACCAATAGATGAGTTTTGTTTTTAATCCAGTCTACTAATCTATGACGTTTGATTGAGCTTAAGCCATTTACATTCAGGGTTAATATGTATGGGTGGTACTTTGGTCCTGTCATGTTAGGAATGGGTTGTTCATTGGTTTAGTCTTCTGTTGTCATTTTACTGGGATGTTCTTCCCATTTGCCTTTGGTTTTGTTGAATGCTATTCCTCTTCTCTTTCAAAAGAACATCCTGAAGTATCATTTGTAGGGCAGGTTTGGAAGAGGCAAATTCTTTTAACTTTTCTTTACTGTGGAAGAATTTCATTTTCGAAGACAAAAGAAAGCTTTGCTGGATATGTTATCCTAGGCCGACAATTTCAAGTTGCTTTTAATAAAACCCAGAAAAGTGACTCACATAAAATTATTAAGCCTCATGGCAGTACAAGCAGGGGAGTAATTTTTTGACTCTAGGTGGTTGCTCAGCACAGAGGGAACAGCGAATCAAGCATCATCTAAGAATGTGATCCTTGGGCTAGGTATCCAGCTCTCTTTATGTGGACATCTGTATGATTCTGGGAAACTACATCAAATACATATCACATACAACATGGGATTTAGAAGTTGGTAATTTCCTTCTGGCCTGCTCTTTCTCACCCTAAATAAATGGATTGAGTATTGCAAGAGATCCCTAATGCTGCTACACTAGTGTTCCAATTGGGAACCAAGCAATGAGCTTCTTTCTTTCACAAGTCTCCCTACCCCACCTTACCTTTGCCCTCAATTCATTCATCACCACCCAGGTCCCTACACTGTCTTACAAGACCCTTTAATTTCAAACCTCCAAGAAATTAGGTAATTAAGATAGGTACAATTTAGTTAAGCATTTAGAAAATACAAGTTAGCATTGCTTCTCAGACTTTTTGCTAAGATCAAGTGAAAACACAATTTAGCAAATGAAAAACACACTTATCAAATAATTTCAAAATGCAGCTTTGATCAAGTGTACAAGGCCTGTACCTCCCTTGCTTATGCACTATCCTCTTCAATACTTCATCCCATACTCATGCAAAAAAGAAGCAAGTTTCTTGCCATTGTTCTGGGACCTTGGGTTCTGTGAATATGCATTCTTATTAACCTCAAATATATACCACCTGCTTTCACTTAACTTGAAATGTTTCATCCAGGATTCCATTATCACAGAATTGAATTAAGAGAGAGCATATGTTGACAGTTTGCTAAAGCAATAGAGACAAAGACCAAAACCACATATGAGTTGCTGGTGCAGTGACCCCAAGAAGCAGCAGGCAGTGAGGGAGTGAATGAGCAGAGCCTACAGGAAGAGCAGAGAAGTGAGTTAGAGAGGCACTGGCTCTCCAAAGCAACAAGTCATTTCCAGCACATAAAATGTGCTGACCCTTTCCTACAGAACCTCCAAACTGCCAGAAGAGGAAAATAGCTTTAAAAGCAAGTCCTCAGCTGTAGGCAACCGCATGTGTTGCATTGTACCTAGGCAAGTGTTAACACTGCTGAAAGAAAAGCAACCAGTAGCTGGCAGGCATGATGAACCTGATTAATGCCAAATGTGTGTTAACTATACCAATATGCCAACATACTGGCAAATTATTCTTTTTTTTTTTTTTATAATGTTGAAAGTGAGGAATTCTGGCCAGGCCATACCTTCTGGGCGGGGCGGGGGGCGGTATTGTGCTGCAGGTGGCCCAGGGAAGGAGATCTGGGGACTTTGGGGGTGGGTGAAAATGGCTGAGGACACATTTGACAGCCGAGGAATGTTTGACAGGTTGAGCCAGGCTGTAGGACCTGCTGGCAAACGCCAAGACTGGGTGCAGACCATCTCAGACTGGATCACAGCACCTGCTGGCACATATAAAACCCAGGGCTAGTAGAACTATGGGGACTCCCTTGCTGGGCTGCTTCTTGCACTGTTATATATAAGAGCTGGGATTTGGAGTGGGCTGGTCTGGGGACGGACCAAGCTAGGCTGGGCTTCCAAATCTGTTAGTGCACATGAGAGCCAGAATGGATGCAGGCAAGCTATGCTAGGTTACAGCACCAGTTGCAAGTGCCAGGACTAAATGCAAGTCATTCAGGCTGGGCCACAGTACCCCCTGGCAGGCATATGATCTGCAGCTGGGAACATACCTAGCAGGGGAATTGTGGGCATACCCCTGCTAGGCTGTACCTCTCGCTGGTGAGCACAAGAACCAGGGCTGGAGGCAGAGCAGGCTACACAAGGTGGCAGCAACTATTTATATACATGAATGCCTGTTCTGGGGGTGTGGCAGGATAAACTAAGCTCTGGCACCCACAGGAGTGCATAAAAGCCAGATGGGGTGCAGACTGGCGGGGGGGGGGGGAATGGATTAGGCAGCAGCAGAGGCTGGCACATGCCAAAAGTGGATCTGCAGGCTGGCCTGTTGAGAGTTCTAGGGGTTGCTCCAACTAGGCTTCTGCACTCACTGGTATATATGAGGACCAGGTCTGTGGAAGGCTGGCTGGGCTAGGTCACAGCACCCATCAGTTCATGTGAAATAGGGGGTTTGGGCAGAACTGACCAGGAAGCTGATCCGTCAGCATGTGCACTGGCTGGTGCAGGTGACAGACCAAACTTGATCCTGCACTGGCTAGAGCACCAAAGAGTTAAGTGGGAGGTTATCCCAAGCAAGGTTTCTTGGTGGACTTCCAAACTACACTGTTTGACTCAGATCCTGGTCACAGGGAAAATCACAGAATGTGTAGTCTGACCTTGGAGTGACTGTATTAGGACTGGGCCTTCTCAGTTGCTAATGTCTGTGCAGTGAACAGCATGCTCAAATGCTCATATGCAAGGGACATGACAACCAGCTCATATAGGACAGTAGGAAATGTCAAGTGCCTTGTGTCTCATTAGAAAACAGGCTGAACCATTCTCCTGGCCAAGCGTTTGTTTGTTTGCTTGCTTGCTTGCTTGCTTTTGAGGTCCAAACATTTTAATGAGGAGTCTGAAAGGCTACAGAACTTGATGTCTCAACGAGACTGAAGGAAATCTGAAGTCTGCAGAGGGACCTTCCTCCAGCTGTATCCCCAAGCTTTGCAACATGTTCCTGGGTCTTTGGATGCTCTATGGTGGACTTCATTAACCAATACACCTTGGAAAGTTTTTCTCAGCCCTGGAGCAACAAAGCAACAACTTCTCAGAACTATCAAAACCACTCCAATAACACCCTTGGAACACTCTTTCCCACACTGGGATCTCCAAGGCATCATTAAATGACTGTCCCTCATACCCAGATGCTGCTGTAGTTTCATAGCATGCAGTGGCCCCCTCCCCTTCCTTCCCTATGGATGCAGGAGAAAAAAGAAAAAAACTGAAACATTTGTCCTACCCACCTTCCTCAGTACCTGAACCTCCCCACCCTAATGAGAGGACCACTTGGGCATACACCTTTCTCAACTCTGTAAGCAATATTAAAACAAAAATAAAAACCTCGTGAGAAAGAAAACAAAAAAGAAGCAAAACAATAATAGCAACAAAACTGGACTCCCTGTAGTTTAAAAAAATATGGATGGAAGAATCTATCCATTGGATTTCACTTATGAAAAGGGAGTTCCTGACTTCCATATGGCAAATTGGAATCATTTTTTATTCTCCCTCTTTTCTCAAAAATGACCTTCAATACCATGTAGCAAAGAATCGAAATAAAAGCTCTTTGAAGCTGTGGGCGACACCTGTAATTATGTACCAGGATACACAAAGATGCAAAGTAGACAGATGGATGAAATGTCAAAGGATGGAACAGACCCAGAAGAGGAAAGTCACAACTAAATGTCTATCGGGTGAATGGAGGCATGAAGAAAGGAATGAGGCACAAGCAGTCTCATCTCAGGGTGCACCAGTAAAGGTTAGGAACTGAAAAAATCACCAAAGCAGAAAGTATAAAAAGGTTAGGAACTCAAATGGGTAGACTGAAAGTGGTTGTTAGAGTGAACCATATGCAATTGCCTACTGAACTGTGTGTCCCGCAAAGCCTCATATGTTGAAATATCTGGAAGCAGGTTATTCTAATCCACTGGATTCAGTAAACTTGTTTACAGGAAAGGATATTTCCTGAAAATGTTTCCAGATCTTTGTGACATAATTCTAATCACTTCTCACAGTCTCACAGACCTAGATTTGATATAGAGAAGCTAAGGAAGAAGTTGAGTAGCAATAAATGAATCTGACAGAACTTTGTTTTTATCATTTGTGTGTAGCACTGTTTTGTAACTCTTAACTTTGTAACCCCTTACTTACCAAATACACCCACTTTTCCACAAAGTACCTGTGTTTCACCTGGAACCAGGTAGGAGATACCATGATGGTCATGTGGGTACTAAGTTCCATATGTTAGCACCATAAAATTCCCAGAAGGCATAAGGAACATTAAATTCAACCCACTGTAAGTTCAATTAGGGTGACAGTACCACTAAATTTAAAAAGAGTAATACGTCTGGGAGTGACCACTTTGCTCTTTTGGGTTCTAGATCTTTGTGGTCCTCCTCTGGCCCCCTCATGGGGAACCCTCTGATTCTCTCATGAAGGGATCTCTCTCCAGACAGAGTCACCCATACTCATACATGAATGTATGTATATACTATATGCTCTCCTTTAAATAAATCCTGCTGTCACTTGTGCACTGTGTTTAGACCTCTGCTTTGAATTCTTACCTCTGTGGGGGCAAAAACTTGGAATAAAAATTGAGATCATAGACTGTGAGCTTGGGTGACTTCAGCAACTAAACTGAAGAATCAAATTCCATAAAAAGACAAGCCTCAGACAACAAGAAAATATTTTTTCAAATCATAAATCTCATGAAAGATTTGGACTCAAAAATATGTAAACTGACAAAAACAAAATAAGAAGGCAAGTTTAAGTCTTTGAACTGTCTTAAGATTTGAATAGCCGTTTCACCAAATGTATATAAATGACAAACAGGGGAAGATGTGAAACATTACTAGTTCAACACACCTATGAGGATGGCTGAAATTGGAAACATTGATGTTATCCAATGTTGGTGAGGAGGTAACTGCAATTCTCATACCCAGGGAATAACAATGAGATCCAGTAATACATCATAAAATGCTACAACTACTTTTTAATACCTTTGGCAATGTTTCAAAAACCAAAATGAGCATTTGCCATGCAACCCAGCCATTCCACCACTGGGTACTTACTAAAGATGAATAAAGGCATATCCATACAAACTTGCTCATGAATGTTTGTCACAGATTTACTGGTAATTACTAAAACCCAGAAGCAATTCAAATTTCCACCTACAGCTAAATAAACAGTAAAATATCACCTAGCATAGATAGCTACTTAGCACTAAAAATGGTACCACATACAAGATGGATGAAATACAAAGTAATTATGCTAATCAGAGAAGTCAGACCAAAAATCCACAGAATATATGATCCCACTTGAATAAAATTTTAGAGAGTGCTAACTAATATGAAGTGACAGAAATTTGATTAGTAGTTGCCTATGGACAAAGACCTGTCTGATGAGTTTCATGGTTTCAGGATTATACATGTGTTGAAACTTACCAGATGTAATACATCAATTATGTGCAGTATGTTGTAAGCATTATACCACAGAAAATCAGTTTAAAAAAAAAAACCTAAAGAAAATAAAATAGCTTGAATAGCAAGTTAAGCCCCCCCACCCCCATATCAGAGGGTATGTTTGGATTCCCTGAAATACTGTGTTTTCGACTTAGTTTCCTGTAACATGCCTGAGAGGGAGTGAGTATAAAATGGCCCAAGTACTTGGGTCCCTGATACTCATCTGAGTCAGGAGTTCCTGACTCATGATTTCAGCCTGGCACTGTCCTAGCTGTTGCAGGCATCTGGAAAGTTATCAAGCAAATTCATTCTCTTGCTCTTTCTTTCCCCTTCCCCCCCTCCCCTCTCTCTCTCTGCTTTCTCTCTGCGCCCCCCTCCTCTGCTTTCTCTCCCCTCTCCTTCTCTCTCTCTCTGTTACGGTGGGGATGTGGATGCATGCATGTGTACATATATGTGTCTCCCTCTCTTCTTCTCACTGTTTCTTTCAAATAAGTAAATGATCTTTAACAATGATAGGCATTCAAAAAATTGCAAGACCACAGTAAAGCCATAATGGAAAGAGGGGGTTGTTTTCAATGCAAATAGATGTTCCATTTGATTTTGAGATCCCTGCTGATAAGTAGAAGATAGCAACATAAATAGAAGTATCACACTTTTTTAAGATAGAATCATTTTTCAATTGTAAAAGGGACTTGATGAACTTTATGAAGGCTATTTAATGAAATAATAGACAATTTTACAGCAATTTCACAGTAACAACCAGACTTTCTTGATATGCTCATGTTCTCAAGTTAGACAAAGGGCAGCGCATTCAATTGTTGTCATTCTTCAGGAGATGTATGGCCAGAAATGAAGCATTTCCAGTTACCTAATTTGATACATGGTATTTATATCCTTGATTCCTCAGTTAAATAGATAAACGATGCCTTGTGTTCCCAGTCATCACCTTCTAGTAGATATATACCTGGAGTCCAAGAAAACTTGATCTTCTTGTTCTCATAAATGACAGCATCCTGGCAAGTCTATTGTCCTTCCGGGATATCTGCTGGATGTGATCCATGCTCCCTCAGACAGCAAGGTGCAGACATCCCCAGCACACTTCACGTCTGCCGGCACAGTGACATGGGGCTCTGCTGTCTGCACATAGGGCCACTTGCACTGCTGACCTCCAGCTCTTAGGAGAAATACTTGCTTCAAGACCTGCCACAGAGCAGATGAGCTTGCCTCATTCCCTTAAGTCTTACCTGTTCTGCAGGGACCTAATGTTTTACTTACTGGGATGGTACTTTCTGTTTCTGCTCATGGTTCTCCTCTCTTTTCTTAGATCTGAAATGTAGGACCAGGACACCAGCTGGGGAACAGACTCAAGCAACTACTCTATCCAGGTTCAGAACTCCCAAGCCTTAATATCTGAACATGTCTGGCTAATTCCTATCTCAAGTTCTCCCTAATAGGTCATTTAAGCCCTCTCCAAGTGGGCTTTGTGGTGTTACATAACCCATTCTTCTCAAGTGCCTGACCAGCTTCAAATGCATGTCATTGACACAACTATACCATTGGTGCTCATATTTTGCCATAGGTTTGAGCCACCTGAACATCTACGAACATCTTTGAAAATTTACAATGTCCAGGACATATCCAGAAAGGAACTCTTAGATGGATACCAGAAATTATGCATATATATATATATGCATATATATAAAATCTCCAAATGGTGCCAAGTGCAATATGCAGCCAAGGTTGAGGACCCCTGGTCTAGATGAGAGCCCAAGTCCACGTTGCAAACATACTCAACAGTTCTCCTTTGTCCTCCAGGACAAAAATGAGAGTTAACTTGCTTTGTATTGTCATGGTCTCATCATCAGTTCTTTTTTATTGTAAAGTAAGGAAGCTGAGAAATATTTATAGAAAGAGAAATTTAATTAAAAAGTCAAAGCAAAGAGATGACAAAAATCAGAGTACAATTAAAAAAACATTTACATTCAAGTAAAACATATCAGGAATCACCAAGTCCCACCTTTCCTTTCTAGTGTTTGTTTTGTGCTGAAATGATACGTTTTGTAGAAACAAACATATTTCCTTCACAAGAAGCCTTCTACATTTTCTGTTAAAATGACAGCAGTTTGGATGATGTATGAATTTCAAATAGGCAATGTCCAAGCTCATCTCAGGTTTACTTGGGCGTTATTATTCATGAAGCCCTTTCTGAGCTCTATTTGAGGATTTCTATAAGCTGTTTCCAAAGACCAGGGACCCCTACTGTAATAAACAAGTCATTTACATGGGGGAAATGAAAACCCTGCCATGTCTGCCAAATGAAGGCAGACAAGCCTGAACAGCGGAGGATTGATAAAATGAGATTAGAGAGGTAAAGGCTGGGTTAAAACACATCAAACCTGCCAAGTGATGAGAACTATACACAGCTGACAGAAGTGGGTGTTAGTGCTCACATAATGCAGCAATTGATAAAAGACAAACAAACAAACAGGAAAACAATGGTTATGAAAGTTCTAAAAGCTAAGGTTTAGTGCAGCCATGGCCCAAGTACCTAAATCCCCCACCACATGCTGCTAAAGCATGACTGCGGGGCTCAGAGCTTCCTCCTTCTGCAATCAGAACAACAAAGATGTCTGTTCTGCTTCAATAGATGCAGATTTCCTGTGTTTTGCAGCCAGTAACCAAGCATCTAGAAGAACAACTCTGGCTTAAAGAAGAGTTTGCAGGCACCAGCAGGTCTCAGCAAAGGTCACAGGGCTATGGGTGTAACTTTGCTCTTCTCTATCCCCTGCATAGTGGCCTACACTGTTTCACACTTCCTTGAATTCTTCAGCATCTAGTTCACTTATTTTATTTCACTATCATTTGTGCAATTCTCATTCTGCACCAACACTGTTCTAAAGAGGATTCTATTTTATTCTAACCAAAACTCCCTGTCATGTAGGTACAATTGTGATCCCAATTTACAGATGTGAGTGGAGGAATCAGAGCCATGGGAGAGACTGAGTAATGTGTTCCAGGACACACGAGTGATTACGGACAGGATGTGAATGCAAACAACTTCCAATTAATGTCTACACTGCTTTTATACACGATCTCATTACACCTTGTTCCAGTATTGTTGTATGATTGTTTACAAGTAAGTCTCCTATGATTAAGTGTGTTTAATATAATCATGAGGGAAAAATCGGGGAAAGAATAGCTACTTCCTTTCATTCCTTAGCAAAAGATGTAAAGTACTGGTTCATAAACTTAGTCCTCCATCAGGATTCCTCGGGCATGTTACAGCACATTTCTATACCTCTAGAATTTCTGAGTATTAGATCTGGACCCAGAATTTAGCATCCCCATACTTTTCCACTTGCTAATGGTGTGTCGTCTCGGTGACTACATTTTGAAAACCACTGACCAAAAAAATGCCTACTTTTAAGTTGGAAAGCATTAGGCTAATAGACCAATACATTTCTGGATAGTAGATTTTACCCTAGATCATTTTTATATCATTGTGAAGAAGAAAAATATTTCCTAAAGAGAAAAAGAAAAACCAAAGAGTACTCTGTAAGACTGTATGTAGATGAAGATTTGTGGCTTCTCTGTCTCTGATAAAGAAAGAAAATTAAAATTAGTGAATAATCCAGACAGAAATTTCAGGACCCCATGTGATAGGCAGGATGGGCCCCTATGGAAGCCTGAATTGCTAGAGAAAGACCAAGACTGACTAGTGTCACTGAAATAGAATACAATTGTTGGTTTGGGAGCATTTTTACATAAATTCCCATTGGTCACTTTCACAAATTATTAGTATATTATGGCTATAACAAGCCTGTATTTCAATTAAAAAGAAAACATACTCTATAGATAAAGTATAAGTGGTCAGAATGTAGGCTGTATTTAATCTCTCATCCATCAAATAGTATTCTCTGGGATTTTGTAACATACTCAATATCATGCTTAATAAGATCAAAATGCAACTACCAAATAACAAATGCAGTCACTGACTACATAAACCTCAGAATGTAAATAGAAAGCCAAGTCACTCTCATTAGGGGAAAAAAAAACAACATAAAAGTTATCAGAAGTGAAACTGTTAATATCAATAATTTAATTTGTAAAACAGGTTTTCCTTTATAATAGTCATATCTTATTTTTTGTTCACTAATTCGATAAACAGAAATTTGACCAAGTATTGTGCTGAATTCTCGAAACAGAAATAGTGAAAATGTTCCTTGCCTTTAGGAAGTTCTTCATCTATAAGAGGATCATATTTAAGGTTACCAAACAAATATGGCCAGCACCATAACTAGTAACGAATAGGTACTGAAGTTTTTCATAGAGAAAGCAACCCTAAACAAAGGTAGGAAAGGTGAGTGACAAATTGTCAGGTGCACATCTATATACCAGAGAGGACTTAGCACCAGGTCATTGTGTACCGCCCTCACAAGGAGGTGGTGGGGCCCATGCAGGTGGCCACACACAGGAGCTGAACAGTCATCACTTGTGAGCATGATGGGTTTCCATGCCACAGAAAGAGACTCTATTTTTGCTGAAAATGAAATAGGATAGCAGGGCATTGAAGAGTTTTAAGCAAATGTGATACAGAAACCACCTTGAGAGAAGATGAAGTTGAAGATGGAGAGAATGCCGCCATAATTGTGTTATAGGTTGATGACGGTCTAAACTCAAAGAGGACAAAGAGGAGTAGTGAGAAGGAAGCAGACTGCACAATTTATTAAAATAATAAATGGATCTTGAAGCCTCAGCAGATGTGACTCATGAAGGATAAGTACAGAATAATACGAGATGAACAACATCCACATGTGCATAGATGAAAAATGGACAATCCAAAAGAAAGCAGCAAAAGAGAATAAGGGAAAATGAAAAGAATTAAAAAAACAGCAATCATAAAAAACCCAGCAAACACAAAGATTGTCAAAATGAATCTAAATACACCAATAATTATGATCAATATTATTGTACTATCATCTTAAAAGATAAGCATTTTCAGATTAGACTAAAAAAATTCACCCAAGTCTTATTTCCAGACAATGCCAAAAGTGTGAGTACTTGGGCCAGCGGCGTTGCCTAGCAGCTAAAGTCCTCACCTTGAATGCGCTGGGATCCCATATGGGCGCTGGTTCTAATCCTGGTAGCTCCAATTCCCATCCAACTCCCTGCTTGTGGCCTGGGAAAGCAGTGGAGGACAGCCCAAAGCCTTTGGACCCTGCACCCGTGTGGGAGACCCGGAAGAAGTTCCTGGATCCTGGCTTTGGATCGGCATAACATCAGCTGTTGCGCTCACTTGGGGAATGAATCATCAGATGGAAGATCTTTCTCACTGTCTCTCCTGCTCTCTGTATATCTGACTTTCCAATAAAAATAAATCTTTAAAAAAAAAGTATCAGTACTCAGAGTTAAAGATTGACATGATAGCAGAGAAATAAGACCAAGGAAAGTGAATGGCACGATATCAGTGACAGAATACACAAACCTTTAGGCATTTACTGCTGACATTAAAGGTCATGGAAGACTTGACTTGTCAGGAAGAAGGGTGCATGGATCATGGTAGAGAATGGAGGGCTGACTAGTGGATTTCAAGCCCATGCAAGACTTCTTACACCCAGGTTTTCAGGTCATGGATTCTGTCAAAGGAGTTAGCTCAGTGGAAATGTGGACTGGGTTCTAAAAACCCTGAGTTGAGAAAGTGGCAGGAACCAACTGCAAGTAAAATGCAGAGGACTAAGAGAGAGCGGGGTTAGGAGGGGATCTTCCCACAGAAGGAAGTGAAGGAAGGTTACAAACGTGGCATGTGAATGCCAGTGAGTCTACTGGACAGTTCACCTGGAAAACTTCCACTGACCACCCAGAGGTCTTGCACCACCTCAGAGTTGGAGTGCAAGGGTCTGGGGATTACTCTGGGAACATTGGAGTGGATAAGCAAGAAGGAGCTGTTCCTGAGAATTTTACAGAGTACATTTGGGATGCATGGGGAACAAAAAGCAAGCACCAGAGGGTTAGAGAGAGCAGTTGAGCGGGCAGCCAAAAGGGCTTGGGAGCAGCTAATGGACACTGTGTGAGAGATCTTGGTTTATAGTTTTGCATCTGGCCCTTGTTGCACAGAATATGTTCTACACTTTGTGCAAGAAATGGTGTCTCCTTGGACCAGGAAGTTACCAGGATGACCTGGACCCTGAGTTTCCTGGGCTTAGTTAGGTGACTGGATCTGGGCTAATAGAAAACTTTGATGCTGGCCCATCCTTAATTAACCCAGAACTGTATGCTAGTGCCTACAGCGTAAATATTTCCTAACATTGCATGTTTTTAAGCAAAAAGATTCAACTTTACCTCCTGAAAATGAGAATAAAATCTTACCTTTCCAATAGTTGCTTTGTGTTGCCCACTCCCCCACAGTGATAAAACCCTGACAACACAGTCAAGGGCATTCTTATGGAATCCAAATGCTAATCAATAGGAAACTCAAAGGCCTTCCCAGAAATTAACAGTTCATTGATGAGCAGTATACTCTGTGTGGAGTTCTCTAATGGAAGACTATAATATGCTGTTCATCAATGGTTACAGGACTGGAGATAGAACCAACATGGAGATAAGATTCTGGATGTTGAGATTCCAAGGGCTGCGATCTCAAAGCCAATCAAAGCCAACTAAATACAGTAGAATTCCTGTGCCATCGTGGGAAGATGACACCTGTGCTTATTCATAAGCCCAGAGGTCACTATGAGAAAATGTAACAGAAAAGGTAGGGGAGAGGGGAATGTCATTTCAGGCACAAATTGTTACCTTCTAGAGAATAAGAACAAGGAAAATATTGAGCACTCAGACTCAGCTACCTGCCGAGCCAAGGTCTTCAAGAACAAGGATGCAGATAAAAAGAAAAAGCCACTGGAGGAAACAGACGACAGAGTACCTTATAAAAAAGAGAAACATCAACATTCCTATGAGAAGACGACACCAGATGCTCATCGCAGCTCAAGTTCATATCCATCGATACTTTCCCACCACATGGTTCCATTAATACCTACAGACATTTTTCTAGGGCAAGAAAATGGTTCAACAAACTGCCAGCCAGAATCATTCCACCTCAGGAAGCCCAGCAGTGGTTGCATCAAACTTGTTTTTCTACATTCATAAGACTTTGCACAGATTTCTTAGGGGGTAGATTTATTGAAAGTATCTACAGACGACTTGATCCAAATTTGTGACTCTGAGAATGTCAGCAGACTTATTTTAATGCTTTAAAAAGCCAGATGGTGCATCCAACGTTAAGCATTTATGTTTGTCAAGAACATTGCAGTACTGGGAACAGCAGCAATAGAAGTATGATGCACCTGATATTTTCTTCATGGACCGTACAGTCTACCTAGAAGAATCAAAAGCTGCTGAATTGCAGGCAAAATACTGTCCAATTCAGCATTTTCCTTCTCCAGATCAGCCATATTTATAATCCTGGACCAAGAGAAATCTGTGTGTTCATCAGTGATGAAGATGACAAAAAAATACTTTGATCAAGAAACCTGTTTTCTTCCTTCCACAGTAGAAGGCAGAAACCACTAACAGTTATCATGCCTTTCACAATGAAGCTAACAGCTACCAGACTGAAGTAGGAGCTGGCTATGCCACGCTCAGTGTCTGCAGCTTCCTTCATTTTCTCTCGTAAAGGAAAGCATTACTGGAGATTAGCAGGTATGCAGGACCTTGACCCACCTGCCCGAATGGGAGAGCCCAGGCATGGAAGCAGAATTCTAGCCCTTTGTGTTGATCGGCTCAGGTTTATGTGGCTCGCATGGATTATCACCTGTCATACGGTTCAGCAGCTATCGTTCACTGAGAATTTCTGGACTCCATTGTTAAATATAAATAGGCACACCGCGTCATTTAGAGTTTACTGATAATGAGAACCATATGTTTAATGAGGAAGATGTTATGATATGAAACCATGTAACATTTTCTAACACATAAATGAGCATCCATATTCATAAGCCTAGATTCCTCAACTCCTGCATCAAATGCAGCAGAATTTCTACATTTTGTCATATATGGTCCCTGAAAGTGTCATCAGTGAGGAGAAATACGGTCAGAATTTTCCCTTTGGTGCCTTAAATACCACAGCTATTGGTAATTATAGAAAACATTTATTGAGTCAGGCAGTGTGATAAACTCTTGATATAATCGCAGTATGGTAAGCTCCTGATTTCGTTAATTTTCTTTATGATCCTATACGAAGGGCATACTGTGGTGATTCCTAAATGAAGATGATGAAAGGGAGACTCATAGTAACTAACTAGCTCGCTAAGTAACACCTAGGGATGCTGAAATGCGAACCCAGGTAACTGGTTCTTTGTGTTCACAGGTCACTCTTGAATCTTAGCTCACCATCATTTCATCCTGTGCCTCTTCTAGTAAATAAGTATGACACTGACTGTAAGCTAAGGAATTAACTACCAAAAGAGAAAAGATCAACCCAAATAATAACAAATTGAGGTTGGCATTGTGGTATAGCTGGTTAAGCTGCCACCTATGACTCTGGCATTCCATGAGGGTGCTGATTCAACTCATGGCTGTTCTACTGCTGATCCAGATCCTTGCTCACGTGTCTGGGAAAGCAGTAGAGGATGACCCAAGTGCTCAGGAACCTACAAAAATATGGAAGGCATGAAAGAAGCTCCTGGATCCTGCTTTGGCTTGGCCCAGACTTTGCCACCATTTGGAGAGTGAACCAACAGAGGGAGCTTTCCCTCTCTCTCTCTTTCTCTCTGTAACTCTGCTTTCCAAATAACTAAATAAATCTTTTTTAAAAAGACCTATGGAAACAAAAAACATAAATGTATTTTAAGTGTAAACAGAATCACAGAATTTTAGAAGAGACTGCAGTTATCTCAAAATTCACTGTTCTTAAATTGTGAAACTCTCAAACTATTTTAATGGGTAAGGCTAATCTCTGTATTCCGCATCTTCTCATAATGGAACTCACTCTCTTCATGTGCTCATATATGAGTTTTATAAAATATCCATTGCTGGGGCCAGCACGGTAGCCTTACATGCGCCAGGATCCCATAAGGGCACCAGTTCATATCCTGGCAGCCCCACTTCCCATCCAGCTCCCTGCTTGTGGCCTGGGAAAGCAGTGGAGGACAGCCCAAAGCCTTGGGACCCTACACCCACATGGGATACACGGAAGAAGCTCCGGGGTCCTCGCTTCAGATTGGCTCAGCTCTGGCCATTGCAGTCACTTGGGGAGTGAATCATCAGATGGGAGATTTTCCTCTGTCCTTCCTCCTCTCTGTATAGCTGACTTTGCAATAAAAAGCAAAACAAATCATAAAAAAAGGAAGGAAGGAAGGAAGCAAGGAAGGAAGCAAGGAAGGAAGGAAGGGAAAAAGGAACAGGGAAGGGAAAGGAAGGGAAGGGAAGGGAAGGGAAGGGAAGGGAAGGGAAGGGAAGGGAAGGGAAGGGAAGGGAAGGGAAGGGAAGGGAAGGGAAGGGAAGGGAAGGGAAGGGAAGGGAAGGGAAGGGAAGGGAAGGGAAGGGAAGGAATTACTGGGCCTGGTGAGACCCATAAGAAGCTTCTGGCTCCTGATTTTGGATCAGCTCAGCTCCGGCCATTGTGGCCATTTCAGGAATGAACCAGAAGATGAAAGATCTTTCTGTCTCTCCTTCTCTCTACAAATCTTATCTGACTTTCCAGTAAAAATAAATAAATCTTTAAAATATAATAATACTCAACCTAAAGGTTGGAAAAATAAATATTAAAAATACAAAAATAAATTCAGATAGCTCTAATAACAGCCTTAAAAGTTATAATGCAACCATTTGGAAGACAGTATGGAGATGCTGCAGATACCTAGAAATAGATCTACCATATGACCGAACCATCTCATTCTTTGGATTTATCAAAATGAAATTAAAACAGCACATGATAGTGTTATCTGTCAAACATTTATCATTTACACATTTATAGCAAATCAATTCTTTATATTGTATGTATGTATGCAGTTCAATTCAATATATAAGGTATGGGATCAATCTAAATACCCATGAGCTGATGACTGCATAAAGAAATACACCATGGAATACTACTCAGTCATAAAAAAAAATCTGTCCATCCTTACTCTGGTGAGGACGCACAGCCAGAAGGGGACCAGTGGCAGAGTTTAACTTGCCATTTGAGGCATATTTTCAAAGATGGCCACGTGAAGAGATAACAAGAGTCTGCCATCCTCATGATCAAGGGGAGAAGCAGGAGGACACCAACCCTATTAGAACTTTGATCTTGAATTTCCAATTTCCTGGACCGTTTGAAAATCAATTTTTACAGTTTAAGATAGCAAGTCTGTGGTCTGTGATACAACAGCTCCAAACAATCAAAATATTCTCTTCAGAGTGAAACTACGAAATCGAGGGTCTTCATGGCTTCATCTTCACATCACCTTCCCAACACTGACAGAAAGAAAAAAAAAAACAGAGAGAGCCCAGCGCGGTAGCCTACCAGCTAAAGCCTTTGCCTTGTACACTCCGGGATCCCATATGGGTACAAGTTCATATCCCAGCAGCCCTGCTTCCCATCCAGTCCCATCTATGGCCTGGAAAGGCAGTGGAGGATGGCCCAAAGCCTTGGGACACTGCACCCATATGAGAGACCCAGAAGAGGTTCCTAGCTCCTGTTGGATTGGCATAGCTCTGGCCACTGAAGCCACTTGGGGAGTGAATCAATAGACAAAAGATCTTCCTGTCTCTCTTCCTCTCTGTGTATACCTAACTTTCCAATAAAAATTTTTAAATCTTAAAAAAAAAAAAAAAAGAAGAAGAAAGAAAGAAAGAGAAAGTTCCTGTTCACTGACTTGCTCCTTCACAGCCTGCAACAACCAGTCTGTACAGATGAAGCCAGGAGCCAGAACCACAACAAGGTATCCTAGTGTGTGGCAGGAACCCAACCGCTTCTGAGTCAGCACCTCTGAGTCCCAGCATCTACACGGGCAGCAATCTGGAGTCAGGTGCCAGGATGAGGAATCAAATCCAGGCAATCTCAAGTATGATACAGACTTCTTAACCACTAGCTAAATGCCCAAATGTAACAGCATTAAAGAATTCCAACAACCCAGAGATTAAATACACTCATAAAAACACAGAATGAGTAAAGTTTTCCTCTGTGATGAATTGCCTCCATACCAAAACAGAAAATGATGAAGTAAGATAACAACCATTGGGCCTGACGCAGTGGTCTATCAGCTAAAGTCCTCACCTTGAACGCCCCGGGATCCCATATGGGTGCCGGTTCTAATCCCGGGAGCTCCACTACCCATCCAGCTCCCTGCTTGTGGCCTGGGAAGGCAATTGAGGACGGCCCAAAGCCTTGGGACCCTGCACCCATGTGGGAGCCTCTGCGAGACCTGGAGGAGGTTCCTGGCTCCTGGCTTTGGATCAACACAGCACCAGCCATTGCAGTCACTTTGGGAGTGAATCATCAGATGGAAGATCTTCCTCTCTGTCTCTCCTCTCTGTATATCTGCCTTTCCAATAAAAATAAATAAAATCTTTAAAAAAGATAACAAGCATCAGAAATAAGAAAAGCAAAAATGTTTTAAAACTTATAAATTTGTGTGATGCCAATAATCAGTATGCATAAATCAACCAGAAAGAACACAAGCCAGAAAATATGTTTTGATAGTGAGCACTGCAGTGAGCTTGTGTGTTATTCTCATTCCATTGACATCTCTGCCTTCGCCCTAATTAAAAGCAAATGTGCTTTCTGTACTCAAAAGAAAATGATTTCCTTTTCATTTAGATTTTTCTATGGCAATTAACAAATCATTGACACTGACTTTTAAAGAATCTACTCATAGCTTTCCAAAATCACTCTTAGGCATAGATAGCCAGCAACAGTTCTCTTAAGAGTTTGACCATTTGGACTCATTAATTATATCCGAGAAGAATGAGATTACACGTTATCAAATATGAATAGATAAACACTTTATCATTCTACCATTGTTTTTAAAATGGAAGTAAAATGCAAATTTAGTATTAATGATGATTAGGGGCCACTATAATAGCACTGGCTATAAACAATACATCTGGTAAAAATGGTGTCACTCTTCTCCACAGAGTTCGTCACTGACAATCAAAGCAGGGTTCCTTCAGCACTGGCAAGTAACACATAACTTATTCTGTCCCATGATGGAAATGTCAAGGTCTTGTTCCACTGCAATAACCCCCAACAATATGAGATAGTCATTTGGGGGTATCTCCCCTCAGTTAACACAGTCCATCTGATATCATGTATTATCATTTCTCATTTCTCACCTTCACTGTTCTTACCTCAGTCTGGCTCACTGAGGTCCAAAGCAAAGCAATAAGCCATACCGTGTGCCCATCTTCCATCGACACCCACAACACAGTGCTCATTGTACTGCAACCATCTGCTTTGTGAAGGACCCATGGGAGGGAAACACCAGTGACCACAATAACCCTGCGAGTAGTTAGCCAGGCCACATGCAGGCACCCAAGCCAGACTTGTCAATCAGAGCACTACTGGTTTGCTTTCCAGACTGGAGTTAGAGGAGCTGTTAAGTATGAGGGGCAGACACGGGGAACTTTTCACCATGGTAGATGGTAAGTTCTTTCACTGAACTGAAAGACAGGATGAACAAACTGAGGCGATGTCATTGGCACACCTTGACAGCCTACTTCCCTTTCCATTGGAATGAGCTCTACAAAACCATCATTTTGGGATTGACTTATTTCACTGAGCATAATGGTCTCAAGTTGCTACCATTTGGTTGCAAACGGTAGAATTTCCTTCTTTTGAAAGGCTGAGTAATATTCCATTGAGTAAATGTACCACAGTTTCTTTATCCACTCCTCTTTTGAGCAGCATCTGGGTTGTTTCCATGTCTTTGCTATTGTAGATTGTGTGGCTGTGAATATAGGATTACAGATCACTTTCTCATATTCAGATTTCATTTCCTTTGGATATATTCCCACATATGTTCTCTCTGATATAAAACAACCTTAATGCAAAATACAAAATCAATAGCTCTTTCAATACTGTTTTTACTACATATCAGGGGGTTGGATATTTTTGTTTTTATTTTCATTCATTCAAAAAAGTTTTTTCTTACTAATTTCTTCACTGACTCAGGTCACACAGTAGCATCATTTTCTTCAAGCAGGTTTTCTGTTTTATTTTTTCAGCAACACATTGGTCATTCAGTACTAAGTTATTTAATTTCATGTTGTTAATTTTCTATTTTTCTCCCTATTGTTAATTTCTTTATGGTTTTTCATTTATGGGAATGATAACAACTGTACAGTAGAGACTATCACCTCCAGATGTGAAGATACAAGGCAAGATGGATTCCCAATGAAATTGTTAAATATACTTGACAATAGAATGCTGGATTCTCTACCATTGTCCAGACCTGCTATGTCAGGATACATTTAAATAGCAGAGTGATGGGTTTATGACTGATTAATAAGGACTATACTATTATAATGATATAAGGGAAATGATGGGGGGGGTGGAGGTCTGGGAAGGTAGGAAGGGAAATCCCAAAACCCATGGAATGTATCATAAAATAATAAAATATTTTTTTAAAAAAACATCTTTTTCTCATTCCACAGGTGTCACTAATCTTATTAATTGCATACATGTTAACATATACAGTTGGAAAATGTAGGTAACCATGGGTTTAAGTTTAAACAGGGATGCCATTATCTGATACATTATATCCCAAAATGAAATGTGTGAACTAGTGAGTTCTTCAGCTTTCACTCATGAAGCTTCTATCAGAAAAATTCAACCAACAAAGGTACATTTCCCAAAGAACCACTGGCATGCATCTGATATGCTGGGCACCCCACATTCTCAGCTTGGAATTCTACCCATCTTGTTAACTACATTCTTGTACCTAATTAACCAGGGACTCACATCTAGTCTAACTCAACACGTCTTTCAGCAAAGGCCAGAAGACCATTTGCAGAGCACAAGAGGCTTTCATTTCTGAGGTTTTATTCTCCTAGTGAATGCAAAGTAGCCAGTATCATATTCCTAGGTCTTGTCAACCCCAGCTCTGCTGAGAATCAGGATTGCCTGCTTGTGATACAAATTCCAGGTATGTGGGCACTAGCAAGCAAGCATTACGCATTAATTCTAAAAAACATTTGTACACACATTAGTATCAACAAATTGATTTGGCCAAGTGATGTGGCCTTAGATTCAGTTAAATGTGTTAGGTATTTTGCAGATTCCTCTAACATAAGCATAGTCAATATATTACTTTCTTTTGATTGTTATTTTAAAATACATATAATCTACCTTCTTAGCTCTAAGTCTTATAGGCAAGCCCCTTCCAGTCCATTAGATGACATGGACCAGAGACAAGCAGCAATAATGGATGTCAAAGTATTTAGGGATATCTCTGCAACGCTGCCTTATATAACTCACCTGAGTGAGCAGTCCAGATTCATTAGTTACTGAATGAAGCTTCTCTTTAAGAGAATTCCAGGCTAACAACTACACGTGTCCCACAAAGTCACTGATGTATATAGGCCCAGGTTGGGTGCCCTAAATTCTCAATTTAGCATTTTACCCATCTTGTTATCCAGACTCTCCCAGTTCTTATCTAACCAGAGATCATCAGAACCAATCTAAATGAACATCTCTGTCTCTCTCTCTCTCTCTCTTTCTCTGTGTGTGTGTGTGTGTGTGTGTCTTCTCCCCAACCTCCTCTTCTCCCAATATTCTCTTCATCAGAATGAAAGTAAAATCCAGATTCCAAATAGCATGAGTCACTAACCAAACCACAAATCTGAGATCCTGGAAGCTTCCAAAAGACACTGGGGATACCTAAGCTGAATATGTAAGCTATGTCACAATCTGTGAAATTAAGAGTGAATTTCATAGGAAAAAAAATGTCTGAAACATAAAATGCCAAGTGTCCCTCTCCTTGGACCATGTCCCTTTCTTCTTGTGCTCTTGGGACAGACACGTCTTCAGCTAGGACCCCCAATGAGTCAAACTACAGTTTAGGCAGAACCTATAAACTTGCTTCTAACCTACTGAACACAGAAAACAAGATGGGATATCACTCCTTTCATTATGTTTCAGTGTGGGTAACTGTGATTTAACACACATTCTCTGCTGGCCCTGAAAACGTAAATACCCCTGTGTGAACTGCAGAGGGGAGGTCCTCAAGCCAGGGAATTTTCCATTGCCTCTTGAGGACAGCCTTCCATAAATATCCAGTCAAGAAGCAGAAGTCCCTTAGTCATCCTACAAGGAAACAAATTCTGCCAACAACCTAAGTGTGCTTAGAAATGGACACTTCTGTGGATGTGCATCCGTGTTTTACCATAGCAAAGGACCCAGGCAAGGGGTGTCCAGGCTCCTGACCCCTGCAAACTATGAGACTACAAATACATGTTAAGTGACTAACTTCATGGTAGTTTGTTTTACAGCAATAGGAAATGAACACAATCTCCCTTCTGCTCCTTCACCTCCATTTTATCCCTCTGGGATACTGTCTTAAAATATCCATCCATTCATCCATTCATTCATTTATTCATTAAAATGGCATTTACAATTTTTAAGAATCCACTCTGTTGAATGCCCTGGACTAAGATGCAACAAAGATAGAACAGGCCTTGTTCTCTTGAAATTTACATTCTGGCAGAGGAAGAAAATAAGCCTGTAAACAATTATTTTTGATAGTGGCAAATATTTTGAGAAATGTTAGTGCTGTGATAAATACAAACACAATGGCATTTCTGTCTTGTTAAAGGACCTACAAACATTTGAAAGCTATTCAACAGTAAAATAAGAAGGAGGAGGAAGAGGAGAGGGAAAAAAAGAAAAGAAAGAAAAAAAGAAAAAAAGGATGGAAGGAAAGAATAGTACTAAATCATTCCTAATGAAGAAGTTAACAGGTTTTAGGGTGTTCCTACGGCCCAGGTGTCAAATCTAGTTTACTCGTGCTTATGGGAATAAAATTTGGTTGGAACATACCATACCTACTTCTTAAGGTTTTGTCTATGCCTGCTTAGGTCCTGCAAGGACACAGCTGAGTAGCTGCAATACAAATCACACAACCTACAAAGTCCAAAGTATTTACTATCTAATCTTTATATAGCCTTTATTAAAAAGTTTCCCAAATTTTCATTTGACTCACTGAGTGGCTCTCAAGCCATGAAGCCCCCTCCATTTCCTATCTGAATGGTGAGGAAGCACCCAAACCACAAGTCTCAGAAGCTCAACAGGTTACTCTGTCTTCAGAAATGACACTAAAAGAGTCTAATCAGCTGATGCTAAGGCCTTGAATTGAAGAGGCATTCCTGAATGAAAGCCAGGGTCACCATAACTAGTCAAGATCAAACTCAAGTAAAAGTTCAGCAAGAGCAAAGTTCATGATTAAGTAGAAGAGAGAGATGGGGTGATAGCTCGATCAGCTAATCCTCCAACTTGCAAGTGTCGGGATTCCATATGGACCCCAGCTCATGTTCTGGATACTCCTTTTCCCATCCAGCTCCCTTCGTATGGCCTTGGAAAGCAGTAGAGGATGGCCCAAAGGCTAAGGACCCTGCCCTTGCACGGGAGACCCAGAAGAAGCTCCCTGCTCTTTGCTCCTGCCTCCTGGCTTCTAATTGGCTCGGCTTTAGCCATTGTGACAATTTGGGGGAGTAAACCAGAGGATGGTAAATCTTTCCGCCTCTCCTTCTGCCTGTGGGTCTTCCTTTCAGTGAAGATAAATAAATCTTCTAAAAAATATTTTAAAAAAGAAAGATGAAGGGGAGGATATAAGACAGAACCCACAGGCCCACGAGAGACTAAAGAAATAGCTCTGGGGTGAGTCTAGTCTCAGTCTGCATGTGTCCAAGCTATATATACTTTAAAATCACAAACTCTAAGACTATATTCTTAGACTTAACAGCCTTCCATAACCCTCAGTAAAAGTTAAGGAGTTTGGGCCCAACGGCGTAGCCTAGCGGCTAAAGTCCTCACCTTGAACGTGCCCGGGATCCCATATGGGTGCTGGTTCTAATCCCGGCAGCTCCACTTCCCATCCAGCTCCCTGCTTGTGGCCTGGGAAAGCAGTCGAGGACGGCCCGAAGCTTTGGGACCCTGCACCCATGTGGGAGACCTGGAAGAGGCTCCTGGTTCCAGGCTTCAGATCAGCACAGTACCGGCCATTGCAGTCACTTAGGGAGTAAATCATCGGAAGGAAGATCTTCCTCTCTGTCTCTCCTCCTCTCTGTATATCTGACTTTGCAATAAAAAGAAATAAATCTTTTAAGAAAAAAGTTAAGGAGTTTATGTTGCTGAAAAGTATTGAGCTCTGACATCATAAAATAACAAATAATCACTGAATATTGAAGGATAGGTTTGAGTGAAAGGTAGTTTCATGTAATCAGGAGACGAGAGTTCCAATCCTAACTCTGGCTTTATCGTCTAATGCTATTAAGCATTTCACTTTACCTCTTGATGACTTTAGTTTCTTATTGCTAAGGTGATAAGAACATCCGCACCCCTCTGATTTTCTAGAGAGGCACATGAAATATTAACTAGGAAAATATTTATTTGCTGGGAGGGACAGACAAGAGGCAGCGAGATACTGGCAGAGAGGGAACTCCCATCTGTTAACTCACACCCCAAATAGCCACGATGACCAGGGCTAGGCTAAGAACCAGGAACCAGAATTACAATGCGGGCCTCTCACAGGGTCGGTAGGAACATCATTAGTTGTCACCTCCCAGGGTCTGCACTGGGAAAAAGCTGGAGTAAGAAACTGGAGCCAGGATTTAAATCCACACCCTCCAACATAGGCTATAGTCATCTCAACCACAAAACCAAATACTCACTCCAGGAAAATATTTTTAAACATTAATACTTTGTTTAAATAAAATTATGGGTCCTATCGCATATCAGGAATTCAATTAATTCTCCTTGAATTAAATTTGTTTAAAGATGTATTTTATTTTTATTGGAAAGTCAGATACACAAAAAGGAGAAACAGAGAGGAAGATCTTCCATCTGTTGATTCGCTCTCCAAGCAGCAGCAATGGCCAGAGCTGCACCGATCCGAAGTCAGGAGCCAGGAACCTCTTCCAGGTCTCCCTGTGGGTGTAGGGTCCCAAGGCTTTGGGTTGTCCTTGACAGCTTTCCCAGGCTACCAGCAGGGAGCTGGATGGGCATTGGGGCTGCTGGATTTAGAACCAGCACCCATATGTGATCCTGGCATGTGCAAGGTGAGGACTTTAGCCACTAGGCTACTTTGCCAGGCGCCTGGAATTAACTTGAACAACCAGGCAAGGCTAGCCCCAGGAATCAACTCGATGGCACAGAGGATACCGAAGGCAGAGATAGCAAAGTGTCCTGCTATTTACCTGCCTTATCATCTGACAAATACACCTAAATGATGCCTTGGTTACCCCCAAGGTGTCTAGTCATCAGAGATCCCAGGACAGAATGATCCTATGATGATAAACCAGTGGTTCCTCAAATACGGTTCCTAACCCAGCAGCAACTGGGAACTTGTGAAAGATGCTATTACCGGGGGGGTAGGGGTGGGAACCTCTGACTCAAAATCTATTGCAAGACTAAAATGGAGGTGTTGGCCAGGCTGCAATAATCTCAAGAGTCATTCTGAGAGAAAAAAAAATGCTCCCAAGTTCATTCACATGGCTGGTAGCAGGCCGACTATTGCTGGCTTTTACTCAGACACATCAGTTTCTTGCTGTGTGGGTGTCCTCACAGATCAGTTCGCAGCAGTAACTGCCTTCCCTCAGGGCAAGGAACTCAGAGAACAAAGTCTTCACAGCTTAATCTCGAAAGTGATGTGCAACCACTTTCACCATATTCATTACAAGTCACTATGCCACATTCACCCTCGGGGGAAAGGGCCCATACAAGGGTATGAGTACCAGGAGATAGAATCCTTAGGGTCCATCTCAGAGGCTTTCTACTTGAATTGCTGAGCCAGAAACTCTACGGTGAGGCCCACGCATCAGTTACAAGCAGCTCCACAGGTGCCTGAAACACATGCTAACATTCTATGTCCACTGAGCTTGAACAGGTTCTCTGTTCTGTAGAAAAACTAGAGTTGTTTCCTGGAACTAACCTTCCTTGATTATTCAACTTGCTTTCCCTTTAGAAAGCTTCAACTGCACATTTCCTCTCTCAACCCCACTGTAAGCAGAGGACTACAACCTGCTCCATTTAGTTCCACAACTATAATTAAGACCCACAGCAGGAGCTGAGAATAGAAACAATAAGAAAAAATATTCTTACTGTCACAGGCCCTACTACCAGCCATGTAAACAGAACTTGCCTTTACTTTCATCACTCCATGTAAGTGCTTGATTTGTTTTCCATGGCAGTAGCTGAGCTGAGGAAGGAATCACTCAGCCAATTACACCATTTGCTGAGTGTTTGGTATGCACCTAGCATTGCACTGAAGGACAATACAGATACTATCCCATTTATCCTCACAGGAACCACTGAGGCATATACCATTGTCCACACTCAGCAAATGAGAAGTTTAAGGCTCTGGGAGCTAAGTGACTTGCTCAGAATCATACAGAACAAATAACAAAGTGGAGAATCAAATGCAGATCTTTTGATCACAGGTTGAAGGAATACCCAGAGTCCTATGTCAAAGGCCTAAGGGCAGATAAATGGCATTTCTGTCTGTATCTCCTGGTGTTATTTCTCTCTTGAATACCCTGACACACCAAATAATCAAGTTCTAAGTCACCCTGGCCTCACTGTCCGTGGACCTCATAAATCCTGTCTACACTGACAATAAGAACAAGAGTGTAGGGAATCAAATGAGAAACTTCAGGCACCAAACAGCTTTTTCTCTTCACAAGTTTCCAAGGCTACAGAGCCATTTCAGACTCCTTTTTCCCACATTTTATGGGGTGAAAATGAATTTTAGCTTGGGAGCAATGCTCTTCTGTTCGAGTTCGTCACAGAAAACTTAGACCAGTTCATTGGAGCTTCTCTGAACCCTTCTCTGGGACATGCCCACTCGTAAAACAAGAGCCTGTGTGGCAGCAGCCCTCAGCCCTAGCTGCCAATTAGGACCATGAGGAAATGTTGAAAACGCCTCCATAGGATACTCATGGCACACCATCTGGCTGGAATCGTCCCCACATGGGACCCAGGCCCTGGTGTTCTGTCAGAGCTTCCCAAATAAACAACCTGGCTCTGGTGTTTCAGATGATACTTAGAGTTGCCAACAAAGGGAACATGAACTTCTTCCCTCTTGCATCCAAAGCCCATCACCAACAAGGACAGGGAAGCAGAAACCAGGGAATGCGCCGGCTGAGTGACTCCTTCCTCAGCTCAGCTACTACCACGGAAAACAAATCAAGCACTTAAATGCAGACCTAAAGAGTCAGCAAAAATCACCGCATATGTTCTGTCCAAAAGCTTGGGAGGACTAAGATATTTGTTCTGGCTTCTTTTAGCACTGCTTGACACAAATAACCTAAACACATGGCTCCTGCCCTCTAGGAGCAAGAATGTGAAATGAAAGAAATGATCATGTAAAAAAAAAAAAAACTCAGCCAAAACATTCTGTGATTTTTCTCCCAGTGCCTCAGAGGCACCTGTTTACCTATTCATTAAATATTCAATGTGCACACACTCTGTGCTGGCACCAAGTCTATCATGGCAAATGTGGATGTGCAATAAGCACATTAACTTTCACCAACCTGATAATCCAAGGAAAGACAGACAAGACATGACACAATTAAATATGCAAAAATTCTAAACCAAATACATGTATTAATCTCTAGGGTTGAAACAAGAAAGCTGTTACTCTGGATGAGAATTAATAGGGAGAGAGAGGAATCTAAAATAGTGATGCAAGGATCTGCGAAGGCAGACCTAAACAGTGATGCCAGTTTGGACAGAGGCAGTAACATGTGAGGTGTGCTGTGTGCCAGAGGGAGGAAGGAAGTAGATGTAGAGTAGCCACCGTGAGTGAGGCAAGACAAGCAAGCAGAGGCAGGGTAGCTAAGGGAATCTGGTGGACAGTCACACAACTGGGGTCTTTTGAACTGAGGCTTGATATACTTATGTTGAGACAAACATCTCATGGAAATCAAAAAAGGATTCCAATGAGAACCTCTCAGATATGGGTCCAGCATTATGAAGCTGTAACAAAAAGAAACTAAGAAAACATGAAATTGCCAGGACACCAAGAAAAGCTTTGAAAGGGCAAGAGCAAATCGAAGACCTCAAGTCTGTAGTTTGTTTAGCTTTGAGACAGGTTGGCTCAGCTACCTCTAATCCAATCTTGCTCTGCCTATTAATTTCAGTCTCCTGCAACATTCCCATAGAGCTGTCCTAAGTAAGACTAATTTACACTTCTGAATACACTTTTTCCCATTTCAGGCCAATATCCTGAAAAAGCAAGACTGTCAAGATACATTTGACCATTTAACACATACATGTAGTTGTTAGGTTAAATTTTAAATGTATCATTTTTCATGAAAATTGTAGAGTACTTAGTGGACATGACCTGTTGCTCTACTGTGCATCAGGTACAATCCTAGCTCTGAGGATGTAACTGTAAATGAAACGCACGTACCTGCTGGTCTCAGAGATCAAGCAATGTAAGCAATTTGTGAGTAAAATAAGTATCCTTGTAGGTCTATCAAGGGTAGAACCCCTCTTATCTGCCAAGAGCCATTTGGATATTTATATCATTGGTGTACCACCATACAACATTATCAAATTAAAAAAACTAACCTATGAAGCCAGAATTGCGGCACAGTGAGTAAAGCCACCACCTGCAAAACCAGCATTCCATATGCACCAAATGATTTTGTGGATTTTACACAGCTGGTGGACCAAACACTCCCTACTCCTGTGCTAGGTTAATTACCTGGTCATTGCAGCTAATGATCTTCCAAAGAGTATGAAAATCTCAAAAATGTCCTGAAAGCAGGACAATCTCAAAGATTGTTGCAAAAAAGACTGCATCTGTGAGAAGAACAGCTGATTGCTCAGTAAACAGTGAACACACACACACTGTTCTTCTGTGTAAGGTATTTTAGTTGTACTTGGCAACCAGTCAGTTTGATTTTTTTTTTTTCTTTTTAGGCAGAGATGGAGCCCTGTAAAGAACAAAGGATTGAAGGCAGAATTTCTGCAGGTAGCTTTCTGGGATTGTGGTTTGATTTTTTTTTTATTGTGAATGATTTTTTTTCCTAGCAAAGAAGGCTGAGAGAGCAGGATTTGGACAGGACGATGAAGGTTGGGTGCCCAGGAACTAAGTAACCAACTTCCCTGAAGTAACTCAGGTAACTAATGACTCTGAGACAGAAAAGGGCAAATGTCAGGTCAGCCCTCATTTTCTAAAAGTGCTTTTAGTGGGAGATACATCTTCAACAATTATCATTATATAACTGTGCAAGAGTAGAGGCTAATTTGAGTCCAAGCTGAAGGGTCAGCAGATTGACTTTGAATGTCCTGCAACTACAGTAGGCCAAAGACTTTGTATTTTAAATAACTCTCACACAGAATTTGGATCATTCAAAATATTCGGTCGTTTTTCTTCCTTTGCTTCTTTCCCAGAGTGTAGCAGTATCTGCTCAAAGACCTCCAAGTAGTGCCTGGATCAGAATGACTACCTTCAGTGTAGTCTTAATCACCATTATCTCAAATGGCTGAATGACATTCAACATACCCCAGATTTCCAGGGGTGTTTCTGCCCGTGTGAATTAACTTTATGAGGCATAATTAACTGGTACAAGGTAAGAGAGCCTTTAATTAAATGTTCTGTTCAGATCTATTTTTCTGATTATGGCAGCAGGTTTTTGGTGTATCACTGTAGGTGACAGGGGACCCTGTACTCTTACATGTCACCTCTTATCCATAAGATAAAACAGAAATATAAGGTAATTTGGAGTATATTAGGGACATAAAGAATCTAGAAAACCACACCTTAGAGACATCATCAAAATGAAGAATGCAAAAGGAAGCAATTTTTGTGGGATTTGGTTTCTTATTTCTGAACTTGCTGCATAAAACAATTCCTTTGAGTCTTGCAGAGTTGGGTCTAAAAAGAGTATCACTTTCTTTTAATATTTACTGACTACCAAGTAAGTGCAGGGAATGACTCTAGGAAACACATGGAGACACATAATGCAAGCTGTGCCCTTCAGAGAGTACAGCCTGCTTGGGAAACACAAGGTGTGAGAAATAAAGGGCAAGACAGCTGACTACTGTGAGACCTTTTAGGTCAGAGCAGGTCACACACCAAGCTGACCACCATGAGACAGACCATTTAGATCAGAACAGGTCACACGCCAAGCTGACCACTGTGAGATAGACCATTTAGGTCAAATGAGGTCGCACGCCAAGCAGTCTCTTAAAACTTAGGGGCTGGTGAGAGACTGAAGAATATTGACAGAAAGGGGAAGGTAAGCATTTGAGAAAGAAGATGCATTTGTAAGCAGGTGGTGTGGCAAAAGTGAAAGGGGACAACATAGTTTGTGTCAGGGTTCCGCCAACTGTAGCACAAGTCTTAGTGCTCCAGGACAACTAACTCCTTCCCCCATGAAGCACTTCCTTGTGTTCAGCACTTCATTTCTCTTACTCCATCACTGGAAACCTGTCACCTGCAGGTGCTTTGTTGAAGAGGACACATTCAACACTCGCTGCTTAACTTTCTCCAGCTGTTAGCCATCACTACTGGACCACATTGTAAAGGCCCCCTCTCCCTAAAAGGGCCAAAATTAAAGTTCTGAAATATGAAACATCATTAATCCAGCTACTGAGATCATACCCTTCTTTCCATATCAGAATACTAATGAAATAAAAGTTTATTAAAATAGAACTCCTTTATTTGAATCACAGCTGTGAATACTGACTTTCACATTGCCTGCTCCATTTCCCGTGGGTGATGGAATACCTAAATAGGCGTCTGATCATAAGCATTTGCAGATTTTGATCCCATATGGGACTGAGATGCCCAGCCCCAGAGAGGTCTGCGGCAATTTTCGGTAAAGTGATATTGATAAGGGACTGTGACTCCTTTTCCAGTGGCTTCCCCCTGTGTCCATGACTCCCCTGAGTCTATCTCAGTTGTCTGTGGCCAGCTAAGTAGCAAGAAGAGTTGCACTCAGCTACTGCAGCCAAATGCAAGTGCAAGTGCCTCCCAGTCCTCCAGCCTTATTCCATCCCACAGGTACAGGCCACACCCTGACAGTTGTCCCCAGATCCCCAGGGCAAATCTATCCCACTTCTCAAGTATATAGAATTCCAAGAGAGTGGGTCAGAAGTCCAAGGCACATTACTTGAGGGAGGAGGGAGACACACAATATCCCTGAAAATGTTGTGTCCTTGCACCCCTCCCCATGTAAGACACAAGTCTGGGAACCAGGGGAGACAACCCCACTTGGTATCTTAGTTTTGCTAGCAACATGGTGGTAATTTTAAGCCCTACTCTTAAGACTTTAGCACCCCTGCCTGAAAAATGAGAGCTGGTCAATCTTCTCAGTTTATTGTACTGTTTGTTTTGTTTTGTTTTGTTTCCTGCTTAGCCACTGTGTGTAATTAAGGAAATGTGGACAGACACAAACCATTTTGAACCCACAGAAAGAGTAATGTGCCCTTGGCTAGTGCTAACCACCTGTAAATCTCAGGTGTTAATCTCCTGTTCTGGGCTCAATTCTTCCTTCCAGTAACTTCAAGAGGAGACCAGTTTGAAAAAGCCATCCAGAAAGTAGCCTGGCAGCAAGGAAGTCATGCTTGCATAGTCACCACTAGCACTCTTGGAAGGTGCAAAGAATGTTCTATAAACTGTAAGACATGCCAACTCTCCAGAGACAATACATCAGCCCAGCATCACAACCCCTCTCAAGTGCCAGGTACTTTGTATCCTGGACCCTATGGTGCTCATCTGTAGATGCCATACTCACCCTCTAGAGCACACTTAAATCTATCTTCACGTGTCTCATGGGGCACTCAGGAAGCTTAAAGCTAACATCCTGTTGTTATTCAACACCTTGGAGATCATACCAAAAATTAGCAGACTTTTTCTTAGTATTTTTCTTTTTCACCTAATATAGGGTATGACCACCCAAATCTCCCCTGAAGACCTCAGGTATTGCCCCAAACATCTTACAGTACCTGATACCCAGTTTCTTTCCTCTACAAGAGATTCATTATTTCCTTGTCTGACTGGGTGAAGCTGTGGTTCTCTGCTTGATCTTCTAGATCTGCATCCTCTGCCTTGCTCACCCTTCTGGTGCCCCCAGGAGGCTACTCCACACACTGCATCGTCCAGGTTTGCCCACTGTCTGCCTTCCAGTCAGGTTCAGCCAAGCCTCCTGCTAGTAGATGAAAGAGGTGTGAAGTCAGGGCATAACTCCCCTCCCTCCCTTCATGTCAATCCTTGAGTCGGGCCATTGTATTCCTCTCCCTGGAACCACATGCCTGCAAAGGCCTCACACAGCACTGGTCTCACCAGCCTCAGGGAGACCTTCCCTAACCCTTGTCAGTTCAGTACTAAAGATGGTAGTAGCTGTCACTACTGTTGATCCCAGAGTTCCATTTTTGTGTGTGCCATCTGTTAGAAACCTTCCAAGGGCAACCCAAGGTAATAGAAACCAATAAACCACCAAACTAGAGTCTGCAGAGGAGAGCTTACGATTATATATGAAACCACCATGCTAACTCCCATTTCAAGAGTCAGACCAGAGATCAACAATGAATTGGCAAAGTCAGATGATGGTGAGAAACTAGAGAAGACAGGGCCAAATAAACATACCCAGTCAAAGATGAGTAAAAGTGTTTCCCAAAAGATTGCCCATGAAGAATCACATTCATCTTTCCAGTTAGCAGGTATGAATTGCTGGAATAGAACACACTGGTTTCAAGGATAAGGAATACAGTGAATTCTGTAGTTTCCATGTAAGGCTTTGGTATTTCTTCTCCCCAAGAACTCAATAATAAAATGAAAAGGCATCAGGAAATAATTTCACTCAAAGATTTCAAACCTGCTGCTTACAGTCTGCAAGATTATGCATTTCTGGGCAGAGTTCATAGTACTCATTGGACTTGAAAAGAAACAAATCCAGTTCCCTGCTAATGTGCCTGGTAAAGCAGCATACATGGCCCAAGTGCTTGGGTCCCTGCATGTATGTGGGAGATCCAGAGGAAGCTTCTGGCTCCTGACTTCAGACCAGCAGAGCTCTGCTCACCAATATGGCCTTTGGGGAGTGAACCAGTGAATGCAAGAGTGCGCGCTCTCTCTCTTTCTCTCTCTCTGTCTTCATGTATATATATAAATCTGTGTTTCAAATAAAAAATAAATAAACCTTTAAAAAAAAGCAATGAGAAGAGGGAGGGTGTTTAGTTAGCAGTTAGGATATCACCCATCAGCTAGTAACCCTGAGTCCTATATCAGAGTTCCTGGATTCAATATCCAGCTGTGCCTCTTGACTCCAGCTTCCTGCTCACACTGACGCTGAGAGATAACAGTGATGATCCAGTGATTGAGTCCCTTCACCCACATCAGGAACCAGGGTTGAGTTACCAGCCTTTGGTCTAATCTGACACATTTGGGAAGTGAATCAAAAGATGGAAATGCTCATTTGCTAGCTCACTTGCTCACTCTCTTCTCCCTTTCTCCCATTCTCTTTCTCCTTCTCTCCCACTTTTTCTCCCTCTTTCTCCCTTTCTCTCCCTCTGTCTTCCCTCCCTTTCTCCCTTTCTTTCTCTCTCCCCCTCTTTCCTGCCCTCTCTCTCTCTCTCTCCCTTTCTTTCCCTTCAAACCTCTCCCTCTCTCCCTCTCTCCCCTCTTCTCTTTCTCTCACTCTTTCTTCTTCTCCTTCAACTTCTCCTCTCTCTCCCTTCCCTTCTACCTCTATCTCTGCCTTTGTTTTGCCATCTCTTTCTCTCCTAATAAACTAGTGGATAGGTATCCCCCCCGACTCCTTTTTTTCCTCTCAAACTGATTAATTCAGTTAAAAAGAAAGGGAATCTGAAGTAAAGCACGCACACACACACACACACACACACACACACACACACACACACACAATGAAAAAAACACTTCTAGCTAACCTTAAATCCATTTACTTCATCTCTCTCTCTCTCTCTCTCTCTCTCTCTCTCTCTCTCTCTCTCGGCGGGGGGTGGGGGGCAAGCCTGTTTTCTCAGCACTGGTACTGATGTAGCAGAAGGGTGTTGCATTCCAACTCTGCACACAGACCCTCCGGTGCCCTATTCCCCACACCTTGCTGTATTCCCTTCCATTTGTTTGTTGCTGAGTTGCATTTAATAAACTGCAAACCTAAGGATCATGCTGTCAGAGAGCTCTGTGTGCCAGTTTAGCATGTCACTGAACTGGGAGGGATATAGGAAGCCCTGCTTTAATATCCAGCTAAGATACAAGTGTAGGACACACAGGGACTTTTGAATGGCATCTAAAGTGGAGACAGGCTTCTAGAACTGAACCCCTTAAGCCATGAGGTCTGTGTCAATTCCAGGCAGTTAGCATCAGAATCATACTGAACGGTAGGATACCAGGCTGATAACAGAGACCAGGATCAGAGGTTAGGAGTCTGGGGAAGCTGGGGAAAAGCAGTCCCCATTTGGCACTGACACCAGAATTCCTCCCAGTGGACACTGTGATTGTGACTGTTTAGCGATTATTAATGTGGTTGATTTTAAGGACCAGGACCTCCTGTGGAGCTGGGATGTGCTGGGGCTATGACACAGAAGTGACAAAGTTTCAGGGAAATCAGAGTGATTTTTTTTTTTTTACAGATGGCAACAGCCATGGCTGGAAAGACAGGGTATAGGGAGGGGAGTTTGGGCTGAAAGGAAAAGTGGCATCTCAGCCTGAGATGAAAAAAGGGTTGGGGCAGGAAGTAGTGAGGACTTCTCTGTTATAGCATTGTTATAACTCAAGAAAAGGCACAGCTGATACAGGATCTGGACTTGAGCACACCTCAAAACTCTCAAGAAGGATTCTAGAGAGTTGAAGAAAGGGCTTTGTTCTGTGTTTGGGCTGAAAGAACTAACAGAGAGGTGGGAAATATGTGGGATGCTCAAATAAATAAAAAGCAATGTTAACACCAGCCAGAAGTGACTAGGAGAGTGAAGACCACAGAAATCTGCTATACATCTTGTCCTTGGTCTTCAACCATGACATGCTGTATCTCCTCAAAGTCAGGGCCTGCGACTCTCACAAATCCAGATACCCTCAGTGAAATAACCTTTGAAATTTGACTACGTCTGAGAATAGTGGATCCTACTCTCTGTTACTCATCCTAGGGCAAAAGTGAAGGTGCTAGGCAACAGGGGCCCTTTCACTTCTGTTCACAGATGCAGTGGTCAAATTCCAGCTGCTGATGACAAGAGCAATTTCTTTTTTTTTTTTAAGATTTATTTTTTTTTTTAAATTTTTATTGGAAAGGTGGATATACAGAGAGGAGAGACAGGAAGATCTTCCATCCGATGATTCACTCCACAAGTGAGCGCAATGGCTGATGCTATGCCGATCCAAAGCCAGGATCCAGGAACTTCTTCCGGGCCACAGGCAGGGAGCTTGATGGGAAGCGGGGCCGCCGGGATTAGAACCAGCGCCCATATGGGATCCCGGGCGTGCAAGGCAAGGACCTTAACCACTGCGCCATCACGCCGGGCCCAAGAGCAACTTCTTGATCAGACTAATTTTCCTGGGGTGAACACTGTGGCACAAGGGTTTAAGTCTCTTCCTACAATGCAAGCAACCCATGTTGAAGAAATAGTCCAAATCCCAGCTGCCCCACTTCCAATCCAGTTCCCTGCTAACGCACCTTCCAAAGCAGCAAAAAAAAGATGGTCCAAATTTTTGGGCCCCTGCCAGACATGTGGAGACCTGGGTAAAGTTCTAGACTCTGAGCTCTCTCCTGATCACCTCAGCTGGCATGACTGTCTGGAAAGTAAACCAGCAGATGGAAGAACTATTTCCCATATTCTTTCTCATTCTGCCTTTCAAATTATATATAATGCTAAATCTATTTTTAAAAATAAGACTAGTGTTCCCACAGATTACAATCACTAAATTTGGACACATTCTTTGTAAGTTTACAGGAAGGTACTACAAAGGGATCAAAATCAGGCAGGTGACTGATAAAAAAGCAACAAGAGGATGAGATTTCTGATTTTGCCTAAGATTGTTGCCTAATACGCAGCAGAGAGTAAAACATAGCACAAGGTCAAATAGAAAATCTGAATGGTCCTTTTTGAATCAAAGACATTGAACTTCTAATCAAAAATGGTCACAAAGTACATTTCAAGCTTAGTTGATTTTACTGGTGAATTCCATTAAATCTAAGGCAAAAAAAAATAATAATTGCTTCTCGGCCTTTTGACTAAGATCAAATGTAGGAGAAAATGTTCCCCACTTTAAAACAACTCTTTCAGGAAACAAAGGACAAAGGAATATCTCCCTTAATACAATGTTAGCAGGAATTTTTAGCACAGTATTAGAAATTGATCCAGTACTGTATGATAAGAACAACTGGCATTTACGGACAGGATGATAAGCTAACTTTTAAACCTTTAAATCAACACATTAACAAAATAAAACCAAGAATAGATTAAATTAAAGACTAGAACTTCAATGTGCTCACTTTGACGGCCATGCACTATAAAGAATAGAACCTCAAGCCCAGTGTGGAAGTCTAGAGATTAAAGTCCTCACCTTGCATGCACCAGGATCCCATATGGACACCAGTTTGTGTCCCAGCTGCTCCACTTCCCTTCCATCTCCCTGCTTGTGGCCTGGGAAAACAGTAGAGCACAGCCCAAAGACTTGGGACCCTGCACCTGTGTGGGAGACCTGGAAGAAGCTCCTTGCTCCTGGCTTCAGATCGGCTCAACTCCGGCTATTGTGGTCACTTGGGGAGTAAATCAACTGATGGAAGATTTTTCTCTCTGTCTCTTTTCCTCTCTGTATATCTGACTTTCCAATAAAAAAGGGTTTATTATAAAAAAAAAAAACCCTCAACAGATTCAGAAAAATCATTGCAGAAAAATCATCACCTAGTCAGAAGTTTAAATGCAAACCAATAAACAATAACAAGCATTCAGCTGGGAAGGGCATCTAGGATAATGGTTAGTGCTCCACTTGGGATGCCTGCTTACCATATGGAAGTTCCTGGCTTGAGTCCTGGCTCCTGCACTTCCAATCCTGGAACATACGCTAGGTGGCAGCAAGTTATGGCTCAAGAACATGGATCCCTGGAAATCGCATGTGAGACTCAGACTGAGTTCCAGGATCCTGGGTTCAGCTTCGCCCTGCCCTGACGACTGCAGCATTGGAGGAGAGAAGCAGCAGGTGGAAGATCTTCCTCTATTTCTCTCTCCCTGTCTCTCTGCCTTCCAAATAAAAATAAAAATGAAGGTAAGTAAATAAAAATTTTAAGAAACACATTTAGCTAACTTGGAATAGAGAGGGATTTTCCTCCACATAATTAAGGACATCTACAAATACGAATCTCCTCAAAATAACATCATCTGTGACTTCAGAAAAGGCTTGAAGATCTGAGAAAAGTTAAAACTCTTCTAATGCATAGATTATATTAACCTTATATTTAAAAATCTTGTAAGATCTACTTTGAAGAATGTGAAATCTAATACATGTATATAGCAATATTTTAGAATATATAATGTATAAAATCTGCTTACATTTGAATATTTTGCAACAAAACATGAAACACAGAAGACTGAACGTTGTTAAGTAACATTTCTTCTCAAAACCTCAAAACAGACTATGGAATTTGACTCGATCAAAATTAAAATCCTGTAGAAATTAACAAGCTTATTCTAAATTTAACTGGAATTACAAAAGTTCTAGTAGTTTATACCCCAGAAGCAGATCCATTCATATATAGGCAACCACAATAGTAATTTAAATGGACAGAGAAAGATTTTTCAATACATTCTGCTAGTCTCATTTGAATATCCATAGGGAAAAAAACCTCTGCTTTAATCTCCCCCTCATACCACACAAACACACACAAAAACTAATTTAAGTTTGATCCAACAACTAATTGTGTATATTTCTAAGTAGTAATAATAGTAATACATGTTTTACAAGCAAACAGGAGAGTATGAACTTGAGGTTACAAAAACGTAAGATGAGAGCACAGCAAACAAGAGAAAAATGGCTAAATTTTTCTTGATAACTCACAAAGGAAAAAGTACCAAAAGCCAGAAAGTACATTACAAGCTGTTCAGCATCATCTTTCTCCAGGAAAATGCTAATAACAACTCCATGAGATGCCACTGAAACCTCTATGCCACAGTTAAGATTAAAAGATCAAAAACATCAGAAATTTGCCAAGATGAGGAAAACCAAACTCTCCAACTTTCCTAAGATAGTCATGGAAAGCCACAACCATTTTGGAAAAATACTGCAACATATAGGCACCATACTTGCACCAATTCTACACCTAGCAATCTCTACGAGGAGAAAGAACATTATATTCACAAAAAGACTTGTGCTCAAAGGAACCCACAACTTTCTAAACCAACAGCCAAAAGCCTGGGACAACACTGCACGCCAAAAAGGAATGTAAGCAGAATAATGCAGCCAGGAAAAAAATTATACAAACCAATTCTACAAGCAGAGATACTGATGAACATGACAAAAATATATGTTGAATGAAAGAAACCAGAAAGTAAGACTACACCTTGTGTTGTCTCATATAAATCCTTAGAACAGACAAAATTAATTTAATGTGAGTTAGAATACAGGTAATCTTCTAGGGCAGGAGGAGAACTGGCAGGATGAAATAAAACTCTGGAATGATGAACATGTTCTATGACAAAGGAGCGTTTGGGTACTTGTGTTCATTTGTCAATGTATGCAGCTGAGACATACACATTTCAATGTACATGACTTCTACCTCAAGCAACTGTGTAGCCACAACACTAAGGGAGGCAGATGGGAAGTTCAGATCTTGCCATTAACAGCAGATTGTCAGTAATGTTCAAACCTGAATGATGGGAATGGGAGTAAATATTTTTGGAAATGTTTAAGTTTCTACAACAAAAGCTTTAAAAGTACCATTGTAAGTGCATATATTTACCTAGAGGAACTCTATAATGGAAACTAGCATACCAAGAAGTGAAGATACACTGCAGTATACATCTCTACTCCCAATGAAAAAAAGACTCCCAATGAAACTGTTAAATGTATCTCAACAATAGGATGCTGGAGTCTCTACCATTGGTCTACAATGTCAGGATTCACTTAAATAACAGAATGATGGAGTTGTGACTGTTGCTGAAGCACTATATTCTTGTAATACTATGGGGTGAAACACTGCAGTGAGGAGAATGGGGAGAGTAAAAGCAGAAATCCTTGAGCCTGTGAAGCTATAGCATGAAAAACAAAAATTTCTTTTAGAAAAAAGTACAAAAAAAAAAAAAGTACACTCAAAATTCATTACCTAGCTACCCTAACTGTAGTTTGGAAGTGGGCCTTTAGGAGGTTATTAAGCCATGAATGACATTAGTACTTTAATACAAACCAGAGAGCTAGCTAAGTCCTTCCATGGCAGATGGATATGACAAGGTGCCTGTATAAAGGAAGGAGCACTGCCTCCAGAACCTGACCTTTGCATCTCAGCATTGGACTTCTCAGACTCCAGAACTATGAGATACATTTATTGTTTAAGTTACCCAGTTCTGAGTAGGTTTTTGTTATTTGGTTGGTTGGTTTGGGTCACAGAGGGAGTAAACAGAGTTCTCATCTGTTGGGTCACTCCCCAAATGCCAAGAGCTGAGCTAAAGTCAGGAGCCAGGTATTCAATCCAGGTCTCTCACATGGGTTGCAGGAGCCCAATTAAAGTCTGGGCATAGTGCCTCCTAGAGTATAAATAAGCAGGAAGCTGGAACTGGGAGTAGAGCTGGGATAAAACCTCAACTACTCCAATGTAGGCTATGGACATTTTAACTACTCTATTGTCATCTCCATCTTAACGGTATTGTTACGGAAAACTGAGATAAGAAATATCAGGTACCCCTCATCTGAACTGCATCACTGAAACAAAGCTCTGTAAGTTAGATAAGAGATCTTTGCCTTGTGAGAAAACCCAAGATGAAGTGCCTTCTTGCCCGGCAGGGTTGTCAGCCCAGGCTGTCCTAGACACATTAGAAGGGCAAGTCCAGAATGTATGCCAAGGCCAAGATGCAGTTGAATTCACCCCTGCCATGAGCAGCCCCACACACCTCAGTCTCCACACAGGTACCCTACTGGCATGGGGTATCGGGGTGGTCACTATGCCTGTTGTGTGCAGGAATTCTTCTAGATGCCAAAGCCAATCACTGTCCTGGGCACTTGCTCATAGTACCTCAGCAGTGTTTGCAGATAGTCATGTAAACTCCCACATTTCCCCAGGGTTCCCCAATCCTCCTCTAACTCTTCCTGTGCACCTTTTGTTGCTTCATCTCTCCTCCCATCTCTACCCAGGCTGTTCCCCTTGCCTGGGTGCTCATGGCTTGCTGCATGGCTGCACCCTCTCAGCTCAGGTTCTCTCCTCCCCAGGGATGACTGCCATCAGCCTTCTCCCTAACACTACTTCCTGAAGCTTTTGGTTTAAAGCTCTTGGTTTGAAGCTTTTCATTGCCTTCAAAGCAGTTTACACAATTTAAAAATATTTGTCTCTGTCCACAACATAAATTCCTAATGACAGGCATGCTTGGTTTTTATCGACAATTACCCATTGGAATTGCTTTACACTAACAAGCTCCCTTCTAAGCACAGAGAGCCGATTTGTCCCTGCTTTTCTTCAGTAAGCATCTTTTAAATTTTTAAAAAAATTTTTATTGGAAAGGTAGATCAGATTTACAGAGAGATAGGCAGAAAGATCTTCCATCTTCTGTCTCACTCCCAAAATGGCCACAATGGCCCTAGCTGAGCCAATCCAAAGCCAGGAACCTGGAGCTTCTTTCAGGTCTCCCATGCAGGTGTAGAGTCCCAAGATTTTGGGCCGTCCTCGATTGCTTTCCCAGACCACAAGCAGGGAGCTGAATGGAAAGTGGAGCAACCAGGACAGGAAGCAGCACCTATATGGGATCCCAGCCTTTACTAAGCGAGGATTTGGGCACAGAGCCATGGCACTGGGCCTCCAGATGTTTCCTAAATGTCAAACAAAGTTAGGTTTTGTATGGAGTAGAGGACTACCTTCACAAAAAAAGGACAGCATTAAGCAAGACTCCCCATTTCCTGAACAAAAACAGAGCTGCCTGCAATACTGATGATGACTATGGTGGTGGTGATAATAGAGGCACTGATGACCATTAAGTTGCCTTCTTACATATCAGGAACTTTATACATTTATTTATAACCCTATAATCCACCCAGTAAAATAGAAATTAGTATATGCGAGTATGAAATAACTGATTCAAAAGATAAGGTCATTCTTAGTGTAGATAATTAGACCAAAGGCATGATAAAATTATCAGCCTCATTCTCTCAAATTTTTTAGTTTCAGGGGCTGGTCCTGCAGTACAGATAGTTAAGTACCACGTTTGCTTCTTGAGTCCCAGATACTCTGATTCCAACTTGGCTTCCTGTCAATGCACCTGGGAAGGCAGCAGAGTCCCAGCCACTGACATGGAAGAGCAGGATGGAGTCCGTGGTCCTTAGTTTCAGCCTGGCTCAGAACCAGCTACTGCAGCTGTTTGGGGAGAGAACCAGCAGGAGGAAGAGCTCTGTCTCTGTCATTTTGCCTTTCAAATAAAGTCTGTTTTAAAAGTCTTAGTTATAATATTCTTGTGCTCCTGATATGCACTTCAAAGCTCCCACCCCACAACCCCAACACACACACACACACACACATTCCTTTATTTCTCTCTCTCTCCCCAGTATCCAAAATAACAAGTCTCCAAAACCATATTCAAATCAAGGTAGATTTATTGGCTGTCTCTGTTATACAATGAGGTGAAAACATCTCAATTTAGGACATTTTAAATCTTGCTTTGGCTTCCCATCGTTTTAAAAGATCAATATCAGGCACATAGGCTGACAATCAATGGACAAGAGAAGCAAACTGCCACTGGTTCACATGTCATGATTCACTCCACAAGTTTAAGAAACTTTATGCTTTGTTCTTTCATAGCATCTTCCTCTTCTCAAATTCCTTTAGGAAGAAAGAAAAAAAAAAATGGGAGAATTGAGAGGAGACAAAGAGATAAAAGATCCAAATTACATACATGGTCAAAATGATTCTGAAATCTACTATCTTTAATATCTCTGAACCAGATTACAGAAGCACAATGTATTAGAAGGGTGCTTGAACACAACGTAGCAACTTTCAAGTTAGTCTGTGTCAGCTTGCACTAAGCAAGATTCAAGGCTCCAATTTTACACCTCCTAATCCAGAGGCTGAGTGGGAGGCTCTAATTAATATTTTTTCCCTGCAGTATCATTATCAGGAGTTGTTAAATTTCACCGCACTTACACAAATCCATAATACTATATATACAAACCTCAAACAGGTTTGCTTATATTTTCTAAGATTAAAACTAAACACAGACTCAGAATTTGAACAAAATGTCAAGGACTTTAGAAATCCTTGAGACAAATATATGCCTTAAACCAAGAATGATTTCAGGAAACAATACTAAAAATCATAGTTTTCTAGACTGTTACAATTAGAGTTGGACAAAATGTATAGGTGCCTACTGCCCCTTACTGGAATGAAATGGTAACACACATATTTAATGTGAATTAACCATGTTTTTCAATCTCTCTCCCCCACTTTCAAATAAAACACTTCTTCGTACATTACTAATCACCTAGATTAATTTCAAACACCATGACACATAGTATGTTCCAAAGAACATGAGAAGTCTCAATAAAACAAGGAATCCATCTTATTATTCCTAACAGCAAAGATGATTCTATCAAATCAGGACTTTAAAATTCTATGAATATCGTTGCTTTCTGGGAAAACAAATTGTGCTGATTTTCAACATGCTTAAAAAAGCAGGGTTACTATTGTTTTGGCTATTATTTTTGTCTTATTTTATTTTTGTTTTTGGCAAGTCTACAACCATCATAAAAATTGCTTTAAAGTTTTAGGTGCCAAAATGGTAAAAACTCCTTGTGTAGAATACCTCAAGCTGCACCATCCGACAAAAAGTAGGGGAAAAGAGGAAGTAGGTAAGTTACTCCTCCAACCTATACACAACAATGGCATCACAACTGTCGGGGCCAGAAGTTAAAGGCTGAAACTCCCCATCCTCTTTTGTAGACCTCCCTGTATAGCAACTCCCTCTTCACGTAATTTCCATTTCTTCTCCTCAGTCTCAAACTTTCTCCTCAGTAACACAACTCCTATGGGGGTCAGGGCAGTTACATTCAAAGACCTTCCATGGTACCTAGAAAATGAAATGTGTGGCTGTTTTGGTTCTTAAAATGCTGTACTACAAACTGTATTGTGCCACTTACAAAAAAAACAAAACCCAAAGTTTAAAGGCAATTTTTAAAATTACATTATTCTTGGTTGTGCCAAATTAATGCATTAGAACATTAATGGAGTTGCTTTAAGACAATTTAAATGCATTTCAGAATGGAAAAAAAAAAAAGATGAAGACTCAGAAGAAAAGAAAATGGTTTCCAGGACCCAGTGTGACTCCACACACTCGGCTTAGAGCTCACCTTGTAGATGGTGGTTCCCAACTGGGCAGGAGACATGCTGACCACCACTCCTGCACTCTGGAGGGCAGAGATCTTCTCTTTAGCTCCACCTTTCCCTCCAGCAATAATTGCCCCGGCATGACCCATTCTTCTGCCAGGAGGAGCAGTTAAGCCAGCAATGAAGGACACTACAGGCTTGGCATTTGGACCCTGGAGACAAAGTGGCATTTAAAATGCTCTTAAGAATCTGAACTGGAACTCAAATCCATGATCCTGCTGGTAAATGGTAAATGGCTGAGACAGAGAATATCCATCATTCACCCTAGGAAGACCAACGCAAATGCTACACTATGAATGAAATACCTGTTGTATTCCCCCCAGAATGTTGCAACTTCCAATATAAACTCGGGAAAACAATCCTGGCAAGCTTTTATATCTGGTGGAAATTAAACTGCTGTTTCACTGGCACAATCTGCTTTACAAATAAACGTATCAATCATTCACTGGAATAGAGAAATCTGAAAACATGTGATACATGACTTGGATTAATAACGACTTAAGAAACACACATATGACTGTTTCATTTCAACTTAATTTTGTCTATTCACCCTTAATAAATGTGCTAAAGAAATGAGGCAGAAAGGTATTGCAGAAAGCATATAGGACTCAGACTGAATTTCCTATGTACCTTGGACAAGATACATCTCTTCAAACCTCTTTCCTCATCTTTGGAATTAAATGGCTGAATGAGATTAATGCTGAAGAGCCTTTTCTACTCTGAATTTCTTGATTTCATTTAACAAAAATCCATTCTAATATATAATATCTAAGCACAAAACTATCACTGTACTAGATTCTGAGTTATAAAATACATACAAAAAAGAATGTATATACTCTGTATTTACTCTGTAGTTGAAGAATATCAAATATATATCACTATCAGTTATGAAATACCAAGAAGAAAATGTGAATATACAGTTAAATTTCACAATAAAAGGTAATGCGACAGTTCCAATAGTTCAGAGGTAATAAAGAATACAAGCAAAGCAGAGAGGCCTACAGGAGGCAGAACCTGACCAAAGTGCTTCGATGGTAACGGTTTTGATTCCAGCACTAAGAGCTTCCCCTAGACCAGCAGCTCCTAAACTATTCGATCAGAGAAAATGTTACAAAAATTCCTGAGGATCTCAAACAGCTTTTGTTCATACAGATTATATTTAATATTTACTGTATTCAAAATTAAATAGAAACTTTATAAAAATTTTTAATAAATTCTTAGTTCATTTAAAAACAACTTAAAACTATTAAAAATATTCTAGTAACAGTGGCATTTTAAAATGTGTCACAAGTCTTGAATGTTTAATAAAAAAGTGATATCTGTTTTTGTAGTCAATATGCTACTCTATGTTAATTTGGCTGAAGTGTAAGAAAAAAGTCTGGAGTTACACAAATACAAAGCTAGAAAAAGAAGCAGTATGTGAATTGCATTTCAGATAACTGAAGTTCCTAAAGTGGCAATTTCTCAAAAGTTAGATGTAATGTTGGAATCTGAAATTATGCTAATAAAATCTTAGTCCTTTGTCACTTTGAAACCCATTAGTCTTATACTTTGCATATCTTACCCACAATGATTTTGTAACATGCATTGGTAAGCTGGAAAATATCAATTCACTGAGTTATGTAAAACTTTCAAATAAACCACAGCCAGCATTATCAAATCTCACTAAAAGTCACTAAATAGGGAGACATCATCAAGCTCAGGGTGGCAGACACGAATTTTTCAAAATTGTAATACTTACCTGAAACCTCAAATTCTGTCATTAGCAACAAATATCAGTTGCTTTCCTGATAACAGCAGGTTCACATTTTTCATTTCTGAGACAAGTGATGCCAAACATCCAAGTCTGAAAAACCACTCTGTCTGCAAGTACCTCTTTAAAGTAAAAATTGGTGTTCCAGAAAAAAAGCAACTAAGGTAGTTCAGCTGACAACCCCTATTGCAAAAATGCTTTACTTACCATCTCATCACAAAATACAGACTCAGTTGTCAAAACTTCATAAAATCAATAGTTCTGATCAGCACAGTAAGGCTTCTGTTTTGTTTTTACTAGAGGTACACTGCAGTAAACGGTTCGCGTATGACTCCACAGCCCTGACTTTACGCACACTGCTGCACGGTCTGACACTGATTCTTCTAGATGTGCCGCCTTACATTCTCCCTTTTGTCTTTAACTCAGACTGCTCTATCTACACTGGCCTCTGTTGAGAACCTTCTCTACTCCCCTTGGATATTTAGCAAACTTGTAAGACCTAGGTCAAATGTCTTCTTCCCCATAAACCTTTCCTGACTTTTCTCCACACCCCACAAACGTTCTTCCAGTTGATCACCTCATTTCTTCAGTTATACTTCTGTTGCTTTTATATGACTCTACTACTACATTCAGTAAAATGTCTGTAACCTGTTTCCCAAGAGTTCCTGTACAAAACTAAAAACAGGATTATGATCTCATTTCTGTACATATAGCATGTATCATAGTATCTGTGACAAAAAACAAATAACAGCTCCTTATTTATTCACTCATGGCCCTTTGGTCATTATATGAGCCTAACAACAAGCTATAAGAAGCTGAAAGCCCAGGTAGGATGATACACACACAGCCTGACAGCTGGCTCTGTCCTTAACCCCCACCATCTTCCTCCTGATCCTCTCACAGTAGGGTGGTAAAGTTAGGCAGACCTGGGCACGAATCCCACCCCTGGATGTGTACCACAGGCAGGTTGCTGACCTCCTCGTGCCAGTTTCCTCATTCCTAAAGAAAATGTCTTTCTCTAAAGGTCAAGACAAAGATTAAAGCACTTCTGCTTGTTATGAACTGTAACAGTATGTTAGCAGCAGGTAACGTCTATTGAGTATCTGCTCCACACCCAGTACTGTGCCAGATACTGCTAAACCTAGAATCTCATACTCATTAGATTCCATGTAAAAATCAGTCCCATAAGGACAAACTAAAAATAGGAAAACATGTGCCAAATGAAATAAAATGTATATGTTTAGTTTCCCACTAAATTTAAGTTATTCAAGAGATACAGAGTTGGGTCTAAATACATTTAAAATTCATTTTAACATCATATAATGCCATATTAACTTATTTTTTCTTAAGAAATATTTACTTAAATCTCAAATTTCACAACTTTCCTGCTTTTAAAATGATCTACCAGCATTTCACTCTGATCTCCTAACAATACATTATTTATTCTCTTATTCGACATTTATTGTGCCTACTGCGTCTGGGAACTGGGCCGGGCTCCAAGAGTAAAGATGACAGTTGCTGTTCATAATGCAGTCTGGAGTGACAGTCAGATACTTAGAATGTCTTAGGGAAGGAAAACTGGTGTGTGACATGGGACAAGAACTGGACCTAAAAAGGAAGTCTGGGTACTGGGCTAGGAATTAGAATACCATGCTAACCCTGCCCTTTATCTGTCACGTCATGTGAGATGCTTTCTGGTTTTAACCAGGGACAAATGGCGACAATGTCTGTATTTCAGAAGGACATCAGGATGGTCTGGGAGACACTGGGCAGAGGCAGTTGGGGGAAAGAAGCAGAGACATCAAGAAGGGTAGTATCATGGAGAAGATCACAGTGAGAAAAAAGTCCAGTCCTGAGCACAGTAGGGAGAGGGGCAGAGAGAGCCCTGAATCTAGACAAAGCACTAAAGTCTGAGAGACAGAGCTTTGTAACTCAGTGGAAACAGAGGATGAGAGAAAACAAAGATACTTCTCAGACTCCTGTCACTGGACACTGCAGAATGTATGACAGAGTATATTTAGGATTATCATTTTCACTTAAATAGACAGGAAGGAGAAAGAGGAAGAAAACCAGGAGAAAAATCAACAGTATATAAAGGATGAAAAAGGAATCAAGGGCATGGCAACCTCTGCAAATACAGTATCAGGAGAGTGAGACTCAACAGCAGCAAGCAGTTCAACAAGAGTGCTAACCATATGCAAGTCCTATTTGGCTACACGTTGCTAAGTCATTGAACTTCCAACCCTTAACAAATTTGAGGAGGCAGCTACTACTTTATTCTGCTAGGGATATCCTCCCTATTACCAAGGTAGGAAAGTGGAAGCATCAGACCAACAAACACGTCCAAGATCTCACAACTTCTAGGAAGCATACAGAAGCCAGAATGAGGGCAATGTTCAGTCACATCTTGGGGGAGTTAGGGTTAACATCACCATAAAAGAAAATCACATATTCAAAGTACTTCTTAAACATCCCTAAAGCACAAATAAATGCACTGTTTTGTGTGTATCAAATTAGAGGCATAATACTTAGTTTCTTTAACTCTCCAGCATTCATTACTTTTCTATGGCATTTCATTCATTCATTCCTCCACTCTCCCATACGCATAGAAAGTTATCTCCACTCTCTTGCTTGGCTTCCTAGAGCTGTTTTTCCACTCACCCATAGGCAACAGAGAAACTTTGGAAATTACCTGCACGTTATTCCCCATGGTTCTTGGACATAATCATGGCCAGAGCAAACAGTCACTGTGGTGGTCATTACTGTGCCTGCTCTACCTCTTCTCCCTCCTTCACTCACAAAGAGCTCAACTCCCTCAACCTACAGAGAACTATAAGGCTACTCCTCTCTACTCCTTTACATCTGACACAAAGGCAACAAGGAAAGCCTTCACAGATGGCAAGATTAAAGCATGTCATCAGTGGGAAAGCTACAAAAGCAAAGTCCAAAGCCAGAGAGAGGTAATCGGGCAACAAATGTAAGGGATAAGATGTTTAGAAACAACAATTGTCTCCCCCCTGAAACTGTAAGAAAAAAAGACCAATCACAGGTGAAGATGTAAGTCTGCTGGCTAAGTGGGGTTTTTAGGCTGATGGCCTGAATGTTCGCTGTTCAACAGAAGGCCAACTTATCCACCACAAAATATGAGGTGAATCCTAGTGAGGAAGGTTCGCAGTGGAGACACAGAGAACAATGATGGCAAGAAAGAGGGAAAAAAAAAATCCAAAGAAGCCAGAATAGTCTAAGTGATATCAAAGGTCCAGCTCCAAAGACGGAAAACACATACACATACACACAACTTCTAAAGCAAATCTTTGATGTTACTCAACAGCAAAGAGCTATCTATATCGTCCTGCACCCAGACTTACTGAATTATGTTGCTTCAAAAAGTCCGCAGCATTTTCTTCAGCATTACCACCAATTTCACCAATCAGGATGATGCCTTCTGTGGTTGAGTCGTTCAGAAAGATTTCCAGGCAGTCAATAAAATTTGTTCCATTAAAAGGATCACCTCCAATGCCTGAAAAAGTCAAAAAATATCAACATTAGTCAAAGATTTAAAGATGAGGACCCAGCACAGTAACCTAGTGGTTAAAGTCCTCGCCTTGCAAGTGCCGGCATCCCATATGGGTACCAGTTCATATCCTGGCTGTTCTGCCTGCCATCTACCTCCCTGCTTGTGCCCTGGGAAAGCAGTTGAGGATGGCCCTAAGCTTTGGGACTCTGCACCCGCATGGGAGACCCAGAAGAAGCTCCTGCCTCCTGGCTTCAGATAGGCTCAGCTCTGGCCACTGTAGCTACTTGAAGAGTGAACCAGCTGATGAAAGATCTTTTTCTCTGTCTCTCCTTCTCTCTGTAAATCTGCCTTTCCAATAAAAGTAAACAAATATTTAAACAACAAAAAAATGTAAGGATGAATCATATAACTTAGGCCAAGAAATGCTGTTTCAATTATTTTTTTTTATTTTACCTATCTCTATTTTCTATTTTTAAATGTATCAGAAATCTTTTACCTAATACTCAAAAATCAAAATGCTAATTATTTCTTTTTCCAATATTAACAAATGCTAAAAGGTAGTTGTTTTGTAACATTCACTTTCTTTATAGCTTAGTTCCCTTATCAAACCTCTTCTTTCCTACAAAATTATTCCCAGATAACTCTTTAAAAATAAGTGCTTTAAGAAAATAACATGTTTATGTTGTAAAAATAAACATTTAGTAATTTTTTGCACAAAAAAGTACTTGATAAAGCACGTTGCAGAGAAACACTCTGCAGTTTTAGGAAAAGCGACAGGGTAACAGGCAGAAAGGTACACTGCCCTCCCTTTCTTTAGCTCATCAGAGGGAACCATTTTCCTACAGTGGACAAAATACCTGCTTTTAACATCCTTTGTAGCCACACAAAATTATCAACTTTAAAATTGTCCTGCTGTAGATTTATTCAATTTCTAGTTTACCTACGGTTGCCTGGCAAGGCCAAATCAACTGATTTCACGTACCTTACATATGGGCCAATATTCCCCATCCCTGCTTTAGATGCAAGAGTAGGTAATGGCAAACACTACATATTGGGGTGGGGTTCTACTACCAGCAGATGCCATTTAAGAAAGAAAGATTAGACTGGGTTAAAGTAAAAGTTCCCTATAGACTACCAATTTTTACTTTTAAATTATGAACTTACTGAGGGTAGGATTATTTTCTTACTTTTTAAATGCACCTCTAAAAAATGAAGCTGAGAAAAGCAGTTCACATTCATTATGTGACCACCATGTATTGAGCCCTATCCGTTAGCATACACTGGACCAATAAATTCCTAATATCCTCAATTTCCTTGTGAGAAGAACTTAATTATTCCTCATTTACAGAATAAAAAATGAAGCTGGGGCCAGTATGGTAACGCTGCAAATTAACACTTGTAACACTGGCATCCTACCTGAGAGTGCTGGTTCGAATCCTGGCTGTTCTACTTCTGAACCAGCTCCCTGGTAATGTTCTTAGGAACACAGCAGATGAATGCCCCAAGTACTAGAGTCTCCAACACCCATGTGACAGACTTGGGTGGAATTCCTGGCTCCTGCATTCTGCCTGGACCAGCCCTAGCCATTATGGTCTTTAGGGAGTGAATCAATGAATGGAACATCTCATTCTCTCTCTGTAGTTCTGCCTTTCAAATAAAGCTTTAAAAAAAAGAAAAAAGAAACTGAAATTGTGACAACAGAATTGGCCAATGTTTTTGTTTCAAAACATTTTTTATTCCCAGTCACACCACATTTTCTTATGCACAAGACTGTGTTTTGCATATAAAAAGTGGACCCAAGTAATGACTTAAATACTCAATTTATATATTCGGATTTTAATAAATATTCCAGGTTTATATTTTAAAAAAATTTTTTTAAAAAGAACATATCTTCAAAATTTAACACATATTCAATGGACTTAAAGGAGCACATATATAAAAGAAATTTTCCTGGCTTTTCACAATAAACAATGGCATTAAAGTGTGAAAACATGCTAAAATGTCTATTTTTAAAGAGGGAGGTAGGAAGGGGGGTTATGTGACACTTAATCTTCCTTAACCTCCACTTTCCTACCAATGTGGTTTTCTTAGTACAACTTCCCAGATGAGGGTTTCTCAGAGGGCTGCTTTAAGAATGACAGTGAATGGCAAAGAATTTAGCAACTATATAGCACTGACCATAATCACAATAACAAAAGTCATTACAATAACTAAACAATTCTTCACAGCAAAATAAATGATTCTTCAGGGCACCCAGGCTCTCTAGGGCAACATATCTCAAATGATCATTCTTCAACCAAGAAATAAATCTTGGGCTATGACAGGGTCGCAGCTGCTCAGCTTCTCACCTAGCTCCCTATTAATGTGTCTGGAAAATGTCCAAGTGCACAGGCCCATGCCACACTTGAGGGAGACCCAGAAGGAGTCCTGGCATTGATCTGGGCCAGTTCCGGCTGTTGAGACCATTTGAGAATTGAACCCACACACAGAAAATGCCTCTTTTTCTTTCCCTCTTTGTCTGAAGCTCTTTCAAATAAATAAATCTTTTAAGAGAAAAATCTTTGACCATAAGTCTTGAAAAAAATATATAACAGCTTCATATTTTAGCAGATTAAATTCAAGTTCCTAACATCTTTTTAGTAAAGTGTCATAAATACCTTTTGAAAATTAATTGATAACTATATCATTCAATGAAGACATCAGACTCTTTCATTAATAGCAAAAATCCCTCACCAACACACAAAGACTGCCCCAATCCGACTTGTGTTGTTTGGTGAACTGCTTCGTAAGTTAGGGTGCCAGATCTGGACACAATACCTAAAAGGAAGAGAATTAAAACCTATTAAGTGTTGTTTAAAGCATAGACTATCATAAGGTAAAGTAAATTTTTAAAACTTGGAGTAATTAACATGAGTATACATAAAATTCACTCCATGATTTTCCATCCAAATGAATTAATATCCTCAAATGAAAAGAAAAAGCTAAAATTAAAGTAGGGAAGTTTTTAAATGTAGATAGAGAAGAAAGCATATTAAAGTTATTTTACAACTTTGTAACTAACCTACAAGTAACTAAAATAACCACAAATAACTGCAGAAGCAAATACAAGAAAAACACAAATTATGTCTTCTGAGAATCTTTATCAAAGGGATATCAATATGAAACTGATGGGTACAATCCTGCTTAGGGCCCCAGAACATAACAGATGATTATTCAGGTAACCAAACTACCAAACCATCAAAACTGGCCATCAGCCACCTTCCCCACAACTATTTTTCCAATGATCTTCAATCAGTATATAGATTTTAAATCAATAAGGTCCAAGGTCCTTCTCAGTGGCTTCCTCAACATGGCCTCCCTTCCTTTCCCTAAGGACCTATCTTTGAGAGGATTACATGGGGAATGACTGCTAGCTGTGTTCTTGCTATATTCCTAACAATATCCCAAAAAGTTTTTATAGATACAGACATATCTATCAAAGTACTAATATCTAGAATACATAAAGAACTCTCATAATAGAAAGAAACACATAATCCAATAAGAATGTGAACAGTAAAGGCAGGAGGGCTGTATTCCACTGAAGATAGTATACAGATGAGAATTGAGAAGGTGAAAAAATGGTCAATATTATTAGCCATTAGAGAAGTAAAAATGAAAACGACAATGCAATATCACTAAACAGTTCTCAAAATAGCTAACATAAAAAATAGTGACAACACCAAATGCCAATGAGGAAGGTTGAAATTAAAACCACAATAAGATGCTATTTGCTCCCTGTATAATAAGTAAATTAAAAGAAAAAAAGCTATCAATCCTATATGCTAGCAAAAATACATAACAACTAAATTTTCATGCATTGGAGGCAAGAACACAAAATTATTCAGCCTCTTCAAAAAAACCATTTTGCAATTTTTTGGTTAAAGATGATCGTACTCCACCCTGTAACTTAATAATATTATTCCAAAGTATTGTACCTAAGAGAAATTAATCATGTCTACCAACAGAATATTTACTTGACCCTGTTCATAAGGGTCCAATATGGAATCAACCCAAATATTCATTAAGGGAAGAATGGATAAACAAGCTGTAGCACAGTAACAAACTGAAACTTACTGCTAAGACATGCAAACACACAGAAGGACACAGTGTGCTAAGCAAGAAAACATTACACTATCCCTCTACTCCATTACCAACATCTTCACTGATTCTGCAGAACTGTAAGTGCTTCCCAGAACATAAAATTGATTTACGAAAAAACTTCCCCAGGTAAATACTACTAAAGTCAAATATTTTTGAAAAATGTTTTTATTTGTACACTCATAAATTCTCTTTGTAAGTTTTGAGAGTTCAGGCAAAAAATTTTTCTTAATCTATAAGAAAGATAACAAACTCACCAATTCTTCCTTTCTTGTGAATATGGCCAGGCATGATGCCAATTTTGCATTCTCCAGGCTGAAAATAACACAGTCAATTATAGTTTGAGAAAAGTAAAGAAATAAAACTCACAGGCCATATATAAAATTTTGCTTAGAGTTATTCAAAATTGTTTATCCTGTTGAAAGGCTAAATCTAGTGGTGTTTTTTTTTTTTCTTTTGTAACTTTTTCAACTCACATTGATGACTCCAGGGCAATTTGGCCCGATGAGTCTTGTCTTTCCTTGGCGCAGCAGTTTATGCTTGACCCGGACCATGTCCTGCTGTGGGATGCCTTCAGTAATGCACACCACCAAGGGCATTTCTGCCTCAATAGCTTCATCAATGGCGGCAGCGGCAAAAGGAGGAGGAACATAAATGACAGAAGCAGTTGCTCCTGTTTGTTCTTTGGCCTGAAACAACATCCATGAGACACTTTATTAGTTCATTCATAACCAGTGGGAAATAAAATCAACAGCAAGATTCTAATCCCATTTTGAGATCAGGAAAAGATAGCACTCAAAAGAGACAAAATGTCTTCATTCTTCCCATTCTCAGGTTCACTAGACAGACAAGAACACAATCAAGCCGAGCTTCCTCTCTGTCCCATGTTGAAAACTACCATGAATTACAAGATCGATGATGTCAAGTCAGTAAACCTGAGAGCACTGTCAGATTTACACTTGTGTACCCTCATTCCTGTGGCACACTTATTGTTGTTGTTGTCACAGTGACCAAGAAAGAGTACCCAAGACACTGTACCACTAGTCCAGTACCCAAAAGCTGGAACCTGCCCAGGAGAGCGAGATCTAGTGACAAGTCCCCAAGTCGCCAGAACTTGTTTCTTCAACATCTCTTTAAACATACATCACACTTGGTAAAGATTGTCAAGAACACAGCAAAAGAAGTTTTTTTGCCTATAATTTTTACTCCAAACACACACTTATTAAAAACAAATAGAACTAAAGTGCATATGCCTGAAGGGAAATAGAATAAGAAAGGAGTCAAACAAACAACAGACCCTACCATTATCACCCACTATAATGCAGATCCTTAAAGAGACCTTATTTATTTATTTATTTATTTATTTATTTATTTATTTATTTATTTATTTATTTATTTATTGCTGTTCCTTCCTCTGACATGAACCTGCCTTTGGTCTTTCTTTACATACTCTCCACCTATATAAATACAGATGTATCCATCAAACTGTCTCCACGTGCAGCTATATCGCTTCTACAGTAAGAGACATTGCTGAACAATAACTGATGATCTCCGGCTCTCTAAAAGCAACAACACCTATCCTAGCAATCCTGAATGCTTGCTTAGTACCCAAGCTTTACAAACCAGATACTGAAGCCAAGTCATTACACACCAGCATGAGTTTACAAGGCATACTAAGGTACAGAATATATAGGTATAACGAGAAAGAGACAGAGGTAAAAGGCAGTGCCTTGAGAATCCTTCTTGAATAGCCCAGTTGCCCAGAGACTGAGAAGCTTTTTTTTTTTAAACTGCATCCCTAACAAACACAAGTATCATGAGAGTAACACAAGATCAAAGGCAAAAGATGTTGACAAATAATCCACAAATGATGCTGGGAGTCAAAAATCATTTTGTGAAGAACTCTGTACAGGGGTAGGCACTGTGGTGTAAGGTTGCTCACATCCCACACATGAATGCCTGAGATGCAGTCCCACCTTTCCCTCCGATCCACCTTCCTGACAGTGTGCACCCCAGATGCAGCAGGTGACGGCTCAACTTCCCAGGTTCTATCACCCGCTTGGAAGACCTACAGGACGCTCCTGGCTCGTGGCATTGTCCTGCCCCAGTCCTGGCTATTACAGGCATTGAGGAAATGAACCAAGGGCTGGAAGATCTTTCACTCTCTCTTGAAAAGAAATAAATCTAAAAACAAAAACAAAACCTGTTCAAGATGAAGATAGAGGGGAGCAAAAGAAATTTAAAAACCTAGAAACAAAATCATTTAAACCACAGGCATGTAGATATTCTATTTAAAACTACATCCCATCATTGTCTACCTAATAATGCTGCAAAGAACAACGTGCTGGCTGGAAATCACACCAGATAAAAGGAATCCATCCCACTCCTCAGAAAGCTCCTTGTAAAGCTGAACAGGTGAGAGACATAGTATCTGTCAAAGAATTTACAGAACATTGCATCCAAATGCTACACCTATTTGTGCAGAGAGGAGGAGACACAGAGAGGAAGGTCTTCCATCCAATGATTCCCTCCCCAAGTGGCCACAACGTCCAGAGCTGAGCCAGTCCAAAGCCAGGAGCCAGGAGCTCCTTCCGGGTCTCCCACATGGGTGCAGGGTCTCAAGGCTTTGGGCCATCCTTGACTGCTTTCCCAGCCCACAAGCAGGGAGCTGGATGGGAAACGGGACTGCCGGGGTTAGAACCAGTGCCCAGATGGGATCCTGGGGTGTTCAAGGTGAGGACTTCAACCACTACACTATCATGCTAGGCCCAGAAATAAATAAATCTTAAAAGAAAAAAGAATACATATGTAGAAATATGGTATAATGGTTTGACATGCTTTTATGGTATATATTTTAAAGTATTACATTTTGAAATTTACAGATTTGTAGACTTCGTTCTCTTTAAAAATACTAATCAACTTGATGTTGATTTGTACTCTTATTTCTCAAATACAAAAAATCCTAAAACTTTGTGGTTTTCAGTTTACTTTAAACTTGAAGATAGGGTAGCCTGTGTATGTATTTGTGTTTTGAAGTAGAGTATGATTGAAAAAGTAACAAAGGCTGTAAATCATGTTCCTTTACAAAGGAATAATTTAATGTCTTTTTAAAAATGTTTTTTCAAGTTTTTTTCTTCCTTTAAGTTTTATAAGTTAGTTTTTTTTTTTTAAGATTTATTTTTATTATTTTTTATTGGAAAGGTGGATATACAGAGAGGAGAGACAGAGAGGAAGACCTTCCGTCTGATGATTCACTCCACAAGTGAGTGCAATGGCCGATGCTATGCCGATCCGTAGCCAGGAGCCTCTTCCGGGTCTCCCACACGGGTGCAGGGTCCCAAAGCTTTGGGTCGTCCTAGACTGCTTTCCCAGGCCACAGGCAGGGAGCTGGAAGGGAAGTGGGGCTGCCGGGATAGAACCGGCGCCCATATGGGATCCCGGGCATGCAAGGCGAGGACCTTAACCATTTGCGCAATCGCGGTGGGCCCTGTAAGTTAGTTTTTAAAAAAAATAAGGATCTTCTCCTTGAACACACCAGGATCTTTAGAAAAAGATTTATTTATTTTTATTGAAAAGGCAGATCAGATTTATAGACAGAAGAGACAGAGACTAAGATCTATTCCCTGATTCACTCACTTCCCTAGTGGCTGCAATAGCTGGAGCTGAGCCAACTCAAAGCCAGGAGATAGGAGCTGCTTTCACAATGCAGGGTCCCATGGCTCAGGGCCATTCTCCACAGCTTTCCCAGGCCACAAGCAGGGAGCTGGATGGGAAGTGGAGCAGTCAGAACACAAATTGGCACCAATATGGGATCCCAGTGCTGCAAAGTGAGGATTTAGCATTGAGCCACCGTGCTGGGCCCATCTGTATATGTTCTTATTAGAGTAAAACTGAGAGAATACATAAAATTTAAACTAGCAAAATCTGAAATATGGAAAGCAAGAACTTTGAAACATGTGAATTTTTACAAAGGTACACATTAGAAGAGCTTTAGCAAAATAAGTTTAGTTCATAAAGCATTTAAAAAATACTAAGAAATCAGAAATTTAGATTAGGAATGAGCACCATGTGATTTGTCGGTTTGCATGCAGAAGATGACATTATTTATGCTGAGCCTTCCTCTGTGTCACTTTTTAACTGTGAAAACATGGCTAGATATTTAACTTCTCTGCACCAGCATTACTCTTGTCTTTAGAAGGGAGATGACAGCGACCACAGGTTAAGCCACCATCTGTGAGGTCAGTATCCCATCCCACGTTCAAGTCCAGGACACTCCATTTCCAATCCAGCTCCCTGCTAATATACCTGGAACACAGCAAAAGATGGCCCACGTACTTGAAGCCCCTGTGAGACATGTGGTAGACCAAGATGAATGAAGCTCTTGGTTTCTAGCTTCAACTTAGTCAGTTTAAGCCATCGTGACCATTTAGGGCGTGAACCAGTAGATGAAACATTCCTCTTATTCTCCCTCCCTGTAACTCTGCCTTAAAAAGGCAGAGAGGGAGAGGCAGTGGTGGGTTCACAGCACCGCCTCAGAGAGTAAGGCCCAAGTGAGACAATCTGTACAAAGCACCTAGCATAGTCCTGCACACATGAAGAGTTAGCAGGTGGCTGCTGACATCCCAACGAAAGGTAAGCAAAAGATAACAAAGCAAAAAGATAACTGCCAATCATAGCACTTCTTACCTTTACAGCTGATGCATGTCTATAAACAAAAATGATATTCCAGTTTTTCACTATAATTCAGATTGCTTTGGGTTGTTAGATTTTAAAATAGCAAACAGTGATTCCACCAAATGGGACAAATTTAAAAACTGTACCCAAATAAAGCACATTCTTTCCCTTCTTTCCTTGCCAAACTCAGGTGCCATTAATTACCTCCTTCACAGTATTGAAGACGGGTAAACCCAGATGTGTCTTGCCTCCTTTCCCGGGAGTGGTTCCTCCAACCAGTTTGGTGCCATATTCCAAGGCCTGCTGGCTATGAAAGGTGCCCTAATGGGAAAAACAGAGGATCCATAAGAAAAGGCAGACTGGGAAGCTAAGAGTTCAAAGGGCAATGTTGGCCACTTAGGAAAAGAAAAACAAATAGGTTAACTTTTCCCAGACAGTAAAGTTACCCAGTGTATTCATTAACTTACTATGTACAGTTTTGAACCAAAATAGTTATGAAAATTAGCCTATTTTTATTCTATTTTCCAAGTTGGTTGAAGACCAGAAATACTATGGTGTTTACTTAAAAGAACATCTCTTCCTAAATTCCCTCTCTCCTCACCCTTGTCTTTACTCAGTTTAAAATCTGTGGTCAAGCATTATACCCACCCAACAACCTTGGATCTCCCTCACTTGAAACTACACATGTAATAAAACCGAAACCTTGGCTAAACCCCGTGTGCTACCTACTTTGAGACTGTGGTTGTGCAGCCAGTGACTAGAGAAAACAAAACAAAGTCGTGTTGGCTGCTCTCACTTTAAATTACTGATCATCAAGAAAGTCTTTCCTGCCTGTAAAGCTGCCTTCCATTCTAGCCATCTTAAGCGAGCTTTTAATGCTGCCCAGCTACTACTTCCCTGCCCACTCTCTCTCTCCCAACCACAGCCTCGGTGGCCACTGGGACACGTGATTTTTTACTGTTATGTGAAATCATCCTGTGCTTCACAGGTTATTTAAAAGCATTCCTTACCTCTACCCATTTGCCAGGACCATGTCCTTCCTTCCTCCAATCTGAGACAACCAAAACTGTCTCCAGGAATTAAGCTGCTGTTGTTGGTTGTTTGTTTTGGCTAAGCTTCTAAAGCTCTATTTGCCTCCTTTAGTTTTCCTCTGCTTTCTCTTAAACTTTTCCTATTTTCTCCAAATTCATGTCCTGAGTGATATCACACTTATCACAGCAATACCATCCATGGGATGATCCCCTCCTCACTATATACACAGCCACTCTACTCCACTATGCGAATCTAGCCCAGACATTTGCTTTGGACGCTACCCTGACCCCGTCAGCTGCCTATCCACACTTGGAGGTGCAGTGAGCATCGCAGATTGAACAAGCTCTGAACCTGCACTCCTGACCACGCCCCTCCCCAGTCCCGCCCATCTCAGGAACAACCTCTACCAACATTCAGACAAAAACCAGGGAAGTCACCCTGACTTCTTCTCTTTTTCTTATAACCCAGACCTGCCCATTAATAAATTATACAGCTCTACCTTCAAATCATAAACAACAGTTTCCCTTTTCACTGCTGCCACCTTGACCTAAGTTACCCAAAACTCTTCAGGGATTACTGTCCATGCTCACTTTCAATCTGTTCCGCACAAAGGCCTCAGGAACCACCTGCTTCGTGGCTTTACTGTGCCATTTGCATCAAATACACTTCCAAGTTCATGCTAACTTAGTAACAAAAGCAATTCTTAGGGAACAAACAATAAGAAAAAGGAGATATTCATTTTGTGATTTCATCATAAATCACATGACAGATATATTTAAACGTATACAACTTCTATGATGTAGGCAGAGAAGAAAGAGAATAACTAAGTGAATGAGAACAAATTAAAATCCTTCAGGCGATCTTGCCTGTAAGTCCCTGTGAGTGATGGGGAATGTCAACGTGCTGTTGCCGCTGCCCTGCTCAGTTCCCATGACCATCTCAGCATTTCTCTGTACTGCAGGTAGATTCTGCACAACACTTTTTGAACAGCAGCAACCTACTTTATCAATTGTTAAAAACAATGATCAGATTCAACACTGGCAGAAAATAAGTGGCACTGTAGTCATTTTAAAACAATATGTCACAGTCCATGGATTTTCAAGATAAATTTAAAAATAATTTTCAGAGCCAACACGATGGTACAGCAAGCTAAGCATCTGCCTGAGGTGCCAGAATCCCATACGGGTGCCGGTGTGTGTTCAGGCGGTCCACTTCCAATTCAGCTCTCTACTTATGGCCTATGAAAGCAGCAGAGATGGCCCAAGTGCTTGGGCCCCTGCACCCACATGGGAGACCAGGAAGACACTCCTAGCTTCAGAATGGCCCAGCTCTGGCCACTGCGGGACCTGGGGCATGACAGTGGGTGAAAGATCTCTCTTTATGTCTTTCCTTCTCTCTCTGTAACTCTTAAGTAAAATTAATAAAAGCTTTAATAAACAAACAAAACTTTCATCTCACAGCTGATTATAGCACCCATTCTCTTCTAAATGTTCAGCCTTAACACTACACAGTATATTTTTCAGCAAGAGTAACCTATTACTTTTGTAATATTAAAAATAGAAAAAAAAATTTTTAACAAAAATCCAAATACACATACCTGCTTACCAGTGAAACCCTGGCAAATAACCTTTGTATTTTTATCAATGTACAGATGCTTCCGGGAAGCTGTATAGGAACAATGTCGAATCCCATTCTGTTGCACTGAAAAGTAAACATGATATATTATGAAATTTTTCTCATCTTTGAAACCATGAATTCAACTTGGTGACACCCCCCACCAAAAAAAAAAACCTTTACTACAAGAGTATCCTATGATTACAGCAAATTTAAATGGTACTTTCTTTAATTAAGCAGAGAGACAGTAAGAAAACAGAAGGCTCCCATCTGCAAGCTCACTCCCCTAAAAAGTCTTCAACCTCGGGGGCTGGGTCAGGGCTTCAGGAGCAGAACCCAGTCTCAAATGTGGGGCACAGCATCCCAGCTGCTTGAGCCACACCACTGCCTCCCAGGAAGTTTGCATTAGCAGGAATCTGGAATAAGTAGCCAACACTGGGAATCCCACCCAAGCACTCTGAAGTGGGACACAGTCATCTAACCACTAGGCTAACTGCCTGCTTCCAAATGTCATTTTCTAATGAAACACACTGAGTACAGCAGATAATAATAATATATAATAATAATAGACCCTGCTTTATTCTTCAGGATCCCCATTACCAAATCTTGTAATGTTTTCTTAACCAAAACAGGAAAGTTGGTTTATTATCTTCATTCTCCAAAAGCAAAGTGAGGTTCAAAGACAAACATATCAAATTAAAAGTGAGGACTAGAAACCAGGTATTACCCCCATCAATAACAGTTATTAAACTGCCACGTGGTTTCCCATTTGACTCAGTATTCTTAAGTCCAATAACAACAAACAATAAATGAGCTAAGAGGGCACAATGTGTCAGGGGTATAGGTGACAACTACTCTGCAACTCGCTGCCCAGGAATAATACATTAAATGTTAAGTCACGGAGGCCAGTGCTGGTGCTTAACGGGTCAAGTGGCCACCTGAAGCAACAGCATCCCACCCAGGCGCCCTGCTAATGCAATGCGCTGGAGCAGTACAGGATGGCTGGAGTGCATCCACGGGCAAAACCTGGGAAGAAGTTCTGGTTCCTGCTTGCTGCAGTCATTTGAGGAGTGAACCAGCAGAGGAAGGCCTTGCTCTCTATTTCTCCCTCTCTCTTTGTAGCACTGCCTTTGAAGTAGATAAAAAATAATCTAAAAAAAGTCATAGAATAAAACTCATCTAAAATATAAACAATGTCAATTTGATTTCTTCTGATGTAGGACACAAGGACTCACAAAAAAACAAATATGGAAATCATAGGAAGGGATATGAGAAGTTTATTTTTTTAAAAATACTGCCATTTTTCACAATAACTAAGAAAACAGAAAAATCCACAATTTTTCAATTGTTACCAGCTCCTTACTTCAAAATTCAGTAAGAAGAAAAACACACGACTGACAATGGTGTCTAGCTTCTAACCCTGCTTTACAGCTAACCAATCTGCCCTCTCTAGGGCCAACCCAAGACTCCTCTAAGCAGTCAGGCCCCCACCTCCCAGTGAGGTAGCCCATGAAGCCCACAACCAGAAAAGAACATCTTCTCTCATCATACATTACCCATAACCCACCAACATCATGCTTTCTGCTTCATGCTCCCCTAAATCCTCAGGGTTCATGTTCTACAAGGATCACCAGTGTCTGTTCCTAGCAGGTGTGACCTAAAGTCCCCTGGGACTCCAAGGGAAGGATGGGCCCCAAATCCCGCCTTACTATCCAGGAAAGGACTGCTGTGTGCACCCACAGAACTGCTGGGTAACAGACTGCTGAACAAGGGGCCATGAGGGAGAGTGACAGTCAAGTCCCAATTCAGCAACAGCAACTCAGTACCTGACCCCAGGTCGGCAGATGCAGCAGGGAACCGAGGCCCAAGATATCTCCACTGAATGAGCAGCAGAGCCCAACCAGCCCACTCTGTCACTCAAGGCCCACTCTTGCCCTTCCCTAACAGAAGAAACAAAAAGGGCCATACACAAGAAACACAACTGATGACAAAAGTTAAAGCAATGTATGATGAAATTTCTAACGTTATTATTAATGACAAAATGAGCATTTTTAATTAAATATTAAGACAGCAAGGTGGCCAGTATTTGGTCACCAGAACTCCCTAATGGTGATAGTTGTCGCTGCATATCCTGGGACACCTGCAGGGGAATCAGTGGCAACATTTTCTCCCCATACAGGCCACCCTCACCCTGGGGCTGTGTCCCAGGAGCCACTGGGAACACCACCAAGGCAGACAGGCCTGCTCTGCTGCTCGCCAGCCACGGCCCAGAATCCACAGCCTGTCGTTTCATCAGTATTGGCTTTGATCTTCCTATCTGTAAATGAAGCACCAGCTGTCAGTGGGGAAGCTGCAAGGTTATTATGAGATGATCTCTATGCAGAGGGTAGCAGTCCCTTGTACACTCTCATAATTGGGTCCACAAATCTACAAGGGCACAAAATCTGAATCTTGTCCTAAAAAAAACAAAACCCATGGTTCATATTTTAAAAACCAAGTAAGCCCAGCCATAATGTTTTAATATATATTCTAATGGATATTCTATGTTTTTTATAAACATATTAACTCATGCCTACACATGGTATGTACACACAGTGTTTAACAAATAAAGGATTTGTGATATTGCAAGCTCACTGTAAAAATGAGGATAATTTTTATTACCTCACAGTCTGATGTGAGACTTAGTTCATAATATATAAAGCACATCAAGTAATGCCTACAGGAGGGGAAGCACTGGATTACTAATAGCTATCTTTGTTGTTGTTGTTTGTTTTTTAAGATTTTATTTTTATTGCAAAATCAAATATACGAGAGGAGGAGAGACAGAGGAAGATCTTCCGCCCAAAGGTTCACTCCCCAAGTGGCTGCAATGTCCAGAGCTGAGCCAATTCAAAGCCAGGAGCCAGGAGCTTCTTCCGGGTCTCCCATACAGGTGCAGTGTCCCAAGGCTTTGGGCTGTCCTCGGCTGCTTTCCCAGCCCACAAGCAGGGAGCTGGATGGGAAACGGGACTGCCGGGATTAGAACCAGTACCCATATGGGATCCTGGTATGTTCAAAGAGAAGACTTTAGCCACTAGGCTACCACACCAGGCCCAGCTATTTTGTTTATTACTGATGTGGAATGAGCAGACCAAATTGCTCTGTGGCATTCACTGAGGCAGGTTATCACCCAGCAGGTGTCAGACATCCACAAGCTGAACAAGACAGACTCAAGCCCTTTCTGCCCTGAACATTAAGCAAAAATGAAAGTGCAAACTGTAACAATGATGAAGGAAGCGGATTAGGGAGTCTCAGACATGTGCTTTTACAGGGAGTAAGGCATTTGGACCAGTAGGTCACATATTCAAATCCTGTTCTTCAGCAACAATTGCAACATTATGAACTGTCCAGCAAGACAAATGGTGCAGTCTATGTCCAAAGTGAACGTGCCCAGGTGGACACAAGCCACACCCTTGTGTGACAAGCACTGTGTTCCTAACCAATATCCTAAGACTCTGTTCATAAACATACTCCTAACTCCAACTCCATGCCTGCTACTCATTTATTCACCCACATACTTGTGAATTTAACTAACATATACTTATTAACCATATGTAGTATGCAAATGTAATGCCAAGGCTACTGTTACCTGCCTGTTGGACTGGTTAGTAATCATTTAGCCCCAAATCCTAAACAATGCCCTATTCAAATGTGAAATTATATTTTTAATATTGACTCACACAGGAAGCTTTATTGACTGTGCCATATTTCATCAAATCTAATACACAATGTTTTTAAGCACTATCAAGTATTAGTAAGAAAAAATGCTGTCAGGGCTGGCACACTGGCCTCCCATGTGGATGCCACTTCCAAGTCCCAACTGCTCTATTTCCCAGTCCCCCGATTATGGCTTAGGAAAGCAGGTGAGGCTGGCTCACTCCCTTAGGACCCTGTGACAATGTAGGAGACCCAGAGGAAGCTCCAGGCTCCTAACTTCTGCTTGACGCAGCTCCGGCCATGTGGCCATTCAGGGAGTGAACCAGAAGCTGCAAGATCCCTTGCTCTAATACTATAATATAATAAAAAAGAAGGGCGGGCCTAAGCCAATAAAATGCCCATCCTTTGGCCAAACGAAACTTCCTCTATCCTTAAAAGAAATTATTTTGAATATCTCCAACTACATTTCTATGGAAGAACTAGTGATATTAAAAATCAAAACATTTTCTCACAGTCATAGTTGAATATTTGGACCATGGCTGTCCCATACTTCCAAACTATAAAACGAAGATTTGCAAAACAAAGATTTGCAAAACAAAGATGTTAATGCCTTGCAATAACACATTATCATCGGAAGCATTAATGATTCAGAGTCTCCTTTTCCTACTACATTTCTAAACATTTTCCTGATTCTAAAAACAGTCCTACACAACTTGGCAAGCGTAACGGTAAAACACCAAGTGGTACAACTGAATAGTGCAGTGACCTTCTCAAGAAACCTGAGACTACTAAAAAAGAAAAAGGAAAAAAACCCAGCACTTCAAATAAAATGTTCAAATTATCACACAGCACACATTAATGGAAAGGACACTGTAGAGTCAAAAGCCCAGGCTCTCGTATCCCTTGTGGTATGGCTGGGAGAGTCTCTGCAGTTATTTTCTCATTTGCCAAAGGTGGGGAACCCTACAGACTGTGAGGTTCACTTTCTGGGGCTTAAAACCTCATAATTTTGAAATTTTAAAATACAGAATTTCTAGGATCTCCTGAAACATCATTATTTAAAAGATGATTATAAAACTTAAACCTTTATAACAGAAATCTCACTTTATTTTCTTTCCCAATTTTAATTGGACTCTTTCCTTTTTTTCATAAGCTATGTGACTTAGAGGGCTTAGGGGATCAAAATTTTCTAACATTCTAAGCTACCCCTTTCAAGAGTTCTGGAAGGCATAGTTACGTGTTTTGTTGTTCTCTTTTTGAACTCAAATCAATATTCCAACACTTACTACCTTCAGCACGTAGTGCACCATCAGCAGAAATGAAAGAGAACAGAGGTAACAACATTTTCTAGCATTTCTAGCCTCTAAAAAATACGTATTCATTTTCATCTACTTGAAAAACAGCCTGACATGGAGAAACCTTCCATGGCCTGGTTCATTGCACAAATACCAGCCGCAGCTGGGGCTGGGCCAGGCTGAAGCAGGGAGCCTAGACTCCACCTGGTCTCCCATGTGGATGGCAGGGACCCAAGGAGTTGAGCCATCATCTGCTGCCTCGCAGGACGCTGAAGTAGAGCAGAAGGAAGTGGACTCACACAGGCCTGCTGGGGTAAACAGCAAGACCACCAAGCCACGGTGCTAACACCTGCCTCTCTAGTTTCGATTAACCTTCAGACCATCATTTGTGAGCAACTTAAAAGAAGTTTGCAAAGTAGTGTTGTGGCTGCTGCCTTTTCAAACTGTGCACAGGAAAGATGAGTTGGTGCTTTGTGTATTTATTGGGCTTTATACATTAAAAAGACTGTTGTCTGTAACCCAACTTCTTGTATAGACACTATATTGCTTTAGATCTCAAACTTCTCAGATAATTCAATTCTCAGGCTAATCACAGGACTTGTAGAATCCAAGACGGCAACTCCAGCAACAGAAAAACAAACCAGGGGATCTAGGAAGAAAAACACTTGTTCTGTGAGAGGAGGATTGGTGAAGTGTCATTAGGTGCTGCTGGGGTAAACGAAGGGGCCTACTGCTCTAGCTGCCTCCTTCTCTGGATGCCTCTCCTATTCCAACAGTCCACTCACCCAAGGCGAGACTCCCCAGCACCTCAGCCCGGCAAGGGCCCAGAGCAAGACACAGGCGGCCCACACTTTCCTGGGGCCACCCCCGCCCCCAGGGCCAGGCTACCCATCTCACCTTCCACATTTTAAACCGTGCTCCCTTCAAACGAGTTAGTGTAAGTCAATACCCATTACTTCTTCGAGCCTTGTTCTCAAAACTCCACTGACCAAAGGGATTACTGGGCATAACTAATCCTTCCCCACTCCCCCCTAATGCCTAAAACACCCTCAAGTGATTGCATAAAAAACTGCAAGAAACTTTCCCAAACAAACCAATTCTTCCCTATTTCACCAGTTATCCAGTCAGACCTCTGCCCTGAAGTGCTCTGGTAACAAAACAAAGCCCTGAAGGCCTGTTCACCGCTGTACACTTTGGGAACATCGCCTTAAGAAAGAAACGAAGTCTTATTCAACACTCAGCATGAGCAGCAGAATTATAAAGCAAGGCGGAAGAAAGGAAAAGAGATGTAGCCACGTATTACACACTGGACATTTTGCGTCAATTTCTTCGGCTGCATAAAGAACCCAGAGCCTCTGAAAGCTCTAGTTTGCAAAGCATCTTCAATCACGATGCGCCTGCCAAATAACAGCGTCATAACTTTAACCAGTAATCCTTTTCCACTTCTGGCGCCAGACAGAATCATGCACCTTACAAGTGCTGGCGCCTCACTTTCAATCGAACAGGATATGGTTTTGGGGGGGGTGGTTTGAACCATTTGTTGAGAAACAGATTCGAGAAAAAGCGCCCGAGGTTATGACACAGCAGGCACCAGAACAACCAGACGTCAAACTCGGATGTGGTGAATTCCAAAGTTTGTTCCAGCCCTAACTTACAGACTTTGAACACAGGCAAGAATTTTCAGCAGGCAGCGTTACTCAAAGACCAGCAACCCTGCGCGTTCAGTTTTCGCAACCTGAGGGTCATGCCGCCAGGTGGAGACAGGGCAATTAAGTGGCTGGAGGAAGGGTGCGGGCCACGGCCACTGCCCAGACCCTCGGTCTGCAGACAGCACGACTCCGACTGCGGACTCCGCAGTACAAACAGCTCCAGCTCCCACTTCCTATTAGAAAGCTCGTGTGCCCCTTCTCTCCACCCAGACACTCTCCGGGCTGAGTCCGCCCCGCTCCTCCGCACTCCCCACGCCACACCGGGCCAGGCCAGGCGCCGCCCCGCCGCTCCCCTCGTCACGCTCCCGGCTCCGGGTCACCATCCTCCAGCGGCCTGACTCGGGGCCCTGCCCCACGTATCCGGTAAAGCTCAGGTCACCCCACAAGGCTCCCCAGCCCTCGCCGAGGTCCCGCCAGGAGGACGCAGCTGCGGCCTGGCGCGGACGGTGGGGACCTGCGGACCCCGAGCACCTAAGGGACAGGAGGATGGAGTCCCGGCCCGACTCACAGAGGAACGTGCGTGATAGTAGGCGGGCGGCCGCCAGGCCGCTGCTGCCAGAGACCATGGTCGCGGTGGACGCGGCAGCAGCTAGAGCTGCGGTCATCCGCCAATGACACCGCTAGGTCCCCGGGGACCTAGCAAGCCCCGAAGCCTCAGGAGGAGGGTGGCCAAAGCAGTCGCCTGTCAGAATTTTCTGGACCACAGGTCGTTTGCCGAAAGTAGGTGTTATGTGAGGGGGAAAAAGAAGCGATAACTTTTTGGGAAGAAGTTAATAAGTCGTTTCTTCCTCAGAAATGTGAATTTGGGCTATTTTAATTATAACGGCATCTTAGGGAGATACCACGGAGACTGGGCTGTACGTGGCATTGTGGGAAATGTAGTTTGTAGCTTATGTGGGAACTTCCACGAAGGGAAGCGAGGACGTAAGCAGACAGTCAAACCTGAGGAGATTGAGGGACGCTGGGGCAAAAGGAGCGGAGAGACAGCGAGGTGGGATGCGAGGAGTCGCGCCAGAACTCCCGGTGTCCTAGGCCAGTCGCCTGCCCCCTCATTCTATCGCCTGTCCTTGCGCAGGATCCGGAAGGATAGCTGACGGTCGTAGCGAATCTGCTCCCGCCAGTGACCGGCGAAGGGAAGGTCCGAGACAGAAAGACCAAGTTGGCTTACTGACACCTTTCCTGAATTTGGGAACCTTTGAGCTAAACAAGTCATGATAGACGTCTTAACGAGCACCTAGTGCGCCTCTTCCCTGAGGAGTTGGGGGTCATGTGACTTTACTCCAGCAAGCACTTCTTCAGAGTCGCAGGGTCAAAAGGAAAACAAAAGATAAAAGCAATCCTAATCTGAAGCCTTGCTCCTGCTCCTGAGGTGCCTCATCATATCAATATGTTTCCTCTGTGTCCCGAATGTTTTCAGTCTGGAGTGGAACTCGACTGCAAACAAACTCCCTCATCCAGAAGGTCGTGCCCTTGTGATAAGTGAATTTCTCAGTTAAATAGTGTATCAGTGCTTTCCAAGTATGTTCAGTATGAGACCCATACTAAATCACAAAATCCTTCCTGAGCTTTCACTAGATAGTAGTTACACATTTAATGTCACATAATTGATAAAGCATATAGTTACAAAATTATTTCAGTATGACTTTAATGAATGTATAGTTTCTATAAAGGGAGAGATTTTTTTGCTTGTTTTACACACTTATGTATTTCCAACACCTAGAACAATGCCAGGACAAAGAGAAAGCTCATTATTTGATGAGCTGAATTTGTAAATAGGAGAAACAGAAGTATATACATTACTAAGGAATCCATAGGGAATGTGATGAACTTAAGGATATATTACTCCTTTGAAAAATGACACTCGCACTGCACTTCGGGGGTGGGGGGCAGTTGCATTAGACAGTAAATATACCTGGCATCTTTATTTGCAGATTAAGCTTGAGCATCAGACACATGTGGATTTAAATTCCAGCCCTGCCTCTCTCTGGGCAGCCCCTGGGTTTTAGGTTTTCATGTGGGAAGAAGTTGAAAGTCCCTATCCCATGAGAGTGTTGTGAGCAGGAAACACATTTAGCATGTCAAGGTCTTAGTACGTCCTAAGCAATATCGATAAATGATGATTGGCCTTATTATTGTTATAGCTAAGAACTTTCTTCACATGTCAGGATGATATTCTGAAGATTTAACCAATATAAGTAGAATGTGGAATAATACATTTCTATTTGTCTCACAATTTTGGCTAGAACCCTAAAGCTGAGGAGAGCAGGCTATCACCTTCTTCAGTCCTTGGGAGAGCAGTTTACAGGATTTGACAGGAAATGGCCAGACCTGTGTTTGGCTTCTCGCCTGGACAATCCAGGCTGGCTCACATATGCATGAGGCTGTATATTAATAAGAGGCCTGATTCTTCTGAGTTACTAGTTACCAGTCTAGGTTTTCCTTTCCTTCCACCCCCATCCTCATCAAATTCTAGCCAGAGGAAGGCTGGTGCTCAGTCATTTATGTTCCCACCTCAGTGCCATACATGTAGAGTGGTTGGGTAATTTTGGATTTGGAAGGCAGACTTCAATGTTAAGACTAATGTCTGCCTCTTCCCTGGAGAGTACTAACGGCCAGAAACTGGCTGGAGCATTTCTTATTGGCAGTATATTTGGTGTTGCAAGTAGTAATGCAACATTCCAAGAGTGAAATGGATGGGATGCCAAAAGGAAAGCTAAGTGTTTACCTCAAGAGCACCACCTTCTCGGGCAGAGAACCTATATTAAAAGACCATGAAAGACCCCAGGGCAAGGGTCGAGTGAGGAGAGGGCAGCAGTAGGCAGGGGTGTTTAGTAGAGATCAGTTCAAGAACCCCAAACCCACCGATACCAGGACACTGCAGATGGGAGTTCCCCAGGCAGTGAAGGGGCAGAGGAACTTCTGAACACTCCATGAAGTGCCCACAGAGTGTGGAAGATCGGAAGAGAAGTGCAAATAGTACCATCTAAGAGATTGTATCCACATCTCACCCTCCCCCTGCAGGAATTAAGAGCAAGGGTGTGAGGGGAACAGCAACCAAAGGGGAAGGGAAAGAAAATAGAGCTGACTCTTTCTGCTCTGAATTCTGGAGCCACATCTCTTATCAGATCTAGGAGAAGCAGGAAGCATTTTAATTGAGGGGTAGGTTTGAACTCTGTAACTGAATTGGATAGAATTTTAATTATTGATCTATTTAAATTTATTTTATTCAAAAGGTAGAGTTACAGAGAGCAAGGAGGCAGATCACTCCCAAATGGCCACAACCATGGGAGATGGGCAGGTGCAAAGCTAGGAACCAGGAGCTTCTTCCAGATCTCCCACATAGGTGCAGGCCCCCAGGGACTTGGTCCATCTTCTGTAGCTTTTCCAGGCACATTAGTAGGAAAGCTGGATCAGAAGTGGAACAGCCAAGACTTGAACTGGTACTCATATGGGATGCCAGCACTGTAGGCAGTAACCCCACCCCCATAGCACCAGCCCCAATAATTGATTTTTAAAATAAGTTTTGTATGGCCTTGGATCAAAATTCAAAAAGTGTAATAAAGGTGTATTGTAGCTGAGAAACATTCCTTACACCTGTCTCTCCACCACCCACTTTCCCCCAGGGAAACCAAATTTATCCAATTTCTTGGATATCCTCCAAAGCTGCTTTGCATACATTGAGCTATTTTGTATTTCATGTATGTAAATGAGTATATTCATATACCTGTTCCCTCTCTCCTGTCCATCTGTGTTGTCATTACTGAACGAATAATCAGACAGTGAGGATGTATACACAGGGCTTTTGCAGAGAGTCAAGAGACCAGCAGTTGGGATGGCTGGTACCTCCCATAGCAACCTCAGAGCCTCTGTCCTTTTCTGAGTACATTAACCTGAACTAATATCTGTTGTGTGCAGCCAAAAATCCTGACATGTCTGAGCTAAGCAATGAGACTGAATCTGTTGGAGCAAGGTCTCTCATTTCTATTTTAGGAAGTAAAGTGGCTATCGTCACTGAAGTATGTAGTCCAATCAGATCAGAAAGGAGATGAATCTGACCAACAGTCTAATGGGTTTTCCACCTGACAAGAAATTTTGGCTGTTGGTACATAAAGGCAGTTATAATTCTAGATTTTAACACAAGTTCCTATTCTGTCAGGATTTCAGATTCATTTCCCTTCACCAGAGTTTTGTCTTAATCTAAAGGTTAACTCAAGGGTGAGGCACATGTTGGCAAAAATGTGGCTTTAGTCTTCTGTCCATGCCAGCATCTCCTGATGTGAGCATCTTTCCATCTGGCCCTCAGCTGTTGGTCCAAGCTGCTGCTGCATCATCCCTTACTCCTACTGGCAAGACTCTTTTGGTTCTATCAGCTACTTCTGGACTCTTCCCACATACAAACCTTCCAGCCTCTCTGGGCCAAAGAAGTATTCCTGCCTGCTCCGACTTAATATTTAACTGCATGTTGGCTACTTGTCTGTACGCCTCGCTTTCTTTTACTGTCTTGCTCTCCCTTCCAGAAGTCTCAAACCTATCTGATGATTTCTCTGGCTACCTACCTCCAAGTGTGGAAAGTAGGCCAGGGGACTAGCAGCTAAGACCTCTTGACTTTCTTACTTCTTCCCAAACTGATTAACTCAAAATTTTGTCCTAAACTTAAGTTATTTCTGTCCTTGAATCTTTGTAGTATACATTCCTTTCCTACATAAATAGATAATGCTAAATAAAAATTGGTGGGGACAAAGGGTATAAATATTGGGAAGCAGAGGAAGAAATAACAGAAGGAAACACAGAAGGAAAAGCATGCATTGATATTACAAGATATGTAATGCTATGACCAGAATGTTCTAAGGCTCTGTGTGTACTCGCAGTCTGGCTGCCATGTTGGACAAGGAATAAAAAAAAAATCTTTTCTAAGCCCAATTCTGCCAACTTTTTTCTAAAGAAAAATCTGCCTTTTAAAGGGTCAGCTGCTTCAATCGCTACAGAACCAGCACACTTGACAAGAAATGTGTTACAGTTTAGGTGAGCCAGCCAAAGCCCTTGGGCCTCACTGTAGGAATCACTAATTCCTTCATCAATCAAATGGAGGGACTAGGGAGCTCATCTCCTTCATCCTGTTTATGGAACATGGAACACCAAAAATTGGAAATGCTTAACCCCAGACAAAGCTTCAGCTTCTGGAGTACTAGGAGGAGAGATGAGTCAGAAATCTTGGGGATTATTTTCATCTGAGGTACAGCCTCAAAAAAAAAAAAAAAAAGAGTTCCACAGAACAGTTGTAAGAAAGAATCTGCTAAGCGCTTTGGCTGGTTTGGGCTGAGCAGACTCTTAGACTCTTTCCTCTCTTCTGAGAGGGAATGGCCCTGCCAATGTGGTTGCCTTTCCTAAAGAATGGGGTCAAAGAACTTTCAGAAATACAACTGCATAGCCCACCTCACAGTGCCATGACAGTTCAGGAGATGCCCAATTCCACTCAGCACCTCTGAAGGGGAGGTGTCATCTGCATTGAATCCTACAGGAATGTCAAGAGTTTTGACCTCTATTCTGGAAAAAAATAATTTGTTCCTAGGATAATTTCTTGTCCTCATGCATGAGCTCTGTTGCAGATTTGACCCTTTGGGAAGTAGATTCTGAGTGCTCTGTGCAAGAGGCCCCTGGGGGCTGAGGCTATTGAAGGGAATGGAAGAAAATAAGGCTGGTCAGGCAGAGCTGTTCAGCTGTTTGCCACAGAATCAGTGAAAGGTTTGGCCACAGCCCTTGGGATTTGCCTGAATTGAGCCAGGGGTGACCAGGATACCTCATGGATCACACAACCCTGCAAAAGGGCATGAGCATGGTGGAGACAGAGTTTGGTGTCCAAGGACATTCCTGAGAGATGGGATAGCTGAAGGCTTTCTGCCCCCCAAGAAGTGTAGTGTATAGTAGCAATTGTATTTAAATACTATTGAATGCAATCGTATTTAAGTAATATTTGCAGTGAAATAGGCAACTCGGTGTTTTCAATTTCCTGGAAGTGGAATAACCAGACAGCCACTACATGTAGCAAGGTATTCAGCAGCGTCACCTCATTTTGAAGACACGGACTGGCAGTGCTCACTCCTGGAGGAAGCTTAGAGTGCCCAATCTTCCTGAAACCTTGAACCAGTCTGAAATCTGTCCAGCCCGATGATCTCAGGATATCAACAACCTCAGATTCCTAGCTCTATTTTCTCCAACATCTAGGGCTTAGGCTGCAGCTTCCGGGGACAGACTAGATATGACATACCAGGGCCTGGCGGATGTGGCTTTGTGTGGCATGCTGGATGTTGCAGGCAATTTGTTTTCCTTGGAAGCAGCCAGTGGTCAGGAAGCACAGCCTCTGTGTAAGAACCTCTCTATGTCTCCCTGGATTTTTTTTTTCCCTACCAGCAGGATTGAAGCCCTCAGGGGGAGGCAGTAAAAAAAATGCAAATATCAAACAAGTGAGAGAGAATGTATAATACTTATTTCACCCCAGGTTGTTTTTTTTTTTTTTTTACAATGCATTTTACTGTGAAAATTAGCCAAAATACAAAAGCAAAATCTCTATCAGGACAAAATAAATACCAGCCAGAGCAGAGAGAAAATGGCATACCCTAAGTCATATAGCTAGAATGGAGCAGATTAAAGATTTTTGCTAAACATCAAGCTCCACTCTGAGTCCAAGCAGTAGTTTAGACCAACAGGAACAACTGTAGCCTGGGCTCTGTGAGGCATCTTAATCTGAATCTACCAAGTCAATTGTTTCTGAAAAGTTCCCTAGCTGATCCTCATGCAGCTCCTGGCATTTGGCAGGTCCTTGCTTGTGGCCAGCAGCCCTCACAGTTTTAATATTCAAAAAAGCCTTGATATTCTTTCTTAGGCTGGTTTTACATGTTGCAGCCAGAGGTAAAGGTAACAGACTTGAAATGGAGAAATTAGTCAGGAAGAATAGTTAAGAATAGGTAAGCTGGAAAATTTTTCTCACCATGTTTCCCTCTGGTAAGCCCTGCACTATAATTCCACCTCTTTACCTATCATCCCAGCACACCCACTTTCCCATGATGCACCCGCATCTCATACAGGATGAGGAAAGAGGAGATGCTATCATGACTCCACACAGAGGTCCCACAAATCTAGAAAACCACATGTGCACTGAACGCCACCCTATTTGTATATTTAATTAGGGTACAACACCCTACCCCAAAAAGAGGATCCTTACACACAGGAGCAGCCCTTTTTGGTGTTTGACTTCTGGCCCAAATTGGTTCTTCTCTGGCCTCCTCCCATATTCCCCGGCAGGGCTGTTCACACTCGCACAAGATGTATATTCTCTATTTTAATTAAATTCTTCTTTCAGTTGTTTACCTTACAACTTCTGCCTTGAATTCTTATCTCTTTGGGGCAAGAAATTGAAACATAAAATTTAACATTACATATTCCCATAACACAGTGGATGGAAAGGCAATGCCTCTAATTCCCTACCAACTGGGGGATAACTCACCTGAAGACATGGAGTACAAGCATAGAAATGGACCTGAGAAATTTGCTTGGTCATACTGGGTTGCTCTCTTCCCTCTCTCCAACCCTCTCTGCTCCTCCATCCCGCTAGGACATGCAGCCACCCAGCATAGCCATAAGAGAATGAAAAAGAGAAGAGAGAAGTTGGATTTTAAAAACAAATATTTTACTTTGAAGTAATTATAGGTTTACAGAAGGAAATAGTGAATTATAGATTTACTCGGAGTACCATAGGCATGGAAGATGCCTTCTTAGCACTGAATAGTAGTAAAAAAAAAAATTTCCAGCTTCAGTATTGGCTTTCTCTGACATGACATGAGGAAAATATTTCAAACATTGTTATAGAAGAAAAAAAAAACTGAAGACCCAATCTAGAGGCTAAAAATTTTTGAGTACCAACTTGAAATATTTTGGAGGACATCCTGTTTGAAAGATGTCATCAAATGACCATGCATCATCCCCAGGTGCTGATGTAGTTTGAAGCAAGGAGCAGCTCCATCACCCTCTTATCCTCCAGACATAGTAGAAAAAAAAAGTCTGAAACACTTGTCCAACCCACCTGCCTCCATATCTGACCCTCCCCACTCTAATCAAATGCCCGCATGGGTGTGCATCCCTTTCAACTATGTAAACACTATTAAAAAGAAATTTTTTTAAATGGAGGAGCTGACAAGGGATTCTATCAGTGTTCTAATGAGTTGGGTTTGTTCGGAAAGTGCTCTGTTCCTCAGAAGGCAGGGGTTTGTTGCTCCTATTTGGCATGGCCAATTAAATAGCTATGTATTGTCTGATTCAACAGTTACTGAACACCAGGTCTGAGTCATTTTGAAATCTCACAGACTATAAGGAAAATCAGAAGTAAAAGATAAATGCTCCCTCCACAGTTTCTCTAACCAAAAAGGAAAAATTATTCCCCATGTTCTAGAATTAGTGCTACTAGTGATGGCAAAGCAAGGGAAAAGGTTTCCTGGAGGCGGGTCACTGTATGTAGTCCCTGCAAACTGGATAGGATTTAGAAAGCTGTAGGGAAAGGAAAAGGTATTTTGGGGAAGGATGTAAAATGGGAGATTTTGGCATAAGGAATAATTTCCAGATGCAGTAAAGGGTTTGTACAGGGGAAGTAAAAGTAGAAGGAAAGCTGGGGCCAAAAGGTGCAATTCTCAAAAACCATACAGACCAAGAACGTTTGATTTAGAGAAGATGTGAGAACATAGTTTATCAATTTTATCTGGTTTTGTAATTGTTATTTGCTGTAAGTTACTATTGTTTTCATGCAGATTTAATTCATTAAAAAAACATAAAAAGGACCTTAAGCCAGGCCACACCCACCCAAAAACAGAAGTGTAGTGTGGCATATATCCGTGACAGCCCAGAAGCAAAGCCCCTCTATTTTAGCAGTTGTCAGAAGAGGAAGATGCCTCTTCTGATCCTTTTTAGAATTAGCTGCCTCCTGAGATAGCTTCTGCAGGCAGGCAAGATAGGATTTTCCCAAACAACCTTTACTTGATTTGTAGAAATTGGCTGTTAGCAGTTAAATCCAATGATCTGAGCTTAAATATGAACGCAATGGATATGCCATTGTAGTTTATCTCTGCCAAGTGACTTAAACTGCCAGTGTATTTCCTCTCCTCCTTGATCCTGTTAAAAAATCAAAGTTCACCCCCTAAAGAATTACGTAAATGGACTGTACTACCTGGTCCTTGAGAACCAATTGAGGGCACACATCCACTTTTGAAGTTAGTCTTGCTCACACACATCCTTCAGCCTGTCACCAACAGACTGAAGCAGTGTAGAACCCAACTCAAGGAGCCCGTTGACCTACCTGTCAGTGACTTGTATGGAATTGGGAAATAGAGACCCATTGTTGTTCAGATTTGTCCAACTAGGATGAAAGACAATGTACACTTGATGACAGCTACTACTCAGAGCCAACGAGCAGCATGAATATTGCAGAAGAAAACAAATAATCGCAAACTTAGTAGATTTTACACAAATACATTAGAGTTCCCAAGGTCAGAATTCTGACATTGGTCCCACTAGACTAAAATCAAGATAGTGAGAAGGTTATATTCTCTGCAGGGGACTGTAAAGCAATCCTTGCCTCTCCTATATTTTAGAGGCTGACCACATTCTCTGACATGGAGTCATTTCTACCTTCAAAGCCAAAAATGTTGCATCTCTCTGACCAGTGTTCCCGTAGCTACCCCCCTCCATGAACACAGCCTAGAAATTTTCTCTACTGTTAACAAGTAAAAGTATATAAAGGCTACTTGGGCAATCTGAGATAATCGTTTCATTTCAATGTTTTAAACCTCACAGGTCGCCACCATTATGGCATGGACACCTTTGGGGAACCATTGTTCTGGCTTTTGCATTTCTCCAGTTGTTCAAGTGTACCTCCAGGATTGGAAATCCTGGATTAAATTATATTGCCAATGATCCTTTTACACAAGTATTTTTAAGAGTTCATGGCAAAAAATTAATTAAAAGTTGGGTTTTTTTGATGCAAAAATTTTAAAATCAATGCCTTTTTTTCATAATTTGTAGTTTCTACAAGCCTTTTGAAGACTGCTGCTATTAGAGATGAATTAATCCTGGACCCTGAACTCAGAGAAAAAAAAATCAGCCCTTACTAATAATCTTACTGGAGAGAGAAATCTGAAAGGACAAATAGTAGTTAAAACATTGTCTTTTATGACAGAGGAGGGTCAATGTCTCTCTGACCTATTTTTTTTTGCATAATAATCTCTATTGCAAAGGTATTTTGAAAAATTTATACATTGAATTTATGCTATGAGAGTGATCACTATTATGCAGTGAGGAGTATGTATGTAGGTGTTCTACACAAAAAGAATCAGTTCACCAATCTATCCAGGAGGGAGCCTGGAATAATTTTCACTGGTCTCAAAAACAGAGTAGAAGTGAAGCAGGATACTGGTAGAATAATGCTGAAGGCAGAGGGATAGAAAATGGAGTAGGAAATAAAAGAAGGAAGAGGAGAGAGTATGTGTCCACTCAGGACTGACAATTCCTGATGGGAATGCTAAGGACATGATTTTCTGTCCCATGCTCTGGACTGCAGGTGTTTTCATGTTCTCCCTGTAGGAAGAACTAGGGTGAGTAATCCTCTGGTAGAAGAGCAGAGCAGCAAGGCTTCCAGAGACAGCGCTGCATGCAGCAGTAAACAGCCAGGAGAGTTCACCTTCTTCCTTTCCAAGAAGGATTTTCATTTCTTTCTCCATTGTTGAAGATTTCATCCTTCAAGTCCTTCCTGGAGGCTGGTTATGTGTTCAGTTTAAGATTGACCTGGGCTTTAAAGCAACATTTCTGCTACTCTGAAATGATATCTTCCATGGGTTCTTCTGGATGCCTCCACACTAAGGCAGCCCTCACCACCTCGCCCTATTCATCTGTGAGGCTTGGAAATATTTCATATCATTCAAGATGGTCTTCTCCCAAGACCTTATCTCCTGATTTTATTTGCATGCCCTTAGAAATGGACTTGAAGTGAAAATTCTGATGTGTCCTCACATCACTGGCTAATGCCCCCAAGTAACTCAAACTCTGTATCTTGATGCATTCCAACTTATAAAAGCCCTTAACTTTCCAAATCACCCAGTTTCTTTCAAAGTTGTTTACTGTTATGTTTCATGGAGAGATTCAATTACCAACTTACATGACCAGGCTTGAGCCCTACTATGACAGCAACACCTGTGCAGATGGGCCAAGCACTGTCCAAAAGTCACCCTTTGTTTAATTTCCTTTTTTTAAAGATTTATTTATTTTTATTGCAAAGTAAGATATACAGAGAGGAGGAGGAGAGACAGGAAGATCTTCCATCTGATGATTCACTCCTCAAGTGACAGCAACAGCTGGTGCTGAGCCGATGCAAAGCCAGGATCCAGGAGCTTCTTCTGGGTCTCCCATGTGGGTGCAGGGTCCCAAGGCTTTGGGCCATCTTTGACTGCTTTCCAAGCCACAAGCAGGGAGCTGGATGGGAAGTGGAGCTGCCAGGATTAGAACTGGTGCTCATATGGGATCCAGGTGCTTTCAAGGTGAGGACTTAGACCGCTAGGTCATCGCACTGGGCCCACCTTTTGCTTGATTTCTTTTTTTTTTTTTTTAAAGATTTATTTATTTATTTTTTCATTGGAAAGGCAGATATACAGAGAGGAGAGAGAGAGGAAGATCTTCCATCCGATGCTTCACTCCCCAAGTGAGCACAACGGCCGATGCTATGCTGATCCGAAGCCAGGAGCCTCTTCCGGGTCTCCCACGTGGGTGCAGGGTCCCAAGGCTTTGGGCCGTCCTCTGCTGCTTTCCCGGGCCACAGGCAGGGAGCTGGATGGGAAGTGGGGCTGCCAGGATAGAACTGGCGCCCATATGGGATCCCGGGCATGCAAGGTGAGGACCTTAACCACTTGCGCCACCACGCTGGGCCCCCTTTTGCTTGATTTCAAAGCTAAGACCTCTGCCCTGGAAAGAGCCTAAAAGCTCAGTTACCATAACACGGTATGTATGTGACAGTGTGTTTCCAAATTGTTTCTGTACGAGCCTATATCCTTCTTTACAAATCATGACAAAAGGGCCCAGTGCCATGGCCTAGCGGCTAAAGTCCTTGCCTTGAATGCCCCGGGATCCCATATGGGCGCCGGTTCTAATCCCAGCAGCTCCACTTCCAATCCAGCTCCCTGCTTGTGGCCTGGGAAAGCAGTCAAGGACGGCCCAAAGCTTTGGGACCCTGCACCCGTGTGGGAGACCCAGAAGAAGTTCCTGGCTCCTGGCTTCGGATCAGCATAGTACCGGCCATTGCGCTCACTTGGGGAATGAATCATCGGATGGAAGATCTTCCTCTCTGTCTCTCCTCCTCTCTGTATATCTGACTTTCCAATAAATGAATAAATCTTTAAAAAACAAATCATGACATAAGTTTCTTCTTGAATATTTGTTTCCCACCCAAAATAAGAGGTACTGGCTTTCCCTTGCTCACACAGCTTTGAAAACTATTCCCCGTAGTCTCCTTATTTGCTGAAAATAAAAATTACTGCATGTAATAACTACTTTGGGTGAAAGTGTTTCACTTACTGAGAACAAACTCACTTTGTGTTGGTAACAATCATAGTTGAAAATCTTCAATCATCATAGGATATATGCTGGACATACTATTTTTAAAAGAAGTTACGACTGTGATCTACACAGTGATATCACTTTGTGTAACAAAATGGAAAATATTTTCGCTTTGCTGCAGGCCTTTATTCCTGATCACACCACGACTTCACCTCAAACTCCCGTTCCACCCCCATCTCATTTGTCACTATAGATATTGGTTTATCCCACACACTGCCCCTGTACAATTCAACATACATATATTTTTACAAAGACAAAAGATTACCTTTTGCAAACGTATTTTAATATTCAGGTCACAATTTTGTGCCCTTATTTCAAGTATAAAATATTTGAACGCCAACATCTTGAGAGAGCACAGGTGGGGAATAAGGTTGGGGCACTGCATTGAATGATGCCAAAATAAATTTAGGCTCATCAGTTTGCTTGGAGCTATCTGTCCCTCCTTCACCTTTACTTACACTTTTACCCATGTTTGGCTTCCTAGTACTTATTATAACCTGCTGTTACTTGCATTTGTTGAAAGGGAAGAAGGACAATTGTGTACTGGGGATTGTCCAAGGCCTTAAGCTACCTTGCCACTCTAGACTGGAAAAAGTCAGGAAGGGACCACCAAAGGCAGGTGCTTGGGGGCATGATAAAGCAGCTGAATTATCTTGTCTACTGGTTAATACTTAACAAGGAGGCTGCCTTTATTGCTTGTACATACCTGGCTATCTTCCAGGTCTGTGTGGCTGTTTGTCTTTCCCATGGTGAGAAATGTGGAGTTTTCTTTCTTTGCAAACACAGTTGAAGAACAAAATCCTGAGCAGAAAAGACACAAAGATGCCCAAGGAAACTTATTCTATAAAACTATCTCCAGTGTGGCCTTCACTCACTGGTTTAAGAGGTGTTTAATGATTAGAAGCAATCAATTGTTTGCTCGCTAGACAAATATTTATCCAGAATCGCCTGTGTATCTGGACCAATCTCAGTGGTAGGTTACAACAGTGAGCTAAGGAGGCATTCTAACACATGGACAGACACAGACTCCAGCCAAGAACACCAGAGACCAAAACAACTTGGCCGATAGGCTGATTACATATACCTTAGATTCACACAGGTTATTGTTCTTTGTTACTCATGCACAATGAATAGAAGCTGTGAATATGGCCCGAGATTCAAGAACACTAGGATTTGGGTCCTGTCATTGGTTGATTATGACTTTTTAAGGTATAATTATGCATTAAAGTTCTGATTTGCCAAATGGTAACATTTATTTCTGCTTCTCTTACAATCCAGAATTTTTGAAGATTACACTTGCACTGGAGTTCCATCGGACAACAGAAGGTACTCTGTAAACGTAAATTGTGGTCATATTATCTAAATGCTTCAACTCCAGGCAGTCGTAGGAGTTGTAAGTAGAACATGAAGCATGTGAAGACTAGAGAAAACAGATTTTCACTGACAATTTGAGCAACTGCAATGTCAACCCTGCCCCATAGCTACACAAAGTCATTCTCATAAATATACCTGGCCCCACTGCTACCACAGAGACTGGCTTTAAGTATCCCTGGGTGACAAAAGGCAATTCCTAATGAGCTGTCGACTCTGACCCCTGTATGGAGGTGATAAAACCCAAATTTATTTTCTGCAATTAGCTGGAACTATATAAAAGTAGCTACTAAATTTCAGGATTTGTAGACACTTGACAAATGCTACTTACTGGCTATAGGCTAATACCTGCTGTTGATAATCCTTGCTGGAATTCAGTAAATGTATGTACTCACTGGTAGTAAAAGCAAGAGAGCAAGGCAGGCAGGGATGAGTTTCTGACTATGGTCTTTGAACCTGGTTCCAAGTCCCTGTCTACAAGGAAAACTGTGCAGCAAGGAAAGCACAACCCTTGGGGATACACATTGAGTCTAGGGCATCAAGACACAGTGGGATATTTGTGTGGCTCCATTTTATCTTTTTAAAGGGGCTCTGTCTCATCAATTGACACATCCTAAAGATTTCAGCTTTTATACTCAGTTTGGAATGGAAGTTGGGTACCCTACTCTTAGATATAAAAAGAAAATTGCTATAATAAAATACTTGCATGCATGCTTTCAAAGGCATGCAGTCAAACACTAGAACCGGTCTAGATATCCCAAGATAAATCAGGGAGGAATATGAGTTTTCTAAAGCATAAGTAAGAAGCCACCACATAGTTGGTGATTTCAGATGACACACATTTGTACTTTTATTATTCTGGAGGCCTGAAATCTAAAAAGTAAGATGTCGGTGGGCTATATGTGTTCTGAGGCTTTAAGAGTAAATCCTTGTCTTTTCTAGGAACAGTGACCACCATATTCCTCAGCTGAGGGCCCTTTCCTTCTGCTTCAAAGTACACCACTCCCATCTGCACGTACATCATCTTTAATTCTGAACTTTCTACTTTTTTGTGACATCGTGCCATTTCCATAACCTAGGGTAATCCCCTCACACCAAGATCTTTAATCACACCTTCAAGGTTTGTTTTTCCAGGTAAGGTATATCCCTCTTGGCTTTCCTTCCTTCCTTCCTTCTCACCTTCCCGCCTTCCCTTTCTTCTTTCTTTCTTCTTTCTTCTTGTCTCCCTCCCTTCTTTCCTGCCTTCCCTGCTCCCCTCTTCTCCCAGCCCCGTTCCCTCTCCCTCTCTCTCAGATCCCTTTCTTTATTTCCTTCCTGCCTTGCCTTCTTTCTCTCAAACAAGCCCATAGAATTGACTGTGCTTTGTACTATCTTAAAACAGCAACTATGATTCGTGACATTGTAAAACTTTCATCCTGGATTGATCAGGACCACAGTCTATTCCTTCACCTTCTATTTGTTTCGTCTAAAACAGTGTTGTCAAACGTAAGCATGCATAAGCATTACCTAGAGTTCTTATTAAAATGGATTGCTCATCAGAATTTCTGATCCAAAGGGGAACCACAAAATTTGCATCTTTAACAAGTTCCCAAATAATACTAATACTCTTGCCTTGGGAATATGCTTTAAAAACCACTGATTTAGAAACTTGTCATCAATAGATGCTTGAAATGACATCTCTAATTTGTCTTTCTTGATCTTATGTTCCTTAGACGCTGGTGAAGACTAACACCCTTGCAATTCACCAAGAATTCTAAAACAAATAATTTATTCAGATTTTACATTTTTCAGGCCTTGTACTCTTTGGCTTATAATAGCAGCATAAATGCTGGCGTCTGCCACACATTTTTTTTTTTTTTGCAAAAGTACAAGGTGCCTTTAGTGTTCTACTTTCACATTATTATTTTTTAAGAAAATAGATTAGTTTTCTTGTCTTTCTTTCATTTTTAAAAATTAGGACATAACTTATATTCTTTGTTATCTTTGTGTTTCGAAAAATATAGTCACATAACCACCACAATCAAGATATGTAACACATCCAACCCCTATAGTTTCCCTTCATCTCCTGTAAAATCAGTTCTGTCTTCCACCTCCAGTCCCTGGCAATCTCTGACCTGTTCTCTGTCCCTGTAATGTTGCCTTTTCCAGAAAGTTCATTAGTATGATCATATAGTTTGAGTTTTGTTTCCGTCCTCCCTTTCATTTGAGGAGCCTTCAGGTTATTTTCTTCCTTGACACAGCTGAGCTGTGGAGTGCATTGTGCAAATACACCACAGCTGGTTTACCATTCACCCACTGGGACATCCTCTGGTTGCTTCCAAGCTTTGGAGATTAAAGTATCCATAGATGTATGCAATATATATTTTGAGGTAAACATACATTTTATTTTATGCAGGAGTGGCAAAGTCATATGAAAAGTGTATTTTTAACTTTGTAAGAAACTGGCAATCTGATTTTCCATATATCAATACCATTTACTCAATAAGGATGTGTAAAAGTCCCAGTTTTTAACATTTTACCTGCTTACTTTGGTTCCTGTGGCAACATGTTTTCCCATACAGAGATGTTTTGCTTGTTCATCCTTGTCCGTCTGGCAAGGCAACAAAATGTCCAACCTCAGGTGGAATAACTGATCGTTTCAAGCCAAGACAGTTCTGTCTTATCTTTCCTTTCAGTCAGAAGTGACCACTGGATTCAGTTCTGTAGAACAAGACTTAGGTTGGAACCGACGTAGGAGTTTCGATGTGAGCCTTTGCTCTTTTTGTCTTACATGGACAAGCACATTCTTTCTGTCTTGAATATGCACATGAAACCTAGGAGGAGAGAAAGGTCTGTAACGAGAAAGAATGGAAGAGGAAGGTCTCCCAGACGACTTTTCAAAACTCCAGAGAAAGATTCTGTTTATTACAATGTGACATGTGCTTACTCTACAAGTTTTTTTTTTTTTTTTGGATGTTTTGGATTCTTTATTTGAAGTTAGAAGCCTTCCTTGGGTTGTCTAACAACCCTTACTTTTCTGCTTATGTGTAAGTGGGGGTATCTAGCAACGCAACTGGACACAATTGGAACCTCCATGAACCCAGGTGGAGCTCATTCACTGCCTGCATCATTAGAAGGTTGGCCTGACCAGGCTGCATGGCTGTGCTACTTCTACATGCATACATCTAGGTCTTTCCTCCTGGGCATGCAGGATTCCCCCAAGAATACTCCTCCAGTCTCCTATAGAGCAAGTGGAAGTCTACCAAATAATGTTTTGAGGCCAAGGTGACCAACTCATCCTGGTTTGCTCAGGACTGAAAAATCTCCATCCTGGGGATGCCTGTAGTCCCAAGAAAATTGAAAAAATTAGACATCCCGTGAAAAGAGAAAAAGAAGTGTATGATCTAATCATTTATATGGACACATTCAGGAAGTTTTCATGGTATGCATTCTCACCTGTGCCCACTGCCTCTAGTATATTGAGCCTCTGTTTTATCTACTTGGAGGAATACATTTGCAATTTTCTTTTGGCAGGTGACAGAAAGAAGTCTTGACCGCATGTTACACTGCAGCCAACAACCTTAGTCATACCCTTATTTCCAAAGATGTCTGGCACGACCAGTTCCAGAGTCTTCAGGGTGTGAGGAGGGAGTGTATTGTGTGTAGCATCTTAATTATTCTCTCCTACCACCATTGCTCAAAACCCACATTTACTCTGTTAAATTACCCACTATTCATATTTCTGCTCTATTGAGTCCAATTTGGATAGCCCTCTCTGGATCCACTGTGTTGATTTCTCTGAGTTTAACGAAAGAGAGAGGAAGAGAGAAAAAGAAAAAAGGAAAAAGAGAGCAGGAAGGAAGAAAGTAAAAGAAAGAAAAAAGAAAGAAGAAAAGGAAAGAAGAAAAAGAAAAAAGGAACTAGAGAATGTGTTTTGTGGAGTTTTAAGAGCGAATAAAATTAGTATGGTATATTTTAAAAGCCATATTTGCCCAAACGTCTACAGGAATCATCTTTGCAAGTGCGTCTCATGCAAATACCCCAGAGCCTCGGAGAATATAATTCTTAAGAATTTTCTGCTGTTGTCCACTGTGTGTCACTGTCTTCTTACCAAATGAAAATTTCCAGACTAGTGTTAGCTTACTTCAATAATTTCTTGAGGTTATATAACATAATGATACAGAGTACAAAATCTTGACCAAAGCAAAAGATAATAGCACCGAGGAACTTCCTAAGAGACTTACTCTACTGACATTAGAATAAGAGCAGGTTCTTGGTGCAGCAGTGCAGATCGCACTTGGGATGCCCGCTTTGCAAAGCAGAGTGCCTTGAATCCTCACTCCATTTCTGACCAAGCCTCCTATTACAGCACACCCTGGGAGGCAGCAGGTGATGGCTCCAGTCCTTGGGTTCCTGCCACCCAACTGGGGAAAACAGGCTCCTGTTTCAGCCTGAGCCAGCTTCAGCTGTTGGATTTGGAGACTAGATCAGTGAATGGGAGTTTCTCTTACTCTCTTTTTCTCTCCCTCCCTCCTTTCGAACTAAGTCAAATACTCAAAAATATGCAAAGAAAATAAAATTAGAATGGTAATTTACATTGACTTGAATTTGCTATATATATTTATTTACATTCTATGTATTCTTTCTCAATATGCATGTATTTACTATGGCAGGGTAGACAATCCTAATACGTTGAGTATTTTCAACTTTGTGGCCATGTGGTCTTTCTTTTTCTTCATACAACTTTTCTATAACTCAGCATCTGACAAAGATTCCAATATGTCCTGATTTTCTGGAAATGAGAAAAAGTCATTAGTAAAATTTCTGGATAAAGGAAAATCATTTCCCCACCATTCTTCTTATGTCACACTACATCCGTGATACTAGCATATCACAGTTTTTATAGTAGAGATATTAGGGACCATTCTGCAAAATATCATACATAAGCTGGAGAAAAGATAGTTAGGAGAAGAGGTTCAAAGAAGTATGATTGAGAAAAGACTAGTATTTTGTCAGTTTGTGTAACATCTAGAAAAAATAGAATTCTGACAAAGACATGTGTTCAATGGTAGCAAAGAAGTAACAGATTTCCGGGAGCAACATGATCAGAGATGAAAAGCCACCTTTCAGCCAACACTCCCGTCTGGCATATCCACCAAACTTCCTGAACATGCATTCTGTTCCCCCCAGCATCGCTTCTCATGAACCACCTGGGAATTACTGAGAAGCAGACTGACACAGGGGGTCTGGATCTGACAGGCTGTAGGACTCATCAGCTCCCAGGTGCCCATGGTTCAGCCTGCAGCTCACACTTTGAAAAGCAAGGTCTTACAGCATAGGCCCTCTTTCTTGCTCCTACACTGGAATCACCTGGCAGAAGGAGACACTTCAGAAAGAACACTCACTCCTGGGACTCTCACTCAGACTTTAATCATAGTAAGGTGTATACCCCTTGGGCATCAAGAGTGTTCGAAGCTCTCCAGGTGTTCCTGATGTGCAGGTGAGCTTAAGGACTATGGCTTTCAAATTCACAAAAGCGCTTGCTCTGAGATGGCTTTTGCAAACACCTTTAATTCCAGGAATTGAATTGTCTGGATGAGGCCAGGGATTTGCACTTAAACATGCACACATTAGCTCAACATTTTGGGTGAATATTTCATAATAATGATCAATTCTGATCATTTGTGGGACTTTAGAACATGTAATTCTCAAGTTCTCTCCAAATCTAAAAACTGGCTTGATTCACTCTATCTCCTTTAGCAATACACTCATTTGACCACAAGGTGGCAATAAAACAAAAAGTACGGCAGCTTATATGATGACCTGCACCGCCAGAAAAAGGCAACACACCTGCTGTGGATGTACAATTTTCAATCTGAGGGGCAACCATCATAGACTTCTTTAAGGATCCAATCAAGTCTAGAGACAAAGGGACGCACAAACGCACACGATGTGACTGTAATCTGCAGCAATTCATCCCTGAAATTGTGGACAGCAAAGGCTAGGTGAGTTATTGGTTCCTGTGTGAATTGTAAGATGCTTATACAGCTCCCACCTGCGTCAGTCCCAGCAGCTTGCCACACCTCCTGCTTCACAAGGGAAATGTAAAAACTTTGGCCTCCAATATTCGTGTTTACCTAACCCAATGCCAGCCTTTCCCCATCCATCAGGACATCTGTCCTCTTTGCCAACTGCCGACTCCTCCACCAGTGTCCCTGATTCCTTCTGTTCTACCAGGGCCAAGTTCATGGTTCCCCTACTTTATGCTTTCTTATGTTTCCTTGTGCTATTTTTGTAGATTTACCTCTTTCTATATACACAGAGAGAAGGACAGACAGAGTGAGAAATTTTACATCCACTGATTCACTGACATTGCAGGCAGAGGGTTAATCTACTATGCCATGGTGTCAGGCTTCCCCTTGTGCTATTTTTTTCTTAAGATTTATTTTTATTATTTTTTTATTGGAAAGGTGGATATACAGAGAGGAGAGACAGAGAGGAAGATCTTCCTTCCGATGATTCACTCCCCAAGTGAGCACAATGGCCGGTGCTATGCCGGTCCGAAGCCAGGAGCCTCTTCCGGTCTCCCACGCGGGTGCAGGGTCCCAAAGCTTTGGGCCGTCCTTGACTGCTCTCCTGGGCCACAGGCAGGGAGCTGGAAGGGAAGCGGGGCTGCTGGGATAGAACTGGCGCCCATATGGGATCCCGGGCGTGCAAGGCGAGGACCTTAACCACTTGCGCCATCACGCTGGGCCCCCCTTGTGCTATTTTTAAAAAAGATTTATTTTATTTATTTGGAAGTTCAGAGAAAGAGGGAAGGATAGAGAAAGAGAGAGATGTTCTATCGCTGATTCACTCCCCAAATGTCCAGAACAGCAGAGCTGAACTGATACAAAGTCAGGAACCAGGAACTTCACCAAGGTCTCCAAAATGTTTGACAGGGGCCAAACAACTTGGGCTTTCCCCTGCTGCTTTCTCAGACCATTGGCCAAGTCAGAAGCAGAACAGCCAGGACTAGAACTGGCACCCATAGGGAATGCTGGCTTCTTAGGTTGCAGCTTTACTAGCTATACCACAAGGTTGGCCCCTCCCGACTTAGTGTGTGTGTGTGTGTGTTTTTTTTTAAGATTTATTTGTTTTTGAAATAGAGCAACAGGGTGAGTGGTGGGATACAGAGAGATCTTCCATCTGCTGGTTCACTTTTCAAATGGCCTCAATAACGAAGTTGAGACCAGGCCACCATCAGGAACCAGGCACTCCCTCCTAATTTCCCATGCAGGTACAAGAGCCCTACTTGGCTATTTTCTGTTGCAATTCTAGGCGGATTGACAAAACTCTGGGCAGGAAATGAAGTAGCAGACACTTTTAAAGTGACACTCGGATATGGGATGCTGGCTTTGCAAGCAGTGGTTTAACATTTTTTGCCACAACATAAACCTGGTGCTAATTTTAAAATAACCATCTTTTCTCAACGAAAAAGCACTAGATAGCATTTCTTTTTAAATGTAAAGTAAAGGCTGTAATATAAAAATACCCAGAAGTCTCATAAACAATTATGTTTAATTCCTATGTAGTTTCTGAGTTCATATACATTTTCCTTATAAAACTCTGATCACATTATGCAAAGTGATTTGGACCTGACTACTTTATTGTAATTCTAAAACCCTTTCCTCTTTCACCTGCAGCTCTTAAGCAGAGATGTTCATGTGAGTCTGTGAAGACTTCAGCACATCCTTTTCTGGATGCGAGTTCCTGAGATCCTAGTTTACCAGGTCTGGCATGAGGTCTGGAAATCTGTATATTTAGAAAGTTTCTTTGGGCTTGTGTTGTGGGACAGGGGGTAAAACACAGCCTGTAATGCTAGCATCCCACATGTGTGCTGGTTCATGCCCAAGCTGCTCTACTTCCTACCCAGCTCCCTGTTAAAGGCCTGGGAAAATGGCCCAAGTGCTTGGATCCCTGAGACCCATGTGGGAGACCTGGAAGAAGCTCCTGGCTCATAGCTTTGGCCTGGCCCAGCCTTGGCCATTGTGGCCATATGAGAAGTGAACCAAAAGGTGTAAAATTTCTCAGTTTCTTCTCTCTCTGTTATACTTTCAAATATTTTTTACAAAATCTTTTTAAAAGCAAGTTTAACTTGTGATTTTGAAATATAAATTTAGGAAGATCATTTTTAATCAATTGTTATAATTTACACATGACAAAATGCACACTTTCTAAGATATAATACAAAGAGTTATCACAAATATATACATCTTTGTAATCAATGAAATAACCAGAATATGAAACAACTCTTATTCCCCCAAATTTCCTTGTTCCCCTTGCCAATATATGCTCTATCCTGCTCTATCCTACTTTCTGTCATTATGGAATAGATGTGTCATTGTAGAGAGATTCATAGTCATATAATTAGACAAAAGTGTCTGGTTTTTTGCTCAGTATAATGCTTTTCAGATTTAATCTTGTTGTTTCATGCATCAGTAGTTGGTTTCTTTTTATTGCTGAATGTATACAATAGTATTCAATGTTTTGGCAAAAATAAGCAGAAAGGAACCAGTAAGTGGTGTCAAAGCACTCGAAAAACTGGTAGTGGATAACATTAGAATTTCAGCCACAGACTCAATAATAATCCCTGGAAAGACATGTGGCCTCTGGGTCTTAGGCACTCCCTGTGATTTAGTATAGCACATACACCCCCAAGAAAAGGCCCTGTCCTTCCCCACCCTCTACTGCCCCTTTGTCAATTCTGGGTTGTGTTTTCTGTGTACAGTAACTTCCTTCCAGATGAGGTAGGGTTTGCTTTGAGATTTATTTATTTATAGTGTGAAGACAGATTTATAGAGGAAAGGAGAAACAGAATGAAAGATCTTCCATCTATTGGTCCATTCTCCAAATGGTTGCAACAGCTGGAGCTGAGCCAATCCACAGCCAGGAGCCTCCTCCAGGTCTCTAATGCAAATATAGTAGCCCAAGACTTTGGGATATCCTCTGCTGCTTTCTTAAGCCATTAGAAGATTGCTGGATGAGAAGTGGAGCAGGTGGGACATGAACCGGTGCCCACATGGAATCTCAGCACTTGCAAGGAGAGGATTAGCCAATTGATCTGTGCCAGCCTCAGATGAGGTAGGTTTTTAAGCCTAAACTTCCACAGTATTTGACTGTAATGAACCTTTGGTTTCATTATGTACTTCTTAAGTGTATGTGTATTTATTCTGTTTATTTTGTTTATTCTGTTTGAAAGGCAGGATTACAGAGAAAGGGAGAGACGGAGAAAGGTATATTCTTTCCACTGCTTCACTTCCCAAGTGGCTGCAACAGCCAAGGCAGGGCCATGCTTAAGACAGAAGTCTGGGATTCTTTCTGGGTCTCCCATATGGGTGGGTGTTAGGGGCCCAAGTACTCAGGCCATCCTTCCTCTGCTTTTCCTGGTGCAGCAGCTATGAGTTGGGTCAGAAGTCAAGCAGTTGGGATTCACATCTGGGGTCCCTAATGGGATGCCAGTATCACAAGTGGAAGTTTAACATGCTGTGCCACAATGCAGGCTCCTTCCCAGTGTTCTTGCAGAGATATAACTGGAACGTTCCTACAACCTTGTTCCTTGAATCTGTAGACCAAAATGTCAAGCAGTCTCATGACCCAGGTATCTACTGAGTTATTTATATACATCCACATGTAGATGGATATAGATCTCAGTAGTTCTATCTACTAAGCTCAATGATTTATTGCATTATGCAGTTTTTCAAATATATTATCTATTTTTATGGCTTCCAGCATTCTTCAAAGTTTTCCTAAGTTATCTTTTGTCGCTTCATTATTCTACAATCTAGTACTCTTGTGCTTGTGGTTATAACGCTTGTTTTCTTTCCTTTTTTCCTTTTTAAAGTACAACTATTTTCATTCATGATTTCTTGAGTTCTCATGTCACAATTTCTGACCACATATCATATATTGCATTGGATATTTATTGCTGAAGTTATTTGAGATTTGAGAGTTATATTCTTCTAGAGAGGAATTTTATTTCATTCATTTGTTTCAGAACACTAGTCTACTGAGAGCACTCCTTGGTAAGGTATCCCTCTTGCCTACCCCTGCCCTACCCAAGAGTATTCATCAGGGTTCAACTAGAACAGAAGCAATACAGTCACCATCAACAAAATGGCTGGTGTAACTGCAGGGGCAGATTCAGCAGTCTTGGCAATGATTCTGAAGTGGAAAGTCTACCTGGCAGGTCGTCCATAGGGGAAGGTCCTGAGTACATAGGAACTCTGTGAGCACAAGGTGCCCTGATAGCCGTGTCCACTCTTGTTGCCCATGATGTTTATGACATGGAGAGCCTACAGAAGCCAAGCCCCTTCATTGTGCAGATGGCACACAGCCATGTGGCCCAGGTGAGCACAAGGTGCTCTGACAGCCGTGTCCACTCCTGTTGTCCATGATGTTGGTGACAAGGAGAGCTTACAGAAGCCAAGCCCCTTCATTGTGCAGATGCGTATATGTGGCCCAGGGACTGCTTTGCACTCCACAGGGGATCCCACAGATTAGGGATCCTGTATGAGTGCCGCAGGGGCTGCTGGTCCTTTTGGACCTTTTAATGAGAGAACCTCTCTTGATCCCGCCAAACTATTAACATGTAAACAGAAAGAATTCTGGGGACTTAATTTCAAGGAAACCAAAGGACATATTCCAAAGCCATTACTTCAAGCAATCATTTATCTTACTGCCAGTATAGAGTAGCTTGCATTCTCTAGAATTTCATATAAATGAAAGCATACACAAGGCATTGTTTTGTTTGTTGACATGGGTTTCTTTAATCCAGCAAAATCATGTGAAAATCAATTTTTCTATCAATGGTTAACTTCTTTTTGATGAAATATGCCCCATTATGATTGTACCAGTCTTCTATTTCTTTCTTTTTTATAAGATTTATTTATTTATTGGAAAGTGAGATATATAGAGAGGAGGAGAGACAGAGAGGAAGATCTTCTGTCCGATGATTCACTCCCCAAGTGAGCACAACGGCCGATGCTATGCTGATCCAAAGCCGGATCCAGGAATTTCTTCTGGGTCTCCCACACAGGTGCAGGGTCCCAAAGCCTTGGGCTATCCTCGACTGCTTTCCCAGGCCACAAGCAGGGAGCTGGATGGGAAGTGGAGCTGCCGGGATTAGAACCGGTGCCCATATGGGATCCAGGTGCGTTCAAGGCAAGGACTTTAGCCGCTAGGCCATGCCCTGGGCCCTAGTCTTCTATTTCTTTGTTGAAAAGTTGGATTGTATCCAATCGCTAATATAAACAAGAGCACACAAAGCTTTGCAAAAATACTTAGGAATAAAATGGGAAGATTTTGTGATACGTTTATGTTAAAATGTTAAAGAACCTGTTTTTCAAAATTATTGGTCTATTATAGGTTTCCACAGTAGTATACTCCTATTAGTTTCAGTTCACCAATAATTAGTATGATGAGACCATCATTTCATTTCATTTACCTTATCTTATTTTTATTTTTACAGATTTATTCAGTTTTACTTTAAAAAGTAAGAGAAAATTAGAAAGAGAGACAGGCACACACAGAGAAATCTTCCACCTACTGGTTTGCCCCCCCAAATGTTCCCAAGTCTGTTTTGTGAATACATCTAACATTTTATGTTAAGATCACCTCATGCTTTAAAGAACTGGGTAGGCTTTGCATTCCATTTTACATTTTTGTTACTAGTTATACAAATTTTAATGGCTTTGCCTGATTGGCTTTGTTTGTAGTTTTCATCTGTGGGAAATAGTATTTATTATGTGTACACTTGAAGTTTTTTTTTTTTTAAATGGTTTTTGAGATTTTTTTCTCTTTCTTGAGAAGCATTCCTCTAAATGCCCACAAGAGCCTTTAGCTGGGGTCAAACTCAGGTACCTGTAAAGCACTCCATGTCCCCTACATGTGTATCAGGAATCCAACCATGCCAGGCACCGGGAATGCGCTCCTTGTCTCCCACATGTGCAGCAATGAACCAGCCACATAAGCCATCACCCCACCACTCTACCCTCTGAGGTCTGCATTAGCAGGAAGGAGAAGTCAGGATTGCAACTGAGCAGCAAATCTCCACACTTTGATTTGGGATACTGACGTGTTGACTGTCTACCCCATAAGCCATAAACTGTTTTTATTTAAACTTTTCTATTGTTCCAGTTCTTCATTAGGAACTGGTGAATCTATATTCCAGTTTGGCCTTCCACAAAACTAATTCCTGGCTCGCACGTGCTCTCTCTCTCTGAGTCCCAGTTCCCCTTACTAATGACACATGGGAGTCAGATGGATCTCCTTTCTGGCTCTCCGTCACTATGCAATTCTCTATTTTGTAGGTGGTACGTAATAGCAACAACTGAAATATTTACCTGAACATGTTAAGGTTGAGAAAAAGCAGGTTGTGAGTACTGCAGGTGGGCTAGCATTTCAAGACAAGAACAAATACCAAGTTTTGTTGTTTATTTGTTTTAACAAAGGAACCCAAAAATAGAGCTCCGTTGGTTACAAGATTCTTCAGGGGGTTGAAAGCAGGACTCCCTCATTTGTTCCTGTAATTCTTGTGACAAGGGACAAGGCTACTTCCTCCAATCAAGAACCCACCGAGGAGCCCCGGGCTTCCGGTCTCTGGCGCATTAGTAGCAATCATCTGAGGGCTCAAGTGGGACTGCTCTGGGAGTCAGGGAGGGGAATCAAATAATGCAGGTCGAGCTTTTCCTAACAAAGGAAACGCTTTCAAAGGAAAGAACATTCGTTGAAAGGAAAAGAACATTCCTTGAAAGGTCGCTGTGGAGTGTTAGGGGAAAAAGAGCCCTCGTTTCTCACGCCTCATTACACTTCTGAAGGAAGTTAGTGGATTGTAGATGCAGGACCCTATTGCACTTCAAGAGTGTCTCCTTATCTGAGAGCCCTGAATTTTGACTTAAATCAAAGCGATCCTTAAGTCAGTCTTAAGCCTCTTGAGAGAAAACAAAGGAGACACTAGTAGGAGATTGGGATAATGTGCATGGGTGGTCCGCAAGGGAAGGAATAAACAACCACTCTTCTGTCCCGCAGCATACATCACCTCAGTGGCGCTCAGTTGCACCCAAGAGGGGGAACAGGCTCTCAACCAACCAGCTGGGTAGGAGGTGTTCCAGATATACTGACTGGCTCCATTACAGGGCCCCCTCCTGGACCAAGAGCTCTGTCTAGCTGGAGCGTTGCCGTGGAGACAGAAGACGCTTGGGCGCAGGGAGCTTTGGGAGGCCAGGTGGCTGCCAGGCAACGGGAAACATTCGGGCTTGAGCTGACTTTGTGCTCCCAGACTTAGACGTTGCCCTGTCTCTGGGGACCCTCGCAAACGGCTATTGGAGCCCCACTTGGTGAGTCCTGCGGAACCCAACCTCGGGACCCGGCTCCAATTTCTGTGCCAGAAACTCAGCATAGCTTTGCGGAAACATAAGAGAAAGTCTTTTTTTTTTTTTTTTAAGATTTATTTTTATTATTTTTTATTGGAAAGGCGGATATACAGAGAGGAGAGACCGAGAAAGATCTTCCGTCCGATGATTCACTCTCCAAGTGAGCGGAACGGCCGATACTATGCCGGTCCGAAGCCAGGAGCCTCTTCCGGGTTTCCCATGCGGGTGCAGGGTCCCAAAGCTTTGGGCCGTCCTCGACTGCTTTCCCAGGCCACAGGCAGGGAGCTGGAAGGGAAGCGGGGCTGCTGGGATAGAACCGGTGACCATATGGGATCCGGGGCGTGCAAGGCGAGGACCTTAACCACTTGCGCCACCGCGCTGGGCCCCATAAGGGGAAAGTCTTAGAGAGGCAGTTAGTGGGAAGGAATGAATATCTGTTAATCTGAATATCAGTTTCTCTTCTTTTTCTTCTTTTTCAGACATGGGAAGTGAGGAAGCGTATCTAGGGCTTGTTCAGAATCCCATAATGAATAGTCAAATCTAGACCTGCCTGTGCTAGTCAACATTGTAAAAAGTGAACGTTTGTAGCTACTCTGTCTTGAGAAGTTCTCTAGCTGTAAAATACACATTGAATTTTCAAGGCATGATAGTAAACAGTAAAATGAAAGAAATTAATCATTTATTGATTGTGTTTTGACATAATAGTGTTTAGGATAAGTTCAAGAAAAGCACTGAAAGTTCCACCCATTCCTTTGGTTTGGTTTTTAAATATAATTACTTGAAAAATTAACATTACATATAAGTACATAAATATTACTTAGAAGTTAGGTATGTCAATACCTGCTTCAAGATCTCTTGAGCCACAATACTACTTTGAACAGTGTTTTGAAGTGGCAGCGTGCTAAGGAGGCACACAAGACCGCTACAACAGATCACACTGCTGATGTTCTGCTATTTGAAGTGTATGAATCAAAATGTTTGGTAACAAGTTCCTAAGTAATATTCTCTTGCACATTAAAGCTCCAGAAGCACTGTTTCAGGGTTTCTCCCTCAGTTCTCTTTTCTCTTTGATTTCTTGAATTCTAGGCTGTATTCCTCACACTGCCTTTTGAACGTCAAGCTCCCCAGGAGATGTTTACCTATTCAAATATGAGCAACGCTGATTTCAATACTAACTGTATTTCTTTGCATCCTTCCAAACCTAGGACAGTACAATCCTGGATCAGCATCATTGGAGAACTTGATTTAAATGCCAATTCCTATCTCCCACCCCAGCTCTAGGGCCTCTGGAAGCTCAAGCTCACTTCCTAATTTTTATTCTTCTAGTTCAAGTCTTTAATTTGAAAAGACCGGGTAACATTGATGGGTGTTCTTTGAGGGAGATGAGTAAATTCAACTGTGTTTAATCTTTCAATCCTCCCTCCGCCATGAACTTCCTTCCCTAATTTTTTTCTCTATTCTTTTATTTTTCTTTCCATGACTCAATCCCTTCCAAGAGGGAAGATGAATTTTCCGCCCATAAATTCTGAACACAACCTGAAAACTCCTAAAGATGATGCCCAACATGCTGTGTATTCAAGGCAGGATAGTGTAAAAACAAGGAGAAGAGTGAGTTATGTGCCAGCCACAGAAAATCAAGCTGAAACACAGACCCTGACCTTTAAGCACATCACGAGAGCACAGGAGAGAACCAGACGACGGCAGCAGCCTGTCAAACTGGAGCCTCTGGTAAGTGGAAACACCAGCAACCGTGGCTACTTTCCAGGGACAGAGCAAACAGCAACTTTGCTGAGGGAGATGGCAGTCATTGCCACAGTCTCAATGCACTGAGAAGGAAAGAAAAATCTGGAAGTGAAGAACTCATTAATGAAGTGACAAATACTGGGAACGTTTAGTCAATGAATGTTAAGTTGTAGGCATTGTTGAACTGGGAAGATATAGTGATGAATCAAGTTTTCTAGTATGTAACTTCTTTCTGGGATTAAGAATCATGTGGATACTTCATTAGTATGAGATTTTTTTTTAAATGTTGGAGTACTAAAAGTTTTAGTACACATATCACTTGTGGTTATATGGTTTTATTCAAGCAACTTGCCTAGTATCCTGCAAATTTTTTGCATGTCTATAGAAAGCGAAAGTTAAAAATGTTCACCCCTATGCTCAGGTGTTTGCTGTTACTAAAGGTTCTTTTTCTTACATGTTTATTCAAATGTGTTTACATATATACAACAGTACTTCAAAAAGTTGTGGAACAATGGAGTTATCAGGTAACACTATTTTCCTACAAACTTTCTGAAGAATTCTTATATATGTGTGTGTGTATATAATCATATGCATATATATGATTATATGATAGTTATAATGATCCTCAAGGAACCTGTCAAGGCTATATGTTTGACCCAGCAGACAAAGCCTGGTTGGGACATCCTGTATTGGAGTATCAAGATTTCAATACCCAGCTCCAACGCCCAACTCCAGCTTCCTGCTGATGCAGATCCTAAGAGGCAGCAGGAGTGGCTGTGGTGGTTGATTGGTTCCTGTGATCCATGGGGGGAGTCCTGAATTGAGCTTCCATGTGGGCATTAGAGGGGTGAACTAACAAATGGGAATTTATTCTTGTGTTCTCAGTTTTGAGCTCTTTGTTAAAATAGAAATCTTTCCAATCCATGCACATGGTGGCATCTTTTCTAATATCACAGCACTGTGTTTTCTGCCTGATTATACCAAAGCAGCATTATACTCACTAACTGGCCTCAATGATGCGAGTGCTGGGTGCTTCCTTTTTAATTTTGTTTTATTTTTTGTTACTTTACTATTACAGGTAATGCAATATTGATTGACCTTATCTTTGTACACCTATAGATTCCTAGAAGTCGTATTATATACGTCATGGAATTTGTACATTTTTCATTTTGAATGACATTTCCCTACTGCCTTTTAGAAAGGTTAAATCAATTTGCATTTTACAGTTTACATTTCTGCCTCTGTGGGAGAGAGCCTGCTTATCCACATCTTTGATAAACTGGATGCTCAATTCTTTCACTTTTGCTAGACTGACAAATTAAAAGTGGCATTGTATTGTTGCAATTTGCATCTCACTAATAAGGTTAGATTTATTTTTATTCATTCATTGGCATACATTTTACTAATTTTGTGAATTTTGTGACTTGTTCATAACCTTTGTCCCTTTTCAAATTAAGTTGCTTGCTTTTATTTTTATTAGTCTTAGAGTTTTCTTTTAAAAAATGTTTACTTTGAAACGCAGAGTAGCATAGAAAAAAGAGAGAGATCCTCCATTTGGTTCACTCCCTACATGGCCACCTCAGCTGGGCTAATGGAAACTAGGAGCCAGGCTTGCTTGTTTTCCCTCCCTTTTCTGTCCTCTCTTTCTCTGCTTTTCCTATTCTCCTTTTACACGTTTCTTTACCTGAAATTTCCTCAATCTCTGGCTCCCTTGCCTGTTGCATCTGATATTAGCCAGCTATCTACAGTATAGCCTTTATTGTCCATCACCTTTTTATCTTCTTACCTAAAATACTGAGAGGAGCTGCCTAGAACGGAGAAAGGCTTGTTGGGCTCCCAGTTTTGGAGGTTCACAGTCTGGGGTCTAGTGAGGGTGTGATGGCAGAACCTCTGCAGAAGGAAGATCCCGTGGTGAGCCAGGAAGCTGTCACATTCTCCATGTCCTTTTGTCTCTGCTTTTTAAATTTTTTAATTTATTTTTATTCTATCTGAAAGGGAGAGATACAAAGATAGAAAAAGAGATCTCCTATTCACCACTTTACTCCCCAAATGTGCATAATAGCTAAGGCATTAACCAGGGCAGAAGATGAGAGGCCAGAGCTCCATATGTGTCTCTCATAAGCATGATGACCCAAATACTTGAGCTGCTGCCTCTTGGGATGCACATCAACAAGAAGCTGGAATTGAAAGTGAAGCTGAGACTTAAGTGCAGCATTCTGATATGAAATGGAGGCCTCCTAAGCAGTGTCCTGTTTGTTTTGTTTTTGAAAGGTGGAGTTATAGAGGAAAGAAGAAGAGTTCTCAGATAGCCACAATGGCTAAAACCTGGGCTAGACCCAAACCCAGAACCTCCTCTGTATCTCCTGCTAGGGTGCAGGGGCCCAAGCACCTAGGCCATCTGCTGCTGCTTTCCTAGGTACATTAGCAGGGAGCTGGATCAGAGGTAGAACAATTGAGACTCTAAGAGTTGCCCTTTTGAAATGTTGGCACAGCAGGTAGAGGCTTAATTTGCTAAGCCATGACAATAACCCCAGTGTTGTTGTTGCCTTTGTTTATTTGTTTGTTTTGCTTTTCAGTTTTTATTAATATAAAGAGAACAGATATCATGTAGTTCATAGGTAAACTCTTAGAAGATAACCATACTTTCCTCCCTTCTTCCCACCCTGCCTCCCTTAATCCCTTTCCTTGTTTTTTTGTTTTGTTTTGTTTTGTTTTGTTTTGTTTGTTTTGTTTTGGGCAGAAACATTATTTCAGTTCAATAATCACAGGCTTAATGTATCACTAACCATAATATCTGACAAGTGCAAAGTAGAAATGCAACAGTTCCTCAGAAGTAGAAGCAAGGGGTAATAACAATCCAATCACAAAACACCCACCATTTCTATATTTTTTGGTCTCTCTTTGGTAAGCTGTCATGATTTGATCATGGGTCCCAACCCCCAGCCTACACTAATCAAATCCCTCCCGCAAAAGCCTAACCCTCAGAAACCACACTTGAATCAAGCCCCTTTCTTATTTACTCCATCAATTTTTTTGACATTGGTCTTTAACTGTTAACATGAGTTGTGGGAGCCAAATCATATTTAAACCACTACACATTTTCTGCTCTTCTCCATGTTCAATTTTTTTTTCTGTAAGATTTTCAAAATTTTTGTTTGAAATGCAAAGTTTACAGAGAGATAAGAAAAGAGAAACAGATCTTCCATCTGCTGGTTCAATCCCCAAATCCCCAAATGGCTGCAACAGCCAGAACTGAACTGATCAAAAGCCAGGAGCAAGGAGTCTGTTGTAGATCTTCCATGTGTGTGCAGGCCCCAAGGACTTCAGCCAATCTTCACAGGCCTCCTTGGTCAGAAGCAGAGAACTGTATAGGAAGCTGAACAGGCAGGATTGTAACTGGCACCCATATGAGATGCTGGTGTTGCACGGTGGAGGATTAGCCTGTTGAGTTACTGTGCCCTCCCCAACCATGTTCAATCTTTTAAACTTCCTCACCTGCACCTCCAATCCAGAACTTTCCTGGCTACTATTTCTTTTGTATGTGTAAATTAGGGATCAGTTTATCAATCTTTAAGTCATCTTGTTGATATTTTTATTACAATCATATAAAGCTTCCTGATTAAGCTAAAATTGACCCTTTTGACATCATTGGTCTTCCAAACAAAGAACAAAACAGTATTTTCACTTATTTAATCTTTTTGGGGGCATTCTGTTTTTAATTGCTCAAATGGTTCTTATTTTATGAGTTTATTTGCAGACTATTATTTCTGTATATTGGTTTTTCCTGAGTGTTTTTTTTGAGGGGGAGTTATTCTCATGCTTTTCAGATAAAGAAGATCATTTGATAATAAGAGTAGTTTTAATACCTTCTTTCCAATTTCTGTATTTGTGCTTAACTACATTAATTGTGTTGACTAATTGCAGTAGAATGTTTTAAAAACAGTGGCATAGTGAACATCTGGCATTCTTAGTAAAAACATTTCTAGTGTTTTCCATTTTAAGCATGATGATAGTAGTTAAGATGTTAAAAATTCTTTATTCTTTTTGGATTAAAAATTTTATCAGAAACAGATGTTGTATTTTATCAAATCTCTTTTCCAAATCTAAATATTTTCCCTTAGAATTAGTAGTTGGGGGCCCAGCACAATAGCCTAGTGGCTAAAGTCCTTGCCTTGCCCACTCCAGGATCAACATGGGGTGCCAATTCTTGTCGTGGTAACCCCATTTTCCCATTCAGCTCCCTGCTTGTGGCCTGGGAAAGCAGCTGAGGACAGTCTAAAGCCTTGGGACCCTGCACCTGTGTGGGAGACCTAGAATAAGCTCCAGGCTCCTGGCTTCGGAAGGGGTCAGGTCTGGCCATTGTGGCCACTTGGGAAGTGAATCAGCAAATGGAAGATCTTCCTCTCTGTCTCTCCTCCTCTGTGTATATCTGATTTTCCAGTAAAAATAAACAAATCTTAAAAAAAAAAGAATTAGTCGTTGGCTTTTTAAAAATATTTATTTTTGTTGGAGAGAGAAGGAGTGATAGAAAGATCCAAAGTCAGAAGCCAGGAGCTTCTTCTGGGTTTCCCTCCTGAGTTTTACTAAAGAACAAGGAAAATGGCTGTTTTATTTATTTTTTAACCAGTAATCCCACTGTATCCTTTTAAACATATGTTTAATGGTTATGCTTCTATTTTTAAATTACACAAAAAAAGTTCATTAAAATTTTGGTAATTTTGCCTGATTACTTTTTATCTCAATTACTTTTCTTGTTTTTTAAATTTTTTTTTTCATTTATTTGAAAGGAAGAGTTACATGTAGAGGAGGAGGAAATAGATCTCTCTGCTGATTCACTCCCTGAATGGCCCCAACGTCCTAACTCAGCCCTGATCAAAGCCAGAGTTTCTTCCTGGTCTCCCACCTGGGTGCGGAGGCCCAAGCATTTGGGTCCTCTTCTGCTACTTTTACAGCTTATTTTGGGAAGCTGAATTAGAAGTGGAGCAGCTAGTATCCAAACTGGCACCCATATTGGACAGTGGTATAACATGCAGAAGCTTATTGTGCAATAATACCAAAATAGTGCCCTCCCCCCAGCTCCTTACTTTATATTTTAAATCAGACTAGTGAACTATGACCCATGTGTCAATTTCAGTCCTGTAGTATTTGTGTGTGTGTGTGTGTGTGTGTGTGTGTGTGTGTGTGTGTGTGTGTAATGTTTGGCTGGATCACAGTCACATCCTTTTGTTTGGATATTATCTAAGGCTGTCATGTGATGACAGAGTTGAATAGTTATCACAGAATGTATTGTGCACAACATTTTGTGCAACAGTTGTATCGTGCGCAACAATGTCTATTCTAGATGCTTAAAACCAATTAGGAACTACTTTTAAAAAGAGTTAAAATAATTGGCTTTGTTATTGCTTTTATTTTATTTACTTGAGAGTGAATGTGTGTGTGTCTTAGATAACAGTAAACTCCCATGGCTGCAATGGTCAGAACCAGCTGCAGATGGGAGCTGGGAATGCAATCCAGGTGTTGGTGGAGACAGCTGGGAACAAGTTAACCTGAACCATCACTGATGCTTCCTGGGTCCCTTCTGATGACTCGGAGTCAGGAATCAAACCCAGGATTATGATGTGGCACAGGAGTATCTTAACTCCTAGGCCAACCATCCCCACCTGGCTCTTGATTTTAAAGTTTTACTATGTCAGGTAACTGATGTTTGCTATTGATTTTGTTCAATAGCATAAAATATTAAGTTTATTCCTGGTTTATTATGAAATTTTCATATATACACAAATTATGGTGGAAAATAAAATAAACAAGCACTTGTATCCAAACTTGTAGCATTGCATTTTAGTCACTTTGTTTTAATATTGTTAAAGGAGTATGTTGCATGTGCAGATAAACACCTTTTATACCCTGTCCAGCTTTAATGTCCCTTTTCTTGTCCCATAAATGATCACCATTATGATGAATATGACTATATTATTTTTAGTATGCTCACCACTTTGCTTTAAAAGGCTCATTTCTTTCAACTTCTCATTATAAAAAATGGAAATGCACAGAAAAGGCAAAAGTACAATGAATATGTATATATCTTCCATCTAGGTTCAAGAATTGTGTATTTTTGTCATACTTGTTTTATATTTCTCTCTATATGTACTCATGCTTGTTTCTTTGTTGTTTAAATTTCAAATATCATGATGCCTTACTCTTAAATATTTTGACATGCAATTCCATGAGGAACAACAATTATTTTCATATTATACTGTGTTCACACCTGGGACCATTTAAAACTCTAGAAATAATGTGATCTAAAAATCTACTCCACACTGAAATTTCTCCAAGTATTTTTGGAATGTATTTGCAACTTTTCACCCCTAACAAGAACCTAATTAGTGTTAATATGTTGCATTTGGTAGTTATTTATGTCTCTTCAGTCTCATTTTGGTTTAAAAGAGTTCTGCAACTAATATTATTAATGCCATCTCACCAAAGAGTCCAGGACTGTGTTGTAGCATATTACACATTCTGGATTTGTCTGATTGTTTATTCATGGTATCATTTAACTTATTTCTCTGTCTCCTTTAAGTCTGGAGACCTAAAAAGCCTTTGTTACCAAGATTGCTTCACAGTGATAGTTCTGGCAAACTTTATCATCTCAGGAAGTGTATAACGTTGTGTTGTCTCACTATTCATGATGCTTAGTGAAAACATTTAGTTAAGGTGATGACTGCTAATGTTTGCTTAGTTTAAACATTTGGTTTAGGGGACAAATTAATATATAATCTGTGGGTGATAATTTGGCATTGTGCAAATGTCTTGCTCCCTAAAACTCTTTTACAAAAATGAGTTTAGCCTCCTTGGTCAAATATTTCCTAGGCCAATCAATACTTACCTAGAGCAAATGTTATATCAGAGATGTCAACCAATTAGTTTTCTAATTCTGTCATTAGAATCGAATACTGCACCTATTAGATAGCATTGTTTTACAGAGAACACCTTTATCTCCTCCTCTTTTAAGTACTTTTTTTCAGAATGTTAGCATGGATGTATATCTTATTAAGAGCTCAAAATTCTACTTCATAACTGTAATTTTTCATTTTGATGCTTAAATCCATTTAGGGTCTTATCTTCAAGGCCCTGGGTATTTTTGACATATTACCAAAACGGTTTTAAAGACTTCCTTGTTGTGTATACAATAAGATGTTTAAGGCTAATTTGCATTTTTCCATGCCACCGCCATGGATCTAGGCATTATTTGAACTGGGAAATGATATTTAGAACCCAAAACATGATTACTGTTTACATACGTCACTGCTCTACATACTGCTTTTAGAACTTCCAATATATAGAGCTAGGAGTGTGTATGTGTGTGCATGCATGTGTGTGTAGAGTAGCACTTCTAATTTCAGTACAAACTCTATGAATTCGTCCTTCTCCCTTCCATAGTGAAAGCATGGTTGCTAACAATATCTTTATATATTTACTCATTTCCTTAAGTTTTCAGTACATGAAGACCTTTTCAAATGGCTACGTCGGTACTATGGCAGCAAAACTCTCAAATAAAACTTAATATTTTTTTGAATTGCAACTAGAAATCCCTATTCTGTATGAAATTTAATAAAGATATTTAACTGTATTTCATTCTAATGATTGTATGGTATCAACATTTACATTTATATTTCCAATACATTTGGCATTTATTCATGTTTTGTGTAAAATATGTGTAAATTGTTGGGTTTTCCAATGTTATTTTCCAACTATATTGACACGTTTTATTGGAAATGACATTTATCTTTTGTTTGTTTCTACATTATTATTATTTTTTTCTGTATCTGGAGTAAGGGGAAGATAAAAGGAGAAGTCCTACCCAGCCTCCCAACCATCCCAGGTCCCCGACGTGGGGCATGCTCTAAGGGTCCTGCTCAAGTGGATTTGATAGTTCAACAGTTCTGAATTGCTGCCAGTCTCCAATGGTGTCTATTTTAAAGTTATACTTTTATCTGAACATAAAGAAATATGAAGCCTGAGTGGGATATACAAAGACCTAAATGAAGCTCTGCCATACTCACAGAAAGCACCTATCAGTATAATAATAATATCAGTATAAAATAATATAAAATAGTATAAAAATAATATAAAATATATAATAAAATATAAAAATCATTGATCACAGTTTAACTCAGTCCTAGGGAATCTTACATTCCAGAGGTTATTTCTTGAACCTATGTAATATTCTCAAATATATAGATAACAAAGGTCTATAAATTACGTATATAATCTAGAAAAAAAAATAGAAAGGTGTTGACTTGCCTGCTAGATATCAAGATTATAAAGTCAAGATTTAGTAATTAAGTAATTAGAACAGTATTAATAGGACAGCATAAAATACTCGGAAGAAAGATCTATAGTGGTTGGTAAACACATATGCCAGAGGTTACATGAAAAGCTCAATGGGGAAAAGAATAAAATACTTAATGAATAATATTGTAAAAACTAGTAGTATAAGTAAGGAAAACATAGAATTGGACCCCACACAAAACTAAACACTAAGTTCTGGGAGGTTAACAAAAGCATAAAGGACCATATTTTCTGAACTCCCTTCATGGAAGGATTTGTTAGCCAACACAGACTTCAGAATAAAGATTATTTCAGGGATGAGAAAGGTCATTTCACTGCAGTAAGTGAGTCAACATGTGAAGGGACCACAACAACCTTGAACATTGAGGACATGCTGCAACAGCTTCCACTTATGTGCAGTAAAACCTGATAGAAATTGCAAGGAAAATAAACGAATCTGCAATTATAGAAAAAAATTCAATATCTTATGTAAATCAACAAGGATATGAAAGATCTGGGCACCAGTAATCAATTTACGTAGTTTCACATATGAAATACTAAATGACAGTAGAACACATTTTCAAGTACTTATTATCTGTATATTCCATATATAGCATGTTCTTCCCTGACTTCTTGCATATTCACTTATTGCAAAAAACAATTTGCAACTTTTATATTTAATAATCATTTGTATGGATATTAGATCCCTGACTTATGATTTCTTTCTTTACATTTTCTTTCAACATACAATACTACTTACAAAATCTAGTGACAATTTGATAGTCTCTTCTTTGCAAGCACCTTTGTACTTCTTACCTAGATTCCAAAACTCTTTTTCAAACACTTTTACTAGACTATGTGTCAGAATGAGGCTTTCTGGATTGCTATCCCCAATATTTGGTGTGTCCTTGCAACATGAAAAATCAAATTATTTCACATCTAAATTTTCCCTTTAATCATTTTGTTCATGAGTTTTTCTAATTCCATTTTATTTTTAGTATCATGAATGTTTAGGTCACTTTGAAATAGCATGTTATAAATTTTCATTGAAGCACATTTGTACTAACTGTAGGGTTGTGTTTTTTTCCATATTCCGTTTTGATTAAGGTAACTTAGGGTAAAAATTGACTACACTCCTGTTGGTTATTACTACAACACATTTGTAGAGTGATGTTAGTTTTACTGTGATTTTTCTTGAGAGAGGTGGGTAAAATCATTTTTGAGTATTAGAATTTTCTCATCTGTTGTTTTGCTAATGGATTGTGAAGATGGCTGTGTGCTCTCTGTGAGATTTGTGTGCCCTGCTCCTTTCCTCACAGCTCTTTCTGGCCTATCTTTTCACTTTGTCCAGCCTCTGCCCAGCTCAGGATTCTGTTGCTTTTAGTTGTTTTCCAGTGTGGGATATTACCGGAGGATGAGTGTTTGTGTTCACAAGTTCGAAAGCCTGAAGGACCTCAGCTGCTTTGTCACCTTCCGGCTGCTGCAGAGACCCTGATTGTAATTTGCAGCACCCGCATAGCATCCACTGTTAGTCTAAGTTCTTCCTGCCGTATATAATTTCCTCTGAATGTCTGTTGGAAAGTTCCAGGTTTCTCAAGGCCATTGTGCTGATTTTTTTTTTCTTTCTTTCTGTTTCCTCAACACTAAGACAATTTGATGGATTGTCATTACTTGCTTGGTTTTGAAAGGTATGGGAGGAGCTCTGCCCCTTAGTTCTGATGCAGATGTTTATAAGTTTTTGGTTTAATGATCCTGTTTTATAACTTGTTTTCATGTGTCATATTGTTGGAGGGATGTAAACTGAAAATTCATATCTTCATAGTGAATTTAATCCTTTTTTCACAAAGTGACCTTTTTATTGCTAATAATGCTTGAAATTGATAGTTTATTTGGCATTAGAATATCAGCATCTTTCACAAATAATTGTATGTTATGATATGTAACCTATTTGTGCATTTGTATTTTAGTTATATCTCTTATAAATAGAAATGTGTAGGATTTGTTTAGGAATTTACATCAGGATTTGCATTAAAGTGTAGGATTTACATTTAAAAATGTAAACTGACAAACCCAATCTTTTAAAAAATGAATTGATACTATTTTGTGCATTCCATAAGTGCAGTTCCAAGAAGACAACCACACTTTTCTCACCCCCGTTCTCCCTTAATACCATTTCTTCTCTTCCTACTCTCAACCAGTTTTTGCAAACACAATTATTTTGTTAAGTTTCAGAAGAGGGTTCTGTGTGGGGAGCAGCTGACCCCACGTGTATGTTATGCAGTCACAAGATGGCGGCTGGCCAAGGGCCAGGATGCGGGATTTGTCCCACCAGCAGGCAAACAGGAAGTCACAGGAATAGGCTAATGCCCCCCACCCCCGCGACTGCTGGCCTATCAGATAGCACCATGTGGACCCACAGGGAGAAGTGATAGGTGGAGAACTGTAAATAAGCAGCCCGCTCTTGGCATTGAACCCCTTTTGATTCGCCTTCCCCTTTTCGTTTGTTTGCCCTTCTTTTCCTTCAGCTTTTGGTTGGCTCGTTTGTGCGTTTGTTCATTTGTTGTGTGTGCTGGTTGCGGTGGCACTTCCTGTTTTGCCAGGCCCTTGAAATTCCTCGTCATTTTAGTGTCACTGTAGGGCGGCAACAGTTATGCAAAAATATCTGTCTTAAATCATGATTACAGATCATTGCTTAGTCTCTGAGAAATTATCCTAAGCATTTCCTGAATGAATAATCTCTATGTCTTCTCCTCCTTCTTACTGTGTAATACTGGTCTCCATTCCAGGTCAGTCCTTTCACACTAATTTAATTTTCTCTTTCCTCAGTAAGTGACTCAATAGAGATTTTTATCCAAAACCAAAGGAATTTACTCAAAAAAATTGACATACTCTCAGGACCTTTTCTCATCTAATATAAAGGGAATTAACTGTCATACTATGCTACTTAGAAGCTAGTTTATTATGTTAAGAGGTGGGTTTCTGTTGCCATAATTTGAAATTAGATTAGGTTAAGACATTGTCAATTTTAAAATCTTCAGTTAGTGCTGTAATGGTGGGAGGATAACATGTGCCTTCCTGTGGTGGTGATGTTAGTGAATAAGGGAAGCTTTTAATAGACAATTAAAATATGTATAATTTAAAGCTATTGAGCCTTTTCTATGATAACCTTAGTTCTGCAAATGTTTGTTGGTAAAATACAGAAGTAATGGAAACTAAGTTAAGAAATATATATTATATATAGCAATATATGTTATATTTATATATTATATGATACATATTGTATTTACCAATAGGTCTGCTAACCATAGTTTGATGTATGATTTTGGCTTTGATAGGGAAATGGTCCTGGGATAAATTTCTGACGGGAATAAAATTCAAAAATAATGAAGAATAAGATAAACTCGCTGTAATGTTAAAGAGATTAATATGTATCTCTGTTCCATAAAGCCAGTACTAAAAGTCTACCAAGATCATAAGAAGCCGGAATATATATTCGAACAGAACCGAGTTCGGTTAAGGACTCGTGGACTCCAGAAACCTTCACTAAGCACTGCAGAAAGACCTTCTATCAGTTTATCTACACAGCTTCTTGAGTACCGAGACGCTGAGAAAAGAAAAGAGGTATACTGTTAAAAAAACTTAACTGATGCTTTTATTTTTAGTTTAATGGGCTTTTAAGCTCACAAGAACATTAGCAGTATCATTTTCTGGAAGGTTATGTATGAGTTTGGGAAATATATTTTCACTTCATCTTATTTAAGGAACATTTGCACAATGAAGGAAAATCATAAACGAAACTTTTGAAATCTATACAGTCTCTTCTGAGCTCCTGAAGACATAGCAGTATTTTAAATGTTATCATTTTTCATAATTGTTACAATTTTTCATAATTTTATTGCTATAAAATTATAATTTTGTTGCAATTTTCGTAATTTTTTGGTCTCAAATGTCATATTAATTTTCACCTTTTTTTTTTTAACCAACAATGCAAGCTTAAAAATTGTGGGGAAGGACAGTAAAATTTGAGACTGAGTCAGCTAGAAAGACAATCTTTGGGGCCCAGCACAATGGCTCAGAGACTAAATCCTCGCCTTGCAAGCACTGGGATCTCACATGGGTGCCGGTTGGTATCCCAGTTGCTTCACCCCATCCAGCTCCCTGCTTGTGACTTGGGAAAGCAGTGGAAGATGGCCTAAAGCCTTGAGGCCCTGCGCCTATGTGGGAGGCCTGGAGAAGCTCCTGGCATCAGATAAGTTCAGCAATAGCTGTTGCAGCCATTCGGGTAAACTAATGCGTAGAAGCTCTTTCTTTCTTTGTTTTCTCTTTTTTTTTTTTAAAGATTTATTTATTTTTATTGCAAAGTCAGATATATATATAGAGGAGGAGAGACAAAGAGAAATATCTTCCATCCGATGATTCACTCTCCAAATGACTGCAATGGCCGGTACTGCACCGACCCTCAGCCAGGAGCCAGGAACTTTCTCCACATCTCCCACATGGCTTTGAGCCGTCCTCGTCTGCTTTCCCAGCCCACAAGAGGGGGCCGGATGGGAAGCAGGGATTAGAACCGGCACCCATACAGGATCCCAGTGTGTTCAAGGTGAGGACTTTAGCCACTAGGCCACTGTGCCAAGCCCGAGATTTTTCTTTCTAGCTCTCTTTTTCTCAATAAATTTGATCTACCTTTTGGGTAAAAATAATTCTTTAAGAAAAAAAAAAGAATTTTTGTAGCCTCTGAGAATCATAGATTGGTAAAGTTGCTTGCAACATATGATACTTCTGTCTGGGGAGAAATCATGAGAATTTGGCTTTATATGAATATCTGAGGATAATTAAAGGAACAAAGCTGGGAGAAAATGAAAGTGCAGTAAAGGTCAGAATAGAGCCTAGGTTACTCTGTGTGTGCATGCATGTCTGTGTGTGTGAATACTTTATATATCTTTAAATATGAAACATAACATATATGTAACTATATATATACATATATATGAAGTTTTTAAGAAATTATTTGAAAGGCAGAATTAGAGAGGTGGAGAGGCAGGAAAAGAGAGGGAGAGAAAGAAAGAGAATCTTCCATATGCAGGTTCATTCCCTTTAAGAGTCTCAATGGTCAGGGCTAGACCAGGCCGAACCCAGTAGGCATGATCCAAGGGCTTTTTCCAGGTCTCCCACATGGGTAAAGGGGACCAAGTACTTGGGCCATCTTCCACTGCTTTCCCTAACTCATTAGCAGGGAGCTGGAGTGGAAGTGGAGTAGCTGAACTGGCACCCATATGAGATGTCAGCACCTTGGGTGGAGGTTTAACCTACTGCTTCACACCACAACACTGGCCCCTATTCTGAGTTTTGAGCCAAAGAGATCTTTGGTGATTCACATTAAACATCTGGCTGCTAGTTGGGCTTTGGACATTGAGCTAAGTGCTAGTAATGCAATGCTCAGAATAGCCTCTGTCTTCAAGGATTTCATAGGCTGGAGGCGCATAGGGGAACAATTGGACAGTCAGATATGATGGAGCATGGTAACAGCACTGACTTATCACTAAAGATAGAAAGGAAATTGTGAAGAGCTGAAAAAAAGGAATAGCTGATGGTCAGAGAGAGGCTCAGTGGAGGAAAAACTATCTTCAGGAGCTGAGTGAGTAGAGGTAAACAGAGGTGAGGCAAGAGAAGCAATATTGATGGCAGGCAGCTCACTCTACAGAGCATCTTTAAAAGATTGCAATCAGATGGTAAGTTACATAGAACTTCTTAACTTTTCAATGTGGTTTCTGTGAAGTGGAGAGGTATGTCTTAAATATATCCAGAAAAGTTTTAATCGGCCCTAAATAAGTTCAGCATAAAATGAACAGTAAGAGCTTCAAATGAAAGAAGAGGAGAGAAATTGTCTGGGCCTCTGGGAGGGGAGGGGGATGCTGAAAATGAATGTTGAGTTGTGATTTATTTCTCTTGGTTGTAACTGGCACTCGGGGAAGAGTAAAGTAAAAAGTTAAGAGAGAGAGAGAGATTTAAGAAAGAGGGATATACCATGGAAATGAAGAGAGAAGTTATTCTGAGAAGAGAGTAAATATGTGTGGATTTTGGAAATTTAACCATTTGGATTTCCTAGGAAATTAAACAAATTACAAAGGGCTTAAAGGAAGAAAGGGAGGACTTTTTGATAACTAAGGAAGATATTTGTTTATTAATTTGTAGCATACATTCTTAGAAAGAAATGCTACAAGTATTCTAAATTTTTTAAATAAAAAGTGTTTTTTTTTCAAGATTTATCAGTTACAGCAGGTGGAGGGTGAGGGAGGGAGAGATAGCGAAAGAGATCTTCCATCTGTTGATTGACTCCCCAGATGGATACAATGATTTGCCAACAGTTTGAAATTTTTCAGTTCCAAAACTTCATGCAGTATAGCAATTAGTTACTGAGGCTAATATTTCTTCACTTTTTCTGAGTGTAAATTCTAATTCTTATGAAAATTGGCTCTTATGTAGGTCCATCAACACCTTGATGAGTCATTCTCCCCATCCCCTTCTAAGCTGCCACGTACTGGAATTGGAAGGAGAGGTCTCTTCAGCACCAGATCTTCCACTTATCCTAAGTACAATTTCCAAGACGTGGATGAAGTCATTAAGGCCAACATTTGTGATCCTCTGCAAATTATCAAAATAATACATGATAATGAACACCTTGGATTTCTTTATATGATCCCTGCGGTGGCAAAGTCTTCCATTGAATATGATACATTTAATCTGAAGTGAGTTCCCTTTCATGAAGCAGTTTATTATCACAAATGAGACTGTAAATATCATACATAATTTACTGAGTACTAATGACAAATATGCTCAAATATAATTTTGGTTATCATCTAATTCTAACTGAACCCTTTTTGCAATAGCATGGTATTTATTTTTTTCATTTACCTACTTATAAAAGTTGACTTTACTGGAGTAGTATGTTGTTGAACTTCTCACATGTTTATCGGAGTGTTTTGCCATGTAATTTTGATCAGTATTACAGACATTTTTGACATTTTGTGATTACTATGGAAAAATGGCAATTTACGTAGAATCAGTGATGGGTCATTTGGTTTACATTTCATATCAGTTGTTTTGCATTTTTACTGCACCTAGCACAATTTAGCACAAGGTAATTTTATACCATGTAATTTTAAAATACAGTATGTTACAGTCTCCTTCAAGGAGAGAGAGGAATGGCCTAAGCAATGGTAGAGGGTAAGAACATTGCAGGCAGCAGGAAAATGGTCACAAACCACTGGCCATGGGAGCATACGTGGTGTGCTCCAGAGGCAAAGAGGAAGCTGGAGTGATGCCAGCAGAACACAGGAGGCACAGGGGAAGGATCACACAGGGCTTTGTCACCTCCTGTAATGACTTCAGCTTTTACAAGCAAGGGAAAAAGTGGAGTTGCTGCTAATAGACACACAGAAGACTGGAGGGACCTGATTCACCAGGAGAAAGCTACACATTTGGGTCTGGACAAATTTGAGATGCTAATGAAGAAAGGAATCAGGTGGTATATGAAGGTGAATTGGGGTAACGGTAGAGAATCTTTTAAGATGAGAGAAATAGCTTTTTATAAGGTGAGAGAATGAACATACAGTAGAATTTTGTTTTATTTTCAGTTATAATATTTAACATAATATTGTTTCCAATAGTTAATACTTTAATAGCATTGTCACTTATACCATCACCTTAGTATGCTTTCTTTTTATGGTCCTTTATAAGCGTTTGGAAAGAAATTTGAAGATCTTAAGACTAGTGGAAAAAACTAACTATTTGCTGATTTTAAAATATACTTTTTGATTCACCTATGAAAATGTTTTCATAGCTTTATCTTTTGGAAAAAAAAAAGATTCAATAACCCAGAAACCAAGAAATGCCATTTCTGATGCTCATTTTCTATAGTAAGAGCCAAATTTTGCCAAACTTAAAATTGATTCTCACCCATTTTCCAGCACAAAATCAGAGTGTTGAATAGAAAACTGAAATGTGCGTTTATGTCCAAATTTGGAGGCTTATTGTATTTTCTAGACTAGTGAACTCTTTCCCTAGGGGACTTCAATTGATGCTTTATATTATGTGGGACTGACAATGTGATGCTTGCTAGTAATATCAAGATTTTCTTTGAGCAGATATTTTTGGAACCATGGGTTGTTATCATTGCATTTTAGGACTTGATATTAAATCATTCTCTCTAGCTTGAATTCCAAATATTATAACCAAGTGAGTAGAGACAATTATTTGGTTAATGAATAGAAGTTTAATATACTAAATACTGGGTGAATACAATGAGGATACATTTTTACCAACCTCCTTTTATTTTATTATTTTTATTATTATTATTACTTCAATTTACTGTCAGGCAGCAATGGACTTGGTGCATGGAGCCAATAATCACTATCAACTTTTCCTTAAAAAGTAGTGTAGAAGTGGGCATTTGGCACAGTGAGTAAAGCACTGCTTAGGAATCCTCATCCCATATGTGAGTGCCGCTATTCCAGCTCTGGATCCATTCTGGACTTCTACTTCACTAATGCTCACCAGCTCTGTTGTGGCCATTTGGGAAATGAACCTTTTGTGGCCATCTGGGGAGTGAACCAGCGGATGGGACATTTTCTGCCTCTCTCTAACTCTGCCTTTCAAATAAAAAAATAATACTTTACAGTAAAGAACTGAATAAAGGTATAATGGATCTAAACTATAATGGTCATTTAAAGCTGCACTTGTCACACCAAAACAAAGACACACCTAAGGAAGATTTGTTAAGAAAGAAAACACAAGTTGCTCAAAATGTTCCCTTACTAACAGACACTGCATGCAGGAAAAAATCTTGCTTTAACCAATTCTGTGTGGTGCACAAGTCGGCATTTGTCATAAATGCAGTAATTTATGAAGAAAAGGTGTTTAACAACTCTTTGTCCCAATTATTATTATGAACATGTGCTGTGGGTGGACGTTTTTCCTTTGTTTCTGAGCTGGGGCTGGCAGAGGCACGTGGCAGGCATCAGTGTCTGAGCACTTAGCTGTGTGTGCCGCAGGAAAGGCTTGGCTCTGCTATGAGAGTGCAAGAGGAGGCCTCCCTTCTTAACATTGGGAGAGAATGAGAATTTTGAATCTTTCAAAATCAGAGCTACTGACTTTGCACCTTTCTACTGTTGTATGATGAATAGTGATCAAAAGATTTTATTTCCATCATGAAATGTGCAAATTGAGGATGAACACACTTATTCTAGTATTTAAATGAGTATAATTAAAAATTTGGATGGAACTAGGAATATTAGTAAAGATCATTTCTAAGGTTTTAGGATGATTGCCCAAGGAGTAGGTCTGAGAAACCTATTTAGCATTTTGAATAGACAAACAATCACTTTGGTCTCATAGGTTCAAGGTAAGAATATGATATTGGCATCTTAGACTGGCTGCATTCTCTACATGGCAAATTGCCCTTCTTGAGTGCAGATTTGGCTCTTGCCAACATTCAGTGATTTTACTGATTGGAGGAAAATGAGTCACCACATTCTAGAGCACATACGTATCCAAAAATTATATTTAAATGAGAACATTTTAGAAGCTACTTTTCAATCCAAATGCAATCAGAGGTGCTAAGAATTTTTTGTTTACCACCATCTCCCCAAATTAAGCTTTCAGCTTTAGAGTGTAATTTACATGTCAACTTAGCATCTGATCCATGCTAAAAATGGATGCAAGTAAAATGATGTAAAGAAAGTCTGGGTCTATACATTGCCCAAAGATACAAAACCATCTGACCAAAGTTCAGAATATAAACTTGTATTTTCAAAGAGCAAAACTTGTTATTTATGAAATTTTCATTTCAGCAAGATTGGGGAAAGGAACCAAAATGAATCCCCACACTGTCCTTCATTGACACTAGAGAGAGAACCTCTTTATTAATTTTATAACATTATGGTATATATGTCATTTAAATTTTGTCATAAGACCTTGGGAAGGTTCATAAACTCTTAGTGATCTGAATGAGTGCTGAATGTTCATGGCTTGATGTCTGAGTTTCCCAAAGAGTGTTTCAAAGCAAATGACTAGAGATAAACCCAAGTGGTTATGGGGGTAGATATTTATAAAACGCAATCATTGAGAAATTTACTAGAATGAAATTTTCTTATCGCAGCATATCTGCTTGCCCAGAGAGAACTTAGTGCTGGAAATGTGATACAGCCCAGGTTACTTTCCTAGTGAATCAATCCACATAGGGTGATGTTATTGTACACTGTCTTTATTTTTTTAGTGAAACTCAGCTTAATGACAAAACTGCTTCGTGCACATGAAAAACACAAAAATCCTTGTTTAGTATTGTGGTTTGGTTTCATCTGCTCTTTTTCCCTGTAGGTTTTCTATGAACATAGAAATGTAACGGCTGCTTTTTATGTATTATTATGATTTTACATTAGGTCTCCTCCCCCTCATTTACACGGCCCTACACGGCCCTAAATATTGTATCTATCCTTTATTCCTCCTGTCTTATGTTTTCAAAAATACAATTTATTTGAAAGTCAGACAAAGACAAAATAAGACAGAAGTCTCAACCACCAGTTCACTACTCCAGTGCCCACAAAAGCCAGGGCATGGTCTGACTGACGCCAAGAGCCAGAAACCCAAGAGATGTTGGGAACATAAATATGTGAATCATCTGACCTGCTGCCTCCCAGAGTGTAGAATTGGAAGCAGAGCCAGAACTAGAATCTGATACAAGAGGCAGGTATCCCAAGCAGCGAATTAACTGTGGCACCGAATTCTTACCCCCAAAATATAATCATAATTAAATAAAATTGCTTGTAAAGATCCCTGTAGGCCTCTCCAATTTCCTAAGTAAAATGCTTTTAGTGATACATGATTATAGATTTTAAAATTATTTTGCTTCTTAAATTCATAAAATCTGTCTTGATAGTCCTGAGTATTTTAACCATATCCTGAAAAAGACTTCACAAAACATTTTTATTGAAAATCATCCAACTTTTTAAAAAACATTTGTTTTGAAATATAGAGTTAAAAAAAAAAGAGAAGAAAAGACAGAGGAAGAGATCTTATACCCACTGTTTCATTCCCCAAATGGTCACAATGTCCAGAGCTGGGTCATTCCAAAGTCAGGAACTTCTTCCTGGTTTCCTGCATGGTTGCAGGGTCACAAGGACTTGGGGTATCTTTTGCTGCTTTCTCAAGTGCATCCAGCAGAGAGCTGGATCAAAAATGGAGCAGCTTGGATCCAGACCAATGCCCAAAAGCAATACTGATCCCACAGGAGGAGGCTTAACTTACTACACCACTATACCAGTCCCCCCAATTATCTAAATTTTAAAAATTCCAATTTCTAGTATCATTAGGCCTATAATTACCTTAATAGTTTATGTTTAAGGAGATTTAATTTTGACAGATATTTTTCTTTACACTCATTCATAATAGAAAAATTTTTACTTAAAATTTGAAAATTACTAGATCTTTGAGACAGACATAGAAGCTTAAAAAGATTAGAAATTAGGCAACAAAATTGTCTGCTATTTGGATTTGAGAGTTACACCATTCACCTATATTTTTGCCTATATATCTCATCTGAAAATATTATCCAAAAAAACCTGTGAAACCAGCAAGCTGTCTCAACACCTTAGCAGAAGAGGCCCATTCCACCAAGAAAGGGGCTTGAATATTATAAAGCTTCAAGAACAAAATGTACGTCAAAGTTCTCTTAGTATCAAAGCAGGGCAATCAAGCAGTTAGGAATGCAGAACTGAAGTTCACCAGCTTATGGAAAACCTTTTGGTAGGAACTAGAAAAGCAAATAAAATAATAAACACATTAATAAGTCAACATGATAGAGAGCATAGATTATTATAATCCAGTTTTGATGAAAATGTTACTAGATATTAGTAAACCTACAGACATCAATAAATGCTATATGATAGTATTAATTAGAGTACCAGAAGGGAGTGGCCCCCCGATGTGAGCAGTTTTAAGTCTCTGCGAAGCTGGCATGCCATATGAGTGCCAGCTCCAGACTCGGGTCCGTGTACCCACACAGGGAGACCTGGAGGAAGCTCCAGGCACCTAGCTTCATTCTGGCCTAGCCCCTGCTGTTGCAGCCAGCAACATATATATTATTATCAACACATCCGGACAAAGATTAGGAATTCAAAGCTGAAGTTCTGCTTTGGAAAAATTGATGTTTAAAATGGTTCTCTAGTGAGTTTTATTGTTATGAATTTAAACCTAGCAAAAGATTCTTACATAGAGTGAATTCTCCCTAACAGAAAACATCAATTGTTTCTGAAACAATTGATGTGAAAGAGTTTGCATAGATTTTTAGATCAACTTACATTGTGGTAAGAAAATTTCAACATTGCCAGTGGTCAAAGGAAGAAAAGAAACTATTACTAGAATTAACAAGTAACTGTGTCTTCGGGGATTTAATTTCTTGACAGAGAGAAAGCTCCCTCTGGCTGGTTCATTCCTACAGACCTGCAATGGCGGGGGTTGCTCTCAGCCAGCGACCTGCACATGGGTAGCAGGAACTCAGTCTCTTGAGCCGTGCTGCTGCCTCAGTCTGCACCGTGAGAAAGCTGGAGTCAAGAGCTGCTGAAAGGTGTAGATCCGTGACACTAGATTATTAACCATTAGTGTCAACACCTGCCCCTCGTGTGTGATTTAAAGAGAACAACTTAGCCAAACTGCACTAATGGAGAGGGACCTGTCACCTCACAGAGATATAGCAGGAACTCAGATGATATAACAATAAATCATCTTCTGCAGTTTGCTACCTCTTACGTCTACAAGTTTGTCAACAGTGGTGATGATCAAGAATTTGAATAGATCTTTCATCCTATTTTGACCAGAAATTCAAATAGCTGCTCAACATAGTTATGGTCACAGCTGTGGGTTTTTTTTTTTTTTATGAGCTAGGCTTTATTTGATAGTTTAATCCAATATTTGTCTTTTTAAATCTTGTCTTTTACTTTCCTTTTTGTGTAATATGAAGAAAACTTGTGATTATGCCTTCACCAAGCCTCTGCAGTTTACATGAGTATGTTATGATGTGTTTGCATTGTATAGGTATTTTAGAATACGCAAATCGTGGCAAGTCTTGCTTTAGGTTTTGGAACAATTTTGTCCTGCATGTGAATCTGACCGTTGTTTAAGTCAACAGGTCTGGTCCCCTGGTAACCTAAAAATCCAAACAGTAGATAACATTGCTATGACAAAGAAAGATTTGTAAATTGTATCTACATTGGGAGGAACTAAAACTGAGTCACAAAAACCTTAGTGGGGACAGGAGGGTGGGTCGTAGCTTTGAGCCTCCCATAAAGCAGAGACTGTGGGCATAGCTCTTATGGCAGCCTTGGAATCTGTGCTTTTGTTGTAACTGCAATAAATATTGGCTCTTGTAAGGAAAAAGAGTTTTAAACCACAGTGGCTTCCACTGTGTGTCTCTTTTCATAGCATCTGAGTTATCTGAGTTAGTCTCTGCTGGTGACTGCTAGACTGGTACAAGGACTCCCACAGAAAAGGAAAGTCTGGCGCTCCCCTGATGGCAAGACGTAGTTCTTGTTTTGGTCTTTCTGAGTAAACAGGTGGCAAATATAGCCTACAGGAAGTCATCACATCTATGAAAACCCCTGCTGTGGAAGTAATTAAATGTTTCTTTTCATGTTGGTATAAAAGGAACCACTGTTGGTACGTGATAATTCCTTCCCTGGTAGATAACTTTTGTATATATCAATGTAACTCGTACCTCACTGTTATTTTAATTATGAAAATTTATATTTTGGTTTTTTTTGTGTGTGTGTGTTTGCTTGTTTTGGTCATTGAAACATGAACTTTTGGAGATGGCATTGTGGTGCAGCAATAAAGCTATTGCCTGCAATATCAGTGGCCCATATGGAATCTGGTTCATATCCTGCTATTTTACTTCTGATCCAGCTCCTTGTTAATGGCCTGGGGAAAGCAGTGGAAGATGGCCCAAGAGCCTGGGTCCCTGCTACCCACTTGGGAGACCTGGATGCAGCTCTTCGCTCCTGGTTTTAGGCTGGCCCAGTCCAAACCGTTGTGGCCATCTGTCTTTCCCTCTAATTCCAACTTCCCAAAATAAGTAAATATGGAAGATCAATCAGCTGCCCTTTGTTTTTAGGTCATCTTGAAGGCAGGTTGTAAATTTCCGATTTGGGAGAAAGTCATTCCAAGAATATCTTAATTATATGTCCAGTACTGACAACTGAAGAAGGAGAAATATTTGAAATGTTTGCAGATTCCTTGCCAGCACAGTGTGATGCCTGGCAGTTGCACAGATATTCCTGGTGTGAGTTAACTGGAAGACAGTGCAGGGCTGATAATTGCAGAGCCTCCCCAAGACCTTTTTCTTCAGAGTTCTGAAGTAGGAGAACCATCCCAGAGCTACTGTTTGTTTGCTTGCTTTACGGTCCTATAGCTCTTGATATTCAAAATAGTCTTCCTGTTCAGCTTTCTTTTTTCCTTTTCTTTTTTAAAATTTCTGTATTTATTTGAAAGGCAGGGTACACAGAGAGAAAGGGATCTTCCCGCTGCTGGTTCTCTCCCCAGATGGATGCAGTGGCCTGTGTTGGGCCAGGCCAGAGTCAGGAGCCAGGAGCATCATCTGAGTCTCCCACATGAGTAACAGGGGCCCATACACTTGGGCCATCTCCCACTGCTGTTCCCAGGCCACCAGAATGTGAGGGCCCCAGTGGAACTCAAGCTGGGGGTCCGTATGGATGTCAGCATCGCAAGCAGTGCTTTAACTGTTATTCCACAATGCTGACCCCTTAGTTTTACTTGTAAAAAACATATATTTGTAGATAAAAGATTTAATCCCTCCTCTTCCTCCCCCATTTTCTCCTCCCACCTTCCACCCCCTGTATTGTCACAATAGTATAGTCCCTTAGCACTAGTTATGTGTTAAACTTAAGACATTTAATTGTATCATGAAATAATAGTAAGTACTGGTAAAGGTAGAAAACCTTGTTTTGTAAAATAGAGGTGTGTTTGTAAGCTGGAACTGAGCTAATCTGAGGCTGAGCCAAGACCTTTTTCTAGTCTCTCACATGGGCACATGGACCCAAGGAATTGGACTATTCTCCACTGCTTCCCAGGACATTAGCATGGAGCTGGAACCAGAGCTCATACAGGATTCAATGCCACCACCCCAGCTCTCCAAGTCTTGTGACTCTAATGATCAAATACATAGCGAAGGTTGGGGAATTATCCTACATCCAAATGGTATTTAGTGCCATCTGCTGTTACCTAAGGAGTGTATTCAACATAAAAATAGTTTATTAAAAAAAGTTTTAGGGCCCAGCGGCGTGGCCTAGCGGTTACAGTCCTCACCTTGAATGCACCAGGATCCCATATGGGTGCCGGTTCTAATCCCGGCAGCTCCACTTCCCATCCAGCTTCCTGTTTGTGGCCCGGGAAAGCAGTCGAAAGCTTTGGGACCCTGCACCTGTGTGGGAGACCCGGAGAAAGTTCCTGGATCCTGGCTTCAGACTGGCATAGCATCAGCCCTTGCAGTCACTTGGGGAGTGAATCATCGGACGGAAGATCTTTCTCTCTGACTCTCCTCCTCTCTGTATATCTGACTTTGTAATAAAAAAAAAAAATAAATCTTAAAAAAAAAGTTTTAAATTGGGGACAAGTGTGGTGGTGTAGTAAGCTAATTCTGCAAGTACCAGCTTCTCATATGGGCACTTATTTATGTCCTGGCTGCTCTACTTCTGATCCAGGTCTCTGTGGCCCAAGAAGGCAGTGGAACATGGCCTGGTGGGCCCCTACACCCATGTGGGATACCCAGAATAAAGCTCCTGGCTCCCAGCTTCAGATGAGCTCAGCTCTGGCCATTGTGGACATTTGAGGAGTAAACCAGTGCATGAAGGACCTTTCACTCTGTCTTCGTCTTTGCGTAAAAATCTTTCAAACAAAAAAAAAGCAAATTTTCAAAATCTCTTTAAAAATTTTTTCAAAAGTTAAATATTTTTCAGAATCATTTTATCTATTTACATAGGAAAAGTAAAACAAGTGGTTAAATTTGCGTTAAATATTTTCTTAACTTCTTCCAATTTTCATTTGTTCACAGAGTTGTAGCTTATGAGAACATCAATAAAAATGACTACTACACCATTAGCCAAAGGGCAGTCACACACATTTGTAATAATGACATTGAATTTATTGAAATTGAGCGATGGGAACAGGAATATCTGTATCACAGAGAACTCACTAAGATTCCTATATTTGCACTCTTCCGGAAGTGGAAAGCTTTTAGTGTATGGAAGAAAAACGTCCGCACTAAGAAAATCACTGGATGTCGAAAATCTCTACGGAAAAATTTGTTCATTGTTAATCCTGTATGTATTTACTAGTCTTATGTAAATGAATTATTTAGGGGAAAATGAGTGAATATATTACAGATGTTAAAATAGATTATCCCCGAAACAGAACATTCCATCTTTTTTAAGAGAATCAGCAATTTTCTTCCAGTCTGGTTATTTTGGAGTCAGTCTTTTCTGCATGTTAACTAGGTTTGCAGAAAGGCAAATTGAAGAAGAAATTTGGGGTTCTGCTGTGGGTAGAAAAGTTGTGTATTTTTTTTTTTAGTATAATGAGCTGAAGATGCCCATTTCCCTCCCCCAATCATTGAGAAAATCTATTCTGTGATATAAAATAATTAGGGTTTGTTTTCATGAGCCAGGGCCTCCAAAAATATCATTTGTGTTCCTCACCATGGACTCACAGAAGGGAAAATATTGACATTCAGTTAGACAATGATCAGGATATGTAAACAGTTATGAGGACATATGTGAACTCTACACTGAATTTCCACTTGCATTAGAAGCTTTTTAATATGGTCCTAGACATGAATTGAAATTAGCATCACTGTGAGGTCCAGAGTACTGAGTGCTCACCCATTTGTTTTTATGGCACTGCATCATCACCCTCTTAGTTCAGAAGCCTCAAGTTTCCTTTTATTGGTCGTTTCTTTCATCTTGTATGAGGTAATCTGACAGACTGCAGCTATCATGTCAGTTATACCATACAATAACACACCAGGATTATGACAAACATAAATATTAGCACAGAGCAAATCTATATAATGTACCATTGCAAGTCATCTCTGCCATCAAGCACTCTGAGCTGTGGGGAGGTATCACAGCCCTTCTTGGCATCAAACTCAACTCCTAGACCTCTAATTCCATTATTATCCATCTGTTGTCTGAAGCTGTTTTACCAACTTTCATCTTGTACCACATCTTGAGTACTACAAATACCATATCATTGGTACTAAGTATATAACATAGTTCTTCCTAGATTTGCCTGAAAAATATGTCTTTCAATCTTTGAGGCTTCATCTCTTGAGCTATCATTTTCTGTCCACCATTCATGCCAGTGAAGTTTTTAACCTTGATAGTATATTCTCTTTGGTCTTCACTGGCTATAACGTTCTATTTATTGACCTAAACAACAGACACATTGTGGTGATTTGAAAATCTATTAACCCATATACATATAGTTAGATTTGGCTTTGTTCTCTTAGATTAATACATTAGCCCTTGCATTACCATTATGTCTGGCATTATACATTATTCAAAAATAACACAAAGATGCTTTTGATTATCATTGGTCAAACCTAAAGATATTTAAGGTATTTCCCAGTTTTCTGTTCCTTACTCTCAATTTCATTTCAACGTGTATTTTCTCAAAATGAAAAAACAATTCAGACAATTTAATCTGATAATTCAAAAATGTACCCATCTAGAAAAAAGTTTCAAGAGTATTCTAACTTAATCTATGCATTTTATAGTTGTAAGTCCAGCTTTTTATCATCACTAGTAACTATTTGTGCTTTATTGAATTTATTTTATGTTCTTTTAAAATATAGGGTTTCTTATTGTTACTAAGTAATGATAAATTTCTGTTTTTATTCAGTACTTGCGACCAGCTCTTCTTAGAATAAATGACATGTGTTATCATTTGAGTTTTATGGGACTTTGTTATATTGAAAAGTGCCACACCTACACCCTGCAGGAATTTAAGGCTGCACAATTCATGAGACTGACAGAGGTGAGTAGCTTTCCTTTTTTTCTAAAAAGATCAAGGTATGGCTTTCCTATGACTACTTTCTGTGTCATTAATTATGTATTTCCATCAATGCACAGGTGACAGAGCGCTTAGAAGAATTTCGAAATGAGGCAAAACATGTGGTCAGAAAGGCTTGCCGGTGTGCTTTGCGTGCTGTAGGATTCATTCCTGATGACTGTACACATACAGCTCTGGAGGGTATGAAGCGCCAAGACCTTCGACATATCAGCAGTAGTAGTTTTCTAAAACATCAGCTCTTTTGTATTCTACTTGTTTTAAGTTAAATAATGATCCTATTTTTCAACATTGCCAGCATTTGCTTGATATGTATACACTTATTGTGTTTTGCAGTATCTGCTGCATTTTTCTCACAATACTTTTATGGGTAGCATTTTTAAACTGGAGACATTCTTTTGTTCCATTTTAAGCATTTTAGAATGGACTCGGGTTCTCATTATGTAAAGATTTATCCAACTTAATACAACAGGTTTTGTTACAATTAGGAGACTAGGTAAATCTTAGGGCTGGCCCAGTTGCCATAAACTGTCAAGGAGCTCTGCCATGCAGATGGAAATGAAAGCAACGACATTTGTAGGAAAGAGAGGGCATGGTGTAAAGATCCACTCCTAACAAATCAGCCATAGCATTTTGTTGAGTTTAAATCCTTTGACATGGCAGTCTTTTGAATAATGGGACTGTGTAGCTATAGTTGAAATGCTTCATGGCCCAAAAGATTTTGTGTTTTAATTTTATCTTTGCTTTGAATCCATATTGATAGAATTTTTACACAATAATTCCTGTTGTTGTGCCTTCTCTTGTTCTTAGATTATTGTAAGTTACTAGACCGTGCACATTTCCGTGAAACACAGGTTGAACTGCCCACTTATGGGGAATCTGAGAAAATGACCTACACAGAACAGGCCAGCAAAAGGCACCATTGCATGAGACTAACGTGGTAAATGATTATTTTTTTTCTTTCAAGAAAAATTTGAGACTAATGTCATGGCATAACACATTAATCCTCCACCTATGACACTGGGATCTCGTATGGGCATGGGTTCCAGTCCTGGCTGCTCCACTCCTGATCAAGCTCCCTGCTTATGGCCTTAGAATACAGCAGAGGATGACTCAAATCCTTGGGACTCTGCACCTACATGGGAGACCCAGAAAGAAGCTTCTGGCTCCCAGCTTTGGATTGGCTCAGCTCTGACCATTGATGCCATTTGGGGAGTGAACCAGAAAATAGAAGATCCCTCTTTTACACGCAATTTCTCTCTCTCTCCACTTCTCTCTGAAAAATCTGCCTTTCAAATAAAAATAAATAAATCTTAAAAAAGAAAAAATTAGACCATTTGTCCTGCATAAGTTTTGTTAAAAATAACCATGGAAGTGGTGATATGTTAATTTGTGTTATTGATGTAATTCTTTCATTATATGTGTCAGAGCATGTTATAGACTTTAAATATATCCAATTAAAACTAGAATAAAAATAGAAATAGTTTTAATAAATAAATGGCATCTCTGGGACCAGGGTTATGGTACACGTGGTTAAGCCACCAACTGCAGTGATAACATCATATATGAATGCCAACTCAAGTCCTGGCTGCTCCATTCCCAGTTCAACTCCAAGCTTATATGCTGGGAAAGCAAAAGATAGCCCAAGTGTTTAGGCCCCTGCCACCCACATGGGAAACACAGATGGAGTTTCTGCCTCCTGACTTCAGAGTAGCTGTCCTGGCCCTTGTGGCCATTTTGGGGAGTGAACTAGTGGATGGAAAATTCTTTCTCTCCTTCTTTCTCTTACTTTGTCAATTCACCTCTCTCTGTAACTCTGTCCTTTGAATTAATAAAATATGCTTTTTAAAAAAATGTGATAGAAGTGAGCACTGAGTAACAATAATTGGTACTACTTAGTCCACAAGTTTTTAATGTGTGGTGATTTGGTTTCCAAGATCTACTTGGTAACCATGTGATTTCAGGATGATGGAAAAATCCAAACTCAGGACAAAGTCAATAAAGTATGTCATCATAAAAATAAAAAGGAATAAAACAATGGCGGAGGGGGGATGGTGCAATGGGTCAACAGGCTAATGCTCTCCCTCAGCACTGGCATCCCCTATGGACACTGGTTTCAGTTTCAGCTGCCCCACTTCTGAGCTGACTCCTTGCTGTGGAAGGGGGGCAGCAGAGGATGTCTCAGGTTTTTGGGCCGTTGCACCCATGCTGGTTCATTCCTCCAAATGGCCAAAACAGCTAGGGCAGGGCCAGACCTAAGCTTGAAGACAGGACCTTCTTCTGGGTCTCCCACATGGGCTCAGGAGCCTATGCATTCGGGTCATCTTCTGCTACCTTCCAAGGCACATTATTGGTGGGGATCTGGATCAGAACTAGAGAAGCCAGGACTAAACCAGTGCCCATATGGGATGTTGGTGCTATACATAAAGTCTGAGCTTACTACACCACTGAGCCGGCCCCTCCTTTATCCGTTTTGAACCAGAAGCTGTTGTGTCTACCTGCTATGCCACAAAGCTGGCCCCAGTTCCACCAAATTTTACAACAGCCTGCACTTTACCAGTCAATGCGTGAAACTGCGTAGCAACTGAAGTCAGTCAAGACATTAGTGAGGCCATGACCATGTCAAGGTGCTTGGACCGTGACGATCCACTTGACCAGAACAGAAAGTTACTCTGTTTGTCTTGCTGATTCAATCTGCATCCTAGGTACCCAAGTAAGAAAAGATTACATTTGTACCTTTGGGTTAGTAATTACTGTCAGACGGCATTTATTTAAAAGCAAAGATTTCAATTTTGCCATTACAGCACAAGTTTAAGATGTTTTATTGCATGTATCTTTGTTTGTTTACTTTAATATCTTAAAAAGATCTTATGGCCCTTTATCAAGATGAATGGAGTGTCTCTTCTTTAACTGCATTGCTCATTAAATATCTTATGGATATAATAATAAACAAAATTTTTAAAGATTTATTTATTTTTATTGGAAAGACAGATATACCAAGAGGAGAGACAGAAAGATTTTTCATCCACTGGTTCACTTCCCAAGTGGCTGCAACAGCCAGAGCTGGACTGATCTGAAGCCAAGAGCCAGAAGCTTCTTCTGGGTTTCCCATATAGGTGCAGGGTGCCAAGACTTTGGGTCATCCTCTACTGCTTTCTTATGCCACAAGCAGGGAGCTGGAAGGAAAATGGAGCAGCCAGAATACAAACTAGTGCCTATACGAGATCCTAGCACGTGCAAGGCAAGGATTTTGGCCACTAGGCTGCTACTCCAGACCCATAAACAAAATTTTTAAAAGGAAAAATAAATATCCTATTGATGAATTAGAACATCTAGCCAAAGTTGTGCTGTGTGTCTACATGTATCTGTGCTTTAAAAGGAGGAATGACTAAGAACAACGAACTCTTCTGAACAATAAATATATCTAAGTGTAATTAAATGAAAAATCAGGAAGAAATGTAATCCTTTGAAATTAATACCTGCTTTAGAGCCACTGTCAAAAGTATGAAAATTGAATCTGTGTTTTGCTTTTTTTCTTACTAAGCTTTATCCGTCTAACTGACTATCTAATTGAGAACACAATGCACGTCTTAACAGTAAACTCTGTGAACTCTCTTCTGAATTACCTCACTGACAAGCTGAAACGAACACCTTCGGCAGATGTCATTCAAAAATGGATCACTGAAGAGAAGACTGAGGTCGCTGATAAAAAGGTATGTTCAAACAAAAACTAAGGGCATGCACTGGTCAGCATTTGTTGAGGCGAGCATACTGGGAATTCCGCTGTTTTATGTGACTGGAAAAATAGAGAAACATCTAGATGACTTCACAATATAATCAGAGCCTACCATGTGTATAGCAGTCAAATGAAGACCAGCAAAATATGAACAAGTGTCTAGTGAAAGAATAAGGGTCGCTGTGCTGGGGGCGTGTGGCTTCCTCTGTCATAGGGATTTGCTAAAGTCCCTTCGTGTATGCTTGGACATGCTTCTTAAGTACCTCCTGCATATCATTCCTTATGCCAAATACATAGTGATGAAAAGCAAGAAACGTATTGTTTGAGTGTCATAATGGTGGATGAAATGACAAGGAGAATTGTGAAATGTTATATAAAGGAAATAGACAGCAGAAGTTTATTGCTGAGAGGAAGCAAATCATGGAAACATCTCTTAGGAGGGTGTGTTGATCTTAGAGACCCAGTTTGGGATGCTGGATATGAAATAGTACAAATATGGACATTTTAACATAGTGAAGAGAGAAATAGCATTATCTCCTATCCAAGTTTCCAATAAGCTTCTGCCTAGTTCCATTCTCGACAATAGCTTCCTGCCATAGTACCTCAGAGCGTGCTGTTGTGATTTTATTAAGCTTCTGAGCACTCCATCTCAACTTCTTCTCAAGGAAAACAGCTACGTAACTCAAAACCTAGTGCTCTTTCCCTTTTTTCCAAAAGTTCCAGTTTAGTCACATGCTGTTTGTCATTGCTCCCAATTCCCAATTCCTTCTCTCAATAGACTATCACATTTAAGGAGTATCAATTATAGAGTTGCTGGCATAGTGTATCAAGCTGAACCTCTGCCTATAGTACCTGCATGCCATGTGGGTACTGAATCGGGTCCCAAATGCTCCACTTCCGATTCAGTTCCCTACTAATGTACCCAGGAAAGCAGCAGAGGAGGTCCCAACTTCTTGGGCTCCTATACCCACATGGGAGACCAAGAAAAAGTCTGGGATCCCAGTCTTGGACCACCCCAGCTTTGGCTATTTGAAGAATGAAGCAGTGGATGAAAGATCTTTTTGCTCTTCTTCCCTCTCTCTGCTTCTTTCATTTTCTCTCCTTAACTCTGCCTTTCACATTAAAAAAAAAATCTATTTTTTAAAAAAGTAGCACTTTTCCAATTACAAAGATAATGTAGACTAAGTTCAGAAAAAATTTTAAAAACACAGAAATATGCAAAAAAACTTCCTCTGCTGCTGAAAGACAATGACTAACAGTAAAACGATATACTTTACTTATGATTTTATCACCTGAATTTTCCACTAAGCAATGTATGGTGAACAATTTCCAAGACAATATGAAATTTTGCCATGTAATGCTTTTCATTGAAATATAAATTATATAACATTTGCTATTATTGATCACTTTCTCACAATTCCAAATAGTAAAGCCAAGAACATTTTTTTTAGATATGCTTCAAATATCTCTGATTTTTCCCTTTAGAGGGAATTCCTATATATGGAATTGTTGAGCCAAGAAATATGCATACTTTTTAAAAATTTTAACTTTTGATCCATAATTGATACACAACTCTCCAGTGAATGTCATCAATTTTTAATATTCCTATCAATATTTGAGAATGAATATTTGCTCACAAATACACTAAATGTTCTCATTCATTTTCTTCTTTGTCAGTTTGTTGAGCACAAAGTGACATATCACTTTCTGAAATATCATTTTATCTGCTATCCCTGGGCGTGGATAAGAGCACAGAACAGGGAATCAGAAAGACTTTAGCTTGAATTATGGTCTGCTTACTAGCCCAGTGTGACCTGAATTAAATTTTCTGTCTTCTCCAGAACATTTTCTCGTGGAGGGTTGGTTGTATTTTCCTCTCAAAAATCATCATTTTTCTTTTCAAGTACAATTTTATTTTAATCTGATTGGATTCTATTGAAGTAATATTTTATTAGTGTTATTTTTATTACATAGATCAATTATATTTCCACTTAAGTATAACCAATGTTTTATTTGCTTATATGCTGCTGATATATTTTCTGAGCTTATTGTTTACTTTTCCTTTTTATTAATCATGTTTTGACAAAAAGATAACTTTTATGTTGCTGTATAATATTTCAATGTTTTCCTTCTAATTTACTTTCTATGGTGTTATTCTTTTAAAAGCTTTCCATAAAGTGACTAATGCAGCTATTTGCTTAAAGTTAAGTTTACTTATTTAACTTATTTTGTAGCTTGATATCTGTGTTGATATAACTTGCCAATGTGCTTGTTTCAGGGAGCCCCTGTGATAGAAAAGCAAGAAGAAGATGAATCTCTCATTCCCATGTTTCTCACAGAACTGATCCTGACCGTCCAGTCTCTGCTTTTTGAGCCATCTCTGGAAGACTTTCTGGTGTGTGTTTCTTCAGACAATATCCGCACTTAAGTACCTTTTCAGGAAACAAAACAACTGGTTTCCCCTCAAATGGCCTTAGCTTCTCTCAAATCTGTGTGACAGAAAGCGTGACTCTGTGTGGTGTTACGTGTACCTGTAAACCCTTTAAAAGCTTTCTCTAACATGAGGCAGAGCAAGGACTTTGTAAAGTACACAACAAGAAAATACAGTCGTACAAATCTTTGAACTGGCAATAGGCATCCCTTTATTAAGAGATCAACAAGGCTATAAATATAACCTTTGAAATATATTTTTTTAAGTGTGCTGCACCTGAAAGAATTTTGTTGGTTCCATTACCTGCTGCTGTGTAACAAAAGCCCAGAAAGTTAGCAGCTTGAAAATAACCACTACTTACCAGCTCAACCTCCATCTGTCAGGCATCTGTTCATCCTCTGCCTGGGAGCCTCTCAATCCCTGTCGTATGGGGACTCTGTCAGCAGCTCCTCTGAGAAGGAGCCACCTCTGAGTTCTCCCAAACTGAACTAACAAAGCAGATCTCTGCAGCACTGGAAGGATGCCAGCTGGAGTTGATCCTTAGGCTCTGAAAGCCCACTGAGGTTTTCCTGACTTATGACCTACTCTAAAGGGCAGTGTAAAAGGTGGTCATTGTTTCTTCCATGCCTGCAGGACAATTTCTCTCAAGGAAGGACCCAGTCTTGCTTTTATGGTTGTTTTTTGATCAAGTGTACCCAGAAGAGTCATCCTTTTGATGAATTCAAGATCGTCTGATGTGGAACCTTACTTATCTAACTTTTCCATACTTTATATAGCCTAAGCATCATGGCAACACCCATCATGTTCACAAGGTCCCAACCATACTCAAGAGCAGAATGGTATGAGAGGGAAGGAGTCTTGGAAGTCATCCTATAACTCTGTCACCATGTTTTGTACCTGGTTAGATTGGCCAAGTAGAGTCCTTATTTTCTGTTGATAGCTGTTGTGCTGTGTTGCAAAAGCCGTAAGTAATGAGACCTGTCCATTGTTGGCTTGGTTTTGCAATTAAGGTGTTCAGCCTTGGGAATAACTTACCTACCTGAGGTCAGATTTCTGTTTCTATGAGATGAGAAGGCAGCTTCCTCTTCTGGAACTCTGTGATTCTATAATTTATGAATCAGTTCCTTTGAAAGCATTTACAATTTCAGGCAGCCGGGTGAGGTCCCAGCCACAAGGACCCCATTTATGGTCTCCTAGGACTCGTGTTCACTGCAAGATGCCCCCTGAGGTTCTTCCCTGCAAACAATTGACTGTTCTTTGCCTCCAAGTGATGGATCTCCAAAATACTTCATGCTGTTTTCATTTTCTATGCTAGGACCCCATTCTCCATATATAAGTGCTACACATGGAAAATACATGACCATGCTCTGAACATAATCAACATGTGTGCATACATACCAACAACAGATTTCATTTCATACAAAACCAAATGACTGACAGGTAAAAAGATCTTTTTTTTGATTTATGTATTTTTTTTGGAAAGGCAGGTCACATTTACAGACAGAAAGATCTTACCATCCATTGGATCACTCCCGAAGTGGTTGCAATGGCCCAAGCTGAACCTATCTGAAGCTAGGAGTCAGGAGCTTCCTCTAGGTCTTCCACATGGGTGCAGGTTTCCAAGGCTTTGGGCCACCTCTCACTGCTTTTTCGGGCCACAAGCTGAATGGGAAATGGAACAGCCAGGATTACAACTGGCATCCATATGGATCCCAGCATGTGCGAGGTGAGGACTTTAGCCACTAGACTACTGCATCAGGCCCAAACATGATTCTTCTCACTCTATCCTCCTCCTATTTTTCTTATTTTATTTTAATTTTTATGATGACAAACTTTCAATTTTCTATATGATCATAAGCTTAACATTCCACTATGTCAACAGGAGTATGGACAAGGACTATAAACAACAATCAAATTTCAGGATGTCAATTTTACTCATACATTTTTTTTTAAACTGTTAATTCTCACAAATAAAAGAAAACCTATGATGTTTGTCTTGGAGACTGGCTTATTTCGCTAAGCATCATGGTCTCCAGCTGCATCTATTTTGTTGAGAAAAACAGTATACCATTCTTTTTATGGCTGAGCATCATTCCCCAGTGTATATGACCACACTATCTTCATCTAGTCATCAGTTGATGGACATATGGATTGATTCAATATCATCTTTTGTGCTTGAGTTGAGCTGCTGTTAACCAGGGATTACAGGTAACTTTTTCATATGCTGAATTCATTTCTTTTACAGCCATTCCCAGGAGTGGAGTGGCTGAGTCATACAGTAGATCTATTTTCAGTGCTATAAAATCTCCATGATTCATTGAATGCCAGTCTGCTGGCCACCTCAGACCAGTTACTTTTCCCCTCTACACACATGTACTCACACAGAATGACTTAGCAAGGGTTGTGCTTGTGTATTAAATATTTACAAACTCCAACTCATCTCTTTAAAATATTAATTTATTTGAGATGTAGAGTTAGAGAAAGAGAGAGAGAGAGAGATCTTCTATCCACTGGTTCATTCCCTAAATGGCTATAATAGCCAGGGCTGGGCCAGGCTGAAGCCAGGAACCCGCAGCTTCTTCCAGGTTTTGCCTGTGGGTGCAGTGACCCAAGCACTTGGGCCATTCTCCACTGCTTTCCCAGACACATTAACAGGGAGCTGGATTAGTATTGTATAACTATTGTATAACTGACACCATATGGGATGTTGCACACAATGATTTAATCCAGTATGACACAGCACCGCCCCCAAACTTATTTCTTAAACTTCATTTGAAAAAGTACTTTTTTAAATCTCAATTTCTCTAATTATAATTGCATCTGTTATAAACTGTAAATTAATTCATTTTCATTGACAATAATTTGAAAACTTGAAAAATATCATTAAATCTGTAATTCTATATACAAGGAATAGAAATCATTTCTGTTGGCATCTTTTACATTTCCTCGCAGTCATGTGTGTAGGGATAGACTAACATACTAAATTGTCTTGAGATTAAGTATGTAGGTAGAATGCACAAATGTTTAAATTAGGATTATATCATTCATTGAATGCCAGTTTTATATTCTGCTATTTGTCTCTTTCACTTAATATTGTATCATAAGCCTTTTCCCATGTCATTGAATATTTTTTAAAGAAATAGATAATTTCCCATGTATAAATATGCCATCATTTTTGCAACAGAACTCCCATTCTGTACATTCCCAACTTGTACATTCCTGTGTTTTTTGAATTCTTTGGAGTAGTGCTGAAGTAGTGTCCTTGCACATGAGTCTTTGTTTGCATTGTTAATTCTCCCTGAGTCTTACCTTGACTTTCCATACTTTGTTGCTCACACTTCAAGTATAAAACATCAACATCTGTTGCATCTGTTTATCTCAATTAGAAAGTATGTATTCTGAAGGTAAGGCTGTCTCCTCTGATTTGTGGTACACTTAAAATCAACACAAGTTTGGTTGAATGTTAAACAGCTTAGCATTTCAGAAAACTCAAAATATGACTGAGTATTTACACTTATTTCTGTGCTTTCCCCTCTAACAGGATGGCATTTCAGGTGCAATTAACCACTTTCAGAACACTGTGTTATCGGTTCCTAATCTGGTGCCTGACCCATACTTTGATGCCTTTACGCAACCTTACATTAACAATAAGCTTGAAGAAAAAACCTGTGGCTCTGGGCCAAGCTTGTCAGCAGTATTTGATGATGATACCCATTTTCACACAATCATCTTTCAAATAAAGGTATATTTATTCTTATCAAGGCTGCCTTATAATACTCCTATTCTCAGTTTCTGAGTTTAGTCATTGCTTTCTTTGCATTTTCTTTTATTATTAATAAAGATGCTTTCTTTCATTTCAATTAATCCATGTTTACAAATATGTCTATGACACTAATGTCCTTCAGTTTTGGGGTACCATAAGAAAGTGAGTATACCTGTTGGTTTTTGGAATTCTGTGTTAATGAGAATGATAAATAATACAGTAAAAGGAAGTTGGTTGGATGTAACTTGAAAGAGAAGACAGTGAATCTGGGTTTTTGATGTTAAGATTGAGATGGTGGCACATAAGGTGAAGTTCACGGGATCGAGTTCAGCAAGATGCTGTATTTGCCAATGGCTGCCTAACAGACAACCCCAAATTTATGACGAAAGTACAGTCATCTTATTTGCTCGCAGTTCTGGTGTCTAAAATGGTCTTTGTGTATGGCTTTTTGACTGCTCTTGAGTGCTAACTGCCATACATGTGACTAGTTACCTGAAGCTGGCTGGGGTCCTGAATAGCTCTCTCTCTCTGTCTCTTTGTGTTGTCTGGACACCTTTGCTCCTTCACTCCGTCTCTCCACACGGTATCTTCTGTGGGGTAGACAGACTTTGTACCTGACTGCTCCAATTCACAAAAGTGCAGTGGTGCACTTCCTGAAGAAGAGGTTGGCTCAGAATTGGTAAATCACAGTTTATAGTAACTTTATGTTATGTAAATGTAATGTAATTTATGCATAACATACTTTATAGAAAAATTTCATGTAACACAAATGCATATAATACAGCACAAACATTATTTGCTTAAAGCAAGTGAGAGGCCTAGCTCTGATTTAAGTGAGGGCACCACAGAAGTGTGTTAATACAGGGGGTCACCATGCAACAGACTACCACAAATGTTGGATGGCACAGCTTATAAAGCAGATTAGATACTTGAAGGAAAATTTTTAAATTTATTATTTATTTATCTGTTTTCTAAAGCAGAAAGGACTGTATTTGGGTTTATTGTTATGTTCTTGGCCTTTAGCACAGTGCCAAATACTTAGGATGAGCTCAATGTTTAGACAATGTTTAAACAATGAATGCATTTATAGAGGAGAAGAGAGGGTTAAGTACTGCACCTTTCTTCAAAAATGATTCACAGAGTGAAGGGGAGGTTCCAGACCCAGCCACAAGAAGAGTTGCAAAAGAAACGATGGCAGATGACGGTATTTATTGTAGCACAAAATTCCAGAATAGAGAAGAAAAAGCCTACAGGCTTTTATTAGCATTCCACCTATTTGCAACTAATCTCTTAGCGATAAAATTTAACAATGTTTGTCCAGTGTGTGTCTTGTTAGGCATAACTTTTAAAGCCCATTAAAATATCTAGCAAAACAGATATATATCATTGGAAGTTCACTTGCTTGTATTTCTAGTGACGCAGTAATCACGATGAAGAATACAGAGACAGAATCAACCATTGTGAATTGCCAGCCTATACAACCTTCCCTGTTAATTTGTTATAAACATTTTCATTTGCTAAATATGGCCCATTGGGGGAAAATGTGATGCCATCTTTCCTCAGCTACTCAAAATCAGGCACTAACCTGTGTGTTTAAAACGTTGAAAATAGAACTCCATGGACTGAAATGTTCAGTTTCGATGCCTCAGTTGTTATAAGCAAAACACAAGTATAGAGGAGACAGACAAGAGAAGGGACAGAACAGTGCAACTTTTTGGCTTGTCCATACTCATACCCCACCTAGATCTAAGAATGTTCTGGACAGTGAGAGTGTGCCCCTAGACTTGCTGACATTAATTTTTCTCCTTGGCACCCAAATGCTTGTATCATTTTCACATTTAAAATTTGCTTGTCAAGCATTATATATTTGATTGACAAGCATTATAGATAAAGCCCTATATAACATAGTATTTAAATCTGCTAATTTTATAAAGATATGGCAGTAAAAGTTATTGCAGAATAATTTTTTTGAAAAGAGTTATTCATTTATTTGAAGGAAATAGTTATGAAGAGGGAGTGGCAGAGACAGAAAGAGGCCTTCCGTCCTCTAGTTATTTCTCCCCAAGTGGCTACAACAGCCAGAGCTGGACCAGGTGCAAGTCATGAGCCAGGAGCTTCTTCCAGGTCTCCCATGTGCATGCAGGGGACCCAATGTGGGTCCAAGGTTAATATGAAACCACAGTCAGGTAGAAGTCCACCATACATGCAAAAATAATCACAATGAAGGCAAGGATAATATTAGTATAAATAATGAAGCACATTTTGGAAAGAGACTGGCTAGCCACAGATTCAACAGTAACATTCAGATTTTTGTAGGCATCCCTTTTCCTGAAAAGATTTCAAAGGAATGGAATTTACCTGTTGGCCATATGTTTACTAGTGATATTTAAGTTCACCACAAAGCCAAAAAAAAAATTACATGTCCTTTCTTTTTAATTTTAAGGAGTAAATCAGCAAATGTCATAGCACTTACTCCTTGAACATATTAACTGTTCTTTGTCTTCAAGAGCAGTATGTTTCCTTGCACATTCATCCTCAGGTCAGAGCATATCATTGGACACAAAGCAGAAGTGTATGTGTGTTAGAGAGCTGAAATCTATTAAAGAAAAATACAATTTTACTTATCTGTGTATGACATTTAGGAAACTATTCAGGCAGCATTTGAGTCTGCGTTCCTGTATGCAGCTACGTTTGAAAAATTCCAGCTATTCTTCAAGGAAAATGAAAGTCTTGATCTACAAGCTCTTAAACTTCAGGAACCTGGTAAGTTTTCCATTTCTCCTTACTAATGATTTTTGGTAGAGATGCCAAGGTTTGTAGTCTTCCAAGTTCCTGTTTGAAGACAAAAATGGTAGTCCAAATGAATCAACCTGAAGAAAGGTAAGAGTTTATTTTCTTCAAGGTGGTTGTTCATAGAATTTCTTTTTTCCTTTATATCTCCTCAGAGATGTTGGTTGTCTTTTTTTTTTTTGAGTAATATAAGAAACTGTTCCTCCTTAATGATATACCTTCTATATTAAATTCTACCAGTACTAAAGAATGTATAAGGGAAGGAATTGAAAAGAATATATGCCAATATTGACATTATTAAATAAGCTTCACTTAAGTTTTTGTAGCTCAGGAACTTGAGTTACTCTTTGACCTGGGACCATACTGAGATGTGATTGGTATGACCCAAAACTCTGGGTCATGAAATTAGAATCAGGGGGAAATGAAGCGTTAACCAAAATAATAATAATAATAATAATTTAAAAATCTAAAATATCCATGCGGATGTTCAGACAGGTAAGTTCTCTATTATGGAAAAAACTTCATCATTACTGATTTTAAACATGAAACATGTCGTGCATATTTTTCACAAACTGGCTTTATGACTTCTTCCTTATAGATGAAAATAATTATTTTGATACTTAGAATCAGCCATACTTTTTTCTATTGTTTTTTTATTTCTGTTTAACCTTTTCTATTATTCTAAAGTACTTTAATGTAAATTAGGCACTCCATTCCTAAATTTAATAATTCAAAATACATGACTTTAAAAATTTTTTTTCTTGAAAGGCAGATTTATACAAAGGAGAGACAGAGAGATTGCACATTCACTGGTTCACTCCCTAAATAGCAACAATGGTTAAAGCTGAGCTGATGTGAAGCCAGAAACCAGGAGCTTCCTCTGGGTTTCCCACATGGGTGCAGAAGAGGCCCAAAGAGCTGAGCCATCCTCCACTGCTTTCCCAGTCCATAAGCAGGGATTGGATTGGAAGTAGGGCAGCTGGGACACAAACTGCTGCCCACATGGGATGTCATGGGGTTAGCCTGTTGAGCCAATGTACAAGCCCCAAAATGCATCACTTGAAAAAAACGATTTTGGGGGGCTCAGTACGGTGACCTAGTGGCTGAAGTCCTCATTTTGCAGGCACTGGGATATTATATGGGCACTGGTTCATGTCCCAGCGGCTACGCTTCCCTTATATCTCTCTGCTTGTAGTCTGTAGAGGACTGCTGATTGCCTTGGGGCCCTGTACCTGCATAGGAGACCCAGAAGAAGCTCCTGGCTCCTGGCTTTGGATCTGCTCAGCTCTAGCCATTGCAGCTACTTGGGAAGTGAAGTAGCAGACAGAGGATCATTTTCTTTGTCTCCTTCTTTCTGTAGCTCTGCCTTTCAAAGAATTATTTATTTTTTATTGGAAAGGCAGACTTACAAATTGAAAGAGATTTCTCTCTTACAATGAGAGAAATAGGGACATGGAGAGACAGAGATATAGATTTTTTCATCCACTGGTTTGCTTCTAAATGGCCTCAATGGCTAGAACTGGGCCAGCCTGAAGCCAGAAACCTGGAACTTATAAGTCTTTATGTGGGTGCAGGATCCCAAGGACTTGAGTCATCTTCTGCTGCTTTTCCATATGGGATGCTGGTATCACAGGTGGAGGCTTTGCATGCTGCAACGTTACACCAGCCCCTCAAAATGTATCTTCTATAGATCTAAATAGTATCATTTCAATACCTACAAAAATGCTTAATGTCAATATTTACTATTTGGTATTAATAATATCAATATTTTGGGGCCCAGCGCGGTGGCGCAAGTGGTTAAGGCCCTTGCCTTGCACGCCCGGGAACCCATATGGGCGCCGGTTCTATCCCCGCAGCCCGCTTCCCTTCCAGCTCCCTGCCTGTGGCCTGGGAAAGCAGTCGAGGATGGCCCAAAGCTTTGGGACCCTGCACCCGCGTGGGAGACCCGGAAGAGGCTCCTGGCTTCAGACCAGCATAGTATCGGCCATTGCGCTCACTTGGGGAGTGAATCATTGGACGGAAGATTTTCCTCTCTGTCTCTCCTCTTTGTATATCCGCCTTTCCAATACAAAAATAATAAAAATAAATCCTTAAAAAATAATATCAATATTTGGGAGAATCAAGGTGGTGTAATAGGGTGAGGACACACTTAAAAAGACTGAGAAACATTAGCTAGGGTGAAGCAGAGAGGGCACATTCTAGGAAATTGAACAGCACAGACCGACTGCAGAGGGGTGCCTGGAGACTAAAGAAGACAGGAAAGCAGTACAAACAATGGGGTGGTGTTGCAGTGACCAGACATTCAGCAGCATTCAGCCAGCAGCGATCTGAACTGCATTGGTAGCTGAAACTCCATCAGCAACCAGATGGGAAGGAGAGTTCACCGGGACCTCAGGAGGTGAACCCAGACAAAGAATTGCCCATCCTGCTGGTTGTTTGATTTGACCATGAGAGAGACAGAGCAGCATATCCCAAACAGGCTGTATGGGTACAGGGTGGATTCCACAGCTCAAACCCTAAGTTGAGCCGAATTGGGCACCATGTTGTGTAGAAAGGCAAAGGCTCTGAGACAGGACCATACATAGATTAAGTTGGGAGCAGACTCATTTCTGGCTCAGTGAATTGCAACAGCTTGGCATCCTACACGTTCCACCAAAACTAAGTCTAGGTAACACTCATACCTGAGGGCCAGCAGATCAGGAACTCTACGAGTGGCACATCAGTTGCCATTTCGTACAGTGTGGCAAAGGCTATGAGACTGCAGAGACAACAATGAGTTGTGCATGCTCTGAGCTGGGAGTAAACTCACTGACTCATTGAATTGCACTGGTCCCACATTAAAAATAATACTGAGTTTGGCATCTTACGACTCAAAATAGTTCCACGTGGCCCTCAGACCTAATGGTCAGCAGGTTCCAGCAAGATCAGCACTGCCAACAACCTAGCTTTTTGGGATATCCAATGTCTCCCTAATCCTGGAGACTGCACCAACTGAAAGTGGGACAAGTGTTGTAAAGACAATGGTGCAACAGCAGCACAGGGTCACAGCAAGTAGAGTGCTGAGCCAGGAGCTGGGGCTATAGAGATCCTGGCAGAAGTCTAACAAAAGAGCACAGATCTGAAACTCACTGGAGAGAGTGGCACACGTGAATCCGAAGAATCGTGTACCAACCACAAAAAGTAAAATTGGATTGTAGACCTATGGGAGATTCAGCTTAGAAACCTGCCCTAACATGCCTGATGTAGTAGCCTAGCAGTTTAAGTCCTCACCTTGAATGTGCTGGGATCCCAGATAGGCACTGGTTCTAATCCCAGCAGCCCCACTTTCCACCCACCTCCCTGCTTGTGGCCTGGGTAAGCAGTCAAAGATGGTCCAATGCCTTAGGACCCTGCTCCCCTGTGGGAGATCTGGAAGAAGCTCTGGGCTCCTGGCTTTGGACCGGCTCAGCTCTGGTCATTGCAGCAGCCCCAGGAGTTAATCATCAGATGGAATATATATCCTTCTCTGTTTCTCCTCCTCTCTGTTTATCTGACTTTCCAATAAAATTAAAACATAAATTTTTAAAAATAATAATAACAAAAAAGGAAACCTGCCTGGAGAAGAACCTGCTAACTAGAAGTGCAGTGATCAAGAACAAAAGAAGAGACATAGACATAATGAATATTACTGAAGACTCATTTGCAAAGGAGCCTTTACCAACCTGAGTTAACTGAGGAATGCATGAAGAAAATGGGGGCTGCAGAATTCAAAACACTTATTATAAATCTTATCAACAAGAAGCACATGCAGGATTTTAAGGAATATGTCACACAGGAAATAGCAACACTAAAACAAAATCAAGCCGAATTATTGGAAATGAACGATGCAATAGAGGAAATTTTTAAAAATCAGTGTAATGTCTCAATAATAGAATGAAGCATGCAGAAGAATCTTAGAATTGGAAGATATTTCTTGTCACAATGGGGAAACAAACAGCTGGAAGCAGAGCTAAAAAAAAGTATTCAAGATTTTAGAGTATTAAAAGGCCAAATATGAGAGTTATGGGAGTTCCAGAAGATGCAGAAAGAGAAGCTAGGTTTAAAAATGCATTTAATGAAATAATAAAGGAAAAGTTCCTTAATCTGGAGAAAGAATTAGGAAAAATCCAGGAGAAGCACAGAACTCCCAAAAGGCTTAGCCAAAAGCCATCTTCACCACGCCACATGATAATTAAGCCCTCTTCATTCAAACATAAGGAAAAGATCCTTAAATGTGCATGTGAAAAAAAAATCAACTGATGTATAAAGGAATGCCAATTAAATTCATAGCTGAGCCTTCACAGGAAATGCTACAGGTCAGAAGAGAATGGAGCAACATATTCCAGATCTAAAAGCAAAAACTTGTCAGCCCAGGATAACATATCCAGCACAGCTTTCCCTTGTCTTTGAAAATGAAATAAAATTCTTCCACAGTTAAGATAAGTTAATATGCGTCTTCCAAACTTACCCTACAAAGGACACTTAAAGATGTTTTCTTGACAGAGAAAAGGAATAGTGTCCATCACTACCAAAGGCAAATGTGAAGAACATCCCAGCAAAATAAAAACAAAAGACTAAATCAATGAACAACCCATTACTAAATGATAGGACCAAATTACCACCTATTCATATTAACCCTGAATGTAAATGTATTAAACTCGTCAATCAAATATCATAGATTAGTAGACTTGATTAAAACACAAAAACCATCTATTTATTGCCAAAAGGAGATAGATCTCATCAGCAAAGATCAGCAGAAACTATATCTGATGGATTCTGATGGTTTTGTTTTTAGTTTCATCTCTTCAAAACACTTTTTTTTCTCATAAAATTCTTCACTGACTTAGATCATACAGCAGCATCATTTTCTTCAAGAAAGTTCTTGATTTTCTTTTCTATTTCTTCAGTGACACATTAGTCATTCAGTAGCACTTTATTTAACTTCAAGGCATTGTAAATTTCTATTTTTTTCTTCCTGTTGTTTATCTTGTTTTGTGGCTTTTCATTTAAGGGGATGTATAGTAACTGTGTAGTGGAGACTGTCATAGCCAGTGGCATGTTTAGCTTCATGGCATTGTAAATATCTTTTTCTTCCTGTTGTTGATTTTGTTGTGGCTTTTCACTTGGAGGGATTTATAGTGACTGGTGGAGACTGAGATGTCCAGATGTGAGAATACAATGCAGTGTGCATCTATACTTCTGGATTGAGGATGGACTCCCAGTGGAACTTAACTATATCTTGACTCTATATTAACTATAGCTTGACAATAGGTTACTGGACTCTGCCATTGTCCATGCCCACAATTATGGACTTATGACTTTATGAGGAACTATGCTGTTGTAATGATATGGGAGAACTCAATGTGTGTGGTGGGAAGGGAGTGGTTTTAGGGAGGGAGTAGGAGAAATCTCAGGGACTATGGAACTGTATCATAAAATGATAATAATAATAAGAAATAATAATAATATCAATATTTGTTCCATATTCAGAATCCTCCAGTAAAGCCATTTACAGCTTATTTGCCCCAGATTCTAGTCCAAGAGAAGACATTATATTTGGTTGTTATGTTCTTTAAATTTTTATAAAATATTTTTGTTACTTTAATTTTTAATTAATATTTAATAGATTAGATATACTTCTAAGAACACAATGGCATTCCCTTTCTCTCCCTCGTCTTTCCTCCTGCCTCAGCCTTTAAGTCTGTTCTTCTAAACTTTTGAGAAAAATAATCAAAAAGTGATCACAAAGTATTGGTATCACTGAAATCCCAGTTTTGTGAAAGTGTTTTATACCTTTGTCAAATCAGAGGTTAAATTATGCTTCCATGATGTGATTGCTTTATAATTTACTGTATATTGGTGAAACAGTAATTTTTCTTTTCAATTATTGTTTACAGCTGTTGTCTGTATTCCCACTAATGTCTTTTTGCTTGTTAAACTTCTTATTCAGTGAAGAATTAAGATCTGGAAAGCAGATTTTATAGAGAGGCAAGGAGAGACAGAGAGAGAAAACCCTTGCATCCACTGGTTCATACCCCAGATGGTCACAATAGCCAGAGCCACTCCAAAAGTAGCATACAAATGAGATGCAGGTACCACAGGGCAGGGGATTAGCTGTGTCACCATGCTGGCCCCAAGACTCTTTTTTTTTTTTTTTTAAGATGGTAGATTGCCAGAAAGACCAGAATGAGACCTCATTTCAGAAAATAACAGAATTAAAACATTCAGCTTCCAGTGTTCCTTGGCAGCACTGTCACAGTAAGACTTAGCGTGTGTTGAATCAGAGTAAACTGACAGGACACAAGAATAGTATGCCTCATAATCTGTGGCAGGAGGATGAGAGAGAGAGAGAGAGAGAGAGAGAGAGAGAAAGAACGGTCTATTTTTCTTCTATCATCTGTATTCTTTTTTTCTCTTTGTGTTAAAAAGAGCTGATTTTAAGCAAAGATATGATAAAAACTTACTTGTAGAGAATCAGGATTTCTTTGTGCCAGGTGAATTGGTAGCAAATCATAGGCCGAAAGACTGTGTATAACTGCAGCTTATGCTAGTTACAAATACACAAGTGCCTTAACCACAACACAGGGTGCAGGAATGGCAAAGAGGTTCTAAGAAGAAGAATGAAAATAATGTTTACTGTATTCCATCTCTTGTGTTTCATTTTGTGTTTGTGTATCCTAAAAATGCTTTGCTTTGTGGTGTCTTGAGGAAGAACTCATACATTAAACCCAACTTCACACCAACCTAGTTATAGAAATTTGTTCATTCTAGACTGTATCTTCTAATGCAATCCCAAGCTACTTCCTGTTATCTCTTGAAAGGTACTGGAAAACTTTTACATTTCAAATACTAACTTGTGGGCCCAGCACCTTAGCCTGGTGGCTAAAGTCCTTGCCTTGTATGCACTGGGATCCCATATGAGTGTAGGTTCATATCCCGACTGCTCCACTTCCCATCCTGGCTTGTGGTCTGGGAAAGCAGTCAAGCGCAGTCCAAAGCCTTGGGACCTTCCACGCATGTGGGAGACCCAGAAGAGGCTCCTGGCTTCAAATCAGCTCAGCTCTGGCCACTGCAGCTGCTTGGGGAGTGAATCAACGGATGGAGAATCTTTCTGTCTCTCCTTCTTTCTGTAAATCTGACTTTCCAATAAAAATAAATCTTGAAAATAATATACTAAACCATTGCAGGAATTATAAATTGTAATTATAAAGTAATGTGAATTAACATTTTAAAGTATATACAAGGTCCTCTGTGAATAATAACATTATGAATCTTAAATAAATGTACTAATATAGTGATACATACTATATTTTATGATAATGCTTTAAAATCCAATGTAATTTGTTTTATGATTTATATTAACTATTTTATATAGATGTTAAATTCTTTAGTGATCAACTGGAAAAATACCACAGACAACACAAAGATGCAGTAGCGCTGAGACCCACCAGAAATGTTGGGTTGCTGCTGATTGACACGAAGTTGCTAAAGGAAAAGCTCATTCCATCCCCTTTGCGATGCTTGGAGGTAACCAAGAGAAGGAAACTACTTATCATATGCCTATCCTAGCACAAAAATATCATTCATGTCTTAATATTGTAAGCATTCACATTAAGATAAGGCTACCAAATATCTTAATTTCCAGAAGTTCCATGTTTTTCTCTTTGCAAAATACCATGAGTATTTATATGAAATTAGGAGGGAACTGCAAACCTCCGATGAGCTGCTTATTCTTACTCCTTTTTCTTCTTTTGGGCCATTCTAAGGATTCCTGTGAATGAGATAGGCATGCTGCTGTAACAGCCCAGTGTTCTTGTGGGAATGATCAATAATTCTAGGGTACTAACAGCAAGTTCAAAGGATCATTTTCTGATACAGAACTGTTCGTAAAGGTGTGAGTATTTTAGGATGAGTTATAGACTTACAGAAATTCCTACAATAACTTGCAAAATCAGCTCCAAAATTTCTTTTAGAACCAGTATGTACTTGTATAGTCTCAGAAATCTCCAGACATTGAAATAGAAGGTATGGAAAGATATAGCCCACAAGGTCAATCTAGGGTGTCTCTTTCCTTCTCTAAGACATTTTTATCAAAACACAATCAAGACAACATGTTTTGCATATTGTCTATAACTGTTTTATCACAAAGGGCAGGGCTGAATCGTTGCAGCAAAGACTATGTTTTAACAAATCTGAAATATTTACTATCTAGCCCTTTTAGAAAACCTTGACTGTTCCTAATATAGATGATAGAAGACAGAGTACTGCATAAGAGATTGTAGACTTGTGACCGTATCTGTTATGCCATTAGTTAGTTACATCCCAGTAGGCTTTCTTCTAGGATTTTGCTTCAACTTATTAAAAAGGAAAAAAGATGCCTATATTCAGAAAGAATTCAGTTCAACTTCAACAAAATTTTAAGGACTACTGTGTCCCAAGCCAAAGAAAACTTAATTTAAGCAATCACAAAGTTCATGGCCTTATGCATCTAAAATGTTCAGAGACTGGGTGGACTTTAAGAAGAATTGATCTAGCAGCTCAGTGGTGTTACTGAGGATGCAATCTCTTCATTTCTCATTGCTGAAGTTCCCAATATGCCCACTTTGTCCTTAGGCAAGCTTTTGCTCACATTTGTGAAGTAGTTGGTAGAAGTTCATGGCCCAATTATTGCCTCATGTAGAGAAAGAATGAAATTGCAGCTCTGGGTATACCTCTGTGTCACGACCACAAATCCTGGACATCTATCTAAATCAACTAAGGACAGAAGCTTGCTCTAGTTACATCACTTTGATCAAAAGAATCTGTGTTCATGTTTGCCCAGTGATCAATCAAACTTAATTCCTATTTTGGAAAAAGATTCCCCTCCAACCAGATGGCTGCCACCCAACATGAAAGTTGTCAGATTGATGCCGGGGAGGGCAGTACAGCTTCCACTACGTAGGACCTGAAGCAAAAAGTAATACTTGCAAGATTACTTAATACTTGAGCAGTCAGGTAAAGTTTTCAGCGAGCTGTGTGTAACATCTTTGGCTCTGAAAATGAACTTCAAAACCTGGACTTTTTTTGGCTCATTTGACTAGCAGTGATTTAATGAGGGGAAGAAAAAGTCATTTGCTATACACTGTTACTTTCAAAACCTGTTAATGTAACAGATGTCCAATTAGGATTTGTCTGAAACATGATGAACTGGAAAGGCTCCAGAATTTATAATTTACCTTTTTCTGTTCTTAGGTATTAAATTCTATGCTTCCTCACTTAAGCAAGAAAAAAGTAGATGCCATTATTTCTGAGGCACAAGATGCAGAGTATAAACTTGAGTTTGTTCCAACTACTACCATAGAATATGTGAACAGCTTAGTATTTCTTGATGAAATTCAAGAACGGGTGAGTTGGTTATCTCATATAACTAAATATTCCAGAACCTTTTGTTTATCAGAAAGAAATAAGAAAAATAGAGGGACCAACTGGGAAGAAACAGCTGTCCAAATACCAGAAATGCTTTCAGACAAAGTAACCAGAAGTCCTGGATCGCAGCAATTGCATTAATATTCAACAGTAATATTACTATTGGTCTGGCATCATGCTATACTTTTCACATGCATTTCATTTTTAATCCACCTGAAGACTCAAGGATACATCATGTATTTTAAAAGACTTATTTGTTTTAAAACAAGAAGAGAGAAGGGGATGAGAGAGCAAGAGAGAGAGAGAGAGAGCTGCATTTGCTGGTTCACTACCCTAATGTCAGCAACAGTTCAGACTGAAACCCAGAACTCTATATGGGTCTCCCGTGTGGTGGCAGGAGCCCAAATACTTGAGCCATAATACTCTCTCCCCCAAGATGCATTGTCCTGGAGCTGGACAAAAAATGGAGTATCCAGGATTTGAATTGGCACTCCAATACGGAATGCCATTGTTCCAAGTGGTGACTTAGCCTAAAGCATCACAACACTTACTCCCAAGAAGGGATACTTGTTATTCAGATGAGCAATCAAAGACTAGAATATGCCAAGCTGTGCAGATTCATAGACGCATGTTGTACGACTGGGACTTGAATCTGGACCTCTGTGACCATAAAACCATTATTTTCAACTATAGGATGTTACAATTCTACCTTTTGCTAAATGACAACAGAACTGTATTCTAGATATTTGTCATCATGGAACTCTTAACCTGTTCTAAAAATAAGCAAGAAGTTCAGGATTAAGAATAAAAGAAACGCAACTCAAATTTGTATAGATAATGAAGTAGGAGGAAGTAGATCAGGTTAGGCAAATAAAGGAGTCAGTGCTCTCTCCCCTTCTCCATCCATCTCCCTGCTCTCGCTCCACACACATGCCAACACTCTTTCTCGCTTCTGTCTCTGGATACCTCTTTTCTCCCCTCAGATCCCTCCTTGTGGTAGACAACCTGTTATTTGGTTTCGGTAGACTGTTTTCATAAACTCACATTCACATGCATTTGAAAAATGCATTGACTTCTTAAATATGTGAAAATTGAGGAAATGTAATAAATTTAAAACATGAATTAATTGGAGTCATTTGCAAGTGAATAGTTTGTTATATATTGTTCACAAAATTTGTCATAAAGCTATTTTTCATATATTTAAATGTAACAACCTTGTTCCTCACTTCAAAGCCGTTAACTTCTCAAAAGGGCAGGGGGCAGTGAGTTCCCTCAGAAGCTCTCCCATATCTCAAGGGTCACAAGATGACCATCAACTATGATCATCTATATTCAATCAAGCTCTTTGGACAAGTAGCAAAAATTCACTTGAGCTAGCTTAAGCCTAAATCGGGACCCCACTGCAGTAAACAAGGATGTTTAATGGTACTTCTCTTCTGGAGTTTAGCTACTCTTAGGAGCTGACTGAAACCAGAAATATAGCAGTTTTAGGAAGCCCAAATGTTCCTCTCTTTCTCTCCATCTTTCCTCTCTGCATCTATCCCAGATCTGCTTCACTTACCTAACTCCGCAAACTGATTACATCTGCTTCTTCAGCCCCCAGCAGCAAGCCTGGCCAATGGGAGGAGGATGTGGCTTTCTTTCAGTATCAGTCCCAGGTGTCTGGTAAATAAATGGATTCAGGGCTCAGCAAGCTAAATGTGGACAGCAAGTTCTCTAAGAACCACTCTGCAGTTAGACTCCCATGTTAAGGAGCTACTCCATTTCCACATGAGAGCAATATGCCTCTACCAACAGCTGCCGTCAAGCTCTTCTGATATTCAAACTGAACTGGATTTCTCATTCCCAGTTCAGTGCTGCTGCTTGGTTCAGCTTGTGACCAGGGGGTTTGGTGGAGTAGAATGAATATTGCTGTCCCTTCTGCCAGAAATTAGGAAAAACAAAAAACATATTTCCTATTGATGATAGGACATCAAAACAAAGATAGTTTGTCACCATTTGGATATAATAAAATACTTTCTTAAAGGATGGTGAAAAGTCACCACAAAGCTAAATTCAGAAGCTAATCAGCCAGGAATGTGAAACATGAACATGACCTACTCACACAAAAGTGGGACAATCAGTGCTCAGCCTACAGGCTGGGAGCTTACATACTACAGTGGAACTGCCTCACAGCATGCATTGGCTTGGAAAACTTAAAACACTGTTACCACTTAATGCTGTTAGAGAACTTATGAGATGAAATTGGAATTGCACTATTAGTTGTATTCAGCCTTAACCAACTCACCTCTCAGGCCTACTGACCTGTATCACAACAACACCCACGTATATCATTCAGCAGGCTTCAGCCAATTTGATTGCAGTGAAAAATGCACTTCCCAGGGTGCACTATTCACAACTTGATGTTCATATCACTCAGTGGCTTTCTCCTATTAGAAAAAAAAGAAACTTAAAAACATATATGAGGACTCTGCTATATTTAATCAGTACCCAAAATTTGTATTTAGATTGAAAGCCTGGAAGATGAAGGGAATGTAGTGATTCAAATGTACAAGCTTATTGAACAATATCAAGTACCCACACCTCCTGAAGACTTTGCTGTTTTTGCAACTATGAAGCCATCCATTGTTGCTGTTCGGAATGCCATCGATAAATCAGTGGGAGATAGAGAAACAAGTATCAAGCAGTTTTGCCTGCATCTGGGTAGAGATCTTGAAGACCTAAACAATGAAGTAAATGAAATAAAACTGCAAGCACAGGTAAGCTAAAGAAGTTTTTTTTTTTTAAAAAAATAATCTATGGGTTTTTTTTTAATAATCTGTGCAATGTTTGCCTATATATCATTGTCATTAAGATATAATTAGCCAAGAAAAATGATATTGATATTATTTGTGGTGACCAACATGATTTTCTGATGTGTATATCATGAAATGATTAATTGGACTAATTAAGGTAACCATTACCATGTGCACTTATTATATGCAGTGAGAACATTGAAGATCTACTTGACCCATTTATAGGATTCATTTCAAACTGATATAATCTTTGTTTTTCATGGGTTCTGATCAGTATTAACGTAGAGTTATTTTCTAAGTTTAGAGTGTTTTTGAACCTCTCTCTAATTACTGAATCAACTCCAGGCCATCACAAGGAAAACATATTGTATTTATTAACATAAAATGTGTTTTTACAGCTTGCTTGCATGTTTTGTAGCTGTTGTCACAGTTCTAAAGTGTGCTTGTTATGTTAAAATAATATCCTTTGAGAAAGAGGAAGGATATAAGCAGATAAACAGTAGGAATGAATATTTGGTTAATTCTTACCAGTTTTCCTATTGGAAAGATATAAGTTTGTTTTTAAAAATATAGAACAGACATATGAGTAATTATTCACTAAGCCATATCTGAAAACAGTATTGTGTAATATTTTGTTATTTTATAATTAACATTGGATAAATTGTGTCACAAAAGTATAGAATTAGGTGAGGTTGTAATCAAATTTTAAAAAGACATGGAAGAGGCCCATCAACATAGGACTAATAAGGAATGTTAGGGTGTATCCACTCAAAGGACTACAACTCAGACTTAAAAGATTAAAATATGAATTTATATTTGTTAGTATGGAAACATGAAATAGCTAACGTTGTGTTCTTACTATTTATCAAATGTAGTTCTAAGGACTTGACATTGGGTATATCTTTGAACTGAAGTATTTTTGTGTTTTCTCATATATCAAAATTTCTATACTATATTAACTGTACAGTTCAGTGTATTATCAGAAAATAAACACAGACAAGTATTTACTACTAATGTCAAGAACTAAGTCATTGCTGTTACACTGATGGTCGCCTCCTAATTATCAACCCTTTATTTCTTTGTAAGAGTAGCAAATACCTTGCATTCTAATGTCATAAATTAGTTTTGACCCAATTAACAGGATCATGCCCTTTATTTGGTATGTCTCTGAGATTCAGTCATATTTCTGTGTGTGAATCTAACACAGCAACATGAATATATGTGACTCATTGACTTCACAATTTAGTTATCTGTTCCATGGTTGATGGAAAGTTGATATTGTTTACAGTTTTTCAAAGTAGTGAATAATTCCCCTAAAAGAATTCTTATTTCATTAGCTAACTGTAATTTGTTTAATTCTCAAAACACCCAGAGGGTTTTATAATTTACATTTTTCTGAGAAAGAAATTAGGTTGTAAAGAGGTTAAATAACTTGGCCAAAGGGTCACACAGATAATAAATAGGGTAGCTAGAATTCAAATGTGGTAATGTTTCTAATGGTTAATAATCTTTTATGAACTGTTGTGCTGGATTTTTAAAATTATTATTTATTTGAGAAGCAGGGAAACAGTGTTGGTTCACTCTTTAACTGACTGAAAAGATCAGAATTGGGCTGAAGCCAAAACTGGGATTGGGAACCTGATCCAGGTTTTCCATGTAGGTAAGCTGAAGCCCAAATAATATAGTGCCATCACTGCCTCCAAGTGTCTTTATAGCAGGAAGCTGGAATCAGATTTGGAGCCAGATAATTGACCCATTAACTGCTATATGGGACATGGGAGTCTTAACTGCTGGGCTAAACACCATACCTCCTCCATATGCTGTATCCTCGCCATTACAGATTACTAAAAAGTGCGAGTAACTATGATGTTTATAGAAGAATAAAGTGACAGTGCAGTTTTTAATGCAATGATGCATTTTACACAACATGATGAACACACACAAATTATAGTATAGAATCTTTCCAATAAGTGAACAAGTACTTCTTCTATAGAGTATTTGAAATTGATTCATTGTCGCTCATGCACAAAGAATTATAGCCTCATTATATACATAAAAACTGTCTGTCAGGATCTCTTATGCTGTTTCTGTTAGGAAAACTCAAATGTGGCAATTAATGCCAACTCAATTTGCTTCAGTTTGAAAAATCTGTTTCAATTCCAAGTCTAGATTCACTATGGAATGTTTCTTCAGTCTTGCCATCATCCCATCCCACCTCTTCTCCTATAAGGGGAAATTTAAGTTTCCTAATAGTGAGTAGACAAGGACATCTGTTGTTTGAGTTACGGGCTAGACAGTAGGAGCTTTCAGTGCAGTTTGGCTTGGACCCTGATCATTTCAGACAAGTGTTAACGAAGGCTTCCTCCTAATTTTTAAAGATCATGCTAAGCCTTACTGCTACACTCCATCGGTACTGCCATAGTCTGTTAACTCAAGTAATCTAGATTTCTTGTCCTGATCTCAGATTCATTCTGGTTCACAGTTTCTCTCAGCAGTTTCCAATACCTGATTCAAGAAACATGAGAACTTCAGAATGGCCATCATTCCCATCAACCATTTCTTCATTTTGAATGCAGGGACATGCTGAACAAGACATGGGATAACTGGCCTCCCCAAGCTGTGGCAATACTATTTCTTGAATTCTTCCACTTTGATCAGACTCTTCCTTACCTCCTTGGCTATTTCTACTAAACTGGGCTGTCAACGCTACAGATGGTGGTTTTACTCTGCCACAGCACTGGTCCCATTTGCTGAAGTGTTTATTAGGTAGAGCATTAAACCCTTGACTGTAATGAATACTAAAATATGTTATCTCAGAAAGCTAGAAGACAGCAAAAGAGGGAAGAAGCTAGGAAGTAAGGAAGAAAAGAGGTAAGGAAGAAATGGAAAGAAAGAGACTATTATTGTGTTCTTTGAATTCTATTAACTATATTGAATGTTCTGTTTATTAATATCATATTCACATGAAAAAATGAAGTATCAGATGGCAAAAAAATTTTGAAGGATTTTCTATTCCTTTATTAGATAATGGAAATTTTCCTTACATGAATTTCCTTATATTCCTCATTCATCTCTATCTTGTTACATTCACCCTCCCCTTACCCAAGGTCATGTTGGTTGAAGAAATGTAGAAAATATATGCAAATGAAGGAGAATACATTATGTATTATTTAAAAATTAAGTTATCCCCATGAAACTTCTTTGAACAATTCTGTACTTTTTTGTAAAAGCAGCGTTTTCAACATAATTCCTAAAAAATCAGAGACCAAAGAGAATTAGACAATAGTCTGTTTGAATATGTTTATTAATTCATTTAATTTAGTTGATCTGCTTTAAAAAATTGGAATAACTCACCAGAAACCTCTTAACGTTATAGGATCCGCAGATTTTGGATATTAATGCCGACCAAGAGAAAATAAAGGTGACGCTGAGTGAACTGCAGTATATTTTAGATGAGCTTCAAAAACGTGCATTTCAATATAAGTCCTATCAGAAGAATTTTAAGGTAATGACAGCTATACCTGCCTGTTCATACAAAGTGCATTTATCCACCAGAATTTTCCATGTGATCATAAACCTAGAATTTTTGCACAACTGTGTATAATTCAGGCTCAGATAGAAAATGAGTTTCCCACATTGAATTGTTTAAAGATTAGAACACAGGAGAGATATTTAAATAAATACCTTTACTTAAAAATATTTTTATTTATTTGAAAGGCAGAGTTGAATAGCAAGGAAGAGAGAGAGAGTGAGAGAGAAGTCTTCATCCACTTATTCACTTCCCAAATGACCTCAATGACCAAGGTCGGGTTAGTTCAAGGCTAGGAGCCTAGAGCCAGCAGCTTTTTCTGGTTTTCCCAGGAGGTTGCAGTGTCCCAAGCACTTTTACTATCCTCTACTGCTTTCCCAGGGGCATTAGCAGGCAGCTGGATTAGAAGCAAAACAGCCAAGACTGGGGCAAGCAGCACAAGCTCCCATATGGGATGATGATGTTGCAGGCAGTGGCTTAACTTGCTATGCTACAGTGCTGGCCCCAAAATATTTTTCTTGTTAAAAAGCAATTGGGAATTATGAAAATTTTTCAGACAAGCAACTACTTTCTATGTTAATATATATGTATATATGTATGTATATTTTTATTGTGGCCACAAACTTTTACATTCACATGTTTGTTACGATTCCATAAATAGTGTCTGATTTGCCCATGTTTGATGTACCAGTATGATGAAAAAAAAATTCTCAGACTTCCAAGATATACATGGGTTCAACAGGATAGGTTTGAAAAGCCATAAGATGTTTATTAAATGAGAGAAGAGGAAAGCCATTGCTTTGAATTGCTTTTCCAGAAATTGTTAAGACAGAAGAAAGATTCCCATGATCAAAACCCAGAGGACCACAGGCAATGAAGAAGTTGCTCATCTTCTCAGAAGTCTTGGAGGGGAGTGTGCTTGCACCCCACATGGGAATGTGCTTGTCTCTTCAAGGTCCCCATGTGAATGGCCAGAATTAGCAAAACTATAAAGACATACAGTGAGAACCAAGAGCAATCCTTACAGCCTCTTACTAGGAGTTCATATGCACAGAGCACGGGGGGGACCCCAGATTGGAGCAGAAGGACAGGAGGAGGCTTGTATCCCACCCCCGGAGACTCCCGGATCCTCACCTAGGACTATCAGTACAGGCACCAAGGGTTATATCCCAACTGCCAAGGAGACCATGGGGGGACTGGAGTGCCCTCGTAGGCCGAGAACGCTGAGGTCAACCATTTCCTATTGAATCTCCCGAATGGGATGGAAGGAGCCCAGATCCTCTCTCACAGGATCTAATGTCATCATAATAACAGCTGGGAGCCCTGAGCAGTCCTCAGAAACAGAACAACAATAAACATCCTTCGGGTCCCAGGAGGGGAGCTTTCTCTGGTCCTTACCTAGTTCCAACTTTGGAACCCCATCCTCTCTCTAGCAATGACCATCAGGGTCACTCTGGAGGCCCCTACCAAAAAATAATAGATTAGATAGAGACCAATAAGAAAAGCTTAGAACAGGCAAGAAATGGTCAGTCTGGACTCACATATACCTTACTAGGTAGGACACAAAGATTAGTTACTCCTCACTAAGGTATTGAGGACATCTCTGCACACTACACCTAAAACTGTTCTGCACTTCAGCTGTTGACATATGCCTTGTTAGAGTTATAAACCTGTCTGGACTATCCTAAAATTCACCAAGTTCTGTTAAATCAAGCTTCAATACTATAAGCCTCTAAATATAAAAATGAAAATAGACATGAGACAGCTGAATAGTATCCTATAACCATCTTAAAGTGTATAGCAGTTGGTTGTGTATAAACTAAAATTGAAATGTCAATGAAGTAGTCACAGAATGTGGTTAAGAACTTGCATTTTCTAACATATTGATCACTCAATACCATGCCAATTAACTCCATAATGTTGTAAATTGTTGTTGAATTTACAACAACAATTTATGTTGTGGCTTTTCATTGGAGGGAATATTCTGTCAGCTCTGCTTTCAGACCAGGGATGGTCTCCCAAGGAAACTGTTGAAATTATCTGGACAATAAGAGGCTGGACTCTATGCATGGTTCATGCTTGCAATGAAGGAATCATGACTGAATATGAACTGTACTACTGCAACAATGTGGAGGAATCCAACATGGGGGGAGGGCATGAGAAGGGGTTGGGGGAATCCCAGACCCTATGAAACTGTGTAATAAAATGAAATTTTAAAAAAAGAAAGAAAGAAAGTTATCCAATGTGCTATCTACTCCAGAGGCCAGGGCTCGGTCGAGCAATTTGAAAGATAATGAGCTTAGTAGTATTCCATGGAGTAGATGAACCAAAGCTTTCTTATCCAATAGGAATCTCAACTGAACTTGAACTGTGGTTATGCAGCAAGGTGGAGGAATCCACTATGGGGGGAGGGATATGGGAGGGGTGGGGGGAATCCCCAGTGCCTATAAAATCATATCACATAATACAATGTTAATAACAATAAAAAAAGAAAGAAAGAAAAAAGAAAGAAGTAAAATTAAAAAATAAGAAAAAAAAAAAAAGAAAGATAATGAGCTTGTCACCAGACAATGAGGCTGGTGTCATACTGTGGCAGGAGGCTTGGGAATGAGATAACTTGAGTTCAAAGCTTTTCTGAGTTAACTGACCTATGTGATAAGCAGGTAGTACTACCAGATATAAATAGTAGAAAGGTGACAGAGGTTATGGAGAAATGCTGATGAGAAGTTATACCCAACAGGTGGACACTCCTTGAATCAGAAAGAATAACACTGGTGCTTTTAGCAAGCCAGCAAGCCCTCCTTGCCCATGCACACTGATTGAAAACACGGACTAATTTCCTTTATGAGATGCAAGAGGTCTGTTAAGTCTCCAACGCTAACATGAAGCCACCTGCACTAAAGCCAGTAGGATAACCCAAAGTATATGTTTACTGTAAGCCCTGCCCCTAGCACAGTGCCACACAAGTCTCAGAAATCTGCTAGCTTTTTCCTGTAGGTAGAGCCTGGGGAAGAGAACATTCTGGCTTTTCAGATAGCCACCCAAGAAATGGGTTTTTGCTTTTGCTTGAATCAGAGCATGAATAGTAACATATCCCAGATGGAGAATCACTGTGAGTTTGGACTGCCTCTTAAGCCCCTCCCCATACATTAGCACAGAAGTGACTAAAACAGTTCAACACCAGCTTCTCTGTAGAGTGGGAGAGAGCTGGAATATCTATTCAGTGTTCCAGGGCACGGGGTGCTCAGGGGACCAGAGTCCTATCTCAGAGCCCTGACAAGATCCAGTGTATTTTAGATGCCTGGACGATGCTAGAAACAAAAGCAATGACTTGGAATGACACAAACTCACTGTCAGAGCCCCCTTCCATACATGAACATAAAGACAATCTACAATGCATAATGGCAGCTGCAGAATGTATAGTAGGAGAAAATGTTTGCAAATGATGAATTTGATAATAAGCTATTATCAAAAAATACCAGGAATCTCTACAACCCAATAGCAAAATACCAAATGGTCCAATTTTCAAATGGGAAAAACACTCGAATAGATATTTCTCCAAAGAAAAGGCACGAATAGTCATAGTTACAAACAAGGAGGTTCAACAGCAAGAAAATAACAACAAAAACCATAACAGAAGAGCATTACCCAATACCTGCTAAGACAGTCATTATTAAAGAAATAAATTAGCAAGTGTTGGCAAAAATGTGAACAACCATGAATACTGTTTGGTGCCAGTGCTAGGGAAAACAATATAATGGTTCCACAAGAATTTAAAAATCGAATCACCATACAATTTTGCAGGCTCACTTCTGATCATATATCCAAAAGAATTGAAATCAGGATCATGAAGAAATATTTGCACTCCCATGCTCATTTCAGCATTAGTCACTAGAGCTAAGATCTGGAGACAACCATCTCCATCAACTAGGGAAAGAACAAAGAAGCAAGTGAATACATTTTTTTAATTGGTACACTTGCAGTGGTGTATTATTCGGCCTGTAAAATGGAGCAAATTCTGTCATGCTACAAAATGTTGAAAACAAGCATATTATACTAAGTGAAATGAGACAGCCACAGTGATAAATCTTGCATGATCTCACTTACACATCTCACGGGGCCAAACTCACAGGAGCAGAAAGTTGAATGGTGGTTGCCAGAAGAGAAAAGAAAAGAAAATAGCAGCTGCTGTTCAATGGATATAAAAATTTCATTAATTAAAAACGAAAATGTAGAAGATCTCATGTCATTGTTAACATTGCTATAGATAACAATACAGTAGAAGTAGGCTTTTTTTAAAAAAAGGATCTGTTTATTTTTACTTGAAAGAGTTACAGACAAAGGAAAGAGAACTTCCATCCTTTGGGGGCACTTCCCAACTGGCTGCAACAGCCAGAGCTGGGCCAGTCTGAAACTGAGAGTCAAGAGCTTCTTCCATGTCTCCCACATGGGTGCAGGGACCCAAGGCCTTGAACAATTCTCCATTGCTTTCTCAGGCCACTAGCATTAAACTGGATCCAAAGTGGAGATGCCAGGACCTGAGCCAGTGCCACAGGTAAAAGGGTAGGCATTTGACACAGTAGTTAAGACCCCACTTGGGATTCTCATATCAGATTGCTCGATTTGAGTCCTAATTCCGCTTCTGTATCCAGCTTCATGTTTATGCATTACCCTAGGAAGGCAATAGACAGTGGCTCAAGTACTTGGGCCCCTGTCACTGAGTCTCTGTGAGAAATTCAGATGTACATACTGGCTCCTGGTTTCAATCTGTCCAACCCTGACTACTGTGGACATTTGGGTAGCAAACCAGTAGGTTGAAGAGTTCTGTCTGTTTCTTCTTCTGTCTCTCTTCTCTCTACTTTCCGTATGAAATAAAAATAAATATTTAACATTTGTTATATAAGCACTTGTTAAAGGGACGATTCTCATGTCTTACATTTTTTTGATGATATGAATAAGAGTAAAAATTTAATTTAGAAATAAATGTTAAGCAAACCAGGTGTCAAAATGGAATATTGCCTACACTTGATTGGTTGCCTCTGTCCCTTTCTTCCTTCCGTACTCTCAATCATTCGGGGAATAGAAGTGAAAGCCTGCTGGTTTGGGTTGAAGGAAATAATTTCCAACTCTTGACAAACAGCAAGGCTAAATCCACATGTCAAAGCTCTAGTTTCTTAAATAGCCCAGAACTATAACTCACTAACTCGCTAGAGATGTCTGCACCTCCAATTTTAAAATCTTTCTCATGAAAACTAATTTAGATTTTCCTGCACCCCTCCTCGTCATAGAATAGATGCTATAGTCCTCAGTATTAAAAAGAAGGAGCTACTATGTCCTCTCCATCTTAAACCTTGCCATACTTCTCACCAGCTACCTCTTCTGTCAGCTAAGTATCCACATGCATCAATTTCCCATCATCAAAGCACTAAAGGAAATCAGTGCCTCTAAAATTCATTTGTTTTTCCGAAGTCAGGCATGTTGTTAAGTGTGTATATATGGTCCAATTTGAAGAAGTAAGCATCCATATTGTTGGAAATTCAGGTTATTAAAAAAAAGCCATAAAGAATCATATGTTTGTCCTCAAGTAGAAATTGTAAGATATGTGAATGATACCTGTTTTTTTTTTCATTTGTTTCTCTCTGCCACTTTTCCCATTTAAGATCTGCTTACTGCTAAGTAATCACTGTTAGCAGCAACTCTTATTAGAATGATGGTAGGATGTCTCTAAATCTGAAAACCTAACTGATGCATTTTGTTTGCTATATTTCCAAAGGTAGAAGTATCCAAATTTGATGCTTTGGAAGAAGTTAGTGCTGAACTGAAGCTCAAGCAGTTGCTCTGGGATTCTTTCTCAGAATGGGATAAATTGCAACAAGAATGGTTAAAGGTAGAAAAAAAAGCCCTCCTCCTTTATTTTTTTGTATTAGACTTAAAATCTTAGTGATATAAACTATGATTTTTAATAATTTGGTGTGTTTTAATGTCAATAGAATATACGGTGACAATCATCTGAAAATTTTTATCAGTTTTCCAATAAAATGTCGCTAAGCCCTTTGTCACTAAGTACTACAGAAAGTTCTCTTGTAAGATAGTTTTACTAAGTGCTCCATTCAAGAAGGTGATATCACAGAAGCACCCAAGGACTTCACTGCTTGTCATTTACCTACTGTAGGATTTCTAAACACTTGAACATCATGTTACCATGATGCACAGTTTTCTTAAGGAATATGCAATTTTGTGATCCACGTACCTACTTTTCTCTTAGCTTTATGTTCTTGTCCTTCAAAAAAAGAGGCCATTTTGTTTACTGTGATAGCTTATAATTAAATTGGTAATATCTAAGACTGTCCTTGGAGACCCCATTAGTAAACTCTCATAATTAAAGAGCCAACCACCTTAATCTCCACAGTTTTGTGTCTGGGATCCACCTTTACATTCAAACCTTAACAAGGATCAGCTCTCTAGATGGCAAGCAAGATGGCCACACTGCCAGGTGTGAGGCAGACGTTTAGAATCAACATCAATTCCACAAATTTCCTTTCCCACTACTCATTCATCCTTCCTATGCTGATACCTATGATTGGAAGTCACACATCTTACTAAAAAACAAACAAAACAAAACAAAAAAAACACAACAGTTTCCCTGTTAATAAAGAATAAGCAGAATAAAGGCCCAAACACACACAGAACTTAGCCTTTTTTTGGAGAAAACAGAAAACAATGAGTATATCTAATGTTCAACAGTTTTTACATGCCCTGCTGTTGTTTAATTATCATTCATCTCAGAAGTAAAAAATAGTCCTGAGAAACAGGGAAGGCACTCAGAATTTTCTAATTGCCACCACAGATTAGAATGTTACTTCCAAAATAGGATGCATTCACCCTAGGATACACAAGAAAAATTCATTAGGAGGCAGGAGGAAAATGTTGAATCAAGAGAAAGAAAAAAATGGAAATTTAACAATCTCCTTCATGTAACTAACCACATGTCAAATGGATATGGAATCAAATAATAGGAGACTGACTGATGAGAAATATTTGGTCAGCAAGAGTAATAATTAATTACTTGTTTCCCTAAAAGACTGTGAATATTGGCCTTCAGGAATTAATTACAGAGCTTACAATAGTACACTTGATAGTGTGGGGGCTTGGAACATGAAAAGAATAAACCAGTAATGCCTGATATATTATTGTCTGTTTTAATAAGTAAAGCAATTTCCAAAAGTTTACAGTTGTTTTAGATGAACAATTTATTTAAAAAAAAATCTGAATGAGGTAGAATATTTATTTATTATGTCAGTTTGCTTTGTGTCATTTGTTTTAATTTCTTCTTTTAAAATTTTTTATAGTCCAGATTTGACTGCCTGGACCCAGAAATGCTAAATAGTCAGGTCTCTAAATACGCCAAATTTGTGACTCAACTGGAAAAAGGCTTGCCACCAAACAATGTAGTGCCCCTGCTGAAAAGTAGAGTGGAAAAAATGAAAGAAAAGGTAAGTTTGGTAGAAACTATTTCAGAAACTCCAAGTCAGTTAGTTCTTAGTTAATGCTAATGAAACCAGAGTCAAGAATTTTCCCATAACAAAGTTATGAACCTTTGTAGAGAAAAGAAAGAACACGTTTGCTTTTGCAGAAGCACAGAGTCTACATTCCTGTTTTCAATAGGCCAAGTCTTGAAATGAATTTCTTCTTTAAAAGGTATATTCAGATTCAGTGTGGTGGCCTAGCAACTAAAGTCTTTGCTTTGAATGCACCAAGATCCCACATTGGACGCTGGCTCTAATCCTGGCAGCCCCGCTTCCCATCCAACTCCCTGCTTGTGGCCTGGGAAAGCAGTCGAGGGCGGTCCAAAGCCTTGGGACCCTGCACCCATGTGGGAGACCCAAAAGAACTCCTGGCTCCTGGCTTCAGATCGGCGCAGCACCAGCCGTTGCAGCCACTTGGGGAGTGAATCATCAGATGGATGATTTCCCTCTCTGTCTCTCCTCCTCCTCTCTCTCTATATATCTGACTTTGTAATGAAAATACATAAAAGGGTTTTTTAAATGTATAGTCAGAATTAGTTTCCCAGGTGGTGAAGGAAATAGTAGAAGAATAGATTACAGTTGTACTAAGACACTGATCCACTCAGTCCTGGACAGCCAGGGGAAATGGGCAGCCTTGTTCATGTGCACCACTGCACCATACAGCTTGACATTTCAGCACTTAGAAAGAATGAAATACGAATGTGTGATAGACCAAAGATGAATCTTGAAACTATGTGAGGTAAAAGAAGTCTGTCACCAAAACACTACATGATATATTGCATCCTTTATTTGAAGGATCCAGATTAGAGAAATCTATGAAGAAAGTAGATTCATGGTTACCAGGCTCTGTGGAAAAGGAGAGATACAAATGACAGCTGGGAGGTTCCAATGGGCATTGAAAATACTCTAAAATTAGAGGTGATAGCTTTACAATCCTTTGTACTAGCAGTTCTGAAAAAAGGTTCCTCCATACAGTTCCACAAATCAATAGTCTAATTTCATTGCTGAGTGTTATTCTGGTATCTGTCCATTCACCTGTTGAAAATTATCTGGACTCCTTTCAGATTTTTAATGATTATTAATAAAATAGCTACTGACATTCATGTATAACTTTCTGAGTGGATAAGTTCTCAGTTCACTTGAGTAAATAACTAGAAATGGGACTGCTGGTTGGCATGGTAAGTGTGTGATTTCGTTTCTACAAAGCTGTCAGTTTGGCTTCCCACCTGCAGTGTATGAAAATGCCAGAAGTGCCAGTTTGTCCTCATGCTCCTCCACACTGGTTATTATGAGGAGAATTTTTACTCTGTTTTGATTTTAGCCATTCTAATATATGCTCAATATTCTATAATGATGATCATATTTTCTGACGTTAAATATCTTTCATAATCTATTTGCCATCCATCTATGTTCTTCATTGGAATCTCTGTTTAGCTCTTTTGCTCACTTTCAGAGTTGGTTTGCTCTAAATCAGTTTTAAGAGTCATTCATATAATCTAGATAGAAACTCTTGAAGAAGATGGTTTCTCCCAGTTGGCGGCTTGTCTTTTTGGTCCTTATACAGTGCCACAAACCAGAAGGTTTTAATTTGGATGAAGTCCACTTTGTAATTTTTTTTCTTTTATGGATTAAATTGTTAGCAGTGTATTCAAACTTTTTTTGTCAAACCTAATTTTATGGACATGTTTCATAAAAGTTTTTTAGTAGTTTTTATGGGTTTAGGTATACAATATATTTTGAGTTAGCTTTTTGTCAAGATTTACCTGCTTACATATGGATATCCATTTGATTTATACAAATGTTACTTGAAAACACTACCCTTTCTCCACTGAGTCACCTTTGTGTCTTTGCTGAAAGCAGACTATATTTTCAGTCTATTCCTGGACTCTGTGTGTTTCATTGTTCCCTAAGTCCGTTCTTTTGTCCAATTAAAGACAATCTTACACTGTCTTAACTGCTACAGCTAGTAATCTATATAACAAGCCATGTTAAGTCTGATATTCTTCTTCCTTTTTACAGTATCTTTTGTCTATTCTAATTGCTTTGCCTTGACATATACACTTTAGATTTAGCTTGCCAATGTCTACAAAACACAAGATTTCTAATGGGATTATGTTGAATCTGAGAAGCCAATCTATTACTAGCATATATTGTATTTATCCATCTAGTTAAATCTTCTTTGATGTTTTCATCAGTTTTGAAGGTTCTACATATTTTGATGGATTTATAACTAAGTAATTTTTTTTTATTTTACTCTGAATACTGTTTTTTAAACTTTAAGTCTCATTTTTTTTCCACAGTTGCTTTATGGGAATACCATTGATCTTTGTATACAAATCTTAAATCCTTGACCTTACTAAACTCACTTTTTAACCTGAGGAGACTTTTTATACATAGCCATGCAATCTATGAATAGATAGCTTTACATTTTCCTTACAATCTGCATGCATTTTATTTCCTTTCTCTTGCCTTTTTTTCTGTACAATGTTAGTAAAAATAGTGATGCAGAACAACTTTGCCCTCTTACTGAAACTAAAGGGGAAAGCCTACAGTCTTTTTAAAAAGTATTATGTTAGCCTTAGCTTCACTTCATTATTGTAATGTATATATGTATGTGTACATATGTATACACACACACACACAATAATACAAGAAAATTCTTGGGGCCAGCACAGTGGCACAGGTTTGGAGCAGATATTCCACATGGTTGCTGGTTGGAATACTGGCTGCTCTGCTTTCCAATGGATGATGGCTCAAGTGCTTGGATCCTTGCATCCATGTGGGATGCCTATGGTAACCTCCTGAGAGAAGCTGGGGCTTCAAACAGGCCCAGCTCCAGTCACTGCATCCATTTGAGGAGTGAGCCAGCAGTTGAAACATCTTTTTCTTTGTCTCTTCTTCTGTAACTCTGCCTTTCAAATAAACAAATTAAAATCTAAAAGAGGGAAAAAAAAAAACAAAAAAAAGGAAAAGAAAATTCTATTCCTACTTCGCTGAGAATCTTTACCATGGTAAATGTTGAATATCACCAAATTATTTTCTGTGTGTAAAATCATATAGTTATTCATCTTTGACCCTTTAACATGGTGAATTATAGCAACTGATTTTCAAATTCATACCAGGCTTGAATTCTTGAGATGAACTTGTAATGCACTTTTTAATATAGCTCATATTTATGTGGGTTTTTCTGTGTCTATATTCATTACAGACATTAATCTATAATTTTCTTGTAATACACTTTTAGTATTAGGGTGATGCTACTTCACAGAATGAATTAGAACATATTCCCCTCCTCTTCTGTTTTCTGGAAACTACTCTGAGAACGAAGATTATTTTCTCCATTTAAATGAGTTGGGTAGAAACACATAGTATAATTATCTAAGCTTGAAGTTTTCTCTTTTTGAATGATTTTTATAAAATTAAAATTTCTTTACAAATTTAATCTCTTTAGTATATATCAGGGAGGCTATAGTTTGAATTTTTCAAGAAAATGATCCATTTCATCTAAATTATTGAACTTAAGGAGATAACGTTGATGAACTTATTCTCTTTGCAGCTCTTCTAGGTAACAATTCTACATAGGATTCTCATTAGCACTGACATTTTCTTGGAAGTCTCACTTTCTTTTCAGTTCTTCATTTATCTTTATTTTGGCTTCTAATGCTTTGGCATCGTTTTTAGAAGCTTGCTGTCTGTTCCTGTGCAGTGTTTTAAAGCACTGCTGAAGCGTTGCAGTCTGACCCACCGCTCTTCTCACACCTGCAACCACCTCTCCATGTTTAAGTTTTACTTGATGGTTATCCTCACTGCACTAGAGATTTTGTGCATTTTTCAAATGACACCTTGCATTTAGGGCTTAGACATGTTATCTTTAAATTTCTGCTTCTGCTTGCCTTGGGTCATCCCTTTGTATTGTTTCCTACTGAGTGTCTTTCTCTTACAGCTGTCCACTAGGTAGCCCATGACTGTTACACAATACATATTAATCAGCCAGTAGATTTTTCTTAATTTATTTTTATTGATTACATTGCATTATGTGACACAGTTTTATAGGCACTGGAATTTCCCCCGCCTCCCCAAACTGCGTCCGCATGGTGGATTCCTCCACCTTGTTGCATTATCACAGTTCAAATTCAGTTGAGATTCTTTCATTTCAAGCATCTACCAAGTATAAAGTCCAGCATCTATTGTCCAGATAAGTTCAACGGTTTCTTGGGGAGACCATCTCTGATCTGAAGGTAAAGCCAGCAGAGTATCATCCCGATCAATTAAAAGCCCCGACATTACATCAGTAACTATTTATAACGTTATGGAATTAGTTGACATGGTATTAAGTAACCAATATGTTAAAAGAGAAAAAAAGAATGCAATTCTGAACCACATCCTGTGACTTCTACATTGACATTTAAATTATTAGTTTATATACAACTGGTTTCTATACACCTTAAAATGGCTATAGATTACTATTCAGCTGTCTCATGTCTGTTTTAATTTTAGTATTTAGCAGTTTATAGCGTTGAAGCATGATTTTGCTGAATGTGGCTGTTTTTCAGGTAGTCTAACTCTATAACTCTAACAAGACATATGTCAACAGTTTAGGTGAACAGTTTTAGGAGGGGTGTGCAGAGAAATCTTCAGTACCCTAGTAAAGAGTAACTAATCTTTGTGTCCCACCCAGTGAGTTATAAGTGCATCCCCGCTGACCATTTCCTGTCTGTTTCTAAGCTTTCCTTGTTGTTCTCTATCTATTCCAGTTTTTTTGTTTATTTGTTTGTTCCTTTGTTTGTTAGTTTTGAGGGGTTTCAAGTAGATTTTGAAGAGAAACATTCCCTTGTGTTCTGATTAAGCCACGGTCTTAGCAAGGCACTGTGGCCCTGACTGTATTCTGATCTTCACAGAAGCTTGTGCTACTCCTGCCACTACAGTTCTGAGCTGGGCAAGTATTTCTATCCTCTTCACCCACCCCATACACACAAAGACCTTCTTTTACAAGTTCCATTTTTCCATTTGTTGCAGATATTCTTAGTGGGTCATCACCAATACCTTAAGGTGACCGTGGTTGTTTCTTTGGTCACTGGACATTAAGTGTTTTATTCCACAGAGGAGCTAGGGTTAGAATTAAAACCAAGCTAATGTTGCCCTAGGATAGAGCCTATCAGTTCCCCTTCCCCAGTCAGCTAAAGAGAACCTTTCTTTCGATTCTTCCCGGTCTTCCATGTGAACTCTCATTTAATTGGAGTCCTCATAACTGAACATTGCCACACTCCTTCACACGTGGTCTCTAACAATTCATTTAAAAATTGTACCTGAATCTTCTTGCTAGCTTATATATGATCTTAATCACAATTTGGTCACCCTAGGCAGGCAAATTCTCAATTACTTTTTCTCCCTACAGAGAAACCTGTTATGATTACTAGCATCTCTAACTTTTGAGTTAGTTGACTGCCATAAACTAGCTTTCTGCTGGGTTCAATAAAGATAATTAATGTTCAGTTTAGCTGGATTTTTCTGAGTGTAAGCATTTCTCTTTCCAGTTCTCTGTGCATGTAAATGAAGAAAGTCTGTGTTTTCAAGATAAAAAGTATACCTAGGCGAGTGTTTGTTTTCCAGCTTCCCGTTATCATGGATTTGAGGAACCCAACTTTGAAGCTTCGGCATTGGGCAGCTATTGAGCAAGCGGTAGATGCCACTCTGCTGGACTCTGAAGTTCCATTAACCTTGGATAGGCTCTCTGAGTTACGTGTTTTTGAATTTGGCCAAGACATCCAGGACATCTCTGGCCAGGCTTCTGGAGAAGCTGCCCTAGAAATAATTCTTAAAAAGGTAAATCTGGAAAATATGAATGTATTCCAAAAAATCAGAAAACATAAAAGGTTTCAGATTCAATTTGAAGATCACCACCTTTGGCTAAACTAAATGTACTTTTTAATATTACAGTTCTTATTCTGTCATTACCAGTCACCCCTTTATCATTTCCTTACATTTATTGCTCATTATTATTGTTGTCACTCAGTGAATCCATTACTGGTTTCTAGCCAATTGCCCAACAGAAATATGACAAAAAAATGGAAATCTATATGTTTACATAAAGAATATCATACCAAGATAGAACTTTAAATCAAATGTGTTATTTTACAAGACATAAGAAAAATCTGTAATAAATGCTCCAAAGGCAGTGAAAAGACTTTCTTGCTTATAATACTATTTTCTACCCCCAAAACACATTCAATTCTACTAATTACCTTCATGAAAAGGTTTTCTTCCCCCATTTTTAGTTATAGCATAAAATGAAAGGAGGTGTACAATGGAGCATCACAAGTTCTTTAAATAAATTGACTCATATCAAGTAAAATTAAGCAAATCCTTATCACCTATCCAACAAGAAAATTTTAGGGCTTTCAACGACAGTGAGGAGGAATTGAAATGACTATGTCATTGTACATGTGTGCACTGATTGCTAAACGCCATTGAATTTAGATATCCCATGTCTTGGATTGTTTTTAAGGTGGAAGATTCCTGGAAAACAACTGAATTTGTCATTCTGCCTCACCGTGATGCCAAAGATGTTTTTATTCTGGGTGGCACAGACGACATACAGGTAGGTGTCTGGGTTATTCAAAACTCATGGCAAAGCTTCTGCCAACAGTTAGAAAGAGATTATGATGAGAAATTTAAGTATAAAAATCACTACTTAAAAATCTAATTGAAAAAGCAGAATAAGTATGTAATTGACATGAATGCTTATACAGCCAAAACAGTATTTAGCAAAGCATTAAAAATGGCATGTGTGTACCAGAGTTTAAACTTGTAACTGACCATTGTTGAGGAAGTTAGAAAAGCAAAGAACAATCAGTAATGGATGAAGTACTTATTGAAGTCTTTTACATGATCACAAATAGTTAGGACCTTAAAGACTGAATAGGACTTAATGGATACAGAAGAAAATCAGAAGGACCTCAAGCCACTTAAACAAGGCAGAAAATTATAATGGAATGTTCTATATTTATACACATCAAGAAGCTAAATCCCCTTCAATCTGTTGAGATTAGGAATAGATATCTCTACCATGTTGGGAATTTTCTTACTCACTTAAAATCTGAAAGCACAGTTGTGGGATATCACCCAATTTAAAATCCAAATATTGGTCTGCTATGTTATAACCAGGCCTAAAATGGCTTTTCCAAGTATACGTTAGAAAGGCCAGATGTCACTCTGGGAAGTGAATGGGAGAACAGACTGAAATCTGAAGATCTCTGGTATGAGAGGCCAAATGACGTGGAATCCATGCTCACGAGAGGTTTATAGACACCTTCTCTAGACCAACAAGCCCTCGCTTTTGAATTAATGTTTTTTTTTTTTTCCTTGAGTGATGCTGTTGTGTACAATGGAGCAATAAGGAAGTGCTACCCGTAAGCACTGAGCTTGACAAATGAGTGAGTTCAGCTTCTTCTCCCTTGACATAACCAGGAAAGTGACAATTCACTGGACAGAGAGCAGCTAATATTCCAGCATAGGGTATTTGGGGGAAAAGGGAAGTCCTGCCTGGGTGAACACACTGTGTGAGTAAGTTACCAGCCTTGTAATCACAGAAAGAGAAAAAAGAATGTCAGACCAAGACAAAGCTTGTACCATTAAGAATCATAGGAATGACAAAGATTTAATAATCAGAAGTCTTTAGAGATTTCTGAGAGTATCACAATGTGTTGGAAGCCACAGCGTCGAGAACAAGGAGAGGAAGGGGATGGGTAAGAGATAGTAGGTAGAACTAAGCTGTTTATTTATTTGTCTGTTTATTCATTTGGACGCTTGGGATTAACATCTGGGGTATCACAGGCAGCAAAGTCAAGTGCAGCTGTCTATGTCTACTTCCTCAATCTTTCAAGGTCCTTCTGGATGACAGCACTATAAACATTGCTACCATTGCCTCATCACGGTACGTGGGACCCCTGAAGCCTCGCGTCGATGAGTGGCAAAAACAACTCGCTTTATTCAATCAAACCCTGGTGAGTAAGGATCACTTCAACTCAGAGGCTTATAGTATTAAAGGACCATAAAAATCCTAGAAATAATTTGTTCCATAACTTAAATAGTATGCTCATATTGTTTAAAAATAGAAGGCTTGGGGACCAATGTTGTGGTTAAGCAAAGCTGCTGCCTACAAGGCCAGCATCCCGTAATGGTGTGGTTCAACTCCTAGCTGCTCCACTCATAATCCATCTCATTTCTGGGTGAGAATGCACCCAGAAAACAGTAGAGATGACACAAGTACTCAGATGCTTGCACTCACAGGAGAGACCCAGATGAAGCTTTGCCTCCAAACCTCAGCCTGGACTAGCCTGGCCCAGCCTGGCTGTTATGGGCATCTGGAGAGTGAACTAGTGGATGAAAGATCTCTGCCTCTGCCTCCCTCTCCTCTCTCTCTAACTCTGCCTTACAAATAGAATAAATAAATCTTAAAAAGATCAAAAATGTAGAATTAATTCCTAATATTATGTTCAGAATTTAAGGAAAATACACATTTATTGAGCTTTTCTTTACATGGTTATGCCGCTTATTGCTGTAGCCATCGCCCTTATATTATTATTCTGCTATATAACAAGATACCACAAACAATAAATGTTTGGTAGAGGGCTAAAGCAAGAATAAGATCTTATAATTTCTGTGGGTTAACAATTTAGATACAATTTAACTGTCCTCTGCTTAAAGTCTCACAGGGATATAGTTGAGATTTCAGTTAGACAGGGTTCTCAGAGTTTCAACTGAAGAAAGACCCTTTTTCAAACTTCTTTAGGTAGTTGGCAGAAATGATTTCCTCATTAAGTCTAGGACCAATGGCTTCAGTGCTGTGCTGGCTCTCAGCTGGAGGTCATCATCCCTACTTAGATGTTGCCCACAATTTTTTTTGTGTGTGTGGACTTCCACAACATGAATATTTGCTTCAGCAAGGAAGAGGGGAGGAAGCTATATTCTTTAGTCCTATACATCCTGTCACCTTTGTTGCGAGCATGTCACTTATGGGAGAGGAGCACGAAAGGGCATCAGCAGCACACCTTGACACCACCTGGCATGTCTGGCCACACAACTTTGTTTAACTAGAAGAACACTCACTGTTGCTTGAGGTCTCCTTGGAATGGTTGCTTGTGGTGCACCCTTCTTTCTATTTTATTGCATCTCAGATTACCACCCCCCCCCCCAGTAACACAGAGAATCTGCTTGCAGTGATCTTACTTATGCTCACACCCAATCTTTCTCTTACACTTCAGATTTTTAGCTTTATTTAAGTATTTTTAGGGCCTATGTATTTTACTCTAAAAAAAAATATTACAAGTGAAATGAGAGAAGCGTTAAGTAGAGAAAGATTACTTGTTCCCAAATTCTACAAAGACAACCATTTTCTTCTGAAATGGAAATGTTATCAGACTGCTGTCCTGTCCCCTGGATTAATACCTGAACCCTAGAAATGGTCCAGTTTTTGCAGGTCACAGTTAAAACAAAAACATGTGATTTCATAGAGCTTCTTAAAAGAAGCCTGTGCTGCATTGTGGGAACTCTCCAAAGACCTATCTGTATCAATGGTGCAGGACTCGAGATAAACCAGGAAGTGATTGGGGGTAATTGCGCAGTGGAGAGTGAGAAGTGAGAGGCTGTCTCATGGGCTTTAGACCCACACATGAAATGGTAGGAGCACTTTCATCTACACCCTCTAATTTCTGATCTGATTTCTTTACTAAGAGTGTTTCTGATTCCTTTATTTTTTTAAGACTACTCTTTCTGTTTTATTTTAGTTCATTTTTAAATTGAGAAACAGGACAGACAGAGCTCCCACCTACTGGTTCCCTCTCCAAATACCTGCAACAGCCCCAGGCAGGTGTCAAACCAGGGAGCCAGGAGGTCAATCTGAGACTCAACCCTTTGAGCCACCAGTGCTGTTTCCCAGGATGATCAAGAAACTGAAATGGATGACGAACAGAGATTAAACTCAGGCTCTCAGATGCTGTACTTGGGTGTCCCAAGCAGCACCTTAACCACCAGGTTCAAACTCACTCTAGGATATATTCATGAGTAGCAACTGTCACTTTTTAAAAGTAGCAATAGATGATTTTTTTTCTTTCTCCTCCTAGTCTTCTGTGTTTACCATATGGTCTGTCATGAGCTCATGAACAGGTTGATTGTTTTGATTTTCTTTACTTAAAAACAGCTTGTAAAAACAACAACAACAACAACAAAAACAGCTGGGAGGCCAGCACTGTGGCAAGATGGAATAAGACACCATCTTCAGTGCTAGCATCCCATATGAATGTGACAATCTCAACTGCTCTGCTTCCGATACAGCTCCCTGCTAATATCCCTAGGAAACGTGGAACGTGGCCCAATCTTTTGCTTTCTGTACCCATGTGAAGCTCCTGGCTTAAACCTGGCAGAGTCCTAGCCGTTGCATCAATTTGGAGGGGGCCAGGAAATGGAAAGTTCTCCCTTTCACCCTGTGTCTCCCTCTAACTCTGATTTTCAAATAAATGTAACTTTAGCAGGTTAGGGAAGAATAGAGACATAATTGAAAAAAAACTTTTCCATGATAACCCTGCATATATTTAGAAATAATCACTACATTTACCATCTCCTGGACCCTTCAAATTTCTTTAAGTAAGCATCTTGCATCCTCATCAAATGTGTCCTCTCAATACTTTTTTTTAAAGATCTATTTCTTTTTATTGGTAAGGCAGATTTACAAAGAGAAGAGATAGAGAGAAAGATCTTCTGTCCACTGGTTCACTCTCCTAATGGCTGCAATTTCTAGAGCTGAGCCAATCTGAAGCCAGGAGCTTCTTCTGGGTCTCCCACGTGGGTGCACTGACCTAAGGACTTGGGCCATCGTTCACTACTCCCCCAGGCCACAAACAGGGAGCTGGAAGGAAAGTGGAGCATCTCAAACACAAACTGGCACCTGCATAGGAGGATTAGCCAATTGAGCTGTCATGCTGGGTCCTCCTCTTACCACTTTGATCTGGCTTGATTGAGTCCATTCATGTTATCACACTGGCGACTCAATTGTACTTCTACCTACTAGAGAGTGGAGTGAAATCAGCTTCATGTGAGTCTGACTCATTAAGAAAGCTTCATTTCTTTTTTTTCTTCATATGCAGCTATTGATATTTTTTTATTTTTAATTTCATTAGCTTCATTTCAAAGGAACTGTGAGGAGCCACAAAAAAGCCTCCAAGGAAAAAGCTACAGCAATCTGCCCAAGCAATGACTTTCAGTGTATCCATAGGTTCATTTGCAACTTGGATGTTAACATTTGATAATGCCTGTGTTTTTCCTTTAGGAAGAATGGCTGACCTGCCAGAGAAACTGGCTCTACCTAGAAAGCATCTTTAATGCTCCAGATATTCAAAGGCAATTGCCTGCAGAGGCCAAGATGTTCCTTCAGGTGGACAAGTCATGGAAAGAAATCATGCGGAAGGTGAACCGGCTGCCCAATGCTCTCCGAGCTGCTACTCAGCCAGGTATAAAACCAAATGCCTGTCACCTGTCACACTCTGCTATGCAGGACCTTCAACCCTGGACTCTAGTTGGCATTGGCAACTGCGAATATTTGCCTTCTTGAGAAGTGATGCAAATTGAACACTGTAGTTTTCTCATTGTTATCTCTCTGGAGATAATTGTAATTTTGGAATACAAGGACCTGCTCATTTTTACTGTTTTTATAATTTGGGGATTTGGCCCCAGGGGACAGGTGATGTTCCCATCTCAAGAAAGGCATGCTTACTTTCAGTTGACCCATGCTCTCCTATATTCATACAGCCACAAAAAAATCTCCACACCTTACTGCTAACTGATTCATTAAGACAAGTGAAAATGTTACCCATTTGCTGCAATTCTAGTCTCAAGGCTGAAATGTGGTTTAGTAGGGCCTGTTTCCGTGGAAGTGCAATTGGCTATTGAATCTTAAGCTTTGTCTCAAAGCCTCAGTAAGCTTACTGGCTGTTCAATAAATGCACCACGTAACTCATCAGGGTGAGCGTTCCCAGACAGCTTTCTTGCTTTTTTTCTCTCTCTCTCTCTCTCTCAAAAACTCTTAACGTAAAACAGAAGCAGGAAAAGTTTGAAAAATGATAAAACTTGAACTTGTTGCAGTTTATAGAAGTTTCCCATTCTCCTTGGCACCTGGCTCGTTTCCAGTCAGCAAACCTGTCTTCATAGCTCGTTCTCAGGCTCCTTCCTTCAAGGACCCTTGTATATATATTGGTCCTACCACGTGACACAGGGCATTCTTCCTCACCAAGACACCTAACTTCATCACATTGGCCAAGTTGCTGTATCTATATTTATATATTTAGGGGACTACAACATAGATATCTTTGAGGGGCTGTTATTCTGAATGCTACATCCACTAATTGTACTTTTTAAACCTTTTCATGCAAAACTATAATGTTTGTGGGCTAGCACTGTTGACATCCCATATGGGTGCTCGTTCAAGTCCCAGCTGCTTCACCTCTAATCCAGCTCCCTGCTAATGGCTTGGGGAAAGCAATGGAGGATGGACAAAGTATTTGGGCCCTTATACTCATGTGGGAACCCTGGATGAACATCCTGTCTCCCAGCTTTGACCTGGCCCAACCCTGCTTGGCTGTGTGACCATTTAAAGAGGGGAGTAAACCAGTAGAATGAATATCTTTCTCTCTATATATCCCTCCCTTTTTGTTTCTTTCTCTATAACTTTGCCTTCCATATACAAATGTTTTTTTAATTTAATTTTATTATTATTGTATGGTACAGTTTTGTAGACTCACGGATTTCTTTTCTCCCCCTCCCCAAATCTCTATCCTCCCACCGGTTTCCCCTATATCGTTATGATAGTATAGTCCTTCCTAAACAGTCATAAGTCCATCAATATGCTACTTAAGTGTATTCCGGTATTGTAGATATTTTTAATTTATTATATCTGTTCCAGCAAATAAAACAAAAGCTTTTACAAAGTCAGGGCCCGGCATAGTAGCCTAGCAGCTTAAGTCCTCGGTCCCTGCACATGCCAGGATCCCATATGGATGCCAGTTCATGTCCCAGAAGCCCCACTTCCCATCCACCTCCCTGCTTGTGGCCTGGGAAAGCAGTTGAGGGCAGCCCAAAGCCTTGGGTTCCTACACATGTGGGGGAGACCTGTAAGAAGCTCCTGTCTTCGGATCAGCTCAATGCTGGCCGTTACAGCCACTTGGGGAGTGAACCAGAGGATGGAAGCTCTTCCTCTCTGTGTGTTCTCCTCTCTATATATCTGACTATCCAATAAGAATAAATAAATCTTTGTTAAAAAGTCAATATTTGGGGAGGGGGCAAATGTGTTGGCATAGCACAATATTCATCCACCTTTGGCTCTGGCATCCCATATGGGCATGGTTTGAGTCCCAGCTGCCCCACTTCAGATCCAGCTCCCTGCCTGTGGCCTTGGAAAGCAATAGAGGATGCCCCAGGCCTTGGGATCCTGCACCCATATGGGAGACTGCTGGTTCCCAGCTTTGGATCATCCAAATTTTGATTGTTGTAACAATTTTGGAAATGAACCATATGAAAGATAAAAGATCTCTTTCTCTGTCCCTCTTTGTATATAATTATTTCAAGTAAAATAAATAAACCTAAATTTTTGAATTTTAAAAAGTTAACATTTTTAAATTTTGATTAAAAATTTTATTATCATTGCCAGCACTGTAGCATACCAAGTAAAGCTGCTGCCAGCAACAAATGCTTCCCATGTATGTGTCAGTCTGGTCCCAGCTGTTACTCTTTGAAGTGGGCTCACCTCTAATGTCCTGGGAAAAGCAGCAAAACACAGCCCAAGTACGTGGGCCCCTGCCATTCCTCTGGGAGGCCTTAATGAAGTTTTTAGCTCCTGATTTTGGCCTGGCTTAACCCCAGCTGCTGTGACCATCTAAAAGAATGAACCAGCAGATGGAATCTCTCTCTCTGTCTCCTCTCTCTGTAACTCTGACTTTCAAATTAATAAATAATCCTTTCTTTTTTAAAAAGGAAATGAATAATTTAAAACGCCATGTTATCTATTTTAACACAATTTTACCAGTGCTTTCCGCCTCCTCCATTGAACAGGTCTTTTGGAGACTTTTCAAAACAATAATGCTTTACTTGACCAAATTCAGAAGTGTCTGGAGGCATATCTAGAATCGAAGAGAGTAATCTTTCCAAGGTAAGTTTATAAAGTAACCAAGTGTATGCTTCAGTAGTTGAGATTATTAATCAGTTTGAAGTTGTAACCTTAAAATATCATGGAGCTAAAAACAAAAAAGAGAGAGACATATACAGAGAGAGAGAGAGTTCTACAGTATTGAAAGTCCAGTTGGTATCTTGTCAGGGAGGGTAAGACTCAAGGATAAAACCACAATGTGTACCAAAGATTTAAATGGGTAAGTTGATTGCAGTGTTGTTTTGCTGGTTTTGGTGTTGGTATACATGTGGGCATGCCCGTGTATGCATGTGTCCACCGTGGTACATATCAAAAGCAACAGCAACCAGAGCAGTTTTCTTCAGGTTTATTGGTGGAGACTTTATAAGATCTCTGGGATGCCTGGAGTAGCTTCCTTCAGGGGAAAGTGGAACCCCTGTAGGATTCTGTCCAACTACTCCAACCTTAGCAGCTTTGCTGCCCTCGTGTGAGTAAGGGCCCTGCAGTCTGCACCCACATCCCAGATGAGCTGGAATCTGTTTTTAAATGTGTGATTGATTGGCAACTCTGATCCTAGAGCTTCAGCCAATACTGAGACTGTAGCAGTTCATCTCCACCTCTGGTCAGGAATGCAGAGGCCACCCTGGCAAAACTTTTCCTATATAAGGAGTTAAGAATCCTTCACAGGCACCAGAGACATAGGGAAGAACTGGGTGCCACTTCGGGGAAATCTGTGAGTACAGAAAGACTCAGCCCTCAGAAATAGAAAAAGGAATGATTATCAGCAGGACCCCTAAAAACAAAGGAGATTTTTATTTTCAGTCCTGGTTTCTGCTTTCCTTCCATCTTCCCTGTGTCATTGAACATCATCTTGTGGGAAGAATGTAATCCTCGACTTGGAAATGTCATCCCCACTTCCCCCAGATCCAAGGCATTATCAAGTTGACAGGGAACAACCCAGAGCATTTGCTAGATGCTGGTTTGTCCACTTAATTCTTCAAAATATGAGGCAGTTAAGAATATGGGTATCAATTTTTTAAATGGGCCCTTGTTAACTGCAAAAATATATTTGAAAACCACTGTCTTAAACCTTAATAGTTTATTACCATTACCTGTTATAGGATATTTAAGATAATGAATCAAATACCTTTGGATTGATTTGAAGGGCATAGGCGCAATACAGTAATTATGTTACATAAAAAATAACATTTAGAAGAATATTTTTAGTTCTCTAGAATAGCAGTTTTTAACACTATTATTAAAAGACCATGAAGTACATATTTAAGGCTTTGCAATACCTGCTACTGACCTCTGCTATTGTAGCACAGGAGACACAGCAACTCTATCTTTATAGCTGTGTAACAGTAAAATTATTTACATAGATCAGTGGCAGGCCAGATTTGTGAGCAGTTTTGCTATTCCTGATCTATGGTAAAATGCTGTTCTACACAATTTTCCTTTGCTTATATTGCTGTTAATAGTATATACCTGCATCTGTTTAGGGTTTTTATTTCTACACTGGGATTGCTTCATGTAGTTATAAATGGCGTGAGGGAAGAGCATATTCTATTACTTTTCCTAATAACACATGCTACAGGGAATACCTGACATATGCCTTTGGGTGGGGAGACAAATCCAGTGCATAGTAATAGAACCAGGCAAGTTTTCTGCAACCACCCTTCCATTTATTGTCTATCCAGCAAATAATACATTGAATACTAGTCATGTGTGACTAGTAATCTAGATTCTAGGGAAAATAAATATAGTCATACATGGCTTAACAATGAGCATATTCTCTGAGAAATGCATCAATAAGTAGTTTCAACATTATGTACTCAAAGAGTGTGTTTACACAAACACAATGTCATTAAGGAGCCAGTGTTGATATATGTGATTCATTGCTGACAAAAGTGTTATTATGCAGCACATGATTATAATATAATCATCCCAGGTGCTCAGAGCCAAGTAAGACAAACACATAAATGGAAATCAGTATTATAGTGGCAGTTAACACTTCGCTATTTTTATGAAAAATATCTAAGCTTTTTGTATAAAATGTTTTTGAAGAATTTATTGATACATTATAGCCCAAGTTGCAACAAATACATGATAACTACAACACAGTTCTCATCAATTCTTATGTTAAAGCAATATTAATGCAAACAGATTCAATGTAATTCACAGTTCTTTTAACACGTATATATATTTATTTTTCTACAAGCTTAACACTCCACTAAGTAGTGATATCAACGCAATGCAAATAGAAATAATTACAGACCAAAAAAAAGCAAACAAAAAAGCAAAAAAGCTACTGCTTCTTGGGAATATGAACAAAGGCTGTATACACTAATCATATCCCAAAGAGTCACTATTGTATTTGTAGGTTACATTTTTTATACTCTGTGTATTGATTATCACAAATTAGGGAAAATATATAATATTTACTTGTGGGGGACTGGCTTATTTCATTAAGCATAATGCTTTCCAGTTGTGCCCATTTAATTCCAAAAGACAAACTTTCATTTCTCTTTATGGTTGAGTAGTATCCCGTAGTGTATAGGTACCACATTTTCTATATCCAGTCATCTATTGGTGGGCAGCTGGGTTGGTTCCACTTCTTAGCTATTATGAGTTGAGCTGCTATAAACATGAAAGTACATATAATTCTGTCGTATGCTGACTTCATTTTGCTTTGATAAATTCCTGGAATGGGATGGCTGGGTCATATGGTAGATATATTTTCAGATATCTGAGACGTCTCCATTCTGCCTTCCAAAATATCCGTATTTTATTATTAAGTATTAGTTCTAGGCTTTGAGATGCATTATCACTAATATTTAAAACATTGCTATTTAGAGATATGTGGCCACTCCCCATGAATCTGGGATTCATATATCAGGAAGTCCAGGAAATGGGTGGATGGGGAATGAAAGTGGTTGAAGAATTTTTTCAGATTGAAGTTTTAATTTAAGAATTTTCTTTACTATAGGTTTTACTTCTTATCAAATGATGAACTTCTGGAGATTTTGGCCCAGACACGAAATCCGCAAGCTGTGCAGCCACACTTAAGGAAATGCTTCGACTCCATTTCCAAGCTGGAATTTGCTCTCATGCCTCCCACGGAAGGGAAGATTCCTGGTATGGAAGGAGAACCAGAAAAAATTTATACTAATGATATTTTAGCGATGCTGTCACCAGAGGGAGAAAGGGTGAGGTGCTTTTTTTTTTCGATGATTCTTTATAAATTTTGTTACGCTTCTGGGGCTGGAGATGGAGGTATCTGATTTTCACTCTGTTAGCTTGTTGTTGAAATACACTGGATAACCAAGATAAAAGTTCAAAGAGCTCAAAGTCTAATGGAGACTTAGTCAAAGGATTAAAAATTACCATAGTAAATTCCATAGCAGAGACACCAAGCTCTGTTTTCTGGAAAGAAAAGTGGAGAAAATTGGAGCTGTATATAATTCAACTTTCCACAAGAAAAACAATAGTGAACTAGTGAAGAGCTCCAGTTCTACTGCCAGGCTACTTGGATTCAAATCCCACCCTTTACACTCATCAATGAAATGGGAACTAGTGCAGGTACCTGATGAATGGGAAGATGGCACTTGGTGGGTGTTACCATATCAGTTACTGAGAGCAGTACCCAATGGGCACTACGTAAGTGTTAATTACTGGCAGGAGCAACTCTGGAGCCCTGTGCAGCTTCTAACATATGGTAGGTGAATGCATTAGAAGGGTGAAAAAAGCTGGGCTTAGAAGGATAAAAGCACTCCAGGAAGAGGACATACACAGGGAAATGCCAAGGAGTTGGATGTAGTTAGAGCAGAGTTGTGTATCTAAGGGAGTAACAGGAACCCATGAACATTTTATCTGGCCTGAATTGATCTGCTTGAAGAAAAATTTAATCATTGCTAGTTGCAGAAGAGAAAGGGGTGGGGGCGAGGCACTATGGATAGGATCATGGGAAAACATAAATTTTAAATTAGGGTAGACCAACAGATGCAAGAGACCAAAGTAAGTAGGATATACAGGTGGCCAGAAATCTGAAAAATAAAAGGACCAAGAAGCATTTGTTGGGTTTTCAGAGAAGAGACATGAGTAATGTCAATGAGATAAGATTTCAGAGTATTGAGGGCAAAAATTGAATGTCAGGAAGTAGAAAAAATAAAATAAGCGATGAAGAAATAGAAGTATCAACTACACTTGCATGGGGTTGCCTCAAGGGGGAGCATTAAAATTAAGCAATAAATAATGATGTGGTCAAACTTCAGCATATACAAGCTCAGCAGTTATACAATTCATGAGACTCACATCAGCCATTTTCTTGTTGCTCTGATAACCTTCTAGGTAGGTCTGGGCAAAGGTCTGAAAGCCCGAGGCAATGTGGAAGAATGGCTTGGTAAGGTAGAAGAAGCCATGTTCACGTCTCTGCGTCGTTTGTGCAAAGCTGCCATCGCCGACTATCAGAGCAAACCGAGGACAGAGTGGGTGACTGCTGGCCATCCCTCTCAAGTAACTAGCACCTGGTAACTTTGTGAATTCTTCTTGGGTGAAATGCCATCACACAATTAACAGAGATGTTTTCTTGCAGGTTATCCTAACCATTTCTCAAATCATGTGGTGCCGTGATTTGACTGAGTGTCTGGACAGGGAAGACATCAATTGTGTGGAGGCCCTGGAAGCTTTTGAAAAAGTGAATTTTGAGGTGAGCTCTTTGGCAGGAGGACATTGCACCTGTGAAGGGATCTCCAAAATATTTATGGGAAATTCACATTGTGAGAAAAATCTACATGTGGATTTCAAAAAAGTATCGTGATCTCAGTGATGTGATTTCCTTCAGAAATGCTCATGCCCTGACATGACTCACAAAGCTCAAAGAGGCTCACTACATATATTCTTGTTCCATTTCCTAGGGACTTGACCCTGATGTTTGTGTGATATACATTTCAACACAATACAAATAACAGGGAAGATTGAAAAAACAGTGCTATAAGTATTTGAAAGGCTTATGGAGAAATGGAATTTAACAACCTCTCATGAAAGTTTACCTAATGTGGAGAAATCTCAGGATTGGGTGCCATTTCTAGGCCTGGAATGTTTTTCTGCAAGATTGTCAAAACATCAGTCAAACTATCAGCAAAACAATAAATACTGGAGTGAATATAAATACTGTTCATTGAATGAATGAATACTATCGTATTAAAGACTTACAGTCACAGTTGTGAAATGTTGTTTTATAGCTAAGCATAACTGCCCTCTTAAAATTTTAAGTGCAGAATAGTTTTATCAACAATGGGCACAGTGCTACATAGCATATCTCTAAAGCTGATGCATCTTGTGTAATCTAAACTTTATATACCTTGAACAAATTCCCATTTTGCCTTGTGCCCAGCCCCTGGCAGCTATCATTCTGCTCTCTTCCTGTGGATTTGTAGGTATAGGGATTCCTCTTTCCCCACTCCCTTTTCTCCTCTCCTCTTTTCTCCTCCTGCCATTTCCCCACATATTATCATACTAGTATCGTCTTTAGTACAGAAGTTACTCAAATGCATCATGGCATTATAGGTATAGGCAGAGATAGAAAGTCTACTATCATACTATCCAGGTATATTTAACTGTTTCAACTACTCCTTTTATTCAGGAGTAGAGATGTGTACCATACTATATCTTCACTTTCCAGTATGCTAGTCTATCCATTACAGATCATCTATCAAAATGTATGTATATATTTGTTTACATATAAGCCAGTCACAAAAGAACAACTATTGTATGTTTTCTCTGATATAAGACAATCTTCATGCAAAAATACAAAATAAACATATATAGGCTTTCCTCTTTCTAAAGGTGAACAATATCCTGTTGTCTACATATACCACGTTTTCCTTATCCATTCATCCACTGACGGATGTTGAGGTTGTTTCCACATTCTGACTCTCATGGATAGTGTGCAATGAAAATGGGGGAGAAGATGTGTCTCCTTGAGATACTGGCTTCAATTCTTTTGGATATGCTCAGTAGAAAAACGAAAGCAATATTGTAGAGCAGTTCCACTTTTGATGTTTTGATGAACTACCATACGTTTTTCACAGTGGCTGAACCATTTTGTATTCCTATCACCACAGAACAAGAGTTTCCTTTTGTCTACATCTGTAACAACACTCTTCTATTATTATTCTTTATAGTCTCCCTCCTTACAGGTATGAGGTTTCATCATACTATGGTTTTGACTTGCATTTCTCTTATTAGTGATGTTGGGAATCTTTTCATGTAACTGTTGCCATTCTTTGGAGAAATGTGTATCCAAGTCCTTCCTCTATCTTTTAAATTGGATTATTGGGTTTTTGTTCTTGAGTTGTAAGAGAAATTAGACCCTTATCTTACCATATGCACAAAAAAATCAATTCAAAATTTCTTAAGGGTTTAAACATACATTCAGGCATTTAAACATGCTTTCCATTAGAAAACATAGAGGATAATAATCCTGGCATTGGCCTTGGCATGGATTTCTTAGGCATAACACCAAAAGCATAAGCAACAAAATCAATAGCAACAACAACAAAAGGTGGGATTGCATCAAGCAATCTTGCACTACTCCTGCACAATAAACAACCACTAGAGTAGAAGGCAAACCTAGGGAATGAGGCAATACATTCACACTAGGTATCTGCTGAAGATACAGGCCTAATCTTCAAATACAATTCTCTTTACAAGCAATATTGAATTTTTAAAGATTCGCTTATAAAATGAACAAGAAGGAAACACGTTCTTAAAATGGAAGAAAACACTCTGACAAAGAGTCCTCTGTGGAATTTCATCTCCAGCATGCCAGAAAAAGGAAAGATATCCCAAGGAAAGTTCCATGAACCTCTCTTTGGAGGTGGTCCCTGATTGGGATCAGCCTAAGCAACAACTCAGGGCTGTAGTGCAAGGCTCTCAGAGGCAATGCTCATCTTTGAACAAGACTAAAGTATGCCTTAATTCATTTGGGGGAATTATTTTATTTAGTTAATGACAAAGAATGAGACAAAGAAAAAGTAAGTTCTATGTGCTGGCTTGCTCCCCTAACATGGCCATAAAGTTTGTAGTTGGGCCAGGATGAATCCAAGAGCCCACAGCTCCACTCGGGTATCTCATCAGGCCTAAGTAATTGGACCTCCTTCTGCTGCCTTTCCAGGTATATTAATGGGGTGCTGGATCAGAAATAGTGTAGTTGGAATTGGAATGGCACTCCAATATGGGATCCTCATGTTACAAGATTTAATCTGATGCTCCACAACCCATCTTCAAATTTAAGCATTCAGATGAAAACCACAGCTAAATGTGATCCAAAAATGTTTTCATTTTTTTGTCATTGACTTAGTTAAACATACTCATGTTTTATGATTATCAGTGAGAAAACTAGCCCAGAAAGTGAGAAGTATCACCTTTAAACACATATAACTTTCCAAGGAGGCAATCTTCTCTACAGACTTCCTGACATGGTGACTAAGAGCCTGGGGTTTCCTCCTAGCTAATGTCTATCACAGTCTCATTTTCACCACTTCGTAGTGTATGACTACCAAAGATTGACTTATCCTCTCTGCCCTTCAGTTTGCTCAAAAGTAAAATGCCAGCGGAAATAATACAAACTTTATAGAAATGTTATGGGAGTGAAATTTCCCATACAATATCATCCTACTTGGTCATAGAATTATACATTTTTAAAATTAGATGGTTTTAGCAAATGGCTACGTTAAATGTAACAGTAAAAAAAATAAGTATGCAAGCTGATGCTGATAATTCACTATGAATTTTGTTTTAAATTTGTAGAGATTAAATGCTCTGGCTGCATTAGTCCGAGGCAGTCTTCCTAAATTACACAGAAACATCATAACTGCACTGATTACTATTGATGTACATGCAAGGGATATAGTCACCGAACTGGTTCAAGCCAAGGTAAATGCTTCATTTAAGTACAGTCATGTCTTCTTCCTTAGATAAAGATATCTGATATGTGTAACCTTTCTATTTCCCATGTAGGTAGACACGATTGAATCCTTTGACTGGCAGAGACAACTGCGTTACTATTGGGATGTAGATCTGGATAACTGTGTGGCTAGAATGGCACTCTCCCAGTATACTTATGGCTATGAATATTTGGGTGCATGCCCAAGATTGGTTATCACACCCCTCACAGTAAGTAGCTGATCACCCCCGTTCATATAGATGTAAGACTGCTTTTTTTTCTTCTTCTCAAAATAGTATTTAAAAATATCATCTAACCTTAATTCTTGAAAGGATTTACTCTGGATCCAGCTTTGTGGAACAAACATTTGCATTACATTATTTGCATATATGCATGGATCTCTGAGTTTACTTCAAACGCTGTGAAAATTTCTCATGGGAAATAGTGGTCTTCCTCCTACTGAAGGGAAAGGACTTATGAATGTATGATTGGAGTCAGCTCCCTTGAATAATAACAATTTATTGATTTCTTCAGGATCGCTGCTATCTTTGCCTCATGGGGGCTTTGCAGCTAGACCTGGGGGGCGCCCCGGCTGGTCCTGCAGGCACTGGGAAAACAGAGACGACCAAAGACCTCGCCAAAGCTCTTGCTATCCAGTGTGTGGTCTTTAACTGCTCCGATGGTTTGGACTACAAGGTAGAGTGCCAGCGTCTTTCATGTGTCTTTTCTCTGCTTCAAGACAGCATAACAAAATGAGGAGAAAATGGGGTGGTGGAGAGAAAAGTCAAAGCAGGGCAAACAATACTTAAAGTAGAATAAAAGGAAAAACAAGGAAGACTCCAATATACAGTGGTCTGGATAGTCCAGGTAAGAATCAAGAGCAAGAAGCATTTGCTAGGTGGTGGTGGGGAAGAAGATCTTTGCCTACTACTGATGAGAAAGAGCTGAAATGAAATGTAAAATAAGGAGGGGAGAGAATTCTGAGGTGTGGGGAGGGGTGAGCAATTTAAATTGCACACTGAAAATAGAATGTGCAGGAGGTTGAAAGTTAAGGTTTTTCAGTGTAGCAATTTTCAAGCTTGTTAGTTGTGGAACGCTTTTATACTCATAAATCATTGAGAACTCCAAAGAGCTTCTATCTGTATGGGTTATATCCATTGACTCTTAGTATGTCAGAGAGTAAAATCAACATATTTATATAGTTGTTTATTTTGATATCATGATAAATCTATTACACATAAGATATCAATTTTGTCTGAAAAATGGCTCCCAATTTTTTAAAAAAAAAAGTTGTATTATTTCATATTTTTGAGTTCCTAATGTTTGCCATAATAGAAAACAACCAGATTCTTATATTTACTCCCTCATTCCTTCTGTTAAGATTCCTTCTGTTCATGAAGCATTTATAGAAAATCTAGACTCACATGGCTATTACACTCTGAACAGAAGAAACATTTTTAAGAACCTTTTGGGTTAATTGTCAATATTATTGTTTTGAAACTATACCAAAACTTGATAAATGATACTTTCTTAAAGGTTATTTATGATATGTCAAAATCTGAAAACATTTCGATAACCTTTTCATACTCTGCATATCCCTGAGATAATAAGAAAGATATAAAACACTTTAGAATATTACTGACTACTTTGATCTCACCCTTGGAAAGCATCTCCATTACACCAGATATTTATAGGGATCCCTGTTGGTGGGGAACTCTTCTGATGATTGCTGTTAAAGCTGCAAAGGCACGCATTTATTGTAGTATCTGTATGTATCAGCTTTGGACACTGTCTGCTAACTCATTAAATAGATGAGAATTTTATAAGATACAACCTTCCTCCCTTCTGTTCTGATTATTCATGTACCATGTCAAGATTTATGAAATTTCCTTGTTATTTTGTAAGTTCCAGCCCTTGTAGCCATTTGTGGAGTGAACCAACAGAGGGAAAATCATTCTGTCTTTCCTTCTCTCTATTCTTTGTATCTCATTTTTGTTTGGTTGATTTTTTGCTTTTTTTCTTATATTTCTATTTTGTTGGAATACTTCCGTGCAATAGTTTCTCATTCAACTTTATGGATATCCAGAATTGTCTTCATTTAATTATTACAGATAGTTGATAATTTGATAGTGGTAGAATTATAGGTTTAAAATAATTTCTTTCTTTAACTTAAAGGTCTTGCTTAATTGTCTCAGTTTAGTATCCATTTTGTTAATGATAGAACATGAACACTTAATACCTTTTAGGGTATTAGTGACACATTTCATCCTCTCTGACATTTTATAGGACATTTTCCTTTTGGTTCTTGATCTTCTGACATTTGCCAGAATGAGTCTGAAAGAGATAGTTGTCTTTGTTCATTTTGTTTGGCATTTGTTGGACTGTTGTAACTGAAAATATGTATCTTCTCATTAATGGTGAAGCTTTTATTACAGCTTTTTTACATTTCCACTCTCTGTGCCTCGACTTCCTGCACCTGTTCTCCTCTCTCCCTAAATACTCTCCCATTTTATTTTGTTAATTTTGTGGTCATACTGTTAAACATATCAAAACTCTTATCTTTGAAGCAACAATTAGAAATAAATAAACTCATTAAAAAGACGCTGGGATTGTGATACTGCATAGATTCCAAAGAAGAGTTAAACAGCATGACTGGAATAGAGTCAGGGACCTCCTTGGCCCCAGGGACTGTAGTGCTTTCTCTGTATACAGCCTGACAAGCGAATAGTTCCCATTTCAGATTTTAGACCCAGGATTCCAGCTGGCAGAATAGGTTCCAGTGATCACCCCTTGGCCACAATAGCAGTGTGGCTATTGAGAGCCAGGTGTGATGGGAAGTTACCAAAGCAGGGGATGTGGAAACCTAAGCTTGGTAAGTCAAAGGAGATTATCTCTTCTTTTTTGTGTCACTGTTGTGTCTGTTAGTGATGATGTTCCCTGTGGCCCACAGCAGACTCCCTTCCCAGTGATTCTCTTACCTGCTCCTTCTGATTGCTGTGATCCTCACAAGAAAGAAGAGGGCCTTGAACAGGTGGGGGTGGAACTGAAGATCCTCACTTGGATGAACATCCTTGCCAGTCCCCACTCCGCTCAGTTCTCTTGTCCTAAGCTTTCCCTAGGGAATTGTTCACCTTCAGAACTCTCCTAACCTACATACAGGAAATAAAGTTCCCAAACCCTGGGTGCAGGTTTTGCAGACACGGTGCTGGGCATGTTGTTTCGGTTACGTATGGAAGCATATTACCTTGCATAGATAGAGGCAAGATTTGGAGCAGTTGTTTGCTGACAAGTGGTCACCACTAGGTAATTGTAGCAAAAAAAAAATTCCGACATGTCTTTTGATCCAAATCAGATGTTTTCTTCCCTTTAAATATTACTAAAAATTTATACATATAATAAATATATATGATTATATAGAGATTGCCACATAGATATACATACATACAAATAACTACATACATATAATTACATTACTCCATCTCCAGGTGTATATATGCATAGTTACTCTGTCCTGGGCTCCAAGCCATGTCCATCTTCATGTTGACTCGGTAAGGACGAAGCTTCTCCAGAGTGATCACGTCTCCCCTGAGCCTGTGTAACAGGTGCCAGTGCTCCACATTCTTACCCAGGCTTCCAGCCAGGCTCATCAGTTGTTTTCAAGGTGAACAGCATAGAATGATCTCTCATTGTATTCCCCGGATTACTAGGGAGCAAGCATACTATCTTATGCATCTTTCCAAATGTTCATAATCATTAGGTGTTTCATTTCTGTGAAATATCTGTTCTGTTTTTTTCCTATTTTCTCTTAGCTTGTTTGGCTTTTCCAAGTGACTTATAGTTCTTTTTTTTTTTTAATTTGCTATTAATACACATCTTCTCAGAAATTGTCTCATTATTCTGTCCTCTTGAAAAGGGACATTGATAGCCTAGTGACTTGAATACTTGACAGCTCAGTGACAGCAAGTACTTCTAGTACTTAAATGGTGGTTTTAAATACCATTCCCTACCATGAGTAACCAGAGCTTGCTCTGAGTCTGAGGTTGACAATGGATAAAATTAATCTGCAATATCTTGTCCTATCTAAAACAACAAAATACCTGTAAATTATCATGATTATATACATAATAATCAGAGCCTTATTGAAAGGGGCACCCATTGAACAAAACATGAAACATGGGATAATAGTAACAATTGGAGTAGATCAAAATACACTAAATGTTTTAAAGCCATTAATATGTGAAAAATGTATTTTTTTCTAGAGCACAACTTATTTTAAAATAAATGAAAAACATTAAGCATTTGTCCTGCCTTTCCTGTAAAATATTTATTTCAGGGGGGCGTATAGATAACAAAGGAATTAAGGAAAACTATTTAGAATCATAATTAACAATTGAAGGTATAATAACATTAGAAATTACTCTGTTGCAGCCTCTCAAAAAATAATATCTATTAGTGACCATTATTGCTAAAATCACTGGAAATTTTATAACGGATGAATCAGGCCAATAATCTATTGACCAATCATAACTTCTCCTAAAGTGATGTGACAAGAAAACTTAAATTTTCTGTTGTGATAATCCATGAATTATTACTGCTCAAAACAATGTAAACTTCAGCCTGCTGAGTCTCATTAAGTCTGCTGATCAATTACCAGTTTCCAAAAAGAGTATGAGATGTAGAAACATTTTAACTCCTCCAAAATACACAGTTAAATAAAGAATAACAGGAAATTCCATATGAAAGATAAACTATAGACCTTCAAACAATAAATTACACAAAAGGGGGATGATGCAGAGAATTGTTATAAGTTTTTAAAGATTTAAGAGACAGTAACCATATGCAAAGTTTGGACCTTGTTTTTATCCATTCCAAACAGAGTATAAAAGGACAGTTCAGGTACCATGGAGGAAAATTAAAAATTGATTGGTCTTAGATAACATGAAGGAATTACTGATTTTTTTGTTTGAGTATGCAGGGTGGTTTGGCTTTAAACAATTTTCAGGTTCTCACATACAGAGCATTTATGACAAAATAGTACCGTGTCTGAGATACAATTGTTAACTTGAATGACATATATTTTCATTCACCTCTATTGTATGTTTAAAATATTCCAAAAATAAAAAATTTTTGAAATTAGGAAGCACCACAAGATAAAATCATAGAATTAACTCCAAACATTTTTTTTTCTGATGATCAATTGGTATAGTCTCTGAAAAACAAACAAAAAAGTAAAATCTCCCAACTGCTCTTAGCTGAGAACAGACCCCCTTAAAGAGGCTATCTTATCCATTTGGACTCAGTTTCACAGACCACCACATCAGACCAGGTCAGTGAGTAACCATTATGGAGAGAAACAAAAAAATAGCAACAAAAATCACACCCTAATGAGAACACAAAGAGCTAAATGACCAACCATCTCCCTCTCCTGGAGTGCTGTGTCTTTACCAAAGTCAGCTTCTGGGGGCTCTGGTCCCTCTCTCTACTGGATAAACATTTTATGATGGTCATCATGGAATCCTCCTTGTTGTCTACCAGCACCTAATTGGGAGCGCTGGGAGTTGAACCGTGTCCCCTAAGATGATTCCAATCCTAACACCTGATACCTGTGAATGCTACCTGATTTAGAAGCAGAGTCTTGCTCTGCAACATTGTCCATGCCTACAATGTCAGGAAACACTTCAATAACAGCATGATGGATTTCTGACTGTTCCTGAAGGAACTCCCACTGTAATATTAGAGGGGAAGTCCACAGGGGAGGAGGAGCAGGAACTTGGGGGAGAGGGACAGGAAGTCCTAGAACCTATGGAACTGTCAAAAATAACTGAATAAACAAACAAACAAATAAATAGAGTCCTGAAGTTTCTCAGATGTAATCTCATTCCAATGAGGTCACAATGGAACTGGATGGGTACTGATGTCCTATAAAAAAGGAAATGGAAATATAGACACACAGAGAGAAGGTTGTGTTAGAGACACATGAGAGACAGAGACTGGTATGATGCCTTGCAGGACAACGAATGCCAAGGGCTGCTGTGACCACTAGAAGCTGCCTAGAGGCGAGGAAAACTGCCCCCCTGGAGCCTTTAGATAGAGCATGACTGCTGAAACCTTGGTTTCAGACTTCCAGCCTATAGAGTTGTGGGGAGAATAAATCCGTTGTTTTAAGTCACTGAGACTACTTACGATTTACAGTCATTTCTGACGGCAGCCTTAGAAAACTGGTACACAAAACCCTTCTTCATTGGAGTTTCCCATCTTCCTGCCTTCCCAATGCCCTGACACTGAAGCAGGGTGTGGTTCCCTCAACATCCCGGTACTTCCCCATGGTGTGTGGTCTCCCTTGTTGGAGCTAACACTGGATCTGATTGTATTCGACTGCAAGTGTGGTCCTGGTTATCTGCAACCTGTAGGCATTGACCTCTCCTTCACTTTTGTTGAAAGCAAAGATTTGGAAACTACCTGACTCGTAAAAGTGTTTGTTACCCAGTCAGTCATTAGAAGCATTCCTTTCTTCAAGATCAATATTTGGAATTGCTCCTGGTAGAGAATTCTTATAATTTTATGTTGCCTCAGCCTCCATGTTGAACACAAGTTTAACTTTCTCACGCCCAGAGTAGGGCTCAGTCACCTTTAACAAATGCTTTGGTTCTCCAGCGCACCCAAATGCTGAAGCCGCTAGCCAGAGACAAAAAATCTCCACCCTCACCAACATATGGGGCTCCCCACTTTCCCAGTACCTTTGAATGGACCGTTCAGATAGTTGAACATCACCTTTGAATGGCCCATACCCTCTATTCTTATATATTCTGCTGCTTGTCACATGCTCTCTCTTTCTCTTTACCTGACTCTTCATGTCTGCCTAACATGACCCATAGATGGAAGACTGCCTTCCAAACTGATTGGTCCCTCTTTGCCCAGGACCTTTCAATTTAAAAACCTTGACCTTGTCTCCTCTTTTCATAACGTACCAAGTTTTACCTTCCATGTGAAAAATCAGTTGCCACCCTAGACCAAATTTCCCCAGGGCACTAAAAAGAATGAAAGGCCAGGCTCCCAGCACTGCAGCAATGGTCAGCCAGGTGTCAAACTGAACATGTGTCAGGCAAAAACTGAGGGCCATCTGCAAGTAGAAACAAGTGAAGGACTTTCCTAGTTAGCCACCCACCAGGTAAGAGACATCCTGCTAAAGGCACGCTGTGGACATCCACATCCCACTCCCCTTCCTTTAACATTAGGGTAAGGATGCTGACTAGTCTAGTACTAGAGTTTAATCAAAATGTTCCCTTGTTTGATATCCTGGAGGCTTTTGCATTCTCGGGCAAAGCATCATTGAGGGTTTTTATTTGTGTATTTTTTTTAATTGAGAGCTTGGCTACTAGTAACATCCGCTGAGCCTCTATGCATGTGACCTGGCGAACACAGGTAAGGGAATGATTTCAAACAGCCACTTCCCACCTCAGCCAGGAACAAGTCAAGCTACACAATCCAAAGTGGGAGAGAGGATGTAGTATGTGGAGCGCAAACAAAAATAATCGGCATGACCTCAGGCCTGTTCTCCAGGAGATGATCTCAGCAAAAAGACCCATATCAAAGACAAACATCTGGAAGATTTTCTTTCTTTCTCTTTTAAAACCTGTTCCTTTACAAGAACCCCTTCAGGTGTCTTCATTTGCCTTAAATATAAAGACCGCCACTGTATAATAAGGAAAGAATACAGCAGTTTTGTAATTTGGAAGAGAAGTTTCATCTTTAATTCCATCCATTCTATTGCTCAGGGCAGCCATTTCATTTTATTTATCTTAGTTATATTAATTTAATTTCTGAGGACTGTTTCTCATCTCTGATGAATTCCTCTTTTAGAGCCTCTTATTAGCTACAGGAATGCAATTTCCTGCCCAATATCTAAGGATTCTATTGGATTTTTTGTTTTAATCCTCTTCTGTTGTCTAAATTATCCCCCTTTTCTCCAAGGTTGTTCATTCATTTCATTCTTCTAATTCCTTCTCTTTCTTAATGTTGACTTTTCCCAAATATCTGTTGATCTTTTTGTCCCTAAGTATGAAGAGAAGACTAAGGGGATTAGCGTGGACTGCTTGTTTTCCCAAAATGCCCCCTTTCTTCAATGAAAGAACAATTGTGAGCTCTGTGGGAGTGAGTAGAGACATGCAGAAAGTGGGCTTTCTCATAGGGTGTGAGTAGAGAGAAATCAGGAAGTTGGAAAGACCTATTAAATACCAAGTAATAAAAACTTCCCCTCAAAGCAGTATCGTTCAGTGGGGTTCATTCCATTTTTTAATCTTGGTGATTAAACTGAAGGTCTGCAATCATGTACTCCTTTCTTTGTCTTTGCTTGCTTCATCTTCCAAGTTTACAGTCTTCTCCCAATATCTCCTAGGATCTCCCCTAAGGCAGCTATCCTCTTTTCTTTACAAGGTATTCCTTGGACAGCAGCCTGCTGGGAAAAACTCAGCTCTAAAATCTGCCTGGTGTCCTTTGGGTTAGGAGGAATGTCCCACAGATCTAATCCTGCTAGGTACTGATCCCTGAGGCCAATGGCTGCTTCCCTTCTATATACTGCTGTTGGTGCTGGAGTTTCTTAGAGAACCTGCTGAGGGACCATTCTTTCCTCCCTCTGCTTTGGAACTGAAATGTTCCCTTGTCATTTACATAGTCCGTTCCCATGTACTCCATGTTTTCAGTTTTTCTAAAACTTCCTTCTTGCAGCTGGTTTCTTTTCCATTATGTCATCACCAAGCAGCAACAGGTGTAGCTGTGAGCACAGGGATAGTCTGACAAACCTATGTGCTAGTCTGTGATTCATGGGAAATGGAGGAAGGAAATCTAGCAGTATATGCTCCGTTGACCAACTTGAAACAGAAAACTATTGGGTCTGCTTTTAAAGGTGTTCATTCACATTATATTGCAGTAGTGTTATAAATGCAGTATTAGATTTTGTAACTACAGCGTAATACACTAGGCAACTAACTTCATAGAGAGAAAAGGTTTATTTAGCACACAACCTTGGAGGTTTCAGTCCAACATCAGTTGGTTTCATTGGCCTCTGGTCAAGTGGCAAATGGCAAAGTTCAGAGGCAGTGTACAGCGTCACACTGCAAAAGAAAAGGAGCAAGCACAGCTGTCTGTGTCCACGTGGTCTTACAGAACCATTAAGACAATCCTAGCAGCTCCACCCCAACAGCTCAGCCAATTTAATAACTTCCCCAGACCCCACTTCTAACACCATCATTGAGTTTCCACCACCCTTTAGGGACTATTAATATCACACTTTAGGAATTAAATTCCTAAATTTGTGAGGACAAATATTCAAATCATAGCAAATGTTTAACCAACAACTCAAGTCACAGTATTCATGCTCATTTTCCTTCATCTTTACGATTCTGTTATAAAAGAAATTAAAAATCATAGTTTAACTTATGTCCCACAGCCTTCTGCCTGGCAGTTCTTGTGAGCTGTGTACTCGCATGCCTCTAAGGCCAATAAAGCATCCATTAGCAACATTTTTCAATTGAAAATTACTAAGTTCTTTAATTTGTCTCTTCAATGTGTTAGACTCTCGAGAAACTTACCTATTTGCAAAAGCAAGTAGAATTTATATTTAAAAAATAAAAGAGGCCCACCACTGTAGCCTAGCAGCTAAAGTCCTTATCTTGCACAAACCAGGATCCCATATGGGCGCCAGTTCTAATTCCAGCAGCCCTGTTTCCCCTCCAGCTCCCTGAATGTGGCCTGGGAAAGCAGTGGAGGACAGCCCAAAACTTTGGAACCCTGCAAGCACGTGGGAGACCTGGAGGAGGCTCCAGCTCCTGACTTTGGATCGGCTCAGCTCAGGCTGATGTGGCCACTTGGGAAGTGAATCAGCAGACAGAAGATCTTCCTCTCTGTCTCTCCTCCTCTATATATATCTGACATTGCAATAAAAAAATTTTTAAAACTTTATAAAGAATAAAAGATAAATTAGATTGTAATTTAAATTAAAAGCAATAAGAGAAAAGCAAAAATACGTTGCCTGTAGAAAAGTGCTTGCTTTCCATACAGCCCAGATATCACGTAAAACTGTTTTAATTGCAGATGCCACCTTTTTAGTTGATCCACTTTTTAATTGACAGCTAATAATGGTACATCATTAGGGATACCTTTATACCTTGTATCAAAATCAACTCAGAATATTGAGTTTATTCATCATCTCTAACATTTATGATTTTTTTGTGATGAAAACATTCAGAATCTTCTTTTCCAGCTATCTTGGCTCATCCTACAGGACATTGCTCCTTGTAATCTCCCTTCTATGTAACAGCACGCCAGAGCTAGTCCTTCTTGTCTGGCTGTGACTTTGCAGTTGCTCATTTCTCTTTTGTTGGGTCGAACTCTGCAATGCAAAGCTGAATGGTTGGTTTTATTTCAGATGATGGGACGTTTCTTCAGCGGCTTGGCACAGTCAGGTGCTTGGTGCTGCTTCGATGAGTTTAACCGGATTGACATAGAAGTTTTGTCTGTCATTGCACAGCAGCTCATCACCATCAGGAACGCCAAAGCAGCTAAGGTGAGGTGTCAGAGTGGCATGCTGTCAACTTGCAATGAGCTCAGGATGCATTGCCAGGGAGGAAAGATATTGCTCACTTTACCCTGTTCAGTTCCAATTTCCAGTGGTCCTGGTGAGTATCACAGCAACAAGCCTTCCTGGGGTTACTTAGTCCCTTATCCAGGCAAGACACAGAAAACAGCATCGTGCTGTGCTAGAGGCTGGGGACACAGAGACGTTAGCCTCTGTCCCTACCCTCAAAGGACTCTGCTCTTCTTGCTACGCACCACACACAATGTCACTGTGCCCTCTGCCTCCTGCTGTCCTCCTCACCTTTCTTATTTTTGCTTTGACTTTTGGACATTTACTCTCAACTATATCAACTGCCTCATCTGGACTCCACAGCTTTCAGTGTGATTTGCAGGCTTAACCTAGTGCTGGAGGGAAAAAATGGAAGAGTGCTTGGAAGTCTCAGGGTGACTGGACCCCCCAGAACCCACTGGACTGGAAAAGTAACAAGGGGTTGCAGTCAGACGAAGATCCTGATGTGACCTTATTGTTTAACATTTGTTTTTGTCCCACATGAGCATATTCCTGGCAAAGAGGTTTTCTATTCAAAAGCTGATGGCAGTTGATGTTAGCAAAAGTCATCAGAACAGAGAGACAAAAGACAGACCTCAACTGGTCAGAACCTCTGCTTTATTTAACCAGGAGGCTGTGCAGCAAAGAGAATGCAGGAGCGCACGGCAGGCTGTGAGCAGGGGTTTGTATTTGTGGGATTTTTCAGTTGAGGGAGCATAAGAGAGCAACTTTTCATCCAGGCTGGTTGGGCAAGCAAGGGTGGCTGGAGAATTATCTGCTGAGAAGGCAAGCAAGACCAGTCCTCCAAGAAGTTTAGGTGCTGGTTAAATGAGGATATCTCCTGGGAAAGGGGGCTTGGTCAGTTGCATCATGGAAGCACTGGACAGCCTGTTGGAGATACCATTCAGGATAAGAGGTGCTGGTGTTCTGCAAGACAGGGGCATAAGATATGCCCAGCAAGTCTAACAGCTAGGATTGGAATCAGGTCTCCTCATCACTTGCATTCACCTTCTGATATGTGTTCATTGAAGAATAACCCTGGAGATTGAATTGTATAAACTAGAACTGCATAAAGCCTCTTGAGGATCCCCCACTACTCCCTTGGCCCCTTTTGGAGGAGGAGTTCCAAATCTCCAATGTCCATCAATAATGTTTCATCCTGGCATAATAAAGGGACACTAGAAATTCATCTGTAGTTCTACACACATGCAGGGCCGTTCTCATCGGAAGATACCCTGACAAAGAATGTTCCACAGTTTCATCATATCCTCTAAAAAAAAAGAGGGAGGGAGGGAGGGAAGGAAGGAATGAGAGAGAAAAAGAGAAAGGAAGAAGAAAAGAAAGAAAAAGAAAGAAAGAGAAAGAAAGCTACAGAACAAGTAATCATAAAGTCATTAATTGGACTTCAACAAGCTGTTAAATTTACAAGTTATTACAGTACATGCTTTACACGTATTATGTCTTTGCGCCAAACTTTTGTAAAGTGTATGGCACTTTCCTCTGAGTGAAAAGGATTCAAAAAATTTTGTAGACACCACAGAGCACATTTGAATTAATGTGATCTAAAGTTTGGTCTCCTTCAACTGTACTACTTCCTGCCTCCCACGGCCTTTGGAAAGGCCTATATTAAATGCAAGGACAGGGCCTCCAGATACAACCTAATTTGTAGGACATTAGCATCTTGCTGAGCAAATAGCTCAAAGTAAAGCAAGGGAAATGGGGATCAGAGCCTGCAGAGGTCAGAGATGGGATGGAAGCATGACCAGTTAGAGGGCAGCCAGAAGAGCGGAACAGAAATTAACCAACCTCAGCCTTGATTTGCTGGGGGCTGGATGAGATAGTTGGAGTAACATACATCCCCTGTAGTGGACAAATAGATGAAGGCACAGACACAGAGAGGTTTGGAAAGCCATTGAGTAGCTGCAGGGCTGGCTTCCATTTGCCCTGCCTAGCAGTCTGTCTTCCAGGCTGTGGTGCATGGTCCCAGTTGCATCCTGGTCCTCCCCTGTATTCCTAATATCTATTAGTGGCACCTCTGTGCCAGAACTCAATGAGAAACTGAGAATTCACTTTGGAGTTGTCCTCTTACTACCAATCCCAGAATCCAAACTTGGTCAGGCCCCCAGGGAAACTGTGCTTTCTCTGTGGAATATTAGCCAGAGGACTCTTTGGTTTTCCCTGAAGATGCACTCTTCTTTCTTACTCCTCTGGCTTTGGCTGGAGTGGTGGCTGCTGCTCATCCACCTGAGATGCCCTTTTCATTCCTCAGATCTCAAGCAGGCCACCCACTGCCCCTTTAGTATTTATTCGTAACTCTTCCCCCCATAGCATCTGTGCTGAATGGTCACTGTTTCCATGTCTGACTGCACAGAGCAAGCCTGGAAGCTTCTCAGGACCAGCTCTGTGGCTCCACACCTAATTCAGCATCCCCTCACCCTCGACTCCCACAACAAGTGCTCCACAAATGTTTAGTGTGGAATAAAGTGAAGGGGTGATAGCAAAGAGGGTGATAGTGGACACTCAACCACCTCAAAACTAAAACTAAGTTAGATTTTTTTTAAAACACTAGAAAGTACAAGTCGAGATAATGTTGCCAATAAATCTAAGTTGAATTGTGGAGGCTTAACAAAAGATGTTGAGCTCCAGATTTTAAGCCAGGAAGGAAGTGACACGTTGAGTAAGACAGAACAAGGGAAATGGATTAGAAACCACTGACCCCAGAAGAGATTGGAAGTGGAAAACAGAACTGGGAAAGAAATGTCCTCTCTTGTCCCACAGCAGGGTTCAGTGGTCTTCGCTTGAAGGCTTCTTTAATGTAGTCTTGAAATTGAGAAATAATTATGTGAGAACTTGATGCCATGTACAGAACTGCTAACTTACGCTTTCTCTTTAAACAGCTCTCTAGATTCATGTTTGAGGGGCGGGAAATAAAATTGGTAATGACCTGTGCAGCCTTCATCACCATGAACCCTGGGTATGCAGGCAGGACTGAACTGCCAGACAATCTGAAAGCTCTGTTTAGACCGTTTGCTATGATGGTTCCAAACTATGCCTTGATCGCAGAGGTAAGATTCACATTATACAAGCAGCGAAAGTTGTGAGCTTGTTTCTCTTATTTACCATGTACACACACATAATGGTTGCATGTTGTTGGTCTGCTTTTAAGTGTAGATTTGACTGTTCATTCTTCATGCTTAGTTTTTTTTTTTAAAAAAAAAATGATTTTACTTGAAAGCCAGAGAAAAAGAAGGAGAGATAAAAATCTTTCATCTACTAGTTTATTCTCCAAATGGTCATAATGGACAGAGCTGGGCTTATCTAAAGCTGAGAATCAGTAGCTTCTTCTCCATTTCCCACGTGGATGTAGGGATTCGAGACCGTGGAGCCCCCCTCTACTGTTTTCCCAGGCCATTAGTATGGAGCTGGATTGGAAGTGGAGCAGCCAAGACTAGAACTAGAGCCCACATGAAATGCAGGCACTGCAGACAAAGAATTAGCTGCTGACACCATGCACTGGCCGCTGCACGTTTTGTTTGTTTGTTTGTTTGTTTTTGCTATTGTATCTCATAAAGATCAGAATGGTGTTCAGGATATGGTTGGCCCCTAAAACTGGAATGAATCGAGGAATTTAATCAACAGTTCATTGGGATTTATTGGATCATCTTTAAAAATTAGAACATCTGAATTATTTATAAAAAATTTCTTTTAGAAAATTATCTTTATTGAAGTATCACTGCAAGTATAATTTTATTAACTTTTGCTTTGTATCTTTGTCAAACCAATGGTTAAGAATGCTTTACTATTGTAAATTTAGTGATTTGTAATTGCTTTATATAATTTACTGTAAATGAGTAAAATAATCATTTTTCTATTCAATTATTATTCATATATATTGTCTATATTCCAGCTCACCTAAGGTCTTTCTGGTTTTTACTTGTTAGACTTCTTATTTGATGAAGTATTGGGCCTTTTACCATCAGGCAAATCTAAAACATATTCTCTCAAATGTTTAAAAAAAAATGAGAGGAAGAAGGATGGGAGGGAAGAAGGAAATATCATTATGTTCTTAGAAACACATCTAAATCATCATGAATCTGTTAAATACTAATTAAAATTAAAACATAAAAATAAAAAATTAAAGCTTCAAAAAATTACTTTTTATTAGCATCAAGGAATGTTGCATCAGTGCTGTATTCATCATTGTGATGGGCTGTGGGAATAGCCTATAACAGCTGAGCCAAAAAAACAATAATTGCAAATTATGATAAACTGTAGCTACCAAGGCATCTTTCTATTTAAGCTGGTTTTTGTTACTGCAACTTCTGTGTGAGTCAATGTATATAAACTTTGTGGTGTTGTAAAGGCCTGTGCTGTCCAGGTCTGATTTGTACCTGTAACACGAACGACTCACAGAGTGCAGCTCCGTGAGCTCCCGCATGACTGCCCAGACAAAGAGGCCAGTGTCTTCAGGACTCCAGAAGGTGCCCAGTGCTCAGAGCTACATTTCTTAAGGAAGGACACTATCCATTTCAGAATGGAATTTCTCAGAAATCGAGAGTAGTTCCTTGGTTCATCAGATCCTTTGTTAACAACTGGTTTTATATATGCTTTTTTATGGGGTAAAAGTAATTGTTCAAGAATCCAGCATACCCAGGTGGATATTTGGCCCATGCCCGCATCCCACATGGTCCTGGTTCTGCTTTCATTCAAGCCTCCTGCTAATGCAAACCTTGGGAGACAACAGGGGGTTGCTCGAGTACTCAAGTCCCTTCCACTCATGTGGGAGATCTAGGTTGGGCTCATCTTCCATCCTCAGACTGGCTCAACCTGGGTGTTGCAGACATTTGGGGAGTAAACCAATGAATAAAATCTCTTTTTCTTTCTTTCAAAGAAATGTTTTCAAAAATTATAAAAACTAGAATTTTAATAAAATGTTGTCATCATCTCGTGGGCTCCCTGGCAACCTCTGGGTGTGGGGAATGCAGAACAGCTAAGATGGTGTCTTCACCTTTTGTTAACATCATATTTGTTTCTAGTTACGTGCTGCTGAAGCGAGCACACTAATCATATTTATTTCTAAACTGAACTTGAAACTTTGATCCCAAAGCAGATCTGATACAGTTACCATCATCAAATTTTAATTTTCAAAGAGCATCTGCATGAGGTTGGGCTGAAAACATTCAAGGTCTACCAGTTTTCTTAGATGTCCCATATTTATAGTAACATGTTCTGTCCCTTCCTGAGATCATTATTTGGAATTTTCCGGTAAGGTTTGTCTCTTATCTGATAGTAAATGTACATAAATCCTTTGCTAGCATGTTTCTGTCCCTCTAAAATGATTGGCTCAGCCTGCACACAGTGGGAACAACAGCAACAACAGCTTTCCCCTTCGACATCCTGAGAACCCATAAATAAGGTACAAATGATCTTGTCCTTGTGCTGACTGAACTCAAAGGTGAGCACACACACACACACATATATATATATATATATACCCTCTCATAAGCAGTCATCAAGAAACAAGAGGAGATTTAGAGGAAGGTCCCCAACTACCTGTCCTGGGTTCCTTGGTATCAAGTGGTCTGGCACACACTGGATTGAAGGAGAACCTGTCACCTAAGAAGTGAGCCTGGTCTTTGCTGCCAAGGTCTGTCCATTGGTTCCTTGGTGAAGGCATCTTCCCCATCTTGTAAATAATGCTTACATAAGAATTTCAGGAGTCCACCGACAACATCTTCACTTTTGATTGTCTATGTGGACAGGGACAATAAAATGTAGGGAGAAGAAAAAGTTTAGATCCCAGTCTTTACATTTTTGTTCACATTTCATGATTTGTCCTATTGATTTATTTCTCAGTAATGAACTGGATATATTCTAAAATCCAGAGTCCTAGAACTTTCTCTGTCACAAATGTAATGAATAAAACTGTTATCAGTAAATATTTTTTAAAAGATTTATTTATTTGAATGGCAAAGTTATAGTGAGAGAGGAAAATTCCATCGGCCAGTTCAATCCCTAAGTGTACACAATGACTGGGACTGAGCCACGCCAAAGTTAGCATCTCTGGTGTAGGTACAGGAACTTGGGCCATCTTCTGTTTCTCTCCCAGGTGCATTAACAGGGAGCTGGCTCTGAAGTGGAGCATCCAGGACCTGAACAGAAACTGTAAAGGATGCCGCCTATGCAGGTAGTGGCTCAATGTGCTAATCCACAGCACTGGCCACATCAGTAAATATTTTGAAGCACCTACTAGGTGCAGGTCATTATACTAATCCCCAATGATAGAGAAGTAAACCAGACAGACAGAAGGAAGAAATGTGCATCTTTTCAAGTCCTGCTTCTGAGGCAAACTGCAGTGCTGTGAGGGCAAATATGGGTGGAAGGGAAGATCTGCTTCCATTCCCACTGTCAAAAGCAGCAGGCATTGTCCAATTAACAAGATACAGGCATTTGTCAGAAACAAGATAGCCTCTTGGGGATGGAGAAACGACACGTGTTTTTGCATAACTCCCCTTGCTCCCAGGGAATCTAACATGAGCAGGCAGGCAGTGATCACTGATACTGTGCTCCAAGGTGGCCTTCTTGTCAGCTGTCTTTTGTTCTCAGGCCTTGTAACTTTCATGACGACATCAAAGCATCAGACTTGCTGCACCTTGAACCAAATGTCACCAAGACCACATCTTCATCTATGGACAAGAAGCAGAACCAGAACCCCGGCTTCCCATCTTCCACCATTCCTAGAATGGAGAAAACCCTCTTAGGGTTATTAAAAGGAATAACATGGAAAGGGATTGTGCCTAAAGTACATTCTTAATACATTGGCATTATGCTAATGTAATGTGATTAATGAATAAAATAATAAGCACCCCACAATATCTTTATATTCCAGGTCATTTTATATTCTGAAGGATTTGAATCCAGTAAAATCTTAGCCAGGAAAATGACTCAGATGTACAAGCTTTGCAGTGAGCAGCTCTCTCAGCAGGATCACTATGACTTTGGCATGAGGGCTGTGAAGTCTGTGCTGGTCATGGCTGGGTAAGAAACCAAAGTGACAGGAGTGAATATTGTACTTCAAAGGTAGTAAGTAGGGAATTCATGAAAGGCTCTTACAGTAATGGTTGGAGCTTAGCAAGTGGTGGATAAATGTTAGCAGCTGCCATTATTAGCATTCTTACCTTGATACTCCATGATACAGTGAAATGGGCCATCTCTTCCCACCCCATGACAATTCTTCACTGTGTCAACACTGGTCCTCTTAGAGTAAATTCATATCCAATCAGCTCTGAACTCATTTCATTTCCCCTAAACTCATCACAGGCATTGAGTTTCAGTACACAAATTCTTCAGTAAAACAACCTGACTAGACTAGACATAAGCAGAGTATGTTACACATCACAATAAGGTGAGCCATCCATGTGGCCTGACAAAGCCTCAAGATTCAAAAGATCCTTCACTGTCCTCTTTCCAGTTCCAACTAAGGTCACAAACTTCACCTCTATCCTTAGAGTCTGGCTCAGGACTGAGCTGTTTCTCTCTCTCTCTCTCTCTCTCTCTCTCTCTCTCTCTCTCTCTCTCTCAGATTTGTTTATTTTACTTGAAAGAGAGTTACAGAGAGAGATCTTCTCTCCTCTGGTTCACTCAAGGCCTTGAACCATCCTCCACTGCTATCAGCAGGTGAAGGATTAGCCTGTAGGCCACTGTGCCAGCACTGAGCTGTTTTCCAGCAGCAGGAGTCAGTCCTCTTTCCACACCTAGTCCTGCTGTTAGAATGGCTTGAAATGACTGAACTCTTCCAGTCATTCCTCTCTTGATGGCTCCACTTAAGCACATTCAGACCCCTTCTGCCTGGTATCCCTGGGCTCTCTACCAGCCCCACTGCCTACTATACCCTTCCTTATTGCATTTAGCCTAAATCCACTGTACCTTGTCTTTTCAGGGTTGGCAATTCAGGACTAGGGCTACTAAGAAGTTTAGATATGCTTGTCCTCAAAGAACATAAGGATATGTCAATAGACCAGACAGATAAATGTGCAGTCATCCCTTGAATGCCATATGATGAGGGCAACAATAGATTTGTGACCGAGGTTCACTAAGGAGATGGAAGAACTGTAGAGATTTCTAGACAAGGGAGTAATGGGCTAGGTTTTGAATGGGAAATACATATAATCACTTATATAATATATATAATAATATACATTCTCAGAGAATTCTGAGAATCTGGGGGAGAAAAACGTTACTAGGACAGGAGTCATCACAGTACATTTGGAGAGCTGTAAACTCAGAGTAGATAAAATCTGGATGGACTGAGGGGCGAAGATAGCCTTATCATTCTCAGTGCCATGTAGCCAGTGCAAGCCTCATCTGTGTACAAAAGCAGGTGGATGCTGAGCACACAAGGAAGGGTCCCCTCCTTCCATCAGGAACCTGCAGGAAGTGCCCTCCACAGGTCTCTGAGCACAGAATTCCTGACCTGCAGGTTTAGGAAACCAGCCTTCTGTTCTTGTGATATCATCTGAAATGTCCCTTTGATTCTAGGTCTCTAAAAAGAGAGAACCCAGACCTAAGTGAAGACGTGGTATTGATAAGAGCTTTACGAGATTCCAACTTGCCAAAATTTCTCACAGATGACGCTATTCTGTTCAGGTGAGCTTTTGGATCTTACAAAGCACAGCTGTCACACAAGGATAACGCGTAGACTTGTCGAAAGTTGCTTCTCTCTCTAACAAGCTGATAACTTTTTCATCTTTTCTGCAGGCACTTATTGCAGTCTAAGAAGTACTGGTTTTACATAAGGGTACCAAAGGTGTATCAATTATTTTTCTTTTTCTCAGCTTGCTGTAAAACTAATGTTTGGTTACAACTTCCTGATCAAGAGAAAATCTCTGACCTAAATATTATATATATATATCAGAATTATGAAAATATACATGTATCAGATTTGGGGGATTAACAAAAGTGTGATCTTATCCCTTTCTTCTTTCATTATTAAATTTTATGTTTCTCCAAGTAATACATGTACATGGTTTTAAAAACAAAGCATCATAAATTAGGCCCCTGGGAAGCAACAGTTTCCTGCCCTTCACCAGGTCCCATTGGCAAGAGTAATCACGTTTTTATTTATTTTGTGATTCCTTCTTAGTACCAATTCTTGATTTTCCAGTTTTAGATATTAAGTTACCAAAATGATGAGGATATACACACACTTTCCCCCCTACATGCATCTTTTCTGTGTGGTTATATTGCAGTACGACTTGAGCTGAATAAACAGGGTTCCTGTAATTTGTTTTAACCAAATGAGAGCTCTTCTTAACCATGTGTGAGTCAAACTATTTACATAATAATCAATTTATCTTTTGATTTCATTTTCCACACCCTTTTTAAGTGCCCTTGTGCAATAACAATATAATAATGCAATTATAATGTAACCATGTAGTACTCCACCATGTTTCCTTTTTCCAATTAATTGATTCAGATTTACATTTCCCCTGCAGTGATTGTCTGTGTTTCTTTTTTAAAAAATCCATTCCTATTTTTCTATAAATTGATCAGTAATCCATCTCTAAACATTGCTGGAGTATACTCTCCTTGTTTAAAAAGGAAAATCTTTGATTGTCCATAATATTCTATCAAGGTTTTCTCCTCAGAGCCCCCGCCTCCTGCTCTAACCTGGACTGGTTACACACTCTGCTGCAGGTCTATAATAAGGGTTCATTCATGATGAAAATGGGGATTTCTTTGCCTTTGCCTTTGCCCTCCAACCAATGCCCTCTTCTCAGGAAACTTCATCAACTCTCTTTTGGTGTAGCACATTCTTCCCTGCTTTGCTGAGAAATGGTGCAGAGAAAATAATCTGGGCTGTGCACGTCCTAAACATCTTTATCTTAACTCTCATGCTCAGTTATTGGTTTGACTACATCTAAAATTCCCAGTAGGAGATTTCATTTCTCTCAGAATGTTCAAGCTGTTGCTCCATTGCCTTTCTGAATTGCCACTGCTGGACCTGTGGCAGGCTAGTGCTCAAGCCAAGGATCAGACATTTATTTTTTTTCCTGAGAGCCTTTTAAGATTTTTCCTTTGTCCCCAGTGAGCTGATTTTTTGGGGGTGATTGCACATTGGTGAAGCTTCTGAAAGATCTGTTGTCTTAAGAAAGATTTTATTCTCTATTGTTATCAGTTGCCTTTTTTCTGTTTTTGCAATTTTAGCCCTTTTACTTTGTCTTAAATTTACATTTAATAAATGAAGTTATGTGATGTAAAGTTCTGTGAGTTTTGGCAAATGCATAGTCATGTAACCACCACCCTAATCAACATACAGAACAGTTCTGCCTCCCCAAAAAGCCGTCACAGTAGCCCCCTTTATTATAAGACTCTACTGCCCTTTACCGTAAGCCTTTGAAACCCAGTGTTTGATTTCTGTCCCTATCACTTTGCTTTTTCCACTTTTTTTTTTCCATACCAATGGGATCATACGTAGTATGTAGCCTTTCAAGTCTGGATTCTCTTACCTAATATAATGTACGCAGAATTCACTCATGTTGTTGTGTGCATTCATGGTGCATTCCTTTTTATTTTATCCTATTATGCCAAGGTATCAGTTTGCTTACCAATCACAGAATTTCTGGTTTGTTTCCAGTTTTGTATAAAGCTGTCTATTAAAAAAATGCAAGTTTTTTTGTGAACATAAATCTTCATTTCTTTAAGTGTAGGATTGTGGGCTCCTGTGGTAAATACAGGGCTGCTCCAAAGAATTTTTGAAAGATGGAATTAAAAGTTAAGCTGATTTGAGGGGTAAAAATTGAAATCCATGTATGTTTTCATGCCACTCCCTTTCCATGACCTTTTTGAAGTATCTTTGCATGTTTTATTTTGCAAAACTTTCCAGACTGCCTCCAAGAGGATCTGTGCCATTGTGTGTTCCCATCAACAATGTTCGGGAGCATAAGTTGGTCTTTAGTCTCACATATAACAGGTGTTGTCCATTTGTTTTAAATGTAGTCATTCTAGTAGGTGTCAAGTGATACTTCACAGTGGTTTTCATTTGCTTGCTTAGCCCTAATAATTAATGTTAAGTATCTTTTTATGTGCTTTTTCTTCATCTTGAAGCTTTCTTGATGAAGGTTCTATTCAAATTTTTAATAATTTTTATTGGATTTTCTGTTTTCTTATTTTTAGATTATTGGAAGTTACTTTTTATATTCTGGACACAGCCTGTATGAGATATATGATTTGCAAATCCTTTCACCCCCCCCCCAACTGCAGCTTGTCTTTGACACTCCTCATTGTGTCTTTTACAAAGTAATTCTTTTATTTTGATAAATTACAAACATATTAATATTACTTTAAGAATCATATCTTCAGTGTCCTAAGAAATCCTTGCCTAAAATCACAATGATTTTCTCTTGTGTTTGCTTCTACAAGTTTTACTGTTTATATTTTTACTCTTAGGTCTATGATAGATTTGAATTTTTTATATATTTATGCATTAGCTTTTGTCTTTCACACTCAGACATTTTCCCAAATGTTTGAGGCTGCTTGGCTTTCACTCATTTATGAGGAAGATAATGGAGAAATGCATGAATTCCCAACTGCTAACATCGCCAGGCTTGTGGCTTTCCTAAGGTCAGATTCATAGGAGAAAGACCTTACGATCTGCTGCTTGGTATTGTGCATCTTGCTTTCAGCATTGCAGGGCCAAAGGAGCCAGTGAGGAGCAGAGGAGAGCTATCACTCACTTGGTCCTCTCTTGCAAGTCTCTCACCTGTTGCTGGCCTTACTCAGGCAGGGGCAATTGTTGCATGAAGAAGGGAGAAGAGCTGAGGCTTTAATGGCTTTGCAGGCAAAGTTTCAGCCAATTCTCTTGTTCCCAACCCCATATCCATGCCTAATCTCATAGACTCCCAGTGTTACTACCACCAATTTCTTCCCCTGCTGACAGCTTAGGTGTCAGTTCCCTGACATGTCAACTGTCTCTACTAACTTACTAAGTGTTTCTCTCTCTTCCTCCTGTGACTTCTGGGTGGGTGTCTGTCCTGTCTAGTGTTCTCTGAGCTTTCTGCATCAGGGTTTTGGTGTCTAACAAGAATTTGTGGAAATTCTCCATTATTTCTGTTTTTGACTATTTCTTTTCTTTTCTTTTTTTTTTTTTTTTAAGATTTAGTTACTTTTACTGGAAAGTCAGATATACAGAGAGGAGGAGAGTCAGTGAGGAAGATCTTCCATTCGTTGATTCACTCCCCCAGTGGCCATAGCAGCTGAAGCTAAGCTGAGCCAATCCGAACCCAGGAGCCTGGAGCTTCTTCCAGGTCTCCCACATGGGTGCAGGGTCCCAAGGCTTTGGGCCGTCCTCGACTGCTTTCCCAGGCCACAAGCAGGGAGCTGGATGGAAAGCGGGGCTGCTGTGATTAGAACCGGAGCCCATATGGGATCCCGACATGTGCAAGGCAAGGACTTTAGCCACCAGGCTATCACGCTGGGCCTTCGACTATTTCTTCTGTTGCTTTCTCTCCTTGTTCTCCTTTGGTCTTCCCATGCTTAGCATATTACTCTTTTTGTAGTTGTCCCGTTGCTTTTGAACATTTTGTGGGGAGTTTGTTTAGTCTCTGTTTTCTTTGCATTCAGTTTGGAAGATTTCTATTGAGATAGCCTCGCGAGCAGCTAAGCTTCCTCAGCTGTGTCCAATCCACTATTATAAGCACATCAAATGGATTCTGCCCTTTCATTACTGTTGTTGGATTTTTATCTCTAACCTTAAATTTTTTTTTAGATTTTCCATTCTTTTGATTACAACACCCATCCGTTTTTTCATGCTGTGTATGCACAGCGTTATTAGCCAAAATTGTTCTAAATTCCCTGATAATTATGACATCTCTGATATGTCTGGTTCTCAGCGCTGTGCTTCTTGCTTTTCATTAGGTCTTATAATTTTTTTTCTTGGAAGACATAATGAACTGGGTAAAAAAATAAAAAATAAAGGTCAGTGGGGTGGTGTGGTAGAATGTAGCAAAGAGGTCCTTATCGTGACATAAGGAAATGGGAGAGTTTCTAGAGTTGTGCAATTAAGACTTAATCTTGTAGTGAGCCCACACCTTTGGACTGTAAACTTCACAAGTGTTTCTCATTTCTTTCTTCCCCTCTTATTGGGTCTTTGCCCTCTCCCGCGTGGAGGGCCCCAGCTGAGTGGAGTTGGGTATTTTCCCTCCCTGTTTGATTGTTAGATAAGCTCAGGTGAGGTTTAGGAGGAACGAGTTTCTCGTGCTTTCTTCTTTAGAACAGAGTGCTCGGGCGTATTTCAAGACCGTTTCTTTGCTGCTGTTGGAAGCATGAGGGGATTTTCCTCTTCCGTGAGAAAACCCGCTCTTGTTTCTGGCGGTAAAACCCACAGAAGGTCCACTCTCCCTGCACCCCACGGCCAGGTACCCCGACATTCTTAGCTTCCCAGTCCTATTTACACCACCCCCACCCCAGCAACTCAGCTACTACTCTTCAGCTTTTCCCTCCCTGCTGCTGGCTACTGAGAAGGCGTCTGCTGGGTAAGTTGCGAGTCTCTCCAATCTGAGAGGTAGAGATCTCTATAATTGTTTTAAGTATATGTCTTCACAAGCGTTTTTATGCTATGCTCTGAGCATTATTTATATGTAACTGCCACAGTCTACAGGTGTCGTTTTACTTGTTTGAGTGAAATATAGAAACCTTACCTCCCTTTATATTTCTTTCCCCCTCTCTGTTGCTGAACAACACCCTAAACTATTTGGAAGCGATGTAGAACTCCAAAATCAGTGACAAAACTGAGGTGGTGGAAGAAAGTAGGTATTTATTTCAAAGTGCAGAGCAAGGAGCCAAAGTTACTGTTTAATTCCTAGGCTCCCTGCCGAATTAGTGGTACAGATTCTTAAAAATTGAAATTGGAGTTGAGAGGTGTATGACCAGCTGGTGTCCAAATTCCTGGTTGGTTACTGGCACTCATGACTTTCCTGTGACTGGTCAGTGATACAGTGCTTTTTCGGAAATTTACTATGGTTCCAGTTGCTCTGAGGACTTCATAAATGCAGCAACTTGAGACCTTTCTGAATCTTGATTTGAATGGTTTCCTTAGTGAAAGCAATTTATTTTTTCAGTTAGGAGATTCTGTATCTTATTTTTGTTTAGCTGGCTGTTCCCAAAGCCACAAGAGCAGAAGTTAGAAGCACAGTGTTATTACAAATCTAATGATGCTGGAAATTTGCCTTCAACTCCATTGACACCTGTGGGTCAGAGAGGTCTCCTCATGGCTATGGTGCAGAGGTGAGGGTGCCAGTTCCCTACCACCTTCCTGACAATGCTCTGGATGAGAGAGGCAGCGTATTACTGCAGATGCACGGCTGCCACAGGGAAAGGCAGCCTTGTTACTTGAGCAGTGGTGAAAGCCTTGACTCTATGAGCATCCTCTGACACACCCTGCTCCCCTATGGAAGAAAGAAGTGCCTCATTACTGCCACGAGGGCTGGGTGTGCAGGTTTCTCCTATGCCCCTATCAATTCCACAGGGGACATCCTCACCTCCTAGTGAGGCTGAAAATCCTGGGATCCATACTTAATCTATCCAGACACCATGAAAGAAACTCGTTACAGCCTGACTAGGGTGGTGGTCTAGCTTCCTCCCTCAGTCTCTATGGGAGCGGGTGGCTTATGAGCTGTAGCTTTTCAAAACTATGCCTGCAGCAATACTAATACAAACATTTCTTGTTTTTAAATCTTCGCTCCCACACATAAAGGAAAACTTAGAGTATTTGTCTTTCAGCGTTTGGCTTATGTCACTTAAGATTGTGGCCTCTAGTGGCATCCGTTTTGCTCCAAGTAATGCAAATTTTATCCTTTTTCATAGCTGAATAATATTCTGTTGTATATAATATTTTCTTTATCCATTTGTGTAATGATGGACACTTTGGTTTCTGATTTTGTTTATGAACAGTGCTGTAGCTATCATTTGGATAACATTGTGTTCATGTCTTGTGGGTGTGTACTCAGTAGCTTCATTGCTTAATCATATGGGAAGTCTATTCCTAGGGGTTTTTTTTGTTTGTTTTTAGAAACTCCACACTGTTTTCCAGTTTTTAAGTCGCTGATATGTTCAGGATGTTGTTCCTTTGTCAGATGTTTTGTAAATATTTTTTTCCCATTCTCTTGGCTGTCTCTTCACTGGACTGTTTATTTTGCTGTGAAAAAAATTGAGTTTGATATACACTAATTTGTTGTTGTTTTGGATGCCTATGCTTTGGGAGTCTTATCCAGGAAGTTATTTCCTACAACAGTGGCTTGGAGTGTCTCCCTAGATTTTCTTCCAGAAACTTGATATTATCAGGTCTTAAATTTAGGTCTTCAATTCATTTTTGAGTTGATTTTTGTGTATAGTGTGAGATATGGATTTAATTTTATATATGTATGAGTATGTATGTGTGCGTGCATACTTATCCAGTTTCACCAACACAATTTGTTGATGTGTGTATGTCATTGGTGCTTTATTTAATCAGTGTTTGATGTTTTCACTGTGGAGATCTTTCACTTCTTTGGTTACATTTATTCCTAAATACTTTTTTTTAGTGGCTATTATAAATGGGATTTCTTTCTTGCTCTTGCTGAAAATTCCACCTATTATGTTGAATAAGAGGGTGAAGGTGCATGTAATTGTCGTGTTCCAGATCTGAGGGGAAGTGCTTTCAGTTTTTCCCCATTCGTAGGATACTGGTCATTGGTTTGTGACATGTAGCCTTTAGAATGTTGAGGAATGTTCCTTTTACACCTCATTTGTGGATAGTTTTATCATGAAGAGATGTTTAATCATAACTGCTTTGTCTGCTTCTGTTGATGACCATGCAGTTTTGTTCTTCATTGTATTTATCCTATTTATGTTTATTGATTTGCAAATATTGATGCATCTTTGCATTTCTGAGGCAAATTCCACATGATCATGATATGTGATCTTTGAATGTAGCTTTGAGTTCAATTCATTAGTATCTTGCTGAGAATCTTCATATTCCTAATGAGCATACATATAAAGATTCTCATTAGGAATATAGGTCTGAATGGCCCCAACTAAAGACCATTATGCTCAGGGAAACAATCCAGTCTCAAAAAGACAAGTATCCTATCCCAAAAGCACAAATATCATATGTTCTTTCTGATATGACAACCTTCATGCAAAATACAAGAAATATATATATATATACATACACACACATATATATATAAATGTATGTACGTGTATTCATCTAGAGTAAGTGTGTAATGGAGACTAGCATACCACGAAGTGAAGTTACAGTGCAGTATGCATCTCTGCTTTTGAATGAAAGATGAACTCCAATGAAACTGTTAGATATATCTTGGCACTAGGATGCTGGATGTTTCTATCACTGCCTTTATTTACAATGTCATGATTCAATTAAGTAGCAGAATGATGGACTTGTGACTGTATTATTATAATATAAAGGAAATCAGTTGGTGGGGGTAGGAGGATGTGAGAAGGAAACAGGAAGGCTGAGAGAGGAAAACCCATAGTCTATGGAACTGCATCATTAAAAACTTTTTAAATTAGGGTCCGGCACAGTGGCCTAGCAGCTAAAGTCCTCGCCTAGAATGCACCGGGATCCCATATGGGTACCAGTTCTAGTCCCGACTGCTCCACTTCCCTCCCAGCTCCCTGCTTGTGGCCTGGGAAAGCAGTCAAGGACGACCCAAAGCTTTGGGACCCTGTACCCGTGTGGGAGACCTGGAGGAAGTTCCTGGCTCCTGGCTTCAGATTGGCACAGCACCATTTGTTGAGGTCACTTGGGGAGTGAATCATGGGATAGAAGGTCTTCCTCTCTGTCTCTCCTCCTCTCTGTATATCTGACTTTCCAATAAAAATAAATAAACCTTTTAAAAAATCTTTTAAGGGGCCGGCGTGGTGGCGCAAGTGGTTAAGGTCCTCGCCTTGCACGCCCGGGATCCCATATGGACGCCGGTTCTAGTCCCGGCAGCCCTACTTACCTTCCAGCTCCCTGCCTGTGGCCTGGGAAAGCAGTCGAGGACAGCCCAAAGCCTTGGGACCCTGCACCCACGTGGGAGACCTGGAAGAGGCTCCTGGCTTTGGATCGGCATAGCATCGGCCGTTGCGCTCACTTGGGGAGTGAATCATCGGACGGAAGATCTTCCCTCTGTCTTTCCTCTCTGTATGTCCGCCTTTCCAATAAAAAAAATAATAAAAATAAATCTTTAAAAAATCTTTTAAAATTAAAAGTATGCATAGACATAGATTCTGCAGATTTCTGTTCAGATCATGGCTCTGTTTGGTTTTGGTATCAAGTAATGCCTGCCTCATGAAAAGAATTTGAGAGTTCCATTCTAATAAATCTTTTTGAACGGTTTGAAGAGTATTGGAATTACTACTTCTTTGAATGTTTTTAGAATTAAGTAGGAAAGCCATCAGCTCCCAGGTTTTTTCTTGATGGAAGACTTTTGATTACTGCTTCAATCTTAATGCTTGTTATGGGTCTATTTACATAGTGTGTATCTTCTTGATTTAATCTTGGTAAGTTACATGTGTCCAGCACTAAATACATTTGCTTGAGAGTTTCCTGTTTCTTAACATGTAGTTTTTCATAATTTCTTATGATCTTTGTTGTTTCAATGGTGTCACTTGTAATGTCTCCTTTTCATCTCTGTTTTGAGTTTTTTCTCTTTTCCTTTGTTAGTCTGACTAGAGGATTATCTGTTCTCTAAACTTTTTGCTTTTAGTTACAATTTCATTTATTTCTGCTCTGATCCACATGATTTCTCATCTAGTTATTTGGAGTTTGTTTTGTTCTTGTTTTTCTAAGTTTTCAAGATACTTCATTATCTTTTTAATTTGAAACATTTTTCTTAATGTAAGCATGTAATATTCTAGACTTCCCTCTTGGTACTGCTTTTGGTGTATCCTACAGGTTTTGATATTTTTTGGCTCATTTATTTCAAGGAAGTTTTTAAATTTGTTCAATGAACCATTGATCATAGGTAGCCTGTTTAACCTCAAATACTTCGTAACTGCCCTATTCTTGTTTTACAGTTTTATTCCTTTACAATCTGCAAAGATGCTTGATATAATTTCAGACTTTCAGATTTGCTGAGACTTGATTTATGGTCCAGTATGTGTTCTTTTCCAGAAAATATTCCATGTATTCATGAGAATGATATGTATTCTGGAGCTTCTGGGTGAAATGTCCTATAGAAATCTGTTAAATCCATTTATTCAATGCTATCTTTCAACTCCAATGCATCTTTATTAGTTTTTTTCATTGAATGATTGGTTGTTTGGTCTGGATTTGTCCATTGATGATCAGGGTGTTGAAATTGCCAACTGTTACTTTACTGGACCCTATCTCTCCCTTGAGTCTAATAATATTTGCTGTATATATCTGGGTGGACTTGTGTTCAGCACATTTGTGTTTTGTAATTTTTATGTCTTCTTGCTGTATTGAACCTTTTATCAAAGATGTCCTTCTTTATCTCTTTAGTTTTTTATTTTAAGTTTGATTTATCTGATACCAGAATTGCTGTGCCCGCTGACTTTTGGTTTCCATTTTCCTGGTATATTGTTTTTTGCAACCCTTCACTTTCATTCTGTATGTATCTTTGTGAAGTGAGCTTCTTGTGGACAGCATGTAGTGAGACTGTTTTATTTATAATCAATTCAGCCAAGCCATGTGTTTTAGTTGATTTTAATCCATTTACATTCAAGGCTAGTATTGATAAAAACTGGGACCTTTCATCTTGTTGATTGGATAATGGTTCTACCTTCCTGTCAGTGAATTTGGTATGTTTTTATACTGACTTCTATTGTAAGACTGATCTGATTTTTGTTTAAAGTATTTTGTTTCTCCTTTACTTTTAAAGGATGGCTTCACTGAATATTGTTTTGGGAGGCTTTCTCTTTTTTTCTTTTTTAAGGCCTTGAATACATTGTCACTCTCTTCTGACCTGTAGGGTTTCTGCTGAGAAGTCTGTGTTAATCTAAACAATTTTGCTTTTAAATATAAATTTGGAGATCTTCCCTCTTGCCTTTAAAATTCTCTTCTTTAAAAAAAAGTTTTTATTTGAAAGGCAGAATTATGAGGAGAAAGGAACAGAGAGAGATCTTCTATCTATTGGTTCACTTCCACCAATGACCAAATGGCCAAAGCTGAGTTGATGCAAAGTAAGGAATTTCCTGTAGATCTCCTGCATGAATATGGGGACCCAGGACTTTGAGCCATCCTCCACTGCTTCCCCAGGCTATAAACAGGGAGCTATATGGGTAGTGGGTCAACCAGGACTAGAACAAGTATCCATATGGGATACTAGTGCCACAAGTAGACACTTAATCCTCTACTCCACAGCACCAGCCCAAGATTCTCTCTCTCTCTCTCTCTTTTTTTTTTTAACATTTGACAATTTGATGACAATAGACCTTAGAGAAGATCTTTTTTTTTTAAGATTTTATTTATTTATTGGAAAGTCAGATACACAGAAAGGAGGAAAGACAAAGAGGAAGATCCTCTGTCTGATGATTCACTCCCCGTGAGCACAATGGCCAATGTTATGCCGATCCTAAGCCAGGAGCCAGGAACTTCTTCCAGGTATCCCACATGGGTGCAGGGTCCCAAGGCTCTGGGCCGTCCTCGACTGTTTTCCCAGGCCATAAGCAGGAAGCTGGATGGAAAGTGGAGCTGCCGGGATTAGAACCGGCGCCCATATGGGATCCTGGTGCATTCCAGGCGAGGACTTTAGCTGCTAGGCCACGTCGCCAGGCCTAAAGATCTTTTTGGTTAAGTCTCCTTAAGGTTCTTTGTGATTCTTACTTCTGGATGTCCATGTCTCTTCTAAATCCTGGGGAATTTTCAAGTATCATTTTATTTAGCAGGTTCTCAATACCATTATTCCTTTTCTTCTCCTTCAGGAATACCTATAATGTGAATATTTAGTTATTTATATGTCATATTTTGTGTAGACTGTTTTTCCCTTAATTTTTGTCTGAGTATTGCTTAAAAGCTTGTCCTTGAGGTCATTCTTTTCTTCACTTGGCCAATTTTGCTATTAAAGCTCTCAATTGTATGTATGTTTCATGATTAAAGATTTTATCTCACAAATTTCTATTTGGTTCTTAATGATTTTGTCTCATTAGTAATATTTTCATTCATGTTACTGACTGATTTCCTCATTTCTTTGGTCTGTTTTCTCTTGTGTCACACTTTTTATTCATTTCATAGATGTCCTTCAATTTGGTATCTAATTCCAAAGCAGTACTATGTGCCTTTGGAGGCATCGTACTACCTTCCTTCTTCATATTTTCCTGTGTCTCTGTGTTGGTATCTTGGTGTCTATCCATCTGGTCTCCATCCCTTCTTCACGGAGAAGGTGTTAAGAGTCTATACCTTTGCTGATGTGCATTTGGCTTGTTGCTTTGGCTTTGGATCCATGTGAGTCCAGGAGTGTAGTCTGAGTGATTTCTTTTGTCTTCATCAGTGTCAGCTTTTCTGTGACACAGTGAACTAGTCTGCAGTTAGTAGTAGAAGTGTGGCTTTCAGATGAAAAAAAAATCCTAGGGTTTTTTTGTTTTTTGTTGAGCCCACAGAAGGTTCAGTGCGGTCTCCTTGATAATATGTGATAGCCAGTGTTGTTCCCTGCCTTGTCCTTCTGGCAAGCCTGAGTGATGCTGGAGTTGTGGCACCAATTGCTATGGCTCTAGGACTGTGTGACATGATGGACCCTTCCTCAAGTCCTGCTAAGAGCATCTACCTAGTGTTGTGGCTTCTAACAGTCCTTGCCCTTGCACTAGGGGATGTGAACTGGACCACTGGCTGAAATCCAGCGGCCCCAAGACATTTAGGATGAGGTCTTACAATTCTGGTTGTCAGTGTACAGAAGAGTCATTACTCACACCTCTCATTGACAGCAAAACTTTATGGGCTGCATCTAGTGTCAGCCCTGAAGCTAAGGCAAATCCCCCTTGTACCATGGAACATGTGAACATAGCTTTGGGTCTAATGCCACCAACCTCCCACAGTTGTAGGATGCATCAGACCTGTCTTTCGCCCAATGTGTTGCCTTGACTCCCACAATCCTGAGAAGACAGGCATACTACTTGGCTTTCTGTAAGAGTGACAGTGGGAAGTGGAAGCAAGCCAGCTTGCCTGCTGCAAGCCTGGTATTTCCTCAGACCTGAATACACTTTCCAGCTGAAATAAAGTCAGTGAAATTTCCTCTCTGCTAAAACTGTAAGCCGTGAGACATGCTGCAACAACTTCTTACTTTGGCGAGTTAAGACCTCTCACAGTTGGCACCTGGCTGTGCTGTATAGCTGAGTCCTATGTCTGTCTGCTCTTTGTCCTATGGAGTCATCTTTTTTTTTTTTTCTTTGCTGAAAATTTCTGTCAGACGTCTGGAAACAGGGCTTCTTTTTATCCCACAGCAACTTAATGTTAGTGTAGCTATAACCTACTCAGCCATGTTAGATCTCCCCATATTTTTGTTTTGTAAACTTATTAATTTAGAAAAAGTAGGAAGAAAATTAAAAGGTAAGTTTATTCTGATGCAGAATTTTCTATCTGCATGCATAGTTTTTAGAAAATATGTATTTGAAAGGTAGAGTTTGAGAGAGAGAAGAGAAAGACCTTCTACTTGCTAATTCATTCCCCAAGTAGCTGTGACATGGCTGAACTAAGCTGAAACCAGGATCCAAGATCTTCATTTATGTGTCTCATGTGGATTCAGGAGCTCAAACACTTTCCAGGCACATTCACATATTAGCAGGAAGCTGGATCAAAAATAGACCAGCCAAGATTGAATCAGCCATCTTAATGGAATGCTGGCACTATAGCTGGTGGCTTAACTCACTGCACTGCTGCACCAGTTCTCGTGCATAGATTTTACAATAATGTACATCTTTCAGGGATTGTTTTGAAGACCCCTCATTTGTATGAAGACTTGGAGCCAACTTGAGATATAAATATAACTACTAAAACAAGCCAGTAAATTTACTTCCTAGAGGCTCATCACTGTGCTACACACTGTGAACACTATAGAAACCTAAGAGGTTGCTTACTCACAGAAAGCTTCTAAGATACTTAGGAACACTTGTCAACTGCACAGGAAACAAGCAAAGTCATGTAAGATATTAGACAAATGATAGTATGTAGGACAAACATGTACAAAAGGAAAGGAGAAAAGGGAGGAAAATAAGGCTTGTGTTATTTAATAAGTTATTGTAACATGGGAAAGTAGCAATGAGTGTGGCCTTAATTGATTTAACTTTTGTTTTTCCAGTGGTATCATATCTGACCTGTTTCCTGGAGTCCACATTCCAGAGCATGATTATGGCATTTTGCAGTCAACGATTGTGGATGTCATGAATGGACAAAACCTTCAGCCTGAGTTGTGTATGGTTAAAAAAGTGATACAATTCTATGAAACAATGCTAGTTAGGCATGGTGTTATGCTAGTTGGACCAACAGGGGGTGGAAAGACCACAGTTTATCGAATACTAGCAGAAACTTTAGGGAATCTGCAAAAACTTGGAACAGGCAACCCCTTTTTCCAAGCAGTTAAAACTTACGTTCTTAATCCAAAATCCATTACAATGGGTGAATTATATGGTGAAGTTAACAATATAACCTTGGAATGGAAAGACGGTTTGATGGCTCTCAGTGTCCGAGCAGCTGCAAATGACACTTCAGAGGACCATAAGTGGATCATCAGTGATGGGCCAGTGGATGCGCTTTGGATTGAAAATATGAATACAGTGCTGGATGACAACAAGATGCTTTGCCTGGCTAACAGTGAGAGGATTAAACTCACACCTCAAATCCATATGCTCTTCGAGGTAAATATGTGTTGAAACCAACAGTCCATCGTATTACATCGCTTTCCATTACTATAACAAAACATAGTTTTGGAGACTGGAAGTTCAAGTTGAGCAACCCCCTAAGCTGGGCCTGTGGTGAGGGTGTAATACCAGATGCCACTGTTGAGAATGAGTGGGAGAGATTGTATGGTGAGACAGTAGGCCACTGACAGCAGAGTGGGTCAGTCTTGCTGTGTTGAAGAAATCATCACTTGAGAATTAAGTGGAGTCCCACAAGAACATAGCACCTCCCCACCGGAACACAGTAACCTAATTACCTCTCAATAGATCCCACTCCATAAAGGTCCCACCACCTCTTAACATTGCTACACTGTACCCACTGTTCTAGCACATGAATATCTAGGGGGATGCATTCAAATCATATACAATCTATTGCGATATTAAATTCTCACCTTGATATATCCTTCACTATCAATTGTGTTTTGCTTACTTAATAAACACTTCTGAGTTTGTCTTTTGTACTACATTGCCAATCCTGAGGGAGTAATATATAGATGTGGACCAAGTACAAATGTTAGAGAGGGTACCACCCCTTCTATTTATCCATCACATACTGATCGGATGCCTACTTTGTACTAGGCATTAGGCAAGGTGTTCAGATGCAGTAATAGAAAGGAAACAAAATGCAAGAGAAGAAAACAAAATATATCCTCAGATTTCTTCAGATGCTCAAGAGTTTTCTTTTTCCACCTTACTCCACTTAACTTTACTTCTGTCTTTATAATTATGTATTGCTCTCCCACGTTTTTTTCAACGTAAAGTAGAACTCAGAGACTCAAAGTATGAATACTAACATTGAAGTTGGAGGAATAAGGAAATATTCCATTAACTGTTTGCTATTGAACTTTCTTCAACTTCAGGTGCAAGATCTAAGGGTTGCCTCCCCTGCAACAGTAAGTCGATGTGGTATGGTATTTGTGGATCCTGGGGAACTGAAATGGATGCCTTATGTTAAAACTTGGATGAAGGGTGTTTCTAAAAAAGTAAGTACAACCAGATATTGCATCTGTCAGGGCTAGCACTGCCCAACAATGCACAAAAGGTTAAGGATTCATTGTGATTTACTGATAGAACAAAATCATTTTATCTAGTCCCTCATCGTTACAATTCCTGTGGTTCCCTCAGGAATGAATGAGTATAAGCTGCCTGTGTGTGCTTTCAGTGTTACTTCAACCTGCCAGCCTGCCCCATCATTTTACTTCCTGCCTACCCTCTCCCCTATACCACCATTCACTAAACTGGTGCCTTTCAAATATAAACACAAGCCACTCAAACAGAACACTTCCAACAGGCTGAAGAATTGAAGGAAAAAAAAAAAAAACTTTTGCAGAAGGGCTGGAGTTACTGAGAGCAAATCTCAAAGGAGAAAAAGGATATGTATATCTGAATGTTTCATTGTTTGCAGGGCCTGTAAACACTTCCCAGAAACAGTGGTTAAACCACTCCTTGGGATGCCATGACCCTTATAAGTACCTGGAGTCAAGTCTCAGCTCTTCTTTCCAGTCCAGCTTTTTGCCATCGCACACCCTGGGAAAGAGCAAGGGGGGGGGGGGGGTGCAGGAGGAGATCAAGAAGCTCCTGGCTTTGACGTGGCCCTACCTGACTATTGCAGGCATCTGGGAAGTGAACCAGTGAATAATTCTCTATCTCTCTCTGCCTTTCAAATAAATAATTGTAAAGGAAGTTACTCCCAGAAATGAGAATGTATCACGGTCCACCCAAGGATTGTAAACCTTCCTGAAGCAATGTATTAGTAGATTTGACTGTGCTTGAGCAATTTTATAGGTTTACCAAAAACAAAAAAATTGAATGGAAAGTGTAGAATTGCCATGTAATCCCCTGCTCCAAACACAGTTTCCTCTTTGTATTGCATGGCCGCTTGTCACATTACAATTGTTGAACCAATGTTGACACGTTGCTGCTAACCAATGTCGATAGTTCACATTTCAGAGTCATTCATTGTATTGTAAGATACATGTGTTTAGGGAAATATTATGATCCCAGCATTATAGTATCATACAGAATAGTTTCACTGCTCTAAAAAAATCTATGTTCCAGCTAGATTCCTTCTTATTCATAACCCTCTAGAAACTATCGATCATTTTACTGTCTTTTCCAGGATAAGATACAGTTGAAGTTATATAGAATATAGCCTTTAAAGACTTAGCAACACACATTCTTTTCACATAGCAATACACATTTCCGATGCATCCATGACTTTCTGTGCAGCACTAGCTTATTTCTTTTTAGCACTGAGTAATACTAATTCATACAGATGAACTCCAGTTCATTATCTATTCACTTTCAAGAACAGATCCTGGTCCCTTCCAAGTTTGAGCAATTATGAATGGAAATGCTTTAAGCACTGGAATACATGTTTCTGTGTGAATGTAGTTTGGAAACTACCCAGGAATGTAGTTGTACGGTATGTGTATCCTATGGGAGGTGGTCAGTTTTTGCTTTGATGTTAAGATTTAACTTTTTATATTGGAAAGGAGATATACAGAGAGAAAGGGAGTCATAGAGAAAGATATTCCATCCACTGGTTCCCCAGGTGGCCCCAGTGGCTGGAGCTGAGCTAATCCAAAGCCAAGAGCTTCTTCCAGGTTTCCAGTGCAGGCACAGAGTCCCAATGCTTTCTTTGAGCCATCCTGTACTGCTTTCCCAAGCCACAAGCATGGAGCTAGGTGGGAAGTGGAGCAGCTGGGACACAAACCAGCACCCATGAAGGATCCCAGTGGATACAAGGCAAGGATATAGCCACTAGGCTATAGCACCAGGTCCACGTAATCAGTTTTGTAAGAAGTTGTCAGATTGTCTTCCAAAGTGGCTACATTATCTTTTTATTCCACACACAGTGGAGAAATCCTGTTGCCCACACCCTAGCCAGCTCTAAGCATTGTCAGTGTTTGGGGTGTTATCCACTCTAATAGGTATTGAATAATAATAACTTGCAGCTTTACTTTGCAGTTGTGTAATTACATGTACCTTGAGAATCATTTCACGAGCCAGTCTGCTGTGTATCTTCTTTGGTAGTGTCTCTGTTAAAACACTTTTCCCCAATTTTTGAGTGCGGTGTTTTGAGAGGTCTTTGTATATTTTGGATATAAGTCTGCTATCAGACTTTGCATTCTCTGTTAGTCATTATTTTGTATTTTTACTCTTTTAGCAATATTCTAATTTTTCTTCAAATACTTTTTTGCCTTTTGTTCTCTGAACAGTGCCTTGCACAGAGCAGGTCTTTATTTTAATAACATTCAACAATCCATTTTTTTCTTTCAAATATGCTTTCAGTATTGACTAAAAACCTTTTTTAAAAACCAAAGTCAGCTAAATTTCTTACGTTCTAGGAGTTTTATATTTCGCATTACACATTTATGTGATCTATTTTGAATTATTTTTTGTGCAAGCTTATCAGTATCTAAAGTAATTCTTAGGGATATTCAGTTGTTTCAGCACCATTTGTTGAAAAGACTCTTCTTTCTCCATTGGATCGCACTTGACTATATTTGAGTGTTTCTGAGCTGTCAGTTCTATCAACCTATTTTTCTTTTTTCTTTTTTTTTTTTTTTTTTTTTTTTACTTTTTAAAGATTTATTTTTATTGGGAAGTCAGATACACAGGAGGAGAGGAAGAGTGGAAGATCTTCCATCTGATTTACTTCCCAAGAGGCCACAACAGCCGGTACTGCACTGATCTGAAGTCAGGAGCCCGGAGCCTCTTTCGGGTTTCCCACTTGAGTGCAGGGTCCCAATGCTTTGGGCTGTCCTTGACTGCTTTCCCAGGCCACAAGCAGGGAGCTGGATGGGAAGTGGAGCTGCTAGGATTAGAACTGGTGCCCATATGGGATCATTGTTGCAAGACTAGGACTTTAGCCTTTAACTGCTAGGCTACAGTGGCAGACTCCTGTTTTTCTGTTCTTTTGTCTATTCTGCAGTGTCTTGATTACTACAGATTTATAATAAATCTTGGGATTTGATTTTGTCAGTCCTAATTCTTGTCTTCAATATTCTGTTAATTATTCCAGGTATTTTGCCTTTCTATATGAACTTGAGGTTTGATTTGTTAATACCTTCAGAGTAACTTACTGTCAAGAATTCAGATTGTATTGAATTTATAGATGATATTGGGAAGCACTGACCTCTTAAAAGTTCATTTCTCTCCATTTGTTTAGATGTCCTTTGGCTTGTTTCATCTGCATATTAGTTTTTCTCATGGATGTAACTTCATATCCTTCAGCCTTGCTTTAATTAGTCCCTGTTTTATCAATTTGGTGGGGAGAGGACTTTTGCATGGACAGTTTTTTCATTTGTGAAATTTTTTATTTCTTCCTTTCCAATCTGTATACCTTTTGTTGTCCTATTGCTTAATCTAGAACTTCTGCAGCTCTGTATAGAAGTGGGGGGCAGGGGAAGGGGATAGTACAGTGGTTTAGCAAGCTAATCCTGTGCCTGTGTGATCAGAATCCCATGTAGGGACCAGTTCGAGTCCTGGCTGCTTTGCTTCTAATCCAGCTCCCTGCCAATGGCCTGGGAAAACAACAGAGAATTACCCAAGTCCTTGGATCCCTGTGCCCACAAGGGAGACCAGACAAAAATTCCTACTGCAGGGATGATCAAGCTCTGGCCTTTGAGGGCAATCAGGCAGTGAACTAGTGGATGGAAGATCTCTCTCTGCAATACTGACTTTCAAGTAAAATCTTAAAACATGGAGAGAGGTATTGAGTCCATTGTTTGAATTTTTAAAGAAGTAATCTTCTACCTTTAATGGATAATAAAGTGTAAATTCTGCATTTTTTATTATTGTACAATATTATCAATAAGGACAGTACATGAAATATGTTGACAGTTTAAAAATTAATAATGAAATTAACATTTCGGGCCCGGCGCGGTGGCGCAAGTGGTTAAGATCCTCGCCTTGCATGCCTGGGATCCCATATGGGTGCCGGTTCTAATCCCGGCAGCCCCGCTTCCCTTCCAGCTCCCTGCCTGTGGCCCGGGAAAGCAGCAGAGGACGGCCCAAAGCTTTGGGACCCTGCACCCGTGTGGGAGACCCGGAAGAGGCTCCTGGCTTTGGATCGGCATAGCATCGACCGTTGCGCTCACTTGGGGAGTGAATCATCGGATGGAAGATCTACCTCTCTGTCTCTCCTCTCTGTATATCCACCTTTCCAATAAAAAAATAATAAAAATCAATCTTAAAAAAAAAAAGAAATTAACATTTCTGTACTCATTACCACACAAGAATTCAAACATTATCAACTACCAAAATTCTTTTCTGGGTGTTGAAAAAGTTGCCTTATATTTTGTTTAGGCTCTTTTTTTTTTTATTGTTGCTTACATTGTATTATGTAGTACAGTTTTATAGGCGCTGGGGATCCCCCCCACCCCTCCCATACCCCTCCCCCCATGGTGGATTCCTCCACCTTGTTGCATAACCATAGTTCAAGTTCAGTTGAGATTCATTGCTTGCAAACACATGCCTAGCATAAAGTTCAGCGTCTTATTGTCCAGATAAGTTCAGTGGCCTCTTGGGGAGACCTTCTATGGTCTGAAGATAGGTCTAACAGAGTAAAGATCCGGTCAGTTAAAAGCCCCAACAAGGCCTCAGTATCAATATACAACATTATGGAATTAATTGACATAGTATTGGGTAAACAATATGTTAAAAATAATGCAAGTTCCCTTCTTCGAAACATCTGGGTTGAGACAGTATCAATGACAGGTTCAAAAAATAACAAACAACCAAACAAAAAATTACAGGTTAAATCAAGGCAAACATGTGGTATCTAATCTTTTGGGATTCGCTCATTTCCCTTAGCATTATAGTTTCCAGTTGTGCCCATTTAGCCACAAAGAACTGCATTTTGTTTTTTTTAATAGCTGAGTAGTATTCCATGGAGTAGATGAACCAAAGCTTTCTTATCCAATCTTCTGCTGATGGGCATTTCAGTTGCTTCCATGTTTTTGCAATTACTGATTGTGCTACAATGAACATAGGGATGCATGTTGGTTTGTCGTAAAACAGGTGTTTTGGATATATTCCTAGGAGTGCTATTGCTGGGTCATATGGTATGCAGATTTTGAGTTGTTTGAGTGTTCTCCAGACTGATTTCCATAAAGGCTGTACCAATTTGCAGCTCCACCAGCAGTGGAGTAGGGTTCCCTTTTCCCCGCATCCTCGCCAGCAAGCGTCGTTGGTGTTCTTGTTTATGTGGGCCAATCTTACTGGTGTTAGGTGGTACCTCATCGATGTTTTAATTTGGATTTCCCTTATTGCTAGGGAGCTGGAACATTTTTTCATATGTTTGTTTGCCGTTTGGACTTGTTCCTTTGTGAAATGTTTGCCCATTTCCCGTGCCCATTTCTTGAGTGGCTTGTTTGTTTTGGTTTTTTGGTTGTTTTGCAGTTCTTTGTATATCCTGGAAATTAGCCCCCTATCGCCTATATCGTGTGCAAAGATTTAATGCTGATCAGCATGGGAGTTTTTTGTTGTTGTTTTAACTAGAACTAAAGTAAGTAGGACAAGATTAAACCAGATAACTTGAAAGATATTCATTTTTATTTGAGATGCAGATTTTACAGAGAGAGAGGAAAGAGATCTTCCATCCACTGGTTCATTCCCCAAATGGCCGTAACAGCCAGAGTTGAGTCAGTTCTGAAGCCAGTAACCAGAAGCTTCTTCTACATCTACACCACATGGGTGCAGAGGACCAAAAATCTGAGCCACGCTGCACTACTTTCCCAGGCCATAGGCATGGAGCTGGATTGAAAGTGGAGGAGCCAGGACTCAAGCTGGCATCCATATGGAATGCTGACACTGCAGTTGGAGGATTAGCTTATTAAGCTACTATGCCAGCCCCTACCACGGGAGATTTGACCTACTCTGTTTCAGATCTGGGCCAGTTCACTCCTGCTTAGGTAGCTCGGTGGTGGTGTTGGTCTCCCCACTTGCTGGAGGTGAACATACTGATGCTAAACTTAGTATAAACATGCAGTCAACACAACACACTACCGCCCCGAACTGTTAGGTTCAAGCAATCCTCTTGCTTTAGCTTCCCCAATAGCTGGGACTATAGGATGGACTTTCATGCCTGGAAATATTTTAAATGCTATATCCTTTAATATAAAGGTCAGTGACTACATTAAAATACACAAATTTTAACATCTTTGCATCTAATGATATTTCATCTTGTCTTGCTAAAATGTTCTTTGTTTCATTTTCAGCTGACTGAGGAAACTCAAGAATATCTGTTGAATCTTTTTCAACGTTATGTTGATGACGGTTTAAACTTTATCAATAAGAAGTGCATCCAAGCAATACCACAAGTAGACATCAGCAAAGTTACCACGCTGTGTTGCTTATTGGAGTCTCTGATACTTGGGAAAGATGGAGCTAACTTGGCAATGGTATCAATAGTTTTCTTCTTCTATGAAAGTAACATTATTTTAAAGAAAATTGTACAAATCCTTTATAAGTGAAAAACTCAATTTTCTGAAATATTTGATTTTCAGGTTAATATTTTAGGGGACAATTAACTATGATTAAATTCAGAATCTTAGGGATTTTAGAGAGCCTCTAGTTTATTCCTCTACTAAATTTATTTCCTTATTATCTACAGTATCTTTCCAAGGCCACTTATTCCCAGTCTGTTTATACAATTTGCTTAGATTGGCACAAGAAAATTTTTAATATCAAAAAACCAGTTTGGATCTTCTTTTGTTAATGTGCTTTGCCACTCATTTTTTTCTTCAATGTTCTGTTATATGTACCTATAAGAAAATATCACTCTGAACCAACGACTGAGTTATGAAAGCAACTATTCTAAAATGCATGAATCTCAACAAAAGAGTATTTAAACTTTACAACTTAGGATTCTTATATTTACACATAAAACATTAAAACTGTTTCTCTTTTTCAGGAGCAGACAAAACTGAACACTGTGCTGTGTCAGACTTTTATATTCTGTTATTTATGGTCTTTGGGTGGAAACTTAACTGAAAACTATTGGGATTCTTTTGATACATTTATTAGAACACAATTTGATGATAATCCTGATGCCAGGGTAAGAACAAACTAAATTTAAAATTTAGTAATTTTGAATCACTAAAATTAAAAATTAAAACTCAGAGTTTCATTTCTATTATGAATACAAATTACACACTAAGAATTTTAAGCTAGTCACCTTTTTACCTATAGATATCATTTAATGCATTAAAAATATTTAGGTCTCTCCCAGCCATATAAAAAAGGTTATTATGTGAAAACTCTAATATGTGAATATTAATTTGTTTTTTTAATTTATTTTTTTTACCATGTTATTGGTTTTTTTTAAAGAATTGATTTTTACTTAAAAAGCAGATTTATGGAGAGAAGAGGGGGACACAGAGAAAGAGAGAGATCCATTTGCTGGTTTACTCCCCAGTGGCCACAACAGTTGGGGCTGAGTTCATCTAAAGCCAGAAGCTTCTTACGGGTCTCCCACATGGATTCAGCCATCTTTGGCTGCCTTCCAGTCCATAAGTGAAACAGTAGGACTCAAGCCAATGTCCATAAGAGAGACCGGAGCCATAGGTGGAAGCTTAGCCTATTAAGCAAGGCAAGGGCCCACCAGCCACAGCTTACAGTTTTGAAACAGTTTTCTGTGATTTCTTTAAATGAGTAAATGCATAAAAATATAGAGAATAATGGCAAGCATGTTTCTCACTGCTAGAGAAAAAGTTTATGAATATGGGAGGAGAAAGTTTAGAATGTACCCTATATGGAGCCAGTGTAATAGCTCAACTGGCTAGTATTTCACCTGTAAGTGCTGTGATTCCAAATGGGTGCTGGTTCATGTCCTAGCTGCTGGGCTTCCCACCCAGCTCCCTGCTTGTGGCTTGGCGAAGCAGTACAGGATGGCCCAAAGCCTTGAGACCCTGCACCCATGCGGGGACCCAGAAGAAGCTCCTGGCTTTGGTTCGGCTCAGCTCTGGCCGTTACAGCCATTTAAGTAGTGAACAGCACATAGAAGATCATTCTCTCTCTTTTTCTCCCTGTAAACCTATCTTTCCAATAAAAATAAATCTTTAAAAAAATCTTTAGAAAAAAAAGAATGTACTCTGTATTGCTGGGTTGGACTTTGAGGTATCAGTACTTCTAAATTTTCAAAATACTAACACATGAGCATATGAAAATGTATTATGCATTTTAAATACAGTATCTTCAATTTAAGATGATTTATTGTGCTATAACCCCATCATTAGTCAAGGAACATCTAAGTATGTTTGTGCATATTCATATATATACAAATCCTTAATACTCTGTGCTAAGATCAATTTAGACATAATGACACCTCAGTAGCACAAGAGACTTAACTAGCACTCAAATTTCTCAATACTTTTCTCCACTAGTAGGAATCCCATTAGTATAAAATGAACCTGGATCTTCTAATGCCAAATAAGAACATGTCAGAGGAACCCAGGAGCCAATTTGAAGGGACTCCTACTAGTCAAAACTGGGTAGATCTGAGCATCAAAATAAATGATGCGATAGAATTTTACCTCAAAACAGAAGTCTGTCAGTGCACACTAAAAACCGTATTACCAGTAAACATGTAGAAAAGAAGGAAAGGCTTTTTGTTACAACTAATCCCAGCTAATCAGTGTAGCAAGAATCATGGATAGAATAGGAAGTCCTTACATTGCACCATTACTGTAATGTTTATTTAGCCAGGACTCATCAATGGGTACTAAAACCAGTAGATAAACTTTTGATGAGAAATAGCATTTACATAGTTTCAAAGTACTTCCACAAATTATGAGAGCTTTAAAAGACAAGAATAATATCTTTAATAGAGAAACTTTGCAGATAGTACCTTAACCTCATTAATGTCAAAACTAACTCCTGAACTGGGGCACAGAAAAGCTACAATCTTGCTTTTGTAATATAATTTCAAAAATGCATACCCTGAATATTATGAGAAAGCATCTGGAAAACCCAAATTGATGAATATTTTGTAGAATCAACTGCAGAATCCAGATAAAGGACACCTGAAGAGTTCTTTGTAATATTCTTTAATTTTTTTAATTTTTAAAATTAGAGTGATATTAAACTATCAAGGAGGAAAAAAATGATTCTCTAGAAATCTGAGAATTATGAATTAGGGTTCCTCACTTACTGAACATTCTACTGGATCCTCAAAACATTTATAAGTTAGAACCAGCCTAGTTCAACTGGGCAGTTAGGACAGACACACTCACCAGCTCCAGGAAGGTATTCTGGACTCCTCAGAGGGCAGCAGGGTAGGGCTCTCAAAATCTGACAGAGATGTTAGCACTAGACCACAAGAGTTCAGGCATGGGCTTTGCGCGCGCGCGCGCGTGTGTGTGTGTGTGTGTGTGTGTGTGTGTGTGTTTCTAAGCAGATAGGAATGAGTTTTTAACCTAATGTTAAGATGACTGCATCTCACAGCAGAATGTCTGGGGTCAATCCCCAGCTCAGGCTCCTGACTCCAACTTCTTAAAAATGCAGACCCTGGGAGGCAGCCATTGATGATGGCTCAGGTGATGGGTCCCTGCCACTCAGCACCTGTCATTTGTCCCTGACCCCAGCCATTGCAGTCATATGAAATACAAACATACCAGATAGATTCTCTCTTGTTCTCGTTCTTGTTATTTCTTCCTACCCAATTCCCTCAAGTAAATTTTAAAACGAAAATAAGGAAAACTGTTTTCTCCTTTCTGACTGTAGTGCACTTGGGACCCTTCTTTCTTCATGGGTATTATTTGAAGTGCTTGTGTTCCTGTGTGGAATATCAGGTCATGGAAGGCAGAGATTGGCCTCCTTGAACTTTCGTCCCCATGACCGAGTTCAGGGCATGGCAGGGAGTAAACCCCTGGATGTGGAAGCAAATAGAAAATGCTTTACAATTCCACCAAAAGATGTTCATATAAAATATATATCAGATGTTTTCATCCCCTGTATTGCATGTTTAAATGGATGGTTTCTGCAAACAAAAAAGAAATCCACATTCTTCTATCTGTGAATGCCCGTGTTTCTGTAATAACGTGTACTGCCATGTTTCAACACAGTCTACTGGCCATTCAGAGTCCCTCTCTACCCTATGCTGTAGCTTCCCAGTTCTGGCGATCTGTGGAGCATCCACATGGACTTCGACACCAAACGACTAGATCCCTGGGAACGAATCATACCCACCTTCAAATACAGCCGTGATGTCCCATTTTTTGAGATGCTTGTCCCCACCACAGACACAGTGCGCTATGGCTATCTGATGGAAAAACTGCTGGCTGTGAAACACTCGGTGCTGTTTACTGGCTTAACGGGAGTTGGCAAGGTGGGAAACTTGTATCACACAAGAAGTGCTACCTAAAACTGAGGGCATGGTAGATGGCATCAGTAATAACAGTATTTCTTGAAGGGAATTTTTATGGTTGTCTTGGGGAAAATCTTAACTATGGACTCTCTATCAAGCCTGCAAATTACTCCAGAGCTTGCCAGTTTCTGGATAAATCCTTGGGTTGTCCTATAAATCAGAAAACCCCTGCATACCACAGTTTGCATATAGGGGCTTTTGTGTTGCACCTCCTCGGTTTTTCTGATACTGCCACTTCACTGGGTGGATGGGTGGGTGGGAATTGGCCAGAGCAGTTTGTAACCCTAAAAAAAATCATTGATAAAGGGTCATTGTATCCCCTGTGCCTGATACAGTAATGATGTCATCATAATGGTCTTTTTCAGGGGTGAAGGGAAATAGATTGAAGGATTGTTTGGGCTTCTTGGCTTGGGGAAAGTCCAGTTAAACAGGATTCACTGCTCCTGTAAAATTATTTCTACAAGGTGTATAGATCTTTTGAGAGTCCTGCTTTTTAAATTGGCTTGGATAGTAACCAAGATGGCTTTGGGTATCAGGGGAGGGCTGGGGAAATAACTAAAATAAAACCTTTTGCTGAGATAGAGCTAATTAGAACATTTTTTTGTCCTGATAAATGTAATTAAATAGAATATCCAGTAAGAGAGAAGTAGGTATTTCTGTCGGACTCTAACTTCTCTTGTGTGTCCTGTCTCTTATTGTACTCAAAACTGATATCACCAACCAAATAATATGTTGAGCGTGAAATCAATTAACCTTTCTTTTTCAATTTAGTCTGTTATTGCAAAAGGATTGCTAAATAGAATTCAAGAATCAGCTGGTTATGTCCCTGTCTATCTCAACTTTTCTGCTCAAACATCATCTGCAAGGACACAAGAGATCATTGAGTCGAAACTGGAAAGAAAAAGAAAAAATGTCCTTGGTAAGAATTAGCATTTTGATTTGTCCCATACCAATTATTCAGTAAAGCTAGTGGATTGTATAATTAGTGCACATGATGAAATGACAGGTGGGTATTTTCTTAATTTGTAAAAGTGATTCTTTGCTAAATATTTATGCATTTGTTCTCATTTCCCTCATCTTTAACTCAAAACATCTTTAATGTCTACTTCTGCGTCTCTAGCCAGGGTCTTAAAACTTGCACTGATTTCCCTTTGTTTAAAACAAGCCAATCTCTTTTTATCTGGTGCATCAAATTCTCTGAATTCCATGGGGAATCAACATGAAATTGTTTTCATTTTTCCTTTATTCTGAACTTTGAACCCAGTTGTGTGGAATTCCCCTCCATCCTCCTTAAGTAACTTCCTACATAAATAATGTACTATTCTGACCATCCTCAAATATTTTGTGTGTTGGCCAGTATAAAGTTTCGATCTCAAACCCAATTCCAAGCTGCTTCTCTTCTCTGTTAGCCAGGATTGTGGGGTGCTGGTGTTGGAGAGAAGTTTGGGGCACTTCTTCCTGCTCTCCACTCTCCTTGTCAGGGAAATGATCAGTTGGGATTAGAGGGGAAGGAAAGGACAGGTGTCTTCTCTCTGTGATGGTTCCAGTACTCTCAGGAACATACTTTTGAGGGACTGGTAACACAACTATTTGCAAGCAGAGCATTGGCCTCCCCATAGGAATGTTCCCTGAGTTTGAAAATGGGGGTCTCAGCCTCTACTCAGTCCTATCCTGCAGCCTCTTAATGCTGGAGTCCTTTAGCCCAGCCCACTGAGCCCTGGGTGACAGCCCACTTCCCATAATTCAACCTCAGCCACAGGGATGTGTGTATTCCCAGCACTTGTCTAGTCCTGGATACTACAGTCAGGGGAATTGCCTCCTCTACTCTCCCTGACTACTTTTTTTCAGCTATAGTTTGTTCTTTCAGGGATGATTGGGTACATTGATTTTCATTGTGTTACTACACTTGATCTTAGCATTACATACAGCATAAATGGCTCCACCATCCTAGATTTCCCAAAGGATATGATAAGAATGCTTTTGGATACCTAGCTCTTTTTTCCCCCATAAAGATGGCAAGAGAGCATTTCTGAAAGGTCATCTTTGCCATTGTATCTACTTCCTATCATGGAAAGAAAAGAACCTTCCTCACCCAGGTCTGGAGAAGAGTCCAGATCTCCCTGGAAACTGCCACTGTCACATGCCATCTCTCCTGACAACATGAACATCCTGGCCAAGCCCACATCTGCCTCCAGGAGCCTGGATGAGGCCAGTAGGAGGTCTAGACTCTTCAAAGCAGGATCCCACTGGGACCTCCTCAATCACAGGAGACCCAAGCTCATTCTGACTTACCAAGTGTGCCATTGGGTCAAAAGTCATCCCTAAGCCTTGCCTTGCCTTTTCTAAGAGAAAATGATTCTGAAATGAAGCTCATCCTGTTTCCCCAGGAGCACCCGGGAATAAACGTGTTGTGATTTTTGTTGATGACTTAAACATGCCAAGGCTAGATCACTACGGCTCACAGCCTCCTATTGAACTGCTCCGGCAGTATCAAGACTTTGGCGGATTTTATGACCGAAACAAACTCTTTTGGAAAGACATACAGGTAACTTTGCACTCTAAAATATTTGTTGTCTTTAAATTGATCACAAGAAAATATGATATATAAAAATTCTGGGATTACTATAGCCAACTCTCACAGATTTGGTGGCTGAAGCAATAGAAACTAAGTTCAAGATCAATATGTCTGCATGTTTGGTGCCTTCTGAGTCCTTTCTGGCTTGTTGGTGGCCATCCTCTTCCTTGTCTTTATGTGGGCTTCCTTCTTGTCCATCTGGCCTCAGCTCTCATAAGGGCACTAATGTCTGGTCACATTTGGCTTAATTACCTCTTTATACACCCTATGTATAGACACTGTCACATTCTGAGATATACTGGAGATTAGGACTTGAATATATGATTTGGGAATGGGGGATGCTATTTGGGTCATCGTATGGCCTCCATGTTTCTTACAGATAATCCAGTTCCTTTGGTCCATATTGAATTCTTACCTTCTTGTCATGCTTGACTCAGGAGGCCCATGGACTAGTGAAACAGTCCCTGGCTCCTGCAGAGCTCCTCCTCAGAGGGCCAACAGATAGTTACGATGCAGAATGATCCATGGGGCGGGAGACACACAAGAGGGCCATAGGGTTGGAAATGAGAAGAACCTCCTAGTGCTCTCAAGGCCAGATTATGAAGTTAGAGGCAGGAAAGGACAGCACTGGGATGTGAGATACTGTGCTAAGTGCAACAAATGGATGGGTTATGGAGATGGGATAGAAGAATCGCAGTCGCCAAAAGGAGAGGAGCTGGGGTTGGGGCCTCAGTGTGGTGATGTGAGGTACCAGCAGGGGTTAGAAGGCAGATAAGCAGATTTGTGGGGTGTGGACTTGGAAAGAAAATGTAGAACTTGGGTTGATGGCCTGGTTTCTATTTTTGGAAAACGGAAACCACCATTCTAGGTAGGAAGCAGAATATATTTGGGATGAGCTTAGTTTTGCTTGCATGAAAAATAATTGGGACAGCAGCTGTCCTGAGTGCTTCCTGCTTGACAGAGTTGCTTGTTTAGCCCTCCCAGCATCTCTGTAACAGGAATCATATGGCTAGTCCAAGAGAATAGGAAACATGGCCCAAATTCCAGAATTTCCTGTTAACCTATAAGCTGATGGCTACAAATATTTTCCTAAACACCCCATTCCTATCATTTCAATGGCCAATACCTTGACTAAGCCCTCTTTCTCTCTCTCCTGAAATACCATGACTAACACTAGCCATGATATATGACTATGGGGAGGATTAAACTACCCAACACCTATTGTCTTGAAGCCCAGTGACCCTTTCGAATGCAGTTCTGATGCTGCCAACCCATTACGTAAGAGCCATCAATACTTTCCTCCTGGTCTTAAAATTCTTCCTCCTGCCAGAGGAATTTGCACTCACTGTTTATCCCCTGCCTGGCATGGCTCTGCTTCCCTAACTCTGCCTCTGCTGTGGGAGTAGGTTCTTGTTATTTGTGCTTTCTGTGTTAGTTACTTCACCCACTCACAAAGTTGACTTGTAATTATAGAACACCAACTAAAGCCCTTTCTTGGTCATTTGCAGACTTGCAAAAAATTCTAGCCACCTAACGAACAGCACACAGCTAAGATAAGACAGTATTCTGCCTTATTGTCTCAGTGCCACCTTCTTAATCCTTCCTGTGTGTGTGTGTGTGTGTGTGTGTGTGTGTGTGTGTGTGTGTGTGTGTGTGTGTGATACCATGATTACCAAACCTCTCATGTTGCTAAATGCAAAAGGGCTGGAGTGTATCTTAAGGGAAAAAAAAGGCATAAGATTTGGAAGTTTCAGTTAGGCATAGGTTCAATGTGGATTAATTAACACAGACAGTAAATAAGGCACCTTTAAATAGAAACACTCAGAAACAAGGCTATGTGTTGATCGTTTGAATAAAAATGTGACCAGAGGTTCAATGGAATTTAAATTTCCATGGGAAAATAAGTTCTGATTTTATACAGTTGATGTTCCCACTAACTTTATAGAATGTGACTACCACAGATGAGAACTACACTCAATATTGAAATAACTGATACATTTTAATTCTAGTGACAAAGTGTTCAAGGTTTTCTGTGGTTGCAAAATGTAGAAGAATGCTATCATAAAAACAAGAAAACAAAAGAAGAGGGAGGGAGGGGAATGTGGGCAGCAGTGGGGTAGGGAAGGAAGTATCAGTAAGCTCCATAATCTTACATTGCAATATAAGTGAAATTTTGTCCAGCTTATTTTTTTTATTTTAAAAACTAAAATTTAAGAACTAAAAATATATTTTTAATTTTAAAAACTAAAAATTACAGTAATTTAAATCTTTTGAAATATTACTCATTGCAACTTCTTGAAATGGATGACATCATCTAGACTTATGGATGAGCTAATAATAGAAAAGTTGAGATATTTACGTAAAGATATTTACACAGGTAGGTGAATCAACTGAGTGACCCTGAGCACTTATTTAACCATCCAGGACCTAACTGATTTGTTTGTTTCATCTGTGAAATGGAGGTAATGCTGTTTTCCTGCAATGTTGTGAGGACTAAGTCATTAAATATGCAGGAAACTGGCAATGTTGGCATATGGCAGGTGCTCGAGAATGTGGGTTGTGAGTCCTGCTATTGGGATGGGTCGATCACATCTCTCTCTCTCAGCTAGGTGACTTGAGTGAGTTTCTTCCCACACAGGATGTAACCATCGCATCAGCATGTGCTCCCCCAGGTGGTGGACGCAACCCTGTGACCCCCCGCTTCATCCGGCACTTCAGCATGCTATGCCTTCCAATGCCCTCGGAGCACAGTCTGAAACAGATTTTCCAGGTGAGGATGGGCCTGAATTGGGAAGTGGGGTGGGAGCCAGAAAGGTGGAGAACACATAGTTGTTCCAAAGTTCCCACAACTCAAGTATTGCCACAGAGATCATTTGTTCCTCCCTGAGTATAACACAGGTAAGTGTGGGCACCCAGAGAGTGGTGGTAGGCATTGGCACCTTGCCCCTATATTTTTGCTCTCAGTGATGATTGGAGAGAGAAGAGTCCCAGGAACAGAAAGTACTTGTGTAAATGTGATCTCATGGAAAATGGTTAATGGAGCAGGTAGAATGAGATAACTTGGATGACCCATCTGGAGAAACTGACTTTGTCACTAACCACACAGTGATGGGGAGATTAAGTGGGCTTCCAAGTCCAGCTGTATCAGATGAGAAGAGACAGACAACACATACACAGCCTTGGGATGTGCAAAAAAGGTTTTTGTTCAAACCAACTAAACTTATATCCATAGGAAACTCCTTGCAATATATTTGGATTCATTTCAATAAGCTGTGTAGGAGAAAAAATGAAAGTGGTATATAAAAAGTGCCACATTTTGGAAAATTTTGGAAGGTGCTATGCTTGTTCTGGACCCAGAGAATGTGCATGGAGGGACCCAAACTTATGCAGATCTGAGGGCAGGAGGAGCATGGGATGCTAATGAAGCTGGGACACAGTAAGAATCAGAGAGAAAAGGATGAGGCTGGGGAGGCCTGAAGCTCCAGGGGAGCTGTGACCTGATTGTCATGATTTAAAGGATTCACAAGAAGGGAAATCGGAGTAGAAATGGAGAGGACACTGAGTGAAGGAGGAGGAGAGAGAGGAAAGACCAGGAGGGGGTGATGCCTTGGGAAATAGAGGAAAGCAGACAGATTGAAGAAATGTATTCGGGATGTGGTTATGGGAGGCACAGAAAAGAAAGTGTTTTGACACTTTTGAGAGGACCTAGAAGCTCCTGATCTGAGCTGACAAGAGCAGGGTTTCTAACGACACACTTCTGAAGCAAGATCCATTCATAGCTTACAAAATAGTTGAGCTTTCAATGTGCATGAAGATGAAAGTCTTTGGAATTATTGTTCATCCAGGTATAACAATGAAAGGGAAGCTTTCCATTCCTTTCCAGAGGAATTTGTGTCCACCAAGAAGATGCTGTGTGCCCAGAGCAAGCAGGGGAGGTTTGTGGTAAATTCACTGAGTCAAACATGAACACCACTCAGGTATCTCCAATCAGCAGAAAGTAGTAAGCCCATTCTTGAACACAGAAATAAGTGGAAGAACTCTAACATCTGTTAGATAAAAACCACACCAAAACAGCAGGGCTACTGAGACCAGAATGATGACAAAACCAGGCTTTTATCTGGGGTCTGCTCCTGGGCAGGGTTCACTGTTCTGCAAGGTAGTGGGCCGCTGAAGCTGTGCCTGGACTGAGCCGTGTATTCCTTAAGTAGTGGTGATGACAGGGCTTGAGGTAAAGGTATGTATTGTCTTCTGATTGGTCGGCTTCATTTAAATGAGTCTGGGGCGGCTAATCTCAGCCAGAACTTTGGGAGCAACCTAAGGACTTTCTGCCTGCCCCAGGGCTCTCTGGGGTAACAACAACCACATGTCCTTATAGACCATTTGGGTTTTCTGTTCATTGGTTGAAGGAAGGAAGTGTCAGATCTGGAGTATTTGAGAGTTTTGTATCTAACCCCTCTCATTTTCTGTTTATGGTTGCAGGCCATTCTAAATGGCTTCCTGAATGACTTTCTACCACCTGTGAAACAAACTGCATCCAACATTGTAGAAGCTGCGGTGGAGATTTATAATAGAATGAGCGTTGATCTCCTGCCAACACCAGCCAAGTCCCATTATGTCTTTAACCTAAGGGATTTATCAAAATGTGTGCAAGGTAGTGTATCCTACCCCCATTCTCTGAACTGCAGTTCCCCTTCGTGTCCATTGGCCCCCAAACCTCTCAGTGGAATCACATTGTATCCAGCTCTCTGTGACACACTGCAAAATTCCATTGCAGCTTACCTGTTCAACTCACCCTCCACCCCTACTCCATGCTGACCACTTCACAGCTTTGTCAAACTGCCAACAATACTTAGCGATTTTCACTCCTATTGATAATGTGGAGGAAGGAAGAGAGGGACAAAGGGAGGGAAGGGCAATAAGGCAGAGCTGCTGTCTCGTCTAAATCCCCACTCAGCCTATGTACCTTGCTGCTCTGAAGTGCACCTGTCCTGGGCAGACACTGCCTCTGCCCCTGAAGAGCAGTCCGTTGCATCCACTCAGTGATCCTACTCTCACCATTCCCACTTCTCTCCTGCACCTTCCTAACCATTATAAAGCTTCCATTTAAAAAAGAACAGTCCTTAGGCTTCATGACACCTTTATTTCTCTGCCCTTCCTAGAAATATCCCTTAAACAATGGTCTCCTCACTTTCCCACCTACTCCCCCAAGAGCTACTTTTAATATATTCCAGTAATTGTTCTCTGACGGGCACTGCACTGAACTGCTCTTCCCAAGTTCCCCTCTCCACTGTTTTCAACCCACTGGTCATTTCCCAGTCTGAACCTTCACCTCTCAGCACCACCTGGCACATGTCTCCCTCTGGTCCTTCCTAGTAGCCCAGGGCCTGGGGCATGCCTTCTCTCTCATTGGCTGCTGCTGATCAGTATTATTTCATGGCTGCTGCTCCTCTGTATCTAAAAATGTTGTGGCCCAGGCCTCTGCCTTCAATCATCTTTTTAACCTATACATACACTTAAGTAAACTGTCAACTCTATGGTGCTAATAGAGTTGGCACTCCCAGTGCCTACTTTTGGTCCTGACCACTCTGCTAAGGGTGTGATTTGCACACCTACTTTCCTTCTCAATGACCTTAGTCAAATATCCAGTTGTACCTTGTACACCTGCTGTGTCTAGACAAAATTCTATTTTTATCCCTCCAATCTACATGTACTCTTCTCCCAAAGGGGGCTGATGTTAGTTCTTCTGGCCACAAGGTTAACAACTCCCATCCAATCCGTGAACAATCCTGACCTGAATTTACCTTCGAATATACTGCAAGTCTAATGACTTCCATGTCTCCTTCTACTACCATTCTGGTCCCACTTCCATCCCCTCTCACCCAGATTTCTAATGGGAAAAGCCTCTTCTCTATTCTTTCTAGTCTGTCCTTTCACCTTACCTGGAGCCTCCAGAGGCTGCTTCCCCCGCATTGAGTCTGCAAGATCAGGACCCAGACCTCCCCCATCATTGCCAACCCTATCCTTTTATCATGCCTTCACCTCCTCTTCACATCCCCATATCCTCTTCATTCTCCCATCTCCTCTTTCTCCTGGAAGGGAGTAGTACTCCTGTACTGCTCTTGGAGCGTTGTCATTCATGTGGTTCACTTTCTCTACCCAAACTTCACCTTCTTAGCAAAGCTTTCCCTCTCTGTGTCCCTTCGTAAAACACAGTAGAATTCATATCCTAGGTGTGTTTCTCTGCACACACAAATGTGAAAAAGAAAGCTGCAGCATTGTCTGTAGAAATTTCCTAGAATCCCAAAGTTTGGATAGTGCCTTCAATACTGCTGTGTGTACCCGTGTGCACAGGACTCTCTCTGCCTCATTTGCACAATGTAGCAATTCCCACATGAGCAGTGCTGTAGAGAAGAAACATTTCCAAACACTGCTATCCAACATTGCTTTCATTGTCATTGCAATAATTAGAACTGTGCTTACAATAATGTATTAGTAAAAATACTCAAAATAATTGAAACAGGGCTGGCATTATGGCACAAGGATTAAGCTGCTGCCTATAATGCCAGCATCTCAAGTAGGTGTCAGTTGAAGTTCTGGCTGTTCTACTTCCATTCCTGCTTCCTGATGATGTGTGTGAGAAAGCATCAGAAAATGTGCCCCATGGTTGGACCCCTGCCACCCATGTAAGAGACCAGGATGGATTTCTAGCACCTGCCTTCAGCTTGGCCCAGGCCTGGCCATTGTGGCCATTTGGAGAGTGAAAAGAAACATAAAAGAAACATAAAAGATGTGAGGTGGGGGAAGAAAGACCTTCCCTTCCCTTCCCTTCCCTTCCCTTCCCTTCCCTTCCCTTCCCTTCCCTTCCCTTCCCTTCCCTTCCCTTCCCTTCCCTTCCCTTCCCTTCCCTTCCCTTCCCTTCCCTTCCCTTCCCTTCCCTTCCCTTCCCTTCCCTTCCCTTCCCTTCCCTTCCCTTCCCTTCCCTTCCCTTCCCTTCCCTTCCCTTCCCTTCCCTTCCCTTCCCTTCCCTTCCCTTCCCTTCCCTTCCCTTCCCTTCCCTTCCCTTCCCTTCCCTTCCCTTCCCTTCCCTTCCCTTCCCTTCCCTTCCCTTCCCTTCCCTTCCCTTCCCTTCCCTTCCCTTCCCTTCCCTTCCCTTCCCTTCCCTTCCCTTCCCTTCCCTTCCCTTCCCTTCCCTTCCCTTCCCTTCCCTTCCCTTCCCTTCCCTTCCCTTCCCTTCCCTTCCCTTCCCTTCCCTTCCCTTCCCTTCCCTTCCCTTCCCTTCCCTTCCCTTCCCTTCCCTTCCCTTCCCTTCCCTTCCCTTCCCTTCCCTTCCCTTCCCTTCCCTTCCCTTCCCTTCCCTTCCCTCTTTGTCTCTCTCTCTGTCTCTCTCTCTGTCTCTCTCTCTGTCTCTGTCTTTCAAATACATTTTAAAATAAATCGTTGGAGTAGAAACAAAAAAGGCCAAAGAGAAGAGTGAGGCATTAGAGAAAAGTAAGAGTGTTTTGAAACAGTGTAAACATCAGGGGGAAAAGGAGATAAGCATACAGTTATACTTTAGGAATTTGATTAAAAATGAACTAAAAAAGAGTGCATGGGGAAATTTAGCCAAGCAGTTGGGATGTCCATCCCATTCCCTAACAGAGCCCTTAGTTCAATGACAGGCTGTACTCCTGATTCCTACTAATGTGGACCTAAGAAGGCAGTAGTGATGGCTCAGGTGATTAGGCTTCTGATGCTCACGTGGAAGGCCTGGTTTGCATTTTTGGTTCCCTAGCCCTTGCCACTGTGGGCATTTGAGGCAGCAACCTAACAGACAGGAGTTCACTCTTTTTTTTTTTTTTTTAAATCTGCCTTTCTCTCTACATGTGTATCTGCTTCTTAAATAAATGAATAAAATTGCATTGTGAAAAAACTATATATGACTTCAAAAATGTTTTGCACCAAGATGAGTTTACTTTTCTAGTTTACTTTTCTAGTTTATGTAAACATTTCAAGTACATTGTGTAGCATTTTTTAAAAAAATAATTTTTACTTAACCCTCATTTCATGGCTATGTGCCTTGAAATGTTATGTATTCTGTGAAGGTTCATCACCTTCACACTTTGAGCTAAAGAATCATAAAATGGGAGGCAGGTTTCGCCAGATGTATTCTCAGTTTGCTTTCAAAAAGGGAATCATCATTGTATGTGCCTATCCACTGGGTAAGACTTGGTTCTAGGCAAAGTTAAATGTCAGGATTAACTACTTAATTAAACTATTGCTGGAAATTCCACAAACTGAATTCTCCTTTCTTAAACAGGTATCCTCCAGTGTGATCCAGGAACAATAAGAGAAGAACTTCAGATATTTAGACTATTTTGCCATGAATGTCAAAGAGTTTTCCATGATCGTTTGATTAATAATGAAGATAAACACTATTTTCATGTTATTTTGACAGAAATGGCTAGTAAGTATAAATCTTTTTTTTTTCACAGAAAACCAAGTTCATTTCTTATAAAGGAAAAAATTAAATGTATTTACATAAGATAATAAGCTTTAATAATCCATGGATAAGTTATTTTTATAGCACAAATATATTAAAAATTGAAATATTATGAAAATAATTTTATTTAGAAAGTGTTGATAACTTTAACTTAATATAGAATCTTAAGTGGAAAAGAGGAAATAGGAGAAACAGCATTTGTTTGGTAAAATTAATGTACTTCATTATATAAATGACATTTATTAGCAAAATTTTAAAATATTTTCACCTTAAATATTGGTGGATAATTAACAAAATTAAAGTTACATAGAGTTAACATGGCCATCTTACTTTCCAATTAGTTTGACTTCTAAATAAAGTAAGTCGAAATTATTTTGCATACATTGTTAAAATACAGAATTCAAACTTAACATTCCATTAAAGCTTGGTTTTGATTCTTGACAGACAAATATTTTGGAATTGCAATTGGCCTGGAGTATTTCTTAAACAAACCCATAATATTTGGAGATTTCATTAAGGTAAGTATGTCACTTTGGACCATGCTCGCAGATTATAAAGTATTTATGGTTTTCTACTTCAGTTGCATGTATTATATGAGTTTTACATCTGAGAAAATGTTGAGATGACTTATTTTTGTAAACCAAGTCTGCACAGTCATGCTTATTCATTTGTGTACAATGCATTTGTTGCTTTTACATCCCAACAGCAGAATGTAGTATAACCTATTAAGTCTAAAATATTTACTGTCTCATGCTTTGTAGAAAAACTTTGACTTTAGTTACATTCATTTTGGTGGTAGTTGGAATCAGAAAACTACTAGGTATTCAATTTGAAATCCCCTCTGACCACTCAAATGCTTCCAGTCATGGGAAGCTAGCTAGTTCACAAAACTGCCCTCCTCATTTCAGGATAATTCTAATACCAAAGTTTTCATTCTGATTAACTTAAACTCATCCCCCAAAAAATATCTATACTTGAGCACAGTTTTGCCCTTTCGATTGGCCTAGAATAAATCTTCTATCTAACCAACCAGCAACGTGAACAGACAGCCACCTTGTTTAACCAGGTAGTCTCCTGTTTATGTAAAGTATTCCAACAGGCAAAGGCCATACTGGTTTTCACCCTCAGTCTCCAACTTCCTGCACAAAGATAAGGACATAGTAGGTTCTCAATCAATGCCAGATCTATAAATGGAACAAACTCATCTTTGTACTAAATGCACTTAGAACCTCACCATCCTGGTAACTCCCTATAGATAAATATAGCCATCTAACTTACCTATTTAAATTTATCATTTACAGAAAGGCCCAAAGTTTTCTTTACAAGATTGTATTTTCTGTGTGTTTCTAATGATGATATTGTCAAATGAAAAGTAAAGCAAAGCAGAAAGAGGAACTAGGCTCCTCTCACATTGTCTGTGTATGTTTTAAAGATTCTGAGTGAAAATGCCCCTGTGGCTGTTAATACAATGGAGGAAAGACATCATCAATAAGTCCAAACAGGGACTTATAGTGCCCTAGAGTTTTACAGCTGAATTCCATTATCAATAACTATTTAACCTAGAAAACAGCTGAGTAAAAACTCCATATAGAAGAATCAAGATGGCAGTGTGAAGCAGAGAGGGCACATTTCAGGAAATAGAGGACGGAATGACGGCAGAGGGGCACCTGGAGACTGGCAGACATGGGAAAGCAACAGACACCATGGTGTGGTGTTGCATTGACCCATACTGCAGTGGCACTCAGCAAGCAGCAATCTGAACTGCACTGGCAGCCGGAACTCCACCAACAACAAGATGGAAAGGGTCATTCACCAGGAGCTCAGGAGGTGAACCTAGACAAAGAACTGCCCATCCTGCTAGTCTGTTTGACTTGACCAGAAGCAGAGACAGAGCGGCAGATCCCAGAGGGGTGGAGTGAAAACAGGGTGGATTTCACAGCCCATTCGATCCCCTAGAGCCAAAACTGGTGCCATTTTATGTAGGGAGGCAAAGGTTATGGGACAGGACTGTGTATGCACTGAGCTAGGAATGAACTCATTTCTGGCTCAGTGAACTGCAACAATATGGCATCCTACAGGTTCCACCCAAGATAGGTCCAGGCAGCCCTCAAACCTGATGGCCAGCAGATCAAGAACTCTAGTAATGTCACATCAGGCACCATTTTGTATAGTGTTGCAAAGGCTTTAGGACTGCAGGGACAACAGTAAGCTGTGTATGTGCTGAGATGGGAGCAAATTCACTAAGCTCAGTGCATTGCTCTGGTGACACAGGAAAATAATACCGACTATGGCATTGTAGAGGTCAAAACTGGTCCCTGTGGCCCTCAGACCTAATGGCCAAAAGGTTCCAGCAAGATCAACAAAACAAACAATCTAGCTATATAGTACTCCTGGTGTCTCCCTAATCCTGGGATCTACTTCAAACTGAAAGTGGGAGAAAGGTTTCAGAGACAACATTGCAGCCTCAGCACAGCATCATAGGAGGTGGAGAGTGGTGAGCCAGGAGCTGAGTCTATGGAGACCATGGTGGAAATCTAACATAAGAACCCAGACCTGGAACTAGCTGGAGGGAGTGGCACAAGTGACTGCAAACAAATAGCCATGTACCAACTGCAATGAGTAAAATCAAACTGTAGACCTGTGGGTGACACAGCTTAGAAACCTGCCCCAAGGAGTAGAATCTGATCAGACTTACAATGACCAAGATCAAAAGAAGAGACAGAGACACAATGAATATTACTGAAGACTTCCCTACAAAGGAGCAAAAGCCTTTGCCAAAATCAGAGTTCATGGAAGAAGACATCGAGAAAATGGGGATACAGATTTCAAAACACTTGCTATTGTTTCTCATTGTTGATAATATATTATATTATTATATTACTATGTCACACAGGAAATGAATCAAAGCTGACATATTAGAAATTAAAAATACAGTGGAGCAAATTAAAAGTACATTTTAGAGTCTCCAAAATACAATGAATAAAGCAGAAGAAAGAATCTCAGAATTGGAAGATATTTCCTGTCACCAAGGGAAAACAATCAAAAAGCTGGAAGTAGAGCTAGGTCAAGCTAAAGAAAAAGTATTCAAGAATTGATAGACACTATTAAAAGGTCAAATCTAAGACTTATGGGAGTCCCAGAGGTGCAGAAAGAAAAGTTAGGATTAAAGGTGTATTTAATGAAATAATAAGAGAAAATCTCCTAGAGAAAGAATTGGGTAACAACATCCAGGAGGGGTATAGAACTCCCAACAGGCTTGATCAAAAGCGATCTTCACCAATACGCATGATAATTAAGCTCTCTTCAATCAAACATAAGGAAAAGATCTTTAAACGTGCTCATGAAAAAAAATCAAGTGACATATAGAGGAATGCCAATTAAACTCACAGGAGACCTCTCACAGTAAACTCTACAGGCCAGAAGTGAATAGAGCAACATATTCTAGATTCTAAAAAAAAAAAATTGTCAGCCCAGGATAACATACCCAGCAAAACTTTCCTTTGTCCTTGAAAATAAAATAGAATTCTTCCACAGTAAAGAAAAGTTAAAAGAATATGTCTCTTCCAAACCTGCCCAACAAATGATACCTAAAGAGATTCTCTTGACAAAGAAAAGGAATAGCACCCATCAAAACCAAGGGCAAATGTGAAGAAATACCTGTAAAATAACAGAAGACTAAATCAATGAACAACCCATTGCTAAAATGACGAACAAATTACCACCCATTCATATTAAACCTGAATATAAGTGGCTTAAACTCATCAATCAAACGTCATAGATTAGTAGACTGGATTAAAATACAAAACCGATCTATTTGTTGCCTACAGGATGCATCTCACCAACAAAGACCAGTGGAAACTAAATCATGGATTTTGACGCTTTTTTATTTCATTGCTTCAAAGCATATTTTTTTCTCATTAAATTCTTCACTGGCTCGTAGATCATACAGTAGCATCATTTTCCTACAGAAGGTTCTTGATTTTCTTTTTCATTTCTTCAACGACACATCCAGGAGCATGTTATTTAACTTGTGGTGTTGTAAATTTCTATTTTTCTTCCTATTGTTGATTCTGTATTGTGGCTTTTCATTTGAGGATGTACAGTAACTGTAATGGAGAATATCATATGCAGATGTGAGGATACAATGCAGTAGGCATCTATTTCCAGATCAAAAATGAGCTCCCAATGAAACTATAAACTATATCTTGACAATAGGATGCTGGACTCTCTGCCATTGTCCGTGCCTGTAACAATAAACATATGACTATTTATGAAGAACTATACTATAGTAATAATTTAGGAGAACTCAGTGGGAGGAGGTGACCTAGAGAGAGGATAAGGGAAATCCCAGAGCCTGTGGAATTGTACCATAAAATGATAATACTAATAAAGAAGTAATAATAAATTAAAATTTTGAAGCTGCATATAGTTTTGGCAATTTTTAAATAAAAAGTCTCCCAGGCTTATTTTAACCAGTAGTTAGCATCAGCACAAGAGCAATAGTTTGAAACCAGAATGTGGGAAAACCAGAAAAGCTAAACTCCTCTACCTGAGTCCTATTCCTGTGTGAATTTTACACCAGATTCAGTGCAATTCAGTGCACCACTTGAGTTAAAATAGATGTTATGAATCATGTATGTATAGATATCAGATTAATCCAATTTGTTTTTTCTTTCATAAATCATTTTATAGTTTGGAGCGGATAAGGCTGATCGGATTTATGATGATATGCCTGATATGGATAAAATTGCAAATGTTCTCCAGGACTACCTTGATGACTATAACCTCATAAACCCCAAAGAGGTTAGGTTGGTGTTCTTCCAGGATGCCATAGAGCATGTTTCAAGGTAGGCCGCTGTTATGTGCCCAGTGCTGCCCTGATTTTCTTTCATGCTAAAAGGTAAAAAATTATGTTGCATAACACCGTTTAAATTGCAGAATGGTTTAGCAATTCTCATTATAATTCAATACTTATTTTTCATGTATTTAAATGTATATGGATGACCTAAACTTTCAGTGGCATCCCTGGTGTGGTTATTTGTGCTAACTCTTCATTGTTCTGTTTGGTTTTAAATGCTCTACATGGTTCTAGAAAGATCTGAGGTGGTTTACAGAGATACATTGTACAGGATAGCGAAGATAACTGCCTGCATGACTAAAACAAGAGGGAGTTTAAAATTATAGCCAAACAAATCAAGTTCAGAATCGTAAATTCATCTGCTTGTTGTACAAGTCTTAACTATTGCACATATACTGAGAGACATCACTGACACATGGGTGTCCAACATTTAAGCTTAAGAATATCTGCAGCTCTCGTGCCACACACCACCTTTTGAAGCAGATTGTGTCTTCTTGGAGGAGTCTAAATGTTAAAGTGACCCTTCCAAGGTGAGCCAGTATCTGTTTCCTGTGTCTTTTAGTATCCATTCCAGCTTAGGAAGTAGTAATAGTGATGGTGCCCACTGTGCACATAAAAGCATGACATGGAACTTCTCATCTGTCACAATAGCTCCCCGTGGTTAAGAATCTCTTCATCCTATGGCTCAGAGATTGTTCCATTGGTACCTAAGGGCAATTTCAACCCTCGGTGACTTCATTTTGTGGTTATCTTTCATGTTTCTGGGGGGTTCTCTCTGGGGGCAGCTCTCTTGCAGTTGCCTTCACACAGCAACTGTAGCCCAGAAGTTTCTCTGCCAATAGGTTCATGGACTCCCTGCCATTGTCCATACCTACAATGTCAGGATACACTTAAATAGCAGAATGACAGACTTAAGACTGCTTGTAAAGGACTGTAAAACTATAACAATATGAGTGGAGACAATGGGGAGAGAAGGGAAATCCCAGAGCCTATGGAACTATATCATAAAAAAAATCATATTTTTTTAAAAAGTGTCTCTCCAGCTTGGCCGCAGAAGAGTGTCCAAGCTTCTGACAGGGTGGTACCTCTGCAAACAACCAAGCAGAAGCCAAACAACTCAGCCTGAGAAGTCATATAGCATTAATTCTAGCACACACACAGGTCTAGCCAAGATTGTAGGAAGATAACAAAGAAGCTATTTTTTTAAGGGGATAAAAGGCAAAATAGGCTCAGAAGCATCGAAGCAGCCAGTTTTAGGACAGTACAGTATTACCGGCACCTCAGGTTAACTGACTCATCTTCAGGCTAGTAAGTTCCAGACTGGATATCCCTTCTGCTGTAATTCCATAAGTGCCTCCACTCAAAATGCCTTATTCCGTAACATTCTCCAGAGAGGAATTAGAATTATCTTGAGCAGGCAGATCTTCCCAGGTCTTTTATTTCTAGCCTTCAAAATATTATTTTATAATTTTATAATTTTCAGTGTCATTTGATGTGATTCCTACGTTTGGTATCCTGTTTTGTAGAAAAGAAAAAGTATAAAGAATAGAATTTTTCATGGTCTACTACCACTGCAAGATTTTAACAACTTTTTGTCCCATGTCAACCACATTTTAGTGTTGTTCCTTGTTAAGACTGACAACTAAATCTCCAGAATTCTTTTTTCTCATAAACCATAAGCAAATAGTCTTTCAGCTACCCTGTATTTCTGCTGTTTAATTAACTTCAGTTTGGGATTTTATGTTTCTCTCAGCCCAAGTGTTAGAATCGTTTGTCTAGGTTGTGCGATTGTGCTCGCTTCCCATCTGTCCCTCTGCCAGCATACTCACATGCTGTCCCCTAACAACTTTTATTCCTGTAGCTCAGGCTGGTCCTAAGCCTGAAAGGAAAAAAATAATGCCAGTACTCTGATCTGAGAAATTTCCTGAAAAGCAGACAAGACGACAAGCAAAGCCAGCTTAATCTGGCCACACGAGATTTGTTTAAAATATTATGGGAGGAAATTAAAAACCATTTGCAGAGTGAGGCAGATTAGGCTTTCAGATACACAAAGGACTGTCATGAAAATAATGATGTAGTTGTGTCCTCTTTTTCTAGAAAGGATCAGTAGTGAGGAGTCGGACAAAACTTACTTCTACTTGGGTAAGAGCTTTCAGACACTACTGCTAATTAGTAATGGAAAGGGCTTCGAGTTATGGATTAGCTACTAAATATCTAGCATTGTAGCTCTTACTGCCTTCCATTTGTTGATGATCTTTCAGATTCTTTGGGTTTGGGCACAGAGGAAGTTGACAAAAAACCGTTCCAAGCCAGGTAAAGAACATTTAATTCTGAGCTTGCGGTTACAAAGGGCAGATGCACCAGGCAACTTCTACCCTTCATAAAGTTGTCTGCATATTCCCAGAATGGTAGAATGACTCTAATTTGGAAAAAAAAATACTAATTAGAAGTTTCACCCCTCAATATCTACATTAGAGGAGTCCTACTGGGAAGAATTTTCTATCCATTTATACATGTTTCCAAGGATTTATAGATAAGCTTCTATTCTGGAACACAGAATAGATAAGTCTCAGAAACAACCATTCTTTAATAGTATACATCAAGAAATGAATGAATGACATATAAAGTGCATGTATTTACAGTATCCAGTATTGATCCATTTATGCATTATAATACTTGTGCATTGTTGAAGGAAAATATGAGAATATTAGTACTTAAGTTTACTTGCTAATGTACAGGGGAAGTGAAATTAAAAGATGTTTATATCAAAATGTAAAATCCATAAAAATGATCAGTCTTCAAAAATGTTTATGAGCTATGCATTGATTTCCATCTTTTCTCCCAAATAAATTTATCTTTTAATTCCAATGTTTCACAGAAGTATTGCCATGAATCCATCTAGCCCTAAATCTCACATAAGTAGCTACTGAGAAATAAGCAAACATGTGAGCCGATGTGTCTTTGTCCACTAAATGCCCATTGTGAAAGAGACGTAGCAATGAAAATGGTGTCCATGAATCACCACTGCTCTAGGAAGAGGTTGATAGAACATTCCAGGGAAGGAATAGACAAGTTGCTTTTGTAAAGGGGCTGATAGAAATATTTTAAGCTCTGCAGGCCATATGGTCCCTCCTGGAACTGGGCTCAGCTCAGTGATGTCTTTTAACATTGTCACTCTTGCAGCATTTCTAGCCCTTTTGGTGTCTCCTCTTCTAGTTCCTGTTTATGGATGTCAGGATCCCATTTGTTTCTTCTAGAATAATCCTCCTTATCTTCGATTTTTCCAATTCTCTAAGTTTGTGGCTGTTCTGTGGCTTGCCCTCTACATACTCAGTTTTCTACAATATGCCATTTGTGAAACTCATTTTTCTTGAGGTTCTCAGTAATTGGATTTCACACCTCCATCCAATTTTTCCTAAGTTTGACTTTTTTTTTCCCTGAAGACTCATTCTAGCATCATGGTTGAAACACTTGATTTTATTATTATAAACATGAATTGAAATTTTTGTAAAATTTAGTTGATATCCTGTTATAAATCCATTTCAAGTCTTTCTCATCGATCTCTCTTTCTGCATTGCATGCAGGTCTTTTGTTAGATCCAGGGATTTTTCTCTCATTCATTCTTACAGAGACCTCTCATTGACAATAGTTGGTATGAGCTACAGCTTTGATCAATCAGAGTCCTTAGCGAAACTTTTCACACTTTGGTAGAAAAGATTTCACACTGTTCTAAATTCGTAGGACTGGGGCCAGAGAGCCAGCAACCTGTGTAGAGTAGAGAAAGATGGAGCATCCCAGAAAATGGTTGATCCAACCTTGAGTGCCCAAGGGAACCTACTCTGTTCTTGCAGTAGCAGCCCGCTCAAGGATGAGAGTCTGCTATGTTTGGCTCCATGTTGAGGCTGGTTCACTGTGCAGATGACACATCTGTGACCCTGAAGTAAACCTCCCTCTGCTTTGCTTCCTACAGGATTGCCCGGATGATACGCCAGGAAAGAGGGAATGCCTTGCTCGTGGGAGTGGGAGGCACAGGGAAGCAGTCCCTTACCAGGCTGGCTGCTCACATATGTGGCTACAAATGTTTGCAGATCGAACTTAGCAGGGGATATAATTATGACAGCTTCCATGAGGACCTGAGGAAGCTGTACAAAATGGCTGGTGTGGAAGACAAGAACATGGTTTTCCTGTTCACGGACACCCAGGTACACATGTAGCTGGTCTGTGTGTAACAATAGGAAACATCCAGGTGTTACAGTGCGGTGTGTGCTTTGAATAGTTTCTTGGATCAAGTTCAGGGATTGTTTCCTCTGATAACAGGTTTCTTCAACCTTGAAAAGGTTTTATAATACATTTTTATTTGTTTTACTAAGGATTGGTACTCTCTTTAATGCTAAGTAATTACATATGATCAAAGGCTAAAGAAGTGAGATTGTTTGCAATTTTTCTTTGAAGGAAACAACAAAGAAAGAAAGTCATAAACTCCTGTGGAAGTACATATAAGGAATAACTCTGCAAGTGACATCAGTTAGGGAAACACACTTAAGAAAAATAAGAACTATGTTCTTGGGGTTAAATTAACTTTAAAAGTAAAGTAGAATTACATCCATATCTGCAACAAGTAATTTACTGATCTTGAATTAATTCCAAGGTAGAGCATTTTAAACACTGTGATTATATTTGAGAGGAATAACTACACTGATTTTAACTTTGGGTAGAATATGCCTTTGTAGAAATTAAGGTTTTTGTTTTTTTTTTCAAGTTGCATGATTGAGATACACAAATGTGTTCAAATGGGTCATTAAAATGCATACAATGGAATGCCTATAAGATTAGGCATTTGGCATAGCAGACACTTTGGAAATCCACATGCCGTGCTGGAGTGCTCAGGTTCAAGTCCTGGCTGCACTCCGGATTCAGGTTCCTGCTAATGTGTACCCTGGGAAGCAGCAGGTAATGGTTCAACTCTTGAATCCCTACTATCCATGTAGAGAAGCTGGATTAAACTCCCAAGTCACAGCTTCATCCTGGCCAAGCCTCAGATCTGACAGACATCTGGGGAGTGAATCAGGATGGAAGCGCCCTCATGGATGCACACACTGTCTCCTGCTCAAATTAAAGTTTCTTAGAAAATCTGTGCATGGGTTTCAAAAAACTTTGTACTGAAGGAAAACTTTACATTGTTTTCTTTTTTTTTTAAGATTTATTTTTATTATTTTTTCATTGGAAAGGCAATATACAGAGAGGAGAGACAGAGAGGAAGATCTTCCGTCCGATGATTCACTCCCCAAGTGAGCGCAACGGGCCGATACTATGCCGATCCAAAGCCAGGAGCCTCTTCCGGGTCTCCCACGCGGGTGCAGGTTCCCAAAGCTTTGGGCCATCCTCGACTGCTTTCCCAGGCCACAGGCAGGGAGCTGGAAGGGAAGCGGGGCTGCCGGGATTAGAACCGGCGCCCATATGGGATCCCAGGCGTGCAAGGCGAGGACCTTTAACCACTTGCGCCACCGCGCCGGGCCCTACATTGTTTTCTATGATATATTTGAAGTACCTTCATATATGTTTTAAGCTTCCTTAGAATTTTTAAAACACTATAAGCAAGAATAAATACAAACACTAAACAGGAAAAACATTTTAACATTGTGACCTTGACTGAGTTTGAGTCTACTATAAAAATATCAATTGCTATATTAGCCCACTTTTTGTTATTTTAAAATGCTTAACATTCCTTGAAAGGAAAAAAAAAGTTCATTGCAGCCTACAAATGAGGGGACATGATCAAGCTACCCTATCATGTTGTATCTCATGGAGGTGGTTTCAGGGGTGCTGAGACACAACGCTTGAACTGAACTAATCGAACTTGAACTGAAATCATAAATCTGAGGAGCCACCCTGAAGGATCTAGAGTCCTCCCACCAACCTGCTGTGCTCAGACTCTGTAGTTAGAGCAAGTTTTCACCCTTCAACCCTTTAATCAGATGGTTATTAGCACCAAGACATCAGGATTTGAACAGGCACATGAGTTTTGGGGAGACAAATCCTGTCAGCAGACACATCACAGTTACCAAAGAAAAAGATAAGCACACCATTAGAAGAAATAATGAGGAAACTCTAATAAAAGTGGAAGCAAACTTGAAATATCTGGAGGAAATGTTCTGCCTTACCAATAATTGAGAATATTTTCATAAATAGAAATGCCGGTGGGTTTCTTTTTCTTTTTGCTCTTGCAGATCAATAAAGTTTAAAAATCATAATGTTCAGCACTGGTTAAAAAAAAAAAAGCTACTCATTTCTCTCAGATATATTAGAGTGTTTCTGAAGGTCATGAGCAGTATGTACCTAAAACCTGCATGTTTATGCATTAAAAGTTGCATATTTGAGAAAATCTATTTAGCACTATTTTTCAGTAATAATTTGAAAGAATCTCAGTGTCCAATGAGAGTAATGTAAATAAATTCTTTCATAATCATAAAATATAATGGCATCCATGTGAAAAAAAGCAAAGGTTTTATCATAGAAACACACCTTCATTTGAAAAAATGTTTACAGTGTACTGTTAATCACAATGTGAGCACAAAGTAACTACCATATTGGCTCTTTGATTTAATGTACATTTAAGTAGATCTACCAGATATAGGGTTAAATAGTATCTGGGTCATGGGACCCTAAGTAACTTTTGTTTTCTTAGCTTTGTTTATGTGTAGTTTTAAGTTATTCTCAAAATATTTCTAAGAATTTTTAGCATTGCTCTTAAAACTCAAATCATACTTCAAAAGCTGTAGTTACTACCCTTTAAAGATCAAGTCATATTGTCTTTCTTCATGTTAAATAACCAGAAAGCTATCCTACTCCATTAAAAGCCCCAGCTGAACACAAACATTCTATTCTGATTAAGAATAAACATAATCACAGTAACTAAACTGAGTATGTGTGTATGTAGCATATATACAAAGCAAATATGTGAAACTGAGAAACAAGATGTTAAAGATATTAATGTGCACTTACTAGAATATAGAAAGTAGAGATAAGTATGTTTAGATAATATGAATAATATAACTAGAGACTTTCTACTACTGAAAGGTTCCAAAAATTGAATACATACTAGGCTTAAACAAATTTTTCACTATGCTTAAAAAACATTTAAAAACATGGGAAATATTCTTTCCCATGCTTTACACCTAATCTTAGCCAAAAGGCTCAGAAGCTTTTCCCATGCTTTAATCAAAAGGGAAATTAATATGGTTCAGCACTTTAAGACTTTCAGAGAAAGATCAAGAAAACAAAAATCTCCTATTAGGGAGTAAAGAAAATCTATAAACATAAATCCATAGAATGCAACTAAATAGCTGATTATGGATTTGCAAGTTTGAGCAGATTTTTTTAATGGAGAATAGCAAATGTGGAGTATGTCTGCCCTTCCTAACAATCAAAATCATGCAAGTTTAATTTTTTTTTGACAAAAATATTTGTACTCCTCCTATGAACAGAAGCAAAGATTAAAATAAGTGATTAAAGATTAATGAAATCATCCTGTTGAATGAGAACTAGTGTTATCTGCAAAATTCAAAAATTCATATATTTTAATTGCAAATCTCACCCCTGGAAATTCATTTCAGGGAAACAAAATAACCAGAAAGAATAGCTGTAGTCCTAAGGATATTCTTATAATGGAAACTAGACTGTAAATGTCCATGACATATGGATCATCCATTCCCTGGTACAACATACTCCCACATCTATGCTTACAGAAATGAATATTCTGCAAAATTTTAGAGCAATACTGATGATAAAGGGGCAGAATACAAATGACTTCATCCAGGTAAAATATGCATACCTTTTCAGAAATGAAACCCAAAGGAAAAATGAAAAATCAACAAGCATACTTACCATGTTAAAATTTTAGGATTCCTTCTCTCTTTTCTTTTTTTTTTTTTTTTAGTATTTGCTCTTAAAATTAACTCAAATTCTGAAATAGATATTTGCTTTGTTATTCACATGTAATAAATGTCAAATGGCACAAATACATGATTACTCTGCTTTCTTCTACAGATTCTAGTGGAGGAGTTCCTGGAAGATATAAATAACATCCTAAACTCAGGGGAGGTGCCTAATTTATTCGAAAAGGATGAACTGGAATATGTTTTAGCAGCCACCAGACCAAAAGCCAAAGAAGCTGGAATTTCTGAGGGAAATAGAGATGAGGTAGGATGTGCCAGAATAGCAACATGGTTCTGAACCCAAAAATCTCTTAGCTTTTTATGTAACAGTACACAGAATCCAATGAGGGTCTAGGCATAGGATATTTTCTCATATTGTGAGTTTCCTCTGTAAGCCAACCTACACTACTTTCTCAGTTTAAAGCAGCAGTCTACTAGAAAGTTCCATGAGAAAACAAAAACCTTCCTTGCCGGGAAGTCACAGCCTTATTCATAATGTTCAACTTCCTTTGTTTCTCGTTAAGCACTAGCTTATTTCCCATTCCTGCAAGTGTACTGCCTCAGGAGAACTGAAGGCCGAGTCTAGTACTTTTGATCTTGCTTATCAGCAAGGTAAAGCACAGGTGAAACAGAGGCCCATTGACTCAGGAGCAGGTGTGGCTGCTGGCCACTCCCACTTTCTCCAACACCACACCAGATTCCATACACATTATTTATCTACCCCAATATTTTCCCTTCTTCACCTTTTTAGCAATTTTTAAACCTTTTCTGTGGCTCACTGAGAGAATTTCCTCCACTGCTAGGTTAGGGATTATAAGTACAGACACCAAGTCTACTTCAGCCAAAGTAAACCCAGATGGCTTTGTTGTAAAGACACAGAATCACAGGGAGAGTCAGAGAAGGAGATTCCAGGCTGAAGTCCTTGAGCTGAGTACTTCCATGGAAATGAATGAATGGCCATGGGAGCTACTTCCTGAGCCACAATCTTTCTGCCTGAACTAGGAAGCCACTAAACCTAAAAGTTAGCATCCCATCACCTGCCAGTTCCAAAGCCATGGGGCAGGAGGCACCTGACATCCGGAGACAAGAGCTCCAGGACCAGGCCGCTTCTGCCTCACTGAGTTTGCAGGAGTGATGCCCTCCACCCTGTCCCTCTCTCCCAGTTGTCCTCTGGCCCAAAGCAATCTACTTTATTGAGGAATCTCCTCGAATCCACTCATTCTCAGAGCACTGATTGCAGTGAAGTTTGAAGAAAGCTCCTTTTTCATCTTTCCAGGCTATGTGTGAGAGAGAAGCAGATGGGGATGAATATTGAACAAGATGGCTCTTACATCTACTGTATGAAAACAACTCCCAGTCTGACTGGCAGTCTGAGGCATTAGCCCGCCCTTACTCTCACTGCCGGTTCATTTTGAAAAATCTTTTCCCACTAGGTGTTTCAGTACTTCATCAGCCGGGTCCGTCAGAAGCTGCACATCGTCCTCTGCATGAGCCCTGTTGGGGAGGCTTTCCGGGCTCGATGCCGAATGTTCCCCTCCCTCGTGAACTGCTGCACCATTGACTGGTTTGCCAAGGTTAGTGACTTCCCAGGAGATCCCTTTGATGAGTTGGAGATAGAACAGGATATGAAACAGTTACTTAAAAGAGTATAGGATTGGCAAACTGGGGAATTTATAGGAATTCTGGACTCTGCCAAAAGGACAATCATGAGGGGCAACTGATGAGGCCAGTTGGCATGGTTGTGAGGTTTTCTCCAGTCTTGCTCAACCTCACAGCTGCAGGCACGGGGTAACAGAGAATTGCACGTGATTAAGTTTCAGATGAGCTCCAAAAGTCAAAAAAGAAGCGAAGAAGTTGAAGTACATGTAGGATGCTGATTATGTAATGAACCTTAAGTTCCAGCTGTAAAATACAGAAGTTGTCTGACTCAGAATTCTTAAAACACCCCAGCATTCATTCAACCAAAAACAAACCAAAAAACTCACTTATTGAACAGTTCCCCTGTGCCTGATGCTATCCTGAGGGTCACACTGGTCAGCAAATATAGACCTAAACCCCACTTTAATGAACAAATTCATTCAGTTCATTAAACCCCGGAGATGCGAGCAGGAGTTAACTGGATGAGAGGAGAGCCCAGGCAAGGAAGAAGGCCAGGGAAATTCTAATTCTTACATTCCCGTTGAAGTGACACACCCAGTAGGTTTTCCACGTTCTTTCTTTCCACAGTGGCCCAGAGAAGCACTCCTTTCTGTGTCAAAAACGTTTTTCTCCAGTGTCGACACCGGAAGTGAAGATCTGAGAGACAAGCTCTCCCTCATGTGTGTCAACGTTCACCTGAGCGTCTCCCAGATGGCAGAGCGCTTCTACACAGAGCTCCGCAGGCGGTATTACATGACACCCACCTCCTACCTGGAGCTCATCAATCTCTACCTGTTCATGCTGAGCGAGAAAAGGAAGCAGTTAGTGTCAGTAAGTTCAATGTCATCCACAAAGTCTTTTTTCAATATTTTTGGATCAAATTTAAAACTTTTGAGAATGAGCTGTGTTCCTTCTTGTATCCCAAGCCCCCATCATCCTGCCACAGTCACTTGACAATTGGCCATAGGATCCAGCCTTCCCTTTCCTTGACATAATTTCCTTCTGCTGTTTACACAGGTATCCTTGACTCAGCTGAATGATACTTAAATTGCAAAAGTGTCAAAGTTAAGCAAAGAACTAATCACCTCTGTGGTATTTGATGTGACAGAAAATGTTCTGCTCAGCCATAAAGATGAACTCTGGTAGTTTATAGAGTCAGTGGCTTCCACGAAGAGCAAGGAGCTTGTATGAACTATGTGTGACAAGTGCTGACCTTGAGCACATTCTGTAATTTCTCTGAGCCCTAGTAAGAAAGGACATGTAGAAAATACCTATATAGCTAGCTCTAAGCCTCTTGACTTGTGAACTCTAGATAAGTCACTATTCATGGAGTCTTGAAGTATAACTGAGCTCAGAAAATAGTGGCTGCCATTTTCTTCATCATCAGGCCAGTAACATGGCCTAAAATCTCCAATATTTAAAATGTAGTCGCAAATAGAAGCATTTAGATTTTTAAAATGTTATTCAAAGGGGTTTTACCTGATCAATGCATGCCTTGTAAAATTTGTATTGTTGAAAGCTGCCAATTTGAACTAAGCTTCCTGACTCATCTCAAAAAAAAAAAAAAAAAAGGCACTTTTTCTCAGGTATCTCAAATCCTCAGACCACCCCTTTGGTTTCAGTCAAGAGTTTCCCACCAATGAAAAATAAAGTTCATACCCAGCAGCCAGAGCTGAAGCTGAACTCCTGGGATCCCGTACCCCTGTAGCTATACCAGCCCACCTTGAGTGTTGAAGGTCCTAGAGCTGTAGCCTCCAGGGATTCATATCTGAACCTGAACTTAACCCTCACTCCTTCATGAAGAATTAATTAATGAATTAATGAATTAGTTAATTCATGAAGAATTAATATCTCACACATGTACGCACGTGCACACACACACACACACTGTGGCCAAGGGCTGGGGATCCAAACATACTGTGGTGAATGTCTGACCATTTGCTGAAACTCATATTACCTGAAAATTTTTAACTTTTAATGCTTCACAATTTGAAGGATATACCAAATTCTATGGACATAAAATATGAATATACAAGCAATAGATATTAGCAAACTTACAAGTTACAATGCTTTATTTAACAGATTTCCATTATCATTTAGGCACGGGATCGGGTGAAGAATGGTCTCACCAAGCTGTTAGAGACAAACATGCTGGTAGATAAAATGAAATTAGATCTCTCAGCTTTAGAACCTGTGCTTTTAGCAAAATCACAGGATGTTGAAGCCCTGATGGAAAAATTGGCAATCGACCAAGAAAATGCGGATCAGGTATGTTATATAATTTTCACAATGTGGGTGACAAAGTTTCGGTCAGCAATCCATTGCATGTATTCAGTGGTGTGTGATTAGATCACTTTGTTAGACCATGATTAAAATAACTGACGTTTAATAATGCTTTTTCTTAGCAATTTAAGAGCAGTTTTTTGTTTTGTTTTTGTTTTATTGTATTGTATTTCATTTTATGACACAGTTTCATAGGCTCTGGGATTCCCCCAGCCCCTCCCCAAGCCCTCTCCCCCTATTGAATTCCTCCATATTATTACACCAGTACAGATCATATCCAGTCATGATTCCTTCATTGCGAGTTTGGACCATGCAATAGATGCAGAGAGTCCAGCATCTTATTGTCCAGATAAATTCAACAGTTTCATTGGAAGACCATTCTTGGTCTGAAAGTAGAGCTGGCAGAACATCATCTCCTCCAATGAGATGTCACTACACAACTTCAACAACAGGAAGAAACATCGAAATTAACAACATCATGAAGTTAATTAACATGGTATTGAGTGACCAATATGTTAGAAAATGCAAGTTCTTAACCACATCCTGTAACTACTTCCTTGACAGCTCAATTTTAGTATAGACACAACCAGCTGTTATAAATGTTTTTTTCTCCCAAACTAACCTGTTTTTGAGTTTAACCTAAATCAGAGTGGCACAGAAACATTGGAAGGATCAACAGTAACATCCATCATATATATAACAGCTGAGTACAAACTTAACATCAAAGTTTCTACGTAGTTACATCTTGTTTAAGCATTAACAGTCATAAATTGATAAAGTTTTTTGGAGGAGAAAATTAAGCCACAATTTAAACCTTGCAGTATACAGTGATTAAGCATGGTTTTACTGAACTTTTCTGTTCCTCAGTTGTTAAAATACAAAGTTTTAGACAGGTGAGCAGGGAAATCCCCAACCACCCAGTGAGTAAGGAAGAATTTAACTCTACTTCCTCCTAGTAAAGTCCAGGAGACGCAAATAGGGAGCCTGACCAGTAAACACAGGCTGAGCGATTGTAGGCTAGTTGGCCTTTTCCCTAGCTATTCCAGACTTTCTATATCTATGTCTCTGTCCATCTGAAAAGCCAAATGGGTCAGTCATTTCCTATTGAATTTCCCACATGGGATGATAGCAGCCCAAAACCCTCTCATAGGGCCTGGTGACATTGGAACTATAGCCAGGAGCCCTGGGCGGCACTCAGAGATAAAAAGCATTGTAAATTTCCTTCTGGGCTCGGGAGAGGAGCTTTCTCTGGTCCTTATCTAGTTCCAACCTTGGCTCCCAGGCCTCTCTTACACTGACCATCAGGGTTACTTGTGAGCCCCAAAATTAATTCAGATAGACCAAAACTAATAAAAGTCAGCTAGTTGATAATTACTCAGCTTGTACCTTACTGATTAGGCTTTTGCTTTTCAGGAGCAGTTTTAAGAGGCATACAGTCACCTGCTGCAAAAGAAACCTGATTCTTTCCCCAAGAACAGGAGAGAGAGACAGACAGAAAGAAAAGACAGTAGTTACACCTACAAATATAAAGCAGCTAGTCCTCTTTGAGGAAGGAGCTGCCTGTTAACAATAATTTTGTCTCTGTAAAGCTATCTACATGTTACAAGATAAGCAGAGAGAACATAAAATGCAATCTAGCTAATTCCCTTTCATCATTGGCCTACTCCAAAGGGCAAATGTGACTCATTGTTGATTTTGCTTTTGATTCTTTAAATCCAAACACAGATCAGTATTCCTCATCCATAGTGCTGAGAACCAAAGGTGGTTTGAATTGGTTTTTTTTTTTAATATTTGCAAAGATATAAAGGTATCTCAAAATTGGACCCAACACTAAACATGAGACTTTATACATGCCTAAACACTAAACATGAGACTTTACACAGAGACTAAAGGTAATTTTATACAGTATAGTTGTTATAGTGGCATGTTTACTACAATCCATCACTGGAAGTTTTCAGGCATGGAGTTTTCACTTATATCCTGTTGGCACTCCAAATTGGATTTTTAGATTAGATGTACTTAACCTGAGATGAGACCACTTAAACACTCATGTTTCAACGGTTAGGTCCGTCACATTGTGCAAGAAGATGAAGCAACCGCAAAAGTGAAAGCTGAAGAAACGCAAGCAATAGCTGATGATGCTCAGAGAGATCTTGAAGAAGCACTACCTGCCCTGGATGCTGCGAACAAAGCTCTTGATTCCTTAGATAAGGCGGATATATCTGAAATCAGAGTCTTTACCAAGCCCCCAGACTTAGTCATGACTGTAATGGAGGCAATCTCCATTCTCTTGAATGTCAAGTAAGTAACTCATGCATGAGAGTGCTGCAAAAACCTTCATGGAAAATTAAATAATCAGTTTCTTTAGATGTGGGGAGAAATGTTAATGCATGCATAGCTTTTTCTTAATATGCATTTCAGGATACTTGATGGAATTTATTTTTACTGTTCTGAATTATATGTTCATTCTCCAATCTCATTGACACAGCTGGTCACTCAACATCTCAATTTGGCAAACACTCTTCTGAACATCTATTTTGTACTAGAGGGTGGAAGCTATAAAGTCTTTCCCTACAAGATGTATACAGTCTAGTGGGGAAACTAACATGAAAGGTGATTTCAGGACAATATGAGAATTACATAATGCTGAGGAAAAAATGCCTCAGTCCACCAGGAGAGCTACCAGCAGGTTGTTCAGGAGGTGATGCTCATCATTGAGTGGGACTGTGGGGGAGGTTCAAGGACTTCAATGCTGATGGAATGGGATAGTTCTCAGCAGGTGGAAAATAAACAAATGAAGAAATTTCTTGTATGCTGTGTGCTAGCAAAAACTTGCACTACAGTGAACCTTTCTATGTAAAACTGAACAGAGATTCCAGAGCCCCACCACCTGGCCTTCCTACTGCTGTTAAGGTGGTATCCTGGTAGCCCAGTAGGGCAGAGGGGCCTGGAGGCTCTGCACAGCACAAATAGCTCTGGCAGAGGTAACTAAGAACTTTAAGATTTATTTATTTGAAAGGTCAACACTGAGAAGACAGTAAAGAAAAAAAAAAAGAGGTCTTTCATCTGCTCATTCATGCCCCAAATGACCAGAACAGCAAGGGCTGGGGCAGACTGAAGCCAGAACTCCATATGGGTCTTACATGTAAGTAGCCTCTGACTTCCTAAGTGGATTAGCAGGAAGCTGTAGCTAAACTGGAACCAACACTCTGATACAGCGTGCTGGAGTTGCAAGTAGCAGGCTAAACCATTGCACGCTAGGGTCTGAAAATTTTTTAGCCAGATTTTCTTAGTTGACAGACCAACCTGGCAAGAGTTCATTCTCTCAAAGCTGACCATGAGAAATAAAACTCAATAAGAGGGAGTCTATGATATCTTGGCAAAAAAAAAAATTTAAGGGACAAAAACCAGAGAAAAAGAAGATAAAATGTGAGTGCTCAGGACACTGTAAAAATAGTTAGGGCCCGACACGGTAGCCTAGTGACTCAAGCCCTCACCTTGCACATGCTGAGATCCCAAATGGGTACAGGTTCATGTCCCAGCAGCCCTGCTTCCCATGCAGCTCCCTGCTTTTGGCCTGGGAAAGCAGTCGAGGATGACCCAAAGCCTTAGGACCCTGAACCCGCATGGGAGACCCGGAAGAAGCTCCTGGTTCCTGGCTTCGGATCAGTAAAGTACCAACTGTTGCGGTCACTTGGGGAGCGAATCAGCAGATGGAAGACTTCCTCTCTGTTCCTTCTCCTCTTCTGTATATCCAATCTTCCAATAAAAATAAATCTTTAAAAAATTAAAATTAAAATTATTGGGCTGGCATTTTGGCGCACGATGTGTTGTCACCATCTGTGATGCCCAACTCTCCTGTGAGCATCAGTTCTCAGCTGTTCCACTTCTGGTCCAACTCCCTGCTAATAGCCTAGGGGTAAGAAGCAGAAGATGGCCAAAGTGTCTGAGCTGCTGGTACCCACATGGGAAAAGAAAGTAGCCCTGGCTTCAGCCTGCTCTGACCCCAGCCATTCTGGGAGTGAAAAGCAGATAGATTCTCAACTCTCTCCCTCTCTTGTCCTCCTCCCCTCCCCTCCCTCTCTATCTCCCTCTCTGTAACTGACTTAAACAAATCTTTAAAACAAATAAATACATGACTGGCAGTGGGCAAGGAAATAACTCACTTGTGTTTATTAGAGCCAGAGCTGATGTTCAATCCTTTGTCCATCCATGCCTGATGGCTGTGTTGGTGGGTAGAGTTGCTTTCTACCTAGGCCACAAAAGGAATCCCAGTCTTACATCTACAGTGCTTAAGACTGCATATGTCATATGACTCACAGTTGGGTACAAGGGTGTAGTTGAGCCATGTTTCTGTCATGTAATCCTTTAAGCTGGTTGCAGTGAGGGTAAAATTAAATGAATCAGTTTAAAAAACAAAATTAGATAAAAATAAAATGATTGTTTCTATGATGCTGTATATTCCTAAAAGTATGATTTTAAAATGCTCTCTGTATTGTACTTATCAACCCTTCTCCCCATAAATTCATTGTGATGCATATAACAATTACTGGAATTAATGTACCAAGATTAAAAATACCCATCTATTGGAATGTTATTGAAATGTTCGCAGAATACATTGCTTTTTTTATATCACTTAATGACACTGTAATTAACTTACCACATCTTTTTTTCAGGCCTGACTGGTCAACAGCAAAGCAATTTCTTGGCGATCCTAACTTTCTAAGAAGACTGTTAGAATATGACAAAGAAAACATCAAGCCTCAGATATTGGCAAAGCTTCAAAAGTACATTAATAATCCTGACTTTGTGCCTGAAAAAGTAGAGAAAGTGTCCAAAGCATGCAAATCCATGTGCATGTGGGTAAGAGCAATGGATTTATACTCTCGGATAGTCAAGGAAGTTGAACCAAAGAGACAAAAACTCCGTGCTGCCCAGGTACTCTCTGTGTTATGATTGTTTCTAAACTTAGGCCATGAACCGCAGTCTTTCAGGTTCTCTGTAGAATGCTACTGTGACCCTGTACAGTAGATATAGTGGCAGAGCTCTGGAAATTTTAACTTGCTTTCAACAGTAGCTAGCAAAGATATATTTTTAAAGAAGTTCCTCCAAAGTTGTGCTTATTCTAAAATTAAAGGAAAAATCCTTAGTATTGTTCTGGAAAAGGGGAAACAACCTCGTGGGTTTTTTAAATGTGACTTCTAGCACTAGTATCTGAGAGTCTGCTTCTACTGGTAAATATTCGGGTACATGATGGTGTCATGTGAGATCTTAAAACCAATTTGACCCATAATCGAATATGAGGTCCCTAGTTTTCCCGAAAACAACATTCTAAATGTTGAGTTGGTCGTATTACCTAAAGCAAACAAAAGGGGCGGGGGGAATGGCTATAATGTAGGGATCTGGAAACTTCTTCCATAATTATCCAAATAGTAAATATTGTCAGTCCTGCAAGTTGTATGGTCTCTGTTTTAAGTCCTCAGCTCTACTGTGGCAACACAGAACCAGTCAATACCAACACACAAATGGATACGCATGGATGCACAGTGTTACCTGTGAATACTGCAAGCTATATTTTGTGCAATTATTATGAGTCACAAAATATTACTGATTTTTCCAGTAACTTAAAAATGTAAAAATTATTCTGGGCTCACTGACTATCCAAAAATAGGCAACAGCCTAGAGTTGGCGTACAAACCAAAGTTTACACATTCTTGATAGAAAGTATTAGTTTCCATTCTTGGATAAATATTTAGTCTGTTTTATTTAAAATTTATCACACATGGCAACTGATTTATACCAAATGCTTGATATATCTGTTTTTTATGATTTAATTTGTTGGGCTTTATCTCTTATTTTACTCATTTGTTTTAACTTCACATATAACAATGCCATCTGTATTTTAGGGGTCTTAAATCATGATTTTTAAAAAAGTTATAAATTCGGCCTTCTTTTTGGCCTTCCCTTAAAGTATTTGCTTGATTTTATTAGGCTGAGCTTGATATTACAATGGCTACTCTGAGAGAAAAACAAGCATTACTTAAACAAGTAGAAGATCAAATACAGGCCTTACAGGATGAGTATGACAAAAGTGTAAATGAGAAAGAAAGTTTGGGTAAGTAGCTCCAAAAACTTACACTGAGGGGCTGGCGTTGTGGCATAGTGAGTAAAATCTCTGCTAATGTGCAAGGAAAACAGTGGAAGAAAGCCCAAGTACTTGGGCTGCTACATCCAAGAGGGAAACAACTGAATCTCTTGGCTCCTAGTTTCAGTGTGACCCAACCCCAGCCATTGTAGCCATCTGGGGAGTGAACCAACTTTCCCATTCTCCTATGGCTCTGCTTTTCAAAGAAATAGATGTTTAAATTTTTACATTAATCGGTAGATATACCTAATTTTCAAAAGTAGAAAAGGTTTTGAGGCAATCAAATTTCAGCTTCTTTTTAATGAATCTTTTTTGAAAGATCTTCCATCTGCTGGCTCACTCCCCAAGTGGCCACAGTGGCCAGAACCATACTGATCCAAAGCCAGAAGTCAGGAGCTTCTTCTGGATCCTCTTACATGGATGCAGGGGCCCAAAGACTTGAGCCACCCTCTGCTGCTGTCCCAGTCCGTAGCAGGGAACTGGATAAATAATAGAGCAGCTGGGTTCTGTGCAGTAGCTTAGCTGCTAAAGCACTTGCCTTGCACACACCAGGATCCCACATGCTGCCGGTTCATGTCCCAGCTACTCCACTTCCTAACCAGCTCCCTGCTTGTGGCCTGGGAAAGCGGTAGAGGATGACCCAAAACCTTGAGACCCTGCACCCACGTGAGGGACCTAAAAAAAGTTCCTGGCCTTTGAATTGGCCCACTCTGGCCATTGTGACCACTTGAGAAGTGAAATAGAAAATGGAAGATCTTTGTCTCTCTCTCTGCTTCTCTGTAAATCTGACTTTCCAATGAAATAAATAAATCTTAAAGAGGTAGAGCAGCTAGAGCATAAACTAGTACCCATATGGGATGCCAGCTCCACAGGTGTTTACTTAGTCTACTATGTCACACTGCTGGGTCCAAAACTCAGCTTTTGTCTAGTGTGTTGGACATGTTTCCACTGGAATTATACTCCATTAGCATTCTAGTATCCCATGCTAGAACATCGTGGATTGTAAAAATAAAGCAACATGTGAATTCTAAGAAGTAAATACCACATGGGCACAGAGTACTGTCTTCAACCAGAGTAATGGAGTATGAAAAACATTCTTGGTATTGTGCACAAATTAAGTTACTGCTTGCCAAAACTGGTAGCCCATATGTATTATGGGTTGTGTATTGCCTGTTCCACTTCTGATCCAGTTCCCTACTAATATGCCTGGGAAAGCAGTAAGAGATGGCTTAAGTTTTTGAGCCTCTGCATTCATACAGGAGATCCAGCTGCAGTTCTAGGCTCCTATCTTCAACCTAGTCCAGCTCCTGCTGTTATAGCCATTTGGGGGATCCAAGCAGATCCAAGAAATCTCTGTGTGCATATCTATCCCTCTGTAGCTCTACCTTTTAAATAAATAAGTAAATCTTAAGAAAAAGAATAAACTATTCTTGGCATGAAAGAGGCAAACTTAGACTTGTTTCTGAAAAGGGAAGTGATGTCAAATTTATGTGAGATTTCATACAAACACATTGGTATGCTAGCTAAAGAATGCTAATTCCCCCTCTAAACAGTCATATGGATAAACTAATACTTTAGAAAAACATTTAATGCCATAACTTGGTGTTTTTAAAATTTTCTAGCAAAAAATATGTCCCTGACAAAAGCACGCCTAGTGCGTGCTGCGAAGCTGACAGCTGCGTTGGGCGATGAGCAGGTTCGATGGGAAGAAAGCATACAGAAATTCCAAGAGGAAATATCAAATATTGTTGGCAATGTGTTCATAGCAGCAGCATGTGTGGCCTATTATGGGGCCTTCACAGCCCAGTATAGGCAAATGGTAAGTAAACCTACTTTCTGTGAACATAGGTGAAAACTAGCTGAAACCTAAAGGATCTTTCAATTTGTCTGAATTCAGATGAATTCAGAATTTAGTTCTTCACAGTGGAAATTTATTTAAACATTCCCAGCCCTCTTTGTCCCCTCCATTCTATTAGTGGTGGTTAAAAGCTAGAATTTACTTAACGCATTCTTATCCTCCTGCCTGAGAAAGCTGCCATTGACACAGCGCAAGGACTTGGGAGAAGGAAAAGGGACAGGAAGTCCCCTTCCCTTCTGATCACGAATGACACATGCAGAGACCTGGGAAGAAATGGTCCAAATGGCCAATACTGGCTGGACAGTGGGAAGGACCCTCGGAGAGGAGGAACCTGTGGTTTCTTCAGTTTACATCTTTGTAAGAAACAGAGCTGCTCACTTGTCAAACAATAAATGTTCCACCTCCCTTCATTTTCCAGAAATCTAAATTCTTGGGAAGGTTGGGTTTTCTGGCCTTTTTTTTTTTTTATTGTTGCTTACATTATATTATGTAGTACAGTTTTATAGGCGCTGGGGATCCCCCCCACCCCTCCCATACCCCTCCCCCCATGGTGGATTCCTCCACCTTGTTGCATAACCATAGTTCAAGTTCAGTTGAGATTCATTGCTTGCAAACACATGCCTAGCATAAAGTTCAGCGTCTTATTGTCCAGATAAGTTCAGTGGCCTCTTGGGGAGACCTTCTATGGTCTGAAGATAGGTCTAACAGAGTAAAGATCCAGTCAGTTAAAAGCCCCAACAAGGCCTCAGTATCATTATACAACATTATGGAATTAATTGACATAGTATTGGGTAAACAATATGTTAAAAATAATGCAAGTTCCATTCTTCAAAACATCTGGGTTGAGACAGTATCAATGACAGGTTCAAAAAATAACAAACAACCAAACAAAAAATTACAGGTTAAATCAAGGCAAACATGTGGTATCTAATCTTTTGGGATTCGCTCATTTCCCTTAGCATTATAGTTTCCAGTTGTGCCCATTTAGCCACAAAGAACTGCATTTTGTTTTTTTTAATAGCTGAGTAGTATTCCATGGAGTAGATGAACCAAAGCTTTCTTATCCAATCTTCTGCTGATGGGCATTTCGGTTGCTTCCATGTTTTTGCAATTACTGATTGTGCTGCAATGAACATAGGGATGCATGTTGGTTTGTCGTAAAACAGGTGTTTTGGATATATTCCTAGGAGTGCTATTGCTGGGTCATATGGTTTGCAGATTTTGAGTTGTTTGAGTGTTCTCCAGACTGATTTCCATAAAGGCTGTACCAATTTGCAGCTCCACCAGCAGTGGAGTAGGGTTCCCTTTTCCCCGCATCCTCGGGTTTTCTGGCCATTTTTAAGAACTGTCTTCTGAAAAAATGGTATGTCCTTGTCCTAGAGTTACAAACATGATGTAGACTTCATGTAGGCTCTGTGCAACTCAGTGGTTCTCTGGACCATGTTTGTCATGAGGGCTGAAGGGACTCTGTGGTGCATGAATGCGTCACTCCTTGAGGGAGATAAAGACTGACATTGGTTTCTCACATGTACTGATTGATGGCAGCACCAGCAGTAATTACAATAACCTTATACTTCTCTGTCCACCTCCAGAATTTCTAAAGAGGGGCGGTACATCCTGTTTAAAAAATCACTATGACATCCCCAGTACTTGACACCCGAGAAAACTGAGGTCCAAACAGGAAAGAGTTCCATGTCCACAGTCATAGTTAATAATTTTAGTTCTCAGGCCTCCTGATGTTTAGGCTACTTCTTATGCCCTGTGTCTTGATGCTAGACTGCACGTGTAGACTAGTGGGGCTTAGCTGTGCCTCCTGCCTACCACATTTCACATGTGCCTCACTGACCTCGTCTTCCTGACTCTACAAGTAAGGTTTTCTCTTTCGACAGCTTATAGAATGTTGGATCCAGTACTGTCAGTCTCTGCAGATCCCAATCGATCCTTCCTTCAGTCTCATTAACATTCTCGGAGATCCCTATGAGATACGGCAGTGGAACGCTGATGGACTGCCCCGTGACTTGATCTCAACAGAAAACGGCATTTTGGTGACCCAAGGGAGACGGTGGCCTTTGATGATTGATCCTCAAGATCAGGTGTGTCACAAAGACTGGAATTAAAGGTTTGAGAATTACCTCAGTGTAACAGTGAGCTATTAAAACTTAGGCAGGTGTACTACAACGCACTCGTAAGATGTAGAGATTCAGAGCTTCAGGAAAGTTTACAGGTTTTCTCATCTAACTCCCTGATTTTATGTGCACAGAAGGTAAGAAGGGGAGAGTGCAATTGCTCCCTTCCTACTTGGTTTAGATTAGTATTTAAGAGATTTGCCATTAGCTTTTTGGGTTTTTTTTTTTTTTTTTTGGTGGGGGCAGAAATTTACAGAAGTTCATTCCTTATATAGTCCTGGTTCCTAAGAGATCTGTACAGTCAGAATGAAGTCATAATAAGGTGGAGTTTAGAGAAACACTTCCTAGGATTTGCAGAATCCCATTATCTGGCTCTGAGTTCATGGGTCAGGATGATTCAGGTAGCCATTCCACAAGCAAGGGAGGCCAATTGGACGCCATAAATATGGATTTTTCCCCTAAATGAATCTCTTCCTCATTTGTTCCAAATTTGAACAAACAGAAGTTTCCCAAAAGGTGGTATCTTTACTTGGAGGAAGGAGGGGGCTTTTATTTTGTGGGGCTTTTGTATTTTGCTTTGCTTTTACATTTCGAGTTTGTTTTAGGTTGAATGGCATTTCTAAACTTTATTCTGAGGCCTTCATGCTTAAACCACTCATGATATGCTAAAACAAACACCCTGCGCTCTGCTTTCTCACACAGGCAAACCGTTGGATAAGAAACAAGGAAAGCAAGAGCGGGTTAAAGATTATTAAGCTCACAGATAGCAATTTCTTGCGGACACTGGAAAATTCCATCCGACTTGGTTTACCTGTCTTACTGGAAGAGGTTCGTTTCGCACTTTGCTTTTCCACTGTTCATTCCCAACTTCCAGGTCTTTGCCGGAAATCCTTTCCAGTCTTTACCTCTTGCTAAAGATAGCATTCCGCCACATTTTTACAGTAGTCAGAGCAGTTGCTTTCATCTTCTAACAGGGTTTCCTCATGTAGGCAGGAAGCTGTTGGATAAACACATTTTTTTTACATTTTTTTGAGTGATGAAAAGGGGTTCCTCTGTTTTTGAATACTGCCAATTCTTAGACCTTCTGGTGGCCCTTGATGGTTAGTTAAAGATGTGCTGCCGGGGACTGCTGTCTATAAATTCCACATCCCACATGCATGATCTGATGACAGTAAAAACCCTCCAGCAGATGTAAACATCATTTTCCACTTGATGCAAAGCTAGACTAGATCTAATGATGACTGCTATGAACTTTGTCTTTAAAAAGAGGAGCAGGGGATGTTTCTTGCATTTAGGTGCTCCGTGTCTTTAGACAAGGCTCCAAGAATGTATGTTTTTGAAGCTGTTCATTCATCCAACAAACATTTTAGAATAAATAGTGAACAATGTTGATAATGGTGTTTTTGGTAGCTTATGGTCCATTTGTGGACATAGAAAACAGAGTAAGAGGGGAAACAAGAAGTAGGAGAATTCTGGTGAGAAGAGCTTTGCAGCAAAATGCAGGATGCTGAGCTATCTGATCAGAGAAGCAATGGGAGCCTAGCTTGGGTCCAAGGCTAGCTATGGCCCTGTGTTGAGCTCACTCTGAACAAGAAGGACATCCCATGGAATGTCACTAGCATATGCAAAAGGCATAACGAGCCTGCATCAGGGTGCAGCAAGTTAATCTACCACCCGCGATGCTGGCTTCCAAGAACAGAGTGCTGGTGAGAGTTTTGGTTATGCTACTTCCAATCTAGCTCCCTGTTAATGCAGCTTGGAAGGTAGCAGAAGATGGTCCAAGTGTTTGGGTCACTACTACCCAAAGCAAAGACCTGAATAGAGTTTAAGGCTTCTGTGTCAGCCTGGCCCAGTCCTGGTTGTATAGCCATTTGGGAAGATGCCTCTCTCTTCATCTGTCACTGTCTGTGTATCACCCTTCCTTTCAGATAAGCTTTTTTTCTTTTTTCAAGGAAAAGGGGGAGGGGACTACATAAACAAGATTGGTTAGTGTTCATAGTTTATTTATTTCCCCAATTTGGCATACTATTCTGATAAGAATGAGTGGGCAGAAGTGTGCACTATAAGTTGAGTCTGTTAAATCATGACAGCTCAGAAAAAAGCACTGTCCTGGGTGGCTTGGCTGCTTGCTGCCTTATGTGCTGAGAAGGAGCACTAATCAGCATGTTAACATCAACTAACGGTCAGTGTCCCATTCCTGCTGGGGTCAGTTCTCAGCATTTTGTGTATAGTAGTCACTCATTTGTCCTCACTGCAACTTTACAAGGTCGTGACTGTCATCATCCCTTTCTTACCACTGAGGAAATCAAGGCACAGAAAGGTTAAATAAACCATCTGAGCAAACTTTCCTGCCTAGAAAATGCATAACAAGTTTCAGTACTCCCAACAAGCCTTGATGAAACCAAGTTTTGGACTTGACTAACACAGGGAAAGTTCTACAATGGGTAACAGGCCCTTCCTCAAACCCTGAAGTCTCAGGGGAGAGGTGATTTGGGCACAGTTACTATAGCCCCAAACTGGATTCTCGAACCCATGTTTCCTTTGTGACATAGGAGGTCGTCTGGGACTTTGCTCTTTCACCACAATGGACAAAAAGACTTTCTGTGATGTTCTACCCCTGGACAGAACAGCCTTTTAACTGAATCATAGTGTTCAGGGGAGTGGAAGGATGGCTTTTTTTCAGGCCCCCAGCCAGGAACAGGACCCTCCAGCTGGCCTTTGATGCACTGTGAGATTTGGGCTTATTCACGTTAAACATCTAGAGGATTCTGCATTGTGTCAGCATACTATTTTTACATTTTACCTCCAACTGCACATGAGTGTAAAATCAGCAGTCTGACTCAATAGTCTAACTCAATAAGGATTTTTTTCCTGATAAAAATTTTTAAATGCAAAATTATGTGATAGCATAAAATTTTATCTCCAAAGCTTTTAAAAATTGACATGTGGGTATTGCATCACAATGTAATGTAGATTCATTTCTATGGATTACAGGTCAAAGTTGAAAGCCCCTGAGCAACCCCATCATCCAGGTGCCCCTTGACACAGTGAGGATCCTGATGAGGCAGTCAGTGATGGCCACATACACAAGTTCTTGACAGAAATCCAATTTACTTTGAGGAACAAGACATGACTGTCAGACAATAGAAGTCCACAGGTTTTCTCCGTGAAGGACCAGATTGTAAATGTTTTAGTCTTCGCAGTCGTCAGAGTCACTGTGCCTAGCCTCTGTTTAGAGAAATTTTTGTATATCTGTTTTAATAAAACTTCAAAAAGGTAAAAACTGTTCTTCAGCTCAAGGGTCTTACTTTTGGAAAACCATGTTTATGGACTGCTGAGGACCAGTTTATGCCAGCAGGATGCCATCTGTCAATTCCCAACTTAGAACAACCATGAGCATGAACAGATCCTCACTTGTCTGCAGCTAATTGAAGCTCCATACACCCAGCCTGCCTCTGACTTATTAGCTTATTTCTCACAGAGATGAATGAGTATGTAAGATTCATCTACACAGATGTGTTGCAGGGTTGTCATCTAACACAGTGAGTTGTTAAGACACCACATCCCTGAGCAGGGAACCTGGGTTCACGTCTCAGCTCCACTTCCTCTTTTTTCACTTATTTTTTATTGCTCTTATTTTTCACAATACAGTTTTATAAGCATGGGATTCCCACTCCACCTCCCTTTCCTCCCTCCCCATTATCCTCACCACCACCACCGCTGTTTTCCCCTATATTATTACAACAGTATAGGCCTTCAGCAATAGTCACAGTCCAGCATTCTGCTATTTAACTGTATCCTGACATTGTAGGTATAGGCAATGGTAGAAAATCTAGTTTCTTATTGTCAAGGTATATTTAGCAGTTTCATTGGAAGTTGTCCTCTTATTTCAGAGTAAAGATGTTTATTGCAGCACATCTTAACTTCCTGGTATTCTAGGACGTTTTTATACAGTTCATCTATCCAGGTTTCTGCTAATGCACACCCTGGCCAGTCCTGGCATATCTCTCTCTCGCTCGCTCTCTCTCTATATATATACATATATATATATAATATCTTTATTTTTTTAAAAATTATACTATATATATATATATATATATATATATATATATACTGGCCTATCTCTCTATATATATATATAATATATTATACAATATATTAATATATTATACTATACTATATATAGTATAATTTTTTTTCAAAAATAAAGATATCGCTTTCATGTGCTCTTATTTTCTTATACTATTCTTCTACAAGGTGTATGGGAACATTAGTAACTATGAGCTCCCATAGAAATATCTCAGTTTTGAGGCTTAAGGAATTTGAGAAGCTGATACATTTTAATTACTAGGGTTTGTGTGTGTGCTTCTAATTTTTCAGCTCAAAGAAACCTTGGATCCAGCTCTGGAACCCATTCTTTTGAAACAAACATTCATCAGTGGTGGACGGGTTCTTATTCGTGTTGGAGATTCAGACATTGATTATGACAAAAACTTCAGGTTCTACATGACAACCAAAATGCCAAACCCCCACTACCTGCCTGAGGTAAGAACTTCATTCTGGATTCATCAGCCAAAGTGGGGATGCAGAATATGATGAGTCTGCAGCATTTAGGGGTTCCCACATAAGAAACAGCTCTCCCCACTTCCTTCTTCCTCCCTTTCTTCCACCATCCTCTACCCTTACTCTTCTAGCCTTCCTTCCACTTGCTGTGGGGTTGAATTGGAGCCCCTCCTCCACATGGCCCCCAAGCCCTACCCTGTCCCGTGACACTGTGCACCTCTCCAACACTCTGTCTGCTGGTCCTCAGTGGGTCCTCACAGACACAGGTCACCACTGCTCTCATCAATCACTCTCCTCCCCATCCCCTCTCACATTGTGGTTGACAAATGAATCAGAGCTTCCATGAGACTGAGTGTGCAGCCACCTTCAGAGTGTTACCCAGATAAAGAACTCAGGAAAGGGCAACATTAGAGAATCCTTGTTCCAACATCTGTGTCTGCTTTTGGAGTGCGTTGGCAGAGGCGGGGCGGTGGGGGGTTATGGGGGAAGAACTGGGCATGACTATCTTGTCCCCTATCTTGTGCTCTTAAACTCTTGGAGGTCAGCCATGTGAGTACGCATGCTCCCCAACCCCAGTAGGGACCTGAGGAATGCTGCACTGGAGCTTCAAGTCCAATGTTGTTACAACACACATGAAGAGACCTGGGACTTCTCTCTGCCTTCCATGTGGGCCCTACTCAGTTCCCCAAGCCCAATGTGCCCATGGGCTATGCCTGCTACATTAGCCCTACAACACTGCGTTTAACCTTTCCTGCCTTTCCTTTCCTTAAAATAATATAGGCTTCCAATACTGGGATCAGACAAACAACACTGTTACTCATATTGGTAGATAAAATAATACTAGCATTTTACAAGGTGACATAGTGTGTGTATGGATATAGATACATACACAATTAGAACTGAAATATCTCATCTGAGTTGTAATGGCTATGTTATTGGAAGGAAGAAGGAATGAAAGGCCATATTATTTGCACTTAGGCATTTTTTATGTACTGTATGCTTGTCTTCCAGGTATGCATTAAAGTTACCATCATCAACTTCACTGTTACCAAGTCGGGTCTGGAGGATCAGTTGCTAAGGTGAGAAGGGCAAGATGCGGGTGGTGTAGGGACTGTGGGCCTCCTAACATTTTGTGGCTTTTTAAAAGATATATTTAGTATTTGAAAGGGCAGCATTGTGGCATAGTGGACTAAATTTCTGTCTGAGGTGCCTGCAACCCATAAAGGCACTATTTAAAGTCCCACTGCTCGACTTCTAATCCAGCTTCCTATTTATGGCCTGGGAAAGCCTCAGAATGTGGCTCAAATCCTTGGGTCCCTGTACCCACATGGGAAACATAGAAGAGGCTCCTTGCTTCAGATTGGCCCAGCTCTGGCCATTGGGGAGTGAACCCACAGATGGACAATCCCTCTCTGTCCTTTTTTCTCTATATAACTCTGCCCTTCAAATTAAAAAAAAAAAAAAACTTTAAAAAAAATGTATTGTTTGAAAGGCAGAATGTCTGGGAGAGACAAATCTTCTATATGCTGGTTCTCTCCCCAAATGACCACAGCAGCCAGGGCTGGGTTGGGCCAGGCCAGGTTGAAGTCAGGAGCCAGGAACTCCTGTTCTCCCACATGAGCGGCAGGAATCCAGGTACTTGGAGTATCGTCTGTGGTCTTCCCTGGGGTGATAGCAGGAAGCAGGAATGGAAGCAGAGCAGCCAGGGCTAGAACCTGAGAAAGGGCTAAAACCTGAGAAGGCGCTAAAACCTGAGAAAGAAAAATTCTATTGTGTGAAAGCATGCAAATGAATCTTCTGGTAAAAAGATACATACAAGAATAAGTGGCCACATTCTTTTCTATATTCATAGCTGCTGGCTGCCACTGATCTTGCCTGCAGTCTTAAGAGAATTAAAGATGAACCCCTAATTCCTACCTATTACACCTAGAAATTAGCTATTGCATACGTGTGGGGAAAAGAAAACAGCTGCTCTAAATTTATTTTTGTCCTGTTTTGCTGCTCTCTGGATGTTAATGTACTTGTTTTGGTCCCTTTGTGTGGCTGTAACAAAACGCCTGAACGTAAACTTTATAAAGAGGAGGAATTTAGTTCACAGTTGTAGATGCCAAACAAGAAGTGGCCCCATCTATTTGTGTCACAACATGGGAGATAGTATCATGACAATAGCACAGGTAGACGAGATTACAAAGGAAACAACCCTAGACAACAGATTTGCTCCCATGAAATAATTCTTCCTGAGAACTAACCGGAGTCCTCTGAAAACTTCGTTGATCACTTCTGACGCCAATGACCTGATTATCACCATAGCCTCCCCTCACCCTGCCTCACTGGTAGGGGTCCCACCACCCAACACTGCTGTACACAAAAAGTGCTAGCTCCCAGATCTTTGAGGGACACATTCAAATTATCACCAAACCACAGCAGACCTACACAAGGGTCCTTAAAGTTTATGAAGAGGCATTCCAATATATGGGGTGCAGATATCTCAAGTGGTAACTTATTTGCTGCACCAAATACCTACTCTTTTGAAAAGTTTTAAGTGCAATTCCAGAGAGTTGGAACCAATCAATCCAAATGGCAGGAGAGAGACCTCACCCCTACGCCAGTAATATTTTTTATTCTACTGAAGTATAGTTTACATGTAATACCATTTTATATATGCAGTTAGATGAGTTTTCACAGATACATAGTTGTAAAGCCATTAGCAAAATCAAGATGCAGTACATTTCTACTATTTCATAAAGTTCCATCATTCCCCTTTGACAGTGCTCATTCATCCCTGGCCCCTCACATCCACTACGTGTTTTCTGTCAAAACAGTTTGATATTTCTAGGATTTCATGTAGGTGAAATCATCCTTTATCTGATGTCTTTGACTTACCGTGATCCTGTTGAGATTCATCTTTCTATGGTTTGGTAGTATTTCATTGTTTGTCCGTGCCACACATGAAGTCTGTCCTTTTACCAGTTGTTGAGTGGTTTCAAGCGGAGGGTTATCATGAAATCGGGCTGTTCTAAACATGTGAATACAAGTCTTTATTGTAACTATGTGCTTTAAATTCTCTTGGATAAATACCTTGGAGGTATGGTACCCTGCCAACCTGCTTTCTGAAGAAGCTGTCCTATATCGTGTTCCCACGGTTGCTTCATGTCCTTGTCAGTAGTTAGTACTACTTTTTTCCTTGCAGCCAGACTAGCCGATGTTCATAGTAAGTCGTGCCTTTGCTGTTCATTTGCTTAATGACTGTTTGTTCCCAAGTGTAATGTCTAAGTCAAGTCCAAATTGAGAAGATCCACACTAAATGGAAGTTTAGCTCAACATGAACTTTATCAGGAGCACTCCTAGTTGTGGTTCACCCATCTAGCAATGACAGTGGGCCAGGGAAGTCGCACTCAGGCACATGAACAGGTGCGTTTATACTCAGATCAAAACAGGAAGTGAGGTGAAGTTTAACAGAGGAAAGAACTTTTCTTATATGGTATTGTGAAAGCTGATAGGCTTCCTCTGGCCTGGTCAGCCCCATACATCACTCCTGGGCCAGGTAAAGGCTTCTGGGTATTGTAGTCCGTTGGCCTGATTGCATCAGCTATATTCCTCCTCCCAGCTTCCTTCTTCCTCCAGGCTTCCCCTCCACCACTCAAGCTGGGCCTTAAAATAAGTTTTTTAAATTCATCTTTTTGGTGGCATGTTAATGAAAATCTTTTGCTTTTTGGAAAAGGGTTTATAAACAAGTGAAATTAAAATGTAATTTTGCTGCATAAACTCTTAAATCTGAAGCCATTGTTTTTCATAATTATTTTCATGAACTATTTGAAGGCATCTCAAATGCAGTAATTCCAGAAAGTTCATGTTCCCTTTTATACATACCCTAGCCAGTATTTGTTAACTCTGGTCTTGTTTTGTTTTTGAATTTTAGCCATTTTGACGGGGGTGAGGCAATATGTCATTGTAATTTGTTTTGCATTTCCCTGATGGCTAATGATATTGAGTATTTTTCATATATTGGTTGATAATTTGTATTTCTTCTTTTGAAAGCTATCTATTAAAATCTTTTGTCTCTCTCAGCTGAGTTTGTGGCTTTTTGTTTTTTATTTTCTAACTTGCTAATATATTAACCCTATGTCAGGTGATTTACAAATATTTTCCCCATGCTGTTGGACATCTCCTCACCGTGCTATTGACTGTTTCTTTTGCTGTGGCAGAAGCTTCTGAATGATACAGTCCCACTTGTCAAGTTGATTTTTGTTGCCTTGCTGTGGGGGTCTTATCCAAGAAATTCTCTTTTATAACAATACACTTTCTCTGTGTTTTCGGTAACTTCATAATCTCAGGTCTTCCAAAGAAGACTTTGATCCATTCAGAGGTGTAAATGTAATTTCATTCTGCTACATATTTGCATCCAGTTTTGCCAACCTTTTGATGAAGAGAGTGTCCTTGCTCAACTGTATGGTTTGAGTATTTTTTTATCAAAAACCTGTCGGCTGTATATATGTGAATAATCTCTGAAGTCTCCATTCTGTCACATCAATCTTTGTGCCAGTTACTAGGCCAGCACAATGCTGTCTTAATTACTACAGCTTTGTAGTATGTTTTGAAATCAGCTGTTGTGGTGTCTCCAACTTGAATTTTTTGTTTAGGATTGCTCTGCCTATTAAGGGTCTTTAGTGAGTCCATTTACCTTTTAGGAATTTTTTTCTAATCCTGTAAAGAATATTATAGGTATTTTGATATGGACTGCACTGATCTGTAGATTGTTTTAGATAGTGCAGACTTTTAAAATTATTTTGAATCTTCAATCCACGAGCAAGAAATATTTTCCTTTTGTGTGTGTCATGATTTCTTCCATCAATGTTTGATACTTTTATTGTGTAGATATTTCACTTCTTTGGTTAAATTTATTCCTAAATGTTTGATTTTTTTTTTCTATCTTTTGCTTATAGGATTTCTTTCTTGGTTTCTCTTTCTATGAGTACATTTCATTTGGTAACCTGCAGCTTTGCTGAATTGGTTCATTGATTCTAACAGCTTTTTGGTGGGGTGTTCAGATTTTTCATGTACAGCATCATGTTATCTATAAATGAATAATTTGACTTCCTCTTTTCTAATCTCCTTCCTAATCATTCTTGTGAAAATTTCTAGCACTATATTGAATAAGAGTGGCATAAGTGGGCATCTTTGCCTTGTTCCAACTTTCCCCCATTCAGTATAATACTGGCTAATGGTTTGTGAATTTTTACAATTTTGAGGTTTATAATTTTTTGGAATGTTTCTTCAGTCCCTAACCTGTGGAAGTTTTTTTCTTTATCATGAAGGGGTGTTGAATCAAATGCACTCTCTACATCTAGTGAGATGACAATATGGTCTTCTTCAATATATTAATTTATGACATTTATTGATTTGTGAATGTTGAACAACCTCATTTCTGAGACATATCCCACATATTCATGATGTATAATTTTTCAGTGTGGTTTTGGATTCAATTTGCTAGTGTCTTGTTAAGAATCTTTGAATGTAGTTCATAAAGGACGTAGGTCTAGAGATTTCTTTCTGTGTCCTGTCTTTGTTGGTTTGAGTTTCAAAATAATTCTGGCCTCCTCACAAGAGTTTGGCAGAGCTTCATCATATTTAGTATTTTGAGAGTTGTTTGACAAGTATCAAACTTAATTTCTCTTGAATGTTTTGTAGAACTCAGTAGTAAAACCACCAGAACCTGGACATTTCGTTAATGGAAGACTTTTTGTTAATGTGTCAGTCTCATTGCTTGTTATTGGTCTGTTTAGATTGTCTACATTATTGATTTAAAATTCTTAGGTTATATGAATCCAGGCATTTATCTATTTCTTTGAGGTTTTCCGGTTTATTAGCATACGGTTTTCCACAGTACTTCCTTATGATCCTTTGTATGTCAGTGGTGTCAGTTATAATATCTCCTTTTTCATCTCTAATTTTGAGTTTTTCTTTACTTTCCCTTTGCTAGTCTGAGTAAAGGTGTACCTTTTTTGTTTACCTTCTCAAAAAATTAGATTTTGGTTTTGTTGATCTTTCATAATTTTTAGTTCCAGTTTCACTTGTTTCTGATCTGATTCTTGTAAATCTTGCTGATTTGGGATCTGATTTGTACTTCTTTATATTCTCAAAGTGTATCATTAGATCTTTAACTTGAGACACTTATCTTTATAATCTAAATATTTAGTACTATAAACTTCCCTGTTAATACGTAACAAGGATTTGATATCTTGCTTCATTGCCAATTATTTCAAGAAAGTTTTTGGTTTCCTTTTTAATTTTCTTCAATGCCCCTTTAATCATTCAATAGCATTTTAATTAAAGTATTTGAGTTTGTATTGTTGATTCCTACTTTTATTCTTTTATTATCTGAGCAGGTACCTGATATGACTTTCATCTTTTAAGCCTGAGACTTGATTTGTTACCTAAATTGTGATTGATCCCAGAAAAGCTTTCATGCTGTGTAAGATGTCCCATGGATGTCTGTTAGATCCATTTCCCCCTTAGTAGGTTTCAACCCTGATGTATCTTCATTGCTTTTCTGTCTGTATAATCTGTCCTTTGATGAGAGTAGGGTGACAAGATCACCCACTGTTATGGTATTGGAGTGTATCTCTCACTTTAGTTCTAATACTATTTATCATGTAAATCTGGGTGGTGCATATAAGTTTATGATTGTTATGTCTTCTTATTGAAATGTATCTTTTATCAAAATGTCTTTCTTTACCTTGTTTATAATTTTTTTATTTAAAGTCTGTTTACCTGATAACCATCTCTGATATATAAGGATAGCTATGCCTGCCTAATTTTGGTTTCTGTTTGCCCAATATATCTTTTTTCCAACTCCTTTCAGTCTGTGTGTATCCTTGTGGAGTGAGTTTCTTGTTGGCATCATATAATGGGGTCGTGGTTTTTGACCCATTCAGCCAACTTAACTTCTTTGTGTGTGTGTGTAAATTTGATCTATTTCTGTTCAAGATTAGTAATGACAGATAAGAACTAAGATCTGTCATTTTGTTTGGAAAATGATTCCACCTGCTCTTGTGAATTTCATGATAATATGTTTCGTGTATTATTCTGATACAGGACAGTCCTCCGAAATTCTTACAAGTCTGCTCTTATAGTGATGAATTCTCCGTTTTTGCTTACCCAGAAAATGTTTCTTCCTCTTCTTTTAAAGGATAGCTCTGCTGAATGTAATATTCTTGGCTGTGAGTTTTTTTTTTTTCTTCAAGAACTTGAAAATATAATCCCACTCTCTTCTGACCTATATGATTCCTGCTGAGAAGCTTGGTGTTAATTTAATTGCTTTTCCTTTACATATAACTTCATGCTTTTCTATTATTGTCTTTAGGATTCTCTCCTTGTCTTCAACTTCTGACAGTGTGATGGAAATAAGACTTGAAGACCTTTTATGTTTGAATCTGCTTGGGGTTCTTTGAGCCTCTTCTATCTGAATGCCCATGTCTCTTTCAGAGACCTGGAAATTTTTCAGCTATTTCATTTAGCAAGTTGTCAATGTCTTGTTCCTTTTCTTCTGCTTCAGGAATACCTGTAATGTGATTATTTTGTCATTAATAGTATCCCATACTTTGCACAGACTTTCTTCATTTTTGTTTTTCCCCTTTATTTTTGCCTGATTGGGTTACTTACTGATGGCAATGAAAAGGGAAGCCCCTAAACCCACGTGGCAGACATTGATGAAGCTACTGGCTGCTGGCTTCAGATTGGCTCAGCTCTGGCTATTGCAGCCATTTGGGGAGTAAACTGGAGAAAGGACAATTTCTCTATCTCCCTTTCTCTCTGTAAATTTGCTTTTCAAATAAAACTAAATCTTAAAAAAAAGATCAGGACTGACACAGCAAAAAGTCACTGTGTAAATCAAGTAAAACAGGAACATTGTGCACTCAGATTCAGCTAGCAGTGTGAATGCTCAGCTGATCAGTACCAAGAATACAATCTCAAATGGGGGAGAAAAATACAAGAAACCTCAGGACACCCTCAAAAGCATAATTTGTGTGTTCCACATTTCCTTCCAGTGATGTGGTGCGGCTTGAGAAACCTGAGTTGGAAGAACAAAGAATCAAGCTCATTGTAAGGATCAACAGTGATAAAAACCAGCTGAAAGCTATTGAGGAGAAAATCTTGAAAATGCTCTTTACATCTGAAGGAAATATACTGGACAATGAAGAGCTTATTGACACACTCCAGGACTCAAAGGCAAATATTTATATATTTTTTTTACATATACAAGGTATATTTCTTCAAAAGTTAGAGCTACAGCCTGTGAGATTTTTACATGGGCTTTTAAAGCAAGAATAGGGGCCATCTGTAAGTTGTCAATGGTGCATACAAATGTACACCTGACTGCCAGGGCTCTGTGCCAACCAAACTATAGAAACTGTAGACAACTGCATCTCTTCTCATCTGTACTCCTTTAATCATGTGATGGAAAAAAAACTGCAGCAATATATAAGTTGAAAAGAAAGCACACTAATTCATGCTCATGTCGCCTACTCCAGGAAGTCTCTTGGAGTACTTCCTGCTGAAATGAATTTCTTGCACTCGGTAGCTTCTGTAGCACTTTATCTGAGTCCCTGTTACAGCACTTGTTGATGTTTAGCATATTCCAGAGTTATCCAGTTACATGTCCCACCTCTTAAGTTCTATGCAGAGAGGATCTGTGATTAGCTGATGCTAATTTTCTTTCTGCAAGTAATAAATATGGTGCTTAATTACCAAAAATGTGCTCATAGAAAAGGGAAGTTTTACATGAAGCATATAATTATTTCTGAGATACAAAGCATCATTTAAGAAATGTATGCTAGGAGTACATCCTATAAAATTATTCTCATTCCTTGGAGAGAAAGACAAAGTAATTAACTAAAATGTCCCTTTAACTTTACTAGAAAAAGAGCACACAAGGTTAAATCCTTTGCTTGTCGCTGATGTCAAAATGATTTATTGCTTTATGTCCTATAGTCACTTCAGTATATATGTCCTAGAGTTGCTCTCATAATTAGAGCAACAATAAACAAGTAATGCAGGTGTTCCATCAATTTCTTCCTTTTGCTTGGATGTTCATTGGTGTTTTGATCCTGCATTGATTCGTTTGTTCCTGGTTTTTATTCTCTGGAAGTTAATCCATTTATTTTCACCAAAGTTTTCCATGCAAAGTGCTTAAAGAGTAAGATACTTTCATAAGGCTTGTTATGAAAAGCAGCCCTCCCTGCCCCGCTTCCCAGTGGCTGCTTTATTGAAGGCAGATCCAATGTGCATACATCCAGCTGATAGTCTACTCCCAGTATGGTACTGCATCCTCCACTCAAGAAAAAAAAAAAAGAAAGAAAAACCTTGCTTACCTTCTTCAGTAGGAAGCTCTCATCCCTCATCCTCTTCAAAAAAAAATTTATTAAAGATTTATTTTTCATGATGCTTACATAGTTGAGAAGGAGGATGCATGCCCATGTGGACCACTGATTAGGGTGGGAAGGGTCGAGGACTAGGGGAAAATGAATGAGACCTTTGTTTCCAATTTTCTTTTTCTCCTTCCTGTATCTGGGAGAAAGGTGCATGGGGGAGAAGGAGCTGCAACCTCCATCATAACCACATCAGTACCTGGGGATGGGAACTGGCCACCTGATATCGTCTCAAGGTCCCCAGTGTAAAGCAAACACCAAGGATTCTGCTCAGGTTGTGGTGATAGTTCTGAAATGCTGTTGATTGCTGCAAGGATGAGAAAATCCTTCCAAAGTTCATTGGCTGAACAGTTGATCTCAGAGTATCTGTTCACCTAAATCTACTTGTTAATGCTTACTTAGGAAAGTTGTCCAGTTTGTTCTGGCCTGAATCCTCTAACATGGTACCAGATGTACTTTGTAGGTTCCAATGGATTGTCATATCCCCCTTGTGCTTCTGGGCATGCCATCCACTGTGCCATCTTAGCTACTGAGGAGGTCCACTTCTGACACATACATTCCATTGTCAGACCACAGTTCCTGAAATTCCCCCTGTTGTTGGAATTCTGAGTGCAGTGGTTCAGTTAAGGGGTATCCCCAAAGAAACCTCATCTGAGGTGACCCCAGACCTGATGCTTGTGTGTGCTAGCTGGTGTGGGATCCTGCTCGGTCCATCAGCTGCATCATTCTACACACACACTGGTGATTATAGCTGCTAGGTGAATTCTGTCTGCAGCCCATCTCGTACACAAACCAGAGGATGCTGTGGCCCCGCCCAACCCTCTTCACCCTACACGCAGCCCTCATGTATACCAGTGGGAACTGCAGCCCAGTCAGAACAAGCTCCAATAACCCTCACCAGGCCTACCCCCAGCCCTGGTTCCTGTGAGTGACAGTATGTGCAGGAGACTTGTCCAGTCTATCCCACATTCCATTCAAGTTTTGTATATACCAATGGGTGCTACAGCCTAGCTCAGCCCAGCCCCACTATCCAGCCCACATTTATGCTGGTGAGTGCTACCTCCTGTTTAGCCAGGTCCACCTTGCCCCCTAGCCCTGGTTCTCAGGCTTACTGGTAGGAGCTATAGCCCATAGAGAGGTGCCCATAGTTTCCCTACTGGGCCCACTCGCACTCATGGATCTTGTACTTTCCAGTTCTACAGTCTAGCTTGACAGGACTTGGCCCCATTCCCAGCACTTGCCAGCTGGTGCTGCGGTAAAGCCTGACCAACCTGCACTTACTCTGGCTTATGCACACACCAGTGAATACAGTCAGCCCAGCCTGGCTCTCTGCCTAAACCAGCTCACATGCAGGCCAACAGGCATTGTAGCCCTGTCGGGCCTGATCTGCCCCCAGTCCCAGTTCTCACACTCACAGAAGGAGCAGTGGCCCATGGTGAAGCCCCTCCTCCTCCACAGCCCCTCATCTGGTTTCTCCCACCCAGGGCTTATGTGTGCTGGTGAACACTACAGCCCTGTCTGGCATGGTCTGCCTCACCTTGGCATTCACCAGTGGGTGCTATAGCCTGATCTGACTCAGCCCACCCCTGGTTCCAGCTCTTGCTGCTGGGTCCTTGAGCCCAGACCAGCCAGTCCCCAGTCCCGGCCCTAATATGAACCAACTGGTGTAGCAGCCCAACCCAGCTTATACTACCCTCTGTCCTGTTTTTCAGATCTGCCAGTGAGTGTTATGAACTGGCCTAGCCTGGCCCGCCCCCAGGCCTGACTCACATGTATACTGGCAGGTACTTTAACCTGGCATGGTCTGGGTTGCTCCCAGCCTTGGTCCTTGCACTCACATGAAGAGGAGTTCCCAAAGCTCTTCTATCAGGTCTCCTCCAAGTGGCAGATCTTGTACACACCTGTGGGTGGTTGGCCCAGCCTGACTTGGACCACCTTCTGTCCTGTCAGGAACGACAGCTCTGCCCAACCAGCCCACACTTATTCCAGCTCTTACTGTTGGATGCTATTGCCCAGCCATAGCCATACCTGGTCCATCCCCAGACCCAGCTCACATGTGGTTCAGCAAGTGCCAAGAACTAGCCCAGCCCATTCTGTACCCACCCTGGCTATCATGAGCACCAGTGGCTGCTAGAGTCTGGCCTGGCCTAGCACACCCCAGGCCCAGTGCTCACTTAAACAGAAGGATACTGTAGCCATGTCCAGCCCAGATCACCACCCCCATTCCAGCTCTCACATCCACCAGTAGGAACCACTACTCAGTCAAGGTGTCCCCTTAGCTTCCTGACCAGACCAACTGCTAGCCACAGATCTTGCACATGCCAATGGTTTCTTTGACCCAGCCTGGGATAGCCCATCCCCAGTCTTGGCCTTTGCCATCAGTTGCTGCAGTCAGGCCTGTCCCAGCCCATCCCTAGTCACAGCTCTCACTGGTGGGTGCTTTAGCCTATCCCTACCCAGTCGGCCCCCATCCCTGGCTTTCACCCAAACCAGTAGGTTGACAGCCCAGCCAGCATGGCCTGCACTCCATCCTGGCTCCTGCAAATGCCAGTGTGCTAAGGCTTGACTTGGCCCTACCCAGTCTGCCCCTACCCCAGAACCAACCCACATGCTTGGTGATGAGTGGAGCTGCCCTTTCTGGCCTGATCAGTATCTAGGCCTAAATCACATGCTAACCAGTGGGAGCTATGGCCCACCAAGGGCGGTAGTCAATGCTAACTAGCCTAACTCAGGTTTCCCACATGGGCAGAGTGCATGGGTCTGACCCAGAAAGATCCTCCATCTTCCCTCCTCCAAACTGCTTGTTCTCTTCCACCTCCCTTACCTGCAAGTGCAGTGGCCTTGTTGGTAGAAGTCCCCAAAGTCATTCCTCACATACAACACTCTCCCAGCAGTCCTCCCTCCCACATATCTCCATACTTCGTTCCCTGAGCAATCCACGATCTTTGTGCTTGGAAGTGTATGGGCTTCCCACCTGGTCTTCCTAAACCCATTCTTTCTGTAATGTGATGTGCAGTGATGTGCTGACCTGGAGCTCTGCCTGCTTGCTAGGGACCCGACTCAAATGCTGGCCTGGGACTCCTCCCCTCCACACATTCAAGATCCAAGCACAGTTCCCCAAGCCCAGTCCACTACCCCAAGATCAAGCACAGGGAGAAATCCCTAGATTTGCCTCTGCCTGCCTGGTACAAACCTCAGGTCCCTGCATGCCCTCCTGCAAGGCCATCCCCATCTCCCAGGCCCTCTGTAAGGCCACAACCCCAGGTCCCTATGAGCCCAGCTGTGCTGATTGCAGAAGCCTAAACTCCTGTCTTCTTGCCCAGATAGGGAGAGGACATTGTGCAGGGAGGGGACTGGAAGTCTTACAACCAATTCTTATTTTTGGCCCTTCCCACTTGCAGCAGTGCTTGCTGCTGCCAACTCCTGTCCTTAGGGAAGGCTTCTGTTTCACCAAATAGGTGACTCCTTGACTTTTCCCCCTTTGGCCAGCTTAGGAACCCAGTTTTTCCTGGGTCTGTTAGTTCACTACCATTCTTCTGTCTGCTCCCTACATCCCAACAATTTGATATTTCCTCTTCTATTTCTGTTTGTGAATTCAGACTGTTTTCTAAACACCTTTAGTATCATTTTTACCCTGGTTTCCATAGGGAGCAGAGGCACATGCTTGTGTTCTGCCCACCATCTTTATCTGTTAGCTGATGTCTTTGTTTTCAAGCAGGTGCCTTGAAGACATTTTCTTCTATGGGATAGAGATTAGACTGATCTTTGCCTGTATTTCTTGCCACTTCCTGCCTAGAAGCTAAATGCCCCTCAACTCCCACAATAATCATTTGAAAATATGTCTCAAGAGTTAAGCCGTTGGCCAAGTAGTTGATGCCATTTGAGACTCCTGCAGCCCATATTGGAGTGCCTGGCTTCAATTCCCAGCTCTGGCTCCTAACCCTAGCTTCATAGAGATGATGGCCCAGGGTCCTGTCTCCAGTTTCAGCCTGACCCAGTCCCAGATATTGTAAGTATTTCAGAAGTAAATCAACAGAGGGGAGTCCTCGCCACCCCACCCCCAGGTATTGATATTCTGTAAATATCAGTGACGGCTCAAGTTTCTAGGGTATAATATCCTACAAGTCATCACCACACCCAGCTAAAGTATACAGCATTTTAATTGTCCCTAGCATAATAGAAAAAATGGTCTGTTTTCCTTTTTTCTTTAGCTCTTTGCATTCCCCAAGGAGTAAGGAAACATTGATTCTCTCAGCACAACTTTCTGGCTTTTTAACTATTATTTTCTATGATGCAGTTTTATATGTATGAGGATTCCTGCCTCCCCCTACCCTTCCTCCCTTCCCATTTTCCCACACCTGCCATTTGCCACATATTATCTTAGTATAGCCCCTTAATAAAAGTTACAAGTTAAAAATTCTGCTATTTAAGTACATCATAGCATTGTAAGTATAGGTAAAGGTAGAAAATCCAATATCATACTGTCAAGTTATATCTCACTGATTTATTGAGAGTCCTCCTTTTATTCAGGAGTAGAGATGCCTACTACAGTATATCTTCACTTCTCAGTTTGCTAGTCTCCATTATACAGTTCATCTATGCGAATATATGTATATACTTGTTTACATACATATGTGTTTTGTATTTTGGATGGAGGTTGTCTTACATTATGGAAAATATATGGTATTTGTCCTTTTCTGACTGGCTTCTATTTTCTTACTCGTGTGAAAACCTGAGTCCAATATTGGCACTGGGGTTTCCCACTCAATTCTACCCTCAATCCATGCTCAGATTCCTAAGGGGTCATTTACAGGAAAAGTTTGAGCCTGCTGATTTTAAGTCACAGCTTTGTCACAGACTCCCTGCCCTCCACTTCTCAGGGTGCTTGAGTGGACATGCTATGCTTAGACCTCGACATAGGGCAGATAGCCACTAGCCACATGTGACTATTGAATGCATAGAATGTAGTTAGTCTGTGACTGGCATTGTGGCACAGTGGATTAAACCATAACATGTGATCCAGCTTCCTGCTAATATTTCTGGAAAGGCAGCAGCAAATGACCCAAGTACTTGGGCGCTTGAATGCATATAGATCCAGATAGTTTTGGCTCCTGGTTTGGGTTGCCCTATCTATCCCTAAGTGTTGTAGCCCTTTGCAGAGTGAAGTAGCTGATGGAAGATTTCTTTGTATCAGCCTCTGCCATTGACTTTCAAATAAACCATTTTTTTCAGAACTTTTAAGAGACTTATTTTTTTAATTTGAAAGGTAGAGTTAGCATTAGAAAAAATGAGAGAGAGAGATCTTCCATTTGCCATTTCATTCCCCAAATGGTTGCAGCAACCCGAGCAGGGCAAATTCAAAGCCGAGAGTCAGGAGCTTCTTTCAGGTCTCTGAAGCACTTGGTTGCCAGAGCCCAAGCACTTGGGTCATCCTCTGCTGCTTTCCCAGAGAGCTAGACCCAAAGCAGAGCAGCCAGGACTCAAACCAGTGCCCATATGGAATGCTGGCGTCACGGGTAGAAACTTAGTATGCTCTACTGTGGTGTCTGCCCATCAAATAAATAAATAAATCTTTAAAAATAAAAAATAGCAAAAGAACTAGTTCCAAGCTTAAAGAAAAGAGAATATAACTGGTGTTGATTAAGATACATCATTACATAATAAATAATAATGAATAATAATAAATAATAATAATAATAAATCTGGCATAAATTACATGCCAGATCTCAAAAGTTTAATTCAAAAAATAAAACCTCTCTGTAACTTTTCTATTAACTTTATGTTGATACAATATTTTGATTTGTCAGGTTCAGCAAAATGCATTAAGAATTCACATCACTTTTTTATTTCTAGTAAATTTACAAAATTCAGGATAAGTGTCGCCCATATGACATTTCTTGTGGGAGACATCAGTCATGGTTCCTGCACTGGTTCCTGACCTCTTTGAACAGGAGCACTGTGTCTATGCACATGTGCCTGGAAGACCAGGAAAAGGGGCAAAACAGAAAGGCAGAGAAATTAGGAATAGTCACAACTCCAAAATACAGAAAACAAAAAAATAAATAAACCATCAAAAACACCTTGAAAAACTCTCCCGGCTCAGATCTATAAACCTGCATAAACAACAGCTTCCACACACACCTCTGCTGAGGCTATGCTGGCAATGTCAGGTAAAGAACATGAACTGCAGCCACCTGGATCTTCCAGGCTGAGGTTTGGTACCATTTCCTTCCAGCTCTCCTGAGCATCCCTCCTTCCTCCTCCTCCTTGCCTTTTCTTCCTGTGTTCTGCATTGCTCACAAGGAAGCCAGAGAGCAAATCGGAGGACTGCATCGGTGCTGCTACCTCTGAATCTCAGATGCACGTGGCTCCATGTTTTTCCAGGGATACCTTGTTGCCTATTTCCCTGCACTCATTTGTTCCTTATCCTGGATGGAATGAGGTCAGCTCATCCAAGAGGGTCCCTCAGACCTGAGGTCCTGGAACCCCCTTCATTATAATCACTAACTTGCTCTACCCTTATTTCTTTCTTAGAGCTACCCGAATGACATCCCACTATTTATCTGAAACTGGTCAGTAAGGACTCATTACTATATGTTTATGCAGATCACGTCTGGTGCCATTAAAACCAGGTTGAAAGAAGCAGAGTCCACTGAACAGATGATCAACGTGGCCCGAGAGAAGTACCGTCCTGTGGCCACCCAGGGCTCCGTCATGTACTTCGTCATTGCAAGCCTCTCAGAAATAGACCCGATGTACCAGTATTCATTGAAATATTTTAAGCAGGTAAGCATGCTGCTGTTGTCAGTGAAGTTCCCCCTCCTCTCTAGGGCTTCCCTTCAAATCCTCTTCAGTTACTTCTTGCCTCAGGGAGTCTAGATACAGAATCCAATCCTCCAGGAGTTGGGATCCAAAGGTGTAGTTCAAGAATGATTTCCCCCACAGAGTCTGTTGCAGAGAGACCCAAAACGCTGGCAATTTTCCTCTTGGCTTCTTCCACTCCCCAGCTTGTCTCTCCTCTTGATTGCCTTTCCTTTTTTTCCTTGAATCTTTGTTATATTGCACTGTTTATACTTTTCTGCAGTCTTATGGCTTCTTTTCCACTGTTAACATCTCCAGTGGGTATTGTGGCTCAAGGCCTGATGACACTATACTTGACCAAATTGATCCCTGGGTTGGTTGGGTTTTTTTTTCCCCCCCAAAAAAACTTTATATATAGCAGACTGTTGTTCTCCATGCCCTTAGACTTAAGGAGATCTCTTTCCTATCTTTACCATAGGTCAGTATGTTTTCTTGTTTTATTTTGACTTTTCTAACTTATCACATACATGAGGTTTCCATCCCACCTCCCCTTTGCAGCACCATTCCACTGACCCAAAAGCAAATTCAACATCATACAGAATTGGCAATGTAGGCTTCACAGAAAGGAGCACTTGCTTTGTTCTTTATGCGGAAAAAGTTACCAAGTTTCTCCAGGACCCATCCCCACTCACCCCTTTTTTGTCTGTTTCCAGCTGCCTGTGGCCTCTTCCTTACAGTTCAACCCATCTGTGGCATCACTGGCAGAGTCTGCAAGCCACAATTCCACTATCTTTTATTGTATGCCAACTTTACAACAAGGGATGTTGCATATTCTCTGCAATAACCGCATGTTTCCTTTAGATATTTTGAGTGGGGGGAGATGGAGACTTTTCATTTGGATAGAAGACTGACCCAATCAGACTATTTTCTCTTTGTGTCCCTTCCTGGAGGCAGGAGTGAACAGAAGCCTACACAATTGCAGTGCAGTGTTTAGGAAGTGGAGAGGTAGGAGTGGATGACACTTCACAGCCTTGATGTGTCTTAGTCCTCATGTGTCTTCCAGCTTTTGGTCTGTTCAGATCTGTCTGATCATCCCATGAGCAGCATAGCTTGGTCCCAGGGGTTGGATCGGCCTGCCTCCCACAGTTGCCCCCTCAAGCTGTGGAACCAGAAATATGAGTCACATGCTGTTCTTCTAGACCATGTTGGAACTTTGTGCATCTCTAGTGCAAAAGGCGCTTGCCCACAGCTTTCAAGTTCTACGCAGTATCCTCACAAACCTTCGGTCGGCTTCCACGCTTTTGGAAGTTTCAAGAAGCGGGTGAGGCTACCTGTGACCCTTCCATAGCAAATCCTTTGACTGCCATGACATCTACTGTCGTCCCAATGTCTTTGTAAGTTGGAACACATTTGGCTTGGGGGCCAGCTCTCACACTTCCCAGGTAGGAATAAGGGCAGGAATATCCTTTAAAATCAGTTTATATCGATACCAATGTAAATCTTAGCACTCTTTCCATACCTTATTCATTACTTTGATTGGTAGTGGGAGTGTGAGGGAGATATATATTCAGCATTTTTGTATGACAGGGTAAGCATAGCATCCCATATCAGAGTACAGGTTCAAGTAAGTCCCGGCTACACTGCTTCCAATCCGACTCCCTGTTAATGTGCCTGGGAAAATAGCAGATGATGGCCCAAACACTGAAGCCCCTGCCACCCACAAGGGAAACCAGAGTGGAATTTTGGGCTCCTGGTTTTGGCCTTTTCCGGCCCAGCCCTAGCCATTGCAGCCATTAAGGGTATGAACCAGCAGGTGGAAGAGCTCTCTGCTTCTCTTCTCCCCTCCCCTCTCATTCACTGCCCTCCCCTCACCTCTCTTCTCTCCTTCCCTCCCTGGGTGTATTCTGTGTATGTGACTCTTCCTTTCAAATAAGCATGATAAAACAAAAGAAAATTATTTGAGGGGGAATGCCAACATTGTGGCATAGAGAGGTTAGTCTGCCGCCTGCAACAATGGCATCCCATATCAGAGCTGCAGTTGGAGACCTGGATGCTTCATTTCCCATGTAGCTTCTTGCTAGTGTGCCTGGGAAAGCAGCAGCAAATGGGCGAAAAACTCCAACACCTGCCATCCACTTCAGACATAGAGGCGGTGTTCCTACTCCTAGCTGCAGCCTGGCCTCATCCTGTCTAGTTGCAGCCCTTGGGGTTCATCAGCAGATGAAAGATTCTCTCCCTCTTCCCCACCTTCTCTTTCTCCTCCATCACTCTGCTTTTCAAATAATTAAAATATTTTTTTAAACAGAGTTTTCTTAGGGAAGTACTAAGAATAGCATATAATCTTGCCTTGCCCTTACATTTTCTACTCTAAGGGTTTTTCCAGTCTAAGTTGAGGAGGAGAGAAAACTGGTTCTGCCAGCTTGCCTCCATTTTCTGGGATTTTCTGTTTCACATCAAGATGTTGTGTTCTGAATACTATCAACAGCTTGTGAGTCAGTTTCTGGAAGGAAAGAAAAGGGACTGTAGAAAATAAATACCACAGGTCAGTTAGGGATGAGTTCTAGTCTGAGCACAGTGCTTGTCTCCTGTGCTGCTGTGTCATCACTGCAGAGCAAGGAATGGCAAGGAAAAGAATGTAGAAAGGGAATTTTTGTCTTCACGGAAACTCAGTCTGACATATTAATAAGGATATTATCTTTCACACAGTTGTTCAACACGACCATTGAGACTTCCAAGAAGACAGATGACCTGCAGCATCGCCTGCACATCCTGTTGGAGCAGACTCTCCTAACTGCATACGTCAACGTTTCCAGGGGCCTCTTTGAGCAACATAAGCTCATCTACAGCTTCATGCTCTGTGTGGAGATCATGCGACAGCAGGGATTCCTAACTGATGCCGAATGGAATTTCTTCCTTCGTGGCTCTGCCGGATTGGAAAAGGTATTTATTTCACTCGGAGTGGGGGACTGTTATTCTAGAGGGTGCCCACAAGCACCTGCTAATGCTCCAAGATAACCTTGGTGGCTGAGGATTACATGTTTGGTTGTGTGGTCCAGTAGGGAGGGAGATGCGGCTCAGGAGGCCCCCCCATTGCCACTCAGCTCTGCCTCCACCGCACTCTGATAACAACACATAACCTCCTTCACAGTGGTGTGTATCCTGTAGAAAAGGGATGTTGGTAGTGACCAGTGAACTAGTGGATACAAATGTGCTCCAAGAAGCTAATCATCTTACTGATGTGAAGAGTAAAAATCCAAGGCTAGCGTTGTGGTGCAGCACGTTAAACCACCATGTGCAATGTCATATGAGTTCTGGCTGCTCCATTATAAAACCAGCTCCCTGCTAAAGCACCTGAGAGCACTGGAAGATGGCCCAAATGCTTGGGCTTCTGAAACCCATGTGGGAGACCTGGACAGAGTGTCAGGCTCCTGCTTCAGCCTGGCCCAGCCATTTGGGGAGTGAACCAGTGAATGGAAAATCTCTTTCTCTTTGTTTCTCTCTCTGTGTGTCTATAACTCTGCCTTTCAAATAAATAGATGAATCTTTTTAAAAGATCCTATAAAAGTAGAAATTCACAGATTTTTGCAACGCTGTTTGTGACATCATGACCTCTTTTGCTTAGACATCTATTACAAAGTATAGGAAATAACACATTGGCTTATCACCTCCTGTGACACTGCAAAATAAATTTTGCCCTAGTTCCATTCTTCACATGCACTTTCATCTTACTGTGGCAGCCCATTCAGCTGGCCTGAGTGGCACCTAAACCCAGCATCCCATATTTATGGGCCCCCAAAATTTGCCAGCAGTTCTATTTCAGCTCTAGCCTAACTGAGCTCCGGACTGTCCTCACACTCTGGAACCCTGCCCTTTCCCTAATGACTGACCTGACATTGGCACCTGTTTGCTAGGACTTGAGCCTCAACTTGAGCCTCAGTGTGTCACTGGAAGGCTGGATTTGATGTTTATAGTTGATGCTCAGCATCCTCATGTTCGAAAGACAAGCCCAGGCAAGATTTCTCCACCATAGTGAGAGATTTGAGTATCTTAATTTCTATCCCAGTTTCTGGCATCAGAGATAAGAATTCTAAATGAAAATGCCATAGTGTAGACAGGTAGGAATAGGAATCATTTAACAGGGAGAGCGAAAGCATACATTTACATAGAAAAACATCCATCATGAAGGGGCCAGAAGATTGCCAAGAAAGAGAAAGTCTGATAGAAACCCCAGCCAAGGCCAGTAGCAAAAAGAGAACACTCCCCCAGCTCTCAGTCTCTTTTTAGGGAGAAGGTGGTGCCTGAACATACTTGAAGTCTTTCAAAATTGTGTAACCCCTCTGCATGGAATTTAGTATCCACATGACCATGGCAGCTCCCTCTGCTTGGTCCCAGGTAAGACACAAGTGCATCCTGGGAAGGAAACCATCTTTGACAGCTAGAGAATACTGCATTGCAGGGCTTTGGAGAACCTGCAGGTCACTTAAGCCCAGTTCACACAGCATCAGCCTGATGCTCCTTCCTCCCTGACTCCATCTTGCCAACACAGTTACTCTCCTAATCCTCCCTCAAGCACCTTGTCCCCATAATCACAATTCACAATGAACGTGGGCTTTCTGTGTGTTTTATATATAGCAACTCACTTTTCCATGTCAATATTCTTCTTAGAACAGTTCCAAATATTATGTCCACACTACAGTGGTGAGATAGTTAAGCACAAAAAATGAACTGTCGCAGTCACACTCCTCACACAGTTTGGAAGCAGGATTGAAACCTCACAGTCTGTAAACCAGTTCATTGTCCTGCTAACTAATAGTAATTAAGCAGGCCTTCCCAGGACCTTGTCTTTTTCCCTTTCTCACAACAACTTTCTTAACATCCTGATTTATGTTTGTTTCTCAAACAGAGGCTTGGCGAAGTTAAAGAATATTCAAGAATCACACTAATGCTTGCCAGTGTGAAAACTGTGTCTGACCTTCTAAAATCCTTTTCACTTCTACCGGCCCCACTACTTTTCATAAGCAGTGTATTTTGAAAAGAAGTTTAAACACCAACAAACTCAAGACATAAAATTGTCCAGAGTAAACTTCAGAAAAAAAAGTTTTAAAGATTCATTTATTTTTATTTGAAAGGCAGATTTTACAGAGAGAGAGACAAGTTTCCCATCCACTGGTTCACTCCCCAAATGGCTGTAATAACCAGAACTGAGCTGACACGAAGCAGGGAGCCAGGAGCTTCTTCTGGGTCTCCCATGTGAGTACAGATCATAAGCAGGGAGCTGGATCAGAAGTGGAGCATCTGAGACAAAAAACAGACACCCATATGGGATGCCAACACCACTAGGTAGAGGATTAGCTTGCTGGACTACTGCCTAAATAACTCATAAAAGTTTAATTAAATTTTCTTCTGTTGATAAGTTCAGATAATTTTTGACTGATTTTGTTTTTTGGAAATGTTTTCATGGGTGTATTACATATACATATTTCATCTAATTGCTTTATTTAGCTATGTATTTTAGCAATAGTATTTCCCATTGTTATTACTGTATCAGTTGTAACTATGTGTGATGGATGATCTTTGAAGTTACTATTATTGTGTTCAGGGCCCATGGCATAAGAAGTCAAATTTAATCAACAAACAGTGTGTCACAGCTGCTCCACAAACTGATTATTTCCCCATCTCTCTCTCTCTCTGGGCCTTTTCATTCCCTGAGACACAACAGTATTGACGCGAAACTCATTAACAATCCTGCCATGGTCTCTAAGTGCTTAAATGAAAGGAATAGTTACACTGGCTCTCACTTCAATTGAAAAGCTAGAAATAATTAAGCTTAGCAAGGAAGGCATATTGAAAGCTGAGATAGGCTGAAATCAAAGCCTCTTGCACCTGTTAGCTAAGTCATGAATGCAAAAGAAAAGTTCTTGAGGAAATCTAAAAGTGCTACTCCAGTAAACACACAAATGATAAGGAAGTGCAACAGTCTTATTGTTGATGTGGAGAAAGTTTGAGTCCTAGATAGAAATTCAACCCAGCCACAACATGTCCTTGCCCAAAGCTCAATACAGACCCACGCCCAGTTCTCTTCAATCGTAGGAAGACTAAAAGAGGTGAGGACGCTGCAAAAGAGAAGCTTAGAGCTAGTGGAGACTGATTCATGAGGTTTAGGGAAGAAAACTGTCTTTGTTGCATAGAAGCACAAGGTAAAGCACAAGCGCTGGTGTCAGCTCTGCAGAATGTTCTCCAGAAACTCCATTGAAGACAGTTGGTAAAAGTGGCCTCATGAAACCACAGATTTTAAGGCAGACAGAATGCCCTTCTATAGCAAGACAATGACATGTAGCACTTTCATAGCTAAAGAGGAGAATGAAGTTTCAAAGGACAAACTGACTTTCTTGTTAGGGGTAACACAGCTTAGCGCTTAAAGCTGAAACCAGCTGCTCAGAAAATCAGATTTATGGCTGGTGCCGAGACACAGCATGTAAAGTTGCCACCCCAAATGGACACCAGCTCAAGGCCCTGTTCTGCTTCACTCCCAAATCCTTGCTAATGGCCTGAGTAAATAAATGGAGAAGAGCCCAAGTGCTTGAGCCCCCACCACCCACATGGGAAATCTGGAAGAAATTCATGACGTTAACCTGGCCCAGTCACAGCCATTGCAGACATCTGGAGAGTGAATCACCAGTTGGAAGGTCTCTCTTACTCTCTCTCTGTAACTTTGCCTTTTGATGAATAAATGTCTTAAATAAAAGATTCCTTTCAAAATAATGATAACACACCTGATTATTCATGATCTCTGATAGATACATAATAATGAAGTGAATATTTTCATGACTGTTAACATCTATTCTGTAGTCCATTGACTGAGGAGTGATTTCCAGTTCCAGTTCTTCATTATCTACAGAGTGTATTTCATACAGGTACAGATACAACTGTACCACGGACAAAATGAGCTGAAAACCTTCTGGTGAGGAATCACCACTCTGGATGTCATTAAGAACATTGGTGGTTCATGGGAGGTCAAAATATCGACACTTCAGAAGAAATTGATTTTAGCAGTCTTCAATGATTTTGAAGGATTCTGAGTCTTCAGCAGAGGAAGTGACTGCAGATGTATTGGGAATAGCAGAGCTAGAATTAGAGGTGGAGCCTGAAGAGATGATTGAACTGCTGCACTCTCCTGAGAAAATTTTAGGATGGAGAACTTATGGATTAGCAGTGGGCTTGCTCGACACAGAAACTACTCTTGCTGCAGACATTGTGAGCATTGTGAAAATGACAAAGAATTTCTAGTTTCACACAAACCTAGTTGATAAAGCAATAACATTGTTTTAGAGGATAAATTCCAATTTTGAAAGAAGTTTCTATTGTCAATTAAATTTTTCCAGACATCCTCACATGCCATAGAAATCCTTCATGAAGGGGAGAATCAGTCAACAAGACAAACCTCATTGTTGACCTAATAAATGACCACAGCCACCCCAAGCTTCAGCAACTACCACCCTGATTAGTCAACAGCCATCCATATCTAGACAATACCCCCCACTGGCTAAAGATCATGACTTAGTGAAGGCCCAGCTGATTGTCAGCATCTAGAAGTCAGAACTACACAGAGTGGGAGAGTCAGAGAGATCGTACATTTGCTGATTCACTTCCTAAATGGCCACTATGACAGAGATGGGCCTGTCTGAATCCAGGTGCCATGAGCTTCCTCTGGGCCCCATGTAGGTACTAGGACCTAAAGATTTGGGCCATCCTCCCCTGCTTTCCTAGGCCACCGCCAGGCAATTGGGTCAGACATGGAGTGGTCAGAACACAAGTCTGTGCTCATATGGAAGGCTAGTGCTGCAGGCAGAGAATTAGCCCACTATGGGCTGTGTCAGCCCTACAAGATAAATTAAGACATGCACACTGCTTTCTAATGTCATTACGCATTTTAATGTCATTGCAATGTCATTTATAATGTCATTGTGCACATAATGGATAACATAGTATAGATATAACTTCATTTTTAAAATTTATTTGAAAGGCAGAGTTAGAGATTGGGGAATTGGAGGGTTTTTATCTGCTGGTTCACTCCCCAGATGGCCATGATGGACAGAGTTGTCAGGCCAAAGCTAAGAGCCAACCTGGATGGCAGTAGCCCAAATACTTGGGCCATCTTCTGCCTTTCCCAATAGAGCAGCTGGAGCACAAATCAGCCCCCACATAGTATGCCAGTAGCAGCTTTATCTGTTCCACCACTATGCTGGCCCCATAAACATTACTTCCATATATACTGGAAACCAAACCATTCATGTGACTCCATTTATTATGATAATCACTTTCCTGTAGTAACTTGGAACAGAACCTACACCATCTCCAAAGTATGCCTTATAATGTTTCTGTTTGAGACTAAACGCTCTAAAATTGGTGATGGTTGCACATATTGGTTTCTATACTAAAATAACTATTTTAACATGGGTGATTTGTACGGCATGTGAATTATACCTCAAAAAGCCTGTTTCAAAATGCACTACAGAAACTCAAGCAAATACTCAGGAAGTATTCAAAGACCCAGCTTTCATCTACAAATGCAGATATTTCTTGCTTTGAAAACTGCTTACCCACAGGGAAGAGTTTCACAGCATATTACTGAGTGGAATATTGAATATCTAAAAACGATCAGATTCGCACTCATCACAGCTAAAATGAATTTAGCACTTGTCTCTAGTGATATTGCTCCACTTCCAGCTTCCTTCAGCTCTTGGGAATGAGAACATCTGGTGATCTGCATTGGGGTATATTTCTCTGGAAAACAAATCACTGACTGTAAGAATATATTTGGAGAGTGAGTACAACCAGCACAGGATGCCGGAGAACAACCGAAACATAGACGTGGCAGATTTAATACTAGTCCTGTACCAGATCAACTCTATCTGTAAATATCGCCTGAAAGCTCCATAGGTAGAATTGGTTCAACACCATTTCCGTCTCACTATGTGTCGCTACTTGACCTGGCAAAATGGCCACCTGTAATGTTCTGATAGAGCTTAAGTTCTCACTTAGACAAGGTCCAAGTGTATTTTCTGTTTATGAATTAATACTCATTTCCTTCCTTTCCTCTAATAGGAACGCCCTCCTAAGCCTGACGTTCCCTGGCTATTGACAACAACATGGTTCGCCTGCTGCGACTTAGAAGAATCATTTCCAGTTTTTCAAGGCCTTACAAAATATATATTGTTACATCCGATCTCCATACACATAGGTAATATGGCAGGAGGGGAGATATAAATAGGCTCTTGAACCCTGATTCTAATGTTTCCTTTAACCTCTTCTGCAATGTTAACACTTTTTGCTACAAAATTGATTTTTAAGAAGCAGATTAGTTTTGTTTGCAACCTCTTGATTTAACACTCATTCCATTAATTTTTCAATGTTTTATTTTTAGTATTATGTCTGTTGCATGAATCTATGTTCAGGTATTGCCTTATCTATATTGTTAAAAGTAATATCCACAAAAAATCCAAATAAAAATTGTGCAATTTGTACAATATTGTATACTATCACAGACTGTATACCCTCATGAAGTAGCACCCAAATCAAGAAACAGAACAGTGGCCAGCATTTTGACATGGTAGGTTAAGCTGCCACTTGTAGCTTTTATGGATCCTGAATCATGTCCCAGCTGCTCCACTTCCAATCCTGGGTGGAGAGCCCCAGACTGAAATGCAAACAACTGGCTTGTCTAATGTTCAACCTCAGTAACATGTGTCATCACTGGAGGACACCCTGGCTGTGTCAGTTTTCTATGGGGTTTTTAGCACAGCATATACCCTGTGCCTACAGAAATCCAGTTCTGATCCTTACCACATCTTATAACCATTATGAGTTAACTAGAATCCTAACCTTCATATGTGTAAGATATATATACATACACACACATACACATATTATAAGACACAAGTCGATTTCTTATAAATAATCTATGTTTAAGAATAGCATGAAGAGAAAGATGTGTTCTGTTTATTGGGAATAAGTTGTATATATGTCAGTTTATTGACTTATTCTTAAACCACTCAAATTAGATATCCAAATCTCTTGTAATAGGCTGATAATTATAAATCATTTATTATCATTATTGTATTTTCTTCTGCTAATATATCCTATATTGTTACTTTTTTAACACCATTCTGTACCCCTCAGCATATGTGTGAACTGGGTCTGGGGGCATGCTGGGCTGGGCCAATCCACAGCACACACTGGCATGACTGAGAGTCAGGAAGGGTGCAGGTCATGCTGGATTTGACCACAACAGCCACCAGTTTACATGAGAGCTGGGACTGGTGGTTGGCCAGGCTGAGCAAGGCTGTAGCAGATGCTGGTGAATGCCAAGACTGGGGATGGGCCATCTCGGACTGAGCTTCAGCACCTGGTGGCACATGCAAGAGACCAAGGGCTGGGAATGGGCCTGGTAGGGAACTCTAGGCACTCCGTGGCTGAACCATTGCTTCTACTAGTGAATGTAAGAGCTGGGCCTGGGGGCAGGCCAGTCTTGGCTAGGCTGCCGCAACCTGCTGGCATGCACAAGAGCCAGAATGGGTACAGGCTGGGCATGCTTGGTCACAGCACCCTCTGGAAGTTACTGGGACTGCATGCAAGTCTTGTCAGGCTGGACTGCAATACCTCCTAGCAAGTGCAACATCTGGGTCTGGGAGCATACCTGGTTGGGAAAGTATATGATATATGTACAGCTCCTGCTGGTGAGCACAAGGACCAAGGCTGCAGGCTGACCAGGTTGGACAGGCAGTAGCACCCATCATGTGGGCTGAGTCTGGGGCAGATGGGCTAAACTAAGCTGCAGCACCCATGAGTTTGCATGAGAGTCAGAATGGGTGCAGGCTGGCCAGGTTAGGCCACAGCATCCTCTGGCAGGTACTGGGACTGGAGCAAGTCGTGTCAGACTGGATCACAATACCCCCTAGCAAGTGTCAGACCTGGGGCTGCAAGCAGACTGGGTTGGGCAAGGTAGCAGCACGTGTCAGCATGCTAGGTGTGCATGAGAGCTGGGTAGGATACAGGATGAGCTGGGTCTGGCTGTAGCACATGTCTGTGCCTGCAAAAATCAGGGCTTTGGAAGACCTCATAAGGATTATTTGGGGTCACCCCAACTAAGCCACAGCACCCGCTGGTGCGCATGAAAATGGAACCTGTAGCGGGCTGGGCTGGGCTAGGCTGCAGCATCCATAAGTTTACATGAGAATTGAGGCACACCTGACCAGGCAGCTACATCTACCAGTATGTGCATTGACTGATGCAGGTGACAGACTGAATCTGTCCTTACACTGGCTAATACATGCAACAGCCAAGTCTGAGGTCACCCCAGGTAAGATTTCTTGGAGGACTAGACGGCTGGATTCAAATCCTGGACATAAGAAAAATCACAATATATATGGTCTGACCTTGGAGTACATATATCAGGACTGAGCCTCCTCAGTTGCTGATGGCTGTTCAGTGAATAACATGCCCAGGTGCATATGAAAGGACATGACAGCCCATCTCAGCCAGTAGGGAATGTCAACTGCCCTGTCAGAGGGTGGGAAGCAGAACAGGTTGGACCAGTTTCCTAGTCAAGCTTTGCAACCTTTTCCTGAGCCTGTGGATGCACAAAGCCAATGACATCTCAGAACTATTAACACCCTTCAAGTAATACCCTCAAAGCACTCTTCCCCACATCGGTCTCTAAAGGCATCATCCCTATCTTGGGTTCCATATCTCTGGTGTTAATGTAGTGTGACACCAAGGAGTGGCCCCCCTTTACACCCCTGAGAACACAGGAGGAAAAAAATTCAGACAGTTGTCCCACCTACCTTCCTCTATTCCGTGACCCTGCCCACCCTTTCCAGAGACCCACATAGGTATACATCCCTCTCAATCATATAAAAAATATTAAAAATAAAATTTTAAACTGAAAACTATCCTACATACTAATAGTACGTAGGAATACATTTTATGGCATTTTTACGAAATTTGCATTTTAATATAATTTAACCTATTGTGTTTGCCTTAAATTTTAATTTCACAATACTCTTAAAACTTCAACTGCTATATTTGCTTAATAGATCTTTCTGTATCCTTTTCTCTGTTACTTTTTTAATAAGCAGTTTGCTGTTGGATTTTGTCTTCTGATCCCATTGTAAATTCTTTGCTTTTTGAGTGGATAGGATGGTGGAAGAAATTAATGTATTTATATTTGTAATTAAAACTTATGCATGTTTTTTAATTACTAAAGATATTTCCTTTCTAAGCATAAAGCAACTCCAGTTAAAGCACCTTTCAAACTTGTCTTTCCAGAATCTTTTGAGACTTACATTAACCCACAGAAATGGGAAGGCTATTCTAAAATAAAACAGGAAGAGGATGTCCCAAGAGAGGAGAATGAAATGATGTACAAGCATTCTTGGAATCCAGATTTGAGTTCTTTCCAAAAGCTAATCCTTATTAAATGTTGTAAAGAAGAAAAGGTAAGCTTATTCCTTTAACTAATGAACTGTTCCAATTACTACTTTAAAACTAGTAACATTCCATTACCAATGAATAATGATTCATAAATTTACTTGACTAACAATAACCAAGTTTAAGAGATAGATCTGGAAAAAAACAGAAACTTTAGATTTTGGCCAGAGCATAATGTATAGAGAGAATGGAGAGGCAGTCACAGTTCTGTTCATGTCCCATGCAGTACACGGTTAGAGAAGTCACATTATCTGCAGATAGGAGCTATGGGCTTTTCAAAAGCTCATACCATTGCCACAAGATTTGTTTGAAGGTTTGCATGGCACTTGGGTTTAGACAGAAGTAGTAGATTGGACAGGAAATGAAGGTAGAATTGAGGAAACCGGTGCGTCTTCCAGTTCCTAATGTGTGCTAAGGCATATAATTGTGCCAACAATTAAGCTTGAAAAGAGAAATATATCAGAAAAAAATGTCACTAACTAGACAGTACTTGCCATCTGTCACCATGGATAGCAGTCTGGAAGCCAGCTAGTAGAAGGGTCGGAATGTCTAAAAACCATATGGACCAGAAATATATAAATTTGAGAGTTGTCAGCAATAAATTTGGAAGTAAAACCATAGAAGTTTGAGGGATTCTTGTAGAATAACAAACTACAATGAGAAGACAAATAGGAAAGGGATGAAAATCTTGTGAGCACCAATTTTTAGAAAGCAGACAGAAAAAATGGGGCCCATGAGAAAGTATGGACAGAGGGGTGGGAAGAAGTGTAATGAAAACCAAGGTGGTATAGAATTTCATTACAGCAAAACTAAATAGCAAGATGAATAAAGTACTTCAGATGGTTCCAGTTTAATGGGTATTTATATATATATATATATATATATATATATATATATATATATATATATATATATAATTCTCAAAGATACTGCTCATAAAGAAATAGTATTATATGCCAATAATCCAAGTAGCAAGGTATAGGAGGCAATAAGTTCTAGATTCTAAAAGAAAAAAATTGCTGACCTGGGATAACATATCCAGCAAAGCTTTCCTTTGTCTTTGAAAATGAAATAAAATTCTTCCACAGCAAAGAAAAGTTAAAAAAATTTGCGTCTTTCAAACCTGCCCTACAAATGATACTTCAAGATGTTCTTTTGACAGAGAAGAGGAATGGCATCCAACAAAACCAAAGGCAAATGTGAAACACCTGTAAAATGACAACAGAAGACTAAATCAATGAACAACCCATTGCTAAAATGACAGGACCAAATTACCACCCATTCATATTAACCCTGAATGTAAATGGCTTAAATTCATCAAACATCTTAGATTAGTAGACTGGATTAAAAAAACAAACACATCTTTGTTGTCTAGAAGAGAGACATTTTACCAACAAAAACCAGCAGAAACTATATCTGATGCATTTGAATGTTTTTGTTTAGTTTCATCTCTTCAAAACACTTTCTTCTGATTAAATTCTTCAGTGACTCATAGATCATACACTAGCATCATTTTCTTCAAGAAGGTTCTTGATTTTCTTTGTCATTTCTTCAGCAGCATATTAGTCATTCAGTAGCATGCTATTTAATTTCATGGTGGTGTTAATTTCTTTTTCTTTCTGTTTATTTTGTGTTGTAGCTTTTCATTGAAGGGGATGTATAGTAACTGTGTAATGGGACTGTCATATCTAGTAATATGTTATTTAATTTCATGGCATTGTAAATTTATATTTTTTTCCTTTTGTTGATTTTGTATTGTGGCTTTTCATTGAAGGGGATGTAGAGTAACTGTGAAATGGAGACTATCATATCCAAATGTGAGAATACAATGTAGTGTGCATTTCTACTTCCAGACAAAGGTAGACTCCCAATGAAACTGTCCACTATATCTTGACACTAGGATGCTGGACTCTCTGCCATTGTGTATGCCCACAATGATGGACCTATGACTGTATATGAAGAACTATACTATAGTAATGATATAGGGGAAGGGGGGGGGGGAATTGGGGAGGTTATAAGCGAAATCCCAGGAGCCTATGGAACTTTATCATAAAGTGATAATAATAATAAATTTAAAAAAAAATATTGTAATTGAGGCTGTTGCCTTTAAAAGAAAAAAAGGAAAGGAAGAAAAGGAAGATTGATTTATCTTTATTTGAAAGGGAGAATTATAGAGAAGAAGAGGATGAAAGAAACATCTTCTATCTCCTGGTTCACTCCCCCATTGTTTGCAATATCCAGAACTGAGTCGATCGAAATTTGAGAGTCTGGAGATTCTTTCCTGCTCTCCCACATGGGTGTAGGGACTTGGGCCATCCTCCACTGCTTTCCCAGGCCATAAGCATGGAGCTGGATGCGAAGTGGAGCAGTCAGGCCCCAGACCAGCGCCCATATTTGATGCTGGCACCACAAGTGGAGGATTAGCCTGATATACCATCAATGTCAACCCTAGAGGTTTTTCTCTTAAGAAATAGAAAGGGTAGGGATGGGAAGAGGGACAGAGAGAGACAGAACAGTAATTGGAATAACTTACACCATTGTTGAAAAGTATTGATGTTGTTGGATTTCCTGGTGCCTCTGCTCATCTGAAACTTCTTCTGAATTCTAAACTCTTCCATGCTGATGTGTGAAGCATGATGTGGGTAAAGTGTTATAAGTTTGAATATAATGGTACATAACACAAGCATAAGAACAGTATGCACAATGTCAGTAATCTACCTGGGGTCCATATTATCTTTTTTTTACTTCTTTTATTCTCATTTTATGATAAAATTCCATAACTCTTGGGATTTCCCTTACCACCTCTCCAATTCCCTCCCTCATCACTGAGTTCCCCTATATCATTACTATAGTATAGTTCTTCATATACAGTCATAGGTCCATCATTGTGGGCATACACAATGGCAGAGAGTCCAGCATCCTAGTGTCAAGATATAGTGAACAGTTTCATTGAGAGTCCACCTTTGTCTGGAAGTAGAAATGCACACTACATTGTATTCTCACATTTGGACATGATAATCTCCATTTCACAGTTACTCTACATCCCCTTCAATGAAAAGCCACAATACAAAATCAACAAAAGGAAAAAAATATAAATTTACAATGCCATGAAATTAAATATTACTAGATATGACAGTCCCATTACACAGTTACTATACATCCCCTTCAATGAAAAGCTACAACACAAAATAGAAAGAAAAAAAGGAAATTAACACCACCATGAAATTAAATAGCATGCTACTGAATGACTAATATGCTGCTGAAGAAATGACAAAGAAAATCAAGAACCTTCTTGAAGAAAATGATGCTAGTGTATGATCTATGAGTCACTGAAGAATTTAATAAGAAGAAAGTGTTTTGAAGAGATGAAACTAAACAAAATCAAAATCCATGAGATAGTTTCTGCTGATCTATTTGTTGCTTACAGGAGACACATTTTACCAACAAAGATGTTTATTTTTTTTAACCCAGTCTACTAATCTAAGACACATATTCAGGTTTAATATGAATGGGTGGTAATTTGGTCCTGTCATTTTAGCAATGGGTTGTTCATTGATTTAGTCTTCTGTTATTTTACAGGTATTTCTTCACATTTGCCCTTGTTTTTGTGGGTGCCATTCCTCTTCTCTGTCGAAATAATCTCTTTAAGTATCATTTGTAGGACAGGTTTGGAAAACACATATTCTCTTAACTTTTCTTTGCTGTGGAAGAATTTTATTTCATTTTCAAAGAAAAAAAAAGCTTTGCTGTATATGTTATCCTGAACCAACAATTTTGTTTCTTTTAGAATCTAGAATATGTCACTCCATTCACTTCTGGCCTGTAGAGTTTCCTGTGAGAGGTCTCCTGTGAGTTTAATTGGCATTCCTTTATATGTCAGTTGATTTTTTTCACATGCACATTTAAGAATCTTTTGTTTATGTTTGATTGAAGAGAGCTTGATTATCATGTGTCTTGGTGAAAATCACTTTTGGTCAAGCCTGTTAGGAGTTCTGTGTCCCTCCTGGATGTTGCCTCCCAATTCTTTACTTAGATTAGAGAAATTTTCCCTTATTATTTCATTAAATGCATTTGTAAACCCAGTTTCTCTTTGTGCACATCTGGAATTCCCATAACTCTTATGTTTGGCCTTTTAATAGTGTCTTTCAATTCTTGGATACTTTTTTGGCCTGATCCAGTTCTGCTTCCAGCTTTTTGTTTCCCCCTGGACAGGAATTATTCTCTAATTTTGAGATTGTTTCTTCTGCCTCCTTCATTCTATTTTAGAGACTCTCAAATGTACTTTTAATTTGCTCCACAGTTTTCTTAATTTCTGATATATCAACTTTCATTTGATTCATTTCCTGTGTGACATATTCCTTAAATTCCTTGAATGCCTGCCTTATGTCCTTCTCACTGATAGACGCTTTGTAACAAGTATTTTGAATTCTGTATCCCCCATTTTCTCGATATCTTTCTCAGTGAACTCTGCGGTTGGCAAAGGCTTTTGCTCCTTTGTAAGGGAATCTTCAGTAATATTCATTGTGTCTGTCTCTTCTTTTGCTCTTGCTCATTGTAAGTCTGATTATCAGATTCTTCTCCTTGGGGCAGTTTTCTAAGCTGTGTCACCTTCAGGTCTACAGTTCGATTTTACTTATTACAGTTGGTACACAGCTCTTTGTTTGCAGTCACTTGTGCCACTCCCTCCAGCTAGTTCCAGATCTGGGTTCTTATGTTAGATTTCCACCATGGTCTCCATAGACTCAGCTCCTGGCTCACCATTCTCCACCTCCTGTGATCCCATGCTGAGGCTGCAGTATTGTCTGTACAACCTTTTTCCCACTTCCAGTTGGAGTAGGTTCCAGGATTAGGGAGACACCAGGAATCCTATATAAGTAGATTGTTCCAGGTCACTGAGTCAGAAATGAGTTCACTCCCAGCTCAGTGCATATGCAGACCTGGCTGTGAAATCCACCCTGTTCCCGCACCACCCATCTGAGAACTGCTGCTCTGTCTCTGCTCCTGGTCAAATCAAACAGCAGGACGGGCAGTTCTTTGTCTAGGTTTACCTCCTGAGCTCCCAGTAAATGTCCCTTCCCACCTTGTTGCTGGTGGAGTTCCAGCTGCCAGTGGAGTTCAGATCGCTGCTTTCTGAATGCTGCTGGGGTATCAGTCACTGCAACGCCACACTGTTGTGTCCGCTGCTTTCCAGGTACCACTCTGCTTTTGTTCTGTCCTATTTCCTGGAATGTGCCCTCTCTGATTCACACTGGCTAACATTTCTACATCTGTTTAAACTTGTCCTTACCCTATTCCGCCATCTTGGTTCTCTGGGTCCTTATTCTTCATCAAAACCCATACAATGTTTTATGTAAGCATGCACAGAAGCAGGAGCTAAAAAATATAAGAAAAGTCAAAGAAGGTGTTTGGTGCAGCAGCTAAGGCCAAATTGGGACACCTATACCCCAGATGGTCCAAATGTCTGTGTTTGGATCGTATTTCCCACTTCCTTTCATGTGCATCCAGGGAAGCTGCAGGTGATGGCTCAAACTTTGTTCCCTGCCTTCACATGATAGACCCAGTGCGTATTCTGGGCTCAAGGATTCAGCTTGGCCCAGCTTTAGCTGTTGTAGGCACTTGCTCAGTTAGTGAATGGAAGTTCTCTCTGCTTCTACACCTTTCAAATAAACAAGTAAACAGGTTATTTCCTTTTCAAAAAAAAAACTTGCCAGGACTTTTACTCAGGACTGGTCGATCAGTGCTATCATTGGTCCGCAGTTCCTGTCATTGATCCATTGCTGCTGTGATTGCCCATTGGTGATGACACTGGTCCATTAGTGCTGTGACTGGTTCACTGGTACTATCACTGGTCCACTATTGCTGTGGCTGGTATATTGGTGCTTTGACTGGCGCACTGGTGCTATTGCTGGCCCATTAATGCTATGACTGGTTCGCTGCTGCTATCACTGGTCAGTTGGTACTGTGACTGTCCCACTGGTGCTGTCGTTTGTTGTTCTTAAGTCCACTGTTGCTGTGACTGGCCCACTTGTGCTGTGACTGGTCCAACAATGCTGTCATTGATCCACTGTTATTATGACTGGTCCATTGGTGCTATGACCAATCTGTTAGTGTTGTAACTGCCCCATTGGTTCTGTGACTGGCCACTCGTGCTGTGACTGGTTCAACAATGCTGTCATTGACCCACTGTTACTATGACTGGTCACTTGGTGCTATAACCAATCTATTGGTGTTATGACTGCCCCGTTGGTGCTATGACTGTTCCATTGGTGATGTGACTAGCCACTGCCACTTGTTAGTGGTCACTACTTGGATTGTGCTCTGTCTTCAGAACTGTTCTGGTAAAGCCATGTTTCATCTCCAATTGCAGTTCCGCAAAGAAACACTTCAAGATCTGATCCCAGTTGTTTAAATTTTCCACAGAAAGTTCTGTTCCTGTCTGCAGCAGATCCACTCTCCATGGTTAGGCAGTCATGGAGCAGTTTATTCCAGTTTAATTTTTCAGTTAGAGTTGTGTAAGCTGAAACAAGAAGAGGTGCCTGTGGTGTTGGCTTCTGGTAATCAATGGTCCAAAAAACAAGGGCACAAAAAAGATAAGTTTTTTTTTAATTTTACTTTTTTCTCACAAATTAACATGGACTCATCCCTTCTTGAAGCAAATGCTTGCTTCAAGAAACTGCTGATTTCTGTGGGAGCTGTCCCCATCAGTGTGTCATAAAGCATCAGAACTTTCACCAGGCTTCTGCCCACACTGACCCACCAATTTGTGCTGCTCCAATGGGGGCTCTTGGCAAACTGATGTCTTCTATGTCTTAGTACTGCAAACTAGATCATGTTGAGACATTTTATAACAAAGTAGTCCAAGCTGATTCCTGTGTGAAGAACTATTAAATTCATGTAGTTTTTCTGTAATTTTCTATAGTTTTCCATGAGTTTCTAAAGAGCCCTTAAGTAAAGAGTTTGGTACCACTCAGAGTTTCAGGTGTTCACTGGGAATCTTGGAGCATATCCACCATAGCAAAAGGGGAACAGGGGAAACTGTTGCAATAATAATGAGGGACTTTCTTGAATTCATGAGAATCAAGGCATCCAGCGGATACTTACGATTCAAATTCACCGAATTATGTTTCTAGGAAGACCTAGACCTGATCAAGAAAGAACAAGTGCAAAAATATTGGAGGACTCAGAAGGAGAAATTAAGATAAAATCATGCAGGACCCATACCTCCAGCAAACCTACTATTTTAAAGTTTTTTTTTTCTTTTTAACTTTTAGGTGGTTTTTGCTCTTACAGAATTTGTGATAGAAAATCTAGGAAAGCAGTTTATAGAGACTCCGCCTGTGGACCTCGCTACTCTCTATCAGGATATGTCCTGCACCACCCCCCTGGTGTTCATCCTAAGCACAGGCTCAGACCCCATGGGTGCATTTCAGAGGTTCGCCCGGGAGAGTGGATACTCAGATCGGTGAGGCCGGCTTGTGCAATTCTAATATGCACATATGAATATGTCTTTGTTAAAATATGCTTTTGTCTTTCCCCTTGTAGAGCATAGATTTTTTTAAGAGGCATCCTTCACTAAGATATGTTAGTATTTAACTATGTATGTTGTTAAAATGGGGCCAAAATCATAAAAGTGAGAATACACTTTTATTTGATAAAAAGAGATTTGTTTGGCCATCAAACGGTAATAATGTAATAGAGTAGTGATTAAACTTTGTCACATACTTAACACATGGTCAGTTAACCAAAAAGGGCATGAAGTTTACTTCTTAAGCTCAGATTTCAAAACAAAACACAAAAATACAAAGATTGTACTCTAATATTAATTTTGTCTCCCATCCAAGTACTAACCAGGCCCAGTCCTGCTTAGCTTCCAAGATCAGATCAAGCGTGTTCAGGGCAGTATGGCCACAGACTAATTTTGTCTTTCCTGTGAGCTTCCAATTGCTGATAGTAAGGACAAGGGCAAGGCTGAACTTACCTGTTTACAGCACTGTATTTGCCTCTGATTTAAATGTCACTGTATTTGCCTCTGATTTAAATGTCTCTCTCTGATTCCTTTGTGAGGATTCTGCCTTCCTCACCCCACATTTACCCTGCCCTCCCCAAGATGATGTCCTAGGAGGTAGAATGGTACACAAAACCAAAGGTTGGCAAGGAAAAAGAAGAGTTGGGGAACCAGAAAGTGACCTCCAACTGTGGTGGGCTCCTACAGGGAGTTCCTGGTATAACTGCGTTCCTGAACTTGGAACTAGAGGGACATGATGGAGCCCATCTCTTCATATGGAGTTTAGGTCTGTATCAGGTTTCTGCAAAAATTGAGAAAGAACTAACAGGAAGTATGTATGTATATATTTAGTGTTGCTGTTAGAGGTTAGGATAATCATTACCATTGGGAAGAATGCTGGAAAATGATTGGAGAGAATAGGATCATAGGAGAAGTGTCTGGGGTATCAGCCATGTTCTTTTCTTAACCAAGATGGTTTCTTTGTGCCTACCCATAGAACTGTATAACACCCACCCTCCACACCAGCAGGCTCTACATCCTAACATTTAACCAACAATGCATTTTTTAAAAAGAAAGAAAAGAAAACCTTTTTAACTGTGTCTGTCTCTAGTAAACATGCACAGACTTTTTTGTTGTCCTCATTCCTCAAACTATACGGCTGTTTGCGTGACATATGCCTCATTTGAGTATATAAAGGATCTAAAAATAGTTGAAAGTATACAGGTGGATATACACACATTATTTTGTTCTCATATAAGAGACTTCAGTATCTGTGTCTTGTGGCACACATGACTAGGGGAAGAGACCCTGCCACCAATCTCCCTTGAACATTGAGAAGGCAACTCTGATTTTGACACTTTTTTGTGTTTGCGTTATAAAAAAATTTTCCAAAAATAAAAATCTTTGCCCATCCATCATATCTTGTATTTCTAGGCAAGAGTCAACCATATTTACATTTCTTAATATTTGTATTTTAAAAGAGCATTAAAACTGTGTTGTTATTGACTTCAGAGTGCAGTCCATTTCACTAGGGCAAGGACAAGGACCCATTGCTGAAAAAATGATCAAGGATGCAATGAAAACAGGAAACTGGGTATTTCTGCAAAACTGCCACCTTGCTGTTTCCTGGATGTTGGCCATGGAAGAGCTGATCAAGACATTTACGGATACAGGTGTGTTGAGCACATGGCATTTTACCAATAATAACCACCAGTCGCTTGTTCAATGCAATCTTTACTGCAATTATTGGCATTGTGTAACTCCCCCCAGCCCCGCCATTAAAAAGAAAAACCCAGGCAGGTTTAATTAAATTACAAAACCAGGGTTTACAAAGATTTTCAGACTCCAAATTGAAGATTGGACATTTCTGTTTCATATTGCCTTCTCTGGGTGACTAAATGCTGCCTGTAGACATGATAAAAAAAAAAAAAGTAGGAAAAATAGACTTGGGACAAAGAAAAGAAAGGAAATATTTCTCTGTAAAATGACAGAAGTAGAGGGGGAAAGTTAAAATTATAATCAATGCCAATAAAGTGGTAGTTTATGACCTTTTATTCTCTGCAGCCCACACAGCCATAACCCTCATGTGTCTCATAGCCACACACCCTCAAGGGTGTGCTCAGCATTATTCATAGTTGTTAGCCTAGATATAATCTCAAAACTTTTCTCTCCCACTTCAGAAAATAGGCACATACATTGTGGCACAGACAGTTAACCCTCTGCTGGGGACACCCACATCCCATATGGAGGTGCCTTGTTCATGTCCCAGCTACACTGCTTCCCATCCAGCTTCCTACCAATGCACCTGAGAGGCACAGATGGTGGCCTGATATTGGGGTCCCCGCAACTCATGTGGGAGGCTTGGATAGAGCTCCTGGATCCTGCCTGCAGCCTTGCCCTGTCTCAGCCATTGTGAGCATGTGGGGAGTAGACCAACAGATGGAGGGATGTTTGATGATTGGAGTTTTAGTTCAGACATTATCCAAACTGCAATGTGCTGCAGTGAGGCTATGTGAGGCCCCAGGGCTTGAGGGGACATCAAACAACTTCAGTGTCTACCCCAGGCAGAGCCTGGGAGCCAGTTGAAGGAGTCTGTGGGTTTTAAGGGCTTGCAACTCACAAAAGCTGGAGTGGGGAAAAATCCTTTTCTGGCCTTTGCTGTAAACATTTTCAACTAAATGTTTGAGTCCTTATGCTTAGCTTGAACCAGTATAAAATAAAATGCATTCAGGCAGTAAACTGAGATGAGAAAGTCTAAGGGGGAGTTGGGGGAAATATGTTTAGAAAAATATCTTCAGGGCTTGAAGTTTTCATTAGACCTCAGTAGAGTCCTGCCTGCACACATCGCATCTTGTCTCAGGAACTCAGTATCCCCAGTGAAAAAATGAGTGTCCTCGCCGAAAGTCATGGACTAAGATGATTTCCACAATTCTTTAGGTTCTATGATTCTCTTGCGCCTTTGTAAAATAAGATACTTGATAATGATGCAATTATGAGAGAAAAAGTATGAGAAGGGGGACCTTCTCTAAACCTCTTTTGTTCCACGTTTTGACTCATCAGATCATTAATCCTAAAATTTGGATTGTTATTTGTCACCTATGCCTAATAATGTTTATCCTACCAATAAACAATTTACTATTGCTCTAGAATTATGCTAGAACTAAGTTTCAATTCTGGCTATTTAATGTAACTGATGAATTTGGATTATCAATCAAGAAGCATACATTTGACTTTCATCTGTAATCATTCAGTAAATACTCTGAAATGTGCTGTGTGCCATACACTGTTCAGAGTGCCCAGGGTAAGTCCGTGAACAAAATGACCACAGACATCTGCCATTTTTGAGCTTACATTCTACTGAGGGAAGTGGGGGACAGGTGATGTAATTAGTAATCATAAAAATTACTAATTCATGTAATGTGATAAAATGTGGCGAGGCTTCAAAAAAAATGAAAAAAAGAAAAAGTAGGGATCTAAAAGATTGCAATGGGATTAGGTAGGGGGAAAAGTGGTTAATTATTTTATGTTTTCATTTGCTTCTTTTTAATTTTTAAAATATCTGTTTATTTTTATTGGAAAGGCAGATTTACAGAGAAAAGGGGAAAGAGATCTTTGTCTGCTGGTTCACTCCCCAGATGGTCACAATAGCCTGAGGATGAGCCAATCCAAAGTCAGGAGCAGGAGATTTTTCCAGGTCTCCCACGTGGGTGCAGGGTCCTAAAGCCTTGGGACATCCTCCACTGCCCTCCCAGGCCACAAGCAGGAATGTGGATCTGAAGTGGAACTCCCGGGACTTGAACTGGCACCCATATCGAATACTGACACTAGAAGGTGGAGGTTTAGCCTACTACACCATGGTGTTGGCCCCATGAGGGTTTCTTTCTTTTTTTTTTTTTAAAGATTTATCTTTATTATTTTTTATTGGAAAGGCGATATACAGAGAGGAGAGACAGAGAGGAAGATCTTCCATCCGATGATTCACTCCCCAAGTGAGCGCAATGGCCGATACTATGCCGATCCGAAGCCAGGAGCCTCTTCCGGGTCTCCCACACGGTTGCAGGGTCCCGAGGCTTTGGGCCGTTCTCGACTGCTTTCCCAGGCCACAGGCAGGGAGCTGGAAGGGAAGCGGGGCTGCCGGGATAGAACCGGCGCCCATATGGGATCCCGGGCGTGCAAGGCGAGGACCTTAACCACTGCGCCACCACACCGGGCCCCCCATGAGGTTTTCAATGGTGAGGTCTGGGAAGATTTCTCTGAAAAGGTGATGTCTGGCCAGGACAAGAGCAAAGTGGAGGGATGTGTGGGAAGAGCGTTCCAGGCAGAGGGCCAGTGTCAAGGCCCCCGGGAGGAACAGCACACTGTGTGTTTACAAGCCAAGGCCAAGGAAGGCACCCTGGTTGACGCCTGCATCTTCCTGTGATGGGAACAGTGACGGTATTTTCCTGTTCTATTTTGACCTTTTGGAACTAAAGTGAGCCTTGTTCTTCAATTCTCTGTCCACAACTCAGAAAAGAAAGAAACGGATGTTGTTGCCTGATGGCCATTCTGGGATCTGAGGCCCTGCCCTCTCAGTTCCCTTTGTAACGTCTCTGCTGAGGGGTAAAATCCATCCCTCCTGTTACAGGCCTTTCTGACCCTTTTCTCACAATTTGACAGGAATTGAATTATTTGGGGCAGAAAAATTTCATAAAACACACTGGCACTCACAATTACTTTTTGCAATTGAAAAGATCTTCCCATTTCAAACAAAAGGCCCTTCATGTCCCATGAAGAATTGAAACTTAACATTCTGCTGCTTTTTTCATATTTGTTCATTTTTATTGGGAAGTCAGATTTACAGAGAGAAGGAGAGACAGATCTTCTAACCAGTGGTTCAATCCCCAAGTGGCTGAGACTCAAACCAGCACCAGTATGGGATCCCAGTACATGCAAGGCAAGGATTTAGCCACTAGGCTATCACACTGGGCCCCCAAACATTCAGCTTCTAAACTGTACAAGCCTCCCCATATGAAGTTGCCAGAATGACCCCTCCCATCTCCATTTTAAATGGTGGCAATATACTGAACTGATAAATAGCATTGTTCTTTCCCTAAATTAATTTTTACGGAAAAGTGCTACCAAAACATAACCCTTTTCCTTTGTGGTTGTTTTGTCTTTGTTTTTAACAGACAGCATAATAAAGGATACCTTTCGGCTCTTTTTAAGCTCCATGCCCAGTAGTACATTTCCTGTTACAGTTCTTCAGAACTCCGTCAAGGTAATGTATGAATGCAGTTGGAACAGTGTGTGAAATAATTGACCTCAGAGTGTTTACCTAGTGGCTCCAGGGAGCTCAGATCCTGCACAGAACCTTGTCACGGTACCAGGTGGGGAGGTGGAAGTCGGGAGGAACATCTTACCTCCTGAAGCAGGCAGGGAACCCACTACCCAAGGCAGTGCCCATCACTGTATGCCTTTGTTCTATTAGCCACTCAACTCTTCCAGCTTTGCTTACCCAATGCAAGCAAATGTGAAGGGTGCAGAGTGGCAATAGATCATTTCCCAGAGTTGGGGGAAGGTTTCAGCATTGCAGATGCAGACCTCAGGGGCTGTGGCTACTGGATTTCAGAAGAGTTCCCCATATGTAGGATGCCTCTGCATGCGAGAAACAAAAGGTTCTGCTTCTACATGGGATATTATCATGTATCGAGATGACTCCAAAACTCAAAGAAGAAAGCCTTAGCAAGATGGGTGTTTGCTGCAGTGGTTAAAGTGTCACTTGGGCCACCCACATCCCCTATTAGAGTGCTTGGTTCCAAGTCCCAACTCCACTCGCAGTTTCAGCTTCCCACTAATACACACCCTGGGAGAAGACACCCCAACTTCATGGGTCCCTGCCACTCATATGGGAGATCCAGAAGGAGTCCCAGACTCCTGGCTCTAACCTAATCTGGCTCCAACTGCTTTGGCTATCAGCATTTTTAGGAAGAAAAAAAAACTGGACATCACATAGAAGGTTCTGAGGTTCTTATGCAGGTGGCTCAGTCACTGTAGTTCTAAGGGTCCCAGAGTCAGAAACCATGAAAATCTACAAAATCACCTCTCTGCCATGCCCACTCTCTCCCCATCCAGGTCACCAATGAGCCTCCAAAAGGCTTACGTGCAAACATCAGACGCGCATTCACTGAAATGACACCTTCATTTTTTGAAGAAAATATCCTTGGAAGAAAATGGAGACAAATAATATTTGGAATTTGTTTCTTCCATGCAATCATTCAGGTACACTAAACTCTACTTTTTCATAGCCACAAAGAAGAGTGCTGTGTCATAAACAAGTAAGAATCAAGTGAAAGCTTGTGGCTAGCATGGAGAATCACTGAAAGCCAGCCTGTTCCATCTGAACCTTTTTATCTTTTTACTCCGTCACTGATGCTCATACTGCCTTTGTCTCGTGCCCGCCACTGTCTCTGTTCAGATTTGCCTACATAGCACCACTACCTGGAAGAACACACCAGGCCCAATACGGTCAGCCAGAAGCACCTCACCTCTAGCTCATGCCCAAAATCTTCTTCCCCACCAAGCTCTGTTTCTGCACTTGGTAGTCCTGCTCTCAGTCCCCTACAGTCAGACCTGCAGGATTGTTTTTATTCTCTTCCCACACACATTTTTTCTGTCAACAAGTTCTCCTAATTTTCTTACAGTTCCTTCACTCTCAGTGGGCTCATCACCGTAACCGCTTCTTCCTTACCTGTGACCTGAATTAAGCAGCAATGTTAACCACTTAGTCTGGTATTCATTGTGTCACATGGGACTTGACTCCTAAATCTTCAACTACCTGTCTCTGAGTCCTGTCTTCAGTGTAGGTACATGGTTTTAACGGATTTCTCATTGTGAGGAAAAGCAGCATCTACGGAAATGTTTGCATTCCCAATAGTTTACACAAATTTTATCAAATTTAATTTCAGATCACTTTTTCTGTTGCAGGAGAGAAAGAAGTTCGGCCCCCTTGGCTGGAATATCTGCTATGAATTTAATGACAGTGACAGGGAATGTGCCTTATTAAATCTCAACCTTTACTGTCACGAAGGGAAGATTCCCTGGGACGCACTGATTTACATTACTGGTCAGTATGCCCGTGTGTTCAGAGCTTGCATCCTAAAGCCCTGGGTTCTACCCTGCTGGCCATATGAAGACCATGTCTGCCCCCTCCCTGTGTCTTACAGTAGTGATTATAACTTCTGGTGCTCTTTCCATATAGTTCAAATGCCTTGCTACAATTGGTTGACTCCATTTTACTCAGTGGTCCCTGAAGGAAGCACTGGTGGCTTGGGAAGAGTGGGCATTTTAAAAACTGCAGTCAGTGATGGTTTGAAGAGTCAAACTCAATCTTCTTTAGCAAAAGAAAGACAAAAAAAGAAACAAACAGAAGGCAGTGGCTTTGGTTTCTGTTATTTGGAGAAAGTAAGATTTATTACAGTACATACTAGGGGTCTTCAGCATTTAAAAATTTATAAAAGATGAAAAAATTTCATATATTTCTTATATTCAGGTTGCAGAGCATAATGACACTTCCCATTCTACCTTCTTCTGCTCCCACCCTCCCTCCTCCTTCCTTTGTTTAACTTTTACAATGATATACTTTCAGTTTATTTATAACCAAAAACTTAACCCTCCATTCAATAAAGAATTCAACAAGTTAGAGTAGAAAACCTACTGGTAAAAATTATTTTGCATTCTTCTGGGGAGGGGGTTAAAGGAAGGAAATTCTGATTATCTCCCATTTTTCAGTATTTTTTAAAGCTATGAAAATTCGTACATGCTTATCAATTAAAAACACATTTTAAAATGCAAACTTCCTTGCAGGTGAAATTACATATGGTGGCAGAGTCACAGACACCTGGGACCAAAGATGCCTTCGTACGGTCTTGCGAAGATTTTTTTCTCCTGAAACACTGGAAGAAGATTACAAATACTCAGAATCAGGTAAATGACTTCCCAACAGTGGCAGCACCCTTTTGTTTGCCACTCTAGGGCTCTCAATGATGAGTAGTCTCAATCCAGTTACCGACCCCACTTCATCCCAATGTGTGAACATAGACAGTGCTAGGTTTATTTTATTGGGTTTTTATTTATTTATTTCAAAAGTCAGAATTAGGGAGACAGAGTGAGTTTTCATCCACTGGTTTACTTCCCCAGATGACTGCAACATCCACAGCTTTGGCTAGGTCGAAGCCAGGAGCTTCTTCCAGTTCTCCCATACATCTGGGCCATGTTGTGCTGTTTTTTTCCCCAGGCCATTAGCAGGAAGCTGAATCCAAAGTAGAGCAGCCAGGACAGGACCTGTCACCCACACAAGATGCCTGCATTGTAGGCAGTGGCTTTACCTGATACTCCACAGAACAGATTTGATGGAAAGAACACAGAGACACATGTTCAGGATCCACTTTAGTTATTACCTTACTATAATCAGTTGTTTGTTATACTAAAAGGTAACTTTGAAAACACATTTAGATATCTTAACTATAATTAAAGGTACTTCTATTACAGTAAGTTGAACCAAAAAAAAAAAAAGTCCATGAATTAGTGATAGCTCATTGCTCATTATGGATCAGAAAGCAAGTAGAGCAAATGATCTTGAAAGTTAATCCCCTGGGACGGGACAGTCTGATTAGTATAGTATGGCTCCATAAAAGTTTTCCACCACTGGATTGTAAGATGCTAAGTTTTGACAAGCTCCAACGGTGTATGCTGTAATCATTATGAAAACTGAGTAAGCCCAGATTTCGATGCTTCATAAATGTAGCTTTTGGCTTGGGAATCTGGAGATGGTTGGTTTTTCATCAAATGTAAAACAGATTGTAACACAAGTATAAATTTGGAGCTTTTAATGAGGCATTTCTTTTAGCAATGTTCCCTGAATTCTCAGAACCTTGAAATGTTCAAGAGAACACCTTGAAGAGGTCATGAAATTACACCTTGCAATTTAGAACACTGAGCAGATGCTCAAGGCCTCAGGAAAAGGTAGCAAAACTAGACATGACAATGAAAGCCAGGATTAGTAAAAACCAATTGCCTTTTCCGTAGACATCAGAAACTGATCCAGGCAGGGAAATGCCAAGCATGGCGATACAAAGCCAATCTACATGAAACCTATTTATTTTCTCTATTTGTATGATAGGTATCTATTTTGCCCCTGTGGCTGACAGCCTACAAGAGTTCAAGGACTACATTGAAAATCTGCCTTTGATAGATGACCCAGAAATTTTTGGGATGCATGAAAATGCCAACCTAGTTTACCAGGTACAGTCTCTAAATGTATGCTTACTTACGTCGTATATACAAACTCAGAAAGGCAATCACTATTTCGCCAAGTTATAATTTTCTTAAACAGTAAAAGGATTCTTTCATCTTGGCTTCCACATTTGGTTCCAATTTAGCCTGTTCACTCTGGATCCTTCAGACTCCTGAGATCAGAATGTATTTTCTTCTCCCCAAACACCCCTTCCTTCTCCATGTCCAGGACTTTTGCCTTTTCTAGATTCTAACTACCTTACTAAGACACAGGGACTTGAATAATAACCTTTCCTCATTTGCTCTTCTCCATCCATAATGGCCACATCTATCTAGTTTAACATCAAAGTATATGGATCCTCCGTGTTTAGATTATAAAAGCACAGTGTACCCCATGTTCAGAACATATAAATAACATTATTGTTGATTAAAACAATGGTTGTGATACCTGACCACAGTAATAGATCCAAAGATCAAGTCAGGTTATTTTATTCCTGTGTGTAAGACTTTGTGGTGCTTCATCCTTACCCAACGGCAGTCCACTCTCTTCTGCAGGACATGCTCTGTGACATGGGCACCCCAGTTTCACCATATACCATGAAAAGGCATCTGTAGGTGAACGAAATCATGAAATGAGGTGCCTCCAGGAGCAAGCTCTGGAAAACTCTGCAAGTTGAGAGCTAGATTTGACTTCATAAGCTGAAAGAAATTCTCTTCCTGTTCAGCTTAAAGTTTTGTCCTTTCAGGTTTTAGCAGGGAAAAATGCTTAAATATCAAGGAGTCCACGAGAATCAAGAGTGGAACGTCCAAAAAGAGTACCAAGAGCTCATTTCATGTCCTTGACCGTTAAAATTGCTTTGCCTTTCAGTGGGAACTTGTACTTTTCACAAAACCTGATGGCCAAAGCTCTCGTTAATGTTTACTCCTCTCTATTTGCCCTGGAAGTGGGGGGAGGAGAAAGGGCGAGGGGAGGGTGGGTCCAGTAAGGTTCACTGTGAGGACAGCATTGTAAGGGTAAAGGTCTTGGCAGGGTGCCCCTGGAGGGTAGATTTTGTTTTCCATTGGTTTCAGAATGGCCAGGACAGCAGGTGTATAGTGAGGCCCTGGTATAGTAGTCTGTTCAGCCTCCTTTCCTGATTTTATTGGATTAATTCATGGACCATACCTAAGTCTTTGAGACAAACACCCTCTCCCTGTTCCATGGAATGCTGAGATGATTTCCAATCATTCCCCACCTAGAGGTAAGGATGTCTCAAGCCTTGCCAAAGGCAGTACTCCCTCCCTAGCCAAACTAATTTCTTCAAGGACAAATTTGTCTTAATTTGTTCAGGCTAAGTGAGTGGGAGTCCTTATAATATTTGTAGCTGCTCTTCTCTATGGAATCCCTAGCTATGAAGTAGTTTTCTACTACTGTCCTGGCCTTGTATTTGCCATACCCAATACATCATATTCACCACCTGGAAAAAGCTCATCTGCCAAAGGGCAGAATGAGGGCAGCAGAGACAGGGTCAAGCAGGTGCAGGAAGTGTGTTAGATGTTTTCATGCTGTGTAGGAAAGGTAAAATTTCATCTCTTTCCCCTTAGAGTTTGGGATGGGCCCAGAATTAAGTTGATATTAAGACATAAATTTAATATTAAGAATAAATTTAATACAAGTTTCATGTGATCCTCCGTAAGGAAATGAGCCAAAGAAATGGTAAAATCTACATGCTTTTGCATTAGATAGAACAGAGAAAAAAAGTTGTGGAAGAGCAGTTATTGGGGGGAGATAAAGGTAATAGCTCTTTAACAAGTTCTGTTTGTAAAGAATTTTCCTGGCTGTGCCTGCCAGTCAAAAGATGCTTTTCTCCTGATACAGAGGAGGCATCTTCCACGTGGGAGTTGTTCTCCCCTGGTTTCAGAGAGAAGAGGTAGATGAGGAATACCCTACCTCCCCCTGCTATTCGAGCTGCCATTCAGTGAAAGCGAGCCTCATATCCAAGGGGCAGGCTTTGGGCTGGCATTTCTGCCACCCTTCACTTGAGAGCTGTGTGAATTTTCTTCTCTGCAGTTACATAAGTCAACAGATTGCTTTGTTCTGATTTTTTTTTTCAAGACAGGTTATTCTGCCCCCTTGAAATCCATCAAGTGTTAAACACAAAGGATGCAAAATAGTACTGTTCCTCCTTCTGACCAATGGTACTTACGTAGATGTTTGTTAGAAACAAATGTAATTTTTAAGATTGATTTTTATTTGAAAAGCAGATTGATAAGGAAAAAGATCTTCCATTATCTGGTTCATTCTCCACAATGGCTGGAGCTGGGCCTGTCTGAAGGCAGGAGCTTCTTCTGGACCTCCCATGTGGGTACAGGGGTCCAAAGACTTCAGCCAACCTCTGCTGCTTTCTCAGATGCGTTAGCAGGGAGCTGAATTGGAAGTGGAGCAGCCAGGACTTGAACTGGCACCCATATGGGATGCCAGCACTGTAGACTGAGACTTAACCTACGATGGCACCAACTCCATAAATGAATTATTGAAGTTGGGTCCCTGCTGAGTACACGAGGAACCTAAATTGAGAGGACTAGAATGTGAAATATTATTGTCTCTCTCTTCCTCTCAAAATAATTTACTTTTAAAAATTGAGAACATATCTCAGGTTATAGGTAGGTTCCTACCATAGTGTAATTAAATTTCGTCATTTCTGAGAATGTCCCTTATTTCCACAAGTAAATGTCCCTGCTACAAATGACTGTGAATCTTGAGCCTTCAGTCGTCCACCTCTTGCCTTTTACAGTACAAGGAGACCAGCACCTTAATCAACACCATACTTGAGGTTCAGCCACGATCATTTACTGGTGGTGAAGGGAAAAGCAATGATGAAATTGTCCAGGAACTTGTTGCTTCTGTACAGACCAGAGTTCCAGGTAATGAACAGTTCAGGACATCTGTATAAAATGGGAGTTTTGGGGATAAAGTCAGAGCTGCTACACCTGTATCCAAACCTGCTTCTGGAGTAGCCTCTTCCCTACATGGAAAGCTCCAGCTGAATGATGTGTGGTCACACGGAATCGAAGCCAGGTCTCTGGCATCCCTCAACCTCCCATCTCCCACCCACCCCCCTGCCTGGATACAATACAGGTATGTGGGACACAGCAAAGCTTACACTTCTACAAGATGAAGGGGGAACCCTCTGTTTTCCCACTGTCACCCCCAGAGGAAAAGGAACGGGCTTCTCTTCATTTTGTCTGGCTCAGGTCCTCTTACGTTAACATTCTTTATGTTATTTAATCAATCAAGGTCCTATGCTCTCCTGGCACAGAAGATTAAAATGTCCATAGGGAACATATTTTTTGTATTTAAGATTTTAATTATTTGGAAGAATAATTATTTGAAAGAGACAGAGATCTTCCAAACACTGGGTCACTCCCCAAAGGCCACAATGGCTGGAATTGGGCCACACTGAATAGGAGCTTCTTCTGGGTCTCCCACGTGGGTGCAGGGGCCCAAGGACCTGAGCCATCCTCTGTTGTTTTTCCAGGCATATTAGCAAGTTGGATCATAAGTGGTGCATCCAAGACTCAAACCAGTGTCCATATGGGGATTCTGGCACTGCAGGGGGCAGGGTAGCTTTACTGTCTATACAACACTAGCCCTGGGGAATATGCTTTAAAGCAAGAAATGAAATGCACTGGGTTAATGTTTTACACACATACACATTTCCCTGAAGCATGAATAGTTAACCTTGCTTTTGTCTGATTATTTCTATATAAATACAGTTGACTCACCAAAGAGTTCCAAACCGTAGAGGTATTGCTCCAGTTAAGCCCTGTTTATCTGGCTTGAACAAGAGAAGTTGGTTTTAGAAATATGCCAACCAAAGTATATTTCAACATTGATGCTGTAAAAGCAGAAATCGGTGAAGATTGATGGGAGGACTTGGCTCTGTGTGTTTCAGAATCGCTGCAGATGGAGGGTGCCTCCGAGAGCCTCTTCGTCAAGGACCAGCAGGGCCGCCTCAACTCCTTGACCACTGTGCTCGGCCAGGAAGTGGACAGGTTTAACAACCTCCTGAAGCTAATCCACGTAAGAGCGCTGCCCTCTTCCTCCTCATGGGTATCCACACTTCAGAGAGAACCACACACACAGGTCAATGAGCTTAGGATGTCCTATTCCTGAGCCTCCTACATTTCCTTCAGAAACACTACCACCCTTCATACTGTGCCTAATATTGATGTATCCTCCCCTAAAGAGGCCATGCTCCCTGTTCCTAATAATGACAGAGGGAATAAGTGACACTTATAAATTCCAAGTCTTCTCCTTATCTTTAGCATGCCCTGGAATTACCATTGACTCACTGGAAATAGAAGGCCTAAGCCCTCCATAATGATCCAGTGCTCTTTCCTAAGTCTTATTTGCACTGAAGAATATAATCTTCAGGCAAGACTGTGAAAACCAGTGTTTCTCAAAGTGTGGGATACATTATACTATGTGTTAGAACCCTCTGTGGTGTGTATTCAAAATGTGGTTTCCTTGATCCCATACTCCAGACCTACTGGAAGTGAGGCCTAGAAATAAGAATTCAGTAGTCTCACCGCATGATTTCAATGTAACTGAAAGTGAGTAACCATCTGATCCTTTTCCTTCTGCCCAGAGCTTTCTCCCCAACTCCCCTTGCATTTAGAATGACAATAGAATGCTTCCTAGTTTCTCTGTGAGACTTCAAGAGAAAAACACAGACTGTTAGAAACTAGATATTGAACAGTAATAGAAGCAGTACTGCTAACCAGAGAACCAAATGTCCAGCACCAAGGGTTAAGCTGGTAATATTAGGGGAAAACCAGGGTAGAGCATTTAAAGCCAGATTCTTGCTAACCCCTCTTAGGAAAGCATAGGCTCCAAATGTTGCTGTGTGGCTGGAACTACCTAGGCATGGTGCTTAAGCAAGCACTGGTTCAGCAGAATATGTGAAGGTTTCATTTTGCGATGCTAGCAAGCAGTTCAGCTAGGCCAGTGTCAGCTGAGCAGGCAGCCAGCCCTCATCACCTTCCTAGCTTCTACAGTCAGAAAATCAGGGTAAAGATTACAAGCTGTAAAAAAATATTTCCCAGTAAAGTCCCCAACCAGATAGTTACCTCACTGTCCCATAGCAGCCCCGAGGAATCTCTGCACTGGGCTGCTAACTGCTGCTTGATGAGTTCACTCTCAGCCTCAGCTGGTGACTACCATCCGCTCTGGGGACAGGTCCAGTTGTTGCTTTTTGCCAGCCACTAGCAAGGGGAGAAAAAGACCAAGGAAAAGCAGCTTGAGAAAAGATGATCTGGCATTCATGTGTGGTTTCTTCTTACAGTGCATTAGCCAAGACCTGCTCACATGGGCACTACCAGGTGCAGAGTGGCTGTGAAATGCAGGCTTTGGATGGACTACCATGGGTCCAGTTAACACTAAAGTCTGTGGCTGTAAGGAAGGAAAGCAGCCAAGTGCTGCTCAGCTTGCGTTTCACCCATGGGAAGAAGGGCAAATTCAAAGGTCCTGTCCTCTCTCACATCTTCCTGAAGCACCAGCCCTCCCCTCTTTCCCAGAGCCTCCTTTGCTCCCTGTACTAACCACATTGTTTCCAGAAATTCCATCAAGATGGAAAACTAATACATGAGTCACCTTTGTGACCCTCAGACACATCCAGCTGATCCTGCAGGTCAAACAATCCTCCACACCCCAATGACTAGGGGATCCACCTAGTGGAAGTGTTAGGGGAAAGCCAGGAAGTGGCAGCCTGCAGGCCCCCTGAAGCCTTCCTGTGTGAGGGAGGAGACACGTACCTCCACATGCCACATCCACATCCAAAGCCTCCCCCACCATGACCTCTGCACACACTTGCCTCTTGTGACTCACCCCAGCAGGGAAGCAGCACCAGAGGCCTCAGGGTCCACTCAGCTCTCCTCCAGATGGGGAGGACCTGGCCACTGTTATGCAGCCACTGGGGAGACCCAATGTCTGAAATCCGCTCTCCCTTCTAGTCCACAGCAGGGTAGCTGCCTCCTTTGGGGGGGGGGATGCCAACTGCAGTGTGACCTCTGCCACCCTAGAATGACCTTAAGGGCCCTTACTCGACGACTGTTTGGGTTCTCCCTGCATTGCAAAACAGACCTCTGCAACCGGTTTCCTTTTGCTGCAGATAGAGCCTCGGGCACTTGATCATTACCAATACTTTGCTCTTTCAGATCTCTCTGGAAACGCTCAACAAAGCTATTGCTGGACTGGTGGTGATGTCTGAAGAAATGGAGAAGGTGTATAACAGCTTCCTCAACAACCAGGTTCCCTCTCTGTGGTCCAACACGGCCTACCCGTCCCTGAAGCCACTAGGATCATGGGTCAAAGACCTGATCCTGAGGACTGCATCTGTGGATGTAAGAAAATTCACTTATTTGGGGGATTTGATGAACCATAGTTGGCCCTAAGGTCCCCAGGCAGCCCAGACTATCCAGTATCTACTGTGGGATCCTCATAACAGTCATTCCGATTACGATGTTCCTGCCCTAGGCCCTTTCCCCTGCTTTCAGTGTTAATTCCTGGCCATCCTAGAAGTCTCAGCTCCCCACTACGAGGTTCAGAACAAGCAACCCTACTCCCAGACACTCTGTCATGCCCAGATTTGCAGTAGACACAGGGTAGGCCAAGAAGTAGGTGTGGAGCCAAACTCAGGGCTAATGGAGATTTCTGTCCTCTATGTATCTTCTACCACATGACTCTGACAATATAAGGGGAAAATCCACCTCAGAAGCAAAGTGCTTTGTTTTTCCTCCAGCTGTGGCTCCGAAGAGGCCAGCCCAAGTCCTACTGGATCTCCGGTTTCTTCTTTCCTCAAGGGTTTCTAACAGGTACCTGTGCTTTACCTCTAGGGAGCTGAGGGTTTGTAGGAGCTGAGGAAACAGGTGGCTGTTCACCACCTGCCACTGGGGCTGTTGCTCATAGGTCAAGCCAACAGGGCCCTTCCCTTCTTCAAATCCCAGGGCAGAAACAGCAGATGTCCTCCAGCAACCTCACCCTGCTCCTCTCTGGTTGTGGACGCATGGGCATTACTCCCCGCAGCCCACCACTGGCTATCCACCTGCTTATGTCCCGTTCCTGGGCTGCCTCCTTCCATCTGATGTCCCTCCTTGGGCTCTTGACAAGTCTGCCTAGAGAAGACTGGCTGGGGCCAGGGCCTTTGGCTACTAAATGCTAATTAGCCCAGCTCTCATTCTGTTTTCTTAAATATAGTTCATATAACACAATAAGCTTAGGAGCATCCCACTGGCTTGTCCTCCTCTTAACAGAGCCAGACACATCCTCCCTCCTTTCTCAGCCATAACCAGGGCTTGCTACAGCTCCCAGGTCCTTACCTCCCAACACGATGTGCAAGCAACTCTAGAACTTATTCAGACTCAGGTGTCAATCACCGGGTTGTCTGCATGGAAAGGAAGCCGGGGTAGCCTGGTGGGGTGAATAGGATGGTGTTAGGGAGTCACAGTATGGTTTGGTGGGCCCAACTCTCTGGTTTCCCCTGTACAGGAACACTTCAGAATCATGCTCGGAAATACAACTTGCCTATAGACGAACTGAGCTTCAAGTATAACATAATTCCTTCCTACCGGGACCAAGCTGCAGTGATAGAAGCGGCCAAGACAGTGAAGTTTGGACAACAACTGCCCATGGATGAGGAGGTTTGGTATACTTGACTATCAGATCCTCGGTCCCCCTCCCCCAACACCTCCCATCTGCAGGAACAGGAGGGCCAAAGCAGTTACCACACCCCAAAACAAGCTCTCCTTTAGCAATGACTAGACATAAGCTGCCACAATTAGTCTGATTTACTGCCATTTTTTAAGCAATACTATTTCTCTAGATGCCTGAAAGAGGTTAAAAACAAATGTTTCCCAGACTCCCTGTCCAGGCAGCTATGTGCACTGGAGTACCCCTGCTAGTGAACCTGCCCCTCAGTCTTCTCAGCTGATGAATGGTACTGAAGTGTCATGTGACCAACAAATGGCACACCTGTAATTAAGATTAAGAGTAGGCAGAAGGTAGTACACTTAAGTCGCCCCTGGGAATGCCTGCATCCCATATCCACGTGCCCAGTTCAGGTCCCATCTCCTTCTCTTCTGACCCAACTTCCTGCTAATGTCCTGAGAGGCAGCAGATAAACATCTCAAGAACCTGAGTGTCTACCACCCACATGAGAAACCAAGATCAAGTTCCTGGCTCAAACCTGTTGCTATCATTTGGGAAGTAAAACAACAAATGGAAGATTTCTCTCCAACATACTCTGTCTCTCAGCATCACGGGAGACCTTACCAAAAATGCACATTTCCAGGTTTCTTCAATCAGAATCTCTAGCCTAATCCCCAGAACTCTGTGCTTTATAAATTATTGTGCTTATTTGAAAGGCAGGGTCAGAGAAAGATTGATCTTCCATCCTCTGGTTCCCTCCCCCTGTGGCTGCACCAAGCAGGGCCAGGCTGATCTAAAACCAAGAACTTGTTCTAGGTCTCCCATGTGTGTTCAGGGACCCAAGGACGTGGGCCATTCTCTGCTGCTTTCCCAGGCCATTACCAGGGAGTTGCATCAGAAGTGCAGTAGCCAGGACTCAAACCAGCACCCACATGAAATGCCAGCTCCATGCACTACACTCATAGCCACTAGAAATCTGTATTTTGAACAAGTCCTACAGAGGCCCTAAGCTTACTACATCTTGAAGACCACTGCTGCAGAAAACCAGTGATCCTCAAACTGGGCTACAACTAAAACAAATCATAATGTCCAGGGAGTCATTGTGGCAGCATGTAAAGCTGCCACCTGCAGTACTAGCATCCCATATGCTGACCAAACTTGCTCAGAGTTCGAGGCAGATGATGCAAGGGACAATTAATCACAGGACACCAAGGATGCAGATGCAGGCTGATTTTTCACTCTCAAGAAAAAAAACATCAAAAAGTCTAGCTACTTTTTAATAGGGAGCTTTCCAGGAGGGCACTTAGCACATTTTGCTGCTATATAATCCACCCTCTAGGAAGGCGTCCCGGCCACGAAGAGTGGCTAAAAGTCCAGTCCTCTTATCCTTAACCTCCTGCAAAGGAGCAAAAGTCATTACCCCATGATGGCAGACAGTCTGAAGCCCGTTAACAGGTTTCCCAGGGGAATGGCCATGTCAGCATCCTAGGGGGGTTAAAAAACAAAACACTTGGTTTTCAGCTGAGAAGATGCATCATTAGCCCTCAGAGCCTCAGGACTTCCTTCTGTAAAATGTGAACAGTAACAACAATTTGTAGGGAGCTTTTTAGAAGCAAGTGGCAAGAACATGGGACACAGGAGATGGCCCTGACTGCTCATCCCCTCCTCTCACCTGACAACTTTCGGATGTCTTTCAGCTACCCTCTCCAGAGGATGGCGTCCTGGTTCATGGCATGTTCATGGATGCTTCTCGATGGGATGATAACGAGATGGTGATAGAAGATGCGCTGCCTGGACAGATGAACCCAATGCTGCCTGTGGTGCACTTTGAACCACAACAGAACTACGAGCCAAGCCCCACACTTTACCACTCTCCGCTTTACAAAACAGGAGCTCGGGCAGGAACACTGTCAACCACAGGTGAGGGTGCTCCTGACAGCACTGCACACACTGAACCTGTAACACACAAAGGAAGGTCTGTGCCAGTGAACTAGACTTAAAATGAGGCCATCTGTAACATAGCAGCTGACAGATGCAGTAGCTTGTTCTACTGCAGGGTGTAAACAGACTTCTAAAATGAATGCTAGCTGTTATGAGACTCATGAGCTACTGAATAGAAAATCAAGTTTAATGAACAGACATCCAGTTTCAAAATGATGGCCCTGAGTAGATCCTAAGTTCCCTCTTTGCTGCACCAGCTCCATTTGGACTCATTATATAAGCTAATAAGTGGAGGGCCGCGATCAGAAATGGAAATAACAGCCCTGAGAGAAAGAACCAGCTGGAAAGATAAGCTGAGAGCTAAAGGGTGAGCAAAGAAATGAGGACATTTCTCAATATAGAGCATAATGTGATGGGGCTGGGGCTGAGTGTGACATGGTGGAAAGAGACATTTCCAACAGTCGTCCAGTAGCAACCTAGAAGGAGAACACGAAGAAAATGAGAGGGAAGGTGCTAAGTCACGGTTAGGTAGATAAAAAGCTCTCACAAAGTAAATTTTTCAGATGACTTTTTAAAGATTGGTTGGCTATTTATTTATTTGAAAGACAGAACAAGAGATCTCTCAGATGCTGGTTTGCTCTCCAAATGGTCACAACAGCTGGGACTGGAATAGCGACCAGGTCTCCTGCATGGGTCGCAGGATCCCAAGCGCTTAGGCCATCCTCTGCTGCCCTCCCAATCATAAGAGCAGAAAACTGGAGCAGCCATGGCACCGGCACATGCATTAACAAAAAGCCATGTTAAATGGTGGCTAAATGTGTTATGCCGTAACACCAACCCTGGAATGATTTTTCAAACATATCACAAATCCCCACCTACTTGGCACCGGAGGTCTAGGGAAACATACTCCCATAAACTGGGCAAGGTGGCTACTTAATTCTATGTCAGGTTCAAACCCAAAGCAGTATATCAAGGGCTTTGGAAACTGAAGTACAATTCAAATTGCTTCTGAAAATCAACCTGTCATCGGAGTGGCATGTGGTAGGTTAGACTTAATACCACCTCATAGATAACTCAAACCATCTCCCAAGTCTCAGACTACTCCCTGATGCTTGAAATAGACCAAAGGCAGCAAAGATTGAGAACGGAGCTGTTTTAAATGATTTCCCTGAGTCTGACTACTTCCTGAATAGCACATGGATAGCACAGAGCGAATGCAGTGTGCCAAGCACTTAGAAAGCCACACAGGCCCTGGCAGCCCTGCCAGAATCTTTCTCAACCTGAGTTGATTGCTTAAAAGAAAAAAAAATTTCCACAATCTTTTGAAATTCTTAACAAGCCTACCCAGCCTATTTAAAATGCCCATGACAACGATTAACTCAAGAATATATGACCCACAACCAACAGATGGCAGGTCAGATGTGGGACTGGTCAGATAAACACTTCTAAGCAGCTATTAGAACTATGTTCCATGGTGTAAAGATAACACACTAGAAATTAATGTAAAGACAGATTGTTGAGCAAAGCAATACAAACTGCAAAGTAGAAATTTTAGAACTGGAAAAAATGTGATACCTAAAATATGAAATTATATATACTATACACACATATGTACACACTCTGAAAAATGATACCTACAAGATCAAAAGGAAAGTTGGTGAGTCTAAAGACACATCAAAAGAAATACAGTCTGAAACCACACAGAGAAAAGTGAACAGAGCTTTAAGGTCATGCAAGCAATACCGAAAGGCTCATGTTCCTGCAGTCTCCAAACAAAAGAAATATGCTTTGACTATTTTCTCCCCAAATAATCAATGTAATTTACCATATCAATACAGAGGTAAAAATCAGACCAGTAGATACTGAAAAAGCACTTTTCCATGGGATCTGACATTGTACCAGCAATGTCGAGGAACACTTAAATAACTGATTGAATTATAATTCCTCATGAAGGACTATACTATTATAACAATATGGGAAAAATCAGTCAGAGGGTGGGAATTAGGGGAGGGGAAATCCCAGATTCTATAGAATTGAACCATAAAATTCAAAATTAAAAAGCAGTTTTCAAAAAGATAACATTTGTTCATCTATCTCAACTGATAAAAAGGCTGTATAAAAAAAGGTCTATATAGCTGAAAATCATGCCTAACATTAAATTATTTCCCCCTCTTAGAAAGGAAATAAGGAGCCAGTGTTGTGGCATAACATATTATGCCTCTACCTTGGATGCCAGCATCCCATGTGGGTGCCAGTTCAGGACCTGTCTGTTCCACTTCCAGTCCAGCTCCCTGCTACTGTGCTTAGGAAAACAGATGTTTTCGAGGTCTTGCGCCACTGCACTCATGTGAGAGACCCGGGGAAGTTCTGGGCTTCACTGCAGCTAGTTGGAGAATAAACCAGCAGGATGGAAGCGCTCTTGCTCACTCATGTTGTCCAACTCTGCCTTTCAAACAAATAAAGCTTTTTTGAAAAAGAGTAGGGCATGGTCTATTGTCATTACCTTTGTCCAACAATGTGTTGTTATTCCTGCCAATGCAATCAAAAGAAATAAAAGGCTTTCATACCAGAAAGGAACTAGAAGAACTGTCAATCACAGGTGATATGCAACATATTTAGAAAAATCTAGAAGAAACTACTAGAACTAATAAGTAAGGTTTGGAAATTTAGAGAGGAAAAAACATAGGGAAAAGGTCAATCATCCATAGTTATCCAGAAACGACCACCAATAAGAGCCTGTGGATATGAATTTATGGTTGTCAAGATTAGATTCACGAACTGAAGCAAACTGCCTTAAGATAAAAGAGGATTTCCACTAACAAGTAAATACCCACAGTCATCTGAGGATTAACCCTCTGGGGCCTGGCAGGTGCAGACCTTGAGTACTCAGCTTCTCTGGCTGCTGTGCACTCCAGGCAGGAACTCTGGGAGACCTAGGGAGGATGCTAGGCGTGCAGAGATCATTTCTCTACAGCACAGGTTGTGATGATTGCTCCTGATATCCACACTCAACCTCATGACAATGGGATCAACCGAGTCATTTTAAAAAGCAGACATCATCACACTTAATGGTGAAATGTGATTAAAGTAAAAATCAGGGCCAGCATTGCGGCTCAGTGGGTTAAACTGCCACCTGTAACACCAGCATCTTATAAAGATCCCAGTTCAACTCCCAGCTAGTCCACTTGCAATCCAGCTCCCTGCTAATGTACCTCGGAAAATGGCAGAGAATGGCTCAAGTGCTTGGGACTTTGACACACACACGGGAGACCTGGATGGAGTTTCAGGATCCTGGTTTTGGCCTGACCCAGCCCTCACCATTCCAGTAATTCGAAAAGTGAACTAGCAGACAATCTCTCCCTTTTCCTCCTCCTCTCTGCCTGGCTTTGTCTCCTTTTTAGTAACTCTGTCATTCAAATAAAATAACTCTTAAAAATCAATACCAGGACATTTGTTCCAACCCCTAGAGTCTACCATCATACAGAAAGCTCTCAACATATCAGTAAGATAATGAAATAATGTATAAGAATTTAAAACAGGGCCCCATGTGGTAGCCTAGTGGCTAGAGTCCTTACCTTGCATGTGCCAGGGTCCCTTATGTACGCCGGTTCGTGTCCCAGCTACTCCACTCCCTTCCAGCTCCCTGCTTGTGGCCTGGGAGAGCAGTAGAGGATGGCCCAAAGCCATGGGGCCCTGCATCTGTGTGGGAGACCCAGAAGAAGCTCCTGGTCTCTGGCTTCAGATCGTTGAGGCCACCTGGGGAGTGAATCAGCAGATGGAAGATCTTCGTCTTTCCTTCACTCTGTAAATCTGATTTTCCAATAAAAAAATAAATCTTAAAGATATTCTTAATTTTTAAAAAAGGATTTAAAACAAATTGTTTTGCTTTGTGCCAACATAATCAAGTGCATGGAAAGCCTAAAAATCTACTAGAATAAAAACTCAGAACTAATTGATGAAAAGTCAGCAGAATTCCTGTATCCCATCAAAAAAATTGAAAATGAAATAAGCCATATTCAAATAAAAACAAAATGGTTATAATGCACTGAACCTAATGAAATAAAAGGGGAGATTGTTTTGGAGGATCTTAATGTTACCAGAGATGAGGACGCCATGTTGGGCACCCACATCCTGCATCAGAGCACCTGTGAGTCAGTCCAGTCCCTCATCCCAGCACCCTGCTAATGTACACCTAGGAGACAGGAGTGATGGCCAGCAGCTGGGTGCCTGCCATCCACAAGGGAGACCTTAACGGAGTTATTGACTTCCAACTTCTCCTTCTTCCTAAAGCCACCCCCACCACAGCAACCCGGGGCTGAGCCTGGCAAGACACAGGAGCCAGGAACCCCCACGTAGAAAGTCAGGGCCCAAGCACTTGGCCACCTTCTGCTGCTTTCCCAGATACATTAGCAGGGAGTTGGATTGAAATTAGAAGGAAAAAGGAAAATTGGGGGAATGGAGTAAGGAGGGGTGGGAGGAATGAGCCAGCATAAAGAAAATTGTGTGTGTCCCCTTCTCTATCACTCTGCTTTTCAATTAAACATATCGTTTACATCAGAGGCCATGGCTCCAAGGGTTTGGTTATGTCCCAAATTCTTCCAAGACGTAAAGAGGACCTCACGCAGACCCAGGCCCTTGAGGAGGGAGCATGTGCTCTGAGCCACCCACGTAAGCCTAGAGAAGTGGGAGAGAAAGTTGCAATGGGATGCTCAGGATTTTAGGCTACATTCCTGTGTCCCAGGAAATCACTAAGTCTGTATGTAAAGACTGCCTGGGCTTGCTTGCCCTTGAGGTTGGACTAATGGCACTGGGAGGCCTGTCACTCATGACACCACACAAGGAATGGCATAAAATTGTGAGGACAGAAGCATTTTCTGCCAAGCACACAGTATCCTCCAACTTCCAAAACACATGGGGACTGCTGCAAATGCCATGCCAGAAAGAGCCAACTTCCATCCTAAGGACACAACACTTTCCTCATCCTTACCCTGACCTCATCAAATAGCCCAAAACTGATGGCAGAACACCTGTGACCACCCCTGCTCATCTCAGGAACTCAACTGCCTCCCACTGCAGAGCACAGCCAAGCACAGGTGCCTTCCCAACTTACCAGTACCCACCCTTCCACCCCACTTAAATGCTGAATCAGCTGGAAGAAACATGGAAGACAGTTTACAAAGTTATACAAGTTGGACAAGCTATAATGGATCATGTGTTCTAAAGCCTAAAGCTGAAACCCAACCAGTACTGTTTGCTAGACAGCTTCCCGTCTGGATCCGGGTGTCAATTCTCAGCATCTTGCCTCTGTATCAGGAGGCAGTTTCTAAGCAATGACTTTTTCTTTTTTCTGTGTCTTTCAATTAGGCCATTCGACCAACTTCGTGGTGACTGTCCTCTTACCGTCCAAGCGGCCCAAAGATTACTGGATTGCCAAGGGGTCAGCTTTGCTCTGCCAGCTGAATGAGTGAAACAGCACCGACTCAGCCCAGAGATCTTGCCTGGTGGGAGAAAGGCTGAGTCATTTATTATGCAAGCAAAAAATAGGTTACTTCTGAGTTAAGGGATAGGTGAGTTGGTGTGGCTTTCATGTCTCTTATGATCTAAAAATAAAGTGTTTGGAATCCTTCTCTGTTGAAAGCAATGAGCTGGCTTGCACTCAAATCTGTACCCTGGCAGCAAGAGTCAGGCCACTTCCCATCAGGGACCTGCTGGGCCCCTGGGAGGAGCTAGCACTCTGCACCCTCATAGCCGCACAGTCTCTCTTCCTCTTCACATTCATTTTGAAAAGACCCAGTGTACACCTGAGTAACAAGGTCCTCCATGCCTCCATGGTTAGACCAGATTAGAAGGCTCTCAAAGCCCAGGCATGGAAGACTAATGCATTGACTATACTCCTAGAGCAAACAAGCAGGCTAAGAACTTGATCCATGCCAGTTGCTCACACTATGGAGCTGTACACAATCCTTGCAAGGGCCCATGTTTTCTTGAAAGTACAGTCAGCCCCACTGAAGTACATCCACTTCAGGATGAACCTGTGTGGCCAGGTCCCAGCTAGGTGCATTTGAACCCCTGGCCCCTTGAAAGCAGAGGTTGGTGGTCCAGTGTTGGAATGCACCTTCCTCTAGCAAACCATTTTGTCAGCCCTACCAACAACAACCCATTTGTCTCCTTGGCCATAACATGACCCAAGAACTTCAGACACCTGGATGTGACACGAGCCTCTGGAGAAAGCTATACCACCTCCTTACAGGGAGCTGGAGGAAAGAGGTCAGCCACTGTGATCCTGCTTTCTTCTTCTTGCTCTCTCTCTTTACCTGCCCTCTACCCCAGAACAGACCTTATCCTACTTAAGTCACAGAAATTCAGGCAGCACCACTTCTGCCAAAGTTTACTGCACCAATTAGTAGCTATCACTCTTAGAGAATCAGGTAGAAACCAGTGCTAACAACATCACAGGAGGGGCCACAGCTGCAGAAGACAGGGACTTGAAAATAGGCACCCATGCAGCTAAAATCCCAGGTCAGGAAACTGTGCCAACCTCACAGCCCCTTCACACCTGAAGAGCAGAGAGGTAGCAGCATGGCAGAGCTTGGCTGCTGCTCAAGCCAGAAGTTTCTGGAGCCTGCACTTGGCTGTGCAGACCCTTTGCCCACTCCTGCCTTGTAAACCTCTCTAAGCATATGGTACTAGGACAATCTGAATCACAGCGGTAAGCAAATCTCCTGCCCCTGCAGGACAGGGGACACTGAGCCTAGTGCCATCACACCACTAAGGCCATGAAAACCTTGTAGGCTCTGGAAAGGACTGAAAATAACACACATATCACACACACAACACATACCACACATATACACATCACACATAACCACTCACACACATACAATACACACATATACCACACATACAACACACCACAAACACAACACACACTCCACATATACAATACACACATACCACACACACACACACACACACACACACCCTCTAACACCTGGAAGCCTGAGGAAAGGACAAGAAGCAAACCCAAGCAATCAATCTTCCCCTGAAGCAGACGCAAGAACACAGTGACTACTTACCAGCCCCACCCAAGGCCAGACAGAAAGGCTGGGGTTTTGTAAGTTTCACAGAGGCCCAGGAGACCTTGACCTGAAAGCTCAGTGATGGGGGAGGCTAGGCAGAGCCCAAGGGTCCATCCAAGGCACAAGCAGGACAGTTCTCTTGCTCATCTTATACAGAGCATACTCTTCAGACTTTAACTGGAAGTGATATTGCCAATATGCATGTAAGAAAGGAGAAAGTAGAGCTGAAAATCCACTCTCTGGGCCCAATGCAATGGCTCAATTAGCTAATTCTCTCCCCTTGCAAGCACCAAGATCCCATATGGGCACTGGTTCGTGTTCCAGCTGCTGCACTTCCCTTCCAGCTCCCTGCTTGTGGCATAGCAAAACAGTAGAAGATGGCCCAAAGCCTTGAGAGCCTGCACCTGCATGGGAGATCTGGAGGAAGCTCTTGGCTTCGGATTGGCTCAGCTCCAGCTGTTGTAGCCATTTGGAAAGTGAACCAGCAGATGATAGATCCTTCTGTCTCCTCTTCTCTATAAATATGCCTTTCCAATAAAAATAAATCTTTAAAAATAAACACTTACCAGCCCATACAACAAACCTTACCTCTCTCTCCTACCTCCAGTAAGTCTGCAAGATGTCAAGATGTGTCCCACACACTGCACAGAGGGGAGACATGGCAGAGCCAATCCCACGGCCTACCGATTCTCATGAGCCAGGAGTAAACAGGGAGTAGCAGAGAAGAGAAGAGATGCAAGGCCAGCACCTGAGAGGACCCAGTTACAGGAGAGAAGCAATGGAGCACCCAAAGGGTCACTTGCTCCCTCCCTGTGGCATCATGAGAAAAAGTCTACTCCACCAAAAAAAAAAATACTTATTGTCACACTAATTTACAATTACTTTTATACAACTCATTAATATTATAAAGCTGTACACCTCATCCCCAACATTGCTGGGTAGCCCAAAGTCATTCCTTAAAAGGAGAAGCACCACCACTGGGTTTTCTTCATCAGAAACTTCTTCCCCAGAATTGGGCCTCTCAAGGTGAGAGCTGAGGGTCGCATCCAGGAGTGGCCAGCCTTCTGTCTGAGTGGTGAAGCTTCCATCCAGTCCTTCAGTCCTCCATCAGAGCAAGCGTGTCTCTGCCGGAAAGGCCAGCACCCACACCCAGAGCGCAGGTGTCCACAGGGACAGGCAGGCACTGCTGGTCACCATCGGGCTGTGGGGAGGCAGTTGCAGCTCAGTGGGGATGTGCTTGTCCAGCACTGGGATGGCAGTACTAGGAGGGAAAGAGAAAGGCCGAGGCTCAGGATACAGCAGCCACAGAGACCACTGCCTCACCGAGGCCTCCCAGCGCCCATGCAGCTTCTTCCTATCACTCTCAGCAGGCAGGGTTAGTGTGTCCCTTTAGCCCTCTTTGATGCCTTCAACCATTGCTACCAGAAAACCAAATTACATAAGACAATAAGACAAGCATGTTGGCCATGGCCGCTTGGTTCATGGTTCCCATATTACAGAAGTCTTGGTGTAGGGCCAGTGCGGGGGCTCAAGAGACCAAACCTCCATCTTGCAGCACCAGGATCCCATATGGGCATCCATTCTAGTTCCAGTTGCTCCCCTTCCCATCCAACTCCCTGCTTGTGGTCTGGGAAAACAACAGAGGATAGCCCAAAGCCTTGGGACCCTATATCCATGTGGGAGACCTAGAATAAACTCTTGGCTCCCAGCTTTGAATCAGCTCAGCTCTACCCATGTTGGCCATTTGGGGAGTGAACCAGAGGAAGATCCATTCTCTGTCTCAGCTTCTTTCTATAAATCTACCTCTCAGATAATAGATAGATAGATAGATAGATAGATAGATAGATAGATAGATAGATATCGATCGATCTTTGAAAAAAAAAGTCTTGGTGGGAAAGGCCTACCTCAGAGTTTGAGAATTATCAACTTCCAGGCATTCTTAGGCAGGGACCCCCCCCTTACTGGCTGCCCCTGCCAAGTCACAAAGATTCCTCTCTGGGTTCCTCACTTGCACCAATCCAGCTATGGTTCAAGATAGTACAGGCAGAGGGGTCATGACCCCAGGTTCACTTCTTTCTGCTCAGCAGAGGCAATAAGGAAATGGCCCAAGCTGAAGCAGTATTATCCAGGGCAATTTCTTATTCTATCAGTGCTATCCCAGTCCTCCAAGTCCCAGCTGGCTCCCAGATTCTGTCCATTTAAAACCAAAGCCAGGGGCCAACCTGGGGATATAGTGAGTTAACCTGCCACTTGCAATATCAGCCTCCGTACTCAGCGAGTCAGTTTAAGTTTGGGATGCTCCAATTCTGATCCAGCTCCCTGCTGTTGAGCCTGGGAAAGCAGCAGCAGATGGCACTACCTCCCACCTGGGAGACCTAAATAACTCTCCTGGCTCTGGGTCTTGGCCTGACCACTGCAGCCATCTGGGAATTGAACATGCAGATGGAAGCTCTCTCTGTGTCTATTTGTCTACATCTCTGTCAGCCTAACTTTCAAATAAATCTCCTAACTGTAAAATAATAGAAATACAACCACCTGCTTCAGACCTGTCACTGGCCCCCTCCATCCCCTCAGGCATGAGGTTCTCACAGCCACTGCCCTGCCCCAGTTGACCTCTCATCCCTGCTGCTCCTTCTCCTGATTTAGATCACTGCAGAAAACAATCAGAATTCTACGTTTGCCAGGCCTCTGCTGTGTCACTCAAAAGAGCTTCCTGGGGACAGGCACGCTCAGGCACGCGCACACACACACACACACACACACACTGCATTCTCCACAACACCCTAGACTTTCCTAGCAGATAACCTAACTCTGGCTCCCTCCTCATCCAGCTGTGAGCCCCATGAAGCCAGAGCTCATGACTGGCTGGCTGGCTGGCTGGCTGGCTCATCTGACACACACAGAATCCAATACAACAGCAGGTACACAGAGGAGACTCACTGCCATCAGGGTTGAGTTTAAATTCTGGATCCCAGTTTCCCTGATGCAGTTCATCCAGCAGCCCCAATGTCCTCTGACCCATGTCCTACCCAGCTCCCAGAGTCACATTTTGTAGTCGCCACCCACCCCCACATAGCATGAAGGTCAAACATGTCCATTCCCCCACAGAACTGCTCCCAGATCCATGGTGCAGAAAAGGCTGAAAAATCACATTTCTTTGCAACTTTCATTCTATATTTAACAGACCCATCCCTATTCTTACATTTGTTCTCCCACGAACATAAACAATGCCCTTGTCCTGGCCTGAAGCAGTGACCGAAATCTGGATTCATTCATACACATCAGACAGGTGCCTAGGGAAGGCTGCTTCCCCAAGGGGCTCCCATTCATTCCTGGGTCACTGTCGGCTCCCCGTGCACACGGCCCGCTTGCCTCACCTCTCCTCCAGGCGCACCCACAGGTCACTGAATTGTCGCTGTGGCTGTTTCCAGGGTGGCCGCCTTCGCTTCTTCTGGAACCTGTGCTCTTCCTCACCAGGTAGTCCTACCTTTGCCAGTGGGGACACATGGAATGGCAAAGGTGCCCGGGCTGCAACCCCAGCTTCCGGTGCCAGAGCTTCTGGGGTAAGCACTTCCGGAGCAATGAGGGAAGATGGGCCCAGCAGAGATGAGGGCTTTTTACTCTTCTCTCTGTGGGCGGGGTAGAAAGTGGTGTATTTGAAAAAGGGTCACACAGCTTGGCACCCTCCTTGGCTCTTATGGTTCTTCCCTTCCCCCATTCCCAGCCAGCAGATGATCTGAAAATTCCAGCAGGTCAGGGAAGACAGGAATTACTGGTTCCAGAAACCACCTCAGAATTGATCGCTTTGGTCTTTTATTTTTTTCCCCTCATGTAACCTCACTGTACTCTCTCCAAATCCCCGAGTCCCACCTGGGGAGAAACATCTAAGATTTGTTTTAATTGCAAATAATGACCATGCTTTCCTAATAACAAACAGGATTGGCACCATCTTAGAAAGTTGCCAAGGCAGAAAAAGGTGGAAAGTCTCTGCAGACCAGTGGCTTAAGTCAACTGCAGTAGTCGTTGCTGTCGGTCCTTCCTGTACCCCTGTGGAGAAATACATCCAGAAAGAGAGTCTCTCGGTTCTGGGTCCTGGTGGTTATCCCGATTTCCAGATGCAGTGTTCACACGACCAGCTTCCAACCACCTTGCCCCAGACCTGGCTTTAGCCAGCTTTCCTAAAGAGAATGTGCATGTCCATAATTGACAGGAAACAGATTGCTACTAACTTTCCTGCAAAGGTTCTCCCAGACACCTTCTGGGGGAGCAATAAGTGTGATTAGCCTAAGGACTAAGTTTCTTCTTTCAGCAAAGCTTCACTGGCAGGTCTGGGGGAACAACGGCAGGCAGCCTAGGGGAGAACTGCAGCCACTGGCAGTTAATCCTGCCATCTGCCTGAGGAGGGGGAGTGTGTGCCAAGCTCAGGGCTTTCCTCCCCAGGGGGCTCAGGGGCTCCTGTTCATGCCAGAACCTGGTTATTCTACTCCGCCTCCAGAAACCGTCACCTACCAGAAGCCCACCCCAGTTCTGACAATCCCCTAGAACCTGAGGATCTGGTTAGCATTGATGAGCCCATGTGAGGAAGGGAGGAGCGTAAGACGAGAAAGAGATGACATCTACTCGATCCTCAACTACTGTCTGTTGGGGAGAATAATGAGCCTCAAATCCCATGCCCTGCTCCCCAGAAACTCAGGGCAGGTTGCTGAGGGCTGGCCTCAAGGTGCACTGTGTTAAGCTGCCACCTGCAATGCTGACATCTCATATCAGAGCACTGATGTGAGTCCCAGCCACTCCATTTCTGATATCTAGCTCCCTGCTAACACGCCATGGAAAGCAACAGAAGATGGCCTAGGCACTGAAGTCCCTATCATGCATGTGGGAAACCTGGATGGAGTTCCTGGCTGTGGCTTCAACCTGACCCAACCTAGCTGTTGTTGTAATTAAGGACCCTAAAATGGGGAAATAGGGGGCCCAGTGCAGTGGCTCAACTAGCTAATCCTCCCCCTCACACATTTGGATACCATATGGGCACTGGTTCTTGTCCCAGCTGCTCTGCATCCCATCCAGCTCCCTACTTGTGGTCTGGGAAAGCAGAGGAGGATGGCCCAGAATGTTGGGACCCTGCACTCATGTGGGAGACCCAGAAGTTGTTCCTGGTTTCCTGGCTTTGGACCAGCTCAGCTCTGGTTGTTGCGACTATTTGGGGAGTGAACCAGCAGATGGAAGATCTTTGTCTCTCCTCTCTGTAAATCTGCCTTTCAAAAGGAAAAAAAAAAAAAACTAAATCTTTGGTCGGCGGGGAGAAAAGATGGGAAGTGTAGCCCAGATTGGCCTTGTGTGCCCAGTCTAATCCCATGGGCCACTAAAACCAGATCACCTTCCTGTGGGCAGCAGGGGCTGTGACTGCAGAAGAATCATATCAGAGATGCCACCAGCCAGCTTTCGAGCTGGGCAACAAAGCCAAGGTACCCGGGCAGCCTTTAGAAGCTGACAAAGTCAAGAAGACATTGTTCTCTAGAGCCGCCACAGAGCACAGCTTTGCCAACTCTTTGATCTCCAGAGAAACAGACTTCTGATCTACCTAATTGTATGAATCAGTGTCATTTTCAGCCACTGAGCCTAGGAACAACCAGTTATGGCAACAGTGGCGGCAAACTGCAGTGGACCCTAACAGGATGTGAGCCAAGGAGGAGGTGGAGGGAATTAGCTGAGCCCTCAACAAACCTCCCTTCTCCTCTGCCCCAAACCCAGCAACCTCATGGCCATCTCCTATGTCTCCAGCCTGCTGACATGTGGAAAGAAGCAGCCATCATGTGCTGTCCCCAGAGCCCAGCACTCACGGGCAGCTCTGTCATCAAACTGGGACACCAGCAAACAGCCCTCTTGCACTCACTCTCACCAGCCTAGCCCAACTCAAGTTCCATACAGAAAGGGTTACCTTTCGGCACACGCCTTCCAGGGAGGAGAAGGAAACAGCTGCCTCCACACTGCCCTGCCCTCCCAGCCAGCCCCTCACGCTGGCCATTGCCCTGCTCTGCTCCATTTCCCCTTAGCCCCATCCCTTCTCCCTGAACAACAACGCCCTTGGAAGAGCTCAGTTTCCCTTTTGGCTTCATCACTGGCGGCTAGTTTCCAAGATACCCTCTCTGGCAGGATAAATGGAGGTGTGGGGGTCGTCCCTGCAGGGATATTATACATCCACCAACCTGAGACCCTGCTGTGTGCCAGATGCCAGGTCTATCTGTATACATGCTGTTGCTATAACCAAACATCCGAAGGTGGGCAGCGGCCAAACACAGGAGGCTTATTGGGCCACAGCTCACAGTTTTCAAGGCTTAAGAACATGGCACTGGCATCAGCATGGCTTGTTGAGGGCATCGTGACAGGAGCAGATGTTGCAGAGCTACCACAGCAAGACAGGAAGCAGAGAGACTCTGGGGCCAGGCCAGCTCCTTTCATAACCACTTACTACCACAGGAACCAACAGGAATAATGCATTACTCTCTTCCAAGGTTGATGCCCCCAGGACCTCATTACCCTCTCTAGGCCCCACCCCTTAAAGGTGCTACCACCTCTGGACATCACCACACTGAGGATGGAGCTTCCAGCACACATAGCTTTGAAAGGCAACCACACCCAAAGCATTGCACCAACATGAGTGCTTCTGCGGACCCCATTTTGAAAATTAGATTCTTGTTCTGAGTCCCTGGAAGAAAGAGAGGGCTCTAAAACAGCCAGGATTCCTTGGGCTCATGCCCTGTGTGAACTCAGCCTGCAGCAGTGGATGCAGCAAAATGTCTTCTTTGTTCCTGGACCACCACATCCTGAGAGAGAAAACTTGGTTGGGGAACCAGGAGTGAAAGCAGCTGCAAAGGCAACAGCATAAACAACTGAGGACAAAGAGGATGGAAAGAGGGCAAGTGAAGTGTGAATCAGGCTAATCCTCAACTTGCAGCACTGGGATCCCATATGGGCACTGGTTTGTGTCCCAGCTGCTCCACTTTCTTTCTAGCTCCCTGCTAATGGCCTGGGAAGGCAGTCGAGGACGGCCCAAAGCTTTAGGAACCTGTACCTGCAAGGGAGACCCAGAAGGAGCTCCTGGTTCCTGGTGGTCACTTGGAGAGCGAACCAGCAATCAATCAATCTCTCAAGTTTAAAAGAGAAAGAGAGAGGTTGGAAAGATGACATGGAGGAGGAGGGATCCGAGTTGTGTACAGCTCTTGCTGCTGCATGACCTTTCACATTCCTCCATCAGAAATGGGTGCAAAACACGCATCCCACGGGCTGCTTTAGAGGGTTCACTCAGAGTTCATATCAAGCCAACAACCCATCAGTTAGGGCTCTCGGCTTCCCGTGGGCAGGGTGACCAGCCACGTTTGGGAAGCGCACTAGTCCACAGCCCTCAGCAGACATCTGAATTTCCTGATTCCCTTCCCCTCACCTCTGGGGCAGGCATCAGAGTAAGAGGATGAATTAGGAAGCCTGGAAACAACACACACCCACACACCACAGATACATATTCCACACACACTGCACATAATATGCCATGCACACACATCAGATATATCTGCCACCACATACACATGTGTCATATACACATAAGTCCCTCCACCCCACATATCCCTCACACATGTATCATACATACATAGCACACATAATATACACTATATGCATGTGACATGCATTTCCATGTACCTGCCCCACACATACCGTGCAGTATATGTGCCATCTACACAAGCCCCATGCTTATTAGACACATGTACACCACACTACTCACCACAACACTTATAACAGGTATGTCCCATGCTCATACAACAAAACTGACATACCCACAGGTCCCAGACAGGTCCTCTCCAACACCCCAGGGACAAGCACCAGCCCCATCAACCAGGCGCTGGGAAGGCCTCAAGTCTGTCTGCCTCTCCGGGTGCACACAGTCCCATGCAGGAGGACAGACTCACAGCACTGCCAAAGCGAGCCAGGGGCAGAGGGCCTCCCTCCAGGACTGAAGGAGACCAGAAGGGAAAGGGAGGTGGGGAGACTGCGCCGGCAGCAGAGCGGATCCAGGAGGGCAGGGTGTTCCCTGGTAGAGGAGGAAGGGCGGGCAGGCAGACAGGGTACTGGTTTGAGTGCAAGAGGGAGGCATGGCAAGGACAGAGGGCTCACTGGAGCCAGCAGCAAATCTGTGTCCAGAAGGGGTGAGCCTGGGGACCAGGAGTTCAGTGAGAAGGCTTTGAAAAAGCACAGTCAGGAAGCTGCAGGATGTTAGCGTGAGGAGAGCTTAAACAGTTAGTCCCACAGGAGGATGATGAATGAACAAGGGAGAAAGGCCTGGGCTGGGCACCGCCCCGGGATGGAGCAGAACATACCTGCTGATGGTGGGAAGCCCCAGGGCAGGACTTCTGTAACCTAGATATGGTTGTGTGAGGAGTTGCTGGGACTGACACATGGAATATAGGGGAGGAGGGGAAAGGGGGGTTAGACAAGTGAGCCCAGGATGCATTCAGGATGTGCCTTACAGACAACCAGGGCTCCTGGGACGGCCAGGTGGGAGCCTACAGAGGGAGGGACAGAGAGAGAAGCTGAGATCTCCTGAGAAGGAGGCAAATCCTCCACCCAGAGTACCTGGGGTGGTTGGTGGACAAGCAGGACGGCTACAGTGGCACCCTGCATCAGAGAAGAGCAGGCACGGCCACCTGGAGCTCTCTCCCTATAACTAAGGGCTTGGCCAGGAGGGGGCGCTAGTGATCACAAGCTGGGAAGGAGTTGCAAGGAGAGGAATGCAGGTGATCTTTGGGGTTGAATTATGTCCCACCCCAAATTGCTATGCTGAATATGACTGTACCGGGAGCAAGGCTTTAAGGAAATGACATGTTGCAAATGAGGCTGGTAGGATGATTCCTAGTCCAATACAACCAACACCCTTCTAAGAAGGGACCACGAAGGCCCAAAAGTGCAGACAGCTTTGGCAGACAACCAGAGGCAACCACTGGAAACCACCAAGAGGGGCCTTGGGAGACCTTGACTATGGGCTCTAGCCACCAGCACTTGATGCCCAAGACTTCCTGCTGTATGTGGCCATTTGGCAGGGGAAGGGACGGACCCTCTGTGTCCTCCAGAACTGGACATGAGGTAGAAAATTAAATGGGAGGACAAGGGAGGATGGGCAGCTCCGAGTTCTTTACAGAAGGGCCAGCGGCGGCACCACGCGCTTCTGCAGCAAACTGGAAATGCAAACAGGCCGAGCGGGGAAGAAAGGGTGCTGACAGAGCAAAGGCTCCATGCTTGCCTCCCCGCCCCCACCCGTACCCGAGGGCTCAAAAAGGCAGCACGCACACCTCCAGGCCCCTGCCCTTCTACCCCAGTGATCACCCAATTCTATCAGTCTGCCTTCTAAACCCAAAGTCAGAAGGCACAGAGGGTTAAGGCTAATCACCCACCCCGGGAGCTATGGGGTCCCCACAGTCTCGGGGAACCATTCCCTTCACCTTCCTTTCTGCCCCAACACTGCCAGGTAAAAACGCAGCATGCCCTTTGCAACCCCAAGCGCCCACCCAGCCAATCACATCGCCCACACAGGAACGAGGCTGGCCAAGCCCACCCCAGCCCCGGGCACCCTCAGGGATCTCAGCTCCCCTAGCCACTTGCTTGCCCAGCAGACAGAAGCTCTGAAAGGTTACTTGTTGAGGGGTCGTCCAGCGGGGGTGTGTTCTACCTCATAGCCTTCACGCCGCAAAACATCCAGCACGCTGTGGTTGCCCAGGAAATGACCTGCGGGGAGAAGACTGTCAGACCCACGCAGGTCTCAGCCAGCAGATGTGCCCCATGCCATGCCTGCAACCAAGGAATTACCCTAGTCAGCCTGTCCGCTTCCGGATATCACAGGACAGGCCCCGTGTCCTTTCCCAGGCCCGGAAGGACACCAGGACATGGCTGAGGCAAGTTGCCTGGAGCCACACAGCCAAGGAGACAGCCTGGACATCAAAGCTCGGAACCTGGTAAGGCTTCCTGGGGGAAGTGGTGTGTGAGCAGAACCCTAGAGGATGCGGACAGCCACAGGTCTGGGGGGAGAAATGAGGGCGTTCCCAACCATGTGTATCAAGGTCAACATGTTCCGTGGGGAGCAGGTAGGCCAGAGGAACTGAAGGAGCAGCCACAACATGAACAGCACCTTCCAGCAAAGTCAAAGGCAGCCAGACTGGAGATCTGCCTTTCTTTATAAATAAACAAATAAATAAATCTTTTTTTAAAATGCTCTACTCATTGATCACATTTAATAAATCTTTTTATAAAGAATTTTTTTTAATTTTTATTGGAAAGCCAGATTTACAGAGGAGAGGAGAAACAGAGAGAAAGATCTTACATCTGCTGGTCACTCCCCAAATGGCCACAGCAGCCAGAGCTGAGCTGACAAAACCAGGGGCCAGAAGCTTCTTCCTGGTCTCCCACGTGGGCACAAAGTCCCAAGGCCATCCCCTACTGCCTTCCCAGGCCACAAGCAGAGAATTGGATGTAAAGTGGAGTAGCTGGGACATGAACTGGCACCCATATGAGATATCTGCACTTGGAGATGGAGGATTAGTCAGTTGAGCCAATGTGCTGCGCCCCAATCCCACCCGGAGATCTGCCCTTCTTAGAGGTCTCTGCATTACGACAAGCATGTGACAGTCTCAGCAGCCACAGTCAGGGACCCCCCAGGTACAACACCGAGTGGGAAGTAGAGCCCTGTGGAGCCACCACCCATTTGGAAACCCCCAGGCAGGAGCCATCTGACATCAGGGGCACACAGAAGATGTTCCAGCACCAGGGGGAGGGGTGGCACTCTCTGATGTGTCTTGACAACCTCTGTCCCCCACCCCAGCCCTCACTCTGGGCCATCTAAGACAAGGAGCAACAGTCCTCATCCCAGATGGCCAAGTTTAGCAAACATGTTCCCATCCTGCTCTATCCCTACCCCTGCCCCAGTCCAGACCAGACTCTAAACTGGAAACAAATGCCACAATAGGAACACAGCTATAATCTGGGGTGGGCATGAGGGGTTGGAGACAGGAGGCCACGACCACCGATGAGCCAACCAGGAGCCAAAAGATAAGCTCAAGCAGCGCATCTGTAAATAATACACAAGACAAAACAGAAGAAAACACCAAAAGAAAGTTGAACTGAAAACCAACCATAACAATTTGCAGGATGCAAATTTTTCTTTGTTATTTTCCCTCCAAATAAGTGTGTTTGAGATTTATTTTATTTTTATTCGAAAAACAGAGAAAGAAGGAGAAACAGACAAAGATCTTCCACCCACTGGTTCACTTCTCCAAATGGCTGCAGCAGCCAGAGCTCGGCCGGTCCAAAGCTAGGAACCAGGAGCTTTTTCTAGGTCTCTCACTTGAGCCATCCTCCACTACTGTCCCAAGCACATTAGCAGGGGGCTGAACCAGAGGGAGAGCGGCTGGAACTCAAAACGGTGCCCTTAGGGTATGCCAGAGCCACAGGTGTCAGCCCCTCCAATAATGTCTTTTTAAAAATGATACCACTTTCATTCTGTAAGGCTAGTATTACTACTAAGACCAAGACTAAAACCAAATGGAGACAGCACCGGAAAGGAAAGCCACAGACTAATATCTCCCATGAACGCAGATGCAAAACTCTTCAACAAAATATCAGGACCCACCCATACGTCAGAGAAATATACACAACGTGATTTATTTGGGGTATGTAAGACTCGTGGAACATAGAATTCAATTCATGGGTATCTGACTCAGAAGTTAAGACACCACTTGGGAAGCCTGCCTGCCATATGGAATGCCTGGCTTGAAGTCCAGGCCCTAATTCTGATCCCAGCTCCTGGCGAGTGGCCCCCAGAGGGCAGCAGATGGCTGGCGCAGGTGCCTGGTCCCACAGCTCTGGCTTCAGCCTGCTGCAGTCCTAACTACTGTGGAGACTGAAAACAGCGGATGAAGGTTCTCTGTATATATACACCTGTCTATGCAGCCTTTCAAATAAAATTAATTTCTAAAATTTTAAATAAAATAACATCTGCCTCCTTTAATGTTCATCTGTTTTTTCAGTCCCGTCTTGTTTTAATTTGTAGATCAGCAGCTCTGTTACTAGGTAAACATGGGATAGGTCTCCTGATAAATCTGACCCTTTTTTCACTAAAAAAAAAAAAAAGTCCTCCTTTCCCTTTGGCAATAAATAAACTTTTGTTTAAAGTCATCCCTGTCTGTCTGATGTTACAACAGCCACCCCAACTTTGTTTTTATTACTATTTTCAAGGGCTGTAATTTTCCATCCTTTCCATTTCAATCTATTTGTGTCTGAATCCAAACTGAATTCCTCAAGGACATATAAAAGGACCAGCTAGATGGATTATTTTGTATCTGTTCTGTTTTTTTTTTCTGATTATTTATATTTCTATTTGCACTTGTGTTTAATGTCCTTACTGATAATACGGAATTTTCCTATTTTCTTTCTTTTTAAAGATTTATTTCATTATTTGAAAAGCAGAGGAAGGCGGGGAAAGGAGGAGATCTTCCATCTGTTGACTCACTCCCCAAATGTCTGGGACAGGCTAAAGTAAGTCAGGAAGGAGCCAGGAAGGAGCCAGGAACACCATGTGGGTCTCATGTGGGCAACAGTGACCCAAGGGTTTGCACCATTTCCACTGCTTCCTCAGTCACATTCTAGATGGGAAGCAGAGCAGCTAGGGCAAAAGCAGTGCTCTGATGCAGGATGCTACCATTGCAGGTGGCAGCTTAACTTGTGGCACTGCAGCACCAGGCCCTGCTATCTCTCTTATGTTCTTACACCTCTCTACTACTGCACTTTTTAACATTAGGTATTTTCTTTTTTTTTTTTAGGATGTATTTATTTTTATTGGAAAGGCATAAATACAGAGAGAAGGAGAGACAGAGAAAAATCTTCTGTCTGCTGGTTCACTCCCCAAGTGGTCGCACTGGCCAGAGCTGAGCTGACTGAAGCTAGGAGCCTCCTCCAGGTCTCCCACATAGGTGCAGGGTCCCAAGGCTTTAGGGCTGTCCTCCACTGCTTTCCCAGGCCACAAACAAGGAGCTGGGAAGGAAGTAGAGCAACTGGGACACGAACCGGCACATGCAAGGTGAGGACTTTAGCCATTAGACTACCACGCCGAGTCAAATGTTAGGTATTTTCTAGTGCAGCATTTTAAGTTTCTTATCATTTTTCGGGGTTATCTTTTAAGTTATAGTCTTAGTGCTTGCCCTGAGGATTAAAATTAGTAATTTCAAAATTTTAAAAGCATAGAACATTGGTATAAAAAGTAGCTTCTTGTCTTTTTCTATTTCTACAGATTGCAACTGTATATGTTATAAATTTTATGTTTACTGCTTGATATAATTATATAATCCAGAGAGGTAAGAAGAGTTATAATCAGAAATATATGTACACTGTCTTTCATGTTTACCTAATTGCCTACTAATGGTCTTAATGATTTCCTGTGGATTTGAGTTACTGTGTAGTGGCCTTTTATAAAGAATTCCTTGTTTCTTGAAAAACAGGTGCCAATGAAAAATTCTCCCCATTTCTATCTACGAGTATCTTGATTTCTTAATTTTTGAACTATACTTTTTGCTGAATGTGGAAATTTTTAACAGTTTATCTTTTACTTAAGATTTATTGTTGCTTATTTGAAAGGCAATTACAAAGAGGGAAGGAGAAAGGGAGGGTAGAGGAAGAGAGAGAGGGAGAGCGAGCACAGCAGAGGGAGGGGGAGGGAAGGAAGGTGGCAGAGAGCGGAGGACAGGCAGTCTTCCATCTGCTAGTTAACTCCCCAAATGGCCACAACACCTAGGGATGGTCCAAGCCAAAGCCAGGAGCGTCTTCCAGGTCTCCCCACATGGATGCATGGTCCATGCACCTGGCTCATTCTCTACTGCTTTCCCAGGTGCATTAGCAGAAAGCTGGATCCAAAGTGGGGAAGCAGGGATGCAAACCAGAGCCGAAATAGGATGCCAGCATTGCACATAGGAGCTTAACTCACTACACCACAGCTTTGGCCCCTGGAAATGTTTTATGACAGCTATTTTATTTCAGCACTTTTATATGCCCCCACTCCCACCAAAGACCTCTCCCTGGTCTCCATTGAGAAACCTGCTAATTTTATGTGGATACCAGATATGTAACCAGTCGCTTTAGTACGGCACTTTCAAGATTTCCTCTTTTCTTTTGGCTGTGATGTGGCTTGGTGTGAATCTCGATGATTTTCAGACTGATAGTTACCATCACATTTGGGATATTTCCAAGCATTTTTTTATTCAAACATTCATTCTGTTTCTTTTTGTCTCTCTTCTCCTATGTGTCTGTATTGGTCCACAGGAGGCTGTTCCACAGATCTCTGTAGATCTGTTCCTTTTTATCCATTCTTTTTCCTCTCTCAACTAACCTATCTTCTAGTATGTAAGTTCCTCCAGCCAGCTCAAATATACTATTCGGTCCTCTAGTGAATCTTTCATTTCAGGTGCTACACTTTCCAGAATCTCCATTTGGTTGTGTTTTATCATTTCCATCTCTTTTATAAACATTCCATATTTGGGGGAGATATTGCTCTCAAATTGTCTTCAGCCCTTTAGGTATGCTTACTGCAGTTCTTTTAACATCTACGGGCTTCCTCAAGGATAGTCTTGACTGTTTTTTCCCCTAGATAAAAGCCACCTTGCCCTACTTCTTTCTTGCCACAGATTAGTACTGAAAAGGTGGACATTTTAAATAATGCAGTGCTCCATCTCTGAAACTCAGGCTCCCATGGCTATAGTACTGATTATCGTTGTTATTTTTCTTGCCACAACTTGTTCAGTGACTCCCCAGGATCGATTCTGTAAATTCCGTGTTTTCTTCACCTGTGGCCATGAAAGCCTGCTCAGCTGAGTAGTCGGGTAGACTGTATGAATGAACCAGCAGCAGTGACTGTACAACCCTGCCTTAGCTGTCCTCTGCTGCTTTCCCAGCGCCTCCAGAGCGGCCAGAGGGGAGAAAGAGGACTTTCTCGGGTCTTTTTGAAACATGAGCACAGCTCCCCGCAAATACATAACCTTCTAGAATCTCAGCTTTCAAAAACTACCACAGAGCAGCTCATTACCATTTCCCTCCTATGTGTTTTACTTGGTCCCTTGTAAGCCCCAACTGATACCACCGTCTCAAGTAGCTAGGACACTGAACTCCTGCCACCGATTGTTCTCAGCAAATACCCTGGAATCTGAACATCCTCTTTCTTTCATTCTCAGTGAGAGGCACCTTCATCTACCTGGTTACTGAAGCTCCTGGGTCCTGGGGCCATCCAGGACTGCCTGCATTCTAAAGATTCCCCTTTACTTAACCTGACAGCAAGTGCTGTTGGCATCTTTCAAAAGACACCTCGGACGAGCCTTTCTTCATCACTACTGCAACTGTCGGCGCCAAAGCCACTTCCATGTCCTACAGAGCTGGTGGTAGCAACGGCCTCACCGTTTCTCACCTCCTCCCACCAGCTTTCCACAACGCATCCTAGCAAGCCGTGAGTCATATCAAACCAAGCTAGCTTGGGAATGCAACTTTGAGCCAACTATCAGAGAGGTTAGTGTAACAGTGCTGTGAATGAATGTGGTGCTTTGGGAAAACTTGAGATCTATCCTGCCCCTCTAGAATCTGTTAGAGAACTGCTTTTTATACCTACCACAGACTGGAGAATGATGATGAAGGCATAAACAAGTTAGGAAAGCTACAAACCTCACCGTGCTTACCAAACTCAGTCAGTCTTCTTAAATATTCCCAGGACTGTTGCCAGCCCTCGGTTAATTTTGACCCCATTTTTCAGCATTTGTGTTATTTTAATGGAGAAGCAGATTTTGGGAAGCCCTCAGTCTTCCACTCAGAAGAGCTTCTCCTCAACCCCTCCCACCCATTTTATGAATAAAGAAACTTGAAGACAGCAATTTAAGATTATGAAATTAGTAAAAGAATCAGAAAGGACAAAACCTAGCCCAGGAGATAAACTTTTCTACAGAATGCCTGGTCTTTCTTCTCTCTGCTCTTAATTCCTGAGGTTGGAAAGAATGGTATTAAATACTCAAAAAGAGATTTGAAAATGCCCACAAAAATTAAATAAATAATTTTCACATTGTTTCCACATGTGCCACTCATGGTTAATGACAGCTGTCAGAAGAACAGTGAGAGACAAATTTTAGCAGGAGTTTAAAAAGTGAATAGGTGCTAGCCAGTATCCATATGGGCACTGGTTTGTGTCCCAGCTGCTTCACTTCCCACCCAGCTCCTCATTAATTGGTTGGGAAAGCAGAGGAGACTCGTTCAAGTCCTTGGTCTCCTGCACCCACTGGAGAGATCAGCTCAGCTTCAGATCAGATCAGCTCCAGCCATTATGACCATTTGGGGAGTGAACCAGTGGATAGAAGACCTTCTCTCTCTGCTTCTACTCCTCTCTGGAAATCTGCCTTTCCAATAAAAACAATTAAAGCTTAAAAAAAGTGAGTGGTGCCAGAAATAAGTTGGAAATAATAGTGCAGAAGTGAAAGGAATGCCTTCCCCCACTGGCTCACATGCCCCGATCCCACATGGGAAGAGTTGTGGGTGACATCACAAGTACCAATGGGGTTTCAACAGTGCTGGACAGCAGGGTCCCACCTGTCAAGGGAGGCACAGGGTCCCTCATCTCGCTCCACGGCTAACACAAGCTCTGAGCGGCATCCCCCCACTCCCCAAACACACACACACACACACACACACTCACACACACTCACTCACTCACACTCACTCACTCACACTCCCCTTCGTGAGAGAACCGTGAGAACCATCAGACCCGAGAACCAGATCAGAAAAGACCTTCAACTCACCAGCTCCAAAGGCAAAGAAAAAGCCTTTGTCAGGGAACTCCTCCAAAAGGGCCATGACCCGCTTCCCCATCCTCTCGTTGCGCTTGTAGATCAGCTCCCTGCGGAAGTAGCTGTCGATCTCCTGGGCAGTGATGCGCTCCTGAGGCCGGAGCGTGGCATTGATAAAACTGGGAACCTCGGTCAAGAGAAGAAAAAAAAATAAAATAAGGGCCACACAGTTGTTAACAAAGTCATTCCATCATCAAATCCTCTCGCCACACCAGACGCCTGCATCCCACAATGGAGTCCTGGCCGCTCCACCTCCAATCCAGTTCCCTACTAACGCACCCTGGGAAGTGGTAGGTGATGGCTCAAGTACTTAGGTTCCTGCCGCCCACATGGAAGACCAGGATGGAGTTCCTGGCTCCTGACTGCAGCCTGACTGAAGCCCTGCCGCTTCATGCATTTGGGGAGTGAACCAGCGGGTAAAAGATTCATCTCTCTCTCTCTAATAAGTGAATAAATAGATACGTATAAATAGATATTTTTTAAAGGGAGGAGCAGCTACACTATTTTTGCAGTCTCTTGTTTCCGAGCATAACATCATTATCTGCAGGCACAGGTAAAAAATACCAAATGGAGCGTTCTGCGAGAACTTTTAAGCTATTTAAAACAGCATTTCTGCTCCTTCTAAATGACTGACACCACATGTTTATAGAAGAATTTATCTTGCCATAACACAACCAGTTTTTTTCTGATATGCACTTTTCCAAAAAATTCATGTTATGAAACATTTTAGAATTATGATCCTAGCGCCAAAAACATCTCATGTCCATAAACACATGTGCTCCATGAATCTGTTACTCTTTTTCATTATTTCTGCACTTCCTAATTCTCTTTTCCATGTTCCTTTCTCAGCTGGCAGACACCACACCCTGATTCTGATATAGACGTTTACTGCTTCCAGTGTTTGGGCCCACAATGGGACACACGTCCACTAATCTGTGACAACTGGAGTGGTCTTGCAACTCAGTGGCTGCAGAGGGGCAGGGCCACAGTTTCCCCCCACCCCAGCCCTGAGCGACTGCCGTTTCCAAGGCTAACCAGTGCCTTAGTCCCACACCTCCCCTGCTGGCTTCTCTTTCAGCAGCCCCTTAAGACACTCTGAAAGTCCTGTCACCCGGCAGTGAAGCCATCAGTTTCCAGTTTTGAATAACAGATTTTTTATGAAGTGTGTTTTTTCATATGTTTCCATTACTGAACACAGAGAAAGACACAAGGAAAGATCTCCCGTCCACTAGTTCATTACCCCAAACCCCCTAACAGCCATGGCCAGGTCAGGATGATGCCAGAATCTGAGAATTCAATCCAAGTCTCCCACATGGGGACAGGGACCCAACTATTTTAGGCATCACCTGCTGCCTCCAGGTGTGTACAACAGCGTTAAACCGGAATGGACAGTGAAGTCAACTCAAATTCAGGGCCCGGCACAATGGCCTAGAGGCTAATCCTTGCCTTGCAAGCACCAGGATCCCATATGAGCACCTGTTTGTGTCCCAGCTGCTCCACTTCCCTTCCAGCTCCCTGCTTGTAGTCTGGCAAAGCAGTCAAGGACAGCCTAAGCCTTGGGATCCTGCACCTATGCAGGAGACCCGGCTTCAGATCAGCTCAGCTCTGGCCACTGCAGCCTCTTGAGAAGTGAACCAACAGATGCAAGATCTTCCTCTCTGTCTCTCATTCCCTCTGTAAACCTGACTTTCCAATAAAGATAAGTAAATCTTTCAAAATTTTTTAAAATTTAAAAAGACAAATCCAGACACTTTGATTTGGGGATGCAGGTATCTCAAGTGACAACTCAAGCCACTGCAGGAAACACCTCTCCTGAGCAACACTTCTCTTGCTACTTCCTTGAAGATATCCCCTCATTTTCAAATCAATAGTCTTCACCAGAAAAATATGCAATGAAAAAGTCAAATCAGCAGCCTTTAGCTTGCACTGTCAGCTTTGTAAAAATCACATGATTCACCAGAGCTCTTCCTACCCCCTTATGTTTAGCAGAGCATCTCCCAGCACCAGCCTCTGCACAGATAACCCTGAATGCGCATGTAACGACTCCCCTGGCCACCTTGCAACCCCTTCTAACCTCCAAATGTCACCCCCAGCCTGTATCACTCCTCCCTGACCCTCTAGCCCCTGCATGTTACCCACACTCCACACCAAAATAATGGGCTCCCTGGACAGGACAGATGGGAGCAGCCGCAGGAAAGAACATGTATGCGGCATCTGTACCCTGTCTGCCCCCACAGCCTCCCCACGCCCTCCTGTCTTCCAAGGTTTTCCACTGCTTTAAATATCAATCTCTCAACTGATCTTGACTTTTTTTTTAACGTTATTTTTATTGGAAAGGCAGATATACAGAGAGGAGGAAAGACGGAGAGGAAGACCTCCTGTCCTATGATTCACTCCTTGAGCGACCACAATGGCCAGAACTGAGCCGAACCAAAACAGGGTTTTCTGGGTCTCCATGCAGGCACAGAGTCCCAAAGCTTTGGGCCATCTTCAACTGCTTTCCCAGGCCACAAGCGGGGAGCTGGATTCCAGAAAGTGGGACTGCCGGGGTGCAAACCAGTGACCATATGTGATCCCAATGTGTGCACAGGTGAGGACTTTAGCCACTAGGCTACTATGTAGACTCTCAACCCACTCACCCTCCCATGAGTGCCCATAACAATGCCTACCACCACCCTCTCTGGTGCCCCCCACTCACCAGCTCCTTACACTTGGCTTTGTCTTGCTTTTATTTCTCCCTCTAGATTTTCTGGAAAGCTCCCTACATCTTTTAACTTGGCTTTCAATTTTTATTTATTTACCTGTTTATTTGGCAGAGAGAAACAGCACCCAATGGTTCACTCCCCAGATGTCTGCAATAGCCAGGATTGGGCCAGGCTGAAGCTGGGAAGCCGGAAGTTAATGCAGATTTCCCATGTGGGCAACAAGGACCCAAGCACTTGAATAACTGCTGCCTCCAAGGGTATGCACTAGCAGGAGGCTAGAGTCACAAGCCAGAGACAGATGTGTAATCTACGTATTCCCACATGGTACATGGGAACCAGTGTCAACTGCTAGGCTAAACTCCCATCTCCATATTCCCAGATATTTCAGTTATTACCAAAATATCCTGGGTGGATGCTGAACTTGGTTTGTTTTGTCCCTCTCCCTGATGCTGCTGGCATCAACCTTCTGGCCCATTAAAGACTTCTTTGAGGCTGAGAAACCTAATGCACACCTGGACAGCATCACCTAAACCCACCAGTCTTGGGGATTTACCTGCCAGCAGGTCCCGAAAACCACCAGGGAGGGGGTGAGGTGACAGTGTTGTGCGATCGCAAGAACCACCAAAGACAATCCGGTCGAGCATGTCCACTTGTTGCAATACAAGCACAAGCTTATTTAGGCTAAGAAAGGGGGACATCTCTCAACAGTTCTCTTACACAACAATGGCACTGCAACTGGCAAGAAGCTACATCTATCCTTTTAGACCCTCCAATCATATCATAGGTCATGTACAATACTCATGACTAGCAGGTAAGCCATGGGTAATGGCCACCGGGTATCATGCAGAGATCCAGGGGTGATCTCCCATACCCCAGCTCCCTTGTCTCCTCCAGTATCCTCACACAGGTGGACCCTCATCCTGGGAAGGGGCAAGAGAATGGCACTCTTCCCTTTCCACACACCCCCAGTATGGGGAAGATGGAGTGGTACCAAGGTTCTTCCTCTGGGAATCCTGCTGAGAGAAACTTGATGGCTCTCTTGTCCCTCCCTCCTCCTGTCAGGCTTACCAGCCACTGCCTTCCTCTTGATGCTACCAGCGCACCTTCAGCCCGCTGGCAGACCCACACTCCTCCTGTAATCCTGCAGCATGGAATGGCTCGTGTTGCAAATGCCAGCAGCATCCCTGACCCTCAGGCACCACCCCTGCAAGAACGCCACAAACACTCCAAGAGGCTCACCTGCCCCTAGAAGCCACTGGAAGCTACAGGGAAAGTCTAGCTCCATCCTGTCTCCAAGTGTCCTGACCTAAGTCTGCTGGGCTGACTCACATCCCTTGTTCTCTCTGAAAGCTGGTGGTTCTGCCCCCAGCTGCCGAGTCCTTTGCAGTTTCACCCTCTGCCTAGGAACCCAGCGTTACCCTGGCAGTGACCCTAAAAGAATGCCAAACAAAGAATGCCTTAACAAAAAATGCCCTAACCAAGAATGCCTTTGTTAGCTGTGGCACTTCACCTAATGATATCTCAATCTATTTCAATTTTATTTTTAGAGCCCTTCGTGACCCCAATCCTTTGCACACAGGATGTCAAGGTTGCGGTGGCGGCGGTGTGAGGTAAGCAGGAGGCGGTAGGGCAGTATTTGTTCTTACACAATACTGTGACGGCACAGGCATGGGCAGGGGGGTTGGCAGGGGAATGTACTCACCTGGGAGCTGCCATGACTGAAGATGACAGAACTGAGGTCTCCACAGTTATAGTGTTTGATGAGATCCTCTGTCGTGTAGGGGATCTGCAGGCTGCCAGCTCGCAAGCTTTCCTGCTGCAGCAGGGTCTGGTTCAAAGCAAAGATCACCTGAGAGACAGAAGAAAGTAGAGGCCCCTTGTAAGTTTGCGGACCAGGCAGCTGCTCCAGGGCAGCTAAATAATAATAACCACCGCAGGGCATCCAAAGGGAAAAGGAAAAACAGCCCTGCCTACAGCAGCCCCCACTGGGATCACACCCTAAGAACTGCTGGCACCCTTAAATTAGGGATTGTCCGAGAGATAAGGGACAAAAAGAGCTGGTTTGTAAGGAGTAAGCCAGGGTTGGAAGGCAGGGTAGAACAGGAAGGGGCTGTGCAAACCCAAGACCCAAAAGGTCTCAACTGTAGGAAGGGCCAAAGAGGAGCCTGCACTGTGGTACAGTGAGGTATACAGGGTCCTGTGATGCCAGCATCCCATATCGGAGCACTGGTTTGAGTCCCAGCTGCTCTACTGCTGATCCAGCCCCCTGCCAGTGTACCTGAGAAGGCAGCAGAGGGTGGACCAAGCGCTGGGCCCTTGCTATTCATATTGGAGACCCAGACAGAATTCCAGGCTCCAGGCTTTAGCCTGACCCAGTCCCTTCTTTTATAACCCTTTGGGAAATCAGCACATGAAAGATCCTTCTCAACCTCTCTCTCACTCCACCTTTAAAATAAATAACTCTGGAAGGAAGGAAGAGAACTGCTACATATGTTTCCTCTGTTTTGTTTTAAAGATTTGTGTATTTATTTAAAAGGCAAAATTAGAGAGAGAGACTATGAATCGATCTTCCATTCACTGGCTTTACTCCTCCAGATGGCTGCAGCAGCCAGGACTGGGCCAGGGCAAAGTCAGGGGCTACATCCGGGTTTCAGATTGGTGCCCATGAGATGCCATTGTCACAGGTGGTGGTGACTTAACATGCTGCACCTCAATGCTGGGTCCCTAGTTGCCTCTTAAAGGGCCACCTCTTCATACGATCTCAGAGGCAACTCCACAGTTGGTCATAACATCAAATTAGTGAACCCCACTGTCCTCCACTCCCACCCCTGCCCTTCACTTACCCCAACACGCCCTGTTTCTATATTACGCAGCCTTAACCACAGGCAGGGACAGATCCCTCCTTGTGAAATCCCCCAGTTTCCTCCTCTCACCCGTGCCCCTCTCAGGAAGTGGCTCTCTCCAAGGCCTGGGCCCACCTCCTGCACCTGGGGTGTTTTGAGCCACAGCACAGACCCGGTATTCCACGCCTCTATAGGTGACAAACCACAGTTGGGAGGCTGCTGGGTAGCATGTGGTCACAGACCAGCCAAAAGACACAGATACACCAGGCTCAGGTATGCAACTTACAGCCTGCAAGGAATCACAGCCCTCCACAGACAAGAGTACTGCACTCGTTAAAGATCTTATTTATTTGAGAAGCAGAGTGACAGAGAGGGAGAAGCAGAGAGAAAGATCCACCATCTGCTGGTTCACTCCCCAAATGGCTACAATGACCAGGTCCCTGCCAGGCAGAAAGGCAGAAGGCAGGAACTCCAGCCTGGTCTCCTACATGCTATCAGGGACCCAGATATTCGGGCCATCTCAGTCTGCTTTCCCAGATGCATTAGCCAGAGCTGGATCAGAAGCAGAGCAATTGCGGTTCAAACCAGAATTTATAGGTGATGCTGGCATTACAGGTTGCAAGCAGCTTTAAACCACTGTGCCACCACAGGGGTCCCAAGCACTGCACTCCAAAGATCAATAATTGGTACCTCCCTCCAACCTCCAAGAATTGCTGCCGCCTGCCTGCAGGTGAGCTGTAAGAGCAAGTCTTCAGAAGTGAGGGAAAGAGAGGGGCACCAGAAAGTGCCAACTGGGGCCAGTGCTGTGGCACAGCAGGTAAAGCTGCCACCTAAAACACAGGCATCCTGTTTGGAGCCCAGCTGAAGTCCCAGCCTCTCCACTTCCAATCCAGCTCCCTGCTGACGGCCTGGGACAAGCAGTGGGAAAAAACTCAAATGCTTGGGCTCCTAACAATCACATAGGAGGACTGGGAGAAGTTACTGGATCCTTGGCTCAGCCTGATTCAGGCCTAGTGATTGCGGTCATCTAGGGAGTGAAGTCCCCAAATACAGCCTTCAATGCAGACGCTAGACCATCAGACTTGAATTGGCTAGCCTCCTTCCTTCAACTTACGACGTCCTTGCCCTGTGTTTTGATAGCACTCATTGAATCAAGTAAGCATAAATCCAGCCCTGCCAGGTTCTGACCACCAGACTCCTAAGGTCATCTGCTTCTCCAACACATTAATACCTTGGTAACTAGTGCTGTCTTAAGGGGGTTGTTTAAGGGACTTTCGGGAGGTAGGGGAAAAATACTCCAGGCCCAGGGAAGTACTAAAGCCTCTTTGGCCATCATAAAAATTCCCTGAAGAGTGTTGGCAATGCTGACCAAAGAGGAACTTGGACATGAACTGAACCATCACTGTGATCCCCACCATCCCCTCATCAACCGGCTGGAGGCCCAACACACGGCTCCCCCAGCTTTCGTTTCCCTTGTTCCTGACTCCTCCTCCACTGTGGCCCCTGTAAAAACTCCCCAGAACCCCCATTCAGCAGCACAGTTCTATGGCCATGAGTCTCCAACCTCAGCTACCAATAAATTAAACTTTCTCTTTCCTTTATCCTCCCCCTTTCCCACATGGACAGGATCAAGCTTTTCAAAACACCTACACCATAGCTTTCACAGGCTGACCTATATCCTAGCCAAAAGAGATGTGGCTGTCAGGATGCTGGAAAGCCTAAAATCCTTAACCACTTAAAAACTTGTTTCAAAGGAAACCCATGCTCTAAGTTTCCAAGCCCAGTTTTCAGAATACACCAGGAAGTTCCAAACACAGCTCCTCTCTAGAGCTTCCCATGTCATCACCAATTTGTCGAGTGACTCAGTGGATGTAGTGCCAGCAAATTATCTCCAATAAAAATCGCTCCCACCTAGAACCCTGTCACAGTCTCAACTCTTATAGCAGGTAGCACAGGGCAAGACCAGACATTCTAGGGAAAAAGAGCTCAATGTGAGGAATGGTAGAATATTAGAATTGAGACCAACTTGGAAAAGGACACTCCAAGACCAAGATTTTAGTGTGATAAACTGTAACATGGTAGATAGTCTGACCTAGTGGTTAAGATGCACAGCAGAGTGCTTTGGTTAATTTCCGGCCCTGGCTCGGGAATACAGCTCCAAGCTGATGCAGGCCCTAAGAGGCAGTAGTAACAGCTCAAGTTAGTTCCTACCATCCATGTGAGAGATCCAGATTGAGTATCCTGGATCCTGAGTGGGAAATCTGAGGAATAAACCAGTGAGTAGGCATGAGGGTTGTTTGTCTTTTTTTTTTTTTAAGATTTTTTTTATTGGGAAGGCAGACTTTCAGAGAGAAAGCCAGAAAGATCTTCCATCCACAGATTCACTCGCCAAATAACCATAACAGCTGGAGCTCAGCCAACCTAAAGCCAGAAGCTAGGAGCCTCTTCTAGGTCTCCTACGTGGATACATGGTCCCAAGGCTTTGGGCCATCCTCGACTGCTTTTCCAGGCCACAGGCATGGAGCTGGATGAGAAGTGGAGCAGCTGGAACACAAACTGGCACCCATATAACATGCTGGTGCAAACAGGCAAGGATTAGCCCACTGAACAAGTGCTGGGTCCTAGCAGGATGGGACCCCAGCCCTGAGGACAGAAGGGACAAGGATACAGTGGAGGGAGGCGGGGCTGTGCACAGCAACAGATTAAGAAGCTAGCAAAGGAGAAATGCAGATTTTCAGGCCAAGGAGGGCACCCCAGAGACAGGTCCCCACACTTCTTCCCTTCAGAACTACAAACATCAGCAAACAGGAGCAGTAACTCTGTTACCCTCTGCCTAGCTCACGGTGGCTACACAGAGAGCATGCTCAAAGCTTCCCCAGTGGTGCTGCAGAAGTAACTGATGGGCACAACCATGTCCAGTGACTCCAAACAGGAGGCAACTAAGAGAACATTTTCAGCAAAATAATTCGAAAGAGCCAAACACTGGAGAAAGTTCAAATAAATATTCACCCACAAGAAAACTGACAAATTATGCTATATGTATCAGTGAAATGTTACATGACAGTGAAAATAGTGAACAATTTCACCCAACAGCATAGGTGAATATAGCACAGCACTGAGGGATCTTGCAAGAAAAGAACAGATGCAAAGAGTTCCGCTTAGAAGCCCCACCGTGATGGCTCAGCTGGCTAATCCTCCCCTTGCAAGCATTGGGATCCCCTAGGGGCACCAGTGTTCACATCCTGGCTGCTCCACTTCCTATCTAGCTTCTTGCCTGTGGCCTGGGAAAGTAGTGAAGGCTGGTCCAAAGCCCTGGGATCCTGCATCTGTAGGAAGCCCCTGACTCCTGGCTGGCTCAGCACGGACCACTGTGGGAGCGAACCAGCAGATAGATCTTTCTGTCTCTCCTTCTCTTTGTAAATATATCTTTCCAATAAAAATAAAAATCTTCAATTTAGAAAAAGAGTTCCACTTAGAGAATCTTTCATAAATATGACCCAACAAGTACAGTGTTTATTTATTTGAAAGACAGAGTTACAAGCAGGGAAGGAGAGAGAGACAACTTCCATCTACTCTCTCACTCCATAAATGGCTACAATGGCTGCAGTCAGCCCAATATGAAGCCAGGAGCTTTTCCCAGGCTTTCCACATGCAGAGGCCAAAACACTTGGACCATCTTCCATTTCTTTCCCAGACCAACCACCAGCAGGGAGACAAATCAGAAGTGGAGCAGTGGAGCTTCCAATAGTAGCCCATATATGATGCCAGAGCTGTAGGCAGAGGCTTAGCTTTCTACATAATAGCGCCAGCCCCGAAAACTGGTATAAACCCTAGGAAAACACACACAGCACAATGCCCAAAGACAGAACCCTGTAAACGTAACTGCTTCATTTCTGGGCTGCACTTACAAATGGAAGATTCAAGCTCAGCCAGAACAAAAGACATCCTCACAACTAACCAACAGCTTGCTTCCACCTAACTGAGCCAGCTGAGAACACATGCTCATACGTGGACCAATAACAGTAGCCACAGGAAGGCTGACTGGGTTGCAAACAGGTTTCTGTGAGGGCGGTATGATGCTTCAACTGGCTAGTCATCCACTTGCACGAACCAGCATCACATATGGGTGCCAATTCATGTCCCGGCAGCTCCACTTTCCATCCAGTTCCCTGCTCGTGGCCTGAGAAAGCAGGGAGGATAGCCCAAAGCCTTGGAAGCCTGCCCCCACATGGGAAATCTGGGAAAAAGCTTCTGACTCTATTACAGCCATTGACTCTAGATTCCTGACTCCACTGCAGCCATTTGAGGAGTGAACCTGTGGATGGAAGATTGTTGTCTGTCTCTTCTTCTCTGTAAAATTTGCCTTTTCCAATAAAAATAAATCTTTAAGAAACAGCAATCTCTATTGTCCCACACAAGAACTGTGGCTGGGAATAAACCTGATTGTGGAGCTAAGGGAATACCCTGGTTGGGCTGCAATTCCCATTGGCGAATGCAAGTGCCAGAATCAGTGCATTGTCCTGGGCTGAACGTGGCTGCAATCTCCCTAACCATGGGTGTGACCTGGGTCTGGTGAGTGCTGGGCTAGACTAGATTCCAGCACCCACTAGTACTCACGAGAGTCAGAGTGGGTATAGAACAGGCTGTGCTAGGTCTTGGCTCTCACTGAACCATGCGAGAGCTGTGTCTGGGTATGGACCAGGCGTGAATGGGCTGCAACACCAAACAGTAAGAACCAGAAAGGGTATGGACCAATTGGGCAGGGACACCATTCCTGCCAGGACAACAGGTGGACAAACTCAATCTGGGCCAGGGACACTCCAGTATGCACAAGAGCTGCCACTGGGAGACCAGAAATAGAAATTCGGTGAATTCCTTTGTCAGGTTGCAGTCCCTGCAGGTAAGTGCAAGAACCAAAGCAAGGAGCAACCCAAACCAGGCCAGGTTACAATACCCACTGGTATACACATGGCTCAGGTCAGGGGGTGGGCCAGGCCAGCTCATAACATCCACTGGCAGATCTGAGAGTCAGGATGGCGTGCAGGAGAGGCCAAGTCAGGCCACATCACCAACCAGTTCACACCCAAGCAAGAAGTGGGGGCTGACTAGGAAAGGCCAGGCTGCAGCAGCAACCAGCACAAGCTGGAACTGAGTACAGGTTGGATTGAACTAGGCTGAATTATCCACTGGTAGATGCCGAGGGAAAATGACCATGTCAGTCTGGGGGTGGTGGGTGTCAGGTCCGTGAGCCCCAGGAGTGGGGGTCCAGTGTGGCCCTGGATCTCCTGGCCCATGTCCTAAGGCCCATTGACATAGTGGGCGTCAGGTCCATGAACCCTGGGGGTGGGGGATCTGGCAGGTCTTGGATCGCATGGCCCCGGGCTCACAGGCCTGCCTGCACACTGGTCACTGGATCCATGAGCCCCGGGGAGTGAGGGTCCAGCCTGGGTTTGTCTGACTCAGACCCATGAGCCCACCTAGGAGAACTGGTCCTCCTCAGTGTAGAGGATAGAGGGGAAGTCAGCAGACCATGGTGCACATCAAGGATATGTTAGCTTTTTGGGGCCTACAGAGGGCCTATCATAGCAGAGAATGGAGAACAGAACATATGGACAACTACCCCAGCCAGTGAGGACAGCAAATATCTGGACAACTGGAGACTTTAAGACTATAAGATCAATGGTGTCAGTCAACGGGCATTGGAAGGAATTCCTCATCCATAGATCAGCAAGATCGACAACATTTCAAAACTATTGCATCCACCTGGGCATCTACCTTTGAAACATGTGCCACTGTGAACCTGGCACTGGATACTGGGGTGGTTGGGAGGCTGGGTACGGCCTCTCCCCCTATCTCCTCCCTCTCCCCAGAAATGAGAAGAAGAAATAGAAAGCTTGGAAACTGATCACACCCACCTCTCCCTAACCCAAGATCTTTCCCTGATGGACTAGGCAAACATTATTTATCTTTTTTAATGGAAAAAAACACAATGGAAAATGCCTTGTCTTCTAATGAAAATAAAAATCAAGAAAACCTAAAAAAAAAAAAAGAAAGAAAGAAAGAAACAATAAAAATAAAGCCAGATTTCTGAACCAATAGCTAGCAAGAAACGTGACCCTTAGGCAGGTCACAAAGATTAGTTGCCCCTCACTAGGGAGGTGAAGATTTCTCTGCACACCCCTCCTAAAACTGTTCTGCACCTCTATTGTTAACAAATGCCTTGCTAGAGTATAAACTATCCTAAAACTCACTAAGTTCAGTTAAGTTATGCTTCCCAGGCAAGGCCTGCCTGATTACTCAGGCACCTACACCTCAAAGGCAAGGAGAGGCAGCACCCCCACTTCTTCAAAAAGCCCTGTCCTGGGTATGGCACCACCACCCAGCTAAGCCACTGAACGTCTCAAATCCCCGTTTCACGGCCTGGAGCTAATGCTCCTCATCCAAGGATCACTGCCTCCATTCAGTTTCCACCTCCGAGCAGAGGTTAACAAAATCATTCTTCTACCCCCAAGCATTGTATCCTCTTCTGTCCCAACTCCCTAGACAAACCACAGCCCTTGCAGGGACACCCCTACACGGTATATGATCCTTCATGCCCCCTCCCCACAAGCCATGCCACTTACACATGATTCACTGATATTACACTGGCTGAATCAAAGTTACATTCAAAGAATATATCCATACGCCCCAACACCTCCTCCACTTCAACTCCCCCCCACACCAGAATAGGCTCAAAAGCCACGCACAAGCAGAAATCACCCACCTGTAGGTCAACCACCAATTAACTGTCTTGCTTCAAGTCTCTTAATTTTCACTGGTTTGGATTTCAAGAGTACGAAACAGCAAGAAAGACAGACTTGTTGGAAATTATTACAACTAGGACAAAAACCATATCAGTGCAGACTTGTTTTTTTTTTCTTCAAGATTTATTTACATTTTACTAGAAAGTCAGATTGACAGCAGAGACAGGAAGATCTTCCAACTCCTGGTTCACTTCCCAAGTGGCCACAATGGTAGGAGCTGAGCCAATCTGAAGCCAGGAGCCAGGAGCTTCCCCTAGGTCTCCCACACAGGTGCAGGGTCCCAAGGCTTTGGGACAGGAAATGAACTGGCACCTACATGGGATCTCCATGCATGCAAGGCAAGGATTTTAGCTACTAGGCTATTGTGTCAGGCTCCAGTGTGCAGTTTCTAAAGAGGTCTTACTTTCTCCCTTGAAAAAACTAAGATAGGCCCCTCCCTCACACTAGAGCTTGCCTTAGCTTTATTTTACAGTCTTAAAAAAAAAAAACCTATGACAGACTATACTACTGTAACAATATGGGGGAAATCAATGGAGGAGAGGGTATTTGGTGAAGGGGAGGAGAAATCTCAGAACCTATGGAACTGTATCATAAAATCCCTCTAATGACACACTCGTCCCATTGGCAGGGCCCTCCAAAAAGCAGTGTTCACTGGAGAAAGTCACAAGCTTATGACCAGACCACGTGCCTCAGGGTCCAAACTCCCCTCACCTTCTTCCCCTCTACCCCCATGCCTTGCCTCCCCTCCCACCCTTATCCCTCCACTGCCCTTAATAAGATTCCTGTCTGGAGAATCAAGATGATGGAACAGGGTAAGGACACTTTTAAACAAACAGAAATATTAGCCAGTGTCAACCAGAGAAGGCACATTTCAGGAACTAGGAGAAGACAGAACTACAGCAGAGGTGTACCTAGAGACTGACAGACACAGAAAAGCAGCGAAAACAACGGTGTGGAGTTGTAGTGACTGATACACCAGCAGCATTCAGCAACTGGTGATCTGAACTCCACTGGCAGCTGGAACTCCACCAGCAACAAGGTGGGAAGAGACATTTACTGGGAGCTCAGGAGGTGAACCAAGACAAAGAACTGCCCGTCCTGCTGATCTGTTTGATTTGACCAGGAGCAGAGACAGAGCAGCAGGTACCAGATGGGTGGTGCAGGAACAGGGTGGATTTCACAGCCCATTCCGTCCCTTAGAGCTGGATTAGGCACCATTTTGTTTAAGGAGGCAAAGGTGATGGGGCAGGGCTGCACCGACCTGGGAGTAAACTGCAACAACGTGGCATTCTACAGGTTCCACCACCCAAGACGGGTCTGGGTAGCCCTCAGACCTGATGGCCAGCAGGTCAAGAACTCTAGTAGGGCCACCATTTTATACAGTGTGGCAAAGAATTTAAGACCGCAGGGACAACAATGAGCTGCACATGCACTGAGCTCAGCTAGATCTCACTGAGCTCAGTGCATTGCACTGGTCCCACAGGGGAAATAATACCAACCTTGGCATTGTACAAGTCAAAATAGGTCTGTGTGACCCTCAGACCTAATGGTCAACAGGTTCTAGCAAATTCTGCAAAACCAACAATCTAGCTATATAGTACCCCTGGTGTCTCCCTAATCCTGGGACCTACTCCAACCGGAAGTGGGAGAAAGGTTTCAGAGACAACACTGCAGCCTCAGCATGGGATCACAGGAGGTGGAGAATGGTGAGCCAGGAGCTGAGTCTATGGAGACCATGGTGGAAATCTAACATAAGAACCCAGATCTGGAACTAGCTGGAGGGAGTGGCACAAGTGACTGCAAACAAAGAGCTGTATACCAACTGTAATAAGGAAAATCAAACTGTAGACCTGAAGGTGACACAGCTTAGAAACCTGTCTCAAGGAGAAGAATCCGATAACCAGACGTACAATGACCAAGATCAAAAGAGACAGAGGCACAATGAATATTACTGAAGACTTCCCTGCAAAGGAGCAAAAGCCTTTGCCAACCTCAGAGTTCACGGAGGAAGACATCAAAAAAATGGGGGATTATGATTTTTTTTGTTAGTTTTGTCTCTTCAAAACACTTCTGATTAAATTCTTCAATAACTCCTAGATCATACAGTAGCATCATTTTCTTTAAGAAGGTTCTTGATTTTTCCATTTCTTTAGCAACACATTTGTCATTCAGTAGCATATTATTTAACTTCATGGTGGTGTTAATTTCTTTTTTTTTTTTCTTCCTGTTTTGGTTTTTTGGCTTTTCATTGAAGGGGAGGTACAGTAGCTGCACAATAGAGACTATCAAATCTAGCAGCATGTTATTTAACTTCATGGCACTGTAAATTTCTATTTTTCTTCCTGTTGTTGATTTTGTATTGTGGCTTTTCATTGAAGGGGATGTATGGTAACTGAATAATGGAGACTATCATATCCAGATGTGAGGATACAATGTAGTATGTGTTTCTACTTCCAGACAAAGGTGGACTCCCAATGAAACTGTTAACTTTATCTTGACAATAGGATGCTGGACTCTTTGCCATTGTCCATGCCCACAGTGATGGACATATGACTGTGAATGAAGAACTATTCTATAGTAATGACATAGAGGAACTCAGAGAGTGGGGAGGGACATGAGGAGGGGATAAGGGAAATCCTAGGGCCTATGGAACTGTATCATAAAATGATAATAAAAAAAAGTTTAAAGAACAATCTTCCTGTCTGACGTTTGCAGCAGGCCTGCTTTTCTCTTTGCCAAGGCTTCCTCAGCTGAAGGGAGACCCAGGTCCCAGATGGGTTATTGTTGCTTGAGTCCCTGGGTTGGAGGGGGTCGGTGAGGGGGTTCCCCAAGTCTGGTAGATGTTTTCTGGGGGAAAGACAAAGCCCCCCACCCCCAGTGGAGCTAAGCCACTTTGCAGCTCTCTCAGCCCGGTGGATCCAACGGCTGCTCTGCAGGTGAAAAGCACCACCCCACCAGCCTCCCAGCTCTGGGACAAGGGGCTTCCACCTGTTCAGGAGCAGGCCTCATCTCCTGGCCCACTGTGCTGTCAGTTCTTTTTGCGACGATTCACTTTCCAGAGCCACTCAGTGCTGGAAATCTTAGAAGAACCTCAGACCATCCATTCAGACAGCGATTTAAGATGCCTTGAGGCTTGTCTGATCACAGTTTCCCCTTCTCGCTTGGTGTCCAGGTGGTGGGAAGGGCTTCTGAGGCCTTCTGCAAAATCCTGCTCTCTTACCCACTAAGGATTTAGTCACTCAGAACAGTCTCGAGTGGCCTCTCAAAGCAAGGTGTAAATCTTGCTGCCACCAGACTTGGGAACTGAAGATTCCCCATACTTCTTTAGATATAAAGGTCTCCCTTGGAGGGAAGGGTGGGGGACAGTCTCAAAACTTGGACAAGAGCCAAGCATGATAGCCTAGTAGCTAAAGTCCTTGACTTATATTTGCAGGGATATGATATGGGTACCAGTTCATATCCCAGCTGTTCTACTTCCCATCCAGCTCCCTGCTTGTGGCCTGGGAAAGCAGTTGAGGATGGCCCAAAGCACTGGGACACTGCACCCTCATGGGAGACCTGAAGGAAGCTCCTGGCTCCAGATCAGGGCAGCCCTGGCTGTTGAGGCCACTTTGGAAGTGAATCAGTGGATGGAAGATCTGTCTCTGTAAATCTGACTTTTCAATCAATGAAGGGAAAGGGAAAGCAAAGGGAAGGGAAACTTGCACTTTAGGGCTTGGTACAATGGCTCAGTGGCTAAATCCTTGATTTGCACACACAGGGATCCCATGTGGTGCCAGTTCATATCCTGGCTGCTCCACGTCCCATCCAGCTCCCTGCTTGTGGCCTAGGAAAGCAATAGAGGACAGCCCAAGGCCTTGGGACTCTGCACCTGCTTGGGAGACCCAGAAGCAGCTCCTGACTTCAAATCACGCAGCTCTGGCCGTTGTGGCCACTTGGAGAGTGAACCAGCAGGTGAAGATCTGCCTCTCCTTCTCTGTAAATCTGCCTGTCTGGTTCCGGGGGCCGCTTCCTTCGGGGTGAGTAGACCGAGGGGGAGGCCTCCGGGACTGGGCAGGCCCGGGACCCACCCGCCGCCCTCATGGGGTGGTGAATGGGATTTGGGAGGGGCACGACCTTGGGCCTGGGTTATTTAAACCTCCAGCAGCCTCCTGGCAGCTGGTGGGTCTCAGGACGGGGCGTCTCATGCCTGGATCCCGGACAGCCGCCATGGGCACAGCCGCCATGTGCTGAGCTGTCCCCGGGCCTGCTGGTTCCGGGGGCCGCTTCCTTCGGGGTGAGTAGACCGAGGGGGAGGCCTCCGGGACTGGGCAGGCCCGGGACCCACCCGCCGCCCTCATGGGGCGGTGAATGGGATTTGGGAGGGGCACGACCTTGGGCCTGGGTTATTTAAACCTCCAGCAGCCTCCTGGCAGCTGGTGGGTCTCAGGACGGGGCGTCTCATGCCTGGATCCCGGACAGCCGCCATGGGCACAGCCGCCATGTGCTGAGCTGTCCCCGGGCAGCCAGTGCGCCATTTGGTGCCAGGCTCTGCCTGCTGGCCGCCCTGCTGGGGAGCTCTGGGGATTTGGTTCTTTGAGTTGCTGCTTAATTCGCTCCAGGTTGAACCCATTGTGCTTCTTGGACCTGAAACAGGCAGTAACTCTTCCTTAGCAAAACTTTCAGTCACTAATAATTCTGAGCACCAAATAGCAGTCATGCAGAAGCTAGGGCTTGGGGCCTGTCCTGCAAAAGTAGCTCCAACAGTTGGCCAATGTGTCAACTGGTAATGGAACAGAGTAGATTAGGCATGACTGAACAAACCTTAGCCCACAAGTAAAACTAGAAACCAGGAGGGAGCAGAGGTCTTGCCGAGCTAGGTTCTTGTACCTGCTGGTCTGTTGGAGCCAGGGACGCTAAGCCACAGTGTCTAAGGCAGAGGTCGGGACAGGTGAGGAGCTGTGCCAAGCTGAGTCAGAGCATCCATTGGCAGGCAAGTGATCTATGGCTGGGAACAGACCCAGTTGGGGAGCAAAGGGGACAACCCTAGCTGGGCTGAGGTTCCCACCAAGAGGCACATGGCCTGGAAGGGGAGCTGCGTTCTGATCTGGAAACAGTTGTAGTCTCCCTTGGCACAAGTGTGGACTGGGATTGGATGCACCGAACCGGGCCAGACCCCGACTCCCCCTGGTGTTCTGGAGGACCAGGGCAGATGTGGGATGGACTAGGCAGGGTCTCAAACCCCTACTGAGCCATGTGTGAGCCATATGTGGGTATAGACAAACCATGGCTGGGCTGGAACATCCAACAGCAAGAACCAGATTGGGTGGAAGGCCAGTCAGGAAAAGCCACAGTTCCTGTTATTACAGGAGGTGGACTGAGTAAGGTTGGCTCATGGACCCACTGGTAAGCGTGAAACCTGGCATTGGGAGAGGTTCTGATGGAGGAGCCAGGGCAACTCCTCTGGCAGGACACAGACCCGGCAGGTAAACGCAAGAAACATGATAGGAAACAGCCCAGAAAAGGCCATGGAAAGCTACCCACTGGCATACAATTGGCTGACGTGGGGGCAAGACCAGGCTGAATCTGTCCACATCATCCACTGGCAAATCCAGGCACCAGTGTGGGTCGACCTAGGGTTGGTCACAACAAAGACTAGTGCACATTATGGAATGCCGAGGTGAGGTGGCCTGTACCGGAAGGGACCGCAGCGCCCTACCAGCCTGAGAACAAGAAAGGAAGTGGGCAGAGCCGGCAGGGGAATAAGGGAGGGTTCCTTTGCAGGACAGCTACTTCCGCAGGAGAGCATGGGCTGGGATGGGGGCAGACCAGACTAGGCAGAGCTACCACACCTGTGGGCTTCGTGCGGACCAGATCAGGGAAAAGCCGGGCTGGGTGGATTATTCCTACTGGTGCAAACAAAATTAAAGTGGGCGAGGGTTGTTTGGGCTTAGACGCAGCATCAACTGGAATCTGGGAGTGGGAGAGGCCTGGGAGGGAAATAGTGGGCTCATCCCTCTTGGGTTACCACTTCCACAGGACATAAAACTAAGATAACTAAGATAGCGGCTGGGGTGGAATGGGGTGTGGGACAGACTGGATTACTGCTACACTTACTGGCAAACCAGGGTAGGGGGTGGGCCTGGTGGGGGTTATTGTGGGTCGCTCCAACCTAGGCTGCAGCTCCCGCTGGTTTATGTGAGGGCCAAGTATGTGCTGGGCAGAACTAGGCTGGACTGCAACACCCATTGGTTCCAGTGGAAGTCGGGAGTGAAAACAGAACCAACCCAGCAACTGCAACCACCAGCTGATTGGAGCGATGGACGGTGCCGGGCCCTGTACTTGTTAGCACATACAAGAAGTTTCTTTGGAGATCTTCCTAATCTAAATGCTGGACTCAAAACCCTAACGAAGAAAAGAGAGAAGACAGAACGGGTCAACCAACCATCTCAGCTATGATGGACTATGTCAATCAGTGGATTTTTCAAAGCCCTCATAGTGCTTGGAGTGGCAAGATTGACAACGATTCATAACTGTTGCAATATCAAAACCACTTGAGCAAGAACCTCAGAGCATGCCCTACATCCGGGACCTGGGGAGGGTGGGAAAATGGGTGGGCCTTCTCCCTTAAATAACCCCCTTTAAACATGAAGGTAACAATATGGAAAACATACTAGTATTATCCACTTTCATGTAGCCCTTGAACCTTCTTACCCTAATTAACTATGTAAAGAATGTCAAAATAAAATTTTATAAAAATTAAAAAATATATATATAGAAGAAGAAAGAAAAAAAAAAAAAAAAAAAAGCTTGGACCTCAGCTCTTCTCAGCAGAAGGACTCCACTAGAGAATCAGAGAAGCTGAGCAGTGTGGTCCCACCCAATGACTGCGCCATTTTGTAAAGAACGATGGCTCCCCCACTCCACGCAAGCACAGGCCATGTCCACATGGCAGGCAAGGCCTTGCCTCTTCTTTCTTCCTGCCCCCCTGGACATCTGCCAAGCTTCCCCCTCTCTTTCATCTCCTGATCACCTTTCCCCTCTCCAAATGGGTCCTGCCAGATCCCAAGAGCTAACTGTGCACATCCACCACATCCTATCATCCAGAATCATGGTCCCTCAAAATTCCTGAGCTGGCACCCAACCCCTCATGAGATCGTATTGCTGATAGGTCCTCCAAAGGGATCATTAAGGTTAAAAGAGGCCAAAGGAATAGAATTCTGATCCTGCAAAGACTAGTGCACTCCAGTTCCACCTCCAATTTCAGCTTGCTGCTACTGGCAGGTAATATGTGAACATCGGCGCCAATTACACACAAATGGGAAGCAGTTCATCTGTGTGGCAATAAATTGTTGGGCTCAGAAGCTTTTAGTTGAGGCAAAGGGCTTTATTAATCAAAGGACGGTGCCTGGCAGACCACTCCCTGATGGGAGGCAGCGCAGAACCACTTTCACATGACAGGGTGACTGCATCAGGGAATTGCCACCCAGGGTATACAGTGCTGGGCATCTTAGGCATGGGGCATGAGAAAAGGTGGCAGCTCCTCAGTCTTCACCTACGAGTGACCTACAGCATGTACTCAGCATGGCGGGTATTGACCTTTTGTGCAGAGACAAGGTTGGGGTAATTCGGTATTTCACATACTCCAGGGATGGTGTTGGAGTCACTTCTGCTCTGCCCAACCTAGCATTAATGATATCTCTTCAATGGAGTCCAGCCTGCTTCTGGCATTTCTCTCCATCTCACATTTCCCTTCAGTATCCATGCCCAGCACCCATGCCAGATTGTTCCTTGTTCATCAAGCTACATTAAGATCATAACCAAGTCCACACACAGAGTAACGCAGTAAGAATGCGGCATCACACACCCTGGCTGTCTCTACTTCCATACTCCTGGGCCTCCCTCCTGATGGGCCCAGGCTCCCAAGACTCTCAGAGCTGAGGCTCTGAGCCAGGGGGATAGCTCTAACCACAGCTCTAACCCGCCCCCCAACTCTACCCCAGGCCACCCTCTCTTGGCTACCAGATACCTCGCATTACCCTGCAATACTGCCATTCATACCACCAATTCCCCAGAAAACGCCTCCGCCTCCATGGTGTCCTTCTGCCCACAGAACACCTAGACACCCCAGCCTCACCCTCAAACCTTCTCCCACACCCTCCTATACCAGCACTCACAGAGCCACCCAGGGATGCCTCCTTCTGGCCAGAACAGCTGGCAATCTCCCAGGCTTGGTGGCACCAATGGCTCATTTGAAATCACTGTGTCTTTGTCAGTTGAAACCCCTGCATCCCCTCTAAAAGTCCACTTCAGGACCCAGCAACAATACCTAGTGGCTAAAGTCCTCACCTTGAATGCCTGGGAAAACATATGGCTATCAGTTCTAATCCCAGTGGCCCTGCTTCTCATCCAGCTCCCCGCTTGTGACCTGGGAAAGCAGTTGAGGATGGCCCAAAGCCTTGGGACCCAGCACTCATGTGGGAGACCCAGAAGAAGCTCCTAGCTCCTGGCTTTGGGTCGGCTCAGTTCTAGCCACTGGGACCACCTGGAAAGTAAACCAGCAGGCAGATGATCTTTCTGTCTCTCCTCTGTATTTCTGTCTTTCCAATAAAAATCTTTTTAAAAAGCCCACTTCAATTTCTGCCTATTAAAGTAATCCAAGTTGCTTTTTAAAAGTTCTAATTTTATATTCTCTCCATTGGTTGCTTCCCTTAGCACTTCCATCTTGTCACAGTGGCCCCAGAGGAGTACAGGCTGCGTGCAGAATCCTCCCACCCATACCGTGTGTGGCCCTCCTGCTGCCAGCAGCCAGTGTCACAGCTCTATGCTCCCAACAGGTCTACCAGCAGCTTCATGGATGCCCTCCGTGGGCTCCAAGATGACGGAACTCTCCCCTGTGCTGTCAGCCCCATCCATCACTGCTTTCACATCTTCACTTCCAGTCTCTCCAATCCATGGAGTGCTCCCCAAAATTCAGCACTGGTTTGGAGAGAAGCTATGAAACTTCCCCCACGCCATCAGAAACCATAGAAAATGAAGGGCTCCAAAGATGTGCCCTGCCCCCCAAAGGCTGTGGGCCAAACAGCCACCACCCTTTCAGTGTATATTTAACTCACTTCTGCCCCTTTAGGAGCCACAGGACAGATAGGAGAAGTATACTGACATTACTGATGACCAGCAACCCTGCCCTGGTGGCAGGAAGGAAATGCCCCCACAGGAAAGAGGGAACTCGCCAGCCAAGAAAGAGTCCATGCTGGGAGTGTGCTGGTTTATGCAGCAAGGCCTGATGGAGTGACGGCAAGCTACAATTCTCGGATTGCCCCCAGCCATTAGTGCAAGGCACAGAGCCAGTCCCATGCGAATGCAAAAAAGCAAGATCCACACTCTCCAGGAGTTTACATTCCAAGTGCCAAAATGAACACATGGGAAAATTAAAACACCAGCCTAAGAATGAGACAGCCCCAACCTGAATTGTTCAACAGCCACCATGAGGAAATGCATGACTGGCTGGAGGTGCTCTGGACAGAATGCAATCTCCTGAAGCCCTGGAAACCTGGACAGCACTCCGAGCCAATAAAAACACACAGACCAGGGCAGGAAGCAGGACCAACACGCCCTTGTGCTTCCATAATGGGAGCTGCCCCAGAATGACCTAGAGTTTGGTCAGACCGAAGTGTAAGGGCCCCACTCTCAGAGCTGTGGAGTCTGGGATGAGGATTCAATGTTTTGTATCACTAACAAGTTCCCAGGTGGCTCTGTCAGTTTTCTGGTACTAGAACAAAACACTTGAGACCAGGTGATTCATAAAGAATAGAGGTTTAGATACCATACAAGATGCCAGATATTAGGTATGGGAACATGTGGATTCAAGTCCTGGGTCTGCTCCCGATTCTGGCTTCTTGCTATGAAGCATCTTGGCAGGCAACAGGTGAAGGATCCAGCAGCTGGGTGCTGCAAACACATGGGAGACCCTGACAAATGTCCTGGCTTCGGGCTTCAGCTGGCCCAGCTTCAGCAGGTGCAGGCAGTTAAGGAGTAAATCAGCAGATGGGGCACGGCACCGTTACCTAGCGGCTAAAGTCCTTGCCTTGAATGCACCAGGATTCCATATGGGCGCCGGTTCTAGGTTCTAATCCCGGCAGCTCCTCTTTCCATCCAATTCCCTGCTTGTGGCCTGGGAAAGCAGTCGAGGACGGCCCAAAGCCTTGGGTTCCTGCACCCGCTTGGGAGACCTGGAAAGAAATTCCTGGCTCCTGGCTTCGGATCGGCTCAGCTCTGGCTGTTGCAGTCACTTGGAGAGTGAACCAGTGGATGGAAGATCTTCCTCTCTGTTTCCTTCTCTCTGTATATCTGCCTTTCCAAATAAAATAAGTCTTTTTAAAAAAAACAAAATAAATAAAATAAATCAGCAGATGACAATTGTCTGTCACTCAAGTAAGACACATTTTTTTAAAAATAGTTTATTTGGTTTCAGTTCTATAGGCTGGAGGACCAAGCACACAGCAAGGGCAGCTGCTCACCCTCTAGGGGGCCTCCTGGCTACAGCCGAGTACACAGGCGCCCCAGAGTAAGACAGAGCCAGCTGCTGGGTCCAGGCAGGGCTGTGAGTGCCAAAGAAAGGGCTCAGAGGAGGATGGTGCGAGTGAGGACAAGACATTATGCATAAGACAAAGAACCATGCCCGTTGAGAGAGGAATGGATAATGGCACATCTACTCAATGGACAGTACTATTCAGCCATTAAAAATAATGAAATTCTACCACTTTCAACAAAATGATTCCAACTAAAGACCATTACGGGCAGTGAAATAAGCCAATCCCAAAAGGGCAAATATCATCTTCTCTCTGATATAAGGCAACCTTTATACAAAACACAAGATCAATAGGTAAACGTGTATATACATATATTCTCACAGATGAACTGTATAATGGAGACTAGAGGAAGTGAAGATACATCGCAGTATGCATCTCTACTTCCAAGTAAATACGGACTCCAAATAAAACCATACAATTTATTTTGACAATAGGATAACGGCCTTTCTACCATTGCCTATGCCTACAATGTCATGATGCACTTAAATAGCAGATTGATGGACTTGTGACTGTTGCTGAAGGAGCAAACCATTGTAATAATATAAAGGGAAAAAGTGAGGGGAGAAGAGTGGAAGGGGAAATCCCTGAGCCTATAGAACTGTATCATGAAGAAAAAAAATCTAGACATTACGCAAAGCCAAGGGTCAAAGAAAACAGGCGCCCGCACCACAGCAGGGAGCACCAAACACTCCTGGAGAGACCGACACTGTGGCCACAGCCACCTAGACACGGGATGGTTTTTCTACTAACACATACCTATCCTTAATCTTAAGGAGTGAGTCAGACATTAAAAAACTCATTACAATAGTAATAAAATAGAATAATTGTAACTATTCATTGTAATTAAAATTATGGAAGATGGTCTGGCTTGTTCTCTCACTCCCTCTTCCCTCAAAATATCAAATTTGCCACTTAGAATTTTAGAGGATTTTTTCAACTTTCTTTTTAAAAAATCTTTGCATATTTCAGAGGCAGAAATACACAGAATTTCCATCCATTGGCTCACTCTCCAGATGTTTGCAACAGCCATGTCCAGGCCTGGCCAATGCCAGGAGCGAGGAACTCGATCCAAACTTAGTTACTTGAGTTATCATCACTGTCCCTCAGTGTGTGCATTAGCAGGAAGCTGGAGCAAGAAACCAGATCTGGGCATCAGACATGACAGCCTTCCTGGCTTCTTAACCACCAGGCTAAATTGCCCAACCCCGTTTAACAGCAACCATGGAGCTGGAAGCCCCAGGGAAGGGGAAGAACGTGGCACAGAACAATGCCACAATTCCCATGACGCAACACACCACCACACCACCAGCCATCACCCCTGGCTTTGTCCCTGGCTCAAGGAGTACCTCTCAATCTCCCAAGCTCTCTTGGAGGGTCCCAGTTAACAGCTGCGCCCCGCCTTGCTTGCATCCTTTCTCTCACCCCTCTCCCTGACCCAGGCAGGATTTTCTCTGCTTCCCCCACCCATACCTGGAAAAGGAGTGTCCTGCAGAGACTGGAGGAGGAGTGGAAAAGCTCACACCATCCCTCTTCCTTCTACTGAAACACACTGCGGGTACTCCCTAAAGTCTAGAGGGGCCCCTGGGCTGAAGCATCAGGTGGTGTTAAGGACAAGCTTGCTGCTCTGGCTTCAAAGGAGCACTCACCAGCCTAGCTACCAGGGCAGGAGGCAGGGAAAGGCGGCAGAAAGGAGGCCACAGCATCCCCCAAAGTGCCTCTCCTGCGGCCTCAAAGGCAGCCACGCAGGGTCAGACAACTGTGTGTCTGGTGTGGCATCCAAGCACCTCCACCAAAAACAAAACAAAGCAAAAACTTTTTTTAAAGTTGACCCTGAACTTCAGAGGCACTGCCCAGGACCAGAAAGAAGGTAGGATCTTCATCTGCTTTGCCTGTGAAGCTGCAAAGAAAGAAACCAGCGCCTGGCCCATGCTGAGGTCCTGAGAAAACAGGTCCCAAACGAAAAACCAGCAATCAAAGCAGAAGGCAGGAGCCAATCCCAAGCAGGCCTGCTCCCAGGGGGCACGCAGAGCCACCGCCTGCCAAGCTCATACACATCAAAGCTGGCCATGGGGCACACAATCGCTGCCATTCTCCAAGTCCAATTAAACAGTGACATATTAAAATGATAGCCAAAGGAAAAAATATCACAGGCAACAGCCCTGGGAGTGCCAACATGGCTCCCAGTCCTCTAAGCAGGATGACAATGGCCCTGCAGCAACATCCACGTGGCCACTTCTATAAAACAGAGACAAGGACATTCAAGGGACAGAAGGGCAACCTCCCAGACACAGCACCTGCAGCATTGCAGTCCAGCTATGCCAGGCAGGACTGGGCTGCAGTACCCACCAAAGAGAGCCAGAGTGGGTGTGGGCTGCTCCGGCAAGGCCACAGTGGCCGACGGTGAAGGTCAGGACTGGAGATGGGCCAAGTCAGGCTGAGCCAAACAGCCACTGCTATGTGCAGATATGCAAGTGGAAGCTGATCTGAGAGAGGAGCTTGGGAAACTCCCCTGCTAAGACACAGCCCAACTTGGAGAGCACAAGAACCACGGGCAGGCTACAGTACCCATTGGCATACAGGTTAAGTCAAGTCTGAAGGCAGGTTGGGCTGGGCCAGGTTGCAACACCTGCTAGCAGGTGTGAGAGTCAGAACAGGGTGCAGGCCAGGCTGGGTTGGGATACAACATCCACAAGATTACATTAAGGTTGAGACTTAGGGCAGGTTAGGCACAGCCAGGCCACAGCACCCACCAGCTATTGCCGAGCTGAAGCAGGTCATGCCAGACTGGGCTACAGCACCCACAGCACATGTGAGACCCTAGACCAGGAGTGGGTTTGTTGAAGGGACTTTGGCAGCTCTCCTGCTGGGCCATTGCTCCCATTGGTGAGTGAGAGAATCGGGACAGGGGTGAGCCAGGGGAGCAGGGCTACAACCATTAGCTTGCATATGAACTGGGTTTGGGAGAGGGCCAGGCTAGGACAGGCCACTGCATCCTCTGGCACATGCAAGAGCCAAGATAAATGCTGACTAAACGGGCTTTGCCATAGCATCCACTGGCAAGTGCCAGGTCAGGATGCAAGTCATGTCAGACTGCACCACAGTAAACCCTGGAAAGTACAAGATCTGGGACTGGGAGTGGGCCTAGTGGGGAAACTGTGGGCATTTCTCTGCTAGGCTGCTGCTCCCACTGGTAGGCATGAGAATCAGCGCTAGAGGCAGGCCGGGCTAAACAAGGTGGTGGCACCCGTTAGTATATGTGTGGACAGGATTGTGGGGTGGACTGAGCTAAGCTGCAACACCCACAGGTATATACAAGAGCCCAACTGGGATGCAGCACAGGCTAGACTAGTGTGCTACACATACTGACACATTCAGGAACCAGGTGTGGGAGGCCTGGTGGGGATAATTGGGAGTCACCCCAACTAGGCAGCAGTTACCACTGGTATGCATGCTCAGGTGCATATGGGGAACAAGATGGCCAGATCATTTGGGCCTGCAGAGGACAGTGAGTGCCATGTCAGAAGATGGAGAACAGAATAGACTGAACAACTCTTCTAGCTGAGCTTTGGCATCAAGGGTCTGGGTGAATGGATGCACTGGGTGGGCCTTGTCAGCCAATAGAGCTTGGAAGGCTATAGGAGCAATGAAACCAACAACAGCATCTCAAAACTATCGAAACCAGTCATGCAAAATGCTCAAAACATTTTTCTCCATGTTAGGGTTTCTAAAATGACGTCAAGTCCCCACCCTCAGGTACTGATGTAGTTTGGCAGCTGGGAATGGCTTCCCGCCCAACTCTCTACCCCCTCCCCTCCAGATAAAGGAAAAAGGAAAAATTGGGAGTTTTGGTCCCACCCACCTTCCCCCATGCCTCAACCCTCACTCTAATCAATGGTCCTCATGGGCATGCACCCTTGTCAACTATGTAAACAACATTTTAAAAAAAAATTTTTTAAAGAGTAGATGTTACACAGTAATGTCACAGAATAATGAGATGAAAAGCAAATTGCTCTTCAAATGACTAGACTTATTGTGAACTGTAAGTGGCCCAACTACATGTGTCTTGACCCAGCCCCCTCTGGTTAGCAGGGCCATATCCCCTTTTTGAACTCATTCATGCTGTGTCTGGTGTTAGCCAAGGTGCTACAAGCCCTTGTTTAAGTTTCTTTTCCAGGTTCTGCTTGTTGAAAGCAGGCTGCCATTGTCCTGCCTGGCTGAGCCAGCTCATTACCCGCCAACCCCTCTCGGGCACCGCCTACAGGCTGGACCTGTATTAACAGGGCAAAAACCAAGGGAAGGCTGTCTTGGCGGAGCCAGCAGAGGCTTCCGTGGGCACGCTGAGCAGAGAGCAGTGGGTTGGCTCTGGGTCTGCGAAAACTTCACAGAGGGAACACAGGGAACACACACAGAATCAGCCACCAGCCCAAGGGGCCAGCGTGAGGCCAAAGGAACCACGTGAGCCCACACGCAGCTGCCCTGCCTCACGGAGCTCACCACTGCAGGATGTCACCCAAAGGTGTGTTCGCAAATAAAGCCAGGAAGTGTTTCAGAAACCAGTTCCCTTTCCAAGTTCACACACATTTCCTGTGCCTTTGTGTTCCACCAAAGTTCCCTAGGAAAACAGAGAATGCCAGTCTGTCCATTTGCAAAGGCATATGGTAAAAGTAGTGAAGTCAGTATCATCGATACTGCTGACAATGAGACACCCTGCATCTACTGGCATCGATGAAGGAACAGGTGGCTCCTCCAGCACATCCAACTTCTTAAGTTAGCAGGTTGTAGCACTTAGAGGTGGAGCTAGCCTCCAAACAGGAGGCCTGGGGCACCAAGCAGGCCTTGGCTAACTGTCAGGCTGCACCGCCCCCTGTCCCCATGGAGGCCTCTGCAACAAGAGGCTGTCCCCCAGCTTCACTCAGCTGATCCCCACACTCTTGAAACTCGACCTTGGCTGCCAGAGGCCAGGCATCCTGTGGCATGCCTGGGGCCCTCTACCCCGGGTCTGCACGGCTACACCCCTCAGCAAGGACTCCAACCCCTCTTGTTCATGCTGCCCACTCCTCTCCACGTGCAACTGGCCAAAGATGGAGAAGAAGCACCGTCTTCAGAACTTGCCCTGCTTCTCCAGGCCTCTGCCTCACAGCCTGGCACTGGACTGATCCACAGAATCCTACTACTTCTTCTGCTGAGTGACTAGCTCCAAAGGAACCAGATTCTTGCTTTGCCCATCACCCCAAACTGTGCCTTCAAGAAATGGAGAGCAAAGCTTGGTGCAATGGCTCAACTGATTAATCCTATTCCTGTAAGCACTGGCATCCCATACGGATGCTGGTTCATTTCCCAGCTGTTCCACTTCCCATCCAGCTCCCTGCTTGTGGCCTGGGAAAGCAACAGAGGAGACCCAAAGCCTTGGGACCCTGCACCCACGTGGGAGATTTGGCAAAAGCTCTTGGCTTCTAGCTTTGGATCGGCTCTGTTCCAGCCATTGAGGCTAACTGGAGAGTGAACTACCAGATGGAAGACACTTCTCTCTGTATTTCCTTCTCTGTGTAAAATCTCCTTTCCAATAAAAATAAACAGATCTTTTAAAAAATGCAGATCATGTTCCACCAGATCCACAAGTACATCCACTAACCCCCGCCATTGCTTAAATTTTCACTTTATGAAAGAGTGGTTAGGGTCCTGACAGTGAAGGAGGCAAGAGCGGGGCTGAGCCCCCATGCAGGAGAGCACGGTAGAAAAGCCACATCCTGGAGGGTAAAGAGGAGCCAGTTAGTGCCATCTACTGGCAACAGCAAACAATAGCAAAGAAACCCTTTGCACAACAAGTCAGGCAACAGCAGCAGGGCCCAGACTGCAAGGGACTTTTACTCCCCACTGGCTGCCTGTCGGGATGCTGGTGACCCAGAGGTGCAGGCCTCGTGTGTGGATGGCAGAGGCGACCTGGAGTTGGCTGCACCCCCAGTGGCTTTGCTATCTCTTAGCACATAGCTCACACCTTGCCGTGGCTGTCCTCAAGGATGGGTTCCAAGGCTGAGGAGGCTAGCGCTGCGACCCCGAGACCATCATGGGGACATGGTCAGGAGAGCCGTGTGGCCCTCCAGACCACCCCCGCCTCTTAGAGGAAGTCGACACAGCAATGGTCCCCACAGCCCAGAGCCTACACACAGATGACAGTGTGCACAATCAGGGAGGTGGGTTTAAGAAGATAATTTCTACAGAAGAACCGGAATCTTCCATGGGAACCCACCTGTGTGGACAGAGACAGTGAAGAGCCTCACAGGTGAGCCCACCTAGTCTCTGGGCTGCCAGCTCTCAGCCCATGTGCTTCACATAGGGAATGGCATTGCAGCTGATGGTACCAAACCTTGGGGTACAGAGAATAGGGGTCATAGCATGACTCCACGCTGAGGGGCAAAGATGGAATCTTCCCCGAGATAGCAAAATTAAACCTAGGTATCCATGTCAGGCATCTGGCCTGCTACCCAAATTCAAGTGCGATTCAGGAATCTGTACCATGGGCCAAAACCCTAAGACCTACAGGGGCTATAAGAAGACAGCTAGGTGAAGGCATCGGAGAGGAGTAGTGACTGTGGCCAGCGGCAGCGATGATACCAGTCCCACCTAAAAGGGGGGGGGGGCAGTCTGCCTAGTGCAGACACCTGCTGCCACATGGAAAGGTGGCTCCAGGTCCCAGGCCCCCTGGTGGCTCAGAACACAGGATTTCCCACATGTTACTTCTTGTTTTTTAAGAAAATATCATGCTATTTTCCTATTAACATACTGTTAATCAATACCATGTCAATTAATGCCATATGGTTATAAATGGTTGTTGATGTTATGTCGGGGTTTTTAATTGATTGGGACCAGACCTTCAGACCAGAGATGGTCTCACCAAGAAATCGTTGAACCCACTAGGATAATAAGACGCTGGGCTTTATGCTTGGTAAATATTTCCAAAGAAAGAACCTCAGCAAATTTGAACTGTGGTAACGCAGCAAGGTGGAGAAGTCCACCATGGGGAGAGGGTTCAGGGAGGGGTAGGGGGAATCCCAGTACCCATAACACTGTGTCACATAATGCAATGTAATTAATAATAATAATAATAAAAGAAAATATCATGCTAAGCCATTAGAGTTATGAGCTGGATTTGACACCTAGGTTTCTCACTTGCCACTCTGTCAACATGCCCATTTCCACGTCTGTCTCTTTCCCTTTAGATCTTCTTACATGGAAAAAAAATCTAGTCTCTAGAAAACCAAGAAACGGTTTTTTTCTTGCTCTAAGTCAAATCAATAAGAATGCCCATCTTGAAGAGTTCTGAAAGCTAAATATAAAAGTGCCAGTGAGAGGCCTAGATCTCAGTAGATACTGCCTATCAGCTCTACTCAAAAACACAACTGGTGTTAGGGTTTGGATGGGGTTTGAGTACCCCTCCCTGGCTTCAGTGTTAAATCAAGTCCCCATCTAACTATGAGGTGGTTCATGGGGGCCTTTGAGAAGTTACCAGGGCTAGATAAGATCATGGTGGTGGAACTCCTGTAATGCAGTAACAGCTTTAAAAGAAATAGAAGGAGCCGGCAACATGCATAGTGGGCTAATCTTCAACCTACAGTGCTGGTGTCCCATCGAAGCTTCAGTTTGTGTTCCAGCTGCTGCACTTACCATCCAGCTGGCTTGGGAAAACAGTGTAGGATGGTCCATGTGCCCCTTGGCCCTCCACCCACAATAGGAGACCTGGGAGCAGCTCCGGGCTCCCAGCTACAAATCAGCCCAGCTATGAACATTTCAGCCATTTGGGGAGTGAAGCAGCAGATGGAAGATACCATTGCTGTGTGTGTGTGTATCCTTCTCTCTGTGTAGCTCTCTTTCAAATAAAAACATAAGTCGAAACAGAGGGAGGGAGGGAGGGAGGGAGAGGGGAAGGAGGGAAGGGGGAAAGGAGGGAAGGAGGGAAGGAGGGAAGAGAGGGAAGGAGGGAAGGAGGGAAGAAAGGGTGGACGCAGAGAAACACACACACTTCCTGTTTATGCCAGGTGACACTGAGTCCCCTCAGGTCTCTGCCAGCCCAGAATCCTTGTGCTCCTAGACGCCATGAGCCAACATAAACCTCTTATAAAGCAGCCTACCTCAGATATTACATGATAGTTTTTTCCAAGACCACTACAATAAGCGACAGCTCAGGGATTCTAACACCAGTGTGTCTTACTCCAACTACAGTGAGTACATTGTTTCTCATGCTCCCAGCCCAGCCTCAGTAGGGCTTCAATCACCAGCTGCCTCACACTACAAATCCAAGAAGGGGAGAGGAACCCCGGCAGGCCAGCACACAGGGTTCCTCCGGCCGAGATCCCCAACTGTCAAAGGCAAGCTCCAGGTTCTCCTTGCTCATCTGCTCCCTGCCAACCTCCTGCTGCTGGCTGGGGCAGCAGGCTCAGCAATTCACCTGCCTGGCCACCCCATCTTACTGCAGTCAGCACTTGCCGACTTCCTTCAGAGCTAGAGAACAAGAAACAAAGCACTGTATACTCTCAACTGGGCAAAGAAGGGGCCCTAGTGAGAGTGGTGTTTGCCATCAGATGCAAACAATCCTACAGTCTGGATTTACTGAGATGGGAGAGTCTATGGAGTATAATACCAGAAACCGGATGAAATGTTACAACTTTACATAGCAAAGAGAAAGAACAGGTGAACAACCACGCACAGCCACATGAATGAATCCCATGTGTACTGCTGAAAGAACCCAAGCCCTGAGGCACCAGCATTGAGGCATACCAGGTTAAGCCTCCACCTGCAATACCAGCATCCCATATGGGTGCCAGTTCAAATCCAGGTTGTTCCACTTCTGATCCAGTTTCCTGCTAATGTGCTGGGAAAGCAGTAGAGGATGGCTCAAGTCCTTGGTCCCTGCACCCACGTGGGAGATCCAGCAGAAGCTCCTGGCTCCTGGCTTTGGCCTGGCCCGGCCCAGTCCCAGACTATCGCAGCTATTATGAGCCAGTGAATACAAGACTTCTTTCTTTGTCTCTCCCCCTCTCTCTGTAACTCTGCCTTTCAAATAAAATAAATCTTGGTGGGGGGAGGGGGGGAGAAGCCAAGCACAGAGAAAGCATACAGGCTGACTATGTGAAGTTTTACAACTAAGTAATGCACAAAGATATCAGAATGGTCATTCTCCTTGGGGAACAGAGGATCTGCTACCGTTTCCTTCCCTCAGTGCTAACTCCATGGCTGTGCTTCAAAAACATCCATCAAGTGCACCATTCGGTATAGTTATAACCTCAATGAATTCTTCACACTAACTTTCTGGGGCAATGGCAATATTTACTCTTGATCTGGTTGGTAGTTCATGGGCATCATTATTTATTAGGATGCACTGAGCTATTGTGAACATTTTGTTGTTTCTCTTTATAAACAAGGTGAAGTCACATTTTCCACATGGGGCAAGCATTTAACCTAGCAGCTAAGTCCCACATTGCAGGGCCCAGATTGAAGTTCCGGTTCTGAGCCCTGACTCCAGCTTCCTCTAAAGCAGACCACAGGAGGCAGCGATGATGGCTCAAATAATCAGATCCCTGGCTTCAGCCTGGGGAGGCCTGGCCTGTGCAGGCACTGGGTGGGGGGACGGCGATCCAGCAAATGGAAGCACACCACATTCTCTCTCTCCACCCTTCCTTCCTCCCTCCCTTCCCTCCCTACCCCCTCCCTCTAAAGCAAATACAGAGATGGGCTATTAATATAGAACATCACTGATCACCACACACTAGCCCACACCAAAGCTATGGATGGGGGGCCTCTTTGGCAGTGTTGGGTACCATTACCCAACTCAGTGGTGGAGTTGTGGAGTGGTCACATTTGGCAGGATCAAGACACTATCCAGCATGCAAGAGAACTTGGTCTGGGGGTAGACTCTGTGGGGTTGTGTGGGCCCATCCCTTTGGAATACAAGTCCCCCGGGTTAGCTCACAAGCTGAGGTTGCAATGGTCTAAGCTAGGTGTGACCATGCCACCTGCCATCACTCATGGGTAAAGGAACCCACAACAGTCAGGGTAGGTCAAGGCAGCAGCACCCAAATGTGCATCTTTAAACAGGATGTGGGGTGGGCCGGGCTGCCACTGGAAGGGGGCAGAATGGGCAGGGCTGAACAAACCTTAACTCACAAGAAACAACAGAAATCAGGTTGGAGCATAGCTCATGCCATGTAGGTCGTTGCACACACTGATCTGCATGAGGCAGAGGCACTAAGCCACAGCATCCAAGGGGCCAGGACAAGTGAGGGGCTATGCCAAGCGAAGACAGAACCACCACTGGCCTGCACCTGATCTATGGCTGGGAATAGGCCCGGTTGGGGAAATAACGGGACACCCTAGCTGGGTTGAGTTTCACCACCAAGGAGTGCATGGGCTGGAACTGAGGCTGCATTCTGATCAGGATACGATTGTAATCTCACTTGGCACAAGTGTGGACTGGGACTGGAAGCACCAAGCCAGGCCAGATTCCAACACCATCTGGTGCTCTGGAGGACCAGGGAGAGATGTGTGACAGACTAGGCTAGGTCTCAGCCCTTACTGAACCATATGTGAGCTGTGTGGGGGTATGGAAGAGCCGTGGCTAGGTTGAAATATCAATAAGAACCAGCTTGGGTCGAAGGCCAGTCAGGAAAAGGCACTGTTCCTCCTAGGACAGGAGGTGAACTGAGTAGTGCTGGCTCATGGACCCATTGGTGTGCGCAAAAACTGGCATTGGAGGAGGTTCTGATGGAGGAGCCTGGGCAACTTCTTTGACAGGACACAGTCCCCTGCAGGTAAGCGCAAGAAGCACAATAGGGAACAACCCAGAACCGGCAATGGAAATTATCCCATTGGCATACACATGGCATGTGTTGGGGGCAGACCAGGCTGAACCTGTTCACATTACCTTGTGGTGAATCCGAGCACCAGAACAAAGTGTGGGTCGAGCCAGGTTCGGTTGCAACACATATCAGTACACAACAAGTAATGCCAAGGTGAGATGAGCCATTCCAGATGTGGTTGCAGCACCCAAACAGCACATGTGACAATCAGGGAGGAGGCAAAACCAAACAGGGGAACATGGGCTCCCCTGCTGGATAACTACTTCCACTGGAAGGCGTGAATTGGGATGGGGGCAGTTCAGACTAGGCAGGGCTATACCTCCTGTGGGCCTCACGGTGAGCTGACTGTTCCCACTGGTGCAAGTAAAAATTAGAGTGGGTTGAGGGGTGTTTGGGCTTAGCCACAGCATTAGCTGGCAGAGGCTGGTACTGGGAGCTAATTCTGTCAAGTCAAATACCAGAACCACCTGGAGACTGCATAATCTGGGAGTGGGTGTGGCCTAGTAGGGAAATAGTGGGCACCTTCCTCAGGGTTACCACCCTCACTGGACAGCACAAAAACCAGGACAGGGGCAGGGATGGCTAGACAGAAAGGCACCTGCCAGTAGGTGTATGGGCTGGATAATAGGTTGGTTGGGTTGAACTAGGCTTCAATGTCCATTGACGTGTGCAAGAGCTAAATGGGATATGGGACAGACTGGACAAGCCTGCAGTACATACTGGCAAGCATGGGAACCAGGGTAGAGGGCAGAACTGTTAGAGGTTTTGGGGAGTCACCCCAACTAGGCTGCAGCTCCAACTGGTTTGCATGAAAACCGAGTATGAAGTGGGTAGGATCGAGCTTGAATACAACACCCGTTGGTTCACAAGGAAGGCGGGGCTGGAAACCTTACGGACCCAGCAATCGCAATGACCAGTATGTGCACAAGCTGATTGGTGTGACGAACGGTGTTGGAGTCTGTACTAGCAAACTCACACAAGAATCAGATCTGGGATCATCTCAGATGAAGTTTCTTTGGATATTTCTCCAACTGAACTGCTGATCTTGGAACCCCAACTATCAAGAGACTGCCAGCCAGTGGACTCTGAATAGGTTTCATTGCGGCTGGGACGGTGAGATTGGCAGCAATCCAGAACTGATGAACTATCAAAACTGTTTGAGCAGGACCCTTGGAGAGCGCCTCATGTTGGGGATCGGGGATGGGTGGGAGGTTGGGTGGGGCTTTTCCCTTTGTTACTCCCCTAACCCCAGATACAGGGAAAAATTATTATATTAGGGAAACAATGATATTACCCAGTTTCACCCTGTAGCCCTTGACTCTCTGTACCCTAATCAACTAAGATTATTAAAATTAAAAAAAAGGGCCCGGCGTGGTGGCGCAAGTGGTTAAGGTCCTCGCCTTGCACGCCCGGGATCCCATATGGGCACCGGTTCTATCCCTGGCAGCCCCGCTTCCCTTCCAGCACCCTGCCTGTGGCCCGGGAAAGCAGTCGAGGATGGCCCAAAGCTTTGGGACCCTGCACCCGCGTGAGAGACCTGGAAGAGGCTCCTGGCTTCGGATCGGCATAGCATCGGCCATTGCGCTCACTTGGGGAGTGAAACATTCGGACGGAAGATCTTCCTCTCTGTCTCTCCTCTCTGTATATCTGCCTTTCCAATAAAAAAATAATAAAATAAATCTTTTTTAAAAATTAAAAAAAAGAAACACATATAAAAAAAAAGATTAAAAAAAAAACCACCTTAAGGCCTTGGGAGTAAGTCATAAAATGCTTTCCTAAGTTTAAAACACTAGCTTCACCAACTTCAATTCAAAATCCAGAAGTTTAGTTTATCCATCTAAACCTAATCCCTAAGAATGTCATGAAATCAACATGAAACTAACTATACTGTTCTAAAATGTCTTAAGTGTATTAAGTCCCAGTGCAACACATTTTCCTTCAAAAGAAGCTTCGAAAGAATATTCGCTTGCTTACGCTAACATTTTACTCTAAGCCCCTTTTTTTCCTTCATAATTGGAAATAGGAAAGGTTTTAGCTCAGGTTAACATGCTCACAGATTTCAGTCTTATGAGGTCAGAATCAACAAGCGTTCCAAGCACCCTTCTTTATCAACACATGGGGTCGAACGCAGGCAATAAGACAGTTAAAATGTTGGTCCTTTGGGTTTCCTAAATAACGAGAAAAACCCTTCCCTCGGGAGAGGAACCGTTAGCAATCCCTGGTCTTCTGTACATCCCGACATGCCAAGCTGTCTAGCCTCTGAGGATTACTCATACTCCGATTTCATCACCACTCAGGCACACACTGTTTAGGCTGTTGAATGTCCTCACACCCTTTAAATAACATTGCAAGACTTTCTAGGGCTCAAATGGCTGGGTTAAGAGGAAAGGAATTCTAACCACAACAAACCAATTTCGCAAGGCCACCCACTACAATATTTATATAGTGACAACTTTTATATACAACAAGCAACTTCTTTCATATCGTAAATCTCCCACTGGCCCCAGAGATAGCTGATGACTTTAGGACAGCCACAGCTTTCACCAAAACGATCAGGTGATGCCACTGTGGTGGAGCACTGCGTGCCCCTGAGAAGTGAGGAGCCCTTGAAGGGCAGCCCAAGTTCTCATGGCGGGAGAGAGCTCTATGAACCACGGGTGGGAAGAGAACAGCTGAGCCTGGAAAAGCCACCATCCAGCCTGGCAGCATCCTGAGGGGGTTCACCAAGACACCCCCCACAGGACTGCTGTCCCCCAAAAACGCAAAACCAGCATGACCAGAACCATTTTCAAACGAGGCCAAACCCCCTGATGTACATTGGTACCCATGTGTCCGCAGCCTTTCAGAGAACTCCTTAATGAATCCAAATGCATTACCACGGGAGGGGGGGGGGGGGGGGGGGGCGGGGGGAAGGCCACCACTTGTTGGAATAACATCCAAGACAGGGTTTCTTTCTTAGCGGTACTCAGCAAATGGGAATGGACTAACGAAAAGGCAATCTTGAGCAAGGGCGGTTACCAGAACCAGCACCGGAAATGCCACCAAGTCCCGCATGCGCAGTGTCTTACCTGTGAGAAGTTCAGCCTGTTAAACGGATGGCACTGCTCCTCCACCTTCTCCACTGCCCCCGTCGGCTTCCTCAGCCGCTCGGCCTCCTGGGCAAGAAACAGGTCTAGGACGGGCACCCCACGGGACTTAATATCCACCTCGGTCAGGGAGTTGACCATAAGCATGACCCAGACGGGCCGCTTGCGCTCCCAGTTCCCCGCGATGGCATTGAAGAGGTAGTCCGCGTAGAGGCCCTGGCCGCGCTGGTCTGGGGTCATCCAGGAGGGCAGCATGAGCTTGACGTACTCCAGGTGGCGCTTGAGGCGGTAGTAGATGTCGCTAGGGAGCACATCCTGCAGGTGCTCCCCCTGTGGCAGCATCTGGCAGCTGGCGAGGGCCGAGAGGGTGCCGGGGTCCGTGAGGTCCAGCTCCAAGTACACGGTGCTGCTCCGCTGGAAGGCCTCTTTGGAGTGGTCAGGGATGAAGTCCCACACCCGGGTGTACGGGACGTGAATGGTGCCGAAGAAGTAAGATGGAGGGTCCCGCTTGATGGTCCATAAGAAGGAATTCAAATTGCTTTGCTACAAAGAGAGACCACATCGAGGTATGAGGAGGGGATGGAGCAGCTGGGAGGTGGAGGGAGGGGTGTAGGAATCAAGAACCATGGAGGAGGAGCCAGCACAGTGGCTCAACAGGCTAATCCTCTGCGTCTAAGCGCCAGCATCCCATATGATGTCAGTTTGTGTCCCAGCCACTCCACTTCCCATCCAGTTCCCTGTTTGTGGCCTGGGAGGGCAGCAGAGTAAAGCCAAAGTCCTCGGCCCTCACCCTGATCAGGGGGACCCAAAGGAAGCCCCTAACTCTTGGTTTTCAATAGACTCAGCTCTGGCTATTATGGCCATTTGGGGAGTGAACCAGCAGACTGAAGATCTTTCTCTGCTTCTCCTTCCTTCTGTAAATCTGCCTTTCCAATAAAAATGGATAGATCTTTAAACATTCTATTTCTTCTACTTGAAAGTAGCAGAATTATATAGATAAAGGGACAGAGAGAGAAATCTTCCATCCACTGATCACTCCCCCAAGGTCCATTACAGTCAGGAGCCAGGAGCTTCTTCTGGATCTCCCACATGGGTGCACGGTCCCAAGGACTTGGGCCATCCTCTGCTGCTTTTCGAGGCCATCAGTAGGGAGCTAGATCAGAAGTGGAACAACCAGGACTCAAAACCAGCACTCATGTGGATGCCAGTGCCACTGCAGCAACCCCAAAAAATAAATTCTTTAAAAGCCAAAGCACTATGGGCTGTTACCATGGCTCAACAGGCTAATCCTCCACCTTTGAGCACCAGTATCCCATATGGGCACTGGTTACTATCCCTGATTATGACCTGGGAAAGCAGCACAGGATGGCTCAAATTCCTGTGCCTATGTGGGAGACCTGGAAGAAGTTCCCGACTCCTCATTTTGAATCAGGTCAGCCCCACCCATGGCAGCCATTTGGGGACTCCACCAGTGGATGGAAGATCTTCTCTCTGCAAATATGCCTTTCCAATAAAAAGAAATAAATCATTTAAAATGAAGAAGAATAAAGGAGAAAGGGAATCAGAAAGAGGTTTGAATGGCAGAAGAAAAATGATCAGAGTAGGATTTCAACTTCCGAATGAACTGATTCAAGAGACAGACAGACAGGGCTCCCACGTGTTAATTCATCTCCCCTACCCTGCCCCAAACACCCACAACACCTTGAGCTGGGCCTCAGGCTGAGGCCCATGACCTGAGCCAGGAAGCCAAGAATTCAATCCAAGTTTGGCATAGGAATGGCAGGGCCACTCAGCTATTTGATCCATCCCCTTCGCCCCCAGGGCTGCATCAGCAGGAAGCTGGCACTGGCAACCAGAGCCAACAACCAAACCCAGGTACCTTACTCGGGGGTCCAGGCACATTAATCTGAGTGCAAGTGCCTGCCCCAGACTGAAGACTTTTGAGCCCAGGTAGATGCCGCTGCCAAGAGCAGGGATCCCCAGGCAGCCTGAACTTCAGCATCCCTACATCTCTTTTCCCGGGAATCTCTGATTCCAGAGAGAAAGCCACAGCAATCGCCAGCTCCGAGTTTGCCCCATGCCCGCCCTACAATGACCTGGACTCCAAAGATACACCACATGAAAGACACCTGAAGTGCCCACTGTCCCCTCCCAGACAGACTTACTTCTTCAGATCGCACACCCAGGGTTCCCAAAGACTAAAGTTCTCAGGGCCACTACCCACTAGAGTCCAGCTTCTGCAAGTCCAATGGCTGGACCCCACTGCAGACCAAACAAACGGGGTCTCTGGGGGGTAGGACTCCAAAGTAATATTAAGATTTATTTCATTTAGGGTCTGACATGGTAGCCTAGTGGCTAAATCCTTGCCTTGCATGCACCAGGTTTCCATATGGGCACCAGTTCCTATCTCAGATGCTCCACTTCCTATCCAGCTCCCTGTTTGTGTCCTAGGAAAGTAGTAGAGGGCGGCCCAAAGCCTTACAACCCTGCACCCACGTGAAAGACCTAGAAGAAGCTCCTGGCTTCAGATCAGCTCAGCTCCAACCATTGTGGCCACTTGGGGGGTGAACCAGCAGATGGAAGATCTTTCTCTGTGTCTCTCCTCCTCTCATAAATACTTTTTTTAAATTGAAAAGTTAGATTTGGGCCCGGCGCAGTGGCGCAAGTGGTTAAAGGTCCTCGCCTTGCACGCCCGGGATCCCATATGGGCGCTGGTTCTAATCCCGGCAGCCCCGCTTCCCATCCAGCTCCCTGCCTGTGGCCTGGGAAAGCAGTCGAGGACGACCCAAAGCTTTGGGAACCTGCACCCGCGTGGGAGACCCGGAAGAGGCTCCTGGCTTCGGACCGGCATAGTATCGGCCCGAGGCGCTCACTTGAGGAGTGAATCATCGGACGGAAGATCTTCCTCTCTGTCTCTCCTCTCTCTGTATATCCGCCTTTCCAATGAAAGAATAATAAAAATAAATCTTTAAAAAAAAAAAAGAAAGAAAAGTTAGATTTAAGGGCCCTATGAGGTAGCCTAGTGGCTAAAGTCCTCGCCTTTCATGTGCCAGAATCCCATATGGGCACCAGTTCTAATCCTGGTGGACCCACTCCCATCCAGCTCCCTGCTTGTGGCCTGGGAAAGCAGTTGAGGACGGCCCAAAGCCTTGGAATCCTGCACCCGTGTGGGAGATCCAGAAGAAGCTGATGACTCCTGGCTTCGGATTGGCTCAGCTCTGCCCATCGCAGCCACTTGGAGAGTGAATCAGCAGACAGAAGATCTTCGCATCTCTCCTCCTCTCTGTATATCTGACTTTCTGATAAAAATGAACAAATCTTAAAAATAAATATTTTTGTAAAAGATTTATTTCATGTATTTGAAAGGCAGGGGAGAGGGACAAAGAAAAATCTTCCATCCTCTGGTTCACTCCGCAAATGACAGTGGTTGAGCCAGGCTGAAGCCAAGAGGTTATCTGGATCCTCTACACAGCATCAGGGACCCAGCAACTTGGGCTATCTACCACTGCTTGCCCAGGCCATTAGCAGGGAGCTGGATGGGTTGGCAGTGGAATATCTGGGACTCAAACAAGCACCCATATGGAATGCCAGCATGGCAGGTGGCAGCCTAACCCTTTGCATCATGCCAAGCCTGGAAATATTTTTGAGCATGCAGCCAAGGATGTAACCACAGCCCCACATGCCCTGACAGCTTGCTCCTGTCCCTCAAGTGCATGACTGTCCTGCTGCATTTCATTTTCACTAAACCTCCTGTGTACCAGCAGAGAGCTGGGCGACATTCAGGGTGGTGGTGTTGGGCTGTCTCAGGCCTTTTGTCCCTGGGTCTCTCAGCCTCAACAGCAGACAAGGCTCGCGTGTCCACTTACCCAGAGGCACTGCCTCAAGAAGTGCACGGGACAGCCCTCAGGAAGTTCAAATGCACAGGCGGGTGAACCATGTCCCAAGCAACCCAGAAGAGTCCACTTTCAAAGGTAATATTACACAGAATTTCTAGACAGGTGAGCATGGGGCTGCTTGAGGTTGTTATCCACCCACCCCAGCCATCTGCAACAGACACACCATGTGGAAGGGATCCCATGCTCAGGGGCCAGCAGAGGGAGCGTGGCCTACCAGGGGCATGGCTAAGGGGAAATTAGAAACAAGTACGCCCACAATCCTGCATAAGGGACACTGGTTAACAGGTCTAGGCCAACGGTATATTGGGCACAGGGAGAAAGATGCTCCCTGGGACACCTGCACTCCACATTGGAATACCTAGGTTCAAGTACCAGCTGCTCCACTTTCGATCCAGGTTCCTGTTAATACAAGCATCTGGTTCCCCACTACCATGTTGGAGACCTAGATTCAGTTCCAGGCTCCTGACATGAACACAGTCCAATCCTGGATGTTGCAGACATTTAGGGAGTGAACCAACAAATGCAAGGTCTTTCTCTCTCTGCCTTTTAAAATTGAAAGAAAAATTTTTTATTGTTTAAATATTTATTTTTATTAGAAGCCAGATTTAGAGAAACAAGGAGAAAAAGAAAGATCTTCCATCTATTGGTTCACTCCACAAACATCCACAACAGCCAGAGCTGAGACAACCTGAAGCCAGGAGCCACCTTGGTGTCTCCTACATGGCTGCAGGGACCCAAAACTTTGGGCCGTCCTCCACTGCCTTTCCAGGCCACAAGCAGGGAGCTGGATAAGAAGCAGAGCAGCCAGAACACAAACTGGTGTCCATAGGGGATGCTGGCACTTGGAGATGGAAGTCTAGTCAGATTACAGTTACAGGCAGTGAGCACCTAAGACCCAGGTTTAAACTGATTTTATACATACATACATACACATATACATGGATATATACACACACATATATATGGAGTACTTGAAAGGGGACCAAGATCAGTCATCCAGCCACTGGTTGGTTCACTTCCCAAATGCCTGCCATAGCTGGTACTGCACCAGGACCAAGCAAGATGCTCTGAGTCAAGGACTTCAGTCAGGTCTCCCCTGTGAGTGGCAGGAACCCAAGAACTTGAACTCTCCCCTCCCAGAATGTGCAGTAGCAGGAAGCTGGAGTCAACAGCCAACTCAGGACTTGCACCTGAGCACTGCCATACAGGACGCAGGCGGTTCAAGTGGCATCCAAGCTGCTGTGCCCACTGCCCAGCCTGGCCACAGGTTTTAAACAACGCATCATCAGTCTTAACAGGCAACAGACTTTCCTTACCATTCAACCCTATCTTGTTCCCATTAACAGCCAACAGCTGCACTGTTGCTTAGGTAGGGCATCCAACTCTAAATCTAGAAAGAGGCTCCCTCCAGCCCCTCTTCCTTCCCAGTTCCCAAAGATCTGCCCAATGCCACACTGATCGGGGAAATCCTTGGGGGCACCTCGTTCTACCTGCCCTTTCACCTTACCACAATTCGGGTCTTTTCTCCCTTTAATGCCAAGGACTGGATCCAGTTCCCCTTTCCAAATGGCAAGGCACTTACCACACACGTAGGAGCTCAAAAAGTTCTTCTTACGGTAAAGAACCTTATCTCATGGAGCTGCTTCAACAAACGCAGCTCTGTCCTGACCACGCAGGGTGCCCTGCTTCCCACTCTGAGTTCCACCCACCATTCTTCCAGCGCCAGCAGGCAGGCCTTCAGAGCGCAAGCTGAAGAGTCCTCGAGGCTTCCAAACAAGGAGAACGCCTCTTGGCCACGGGCAAGCCTCCCAGACTAGCCATCCAGCAGCTGGTGCCACTGTCTGCCTCCTATGGTATCTCAGGGACAGGACTGATGGTTTCTCTAGAACATACAGCCTTAGAAACAAATATGGATAGAAAGTCATACTGCACTGTAGTCTGGAAGGAAAAAAAAAAAAAACCTAAACATGTTGCGTCACTCCCCAAAGGAGAACATGGCCACAAATGCCTGAGGCCCAGGTAGCCTGCCTGTAAGCTAAGATTTGTAACAAACACTTAAGTCATCCATGCAATGAAACCGAATAAAGGACCCTGCATCCTATGTCCGGGACCCTCCTCCTTCCCTTCCGTTCTAGCATCCTGTGACAAGTGCATTTGCCAAAAGTATCCCTGTGCAAAACAGCCAGACAATACTAGGGGCAATAGGCTTCACCCTCTGCATTCAACAAATATTTGTGGAGTATCTATGAGAGCCAGACACTTGTGTGGCACCTGGGAATTAGACCAAGCACACCACACCACACCACACCCACACACTCCTACCTCAATGAAGAGTCCAGGGAATGCAACCAACAAGACAGGTTGGAAAACAGTGGCTGTGTGTTCCATAGAAGGAAGCAGGGAAGATGGAAAGGGGAGGATTTGGACAGCACCTTCAATCATCAGGACGGTCCTCATGGACAGACACATCTGAAACCAGACAGCAGTCAAAGTGCAAGTTCAAGGATAATCAGGGGAAAGAGCCAGAGTACAAGTCAGCAGGCAGAAACAGCAAAGAATGCTCCCTATTGCCAAAGAAGAGACTCCAGCTGGCAGCGCTTAGAGCAGATCCTGCGGAAAACCTATCTAATGTTGAACCTGTGAACAAGAGAACCCCAGCAGCTCTCAGGCCTGCCGTCGCCTGGTGTCCTCCTGCGCTGAGTGCTGGAGTCCAGAGCTGCCGCGCTACACCCTCAGGACCTCAGCCTGGCCTTCTGTAACACACAGTCAGCATCCAAAGTGCCCACAAGAGAGAACAGTAATTCCCAAGTGTGGTCTGCCCCAGGAAGGGTCTCCACAATGCTTTTAGGAAGTCTAGTGATGTAAAACTGTTTCCCTGTGATTTCACACCAAGAAGCTTCCCTCGCTGTGCCTCGTTCTCCTCCAAAACTACAGTAGCATCTTCTGGAGACTATGGGAATCTGATGACGTAACCTCTCTGAGGGCTAACAGAATGAGTGCTCATGTATTCTGTTTTACTAGCACCTCCCTTAACCCACAGAACTACAGTCATTTTTAGGTCCTCAATATTTTTTTTCAGAGTTATAGAGCAGTCCCAAGATGAAAAGATTGGAGAATTAATAGAATTAAAGACTCAGGGAGGCAAGTCAAAAGGAGAAGGGATGGGCACTGTAGACCAGTGGGCACACGGGCACCAGTGTGAGTCCCTGGTTCCATTAGTCAGCTCCATCCTTCCCAGAACCCCCCCTTGTTGACACACCTGGGAAATAGCAGATAATGGCCCCAGACTGAGTTCCAGGCTCCGGGCTGTGACCTCCCCCATTGTGGCCATTTAGGGAGTACATTGGTACATGGAGGGAGGCTGGGGGACAGAGAGAGAATGCCTGTGCCAGACTTAAATCTTCAAAAGACAGAGAAACAGAAAACTTATAGAGACCCCGCCATCATATGATTACAAATGGAATAAACTGCCCAAGTGAAAATTCTGCTCTCATAGGAATGAACAGCCCGCTGGAGCCTCCCACACACATAAGCAGCACCTACAGCTGCTAAGGCCCGTGCAGAGGGAAATGGACCCCCAGGCAGACTTGACCTGGCTGGCAGCCTCTGCATATCCTAGGGGCGTGCCGCAGGGCACCTGGTGCCATTGCCCGGCAGCCCAGATGTTGGGAACCAGAATAAAATAACAAAAGGCCAGAGGCTGCAGGGAAGTGCTGCCTGGAACTCTTGCAACTGGTATCTGGGCACGCAGAGGCCACGCCAGAAAAGCAAGCTTGGGGTCACACTCTCCAGAGTGGGAACGCACAAGGAAGCCGCCGACAGAAATTCAGCAAACTCAACTTCCACGCACTCAGCAGAAGCACTTGAAGATGGCAAGTCAATTCCAAGTGAGGAAAAACCTCAGAGATGGAAACACTCAAGGCCACTGAGTCACCCCCAATCACAGATTCAAGTCCTGGGTACCCAACTGCTGATCCAGTTCCTCCTTAGACCCTGGGAACGCAGGAAAGCGAGGCTCAAGTGCTGGGGCCTGCTACCCACCAACGTGGGAGACCTGGACAAAATTCCTGGCTGCTGGCTTCAGTTTGGCTCCGCCTTGGTCGCCTGGTCGTTGTGGCTACTTTGGCGAGAAAACCAGCGGGATGGAAAGGCTAACTCCGCCGTTCAAATACGTTAATCTTCAAGAGATAAAAAAGGAAACACTCCAGCACTCCTTGGAGACGCATGCCCTGCTCAGTTTTCGCACTGCTTCTGCCCCAGTAGGACTGGGTGGACGCGGCAGGTCATTACTGGACTTCCTGCAAGCGAACACCTACAACACACCGCAGGGCAACTCCGAGCCCGTCAGCCGGCGCTGGCCGCTTGAGCCTCATTTTCCCTAAGCCACAAAACATGGGAAATGGCTTCAGCTGCGCCAAGTGTCCTCTCATTCCGGCACTGAATACCCAAAGGTTACATCAAGCAGCTTGTGGGGTGCCGTTAGTTTTGCTAAGAGCAGGTGAAAGTAAACGCTTCGGGGAAGGGAGGGCAGAACAGACTTCCCAGGCAAAGCGCCTGAGTTTCGGCCCCTCTCCGCCGCTTGCGAGACCCCGGGGGCCCCTGCTTCCCGCCGTGGATCAGGAGGAGGACAGAAGTCGGGGCACAGAGTCACTGGCAGTGAACAGATTCCGTTCCCGCAGGGAAGGGACGCGTAAAGGCGCAGAGAAGCGCGCGAGCCGGGAGGCGCTGTCATGCGAAGTGGAAATCCCAAACCCAGGAGTTGGCTCCGGGTCTGAGTGCGCGGTGTTCCGCAGGCTTGCAAGGGAAACCACCCCAGGACGTGCCAGGACGCCACGAGCCCACGCCCCCAGGCACGTCTTACTTGGGGCTTGAGCTCGCAGTTTGCAGAGGCGGGAGCCTCGCGCCGCGGGACAGCGTCGGTGGGCAGGAGGCAGAGGGTCGGCAATAGGAACCAGCTCCAGGGACTCATCCTCCTGACGGCAGCTCGGCGTGCAGGGAGACGGCGGTGAGGGGTGAACGAGCGAGAAAGCCGGAGCCAGCTGGCCGGAGTTAGCCCGCAGCCGCAGGGCGCTACACGTTCCCGGCGCCGAGCATGGCGCACCGGGCTGACCCCACGCCTCTCGCCCGCCGCCTTTACAGTTCGCGCCTTGGCCTCCGGGCGGGGCCCGGGCGAGTTCGGTCCGGCGGCCACGTGGGACCCTTGGCCCTCCCAACCCCGCCTCGCCACGGGCCAGCCCCAAGGCGAGGCAGCTGAGCGAGTTCGGATTTGCGTTCCTCCCGCCGGAACCGGCCACCTCGTGAGCCAGAGGGGAAAGTGAAGCCCCCCAGGGTGTCCGCTAAATCCTCCCCCTCCCCCAAAGAAAACAAATCTGTCGGCTCCTGCCAGTACCTTGGTGCTTTGGCTGTGGGTTCTGTGTCGGTGGCTCTTGGCGGAAATCAGAATCAGCCCAGAGAAGCCAACGAAGTGCTGTTAATAAAGGGAAATCCATTTAAACAGAAGGAGACACGGGATAGAGTATAGGGCAGGACGTGTTTTGAAAACGCCCACTTTGGCGCACACTGTAGGCCTGCAAAAGGGAGTCGCTCCCCATGTACGCTCATCCAGGGATTTCTCAGAGCACCTGTCCTGGAAAGAGGATAATAGCGCAAAAAAAAAAAAAAAAAAAAAAAAAAAAAAAAAAATCGCACCCCATCTGAGAACACTTAACCAATTCTCTTTACGCCCAGACTCTAGGCGCCATTAACCTATGAGTGGTGTCAGGTGCAGCGTTCGCTGCCACGGTTCTTCAGCGCGTTAAATCCCTACCTACCCTGAGAATCTGATGCGGATGGAGGGACGACTCCCTAGGGGAGACAGGGAACCCCATGGTGCCGGGCTGCGGGATTCCAAAGGAGAACCCCTCGTCTGTCAAGCTTGAATTCCGCCAGCGTTTAGGGTGCAGGTGGCTTTTGTTTGCTTGCTTTTTTTCCTGTTCTTACTTTGGGGATTTGCTAGTGTGGCGTTAACTCCAAAAGTTTGGACTCCCTGGTTTCACTGGTCCCCGAGCCGACGCTGGTTTAGGATGCCAGCGCTGCCACCTACTGGCGAAAACCGTTCTCTTTCCCCTGTAAAAGGGGAGAAAAAAAATCCCCAACTCAAGAGGAAGTAATTACTGCTATTGCGTGCCATTTCCCCCAGTGAGAATGATCTTCAGCCAATCAGCGCAGCTGCAGAGGAGGAACGAATGATGCATCACGAAGCATGACTGATCTTGTTCATTTCCTTATTCTAGTTCTCTCTTTTCACTGATTCCTGCTGTGACCTTTATTTCCTTAATTTTACTTACTTTTGAGTTACTTTGCTCTTTTCCCTCTTGCTTCACCTAGAGACTGTAAATTTTCCTTTTCTAATGCAACCATTGAAAGCTGGTTTCCCCTTAGGTACAACTTTAAACTGCATCATGCAAATGTAGGAAAGTTGCAATTTTACTATCATTCATTCTAATTTTCCTGGTGACTTTTTTTTAAAGATTTATTTATTTTTATTGGAAAGTCAGATATACAGAGAGGAGGAGTGACAGAGAGGAAGATCTTCCATCCAATGATTCACTCCCCAAGGGACCGAAATGGCTGATGCTGTGCTGATCCAAAGCCAGCAGCCAGGAGCTTCTTTCGGGTCTCCCAAACAGCAGGTGCTGCACCGATCCAAAGCCAGTAGTCAGAAGCTTCTTCTGAATCTCCCAATTAGGTGCAGGAGACCAGAGCCTCTTTTGGGTCTCCCACGCGGGTGCAGGCTCCCAAGACTTTGCACCGCCCTCCACTGCTCTCCCAGGCCACAAGCAGGGAGCTGGATGGGAAGTGGGGCTGCCGGGATTAGAATCAGCACCCATATGGGATCCCAGTGCGTTCAAGGTGAGGACTTAGCCACTAGGCCACCATGCCTGGCCCTTCCTGGTGACTTCTCTCTTTGATCAGGAACCAGAACTACGCAGCTTAATTTCCAAATTTTGCAGTTTTCCTAGATATCTTAAGGATTTCTAATCCAGTGCCACTGTGAACAGAGAACACGTCTGGTGCGATTTCAATCATTTTTCACCTACTGGATTTTTTGTGGCTCAGGCTGTGATCAGATCCTGAATTGGTGGGTTACAAATAAATTTGTTGGCTTCTTTTTATTTTGAGGTGGAGCTTCTTGTCAGCCAGATCCAACACCAAATAAGACTTACTCTGTGAAACAACAGTGTGCACCTGTTCTGTAGAATTGCACCTCCTCTCCCTATAACGTCCTCCCTCCCCCCAGATATCCCTAGGTCTACTGTGGTTCCATGGTGTTGACCCAGACCTGGGGACAATCAGGCCAGCACGGCCTGGACCCTACCTGCCTTCTGCAGACGTCTGGGTTGAAGGCTCTGCTCAGCAGGAAGGAGAAGTGAAAGGGGCCGGTGGTTTCCTCTGTGCCCAACCGCAGAGTTTCTGTCCCAAATTCAAGCCCCTAACTTGAGCTCTGTTACTGGACCATAGCGCCGGTGTGGTACTGCCAGGGACCTGTGGACTTCAAAACCCTCTGCTCCCTGCTCTTCCCCTGGAAACCTTCCAGTTTGATTCGGTTTGGTTTGTGCAGCTGTAACAAAATGCCACAGACTGAGTCATTTGGAAAGACCAGAAACATATTCCCCTACCATTCTGGAGGCCAGCAAGTCCAGTGTCAAGGAGTCCTCTTGCTGTGTCATCGCAGGATGGAAGGCAGGAGGGTGGGAGCCCAAAAGTTCAAACTCACACCGCGGGCCCCTTTATACTCTGGGTTGATCTGTTCATGAGGGTGGAGCCCTGATGACCTAAACTCCTCTCCCCACCGCCTGACATCTGCACTGGAGGGTTAAGCACCATCTTTCGGATTGACACAATCAAACCGTAGCATCTCCTTATGTCCTCCTGCCTCTCCTTAAACTCTTATTTTGTGCCTCTGCTACTGGCTTCCCGAATTGAAACTAACCTCTGACATTTGTTGCTTTCAGCGCAGTCACGAGCTGGGGGTATTCTACTTCAGATACTCTTCTGTTCTCTCCCAGAAAATCAGATTCACTTTCGAAAGCAAAGGCATTCTGAGAATGCACTCTGTGCCTTCACTGGCCCCTTCCTTGTCTGAGTTGGTCAGCCTGCAGCCATCTAAGACCTGAATCACTTTCTACCCTTTGCATATTTCCTAGGGTGGCTGGGACAACCAGGTGTGGGGCACAGGCCTCCTGATAGTCGTGCCAAACACCCTAGCCTTGCTGGTGGACAGGACTTGCTTCTAAACCTTGAAATTCTGTAAAGATCAATACAATGGCCTGTAGAACCCTAAGCATGTGACACCAGCCTGCTGGCATCTCCCAGTCTCCACTGCTGTGTTTAATAAAAAAAAAAAAAAAAAAAACAAGCTGCTGTGAATCCCACAGCCCTGAGGAACTTGGGAGTCTGCCCTCCACCTCACTGAGCTCAACAGCAGATCCCACCCCAGGTAAGCCTCTGAGAAAGACCTGGGGTAGACCAACACCCAGAGCACAGCCTGCTGAGGCCCCACACAGAGGACTCCAGGAAGTTGTGTTCACACACCTGATCCCAAGAAACAGAAAATGTGTGTGCTGTTCGAAGCCCCTGCACGTATGCTCATTGGTACCCAATCTTAGACAACTAAGACCCAAGATGAATGGGGGTGCCCAGCACATTTCCATAATGGCTCTCCGTAAGCAGGGTGTATCTGAAGGTGTAATAGCTCAAGTCCTCAGCTGATGGATCATGGAAACACCTGTTTCCTCCACGGCCTAGGAGGAGACACCCTAGACTTTGTCATGCTTCCTCAGTCACCAGTGTTGGCTCCAGAATTTCAAAGTAGGAAATGGTGGGGAAGACACATGTCCTGACAAAGCACACTTTTTTTTTTTACTAGATTGTAAGGGAGAAATAATAATGCCCTAAGCCAGGCCCTGGCCTGGCTGAATCAGTCACACCTTGTGCAGCTGCAAACTGGCCTGACAGCCACAAAATGAGGCCATGATATGTTCCTGTGGGGTGTAAACAGTTTAACAAAAGTCAACATCAGGGGCAGGTGTTTGGCTGAGTGCTTAAGACAGCTAAGTCCTCCACCAGAATGCTAGAATCAACATCCAGCTCTGCTCCTAACTGCAGCATCCTGCAATGCAGAGCCTGCGAGTCAGCAGCAATGGCTCAAGGGACTTGGTTCCTGACGCCAAAGTGACAGATCTATATAGAGCTCCCGGCTTCCAGCTTCCAACGGCCATGCTGGACAGTTGAGGAGTGAACCAAGAAGTAAAACTTCCCTCTCTGTTTCTCTCACTCTCCATCTCCCAGCTTCTCAAATAAATCGAACTATTCTTTACAAGACCACCATCTCTCAAGCCCCACTCTGTGACCATGATGAATGAAAACAAAGTAAGACTATTCCTAATCACGTCTCAACTCACACAAAACATGAACTTTGATCAAGTCACACAAAACACACAAAGGAGCAGGCATTCAATGCCAGCTTCAGCTGCCCTCATTTTCCTGCCTTATAGACAAGCACCTGTTTGAGTTTGTTATGCCCACCACCACCACTCCCACACACATACATCACCACCAGCAGCAGCAACAACAGTTACCCCAACCCCTAGAGCGTTAGAATATGACTGGACCTGAGAAACAGTCTTCAAAAAGTTGTTTAAGTAAAACTGAGCCTCATAGGATGGGCCTTCATCCAATCTGCCCAGTGTCCCTGTCAGCAGAGGAAACTGGACAGATTAAAAAAAAAAAAAACAGGGACATGTACACACAGGGCCTTTTTCAGATGGCCATCTGGAAGCCTCAAAGAGGAGTCTGGGAGAAAAGAGACATGTCCACACCTTCATCTCAGACTGTGAGCCTCCACAACTATGACAGAGTTAAGTTTCTGTTGCCCAAGTCACCCTGTCTGGGATGCTGTAACTAGTGTAGACATGCAATCAAATTACAGTCACTTTCTGAAAGTACTCACCCTGGAGCAAAGCCCTGCTCCCTTGCACCTGCCCCCAAGCCCATGATCTGAAACCAGCTTGCCTAACACCACCTGCCTGAGTCTGCCATCACACTGTCCACAAAGAGAAGAGGACATCCCAAAGACCGGGTAAGAGAATTTCTCCTGATTGCAAAGAGCAGTACAATCAATTAATTCCCTGGTGCATCCTTCCTAAAGAAAAGGCAATGAGAGGGCCCGGCGCGGTGGCGCAAGTGGTTAAGTCCTCGCCTTGCACGCCCGGGATCCCATATGGGCGCCGGTTCTAATCCCGGCAGCCCCGCTTCCCTTCCAGCTCCCTGCTTGTGGCCTGGGAAAGCAGTCGAGGACGGCCCAAAGCTTTGGGAACCTGCACCCGTGTGGGAGACCCGGAAGAGGCTCCTGGCTTCAGATCGGCATAGTATCGGCCCATTGCGCTCACTTGGGGAGTGAATCATCGGATGGAAGATCTTCCTCTCTGTCTCTCCTCTCTGTATATCTGCCTTTCCAATGAAAAAATAATAAAAATAAATCTTAAAAAAAAAAAAAGGCAATGAGAAATAAGCATGTATTGGGTTGACTTTGGCCCCAAACCATCCCCTGTCCTACTGCTATTAGAAAGGCAAATTTACAGAGACAAGGAAAGACAAAAGATCCTCCATACGCTGGTTCACTCTCCAAATGTCCACAACAGTCAGTGGTGAGCTGATTCCAAAGCCAGGAGCCAGGAGCTTTTTTGGGGTCTCCACGTGAGCGCAAGGTCCCACGGCTGTGGGCCATCCTCCCCTGCTTTCCCATGTCAAGGCAGGGAGCTGGATGGGAAGTGGAGCAGCCAGAACACAAACCAGCACCCACGTGGGATTTTAGCATTTGCAAGGGAAGGATTAGCCAATTGAGCATCACACCAGGCCCTCCACCGGTCTTATTACATCAGACCTTGTGCAAAGAGAAGGCCTTCAGTGTTGACACACACTCATTCCCCTCCCCTGTTCCTCCACCGCCTGCACACCACGTGGGTCCCACTGTGAAGAAGTGAATGCCTATGTTCCTGGAAGCCCTGGACATGTTGGTGCCTGCACAAAAGATTCCCACCAGGAAACGCTGCAAGGGTGTCAGATGAGCTCAGCCTCCCAGGAAAGCACTGTAGACAAACTGCACAGTCACCATTCAGTGAGCCCCAGGCTCTTGTCTTACCACATAGAGTACACAAGCCTCAGGAATGAGCTGAATTGCTGGACAATGGAGAGGAAAAAATTTCCAGACTGTGGGGGGACGGGGGGTGGAGGAACAAAGAGCAGGAGACTACAGAGAGCTCCTGGAGGGGAAGTAACAGAAGTGCAGGCCACTTACTATCCAGGAGTAATTGAAATTTCAAGATATTTTCAGCAAGACATGTATGCATACCAGTCTCTTGACAGTGGATTTTAGGCCTCTAATGATGTGGCACTTGACTTCAATGTGGGAACAGGGAGGAGTGAAGTCCTCCAAAGGAGGCAATATCCCAAACAAGGGGAAGGTCTAATTGCAATTTTAACTGTGAATCTAAAGCAAAAGCTGTAACCATTTTCTTTTTTTAGATTTATTTTATTGCAAAGGAAGATACACAGAGAGCAGGAGATACAGAGAGAAAGCTCTTCTGTCCACTGGTTCACTCCCAAAGCAGCCACATCAGTCAGAAATGAGCCAATCCGAAGCCAGGCGCCTCTTCCAGGTCTCCCATGCGGGTGCAGGGTCCCAAGGCTCTGGGCTGCCCTTGACTGCTCTCCCAAGCCACAAGCAGCCACTAAGCTATGGGAAGTGGAGCTGCCAGTACTTGAATCAGTGCCCATATTGGATCCCAGCGAGTACAAGGCGAGGACATTAGCCTCTAGACTACCACCCCAGGCCCGCTTTTCTGCTGCTGCTGCTGCTTCTTCTTTTTTTTTTTTTTTATTATATTGCATTATGTGACACAGTTGTAGGTACTGGGATTCCCCACACCCCTCCCCTCACCCTCCCCCCATGGCGCTATTCTGCTTCTAACCCAGCTTCCTGCTAATGCTTCTGGACAGGCAGAAGATGACAGCCCAAGTACTCGAGTCCCTGCCACCCACATGGAAGACCCAGATAAAGTTTTGGGCACCTGTCCTTGGCCTGGCTCAGCATCCTTGTTGCAGGCACATAGTGGGTGAAACAACAGATAGAATATCTCTGTCTCTACCTTTCCTCTTGCAGTAAGCTAACACTGTAAGCCGAGCTGGGGCCCTAACTCACACACTTCAATGTAGGACATTGGCATTGTAACCTGCATCTGAATCACCGTACCAAACAACACCGGGCATACTGTTTTTATCTTTACGAGACCCAGAATCTTTCAAGAACTGCCTCATTCATTTATTCGGGACAATGAAGTATGCGAACATCTCAGCACCAAGTGAAGGTTTATGGTGATAACTGACGAACGTGACCCCCGAGCCCAGGGCTGCTGATGAAGCCCTGCTTGCACACTGGAATCCCTTGGAGAGCTTTAAAATCAGCCTGAGCCTCATGCTGGTTAGCTCAGCCAGGATGATGGAGGGGAGCCCCAGCAACAACACTTTGTTATTTTCAAAAGCAATTATTTCTCTTAAGAATTATTTTTTTTTTAATTGTAGAGACAGATTTACAGAAAGAAAGACAGAGGGAAAGATCATTCTGCTGGTTCACTCCCCAAGTGGCCACAACAACCAGAGCTGAGCCAATCCAAAGCCAGGAGCCAAGTGGCTCTTCCAGGTCTCCCATGCAGGTGCACAGTCCCAAGGCTTTGGGCCGTCCTCTACTGCTTTCCCTGGCCACAAGCAGGGAGCTGGATGGGAAGTGGAGCAGCCAGAACAAACCAGCACCCACGTGGGATCTCAGCGTTTGAAGAAGGAGGTCTAGCCAACTGAGCTATCACACTAGCCGCAATAGCAACATTTTCAAAGCTGCCCTAGTAAGTGTAAGGTGTAGCCTGGTTGGAAAAACATAGAAACTAAAAGAAAATGACAAGATGATAATAAGCAAAAGGGCCACAAGAGCCCACTTAGAGTCCTCAACCAAGCCTGTCATTCCAGGGATGAACTGTTATCCAAACAGAGCTCTGAAACTTTGAGTAGGAGTTAAACCAGAGAACAGCCTAGGCAATGGCCACAAGGCACTGAGGAACAAGGAAGCTGCCTTCACAGATTCCGGTCTGGCAGGCACTTAAACCAGGCAGGGAACACACAGAGATAGAGCAGGGGCTCCTGGGCAAGTCCTGGGAGTTGGGAGGAGGACTTCGGCCCACAGCTGGAAGGCCCTGTGGAGCCCTCCGGGTGTCCCTGAACCACATCATCAAGTGCACACATGACCAAGCCCACTCCGACTGCTGGACAAAGGGGAAACTGAACAGAGTGAAAGTGGAAGTGGTAAGGCAAATTTAGAGAAGCCATGAGCCCTGGGGCCAGGCACCAGCAGGAGATGAAAAAAAGTGAAGTGAGCTTAAGGAAGCAAAACCCCCCATACTCGGTAACTGCCTGGGTGTAGGGGAGGGGGGGAACAAGAAACTTGCTGAAATCAGCACCCTAAAGGGCAGTCAACTCTAGCCACACTGGTAAACAGGAGTGAACCTGGCCAGACATTCAACTTCATCCACATTTCCCACAACAAGAGCAGAAGTGGAGAGGGTGTCTCAGGTCTTGCTCCGCACTCAGGAGCATCCCCCAAGCAGTTCTACCCCAGCCTCCCCCGGAAGTTTCCAACTGCCCCAACCCTCCTGTCCTGCTAGCCCGGCCCACCCTTAGCACAGTGTCACCACCTTGGGAGGGAGAGGAAGCCACAGCCCTGTCTTATCTCTGCTGCTCTTTAGCCACAGGACCTTGGGCAAGTCATGTCACATCTCTGAACCCTAGCTTCCTCATCCTCAAAGAGACAACAGTAATGTTTGCCTCCCAGGCTATTGTAAAGATGAGCGTTGGTGTAATGGCTAAAGAACAAAGCTGCACATGTCAAACTGACAGAGGCAGACACGCACTGTAGGAAGTGGGGAGGTACCGGGAGGGAAAGATAGCAGTTTTACTTTCATAAAACATAAGAGATTATAGAAATGAAGGGGAAGGGGAGGAAAAGAAAGAGAGAGAAGAAAAAACAAAGTCAAAAAATAAATGAGAAAATTATTTGCCAAATAAAAGTAAGCAAAATCTAGAGAAAAATGATGGTAGGTACCCAACAGTATAAATTCACAATAATACCACAGAACTGTACAGTACACTTAAAAGTAACTAAAATGGGTCAGAACACGATAGCGTACTTGTTAAAACCCTAGCCTTGCATGCACCAGGATCCCATATGGACGCCGGCTCTAATCCTGGCAGCCTTGCTTCCCTCCCAACGCTCTGCTTCTGGCCTAGGAAAGCAGTCAAGGATGGCCCAAAGCCTTGGGACCCTGTACCTGCATGGGAGACCAGGAAGAGGTTTCTGTTTCCTGGCTTCGGATCAGCTCAGCTCCAACTGTTGCAGCCACTTAGAGTCAATCAGTGAATGAAAGATTTTCCTCTCTGTCTCTCCTCTCCTCTGTATACCTGACTTTCCAATAAAATTAAATAAATCTTTTTTAAAAAGTAACTAAAATTGCAACTTATGTATATTCTGCCAGAATTTTGAAAAGTAAATAAAATTGTATTTTAAAAGCAGATTAAAACAAGGTACATTTTCACCTCTAAAATGTGCAAAGCTTTCCACCAAAAAACTGTTAGGATGTAGAAATCAATTCAGTAAAGTTGCAGGTTACAAATACATATACAAAAGCCAGTAGCTTTTTGTATGGTTAGTGATAAACTCACAGAAAGAAAAATCAAGAAAAAAAAAAACATTCCATTCACAATAGCCACAAAAAAATTCAAATATTTAGGAACAAATTTAGCCAAAGAAGTAAAGGACTTCCATAATGAAAATTATCAAACATTCATGGAAAAAAAAAATCATCAAGAACACACACCAAAAAGAACAATATTCCTTGCTCTCAGGTCAGAAGCAACAATATCACTAAAATGTCAACATTACTTACAGCAATTTCAGATTCAATGCAATCCCTATCAAAATACCAATAACATTCTTTATAGAATCATAAAAAACAATCCTAAAATTCCTATGGGAATCACAAAAGACCCCAAACAGCCAAAGCAATCCCAAACAAAAAAACAAAAATCACATTGTAGGCATCACAATGCCTGATTTCAAAGCATACTGTAAAGCTCTAGTCATTAAAACAGCATCATGCTGGCATACACACTGATAACATAGACCAATGGAACAGAATCCAGAGCCCAGAAATTAATCCACCTACATACAGGCAACTGATATGGAAAAAAGAACTCAGACCATACTGTGGAGTAAGGATAATCTCTTCAACAAATGGTGCTGGCAAAAGCAGATGTATCTATATAGAACAAAATTAGATCCATACATCAACAAAAGCAGAAATAAAAAAAAGGGGATTATATAAAACTCAGAAGCTTTTGTACAACAAAGGAAATAATGAATGGATTATTGAGACATCCAGCAGAGTGGGAAAAAGTATTTGCAAACCATCTACTTTAACAAGGATTAATATCCCAGAAACATAAACAACTTTTAAACTCAACAACATGGGCCCAGTACAATAGCCTACTGGCTAAATCCTTGCCTTCTATCTGCTGGGATGCCATATGGGTGCCAGTTTGTGTTCCAGTTGCTTCATTTGCCACCCAGCTCCCTGCTTATGGCCTGGGAAAGCAGGTGAGGGTAGCCAAAAACCTTGGGCCACTGCACCTGTGTGGGAGATCCAGAAGAAGCTCCTGGCTCCAGGCTTCAGATCACCCCAGCTCTGGCCACTTGGGGAGTGAACCAGTGGATGGAAGATCTTTCTCTCTGTTTTTCCTTCTGTATAAATCTACCTTTCCAATAAAAATAAATAAACCTTTAAAAAAATGAACAAGAAACTCAACCACTCCAGCTGAGTAATGGGCAAAAGATTTCAACCAACAGTTCTCAAAAGAAGAAATACAAGTGGCCTACAAATTCTGACAAAGTACTCAACATCACTAGCCATAAAGGAAACGCAAATCCAAACCACCATGATGTATCACCTCACTCCTGTCAGAATGGCTAAAATCCAAAAACACACAGAGTAACAAATGCTGGCAAGGATGTAGAGAAAGGGGAACACTTACCCACTGTTGGTGAGAACGCAAATTAGTGCAGCCACTGTGGACAGCAGTGTGGAGACGTCTTTAAAACCAGAAAGAGACTTGCTATATGGTCCAGCAATCCCACTACTGGGTATACACCCTAAAGACTTGACCACGATGGGTCCAAGAGACCCCTGCACCACCATGGTTACAGCAGCACTGGCCACAACAGCCAGCACCAACCAAGGTATCCATCATCAGATGGATGGATAAAGAAAATGTGGTATACACAAGGGAATACTACTCAGCTATTAAAAAAAATTAAATTCTACTACTTGTAGCAAAATAGACTCATTTGGAAGATATTACATTGAATGAAATGAACCAGACCCAGAATGGCAATGCCATATGTTCTCCCTTATATGCGACAGCTAAAAGTTAAAATAAATAATAGAGGAAAAAGAAAGGTCTGTGTGCATCAGTATTGCTGCAAATATCGTTTTAAGAGCTTTTATTTATTTCTTCATCAAACCAATTAAGTACTTACACTACTAGAGTATTGATCTGTGATTACTTTATATGATGCAATGGTTACTTATCAATTCAATTATTTTTATAGCAGTGTTTCATTTCCACTAAACAAAGGTCTTTTGCTTTTTATTTGTTAAGCTTCTATTTCAGTGAAGTATTAAGCCTTTTACTGCATTGGAAGTCCAGACTGTATTATCTCAAAATTAAAAGAAAAATCCAGGGAGAGAGAGGGAAAATGGGAGGGAAAGGCAATGTCATTGCTCTTAGTATTGCATCTAATCTGTGAAATGTTCATTAGAAATTAAACTTTTAAATTTAAAAGTTTAAAAAAATAAAATGTGCAAAAACAAAGGCACAGAAACAGCCCCACAGGGAAGTAAAAGCTTTTTGTAAAGCAGCAGGTCCACTTTGCATGCCCTCTGACCTGGGAATTCCACTGTAGGAATCCATCCTGAGGAACTACTGGCTTTGTGTGCAGACACACACACACACACACACACACACACACACACACACACACACACACACACGATGCTGGTGCATGACAGCACCACACAGTGAGAAGCAGCACACACTCCTCAGAAGGAAAAGTGATGAAGGAGGCAAAGCCTTATGGAAAACCTGAAGGAAAGCCGCACAGCACACTGCTGATGCTCTGGGCAGGACACCCACAAGAAGCTCCCGCTCTGATTCGGCTCAGCTCCGGCCACGGCAGCCATTTGGGGAGCGAATGGGTAAATGAAAAACCTTTCTCTCCATCTCTCCTTATCTCTGTAAAATCTGAGTTTCCAATTAAAAAAAAAACTAATCTTAAAAGAAAAAAAAGAAGACAAACAACACTGCTGGGACTAGTGCAGTGGGAAAAATCAATGTTGTACAAAAGTATCAAGATGACCGCCTCTGCTGTTCTCACCTGCTGGCTAGCTGCTGGTGCTGCCAGCCTGATGCAGCAGGTGGCCAGTACTCCCTGCGGCCACCTCCCTGGATGTGTGTCTTCTCCAGCCCCCAGCTGGCTCCCAAGACCACCACCTCCCCTTCCTCCTCTTTTATGACCCAATAGAGGAAGGAGAGGCTATTCCTTCTTGCCTGCTGCTTTCATTCTTTGCCAGGGCCTTTTGTTTCTGCGGTAGCCAGTGAATGGGCTATAGAGAGGGGGGTGACTTTACAAATGAATCTTAGGGGTCCTGGCTGAGGGAAGATCTTGGCCGAGAAGCACCCCATCCGGGTGGCATCAGAGATCTGCTTACACTGGTATAGACCCAAAATTCCAGCTCAAGGGGCCATTTCTCTCCAACTGTGCATGGACACACCCACTCCAAAGATCTCTCTCCACAAATATGGTTTACATCCTCCCAGAAATGAAGCATCCTTAAAATAAACGTTTCTAGCTGGTTCTTGTAAACATGGAAGCAAATTTCCAAAATTCAGTGAGAAAACAGAGTTAAATGATAACCCGGGGGCAGACAGAGTTAAATCATTGCTTGGGACGCCACATCCCATATCAGAGTGCCTAGGATTCAACTTCCTGCTCCCAGCTAATCCACCTGGAAGGCAGCAGATGATGGCGCAAATATTTGACTACCTGTTGTCCATGTGAGAGGCCCGGATGGAGTTCCTGTCTTCGGGCATCAGCCTGGCCCAGCTCTAGCTGTTGCAGACACTTGGGGATTTAGCCAGTGAATGGAAGAGCATTTTTCTCTGTAACTCCACTATTCAAATAAAGACATCTTTGTTGTATATAAAAGTAAGTTTATGCTAGTGAAGAACTTTGGGGTTTCTACCTAGTTTTTTCATAATACTCCATTGAACAGAAAGTAGAAATTTTTCTTCCTTATCTAAGATTTCCAAGGACTTCCCATATGTGATCATTTGTAATTATTTAATAAATGTTCATTATGTTCTATTCCCTGCTCACCTCAGCTTTACCTGATGCCATAATCTCTTACTATGAATAAGCATTTAGATTTAAAAAAAGAAAGAAAAAAACAAAAACCAAGAACAAGAACTGAAACAAGGGCTGGCATTGTGACATAATGAATTAGGTGGCCACCTGTGACGCTGGCACCCATAAAGGTGATGATTCATGTGCTGGCTGCTCCACTTCCCATTCAGCTCCCTGATAATGTGCCTGAGAAAGCAGTGGGAGAGGCCCCAGTCCTTGGGCCACCGCATCGCTGTGGGAGATATGGAAGAATCTCCTGGCTCTGCCTTCAGCCTGGCCCAGCACTGGCTATTACAGCCATTTGAACAGTGAACCAGTAAATGGAAGATCTCTCTATCCCTCTCTCTCTAACTCTACCTTTCAAATAAATAAATAAATCTTTTTTAAAAACATAAGACAAATAGATTTAACTTGAAAACACACACATTGTTCTCCTAAATATATTTTTTTAAAGATTTATTTATTTATTACAAAGTCAGATATACAGAGAGGAGGAGAGACAGAGAGGAAGATCTTCCATCCGATGATTCACTCCCCAAGTGACCACAACGGCCAGTGCTATGCCGACCCAAAGCCAGGAGCCAGGAACTTCTTCCGGATATCCCACACGGGTGCAGGGTCCCAAAGCTTTGGGCCATCCTCGACTGCTTTCCCGGGCCACAAGCAGGGAGCTGGATGGGAAGCGGAGCTGCCGGGATTAGAACCTAGAACCGGCGCCCATATGGGATCCTGGGGCGTTGAAGGCGAGGACTTTAGCTGCTGGAGATCATTTACATGGTTTTGCTATTCAACTATTTTCTCTGATTTCAAAGAAGAAAATGTACTTACTACACATTTTGATTTTCTAAGAAACTTAACATTTCTACTGATTCAGAATTTTGATCAGTGGTCGAATATAAGGAAGTTGTTATTTTAAAACAGAGCAAGCTATTTTCCTTGGGAAGAGATAATAATCTTTTTTTCTGAACTTTTTGAAGACACTTGTATACACATAAGTATTTTTTAAAAAATGCTTTCTGGGGCCAGTGTGGTGGCTTGATAGGCTAGTCTTCAGCCTTGCAGCACTGGCATCTCATACAGGTGCCACTTCATGTTCTGGCCATTCCAGTTACAATCCCGCTCCTTGCTATGGCCTGGGAAAGCAGTGGAGTATGTTTCAAGTCCTTGGGCCCCTGTACCCACCCAGGATGCCCAGAATGAGCCCTTTGGATTTTGGTTAGAACACACCAGAGTCCTATATGCAGTACCCTGGAAAGAGCAGACCAGTGAACAGAGGAAGTAGGACTGGTCTATTTCAGGGGCAGCAGAGATGTCCAGAAAGCAGGAAGAAGGAGGGAGAAAGGCAGAGCCTCTAAGGCTGTGGCCAGCAATCAGGTTCCAGTGCTAAGAAAACCTCACCTCAAATGCCCTGGGACAGACATGCTGGGGAGGCAACTGGAGACTTGTCCCAGCTAGCACTGAGTGGGGTCAGCACCGTCAGCCTTGCCTCAGAGCAGAGGGCCAGCTCTCCCTTCCAATGGCCACCTCAGTTCATCTTGGGACAATTCTAGTTTCAGACACCTCCTGTTGCCACAAACATCACAGCTGGCCATCTCCTCTGCTCAGTCCCACTTCCTTCCTCCCCTTCAATTGGAGCTAATCCACAGGAACTCCTGAAGAAACATCCTACACATTAGCTCTGTCTCTGAGTTTTCTCCCAGGGGAAAACCAACCTGTTACTACCCCTCGCCCCTACCCCCAGCCCATCTCCACGGCTCACCAGAGCCTGAATGAGTCTCTGGTCCTTGCGTCCAAAGAGTATAATTTACAATCATCCATGAGTCACCACCTTGGGGCTGAGACAACCAAGAATCCTCCTTTACACAGAACATCCAGACAGCAGGATAGGACAAAGACTAAACAAGTGGCAGAGACTTTCAAATGGTATCATGTTGAAGGTCAAAGTGTATACTCTTACAACCATGACTGTTGGGTGGGAGTGAGGAGAATCTGCTTTCCATACTTCCCTGGAGGTGCCCAGGTGCCCACTCCAATAGAGGGGGCCTGCTGAGCCTGTGCCCACCATGTCAAGCAGTCTCCTCAAGCTTCACCCAGTCGCCTTAGCAGAAATGTTCAGACTCTGGGGCGTTCTACTCTCTCGCTATCCCCAGGAAAGCCCACAGCCCAGGAGCTTGCCTGCCTCCTGGTCATCAGGGAAGTGCCCCTAGCTTTGTCCTCTCCCTTGATCCTCACTGCACCTGCTACCAACATCCCTGCACTGGTACATCTCAGGCAAAGCCAACATCCTGTGATTTCTTAACGATCCACCCTTCCCCCACAAATTCCCTGAATCAGACTGCTACTTTTCTTAAATTCCTGGCCTGGGTGGCCTTCCAGATGACCCTGTATTTCCAAGTGGGGCCCCAAACATCCTTAAACACTCCCCTACCCTTAAACTCAACAAGCAGATTTCTTTCTTTCTTTCTTTCTTTCTTTCTTTCTTTCTTTCTTTCTTTCTTTCTTTCTTTCTTTTTTGTGATCTCTTCCATGTATTTTTTTAAAATTAATTACATTGCATTATGTGACACAGTTTTATAGGTACTGGGATTCCCCCCACCCCTCCCCTAACCCTTCCCCCATGGTGGATTCCTCCACCTTGTTGCATAACCACAGTTCAAGTTCAGTTGAGCTTCCTTCATTGCAAGCATATACCAAGCATAGAGACCAGCATCTTATTGTCCAGATAAGTTCCACGGCTTCTTGGGGAGACCTTCTCTGGTCTGAAGGTAGAGCCAACAGAATAAAATCCCAATCAAATCAAAAGGCCCAACATAACATCAACAACAATATATAATGTTATGGAATCAATTGACACAGTATTGAGCAAACAACATGTTAAAAATAAATGCAAGTTCTTAACCACATCCTGTGGCTGCTTCATCGACATTTCAACAATTGAGGTGCAAAACAGTTTAAGGAGGGATGTGCAGAGAAATCTTCAATACCTTGGTGAGGAGTGCTTACTCTTTGTGTCCTACCTGGTAACATATATGTGAGTCCATACTGATCAAGCTTTCCTTGTTGTTCTCTAACAAGCAGATTTCTAAGAATAAGTCAAAGTGACTGAACTGTTCCCTTTCACATAATACATCTCATCTGCCAAAAACTTTTGGATTCATCGTCTCACTAATCCTCACAGTAGCTCAACCACTCCTATTTCCCAGGTAAAAAAAAGTTTGAAGAATCGAGGTAACAACCCAGGGGCCCAGGTTTGGGCACTATTTAAGGTGCTTCACAAACGCATCTGCACCATAACTGGGAAAGAGGGTTCTGCCTGAAAGCACGTACTTACCACACTCAAATAAAACCTTGTATTGTATCTGCCTGTTACAAATTAGTAATCCCTCCACCAGTAAACTGGCAATTTTTTTAAAGGTTTGGTTTTTAAGTGCAGAGAAGGAGAAAGGAATCATCTAAAATGTTGATTCAGAGACTGGTGCTATGACATCACAAGGTTAAAACAGTGCCTGCAACACTGGCATCCCATATGTGCACCAGTTCAAGTCCCAGCTGCTCCCCTTCCAATCCATCTCCCTGCTAACATACCTGGGAAAGTAGTAGAGGATGGCCCAAACCCTTAAGTCCCTGCACTCACTTGGAAGACCTAGAAGAAGCTCCTGGCTTCAAGCCTGGCCAAGTCCTGGCTATTATGATCATTTTTCTTTTTTAAAGATTTCTTGGAAAGGCACATTTACAGACAGAATGAGAGAAAGATCTTCCATAAGCAGGTTCACTCCCCAAATGGCTGCAATGGGCAGAGGCCAAGCTGATCCAAAGTCAGGAGCTTCTTCCAGGTCTCCCACACAGGTCCAGCGTCCCAAACACTTGGACCATCCTTCACTGTTTTCTCAGGTCATTAGCAGGAAACTAGATGGGGGTGAAGCAGCTGGGACATGAACCAGTGCCCACATGGGATGCTAGCCCTTGCACACAGAGGATTAGCCAATTGAGCCTTTATCTTAGCCCCTATTGTGGTCATTTGGGGGTGAAATTGCAGATTAAAGTGCTCTGTGTGTGGTCTGTGTGTGCGTGTGTCTCCTTCTCTCTCTCTGTAACTCTGCCTTTCAAATAAATAAATAAACCTTCTAAAAAAAGAATGTTTTTGACTCCAAGCCAAAGGCTAGCACGTTGTCATGAAAGAACAGGAAAAAACTGCAATTCAGAAATGAGCAAATCAACTAAAAATAAATGAATATTTTCAGATTCTTTAAGAACGAAGATAAACATAGGATGCAGAGGAGGGCAATTTCCTTGAAATTGTACAAATTAAATAGAAACCAAAAATGAATGGAAATGGGTGATAACTACCAAAAATATATATACTTATAAAGAAACAGTGGGTGTTATACCTACAATTACTTCCATGGGTTTGATTTTTTTTTCCCTGTGTTTCTCTGGATTCACTGTAGGATCATTTCTACCAATTCCCTGTTAGGCATAGGCAAGAGGGGCTGGCATTTTGGGGGACTCCTGCTTCACCCAGAAGGAACATGCAGGTCCTGGGCAAAGGCCTCTCCTGCTCAGTTTCCTGGAAGCAAAGCGAGACCACAGTCACAGGGAGGTTTGTGGACAGTGCCACCGTCAGCGCTGAGGGTCTTGGAAAAGTGCTTCCTTTATTCTAGTTATCCATAGCACAGAGCATCAGTCACTCTGGTCTTTCTCTTGCAGATTCTTTCAGTTGCTCCAAGTATCAGTTCTCTTGCCCAGAAAGGGGAGAGGAGGACACTGCAAGGGACAGATAGCCAGAGAGCAGCATGGCAGAGGGCAACATGGCAGAGAACGCTATAGCAGGCATGTTTGCCCCTTTTCCACACACTCCAGCATGGAAGGTAGGTATCCCAGCTGGCAGATTAACCCCTGGACAAATGACTGCCTCTAGATTTATTTTTGATCCCCCAGCACTGGAAACAATCAAAACTTCCTTAGACTTCCTGCATCACCAATCTCCCATACTGCAGTACCAGTTGGATGCTCCACTTTCAATCCAACTCCATGCTAATGCACCTGAAAAAAGCAGAAGATGCTCCAAGAACTTGGGACCCTCCATGAAAGATCTGGATGGAGTTCCTGGCTCTTGGCTTTAGCCCAAACCAGCCTTGTCCATTGCAGCCACGTGGGGAGTGAACCAACAAACAGAAAATTGTTCTCTGTCCCTGTCTCTCTGTCTCTTTCAGTCTGTCTTTGATGTTGTCAGTCTAACTTTCAAATAAATGAAACAATTCTTTAAAAACAAAATCATCCTTCAACAGGTGAAATATCCATACCAAGGAACATACACACAACAACTTAGACATATGAAAAACAATATGCTAAAGGAAAAAGACAATCTCAAAAGAATGCATATGGCTTGATCCCACTTTACATTTCTCAAATAATAAAATTCTTAAGACGGAAAAGAAACAAGTGCTTTCCATGGGTCATGGGTAGGGTGGGTAGGATTACAACGAGGAATGTAAGAGATTCTCTTGGTGGAGATGGAACTTGTGTGCAAGGGACTTGTGATGGTAATTATACAGCTATCTTAAAACAAAATTGCAGGGCCCCAGCACAGTGGCCTAGCAGCTTAAGTCCTCACCTGGAACACACCAGGATCCCATATGGGCACTGGTTCTAATCCCAGCAGCCCCTTTTCCCATCCAGCTGCCTGAGAAAACAGTCAATGATGGCCCAAAGCCTTGGGACCCTGCACCCATGTGGGAGACCTGGAGAAGGTTCCTGGCTCCTGGCTTCAGATCAGCACAGCTCTAGCCGTTGTGGTCACTTGGGGAGTGAATCATCAGATGGAAGATCTTCCTCTCTGTCTCTCCTCCTCTCTATATATATCTGATTTTGCAATAAAAATAAATAAATAAATCTTTAAAAAATAAAACAAAATTGCAGTCCTGGTACCATAGCCTAGCGGCTAAAGTCCTCACCTTGAACATGTTGACATCCCATATGGGTACCTTTTCTAATCCCAGTGGCCCACTTCCCATCCAGCAACTGGGAAAGCAGTCAATGACAGCCTAAGGCTTTGGGACCCTGCACCCACATGGGAGGCCTGGAAGAGGCTCTGGGCTGCTAGCTTCAGATCAGCACAGGTCCAGCCATTGCAGCCATTTGGGGAGTGCATCAATGGACAGATTTTCCTCTCTGTCTCTCTTCCTTTGTGTGTACATCTGACTTTCCAATTAAAATAAATCTTAAAAAAAAAATGCATGGGGGTCCGGGTGTTGTAGTGTATAGCTACCACCTGCAGCGCTGGCATCCCATACAGCACCAGTTCAACTTGCATCACTTCTAATCAAGCTCCCTGCTAATGTGTCCAGGAGGGCAGCAGCAGATGGTCAGGTCTCCATGTGGGAGACGTGGAGGAAGCATCTGGCTCCTGGCTTCCGACTGGCCCAGTTTTGGCCATTGCAGCCACTTCAGGAGCAAACCAACAGATGGAAGATGTCCTCTCTCTCTCTGTGTCTACCTGTCTATCTCTGCCTGTCTCTCTCTGTGAATCTGTCTTTAAAATAATAAATCTTTAGGAATAAATAAGTAAAAAAGTTCAATTGCACAGACACACACACACATACAATGAGTACATGTAAAATTGGTGAAATCTAGAGAAAAGCCTAATGTCAATTTCCTGGTTCTAATACTGCATTACAGTTATGTAAGATATCACCAATGGGAAATGTTAGAACAAGCAAACGGGGGACCTCGGCATATTATTTTGTGAACCTGTAATTATTTCAAAATAGTTTGACAAAATGAAAAAAAAAAAAAAAAAGAACAGAGAAGGTCAGAATGTCTCCCTTCACTGTGAAAAGATTGTTCTGGTGGAACTTTCGTTACATCTGTGTGCTGAACTGAGAACTGAGTCACAGTGTGAAATGTACTTCTTGTACTTCTCAGGACTGGGGGCGGGGATGGACTCAGAGGGCGAAATTCAAAAGAAGTCTGAAAAGCACTGCTTGACAGCCAGCAGTGGCTGACTCAAAGATCTATACATGCCAGCAGAGGACAGGAAGAGCTAAAGCAAGCAAACACGCTAGATTCCTTAAGAACACCATGGCTCATCTTTCCCATGTACTAAGATTCTTCCTGCGGCAGGTTTTACGATATAAATACTCTTTATTCCTACAAATAAACAGTGCTCTTTCTTGTTTTTCTTGAATCTCATGACATGTTTGATTTATCTTCTGTTTTTCCATGTTTTTTTCTTTACTGTAGTAAAAATACATGTGACATGAAATTTACCATTAACTACTTTTAAAATGGCATTATATACAATCACATGGTTGAGCAATGAATCATGATCAGCCCGCCTAGAACTTTCTCATAATCTCATTGTGAAGTCCTGTGCCATTAAACAAGAAATTTTCATCCTCCTGTTCCCCCAGCTATTGATAACCACTGTCCACATTCAGGCTCCATGCCTTTTCTCCCAACTTTTTGTTGTTGTTAAAGATTTATTTTATTGGAAAGTCAGATATACAGAGAGGAGGAGAGACAGAGAGGAAGATTTTCCATTTGATGATTCACTCCCCAAGTGACCGCAACAGCCAGTGCTATGCCGATCCAAAGCCAGGAGCCAGGAACCTTCTCCAGGTCTCCCACATGGGTGCAGGTTCCCAAAGCTTTGGGCCATCCTCGACTGCTTTCCCAGGCCACAAGCAGGGAGCTGGATGGGAAGCAGACCTACTGGGACTAGAACCGGCGCCCATATGGGATCCCAGCGCATTCAAGGTGAGGACTTAAGCTGCTAGGCCACTGTGCCAGGTCCTTCTCCCTACTTTTAAGAGTAAATTTGTTGATCCATTGCTGAGATACAAACCACTCCTAAATCTGAGCAACACAAAACAACAGCAGTGTATTAGCTCACAGTTTCTGGAAATAGCTGAATGCTTTTCTGGCTCAGGATCTCGTGTGAGACTACAATCAACTTGATAGCCAGGGCTGCGGTCATCAGAAGACTCAGCTGGAACTAGAGGATCCCCTTGCCGGCTGACTTGCACAGTTACTGGCAAGCCTCGGCTCCTGCCAATGGGTCAGAGACTTCAGTTCCCACTGCGCTGTTGACAACATGGCGACTGCCTTTGCCCAGAATGAAAAATACAAGTGACAGAGAGAAGTTCAATGGAAACTAAAGTATTTCATAACTTGGTCACGCCATACTATTACCTCTGCTATAGCCAAGATCACAGGAGAGGGCTACGCAAGGATGGAAAAAAGAGGCAGGGCCCTCTAGAACCATCCTGAAAGCTGTTTCCCATAGATCAAAACCTAGCAACAAGAGAGATCTCTGAAAGAAAACACCAACCCAAACAAAAGGGGCACCAATCAACACTGTTTTGCGCACTAGGAAGACACAAGGGAATGGTGAAGAATTTAGTAAAGTGAAGACGATGTGCCTCCTTTCAAACTGGCAGCTGATAATACGGTGTTGTCCTGAGAAAACACAGACCCACTGCTGCTAGCTCTTCAGTATGGAAATCTTCCAATGTTTGAGCATTGATTGATAATTTTTATTCAATGTGATGCAAACTAGACCCATGCTGCCCGGTTGTAAACTCTGTTGCAAGGTCTAGCAAGGGATTGGGGTGCAGTGGTTAAGAGCTCACCAGGAGGGGCCTGGCACGATAGCCTAGTGACTAAAGTTCTTGCCTTGCATGCGCCAAGATCCCATATGGATGCCGGTTCATATTCCAACTGTTCCCCTTCTCTTCCAACTCCCTGCTTGTGGTCTGTGAAAGCAGTAGAGGACGGCCCAAAGCCTTGGGACTATGTACCCATGTGGGAAAGAGGCTCCTGACTACTGACTTTGGTTGCAGCTACTTGGGGAGTGAACCAGCAGATGGAAGATCTTTCTGTCTGTATATCTGCCTTTTTCTGTAAACCTGTCTTTCCAATAAAAATAAATAAATCTTAAAAAAAAAAAAAAAAAGTTTACCAGGTTTTGGAATCATCCAGACCTGGATTCAAGGCGCAGAAACAGCAAGTCCCAGCTGTGCACCCCAGATTCCTGGAGTATCAAGCAGAGACGTTAACTGGTTAACTGCGAAGCCATCTCGTGTTATTTTGAGGGATGAAAACACATGTGAAGTCCTTCCCAGAGGATCTGAAACATAGTAACTGGCTGGCAATATTTGTTACTATTGCTGTTCTAGCAGCAGAGACAAAAAACAGATGGTGATGTTCTCACTCACGCTTTGGCTATCAGCCATTTGAGCAACGGAAGCCACTGCCCAGGTTTACCTAGGTTTACCTAGGAGCAAATCCTCACACCAAAGAGCCTTGAAGGATCCCTACCAGATTCTGAACCTCAAAAGCCTCACAACTTTGTCTCGGCTGAGACCATCACATTCTGTTGCCTAAACAGCCTGTATGTAGTTGGTGGTACAGGAGACACGGAAGTCACCTCGCTCCCCCTCCTGCGCCTTCTCAGTGTGAAAATCATACAGGTCTTTTCAGGCTGGAAAAACAGGTTCACAGGTGGCACAGCAGCCACAGAGAGCCAGAAGGTCATCCAGGAAGAGGAGACGTGGCTCCCGTGAGAGCCTGCTCTGGCCGGAGGCACCGTCTCTGCAGCACTTGGATAACCACTTACTGAACGCTTCCAAAAACAGGGCACTCAGTCACCGTACCCAGAGTAGCGTATTCCACTTTGAATAGAAAACTCGTTGAAAGAATGTCGACTGACCACTTATCATATCCTAGGCATTCATTTAGGCTTCCCATTTCCTACTGTATTTCCTACTGCAGGACATAGACAATAAAACGTAAACACAATATATTTGGTCATATGCTAGACAGAGATAATGCTACCAAAAAAAAACCGTACAGGACTAGAGAATGACCAAGGCGTTTCTCTGGGTGACAGGAAGAGGCCACAAGGAGAGGGACATGTAAGCAGATGCCTGAAAGAAGAAAGTACACAGGCTGGTACGGTGGTGTTGCATGTTAATTCTCCCTAACCATGTTAATCATGTCTCCCAGAACTTGTGATTTTTTTTAAAAGATTTACTGATTTGTTTGTTTGCTTGTTTTTTTTTAACTTAAAAGGCAAAGCGGGGGTGGGGGGGGCGCGCACTGTGGCATAGCAAGCTAAGCCTCTGCCTGCAACATTAGCAACCCCTATGGGTACTGGTTCAACTCCCAGCTGTTCCACTTCCAATCCATCTTCCTGCTAACAGCCTGGAAAAGCAGCAGAGGGTGGCTCAAGTCCCAGAGGGGCCCCTATACCTACCCCTGTACCTACCTGGGAGGCCCAGAATAGGTCTCTGGCTCCCAAATTCAGACTAGCCCAGCTCTGACCATTGCAACTGTTTGAAGAATGAACCGGCAAATGATGGAGCGCTCTTTCTGTGTCTCTCTTATTTTTCTCTGTAACTGTCTTTCAAACATACATTCATACATACAAGACACAGAAAAAGAGAAAGAATTTTTTCATCCATTATTTCACTTTCCATACACTCACAACAACCAGAGCTGGGCAGGATGAAGTCAGGAACCAGGACCTCTATCTGGGGCAGGGGTATTATGAACACAGCACTTGAGCCATCATCTAGTGCCTTTCAAGGTGTATTAGCAAGAAAGTGCCCAGAACTCAAGCCAGCATTCTAATAATGAGATGCTAGTGTCTCAAGTAGTAGCTTAACCCACAAGACCACAACTGTAGCCCTAATCTGGGGGCCAATAAGACCACATCTGCCCATATCAGGCTCATTTCACCATATGTTGTCCATTTCCCTGCTGGAACCAACAGGATTTGGAGCTTACACAGTTGCATCACTCGTAACACAGTCAGCATTCTAACTACACCCTTATTCCAGGCTCCAATAGAAATGTCAAGCTGAATGAGAGACAAAGTCCCATGGAAACTTCACAAAGACCACACACACCACTAGACTGACAGTCATCAACATAGTCTGTAGGTCCCTCTCACAAGTCTAGCTTTTCCAGACCTTCCTCCTCAACAAAGATGGAAAAGCAGCTGGGGTGCAGAGGCCCGACTTTCTCACTTTCTCTACATGTCTGTGAACTGCACACAACCTGTTCCAAGCAGTGGACTGAAAGCTGGTCGCGTATAAATGACGCCCAAAGTCATAAGTAACTGCAAAGCCTGAGCATCATTAAGTGACTTTGACTCATTCATTTACTATATTAAACCTGTAACTGGTGAGACTGGTTACATATTCCACATGCAGACCACTACCAGATGCTTCATGGGCACCTAATGAACATTTATTGTAAGTCAATGGGAACAGGTCCAGCAAGCTAGCTCAGTGGCTAAATCCTCCCCTTTCAGCGCCAGGATCCCATACGTGTGCCAGTTCATGTTACGGCTGCTCCACTTCCCATCCAGCTCCCTGCGTGTGGCCTGGGAAAGCAGTGGAAGATGGCCCAGGTCCTTGGGACCCTATACCCTTGTGGGAAACAGAAAAAGCTCCTAGCTCACGGCTTTGGGTCAGCTTAACTCTAGCTGTTGCAGCTATTGGGAAAGCAAACCAGTGGAAGAAGATCTTTCTCTCTGTACCTCTTCTTTATATATATATATATATAGATAGATAGATAGATAGATAGATAGATAGATAGATAGATAGATATAGATAGACAGACAGATAGATAGGTATCTGTCTTTCCAATAAAAATAAATCTTTCTTTAAAACTTAAGACAATAAGGCCTGGGGCAGTGGCCTAGTAGTTAAATTCCCCACCTTGCACGCGCCAGGATCCCATATGGGTGCCAGTTCTAGTCCCAGCAATCCTACTTCCAATCCAGCTCCCTGCTTCTGACCTGGAAAAACAGTTGAGGACAGCCCAAAGTTTTAGGATCCTGCACCCAAGTAAGAGACCTGGAAGAAGCTGTTGACTCCTGGCTTCAGATTGGCTCACTTTCAGCCATTGCGGTGACTTGGGGAATTAATCAGTAGATGGAAGATATTCTTCTCTGCATATCTCACTTTCCAATAAAAATAAATAAAATCTTCAAAAAATTTTAAAAATAGAAGATAATTCAGACAGCAGGTACGTGATATGGAAGATGCTCAGTGGACATTCCCAAGCAGGACATAACACCCTGGTGAAGCCATGTGAATTTTTCTGTCTCATAGTGTCCCAGTTCCCTTCTGTTTTATAACAAAACATTCTGAAACTTGGTGGCTTAACACAATTGCAACATTTATTCTGCTGGGCCTGCCAACTGCAGTTTGTAAAAAAGCAACTTGTCTCTGCTCCACTGAAAGTTGGACACATTAAAGGCCCATCTGGGGAGGATGCCTGATACAGCAGTGAAGACATTCACAACCCACATTAGTGCCTGGTTCAAGTACCAACCACTTCCAATCCAGCTTCCTGCTAGTACGTACCGTGGGCGGCAGGAAGTGAGGGTCCAAGTACACAGGTCCCTGGCATCCACACAGGAGACCTGGATTCTGTCTCTGACTCTTGGCTTCCTCTTGGCTCAGCCCTGGCTATCGTGGGCATTTGAGGACTGAACCAATGGATAAAAGATCGGTTGGTTGGTCTCTCTCTATCTTTCAGGAACATAAAAACTCAGTAGAATTCTTTTAAATGGCAATAAAACTTATTTTTCTAAGGAGAGCTCATGCACTTGCCTGCTGAATAGCTCATACTGGTGTTAAGCTTTGAGTTCAGCTAGGGTTCTGGCTCAGTTTCCCAGCAGCTTGCAGGGATCCTCAGAGAACCAGGCAGCACTATGACCCAGTATCACAAGGCACAAAACATCATTTCTACCATTTTTATTCACTAAAACAAAGTCCCTAGGTCCAGTCCATAACCAAGAAACTATAACAGAAATGTCAAAGGCCCAACAGATTAAGTGAAGGCAATAGAGATGATCATTGTTCTCCCTTTTTTTTAAAAAAAAAAAAGTGTATTTATTTGAAAGGTAGAATGACAGAACAAAAGGGAAGAAACAAAGGAATTTTCCGTCTGCTGGTTTTCTCCTCAAATGGCTGCAATCGCCAGGAATGGGCCCAACTGAAGGCAGTGACAGGAACTCCATCTGGGTCTTCCATGTCTGTGCAGAGGTCCACGTGCTTGAGACATCATCTGCTGCCTTGCCAGGTGCATTAGCAGGGAGCTGGATGGGAAGTGAAGTAGCTTGGACTTGAACTTGCACTTATATGGGATGCTGGCCCTGCTGAAGTTGGAGGATTAACTCTCCACAGCCCCAGGCATGACCATTGTTCTCCAGTCCCAAGTACCATCAGGGTTGCTAGCTTTGTTAGAGACAGGCCACAGAGGTTCACTGAGTAAGAGTAGGCAATGTCTGTAAGTCCACTTAACATTCCTCACAGTTGTTCTGTCTAAAAATATGAGTCATCATAGCTTTATTTAGAAAAATAAATAGATTCCCTTGTTTCCCAAATGAAGGGAAGTTGAAATTCAAATTCCACATGAGACTAAATTTGGACAACTGAATATTCCCATAAAATCATGCCTAGTGTTGCATCTAAAAAGAAACCAAGGGCCAATGACGCCCTCCAAAATGTCCCTGCTTCCCCGTGTCTGGATGTGTTTTTGTTCTCATGCAGCGGATCCTGCCACGGCATATGGCAGAGGCTGCTCCAAGTCGTACTTTCTGTTCCTGATGGATGCTGCTGGATCACATTCTCCAGCCTCCCTCACAGTTAGATTGAGATCACACAGCTGAGCCAATCCTTTCTCTTTCCCATCCTCTCCCGGGATGAGCTCCCTGGACCTAGATAGCGACAAGAGACTGGGTGCCTGAGCCACCACAGGAGGAGTCAACTGACAAGGAACTTGAGTTCAGGGCAGAAAACAGATTTGTGCTGCCCTAAGCCAACTTTTCTCTCTCTCTCTCTCTCTCTCTCTCTCTCTCTCTCTCTCTCTCTCTCTCTCTCATTTATTTGAAACAGTTATGGATAGAGAGGGAGAGACAGAGAGATCGTCCATCCACAGGTTTACTCCAGGCACATCAGCAGGGAGCTGATCGGGAGGGCAGGTCTGGCAACAGCTTCACCCACTGCAACACAACACTGGTCCCAGCCCTAAGCCTTCTTGGAGGCTGTTTGCTGCAGCTGTTCTCCTACCCTGACTGTGAAGTTCAAGTTTCATGCAGGGAATGTTCACTCCACTATCCTTATCTCCCCCATGGGTGCAAAAAATTTCCTCATTCCATTGACACTGGAATTTGTTATCAGATATGACACATGACATATTTCATACTTCATATTTCTGCACTCTCCTACACTAGAGCCCACACGCTGTCCTGCCAAAACAAGCCCCAGCTAGGCCCAGGCCACAGGGCAAGACATCAGTTGGGACCCCGTCAGATGTTTAGACCCAACCCCAGCCAAGTGCAGCCTAGCCCAGCCCAATACCTTGTGAGCTGCAGTTAAACGACTGAGACTACATCACCATTTTAAGCCCTTGAGTCTGGAGGTGTGTGTTGCACAGTATATTATTTCAATAATTGACTCATACGCAAGTAAAATGGGAAGGTTGAGCCTGGCTCAGTGGTGTAGCAAACTAATCCTCTACCTGTGGCACTTGTATCCCATAGGGGCTTGTGTCCCAGCTGATCCACTTCCAATCCAGCTCCCTGGCACAGGTAAGCTCAAGTCTTTGGGCTCCTGTGCTTACATGGGAGTCCTAGAAGAAACTCCAGGTCCTGGCTTTGGATCAGCTCAGCTTTAGCCATTGTGGACATTTGGGGAGTGAACCAGTGGATGGAAAACCTCTTTCTCTGTCTCTCCCTTTTTCGCTATACAATCTACCTTTCAGATAAAAATAAATATATATATATTTTAAATATGAGGGTGTCCCAGCATGATGCTATAGTGGCTAAATCTCCCTTTGCACTCCCAGAATCCCATGTGGATGCAGGTTCATGTCCCACCTGCTCCACTTCCTGTCCAGCTCCCTGCCTGTGGCCTGGGAAAACAGTCTAGGATGGCCCAAAGCCTTGGAAACTGGCATGCATGTGGGAGACCCAGAAGAAGCTCCTGACTTCAGATCAGCTCAGCCTTGGCCGTTTTAACCAATCGGGGAGTGACCCAGTGGACAGAAGATCTCTATCTCTCCTCCTCTCTATAAATCTGCCTTTCCAATTAAAAAAAAAAAAAAAGAAAAACCACTTTTTTTTTTAAGTGAGGGTGGCACTCCAATGAAGCTGCCATATTAAAGATACATTTGATACATGTTTCTTTTCTCATTAAGTTTATGCCAAATCCAACTAACAGCTGAAAAAACAGGTGGAAAACCCCAGGGTACACCAGGGGATTCGTCCCTTTCCCTCTGCTTCAGACACACTGCGGGAAGCAGAGAAAAACAGGAAGGCACTGCACAGAACTCAGGATGCTTCCTGCAAACCCCACCGTTAACAGAGCTGGATTCCTTGACGCTGGGGAAAAAGGAAAACTTGAGACTGAATGGAAGGACGACCAGCTTCATCCCCAGAAATTAACTATCAAAAGCTGTTGCACAAGCAGGAAATAACCTAAATCATTGCACTGCATCACTCCCATAATGGGTTAAGAAGAAAACAAGGCCCGTTGGCAGACTCGGGGGTGCCTATCGCCTCCAAGGTTAAGCCAGCCCCCTCCCATCCGCTGTTCCCAGGAACACAGCTAGATAAGGAGCAAGGCCGGCTCCCTGCTGCACTCCCGCTCCACCTCCGCCCGCCAGACAATGCTGGGACTGCGTGTGGGCTGCAGCACCGCTGCAGGAGCCGCCCAGCTCCGGGAAACGTGGCCCACCGCCTCCCCAGGGACCAGAAAGCACCCGGGACCTGCCTGGCTCTCAGTCCCCTCTCACAGCTCCGCCGTCCTCAGCTAGGATTCTGCACAGCTGAGAACCCCCACCCCTCAAAGATGAAAAGGGGACAGGGAAGGGGAACTCTGGAGGGGACCCAGGCAAAGCATGTGGCGGCAACATGGGTGGAGTGTGTCTAGCGAACAAGGAGTGCAACAGAGCGGTGGTGCACACCCACCCTCACACTCAGCACACATAGCAACAACCCTCCTCCACCAGCCACCACCCCCCAAGCCTGGTCTGGGGGGGGGATGCGCAGCAGACTCCCGCCCCAGGGCGAATGCAGCCCCCCAAGCAAGCTCCCCACGGGCCCCCGTGGCCACCCTGGCGGCGCCCTCGGCGGGCTGGGGGCGCAGGGCGCGGCCGGGAGCGCGGGCACCCGCGCGTCCCCGCCCCTGGGCTGCCAGGCCCGCCCCCGCTGCGGCGGCCGAGGGGAGGGACCCGCGCGCGGTGTATATAAGGCGAGGGGCTGGCGCCGCTCTTTTGTCTCTTGCTGCAGCGACTGAGCGGATCGCCAGGACCCGGGCTCGGAGCAGGAACTCGAACTCGAGGTGAGCACGACGCTGGGGAGGGGGCCTGCAGGGTGCGGTCGGAGCTGGAGGGGGCCTGCAGGGTGCGGCCGGAGCTGGGGGCGCAGGGCCGGCTCGCCCCTGGCACGCTTCCCGAGCCGGACGGGAGAGGCTCGGAGCGGCCACGCCCTGGGGCTTCCGAGCGGGGTCCCGCCCGGGTCCTCTCCGCTTGTGTGGGGGGCGGGGGGCGGCTGCCGGCAACGCCCCGGCCGGAGTGCCACGTCGAGAAGGGCGTCGGCGGGACGGTCAGCGCAGAGGGAGACCCTGGCTCGCTCCCCCCCAAAACCCCGCTAGCTCCGCGCCAACCGCTCTGGTTTGTTCGGCAGGGTGTAAGAAAATGGCAGACAAACCGGACATGGGAGAGATCGCCAGCTTCGATAAGGCCAAGCTGAAGAAGACCGAGACGCAGGAGAAGAACACCCTGCCGACCAAAGAGAGTGAGTGCCCCCCAGGACCGCGGGGGACCCCTCCAGCCTACCCCCACCCTGCCCTGCTTGTGCCAGTCCAGCCCCTCGCCCACCCCACCCTCAACGCGGCCAGTGCCCCGGGTCTGGGCGGCCTCCCGGGCACCCTTGCAGGGACACAAAGCACCCTGGCTATCCCCAGTCCCACGCCTCATTCCTCCATCCCCCACCCCAGACTTCGTGGGGGCCTCGCCCACCGCAGGTTTGCGCCTGGCTTGGGGAGTGGGGTTGCCTAGTGGCCTCACCTTCCCGCTACTTGCTTCCCACTCCCGCACAGCCATCGAGCAGGAGAAACGGAGCGAGATTTCCTAAGAGTCTGGGAGGATTCCCCCTACCCACCCTCCCCCATCGACTTCGAAGACCCCAAGGCGTGATGTGGAAGACGAGGCACCTGCAAAATGGACGCGAGCCACAAGCTGCACTGTGAACCCGGGCACTCCGTGCCGCCGCCACCGGCCTGTGGGTCTCTTAACGAGACCCCCCCAACTAATCGGACTGCCAAATTCCTCTGGTTTGCCCTGGGATATTATAGAAAATTATTTGTATGATGAGTAAAAATAAAACACACCTCGTGGCATGGCTGGCGTGGTCTCAGTCTCTGGGTTGAGTGTGCGTGGGCGGTGCCGCTGCAGCAGAAGCGGGGGAGGGGGATCGCGGAAGCCGCTGGCTCGCAGGCGCCTTTTTTGGGGTTTTTTGTTTGTTTGTTTTTTGGGGTTTTTTTCTCTTCCTCAACTGCTTTTCCGTAAATTTTCGGGGATTTTCGGCTGTTGGGCTCTGGCCCAGAAAGCTCTTGGTGTACAATGTAGCCCCACTTTGAGGCTAGCTGCTCCGGAAAATGTTTTTGTAATTTTTTTTTTCTTCCGAAGAACAAGATGTGAACTCACTGTGGTTTCCCCAACCCCCGCCCGCCACCGTCTCTAGCTTGAATTCACACCAGAACCAAACAGTGATAGGAAGCCTGGGGGCGGGGGTCCTCAATCTGGAATGTTGGAAATTGGGCGAGGTTGGGAAGTCTCCCAAAGGCTTCCGTCTGAAGCTCCAGAGCGAGGGAGGGTGGAGATCAGAACACAAAAAACAAAGGCGGGAGCTAGGGAGACGGCAACTGGGACTTGCGAATGGACTGGGGGGTGGAGGGAGCAAGCCTAGCTTTTTGTCCTTTTAGCCCTAAGCTGAGAAGGTCCCACAAAAGCGTTAGCCATTAGAGGCAGTGCTAGGGGGCGCGGGCTGTGACTGGCAGCCCTGCGGGTCGCACCCTCTGCACCCACGGGGAAGGGTGGGGCCTGTTGCAAGGGGAGCCAGAGGGAAAGGCTGCGATTCTAGGGGTGGAGTTCTCCGCCGAGAAGGAGGAGGACATATTGCCTAGGGATGTGTGCCTGCCTGCGTTCTGCCTCGGCCCCCGAGGGGCTAGCTGGGCCCCTCCCGAGGGCAGTGGATTCGAATGAGGCACCGTCCCTAACCTCTCTCGAATGAGGCACCGTCCTTGCTCTCTGTCAAGTGAGGTGCCGTCCCTGCCCTTTCTCGGAATTAAAAACTAGCGAAACCGGCAGCCGCTGCACACCGGAAGAGGGGGGAGGGGTGCGAGAGAGGTGCTACCTGTTTTGCCTAAAGGAGTGATTTGACAGGCCTGTGCCAAAGAGCCCTCCAGTCTGCACCTCCCCACCCACCGGTGCCTGGCCGCTTGCACCTTGGTACCCGGCATGGGGACCCAGTCTCCAGTCTGGTTGCTTGCTGCCGGTGACTCACACTGGTCGGCATGCAAGAAAGGCTCTTGAGTTGTGACTGACATCCGCCCTCCCCTCATCTGTGGTCCCAGGGCTAACCCCAGGCTGCTGGCAGGTGCCTTGTTCCCTGGCTAGCTGTTCACTGCTGGACACTGACAGGGCCTGAGCGCTGTGAACTGGGGGAAATGGCCCCTGTTTAGGGAAGTCAGACATCTTGGTTTCCCTCCCTGAGCCCAGTACAGGATGTAATCTCACTACAATGAGGGGAAGGAAGTACAGTTTATTCACAATGGAGGTTATTGATGGAACTTCACCGCTCAACCAGCTGAACGGTTTTATTAGGTTGTTGATTTCTGAATTCCAAAGGTTATGTTCTTCCTCAGTTGAATTCAATGTGTATTTTTTGAGCACCCATTGAATGCCTATCACTGTACCAGGCCTGGGAGAGGCCGAAAAGGATTGTTGCCAACTAGCTACATACAAGGCAGGATTAAGTAAATGCTAAAGGGAGACTAAGGTAAACAAAGGAGCGGTTGACTGGAGCCTGCACCTTGGAGAAGGGAGCACCTGAATGCAGACCCAGGGAAACGAGAACGGAAAACCAGGGTTTCTCAAGAGAAGGAGTGACACAAAGTGTGATACCACAGCAGGGGCAGAAAAAAAAAAAGAGGCAGTAGTTCAGTGCAAACAGAAGCAGCCTCAGAACTGGCCTAGGAGGATTCAACGGCCTTATCCTGCAGTCAGCAGGGAGCTAATGCAGGTGTGGAGGCTCAGGCGAAGTGCTCTGAGAGGTGTGGGAGAACACATGAGGGATGCCGTGGCAGACACAGGAAGCTGTCTCCACAACTACTGCCATGATCCACACCACTCCCATCCTAATCCCCACCACTGCCACCACCATGCTCGCAACGATCACCATCACCACCACTACCGCTGCCATCACCAGCGTCTTCACTCTTAGCATCACCAACACCACTGTGTCCACTCTCAGCTTCATCACTACTCACCATCATCAAGCCCACCATCCCACCACCAGTTACACCATCATCGCCAGGAGGACTCCCTAGTGTAGTGATTATCACTTTGGTCTAACATCATCTGCAACAACCCATTTTCTCCTATCTTCCTCCCCTGCCTCTGAGTGGCCAATAGAAGACCAGTTTTCCTCAGATCAATGGCACTAGCCCATTGATCTATGAATTGTTTCACACAGCACAGTTGTGTCCATGTTCAAAACTGTTGTATCACAGTATATGTTCATATAGTGAAATATTCATAAGGCACTCTGCCTGCATCAAGCTAGAACATCACTGAGCCATGTGGTAGCAGTCAACATGTCCTAGGATATACCGCAGTAACAACATCAAGCACCCCAAGAATCCTAATGACTTACAACAAACCTGCATTTCTGGTTCGTATTATGTACCAGTCACTACTCTGCTGCTGTCCTTCTCACTGTGAGACCTAGACTAAAGGAAAAATGCTGTCGTTATGGCAAAGGGAAAAGAAAAGGGGTTGGCATGGTAGCATAGTGAGTGAAACCACCGCGTGTAGAACTGGCATCCAGCTCCTTTCCTATGGCCTGAGAAAGCACCTAAGGATGCCTCAAGTATTTCGGCCCCTGCACCCATAGAGGAGACCCAAAGGAAGCTCCTGGTTTCAGACCAGCCTGGTTCTGGCATTGAAGCCATTCGGGGAGTGAATCAGCAGATGGAAGATCTCTCAGTCTGTCTTCTGTTTGCTATAACTCTACCTTTCAAATAAAAACACAATGGAGTAAAAGAAAAGAGTCATATGGTAGCTTAGAAGTGGCACTTCTTTTTTCTTTCCTTTTTTTTGATTGTTGACACCATGAGTGAAAACAATTAAGGAAAAGAAAGGCAGATTTAGAGAGTATGAGGAGAGATATCTTCCACCCACTGTTTACTCTCCAGATGGCTGCCACAGCCGGTGCTGGGCCAGTCCAAAGACAGGAGCCATGAGCTTCTTCTGGGTTTTCCACATGAGTGCAGGGGAACAAACTCTTGGGCCACAATCTTCCGAAAGTGCTTTACCTTTAAACTTTGTGAAATAATACCTTTTTTGTTTTTGTGTTTGATGTTCTTTTTGTAGTTGACAAAGATGCATGCCCATGAGGACCACTGACTAGGGTGGGAAGGCATGGGGAAAGGGGAATGGGACATAGGCTTCCAATTTTCCTTTTCTTTCTTCTTTTCTTGTATCTGGGGAGGGTAGGAGAGCTGCTTCCATCTGCCAAACTACATCAGTATCTGAGGATGGAGGATGTCCACTTGATATCATCTTAGAAACTTTGATGTGGAGAAGAATGTTCTGAGTATATTGCTGGGCTGGTTTTTGAGACTTCTGAGCCACTGTTGGTGTCATTGGTCCAATGTCCTTCCAAGCTCTGTTGGCTAACAGAGTCCACCCCAGTGCAACCACTCACCCAGACACTTGCTGCCAATGCTCAGCCAGAAGAGTTGTCCAACCCAGTCTGTTCTCCATCTTCTGACATGGCACTTGTCATCCTCTACAGGCCCTAGTGAGGTGACCATCTTGTCCTTCATATGCAGCTGAGCATGCTGTCCACTGCACAGGCATCAGCATTTGAGATGGCCCAGTCCCAACACGTGCATTTTAAGGTCAGACCACAAATTCTATGGTCTTCCCTGTGGGGCAGAATTTTGAGTTCGGTGGGCTAGTTTGGGAGTCCCCCAAAAACTTCACCCGGGATGTCCCCAGATCTGGTGCTTGCAGTATAGGTCCACTTCAGTCCATCACCCATATCAGACTATGCTTACACTGGTGATTATAGTTGCCTGGTCAGTTCAGTCTTCAGCTCCATGTCCTATGCAAACCTACTGCTGCTGCAGCCCAGCCTGCCACATACCTGGCCCTTGTGCACACCAGTGAGAAAAGCAGCCTAGTTGGGGCAACCAAAAATAACCCCCACCAGGCCTGCCCCCAGACCTGGTTCCTGAATGTGTCAGTATGTATAGCACACTAGTCTAGCCTGTGCTGCATCCCAGTTGGGCTCTTGTATATACCTGTGGGTGTTGCAGCTTAGCTCAGTCCACCCCACAATCCTGTCCACACATATACTAACGGGTGCCACCACCTTGTTTAGCCTGGCCTGCCTCAGCCCTGGTTCTCATGCCTACCAGTGGGAGCTGCAGCCCAGCAGAGGAATGCCCACAGTTTCCCCACTAGGCCCACTCCCAGTCCCAGATCTTATACTTTCCAGGGTTTACTGCGGTGTAGCCTGACATGACTTGCACCCTGTCCTGGCACTTGCCAGTGGATGCTATGGCAAAGCCCGTTTAGTCAGCATTTATCTTGGCTCTTGCATGTGCCAGAGGATGCAGTGGCCTGTCCTAGCCTGGCCCTCTCCCAAACCCAGTTCATATGCAGGCTAATGGTTGTAGCCCTGCTCCCCTGGCTCACCCCTGTCCCAATTCTCTCCCTCACCAATGGGAGCAATGGCCCAGCAGGAGAGCTGCCAAAGTCCCTTCAACAAACCCACTCCTAATCTAGGGTCTTACATGTGCTGTAGGTGCTGTAGCCCAGTCTGTCATGGCCCATCTTGCCTTCACATTCACTGATGGATGCTGCAGCCTGGCTGTGCCCAGCCTGCCCCCAGTCTCAGCTCATATTAGGGAGGAGGGGGGATGGTGCTACAACCTAGCCCAACCTGTCTCACACTCTCTCTGGCTCTTGTGAGCATCAGCAGGTGCTGGAGACTAGCTCAGTCTGGCACAATCCCACACCCAGCCCACACACACTGAGGGATTTGCAGCCATGTTCATGTCCACATCCATTCCCAGCTCTCACCCTCACTAGTGGGAACTACAACTCAGTAGGGTTACTCCCTTAGCTCCCCTACCAGGCCCTGCTCCCAGTTTTGGATCTTGTATGTGTCAGTGGCTGCTCCAACCCAACCTGGCATGGCCTAACCCCTCTCTTGGCCCTTGCCATTGGATCCTGCAGCCTGGCTCAGCCCAACTCACTCCTAGTCCCAACCCAGTACCCACTGGTGGGTACTGTAGCCTAGCCTTGCCCAGCCTGCCTCCATCCCTGGCTTTTATGCAAACTGGTAAGTGTGATAGCCTACTCTGGCATGGCTCACACCCTACCCTGACTTCCATGCATGCCAGTATGCTACAGTTTGGTCCAGCCGTGCATGATCCACCATCCCAGAGCCAATTCCATACCCTGGTAACATATGGATCAGCCCTGCCCACCCTAACTAACACCCAAGCCTAAACCACGTGCTTACCAGTGGAAGCTACAGCCCATTGGGGAAGGTCCCCACATTCCCCCACCACACCCATTCCCAGACCCAGATCTTACATGTACCAGCAGGTGCTAGGTCCTTAGCTGGCATAGCCTGCCCCCCAAGTCTTGACTTTTGTAAGTGCTGGTGGATGTTGCAACCTGACCTGCCACACACCCAATTCTTGGGTATGCTTGTGGGTGCTATAGCCTAGCCCAGGCCGGCATGGTCAAAATTCCGGTTCCTGTGAGTGTCTAGAGTTCTGTTGTCATGCCTAACTCAGCCCATCACCACCCCAGCCCTTGAACAAACCAGCAGGTATTGCAGTCCTATCGGGGTAAACAATTATTCATTGATCCAATTTATTAATCAACTGTCAGGGTGAAAACTTTTTAAGGTTTATTTTTATATCTATTTGAAAGGCCAGGTGCCAGGAGCTTCTTCTAGCTGTCCCACATGGGTGCAGGGGCCCAAGCATTCAGGCCATCATCCGCTGCTTCCCCAGGCTATAAGCAGGGAGCTGGATGAAAAGTAGAGCAGCAGGGACTCAAACTAGTTCCCATACTGGGATACCAGCAATGCAGGCAGAGGCTTAGCTGGCTATACCAAAATGCTGGCCCTCAGGGTGGAAGTTTTACCTTGTGGTTAAGAGTTTAAGATGCTAATCAGATATTTGCATCCCTTATTGGAGAACCTGGGTTCTGGACTAGGCTATGGCTCCTGACTCTATAGCTTTCTGTTAACGCAGGCCCTTGGAGGTAGCAGGGAGGGCTCAAGTGAATGGGTTCCTGCTAACCACATGAAAGACCTGGATTCAGTACTTTGCCCCCAACCTCAGCCTGGCCCCCTGTCCCAGCCAGTACCATCATTCGGAGAGTGAGCAGAAGATAGGAAAGTTTGTTCTTTTATTCCTTCTCTCTCCTACCCCCATCTCTCTCTCTCTCTTTCTCTCTTTCTCTCTCTCTCTCTCTCACACACACACACATAATGAACATACAAGTCTTAGGTTCTGGGCCAGGAGGAAGTTGCTTGGGATAAATCAAATAGATTCTTCCAAACTCCAGTGTCTCTCTAGTAAAATGAACAGATAACTTAAATAATTACAAAAATTCATGCCACAATATAAGATAATGAAATTCTTTGTCCTGACTTAAAACTAAAAAGCTATTGAGTTTATTTTATCTCCATTTCTACCACTACAATGTTGAAGTTGCGGCATTTCATGGAAGTTCACCACATCAGAAGGACCTAGCTGCTGGTTGGAAGATAAAAACCACAAGTGTGCTATTTAGGGTCTTAAGGGCCTAAAACATTCTAGAAATTATTATCTACATTGTGGAGAAATTCTGTTCTCTAGGAAAACCATTCTGCTGAGAAAAACTCTCTTGCAGTAAGGCAGCCCCCAAATTTTCATCTGCCTTATTTATGGTTAAGAAGAATGCATTTTTTAAAATTATCAGTTGCTCTATTTGTGCTTAAAAGACACCACTTTCACCATTTTCTTTTTTTTAAGATTTTTTAAAATTTTTATTGCAGATACACAAAGAGGGGAAGAGACAGAGAGGAAGATCTGTCCAATGATTTACTCCCCAAGTGACCGCAATGGCTGGAGCTGAGCCAATCTGAAGCCAGGAGCCTCTTTCAGGTCTCAGACGTGGGTGCAGGGTCCCAAGGCTTTGGGCCATCCTCGACTGCTTTCCTGGGCCACAAGCAGGGAGCTGGATGGGAAGTGGTGCCTATATGCGATCCCAGTGCATGCAAGGCAAGGATTTTAGCCGCTAAGCTACCGTGCTAGGCCCAAGAATGTATTCTTTGAGGTCCTTTTTCTAAATTTTACTTTTTATGCTCTTTACATAGTTGATTAGGGTGAAAAGGGTCAAGAGTTAAGGGAAAGTGGGTGAGACCATTGCTTCCACATTTCATTTTTTCTTCTTCCTATATCTGGGGCAGGAGGGAGATAAGGGGAGAAGCCGTACCCAGCCTCCCATTCACCTCGATACTCAGGAATGGGGAACAGCCACCCGGTGTCATCCCAGGGTCCCCAATGTGGAACATGCTCTGAGGTTCTGCTCAAGTGGTTTTGACAGTTAAATAGTTCTGAAATGCTGTCAATTTTGCTATCCAAGGATAAAGAAACCCTTTCAAGGTCCATGGGCTTACACAGTCCACCCTACAGTCTCCATCCGCCCAGATATTTGCTGTCAACACTTGGCGGGGGTAGTTGATCGATTTGTTCTGCTCTCCTTCCTCTGTTATGGTATCAGATGCCCTCTACAGGTTCTAATGGACAGCTATAACGTCCATGTGCACCTGGGTGTGCCTCCCACTGCTTCATCCAAGCCACTGAGACAGCCCACCTCTGACACAAACACTCCACAGTCAGACCACATGTTCTGCCACTTTCCCATGGTTGGAGTTCTAAGTCCAGCTTTTCAGTTGAGGGGATCACCAAAGAAACCTCGTCTGAAGTGATCCCATCCCTGACTCCTGTGTGCTTGCCAGTACAGGATCCAGCTCAGTCCATCACTCACATCAGCCTATATACACAGTTGCAATGGCAGGGTCAGTTCTGTCTCCAGCTCCATCTATTATGTAAAACAGTGGATCCTATGATCCAGCTCAACCCTGTCCACCACGCACTCAGCCCTCATGTACACCAGTGGGAGCTGCAGCCTAGGTGGAGCAACCCCCAATAACCCACTAGGCCTGCCCCTAGCCTTGGTTCCTATGCTTGCCAGTATCCACACTAGACTGATTCAATCTGTTCCACATCCCATTCAGCTATCGTGGACGTCAATGGGTGCTGAAGCCTAGCTCAACTTACCCAACCCTACTATCTAGTCCACACTTGTGCTCATGGGTGCCATCGCCTATCTAGCCAGTCCCACCCCTGGCCCTGGTTCTCATGCTTACCAGTGGGAGTTATAATTCATCAGAGAATGGGCCACAGTTTCCCTACTGGGCCAACTTCCAGTCCAGGATCCTGTACTTTCCAGGTGGTTCTGTAGCCCAGCTTGACAGGACTTTCCCCGAGTCCCAGCACTTGCCAGTAAATGCTGCAGCAAAGCCCAGTCAGCCTGAACCTATTCTGGTTCATGCTTGTACCAGCAGATAGAGTTGCTTAACCAAGCCTGGCTCTCCCCCTAAACCAACTCACAAGCAGTCCAATGAGTGTTTTAGCCCTGCCTAGCCTGGTCTGCACTCCCCCACCCCCCTCCCAGTTCTCACACTCACCAACAGAAGCAGTGGCCCAGCAGAGGAGTTCTTCCTGCCCCACTGCCAGGCTTGCCCTGCCCCCTCCCCAGGTCTTAGATGTGCTAATGAGTGCTTCAGCCCTATCCGGCCCATCCCATCTCACCTTAGTATTTGCTGGTGGGTGCTGTAGTCTGGCCTAGCCCAGTCTGCCCCCAGTTCCAACTCATCATACTGGTAGGTGCTACAGCCTAGCCCAGCCCACTTTTTTTTTTTTTTTTTTTTTGGCTAAATGTTCTCTCCTGCCATGCCATTACTTATGTTTCCTGCTACTTGGGTATCCAGGTTATTTAATCTGGCTTTTTCCTAGGGGGAAAAAAATCAGTAAGATGCATCACTGTATCCTGAGGATTCTTTAGTTTGTGTCAGAAACAAACAAAAACAAAAATTTATATATATATGTGTGTGTGTGTGTGTGTGTGTGTGTGAATTATTATATAGCCAAGCAAATGAGAAGCCTGGAGAATAGGTTTTGCTTCAGGTGTGGCTGATACCATGGGAACCTGGCTTCTCTCCACCTCTGCTTGTTCATTGCAAGGTCCAGCCTGCCCTCACAGTGGCAATATAGTTGCTGCAGCTCAAAGATCACACCCCTCTCCAGTGTAAGCACAGCAGGAGAGAATTTCTCTTTTAGGCCTCACTTTCACTGGCTTGAATCATGTCAGGTACCATTCCTGACCCAATCATGCTGGCTAAAGTGAAGACAGATTGGTTTAAACCTAAGACATATACTATTTTTTTTATTAAATTTTGACATCACTAATAATGGACTAAACTTGCTGATATGATACACTGAAAGGAACTCAGCATCACCCCAAAAACACACAGTCTGAGTCCAAGCATGAGGGAACATTAACCAAATGCAGTTTAAGGAAAACACACCATTCGGCCTAGACTCTTCTTCAAAAGGATCAACAACCCAGAAGACAACAAAAGGCTCCAATTTTAAAAGATTAAAAGTCAGGACCGCCAAATGTAATTCCTGACTTAGGATAAATGTTGTAAAGGACATTGTTGGGATGTTGGAGACATTTGAATGAATTAGATTCTTTTCTTTTTTTAATTGATTTTTTAATTGTATTGCATTATGTGACACAGTATTTATAGGCACTGGGATTCCCCCCACCCGTCCCCAAGCCCTATCCCCAAGGTGGATTTCTCCACCTTGTTGCATTACCACAGTTCAAATTCAGTTGAGGTTCTTTCATTGGAAGTATTTACCAAGCATAAAGTCCAGCACCTTATTATCCTAGTGAGTTTAACGATTTCTTGGTGAAACCATCTCTGGTCTGGACTATCATTAGATTCTAACAGTCCCTCAGGGCTGACATGGCACAGAGCATTAAACTTCCACTTGAAACATGGTTTTGAGTCCTGACTTCTCTGGTTCCCATCCAGCTCCCTTGCTGATGCACTGAGAAGACGGTGGAAGATGCAATAAGGGCTTGTACACCTGCCACCTATGTAGGAGACCCAGATGGGGTTCCAGATTCCCAGCTCCCACCTAGACCAGACCCATCCTTGAATCTACTTAGGGAGTAAATTAGTAGGTAAAAGATTCTCTCTCTCTCTCTTTCTCTCTCTATCACTCTCTTTCCTCCCCCTTCTCTACCACTCTGCCTGTCAATTAAATAAATCATTTTTTCAAAATAGCAGTCTATCAATATTATGATTTTTAATATGTGATCTGTGATCATGTAAGAAAATGTCATCACTGTTGGATACAGATTGAAGAATCTAGGAGTGAAGAGGGCTGTGTGTGCAAATTACTGTCAGCTAGTTCAGCAAAATACCAATAACAGAGAGTGTTTGTGGGAGTGTGTGTTTATAGGGAGAAAAGCAAGTGTAGCAAAAGCTTAATATTGCACTTGATGAATCCAGGTGCAAGGTGTAGGAGAGAGCTTGGTACTACTCTTATAAGTTCTCTGTACACTTAAAAGCATTTCAAAATTCATAAAGTTAAACAGAATATACGTTTCCAATCATAGAAGGTGCCATGCTGTGAGTCCAACACCATGCAAGACTAGACAGTGGATTTTACTCCTCGTAACACTCTTCTATTTTAGGCTGGAGTTTCAAAGATGTTGTTAAATAATACACTAGTACAGTGAACTGGGCTGTTCGTGAGTGCTTACCTTCATGATGCTCCACTAAAGCAAATCGAGACCCAAACCACAGATACAGCTGTGGTGAACAGCTCAGACAGTCAAAGCTAAAAACCACAGTGGGTGGGACTCAACAGCACAGCGTGGGGCTACGGAAGGGAGCTGGATCTCAGGCAGGTGTCTGTCAGGCTTCAGAATGGGGCCACTCCCAACAGTAGCGGTTGAAGTTGTTCCTGGGTCCCAGCACAGTGTTTGGTACTTATATCAGTAAGGCTTTTCCAGGAAAACAACCAGTGGGATACACACACCCACAGAGGGTTTCTTTCTTTCATATTTTTATGTTTATTTTCCTTTTATTTGAAAGGCAAGCAGACAGATAGAAAGAAAAGAAAGGAAAAGAGAGCTCCTCTGTCTACTGTCTCATTCCCCCAAACACTCACAATAGCCAGGAGCCTGCAACTCGATCTGGGCCTCCCACATGGGAGTACATTTTACAAAGCCCATAAAAAACGTACCTGAACTATCATCGTGTCTCCCAGAATGCACATTGGCAGGGATCACAAGCAGAAGAGCCAGGATTTGAACCCGCTGATAGCAAGGCCCGGAAACTGGATGCTGGAGCAGAATACCAAATGAAACCTCAGTGTTGAGCCTAGGACCGCAATGCCACCATCCCAAGGCAGGCACTTTGTCTAGCAATAAAGACCCTGGTGAGAATGCCCTTGTCTCAAATAGGAGGGCCTGAGGGCAAGACGTGGCTCCACTCCCACTCCTGACCCTAGCTCAGGCAGACCCGGGGAAGCAAGCAGTGAGAGCTCAAGGGATGGGTTCCTGACACCTGTGTGGAAGACCCAACCTGATTTTCCTATTCCTGGCTTCAGTCTTACCCATTCCCAGTCACTTAGACATTTGGGGGACAAATCTGTAGGTAGAAGCACCCTCTCTGTCTACCCATGACCCCTGACTCTATCAGCCTTGGGGTGCTACTTCCAACATCTTTATCAGAGACTGAATTAAACTTTTGTGATATTTAAGCTTCTGAGTCTTGGCCAGGGAGGGATTGGAGTGCATGGGGTGGGAAGCAGTGTAGGGAGAAGGGGATTCTGTTGTATGCAGCTGAGCTCAAGTCCATGTAAAAATAAAAAGAAATCCAACTCATTTAAGATTCGTGATGCACAAAGGACTAAGCAAGTGAGCATTTTTGAAAGAGTGGTAACTCAAGATGACCAAAATAAGACTAGCCATTTTTCCACCATGAATATAAACTAGTTTTCCCTAAAAACCTTGTGGAAGAGTCTAAGGCTGGTCTGAGAATCTAAGATTAAAGCATTTTCCACCATATTTTTTTCCCAGAAAGGCACATCTGAAACATTTTTTTTTTCTCATAAAGGTAAGATTGGGATGTTAAAATTAAACAAAATAAAATTTAAGCTAAAAAAATAGCAAACACTTAGGAATAGGACTTTAATATTGGCCTACCACTACCTAAAAATCAGCCACAGATCTTTACACATTGAATCACACCCCCACATACGCAAATGCATGCACACACTCACAGGTGCTCCTGCTCAGACACACACACATACACTCACTCACACATACTCATGGGTACTCCTGGAAGTCACATGGTGTTCCTGTGCACGCGTGCACACACACACGCACACACACACACACACATTCACAAGTGCTCCAGTACATGTGACACATACACACACTGTTACCACTAGGAGTGTGCCAGGCCCAGATGGTTTCACAGATGACTTCTTTCAGAGCTGCGAGACAGCAACAACTTCAACCTCTTTTAATATGCTACAGCACATGTGCCCCTTTGAGGTTAATTTCGGAGGCAACTTGACAGGGTTAAGGAATGCCCAGGGAGCTGGCCTGGCACCATTTCTGGCAATGTTTACAAGGGTGTTACCGGAGGATTGGCCTGTCTGGATCTGGGTACCTATCCATCCCATGAGACTGCGTGGGAAGACTTGCTCTTAACAGCAGTGACAGCCACCCAATCTATTGAAGGTTCGCATCAAACAAAACGGGAGAGAAAGGCTCATCCTGTTCTCTCTCCTTCTGGAAGCTGAGGTGCTCTTCCCCCCACTCTGGAACATTAGGGCCTCAGGATCTTCACCCTTCAATCTCCAGGAAATATCCCAGCAACACTGTGGGTCCTTGAGCCACTGGTCTCAGACTGAGTCACCCCGCTGGCCTGCCCGTCCAGGCCACGAGGATTATGAGCCAAAAGAAGCCTCTTCTATCAACAAATCACTCCATTCTGTGTGTTCTGTTATAGAACACAAGCAGAAAACAAAAGACACCAAGACTGTAAGGCTATTTTGATCAGAAATCCACTACCAGCACATGAATTGGTAAAAGGAAACAAAGGGACTATTTGCTTTCTGTTGGCTACGAGAGTGCAGGCTGCAAGCACCATTGTGCACAGAGTTTTATATGGATATAAATTTACATCTCTGGGACAAATGCCCAGGCGCGTAATCCAAGGCTGTGAGTTCTATGGTGAATGTTCGTTGAATTTTTCAGAGTGACTGCAATTCATGTTAGTCCCACCAGAACGTATGAAGGAACCTGTTTATCCACTCTCGCCAGCCTTTGGCATTGTACTGTCTTCAATTTCAGCTGTTCTAGCAGGTGTGTGTTGTTATTTTGTCAGACCTTTTATTTACACATTCCAGTGGCTAGCGATGCTGAACATTCTCTTATTGGTTTCTTTTCCATCCATGTATTTTTTCACATAAAATGTCTCATATGATTTGTCCATTTTAATTAGATTGATTATTCATTTTTGAATGTTTATTCTCCTTTTCAAATAATTATTTTTATTTGAAAGGCAGATTTTACACACAGAAAAAGAGAGAAAAGGTCTTCCCTTTGCTGCTTCACTCCCCAAGTGGCTGCAATGACCAGAATTGAGCTAATCCAAAGCTGGGACCAGGAGCATCTTCCAGGTCTCGCCTGTGGGTGTAGTGGCCTGTGAACTTGAGCTATCCTCCACTGCTTTCCCAGGCCATAAGCAGAGAACTGGATCATAAGTGGAGTAGCCAGAGCATGAACCGGTGACCATGCCAGCATGACAAGGTGGAGGATTAGCCTGTGTCAGTCCTTCCCATCTTTTTTTTTTTTTTTTGAGATCAATTTTATTTATTTGGAAGACAGTTACATATACACAGAGACTTATTTTAAAGGCAGAGAGAGAAAGAAAAAGAGAGATTGAGATCTTCCATCCACTGATTTACTCTCTAAATGACCTTTATGTCCAGGACTGGGCCAAGCCAAAGCCAGGAGCCAGGAGCTTCCTCCAAATCTCCCCTCAGTGCAGAGGCACAAGCACTTGGGCCACTCTCTGCTGGCTTCCCGGGTGCATTAGCAGGGAGGGGGATCAGAAGCGGAGTAGCCAGGATTCAAACTGGTTCCCACATGGGATGCTAGCACTTCAGGCTGTGGCTTAACTCTCTGTGCCACAGTGCCAGCCCTCTAGTCTCGTCTTCTTAGAAGACAGAGTAGCAAAGAAAGAGAGAGAGAGATTCTATTTTCTAGTTCACTCTACCCAGAAATGAGCTAGGCCTAAACTAGGTGCCCACCACTCTGAGTCTCCTGCATGGATAGCAGGGACCCAAGCCTTGACACCACCATCTGCTGTCTCCCAGGATGTGGGCTTCCCAAGCGACGGCTTCATCCACTGCACCGCAATGGCCACACCCCTTATTTCAGACTGCAGTTTTGAGAGGTTTTTATGTGCTTTAGTTATGAGTCATATATGAGTCTGTGGTGGACAAAGTCGTGGGCCCTCAGGTGCATCCGCATCCGGGTTCCCAGAACCTGTGACTGGGCTCCCTGATGTGGCGAGAGAGCATTTGCAGGTGTGGCCAAGCAACTGGGAATGAAATGAATGATCCAAGCATGCACAGTACAGTTCCAGGAGTTGTTAAGAACCAAGATCAGGAGAGGTCAGGACCAAAGAGGAAGATGGGAAGGAAGAAGTAGCTGTCAGCTCCAAAAGCTGCCTAGGCCAGGAAACACACGGAGCCCTGGAGCCTCTGCGAGGAACCCGACCCCAACCAGGCAGGTGCTTGGACCAGACTCCACAGCCGAGGACTCTCAGAGAGCAGATTCATGATGTGTTAAGCCACTACGCTTGGGACAAGGTGCTACAGTGCCAACAGGAAACCAACACAGTGCTTCATAAATGTTTTCACTCCATCTGTGAGAAAAAAGTTTTAAATTTTGATGCTCTCCCATTTATTCTCATGTCACGGAAGAGAATCAACAGTCAGCATATAACCATTTGGGAATGAGCTGGCAGATGGAAGATGTCTCTGTCCCCCTCTCTCTGTAACTTTGCCTCTCAAATAAGTAATTAAATATAAAAAAAAAAAAGCAGTTGGTGCCACCAGCAAGACGTGAGCCATTTTAAAGGTAAAACTTGCAAACCACACAGGTTGCACTTTCTCTTTGCAGCTCTTTACTCACTTCCTGGAAAAACCAGCTGCTTTCTGTAGCATTCTGAAGAACCCAATTTCTTGCCCTTAAAAACTGGCATTACATTAAACTCTACATTCAGAAATCAACCAAAAAAAATTTTTTTTTTACTTTCACACACAGTAAAATCAATGGACTATAATTATAGGAGACTTATGGTCACTTATTCTGTCTCTTGAGGACCCAAGTGTCTTCAATATTTATTTGTGAATCAGCAAGCACCCTGTGACTTTGTTCTTGCTACCATCCAAGCAGCATGGCTGACACCAATGCCTCCTTGAGCAGTTCCCTATCCTGGACCTCTCATCTTCACTAACTTATATATTGGCAGAGTGGCGAACATGCCCCAGGCTCCCGTACGTGGACACAATACATCCAGGCACACACTGGGAGAAGCAGCATCACCTTTGTGGGAGTCATTTTAAGACACACATACTCATCAATTCATTTCTTCCTGTTATACTACACCATCTTTCAACCTCAATATGCATAAATAAATCTTATTTCTTTTTAAAAACATATTTTAAAAAATAAGTGTTGCTAGGGCCAGCAGTCCTGGCTGCTCCACATCTGATCTAGATGGCTGCTGAAGCGCCCAGGAAAGCAGCAAAGGATGGCTGGGACATTGGGTCTCTGCTACCCATGTGGGAGACCTGCATGTGGAGATCCAGGCTCCTGGTTTTTGCATGGCCTAACCCTAGCTGTTGTGGCCAGATTGGGAGGGAACTAGCAGATGGAAGATCTCTGATTCCAGCTTCCAAGTAACGCACACCATGGGTGCCAGAAGTGATGGCTGAAGTGATGGGCTTCCTACCATCCATTTGGGAGATCAAAGTTCCTAGCTCCTAATTTCAACCTGGCTCAGTCCTAGCTGTTATGGCATTTGGGCAGTGAACCAGTATATGGGAACAAACTCTCTCTCTCCTCTTCAATCTTTCAAAAACACAACAGGGACCAACACCATGGCATAGTGGCCTAAGCTGCTGCCTGCAGCACCTGCAATCCCATATGGACAGTGGTTCAAGGCCCAGTGCTCTACTTCGGATCCAGCTCCCTGCTTATGGCTTGGGAAAGCAGTGAAGGATAGACCAAGCCATCGGGTCCCTGCACCCATGTGGGAGACCTGCAGGAAGCTTCTGATTCCCTGGCTTCAGATCAGCTCAGCTCCAGATGTTGCAACTGTTTGAAGAGTGAACCAGTGAATGGAAGATCTCTGTCTCTCTTTTCTGTGTTACTCTTTCAAATAAAAATAAATATTTTAAAATAAGCATTTAATAATAATAACAATCTTTATGAAATCAAGATTATTTATTAACAAAATTAACTATCCTAGAATACCATCTGACTCAGCGTTTCCATGATGGACACTGTGGTTGAGTGTTTTGCGCAAGTTTACGGGCCATTTGCATCTCTTCTTCAGTGACTCTCCTAACCATGTCCATTTTCTCTATTTCACTTGGGCTTTTTGCACTTTCATTACTGATGTGTAGGTGTTCAGGACGCTAACTGCAATCAGCACATATGGCAACTATTGTCTCCCAGCCCTTTGCTTGTCCTTTAACTTTGTAATGCCATCCCACTTCTGAAGTTGTATTTAATTTTTAAGCTTTTATGACTCTTGCAATTTGTATTGTGCTTTAAAAAGATGGCTAGGCCAACACTGTGGCACAGGTGGTTAATCCACTACCTGGAATGCCTGTGTCCCATGTCAGAGTATATGATTTGAGTCCTGGCTACTCATGCTTCTGACCCAGCTCCCTTGTCATGCACCTTAAAGGCAATGGATGCTGGCCCAAGTACTTGGCTTCCTGCACCCATGTGGGAAACCCACAAGGAGTTCTGGCTTTAACCTGGCCCAACACTCTTGGTGGTCATTTAGGGAGTAGATCATGGAATGAAAGATATTTTTTTCTCTCTCTCCCCCTTACTCCCTCTCTCCCTCTTTTTTCCTCTCCTCCCTCTCTCTCTCCCCCTCTCTCTTCCTTTCTCTCTCTCTCTCTCTCTGTATGTACATGTGTCATTCTGCCTTTTAAATAATTTTTTAAATGTGAATGAGGGGCCAGTATTGTAGCAAAGTCAGTGAAGCCACTGCCTGTGACACTGCCATCCCATACGGGCATTAATCTATGTCCCATCTGTTCCATTTCCAATCCAGCTCCCTGATAATGGCCTGGGAAAAGCAGCAGAAGATAGCCTAAATGTTTGAGCCCTGCCACCCACACGGGACACCAGAACAAAGCTCCTGGCTTCAGTTTGGCCCAGCAGTGGTCCTTACAGCCACCTGGGAAGTGAACGAGTAGCTTTCTTTGTAACTTGGCATTTCAGAATAAATAATTTTTAATGTAAATGAAGACCTCTTTTGAAAGTATTATTTAAAAATTTTTCATTAATTGATTAATTCAAAAAGCAGAGCAACACACAGAGAGAGAGATCTTCCATCCACTGGTTTACTTTACCAAGTGGCTAGAACAGCCAGGGGCTGGACCAGGTTAAACCCGGAAACCAGGAGCTCCCGTCCTGGCCTAGCACTAGATGTCAGGGTACTTGGTCCATCGGCTGCTGCTTTCCTAGGCACATTAGTGGGGAACTGGATTAGAAGTAAGGCAACCAGGACTGGAACTAGTGCTCCAATCTGGAATATTGCTTTCACAGGTGGTGGCCTATCACGCTATGCCACAACCCTGACCCTATCAGTTTTTATTAAGCTGCAAAATCAGCATCTGACTGAGGCACCCAAATCCTCAAGGCAATTCTGTAGGTGCCTGCCCTCTCATCCCCACCTTACAGACCACTCACTTCCCACCTTACTGTTGTCCCTGAGCCCCTTCTAGAAATTCTAGAGATGCTATTAATAACATGAGCCAAGACAGATGACAGGTCCTTAGCCACAGTTCCTCCCGTCCCTTACTCTCAGCTGTCGTGTGAGGGACTGGGGCTTTGCAAGGCCTTCTCATACACGCTCCTTTCCTCTGCCTACCTGCTAAAGGAGCTTTAAGACCTTCCAGAGCCTCTCCCTCCATCACGGCACTGGAATGCTCTCTGCTGGCCTCCACATGCACTTCCTGGTGCTGCTGGGACGGTCCAGGCAGAGGGGTGGCTAAGCAGCGTGGTGACCGTATAGCCTGATTACAGCCTGAGCATCAGGAAAGGTGAGATTTCTTAAAAAAAAAAAAAAAAGATTTATTTTTATTGGAAAGGCAGATTTACAGAGAGAAGGAGAGACAGAGAAAGATCTTCCATCTGCTGGTTCACTCCCCAAGTGGCTGCAACAGCTGGAGCTGAGCCGATCCAAAGCCAGGAGCCAGGAGCTTCTTCTGGGTCTCCCATGTCAGTGCAAGGTACCAGGACTTTGGGCAATCCTCTACCGTTTTCCCAGGTCACAAGCAGAAAACTGGATGGGATGCGGAGCAGTAGGACTCAAACCAGCACCCACATGGGATCCTGGCACATGCAAGGGAAGATTATCCAATTGAGCCATCACACAGGCCTAGGAAAAATTCCTTGAGCTCATGTCTGCCCCGCAAGGGTAACTTGTTATTGTAGAGCAGCCATGGGACAGAAGGTGGTGAAGATGTGTCTCAAGGTGGGCTTCTAGGCCCGGGAAGTCCGGGCCCTTTGGAAGACTGCACAGCCCGAGACTCAAGGGTGCCACCTGCATGTACACATGCCAGCTCCCTCTTTCTCAAGCCATGTGCGAATCAGAGGCCCTGGGGAGGGGAACAGTACCACTGCCAGCTGGCTTTGAAAATGGTGACCCCAAGAAGAGCCGGACCAGGGACTCAGGATGTGTTAAGTGCCCACTGCATACCCAGTGATGGAGTTGTCCTGATCTCAGCGACCTAGTAGGATAAGGGTTTTTATGCTGCAGTTCCAAAGGACTTCCTTGCAGTGAAATAGTGCCACACTTGAGCTGGGTTCTGGAGGAGGTGAGGAAGGGTAAGGAAAACCTTCCAGACAATGGGCATGTGGCCCAGAAACAACGTGGCAGGCCAGTCTGGCCAGAACACGGGTGCATGCTGAGAGCCCAGAGTCAGGGATGCCAAAGGAAGGGAGGACTGGCTTTGGAGGTTCCCAAGCCCTGCCAGGGAGTGTGGGCGTCATCCTAAGCCAGATGCCTTCATTGTGAGCAGCTCATTGCATGTGTACATTTTACAGTGAGTAGTTTGCAGATGAGGAGGTGGGAAGCCTGCACAGCTTTTTAAGCTATTGTGAACTTGACTGTCTCCAAGAGCAGAGCTCTACCAGTAGCCTGAATTAGCCCCAACTCACTTCTCTGGGCATGTAGCATTTGTGACCCTGGAAGGTCCTGGGTGACTTTGCTGCCCGTAGCAGCATGGGTGCGGTCATCGTCTGCAGATGCCGGGGCTCCTGGAAGGGCTGCTGCCTGGCCCCTGCAGCAGCCCAGGCACAGAGGTCAAGTATCACAGGGCCAGCTCTCCTGTCCCCCTTCCTGTCTGGGATGCCCCCATCTCATCCAGCCTGGTCAGAATTCCATTCTCTGAGGCTCTGCCCACCCTCCTCAAAGAGGCACTGGCTGTTTCAAAGTGAGAACAGACATCATCTGTCATGTAAAGTTAAACCACCCCCAGGCCTGCTGGCAGCTGTAACCGCTAAGCGCCTCCCACCTCCCAGATCTAACAGGGTGCGGATCCTGCTGGCCTTTGTGGCTGACTCAGACACGGGCCGACTGCCTTCTAAAACTGGAAAGTCTGCCACCTGCCGTCCATGTTTGGAATGGCAGCGGATAACTGGTACTTTTTTTTTTTTTTTTTTACACGTACTTCCTGGAGAGACTTCGGCAAAGAGATAGCCGTCCATCCACTGCCTCAGTCCAGCTCTCTGAGATCAACAGGAACCTAGCCTAAAGCCGTCACTCTGGCTTCCCAGGGTTGGCTTTTGCATACAGATGGAGTCGGGAATTGGAGCCCCAGCGTGAAATGCAGATTTCCCAAGTGGGTGTGTTAGCTATCATGTCAGATGCCCACCTCAGAATTCATTTACTGAGACAACAGCGAGATCTCCCATCTGATGGCTCACCTTCCAAATGCCCACAGCAGCTAGAATCAGGCCAGGCTGGAGCCAGGAGCCAGGAACTCACCCATGGCTGGCTATGTGAGCCACCATCCGCTGCTTGCTTGCTTGCTTGCTTGCTTTTTTTTTTTTTTTTTTTTTTATAGGTTTTTAAGGTTAATTGATTTGGTTTTTTTTTTTTAAGATTTATTTTCTTTTTATTGCAAAGTCAGACATACAAAGAGGAGGAGAGAGAGAGAGGAAGATTTTCCTTCTGATGTTTCACTCCCCAAGTGACCACAATGGCTGGTGTTGCACTGAGCCAAAGCCAGGAGCCCAGAGCCTCTTCCGGGTCTCCCACATGGGTGCAGGGTCCCAAGGCTTTGGGCCGTCCTCCATTGCTTTCCCAGGCCACAAGCAGGGAGCTGGATGGGAAGTGGGGCTGTTGGGATTAGAATCAGCGCCCATATGGGATCCCAGTGCGTTCAAGGTGAGGACTTTAGCACTAGGCCACCGCGTCGGGCCCCACCCACTGCTTTCAAGGGTTTCCATTAGCAGGAAATTGGAGTCCAGGCTGGGGCCGGGCACACAGACCTCCCAATCACTGTCTGAATTGCTACATCATATGTTCATCCCTATTCCACTTCACTCCTTCTGTGACTTTGAGCAAAGCACAGGAAAATAATAATAATAATAATAATGTACTTAAATGCCACATGGGACCAGAAATAACAAAAAAGAAATCACAAGAGAAGTTTTTCTGAAAGGAGAAATGACATAAGTCAGAAACAAATTCACATTTTAAAAATATACATTATACAGCATTCTAGATCTAGAAGGAACAAATGAAAACAGCAGTATTTAAATTGTTATTTATCTTAATTGACCCAAAAGATAAATGTTCAAAGTTGAGGCTCAAACATGAGGCTGGTGCTGTGGCACTTCAAGTTTAACTGCTGCCTGGAGCATCAGCATCCCAAGAGCCCACTTCGAGTCCCAGCTGCTCCACTTCTGACCCAGCTCCCTGCCATTGCACCTGGGAAAGCAGCAGCAGATCACCCAAGTGCTACCCTACAGCCATGCAGGAAACCCGGAAGAAGCTCCTGGCTCCTGGTTTTGGCCTGGTGCAGCCCTGGCTGTTGCAGCCACTTGGGGAATGAACCAGTAACTAGTGGATTTCTCTTTCTCTCTGCTTTTCAAATTTTTAAAATGTTTTACGTGGTGAAAACATATGATAAAAGAATACATACACACACTAGTGCACCTGGAAAATCAGCAGGAAATGTCTCAAGTCCTTGCACCCCTGGACCCACATGGGAGACCAGGGAGCTCCTGGCCCTAGATCTGGCCAAAGCGGTCATCTGGGGAGTGAACCAGCAGATGGAAGAGCTCTCTCACCCTCTCTCTAAATTCTGTCTTACAAATTATTTAATCTTTTTTAAAAATTACATAAATAGAGGCCCTAGTGGCTAAAGTCCTCACCTTGCCAGTGCCGTGGTCCTATGTGAGCATCAGTTCATATCCTGGCTGCTCCACTTCCCATCTAGCTCCCTGTGTGTGGCCTGGGAAAGCAGTGGAAGACCCTGTACCCATGTGGGAGACCCAGAGGAAGGTCCCGGCTCCTGGCTCCTAGCTTCAGATCAGCTCAACTCTGGCCACTGCAGCCACTTGGGGAGTGAACCAGCAGACAGATCTTTCTCTATATATCTGCCTTTCAAATAAAAAGAAATCTTCTTTTTCAAAAACATTACATACATAAAGAGCTGTAAAGGGAACTTGATTGCAGCTATCTGGGATTGGCGATTTTTCTCTGCCGAGGTGCCGCTGGGGCCTGGGCCCTGCAGCTCCCACAGCTATGTCTACGCCTGCAGTGACTCAGCTCTGCTCTTGGGGCAAAGATAGCCACAGACCATATGCAAATGAACATGCATGGCTGCGTTCCAGTAAAACTTTATTCTGAACACTGAAATCTGAACTACATGCCATTTTCCCACATGGCCTGTCGTGTCATTCATTCATCGTTTGTCTTTTCTTCAACCATTTCAAAAGTAAAAACCGTTCTAATCTTACAAGGGCTATGGCAGCAGGTGCAGGCTGGATTGGGCCCTCACGCCGTCAGTTGCCAGCTCCCTGGCTTAGGATGCCATTTTTAAACCAGGCAAGAGACAGGGCATGTCTACCCAAAATCAGGGCTTGAATATCAGTTTCACTGAACTGGGGACCTCTTTTTAAGGCAACAGTTCTCACAGCTGGGACTCCACCTCTCCCTCCTTCGGCCTTCCATATAACCCAGCCATCTCCTTGTCTGTGGGTAAAGGCCTGTCTTTCTGATTCCTGCCAGTAGTAACGATTCTTCGAGGTCCTACAAAGCTGCCCAGTAACTAGAAGGAAGTTATAAAGAAGGGAGAGCAGGGCACACCTCCCCAAGGCCATCAGGAACTTATGACTGCTTTTGCCCTGGTGTGGTCACTGCACAGATGGAGACAAGAGCCTGGCTCTAATTTCTGGGAAGCTAGAAGGGACTGTCCTTGGGTGGGGGAATTGGGTGGGCTGACATGTCACCTGGCTAGGAAGGCAGCTCCTGAAAACACCACCTTCACGTTCTTTCCCTTTGGTCTTAATCTTAACAACTGTTTTGTCAGCATGCAACAGTAAAAACACAATGACATCACCACAATAAATGGTACAGGAGCACCCACCTGGCACCTCTGCAGAATCTCTTTTGTGCGTACCATAAAGAGGCAAAGAACTCCTGCATAAAAGCCTTTAGTTGGGCAGTCATTAGGAAACTAAAATCTGGGGGCCCAGTGAGATGGATCAGTAGCTAAATCCTCATCTTGCAAGCACCAGCAGGCACTGGGAGACTGTCCCCAAACAGGAAGTGTCACAGTGAAACACAACATCTTTGCTACAATTACATTGTGGAACAACCATAAAATAAAGTTAATGTATGGAACAATACTGTTTCTTGTTGAGTTAGATAACAGCAGATTGAAAAATGCTGCATGCAGTATTTCTGCCTTTTATACTTTTTTGATATAAAATGATGAAGACAAAACCTAAAAATTGAAAGCGAATACATTGCTGGTGACAGAATAGATAGTAGGTGACTTTTACTTTGCTATTTGTTTTGAATGTCCACAAAAGTAAACAGGATGGGCTGGCATTACAGTGTAGTGAGTTAAGGCACTGACTATGGCAGCAGCATCCCATATGGGCACCAGTTCAAGTCCCAGCTGTTCTACTTCCCATCCAGCTCCCTCATAATATGCCTGGAGAAGCAAGTCCTTGGGCCCCTATACTCATGTAAGAAACCCAGGGGAGAGAGCCAGGGCAGTGTTCGGCTGTGGAGCTGGGGCGAAAGGAGACCCCTGAACCATGGCTGCTGCTGGGGATGGCTGAGCCAGGCCAGACCCAATGCTTGGGACTCAGGCCATGGTCACTGTGGCCACATGATGACTGAGTCCTAGGCTGTTAAAAATAATTTTAAAAAAGAAGAAGAAGAAGAAAAGGAAAAAAGAAACCCAGAGGGGGTGCCCTCTAGCTCCTGACTTCGGATCAGCTCAACTCCAGCCATTGAAGTCATTTGGGGAGTAAATCAATGGAAGGAACTAACTCACTCACTCTCTCTCTCTCCCCCTTTCAGATAAGTAACATTTGCTTAAAAAATAAACAGGATACTGTCCCAGTCCATTTTGTGCTGCCATTGCTGACACGCTGCCAGTCGGGTACTTTGTACAGAGCAGGCATGGATTTCTCCCAGTTCTGGGGTCTGCAAAGTCCAAGATCGAGGTGGCTACAGGTCAGGGCCCAGTCTGTCTGTTTCCAGAGCACTGCATCCTCCAGCACTGTGCCCTCACACGGCAGAAGCACAGGAAACAGCCCATTCCCAAAGCCCTCTGCACGACTGTGTTGATTCACACCCGAGAGCACCAGCACTGAGACATTCCCCTAAGGCCTCGCCTTCCAGCAGCACCACACACACTGTGTGTTATGTACTCTCACTACAATTCTTAAATTTCACTCCCCACATTTTTAAAAAGGTTTATTTATTTTTATTGGAAAGGCAGATATACAAATAAAAGGAAAGATAGAAAGATCTTCCATCCACTGGTTCACTCCTCAAGTGGCTGCAACAGCCAGAACTGAGTCAATCTGAAGCCAGCAGCCCAGAGCTTCTTCCGGATTTCCCATGATGGTACAGGGTCCCAAGGCTTTGGGCCATTCTCTATTGCTTTCCCGGGCCACAAGCAGGAGCTGGATGGAAAGTGAAACAGCCAGGATACAAACTGGCACCCATATAGGATCCCGGCAGATATCAGAAAAGGATTTAGCCAGTAGGCTATCGTGCTGGTCCAATTTTTTTCATTTGAAAGAGTTACAGAGAGAGGGAAGGAGAGACACAGAGAATGGTCTTCTACCTACTGGTTCACTCCCCTAAATGGCTGCAACAGCCAGGGCTGGGCCAGGTCAAAATCAAGATCTAAGAACTTGTTTCAAGTTTCCTATATGGATACAAAAGCCCAAACACCTGAGCCATCCTCATCTGCTTTTCTGGATCACAAGCAAGGAGCTGGACTGGAAGTGGAATAACCGGCACTCAAACCAATACCTCTGTGGGATGCCAGTGTCACAGGCAGAGGTTTTACCAACTACACCATAATGCCAGCTCTCTAAAGAAATTTTAACAGCAAAGAAATAGAACTAAAACAAATACAAGTATAGTACTATAAACTTAAGCAAAATATTTCATATGTTTAATAATATATGTTATAATAACAAAAACATGATAGGTTTTGTTAAGTATATTTTACCATAATAAAAAAAAGTACATGAGGAACTAGCATTGTGACACACAGGTTAAGCCATTGCCCAGGACACACCACTGGTATCTAATACTGGAGTACCATTTCAAGTCCCAACTGCTCTATTTCAGATCCAGCACCCTGCTAATGTCCCTGGGGAGGCAGCAAATGATAGCCCCAATACTTGGACCCCTGCCACCCACATAGGAAACCCAAGCAGAATTCCTGGCTGCTGGATTTGGTTTTGGCCAACCCTGGCTATTTCAATAGTAAGCCAATGGATGGAAGACACCTCTCTGTCCATTTGTAAACTCTTTTCAAATAAATAAATATATCAGAACCATAAAAGGACATAAATGTTTACAGCAGCACTGCTCACAATAGCCACGAGCTGAAAACCACCCAAGTGTTCACTAACTGATGGGTGAGCAACATGTGGTCCACGGATATAATATTATTTGGCAATAAAAATGATTGCAGATTCCACAGCTTGGGAGAACCTTGAAATTATTATTCTGTGTGGAAGAAGAGACACAAAGGACCACGGTTGCTTGATTCCATTTATAGACCGTGGCCAGAATAGGCAAATTGACAGACAGAAAATAGATGAACAGTTGCCCAGGGCTGGGCAACTTTTTTTCCTGGGAGAAAACATAAGCCACTGCAAACAAGGCTTCTTTTGGATGGAGAGCGAAGGGGGCAGGAAATGTTTTCAGAATGAAGGCCATGATGGTTGCATAACTCCACGGCTACACTAAAAGCCCTGAGTTGTACAATCCAGTTAGGCAGACTCTAGGTGTGTGACTGCCTCAGCAAAGCTGATTTCAGAACAGTAAGTGGAGGGCAGGGAGGAAGAAGGGAAATCTAAATAATCAATAAAAGCAATTTTAAATGATGTTGAAATGCTGAAGGGTAGGGATGCACATTAAACAGCAAAAATAAGCAAAACAAATATTTACACTGTTTGAATCCAGGCGGGCCCCACCTTGAGCGGCCCAATTGGTCAAACAAGCTTGGGCTACATGAGACTCCAAGGTACAAGGTCAAGGACTGCACACCTGCCGTAAGGAAAACCCAATAACAGATGAACAGACAGAGGGACAACCAGAAGAGTAGACTTTTTCCTGGATGTATATGGTAGATTTTGACACATTAAAATATGCAGGAAATTTCATCTCAGAATCTCTTCAGCTTTCTCCCCAGCCAAGAAAATCCCAAAGAAAATGGATGCAGAGCAGCAGTTGCCCCAGATAGGTGAGCCCCAGAACCTCAGCTTGTCCAGCATTCAACCCCCTGCCCGCTCCATCACCGTTACCTGGTGAGTGCTACAGGGCTTCTCAGATTTGCCTCACCTGTCCAGCCTTGCGGGCCAATCCCCAGCCCCGACTTAAGGCTTCCAAACTAAGTAAGGATCACCTGGTGGTTTCTTATCTCCTCTAGAAACATGTTTTGTCATTCTTGGTGCAGAGGGGGAATAGGAGGCGAAATGTCCCTCTCCGGAGGGAAAATTCATCTGGATTTAGAAACCGCCAGAGGCTGGTTTCCTCAGGCCATGGATGCCGTGAACTTCCTAGGAAGGTGGCCACAACAAGGATCAGGAAAGCACTAGGGAGATGAGTGTGGACTCCCCACCTCTGCGGTGGCTGGTCTGTACACTTTGCTTTCAGTTTTAAGCACATGGCTTTATAGGGGACTTTCTTGCCCTTCCAGGCAGGAGGGAAGAGCTGACAACTGGAGCAGCCCTCAGCAAGAAATAAATGCAGCCAGAAACAGTTTCCATTAGCAAGTAGCGGATGCTTAGGGATGCTGAGGTGTGCACACAGCTGCCAGCAGAAGACGCAGACAGGTGACAGTCAAGTCTGAGACCCGGGACATTCCATAGATCAGATGCATAAGTGTATGAAGGTGCAAGGCCCTTCACGGAGGGGACAAAGACATGAAATACCAGATTAAGAAGCTGCAGGTGGGGGCTGGGGCTCTGTTGGGTTCAGACTCCAGTTGCTGGACTTCCCATCCAGCTCCCTGTTCGTGTGCCTGAGAAAGCGGCAGAGGGTAGCCCAAGCACTTGGGCCCCTGCCACCCATGGGGAAGACTCAGATGGAGTTGCAGGCTTCTGCCTGACTCAACCCTGACCATTTAAGGAACAAATCAGCAAACGGAAGATGAGTTGGTCTCTCTGCCTCTCAGTCTGCTTTCAATTAAATAAAATAAATCTTGAAAAAAAACCCTCAGTTTATTTAAAAAAAAAAAACTCAGCAGCAGTAGCTAATGAGAGCAAGGAAAGTTCATGTCAATTAACATGAAGGAAGAAATGCCCAAAGATAGCCATTTGGTGAAGCAGAAAGGCCACCAGCCTAGCAAGCCCTCCTTGAGATCCAAACTGCTTCACCCTTCACCCCTGGCACTCAAAAGGCAAGTGCAAAAGAGTACCAGGTGAACTTCAGTTCCTCTCCCCGGAGAGCCTACCTGTTCCTTTTATTTCCTTCCAAGGCTAGTTTATACATTTGCAAGTGCCACATATGTACCAGAGAGCACCAAACAAAAAGTTCATGAAATCCACACTTCCTTTCCATTCCACTTTTCCATAAACCTTTTGAAGACTCCCTCCAAATACGCATTTGTAGCTTGTTCCTTTTTTTTTAAAAAAAAGCAGCTTGTTCCTTTTTTAAAAAAAGACAAAAGGTAACATATTATTGTAGCACTGTTCAGACGCTTCTTCACTTACCGGTATGTCTTGGGAAATGATCCAGACCTTCACATAAACAGTTTCCTGTTGCTCTTACAGCTGCCGGGGATTCTGTGGTATGGTTACACTGTCTTTGTCATCTGTATTGAGACTGAGGTTATTTCCAGGCTAAGTGTAGAGCCTGTATGTGATGTGATTTCTTGCACAATCATCAAGAGTCCTAGAAGATAAAATGGTGGCAACGCTAATGTCAACTTAAGTTTATCCTCTCTGTCGCTCCAGATTTCCAGACCAGCAGTCTGCGCTAAGAAACTGCTTCTCAGAGGGAGGCAGCCACGTGGTCTGCAGGGCACACAGGTGAACCAGTTCCAGGGCAGAGGGCTGGGGGAGGTCTTGTTTCCAAAGCTCTCCCTTTAAGCTTTATTATTTAAAGTCATCAGGTGTTCCTGGTCATCCATTGAGTGAGTCTCCCCACTCTGCCTGCAAACTTAAGAACTGTGACTGTGTCACTGAGCCTTAATCACCTTTGAAGCTCTATTCCCTGGCCCAGAGGCAGTGATCAATAAGTTTTTTAGGTGAGGAAACAAAGTAGTAAGTCGGGCTTCTGGGTTATATTGAGGGGGAAAAAAATAAATCAGAAACTACAGAAGGACTGAGCTCTCTAAGAACCTTAAGAGAGTTCCTGATTCTGCAGTGTTTTCATGTTTGTGATCTTGTTTCCTCCATATTTCCCTAGGGAGACTGGCCATTAAATACCTAAAACTTGGGGCCAGCACAGAGGCATCATCACAGTGGTACAGCAAGCTGATCATATGCCTGAGACACTGGCATCTCTATGGATGCTGATTTAAGTCCCAGGACCTCCATTTCCAATCCAGCTTGCTGCTTATGGCCTGGGAAAGCAGCAGAGGATAGCCCAAAGCCTTGGGACCCTGCACCCATATGGGAGATCCTGAGAAAGCTTGTGGTTCCCAGCTTTGGCACAGCTTTGGGCATTGCAGCCATTTGGAGAGTGAACTAGCAGATGGAGGACCTCACTTTGTCTCTCCCTCTTTTCTGTAACTCTGACATTCAAGTAAAATAAGTAAATCTCTAATACAAAACAAAACAAAACAAAGAATCAAGACGGTAGAATAGGGTGAGGACACGTTTAAACAGAGAAACATTAGCCAGGATGAAGCACAGATGGCACATTCCAGGAAATAGAAGACAGACCGACTGTAGAGGGGCACCTGGAGATTGATGGATACAGGAAAGCAGAAAAGACAACAGTGTGGTGTTGCAGTGACCAGACATTCCAGCAGCATTCAGCCAGCAGTGATCTGAACTGCACTAGTGGCTGGAACTCCACCAGCAACCAGAGGGGAAAGGGTGTTCATTGGTAACTCAGGAGGTGAACCCAGACAAAGAACTGCCCATCTTGCTGGTCTGTTTGATTTGACCAGGAGCAGGGACAGAACAGCAGATCACAAGCAGGCAGTGTGAAAACGGTGGATTTCACATCCCAGACCCCCCAAGAGAGCTAAATTAGGTGTCATCTTGTGCGGGGAGGCAAAGGCTATGGGACAGGACTCTGTATGCACTAAGCTGAGAGCAAATTCATTTTGGGCTGTGAACTGCAACAGCATAGCATCTCTCAGACCAAATGGCCACCTACGTGGTAGCCCCCAGATCTAATGGCCAGCAGGTCAAGAACTCCACAAGTGGCACATCAGCTGCAATTTTGTACAGTATAGCAAAGGCTTTGAGACTGCAGGGACAATAGTGAGATGTACATGTGCTGAGCTGGGAGCAAACTCATTGAACTCATTGCATTGCACTGGTCCCACAGGGAAAATAATACCGACTTTGGCATCTTACAACTTAAAATAGGTCCTTTCAGCCCTCAGATCTAATGGCCAGCAGGTTCCAGCAGGATCAGCACCACCAGCAACCTAGCTATTCTGGACACCTGGTGTCTCTAATCCTGGAAACTGCACGAACCAGAAATGGGGAAAAGGTTATACAGACAATGTGGCAGCCTCAGCATGGTATCAAAGGAAGTGGAGAGTGGTGAGCCAGGAGCTGGGGCTACAGAGACCATGGTTGAAATCTAACATAAGAACCCAGACCTGGAACTAGCTGGAGGGAGTGGCACAAGTGACTGCAAACAGAGCCGTGTATCAACTGCAATAAGTAAAACTGAATTGTAGACCTGTGGGTGACACAGCTTGGATACCTGCTCTAAGGAGAAGAATCTGCTAACCAGAAGTACAATGACCAAGATCAAAAGAGACAGAGGCACAATGAATATTACTGAAGACTCACCTGCAAAGGAGCAAAAGCCTTTGCCAATCTCAGAGTTAACTGAAGAATACATCAAGAAAATAAGGGGTACAGAATTCAAAACACTTGTTATAAAACTTCTCAACAACAAGAAGCACATGCAGAAATTTAAGGAATAGATCAAGAAGGAAATAGCAACACTGAAACAAAATCCAATTGAATTATTGGAAATGAAGGATGCAATAGAGCAAATTAAAAATTCAATTGAAAGTCTCAGTAATAGAATGAAGGAGGCAGAAAGAATCTCAGAACTGGAAGATATTTCCTGTCACCAAGAGGAAACAAACAAAAAGCTGGAAGTAGAGCTGAGTCAAGCTAAAAAATGTATTCAAAAATTAAGAGACACTATTAAAAGGCCAAATATAAGAGTTATGGGAGTTCCAGAAGATGCAGAAAGAGAAGCTGGGCTTAAAAATGTATTTAATGAGGGCCCAGTGGCATGGCCTAGCAGCTTAAGTCCTCACCTTGAACGCGCCCGGGATCCCATATGGGCGCCGGTTCTAATCCTGGCAGCTCCACTTCCTATCCAGCTCCCTGCTTGTGGCCTGGGAAAGCAGTTGAGGACGGCCCAAAGCTCTGGGACTCTGCACCCATGTGGGATACCTGGAAGAAGTTCCTGGCTCCTGGCTTTGGGTCGGCATAGCATTGGCCGTTGCGCTCACTTGGGGAGTGAATCATCGGACGGAAGATCTTCCTCTCTGTCTCTCCTCCTCCTCTCTGTCTATCTGGCTTTCCAATAAATAAATAAATCTTTTTTAAAAATGTATTTAATGAAATAATAAAGGAAAATTTCCCTTTATTCTGGAGAAAAAATTGGGAAATGACATCCAGGAAGGGTACAGAACTCCCAACAGGCTTGACCAAAAGCAATCTTCACAAAGACACATGATAATAAAGCTCTCTTCAATCGAACATGAGGAAAAGGAAAAGACCCTTAGATGTGCACGTGAAAAAAATCAACTGACGTATAAAAGAATGCCAATTAAATTCACAGCTGATCCCTCACAAAAAAACTCTACAGGTCAGAAGAGAATGGAATAACATATTCCAGATCTAAAAGCAAAAAAATTGTCAGTCCAGGATAACATACCCAGCAAAGCTTTCCTTTTGTCTTTGAAAGTAAAATAAAATTCTCACACAGTAAAGAAAAGTTAAAAGAATATGCCTCTTTCAAACCTGCCCTACAAATGATACTTAAAGATGTTCTCTCGACAGAGAAAAGGAATAGCACCCACCAAAACTAAAGGCAAGTGTGAAGAATATCCCAGCAAAATAACAACAGAAGACTAAATCAATGAACAACCTATTGTTAAATGACAAGACCAAATTACCACCTATTTATATTAACCCTGAATGTAAATGGCTTATTAAACTCATCAATCAAACATCATAGATTAGTAGACTGAATTAAAAACACAAAACCCATCTATTTATTGCCAACAGGAGATAATCTCACCAACAAAGATCAGCGGAAACTATACCTCACGGATTCTGATGGTTTTGTTTTTAGTTTCATTTCTTCAAAACACTTTTTTTTCATTAAATTCTTCACTGACTCATAGATCTTAGAGTAGCATCATTTTCTTTAAGAACATTCTTAATTTTCATTTCTTCAGTGACACAGTCATTCAGTAGCATGTTGTTTAAGTTCAAGGCATCATAAGCTTCAATTTTTTCTTCCTGTTGTTGCTTTTGTTTTGTGGCTTTTCATTTAAGGGATGTATAGTAACTGTGTAATAGAGACTATCATATGCAGTGGCATGTTTAACTGAATGGCATTGTAAATTTCTGTTTTTCTTCTTGTTGTTGATTTTGTTGTGGCTTTTCACTTGGGGGGATTTATACTGACTATGTAGTGGAGACTGACATGTCCAGATATAAGGATTCAGTGCAGTGTGCATCTGTACTTTCGGATGGAGGATGGACCCCCAGTGAAACTGTTGGATGTGTCTTGACAATGGGATGTGGACTCTGCCATTATCCATGACCACAATGACAGACTTATGAAAGTCTATGAGAAATTATGATGTTGTAATGGTACAGGAGAATTCAGTGGGGGAGGAGTAGAGGAAATCCCATGCTCTATGGAACTGTATCATAAAATGATAATAATAAATGAAAAAAAAGAAAAGATAAAGCAAAATGTTTACTTATCTGTAAAACAAAGCAAAACAAAAAAATACCTATAACTGAAAGGTCCTGTGAACATGTAGAGTATGTTGACCCAGCCAGCACACATTCTGGGTCTTCTGGGCCAACACTTATTTCAGAGCCAAGATATAGCTTCTGTTTTATGGGTAATGGCTCAGTAGGACTATATTTTTTCAAGCCCCATAGGAATATTCCCTGTGGGCTGTAATGTGCAGTCACTGTATCCGAACTGTCTGAGGTCTGCTGGGCCCAGGGCATCTTCAAACACGGGCTCCCACAATGAAAACCTGCTGTCGTCCCCTAGTCCAGAATACACTCCCCTCCCTGTTTTGGGACTCTGACCTCAGTGATCCAATCATGGTCCAAGAAAATGACCATCCTGGCCCCATCAGGACTCTTTGGGTCTGTTATAAGCACTTACAGATAAGAGCTGTTTTGGACTTGGAACACAACTATTTTTCTTGCCACTATATGGGGAGAATTTCCCAAGAGTAGACCAGAAAGACAGGAAGTGAGACTGCACCTCCAAGGAGGGAGGGAGGAAGAGAGATCAACCAGCAGGTCATAGTTATGTCTCCGGATTCACCCATGTCCCAACTTATGTCTGCCTTCTGGGGTTGCCACTTATAAGTCAATAGACTCTTTTTTTTTTTTTTTTTTTTTTTTTTTTGCTTAAAATCTATGCATGTCAGGCTTTTTGTTTTTTTAATTCTTTATTTTATGCCACAGTTTAATAAGCATTGTGGTTTCCCCTCCTCTCCCTCACTGTTCTCTCCAATCAGGCTTTTGGTTTTATGCAAGGAAAAAACCCTCCAGTCCCTGTAAACATAGACATTGGACCGGGGAAACTGTTCTTTCTACAAAGCTGCCAAGAAGCAGCGGTTCTCAGATTTAGTACAGGTAAGAGCTCACAAAGATCCTTCTTTGGTTGGTGGGAGGTGGATCAGAGGCATTCCTCATGTTCTGGGGATGCAACAGATGTGCAAACTTGCATAAGAGAGTGGGCAAGGGTCAGCTTGGTCAAGCAGGTGTGCCCCTCAACCCGCAGCACCAGGAGAGGTCTTCATAAATGCACGACAGATCACTGCACCACTACACTGCTCTTTCCCTTATCTCCTCTTCTAGAATCTCCCATCACACCTATGATAAGCATACAGGGCATTTTGTTTTTGCCCCTAGTCCCAGACACAGCTAGGAAAACCTTTGGAACCTCCAGAGTGATGTCCTTCATATGCTAATAAGATGACAAATGGCTGGAGACCCTTAGGAGCTTCAGGAAGTGTGGGTGGGTCACCAGCAAGACCAAGGCAGAACTAACAGTTGTCACCAGCCCTGCACGGTTGCCTAGCGGTTAATGTCCTCGCTTTGCACATGCTGGGATCCCATAAGGGCACTGGTTCTAATCCCAGTAGCCCCGCTACCCATCCAGCTCCCTGTTTCTGGCCTGGAAAAGCAGTGGAGGATGGCCCAAAGCTTTGGGACCCTGCACCTGCCTGGGAAACCCGGAAGAAGCTCCTGGCTCCTTCAGATCAGCTGGGGAGTGAATCATTGGACAGAAGATCTTCCTTTCTGTCTCTCCTCCCCTCTGTATATCTGGCTTTTCAATAAAAATAAATTTTTAAATCTTCAAAAAAAATTTTTAGGGCCCGGCGCGGTGGTGCAAGTGGTTAAAGGTCCTCGCCTTGCACGCCCGGGATCCCATATGGGCGCCGGTTCTAATCCCGGCAGCCCTGCTTCCCTTCCAGCTCCCTGCCTGTGGCCTGGGAAAGCAGTCGAGGACGGCCCAAAGCTTTGGGAACCTGCACCCGCGTGGGAGACCCGGAAGAGGCTCCTGGCTTTGGATCGGCATAGTATCGGCCCGTTGCGCTCACTTGAGGAGTGAATCATCGGACGGAAGATCTTCCTCTCTGTCTCTCCTCTCTGTATATTGCCTTTCCAATAAAAAAATAATAAAAAATAAATCTTTAAAAAAAAATTTTTTTAAAAGAGTTGGTACCTCCACCCTAGGGAGTTTCAGGGGGTTGAAAAACCCTTGGTTACTGATGAACTCTGGAATGCCTACATAAATAAACCACCATCAAAACTCATAAATGATGAGGTCCAGACATTCCAGGCTGGCAAGCATATTACAATACTAGAATATTACAATACTCCTGGGGAGGGCATGGAAACTGCAAGCTCCCCCCATTAACCACCATACCACTTACAATGCCTTGCCCCAGGCAGCTCTTTTAATTGGCTGGTTCCAATGTAAGTGCTTTATCGTCAACTGGTAAACCTAACAGAAATGTTTCCCTGGATTCTATGAGCCAACTTACTGACTGTGAAGCAGTAGCTGTGGGAACCCATCATTTTATAATTGATGGGCTCATAAGTATATAGATAGCAACCTGGAACTGGGGACTAGAATCTTCAATGAGGACACTCTCGTGAGATCCCATGCTAATTCCAGGTAGATAATGTCAGGATTGAATTGTTGGGCACCAGTTGAAAGAGTCGTGTGTGTGTGTGTGTGTGTGTGTGTGTGTGTGTGTTTATAAATACAATGAAAGGGAATTTGTTAAAATGTTTTAAATAAATAAAAATCAAAAGCTGAAAGAGAGCTTACAACATTCAGAGAAAGGGGACAGCTAGTAGAGGGAAAAAAAAGTTCTGAACCCCTTTGTGGCCTGTAGTATTTCTTCTATTATTATTACTATTATTTATTTATTTATTTTAAAGGCAGATTGACAAAGAGGAATGCCTGAGACTGGGCCAAGCTGAAATCAGGAACCACAAACTCCATTTGGGTCTCATGGAAGGCAGGTGCTCAGGTACCAGAGCCACCCAGGCACATTGGCAGGAAGCTGGAGCAGAAGCATAGTCAGATAGGTATTCCCCTACAGGACATAGGTAACCCAACAGAGTAACGTAACCTGATCCACAGTCCCCGCCTTCCACATGACTTCTTACCTGAACAAGAGATCATAAACAGCTCTCCCCACCCATTGTCCTCCCAAGACACCAGAAAAATCTCACTAGAGGTCAAACCTGACTTCCTGTCTGCCCTGCTTGTGACTCTCTGCAGCCTCACCTTCCTGATCCCCAAGCAATCTTTCAGCCTCACCTCTGCACATAAACATTTTTTTCTTTTGCTCTGCCTTCTAAGGTGTTTCCACTCTCCTGCCCTTCTTCCCTTTCTTCTTCCTGCCTATAATTTCTTGTAATGCGTTAGGTGAATGTTGTGGCCTCTTACTCATGTCTCTGAGTGACTCAGAGGTGACTCAGAGGAGACTGGTTCTACCAAGGCCCCTCTCACTCATGCTCACCTCCTGGGTGCCCAGATTCCAGGGTGTGGACTTTCCCGAACTGACAAGTCTTCCGGCTCCAGCTGTGAGACTACCCGCCTCCTCCCAGGACAGGAAGTTCAGTAGTCTAGTCCCCATGAGGAGTGGAGGTTCCTGGAGGTGACTCTGCAGCTCGTGATCAGAAATATGGAAGCAGCAAGAACATTCCTGAAAGCCTTTGGACGCAGAAGGAGCTCAGTAGAGCAATGTACTAACTTCAGAAGATCATACTGGCTGATTCCCTCTGTCCCAGGGACTCCCTGTCCCTGGCTCTAGATGCAGCCCACAATTCCCAGTCAAGGCTTTCACCTGGCGTTCCCTCCTCTGTGGCTGCTGATAGAAGGAAACCTCCAATGAGGACCCGAGAAGCTCCAGGCTACCGTGTTGTAGGATCATGGTTATGAAATGATTAGGTTCTATTTGGAATATATGTTTGTAGATATTACAATTAAGACCAGTAAAACTCTTTTGTGTGGTAAAACTAAAACCCCATTAAATTTTTATTTCAAACACAGGTCTCAAAATTACACACACATATATACATGCACATGATGGTCGCTGCAGAAAGTTCTTGAAAATGGAATAAAAAGGTAAGTTTACTTGAGTGCTGAAAATTGAATGAAGGTTTGGTGTAATGGTTAGATGCTGTGTGAGAGGCCCACATCCCATGTTAGAGTCCAGCTTCTTGTTATGGACATCCTGAAAGGGAGAGGAAGACAACCAAGTACTTGGGGCCCTGCCACACACGTGAGAGACCTAAATAGATTCCTGCCAACCCTGCCTATTGCCAGTATTTAGGGAGTGAACCTATTTAGGGTCATGGAATAGCATTCTCTCTGTCTCTGCATTTCAAATAATTTCAAAAGTATTTGTGAAAGCCACAAATTTTTGTTCAAAAATTAACTTGATAAACAGATTGGTCAGTGCCTATCAATCTATTTGATGTTTTTCTAGTGATCACCAAGTCAGAGTTCATTATGGGGCCAGGTGCAATGGCCTAGTAGCAAAATCCTTCCCCTTGCAAGCGCTAGGATCCCATATGGGTGTCAGTTTGTGCTCCACTTCCCACCTAGCTCCCTACTTGTGACCTGGGAAGGCAGTAGAAAATGGCCCAAAGCCTTGGGACCGTGCACCTGCAGGGGAGACCTGGAAGAAGCGCCTGGCTTCAGGTTGGCTCAGCTCCAGCTATTGCAGGTACTTGTGGAGTTAATCAGCAGATGAAAGATCTTTCTGTCTCTCCTTCTCTCTATAAACCTTCCTTTCCAATAAAAATAAATGAACCTAAAACAAAAAAGTTCATTATAGCGAGGTCAGCTATACCAGCTAGGATATAGTTCCACTGGAACACTGCCACACCTTCTGGCTTGCACTATGTACCTGGCTACTTCTGCCACAGCATCAGTGACGTGTGGCCCACACAGCCTGAACTGTTTATTATCTTGTCCTTTACAGAAAGTTTGTCCTCAGGCTCTTTAAAATACATCTTGCCTTCAACCAATTCTCTTAAAGACATTTAAATTGGGCCCGGGGTGATGGTGCAGTGGTTGGGGTCCTCGCCTTGCACGCCTGGGATCCCATATGGGCGCTGGTTCTGGTCCTGGCAGCCCCGCTTCCCATCCAGCTCCCTGCCTGTGGCCCAGGGAGGCAGTCGAGGACGGCCCAAAGCTTTGGGAACCTGCACCCGCGTGGGAGACCCGGAAGAGGCTCCTGGCTTCGGATCGGCATAGCATCAACCGTTGTGCTCACTTGGGGAGTGAATCATCAGACGGAAGATCTTCCTCTTTGTCTCTCCTCTCTGTATATCTGCCTTTCCAATAAAAAAAAAAATCTTTAAAAAAAATCTTTAAAAAAAAAGACATTGAAATTATTTGTATCTTTTCAACATTACCACCCCCAAAAACCCCCACAAAACAAGCAAAAAACACACACAACTAGCACTTTTCCTTTTTAAAGATTGTTTTTATTTATTCATATTTATTTGAAAGATAGGGCATAGCCAGGCAAGCAGCTGCCTACAGTGCCAGCATTCAATATAGGTGTCAGTTTAATTCCTGGCTGTTCCACTTTTGATCCAGCTCCATGCTAATGTGCCTAGGAAAACAGAAGGTAGCTCAATGCATGAGCCCCTGGATCCATCTGGAAGACAGCTGCTGACTTTGGCCTGACCCAGCCCAGGTCATTGCAGCTATCTGAGAAGTGAACCAGTGGATGGAAGAGTGCACTCACTCTAACTCTGTTTTTCAAATAAATTTTAAATCTGTAAAACTTAAAACATAATTATAATACACTTGGAAGAATAAAGGGAAGGGAAAGAAAGGAGAGGGAGAACAGAAAAAAAAAAAGGCAGGGAAATAGCAAGATTTATCTACTGTTTCACTTCCCCAAATGCCTGCAAAGTTATGAGCTAATAACTCCACATCTCGCATGTGGGAGGCAGAAACCTAGCTGCTCAAGCCTCCTAGGGTTCTCATTAGCAAAAGCTGGATCAGAGACGGATCTGAGACTCAAATCCAGGCACTCTGATAAGGTGATGAGACTGTCCCCAGCAGCATCTGTGCTCTGCACCGAACTCCTGTGGTGCCTAACCACAACACTGGTGGATGGCCACCGCAGGGATCAGTGGTTGAGAATATGACCGCATAGAAACATAATGAGTCCATATACAAAGACCATCTTTGTAAGGAGACTTTGAAATTAATAAATGTTGCACCTCAAGGGATGACTAAGATATCAGTAACTGCCAAAACTGTCAAGGTGAAGGGCTGTACCAAAAGAGCTCCTTCTGGGTGCAGGCTTGGCAGCACAGTGCAGCACCTAGAACTGAGTTCCACATCTGTTTCAATCCAGCTTTTCTAATGTGTACCTGCGAGGCAGCAGATGACTTAAGTACTTGGGTCACTATCTTCTACATGGGAGGCATGGATGGTGCTCCTGGCATCTGGCTTTACCATGGCCCAGTCCTGCCTATTGTGGGCATTTGGGAAGAGAATAAGCAGGTGGAAGGTCTCTCTTTCTCTCCTCTCTTTTTCTCGCTCTTTCTGCCTTTCTAATAAATATGAATAAATAGACTTTCAAGAAAGATTTCATTTTCACAATGAAAAAATCAGGACACACAGTAAAAAGCCTCAAAGAACTTTCCAGGGTCCAAGATAAGGTAAAAATTTAGGGTTACAAACAATGAAAATTAGATATTGGCCACCAATGACCTATGATCAAATACAGAGGGACAAGAAGGAGCCTTAAAGAGAAAGGAAGGGAAGGCAAGCCAATGAGCAAATACAAGCATGTGCCTGGCATGTGTAATTGATACACTTGGTGTAGACATGGTGTTCCAAGTGGTACAACAGCATGGCAGCACTTACATCAGACAGTCAGAACAGAAGCAGACCCTAAGGAGCTGGCCCCATAAGCCATTGTGAGTGGCTGAATAACACATCATGTATATACAATACTCAATTTAATCCCCTCAGTACTCTTGCACCTGACAATTGAAAGAAGCAACACCAAAGGACGATATCAAGCCCAGCAGTGTCTGTTTGCCTCCAAGTCAGTCTCAGGTGGTTCCCTGCATTCTAACTCCTGGTGGTAACTAAGGAAGCAAACTTGTGGCCATCTCAGACTTTACTGGGTAATTCAGACATGCACGTACTGAGTTCAAGTCACCCACTGCTGCATATGCTGTGTCAAAGAAAAGGTCTGTATGAATAGTATGCCCAAGAAAAGATGCTCAACACTATTAGTATTCTTTTTAAAAAGATTTATTTTTATTGGAAAAGCAGATTTACAAAGAAATGACAGAAAGATTTTCCATCCACTGGTTCACTACCCCGTGTCACAACGGCTGCTGGCTAAGCTGATCCAAGCCAGGAGCATCTTCCAGGTCTCCCATGAGGGTGCAAAGTCCTAAGGCTTTGGGTCATCCTCTACTGCATTCATCCAGCAGGGAGCTGGATAGTGGAGCAGCCAGGATATGAACCAGCACCATTTGGAATCCTGGCACATGCAAGGGGAGGATTTAGCCACTGAGTTCTCACAATGGGCTCAAAACTATTAATTAGTCTTTAGAGAAGTACAAATCAATGCCAGAATGAGAGATCCAAGATGGCTAAGAGGGTATTGCCATACTAATTTAAGCAGCTCTGGAACATGACAAGAACAAATGACTGTTTCTGAAGATTTGACTAATGGAAACTTTCAACAATGAAAAGAAAAGAAAAAGAGCAGCGGAGACTCAGTTGGACAGGAGAGAAGATGGAGACGCTGGCTTCCCAGGTGGCTGCAGGCTGTGTGCTGTCATCTTACCCACTCAAGGTGGAAGTAGTTTTCACTGAGAGAGCATCCCAGAGTCACACATGGCATTTTACATGGGCCTGGAGAACTGATTGGGGTCTGAACCCTCTTGGGAGTAGAGCAGGGAAGCCCCTGTCCTTTCCTTTCTGTCCTGTCCCAGATCACATATGGCAAGAAGCCCAGCAACGCACTCTGCTCTGCTCCTCCCAGCAATATAGTCAGAATCAGGGCAGTACGTGGGGCAAAGGACAGACCTCCATCCCCTGAAGCTGTGGGAAATCTCCAGACATTAGGCCCAGAGCTGCGCTCATGCATCTTGTTACCGGCTCAGCTTAGTATAGAAATAAAAAGCCAGGACGCAGTTGCAGACAGAGTTTTATTTTCCAAGTGAACATGAGAAGGAAGAGGAAAGCACCTGCTGGGAGTTCCACAAGATGGGGGGTCTCCCGAAAGGTGAGAGACACTGAGGTTTCTGGAAGTGTCTTGCGTTTTTAAGGGTTTCCAGACTCCCTGTCGGGGCAGGAACCTGTGAAAGACTCTCCACACTGGTGATCTCTAACCAATTAGGAAATGGCTGGGCAGTTCCTCTGTTGTCCACTTGAAGGTGTTATTGGACGACTAACAAACAGTAAGTTTCTTGACCATCAGTGTACATGCTAACACAGGGCAGAGATAGTGGCCCAGACAGAATGGCCTTACAACATTTACCCCTGGAATTCACACAGCTTTTAGCGGGCTTGAATGGTCTCAAACCCCAAATTCAGGCAGATTCACCTTAGCTTCTAGAAGTTAAATTCAGAAGTCCACCATAAAAACCAGTCTGCTCCCACTCTGGGAGCCTCACTATACCCCACAACACAAGAACTATTGACAATTCGTTCTAAATGTCTTAGTTCCACCAGAATCCACCTTGTGGACAAAAAGGAAGGACTTACATGCATTCAACTTCTCTGAACTTAAACCCTCCAGAGTTCACTCTCCTGTATACCTTGGAGTCACCTGTAGGATTGAAGCAGGGTCCAGTTCACACCCCATAGTCCTAGGGCTAGGGCAATGGCTATTATAAGCCACAGCACCAGTTGGACTCTCTTAGCAGGACCAGAAGAAAGGGTCCACTCATATCACACAGTCCTAGAGCCCCAGAAATTGGAGCCACAAGCCCAGGCATCATGCAGCCTTGCCAGCAGAACAAGGGGGCAGCCACCCTGATCCTGCTCAGCACTACAAAGTCCTGACAATTAAATTCAACAGAGAGACCGACAACAACCCTGTGGGCCAGAGGTACACACATAAGGAAACTCCTCTTCATGTCAAAACCACTCCTCTGTCCCCACAAACTACACCAATTAGACTACGTTGTCAGCTACACATAGCTGACACTGATTAAGACATCTTAGAAACTAAATTCTTGAGCATACATAGAACTAAAGCCAAAGCAACAAGCCAAGAGATACCCTACATTCCAGCTAAACCATAAACTCTTTCCTAGTAAGCTGTACTCCATAAGGAAGGGACTAGTATGCCACATGCACAGACATCAATGTAGGGACACAGGGGACATGGGGAAGCAAAGCAGTATGATGTCTCCAAAGGAACACAGTAACCCTGCAGAATTAGATCCTGAACTGAAGCATATCGATGAAATGACAGACACAGAATTCAAAATATGTTTGTAGAAAACTCAATGAAATTGTAGGGAATATAGATATACAGATTAAAGAAATGAGAAAATGAGTGAATTACAAGAATTAAAATATTACCAAGAAGATAGTTTATTAACAAGAGTTAGAAATTTTGGAGGGCCACTCTGGTGGCCTAACAGGCTAATCCTCAGCCTGCAAGTGCTGGCATCCTATGTGCATCAGTTTGTGTCCCAGCTGCTTCACTTCCGACTGAGCTTCCTGCTTATGGCATGGAAAAGAATTAATTGGGATTGACATCCCAAATATTTAAGCAACTTTAAAAATTTCAACAACAACAAACAATCCAATTAAATAATGGGCAAAAGACTTAAATAGACAGTTCTCAAAAGAAGAAATACAAGTGGCCTACAAATTCTGACAAAGTACTCAACATCACTAGCCATAAAGGAAACGCAAATCCAAACCACCATGATGTATCACCTCACTCCTGTCAGAATGGCTAAAATCCAAAAACACACAGAGTAACAAATGCTGGCAAGGATGTAGAGAAAGGGGAACACTTATCCACTGTTGGTGAGAACGCAAATTAGTGCAGCCACTGTGGACAGCAGTGTGGAGACGTCTTTAAAACCAGAAAGAGACTTGCTATATGGTCCAGCAATCCCACTACTGGGTATACACCCTAAAGACTTGACCACGATGGGTCCAAGAGACCCCTGCACCACCATGGTTACAGCAGCACTGGCCACAACAGCCAGCACCAACCAAGGTATCCATCATCAGATGGATGGATAAAGAAAATGTGGTATATATACAGAGTATATATGTCTTTTTCCCATGCCTCATAAATGCTGGGAATCTCTCATTATTGTCACTTTAAGCAATCTGGGGCAGGCATTTGGCACAACAGTTAAGATGGTGCTTGGGATGTCCCTAACCCTTATTAGTTCAAATCTTAACTCTGTTCTGGATTCAAGTTTCCAAGTAATGCATGCCCTGGAAGCAAAGGATGGCTTTAGTCCTCAGGCCCCTGCACTTATGTAGGAGACCCAGAGGAAGCTCATGGCTCCCAGCTTCAGACCAGCCCAGCTCTGGTTATAGCAGCCATTAAAGAGTAAACAAGCAGATGAAAGATCTGTCTCTCCCTTTTTCTCTAATTCTCTCTTTCTCTCTGTAATTCCTTTTTTAAAAAAAAAAACTAATTGAAAATCAGAATTAGAGAGAGCGAGCGAGGTCTTCCATCTGCTGGTTTGCTCCACAAACGGATGCAACAGCTGGAACCAGGCTGGGCTGAGTCAGGAGCCAGGAGCCTCTTCTAGGTCTCCCATGGTGGTTCAGGGTCCCAAGGATTTGTACCATCCTCAGCTGCTTTCCCAGGCCACAAGCAGGGAGCTGGATGGGAACCGGAGCAGTTAGGACATGTACTGGTGCCCATATTGTATCACAGTGTTTGCAAGGGGAGGATTTAACTAATTGAGCCACTATACCAGGCCCAAAATAAATAAATCTTAAAAAAAAAAAAAAAGATGGACCCTGAGCAGTAGCCTAGCGTCTAAAGTCCTTGCCTTGCATGTGCCAGGATCCCATACAGGTGCCAGTTCTAATCCCAGCGACCCCACTTCCCATCCAGCTCCCTGCTTGTGGCCTAGGAAATCAGTTGAGGACGGGCCAAAGCTTTGGGACCCTGCACCCATGTGGGAGACCTGGAAAAGTCTCCAGGCTCATGACTTCAGATTGGCTGAGCTCTGGCCATTGCGGTCACTTGGGGGGGTCATCAGTTGGGTGATCTTCCTCTCAGTCTCTCCTCTTCTCTGTATATCTGTCTTTGCAATAAAAATAAATAATTTTTTTTAAAAAAGGAAAGAATTGGATGTGAAAATTATGCCAAGTCTGTTAAAAACTAATTAGGTATAAAAGATTTCTTTTTTTCTTAAAGCGGTGGGGGCGGGGGTGGAATCTCAAAATAACTTCCCCAAAACAACAAAACAACAGGATGAGGTACTTGTAAAGGATCCTCATACTTGCTAGAGGGATATAATAAAAAGATGAACCATAACAAGTGTTAGCAAAGATGTCTAGAAAATTGATATTTTGGGTGCTGGTGTTGGACACAGTGGGTAAAGCTGCCACCTATGATGCTGGCATTCCATGTGGGTGCCAGTTCGAGTCCCATATGCTCTACTTTCAATACAGCTCCCAGCTAATGCTCTGCAAAGGTAGTGAAGGATGGCCCAAGTGTTGGGCCCTGCATCCAAGTGGAAGATGCAGACACTCCTGACCCTGGCCTCTGGAATGGACCAGTAAATGGAAGCTTGCTCACTCACTCTCTCAGTCTCTTTCTCTCCCCTCTCTCTGTAACTCTGCATTATAAATAAATAAGTAAATATTGAAGAAGAAAACATGCTGGATACTCCACACTGAGATGCAATATGATCCAGCAGTTCTCCTAGGTACACTCAGATATCCAAGACAAATTAAAACATGTATCCTCAAAACACTTAAGCACAAATGCTTCACAGCAGCATTATTCACAACTGCCAAAAAGTTGAAACAACACAAATGGCCATCGAATGATGAAGTGCAGCTCTATACAACAGATATATATATAGTGTATAGATCTATATAGTATGTGGCAACATAAAGAAGTGAGAACTACCCATACATGCTACTACCTGGAGGATACTTGAAGACATTACGCTAAGTGAAAGAACACACATAAATAGCCAAATATTTCATGGTTACATTTGTATGAAATGTCCTGAATAAGCACAACCAAAGAGACTGAAAGTGAATCAGTTGGCAGCCACAAGAGGAAGTAGGAAGTGACTGCTAATGGATGTAAGATGAAGAATGTGTTCTAGAAATAGATCATGGAAATGGTTTCATAACTTTGTGAATTCACTAAAAACCTTGAAAAGACAGACTTTGTGGCCTTCTGTGTTAAGTTACTGCTTGCATCATCTGCATCTTATATCAAATGCTGGTTCAAGTCCTTGCTGCTTCACTTCCATTTGAGCTTTCTTCCAACGTGCCTGGTAGGCAGCAAATGATGGCCTACTTACTTGAGTTCTTGCCACCTACATGGAAGGCCCAGATGGAATGCTTGGCTCCTGGCTTTGCCCTGGTCTAGCAACTGCCATTGAAGTCCTCTGGGGAATGAATCAGCAAAAGGAATCTCTCTCTTTTCCTCTCTGTCTCTGTGCCTCTATCTCTCCCTCTTTGTCACTGTCTTTATATAAATGAATTTTTAAAAAAGATTTATTTATTTATTCGAAAGTCATATATACAGAGAGGAGGAGAGACAGAGAAGATCTTCCGTCCAATGATTCACTCCCCAAGTGAGCGCAACAGCCGGTGCTATGCCGATCCGAAGCCAGGATCCAGGAACTTCTTCTGGGTATCCCACACAGGTGCAGGGTCCTCGACTGCTTTCCCAGGCCACAAGCAGGGAGCTGGATGGGAAGTGGAGCTGCCGGGATTAGAACCAGCGCCCATATGGGATCCCGGCGCATGCAAGATGAGGACTTTAGCCACTAGGCCACACCACCAGACCCTATAAATGAATTTTTTAAAATGTACTTCAAGAGTTGGTTGCAACCATGATGCAACTGGTTAATCCTCCACTGTTACTCCATATGGGTACTGGCTTGTGTCCCGGCTGCTCCACTTGATGCAACTCCCTGCTTATGACCTGGGAAAACAGCAGGGCATGGCTCAAGCCTTTGGGCCCCTGTACTCACATGTGAGATCTGAAAGAAGCCCCTGGCTCCCACCTTCAGACTGGACCAACTTGAGCCACTGCAGCCATTTGGGGCATGAACCAGCAGATGGAAGATCTCTCTCTCTCTCTCTCTGCCTTTTCTTACCTCTACAATTCTTTCAAATAAAAACAAATATATCTTTCTAAAAAATTTTAAAAAGTAGGGCCCTGCGCAGTGGCCTAGCATCTAAAGTCCTCACCCTGAACGCCCGGGATCCCACATGGGCGCCGGTTCTAACCCCGGCAGCTCCACTTCCCATCCAGCCCTCTACTTGTAGCCTAGGAAAGCAGTTGATGATGGCCCAAAGCCTTAGGACTCTGCACCTGCATGGGAGACTTGGAGGAAGCTCCTAGCTCCTGGCTTCGGATTGGCTCAGCTCTGGCTGTTGTGGTGACTTGGGGAGTGAATCATCGGATGGAAGATCTTTCTCTCTGTCTCTCCTCTTCTCTGTATATCTGACTTTGCAATAAAAATAAATAAATCTTTAAAAAATTATTTAGGGCCAATGTTGTGACATAACAGGTAGTTACCACCTGCAATGTTGTTATGGTTTGTGGGCACCAATTTGTGTCCTTGCTGCTCCACTTTCAATCCAGCTCACTGCTAATGGTCTGGGCAAAACAGCAGATGATGGTCCAAGTGATAGGGTCCTGGAGAAAGCTCCTGTCCTTCTGGTTTTGGCCTCTGCAGTCCTGGCCATTGCAGACATGAGGAGTTGAAACAGCTGATGGAGGAGGATCCCTCTGCCTGTCTTTCCTTCTCTTTGTAACTCTGAAATTCAAGCAAATAAATCAATCTTATAAAATAGAATAAGAATATTTGTGGTACTAGGTTCAAAAGAACTAAAACCCAGAAACTTACAGAGAATAACCTGGCATAATGTGCAGCAAATAGAGGACAAAGTAAAGTTCAAAATCAGAATCTAGGTTGCAGATTGGGCTTGGTAAAGAAATCAGAGTGGCAACGGGTTGGGAAGGTACACAACTGTGGTTTACCCAGTTAAGTAGCTGCCATATGGATGCCAGTTTGAGCCCCAGCTGTTCCACTTCCAATACAGCTCCTTAATGGCCTGAGAAAGGTAATGGAAAATGGCTCACGTGCTAGAGTCCCTGCCACCCCTGTAGGAGACCAGGAAGGAGTTCATGGCTGTTAAGGCTACCTAGTAAGTAAACCAGCAGATGGAAGATCTCGGTCTCTCCCCCTCTTTCTCTGTAACTTTCACTTTCAAATAAATAAATGAAGGAATAGAAAGGAAAGAGAGGAAGGGAGGAAGGAAAGAAATCAAAGTGGGAAGTGAGTTTCCAAAAGCAAAAGATGGAGAGATAGATACTGAATTCTCACAGAGCACAGATTTAATCCAGGTCTACATTAGGAGTTCTCCACAATGCACAGGAAAGCAGTCTGAGGCCAAGACCCTTGGGGTGAGACACAAACCTGCATATGAAGTGCAGGGAAAATAGAAGAGTCAGTTTCCAATCCCAGAGTTCCCTTGGATTCTGATTCAGCAGGAGAAAGAGGGCAGGATTGAGTACTCTGGGAGAAGTGCTGAGTTCGAGAGCCCATCTACAGGAGAGCAAGACACAGTACCAGGGTCTGGAACGGGCACCACAGCAGAGCACGCAATAGCTTCTGAAACAACAGGTGAGCTAAGTGTCTCAGTAGCTGTTGGCTCCTGGGCTCAAAATATAGAGCATAGAATTGGGAAACATCACCACAGTAATGCCGGGTTCAGCTGGGGCTAACTACTCCCAGCTTGCTCCTTCAGGTGTAGGTGGGCCTGTGTGCCACCTGTCAGGGTGCTGGCAGGATAGCCCGTCAGGAAGCATAGGGCCGGCTTGTAGACTTTCTTTCCACATCTCAGGCTAGAGAGGCTTAGCAAACAAACTAATTTCAGGAGGCACGACAAGGACTGGAGTTGCCAGGAGAGGGCAAGTCCATTGAGGATGGAGATGGAAGACACGCTGAAGAGACTCCTGTATGACTGAGGCACAAAGCAGGGTTGTGTGCTTCACACAGGAGGGTACTGATACCAGCACCCATTCCAACTGGAGGCCACTCATGCCTCTAAGACTTTCTCAATAATTTAGAGTTGGAGAAAGTAGCAGAAGACCCAGTTCTTGCTTGATAATTCATTCATTATTTGAAAGACAGATACAGAGAAGCAGAGAGATATCTTCTACTTGCTGCAACAGCCAGGGCTGGACCAGGCCAAAGCCAGAAGCCAGGAGCTTCTTCCAGGTCTCTAACTTGAGTGCAGGGGGCCCAAGCACTTGGACCCACCCTGTAACAGTGGGTCCATTGCTGTGGCACAGACGATTAAGCTGCTGACTGTGAGGCCAGTATCCCATATAAGCATCAGTTCAACTACCTACTCTTCTACTTCCCATCCAGCTCCCTGCTAGGGCACTGGAAAAGCAGTGGAAGATGGCCCCAGTGTTTGGGTCCCTGCCACTGAGGTGGGAGACCAGGATGGAGTTCTAGGCTCCTGGCACCAGCCTGGTTCAACCCCAGCATTGCAGCCATTTTGGGGAAATTACATATATATATATGTAACCAAGTGTGGAAAGATGGAGAAAAGAGGGTGGTATTTAGAACAAGATCAAGGAAGTAAAACATTGAAGTTGCTCTCACCACTGTCTCTTCCTTCCTCCAGCTGACCAAAGAGAGCTCTCTGATCTGAGATTACAGACACGAGGTATTATCATGCTCCAGCATGGACACACCAGCAGGTTTAGCATGCTACTGAAGCTGCAGCTGCGGGGTGCCTTGCTTCCTCAAACACTGCTTCGGAGGCTCGTTTTGCATTTCTTTTCTAACAGTCACCTGTCCTAAATGTATAAGACTCAGGCCACACCTGCAATTTATCCTGTTCTTATTTATTTAATTTTATTTTCCCAGAAATTACCAGGACCTGAGAAGCCTGTTTGATGCCCTCAGGTGTTCCTCTTGAGAGCTAAGCAACAGGCCTGCACAATGGCTCAATGGCTAAATCTTCACCTTGCAACTCATTTGTGTCTGGATGTTCCATTTCTCATCCAGCTCCCTGCTTGTGGCCTGGGAAAGCAGTAGATGACCCAAAGCCTTGGGACCCTGCACTCACGTGGGAGAAAAAAAAGTTCCTGGCTCCTAACTTCAGAGCAGCTCAGCTCCGTCTGTTGCAGCCAATTGGGGAGTGAATCAGCAGATGGAAGATCTTTCTCTCTGTATTTCCTATTCTCTGTATATCTGCCTTTCCAATAAAACAATAAATAAATTTAGCAGACAGCAGCAGGAAACAGCATGATCTTACCTTCTCTGAGAAAGTGAAGGCCGTGAGGCATCACTGCCTTACCCAACCAGGCACCGCATCTCCCTGACAACCTTCCTAGCCTCAGTGAGGATGAGGCCTCCTGCCTGCTTCTGACAGCTGGCCCCATCTGGGCCCCTTCTTGCTCCTCCATCCTCACCGCTCCCCACCAAAACATCATCATCATCATCATCATGTCCTTGCCTGAATCCTCCCTTAAACTTCTAAACACACTGGAGTCTTTAATGTGGATCCCTCAAGTTATTACCTTCTAGTTCCCAAGCTTCTTTAAATAGAAAAAAAGAAAGATGGAAAGGAGGGAAGGAATGCTAGGCTATGAAACCAGTAACATACTCATTAAGGAAAACTTTAAAATTAAGGGAGGAAAAGGCTCTTTACAGCTCTGTCACAAACTCTCAAAACACTCACCAGAAGTGCTTCAATTCTGTCACCAGAATGTCAAAACCCTGTAGGCTGGGACATGGTTTTTATCACCCCTGTGTCCCTGGTAAACACAGATTCCCCAAAACATGTGCTAATTAGCCACAAATGATGTATATTCCACCCTATATAACCATATTGTCACATGTAATCCAGCCTTTATTTACTTTATTAAAAAGTAAAATTATTATTTTTTAGGAAAATATATCTTAAAATTGCTCTTCCAATAAAAACATAGACATATTTCTAGTCCATTACCTATTCATATAAGCTCATTTGTTCCTTGAAAGCAATGATATATAAAGACAGAAAAAACACTCCCCCAATGGCTGTAACAGATAGCTTTGTGCCAAGCTGAAGCTAGGAGCCCAGAACTCATTCTCCCAGGAGGGGAATCTCACTTACTGCCTCCTGAGTGCATATAATTTAAAGAGTCTAGCACTGTGGCATAGCACACTAAGCATCTGCTTATGACACACACATTCCACACGGGACTGGCTCTAGTGCCAGCTGCTCCAATTCCAATCCAGGTAACTGATAATACAGTTATCAGAAGATAACTCCACCCCAGGATTAACTTCCATCAGGCTTTTAAGGGATCAAGTAGAATTACCAAACAAGTGCTCCCAACTTGCCATGGGACACTTTAAACTACCTTAAGAATCTATCAAGAATACCATGCCAGATGCTGAGCCGTCTTGGGACTGCAAACCTCCAAAAGCTAGGTCCAACTAAGCCTCTTTTTTTTCCCCTATGGGCTCTGTACTCATCCTGAAGATTCTGTTGCTTTGGCTTCTGTAACCATCTCTCATGGTCACCTTTATTCTCTGGCACAGATAATTTTCTTTGAAAGGTAGTTACAGAGAGAAGGAAAGACAGAGATCTTTCATCCACTGGTTCACTCCCCAAATGGCTGCAATGGCCAGAGACAAGATGATCCAAAGCCAGGAGCCAGGAGCTTTTTCTGGGTTTCCCACGTGGGTGCCGGGTCCTAAGGACTTGAGCCATTCTCTGCTGTGTTCTTGTGCCACAAGTAGTGAGCTAGATCAGAGGTGGAACAGCCAGGACTAGAACCAGCACCCATATGGGATCCGTGCACATACAAGGAGAGGATTTAGCCACTAAGCCACTGCATTGGCCCCGTAGATGACTTTCCTAAAGACCTCTTCAGCATCACTGCTGCCGGCGGTCTGATGTGTGACTCACCCTGGACATCTTCTTCCTTAGACTCCTGTCTCCAATAACTGCCCCAGGTAGCTGGTGGTCCCTCCCACCGTAATGCAGGAGTCACTGCCCTCATCTTTTCCAAATTTCACTGGATAAAGCTCCGGCTTCTTCAACTGGGAACCCTCCATCTCACCCACCCGACCTGCTCCTGCTCCTAACCCTGCGCTGTTAGCAGTGACATCATCTTCCGGGTCTGCAGCACCACCCTGCAAGTTCATCTGGATTTTTTTTTTTAACTTTCCAATATTCCCATACCCTACAGACACCAAATCCTGACAACTTCACATCTTCAAGACATTTCATGGCTTCTGTTCAGGATTTCATCAACTCTCTCTCCTCTACTTCCTCTCCTATCCAGTACTTCCTTCAAGCAACTGTTTGTTTACTAAACAAACATTATTTATTAAATGCTGGTCTTGGGCTATGAACACAACAGAAAAGATCCCTGCCTTAAGGAGCCTATAGGGAAGTAGAGGAAGCCAGGGACAAACAATAACGCAAAACTATAACCGAGTGTGAATAAACATCACAAAAAAATTAAAATAGTATTTTAAAAAATAAGTTTTTTTTTTTTTAAAAAAAGTGGGGCCCAGAACAAAAGGTCAGTGGCTAAATATTGACCTTGCACAAGCCAGTTTGAATCCCTGCTGTTCCACTTCCCATTCAGCTCCCTACTTGTGGCCTGTGAAAGCAGTGGAGGATGGCCCAAAGCTTTGAGACCCACACCCATGTCGAAGACCCATAAGAAGCTCCTGGATTTTGGCTTTGGATTGGCTCAGCTCTGGTCATAGTTGCCACTTGGGGAGTAAACCAGCAGATGGAAGATCTGTCTCTCCTTCTTCTGTAAATATGTCTAATAAAAATAAACAAATCCTAACAACAACAACAAATAAAATGAGAGCCTGGCACAGTAGCCCAGTGGCTAACATCCTCACCTTGCATATGCTGGGATCCCATGTGGATGCTGGTTCGTGTCCTGGCTGCTCTACTTCCCATGTAGTTACCTGCTTGTGGCCCAGAAAAGCAGAAGAGGATGGCCCAAAGCACTGGAATCCTGCACCCACATGGGAAACCCAGTAAAAGCTCCTGCCGCCTGGCTCTGGATTGCCTCAGCTCCGGCCATTGTGGCCACCTGGGGAGTGAACTAGTGGATGGAAGATTTTTCTCTCTGTCTCTCCTTTCTGTACATCTACCTTTCTAATAAAAATAAATAAATCTTTAAAACAAAGTTCAGTGAGAAGGGCCCCTAATTAGGAAAGGCTTCTCTGAGTTTATCGTAAAGGTAAACCCATCACAGGAGGGACCAGGTATAAGCACTCCAGAGAAGCAAACGCAAAGGCCTGAGGCAGGATGGAAAGGAGACCCTAAAGCAGTCACTGGCCAAGGATGTGTGGCAGAAAAGCTGGAGGAACAAGCAGGGGCACACCCTACATGACTTGAGAGGTTGGCTAGGAAGTTGAAGTTAGCGATCTGACACAAACAGCGAACACTGTGGATGCACAGATCTCCCCTTGAAACAGTGGAAGGACGTGATCTGATGTGTTTCTCAACAACAGTTCCAAGAAGGAAATACATCAAACAGCAGCAAGGTCTCTCTCTAGGAGATACTGAGCTACTTTTATTATTTTCCATATGCATTTGCTTTTGAGATTTTTTTCAATGGCCATGTATTACTTTCTATAACTTTTTTCTTTAAAAGGTAGAGAGAGAAAATTTCCCATGTACTTGTTCATTGCCCAAGTGCCTGCATCAGCTGGGGCTGGATAAGGCATAGCTAGGAGCTCGGAACTCAACCCAAGTCCTGTATGGGTGGCAGGATCCAAATTACTTCAAGCATCACTACTGCCTCCCAGGGTGCATGGTATAGCAAGAAGTTGGAATCAGAGGTAGAGCTGACTTCAACCAAAACGCTTTGAAATGGGACAAGCGTATTCCAAGCAGTATCTAACGGCCATGCCAGTCATCCTCTTTGAGTATGCATTACTTTTATGATTTAAAAAAAAAGTACTATAATTAAGAGAAAAGTATATGCCCTGACGAGGCCATAGCATCCTCCAGCACACTCACGGCTGGATCTAGAGGCTGGGTCTAGAGGCAGGCCAAGCTGAGCTGAGCTGGGCTGGGCTACAATGCCTGCTGGAGCCTTTGAGTCCCAGGTGTAGAAACCAATTCAGTAAGGACTCATGGGTCCACTCCATCTAGCTCCCAACCTCAAGGAACCCCACAAGGACATCAGGTCTGCTCTCGGAGCACATGTTGTGAGCCGCCCGTTACTGCCTGCATGTAAGGAGAGACAACATCCTCTTACTAAACAGACGATCATTAGTACCTCACTGGAAGATGGAAAGATCAGGATGAGCAACGCTATGGGCCATATTCTTCACCAAGCATCTAAAGCTATGGATATACTGAAACAGAGAGAGCCAGCAGGTGGAGTAAGTGGTACCTCACAGAGAGCGCAACAAAGCCAATACCATTTCATAACTGAGACTACTCAAGGAACACCCTTGGACTTCTTCTCCCCTCACAGTCCCTGTAACTAAATCAGGGGACCTTCTGTGTCCCCTGGCATTGATGTGACCAGGTAACAAGGAGTGGTACATCCCCCCAATTCCTCTGCCTCCAGTGGTCACAAGTAGGGAGGGCGGGATCTTTTCCCTTACCCATCCTCCCCAGAATTAAAAATTAAAACTTTTAATTAAAAAAATAGGAAAAGCAAAGGTATCTAAAGGTAGCACAAAGGATAACAGTGGCAGAGTGGCAAGCAATAAGATGAAGTCAGAAAATCCTCCACAAGCAGGTGCCTAGCCAGGGGGGACCATCATGGCCACGGTTCCCCATCCCCTCCTTCATCTTCCTTCTTTTTTCAGATAAATGGAATCCACCCAAAGGCTGGATCTACCAAAGAGGAATCCAATTATCTTCAGTTTAACTGAAATTTCATTAGTCAAGGAAGATTATACTCATATTAGAGGCAGACACTGAAAAACTACCACACCAGGAGTCCAGAGGAACTCCATACCAGGCCACCGTCTGCTTCTTGGGTCTACCTGTCCCCTAAAACCATCACTCCTTGTCTAAATTGTCTGCACCTCTGCCTTTCTTTTTCTTTTTCTTTTTTTTTAATATTCTACTTGAAAACAGAGACAGGCAGACAGAAACCTTCTATCTACTGAGTCATTCCCCAAATGGCCTTAATGGCAGAAGCCAGAGGCCCAAGGACCCAAGTCATCTTCCACTGCTTTTCCAGGAGCATTAGCAGGGGGCTAGATGGGAAGTGGAATTGTTAAGACTTGAACCCAGAAGCCATGTGGGATGCGAGCATGGCAAGTGACAGCTTTATGTGCCTTTCTACAGCACTGGCCTCCACCTCTCCCTCCTTTCCTTTCTCCCCCGGAAGATACTTAAATCTCAGCTACATGGCCCCAACTTCTCAGTTGTGGGCTCCCATGCTTACACAATATGTTAAATACATTTCCCTTTTCTCTGTTAATCTAGTGCCATTTGGTTTCAGCAGATCCAATTAGTGAGGCTTTAGAGGGAAGGGATGGACCTCCCCTCTCAAGTGATAAAAGATGAGAGTAGCAATTCTTTCAAGAATTGTCAATGGAGGCAAAGAAACAACAGGGTGATAACCAGAAGCAGCACAGGACTGAAGCAGTAACTTTTTAAAAATATATATATATTTATTTTTTATTTGAAAGGCAGATTTAGAGAGAGATCTGTATGCTGGATCCCTTCCCAAATGGCTGCAATAGCCAGAGTTGAGCCGACTCAAAGCCAGCAGCCAGTCTTGGGCCATTCTCAGCTGTTTTCTTACGCCTTAACAGGGGGCTGGTTGGAAGTGGAGTACCCAGAATACAAACTGGCTGTCATGTAAGATGCTGGCACCACAGGTGGAGGCTTAGCATATTATGGTGCCAGCCCCTTGCAAAAAAAAATTTTTTTTGGCTGAGATTAGTGAAAGTACAGATGCGTAGAGAGCCAGATCCTGAGATCCTATACAGATATGGGCGTGGTCCAGGAAAAGGACATGTCCATTTTCCTGGGATGGAAAGGCAAAGCAACAGGCCACTGGTAGACAAATTCTTTTGGAGGTTTCCAGTTGGAAGGGGAAGACCCTGTTTTTCCCCTACCCTCTGCCCAGATGGATTTATTTGAAATGTGGAGCAAGAGACAGTCATCCATGCTCTAGTTTATTCCCTAAATGCCTGGCAACAGCTAGAAGGCAAACGCCAACTGCATCTCACATGGTGATGGTAGGGACTAGAGTCCACTGGCCATCATCAAGTGCCTCCCAAGCATATTGGGAGGAAACCAGATTTCAAGCACAGTAGTAGGCATCGATTTCCTGGCTCCTAGTACCAGTCCAGCCCAACTTCAGCCATTGCAGACAACTAGGAAGTGAATCAGCAAATGCAATTCTCTCTCTGACTCAAAAACCACAAACCCTAAGAACATTAAAAATGTATATATTACCAATATTTTTTCACATCAGAAATTAAAGAAAATATTTATTCACTTAAAAAGTCAATATAACACCTAGTAAATATTTCTAAGAATAACTTTTTAATGTGAAAGGGTCATGTTATTATACAGTTTTACAAACCTCTGAAGCTTGCCTGATTGAAGACAGCTGAATTCTACTGTCAGCTTCCTGTGGAGGTGTTCTGTTTGCTCACCGCCCCCCAGGAAAGCTCCTGGGAACTCTGAGCCATGCTTCATAAACTGCTACTTTAGGCTCTTTCCTACCTCTGTATCATTGATTCACACACTCATTCCACCCTACTGGATCCTGGAGACAGAATCATGTGGTCATTACCCCAAAAGAGCTTGAGACGGATAGATATATGGATAAATAGACAAATATTACATAGCATGAATGAGCACCAAAAAGGAAGTTAGGAAGTTATCAGTGTGTGTAGGGGAAACAGGAAAGGCTTACAATACAAGAGGGAATTTCAACTATAGCTTGAATTTCCTATGCTCCTGTTAAGCAGAAAGCATATGTGCAAAGGCCAAGAGTCAAGAATCACTGTACACAAAAAGGTACATAGCATATCAGCACAAGGGAAAGTCAGTATGCTAAAAAACATATTAAAATCTTACATGGTTGGGGTCGGTGGGAGACTGGGTGGGTATTCCCCCTCAATACCCCCTTAACCTCAGATACATGAAGGAAACAATAGTCTTACCCACTTTCCTGTAGCCCTTGAACTTTTTTACCCTAATTAACTATGTAAAGATTGTCCAAAATATAATAAAAAATGAAAAAAAAAAACCTTACATGGCAGGGAATAGTTTTGTGACATGGAGGGCGGGAGACCATTGAAGTTCCTGACCTAGCTCTGGCCATTGAAGCCATCTGGGGAGTGGACCAGTAGATGGCTTTGTCCCTCCCTCTAACTCTTTCACATAAACGCAATCTTTTTTTTAAAAAAGATTTGTTTATTTTTACTGGAAAGGAAGATTTACAGAGAGAAGGACAGATAGATTTTCTGTCTGCTGGTCCACTCCCCAAGTGGCCGCAATAGCTGAAGGTGAGCCCATCCAAAGCCAGAAGGCAGGAGTTTCTCTTCCCGGTTTCCCACACAGGTGCAGGGTCCCAAAGCTTTGGGCTATCTTCAACTGCTTTCCCAGGCCACAAGCAGGGAGCTGGAAGGGAAATGAAACAGTCAGGATTAGAACCAGCACCGATATGGGATCCTGTCACATGCAAGGTGAGGACTTTAGTCACTGGGCTACCATGCCAGACCCCATAAATTAAAAAACAAACAAACAAACAAAAAAAAAACAGTGGCCATTGCTGTGGTGTAGTAAGTAAAACCATTGCCTGTGGTGTCAAAGAGCACCTGCTTGAGGTTCTGGATACTCTACTTTGCTGATGTGTCTGGAATAGCAGTAGAGGATGTTTAAAGTCCCTGGGCCCCTGCACCTTCATGGGAAAGCTAGAGAAGGTTCCAGGTCCTGGCTCCTGACTTCAGATGGGCCCAGCCCAGCTGTGGCCATTGTAGTCATCTGGGGATCAAACCAAGGGATGGAAGATTTCTTTCTCTTCCTCCCTCTAACTCTGCCCTTCCAAATAAATAAGTCTCTAAAAACAAACTTAAAAGGGAAGTTCAATCTTACTTCACAGACCACAGGAGATGGGGTGACAATTACTTGCTCTTTTTTTAAAAAAATATTTTTTAATATTTTCTTTTAATAGCTTAAAAATCTTTAAAATAGTCACACAGAAGTGAGACGGGTTCCCTTAGGGAATAGTTCTGAGTTTTGACAAACATCCAGTTACATAAACAATACCACAATAAAGATGTAAAATATTCTCATTTCACAAAGTTCTTGCCTCAATTCAGTGTCCCTCGTATTAATAGCCCCTCCAAGCTAAGCATTAGCCATTTCATCCCAGCAATTTAAATTTTTTTTTTTAAACTGTGAAATAAGACGCAGGGAGCATCTGTGAAAACATCCTTATCGGGACATCTTACAAAACAATGGGACACTGAATGCCAGGAAACTGACACCAGCCCAGCACTGTCAACTAGCTTAGACCTTACACTGCATCAACGTTTACGTGCATTAGCTAGTGCTATAGAATAGAGAACCCAACTGGCCCATGCTATGGACGACAGGCTGGCCTGGCCCACTGCCCACAGAATGCCACACACAAGGCGCAGGGAGAGGAAGGGCCAGACGTTAACAAAGAGGTTTCGATTCAAAGGCCTGGCCTCTAACTAAAGGCAGGTCATGAAAACCCAAAATATTCCTGCTTAACACAAAAATCGTTATTCCCTACATTTTCTTGCTTTTCACCTGAAGGAAAACAGTAACTTTAGATCTGCTATCCCAGGGCAGGCATTTAACCCAGCAGTTAAAACATCCACATCTTTCATCTGTTCTTGGTTTGACTACCCAGCTCTGGCTTCTGACCCCAGCTCCCTGGAAGGCAGCAACGATGGCTCAACTGTCACCCACTTAGATGACAGGGATTGAGTGCCTGGCTTTGGTCCCCCCTCAGCCTCAGCCATTGGAGAAGTGAACCAGCGGATGGCAGATCTCTCAAAAGAATTGATAACTTTTAAAACAACTGTCTTATACTCCCTTGAGGTTTACAGTTATACTGCTTCTGTTAACAACCCAAATGAAGCCTCTGTACTTTATCTGCTCCAGAATTCTAGCTGCCTACATTACTGATAACGCCTTACTCTTTATGTATTTAGACGTTCACTCATTTGTAGTCACAGAGATTATGGGGGTGTATGCGTTGTTATCTGCACTTTCACAGTTCAAGACACTGAGGCTCTGGAGCTCCTGATACACAGGGTCACATATGCCAGGACGGCACATGGTTGAGCAAGGCACTAACACAGGCTAAGCCCACAGGCACCGAACTCCAGTTACCACTAGGCTGGGTGTCCTGTAATCAGCTACGCGGAGAGAATTTAGGCAAAAGCTCCATGCGAGGTCTTCACATCATTAATGCAAAAAGTGTACCATGATTTCAACTCATGACCAAAATCTTGTCTTTTAGTTCCGTTTTCAATGAGCTTTCACATTTCTAGTGACAAAGCCCTTACTTGAATCCTAGCTTACGATCATTTGGTTGCTACCGAATACAGGTCCCTCAGCACACTGAAGTAACCTAATACTCAATACTCAAATAGCTTTGATGGCAGGTGGTGCCTTAAAGACAAATGCAATATAAAATTCTGTAACACTTTTCACTGTGCCCTGTGCTAGATATTTTATATACATTTTACCACCTATCCTCCCAAACATCTCACTCAACGCCCATTTTAAGAATAAGGATGTTGGGCCCGGCGTGGTGGTGCAGTGGTTAAGGTCCTCGCCTTGCACGCCCGGGATCCCATATGGGCGCCGGTTCTATCCTGGCAGCCCCGCTTCCCTTCCAGCTCCCTGCCTGTGGCCCGGGAAAGCAGTCGAGGACGGCCCAAGGCTTTGAGACCCTGCACCCGCGTGGGAGACCCGGAAGAGGCTCCTGGCTTCGAAAGACCGGCATAGTATCGGCCCGTTGCGCTCACTTGGGGAGTGAATCATTGGAAGGAAGATCTTCCTCTCTGTATATCCACCTTTCCAATAAAAAATAAAAATAAATCTTTAAAAAAGAAAAAAAAAGAATAAGGATGTTAGGGAAGAGAGGAAATAAGTCATTTGCCCAAGGTGACAAAGCCAGTGAACGGTGGGCATGATAAAATTAACTTCAAGGCAAACAGAACCCTAGAATCCAATCCAGATTTAGCCCAGGAACGGCTGTATTTTACGCAAAAACCCAGAGCAACTTCAAACAGCAAAGCATACATCGAAACAGCCACTAAAATCAAACAAGCAAATCAAAGACAAGACAAAACCTCAGCAAGGTTAAATCACTTGTCCAAGGTTACACAGAGGATATGAGAAACACAATTCCACGTCCGGCCTTTGCTCCAAAGCGCGGTTCACTCTCGCCATAGCGACCACGTGGTAAGGTTCAGTACAAGTAATCTGCTGAATTAAAAAATGCGTGAACACCAAAGTTGATAATAAGAAGGTGCAAATAGAAGACAGACAAAACAGAAAAGTAGTCCACCGGCAGGAAACAAAAATAAGCGCCAACTTTGGGGGGGGGGGGGCAGCGTCTTCACGGCGAGCCGGGGCGCTGGAACAAACTTTGAGCGGGTGCCCGGCGGCGGAGTGGCCGGCGCCGAGCCGGAGAAGCAGAGAGCTGGTTTCCGAGGAGTCGGTGTCTCAGGCCGCAGCCAGGCCCGACCACCTCCCGGCTTCGCTCCGTGTGTCCACGCTCTCCCCGGGCCGCCCAGTCACCCGGCCGGGGAACACCGCGCAGCGACCCGAGCCGGCCGCCCTTCCCTTCGGGGCTGCCGGCTTGGAAACACTAACACGTTCCCAGGCGGAGCGCGCGGCCCGGCCCGGCAGCCACGCGCCCGGGGACGGACGGGGTCCCTGAGGGGCCGCAGCGCGCACTTCCCGGAGTCGGCGCACCCGGGCCGGGTCGGGGGCAGCGAGCCGGAGATCGCCGTGAGAGCGAGCAGCGACTGCCGGCTGCAGGACATTTCCTCTTCCTCCCTACACGCCGTGCGGCGGCGGCAGCAGCAGCCAGGCCGGGGCTGGGCTCGGGCGGCCGACCGCGGCCTGCTGACGAGCGCGGGCAAGTGCCGCGCCGCCCCCGCCGCGCTCGCCGGCCGCGGGGCCTCCGGGCGGCCGCTGGGCCCGGCGCTGGCAGCGAGAGGCGGGGCCGGCGTGCGGGCGGCGGAAGAAGGCGGAGGAGGAGGAAGAGGAGGAGGAGGAGGAGGAGGCGGCCGGGAGCCGGGGGAGAGGGGCGGGGGGTGGGCCGGGGGAGGGGAGGAGCGGGATTTGCGGAGCGCGGCGCCGCTGCCGGGAGCCGGCGGGCCCGAGAGTGACCGAGTCACGGCGGGCGCCGGCGGAGCCGCCGCGTCGGACCCGCCTCCTGGAGGAGCTCAGCCCCGGCCTGGCCCGGCCCCATTCCCACCCCGCGCCGCCTCCCCGCCGCCGCCGCCGCCGCCGCCGCCGCGGGAGCGCTCCCCTGCCCACCCCGCCCCCGCGGCCGAGCCCGGGAGTCGAGTGGGAGTCGGCCGGCCGGCGCGGGCAGCGCCGGGACCCCGCGGGGGACACTGCAGCCGGAGCCCGGGAGGGGCCGCGCCGCCACCGTCTCAACTAGGATGTCCCGACATGAAGGTGAGAGGAACCCCCCGCCCCCACCCCCAGCGCCCGGGCCTTGGCCTACCCCGCCCGGGGCCGGGCGCCGCGCAGGGCGGTCGGGAAGCCACGGAGACTTCGGCTGAGCCGAGCGGGGCCCGAAGCTCGGGGTCCTGGAGCGAGCGAAGGCGGAGAGCCGCGCCGCCGCTGCCGCCACGGTCGTGGCCGCGGCCCTGAGCTGGGCCTGGAGCCGGAGGCGGGGCGGCCGGGGCGGCCGGGAGGGTTTGCACTGTCATGGGGCGGAGGAGGGGGAGGGGAGGCGGCGGGGCCCGTTACCGGCGGGAGCCCGGCCCTCGGGACTGATACCGGACGCCGAGGCCCGGCCGGCCGGCCCCGGAACCGCGGGCCCTGGCGCGGCCTAGCGCTCCCGCCGCCCCGGAAGGGCCCGGCGCGATCGCGGAGCCGGGCCGCGGACGGCGGCAGGAGGCAGGGAAGCCGACCCGGGACCCAGCGGGCGCGTCCGGTCGCCGAGAGACGACGGCGAGTGCCCCCGCCTGCGAGCGACCGCGGGGCGGGCGGGAAGGCGCTGCGACCGGGGGACGGGAAGCTCTGGCTGCCTGGAGCCCGCCCCGGCCTCGCGGCTAGGCCTCGGCGCGTCCCTGGGCTCGGGTAACCAAGTTCCCGGGGCGGATCCGGCGCGGCTGCGGCCAGCAAACTCGCTGCTCAGTCACCCCAGCAGAGCGGCACTCGCTCCCGGTCGGCCCCGGAGCCCTGCTGGCGTGCACTGCCTCCCAGATCTGGCTTTGGTGAATGACCGTGCTGAGGTCTGAATGGTCTGGGGGAACTGTTCTGTACTTTGCTGTACGGTTTAAAAACACGACTGGGGTAGAGTAGCAGGCAGCCCTATCTAGTAAGTGCTGGGTAGCCCAGTGCTAGGGCACAAAGAGAAAAAGCTGTAGGGCCGGTGTATAGACGTGAGCTGGCAAAAATAATAATAATAAATTAACTTCCATTTACTGCCATATGGTTCAGAAAAGGGGAGGGGGCTGTGCTCCCTTTGTTTCACTACTACAGATTTTTAAGTAAGTTTTGGAGAGTCTTGGGGAGAAGCTTATTCTGGTAAAGTTAATACAGGGTTGTAGAAGTGGCTTGCAAGTGTTGTATATTCTTGACTTTATAATTCTGCATAGGTGATGTAGGAGTGGGGAAAGTTGAGTCAGATCTGTTAGTATGTGCTTCACAAGGTAGGGAAGATATTCCTAGGGAAATAGAGACAGTAGAATTTCAAGGTTGGAAATCTCAGGTTGGTTAATAATATATTCATAGCAAGTTTGAGAACTTGCATTACTAATTGCAGTGTTGAGGTGGACTGAAAGACCATTTTGTCTTCAAGGATTCTGTATTTTAAGAGTTAGACAACTAATAGGAAATTACTTTCTGCACAAAGCACTTATTGAAAACTATTCAAGGGTTGGACATTTTGAAATAGTAAAGGTATTTTGCTTCAGCAACAGAAAAGTAACAATACTTGGAAGCCATACCTGTTTGTACATTTTATCTACCTGTTGGAAATGTAGCTTGACTTTGTAAAAATTGTGATTAAATTTATGATGAAGTTTCGCTTTGGGTTCTTAAAGTTTGTCTTGGACAGTTATAAGTGCACTGACCACCTTCAAGAAGAAATGAAGGTGAGCGATTGTGGCAATCTCTTAATCATAACAACTAGGAGAGTTAAAACTACAGGGTTGTAGCCATGGAAGAAACAAGCTGGAGACGCTTTCTCTTGTTGTAAAACATCCAGATAGTTCCATCTGAGTATCGTAGGTGAATGAAGTCCCTGGGAAGTAAAGCCCTTTACCCTTAGTTCTGTGTTGGAATAATTAAAATTCCCTACTTAAAGACACTTTCAAAAGTAAAAAGCATTTTGTAATTTAAACCTTTTTATCCCTGTTTGGTCCTGTGGAGCAGTGTGTAATTACAAAATTCAGTTTACCTTTTAGTTATTGACAATTACTAAAGCTCCCCACAGAGCACACCTTGCTTGGTAACTTGTAATAATGCCAGATGTTTCTTAAAAAGAAGCATTCCTTGGTGTGTCTGCTGCAGATCTGCAGTATATTTGACAAGAAGTTGTCTTTTAAGGTCCTAGTGAATGGCCTAAAATAGGAACGGCAGTTTGAAGAACCACATTTAACTCATTAGTTATTTCATGGAATATCACCTTAGAACATTATTTTTATCAGTAGGATGCTGTTATCTTTTTCTTCTTCTTCACCTTTTTCTTTGGTCCAACTAATGCCATTTCTTGTAGTATTTATTTAGTAATACGATGTTGAAGCCCTTATTATTGGTTCACTTCGGTCTGCTTTCCTTTCATTAAGATGACCACAACTGCGTATAGCAGTCTGGTAAAAAGTCTGAACTGTGTGGCCTGTAAGGTTGTACTTGTATCCTACTTCCTTTTCATGACATTAGGTGTGCAAGTCATTTGTTACTTTGTGACCACTCCAGTGAATCGCACTGTGTTATAAATTATTGGCGATGTAACTTGGGACCTGATAGCCAGCAGGATGGACACCAGTTAAACTTAGAGATTTGGCCTGACAAAGCAGTGATCTGCCTCTAAGAAAAGAGATCCAGCTCAGAACAGGGAGAAGCGTGCTGAGCTCAAGAAGCAGCATGCTTTCTCTGTAATGGACCGGGTAGTAAACACTGCAGGCTTGGTGAGCTGTACTGTGTGAAAGCCACTCTAAGATGTCATCAAATGGGTGTGGCCTGATCCCAGTTAAAAACATTACTGATGAACACTAACATTGAAATTATTAATTTTTCATGTCATATGATTGATTCTTCATTTGTTTCATTCTTCATCAATAAAAAATATATAAAGAACCATTCTTGGCTTGCAAGCAGTAAAAACAACTGATGATGGCCATATTAGGTCCGAGGGCTCTAGCTTACCTCAGCAGTCAACTAGAGCTGGATAACCGTCATTGGAATTGGAACTGTTGGGAATCCACAAGTACCCACTGTGCTCTGTGTTCCATCTCTTATTTTGGCTATTGAGGGCTGGGCCCTTGGGCTAAACCAGCCCTTTTGTATTTTTGAAGCATCACCGGGTTGGTTAAGGTTCAAGTAGTTGTTCCTCAGAGTGCGGAGCCAGGTCCCGACCTGTCTGGACCCTGAGTGGACATGGTAGTACTGTACGTGAGTTTACTGTAGCTTTACCAGCCAGAAGTCTGCAGCTTCTCTTCATTCGCTCTGTGATGACAAGTTAACGTTTTACAAACACTAATGCTCATTTTGTGTTCATTCCAACACTGTCTAGTTGTGGGTCATCCAGCAGCAAAATCAGTCCTTTTCTATTTGTATTTTTAAAAGTTAAACTACCTTACTTTCTTTTCTTTCTTTCTTTCCTTTCCTTTCCTTTCCTTTTCTTTTCTTTTCTTTTCTTTTTTTTTTTTTTTTTTGTCTGTTTTAAAGGCAGAGTTTCAGGAAAAGGGAGAAGCAGGCCGAGAGAAGGATCTTCCATCCCTTGACTAAATGGCCATCTCTGAAGGGCCGCATTGGCCAGGGCTGGGCTAAGACAAAGCCAGGAGCTTCATCTGGTACTCTTGCTTGTCTGCAGGAGCCCAAAGGCTTGAGCTTTCTTCCTCTGTTTTCCTAGGTGTATTAGCAGAGAGCTGGGTTGGAAGTGGAACAGCTGGGACTGGAACAACCACTATATGGCATGCCAGAGCTACAGAAATCAGTTTAACTTGCTATGCTACAGCACCAGTCCCCTATTTTCTTTTAGGTACCTTTAAAGTATGTTACTCATAGCTTAAGACCCATGCCATCATTTCACAGATTTAAGAAAAAAATAACTCATCAAATCATTGAAAACTTATTAGCTAAAATAAAATTACGACTGTTGCGTGAATTGGAGTTACTGATTTATCAGTTACCTTGATAAATCATCCAGCCTTTTCTTAGTTGCTACTTTGTGTAAGTCATAGTCATGGTACAAGGAACTTGGAGCCAATGAATGAGACACAATTCTTCTTGTGAAACCCGTTGAGGAAGATGCATTCATAAATAGAGTTCACAGCACCAAGTGAGATGTGCTATAAGGAAGTGATACACAAAATGATGCTTAAGTATTTACCAGCTTTTTTCTTACTGATTTTTTGCACAGATTTTAACACTTTTCCCCGAGTTTCTTCTCAACTCTGATTCCTCTTGATCTTTGGTAACATTATTTGAGATGGGTCTGGGGCTGTAATGTTAGAGATGAAGCTGCTCCCAGCAGTGTCTGCATCCTGTATGGTTCCTGGCTGCTCCATTTCCATTCCAGCTGCTTGTTAATGTACCTGGAAAAGCAGCAGAGGATAGACCAGTATTTGGGCTCCTGAACCCACTTGGGAGACCAGAAAGAAGCTTCCAGCTTCTGACTTTAAATCAGCTTAGCTCTGGCTGTTGTGGCCCTATGGGGAGTGAAGCAGTAGGTGGAAGAGTTCTCTCTCTGTTTCTGTCTCTTTCTCTGTCTCCCTCAGGCCTTTCAAAGAAGTAAATCTTTTTTAAAGAATTCTTTGAGATGACAAATAGATTACTTATCTTTACTGAATTTATGATCCCCCAGCTTTTTCTAGGTCTTCACATGTAAAAATGTTAGTGCATTCTTTTTTTTTTTTTTTTAAGACTGACTTATTTTTATTGCAAAGTCAAATTTGCAAAGAGGAGGAGAGACCAAGAGGAAGATCTTCCATCGACGATTCACTCCCCAAACGGCCGCATCAGCCGGAGCTGAATTGATCCGAAGCCAGGAGCTTCTTCCGAGTCTCCCATGCACGTGCAGGGTCCCAAAGCTTTGAGCCATCCTAGACTGCTTTTCCAGGCCACAAACAAGGAGCTGATGGGAAGCAGAGCCATGGGAATTAAACCAGCGCCCATATGGGATCCTGGTACATGCAAGGCAAGGATTTTAGCCATTGAGCTATCATGCCAGGCCCGGTGATGTATTCGTGTACAAAATTCAGAAGCCTCTGTAACTGTTTATTTTCAGAATGAAGTACAAGACTACATAAATCATTAAATTAGTTAATCTCAGCTGTTTTTATTTTGTTTTTTATTTTTAAATTGACATGTATCATGTATAGCATGATGCTTTGAAACATATATTGAAAAATGATAGTTCTTTTTGAAAATGGTTTCACTTTTAGTGCATCTTAATTTCCTGTTCTTAAAGTGTTGTCTGGTACTAAGAACACATATAGGAATAATGCTGGAATGAATTGTCATGATGATTTTGTAGGAAACAAGCAAGGGCTGGGAAGCCAAGAATGAGAGTTAGCACACGGTTTTATTGTGCCTTTTACCTTTCTGTAGCTAAGTAAGTTGATTGCCACTGTAAAACTCTTTACTATCATCTCTTAAAATTTATTTTACTTCCATATGTTAAAAGATTATATATGACATTCTTTATAAATCATGAATCACATTTCACTTGATTTTGGATAAAGGTCAATAAAAAGGTAAATTCAGGGCAAATACATCATATTTTAATTTCTAGGATTTCATATAAAGTTTGTTTTAAAGTTTTCTTGTATTTTGACATTTTTGTTTAGATCAAAATGTAAAATATAATATTTGTTTTAGTTTGGCAGTATAGCTTGGGAGAAATTCCCTTTAATTTTAAAACTTTTTAAAGATTTATTTGAAAGGCAGAATTACAGATAGAGAGGCAGAGAGTGTCTCCACTGGTTCACTCCCCAGAGGGCCACAAAAGCTTCAGCTGGGTAAGACTGAAACCAGAAACTTTATCCAGGTCGCCCACCCGAGTACAAGGCCTCAAGCATTTGGACCATCTTCTGCAGTTTACCCAAGTACATTAGCAGGGAGCAGGATTGGAAGTAGAAGCTAGAATTCAGGCACCCATATGGAGTGCTGGCTTTATAACACCTACCACATACAGTAGCCCAGATTTTCAAAATATTTTTCATTTTTGGAAGGCATAAGAGCAGTCTTCCATCCACTCATTCACTCCCCAAATGCCCAACACAGCCAGGGCTGGGCCAGATGGAAATTGGGAGTCCAGAAGTCAGTCCACTTCTCCCACATCGGTGATAGGGACCCAGCTATTTGAGCCATTGCCTACTGCCCTCTAGGAATATACATTAGCAGGAAGCTACAATGGGAAGTTAGGGCTGGGGTTTGAACCCAGGTACTCTGATTAAAGATGTGGATGTCCCAAACAGCTTCTTAGCCGTTTTACCAAATAACCACCCTCAACCTTTTTTTTTTTTTCAAAGTGGTGGTTCAAAAAGATTTTTGTGTTTGTTAAGTGATAGTCTCACTATCATTGAATTATCTGAAAAGTGGCTTTTTGTTGTTAAATTATAGATCTTACTGTGGAGCTGCTTTCATGAATACTGACTGAGGAATCATTCACAGGAATTTTTACTTTACTGTTGTGCATAGGGCCTTGTTTTTTTCTTAAAATGATGAACTATTTTTAATCACTGAACTTAACTAAAATTGAGGAAGGGGCTGTTTTTTTTTTTAAATATTTATTTATTTTTATTGGAAAGATTAACAGAAAGAGAGACAAAGATCTTCCATCTGCTGGTTCACTCCCCAAGTGACCACAATGATTGGACCTGAGCCATACTGTAGCCTGGAGCCAGGAGCTTCTTCCAGGTCTCCCATGAGGGTACATGATCCCAAGGCTTTGGGCTCTCCTCAACTGCTTTCCCAGGCCGCAAGCAAAAAGCTGAATGGGAAGTGGAACAGCTGGGATATGAACCGGCACACATATGGGATCCCAGGTGTGCAAAGCAAGGGCTTTAGCCGCTAGGCTACTGCACCCAAGGAAAGAGTTCTTAAGAAGTATACTCAACATTTTTGAAATACTGAGTTTTATGTGTTAGTTGTGCCCTAATTTATAAATGACCTAGATTGCATACAGCAAGGGAATGAGCAGTTAAGCAAAGACTAGGAGATTTGAGGATGGAAAGACTAGAGAGACCAGGCAGAGGTTGGCAGATTAACAACAAGCATGGTGGAGTAAAGCTTTATTTATCTACACAGTGTCAAAAATGAAAAACTTACTCTGAGGCCTCATGGCATGCCCTTGAGAACTGGGTACCAGGAGGTGAGAACTCAGGTTCAGTGAAATGAACAAGAGGACCCATGGTAGCCTAGTGGCTAAAGTCCTCTTGCAACCTCCAGGATCTCCTGTGGGTGCTGGTTGATATCTCGGCTGCCCCATTTCTCGTCAAGCTTCCTGCGGTGGCCTGGGAAAGGCAGTCAAGGACGGCCCAAAGCCCTGGGACCCTGCACCCATGTGGAAGACCCAGAGAAAGCTCCTGGCTTCGGATCGACTCAGCTCTGTTCGTTGCTGCCACTTAGGGAGTGAACCAGCTGATGGAAGATCTTTCTGTCTCTCCTTCTCTCTGTACATCTGATTTTCCATATGAATAAATGAATACTTGAAGAAGAAATGAACAAGAGAGAAATTGCCTTTTATTAGGATTTTTTATAGTGCCTTCTCTCCTACCTCCCTTACCAACACCTTCCTGGTGTTGGTTAATTATAACTGCTGCTGCATAAAAGATGGCTTTCAGTTGTGTTTCTGAATTGTAACGAAGTTTGGGTCTTCACAGTTCATGTAAAGTCTCATCTCTTCCACAGTGATTGCCAGCTTCACCCATTCTCAGGAGTATTGTGAAGAAAGCATGTAGGAGTCCATGTGGGTACATTCTGCTAGAATCAAACAGCAGATCACAAATGCAGGCCTCTTGTGTCAGTTCCAGCTAGAAGGGATAGCCCAGTAAATGGGTAAAGGCCCTTGACCTCATGACCATTTATATCTGTACATATATCTTCTCTGAAATTCTGGAAAGGGGAATGGGGGGAAACTTCTCTTTCTTTTTGTAACTCAATGCCAGTGTCAGTGAGCTTCACTGTTTTTGCTTTTGTTTTTGTTTCTTAACAAGAAGAGGATTTTCATTAGGAGAATCACAGTTTAAAGGTGCCAAGTTAACAAGTTAACTATTAGAATAGTCGCCATGTAATTTGTTGGTTATGACCTTTGTCTATCATTGCTTTTCCTACTGAAAGTTAAATGTCCTAGCATCACTCCTGCTTTGTTCTTCCAGCTGTAATTGCTTACTTATCTGCCTTCCCAACATCATAACTGAGGGGCAGGTGCAGTGTAGGCTTACCTTTGTACCTGCCACCTGACCTAGGCCCTATGAACCTTTGTTCATAGGGTGAACATTTTTTTTTAAAGATTTATTTTTATTATTTTTTTATTGGAAAGGCAGATATACAGAGAGGAGAGACAGAAAGGAAGATCTTCCATCCAAGCGAGCACAATGACCAATACTATGCCAATCCGAAGCCAGGAGCCTCTTCTGGGTCTCCCACGCGGGTGCAGGGTCCCAAAGCTTTGGGCTGTCCTCGACTGCTTTCCCAGGCCACAGGCAGGGAGCTGGAAGGGAAGCGGGGCTGCCGGGATTAGAACCGGCGCCCATATGGGATCCCGGGCGTGCAAGGCGAGGACCTTAACCACTGTGCCACCGCTCCGGGCCCCATAGGGTGAACATTTATGGATGATTGTTAGGTATGTTAATACTGATCCAAAAAAGTGATGCGACTGGAAAATGTCCTCCTATCTGTTGAAACTAGTCAAGAGGGAGGGGGCTTGTGTGATAGAGGACTTGGAACTTTTCATAGATATATGAGGAGTTAATAAATTACATAAATCAAAAATAGCTTTGGTTACCTGATTCAAGAGGATGGCTTAGGTCGAGTATCAGGGGTCCTCCCGTCCCGCAGAAGAAATCACCCAACACTTGAGAGAGTCTCCAAGGCGCTTTATTCCGATCTTCCCTTGAAAACCGTTAGGTCCGTTATGTCCGTTATGCTCCAGCCCCTCCCCCGCCACGGCCCCCCCTTATCTGTCAAACATGTCCAATCAGCTTAAAGATAACCAAGGCAGACCAATCAGGGCAAAGGGCCAATCACAGGGCAGGAAATTGTCAGTGCCCCCAACAGCTCCCCCTTCTTGTTTTATTAAGCAAGAGACCGTGCCTGTCTTAGGTGTTCCGAGTTTGGGCTCCCCTTATCTGTCATGGGCAAAGCACGTGGCTGGGAATGTGGCGCCTGTCTTAGGTTGGTGAAGCCGTATCGGATATTTACCCATCTCTGGCTACCGGTCCAGCATGCCTAGCCAGACTTCTGGGGATTCTCTGTTGTGAAGGGCAAGCACAGCTTGCACTAGCAGCCGCTGTTACTGCTGCTGATGCTGTGCTTGAAGATGAAGCATCCACAAACCCCAAAGAATGATAATTAATAAGATAAGGCCCAGGGCTACTATGCCGGCCCATTGGCGTGCAAAGGAAAGATCCTATAGTAGCCAGTTTGTCCATTGCTCTACTGTGGCAATCTACTTTGGTGCTATTTATGGCTATAATTTGGGATCTTAGTTCCTAAGTCAAATTATCAAATTGTATGGACCAGCTTCCATTAGGGGATAGCATAGCAGATAACTCTCTGGACAAATTCAATACTCAGGAACCATTGGTGACAATAGAGGGAGTGACACACATTCCAGGTAGACTAAGCACACAGGAGGTCCCCCTATGATGGAGAAGTTGTTCCACTGCCTCCTGCAAAAGATCCACTCTCTGATTAACAAGTAAAACGCCTCTTTTAAAATGTATGATGAATAAGAACCTGAAGATCACTTTCCTTCACCTGAACAGGCATGGGAATAAGTTGTGGAATGTGTACCAGCACCGCAGTGCCAGAGCCATTCCAACACTGGCTAAGGGCTCACTTAACTACAGAGCAATTCAAAAGGGTAACATTAGCACTCATGGAAACAATAAACATAAATGGAGCTTGTACACATACATAAATAGCATTATAGATAACATCACGACTGCAATTAACTGTAACATCTTCCCATATTCTAGAACTATTACTACAATAATTACAAGTTTTTATCACTACCTTATCAATAAATGCAAAAGCTGGTATATCTGAACACCCACCCCTACTAGTACAAAGTACCCAGACATTCCAAGACTGAGCAGAAACAGACTGAATAAGGTTACCATATGTATAGTTATACCCCACAAAGGCAGAATTTGAACAGGTACGAAATAAATTGGTCACAACAAGATCAGGTGCTACTCTGCTAGGAGTCACAGTACTTTGACAGCAGTCCATTCTGGGGGCCATTTCCAAGGCCCTAGACAGCGAGGCAACTTTGCTGCACCCCTTTTATGGTGCAGTTTTAGCTGGAGATTTTGGCTGTCTCCTCTCGGTATCTGAATGAACGTCAGGCTGGTCAGCATCCACCACGTCCACAGGTTCATCTTGCTCCGGCTTTCTTATCACTTGCGTCAGTTCTGGCACCCACACTGGTCCTTCAGAATCCTGCGGAAAAACACAAACCGCTCCTCGCGTCCGTCGTAAGACAGGATGCGGGCCCATCCATTGCTTTGTTAAAATATCCTTCCACGTCACCCAATCTTTGCAGGGGCCTGTGCCAACAGCGTGGCGTTCGGCAGCAGAATGGCCATCCAAATCCAAAATCAAAAAATTAAAAATATAAGTAACTAAAGCCAATTGATGTTTAAGACTATTGGGATATAGGGTGGCTTCTTCTCCCCCTTTTTGTTTTATTAATAATGCTTTGAGAGTTGCATGGGCAGGCTCTACCACAGCCTGGCCCATAGGATTATATGGGATGCCAGTGGAGTGTTTAATCGCAAATTCAGAACAAAACTTATCAAATGCTTTGGCTGTATAGGCAGGTCCATTATCAGTCTTATAACACTGGGGGACGCTCCAGGCTGCAAAAGCCTGAAGGCAGTGAGATATAACATCTTGAGCCTTTTCTCCTGTATGAGCTGAGGCATAAAGAACCCCAGAGCAGGTATCAATAGAGACATGAACAAAAGAAAGGCGACCAAAACTGGAAACATGGGTAACATCCATCTGCCATATATGATTAGGCATAAGACCATGGGGATTAACCCCAAAGCAAGGCTGGGATAAAAAGGAGACACAATTTTGGCATTCTCTAATAATATGAAAATATGGTCGGATCCAATTAATATGCCCCAATACCTGCTGGAAATCATTAAGGGTCTTTAAACCATCCATTCTGATTTTTTTTTTTTTGCATCTCCATAAGACTTTCTCACCTTCCTGTATAAGTCCTCTGAATTTATCAGTGCCATCTGTCAGGCAAGACTTAATCAATGTCCAGAACCTTACCATTCCTAGAGGGAGGGGCTCCTGCTGTTCTACCTTAGATAAGTCTTTGCGTAAGTGCTTCCATTGTGGCAGGATCAAAAGGCCCTTCTCCTTCTCCAGAAACCATGGGGCAATCCTCTGCACAGTTTGCAAAAACAACAGTATTGTCAGCAGTTTCTGCAATAAAGGCTGCATGTGTACTGAAGAAGTTAAATTGCCCATATTTCTAACACCTCTGATCGTTGCTAACCTGTAAACTTGACCAATCGTCAAATCGCAAAATTGACTGATTGTTAACCGCGAACTTGAATGGGCTTGCTAAACCTCTAACCTGAATGGGCGGTAAAGCGACCCTGAATGGCGGTCACTATCATGAATGGGCGGTAAACACGATTGTGAGTGAACCTGAATGAATCTGAATGGCTGCTAGACCAAGAGCTTTAATGGTCGCTAAACCCGAGCTTTAATGGTTGCTACCCCGCGAACTTGACGTGCACGTCCCACTGCTATCAGCGGCTTCCTGAGCAAAAAACTCAGTTGTAAACTAATTCCCGCTGTAAGAGGCTCTCTGAGCGATCTGCTCAGCTTACCTTCCTGGCGTTCACCAGCTGGCTTCTATCCGATTCACAGCACCAGTTATCTTTTATTCGAGTCACAGCACCAATTATCGGGGGTCCTCCCGTCCCAAGGAAGAAATCACCCAACACTTGAGAGTCTCCAAGGCGCTTTATTCCGATCTTCCCTTGAAAAAGTCCATTATGCTCCAGCCCCTCCCCCGCCAAACCTCCCCCCCTGCTTATCTGTCAAACCTGTCCAATCAGCTTAAAGATAACCAAGGCAGACCAATCAGGGCAAAGGGCCAATCACAGGGCAGGAAATTGTCAGTGCCCCCAACAGTCAAGACTGAGTGCTGTTTATTTGTTTTAAGTTTTATTTATTTTGGGACTGGCACCGTGACTCAATGGCTAATGCTCTGCCTAGCGGTGTGTGGCATCCTTCTGGATGCTAGCTCTAGCCCTGACTGTTCCACTTCCTATCCAGCTCCCCACTTATGGCCTGGGAAAGCAATGGAGGTTCAGGTTCTTGGACCCCTGCATCCATGCAGCAGACTGGAAGAAGTTCCTGACTCCTGGCTTCAGATTGACTCTGGGCATTGCATCCATTTGGGGAGTGAACCAGCAAAAGACCTCTCTCTGTTTCCTTCTCTCTATAAACCTGCCTTTCAAATTTTAAAAAAAAGTATTTATTTTACTTGGAAGAATTAGGCCTTGGAATTTCTACTGTATGACAGGGTAATTAAGTCAAATCATGTAAGTATTTTGATGTTTTGGCAATATTTGTTTATGTACTTTCCATCACGCCCCAATTTGAGTTTACTTTCCTTTACATTTCTTGCCCAGCAATACAATTCTTTCCTTAACAGTATGTCTTTCTACTGTGGTGTCACTGAAGTCTTACACCTGCTTGTGTAAAAGTACTCAAGGTTTTTTTTTTTAAAGATTCGTTTATTTTTTATTAGAAACATGGATTTTTCAGAGAGAAGAAAAGACAGAGATCTTCCATCCTTCATTTCCCAAGTGGCCTCAATGGCCAGAGCTCAGCCAGTTCGAACCCAAGAGCCAGAAACCTCTGGGTCTTCCATGTGGCTGCAGGGTCCCAAGGCTTTGGGCCATCCTCAACTGCTTTCCCAGGCCACAAGCAGGGAGCTGGATGGGAAGTGGAGCAGCTGGGACACAAACTGGCATCCATATGGGATGCTGGCACTTGCAGGTGTAGGATTAGTCAGTTGTATTATTACATCTGCCCCCCACATAGAGTCTTTAGTATGTGTGTAATTATCTTTTCATACTTAGGAAAACAGCTCAAGAAATTAAACATTTAGTTTTTGTGTTCAGTATAGGTTTCATGAAGTCTTACTGGTTAGGTAGTTAATAGTTGTTGGGGTGGGTAGCTAGACCCTGCTGTTTTTAATTCTTGGATGCCATCTGATTATGGAGATATGGCAGGTCAAGCAAATGAGAAGCATTGTAAGTTAGGAGTTAAGACATTGAAGTTAAGGCAGGCTGGGATTATATACTAGTTTTCTCTTCTGTAGAAATGAAGTACATGCTGGGAGCAGAGAGACATTACCTTATGAAAGGAACTACGTGGAAAGGAACCAGATAGTGCCTTTTTTTTTAATTGGAAAGGCGGATATACAGAGAGGAGAGACAGAGAGGAAGATCTTCCGTCCGATGATTCACTCCCCAAGTGAGTGCAACTGCCGATGCTATGCCAATCCGAAGCCAGGAGCCTCTTCCGGGTCTCCCACGCGGGTGCAGGGTCCCAAAGCTTTGGGCTGTCCTCGACTGCTTTCCCAGGCCACAAGCAGGGAGCTGGAAGGGAAGCGGGGCCACCGGCATTCAAACCGGCGCCCATATGGGATCCTGGGCGTGCAAGGCAAGGACCTTAACCACTGCGCCGCCGCGCCGGGCCCCAGATAGTTTTTATACTCGGAGATCTTGACATTCAGCGTTATTAACAGTGGTGGGGATTATTGTTTCTTTTCTCCTGAAACTTATCTACCTACTTAAAAGGCTGTGTGACAAAGAGAAGGGGAGGGAAGCAGAGAAAAAAAGAGAGTAGATTACGCTCTTAAATCTCTACAACAGCCCAAGCTTGGCTAGTTCAAAGCTAGGAGTTACAAACTGCATTCACATAACCCATGTGGATGACAAGAACTCAAAAATAAGATCATCATTTTTTGCTTCTTGGTACCTTAGTAAGAAGCTAGATTAAAAACAGAGCAGTGGCCCAGCACAATAGCCTAGTGACTATCACCTTGATACCCAGGATCTCATAGGAGTGCTGATTCGTATCCCAGCTGCTCTTCCACTTCCCATCCAGCTCCCTGCTTGTGGTCTGGGAAAGCAATGGAGGACAGCCAGGGTGTTGGGACCGTGCACCTGCATGGGAGAAGAAGCTCCTGGGTTCGAATTGGCTCAGCTCTGGTTATTGTGGCCGCTTGGGGAGTGAACCAGCAGATGAAGATCTTCCTGTCTCTGCTTGTCTATGTAAATCTGATTTTCCAATAAAAGTAAATCTTTAAAAAAAAAAAAAAAGGAAATATGGAGTTGTTGGGATTTGAACTCTGATCATGGGGGGTGGACAACCCAATCAATGGCTTAACCTACTAATACACAGTTTTACAATTTTTTAAAAGACTTTTTTTTTAAAGATTTATTTATTTATTGGAAAGTCAGATATACAGAGAGGAAGAGAGACAGAGAGGAAGATCTTCCGTCCGATGATTCACCCCCCAAGTGAGCGCAACGGCCGATGCTATGCCGATCCTAAGCCAGGAGCCAGGGACCTCTTCCAGGTCTCCCATGTGGATGCAGGGTCCCAAAGCTTTGGGCCATCCTTGACTGCTTTCCCAGGCCACAAGCAGGGAGCTGGATGGGAAGTGGAGCTGCCAGGATTAGAACCTGCGTCCATATGGGATCCTGGCATGTTCAAGGTGAGGACTTTAGCCAGTAGGCCACGCCGCCAGGCCCAAAAGATTTATTTAATTTTCTTGTAAAGTCAGGTTTACGGAGAGAAAGAGACAGACAACTTCCATCCTCCACTGGTTCATTCCCCAAATATCCATGTCAGGAGCTAAGTCAATCCAAAACCAGACGCCAGGAACTTATTCCAGGTCTCCTACACGCATACGTGGTCCCAAGGCTTTGAGCCATTCTCTGCTGCTTTTCCAGGCCACAAGCAGGGAACTAAGTGGGAAGTGGAGCAACCAGGATATGAACCAGCACCCACGTGGGATCCCAGCACAGAGAGGCAAGGACTTTAGCCACTATTCTACTGTGCCAAGCCCAGTTTATTTCCATTTTTCAATATTAATTATTTAAAGGCAGAGTTGCAAAGAGACAAGAAAGAAAATACCCTCCACCTGCTGATTTACTCCCCAGATGGCTACAAAGACCTGAGCTGATCCAGTCCGAAGCTATGAGCCAGGGGCTTCTGGGTCTTTCACATTGATTGTAGGGGTCCAAGCGTTTTGGCCATCGCACTGCCTTTCCCAGGTGTGTTAGCAGTTAATTGGATGAGAAATGGAGCAGCTGAAACTAAGCCAGGTGCCCTATGGGAATCTGCACCACTGGCAGCTCTCACTCACCACATCACTACACTGACCCCAGTTCATTATAATTTGAAATAGATGTAAATTGTGCAATGTTTTTGTTTGTGTGGCTGTAGATACACATGTATATAATGATGGAAGAGGTAGTATAGATTTTTCTTCCCTAGGAAAGATGGTCAAGTGACAGTGAGTGGCCTTTGATTAGGGAAGGATCTAGCATCTTCACTCTGTTTCCGACCTACTGTGGATCTTTCACATTCTTTTTTTTTTTTTTTAAGATTTATTTTTATTATTTTTTCATTGGAAAGGCGGATATACAGAGAGGAGAGACAGAGAGGAAGATCTTCCGTCTGATGATTCACTCCCCAAGTGAGCGCAACGGGCCGATACTATGCCAATCCGAAGCCAGGAGCCTCTTCCTGGTCTCCCACGCGGGTGCAGGGTCCCAAAGCTTTGGGCTGTCCTCGACTGCTTTCCTGGGCCACAGGCAGGGAGCTGGAAGGGAAGCGGGGCTGCCGGGATTAGAACCGGCGCCCATATGGGATCCCGGGCGTGCAAGGCGAGGACCTTTAACCACTTGCACCACCGCGCCGGGCCCAATCTTTCACATTCTTTAACTTATTACTTCAAATCATTTTCTACAAGCTTTTTTTTTTTTTTAACTCAAAAGTCAGGGAGAGACAGAGAGATCTACCATTCACTGACTCACTCCTGAATTTTTTTTTTAAGATTTACTTTTATTGTGAAGTCATATTTACAGAGAGGAGGAGAGACAGACAGGAAGATCTTCCATCCTATGAGTCACTCCCCAAGCAGCCGCAACAGGTAAAGCTGAGCCGATCCAAAGCCAGGAGCCCAGAGCCTCTTCCATGTCTCCTATGTGGGTGCAGGGTCCCAAGACTTAGGGCAGTCCTCAACTGCTTTCCCGGGCTACAAGCAGGGCACTGATGAGAAGTGGGGCTGCAGATTAGAACCAACACCCATATGGAATCCCGGTGTGTGGAAGGGAGAGGACTTTAGCTGCTAGGCCATCGTGCCTGGCCCCATTCCTGAATTGTGTACAACTGTTGTAGCTGGCCTGGTATTCAGCTGGAAGCCAGGAGCTTTTTTTCCAGGTCTTTGCTTTGTTGGGCAATCTGCTGCTGCTTTCCCATACTATTGGCAGGGAACTGAATTGGAAGTGGAGCAACCAGGACAGAAACTAGCCCATATGGGATGCTGGTACCACAGACAGAGGGTTATCTTGCTGTGTCACACAAGCTTTTCTGAAGCCTAATGGAGAAGAGGTAGCAAATCTATTTGCAGAATTGTGGTGACCATTGCTACCCAATAAGAATGTAACGTAAACTACATAATGTATTTTTAAATTCTCTGGTAGCAGCATTTTTAAAAATTAAAAGGAGGTGAAATTAGTTTTAGTAGTTTGGTCATGTAACCCATCTTGTCTAAAATATCGTTTCAGATTGTAACGTAATTTGTTAATGAATTTTTTCCCCAACAATGTTTTATATCAGTGTACACAGTTACAGAAAGGAAAGAGAGATCTTCCATCCACTAGTTCACTCCCCCAATGGCCACAGTGACCGGAGCTGAGCCTGTCCAAACCCAGAAGCCTCCTCCTGGGTCTCTTATGAGGGTGCATGCTCTGTTTTCTCAAGCCATAAGCAGGATCTGAGCTATCAAGGACTTGAGCCTTCCTCTGCGTTTTCCCAGGCCATAAGCAGGAAGCTGGATCAGAAGTGGAGCATTGAGATACAAACTGGTGCCTCTATGGGGTGCCAGCGTTGAAGGAGGAGCTTATCCTACTATGCCATGGCATGTGCCCCATTTGGTGTGCATTTTTATGCTCTGCATGTTTTAAGCTGGGTACTAACTCTTCAAGAAAAATAACTGATTATATCTGGTTAACATCTTTAGACTTGTGAATTAGGGATCTATTAATTGATCTTTTTTCATCATATGCTGGGTAGGTACGTTTTTGGTAAAGTGTAGCCTTCTTGTTGGGTCATTCATGAGTGAATGTTATGGATTTTGCCTCAGTTTTTCTAGGAACCTACATTTGATATTACCTGTTCACCTTAATATTGATTTGAGCCTATTTTAGCAATAAATAACCATCACCATATAGAACCCCACTTTATAAACAGCTACTCGGGTATATGCATTTTAATCCCTTTCTGGTGGTTCTGATTGGGAGAGTAAGTAAGTAATGGCTTTGAGATGATGCAAGTGTTTAAGTGTGCTCTGGAGTCCTAGGTGCAAGTTGTAAAGACAATTGTGAATTCTGTGTGGTGGAGATAGAACTTTCATCATTTGAATAAACTGACCTCCTATTGTATTTCATTGTGATGAGATTAGGTCTTAAGTGTCCATTCTGAAAGGGCTGTTAACATGTAACAATAGAAAAACAGATGGTGATGATGCTTCTCTAAATTAACTTAAGAAAACTGATCTGGAGCTGATATTTAGCCCACTATCAAGGTTAACCACCCACTATTGATTAGACTTTCTTTCCTGTTTGGCCTATTGTTTAAGGTAGTTAAAACTAGATTTAGGAAGTAGTCTGTTAAAAGGTAGAGCCTCTGGGGACAAACATTTGGCACAGCAGATAAGACACCCCCTAAAGCACGTAAGTTTTCAGAATGCCTAGTTTTGGCTTCCTAGGAATGTGTACCCTGGGAGGCAGCAGTGCTGGTGCCAGGGTTTTGATCCAGCCAGCATGGGAGACCCGTTTTGAGTTCCAAATGCCTGGATGTGGCCTGGCTCAGTCCTCTCTCTTAGAGGTGTTTGGGGATTGAACTGATCTTTCTATCTTTTAATTTTAAAAATAGTAAATGATTATTAAGAGAAAACATTTGAGGTCATTCATTACATATCACAACAATAAGAAAATAAAGTGAAATCTGTTGGCCCGGTGTGGTACCCTGGCATCTAAAGTCCCCGCCTTGCATGCACTGGAATCCCGTGTGGGTGCCAGTTCAAATCCTGGCAGCCCCACTTACCATCCAGCTTGTGGCCTGGGAAAGTGGTCCAGAAGACGCTCTGGGCTCCTGGCTTTGGATCAGCTCAGCTCCGACTGTTGCAGCCACTTGGGGAATGAATGGACAAATGGAAAATCTTTGGTCTCTCTCTCTCTCTCTCTCTCTCTCTCTCTCTCTCTCTGTGTATATATATGTATATATATATATATTTTAAGATTTATTTATTTATTGCAAAGTCAGATATACAGAGAGGAGGAGAAGGAGAGACAGAGAGGAAGATCTTCGGTCCTGTGATTCACTCCCCAAGTGAGGGCAACGGCTGATGCTATGCTGATCCGAAGCCAGGATCCAGGAACTTCTTCTGGGATTAGAACCAGCGCCCATATGGGATCCTGGCATGTTCAAGGCGAGGACTTTAGCCGCTAGGCACGCCGCCGGGCCCATATGTATGTATGTATATATATATATCTGACTTTGCAATAAAAAAAACTTAAAAAAAAAAGAAATCAGTAACATAAGGAGTGCAAGTGAGTAGAGAATACAAATATCAACATGCACAGAGAACAGCAGGAAAGACTGGCATGTATCACCTTTTTGAACATACACATGCCCACATGTACAAATGAAAAAAATTAGAGACCTAGGTCTAGCTTTTTCTTATTATTTATATTGCAAAGTCAGATATATATACAGAGAGGAGGAGAGACAAAGAGGAAGACCTTCCATCTGATGATTCACTCCCCAAGTGACCACAGTGGCTGGTGCTGAGCCAATCTGAAGCCAGGAGCCAGGAGCTCTTCCAGGTCTCCCATGTGGGTACAGGGTCCCAAGGTTTTTGGGCCTTTCTTGATTGCTTTCCCAGGCCACAAGCAGGGAGCTGGATGGGAAGCACTGCCACTGGGATTAGAACCCATGGCATATGGGATCCTGGCGTGTTCAAGGCAAGGACTTCAGCCGCTAAGCCATTGTGCCCAGCCCAAGCATTTTTCTTTTTTTATTTTACTCAAGCAGCAGATCCACTAGGCAGTCAAGTTTTATTTCCCCACTAATTAAATAACTAAAATATTCCAGGAGTGATTTAAAAAACAAAACTAAAAAGCAGTGTGAAAATGTTATAACTATAATTGGGTACTGTTATTCTTGTAATTCTGCAATTGGTATCCCAGGACCAACAGTATGAGCATCATCTGGGACCTCCTAGAAACGCAGATTCTTTGATCCCCATTGATCAGACTTTCTGGGGTAGTCCCAGAATGCACTGGAGACATTTGTGCGTAAGGTGGTTATTGCTAGTGACTGGAGCCTCACTGGTGAAAAGACCATTTATCAAATTGGAGTGCAGTCTGCTGGCCTTGGCCGCATGCTTGTTGATACATGGAATTATTATCCAAGGAAGGAACAGAAAGACGCAGTTCTGCACTCCAATCTAGTACTGTTCATTCACTCTGCACATTTTTATTGAATGCATTTCTGGTATCAGGTGCTCTTCTGCTGCAGGATACTGCTGTGAACAAAACAAAGTTCCTATCCCTTTAATACATCATATTGTAAAAGGTGTATACCGTGAGTTGGCAAGCTGTGGTTCATGGCTGCTTCCTGTTTTGTTTTGTCTTATTTTTCATTTATTTGAGAGGCAAACAGAGAACTGTGGTTGTAGGTTTTCTTCCCACCTGGCTGCAGCTAGAAACTCATTCCAAGTCTCCCCTGTAGGTGTCATAGGTGTCAGGAAGCCGGTCACTTGAGCCGTTACCATTGCCTCCCAGGATCTGCATCAGCAGGAAACTGACCTTAGTTTGCTGAAAAAGGTGTCAAATGCAGGCACTCAGGTGTGAGACTTGAGGGTTTTAACCACTAGGCAAACATCATGTTTGTAAAGTTTTATATACAGCTATGTCATCCATTTAAATTCCTTTTGTACCACAGCGACAGAGTTGAGCCGCTATGAAATAGAAAGCTGAAAAAATGTACTGCCTGGCTGTTTGTGGAATTCCTGGGATAGTCTGTGAGGAAACACGTAATAATATGTTAGATATGACAACTATTGGTAAAGCCCATGAAATAGAGCAAGGAATAAAGTGGGGCTCTTTTAGATAGCATGATCAAGGAGAGCCTGTGTAGAGATGTGACATTTAAAGAAAAACCTGAATGCAGGATGTCTCAGGGAGGATATAGTTAAAGGAGAGATGATATAATAAATGCTGAGGCCTAAAGCGTTGTAGCTGCAAAGCAGTGATTCATGTGGCAGGGGATAGGTTATGAAGTTGTCATAGTTGTGACCAGACCACACCTTTCCTTGCAATGAATCCTTACAGACAATTTAACTGTGAGTCACATGTTTTAGAAACCCTACATGTATAGAAGAGTCTTGTTGGCTGAGCAGATGGCAGAAGCTGAAAGCAATAGCAGGTATTGTTTGAAACACCTATAAGAAACATTTCTCTACAAGCCTTCCCTTACATTTGGACCCAACAGTAGCTCATTTGGCTAAATCCTCACCTTGGAAGCACCAGGACTCCATATGGACACCACAGTTTGTGTTCCAGCTGCTCAGCTTCCCATCTAAGCTCCCTGTGGAAGCAGGAGAGGGTGGCCCACAGCCTTGGGACCCTCAAGAAATTGAGTCTTGGGCTCAGCATGACTCAATTAGCTAATCGACCCCTTACAAGTGCTGGGGTCCCATTTGGACACAGTCATTTCTCCCTGCTTGTGGCAGTGGAGGATGGCCCAAATGGCTGTGATGGTTGTGCGTGGGTTAAGCCAAAACCATGAACTCCATCTGGGTCTCATGTGGATATAGTGTTCCAAGTATTTGAGTTATCTGCTGCTGCTTTCCCAGGTACAGTGGCAGGGAGCTGGACTGGAAGTGGAGCAATTGAGACTAGAACATGCACTCTGATGGTAGGATCCAGCATCACAGTGGCTTATTTAATCTGATGTATCTCAATACTGAGCCAAAGATCTTCTCTTCAACCTTGATTTCTTTCCTCCTCTTTCTGTCACTTTACCTTTTAAATAAATTAGATAAATATATATTTTTAATTACCACTTTCTGCATTGCAGTCAGGATATTGGCTAGATTCCTAAGGAAGGAAACATAAAGGAGGAAGAAAGAATTCATATTTAGGGTCAGGAGACAGAAACGAAGTTAGGAGAAGTCAGAGAACTAAGAGGAGAGTCATGATAGAGTAGGAAGCTGAATCTCAGAGAACTTAGATTAGTTGTCCCAGGTCACACAAGTAGTGTATGCTAAAGCTAGGGTTTTAAATCAAGTTCTGTCTGAAAGTAAAGCCCATATTCACTTAATTTAACTCAGAAGTTGGAAAGCCTTTTCCTGTAGATCCAGATAGCAAGTGTAGCTTTCTAGACCAAATGGTCTTAATTGCAGTTACCTTCCTTTGCTGTTGTAGGTGAAGGCAGCCAGGAGACCGTGTGTAAACAAATGACCATGCTATGTTCCTGTGACTCTTCATAGGCACTGACATTTGGATCTTATATAATTTGGGGTACCATCAAATAGTGTTTTAAACGTTTTCTTTCCAGTCATTTACAAGTGATAAACTATTCTTGCTAGCAGGCTGTATAAAACCAAATGGTGGACCAGATGTGGTCCATGGCCCATAGTTTGCTAACCTTTATTTTAATCCGTCTGTGTAATAAATATTATTGAATATATACTTTATGTGGAGATGTGCTGGGCATTGGTGAAATTCTAGTGGTCTAAGGTAAGGCAAGTAATTGCAATGCTGTGTACTGAGAACTGTAATAAATGTACTCTTAAAAAATAAGAGTGGTGGGGGCAGCATTGTAGTGTTATGACTTATGCTGCTACCTGCAATTCCGGAATCCCATCTGGCTGCACTCAAGTCCTGGCTGCTCCACTTCTGTGATAATGCACTTGGGAAGAGCAGCAGCAGATGGCACATGTGTTGCAATGCCGGCACCCACATGGGAGACCTGGATGAAGCTTCTGGTTTTGGCCTATTCCAGCACTGGCCGTTGTGGCCATTTGGGGAGTGAACCAGGAGATGGAAGAGTTCCCCCTCTATATCACTTTCTCTCTTTGTAACCTGCCTTTCAAATAAATTTTTTTTTTTAAAGATTTATTTTTATTATTTTTTTTTTATTGGAAAGGCGGATATACAGAGAGGAGAGACAGAGAGGAAGATCTTCCGTCCGATGATTCACTCCCCAAGTGAGCCGCAACGGGCCGATACTATGCTGATCCGAAGCCAGGAGCCTCTTCCGGGTCTCCCACGCGGGTGCAGGGTCCCAAAGCTTTGGGCCGTCCTCCACTGCTTTCCCAGGCCACAAGCAGGGAGCTGGAAGGGAAGCGGGGCTGCCGGGATTAGAACCGGCGCCCATATGGGATCCCGGGCGTGCAAGGCGAGGACTTAACCACTTGCGCCACCGCGCCGGGCCCTCAAATAAATTTTTAAAAATACTTTTTGAAAAAAGGTGTACATAGGTCAGTTTACAAAGAATGAATCATCAAGCTTATGGTGTAGAAGGCATAGCAATACTGGACAGTAAATGAGAAAATAATAATAGGAGAGTAAGGCATCGCTTCTCGGCCTTTTGGCTAAGATCAAGTGTGGAGAGTAAGGCAGATTAGGGAATTTTAAGCCGTGGGTTAACATCCGATTTTTTTGTTTTTGAAAGTTACGCTCTAGAGCATGGATTTGCAGGGAGGGAGGGAGGAGTGGAGACCAGTAAGATAATTGTTGTAGTTGTGGGGTCAAATACACATATTTAGTGATTTACTAAACATAGGAATTGTAAAGGATCAAAAATTAAAGAATGTTCAGATTTCTGGCCTGATGGGTTGGTAGTCATGTTCTTCAAAACGTACGTAGAGACCAGAGAAGCCTGCTTTAAGGGTGGATGTGGGTAGCAGGGGTAGAAAAGTAACTTTGGTTTTAAGTACTTTGGTATTGGCAGGCTTTTGAGGCTTTCAGCTATATGTGACCAACCATGTCAAATGGAGATCTGCATTGAGACAAACCCTTGGTAATAGAATCAATTGTGCACGGATGGTGAGAGTTTATGGATTGAGATGAAGAAACCAGTCATAAAACTCTAGGGGATACTTAAAGTTGAAGGAACTGAGAACTGAAAGGACGAAAGAACCAAGAGAAGAGAATACTAATGTTGAAACATAGGAAAGTGGCTTTCTAAAGGAGAATTTGGTTGATACTGCTCCAGAAAACTCACAGAGAGGCCAGTGTTGTGGTGCAGGAGTTAAAACTGCAGCCTGAGACATCAGCATCCCATGCGGGCACTGGTTTGAGTTTCATCTGCTTCACTTCTGATCCAGCTCCCTATTAAAGGTCTCAGTAAAAGCAGCAGAAGATGGCTCAAGTATTTGGGCCCCATCACCTGGTTGGGAGACTCAGTTGAAGCTTCTTGCTGTGGCCTGACTCGGGCCTGCCTTTGCAGCCACTTAAGGAGTAAATTGCCAGATGGAATCAATCAACCAATCTCTCTCTCACACACACACATATACATTCTGTCTGCCTTGCAACTAAACAAATAAATATTTAAGGAAAATAGAGTCACAAAGATTGGAGTTCAGTGTGCTTTGGCTTAGGCCACTAGAGGGGATGAAAAATGTGGGATTTAACGAGCAGTGTGAGAGGAGTTAGTTGAGACCCAGACTGTAGTGTGTGAAATTTTGATGAATGTAGGAAATCAGGGACACTACCCAAAGGTTTGGCTGTGAAGGGAATGAGTGATGACAACAACAGCTGGAGGTCTCTAGCACCTAGCATAGGGTTTGACCTAAGGCAGAGAATAGGAAATTCATTCATTCAAATACTGTGCCAGACACTGTTACTGAAGCTGGAAATAGGGCAGTGAATGATTAATTCTTATTATGAAAGCCAAATCTTAGTAGAGACAGAGGGCAAAAATGAAACGCAACAAAATTTTGGATGATAAATATTCTGAAGAAATCAGAGAGAAAATAAGGATTCTTAATAGAAAGTAGGTGAGTGATCTTTATGGCTATTTTAGAGAAGAGAAGGCATTTCAGAGGAAGAGTCCTTGGGCTGAAGACTCCATAAAGAAGAAAAATAATGGAGTTAGAGGAAGGTAGATTGTTGGAGGAGTAACAGGGCAGTTGGGACCTAACGAGGCAAAGGAGAGACCAAAAAGATGAGGAATAGGATGGATCTATGTTGTATGGGGTAGAATAAGGAATTTTAATTTAATAAGTAACTTAACCTGATTTGTATTTAAGAAATCATTCTATCTGCAGGATGATGTGAAGTTAAAGAACGGAAGGTGGGGAACCCAGTTGATTAAAGGCTTTAGGGAAAAAATAAAGGTGGCTTGAACTAGGATAAAGGTATGACAGTGATGAGTTTGAGCTGAGTAACAACCAGGTCCTCGCTGGGAAAACAGGTGGGGAATAAGGAACCATTTACTAAGGATGGGGGAAAGCAGGAGGTGGGGAAAAGCCTACTAAAAATGGAAATCAAGTCCTGTTTCAGATCTGTCAAGTAGAGAAATGTAGGCCAGTTGTTGAACAGACAGGAGTTTAGTGGTTGAGCACAAATAAAACAATACATGCTGGTTTTTGTGTGTGTTTTAAGATTTATGTTATTTTTATTTGAAACACAGAGTTAGAGATTGAGAGATATTCAGTCCATTGATTCACTCCCTAAGTGGTCACCGCAGCCATGTCTGGGCTGGTCTGTAGCCAGGGTACAGGGGCTTCTTCCAGGTCTCCCATGTGGGTGCAGGAGTCCAAGGACTTGGGTCTCTCTCCTCTGCTTTCCTAGATCATAAGCAGAAAACTGGTCAGAAGTTGAACAGTTGATACTTGGAGAGGCAGAGGCTTAGTTTCCTGTGCCACAGTGCTGACCCCATGCTGAATCTTGAAGTCAAGACTTCACATGGTTACATTACCCTGCTTTCCAGTTTGTTGGACTTGAGTCCCCTAGACTGTTTGTTTGGTAACTTCACCTTGGTGGCTGGAGGTGGAGAGCAGCCCACTGAGTTTTCTGTGCCAGTGCTAGAGCAGTGCACATCCAGACTTGCTGTGTTTACTGTGATTTAGGCCAGCTTGGCAGCTGGATAATGAGTTGATTTATTTTAGTCCTTTTCTCTCCAATAAAATCAAGAGGACGATAATGGACCTTTTTGTGCAGTAGGAAATCAGCCCCAGCAGCTTCCCCTCTCTTTCTCATATTCTCTGCCTCCAGCTGTGGTCTAGAAAGGCTGAGTCGTACAAGGCAGCGGGGACGCAGTGGGACTAGAATCCGACTTCATGACTCCTTCAGTCTAGACCCGAGCCTAAAGGCTCTGAAAGAAATGATTAGTTCATGCATGCCCTGAGACCCAGATGCCGGTCTGAGTGAAGTGTTCCTATTCGCTCTTTTCTCAGATACTGGAGCCAGGCTGCTTGGGTTCATACCCAGCTTAGTCACTTATAGACTGACCTTAGGTTGTGTTTCTCGTTTGTCCATCTTATTTTGTGAAATGAGCATAAATAGGCATTAGTAATAAACTATAGAAGGTGATTGTGTTTGGTGGTTGATTAAAAAAATGTTTATGGCAGTACCTGACATATGTTTGTCACTGTTTTCACTATTAGTAACTGTCATATTTTTTGGTGGAGGGATGCCAAAACCTGGGATCAAACTAGTTGTCATCATCTTTATCTTGGCATAAAAATAAGTGTCCATTGTCCTAACTATCTCACATATAGTTTTTTAAAGATCTTTTTGTAATAATAATAAAATGGAAGTTTAAAAAAGATCTTTTTGTATATATGTGTATTTAACTTGTCATTTAAATTTTGTATATATTTTGAAATATGTATGCATTATGGAATAGTTAAACTAATATTTGTATTACTTTACATACTTAGTCCTCTGATGATTTGAGAGCTCATAAAATATAAGGTATATTTCATTTTACAAGGTGTGGTCTTTGCCCTCCAGGAATTTGCATCATAGTGGGAAAGAAAGTATAATATACAGATGTAAGACTTACCTACTTAAAATAATAGGGTGGTGAGAGCTATGAAGAATCTCATTCTTTTCTGATGATCTGTACTTCAGAGTTGAGTTCAGACAAAGGCCACAAGGCTAAGAAGACTAGTGTGTGTGTGTGCGCGCGTGTGTGTGTGTGTGTGTGTGTGTGTGTGTGTGTGTGTTTTCCCCTAGGATTCATTTTACTTTCTTGAAAGGCATAGTCACAGACACAAAGAGATCTTCCAAATGTTGGCTCACTCCCCAGATGGCCAACACAGCCCGAGCTAAGCTGATCCAGAGCCAGGAACTTTTCCCTGTTCTTCCAAATGGATGCAGGGCCCCAAGAACTTGCCATTTGTTACTGCTCTCCCAGGGTGTAAGCAGGGAGCTGGATCAGAATTGGAGCTGCTGGAACTGGAACTAATACCTATATGGGATATGGGAGCCTTGCCCACTATGCCACTGGGCCAGGCCTTAAGCAAAAAAGTTTGAGTAATTTTTGTTAGAGAAAGGGCTTGCTTGGGTAGAATAGATGTAGAAAACACAGCAAGGGAGACATGCGAACAATGAACAGTTTGCTAAGGAGAAAGCCCTTAAAGGTAACACTGATTATCATCATTGAGGAATGTACCAAGAGCAAATCCTGGGCTTTATCTTTTTTTTTTTTTTTAAGTGCTGGGTCATAGGCTAGATACACAATTAAATTTTCATTTTAAAATTTTTGTTGTACTTTTTCTTTCCTCTCATAGAACTGTCTGTTTCTTTGCATTCATTGCCGTTCTTAGGAATATTAAATCCCCCCCTTTTTTTTTAAAGATTTATTTCATTTATAATGTAATAGGGGTGGGATAACAGAGATAGGGCAGTGGAAGAGAAAGAGAGAGAAAGATATTCCATGAGACATTTAGTTTGCTTCCCAACTGTCCAGAATAGCTGGGATTGTACGAGACTAAAGGTGGGAGCTAAGAAATCCAAATGGACCTCCAATGTAGGTAGCAGGGGTCAAGGCCCTTGGGCCACCTGTCACTGCTTTTCCAGACACATTAGGAAGGAGCTGTTTTGCAAACAGAGCAGCCAGGACTCAAACCAGTACTCCGCCCTGGGATGCTGGTGTCACAGTTGATGGCTTAAACTGCTCTGCCACAGAGCTGGCCCTAAAGGAAATAATCTTTATTGCAGTGTTAATTTATGACAGATTACAGACTGCTAACACAGAGAAATAAAAGTAGTATCACATTATCATCCAGTGAGTCTGATTTTTTTTAGTATCGAGAGGCCAGTGTTGTGGCCTAAAGAAATTAAACTGCCACCTGCATGCAGCACTGGCACCACTTATGTGCACCGTTCATGTCCTGACTACTCCACTTTAGATGCAGATGCCTGCTAATGGGATGGATGGGAATGAGGCAGACAGTAACAGCTGTGCTGTGGACACTAGGATAATGCTTGTATTGGAATGTAAAAGACAAATAATATAATTCAGTCTAAAAAAATTGTAAGTACGATCACTTGGATATGGAATGCTTTTGTTCATAAAATTTAGTGAAAGTCCCAGTTCATAGGTTCCTACTAGTTTAGTGTTGTTTGGAAATTTGTTTACCAAATACCTCTGTTGTATATTTAAAAGGAATAGCTATAAAAAGAGTTTGTATGGAAATGTTGTACTGGAACTCAGCTGCTGGAAACAGCTTTGTCATCAGATTTTTTGAAATGCTACCGTCTTTGGTGAAGTTCTAAATGAGGCAAAGCAATCTATTCTTAAAAGGGGGCAGTGGCTGTTTCAGATTCTAGAAAGAACCAACAGGATATGTGTAAAGAGAAAGATGAAAAAGATTTTATTCAGGGAATTGGCTCATACAATTATGGTGACCAAACTTTGCCAGTGCAGGCTCTTTGTGATGGGGAGATGTAAGGTTCCACTAACATGGCTCAGTTGAAGTTCGGAAGTCTCTACCTTGGAAGCTGATGGAGTGAGTCTCAGTCTAAGGCAGTGAGAAAGACTGAGAGATTCTTTTCTCCTTTATTGTTCCATCCAGGCTCCTAGCTGATTAGATGGTGCCCACCTGCGTGGAGGGGCGGGGAGGTCTTCCCCACTTGATGCACTGATTCACACCCAGTCTCCTGGAAGACGCACTCAGGAGGAATGCTTTCCATGTTACCTAGGTATCCCTTAATCTAGTCAAGTTGACATGTGAAATTAACCATCACAGTGACATGGTTGGAAAATAGTCTTTATTAGAATTAATACTGTTTTATATTTATGAGAAAATGGAATTTAATATACTGAGTTTTTTTAAAGTTAGGTTTTCTTGTTACTAGTTTTTTGTTTTTGTTGTTTTTGTTGTTCTTTTGTGGGTTTGCTTGTTTCCTTTTTGAATGCTTGAGGGGGAAATTCTTTTGGGATGCCAGACCATTCACTGCTGCATTTTCTGTGCATTGCATAAAGCATGGCCTTTTTGGTAGTTTGTCCTAACAAATGGCAGAAGGGTCACCAAGCGTTGTGAGGACCGAAAATAGCCACCACGGAGTTCTACAATGCCCCTTAACATGTTAACCTCCAGGTTTAGAGTTAGACTGACTAATTTCCCCAGGCTAAGACATGAGTGGTTTTTCACACCACCTAAAGGAAGTCTGGGGATACCTGAAACCCGTAAACTATTTCTAATGTGATTACATAGTCAAGATTGCTATTTTCCTTAAATGAAAAGCCACAAAACAAAGTCAACATCAGGAAGAAAAAAGAAATTAACATTTCATTTAAGGGGATGTATAGTAGCTGTGTAATGGAAACTGTCATATCTAGTAACATGTCATTTAACTTCATGGCATTGTACATTTCTATTTTTCTTTCTGTTGTTGATTTTGTATTATGACTTTTCATTTGAGGGTATGTACAGTAGCTGTGAAATGGAGACTAACATCCAGATGTGAGGATACAATGTGCATTTCTACTTCCAGACAAACATGGACTTACAATGAAACTGTTCACTATATCTTAACAATAGGATACTGGACTCTCTGCCATTGTCCATGCCTGCAATGTTGGACATATGACTGTGTATGAAGAACTATATGTTAGTAATGATATAGAGGAACTAGGTGGGGGGGGGAGGGGATTTGGGGAGAGGATAAGGGAAATGCCAGAGCCTATGGAATTATATCATAAAATGATAATAATAAAATGTGTAAAAAAAAAAAGATTGCTGTTTTCCTAGAATTGGTCTGTTTCAGTTAGATTTGCTCTTTACGTTCTGATTTTCAAAGTCCAGGATAAATATTAATTTCCTTTGACCTCCAATTTAAATGGCACCAGTGTTCAGTGAAATATGGAAAAATCCTTTCAAAAGCAAGTTTCAGTGGGAGGAGGGTCTGTAGCGTAGCTGACTAAGCTACAGACTTCAACAGTACCAGCATCCCATAAATGGTTGTTCCATTTCCAGTCAAGATCCCTGCTGATGTGTCTGGGAAAGCAATGAAAAATGGCCCAGGACCTTGAGCCCCTTTACCTATGTGGGAGAACTAGAAGAAGCCTCTGGCTCCCACTTTGGATCAGCCTAGCTGGAGCTGTGCTGGCCATTTGGAGATTGAACCAGTGAATGGAAGAACTCTGTCCCTCTTCATCTTTCTCTGCCTTTCAGATAAAAAGTAAAGTAAATAAGTCTTTAAAACAAGTAATAGGCAGAGAACTCTGTCTTTATTCGCCAGATGCCTGCTATAGTCAACATTCAGTAAAGCCAAAACCAGAAGCAAGAAACTCAGTACAGGTCTCCGATGCAAGTGAGTGGCAGAGACCCAACCACTTCTCCCAGGGAACATACCATCAGAACACTGGAGCTAAGATCCAGAGCTAGGTGGGCTCAGAGCGGTAGCCTTGCACCTTAAGTCCTCGTCTTGCACACGCCGGGGTCCCACATGGCCACGGGTTCTAATCCTGGCTGCTCCTGCTTGTGGCCTGGGAAAGCAGTGGAGGACAGCCAAATTGGCTAAGCTCCGGCTGTTGTGGCCACTGTAAATCTTTTGTAAAAAAAAAAGATCCACAGCTATGTCCAATAAATTGCAGCTTAACTTTTTTTTAAGAAACAAAGGTTTGTTTATTTTTATAGGAAAGGCAGGTTTATAGAGAGGACAGGCAGAAAGAAAGATCCTCCATCCCATGGTTCACTCCCCAAGTAACCACAACAGCTGGAGCTAAGTTGATCTGGAGCCAGGAGCTGGGAGCTTCTTTGGGGTCTCCCATGTGGGTGCAAGGTCCCAAGGCTTTGGACTGTGCTTTACTGCTTTCCCAGGCCACAAGCAGGGAGCTGGGTGGGAAGTGGAGCAGTCAGGATAGGAACCAGCACCTCATGGGATCCTGGTGCATGCAAGATGAGGACATAGCCACTGAGCCATCACATAGGGCCCTGCAAGTATCATAGTCACTAGGCAAATAGCCCAGCCCTCTTTGAAACTTGATACATTACCTTTTTATGACATTGGTGTATAACCTTTTTATTATGTTGAGGATTTTGTGAATATTGTCAGTGTATTTTTACTCAAAATGTTTGTTGAGATTTTCTGTTAATTTCCTTCCCTCCAATTTTTCATTTTCAAGATATTGAATTTCCTAATGTTCCAATTATTTTCTCTGTTCTATTTTCTGTCTCTGACACACTCTGCTTTGTGTCATGTCTTCTCAGAAGTGATTTTTAAGATTTATTTGGTTGAAAAACAGAATTAGGGGCCTGGCACAGTGGCGCAGTGGTTAAAGTCCTCACCTTGCATGCCCGGGATCCCATATGGGCGCCAGTTCTGATCCCGGCGGCCCCGCTTCCCATCCAGCTCCCTGTCTGTGGCCTGGGAAAGCAGTTGAGGACAGCCCAAAGCTTTGGGCCCCTGCACCCACGTGGGAGACCCGGAGAGGCTCCTGGCTTCAGATCGGCATAGCACCAGCTGTTGCACTCACTTGGGGAGTGAATCATCAGACGGAAGATCTTCCTCTCTGTCTCTCCTCTCTGTATATCTTCCTTTCCAATAAAAAATAAAAATAATAAAAAAAAAAAAGAAAAACAGAATTAGAAAAGAGATCTTCCAACCATTAGTTCACTTCCTGAATGGCAGCGGTGAACAAGGATAGGCCAGCACAAAGCCAGAAACTTTTTCCAGGTCTCCCACAAGAGTGCAGTGGCCCAAGCACTTGGCTGGTCCTCTATTGCTTTTCCAAGGTGCATTAACAGAGAACTGGACTGGAAGGGGAGTGAGTTTGGGACTCAAATTAGCACTCATATGGGATGTCAGCATCATAACCAGAAGCTTAACCCTCTGCACCATTAAAGAGGGTGTGTGTTTATTTGAAAGGCATAGTTAAGGAGAGGCAGGGAAGGTGTTGCACAAGAAAGAGAACTTTTATCCACTGGGTTGCTCCCCAAATGACTGTTGGTTGCCAGGGCTGGGCCAGACCAGGAGCCTGCAACTCTGCCAAGGTTGACTCCAACATGGAGTCCAAGGAGTTGAGCTGTCTTCTGGTGTTTTCCAGGTACAGAGCAAGGAGCTTGATACCTCTTTACGTAGTCACATTTGGCTTGTAGCTACCCTACGTGACACTGGAGAAGCAGAAGCTGGAACTAAGTTCTAGTTAATGTATCTAGCAAAAGAAGGTGTTGTTGTTTTTGTTTTTTTCTTGTTTATTCTGCCTGGATTTCTTGAATGAACTTATTTATTTTTATTTGAAAGGCAGAGTTACAGAGAAGGAGAGACAGAAAAGTGCATCCTCTGGTTTACTCCCCAAGTGGCTTTAACAGCTGGAGCTGATCTAATCCAACATCAAGAGCCAGGAGCTTCTGGTTCTCCCACATGGGTACAGGTGCCCAAGGACTTGGATCTTCCCTTGCTGCTTTCCCAGACTATTAGCAGGGAGCTGGATTGGAAGTGGAGCAGCAGGACTCAGACCAGAGCCCATGTGAAATGCCAGCACCACAGGTTAAGAATTAGCTTGTTATGCCACTGTACTGGCCTCTCTACTTAACTTTTTAAACTTTATCATTTATATTGTTATGGAGTCATGAATTCCTGCCTTATTTAATGAGTTACAAGGTATGGGTTACATTACATACTTTCCCACTCAGATTATCTCAGGTTTGACCATAGAAATTCCTTCAAGTTCCTTCCATCCTGTCATTCTCTCCTTATTATTTCTGGATTGTTTGTTCTAGAACTAGATGTTACATGTTCATGTGTTTGTCCTGCCCCATCCTCTGGAACCATCTGTTTCTCCAAGGAGCTTTGGTTCCTCTTAGTGGAGTTGGCGAGGATACTGTTTGCACATCAAGATAGGAACTCCTTCTTGGTATTGCTTGTTGCCACTGGATCTCACTGCTTCTAGGCCCTTGTAGCTGACAAGGCATTTGAATTATGGTTATTACCCTGGACAGTACAGATATAGAACATGTCTGTTACAAAAAAGAAAGTTGGCATTAGCAAAATTTATGAGCTCAGAGGCCACCATCCATCTCCATACAACTTGTCCTTGCCTTCTTAGTTGGATACTGCTGCCTAGTGAGGAGTTCCTGCAGAGGCTGGACTGGGGCCATGGTGCTACTTGGAGGAATACTGATGGAGAGATGCTTCTCAGTAGCTTCTAATTGAGAACCATTTCCTAGGCCCAACATTGCAGAGCAGAACATGGAAAAGCGGGCTTGGAGCTAGGAAATGATGATAATCACTAGCAGTACTTGAAATGTGAAGCAAGATGGCCCTGGTAGACATTATCATGGTTTTCCTTTATTATTTTAGAGACAAAGTTTCTCTTAACTGATGACGTCCACACTGGACTGAACTAAAGTTGGGAGCCAAGACTTCAAATTGTATAATCAGAACCCCAGAATCTTCACTGGCAGAAAGCTAGAACTGGGACCCAGAGCCAGTACTCAAAAGTCCCCCCAATCTCTCCTCCTCTCTGCCCCCCCTCCCCGCCTTTAAAAAAAAAAAAAGCAGAACTTGAGCAACACAACAAAGAATATGTCCATCCAGATGCCTCCCTATGAGAAGTAGCAGTCAAGGCTGGAGTAGGGAATTCAATCCCAAGCTCTGGCATGTGTGCTAGTGCCTTGTTGCTTGGTCCATTGCTCCTACTACCTCCCAGTGTCTGCACTGGTAGGAAGCCAGGAACCAAAGAAAGCACTTTATTGAAATCTATGCCTCCCTCCCCTCTTCTTAAGTACTTACTTCATTTGAATGAGACTGGTTTTGTCCACAGATTCACTCACCAAATGCTTACTATAATTAGAGCCAGGTTGAGCCAGGCTGAAACCAGGCGCTTATTCCAGGTCTGCTGCATAGATGCCAGTTGTCTAACTACTTGAATTATCACCTGCTGTTTCCCAGGAAGCACATGGCAGAAAGCTGGAATCTACAGCAGAATTGGTACTTGCATCTTGGCACTCCAGCATGGGATGCCAGTGTCTCAGATGGTATCTTAACAACTGCACCAGATGCTTGTCCCCATTCTTTTGATGAGGAAAGCAGATATTAATGAAGCAGGATTCTATTTGTGCTCTGAAAGGTTTCAGATCCTTGCTGATGGAATTGGTATTTGTTTCTTTGCTGTTAGAATTTCTGGATCCGAATTATTTTTCTAATAGTTTTTGAGTGAACTGATTTTTTGAGTGTTGTATTTCAAAGTCATTATTTATATGTTGTCATTTGGTTGAGTTTTCTGTGTAGTATCCTGCTGTGGCCGAAAATAGTCATAAATGGAGAAATAAAGAATAACATTTATAATAAAGCAGTGTTTTAATTTTTTGTAAACTTGGATACTTTGATTTCCTTGAGATTCCAGATGATAGAAACCCTCTCCATCCTCCACATTTTCTTTGTTTAATCATTTCCATTTTCTCTTGCAAATTGTCTTAAGTCACCCTTAATGATACAAAGATAGGTGATCTCTAAAGGACACCTCCCAAAGAATTTATCAACCTAAAAGGTCACTGTGCCTTTCCACTTGGATATCCCAATGTCAGCTCAACCTAAAATGTCCCAGAGTAGGCTGGCATGCCTCCTAAACCAGATAGAAACAGAGCATTCTCTGTTTTGTCTTGGCTATTCCTAGTCCTGACTGCAGTTTTATGTCTGTTGTAGGTCCCTTCAATTTAAAATCCGTGAAGGAATTGGAGCAGACATAAAGAAAAATGATGTTAATAGTTGAAGGTAGGACTTTGGAGGACTTGTTAGATTTTAATTTGATTTGTCTATAAAAGAGGAGCAAGTGAGTTAATATTTGTCTGTGTTGGGTTTTTGAGGCTGGATTTAGGGTGAATGCCCTGTGTGTAGAGAACACATAACAAAGGGACTTAGTGTTCTGAAGAGGAGTACTTCAGGCTCTGCTCAGGATGAAGCTGTCAGTGTGAGGCTGTTGGTCTCCCACCCATGCTATCTCTGCCCCCTGCAGCAGCATAGTAACCTGCCTCTAGTCTCCATGCGGTATTTAAATGCGTATTGAGTTACCTTTTTTAAGCTTTAAGCACTAAATGGATGCTGTAAATGCTCAGAATATTTAGTTGGCTGAGGAAATTGTGTTCCCAATATAAATCTAGGGCAGATCTTTTTCCATTGAAGTAGAAAAAGCTGTCACGTGCCCTACATGACTGGAACTTTTACCACACATGCATGTGGAGCCATTTCTAGCTCAGATAGCATTAAGTGGTAACTTTGAAGATTTTTTTTCTTCATCTTTCTGTCACTTTTCACGTGATTTTTTTTAAAAAAAAATTACTTGAATGGTGCTTGCTTAGATACAATTAGTCCCAGAAGTTCCAAGGGAATGGGAAATCCCATTGTAAATGTCTCATCCCTGAGTTGTTTGAAATGGCATTCTTCTCTTACAAATGCATGTTAATGCTGTCTTTGGAGGCCAGAAGTTGCCTGCTGTTATCTGCACACTGTAAGTGTTCTGAATGGCTTATAGACTCTGATGCCACTGCCCAGTAAATTGTTCAGTCTTCACCCCCCTGTGAGTTTCTGGCATATAGAGACCGTGTGCTCTGATTGGGAGAAGTCATCTGTGAATACTTAGAAACTCAATGACTACATAGAAGTTAATGAGTGTGAATACAGAATCCAATTCTGAGGCTACAAAATAAAAGCTTTATTTAACAAATCTGCTGTCGGGGGCCCAGTGCGATGGCTCAATGGCTAAATCCTCACCTTACAAGAGCCAGGATCCCATGGACACCAGTTCCTGTCCTGGTTGCTCCACATGGGACCCTGCACATACGTGAGAGACCCAGAAGAGACTCCAAGCTCCAGTTCAGCTCAGCTCTGACTATTTGGAAGGTGAACAGGGTTTGGAAGATCTTTCTCTCTGTATCTTCTTCTCTATCTATAAATCTGCCTTTCCAATAAAAATCTCTAAAATAAAAAAATTTTAAGGATATGGGGTTAATTGAGCATCTTAAACATTTACAGAAATGAAATGAAATGAGAGTGGTCTTTTTTACAGTTTCTAATTAAAGGCACTTCTTTTTTCTTAGGTGTCAGCTGTGATGCATGTTTAAAAGGAAATTTTCGAGGTCGCAGATACAAGTGTTTAATTTGCTACGATTACGATCTTTGTGCATCTTGTTATGAAAGTGGTGCAACGACAACAAGGCATACAACTGACCACCCAATGCAGTGCATATTAACAAGGGTAGATTTTGGTAAGTATTAGAGGAAATTTTTAATAAATTGACATTCAAAATATTGTGTGTATATCTGAGTGAAGTAGTAAAGACAGCTATTCTAAAACTTCCCAATGGCATATGTAAAGTCCAGAATTTATTAAAAATAAAATGAACTGGGATTAGCATGGTGGCCTAGCAAACTAATCTTATGATTGCAGCATTAGCATCCCATATGGGCACTGGTTTGTGTCACAGCTGCTTCACTTCCAGTGTAGCTCCTTGCTTACTACCTGGGAAAGCAGTAGAGGATGGTTCAAGTACTTGAGCCCCCACACCCAAGCTTGAAATTCATATGAAGCTCCTGGCTCTTGGCTTCGGATCATCTCGGCTCTGGGAATTGTGGCCACTTAGGGAGTGAACCAGTGGATGGAATTTATTTATTTTTTGTTGGAAAGGCAGATTTACAGATAGAAGGAGAGACAGAGAGAGAGGGAGATCTTCCCTCTGCTAGTTCATTCCCCAAGTGCAACAATTATGCAACAGCCAGAATTGATCCAATCCAAAACCAGGAGCCAGGAGCTTTCTCCAGGTCTTCCACGTGAATGCGAGGTCCCAAGGCCTTGGGCCATCCTCCACTACCTTCCCCAGCTACAGGCAGGGAGCTGGATGGGAAGTGGAGCAGCCAGGATGCTAACTGGCACCAGTATGGGATTCCAGCACTTGAAATGCGAGGACTAGATAATTGAGCCATGGTGTCAGGCCCAATAAATAGATCCTTTTTAAAAATTAAAAATAGGGCCTGTCGTGGTGGCCTAGAGGCTTAAGTCCTTGCCTTGAACACGCCGGGATCCCATATGGATGCTGGTTCTAATTCCGGCAGCTCCATTTCTCATCCAGCTCTCTGCCTGTGTCCTGAGAAAGCAGTCAAGAACAGCCCAAAGCCTTGGGACGTTGCACTCACATGGAAGAACTGGAGGAAGTTCCTGGCTCCTGGCTTCAGATTAGCATAGCACCTGCCATTGTGGTCACTTAGAGAGTGACTCATCAGACAGAAGATCTTCCTCTCTGTGTCTCCTCTCTATATATCTGACTTTGCAATAAAAACAAATAAATCTTTTAAAAAAATAAAAGAAAAATAAGTAAGAAAAGCAGATTTTGCTTTTATCTTCTAAGAAACTCTGACCCATCATAATTCACTTGTTTATGAAAACCGTCCCAACATATATACAACTGATAAATAGAACATTGCTTCAGTAAAGAACAAATACAATCAAACTGTAAGATCTGCATTTCATGCTGTCATCTTTCTTTCCTCAGTGTGCAAAACAAGATTTATTTGAGAAAGTCTTCTGCCATAGTGACAGGAGGGGGCTCCAAGGGAGGAAAGACCTCCACTGCTGTCATTCCTTAGCTAGCTGGCGTTTGTCACAATCTTTTTGATGATAGCCATGCTAGTAGGGTGAGAAATGGAATCTTGAGGAATTTTGATATGCAAACCTTTGGTAACCAGTGATGTAAGCATCTTTCCTGTGTTTGTTAGTCATCTGTATTTCTGCTCTATGGAAATGTCTGTTTAGATCTCTTGCCCACTTTTTAGATGGATAAGGCATCTTAATTATTAAATTGTAATCATTCTTTGTTTTCCATATAAGTTATTTATCAGAGAGATATCAGATGATTTATAAAATTTTTCTCTCATACTGTGGATTATTCGTGTTTTAGATTGTATACTTTAAAACACAGGAGGTTTTAAGTTTGATAATGCTGAGTTTTATTTATGTTTGCTTGATTTGTTTGAAAGGCAGGGAGAGCTTGCATGTGCTGGTTCATTCCCCAGATGACGATAACAGCTTGGGCTGTGCCAAATCAAAGCCAAAGAACTTAGAACTCTTCAGAGTGGCAAGGTCTCACTTGAGCATTTTTTCCCTGCATACCCATCCCATTAGCCGGAAGAATAGCTAGAACTTGAACTTGAACTCTGACATTGAATACTAGTATTGCAAGCAGTGATTTAATGTGTTACAACACAATACTGGGTCCAAAAATGTTGAATTTAGCTGTGTTCTCCATTTTTGTGATTTTGAGTATAATGAATAGAAAACCGCTGCCTAATTCATTAATTAAGCCTATATGTTACTCTAAGCTTTTTATGGTTTTAGCATTTATTTAGATCTTGTTCCAGTTAGACTTTATTTCTAGGGAACAGTACTGTGGCATTGCCACCTGCAGTGTAGGTATCTCATTTGGGAATTCATTCCACTCCCAAGTGCTCCACCTCCAGTCCAGCTTTCTGCTAATGCACCTGAGAAAGCAATGGTACATGGCCCAAGTTCTTGGGATCCTATGCCCACATGAGAGACCCAGATGAAGCTTCTGACCTCTGACTTCTACCTAGCTCATTTTAGCAGTTGCAACCATTTGGAGAGTGAAACAGCAGATGAAAGGTATGTCTGTCTGTCTATCTCTCAACACATCTTTTCTGAAATATATATTAATAAGCCATGTACAACTGCCTCAAGTCCGGGCTTGAACTGATGGGAGATAGGAGGTGAAACTTCACTCATGGAGTCTCTTAGCTGACCGTAGCACTTTCTTGGGCCACAGAGTAGCAATTTGCCTGTTGGTGTGACCTAAATAGGTGGTAAAATTAACCAGACTCATTTGTTTTGTTGCTTGTGTCCACCTCCTCTCTACCCACCTCTTTGCCTTGCTGCGGTAAAGCAGATTGCAGGAGTAGGAAGAGCAGCAGCCCATTCACCAGAAGTAGTGAGGGCAGTGGGTCTGAGTAGCCGCTTAGAGTTTTCTTCTGGCCAGGCCTGACAATTTTTAGTCTTACAAGTAGAAACTGAAGAATCATGAGGTTAAGTAGCCTTGATTGATAATGAACAAGACTCGAAGGTGACCGGGGTGTGTGGTAGGCTAGTGTTAGGTAGACTTGGAGAAGGAATAGCCAGTGACTTTTTTTTTTAACTTTTACTCCAAGATGCACCTCTGTTTACTGAAAATAAAATGCAAACAATGATGGTAAGCTAGAACCAAATAATAACAATAATTTTTATATATGGAATGAGGTAGAGGACTGGCTTCATTCTTTTGCACATTTACATATTTGTTAAAAGATTATTTCTCATGCAATGAATTGGCATGGCGCTTGTTGAAAAAAAAAAGCTGACCATAAGTTAAAGTATAATTTTGGACCCTGAATCAGTTCTACTGATCTGTATCTCTGTCTTCAGCCAGTACTAGACTGCCTTGATTCCTGTGGCTTTGTAGTAAGTTTTGAAGGTAAGAAGCATCTGTATCCCTGCTGTGTTCTTCCTCATGATTATTTTGGGTATTTACAAGTTGCTTGAGTATATATTAATTCTAGGATCAGTTTCTCAATCTCCATGAAAAAGCCCACTAGGATTTTTATAAGGATTATGTTGAATCTGTGTATAAGTTTGGAAAACATCACTATCAATAGTTGCATTTACATGGAATATTGTTCCATTTATTGACATGTTCTTTGAATTTTTTTGAGAGAATGTAAGTTTTGTATTCATTTTCTTGAATATATTCCTAAATATTTTTTCCTTTGCTATCTTTTAACTGGTTGCTTCTTTAATTTCCTAGTTGGGCAGAGTGTGTAATGGTAGTATCTCATCAAAGTTCGCAAAGGACCCACCCCATTGCAATGGTTCAGTGGCTAAATCCTCACCTTGCATGCAACAGAGATCCCATATAAGTACCAGTTCATGTCCCAACTGCTCCACACCAGCTCCCTGCTGGTAACCCAGGAAAGCATTAGAGGCTGGACCAAAGTTTTGGGATCTTGTACCCATATGAGAGACCCAGAGAAAGCTCCTGGCTCCTGCCTTTGGATTGGCTCAGCTCCAGCGGTTATGGCTCACCTGGGAAGTGAGCCAACAGAATAATCTTTTTTCTCTCTCTTTCCTTCTCTGTAAATCTGCCTTTTCAATAAAAGTAAAATAAGCCTTTTAAAAAAACCAAGTTAGCAAGAATCCTCTTACTTTGTTCATCTATTCCCTCTGAACATTTGTTTCCTTATGCGTGGCACACTCTGCTGATTCTTTTGTGTTAATGACAGTATACACAATATAATCAGGAAAAAGTAAATTATGATAAAATTAGAGCCAGACAAGACATGAAATAAGTGATGCTTCACAATTAAATAAGGAAAAGACAATTGTTTTTGTTTTCTCTCAAGGCCATAGCAACTATCTGGGAAATTAACTTTGGTGACCTAGTGGCTAAAATCCTTGCCTGGCACATGCCAGGATCCCGCATGGGCAGGTTCTAATGCTGGCTGCTCCACTTCCCATCCAGCTTCCTGCCTGTAGCCTGGGAAAGCAGTCAAGGATGACCCAAAGCCTTGGGACCGTTCACCCATGGGGGAGACCTGGAAGAAGCTCCTGTCTCTTGGCTTCAGATTGGTTCAGCTCTGGCTGTTGCAGCCACTTGAGAAGTGAACCAATAGATGGAAGATCTTTCTTTCCTTTTCTCTATATCTGCCTTTCCAAAAAAAAAAAAATATTTAGAAAAAAAATATTACAAATGTAAACAGATGCCTAAGCACTCTTTGATAGTGGAGTTATTGGCAGGTTTTTCAGGCATGCCTTTTTCTTGACATTATTGCATCATATTACTACATTTTTATAAGAACTGAAAATATTTCTCAAAGCATTTGCACTTTGTTTTTCAGATTTGTACTATGGTGGGGAAGCTTTCTCTGTAGAGCAACCGCAGTCTTTTACTTGTCCCTATTGTGGAAAAATGGGCTATACGGAGACATCTCTTCAAGAACATGTTACTTCTGAACATGCAGAAACATCAACAGAAGTGGTAAGTGGAGCAGCCTTGTGTCTGAAATGCTGTTGTCAGTACATTATTACTAACATTAACCAAACTAAATCACTACCATATGTCTTCTCAGTATACTGATACTGTTTGCAGTATCTTTGTTGAAATGATATTAAATAGTAAATATTACAGTCCATGGAGGCTGCATTAGTATGAGAGAAAGCTCTTTATTTGACCCCACCAGCTTTTTTTTGCCCTGTGACTAAAAGCATAGAATGGAATCTTGAACAAATTTGAAACTCTTTATTAAATGCATTATTAAAAGGTTAAGGGACATAGCTATAGTACACCTCTTTTTTATTATATTCTTGCCAGTGCTGCCTGCTTGATTTTTCTTCTGTAAAATTTTTTTTTAACTTTTGGTCACATGTTGAAGTAGTAATCCATTGCTACACTTGACCTTTCTTGGTCTTTATCAAGTCAGATCTCTTGCTTCTTAGATCAAGACCCTAAGGTCCCCTGAAGTTCTTCCTTCCCTGATCTTATCCAGTGGCTAAATGCCAAGGATCCAGAATAATGCACAGTCTTGCTCTAAAACTTTTTGGATTGTTTGCTTGCCAACTGAGTCAGCAGGCATCCAACTTCAAGAAATACTAAAATCAGAAGAGTCTCCCGGGCCCGGCATGGTGGCGCAGTGGTTAAGATCCTCACCTTGCACGCCCGGGATCCCATATGGGTGCCGGTTCTATCCCGGCAGCCCCGCTTCCCTTCCAGCTCCCTGCCTGTGGCCCGGGAAAGCAGTCGAGGACAGCCCAAAGCTTTGGGACCCTGCACCCGCGTGGGAGACCAGGAAGAGGCTCCTGGCTTCGGGACCGGCATAGCATCGACCGTTGCGCTCACTTGGGGAGTGAATCATCGGACGGAAGATCTTCCTCTCTGTCTCTCCTCTCTGTATATCCGCCTTTCCAATGAAAAAATAATAAAAAATTTAAAAATCTTAAAAAAGATAATAAGTCTTAAAAAAAAAAAAAAGAAGAGTCTCCCTCCTACCTCTTACCTCTTTAACCATTGGTAATATTAGGTAAAGTGAAGATTCTGTATGGAACTATAGGTAATGAATTTGGAACATTTTGACACAAAACAGTTTTATATGTGTCAATTAATAATCCCCTAAATGTACTAAAAATGCATTACTTAAAACCAGGAAAATAAAGCAGCCTCGTGTTCAAGGGCATACAACTTGCTAATTGGTAACAGCAGGTGTCTAAACTGCCTCTGAATTCTAGAGTCTCTCCTGAACTTTACTGCATATCTGCTTTTGTGGTCGTAAATAATGTAAGTACCCCTTTATTTCCACTGGCACTGCTAGTGTGGTGCTTACATTGTTATATAAAGTTTCCAACAGTTGGGAAACTGTTATATATATTTTTAAGCCAGATTTTACTAATAGCTCAGGGATGCTCGTTTTTAAAAATAATTTTTTACAGATTTTTTTTTTTTTATTGTTGCTTACATTGTATTATGTAGTACAGTTTTATAGGCACTGGGGATTCCCCCCACCCCTCCCATACCCCTCCCCCCATGGTGGATTCCTCCACCTTGTTGCATAACCATAGTTCAAGTTCAGTTGAGATTCATTGCTTGCAAACACATGCCTAGCATAAAGTTCAGCGTCTTATTGTCCAGATAAGTTCAGTGGCCTCTTGGGGAGACCTTCTATGGTCTGAAGATAGGTCTAACAGAGTAAAGATCCGGTCAGTTAAAAGCCCCAACAAGGCCTCAGTATCAATATGCAACATTATGGAATTAATTGACATAGTATTGGGTAAACAATATGTTAAAAATAATGCAAGTTCCATTCTTCGAAACATCTGGGTTGAGACAGTATCAATGACAGGTTCAAAAAATAACAAACAACCAAACAAAAAATTACAGGTTAAATCAAGGCAAACATGTGGTATCTAATCTTTTGGGACTCGCTCATTTCCCTTAGCATTATAGTTTCCAGTTGTGCCCATTTAGCCACAAAGAACTGCATTTTGTTTTTTTTAATAGCTGAGTAGTATTCCCAGATTTATTTTTATTGGAAAGGCAGAAATACAGAAAGATGAGACAGACTGTCTCTTCCCAAGAAGCCACAATGGCCAGAACTGAGCCAATATGAAGCCAGGAGCCTCTTCTAGGTCTCCCACATGGGTACAGGGTGCCAAGGCTTTGGGCCATCCTTGGCTGCTTTCCCAGGCCACAGGCAGGGAGCCGGATGAGACGTGAGCAGCGAGGACTCAAACGGGCATTTCCAAGATGAGGACTTAGCCACTGAGCCATTGCACTGGGTCCTATTTATGTTTATTGGAAAGGCAGATTTTACAGAGAGAAGGCAAGACCAAGAAAAAGATCTTCATCCACTGGTTCATTCCCCAAGTTGCCTCAACTTCCAGAGCAGAGCCAATGCAAAGCCAGGAGCCAGGAGCATCTTCTGTGTCTATACCATCACCCATGTAGGATGCTGGCACCTCAGGCAGTGTGCCAGCCCCAGCAGTACTGTCATCTTAAACCCAAGAAAGCCTCAGAAAGCCACTGTCATGTGTGCGACTGTTCTTAGTTCTTTTTTTGTATTCTATAAAGTGACTACCTCCTTTTACTACAGTCCCCATATATCCTGCCTTAATTGCAGCATTGTCTGGTTGTTTTAGAGCTTACATTATCTTTGATTTGATTTGTGTTAAGTTTGGGTGCTTCTTTTGCTTAGATGAAGGTACAGCAAAGGGTGGAGGAAGAAATTTCCCTTGTCATGAATTAAACATTCTTGATGATTGATTGATTGATTGATTGATTGGAAAGTCAGATACAGAGAGAGGAGAGACAAAGAGGAAGATCTTCCATCCACTGGTTTACTCCCCGAGTGGCCACAGTGGCCGGAGCTGCATTTATCTGAAGCCAGGAGCCCGGAGCCTCTTCCCATGCAGGTGCAGGTTCCCAAAACTTAGGGCTGTCCTATAATGCTTTCCCAGGCCACAAGCAGGGAGCTGGATTGGAAGTGGAACAGCCAGGATTAGAACCAGCACCCATATGGGGATCCCAGTGTGTGCAAGGTGAGAACTTTGGCACTAGCCTACCATGCTGAGCCCTAGTTAAACATTCTTAAAATCGTTGTTTGCTGGGGGTGGCATTGTAGTGTACCAAGATCAAGCAATTTCCAACATCCTAACTGTTAGTAGTGATTTAAGTTCTGGATGCTTCGCTTGGGATCCAGCTTCCTGCTGATATGCCTGGGCAGGTAGCAGAGTATTTTCCACCCAGGTGCAATACCCAGATGGAGTTCATAGCTTCTGATTCAGCCTTGGCCGGATGGGCTGTTGGAGCCTTTTTGGAAGTGAACCAGCAGGTGCAAGATATCTGTCCCTCCCCCTGACTCTACATACTGCTTTTCAAATAAATAATTTAACCCAAAAAAATAATTTTTTTTTTGTTATTTGCCAGTAGGCCATAGTTTCATCCTTTATCCTGTTGAGACAAAACAGATTTTCACATACAGAATTAGAGAATCCAGTGATGATTTTAGTCTATAAATTAAAAGCATGTTCTTGTGTATATGGGTGCACACACATGCTTTTAAGACAGAGTCTTTCTTTATTTTCGTTTACTTGAAAGGCAAAGCAGCAGAGATCTTCCATCTGTAGATTCATTCCCTAAATGCCCATCACAGCTAGGGGTGGACTAGTCCAAAGCCAAGGGCCTGAAACTCCTTTGCTGCCTCTCAGCATATATTAATAGGAAGCTGGATCATAAGAGTAGCCACAACAGGGTTTGTGATACAGCAGACTGAGCTGCTGCATGGAATACCTGCATCCTACACTGAGTGCCAATTTGACCCCAGCTGTCCCTCTTCTGATCTAGTGCTCTGTTGCTGTGCCTGGGAAGCAGCCAGTGATGGCTTAAGTACTCAAGTTCTTGCTACCACACTAGGGACACGTGGAATAGAGTTCCTGGCCCCGGTTTGAGCTTGGCCCTGCCCTGGCTTTTGGACCCATTTTTGGGAGTAAACCAGTGGATAGAAGATCCCTCTCTGTCTCTCCCTCTCCTTCCCTTCCTCCTCCTCCACCCTCTCACATGACCTGAAATGGAGTTCTTCATCCCTTAGGCCTAGCCCAGCACCAGCCCCGTTGCAGCTGTTTGAGAAGTGAACCACCAACAAATGGAAAATTTCACTCTTACTCTTGTCACTCTGTCTTTAAAACAAAAAATCTTTTTTTCTGACAGGGATTGCACACATTTCAACTACCAGCTTAACCTGTAGTGTTACAATGCCTGCCCAAAATTACTTAATTTTAGAAAATAGGAATCCAAACCTAGCAGCCTTGCCTTATTTTTTTTTTTCTCTCATGAAAATAAATGTCATAGTTTTTCTACATTGCTCAGTATCTGATACAGAGGGTGGACATTAATGGCTTGCCACGTCCAAGCGGTTTTCTGGTCCATCTGCTGTAAGTTGCATTCATTTACATGCCTGCCTTAAAGCCTGAGGCATTCACCCAGGATTTGTGGAATAGTTTAAGAATCTTGCCATCTTTGTTAGCCTTGTCTTTTGTTAATACCCGCATCCACCTGTTTGCACCAGTTATACACCTAGACATTTCAATATGAAAAAGAACAAACATACAGGACTACTGGGATTTTTCATCTTTGAGTCACATAGATGTTCAAGGTAGAGCTGCGCTCTGCTGTGTGCACACTCTACACAGTGTGCTGTACTGACTGCTGTCTATGATGGAGGATTGGTACCTGTGCTGCACCAGTTGTTTCTAATGCCTGTTTGTATATGTGAATATTTCACAGAATTTGTGGAAACTGTGTAATATGTATAGTTTTTCTATCTTATTTTGAAGGCAGAGAGATACAGTAAGAAATCGCCCATCTGCTGATAACACTCTACAGTGACCAGGGCAGGGCCAAGCTAAAGCATGGAGCTAGAAACATGGTCAGCTCTTCGTGTGGGTAGCAGAGCTGCCAGTACTTGAACCATCACCTGCTGCCTCCCAGGACACACATGACCAGGAAGCAGAACTGGAATGCAGACTCAGTCACCCTAACTAGGGAATGTGGGTGACTGAATGTGCCTAAATACTATGCCAAATGTCCATCACACCCACTATTTCCCACAAACGTTTTGTAATACACTTCTATGTAGCATGTTACCAACTTTCTTATACTTAGTTATGTGTCGGTGTTCAACTACTGCAGTAGTTCTCCAACTGTGTTGAGTCAAGCTTTTTTTTATGGAGTTCAAGAGCGACGTCTGTCACTTTGGTGAAAGACTATATTCACATAACAACTTGCTGTGTCTTCTTGTCTGTTGTTCTTAACATATTCCTTTCTAAATGCCCAATTTGCTGTCTTGCTTTGCCAACCTGTCCACCTGTGTTTCCTGCATGTGCCCTTTGACTGTTAATTTGCACTTTCCTATAGGGCTTAAAAATCTCACCGCTTTAAACAGCATGCCTTTGGAACATGTTCAGGGGCAACAAAATGTAAAACTACAGATAACTATTATCTGTTGAAGAGTAGACGTTAAAACAGTTTCATAGTCCTTTCTGAGTTTTCCTGCCTCATTTTCTATCTGGAAACACAATGGTCCAGCACAACGTTTGTTTGCATTCTTAAAGTTTATTGTTAGAGCTTAATGTTGAAACTATGGAGAACCCTTCAACACCAGATACTGTGACACCAACAGCATCTGACATAAAATGTATACTGAAATTTAGTAAGGAATAAAGTGAGTACTGTCTCAGGAATCTGTACATAAACATCAAGTGTAAGTTTGAGAGTAAGCATACTCTTATTTAAAGCTTTGTAGCTGGGCCCAGAGCCGTGGTTAACTCAAATAAGTCACAAAAAAGGAAACTAGAATGAGAAATATTATTTTAAAATATTATCAGTGTGGTGAGTGTTTGGCACCGTGGTTGGGAAGTTCACATTGTGTAGTGAAAGTACGAAGTCCCAGCTTAGCTCCTGACTCTAGCTCTGCTAATGTGCATCTTGGGAGGCAACAGGGGGTAGCTGAAGTATTTGGATCTCTGCCATCTAAATTCCGTTCCCAATAGACCCAGCTTTAGTTTGGCCCATCCCAAACTTCTTGTGGGCATTTGGGGAGTGAACCATGTGCTAGTGTTGTTCCTATGTGCACATTCTCATTTTAAAATAAATTCTTTTAAGATTTATTTATTTATTGGAAAGTCAGATATACAGAGAGGAGGAGACAGAGAGGAAGATCTTCCGTCTGATGATTCACCCCCAAGTGAGCACAATGGCCGATGCTATGCCGATCCAAAGCCAGGATCCAGGAACCTCTTCCAGGTATCCCACACGGATGCAGGGTCCCAAGACTTTGGGCCATCCTCGACTGCTTTCCCAGGCCACAAGCAGGGAGCTGGATGGGAAGTGGAGCTGCCAGGATTAGAACCGGCGCCCATATGGGATCCCGGGGCATTCAAGGCGAGGACTTCAGCCACTAGACCATACCACCGGGCCCTGAAAATAAATTCTTTAAAAATTAAGATTGGGGCCCGGCGCGGTGGCGCAAGTGGTTAAAGGTCCTCGCCTTGCACCCCCGGGATCCCATATGGGCGCCGGTTCTAATCCCGGCAGCCCCGCTTCCCTTCCAGCTCCCTGCTTGTGGCCTGGGAAAGCAGTCGAGGACGGCCCAAAGCTTTGGGAACCTGCACCCGCGTGGGAGACCCGGAAGAGGCTCCTGGCTTCGGATCGGCATAGTATCGCCCGTTGCGCTCACTTGGGGAGTGAACCATCGGACGGAAGATCTTCCTCTCTGTCTCTCCTCTCTGTATATCCGCCTTTCCAATGAAAAAATAATAAAAAAATAAATCTTTAAAAAAAAAAAAAAATTAAGATTGGAGGGGAGGGTGTTGGTGCTGACATAGCCAGTAAAAGCTACTGCCTGTGGCACCTGGCATTCCATAACAGCAGTGGTTCAAGTCCTGGCTGCTCCACTCCCGATCCAGCTCTCTGCTAATGTGCTTGGGAGAATGAAGAGGCTGGTCCAAGTGTTTGGGTCCTTGTAACCACATGAGACACAGGAAAGAAGCTTCTGGCTCATGGCTCCTGGTTTGGGCTTGACCCTACTTCCTGTTGCCCGGGGTTGGAAAATCTCTCTCCCTCTGCCTCTTGCCTCCCTTTCCTTCTCCCTCCATCCCTCCTTCTTTCTCTTTCTCCTTTCTCACTGCCTTTGAAATAAATGAAGTGAAGAGGTTCTGGCATTTGGCCTAGCAATTAACACATGCATGCTCCTTATCAGAGTACCTGGGTTTGATACCTGGCTGTGGGTCCTAACTTCAGCTTCCTGCCAGTGTAGATCTCACAAGACAGTGGTAATAATGGAAGTAATTAGGTTTCTGCCACCAATGTGGGAGACTTGGTTTTAGCTGCTAGCTCTCAGCTTTGGCCTTAACCCAGCTCTGGATGTTGCAAATATTTGGGGCTATAAACCAACAGATGGAAAGTATCTGTATCTCTCCGATAAGAATTTCAAAAGAATTATATTCAGGGCCCAGCACAGTAACCTACTGGCTAAAGTCCTCACCTTGCATGAACCAGGATCCCATGTGGGCGCCAGTTCATGTCCTGGCTGCTCCACTTCCCTTTCAGCTCCCTGTTTGTGGCCTAGAAAAGCAGTAGAGGACCGCCCAAACAAAGCCTTGGGACCCTGTACCCACGTGAGGGACCTGGAAGAAGCTTTGGTTCCTGGTTTCGGATTGGAGTTCACTCTGTTGCTACTACCTCTGGAGTGAACCAGCAGATGAAAATCTCTGTCTCTGCTTTCTGTAAATCTGATTTTCCAATTAAAAAAATAAATATTTTTTTAATATTCAAACTTATCTAAGGTTAAATTGTCCTCCTAAATCTCACCTTATCCAAGCTTCCTCATCTCTTAACGCTTTTTGCCCTTGTGCTGTGATGATAAAGAAGCCAACTGATTGCTTAAATTTTACACATAGTTCATATGCTGGCTAGGTGAATTATATAATCCTATCTTTAACCCCCTTACCCATGGTGAGACACAAGCCTGCAATCCCCATTGACCATGCCCCTTTGCATCAGACCTCTCTTTTTGGCCCTGTTCCTTAAGATTCAAATTCTTTACACTTAAAATTCTTAACACCATTGGTCCAGCACAGTGGCTTAGTTGGGTAATTCTGCCCTTGCAAGTGTCAAAATCCCACATGGACACCAGTGACACCAGTTCAAGTCCCAACTTCTGCACTTCCCATCCAGCTCCCTGCTTATGGCCTGGGAAAGCAGTAGAGGAGGTCCAAAGCCTTGGGATCCTGCACCCACATGGGGGACCCAAAAGAAGTGCCTGGCCTCGGATTGGCTCAGCTCCAGCTGTTGTGGCCACTTGGATAGTGAATTAGTGGATGGAAGATCTTCCTCTCTGTCTCCCCTCTTTGTAAAATCTGCCTTTCCAATATAAACAAGTATATGAATAAATCTTTAAAAAAAATCTTAGACCATCATCTGCCCATTTGGATTTCTGATAGAGTAATGGCCTACCCTGTTAATGTTGCTCTTTCTGTTTTTACCTCTTTCTGCTCCCATTTCACTAATTTCTGTCAACTATAAAGTCTTTCCTTGAAATCTGCCAGTTGTGCATTCTGTTTTATTCCTATTTTCTTCTTATGTCTCTTGCTATAAGGACTACAGGGAAGTACATTTTTCCTCTTAGAACTTCAACTGGCCACACCCTCCTGCCTTCCTCATTCTTTTGGAAGTCCCATTCTTTGATTTATGGAACATATTTGCATATTACTAGTAGTTATTTTCTGTCCTATCTTGTAATATTCCCTGCCTGTAAGTTGCATGATTGCATTGTAATCAGACTTCTGCTATCCCTTAATGCTATTTTGAAGAAATATGCCACAGACTTCTGTCTTTACAGCATTCAAGACATAAAGGTGCACTAAGTAAAAAATCCTCAAATTCATTTTAAATTTTTATTTTTCTTTTTATGTGAAAGAGAGAGATCTTCCACCTACTGATTCACTCCCAAAAGCCAAGAACAGCCAGGGCTGGGCCAAGCTGAAGCCAGGACCCCAGAGTTCAGTCCATATCTCCTACATAGATGGCAAAGCGACAGGGATCAAAGAAGTGCTTGAGCCATCATCTGCTGCCTCCTAGAGTGCACATCAGCAGGAAGCTGGATCAGAAGTGGAGGGGCTGGACCTCTTAATGAAGACACCAGTATGGAATACAGGAATCCCAAGTGGCAAATGCTGTGCCAAATACCTGCTCCTCTAAATTTGTGATGACAACTTTTTCCATTACAATGTAGGCTGTTAGAAGGCCTTGCCAGAGATCAGAGTTTGACCTTTTTGCCTAGATTTGTTTATCTGACCCCGAGAGACATTTTTCATTCTCAAGTGACAGAATTGATGTGCTGCAGTTCTTCCTGAAGCCTGTGCTCCTTTCTACCAGTTCAGGATCTGCTGTGTCTTTGCCTAGTTAGAATTTGATAATAGTAAAACTTGTAGGAAAATACTGATCCAGAAGGATGTCTGTTTACTAAACTTGCTCTGTATACCTTTCGTTTCAGATTTGTCCAATATGTGCAGCGTTACCTGGAGGCGATCCTAATCATGTCACAGATGACTTTGCAGCTCATCTGACACTTGAACACAGAGCCCCTAGAGATTTAATATCCTTTTATGAGTCAACAAGGGAAAGAAGTGTTTGTAACATTTGTCATTTTGATTATTTGTAAGGTTAATATCCTAAGAAAGAGAAAAACTAATCTCAAAATTAATTTACTTTTATTTGAAAGGCTGAGAGAGAGGAAGAGACAGAGTTCTCCCATCTGCCGTCACACTCCCCAGAATCTACCCACAGCCAGGCCTGCCCCAGACCTAAGCTTGAGAGAGCTCAGTCTGGTCTTGGTGAGTGCTGGGATCCCAGATCTTTGCGCCAGCGTCTGCCTCTCAGTGCTTGTCCTGGCAGGAAGCTGTAGTCAGATGGAGCAGGATTCAGACCAACACTCCAGGATGGAAGGCTAGCTTCTCAGGCCAGGTCTTGCCCCCTGTGCCAAATGTGCACCATCTCCAATTTCTTTATTCCTGTTTTTACACAAGGTTGACTGTTAAACGACCTGTGTTTACTAAATGAAAGTTGATTTGTCCATCATTTTAGTTCACTACATATTTTTATGTAAAAAAATTATAAACAGTAATTATGTATATTTATGGCGTATGGTATGTGACAAGTTCAGCATATATATTCATTGTGTTCTGATCAGCTCAGTGTGGTTAGCATATCCCCTCTTTGTTACTGCTTCAGGATTGCATCCCTGGAGTTCCTCTCTTGTATTGCTCATAAACTATAACATAGGTTATAGGAACAGCAATCAGTCCTTCATGCTGTGTAACACTAGAAACTTATTCCTGATTCGGAGTTGTTATCCATGATCCACGATCCACAGTCAGATTTTTAAGGCAATTTGATTATAACCAGTAGAGTTTTCATGCCAAAGAAGGAAATTAAAATCTATTTACTTATATACAGGCGAGTCCCTATTCACTTCCTTCTGTGTTCTGCCACCTTCTCCTGTTGTAAATGTGATGTGGTGGATTGGTAGGAGTGTCACATTCTGGGACCTTTGGTTTTGCAGGCCCTAGAGAGAAGCATTTCTTGCCTAGTTTCTGAGTACAATAATGAAGTCAAACCTAGCTCTGAATTCCTTTTCTGCTTTCATTTCTTCATCCCTTCCCTGTTGACACAAGAGTGCTCCCTGAGATTTCTGACCTACCAGAGCAATTAATTCTGTACTCTCTGTTTTTGGGTTCAGATTATAAATTGTTTTTTTTTACTTATTAGCTTTAGGGTTCAGGTCTAATGAACGGTTTTCACGAGAGGTTCATTGCAGTTGAAGCACTAAACCAGAGCTTTTTCTGCCAGGCTTATTCTGATTCCTTTTCTTGTCGCTGACAATCAAAATTAGCCCTGGGACCTTTTGTAGAAGAAACTGGTAATTGTTTCCCCCCCTTTTTTTTAAGATTTTTATTTTAATTGAAAAGGCAGATTTATAGAGAGAAGAAGATACAAAAAGAAAGATCTCCTGTCTGCTGGTTCACTCCCTGAGTGGCCGCAACTGCTGGAGCTGAGCCGATCCAAAGCCAGGAGCCAGGAACTTCTTTCGTGTCTCCCACATGGGTGCAGGGTCCCAAGGCTTTGAGCCATCCTCTACTGCTTTCCCGGGCCACAAGCAGGGAGCTGGTTGGGAAGTATAGCAGCTGGCACATAAACCAGCACCCATATGGCATCCTGGTGCATTCAAGGTGAGCATTAGCCAGTTGAGTCTTCATGCCAGCCCAGTAGTTTTCTTGTTTTGCAGCTCCCATCCCTTGCTCAGAGTTTTTAATTTTCTAACAAATATGACCGTTTAGAGTTAGAGGAAGATAAATGCAAGCTAATGGAGAAAGGTGAAGAAATGCACCCACCCCACCCCACCCCCAGCCTCAGGAGTCGGAGTTACCAAGAAAATAAGAAAGACAAAGTATTTCACAATATTAAAAGACATTTTGCATTTTAGATTCTTTCCAGTAAGTTCTAGGAAACCCTGTGTCTGCCTGTCCAGTAAATCTGAGTAGGAGCTTTTTGTATGTGATTTTAGGAAGGGTCTCTTCTGGGTAAGCCTCCTCGGCATCAGCATTTTTCTTTTTCCTTTCATTGTTTTGATGGATTTCTGCCTAAAGTGGACTTCACACCAAACTGCCTTTTAAAAACAAAACAGAGTAGTCCTAATACCACTTGCTCAGAAATACAAGCCATTGTCAGGAAGCTCCATGAAACTGCACATTACAGTGGCACCTGAGGACTGCTAAATGACTCAAAAGCTATCAGTTTGAAAATGGGAAGCCTCAAGAACCAAACCTACATGGTAAAACTCAAGTTTCTGGAACAGTATTGGACTTGACCTTCCACAGACCTTGGAAGTGTCTGCGTGAGTTTTGACAGCTGTTACCTACTCCAGATCTTCTTTTTAATCACAGGAGCTCTGTCTTCTGGGTGGGACTATGGAAAATTTGAAGACTTGGTAAATTTGATGTTAACCTGTATGTCCACTTACATAAGAAACTTCAGTCTCTTCTGTTTATCAGCAACATTGGGAAAGAAGTAAGGACAGGTTAAAATTAATCATCATAAGGAAATTTTTTTAATCTTCCTAGGCTCAAATTATTCATGCTGTTCCTTTTTTATTTTGGTTTTGGTTTTTGGTGGTGGTGGTGGTTTGTTTGTTTTTGGTTACAGATAGTTAAAAGTTTTATCAGCTATATATTAGTATAACTCTTCCCATAGATAAGGACTAATACTAATTGTTATTCCTTGGATATAAAAATGTATGAAACTCAACACTGAGATCGTAGTAAGGGAACATCTCACCTTGGATATGCAGCAGCATCTGGGACAGGAACTCTGGTCACCATAGCAGGAGCCCAGGAACAGAATGCACACATCTGCGCTCACACAACTTTATGTTTGAGCATCTTCTTTTTCAGAGTTGATAGCCATCATAGATCAAGTTCATGTTTGTAAGATAGTGTATCATTTTAAAAGTGTTTGCACCTTAAGAAATTTATGTATGTCTAAAAAAGGTAGGAAAAAATTACTTTTTCCTTTCTGTTAAATGCTTTAGTCCTTAACTTTTGAGTATGATGAATCGAGTGGTGTTCGACATGTACGTAGAATGTTTCACCCTGGCCGGGGATTAGGAGGTCCTCGTGCTCGTAGATCAAACATGCACTTTACTAGCAGTTCTACTGGTGGACTTTCTTCTTCTCAGAGTTCATATTCTCCAAGCAATAGGGAAGCCATGGATCCTATAGCTGGTAAGTTGGTTTCACGTTCATAGAGAAAATGGCAAGGGTTATTTTTGTGGGATTTGTCTTGTAAATTCTTTATGTATCTGAGTGAGAAAGTTTTTATCAACTTACTCCCCCAGTCCTCCAGTGGCTGGGACAGAGCCAGGGCTGAAACTATGGCGGGGGAACTCCAGCCAAGTGTCCCACATGTGTGTTAGGAACTTGACTGCTTGACACATAACCGCTCCCACCCAGAGTCTGCATTAAGAAGTTAGTTAGGTGCCAGAGCTGAATACTGAACCTGGTTTGGGAAATTGGCACCCTAATCATCTGGACACTTAAACTGTCTGTCCATATGTCTGCCTCAAGGATTTGTCTTTATTCTTACCTCTGACCATACACCTGTGTTCTTTTATAAAATTCCCAAGTATTTATAAATTGTTTTAAAACCATATAAAGAATTGAGTTTGTTGTTTTGGCATATCTTTGGTGCTTAGAAGCATAAGATAGTAAGAAACACGTTCATGTTGTATTTATGACCCCAGAAAAGATGACAGAAGTTGGAAGACCTTCAAAATTTCATGGTCCAACCTCTACGAGTACATCAATAATAGAGCTAGTCAGTAGGACTGGAGAAATAGGCTCTTGTCATGGAAGAAAGCTAATTACTTTTCTCCTATCTCTGGTGTCACAAAGTTTGTTACCTGCAATTATCATGATGCAAAAAATAGTAAAAGAAAACCTCACAGATAAACGTTTTGTAGTTTTAAATCATACGTAATTCTAAATCACTTGATGAAACTCCATACTGTCTTCCCCTGGGCATGAAGCATCCCTCTGTTCCGCATATCCACACTGTGTGTGTTACCCACCTGTGGTCATGCAATAGCTGTCTCAGTTCTCAGATCCAGTGTCCACTGGCACTGTGACGTCATCACAGGACTTGTGCTTGGGCAGCCTTTACAGTGACCTGCATAGCGGCAATTGGAATGGGCCAAAAGAAGTCATAAAGTGCTTCCTTTATGTGAAAAGGTGAAGGTTCTTGACCTAATAAGTAATGGAGAAGAAATTACACTGAGACTGCTGGGATGTGCAGTAAGAATAAATCTATCCATGAAATTGTAAAGAAGGAAAACGGAATTTGAGAACTGTTGCTGTTGGGCCTCAAACTAAAAGAGCTGTAGTGTATGATAATTACTTGATTAAGATGGAAAAAAGTACTAACTTTTGATAGATGTTTGTGTAGGAAAAAAGCATATGTGTGATTCACCACTATGAAATTTCAGGAATCATTGGGGAACATAGAGCATATCCCCCACTAAATAAAAGAAACTAATGTGAAGTAGGAATTTCTAAACTTTAAGATTTATTTTTATTTTTATTTGAAAGGCAGTTTTACAGAGAAGGAGGAAGAAACAAGGTCTTCCATCCTTTAGAAGGTTTCCAAAGACTTGGACCATCCTCTCCTGCTTTCCCAGGCCATTAGCGGAGAGCTTGATTGGAAGTGGAACAACTGGGACATAACCGGCACCCATATGGGATTCTGGAGCCACAGGGTGGAGGACTAGCCTGCAGTGCCACTGTGGTGTCCCACTGCCTACTCTAACCCCCCCCCGCCCCCCCCCGAACTGTTCTTACCTTTATTTGAGAGCTATGTTATAGAACATTACTAAAACGTATATATTTTCAGTAGTTTTGGGAAATTGTAAAATATTTGAATTTATAGTTGAAGACCAAATTGCTAAGCCTACTTGCCATGTAACCTGGGAAGTTGGTACAAGAGCATCAGAGACAGAACAACATGTCCGAAGTCAGTCAAGAGGCCAACACAATGGTGTATCAAACTAATCCTCCACCTGCAGGACTGGCATTCCATGTAGGCACCAGTTCTTGTCCCAGCTGCTAACATCCAATACTCCTCTCTCATAATGTCCTAGGAGAGCACAGAGGATGGCTCAAGTTCTTAGGCCATTACACCCATATGGGAGACTCAGAAGAAGCTCTTAGCTCCCAACCTTGGACTGACCCAGCTCAGACCATTGCAGCCATTTGGGGACTGAACAAGCAGATAGAAAATCTCTCTCTTCCCCCATATGTAACTGTCGATTAAAAAATAAATCTATGGGCCCAGCGCAATAGCCTAGTGACTAAAGTCCTCACCTTGCACATGCCGGGATCCAATATGGACACCGGTTCTTGTTCCAGTTGCCCCAATTCCCACCCAGCTCTCTGTGGCCTGGGAAAGCAGTCAAGAACAGCCCAAAGCCTTGGGACCCTGCACCCACATGGGAGACCCAGAAAAACTTCAGATCAGATCAGCTCCGGCCATTGTGGCCACTTGTATAATGAACCAGCGGAAGGAAGATCTTCCTCTCAGTATATCTGACTTTCCAATTAAAAAAAATAGATAAATCTTGTTTAAAATTATTTTAAAAAAAAAAGGGGGGGAAGCCTAAGAATCTGCAAGATTCATCAAGCAGACAAATGGAAAGACAAAGTATGTTAGTGTAAAGCAGATCGTTCCAGAAATGAACATGCACCTGGGAGGTACCAAACGCCAGAAATGTGCTGAGACTGAAATCTGTCTTATAGACACAGAACAGTGTTACTGGAGAGAATCTCTAAATGTAAAGTATACATTAAAATTCTGAATGTGTATTTGAATGTGCAACAACTGAAAGGGCCCAACAAACTAAGTTTGGGCACTATAAAAATACTGATGTGTCCAAAGAGACTGATTACCTGCTTGCTGTCTTTGAAAGAAGTGTCTGAAGGTTACAGTAATTTCTGGGAGCAAAATTAAAAATTGAAGAAATGTTCTCCAGTACTTTAATTCTTTCCTGTGAATAAAAATGTTTTCTGTCAGAAAGTTCCCAGAAGAGTATACTTAAAAGTATTCATTTTGGTGTAGAAAAATTTTTTCATAATGGTCATTTTCCATAAACTTTATAAAGATGGGTTTTTTTTGTTTTGTTTTTTGTTTTGTTTTGTTTTGTTTTGTTTTAAAAGGCAAGAAACAGATCTGTTTTCTGATTCATTCCTTAAGTAGCCCCAACCACCAGGCAGGGCTGGGCTAGCACAGAGAACTCCATCCCGCCTCCCGTGCAGGCGGCCGGGACCAAAGCCCTGGGCAGACAGCTGCTGCCTCCCAGGTGGAGATGGGATTTGGTCCCAGGCACTCCAGTATACAATACAGACATCCTGACTGGAGGCTTAATGTGCTGTGTCACAACACCCACTCCTCCACGAACATCTTGAAGATGTCACATATGCATAGATTTTACAGTTTGGGGCAATGAAATTAAGATCTTTTCTTTCTACTTTTTGTAGTCTTCTAGTTTAAAAAGTGATCTGTAACATTTTGTTTTCCTCAGAATTAGACATTAATTATCTTCATTTCCATTGGCAGAGCTTTTATCTCAGTTATCAGGAGTGAGACGGTCTGCAGGAGGACAGCTTAATTCTTCTGGCCCTTCCGCTTCTCAGTTACAGCAACTGCAGATGCAGCTGCAGCTTGAACGGCAGCATGCCCAGGCAGCCCGGCAACAACTGGAGACCGCACGCAACGCCACGCGGCGTCCTAACACGAGCAGTGTCACCACTACAGTCACACAGTCCACAGCCACAAGCAACACAGCCAATACAGAAAGCAGCCAGCAAACTCTACAGAATTCCCAGTTTCTTTTAACAAGGTTAGCCTATTTATTATTAGAATTTTATTCACGAGAATTAATGCTGTTGTCCCATGAAGTTTGTATCATCTCTTTTATGCATGTATTATAACCTTAGAAATTCTACCTTTAACCACATTGTTAAAACTTCCAAATCTAATCAAAATTTCATGTGTAGTATATTTCCACAAGAATATGAAAAAATAATTTTAGGTAATCTAAGAATATTGTTCTTAAGGTGAATATTATTATCTAATATGAATTTTCTTTTCCTAATATGAATATGAAGCTTAAAACACTACATATGGGACATGGTAGATGTGTTAATCAGCATAACCAATTTTGCTTTCTTAATTGTCCATTTAAATTTCTTCTGTGAAATTTAAAAGGTACAAAAGAAGTTTCAATACAAGGGGGGCGGTTTACCCAAAGTACTTCTAAATAAGCTGTATTTAAATTTCTTTGTTTAGTGCAGCAGTACCTTTACGGAAGTGGTTCATCAGTGTAACGACCACATAGTAAGCACAGCGAGCCTCTCCACTGAGGGGAATGCAGTTCTTACTTGCTTCTGAAACCGATTTTAGCAATGTATATATTCCTCTGCCAATCACTCCTGGGAAATACTGATTCAACATGAAGGCATCACAGAATCATAGGTGGATCCACCTGCTGCCTTGTAATGACTGCCCCTAAGCAACTGATTGTACTGAAAAGTCCTGCCAGTCCCCTTTGAAAAAGACATCTTCCCACTCTTGCCCTATGTTTTTTTTAACCCCACACCTTGCAGTGGCCTGCTCTGGTTTTGTTTTGTTTGCTTCTCTGTGCAGCTACTCTACACTTTACAGCCAACTCCTGGTGCCTGCCACGGGTGGCCTCCTTGGATTTTCTTGTGGCATTATCTGATGCTGTTAGTCTCAGTATCTTGTAGCTTGCAGACTGCTTTCTACATCTTTTATTACATCTTTTTGATCCATGGTTCATTGAAGACAGTGTTTCCAAAAAAATTCTATGAAACTATATTTATACGAAATATAAATTTTTTTTACATTATCTGTTTTGGGGGATTTTTTTGTTTTTGTCCTGACAAATAAGTTTGAGGAAAACTAAAGAATTCATTTACCATTATACTCTTCAGGACTTTGAACATATTAACCTGCACTGTGAAACTTCAGGGGAAAAAGAGCAGCTACATTGTGCAGGGGCATGCTGCACTCTGCCCACAGAGCACTCCTGTTACACATGGGCTGTTTTATTTTTGGTCTCTTTGACCCATGACAGTAGCTATTCATGTTGCCCTAGAATTAATGACAGAGATGTTTTTGAAGATTTGCTTGGTTTTGGGCCTAGAACAATAGCTCAATGGCAATTCTCACCCGGGAATGCTGGGACCCCATATGGGCAGCAGTTCGTGTCCTGGCTGTTCCACTTCCTACCCAGGTCCCTGCCTGTGGCCTGGGAAAGCAGTAGGGGGAGACCAGAAGAATCTCCTGGCTGCTGGCTTCAGACCAGCTCAGCTGCAGCTGCTGAAGCCACCTGAGGAGTGAACCAACAGACAGGATCTTTCTCTGTCTCTGCTTCTTTCCTTATATCTGCCTTTCCAGGAAAAATAAATCAATCTTACTTTTTTTTAAAAAAAAATTTTAAAGATTCAAAAAGATAGATTTGGGTGCAGGGTTCTAAGGTTTGGGTCATCCCACTGCTTTCCTAGGCCACAAGCAGAGTGACACAAACTGGTGCCCATAGGGAATCCTGGCACTTACAATGGGAGGCTTAGCCAATTGAGCCATCACATCAAGCCCAATACACAGTTTCTTTTTTTTTATTATTATTATTTTTTTTTTTTATTGGAAAGGCGGATATACAGAGATGAGAGACAGAGAGGAAGATTTTCCGTCCGATGATTCACTCCCCAAGTGAGCGCAACGGGCCGATACTATGCCAATCCGAAGCCAGGAGCCTCTTCCGGGTCTCCCACAGGGTGCAGGGTCCCAAAGCCTTGGGCCGTCCTCGACTGCTTTCCCGGGCCACAGGCAGGAAGCTGGAAGGGAAGCGGGGCTGCCGGGATTAGAACCAGCGCCCATATGGGATCTCAGGCGTGCAAGGCGAGGACCTTTAACCACTTGCGCCACCGCTCCGGGCCCAATACACAGTTTCTTGAGGGTTAAAGAAAGAGAAGATGGTTAAGAATTTAGGTCAGATGGGACCAACTAATTTTAGTAACCCCAATTTTAAGGCTCTCACCACTTTGCATTTCTTTTCAGATCCTAAATGAAGTTTGTCCCATCAGGAAATCAGTCTGTCTGCTGCTTAGGAGTGGGGCACTTTCTCTGTTACTTCCCTGAAAATCAAAACAGTAATGGTGGAACCCTGTGTTCTCTGAAGTGCTGAAGGCAGCAATCTCTTTCTGGTTTTGTGGATAGTCTTCTCTGTACCCTTTAATCTTTTCTGTAAAACATTGACTTTTAGATTTTTCTGCAGTACACTTCAGTTCTTAACAGTTGTCTGCTTTTGCATTGAGATTGTGTTGACCCACTGCCTAACCTCCTATACTGCTAGATGCACTCTCATATTATTCAGTTAACCATAACTGTCACCAGTCATTCCCCTTCAGTGTTGATTTAGTGGCTTGTATGTAATGACCTTGCAGAAATTTTTGCTTTCTTTAAGTTCTAAAAGTTAGGTCTTTTAACTTCTGAGCCATAGATCTAATCATTCCATGATGGTTCTAAACTTAACAGCTATATAAGATTTTGAGCAAGTTAATCTCTGCTTCTGTTTCCTGTTCCTGTAAAAACTTGGTAATAACAGGTCCTAACTGATAAGAATTAAAAGAACCAGTACACCCAGAAAGTTCAGAGGCTGGCCCGCATCAGAGCCTGGTAAGGCTCATCCGTGATGACCTCGTGGTACTTCTTACTTGCGCTGGTTGGCAACAATATGGAGTCTGGGCACAGAGGGAAGCACCTGTCTTGTGTGGCCACTGATTGTCCTTTCACAGTTCCCATCCTTCCTATTACTTTTCCTGGTCCTGGAGTTCCCACTAATTTCCCTTTCATTGCAACAGAAAGCATAGAGACAACGAAGTAGTGCTGAAGCTAGGCTGAATTTGCCTCTTTAAATTGGAGAATTGATATTTTTAAGTTGTTTAGTAAGAGGAAAGTGGAATTGTTGATTCTTGCTCTCTGTCCAGACTGTGCAATGGGCCAAGTTTCCCAGCATAGCCTCGGTGTCTTAAGTGTCTGTAGTGTGAAGGGCAGGTAGGGCCCTGCCCTCCTTTTGGTCCCTGGTAAGAGAGAGGCGGGAGAAGCATGTGGTTTTTGTCCTCTCAGGCTCCTGGACTCGTTCCAAGAGGGGCGGGGTGGAGGTAATGGAGAAAAAGTCAGGGGCGCGCTTGGCAGTGTGTTTCAACTGGCCACGCTGGCCACGACAGCTTTTGTTTTTGTCAACTAATTACTATCCTAAGCATCTAATAATCTATTAGAAATACTTTTTACTCAGGAGAGTTTTCAACAGTTTTCTCTGGAGGGACAGTAGGTGAGATCTAAATGTTTTTTGGTTTTCATTTTTCTCATTGGATCTGATTATGGCAGAGATTTGCACTTCCAGGCAACATATTGCCACAAATGTGGGGATTTTATCTCAATGTAGATAAAGTAATAAATGAGAAGCAGATGTTCCAATAATAGGCAGTTCTGAACTTTGTAACCTGCAAAGCCTGCAGAGTGGAAGACGTTATAAAAATTGACCACGACATTGTTCATTGACTTTTTACCAATAAGGCATTTTCTTTTTAACTTACACAGGTTGAATGATCCTAAAATGTCTGAAACGGAGCGCCAGTCCATGGAGAGCGAGCGTGCAGATCGCAGCCTGTTTGTGCAAGAGCTCCTCCTGTCCACTCTAGTGCGCGAAGAGAGCTCGTCCTCAGATGAGGATGAACGGGGGGAGATGGCAGATTTTGGTGCTATGGGCTGTGTAGATATTATGCCTTTAGATGTTGCTTTAGAAAATCTAAATTTAAAAGAGAGTAATAAAGGAAATGAGCCTCCACCACCTCCTCTTTGATGACATCCCAATCCGCAGACGATGTCCTCTGTGCTGTATTTGCCAATGAAAGTGGACAACAACTATCTTGGGTTTGTTTGGTGATTGTAATTTCAGGTCTGTCACTCTTGTTACATTGTGTACATTCAAAAGGAAGAGAGAAAATATATATGATAATCATTTCCACTTAACTAATTTTTACTTCTAGCAGGTAAATGTAGGTAGCAGTGCAGGGGTGACCTCTGCTTCCTGTACCTTGACATGCAAAAGGCTCTCCTAATACTCCACATTCAAACTGAAGAGGAAAATTGAAATCTCTAATGAAGCTGCTGTGTGTATTTATGAATATTAATGAATAAAAACTGCTTGGATGGTTTACCTTAACTACTGCATGAGGTTTTTTGCAGCGTGCATGAGTTTTAGTGACCTTGTTATTTAAAAAATTAAATACAAGGAGTAAAACTTAAAAAATAAATAAATAAAAAGCCCAAAGCTTTCCCAAACATTATTCAATGGTTACACGATAGAGTAGCTTTTGAATAATGTCTGCCTGAATCACCTTTCTTTGTGTGCCTCCTATATGCACAAGGCCAGCTCTGCAGTGGAATCTGGGGGTCGTAGCCAGGTCTGGCGCTCTGCCCTGTGTGACTGTCCTGTCGCCGTGTTCGTCATCGGGCCCGTGTGGAGCTCGGCCTGTCTGAGTCCTCCGTGGAAGACATACCAGTACAGCCACCATCAGAATCTGCTGCAGGGGCCTTTGTGTGCCCTGAAAACAAATCCTGTTCATGTTTGTTTAAAGTTTTTATTTTTTGTGGTTGTTTAAAATTTTCCAATTGTTAAAATATGTTTTATTCGGGTGTAGATGAATTTCATTTATTCACTGTTCAACAAAGTTAACCTGAATTATGTTGTCTTTGTTTTTAAAAATCTCACATTCTCAATCGTACCTTGCGTTATGTATCTGCTTTGTAGTGTGCTGAGACAGGACAGCATCACGGAGCGCTGAGGGTTTGCCTTCCCACATCTTGTCATGGTATTACAACCAAGTTCTTACTGCTAACCTTAGCACCTTTTATTTATTGGGATTTTTTTTTTCCTGGCATAAAAAGAAAAGCCTTTTAAAAAAAATTGAATCATGCCACCTTGCCTATATTAATCCTATGTGTTTAAAAAAAAACAAAATGTACAGCTTTTGGTTTTGTTTTGGGTTTGGAGGGGCTGGGTTGTTTTTTATGTTCTGTTTTCCGTTTTTGTGCATAGGCTTTCACGGTAGCTCCGAGGCAGGACAGCAGGTGTCTGGGTTGGGGGGGCAGTTTTTGGAATGTAAATTTAGGACTTTAAAAAAAAAAAAAGGTGCGCACAGCTTCTGATAAATTTATAACTAGACTTAATCTAATCATGTCTTGTTCCCGTTCTCTCTTCTCTGAGTCCCCCCCTTCCTTGGCTGTCTGTCCTTCCGTTTCCTCCACACGACAAGCATACAGACTTGAACATCCCTTGGGTGTTCTTTCGAGAACTGTGAAATCCATGTTCATCCAAATGGAACCAAAAAAGAAGTCACCCTACATCTCTCAGAAATTGTTGCTTCTCTGAAACCCCCCGTGGTTTCCACATAGAACAGCTGTGTTCTCCGTTTCTGGAATGGGCAATGCTTTCGAGGCAGATTCCCCAGGCTTCTGGTCACACTAGGAGTCGGGGCTGGCGAGGATCTCTTTTTTCCAATTGATTGTTGAGAAGTTTCAAAACCCATTTTTCAAACTGTGGTCTTTACAAACGCATCTTCTGCACATAAGTCACACATTTCAATAAAGCATTTTCAAGACTGTTGACCACTTGAATTTCTTTGGTGTTGGTAAATTAGCCTAAGTATTACTCAGAGATTTTATATCTCTAATTCAGTATTTTTTTTCTTCTGAATGCTAAACATGAAGATTCTGATTTTGTGTGAATGCATTATTTGAATGTGAGAAAAATAAATTGCCAATTATGTGCTTTCCCTTTTCTGCACAAATTCTGGAGAGAATGTATGATCCTTCATTTTTTCACATGGTTTTCGGGAACAACTGTAAGTCCATTCAGGGCAGTTTAATTTAGATGATCAATTTAACACTCAGAAAACCTAAAGACTCATAAAATTCCATCTCATGTAGAATATTGTATATTAATTATTTTTTATGAGATACTTTACAAATACCTCACCTCATCCTGTATGTATCAATGATAATGTATTATTTTAGGGTTTAGAAAGACACAGAATATCAATATAAAAATATATTTAAGCCCTTCAAATTCTTGTGTCCTTTTTCTTCAGCTTCTGAATCAACATCATATTACTGGAAGTACTGTGAAATAAAAATAAATCACAAAGGCTTTGATGGAAAGGAGCCAAGTCAGAATATATGTTTATTTTGATTACATTTTGAAATTCCTAAGGACCAGATCTGAGCTTTTGTTTAAGCTTTGAATGTTCAGAGTACAGATCTCAAGGTTCTACAGTCTTTACTTCCTGTGTGAAAATAATGTAAATTCTCATTCATAAAGAACCCAAACATTTATTCATTTATTTATTTTAGAAATGTCTTTTTTTTAAGATTGATTTATTTTTATTTTTATTGCAAAATCAGATATCCAGAGAGGAGAGAGAGGAAGATCTTCCATCCAATGATTCACTCCCCAAGTGAGCGCAACAGCCAGAGCCTAGTTCCATCCGAAGCCAGGAGCTTCTTCTGGGTCTCCCATGCAGGTGCAGGGTCTTGGGCTATCCTCGATTGCTTTCCCAGGCCACAAGCAGAGAACTGGATGGGAAGCAGGGCTGCCAGGATTAGAACCAGCGCCCATATGGGATCCCGTCACATTCAAGGCAAGGACTTTAGCCTCTAGGCCACTGCACCAGGCCCAAGAACCCAAACATTTACAGTGGAGGGTAAGATCTGCAGAGAACATTGGAATCTTTCATTTTTATGTGTCTGGAGGAGTGGAGCCCCTCCGCCCCCTCCAGTATTCCCTGTGAAGCTGTGGCTGCCTGGGAATATACCATGGGCATCACTAATTCTGGATAGGAAATAACAGAGTGATGGGATTTGGCATGTGACCAAAACAGTTAAATCTGGCTCATGACTTTCTTGTTTCTCATTCACTTTCCTAAAATGATTGGAATGTTTGAACAAATAGAATTAGCTGTGTTGCCTTTTATGGCTGCAGTTATAGATACAATTGCTGTGGCTGGCTTTGTATTAAGGTTTATTATAAAAGTAGAGAGAATGATCTTCTGCTGGTTCACTCCCCAGACATCTGTAACAGCTGGGCCTTCACTGGGCCAAAGCCAAGAGTCCACAGCTCGTCCAGATCTCCCGTGTCAGTGGCAGAGACCCAAGCAGCTGAGCCAGCACCTGCTTCCCAGGACACGCGTTATTGACAAGCTAGGTTAGAAGTGGGCGGCAGGGCAGGAAGCCAGTGCTCTGATGGGGATGCAGATCTCCAAGCTGCTGCTCGACCTGCTACCGTGCCAAATCACCTTCGGCTTTGTGCTTTGGCCAAGTGGATGCCTTTTTTTTTTTTTAAGATTTTTTTATTTTTATGGGAAAGTCAGATATACAGAGAGGAAGATCTTCCACCTGGTGATTCACTACCCAAGTGGTTGCAGCAGCTGGAGCTGCACCAATCCGAAGCCAAGAGCCTCCTCAAGGGTCTCCCACACAGATTCTTGGTCCCAAGGCTTTGGGCCATCCACTACTGCTTTCCCAGGCCACAAGCAGGGAGCTGGATTGGAAGTGGGGCTTCTGGGATTAGAACCAGTGGCCCATATGAGATCCTAGAGCATGCAAAGTAAGGATTTTGGCTACTAGGCTACTGCACTTGACCCGGATGTCCTTTTTATAAAAAATTCTCAGAACAGGACCCTGTTCACGTACACTCCAGTAACAAGAAAGGTCTCTGCATAGGTCCAAACTTTAGTTCTTAGAGTAGAGCATCACACAATACTCCATGGCTGTGAGCATGTCCCCAGGTCACAGTTGTAAGGATCCACCACTGTGGGAGGGGGAGCCGGGGTTTGGGCTGGGGAAGTGAGCAGCGGCGGACCCTGGTGGAAGGGCAGGGAGGCCCAGCAGCCCTGTAACCCCAGGTGCAGAAGGCGCTGCCCAGGGTGGTTAGTGGAGGGTGACACAAGGCGATTGAAAACAAACACAGGACAAGGTTCACCTGGACAGTGAAATTCTCTCCCTGGGGAATGGCAAGGGACAGGAGGGCAGATGTAACCCAATAGTTCCTGGCCAGCTTCAAGGAGGGAGAGCTTAGGGTTGGAATGCAAGGTGGATGGGCAGTTCGCAGACAGTGAGCATGTTGTGAAGTTGTGTGGCGTTAAACATGAGCACATCCGAGTCGATCAGCACAGGACCCCAATGCCGCGTTCAACTGACAGTTGTTTGTAATAGAGGAGAAATCCAACTCCTGAGCAGCGTTGAGCTTTTGGCTCTGCTTGCCTTTCAGCCCGTACTGGCCAGACAATGCTCCCGAGTCCGTAAATTAGGGAAGTTCCTTATTAAGGACCTAGGAGCAAGCCTCACATAAAGACCTGAGTGCTTGCTGCCACTTCCTCACCTTGGCAAACTGCTTCAACAGCTCAGGAAAGCCCCAATCCGCAGCACACGACCTGAGTGTTAGTGTGCAAGGTAGATTTTTCCAGTGACAAAGGTGGGACACAGGTCTCATTTGGACTATGCAGGAAGTGGCAAAAAAAAAAAAAAATCAGCTAGGGCCCAGCACAATAGCATAGTGGTTAAAGTCCTCACCTTGCACACACCGGAATCCCATACGAGCGCTGGTTCTAATCCTGGCAGCCCTGCTTCCCATCCAATTCCCTGCTTGTGGCCTGGGAAAGCAGTCGAGGACGGCCCAATGCTTTGGGACCCTGCACCCGTGTGGGAGATCCAGAAGAGCTCCTGGCTCCCGGCTTCACATTGGCTCAGCTCCAGCCATTGAGCTCACTTGGGGAGTGAACCATTGGATGGAAGATCTTCCTCTCTGTCTCTCCTCCTCTCTGTATATCTGCCTTTCCAGTAAAAATAAATCTTTAAAAAAAAATCAGCTGGGCCCGGAGCGGTGTCGCAAGTGGTTAAGATCCTCGCCTTGCACGCCCGGGATCCCATATGGGCGCCGGTTCTAATCCCGGCAGCCCCGCTTCCCTTCCAGCTCCCTGCCTGTGGCCTGGGAAAGCAGTCGAGGACGGCCCAAAGCTTTGGGACCCTGCACCCGTGTGGGAGACCCGGAAGAGGCTCCTGGCTTCGGATCGGCATAGCATCGGCCGTTGCGCTCACTTGGAGAGTGAATCATCAGAAGGAAGATCTTCCTCTCTGTCTCTCCTCTCTGTATATCTGCCTTTCCAATAAAAAAATAAGAAAAATAAATCTTTAAAAAAAAAATCAGCTGAGCTTGTAGTCAGATTTTTGTCTCCCTGGTAATGTGCAGGACATTGATGTGGAATGGGAAGCCTTGAAGGACTGTCACCTTTTCTCTCTTCCTTTGTTTAAGATTTTATTTACTTATTTATTATTGGAAAATCAGATATACAGAAAAGAGCAAAGGCAGAGAGGAAGATCTTCCGTCTGATGATTCACTCCCCAAGTAACCACAATGGCCGGAGCTGAGCCAATCAGGAGCCAGGAGCTCTTCCGGGTCTCCTACACTGGTGCAGGGTCCCAAGGCTTTGGGCCATCCTCCACTGCTTTCCCGGGCCACAAGCAGGGAGCTGGATGGGAAGTAGGGCTGCCAGGATTAGACCCAGCATCCACATGGGATTCCGGTGTGTGCAAGGTAAGGACTTTAACCACTACTAGGCTACTGCACCGGGCTCTCTTCCTATTTCTTTGAAAGGCAGACAAATGGGAAGAGCCAGCAAGACAAAGCATGCATCTGCTGGCTCACTCCCACAATGACCACAGTGGCCAGCTGGGCCAGTCCAAAACCAAGAGCAGGAACTCCAGCGGGTCTCCCACATGGGTGACAGAGGCCTGTGCACCTGGGCCCTCTTCTGCCATCCCATGCACATCAGCCCAAAGAAGCTGGATCCGAAACAGAGCAGCTGAGACTCAAACCTGACCTCTACTAAGGGATACTGGCGTGGCAGTGGCCCCAGCTAGGATGTTTCCAAAGCCACCAAGCCTGTTGTCTTCGGTAGATCTGGTGCCCGGTCTGATCATCTCTGCACCTCTGAAGTCGCTCAGGTTACCAGGAGAGTGTTGAGGGGCTGTGCCTCTCGCCTCGGCCATGGTGAAGCTGATGCACAGGCCAGTGGCACATCCTCTGCTGTGGGCTAGGTGTGGTCCCTGCTCTCCTGCCCCGTGCCTAAGGCTTTTATGAGGTGGACGCAGCAGTGTGGCAAAGGCCTGCGTCCTGAGTGAAAGCAACCGGTCATGCAAGAGCTTCTGGGTCGTCTCAAGTGCATTCAGTTGGTGAGAGCCTCATGACAATTAACTGATGTTAGTTTTCAACAGTAGAAACTCATTTTTGATGGGCAACATGCTAGTCGGTTTAGTGGATGTCGAATTGCTACAGCTGCCCTGGAGTGTGGCCCAGTTGGAATCCAGTGCTGTGTTTGCTATTTATTATTTGATAAGGCAGAGAAACGGGAAAAGACAAATCTTGCCTCTGCTATTTTACTCCCAAATGGTCGCAGTGGCCGGAGTTGAGCCAGTCCCGAGGCCAGGAAGCAGGAACTTCGTCTGGGTCTCTCATGGGGGCAGGAGAGTGGGTGGCAGGGGCCCAAACACCTGAGCCACCTTCCACTGCTTTCCCAGGCACATTAGCAAACAGCACTTGGCATTGCAAGCAGCAACTTAACACTGCTTCCCCACACACCACCAGCCCCTGCTCTCCGCTCCGAGAATTGGAAATTTGGGAACAACCACACTCTGCAGGTCTAGCTCTAAATCAATGACACATTGTACAGTCCGCAGCCATAGTTGCAAGGTCCGCTATGGAGAGGGCTGGGGGATCTCCAGAATTCCCCAGGAGAAGCAGCAGAAAAATGACTATGTGGCTTGGTGAAACCTTAGAAGCTGTGATGGCGGCAGGGGTTAGGAGATGCGTGCCCCTTTTGGCCCAGGACAGTGAATGGGGCGTCAAGCCAGGCTGGACATCACAACAGGAAAGGTACAGTTGCTGTCCGAGTGCACGAGTTCGCAGAGAAACTTCCTGACAGAGCATCCAGCCAGAGTGCAAAGGGCAGTGGGGGGCCCGCCCCCTCCCACCCTGCGATCTCTAGCAAATCGATTAGGCATAATTAAATTGTGTGCCAACACAGCCTGGTGCAAAGTGGTGGTGAAACCTGTGGCAGGTGGTGGCTCAGAAGACAGCTAGAGGCAGCCAAGATCAAGAACAGAACTCAATGTATATATATAACTTTATGATATATACTTCTATAGACCTCGGAATTTCCCTTACCTCCCCGCCACTGAGTTTCCTATATTGTTAGTATAGTATATCAATTTTTCTGAAGATTTTTTTTTTATTGGGAAGGCAGATTTACAAAGAGAGAGGAAAATCTTCCATCTGCTGGTTCAATCCCCAAATGGCTGCAGCAGCCGGAGCTGAGCCGGTCTGAAGCCAGGAGACAGGAGTTTCTTCCAGCGCTCCCTTGTGGGTGCAGAGGCCCAAGGTCATCCTCCACTGCCTTTTCAGGCCACAGGCAGGGAGCTGGAGTGGAGCAGCCAGGCCACGAACCAATGCCCACATGGGATGCCAGGCTTGGAGGTGGAGGATAAGCCGCTGAGCCAACATGCTGGCCCCAAACACAGGACTTTCACGGGAGCACACACAAGCCAGGGTCAGAGACACCGAAGCAATGGGGGTCCCACCTCTGAGTACCTCCAAATAGTTGTGGCCAGAGTCTCCATGAAGGTTGAGGGTCTGTGACCTGATGTAAATCACAGAAACTAGGGATTCTAGCTCTGAAGTGTTGGAGAGCATGGGGTTGAAGGTAGCCCCGGAGGAAGTGGGTCTTCCTACAGGTCCTGCCACCCTTCCTTCAATCTCAGCAATTGCATTCAACTATCAAATGCCAGGTACTGTCCTGGGTGTTCTGCAGTGAACACTACATGGATGACCCAGGAGGGCCACTGCTGTAGTATACAGGTTAAGCCACCACTTGGGATGTTCGCAAACAAGTGAGTGCCACTTTGAGTCTTTCTCTAACTCTGCTTTTCAAATAACCAAATCCTAAGCAAAGCAAACATTATAGGTGCCCCCAACTTATTAAACAATGTTGCTTTCCTTCCTCCAGTTACTTGAGCTCACACCCATTGCTGCCCGTTTCTAGTTTTATACTCATCTCACTCCCCACATGTTTTTATCAATAAATCCTCCAGGCTTGGTTCCCACAACCTTCCCAGGCTCTGAGCCTTCCTCACCACCTGCAGCCCAGCCCAGGCCATCCCCTTCCTCCTACCACCGTACTCCAGCTGACAGCCCTGCCCTTGTCACTGCTCTTCAGTGTTTTCCCAACTCAGCAGCATGGAAATCCTTTACATTTTCATATTTATGTAAGAGGCAAGAAGAGATCTGCCATCCACAGGTTCACTCTCCAAGTGCCCCCCAAAATCAGGGCTGGGCCAGGCCAAAGCCAGGAGCCCACAATGCCCCTGGGGTCCCCCATGTAAGGGCTCAAGTACATGGCCATCCCTTCTGTCCCCTTCGGGCATTAAGCAGAAGCTGAATCAGAAACAGAGAAGCCAGGACTTGATCTGGGCACTCCCCCGTGGGATGTGGGCCTTGCAAGAGGCAGCTTAGCCTGCTGTGCTGTGCTGATGCCAGACCCTGAGCACCTCACATGCCTCCAGGGCTCCTCCCGTTGCGCTGCAGCCAGCCTCCCTGCGGTCCTCCCTTCAGCCTAACCTCAGCACACCCAGTTGGGGGCTTTCGCCTTCTCAGTTCCCTTTGCTTGAAACATCACATTCCCTCACCCCGGCTTCTCTTGGCCAGAAAGGACTGACCATCCCATTAGAAATATCCACCCAGTCCTCCCTAGCCCCCAGCTCTGTTTTTTCCTTTTTTTTTTTTTAAGGGGTGGGGTGAGACTTATTTGTATTGGAAAGGTAGATCAAATTTCTGGAGAGAAGCAAAGACAGCTCTTCCATCCTCTGGTTCATTCCTCAAATGGCCGCTATGGCCAGAGCTAAGCTGACGCAAAGCCAGGAGCTTCTTCCAGGTCCACCACAGGTGGGTGCGGGGTCCATCGGCCAGAAGTGGAGTAGCTGGGACACAAACTGGCAGCCGTATGGGATCCTGGCCATATGCAAGGTGGAGCATGTCCAATGGAGCCATGACGTCGGGCCCCTGCTCATTCCATCATACCTTGTGTCAGCCCATCTTATGTACACACACCCACACTGACAAGAAGGTCAGTGTCACCACAGCCTGTTTCCACAATAGAAGAACACTTCAGAAAGTGTGTAGCAAAATGGAATTACAAGACAAACTGCAGGCCAGCTGTGTCAACAGGCAGTTAATTCCCTGCCTGTGATGCTGTATCTCAGATCTCCCAGCTACTCCACTTCCAGTTCAGCTTCCATTACTGTACCTGCGAGGCTGCAGATGATGGCACCACATGTGTGATGCCTTGTCTTAACCACAGCAACAGCGCCACTGTCCTTCCAGTCTTAAGAAGCAACAATGCCTTGTAGGACATGACGTGGAAACTTGGGCATGCTGAGCCAGGCCTTCCTCGCTTTCCCTAACTTTACTCCCATGAGATCGGGTCAAGCCAGCCACAGTCAGGTCAGCCTAGCAAGGTGTTTTCCCTGGAGCTTTGAAAAGGATGTGGCAGCATGTTGGATGCCAGAGATTCCTAGTGTTGGCAGCTGCCTTCACAGCCCATGGGTTCTTGTAGGTCTGAGGAGTGCCAAAAAGCGGTACCACTCCCAATGCAGAGAGAAAGGTGCCAGCCTGGCCACTACAGGAGATAGCTGTGTTCTTGGTTCCATCCAAGAGTTAATGTGGCTTATTCACAACAGCCATTGCTGTTCCATTTTGGACAGAAGGGTTAAGGAGTCAGCCTGCCCTAGGTTACACATTGCTCTCCCAGACTGAAGCCAGTACAGGGAGAGGGGAAGTGTTACCTAACAGGGTCAGTGGTCTTGAGTTTGGGGCCACAGATGGCATTCAGGATGTGGCCACGCGGGGGCAGCGGTTCAACGTGAAAACAGAAGCACAACCCCTCACCCAGGCTCAGCCCTTGGCCACCTCCTTTGGGACATCTATTTTACCCTGTCCGGGGCAGCAGAGTGAGGGGCTTGGGCAAACAGGAAATGAGTGTCTGGGGCCAGACTTCCGTGGGGTCGATGCTGCAGCCATGTCCTAAGTGTGTCGTCCTGCTAGGAAGGCTCGGCTCACTGAGCCGCTGTTAGCTGGGAGCCGAGTGGACTGGTGGGGCACTTGACTGCTGGAACCAGGGGCAACCATGATCACTGTGACCAGCAGTGTTGGCGCAGCAGCCGCTTGAGTCACATCAGAGGGGAGTCAAGGGGATGGCTAGCCAGTGAGGGTGCTCCTCAGACGGAGACATCAAGAGAAGTAGAGGAGGGGTGACAGCGGAAGCCACGGACAGTCACCCTATTGCCCGGTTCTACACGGAGCCACTACGGATGAAGCTGGAACTCCAAGAAGGATTTGCCACCATGCAACTGAACATACTGATGGTTCCTTTAGGCTGTCCCCTAGCAGAGGTAGGGAATTTTTTTTTCCCCTGCCAAGAGATATTTGGATATTTATAACATCATTTGTGGGGCCATACAAAACTGACTTATCAATGAAATTGTTGGAGGTTTAATGACTTTCCAGGCCTTGCTGGGGCCAAGCACATGATCCTGCCAGCTTTTTTTGACTCACAGGGAAGAGGCTCCCCACCCCTGTCAGGGACTGTGGACTCAGGTAACTGGGCTCTGGGAAAAAGAACATACCGAAACATGCTGAAGACACGAGGCCATCTTTGACACTTTGATCAAAGTGTAAGTGCAGCCATCCCCTAGAACATAGGCCTAAGGCCTGGGGAGCTTGCCTAGTCGCTAAAGTCCTCACCTAACACGTGCTGGGATACCTTATAGGCACTGGTTCTAATCCTGATGGCCCCGCTTCCCATCCAGCTCCCTGCCTGTGGCCTGGGAAAGCAGCAGAGGATGACTCAAAGCCTTGGAACCCTGCACCCACACGGGAGACCCAGAAGAAGCTCTTGGCTCCTGGCTTTGGATCAGCTCAGCTCCAACCATTGCAGCCACTTGAGGAATGAACCAGCAGACAGAAGATCTTTTTTCTCTCTCTCTCTGGAACTCTGACTTTCAAATAAAATACTTTTTAAAAAAATCTTATTTGAAATAAATAAATCTTTAGAAAATCAAGGAAAACTCTGACGAACTTAAATATCTGGGAATTAAACAAGACCATCAAAACATCAGGCACCACAAGTACAGGAACCTGAGCTGGGGGCTGGTCTATGGTGGTTACTGGGGGTCACCTGACTGTTGGGTACGTGAGGGCCAAGTACATGGTGGGCAGAGCTGGGCTAGGCCACAGTACCCAGTGGTTTGCTGAGGATGAAGGGCAGAACAAACTGATCAACAATCCCAGTGAAACTTGACAGCAAATTTCTGGGTCAGGGGAGACTCAGAGGTGGACTATGACAGCTGGTCAACCTCGGAAGGATTTGTTCTTCCTTGGAGCAGTGATAGCAGCAGCATCTCAGAACTAGCGAAAACACATGAATGGAACCCCTAGAAAATGCTCCACAATGGGGACCCTGGGATGGCATTGGGTGGCAGTTCCCCATCCATCGGGTGATGGCACCGGTTGGGAGGCTGGGCACGGTTTCTCGTCATGTATCCCTCTGCCCCCCATATATAGGAATAAAAAAAAGAAAAGTGTGGGCCCGGCGGTGTGGCCTAGTGGCTAAAGTCCTCATCTTGCACATGCCGGGATCCCCTGTGGGCACCAGTTCTAATCCCAGCAGCTCCACTTCCCATTCAGCTTCCTGCTTGTGGCCTGGGAAATCAGTCAAGGACGGCCCAAAGCCTTGCTTGGGACCCTGCACGTGCATGGGAGACCCGGAAGAATTTCCTGGCTCCTGGCTTTGGATCGGCATAGCATCGGCCGTTGCGCTCTCTGTATATCTGACTTTCCAATAAATAAATACATCTTAAAAAAAAAAAAGTGTGTAAACAACGGGCTCACCCAATATCCTCCAATCCTCAATCCTTCCCTCCTGACCAACTATGTAATCATCAAAAATAAAAGTTAAAACAAACAAAATGTCAGCTCCCAGTTTATAAACACTGACTCCAGCCAGCCCGGCTCAGCCACACCCAGCTCATGTGGCTTATAGAAGAATTAGAAAGGACTTAAAGATACTGCTCCCAAGATATCCAGATGGACAACAGGCATAGGGATACCCGCAACATGGTGAGTCCTTGGGGGAAATGCAGACTAAAACCATAGTGGAATACCCTTTCACATTCACATGGAAACAATTAAAGATAAGAAAAAAAAAAAAAAGAGCAAGCATGGGGAGGATGTGAGAAACTGGAACTCGTGCGCGGTATGATCACTCAGTGGCTAAATCCTCACTTTACACACATCAGGTTCACATATGAATGCCACTTCATGTCCCAGCTGCTCCACTTCCCATCCAGCTCCCTGCTTGTGGCCTGGGAAAGCAGTGGAGGATGGCCCAAAGACTTGGGATCCTGCACCCGTGTGGGTGGGCTGGTGCTGCCATGATCTGAAGCCAGGAGCCAGGAACTTCTTCCGGGTCTCCCACACGGGTGCAAGGTCCCAAAGCTCTGGGCCGTCCTCAACTGCTTCCCCAGGCCACAATCAGGGAGCTAGATGGGAAGTGGAGCTGCCGGGATTAGAACCGGCACCCATATGGGATCCCGGTGCGTTCAAGGCTAGGACTCTAGCCGCTAGGCCACGCCGCCAGGTTCTATTTTATTTTTTTTAGAAAGGCAGACTTACAGAGTGAAGAGACAAAGATCCCTTCCAAGCCATTTATTCAAAAGATTAGCAAACAGGGGCCCAGTGCACTAGCCTAACAGCTAAAGTCTTCATCTTGCACGCGCCGGGATCCCATCTCGGTGACAGTTTGTGTCCTGGTCACCCTACTTCCCATCCAGCTCCCTGCTTGTGGCCTGGGAGAGCAGTCGAGGACGGCCCAAAGCCTTGGGACCCTGAACCCGCATGGGAGACCAGGAAGAAGCTCCTGGCTCCTGAGCTGATCAGTTAGCACTGGCCGTTGCGGTCACTTGGGGATTGAATCATTGGATGGAAGATCTTGCCCTCTGTCTTTCGTCTTCTCTGTATATCTCTGACTTTGCAATAAAAATCAATAAATTTTTTTTTAAAATTGAACATCATCAAAAGGTAAACATTTTTCTCTGGGAAAGACACCACTAGGGAGATAAAAAGAAAGGTGGGAGATGGGAACATAATATTTGCACATTATATATATTCTAGTATGCAGAATATATAAACATATATATCTAATATCTATATTTGGATATATTAGATATATTTAGATATATATTCATTTATTTATTATTTATATATAATCTATAAGCCGCATGAGCTGGGTATGTATCAGCGAGCCGGGATTGCTGGAGTCAATGTTTATCAACTGGGCCCTGATGTTTTTGTTTGTTTTAACTTTTATATCCAAATGCACATGGAGTTTGTAGTAGTACATTGGCGCCTGCAGAGGACACCTGATACCATGACAGAGGATGGAGGACAGAACAAATGGAACAACTACCCCGATCGAGTGTTGGCAGTGAATATCTGAGCCAACGGACGCTCTAAGGTGGCCTGTGTCAACCAGCGGAACCTGGAGAGATTTCATCGTGACTGGAGTGGCGAGATCGGCAGCAGCACAGAACTGTCGGACGATCAGAAGCTCTTGAGCGGGACCCTCGGAGCATGCCCCACGCCGGGGACCCTGGGATGGTGTAGGGAGGCTGGGTGGGGCTTTTCCTCTTATCTCCCCGCTTTCCCCAGATACAAGAACGAAAAAAAAAGAGAATGTAGAAATAGTGAGCTCACCCACCTTCCTGTAGCCCCTGACCTGATACCCTAGTTAACTATGTAAAAATCATCCAAATAAATAAATAAATAAGTCTAAAATATATATATATACCTCTATATAGACAGTCCCCAACATATAATATATTGACTAAATGATGAAAAAAAAGATTTATTTATTTTTATTGGAAAGGCAAATATACAAAGTGAAGGAGAGTCAGAGAGATCTTCCATCTGCTGGTTCATTCCCCAAGTAGCCACAATAGCCAGAGCTGAGCCAATCCAAAGCCAGGAGCTTCTTCCGGATCTCCCATGTGGGTGCAGGGTCCCAAGGCTTTGAGCCATCCTCCACTGCTTCCCCAGGCCACAAGCAGGAAGCTGGATGGGAAGCGGGGCTGCCAAGACACAGACAGGTGTCCATATGGGATCCTGGCATGTTCAAGGGGAGGACTTTAACCGCTAGGCTAGTGTACCGGGCCCCCAAGGAAACTTCTAGGACCAGAGGCTTCTTCTAGGACCACTCTCAAGCCGAAGGCCCGGAAGTGCTTCTCCCTCACTGGCCTCTACCTTCTGGGCCACCCTGTGGCCCCTGGCCCAGCTCCTGTAGTCCCAGCATGCTGCTTCTTCCACTAGCAATACCCCTCATCACTCATCCTGTGCTGTCACAGACCCTGGCTCCTGCCCACACCCTCCCATGTGGCCAGCGGCCAACCTAGGCCATTGCCAAACCCTCAGGTGCATCTGTGTCCTGAGGGAAGGGCAGGCTGAGAAAAGACCTTGACAGAGGTTGGGGAAGACCAGGACTTGGTGCTAGATCACCCACCCTGGGGAGGGCTCAGCTCACAGCTGTGCAGGCTGTGGGCCTGGCCGGGGCTGTTGGGAAAACCAGGCAGTGTACACTCAGGGTTCTAGGACAAGACGGCCCAGGAAGGACAGCAAGGGTGGGATTCAGTGGGTAAACTTTAGGTTAAGCATTGACTGAAGGTCTCCCAGGAGAGAGACTGAGATGCCGCCCACCTGCTCCAGGACCGTTGTTCCAATAACAGCACTTAATATCCTGCTTTCCACATTGGAAATGCTCTTGGTTCTTCCTGATTGGGAGAGTCACTAAAGAGACATGAAAATCGCAAGCCACAAGGAAGCAGACAGGAGGCGGAGGGGGTTCCCTCTGCTTCTTCACATCCCTAATTCCACCCAGCTCTCTGCTGGCAGAGGAAATCCGGCAGGCCTGGGTCCTGCAAGCCTGGGCAAGGGTGGGCCTGGCAGAAGAGGAGCAGAGTGGGAGGCAGAGGCGCAGAAGGCAGGGCAGGGCAGGAGCTGTAGCCCTGGGAAGACCTGAGGCTCAGCGGCAGGTTGGCCCTCATGAATATTCCAAGACCAGCTGGGCCTGGAGCTGGCAACCTGCACAGGACTTCCATCCCGGGGGGGGGGGAGGGGGGCCTCCAACCCCCAGTCTCTCTCCTGCCCCGCTCAGACACAGCCTGAGCCACAGGCAGGGAAGAGAGAGCAGCGGCCCCAGCTTCCTTTAACGAGCCCCAGGAGGAGCTCTGGCTGTCAATCACCCGGATTGACAAACACTGCTTCAGCTTTAGAGGAGGAACAGGCTGGTGTGAAGGAGCCAGGTGTAGGCGACATAGCTCCGGCAGCCTTCTGCAGGACCCTTAACAACCTTTCTTACGTCCCTTGACACTTCCGTGTCTCACCAAGTGGAAGGTTCCTGGAAGAGAGAAGCAAGCTGAGGGGCTGAGGACAGCCAGGCGGTGGGTGCTTCCTGGCCACGAAGGCTGGGGGAATGCAGGCACCCCGTTGTCAGGCATCACCTGCGGAGGTCCCGGCTGCTGCGGGATCACGCACAGACATCCAAGCCCAGGTATGAGTGCCTCACTGGCCAGCTCTCGCGCTCTGGAAGGCTCATTATGTCCAGTAGCTCAGGGACTTCCATTGTAGCCATCACTGTCCACCCTCTGACACCCAACGAAGAGACCCCCGTTGATGCTTTGATGTGCAGAATCTGTTCTTTCCTGCCCAGACCCCCCAGTCTCCTCCCATCATGACACCAGCTGGAAGTCCAATGTTCTGGCATCTGAAGCAGGTCCAGGTGGTGTCAGACTCCTTCAGATACGTTCTAACTTTCAAGTACAGTTTGGTCTATGGATTTTTTTTAAGGTTTACTTTTTTTTTTTAATTGAAAAGGCAGATTTACAAAAACAAAGGAGACAGAAAGAAAGATCTTCCATCAGCTGGTTCATTTCCCAAATGGCTGCAACACCTGGAGCTGAGATGATCTGAAGCCAGGAGCCAGGAGCTTCTTCCTGGTCTCTCACACAGGTACAGGATCTTAAGGCTTTGAGCTGTCCTCTACTGCTTTCCCAGGCCACAAGCAGGGAGCTGGATGGGAAGTGGAGCAGCCAAGACACAAACTGATACTCAAATAACGATTTACATGCCCATACGGGATCCCAGCACTTACAAGATGAAGATTTGGCTATTGAGCCACAGCACCAGGCCCCGATCTATGGATTGGTGATCCAAAGGGACACAGTATCTGCCCTGAACCCCACGCCCATGAGCCCATCCAACATGCGGTAGATGTTCCCATTTAAAACCTGGCAAATGTGAGGCCAAAGGCAGTGCTGCCGCTGGAACTGCTGGCACTGCAGCTGGTCAGGCCTGGGAGCGCCTTCCTGGGTGCCAAGGCCTATGAACGCACCCCAGAACCCGCAACTGTGCTCTGTGGGTTCTCAGGGGCCTCCAGGCCGTCCTTCCTCTGTTTTCATGCCTGATGGGTTTTTCTAGCCCGTTGCCTTTAGTAGCATCTCAGGGGTGAGCAGGTCTCTCTCATTTTGCACATTTCTGCCCCTTGTGGTACAAGCTAATCATATGGCTGCCTCCATTTTCTCAAAGCTTTTTTTTTAAGATTTATGCATTTTTACTGGAAAGTCAGATGCACAGAGAGGAGGAGAGACAAAGAGGAAGATTTTCTGTCCAATGATTCACTCCCCAAGTGACCAGAGCGGGCATAACTGAGCTGATCTGAAGCCAGGAGCCAGGAGTTTCTTCCTGGTCTCCCATGCAGGTGCACAGTCCCAAGGCTTTGGGCCGTCCTCGACTGCTTTCCCAGGCCACAAGCAGGGAGCTGGATGGGAAGTAGGATCTTGAGACTCTGCCTCCATGTGGGAGACCCGGAAAAGAATCTGGCACAGCACTGGCCGTTGCGCTCACTTGGGGAGTGAATCATTGGACGGAAGATCTTTCTCTCTGTCTCTCCTTCTCTCTGTATATATCTGATTTTGCAATGAAAAATGAATAAATCTTTAAAAAAAATTAAATTAAAAATTGTCTTTTGTTGATGTAAAACAATTTCTTCCTTGCTTTATGAAGATGGTTTTGCAGGGTACACAATTCCAGGTAGGTATTTATTTTCTTGCTAACATTTTTAAGGGATCATTTGAAATACACATGTGAAAAGTTGGTCAACATCTCATGAATCCTTAGCAAAATGCATTTTACAAATCACAGGGTGGTTGCACTTCGCATCTGTGCGGATGGTTGTAAGCTGCATGGATGGACCATAGCAAATGTGGATGAGGATGTAAGTAATTGGAACCCTCCTGCGCTGCTGGCAGGAATGTAAAACGGTGCAGCTATTGTGGAAGATAATCTGGCAGTTCCTCAAAAATGTACAGAGTTATCTTAAGACCCAGACATTCCACCCCTAACTATATACGCAAGTGAAATGCAAGCGTGTCCACACAAAACCTCAGATGCAAACATTTATTGCAGCATGATTCATGACAGTGGAAAAGTGGAAATGATTTTGGGGTGCTATGTTGGAGCAGTGGCTGGGAAGGGGATGGGGGAGCTAGTCCCCCTGGGGGCTTTTGGGGGTCACCACAGGCATCCTGCAGGAAGTGTACTTGGAGAGGCAGGAAATGGAAGCAGGTTCTACTAGCAGATCCTTGAAAGAGAGACACAGCATGCACAGAGGACCACATGAAGTCCCTGGGATATGTTGGGGAGCAGGCAGGAAAGACCTGGGTGTGTAGGATGCTTGTATGGACTGTGGTGGGAGGGGAACTTTCTAGATATCATTGGCTCAACACCTAAGGAGTGCCTGTGCAGCTATAAGCAAAGACCTGAGTCTGGGTAACATGTAAACAGAAACAGCTCTTTAAAAAAAAAAATTATTTATTTCTGGGTCCAGCATGATGTTTCAATTGCTAAATCCTTACCTTGCTGGGATTCCATATGGGCATCAGTTTATCACCCCTCCATGTAGGAGGGACAGAGGAGAAGCAAGGAAAGGTTCCAGCTCTCATAAAAGGTTTAAACCCAGGGCCCGGTGCTATAGCCCTGTGAAGTCCACGCCCATGACCTGTAGACATACTGTGTGAGTGCTAGTTCCAGTCCTGGCTGCTGCTTTTCAGATCCAGCTCCCTGCCACTGGACCTGGAAAGGCAGCAGAAGATGGTCCAAATGCTGGGGAGGGGGTGAGCCAGCAAACGGGCTAACTCTTTCTATCTCTCCCTTGCTTTATCATTATCTTTCAAATAAATAACTTTTTAAAAAAAATTTATTTATTTATTGGAAAGTCAGATATACAGAGAGGAGGAGAGAAAGAGAGGAAGATCTTCCGTCTGATGATTCACTCCCCAAGTTAGCGCAACGGCTGGTGCTGCGCTGATCCAAAGCCGGAAACCAGGAACCAGGAACCTCTTCCGGGTCTCCCACAGGGGTGCAGGGTCCCATGCAAGCTTTGGGCCGTCCTCAACTGCTTTCCCAGGCCACAAGCAGGGAGCTGGATGGGAAACGGAGCTGCCAAGATTAGAACTGGTGTCCATATGGGATCCCGGCATGTGCAAGGTGAGGACTTTAACCGCTACTCTATTGCACCAGGACCCTCTTTCTTTAAAAAAAAAAAAAAGATTTATTTTTATTGGAAAGTCAGATTTTGCAGAGAGGAGAGATAGTCAAAGATCTTTCATCATCTGGTTCACTCCCTAAGTGGCCACAAAAGTCAGAGCTAAGCAGATCTGAAGCTACGAGCAAGGAGCTTCCTCCAGGTCTCCCGTGTGGGTGCAAGGTTCCAAGGTTTTGGGCCATCCTCGACTGCATTTCCTCGCCACAAGCAGGGAGCTGAAAGGGAAGTGGAGGAGCTGGAACCCGAACCAGCACCCAGATGGGATCCTGGGATGCAAGGTGGGATTTTAGCCACCAGTCTATCACACTGAGCCCTTGCACAAGCCCAGGATTCCCTATGGGCACCAGTTCTAATCCTGGCAGCTCCACTTTCTATCCAGCTCCCTGCTTATGGTCTGGAAAAGCAGTTGATGACGGCCCAAAGCCTTGGGACCCTGCATTCACGTGGGAGACCTGAAAGAGGATCCGGGCTCCCAACTTCAGATGGGCTCAGCTCTGGACATTATGGCCGCTTTGAGAGTAAATCATCGGACGGAAGATCTTCCTCTCTGTCTCTCTTCCTCTCTGTATATCTGACTTTAGAATAAAAATGATTAAATCTTTTAAAAAACAAAAAAAGGTACGATAACAAAGGAAGTGAGAGAAAGTGATCTTGCTAGTTCCCGACCCAATGTCTCCAACAGCTAGCACTTGGCTAGGTCCTCAAACTGGGTCTCCCATGGAGGTGGCAGGGACCAAAGTACCTGAGCCATGCCCTACTGCTTTCGCATATGCAATAGCAAGGAGCTGAATCAGAAGCAGACCAGCCAGGGCTCAAACTTGAACTCATCCGGTATCAGAATTCTAAGTGGTAGCTTACCTCGCTGCAACATGACTTTGGCCTCTCATTCTCTTTCATGTGTGTAGTTTTTCCAGAACCTCAGGCCACATGTTCCCATATTCCTACAGCTCTAGACAATGTCTCCTTGCATGATTTTCTATAAAATCAGTCACTCACTCCAATATTTTCCTGGAAACTTCCATCTTCGGGATTCAGCCCATGTCCCCTGCTCCAGGCTGACCTGGTGGGTGTCAGCTGTGACGCACAGCAGCCGCTGGGGAAGGACACATGTGTTGCTTGCTTCTCCGTTGGTTTACTCCCTTGTTTACTTTGCAAGTCAAAGTACATTCTTGTTTCACATATACTTCATGGGTGATTTGGCTAGGCATGGAAAGGGTTCTTGAGTTAAAAATGCCTCATCAGGGCCCGGTGCAATGGCTCAGTGGCTAAATTCTCACCTGGGATATACCTGCATCCCATATGGGTACCAGTGCATGTTCCAGCAGTCCCGCTTCCCATCCAGCTCCCTGCTTCTGGCCTGGAAAAACAGTGAAAGATGGCCAAAAGCTTTGGGACCCTGCACCTACATGGGAGACCCAGAAGAGGTTCCTGGCTCCTGGCTTCATATTGGCTCAGCTCTACCCCATGTGGCCGCTTGGAGGGCAAGCCAGCAGACAGAATGTCTCTCCTTCTCTCTGCAAAATCTGCCTTTCCAATAAAAATAAATAACTCATAAAAAATAGATTAAAAAAAACCCTCCTCAGTCAAGATCTCCTTGGCGTGTCTCTATCACTGTTCATTGTTCAATGTTGTCACTCCTTTCCAAAATCAGATACTGTTCTATTCCAGTGTCATGGAAGTAGTATCTTATCTAAGAATGTTACTTATACTTCATTGGGTCTATTTCTGCTCAGCCATGCTGAACTCAGCACTCCCTCCTCTCATGACCTGAAGTTCATCTTAGCAAGCTAGGCCCAGGTGGGCGCTGGGCAAGCACTTGACGTGGTCCTCCACCTGCAGTGTCCATTCTAACACCTGTGGAGCTTTGGAGATCTGCACACCCAGACTTGTCTGGCCCAAGATGCACTGAGACAGCAGGACCGGGATGGGAAGGAGCTCCTCAGCAAGCCCGTCCAGCCACTTTGGAAGGAAGGCGTCCTGCTGCTGAACAGCTCAGGGATTAGATGAAAACTCCTGACTCAGTTTGGACGTGTGCATCGCATCATCCTACAGGCTGGAACTTCCTGGGAAGCACATCAGGATGCCATCCTCCCTCTGCGGTCCAGGGGCTCCTCCACCACCTAGCCTTCTCCTACAAATGCAGCAGGAATGTGAGAGAAGCAGGGTTGCTGCTGTTCTCCTGGCCGAGGTTTGTACTGGAGTTGTTTCTTTTCACTTTTTAAAGATGTATTTATTTACTTGAAAGGCAGAGTTACAGAGAGATCTCCCATCTGCTGCTTGACTCCCCCACAGGATCACACTTGGCTGAAGCTAGGAGCCTGGAATTCCATCTGGGTCTTCCACTTGGGTAGCAGGGGCCCAAGCACTTGGGCCATCTTCCTACTGTTATCCCAGGCACATTAGCAGGGAGCTGGATCAGAAGTAGAACAGCTGGAACATGAACTGACACCTTTCTGGACTCTGGAGTCACAAGCAGCAGCTTAACTGGCTGTGCTACAAGCCTGACCCTGCACTGGAGGGTTTACAAGGCACCTTGTGATGCTACAAGGGACATTTGGCCCCAGGCCTCAAAATCTCCAAAGATGAAATGCAGAGTCTGGACTTGAGGGGACTTGACCCCAGCTGCCCAGTAGGGTTCACTTGCCAAGGTCAAGGTTGACCTTGCAACATTCTGACCTCATGGCCCTGGAGTGCAGCCCAGGCATAGGTTTGTTTTAAGACACTCCTGTGTGATTATCGCCTGTGCATCTGGCAATAGAATCTAGAAGCTTCCAACAATTCTAAAAATGCTGCAAGGCCTGCTGGGGACTGGCAGGTCACAGGCACAGATGGTGGTACTGGATGGGCTGAGCACTTGTGGGCTCCCCCATCTCTGCTTAGCATGACCCACCCCCAGCCAGCTGGGTCCCCAATTCGCAATGCCCAGAGTGAGTCACATGCTAAAGAGTCACAGCTGTGCACCTGCCAGGAGGCCCCAGCACACTGATGCTCATAGCTGGGGGTGGCGCTGGGGACTAAGTCGGGGGCCCAAGCACACTGATGCTCATAGCTGGGGGTGGCGCTGGGGACTGAGACGGGGGCCCAGGCACACTGATGCTCATAGCTGGGGGGGTGGCGCTGGGGACGGAGACAGGGGACCCCAACACACTGATGCTAGCAGTCAGGGGATGGAATCAGCTGTCAATGTAGCAAGCAAGCTTTAGTGTGGAAGCATTTGCAAACCTTGGGGAGTGAGGGCCTCCATTTGGGAAGGGTTGCATGTGTAAGGAACATGCTTAGGAAAAGGATTTTGTCTTCATTAAAGTCACACATGATCATTATTTAAAGAAAAAATTCAAAACACAGTCACATATGAAGGAAAGAAGAAACACAGCTGAAAGTCAGCCTGACACCACCAGTCAGCCAATACCCTTGGTTAGCATTTTAGAATGCGTAAAGGTTTGGTCTGAGACCTGCACCGTCGGAGGACTTGGTAGTTGAGCAAACATCATGGAATGCATTTACACAGAGATGGCAACACCATGATCAGCCAGAAGAATTTCACGGGGCCATGATGGTACCTGGGCTGGCACAGGACTGTTTGCAAACATCCACGTGTGTGTTTACGCGTGTCTCTCCGCTGTGCTCAAAGGCTGAGTCTCACCTTTAAAGCCTGCTGCAATTGTGCAGCATGCTGGAGGCAGCAGGTGAGCAGGCCAGGGGCAAGAAGCTGGCCCAAGGCTGCTCACACCAAGCTGCTGCGCTGGCTTTCAAGGCTAAATATCTCTCTAGCTCCAATGTTCTACAGTGAACCCTGCCAATGGCTAAAACACCAACAGTCTCACATCATAGGACTTGTCCTTCTAAAGTTCTAGATCCATTTTCATTATACCTGCTGACGGTTTCCCCCAGATCATTGAAATTCCCCCTTCAATTTCTCTAAGAATCAAAAGGCAGAAAATCAAAGCAAGAAGGCATTGTTCATATATTGCACTGAGGACATTCCAAATGGCCAAACACTGGGGTTGTGTGGCTTAAACCACCCCATAGAGGCACCAGTTTGAGCCCTGGTTACTCCACTTCCAATCCAGCTTCCTGCAAATGGCCTGGGAAAAGCAGCAGAAGATGGCCCAAATGCTTGGGGCTCTGCACCCACACAGGAATCCTGGAAGAAACTCCTGGCTTCAGCCCGGCCCGGTGCTGCCTGCTGCAGCTAATCTAAGAAGTGAACCAGAAGATAAAAGGTCTTTCTGTCTTGCTCTGTAACTCTTTCAAAAAAAAAAAATTAAAAGAAAAATGTCCACACATATGTGGAATTTTTAGATGTTCAATTGCCTTGATTCAGTAATCCTATTTTAAGGAGCCATCCCAAGGAAATAGAAAGGTGACAGGAATTTTATTTGCAAGAATATTTATGAGTGTAGAGAGGAGCAGAATATTCACCATGGCATTATTTCAAGCTGTGAAAATTACTATGGAAAGGAATTTGAAGCACGGCACGTACCTTCAGAAAACTGTACCAGCCTTCAATATCATGATATAAAATATATTCTATGGTAAATGAAAGAAAATATTTCCAGTATACATAAAGCATAAAAAAATTGAAGACAACCCTAATATTGTAAATTCTGTGTAATAAATCCATACAAATTAAAAACCAGGGGCTCAGTGCAGTAGTCTAGTGGCTAAAGCCCTCACCTTGAACATGCCGGATCCCATATGGGCACTAGTTCTAATCCCAGTGGCCCCACTTCCCATCCAGCTCCCTGCTTGTGGCCTGGAAAAGCATTTGAGGATGGCCTAAAGCTTTGGGACTCTGCACCTGCATGGGAGACCCAGAAGTGGCTCCAGGCTCTTGGCTTCGGATTGTCAGCTCCAGTCATTGCAGCCACTTGAGGACTGAATCAACAAACGTAAGATTTTCCTCTCTGTATATTTGATTTTCCAATAAAAATAAATAAATCTTAAAAAAAAAAAGGCATGGTGCAGTAGCTAGCAGTTAAAGTCCTTGTCTTGCATGCCCAACATCCCATATGGGTGCTGCTTTTGATCCCAGCAGCCCCACTTCCCATCCAGCTCCCTGCTTGTGGCCTGGGAAAGCTGTCAAGGATGGCCCAAAGCCTTGGGACCCTGCATCCATGTGGGAGACCAGAAAGGCTCCTGGCTCCTGGCTTCGGATTGGTGCTGCTCTGGCCATTGCAGCTGCTTGGAGAGTGAATTATCAAACGGAAGATCTTCCTCTCTGTCTCTCTCCCTCTCTATATATTTGACTTTCCAATAAAAATAAGATAAATCTTTAAAAATTTAAAAATCAGGTTTTGGGGTTGGTGCCACGATATAGTAAGCTAAGCATCTGCCTGTGATGTATAGCATTCTCTATGGGTACTGGTATGTGTCCTACCAGTTCCATCTCCCATCCAGCTCCCTGCTTTTGGTCTGGGAAAGCAGGGGAGGATGGACCAAGTCCTTGGGCCACCAATCCATGTGGGAGATCCGGAAGAAGCTTCTGGCTCCTGGCTTCAGATCAACTCAGCTCTAGCCCTTGTGGTCATTTGGAGAGTGAATCAGCAGATGGAAAATTTCTCTGTCTGCCTTTCTCAATGTAATTCTGCCTTTCAAATAAAAGCAAAATAAATCTTAAAAAAAAAAAGCAGGTTCCTGATAATACAAATTGTGAAAACGAAGTGTCACCAGAGCCTTTGCAGTGGGTAACCCACACAGGAAGGGCTGAATTCCATGACAGATTTCCCGGTAGAGGCACAGCTCCTCTCACAGCGTGATGGGCTGCACCGAGACAAGTAGCTATGCAAGTTCAAGGACAGACCAGTGTGAGGGCCAGAAGGGCCCTGGCCAAGCGGGCAAAAAAGCTGGTTTCAGACATGTGCTCCAAACTCACAGTGCCAAGGGGTACAGGCTCCAATTTACAAGTGCCAATTTGCAAGCAAGTTGCTTGAGCCAAAAGTAACCCTGAGGTGTGGCTTCCTGGAGAGAAGCAGAGCACTGTGTTGACTTAACAGTGGTTCCTGACACTCTGGGTTAAGCAGGAGGCCAGGGCTTTTGCAAATACAAACAGGAATAGGCTAGAAGAAAGGCTCAGTGTTAGCAATGCTAACCCTCCACTGATGGGATTAATCAGTTCCTTTGTATTTCCTACACATGTCTGCATTTTCTAAATTTTTTGGTCAATTTTGCCCTTTCTTAAAAAAAAGATTTATTTATTTTTATTGCAAAGTCAGATGTGTACAGAGAGGAGGAGAGACAGACAGGAAGATCTTCCGTTCGAAGATTCACTCCCCAAGTGAGCACAACAGCCAGAGCTGAGCCAATCCGAAGCCAGGATTCAGAAACTTCTTTCTGGGTCTCCCACATGGGTGCAGGGTCCCAAGGCTTTGGGCTGTCCTCAACTGCTTTCCCAGGCCACAAGCAGGGTGCTTGATGGGAAGTGGGGCAGCCAGGACTGGAACCGGCGTCCATATTGGATCCCGGCACTTTCCAGTCAAGGACCTTAACCTTTACACTATCACGCCAGACCTGACTCTGCCCTTTTTAAGACTTTTTAAAGAAATTTTCCGGGCCCAGCGGTGTGGCTTAGCGGCTACAGTCCTCGCCTTGAACGCGCCCGGGATTCCATATGGGTGCTGGTTCTAATCCCGGCAGCTCCACTTCCCATCCAGCTCCCTGCTTGTGGCCCAGGAAAGCAGTCGAGAACGGCCCAAAGCTTTGGGACCCTGCACCCGCGTGGGAGACCCGGAAGAGGCTCCTGGCTTTGGACCGGCATAGTATTGGCCATTGTGCTCACTTGGGGAGTGAATCATCAGACGGAAGATCTTCCTCTCTATCTCTCCTCTCTGTATATCTGCCTTTCCAATAAAAATAATAATAATAATAAAAATAAAACCTTTTTTTTTTTAAAAAAAAGAAAGTCCACACAAAAACAGGGTGTTAACATGTTATACAAAGTGCACAATCCAAAAGGAAGAAAAAAATAAAAAATAACACTCTCCATCCAAAACAGCATTACTGTTAATTTTTGGATGATTATAACCATTGCTTATTATTCATGCTAATGTACCATATGCTGTAGGCAAATGTATTTTTGCAGGGACCTCTGAGACCTCTAAGTCACTTTAGGAGTTCCTCTGCAGTAAACAGGTTGGGAAAGGCTGGTCCATAGGTAACCATTTAGGATTTGTTTTCTTCCTTATGAAAATGTGTATAAGCTAATACATTTATATATTTATTCCCTCCATACTTCTCTTCCTTATAAAGGACAGCACCCTTTCTGCAATTACACCTTGCTATGTAGCAGTGTATTCTGCGATCACGCATGTCATCAGCTTGTGATTTTTATGTCCTCTGCTGCATGGATGTAACATTCAAGCAGTTCCCAAATACGTGGTTTGTTTCCAGTCTTCTGTTACCACAGTCTTTCAGCAGGTCTTCTCGCTTGCACTCTGTTTCTTAGTCATGCCAGTTAGTCTTTGAGACAGATTCCTAGAAGTAGAATTGTTTACCCAAAGGGTAAACGCATGTTCCATTTTGCTGGGTACTGCCAAATTGCCTTCCATAAGGATTGTGTCATCTGCATTCCACCAGCGGCGTATGAGAGATCCCGATTTCCCACATCTCAGAGCATGCTGTAAGACTTCTAGACTTTTGCCAATCTGATTGGGGGAAATGTTATCTCAGAGTAATTTTAATTTGCATTTCCCGTACTGTGAAAAACATGAATACTTTTGCCACTTTCCTTTCTTTTTCTATGATTTAGGTTCGTATTTTGTGCCCATTCTAAAACCCAGGAGCAATTCATATTTTAACTCTGTGATTTAAGTTATCAATACCTATTCCTAGCTTGTTAGCTTGTCTTAGAAAATGTATAGTTGGGCCCGGCGCGGTGGCGCAGTGGTTAAGGTCCTCGCCTTGCACGCCCGGGATCCCATATGGGTGCCGGTTCTATCCCGGCAGCCCCGCTTCCCTTCCAGCTCCTTGCCTGTGGCCTGGGAAAGCAGTCGAGGACAGCCCAAAGCTTTGGGACCCTGCACCCGCGTGGGAGACCCGGAAGAGGCTCCTGGCTTCGGATCGGCGTTGTGCTCACTTGGGGAGTGAATCATCGGACGGAAGATCTTCCTCTCTGTATATCCGCCTTTCCAATGAAAAAATAATAAAAAAAAATAAATCTTTAAAAAAAAAAAAAAGAAAATGTATAGTTGTCTCCTCTCTTTTTCTTACTTTCTCAATCTACAAATGCACATTTGTTTTGATGCAGTAAAATGATCAATCTTTTCTTTCATGATTTGATGTCCAAAGCTATAAATGTGTTCCTCATTCCCAAGATACAAAGACATGAGCTTGGTTTTCCTTCTGGTATTTGTGTTTTCATTTTTTACATGTAGATCCTAGCCCTTAGTTGCTTCTCAGTTGTTCTGGTATTTTAGAGGAATCAAACTGATGCAAACTACTTCCCTTTGGGAACACAGTTGTCCCAACTTCGTTTACTGAAAAGTCTGTCTTTTCCTTACTGCTTTGAAACACCTTGTTTTTGAATATCAGATTTTGTTTTGAAGTAGGGCTATTTCTGGATTTTCTACCGAGCTCCACTGATCTTTGTATTCATATGTCAATATTGCATTCTTTTAACTGTAGAAAATTCATAGTGTTTTAATATCTCCAAAAACTAGTCTTCTACAGTTTTCTTTTTTAAAGAATTTGATTGGGGTGAACATTGCAGTGCAGCAACAAGTTAAGCAACCACTCGAGATGCCTACATATCTCCTACATAACATATGGGAGTGCTGGTTTGAGTCTCAGCTTCTCTACCACAAATCCAGCTTTCTGGTACTGCCTGGGAGGCAGCCGAGGATGGCCTGAGTGTCTGGGAGTCTGCCATCTATGTGGGAGATCTGGGCTGAAGCCTGGCTCAGCTCTGGCTATTGCAGATATTTGGGGAGTGAACCAAGGGATGAGACAATCTCTTTTGTTGCTCTACCTTTCAGGTAATTTAAAATAAAAATAAATAAACAGTATGAAAAGAATTTTATCAGCTTTTCTTGCTTGTTTATTCTTCCAAAAGATATTTGTATAATAAACATGCATGGGGCCCAGCATGGTAGCCCAGCAGCTAAAATCCTCCCCTTAAACATGCCGGGATCCCATATAGGTGCCAATTCTAATCCCAGTGACCCCACTTCCCATCCAACTCCCTGCTTCTGGCCTGGGAAACCAGTTGAGGATGGCCCAAGGCCTTGGGATCCTGCACCCAAATGAAAGACCAAAAGAGGCTCAGGGTTCCTGGCTTCAGATCTGGACAGCTTCACCCGTTGTGGTCACTTGGGGAGTGAATCATTAGACTCAAGATTTTCCTCTCTGTCTCTCCTCCTCTCTGTTTATCTGACTTTCCAATAAAAATTTTGAAAAAATCTTGAAAAATCATAATAAATCTGTGTGGTTCTATAGAATAAATATATGAATTAACTAGGGAGAATCAACATCTTAATTTATTGTTCACTTATTTATTTTCATCTACTTGAAAGGGAGATTGACAGAGAGGAGAAGGAGATAAAAAGAGAGAGAAGAGAAAAGAATGATGATAATAGCCAGGGCTGGGCCAAGCTGAAGCCAGGAGCCAGGAGCTCCAACCAGGTCTCTCACATGATAGCAGGGAAAAAAGAACTTGAGCCAGCATCAGCTGCTTCCCAGGATGCACTTTATATTATCAGGAAGCAGAATCAGAAGCAGAGTAACCCAGATTTGAACTGGGAACTCCAAATATGAAGGTGTCCTAAGTGGTAATTCAACTACTGTGCCCCCCAAATACCTATTCCCAAAGCTAGTCTCAGGATTGATACTTGGTATAAACCAAAAGAGGACTCTGAAGTAGTGTTGTGTTATTTGAGTAGCCCTAAAAAATGACCACAAGGCAGTCTTCCCAGTGGTAAGTCGGGGTTTGGGGTGTTACACGTGGCCGTTCACTTTGTGTGGATGGAGACAGTGGCCCAAACATCAAAAGATACGTAGGTTCGATAGCCGTAGTAAATGGCCTAATTAACCAAGGACATGAAAGGAACAGGCCTGGAAAACTGAGGACAATATTGAGAAACAGCAAGTTCGATGAAAAGTCTGTACATTTTTTTTACTGAAAGGGCCACAGTAAATATTTCAGACTCATAGACTATACGGCTCCTATGGTGACCACACAGCTCCATGGTGGCAGTATGAAAGCAGCCAGATTCAATACATAAATAAACCAGTGACCACGGCAGGGTTTCCATAGAGCATTATTCACCAAGCAGACAGTGGGTGGATTTGGCCTGTGGGTTCTGGTTTGCCAACTGTGGGTATAGACAGACCTAGGATGTGGGAAAAAGTGTGACAATCTTGTTACTGCCTTTGTCGTTGGTCACATGAGACATCCACCCACAGAAGAGTGACTAGACAGCCGAACAGTGACTCAGCCAGTTGCTGTCAGCCTCCTGTTAGCACCCACCCCAGCTCAGGCCCAATCAGCTTAAGAATGGCGCTGCTGGAGCCTAGGCATGAGCTCCTACCCACTAGGGCTGATGCGGCTACTCCTGGTGAATCTGTAATAGAGGGCCATTCCTCAGGAAGATTACTCAACCCCCTGGTGCCAAGATGGTGATTAGGCCCCTTCTATTCTAAAAGGAGAACTATTTCATCTTATCTGAAATCAACACATCTTCTAGATAGTCTTCCTCAGCTTGTGGGGCCTTTGACAACCTGAACTGGGGACTTGTAGAGTGATTCACTGGTACAGAATTCTAACAGGGACCAGTGCTGAGGCATAGTAGACTAAGGCTCTACCTGTGCAGCTGGCATCCTATATAGGCACCAGTTCTTGTCCTGGCTGTTATACTTCCCATCCAGTTCTCTGCTTATGGCCTGGGAAGGTAGTAGAGGATGACCTAAGACCTTTTTTCTTTTTTTCTTTATTTTGGACAATCTTTACATAGTTCATTAGTGTACAAAGGTTCAAGGGCTACAAGAAAGTGGGGAAGACTATTATTTCCACACTTTTTTCCTGTATCTATGGTAAAGGGGGAGATAAAGGCAGAAGCCCCACCTGTCTCCCACCCATCCCAGGTCCCCGATGTAGGGCATGCTCCAAGGGTCTTGCTCAATTGGTTTTGATAATTCAACAATTATGAATCGCTGCCAGTCTCACCATTCCCAGCATGATGAGGTCACTGCAGAATCCACTGATTGACATAGTCCATCTTAGAGTTTTCATTTGCCCAGTTTTCCACTGCCAACATCTAGCTGGGGTAGTTGATTGGTTTGTTCTGTCCTCTGTTGTGGTGCCAGGTATCCTCTGCAGGTTCCGATAGACTGCCATATCCTCCATGTGTAGCTGCTTATGCTCTCCACTGCTCTGTCTGAGCCTCTGAGGAGGCTCGGCTCTGGCACTTGCACTCCATGGCAGACCATGGAACCTGCACTTCTCTTTATGGTTAGGGTTCTGAGTCTGGCAGTTCGATTTGGGAGATCCCAAAAGAAACTTTGTCTGAGGTGTTTCCAGACCAGATTCTTTTTTTTTAATTGATTACATTGCATTATGTGACACAGTTTTATAGGCCTGGGATTCTCCCCACCTCTCCCCAAAACCACCCCCCGCCCCGCATGGTAGATTCCTCCACCTTGTTGCATTACCGCAGTTCAAATTCAGTTGAGATTCTTTCATTGCAAGCATCTACCGAGCATAAAGTCCAGCATCTTATTGTCCAGATAAGTTCAACGGTTTCTTGGGGAGACCATCTCTCAGACCAGATTCTTGTGTGTACTTGCAAATACATGGCCCAGTACAATCCATTGCCTGAATCTGCTGGTGGTTGCTATTGCTGGGTCGGTTCTGTTTCCAGCCCTGTCTTCCACACGAACCAATGGGTGTTGAAGTGCATCTTGATTCTATCCAGCACACACTCGGCCCTCACATAAACCAGTGGGAGTTGCAGCCCATTCGGAGCGACCCACAATAACCCCCACCAGGTTCGCCTCCCTGTCCTGGTTCCTATGCTTGCCAGTATGTGTAGCAGACTGGTGCAAGCAAAAATTAGAGTGAGTACCAGTCTGTCCCATATCCCATTCAGCTCTCATACATGTCAATGGGCATTGAAGGCTAGTTCAACCTAACCAGTTCCACTATCCAGCCCACACAGATACTGTTGGATGCCTTTGTATCTAGCCACTCCTGCCCCGTCCTGGTTTTCGTGCTCTCCAGTGGGAGTGGTAACCCAAGAGGGAGGAGCCCACTATTTCCCTTCTAGCCCACTCCCACTCTCGGATTATGCACTCTCCAGGTGATTCTGGAATTTAACTTGACAGATTTAGCCTCCAGTGCCAGCTTCTGCCAGCTGATGCTGCGACAAAGCCCAACCAACCCTTACTCACTCTAATTTTTGCTTGCACCAGTCGGAACAGTCAGCCCAACCTGGCTTTTCCCTGATCTAATTCACATGAGGCCCACTTTGTAGCCCTGCCTGGCCTGCTCTGCCCCCATCCCAACTCACGCTCTCCAGTGGGAGTGATTTTCCAGCAGAGGAGCCCACAATTCCCTGCTGGCTTTGCTCCCTCCCTCCCTGGTTCTCACACGTGCTGTTTGGGCGCTGTGGCCACATCTGGCACATGTTACCTCACCTTGGCATTCCATAATGTGCACTGGTTTTTGTCGTGGCCAAACAGGCTCCGACCCACACTTTGTTCTGGCACTCAGATTCACCAGCGGGTGATGAGAATTGGTTCAGTCTGGTCTGCTCCTGACCCGTGCCAAATGTATGCCAGTGGGTATCTTTCCATGGCCTGTTCTGGGTTGTTCCCTATTATGCTTCTTGCACTTACCTTCAGGGATCCTGTCCTGCCAGAGGAGTTGCCCAGGCTCCTCCATCAGAACCTCTGCCAATGCCAGATTTTGTGCATATGGAGGGTAACCTAAGATCTTGGACCCCTGCCCCCACATGGGAGTCCCAGAGATTTCCTGGCTTCTAGTTTCTGATTGGCTCAGCTCCGGTTGTTGCGGCCATTTGGAGGGTAAACCAGCAGGTAGAAGGACTAACTTTCTGTCTCTCCTTTTATCTGTAAGTGTCTTTCAAATAAAAATAAGTCTTTTTTAGAAAAACAATGCTGCATAAAATCACCCCTGACCAAGAAACTGTTTACAGCAAGAAAGTGTGGCAGGGGCCATAGGACAATTTGGCCCACAAGTCCTATCACATCCCACATCACGGGGAAGCTTCTGGAGTAACATAGTAAAGTGAAGCAGTCACCTTTTGAAGCCATAGCTAAGGTACAGACTTGGAGATGATACTCAGAAGAAAAGGACATCGTCCCCAAGAGGCAACAGATGGCTTAATTTGACGGACATTCTAAAAGACAATGTCAATGTGGAAACCAGAGAATTTAGGTTCATTTGGTTCCAGTGACCATCTTTTTATTGGTGTTCCTGGGAACTTCGTGTTTTCTGCTCCCTCGGTTTAAAGTGTAATGAGCCTGGTACCCAGAGGGGAATACTTCCACTAAAGGCCATGGTAAGAATTCCCTATAGTTGCTGCCCAGGCCTCTTGAGTTCCTCATGCCAAGAGACTGGCAAGGAAAGAAAGGTGCAACAACACCATCAACTGGATATACTCTCCTTTTTTTAAAGATTTTATGTTTATTTTTATTGGAAAGGTGGATATACAGAAAGAAGGAGAGACAGAGAAGATCTTCTGTCCAACAATTCATTCCCCAAGTGATCACAATAGCCGGTGCTGTGCCAATCCAAAGCCAGGAACCCAGAGCTTCTTCTGAGTCTCCCACGTGGGTGTAGGGTACCAAGGCTTAGGGCCATCCTTGATTGCTTTCCCAGACCACAAACACGGAGTTGGATGGGAAGTGATGTAGCCAGGACATGAACCAGTGCCCATATGGGATCCCAGAGCATGCAAGGCAAAGTCTTTAGCCACCAGGTTATTCTGCTGGGCCCAGGATATACCTTTTAATGAGGTATGTGAGCAAGTCTTTGGGCAGTTTTTTCCCTTGAATTGTCCCTTTTAGTTTTTTCTTTTACTTGAAAGACAGCCAGAGATGTTCCATCCACTGCTTTGCTTCTCAAATGTCCACAACAGTCAGGACTGGGCTAGACTGAAATGAGAATGTCTCCCATGTGGGTGGCAGAGACAAAACTATTTGAACCATCATCTGCTACCTTCCATAGTGCACTCTAGCAGGAAGCTGGAATTGGAAGTGGAGTAGGCTCTCAAGCCCAGGTATTCCAATATGGAATACAGGTACCCAAACCACTATACTAAACCACTACACTAAATGCTCATCTCTCTATTTTTGTATGGATATGTTTAAGATTTATATCTAAATGTTATTCTCTCACTAAGTATGTGTAATGCAATTTTACTTGATTTAATTTGTATTTTATTCAGTAATAATGTCATTTGAAAAACAAATTCTTTTTAAAAATATTATTTATAAAATTAAATATATTTATTTTGCAAAGGCAGATTTACAAAGAGAAGGAGAGTCAAAGAGAAAGATCTTCCATCCACTAGTTCACTCTGCAAATGGCCAAAACAGACAGAACTGAGCCAATCTGAAACCAGTTGCCAGGAGCCTCCTCTTAGCCTCCCATGTAGGTGCAGGGCCCCAAGGCTTTGGGCCACCCTCTATTGCTTTCTCAGGTCACAAGTAAGAAGCTGGACAGAAATAGAACAGCTAGGACACAAACCAGTTCCCATATGAGATGCTGCTGCTTGCAAGTGGGGGATTGGTCAATGAACCATCATTTGACTCCAAGAACAGAAATTCCTTTTTAAAAACTGAGTAAGTTGCTGATTTATATTAAAGTTATTCAATTATAGACACACAAAGAGACAGAAATGTTGCTCACATCTGCTGGTTCGGTTGGGGCTGGGCAAGGTCAAAGTCGGGAGCTGGAAAATGAATCAAAGTATTTCATGTGAGTGGCAGGAAACCAGCTGCTTGAGCCACCATCTGCTGTGTCCTAGGGTGTGCCCTAATAGGCAGCTGGAATCCAGAGTGGAGTAGGGACTTAAACCCAGGAACTCTGAGAGCGGACACACACATCCTAGCCAGCATCTTAACAGCCAGGATAAATGCCCACTTTGCATGAGAAATTTTTATTAAAGATTTATTTTATTTTTATAGGAAAGGCAGATCAGATCTATGGAGAGAAAGAAAGACAAGAAGATCTTCCATCTGTTGATTCACTCCTCAGATGGCTGCTACAGCCAGAGATGAGCCCAGGCGCAGCCAGGAGCCAAAAGTCAGGAGCCTGGAGCCTCTTCTGGGCCACCTGCATGGGTGCAGGGTCCCAAGGCTTTGGACCATCCTCTACTGCTTTTCCAGGCCACAAACAGTGAGCTGGATGGGAAGTGGAACAGCTGGAACACGAACTGGCACCCATATTGGATCCTGTTACTTGCAAGGTGAGAATTTAGCCACGGAGTCATCGCACTGGGCCCACAACAGAAATTATTAAGTTTACATGAAGGTATTTGAAAAATCTCAGGGAGAAAGGAATGAAGAGGGCCCGGTGCGGTGGCACAAGTGGTTAAAGGTCCTCACCTTGCACGCCCGGGATCCCATATGGGCGCCGGTTCTAATACCGGCAGCCCCGCTTCCTTTCCAGCTCCCTGCCTGTAGCCCGGGAAAGCAGCAGAGGACAGCCCAAAGCTTTGGGACCCTGCACCCACGTGGGAGACCCAGAAGAGGCTCCTGGCTCCGGATCGGCATAGTATCGGCCGTTGCGCTCACTTGGGGAGTGAATCATCGGACGGAAGATCTTCCTCTCTGTCTCTCCTCTCTGTATATCCGCCTTTCCAATAAAAATATAATAAAATAAATCTTAAAAAAAAAAAAGGAATGAAGAAAAATATCTAGGGTGGGTATTTGAATTAGGTTACACTGCCACTTTCGAATCCCCTATTCCATATGGGAGTCCTTCGATCCAAGTCTGTGTTCTGCTTCTCACCCAGCTTCCTAACAGACACCCTGGAAGACAGCAGGTGATGGCTCAAGCATGGGGCAGATTCTGGGCTCCTGGTTCCAGCCTGGCATGGTCCTGTCTGCTGCAGGCACTTGGGGAGACAACCAGGCAATGGGAGGTCTTGGTCTCTTTCTCACTCTCTTCCTCTCTGTCTTTCAGATAAAATGAAAATAAATGTTTTAAAAAGATTGATTTGTGAAGTTGGAAGGCACAGTAACAGAGCAAGAGCAGAAAATATATTTACATAGATACCTTCCATCTACCGGTTCACTTCTCAAATGGCCACAGTTGCCAGGGCTAGGCCAGGCCCACACCAGGATCTGGATCTCCACCTGGGTCTCCCATTTGGGTGCAGGCCCGAGCACTCGGGTCATCTTCCACTGCTTCTCCAGGTATATTAGCAGGGAGCTGGGGTGGAAGTGGAACATCTGACACTTAAAATAGGGCTTACATGTTACCATCATTGCAGAAAGCGGCTTAACCAACTATGCCACAACACTAGCCCCCAGTATATATGTATTTAAAGATTTATTTATTTTTATTGGAAAAGCAGATATACAGAAAGAAGGAGAGACAGAGAGAAAGATCTTCTGTCTGTTGATTCACTCCCCAAGTGACCGGCAATGGCCATTGCTGCGCTGATCCAAAGCCAGGAGCCAGGAACAAGGAACTTCTTCCGGGTCTCTCATGTGGGTACAGGGACCAAAGGCTTTGAGCCATCCTTGACTGCTTTCCCAGGCCACAAGCAGGAGCTGGACGGGAAGTGGAGCTGCTGGGATTAGAACCAGCACCCATATGGGATCCCGGTGCATTCAAGGTGAGGACTTTAGCTGCTAGGCCACCGTGCCAGGCGGGACCATCCCACTATATTTTTAATTAAAGCTTAATTTATTTTAAAAAGTGCAAAAAAACATTTCAAATCCATGCAGTTATTTTATCATGTACATTTTCCATGGATATTTCAAAGACTCTTTGTTGAATGGATTCCAAAGATTTTTCCATCAGAAAATGTATAAATTAATTCTCTTAATGCTATTTTCTAGGAATTAAAAAAAAATTTAATTTATTTTTATTGAAGAGGCAGATATATACAGTCCATGTGCTGATTCACTCCCAAAGGACCCAAGACATCCTCCACTGTTTTCCTTGGCCATAAGCAGAGAGCTGGATTGGAAGTGGGAGTAGCCAGGACTCCAACTGGATGCCAGCACTGTAGGCCAAGGATTAGCTTGCTAAGCCACTGCACCTGATTTATGAATTTTTGAAGTACTTGAAGGTCAATTTTTTTTTCACCTTTTCTCTCTTTTTAAAAGATTTACTTATCTTTATTTGAAAGGCAGATTTACAGAGAGGGAGATTCAGAGATTTCCATCTGCTGGTCCACACCCCAAATGGCCGTGCTGGCTAGAGCTGAGGTGATCCGACATCAGGAGTTTCTTCCGGGTCTCCTCTGTGAGGGTAGGGGTGAGGATTTGGCCAATAAGCCATCATGCTGGGTCCCTGCTTTTTCTCTGAATACTTCTTTTGGGTCTTACTTAAGATATGTCTTTGCTGACTGCGGAAGCTATGAAGACATTTTCTGTAAATTGTCCTGTGAAGTTTTTGTGTTCGTGTCAGTTTAGCTACACGATCCAACTGAAATGCAGAGCTGTCTTTGGCTTGAATAGGAGGTCAAGGTCCTCCCCCTCAGGGGCAACTGCCACAGTCATCCTTTTCACTGATGCTGCACTTGCATCCTGAGCCATGTTCCAAGAAAGGCTGCGTTTGTCTTGGTTTTCTCATCTCGTTTAAACGAGTACCAGTAACATCATGTACAATTACAAAACAATCCTGAAATCTATCAGTGCAATTGCTTTGCTTTCCAAGATTATCTGTGCTTATATTTAGTTCAGTAAATGCCAGATTCCTTTAATATGTACGTTCTGTTAGTATTCAAGTATGGTGAGGCCAACAGTTCAGGTCACTGTTGCTATTGAAAAGCTAATTCAGGCCAGGTATGATAGGGTAGTGCCTTAAGTCCTTACCTTGCATGCACTGGGGGCTCAGGTGGGCGCTGGTTCATGTCCCAGATGCTCCACTTCCCATCCAACTCTCTGCTTGTGGCCTGGGAAAAGCAGTCGAGGATGGCCCAAAGCCTTGGGACCCTGCACCTGCGTGGGAGACCCAGAAGAACCAGTGGATAGAGGATTTTTCTCTCTGTATACCTGCCTTTCCATTAAAAATAAATACAACAAAAAAAGATAGCTTAGGGGAAAACAAAACAAAACAAACAAAAACCAGTTCGCTACCTGCATCACCCAAGAGCAAGGGGCATGCCATACAATGCAGGCCACACCAAAGGGCCCCAGGGACAATCAGGACAGAGGTAGAAGTTAGGACAAAGCTTGGGTAAGGGCGTTATCACAGGTAGGAATGTAAGAGGCAGGTAAACTGGCTAAGCAAGTTTAGTCCAAGTTAGTTTGAAAAAAAAAAAAAAAAAAAAGCAGGTTGCAGGGTAGTGGGGTTCTGTCCTGAGGTGACTGATACCTGGCCCTGGGCGATTAGGGTAGGGGAATTCTGGCCCAGAGTGTAGTGACCTGGGAGAGCCCAATAGAAAAGGCTGGATGGTTTTGCATATGAAAGGTTCCTCCACCAGGTAATCAGTTATCCAGCCCTGGGAGAGGCAGCCTTGCCTAGATCAACAAGGCCTCCAGCAAGTCAAACACACAAAAGAATAAAAACCTAGACTGTTAACACGTTGTTATTTCAGAACCAGTTACACACATAAATTGGCTGCAAGTCTTTGTTGGCCTCACACTAATTCACTAAAACAATTTGGGAAGAATTAATATTTTTTATTAACACTAAGTCTTTCCATTGATGAAAATAAAATACCCTAATTATTTTTTCTTTTCTTCTTCTTTTTTTTTTTTTAAAGATTAATTGTTTTGGCTCAGTAGCCTAGTGGCTGAAGTTCTCGCCTTACACACACTGGGATCCCAAATGGACAATGGACACAGGTTCTAATCCCGGTGGCCCCGCTTCACTTCCAGCTCCCTGCTTATGGCCTGGGAAAGCAGTGGAGGATGGCCCAGAGCCTTGGGACCCTGCACTGGTGTAGGAGACCCAGAAGAGGCTCTGGGCTCCTGGCTTTGGATCGGGTCAGCTCCAGACGATATGGCTATTCGAGGAGTGAATCAACAGACAGAAGATCTTCCTCTGTCTTTCCTTCTCTTTGTATATGTGACTTTCCAATGATAAAGTAAAATAATAAAATCTAAAAAAAAAAAAGATTAATTCTATTTATTTGAAAGAGTTATACAAAGGGAGACAGATTTTCACTGTTTCACTCCCCAAATAGCTGAAAACAGTCAGTGCTGGGCCAAAACAGACAGGAGACTAGAACTCCATCTAGGTCCATCTGGTCATTCCTACGTAAGAGCCAGCAGCCCAAGTCCATGGGCCATTTCTGCTTCTTTTCCAGCTGCATCAGCGGGAGCTAGATTGGAAGTGGAGCAGCAGGGACTCAAACCAATGCCCATAAGGGACCGTATTATCACACAGGCACTTCACTTGCTGTACCAACTCCAGCCCCTCATCCTTCTTGTTTTAGAGGGGCCTTCTTTAATTTCCACGAGTGATACTTGTTAGTTTTTGACTTGCACATCTTTTATTAAACTTATCTGGAGGTAAAATTTGATGTTATAAAAATGGTATTTTTGGGCCCGGCAGCATGGCCTAACGGCTAAAGTCCTTGCCTTGAATGCACTGGGATCCCATATGGGCACCGGTTCTAATCCCGGCAGCTCCATTTCCCATCCAGCTCCCTGCTTGTGGCTTGGGAAAAGCAGTCAAGGATGGCCCAAAGCCTTGGGACCCTGCACCCGCGTGGAAGACCTGGAAGAAGTTCTTGGCTCCCGACTTCGAATCGGCGCAGCACTGGCTATTGCGGTCACTTGGGGAGTGAATCATTGGACAGATTTTCCTCTCTGTCTCTCCTCCTCTCTGTGTATTTGACTTGCCAATAAAAATAAAAATAAATCTTAAAAAAAAAGGTATTTTAAATTTCATTTTTGTATCATTTACTGTTATTTTGAAGAACTAGTAATTGCTTTTGTTGTATTGATAGATCTGATAATCTTGCTAAATTCACTTAGTAATTCTAAAATTTTCATTTCTCTAAAAATTATTTTGAATTTCCTGCATACACAATCACATCTGAAAATGATCATTTTAATTTTCCCTTTCCATTCACGTACTTCATTTCTTTGCTTACATGTTTTTTTTTAAGATTTATTTATTTATTGGAAAGTCAGATATACAGGGAGGAGGAGAGACAGAGAGGAAGATCTTCCATCCGATGATTCACTCCCCAAGTGAGCGCAACAGCCGATGCTATGCTGATCTGAAGCCAGGATCCAGGAACCTCTTCTGGGTCTCCTACACCAGTGCAGGGTCCCAAGGCTCTGGGCTGTTCTTGACTGCTTTCCCAGGCCACAAGCAGGGAGCTGGAAGGGAAGTGGAGCTGCCTGGATTAGAACCAGCACCCATATGGGATCCCACGGAGTTCAAGGTGAGGACTTTAGCTGCTAGGCCACATCGCTGGGCTCTGCTTATATGTTTACACGGCTGGGATCTTCTGCTGTAACATAACTAGAAGTGACACATTTCTTATACCCAACCTCAGGAAGTTTTCAGTATTTCACATCAAGCTTTGTATATATCTTTATGTTTTGCTAGGGCAAACTCACATTTCTAGTTTTGTAAGAACTTTTTAAAAAAGATTTATTTATTTTCATTGAAAAGCCATAAATACAGGGAGGAGGAGAGACAGGGAGGAAGACCTTCTGCCTGTTGATTCACTCCCCAAGTAACTGCAGCAGCTAGAGCTAAGTTGACCCGAAGTCAGGAGCCAGGAACTTCTTCCAGGTCTCCCACTTGGGTGCAGGGTCCCCATGCAATGAAACATTAAAAGGCTAAACAAGGTTATTTTCTCTGGATACACTTTTGTGGTTTATCACAATCAAACATGACAAATCAACTAGCCATCAGTAAATAGCTTTCATTGTTTGACCAACACTGAGCCTCTAGGAAACTTTGTGATGACATTCTAGTGTGATGAGATAGTTTGCTTTTCCTTTCTAATTAATTGTTCTGACCAGTTGTTTCCAGTCACTTGGGAAAATTGCAAAGAGTGCTAATCTTGGAATGTTCACACATTCTTCAACAGAGCTGGTGTGGCTGCATAACGTAATGTTTTGTCATCTCATTGGATAAGCAAATAATCCAAGATTCCTTGTGCTTCAGTAACGTGATCCTCATAGTCTACTTCTGGATGCACTCAGTGAAAAACGAACATAAAATGTGGCAGTGCAGCAATATATATATAGTACATGAAACGCTGTAACTGAAGTGCACTCAGCAGTGGTAGGACTCAAAGAGAGCATCACAGGTGTCTGCTGCAGTCCCTGAGCTCTGTCATTGTATGGTGATGGCCACCAAAGATATTATGCAAACCCAGCGGGCATAGCTGCAATCTAATAGAATATCAACCCTGAAATATGAATTTCATATCATTTTCTTTTATCACAAAATATCCCTATGTGACACTTTTTCCAATCCATTCTGAGCTCACAGATTACACAAAAATAAGCAATCAGCTACAAAGTTTGTGTGGTGTAGAAAGTTTCTTTCTGGGTCTGGCACAGTAGCCTAGTGGCTAAAGTCCTCACCTGGCACATGCCAGGATCCCATAATGGTGCTTATTCATGTCCAGGCTGCTCCACTTCCCATCCAGCTCCCTACCTATGGCCTGGGAAAGCAGTAGAGGATGGCTCAACGCCTTGGGACCCTGCACCCACATGAAAGACTAAGAGGATATTCCTGGCTTCTGGTTTTGGATTAGTTCAGCTTTGGCTATTGTAGCTACTTGGGGAGTGAACCAGGAGACAGAAGATCTTTCTCTTTTCTCTCCTCCTCTCTGTATAACTGCCTTTCCAATATAAATGAATAATTTTTTTTTTTTTAAATCACAGTTACAGAGGCAGGAGAGAGAGATCTTTCATCTGATAGCTTACTCCTCAGGTGGCTGTAATAGGGCTGAGCCAGCCTCCAGTCAGGAGCTTAGAGCTCCATCCAGGCTTCCCATGTGGCTATAGGGACTCAAACACTCATGACACCTTCCTTTGCTTTTCCCCATATTAGCAGGGAACTGAATCGGACCCAGAGCAGCCAAGAATGGAACCAGCATTGGCATTGCAGGTAGCAGCTTTGCTGCTAACCCACAATGCTGAGCATGCATTCTGGTTTCTTGGTTCCTCAATTTCTACTTTCAAACCAGCTGGTCCTTGTCTCTCCATCCCTGGGTGCTGATTTAGTTTGACAGCAAGAAGTGGTTCCCTCCCTACTCTTTCCCCTTCCCCTGCACCCCAAGCATTTATTCTACCCACCTTCTTTAATACCTCAACCCTCCCACCTTAACTGGAGACCAACATGGGTCTCCATCCCTCTCAACTATGTAAATAATGTTAAAAATAAAATAAAATTTAAAAACAAAACAAAGCAAAAAAAAAATCAGCAAGTCCGCATCGTTGTGGTCATCTTTGTTTGATATTTTTTTCCCCAAGACAAATTACATTCAGCTTTATTAATGATTCTTTTAATAAATAACCATACAGGATTTTAGGCATAGACAGGATAAGGGGAGATGGTCATTACCAGTAGTGTCCAAACTACCTTCTTCAACGTTCTATCAAGGTTAGAAAGCCATCAAATGAGCCCCACCCAGTTTTAAATTTTGGGTTCTGAATGGGGTAAGTTTGGGGAGAGGGCTGACGTTTCATACTAAGCCTGTTACTGCACACTGCCTCATTAGTTGACCTGCCTTTCATGAGAATGAAATGAAAATGACAGTTATCAGAATACAAATCCAGAATCTAGACAAGCAACTGTCACTTTATGGTGTCACTGTGCGGTTCACATCGCTTGCTAGGCTGGTGGCATGTTTCGGGGGTCAGGTTCCCACTAGATCTGGGTTTAAAGAAGTGGAGGACATAAGCAAAAAGCAAATCCAGTTTTGCCACACCTCAAGATGTTTGTACCCCAGAGGCTCTGTGTGTCAGCAGCAGGGAGTCTCCCCTGGGAGTCACCAACACATCTCTCAAAACTTGGGACTTCTTACTCTGGTGGTGGGACACTTGAGCTATTATCGGCTGCCTTCCAGGGCATATCAGGAGGGAGCTGGATCACAGGCAGAGATGCAACACTTGGATGTGAGATGCAGGCCATGTCAATGGTGGCTTCCCTTCATGGACCACACCTGTCCCTCTTTGCTAATTTTAATTTTAACTTGCTTCTTTCCACATTGATGAATGCATTTCCAAAATGTCTCAGCAATTACATTGGAGAAATACACCACAAGTTTATTTCACAATTTCCTCTTTGGGGACCCAGAGGTTGTGGTTAGCTTTTCAGGAGAATAAACACACTTCCGCAGGCTACTTGTACAGCTGTACAGTACAAACTCTTAGGAGCCCGTGGACAAGTCACGACATTTATACTTTCAGAGGATTTTCCCAGGGATTGCCAGAATTCCCTTCAACAACATTACATAATGGCATGCCCAGCAGCTACAGGTGCCTTTCAGCATGAAGCCAAGGCTGGCTGTTACCATTCTAGCCTCTCTGCCAATCAGATAGATAAAAAATGGCATCTCCGTGCTGTTTCCATTTGCATTTCTTTGAGGTTGACAGGTGTAGTAGGCTGATAATGGCTCATTCACAAAGAAAGGCCCATGACCTCATGCCTCGAACTTGCGGATGTTTAAGAAAAGGTGTGAGTAAATCAAGGTCCTTGACACAGTGGATTATGCAGGGTTAGTGGGGTGAGTCCCAAATGCCATAACAAGTGTCCTTTCTAATATGAAAAATGTGTGTGTGTGTTTTTAAAAAGATTTGTTATTTGAAAAGTAGAGTTACAAAGACAGAGTGAGAAAGCTTACATTTATTTGTTTACTCCCTAAATGGTTAATATGGCTAGGGCTGGGCCTGAAGCCAGGAGCCAGGAGCCTTATTTGGGTCTTCCTTGTGGATGCAGGGGTCCAAGCACTTGAGGTATCTTCTGCTGCTTTCCCAGGCGCATTAGCAGAGAGCTGGATGGGAAAGGAAGCAGCCAGGATGCTGCTGTGTTGCAGACTGCAACTTAACATGATATACAACAACACCAACTCCAAAAGGAGAGATGAGACACTGACAAGATTCGGCAGCCTAACCCCGGATCCAGGGATTGGAGGAATGTGACCACAGGTTAAGGAATGAGAAGAGGATGCGAGAGGAAGGAGGCTAGACACATTGCCTGTGGCGCCTCCAGAGAGAGCTGTTCTTTCTTTTTCTAAAATAAAAGTCTGTCTATCTATCTAAAAGGGCATAGTGGTACGCACACACACCGCTTCCAGTCTCTGGTTCACTCCCCAAGTAACCCGGAGCAGCTGGCTGGGCTAGGCTAAAGCCAGGAGCCAGAACTCCATATAAGTCTTCCTGGGGGTGGCGGGGTCCAAGCACTTAGTCCATCATCTGCTGCCCATCAGGTGCGTTAGCACGTGGTTACATCAGAGGCAGAGGAGCTGGGACTCACTCAGCATTCGGGAATGAATGTGGGGATCCCAACCCTCAGTTTACCTGCAGCATCACAGCATCTATCTCTACAGCTAATGAACCTGATTATGGGATTCTGTCCCTCACACATGTGATGGAAGACATTCCAGGGGCTGGTGTGGTGGCACAGGAAGTAAGATACTGCATCCTACATCGCATTGCTGAATATTCTGCTTCCCTTCCAGCTCCCTGCTAATGTGCTTGCAAAGGCAGTGGTTAATGGCCCAAGAGACTGGGCCCTGGTCACCCGTGTGGGTAACTCAGGGTCTCAGACTTGCTGGTTCTGCCTGGCCCAGTGTTTGCTGTTGTGAGCCTCGGGGGGAGTGAACCAGCAATTGAAGCATCTCTATCTTTTTGTCTGTAATGCAAGGAAAATACAACAATTTTAAAAAGAGATATAATTCAAGGGAACAGATATTCGGCCTAACTTGGAGACCATCTGCATCCCATATTAGAGTACCTGGGTTTCACTGTGGACTATGGATGGCTCCCGATTTCACCTTCTTACTAATAGGAACCATGGGAGGCAGTGAGGATGGCTCAACTAACTGGGTACCAGTTGGCCACCTGTGAGCCCTGGAGTGAATTCCTGGCTTCAGCCCAAACCCTAGCCCAGCTAGTGTGAGCATTTGGAAAATGAACCTGCGGATGGCAGTTCTCTTCCTTAAAGAAACAAACAAAATACATACATATTCATGATATATGCTTTTTGGAAGTATTGTATGAGGTTATTTTCATATATGGTCTAAAAAACACCAAAGGCATGTCTGCTTCTTGTAATTAAATACTAATAATATATGCAAAAGTCAAAAAGAATGCTGCCCCTCTCCTTACACTTACCTTCTTTCCCAGAGATATTCATGGGTAAGAACTGAACTCTCAGGCCAGTACTGTGGTACAGTGGGTTAGGCTGCCACGTGCTTCACCAGCATCTCATATGGTCACAGGTTTGAGTCCCAGCTGCTCCACTTCCCATCCAGCTCCATGAGGCACTGGAGAAGGCAACAGAAGATGGCCTAAGTGCTTGGGCCTCTGTACCCTTGTGGGAAACCCAGATGAAGCTTCTGGCTCCTGGCTTGTGCCTGTTGTGGTCATTGGGGGAGTGAACCAGTGGATGGAATATCCATCTCTCTCTCTGAAACTCTGTCTTTTAAAATAAACAGAATGAGAAAGAAGTGAATTCTCAGATTTTTCCTATGCAAAAACAAATCATGTTGTCATCCTTGCGCAGGGGCCATGTTAATCTAGTTAGTGTTAAAGATAATATCTTACACTTATAGGTCTTTCTTCAAAACCATTCCTGGTCCACGTATCACATCCTTTCTCTTGGAGGAAAAACAAAGACTGTGTCCCTGGTGCTTGGCTCTCGGACTGGCTGGCTTCCTCTCCATTCGCAGGAATCTTTGTAGGAAAGTCCTCTGCCAGCTAGCTGGGCTTCGGGCAGTTCCAGGCTGCTTTCCTTAGTCAATCCCCACTGGGGGAAGGGTTTTTGTTGCTGTTGTTTGTTTTTAAAATTGAAACTGGTTGCAGAAGTTTGGTATGTTACTGTCATTCATTGTAACAAGTACTTCTCCACTTGAGACTTTTTCTTATATTCACTGACCTCCCAGTCAGGCTTTGCAACGAATGCAATCGAAATCCATTCTGAAGCCAGGACAGCGATGATACAAATTTGGAGCCCAATTCCCGGGTAGTGAGGAGAAAAGCGTCGAGGCCCTCTATGGACACCTGGACTTGTGGAAAGCCTGGGCCGGAACGAGGGGCGCGTCGAGACTCCTCCTGAGGAGAAAGGGGCGGATTTCGGGAACGCCGCAGATCCCTCAGGACCCCGCAGATCCCTCAGGACCCCCGCAGATCCCTCAGGACCCCTGCTCCGCCGTCTCTGACTGGCGGCATGGCGGAGGCCGTCGGAGTCCCGCATTTCAGGTACGCGGGGCTGTGTGGGACCGTGGGCGGCCGACGTGCGCGGCCCAGGCTTTCCCGCAGGGGGCAGTGCCGGCCGCTGCGATGGCGCGAGGGGGTGCGACGAGGCGCAGAGTTCTGGGGGGTTCTTGGGAAGAAAGTTGTGAGCTGTGAGGGGGCGGAGGCAGGGGCGGCGGGGCTCGGGGCGGGGTGGCGTGGGGGCGCAGCCCCCGGAAGGTGCGAGCGAGCCGGGCGCGGGGAGCGCCGAGTGAGCGCGCCCGGCTCTCCGGGCTCCGCGGGCGCGCGGGTGTCAGCTTGCAGCCGGGCTCCTCCCTCCGGCCCCCCTGCCCGGCCGCGCGGGCCCTCCCTCCTTCCCTTGCTCGCCCCTCCCCGGCGGGCCAGGCGCTGGGACGCCCCGACCGACCAGGCGGCGGCGGCGGCGGCAGCGGGAGAGTTGGGGAGCCCCAGGCTCGGTGCTGCCGCAGACACCGGAGCCGAGTGGTCCCCGCCCCGGCCGGGCCGCGCCGGGCCCGCTTCCCGCGGGGCCACGCCCTGTCAAACTTTGTTGCTGCGGCGGCGAGCGGAGCCGAGCGGGCCGGCCAGCGGGAGGGAGGGGCGCCGGGCCGGGCCGGGCAGGGCGCGGGCGGCCAGGGGCTCCGAGAAGCGGCGGCCCCGGCCCCGCGGCCCCACCATGCCCCAGCTCGGTGGAGGCGGCGGTGGCGGTGGCGGCGGCGGCGGCGGCGGCAGCGGCGGCGGGGGAGGCAGCGGCTCGGGCGCTGGCGCGGCCGGCGGAGGAGACGACCTCGGGGCGAACGACGAGCTGATCCCCTTCCAGGACGAGGGGGGCGAGGAGCAGGAGCCGAGCAGCGACAGCGCCTCGGCGCAGCGGGACCTGGACGAAGTCAAGTCATCCTTGGTCAACGAGTCTGAGAACCAGAGCAGCAGCTCGGACTCGGAGGTGAGGCGACTTCGCGCGGCCGCCACCCCTACCCAGCCCCCAAGCCCCCGGCAGGAGGGGGACCCCGGCCCGGCTCCCGCTCACCCGCCCTCGCCTTTGTGTCTCCTCCACAGGCGGAGAGGCGCCCGCAGCCCGTCCGGGACGCTTTCCAGAAGCCGCGAGACTATTTCGCCGAAGGTACGTGCTCAGCCGGCCAGCTCTGCCCCCCGGCCCCCGGCCCCCGGCCCCCGGCCCGCGCTGCGCACCTCGTTTCGTGCGGCCCACGCGACCCGGCTCCCTGCCCTGCGCCCCTCTCGCCTCGGACTCCTGGGATCGCGCGTGGGGAGGAGGTCGTGAAGGGGGTGACGTCGGAGTCCTCTATCGCGGCGCTGTCCGGGGGGCCCGGGCCTCACCCGGTCTTGGTCTCATTTGCAGTGAGAAGGCCCCAGGACGGCACGTTCTTTAAGGGCCCCCCGTACCCTGGGTACCCCTTCCTCATGATCCCGGACCTGAGCAGCCCGTACCTCTCCAACGGACCCCTGTCTCCGGGAGGAGCGCGCACGGTGAGCGTCCTTGGAGCTGCGCCGGGGCGGACGGGCGGCTGGGGCCCGGGACCGACCCGCAGGATGCGCCCCCCGGCCCGACTGGGCCTTGGGGGGATGGGGCCTCCTGCACCGGTCGCGGGCAAAACTTGTTTGCGGAGTTGAACCGACTCTGGCGGCGGAGGAGAGGGCGAGGCTGCGTTGGCGGCTGCTTGGATGCAAAGTAAAGTTCTTGCAACTTTTCCAGTTCTGTGGACCGTGGCCAAGGGGTCTACCTCTAGGATCTTCCCTGGTTTCCAAAAGTCTGTGCCCGCAGCACAGAACTTGGGAGTGTGTGTGTGTGCCTGCTCCTGGGGGTCTCGTTTTTTCTTCATAGGCTCTCCTTGGCAGTTGGGCAGGGAGCTAGGGGAGCTGAGGCTGGCAATGTTGCATCGGCTCTCTCTGGTTTCCTCGCGCTGGCGGACCGGCTGGGAGCTGGTTCCTAAGAAACCCAGTGCTGATGGCGGGTTATTCACAGCTCCGCTCCCCGCCCCCAGGCCCCCGCTCCCTGGCCGGCCTCAACTTTTCTGCGGGGCTCTGGATTTCAAACCGCCCTGAGGATCTTGAGGGCCACCCGAGGCATTCTTCAAGTTGAGGAACTTGGCTTTTTCCTTCTTTTGTTACTGGCTTTTCTCATTTAAAGCGAGCGCTGGGACACTTTAAACCTGTTAATGGGCATGCATTGTGTGCTGCACGCTGGCATTTAGAGCGGTGATTAAGCAAATTGACCGGGGCCCCAGACGACGTGCAAATGAGGGCGGATTCCTGCGCCCCCCTTCTCTGGGACTCCGCTCCCGCCCCCCGCGTTGCGAGGGGCACTGCCTGGGACTGGTGAGCCCTTTGTGTCCCCAGAGCCTCTACCCTATTTCCAGCTTCCAGCCCAGGTGTTGGGGTTGATGGCTGAACTTGGCTGCGTCGGGCCCCTGCATCCTCTCACAGGGTCCGCACCTCCCCATCCCTGCTCGCTTTCCAGGGTCTTCCACTTCATTGTTGGTTGAGGACATATGGAGGCCTGGTTCTTAGAGGCAGGGTCTGAATAAACGCACCTCATGCTGTAGCTGCCTTCAAATCATGATCATAGTTCAAGAAACGCTAGTGGCTGGAATGGACCGTTCTGGCTGGCATTGATGTGGCCAGCTCTTTGGATTCTATTGGGGCCATTCTCACTGTCAGGCTGTGTGCCAGTGTGCTCTTTACCGGAGGGAGCAGGAGTGGAGCCAAATGGACCTTATAACCTTGGCCTTGCTGCTCTGGAGCACCCCACGGAGGTTTGAGGGCGTCCTTGTGCCAGGAAACCTGGCTATGGGATTGTCTCATTCTTGGTGAAAGAAAAAAAAGGTGTGTCAAGAAGCTGAGCCAGGCAAGCTGTGGCAGCTTTGGCCTTGTTGCCTGCAAATGGTGATGGAGAGTATAAGTCTGTAGCAGTGGTTACAGGGGAGGGTCATGCCGCTGGAATCCATTGGGAAGGATTTGAGGAGAGAGAGGGACCTGCAAGCGCTGCCTTCTGAGTTTGAGCTCTGAACTATGAGCTGGTGGTGTGGAAGGCACTGAGTGACTGACTGCTTCCCTTCGAAGCAGGCTGTTCCAGCGCTCAAGTTCACATCATGGACCAGGATTGCATCAACTGTCACCGAGGAGCCTACACGAAGCAGACTTTCTGCCTGTGTCCCCTCCTCCCATCCTTCTACTGTCTTTTGTGTTTTTTAACCTAGGAATTTCCTAAAGCTGATTCTTGCTGATATTGGGAATTCTTGGTTATTAAATCCAGGCCTGTGTGGGATTTGGGAGCCCTACTTGGGCAAGCCGACTCTTCTACATCGCCGCTCATCCGTGCAGCTCCTCCTTGCTCTGACCCATGTCACCGTCCTACCTTTTGACCCAGTCAGGATACCCACCACCCACTCTCTGAAGGACTTAGCATCCTACTCCCATACCAAATCTTGTCTGCCGGTGAATTGTTCTTTGGGAAGGAAGTTTTGTTTCCCTGGTGTTTTTTTTTTTTAACCTCTCATGGCTGTACTGTATTGTCAGCCCACCTGGTTGGTTGTTGATGGACTGAGGAGGTTAGCTTGGTGCAGTGAAACCTTCGAACTGGTCAGTGCCCTAGGATATCCTGGCCAGTAAGGAGACACCTGAGTGCTGGTTTGGACTGCAGGGCTGAGCTGATTAACAAGTCACCTCTGGGCGATTGTGTTAATGGTTAGTCTCCCTGCAGGTGAAGGATAGGTGGCCCTCTGTGATTTCTCAGTCTGGTAAAATGATGTGCTGGATAAGGGATGGGGGAAGGAGGAAGGCAGGAGCCAATGGGCTTTTAGTGGGGAAAGGTGCCAGGCATGTGTGAGCCAGTGTCTGTTCTTGATATCTTAGTTCTAAGTTGCATAACTTTGGTGTTGCTGGCTGTAAGGGCTATAAGGGGTGTAAAGTTAAGTGACCCCAGTTCTCTGCTGCTTTGACACCTTCTGAAAAAAACAAGGCAGAAGCAAAAGTGAAGTTGGTTGAATGTTAGAGGACCTTCAAGTAGCAGGCAGCAGACCCCAAAACCCTTACCCACTGGTATAATTCTGCCGACCCAGCTGGGGGCAGCCAGTCCTACAGTCTGGCCACCTCCTCCCCCTGCAGCATCACCTTTGCCCTCTACTCTGTCTTGGCCGGGATGCTGGGAAGTGGCTTCTTCCTGAGGCTCTTTAGAGAAGAGGTCCCCTTAACCTGGGGTGTGTGCCAAGCTTTTCAGCTGCATGTAGCTTATCTGCTCTGGGACCCTGGGACCTTAGCAGAGGGCAGGGGCTGCCACTAGCCATTTTCACCATTTCTCAGAACCATACGAAATCATCCATTCATTCACCACGTGGCTTTCTGGGTTTCCCAAACCTACTCTGTGCCGCTGAGTAGAGCTCTGTCGGGAAGATGTCATTGAGCACATTAGAAACTGGAGGTCAGAATGAGCTGGAAGGTGATAGCCAGAGAGCGCCGACTGTGGTTCTGCAAGCTGACTGCAGAGTGAGAGAAAGGAGTTCGGCTGGGACTGCCATGGCAGTGTGCTGGTGACATTTAGGAAGGAAGTGGCCCCAGGAATGGCCACCTGGGGAGTCTGATTTGGGGTCAGTGTACTGATCCAGCAGCTGCTGCCCTGCACCACCAGCACAAGTTGCTCGTGTCTTTCAACTGTTCCATAGGCTCATTTTAGGTCCTTTGTGGCCCACGGTTTAGCATGGACAGTTTAACCATGCTCTGAGTGTTCCTGTTACGCAGACAGAAAGGGGCCACAGTAGCAATGCTTTGTATGTGGGTAAAGAGACTGCTGAGGGTTTGTACGTAAACGCTAAGGAAAACCTTTCCTTGTAGAAGTTCAGAGTAAACATGCTGCTTTTGGTAAAATGCTTTAAAGATGTTTCATCTAAATATAGCTTCTGTTCCATTTTTTTTTCTAAATATAACACAAGGTTTAATGAGGGCTTTTCACATGGAGGGAGCTTTGCTGAGGGCCCGCCTGTGTGGCAGGAGTTTTGGCATTGGGATTGCTGGAATGACATTTGGTGACAAACGCTGGGAAGGACTTTGGACTGTGTTCATCATTTTTCTTTGTGTGGGTGGATCTGATATTGTGGGTTATAATTTCCAGAAGTTACAGTTTGGTCTCATTCTTCATTGAATTTTGAAAAAAGTCAGGCTGGCTCACTCACACACACGCGCGCGCACACACACGCACACACGTCGACCCTTCAAGAAAGAGTGTTCCAGCCTTTGCTGTAACATACAGTGGTACAGAAAGAATTGTGTGATTAAAAAGAATTAACTCACTGGAAAATCTTGTCAATGAAAAGCTCTGCTGCCATTCCGATTTACAGGTAACTTCCATTTGTTAAATTGGGAAAATTCAGGTACCTGTTTTAAGCTTCACTAGTAATGCCTTGATTTCAGTGGCTGATGTTTCTTGGGTATGTATCATGGCCAGTGGCTGAGGAAGTATGGAAGATAAGATTATTGGATGCATTTTTTTGTTGCAGAGAATTGGAAACTTGAGTTTTGATAAGGTAGTGTTAGTACTGCAGAAGGAAATCTGAAGAAAAGTTTCCAGAATAAAGAGAAGTCTGGAAACATTGCTTTGAGCAGGGGTGATTCAGAAGATAGGTAGAGAGGGAGGTAGTAAGTGAGTCCTGGAAACTCACTCATTTTTAAATTGAAAATAATCCTTATTAACTATTTTAAATTATTTAGTGCAGAGATATTTAGAGTAAAACATAAAAATCTTATCTCTCATTTTGTTTTGTTTTTTAAAATTTATTTTCATTGGAAAGGCAGATTTATAGAGAGGAGAGACAGCAAGAAAGATCTTCCATCAGTTGGCTTATTCCCCAGATGGCTGCAATGTCTGGGCCTGAGCCGGTTCAAAACCAGGAGCCAGGAACTTCCTCTGGGTCTTCCACGCAGGTGCAGAGTCCTCCATTGATTTCCCAGCTCACAGACAGGGAGCTGGATGGGAAGTGGAACAGCCTGGACATGAACCAATGCCCATATGGGATCTTGATGCTTGCAGGGGAAGGATTAGCTAGTTGAGTTAGTGTGCCGGCCCTATTAATATTTTTTTTAAGATTTATATTTTTTTAATTGGAAAGTCAGATATATAGAGAGGAGGAGAGACACAGAGTAACGTCTTCTGTCTGCTGATTCCTCCCCAAGTGGCCACAATGGTCAGAGCTGAGCTGATCTGAAGCCAGGAAGCTCTTCTGGTTCTCCTATGTGGGTGCAGGGTCCCAAGGCTTTCCCAGGCCGCAAGCAGGTAGCTGGAAGGGAAATGGGGCTGCCGGACACAAACCAGTGCCTGTATGGGATCCTGGAGCGTGCAAGGCGAGGACACTAGCCACTGGGCTACTGTGCCGGGCCCTCCCATTCCATCTTTTTTCCTTAAGATTATTTATTTGAAAGAGTGACACTCTTCTATCTCTGGTTTACTCCCCAAGTGGTCACAATAGCTGGGGCTCGGCCAGGCCAAAGTCAAGAACCTAGAACTCCCTCAGAGTCTCCTGTGTTGGTGACAAGGACGCAAATGCGTGAGCCGTCATCTGCTGGCTCCTAGGATGGATTTGTAGAAAGCGTGGTTAGAAGAGTCAGTACTCCGATACTGATGGAATGCAGGTGTCTTTAGCACAACTTAACCCACTGTACTGCAACACCTGGCTATTCTCTCATCTTAAAGTAGAAGCCAGTACAGGGAGAGCGAGCTTATGATGGAAGAAGTTCAGGGTAATTGGAATACAGCTGACTTAATTCTGTTTGCCTGGAAGGCTAAAGGACCAGGACATGGGAGACTTTGGATGCCAGACAGAGAGCTGATCCCATTCAAGAGGCAGCACAGAACCAACAAAAGTTATACCAGGGGCCTGGCAGCGTGGCCTAATGGCTAAAGTCCTCTCCCTGAGTGTGTCGGGATCCCATATGGGTGCCGGTTCTAATTCCGGCAGTTCTACTTCCCATCCAGTTCCCTGCTTGTGGTCTTTTTTAAAAAATTTATTTTTTTCTTATTACAAAGTCAGATATACAGAGAGGAGGAGAGACAGAGAGGAAGACCTTCTGCCTGTTGATTCACTCCCCAAGTAACTGCAGCAGCTAGAGCTAAGTTGACCCGAAGTCAGGAGCCAGGAACTTCTTCCGGGTATCCCACGCGGGTGCAGGGTCCCAAGGCTTTGGACGGTCCTCTTCTGTTTTCCCAGGCCACAAGCAGGGAACTGGATGGGAAGTGGAGCTGCTGGGATTAAAACTGGCGCCCATATGGGATCCTGGTATGTGCAAGGCGAGGACTTTAGCTGTTAGGCCACGCTGCCAGACCCAAATAAATAAATCTTTTTTAAAAAAAGTTACACTAGAAGTGGCCTGTATATCTGTTTGCAAAGATGATGATAGTTTGGGGATTATTGGAAGTTGAAGAGCAGTTAGGAGGTTCATGGGAATCAAGGCTGAGGAGTAGCAGAGAGGTGGGGTAGGCTGGGAGGGACTGGGATGGTTGTCTGCAGAGATGTGGGGGAGATGTGGGGTCAAGGGCAGAAAATGGGTGATGTCACAGTTAAGTGCTGGGATCTGAGCCAGGTTGACTTGGGGAGTGGTTTCTGCAGGGGGAGTGCTGGCCTTGTGTCCTTTGCTTCCCAGCACTGGACAGATGCTCTCCAAATAGCTGGGCAATAACCAAGCCTGCACAGGATGTGAGAGGCTCCCATCTGGAGGGATTCAGTTTCATTGGAGACACTCAGGGGTTGAGGGTACATTTGAGGATGTGGTTGAGATTCTAGCAGCTGGATGATGCAGAGTAACAAGAGAAGGGGGCAGAGAGTTCAGGAGAGGAAGAGGCAGGTGGGAGGGAGGCTGGAGAGCCCAGGGATTACAACATCCTGGAAGCTGATGGTAAAGAAAGGGGTGTGCCTTCCACACCTCACCTTCTGCCCATCGTGGCCCAGAAGATGCTGAGAAACCAGGCCAGAGACAACCTGTTTAAGTAGACTGGCGGTGGGTAGAGGGAAGGGAATAACTGCAGGCTTAGGACAAAGTATATTCAGGATAGTGCTGTGGAAATTTGTAGGACAGGGCTGGAGATGAATGGGAGAGACCATAGGGGAAGAGGAAATGAGACTGAGGGCTTGGACAGGAAGACGGGCTTCTCCCTTCCCTGTGGAGGATGCTCTGCAGTTGATGTCCTCCCAATTTTAAGGAGTAGTTCAAGAGTTAAGGACAAGGACACAGGAAGTTGCAGAGATGGAGCTGGGGGAAGAGGGAGATTGTGCTTTGGATAGCTGGGTGGCTTTTTGTTATTCTCAGTGACACCCAGGGCAAGTTGGCTGGGAGGGTGGTGGTCCTGGAGTCCTGTTGGCAGCAGGGAGACTGTGGACCCTTTCATCTCTACCTGGCTATAAAGCTGCAGATGAAGTGCATATTAAGTAATGGAACATTTGTGCATTGATTGTACTTGCAGGCACAACTGGGAAGTTTTTCCTCCATTTCTGGAGCTGGATAAAGATGGTTTTGAAGGAGGATAGAGATGGGAGTCAAAATACAACCTGCTTGCAGTTGGCAGCAGATAATTGGGGTACTGGATGAGTCACTGAGAATGTGGAAGTACTTGGTATGTAGGAAACTACCCCAGGTTTTTAAGCAAGTGTGTACTTAGAAGAGGTCTTTTACCCTGCCCCTTTTTAAAACTGATGTTCACCCGAGAGATGATGAATCAATTGGCCTGGAATCCAGAGCTCAGCATCTTGATTTTTTTTTTTTTTTAAGACTTAGAGAATTTCCCCAGGTGACCATAATTGCCAGGGCTGGGCCAGGCTCAAGCTTCATCCAGGTCTTCCACCTGAGTGGCAAAGGCCCAAACAGTTGCTTTTTCCCAGGCCTTTAGCAGTGAACTGGATCAGAAGAGGTACAGCCAGGACTTGAACCGGCACCCCGGCTGGGAAGCCAATGACTTTATTTGCTACGTCACAGTACTGACCCTTGCTTGTCCTTTGCCTTATTTCTTCCCAAACTGGATTGGATTTCGGAAATGGTAGAATAAATGCAGTTTCCAAAACCTTGGCATTCAGGAATGAAGGGAATTTGAGGAGGGAGGGAACTCGGCCTTTTACCTCCGCAGGCAGGTGCTGCCCAGAGGACAATCTTGGGATGCTGTACGGTTTTTTTCCTGAGACTGGAGATGCTCTGACTCACCTTGGTTGATACCTTTAAGATTCTAGAGCAGATTAGCAAGCCCTCCATCTTTCCTTTTCCTTGTGTGCACCATCTATAGAGACTCACGGGAAAAAGAACGTAGACTTTAGAAGTACATTTCTGAGTTTGCCACTAAAATCACACACGTATTTTCCTTAACCTAGACCTTTTTAGGAGTTCTTATGGAATCATAAAAAGGTGATAATTGTTACTGGGAGTCCTTAAGACAGGAAATGAATTCACACTCATGCTCTCCAACGGTTACAGCATTTTTGGAAATCTATTTCCATTTCTATTCCACAGGGGGAACAAGGCCTCAAGTGTTTACTGTAGTTGCAGAAAATAAACATGAAGTTCACAAAAGAGCAAGTTGTAAGCGGTTCTTAAGTATGTGAAGTTGTGTTCAACTTCCCAGGTTGTCCAGAAAATGCTAATGAGGGCAAGGATAATTTGTTTGGCCAGTGAAACTAACGTTAAGTTTGTCTGACTAAGACCTTTGAATGCTGGCGATTGTGTTAAATGGCTGCTCTTTCTGGCTCTTGTTGAAGGGTGTACATAGCTCCACCCCATTTGGAAAACACTTGGCAATGGCTACACTAATCTTAGTATTTTTCATAGCTGCTAACCTGCTGAGAAGCTGATGCGTGTTACTCCCATTTTGCTGCTGTGCAAATAGACTTGTGGAGGTCAAGTATCTTGAATAAGGTTCCACGACTTGGTAACCTTGTTACCAGCTTGGTTGTGAATCAAAAGTCTTAAGTCTTCCCACTGTACCTTTCCTCACACGCCTGGTAACACCGGCTGCTCCTCCCTCAAGTGGAAGGACAGAGACCTCTGTTTTCCCAGTTCAGCAAGCCCAATGTGAGTTGTCTGTTGGGTGGAGAGCAAAAAGAGTAGCTCCAGCTTTACAAGTTGGGTCTGGGAGTGGATTCTCCGAAACAAGATCATTGTGTCACTGAGTAGGGGCCTGTAGTAGCCTGTGCTAGCCATGCTGCCCTGTATGGCCTGCGCCAAGGACCACCACACAGAACCTGGGAAGAAGTGGGACCTGCTACCATTCTAGTCTGTCCGGAAGTGAGAGGTTGTTTTTCCTGGCTGGCATCAGTGAGGGTCTTAGATATGGGAGATTGTGGAGTAGTCAGCTCATTTTCTCTCCCTGGTTTTTGGATTACAGCACAGTTTGGTTAACAAGCCAAGCTCCGGCAAACTGAGTATGCAAATTCTATTTCTTCGTGGTTCACTTTATAAAGTACTTTTATAAATTGGTGGCTTTGTTTAAGCTGTCTACAAATCAAAGATCAGGCTTAGTCATCTACCAAAAAAAAAGCTATTTTGATATAAACTTAGTATTAAAGCAATAAAAATGTTTATTTACACAGACTTTAAGAATTGCAAATTGCAGAGGAGGTGTAAGTCTTTTTCCTGTTCCCTTCTCTCCATCTCTCTCTCTCTCTCTCTGTGTATTAAGATACTTGCAGTTGGAAATCATGAAATTCAGTAGTTTAGTCTTGACTTTCCAAATGATCTCTAAGGTAGGTGGTCTCTGAAAACATCAGGGCGGAGGACGTCCTTCTCAGACTGGTTGCTGGAAGTTGGGGAGGCCCTTGGGATCCTACCTGAGCACCCCTGGAGACCTCAGGGTGACATACATCCCTTAGGCCTCATAAAGGGAATAGAGCCATTGTTTTAGGGATGACTGTGGAAAATGTGCAGAAGAAAATAGAAAGATTGTAAGTTTGAGAGGCGGGGACTGAAATGAAGAAACAGATGGATCTGATGCTGAGGGAGAAAAACAAGAGGTTGGAATGAGTGGTATGAAAATCGGATCAATTTACAAGTCCAGAGTTGTTGGCAGTCACGATTTCTGATGGCTGGAACTGCACTCCCCTCCACAAATTCCAAAAAAGGATATGTCAGGGTCATTGAAATCAGTGGAGCGTGGAAGACATGCCTTCTAAGGGTGGAGTGTGCTGGATGTTCCCCGCCAAGGTTCTAATCGCAGACCCTCTGGGAGGGCCCTATAATCCTCAGAGCAGATGAACCTTTCCAGCCTGTCCCACAGGTGCCCAGGTTTGGCTCAGGAGGCCTGTGGCCTGAGAGTGGTAGGACTGTCCTCTCTCTACCTCCCAGGGAAGTCCTCAGCCAGCTCCACAGACAATGCACCTCCAGACACTGCTTTATCTGAAATAAAACACCTGGTCCGTGATAAGAGGCTTGAATGTTGACACCATTGAATATTTAAACATCAGTATTTAAAAAGAACAGGCCTGTAGGCACCTTCTGTGTTCCCAGGCACAGTCTCATGGTGTTACAACTGGTCCCGAGTGTTAGGCTGCACTGTGTTGCATCTGATACCGTAATCTTTGTTTCACACTTGAGGAAGCTGAGATTTTGGAAGAAGCGAGGGGCCCAAAAGTCTCCCCTTCCTCAACAAAAGGTGCTAGAGCCTGCATTCCAGTTAGTCCAGTGGGTGGAGGTCTGGTTCCACAAGGTTGCAGCTTCATTACACGGAAAGTCAGTAGCCATATGAATGTGAAAAGCCCATTTGGAGCAAGATTCAAAGAAGTGGAGTACACAAGTAAATGATGAGTAACATCTCGCACGTTCCCCATTTTCAGTGGCATTTCCATGTCTTTCACTGCAGCGCCTGGGGTGGAGTTAGAGCTCCACTGCTGCTTTATTTACAGTCTTAGCGGTGGTGTTAATTGCTGTCTTAATCTTTCTTTGCCTTTCTGTGAGCCACAGCTCTGTTTTGTCTATATTTCCTTCCTCCAAATTCCCTTGTGCTTTTCTAAAGTGTTTGTTTTCCAAATGATCAATTTTAAAAGTTTTTTAAAAATCTTTAAAAAAAAAGTGTGTGAATGGAGGAGAGGCCACAGGGAGGATAAACAGCGCTCTCCTTTGCTGGTTCATTTCTTAAATATCAACTATGGCTGGGACCGGGTCAGGCTGAGCCAGCAGAATGGTCGGCATCCAGTCACTTGATTCATCGCTGCCTCCTGTGGATCTCTAGGAGTAACAAGAAACAAGTTAGGAGCCAGAGCTGGGAATTGAGCTGGGGCACAGGATGCGGGCGTCTTACCTGTGAGACCCAACACCCACCCCTTTTCTGATATCTTGAAGCAGTGAGACACTGGTGCTGAAGCTTTGGAGAGGGAATGCGGTCTTGACAAGGAGTTTTAACCATTATTGTGGAGTGGGGGCAGCCCCTTATGTGTGGTGCCTTTTGACCCAGCACTGAAGACTGGTGTAAGGCTCCAGGATTGTGGGGTGGAGAGCACGGGCCCTGCCGACAGTCTGCCTTCTCTTTTAGGGGGTGGGGGCATGGGTCTTGGGTCTTGGCCATTTTCTTTCTTGCCTTGAATCCCAGCCCACTGTGGGCTGGCTGTGTGCCTCAGAGCCCCAGGGCCCTCTGCAGCAGAATGAGATAATGGGAGTACTTTGAGAAGCCCTGAATTAACATTCAGGCTAAATGGACTGAGTTTAACATCAGAATTTGTCCAAGGGTGAGATGTATTATCAGCATCCTAGAATCAATCTCTGAGTTATAAAAAGGCATAGAAATGTCATCAAAGTAATTTGTGGTATTATTGCAACTTAATTAAGATGGCCCAGATTTTTAAATCAATACTTAATAAATGAATACTTTTTTGTAATATTTTGAAATATGTTCATATTATTAAATAGTATAGGATGAGAACCCAAAAATACTTCAGCAAAATTGCTTGAGCAACAGCCTTAGTACTTACTAAAGGCTTTTTTAAAAAATGATTTGTTCTATCAGAATTTCTTGACTTTTTTTTTTTTTAGATTTATTTTTATTATTTTTTATTGGAAAGGTGGATATACAGAGAGGAGAGACAGAGAGGAAGATCTTCCGTCCGATGATTCACTCCCCAAGTGAGCGCAACAGGCCAATACTATGCCGGTCCGAAGCCAGGAGCCTCTTCCGGGTCTCCCATGTGGGTGCAGGGTCCCAAAGCTTTGGGCTGTCCTCGACTGCTTTCCCAGGCCACAGGCTGGGAGCTGGAAGGGAAGCGGGGCTGCCGGGATTAGAACCGGCGCCCATATGGGATCCCGGGCGTGCAAGGCAAGGACCTTTAACCATTTGCGCCACCGCGCCGGGCCCAGAATTTCTTGACTTTTTAAGATTTATTTTATACAAGATAAATAGATTTGTAAGTAAACTGTATATACACATATTCAACAAGAAGAACTGTATAATTGAGACTAGCATACCAAGAGTATGCTCCCGAATAAAACTGTTAAATATATCTTGACAATAGGATTCTGGACTTTCTACCATTGTCTATATTTTCAGTGCCATGATACACCTAAATAGCAGTGTTGTACTGATGACTTGCTCAAGGACTATGTTGTAATAATAGGGGGCCCAACATGGTAGCCTAGTGGCTTAAGTCTTCACCTTAAACGCACCAGGATCCCATATGGGTGCTGGTTCTAATCCCGGCAGCTCTGCTTCCCATCAAGCTCCCTGCCTGTGGCCTGGGAAAGCAATTGAGGATGACCCTAAGTCTTGGGATCCTGCACCTACGTGGGAACGTGGAGGAAGCTTCTGGCTCCTGGCTCCAGTTAAGCTCAGCTCCAGCTGTTGTAGTCACTTGGGGAGTGAATCATTGCACGAAAGATCTTCTCTGTCTCTCCTCCTCTCTATATATCTGGCTTTGCAATAAAAAATAAATAACTCTTTAAAAAAGAAAAATTAACAAAAAGATTTATTTTATTTATTTGGAAGACGGAGAGAGAGAGAGGGAGATCTTCCATCTACTAGTTCACTTCCCACATGGCTGTCATGGCGAGGGAAGGATGAGAAAGAAGCTGGAATCAGGACCTTCCGAGTGAGCGCAGGGGCCGAGCACTTGGGACACAGTCATTGTCTGCACATTAGCGGTGAGCTAGAAGGGAAGTGGAGCAGCCGGAACTTGAACTGGCACTCATGGAATGTTGGCCTCATAGAGGGTGGCTTTTCCCACCATGCCACAATACCAGTGCTTTTGGTATAGGTTTTGCCTTTATGTAATTCCCAGTTTGTGTGAATCTATAGTCAACATACGTTATCAGTAGCATGGCATATGGGTTTATTTATACATGTATATTTTACTTACATGTAAATTAAAATTTATATATAGAATATGAAGGGATTTCAAATAGTTTGTGGATAACTTGCCCTATCTCCTAATTTAAGAACACTTGGAAGCTCCTCTGTTTACAAATAGTATAATATATATATGAGGGTGCTTTTAAAAGTTCATGAAAATGGGATTAAAAGTTGTACTTTTTGATGCAAAATTTTTGAAATCCACACAAAATTTTTCCATGGACTCTTTGAAGATCTCTTGTATATATGAATCTGGGTTTTTGTTTTTGTTTTTTTTTGCACCAAGGTAGGCTTATCTTTTGATTTCAGTTTCCATGAACTTTTTGAAATACTCTCATAAATGTACTTTTAATTTTGGAATGATTTTCAAGACAGAAAAGATGCAAAACTAGTACAAAGATTTCCCATGTACTTTCCCCTAGAATTCCCCAAATGTTAATACTTAGTGTATTTTCTTTATCCTTTTCGTTTGGCGTAATTTTGTACGTAACAACACAGCTGAGCCACCTGAGAGTACTTGCAGACACAATTCCTCTTAACAGGGCACATCAGAATGATTTATTTGTTTGATAGAGTGACAAAAAAATAGAGATGAGAGAGAAGGAGCATCTTCCAAGCACAGTGAAATGGCTGCAATGGCTGGGGAGGTCCAGGCCAGAGCCAGGAGCTGGATTTAAGCAGAGCAACTAGGACTTGAACTGGCACTCTTGTGGGATGCTGGCATCATAAATTATACTTTATCCCACTGTGCCCCAGTGAGGGCCTGTGGAGGACATACTTTTAAAAAAAAAAAAAAAAAGATTTATTTTTATTGTTAAGAGGAGAGACAGAGAGGAAGATCCTCTGTCCGAAGATTCACTCCCCAAGTGAGCACAATGGTCATAGCTGAGCTGGTCCAAATCCAGGATCCAGATCTCCCATGCGGGTGCAGGGTCCTTTGGGCCGTCCTCGACTGCTTTCCCAGGCCATAAGCAGGGAGCTGTATGGGAAGTGGGGCTGCTGGGACTAGAACCAGCGCCCACCTGGGATCCCAGTGCATTCAAGGCAAGGACTTAAACAGCTAGGCCACCGTGCCAGGCTGGAGGGCAAACTTTTTTAAGTTGCTAGACTGTTTGTGTGACACCACACAGCATGTTTGTGATTGCCAATTAAGATAAAGGGAAGAGGTTTGTTCCACCATGGTGTAGCCAAAAGCAGGAATTTAGCATGGAAGCTTTACTGCTTTTTCACCTAGAGATCTGACTCAAATTTTGACAGTTGTCTTTTTAATTAATTAGTTTATTCACAAGGCCAAGTTAGAGAAGAAAGACTTTTCATGTGTTGGCTAACTTCCTGAAGTCAGATGCCAGGACCTCCATCCAGGTCCCAAGCATCTGTACCATCTCCCCCTGCTTTCCCAGGCACATAGCAAGGAGGTGGATCAGAAGCAGAGCAGCTGGGATTCCAACCAGGACTGGAACCAGTGTTGCAAGTGGTGGTTTAACCCACTACCATAACCCTGGCCCTGGCAATTGTCTAATATCGTTGATAGCAAACGAAAACATTTTAAAAAAATAATTGCTGTATCTTGTTTTGTATACAGGATGAGTGCCTAGGTCATGTGTGACATTTATGGTATTGTCCTTCAGTCTCTTTCTGAAGTAGTTCTTCATACTGCATATCTGGTCTAGATTTTTTTTTTCTTTTTGAGAAATTACAAGCCATCTGTTTTGTAGAAGGAATTGACTTTTGTTTTTGTTTCTGGTATTTTCTTCTTGAGTAGATTCAGGCTGTGGGTTTCCAGCAGGTATGATGCTGTCATCAGCGCCCGGCTTCAGAAGCTCCATCTGTTTTGACCTGTGTAGGTTGTTTCTTTGGATGACTTGGTTATGGTCATGTCTGCCAGGTGTCTCCCAGGAAGCTACTGTTTTTCGTTTTTGTAACTAAGTATTTCATGGGAAATACTCTTGGAGACTATGTAAAATACCCCACCTGTCATCCATATTGACTCATCCTTGTTAATAGACAGAAGCCCTTGATGAGTCATGCCAGAAACGATTATTAGTTGCTAAATTGGTTTTTAAAATTTGACACAGTAGTGCACTGTTGTCAGATTTTTAAAAATCTAAAATGGTACAGGAACCATAAAATCTTTGCTTCTGTTACAGCATATGAAATATTTGTGAATACTAGAGATGAGTGGACAAAGGATTTTTTGTTTTTCCAGTTAAACAATGATAGCTTCTTCACTGTTTTGAATTCTTAAGTCTGGATTTCAAGTATATACATATAAAAGCATTATAATGAATGCTATGAGGGCTTCATCCCCTTGTGAAATACTGAGGCTGCAGCAGTGGCTTTGTGCTCTGCAGCTTTGAAGGTTGTGAAGAACTTAATTTTGGTTTTTATCCAGAACAGTTTTGTGGAGTTTCTCACAGTCTGGGTTTTGTTAAAATGGAACCCCATGATGTCTTTTAACATGTGTCTTTACCTACTCTGTCTCCTGTAATTTTTGCAAATTGTTAGATTTGAATTTTTTTCTTTTTAAAAATTATTTATTTATTTATTTTTAAAGAGTTATTTATTTTTATTGCAAAGTCAGATATACAGAGAGGAGGAGAGATAGAGAGGAATGATTCACTCTGTCCAATGATTCACTCCCCAGTGATTCATGCCCGCAATGGCTGGTGCTGCACCAATCCGAAGCCAGGAGCCCAGATCCTCTTCTGGGTTTTCCACACGGGTTCAGGGTCCCAAGGCTTTCGGCCGTCCTCGACTGCTTTCCCAGGCCACAAGCAGGGAGCTGGATGGGAAGTGGAGCTGCTGGGATTAGAAATGGTGCCCATATATGGTCCCAGCTCTTGCAATGCAGTGATTAGCCACTGAGCCATGGTGCTGTCCAGGGCCCTTTTTTGCAAGGTTGCTTTATAGATGTTGCTCCATCATTGATGACCGTTTCAGTGTATTTTTGTCTCTGTGTTGGTAATAATCATTGTCCATCAGCACCCACATCCTTGACGTCATTAGGTGTAAACCGACTGTTGGTCATTTCCATCATTCCTTTGCCCTCTCAGCTGCAACCTTTTTAGAAAGAGAAATTACCCTGTATCAACTATTCAGTTACCCTAGATCAAAGGTCAGCAAACTAATGTCCCCAGGCTGAAGACAGACTGCCACTTACTATTGTAAATAAAGTTTTACTAGAACACAGCATGCTCATCCCTCTGCATATTGTTTACGGCTGCTGTGTGCTGCAAGGTTCCATGGTGCAGTGGTGATTGAGGCCATATGTGGCCTACAGAGCTGGAAAGATTTATTATCTGGCCCATTACACAGTCAGTTTGCTGACCTTGCTCTGGATGTGGGAAAAGCTATTTAAATGCTTGCCTCTTCGCATTTAATTATGTTTCTAGTTGGTTTCCTGTCACTCTGTAAGGGTGACCGGAGGGGTTTTTTGGTTATTGGTGTTGTTGTTGTTGTTTTGTGTTAATATTATCAGCTCCTATAGTTAAATTTGGATCTTAAATTTGCAATCATTATCCTTATTGAAACTCAGATTGTTTCATCATTACTTGCTAGTAATCTTCTTAAGCTGGCTGCTGAGTTCTTGCCTCGTAATCCTGGTGGTCTTTTATTTATCAGAAAGGTTGTTTTGGAGGGCAAGTGTTGTGATGCGGTGAGATAGGCTGCTCCCTGGGATCTCTGTGTCTCCTGCCCGAGTGCTGGAATCAAGTTTTGCCTCTCCTGATCCAGCTTCCTGCCTGTGTTCCTCCATGGCAGCAGATAATGGCCCAAGTCTCTCATAGGGATGGTTACTTGAGCTATCACCGCTGCTTTCCTGGGTCTGCATGGGTGGGGAGCTGTAAGCATGCACTCTGATAGGGATGTGGCCTAAATGACCTCTGCAGTCCTGGTGGTCCTTGAGGCATCCTGCTTACTGTGTGCTTATCCATGGCAGGATATCCCAGACTTCTCACATGCATTTCCTGTCTTAACCTAGACCTTAACCATTTCTGGAAGGAGCCCTGCCTTCTGTTTGTGAAAAAGATCGTCTGGAAACCACTGTCACAGCACAAGGGTGCATTCCCATAGAGCTACCAGGAGCGGTTCTGGCCACTGTTCATGAGTACACCATACAATTTGGTAGAGGTCAAAAGTGTAATATAATATGCCCACTCTAATTTTAAATTCTCATATAAACAACTTATTTACCCTAAAAATATATAATGTTATCTTTTGTGGTGTGCTCTTAATATTAGTAATGGTGTTGTTAGTTATGTAGTAATTATAATTGTACATGATTATTTTCTATAAACTTAATATCCTCATATTTATTTATTTGATTTTTTTTTAATTGGAAAGGCAGATATACAGAGTGGAGGAGAGGCAAAGATCTTCTGTCTGATGGTTCACTCCCCACAATAGCTGAAGCTGAGTTGATCTAAAGCCAGTAATCAGGAGCTTCTGGGTCTCCCACGCGAGTCAGGGTCCCAAGACCTTGGACCATCTTTGCCTGCTTTCCCAGGCCAAAAGCAGGGAACTGGATGGAAAGTGGAGTAGCTGGGGCATGAACTGGTGTCCATAAGGGATCCTGGTGGATGCAAGCTGAGGATTTAGACCCTAAGCTATCGTGCTGGGTCTCATGTTTATTATTTTAGTTAAAGAATAGGGCCCCGGCGCGGTGGCGCAAGTGGTTAAGTCCTCGCCTTGCACGCCCGGGATCCCATATGGGCGCCGGTTCTAATCCCGGCAGCCCCGCTTCCCTTCCAGCTCCCTGCCTGTGGCCTGGGAAAGCAGTCGAGGACGGCCCAAGGCTTTGGGAGCCTGCACCCGCGTGGGAGACCCGGAAGAGGCTCCTGGCTTCGGACCGGCATAGTATCGACCCGTTGCGCTCACTTGGGGAGTGAATCATCGGACGGAAGATCTTCCTCTCTGTCTCTCCTCTCTGTATATCCGCCTTTCCAATAAAAAAATAATAAAAATAAATCTTTAAAAATAAAAAGAATAAACGTATTTGAGAATACTCCAAAAATTCATGGAAAGTGGAATTAAGAGATAGTATATTTTGCTGCAAAATATGTATAGGATTTTAAAAAAATGATGTGTTTTGGGCCCGGCGCAATGGCGCAGTAATTAAGTCCTCGCCTTGCACGCCCGGGATCCCATATGGGCACCGGTTCTATCCTGGCAGTCTTAAAAAGGGCAGAGTCGGGTCTGGCGTGATAGTGTAAAGGTTAAGGTCCTTGCCTCGAACGTGCCGGGATCCCATATGGACGCCGGTTCCAGTCCTGGCTGCCCTGCTTCCCTTCCAGCTCCCTGCCTGTGGCCTGGGAAAGCAGTCGAGGATGGCCCAAGGCTTTGGGACCCTGCACCCACGTGGGAGACCTGGAAGAGGCTCCTGGCTTCGGATCCGCATAGCATCGGCCGTTGCGCTCACTTGGGGAGTGAATCATCGGACGGAAGATTTTCCTCTCTGTCTCTCCTCTCTGTATATCCGCCTTTCCAATAAAAATAAAACAAATCTTTAAAAAAAAATGATGTATTTTATTTGTTTGAAAGGCAGTGTTACAAAGAGAGGGAGAGATAAAGTGAACCCCCATCCTCTGATTCAGTCCTTAAGTAACTGCAGTGGCTAGGACTAAGCCAGGCAAAAGCCAGGAGCCAGGAGCTTCTTCTGGGTCTTCCATTTGAGTGCTGCTTTCTTAGGAGCATTATCAGGGAGCTGGATCAGAATTGGAGCAGCCAGGACTGGAACAGGTGCCCGCATGGTATGTCAGAGTTGTAGGTGGCAGCTTATCGTACCACACCACAACAACAGCCCCATAGTTTTGCTTGGTTTTTTAAATTTCAAAACAAATAGAATTTTAAAAAATTTACTGTAAGGCATAGTTAACAGAGAGAGTGAGGCAGAGAGGTCTTTTGCCTCCTTGTTTACTCCCTAGATTGCTGCAGTCACCAGAGCTGATCTGATCTGGAACCAGGAAGCAGGAGATTCTTTCAAGTATCCCATGTGGGTGGAGCACATTAGCAGGGAGCTAGATCAAAAGTGGAGCAGCTAGCTATCCAACCTGTTCTTCTATATGGGCTGCTGGGATTGCAGGTGGCAGCTTCTCTTCTGCTTATCCCTGTTGCGGTGTCACTGACTGAATGCGGTGCCCTTGTGGTCACTGATCCGGTAGAAGTTCAGATCTTCAGAAAGTTAAAACCAGGCCCAGCGCGGTGGCGCAGTGATTAAGTCCTTGCCTTGCACGCTCGGGATCCCATATATAGGCGCCAGTTCTAATCCAGGCAGCCCCGCTTCCCATCCAGCTCCCTCCCTGTGGCCTGGGAAAGCAGTTGAGGACGGCCCAAAGCCTTGGGACCCTGTACCCACATGGGAGACCCAGAAGAGGCTCCTGGCTTTGGATTGGCTCAGCTGCAGCCGTTGCGGTCACCTGGGGAGTGAATCATCAGATGGAAGATCTTCCTCTCTGTCTCTCCTCTCTGTATATCCCCTTTCCAATAAAAATAAAATAAATCTTTAAAAAAAAAAAAAAAGGTTAAAACCTACACAGAATAACAGGACTTAGGCTGAGTGCCAGGACTGAGGCCATGCCTGAGGTGTTCCCAGGACCCACCTGATAACAGCAAGGATGATACAAGGTTGTGTGTGAGCAGGTGGAACAGGCTGAGGTACACTGCATGTGATGGGGCCTGGTTTCCAGCCTCTCACAGCCCCTGTAAAGTTGAACCTCTCCACTTGATTCCCAGAGCATTGACTTATTTAATTGTGGATGGCTGGTTCCCTAAGATCCATATTCCCAAGGACTTGGCCTGTCATAATTCCCCTCTGATGGCCATTACCCGCTAAAACAGTGCTTTGCCTTCAGAGTCTGTCTTCTCTCCGTGCATGTGGATGTCTGCATTGTTTGTTTACATTTCTGTCATTTTTATGTGATAAAATAAACAGCAGAAGCCTGCCATCCTCCTGGACGTTTGAGGCTAACAAGGGAAATCATTGTGCATTGCTGGTATCTCTTCGTGAGTAATCTTTGATAAGCAGATAACTTCTGTTTTGCTTTTTATGGACATTGTCTCAAATCATGCCAGATTTGAGGCCGTTCATCCTTTTAAAAATAAATAGAGCAGAGATCCATGCAACAGGGAGACCCTCACACCCGGCCCCCTAGCTTGTGTCTGTGGACTTCCCTTCCGTAACCCTGGGAGTGTGTGAGCAGTTCTGGAGGCCTTTGGTTTTTACAGGCCCGGGCCAAGGAAAACACTCGAGAATTACATTAGCAACTCCAAGGTATTTTGGCTATTCTGAGAGGACACACGCTGACTTGCTGACTTTCCAGTTAAGCGAACACAAACACGAACTTTTGTTTTATGTGCTGGAATTGCTTAGTGGCTGTGAGAACAATAGTGCCTCTGTCAGCATGGCCCAGGGGAGCATCCTCAGATGCTCACAGGTAGGGCACACCTCCCATGTGTCTGCAGGACTCCCCAGGTCTAGGAGGAGCAGACCTGTGCCCTCCCAGGGGAATCTCTCAGGCAGCATTCCTGGCGCCCAGCTGACCATGCGTTTGGAATACCACTGTCCACCTTGACTGCTCTCCTCTCCCTCAGGCCTGCTTGTTTGCTCCCAGACTTCCATGCAGTTCCCTGCATTTGAACTTGTCTCAGTGATCCCATACTCAGTCTATGTCAATCCTGGATCCTGCTGCAAAAGGCAGGGGGTGAGGATGGATCTTGTGGCATTCCCTGCCCCACATGTGTTGTAGAAGCTCTGAGTATGAATCTGTTTAAGGAACACAGGATTGCAGAAGCTTTTCCTCCCACAGAATCCACTTTGAAAACTGGTGCCGTGGTGCCACTCTATTCTTGCTGCTTCATTTTTATCTGTTATTATGTGTAAAGATTTATTTGAAGGAGTTACAGAGGTAGAGGAAGGGAAAGAGACCATCCTTCATGCACTGAGTGTCTAAATGGCTGTATCAGGCTGAAGCCAGGAGTATAAAACTGGTCAGTCCCATGGGTGGCAAGGATATAGGTACTTGGGTCATCCTCCACTCCTTTTGTAGGGAGCTGGGTTGGTAGCTGAGCAGCTGGGACAGTCTCTCATGTGGGATGCTGGGGTTACGGATGGTGCTTTAACTCCACCACACCACAACGCCAGTCCTTGTTCCTTCATTTTTTAAGTGCAGAATAACTAGGATTTTGTGGCTCTTCATACCCTTAGTTAATTCACTCAGTGCATCCAGCTAGTGGGGAGCTGTTAGTTTACTTAAAGATGAGGCCCAGTGCTTGAAATAATAACCTGTCTCCACGGCACACAGTGACTCAGCTATGATTAGGACCTCAATTTCCTGATACCTGTCCTGGGGCCCCTTCCCCACCAGGCCCGCCTGCGCCCCGGAGTAACGCTGTTAGTTGCATCAATGGGAACCAGTGTTTCAGCCTGTTGGGGGAGGGAAGAAATCAGATGCCCCTTTGTACACTAATTAACGCAGGCAGAACAAAAGGCCCAGCTTGGTTCTCAAGTTCAAGTTTGGCTCCTACGTGGCCCTTAACGAAGATTATGATCTTGGATAAATTAAAAACAAATGTTAAATAAGTCATAATGAGGTGGAAAGGGAGTTCAGGATTGTTGTTTTTAAGCATTTGGGTAAACAAGCCTCTTAAAAGCGGACAGTGTCCACCTTGCTCCTTCGACAGTGCCCACCCCTGCCCCGTGTCTATTCTCAGCCCCTGTTTTGAACTTCAGGTGTTTGATCTTGGTGTCGTTCATTTTCTCTGCATTAGCCAGGGAAGTAGGGACTTAGGAATGGGCTCAAGTTAGTGCACACAAGCTTTGCCCGCTGAGAGGGATGGTCACATCCACAACGGGTGTCTGAGGGAATGGCACGTTTGGCAGCATGCCCTGTGCCTCAGGAATGGCTGCCCTGGCCCGCCATGCCGGCCCGGCTTCCTTTTCCTTCAGCCTGCTCCCGGCCAGGTTCAGGAGGGAGCAACAGAATCCCCTTGTGTTCTGCAGCCCCAGGCCCGGCTCCCCAGCACATTCCTGCCAGACGCCGGAGCGCTGGGGCCCAGCGGGCTGACACTCTAAATAGGACTCTGTATTATGCCAAACGAAGTCTGCAGGCTGCCTTTACGAGCACAGTAACCCATTTACGGACGGCAGGACGCTCAAACGTCTTGTGCAGGTTTGCCGCCTCCATGCCCATGAAGTTTCCATGGGGCCCATCCGCGGAAATTCCCTGTCCCTGCTCGCAGCCTCCTTAGCTTATGTTGTGTAAGAGTCTGCTTCTGTGTGTGTGAGTGTGTACACGTGTGTGCAGACCAGTACCAAGAAGAGTCTCAGCTGGGGGAATTTTGCTCCCTGGAAGACATTTGGTGACATCTGGAGGTATTTTTTTGCTGGTGGACTTGGCAACATACAGGCATATACTGTTAGCATTTAAAGGGTAGTGCCCCAGATGTTGTTAACCCTCTTACAGTTGGTCACAACCCAGAGTTAACTGTCCACATCAAGGTTGAGAAACCCTGGTGTAGCCATACACATTTGATACGATCACTAATAAAGCCACAAGCAAATGGTTTTACTCATTAGAGGGGATTGAAGAGATAATGAGTCAAGCTGGTTTTGTTTTTGCTTTTTTTTAAGATTTACTTATTTTTATCAGAAAGTCAGATATAAAGAGAGGAGGAGAGACAGAAAGGAACATCTTCAGTCCAATGATTCACTCCCCACGTGGCCGCAACGGCCGGAACCGAACCAATCTGAAACCAGGAGTCAGGAGCTTCTTCCAGGTCTCCCACGGTGGTACAGGGTACCAAGGCTTTGAGCTGTCTTCGACTGCTTTCCCAGGCCACAAGCAGGGAGCTGGAAGAGAAGTAGAGCAGCCAGGATACGAACCAGTGGCCATGTTAGATCCCGGCGTGTGCAGTATGAGGACTTCAGCCGCTAGACTACCGTGCCAGGTCCTGAACTGAACTTTTTGTGGCTGTGATTGTTTCGTGCTTTGATCCCAGGTTCCCAAGGAGGTTGCATCTGAGACCTCGCTGACTCTTCAGTGTGACCTGCAGGTGGGCACAGTGCTTGTTCCTGCTTTGCTGGAGAAAGGTTGGTGGCTCAGTAAGATCAGCACCTCGCCTGAGGCCACTCGGGCAATCTGGGGGTAGCAGTTAGAACAGCCTAAGAATGCACGTTTACACAGCCTCCACCATTCAGCATCATCTCCCCTCTCATGGGCCTGAGGTCTAGATGGTGGGGTCTGGGAGCTCGCTTCAGCAGTTGCATTCTGGGCTGTTCTTGAGCATGCTCAGGAAAGCCTGAGCTCAGTCACTGCAGGGCCCTGAGCTGCAGAACTTGTGGGGATTTTAGCCCCTCCGCTCTCTGATAGGTATGGCCTGCAGCACAGGCACTGGGGTGGCCACTTGGTCTGTGTGGGCCCACACTGGCTCTCCTGGCCCCCCTCGCCTCCTTCCTTGCTCAAGGGAGGTCTTGGGGTTAGTGGGAGGTGAGGGACAATTAGTGGTAACTACTCATCATTGGTGTACAAAGGAGTATGGAACCTTTCGAGGAACCTTCTGGGTCTGTGAGAGTCTGGGGTCTGTAACGTGCTGTTTGGAGGACACAGTGGGCAATCCAGGGGCCAAGGCTGGGTATAGCATCGCTGGATACGAGGAGCCAGCCTCACCTTGCTGTGAGCACAGCGTCCACAGCCCTCTGCATCCACCCAGAACCCCCTGTAGCCTGTCCCAGGAGCTGACCCGTGGCGCGTGGGCTGCACTTGGCTTCCTGTCTCTGCAGGCACGGGGCTCAAGACTTTGAGAGATCTGGGCTGCCTCTCTCTCGCCTTTGGGTTTGCTGTCCCAGAGGCCATGTTCAGGACCCTGTGTGAGGGCTCCTCTGATGCTGCTCCAGTGTGTTTTTGTTGTGGGGAGGCTCATCCTTGGTTAAGGCTGATTTCTGTTGGCTGATAGGTGCTGCGGCTAGGAAGCAGGGCTGCAGTGACATGTTTAGGAGAAGCACTGTGTTTGAATGGCCAGAATCCCAGTGGTTTAGGCAAGGTTCCTTCTTAGGAGATGATAAAGTTTCTTGTTCTTTCAAAGAAAAAAAAAACATTCTGGAGTCTTCTGTTACAGCTGCATCCTTCATCTCTCTGTGTGTCCTACTTTATAAAGATGTATTCAAAAGGTAGTTACAGAGAGATGGGGAGAGAGATTTTGCATGAGCTTTCATCTGCTGGTTGATTTCCCAAATGACTATAACTGACAGGGCTGAGCCAGACCCAAGCCAGAAGCCAGGAGCTTCTTCTGGGTCTCCTATGTGGGTGCAGGGGCCAAGCACTTGAATCATATCCTCAGCTGCTTTCCCAGGCACATTAGCAATGAGCTGGATCAGAGGTGGAGCAGCCAGGACTTGAGCCAGCAAAGGTGGTAGCTTCACTTGTTCCAGCACAGCACTGGTCCCACGACCTGCCTTTAGAAAATGCATTTCATGGTGAGGCCTGAACCTTTGGAGATGGCCCCAGACCCGAAGGCCACAGCTCACCTGCTCGAGCCTCTGCCACACCCTCTGCCCTCTAACAGGTTTCCTTCCTGGGAGAATGGCCTTTTACCTCAGCCTGTGTCTGCTTTCCTCAAGCCAGCCTCTGAATCAGCACAGGCTGTGAGGAGATGGAAGCACAATTGTGTTTTGTGGTGCAGGAGTGCTCCCCGCCCCTACAAGGTGGGGTGCACCCCCTGCATAAATAAACAGCAGCAGGCTCGCGCCACAGGAGAAGGACATGCCTGGAACCAGAGGGACTGGTGCGCAGGACAGGAAGTGCTTCCTGGGGTCTTGCAACCTCTGTGGCTTCTTCCAGCCTGGCCGTGCTTTCCTGAGCTTGCAGGCTACCGCACAGCCTGTGTGCTCCTCCTTCAGATGCTGGCCTGACTGCTGGCACAGACCTTGTGCCTCAGGAACCCCATCTGCACCTGCTTGTGGTCCGTTTGCACCCAGTGCATCTGCCCAGCCTGCAGCCTGCATGGGTGCAGCTCAGTTGCTCTGGGTCCCTCTGAGACGAGGTGGGCAGACACCTCGCCTTTGGTCTTCCTCAGTTTTCAGGTGGTGGTCATTCTCTGCTTGCCTTATGATAGCTTCTCCAGAGAGATCGCCTATGTTCCAGAAAGTGTATTCGTTGGTTGCCTGTTCTGTGGGAAGATGAAATGGGCAAAGAGGCAGCCCCTATTGCTTTCCTTGTCAGTGTGGCCCTGTGTCCTGCCGAGGCTGCGGGGGCATGGCAGGCGGGGGGGGGGGGGATATCCTTTGATCTGAACAAGATAGGAGACACCCTGGAGATGTGAAAGGTCAACGTCAGGCTTCTCTGGCTACTGTCCGGGCTGCTTTAGGACAAGTGCGGCTTCCAGCTGTCCTTCTGAGTCCTCCCTCAAGGCTGCCAGCCAGGCCCCACGAGGCCCCTCCTGCCATGCCATGCCTCTGTTGCTGACCTGTTGTCTCACACCTCCTGTGCGCCAGACATCACATGTCTTGTCTCTAACCAGTTCTTTGTCCCCTCAACATAAAGATGTTCTTCTCCAGAGCAGACACTTTGGGGGATACGGTTGTGTTCATTCTAACATGGCTTCATCTCACCACCATGGCAGAATCAAGTTACTAAACCTCCTTCTGCCACCGCTGTCTGTTCTCTACTGTCCACCCACATATCTTGGACACATTGTGTGCATCTCAGAGTAAAGTGGTGGAGAGCAGCTCCACCCCTCCGGCAGCTCCAGCCTCACTTTGCCCCCTGCTCTGACCGCACTCAGCTCACACCCAGGCCGGATGGCAGCCGATCCTCGAGGAGAGACTGATGGTGCCTACTTCTCATGGCTCTTTTGCATCTGCAGCTGCATCTGTGCTGCAGCATTTTAAGTCTTTCCTAGCCTGAGTTCCCTGTGCACGTTCAGAATGCTTCTCTTAGGCCAGAGATTCAAAACTGCAGATATCGGAAGAATCGGATAAATTGTGTGCTCACAGGATTCTATCTGTAACTCTAACTTAGATTGCCCAACAGAGAAAGAAGAGTGGAGAAAAAGTGTGTGCAGGAAACTCTTCATTTTTTTAAATTGAAGTTGATTTTATTTGAGAGAGAGAGCGAGCTCAATCCAACCCACTGTCTTACTGCCCCGATACCTATAACAGCTGGGCGTCTTAACCACTAGGCCCAACACTCATCCTGTAGTGTCGGCAGATTTGAACCGATCCTTTATTGCAGACATCTTTGTCCACCTTGTGAAAGCAGAAATAGGTTAATTTTGTTCTAGCACATCATTTGCAAGCATCAGTGAGAAGAAGTCACAGTTCACTCCTGCTTTAGCACAAGGAGCAATTGGTGTAGTCTGCCTGGGTATCCTTGGATTGAGGAGAGATAGGACCATAGTTGCTGCGCGTGCGCGTGCGTACACACACACACACACACACACACACACACACACAGTGGGTTGGCTCTGGGAATGCACTCTCATCCCCACCCTTGCCTGCTGCACAACCTCCTTCCCCTGCTGGCGGCCTCCTGAGAGCTGCTGCAGGTTCAGCTCACAAAGGAAGTTTTTCTGTTCTCACCAAGCGTGGACTCTGGAGCCTCCAGGAGAATGTACAGTTTCCTGGTGAGGTTTCAGATGCTCTGGTGGTTTGCAGGCATGAATAAACTCAGCATATTGTTTAGGATCACTCTGTTCTGTAAAATGTGATATGGGCGATTGCCTTTGCATGCTGGAATTAAAGTGGTTTGCCATTGTTAGAGGGGATAGAGAGGAGTCCCTACCAGTGTGAAGTTTTCTGCAGGGTGAGGAGTCACTGTGAGTCACATGAAGGGGTGCTGCCTGGGGTGGAGGGCTGCTTTGCTGAGCTTGGAGCACTTGTGCTGGCCCAGGGCTTAGTGCTGCTGCCTCCTATAGTGGGGATTGTGGGGAAGGAGGAAGGGACAGTGTTCTGCCTGCAGAGCACAGCTACACTCCCATGTTGCTGGACATGGTACCATGTCTGTGGCACTAGGGGACTTAGGGGAACACAGGAAGCAGAGAAGCACCTGTTGTGCATATTCGGTGTGACACTGGATGGTGGGCAGTGGTGAGTCACTTCTGGTGGGGCCAGTACCCTGAAGACATCTTCCTGTAGGCTTGCGAGCTGGAGCCAGAACCTGGGGAGGAGGGAGTGGTGGACACGGAGGGGCCCTGGGCCTGCCCAGGTGCTTCCAGGAAGAGCTCTGAGGTTTGCAGTGGTCAGCCACAGCCTGAGGTGGGAAACAGGCCCAGTAGAACAAGCCAGGTGTTGGGCCACAGGCTCCTTGAATTGCCCTCTGTAAAGAGGTTTGGAGATTTAAAACCTTGACATCCTGTGTTTGTTTTTGGCAGCACATACACTAAATTTGGAATGAAACCTTGACAATCCCTTAAGGTTTTGCCCCCAGAATTCCCTGGGGTCCATGCTTTTTTAATGAGAGTATACTTGCCTGACCATGAGGCCCCAGGATACATGTTTATTTAAAAAGCTGGTGCACAGGCCAGGAAGGGTCCAGACCCTACCTCTGGCAGCAGTGGCAGCCGAGGCTGCTCTGCTGATAAAACCAGATAGACCTGGCTGGAAGGTCCGGCTCTGCCTCACCCAAAGCAGGCCTCCCCTTGTGAAATGCAGGTTCGCAGCAGCAGGCTCTTCAGAGCTCTGGATCACTGAAGATAACCCCTTCCCTGCTTCCAGCTAAACAAAGCTGACTCCATCCTCCTGGGTCAGGCCTGCCCTCCCTGCCCTCTCTCGTCTTAGTGGAAAATGTTTTTGCTTCTCTGTTAAGATCATCCGTGGCTCTGAGGGTGGTAGTGGCCCACTTCCTCCCCTGGGAGAACCCACATGCATGTTGGTTCTGGTGATGCATATTGTGCACGGCACCTGTCAGCTCTGGAATGATGTTGAGCTTCAAAGGTGCCTGGTTACTTGACTCTAAGCCATCTCTGAGCTCCGGGTGTATAGGAGCTCTGTAATCAAAGCTTTTGTTTTGTTATTAAATATTTATTTTTTTTCTAAAGATTTGTTTATTTTCACTTGAAAGGTAGATTTACAGAGGAGACAGAGAGATCTTCCATCCCTAAGTGGACACAATGGCCAGGACTGAGCTGATCCAAAGCCCGAGGACTCTTCTGGGTCTCCCACAGAGGTGCAGGGTTCCGAATATTTTGTTCTTTGGTTTTTTTGTTGTTGTTTTTGTTTTTGTTTTTTTTTTGAGTCATTAGCAGGGAGCTGGTTTGGAAGTGGAGCAGCTGGAACTCAACTAATGGCCATATGGGATGCTGGCAACACAGGTGACAGCTTTTATCACTGTGTCATAGTGCCAACTACTAGAGATTTATTTGTTTATTTGAAAGGCAGTGTTATAGGGTGGGGGGTGAGGAAGATTACCCTCCCATGTGTGTGCGTGTGTTTAGACAGGGGTCTAAACACTTAGATCATCTTCTACTGCTTTCCCCAAGTATATTAGCAGGGGTGGGAAAAAGAATAGTTGGGATTCAAACCATTGGCCCTCTGGGATGCCAGCATGACAGGTAACAGCTTTACGTGCTATGCCACATTACCTGTCCCAACCAAAGCTTACTGAATTGATGCTTCAATGAAAGGATGAGGCTGTTTCAACACCCTGTATTCCCATCTGTTTTCCCTCAGAGTTGCCTACTCCCTCCCAGCAAAGGGTGCCTGAGACCGAACCTGAAGCACAAAAAGATCCAGGGAAGTCCCGGAGCATGCTCCCAGGAACCTCTAAGATAAACACAAAGTGCACTCTGGCCGAGTCCGGGGAAGGAGAGGCCCTCAGAGGTCACAAGGTCCAGTGGCTCTCAACCCTGGCTGCACAGCACAATCATCCAGGGACCTTTCCAGACATGCTCATGCCCAGCCCCCGCCCAGCAAGATTTTTGTTTCAGCTTGGTCTGTGCTGGTTCTCCAGCTTGGGTGGAAGTTTCTAAAACGCTCCCCTGGGCCTTCTCCTAGGCAGCCAAGTTTGTGAAGCATTGCTCTGGTGTAAAGCTCCGGGCTGAATACTTGAATGAGAGGATTTGAAAGCTGCCTGCCTGGGCGGGGTGGCGGCCCCACCCCTGCGGGACCCAGGGTTGCTGGTACTACTGCCAACAGTTCATCCCTGGAGCCAGTGCCCAGCCCTGTCATCCAGCAGGCCTTGGCCTCAGCCCATCCCTCCCGTCTGGAGACCAGAGGCAGAACTCATTGCAAATTCATCCGTGGCAAACATTAGGAGACAGAGTGTGATGTGCTCGCTTTCTGTGGCTACGCATTTAATTTTTTCTTTTTTTTCTTTCTTTTTTTTTTTTTTTTTTTTACTTTGAGAAGGGCCTGATGCAGTAGCCTAATTACAAAAGTCCTCGCCTTGCACATGCTGTGATTCCATATGGGCACCGGTTTGTATCCCAGCTGCTCCACTTCTCTTCCAGCTCCCTGCTTGTGGCCTGGGAAAGCAGTCGAGGACAGCTCAAAGCCTTGGTACCCTGCACCACAGTAGGAAACCTGGAAGAAGCTCCTGGCTTCAGATCAGCTCATTTCCAGCCTTTGCAGTCACTTGGGGAATGAACCAGCTGGTGGAAGATCTTTTTCTCTGTGTCTCCTTTCTCTGTAAATTTTTCTGATTAAAATTAATAGATCTTTAAAAAAAAAAAGAAAGAAAATCTCTTTGGGTCTGTCTCTCTTTAAATTTTTTTTGAGAGGTAGAGAAGACTGAAGAGAGAGGCAGACATGGGGACAGCTCCTCTCTGCTGGTTTGTTCCTCAGACGCTTGCAGTGACTGCGTGGGGCAGGACTGAGACAGAAGCTCGGAGTCAGGAACTCAGTCTTGCCTTTCATGTCGGTGGTAGGAATCCTGTGATTCAGACTGTCACCTGTGTCCCAGTATCTGCATTAGCAGGGACACTTGGAATCGGGAGCTAGGGCTGGGTCTCGAACCAAAGTACTTCATTCATGCTGCCATCTTACTGAATAAGTAAGCTTAGCTGCTCAGCCAAACACCCACACTCATACACTTGTTTCTGAATATTGCAGTAGTTTGCCACTGACTGCTGCTAATAAAGAGTACAGGCTACGTGGCTTCTCCATACAAGTTCGTTGTCACATGGTGCTGGGGGATGGTGTCGGGAGGATCTGTCCCAGGCCTTGCTCCTTGCGGGTCGCTGTCTTCTCCCTGCCTTCATACTATGTCCTATGGATCTGAACCAGAGTTTCTCATTTCCATAAGGATGTGAGTCCTCTTGGATTATGACCCACTTCATGACCTTTGCAAAAATGCTGTGTCCCAATCACAGGGTTTCTGAGGGCTAGGACTGCGGGGTGCTGATGAACGGACCCCGACGTACAGGGGCTCAGCTGAAGTATTCCCAAAAGAAGTGATAAACACTGTGTTAGAAACTATACTATGAATATTTTTTAAGGTTTTTTTTTTTTTTAAATTTTGCTTGCAAGTCAGTGTTAACAGAGAGCAGAAAAAGACAAAAAGACATCTTCCATCCACTGGTTCACACCCCAGATGAGCAAAACGGGCAGAGCTAAGCTGGTCTGAAGCTGAGAGCCAGGAGCTTCCTCTGAGTATCCCACATGTATACAGGGACCCAAGGCTGTGGATCATCCTCTACTACTTTCCTACTAGCAGAGAGCTAAATTAGTAGTGGAGTAGCTGAAACATGAACTGCTGCCCACCTGGGATGCTGGTAATGCAGGCAGAGGATTAGCCTGCTTTGCCACCCATGCCTGCTCTGAATTAAAAAAAAAAATTATTTATTTGAATGAAAGAGAGAAGAGGGGAGAAAGAGGGAGATCTGCTTATCCTTTGGTTCATTTCCTAAACTGCTGCAATGACCAGGGCTGGTTTGATCCAAAACCAGGAGCCAGAAATCCCATGTGGGGGACCCAAGGACTTGGGTTATCATCTACTGCTTTCATTAACAGCTGGATCAGAAGCTGAGACCTGAACGGGCATTCTGATAAGCCTTTTGGATGGTGGCGTGACCGGCTGGGCCACAATGCCTTTCCCCAGAGGGCTGGCACTTGCATAGAGTGCTGACGTTGTCGTTGGTAGACAGGCGAGGGAGTGCCAAGGTATGGAGAGGAAGCAGTGCTGGATTTGAGTCAGGGATGCTCCACACGGATATTTGAATGGGGAAAAATTCATTTTTTCTTGAGCCACTGGAAATTAGCTTCTCCTTCAGTTGTGGATGTTGGCGACTAACCACACTAGTTTTAGCAGTACCTATAGATTCTGGCAATACTGAGTTTCGATGTCTTGAAACATTGTTAACTTTTTCACTACTTCAGAGTTAAGGTGGTTATTCCACTCATCACCAGGTCTTATTTAATTTGTTAGTGGAATATAACCGTAGTGAAAACATTGATAATTTCGTCTTAGTGTAATTATTTCCCCTTCAGGGCCATGTATTTAATTTGTGCATTTAATACCATTCAGAAAAGGATTCGTGGGCTTCCTTCCCTGACTGCCAAGGTGGGGTTGGTAGCACTGAGGTTGATAGCACCTGGTTTGCATCAAATTATCTGTTCTCTGTCCCCAGTCACTGGGTGAATCCTATCAACAGAGGCCTATCAACAAAAGCTACAGTTAAACAACCACTTGATTTGGTTAACATTAACAGCTTTTCTTTTTGATTCCTTGATGCTAAGCTGTGTTTGCATGTGTGTATACAATGCACTTGTGAACTTAGACTCATATTTTCAGAGATGCCAAGGATCTAGTGGGTGGCTTAGAACAGCCCAGCCTTGGATATGCACCCGCCTCCCGCACCCCCCTCCCCCAGTCCTCTAGGCTCCTGCTTAGGAAAGCTGATCCCTGTGCCTTGCCATCACTAGAGTAGTGGGGCTGAGAGGGGCTTTTGGCAAAATAACCAGATGCTCTGAGACAGGTTCTAGATTGCTCTGTGCAAACCCCAAGCCAGTGCCTGAGCTGCTTGTGTTGGAGTGACGTTGTCCTTCATCCAGTGGATCTGCAGCTCTGTGTCAAAACCAGGATGTTGAAAATGATGAATTACTGGTAACTGGTCTGTAGATCTTCCCCTCACCCTCTTTCATTTGTCTTTGTGTCTAAGTATATGTCTGTAGTTCTATCCCCTGTGTCAACTTGTGTCACTCCCACCACAGAGCTTTTTCACGGAACATATTTTTTTAAAATTCGGTTGCAAGGCAAATAGTAGCAAGCCTTATCAGTTCGGTTAGACCATGCTTCAGCCCGAGGACACTGTCTTTCCTGAGTCACCTGCCTGCCAGGCTCCTGGACTCCAGACAGTGAGCTCAGCCCCCAACCTGGAGCACTGGAACTCTGGTGCGTGGCCTGGGACATTGAGGCTGGACTTTCAGGTGGCGATGGCTCATGATACTCCAGCTTGTGTGTTCTGCGTCTAGACCTTGGGGCTCAAGTCCTTCTCTGAGTTGGAGAGAAAAACAAGGAAGAGACAGGAAACAGGACCAAGCCAAGTTCTCTGTGATTCAGAGGTGGGCTGCAGACCCAGAGACGGTGAGGGGACAGATGAGGAATAGGTTCCCTGGCTGGGCTTGGGCACACATGACAGACATTGTGGGGCACCAGCCATAATGGGTGGCATTTAGCCTGGGGATTAACATGATGGTTAAGTTGCCCACATCCCCCATTGGAGCCCCGAGATTCAGTTTCTGGTGCCAGCTCTGGCTGCTATTGATAATAGAAGCCCTAGAAGGCAGCAGTGGCAGCTCCAGCTGTTGGTTCCCTCTCACCCCCTTGGGAGCCCTAAATTGATCTCCCAGCTCCTGTCTTTGATTCTAGTCCAGCATCAGGCATTGTAGGCATTTGGGAAACAGATATGCGGGTGCTGTGTGTGTCTCTTGCAAATAAATAATTAAAAAATTAAAGATAGGCTAATGGCTGAAGGGTCCATCAATAGATGAATGAGTAATGAGAATATCACATGTTATACAATGGAATATTATTCACTCTTAAAAACAGGAGTTCCTGCCATCTGTGGCAATATGGTAGACCTAAAAACATGCTGAGTGAGATAAACCAGTTGCAGGAGAACAGATGTTGCGTAATTGTACTCAAGCTTATAGAGGCCGAATATAGCCTGGCAGAGTGGGGAGGGCAGTGGGAGTTGCTTGCGGGATATGATGCTGCAGTTGCACCAGCTGAGGGACTATGGCACCTGTAGTTGATGCACTGTACTGTGCACCCAGATGGCAGAGCGGCTGAGAAGGCAGCTGTCATGTTAAGTCTCAAACCTCACCCAGCCCAAAGACACCAGGAAACGGTGGTGATGGGATGCATGCTGTCCCGATTGTGGTTGAGGGAGTCATGAGTGTATGGGCATGTGCCAGCACTTCAACTGTGTGTATAAAATGCATGTAATTTGTGAGGTGTAGCCATCACACCTCAGTGAAGCTCAGTGTGTGGGAGGGTAGGGGGAATAAGGAGTAAGTACTGGGACTTTAGACTGAGGATGGGGAGGGGATAAGGGTGGTTTGGAGAGGCAAATCCAACCCTAGTCCCAGAGGGGAACTGAACCCCCAGAAGTGGTGGAACTAGGGCTATGTGGGGGTTAGGGAGCCAGGTGGGGCCACACCGAGCACCGTGCATGCCTGATAAGGACAGGCTTGTGACAGAGTCCCTGAGCTGCAACTGGGCAGGTTACCAGTGGAGGGCCTCAGATCCGCTGATAAATATTAATTTTTTAAAAGGCTTTATAATTTTTTAAGATTTATTTTTATTGGAAATCCAGATATATGGAGAGGAAGAGAGACAGAGAGGAAAATCTTTTGTCTGCTGATTCACTCCCCAAGCAGCTGCAATGGCTGGAGCTGTGCTAATCCGAAGCCAGGGGCCCGGAGCCTCTTCTGGGTCTCCCATGCAGGTGCAGGGTCCCCAGGCTTTGGGCCGTCCTTGACTGCTTTCTCAGGCCACATGTAAGGAGCTGGATGGAAAGTGGAGCTTCGGGAGTGGAACCAGTGCTCATATGGGATCCTGGCTCATGTAATGCGAGGACTTTAGTCACTAGGCTACCATGCCAGGCCATGTAATTATTATTATTATTTTTAATGTTATTTGAAACTCACAGTAACTAGGACAGAGAGGGAGGTAGAGAGTGAGAGAGAACTTGCATCCTCTGGTTCACTCCCCAAATGTCCTCAGCCAGGGTAGGGCCAGGCCTGTTGCACGAGTCAGGAACTGCTTCCTCCCAGGGACAGTTTGAGGAAACTCGGGGGAACTCCCTCCCAGGTACTCCTATGGGATGTGAGATATGGAATGTGGGCCTCTCAAGTGGTGGCCTAACTGGCTGTGCTGCAGTAACTTCCTCTATGCTCTGTTTGCTCGCTTTTATTTGAGAGGCTGGTTATGCCCCAAATATTAGCCAAAGGAAGTCCAGATTCCGGGAGCCAGAAACTCAATCCAGTTCCCCCACATGGGTGGAAGGACCCATCCATGGGAGCCATCACTGCAGCTTCCTAGGGTGTGCACCACTGGGAAGCTGGCTGGACAGGGGACTCAGGCGCTTCAGTTGGGGATCTTAACTCACATCTCATCCCGCTCGGCCAAATGCCCACCCCTGTAAGTATAATTTTTGGAACTAAGTTTGTGGCAGGAGGCCAGGGTTGCCACAATCCCAGGACAGAAATCTGATGGAAAACATCCTGCCTGTATTTCCTGCACTGAGCCACCCGCCCCTTAGTATCAGTTCCATCTTCCAAAAACACCATCATGTGTGAGTTCATGTCTAGGAAGGCTGCAGTTGCTCCTTTCAGTTCACACACCGAGCTTCCACATCTCTGGCCAATTCTCAAGCCTGCTCCCTGCCCACCACGTCTGACCTGCCTGCTGGGAGCAAACCTTACTTCTCATTCCTTCACGCACATGTCTCTGAACTTCAGCCTCATCCTGCAGTGTGTGCAGCTCCGTCTCTCCAAACTCCACCCTGCAACATCCCACTCCTATTCCAGTCCCAGTGGCTTTGGTGACTGGACCTCAAGTAGCCTGCTGCCCACATTTCTTCATGGACAGTTATTTATTGCCTTAACACTTCTTTGTGTTAGTTATCTGCAGGAGAGGAGTGAACGAGAGAGCATACTGATTCTTTGCATGTATAGGCTCATCTCCCCAACCGGAAGAGGGCAGGCACCTGTGGCATGTTTTTTCTGCCTGCCTTGTCCATCAGTGCTTACTGGGCAAGGGGTGTGGCCAACTCCCACCATGGAATGGGCTCTGGGCCCTTGTGCTGCAGGCTGGAATTTATTGTTGCAGTTGTCATTAGCCTGGAATGCAAGGGGCTGGCAGTGAGGGTATTTATTTTAACTGACATGCAGGTTCTGTTCAGGCACAGAATAGTCAGTTAAGCTCATTTGAGATAGCTGAAAGATCAGAGTTAAAAAAAATAAAAACAAACAGTATTTTCTTGTTACTACAAATAATTGTAACTGAAAACTGCTTTGTGCAAACCTCAGATATGGAGTTTGACTAGGTAGAAGACATCTCAGAGGCAGGGAGATGCCCGGGCCGGAGGCAGCCGCAGTTTGCTGTTATCCGAAATAGCTCCTTTAGCCCAGAGTGGTGATGTCTACACCATGCTCACAGAGGAGCTAGCTTAGTTTTACGGGGTTGCTTATGGCTTGGGACTGAGACTGTATGTCCCATAGGTGGGCTTCACTTTCAGAAGCATCAATAAGCTGGGCTCTCTGTAACTGTAAAACCAGGTTAGTTTTGGAGGAGAAATAAATCCCTGCATTAGGAATAAGTCCCTGTATGTGCCAAAGGAATCAGGAATCAGTTGGGTTTTCAGACTGTGAGGTAGGGATTGTATCAGAATGACACAGGGGTGCTATCTCTGGATGCAAGTCACCAAGTTTCACGCTGGCATGTCCCAGAATCCCTGGAGGATGCTGACAGCACCCCGGCTTAGGAGTCTTGCAGTGTGCTCCCATACACAGGACAGAGCAGGAGGCTGGGGTGTGTCGCTGTCCCGCAGCGACGGACTTGGTGCACGGAGCTGATAATAACACGCGTGGACCCTGACTGATGGTCAAAGCCGAAGTTTATTAGGGGCATCAGACTTTATACCTGAGAGTCCATACTGTTTCCCTCTCTTGATTGGAATTCCTTTTGTTTTGTATATTACACCAGGTGTTCTCATTTACATGCTGTTTATACCAAAGGTAGCTATTTGGTTGTTGTCATGCAAATACTGTCCAATGAACTGCAAACCTGTGCTCGCTGACCTCCCAGGCTCACAATGTCCTCCTACAAATCCCCCTTCTGTGTTTTATAAAATTAGATCAGAGTTGCACAGGAACACTGAACAGTTAACATCCATCATATGTATAAACTTAACATCATAGTTTCTATACAGTTAGTATTAACAGTTTTGATGAAAATTTTGGGGAGAATCTCAACTTAATTGAAGTGTGATTTTACAGATTTCTATGCATTTAGGATAATCAAAACAGTCTTATAATTCTACCAAATCATAGAAAAGCATTAGGCAGGTGAGCAGGGAAATCTCCAACAACCTAGTGAGTGAGGAAGAATTTAACTCTATATCCTAACCTAATAAAGTCCATAAAAAGCAAATAGGGAGCCTGACCAGTAAGTACAGGCTGAGCAATTATAGGTTAATGGGCCTTTGTTCTGACTCTTCCAAATGTTCTATATCCATGTCTCTCTGTAGCCTGATCAGTTAGGTACAAGTTGAATGATTATCAGTTAGCTGACCTTTATTAGTCTCTAGTATCTAAAATAATTTTGGGGCTCACAAGCAACCCTGATGGTCAGTGTAAGAGAGGGCTGGGAACCACGGCTGGAGCTAGGTAAGAACTAGAGCAAGCTCCTCCTCTGAGTCCACTTGTCTCTGAGTGCCACCCGGGGCTCCTGGCGGAAGTTCCAATGTCACCAGACCCTATCACGAGGGAACTGGGCTGCTTCAATCCCGTGTGGGAAATTCAATAGGAAAGGACTGACCTCAGAGTTCTTGGCCTCCAAGGGCACTCACCTTCCTTGTAATCCCCTTGGTCCTCCTTGATGAGGCAGGCATCCACTGCTTCTGTAGTGAAAGCACATGGGAGACCTCCGGGGGTCTCTGAGACTAGGATAGAGAGCTCCTCTTATCTTCCTGCTCTGTACACACAACCTCCTTTAAGAGGGTGTCAGAGTCGTCCTTGGATCCCACCACAAGTTAATATGGCTTTCCTAATGTCTAAGGCAGTTAAGAATTTATTATCTATGAATAATAATTTACACTTAAAGTCTTCCTCAAACATCCTAAGAAGGTAGAGAATTTCTCTGCACTCCTGACCTGTTGAACAAGAGGAATATTAAACAAATTTAGTTTTCAGTTCTTAGAGGCAGTTCCACTGGGAGTTCCATCTTCTCCAGGGGCAGCGCTGCATTGAAGGGAGTAGCTGCACTTCCAAGGTCAGATGAGCCATAGGGAAAAGCCACAGTTTTGAGGATCTATCAGGAAGTTCTAGGGATAAGAGCATAACCTTTTCCTATCAAGTACATCATGTCAGGGACAGTTGTGCTTGATGCACCAATCTCTTAGAACCTTCCATGTCACCTGGTATTGGGAGGGGTCTGTCCTCCTCCAATATTTCCTTGATGGTGATGGATCTTTCAGGATGAGGTCGTGAAGCTGTCTTACTACAGGAGCTTCCTCCAGTGAATGGAGTCCAGGACTTTACAGGCTGCAGCTCAGTTTCTGGGAAAATAAGCATATCCTCTTCCCACAGTTAGCAAGGGGTCAGGTGAGTGGTTGGGTCCCTCCATCGAACCAAAGGCATCTGTGTTGGGCCTGCAAACAGCCTCCAGTAAAGCAGAGCTGGTGCTCACTAGAAGGCAAAATCTGAAGAAAATGTAAGGTGAATAAGACCAAATTAATGCACGCACAGGGGTAGCATATTCCCCCCTCTGCTTTTAAAACATGTATTGTTGGACAAAGTAAATTAGATTTAGTAACAGTTTAAAATCATGTAGATACTTTTACAATTCTATCAGAAAGCTCTGGGGAGTGGCTGCAGGTTGCCATAGTCCTAAGGCAACCTGCTCTTGTTGATAAACAGCAACACATGATAACAATTTTAAACAACTTTTACAAAAGACAAAATGTTAAGACACACATGTATGCACGCACACACACGCAGACACACACACACTTTTGGAGACTTAAAATATCATTCTCAACCAAGCTTAGTAGTAGTGTTCACCAGAAATCTGTAAGTGAAATGATATTAAATCAATAATCTTTTTTTTTTTTTTTAAAGATTTATTTTTATTATTTTTTCATTGGAAAGGCGGATATACAGAGAGGAGAGACAGAGAGGAAGGTCTTCTGTCCGATGATTCACTCCCCAAGTGAGCGCAACGGGCCGATACTATGCCGATCCGAAGCCAGGAGCCTCTTCCGGGTCTCCCACGCGGGTGCAGGTTCCCAAAGCTTTGGGCCGTCCTTGACTGCTTTCCCAGGCCACAGGCAGGGAGCTGGAAGGGAAGCGGGGCTGCCGGGATTAGAACCGGCGCCCATATGGGATCCCGGGCGTGCAAGGCGAGGACCTTTAACCACTTGCGCCACCGCGCCGGGCCCTAAATCAATAATCTTGAACCAAGAAACTCAGTGAAAAACATTGATCGCCGCTATGAAATCCCTCTATCAATCTAAAAATGCAAATTTCAGTCTTCCCAGTAATATAGGCATCCTAAGAATACATAGTTAACAACCAGATACAACTTTAGAGCTAAATCATTAAAAGCATGTAAACTAAAATTTAAACCTTCACAATTCCATGGAAGCATACACCATTTTGACACAGTAAAATTTTACTCCATGTTGCATTTGGCAATAATCTTAATATAATTCAATAGTCTGGTCAACTGTCTCCACAAAATGGGAGATAGATCCGTTGGCATTCTTGAGGCCTCGTAAGAATACCAAGGGAAGCCCTAGGATTTGAAACCTTTGAATACTTAAATGCTTTTTTAAAGGTAGCTGAAAATATCTGAAAGATTTGTTGTTGAAGTTAGCATGACACATTATACATTACAATTGGTTATTGATGTGAGAACGTCACTCAAATATCTTTAAAACAAGTACAAAACCTTGACACATTAAAGGCAGTGAGAGATTTGATAACTAGCCAAAAATAGGAGAATTACATTAATACATGCACTTTGTAAAATTTCACTCCTTTTTTTAAAATGTCTCCCCAAAAAACCTTCAAGATTTACAAAAGCCCAGTCTTTTCTTGGATATGCAGATGAAATCAGTTAGCTAAACATTTATCACAACAAAAGACCTTGAAATTGGTCAATATTGTGAAATCTAGCAGTTAAACTGAAGGCCTGTATCCCAGTTTTCTTGTATTCCAGTGTCCTCAGCATTATAAAATATTCCAAAAGACATGCAGTTACAACATGGGTACGTTAACACAAAAACAGCAAACTTTCATCTTATAATGATATAATGCCGTAGCCCAAATACTCCTTAAAGCAAGAACATCACTTTGTTAATTTTAAACAATAAGAACTTAATGAGACAGAGAACATAACTTAATATATAAACTTGTACTTAAAAATTGGCATACATGATTAAGCAATGCTGTATAGAAAAAGTGCTATATGAATAACATGCATTCACCACAATTGATTGGAATTTCAGCCTCCAGGATTTACTTGCTGGCTATTTTAAGTTTGAAGCTTCTCTGCAGGCACAAATTGAATAGGATGTTCCTGTTTTGTAAACTCCTGAATGTTTGGGACCTGGGAATGGCTTCTCCAGGAGTCTTCTGGCCACAGGCGTCTGCCACCATGATCAACTTTAGATTTACATTCCTTTTTGCAGTGCAGGCCTCTTTGGCACTTAGGACATATTCCTGGGGAGTGACTATTAGAAGTATCCATGTGGTATCTTTGAGTTGTAGGAAGCATCCAGCAATTTTTTTCTCAGGTGTCCTGGCTTGCCACAGTTAAAACATTTAGCATTAATTTGCTTTGGAATGGCAAAAGTTTCAAGTGCTGCTAGGCGGGCACGGTGTTTAAATGTGCCTATGTTGCGACAGGCTTTGAGGTAACCCAAAAGATCTTCCTTTTCTTTTATAGGATGAGTAACAGCCTGGCAATCCTCGTTTGCATTCTCAAAAGCCAGTTGCTTTAATAACAATTTCCTAGTGCCTTCTCCTCTAACTTGTTTTTCTATGGAGTCTGTCAAACGCCTTACAAAATCAGCATAAGATTCTCTGGCTCCTTGAAAGACTTTTGTATAACTGCCTGCAAATTCAGACCCAGCTTCAATTTTCTCCCATGCCCACAATGCTACGTCTCGTATATGAATGAGCGCAGCTTGAGGTAGCAGTATCTGCTGCTCTGTAGTAACCCACTGTCCATCTCCAACTAACATATCATAAGTCAATTGCCCCCCTCCAGGGAGTTGGCGACCTGATGCTCCTAACGATCGCAATTTTTCCTTAGCCATATCGCTTCTCCACATTTTCCATTGTAAATATTGAGAAGGAGAAAGTCCTATTTTTGCTATTACTTCAAAATCATAAGGAATCCAGTTTGCTCCCTGGCTCCAGCCATTTAAATATTCCCACACGTATGAGGAAGTAGGACCGTAGGACAAGCAAGCCTTTTTAAAAGCTGTGATGGCATTAACATGTGGGCTTTCATAGATAGGTTGATGGTTTTCTTGACTAAGTATGATTGGAAAAAGCAATCGGAATTCATGAGGTCTCCAGGGAACATCAGACATTTGGAAACGTCTTTGATCAGATTTAAGAGTGAGATGGCATGGGCTGGTATTTAACTCTTCCATTATCCTATCCTTGTTTACCTCACTAGAGAAATCCTGTGGTTTAACACTACAAATTTTCTTCTTTTTCTTAGTTCTCATTTCATTTTCAGTCACATTATGGTAACATCTTTCATTAGGAGAATTTCTCCTGAGTTTTCTTTTCCTAATTTCCACATCTGCAGCATAAGGCCTTTCTCTTTTAGCTGCATTACAGTGGCATCTAGGAGGGTCTCTCACATGTTCTTTTTCATTTTCTTCATCTGTAGTACAAGTCATTTCTTTCCTAGCCACGTTAAGGTGGCGTCTCCTGTTAGGGAAATCTCTCACAGGCTGCTTTTTGCCATCCTCCCTATCTGTACTATGAGACGTTTCTTTTTTAGAAATATTACAGTAGCCTTTCCTGTTAGGTGGACCTCTTAAGAGTTCCCTTTTTCTTTCTTCCTTGTCCGTATTATGAAACACTTCTTTTTTGGCTGCATTTTGGGGGTGTCTCCTCTTAGAGGAGTTTCTTGCACATTCCCCTTCTAAAATTATAATAACAGCTCTAATTAAAGCTGATATAATCCAAAAACTAACTTGAATATCTTATATCCTTCCGGCCTTTTCAGCATTTTTCTGAGTAAAATTCTTAAATCCAGTTTCTAGTGTCCATTCATCTGGAGACCAACGATTATATTCACCAATAAGCTCTAAATAAGAACGCAATTGCTGCCTAGTTACCTTTGCTCCACTTTTCACTAAAAAATTCTGCATAAGAGAGGTAAATGACTGTGCTCTACATTGCTTCTGGCCCATTGTCCCACTCACCACTTTCTGTGGGGGTCTCCGCTGCACTTTCTCTTCTTCTTTCATGTCCCTGTTCAGGCGCCACTTGTCGCTGTCCCGCAGTGACGGACTTGGTGCACGGAGCCGATAATAACACACGTGGACCCTGACTGATGGTCAAAGCCGAAGTTTATTAGGGGCATCAGACTTTATACCTGAGAGTTGTTTCCCTCTCTTGATTGGAATTCCTTTTGCTTTGTATATTACACCAGGTGTTCTCATTTACATGCTGTTTATACCAAAGGTAGCTATTTGGTTGTTGTCATGCAAATACTGTCCAATGAACTGCAAACCTGTGCTCGCTGACCTTCCAGGCTCACAATGTCCTCCTACAGGGGTGGATAGATCTGCCCCTGCCAAGGACCTCAGGAGTGTATGGGATGTTTGGAGGTCCGTGGGAGGGTTCATGGGAGGCTGCTGTTTCTGGAAGTGACAAATAGTTGATTCCCACTCCATGTGTTTGGATTGCTAGAAAGAGCCAGGACATGGCATCTACCCAGCTTTGGAGTCCATCAACTCCTACCTTCTAGCTTTGAAGTTGTGGCCAAAGAATGGGCCAAGCCTCATCTTGTCATCTGTAGAGTAGGCATTGTGACAGCTCCTTTGCCCGACCAGCATGATGTGTGTACATCACATGTGCTAAGTGTCACTGGTACTCAGCGGCTGCTGCTCTGGGGGTAACCTCCCCTCCCACCTCCCAGGTCTCTGGAAACACACCCTTCATTCTGCTGCTGTGCTGGTAGCACCCTGGGGAGCCCCATGTGTTCTTCTGGGTCCTGCAATGTGATGGGTCCTTGTGAAATGTCTCCCCGATGTTGCATTGCATCTAACTGTGCATCCCCCATGAAACCCCCAGAGTGGTCTCATTCTATTCTATCATGACACCCACAGTGTAGCCAACTCCATGTTCTCACTGGGGTCATAGGACAGGCATAAGTAATCACATGATTGTCAAGGGACTATTGAAGTGCCAGATTGTCATCTCCCATCAGAGCTGGTCTCCCATGAGTCCTTTTGGGCCTCACTGCATTTGATCCCTACTTCCTGACCTCAAGCCCAGTTCTTGTTCAAGGGCCTTGGCACATCTGTGTGTCCTTCATTCAGAGCTTTCTTTCTCATCACTGCGTGGCTTGTTCTTGCTTTTTCTCTCCAAAGGTTTGGCTGTCACCTCCTTAGTGACTATACCATTTCCAGTGGCAGTGTCTGCCTCCTCAGCCTACTTTCATCTACTCCCTCATGTTTTATTCTGGAGTGTGTACCAGCAGCCTCTACCTGCACATTCCTGGGTGGGGCTGGGCCCACTGAACCATTTTAAAACATTGTAGTAATATATAAATAATAAACTGTTTAATGATAAATAAATAAAGAATGTCAAATCAGACACCTGCTCCATGTCAGTTTTTGAATAACCATTTTATTGAGATTTATATATTGTAAAATTATCCTTTAGAGTCTTGAGCCATGGTGTAGCAATCTAATCTTTTGCCTGTGGTACTGATATTCCATATAGGCGATGGTTCCAGTCCCAGCACTCCACTTAGGATCCAATTCCCCGCTAATGGCCTGGGAAGGCAGTACTCATGTGGGAGACCCAAAGGAAGTTCCTGGTTCCTGGCTTTGGACTGCCTGGGCTCTGACCATTATGTCCATTTGGGGAGGGAACTAGCAGATGGAAGATCTCTTTCTCCTCCCATCCCCGCCCCCCAAGTCTTAGTCTTTCCTTCTCTTCTTGTAACTCTGCTTTTCAAATAAAAATACAGTAAATCTTTTAAAAAATTATCCTTGAAGGGTCCAATTTCAGGCAGACATTTCCTGCATTGTCTATCAGAGTGCTTGGATTTGGGTCCTGCCACCCAGGTTGAATCTAATTTCTTGCTCACACATGCCCTGGGAGGCAGCACTGATGGCTCAAGTAGTTAAGTCCGTTTGGGAGACTTGGATGCGGTTTGGGGCTCCTAGCTTTCGCCTGGCCCAGCCCCATCTGCTATAATTGTTAGGGGGAGTCAGCTAGTGGATGGAATATCTCTCTCTGTATCTGTTTGTATCTGCCTGCCTTTCAGGTAAAAAAGAGATGAATGAAAGTTTTAAAATAATGAAAGGTACAATTCAGTGTTTTTTTTTTTTTAACATATATTTATTCACAGAGTTACACAGCCATCAGAGTGATATAAATTAAGGACATTTTCAGTCTCCCTTCGGCAGGCCCTCTTTATTCTCCCTGCCCCTGAGCCCTTGGCAGCCACTAACCCTTCTCTGTGTTCTTAATGTATCATGTACATGGACAAACATACATGGTTTTCTGCCTGGCTTCTTTTACTTGGGGTCTCTTCTCATATTGTGGCATCTGCCAACACTTTATTTTGTCTTGCTTTATAAACAGAATGCCTTTGCACTGGTTCAGTCTCAGTGCCCACATCAGCTGGGGTCAGGCCGAAGAGCCAGAACCTCAATCTGGTTCTTTCATGTGGGTGTCAGGGGCCCAGCTACCGAGGCTTCATCATCTACTGCCTGCTAGGGTGCACACTGCCTGGAGGCTGGAGTCCAGAGTGTGATCAGGACGTGAACCTAGGCTCTCTGATATGCGATATAGATGTCCTGTGTGGTCTTAACTGCTGCACCATTTCTTTTGATGGCTAAATTCTATTCCAGTGTATGGACACTATGCTACATCTGTGCGTCTGTTCCTCCGGTGATGACCATTTGGGTTTTTCTGCTGAGCCACTTAGAAATCAAGCAAAAGGCAGGCCTGGTACAGTGGTTCAATTGGCTATTGTTTTGCCTTCAAGTGCCACGATCCCATTTGGGCGCTAGTTCATGTCCCAGCTGCTCCACTCCCCATCCAACTCCTTGCTTCTGGCCTGGGAAGGCTGTGGAGGATGGTCCAAGGCCTTGGGACCCTGTACTTGCACAGGAGACCCAGAAGAAACTCCTAGCTTCAGTTTGGCTCAGCTCCAGACACTGTGGCCATTTGGAGAATGAACCAGCAAATGGAAGATCTTTCCATCTCTCCATCTTCCTGTAAATCTGACTTTCCAATAAAAATAAATGACTTTTTAAAAATTAAATTTAAAAAGAAGGGAAAGAAATGTAGCAAAAGGCTTATTACCCACTTCAGAAATAGGCAGTGTTGCCCTCTTAGCAGGTGTGAGTTCAGTGGTGATGCCTGCGTGCTGTTTTACTGATGTTTCTCTACTGTGATTGAAGAGACTTTGCTGCACTGGTGTACAGTGTGTGAAAGGAGCCGCATGGGTAAGTTCCTCTGAACTAGCCAACGTTTAAGAGTATCCCTCTGGGGCAGTGCCACCCTCACTTCTCTCCACCTTCTCTCTTGGGATACCTAACTTCTTCTATTGTATTCTGGGCAGCAGTCCCTAACTAGCTCCACCTCCCCTACCTCTCATTAGGCCAACTCCTGAGGCCTTTTGTGCAATTACTGTCTCAAATTGTTCCCTGTGCTTAAGTGCATGTTTCCTTGTCTTTGTGTGTGTGATTTTGTGTTATTGAAGCTGTTGTCTTGCCTTATGGCCTCCACCAAACCCTGTGACCCTGCACAGAGTGCTTTGGGACCTCCTTGTGTCCAGGCCTTGTCACAGTGCCTAGCTGGCTGTGAATGCTGGTTGATATGAAGTGTGGGAGTTGTGAGCCCTTTGCCATGTAACTGGAGAGGGTGGAAGGTGTGAATGGAGGCACCTGCTCAGTTGTACATGGTCTTTGTAGGAGATCAAATTTAAGTCATTGCAGTGTGCTTTTATCCCCTCATTGTTATTTCCTGAAAGCACATGGCTGAACTAGCAGAAAGAGTGAACTGAATTTTGATCCAAACTCCAGCCTTTGATTTCCTCTCTGACTGCCCAGCTATGTCATTGCTACAGAACAGTAGCAGATGCTGGTCCCCAGCCATGGAGATTTGTAGAAACTCCCCTAATGTGAGGAGCCACAGCGCTTCCCTTCCTTAGCCCTCACAGACTTGGTGTGGGGCTTGGCGTGGGTGGTGTGACTCCAGATAAGCACACTGATAACAATGCAGTTTACCCTGCTCTTTGTCCACTTGTCAACGTCTGATTGCCTGGTGGATCAGGTGATCAACCATTGCAGGTAATTGAGTTTTTCACTACCTCTTGTCTGGATTCATTGTGTGTTGAGATAGTAGCCAGTAGAGAGAAAAGAAAATTAAAATAGGAGGCCCGGAAGGACAGGAAGAGAGGATCTGTAACAGGCCTGGTGAACAAAAGTTGACTGTAAAATGAACCAGGATATTGAAGTGCTACCAAGGGCTTCTGATGGTCTGAGTGCAGGCCCTCAGCCATGTCATGTGGCCAGGCATCTTACCCTGGCTATGAGCAGACATGGTGAGCTCACTGTTTTCTTCTTGGCTGCAGTCCCTGAAGAAAAAGGGAGGCAACCAGATGAATCTCCTAACACCAGAGTTGTGAGCTAGTTGGGACACTTCCCTTAAGGAGAACTTCCTTCTTCTGATGAGCTGTTTACCCACGTGTTGGGAAGCCATCTGGTCCCTTTTGCTATGGTGCCACACTCTAACCCCTCCTGCCTTCTGGCAGGGGTGGATAGTTTTGCTGTTTGTACAGTACCCTGGGGTGATACCCCACGGTGATGCAACATCCCACACCCTAGGGAACTCTGGTGTGGCTCTCCTGCATGACTCAGACCCTGGGGGATTGCAAGTCCTCCACTGACCATGTGTTGACCTTGAAGCTGGTAGTAGTAAGAAGTGACACCTTGAAGCCCCTGAGGTCCCCAGTTCCCACGGGTAGCTGCTTGTTATGTTGCCTCCCACACATTTTCATGGTCAGGAGACCACCCTGGCCAGCAATTCCTGGTGCTGGACAGCTCCACTTGGGGGGGACTATCTTTCATGTGGCTGTTATCTTCTCTGTTCCAATTTTCAGAGTGTCCCCTTCATGTATCTCTGTATCCCCTCTGATGGCCCTGGCTCTGATGGCTTTGGTGTAGACCCCCTCCATCTTTGCAGAGCAGTGGTCACTTAGCATAATCATCTGTTTGGGCTACACCCAACAACTGTGAGCTGGCCGGCTTGTATACCAGGGACATATATGCATTCCAGTTTTGGAGGGTGGAAGTTTAAAGTTGGACTTGGGCAAGCATGATCAGGTTTGGGTGAGGGCCATGTTCCAGGTCACTGAATGCTAACTTCCCACGGTCTCTTCAAGCAAGCAGGCTACCTCAAGGACACACATCTCCTTCAGAGGGACTCTCCCTTCATGACCATATTACCCCCTGGAGCTCCACTTGCATACTAGGATTTTAATTCCTACAGAGGAGGGAGGGGGTCAGGGCAAGGGATCTTGGAACACAAACCTTCAGCCAATTGCACCTGGTGCATTTACCATATTTAAATGTGTTTTATAAAGTTAGTGCCTGCCACATTGTATATTAAAGGGAAGAGAAGGCTGTCATCCTGTATTTCCTTGGCCTTAATGCTGACAAATATTGAATTTGTATAGTTGTAATCAAACAAGTTTTGGCTGACTCATTATTGAATAATTTTCTCCCACAGTTCTAGTTGAGCGAGTACCAAGATCTCGCTGTGGAGGGTATGGAGGGTCTTTTAGTGGCTGGTGACCCTGATCAGAGAGCAGGTCAGTGACGAGTATGGCCCAAAGCCCTGAGCATAGCAGGATCTGTGGCGAAGCTAGGGGAAAGATGGTTGAGGTTGGGTCATGTTCTAGGGCTCCTAGGAGCCCTTCCCTAGATTGGATGGTAAGCTCTTCAGACAAGAAAGGAATATGCTTTTGAATTGTTTCAATGCTTTAGAAGAAATGGGAAAGCAGTGTCCTTCTTACACACTTTTCAGAATTTCCGGTGTTTCTACCTCCTATTCCTGGTTTCTGCTTGGGCTTCCTTTCAGGGTAGTAAACACTGTTTTGTTTGGCATTTCCTTCCCCTCAAATACCATCCCTGATCAGTTCTGCCTGGCCCCCTGAGTCATACATTCATGTCCCTTTCCTTCCTCCTGTCCCCTCCCTCACTCTATCTCATGTCTTCGAGGTTTCAGAAGAGACTGGAATCCCAGAATTCCCGGGGAGCACCCAGTTTGCAGTTATCTGTGAGTTTTGTAGACAGAAGAATTAAGGCCTTCCAGTGTTGGTTGGGACTTCTCCAAGGCATGGTTGAGTCAAGAGAATTTGAGGTGGGTATGACCTTCCTGAAGTTCTTACATGCCTGTCCTACCTGAGCTTCGAGGACCACAGGAACAGGTCTTGAAACACTGTTGTCTAGGTGCCTCAAAGTAGGAGCCACTTTGGGTTCTCTTCCATCCCGCCCTTGATGGAGTCTCCTGATCACAGCCTGTTTTGGGGGCCATGGCAAGGCGGACAGGAGAAAGGTGAAAGGAGCTTGTGTGCCTGAGATGAGAGAGCATGGGCACAGCTGATGGACCCTGGTGCCAAGGAGGGTGTGCTCCTGCAAGGGTGAGCTGATGTCCCAATGTTGTGCCACTGGCACCTGCATTGCCTCCAGGTGGTCCTGTGATGCTTTCACAGCCATGTTAAAACCAGCAGAGCCGTGGCCTTCAGCCCAGAATGAGTACTGAAACTGGGAACACCTGTGGTGTGTCTCCAGCTGGCGTGCACAAAGCCAATTCTTGTTTCCCTGGCGCAGTGTGGCCCTCAGAGACATCCACGTCATCTGGAGAGCCTGGGACACACTGCTGGTGTCTTGGCATTTGTATTTCTAGCAGGTTCTTTGGTGATGTTGCTGATGTTGCTGCTGGTCCAAGCCCACACTTTTGAGGAGATGCCATGGTGTCTCCATCATGGGCTTTTGTTTTCGTCTTCACCTCCCCAAAACTTTATCTAAGATGAGTGATTGAGAGCAGTTGTTTTAACAGACTTTTTTTTTTTTTTATTGGAAAGGCAGATATACAGAGAGGAGAAACAGAGAGGGAGATCTTCCATCCGATGATTCACTTCCCAAGTGAGCTCAACGGTCGATGCTATGCCGATCCGAAGCCAGGAGCCTCTTCCGGGTCTCCCACGCGGGTGCAGGGTCCCAAAGCTTGGGGCTGCCGGGATTAGAACCGGCACCCATTTGTGATCCCGGGTGTGCAAGGCGAGGGCCTTAACCACTGCGCCACCGCGCCAGGCCCTTTAACAGACTTTTGCTCTCTCTTCCACGCCCCTACCCCAACCAAGAGCACTGAAGAGTTTGGCCAAGTCTCAGAGCTAAGCTGCCTCCTTGCCCCGCCCACATCCTTGCCCCAACGCTGAGGCCTGCCAGTTACCTGCCACAGTGTAGGGATTAGATTAGGGCTGAGTGGGCTGGTCTGACAAGGGCCCTGCTGTAGTTTTGGTTTAGCTCTTTTTAGCACGAGGAATTTGATGAGCTAAGCATTTTCCAAGGCAAGTGTATAAAAAAGATTTCTTATCCATGTTTGAAGGAAAGATCCTCTTTCTTTGGAGTCACAGCTATTGTTAGAAGTGCACGGATTAAAAAAATGCTCTGTTTCCAACCATTTTCTCTGGGTGACTTTTCTGGCCTTCAAAGATCTCCCAAGTTAATTCTTAATGATCTTACAGGTTTCTATGTGCATATGACTCCCATGTATGGGCATCTCTGCCTAGAACAGGGCTCGGCAAGGTCCTGACAAATGCCCTGAGGCTGAGTGGGGCTGAAGAGGAGGGAGGGTCAAAGAGAGAGATGTTGGTGAGGCTGCAAGCCTGATACTGATCTCCAGACTTTCCCAATGTCAAGTGCTCCTTGGTTAACTCCGAAGTCGCAGTGTGCTTGCCAAGGGCTCAGCTGCCTGCTAGGGTTGCTCACCTACTGTCCCAAGGCCATCTCCGCCTCCTTGGGGCCAGACCCAACATTCTTGTCCTCTTTCTATGTGCCCTCCCCCATTCCCAGTCTTTGTAGTTTCCAGCCTAGTGAATCCCTCTCCCATCCCCCCACCCGCCAAATTTGTTTGAAAAACAGAGTTGCAGAGGAAAAGAAAGGGCTTCCCTTCACTGGCTTGCTCCCAAGAGAGCCACAAAAGTCAGGACCACCCCTGGCCGAAGTTAGGCTTATCTGGGTCTTCCATGTGGGTGACAGGGGCCCAAGCACTAGGACCAAACTCTACTGCTTTCCCAAGCCATTAGTAGGGAGCTGGAAAGGAATTGGAACAGCCGAGACTCAAACTGGCACCCATATGGGATGCCAGCACTGCATTCAGAGGCTTTATATTCTGTGACACAGAGGACTAGTGCCGGCCCCCATGAATCCACTCTGGTGTCCATGGAAGCTTCCACATCCCCTGGCTCCCAGGGGCCTCTCCTTCCTGCTTTTCCTGTTCATTGGAGGCCTCCGGCTTCCTGAAGTGAGGATCAGGGAAATGATAACAGTAACAGCTGACCTCTGTGGAGTGTTTCCTGTGTGCCAGGCGCCATTCGCAATGCCTGTATTTGTTCGCCCAGGTCACCATGGCAACCCTGGGTGCTTGGTTAGCACCCTATTACAGATGGGGAAACTGAAGCATAGGATTCCCAGCCCCCCACCCAAGTCCCAGCCTGCCCCGGACCTCCAGATACCCCTCTTGATTCTGGTGTCCTAAAGTAGCTCTGCTGGCAAGGCAGTCTACTACTTCTATGCACTCACCAGAACAGGGAGAATGGGAGGCTGTGGTTTCAACTTTCTTAGACCTCCGAGGCCAGTACCCATTGCCCTGTGTAGCCAGTGGCAACTCCTAGGGGACTAGGAAAGTGACTTGGTAGGAGAGGCAGGCTGACCCATGGCAGGGACAGGCTGTCCAATAGCAGTAGCCGGCATGGGTGTGTGAGTGTGTGTGCATACACATGGCATGGGGCACACATTTCTTGTCCAGTTTGGTGTATAGTCAGAAACCAGTTATAAGTGTGTAAAGCACAGCCTTTAAGACTGCCACCAGGGAAGAATCTGAAAGGTCTGGCTTTGGAAAACTGAGGTTCAGGAGACTGCGAGAGAGGTATGTGTGTGTTCCGGGGTCAGGCCCCACTCGCTTGGGACAACAGCAGAAGAGAATAAATGAATTGTGTGTGTGTGTGTGCATGCGAGGGCAACCCAGGCAAGAATTGCATACAGCAAGGGCAACCCAGACAGCTCTTGGCAAGATGGGGCCTTTAGCCTAATAGTTAAACAATCAGAAGGGAGCTTAGGGTGAGGGAGGAGAAGAGAAGAACTGCTCCAAGTTGTGGGACTCAGCCAAAGTACAGGGGAGAGGGGACAGTCTGGGGGCTTGGAGAGAGGCAGGATGTTCTTGGCACCTGGAGGCCAAACTGGAATTTTGGTTATGGGGAGACCAGACCCCTGAGGAGAATTGAACTTGGCTGTCCGACAGAAACCTGGACATCCAAGCCTCCCAGCACAGCCTGGGATGTGGTTTTTGTGCAGCCACAGCTGCTGGCCTGCACAAGCCCCTAGGATAGGCTTCCTGGCGCTCCCTGTCTATGAAGGGAGGCACCGTTAACCTGAGAAGCAGGCAGCTCTTGGCCTTGGGTGCCCGGCAGAGCGAGGGCACAGGAATGTGTTAACACCAGCAGCTGGCTGCTATCTGATCCTGGCCCCCACAGACTTCCGCTTCACCCATTGTTAACATACCAGCCAGACTGTGAGCGAATGAATGAAGTGGGGAGAAGGATAAAATAACCCTGGCTCACTGCACTCTGCCAGCCTTTGATGCTGGGAAACCCCAGGTGGGAAATGGCTGTAATGAGCAGGCGAAAACTGAAGCCGGTGGTGATTATTGGGACAGAATAACCACTGTACAAAACAGCTCCCCCAACGGCTTTGCACAACGCATTTATTTCTCCCTGCCACAGTCTGATACAAGTCTGCCCTGTGTATCTAGGGACCCAGAACTTTTTTGAGAGCCCAGGCTTCTTGCTGAGCCATAGTTGCCTCTGGAAGTGAGTCTTCCAGCTCACCTAAAGGTTTGTTAAAACACGACTGACTGGGCCCCACTACACCGGACAGCCTGAGAATGTGCATTGCTGCCTAGTTCCCCGAGTAATGCTGCTGCAGCAGCTGGCCCAGGAAATGCAGGTGAGAAATCACTGTTGGGAGCTGCCTCATTCTCCCTGCAACTCCTGCTTCCAGCTGAGTGAGGAGAGAGAGCACAAGTCAGGTGCGGTGACCACACTTAACTCGGAGGGAGCCTAAGAAACACAGCTCTCTTGGGCACCTGTGGGGAAAATAGAACGCATAATTTTTGCCCGTCTACAAGAGCAGCACAGAAGCTGGTGAACTTGAACCTGGACTCTGCCTACAGTTCCGACTTGAGTATTCATATCACGTGGATGGAGAGGGTCAACTCAGAGTTTCGTTTGCTAATAGGCCTAAATGCTTTTCAGAAAGATAGGTTGTGAGGGTGTGACTGGTCCTACTGTGGAAAATTCAAATATGGGTCACCCACAACTTTTGTTTGTGGTACCCTAGATCCTGGGCCTAGAGAAGAACACTGCAAACAGTAGTCTGTTGATTATTGCGTGTGATGGGCTTTTTTCCCCCCAACATTTCTATTTTGTTCCTGGTGTCTTCTTCCTTCCTACAGTCCTACAGAATGGTGTTTTCTTTTTCATTCGAGGTCTTAGCCGTAGAGAAAAAACATACTGTATAGTTCAGTCTTGATTTAAGGGTATCACCAATAGAGCAGCAAGTAGTTTTTTCTTCCAGTTCCCAGCCCTGGGAAAGTGGCAACAGACACTTTCAGTGAACTGACCTATTTGTAGATACAGAGCCACCCAAATGAAATACATGGGATTCAGGGTAGACTACAAGCACAGTGCCTAGTGGTCGATTTAGAGTCCAGCCCCCAGAGTAGAGAATGGCTCCAGTAACAGTTAACTCCTCAAAACAAACAAACAAACAACCACTTCTGGAGCTTCAGGTTTGGTTTCTGGAGCTACAGTTGCAACAAGACTTAAATGGCCAGTGGCAAAGGATGTATAGGTCCTGCGCTGGAGAGGAGGGAAGTCATGGGCAGGTGGGCCACTGGTTTGTCCAACTGGACTGTGCTTGTGCTTGAGGTAATATGTTGTTTCCTGGGGGAGGACCAGGTCTGAGAGAGGGAGATGAGGTGAACTTGACTTTGGACTTTGTGTGCAGGGCTCCAGAATTATTCACATGGAGTTTGGCACATTCCATGTCTGTTTATGTATGTGTTTTAAAGATGTTTCTTGGAAGGACAGATTTATAGGAGGAGAAAAGGAGGGAGAAAGAAAGCAAGAAAGACAGACGTCTTCCACCCTCTGGTTTACATGCAGATGGCCACAAATGGCTGGTTCAGGCTAAAACTAGGTTCCTGCAACTCCATCCAGATCTCTGTTTGGGTGGCAGGGTCCCGAGTGCTAGGCCATCCTCCACTGCTTTCCTCGATGCATTAGCAGAGAGCTGGAGAAGAAGTGGAGCAGCTGGGCTGACCTGGAAGTGGTACTCTTATGGTATGTCAGTGCGCAGGCAAAGGCTTACCCCACTGTGCCACAAAACCAGCCCATATTCCATGTCTTTGGAAGGGGAGTTGGACAAAAAGAAGAAAGTGTTTCTGTGTGAGCTAGGAATCGGGAAGAACTTTTCCCATGGAAAATAAGCCAAGTTGCGAAGGCCAGGTAGGGGTTAGGTGGATAGGAGCAGGTGGTGGGTTTTCTGGACAGCAGCATGAAGAATAGGGGCAGAAAACAGAGAGCTGAGAGATGGTCTGAGCCAGCCTTGATGACCAGAAAGAAGGATTGGATCAGGCCTGGTGTCAGAACTGGGATCTAGTAGGCAGCAACAGCCTTACAAAAAGTGGAATCAGACTGAGGGCTGGAGGGTGACTGCCGCCCAGATTGGGTATGGGAGGGGGATGAAAGGGACAAGGGGTAAATCTAGGGGCCAGCTTGCATGGAAAGTCCTGATGTTGTTGGTGGTTCTGGTGTCTACAGCGGAGTGACTTTGCCACTTTCACACTCAGAACTCGAAGGATCGGGGCCAGGTTCCTTACCCAGAGAGTTCCATAGAAAGGCTTGGCTGCATTGGGCAGAGTTCTCTAGAGAGACAGACCTGACAGTGTATATATATGTAGAACGAGGAAGGGGCATCCATCATGGGTGATGGCTCCTGTCATGATGACAGCTATACAGGAGTACAACAGGTCCCTCTGCAGGCTGGAGACCCTGGGGATCCTGCAACTTGACACGGTCCAATTCCATGGGCCTCAGAACCAGGGAAGAAGAAAATATAATTCTCAGGTCACATCCTAAAGCCTGAGTGGATGTCCTGGACTGCAGAGGCATCAGCTGATGCCCAGGGCAGGGGTGTCCCCGCTCACCTAGCCACAGGCCAATTCACCTTCTGTATCGGTATTGATTCTCTGCACACCCTCCTGGGCTCGCATGCTATTCTCTACAAAAACACCCCCTCTCCTGGAAACCCATTCCCTCCCCCCTTCCCAACAAACACACAAACACATACACACTTTTTTTCTTTTAGATTTCCAAGAACTTCTTATTCAGTTGACAACTGAAATTGACTCTTAACACTACCCATTTTGTATGTGTCCTTGAGGTGCGTTCAAGGACAAGGCTGTAGCACTTGAACTTCTCCTGGGAACACAGGTGCACCCAGAGGGTGGCCCTGCCCCAGCCACCTTTCGTTGGTATGGTTTGGGACACACCACACTGATTCAAAGCCAGGTCCTTGCTGTTAGATTCAGCCCCTGAACTCTTGTTAGGGATACTGGGGCAGGCCTTCACAGCCACTATGCCTTCCCATCCTCCCAGCACCCCTGCAAAGTAAAGATTTTCTGGTTCGTTGTGTTTCCAGGACCAGATAACAAGTGCAGAGAGGTCAAGGATATGGTTCATGATTTTATGGCAAAGTTCGGTGACAGGTACTGTCTGTCGGCTCTCTGCATAGCTGGAGTGGTCTGCTTCCATTATTAGGGTCTTTTATAGCTCTGATGAAGAATTTCATGTTCCTTAGGCATGCAGGTGCCTGGGCAGGGGCTCCAACATGCCAGAGAAATATCTACTGGCATGTGTCTGCTTGGAGTAATCAGTCTTGCGGATGGCCTGCTCTGTGCCTGGCAGCATCAGGGCTCCTGAGCCTGTCTTATAGCACTATACAGACAGGGAAAGGGGGCGAACCACAGGGAAGCCAGTGTGCCTCCCAGAAGCCTACTGGGGTCAGAGAGCGTGGTCCAGCCTGGGCTTAAGGGCATCTCAGGGGCCTGCTCGGGAGTGTCTTGGCCACAGGTACCGCACTGCACTGATGTATAGGGATTAGGGCAACTTCTATAGCAGGAGCTCATGGCATGGGGTGGGAGTTTGTAACCAGCTGATAGAGAGGGAGACAATCAGAACTGGGAGGGCCTTGTATACTGATATGCCTGTAGCCTTTGCCAACTTGCTAGCCCTGTCTGCCTGGGTCTCTTTACCTATCTCTTTGATCTTTATTTTCATTTCCTTAAAAGGCAAAGCAACAGTAAGAAAGAAAAAGCTTCCATCCACTGGTTCACTTCCCAAATGCCTGCAGTAGTTAAGGCTGGGCCAGACTGTAGCTAGGAACCTGGGTCTCCCACATTAGTGGCAGGGGCCAGGCACAGGAACCATCATAAGCCTCTCACGATATATTAGCAGGGAGCTGGATCTGTAGTAGGGGAGCTGAGACTCAAACCAGCACTCTGATATGGGGTGTAGGCATCCCAGAGCGGCAGTTTAACCCCAAGTGCCGTGTCATCTGCCCTTTACTGTTTTTAAAGATATGTTTATTTCTATTGGGAAGACAGATTTATACAGAGAAGGAGAGACAGAGACAATGATCTTCATTTACGGTTCACTCTCCAAGTGGCTACAACAGCTAAACTTATCCAACGCCAGGAGCCAGAAGGTTTTTCCAGGTCTCCCACAGGGATACAGGAACCCAAGGCTGTTGCCTATTCTTGGTTGCTTTCTCAGGCCACAAGCAGAAAGCTGGATGGGAAGTGGAGCAGCCAGGATACAAACCAGTACTCATGTGGTATGCCACTTCTAGAAGGTGTAGTTAGCTTTTTGAGCCACAGCACAAGCCTGCTAGAAATTACATAGTTTTGTATTTTACATTTGAATCTGTTTTCTACTTCGAGTAATTTTTAAAAGTATTTATTTATTTATTTATTTAGTAACTTACTTACTTACTTATATGAAAGGCAGATTTGCAGGTGGAGGGGTGGGAGACAGATCTGTAATATAAAGATTCATTCCCTAAATGACTGCAATGGAGGGAGATAGACTGATCCAAATGCCAGGACAGGAGCTTCTTCTGTTTTCCCAAGCAATCGGGCCATTCTCCTCTGTGCATTAGCAGGAAGCTAGATCCAAAGTGGAGCATCTGGAACTTGAAACTACCAATACGGGATGCCAGCATCAGAGAAAATAGCTTTACTTGACGTGCCACAGTGTTGGCCCCTTTGAATTATTTTACATACAAATTAAAAAAAAAATTTTTTTTTTACATATTTTTACTGGAAAGGCAAATCAACAGAAAGAGAGAAAAATCTTCCATTCCCTGGGTTACTCCCCAAGTGGCCACAATGACTGGAGCTAACTGATCTGAAGCCAGAAACTTCTTCCAGGTTTCCAGTGCAGGTGCCGGGTCCCAAGGCTTTGGGCCCTCCTTTACTGCCTTTCCAGGCCACGAGCAGGGAGCTGGATGGGAAGTGGGGCCACCAGGATTAAAACCGATGCCTGTATGGGATCCTGTCACATGCAAGGCAGACTAGCCGCTAGGCTACCATGCTGGGCCCTCCTTTTTCTTTTTAAAATGTATCCCACAGTATTTAGAATTGCCAACATGATTTTTTTTCTTCTAATTTCCCATGCTATGTATTTTTCATTGCACCATTTTCAGTGTAGGAGACAAATTGTACAAAGACTTGTGGAGAGTTCTAACTTTCAGATTTGCAAATTTGACTCTGCAGTAGCACATTATTATAGTTTAGGCGTCATGTGTGAATAGAACAATGTCAAAACTTTTTTATCTTTTTGTACATCTGCATTGGTCAGCAGTGGAAGACCTGTAATAATACGATTTTGTCATTTCCTACACCTAAGGCAGGACAGGTGGTTCCGGTGGTCCCAAAATGTTTCTTTTCTCAAACAAACAAAAAGACCTGGACTTGGCCTGAAGCAAATATGACAAAATGTTAACATTTGGACTTAGGTTGATAGATTTATTGTTTTTTATTTTCTTTTTCTTTTTTTTTTTTAAAGTTTGAATGAGGCCATTCTTTAGGAAATACAATTAATGTAAATAAAAGAGTTATGGCAGGATTCAGATTTCTGTCTTCTCAGTCCCTTCACAAGAGTGGCCTGAATGATTAATATCTACTCAGCGAAGCTCCCACTCAGTCACCAACTTCTCCCCAGGAATGACGAACTCTGGGTTGGAAAGTCCATGAACACCATCTGTCTTCTTTACGATGACAAGCTAATTTAATTTTAATTGCTCGTTATGGTATTGCACAATGAGGAGGAACTATCTTTAATTATCTTTTGGGGTGATTGTTTCTAAAGTAATGTGATCCCCAGAGCTGGGAGTGCAAAGTGGCCACCTGACGGTGAACTTCAAACATGCTAGCGTAGCCGCATAAATAGGCTTCCCTGCTCCCCCGCCTGGCTCAGCCCAGCCTGAAGCATGAAGAGGAATTCCAGGTGGGTGGCTCTCCCTTCCTGGTCCTGTTCAAAAATACAAATGTCACATCAGATGCCACCCCTCCCACCCCTGCCCCAGGATAAGGTGAGTGAGTGACACTAGAATGGGACTGAACCTCTCCAATCCTTATTTGAATATTAGCCACTTCCCTCAGAGATCATTTTTCTTGGTGACATGTTAAACAATTTCAGGTCAGCAGAGTCTTTAAAAGGTCACTGTGGGTGTCAAGAATGCAGCTAACAAATGTCCCAGACGGGCACATGGAGGCGCCCTCTGGCACCCATGGCCTAGGTCCTGGCTTCCTTCTGGTTCTGGGATTTTGATTTCTGCCTCTGTCCCTCTCTGGCTTCGCGGTACAGTGCCATCCTCCCCTGCAGTCACCACCATGGGAGGCACGGAGAGCCTAAGACATACAGTTGGCTGCTTATGGATGCCATTGGAAGAGCAGATCGTTTTCATACCGCCCTTTGTGGTGGGATGGCCTCCCTTCGCTGGGCAGAGCCCTCCCGGCTGCCCAATGGCTTTTGTGTGCCTGTAGCTTTCAGCTCCTGTCCGTCAGGCTGAATGGGCCCATTCAGGGGCATTCATGCGACTCCGAGACCCTGGCCGCCTGGACACAATCAGCTGAGAGGGGCACTGTGGGCCCTGCACAGGAGAATGCGTCCGTTCTGCCTGCCTCCAGAAGCCCATGGCCTGCAAGTGAGCGTAGAGGGCTGATGCTGTGCGCTGGGAATGTGGGGGCTTGTGGAAGGGAAGATTGGGCGTGCCTTACATCAAGGGAACAGTGAGCAAGCTCTGACCTGCCTGGGCATGTTGTTAGCCCCAACAGTCTGCTTTGATTTTGTGTCTGCTGCCTAAGAGTGAAGCCCTTGTCCTCTTTGTCACTATCGTTCTCCTTACCTGAGGCACTTATGGAATGAGTGAACCCAGTTGTGCTTCATTTTGTGTAGCCCGGGGCACACTGCTGTGCCTTAGGGTCCTTTGATGACAGCATGAAAAGCTCTGGAAAGACTGGGGCCACCTCATGTTTCTAAGACAGTGGGATTGCAACCCTGGAACGACAAAGGACAGTTTCCTGTTTTAAAAAGTTATTTGTTTGAAAGGCATAGCGACTGAGAAAAGGTGGGACCCAGAGAGGGAGAAAAAACATACAGATCTTCCATCTGCTGGTTTGTTGCCCCATGTGGCCAAAACCAGGAATTAGGAACTCCATCGTGGTCTCTCATATGGGTGGCAGGGACCCACATCCTTGGAGTCATCCTTCCCTGCTTTCCCAGGTGACTTAACAGGGAGCTGGACCAGAAACACAGCAGGTAGGACTCGCTTGCATATGGGGTGCCAGCATCACAAGCCTGCAGATTCACAATGCCGACCTCTGAATGAAGAACTGTTTTCATCGTGGGACGTGCTCATAGGGCCAGGGATGTGCACCTGTAATTTGGGAGGTGATAGAAGGAGCAGCTTAAGCCTCTGTAGAGATTACTTCAGAGGTTGAGTGGCAGGAATGGGGCAATAACCCAGGTTTACCTGGGACCAGTTGGTGGCAGGTGTGGAATTGGAGCTTGGTCTGGATTGGCTCTCAACTCTTCTATGTGTTCCTGTATTGGGTGAGGTGCCATTGGACCATGCTGAGAACCTGGGGTGGGAGTTGGGTAAGCGCAGGAGAGCACTGGCCGAGTTGCATAGCAATGTTAGTGTTCCCCGCTTTTGCAAATTTGTGTTGACAGACACAGCAGCAGCAGTCACCCTAGCAGCAGGAGAAACAACAGAATCTTTATTGGGAACTTACTGGGCTAAGTGCTTTGTACTCCATCTGACTTAAGCTGTTAAGTTGTTACATATACAAATCCGCATGTATTTAAAGTGCTATGAAGCACTTTTCTAAGGTAGGAAAAATTATTCCCATGCACAAATGCAGTACCTGATGCCAGAAATGTTAAGTGGATTCCCAGGATGAGGGCCAGCTTGCGTGGGAACAGGCTTAGGCTCTTAGTGTTGGAGTGAACCACTTTATCATTTCTACCCCAGTTTGTAGTGTTATGAAAAAAGCAAGAGGGCAGGCATAGTGGTCAAGAACATTTGAGTCTGAGGCCCTGCTCTGCTACCAATTCCAGCTTCTTACTAATACCCTGGGAGGGGGAGGCCAGAGGTGATGACTCTGTTTCTCATTCTCCCTGTTTTGTTTGTTTTTGAAACATTTATTTCTTTGAAAGACAGTGACAGAGAGCATTTCCATCCTCTGCCTTTCTCCTTAAGTAGCCATGGAGGCCAGGTTGTGCCAGGCAAAGGACATCCGTGCTGGTCTTGGACTGTTTTCTGCTGCTTTCCCAGGTGCATTAGCAAGAAGCTGGGCCAGGAGTGGAACAGCTGAGGCACGATTCTTCACTCCAGCATGGACTGTGGACTTCACAAGCAGTGGCTCAACCCACTACACAGCTCTGGCCCCTGTAACTCAAGGCCAACAGAGGAAATAGTGGGGATTCAATGAGGTGATGCAGGGAAAACAGGTGGAGCCTGGTTAATCTGATTGAGTACTCATCCAGTAAGATTAGCTTCATGCTACTCTAATGGAAGGAATTTTATTTCTGCCAGGAGATGCCAAAGATTGCTCTGGTGTATGTGACCAGGCTGTCTGATATGCAGCACCCTTGGACTAAAGTACCTGTGACCTCTCTGTCCCTTTCTCCTCCTGGGTATCCAAGGGTGGAGCTCTGAGACTGGAAACCAACTCATCCAGTCTGGGTAGACGATGACCATTCTCTATCCAGGGCTCTTTGCACACACTGGGGAAGCCTGTGGCAGGGCTAGGTATCGGCTTCGGTCTAGAAGCTGGCAAGCACAGTCTAAATCATGATCAATTTGGATGGGATTCTGGACTGCTTTTTCCAGGCCACAGGCAGGGAGCTGGAAGGGAAGTGGGGCTTCTGGGATAGAACTGGCACCCATATGGGATCCCAGGCGTGCAAAGCGAGGACCTTAACCACTGCGTCACCACGCCAGGCCCCATGGATGGGATTCTGGACTAGGACTTTGTCAACCACCCACCCCTCATCTCCCACTTTCAAGGAAAATGTCATGACAATGCCAACATTTTAACAAAGTCCGTAGATTGGACAATAGTGTTTCTATCACTGTTAATATCCTTGTTAGGTAATATATGTTGTGAGGTAAGGTGATGTCTTTTCTAGGATATACACACTGAAGTGTGTAGCAGTGAAGGACATATGTGATTCAGACAAAAATATACAAAGGCACTTCAAAGTTTGTGAAAAATGGAATAAAAGATGCTTAGGGTTGGGTGCTATGGCATAACAAATCAAGCTGCCACTTGAAATCAGGTCCTGCCTCTGCTTCCAATCCAGTTCTCTGCTAATGTACATCTTGGGAGATAACGGGTGATGGCTCAAGTGCTTGAGTTTCTGCCATCCACTTGGGAGACCTGGATAGAGTTGCAGACTGCTGCTTTGGTCTGACCCAGCCCTGGCTGTTGCAGACACTTGATGAAAAAAGCAGTAGATGGAAGATTCTTCCTCTCATTCTGCCTTTCAAAAAGCAAAAATTAAGTTTTTAAGAAGCTTACTTTAACATAAAAATTATTAGAATTTACTTATGACACATTTTTGACAAACTTTTTGAGTTCTCTTCATATTCATGGATTTCAACATTTTGAGTACTGGAATGTACTTACAACTTAATTTGATTTCCATGACCTTTTCAAAGTACCTAGGTGTATGGAGAGAGGATAAAGCAAATGTATTTAAATATCAACGTTTGGGGGTAATTAGCTCAAGAGTATGTGAAAATTGATTTTACTGGTTCTTACAACTTTTCTATCAGTCTTGGAGCTTTTTAAAAGTTAAAAAATACTGAGATCCCTCATGTGCAGTGTAATGACTCCAGGAGTATCAGGATGAAGACATGCAATGATAAGAGTGTCCCTGCATAAGCCACCTACCTTGGGGAAGCCTTCAGGACATTATTGTCTGTCTCTAAGGACATTGCCAAGCTGGAATTCAGGAGATTTTGCCTGAGCCATGCAGAGAAACCAAGGCTGCCGGGAAAAATGCCTCCAATTTTAGTGCTGACAAATGCAATTTCTAGTAGAAATTAGCATGATACCTAGAGACCCCAATGTGTGCTCACAAGACCACATGAATTTGATCGGGATCCAGTCCAACTTGAGGAATGTTGTGTACAATTTGTGTTCTCTAGTCCTCTGAGCCAGAGGGTAACTGCCTTGTGTGATAAAACAACCAGTAGTCACAGTGGGTCACTGTGGACTCTCTGGGAGTAGATTATCACAGGGGAAGCAGGAGGGAATCCTTGGCAAGATTCAAGTTAATCACTGCAAAAACGCAGCTTTGTCATAAGGGCACACATGAATAGTTCTGATGCACAGGATTCAAAACAGGCAGAAGGAGCACTCCCTTGCCCTGCATTCCTGAAACCCACCCCCGCCAACTCCTGCCCCAGTTCTGTTCCCCTCACACGGTTGCAGATATTACCCCACAACCCTATCCTAGAGTGTTTGCCAAGTGGCACAGTATCTGGGACTGGGGGTCTGGAGCTAGATCACTAGTTTCACCAAGTACTGCTACTACCACAAACTTTGGAACTTCGGAAAAATTATTCCTTCTTTAATTTGTTTGAGAGAGGTCACATATCTGCTAGTCTATTTCCATACACCTACAATGGCTGAGACTGGGCCACACCAAAGCCAGGAGGTGAGAACTCAGTCCAGGCTTCCCATGTAGTTGAGAGGAAGGGACCCAGCTACTTGAGCCATCAGTTGCTGTCTCCCAGGGTCTGCCTTAGCAGGAAGTGGAGCCAATCATCAGGGCAAATGACTGCTCTGGGACCATAGGAAGGAGAAATCGGAGAGAGGACTAATGGTAAGTTTGTGATTCTTGAAGCTTACCCCATATCAGGTGGTCTGCCAAAAAAGCGATGCTTCCCACAGCCGCACATTAGTCACCTGTGGAGCTTTGACCATCAGTGACTTGCAGGCCAGGCCTGGTGATAGGTCTCAGGCATCAGTGTGTGGTCAAGGGCCACCGCTTCTAGGGTGGCAGCATTTAGTAACCATCGCCAACCTGGGAAAGATGATGCTATTCCTACTCTACAAGTTGGCAGCCAGTCCTGAGAAGGATCCTCAGTGAGTGAGATACTCTCACAGCCCAGTCCACAGCCAACCGCAGTGGCCACTGCTGCCTCCCCAGGTGAGGAGGGGGCATGCAAGGTTCTTCTTCAGCCCCCTAGCCTCCCTCCACTCCCCATCTCCTTCACACGATCCAAACCCCACCATCTCTGGGTCTCATTCTTCAAGGCTTGCTGTGCCTGGAATCATGCTACCCTCACTTTTCACTTAGACAGTTGCCTCTTGTCTCTTGTCTGCTGCCCCTCCTCCACCCCAAACTAGGGTCCTTTTTTCTTAATCCTGGAAACCATTTGCAGTTTGGTTTGATTTCCTGGTTTGTGGGGCCCATAGTAGGTGCTCAGTATATAGCCAGGGGGAAAGAACAGAAAGAAAGCCAGTAAGCAGACCACCTGCACAGGTAGAAAGTCAAGAACACCTTTGTCTGTGGGGTGGGGAGTAAGGACTGGCACAGGACTGGGGCAGCTGCCTGTGATCATGCTTGGAGTTGGTGCTACCTTCTGAAATGCAGGTGAAAATTGAGACCAGAGCCATAGTTCTCAAGCCCACACATACACTGGATCATCCTAGGCCTGCTGGTAGTAGGAGAGGATGAGGCTGAGGCTGAGAGACGTTGTCCCTGCATGAGCCGGCATTGGCCCAGGCTGTGTGAGCAACACTCAAGGGTCCTGGAACAGTGCTGAGTGCTTTCCATTCTCTGTTGGGGGTCTAGTACTTTGGGGGCTTCTCAAACATCAGAGATTGTTTTTCCATCCAATTCTATTGTTGACATTTAAAAATTGGAAGCAAAAGTAAACCATGCCTTTAAATACGCCACATGGCAGCATACTGGAGACCACCAGGATATGAGCTGGCACTGCCAGGGTGGCTCACGTTGGGGCGTGGAAGCCACTGCCACTTTCTGTCTCTGCTGGAATTTCTTGTAAATGTGGCATTGATTAGTGAGCTTGTAGCCAAGCACAAGTTCTGTTAAACATTCAGACACACATGTGTCTTCTCACAGCTATATCCAGATGTTCAACCACGCCCTTCCTGGGCATGGCTGAGAGAGTCCTTGTGGCTCATTGGGCAGCTTGATGATGTGTGACATGGGGGACTTGGTGGAGCTGTCACATGATGGCTGGTTTTGTGCTTCTTGCAAGTTTGGGTGTGTCTTGCTTGGTCTTTATAAAGAATAGTGAGCAGCCTGTTAAGTCTGTTGTTGGACGGCAACACTGCCTAGTGGATCAGGGGTGATGGAGATGCTACCACGTACCCCCTGTGTGACCCTGGAAACTTAGCTAACACTCTGTGCCTCATCTTCTCCTATCAAATGAGGGTAACGATAACACTACAGGGCTGAAATGAATGGATGTGAAATGGAAGATAATTAAGATTTAAGAAAATAATTATGAAATAGCAAGTAAGATAACAGTAATTCCCATTATTGTTTCTTATATAATCTTAATAATTTTTGTTTTGAAACCAAGTTTTCTTGCCCCCATTGGAACCTTTGAATGAACTGAATTCGTACATTCTCGGTGAGAGCGATAAAATCTGCGTTTGACTGTGAGGCATACGTGTCAAAGGACCACTGTAAATGAAGACACCTCATCTACAGGGGTGACATTCAGTGGTCAGGAACGCAGATAGGCACCATTAGCCTATGAAGGCTCCTGAGGTGATAATTAATAAAATAAAACCCAGCATGGCACTGATTTAGATAACATTCATCTCAAGATCCAAAGGAAGCCCACAAAGAAGCCTGTTACCATTCACTACCGCATGTTTGCTTAAATTCTCAACAACCAAAAGAAAATTCAGAAATCTGTTCCTGGAAGATATGACTGACATTAGACGGCTCTCAACCATAGATAATAGCGTTCAGGGTGCAACAAATTATGTGCATTCTTCCCGTGGATTCTCTCTGACTTCTGTGTTTGAGGATTTGTGTGAGATTTTGCTTCTGAATGAGAAGTTTTTCTCTGCTACAAATTTGAGCAGACACCTGCTCAAAATCAACAGTGCATCAGCAGAGGAATGGAGAACATAGCTGTCTGGGAGCTTTTCCAGGCTGTGTGCAGGACTCCTATGTGTCCAGAAAGACATGGGTTTGATTGATTGTTCTGCTGGAGGCTGGGCAGTTGAAGCCCCCAGGAGGTTTGCTGACTTGAAAGCCCAATCAAGTTGACCAGCAGCCTTCCTTTACAGTCCCATGGCATGCCTACTCCTCCTGAATTTCCCATTGGAGTTTTATTAGCTTTTAGTGAAAGGCCACATTGTGAAGGAACTTAGTTCAGAATTCAACTTGTAAAACGGCTGAATGAGAAAGTGGGGTAGAGGAGATGGGGAACTAAGCAGAATATCGTTGAGAGCTCACTCACCAGAGTCAAACACTGGTGTTTGTGGGTGTTCTTGATCCACCGTTGAGTTGGGCAAGGACACTGAGCAGGAGCCCAGGGAGAGATGCCAGTCACTGCCTTGTTTCTGGGGCTAGGAGGGGTTTCAACTGTGGAAATTTCCCTTTGGCAGTGGCTGGAACAGCCTCCTACAGTCATGCTAAGCCTGCAGTGACTGTGGCAATTATAAAGTGCTTTGGAGCTCTGGAGTGAAGAAGGGGCCTACTGCAGACTCATTGTAGGTTTCACCAGCTTATAGAAAAATAAGGCATGCATTGGTCCAGATAACTGAGTGCCTTGGGGTAGGGGAGCGAATGGGAGATGGGAAGGCAACATAAGTGTCAAGGTGCTTGTGTTGTAAAGAAATTATGTTAATGTGAGTCATGAGCTGGAGAAGGTGAACATGGTATCCCGTTTTACCCAATCCGAGTCTGGACTTGAGTTTGGAGGTTTACCAAGCGGTAAGGATTCACCCAGCAAACCTGCTGGTGACAAGGTATTTGTCCCTTCTAGCTATGCTGAGAAGGCATTCCCAGTGTCCCTGGAGACTTATGTTTGAGGAACTAGAAGAATAATTCAATGAAATTCCCAAAGAGGAAACTGATTTGATCTCTGCTGCAACACATGGTAGTGACCTCAGCTGTGGTTCTGTGTGTGAAATAGCAATCTGCTGGTCTTCAAAAAAAAAAAAAAATCCCAGTTGTACTAAGTCTTAACATCCAAAAATTGCGAGCCACTTAAAATTGTGCTTGTCTCATGTTTATGGGAAATGATAAAATAACAGATACCTAAACCAACACCAGGGACTCTTAAAAGCTCAAATTCTAGGGCAGTGATTGTCAACTTTGGCCACACATTGAAATCAACTGGGGAACTTTTGCAAAGCAGCAATCCCCAAACTTCACCCTCCACCAATTAAATCATAATCTTTGGAAGCAGGTCCAAGCATCTGTGTATTTTTAAAAGCTCCCCAAGTGGTTCTAACAGTGTGTCTGGGTTAGGAACCACTATTGGGGTATGCCAGTTGGATCGAAAGACTCAGGATTATTTTCAGAACTATTATGCAATATAAAATTTTCTCTCCTCTACTGGCTAAAAAATGTATTCTATTTATTTCAATATAAGTCATATGCTGAAATCTATCCTTTTATTCAAGCGTGCAATTCAATGGTTTCAGTGTATTCACAGTTGTGTAACCATTACATTTCTATCAACCCTACAAAGACCTTTCACCCCTTAGCAGTCACTGTCCTTTATCTCTCTGCTAGCTCTGGCAACCATGAATCTAGTTTCTGAGTCTATGGAGTTGCTTATTGTGGACATTTCATATAATGTCCAGAATTACACGGTTTCTGTGACTTGACATGATCCTGTCAAGGCTTGTCTTACTGCCGGGTGAATCAGTACATGTTCCTTTTGTGGCTAAATTACATTCCAGTGTATGTAGAATCCATGTTGCTCATCCATTTATTGGTTGATAGACTTTGGGTTGTTTCCACTTTTTTATTATTATGAGCATCCATGTACACACTTCTGTATGGTCATAATGGATACACATCTGCAGGTGGAATTGCTGTTATGTGACAACTCTGAGTTTGACCAAAGGGAGTATGCACCACTTTGACACTCCCTGCAGTGGTGTATGAAGATTCCAGTTTCTCTCCATCCTCACCTGCATTTGTTATCTCTGCTTTTGTATCCTATTGGATGTGAAGTGTGTGTCTTTGTAGTTTGGTTTACATTTGCCAATGGCTAATGCTGTTGAATGTCATTTTGTGTGCTTAATGGCTATGGGCATGTGTTTTCTTTCGAGAAAAATATGTTCAGGTCTATTGACTTTTTGAGTTGGATTGTCTTTGTCTTTGAGTTGTGAAATTGTTTATGCATCTGGGTATTATATCCTTACCAGATGCATGATTTGCAAATATTTTCTTCCCTTCTTGTGGGATTGCTTCTCACTTTCCTTTATAATATTCTTTGACACACAAAAGTTTTAAATGTTGAAGTCCATTGTATCTATTTCAATCTGTTATCACTTGTGCTTCACCTATCATATGTAATGTGATACCTAATCTTAAATCAAGAAAATCTCTTCTTGTGGCTTTTTCTAAGAGCTATATAATAATATTATAGGTCTTGATCAGTTTTCAGTGCATTCTTATGTATGATATGAGAGAGGTTTCATTACCCCTCAACAGTTAAGAGTGCTACTTCATTCTGGGCATGATCATTTGTTAATATCAGGGCATTGGGACAATTAGGAATTGGTATAAAATTTATTTTCATCAGCTTAATTTAAATTTTAAAAATCCGCAAAGCATAGAAAATCACTTCATAATATTTATAGAATTGTAATTTCAGGAAATTTCTAAGATACAGATTTTATAGAATTCATTAAGATTTAAGGTACATATTTAGCATTCGATTCAATAAATCTATTGGGAATCTATCCTGGAGACAGACTACTTTGTGACACACAGAGATTCATAAAAGGATGTTTATACATGCATACATATGTATTATGTACACATAAATGTATATGCATTGTCTACATATATGTATGCATGTGTACATAGACATACATATACATATGTAAATGTTTATCAACATGAGAATTGTTACAGCTTGTATCTCTGACAAAATACAACTCAGCAGCTCAGAATTATAAGGTAGACCCTATGTACTTATCTGGAAAGGTGTCTGAGATACCTTGTGGAAGAGACAAGACCATTTATTTAATACGAATAATACAATCTTCTTAGCTATTAAAATTCATAATATACCACCAAAGCTGCTACACAACAGATTAAGCTGATGTGTGCAGTATTGGCATTCCACATAAACAGCAATTTATTTACGGGCTGCTCCACTTCTGGTCTAGCTTTCTGCCACTGTGCTCGGGAAAACATCAATAAAAGAGACCCAAATCCTTGGGCTCCTAAGTATGTAGGAAATCCGGAGAACTCTCCTGGCTCTTGGCTCCTGTCTGGGCTAGGTGTGGGGAGTAATCTATTGGGTGGATGATTTCTCTGTCTCTCCCTTTATTCCCCTCTGTAACTCTTTCAAATCTTTTTAAAAGAGTAAGATTCAGGCCTGGCGCGGTAACCTAGTAGCTAAAGTCCTCACTGTGCACTTGCCAGGATCCCATATGGGCACCATTTCTATCCCAGCAGCCCTGCTTTTCATCCATTTTCCTGCCTGTGGCCTGGGAAAGCAGTTGAGGATGGCTTATAGCCTTGGGACCCTGCACTCGCTTGGGAGACCCAGAAGAGGCTCCTGGCTTTGGATTGGCTCAGCTCTGGCCATTGTATCTGTTTGGGGAGTGAACCAGCAGATGGAAGATCTTCTCTGTCTTTCCTACGGTCTGCATATTTGACTTTCCAATAAAAATTTTAAAAAAGAAAAGAAAATCAGATTCAGGATGTGTAGGATATGTTCCATACTCAATGTAAGTATATATGAGCATATTCAAACTGGTCAGAAAAAAAAACACCCATTAGTTAATAATGTAGAGCAAAATGGAGTTTACACAGAGAAAATTGAAAGAGGTCAAAAAGAAATTTCATACTGTTGGTACTGCCTGAATGACTATATTAGTGCATCAGTGGTAATTCAGGTGATAAAACAAAGATTGCATGAGTCATCACCATTCTGCTTTCATGTTAGTGACAGTGATCCTTGCCAAGTCCTCAGTGCTCTTGGTAGGTCGTCCTTTCATTAACTTCCTATAAGATATTTCGAGAGCCTATAGTCCCACAGCTAGCATGTAGCTCACACAGGCTGGGTAGTGAGGTTTGTGCTAATCCATATTCCTGAAGAAGCCCTTTCTACCCTGGACCCTTTGATCTCATCATGGAAAGTATTTTCAGGGTCTTGAATGGACCATGCACTGTTCTTGACATTGTGCTTCTCACAGGGAATGCCTCCCTTTAGAGAGTTTGTAGTCCAATAAGAAGACCCTCGTTTAATTAAGATTTAGTTCTAACCGGAGATCATGGATCTCTGAAAACTACTAGGCAATATTTTGGTATAACAAAAAGGAAAAGACAATCTAGTTGCAGGGATTTGTTTTCAGGACAGTACACATTCTATCCAGTCTCCTGGTCCAGAATCATGTCTCCAGTTTGTAACCAGAAATGCTCTAACAGCAGTGTGTAGGGGCTGCATCATAACCAACAATGTCATAGCTGTGTTTGATCCTTACCTGCAGCTTTTTCTGTACCTAGAAAGCATCTTCGTTGATGCTCAGATGAAACGGCACTTCAACTCACACTGAGACATTTTCAGGATATATTTTTATTCATCTTAAAGGCAGGAAAACAGAGAGCTGTAGATCTTCCACCTATTGGTTCTGATCCATGAGACCCATAGAATGTCTGCAGCTGCCAGGGCTTGTAGACAATAACCAAGAGTTCAACCCAAGTCATCAGAATGAGTGGTTGGCAGGTTTCTGGAGGCAATAGGACTTGCAAATTTTGTGGAAGAGGCAGTTCCAGAGGGAAGAAGATATTTATGGACTACATTTCTTATTTCATCAGTTCTTTTTTTATTATCTTAAGAAAGTGATCATAAAAAAGGATTTTTTTTAATCCCTTGAGAACCAGTGTACTGTTAATATGAATACAATTACTTTACAAAACTATTTGGACTTGGCAGGTTTAGCTCTGCTTGGTGTGTTGTTGCGTTCTTGTTTCTTTTTTTTTTAAACTTCCACATCTGCTGTAGAATATTGTAAGAATCATTGATTGACAGGGTCACATATTTCTGTGAAGCTGAAAGGTGCCACATTAAAACCGGGTGGTCTGGTTCAGAGTGTTCCTTCCCAGTGGGAAAAGTGGCTGCTCTGTACCTAGTCCAGGTGGTAGTGGTAAGCAAAGAGGCCACTAGAAGCAAGCCAGCCTCTGAATACGAAAGAGCAAGCAAGGCAGAAAACCGATCCAATAGCCCTAAGAGGGGCACAAATACATGGAACCCCCAAATGACACCTGCACTTTGCCTTGGCTGAACATTTGACTGGAAGCTGCTGGCACTTGTCTGGGCCTTGCGTGGCATAGGAAGTTTTGGCCCAACTTAGGTTGTTTGGTTCCGCAGCCTTCCCTATCTTGGATAGTTCCTGGTGTTGCAGGTCCCTGGTTGCCAGGAGACCTGCTGCTCTCCTGCTGCTCTCTGCCCATTGCGTGTGCTCCTGAAATATGCTACTGGAATCTTCAGTGTCCTGAGGGGCCTCTTGGGTCAGAGGAGGGAGTGAAGAAGGGCAAGGAGGATATTCGGGGCTACTAGTCTGCTGAAGGGCAGCGGCAGGGCTTCTCAAAACTAGACCCACCTGCGCTGCTATGGAATCGCCTCCAGTGCTTGTTGATTGTAGGGGCTGCCCAGGGATGAGAATGTACCATTGGTGGCAGTGGGCTCCCCCCAGACTTGGGCAATGGGAAGAAAAACCTATACACTGATAGCTTCTGCTCCAACAATCTCATTTCCAAATTGTGAAATGATTCCCACCCACCTACCTCCAAATACAGTATCCTATAGCCCTGTTCCCGGGGAGCCTTATTTAGTGGCGCAGGGAAGTCAGAACACTAATGAATTAGGAAACCCTGGTGGGGAGGAGACTGTGGGCAGGGATTTCTATTTGAAGCAAGGTGTCCAAAAAAAGCTTGACCTAGGTAGTGCCCATCTGGAATTGAACACACAGGGTCAATGTTGATTCAGTATTGCTTAGCCCACTCTGTGTCAGGCCCCTTTGGACCTACTCCCAGATGAATGACCAAGGCTGGCTCCTTTTAGTAACCCGGTTCAGCCTGTCTCCTAGCCTTCTGACGTGTCCCCATTCCACACTTGCATCAGTATCCTCCTCCATTCCAGCTTCTCCTGCCTTTTTTGGGAGTCCAAGAGGGCCCAGTGCACCTACGGCCCATGGTTGGAACCAATAGTCTCCTCCACTGGCAGGCAGCTGAATCATTGCCAACACTAAGCAAATGTAAGCGCAAGACAAAGAACAGTATGGTTGCATAGACACAGTAGCCAAGACAGTACAGACTGGAAACAAACATATAAAATGATCAGATTGCAAACCCACATGAGGGTTCAGTGAAGGGGCTTAGTATTATGGCAAAATGGATGAAATTTCCAATTGCATAGGTAGAATCCCATATCAGAGTGCCATTTAGAGTCCCAACTGCCCCACTACCCATCCAGCTTCCTGCTGATGTCCCCAAAAAAAGCAACAGAGAATGGTCCAAGCACTGAATGACTTAGATGGAGTTCCAAGCTGCTTGGCTTTGGCCTGGCTCAGACTTGGCTGTTGCAGCCATTTGGGAAGTAAACTAGAAAATGGAAGCCTGATCTCTATCTCCTGGTCTCTCCTGCCTCTCCTTCTTTCTTGGTGTCACTCTGCCTTTCAAATACACAAGTAACCCATGTGGCAAAGGCCTATCCAAGAGAAGAAGAGTTCTCACCAAGCCATTGAATGAAGATTCAGATAGCAATGTGCACAGCTGGGTTCAGCTTGTTCTCACCCCTTGTCATCAACTTTGGGAACCTCCTCCTTCCACGGGGATGAACCTCCATCCTTCCATGGGGGTGACAAGGGTGACTTGGGGCTCCAGTAGTAACATATCATGCTTATGTGGTACTTGCCATATGCAGCCATTGTCCTCAATATATATCTTGAATGATCCAACTGCAGCCCTGTGGGTGTTCCTTCATCCCCAGTAGAAAGGACCCAGGAGTCCCAAGAGGTATTGAGGTCTCCAGAAGCGGGGATTGTTCCCTGAAATGTCTTTGTTTTGTGCTCTTGTAGAATGGGTCCACCTTGTAGGAAACTTTGTTTTTAAATAATTGCTTAATTTTTCATTTGAAAGGCAGAGTTAGAGTGAAGGAGAGATACAGAGAGAGAGAGAGAAAGAGAGAGAGAGAGATATTCCATTAGCTGATTCACTCTTCAGATGACTGCAAGGGCTAGAACTGGGCCAGTCCAAGGCTAAGATCCAGGAACTTCTTCCATGTCTCCCACATAGGTAAATGGATTAAAGGGGTCCAAGCCCTTGAGCCATCCTCCCATTGCTTTCCCAGGTGCCTTAGCAGAGAGCTAGATTAGAAGTGGAATAGTCAGGAACCATATGGGATGCTGATATCAAAGGCATAGCCTGATACACCTCAACACCAGCCTTTCAGAAAACATTTTGGATAAGCCTTCTTCTCTACGGCAGTGTTGTGTCTTCACTCGAACAAGCTCTAGGAATTTAGGTGTGCTGTTACCTGCTGAAAGCTAGAGTTGTCTCTAGTGAAATCTTGTGAAATGTGTTAATGAATTTGGGAACTGATTTCTCTGGAACCCCCAAAGGGGAGAGGCCCATCAACCGCCATGGATATGAGTTCTGGGAGCTAAATGGCAAGTGCATGGTACTGTTTAAGCCTTCACCTCTGATCTTCACCCTCTTCACTTGTTTCAGGAGGTAGAGCCAGACACTCCCATCTGCTGACTTCAGCAGGTCCTGTGTGGATGAGGGTGGACAGCTCCTGGGGTGGGTCTGGTGTCCTTGGTTTGTGGCAGGGTCTCCAAAAAGGCGGGATTCTGCCTGGCCTTCCCAGAAGTGGCAGAAGACCGGATCGGCTTTCACAGAAGATGACAAATGGTGAGCCCTGCTCACTGTTTTCGTTTAGCTTAGCATTTAGGCATGAAGAGCTGTCTGAAACCACAAACACTGAGATAGTAATTCCAGGCCACAGAAGAGGAGACACCTTCTTCCTGCTACACATACACAGGGCAGTGCCTGGTCAGGTGCAGGATACATTGATAGCTGGAATGACCTGTGCCCCACTGGCCTAATCTCCTTCCAGCTCTTGTTTGGGGCTGGAATTGTGACTTTTTTACAGTCAGAAAGATGTTGGTTATAAATCTAGACTGCCTGGATGAATTGGGAAGTATACCCTTGCTGGATTCCAGTTCCTCTGTGTTGTAGGTTCGGGTCCCTCAAAGAGGGCCCGGCCATGCATCCTACAGAGCCATGTTGTGTCTCAGTTCAAATTCTGACCCCACCGCTTCTCTGGTGTGACCTTGAGCAGGTTACCTGACCTCTGTTCATTTGGGAAATGGCACCTACTGATCAGACTTGCTGTGAAATTCAGTGAGGTTGTCCACATGAGGGTCTTGCCATGCAAGGTGCATGATAGCTAATATTGTGGCCCTTGCTATTATATCAGTGACTGTCTACCTGACCATGGGAAGCATGCACACATTCAGCGGAAACTCCAAGGAAGTTAGATTCATTGCAGCCTAGGGATATGAAGTCCAAGAGGGCAGAGAAGCCAGGGAGCCGCAAAGATCCCAGCCCAGAAGTTTAAAATAGCTATAAGACTCTGATCTCTCCTTTGGACTGTTGAGGGTCTCCTTCTGTGTCTGTGTGAGCTTCGCTGCATGTTGGGAACCTCAGCCCCTGAGAAGGACCTGACTGCTCCCTGGTTGGGCACACGCACCCTTCAGGATAGGGACATTCGTCCACCAGCAGCCTGCCTGCAGGGCCACCATAGGGTGCAGAGACATGGCAAGGGTCAGGACACCCTCCTGGGTTGCTGCAGGAGCAGGAAGATGTGGCCTTGAGACACCCCAGACCTAGACCACAAGGCATACTATGAGTCAGAGGGGAATGGGAGTACAGGCCCGAGGCTGGGAACAGGGAGCCTGGAGATGCCAAGAAGGGGAGAAGGAACTAGCAGAAGCCTGACAGTTTCTCTGGTTACTGGGGGCAGGGCAGAGTTTGTATGTGTATATGTGAACCCCAGCTCATTTTGGGAACAGATCAGTATTGACAGGAGACCACCCTGGAACTGCTGTGTGTGCCTGTGCCAGGGTTAAGCTCTGAATCCCCCAGCAGTCCCATTGCAAGCAGGTGTCTCCCTGCAGATGGGGAATAGGCTATTGTTCAGTGTTTCCACATCGGAATGACAGCTCCTCGTTTGTCTCCTGTGTGTAGACTTAATACCTAAAAATAGACCTTGAGGAATCCCGTGCCCCGAAGTTTTACTCGGAAGGAGAGGTCACTAGATTTCTGTGCCAGCCGTAAATAATTGGAATGCAGCACGGATGGCTACGGATTTGCCACTTCCGGCTGACAGCATCAGATCCTTTGGAAGTGTGCTGTGTCTTGATATGCCAACTGATTTAGAATTACCAACAGGTGCTCAGTGCTGCTGAAAATAACCACCCTGGGCAGTGAGAGGGGACAGTGCCAAGGAGCTAAGGTGGGCAGCTCTGTGTTCCTCGGGGGAGGTTTGACTGAGGGGAGAAGATCCAGCGCCCAAGAGTGGGTTCGCTTTTCTCACAATTTTTGCTGGTGTGCTGCTCTTTTTGCATCATCTCGACTGGAACATCTCAAAACTCCAACACACTGCCCCGTGTCTTGTAACAACTTTTCTACCTAGATTTCAGGCTGGGCCAAGAAAGGGGAGTGAAGTCCCAATGAGTGTAGATGAAGAGCAGACAGGGAAATCTGAGGTCGTCCTCCTCCTGGCATGCCCCTAGCTAGCTACTTCAGGCATCCCTCCGCAGGAGGTGAGAAGTGTGTGGGATGACCAGCGAATACTTGGCTCAGCGATCAGCTTGGTCCCAGGGAGCTTTTACATTCCAGACTCATGCATCCCCCTGCTCCCGGGAAGAGCCACAGCCCCATCCGCCATGCCCTGCTGCACTTCCTGAGGAGTGAACGATGGTGGCTGTCAGCATGTACAGGATGATGGGTGGCAAGTGGAGTAAGCCTAGCTTGTTACTAGCAGATTCAATTACCAGGCGATGCTCGATGCTTGAAGACAGATGGCCAAGGAGCCTCACCATCCCTGGAAGGCAGGGGCAATTTTAGTCACCAAGTGCAGAGTCCGCTAAAAAGGAGTCACACATATCACGGACAGGCTCCACAGCCAAGGCCAGCAGACAGGATTGGTTTTGTGTCCCAGGGTCTCCTTTCTGGGGACTTAGGTGACCCTGAGAATAACCAAAACCTCCCCCAAAAAAATGTACATTCAGGAGACACAATAAGGTTCAAAAACAAACAAAACTGTCTGTGGAGGTAAAGGTCAGAATAGTGGTTACCTTGGGGGCAGAGGAATATTCAGTGGGAGGGGTCAGGCAAGACTCTTCTAGAATGGGTTCTGGAATGTTCAATATCTATAACCTGGCTTGATAAATATGTAAAAATCTATTGAGCTCTACATTTAAGATGTGTGTACCTGGGCCCGGAGAGGTGGCGCGGTGATTAAAAGTCCTCGCCCTGCACGCCCGGGATGCCATATGGGCACCGGTTCTAATACCGGAAGCCCTGCTTCCCTTCCAGCTCCCTGCCTGTGGCCTGGGAGAGCAGTCGAGGACGGCCCAAAGCTTTGGGACCCTGCACCCGCGTGGGAGACCCAGAAGAGGCTCCTGGCTTCAGATCGGCATAGCATTGGCCGTTGCACTCACTTGGGGAGTGAATCATTGGACGGAAGATCTTCCTCTCTGTCTCTCCTCTCTGTATATCCACCTTTCCAATAAAAATAAAATAAATCTTTTTTTTTTAAAAAAAGATGTGTGTAGGGGCCCGGCGCGGTGGCGCAAGTGGTTAAAGGTCCTCGCCTTGCACGCCCGGGATCCCATATGGGCGCCGGTTCTAATCCCGGCAGCCCCGCTTCCCTTCCAGCTCCCTGCCTGTGGCCTGGGAGAGCAGTCGAGGACGGCCCAAAGCTTTGGGACCCTGCACCCACGTGGGAGACCCAGAAGAGGCTCCTGGCTTCGGATTGGCGTAGTATCGACCCGTTGCGCTCACTTGGGGAGTGAATCATCGGACGGAAGATCTTCCTCTCTGTCTCTCCTCTCTGTACATCCGCCTTTCCAATAACAAAATAATAAAAATAAATCTTTAAAAAAAAAAAAAAAAAAAAAAAGATGTGTGTACCTTACAGCATGATATTTTAATAAACAAGTAAAAATAAAGGTACATGAATGAAATAGGAGTACAGAAACACCTAGGCAACCTTTGAGTAGCACAACTTTTACTGTTGTTGGAATTTACTAGTGCACGCCCCTAGACCCTGTAAACCTTAGGTCAATCCAGACACTTAAAACAGCAGCTACCTATGGAGAAGCAAAATAGCAAGTCTCTGAGTGCCACAGTCGCAGAAAGTAGTTTTAGAAATATCCCCAAATGAAAGACTTGAAGCTGTTTTTCAGGGAAGGAGTTCCTGAGACGTACTTGACACAGCAAACGATGCTACCTTTCAGTGGTTGTCATTGTCTCCACTGCCACAAATGGTGCAAGGTTTAAGAGAACCCTGGGGAAGCCACTGCTGCTCGCTGGCCATCAAGCCTTGGACCTCTCCAACTGCTCCAAGCAGCAGTTACCACACCACCCAACTTTTTGTCCAGTTGGGCCAGCTGCAAGGCGCAAAAGCTCCCCGAGTCGTGCCCCCCCCCCCCCGTGGCCTGGCAGGATTGTTTGGCCCAAGCACTGTTGGTTCTCAGAGCAGGAGCGTAGTAGAGTTGGCCAACAGTGTACCCACATCGAAGCAGCTGTGGTGAACATCTGGCTCTGATTATCTGGCTGGGAATGGCTGGAGGTGGGAGCACCATGATTTATAGATTGCTCCTTTGGCTGTAAATCCCATCTGTAATTGTGACTTCTCTGTCCCTAATTGTTTGCAGAGAAGAGAGGAACTCAATGGCTTACAGTCCCTGGCAGGGCCCAAGGCTGCTGGGGGGTGAAGTTTGTTGCTAGGACACCACCGTCTTTGTTTTGGTCCCTGCTCAGCAGTGTTTTAGGGCCCTGTATACATTTCTCTGTATTGTTAATGTAATTTGTTCAGGCAGTGAACAGCCAAGTTCAGCCGAAGGAGTCCGATACTCATAACAGAAACACCAGAGGCTAGGTTTTTGTGGTCAAATTAAGGTTTGGAGGGTTCGGAAGAGAATGAAGCGGTTGAGCTATGCACAGCAGGACAATTGCCCTTTCTCTTGTGCTAACACTGGCCTGTGCTAACACTTCCTGGAGGAGCTTGGCTTCGGGGACACCCAAGTCCTCCACATTCAGACTGTGTTAGACGGGACATGGGGCAGCCCTTCTCCCAGAAAGAAGGGAATGCAGATTTTATTCACAAGGGAAGAAAAGAAGACCCATGAGGTCCGAGCAGGTTTGGATCCTGTACCCTGGGCTCCAGGCAGCTTTCTTCTACCCTGCCCCCCATCTCCAGATTACCAGAGTGATTCGGAAATAAGAGTTGGGATCGGTTGAGAGGGTATGTGACTGTGCAAAATGCAATTTGCCTGTTTCCGCTGCCTGTGAAGACCCGTGGCTCACTTGCCATCTGGGAGCTTGGCACCCTGCTGTGCATGGGATTTTTGGGAAGGACAGATTCCAAACAACTTGTAGTGTAGTGCTGGCCTGGTGATATTCCTCTGAGTTGCTTCCTTTGGCTTCAGAAAGTCACACAGACAAAAAAATAAAAACAAACATGCCAGCCCACAGGCATTTTACAGACTTTGTTTTGCTTCTCAAATGCAACCAGGTTGTGAAATTAATCCAAACAGCATTGTAAACTCCAGTCCTCTTGCTTTGGACAAATGGCTGCTGTGTGTGTATGCCTGGACCTCCTTTTGTGGGTACCAAATTGAATCTGCTAAGAATCCTCGACCTCCAGTTGAAGCGTAGGGGAACCCACATGAAGATGAGCATTTGCAAACATGTATGACGATGGGTAGCTGACAAAGCTGAATCACTGAAATATTCTATCACCTGGAATACCTGAGAAAGGAGACACTCTAGTTTGGAGGAGCCAGCAGAGGCCTGCAAGAGAAGATGTTGGAGATGAACTGGGCAGAACACCAGCATAGGCTGTGGCACCATCTGGATCCAGGGCATCTTTGTCTCGTCTGTCCTGTGTGGTCAGGAGTTACTTTCTTGTTAGTGACCAATTGCCTCTGCAATGTGGTGATTCACCAGGAGTCTTCTAGGACATGCATGCTTAGTTCAGAATGGGAATCTCCACATGGTACAAAAGCCTTCTGTCTGCACCACATTCACGCGTGGACAGCTCTGCTTGAAGCAAGCTAGTGCATGGTGGGCATTTTTGCTCCACAGTAAATGTTTGTGTATGACTTAATCCAATGGCCCAGTGCATTTCCTAATCTTAATGCCATGCCAGCAGGACATACAGAGTTGTAGCTGGAAAGCCCAGGGAAGTTCACCTGCTGTGTTAGCAGGACAGGGTTCTACAGATAACTGTTTACACAGAGGGGAAGTCAAAGTGATCAGCTCTTCACTTCTAAGATCCTGCTGTCAAGTGCTAAGGCAGCAGAGACATGTTCTGTTCACACTGGCTGTCACCTATTGCTCCCAGGCTTATGCTGTCATCATGTCCCAGTTAGCTCCTTTGGGTGCTGTGCCTGGAAGAGTACCTTAGAGGTGATGTTTGCTCTGTATTTGTGGGGTAAAATTTTCTTGTAGAAATTTGGCTTTTAAAGTACTAAAATTAAACAGCCACTTTTGATGGAAACATTCTAAAATGCAACCCACCTTTTTCTAACCCATAGTGATTTCAAACATCTGTGTTAAAACTGAAAACTAGGAAATGTCTCATTAAAATAGATTATTTTTCCACTGGCAAGCAAGGGTCATAGCAGTTTTGCTTTTTAATCTGTGGGAGGAGTCTTTGCACTCCTACACAGACTGTCCCAACCTGACCTAGCACCTCCAATTGGTTATCAAATTGCTCAGTCACCTTGTGTAACATCTTGGCAAAAGGAAAGACATAGAGGGCTATGACTGAGCCACCTCTAATAAGAAGGGCTACCCCAGAAGGATGCCCATTTTGGAGGTGGAGGGTGGTGCTCTGGAGTCCTTGTGGCTGAATGATGAATGGGTTAGGACTGAGTGTGGTGTAGCTGAGGGGAGTCTGGCCGTGAACCGTGACTAACCCAGTCTTAGGTTGGCAGCCAGGTGAGAGACCCAGGTGTGCACAGTGCGGACTGGTGAAAGTATTCAAAGAGGTCTGGGATGGTAGATGGATGTTGCTGAATTATCATGAAATATGGTGGATGGTGAACATAATATTTGGCAGAAATTAAGGCTACCATGGTAATACTTGCATTGAGTGTAAAAATAGATGGTAATTTTCCAGGAAGTAGAAAGAGGACATAAAAACCTGAATGGGATACATATTATTTTCTTATTTTGTGATTTATTGAAATCGAGATTAATCAGGAAGAGCTGAGTTTAATGAATCTTTATATTAGGCATTGTTTTGCTCACTATTAAATAAATTAATGAGATCATTATTTATCAAATAATGATAACACCAACCCCCCCAAAAAAACATAGTTCTCTAAGATTAAATATATAAGATATGCATGCATTTATGGAAAAAATGTAAATAAATGAGAGGTATGACTAGAGCATACGTGGAAAGATTAATAATAATGTTAAAATGTTAGAGAAGGGGTCGGTGTGATAACCCAGTTTGCTAATCCTCTGCCTGCAAGCACCAGTTTCCTATATGGGGGCCAATTTGTACCCCAGCTGCCCCACTTTCAATCCAGGTCCCTGCTTTATGGCCTGAGAAAACAGTGGAAAATAATCCAAAGACTTGGTACCATGCACCTACATGAGAGACCTGGGAGAGGCTCCTGATTTCTGATCAGCTCAGCTCCACTGCTCCACTGTTGCAGTCATTTTGGGAGTGAACCGGTGGATGCAAGATCTTTCTTTTTCTCTCTGTCTCAGTCTCTATAGATCTGCCCTTTCAATAAAAATAAATACATTTTAAAAAAAAGATTTAGAAAAGATATGAAGTAATTATGTAGAAGGGTACCTTATGGTGATTTAAGTTGTTCAGGGAAGATTAAATGTGTTCTCTGCTTTGTCGAAAAAAAGAGAGAGAGATGAGATAAACTAAAGCAACAATAAGATGGCAAAAATTAGAGTTTTAAGAATACAGATTTTGCTAAGAATGTAAATCAATGAATGATGCTTACGTTAGCAAAACCATTTTGAGTAATAATATGCAATATCTTGTAAAGTTGAACATCTGTGGATGTTTAGCCTTGTGGTTAAGATGCCTGTATCCCACATCAAAATGCCTTATTTTAAATCTGGCTCTAACTCCTGCCTTCAGTATGTTACCTATGCACACCCTGGAAGGCAGTAGAGATGATTCCTTTGGGTCATGGGAGACTTGAATTGAGTTCTCAAACTCAGGGCCACTTGACCCCTGCAGTTGCAGACAATGGAGAAGTAAACTGTCAGACTCATGAGACAATTGTTCCAAGACTTGCTGGGGCTGAGGAGATCCCCTGCACAGAATGGGAGCCACCAGAGTGTAAGGAGGCCAGCAGCTTTAGGACTAGCTGCTGTGGGGTTCATCATGCATCCACATGACTGTCAACAGGCTTCCCCACATCCCGTGTCCAAGCCTGTTTGACAGTGTGAAGTCAAGTGTCTGCTGTGGTTTGGGCTTCTTGCTGATCTGTACCTGGTCCAGCTCTGGGGTAGAGCTGACCAACAGTGGGCAGGATGTTGCGGTTCAGCTACAGGCTGGGTAGGCTTAAATCCCAAGGACTGAGCCCAACTCAGAATCCAGAGACCCAGGCAAACCCCAGTGGGGTCAAACACAGTCATGTTTATATTCCTAGCAGGGTTTAACATAAGGACCAAAAAACTGGCCAAAACTGAAATCGTGAACTATTTTCATTAACCACATTGTTGATGGTAGTGTTAGTGTTGTTATTCTGAGTCTATTGTATTGCATGCTATCCTGGAAGTGGTAAATAAGTAATTATGTGGGTGTCACTGAAAATAAGGGTTTTCAATATGGGAGAAAAGAGGTAATGGGAGCAAGGTCAGTGAGGCTGAGGGGGGCAAAAATTCTGTAGACCTGGATGGAAATCGGAGGGACCAGTATAAACTCATAATGTATTTTCATTGACCTGAGGAACTTATTGAGAATATATACTATATATATTTTTTTAATTTTTATTATGTTTTTTTTATTGGAAAGGCAGATATACAGAGAGGAGAGACAGAGAGGAAGATCTTCCTTCCTTCCGATGATTCACTCCCCAAGTGAGCGCAACGGCCGATACTATGCCGATCCGAAGCCAGGAGCCTCTTCCGGGTCTCCCATGCGGGTGCAGGGTCCTAAAGCTTTGGGCCATCCTCAACTGCCTTCCCAGGCCACAGGCAGGGAGCTGGAAGGCAAGCGGGGCTGCTGGGATAGAACCAGTGCCCATATGGCATCCCGGGTGTGCAAGGCGAGGACCTTAACCACTTGCGCCGCCGCGCCGGGCCCAAGAATATATACTATCTTTAAATTTCATTTTGCTGGGAACTTTCTGAAGCTCCTGCATGCACACATGTGCGTGAGTGTGTGTATGAGTGTGAGTGAGTATAGCAAGAGAATACTTTCCAGCTTTGTCCAGTGAAACAGTGGTTATCTCTGTAGCATTGACTTGGATTTTGTTCTCCAAATACCATATCCCACTGGAAACAAAACAGGTATCCTGCGAAAAATAGCCAAGTTGAGATACGAGTCCACTCCAGGGTAGTATTCACCACGAGCATGAATTCAGAGGTGGACTGTGTCATCCAGTGGACCTTGGAAGGATTTCCACATCCTTGAATTGGCAAGACTGACAGCATTTCAGAGCTATTGAAACCACTTGAGCAGAACCCTTAGAGCATGCTCTACATTGGGGACTATCGGATGACATCAGGTGGTCATTCCCACTTGAGGCGGTTGGAGGATTGGGTGTGGCTTCTCCCCTTATTTCTCCCCTTCCCCCAGATACAGAAAGAAGGAAAGGAAAATATGGAAACAGTGGTCTCACCCACTTTCCCCTGATCCTGGACCCTCCCCACACCAATCAACTATGTAAATATCATCAAAAAACAAAATTTAGAAAAAAGGAAAACTGTCACGGATCACAAAAGATGCTGGTCCGCTGGGAAGTCAGGTGCTAAGAAAGACTCTTGGGACAGACAAAATTGAGGGGCCGTTCTGAGATGGAAAAGACTCAAGCAGCAGTCAAATACCTGCTTAATTAAATGCTTAACCTCTAAGTGACACTGAGAATCATAACCAAACAATTAGTGCTGGTCTCCTTTGCAGGTTAACAGGAACCCAGTCATTTTTTCGACCCGATTAAACACAGAGCGAGAATTATCTCTTTCTCTTGTCTGTGGCATGTGCTCTCAGCCATTGGTTGAGGGAAATGTTTTATAGAACTGTATCCCAAATAAAGGAATATTGAGCTTAAAGTTGACCTGTTATTAGGTTCTCAAACAAATCTGTATGGTTTAGAGAGACATGTTAAATGACACTATGTAGGTCTGATTAATAAAATCCAGACTTTGCAAAACTGTATAGCAATAACCTAGCTTCCTGTACAAATTATGAGAAAATGGGGTAGAAGAAGTAGGGAAAGAATTTCCTAGAGGGATTCATAAGCTTGAAAAAGATAGAACAAAATTGAAAACAGTTTAAAAGTATGCATTGACTGATAACAATGGACCACATTTGGGGGGTTCTGATAAAATCAACTAGTTTGGAAAAAAATCAAGCAGGAAAGTGTAACAGCATGACTAGGTCTTACTTGATATTAGAGAGTCATTGTTAACTTTCAAAATGTGGCAGTCTTTGATAGGAATCGCTATAATTAGTGATTTTTGGAGATACACATGGAAATATCCACCAGTGAATTGATGGAAATCTGGGATCTATTTCATAATAGTTTGGGGCTTAGGCATGGAGTGAGCAGAGTGCGCAGAGGGTAGATGGGTGGGGAACAGCTGGGATCCAGTTATTACGGTACCTAGTTGATGGTTTAACAAAGTAAATTGCTACTACCCTCTATAATGTCATTTCAACAGGAACATTTTCACTAAGAAAAGATAATAATAGTAAAGGAGGGAAGACAGGTACACTTGCCATTAGCATTAGTAGTAAGATCTTATTCCTTATTTCTCCGATTCTGGTGGAATGGTGTGCGCCGCTTCATTGAAAACATTTATGTCAGGCCCGGCACTGTGGCCTAGTGGCTAAAGTCCTCACCCTGAATGCCCAGGATCCCATATAGGTGCCAGTTCTAATCCAGGCAGCTCCACTTCCCATCCAGCTCTCTGCTTGTGACCTGGGAAAGCAGTCAAGGACGGCCCAAAGCCTTGGGACCCTGCACCCGTGTGGGAGGCCTGGAGAAGGTTCCTGGCTCCTGGTGCTTCAGATTGGCACAGCACTGGCTGTTGCGCTCACTTGGGGAGTGAATCATCGGACGGAAGATCTTCCTCTCTGTCTCTCCTTCTCTCTGTATATCTGACTTTGTAATGAAAATAAATAAATCTTTTTTAAAAAATTATGTCTTATTTTCCATCCTCAGGGTAAGCTTTTTGTTACCGAGGGATTTTTACTGTATATTGAGAAGTTTCCTAATGAATGCTTGCTATTTGATTGGCTTAAAATTAGTTATAAACAGTTTCATGGTATTCAGGTTTGGTTTTTCCACTCAGCTACTAATTATTGAGCTGATCCCAGTGGTCTAGCAGTGTCTTAAGGAATGATGTGATAGCATCAAGTCCAGTTCCAGCTAAGGACTGATGAAAAGCAGCCTCCACGAGCATGGACCTTGGGGCCCGATGGTAGAGAGTCTGAATAAACTGTCCACACCCTGTGTTGAAGTCGTTGGGTTCCTATACAGATAATGGGAAAATGGGGTAGAAGTAGTGGGGAAAAAGAAATTTCCCTACCCTTCTCAGCTCTGGCTCCTGACTCCAACCTCCTACTAGCACAGACCCTGGAAGGGAGCAGTGATGGTTCCAGTTGTTGGGTTCTTGCATCCACATGAAGCGATCTGGATTGAATTCCAGCCCTTGTCCTGCTCTGGCAGTTGCAGCACAGAGAACAAACTAATAGAAACTTTTACTGTTTACCTTTCCATCTGTCTGTCTCTCATTACAAAGACAAAACAACACAAGAAACGAGAGCGGACCTTGAAAGAGGAGGAGTGGGTTAAGGGTCCATTCCATGATATTCATCCTCATTTGGGGTCCCCAAAGACTCGAACATGGTTGAGATTGAGTCAGAGGGAGCAAGAGATAGAATGTTGAGAAATGAGCTAGGGAAGAGAACAGAAACCAACAGGTTTCCTCTTGCTGTTCTCAGAAATTAGTATCTCATTTTGAAGGTACCTGAGAAATTATCAAAAAGGCATACCATTACCCCAATTCTGTTTATGAGAGAGAAGTGTGTGAGCCTTTGAACTAAAATCACGGGTTGAGACATCCACGTCCCATATTTGAGTGCCTGAGTTTGAGTCCTGGCTGTACTCCCAACATCTACCGCTGCACATCTTGGGAGGCATGTAGTTGGATTTCTGCGGGAGGCGGGGGTTGAGTTCCTAGCTGCCAGCTTCAGCCTGTTCCAGCCTCCGTTATCGGGGAGGGTTTACCTGTGTGATTCTCTGTTCCTGAAAAGAGCGGGTTTCCAGCCATTGGAGAAGCAGGTCCAGAGGGGCATTTCTTTGTCTTTACTTGAGCTGGTGCAGAGAGAAGGAAGGTAGAGTTTTGTTTCTAGAGGAAACTTGTAGATCAGGAAATTTTTTCAAATGTCACTTCAGAATCCTGTCACCCAGATCTCACCGTTGACTCACATTGGTCCAGTTTCTGTGGTTTTTCGCCTCTGGTGGGTGAGTTGTTTTCTTTCTTTTGTTCAAACATCAGTGTCTTCATCCCGAGGTACAACTTGATCCTGCTCTCCTCACTTAATATTTGGTCGTAAGCATTTTCTCCTATTGACTCATCTAACCATCCCCTTATTTTTAGAAACTCTGGTTTTTCTGGTATTTCACTCTCATAAACAATAGTGCAGAGAGTGTCTCTTGTGGGTGAAACATTTCTGAATTTACAGTTATGATGCTAAAGCAGATTCCCAGACTGGGGCTCATTCAGTAAAAGCCCAGGAACCTCCTTACAGCTCCTCATCATAGACAAGGGACTAAGCCAGTTTACACCTGGCACACCCATTTTCCCTGCACTCATTCATAGCAGTCCTGTGTCTTACAGCCTTTTAATGGCCAAGAACTGGTACAATTACAAGTCCTTTTTTTAAAAAGAGAAAAAACAACTGTAATAGCTTCAAGACCTCACTGTTTTCCTTAGGCCTCTTACTCCATCAGGTATTGCCAGAGAAAAAGCCTAAGGGGATGGGTGGGTAGCGCCTTTTAATGTGCTGCTAGTTTTTCATAATGGAACAAATGTCTGAAGCTTTCCAAAGCTGAGTCTAAGCTTGGACTGAGCCCTTGACTTTTGAAATCTTGGTCCCTTCAGGATTAATGCTCTATTTAGGGGAGAAGAACATTGAAATGTTCCCAGAAACATTATTGGGTACATTGGAAATCCTTTGAAACATCTGCAGGAATCTTGCAGCTGGAAGGGATTGTTAAGGCATGCCAGAAGGCCGGGCCAGCTCTGGTGGGCATTGGGTCGGGGGATTGTGGTGTGGGGATCAGGTCTATTAGGATGGGTCTGTGCAGTTCTGACCCTCTCTCATACAGCTCTTCTCTGCCCAATGCTTGCTCTTAGCCCTCTTGTGGATATTTCCTGTGCGGGTGAGAATGAAGGTTGGTCTATTCCCAAGAGATTCTCAGAGACCTGAAAACCACTGACAGCTGAGAATAATCAATCACTAGCTGTGATCATAGGGTTATCTGGTCCAACAATTTGTTGTCTGACCTCTGCCTGAAGACCTTCCGAGGATGGGAGCAGTCCTCAGCAAACGGGGTGCCACATGTCCATGTGACTGCCAGCAGTCTCAGATCACCCTCTTCCTCTTTGTACTGAAGGTCGCTATCATTGCTATTTGGAAGTCATCGGTCTGCCATTCCACTCAGTGTGTACGAGGCAGATCACCATTCCCTAGGTACTGTAAATAGAGCAACTGTGGATGGAACACCTCAGCTTTGGAAGCTGCCTTGTTTTCTAAGCACCCACATTGCAGACTTAACCAGTGTTTCTGTTCATGCTGTGTTGCATTCAGTTCAGCCCTGCCCATTTATGGCACCTGTTCTTCATTCTTAGCCATTCAATGTCTGTGGCTACAGGGCTTCTCAGTTATCCTTCTTCCTGAGTGGTATAGGAATTAGGGATGCAGACTCCCCCTGCTCAGGGCTAGTTGAAAAGCCCAGCCTGTGCCTCAGTTTTCTCATCTGTAAATAAGGCTGTTAATGACCTCCACCTCCAATCACAGTTGAGTGGTTAAATGAGTTAATGTGAGCAGAGCACTTAGGACAGCTTGTGACATGTTGTAGGATAGAGATGTTAGCCATAGTGTCTGCTGCGATTCTCTGGGGGGTCTTAGTGTACAGATCTGACCAAGGAACGTCCCAGATCAGCACCCAGCATGGGAATGAGGTCAGGGAAAGCAACAGGTCAGCACAGACTGGATGGAGGCTTAGGGTCTCATCCCATCAGTTCTTGCCTCTCACCTGCTTTCTATCTGTTGTTTGGGGGAGTTATTTTGTTCTCTATGGTTTATTTTGGTTATTGTAAGTCTCGGGAACGCCCTGTGACACACAGGCTGGCCTCATAAGCTGTGTAAGTTCTCCATGAATTTATTTTCCACTTCTCTCTAATCAGATTTTCTCCTCGGAGCTGGGCTCCTCAGATACGTTATTCAGTTACTGCTTGGTTTCCTCCCTGACATTGTTCTGGCTCCTGGGCCCACAGCAGTGATGAGTATTCTGGACCTGACCTTCTAGGATCACACAAATGATGTGTCACATCTGGATGCCCTGAGTGGGATGGTGTTGACCCCTTTGTGTGACAATTCCTGCTTTTGCTCTCCTTTGTTGAACATTCAGATACAAAAGCTTTCGGGATCGCAGCTGTAGTCTTGCATCTTTTTTGCCATTGTTTCCTGTTACTCATCAATGAACATCTCCTTTGTTGCTATGTTTTCATCCCATCACATACTCGTTAGGAACAAGACCTCAGAAAATAGATGTAGTGTCTCAGTGTTCTCCACCCCATGGAGGTTATCATTAGAGTAGCTGTCATTTTTCTATCAAGTGCTTCAGCTCCCGGATAGACAGCAGGAATTAAAAAGCAGTAGGCTGCCCTAACAGCCTAGCAGGTGCAACCACAGAAAACAAAATGGCCTCAAGAGTAGACACACTGTCCTTCCATGCTCTTCCAGGGGAAGAACTCCAACAACTCCAAGAATGTTTTAAACAGATCATAAAGTTCGTGTTTTGAGTTTTGACAGATTTTACCACCACTGTCCTGATACAGAGCAGTCCCATCTGCCCTGACATTCCCCCTGGCATCCCCATTGGCAGTCAGCATCTCCCCAGAGGTCATTCCCAAAGCCTGTACCCACCCCATCTGGTCTCCAGCCCTGTGCGTCTGCCTTTTCCATAATGACACAGAAGTGACTTTGTACAGTGTGTGACTTTTTGAGACTGGCTTCCCTCTCCTAGTAAAGCATGTTTGGAATTCAGCTGTGACTGCAGGTGTCAGCTGCTCCTTTTCCTTAGTGAGTAGTATTCCCCTGTGTGGATAATACACTCGCCTGTTGAAGGATATTTGGCTGGCTTCCCATTTTCAATGATGATGTACTAAACTGCCATAAACATTCTGAAAGAATAATCTTGCTAAGGCATGTCAGCATTTTGCTAATTTTATTTTATTGTCTATTGTTCTTCTCTGAGATTAAGAAATATATATATATTTCAAGAAATCCAAAACACCAAGAATGTCTCACCTCTGAGAAATACCAGGCTGAAGCCTCGTTCCCTCATCCCTTGGGATTTATTTCATGCCTGAAGTGGATCACCTTTTAATCTTGAAATTCTTTGTCTTTGGGTTGACATCTGTCACAATAACAAGCTCTGTGTGGCTGAGCCAATGATGAGGGACAGGTATCAGAACAAGGGTCCTGTCTCTTACCATGGACAGGTGGGAAGAAAGGTGAGGTCAGCATCCCCCATGTGCAGCCAGCCACAGGTGAGTCTTGCTTTCTGGAGTCTGTGCAAGGACCAGGCACTGGGAAGGGGCTAAGGAGGTTCCTGGACTTCACTTGTTCCCTGAGGGTATTCCCAAATCCTGCTCTGGATAATTCCCTGACGACTATTTAGTCAGCTTCATTAAACCCTGCCATGTCTGGTGTACTGTGCTCCAGACAGAGCCCTCCTGGTCGCCCAGTAATGGCTCAATTGTGTGTAAGTGGCTGTGAAGAGGCTCTGTGTGCTGAATGAATAGGCCTCATCTCCATGGAAACCAGCCCTGGTGGAGGGGCTGACCTTTGACCCACTTGTTGCCACCATACTGTTAACCACTGGTGTCTCTTGGGTACAGAAAGCAAGCAAGGAAATGGCTGTCAGAGTTGTTTTGCCTTAGCAAAAGCCTGGGTTCGCACTAAGTAGAAATAATGCATCCGTGTCGATTTAAAGTGGAAAATGAATGAATGTGTTTATTTTCATGATCAGTTCTGGTTGTTCCACCTGTCTGCCCCGAGTCTTTATCCTGCAATGCAAAGCTCAGCCTTGCAAACCGGGAGATTGGTTGATGCTGGGGCAGGATGGGAAGCGGAGAGTTCAGGGTCTGTGCTGGGAGCCTAAGGCTCCAGATCCAAGGCAGGGGTCCCGAGAACACTTTTGCACTTGCACACTAGAGCCTGCGACTCGGATCCCTTGTGAGGACCACCAGGAAAGAGGAGGTGATCACAGCCTTCACCTGGGAAAGTCTACATTCACCAAGGCATTCGAACCTCAGGGGCAAGGGTACAAACAGGTACCTTTTGGCAAAAGCAGAAATAATAGTTTAACTGCACAGAAACCTCGTAAGTCAGGCCAAGATGGTGTTTCCACCCCGCGTTCCTGCAGCTGAGACCTTATCTTGGGTGTGTTCCATCCCTGGGGCACCCTACAGACAAGCAGATTCCTCTGGGTGTCATTCTTTGCCATGGTTGCCCTGGACTCTGGGACACATAAAGGGCTAAAAGCTGGGCTGATCTGGATGTGATTTCTGGGGGGCCCTGTGCTCTACAGACCTCTGCACAGGAGGGAATGGGCTGACCAGTGTGTCCCTTAGGACTTAGGATGTGACAAGAACTGTTTCAGAAGTGACCGGCAGAGGCTGGACTTGACAGGTTTTTGGCTGGAGCCACCCCAGGAGACAAATCTGAGAGTCATTCTGTGAGTGTTCCTGGCAGGACTTATGCTCAGCCTGGATTGCAGGTTCCTACCCTCAGATGCTTGTCAGGCTCTGGCTACAGGTGGGTGGGAGGCCCTGTCTTAGCACCTAGAAGGTAGAGCAGGAACTCAGCATTAAAAACGGAAGCCTCCCAAGTCCATGGCTCTTCAGGAACTGCAGCCTGAGGTGAACATCGCCAGTACCAGGTCAGCCAGCCCCGGCTGCCAGGGCATGAGCACGCGTTACATGGAATCTCTCAGACCAGGGTGTCCCTTTGAGTTCTCTGTTGGCACTGTGATCTCAAACGATCTGCATTGGTTCCAGCTACTAGCATCCCCATTGTAGTGCAAGGAGAGGTGTGGACCTGCAGGGGAGCATCTAGAACCTTCCTTACACTTCTCTGCAGTGGAGAGGCAGCAGATATCCCCCAGGCCTTTGTTTAGTTCAATCATAAAGTATCTGTTAGAACTGTTGGACAGTATGTTTCCATAGCGCTTCTGGCAACTTGCCTACATCCTTAGCCAGGCCTTGGATTCTGGGACTTGCCCATCAAGGTTCTTTATGGCCATCGGGGTCCTTGGTTGGCACCCTAGTGACCCCCAGACCTGCAGTCCAGCCCCTTCCGAGCCTGTCACTCATTTCACATGGTGAAGGGGCAGCTCCCTCTGAGACTACAGGAAGACTGGGTGCCTACAGCCTGCAAAGGCACTGGTGGAATCACTGCCTGTAAGCAATTCAACGTGCCATTGTCAACATAAGACCTATTTACAAGAGATTGAGCTGGGGGTAGCATTCCCACTACCCAGAGTTGAGGGGAGCCGGAAATCCACATATATTAACCCTGGGCTTGGGAGGAGGGCTGGAGTGAGCATCCCTTGCCTCTGCAGCTGTGTAAACAGACCAGGGGGAGATGGCCCCAAGCTAAGGATAATGGGGAGGAGGGCGGGTGCTGGGGGGCTGCCCAAGCAGGCAGGGTGGAGGAGGGGCAGGTAGAGCAGGAGGCACAAAGTAGGGAAGCAAGGCCATTCCACTTTTTCCCATGTAGAGGTAACACTTCAGACAGTAATGTGTCAACTCCATCTTCACTACCCTGCCCAGGGGTGTTCGGAAAGTGGCACAGGCCAGCCAACGCAGAGGTGACGTTCTGTCCTCCACAGGTATGGAGTCAGCTGGAGGATGGACTCTTCTGGTCTGGCTTAGTTCTAACAGCAAGCAACAATTAGGCTCCTGCTGTCTACCCAGAGCACTTTTGGCACAGTAGCCACAGGCAAGGGGCGTGGAGATTCAGTTGTGTGAGACATGGGCCCTATTTATGAAGAGTCCATTAGCTGGGGAAGAAAGGCTGGAGCACAAATGCCTGCTGGCCCCCTGGCCCTTTTGTGTCCTGCCAGGGCTCTTGGAGAAAGGGGAGGAGACGCGAAGTCAGAGCAGCATGGCATTGGCTCAGGGAGAAGGGCTCTGAGACTCGCCTGGGTTGTGTGAGCCCGTTTTCCAGGTGTGGGAGGAATGGAGAGTAACAGCGTCTGTAAACGCCTCCTCTGAAATGCAGACCATCTCTTCAAGCCTCTTGCACATGGCGTAGGGACCGGTCACACCAGGTTCCGCAGCTTCCTTCTTCTGCGTTCAACACTTAACCTGTGGGTTATCACTGCTTCAGCATCCACAGATGGAGCCCAAACCAGTCTCCGCACATCTGTCACCTCATAGAAGAAGCACAGTTTACTGGGGGTAGGGGTGGAGCAGGCAGTGGTGTTTGAAGAATCACTTCAAATTGTGTGGACAGAGGGGGAATCCACTGGAGGATTTTGATAGGGAGTGGGTGTATGGGGTAATGGCTTCATCCAACATGAAGTTTAAAGTTATTCTTCATTTTCTATAGTAAAGTGATGGAAGGAGGGACTAGAATTGTGTGTACAGGACCTGCTTGCTCTGCAGATGAGGACACCTCACTTTTCCTGCCAGACCAGCCCGTCGGGCTGAGGGCTCCTCTGTGGCTCTGAACAGGCTCCTCCCCAAGCAGACTGCATGCTTGCCTGTGGTTCTCCTTCCCTCTGCTGTGGACACAACCAGAGGCCACTTCTCATTGGTGTTGGCACATGGTGCTCCAGCAGGTGGCTGTTCCCCACATGTACTTGAAGGAGTGGGTCTGACTCATATCTGACTCTGACCTGCTCAAGGACTCTGCTCTGATGCTTCCAGGATAATAGCACCACCACATGACCACAGCAGAGATTTTAAATTTTCTAGTGGCCATAATTTTTGGGAAAAAAATGTGAAAGGGGTTTGTGTTTGATACAGGAGTTAGGATGCTGCCTGGCTTGTCCACAGCCCACATGGTATTGCCTAGTGCTGGCCCCTGTTACTATTACTGTGCTTCAGTTTCCTGAGTCACAGTAGCAGATGGCTCATGGACTTAGATTGTCGCCTCCTTCACAACAGGCCCAGACTGAATTTCAGGGCTCCTGGCTGTTACGGGTAATTGAAGAATGAAAAAGTGGACTGAAGATATCGCTTTCTCTCACTCTCACTCTTGCTCTCAACCCTCTTTCAAGGTAAAATGAACAGTTCAAGAATGAAAAAGGTACTATATAAATTAATATTTTATTTCACCCTATCATATAGATAAGTTGTTATTAAATTATTTTTCTATGCTCTGTTTTCCATATGTGTTGTTTGGGTACAAAGCATCATTCAGTCTATTCAGGACTGCTCACCATATTACCCAGAGCTGCTCAGGGGCCTCCCTTCCCCCTGTACATTGGAGATGATGATGTCCTTGTACCCACTCTCCCTCCACGACTGCTGTAAATACAAATGAGAGGAGACCTGTGCTGGGGAGACCTAGAGTTGCTATAAACCCCGATTGTGGTCCCAGAAGGTGTGGATGGCAAAGCTGGAGAAAGTTGAAGGCTGATCAGGGCATTTCCTACCTGTTTGTGCCAGTTGCCTCGCTGGAGGTAAGGAAGATGACAGATGCACATGCAGCCAAAACAATTAAAGCCATCAGGTACCGAAAATAGCACTTACACTTAGGAACTACATTACGCAGAAGCAGAATCTAGTGACTGCTGAAATTTGAAAAGTTCATCTTGCAACAAAATGAAAGAAATGTATTTTCTCCTTATACCATGGTAACGGTTAAAAGTGTGTTATGCTTTTTGTGAAGTTGTATTTTAATGGAAATATTAAATCTGGGCCTTTGTTTTTGTTTTTAAGGAAACGGGGAAAGGAAGGAAGCTGGAGGGTTTAAATTCGTTATGCTAGCTTCGGATTCTGTAAAATCAGGAAATCAGAAAGTACAAGTTCTCAGAGCGGTGACATTTAACTTGATTGGGAAGGGCCCGCCCAAGGTCACCCTTTTAAAGGCTTTGTCTTCCTTTCTGACATTTTTCACACAGTGTGCTTTCCAGTGCTCAGCACGTTTCTCTCATATTCCTTCTCTGTGTGGGACAGACGTTGGAACATGAATGGTTCTCTCTTGACTCTTGGAGTGCCCGGTCTTTGTTGCCTTCCACACAGCACCTTTCCCTACAAGCCCGGTGGCTCCTGAAGGGGGAGGCAGGGAGCAGCCAAGGGGAGGAGCCTCTTCAAACTTTCCTGGTCTGGAGGACTGAAAGCATTTTATTTTACTATTTTTGTGTTTAACCATTTTATTGATATATTTGAAATGCAGAGCTACAGACACATGACACAGAGTTGTTCACCACCAAAATGGCTGCAACAGGCAAGAATGGGCAGAGTCAGGATCCTGGAGCCCCATCCAGGTTTCCCAGGTGAATTAGCAGGGAGCTGAATTAGGTAGGAGTCGACCAGCTGTGCCACAACATTGGCCCCAACTAGATGCATTTTGAAGGAGTCGTTGATAAGCTGATGTAGTACAGTGAGTTATGCTGCTACATGGCATATCTGCATATCATATCATTTCCCCTATTGGAGTGCCTGGGTTCGAGTCCTGGTACTGCTTCTGGCTCTGACTTCCTCCTAATGCATAGCCTGGAAAGCAGCAGATTATGACTCAAGGGTTTGGTACCTAACACCCACTCCTGTGGGAGCTCCACTTGGACTGCCTGGCTCTCGCTAGCTTGGGCACTTGGCGGGGAATGAGGCAACAGACAGAAGATAGATTTCTGTCTTGCCTCTTTTATTGTCTCTGCTTTTCAAATAAAAACTAATTAGCTAATATTTTTTTTTAAAGCTGTCCTGTTCTTGTGCTGTAATTTATGCCTCAGGTGTATTTTAATTGGCTTGCTTAGAAGCTTTAAAAACAAAGAGATTACATACAACCACTGTGTACTTTAGTATTTTAAGGAAACTTTGTTAGGGTTATTTGTTAGTGGTTCCTTAAGACCTGGGTAATTCTTGGATCCAGGAATTGCTTTTTTTTCTTAATGGATATTTTTTCTGGGTTTTCTTTTCTTTTTTTTTTTTTTCTATCTCTCTTTTTTTCCACTACATTTGACTAAGGAAGGATTTTGAATCACTGGAATTCTGTAAGTCATTGAAGATAACAGTGAGAATTTCTTCCTTGGACCACTGAAAAGACCAAACCACGTTTACCTAACAGATTCCCTGGGAAGGGGCACTTCGCAGTCCCCAACAGGTCTGTTTCTTTCTGACATTTATGACTCCATAATTCTTCTTCTGGAACCTGAGCTGGAAATCTTAAGGTTGCAGACTCCCCCAGGGCAAGCCTGCTGCCCCACCCCCACTCCTTACCCCCACCCCTAGGTGCCAGCATAGAGCCCATGCCAGAAGAAGTCTGGGCAGTCCAAATGCAGAGTTAGCCTTGGGCCACGTGCATGCTTTCCTGTATGTGGCCACACCACACTTCAGATAACAAAAAGAGTGCCCCTGAGCTGATTGAGGTGTGCCAGCTTCACTTCCTCATCTGCCCTAACCGTGGCTGTTGTGACAGTTTGGCATGAATGCTACCTTGGGATGCACTGTCACTTGGGAGAGCATACAGTGAGGTCCATCCTCTGCCTTCCTCCTTTTTCTCACATGGGGCTCACACTGTATGGGCAAGGTGCCCAAGTGGCATGGATGAAGGCTAGTCTTGTCTTCCTGAAGGCCCCTTCACCCATACTTGTGGCCCCTTTGTGCCTGGGAAAGTGCTGTTTCCTGCCCTTCTCATTGCACATGTTCTTCCAGAAATCTCCCTGACCCTGTGCACTCCCTCTTCTATGCTCTGGCGTGTGAAGAATCCGAACACACTGCATGTTTATCAAACTCTTGAATGAATAAGTGTGTGTTTTTCTTCCCTTTTCTCACTGAGAATACAGCCCCTTCTCATGCTGTATTGTGCATCTTCCAGTCTTCCAACTTCAGCTTACCACATACAGCTTACTTGTAGGTATCTACAATAAATCCCTAACTTCTAGCTGAACCTCATACTGAACATGTGTAAAATCAGTTTATCTTCTACTCCAGTTAGTCTTCTTCCGCTGACTTTTGCAGCCTATTAATAATCATTGAGGGGATAGAATTGTGGTGTGGCAAGTAAAGCCACCATCTGTGACACCAGCATCCCACATGGGTGCCAGTGAGAGTCCCAGCTGCTCCACTTCCAATCCAGATCCCTGTTAATGGCCTGGGAAAAGCAGTAGAGAATAGCACCCACGTGAGAGACCCAGATGATGTTCCTGGCTTCTGGCTTTGGCCTGGTCCAGCCCAGTCCTAGCCATTGTAGCCAACTTAGGAGTGAACCAACAGATGGAAGATATTCTCTCTCTCTCTTCTCTCAACCTCTGTCTGTGTCTTCCCCTTCCTTCCCTCTTTCTGTAGCTCTTTCAAGTAAATAATCTTTGTAAAAATAATCAATTTGGCATGGAGTTTCTAAAATGTCAATTCTGTAATGTGACTATTCCTGGGTGTCTTTAGAGCATGAGCTCCCCTTGCTGTCTCCATTTTTGTTGAAAAAAGAACACCCTGGTGTTTTCCCACCCACATTAGGTGCAGAAGCTTTGGCTGCTGTAGTGTGTTGCCAGCGGTGGGTGAGGCTGAATGCAGTCTTTTCATAACTCAGATAGGACGCCAGCGCTTTGCTTAGAATTTCCAAAGGACCATTCTGTGCCTTCTCATGAGGTGGCATGTGTGACTTGTTGCTTCCTCTGTATGGGGTTTGAGAAGGAAGAAACTGGTGACCTGCTCCATGACTCCATGTAGGGGCACCTGTGTTTACCCATGGTTCGTGAGGGATTCAGTGTTTTGAAATTGCCTAGAAGCTGAGCAAGGAGAGGGATGCCATGGGCCTGGCAGAGAAGGCTAGAGGGTGGCAGGTGGGGCAGAGTGAGGGGTCAGCATGGAATGCCTGATCAGGGTGAAGGGCGCAGGCAGCATTTGTCTCACACATCCATGTGGTAGATACAGATAAGTCACCTCCCACATACACAGCCGCCCATGTGCAGCCAAGTATGCATGACTCCCTGCTCTGAGGATTTCTGAGAGAGCCACCCCTACTATCAGGGATCACAATGTGAACACACCTCCTGGAGGTGTGCAATGCAGTGGCCAAGGGCTGAGATCCAGCCCTGCAGGACAAACTAACACAGACTGGGCAAGCCACTGGGATCCTGGGATGATTCCAGTTCATTTATTCATTTAGTAATTACCTTGAGGGCCTCAGTAGAGACTAAAGGGAGCACACGCTACATGTCTCCAGGGAGGACATTCTTGGTACACAGTACAGCAGGTGCAGAGGTCTCCAGGTGATCCTACACCAGGAGTGCTTGAGGAAGCAAGGGAAACAGTGTGGCTGGGGCAGAGCGGATAGGATGGAAGCAAAGGCATTCCAGATGGACAGGAACCTTGTGCAGTGTGAGAAAGTCTTGGGCCTTTTTACCCATGATATGCCAGTTTAGGGGGTCTTAAATACATGGTCTGATCTTTGCCCTAACAAAGCTCTTTAGCTGCTGTGATAAGAATAGACGGAAGGAGGGCAGGGGTGGGACATTGGGGGAAAGTTGTTGGGGGGTGTGGTTTGGGGGAGGAAGATGTGGGTGTGGGGAGGTTGTCAGCTCTGGATCTGCTTGGAAGGGACAGTGGCAGGAATTGTGGGGTGTGAGGGGAAGAAAAGAGTCAGGAAGAGCTCCTGAGCAGCAGGAAGGAAGTACCCTGGGCCAAAGTGAGGAAGACCAGGGGTGGGGCAGGACTAGGTGGAAATGGGTCCTGTGACATTTGAGATGCTTTGTGTACGTCCAGAGGGATGGTGTAAGCATGGATGATTGTGTGTTGTGGGTGTGTCTGGGAGGAGCTCTGAGTCGATGGTCTCTCAAGCAGTGAGGTGGGAGAAGATCCCTTGGGAATGCAGCCTGAACCAGGGATGCTGCAGCTTTCACAGTCTGGAGACAGGAGTAGAAACTGGTGACAGTGGCTGAGCCGCAGCAGCCTGGGAGGCAGCGGGAGCCTGGAGAGTGTGAGTTTTGGAAGCTAGGATCATGCAAGTGCAGGTACAGTGATGATCAAGAACTCACCTCTGGAGTTCCCCAGCATTCTCAGACGATGGACTCGGCCCTTGGCCCTTCTGCAGGTGGCAGGATGGATGCCGCCGTGGGATACCAAGGATCATGCCAGGCAAAAGGGGCTCCTGTGAGGAGATGCAGGGAGATTCTGGGTGCCTGAGGCAGCCTCCTTGCTCACAGGAGATTGGCATCTCAGTGGTCAGTACCAGGTTCTTGGAGACTGGACGCTGGGGATCGTGGAATGAAGGCAGCAGGCCTCTCTCTGGCCTTTTCCCAGCTTGGATGGGTGGGCCGACTGAAAAAGCTTCTCATCAGGGAACCTTCCTGGGGTTCCATACACTGAAGAGGGTTGTCGGATGGATGCTGTCCTAGGACAGCTGTGCCCCTTATAGACAGTGCAGTGTTGTCTTCAGGCACCAACTGAGTGACTCTCCTTCACTCAAGGTCTCTTTCTCAATAATAGCAAGCAGGTTTCCTCTTACCCACAGCATAGGGGAGGACCCTGTGCAGGGCTGACTCCATGCAATGGTGTGTTTTGTTGCTGCTGCTCCTGCTGCTGCTGGATCCAGTTCTGTCCTCCAGATGTAATTAACAGTGCCAACCAGGGAGTTCCACCAGGGGTTGGGAGAAAATTTGTGATGGGCAGCCCAGTGTTAGTGAGTGGGGTGGGGCTCTAGCTGCTTCTAGGCTTCACTGGCTTATGGGAGTTGAATTCCTGTCAAAGGAAAGCTCAATTGAATCAAAAGGACCTAATTACTTAATAAAGTCTCAGTGTGCTGAAATTGAAAGACAAGCTTGGGGTGGTAGCCTAGTGGCAAAGTCCTCACCTTGTATATATCAAGATCCCATGTGGATGCCTGTTTGTGACTTGGCTGTTCAGCTTCCCATCCAACTCCCTGCTTGTGGCCTGGGAAAGTAGTCAAGGACGGCCCAAAGCCTTGGGACCCTGCACCCACAAGGGAGACCTGAAAGAAGCTCCTGGCTTCGGATTGGCTCAGCTCCGGCCGTTGTGGCCAGTTGGGTAGTGAACCAGTGGATGGAAGATCTTTCTGTCTCTCCTTCTCTCTAAATCTAACTTTTCCATAAAAATAAATAAATCTTTCATAATGAATTTTTAAATAAAAGCTTATTGGGAGATGCAAGGAGGTGGCACCATGAGAAGCATCAAGCACCCTATAGGACAGTGAACCCCACAACTCGCACAGCTCCTTGCCCCCCACATACACACTTCCATGTGATATGCTTGAGGACTCCCACTCATTACCTCTTACAGTCCTCAGGGTAGTTCTCGGGGTTAAGTGAGGCTGATATGATCACTTTGGTTTCAGAATCCAGGAGCCAAGGCTTGCTGAGGTGACAGCTTGGCCTCTTGTAGGGCCAGGTTCCTAGCTCAAGGCTCCTGAGTGCCACAACTGGCCTGACTAGGCAAGGAGGGAGCCAGGACCAAAGTAGCCCCTTTGACAAGTGTGCTCTTGGAGACAGCCACTGGCACTAATGAAAAACAGATGAGCCTTGGACTCAGCAGAATTGCAATCCTGAGGGCTCCCACACCCTGAACTCCAGGGACATTGTTCCTTATCTCCTGAAATCATGCTGTGTAATCGTGATCTGATCCTGGGATACAGTGGGTTTTGCTGGCATCTGCTTGGTAGATTGGGATGGCTAATGACTTGCCTTCTCTCTAATTCAGATGTCATGAGTGTGGCTCTGTGGCCAAGGTCACCATAGGTCCTGGCAAGCCCTCACTGAGATACACATGTATTGCCTTTAGGTGGGAGATTGTGGCGGCTGAAAGATTCGCTGGATTCTCCTAGAAGCAAGTTCTGTATTCCCACAGAAGGCCTCTTCTGTCTTCCTGCAGAGGCCTAAGAAGTTCAATAAACCCCATATTCTTGTGGAAACTGATCCTGTGAGCAAAGCCTACCAGAATGCCTATTACTGTTACTGTTACTATGTGACAAGGACATTCCCTGGTAAAACTCTGTTTAAGAAGATTTATATATTTTTTTTAAAGATTTATTTGTTTATTTGAAAGGCAGTTAGAGAGAGAGAGAGAATCTTCCATTTGCTAATTCACTCCCTTATGGCTACAGCACGCATGTCTGGGCCAGGCTGATGTCAAGAGCCATAAGCTTCACCTGAGTCTCCTACGTGGGTGCAGGAGCCCAAGTACTTGGACCATCCTTTGCTGCATGCCCAGGCACATTTACAGGGAATTGGATGGGAGGCAGAACAGACTGAACTTGAACCATAACCACGTGGGATGCTGCTGCTATAGATAGTAACTTAACGTGCTGCACCACAGCAAAGGCATCAAGATTTATCTTTTTAAGACCAATATGGTTTTCCACATCTTGTTTTAAAGCCTGACAACAAGAGGCCAGAACGCAATATGAGTCCATAAATTCCAAAACCTTGCAAAAAGTGTCTTCTAATTAGACAAAATTATTGTTTTCTGCCTCAAAGTGAACCTTTTGAGAAACTTAGCATCCAACCAGTTCATATGTTTGTATTTAGCTTGCAAAACTTAAGCAAATGGATGTTTTCTACTCGCATTGTTTAGGATTCACAGAAAGAAAAAAAATTAATCCAATCTCCTTCTCAAGTAGCTGAATTTAAGTTTTCACCAAAATTGTGAGGGTTTGAGAATTGGCTTTAAATTTAGAGCATGCCTATGGTAGATTTTCTGTGTGTGTCCTCTGGCTCTGCAGAATTAAGCATTAATGTTGCAGCTGGATTTTATTCCTTTGTGAACATGCAAATCATCATCTTCGGTGGCTCCCTCTGCCAGCATACTTATACCATAATAAATGTGTTATTTGTTATTAAAATCACCATATTTATATGTGGGGGTTGCGGTAACTCCTCCAGATGTGGCGATCCTAATTGTAACCATGCAGATTATTCAAACACAACTTGAGTGTTTGCAATGGAAGAAAGCATGGCCCAATGTGCCTGGAGTGTGGTGTGCCAGTGAAAGGGCACCCATGGCAGATAGTGTTCACCTCTGTTAGATCAAAGGAGGTGTCTTCCTGTGTCCATTAACCAACAGACGAAGGACCTGGGACCTTCCAAGTGACCTGATCTTTGCTTCTTGTGAACCCAATTGAGGGGGCCTATTCACTGCCCAGCCCAGCCCTTGCAATGTGGAAGGCTGGAGTTTCCAGTACTTAATAACAGCTAGCTCGGGCTGTTTGGACTGGTGCTTCTCAAATATGCCCTTGCACAGGTCTCTCCTCCGGAAGGGGCAGGAGGCTGCCCTGACCCAACGTGGCAGGATAGAACCTTGGTACAGATTTGGCTTCAGGAACCCCGGGGCAGGGCCTGAAACTTTACCTTCCCAAATAGGATCCCAGGCAATGGCTCTCACCACTGGAACATACTTGGCATTGTAGCATCTGGAGCCAAACTAGATGCCAAACTATAGAGCATCAGGCCTCCAGGAAGATTTTCCTAGCCCCTCCCTGTCCAGTTCACACACTGTGAGCATGGGACAGCATTTGTTTCATTGTGATTGCTGTGAGGTCCTTGCGGAGTCAGAACATCTCAGCCAGCCACTGGCACTGCTCTCCACTCCTTACCACCCCCGATCCCATCAAGATAACATTGTGCTTGCAGTTTTCCAAAAATGTGCTTGAACATGGTTCATCCACCCACTGTGGCCTTTCCAGTAGTGCAACCAGGAAGGAGTGGCTGATCCAGAATAATCCCACCCCAGGCGGGAGCCAGTTCTTCATCACCCTGTGTAGACCTGGTCCAGGGATTGACATTTCCTTTAACTGTCTCTCCTGGGCTTCCAGCAGCCCACATCTCCTCCCAGACTCCACCGTCCGGCATGCACTCCAGCTCCAGAAATACTTGTTGACTGACTTGACTCATTCCCTGGGAAGAGGTGGAGAAAGAAAGGAAGTAGGGAAAGGGGGAATGGACCGAGTTTTCTTTCTCTCCCGAGTGTCTTAAGGAAAGGCCCAGCCTAGTGTCCCTCTGTTGGCAGGATATGGCTATTTTTATCCTCTGAAGCAGAGCTAAAAAGTTGAGTTTGAAAACTCTCTACTTACAGTCTCCTTCTTTGGAGGCCAAAGGTAAAAAAGTGGCTCCCTGTAGAATTTCTAGCTGAGAACCTAGCAGCTGCTGCAGCTCGGAGGAGGTGACCCCTTTTTGTCCTGTGGTGGCTGAGACTCTGCTGTCGCCACAGCCACTTATAAAGGCTTAAGAGTCAGGGTTTCCCCTGCCTTGCTCAGCTGTGAGACCCTGGAGGTGCGTCTGTCCTCTGCCCAGGACCTTCTGTGCCTCTTGTTGCCTCTCCGCCAGAGTGGGATGCACTTCTCTGCCCTGGCACAATGTGCCAGGAGATGGGGTAGACAGGGTTTGTTACAAGGGACTGCCATACCTCAGAATCCCTCTCCCAAGCCAGCTGCTACGGCCATTCAGTGGCTTCAGTTGGGCCTGCATGAATTTATCATCTGCTGCTATAAGGCCTTCCCAAACCCCCTTCGCTGAGGGTGCATGGGCTGCAGTTTTCACCCGTGGGCCTTTTCGTGAGAGGAAAGAACCTATGGACTCTGGTGGGTGGGGCAAGCCCTTGGTTCTCACTATGGAAGCATCACTTCTGGGTTGTGACCTGGAGCAGGGGATTGGCCTCTTCGTGCCTGTTTCTACACCTGTAAAAGATGATACTCATTCCATACCCACCAAGTGGGGAGACACAGGCCTGTGCTAGGCAGGGAGCAAGGTGTTTGTTGTTGATGTTTTAGGAACCATTAGCATTATTCATTGCAGATTATGAATTAATTCCTGCTGTTTTGGGGTTCCAGTTTCCAGCATGGGAATCTGTGTCCATTAAGGATCCTCTCTGCTCATGATAGGGATGAGTGTTTAGCACCATGGGTACAGAACTAGGGAGAGCAGCCGTATTCCGTATCAGAATGCTTAGGTTGAATCCCCAGCTACTCCCATTTCTGATCAGCTTGCTACTGATACAATCCCTGAGTGGTGGTTCAAATTCCTGGTTTTCTGCCACCCATATGGGAGACCTGAATGGAGTCTGGGCTCCTGGCTTTGGCCTGATACAGTCTCTGTTGTTGCTGGCATTTGGGAGAGTAAACCAACAGGTAGAAGAGCTCACTATCACCCTTGCTGTCAATTACCTATTCAATAAAATGGGAGATGAGTAAAACTAACAAAAATTCATGCTTGGAAGCGAGGAGGGGGAAGTGGGTTACACGAGGTGATGCGCTGGTTGCTGTTTAACAGCCAGCATTGAGGGTGGAAGGTACCTTGATGACTACCCGCTCATCCCATGGTGTCAGTACTCCCACTGCAGCTGATTTCAGGCCACCCCTGTGACCTCCCTGAGCCCTGAGCTTGGAAGGGATGCTCTCGGCAATGCTAACACCGGTCGGTAGTGTACCACTTGCGTAGACTGAACCAGCAGATAGATGGAAGATCTCCCGTCTGTCTCTCTGGCTGCACTCCTTTGACTCTCCCTCCCACTCTCTCTATTACTGCCTTTCAAATAAACAAAATAAATCTTCAAAAGGATGCACTCAGCGATAAAGTATTAAACATATCCTGGTTCAGAGGCAGGATTTGTAATAAGCTCATGTACCCTGACACTGGCCTCAGCTGTGTCGTGAGACCTGGAGAAGCTCCAGGGTCCGCCCAGGATGTGGGAATTAGGCACATCCAGGGCAGAGATAACCATTGAGGACCCCTTCGGAGTCACTTAGGAAAGAGAAAAGGAGAAACTGTAGTCCATGAGGACCCGTAGTGCTGAGACCCAGAGGCAGAAGGTGTGAGAGACGTGATTAACACCTGAATTCTAAACAGCAGCCTAGAGCTAGTTGGGGGCCAAACGCTAAGAACAGGGCCAAAGGACACAGAAGGGGGTGTGAGATAAGCACTTCCTACTCAGAAGTAAAACAGATGGTAGGAACAGGACCTGGGCTTTGGGTTTTTTTGTTTTGTTTTGTTTTAAATTTTTCTTTCTTTTTCTTTAACTACAATTTAATGATTTAAACTTAGGCGTGGAAAGGAAAATTGACCTATTTATTTTGCTGTCTGTATAATGCTTTGAAATGACCAAGATCAGATCAGTGTGCCAAGTTGATAGGTCAGTGCCCTGGTTAATGGCCCACATCCGGATATTATGATGTCTGAGTGACAGTGCTTATTTTCCATGCACCCAGAGAGAATCTGATGGCAGAAAGAAAGAAAGAAAGAAAGAAAGAAAGAAAGAAAGAAAGAAAGAAAGAAAGAAAGAAAGAAAGAAAGAAAGAGAGAGAGAGAGAGAGAGAGAGAGAGAGAGAAAGAAAGAAAGAAAGAAAGAAAGAAAGAAAGAAAGAAAGAAAGAAAGAAAGAAAGAAAGAAAGAAAGAGAGAGAAATAGAAGGAAAGCCTCTACCTTGTGTGGTGTGCAATATATAGGGTAAACCGTAAGAGTTTAATACATGTTTTTCTACGTGAAAACTTTTTCTGCCAGCTGCGCTCCATAGGAAGGGACCTGCCAAACGACACACTGCTGATGGGCTTTAGTTGGAACCTTACCTCACTTCTCTTAGTTTCCAACAGGGCCCAGTCAGTCCCCAGAGCTGGGGCTGGAAGCATCATCTTAGGACACTATGGGAACTTGCAGACACTCCTGCCTTTTGACAGCACCCTCTTCCTGAGATCTGATTAAGGAGATAGCATGTGGAAAGGGACCGGTCTGTGTCCTACATTAGAATACCTGGATTCCAGTCCCAGATCCCACATAGGATTCCAGCTTCCTGTACAGATCTTTGGAAAAACCACTGATGGCCCAAGTCATTGGGCTGCTTCCACATACCTGGAAGACTTGGATTGTGTTGCTAGTTCCCAGTTTTTGTCTTGTCCCAGTCCCAGCCATTGGAAGTATTTGGTGAATAAATTAGCAAATGGGAGCTCTCTCTCTTTCAAATAAACGAATAAATGTCACAGTAGGAAATTGCCATTAAGAGTTGAAGCCATCTTCTTTGATGCCTGCACCCCATATTAAGCACTGGTTGGAGTGTGCCTGCTCCACTTCCAGTACAACTCTGCTGATATGCCTGGGGAAGTAGCAGAGGGTGGCCTAAGTGCTTGGAGCCCTCCCACCAGTGGGAGACACTGGAAAAGCCATTTCCACCATTCTACGTAACTCTGCCTTTCCAATAAATAACAAGTATATATATATATATATATATTTTAAATTTTTGTTTAGACAAAAAGAAAACGCTGTCTGCTTCTCTCTCAAAATGATACTTTCCATTCAAAGTTAAGCTGCTGTTTCTCAGGTGGAGATGCCGCAGACAGGGTGTGTGTGTGTTGGGAGTGTGGGCAGTGCAGAAGGTGGAAGGAGGTGTAGGTAGCCAGGTCTCTGAAAGCTGTGGGTAATGTACCTGGGACACAGGCAGCTGTCAGCTTGTCCTCAGTCTCCATCCCCACAGGTTAGCCTCTGCATTTTCTACTCCCTTCTGTTGACCCAGTAGCCACAGAGGCTGCAGGACCCATGGGTCCTGTGTAGTCGCAAGCGTGCAGCAGTGTCCTTGTGATGGTTGATAGCCCAACAAGTAGACCACACAAAGTGAAAGAGCGCTGTTAGTCCATGTGCTGTGACACCCTTATCTACACTTCCGTGACCTCTCTGCACAACCCCTCCAAAAGCCAGTCCTTCCCTGAGAGCTGGGATGTCATTGCCCCTGAAAGTCAGTAATATGACAGAACCAAGAAGAAGTTCATGAGCCAGTGGCATGAGCATGGAGTAAGTAGTCTGTGCAGCCTTGATCCAAAGGAAAGTCTAGAAATGTCTGCCCACAAACTCATCCAGAGAGTGTGTGGCCCCACCCCTGCCTGGGACACCTCCACCTGCCCGTTCACCTCCATAGCCCCTAGCATCCAGCGCCAGGGGCCACTTGCCCCTGAAGGACAGGCTGTAACTTCTAGAACCAAATGGGTCACGGTCCAAGGCCACAGACAAGCTCTCTGAATTTTAAACCTTGGGAAGCCTGAAAGCTTGGTCTCTGATGCCTACTGTAGGAATTTGGGCTTGGGCAAACTGCGTAACAGTTTCTCAGAAGGCCTAAAATTAGACCTATGCCACTCCCAGACAAGGCATGTTGTGACCTGGAAGGACACGGTCCTGGGCCTAATGACCCATTTCAGTAAAAATGAGGTAGCCTGTGTGGACACTACGGTAAGGCTGTTAATCAGAGCGCCCCGGAGCCAGGGCCTAATGCAATAAAAACGTGTGGGGACCAGAAGTGTTGGGAAGACGAGGTTGTGGTCACTCCATGAATACCAGATATATCACTTAGCATTTCATGAAAAGCCATAATGTCAGTGGTTAAAGACTTAGGTAGGCAACTGGTTGGAAATCCAGTTCCTGCAGTGTGCAAGGTGGCACAGCAGATTATGCAACTGCTTTTGACCTAGGCATCCCACATCAGAACATTGGTTCAAGTCCTGGTACTATTTTTTCTTTAAGATTTATTTATTTTTATTGGAAAGTCAGATCTACAGAAAGAGACAGAGAGAAAGATTTTCCATGTGCTGGTTCAATCCCCAAATAGCCGCAAAGGCTGGAACTGAGCCGATCTGAAGCCAGTAACCTCTTCCAGGTCACCCATGTGAGTGTAGGATCCCAAGGCTTTGGGCCATCCTTGACTGCTTTCCCAGAGCATAAGCAGGGAGCTGGAAGGGAAGTGGAGCAATCGGGATATGAACTGTTACCCATATAGGATCCCGGCGCCTGCAAAGTGAGGACTTTAGCCACTAGGTTACCTTTCTGGGTCCTGACTCCTGGCACTCTTATATCCAGTGCACTTGGGAAAGCAGTGGGAAATATCCTCAATTCCTGGGCCCCTTCCACCCACATGGGAGATTTGGAGGAAGTTCCAGGTCCCAGCCATTCCAATCCATTAGGGAGTGAAGCATCTGTCACCCTACCTTTCAAATAAATAATTTTTTTATCCGATTTTTGATATTCCCTAAAAGCAGTATTGGAATCTACTTCCAGAGGGTGAGAGATCAGGTCTGTGTGGCTTCCTGGTCCATGAGATTATTTTGGCATTGACACTTTGTCCCATATTAGGCACACCAATGAGTAGCATTGATCTGGTTCTTATTAATTTCAATTGATTGAGCATTGCAGATGAGTAAGATAGTGGTGTTGTGTAAGAACTTTCTGTTGAACCTAGTTCAGGATGTACTTGAGCTGATCTCAAGGTGAGAATGGCAGTGTTACAGAGAAAAGTATGTTTTAAGACCTAAAAGGAGAGGTGTGAGACAGTTTTCCCTTCCCTTAAATTTAAAAAACCTTCTTATCTTTGATTACCATCATATGCATTCACTTCTTTCAAGTCCTGTTCCTGATAAGCATCCACTCAGTTAAACCACAACATGGATTACACTAATACAGTTTTCCCCAAGGCCCAAAAGGAATACCTAAAAATGAAGGTAACACTAATAATGGGTGCAGTGGGAATTCAGCCTCCCCTTGGTCAGACCCCACTGTCCTCCATAACTTTGCATTGGGCAGGGAGTGACTACAGGAGATTGCATGGGAGTCCTTTCAGTGCCCTGTGCCCCCACCCTGCTGTGAGGAGCCTGGCAAAGGGCTCACGGCCTGGAGCAGGTGGAAGGGCAGGAAGCCCATTCTTGCTTGGGGCAGCCGGATGAGGCTTCTTGATTAGGGGTAATCATTTGTGGACTTGCTACCACTGCAAAGCATCAACCCCTCCCTGCTCAAATTTCCTCTACAGCAGTGATCCCTGGAGCAGCCTCTGGGGGCCTGGAGCAGCACTGTTGGTCACACAGTCCATTGAGACTTGGGGTGGAAGTCAATGGGAATTAGGGAGAGTTCTGAATTCTGAAACCTTCCCCGGGTGACTGTAAGTTCATTGCATCTGAACTCTGCTCTGGCTCTGAGCCAGGCTGGTCAGCAGGCTCCCTGGTTGAGGTCCTTTGTGAGTCCACTGTAGGTCAGCAGTGCCCTCCCCTGCATCTGGAGTCTTCTGCAGCCTATTTCCCAGCCATTTAAATATTCCCCTTGGAGTCTTATTTGCAATTAATGTGCTGCTGCTTAAGAGTTTGTCTAGCAGGGTAAACTCGAGCACCCCAACCCACACTAATGAGTTTTGCCTGTGTAAACCATATTAATTGTGGTTGTTGCTTTTTAATTGTCCTTAAGTTTCTCCTATGTTCACTGCCCTAAGGCTGGAACTCTGTTCTCTGTTTCCGGTGGGGGCCCTACTCCCACCCACACCTGGTAGCCTTGTGGGCATGCTCTTGCTGAAAGTCTGCTCCTGCTCCTGCCGCTGTCCTCATCAGAGAGCATGAAAGCTTTCTCCAGAGGGAAGCAGGGCTAATGATGGACATGGGGAGGCAGGGGCTGGTGCATCGTTGTGAAAGGTGGGTCTCCAACAGAACAGTCCACCCGAGATGCTATGGGAGAATGGTGATGGCCTGCTGTTGCATGCTCCATGCATGTGCTCCGCCCAGTGGCAGGCCCACCACAGTCCTGCTAACTCAGACTCAGCAGTGTAGCAAGAACCTCAGCTCATTCATGGAAGCCGTCATTGTGAGAGGCTCTGGTTGCATCAGAAACACTTGGAGAAGATTTTAAAACTAATACCAGACTCTTAGCATGCAGCAGAGCTAAGGATCCTTCCCAGCTGATGCTCCACCTCTCTCCATGTTCAAGCTTGTGTGCACTTGAGTCAGAGTAGCACTGGGGTATGTGATGAAGTCTACTGGCTGTTCTTGCTGAGAGCACAGGCGGCTTTCTCAGGGAGTCCCAGGATGGAGGCAGGAGCACCCGCTTCCTATTGTTACCCAGTCACCAGCTCCAGTTTGCCCGTAGGAAGGAGAAAGGCTGAATTTTGAGGCCTGTGGAAGGCTTCCCTCTTTCCTCTCTGCAGGCATTCTTGTTCTTTTGGGTCTCTAAGCAGGTCCTCTGGTCTCTGTTAGGACAGAAGTTCCCTGGGTGGAATATGGAAGGCAGGGTGGGTGCTCCCCATTCCTGTAGCCCCCTGTCAGAGTAACATGCTTGGCAATCCCTGCCTTATGGGAGAGGTGTGTAGCGCCAGGAATGAGCTGGTTAGCGAATTCCCGGGTGTCCTATCTTGGGTCTGGGAGCCCCTGCACTTTGGGGCACTGTGTTGTAATTGACTGGGCCTGAGCCTGGGGCTTTTGTCTAAGCCCCTTGCATCACTCCTGGGGGCCGCCATTGTCTGGGTTGGTGGGTGTTAATCCGTTTCTTCTCTGAGAAGCTGCCTGGCAAATGGGAGGTTAATGTGCAAACAGCAGGGAGTGTTGTCAGCTTGTGAGGCTGGACAGCAAGTAGGAGGGAAATAGTTAAAAATCCTATTCAGGGCCCTGGAGGGGAGGAGGGGTGGGCGCTGGAGCAGGCCTGGCCTTGTGCTAATCTTGCTGGAATGTAACCAGTTCGGGCAGTTTCTGCCAGCAGGGTTCTGGGAGGTCAGAGCCCCCGCCCCCTGCAGCCTCTCAGGGCCTACGGCCCCCCTTACCTGTGTTGGCTGGACCTCTGTTTGCAGCAGTCAGAGCTTAGGGGAGTCCTCCTGGGTCCCAACTAAACTGTTGGGAGTTCCTGCTAGACTGTAGGATGGGAGGGTCAACAGGCTCGCCTGCCTCCGGAGGGTGGGAGCGTGGAAAGGCAGTTGCACTGTCCAGGTGGCAGAGGCACTTTATCTGCTGCAAGAATTGGGTGGGGGAAAGGGTGGGCAAAAGAGAATGCTCCAGAAGAAAACACTTAAAGCTATTGGTTCAGGCTGCTCAGCTGCCTTGGAGGGGACCTCTGCTTTTCTAAACACCGAATCAGGGAGAGCTGTGGGGGTGTTTGGGGATAAAGGGTGGCCTAGGAGAGTGGCAGAGGAGTATTAGGTCAGAGACAGATTCTAATGTTGTGCCAGGAGGGTGTGTATCCTGAAATGCATAATCAGTTTGAAGCATATCTGAATGTTGGTTACAGAACATTTACACATGTAAAACTCCTGGAGTTGGACAAAGCTTTTGTGCACTTACCTATGTAAAGACTGCACCATAGTTTTACAACTTAGGAAAAAAAAAATCAGCTCAGGGACAGGTGTGGTGGTGTAGTGAGCCATTCCACTGCCTGGGACGGCAGCATCCCGGGGTAGCAATCCTCTCTGCTCCTGGAGAACCTGGGAGGCTCCAGGAGTTGGGGTCCTGCCACCCACTGGGAGAACCAAATGGTGTTCCTGACTTCAGCCCAGCCCGGTTCTGGCTGCTGCAGGCCTTAGGGGAATGAACCAACAGGTGAAAAGTATACTCTCTCTCTCTATTTTTCAAATAGAGACTTTTTAAAAGACATTTATTTGATAAAGATTATTATTTTTTTTAAAGATTTGTTTTATTTTTATTGGAAAGGCGGATATACAGAGAGAGGAAAGACAGAGAGGAAGATCTTCCATCCGATGATTCACTCCCCAAGTGAGCCACAACGGCCAGTGCTGTGCCAATCCGAAGCCGGGAACCAGAAACTTCTTCCAGGTCTCCCACACGGGTGCAGGATCCCAAAGCTTTGGGCCGCCCTCAACTGCTTTCCCAGGCCACAGGCAGGGAGCTGGATGGGAAGCGGGGCTTCCGGGATTAGAACCGGCGCCCATATGGGATCCCGGGCGTGCAAGGCTAGGACCTTAACCACTGCGCCGGGCCCGATAAAGATTATTTTTACTTAAAAGGCAAAATTTATCTGTATTGGAAAGTCAGATATATAGATAGGACAAGAGGCAAAAAGGAAGATCTTCTGTTGACTCACTTCCCAAGTGGCCGCAAGGGCCAGAGCTGAGCTGATCTGAAGCCAGGCGCCAGGAGCTTCTTTCCTGGTTTCCCATGTGGGTGCAGGGTCCCAAGCAGTGAGCTGGGTGGGAAGTGGAGCAGCCAGAATTAGAACCAGCACCTGTATGGGATCCCGGCAAGGTGAGGACTTTATCCACTAGGCTACCGCGCCAGGCTTGAATAGCAAAATCTTAAATTTTAAAATGTTAATTTATTTATGTAACATTTGAAATGCAGATTTACAGAGAGGGAGGAAAAAGAGTGAGAGAAGGTGATCTTCCACCCGCTCAGTGGGTTCATTCCCCAGCTGACCACAATGGCCAGAGCTGGGCGGGTCCGAAACCAGGAGCCTGGAACTTCTTCCAGGTCCACTGTGTGCGTGCAGAGACCCAAGCAGTTGGGCCATCTTCCAGTGCTTTCCTATACCATAAGCGGGAAGCCCACAGAGTTGACCTGATGCTTATATGGAATGGTGTTGTCATAGGCAAAGGATTAAGGTACTATGCCATGCAACTGGCACCAGCTCCAAGATTTACTTTATTTAAAAAAAAAGGGCCAATTAAAAAAGAATAAGAAGATGTTCCTGCTGACCTACATGGCAGAATAGAAGCCAGGAACAGAGAGCTCAGTCCCAGCCCCAGCCATCATGCCCCACTGTGATCTCGCCCGCTGGACTTGGGAAGTTGCTCAGCAGCTCTTCTGTTCTGGGGCATTCCTATGCAGCCCACCATTTCCAGCCGTCTGGGGTGAGGTCATCTTCCTGTCTTCAGGAGGGCCTGCTACACTGGCCCCCTTAACTGCCCTGATTGGCTTCCCCCTTCATCCCTGTGGCTCTTCTGCTGCTGCTCACCCCACAGATCCACCTTATGAGGACAGATTTCCTGGTTCCTTCCTGCTCCTGGTTTTCCATGATCCAGGCTCAGAAAATGACTTTCCTTAGAGTATATTTTTAGGCCTTGGGACTCCATATGACGTTCAAATCCTGTGTTTTCCATCCCTAGGTATGTGGCCTGGGGTAAATTATAATCTTGTATAATCTTAGTATCTTCATGGAACACAGAAATCGCAGTGGCCCTGACCTCGTGGGCTGGTGAGAGGACTGAGTGCAGACCAGACTAGGGGTGAATTCCTTACCTGGGATAAAGAGGGGTATTTGTCAAATCAGAACCACAAGGTACCCTGTGCCTCTCGGGCTGGCAGGTCAAACCCTCACTTGCGTGCTGTGTCACTCTTAGACTTCAGGAAGAGGGGTCCATTTCGAGGTGGCCCACAACCACGGTCCTTTTCAGCACTCAGAAACATGGGAAGTCTACCTTTGGGCCTGGCCTTTCCATAGCATTAGGAAAGCATAGGAGGACACTTCTGAAATTCATGAACATTAGATTAAAGTGAAGTTTATTTGTGTGTGGAAAAAAAAAAAAGTACTGTGGTAACAGGTACTGGTCAGTGTAGGAGGATAAAATGACTTGACAGTGAATGAGCCTAAGTCTTTGTACATTTGGTGAACCCTCAATCCTTCCCTCTTATCTGGACCCTTTTTATCCCAACAGATGGCCAGCATCGAGTTCTTAGACCCAGACCACACTTTCACAGTCTTTTTAGGGAAAGCAGTTGCCTGAGACCCCTTCAGCTCACAAATTCTGCACATATAAACTCTGCAAATGCCATGATTGCAGAGTAGAGTCCTGCTCAGGGTCCAGCTCCAGCCTCGTCTCTGGTCCTCTTCTCCCTGTTTGCACTATCTTGGACATCCATCACTTGGAACCTAAGGTCTGTTCTCTGGGCTCAGCTGAGGCCACCTCCCAAGCCACAGTGTCTCACTGTCACCCACAGTACCCCATAGGATCTTGGGCATGATAGGTGCACTGTGGAATGGAGGCCACGCCCACAAGGCTACTTAGCAGAGCTCTGGAGCCTCTGTTGATTTTCTGAAAGTGCCATTGCCATAAGCCCCCACTCCGGTGTAAACACTAGGGCCCTGGAGAAAAACAGACAGCCAACCTCCAGTAAGTCCAACCTTTGCTTTTATTATCCTTGGGCTGGGTTTGCTTGGGAATTTGTATCTGTAGAAAATCTTAGTGTTCACCGCTGTGAGGCAAATTTTTTGCATTCATTTATTCTCTCGGTGGTTTGGCCCTATAAAACCGGGGGCTGGCCACAGGGATTAGGGGAGAGAGAAGCCTGGCCTGAAGGAATCCAAGTTTGTCCTTGGTGGTAGAAATTAAACATCTGCTTTAGGTCTTGCCCTCAAACTTCAGTCCCATTTACTATTGAAAATTGTGTCTCAAGGGGTAAAAAGAGCCGTGGGATAATGAAGTTGGAAAAATGTTGAGATTTAGCAGTTTTGTTTTCTTTTTTCCTTGGAGAATAATCTTTTGGGAAAAATTTGAAGACTTAGAGCCACATGATTTTTTATTTTTTTTAAAGTTGGAATTCAAGCCTCAAGTCATGGCTTGATTGAGTTCTTTCTGAACAATGGACAAAGACCTGCTGGTGGAGGACTGAGATGGTGAAGGAGGAGAGAGGAGGCATCAGGCAGGACTGCAACAGAGGATGCCTGCTCACTCTTCCAGGGACCCCAGCTGGTGTAACTGTGTCAGGGAGAGCTGTGGCAGCCCCAAGAGGCCTCCAGCAGATTTCTCGGTGTTTGCACCAAACTGCTGCCTTATCCCGGGTCTCCATCTCCAGGACCTCTCCCGGAACTATGATGGGGCCCTTCATTAGAGCCATGAAGAATGGCTCACAGCTATGGATGGGGCTTACAGAGAGCCAGGTGCATCTGTCCCTCAGGCAGGCATGACCAGGTGTAGTGTGCAGTAGATAGGCACAGATGCAGCCGCATTTCATAGTAGGGGCCTGGAATTCAAACACTAGGAGAAATGTTGAGTTAAAGAGCCCTTGTGGGTGAGGTTCAGATGAGTCTGGGTCAAGGGGATCCCAGTAGTGGTTTAAGGAACACGTGTTGAGTGTGAACTGCGCTGCGTATTTTAGATACAAAAGTTAGGAAGGTAATCCCCAAAAGTGACCCTCAACTCTACTGCTGGAACTGGGAGTTCCTTCTGCCATTACTATCAACCTACCCTCCCTGGGTCATCTTTTCTTTAAAAAGATTATTTATTCATTCATTTATTCATTTAAAAAGCAGAATGTTAGAGAACATTTTTAAATTCCCTTCTGCTTGTGGAAGATAGCACAAGTACTTTCCAAATGACTACAACAGCTGGCCTAGGGCAGGCTGAAGCCAAGGGTCAGAAACTCCATCCTGGTTTTCCATATGGCTGCAGGGCTCCTGAACTTGGACCATCATGTGCCTCCTTCCCAGGTGCATTAGCAGGGAGCTGGATTGAAAGTGGAGCATCCAGGACTCAAGCCCTCACAATGATAAAGTGATGCTGATCACACAAGTGGCTACTTAGCCTACTGTACTGCAGAACCAGCCTTAGTCATCTTATCATCGAAGGCATGTGACAGGCCCTGCTAACAGCTTTGGAGATCTTACCTGCACAGTAACCTTTGGACCATTTCTAATTAGCACCCTTGTGGTTTGTAATTACTATGAAATAGTAGAATATAAACTCAGGAACATTATCATAGTTTTCAGCTGCTTATAGAATTAATTGCTGGGATGTGTTTGTGGTGTTTCAAAGCCATCATTGTAAAATTTATTTCCAGTAATACTGTAGAATTATTTCAGCCCCTAAAGTGCAATATAAAGTTATCAATAATAGCAGAAAGTCCCCGTAGGGCCTTGCTGGAGGACAGTTGGTTTCTATCAGGTACATCACACAGGCCAGCCCTCAGTTTCTCAGAGCCAGTGGATACGCTCTAACCAGGTGTTCAAGGAAAGGACATCTTAGGTGGGTTCTTGTTTAGGAAGGTCATGAGTTCTAGGCTCACCGAGCCCATCTGTTAAGGGGCCTGCAGTCCATACCTCCCAAGAGAAGGGGGCTTTGTGACGTGCAGGCTTGAGATTCTGCTGGTGACAGAAATTGCAGGGATAGGAGGAAGGCTTGAGTTGTAAGCATAGGTCAACCTAAAGCAAAAGGGAATAGTGAATGTGATGAGAACCAAAAGGACAGAAGGGAGGCTTTGAGCATTCTCCTGAGCATCTCCTGGTCCCCGAGCCCTCTCCAAGCCCCATGGAGTAGCTGAGAAGAGTGATTGCCTCCTGTCCAGCAATATGCTGACTGTTGACAGAATTTCATTAAGGTACAAATTTAGGTACAAATTAAGGCACAAATTTCATTAAGGTACAAATTCCAAATCTCCAAAGAACATTTTTTTTCCTAAGATGTTGCTCTAAGGAAAAGTGAAGAACAAGGCATCGTATCCATGGTAATGGCTGGGACCAAGGAGACCATAATTAGCAAGAGCGTGGGTTTGTGGTTCCCCAGAGCCCAGCCACAATGGGTCCTCCAGAGGTTCCCATTGGAACTCAGGACTGAGGAAGCAATTACACCTGAAGTGAGGAACCTGGGAGTTCATTACCCATTATGGCTTCAGGTATCCTGTTCTCACCCCTATGCTTGCTCCAGGCCAGTGAAGAGTGGGGTGGAGAGAGCAGAGAATCTACATGAATTCCAGGCCTGGTGAGGTCTGTTTGCCTTGTGAGAAGGGGATCAGTGTGTCTGCATGTCTCTCCCCCTTTCCCTTCTACGCTGTGGTCACTGCACTGGGGGAGAATCAAGGTCCCTCAGGAGCCCTGCCCTACACATGGGGGAGTGACCCAGGGGTCTACGTCAGTAATCGAGCCCCTAGTGAGAGTGTAGGGATGTGAGTATCCACATACTCTAAGGATTGGGATGACTAGGGCACTTGATGGAAGGTAGAGCTGGAGGGAGGTGACAAGGACAGGCTGAGGATATGGTGACCACCAAGCAGGCAGGTTTCTCCTGAGAACAATGGGGAACCAGCACCAGCACCAGAGGTAGGGCAGTGACCCAGGGCAGCAAGAAGAATGGGCTGACACTAGAAGGTGCTGCAGGCCATAGGTCTGCTCACAGGTCCACTGGAGGGCCAGTGTTTTAATAAGGAGAAAGGAGCCAGGAGCAATTTGGAAGACAGTTCAGGGTAGAAATTCCTGCAGCTGGCTCTGTCAGATACAGGAAACTGGGGAAGGAGCAAAGAAACCCAATCGCCCCTGGGGTTTGCACAATAATCAGGGTGACCACGTGACCTGATTTCTTCTTTTTTTAATGTTTTAATCTTGAATTTTGAATTATGTGGTACAATTTCATATAGGCTAGGATTCTCCCCACAAACTCCCACCCCCCAATAAATTTTCCCCATTTTACACATATGGAATCATAATTCTGTCAGTCTCTTATTTAAGCGTACCCCAACATTGTTGGTACAGACAATGTCAGACAGTCCAGCATCCTGTTGTCTACACATGTCCAACAGTTTCATTGGGAATCCATCTTTCATCCAGAAGTAGGCATGCATGTTCCATTATACCCACACATCTGTATATGATAGACCCCACTACTCCATCACTATACATTTCCATAATTGAGAAGGCACGAAGCAAGGTCAACAATTGGTATGAGTTAGAACAGCCACAACAACAACAACAACAACAACGATATCAACAGCAAATTACAGAACCATGAAAAAACACACCACTGAGTAGCCAACGCATGGGTGACAAAAAGGAAACACTAAAGTCTCTTGGGAAAAATGATGCCACCATGTAATCCATGAGCCAGCAATGAATTTGACAATTCGAAAAGAAATTATTTGGAATAAACAAAACTGACATAAGAAACATCAAAACAAATGGGATACAGCCAAACAAACAAACGGTATGGATTAGATTATTGAAGTTACACTTTCCATGCTGGTTTCCTTATATAAGAGAGAACATATGGTATTTGTTCTTTTGTGATTAACTCATTTCACTGAGCATAATGGTCTCTAGTTGGGACCACCTAGTTGTAAATAGTACAATTTCATTCTTCTTAATAGTGACCTGATTTCTGGTCATCAGAAGTGATCCCTTCCACTTCCCAAATGGCCTGGTTTATTGGATCTTTGGAAACCCAGTCTGTGCTGGACTTGGATTGTGTGGCAGTACCTGGAAATGAGGAGTGACATAGAGACAGCCACTGAGCTGTGAACTATCCACGTAGGGTAGCAAACCCAACTTTTGAGCTGGCTGCCCAGGCACAAGCAATTGGCTGGAGAAGTGGGAAAGCAACCAAAGCCATGCCCAAAAGAACTTACTAGGCTAGAGACCTGGAGGACAGCCTTGAGTTTGGGAATTGGGAGGCGAGAGCAGTGTCAGGGGCAGGAATTCCACGTCACAGTGGGCTGAGGGGTCCAAAGGCGTGGAAGGATCAAGACTAATGTAGCACACAGCACAGGGATGTGCTTGACTGAGACTCTGGCCAACTGCACTGACTCCCTCTTCTGTCTTTTGGAGGAAAAATGGAAGTTGGGAAGGAAGAAATCAGTGGTCCATTCAAACCAGGACTGTTTTGTTTTTTAAAGATTTATTTATGTGACAGGCAGAATTACTGAGGTGGGAAGGAGAAATAAAGTCAGATGTATACAGTTTGACTCCATGAATAGCTGCGATGGCCAGTGCGGGGCCAGGCAGAAGTCAGGAGCCTGGAATTCCATCGGGGTCTCCCACAGGGATGACAAGGATCCAGTACTTGTGCCATCTTCCCTGGCTTTCTCTGGCACATTGGTGGTAGGAGCTGGATGAAAAGAAAACCAGCCAGGGGTATTGACATCTCAGACATTGGTCTCACTCACTGTACCACAATGCCAGCCCATAATTTTGTGTTTAATTCAGAATATATTTGAGCCATTCTGAATGGAAAAAACTCTGACTGCAAGAAATCAAGAAATGTAGGGCATAGAAGAATGGGACCCAGGACATTAAGGTGTAGGGAATGGAGCAGTCGCCCAAGGAATTTGGCGTGGAGGCAACCAGCGATCACACCTCCCCAGTCTCCCTATGTGTGTGCATCCTAAAACCTGGGACATGGAAACAGACTTATTGCCCTGAGCAAGACCATTCACATCCCAGTTTCTCCCTTAGAAAAAACGGCTTGTGACAGTTCTATACCAGCCTCATGCAAGGACTTAGAACCGTACACTACCAGATCCTTGGGGAAACAACCTGTGATTCAAGAAATGTTTTTAAAGCTTGTGTCCTCAGAAATGTGCCCTACTCCCCAGCCCAACCAGCCTGGCCTGGATGCTTGAAATTCCATGAAAACCAAGCCCTGGATTTGGTTGGGGGATTGGGGAATGCGTGGTCACAGCCCCTCTCCCAGCCTAAAATTCAGGCATGTCCTGAGCTAGCGCCACCAGAATGTGACCCTTCAGGGGTTGCCCTGAAGTTATGGGTTCTCCATATTTACCAGAAACTTTCACTTAGGATTATATCAGATAAGTCTCCAGGGCAAGGGGTTAGTCAAGGGAGAGACCACAGTGGCTACTATAAAGTAGCACTAAAAAATGCTTGTGTTAGGTGGACAGCTGCTAACTCTGGAATGAGCGCTTAAAAGGCCCATGGATCTGCACAAAGAGTTCTGCATAAAGGAGAAACCAATAATGGGTGGACATTGCAGAAGACGCCAAGGGGGAGAGTGTAAGCATTTGGGCACAGCTCTAACCTCATGTTAGTCTCATTCAGGGAACCCTTTGAAAAAAAAAGCCATAATTACGTCCAACTCTGAAATACTTGGTCATAAAGGGAGTGGGAGAGAAGTGTGTATATAAAGCTCCTCCTGGCAGCCCTAATGCCCAGCGGGGTCTGAGAAGGGGCAGCCGAGTTGCCCACTGCCCTTTCCCTCTGGCTAAAGTGGCATTTAAACCTTTCTGCCTGAGGGACCCATCTGTGCTACAATCACAGGAGGGAAGAACTGGTGACCACCAATGCCAAGGTCTCACTTTTTCATGTGTCTGGGAGACACCATTCAAAGGAAGATGGTGCCTAAGCATTCAAGAGATTTGAGTAAAGATATTGGTTTTTAAAATTGGTTTTATGTTTTTAAATTTTTTTGATTAAAAAGTGATTTTCATTACCTGTATGTTTTTACATTTCACAAGTGATATATGTTTAGCCAGAAGAATAAACACACCCAAACACTGTCATCCAGAAATCTTTTCAAACAACTCCTTACTGTATGTCCTTCCCGATGTCTCTTCAGTGAATACCTGTGCCTTACAAAACTGATATTCCATGTTTTGCATCCTGCTTTTTCATTTCACTGTGTGTTGAAACACCTTTTCTTGGGCTCAGCACAGTAGCCTAGTGGCAAAAGTCCTTGCCTTGCATGTGCCAGGATCCCAGATGGGCACTGGTCCGTGTCCCAGCTGCTCTACTTCTCATCCAGCTCCTGGTTCTGGCTTTGGATTGGCTCAGCTCCAACCATTGTGGTCACTTGGGGAGTGAATCATTGGATAGAAGATATTTCTCTCTGTTTCTCCTCTGTGTAAATCAGACTTTGCAACAAAATAAGTAAATCTTCAAAACACACACACACCTACACTTTACATGTTTGTGAATCTTCATGTGCTACATAATTTCAGATATCATACTTGTAGCACAAAGTGTTCGATCACTCAGCTATGACTGAATGCAGTGATATTTCATGTTATTCAGCTGAGCTTCATGGAGCATTCTTGCAGCTCTGTTTTGCTCGCTCCTTTAATTATTTCCCCAGGATACATTCTTAGAGGTGGTGTGTCTTGGGGGAAGACTTGATGCATACCTCCAAATTGCACAAGAAAGGAGTTGCTAATTTACTCTCCCACCAACACATTATGAAAAATTGCCCGTGGTTATTAATGGAGGCGGGATGGTTAGGGGAAGGCTAATTTCACAGTCTCGGTCATTACTGAGTTCATAGCTTCTTTATCTCGAATTATGCAAACAAATCGAAATGAAACCCCGAGATTTTCCTCCATGGCTTAACACTGTCTGACCCTCCAGGTCGCTGCCTCCTGGGATTCCCAGTGTGACAGGTATGCTCAGCTGGGCTCTTTGTTCCCACTGGCCTGACGTGGCTGGCTTCCGGTAGGTACCCTAGAACCACAAGGGGGCAGTGTGGAGTCACTGTTGTCTTCTGTCTTCCAGTTTTTCGAGTTACTCTTTTGTTGTGACTTGTGCAGACTGGCATCATAGTATTGATTTGCTTATGTTAATATTTCATCTTTTAACAATCATTTTTATATTTGCCCCTCATTTACTTGGTGCTGGTACAAGATAACCCGATCCATTCACTTTCTGGAGCTCAAGGTCAGAACACGTGGGTAGTTCTAATCACAGCTCTCCTGTTGGCCCCACTGACCCTGATGGTAGGCTCACCCTGCGGGCCTTAGAGCCCTACATAAGGACTCCCTTCCTCCAGCACAAGTATAATGCATCGGTTGAGTGGCCATTGGGATGACAAGTTATTTAACATCTCTTCAATAGCATCAACATACAAGTCTGTGAGAATTAAGTAAAACGTGGAAATGGCTTGGTGGAGTGACCACAGGATGACTGACTGGGCAACAAATGTGATTTCTGAAGGAATCGCTTAATTCTGTGCAGAGTGTTTCTCTGATTTCTTGCCTTTTGTACACACTTGTTTGCTTACCTGGCATAATATCAAACAGAATGCCACTATAAAAACTGCTCTATTCCTCCCCAAGACAGAGCAGCACTGCTCAGTGTTCTGGACTCCAGCTTAGAAGAGCCTAGGCTACCTGCAGCTGTTGGGCCCCAGGAATCCCAAAGGTACCCAAACCCATAATGCCCAAGTCGCTTGTGAAATATGATGCTGATTTGCATATAACCTCTATTCGTCCTCCTATAGACCTTAAGTCGCCTCAGGAGTGCTGATAATTACGCTGGCCTTTAGATTCCTTTTATGTGATCCATATATGTATTTGAGGAAATATATATATCTAAGAAAAATATAGAAAGATGAGGAATACAGACTTAGTAAGTGTTTCGTTTATTTGATCAATCAGTGTATTAAGTAAGTGGAGTCTTGCCTGGCTGCCATATTGCACATCGGCGGGAGACTGCACATTGTCCCAATCCTCTGTCCTCCCACGAGGTTATAACTTCACCCTGGGTCAGCTGAATTAGGTCTAAAGCAACACTTACAGGCGGAGGATCTGCACCCCTCATTCTGTTAAGCTAGGTGATGTCAGTCATCACCTAGCTCCTCTCCCCAGCACCGTGTGCCGTGCTGGAGGCTGGCAGGGACCCTGGGATGGTCAACTTGGCCTCCTGTCCACAAGCAGTTTAGGGGGAGGAAATGTGAGCCTGGCTGTGAACAGGTTCTGTGTGCAGCAGAGGAGGGACTCAGGCCAGGCAGGGAGGCTGCCCAGGACCCTTACATGTTGGCCATGCACCCAGCAGGCAGATGGTGAAGCCAGGATAAGGTGCCTGTTGTTAGATTTTTGTGTTTTTTGATAGGCAGAGTTAACAGAGAAGGAATGAGACAGATCTTCCACTCACTAGTTCACTCCCCAAAAGGCTGCCATAGCCAAGGTGGTGCTGGGTCAAAGACAGAGCCTGGGGCTTCTTCCGGGTCTCTCACATGGGTACAAAGATCCAAAGACTCCGGCCAGCCTCTTCTACTTTCCCAGGCACATTAACAGGGAACTGGATCAGAAATAGAATAGCCCAGACTCAAACCAGCACGCCTATATTAAATATTGGCACTGCAGGGAGCAGCTTAACCCATTGCACAGTAACACCTATTTTATGTCTGAGATTGTGACCTAGGCATGACGAGCAGCATGGCCAAGCTGGGTGAGCAGCAATTTGGGAAGAAAACAGTGGTGTTACCATTCTTGTTCTGTGTGCTGAACTTCACAGTGTAGTTACCCTCACCCAAATTTCCATAGTCCCTAGGTGCATAAATTTTTGACTCCAGAATGATTCCCAAGTGTCAATTGTTTGCATATTTCTTGTACATATTTAACTTTGAATTAATTCACTCCTTCTCCTTAAAAAGTTTCAGGGGCCAGTGCAATGGCTCAATTGGCTAATCCTCCATCTGCAAGCACAGACATCCCATATGGACTCTGGTCATGTCCCAACTGCTCCACTTCCCATCCAGCTTCCAGCTTATGGCCTGGGAAGGCAGTAGAGAATGGTCCAGTTCCTTGGACCACTTCAACCATGTGGGAGACCCAGAAGAAGCTCCTGGTTCTTAGCTTCGGATTGGCTTGGCTCCAGCCATCACGGCAACTCAGGAAGTAAACCAGTGAATGGAAGATTATTCTCTCTGTGTCTCCTTCTCTCTGTGGAATTTGCCTTTCCAATAAAAAACTAATTTAAAAAAATGTACCTTTAGGTGCTGGCATTGTGTGTAGCAGGTATGCTGCAATGCTGTCATCCCATACAGGTGTCAGTTCATGTCCCAGTTGCTCTGCTTAAAATATATATATATATATTAATAGATAGATATAGATATATATATACATATATATATATTCTAGTAAAGTCAGATTTATAGAGAAGGAGAGAAAGATCTTCCATCCACTGTTTCACTCCCCAAGTAGCCACAACAGCCACAGTTGAGCCGATCTGGAGCCAGGAGCTTCTTCCCATGCAGGTGCAGGGTCCCAAGGCTTTGGGCTGTCCTTGACTGCTTTCCCAGGCCACAAGCAGGGAGCTGGATGGGAAGCAGGGCTGCTGAGATTAGAACTGATGTCCAGGGCCCGGCGCAGTGGCGCAAGTGGTTAAAGGTCCTTGCCTTGCACGCCCGGGATCCCATATGGGCGCCGGTTCTAATCCCGGCAGCCCCGCTTCCCTTCCAGCTCCCTGCCTGTGGCCTGGGAAAGCAGTCGAGGACAGCCCAAAGCTTTGGGAACCTGCACCCGTGTGGGAGACCCGGAAGAGGCTCCTGGCTTCGGATCGGCATAGTATCGGCCCGTTGCGCTCACTTGGGGAGTGAATCATCGGATGGAAGATCTTCCTCTCTGTCTCTCCTCTCTGTATATCTGCCTTTCCAATGAAAAAATAATAAAAATAAATCTTTAAAAAAAAAAAAAAAAAAAAAAGAACTGATGTCCATATGGGATCCCTGCGCATGCAAGGGAAGGACTTTAGCCGCTAGGCTACCCTAGTTGCTCCACTTTCATTCCCGTTGTTTTGCCTAACATGCCCAGCAAAGCAGTTTAAGATGGCACAAGTACTTGGGCCTCTGCAACCCCGACCAGACCATTACAGCCACTGGAGAGTGAGCCAACAGATCAAAGATCTCTCCCTCTCTTTGTAGTTCTTTCACATAAAGGAGTCTTTAATTTAAAAAAAAAAAATAGAGCATCATTGTAAGCAACTATGTCCAAAAGATGTAAGTTTTCCTATGTTTTTATACATGACTATCTATGCATGTGAAATACAGATATATTTTAATGCCTATTCAAATGAATTTTTTAGGGACAAGAAGTAAGGACAAACCTTTGGTGTCTCTCTCCCTCCCCTTTTGAGAGGCACCCCCCCTCCTGGCTTTCTCTCCCGAGGGGCTTTCCCTTTCCCTCTTCCTTCCCTGCTCACCTGGTCCCTTCGCAAATAAACCTTTCTGTCTGCAACGAAAAAAAAAAAAACGAAAGAACCAATATGGGATTAGGAACAGCATTTTGATAGAAAGGAGGCCTGGTGTTGTGGTCATGCATGCGATATACCACACTGTACACCTGTGGTGAATGTTGACTTCTAAGTTCCCTTCAGGTGGAGTTATGTCATGCCCTGAACATGTGTGAACTGGTTCTGCTCATGCGTGTGCACATATACATGTGTGTGCAATTGCCTGCACGTGGGCCTTTTGTCAGGAGGCTAGTCCTGTGTCGAGGTGGCTGGGGTGGTTGTTTGTTCTCAGAGTCCTTGCTCACCAGTGGCGGCAGAATGATGCCCTGGAGATTAGCCCGAGCACTGCCAGCCTGCCCTGGAGCCGGGCTGCAGGCCCTGAGTGGGGTGGGGCCCCTGAGATGCACTGGGAAGGTGCTGTGGGCACTGCCAGCCTGCCCTGGGGCTGGGGCTGCAGGCCCTGAGTTGGGTGGGGCCCTTGAGATGCACTGGCAAGCTGTTGTGGGCACTGCCAATCTGTCCTGGGGCCGGCTGCAGACCCTGAGTGGGGTGGGGCCCTGAGATGCACTGGGAGGCTGCTCGGGCTGCCTGGGCTGTTCTTTGTGTTGTGTATTTTACTGACCCCAGATAAGCGCTTCCTGTTCCCCCATTGATTATACCCAGATCCTGCTTCCTTTCCCCTCAATACCTGGGATGCCTTCCAGCTTCTCCTCCCTCAAGGGAAAATCCACAAACTGCAGAATTCCCAGGCCTGCTTTTGGTCAGTGGGCTTTCTGCAGGTCGCGCCTTTTTCTGTCCAGTCATGTCCTTGGTGGAGTCTGCATCTCCAAGAACTGAATTCCTGTAGGTTCCAGCCAGGTGAGAAAGGTGTGCAGGGCCTGGTTTCTCCTCTTCCCTCTCTCCAGACGAGATATTTGTGTCTGCCTTCATGCCTTGGACAGGGGAAATATGTGGTTTACATGTCACATATTGGTTTTAATCAAGTTTTAATACCTGCCTGCTCTGCCGTATGCAGGATCCTGAGGTCTTCCCCAGCATTAATGTCAGAATGCTGTGAGCTATTATCCATGTCTGCGACAGACACAGAGAGGAGCATGGTGGCAGCTATGCTATCCCAACAGTCCAAGACAAAATTGAAGCTTCTAGAAGGCAAAAGCCGTGCCTTTGTCCTCTTGGAGATGAAGTACAAGTCCAGAGCTTAGGATTCTGATTTTAGTATCTACTGTCTTGGTGATTTGAGTAAATCCTTGAGTTTCCATCCAGTGTGTCTAAGATGTATTTATTAGGAAGGCAGGGCATTAAGCAGAGTGGCGGCATAGGGAGAGACACAGAGATCTTTCATGCACTAATTCACTCTCCCAATGTCTTTGGCAGCCAAATCTGTATGGGTTATGACAGGAACTCTGTCTGGTGCTCCCCTGTGGGTACAGGGACCCAGGCACTTGGGCCATCATTAGCAGGGCCTGGATCTGAAACACTGCAGCGCTTGGAACAAAAGATCTTTGACCATCTGCCTCTCTGACATCCCACATAAAAAATGATTTTAAATTCTCCTCGCCTCCCCATGCCACTTCATGCACTTAAACCACCACCTTCTATAGGAGGACCTCTTGAATCTGCAGGAAGTGCCCTGTCAGAGCTGCCACTGCAACCCTCTGATAACTGGATCCTTGCCAGCGGCAAGTAGCACAGTTCCTTGTTCAGAATGTTACAGGGGCGTGTGAAGGGCGGGTGGAAGTGACGCTGCAGTGCTGCTATGCAGAGGGGTTTGGGGCCCCTTTACTTGCCCACTCTTAGATGCAGATCACAGATGTTTTGTCAGAAGTTACCTCTATGCTACTCTTGGCTACCTCCAGCTCCTAAAACCAGGTTGTTGCCCAAGCTCCTGTTGGACGGATGGTCTGCAGGAAACCAGCTGAGGCACAGGACAGCTTCAGAAACCCAGTCACAAAACAGGGTCTGTCCAGAACCTACCACACGAGGTGGGCGACACAAGGAAGGAAGGGAGACAACTGCAAATGGGAAGGCTGATCATCAGGTTTCAGGTTAAGGATAAAAATAATTAGCCCAGGACTACTTTTGTTTACTATTTGATATGTTGTCATATTTGGCCATTGTAAAAGAGTTCAAGTGCAAGTACTGGTGTTGTGGCACAATGGATTAAACCTTAGCTGTCTACAACACTGGCATCCCATGTGGGCACTGGTTTGGTTCCCAGCTGCTTCTTTTTTTATATAAGATTTATCTTATTTTTATTGGAAAGTCTGATATGCAGAGAGGAGAGACAGAGAGGAAGATCTTTCATCTGATGATTCACTCCCCAAGCAGCCACATGACCAGAGCTAAGCAATCTGAAGCCAGGAGCCTCCTCCAGGTTTCCCACATGGGTACAGGGTCCCAAGGCTTTGGACCATCCTCTACCGCTTTCCCAGGCCACAAAGAGGGAGCTGGATGGAAAGTGGAGCCACCGGGATTCCCGGCACATTCAAGGCGAGGACTTTAACCGCTGTCCTATCGCACCGGGCCCTCCCAGCTGCTTCATTTCAAGTGTAGCTCCCTGTTAATGCATGTAGAAAAACAGTAGAAGATAGCCCAATCCTTGGGTCCCTGCACCCACAAGGGAGACCTGGATGAAGCCCCTGGCTTTGGCCTGGTTTAGTCTTGAGCATTGTGGCTACTGGGGGATAAATCAACAGAAGGAAGTTCTTTAGTTTTACCTTACCCTTCTCTGTAATTCTGCCCTCCTAATAAATAAAATAAATAAATCTTTTAAAATAAAAAGTTAATCTTTTAAAATCAATAAATCTTCACACCCACCCCAAATATAAAGAAGAAACTAATACAGTGGCCCAAAGTGCTCAAACCCGATAGTAGCGTTTGGATGACTGCCCTTTGAGAAATCTGTAACGCCTGCATTCAGGTCAATAATTGCAGATCAACAGAGGACTGACAGGACCAGTGGGAGAGCTTCCAGGCAGGAAATAGCTTCCCAGGGCTGCTAGCAACTGAGAGGTGCTCATAGCGTGTGGCATTAAAAAGATGCCTAAATATCCCCCCCGAAGTCATCCCTGGTCCCACAGAGACCGCAGACTGACTGGATCAGTTGCTAGCCTGTGTCCATGCTGGGACAGCAGGTGCTCGCCCAGTCTGCCATAGCAGCTTCTCCTCCACACTAAGCCTGCCACTCCTCTCAGGTCCACTCTCTTCCACCTGAATGATGGTGCAGTACAGTGGAGCTTGAACCATCCTTTCCTTCCAGCACCCTGGAATGTGCCTGGGTCCAGCCCACCTCTTCACCTCATCCATGCACCACATGTCTGTCTTCTCTCCGTGCCTGTGTCAAGTCATAGTCTGAGAAGGGTCCATGACTGGTTTTCACCGATTCATTGATAAGGATGAGAAAGTGGACTATCTCCATGTGAACATGGATGTGGGGACATGAATTTTCCCCTCTTGGCGACAGTGGTGGCAGTGTAGATGGTGAGGCGTTGGGCAACCCTTCTGAAAACCCAACGGAGGCATCTCTGATCTAGCAGTTCCCTTCACAGCTGAAACTGCATCCAACAAATATTGATACCTGAGCAAAGTGACCAGTGCTCACTGCACCAACAACCAGGGCACACCTCCAGCACTGCTGGTGGGGACCACTGGGTGAATTCTGCCACCTCCCTATAAAGAATACTTAACATTGCTGGGCATACAGCAACTCTGTAGTAAGTAATGTGGAAGCAGGTCTCCTGTGGTGCTGATGAAGGAGGTGGGATTATCCATTCAGGTCAGAGAACAGAGTTACAGGCCGTGAGGGCCAGAGGCCAACATGTCTAAGGCAGGTAACCTCATGTGAGAGAAGGGAAAATACTGCAAATGGATTCCCAGGCACAGCAGTTAGCAAGGGCCAAGCCAGAAAAGGCAGGGGGAAGGGAGGGACAGCAGAGGTCAGCTCAGAAGGGCCAGCAAGTCAGGGCAGACTTAGGCCCCTCCGCCCCTGCCCACAGACATTGGGCATCAGCCAGCTGACACCAGACCAATCGTTGGCATCCTGCTCTGCTTTAGTGACTCACCGTGGCACCTTGAGATCAGCCAGGGTAGGAACATTGACCCCCTGGGTACCAACAGATGCCACAGAGCAGGGTTTGGTGGTGTTTTATGTTTTGCTTGGAGAGTCAGTTTTTGAGCATTTAGCCAACCACTGTTAAATAGGGCCTCCTTCATAGAGTGCTGTAGAGGAGTGGGTAATCACGCTCCATGTTAATTAGCTCTTCCCTGGCCAGAGTAAAGTGCAATGTGAGACAGACATCCAGGCTGGACAGGATTGGGGATTATGGACTCTCGGAGTCGCTGCCACTCCCCAGTCCACAACAAATTGTGCAGGAGTGAAATGGTCGCACCTGCATGGCTCCACATTAGTGAAGCATGTGAGTAGAGACAGAATCTCTTTAAAATATGTGTGTGTGTGTATTATTGCAAATTCAAGTATACAGAGAGGAGGAAAGACAGAGGAAAATCTTCCATCCAATGATTTACTCTCTAAATGACCGCAACAGCCAGAGCTGAGCCAATCTGAAGCCAGGAGCCAGTAGCCAGGAGCTTCCTCTGGGTTTCCCACATGGGTGCAGGGTCTCAAGACTTTGGGCTGTCCTCAATTGCTTTTCCACGCCACAAGCAGAGAGCTTGATGGGAAGCAGGGCTGCCGGGATTAGAACTGTTACCCACATGGGATCCTGGCGCGTTCAAGGTGAGAACTTTAGCTGCCAGGCCACTGCGTGGGGCCCACAACAGAATCCCTTTTGTTACAGGCATGGATGGAAGCTGGTTGCATCAATTCACACCATTATATGGGATAGAGGAGGTTTTCAACACATCCCTAATCCTGGCTTCTGGGCAAAGAATTGGGCTGTAGATGTAACCCCAGGGGAGCTTGTAGCCCAAAGAACAGGAAGTATATAGTGGAAGGCAATGCCACCACACTGCTGCCATGAGAGCCCAAGGCAGCAGGGGTGCAGAGATCATTGGCTGACCCATGCCAGGCATGGTGATTGGGGCCTTCTGGAGAAGGTGGTAGAGTTTCCTACCACTAACGGCCACAGCAGGCGGGGTGCCGGCAGAGCCAGAGGCACATGCTGAGTAATCTTCATTCCATGACACCCAAAAGCCCAAGTTCAGGTTAGAATGAAGAGATTTAACATGTGCTCCAGAAACCATAACCAGGGAGGGTCTGAAGCCAAGAGAAGATTTGCCTGCTTCCTTTCTGCTTTCTTTACTTTCTTATGTTTAGGGGATGGAGAACTCCCATCAGCTGATGAACTGCCCCAATGCCTACAGTAGGCAGGCCAGGCAGGGAGGTGGGAATTCAATCCCCATGGCAGCAGGGGCACAATCACTTGGGCTTTCATCTTCTGCCTCCGAAGGTCTGCATGAGCAGGAATACTGGAATTCAGGGCTCTAACCCAGGTATCCCACTTGGGAAGCAAGTCATAGCCTCCAGCTAGGCGGCTGCCATAACCTGCTGAGAAATCATTAGGTTCCCAGCAGGGGCAGAATGTAAAGTAAGGAGAAACTGATAGCTCCTTCACACTTTTCTCGGATAATAAAATGCTGTTTGTCACAAATGGCCGTGACAAGACAAAGGACATTTGGAACAGTGTGTGATGGAGAGGCCATCCTCCCACAGGCTTTGGTGCTGGGAGGCTGCGTGCACCTCACAACCATAGACGCAGCCCCGGGGAGCTTCACACCGCCATCCCCTCCTGACTCTGGGCTGGGAAGGCCGGAAACACTGGCCACCTAACTAGGAAGCAGAAAAACATGAAACTAGAGCAAAGGGCTCTTTCTCTGACCCCAGGGCCTGGCCCTCCTGCCATGTTCTCTGCAGAAGGGCTTGCGTGGGCTGAGGCATTCTCACCTGGAGCTCGTGGCCATGCCTTGTTTTCTAGCTTCCGGCCTCTGCCCTTTTCTCCGAGGAGGACCGTGGCTCTTCTCCCCTTTTCCTAGGCCACTCTAGGGGATCGCCTTAAGGATGAGCCTTCCTGCTGCCAGGGCTGTGGGGCAGTGCCCCCCCCTCCCTTTCCGGGTGCCGAAGGGTTAATCTCCCAGCGCTCATGGGCAGTTCTGTCTCCTACAGGGCATGCTGGGATTTCCTCCCAGCTGTTTTACATCACGAAGATTTGCGTGTTGGGGAAATTCCAGCACACAGCTGCAGTTAATCTGCTACAGGGTCTCTAGGCGAAGGGGCAGAATTGTGCGGGGCGAGCTGTCCACCCCTTGCAGGAAGGTGGCTCTAGCTGTCCCCTGAGCACATCCCTCCCAAGGATGCTGTCCTACGCCTGGTGGAGCAGAAACAGCACACCTGGCCCCAGTGCTGGCCGCAGAGAGGGGTTGTGGACCCCAAGGAGCCGAGGAGGAGGAGGAACAGCACTCGTGTAAATAATGAAGTCCAAATCACACTGATAGCAGCACTTGATAAGGAGCTCAGCAACAACAAGCTTTTGTTTCCCCGGCTGGAATGTAGAAGTGAACTTTTTAAAACACCACGATTAGCATTCCACACAATAATACAAGAACCAACAAATCGCCGTGACCAAATAGGGTTTACCTGGGGAATGCAAAGGTGCTTTAGTGTAAGAAAATCCGTGACTATTTATACATCTCGTGAAAGAGGCCAATGAGAGAAACCGCATGACCGTTTTGGTAGATGGCTGAGAGAATGCGATGCCTGTTCCAAGGAAAACAATGTAAAAATAGGAATGGAATCATCCTTCCTTAACAAGACATGTTCTAAACCGCAGCAGCCTCTCTCTGATGAGCTGGGAACCGCAGCACTAGACACCCCAGGCCCTGAAACAGTCTCCCAAACTTGGTCAGGGTGGAAAGCCAACTATCCGCTGTGTCTCAGTGTCACAGCCTCTGTACCTGTGAAGGAATTTGAGCGTGGTCGATTTGTGCTCTCTGTGTCCTGCATTTTGAGCATCAGAACAAGCACTCACCTGGAAATGGTACTTCGGCTAGGGCTGCTAGCAGTGTTGCTTGGCCGACCATTATTTTGGTACCACACAGGTGCTTGACACTGAAGTGAGCACCTGCAGAGGGGAGCTCGCAGGACTGACCTGGGTGCACACCATGATTACATACTGACGGCCTGCCGTGATGCTGCGCTGCTCAGGAGCTGGGCCTGGTGAGGAAGGTGCAGTGGAGCCTGAACTGGGTGTGGAGAAACCAGTTTTATTTGCCCACATGCCACTGCTGTGCAAAGAACCCCAGCTCTGCCGCAAGTCACTTAGTCCCTAGCACCTGCTCCACCCTTGAGCGATTACCCAAGGGAGAGGCTTGGCAGAAAGCTGTTGACATTTAGTAAGTAGAGGCCAGGAATGCTGGTAGACATCACAGGGCATGCTCCCCTCACAGCAAGCAATCACCTGGCCTGAATGTCAGTGGCAAGCCCTTCGTTCTGGTCCGACAAGCCAGCAATGGCACACACCCCGTAAGACCAGCGGATGGTGTTATTTGCTACTCAAAATCCTTGCACCGTCCCATACTCAGATAGAGCTTCCCTTGGGCTAGCTAAAGATGTGTCTGGAATGGCCAGCAAGAGAGCAGAGTGTTCAGTCTAGGTGACTCTAAGTGGAGCACACTTCTATGGTGTCCCCTGTTGGGGACAGACTTTGGTTATGCTTTAGCACCTTGTACGGTGTGGGGGATAGCAAAGGGGAGGGAATCCCAGCAGAATAAAGCACATAGAGTGGGCAGGATCCTCAGGGAGAAGGTGTTAGGAACACTTTGTGGCTAGTGGGGTTGTAGAAGGTATGGTGTCTGAGGCCAGGAGACCCAGGCCCTGCCTCCAGCTCACATCCATATAGTTCAGTAAGTTGTTCAGCCTGTATCTGTGACCTTTAGCTCATCTGAAAAACAGAGGTAGCCAACCCCTGCTTGCAGCAGCATAGTTTTGTGTGTACAGATATTTCCAAAACTACATATGTAGCATCAGTGTTGTTGTCTGCTGAGGAAACGGGTTTTCAGTAATGACACCAGTGTTTGTTCAGTGCTTCTGACTTGCCAGCGGCTTTGAAATCCCAGTTAGTTCTGGGAAGTTTGAATTCTGAATGGGGCCAGAGACAGGTTTGGCTAGAAAAGAAAAAAAGGTAGAAATGGCAGAGGAGCAGGACAGAGGTGTGAGGCTCGCTGGGAGAAGTGGGGCTCAAAAGGAAAAGGCTGCTGAGGCTGCCTCCCGCCAGGCCTGCCTGCCCGTCACACCTGCACCTGCTCCCCTTGCCGCCGCTTCTTTACAAACTGTCTTCGGGACACACTGTGTTCCTCCTGGCCTGTGGACACCATACAGACAGTCCAGCCCCTGCCTCTTGGTTGAGCTGTGCTGGAGGGCTTGGTGGTAGCCTGCTGGAGCTCTGCCTGTCTGTTGCCCTGCTCCATGCAGCAGCAAGCCGTGACTGAACGAGCAGGGCCTGGCTCCTTTCTGTCTCCCTGGGAAGCCAGCACATCCCTCCTGGGGCTGGAGCTCTGAAAGCCGTCTGCAGAATTGTGCACGGAGGCTGCCTCGCTGCTCTGCAGCCCAGGAGCGCCCTATCAGTGTTGACACTAAGACAACACGTGTGCTTGTGCTCCTGGCAGAGATGAATGGTTTGCTTATGAAAATAATAGCTGTCATTTATCAACCGTGCAGGACACTGTGTTGGATACTTGACATTGTCCCCATTCCTGCTGACAACCTGTAGAGTTAATGATAACAGCCCAGTCTTGCAGTTGACAGAGGTGACAGAGTTAAGTCACTGGCCCTAGGTCACACAGCCTTCCCTTGGCCAAGTGGCAAGCTGCACCCATGGAGGCTGGAGGCCAGGCAAGCCTGTCTAGGCATCCCTGTCTTCTGCTATTCCCACCTTCCAAAGACTTTGCCAAGCATGTGCTCACCATGCATGTGTGTGTGTGTGTGTGTGTGTACGCGTGTGCACGTGTAGGGTGTACTGTTTCGATTTTTTGCAGTGAGACTTGGGGGAGGGGTGGCTGAATGCTGTGGTGTAGGAATTTAAACCGATGCCTACAGCACCAGCATCCCATATGGGTGCTGATTCCTCTCCTGGCTGCTCCACTTCCAGTCCAGCTTCCTGCTAATGCACCTGGCAGAGCAGCAGAAGGAAGTTCCTGGCTTCAGCATGTCCCAGCCCCTAACTGTTGCTGCTGCCATTTGGAGAGTGGACAAGCAGATAGAAGTTCTATTTGTTTACCCTCCACCCCCATAACTCTGTCTTTCAAATAAATAAAATGAATCTGGTGGGGGGAGAAAACTTTTGCTGGGTAAAAAATAACCCAGTGATTCTTTTTGAGACCAAGAAATGCTGCCATCTGAGAAGAGCAATGTCAGTACGAGTAGATAATGACTCATGACCCACAAGATATGAAAGTTGTGTTTTTTGGGTTTTTTGTTTTGTTTTGGTAGCTAATTCATTTATTTTATGATACAGTTCCAAAGACTCTGGGACTGCCCCCCCCCCGTTGATTTCTCCTATTTTATATCATACAGTCCTTCAGAATGTTGAGTTTTATGGTTTTTTTTTTAAGATTTATTTTATTTTTATTGGAAAGGCGGATATACAGAGAGGAGGAGGAGAGACAGAGAGGAAGATCTTCCATCCGATGATTCACTCCCCAAGTGAGCCGCAACGGCCGATGCTATGCCAATCCGAAGCCAGGAGCCTCTTCCAGGTCTCCCACGTGGGTGCAGGGTCCCAAAGCTTTGGGCCGTCCTCGACTGCTTTCCCGGGCCACAGGCAGGGAGCTGGACGGGAAGTGGGGCTGCCAGGATTAGAACCGGTGCCCATATGGGATCCCGGGCGTGCAAGGCGAGGACCTTAACCACTTGCGCCACCACGCTGGGCCCGAGTTTTATGTTTTTGTCAGGCAGGATCTCCTAGACGTTCTTGGGTTGTTTGGATTACTCTAGAAGGTTTCTGGGCTCTTCCCCACTCACAGATCAGTTTTGTTGTTGTGCGTCATAGCTCTCCCAAAAAAGATTGAGTTGGTGATTATAGCTGTACACGCGTCCCCATTGTGATTATTTGGAGATTGAGCCTGTACAGAGGGTGTGGAGGTCAGAGGGTGTGTGACGCATTGTCTCACCATCTGCTGTGTGTGTTCTCGTGTCCCTGTGCAGTACCTGCAGATGAAATGGCCCCTCCTCGACGTGCCCTCCAGTGCCACGGTCAAGGATGCGAGGTCACCATCTCCAGCACACTTGGTAAGTCCATTTCACCTTCAAGCCCCAAAGGGGGGCACCCTTGTTGGCCTCGGCCTGCATCACTTACCTCCCCAACACTCCCAGAAGTTGATGGAAGGCAGGCATGTGGCCGGGGATTGGGGATGCACAACCAGATGTGCCTGCTCTGCTTCTCTACCCCAACGTCTCAGCACACAGGCAGGGGCCACCTCAAGTGCTGAGGGACAGGGGACCTGGCTCCTGGGCGTCACTGCTGGCGTTGTCTCCCGTACTGTCCCGAGGTGCAGACGAAAGCCCTGCCAAACCCTGGGAAGTGGAGTCCCTGCAGGTCTCTCTCTCCTCAGGCCATGCTGGGAGTTGAGATGCAGTGCCTGTCAGAGGTGAGGCTTCTGAAATGGAACCGCATTCCTCATGGTTTGGCTTCTTGAAGTGATGCCTAACTAAAGACACACCTGTCCCAGCGAGTCTCAGATTCACAGATGGGCCAAATCTGACCTGACTTGTCCTGTTTTTAGCACAATGACAGCTAGAGCTTCGTGGCTATTCCCCTGAGCTAGGTGTACTGCACTGGGGCCATGGATTTTTTAAAACTTTATCAAGGAACAGTGTAAGAAAATGTACAAGCAAAGGGCCGTGAGCTACACCCTCCCATGTTCCCACCATGTGAGTTTTCCAGAGATACAGTTTCCTCTCAAAGAGTATCCCAAGATACATCTCCAGCAGTCCTTGTTCATCAAGAGTTAGAATGGAGGGGCAGGTGATGTACTACAGCCCGTTAAAGACATCTACATCCCACGTCAAGAATGGCTGCTTCAAATTCTGGCTCCTCCACTTCTGATCCAGTTCCCTGCTGATGCACCTGGCAAGGCGGCCGACGATGACCCAAGTGTCTGACCCCCTGAGCACACATGGGAGACATGGGTGACGCTCCTATTTCCCAGCATTGGCTTATCCCAGCCTCAGTTTTTTTGTGTTTTTTTTTAAGATTTACTAATTTTTATTGGAAAGTCACATATACAGAAAGGAGGAGAAATGGAGAGGAAGATCTTCCATCCAATGATTCACTCTCCCAGTGGCCACAATGACCTGAGCTGTGCCAATCCAAAGCCAGGAATCAGTAGCCTCTTCTGGGTCTCCCACGCAGGTGCAGGGTCCCAAGGCTTTGGGCTGTCCTCGACTGCTTTCCCAGGTCACAATCAGGGAGCTGGATGAGAAGTGGGACTGCCCAGACATGATTTGGCGCCAGTATGGTATCCCGGTACATGCAAGGCCAATACTTTAGTCACTAGGCTACCATGCCAGGCCCCCAACCTCAGTTTTTAATGACCATTTTCAATGTCATACCTCCAGTTGGAGAGCTCTCTATATAAAATAAATATTTAATAAAAAGCTAGAATATAGTTGAGGAGAATGAGGAGAAACACAGAAAAGCCATAGTACAGTAAGCCTGCATGTCTTCCAGTAGACACAAGACCAGCAGAGTTGGTGGGAGTTTATGTGGTGATATCACGCATAGCGGAGGCAGGCAAAAAGGACTGTGTAAGGAATTAATTAGTGACAGGACCAGCCAGCCAGGGCAGGCTGCTGCAAGAAGTTCCAATCCCTGCTGGCAGGTTCTGTGGTCCCAAGGCATAAGCCACCCTTTGAATCAGCACCTCAGAACCCTGCTGGGGATGGTGGGGCACAGGGTACAGGTGCCCTCTAGTGGTGGCCTTCGCCACAGTCAAGGATTCCAGTGCAAACCTGATTTGTTCCTCCCTGGCAAGTCATCTCTCCGTTTCACAGCTGTCCCACCCACTCCCAGCTAAGTCCTGCCTGCTGAACTTTATTCTGTCTTCTGACTGCCGCTCTGCATGCCATCTCATCTCCACCTAGTTTTAAAGGACATGATTACCCTTTTAAAAAGGAACACACAAGGGCAGATGTTTGGCATAGAGATTGAGACACATCTGCATCCAAATTGGAAAGTCTGGGTTGAAGTTCAGGCTCCATTCTGAAATGTGGCTTCCCTCTGCTGCGCAGCCCAGGAGGCGGCAGTCATGGCACAAGCAGTTGTGTCCCTGCCACCTGCACAGGAACCCTGAGTTGAATTTGAGGCTTCCAGCTTGGGCTTGTTCCAGCTCTGGCCATTGTAGGTGTCTGGATGGGCGTTCTCACTGTCTTGACTTTCTTCTGAAAGAAATAATTAAAAGCACCAACAAGAGGACACATATGTTCTGAGTTTCTCTTCTCCCCGTCACACAGATCTTCCGGGCTGGCCTTCCTCCCATGAGCACATCCCGGTTCTCATCTGGTATCAGCCCTGACTTCTCACACCTCCGGGGCCACCACCCTGCTGCTCTGCCCAGCCACTGCAGCCTAGCCCTGCCCCACCATTGCCACTCAGCAGCCAAGTCTAGCTGGCATCCTGCTTTTTCTTTTTTTTTTCTTTTTCTTAAGATTTATTTAGTTTTATTGGAAAGTCAGATTTACAGAGAGAAGGAGATCAGAAAGATCTTCAATTCACTGACTAGCTCCCTAAGTGGCTGCAATGGCTGAAGTTGAGCTGACCTGAAGCCAGGAACCCCGCAGCCTCTTCCAGGTCTTCCATGCGGGTACAGGATCCCAAGGCTTTGGGCCATCCTCAGCTGTTTTTTCAGGCCACAAGCAGGGAGCTGGATAGGAATGGAGCAGCCAGGATACAAATTGGCTCCCATATGGGATCCCGTTGCATGCAAGGCGAGGACTTTAGCCACTAGGCTGCTGCACCAGGCCTGGCTTCCTGCTTTCTCTCAATACAAGTGGCCTCTGACAGCACTTACTACCCTGTCTCTTTAACTCTTGATTCCCCTTTTTCATTTCTCCATTTTTTCCTCAAAGATTTATTTACTTTGATAGAAAAGTAGATCAAATCTGTAGAGAGAACAGACAGAAAAATCTTCCATGCATTGTTTCACTCCCCATGTGGCTGCAAAGGCTGGAGCTGAGCTGAGCCAGGAGCCAGGGTCTCCACCACGGCTACCAGGAGCCCAAGGCTTTGGGCCGTCTTCTACTGCTTTCTCAGGGCACAAGCAGGAGGTTGGATGTGAAATAGAGCAGCTGGGACATGAATGGTGTCTATATGGGATCCCAGTACTTGCAAGGTGAGGATTTAACCATTGAGCCATCGCACCGGGCTCTCTTTTTTCATTTTCTTTTTGTACTTTTCCTAGTAAATCAGTTCCCTCTTGTCAGTTTGTATCTTGGAACAAAAGACAGAGAGAGATAGGCAGTCTCTGCTTTCAGAAAGGTTTCCACAGCTGCGATGCAAGCATCCAGCCAGGGTCAGGAGTCGGGGGCTGAGGGCAGTGACGTCCTGACACATATGCAGCAGAATGAATCGCTTGCTGGCAGACTGCATGTTACATGCTGCAGGGTCGAACAGGGCAAAGCAGAAAGAGCCCTCAAATGCTCCAGAAGCAGTTACGGGAGAAAAACCTGAACCTGAGTGAGGGGGCAAGCAGGTTGTCGGAGTCCTAGCATCTCATCCTGGTCCCTGTGTACCGGCCGGAGCTAAGGCTCCCTGGCAGGAGGCTGATATGCTGTAGCTTTCAGTCCCAACCCCACCTCCTTCCATTTTTGCAGCTGCAGGCAATTTGTCTTTCCTCTCTCTGGCTCTCTTTCCTCACCTGTTAAGTGAGTCTTAGAAGAGATCCAACTGCATGATACAAAAATGAGCCAGTAGGTGAGAGCACTTCAAAATATTCCTGGAAAATAGAGTTAAAGGGAGCTAGCACAGTGGCATAGCGTATTAATCCTCCACCTTCAATGCCAGCATCCCACTTGGGTGCTCTCTGCTTGTATCCTGGAAAAGGAGCCTTAGGATGCCCAACTGCTCGGTCATTATACCCAAGAAAGCTTTGGCTCCCAGCATTGGACCAACCCAGCACTGGCCATGATGACCATTCAGTGGAAGATCTCTCTCTATAATTCTTTCAAGTAAAAATAAACCTTAATAAAATAAAAAGAAAATCGAATTCAAGGAGTCTATTTTGGTGCAAGCATAGTGTGAAACTATGCATCTTTTTTTCACAATAAGTGTTTAAAAAACCCGCTTTCTGTGTCTGAATTTCAAGGTTTTTTTTTAACACCAACATAAACTTATCTTAATTCCATTTTCCAGGATCCTTCTGAAGGGCTGTTGTATTGTAATGAGTGTAGAATAGTGCCTAACTCAGTGAGCCTTCAGTCTCTCCAGTCCTGCCCTTGCCATCTCCGCCACTTTTGCTGCCATTACTATCACTAAGAAGTGACAGAGGGAGTGAACAATTAAAATCCCGTTTAATTAGCAAACTAAGAGGTAATGGGGGCCTGAAATAGGAGCCGGAACAAATGGGCAGATTGTAAAGGTAATAGAGATAATGAGCCTATAGAATTCAACACCTAATCCCCCAAGGATATGATTTAATTGGTTTGGGGCGGGGCTGGTATCTTGGTGCTTAGAGCTCGGCTGGAGATCCTAAGGGGCTTTTCCTTTCTGTAATTGCGGAACCCAAGTTTGCGAAGGGAAGAGGAGCTGAGTCAGTATAGGTTTCTTTCCAGGATGCAGGACCTGAATGCTCCCAACAACTAGTCCTGGAGGTTTGGGTCCTGGCCTTTTCATTCAATGGAAAAATTGGAGCACTTGAGACTGTAACATTTAGTTTAGAATCCAGAGGAAAAAATTGTTTAAAAGTTTGTTTCTTTGGAAGTCATAGTTAGCAGTGAGATTTTCCATCTAACTGGTTTTCTCCCCAATGCTTGCAATAGCAGAGCTGGACCAGACTGAAGCCAGAAGTTGGCAGTTCCGTCACGACTCCCACATGGCTGGTGGGTTATGAGCACATGGGCCGTTTTCTGCTGGCTTCTCAAATTAGCAGGAAGCTGGATCAGAAGGAGAGGAGCTGGGGCTCCCATCAGACCTCAGGAATGAAATATGTCCTGGTGAAGTTTGTGCTGGGAGTAGAGTGAATGGGGCAAGTTCAGGAGAAGCTGCCCCTTGAGGAAGTGGAACAAGCGCTAAGATTATGTACAGCTATTTGTAATATCCACTTACTAATCCCACCGCTTGCTGGCTCTTACGCAGCCCCCTTATCCTGGCCCATCCTTCCCTCCAGCCTTTCCCTGGAGCACTCTGCTCTTTCCATCTCTGTAAGTCTACCTTTTGGAAAAAAAAGAAGGAAGGAGGGAGAGTGAGGGGAAAAGAAAATAATGTTGATGCTTTGCTTCTTGAACTTCTTATTTTCTTTGAAGCGGGAGAGAAAGGTCTTTAATTCGCTGGCTTACTCCCTAAATAGCCACAACTACAGGACTTGGCCAGGCCAAGACCAAGACCCAGGAATTCCATCTGGATCTCCCGGATGTGTACAAGGGCCCCAGCACTTGGGCCATCTCCAGCTGCTCTGCCAGGCCAGTAGCAAGGAGCCAGATAAGAAGTGGAGTAGCCCAGACTTATATGGGATGCCAGCACTGTAGATGGTGGCTTAACCCACTGACCACAATGCCAACTACTTCTACTTTTTTTTTTTTAAGATATGTTGGAAAGTCAGATATACAGAGAGGAGGAGAGACAGAGAGGAAGATCTTCCGTCCGATGATTCACTCCCAAAGTGAGCGCAATGGGCCGATACTATGCCGATCCGAAGCCAGGAGCCTCTTCCGGGTCTCCCACGCGGGTGCAGGGTCCCAAAGCTTTGGGCCGTCCTCAACTGCTTTCCCAGGCCACAAGCAGGGAGCTGGGTGGGAAGTGGAGCTGCCAGGATCAGAACCAGCGCCCATATGGGATCCTGGCACGTTGAAAGCAAGGACTTTAGCCACTAGGCTGCACTGCCGGGCCCAAGATTTTTTTTCTTTTAATTTCAAAGTCAGAGTTACAGAGAGAGACAGAGAGATCTTCCATCTACTGTTTGACTTCTCAGATGACCACAATGGCCAGAGCTGAGTTTCTCCAAAGCTGGGAGCCAGGAGCTTCTTCTGTATCTCTCTGGTGGTTGCAGGGGCCCAAGGCCTTGGGCCAGCCTCTGCTGCTTTCCCAGGCCATTAGCAGGTAACTAAATCGCAAGTGAAGCAGCTGGAACTGAAACCCTAGTGCCCATATGGGATGCCAGTGCCACAGGCAGAGGATAAGTGTGCTAAGCCACTGCAGCAGTCCCCGTTTTAAGGCATTTTTACAGTATTGCCCTTCTTCCTGGTTTAGGAATCCGTACTAGTCTGCTAGGGCTGCCGTATTACAATGTCTCCGACTAGGAACTTGAGCACCAGACATTTACTGCCTCATTCTTGTGAAAGTTAGGCCTCCATGAGCAAGCATCAGCAGGTGTATCTCCCAGCCCTCTCCTGTCAGGCAGACAGCCACATGCTGTGCCACCCCATGCTGTTTCCTTAGGACATGGGTATCCCTGGGCTTTCCTGTGTGTGTCCACATTTCCTCATCTTAGTGGGACACAAGTCAGATGGGCTGAGAGCTCACTCTGGTGTCCTCGCTCTGAGTTAATACCCAGTGTGGATACAGTCACATCCTAGCCTGCTGGGGATTAGCCCTACCACACAGTCCATCCCCAAACAAGCTCTGGTGCCTCTTCCGATTCTCCTGTGCCTTTTTGTCAGCGCCCCAGTGGCCCCCATCCTGAACCACTCCTGACCCGTTTTCTATCCCTGAGATTTTTGCCCTTTCCAGAATATCGTAGAAGTGAAATCAAGCATCCCCTAGTCCCTCGAGTCTGGCTTCCGTTTGGCAAGATGCAGTTGAGCCCTATGTGTGCTGTTCGATGTTCTTGGTCTTGACTGAGGACTTTATTACTTAAACTACACTCGGTTTAGCCATGCATCAGTTTTGTGTTATTTTTCAGATTTGGGTGGCCATGAATTATTACTGTATAAGTGCATGTAAATAGATAATATAGTTATTAAGACAGGTTTCATCAATACATTTCCATAAGATAGAAATATGTTCATATCAAGTCTCTTCAGGTAAAACTAGTGTCAGATCTCTAAAAAGCATCTATACTTAAAAGTTATAAAATGAATTATAAGATTTATATCCCTTTAAGGGCAAAGTGAAAATAATGGCTGCCTTTTGGGAAATGGGAGGAAGAGGGGACTAAAGGCATGTTGTAAGGTACAGTTTTTCAAAAAGAGAGCAAGTAGGACTGGTATTATGGCCCGGGGGTTAAGCTGCTATGCGCAACGCCAGCATCCCACATGAACGCCAGTTGAAGCTCCACTTCTGATCCAGCTCCCTGCTGATGAGTCTGGGAAAGCAACAGAAGATGGCCCAAGTACCCGTGTCCCTGCCAATTGCAGGCTGCTGGCTTTGGCCTGGCCCAGCTCTAGCTGTTGGAGCCATTTGGGGAGTGAACCAACAGATGAGCTTTCTCTTCCTATAGCTCTACCTTGCAAATAAATAAACCTTTTAAAAAGAGAACAAGATTTAAAAATTTAAAAAGACCTATAGTAATTCCAGAACAAATAAATATTAAGACCTGCCTAGCTTGGCAACATTCAGGCTTGCTGATGTTCAAGCAGAAGTGCTGGATCGCCACAGGTGTGAGCCGTCTTGCTGTGTGCAGTGACTGCATGCTCCAGCATCTTCAGCAGCACCAAGAGTAGGATTGTTCTTGGAGTCCACCTGAGTTGAGCAAGTGTAGAAATCACTGGAGAGTAGCTTGGAAACATTGTTGGGAGCGAAGCAGTAGATGGTAGCTCTCTGCTCTCTCTGCCTCTCAAGTGTGTGTGTGTGTGTGTGTGTGTGTGTGTGTGAAAGAGAGAGAGAGAGATTTTTAAAAATGGGGACTGGAGGAGAAACTAGTGCGGAAGGAGCAGAAGTCGAGGTGCCCTTAGCATTCCTGTTTGCCATTCTTCACCACAGTTGACACTTTGCAAGGGGGCGTTGTGATAAGAAGAGGTTTGCCCCCCACTTTGAGAGGTTTGCACAGTCCACTTTGCAAAGCGCTGCCTATCAGTGCCTGCACAGGGCCGTGGGACCTGAGGGCACATTCCAGCTCCCAGCATTATCTGTATCTGTGCTACAGAAATAGGCTTATCTCCTCATCTCTCAGAGCCGGCAGCACCCTCCTGCAGGAAGTGTGTGCCCACACACTAAGGCAGATCTTTCCTCTCTGCTCCAGCCCCCAGCCTCCCTGCAGTTCCTGCACCTTGCTGGCCGTTCTGCACCAGTGTTCCTCCTGCTCCGGGCGCTCCAGGCCTCCTCCAGAGATTTATTGAAAAGTCAGGTTCTCTCTGTGACCTTTGGTCATCCTGCCTACAGTATAACCCCAGGCTTCTCTCTTTTCACATTTGTTTAATGTTTGCATCTTATTTGAAAGATAGTGATAGAGAGCTGCCATCTGCTGGTTCATTTCTCAAACGCTCAAAACAGCTGTGACTTGACCAAGCCAAAGCCAGGAGGCCAGGGGCCCCAAACTCCCTTGGGTTTCCCATGTGGGTGTCTGGGACCCAGGTTCTTGAGCCATCACCTACAGGCTTCAGGGGGTACGCTTTCTCAAGACACTAGGTTGGAAGTAGGGGGACAGGAACTCTGACGGGGTGGGAGAGGCCTGCCCCACCCTGCATCTCTCCTGCTTGCCTCCCTGACTTAATTCTCCACTCTAGTGTTTTTTGCCATTTAATCAAAAAGTTTGTGAAAAAAATGCATTTTTAAAAAGCTTAGATTTTAGATTGTTTTATATCAGTGTAAACTTTTACATGTTTAAAACTTTTTAAAAAATCTGTTTTCCATGAACTTTTGGAAGTTCGTTCCAGGGTCCCCCAATTGCCTCGTCTGCTGTCCGTGGAATGTGAGCACACAGAGATGGGTCTGCATTGACCACTGCCCTTGGCAGACCTGACCCGGGGAGGGGCACACCTCAGGGGCAGAGCTGTCTCTTCGCCATGATGATCTGAGTGTGCACAGCGTGCCCAGCTCAGCCATGTCATTAGAAGCCCTGATTCTTTGGGTTTCTTTGTGCCCTGTCAACCTCCGCGCCTTCAACTGTCCAACTGTCGGTTCACATTCCCCCCAAGACTCTAAAACTGTGAGGTTCCACCGCTCTTGACAGGAGAATTCTGCACAGGAGGCTTTTGTTCAGGTGTCCTCGTCTTGTTAGATGACAAAATCAGCGAAGAGGGCATGCTCCCTTTGTCTTTAAAGTGCTGTCTGTGAGGAGAGGGTGGGCCAAATGTGTGTGTGAGCGGGGGATTCCCTGCTTCCAACTTTGGCCTCTGTGTGGCTCCTACTGTCTGTGGACCTCTCGGCCCTGCTCTCCGCAACAGCCAGCTCTCTCTGGAATATTTTAAGAAAGGCATGGAGGTGGGGGTGGTTAAAAGCCAGGAGATGGTGAAGAATCTAGTGAGGAAGGCGTAGGAGGAAGATTTTAAAAAAGAGAAGACTCAGGAAATAAGGTAACTCCCTTGGAATGCTCGGTGGCTTCTCTGTAGGTGCAAGGAGATGTGTTGGTGGAGCGCTCAGGTCCGAGCACAGAGAACCTGGAATGGGATACACACATACAAAGTTCTCCGGCAGGAAGTTGGGACAGTGCCAGAGATCTGCTTTACTCTAAAAGCTTGAGGAAGGAATTAATCTTTATTGTATGGCATGGTGAGTGTATTGGGGGCAGATGGAGCCAACATTTTGATGGAATGTATTAAGCACCTATAGTGCTGGCATCCCGAATGAGCGCCATCTTGAGGCCAGTACTGCTCACTGCTAATGTACCTGGGAAAGCAGCAGATGACACAGATTCTTGGGCCAATGCCATCCCCATCGGAGGCTCCTGGCTGCAAATTGGCCCAGCCGCTACTGTTAATACCATTTCAGGGGTGAACCACTAGATGGAAGATCCTGCCCCCCTACACACACGTACTTTCTATCTCTCTGCCACCCCCAACTCTACCTTTCAAATAAAAAGAAAAAAAGAAAGAATAGAAGGGCATGGCACAGTAGCTTATTGGCTAAAGTCCCCACCTTGCACGTACCAGGATCCCATATGGGCGCCAGTTCTAATCCCAGCAGCTCCACTTCCCATCCAGCTCCCTGCTTGTGGCCTGGGAAAGCAGTCGAAGACAGCCCGAAGCCTTGGGACCCTGCACCTGCATGGGAGACTCAGAAGCAGTTCTGGCTTCTGGCTTCAGACTGGTGCAACACCGGCCATTGCAGTCACTTGGGGAGTCAATCATTAGATTGAAGATCTTCCTCTCTGTCTCTCCTCTTCTCTGTGTATCTAACTTTCCAATAAAAAAGAAAATAAATCTTCCAAAAAAAAAAAAAAGAAGAAGAAAGAACAGAAAACAGGAGTTCTCGCTGCAGGAAACAGGGACTTCACGTACTTTTTAGTTTTCACCATGGTTCAGCAAGCTACAGCTTAACCAGAGCCATGTTGGTTGGACGTATAGGTTACTTCATTTTAACTAAACTAACCCTCTAAGGAAATGGACAAGAAGCTTGGAAAGATTTCTGCAACAAAATTCTGATAAAAAAAAAATGCTACTAAGAGCGTAAACAAAGGGCCCAGCGTAGTAGCCTAGCAGCTAAAGTTCTCGCCTTGCATGTGCCAGGATCCCATATGGGCGCCAATTCTAATCCCAGCAGCCCTGCTTCCCATCCAGCTCCAAGTTTGAGACCTGGGAGAAGAAAATCTTGCACACCATCGTTGGGAATGTAAATTAAAAGCGCGAGAGCCTAAGCAAGACTGGCCTTGTCTTCGGCTGGGTTTGTGTGATCAGGAATGGGCTGCTGGCTCAGGTGGTCACCTGTCCCTGGCAGTATGCATGCGAGCAGCACCGCAGTCTGCAGCTGGAGCTGGAGGTCCCTGGGCCAGCGACTGCCCATGGGCAGTGGGCCAGCTGCAGCTCGTCTGACCACTTCAGATTTCAGCCCTCCCTGCCCTGGGGTGGCACTCCACGAAGCTCTGAATGGGTGGATGTACGGGGGTTTCAGACCAACTGTCGTCCTGTCTCCGCCCCCTCCCCTGCCACAAACCCTACAATTAGGCATAGTCTCTTTTAATTATTTTTTATAATATTTATTCATTTTTATTGGAAAGTCAGATATACAGAGAGGAAGATCTTCTGTCCAATGAATCATTCCCCAGGCAGCCACAACGGCCGGTGCTGCGCCGATCCGAAGCCAGGAACCAGGAACTTCTTCCAGATCTCCCACACAGGTGCAGGGTCCCAAAGCTTTGGGCCATCCTCGACTGCTTTCCCAGGCCACAAGCAGGGAGCTGGATGGGAAGTGGAACTGCCAGGATTAGAACTGGTCGCCTATATGGGATCCTGGCGCTGCAAGGCGAGGACTTTAGCCACTTTGCTATCACGCTGGACCCAGGCATAGTATCTTAACAGCTTCTCTGCCCACCATCCCTCCAAAGACAAGATTGTTTCCGAATGAGACACAAAATTGAGTGTGGATAAAAGTTCTTATGTATGTAAAATCAGGTGCAGTTAGCAGCACATGGAAGCTCTGAGCATCTGTCAGGTCTATGCCTTTTTTTTTTTAAGATTTATTTATTTATTTTTATTGGAAAGGCAGATATACAGAGAAGAGGAGAGACAGAGAGGAAGATCTTCCATCAGCTGATTCACTCCCCAAGCAGCCACAGTGGCCGGAGCTAAGCAGTTCTGAAGCAGGAGCCCAAAGCCTCCTCCAGGTCTCCCATGCAGGTGCAGGGTCCCATGGCTCTGGACCATCTGTGATTGCTTTCCCGGGCTACAGAGAGCTGAAGGGAGGTAGGGCTTCTGGGACTAGAATCCATGCCCATATGGGATCATGGCATGTTCAAGGTGAGGACCTTAGCTACTAGGCCACCACATCAGGCCTCAAATAAATCTGTTTTTTAAAAAAGAGTTATGGCTCATCTTTGCCAGAGCTGTAAACCTATATACTTCTGATCTTGAATTCGGGATGGAAGAAAAGACAGGGAGTGGCCAGGTGACCTGGGAAGGGTTGCTCGGGCAAGCAGAGCTTGGGCTTCTCGCTGGGGTGTGGTGTAGCAGGGTGACTGTGGAGTCTTCAGAGGAACTGTCTGGAGTTGCTGCGCCTTTGAGCTTGAGTTCACATCTTGAAGAGTAAAGAGGGGCCCGGCATGGTAGCTAGTGGCTAAAGTCCTTGCCTTGAACGTGCCAGGATCCCATGTGGGCACAGGTTTTAATCCTGGCGGCCCCACTTCCCATCCAGTTCCCTGCTTGTGGCCTGGGAAAGTAGTTGGGGGCAGCCAAATCATTGGGACCCTGCACCTGCGAGGGAGATCCAGAAATTCCTGGTTCCTGGCTTCAGACTGATGCAGCACTGGCCATTGCAGTCAGTTGGGGAGTGAATCATCAGACAGAAGATCTTTTTCTCTTGTCTCTCCTCCTCTCTGTATATCTGACTTTCCAATAAAAATAAATTAATTTTTAAAAAATCACTGCTTAATCCATGTTTCCAGGAAAATTAATTGCATCATTTAGATGCACCAGGTTCTTAGAAATATGATTTTAAAATTATCTTTAATCCTCTTGCCTTCAAAAACTAGTAAGTGAAGAGTGAAAGCAGTAAGAAAATAACTTTTGATTTATTACACTACTTCAAATGTTGGGGCTCTAGGGTGAGGTCCATTGCCCAGAGCAGGGCCCAGCTGCGCGCCAGCACCACCTAGTGGTTATGGGCAGCCAGGTTTCTGCCTGTACAAGCTACACTGAAGATGGAGCAAACCATTGTCAGCCTGAGTACCTTAGGCCTGGGCTTCCGTTATGAGCACCAAGAGGGTCCCTGTGGGGTGAAAAATTCAAGCAGGAAGACAGCTGATGGGTGTTCAAGCCCTTGGACCACCTCTAAATCATCATTTTTAAGTCTTTTTTTTTTTTTCCCCTAAAGATTTATCCATTTCTGTAGGAAAGGCAGATCAGATTTTGTGGGGGACCATCTGCTGGTTCACTCCCCAAATGACTGCAATGGCCAGAGCTGGACTGATCTGAAGCAGGGAGCCAGGAGCTTCTTCCGGGTGTCTTATGCAGGTGCAGGGTCCCAAAGCTTTGAGCCGTCTTCCACTGCTTTCCCAAGCCACAAGCAGGGAGCTGGATGGGAAGCCAAGCAACTGTGACATGAATCAAATCCCATGGGGATTTCAACATTTGCAAAGTGAGGATTCAGCCATCAAGCCATCATGCCAGGCCTGTAAATCTTGCTTTTAACCAGTATCTTTGCCACCCATAACTCATTTTTCTTTGTGATAGAAAAGTTTTGATTAGGCCTTTGGGAGGCTGGTAGTACAAGAGAAAACACCTTGGCTTCTTGAACCTAGCGGAGCTAAAAGAAAGCCCAGTTCTGCTGTTGCGTATCCTGTGTCTGAGACTATGTAGTTTAATTTGTCTAAGCTGTTTCCTGGCCTCCCACATGGGGGTAGATACAGTTCCTTTGCTAGGTTTGAGTTAGGGTGGGCATCTTGCCCTTAAGATGCTCGTGATGACACCAGAGTACCTGAGTTCTATTCCCTCCTCCTGCCTTTTTGCCATTGTAAAGCCCAGGCAGCAGTGGGGATGGCATCAATGATGGGATCCCTGGTTAATTGGAGGACCTGAATTACATAAAATAAATAAATAAATAGAAAGAGTTGAGCCCAGCATGATGGCTCAATGGCTGAATACTTACTTTGCAAGTGCCTGGATCCCATATGGGTGCTAGTTTATGTCCTGGCTGCTCCACTTCCCATCCAGCGCCCTGCTTATAGCCTGGGAAAGCAGTCGAGGATAGCCCAAAGCCTTGGAACCCTGTGCCCTTATGGGAGATCCGGAAGAAGCTCCTGGCCCCTAGCTTTGGATTGGCTCCGCTCTGGCCATTGCAGCCAATTGGGGAGCAAACTAGCGAATGGAAGATCTTTCTTTCCTCTGTCTCCTTCTCTATATTTGATCTGCCTTTCCAATAAAAATGAAATATATATGTATATTTATAGTTATATATATTCATTCAAATATATATTCAAATATATATAGTTAATTCAGCCTACCAATTCTAGAATATACATGTGATTCCCATTTAGCATTTCTGAATTTGGGAGATAACCATGGGTGTTGGCATTGCAGCGCAGCAAATTAAGCTACCAGTATCCTACATGGGCATGCTGCTTTAAGTCCCAAGCTGCTGATCCACCAATCACACTCTCACCTAATTAATATGTCTGGAAAAGTTTTGGTGCCAGGAGCTTCTTCTGGGCCTGCCACGTGTGTGCAGAGTCCCAGTGCTTTGGGCCACCCTCTTCTGTTTTCCCATGCCACCAGCAGGCAGCTGGACGGGAAGTGGAGTAACAGGAGCACAAACCAGCTCCCATATGGGATCCTGGTGGGTGCTAGGTGAGGATTTAGCTCCTGAGCAATTGTGCCAGGCCCGCAGATGGCAGCTTTACGTCCTATACCACAACACTGGTCCCAAACAAATAGAGCTTTAAAAAAAAAATCATTTGTGACATGCTGATTATTTTTTTCCTTCTTGGTAGTTACATGTAATAATGGCACTCCCTACATTTGATGGTGTTGTCAGTGAAATGCAGTAATTAAGTCTGCAAGACATTGGACATGGTCTGTGAAGCCTGACCATGACAACAATTCCCAGATACGTGATGGGGGCCTCTCCCCCATTGCTCCAGACCAGCCTCAGGCTGGAACCTGCCAGTCTTGTAGATACACACTCAGCGTTCCCACACTGACATGACACAGCGCAGCGTGTCACTCAGCAGCCTGTAAGCCTTTAGGCACCACATGGTGTGTGTGGAGGCAGAGATATGGATAGGAAAGTTGGGTGATGGGCATGATGTCTTCTGCACCTGTTGCTTGCTTTTCCTTCTCTGCTGTATAGTCCACTGCCTTCCTCCAGGACTATTTGAAGAAACGGCTGGAATGATGCATGGAAAATACCTGGCACACATCATGCCAGCGAGGAACAATGGACTGGCCTTCCCCGTCTCCTCGGCAACTATACCTAATCTTTTTTTTTCTCTGTGTCTTGCAGTCCAATAAAGTTCCTGTCGTGCAGCACCCGCATCACATGCACCCGTTGACCCCACTCATCACCTACAGCAATGACCACTTCTCCCCCGGCTCCCCTCCTGCACATCTCTCCCCAGATATTGATCCAAAGACAGGTGAGTCGCCTGCAGTGACATGCCTGCACACAGGGAAGGGATAGATGCAATCGGCCCTACGTTCAAACCATCCCTCTGTCTCTCAGGAGTCTCATGGTCTTGCCCAGTCATGACACCTTTGTGGTGTCTTCCACACTGTGGGGTTACCATGAGAATGATGTGGAATTCAGCAGGGGTGCCACTCTGTGCCTCCTTAAACCAACACCTGCACCCTGAACCAGATGTGTTCCCACAGAGTCATCGGTTGAGCCAGGCTTGTTGGTGGAGCTGCAGAGTAGTAAGGCTGAGCTGGCTGTTATTCCTCCATGAATAGGCCAGGTTTCTAGAAAGTTCTGAATGGTAGCCTGGGTCTTCACATATCTTGGATTTTCTGCCTCTGAGGATGGAATCTGTATGGCCAGAGGAGGTGTCCCTGTATGCATCCTTGTTGGACTAGCCGGGTTTGTTGCCAGTGAGAGAGGGCGACCTTCCAGGCTCAGCGTGAGAGGTTTAGGGAAGGCCCCTCCTCTCCTAATGTGGGTACTTAAGGCACTGTGGTCAGGAGAGGGGGCAGGCTGACACCTCTCTTTCTTTGGATGCAGGAATCCCCCGGCCCCCACACCCATCCGAGCTGTCACCGTATTACCCACTGTCCCCGGGTGCTGTCGGACAGATCCCCCATCCCCTCGGCTGGCTCGTCCCACAGTAAGGAACCGCAGCCCTTGTTGCCCTGGGCCTAGCACCCTGTCCTCCCTGCTCCTGCCCAGCTCTCTCTGCCTGCTTCCTGCCCCCTGACCCCTCCACCTTCCTTTTCCCAACTCATCTCTTTGGCCTCCCGGCATGTGCCTGCTGGGCTGACTCAGGGCTCCTTGCCTCCCTGACCCTAACAGGCAAGGACAGCCCATGTACTCACTCCCTCCTGGTGGCTTCCGGCACCCTTACCCCGCCCTCGCCATGAATGCCTCCATGTCCAGGTGAGTGCTGGATCCTCGAGCTGTGGGTCCGGCGAGTGCTTGCCGGCAAAGCAGTCTTTCCCTGGCAGTCAGTGGGGAGGCACTGGGCTCCTTGCTTCTCCTCCATGGATGCTTGAGGCTAGGATGGGTCGAAAATATGCTCCTGAGTTGATGTCAGGCAAGGAGACAGTTCCAAGGGAGCTCGGTCCCCAGGGCCAGCTCTGCCTGACCCTTGCACCTCTCGTGACCTGGAGAAGCGGACATACTGCAGGATCCCCCACTGGACCCGGAGTCCCCTGCCTCTGTGGTTTTCCCTCTTCCTTGCTGCCAGCACCAGACGGAGAGGCCCTGTGTATGGACGTGTGGGGTCGGAACAGCAGATCGCGGCTTCTCAGCCTGCACCTGTTTTGTTATTTGTTTCCTCCTGCACACAGCCTGGTCTCCAGTCGGTTCTCCCCACACATGGTGGCTCCCGCTCATCCCGGCCTGCCCACCTCAGGGATCCCCCACCCTGCCATCGTCTCCCCCATCGTCAAGCAGGAGCCAGCAGCCCCGAGCCTGAGCCCCGCGGTGAGCGCGTAAGTGAGCAGCAGCTGGGGATGGGGGCTAGGTGGAAGGCAGCCATGACCCCTCCGGCATTGGCCCCTTGGACTAGGCAGACTGCCCTCCTCATGCATCACCTGTCTCAGCAAGGAGGGCTTTCCAGGATGGAGGGAGAATCCCTGCAAGCTGCTGCTACCTCCCTGCCTTGTGGACACTTGCCACTGAGCATCCCAGGAGAGAGCGTGTGCTCTGGGGAGGCCATGCAGGAGAGACAACAGAGCAGGGAGGAGCCCTGGGCCCCTGGCTCACCATGGACACAGCAGGAGAGCCAAAGCCAGGCCTCATGGCCTCAGAAACATAGCTGAGCCCTCTGCCAGCTCAGGCCCAAGACCCTCCACACCGTCCACACCCTCCACACTGCTTTTGGCCCCACTGTCAAGTGCACCTGCAAGAGATAGCGCTGCAGGGGCATTACCAGGTAGGGAACCCTTAGTCTCTGAGCTCCTCAGCTCCTGCCATGCTCTGACGGCCCCAGGGCGAGGCAGGACTTGCCCAGTGGGACTGCCGACTGGCCCTGCTGACCCACAGCCGTATGCCTTCCCAGGAAGTCCCCTGTGACCGTGAAGAAGGAAGAGGAGAAGAAACCGCATGTGAAGAAGCCTCTGAACGCCTTCATGTTGTATATGAAGGAGATGAGGGCCAAGGTGGTGGCCGAGTGTACCCTGAAGGAGAGCGCGGCCATCAACCAGATCCTGGGACGGAAGGTCAGGCCTGCACCTGCCCCCTTCTCCCCCCACAATAAGACTGGCTTCACCACCCCCTGCCCTCACGGCTCTACCTCTCACCCTTCTCCTTCAGTGGCACAACTTATCTCGAGAAGAACAAGCCAAGTACTACGAGCTGGCCAGGAAGGAGCGGCAGCTTCACTCCCAGCTCTACCCGACCTGGTCGGCCCGGGACAACTACGTAAGCACCTGCTCCGGGCGGGGGGCAGGGGAAGCAGCTGTGTAGGTTTTTCTTTGTTTTTTAATTGTCACTGTATTTATTGGAAAGGCTGAGTGACAGAAAAAGGAGAGATTTCTCATTCACTGGTTACCCTCCAAGTGGCTGCAGTGCTTGGGCCAGGAGGTTGGGACTCCATCCTAGTCTCTCATGTGGGTAGCAGGAGCCCAGATAGACCAAAAGCAGAGCAGCCAGAATTCGAACCATTGTCCACTACGGGACACTTGCATCAGGAGTGGTGGCTTCATGTACTGTGATACGACGCTGGCCCCAAGTCACTGCCTTTAGGGAGGACTCCTAAGGCCAGGAAGATGTCCATCTTTGTCTAGAAGTCACGCAGGCATGTGAGTTCAGGCAGCCAACAGGGATGCTCTGCCCATGTGAGCCGCACCCTGCCTTTGGTTCCCTAGCATGGGACACAGCACCGCCCCAGCGCCACAAGCTCCTGACCTGCGGCTCCCAGGCCACTGACCGCACGACTGGCGGCGTGACTGTAAACACTGAACCAGGCAGGCTGCTACGCACATGTCTTTGCTTGCTTTTTCCCCAGTATGAGGATTTGTAACTGCATTTCCGAGGACCCTAGGAGGCTCCTCAAAGATCAAGAATCTATTTTTTAAAGAGAGAAATGGAAAAACCAGCCAGAAGCGCCTAGACAGCCATGAGAGAGAGGAAATAGCTGTGGAGTGGGGGGTGTGGGGAGGCACCCTCGATGTGCCTCCTTCTGGTCCCCCAGTCCCTCGTGGAGTGTAATCCCGCCCTCTGACATCCTCCTTGGGGTGGGGGAGCAGTAGGGACGTTGTCCCATCTCTGGTCTTGGCAGGGACAGGGGTAGCTGTCCTCTCACGCCAGTTGAACTCTCCTTCTGGCTGTGTTTCCCAGGGTAAGAAAAAGAAGAGGAAGCGAGAAAAGCAGCTGTCTCAGGCCCAGACGCAGCAGCAGCAAGTCCAAGAGGCAGAGGGTGAGTCGACGGGCCCCGTCCGCTTCATCCCTTGCTGGCATCCCAGCTGCCCCCTGCCCGTGTGCTATGTCTGGGCTTCCCTGGAATGGCTAGGGAGCTCCAGAAAGAGCTACCCTCCTCAGGCACCGCACACCAGAGGTTTTACAGCAGACCAAGTGGAGCTGATCTAGCAAAGGGAGATGATGGTTGGTGTGACCGATCGAGCTGCTTTCCCTCCCATCAGCCATCCAAGGGCTGTCCGGTTGGCCAGTTTTGGGGCCTTGCTCCTTCTCCAAGTCCTTGATTCCCTAGGAGCCAAAGGGACATGGAAATAATTTTCAGTCCTTCCCATAAGAATTCTGATATCTCTAAGAGACAGTCGCTCTGGGCATCTGTGCAGGATGTGGTTATGCCAGAGTATCTATGTAGAACTGCCATCTCCCTATAGACTTTATGCACCTTTGGGTGACTGGTGATCCCTAGCATGACACCTTGTGGAGAGAGTCAGTACGTGCTTTAGGCAGTAACGACTAGGAAAAGCATGCACATGTTCAGATGAAATGCGGTGGGTGTTTTGACTTGTTGCAAACACTTGTGTTTGGTTGGTTGGGTTCTTGCACATGGAACCTGTGCATGCAGGGCCCGCTGGACGTGTGTGTACCTCTACTTCCACCCCTCCCCTGCCTCTCACACCCTGTCCTGTACATTTCCCTCCCAGGTGCCCTGGCCTCCAAGAGCAAGAAGCCATGTGTCCAGTACCTGCCCCCAGAGAAGCCCTGTGACAGCCCAGCCTCCTCCCACGGCAGCATGTTGGACTCCCCTGCCACCCCCTCGGCAGCCCTGGCCTCCCCAGCCGCCCCTGCTGCCACCCACTCCGAGCAGGCACAGCCCCTGTCCCTCACCACCAAGCCGGAGACCCGGGCCCAGCTGGCCCTGCACTCGGCTGCCTTCCTGTCGGCCAAGGCCGCAGCCACCTCCTCGGGCCCGATGGGCAGCCAGCCTCCCCTCCTGTCCCGGCCCCTTCCCCTAGGGTCTGTGCCCACCACTCTGCTGACCTCTCCCCCGTCCTTCCCGGCCACACTCCATGCCCACCAGACCCTGCCCGTGCTCCAGGCCCAGCCTCTCTCCTTGGTCACCAAGTCTGCCCATTAAAGCTGTCCCCTACCCTGACTCCTGACCTGACCTATGCAGGCTGTCAAGTGACTCATCGAGTAGTAATGATTCAGAAGAAAAAAAAAAGGAAACTTTATTGGTCAATATTTGACCACCCTGGACTGTTGTGCAAAGTGGCTGGTAACAGCAGCACTTTGCACTTTGTAGATGTAACCAGTAGCTGAATCTCAAGGCTTTTTTAAAAAACAAAACAAAACAACAAAAAAAAATTGTTACGAGCGAGAGAACTGAGAAGTAGTGCATTACTCTTCCCGTGGGTGCAGTGGTGGATGGGCCTGGGCAGAAGACCCCTCCTCTCTACCTCCTTCTCTTCCCCCCGCCCTCCTCTTCCTCTCCCCCACCTCCGTGAGCACCTTGGCCGACGCTGCGGTTTCTAACCTGGCATCTCTTCCTGATTTCCTGCCTGGACATTTCCCCAGCACCAGGCGCCTCTCTGCCATATCTTTTCTTGTCCTCTGCCCAGTGTGAGGCCGTCACCTTGTGAGAAGACATCACGGCCTGGTTCATGTCCACCAGCATCCCTGCTCCCTTGGTGGGCCCCCAGCCCACCAGCCCCCAACTTTCGGTGGGGAGAGAGGTCCTCTGAACCGGCCCCCCAGTCCCCACCACATTTAAAGGGACCTAACGTGCCTGCCACTTCCTCAGTGAAGAAGTCTGTGTCCACCCCGCCCTGCCCTTTTCCTTACCTGTCAAGATCCGCCCCTCACAGTCCCTGCGTGGCAGGCAGGCCCTGGCTCCAGGGCCCGGTTCCTGTCACCCGGGTCAGTGCTAGCACAATCTGCCAAAGCTCTAAGGACCCTCCTCCCTGGCCCCTCACCTCACATGCTTCTTCCATGTGTATTTCGTTTTATTTTTATGGTTTTTTGGAGCAATTTAAACCCCCAGTTGGTTATTTTCACAAAATAAAACTGCAGTGGCAAGATCTCTTCTGGAAGTTTCTTTTGTGCTTTTGATATGTCAAAGCCACCTTCTCCATAGCAAGGCCCCTTATGGAAGGGAAAAGAAGATGTGCCTATGCCAAGTTAAGCTCCTGCTAAAACACCTGCTTGGGAATGCAGCAGGGAATGGCCCAGCGGCTTTCCCCCTGTCTGGATGGAATTCCAGCCTCCTGGCTTTAGCCTGAACCAGCCCTAGCTGTCTGGCTCCTCTGCTTCTAATCCAGCTCTCTGCTTATAGCCTGGGAATACAGCAGAAGATGGCCCAAGTTCGGGGGCACTTGCACCCTCATCAGAAACCTGGAAGAATCCTGGCTTTGGATCAGTTCAGCTCTGTCTGTTTATGCCATGTGGGGAATAAACCAACAGATGAAAGACTCTCTCCCCCCACCTTTTGAATAAAAGTAATTCTGTCTTTAAAAATGGGGGTGGAGGGTGGGGGGAGGAAGGGCCTCGCACGGTAGCCTAGTGGCTAAAGTCCTCAGCTTGCAGGCACCAAGATCCCATATGGATGCCAGTTCTAATCCCAGCAGGCCCTGCTTCCCATCCTGCTCCCTGCTTGTGGCCTGGGAAAGTGGTTGAGGACAGCCCCAAGTCTTGGGACCCTGTACCCACATGGGAGACCCAAAAGAGGCTCCAGGCCCTGGCTTTGGATACGCTCAGTTCCAGCTGTTGCAGCCACTTGGGGAGTGAATCAACAGATGGAGCATCTTCCTCTTTCTGTATATCTGACTTTCCAATAAAAATTAAAAATAAAATTTTTAAAAATAGCAAATACATAAATAAGTAAATTTTTTTTAACAAAAAGAAAAGGAGGGGAGGAAAAGAGGAAGGAAGGAAGAGAAAAGAAAAGAGAAGAAGCAATGCGTATTAGATAGTAACTTCCCATCCCCCAGTCTCTGGGACCGCCAGTGCTAGGCACCTCATGTTAGTGGTTCAACACAGTTTGACCTTTGTGCCCGGCTGTTTCACTGAGCATGTTTTAGGGTTCTTCCACATTACAGCATGCACTATCATTCATGGCACAATACCTTGTTGCTCAACACAAGAGTTGTACGTTTTGTGAATTCGCACTCCGTCCGCAGAGGGGCTACAAGCCCTCCCTCTGCTCCTGCTGACGCTCCGGCGGACTGCATCGGGAATGTTTGCAGCAATGGCATGCCCTCCCCACAATGCATCCCATCACATGGCTTCAGCACCCCCAGGGTGACCGGATGTCCTCACAGGAAACTTGTTTGTACTGGCAGCTGCCCTTGTCGTTTTATCTGACCTCTGTCTACACTTGATCATAACCAAAAGGTTGAGACGCAATCTGACCTCTATCTAGCTTTTTGCAACTAGATAACCACTCCTTTAGAGCCCTAATGAGGAAAGAGGAAGGGCTCAGGTGTGGGTCAGGTGAGGACCAGAACAGGTGAAACACCAAAAGCTGTAGGGCTTACACAGAAGAGAGCTGCATGCCCACCTGCTCACGAGGACCAGGCAGGCTGGCAGGGGCACCTACACAGGACCAGTGGGCAGGCAGTAAGAGACAGTCCTATGCTCCTAAGCCTTTCTTGGGGTTCAGGACATTCCCTGAGCAGGTCTCCTGCAGGGAGTTGTAGTTGGTGGGTTCAGCACCAGCAAGTGCCCACTGTGATGGAACAGTGGTCCCCACAGTAGATGCTGGGCAATCCTTAATCACCCCTAAGCCAGACCATGACCACCTGGGCTCAGGAGCCATTAAAGTTTCTATTGCCTGAACTTTGGCCTGTTTGCTTTTGTCCCGTAGTTAGGTGGCTGTACGAGTCAGCTGGCACTGAGGAACTGGGACAAGGTGGAGGACTCGAGACCAGACAAGGACGACAGCCTTGGTTCTCACATGAGGAAACTGAATGCGCGTTCAACATGGGTGTCAAAAGCATGTCAAGGTGTAAGAATTCACTTCGGGTGTCCAAAGTGTCCAAAACACATTTTTGTTTGTTGTTACAGGTGTGATTTCCACCTTTTTCATTATTGTAATGAGGCAACCATGAACAGTCACGTACAGGTGTGACATTGGAGTCCCTGTTTTCAGTTCCTTGGAGTATATAACTGGGCGTGGACTGGCTGGGTTACACAGCAACTCTGTGATTAATGTCTTCTTTTAAAAAGAGATCGGTTTAAGAGGCAAAGTGACACTCAGAGGGACAGAAAGAGACAGATCTTCCATCTACTAGTTCACTCCCCACACCCTGTAACAGGCTAGACTGGGCCAGGCTGAAGCCAGGAGCCAGGAACTCCATATGGATCTCCCAAATGAGTAAACCTGCTGAGTTCCAGGTGTAACAGCAGGAAGCTGAATTTAAAAATAGAATAGCTAGGACTCACGCTAGGTATTCTAATCGGGGACGCCAGCGTTGCAAACTGTAGCTTAACCCACAGCACCACAACACCTACCCTTATGTTGAATTCTTTTTCACAGCAGTTGCATCGTTTTACTTTCCTGACAGCACTGTGTGAGGGTTTCAATTCCCCCTCATCCTCCTCAGCACTGTTCTTTGTTGTAGCCATCCTTGAGAGCACAGACAGACACCTCATCGTGATGGTGGTTTGCATTCCCTAATCCTCATGACACTAGGTACATTTTCATGTGCATATTGTTGTCTTTTTTCTTTTGGGGAGAAATGATTAACAAGATCTCAAGCAGTTCTCTGAGAAATCCTTCATTTTTTTAAGATTTATTTTATCTTTATTGGAAAATCAGATATATAGAGAGGAGAAGAGTCAGAGAGGAAGAGCTTCCGTCAATTGATTCACTCCCCAGTTGTCCCCAACGGCCTGAGCTGAGCCGATCCGAAGCCAGGGGCCTGGAGCCTCTTCCGGGTCTCCCACACGGGTTGCAGGGTCCCAAGGCTTTGGGCCGTCTGTGACTGCTTTCCCAGGCCAAGAGCAGGGAGCTGGATGGGAAGTAGGACCAACGGGATTAGAACCAGTGCCCATATGGGATCTCGGCACATGCAAGCTGAGGACTTTAGCTGCTAGCTACCTCACTGGACCTAAAATTCTTCACTTTTACAGTGACAAGTGCATAGGTATTACGCTGCTTGGGCTGTAATGACTGCTACGAAACCTACAGGAAATGCACATGCTCCTGGCTCGAAATCCTCAGACTGACTCTGGCATAAATTGCACGTTAAGTTACTCCCTGCAGTGCCACATCTCCTATGGGCGCCAGTTCAAGTCTCAGCTGCTCTATTTCTGCCCCAGTTCCCTGCTAATGCACCTGGGAGAGAACCAGAGGCCGTGCAAAAGCTTGGGCGGTTTGACTGAAGCTCCAGGCTCCTGGTTCCAGCTTGCCCAGCCTTGGCCCGAGCAGCCATCTGGAGAGTAAACCAGCAGCTCTGTCTGTCTCTCTGTCTGTCTCTCTCTCTTTGTGTCTCCCTCTATCTTCACAACTATTATACATAAATATTTTTTAAATGGCTGTATGATCTATTTTTTCAAAATCCTTTTGATTTCTACAGAGTATTTAAGAGGTCATCTGTGTTGATTCCTCCTGAATACTTCTATTACCTAAATATTCTCCAGAATATCTACATATTTATTATAAAGTCACAGTTACGGAGAGAGGGATTTTCCGTCTTCTCAGTTGGTGCCCATATGGGATGAATGCATTACAGATGGTGGCCTAACCCACAGTGCCACAACACCATCTTCACATCCAGTCACTTCCCTCCCATCTCACTGTCCCGACACTAGAAAGACTTGGTCAAGTGCAATGGTCTAATTAATGAACTTTCACATCTGCTTTTCCTTCCCAGAGTAGTTATTCAAAAAATCCCCAACTCCGGTTAGATGTTTCTCCTACTTAAGCCCTTTGGCAAGCTTCCCATTACTGTTAAGATAGAATACAAAACCCTGGGCGTGGCGCACAGTCCTGGATTCCTTTCTCCTACCTTGTGATGTGGACACCAGGTCAGGCTTAATAATTTGCCATTCTCCTTCTCCCACCCCCTCCCACACACCCTCACTAAACCAACATCCTTAAATGTTAGTCAAACATGTATTTTGAGGAAGTAGAGAAAATTTTCTTTTGTGTTTAACAATTCACTTCCTTTAGTCAAAGCAGAGTCCGGTTCCGGAGCAATTCGCATCAAGATTTCTTTTTTCAATTACAGTCTTACATCAGTAATGAGTGTGTGTGTGAGAGGGTTTTTTCTTTGCCATGGGGTTTTTTTGTTTGTTCATTTTTATATTGAAAAGGCAGATTTTACAAAGAGAAGGAGAGATAGAAAGAAGGTCTTCCATCCTCTGATACACTCCCCAAAAGGCCACAACAACAACCAGAGCTCAGTAGATCTGAAGCCAGGGGCCCAGAGCCTCTTCTGGGTCTCCCCCGCTAGGTGCAGGGTCCCAAGACTTTGGGTCGTCCTCCACTGCTTTCCCAGGCCACAGGCAGGGAGCTGGATGGGAAGTGGAGCTGCCGGGATTAGAACTGGAGCCCATATGGGATCCTGGCGCGTTCAAGGCGAGGACTTTAGCCAGTAGGCCACACTGCCAGGCCCTAGTTTCTGTATATTTCATACACACATACACAATTTAATATTCATATGCCCACTAAAACACATGCTCCATAAAGTTAGAAGCCAAATATTTTAAAAAAAAATTGCTGTCTGCAGGGTGCTGGTGTTGTGACACAGTGGGTTAAGCTGCCACCTCTGGCAAGTGCTCCACTTCAGGTCTTGTTCCCTGCGAAGGCACCTGGGAAAGCACGGAGGATGGCCCAAAGCCACAAGCCCCTGCGCCCATAGGAGAGACGGGAAGAAACTCCAGGTTCCTGGCTTCTAACCAGCCCAGCCCGGGCCTTTGTGGCCATCTGGAGAGCGAACCAGCAGATGGAAGATCTCTCTCCATCTTTCTGTAACTCTTTCAGGTAAACACACACACACACACACACATATTTATATGAAGAATTTCTTATGTATTTTTCTTTTAAAATCATGTTTTGATTTTTCAGTCATTAGAGTGTACAATTACTAGGCCACACATTTGGTGTTTACTATCACTTGTCAGTTCATCCCTTATTGGAGTGTCCCAGCGCAGGCCCCTGGTCAGCTTCCAAGTCCAGCTGCCTGCTAATTTGCACCCTGGAGGTAGTAAGTGGACTGTGTCCTTGGGACCCTGTCAGCCAGTGGGAGTTGTGGCCTGTTCCTGGTGTCCTGTCCAGCCTGTCTTAACCCTGGCTGGCATAGTATTTGGGGAGTGAACCAGTGGCTATAAGATCTTTCTCTGTCTTTCAAATAAACATTTTGAATTAAACAAAGAATGTTTTAGTATTGCCTAATTAAAAACATTGCATATTTGCAGGGCAAACTTATAAACAGATTACTCCGGAAGGGTGGGACTAAGGTTTTATTTTCTACTTGTACAATCTTATGATGGGGGAAATAACACACTCGTTTGCTTGGGCGTCTTGGGACGCAGGTGATGGATGGGGTGGATTTCTTTCCAGAGAGGTTAAGACCAGTGCATCCTCATACTGCGGACGCACCGGAAAGCCAGGGGGAACAGGTGCGGGCCTTGGCGACTTCACACGAGGGGAAGAGAAGCAAATAAGCGTGGCAGCCCCGTCGTGGCTGCCACGGGGACAGTGCCCAGGAGCAGCAGCGCGGGCCTGCCCCTCCGACACCGCCGACGCCCCCGAGGCCGCCCCGAGGCGCGCGCAGGGAGAGGCGTGGCTCCGGGGAGAGCGCCCCGAGCGCGGCTCTCGCGAGAGCGGCAGAAAGCGGAAGGACGGTGCGTGCAGGATGCGGTTCCTGGTCGTGCTGGTCTTGCTGGGCGTCGCAGTGGCCGGTAAGACCCCCTTCTTCCCGCCCGGTGCACCCGCGCTCCCCGGGACCCCGCGGCCCTGCGCGGTCTGGGCTCGCTTGTCCCCGCTCTCCCGCTCCGGGCGCTCGCCACCGTCCACCCGCCAGCCCGCTTTCTGGGCTCTCCTCACTTCCAGTTCGGAGGCGTCTGTTGCCCCCCGAACTGGGTGGTCGGAGCCTGATTTCTCTTCTTTCAGGATCTGCGGGTGAGAATGCAGCAAACTCTCCTATAGAAGGATTGTCCGGGGACACCAGCTCGATTACGCAGAACTCGGCTGCAGGGTCGGGGGTAAAGACACCTAATGCCAACGACAAGCCCGCAGACGCTGCTCACCTCGATAATCAGACCCAGAATGAACCGGCCACGAGTTCTAACAGCACGGATTCTAACAACACGGAGACAGCCTCCCAGGTCATGGCACAGTCCTTGGCGAACACAAGAACTGCTGCCAACGTCAGCTCACAGCTGAGCGTCCCAAAAGCGCCCCCGCAGAATGCCAACACCTCGGTGTCACAGCAGCCCACGACGAAAACGACCGCAGCTGCAAGAAACCACCCCACCTCGATCCCTGCTCCCAGGACCAGCGGTCCCCAGGCTGAGCAAGCCACGACCCCGCAGCCTGCATCCCAAGCCGAGCAGCAGGGGGAAGAGAAGATTTTAGAGGACAACGACGGCGACGATGATGAGGAGGGGGAGGCCAGGGCCCAGGACGCGGAACTGCTGCAGGAGGACGACTCCCCGCTGCAGGAGGAGAAGGAGAAGGTGCAGGGCCCTGCCTTCGGGGAGCCCCGCGACGGCTCGCTGCTGGAACCCGGGAACAGGGAGGTGGAGGAGGTCTTCCCGAACACTGCCGTCAGTGCGAGCGCCGAGAGCAGCCACTTCTTCGCCTACCTGGTGACCGCAGCCATTCTGGTGGCCGTGCTCTACATCGCCTATCACAACAAGCGCAAGGTGCGGGACCCTTCCCCGGGGCAGAGGGTGGGCTCTCCTCTCCCCTGTGCTGGGGGCCGTGAGCACAGGAGATTTGTTTCAGACAAATTTCAGCTCTTGCTCACGACTCCGTAAGGGCTCTTGACTGATCTCGTAAATTACACGTCTTCTTCCTGTTGTCCGTTTCCTCCCGCGTGCGTTGGCTGTCGAGGTAGGTTCAGGATTAGGCGCTGCTCTGATGGGGGAAATCTCCACCGGGGATCCTGGCTTGGGTCCTTCGCAGCCTCTGAGCAGCAGAGCCACACTCCCTTCCCTGAGCTCCTACCTTCCATCTCCAAGGGCAGAAGGACCGACTTCAGTCACAGTGGCTTTGATATTAACAACAGGGAGAAGAAAAGCCAGAAATTCCACAGGACCACACAGCTTTTCTTTTGTTAGGGTTTGGCATGAAAGTGATATTGTGTGACCCTTAGCAACCAATCCCAAGGACAAAATTACCGCATTTCCTGTTAGATCCTAAGAATTTGGAAGCCAGCTTCAGTAGTCTGGTTAAAAAGGGAGCATTTAGTTCCATTTGATCCTAAGGCCCTCAGTGGGGCAGATGTTTTACACAGCTGTTCAGAGTCCCCCCGGGACACTGTGTGCCGTGTCCCAGTGCCCAGGTTCAAGGCCCAGCTCTGCTTTCACTCAGTTTTCCTGCTGATGTGCACCCTGGAAGGTAGCGGCTGATGAATCCCTTGGGTCCCTGCCACCCGTGTGGGAGACGCAGATGGAGTTCCGGGTTCCTTGCTTCTGCCTGCCCAGTGCTGGCCATTGTGGGCATCTGCAGAGTGGACAGGCACAGGGAGAACTGTTTCTGTTTCTTAAAATGTAATAATAAAATAAAGAGCAAATATTTACAAAGAATGAGGAAAAAACATTATAGTAAAAATGTGCATTTATTTTTCTATTTCCAAGTGTTTGCCGTGCAGAGTAATAACCTCAGAAGCAAAATGGGAGTGATTAAAAAGTGAATGTAGTTCTGGATGAAGCAAAGCATGGGCCAAAAGGATACTTTGTAGCTAAGAAATAATTATTGATTATGATGTTTTAAAAGGGAGTGTCCCAGAGCTCTGGGGAAAAATTGGCAGATCTTTGAGTAATTTAAAGATTTATTTATTTTTGGGTTTGGTGCAGTAGCCTAGTGGGATCCCATTTGGGTGCTGGTTTATATTTTGGCAGCTCTGCTTCCCATCCAGCTCCTGGCTTGTGGCCTGGGGAAGCAGTTGGCCATTGCAGCCACTTGGGGAGTGAACCAGCAGATGGAAGATCTGTTGGACAGTCAGGTTTACAGAGAGAAGGAGGGACAAGAGAGAAAGATCTCCCATCTGCTGGTTCACTCCCCAAGTGGCTGCAATGGCCAGAGCTAAACCAGTCTGAAGTCAGGAGCCAGGAGCTGCTTTTGTGTCTCTCACATGGGTGCAGGGTCCCAAGGCTTTGGGTCATCCACTGCTTTCCCAGGCCACAAGCAGGGAGCTGGATGGGAAGTGGAGCAACTAAGACATGAACTGGCACCAACATGGGATTCCAGCACATGCAAGGCAAGAATTTAGCCACTAAGCCATCATGCCACACCCCCCCCCCTTTTTTTTTAACGTATTTGAGAGCCAGAGAGGGCTCCCATCTCCTGATTCACTCCCCAAATGCCCTCACTGGTCAGGACTGGGCCAGGCTGATATCAGGAGCTGGAACTTGTTCCAGCTCTTCCACATGGGCAGCAGGGAGCCACTGCCTCCCAGGGTGTGTCTTAACAGGGATCTGGAGCCACAAGTTGGAGCCCAGATTCATACCGGATACTCTTAACGGGGAGTGAGGGCATCCAGCCTGGCACCTGCCAGGCTGCTGCCTGCCCCCAATTGAGTATTCCTGAATACATCCTTCAGATGGGCACACGTTGGAGCTCAGAACATCCTCCCTCCACCTGTCATCTCCTGTAAAAGTACTGTAAGAGATTCTAATGTGATGGGCCCTCTCCTTGTTAAAATCCTGGTGACTTGAATAGGCCTCTTTGGGCGAACTGTGCTTTCTACAGTCCTAACAAATGGGTGATGATTGTAGAGATTGAACTATGTCATAACTGAACCACCTATTTATTTCTTTCTTCCTTTCCTCAGATTATTGCTTTTGTCCTGGAAGGAAAAAGATCCAAAGTCACTCGGCGGCCCAAGGCCGGCGATTACCAGCGCTTGGACCTGAAGGTAAGGAAGGAGGCGGACCCGTGGGAGGGAAGTGCGGGGTCAGATGGATCTGGCAATGCACCTGAATGTGGGGTGACAGGAGCAGCCATCTCTGAGGGTGCTGGTGCCAAGGACCTCACCTACAATGCCAAAACTAGAAGTACTCCACAGTAATGGAATGCGGGGACAGGCCGGTTCAGGGCCTGAGTGATCTTCCTGAAGTTCCGCTGTAAGTTGACAGCCAAGTCGGGGCCTGATAGCATCATCCGAGACCCTGGGCCTGAGCTTGTGCATCACACCAGTGCTTCAGAAACTTCACCTGACATCTGACCCTTGCCTTGGCAATCATGATAAAAGCCAACTCTGGCTCGCCAAGTATGCGATGGAGCCCATTCCTACATGTCCATTCCCCAGTGATGCCAGATGCGGCTAGAACTGCACTCCCTGGATACACATCAGCCCAGAAGCACACAGGCCTGCAGGTCCCCAGATCAGCCCTGTGTTCACGCAGTGGGCCCAACCTTCAAGTGCAGCCAGTCCATGCACTTGCCACCCCACAGCGGCAGGAGCTGAGCCAGATTCTCCCAGAAGTATAACTGTTGGAGCAGGAAGAGTGTCCCCACCAGCCCCAGCACCCACGTTTCTACTTGTGCTTACTCACTTTTCCCTTCTGTTGAGCAACAAGGAGGACATTGGCCAAGACCAGTTGGGGTGGCCTAGCTAAAAATCCTTCCCAGCCTGCCTGCAGGGGACACTGTTGACTTGCACAGCTCACAGTGGCTATGGAATAAGCCACTCAGCTCAGGGTATCTTTACTAACTACCCCTGGCTAGCTTTTACTTAATTAACGGTAAGCTTCACAGTTGGCTCTGGCTTGCTGCTTCCCCTCTGATAATAGATTTTAAGGCCTTTTTTCTTCCCTGATTTTCAGTTAGGGGAAAAAAAATCCACATGCAGTCAGAACAGTACAGTAGAGTGCATTGCAGAGGCCAGGATTCCCATAACCCCTCTGTCAAGTGTCAGTCTTCCTATATCAAAATGACTTTACAGATCATCTTCTTTTGTTTTAATTGATTGCTGTTTGTATTGCAGTGGATCAGTTTGTCTTAATTCTGAAATTTCCCCCTGAACTCCAGTTCCTGTCATGTCTTCCCTCTTTCCCAAATTGCCAGAGTATGGTGAGTCCCCCTGAGAAGGGGTACGTGGTACCAGTGGATGCTGTCTCTCGTTTCAGCTCTGACTGGTCTGCGAGAACCTTGTCCTCCCTGCTGATTTGTTTCCAAATCAAGAAATGAAGAGAGGGCCTGGCGGCGTGGCCTAATGGCTAAAAGTCCTCTCCTTGAACGTGCCGGGATCCCGTGTGGGTGCCGGTTCTGGTCCCGGCAGCTGCACTTGCCGTCCAGCTTCCTGCTTGTAGCCTGGGAAAGCAGGGAAACCTGGAGGAAGCTCCTGGCTCTTGATTCTGGATCAGCACAGACTGGCCAAGATCTTCCTCTCTATCTCTCCTCTCTGATCTGATTTTGTAATAAAAATAAAATGAATCTTAAAAAAAAAAAAAGAAAGAAAGAAATGAAGAGAAAAGTCCTGTGACCTCGGAGACATCGTCCTCTGGGGCTTGGTGGCGACTCTGGGCTGGCAACAGTGGAGGGGGGGGTTGATTGGAGTTTGGCACTTGTACTTTGGTGATGCTGTTCTCCTGTGCCCCCTTTATTTATGCTGGTATCTCCTTCCCTCTTGAGTGTGAGCGGAGGGGTCATGTAGAAGCATGACTGTGACCAGAGGGAGACCTCGTGCCTGGGCAGGCAGTGCTGCTGACCATCCTCCTTGGCCTTGACTTCGTGATAAAGGAAGCCCTTGACCGTGGCATTGCCCTCCCCACCTAGGAGGAGTCTACAGGTGGAGGAGCTTTTCCACTGAGGTCTCTTACTTGGGAGGACATACCCCAGAAAAGGAAAAAAAAAGAGAGATGGTGAGGTGCTGATGGGCGGAAGGCTGCCTCCGTCAGCCGCATCGTTCTTCCAGAGGCTTCAGCAGCGAACCAAAACAGCAGGCTAAAAACACGCTAACCCACTGAGCCTACGTTCTTCATGTTTTTCTTGCATTTTATATTCCTTGCGACAGAGTGAATCAACTCCCACTTTACTGAGTGTAAAACTGAACCTCAGTTTCTGAAAGTAAAGCCGCTGCTCACATTGTTTGCAAGTGTGGTTATGATTATTGATTCCTGTGGCCGTGCTCATTAGGAGCTCTTTGAAACGAGGCAAGCTGTGAGAGGGTTTCAGTTAGGGTCAGTGGTTTTCCAGAGGGCATCCCAGCTGCATTTTGCCCCTTGTTGCCTCCGATGGGCAAAAGAGACATTTAACTGCCAGCTGGAGTCTATGATCATTTCCCCTTAATCTTAATGATCTTTAGATCTGATATGAGATGCCAAGGGTAATTAATAAAAAAAAATCCTCCTTCATTCCATGTTAGAGACTATTTTACAATTTAAGAGATCTCATAGGTCACCCAGGGATGACACTGTTCTTTGTAGTTTTATTTTAAGGCTGGCCTATAAAGCAGAGTCCAGAGAGAGATGTTTCTCGGCTCATCTCGTGGAACGGCAGTGTGTGGAGCGGTGAGGAAAGTGTGATGCTGTGCTGTGAAGGAAGGAGGTCTGAGGAGGGGTCATCCTGGCTGGCACATGTTCCTGCAACTTAAAGCTGGCATGGCAGATAGTGTGCTTGATGGCATGTTTATCTGCCTGTATGCCAGTCTTGTAAGACTCACCCCAGCCCGAGGCATCCTGTCGGGCTCCCGTGGTGTCCCTCAAGACGTGGTGAGTTGGCTCCGTCTTTGTCTTTCCCTTTGCTCCTTTGGCCCAGCTGCTGTTTCTGTCTTTACGCACTTTGTTTCCTGCACCCCCAGGGCTCCCCTGCTATCATCTGCTGTCTCTCATTCTGCTGTTTAACTTCTCCAGGAAGTGTTGTTTGCCTTACCTTGCCAGACACTCTCAGAATTCCTGGCTCACTTTGGTCCCTGTCTTTCCACTGTGTTTAGCCAGGTTACCAATGTTTTGGTCACCAAATCCAAGGACTCAGTCTTGGCCTTGGTAGGATTAGACACTGTTGGTCATCCAGATCAAAATGCAACTTTTCTCGAGGTCTGACACAGTATTCTGTGCCTTGCCCTATCCTGGTGGGGTAGAGGGGCCTCTGACCATCTCCTCAGAAGTGATCTGTTCTTCATGCTCCTGTGTCTCATGGCAGAGAGAATCCTGATCTTAGAAGGACTGTTCTTTCCAGAATGTTGGCCCTGGTCTGAGGCTTGGCTTAGAGAGTAGGCATGTGGACCGGTACTTGCCACTCTGCACTCAGCCGCTGCCTGCCTGCGCCTCCCAGCCAGCACCCTTCCCGCCTCTGGGCCTTCTCCGGGCTGCAGTCTCCGTTTCCCAGCTGCCCCTGGATAGGTCTCAGCTCTGCTTCTCGCTGCTTCTCTTTCTCTTGCTTTCCCCAAATCTACCTATTTCTGCAGGGGCCAGTGCAAGTTTTCCCATGGACCTTCCTAACTGCCCCTCCCGGTGAGGCCCTTTCTGTTCTTTCCTGATGGCTCTTGGTAATGCCACTTGCTCATCTTGGAACTCTAGCAAATACAACTGATCCTTTTTTTTTGTAAGCAGTGAGCATGCTAGCCATGTTTAATGAAGAATACATCTGGCAAACTAGGCCTGCACCTCAGTAAAGAACTGAGAGCCCAGAGCAACCAATATTTAATGTTTTTCTGGTCTAAACAATTATGCTCCTGAGGGACAGCCCGTGGCACCATCTTTGTATCTGCCAAGCACAGTGACATTCCTTGGGGACTCAGAATTACTTGTAAAGCAGCTCTCTCTTTTTTTAGTGGTAAAAATGCTAGCAAAGTGAAGGAACTGAGAGCAGGGGATTTTTCTTCTTGCTATCTGGATGTGACACAAATGAGGGTTGCCGGTTGCCGTGACCTTATACCTGCTGGGATTTGCTCTTAGGGGAAACGGGAAGAAAGCTTGGTTTCACGAACTAAGAGTTGGCAGCCAGCAGATGTCCACATACTGTCCTGAGCTAATGCTCAACTTTTGCTCAGCACACCACCACTTGGGCAGAAAAAGTACAGTGGAAGGTTGTCTTCAGAAGGGCACTGAAGGAAACGGAGCAGACCAAAGGAAAACTCACTTTTGGCATGGTCCTTTCTGAAAGGAACAGTCTCGGAAGCACGCTTTCCTTGAGATGGTGCGGATGAGGTGAGCTGCGGCATCTCTGCAGGCGCGGGGTGGGGAAGGGAGGAAGGGCGTGGAGCCACGTCGTGGACAGCTGTGAGCTTCCCTTCCTGCCCCCAGCTTTCCACTGAAGTGTGATTTCCGCTGGGAGGAAGCTTTGCTTCTGTCAAGGCTGGTAACAGAGGAGCTCGCTTTCTTGCCTGCTACAGGCACTGGGTAGAATTACTCACTTCTGGGCTCTGAGTTGGGAGAGAAAGGCCAGTCCTTCTGGAAGAGCCATGAGAGCTCAGCACGACTTGACAGCTCACTGTATTTTCTCTGGTACTCTCCTGTCTCCCCTCCCCACGGCCCATCCCCCGATTGGTGGGAGGTAGAATTCTGTACCTTTCAAATTCCCCTAGTGGCAATGTGCACTTTTCTCCTCCAGTCTGTTGCCACATGGTCATGATAGTGTGGCATGTGCAGTGAAAGCTGGAGCAACTTGCACACGTGCTGTGAACCATTTGCACATAGAGGAGTGTGTACCCTACATCACACTGCCTCTGCCCGGCTGTTTTCTGAAAACCCTCGACAGGAACGCTGACTGACTCTAGCTTTGCCTTGCTTAAGAATCCTGGATTATTTTCAGGTTCCATATAACATCCAGAGGCAAACATGGCTATCAGCCCAGCTCCACTGTCCAATCTGAATGTACCACCCATTTCCAACCAGGAAACTTCTGTGACAGGTTTGGTCTGAGGTGTCTGGGATTGGAAGCTGCCAGCAGAGCCAGCCCCTCCGGCTTTGGTATCTCCTCCTCTGATTCCTAAGACGACTTTGCTAAATAAATGACTGATCATTGCAGTGGGTTCCCTTCTTTTTGTCTACCCAATTAATAGATTGCCACTTTTCTGCAGTGTTTTATATTTTTAGTTTTTGTAACAGCTGTATTCATTTTCTTAAAGCTTATTGTGATAATTACTTTTTGGCACATGTTTCCCTGAGCTTCTATAAATGCCATGTCAATGTAGTTTTGTGTCAGTAAACAGAAACCAGAATAAATTTCAAATATTAAAACAATGAAACCTTTAAATTTATTAATATTACATTAAAGTAGGCTGGAATAAGGCCTTTAGTATTTTAGTTTACCACAAACATTTTTTCCCACCGTTAACCTTTATTCACCTTCCTGTCAAACCTGGGTATAGAACAAGCATTTCTAACCCAGAACTCAAAATGCTCGGAAGCCCACAACCACATTCCATAGCATGAGCCTGTTTCATACACAAAATTATTTTAAAAATATATACAATTACTTAGACTGTGTATGTAAAATGTGTCTGGAATATAAAGAAATTTTCTGTTTAGACTTGGGCCCTGTCCCCAGGATATCACATTAGATCTCATTTAGAAAATGAAAATATTCCCCAGTCCAGTGCTTTTGCTCCCAAGCATTTCATGGAAGGAATTCTCCGCCTTGTATGATGGCCGTTCCTGGCCTGTGCACACTTTCCATGGCCTCCTGTGTTCTGGTTCTGACTGACTTCCTCCCCTCCGCACCCCTGAGCTTGCCTGCTGCGGAGCCAGCCTTGCAGGAGGGAGGGAGCTGGGCCCTCGTCATGGTGCATTCCTGAGGCCTCAGTGCCCTGTGCTGTGCCCTTGGCTGGGAACGCCGCTTCAGCCCCATGCGGACTGCCAGCCTTTCCCTGTGTGCTTGAGAAGCTTGAGGCTCTGGTGTGGGCTCCCTGAGGTTGTCTTGGCACTGAGGCTCTGGTGTGGGCTCCCTGAGGTTGGCTTAGCACTGGCATGTTGAGAACCAGCTGCCACAGTCACCAAATAAAAAGAAAGCTAGTGCTTGGCTGTATTCAAACTGCAGATTGTGGTCTCAGTGTTGCCCACAACCCTGTCTCCAGGACTGTCACAGACATGCCCTATCCTCTTTTTTTTTTTTTTTTTAAGATTTATGTGAAAGAGAGACATATCTTCTAGCCACGGGCTCAGTCCCCAAATGGCTGAAATGGCCTGGCTACACCAGGCCAAAGCCAGGAGCCAGGAACTCCATCTGGTCTCCAGCATGGTACAGGAACCCAAGCACTTGGGCCATCTTCCACTGCTTTCCCAGGCACTCCAGCAGGGAGCTGGATCAGAAAGTAGAGCAGCTAGGATATAAACAGGTGCCCCTATGGGATGCTGCTGTTGCTGGCAGTGGCTTAAACCCCTGTGTCACTACACTGACTCATCACATCCTCATGAAAGCGCTACTGGGACCAAGAAGATAGGACCTGGGACACACTAAACTTGTGGAACTACAGCCAAAGCCACGCCCAAGTCTATAACCTGGACGCCCTTCTCCCTGGACTGTGGGACAGCGTTGATTGTAGATGAGGGGAAGGTGGCCAACTGACTTCAGCTGACCTCCATTGTCAGGGACTCTACCCACCTAACCCAAAGAATATTCACTGGGATTGTGCACGCTGGGTGGTGACGCAGAAGGGCACTGCTCTAGCAGGACAGTTTGTTTATACTGAAAAGTGTTAAGAGGTCATCACGTGATGGCCTAGTAGCTAAAATCCTCACCTTGCAAGTGCCAGGATCCCATGTGGATGCTAGTTTGTGTCCCAGGTGCTTTTGTTCCCCTGCAGTTCCCTGCTTGTGGCCTAGGAAAGCAATGCAGGCCTGGGAAAGCAAGGCTCAAAGCCTTGGGACCTTCCCACCCACATGGGAGACCCAGAATAAGCTCCTGGCTCCTGGCTTTGAGTTGGCTCAGCTTCAGCAGTTGCAGCCACTTGGGGAGTGAACCAGCAGATGGAGGATCTTTCCTTTCCATAAATCTGATCTACTTTTCTAATTTAAAAAATGAGTAAATGTTAAAAAGAAAAAAAAAAGCTGGGAGTTATGGTGGCCTTCTTCAGAATCAAAAAGGAAAATGCTTTACGTGTGCAGGGAGCTAATGCGGAGACATCGTGGGCCAGAGTGCCCGCCTCAGCCAGCGGCCACATCCTTCAGACTCATCGCTGAGCACACTAGGTCTTCTTCGCCTGGATCCTGGAGCCAAGGGCCTTGAGGTCTGCATACAAGTTCCGCTTCAGGATAGTGCTACTGCACAGCAGGGCCCCATGGAGGGCCCCCATCAGCCCACAGGTGAAGATATCCTGGCCTGGGAGACAAGAGCAGAGACCTGTGACTGCCTCCACGGGGGAGATGGGAAGGCAGGGGCTCCCGTGTGCAACCCCCCACCATCCCCGCAATGTGGGGCAGACCCTCTAGACGGCTGCAGTTTGGGGCCGGGGCCACGCGGCGTGTACAGCAGCCAGCTCCACGTAAGAGTTGCAGGGATGGGTGATGAGGGATGGGAACAAAAGAATCCAGGGATCAAGGAGGTCCAGGATCTGAGATGGTGGCAAGAGAGGGTGGGCTGTGTACCTGTCAGGTAGAGGTTAGGGATGGGGGTCTGGGCCCTCAAGGAGGCCATCACGTGAGGATGCAGGCGGCCCAGGTCATGGTCAGCCCCGTAGCAAGCACCCCGGGGAGCAGCCAGGTAGAACTGACTGGTCAGCGGGGATCCTCCAGTCACGCTGTCCACCTGGGGAGGCAACAATGCAGCCAAGAGCTGAGATGGCAGGTCCTTGACTCCTCAATGAGCAGATGGCTCCTAAATGGGTGAGCTCCCTGGCTTTCCCTCAGCTTGGTTATCCCAAGCCCTTGTTTCCCTGGCCTGAGAACAAGGCAGAAGTGGCTGCAGAAGGCAGGTCCCCTAGGCTGCAGCACACTGCCCCGCCCTACCTTTCCCTCCAGGTGTGGGAACAGTCTCATGACCACCGCCATGCAGGCTTCCACAAAGGTGCCCTTGAACGTCTCGTAGTCACCGCCCCGCTTTCCCTTGGGCTCCTCCTGCCACTCCTCAAACCACTCAAAGGCAGTGGGCACCAGCATGATCATCGTGGACCGGCCTGGGGACACAAGCCGGAGTTTACTCCTGCCCCACCCCCAGCCTCCCTGCTTCCCTGAGACCTACAGTCCCACCTGGGAACCGATCCTCCCAAGTCGGGTCCTTGGCTGACGGGAAAGCGATGAAGAGGAAGGGGATGTGTTCTGCTGCCTTGTCCCTGGGCATGGAGATGTAGCGCTCCATCCTGCAGATGGGAGGAGTCGTGCCTGCCTGTTCCCAGGCCTTTCCTCAGAGCACCCTCCTCCCCGCTGCCCACCCCCAGCCAGCACAGGACAGCCCAGGGCCTCCCCTCAGGGAGGGATACCAAAAAGTCCTGCTAACAGCACCCTGGAAATGGCCCTCCTCCCCCTACACCACCGAACCCCAGCCCTGAAGGGGGAAGCAGAGGCGTCAGAGCCCCCTGGACATCCCCTCCCTCCAGGCTGCTCCCACGCAGGCCTTACGCCTTGTCCATGTCAGTGTCGAAGTAAACGTAGTAGTTGGTGGACTGCAGCCCCAGTTCCTCCTTGGTGCCACGGAGGCAGATGAAGATGGAGAACATGGCCAGGCCGGGCCGCACCAACCCCAGCTGCTGCTTCACTCCTGCCAGAGGGAGCAGACGGGGACTGCTGACCTTGAGGTTCTAGGGAGCAGGTTCTCCCTGCTCTGGGAGAGCTCCTGGCTGCTGCTCCTGGATCTGCTGCCTGATGCCCAGGTGCCAGTGAGGACCCAGGCCATCTCTACAGCTGCTCACCCTGAGCTTGGCCATGTTGCTCCCTAGCGGCTGACCTGCTCCCCTGCCTCATGCATGAGGTCTTTTCTCTGCAAGCTCGATCCTTTTCAGTGCAGGGGATACCAAGAGTCTGGTCTGTTTGAGACCATGGTTCTCGGTCAGCTCAGCCACACTCAGTGCGGGGGTCTAGGGGCGTGAGTGCACCTGCACGGGCCTCGGCTTCCTCCAGCACAAGTGTTCAGAGAATGACCTTAGAGAGCAGTGTTCTTGCACTTAGTGTGTGAGGACCATCAAAGGTGAAGCACACTGCTCCCCAACTCCTCGCCAGGCTCACCCCTGGGCAATCAGGGCTGGTGGGTGGACTGGAAGAGGAGCATCCTGACCTTACCTGGCAAGCAGCGGGCGGTCTCAGGAAGTAAGCGTTCATACGTATTGAACAGTCCTGCGCTGGAGATCACGATGGGGCAATAGATGTTGACCAGCTCCGACCCCTTCCTCACACTGACGCCTGCAGGAACGAGAGGTTGGCTGGTACTGTGAGCTCCAGGAGGCTGACCTCTGCCAGCCAGCGCTGCTGTTCACTTGCAGGATGGTCCAACACCTATGCCTCTGAAAGCCTCCCTCAGCCCAGGCTGCTCCTTGGCACTTCAGTTATTTTGCCAGGAGCATCCCCTATGATTCTAGAAACTTCCTGGGACAGACTTATCTTGCCATCTCAATCCTTCATCACCTAACCCATAAAAAGACAGATAGGATTCCATAACTGGAGGACCCCGCCATCTGGTTTGTTGGACCCTTTTGGGCGGGAAGCAGACGTGGGAGGTGGTCACCCTGCCACCACCCCACAACTCCTGGTCCCTTCAGCAAGCGTCCTATACCATCACCAATGGCCTTTCTTCCTTGATTTTTCTTTCCCATTGAGCCTCCCACCCGCCAGCTCCCTTTCCTTGAAAGCGTCCCCAGGTAATCCGCTCTATCACCCTGAGTCTTCTTTTTGTCCCCAGGCTTCTTTAGGCCTCTCTGGATGCCCACACTGCTTAGCAGAGGTCTTCCTGGTGTAGCCCTTGTCTTCAGAGAGTCCCTGCACAGTGGCCACCCTGAGCTGAGTCCAAGGGACACGAGGCCCCACCCTGCCTCATAGACTGAGGGCAGGAAGCCCTGCTGGGGCTGGTGACCTGTGACATGCCTAGGACACTTATAGAGCCTGTACAACCTTCTAAGACCCATAGATATAAAAAAATAAGACCCTGCCTCTGCCCTCAAGGTCAAGGTCACAGGTGGCGGGGCAAGCTTTTTTTAATGCTCTGGGTCTTAGGGACTGCGGCCTCCCTTAGCCTCCTGCTCCCCTTTCTATCTCCAGTCTCATCCTTATGTCTCAGCACCTGCTGCAAGGAAGGTTCTAGCCTTTCTCCTTGAGCCAGGAAGTCCGTTCTGCTACACCTCCATCCTCAGAGAGGACCTGGGCTTGTCCCACCCGAGCAGAGTGCAGGGCCCTCACCGCACGCCCTCCCGGCAGAGTCCAGCAGCACCCGGTGCACAGAGGCCTTCGTCAGCACGGCACCCCCTGCCCGCTGAATCACCGGAATGATGTGGAAGGCGATTTCACTGGAACCACCTCGTGGATAAAAGCTTCCTTTGATGTAGTGATTGACCAGAACAGCATGCATGGCGAAGGCGGCGTGGCTGGGGGTAACACCTGCAGAGGGCAGAAGAGGCTTCAGAATAGGTGCCTGGTGCCATGTGGAAGCAACATGGCCTCTTGCAACAGACCCCACAACCCGCCTACACCCCCCATCCACGCGTTCCCCACCAGGTTCCAGGACGGCCAGAGGAACCACCTCTGAACAAATATGGGGTCCTGTGCAGACCTCAGGGCCGGGGGATCTCCTGTCTGCCAACCACTGAGGACAGCATTGGTTGGAGAGAAAAGTCATTCAGGGCATGGATGAAGGGAGTTTCTAGCAGGGGGTCTAACAGGTGGATGGGCTGCTCTTCCAGAGGCTCCAGAAGGCCTGGGGTTTGCTCATTTGTATTTTCATCCACTTGGAAGGCAGAGAAAGAGAAGAGATCTTCTGACCACTTCATTCCCTGTAGGGTGGCAGCAGCCAGGGCCAGGTTTAAGCCAGGAACCAAAAACCCCAGGCTGGTCTTCTATATGGGTCAAAGTACATCTGTGGTCTCCCAAGATACGTTAGAAGGAAGCTGGATCAGAAGCAGAGCTAGGTCTCCAGCCAACACTCTCCCGCATAGCAGCTTAACCCACTGTGCCACCACAAACGAGTCCCTGCCCCTGAGGGCCTGGGGTTTATGCTGCTCCACTTCCTTCGACCTCCCACAGGTTCCCTGGGGAAGAGAACAAGAGCTCTGGCAGGCAACATCTCCTACCACAGGAAGCACCAGAGGCCCTGGTCTCAAGACCCACCGTAAGTGGGGAAGATGTAGCTGAGCACGGCCTGCAGCTGAGGGGAGGCCCCCAGCTGCCGCAGGACCTCAGCCAGGCTCTGCGTGGACGCCCGCAGGAATGGAGACAGACGCGTGAGTGGCCCACACTTGCTGAGCAGCTGCGCCAAGGGCAAAGGCAGGAACTTGAGCAGAACGGCATGGACGGCTGCACTGGAAACCACCTGAGGAAGGAGGCGTCATTGCTGCCACAGTCACCAACCCCACAGCCTGCACACGGTCAGCCCACCCACACCCAGCCCGGCTGAACTCAGCTGCATATGTGAATTTTTTAAAAATCTGGATTCTGAATGTTTCCCACTCACACCCAGATATATATTTTTTTAAATTTTGGTTTTGTTTTTGGTCTTTAGTTCATTTTCTGCTCAGTTCCCTTTTCAAAAAGCCTGACCTAGAATGAAGCAAAAAGGAGCGCTGATCAACTGGCCAGCCAAGTTAGGGAAAGGGCAGAGTGCCCCCTAGAGGCCACAGTGAGAGCGGCATGAGCTAAGCCGAGGCTCCAGGACCAGGAGCTCATGTGACACACGGGTGGACAGGGCAAAGGCCAAGTTCAAGACACATGACTCTCCCTCCCTTTTTGCCTCCCCACAGTCACTGCTCTAAGCAGGAAGGTCAACCGGGCTGGGAGTAAACCAGAGGCTTCTCCGCACATCCCATTACCTTAACCAACTTCATATACTTGTCAATGGCAGCTTCCTCCCCTGGAAACTTCTCCTTCAGGCCCTGAATGTATGGCTCTTCCCCACTATACATGGGGAACTGCTTCCGGTTGTCGGGCCCTTCCAGCACCATGATGTCAAAAGGAGAGGACAGGGCAGCCCAGTCAAGCTGTCCCTCCGTGATCTGGTCCAAGATAAATCGGTCACTGCTGCCCTCTTGCATGCGCCCGACGTAATGGATTCCTGTTGGGAGATGCGAAAGTGAGTGGCACTGAGAGAAGCCCCGGAAAAGTGGGCGAGGGAGGACAGAAGAGGCTGCCCAGTCTTGTCAAGTTCAAGCCCAGGGTGGGCTAGCTATCCTTTCTGCAGGGAGGTGTCCCAGCCGCCCTGGCCAGTTGAGTCTCCCACCCCCATAGAGGTGGTTTGTGAGACAAGGAAAGAGGCGCACAGGAAGAAGGCAGCAGCCACCCCCAAAGCCCGCGGAAATGCACGGTAGCATGCCACAACACAGCCCCATGCTACCTGGACACAGCCTCACACCCACAGGAGGCTCACCTGTATCAAATTCAAGGCCGTTCTTCCCAAAGGTGTGACAACAGCCCCCGGCCTTGGCATGTTGCTCCAGCACCAGAACTCGCTTGCCGGCTTTAGCCAGAATTGCAGCCGCTGCCAGACCCCCAATGCCACTGCCAATCACCACCGCATCCAGCTGCTCGGGGACTAGGCTAGCTGAGAAAACTGCCGCAGAAAGAGAGGAGGGAGGGAGAGAGTGGGCGTCCGGCGGGGCACAGGGAGGTCAGAGAAGCCCTTCAGCGGCACAGAGCTCACAGGCTGAGAGGCCCCAGCCACTTCCCCCAGCAAGACTCACGACTAAACCAAGTGATGTGAAGCGGTTAAAGACAACCGAGCTGTGTGGTGGGCTTGTGCAGACCCTGACGGGCAGGCTTGGAGGGGATGGAGCTGCTCAGAGGAATCACAGCCCCACTCCCTCTCTTCAGGGGAGCCGTGGGCAGACCAGGGGGCCAGGGCAAGGGGACACAGCACCTCAAGACAGAACTGGATAGCACTTTTTTTTTTAAGATTTTATTTTTATTGAAAAGGCAGATTTACAGAGAAGAGAGAAAGAGAGACAGAGAGAAGGTTCTTTCATCTGCTGGTTCAGTCTCCAAGTGGCCCCAACAGCCAGAGCTGAGCTGATCTGAAGCCAGGAGTCAAGAATTTCTTCCAGGTCTCCCGTGTGGGTTCAGGGTCCAAGGCCTTGGGACATCGTCTACTGCTTTCCCAGACACCAAGCAGGGAGCTGGAAGGGAAATGGAGCAGCCAGGACACAAACTGGTATCCATACGGGATCCCAGTGCATACAAGGTGAGGATTTAGCCACTGGGCTATTGCACTGGGCCCTTTTATTATTTTTTAAAAGACTTAATTATGTGAAAGCTTAGAAACAGAAAGAGAGGGAGACAAGACAGAGATCTTCCATTTGCTGATTCACTCCCCCCAAAGCCAGGGCTAGATCAAGTTGAACCCAGGAGCCAGCTGGTCCCTATACATCTCCCATACAGGTGGCAGGGCCAAACTGCTTAGGCCATCTTCCACTGCCTTCTGAGGGACAGCAGGGAGCTGGGCCGGAAGCAGAGCCACTGGGACGTGCACCAGCGCTTCCCTGTGGGATGCCAGCATCACAACTGATGCTTTGTCTTGCTGTGCCATAACACTGGCCCCAAGATTTGCTCTTAAACAAACAAAGAACAAAAACACTGTGGAAGGACTGAAATTTGGAATTTTAAAGCAGCAAGATAATTTGGTAGACTTTTTACTCACCAAACATTTTTAGAGCCCCATAGTGAGAAAAAAAGAAAAACACGTTTAAAATCACAACTCCAAACATGCAAATGAAGAACATAATACAGAAACATCCTGGCACTCTGGCATCTTCCTTCCTATTGCGTTCATAACAGCTAGCTGCCACCGTTCCCTGGACTTCCTCAACCATTAGTACATTGTAACCAGATCTATACACACAGATAAACTAGCAATCTCACTTTATGGCCATCCCAGATAGGTAAAGTGGTTTGTTAATGGCTACGCAGCAAGTAGGGGACAGATGCTGTTTTCCTTGTGGACACACCCTGGAACTCAAGGGCGCCGTCAGCTTTCCAAGATGTGACTTCCAGATGTGTTTGGAAGAGGAAATATGAGGAGCCTGTTGCTACCGAGTGTCTCCGAAAAGCTCTAGAAACAAAGTTTAACCCTCTGAATCTTCACCTTTGGAATCCATCACAAAACGCCCTCTCCAGCGTATTTAGGGAGACATTTCTGTGCAGCTCTCTCAGGGCCCCCCAAACAACGAGACGGCCGAGGAGCGAGCAGCCAGGCAGGGAGAGGTCTTTCAGCTCTCGTTGGCTGTGCGGATGCCAAGGGGCAGTGCCAGCACTCGGCCATGCCACGAGACGCGCTCCAGGACCCTGTCGGCGCCTCGGGGCTAAGCACACGGGTTTGTTGGGGGCGAAGGCGCTTGCTAGCGGCAGAGCTTCCCACAGGCGCCTCCACGTGCACGGAAGCCGTCCCCACACAGCACCCGTGGGTAAACTGAGGCTCAAACCTGGCCGAATGCGAATGCAACCAGCAACAATGCCTGAGCTCATTCCGGGACCCCAGGCTCCCTTCCGCTGACCTTGTCTGAGAACCTTTTTCCTGGCCTCTTTGTCGGTCACCAGGGGCGCGGGAGGCCGCTTGACGTCCTCCGAGAAGGGGTTCGGGGAGCTGCTGGCGAACAGCCCCAGGTAAACTTTGCGAAGAACCAGCAGCAGCAGCGCTGCCGGCAGCAGCAGCACGAGCCACATCCCGCCTGCCGTGCCGGGTCCGGGGGAATCAGCTGGCTGCGACTCCGCCGGGTTCAAGGGGCAGTGGCTCCGCCCGGCTCTTCTGCCCTCCCCAAGTCGGGAGGCGGAGGCCGCTTTTGACCATTGATAAAGAGAAATCTTTCGGGAGCGAAGCCAACCCGGATGCAGATTGATCCTCCTGGCTCTCCGTCCCCGCTTGGCCGCGCCAAGTTTCCATTGCCTGCTGGGTAGTGTAGTCCTCGAGGCCGCGGGAGGCGGCGCCGCTGGCGGCACTGTGCGCCTGCGCGGATGCGGCCCAGCGGGGGATGCGAAGCCCCCCAGCCGGAAAAGCTCTGGTAACGCGGGGGCCGCGGCCTGCGAGCTGCAGGGTGGGCTGAGGAGGGGGCGCCGGGGATCGGGGAGACCAGGCCGGGGCAGAGGTTCTGTTTCCCACTCAGCGGCTCCAGATTCGCGGAGCTCTCTGTTGGGAGCCGACGAGTACCGGCCCTGCGCCCCCAACAAGGGGCCCGCTTGGCACGGTGGGCACGAGCGGCGCCCCCAGGCCGGTGCTGTCTGTCCCCCAAATCGAGCCTGGCTGCGGCTAGCTGGAGCCGCCCGGGGACAAGCCTGACGCTAGGATCAGCGAAGGATTGTCCTAGCTTTTATAAGCATGTATATATATAGTTAAGGATAACCCAGCTAGTCTAATTGAGATACTTATTCAGCGATCGAGCAGTTGAAAACTCCTACCTCCTTAAAGAAGCTTCTTGCCCAATGCAAACTTGGGAGAGTGAGTGAGAAAGAGAGATCGCACCTGAGCCATCTCATTCACTCCCCAGATGCCTGCACCGCGACGGCCGGAAAGGGTCTCCCCCGAGTGTGCCAGGGACCCAAGGCCTTCCTCGTATGTTAGGAAGCTGAAGGAAGCCTGGAGCAGCCCAGACTTGAAGCAGACTGAGTGGTGGTTTCAGGGGCTGTGCCAACACCCCCGACACCAGCACTTGCTTGTTCTGCCGTCTTCTCTTTCTGTCTGACACAGTTTCTGCCGCCGCCCTGCAGCGCAGTGGGCACAGCTGCTCCCGCTGTAGGCTATTGGCTTCCTTCCATCTGAATGGATTTGTCCGCTGTCATTTGGCCAAGATCAGCTGATGTGTATTTTGTCATGTGCTGTCTTGGAGGCCCAAGTGCAGGGAAAGGAAAAGATTGGGTGAGGCTGAGATCTGAGAGAGAGAGAGAGAGAGAGAGAGAGAGGAAGAGAGGAAGTTCCTGAGGGGTCAACGAAGAGGTTGCAGGGAGCCAGCCAGGAGGTGGTTCCCGCTCTGGACTCATAGTGCCTCCTGACAAAGTCCCAGGGTGACAACAGGCCAATTCTCAGGGAATCCAGCCGGCACTCAGACGGTGGGAGGCTGGCCTGGTCAAGGGGCCACCTTCCTCCCGTGTTCAGCCGAGCTGGTGAGCATGGTTGTCCGTTGTGTGAGGCCTGCTTTGAAGAAGAGCGGCAGCCATGGCTGTCTGCTCCCCTGGGAGAAGGTGTGAGCCTGTCCAGCCGTTTTTCCTGAGGCAGGCAAGGCGAGATGAGGACCTCGGCACTCACCAAACTGGCTGGGCAGCCACCTGCACTGTGTTGGCAATGACCCAGGAAGGTGAGAACCTGGTACTACATTTTCAGTTTCTGTCATCAAGGGATGAGGCCCTTGTAGGATAACCCCCCACCCAGATTCAGTCTGTGTGGGGCCTGAGCAAAACCTGAGCCCACCGAGGTGCTTACCCCTTGATAAACCTACCCAGGTCCCAAGAACTTCCTTACCACCTCAAATGTGAGACCCTCCCCTCCCCCCAGGGGTCTTTTCTTTCCAGTGAGGGCATTGGGTAGTAAGAGGCCAGTATTTGGCTTGTTCACTGAGAACACATTGACACAGTTTTTTACTTTTTTTTTTTTTTAAGATTTATTTATTTTTATTGCAAAGTCAGATATATAAAGAGAGGAGGAGAGACAGAGAGAAATATCTTCTGTCCGATGATTCACTGCCCAAGTGACCACAATGGCCAGTGCTATGCCAATCTGAAGCCAGGAGCCAGGTGCTCTTCCGGGTCTCCCATGCGGGTGCAAGGTCCCAAGGCCCTGGGCGGTCCTCTACTGCTTTCCCAGGCCACAAGCAGGGAGCTGGATGGGAAATGGGGCTGCTCGGATTAGAACTGGTGCCCATATGGGATCCCGGCACGTTCAAGGTGAGGACTTTATCGTCTAGGCCACAGTGCCGGGCCCAGACACAGCTGCTTTAAGGACTCTGTCATTTTTGGTTTTCTCAAGAGATGAACAGAATGATGAAATCCATTTCCCTTGTCACTGTGTGTTTTTCCAGAGCCAAGGCTCCACGGGCCCCAGGGACTTCTCTCGGGGCTCACAGAAGCCTCCTGCACCCCGGCGAGTGCACAGGGGCCCCATTTTCTTGCTTGCAGTCTGAGTAACTGCCAAGAGGGAAGGCGAGGGTACAGCAGCCGGGTGCCAGCTCTCCCCGTGGCTCCTGATCTCAGATCCTAACTGGGCCCTAACAGCCCTTGAACAAATGCTTTTGAGTCATGAGTGAGAAATTGGACTCTTTCCCTAATGAGAAAGACTCCAGAGATGGACAGGTAAGCAACTGCTGCTTAGGAAAAACAAAAACCAGAAATGTTGGGTTGAATTATATATGCTTAATAATAACACAGAGGGTCTACTTATCAAAACAAAACAAAACAAAAATGTAGAGCTTGAGACATATTCCTGGAAAGGACTAGCATTCTCTCAGCTCTGTTAGATTTTTAATTGCCTTTTCTGGTAGCTTGCTTTCTAAAAGAATTGCTTGAATTCTCTTTTGGATTTGCTTGTGTGAAAGGTAGAATTTCAGTGAGGAATCTCCCAAGAAACCTGGATTTCATGCATTTGCTTGCTTTTCCTGACTGGCTCCTTCCGTGTAAAACACCTGCTTTGGCCTGTTAGTCTCAAGTGTCTACTTCAGTGTGATGCGCCTCGTAGGAACCTGGCAGTTCAGCTTGCATTCCTTACCTGTGCCCTGCCGTGCCCACCTGGAAGTGGTCCTGCATGGAGTCTGTAGGATCTGGTGAGGGACAGACCCAGGCTCTGAGACCCCATAGGTGAACTGTCCATCAGAGGGAAGTGTCGGGTCATTGTCGGGGACCACGTTAGGAGGAAAAGCAAGCTTGCAGCGATTCCCAGCGCACAGACCTGCAGGGAGCGGCACTACGCATCACCTAATATCTTCTTTTTCATAAAATAGAGATAAAAATTGAGACAAGTATATAATGCCTAGCTCTATGCTAATAGGGATAGGAAATGTAAAAGAAATAATGTAGATTTTTGGAGGGGAACCCGTGTGCTACATACTGAGGCTGCAGGACTTGAAGACAGGATAAGCCATTGTAGCCCCAAGGGGTGAGGTAGGCCATGCCCTCAGGAGGTGCACCCAGAGGACCTGGAGAAGATGGGGGTGGGAGTGGGGCTGCATTCTGCAGGAAAACCATATGTATCAGGGGGTGGCCGGGATGGGAGCTGCCGCAGTGGTTTTAGATTGCAGTGAGGAATGGGGCTCGTGGGTCGTGAGGCCTGTGATGGGAGAGTTGGCCCAGCTGTGGTGTGTTTAGACATCTGTTTCCACATTTGATACATAAAGATACATCAAAGGTCGGGGGCCAGTGTTATGGTTCAGCGAGGAACCCCCAACTCCCCACAATCCTGGCCCCCGCCTGCAGTACGAGCTCCCACCGCATGTCCCAGCAGCTCCACTTCTGATTTAGCTTCCTGCTAATAGCCTGGGAAAGCAGCAGGAAGTGGCCCAAAGAGTTTAGGCCACTGTCACCCACATGGTGGGTCTGGGTAGGGCTCCTGGCTCCTGGCTGCAGCACAGACCAGCCTTGGCTGTTGTGGTCGCTTGGACAGTGAACCAGTGGTTGAAAGATCTCACATGCCTTTATCTTTCTGACTGTAACTTTCAATGAAATTAATAAATATTTAAAAAGAAATCAGAAGTGTGCTTAAGGAATTAAAGGACTGTTAATTGGCAACTAATATTAAAGGAATGTGAATTAGCAAAGATATGGAGTAGGATTAGAATAACAGGATCGGGGCTAATATGGTAGTATAGTAAGCCAGTCCTCTGCCTGCTTGCATCAGCGTCCCATGTGGGTACCAGCTCAAGTCCTAGCTGCTCCACCTCCCTGCTTATAGCCTGGGAGAGCAGCAGAGGATGGTTCAAAGCCTTGAGCCCTTGCACTCACATGGGAGATCCAAAAAAAGCTTCTGGCTCGTAGCTTTGAATAAGTCTAGATGCAGCCATTTGAGGAGTGAACCAGCAGAAGGAAGACCTCTCTCTCCGTAAAATCTGTCTTTCAAATAAAAAGGAATAAATCTTTTTTAAAAAGCTGGTGATAATTTTCATATACTACTGTTTTTAAAAAGAGAATAACAGGATAACCTGGGATCCAGGGCATTGACAGAAGCAATTTATATTTTCTTTTCGGGCCCGGCACCATGGCCTGTTGGCTAAAGAGATGTTTTTTTTTTTTTTTAAAGATTTATTTTTATTTTTTTTTTTATTGGAAAGGCAGATATACAGAGAGGAGAGACAGAGAGGAAGATCTTCCGTCCGATGATTCACTCCCCAAGTGAGCGCAACGGCCGATGCTATGCCGGTCTGAAGCCAGGAGCCTCTTCCGGGTCTCCCACGCGGGTGCAGGGTCCCAAAGCTTTGGGCCGTCCTCGACTGCTTTCCTGGGCCACAGGCAGGGAGCTGGAAGGGAAGTGGGTCTGCCAGGATAGAACTGGCGCCCATATGGGATCCCGGGCGTGCAAGGCGAGGACCTTAACCACTGTGCCACCGCGCCGGGCCCGAGATGTTGTTTTTTAGGTGGTTTTTTTTTTAATAAGATTTATTTATTTTTATTGCAAAATCAGATATATAGAGAAGAGGAGAGACACAGAGGAAGATCTTCCATCCAATGATTCACTCCCCAAGTGATCACAATGGCCAGTGCTGCTCCGATTCAAAGTAGAAGCCAGGAGCTCTTCCGGGTTTCTCACATGGTTGCAGGGTCACAAGGCTTTGGGCCGTCCTTGACTGCTTTCCCAGGCCACAGGCAGGGAGCTGGATGGGAAGTGGAGCTGCTGGGATTAGAACTGGTGCCCATATGGGATCCTGGCACGTTCAAGGTGAGGACTTTAGGCACTAGGCCACCACACCTGGCGCTAAGTTTTTGTCTTTAGTTCAGTGGTAAACGGGTGTGTTTACTCTGTCTTTTGCTTTCTCGTTTAGCTGGCTATGAAGCTGCTCCTATATTGCCCATAAAACGTTCTCACTCTGTTGCCTGGGATGGATACACTCTAATTTGTTAATCAGTCCATTAGTTAGTGAACGTGTTGGATTTTCCCAGTCTTTTGCTATTTATAAATTGCTCCAATGAATGACAGCTATAAATGTTAGTGTATGTCTGTTAGTTCCATGACTGGGACACAATTGCTGGCCTTAGATACCGGCTACCCCAAGTGTGAGCTTGTCAGTTACGGTCAAGCTGTAGAGGTGGCAGCTGTCTGCTCTCCAGGGTGCCGGGACCCTTGCCCTCCAGCCAACATTTTGTGTTATCAAAAACATGATGGACACATAGCACCGCAGAATAGCTTTACAGGTTTTTGTCCTTTTCTCTTAGGAGTGAGGTTGAGCATTTGCTCATATGTTTAAGCATGATATGTGCTTTCCCTTAAACTGTCCATGTCTTTGGCCCATTTTTCTGTCAGCTGTCAAGTTCATCATTTGTAGAGTTTTTTAATATTCTTTAAAAAATGGCTTTGTATCTGTGGTATGAATTGCAAATAGATAAGTTTGTTTTGCTTTTTAATTTTTAACTCTAGTAGAGGAAAGGCCTGGCCGAGCTGAAAGGCTGCAGGAAACTGCCTCCTTGAACTTGACCTGTTCAGAGCCCTAACATCACTAACAGAGCCAAGAAATCAGAGTAGCATTTTTTGAAAGACTGATTTTACATATTTGAAGAGCAGAGGTAAGGAGAGCGAGCATGAGCAAGCTTCCATCCACTGGTCTGCTAGCAACAATGTCCACAATGGCCAGGGCTGGCCCAGCCTGAACCCAGCATCCAGAACTTCATTCCTGTCTCCAAAATGGGTGCAGGGGCCCAAGCACTGGGGCCATCTGCTGCTGCTTTCCCAGGCACAACAGCAGGGAGCTACATCAGAGCTAGAGCAGCTAGAACTCAATGTGGTGCTCGTACGGGATGCCAACATCATGCGTGACGTTCCAGCCCCTACTGAGCTATGACATCGATGTCTGTATAATGGTCTTGAGATAGCTTTAAGTAAATCTTTTCAAGTTTTCTTGAGACCAGATTAGACAACTTTGTTTTTGCCCCTGTGGTATTCCTCTGCAAAGCAACTGGTTTGGCTACTTTGTGTGTGTGTGTGTGTGTGTGTGTGTGTGAGTGATACTGGGAAAAGATAGGACTTTTAAGTTGTGGCCTTCAGGGGATTGATATGTACCTGGGAAACTGATCCTGGTTTCTCTTACAGGTTGAAACCATGTCTGCTGAGTTGGCTCCGTCATGTGACAAGGACAACAGTGCTCTTCCGGCTTTCAGAGGAATCTCTGTATGTCTCACCTTCCCTGGGGACCTCCAGCTAGTTCAAGCTGTCGCATACCACTTGGCGGTGCCAGGCACGGGACTGAGCAGGGGAACACAGGATGGCATAGACCGCCCCCTCCAGGAGCGCACACTTGTGGGGAGGGGGTGTGGAGCACCAGCATGCACCACAGAGAGGTGCCTTAGGGCACAGGGCAGAACGAAGAGGCAACAGCAAAGAAAAGGTGCACCAGGTCTGAAAGGAATTGTGTGAAACTTTGTTTACTTACTATTCAAGCAGGGTATGTGATTGTCACCAAGTCAGCCAGGTCTCTCACTTTTAGGTGAACTTTAATCCACCTCCTGGACCCCCCAGCTCCTTCTGGCCTCCAGGTTCATGTCATGGTTGTTGAGTGCAGTGGGTGGGAAGAGCTTGTGTGCACCAGGCTTGTGGCTTCTGCTCTCACTCTAAACACCAGTGCCCTTACAGATCTCGGAGCTGCGGAACCACAGCCTTCTCCGTGCCCTGACAGCAGACGCTCACGGATGGGAACCCCCCGGTAAGCTCTCCTTCAGGATGCTCTGAGCAGAACCCAACGCAAACCTGCCCTTGAATTGACTTTCTTTCTTTCTTTCTTTCTTTCTTTCTTTCTTTCTTTCTTTCTTTCTTTCTTTCTTTCTTTCTTTCTTTCTTTCTTTCTTTCTTTCTTTCTTTCTTTCTTTCTTTCTTTCTCTCTTTTCCTGGAGTTATCCTTTTTTTTTTAAATTTTTTACTGGAAAGCCAGAGACACAGAGAGGAGAGACACAGAGGAAGATCTTCTGTCTTCCCCATGTGGCCACAACAGCTGGAGCTGAGCCAATCCGAAGCCAGGAGCCAGGAGCTCTTCTGGGTCTCCCACATGGGTGAAGGGTCCCAAGGTTTTGCGCCGTCCTCGACTGCTTTCGCAGGCCACAAGCAGGGAGCTGGATGGGAAGTGGAGCTGCTGGGATTAGAACCGGTGCCCATATGGGACCCTGGTGCGTGCAAGGCAAGGACTTTAACCACTACGCTATCATACTGGGCCTGGAGGTATCCTTTATTGAATTAAACAATACAGTAGTTTTTTTAAAATCTGAAATTGATACACATTTCACTTTGAAGTCACTACAACACATTTACATACAACCATCAACTGCAGAAAAACACAGGAAAGTGACTTTGTACCAAAGATTTTTTCCTCGTTCAAAAGCAAAGGAGATAATTTTAGAAGCTAAAGCCATTAGGTTTACAGAAGTGCAAAATTCTAAGACATTTAAGAAAAATTCTCTATAATCTTCATCTCTGACACCAGATCCTACATCTATAAAGTGTTTTGCAGCCAAGACAGAACGTGGAACTACTCTTCCATAGCACCCAGAAGGAAGTGCTGTCTGAATGTCTGTTCTCACAGCAGCTTTGTCCAAAGATGGTATTGTATAATCGTGGGCACTGTACAGGTCGTAGCCCGTGGCCCGTGCAGAGCCCAGGTCGGGGCCTGGCGTGCTGTGCGAGCCGGTACAGTGCAGCCACAGCGCCCCTCCTCTGCGGGCCGGCCCTTGCTAGGGGAGATGGCGGGAATCTCAGAACAGGGCATGGTGGAGCGAGCACAGCCAGGGGACAGGAGAGCGCAGGGTAAGGCCACACGCGGGAACCACCTCAAACTCTAAATTTGCTGCCAACCCCTGCCGGCCTGCCCCACTCCAGGACGGGTCTCGGACGCACTTTCTGTTCCTTGAATTTCTCTTGCTCTTTGATCTTCATAATCCTGAGGATTTGTCATTCCTTGAGAAAACTTGGTCAGGAACCAAAAGACTGAGTTCTAATCTTTCTGTGCCAATGGATTACCTTGTGTTTCTGGGCAAAGTGAAGTATCTGTCAGGGGAATGTTAATACCTCTCTCATCCCCAAAGGGATATTGTGTAAATGAGACCTGTGTGAAGTCTCTTAGGGGCCCGGCACAGTAGCCTGGCAGCTAAAGTCCTCACCTTGCAAGTGCTAGGATCCCAGGTGGATGCCAATTCTAATTCCAGCGGCCTCGCTTTCCATCCAGCTCCCTGCTTGTGGCCTGGGAAAGCAGTCAAAGATGGCCCAAAGCTTTGGGATCCTGTATTCACATGGGAGACCTGAAGGAGGCTTCTGGCTCCTGGCTTCAGATCAGCACAGCTCCAGCCATTGTGATCACTTGGGGAGTGAACCATCGGATGGGAGATCTTCCTCTCTGTCTCTCCTCCTCTTTGTATATCTGACTTTCCAATAAATAAATAAATCTCAAAAAAAAAAAAGGAAAAGTCATTTAGTATTTTTACTTAATTACTTAATTAACCTGCTTAACATGACACTATACTATATATATATTTTTTAAAAATTTAAATTAATTTATTTGGAAGGCAGAAATACAGATAGATGCAAAGATTTTTCCATCGATTTGTTCACTTTCTGTCCACAACAGCCAGGGGTGGGCCAGTCCAAAGCCAGCAGCTTGGAATTCTCAGGTAGCTGGAAGGGACCAGGCTGCTTGCGCCATCGCCTCCAGGGGGACATGAGCAGGAAGCTGGAATGGGAAGCAGAGCTGGAAACTCAGTCACTAGGACGTGTGTCACAGATGTCCAGGTGGTGTCTTAGCCACTATGCCAAACAGCTGCCCCTCCTGAACTACGTGTAAAGCCCACCCTGCTTGCTAACTTATTGTGGAGAAAAACACACCTGCCTCTACTTGGCTCTACGAAATAGAGTTCAATAAATGAAAAGTAGAAAGACTGTAGTTAGCAGGAAAACAGGCACAATAAACAAATGAAGACATGCTCACCTTCATTCATATGAAGTAAATTTTAGCCACACAATCATTAAAATTATAATAATATAATTATTAACAATTTGTCACAGAGTTTTTTAAAGATTTATTTATCTCTATTCGAAAGGCAAATCAGATTTATGGAGAAAGAGAAAGATCTTCCATCTGCTATTTCACTCCCCATATGGCTGCAATGGTCAGAGCTGAGCTGATCCGAAGCCAGGAGCCAGGAGCCTCTTCTGGGTTTCCAGGGTGGGTACAGGGTCCCAAGGCTTTTAGCCGTCCTCAGCTGCTTTCCCAGGCCACAAGCAGGGAGCTGGATGGGAAGTGGAGCAGCTGGGATTAGAACCAGTGCCCATGTGAGATCCCAGAAAGGAGAGAGGCGAGGAGAGGCTTGAGCCACTGAGCCATCATGATGGGCCCAGAACAGGCATTCAGGAATCAAGCAGATGGAAGCTTGCTCTCCTCTCTCTCTCTACCTGTCAAATGAAAATGAATAAAATAAACCTTAAAAATAATATGCCCCTCTAAATATTTCTGCTCTCCTTAGGCATGAAGTTTATCTTGAAGAATCCTTAAAAGGGTGATGAAGTGAGGCGAGGGGGAGCTGGCTAACAGAAACGGGACAGCCTCTGGACACAGGGTGTGCGTTGATAGTGACGTCCTCCTTACCTAGTGCCCTCCAGCCCCAATCCCCACTCACATAAAGGGTGTGGACCTTGGTCCCAGGTGGCAATCCAGGTCCTCAGTGCAGGGTATGGGCATCTTAACTGCCAGGTGAAGTGCCTGCCCTTGCACTTCCTTTTAATGGGATTTTATCCTTACTGTGCGGCAAGGGTGGAGAAACGTTTTTTCCGTCAAGGGCCATTTGGATGTTTATAACATCAATCATGAGTCATAACAAAATTTTTAGCTTAAAAATTAACCTACTGTAGATTTATTGACTTTCTAGTCCCGCCTGCAGTTGCCTTGACAGATTTCATGGGCCTTGGACTGCCTGCAGGCCGCATGCTTCCACCGCTGCTGTAGGGTAACACGTCCCACACTGATAAGTTAATAACTTTGATATCGTCACCTAATGGAGTTTAAACCTATGAAAAAATAGTTTTTGAAAAAAAGTTAATAACTTTTGCCTTAAATGCCAAAATATTGTGTTTAAATGCAACTTATACTTTGTGCCGGGTATTTTTCATCACATAAAATAATTATAATTTCTTGCGAAATTTTTTATCTTCATTTATTTGATTGAGAGGTAGAGAGATGGAGACAAACACAGCTGTTATCCCCAAAGTTCCTCAACAGCTGGATAGGGCCAGTCAGACAGGACCACCCCTCCCCCCACCAGTGCAGAAGACATTAACTCAGCTTCTCAGGTCGTTACCGAGTCGTCATCCCTGTCCATTAATGAATGCCAGGACTGCAGCATGGGATGCAGGCGCTCTGACGGGCATCTCGGCCCCCAGGCCAAATGCCTACCCTCTTGTTCATGTAAATTAGTGAGCCGAGAAAGTTAACATTGCTGTCTGCTGTATGAGTAAATGAAAGAGAACCAAAATAAAGGAAGGAATTTTTTTTTAAGATTTATTTATTTTTATTGCAAAGTAAGATATACAGAGAGGAGGAGAGACAGAGAGGAAGATCTTCCATCCGATGATTCACTCTCCAAGTGACTGCAACGGCCAGTGCTGTGCCGATCTGAAGCCAGGAGCCAGGAACCTCCTCCAGGTCTCCCATGTGGATGCAGGATCCCAAAGCATTGGGCCATCTTCGACTGCTTTCCCAGGCCACAAGCAGGAAGCTAGATGGGAAGTGGAGCTGCTGGGATTAGAACCGGTGCCGATATGGGATCCTAGCACATTCAAGGTGAGGACTTTAGCTGCTAGGCACGCCACCGGGGTCCTAAAGGAAGAAATTTTAGAAAGGTTAAAAAAGAGGTGAGTGTTGTTGCACAGTGAGTTAAGGTGACAGAGTTAAGCTGACACTCAGTGGCAGTTTAAGGCCCAGCTACTCTACTTCTAACCCAGTTTTCTGCCAGTGTATACTGGGAGGCAACAAATAATGGTTCAAGTACTTAGGTCCCAACCACACCCTCTGGGAGGCCCAAATGGAGTTCCTGGCTTTGACTGGGCCGAGTCCTGACTGTTGCAGGCATTTGGGTATTGAACCAGTGGATGGAAGATCTCTCTCTCCCTTTGTCTTTGTGTCTCCATCACTTTGCCTTTCAAATAGGTGAAAATAAGCATTTTTAAAAGGAAAAAATATGAAACATCATGTTGATACAAGCTGTGTTAATCATCCTAATGACTTGTCCTTTCTTTCTTGGTTTGAGGAAAAGTTTTTTTTTTTTTCTTTAAGAAAGACTTCTTTATTTTTATTTGAAAAGCAAAATTATAGAATGAGATATAGAGAGACAAAGACATCTTCCATCTGCTACATCACTCCCCAAATGGCTGCACTGGCCGGAGCTAGGCTGGTCCAAAGCCAGGAGCCAGGAGCTCCTTCTGGGTCTCCAGGGTGGGTGTAGGTTCCCAAGGCTTTTAGCCATCCTCCACTGCTTGGTCATTAGCAGGAAGTTGGGTCAGAATTGAAGAACTCATGACTGGAATCAGCAGGTATACGGGATGCCAGTGCCACAGGTGCAGATTCAACATGCACCACACAGCACAAGCCCCAGAAAACAGTATCTCTGTCAGGCTGATTTTTCCTGGTTCCAAGAAGAAAGAAGTTTTTGTGTGGGCTGAGCCTTTGTCATCAGTTTGTAGGCCCTAGATTGCTATTGCTAGTTGAAGCCTTGTACTTTGTGTGTGCTTAGCGTGTTGAAAGCAAATCCCCACCAGCTTGCTGTGGAGCGCTCCGCTCCCAGCTCACAGATTTTGCCCCGATCTTTTGCAGGCGAGGGTGTGCTGGGATGAAAGATTGATCACATTATCTGTAGATGAGGGTCTGATGGGTCACGATCAATACATCTGCCTGTGAGCGAGGGACTGGGGGCACAGAGATCCTGGTGGGATGCAGAACATACATTCCATACTGCTAGCCCACTCCTCTCTTTAAAAAAAAATAAATAAATAAACATGGCTTGTATGTATTGAGGGGTGGGTGTTTGACAGTGAAGATGCTGCCTGGACCACCCCCATCGCAGGTCCTCTGTCCCCAGTCCAGCTGCCTGCTCACGTGTGTCCCGGAAGGCGACAGGTGATTGCTCAATGCTGGCTCCCTACCACCCATGTGGAAAACACAGATTTGGTTCGAAACTCCTGGCTCTGGCCTGGCTGTTGTAAGCATTTAGAAGTTAATAAAATATAAGTTAAAAGAACTTTTTTGTTGTTTGTTTATTTACTAGAGAGGTGGAGATAGAGAGGAAGGTAGAGACAGAACTCCCATCCACTGGTCCACTCCCTGGCCTCACGACTGCAATGGCCAAGGGCCAGAAACCCGATGCAGGTGCTCCATGTGGGTGACAAGTATCTTATCCCTTGAGGCACTGTTTGCATCCTCCTCGGGTCTGTGTTAGCAGGGAGCTGCAGCTAGGAGCCAGAGACAGGGATCAGACACTGGTGCCCTGATACAGGTTGTGGATGTGCTGACTGGCCCTACAGTAGGCCATACACCCATCTTTGTTTTGTTAAGCCGCTTTCTCCCTCTTAATCCCTCTTAGCACAAGGTTCTAGCTTGATAAATATGAGTTTTATCTTCTGCATTATCTACTCTCAATTATTCTGTTGAGGGTGTCAAGCTTAGAAGCCCCGAGGCTCAATGTCTGTCACCCCAGACTAAAAGTGCAAGATGGAATTTGCTAGAGGTTCAAAGAAACCCCAATCCTACTCTCTTCTGCCCTGTGCAGGGCCTAGGCCCACAACTAACATTTACTGAGCCATTACCTCTGGGTCACATACCCCTCTGAGAAGCCAGAGACTTAACATATCCTCCCAGCAGGCCACAAGAGTTGCAGATGATTAAGTAACTTGCTAGAAACGCAGCTGGTAAGTGGCAGAGATGAAGCCTTCATGTTGATCAGCTCTCAGACGTGCTTGCAACAAGCTGTACAGCTTCCCAATCCTGCTGTCTTCCTTCACATCCATTGGCATTGCAGCTAGTCCCCGGGTCTACTCTCTCAGCACTGTCTGGTCATGTGATGTCCTCTGCTTTCATTCATTTCCCCGAACATGTGATGAGCACCTGTCATGGGCCAGACACTGCTGGGCTCTGGACACGCCTGGAGTGATGTAGTGTGAGAGACAGTTCTGAGAGTTCAGAAAGCAGCAGCTACCAGAGTCTCACAGAGGCAGGTAGGTTTACCAAGACTGGTGAGGTCAGAGAGAGCCTGCAGGAGAGGGGGGCGTTGGAGCTAACCAGAGGATGAGGAGGAGCTCTGCCTGCAGAGACCCCGGGGTCCTGCTTCAGCAGGAGGGCAGCCAGTGCACAGGCACAGAGGGTGGGAGGATGCAGAGCACGTTGGGGAATACTTGGTGTTTCTGTACAGCTCTGGAGCAGTGCGAGAGGGAGTAAGAAGGATCTAGATTAGGAAGGGATTCGGATGCTGTAGAGCATGGGTTTAAGGCAAGGGTCATGGGGAATCCCTGGAGGGTTTTGCAAACTGTGTGGCTGATATCAGCTCTGTTTCTGAAGCTCATTCTGGCAGCTGTGAGAAGAGGCAGTGTGGGAGGATCAAGGTCCAAAGCAGGCGGGCCCATGAGGCTGGGTTCTGCAGGAGCGGTCCAGGCATCCCTGAACTGGGAATCTCCTTTTGTCACTCTTGCAGCTGTGAGTACAGAGGTGCTCCGAGCCCAAGAGGAATGGGAAGCCGTGGACACCATCCAGCCAGAGACAGGTAACCGCAAGAATGGCACTATCCTTGTGTGGCCTGGCTGCTGGCAACAGCAGCTTTCACACGTCAGCATAAGGCTTCTGGGACCAAGAGAACTCCTGAGTATTTGCATTTTGGCCACTTGACATGGAATAGAATCTCTTTTCCAAATCCAAAGAGTACGTTCCAGCTTTGAAGGAAATGGAAATGAATGCCATGGGGAAGGGGCTGCCGCCCTGTCTGTCTTGCAGCCCGGAGGGAAGATAGGATGGTGTGGGTCGGCTTTCTGGGGCTGGAGGTGGATGACTGAAGGGCCTGAGTGAGGCTGCTCAGCTTGTTCACTGCCAAGGGCAGCTGTGGGGATGATGTCTGAGCCGGTCTCTGGAAGGCTCAGGGCTGAGCCAATGTTGTCTTGCGCCTCTGGGAGGTTTGGAGAGAGCCATGGGAGGGCAGAGCTCGGACCTGGATCCAGCCTGAGCTCCCCTTGAGCTCCTGGGGAGATGTGAGCATGAGCAGTATCAGCCATGACCTCCATTGCTGATGGGTTAGTGCATTCCCAATGGGCTGTTACAGAGCTAGGGAGCAGGATCCTACAGAGGATTTGAGAGGGGCCAAGTGGCTCAGGAAAGGCCCCAACAACATGAGTTCTACTGCATGCAGGCCTGCTCTGGGACTTGCCGCCTCACAGATGACTGGGATGTGGGGAGGCCTTGCAAGGCAGAGCTGTCCACTCCTCACTACAGAGATGGCCCAGCAAGAGCCTCAGCAGCCCAGTCCAAAAAGAGCCAGCCTGGGAGAGGATGCCGGCTCCTTGGAAGAGGACTGGTTGTGGCTGCAGGGGTCTGACCTTCCGCTGGAAACCAGCACCTGGCTTGGAGGTGACAGCCAGGAGACCCTGGGTGAAGGTTGCTGATGGAATAGCTCCCATAACAAATCCTGTGCTTCCCTTTGCCACAGGGAGCCAGGCCCACCCCGAGCAGCCTGGGCAGCTCGTCTCCTTCAGTGAAGCTCTGCAGCACTTCCAGACAGCGGACCTCTCCCCCTTCAAGGTATGGCTGCAGGGAGGCTTGGGTCTCACACAAGGCCCCCTCTTCCCAGGAGCCAGTTTCTACCCCAATCAATGCATCTTGCCACATGGGAGCTTCTTGTTGGAGGGGCCACAATTCAGCTCACATCGCAGGGTACGGGATCATGGAGAGCCAAGGACTCCCGCAGGGCCTTGGTAGCCTGTGGGACTGTAGCTGTGGCCCACTGGGTGCTGTTTCCCTACTCTCCTTCCTTCATGAGGTCTGCAATCAAGTAGTAGGTGGCTTCCAGCAAGTTGTCCAGGGAGCTGACTGGTTCATGGCCAATGGAGGAGAAGCTTCCATTCCCTTAAGCATTTATGAACTTATGAAGGAGATGGAGTTGGGAAAAGAAAGAATATTTGGAGCTGGATGGCTTCTGAGGAGAGTGTAAGTGTGCAGAAGTAAGTTTACGGGAACACAACTTCAGGTCTTTCACCCAAAACTCTGCACAGGAAAGCATTCCTTTCTTTTTCCTTTTTTTTTTTTTTTTTGGTAAGATTTGACTTGAAAGAGTTACAAAGAGCAGAAAAGATAGAGATCTTCTGTCTGCTAGCTCACTCCCCAAAATGGCCGGGATTGGGCCAAAAGCTGGGAGTCAGAAGCTTCTTCCAGTTCTTCCACACAGGTGCAGGGGCCCAAGGACTTGAGCCTTCCTCTACTGTTTTCCTAGACCACAAGCAGAGAACTGGATCAGAACTGGAGCAGCTGGGACACAAACTGTAGTCCTGCAGACAGAGGACTAGCCTGACATGTCACTGCCTGAGCCCCAACAGAATATTCTAATACCCCCAGTAGTGGGCCTGAACCATGAGAATGGACATAGCCTAGTTTAGAAAGCCCTGGTTGTGACCAGAAGGCTCTGTATACTTACTGCTCAGATGAATTTCACCATAATGAATCCCCACTGTACTTTTCTCCCCCCTCCAACCCTGTCTACAGAAGTCAAGAGGGATGCTAGCCTGTATAATGTATATCCTTCACAAAGAGAAAGACAAGGGATAGAAGTGGGGCCCAACACGATGGCCTAGCGGCTAAAGTCCTCGCCTTGAACGTGCCGGGTTCCCATATGGGCACTGGTTCTAATCCCAGCAGCTCCACTTCCCTTCCAGCTCCCTGCTTGTGGCCTGGGAAAGCAGTCGAGGATGGCCCAAAGCCTTGGGACCCTGTACCCGTGTGGGAGACCTGGAGGAAGTTCCTAGCTCCTGGCTCCGGGTTGGTACAGCACCGGCCGTTGTGGTCACTTGGGCAGGGAATCATCAGATGGAAGATCTTCCTCTCTGTCTCTCCTCCTCTCTGTATATCTGACTTTGTAATAAAAAATAAATAAATCTTAAAAACACACACACACACACACAAAGGATAGAAGCGCCAGTGCTGGGAATCCAGCCCAAGCTGGGCCTTTGTGGCCATCACAAGTCAGCAGACTGGCTAACCGGGAAGCCCATGGAGCTGGCCAGCAGTGTCTGCCCTTGTCTTTCTTCTTGCAAAGAACCTGGGTGTTAGGGTGCTGATGTAGTTTGACTGTAGGGAGCAACCCCCTTGCTTAACCCTCCCACACCCCCCGGGGACACAAGAAAAAAAAGAATAAATGAACTGAACTATTTGTCCTCCCTGCCTTTCTATGTGTGTTGAGCCTTCCTACCCTATTTGGAGGCCTAGATGGGCGGGCATCCTCTCAACTACTTAAACAACATTAAAAATAGAATTAAAACTTGGGGGGAAAAAGCCTTGGGGGTGGGAAGCACCTGATTCTAGAGATTTAATCTGTGCTTCGCAGCCCCTGCCCCCTTTCCCTGGTCCAGTGACCAGCAGCTGGCTGGGAGACTGGCTGGTCTAAACCTGAGTGCACCTGCCTAAATGAACTTCCCACCTTCCTCCACAGAAAAGAATCCAGCCAACTGTTCGAAGGACCGGGCTCGCCGCCCTCCGGCACTGCCTCTTTGGGCCTCCAAAGCTCCACCAGGGCCTTCGGGAAGAAAGGGACTTGGTTCTGACCATTGCTCAGTGTGAGTATTCTGGAGCTGCCATGGGCGCTGCCCGTGTGGTCAGGCAGGGAATACTGTCGGGCCAGCCCCTACCTAAGGCAAAGCCAGAGCCCTTGCACATCCCAGGCAGTGGGAGGAAGGGAAGCTGGGACATGTCATGCACCCAGTTCACATGAACCATTCTCTGAGAGGCACCTTGTCTTTCATGATGGAAACGCTAGTGGATTGTGGGTATGTTTTGGGGCAGGTGGCCTGGATAGCCAAGACCCAATGCATGGCCGAGTCCTCCAGACCATCTACAAGAAGCTGACCGGCTCCAAGTTTGATTGTGCCTTGCTCGGAGACCACTGGGAGGACCTGGGCTTCCAGGGTAAGAGGGAGGAGTGGTTCAGCTCCTCTGCGTGGCGTGAGAGACCAGTGCACCCTTCCTGTCAATCTGGCTCTGTGACCCAGCAGAGCGGAGGCCCACTGCAGGGCGCAGCACATACAGAGGCACTGAGCTGCAGCAAGCTTGCCCTTCAGAGATTAATAAGTGCAGCAGAGGGAGACCAGAGTGGAAGGCCCTAAGCTCTCTCTGGGGCCCTGCAGGCCATTGTAAAGCATTTACTGTAGTGACATGTTAACCTAGGAATGACAAAATTTAGAATCTGGCTTGTTTGGTGGTTTTTTTCTTCCTGCCCTTTTTAATTTAATAGTGGTGAACATTTTATTACTATTATTATTATTATTTTGAGATAAATGATTTGACCCATTTTTGACTTATGCTGCAATCAGAATAAAAAAACTGACTACTTGTTGTTTGAAAGCCAGTATCAGAGAGACAAGGTTGGTGGCTTGGTTCAAGATGAAGACCATCTCAGATTCTCAAGTTAGCATGAGGATAAAGGGCAGTGGAGGGGGAGCTCAGGCCAGAGAGCCACTTTGTTATCTGTGAGCAGATTCCCCTGGTCAATTTGTAAAAAAAGATATACTTATTTTTATTGGAAAGTCAGATATACAGAGAGGAAGATCTTCCATCTGCTGATTCACTTCCCAAGTGGCCACATTGGCCAGAATTATGCCTATCCGAAGCCAGGAGCCCAGAGCTTCTTTTGGGTCTCCCACATGGGTACAGGGTCCCAAGGCCTTGAGCCATCCTCAGCTGCTTTTCCAGGCCACAAGCAAGGAGCTGGATGGGAAGTAGAACAGCCAGGACATAAAGTAGCATGCATATAGTATCCCAGTGCATGCAAGGTAAAGATTTAGTCACTGGGCTATTGCACCAGGCCCAACACTCAGTAGTTTTTAAAGAATCTCAAGCTTGCAGTTTGAGAGGCTGGAAAGCCCAAGAGTGTGATGCTGGCCTCTGGCGAGGGCTCATCCTGCGTCATAGCCTGGCCACAAGTGTCACGTGGTGAGACTGCAAGTGTGTCAGCTCTGGTCGCCCTTCCTCTTCACGAGGCCTGCCAGGAGGCCCCACCTTGGTGCCTTTATCTACTCCCAGTTACCTGCCTAAGGCCCCTCTCCACACGCCAAAACATAGGGTTTTGGGGTTTATGTTTCCAGCACAGCACATTCTAATCATAGCCTGCTCCTGTTGACATTCCTTCACTGACACAGTCAGAATATGTTAAGCAGAGACCAGGAGAGTAACCACAGTGTCACTTCTCCACTCTCAAGGTCCCCAGCCAGTCTGCCTTCCTCTCTGCAGGTCTTCAGAGTCTTCTGAAAGACTCCTGATTCCTGTAGTAGTGTCCAGGGCTGGTGGTGGCAGGAGGAACAGGGAGAACTGTGCTCATCATCTCAGCCCAGAGCCAGCAGTTCAGTTTTGCCTTGCTAAGGATCTGCCCAGTTGTTGTGGAGGGTCACGCAGAACAGCAGGAAAATGGCAGGAGGCCGCCCCCAGGGTCCTGGGTGACCACAGACCCGGGGCAGGAAGTGGACCTGAGCTCCTTCAGGCCTTTGGGTCGGGAGAGCATCCACTGTCAGGGCAGCTTTCCAGACAAAGCCCTTGAAGGTCAGGGGAGTAGAAGTTCACTAAGCATTGCTCACCATCACATCCCATGTCCTGTGGATTCTTTGGCAGGAGCGAATCCAGCCACAGACCTGAGGGGGGCAGGCTTCCTTGCCCTCCTGCACCTGTTGTATCTGGTGATGGACTCAAAGACCTGGCTGATGGCACAGGAGATCTTCCGCCTGTCTCGTCACCATATCCAGGTGGGCTTGGGTAGGAGAGCAGCCACGTGGACCTCCTCAATTGCCGAGGGCTCTCAGGACAGCAGAGAGCCGGGAGTGGACCTTCTGGCCAGGCTCAGCTGTGTGGGACTCCATGCTCGCCCACTCACAAACTGTGGATGGCCAGCAAGTTCCTCCTCTCCGCAGAGCCTTGGGTTCCTCAGCCGCAGGGCAAGCCTCAAAACCCTCAGCTGGCTCCCTGGGAAATGAGACGAGACAGTGTCCAACAATTATGGGCCAACAGTGATGTCATTATTTCAGCTCTCTGCCTGAGGAAACCCTGACCCTCCATGGAAAGGGAGCCTCTTGGTCCTTGTCCAGACCTGCCTTCTGGCATTGGTTCTGATGTTTTTCCTAAGAGGTGAAAGGGGTGATTCCCCCCAACTTTAGAAAGCAGATTTGGCCTGTTTCCTTCCACTTGCCTATCCCAGATTCACGGGACCCTGAACAAAGATCTGTTTGGTGTCCTCCGTACTCTTGTTTTTCTAGAGCCAGTTATAGATCAGTAAACAAAACAAAGATCCCTCCAGCAGGGACAACAAGGCAAAAGCCTTTTCAAAGATATAATTTATTTATTTGAAAGGCAGATTGATAGAAAGGCAGTATATTCCACTGGAATATTCCCCAAATGACCACAGTGGCCAGGCCTAGGCCAGGCTAAAGCCAGGAGTTTCATCTGGGTCTCCCTCAGGGGTGCAGACACCCAACACTTGGGCCATCTTACACTGCTTTTCCAGGTGTGTTAGCAGGGGATCAGATTGGAAATGGGTTAGCCAGCATGAGATGCCCACGTCACGGGTGTTGTCTCAGCCCTCTCTGCCATACTGCCAGCCCCCAGCTTCACATTTCCTAATGGATTTTAGCAGCTGCTAGGTTGAGAACAGTTTCTGGTGAGGATGTGTGGGTGTGTGTATAGGCTGGGGTATAGCTCTGTGTATAGCTCCTGAGAGCACAGAGCTAGCTTGTGTTTTGGATGGCTTGACTATGGGGTGAAGACAAAGGCAAGCAGTAGTCTGTTCAGTCTGAGCCACGGGTTAGACGGAGCTGCCACCAATGGAGACGGGCAGCTCGGGGGACTCGGTTCTGAGATTTCAGGGGGTCTGTCAGTCTTCCAATGGGTAAGCAATAAGATCTATGAGGATGAAATAGGGAGGAAATTCTGGGCAAGTATATCAGCTCATAGACCAGTGGCTGTAAATGTGCCATCCCCAGACCAGCAGCATCAGTACCACCTGAGAGGTCATCAGAAATGCAGATTCCAAGTCCTCCAAAGGCTTCATGATCTCAACATTACAGATGCGATTACAAAATCTGTGGGGTTTTGTTGTTGTGGTTAAGATTTATTTATTCTGGCCAGTGTTGTGGTGCACTAGGTTAAGCTATTGCCTACAATGCCAGCATATCTCATGTGGGTGCTGGTTAGAATCCTGACTGCTCTACTTCTTTATATATATATATATATATATATATATATATATATATATATATATTTGTTGGAAAGCCAGATATACAGAGAGAAGGAAGTACAGAGAGAAAGCTCTTCCATTCACTGGTTCACTCCCCAAATGACTACAATGAGAGAACTAAGCTGAGCCGAAGCCAGGAGCTTCCCCCGGGTCTCCCACACAGGTGCAGGGTGCCAAAGCTTTGGGCCATCCTCAACTGCTTTCCCAGGCCACAAGCAGGGAGCTGGATGGGAGAGCAGTTGAGGATAGCCCAAAACCTTGAGTTCCTGCAGCTGTGTGGGAGACCTAGAGGAGGTTCCTGGCTCCTGGCTTCGGATCAGCACAGCACTGGCTATTGCAGTCACTTGGGGAGTGAATCATCGGATGGAAGATCTTCTTGTCTGTCTCTCCTCCTCTCTGTATATCTAACTTTGCAATAAAAATAAATAAAATCTTAAAAAAAAAAAAGCAGCAAGATGGACCTCAGGTTGCTGAGGCCATCCTGTGACATGCCCCCTCCGGAGCCCGTGCTGCATTCTCCCAGGCTACAGGCCATGAAGAGGCAGAGCTGTCCACCCTCTGGCAGCTTTGTCTGCTCCTGCATGTGGTGCTCTGGAGCAGCCAGATCCCCAGCATCCTGGAGAACTACGGGAAGGTTCCAAGGACATCAGAGTGACAGAACCAGCCTCACTCCTCCAGTGTTCACCTCACTGCCAAGAGCTAGCCTGGTCCTGGGGCAGGCCACACAGCAGGTGCAGGCCCAGGAGAGCTGAGGAGAAGAGATGCTGAGGCTGGGGGCTTCACACACAGGGGTCCTGCACACCCACTTTGGAGTAAATAACCTTAGGCGGATCCCTGGTCCCACACCTTACAGAGGTTACATAGGGTCACAAGCCTTAGGTTCCACTTTTGGAAGATGATTGGGAAAACAGTGTGAGTAGCAATAGCGGTACTGCCTCTGGGGCTGTGCTTGCCCGTGGGCACGCAGTAACGGTTGTCCCTGACCACTGCCCCTTCCATTGCAGCAATTCCCCTTCTGTCTAATGTCAGTGAATATCACCCGCATCGCTATCCAGGCCCTGAGAGAGGAGTGTCTCTCTAGGTAAGCAGCAGGGTCCCGGCAGGGCCTGGGTAAAGCCCACCCCTATCCCACTCATCTGCCCTGCCCCCAGCAGTGGGGGAGTCCCAGGCTGGGGCTGGCTCTCGTGGTAGGAGCTGAGCAGGTGCCTCCCTGTCCTCAGGGAGTGTAACCGACAGCAGAAGGTCATCCCAGTGGTGAATAGCTTCTATGCGGCCACTTTCCTCCGTCTTGCCCACGTCTGGAGGACGCAGCGGAAGACCATCTCGGACTCAGGCTTCGTCCTTAAAGGTGAGTTCGCCCTTCTGGGCACACTGGACACCCTGGGGCGGCTGCTGTCTGGAGCTGTGGTTCCCCACTCCCACCTGTCAGGCCCCTCTGGAGCACCTGTCCCTTGTACGCCCCCGCCCTCCTTCCTTCCCCTGTGATGGGGGTGAGGTGATCACATGATGTGAATCTAGACCCTGGAGGTAGGCTCCAGCGGGACAATGACAATTCAAAGTGGCAGTTTTCTTAGAGTGCAGTGTGGGGTTCCTGGGTGGTCTGCCCCATCCTCCAGTGGCCTCTGTTTTGGGAGGCTTGTTTGCCATTGGCCTGAGGGTCAGGGTGCTCCCTGGAGTGGCTGGGTCAGAGATCCGCGTCCCACGCCATCCTAAGTGCCCCCTGCCTCTGTTCCCGAATCCTCTCCACTCCAGACTTGGAAATGTTGGCCAAGAAGAGCCCCCGACGACTGCTCAAGACCCTGGATGTCTACCTGGCAGGAGTGGCAAAGGGCCAGGCCTCCTTGTTGGGGGCCCAGAAGTGCCCTGGGCCGCCTAGCCCTCACTCCAAGGACCTCACCTTCACGGGTGTGTGTGACCTGCAGCCTCATTCCACCGAAGGATCCGGGCTGATCTGAGCCTGCCTCTGCCCCAACCGAGCACTCGAAAGACTTTGAGGCTGGGCCACCGGGGCTCTCCTAGTGGTACATGGCAGGCCATGTCCACAGCACCCTAGCCAAGCAGGCAGGTGTAGGAAGCTCCCAAGCCGGCAGGAGACATGGGGCAGCTAGATGTATCCCCGCTCCCAGCAGACCTGACCTGCCTCTAGGGCTGGGTTCCAGGTGTCAGAGCAGGTAGTGAATGGATCCCTGGACAGGGCAGATTACCAAGAGAGAGCACATGGCTTAAAGTAGAATTTGAAATGGGGACGACGGCAGTGGCAACAACAAGCAGGGGGCAGCATAAGCCAGGATAAGCTGTTGTGCTCCACATATGGACCTTGCTTTCCTCCAGTCCCCAGGCCAGGTCAACATCAGGGCCCCTCTGGGCCTTGGCACCTAACACTTGTCCCACCCTGCTCTCTCAGCCCCTGCCCTCCAGGGCTCACCATCCAGAAAGGGGCTTCAGTGCTGGGGCAGTTCTATCCTAGCAGTCCCAAGCTGAGGCTTCCTCGTGTGGAGGCTGCACATGTCTATAAGGGTGGAAGGAAGGAGGAAATCTTCACACCAGCACTTTCCCAGTAAAAGAACTGTTCTCATTTAAGGGCCTGAAGTGTTTCCTTTTAAGACAAGCCTGTGCTTCCCAGGGTCCCAGACAGAGCCAGGCACGCTGTGGGTGAGGCCCAGTCACATGTCCAGCAAGAGAAGTCACCTATGTGGTGTGCAAGCTCCTGCTATGTTCATGTGACACTCCCCCCCCACCCCCCCGCTTCCCTGCTCTCGCAGGCCCCAGCTTTGCAGCACACCCCAGCTGGCAGATTTGGGGGAGGCCCTGGCTGTGGCCACGGTATAAGGTATACCACGGGGCTTTCTCTCCAGGCCAGCAGTGCCACCTCTGTCGTCTGTCCCCCTCAAATGGAGCTACAGGAGACTGTCATCTTGCCCCTGCAGGGCTCCCCATGTCTGCCCGGGGGAACTGGGACACATGATGGGCAGGGACCGCAGATGGCTACCCAAGTGCAGAGAGGAACGTCCCGCACCTGCTGCTGCCATCAGGCACCTCGGGCATGGACTGGCGGGAGCCTCATGCCACCTTTGCCCAGCCTGAGCTAATCCTTTGTTCCTAATCCTTCCTTCAGCCTGGACATCAGCTGACCGTGAGGTGGCCAGGGTGGGCCAGCAGGTGCCTGGAGGCAGCTCAGCCTCTGCTCTGGAGGGAGGGTCAGGTCTGGGGATTGCCTTCCCCCCAAAACCCTCTTTGATTGCTGAGCCTGTTAGGCCAGCTCAGCTGGCACAACTGTGAATACAAAGCCCCCGGTACATCCGGGGCTGCCTGTCTGTGGGCCCCTAGCAAGGGTGGAGCAGGCAATCCCCTCTCTGGGTCTTTTCTTCAGACTGAGTTCATGGATTCAGATTTCAGGACATCAGCAATGCAGTCTGGGAGTTTTGTAAGTTGCAGCTGTCCTCACCGACAGACTGGTTTTTCAGGATGTGTGGACCCTCTGAAAAGCACATTCAAAAATCTCAGTCCGCGCATTTTTCTTAACGAAGAGCCTAGGTCCTTCATGGCAGAGTTACGATACTCCATAAATTTAAAAATATTGTCAGAGCCACTGAAGGCAACACTTACTCCCCAGGACCAGCCTGGTACCACACAGGTCCAGCTGCTGGTTGCAGTGCCAGCATCCCACATTGGGGTGCCATCTCAAGTCCTGGCTGCTCCACTTCTGTTAGCTCCCTGCTAATGCACCTAGGAATGCAGTGGAGGATGGCCCAAGTGCTTGTGTTCCTGTCACCCCCGTGGGAGACCAGGATGGAGTCCCTGGCTTCTCGCTTCCTGGCTGGTGTGGCCCTCTGGAGAGTGAGCCAAGCAGATGGAAGATCCTCACGCTGTCCCTTTTTCTTTCTTTTTCCTTCTCTCTCCCTCATACTCTGTCACTCTGCCTTTCAAATAATTAAATAAATCTTCAAAACAAAACCCAAAATCATCCCTGGCACTTACTCTTCCCAAAGACTGTTTGGTGAGGGCCAGGACGTCCATGCAGAGGATGGGGACACACAGAGAAGCCATTTTTACTAGGATTCTTGGCATAAAGTTAGGAAGATGACCTTGACCAGCCTTGCTGTTCTGCTTGCAGATGGAGGAATCCAGCATGTCAGGTCTGAAGGCGCATAGCCCTTAGGACGCGGGACTGTGCAGCCAGCTGCAGCTCCACCAGGCCCTGTGGCCTCTGGTGCATGTTCACATTGGCTCATGGCTCCCTGGGTCACGCCCTCCAGGACAAGATGGGACCTTTTGTTTGCCTTTCCCTACCCCACCACCATCTAGGTTTCTGGCCTCTGATGTTCCCAGCAGCACCCCATTATACAGGAGAGTCTGGCCTAAGGTATAGATCGGGAACAGCAACCTGGCCAGGATCAAGCAGGGGCAGAGCAGGGAGCAGACCCAGGGCTCATGCACAGGCCAGCACAGCACTTGCCACATGGCTGCACAGTGGCCCCAGGCCCATCAGCCTGCCTAGAGAGGAACAGCCAGGTTTCAGGGCAGCTGAACTCTGTGAGTGGCCATTGTTGGAAGCTTCCACTTCTCCCTGGTTGTGGAGGCAGCTGAGGCAGGACTGCTGGGGCAGGGGTGCATACCAAGCCCACTGCCACAGGAGCCCTTGGTGGGGAAAGTGAGAGTAAGCAGATCTGAGCTCTTGGCTGGAAGTGACGTTGAGGCCTGACACCACACCCCTCCTAGGCTTCATCAGGACAGCCCTGCTGGGACTCCCGGCTGCTCTGTCTCAACCACACAAAGCCAGTGCTGGTAGCGTGGAGGCTGTGACGTTTGTGTCCTTGGCCCCAGGGCAGACAGTGCGGGAAGGCCCAGGAAAGCTCTTGCTTGCTTTATTGAACATCTGCTGCGGGGAGGAGAGAGGAGGCACTCTGGTACTGACTGTGCAGCCAGAGCAGAAGAGAACAGAGGGCCTTTCATTTCCAGTCCTTGAAGAATTGCTTGAAGATGGGGCTCTCACGGCCCTGGGGCAGAATCTCCACCTGCAGGGACAGTGGGAGACAAGTTGGGCTTGCAAGCTGTCACCTTTGCCTCAGCCAGGACAGTGCAGGAGGGTGTGGGCACCAGGCCCAGGATGTGCCTCCACGTAAGTCAAGGGACAAGAGCACAGGGGCCTGTGATGAAGCACAGGGCTAAGTCACTGTTTGCATCACTGGCAATCCATATTATGCTGGTTCAAGTCCTGGTTGTTACACTTCCCATCCAGGTCCCTGCTAATGCACCTGGGAAAGCAGCAGAGGATGGCCCACCACATGGGGGCTCTGAATGGAGTCCCAGGCTCCTGGCTGCAGCCTGGCCCAGCTGATAGTGCTGATATTTGGGGAGTGAACCAGCAAACCAATGACCTCTCTCTTTCCACACTTCTCTGCCCTTCAGACAAGATCGGGCATGTTCAGGGTGGTATGGCCATAGACTCTGCCTTTCAAACAAATAATCAGCAGGGGGGAGGAAAACACAGCTGAGAAGAAAACATTGCTTAAAAACTGCAAGCACTGTCTGACATGCCCCCCAGTTGCAGAGAAGCATGCCCCAGCTCTCCCAGGAAGGACTTGAGGCCCCACCACCTTAACCAGGTGGCACCTGCCAAAGCCAACAGCCCAAGCTGCCCAAACACATGCCCAGTTGCCTTGCAGCCCAACATTCTCTTACAAACCTCAAAGACTGAGAAGGCTTTCTGAGCAGTGGCTGTGTTGGAGAGGGAGGTCTGACTACACCCAGCTGTCCTGCGTGTTCGGTCTACCAATGTGGGAGCCAAGGCGGCGACTCACCTGAGTGTTAGGCGCATACTGCATGCGGGAGATGAAGCCCTCGGCCACCTGCAGGGCCGCCTGCCGCTCCTTCTCGTTGGCTTTCCTTCCTGGGTCACAAGGGGCAGAAAAGGGGCTTCTGTAAGAGTGGGGGCCTTCTTTAGCTCCCACTCCAGTATCAGGAAAAGTCCCAAGAGTGCTGAGGGGCTCCAAGGGGTGTGAGGCCCACCCCTTTTCTGCCAAACCTGCAGCTCCAAGCTCATCACCAGATGTCAAGGACACCTCAAGGAGGACCAAGGGCTTTCCCGCTGGCATCCTAGCACAAGGCCAGGTTCCCCCACCCCCCCATCAGCACCCCTTGCCTCTTGCCTCCAGTATCTATGTTGTTATCAAGCCTCTTCTGCAAAAATTAACAGGACAAAGGGTGCAATTTATTATGAATGAACTGGCTCCCACAAGGCCAGTAAGCCCATGTCAACTCAATGCTGGCACTCAGGATATGCTTACAAAAACAAAGACCAAAGGACAGTATTGTGGCACAGCCAGCTAAAGCTGTTTACACCTCATAATGAAGTGCCAGTTCAAATCCTACTTCCTGCTTGCCTAGGAAGGCAGCAGGTGATAACCAAAAGTATCCGGGCACCTGCTCCCTGTGTGGGAGACCCAAATGGAGCTCCTGAGTGCTGCCTCTGGCCTGGCCAGCCCTGGATGTAGCCACCATTTGAGGAGTCAACCAGGAGACAGTGGATCAATTCTCTCTGTTTCTCTCCCACTCTTTGTCACTTTGCCTTTCAAATAGATAGATTTTTAAAAGATTATTTTTTGGGGAAGGGGGTGGGCGGCGTGGCCTAACAGCTAATGTCCTCAGGTCTGAAATTCTAAGCCATGCCCCGCCGTGAGCTGACCAGTCAGACTCCTAACTGCTGACTCCAACAGGTCCCCTCTGGCTTCTCTTTCGGTTAACAGTCCAGTTCCTTGTTTCCCTGGGACCCCTCCTGTGCCTGGCATTGGTTTGATGGGGTGTTGGCCCTCTGCGGAAACAGGCATCCCAACAGCACCTGTCTCCCCTCCACTCCTTAACCCTCACTAACCAGCCCAGCCGCTGGCTGCTCCCTAGCCCTGCCTTCTTCCTGTCTCTGCTGAATTGAGACAGCAGTAGGAACTGCCCAATAGCAGCTATTCCTGGTCCCTAACTCCTCTCTTTCTTCCTGACCAGATGGGAGGGGGGCAGGCTTTGGTTGATGACGTAACTGTTTCTAATACTATGTAGTCAAGACCCTCAGATGAAAAGGATTCTTGCTTTCAAAAAGACAAGCTCAAGATGAGACAGTGTGGAACAGTGCTCCCCTGCCCCACTCCCGCCAGGGTCATGTGGAGGCTCCGGATGTTGCTCCACCTGATGGAATCAGCAAACCACGCGGTAGTTTCTCCCCAGGGCAGCTACAACAGCTGACATAATCTCTTGGAAAATCAAGTTCTGCAAGTTCACCCCTCCCCACCTCACCCCCACACAGCATAAAGTCTAAAATTTATCCCTGAATGCAATTCAAGGCTAAATGCTAGGTTCGGGGGTTCCCAGTGACCCTGAAGGACCAGGAGTGGGCCAGGACAATGGCTCTCAAAGTGTGGCCACTGGATTCAGCAGCGAAAGCACTGCTGGGTGACAGCCACACTTCATGGGCGCCCCCTCAGGCCTAGTGAATCAGAATTTCCAGGCAGGCGCCTTGGCAACCTGCTGGAACAAGCCCGGGGTGGAACTGAGGTCCGGGAACCGCTGCCCTGACCTTAAGGGAGCGAGAAGGGGCTATGAGAAACTGCAACCAGGAGCAACTGAGGCTCTTTTGCAATCAACTAAGGGAGCAGCCAGAGGCACTGCAATAAGACAAGTCTGGCTTCCCAATATGGTGGCTACTGGGAGGCACGCGTGTACACACACACACACACACACACACACACACACACACACACACACACACACACGGATGCGCATGCTAGCTGCCAGGAGACACCACACCTTTCCAGATGTAGATCTTGCCGCACAGCCCATTGTCTAGCACGAAGCAATCATCTGCTACCAGCAGCTCGGGCGCAAAGGGGCTGGAATCTGCCACCTTGGTCAGGTTCATTTGTCCAGTAGCATCGGAGACCTGGGGAGCAAGGGCAGTGCCTCGATCTCATCTTCATCCCTGACACCTCAGCCCTGCCCAGCTCTCCCTCCCTGCTCTGCATCCCTACCCTCTGCCCCACCCCCCACAGTCACTGCTCCAGACCTTGAATTGCCAATCACAGCAATTTCTGGCTGCTTCCGTCACCCACAACCACTTATAGCTAGTGCCCTGAACCCATCAGGAAAAGAGGCCCAAATTACAGACATATATGCGGAATTCAAAGAAGGAAACTTGTGGCACAGGTTGGAAGGTGGTGGTTAAACTGCCACCTGGAAAGCTAGAATCCCCTGGGAGCCCAGGTTCAAGGTCCAGCTGCTCCAGTTCTGATGCACCTCCCTGCTAATGCGCCTGGGAAAGCAGCGGAGGATGGCTCAGGTGTTGGGCTATTGCACCCATGTGAGAGACTAGATAAGTTCCAAGCCTCCGCTGTTGAGACCCTGTGGGGAGTAAACCAGCAAATCTCTCTCCTCTCTCTCTGTCTCTCTCTCTGTCTCTCTCTGTTGTTCAAACAAATAAATACATCTTTAAGGACAGCTCAGCTTTACTTTCCATCACTCACCAAAAACTGGCTCCAAGCTGAGCACAAACCTCGCCCTTCCTGCAGCCTCTCCTCTCTGCAGCCCCACACGCACACCTGCTGTGTGTGTTCCCACCCCTACCTTGCCCTCGGCTGGCCCGGAGCACCCACCTTATACAGAGCTGAGGCCTGGGCATTGGTCTGGTCAGCTGTGAGGTCTTCCTCGGGGTTGCCCTCCTTCAGAGGTGGCTTGGGTCCCAGCACCTGCGGGGTCAGGGTCATTGAAGTTCACAGGCATTCTTGCTGCCAAACCTCCCAAGCCACCAGGCCTAGGGCTCCTGCCTCACTGGGGTGTCCTTCACTAGGGTACTGGGCAGAGGGGAGTTGGGCCTGGGTCCAGCCAGGTTGCTCTTCCAATCAGAGGGGCACCTTGTCCTCAGTCACACATAAAGGCACCCAGGGACCCCTGCCATGCTCACCTCTACCCCTCTCCCAGCCACTTCCAGGCAGAGGGTCCCACCAGGCCACCCAACCTTGCACCCCGCAAACCTGGATCATCTCCGCAGGCTCCTCTCCATCGGTAACGATTTCCACCTGGGCCTTGCCCTGCCGCTCGCTGTCCCGGATGGCCAGGGCCAAGTCTCTGGCCTTGTTGCGCTCCAGGATGTTGGACTTGCCACCACACCAGGCAAAGATGTTCTGCAGAAGGTGGGGCAAGGCAGGGGATGGGTGTGAGTGGTCAAAGCCAGTGGCTTACCACTCAGTGCCCCTCTCACAGAGGTGGCTCAAGGAATGGCCATGACAGCATTGCCTGCTCTTATCTCTCCTCCTCTTTGATTTTTCTCCACCTCACTCATTGCTGTGTATTGAAATATTACCCTGTATGTCCCCCTATGTTGCATAGAGCTTACTGATCCAGTAGTTGAAACATAGGCTGACTTGGGGTCTGAATGTTTTGTTCTGCTTTATTCGGGCACAAAGTGAATGTTTCTTGAATGAATGACTGAATGAATGAATGAGTGAACAAATGCCATGCAAGTAGAGCCCTCTCTCCTCTCCTGAAGGCAATACGAGGTGTGCTCCTGGTCCCCACTTCCCTTCCTTCTGGGTTGACCTTCCCACCCCCCAACAATCAGCCTATAACCTCCCGTAGACAGAAAGTGAATGTCCCCCTGACCCAGTCCCAGCTTCCCCAGCCATTTTCATGGCCACTGCCCCTGGCTCAGGTCCCCAGTCAACATGGACTCCTCCCTGTTACCCATAATCTTCCCCACCACTGTGCCACAGCCCACCTGATCCAATAGCCAACTGGCTTCAGCTCAGGCAAGAGGGCCCCCCTCCCTGCACCCAGCTTCCCAACAAGTGGCTGCCATCTCCTTCAGGCCCTTGTACCCCCTCAGTGGCCGGCCCAGGGCTAACTACGGTGGTCCTAACGCTGCCTCAGCAAGGCCATCATAGACGTACTGAATGAACAAATAAGTGGAATGAACAAACGAATGAATGATGGTCTAGCAGGCAGGCAACTCACTCACAGCCACAATGACTTCCCAGAAGCTTTGAGAAACAGGAAGTGAGCTCCAGAGGTGTCAAGGCCAGGCGAGGCCTCAGCAAGGCCAGCTCATGTCCTGACACATGGTTGTAATTCCACACCTGTGGATCCAACAACCACAGACCAGAAACCTTCAGAAAAAGAATTCAGTTTGCACTAACCATGCATAGGTTTCCTTTCCTTGTCGTTATTCCCTAAATACTACAGTAGAGCAGCTATTTCCATCACATCTACACTATGTTAGAAATTGGAACCCATCTAGGGAGGCCAAGTCTACCTCATAGTGAGTTAAGCTGTCAGCTGGAACGTGGGTGTCCCCTATAGGTGCTGGGTCAAGTCTTAGCTGCTTCATTTCCCATCCTGCTCCCTGCTAATGTGCCTAAGAAAGCAGCACGTGATGGTCCAAGTATTTAAGCCACTATACCCATGAGAGAGTCCTAGATAAGGATCCAGGCACCTGGCTTTGGTCTGGCCCAGTCCTAGCTAGTGCAGCCATCTGGGAAGTACACTAACACGTGATCTCTCTCTCCCCCTCCCTTTCTCTCTGTAATTCTGCATTTCAAGTAAGTATTTTTTCTTTAAAAAAGATGCCTTTTGGGGAAGGCTTGAAGTATGCAAGAAGACTGGAGGTATGCAAGCATTATGGCACCTTGTATAAAGGACTTGGGTGGGGAGTAATTTTGGAACCCACCACCCAGGGAGGAGCGTGCAGGGCATCAGCTTTTCTGCATCTCTCCCAGCCTGTTAAAGGACAGTGGTGACACACAGCTCTCAGTGCGGCCTGGCTTGCCTACCTGGCCCAGGTCGAGGATGAAGCAGTCACCGGTGTTGAAGCTGTCCCAGGCAAGTGGCCGCTCGGTGGCTCGGATGTTCTTCTTGCCCTTCACCTGGTACAGTTTCCTGATGGCAGCCGGGGCGGCCCCCAGGGAGGTCCTGTGGAAAGCTGATTCCACACCTCCTTCCTGCAGCACAGACAGCTCGTCTGAGTAAACTGTCAGGGACCCCCATGCCAGCCTGGGGACCCCGGGACAACTGGGTCTTGAGGGGGCAGAAACCAGTCAGAGTGGGGCAAGAGGAAGGGGATGCCAGGAGGCAGGCTCTGACCTGGTATTTGAGGCCGCGTGGGAAGTAGCTCATGAAGAGGTCGGACTCATTGCCCTGCACCTCACGGTGCTGCACGGGCCGCTCCCCAAGCTGGGTGTTGAGATGCACAGCCAGCACGGCACAGGCACCCTGCTCGTCCCGAGATGACTGCTGGCCTGGGACAGGTGGAAGTGGCAGGGCCAGTCCCGGGAGACCCACGGCGGCTCCAGCCCCTCCCGCTCACCCCAGCCCTCCACCTGCTTACCGATCCACAGGTGCAGGTGGGAAACTTCTTCCGGGCCATTGTGCAGCACCAGGTAGGAGTCCCCAGAGAAGAAGACACCCTGATTCTCCCGCGCCACAGGCACCGGCTTCAGCTTCTCCACCCGCCAAATGTGCAGGCCCGGATCCTGCACCGAGGCCGGAAATGGAGAGCTGGCGACGGCAAGGGAGAGGGTTGGTGGTCGCAGGGCCCATGGGGGGCTAGGCCTGGGGACAGAGCTTGGGAGTGAAGCAGGCTGGAGGGAGGAGAGGAGGCAGGACACTGAGCTTACCTCTGGGGGGTGGGAGTGTACATGTTGGTTCCAGATCTGTAGAGAGAAGAAGGTGTTATTGCTACACGCATCCTAGCAACACACATCTTGTCACGCTGGTCTGGGGAGGACATCCAGGGGCCAGGGCCTTTCACCTTCACTCACTGCATCATCAGCAGGAGCCTAGTTAGGGCACTTATCCCTGGTCCCGTGATGCAGACAAAGAAAGGGGGCTCAGAGTTCAAGTCCAAGGTCACACAGCTGGTGAGTGGCATGAGGACATCAGATCTGTGACCCTAGGCCAGGGTCTTTACTAGACTCTGACCTGGCTGTCATATCTGTTTTCTATTCCTCACCTCCTGGCTCTGGGATTGCACAAGCCTGGGACACAGCTCTCTAAGCAATAACTGCGTACATTCAAATTAATGTAAACTTATTTGCTCATTAAAAGTAATGACTTGGGCTTCCACCCTAAGAAAGGTAATTATAAGAGCCTGTGGCATTTGGTAGAGTGATGAAGATGCTTCTTGCCACACCTCCATCCCACAGTAGAGGGCCTGGCTGGAGTCCCAGCTGCTCCCTGCTTCTCATCCAGCTTCCTGCTGAGGTGCCTGGGAAGGCAGCATACGACGGCCCTGCCACCCAATGGGAGACCAGAAGGGAGTTCCTGGCTACTGCTGCCAGCCAGCCCAGGCCCAGCTGCCGAGGGCATCTGGGAATAAACCAGCAGAGAGAAGCACGAGCTTACTTTTTCTATCTGTTGTTCTGCCTTTCAAATAAATAAATCTTTTTTTTTTTTTTTTCTAATGTTCAAAAGGGGCTAGTGCTGCAGCATAGCAAGCTAAGCAGTTGCATGTGATGCCCACATTCCCTTATCAGAGTGCTGGTTCAATTCCCAGTGACACCACTTCAGAGTCAGCTCCCTGCTAATGCTTCTGGGAAGGCAGCGGAAGATGGCCCTGCTGTCCGGACTCGGATGGCATTTCTGGCTTCTGAATTCTGCTTAGCTAACTCCCAGCTGTTGTGGCTATGTGAGGTGTGAACCAGCAGATGGAGGATCGCCTTTTTTTATTTGTTTGTTTTGTTTTTTAACTTTTTTTAAGATTTATTTTTATTGGAAAGGCAGATACACAGAAAGGAGGAGAGACAGAGAGAAAGATCTTCTACCTGATGGTTCACTCCCCAGTCGGCCACAACGGCCAGAGCTGAGCTGATCCGAAGCCAGGAGCCAGGAGCTCTTCCTTGGGTCTCCCACGTGGATGCTGGGTCCTAAGGCATTGGGCAGTCATTGACTGCTTTCCCAGGCCACAAGCAGGGAGCTAGGTAGGAAGTGGAGCTGCTGGGATTAGAACCAGCGCCCGTATGGCATCCTGGCGCATGCAAGGCGAGGACCTTAACCACAATGCTATCGTGCCGGGCCCCGGAAGATCTCCGATTTTCTTTCTTTTTAAAGATGTATTTCTTTTATTGGAAAGGCAGATACAGAGAGAAAGAAAAACAAAAACAGAAAGTTCACTGGTTCATTCCCCAAGTGGCTGCAATGACCAGAGCTGAGACAATCTGAAGCCAGGAGCCAGAAGCTTCTTCCAGGTTTCTCAACGTGGGTGCAGTCAAGCTGTCCTTGGCTGCTTTCCCAGGCCCCAAGCAGGGAATTGGATGGGAAGTGGAGCAGCCAGGACATGAACTGGTACCCATATGGGATCCTGGCACTTTGCAAAAAGAGAGGATTAGCCAATTGAGCTATTGTGTTGGGCCCATTGCTGCCTTCCAAATAAATAGATCTTTTTTTTTTTTTAAATAATAAGTTATTTTTTTCTTCAGGAAATGTAGCCACTATGGCTTCTCTCACTACTTTTTATGTTTCTTTTTTTGGCTTAAAATGCAGAGACCACATTTCCACAAGCGCTTCAAGACTGCTGTGCCTCCTCCATCCAAAAGAGTTTTTCTAAGATGAGCCTTGGGTGCTTGAGAATGAAAACGCAAATCCATACCCAAAGCAGATCCTGGGGGCGGGACGGGAGCATGGGGGGTGGGGGGAGAACTGCCTTTGTCTGGAAGAGATCTGAGTCTGAACAGGAGATAAGGGGGCAGGTCACCAACAGGGATGTGAATCCTGACTTTGTTATTCGGGACCTGAAGACTGGAAGGCACTGGGCCCCACCCCATGCTTCCCTAAAGCCAGAATCAGTGGGTGCGGGGTGGGGCTGGGGAAAGGAAGGGGGAATGGCTGGGGTGCCGGAGGAGGGAGACCACGGATTCTCCCTCCCACACAGATCATATGCTCTGCCCACATCCCCTGCAAGGGACAGCCCAGCGGTGACTCAGGCCTGGGGAGGTGGGGAGGGAAGAGTGACAAGCCTCGGGAGGGGCAGTGGGTCGGCACTGAGGCTACTGTGAGCGGCCGCACGTGGCTGGGACTGGAGTGCAGACACAGCTTCAGGAGTAGGTGGGTCGCAGCGCCCAGCTGCTATGTACAGGGCTTTCCCAAAGGGTGGCAGTGGGGGTGTGGGGTTTCTGCCTTCTCCTTCATTGGGACCTTATAAAAATTGAGGTCGGGTCTGGTGCAGTAGCCTAATGGCTAAATTCCTCGCCTTTCACACGCTGTGACCCCACATGGGTGCCAGTTCTAATCCTGGCTGCTCCACTTCCCATCCAGCTCCCTGCTTGTGCCTGTGGCCTGGGGAAGTAGTCAAGAACAGCCCAAAGCCTTGGGACCCTGCACCTGTGTGGGAGACCCAGAAGAGGCTGCTGGCTCCTGGTTTCAGATTGGCCTGGCTCCAGTCATTGTGGCCAGTGGAGTGAACTAGCGGACAGAAGATCTTTCTGTCTTTCCTGCTCGTATATCTGCCTTTCCAATAAAAATAAACCAATATTAAAAACAAAAACAAGGTCTTCCTTTGGCTGGGCTCTGGACTTGCTCCTAGAGTGTGTCCACGTAAAATCAAGTTTCAGCAGCAAAGCCCAGCTGAAGCTGAGTCAGAGCTTCCCATCCTGGACATCTGGTCGACTTATCAGCTTCCCCACCCTCCTCCAGCATCTCCAGCCCTGGCCCCAGGGAAGGGCTGAGCTCCCTGTCCTGCCCTCAGCAAGAATCCTGGTGGGTCAGGTTGACCAGAACTCCACCAACTCCTGATGCCCCCACAGGTGTCCTCTGTGGGTCCTTGTCCCTTGCTGATTGGCTATTAATCCCCACTAGCCCATGCAATACTCAAAGCTGAGCACAAACTCTCTCCTCTCCTGCAGGGCTCTCTGTGCCGGTACAAAGGGCCCTGGTAAGGCCTTCCCCTTCCCATGCTTGCATAAGAACCATCAGATGATTGCTTCTCTACCCATGCTCTAGAGAGTCTACGTCCCCTGGGCTAGAACGAGGCTGAGTTGGGAGGGGAGCTGATACTGCCAGTGAGGCCTCTGTTCCGAGCAGCATCTCCTGTTTGCACGTGGGGATCTCGTGCGGGGCTTTCAAAGAAACCCAGTGCCAGGCCGAGTGCTTGGCACGGTGCTATGGCTCTGCTTGGGGTACCTGCATCCCCTGTGGCAGTGCCTACGTTTGGCACTGGTTCTACTTCTGATCCCAGCTTCCTGCTAAGCCACACCCTGGGAGCAGCAGGTGGTGGCTCAAGGGGGTTGAGGCCCTGCACCTTCCTGGGAAACCTCGATTGAGTTCCAGGGTCCTGGCTTTGACCTGGGTCGGCACCAGGTGTTGAGAGCACCTGGAGAATGAAGGTGCTGAGGTGACCTCTCTTCTATCAGTTAGTCCCCCCCTCCCTCCTTTTCAGGTAAAAAGGCAAACCAGCCTCTTGCTCTCTTCTCCCCACACCCTACCCGTCCTCCAGGGTGACACCAGGCCCCTGGCCATGCTAAGAATCCCCTGGGACATTCGGTGACCTTGATCTCTGGGGTGCCCTCGCACCTGCGAGCACACAGGGGCTGGCTCCTAGCGTGAGTGATGCTTCATCCATGTCTCAGCCAGACCAAGGGGGGCATCTGCCACCACTACATACCCAGGCAACCCCCTCGAGCGCATTCACGGCCTGTCAAGGGGCTTGGTCCTGGGGTGACGGTGCCCAGGGTTTAAGGGGGCAGCAGGAAGACACCATGAAGCAGGGAGCCACACGCTCAAGTCCAGGGACAGGAAGTTGGCAGAACCGCGTATGTCGCCGCTCACAGAGATCTTTGCCCTTATCGGGTCCTGCTCGGCATGTGACAGCCCACCGCCCGGCCTTCCACCTGCGCCCCACGCTTGTGATGTCTTCCCACTCTTTCCCTGCAAGTTCCCCCTTTTTCTGCTTTAGCAACAGGTCTGATCATGCTTTCCTAGGAAAGCAAGCACGGCGTGAACCTGGCTCCAGCCCGAATTCCTTTCAGCAGCATTTCTGCCTATCAGCTCCCTCCTACTGAACCTGACCCACACAAACCTGCCCCAGGCCCCTGAGCCAGGAGCCCGAGCTGGGCATTACTCCTGACTTGGCTACCCTGTAACATGCTTTCTCTGAAAAAAAAAAAAAAAAAGAGTCTCCGTATTTTGGCTTTCTGAGGCACATGGACAGATTCATCTTGGTTGGTTCACACACCCACCTCTCAACACACGTGCGTGAACTCGGTGTACTGGAGTACTCGCCCATTCTCTCCCTCAGCACCGCGTGTCAGGGACCTCACCTGTCCATGAGGCAGCCCCTTCTGTGTTTTTCTGCTCTGCCACAGCAGTGCGTGACAAACCTGCCCACGACCCTAGCCTGGAAGGGCCTGTTGTATAAGTGTATTTAGCCTCTCTGGATCTGGCTGGACCCTCACACCCTGACTTCTGGGGTACCCCAGGATTGCAACAGGCTGGGGCAGGCTGCAACAGCTCCTGAAGGGGAGCACAGGGGCTCATCACATTTTCACAGCCTCAGGCATGCCCTGCTGGCTGCGAGCTGGCCCTGTCTCCTTTACAGCTCAGTCATTACAAAAAGATAGTAACAGTTCTCTGGTTCCTTCCCTAAATGCCCTTTACAGCCAGGGTTGGGTCAGGTGGAAGCCAGAAGCAGAAAATCCAATCTGGGTTTCCCCACGGGGTCGTCACCTGCACATTAGCAGGAAGTGGAAATCAGCACCCCGATATGGGATGTGGGGGCATGCTAACAGCTGCCCCGTCTGAGGCCACGCAGAGGGACACTGTCATGTACATCATGAAGCAAATGTCTGACGGCTGTCAGAGTGGCACTATCGTGCTGGCACGGTGATCCCTGTCCTTAGACCCTGGCCCCCAGCTCCCTTCCCTGGGTGGGCCCTGTTTGTCCTTAGCAGGATGAAGGACAAGGGGTACAGAGGGGTGGCAGCACAGGAAGCTACCGCCCCTCGGCCCCCACATCTGGGCTGTGGCCAGTTCTCAGGGGCTTGGACCAGTGGGTCTCCACCCTTCCCTGTGCTCCTCTTTTTGCCTCCCTCACCCTACCTGGACCAGCCAGACCAGATTTTTCTCAGCTTGGATCTTGTTCAGTGTTCTCTGTCAAATGGCCAGGCATGGCCCACCCGCTCCCCTACTCCTCCGTTCCAGAATCCACCTCTAGGCCGGCCCAGAGCTTTCTGAAGGCCTGGAGCTCCTGCACGGAAGCCAGGCCCTCCTGCCTGCTTGGCTCGGGTACCACCCATGCTCCCAGAGAACATACCTGGAACCTAGCCTGAGACGCCAGGGACAGCAGGCTGCGGAGCGCCGCGCCCGGCTTGGTTTCTGCACTTCGGCAGCCAGGCCTGCTCCTAGGGGCCACCGCCCAGGCCCAGGTTCCACTGACACTTTCCCACACTCTCGTCTTCCTTCCTCCCACTCTGCCTCTTTCAGCTCCTCTTCCTCCAGTCGGCCCCACCCTGGCTTCTCACTTCCCTCCTACCCCTCCAGGCTACCCCACCCACCTGCCACACCCTGAGCAGGGGCTGCCGCCAAGCCAGCTACTCCCTGGGGCCCACCCGGGAGGCTGGAGGTCCACCCCAGCCTAAAGCCACCCTGGATGCCAGCTGAGGCTGGGACTGGCCAGTAAAGCCATTCGCTCCACTCACCAACTCCAGCAGGCGTCTGCACGGCCCTGGCTGCTGTAACTGCGACAGTCACAAGTCCTGGGCGGGGTCACCAGCTTCTAGCTTCCCACCACTTTTTCCTCCCACTGCCCCTGTCTTGAATGCAGGCCTTTGATTCTCCTTAAGGCTCTCGTCATGGGCATGGCAGGAAGTCTCTGCAGCTCACCCTATGACCAGCTGGGGCGCACATTGCCCGTTTGGTCACAGTCTGGCCATTGGGCACTCTGACTCATGCCAATGGAAACACAGTTCAGACAGGCCCCTAGGGTGGCCACCCCTCCCACTCCAAGGCCCAGGGGTTAGTCCTGACAGCCTGAGACTGTCCATGGTCACAAACTGTAGGGCTGTAAAGAAAGTGAGCGAGCATTGAGCTGCACAGCCACATGCTCTGGCCCCAGAGTCCCAGTTGCTGAGACAAGACCCGGCCCCCAGACCAGAGCAGTGGAAGGAAACCTGGTATAAGGCTTCCCAGGGAGCAGACCCTCAAAGCAAACCTCATTATCTGACCATCCGGGAAAGCATGAAGAAAACAGAGTGCCCCATGGCCGTAGGTCTCTCAGGATGGAATCAGTCTGTGCTAAATGTGTCATTAGGGCAAGAAGGGAAGTGAAATGTTCTCTCTAGAGAACACACAGCTTGTAGCAGCCACCCAAGCATCTCCACCACCAGACTGTCAACCTCGGAAACCAAATGGCCCAGTGGGGACCCCAAGGGACACTTCCAGCCCATGGGGCACCCGGGAACTTAGTAGAATGGTTGAGAGTTGGACAATCTGGGCATCCCCTGTGGGAGCTGATGCCAGTTCTAAACGGCTGCTCCACTTCCAATCCAGCTCCCTGCTGGTGGCTTGGGAAGAACTGTAGAAGATGTTTCAACTGCTTGCGCCCTGCCACCCACATGGGAGACCTAGAAAAAGCTCCAGGCTGCTTGCTGGCTTAGGCCTGGCCCAGCTCCAGCCAAGGGGCCATCTGGGGAGTGAAACAGTGGGTGGAAGATCTCTCCACGTCTCCCTCTCTCTAACTCTGCTGGAGAAATAAATCAATAAATCTTAAGTAAAGGAGGGGATGGAGTGGTTTGGACAGTTTGCTTACCAGCTGCACTTTAGAATGCCAGCAGCTCCTCCCCGTGAGGCCTCTATGTGTAGGATCTGTAAAATGGGCACACACACAAATGTGAAGATGAAATGAATGATCCATCAATGGGTACCCAATGAATCTGACTTCTTTCTCTTCTGGGTTTTGGCTGCTCACCTAGCAGACAACTCAGTACCTGGGGGCCTGTGTCACCCAGGCCTTGCCCCTCCTCCTGGCTGTGAGTTTAGCCAGAGAAAGGCAAGCTAAACCACAGCCCAGTCCCCCTCCTGCAGCCACACCTTGCGGCGGCCCAGCCCCTGGGAGGCGAGGCCAATGGATTCCTTTCCTGTCCAGTCAGCACCCGGATGGCTCTCAGCTCCGACTCTGCACCCACGGAGGGCACGGGCATGAATGGGAATCTGTTCCCACACTGGAGCCTCCCAGGCCCTGGAGGCCCCAGCGCCACGAGGGAGGCGGAGCCGGTGGACAGGAAGAGGTTTGCAAATGAGCAGCAAAACCAAAAAAAAGCAGGTAACTCTCTAGCCCGCGTCTGAAGAAGGAGCTGCTAACTGAACCGCAGAGCCTTCTCAGCAGTGTGTCCCAAATGCAAACAAAAACAGCACGGACCCTGCTTCTTCCGCCCCCAGGAGATGGGGCGCTCCCAGCGACCGCCGCCAGGTGCAGGGAGAGAGCAAAGCCAGAGCAGACCCCCCAAACCCCGACTCCCGGCAGGCCCCCTCCGAGTGCGCGCTGTACTTGCCTGCAGCCCCGTCCTGGCTCTGGCCGCGGTTTGGGCAGCCGCCGCCCGTCCTCGCCCTCGTTCCGCCCTCGCCCCCGGGGTGAGCGGCAGAAGCCGCTGGAGTGAGTCACAGGGAAGGGCTCTGAGCTGGCTGCATGGGATCGCCTGTCCCGGGCAATTCTAGGACCCGAGAAAGAGGCAGAGCTGGGGGCTGGCGGAGTAGGGGAGGCCGAGGACAGCCTTGCCATGCCGGAAGCTGCTAGCTCATAGGGTTCACCTCTCACCAGCCCCACCGCAGGCTGACCCTGCCTAGATGAAGAAGCTCAGACAGGCCTAGAAGGCGCCCAGCTATCACGCTGCTAGTTCAGATTTTAACCCAGGCCAGCCTCACCTGCAACACCGCACCTTCTCCAAGTTCACAGGAAGGGGGCCGGCCAGAGTCTGCCCTGGCCCCCACCCAGGCCTTCCCGTCAGGCCGATGTCCACACTTCCCCTAACACTGTCAGCTGACACAGGACCAGGCTGTGGCCTTGCACTACTGTGGCTGTGGGGATCTTTTTCATTTCTTGGGCAGTCTCATGGAAAGGTCCAACCAGAATGAGTGAGTTTGAGGCCCAAGAATTGGGCCTGGAGCAGCAGAAAATAATCCAAGCCCTACCCATCTGGTCTGCCAAGAATGACCACATCCCACCGGGGCTGTGTGTGTGTGTGTGTGTGTGTGTGTGTGTGTGTGTGTGTGTGTGTTCCTCCTGTGGTGCTCCCTACACGCCCAATTCAACACACTCCTTTTCCCATAATGTGCCACCAGGCTCTCCGGACCATCTGGTCTACCCCTCATGGGGCAAACTCAGCAGTGACACTCTCCAGCAGCAAAGGCGCTTTTACATCCTGGAGCAGCTTACATGCCCCTGGCTGGCCCTAGCAGGCCTGGTCCTCCCACAGCCTTCACATTTCTTCACAAAATGCACCAATCAGGGGTGTAGAGTTCAATGAGCTTTGACATAGGCAACACCCATGGAACCCACATTCTGCCCCAGATACAAAACTCCCACTACCCCAGAAAGTTCTCTCGCCACCACATTTCATGGTCTGCTACCCCCCAGACCCCATGAACGCCTCTAGCCCGGGGCCCGTCTCCAGCCTCTGCGATCAGCAGAGCACACAGCAGATGGCAGGCCCTCAGAATACTCCTGAACGCATCTGCAGATCACAGAGCACTTCCGCACAATCGGAGACTGCTCCAGTCTCTGACAGTGTTCCAAGGCTCTCCTGGGAAGCAGGAGCAGCTTGTGGGGGCGGTGGGGGGACATGGTGAGAGGACCTGCCGGAGGCTCTTTGGACACGCGCAAGGTGCTTGCCCCATGACTATGAAGACACCCTGACTTCCAGGATGAACATGTGGTTGAGATAAACCAGCCGGAAGGCACCAGACCTTGATTTCTGCACAGACTTGGCTCCTGACGCATGTGGCATGCCTGGAGCCGCATGCGGTGTCTGCCTTCCTGCTCGCATGTCCACAGATCAGAGCGCACCCCGATTTCTGCTTTGAGAACTTCCTGAAATGGCTCCTCCCAGCGAGTTCCCCATCTGGCTTCCAACTGGCTGCCAGGTGCTCCTCTCAGGCCCTTCGTTCCTCATCTACAAGAGGAAGGACTGGACCAGCAGTGTCCCTTTGCAGGACTCCAACTGACATGAGCAGCCCAGCCTGAGCTATTGCCTGTCCTCCTTGCAAGGGACTGCTTAAGGATCTATTGGCAATATTTAACGATTCCAACAGCAAAATCCCCTTTCTGCTCATTCCAAGCCTTGATTCAGCCTTTCTCTGGCCATTAAACTTGATCTACAATTTAACTTTGTTTAAGATTGATTTACGGGGTCAGTGCCGTGGCACAGTAGGCAAAGCCTCCACCTGCAGCATCAATATTTCATACAAGTGCTGGTTCGAGTTCCGGCTGCTCCAGCTGGGATTTCTGATCCAGCTTCTTGCTAACGTGCCTGGGAAAGCAGGGCCCTGCATAGCTTCCTTTAAAAACCTCAAAGGCGGGCCCGGCACAGTGGCCTAGCAGCTAAAGTCCTCACTTTGAACATGCTGGGATCCCATATGGGCACCGGTTCTAATCCCAGCAGCGCCACATCCCATCCAGCTCCCTGGTTGTAGCCTGGGAAAGCAGTCAAGGACGGCCCAAAGCCTTGGGACCCTGCAACCCGTGTGGGAGACCCGGAAGAGGTTCCTGGTTCCCTGCTTCGGATCCGCGCAGCACCAGCCATTGCGGTCACTTGGGGAGTGAATCATTGGACAGATCTTCTTCTGTGTCTCTCCTCCTCTCTGCATATCTGACTTTGTAATAAAAATAAATAAATCTTAAAAAAAAAAACCCTCAAAGGCAGACTTCTGGCACGCAGTTAAGCCTCCACTTGGGTTCCTGTCAGAGTGCCTGGGTTTGAGTCTGACTCTGCTCTTTAGCCCAGTTCCTGCTCACAGGCACTGTGGGAGGCAGCAGGTCACAACTCAACGAATTGGGTGCCTGGGGCCAGCGCAGTGATCTAGCGCAGGACTAGCATGCTAATCCTCTGCCCTGTGCACCAGCATGCCATATGGATACTCATTCATGTCCCAGATACTCCACTTCCAATCCAGCTCTCTGTTGTGGCCTGGGAAAGCAGCAGAGGATGGTTTAAAGCCTTGGGACCCTGCCCCCATGTGGAAGAACCAGAAGAAGCTCCTGGCTTTGGGTCAGCTCAGCTCCAGCCCTTGCAGCCATTTGGGGAGTGAAATCAGCAGACATAACACCTCTCTCTGTCTCTCCTCCTCATGGCCCCAGAGCGTGGCTGGACTCCCCTGAGCTAAAAGGGATCTAAATTCCCACTTCCACCCAGTGATGCAAATCACATACTCGGTCCCTAGTAAACTCACCCTAACTAGGAAGTCTTGCAGTTACAGGGTGTTGCTTGGCCACAGTCCATATTATGAGGCTGCTACTCTCCCAACTCACAAGGTGGCTGCTCTTACAGGTGAACCGCTCACCCGACCACAGCTGCTGACAGCCTGTATTGCAGTGTGTTTAATGACTAACTGTTCACACTCCCCGATCTCCCGGGTTCACTCACCACTGTGTCAGTTTGTTGCAAAATAATTATAGGCTCACAAAGGTGCATAAATAGTATAGGAGACTTGATTATATTTTCAAGGAATCAAACATACGCTAAGTTGGGGCAGGTGTACTGAGTTGGCAATTTCTCTACTACTCCACCTTTCAAATAAAAAATAAAACAAATCCTACAAAACAAAAACACTAAGTGGGGCTGGCACCTCAACAGGTTAATCCTCCACCTTCAAACATAGCATCCCATACGGGTACTAGCTCCTGTCACTTCTCCACTTCCCACCCAGCTCCCCGCTTGTGGCCCGGGAAAGCAGTAGAGGATGGCTCAAAGTCTCGGGCACCTGCACCGGCCTGGGAGACCTGGAAGAAGCTGTTGGCTCCTGGACCACCCCAATTTTAGCCTTTTGTTATGGCCACAGCTCGCCTTAAGCACCCCTCCAGACCCAGCTTTCCTGCGGCAAACAAGCAATGAGCCGCGACCAAGCCCCTACAAACTATAAACCCGCTGGCAGCGGGGCGGGAGCAGAAGACCCCGAAGCCACCGCGGACCTGGGGACCCAAGGGAGCACGCACGCACACGCAAGCACACTCTCGCGAGCGCTCCGCGGTCCTGACGCCGGTCTCACTAACTACAAATCCCAGCAGGCTGCGGGTCTGGGGTTGCAAACCCGACGCTGAGGGATGCCCCGGGCGGGGTGGGGCTCCCCACCTCTGTACACTGCTCCACTGTGCAGCGGGACGCAGGACCCCTTCCTCCGAGAACCCAAACAGGCCTGGCGCCGGGACCGGCAGGGTGGGTGGGGCTTGGGTTTGCCGTCTAGCACCGATTCCCCAGGCGAGCGCCTGCTCGTCCTTCCTCCATCCCCAGGAGCAAGCTAGCCTTCCAGGGCCAGAAGCGGGGTTAGAGCCAGAAGGACGGCGGTGCAGCTGCCGGCTCCCGGGCAAGGCCGGGTCCTCCAGGGCTGACCTGTGGAGTGGCACAGGCGACAGTTTTGCGTGGCTGAGCCAAGATGGAGGCTAGGGGGCGGGGACGGGGGGGTGTCTGGTAATACCGTCAGGGATTGTCCCTCAGCGTCCTTTCTCGGCTCATACCTCAGGACCCGGTGTGGAACACCTGTTTGTCCCCATCTCCCCCGGCTGCTCCAGGAGGGACTTACCTAACGCTTCGGGGCCAGCCCAGCCTGCTCGGTGCCCAGAGCCCCGCAGCCTCTCCCGAAGCCTCTGCTCAGCTTGTTTCTGGTTCCCAGGTGGGGACTCAGGTTACATCTGCCTCAGGAGCAGTGACACCACCTTGCCTGGAAACACCTTGGCTGTGTCTCCTGCCCCATTTGCAGCTGTTGCAAGTACTCCCTGATCTGGTCCTAGACAACCACATCCCTCATCGGCCAGCAGGTGGGAGAGTACCTAGTCTGGAAGTGTAAGCGTGACCTTGTAACATCTGAGGGTCCTTGGGGTGGGTTAAGAGCAACTGCATCCTGAGAATGTTAATATTTCTTTATTTTTTATTGGAAAGGGAGATTTACAGAGAGAAGGAGAGACCGAGAGAGCAGACTTCTGTTCACTGTTTCACTCCCCAAGTGGCCACAATGGCTGGAGCTGAGCCAATCCGAAGCCAAAGAACCAGGAGCTTCTGGGTCTCCCACGCAGGTGCAGGGTCCCAAGGCTTTGAGCCCTCCTCTACGGCTTTCCCAGGCCACAAGCAGGGAGCTAGGTGGGAAGTGGAGCAGCCAGGACATGAACCGGTGCCCATATGGGATGCTATGCCTGAAGGTGGAGGAGTAGCCTGTGGAAGCACCAGTCCCGAAGACGTGCTGTTTCACTTGAAGCAATCAGATAGCTGCAGAAGTGATCTTCAAAGCAGATTGCTAGGTTAACTCTCGGTGGCAGGGGTGGGCTCTAAAGTGCTCCTTTTTCTGCTTGGGAAGTTCCTTAGGGCTTGTTTTCTGGACTGTTTCACTTCAGATGGCCAGCCCTGTGCTGAGTGCCTTTGCTGTCCCTGGAAATGAGAAACACCACAGAAACTTGGAGACAGCCTTCGTGCCAGTCCCAGGCCCCTTCATCAGAGCCCCGTTTCCTTGGACTAGGAATCTTAGCATTTAAACATGAGCTTCTGGGCCTGGCACAATGGCTCAGTGGCTAAATCCTCGTCTTGCAACTGCCAGGATCCCGTATGGGCACCGACTTGTGTCCTGTCTGCTCAGTTTCCCATCTGGCTCCCTACTGTGGCCTGGGAAGCAGTAAAAGATGGCCCAAAGCCTTGGAATTCTGCACCCATGTGGGAGATTAGAGGAAGCTCCTTGCTCCTGAGCTCAGATTGGCTCAGCTCTGGCCATTGCGGCCATTTGTAGAGTGAACCTACAGATGGAAGATCTTTCTATCTCTCCTTGTCTCCATAAATCTGATCTGCCTTTCCAATAAATACAAATATACCTTTACAACAAAACAAAAGCTGTGGGCCCGGTGCAGTGGCCTGGTGGCTAAAGTCCTCACCCTGAACGCACTGAGATTCCATGTGGGTGCCAGTTCTAATCCAGCAGCCCAATTCCCACCCAGGTCCCTGCTTGTGGCCTGGCAGGGTAGGCAAGTACAGCTGGAAGCCTTGGACCTTGCATCCGTGTGGGAGACCTGGCTTCTGGCTTTGGACTGGTGTAGCATTGGCCACTGTGGTCACTTGGGGAGTGAAATAACAGATGAAAGATGTTCCTCTCTGTCTCTCCTCTCTGTATATCTGACTTTGCAATAAAGAATAAATAAATCTTAAACAAAGCAAAACAAAAGCTGTGTAAGCCTGCCCTTGCTTCGTGAAGATCCAGTCCACAGGGTGCAGCCACAGGACGGTGTAATTAGATCATTACTGGGAATGTAGCTAAGGGTAAGGTGCAACAAAGCATAAATTATTTGCATTAACGGGCTCCAACTCCCTGCTGCCTAGGCTGCTCGCTCTGGCAGCCTCGGGGTCTCGGCACTGAGCAACATGGTGCCATGCTGCTCTTGGCCACCAGGCGTCACCCTTTCCCGCGGAGCCACCGCCCGGGTCCCTTTAAGGGCCTGGGAGAAAGCGGGAGGACGTCCGGCTGTGACTTGGCTCGGCCGGCGTCCATCTCCTCTCGCGGTGGGGAGGGTGATCCCACGGCCCTCCACGCCCATCCAGGAAGGGGGTGAGGATGGAGACACATCTGCCCGCCGCAGCGTCCGGTAGAAGGCTGGGCCCGTGTTCGGGACCTGTGGGAACGGGAGATGCGGGCCGCTGGGTGCTCGGCTGTGGAAGGAAGCTCCGGCGGGACCGCATCCCGTGAATGGGAGGGAGGAAGGGGCAGGGTCGAACACCGCCTCCGGAAGGTAAACGGAGGAAAGGACCCCGTGGATGGGGGCGGGGTGGCGTTGGTCAAGGGCGTGGTGTCCAGAGATGGGCTTGTTTTCTGCAGGGGACACGCCTTGGGCTCCAGGCCCCGTGGTTGGTGACATATGGGCCGGAAAGGGACAAGACCTGGGCCTTTGCCAAGGAGGAAGGCCGGTGAGGGCAGGCTGTGACGGAGCCATAAAGACGAGCACAATCTGAATAGGCAGCTACAACAAATATTGATTGAGAGCCGGCCATGTACCACGCTGTGGCTGGGCACCTGGGATTCGGTGTAACACAGTGCAGCCTCGAGCCGGTGTGGGAGTCAGTGGTCCCGCAATCATACAAAGTGGCAGCCTCTTCCCCCTCTTCCATCCCACCCCATCACCAAGGGTGGGCCTGGGGGCTGCCTGGAACCCCGCCTCCCCCAGCTGTGGGAGGCCTGCAGAATAGGGCCAAGGAGCCAGCCAGGGCGTGACCAGGGCTCAGCCTGCAGATCAAAACGAGGCAGAAGGAAAAACCCTGAAACATTCGAAGTGTTTGCAACCTGGTTCCCAAATGACCCTCAGCTTTCCCACCGCTGGGGCACGTCCCGGCTGCTCCGTGTAGAATGTGGGCCTAGGGCTAATGGCGCAATCTGAGGGTCAACTCAGGAGGCTGTGGCCTCGTGCAGAACAAGGGGGAGCCGGGCGGGGAGAGGGCTGGGTTACCAGGTAGCTGCATTTCCCTTTTTATGGATAAAAAATTGTTAGAAGTGTGATATCCATACGAAAGAATGATGTTTTCCCACCCGTTTTTTCCTCCCTGTTGCTACATATCCAGGACATTAAGGATTGATGAAGAACCCCAGTTCCAACCGAAATACCCTTATGTCAACAGGATGGGGACCAGCTCGGCTCCACTCAGCCTGGACAGGCAGACAGTGTAAGGGAAGCCTCTAGAAAAAAAAAAAAAAAAGGAAGCTATGGGAGCTGCCAAGCTGAAGCTTTGCCAGGCAAGAGCCGTGGGGAGTCGCTGCCAAGCTGGGGCGTGGCGGATCTCCTGTGGGCAAAGGTTCGCGGGGCAAGGTGGGCAGGAGACTGGACCTAAAGGCAGCTGGGCAAGGGCAGAGGGAAGTAAGACACTGCTGTTTTGTCCGGGGAGGCTGGGGGAAGCCGTCCCACCCCTGGGAGACACTGACCCAGTTGGAGAAGCCACCCAGCAGGCCTCCCGACTCGGGCCTGGGGAGCTGCAGCCATCAGTGGTCGCACACGAGCGAAGGATGGAGCCGGGACCCCTTTGGGAGCTGTGGAGCCCTCCGTCATCCATCATGGCTGTCTCCCTGGAAGGCTGAGTGAGAGGCAGGGCAGGAGGAGGGGCCCCTCCAGCTTGTGCAAAAGCAGCCCCTTCATCCATCAGGCCTGGACAGTGCCCGGTCTCCCCGAGCCAGCTGATTGCCCTTGGCATCCCCTTGGACCCTGCCACGCAGAGTTCAGCTGGCCTCTGGTGCCGCCCCTCGTCCCTCGCAGGGCCTCCTGAGTTACCCCCAACCTTTCTCTCCCTGTCTGGATGCCAGCTGCCTGGCCCAAATTGCATGTTCAGAAAGCTTTCCCTTCTGATTTTGACCTTAGCTAAACTCCCACTGGGCCCTGTGAGCTCCCCCTGCTCTAGGGGAAGCCCCCCAGCCCCACGCCCTTGACTGTTGTCCAACTCCTCCTCAACCTGGCCAGCTAACAAAGCCTGGCTGTCCCATGGCGGCCCCTGGCCCCTGACCTCACCTCGGCGACCCAGCCCAGGGCGTGCCTGCAGCAGCACAGGCTGCCTTTGTACTTCCTCGAGCTGAAAGCCAGGCCACCACCCTCCCTCCTCCCCATCCTCCCTTCTTGATGATTTTTCTTTCTAGCTTTATTGGCTGACTTTTATTATTATTATTACTGGAAAAGCAGGTTTACAGAGAAGAGAGACAGAGAGAAAGATCTTCCATCTGCTGGTTCACTCCCCAGTTGGCTACAGTAGCCAGAGCTGAGCTGAGCTGAACTCAGGAACCAGGAGCTTCCTCCGGGTCTCCCATGTGGGTGCAGGGTCTCAAGACCTGTGGTTTCCCAGGCAGCAAGCAGGGAGCTGGATGGGAAAGTGGGGCCGCCGGACACGAACCAGCACCCATATTGGATCCCAGCACATGCAGGGTGAGGGCTTTAGCCAGTAAGCTCCTGTGCTGGACCCAGGTTGACTTTTTTGGTAGTAAAAATAATTCATGCTGGACCTGGGCATAGCTCAGTGGCTAAGTCCTCGCCTTGCAAGCGCCGGGATTGCATATGGGTGCTGGTTCATATCCCAACTGCTCCTCTCCATTCCAGCTCCCTGCTTGTGGCCTGGGAAAGCACCAGAGGATGGTCCAGGGCCTTGGAACTCACATGGGGACTCAGAAGAAATTCCTGGTTCCTGGCTTTAGATCAGCTCAGCTCTGGCCATTGCGGCTACTTGGGGAGTGAACCAGCAGACAGAAGACCTTTCTCTCTCCTTCTCTCTGTAAATCTGCCTTTCCAATAAAAATAAATGCATTTTTAAAGTAAGGCATGCTTTTCATTTAACAGTCATAAAAGTAGAAAAACATAAATGTATAATAAGGCATATTTTTAGTTTGTTTTAATACAAAGCTCAGCCCTTCCACCTGGCTCCACCTTCCCAGGAGACACTAACACCTACTCTGTTGGGTATCCAACCCAGGGAAGGCATCAATGAGGGGTCTTTCTTTTTTTTAAGATTTATTAATTTTTATTGGGAAATCAGATCTACAGAGAGAAAGAGAGACAGAAAGACCCTCTGTCCACTGGCTCACTGCCCAAACTGTTGCAATGGCTGGAACTGATCCAAAGCCAGGAGCCAGGAGCCTCCTCTGGGCCTCCTGTATGGGTACAAGGTCCCAAGACTTTGAGCCATCCTTGACTGCCCTCCCGGACCACAGGCAAGGCACTGGATGGGAAGTGGAGCAGCTGGGACACGAACCGGCACCCATATGGGATCCTGGTGCATGCAAGGTGAAGACTTCAGCCACTAGGCTACTGCGCTGGATCCCCAGCAGAAGAGGTCTTAAGGTAAAGTGAGAGAAACTAGTTTGAGTTGTTAAGGCTGAAAATAATTTATCAAAAAAGATTCTGAATAAATTTTTAGATTAAAAATAAAATATGGTTGGGGTAAGCATTTGGCTCAGTGGCTGAGACCACTGTGGCGGAACACGCCCATCCTGAATCCGAGAGCCTGGGTTTGGCTCCTGGCTCTTCTTCCATTTGAGGTGCCCACATTGCCCATGGGAGAGTGCTGAGTTTCAATCCCAGATCCAGTTCCCATTCCCAGCCAACATGTAGCCTGAGAGGCACTCTAGTGCTTTGGCTCCGGCGACCCACGTGGGAGACGGAGACCCAGGGGGAGCTCCTGGCTCCTGATGCCGGCCTGGCCCAGCCCTGGCTGTGAGGATACGGATGGGAGACCTCTCAATGTCTGCCTGTTGCAATACATCCGACAGGATAGCTGGACAGCAGAGGCCTGTGGGAGCCTGTTGAGAAGAGGCTCAACAGGGCAGAGCAGGTGGAAGGCCTCTCACCCGGAGTGCACTTTGCCCCCAGTGAGTCCTTGGATGTGCGTTCATGCTTCCCTGATATACGGCCAACATCTGTGCTTGGTTAGCCTATTATCCTAGATCAAAGTCGGGCTCCTTATCAATAGTTCACACCGATGGTGCTTTGCTCCTGGTGCCTTGGTAGCTCTGCTGGAACGCCCTGCTTACACACACGTGACACGAGTTGTATATCAAACCTGATCATTGTAACCGATGTGTGAGCTGACTTAATGTTTGGAGTGTTGTTTTGCTGAGTGTATATCAACTGGAACCCTGGAAATAAACTGTGTCAGTTGCCCAAGAGAGCACTGTCCCCCCCATTTCTTTTCTGTCCTCCCCAGGAACCCACAAGGTAAACTTGCATCTGCCTACCTGTCCAAAAACAAAATGAACAGTTCTTTTAAAATGAGAGAAGTGTCCCTCTTTCACGATGATGACATATTCTCCAAGGAGGAGCAGGACGTGCCTGGGCAGGTGGGGGGGATGCGGGAGACCAAGCACCCAAGGACGACTGTGCCCACTCCTGTCCTGCAACCGGATTCACAAGGACTTGCCTTGCTCTGGAGGGACCTGTTGGATGGGCCTCTGGGGGGGCGTGCTTGTCCGTTCTAGCCCGGCGGGCAGCTGAGCTAACCGCTGTTCCTCCCACTGATATTTCTGTGGCGTGTCTAGAATCAGATAATGGGAACGTTATGATTCAGAGACCCAGTGACATCATGATGACTGAGCACAAAATGGCCACTTGCCTCTGATCAGATTTCCAGGAGCCTATCACAGGCACTGGATGGTAGCTACATGGATGTTCTAGAAGGCAATTCAAGTTCCATCAGTGAAGTCATCCATTTTCTGCTTATTTTATCTTAGAGTAAGTTGTTCTCTAATACTGGAGGGGCTGGCTGACCTATTGAGATATTAATAAGAGGGGCCGGCCTTTGGCCTTGCCCTCAAGATACAGATCAGGACACCTACATCCTGATGGGAATGTGTGGATTCCAGACCTGATTCTCAGCCCAGCTTCCAACTAATACAGCCCCCAGGCAGCAGCGATGCTCTGGCGGCTGAATCCCTGCCACCCATGCAGGAGACCCGGATTGAAGTCCAGCCTCTTGACTTCAACCTGGCCCAGTCCTGACTTGGAAAGCATTTGGGGAGTAAACCAGGGAATGGAAGATCTTTGTCTCGCAAATATTTTTAAATGTGTATTTCTCACCACTTTATTTCTAGGAATTCATCCTGAGGGAACACCTGTGGCCTATACAAGCCAGAGATGGCGACCCAGGCTGTCCACCTCTGCTTGTGTGCTTAGCAGCAGGCGCGGTCCTGTGGGCTGGCCGGGATGAGCCCAGGCGGCTGAGGCGGGCCTCTTCCCTCGGCTCTGTCCGGGTACCACAGGTGGTGTCCCCTCTGCCCACGGCCTTTGCCTTCCCTGGCCTTGGTATTTGCATTTACAAATGGTGTAGGAGGAATCAGTGAAGACCAGGGCAGTGCATCCTGGAGAACTCAGGTTGGGGTTTGTAGTGGGGAGGCGTGGTGACTTGCTCACTCCGACCCTCTGGGTCCCCTGGGATGAGGGAAGCTGCAAGAAAGAGCATCTGAAAAGGATGGAGAACAAGGAGGAGGCCCAGTCTCCATTGCACAGTTTTCCCATGGTACCTCCTGGGGCCCTGTTAAACCAACTCAGTGGCTCCTTGTGCCTTCTGAAGTGTTCCTGTTTCTGTGCGTGCAGATCCCAGGAACTATCTGGTGTTCTGTTAAGGCAGTGCTGGCTCTAACTGTGGGACCCAGGCTAGCCCAAGCCCCAGCCTAAGGACAGACAGACAGACAGACATACACACGTATCATGTCTTTCCAGGTGTCAACAGCCAGGACATCGCTAAGGTCATAAACACAAGAAAGGTACAGACCATCTCACAGCCTGTGGTCTGTCTTCCCGTTCTCTTGGTTGAATTCCAAGTCCCGGCCCTCTGTTTCCTGTCAACACTTATCAGAAGGCAGAGATCCAAACTTCACCTCCAGGAAGAGAGCCCTTGGAAATTGCTGGCAAATACCCAAGAGCCTAACCCCATCTCAGGGATGGAGGGTCCACACCCAGTCCCCAGATGAGGAGCTGGAAGGTTGCTGGTCAAGGCACAGGCTCTGGGTCAGGCAAACCATGCTGCCTTCGATGACCCTGTGACCTTGGGAAAGTCACCCAACTTGTAGGAGCCTCCTGGGTGCGGCAGACTGAACTGGATCTCCACCTGGTCTGTAGGTGGAAACCCTCATCTAATAGGAGGAGTGTGCATTTGGGTGAGAGTTAAGATGCCCACTTCCCACGTGGGTTCAAATCCCACCTCTACTTTGGATTTCAGCTATCTGTTAATGTGCTCCTGGGAGGCAGTGGGTGATGGCTCTAGTGGGTCCCCGCCACCCACATGGGAGATTCAGACTGAGTTCTGAGCTACTGGCTTTGGCCTGGCTCAGCCTGGGGTATTGTGAACACTTCGAGAATGAACCAGCTGATGTCTGTGTGTACCTTTCTCTGTGTCTATCTGCCTTTTGAATAAAATGAGAATAAATATATTTAAAAAGAGAGAGAGAGAGTTATCAGAGCTGCTTCTCTCTGTGCAAGCAGACAAGAGGTCATGTGAGGACACAGGGAGAAGGCGGCTGTCTACAAGCCCAAGGGAGAGGCAGAGAGAGAGGGAGCGAGAGAGAATGCACCCGTAACCAACCCTGATGGCGCCTTGATCCTGAACTTGTCACCTCTAGAACTAATAGGAAAAGACGTTTCTGTTGTGTAAGCTATGCAGTTTCTGGTGCTCCGTCCGGCAGTCAGAGCTGACTAACACCGGCTGCCTCGTCTGAAAAGCAGAGCTGTGCATCAGCACTCGCATCATCAGGATATTTGGGACTATAACAAGGTAGCGCACGTGAACAGCCTGCCGGCTTACTTCGGTGACAGCACCTTCAGCGCCTGGAACACTGCCTTGGCTGTAGTGGCTGTTTGCTAAATACCCATCAAATGCATCAATGCAGCTGTCAGAAACGGAAACTGCCACACTGAATGCCCAGCCTTTATTTCCTTGATCATTCATCACTGATCCACTGAAAATGACAACTGGATTAAAGGGGTTAATGGGGCCAGCACAGTGGCTCAATCGGCTGATCCTCCACCTCCAAGCACTGACATTCTATTTGGGTTCATTTCACAGGTGCTCTGCTTCCCATCCAGCTCCCTGCTTATGACCTGGCCCAAAGCCTTGATGCCCACATGGGAGGCCCAGAAGAAGCTTCTGGCTCCTGGTTTTGGATCAACTCAGTTTTAACTGTAGTGGCCATTTGGGGAATGAACCAGCAAATGGAAGCTCTCTCTGCTTCTCCCTCTCTGTAAATTTGCCTAATAAAAAATAATTTTTTTAAAAAAGTGATTTTATGGGCCTGGCACTGTGGCCTACCAGCTAAAGTCCTCGCCTTGGACATAGCCAGAGCAGAGCCCGGAGCCAGGAGCTTCTTTTGGGTCTCTCAGCGCAAGTGCAGAATCCCAAGGGGCTTTGGGCCATTAGCAGGGAGCTGGATGGGAAGTGAAACAGCCATGATAAGAACTGATGCCCATATGGGATCCTGCCATGTGTAAGGTGAGGAATTAACCATTAGGCTGCTGTGCCAGACTCCAAGCTCCCATTTCTAATTGGATCTATTAACTTTGTATTGTTGATGAACTGGGAAAGGCAGCATTGAGTTGTGAACCCTGGTTGGAGCCTGAAGACCACAGGTGGGGGAGGCTGACTGGGGAAGGTTGCAGGATTGCTGCAGTTTGGCCCTGGGAGTGTCCTGGGAGGGGCTGATCTGGGGTAGAAAGCTGCAGGCCCCCCTCCAGGTGCTTGGAGATGCAAATGATGGGACAATAGGGCCTTGTTTCTGTTCCCATCCCACTTAAGGTAGATCTGGGTCCCTGGGAGGCAAGGCTCCTCCAGCTCAGCCATGGTGAGACTGGGCTCTGGGGCCCTGGGACAGGCAGGCAGAGGCCTCCCCATGCACTGACCACCCTGCCTCTCCCCCGCTCTCTCCAGGACAATCTTAGTAGGAGCAAGCCCCGGTGAGTACTTGGGCTCCTGATTCCTGCTTGTCTCCTCTCTCGTCTTCACCTCTCTCCTATGCTTTGCCTGAGCCCTCCCAGCCAGTGAGGCCATTCCTGTGCCCCTCCACCCCTGGTACGAGGCTCCCTCAGCCTCCCACTCACGACCTGAACTTCACCTTCACCGCCGGCTTGACCCTCCTGGACACTAGCTCTGCCCCAGTCTCCTGCTGCGCCTCACTCACACCCTTGTGCTTCTGGGCTCCTGGTATGCAGTGTGCAGCCAACACAACCTTGGGGCCAGGTGCCCGGGGCAGGGTCGGGGGATCCCTTAGGCAGAGTTCATGAGATTCTGCTTGCAGGTTGGGGTCCCCATCCTACCCTCAAGATACATGGGTAAGTGGCATGCTGAGCAAGGGGCTCCTCAAGCTGGGCTCCCCTTAGATGGCTCTGGATATCTGCTGCTCACCAGGGTCCAGCTATGGAGACTGGCTCTCTCACCCACCTGGGTCTGAATATACAGTTGCAGGGGTAGGGGACTGGCATGGGTGGAATGGGTAGCTAGCTGGGAGGCTCTCTGGTTTCCAACATGCCTGCTTCATCGGCCTGCACCCATGGTGTCTCTGAGCTGAAGCACTAAAGGCCCCTGTCAAGGGTAGATGGCTTATTGTTCTGGGGAGAATCAGGTGCAATATGGGGCCAGGCAGGGAGGGGGCTAGGCCACTGTGTCTGTCCAAGCTCCCCAGCTTGGAAAGAAGTACCCCCAAGCCAGCTCTTCCAGCTGCTCCAGAGACCTGGAAACAGAGGGTAGGTCTAGCTGCTGAGCTGCAACAGGGCGGGGGCTGAGGCAGCGGCCACCGACCATCCCTGACTGCTGTGTCCCTGTGCTTAGCATCTCTTCTTGAAGGCCCAGGACGAGGCCCAGGACGAGGAGCAGGAAGAAGAGGACAAATATGAGCTGAGGCCCTGTGAGGGTCTGCCCCTCAGTCTGGCCCCTGCCCACCTAGCTGATACTGAGGACTCCTTGTACCTGGGTGAGGGTTGGCACAGAGGGCGGATGCTTGGGCACCACTGAGAAAAAGAAAACAGGCCTTGCCTCTAACTCTGGGCTGGGCATGGGCACAGGGGTGGAGGGAATGAGGGAGGGCGGAAGGCAGAGGGCCCTGGAAGCAGTGTGGAAACGGAGAAGAACTGTGGGGCACGGTAACCATGGGAACAGAGTGAGCAGGAGGTGCAGAAAGAGCCCCCTCTGAGAGCCCAGCATAAATTCAGGCTGGACAGAGGTGCCAGGGCAGAGGTGCCAGGAGAGAGACGGGGGGGGGGGGCGGGGGGCAGGGGCAGCTGGCCACCTCCTGTTGTCATAGAGACAGCTGTCAGGAAACCAATGAGCTGGCAGCAGAGGGAGGGAGGAGGAGATGGAGAGGCTGGGGTTGGGGGAGGGAGGGAAACCGGGAATCTAGGAGGGAGGAACCCAGCAACCCACATGCCCTGCAATCTCTTTCAGATCGCTCCGGCCCCCTGGGCCCACCTAAGGCTCAGCCAGCCCTGCCTTGGTCTTTTGACAGTCCCTCCCTCCCCAGCCGCCCCTCCCCGGGCTGCTGGGTTCCAGTGAGTAAATCTTGTCGGCAGCTCCTTCTCCAATGCCAGAATTTGCCCTCAAGAGGTCTCCGCCTGCTCAGAGGCACCTGCATGTGTCCTGTGTCTTGAGTCGAGGCAGGGCTATTACCCGACCCTTGGAGCCTTTGTCGCCTGGCTGGGCCTCTCAGTTCCACCCCCAGTAGAGGACAAGCTCAGCTGTCCCTCGTCCAGACAGAAAAGAAGCCCTCCACTCCCATCATGACCCTGGCTGTGGCCTTTGAAAGTTACTACTTTCATCATGTATTTTATTGGCATAAAAAAAAAAAAATCCAGGGTGAGACACAGCCGGGAGGAGCCACAGCAGAGGGACAGAGAACAGTACCTGCTTTCCTGGCTGCCTCCCTGTGCGTTGCGGCATGGGGTCTTAGAGACTGCACAGATAGCTACAACCCTCAGTGCCCCCAAGCTTGCCCTCCCCGCGGCTCAGTTCCCTTCCTCCACACCCCACCCCCCCATGGGCCACACTGTGTCCACAGGTGAAAGTGGCCCTGAACCAACAGGTTACCTTGACACAGAGCCCATCGTGATGGGGAGGCAAGGTAATAAGGCCCTCCCTGTTTCTGTCGCTCCATCCTGGAGAGGTGTGTCCTTCCTGGGGCTGTGCCTGCCCTGCCCTGGCCTGGGCGGGCTGCCTGCTGCCTGCCATGCCCCTAAGGCAAGCAGTCCAGGTGGCATTACCTCCAAGGAGGACAATAAGTCCAGCGTCCTGATGTACTATGCTTGAGATCACACCAAAACAGACTCCCTTGACCTTCAGGTCCTGTCCTTACCTGGTGGGGCCTACTGGTCTTACTGTCTCCTATTCCCCTCACATCGCCATTGCTATTTTATGTCAGGATCCCCAAACCCTGGGGTGTCAGGACATGGAGGGATCTCACCAACACACTTTTGTCCCAAGAAGGGAGGCCTCCTCCTGCCAAGGCCAAACAGCTAATGTGTGCACCCAGTAGTCAGTGAACCTGAATGACCTTGGGAGTGGCTTTGAACTTTGGAGCTGCCTAAGGTCACTTGGTGCGGTGCCTGGTTAACTGGCTAGGAGGTCAAGCCAGGCAACCTTGGGGCACTGGAGTGCTGGGCCAGGGGTGATGTGGGGCGCCCCTCAGAGCTTTAACACAGACCTTTCACTTCCGAGCTCCCTCCTCCTACCCCCTGCTACCCTTGACCAGAAGGTCCCCTTTCTCCTTCCAGAGCGGGATAGTCCAGCCAGAGCGGTGAGTGGCCCTTCCCACACACTTTAGGGTTCAGGCTGGGAAGATGGTGGGGGACCTGCAAGGCAAGAACCAGTCTCCCAGCAAAGCCCTTCTCCATCTGCCTCGGGTCCCTGGCAGGTATAAGCTGGCTGGTTGCCCAAGCCTCCCTCCCTGCTACCTGCATCCTCTGAGAGTTGGGAGAAGAGATCCCCGCTTGTAGGCAGAGGAGCCATCAGAATCACCAAGCTGGCTCCCATGAGAGAGGCAGGCCGTGTGGTTCCCAGACCTGCCCCTTAAGCCACTGGCCCTTAAGTGTAGCCCCAGGGCTGGTCAAATGCATGGCCCCATACACCCCTCCTGACCTCAAGGGCTGAGGCCTCCAAAGCCACCTGAGGACAACATCTACTTGGAGTGTGAGCCCGGCCGGGTGAGTGCCTCCCTACCCACTGCAGACCTGGCCTGCCCTGCATGTGCAGCTGGCTCATCTTCCATTTCTCCCCTCCTCCCTTCTGCCACATATCCACTTTCAGACACCCTTCTGCCTTTGGTCCTGCTGACCTGAACTGGGACCAGGGAGATGATGCCTATGGCATGGGCTGGGTGGGGTCTCCCGGATGCCACAGCCTGGGCTGGACGGCTCAGGTGGCGGGACGGCAGCTATTCTCTGTGCCCCTCTGGCCAATCTGGCTTTCTTCGTCCCCTGTCCCGGCTGACTGAGCGTAGCCTTGCCTCTCTGTTTTAGTCTGGGCTTTGACTCAGGATTGGAGCTCCCTAGACCTGGTGTCCCCAGTCCTGCCAAGGACACCAGTGGCACCCAGATGAGGGCCCCACATGAGAGCGACAGAGACACCAACCTGGGGGCTTCCCCATCCCAGAGCTGTGGACAGGGGAACCTCCTTGCCTTACCCCAGGGGAGCTGGCAGTGGTAATTGTAAGGGGGTTAGCTTGGGCCACTGGGCTTCCTCATGAAGGAGAGAAGAAAGACCCCATGCTCTGTTTCACAGGTGCCCCGCAGCAACTCAGGGAGTTTGCGATGTAAAAGGCTGGTGGTTGAGGGGACAAGACCTGGGAATAGGGCAAGGGGTGGGGGCCAGAGTTAAGAGTGGGACCCTCCCCCCACCCAGATGGGGCAGGCCTGCTGGGTCACATCCTTTCTTGACCAGACCTCCTGCATCCCGGGGAGCAGCAGGCATCCCCTCTAAAGGTGAGTGAGGGCGGGGAGCATCTGCAGCATGAGCCGGGTGGATCCTTAGGGTCCCCTTCACCTAAGGGTCCCTGCAGCACCACCTCCAGCTGTGATCAGGCCCGGAGAGGACCCTTTGTGGGCACCAGCTCAGGAAGCTGCTAGTTAGTCCTGAGAGCATTCCCCATGAAAAGGTCACTGGTGGCCTAGCTGGGTGTGGAGCACTGGGTGCCCTGCCCTGGGGAAGCTGCCCCAGCAGCCTCCTAGGCCGAAAGCCCTGCCAGTCCCAGCTCCCGGATTGCTTCTTGCAGCAGGCAGGAGACCATCTCTTCCTCGTGAGGCTCCCAGCCTGAGCAACTCAGCTGCGGAGGTGAGGAGGGACGGGAAGGGGGAGGCAGAGCCCCAGCATCCTCACCCAGGAATTTGCCCGGGCTGAGGTGGGCACCCCCACCAGGAGCAGGAACCCCCATCCTGTGCACAGGCCGGTACCTGCAGGGACGGCTGTTCGGTGGGCTGGGAGACACAGAGGCATGCGTTCTCTACTACCCATGCCGAACCCGTGTCCTGAAGGTATGGGTGTGTGTGTATGTGGAGAGTGTGCAGGTCGCCAGCTTTCTTGGGCAGCCCTGGTATTCCAGCATCTCTGATCATCAGGCAGTGGAGAGTGCCCTGTTCTGCTTGCAAAAGGTGGGATGCCTCAGGGCTGTGATCCGCTGAGATGGCAGGAGTGGGCGGGACCGGTGGGGTCTGGGCGCTCGGGGGCCCCATAGCTCGCAACCTCTCACCCAGCTGTGCTCCTCCAAGGCCGAGTCTACAACGTCCCCATCCGTCGGCTGGACAGTGGAGGTTGCTTTGCTCTGGGCCTGGAGAACAGGCTCCACAAGGAGGTGGGAGCTGGTGAAGACGCCTAAGGCTAACTCTGTATTTTTCTGGAATGGGTCCAAATAAGGGGTCCTCCTGTTTGCATGCGGGTGAAGGGTGTTTGTGCATAGAATGAAGCCAGCTGGGAGAAGGCAAGGGGCCAGGTAGTCCAGCTCTTCTGGCCTTACCCCGTTTCTCCCATGGGAGACTCGCAGGGCCTGCCTCCCACATTGCTCTTCTTCTCTGTGGTGGCCGTGGTCCAGCACTACATCCAGCACCCCCTGCCCCTTGTGGACAGGCACGGGGGCAGCTGGGGCGTCACCTGCCTGCTATTCCCCACCAAGCCCTGAGGGCCAGGTATACACCCCTCTTTGGCCCTGCATGTCCCTCTCACCTGTCCCTGGCATTCCAGTCTCTCTCCGAGCCCCCTACCAGCCTCCCATGAGAAGCTCTGGCAACGCTACCCAGAGAGTGGAAGAAGGGTGCTGAAGGCCCCACCCAGGCTCACCCAGATCTTGACACTGTCCCCTTCTAGCTGTGTCTCCAAGATTACTCCCCAGTCGCAGCCTCAAGGTGTCTTACCCCGGTTGCTGTGGCCCCCCACACCACGGGAACGGGAGAGATGAGCCTGCCCCATCAGGCTGAGCCCCAGAACACAACAGTGGCACTGCTTGAACGGGGAAAAAAAATCGGGACACATTCATCATCTCTCCAACCCCAGGGAAGGGCATGGGTTGTTCTGCACCTGACACACTTGCAATCAACATTTGTTGAACCAGATCTTGAACCTGGGTGAAGCCAAGATAGCCACTGCCAGGCTCGGGTTCTCACTGTGCCAGGGCCGGCTCACTGGCACTCACTCTCCCACGGAGCTGCAGTAGGCCAGGTCTCGAGGGGAAAGGGCCAAGTCCCATTTCTGCCCAGATTGGGCCTTTAGCCCTTACACGGCCAGTGCCAAAAAGGACAAAGGCTAGGCGGCCAATTTGAGGCGTTGGTTTGTTTGTGGGGCTTGCAGGGAGACGCAGACCTGTCTCTGTCACCACCCTCAAGATGAGAATGGAGCCCAGGAACCCCTCGTTCAACACCAGCTAACTGTCCAGGGTTCCGGATGGAGAGATGATTCTGCGTGCATGTGGTGTAGTCTACAGTCGGGAAGACAGCAGATCCCAGCAGATAACTGGGACGCCCCAGTGTGGGATCCTACGCGACAGAAGGCTGGATACGGCAGCGCCCGAACTAGCAGGCGGTGGAGAGGCTGGAGGCCCTCTGGGGGCGCAGACCCGAAGGCGCGGCTAGGGTCGGGGGGCTTGGAGACAGACCGCAGCCTGCGCACGGGATCCAGGGGCGGGGGCGGCCCTGAGCCCCGGACCCTGGCGCTGCGCCCGGAACACCCCGTGCCGGAAGCGCCATGTGACCATGACAAGGCAGAAATCAGGACCGCAACGAAACAAAGAGCTGCTCGGGGCGGGTGTGGGATTGTTGCCTCTCCACCAACTCCAGGCGCGGGAGCGCGGGGTGCGGCCGGCACAGTCGGGGAGGCAGGGCAGACTGAGGACGCGTGCAGGTGCAGGGAGCGTCTGTGCAGGAACTGGCCGGGTCTGCTTTCCGGGCCTCTGTGATACAGGGGAAGACCAATGGACTCAGGCCTAAGTGGGGACGGCCGCAGAGTGAGGCGCCCGGTGGGCGGTCCCCTCGCCTGCTTGTCCCGCCCGAACACGTGAGCGCTGGCACTGTCAAAGTCACCGCCGGGCTGTCGTTTCCGGCCGGGCTCCGGGAGGGGGCTGGGGCTAGAAGCAAATGGCTTGGCTGGAAGGACAGACGAGGATTTGCAGCTAGTAGAAGCAGAAGCGGGTGGATGGGAGACTGCTCCCCACCCCAGGCTTCTCGGTCAAGGCCAGACAGCCCAGCCCTGGCGCCTTCGGGTGGGAGTCCAGGCAGGAACCCAGGGCTGGGGAGGTTGGAGAGCTTCAGGGTACAGATGACCTGTTGCACCCTCCTGGGAGAGCCTTCCGGACCGGCTGGGGGCATGAGGTCTGCGGTGGGAGAGTAAAAGGCAGGAGGTGCTCTTGTCGAAAGTCAGCCTGGGGCCTCCCTTCCTCAGTCCCGGCCAGGGTGAGGACAGTTGTGTGACTTGGACCCCAGGACAGAAAAGCGCCATCCAGTACCACAGGGCTCTGGGGGAATGTGCCTGGGGCACTCCCTGGCAACCGCCTGTGTAGTCCCAGGACCCTGCAGCTATCACCACCCACTATTGTGAAATTACGCCCAGAGCACTTGGGATGGGTGGCAAGGATCACCAAGTAGGCCAAGTATCCTGGATTCCTCTAAGCTGCCAACATTCCCTTGATCAAGACTTGCTTTGTTTCAGCGTCCAGCCCAGTACTAACCCACGGAGCTTTCTGTGAAGATGGGAGCCCTTTATTTACGCGTTGTCCGTCAGCCTCAAGTGGTTATTGAGCGCTTGTCATGTGACCAGGAGGACCAAGGAACTGACCTGCTTGTTAATAATTTGTTTAATTTAACTAGCCCTGTTGTAGTAATGGCTGTTGTTTTGTTCCAAGATGGGGGTCGTGGGGAGGGAGCAGGGTGTGGAGAGAGGCAGTGGCAGAAGGGGCTAGGTCTGCAGGACCCTGTCTCTGGCAGGAATGTGGGTACTGGGAGGCATGAAGGATGTGAGCCAGGGGTGTGCTGCAGGCACGGATGGCATCGATAGCATTTTAGCAGTGTTAGTGTATCACCATGACTGTGTAGTGCCGAAGGGGCAGCCCACAGGTGGGGAAGAATTAGGGGTGCAGGCTTTTTCACAAGTCAGGCAAGCGATGCTGCTCCTGGATTCCTTACCATGTTAGTGTCCCCCTTAGATCCCACCCAGATTTCCTCTTACCCGATAAGCTGGATGGTAGAAAATCCTTGGCAGGGCCCAGTGCGGTGGCCTAGCAGCTAGTCCTCACCTTGAACATGCCAGGATCCCATATGGGTGCCAGTTCTAATCCTGGGCGCTCTGCTTCCCATCCAGCTCCCTGCTTGTGGCGTGGGAAAGCAGTCAAGGATGGTCCAAAGTCTTGGGGATGCTGCACCCATGTGGGAGATCCGGAAGAGCCTCCTGGCTCCTGACTTTGGATCGGCGCAGCTCCAGCTGTTGCAGTCCCTTGGGGAGTGAATCATCAGATGTAAGATCTTCCTCTCTGTCTCTCCTCCTCTCTATGTATCTGACTTGGCAATAAAAATAAATAAATCTTAAAAAAAAAAAATCCTCGGCAGGGTTACCAATTGGGGGAGGGTTGAAGGAACCGAGAAGGGCCTGCTGGTGAAGTCCACGTGTGCCTGGAGGTGGTCTGTCTGTGGGACAAAGTAAACCAAGGCACTGTGTAGCTGGGAAGGGTTGGAAAGCCATGGCTAAGGCAGCAGGCATAGCTGCATCTGCTGGGGCTCAGAGGGTTTCAGCTGCTACCCAGCGAACTTTTGGCTTTGATTTCTGAAGAAGCAGCCTGGCTTTGGACAGGAAAATGTGTAGGAGGGCACGAGTTTGATTCTGCCTCAGTTGCTTACTTCCTCTTTAATCATAACCTCAATCTCTCTACTTTAAAAACACATATATGGGCCCAGTGCGGTTGCCTAGTGGCTGAAGTTCACACCTAGTGTCTACCAGAATCCCATATGGGTGCCAGTTTGTGTCCTGGCTGCTCCATGTCACATCCAGTTCCCTACCTGTGGCCTGGGAAAGGTAGAGGATAGCTCAAAACCTTGAGGCTCTTGCATCAACATGGGAGACCCAGAAGAAGCTCTTGGCTCCTGATTTCAGATTGGCTCAGCTCTGGCTGTTGCGACCACTTAGGGCGTGAACCAGAGGACAGAAGATCTTTCTCTATATATCTCCCTCTTGCTGTATATCTGCCTGTATCAGATTTTATTGGAAAATATATATATATATATCCCTCCTCCCAGTATTTGAAAGGTAGCATGACAGGATGACAGGAGCTGGGCAGGGGACGGGGACAGGATGGGTAACAAGTTCTCCAATCCACTGGTTCACTGCCTAAATGCCTAAGACTAGAGCTGGGCAGGGCCAGGAGCTTCAGATTTTCCAGCTGCGTAGCAGGGCCCAAGCAGCTGCGTTGGATTGGAACCAGCAGGCCAACAGGGGCTACAGGTGATTTTAGCTTCATCTTAACACTGTACCACAGTGCCTGCCCATCTTCACTTTTTTTTTTTCACTTTTTTTTTTCAAATCGGGATTTTTTTTTTAGATTTATTTTTATTTTTTTTTTTTTTATTGGAAAGGCAGATATACAGAGAGGAGAGACAGAGAGGAAGATCTTCCGTCTGATGATTCACTCCCCAAGTGAGCACAACGGGCCGATACTATGCCAATCCGAAGCCAGGAGCCTCTTCCGGGTCTCCCACGCAGGTGCAGGTTCCCAAAGCTTTGGGCCGTCCTCGACTGCCTTCCCGGGCCACAGGCAGGGAGCTGGAAGGGAAGCGGGGCTGCCGGGGTTAGAACCGGCGCCCATATGGGATCCCGGGCGTGCAAGGCGAGCCTTTAACCACTTGCGCCACTGCGCCGGGCCCTCAAATCGGGATTTTTTTTTGTGCTTGTTTGTTAATCAGGGGTTTAAAAAAATCCCTCCCTCCCTCCCTCCTTCCTCCATCCTTTCCTTCCTTCCTTTCTATCATAGATACAGAAAGAGAGGGAGAAACAGAGAGGGAGAGAATCTTCTACCTGCTGTTATATTCCCCAGATGGCTGCAAAGACCAGAGCTGGGTTGGCTGGAGCCAGGAGCTTCCTCCAGGTCGGCCACACGGATACAGAGGCCCAAGCACCTGGGCTGCTTTTCACTGCTTTCTTGGTGCTTTAGCAGGGAACTGGATCAGAAATAGAACAGCCAGGATACCAACCAGTACCCATACAGGTTGCCAGCATTGCAGCTGGTGGCTTTATCTGCTTTGCCGCAGTGCTGTCCTTGCCACATTTTAGAATGTGTCTCACATGGGCAGTTGTGTGGGACAGCAGATTCAATCACTGTGGGACACCTGCATCCCACGTTGGAATCCCTGGTTGGAGTATTGGTTTCTCTGCTTCTGATTCCATTTTCTATGTTGTACACCTGGAAGGTAGATGATAATCCAGGTCTTTGGACCCCTGCCACGCATCTGGTGCTCTGGGCTCCTCTGCTTCAGCCTGATCCAACCTTTCCTGTGGCAGGCATTTGGGGAGTGAAGCAGAGGATGGAAGTTCATTCTCTCTCTCTCTCTCTCTCTCCTTTTCAAATAAAATGAAATGAAGATGAAAAAAAAAATCAGGCTAGTCATAGCATGTTACATCTAGGATTCTTGTGAAAATGAGAAATAACAGCTATAATGTATGTCACATATACTTAGCAGAACAGAGGCTGACATGTATGGGAGCCAAACGGTTGGTACCTGAGAATAAGCACAGTTTTGGACAGGCAAGTCCTGGTCAGCAGGTGCCCCATTTTGCAGGGCTTTCCTTGGCTTGGTCTTCCCCTACGCGCACGCGTGCACACACACACACACACCTGTGGGTGTGGCAGCACTGTGGTGATTACGGTTTTGTTTACTCACTTTGCTGTCCTATTGTTAGGGGAGCAGGCATGTGACCTGGGTCTGGCTTGAGCCAACAGGGCTGATCCTACTATCCAGAGGGCTCCAATGGTCATTAATGGGGACAGCAAGGTTGTTGTAAAAGGACTTTTATGGGGGGGATCCCCAGCGCCTATAAAACTGTACTACATAATATAATGTAAGCAACAATAAAAAAAAAATAATAATACAATGTTATGACAGGAAATGACTGAAAATATCAGTAGCACAACTCAGCAGTTGTTTCCTTTGAATGTTGACCATTTTCAAGTTCTTATACAAAAGCAAGTATTCTTAATTTGTTGACATTTTCTGAAATTACAAGTGACTGCGAGAATATTAATTTTGTACAAAATAAAGTTAGCATATTCAATTTATCCACTTAGAGCAAATAAATTTTTAATAATAAATGGGAATGTACCTTTTTCAAATAGTGGAATTCTCACATCATTATTAATTTATAATTTGGGATATTTTTGAATAAAATGTCTCATTTTACTACATGTTGTAGACATCTCAAAAAAAAAAAAAAAAAAAAGGACTTTTAAAAGATCATTTACTGGGCCCAGCACGGCAGCCTAGTGGCTAAAGTCCTTGCTTTGCACATGCCAGAATCCCATATGGGTGTCAGTTCTATTCCTGGCTGCTCTACTTCCCATCCAGCTCCCTGCTTGTGGCCTGGGAAAGCAGTCGAGGACGGCCCAAAACCTTGGGACCCTGCACCTGTGTGGGAGACCCAGAAGAGCCTCCTGGCTTTGGATCAGCTCAGTTCTGGCCATTGCAGCCATCTGGGGAGTGAAACAGCAGATGGAAGATCTTCCTCTCTGTATATCTGACTTTCCAATGCAAATGAATAAATCTTTTACAAAATGAGTATTTACTTATTTTGAAAAGAGTTACAGAGAGAGAGAGATTCCCTTAGTTGACTGCAAGAATTCCCACACTGGGCCAGCTCAAGGCCAGGAGACAGGAGCTTCCCCCAGGCCTCCTATGTAGGTGCATGGGCCCAAATACTTAGCTCATCCTCTGCTGCTTTCTTGGGCACATTGGAAGAGATTTGGAACAAGGTGGAACAGCCAGTACTCAAACCAAAATTCATATGAGACGCTGGCATTCCAGATGGTGATGAACCCACTATGCTACAGCTCTGGCCCCTGTAAAAGATGTTTCTTTTCCATACTTTGAAAACCCGTTGTGCAGAGGTCCACGGGGAACAGAAAAATACCAGGATAGTGGCTTCTGAATGTGGATCATTATGATGACATCATGGGAGAGAAAACACAGACACACACAACCAACGGAGCCAGCATTTTGTGGAAGAACATTATTTCATTTAAAGGGTTTTCCTTGGAACTCACACTGTTCCTTTTTGGGCGTGGGGCTGGGTGTTAGGGAGTAAAAACATGACAAGAAAGTGTCCAAATATGCATGTTCACTACAGCTGCAGTTCTGTAAAAAGATTTATTTATTTTTATTAGAAACATTTACCGAGAGAAGGTGAGAGCACAGAAAGAAAGATCTTCCATCCCCTGATTCAATCCCCAAATGGCTCCAACAGCCACAGCTGTGCTGATCCGAAGCAAGGAGCCCGGAGCTTTTTCTAGGTCTCCCATGTGAGTGCAGCATCCCAAGGACTTGGGCCGTCCTCGACTGCTTTCTCAGACCACAAGCAGGGAGCTGGATGGGAAGTGGAGCAGCCGGAACATGAACCAGCATTCAGGTGGGATATTGGTACTAAAGGGTGGAAGATTGGCCAACAAAGTCACGGCGTTGGCCCCTAAAGCTTTCTGTTGTTGTTTTGTTTTTAATGGTTTCTCAATCCATGATTACTTAAACCCATATTCATGTAATCCATGGATTCAGAGGACCTCATGACCTTGCTTTCACGTCATTTGATTTTACTGGGCTTGTTCTCTCATTTTCAGATGACATAGGATGAGGGGGTTTAGGTGTCCCCAAAGTGCCTTCCCCTAAGTGCCTGGAATCACATACAGTCTCTTGGGGTTGAGCCTCTCTCACTGCCTTGGCAGCTTCAGCTGCCTATCCCCTGCTCAGCCCCACCAGGTTTGCCACTGTGTGGCCTTTGGGGATCAGTGCCTGATGCACCCCGGATTAAGTGATTATCCTGCAGACACAGCCAATAAAAGGCAGGCATGTAAAGGCAGGCATGTCCTGGGATCAGGCATGGATTGACACGACTTCCCCACAGGCCTGAAAGTAAGAATGACAAAAGGTTAAAGATTAGAAGCAAATGCAACAGCACACACTGAGATAGGGGCTATGTGGAGAGAGAGAAGTTCTGCCAAGCCGATCCAGGACACAGGAGCTACCAACAGGGCAGCTAGGGATTGCAGACCCTGGGGCTGGGTTCTTGGGACAGTGTCAGAACCAGGTGTATTTTCTGGGAACTCCCATGCCTGTCACACGTTGCTCCGAGATGCAATGCTCATAAGCCAAGGCCACATTGAAAGTGTCCTTGCCCACGTGCACACTTCCCGAACGAGCCTGAAGAAGCCTTCTCTGCCTTTAGGAAGGCTTCCAACAGAGAGACCTTGGGCAGGCTGATGGCCAGGCCCCCAGCTGTGCAGGTTCTTGAAGCTGGGAGCTGGGACAGCTGGGAGGCCTGGGAGAGGAGCGGCTGGTGAGCCCTGGCCTTGGCTGCCCCTGGTTGCCACCCCCTCCCTGTGAGGCAGAGGCAAGGCTGGGAGGCTCCTGCCTAATTCCCAAAACCTGGCAGCTGGCCCTGCAGCTGATGCAAGGCCAGGGCTGACTGAGCTCAGCCTATTCTCAGCACCAGGAACCTCTCCTACTCATCCACCCTGGAAACCATGGCTGCTTACTAGCTCTCCCCACCTCAGCCGTGCTGGGTTTCCAGCTCCATTCCTTCTGAGAGCAGAGTCTGGCTACCCAGCAGTCGGAAAGCAGAGAGCTAGGGGGTATCCTTGAGTTAGACTTTCCTATTTTTTAAGAGGCCTAAGTATTTATTTGGTAGGCAGAGCAGGAGGTGTGGGGGAAGTGAGGGATTGATGCTTGTAACAGCTGAGGCTGAGCCAAGCCAAAGCCAGAAGCCTGGAACTCCGGCTGGGTCTCCCATGGCAGGGAGGACTCAAGTACTTGCACCATCACCTGCTGCTTCTTAGGTGCATTAGCAGGAAGGTGGATCAGAAGCACAATAGTTAGCACTATAGCCAAGCACTACGATGGGGGAACTGGTATCCCAGTAGCAGCTTAAGCCACTGCACCACAACACTGACTCCTCCCTGGGGACTTCTGAACCACTCCTTACTACCCTGCACAGGAACCCAGAGGCCCTTGCTGTCCCCCTGGAACGCATCCAGGAAAAATGAGGGGCCTGAGCACTCCTCAAGTTCTGACCCCCAGTTCTGTCCATCCTAGCACATTCCCTCTTCAGAGAGAGGTCAGACAACCCCAGGGCAGCACCCTCCAGGTTTTCTGACTCTGGAACGAGGTGGGTTTGCTTCCACCTGCTTGTCCCTCTCACTCTGGACAGCTGGGACCAGAGTAGGGCCTGCAGCCAGCCCATCCACGGCCCTCAATATGTCATCCACTCAGAACCGGGATTCATTCAGTATCCATCAACTGAAAGCCCAATAGTAGGGGCCAGTGTGATGGTTCAACTTGCTAATCCTACACCTGTAAGCACTGGGATTCCACATGGACACTGATTCATGTCCTGGCTATTCCAGCTCCCTGCTTATGGACTGAGAAAGCAGCAGAACATGGCCCAAATCCTCGGGACCTTGCACCTGCATGGAAAGCCTGGAAGAAGCTCCTGGCTTTTGGCTTCAGATCAACTCAGCTCTAGCTGTTGGCCATTTGAGAAATAAACCAGGAGTTGGAAGTCTCTGTTTCTTCTCTCTGTAGATCTCTTTGTGCAACACAAATAAATCTTTAAAAAAAAAAAAAAAAGAGAGAACCCAAAAGTAGTTACTCGGCAGGTAATAACTTTGTGACACCTGTTCTATGTGCCTCCTCTTGTAAGATGCTCCCAGCTTTAGTGATGCTTCAAGGGAGCCTTGGGAGTGCTCTCCTTGGAGAAGCTGAGGTCCTGGGAGTAGAAGCAGCAGGCCAAGGGTTCATACCCCAAGTTGCCTTCATCCAATCCCACAAGTGTGCACTAGGCAGGCTTGCCTGTTGTGGCAGGTCCAGTTTAGGTAGGAGGCACAAAGGGGCGTTTCTCGTGGACAATGGGGAAATGGGTGGAGGTACCCGGGAGACCAGGACTTGTAGATCTAGGGCAGAGGCATGTTGGGGGCTCTGGCTGGATGGTGGGGGCTGGAGGCATCCAGACCAACGTTATTAGGAACATGCGAGGTTATTTGTTCACTGGAAGATTCCTTGGTCATAACGGGCACAAACTGGCACTGGTGGGGCTGGGGGCTGAGTCTAGCTTCAGGGTGAGCCTCTCCAGCTCTGGCTGAAGATCAGTAGCAATGGGCATCACTGGGGCCTTCCCTTTCTTCTCAGCCATTTTTTACCCTCTCGGAACAACCCGAAACCCACCTCATGTCCCCTTGCCCACCCTCTCAGTGGTTTTGGCGGCTGATGCAATTTCTGAGGCTGCTGAGTTCAGGCTGCTCAAGTTAATTGGCAGGTGAGCACACAGTGTCCTATGCTGGAGGGTACAGCCTGTGCCAGCCGCACCTGCCACTCCCGGAGTCAGGCTCCCGTTCTGGCAGGGAGGCCCACTGACAAGACAGATAAGATACCCAGCTGCAGGGCTCACAGGGGGCCCAGCCTGCTAGCCCTCCCCGTGCCTCAGGGACAGAGAAAGGAACTAAGGAAAGCCCAGCACCTGGCTTTGCCCTGATCTTGAACCAATCCCTACAACCACTGCAATTACTTTTTTTTAAAGGGATATAGTCGTTTTTATTTGAAATGCAGAGTTACAGAGAGAGAAATCTTCCATCTGCTGGTCTACTCCCCAAACAATCACAACTGCCATAGCTAAGCTAATCTGAAGCCAAGTACTTCCTCTGGGTTTCCCACATGTGTCCAGGGGCCCACATACTGGGACCATTCTCTGCCAATTTCCCAGGTGCATCAGCAGGGAGCTGGATCAGAAGTCGAGTAGCCAGGACCAGTACCAGGACCCATAAGGGATGCTAGCACAGCACATGAAGAATTAGCCTGATACCCCACAGCTCCAGCTCCTGGAATCATTTTTTAAAAATGAAACTTTAAAAAAAAACCCTGACACATAAAAAATTAACAGTTATGCACTGAAACAGATGTCTTAGTACATGTATACATGGTGTAATGTTCAAATCAGGGCAAATATTTCTGTCTCTGCAAGCGTTATCTTTATGATGAAAACATTCAAAATCCTTTCTCTCTCCCAGCTTTCAAAAAAAACATTCAGCACATTATCAATACCTGGAATGGAATGTGCAATGGAACCCCAGAATGCCTTGCCTATCTAACTGGAGTTCAGTACCCATTTAACAGCCTTCCCCCAGTTCTCCCTACTGCCTGGGTCATTTTTATTTCTATTTGCTGTATGTATTATAATGATGTGACAATCAACTTAAAAGGCTCAGGAGCAATTCATACAGAGAAAAGCCACTCTTCATCTCCCATGGGTCACTCAGCTGTCCTGTTCTCCCCAGAAGCCAGCAGCGTCACGGGTCTCTCTGTGCTTTTGCAGATACAGGCTATATGGGCTGCTGAATGCCAGGTCTTGTGAGCACCTGCAGTGAGGTCGCGTTCGCTTGTCTGCTGGCACTGAACGTTCCTTGAGAGCAAGTAGAAAAGAGCCAGGGATTCGCTCTTTACCTGTCAAAGCTGCCTATCACTTCTCTCTCCCCTCCATGCCTGTCCACCTGTTACTCCACTGGATGCCAAAGCACAAGCAAAGAGCACAGATGGCCTTGGTCTCAGTCCTCACAACACCGAGGAGCCAAGACATGTAAGGAGACTCCAAGGTCACACAACCAGTAGGACACCCCAGACTACTTTCCTTCCCCCTCCCATCATGCCTCCGGTCTTTTTTTTTTTAAGGATTTGTTTTTATCGGAAAAGCAGATTTACAGAGAGAGAGAAAGAGAGAGAGAGAGATCTTCTGCCAATCTGAAGCCAGAAGCTTCTGGGTCTCCCACCCGGATGCAGGGTCCCAAGGCTTTGAGCCATCCTTGACTGCTTTCCCAGGCCACAAGCAGGGAGCTGGATGGGAAGTGGAACAGTGGGAACATGAACTGGCGTCTGTATGAGATCCTAGTGCTTACAAGGTGAGGATTAGCCAGTTGAGCGATCATGCCAGGTCCAACCCTCCAGTTTTCCTCACCATCCAAGGACATCTTAAGGACAGGACCAAGAACTCTTTGTCTCCCTCTTCGTTCTCCACCCACCTTCCTCGAGATAGACTCTGAGCTGAGGCCTGAGCAGCCTGCCTGCAGGGGGTCAGCAAGGCAGGCTGGCAGGAGGAAAGGGCACCCTGAGGCTTCCATCTGAACACACACACCTGTGACTCCCACACTCGCTGCCCTCAAGCCTTGTGAGTCTTTACGCACATAGCTGGCTCAGTCCATGTCCCCGTTCTGGAAGCCAAGGCCGTGGGCTGCTCCCTAGGGGTAGGATAATTTTGTGGCGAAACATTCTGTTCCTTGCCCATGAACCATACAGTGTTGCCAGCCACAAGTCGATGACAGAAAGAGACTATGCCCCTTTGAAATGCAAAGTGCACAGCCACTGAAGGGGTGACTTTGATTCCCCCTGCCACTCCCTCTTTACCCCACTGCCGAATCCTGGAGGGATTGCTGGGGTGCCCCTTTATCTATGCCCCCGTTCTGTCTCTGATGGAAAGGCGACATTCCATCAACAGATCTCCCTCTGGAAATCACAGAGCCCGGAAGCGGCAGGCATCCAGGAAACAGGGTAATGAGCAGGGCCAGTGGCTTCAGAGGGTATGAGCTGTGCCTGATTAGCGAGGCAACAGGAACAAGAGGAATTGTTTTTAATTTATTGCAAAGAATACAGAGTCAGGGTCATGCCTCTTCTGCAAATTCCAGCTCTGGTCTAGGGGTGGGGTGAGGAGCCCCAGGGAGACCCCAGGAACCAGACAGCTGTCGATTCTGCAGAGAGGATAGGTAGAAATCTGGGTTGGGGCTGCAGCATGGGGAGGATTCCTGGACACAGGCAAGGGTGGGGAGAGCCAAGGTGTGGCAGGCCACGGGCACAAGGAAGGGACCTGGAGACTAAACTTGGAAGTCAGCAGAGTCACAGAAGAACCTACCTGCCCCCCTTCCTTCTTCCTCATTCTGCTCGGGGTGTCACCATCCTGATGGGTCAGGAATTCACCTGACACTCACTGGGATCCACAGACGCCCAATTAAAGGCCCCGCCTGCCTGCCTGCCTGAAATTCTGTCTGTGGTCTGTTGCCCAGCTCTGCTCTGCCGCTTCCCCACATCCATTGCTTTCTCCCTGCTTTCCGCTCACAGAAGGCTATGTGAAGTCAGAATAAACCTACTTGGGGGAAAGGGGATGACTTCTGCCTCAAGCTAGGTGGAATTGTTTTGCCATTTCACACAGCAGCCTGTCTTTGATGTAGCCACCATGACGTCGTTCCTTCAGAGCAGCCACTGGCCAAGTGCTGCTGCTGGAATCTCCCACTGGGAGCCTGGCTTTCGTCCATCCGCAAGCCTAGCAACAGCCACACCAGGAGCCCTGTTTACTGAACACCTCCTCACTGGGCTGCTAGGACTCCACTCTCACTTTTCCATCTGTTTTTCTAATCCCTTTTCATCTTCCTGATGTTGGTGCTTAGGTGGGCCCAGGACTCAGTTCTCCTCTTCTCTGTCCTTGCTCACAAACTAGATAACCTCATTCAAGTTCACCTTAAAGATCCATGTCGACACTGATTACTCCAAGATGTGTGTCTCCTGCCCTGGCCTGTCTCCTTTGCTCCAGGCTGGAATACTTAAATGCCTAGGCCGGGCGTGGTAGCCTAGCAGCTAAAATCCTCACCTTGCAAGCGCCCCAATCCCATATGGGCACTGGTTCTAATCCCAGCAGCTCCGCTTCCCATCTAGCTCCCTGCTTGTGACCTGGGAAAGCAGTTGAGGATGGCCCAAAGCCTTGGGATGCTGCACCTGCATGGGAGGCGTGGAAGAGGCTCTGATCTCTTGGCTTCAGACTGTCATAGTTCCAGCCATTGCGGCTGCTTGGGGAGTGAATCATCGGACAAAAGATCTTCCTCTCTGTATATCCAACTTTCCAATAAAAATAAATCTTAAAAAAAAAAAAAACATAGCCAACATAATGTCCAAAATCAAGCCTTCCCAATCCTGCCCTTCCTGCAGCCCTCTATAGCTCAGCAAGTGACACATCATCCTTGCAATGCTCAGATCAAGAGCTCTTTCTTGCTGTTTCTTCTACTCACAATCTACATTGACTCTATCAGCAAGTCCTGTTAGTTCTACCTTCAAAATACTGTCAACTGTTGATATTCATGGATTTTATTATGTGATTTCAACTAAGACTGAATGCAAAATGTAGTAGGGCTATGATAGTCATATCTGTGCTAAACAGGGACAGACTTGTTTTTCTTGTCATTATTTCCTAAATTACATAGTATAACATTTATTCTGATAGCATTTGCCTTATACTGGATATTACAAGTAATGTAGAAATTATTTTATGTATACCAGAGGAGGTGTATAGTCATATGCAACCACCACATTGTATTGACTTGAGCATCTGTGAGATTTGCTTCCTGGAATGTTCCAGAATCAATACTCATAGATTTTAGGAGATGACTGTATGTCCACCCATGCCCTTGCTGCCACTACTCTTGGCTTCTGGCTTGACCACAGTCTGCCATGTCAATCATCCAGAATCCAGAGACGATTCTCTTCCTATCTAGTCCAGTCTTCTCGAGACATTCATAGGTGATCAAAGTCTTCATTTTCATCAAAAATCCTTGTTTCTTATTTCAAGACATGAGAAGCGAAGCACTGAATGGGCAGGCTTTGGCTAGAAGAAACAAAAAGAACAACAGTAGGGGCCTGGCACAATGGCCCAACTAGCTAATGCTCACCTTGCAAGTGCCGGGATCCAATATGGGTGCTGGTTTGTGTCCTGGCTGCTCCATTTCCCATCTGGCTCCCTGCTTGGGGCCTGAGAAAGGCAGTCGAGGATGGCCCCCAAGCCTTGGGACCATGACCTGTGTAGGAAACCTGGAAGAAGCTTTTGGCTCTTGGCTTTGGATTGGTTCCGCTTTAGCAATTACGGCAATTTAGGCGTGAACCAGTGGATGGATTTTTCTGTTTTCCCTTCTCTCTGTAAATTAAAGAGAGAGGGGAAGAGCATGAAGAGGTGTACCTAGGCTGGGAACAGATCAGCAGAATCAGACATGGAGAATCTGAGTTAGGAGTGGGAAGGGGGAGAGTGGAGGAGGGGGAAGGGAGGGAGGGGCTGTCTGCTGGAAGGCTGGGGAAAGTGAGAGTGAGTTGAAGTGGGAGGAGGATGAGGAGAGTTCTGCACAATGGCTGAGGGGGAGGATTGGGACTCCACCAAAGTCTGGACAGATTCCCGGGTGTGGGGTGGAGATGCTGGAAGTAGACAGACTTCATAGAGATGATAAGAGGTTCTCAGAGAGGAGTCAAAGGCATAGGGTGAGAAGTGGTGACCCTAAGGAGACCCAGGGGGAACCCGGCCTACCGAGCATAAGGAGCAGGTCTAGAAGCTGTGATGCCCTAAGGAAGGATGTCAGCACAGGTGTGTCTCTAAGCAGGAAAGACCAATGAAGGAAGCCAGGGGTGGAAGAAAAAGGGGAGAGGACACTTAAAAAAAAATTTTTTTTAATATTTGAAGGGCAGAATAATGGGGGGGGGGGAGAGGAAACTTCATTTTGCTGATTTTACTCCCCAATGCCCTCAACTGTCAAAGCTGGGCCAGGTCAAAGTCAAGAGCCTGGAACTCCATCCAGGTCTCCCACACAGATGGCAGGGACCTGAGCCACTGTTGCTGCCTCCGAGTGCACATCAGTAGGAATGTCGGATCAGAGGTGGAATAGCCAGGACTCAGGCCAGACGCTCCAATACGGAATGCAGGCATCCTGAGCAGCTGTTTAATCCACTGCTCTACATGCCCAGCTCAAGCCAAGGCCCTCTGAGAACTGACTGCCACCTGAGCAAGCCTGCTCCGATTACCCAGTATAGTACCCATTACATCCAGGCCTGCCACCTGATTTTTTTCTAACCCCACTGAGGAAGGCCCTCCATGCCCAATGGGCTGCCTTCTCTAGCCTTCTCTGTCTTGCCACACCTCTTGGCTGGTCTCCACATGCAGGGCTGTCCCCTTCCCCAATGCTTTCCCACGTTTTGCTCCCCAGCTCCGATGTCAGCACTAAGACATCTAACACCTAGGCCCATTCCCATGGACACAGCAGCAAAACACCCCTTGGCTTGCTTCCCTTCTCCACTCTCTCTTACCTTCCAATTCCTGTCAGCTTCACTCTCCACTTGTTGACCTAGCTAGACTGAGTTCTAGGTAATCTCAGGGTATTGGTGTCCAACACTGATGACCAGGGCAGATGTGGCCCCCATTCCTACTGTAGATTTTTTTTCCCAAAGATCTTCATGAGTTTTAAGGTACCAGTTGGCTAAGGTTTTTACTTAAATGCAGACTTTGGATTATTGGGCCAGGGTGAACCGGAGGCCTTGTTTTTCTTTCTGCTTCCCTTCAACTCTCTTCCCTCCCCTCCTCTCCTCTTCCCTTCCCTCTTGTTTCCTCACCCCCTGCCATCCCCTCTTCTAACCTCTCCTCCCCTCCCAGCTCTTCTCCTCTCCTCTCCTTTTCTTTTCTTTTCTTTCTTTCACATGTATTTATATATATATAAATATATAAATATTTATATATAATATAATATATTTAAATATATTTATATATATATAAAAATATATATATATATATTTGAAAGAGTTAGAGAGAAAGAGAGGTCTTCCACCTACTAGTTTACTTCTTAAATGGCCACAATGGCCAGAGCTGAACCAGCTGAAAGCTGGAGCCAGGAATTCCATCTGGGTCTCCCAAGTAGATGGAAGGTACCCAAGATCTTGGGCCGTCTTCCACTGCTTTCCTAGCCCATTAGCAAGGACCTGGATTGAAAGCCAGGCCTTGAACCATGTTGGAAGTTAAAGTCCCAAAGAGCTATTCAACCCAGATGTCTGGTGCTGTTTCTAACTAGCTCCATGAGATATGGGTGGACATGGGCAGTTAATTTTCCCCAAGTCCTGGTTTTCTCACCCACCTAACAGGACTTAGCTATTTCATTAGATTATCACAGCATCACATGAGTTAACATTCAGGAAAATAAAACAAAAACCAAAGACACTAAGCAAATGTCAGACTTATCATGTATCTATCTTAAGTGCTGTTGCCAGGATGCATGTAATAAAAATAAAATACACGAAGGGCTTGGCTTGCCAGGTAGACGGTAAATGTCATTTCGGTTCTTCCAAATGCCCCATGGCTGAAAGAGTAAGGATTCGATCCCTGGCAGTCAGTTGCTTAAAAGAGACTGTTTTCAGATGTCAGGTAAATAAGGGCTCAGCCCCGAATGGGGTGAAGGCAGGAGGTTAGAAAGAGAGAATGCATTGGAGCATACATCTCCACAAAGCCTGATCCTGACACATGTGACAGAATACAGACAAGTGCCTTTCAGGAGGATTATCATGCCCTGCCCTAGCCCCAGCAAGCATAGCTTTGTTAGTGGAAGCTGTAAGCCCCTTCCCCCCTCCCCACACTAATTCTGCTCTTGGTGCTTGCATTCAGTTCTTATGCTTGCCCTGAGCATCTGGCTTGCCATCAGTCTGAGGATTTGGCTTTGGCCTTGATCACCTCTCTCCATCTCCTCCTGTTGGTTGGCCCCACAACACAGATCACTTGTGATGTTTGCAATAGACGTCTGTGCTGACGCCAGCCTGTTCCAGGTGGGGCTCTGTTCTGCCTGATTTATGTGTCAGGCTTACACCCACAAGCATCTCAGAGCCAGCTACAATGGGATAAATATGAAAGCTGTTATCAGCAGCCTGTGACTACGCTGTTGGTGAATCATGGGATACCAGTGCCAAAAGTGTATGTATGGGGGGTGGCAGGTGGGTAGATGTTGAAAATAATTCCTGTCTTTTAAGCCTAGGAGGGGCAAGAATGATGAAGTTAAAGTTTGGGTCACTGAACTGGCGCCAACTTGGACAGAACAACAGGGTGGAACTGTCTCATAGGCAGGTGGAAATGTGAATTGAAGGTCACCAGAGCAGGGTCAGGTTAGGATAGAGGGTAGAGATACCCATGTAGATGTCACGGCTGGTTCTGCATAGACAGAAAAATGCAGATGATTGAGAATTACTTCTGTTCATCTGCATCGCCAAGTAAGTTCCCAGGGCAGGGTCACTCGGACTAGATTCTCAAGCCGTGATGTCCCTCGGGTCCCAGCAGCTTTCTTCCTGGCTTCATCCTGGTGTGGGCTTTGAGGCAGGACGTCATTAGGATCTGGCTCTTCATGTTAAACTCAGTGATATTTCCAAACAAGATTACATACTCCGTCCCACGGAGGCCCCATCTTCCCCCTCATGCACTCTAATGGCAGTGGAGAATCTGAAGTTTCCTGTGCACATCCAGCTCCTATTGCTGGAACAAGGGTTCTCTCTGCTCCTGGGTCCTCTCTCCTCATTCTGGCCCTCAAGCAAGGGAGACTAGAAGGAGCCCAGAACTTGGATCCAGAACCCATAGATGTCCATCTCCTGCTTGCTAGCAATTCTCAGTCTCAAGGCACTAGCTGCCAAGGTGCTTCCCCACCTCTGTGACCGCAGGAGCCGCTGGATTGGCTGGCAGGAACACCAGTGCCTAGGAACACCTGACTGCAACAGAACCAATGAGTCTCTTCCCCAGAGAGAATATGGTATATTTCTCCACAGAAATTTGAAAACCATGGCATGAAAGGAAGCAGAAAATCAATGAATATTTTCCCCCTGGAATTCACTAAAATGATGACAGAGGGATCTGGAAATAGGCATAAATGAGTAAGAATGAAGGGAACCTCGGAGAAACCTAGCAACATGTTGGAAGCTGGAATTGAGCGGTAACTGAGTTAAAAGACCCAAGAAAGCTGAAGCCTTGCAGCCAGCCAGCATGATGGCTCAACTAGCTAACCCTACAACTGCAAGCACTGATGTCCCATATGGGCTCTGGTTCATGTCCTGAATGCTCCACTTCCCATCCAGCTCCCTGCTGGTGGCCTGGGAAAGCAGAAGAGGCTGACCCAAAGCCTTGGGACCCTGCACCTGCTTGAAAGACCTGGAAGAAGCTCTTAGTTCCTGGCTTTTTCATTGGGCTCAGCTCTCTGGCCATTTTTGGGAGTGAACTAGCTATTAGAAGATCTTTCTCGCTGTCTGTCCTTTTCTCTGTGTGTGTATATATATATATATATGTGTGTGTGTGTGTTTAAATTGCAAAGTCAGGTCTACAGAGAGGAGGAGAGACAGAGAGAAAGATCTTCTGTCTAATGATTCACTCCCCAAGTGACTGCATTAGCTGGTGCTGCGCTGATTTGAAACCAGGAGCCAAGAATCTCCTCCAGGCCTCCCACATGGGTGCAGGGTCCCAAGGCTTTGGGCTGTTCTTGACCGTCCTCCCAGGCCACAAAGGGGGAACTGAATGGAAAGCAGGGCCACCGGGACTAGAACTGGTGCCCATATGGGATCCTGGCGTTTTCAAGGTGAGGACTTTAGCCACTAGGCTACCGTGCCAGGCCCAATAAATAAATCTAAAAAAAAAAAAAAAAAGGCTGAATCCTGTTGGCTCTGGCAGACAACCAAGAAGTAACCCTGAATATACCAGAGAACCTCCCAAAGGCGTGCAATTGGAGGCACCAGGTAGCACCCGAAACAAGGAAAACACAGACCCAAATGAGTGGACAAAGGCCTAGCACTTAAGACATCAGTTAGGGCGCCCGTGAACCACATTGGAGAGCCTGGGTTCAAGACCTGGCTGCAGCTAATATAGACTCTGGGTGGCAGCAGCGATGACGCAAGTCACTGGGTTCCTGCCACCCCCACCGGGGACATGAGCTGAGCGCTGGCTTCCAGCGTCCGCCTGGCCCAGTCCCAGCTGTTTTCAGACATTTGGGAAGTAAATCAGCAGACGAGATCTCTCTTTATCTGTGGTCTCTCTGCCTTTAAAACAAACACAAAACAGAAAGACTAGTTCAATGTTTGTTCGTGGTAGTTAGATGCCCTAATGCCTCCCCATCGTCCTTTCGGGCATGATTGTCACTCCTCCCCCTCAGCAAAAGACATAAGATGCTTCTACTAGGAAAAAATAAAACAGAAGCTGTGGACCAGGAGACACAGGCGCAGTTGAGGACATAGGAATCAGGGGTTGCAGTAGGTTCAATGACACGCTAAAGGAAGATGCCACTGTTGCTCCTCCCCAACTCAGCCACCAGAACCCTGGCTGGCAGACTTGCTCCCTCTGGGTCGGAGACTAGAAGACACACTGCTGGGATGTTGGAGCAAGCTGGCCCATGAAAGGCTCTGCGTTTTCCCAGTGAACTGGCCCAGTCAGATCACTACAGGAAAGTCTGCAACTAACAAGGCCCACGCACGCACATGGGGGCTGCTCTTTTCCAGGCTTGTGTGCAGACAAGCAATCCCCAGGATGGTGCCCACGTGAGATCATAGGGTCCCCCCCCACCTCCGTCTACCTGGCAGGCCTGGAGAGCACTGGACAGATGGGAGCAGGCCAAAGGCCCTGGGAGAAAGTTCTTCAAGATGACCAAAGGGATGCCACATTCCCAGCCTCCGAACCTGCTGAGAGATTTACACCACCCTGTGGGCGACATGGACTTTAGAACAAGTACACAGAAAGCCAAGAAAGGAGAACATGACTTCAGTAATTCAGAAAGGAAATGTAACCTATTGGGGTGACTCGGTGGCTGGGGGAGGCGTGTATAGTTAGTGCTGGGCTTCTCCTGGCAGCCAGAGCCACAGCTTGCTGTCTCAGACACTTCCCCTTTTGCTTAAACCCATTGTGTTCCATCACCCTGCATATTGGAGAGCTGTAAAGACTTCAGTTAGGCAACAAGTAAAGCACTTAGGGTAGCTTTGACATAAGCACTACATCACTGACATGTTTACAGAACGGAACAGTTGGGACGTCATGGGTTAAGCTCCTCAGACTTGTCCCTTGAAATGGAACTGTGGCTTGAAATTCAGAGTCATGGGTAATACATTAGCTATGTGATCGCACGCTTCGTACTCCCCCTTTCTGGCCCGAACGCGTATCAAGCATGGGGCAAGCCCCGACCTTCCTCGTCCGGGAGCCTGTACAGCTTCATCAGCCGCCTCTACCTTTACGTAACCCTCCTGCCAGTATCTACCACACCCACTTCCTCGAGGTGGGTGTGTCCTTGCACTGCCTTGTGTCACCCTAAGCGACATGTTGAGAAATCCTAGCTCACCTCAGGGGAAGGGCTGAGGGCTCTGGGTTTCCAGTCTTCAGCTGTCATGCTGCTGTTCCCACTTTTGGACTTCTGGCTTTAGTTCCTTGAACTTCACGTTTCAAAATGCTTTTTGAAAATAACTTTATCCTACAAACCTCTTTTTTAAAGATTTATTTATTTTTATGCGCAAGTCAGATATACAGAGAGGTGTCCAACGATTCACTCCCTAAATGGTCACAAAGCCACAACGGCCAATCCAAAGCCAGGAGCCAGGAGCCTCTTCCGGGTCTCCCGCACAGGTGCAGGGTCCCAAAGCTTTGGGCCATCCTCAACTGCTTTCCTAAGCCAAAGCAGGGAGCTGGATGGGAAGTAGGGCCACGGGGATTAGAACTGTCGCTATATGGGATCCCGGTGCAAGCAAAACAAGGACTTCAGCCACTAGACTACCGTGCTATTCCCCATCTCTCTCTCTCTCTCTTTAAGATTTATTTATTTTGGGCCCGACGCGGTGGCGCAGTGGTTAAGGTCCTCGCCTTGCAGGCCCAGGATCCCATATGGGCGCCGGTTCTAATCCCGGTGGCCCCTCTTCCCATCCAGCTTCCTGCTTGTGGCCTGGGAAAGCAGTCGAGGACGGCCCAAAGCCTTGCGACCCTGCACCTGTGTGGGAAACCCGGAAGAGGCTCCTGGCTCCTGGCTTCGGATCGGCATAGCATCGACCATTGCGCTCACTTGGGGAGTGTATCATTGGACAGAAGATCTTCCTCTCTGTCTCTCCTCTCTGTATATCCGCCTTTCCAATAAAAATAATAAAAAAATAAAATCTTAAAAAAAAAAGTCAGAAAAAAAGAGTCAGAAAAAAAAAGATTAAAGGATTCTCCTTAAAAAAAAAAAAGATTTATTTATTTTAATTGGAAAGTTAGATTTACAGACAGCAGGAGATAGAAGGATCTTCCATTTGCTTGTTCACTCCACAAGTGGCTGCAGTGGCTGGAGCTGAGCCAGAGCTGAGCCAATCCAGAGCCAGGGACTTCTTCCTGGTTTCCCACACGGGTGCAGGGTTCCAAAACTTTGGGCTGTCCTCAACTGCTTTCCCAGGTCACAAAAAGGGACCTGGATGGGAAGTAGAGCCGCCAGGACATGAACTGGCATCCATGTTGGATTCTGGGCTATTCTGGGTAAGGACTTTAACCGCTAGGCTACCGTGCCGGGCCCACCATATATTTTTTGTAATTGGAAGTAAAGGTTCAGGCCTGGCACATAGTGGCTAAATCCTCGCCTTGCATCCGCTGGGATCCCATATAGGCACTGGTTTGTGTCCTGACTGCTCCACTTCCCATTCGGCTCCCTGCTTGTGGCCTTGGAAGGCAGATGAGGCCAGCACAAAGGCTTTGTACCCTACACATGTGTGGGGGACCTGGAAGAAGCTCCTGGTTCCCTGGCTTCAGATCAGCCCAATTCCAACCATTGCAGTGACTTGGGGAGTGAACCAACAGACGTAAGATTTTTTTCTGTCTCTCCTTCTCTGTATATCTGCCTTTCCAATAATAACAAAAAATAAATTTTAAAAAAGAAAAGAAAGAAAATGAAAGTGAACCCAAAGCTCAAATAAAATGATCTGACAAATTCAAGGATCCTGTGATGATAAATTGATACTGTCACATGCTAAATCTTGTTCCAAGTATGGTGGGAGGTAAGACAAAATGGAACTCAATTAATTTTGGAGTTAGTCACATTCAACAAGCATTTATGGAATGTGAATCAGTCAGGATATTGTTGGGCTATATGTAACAGGGGGAAAAAATCAGAAACATTACATTTCTTTTAAGTCTAGAAAAAAGTGGGGAAGCCAGGGTTCTAAAGAACCTTTCTGGTCACCTAGGATCCCTGATGGCCCTAGCTGGCTTTTCAAGCTCTGGTTGTCCAGTTTGCATTCCAGGTAGAAGAAAAGAGGAAGAGTCGGGCATTTGCCTGTTACTGAAGGAGAGTGCCAGGAAGTCCCAAGAGGTATTTCCACTTACATTTTAATGTGCTGAATTTAGTCCCACAGACACACCTTCCTACAGAGGAATCTGAGAAATGCAGTCTCCTAGCTGAACGCCTTTCTGCCTCAAAAGTGACCGTGAAGGAGTGCTGACATGAGCAGCCAGCTGTTTATGCAACCAGCACTTGCTATGTGGCAGATACTCGTGGGCTCAACAAACACGAGGATGACACAGGCCTTGCTTTTGAGGAAGTCACAACTTGTAAGAAGTGCTAATAGTCAGCTGAATATTGTAGAATTAGCAAACAATATTTGAGGGTTGACGTTTGACTCAACGGTTGGGTGAGACATTGGGCATGTTCATATTCATGGGAGTGCCTCGATTCAGATTCCAACTCCATCCTCAACTCCAATTCTCTGTGGATGTATACTTTGAGAAGCAGCACGTGACCCCTCAAGTATTTGCGTCGCCACCATCCATGTAGGAGACCCAGATTGGGGTCCTAGCGTCTGGCTTTGGTCTGATCCAGTCCCCGCTCGGGCAGGTGTTGGGGGAGTGGATCAGTGGATGGAAAGATCATTCTATTCATCTGTCTGTTTTTCAAATAAAGACAATAATAACAAAATAAAAGATCTATCGTTTCTGGGAAAGCTAAGAAGAAAGAAAGAAAGAGTCTGTAGAGATATGGATAAAAAATCGTGTGGGCAGGACTGAAGTCATGGGATCTGCTTAGAGACAGGAGAGGATTCTCAGAGAGGTTGATGAGCTGGGCCTTTGACACAAGAGAACTTCACAGCAGAAACGGAAGCATTCCAGGAGTGGACAGAGCATCCACAGAGACAGACAGCAAAGCACGTGGACTTGAGGGTGAGGGTCAGGGGTATTTTGATTCATTTGTGTAAGTCATTACATTTGGGCTGCAGTCTCGTCTTGGAAGATAAGGCCAACAAGGGGGAATGACTGGCCCCTAAGCGCCACAGCTAGGAGATGGGTGATTCTGGAAGGAATGAGAAGCTCCAACTTTATAAGCAGGAGTGCACAGAATGGAAATATCTGCAATAGCACTGTAAAAATAGGACCACTTTTCTTTGTGAAAACAAAAGCATGGCATTTAACATGCAAAGAAAAACGGAAGAAATTCTTGAACTTCAGAAAATGTTTCTTGACAACAAGACGCACAACATTCCTAAAGACAGCCCTTTAAGTTAGGAAAAAAGGAGAAGTTTGGCAGTTTTGAGTCTTTTTTTTTTTTAATATGTTTTAGAAGACAAGGCTGGAGACAACTGACTCAGCAATTGCAGCTAACAGTGTGCACGTAGGCCGATTTAGGTGACAGACTGCACTGGACTCTGTATTCGCACGCGCACACAAGAATCAGGCCTGGGATCACCTCAGATGAGGTTTCTTTGGGAATCCCCTCAACTGAACCATTGGACTCAGAAGTTCAACCATAGAGAAAATTGCCGTTTTCATGGTCTGACACATGGAATGCATGTGTCAGAGCTGGGCCTCTCAGTGGCTTAGATGGAGCAGTGGAGAACATATCCAGATGCACATGGAGGATATGGCAGTACACTGGAGCCTGCAGAGGACACCTGGTACCATAACAAGAGACAGAACAAATTACTCAACTATCCCAGCCCAGTGTTGGCAGTAAACATCTGGGCAAACAGAGATTCTAAGGTGGACTGTGTCAGCCAGTGGAATCTGGAGAGATTTCATCGTGATTGGAGTGGCAAGATTGGCAGCAATACAGAATTGTTGAACTATCAAAACCTCTTGAGCTGTGCCCTCGGAGCATGCCTGACATTAGGGACCCTGGGATGGTTGGGAGGTTGATGTAGCTTATCTCCTTGTCTCTCTCCTTCCCCAGATACAGGAAAGAAAAAAGAATGTGAAAACAATGGTCTTGGGCTAGGCGCCATGTAGCTAAAATCCTCGCCTTGAACACGCCAGGATCCCGGCAGCCCCGCTTCCCATTCAGCTCCCTGCTTGTGGCCTGGGAAAGCAGACAAGAACGGCCCAAAGCCTTGGGACCCTGCACCCGTGTGGGAGACCTGGAAGAGCTCCTGGCTCCTGGCTCCTAGCTTCGGACCGGCGCAGCATTGGCCATTGCAGGCACTTGGGGAGTGAATCATCTGATGGAAGATCTTCCTTTCTGTATCTCCTCCTCTCTGTATATCTGACTTTGCAATAAAAATAAATAAATCTTAAAAAAAAAAGGAAAGAAAACAATGGTCTCACCCACTTTCCTCTAGTCCTTGACCCTTCATACCCTAATCAAATATTTTTAAATGATCACAAAATAAAATTTATACAATTAAAAATGTTTTGTCTTTATCTTTTTAAAGATTCCTTTATTTAAAATGAAGAATCGCTCACTCATACAGAGAAAGTAAGAAAGGGAGACAAAGAGAATTTTCCATTAATTTGTTCATTCCTCAACTGGCTGCGACAGCAGGACCCAGGCTGAAACCAAGAGCCAGGCAATCCATCTGGTCTCCCACATGGGTGCAGGGTCCCATGTTCTTGGACCATCAACTGTTGCTTTCCCAGGCACTTTAACAGGCACCTAGATCAGAAGAGGAGTGGCTGGGATGTAAATTAGCACTGTGACATGCAATGCTGTCACCTGAAGCAGAAGGATAAACCACTGAGGCATGGAGCCAGCCCCTACTTCACATACTTTAAACATTTTTCATTCTATTCAAAAGGTGGAGAGACATAGGAAGAGAGAAAGAGAGAAATCTTTCATCTACTTGTTCACCGCCCCCTCCTGCCCACTACAATCAGAACTTGGCCAGGCTGAAGCCAAGGGCCCAGAACTCAATCCACATCTTACAAGTCAGCGACAGGGACCCAAGTACTTGATCCATTATCCGCTTCCTCCCAGAGTGTACTTAGCAGGAAGTTGGATTGGAAGCAGAGGAGCCAGGACTCAAACCCGGCACTCTGTTATGGGATGTGGGCCCTCCAAGTAGTGACTTACCCACTGTGCCAAGTTCTCGTCACACGTCCTTCCGTTATTTAGGAGTAAGAACACAGAGCTACACTTGTGGCGATTTTCAGGTACAGGATGCATGGTTGTTACATAACCATTTTGTATTGTTTTTGCTTTTCAGTGTTATGAAAGAGCTGCCATAAACGTTCATATACTAATCTTTGTATGAATAAAAGTTTGTAATTCTTACTCTCCTTCGGGGGCCGTGTCCCCCCATGTCCCCCTCTAGCCCCTGGCCTTGGTTCTCAGAATGTAGGAGAGCAGTATAGCCACAGCCCCTAAGACAGACCCTGTCATGATCATTATTGTTCCTTCCTTCCCTTATCTGTCCCCCGCCACACCCCCTAACAGGTACTTCCTCCACCACGGGGGGTGGGACCTAGGCAGTTTCCTGGGCATCTAAACATGACTTCTCTGGCATTTCCACTTCCCCCACTCCCTGTGTCCTGGAGGGTGGAGCCGGATTCTGTGGAGTCCTTCCAGCTGCTGGCTTCTAGCTGCAAACAATGCACAGTTAGGCTAGGCCTTCCAGAGCGGTGTCTTATCTCTAACTTAGCACTTGGAGAGTGCAGCTTCCTCTGGTTATGGAAACTGGAGTCTCTCCCTCTTCTTTTGAGAGCCACCCGGCTTTCTTTCCAGAGGTGCCTTCCCTGCTCACCTGGTTCCTTTGCAAACAAACTTTTCTGTCAACAACAACAAAAAAGAAGAAAAGAAAAAAGAAAAAGAAACTGGAGGCTGACCAGAAAGTTGAGCAGTGCCTGTCCCCACAGGAGCTGGCAGCAGGGGCACATGGTTAGCCCAGCAGTGAAGTCTGCATCCTCTAGCTCCTTACTCCGACTTCCTGCTAATACACCCCGGAGGTGCAGGGGTGATGGCTCAAGTCTTGGCTTCCTGTCATCCACATGGAAGACCTAGATTGATTCCCTGGTTCCTGGATTCAAGTGACTCCTAGCCTTGGGGCCACGACCAGCTTTTGGGAAGTGAAATGGAGGAGAGGAACTGTCTCTCTATGCCTCTTAAATAAATAATAAAAATTAAAATTAAAAAGGAAGAGAAGCTGGAAACTTACAAATACCAGGAAGATAAGTAGATAAACTGTATGTATTCATATGATGGAGCACAATTCATTAATGGAAATAAGGGACTTTCTCACTGCACATAATAGCCCATAGGTGTTTGTTTCCTTTGTTTTGTTCAAGATTTATTTTTATTATGTAGGAAGATTTACAGAGAGAAGGACAGACAATCTGCTGGCTCACTTCTTGAATGGCCACAAAGGCCAGAGCTGAGCTGATCCGAAGCCAGGAGTCAGGAGTTTCTTCTGGGTCTCCCACGTGGTTGCAGGGTCCCAAGGCTTTGTGTCATCCTCTGCTGCTTTCCCAGGCTTTAAGCAGGGAGCTGGATGGGAAGTGGGGCAGCTGGAATAGAGGCCAGCACCCATATGAGATGCTGCCACCTGTAAGCAGAGGATTAGTCAATCGGGTCATCACGCTGGCATCAGGATTTACTTTCACTTATGTGAAGAGGAGAGTTACAGGCAGGGAGACCATTAGATCTTTTATCTGCTGGTTCACTCCCCAGATGGCCACAACGGCAAGGGTTAGATCAAACATGAAGCCGGGAGCTAGAGCTTCTTTTGGGTCTTTTACATGAGTGGAAGAGGCCCAAGGCCTTAGGCTGTCTTCTCCTGCTTTCCCAGGCATATTAGCAGGGAGCTGGATTGGAAGGGAAGCAGCTGGGAATTAAACTGTAGTCCACATGGGGTCTTCCCAATCAACTCCCTGCTTGAGGTCTGGGAAAGCAGTAGAGACGGCCCAAAGCCTTGGGACTCTGCATCTGCATGGGGAGACCCAGAAGACGCTCCTGGCTTCAGCTTGGTTTAGTTCTAGCTGTTGTGGCCATTTGAGAGTGAACTAGTAGATAGAAGATCTTTCTCTCTGTATCTCATCTCTGTAAAAATCTGCCTTTCCAATAAAATGAAATAAAATTTTAAAAAGTAGCAGAACTAATAGACAACACATATTTATACCATTTAGGACTGTTAGCAAGACTATTGTTATCCATTTTGTTTTATAAAATTACAACATCAACTTTTTATTTTAAAAGATTTATTTATTTTTATTGCAAAGTCAGATATACAGAGAGGAGGAGAGACAGAGAGGAAGGTCCAATGATTCACTCCCCAAGTGACTGCAACAGCTGGAGCTGTGCCGATCCAAAGCCAGGAGCCAGAAATTCCCTCCAGGTCTCCCACATGGGTACAGGGTCCCAAAGCTCTGGGCCATCCTCGACTGCTTTCCCAGGCCACAAGCAGGGAGCTGGATGGGAAGCAGGGCTGCCGGGATGAGAACCAGCGCCCATATGGGATCCCGGTGCATTCAAGGCGAGGACTTTAGCTGCTAGGCCCCCATTCCGGGCCCACAATATCAACTTTGAATTTGTCTGACTGCATATGGCTTTGCTTAATACTCACAACATCTGTTGAAATCAGTGCTGCTGCTGCAATTGGAGTTAACTGCCTCAGTATGTAACCATTTATGGAGCATTCATGCTCTCTGAACTGAGTTCCATGGAAGCGGGGGCCATGGGAAGGTGTCTTTCTCATTTAATCCTTCTGTCCATGGTGTCTAGAAGAGCACCTGGTTCACACTATGTTTAAAAATGTATCTGTTAATTTTTTTTTATTGGAAAGTCAGACATACAGAGAGGAGGAAAGACAGAGAGGAAGATCTTCCATCCATTGATTCACTCTCCAAGCGGCCGGAACTGAGCTGAGTCCATCTGAAGCCAGGAGCTCTTCTGAGTCTCCCACACAGGTGCAGAGTCCCAAGGCTTTGGGCCGTCCTCGTCTGCTTTCCCAGGCCACAAGCAGGGAGCTGGATGGGAAGCAGGCCCGCGGGATTAGAAATGGCACCCATAATGGTCCGGGCACGTGTAAGGCAAGGACTTTAGCTGCCAGACTACCACGCCAGGCTGCATTGAATGAATTCTGTGTTCCCCTGTTACAAGTGGGGACATGCAGGCTTAGAGATATTAAATAGCTTACCAACTATTAGGTCACCAGCTAATCCAAATTCACATATGTTGGACTTCATCGTCTTACTTGCTCCCAACTAGTCTAGGTTTTATAAGGATCACATAATTTGGTCAAGTTCCTAGCTATTAAATAGAATGCTATTGAGAGATTAATTAACACCTTTTAAAATGTCTGACTTTGTCTCTCACGCATTTTGAGCACATACAATGGAATTCAGAAGTGAGCAGTTATGAAATGGCTGTGTTTAAACTTGCTATGTTTCTTAAAGATAGTACATTGAGGAATTCCTACCTGGCATGCAAGAAGAAAAGTTAGCACAGAACTTGGAGGAAGCATTCTTAGGAATTTGCCTAATGAAATCTTCCTAAGCTTATTACCAATGAAGAATGTGTTTTCGTTGAAACAGGGATCCTATGGTTTATAGCATTTTCCTCAATTAGAAACCTCCGGTGGGGACTGGCGCCAGTTTTTACAGGCTGCCTGGCATTCATCAGTCTTGCCTTACTTGCTTGCAAAGGCTTGCCATGGAGCTCAGAACACTGATGGAAGAAAAAAAAAAACCAAATGTTCTAATAATATGTAATTTTTTTTAAAGATTTGTTTATTTTTATTGGAAAGGCAGATCAGGAGAGAAGGAGAGACACAGAGAACGATCTTCCATTGGCTGGTTCACTCCCCAAAGGACACATAACCAGAACTGAGCCCATCCAAAGCCAGGAGCTTCTTCTGGATCTCTTACGCAGGTGCAGGAGCCTAAGGCTTGAGGTCATCCTCTGCTGGTTTCCCAAACCAGAGGCAGAGAGCTAGATGGGTAATGGAGCAGCAAGGACACAAGCTGGTACCATATGGGATTCTGGCACTTGTAAGGTGAGGATTTAGCCATTGAGCCATTGTGCTGGGACACTTCCATAGCCTTTTATTTAAAAAAAACAGACAAACAAACATACAAACAAAACCCAACATTTATTGGTTTGAAAGATAGAGAGACAGAGGGAGGGAGATACAAAAAAACCTGGCCTACAAGTGCCAGGTTCACTCCCCAAACGACTGCAGTAGCATATATATGACTTTGCAATAAAAATAAATAAATCTTAAAAAAAATTAAAAAGGCAGCGTGTGCAGCTGGGTATGTGAGTACAGGATGACCTAAGCCCTCAGGCCTCTACACCCACATGGGAGACGTGGAAGAAGCTTCTAGCTCTTGGCTTTGGTCTGGCCCAGCCCTAGCTGTTCCAGCTCATTCGGAGGAGTGAACAAGTGGATGGAAGATTTGTCTCTCTGTGTGTCGCTCCCTCTCTCTGTAACTCTGCCTTTCCAATAAATAAGAACTCTTAAAAAAAAAAACGCAGTTGTGTGATCTTGGGGACATGACTTAATCTCAGCTTGGCTGTTTCCTCCTCCAAAAGGTAGAGATGAATAAGTTCATTATAGGCATTGACTATGTTCATATATGCTAAATATTTTGCATTAATAAGCATTGCTGGCCCCAGTGCCATGGCCTAGCAGCTAAAGTCCTCACCTCGCACGTGTCAGGATCCATATGGATGCTGGTTCTAATCTCAGCAGCCCTGCTTCCCATCTAGCTCCCTGCTTGAGACCTGGGAAAGCAGTTGAGGACAGCCTAAAGCCTTGGGACCCTGCACCCGTGTAGGAGAAGAAGTTCCTGGCTCCTGGCTTTGGATCGGCACAGCACCAGCCATTGCGGTCACTTGGGGAGTGTATCATTGGATGGAAGATCTTCCTCTCTGTCTCTCCTCCTCTCTGTATGTCTGACTTTGTAATTAAAATAAAATAAATCTTTTAAAAAATAAGCATTGCTTCTTCTTCTTCTGCAAAAATGAAAGATACTATTCATTTTGCAGAGTCATGGTCCACAACGAAGTAAGAGGATGACAATGGTACTATGCACTTCTCCATAAACATTAGCTCTCTCTGTTGCCCAATGCCCCACTCACCCTGAACGTGTAATGTCTGTGGCTATTGGCAATGGCCTTGCCAATGGTCTGGGGAGCAGGCAGCCTCCTTAGAGTTAAAACGGGATTCCGTTGCCCTGCCACAGGCCTGTGGGTCTCTCTGGAGGATCTTCAGAAGGAGGGGCAGTATACAGACCTACATCAACCAACACATTTATTTGCAAGGATGTACATCGGTTTCTGGAGTTTCGGCTCATGCTAATAGTTATGTGTTGCTTTGTTCACATCCATGCTGCCAATAGTCATGAGTCATATGTGAATCCAGTACTTTAACCACTTGTAAACATTGCCACATCTGATCCTTCTAATACTTCCCCTCCCCCGCAAACCTCCACCAGATACATGAGGCAAATGTCACTGTCCCTGTTGCACAGCAGTGGAAAGCAAGACTTTAAGAAAACAGGTGGTTGATTCAAAGGCTCGCAGAGAGAAGGTTGTATAATCAGGGTTTGGCATGAGGCCATCTCATGCCAGCACCAGACCTTTCTACTAATACCCTGGGTGGCCTGCCACAGGCAAGGGTAACTTAGTGCACACGCATGCGTGCACACACACACATTACCCTATGTGTGTGTGTTCCCCTGCCCCAAACACGTAAGAGAATTAAAGTCCTTGAAAGGAAGGCTCATACCTTGCCAATTCCCTGCGACAGATAATGTGCCCAGCAAGCTAATGTAATAAGTGAATGTGGAATCGAATTGCTCTGACTCCCGTTTTGAGTTCTCTTGGGGGCGGAGAATGGTGCTCACAGATAAGACCCACAGCTAAAACTCAACTCCAAGAGAAGCTAGCCTGAACTTGCTTCCTGACGGCGCTCAGAGTCCCCACAGGGCGGGGGTCTGGTTTCCAGTGAAGGGTGTGAAGCTGAGAAGCTAATTTGCAAGCGGGCTCTGCTCCAGGTGTAACTCCTTCTTCTGAAGGGTGGAAACTCTGGCAGCCAAAAGCTTGCTCTCAATCAGTGGTGCTCACTGAGCAATGGCCTGTACTGCCCACCCAGGGCCTGGCATCCACACTGGTCCTTGGGGAGCTAGGTTGGAAAGAGGCCTTTACTTGCATGGGCATGGAGTATCAGCAGGAAACACGGGACAATAGAAATGAGAAGCCTAGCCTAATAAAATGGATAACCATAAGGACAACCCTATTAGCCAGGCTGGTCTCCAGATCTGGCCCCACCCCTCCTCCCCTCCTCCCCTCCTCCCCTCCTCCCCTTCCTCCCCTTCATCCCTCCACCCAGCCAGGGATGGGTGCTCCTGGCCTCTGACTTTTCAAAGACTTGAGCTGTGAACGTGCTCCTAGTTGCTGTTTTGTAGATTCTATTTACTTAATTGGTTTGACATGGCTTTGCATCTGCGCTCTTTATCCTTAGCTGGGAAAGGCCAGCAAGTACCTGAAGAACTTCAGGAGCAGGTAAATGGGGGTGGACCAGCACAAGGGGTACAGGCAGCTGCCCACACTGCTGCCATGAGCTCTGTTGGATGCCCTGCTGTCACTGTTGCCCACAGTGGTTCCAGGGGCCCTGGGAAGTCAACAGGAGAGTGTATGTCACATCCCTGGGCAGCAACCGGGAATGTCAAAGTCCTTGGAATGGACGTAGAGACCCTCAACCCACATTGCCTTCCTGTGAAAAAAAAATTTTTTGAAGATTTGTTTTTATTGGAAAGGCAGATTTACAGAGAGGAGGAGAGACAGAAAGATCTTCCATCTTCTGGTTCACTCCCCAAATGGCCACAACGACCAGAACTCAGCTGATCTGAAACCAGGATCTTCTTTCCAGCCTCCAATGTGGGTGCAGGGTCCAAGCACTTGGGCCATCCTCTACTGCTTTCCCAGGCCACAGGCAGGGAGCTGGATGGGAAGTAGAGCAGCCAGGACATAAACTACTGCCCCTATGGGATGCTGGCACTTTCAGCTGGAGGATTAGCTTGTTGAACCACTGTGCCGGGCCCCTTTCTTGATATCTCATCAGCTCGTTTCCTGTTACACTGCCCTGTGCTCTTGGAATATGCCAGGGCCACTCCTCTCTCAGGACCTTTGTGCCACTGTTCACCCAGCTAGCCTCATGCCCTCTTCCTACTTCCTGTTTAACTCTTCACCAAGGTCTTCCTTAGCTACTTTCTCTGCACTTGCAAGCCCCTGTCGCTCTCTATCTCCCACCCCTTGCTTTGTTTTCTTAGCATCCCTTGCCATGTACTTTACTTTCTTACTGTGGGCTGGTCCCCCACCGCAGGATTTCCTATCTGTGCCCTTCTGTATTGCCATCACTGATACACTACCCAACACATAGTATGCACTCAGAGAGAATGAACAAGGCTGGACGGCGAGCCTCGGCTGACACCCAGCAGCAATGTGACTCAGACCAGCCCTGCTCCCTCATGGACCTGACTCTGTTCATCTATGTAATGAGGTAGGCATGTGATACACTGTGTGAGCTGCCCCTGCAGTAATCGTTGATGGGATGTGGCAAGCTCCACTTACCACCAGAGCAGCCCTGACAGAAGGCCACCAGAGGGAGGTCAGGAAGCAGCTGCCATGATGACTCATCAAGATCTCAAGTCATCCGTCCCCAGCGCCAATCCTTATAGATCCCAGGAAAGCTCAGGATTAGGGCACAGCCTCTTGGCCTGGCTGGCCAACGACCTGGAAAACAAGATGCCTCCACGTATGACCACGGTGATGAAGAGGCCTGGGGCAGGAAAAGGGGGTCAGACTCAGCACAGAAGTTGTGCACAGAATCCACTCTAAAACCTCATTTCCAAGCACTGGCATCTCATATGGGCTCCGGTTCTAATCCTGGCAGCCCTGTTTCCCCGTCCAGCTCCCTGCTTGTGGCCTGGGAAGGCAGAAGAGGATGACCCAAAGCCTTGGGACCCTGCACCCCTGTGGCAGACTGATGAAGGCTCCTGACTTCAGATCGTCTAAGCTCAGCTCCAGCCATTGCAGCCATTTGGAAAGTGGCAGTGGTTGAAAGATCTTTCTCTATGCCTCGCCTTCTTTCTGTCATTCTGACCTGCCTTAAAAATAAAAATACAATAAAAATAAAATAAAATAAAATAAAAATACATAAAAATTTTGCAATAAAAATACATAAAAATTTTGTAAGATTTATTTGTTTTTTTTTTGGAAAGTCATATATGTAAGGAGGAGAGACAGATAGGAAGATTGTCCATTGATTCATTCCCCAAGCAGCTGCAATGACTGGAGCTAAGCTGATCCAAAGCCAGGATCCAGGAGCCTCTTCCAGGTCTCACACACAGGTGCAGCGTCCCAAGGCTTTGGGCTGTCCTCGACTGTTTTCCCATGCCACAAGCAGGGAGCTGGATAGGAAGCAGGGCTGCCAGGATTAGAACTGGCACCCATATGGGATCCCTGTGCATTCAAGGTGAGGATTTTAGCCACTAGGCTACTGTGCTGGGCCCACATAAGTCTTTTTTTTTTTTTTAATTAAATAATAAGTTTTGCAGAGCTAAGTGTGCTTCAGTTCCCATGCCACGAGTACTTCACCAGAACCAACCCATCCCTCCTCTACACTGGGCAGCAAGGGAGCCAGAAGGAAAGAGGTCCTTATTTGACCTGTTGTTTCCTTGTGGGACCCAAGGATGCTCCCCAGCATCCCAGATCTCCTCAGCTGGCCGTTTGAAGTGGGCCAGATCCTTTTCATTACAACAACAACAACACAGCAGCCACCCTCCCAGACCAGTGGAATTACAGCGCTGGTTTCACCCTCTGCCCCTCTGGCATCCGCCAACTGCAGCTCTGGACTTCTCTCCAGCCCCACTGGGAAACTCTGAAACTTCCCCTTATTCCCAGCACCCTCCTTGCTTTGCTCCTCCCTCTTCCCTAACCTCCTGGGCCTGTTGGGCCAGTCTGCCTAGGGGGTCCCCAAACTGTCCCCTTTATTTCACCCCTTCCTCCTTCCTTCCTTCAGCTGCTGGTTCCACCTGAACCGACTCCCCCATCTTCAGAGGCAGGTGGTTATCTCCTGGCCCCAGCCCTGGATGGCTGTCTCCCACCACACATGGCTGCCTCATGCAGCCCTGCTCACAATTTTCTGTGCAGTTAATTACTGTCTGAGCGTGTTTCCTGAGTGGCGGCCTTATCTGTCTGTGCCACCCACTTGCTGGGGACAGAGCCAGCCTTCGCCCCGTCAGCTTTAGCTTAGGGCCCGTTCACTGACTATTAATCAGGGATTCATTCCCTCTGCATTTACTAAATTGCGATGATGCAAGAAAATAGGTTTGGGGGAAATATGTGTGGTGCTAATATGAAAACATGGAATATAAAACTGCCAATGGGTGAGCTGTGAACTACCCTGTGGACTCAGTAAAACTAGAGCCGTGTGAGAGCTGTTAGACTGATTTGTTTAAACAATCTGTCAATATTGTCAGTGTGTTGCTTATACATTTGAAAACTAATAATTTTTAATATATGGAGGGTTTTAAGACTCAGGAAAACATTCCTCTGTGGGTGTAAGCTCATTCTTTCTCCCTCTCGCACATAGAAGGGGATTGTGGCAGTGGGGTGGATTGGCAGTCCTTTAGAGAACTTCCTCAAGTCCTGTTTATACACAAATAGCTGAGCAAAGGGTGTAGTGTGAGAAGAAATCCAAGTCCATTTTTTGCCCGCAACGTTCACTCCCTGGGGGAAGGGCCAGCAAACTCAACAGCTTAAAATAACCAAACGAAGCCTTCCCTGCTTGTAAGGATTTAGCCTTTTTCAAAGAGAAGCACAAGCCCATGCGGTCTCCCTGGGGCTTCATAGAGTGCTGTGTTCTGAAGTGGAAGCTGTGGGGAGCGAGGCTGGGCCAGGGGCCCTCCAGGCATGGCCTGCTCTGGCACCAGGGGATCATGGATCCAGCCCCTTCACAGGATGTAGGAGGATCAGACTGAAAGAATGAGGTTCAAGCCGTGGGTGCAGGGTCAGGGACTCATGCCCATTCTGCAGTCATCACTTACCTTGGGCATTTAGGACATCCCTTTGATCCATGCATGCTCTGACTGTGTCCCCCAGGAGTTCTCACATAGGAACTGAATCCCCATTCATATGTCAATGGTATTTAGAGGTTTTCCTGCCCTTGGGGGTTACATGACAAGGTACAGTCATGTGGCCATAATGGCTTAGTGGCTTTACAAAAAGAGGAGGTGAGTGGGGCTGGCTTGGTGGCTCAACAGATTAATCCTCCACCTTCAGTACTAGCATCCTTACCCCGGCTGCCCCACTTCCCATCCAGCTCCTTGCTTATGGCCTGGGAAAGCAGTAAAGGATGGGTCAAGTTCTTGGAATCCTGCATGCATGTGGAAGACCTGGAAGAAGCTCCTTGCATCCAACTTCAGCTGGGCCTAACTCTGGCTGTAGCAGCCATTTGGGAAGTGAATCGGCAGATGCAAGGTCTCTCTCTCTCTCCCTCTCTTTGTAACTCTGGGTTTTCAAGTAACACAAATCCATTTTGTTTTCAAATGGTTAGAAGAGAGACAAGGCATTTGAGTTAAGATGCCAATTAGGACATCTCCTGCTGGAGTTCAAATCCCAGCTCCCCACCAAGTGGAACCCTGAGACACTCAAATAATAATGGCAAAATGATTAAACTGCTACAGATGTCTTACAATAAAAATAAATAAGGAAATAAACTGAAGAAGGGAAAGCAGGTTAGATGTTGTGCTGTCGGGGAGAAGAGAGGGAATGTATAAATCAGTGGCAGGAGTGGTGAAGCAAAAGTCTGAGACAGCAGTATTTAATAAAAGACCTGACGGGGGTGAGGGCATGAGCCATGTGGGAACAAGCAAGGGCAAAGTCCCAGGCAGACACAGGACGCAGGGCACCATGCCAGAGTCATTTCATGAGAATTCAATGAGTTTAACTCTGTGGTCAGTTCCAGCAGTACCGGGGCAATTGTGGCAGCAACATATGCTAATGTTGGAAAGACACAGGGAAGATTAGCGCTGCCCCTGCACATGGATGATATGCAAATTTGTGAAGTGTTCTATATTAAAAAGAAAAAAGTGAAGTTAAAAAAAAAAAAGCCTTCCCAGCCACAGTGCACGGGGCCGCCTTTGGGTGAGGACTAGGGGACTATGTTTCGCCTTATTAACCTTGTAGAGAAGTCATCACAGACACCAGCATGAAGTTTTTCCTTTCTTTCTTTTCTTTTTTCTTTCTTTCTTTTCTTTCTTTTTTTTTTTACAGGCACATAGCCACTCAGGTCATAAGGGCTACACGTGACCATCACCTCACTTCTCTGGAAACCACTTTGTCAAGACAGGAACTGAGAATTCTTTCTCCATGACCTCAGGGTGAGCTTGTGTTCTATGAGAACATCAGGTTTTGTATTTCTCATTACACTGCCCTCGTCGCTCCTGAGTTTGGAAAAGTTACTGTCGTTTAAACTCCTTTATGACTTTCGCCCCCAGAGAACCCAAGGTAAATACAGAACTTCTCCAAGGTAGAAAGTGCCAGCTTCCTTTGCATAAAAGCCACAGTCCTGTGCCAGGAGCATTACAGAAGCATTAGGCCAGTACGCCAAGAGCAAACTGTTAGGTTAGAAGCAAGGCCTAGAGACCAAGGAGAGACTTTCATTGTCAGATGCAAAAGATAGGAAAATGGATTCTTGGCTCCTTGAAACTTGGCCAGCTTTTATGGCTAATGCCCGTTGCGGTTGCCTCCATGTTCCCCTGGGCGGATCTGCCAAGGCGTGGTGGCCAACAACAAGTGACGACTTCAGAGGAAGCCTTCTCAGCTAGCCAACCCTGCGGGCCAGCTGCCAGGCCCCCTCTGATTCACGGCTTTCAGGCCCTTGCCGATCCGTCCTGGCTTAGAAGTCAGTGCCGGCCATAACAGGGTTAGCAAACGAGCATCATGGTATGAGCTGAAGGATGCGGTGGTCCTGCAGGTGGTCTCGCATGGATCTGCTCTGGAATTTCCGCCCAAACTCAGTGAGTTTGAGCCAACGTGTTGTGAAAACAGCCCAGGAGACAGAAAGTCTGCATTGTTTTTGCTTTAAGGCTCTATTGCAATATAATTGACAATAAAAACTGTATATGTTTAGGGTGGATGCCCTGATGTTTTGTACAGGTATATGTTATGAAATGATCATTATCATCATCAGGGCAATGAGCATGTTTATTGCCTCACAGTTATTATTTATATTTTCAGTGTTGTTGTTGTTTTGGAATGCCTGAGGTTTAAGCATGGATTCTGTTCTGCACCAGGGCTTGGTTTGCGTCCCCCACCTTGGAACACCACTGATGTCTCTCCTCAGCCCTGTGCCCAGGAGGCTGACCTGCAGCTCCCTGTCATCTGGTGTCCAAGGAGACAAGGAGGCTCTCCTCAGGGGTTAGGGGTCAATGAGGCTGGGAGCCAACTGCCCTGAGCTGTTAGTCGCAGGAGGTTTCTGTGGGCACCCAGTCCCTCTGCTGGAGGTTCACCTGGGTTGGTCCCACTGCACCCTTTCTGCTTGCCCTTATAAGCTGGGTAGCTCCTCCAATGACATGTCCCTATGGCTTCCGTGTACTCTACCTCTCCATCTCCATTCTTTTAAAAATATTTTAAGTATTTGAAAGGCCAAGAGAGAGACACAAAGCTCCCCATTCCCTGGCTCACTCCCCCAATATGTACAGGAACTGGGACTGACCCAGGCCAGGGTCTCCCATATGGGTGCCATGGGTGCCAGGGAGCTGACTACTCGAGCCATTGCGTGCTGGCTGCGAGTGTGTTCTTTGGCTGGAAGCTGGAGTCAGGCTATGTGGCCAGGACTCAAATCCACTGCTTCACTATGGGATGCAGGTATTCCTGTTGAGGCAGGCCAATGGGAGCCTGCCACCCTGCTTTTAAGGAGTTTATTTCCTCAGTTCGACTGAGGTCCCCCAAACGGACGTGCCCTCTCTTTCTCGCCAGGATCCTGACTCTTGCCACCACGAAGGAGTGGCTGAGCAGGTCACACCTCCGAGATCATGTGACCTTGGCTTTCTCGTCTTCAAAGTGGAGACACAAGTGCTTAGTTCTTGCACAGGATTTCCATGAGGACCACAAAGGATACAAAGCACCAACAAGCATAACTCTTTCAAATAATAGATGTACTCTCTGCACTTGAGAATTCCAGGAATGCCTAAAAATAACATGTCATCTTTATATAACAAGTTGCTGCTACCAACATGCAGGCACATGGATTTTTTTTTTTTACACAAATGCACCTGGGCTTTTCTTGCATACTTAAAAGGCCAAGTAGATTTCAGTGTGATAAATATAAACACGTTATTAGATGGTCTGATAATATTTTAATCCTCAGTGTATCCCAAATTTAGGAAGATGAGACAGAGTAAGGCAAAAACATTTACAATGTTCCAGTCTAGAAATTATTTATTTATTGACTGATTGATTTGGAAAGTTAGATATACAGAGGGGAGATAAGAGAGGAAGATCTTCCATCTGCTGATTCACTCACCAAGAGGTTGCAATGGCTGGAGCTGTGCTGATCCAAAGCCAGGCACCAGGAACTTCTTCCAGGTCTCCCACAGCGTGCAGGATTCCAAGACTTTGGGCCGTCCTCTACTGTTTTTATAGGCTGCAGGCAGGAAGCTGGATGGGAAATGGAGAAACTGTGATATAAACCAGTGCCCATATGGGATCTCAGTGAATGTAAGGTGATGATTTAGCCACTAAGCTATTGCTCCTGACCCAGTTTAGAATTTCTTTAAAAGATTATTTATTTGGGGCCCACCACAGTAGCCTAGTGGCTGAAGTCCTTACCTTGTACACGCTGGGATCCCATATGGGTGCCAATTCTAATCTCGACAGTCCCACTTCCCATCCAGCTCCCTGCTTGTGGCCTGGGAAAGCAGTCGAGGATGGCCCAAAGCCTTGGGACCCTGCACCTGTGTGGGAGACCCAGAAGAGGTTCCTGGCTCCTGGCTTCAGATTGGCTCAGCTCCAGCCATTGCAGCTGCTTGGGGAGTGAATCATCGGACAGAAGATCTTCCTCTCTGTCTCTCCTCCTCTATATACCTAACTTCACAATTTAAAAAAATAAGCAAAAATTTTTAAAAGAGATTATTTATTTGAAAGGCAGAGTTACAGGAAGGGAAAGGCAAAGGTTTTTCTGTTTACTGGGTCACTCCCCAAATGGCTGCACTGACTGGGGCTGCACCAGGCTGAAGTCAGGAGCTAGGAACTCCATCCAGATCTCCTATTTGCAGGAACCCAAATGCTTGGACCATCTTCCACTGCTTCCCCAAGTACGTTAGCAGGGAGCTCAGCTGGAAGCGACACAACCAGGCCTTAAACAGCTGATACTTCTATGGGATGATGGTGTCACAGGCAGTGGTTGAACCCACTGTGCCACAATGCCAGCCCCTCACTTGTAAAATTTACACAGTCAGGGTAGTGATCCCAATTTCTAGTAAAATGAATCCTTTCCTAGAAAAACTTCCAACTGAAATATTAACACAGTTTGTATTTTGGGTAAAGATGGTTTTGTTTAATGAAGAGGTAGCTTGCTGAAGGACAACAGCCACTGTCAGACCTTAAGTCATACCCTCCTCTGAATGCCTGTTCCAATGGTGTGACTTGGAGCAAAGCCTTAGTCCTTCTAGAGTGTTCTCTCTTTCCCTGCAGCTAAGAGTGGCCTCTCTTATTTTGGTGTGAGATAAAAGCAAAGATCCTTTGCAAAAGAAATTAGGTGATTAGTAATTGCTTTCTCTAAGGTTTCTTTAATCATCTCTGATTGTTTTTATCTGATTAAGATATTGGGGGCACAGAGGGTGGCCTCGATTTGAGACAAGGTGTGGGATGAGCAGCCTGAGTCTTGGAGGAGGACTGCGGAGGGGGTGGGCACAGGGAAGGTGGTGTCCATGCTAGCCCAGGAGTTCAGGGGCTTTTTGCCACACTCGCTGCTGTTGGCAGCAGTCCAGATGTAGATATGAGCTCAGAGGTGAGTAAGACCAGGTCCTTGTCCCGGAGAACTTTGCCCTGTAGCCAGGCAACTCAGTGTGACAAGGAAAGTGATATCAAAGGAAGTTATACTTGGAGCCAGTACAGTGTCTCAACAGCGAAATCTGCGCCTGGCAAGTGTCATGATCCCACGTTGATGCCGGTTTGTGTCCCAGCTGCTCCATTTCCCATCCAGCTCCCTGCTTGTGGCCTGGAAAAGCAGTGGAGGATTGCTCAGGGCCTTGAGACTCTATACCTATGTGGGGAGACCTGGCAGAAGCTCCTGGCTTCATATCAGCTCTGGCCTTTGCAGTCATTTGGGAAGTGAACCAGTGGATAGAATATCTTTTTCTCTCCTTCTCTCTGTAAATCGGATCTGCCTTTCCAATAAAAGGAAATACATTCCCCTCCACCCCCCGCAAAAGAAAAAAAAGTAGCGGGACATAGGAGGAGTTGTACTTGCCAAAGTGTATGATTCGTTCAGAACTGCCCACTGTGAGGTATCTGCTACAAATGGCATGGAAGCGGTGATGGTGCTATGGGGTTCTGCTTGGCTCCCACTCACCCAGAAGGCTCCAGGAAGCCCCTTGGGGGAGTGACTTTAAGAAGATAGAATGGGGTCAGACTGCCCAGGGTTTAACCAGGTCATGTTATGGTGCAATGGTTCAAGTCCTGGCTGCCCTACTTCCCATCCAGCTCTCTGCTTATGTGCCCTGGAAAGCAACGGAAGATGGTCCGAGTGCCTGTGCCCCTGTCACTCGTGTGGGAGACCAGAATGCAAGGCCAGGCTCTTAGCTTACACCTGGCCCCGCCCTGGCTGTTGTGTCATTTGGGAAACGAACCAGCAAATGGAAAGTCTTTTTCTGTCTCCCCTCTATGTCACTCTGCCCTTTAAGTAAAAATTTACAAGAAAGCAAGCAAACCATTCAAAATGAAACAAAATCGCACACCCTTCTGAGGTAACTGTCATGGCCCTGCAGATCCCACACCAGGTGGAGTGGGGTAGGAGTCTGGCCTATCGATTAAGACAGGACCTGGGACAGTCCTATACTACAGGCAGCAGGAAGTGAAGGAACCCAGAGTTGAATCAGAATTGAATTCCATGTGGGTGGCAAGAATTCCTTGGAGAGCAAAGCAGAACTCCAACCCCAAGCACTCCGTCCCACATGGGCTGCAGGTGTCCCGAGCTGCATCCTAGGGGCAGCCAAACGCCGACCCCTTGACGGGATCATCGGACTTGCCTCCGCAGCTCACCTCACAGACTTGCGCAGTGGCAGCAGAGCGGAAGCACTCTGTTGGCTTTGCCTCTGCCAGCCACCTGCACAGCCTCCCTCCAGAGCAATGACCTTTTGTCTGTTGATCTTTCCTAAGATATTTCAGTCATTAAAACAAATGGATTGGTTTGCTTTTTCAACTTCTGTATTTCATAGAATTTTGCTGCTTTACATTTTTTTTTAATTTGTTTGTTTTATTGGAAAGGCAGATATTCAGAGAGGAGGAGAGACAGAGAGGAAGATCTTCCATCCGATGATTCACTCCCCAAGTGGCTGCAACGGCCAGTGCTGTGCCAAACCGAAGCCTGAAGCCAGGAACTTCTTTCCGGGTCTCCCATGCAGGTGCAAGGTTAAAAGCTTTGGGCCATCCTCGACTGCTTTCCTTGGCCACAAGCAGGGAGCTGGATGGGAAGCGGAGCTGCCGGGACCAGAACCGGCGCCCATATGGGATCCCGGTCATGCAAGGCAAGAACTTTAGCCACTATGCTATCGCGCCAGGCCCACTGCTTTACATTTTAATAAAATAGTCACTCAGTGTTTTCCAACAAACGTTTTTTAAGGGGATGGCCACTTGTGGAGCGAATCAGTGGATAGAAGATCTTCCTCTCTGTCTCTCCTCATCCCTGTATATCTGACTTTTACTCCCTAAGTGGCTGCAACAGCTGGTGCTAAGCCGATCGGAAGCCAGGAGCCAGGAACTTTCCCCCAGTCTCCCGCACGGATGCAGGATCCCAAGGCTTTGGGCTGTCTTCTACTGTTATCCCAGGCAGGGAGCTGGATGGGAAGCTGGGCTGTCGGGATTAGAACAGGTGCCTATATGGGATCCTGGCACATGCAAGGCAAGGACTTTAACCACTAGGCCTCTCCCCCATTTTCCTTCCAAGGGCATGTTCTAAGTCAGTCCCCTTGAGGAAAAGCAGAGGGACAAAAGAAACCTTGCTTTGCACACTGAAATTGTTTGCATGAAAATTCTTCCTTCATGTGAGACAAGATTTGAGTTTGCTGTTGACACGATTTTTTTGTGTCAAATTCCCTGCAACAGTGGGGCCTAGAAACCAAAAGTGGTATGCTGGGTTGCAGCCACAGAGATCTGCCAGGGGAAACTTCCAAGGCTGACATGGGCCAGGTGTGTCTGATAAGACCTTGGCAGGTGGAGCTTTCTGGAAAAGGGGTCAGAGGTGCAGACTGCTGATGGTAATGATGATAACGTAGGGAGGCAGGCCTGGGTTACAGCCCAGTGCCTCAGAACCCCACGTCTGTGGCCAGCTCTGGGGATCCCGGGCCCTCAAACTCTGCTTTAAAATGAGGTATGTTTGTGTCGGCATCTGCAGAGAGGGCCGCAGGAGTTTGAAGAAAGCTTTGCCTACCTGGGTGGATGGTTCTGGATTTTGGTTCCATGGAAACCATGAGTTTGGAGGTGGGTGGAGAAGAAGAGAGGTACCCCGGCTAAGACATTTTTTTTGCATACGGGTTTTGTTGTTGTTACAGTTTTTCCTTAAAGAGTGATGAGTGATGCGGGAGTGATGAATTTGAATGGGAGGAATTTGGATGGGCAAGAGGGGAAATGCTTTGCCCTCCCATAGAGGCGTGAACTGAAAGAGGTTCGGATGCAATAAGGGAGCAGGCAGGAGAAACGTTGCAGAAAACGGTGCCAAGCCTGGCATCAGCACAGCTAGATGTTTGAGCACTGTGGGCTTGCTTTCGTTATTGGTACTGGAGGAAAATTTGTAATGTATTTGTTTTCATTTGAAAGGAAAATGGGGCTGGGGGCAGTCATCTAACTCCTCCTCAGATGCTCCCAACAGTCATGGCTGGGCCTGCCTGAGCCAGAAATCCCACCAGGGCCAACCACATATGTGGATGTACCTGAACCATCACCTTTTCCCTCCCAGGGAATTGGTATCAAACATGAAGCCAGGGACGCACACCCAGGACCTCTGATGTGGGGAGATGGGCATCCCAAGAAGGTAGCAACTATCATGCAAAAACACCCCTCTTCCTGGTGGTTTATTTTTTTTTCTGTAATTATGTAATTTTAGTTCTAATTATCTTCTTACTTTCACTTTATCTCAAGGGCAGAGACCATTAGAAAGAGACAGAGGTCTTGTATACATTGGTTTATTTCCTCAAATCCTGCAACAACAATCAGGACTGGTCCAGGCTAAAACCAGGAGCACAGAACTTAGTTCAGGTCTCCCAAGTGGGTTGCCAGAGCCTGGGATATTGGAGCTGTCATCTACAGCCTCTCTGGATAATCATGAGCAGGAAGCTGGGTTAGAAGTGGAGGAGCTGGGACCAGAACCCGGCACTCCAAACAAGGTGCAGGTATCCCAGCTGCTGACTTAACCTCTGTGCCAGACGTCTGCCCGCCCCAGGGTTGATTTCTAGAACTCATTGGTTTTGGGGTGGGTGTTGTGACACAGCAGTTAGGCTATCATTGAAATACCATCATTGCCTGTTGGAATGCAGGCTCTCCCACTCTGTGTGTGTGTGTGTGTGTGTGTGTAAAGATTTATATGTTTATTTGAAAAGCAGAGTTACAGGAAGAATGACAAGAGATGTCTTCCATTTGGGGGTTCATTCCCTAAATGGACACACTGGCCAAGAGTGGGCAAAGTAAGGAGCCTGCAATTCTTTGCAGGTCTCCCACCTGAGCTTCCAGGACTTGGGCCATCTTCTGTTGCTTTCCCCAGTCTATTAGCAGAAAAATGGACTGGACGTAGGGCAGTCAGGATTCCAACTGGTGCATGTATGGGATGCTGGTGTTGTAGGCCATGGCTTAGCACATTATACCATAGTGCCTGCCTGGGAAAAAGAATTTCTGTTTTGGTTTTGCAAATAGTCCCCAAACTACTGACTGAGATAATCTGTGGCGTGCCATGTCGTTATGCCATATGGGAACACAATTCCTTCAAGCCCAGCGACTTTGCTTCTCATCTGGCTTTCTGCTAATATGCCTGGGAAGGCAGCAGGTAATGGCCCAAATTCAGGGCACCTGCCACCACATGGGAGCGCTGGATAGAATTCCTGGCTTCAGGAGGTTGTGGCTATCTGGGAGTGGACAAACCTTGTCTCTTGCTTTTGTCTCTCTGCCTTCTTTCTTCTACTATTTTTCATGATACAGTTTTGCAGATACAGGGGCTCATCTCTCTCCTGCTCCTTCCCCTGTTTTCCTCCCACCATTTTTCCCATATTATTACAATATATAATCCCTTAGTAACAGTTACAAGATTAAATTCTTTTTAAAAATTTTTTAAGATTTATTTTAATTTCTATTGCAAAGTCAGATATATAGAGAGGAGGAGAGACAGAGAGGAAAAACTTCCATCCTCGGGTTTATTCCCCAAGTGACTGCAATGGCCGGAAATGAGCTCAATCTGAAGCCAAGAGCCAGGAGCTTCTTCCACTTCTCCCACTCAGGTGCAGGGTCCCAAGGCATTGGGTCATCCTGACTGCTTTCCCAGGTCACAAACAGGGAGCTGGGTAGGAAGCAGGGCTGCCAGGATTAGAACCAGTGCCCATATGTGATCATGACACGTTCAAGGAAAGGACTTTAGCCACTAGGCCACTGCCCTGGGCCCTTAACTTTTTCTTCTTCTTTTTTTAAATTATTTATTTTTATCGGAAAGTCATATACAGAGAGGAAGATCTTCTGTCCAATGATTCAGTCCCTAGGTAGCCACAACAGCCGGAGCTGAGCCAATCCAAAGTTAGGAGCCAGGAGCTTCTTCCTGGTCTCCCACACGGGTTCATGGTCTCAAGGCTTTGGGCCGTTCTTGATTGCTTTCCCAGGCCACAAGCAGGGAGCTGGATGGGAAGTGGAGCAACCAGGACACTGTCAGCTATTTGGGACCTTGTGCTTGCAAGGTGAGAATTTAGCCACTGAGTCCTTACCTATTTCTTTTCCTTCTTTTTAAATAATAAATTCATTTTATTTTTGATGATGTATACATAGTTAACAGGGATGTATGTCCATGTGGACCACTGATTAGGGTGGGAAGGGTTGAGGTATGGAGGAAAGTGGATGAGACAATTGCTTTCAATAGCATTTTTTTCTTCCTATATGTGAGGACAGTGGAGAGAGAAGGGGAGAGAGCTACTCCCAACAGCCCAACTGCTTCAGTACCAGGGATGTGGGACCACCACCCGATGCAATCACAGGGTCCCCAATGTGGAGCAGTTTCTAAGGGTTCTGCTCAATGGTTTTGATAGTTCTGAGATGCTGTTGATCTCAATGCTCCAGTGTTGAAGAAATCCTTCCAAGTTCCATTGTCTGACATAGTTCACCTTAGAGTCTCCATTCACCGAGATACTAGCTATCAGGGCTTGGCTGAGAGAGTTATCCAACTTGTTCTGCCTTCCATGATCTGCCATGGTACTAGACATACTCTGCAAGTCTCAACGAACTGGCTGTTATGTCCCTCGTGTGCATTTGAACATGCCATCCACCGCATAGGATGCAACAACTGAGGATACCCAGTTCTGATGCATGCACTCCACAGTCAGACCACAGATCCTGTGATTTTTCCCGAGGGCTGGAGTTCTGAGTCCAGTGATCCAGTTGGAAGGTGCCCAAAAAAACCTCTTCAGAAGTAACCCTAGGCTGGCTCCTGTGTATGCCAGCCAGTGTGGAGTCTGGCTCAGTCTATCACCCACTACAATATTACACACACTGGTGTTTGAAGTCACCCAGTCAGTTCTGTCTTCAGCCCTATCTCATACACAAATCAATGGATGCTGCGGCCCAGCCTAACCCTGCCCTCTACACCCTCAGCCTTCAAACATACCAGCAGGAACTGTAGCCTAGTTAGATCAACCCCCAATAACGCCAACGAGGTCCATCCCCAGCCGTGGTTCTGTGCATGCTTGAGTGTGCAGTAGACTGCTCCAGTCCATTCACATCCCATTTGGCTCTCATATGTATCAATGGGTATTAGAACCTAGCTCAGCCTGATCAGCTCCACTATCCAGCTTACACTCATGCTAGCGGCTACCACTGCATGTCCAACAAAGCCTGCCCCAACCCCTGGTTCTCGTGGAGAGCTGCAGAAGATCAGAGGGGTGTCCACAATTTCCCTACCAGGCCTACTCCTAGCTCCAGATCTTTCAGTTTCCAGGTGATTCTACAGACTAACCTAACAGAACTTGTCCCCAGTCTCAGCACCTGCTAACTAGTGCAGCAGCAAAGCCCAACCAGCCTGCATTTACTCTGGTTTCATTCATTCCCTTATTGATACAGTCACTTAGCCCAGCCTGGCTCTCTCCCTAACCCAGCTCACACGTAGGCCCATGGGTTTTGGAGCCTTGCTTAGCCTGGTCTGCCCCCAACCCCAGCTCTCATGCTCACCAGTGGGAGCACTGCCCTTTTTCATTTCATAACAGTGTTTCTTGTTTTGTTTTGTTTGCTAGTGTTGAGTTTCTGAAGCTCTTTGGAGAGCCTGGATAATACTTCTCTGTCTGTTGTGTAGTGTGCAAAGATTCTTCTCCCATTAGTTGGGTGCCTGCTTGCTCTGCTGAAGAGAATAAAAACTGAAGCTGTACAGAAGCTTCTTAGTTTGATGTAGTCCCATTGTTTGTTTTGGCTTTAACTGCCTGTAACTGCCTGTGCTTTTAGTATCTTTTCTAAGAAATCTGCTTTCTTTTTCTTTTTCTTTCTTTTTTTTTTTTTAAAGATTTATTTATTTCTTGGGTCAACCCTCAAGTAGCCACAATGGCCATAGCTCAACTGATGCAAAGCCAGGAGCCAAGAGTTTCTTTCGGGTCTCCCACATGGTTGCAGAGGTCCAAGATTCTGGGCCATCCTCTGCTGCTTTCCCAGGCCATAAGCAGGGAACTGGATGGGCAGTGGGATAGCTGGAACATGAATTTGTGCCCATAAGGGATCACAGCGCTTACAAGGCAGAGAATTAGCTAATCGAGCCACTGAACCAGGCTCTTACCTATTGATCTTTGACTTTTCAACCTCTAGTACCATGAGCCAAATGCTGGTAAACTTCGATTGTTTATAATTGATCCAGCTTATAGTACTCAGTTACAGCAGAAAAAAAAATAGATTTATTTACTTTTATTTAAAAGGTTACCTCCAGGCCCTGTTCCTCTAGTCCTTGCTCAAGTCCCCTTCCCACCTGGCCTAAAGCAGCCAGAGATGAGCAGAGTAGAACTCAAGGCTTGGGACCAGAAGGGAAACTGGGAAATTCCTTTTAAAAAGCAACTGACCTTTGTCTGAACAAGTTCAAAATGTGCAAACTTGAAGATGCCCAGTTCCCTCAACAATTCTTGATTGTGGGCCTAGCAGGGCAGCAACAGAAAACAAAACAAAGCAAAACAAAAAACTACAGGCAACCAATCATCCACTAATAGGGGAACGGTAAAGCAGGCCGCAGTGCATGTACATGGTAGAATATTAGACATCTGTGGCCACAGCTATTGTGGCAATAATTGTGAACATGATGTAGAGAGCCCAGGAAAGCACATTTCTTGTCAAGCAAGTTTTTTTTTCTCATTAATTTTTAGGATCATTATACTAACTTTCACTTGATCTTAGCCAAAAGGCCAAGAAGCAATCATCATACTAATTTTCAAAGTTGCTTACTTTGATAAGAAAGAACAAAGAAGAAGAGGGAGAGAAAGACCTTCTGCCTACTGGTTCACTTCGCCATCATCTGCTGCCTCTCCAGGCATGCCAACAGGAAACTGGATTAGGAGTGGAGATGTGGTAGCCTAGTGGCTAAAGTCCTCACTGTCCACCTGCCAGGATCCCATATGGGTGCTGGTTCATGTCCCAGGGGTCTCACTTCCTATCCAGCTCCCTGTTTGGGGACTCAGACGGCAATCAAGAATGGCACCCATGTGGGAAACCCAAAAGAAGCTCCTGGCTCCTGGTTTCAGATTGGCTCAGCTCCAGCTGTTGTGACCACTTGGGGAGTGAATCATTGGACAGAAGATCTTCCTCTCTGTATATCTGACTTTCCAATAAAAATAATAAATAAAAAAATCTGATAGGCTAGTGGCTAATGTCCTTGCCTTACATGCTGGGATCCCATATGGGTGCCAGTTCTAACCCCGGCAGCCCCGCTTCCCATCCAGCTCCCTGCTTGTGGCCTGGGAAAGCAGCGAGGACAGCCCAAAGCCTTGGGATCCTGCACCTGCATGGGAGACCAGGAAGAGGCTCCTGGCTCCTGGCTTTAGATCAGCTCAACTCTGGTCATTACGTTTACTTGGGAAGTGAATCATTGGCTGGAAGATCTTCCTCTCTGTATCTCCTTCTTTCTCTGTATATCTGACTTTCCAACAAAAGATAAGATAAATCTAAAAAGAATCTTTAAATAAAAGGAAGAAGTGGCGGCAAGGCTCAATCCAGTCACACTATAAGGGGTACAGGATTTTCACGTGGCAGCTTAACCAACAATAGACAGCATGATGTGTTTTATATAAAGTTTAAGGACAAATAATACCAGCATAGTGTTCAATGGTGCATATTTTGGGATTAAAATTAGGAATGAAAGTGGCAGAACTATCAACATAAATGTAATTTGTATTTGGGATACAGAAGGGGTATTCCTTGGTGTGGATTGCAATCTACATCTTGAACTGGGCTGGGGTAGTTGAGTGTCCATTTTTCATACTCTGTTTATATAAGCTATCCTTTCGCACACATTTAATATTCAATTACTTTTAGAAAAACTGGATGGAGACAGAGGTTTGCAGCAAAGGATGTGATTACAAAACCTTAGCCTTATAATCCCGGAACTCAGAACTCATCAACTCTCTTTGTTTAACAGTCAGACAAACAAAGCGAAAAGGCCAAGTTTATATACAGAACAAATATGGATGGAAAAATGTGACCCCAGAGCCCTGAATCTCTCTCGTCCTTTGACCTCATAATATTTACCTTGAGGCATTTCTTCTCCTGTGGATGTCATTTGTTATTGCGATCACAAGTATTCCTTGAGGCTCTGCTTAGCCAGGCACGTATTGGGTCGTGAGGATCGGGCCTGGCTCCTGCTCGAAGGAGATGGGTGATTAAGCCAGAAAGATAAATGTGGACAGGTGCTGTGTAGACAAAGTGCAGGAGGCTCCAAGGGCTCAGGGTGGCATCAGACTACGATCCTCAGGAGATGGTCTAAGAGCACACTAGATGCATTGTGTGCCAGGCTGTGTCATGAGCATTTTACAATACTGTACCCAACATACATTAACTCACTAAATCTTCACCTTGCAACAATCTCACTGATGTGGATGCTACCATCAGCTCTGTTACAGAAGAGAAAGCAGGACCCAGTGTGATGTCTCAGTTAGCTAATACTCCCCTGGCAAGTGCTGGGATCCCATATGGGTGCCTGTGTGTGGCCCAGCTGCTTAACTTCCCATCCAGCTTGCTGCTTGGGGCCTGGGAAAGCAGCAGATGATGGCTTAAAGCCTTGGAAACCTGCACCCACATAGGAGACCTGGAAGAGGTTCTGGGCTCCTGGCTTCAGATCAGTTCAGCTCTGGCCTTTGTGGCCATTTGGGGAGTAAATCAGCAAATGTAAGATCTTTCTCTCTGTTTCTCCTTTCTGTATATCTGCCTTCCCAGCAAAAATAAAGTAGTTTTAGAAAGAAAGAAAGAAAGAAAGAAAGAAAGAAAGAAAGAAAGAAAGAAAGAAAGAAAGAAAGAAAGGAAGGAAGGAATTTTTAAAAGAAAGCAAGCAAACATAGAGGGTCAAGTGACCAGCTGCAGGTCACATGGCTTGCGGCTGGTGCTGCTCCTGTCGCAGTGACCTGAAATGAGGGACACAGTTTCAGACAGATGACCCATCTTTGCCCCAGTTGAAGGACACATGGGGAACTAGTAGGAACACTGTGCCAAAGAAAGTGCAGGAGTCCCTTCCAGCTGAGAACAATGTGGCCTTGCTTTCTCTCCCCAGACCTTGGCTGAGAAGAGCCACAGCAGAGCAGAGGCCAGGTCTGGGGGAGGTGGTTTGAGCCCTGTGGCTGCTTTCAGCGGCAGGGAGACGCCAGATGTGATGCCAGGGGGTTGAGGGTTTCCAAAGGACCATGGCAACAACTGTCGGGGCTCCTGGGAAAGTTCACTGGCGTCCAGGCCCTGCAGCCTTGGCACTCCTCCATGCCCTCTCAGCCTTGGACCCAACAGCCATCAAGCACAAGAACCCGAAGCACTACTTGGCAGTTATTTTTCAAATCCAATTTCTCTGTGGGGTTCTATATTTCAAGATATGTATACATTTTTAATAAGGCAACATTTATTTGATCCCATGCAACCCAAGTGCACAGTCCTGTAAGTACTAGGCCACTATAAGCATGAGCATGTCCCAGCAACTCTGGCACCTCAAGTGCAAGGTCAGGATGGAAGCTCTTTATTGTGTTTACACTGAGAATGTGTGTTTAGATCTGTCCAGCTGAGGAGACAAAATAAGATGTGAGCTATGGGAGCTGAGTGGAGGGGAGCGAGACTTCAGGGGTCTGCTTGTTGTCATCCAACTTCTCAAGCCTTGGGTTCCCTCTGCACTGCACCCCCTTGCAGAACAGGTGATAAAATGACAGTTAGAGGACCCGGAAGAAACCAGAGTGGCGAGGAAGCAGGCTTCTGGAGTGGTGAGTGGGCAGCTGACCAGCACCCCATAGCCCGCCTGTTTCTCTCTCTCTTTCTCTGCCACTTTTTTTGTGTGATTCTGCAGCCGCCAGCCAGGCTTAAGCCTGAGGCGCCAACAGAGAGATAAAGCATCTTGTCCCAGAGCCAGCAGCACTGTGTACCCGGGGAGGTCAGCGGCTGCATTTTGCTTCTCCTAACAAATACTCCTTGCATTCAGACTCCCAGATTGATTTGTCTGGGCTTTTTTTCACTGAGGGCTAAAGTTACAAATTGGACAGATTCACACAGAGAAGAGGTTTTGTGCCATCTCTCCCTCTACACACACACAGTACTTTGCAAGTCTTACGCCTCCTGCCTCACACTTGAAGTATAAAAACACAACAAGAAATTACCGCATGGAGGACCCAAAAGGACCCATGGCTACTTCAAGGGTCAGACCTGCTCTAGCTATATCCTGACCTCAGTTATTTTCTGACGAGGGAAAGGTTTTGAGGCACTGGAAGGGGGAGAGTAATGGCTGGAGAGACACCCGGGGTTAGACAGGGAAGGTTGGAGATGCTCCTACAGAATCACTTGGTAATGTCACTCTGGGAGATGGAGGCAGCAGAGACCTGCAGGTGGTCACTGGAGAGATGCCTGCCACTAGGACACGAGCAGGTCTGGGAGGGCTTCTGTCTCCAGGGACACAGTGATCACAGCCTCACCACAAAGCTCATGTTCAAGTCTCATCATCGGGAAAACGTCATTCTTGGATTGAATTGATAGCTATGAACCCTAAGCATATGCCAGGATCTGGTGCGTGACAAGCACTGTGTAAATAGTATCCAGTACCATTACTGAGCAGAGAGCTGCTTGCATGAAATTCTGAGCCATTGGCCAAGCTATCCACCAGAGCACCCTGGAGGGGCTGGCCTTATGGTGTTGTGGGTGAGGCCAGCACCTGTAATGCCAACATTTCATATGGGCACAGATTCGAGTCCTGGATGTTCCACTCCTAATCTAGCTGCCTGCTATGGCCTGGAAAAGGAGCAGAGAATGGCCCAAAGCCTTGGGACCTCCACTTACATGGGAGACTTGGAAGACTCTCCTGGCTCCTGGCTTTGGATCAGCTCAGTTTCAGTTGTTGAAGCCATTTGGGGAGTGAACCAGTGGATAGAGGATCTTTCTTTTTCCTCTTTCTCAAACATTTTATCTTTTTAAAGATTTATCCATTTTTTTTTATTGGAAAGGCAGATATACAGAGAGGAGGAGAAACAGAGAGGAAGATCTTCCATCCGATGATTCACTCCCTAAGTGACTGCAACAGCCAGAGTTGCACCAACCTGAAGCCAGCAGCAGGAGCTTCTTCCAGGTCTCCCATGCGGGTGCAGGGTCCCAAGGCTTTGGGCCATCTTCGACTGCTTTCCCAGGCCACAAGCAGAGAGCTGGATGGGAAGTGGAACTGCCAGGGTTAGAACCAGCACCCATATGGGATCCTGGCGCATTCAAGGTGAGGACTTTAGCCACTAGGTCACTGTGCCGGGCCCTAAACATTTTAAACATGATATTCAGAAATGAATGCAATACTTTAGGTACTTTAGGTACTGTATCACTGCTAAGGACACAGTGGAAAAGAACCACTTAACCTCTCTCAGATTTTTAAAGATTTATTTATTTATTTAAGATTTATTTATTTTATTGGAAAGCCAGATATGCGGAGAGGAGGAGAGACAGAGAGGAAGATCTTCCATTTGATGGTTCACTCCCCAAGTGGCTGCAACAGCCAGAGCTGAGCTGATCCGAATCCAGGAGCCAGGAGCTTCTCCCAGGTCAGCCCTTGGGTGCAGGGTCCCAAGGCTTTGGGCCATGCTCAACTGCTTTCCCAGGCCACAAGCAGGAAGCTGGATGGAAAGTGGGGCTGCTGGGATTAGAACCGGTGTCCATATGGGATCCTGGTGCATGCAAGGCTCAGACTTTAGTCACTAGGCTACTGTGCCAGGCCCCCCTCTCCAATTTTGATATAAAAACCCTTACACCAGACATGTGTCAAGCCTGGACAAGCCACACAGATGAATGAAGCCTAGTGCCTTGAGGAGCAATTTGGCTTTTATCGGACCTTCTTTGTTCTGATCACCATGGTACCTTCCACTCTATCTTCACCTATGTATCACCTGCATACTGGAAACTCCCCATGTTGTCATGCTTGAATGGATATGTCAATGACAGCCTTTTCACACAGTGGAGTGTTTGTGTGGCAGTGCAAACGACAGCGTGCTACAATAGGGATGAAATAGGCAAACTTAATGATAATCAAAGAGCCAACTCCAAAAAAGAGTACATGCTGTTTTTGTTCTGTTTTAAAATGTATCAAAGCAGCCAAAACAAATCTCTGCTGCTGAGGACCAGGCAGTGGTTAACCTGTGGAGGGAGCTAGAGAATGTCAGAGAGGTCTAGGATACTCTTGTGCTTGGCTTCTTCCTGTGGCCCTGGCTTAAGGGGTGTACTCCACTTGGGGCAATTCTGCTTTTTATATACTTTCAATATGTGCATTTTTCTGCATGCATGTCTCAGATATCAATAGGAAATTCAGTCTCAAGCTTCATGGTGAAGACAGTTGAGCATGGTAAATACGATGGTAAGGAGATATGTTGTAGTAGTACAGATAAAACAAAGAGGGCCCGGTGCGATGGCGCAGTGGTTAAGGTTCTCGCCTTGCACGCCCAGGATCCCATGTGGGCGCCGGTTCTAATCCCAGCAGCCCCGCTTCCCTTCCAGCTCCCTGCTTGTGGCCTGGGAAAGCAGTTGAGGACAGCCTAAAGCTTTAGGATCCTGCAACTGCGTGGGAGACCCGGAAGAGGCTCCTGGCTTCGGACCGGCACAGCATTGGCCGTTGCGCTCACTTGGGGAGTGAATCATTGGACGGAAGATCTTCCTCTCTGTCTCTCCTCTCTGTATATCTGCCTTTCCAATAAAAATAAAAAATAAATCTTAAAAAAAAAAAAGAGTGAGTGTTCCAGGCTCGGGGACAGAGGGGGGTCAGGCAGGCCTCTTGGCAGGATGCCAGAACTAACTGGAATTTATCCACACTGACAGGAGAGAGGGCTGAGCTGTTAAAGATGTTTACCCCTCAGGCCCGGCGCAGTGGCCTTGAGACTAAAGTCCTCGCCTTGAGCGTGCTGGGATCCCATATGAGTGCCAGTTCTAATCCCAGCAGCTCCACTTAACATCCAGCTCCCTGCTTGTGGCCTGGGAAAGCAATCAAGGATCCTGCACCCAAGTGGGAAACCCGGAAGAAGCTCCAGGCTCCTGGCTTCAAGTTGGTGCAACTCCAACTTGCAGTCATTTGGGCAGTGAATTATCAGACAAAGGATCTTCCTCAAAGTATATCTGACTTTCCAATAAAAATAAATAAATCTTAAAAAAAAAAAAGGCATTTACCCTTTAAGAGCCATCATGAGTCCCCAGAAAAGGGAAGGTGAGATTGGCCACAAAGAGAAGTGAAACAGGAGGATCATTTAACTAGGGAATGAGAACCAGAGGCCAGGAAGAAGTGGCCATAGAGGTATAAGCCATAAGTCGGAGTGGAGTCATGCCCACTGGCTGGGTGGCCTTTTAAGAAACATCAACAGAAACCTGGGATTTGAGCACATGGATGTGCATGACACTGGCAGTGATGAGGGAGGGCTGATTCCAAAGTCAGTCCTGGTTTGCAGCGGGTGTAGATCAGCCGTGCGTCCCCCAGCTCGGCCGGCTCCCTCGCAGCCTGCCTCCTCCAACGCCGAGGATCTGTGAGCCTCTGTCTCTCTGTCCTCAGCAAAAGGGACTTCGTTATTTTTTCCCCAGCCTTCTCTGATCTCTAACCCTCTCCCTCCTTCTGAATGTTTCCTTGGATGTTTGGATGCTTAACTCAGCCTCTTTCTCCAACTGCCCAGGCCATGGGACTAGCTCTCCTGTTTGTAACCATCTCTCTGCCCACCAGCACCTCCAGCTCTGAGCCCTGCCCTGCTGCAGAAACTTGCCAAAGGCTCCCTGACTCTAGTCTCTCAACTCCCCTCCATCTCCAGGCTATTGGGGGTCTCCAGAAGACACAGTGACCTAAGTCCAATTGTTTTCTTTTTTCTTTTTTTTTTTATTTTGTTGTTGTTGTTGGACAGTTGGATATACAGAGAAGAGACAGAGCAAGATCTTCTGTCTAGTGATTCACTCCCCAAGAGGCCACAATGGCTGGAGCTGAGCCAATCTGAAACCTGGAGCTTCTTCTGGGTCTCCTACACTGGTGCAGGGTCCCAAAGCTCTGGGCCGTCCTTGACTGCTTTCCCAGGCCACAAGCAGGGAGCAGGATGGGAAGTGGAGCTGCCAGGATTAGAATCGGCACCCACATGGAATCCCAGTGTGTGTGAGGCAAGGACTTTAGCCACTAGGCTATTGCACCAGGCCCCCAAATGCTTTCTTAAGTACAGAGAACTACAGGTGGTCCCATCTAAGGGATCTTTTATCTTTTCTTTTTTGCCGCACATCATTTGTTCATTTTCTAATATTCTCCTGATAAAAGAATTCAAGTAGAAAATGTATTGTGGAAAAGCATCAGGGGAGTGAGTTAAGTCTCTGCCTGTGTCATCAGCATCCCATGTGGGTGCCAGCTCGAGTCCAGCTGCTCCACTTCCTATCCAGCACCCTGTTAACGTTTCTGGAAAGCAACAGTGGATGCTCCAATCCTTGCGCTTCTCTGCGTTCATGTGAAATAACTGGAAGAAGCCCTGGCTGCTGGATTTGGTCTGACCCAATCCCCAGGTCCTTTGGGGAGTATGAATCAATTAAGGGACTGTCATTCTGTTTCTGTGTGTGTGTGTGTGTGTGTGTGTGTGTGTGTATAACTCTGCATTTCAAATAAATAAAATACTAAATACTAATACTAAGAAAAATGCATCAAACAAAAACAAAATTTATTTTCTTTTCTTTTATTTTCTTTCTAACCCCCAGTATCGTTCTGCAAAAGTTATACTTGTTTTTCTGAGAACAGACTATGTTTACCTGCATCCCTATTTCGAAGTGTAACAAGTATAATCATATTGCAGTGTACATTGGGTTTTTTCCCAACATGACACAGTTGCAGTTCATTCCAGAGCTGCACAGAAGGCTCTACCTTGCGTTTCAGTGAGTGCATGCTTTTCCATGACGTCGGTGTTTTTAACGGCTGATGGATGGCTAAGTGCTTTCCAGTGTTTTCTTTCTGTAATTAGAATGTTGCAGTGAACATCCCTGCACATGCTTTTGGCATAATCCTGTTAATATTTCCCTAGGGCAAATTCCTAGTGGCAGAATTGCTGAGTCAATGAGTTTTCCAATTGTTGACAGACATTGCTAAATTGCCTTTCAGAAGAGCTCAATCTGTTTACACTCCCAGTAACCGTGTAGGAGAGTGCCTATTTCTTCATAATCTTGTAAACACCAGGCATTACCAAACTTTTATTTGTTTTTCCAATCTGATAGACAAAAAAAAAAAATGAATCTCCTCTTACTTTGTGCTTCTTGGACTGCGAGTGAGGGGGAATATCTTTCCACATATTTATGAGCTGTTCTTATCTCCCCTGAATACCTCATATCCTCTGTGTGGTGGTGACTTGGTAAGTCTGACGGTTTGCATCTTCATTTTGTCTTTCAGGGAAGTTACCAGAGTGATGAAAATCCATGAAATACTCGTATGCCCAAGTAGGAGCCTACGGGCAAGAGCAGAGACCTTGAAGAGTCCCAGAAAGCTCGGAGGAGACTTCTCCCAGCAGCACTTTCTGCCCACTGGTATTCCACTGACCAGCTAGCTGACTGCTGCTCCCTGTTCCTGCTCCTATCATGGTGAGGAGTTCTCACCTCCTTCTGCCTTCTCATCTAACTCTAAGAACAGGTGGCAAGAAAACTGGCCAAATCCAAGGTCATTAGACTTTGGGAAACACAGATCAATACACTTATACCCTGCACCTTTACTTTCTCCCGGTAGTTTACTTTGGGGATTCTCTCCCAAGGAAAGAATTTCAAATGTTAAAAAAAAAAAAAAGACATATACACAGAAGTTCATTAACACTTAAATAATGAAACTCTGCAGCCTTTATGTCTAGCAAGTAGGAAATTAAGGCTGACGTGGTAGTGTAGCAGGCTAATCCTTGCCTATAGTGCTGGCATCCCATATGGGTGTTGATTCCTGTTCCGGCTGCTCTTTTTTTTTTTTTTATTAGGATTTATTTATTTTTATTGAAAAGGCAGATTTACAGAGAGAAGGATAGACAAAGAGAAAGATCTTCCATTCTATGATTCACTCCCCAAAAGGCTGCAATGGCCAAAGCTGAGCTAATCCAAAACCAGAAGCCAGGAACATCCTCTTAGTCTCCCACGTGGGTGCACAGTCCCAAGGTCTTGGGCCGTCCTCTGCTGATTTCCCAGGCCACAGGAAGGCAGCTGGATGGGAAGTGGAGCAGCCAGGACATGAATCAGCACCCACATAGGATCCCAGTGCTTACAAGGTGAGGACTGAGCCATTGAGCATTGCACCAGGCCTTTGCCCATTCCTAAACAAAGATTTTTTGTTTTTTATTAACTAATTTAGTTATTTTGCCAGTGTTAAGCTTCTGAAGCTCTTTGGAGAGCCTGGATAATACTTCTCTGTCTGTTGTGTAGTGTGCAAAGATTCTTCTCCCATTAGTTGGGTGCCTGCTTGCTCTGCTGAAGAGAATAAAAACTGAAGCTGTACAGAAGCTTCTTAGTTTGATGTAGTCCCATTGTTTGTTTTGGCTTTAACTGCCTGTAACTGCCTGTGCTTTTAGTATCTTTTCTAAGAAGTCTGCTTTCTTTTTCTTTTTCTTTTTCTTTTTTTTTAAGATTTATTTATTTCTTGGGTCACTCCTCAAGTAGCCACAATGGCCGTAGCTCAACTGATGCAAAGCCAGGAGCCAGTTTCTTTCGGGTCTCCTGCATAGGTGCAGAGGCCCAAGGTTCTGAGTCATCCTCTTCTGCTTTCCCAGGCTATAAGCAGGGAACAGGGAACTCCAGGCCCAGTTGCTCCACTTGTGATCCAGCTCCTGGCTTATGACCTGGACTTCAGCTGGCTCAACTCCTTGGCCCATGCATGCATGTGGGAGACACAATGCTAATCCTATAATTCTCTACTTGAGAAAAGTTGTCCATAACTTGGAATCTTAGCTGCTATCATTCTTCGGGAACTCTAGAAAGATAATCGACCACTTTAATCTGTTGAACACCAAATCCCAGAGAATCAGGTTGATGAATCCAGCCCGACTGGCAGCCTGGAAGGAGGGTGCCAACATCAGAGGCACGAGCCATACTGGGTGAATATTTTGCTGGGCTACCTGCCTTGTGATGAGTGCCACAAAGCCCTCCAGGATTTCATACCAAAGGTAACATTACACCAGGCTAAGTTTGGTGACAAAAACTACAATTTTGCTCCCCAGTGGTTGAGAAGATCACAACCTCAGTGAATACTGACCATGGGATAGTCTTCTTCTAACTCCCTTCCTCTGCCTGGCCTATAACAGGCCTGGCACAGTAACCTAGTGGCTAAAGTCCTTGCCTTGCATGTGCCAGAATCCCATATGGGCGCTGGTTTATGTCTCAGTTGCTCCACTTCCCATCCAGCTTCCTGACTGCAGCCTGGAAAGCAATTGAGCATGGTCCAACAGGCTTTGGGAGCCTGTATCACATAGGAGACTTGGAGGAGGCTCCTGGCTTGTGGCTTCACATTAGTTCAGCTTTGGCCATTGCAGCCATTTAGGGAGTTAACCAACAGATCCTTCTTACTTTCCTCTCTGTAAATCTGCCTTTCCAATGAAACTAAGCAAATTTAAAAAATATATAACACATTTTTTTTTAAGATTTATTTTATTTATTTGAAAAATTACAGATGGGCCCAGTACAGTGGCCTACTGGCTAAATCTTTACCTTGCACACAGGGGATCCCACATGGGCAGTGATTTGTGTCCCAGCTGCTCCACTTCCCGTTCAGCTTCCTGCTCATGGCTTGGAAAAGTAGTAGAGGATTTCTCAAGGCCCTTGGGACCCTGCACTCACGTGGGAGACCTAGAAGACGCTCCTGACTCCTGGCTTTGGATCAGTTCAGCTCTGGACATTGTGGCCACTTGAGAAATGAGTCAGTGGATGGAAGATACTTCTCTTTGTCTCTCCTTTTCTCTGTACATCTGTGTTTCCAATAAAGAAATCTTGTTTTTAGAAAGAGAAAAATTAGTTGCAGAACACATGAGAAACAGACAAAAAAGATATCTTCCCTTTTTTGGTTCACTGCTCAAATGGTTGCAATGATCAGGGCTGGAGTAAGTCAAAGTCAGGTGCCAGGAGCTTCATTCAGATCTCCCAAATGGATGGCAGAGGTCCAAACACTTGGTGCATTCTCCACTGCTTTTCCCAGGCAATTAGCTGGGAATCGGATTGGAAATGAAGCAGTCAGAACTTGAACCAGGGTTTTTGTTGGTGGCTTAACCCATCATGCCACAACACTGGCATCCAGGTAAATAGGTTTAAAAGGATATAAAGTATATCGAGGCTTCCTGGGGAATTGTATAGCCCGAGAACTGAAAAGTTATCAAAGCCTAGCAAGGTTTCTCTCAGTTGTGAGGGCAAGATCCCTGAGGGCTGGTCCACGAGCTCTCCACTCTTCCACCCCATAAATGAATAATCTCTATCTGTGAGCAATTTTTTTTTTGGGTCCTGGGAACAGCTGAGATAGGCAAGACAGAAGATGCACAATTTGTAACTGCTTCTCACCCTGACATCCTCACTGCTCATGGCTGAAGTGGGATTGTCTTGGATGACTGTGAAGGTGGAAGGTGGAGGCATTTCACAATGTAAGGCTCCTGAGGCCAAATCAGATAATAGAAGGAGGTGGGTCCAGATACACTAATCCGAGGTGAAGGAGAAAAGAGATGAAAAGATAGATTAAGGAAGCTTATTCCAGGTGTTCATGGTACCAACAAGCAAAATCAGAGATGGGAATGAAAGCAAATACCTTAGTTACGCTGGGAGGATAAAGCTGACAGTCATCAAGGGCTATCCAAGTTTAGAGGAGGCAGAAACCAGCTCTAGGCCTGAGAGGCAGGTATGTGTTCTGGAAGTTTGCAGGAGGGTCTAAAGAAGTTGGTACCCAATGAATGATTCCTAGACTGTTGGGAATGGCAACCTTTAGATGAAAGCTTTGGAGGGCAGTTGGTAAGACAGCAAAAATGATCACTCTCTTTCCCAGCAATGGTACTAATGATTCAAATGAATTAGCCATGGTTCCAGACGATAGAAAAGTGGTGGGACTGGCACTATGCTGTTAACAGGTTAAGACACTGCCTGCAATGCTGGCATCCCATATGGGAACTTGTTCAGATTTTGACTGCTCCACTTGCAATCCAGCTCCCTGCTAACATACCTGGGAAAGCAGCAGTGGATAGCCACTGCACTCATGCTGAACGTCAGAAAAAGCTCCCAGCTCCTGGTTTCTGCTTGGTCCAGCCTCCACCACTGTGGGGAGTGACAGATGGAAGATCTTTCTCTGTATGTCCCTCCCTCTGTAGCTCCCTGTATATAACTCTTTCAAATAAATAATATATATATATATTTCTTTTAAAATAGACAAGTGGCTAGAATAAACAGTAACAGAAGCAGAGTAGATTATAACAGGCATGGTTGGTGAGTCGGAGCCTTCAGTCACAGATAGACTTGGCTGGATCCAATATCTATATTGGGTACCAGAGAGATGTGGCTAAAGTGCACATATTTATTTATTTGAAAGGCAGAGTTACATAGAGAAAAGTTAAGAATCCTCTACCTATTGGCTTGCTTTCCAAATGGCCACAGTGCCAGGGATAGGCCAGACTAGGCCAGGCCAGGCTAAATCCATGATCCAGGAACTTCATCTGGGTCTTCCCCATGGGTGGAAGGGGCCCAAGCACTTGCCCCATCTTCTGCTGCTTTCCCAGGAGCACTGAATCGGACACAGAGCAGTTGAGACATGAACCAGCATCCACATGGGATGCTGGGGTGACAGGCAGTGGTTTAACTCATTGTGCCATAACACCAACCCTCCAGGAGGAAGGTTTGAATGTTACTACTTGAACCTTGTACACCCCCAAGAATGGCACCATTAGAAACTTTACAGAGGGTCTGGCACTGTGGGTAAAGCTGCTGCCTGTAATTCTGGCATTCCACATGGGCTCCAGTTTCTATCCTGGCTGCCTCACTTCCAATCTTGCTAATTAGCTCTCTGCTAAATCACCTGGGAGGGCAAAAGAAAATGGCTCACGTCTGCCGTTCACGTGGGAGAGCCAGAAGCAGCTTTGAGCTCCTGCTGCTGCCTGGGCCAACCCACCCTGCTTGTTGTGACCATTTGCCACAACAAATGTAAGCCAGTGACGGGAAGAGCTCTGTCTCTCCTCTCTCTGTAACCCTGCTTCCAAATAAATAATATCTTTTTTTTAAAAAAATGAGCAATGCATGTATTTATATGCACAAGCATGTGTATATGTGTTCATGTGTGTGTTCATAAAAAAAGATATGGAAAAGTTCAAATCAAAGTGTTGCTATGAATTTACCTCCAGGGGGTATGAATTATTTACCTATAAAAAAGGGCAGATGCAGGCTCAGGTCCCAATTCCACTACCGATTTGATAAATGACCTGCTAGTCTCTTTACCTGTTAAGAAAGGAGGAAAGCAGTGACTGCCTCATTGAGTTATGAGCAGACCCATGGCACTGCCTATCACCACGATAGGTAATATTATATTAGTACCTTCTTCAGGGTCTCCTCCATCCCACCTTGCGCATTCTTTCAGCCCTTACTTTTTCATAAAGGCTATGAAAAGATTTAAATATCAAGAGGAAAATAACAGAAATCTAAACAAAAGACAACGTCGAAAAATGAGGATGTTCGTGCAGCTCTGCTTTCAGAGTAGTTACTGTCCAGCACATGCTAGTTTATCGCGTCCCAATTTTGCCCCTCTCACAGGACTATCTCCAAATCAATGTTTCTCGGTTGAAAAGTCTGGAGCTTGTAAGCAGTGATTAGATTTTCCTATGTGCTTTATAGCCTTTCATATTCAGTAAATGTCATTAATGTTCAATAGGAAATAAACTGAGAGCTTCTCCTGGCTTATTTTACCCTTAGGGTACCAGTCAATGAAATAAAAACAAAAATATCTCATTCTTCTCAGAACAGGATGGCCATGTGTTCTCCTCTTTGTAAAAAGCTTTCAACGTCATTAGTTTCAGTGTTCACTCAAAGAAGGCTGCTCTCCTCCAATCTCACGTGTTCACCAGCATCCCCTATTCCCCAGCTTTCTTCTGCCAGCCATGAGCTACATTCATCTTTCCTTTCGCTCTTTCCTTCCCTCTCTAATACATACTCTTACGCGTGCCAGGCAAGCAGTCAGGAGCAAAGCCAGAGGAAAACAGAGCACCTTCCCATCACACAGTTTACAGCTCCAACGGAGTTGGAGACAATCACCAGACAATCAGCAAGTCTGTCATTTCAGACTGTGCATGGTAACAGGAAGGCAAACAGAATGGTGCAAGAAACATGTGTAGGTGAAGGCTTTATCCAGGAAGTGGTAGTGGCACTGGGATGGGAAGTATTGAGAAATATGTGCTAGTCTGCCTTCAATGTTCGTTACACTATGCTAGAAGTTACTTGCCTATTAAAAAAAAAAAAAAAGATTTTTATTTGAAAGGCAGAGTTCCAGAGAGGAGACACAAAAAGATCTTCCAGCCGCTGGTTCACCCCACTGCCACCACCAAATGGCTGCAACAGTTGGAGTTGAGCCAATCTGAAGCCAGGAACCAGGAGTTTCTTTAGGGTCTCCCACGTGGGTGCAGGGTCCCAAGGCTCTGGGCCGTCCTCTACTGCTTTCCCAGGCCACAGGCAGGGAGCTGGATGGGAAGTGGAGCAGCTGAAACATGAACAGGTGTCCATGTGAAATACTGGCACCTGCAGGTAAAGAGGGTCAGCCTACTGAGCCATCGTGCTATCACCCCTTCCCATCTTTAGTCCTTCATGCAGTCCTATGATGGTGCTCTTGCTATTCCAACATTACGAACTGAAGATATTTAATTACACAGGTACAGTCTGTTCGGCATTGTTAATAAGCGGCAGAGGCATGACTCTCAAATCCTTGCTCAACCGCTTTACTGCCTGTGTGAGAACAAGAACAGTAAGCACGCAAGTATATACAGCTGATTCTAATCTCCCTGGCCGGAACCAGCTGGTAGCACAGGGGTATCAGGATTTAATGAGCTAGTCATTCAGTTTTACTAATCCCCTTGTTCTCCCTATTAATAAAAACCTTTTTAATTATATTCTGGCTCCCCATATAGATTTTTCTGCTGGGAGATAATGCACTGACCAGCCTACACATGCATTTTGTTGCAACTGACAATTTTATTACATTGTCATTACGCATTGTGAGTTAATGCATTGGCATCCTTTTAAAAAAAAAAGATGAAATAACATTAAAACCCTAAATTATGAAGCTCTTAAACAATTATTTCTCCACAATTAACTTGAAAAATAAAAGCCAACAAATACAGCCAGCATGCTCATTATTGTCTCTTCTGTAATTTAACCTTTTCTTGCCGTCTGCTGTGAGCGACCTGGAGGTAGTCTGGAAGTATGGGACGAGCCCTCTTTGTCCCAGCTCAACAGCTTCCTTTGTTTCTCAGCGAGCTGATGGCAAATCCCACCTTTCCTCTTGCACACTCTGTCACTGCGGAAAAGACGGAGCAGCAGTCACCATTCCCTGGGCGCCAGGCAGCTGGGCGCTGGCACAGCGCTGTCCTACGTCTGTGCTCGGAGAAGCCCGTGCAATGGCACACCCAGCCCGCCATGCTGGGCACGCGCAGCCCTGGTCGGCCCTCACCCGGTCCCCAAGCTCCTGGGACACCGTCTCCACTGAGATGACCATAAAACAGCTCCGACTCTCTAACTCCTTGTCAGCTTCAATTTTGTTTAGCTCTTTTTTTTTTTCTTTCCTTCTCTCTAGGATTCTTTTCATGGGCAAAACCAGGGCACCCGCAGGTGGCCATTTTAAAGTGAAAGCTTCGCGAAGCAGCCCTTGTAAAGGAGCTCTGCTGAAGCTCGGCTAAGGCCCTGCCCCCACGAAAAAGAAATATTCACTTAACACTCCCTCTCGACAGGAGCCCGTCACGACGCTGCCAACAGCCGTTTTTTCTCTCACTTGGGAAGCCAGTCGGGGCAAGGGCAGCCTCTCCGACGAGGAGGCCACAGCGTGGCCTCCGCCGTGGCGTTCAACGAAGGCCAAGGATGCCTCCAACAAACCTGAGCGGGGGGAGGAGGTTGGGGTAGTACGGCAACTGTTTACATCGGTAAGGGCGCTGGCATCAATCAGCTTTCCAGCCATTTTCGTCAGCCCCATTAACCAAGACATTACTGACTGGGTCAGCGTCCTTCAGATTTCTAGTTGTCCGCAGCGAGCAGAGCGGGGTGGGTAAGAAGTGTAGGATAGCCGGTCAGAATGGCCACCTGCACAAGGCTGAGCGTCACGGGCTGCGGGGGTCACCGGGCACTGGAAAGCCGGGTGGCCAGGAGGACCCCCTGGGCCAGAGCCCGAGCACAAAACCTCGGCGATTCCCGCCGCCGCCGCCAGACGGCGCGACCGCGCGGAGAGATGTCGCAGCCAACGGTCGGGTGGGCGGTGCCATTTCACAGCATAGGGGGAGGCATTCCACAAAGCCCAGGTCGTTCTATCACCCACCACGATTTTGAAGGGTGTAACCACTCGAGCGACTCATGTTTCCACTTGCCTTATGATCTAACAGCTTCCGAAGCTAGCTGGGCAAACGGGGGGCGGCTTCCGTGGCCTGGTCTCCCCCCCCGCCTCGCGGAGTGGAGCAGCCCCGGCTCGGCCCGGCCCGCGCCGCCTTCCCCGCCCGACCCCCGCGCTGGGCGCGCATTGGCGCGCGGCGCCGGGGGGCGGGGCTCGAGGCGGGCGCGCGCGGGCGCCGCTCTATAAATACTGGGCCGCGCCGCCCGGCCCCTGGTTCGCTCCGCGCCGGCCTGCCCGTCCCCTGTGGAACGCAGTCGCCGCTGCTCGCTCGCTGTCCTCGCCTTCCCCTCTCGCTGACCACCACCCGCGTCAACATGAACGGGCAGCTCAACGGCTTCCACGAGGCCTTCATCGAGGAGGGCACGTTCCTCTTCACTTCCGAGTCCGTCGGGGAAGGCCACCCAGGTGAAGGAGGACGGGGACCCGCGGCGGGCGGAGGGACGCGAGGACGGGCGCGGCTGCGGCCGGCCGGCGCAGCGGGGTCAGCGCGCGCGTCGTCCCGGGTCGGCCGGGGAGGTGGACGGAGCGGCGCGGCTGTCCCCTCTCTCCTCCCCTCGTGGCGCCGCCGGTGCCGAGCGCGTGGCCGCCCCTCCCCCCGCCCATCCGGCACGCGGAAGATTCCAGAAGACGAGCGTGGGGGTGGTGGGGGGGAGGCCGGGGCTGCGGCCGCTCGTGCCCGCGCCCCACGCGCCGGGGTGCTCGCGGGTGGGCGAGCCGGCCTGCGCGGGCCCGCGGCGGGAGCGCGCGCCCCGCATTGCAGCGGCCAGCACGTGCGGGGCGGCCCCGAGGACGCCGGCCGTGCCCTTCGGCGTCAAGGTGACAGCCTCCCGGCTAAATATAGCGCGCGCTGGAGGCGGCGGCCCTTATTTGGGCTCGGCGGAAAAAAAAAGGCTGGGAAGCGTGGAGGAAGCGGGCGCGGCCGTGGCGTGGGCTTGCCTTTTAAAGGCGCCGGTGGCAGCCGCTAGGCGAGGTCCTGCTTCACGTGTCCGCCCGCTGGGCTTTGTCCACTGCGCCGCCGCCATGATGGGGCCCGTCTCCACGTGAACGGCGAAGGCGGTTTCCAGGAATTTCCGATGCAGCTCGGCGCCCTCGGCGAGCGTGCAGGCAGCCGGGGCGGCAGGGGACGCCCGAGTGCCGCCCGCAGGTGCCCGAGGCCGGTGGTCGGCTGCCCTGCCTGACCCGGGTGTGGAACCCGCGGCTTGGGAGCCGGCGTCTATGTCACAGGCTTTTGCTTTTTTTTTTTAACACAGCTTGTACATTGTCTTGGTTTTGCTCACCTTCCCACCAATGAAGACGAGGATTAAGAATATTTGGACCTTTTTCGGTCTTGAGTTCTTGCCCTTGGACAGCTGTAACGGCACCAAATTCCTTCCTCAAGGAAGGTTGTGTTTCCTGTCAGTTGTTGAATTCTGTTGCCCAGATTGTCTTTGCGGGACAGCTCTACAGGTGGTCGTAGTTGTCCCACAGGCCAGGTGTGCTGGGGATCTTGCTATTCCTGTGGTTCTATTGTGTTCTTTAACAAATCGGGTAATTGACATAAGTGCTTGGTTGTGTAATGCATAGATGTTAGAGCTGTGAGCTTTGAGTACCCTAAGGGTTTGTGTTTACCTGGCTTCTGTATTTGGATTTAAAAGTGCCTCAAGTTTCTGTTGTAATCTGTTAAGTCGCTCTGGTTAATGGGGAGAATTGTTCGGTGTGTGAAATCAAGTACCTGAAGTTTTCAGGTGGGACTGGAATCCTTGTTGGAAGTAAATCCTAGTGAAGTAAGATATTAAATAAGGAAAGTTGTGCTGGCTGGTATGAATTGATGAACTTATGCAACTGTTAAGACCATGGTGTCAAGTTTTGAAGTAACTTGTACTTTACCTCAGGCAAGTGGGTTGTGGATTGAGCTAAAACAGTGCTTATGTCTGTAGAAAAGAGGCATGACTTTCAAGAATACCTTAGAATGAGCCAGAAATTTCTTTTTTTTCCAGATAAAATTTGTGACCAGATAAGTGATGCTGTCCTGGATGCCCACCTTCAGCAGGACCCTGATGCCAAGGTGGCCTGCGGTAGGTGTGGATTCTGTGCTTGCGTGCGTATGTACTGAAGGACCTCAGGAAAAAGGTTTAAATATGAGCTTTTCTCTTCTAGAAACTGTTGCTAAAACTGGCATGATCCTTCTTGCTGGGGAGATTACATCCAGAGCTGCTGTTGACTACCAGAAAGTGGTTCGGGAAGCCATTAAACACATTGGCTATGACGATTCTTCCAAAGGTACATTAATGATTATTCCTGGGCTCTTCCCCTCACCCCATACTACAGGGAGAAATTGGAGCAATTGTGTAGTGGGACTTTTCCAGTAACACAAGTCTGATTCTTCAGTACCAACCCTATTCTGTTCTTCAAAGTGTGGTGGTCTCACTGAGGGTCCCCACTTCCCCTGAGAAGATAGATCCCAAGTGCCCACCTGCCACCCCATGTCTGCCTGAAATCTCAGTATAGGGCTATATACAGTACTCTGTGTTACTATGCATACGTATCCAATAGAACTTTTATGGTATGAGCATAGTGCCTCATGTTAATGTAGATCTTAGCAGCTGCTGTGGGTGTTTTTTTGTTTTTAAGATTTATTCTTAATTGGAAAGTCAGATATACAGAGTGAAGATCTTCTGTCTCCTGGTTTACTCCCCAAGTGGCTGCAACAGCCAGAGCGGAGCCAAGATTAGAACCGGCACCCATATGGGATCCCCTTGCATACAAGGCAAGGACTTTAGCCACTGGGCTACCACCCAGACCCACTGCTGCTGTTTTAAAGTTTATTTGGAAGGGAAAGTAACAGAACAGTGTTTCACTTCCCAAATGGCCCCAGTGCCCAGGGGAAGCCGGGAGTTTTCATCCAGGCCTCCCACCTGGTTGGCAGAGAAAACAGAGGGGAGCTATGTAGATAAGGACTGCCGCATGTGTGTGTTCATGTTTGTCAGTACTAAAAACTCCAAACGATGCTAGAAAGTACTTCTGTGGTTACCCCTCCCTGCTGAACAGTGTGTTCTTTGCTTATAGGATTTGACTATAAGACTTGTAATGTGCTGGTGGCGCTGGAACAACAGTCACCAGATATTGCTCAAGGTGTTCATCTTGACCGGAATGAGGAAGACATTGGTGCAGGAGATCAGGTACTTGGTACAGGCTCTTTGCATCTCTTCTGATGTTCAATTCTGAAGCTTTGATCACATTAGGGACTTTCTCTTTTTCAGGGTTTAATGTTTGGTTATGCCACTGATGAAACGGAGGAGTGTATGCCTTTAACGATTGTTTTAGCACATAAGCTCAATGCCAAACTGGCTGAACTCCGCCGCAATGGCACTTTGCCTTGGTTACGCCCAGATTCTAAGACTCAAGTAAGTGATAAAACTAAATTGATTACAGCAAGTTGGAAAACAGCATTTGTCTTGGTTCATTCTAACTTCACTAGAGAACCAAGAGCAAAGCCCTTAGTACACTGCACTTCTGACGACCTCTGTTGCCTTTAAGGTGACGGTGCAGTATATGCAGGACCGAGGCGCCGTGCTTCCCATCAGAGTCCACACAATTGTTATCTCTGTTCAGCATGATGAGGAAGTTTGTCTTGATGAGATGAGGGATGCCTTAAAGGAGAAGGTCATCAAAGCTGTTGTACCTGCAAAATACCTTGATGAGGATACAATTTACCACCTGCAGCCAAGTGGCAGATTTGTTATTGGTGGGCCTCAGGTAATGCAATTTATTGTTTGGGATCTTACGTTACTTAAAAAATTTTGCCACTTTAACCTTCTTTCCAGGTTTTCTGAGGCCTGCCCGTGAACCTTCTGAGAATACTGACTGGATCTAGGACCACCTAGACGACATGAAAGTGACTTTAAATCCTATATTTCAGGGTGATGCGGGATTGACTGGCCGGAAAATCATTGTGGACACTTATGGTGGTTGGGGAGCTCACGGAGGAGGTGCCTTTTCAGGAAAAGATTATACCAAGGTGGACCGCTCAGCTGCTTATGCTGCTCGTTGGGTGGCAAAGTCCCTTGTTAAAGGAGGTCTGTGCAGGAGGGTGCTTGTTCAGGTGTGTATCCTTAATCACCCATGAGAGGGGTGATCACATCAGTGTTAAATGCGGCTTTCAGTCACTGACTTACAATATCTGAATTCTTTTAGGTCTCTTACGCTATTGGAGTTTCTCATCCATTGTCTATCTCCATTTTCCATTATGGCACCTCTCAGAAGAGTGAGAGAGAGCTGTTAGAGATTGTGAAGAAGAATTTTGATCTGCGCCCTGGGGTCATTGTCAGGTAAAGATGGTAAAGCCTATTGCTAGTGAAACAGTAAGGGTGTGTGGCTGTGTGTGCACACACACATGTGCATGCTACATAAATCTGAGGCTGTGAAAGAAGATTTCAAGTGGGGACACATTCCTAGAACATGTTGATGCTTAATAAGTTGTCTTCAGGAGATGGCTTAGTTACTTGAGTCTAAAGTTGTACTTATCCTAAGGGTGTTATGAGTTTCTTAAAAGTGGGATTTTAAGGCTTGGTAAGTATTTCATGGTCACAGATAAGCTTCTGAGTTTTCTGACAAAGCCAGGGGTGGAAAAACGAGCACTGTATTTACTAATGAGGACTGTGCAAGGAGTTTGGACACCAGGGAAGTAACAAACACTTTTGCCATAAACTTTTTTCCTAGCATACCCCAGAGAACAGAACTCTATGCCAGAGCTCTTGAAAATGAGTCTTGCTGATTGTTTTTGCTTTATTTTAATTCAGTGCTACATATTAAGTTATGGACTTGTATATTCCAGGGATCTGGATCTGAAGAAGCCAATTTATCAGAGGACTGCAGCCTATGGCCACTTTGGTAGGGACAGCTTCCCATGGGAAGTGCCCAAAAAGCTTAAATATTGAAAGTGTTAGCCTTTTTTCCCCAGACTTGTTGGCGTAGGCTACAGAGAAGCCTTCAAGCTCTGAGGGAAAGGGCCCTTCTGACTAAATTCTCCTGTCCTCTTTCAGCTCCTGCTAAGTTGCAGTCACTCTAGTCAATGACATGAATTTTAGCCTTTGTTGGGGGACTGTAAGTTGGGCTTGCTATTCTGTCCCTAGGTGTTTTGTCCACCATTATAATGAACTTAGTGAGCATAGGTGATCCATGTAACTGCCTAGAAACAACACTGTAGTAATAATGCTTTGAAATTGAACCTGTGTGCCCTGTTGCCCAACCCTCAAGTCCTAATTGCATTGAGTTACCCACCAGATGCTGAAAATGTCCTTGTAATGTGCACGTAAAGTATTTGTAGTCCACTATAGCTTCTGTCTGGCAATGCCACAACCCTGTCAGCATGAATTTGTAATGTCTTGAGCTCTTATGAATGTGAAGCCCCTCTTTATCCTCCCTGTAACTCAGCCCATTTCTAATTATGTAGCTCTTTGTCAGGGAGTGTCCCTATCCAATCAGTCTTGCATGTAACGCAAGTTCCAGTTGGAGCTCTAGCCTGACATAAAAAGGCAGTTACTATTAAACCATCTCCCTGGTGCTTATGCTCTAATGGCCACCTCTAACAGCACCAAATTAAATCTCTCCACTTTCAGCTGTCTTTTGGAGGACGTACGTAATAAGGTTTCTACTTAGCAAACCAATCCTATGCATGGTTTCAGCACTAGCCAAACCTCACCAACTCCTAGCTCTAGAAAAACGGGCACTTGGCACCCTTGTGATATCATACAGAGAAGTCACAGGGCAGTACCTGAGGGTCTGTAGGTTGCACACTTTGGTACCAGATAACTTTTTTTTTTTTCTTTATAAGAAAGACTGAGTACTCCACACTGCACAATAACTCCTCCCAGGGTTTTAACTTTGTTTTATTTTCAAAACCAGGTCCAATGAGCTTTCTGAACGGCTGGTGTAGCTACAGAGAAACCAGCTTTCTTCAGAGAGCAGTGCTTTTGGCGGGGAGGAGGAAATCCCTTCATACTTGAACATTTTCTAATTGCTTATTTATTGTATTCTGGGGTATGGCGTAAGTACAGAGAAGCCATCACCTCAGATGGCAGCTTTTAAATTTTTTTTTTTCTCTCAACACCATGATTCCTTTAACATGTTTCCAGCATTCCCAGGTAGGCCAAGGTGTCCTACAGAAAAACCTTGGGTTAGACCTACAGGGGGTCTGGCTGGTGTCAACAGAAGGGAGGGCAGAGCTGGTGCAGCTGGCCATGGAGGAAGCGGACTTGGCTGGTGTGGTACAGAGAAGCCAGCTTGTTTACATGCTTATTCCATGACTGCTTGCCCTAAGCAGAAAGTGCCTTTCAGGATCTATTTTTGGAGGTTTATTACGTATGTCTGGTTCTCAATTCCAACAGTTTAATGAAGATCTAAATAAAATGCTAGGTTCTACCTTAAACTGTGTGCATTTCTTAAAGGTAGTTGGCATGGATGTGATCTAAGCATTGTATAAGCTGACCTCATTCCTCAGATCTGATTGTGCAGGCATTTACAGGTTTATAGTGCCAGCCCTTTAATCCCTTTTTATCTGCCCTTTTTAATGCTTGGTCTGGGGTAAAGTATCACAGTACATCAGTGTAGAGGTATCTGAGCCCTCCAGGTGTAGGACACAGGGTATGGGGAAGAGCTGAGAAATGCAAGCCAGTTTTTGTCTCCCTTGCACTGAAAGTTCTTTCCAATTTCATATTTAATAATTTAATCGCCTGTTCACTAAATGCTGATACCAAATGGTAAGCTTGTTTGGGGGAGGGGGAATACAGTGAACCATTTAAAAACTTGAGTTTCTATGATTCTGAAAGCATGGACTCTTTGGCAAGTTCAAAGCCATCAGTTATCTTTGAATAAAATTACAGGGGGCTAGTGATAAATAGCTTGAAAGGTGATAGTGCCCAGCATGTAGCAAGACATTCTTTTCATAAATGTCCCCAATGACCAAGTCACTTTAAACTTTGCCTCTTTAAGTAGGGTGGGCTGACTTAGGATAATCTTAGTCGCTCTTTTTTTTGGGGGGGGGGTATATTTTTGACACTCTTAACCTAATTAACTATGTAAAAAGTTCAGGGCTATAGGAAAGTGGGTAAGACTATTCCATACCATCCCCAGGTGCCAGATAGTCCCTCCATTTTTAATACCTGAAAAGCAAAGTGACACATCTGCCACTTTGCTCCAGTTATAGCAAAAGCTGGGACCTTAGGAACCAGTTTGAGCCATCTTTACCTTCCCAGAGCTCCAAATTTTAGTGTGCTGCTGTTGCAAGTGGCAGTACCACCTTCTCCATTTTCACTGGAAAAATCCATTTATTTCCTTGACTCCTGTAAGGCTCACTGAACTTAAAAGAGCTTTGGACAAGGGCAAAAGATTGTAAGTAGTACCAGAAATTTTCTGGACTGCACTGCATAGGTAATTGACCCAACACCTTGCTCCTCTAGAACTCTGAGTGTGCAGGATCAGCATGTGGCTCAGGATGATCAGAATTTGAAGAGTCTGTGGTTCCAGCTGGCTCAAAGGGTCGCAGGTTTGCATAAGTCACCTCTTGGGCGAGTTGCTCCAGTGAAGGGCGACCCAAGGCCAGATTTCGAAGTGAAATACAAGTCATCAGGAAGCTGAAAAATGGGAAAGAGGTCATGTTCAACAGTCACCCAGACATATAGCAGCCCTCTGCCTACCAGCTGGAAAGGTACACCCCTGACACCTTGGTTGAGGTGCCATGGAAGGGATATCACAGAGGTGAAAAATGGGGCTGAGGCACATCCTACTGCAAATGATTCATGGGACAGTAGAGCATCTTTAGAGCCTCAGTGTTTGGGGAAAGTTTCTACTGCCTGCAGACAGGGACAAGTACTGAGGAGACGTACCTACGGCGAAAGATGTAGAGCTTGCGCAGCAAGAAGCGGAGCAGTCGCTCGTGGAAAGGGCTGTTGCGTCGGCGTTCAATCTCTTGGAGCTTTTGCTGGCGTCTAAGAAAGGTCTGAACCAGGGGCGTGGGCTCTGGGCCCCCTTTGACCTCCCCTTCCAGGAGAGGCTGCAGCTCAGGAGGCAGAGGCCCCGTCTCTGTCCAGAAGATTGTGAAGAGAGCAATCACCAAGGTGGATCTTTGTCCCTTGGACTCCCCTTCTGAGATGGCCTCAAGTTCAGTCTGTCTAGATACTCAACCCCAGTTTCTTGAACCCAAAGGCTGCTTCAACCCAAAAGTCACACTCACCAGTTCCATTCTCAACCTTTTCCTTTAATTCCTGCAGATGGGCCAGGTCTTGCTCCAGTGCGACCTCTGTGGTGTTGACATAGATGTACATGTAGCAGGAAGGGCTAGATGACACTGTGTACACTTTATGGTACTCACCGGCAGGCAGCTGATCAAGGGGATTGGGAGAGAGAAGCATTTCACTCCAAGTCTCCTGCCAGCCTGTGGACTCCCAACTTGGCTCTGCCTGGCATGTTACCTTTAGGATGCCAAATAAGGAGCAGGCATTTGGCAGGGGCCAAGACGCTGTTTGCAACACCTACAATCTCATTGGAGTGCCTGGGTTTGAGCCCCAGCTTTGCTCCAGATTTCAGCTTCCTGCCACTGCACACCCTGGGAGGCCACTGGGAATGGCTCAGGTAACTGGGTCCCTGCCACCTCCGTGGGAAGCCCAGCTCAGGAGGGCCAGCCCTCGCTGTTGTGGACATCCAGGACACTAGATGGGAGTTCCCCGATTCTCTGTCTTACAAACAAGTTGTGTAATGGATCCTGGTTGTCCTCACTGCTCCAGAGGCCCTTGAATTTTGCAGTCCTATTGCATTACTGCTCTGGGGAAGCAGCTGCTCTTTGTCTAGAGTAAACGATCGCTTTTCATCTCGACTTTCTGCTCTTGCTATTCCCAAGCAAATACCTGCATTTTTTCTCCCTCCCGAAGAGTCTGATTCTTGTGCTCAGCCACCAGCTCCACAGTCACCTCCCCCTGCAGCAGCTGGATGCTCGTGTTGCCCAGGTCTTCACTCACAAAGTTCTCCAGGTGCAGTCCTGCCAGGGCAGCAGGGTTTACTGGGTCAGAACAGAGGGCTCGCCCCTGCACCATCCACACCCCTCAAGTTTCACGACCATTCTTCCCACCAGGAGTGCACTGCCTCTGGCCAAGGGATCCCATTTTGCTGCATACCAGGGAAATCGGCGATGAAGACCACCTCAGTGTGGTTGTCCAGGCTGCTCCTGATTTCCTGTAACTTGGTCCTCCAGGGGGACAGGTCCATCAGGAGTGGCTGCAGCCACGGTGTGCGCTGGAAGGGGGACCAGACAGCCTGAACAATGTCCACACGAGGGTCAAACAGCCTTAGGAAAGAAAACAAAGTTGTAACGAGGCCACAGCTGCCCATCCAGCAGAACTTCTGGTTCTGTGCCTTTCACCACTGTTCCCAGGGAGAGGAATAGAATTTCCCAATGCAAGAAACAACTTTATGGCAGCATGTCATGGCCAGTCCACGGCAGAGAGGGGGAAGAGAGGCTGGAGCGCTGGGAAAAATCAGGGTTAGTGACTATTAGAGAAGGCCTTGTGTTAATGATGTCTGAAAACTTTTTTTCTCCTGGATGCTGGTGCCCCCTGCTGGAAGCAACTAGTTACACCCACAACTAGATGAACCAGAACATGCACTACTAAAGAGACAACCATTTAAGCCAAACACACAAGCAGCACAAGGCTGTAGACCTTGGCAAGAGAGCAGCACTTCCTTGTTCTCCCATTCTCTGCTCCCATGGCCCACCTCTGCTGGAAGCGGTCATTGATGGAGACCCAAATATCAAAGTAGATCTGGGGCTCAGTGACATTGTACTTGGGAAGCAGGCGGCTCAGGCAAGTGGCATACTGCTTCAGCATGTCGGCATGATCCTTCCATCGCCGGCTCTGTGTGAACACCTGCCCCAAACCCCCATGTTAGTCTCACCTCATCATTTCCAATCTCTCACACAGGTCACAGGCTGCCAACGGCATAGAATGGCCTACTGCAAAAACAAACATTCGACTTTGGGGGTGAATTTTTCATTGCTGGAATGGTGGGACTTGGATTTCTTTAATCTCAATTCAAGCAAGCGACAATCACTACAAGATCAGGGGGCGGGCAGTACTGTGGCATAGTGGGTTAAGTCACCACCTGTGATGTTGGCACCCCATATGTGTGCCTGTTAAGTCCCAGCTGCTCCACGTCTAATCCAGCTCCCTGCTAATGTGTCTGGCAACGTAGCAGAGATGGCCCAAGTATATGGACTCCTGTACCAAATGGAAGGCCTGGAAGGAACTCCTGGCTTCAGCCCAGCCCATCCCTGGCTGTTGCGCTCATTTGGGAAATGAACCAACACATAGGAGATTTCTCTCTCTCCCTGACACTAACTCTTCAAGAAAATAAAACTTAAAGGCAAAAACAGCAGCTAATCTAGCGCTTGAGAAAAGGGTCGAGTCGAGCAGGCTCAAATTTGTTTCACTTCCTGGTGTGTGTAGGATCAAACCAGATCTCCACGTTGCAGGGGGCTTTCACACAGTCAACTGTCGGCAACAGACGCCTCACCCCGGGGTTCAGGTAGCCCAGCTCGCCCGTGCGGCCGTCACGGTAGGTGATCTTCACGTGCTGGTGGGAGCGGGAGTGCACCATCATGTCCCAGGAGTAGCCGTACAGCCCGTTCGTCCAGTTGTTGTAGCCCTAGAAAGTGGGGCCGAGGGGGAGAGGGAGGGGTTCAGTGCTTCTTGCACTGGTCCCGTCCCCCACAACGATGACAGCCCAGGCTCTGCTGCCCTCCCCGCCTCACAAACCTGCGTGAGGAAGTGGGAGTAAGGCAGGAAGAGCTGCTCCAGGAGGTAGAGCAGGGTGAAGAGGGTCCCCAGCTGATGGCGCAGTCCCGGTTTCTGGCCTCCTTTGGCCCGACTCCTCTTATACACACAAGAAGTGCTGGGCTGGGGGGCGGCCTTGAGGGGCAAAAAATCTTGCAGCCTTTTGGGGCAGTGAGAAAGCAGCCTCCTAGGCCACTCAGGGGAGCAAAAGAGAGGACTGCTGGCCAGCATGACATAGGGAAACATACCTAGGAAAGTAAGGAAAAACAAGCACCTCGGCATTAGGGTGGAGCCCTTAGTCCCTTCCCCCGCACACATGTAAAGGAAGATTTACACCAAGGAGTTACAGGAAAAAAAGATCTTCCATCTGCTGGTTCACTCCCCGAGTGGCTGCAATGGCTGCAGCTGAATTGATAGGAAGCCAGGAGCTTCCGGGTATCCCACAGGGGTACAGGGTCCCAAGGCTTTGGGCCATTCTTTATTGCTTTCCCAGGCCACAAGCAGGGAGCTGGCTGGGGAGTGGGGCTGCTGGGATACGAACTGGTGCCCATATGGAATCCTGGCAAACTGCAAGGTAAGGACTTCGGCCACTAGGCTACTGCACCAGGCTCTCGTAAGCTCTACTTAGGAAATATGTTCTGATCCACAGGATACAGAGTATTCCTCACCTAAAATGCCTGGAAGCAAAAGTGGTTCAGATTGTGGAGATTTCCAGGTTGTAGAATACTTGCCTGGAAGCACTGGTACTGCAGTGTTGTGGGTTAAGCCTCTGCCTAAGGCACCAGCATCCAATTCAGGTGCCAGTTCAAGTCCTAGCTGTTCCACCTCCTATCCAGCTGCCTGTTGGCAGCCTGGGAGAACAGCAGAGGATGGCTTGGGGCCTTGGGCTCCTAATCCCATGTGGGAGATTCAGAGGACCCCGCCCTGGCCTTTGTGGTCATCTGAGTAGTAAAAAAGCGGTGTAAGATCTGTCTCTCCCTCTTGTCTCTCTGAAACTCTAGCTTTCAAATAAATGAATAAATCTGGGAGGAAAAAAAAGAGAAGAAAAACAAATTTATAGACTTCATTGGTTAGGATCCTTAACTCAAAAAATCCAAAATCTAGGGCCAATGGTGTGGCTGTGGCACAGCAAGTTAAACTGTTCCTTGCAATGCCAGAATTCCACATTATAGAGTGCCAGTTCACATCCCCACTTTTTTTTTTTAAGACTTATTTTATTTTTATTGCAAAGTTAGTTATACAATGAAGAGAGGAAGTTCTTCCATCTGATGATTCACTCCCCAAGTGACCACAACAGCTGGTGCTGTGCCAATCCAAAGCTAGGAGTCAAGAGCTCTTCTGGGTCTCCCACGCAGGTGCAGGGTCCCAAGGCTTTGGGCTCTTCTCCACTGCTTTCCCAGGACATAAGCAGGGAGCTGGATGGGAAGTGGAGCTGCCGGGATTAAAACAAGTGCCCATATAGGATCCTGGCATGCTCAAGGCAAGGACTTTAGCCGCTAGGCCACCGTGCTGGGCCCAAAGTGTTTTATTTTTATTTGAAAACCATGACTGGGACAGGGGTAGCTAGACAGAATGGCACCAACCAGCATGTGTATGGGCTGGATAGTGGAGCTGGTCGGGTTGAACTAGCCTTCAATGCCCACTGACATGTATGAGAGCTGAATGGGATGTGGGACAGACTGGACTAGTCTGCTACACACACTGGCATGAGAACTAGGGCAGGGGGCAGACCTGGTGGGGGTTATTGTGGGTTGCTGCGACTAGGCTGCAGCTCCCACTGGTGAATGTGAGGGCCAAGTGTGTGCTCAGCAGAACTGCAACACCCATTGGTTCGTGTGGAAGACAGGGCTGGAGACAGAACCGACCCAAAAATTGCAACCACCAGCTGACTGGGGCGATGGACTGTGCCAGGTCCTGTACTTGCAAGTACACACAAGAATTTGGTCTAGAAACACCTCAGACAAAGTTTCTTTTGGGATCTCCCCAATCGAACTGCCAGACTCAGAACCCTAACCATAAAGAGAAGTGCAGGTTCCATGGTCTGCCATGGAGTGCAAGTACCAGAGCCAAGCCTCCTCAGAGGCTCAGACAGAGCAATGGAGAGCATAACCAGCTACACATGGAGGATATGGCAGTCTATCGGAACCTGCAGAGGATACCTGGCACCACAACAGAGGACAGAACAAACCAATCAACTACCCCAGCTAGATGTTGGCAGTGGAAAACTGGGCAAACGAAAACTCTAAGATGGACTATGTCAATCAGTGGATTCTGCAGCGACTTCATCATGCTGGGAATGGTGAGATAGGCAGCAATTCAGAACTGTTGAACTATCAAAACCATTTGAGCAAGACCCTTGGAGCATGCCTCACATCGGAGACCTGGGATGGGTGGGAGACTGGGTGGGGCTTCTCCCTTTATCTCCCCATTTACCCCAGATACAGAAAAAAAAAGAGAGAAAGAGAATGTGGAAATAAGTCTGAAACAAAAAAGAAAAGCAGAGTTAGAGAAGAAGAGACAGACATCTTCCACCTGCTGTTTCACTCCCCAAATGGCTACAATGGGCACAGCTAAGCCGATCCTGAGCTGGGAGATTTTTCCAGCTCCCATGTGGGTGAAGGGTGACAGAGACTTGGGCCATCTTCTGCTTTCCCAGACCACAAGCAGAAAGCTGGATTAGAAGTGGAGCAGGGCCTGGCATGTTAGCTCAACTGCTCATATGTGCACCAGTTTGTGTCCTGGCTGTTCCACTTCCCATCCAGCTCCCTGCTTATGACCTGGGAAGGCAGTCAAGGACATCCCAAAGCCTTGGGACCTTGCACCTGCATGGGAGACCTGGAAGAAGTTCCTAGCTCTTGACTTCAGATCAGCTCAGCTCTGTCCGTTATAGCCATTTGGGGAGTGAATCAATGGATGGAAGATCTTTCCCTTTGTGTTTCCTCTCTATAAATTTGCCTTTCCAATGAAAATTAAAGCCTAACAAAAGAAAAGAAAAAGTAGTAGAGTAGCCAGGATATGACCAATCACCCAGATGGGATGCTGGCATCACAGGGCAGGATTAGCGTGCTGCACCACCACACTGGCCCCTTCCCCCAGCTCCCTTTAATGCACCTAAGAAAGTAGAGAAGGATGGCCCAAGTACTTGGGTCCTTGCCACCCATGTGGGATACCCGGATGGAATTTCAGGCTCCTGGCTTCTGGCTGGACCAGCCCCAACTATGGTGACTATGTGGGAAGTCAACCAGTGGACAGAAGATCTTTTTCTTTCAAACAAATAAGAGTATAGTGGATTAAGCTGCCACCTGAAGGACATCCAATATAGACACCAGTTTGAGTCCCAGCTGTTCCGCTTGGGATCCAGCTCCCTGCTAATGCACCTGGGAAAGTAGTGGAAGAGGGCCTGAGTGCTGAAGCCCCTGCCACCCATGTGAGAGACCTGGAAGGAGTTACATGATCCTAACTTTGGCCTGACCCAGTCCAGACTATGTGGTCATTTGGGGAATGAACCTACACACAAAGATCTCTCTGTTCTTCGAAATCTGCCTTTCCAACAAGGAAGAGTTAACAGTTCTTATAACTCAGTCTTCAAAAAATTCAAAATTTGAAATGTTTCAACATTTCAGAAAGATTCAGATTTTCATTTTAGGGTTACTCAACCTGTACTTGTTTCTCTTGGAGACCCCTTACTATACAATACACTGAGCCCATCTGCACCTCCAGGTTGTCCTGCCTCGGGGATTGCACTGGGCTCAGCCTAGCTCCCACTCCCAATACCACCTCCCCACTCTCACACACACACTCTGGCTAGTCCCACCCTACAGACTCGTGGTTCCCCAGTTGGCTGCCAGGCCACAGACACTGACCGATGCTGAAGAGCTGGGAATTCATACAATGGAAGTAGGACACAAAGACGAGGCCAGTGGATCGTGAGGCATCGAAGAACAGCAGGAAGCCAGCCAGGAGGTCAAGCAGCAGTCCACCCCAGTGCACCACGAGCAGGCTGGTCAGCTCCTCAGACAGCACCAATCTGCAGATATGACGACCAGGGTCAAGTGCAGGCCACTGGGGAATGCAGCAATCGCAGTACATGGGTGGCACCAATGTGCCTGCTATCCCTCCAGTGGGGAACTGAACTGAGTTGCCTAAACCACCCACAGAGGTAGCCCACAGAAGCTCTCCACCTCTTCTACACCTTCACACTTCAGGCATCCAGTTTCCAACATACCCTATGGACTGAGCAAGGTTAGGTCTCCCAGCACAAAATTTGAGAAGGGGTGGGGTGCGGACAGGCCCCTCATAGAAGTTGTAGGAGGAAGAAACGTTCGGGATGGAAAGTTGGAGCAGGTGTTTGGCATAGCAGCTAAGATGCCACTTGGGACACCTATGGCCCGGGTCAGGATGCCTGGGGTCGAATCCCAGCTCTGCCCTCAGGTGCAGGCTCCTGTTGATGTGCACCAGGGAAGGCAGCAGGTGATGACGGCTCAATCAGTCGTTCCCTTCTGCCCACATGAAAGACCAGGATTTCAGTTCCTAGCCCCTGACTCGGCGTTGGCTCAGCCCTGGCTGCTACAGATCTGGGGAGTGAAACAGAGGATGGGCCCTCTCACTTTGTTTCTGCTTTTTGAATTAAAACTAATAATAATGCATTTTTTTAAAAAAGTGAATTCTTAGAGCCAGCATTGTGGTATATAAAAGATTAAGATATTGAGCCCGGGGCCCGGCGCGGTGGCGCAAGTGGTTAAGGTCCTCGCCTTGCATGCCCGGGATCCCATATGGGCGCCGGTTCTAATCCCAGCAGCCCCGCTTCCCATCCAGCTCCCTGCTTATGGCCCAGGAAAGCAGTCGAGGACGGCCCAGGGCTTTTAACCCTGCACCTGCGTGGGAGACCCAGAAGAGGCTCCTGGCACAGCATCAGCCGTTGCGCTCACTTAGGGAGTGAATCATCGGACGGAAGATCTTCCTGTCTCTCCTCTCTGTATATCCACCTTTCCAATAAAAATAAAATAAATCTAAAAGATTAAGATATTGCGTGTGGGACCAGAGCGGTAGCCTAGTGGCTAAAGTCTTCACCTTGCACGCACCATGATCCCCTATGGGTACGGGTTCTAATCCCAGTGGCCCCACTTCCCACCTAGCCTCCTGCTTGTGGCCTAGGAAGGCAGTCAAGGCCAGCCCAAAGCCTTAGGACCCTGAACCTGTGTGGGAGACCTGGAAGCGGCTCTGGACTCCTGGCTTCAGACCAACTTAGCTCAGCTCTGGCCGTTGTGGTCACTTGGGGAGTGAATCAACATACAGAACATCTTCCTCTCTGTCTCTCCTCTTCTCTGTATATCTTTCTAATTTAAAAAAAAAAATTACTGTGTGCAATGTTAACACTCCATATGAGTGCCAGTTCAAGTCCCAGCTGCTTCACTTCCGATCCAGCTCCCTGCCAAATGTGCCTTGGAAAGTAGCAGAGGATGGCCCAAGTCCTTGAGCCCCTATGCCTACACAGTATATACACAAGAAACTCTGGGTTCCTGGCTTCATCCCAGCCCAGCCCCCATGCCAGCTGTTGTGGCCATTTGGGGAGGGAACCAGAGGATGGAAGATCTCTTTCAGCCTCTCTTTCTTGACTCTTTCAAATAAGTAAATGTTAAAATAATAATAATAATTAAAGGTGATTTTTGTCTAATACAATATGTCAAACTTGGGCAAGTGGGAAATAACAGGGAAGAAGAAAGAAAACAAAGTAAAAGAGGAGCTGGGAGGAGGCATGCCGAGAAGCAAGGCTCCGGTGTGCAGGTGGTAACGGTTTAGTCAGAGCAGAAACAGTGGCTGCCCAGCTCCGTGCTTTGGCAGAGCAGCCCTGACCAGAGGCCAGGATGGCAGGACAGACACCCAGACATCAGCCAGGGCAACTGCCAATGGTGCTGCCTATTCCCCTTCCCAAAGAATTTTTCCTCCCTCTTGTCCACCTGACCTGACCAGCAAGCTCTCGGAAGCAGGTAAGCCTCAGTTCTCTGATGTTCTGCCTCTGCTGAAAAGGCAGACTGGTGAACAGAGCAAGGCAGGTGGCACATGTGGACAAAGCAGAGAGCAGGCATCGCTGCAGATGTAAGGGTTAACTGTAGGGCCCGGCGCGGTGGCGCAAGTGGTTAAGTCCTCGCCTTGCACGCCCGGGATCCCATATGGGCGCCGGTTCTAATCCCGGCAGCCCCGCTTCCCTTCCAGCTCCCTGCCTGTGGCCTGGGAAGGCAGTCGAGGACGGCCCAAAGCTTTGGGACCCTGCACCCGCGTGGGAGACCCGGAGGAGGCTCCTGGCTTCGGATCGGCATAGTATCGACCCGTTGCAGCTCACTTGGGGAGTGAATCATCGGATGGAAGATCTTCCTCTCTGTATCTCCTCTCTGTATATCCGCCTTTCCAATAAAAAATAATAAAAATAAATCTTTGAAAAAAAAAAAAAAATAAAAAGGGTTAACTGTAAAGGTGACTGTATTCCTGGAAGTCTGGAATGTCCAGAGACACCTGCACCCTGTCACCAGCAAAGCTCCTGTTTCCTGAAAGACCAGGAGGCAGGCAGGAGGTAGGGAGAATCTTGGAGTTTTTGGATTTGCGGGAAAGACAGCTCGCTTCGAGGCATGCTGTTTTATTGCTGTCTGCATTGAAATTATATGATCAGGACCCCCAAGCCTATACGCTGTAAATTCCTATTGCTGTTTTCTGTTCTGTGTCACTTTAGCCCCTAATCATGTACTTGTTCACCGCCATGTAGCTTTTGATTCTTTTAGTATAAAAACCCCACGATTATTTCATTTGGGACGCTTCTTGCTTACGGCAAGAGGTTGCCCTTTGGACTAGAAAATAAAATCATCTCACTTGCCTTGGAGTCTCGCTCGAATTCATTGAACCCCAAACAGCAGATCCCAGGGAGACGGGTCACCTGCTCCGGACCCAGGCCTCAATACTAAGGCCCTGGTCCTGACTGCCACTCACTTAAAGGGACCAAACAGCCAGTGCCGGGACAGGTGTTCCATGGAATAGCCTTCGACCCAGTCTGCATCCAACTTCTTCACACCCGCAATGAAGTACACAATGAAGATCTGAGAACACAAAACACAACAGCCAAGTTCAAACAGCACCTTGTTATCCACAAGGATTAAGTAAATTCTAATCTCAGTCCAGTGCTCAAGGAAGAATAGATCCAGGACGAGGCCCCCAGGAAGGAAGCAGGAAACCCAGAGGTACTCCCTTCCCTTGCGAGGATTCTCTTCTAGCAAGCACCGAGCACTGACTGACTCTACGGCAAGGTGACAGAACTCAGAGATTAGGGCGATTGGAAAAAAATGGAAAAGCCAGGCGAGTTTTATAGCAAAGTGGTGGGGGTAAGGAGAAGCTGCAGAGGCAGAAGGAAAACGCAGCCAGGAGATGACCACAGGCTGCCCCAGTGTCTCCTCCCTCTGCCCTCGCTGCCCGTACCTGGCCTCGCAGCATTGCATAGTTCCAGAGGGGCACATGGGCATTCCTCTTACGGGCATTCAGCAGGCCATCCACAGACCTACACCAAGGAAGACAAGTGCGCAAGATGCCTTTTTAGTACACTTTACTCTTAACAGTGAGAACCCATCTATCCTAGGAACGTCTCCTGTGGCCTCCCCTGTTCTCTGGGTGCCAGGGAGGCCACTTAGAATGAACATGAGCAAATATAACTATCATGAAATCATACAAGAAATATTATTTTAGATGCTTGACTTCCATGGAGGTTATGCCCTGAGAGCCCACTACACGTCCAAAATATCACAGTTAAAAATGCACTCCATGCACCTGGGGAGGTAGGTTAGTGAGCGTGCCTGGAGCAGCACACCCATGTGGGAGGCCCAGAAGTAACCAGGCTCCTAACTCGGGCCCAGCTGGGGCCAGCCTCTGCGGCCACTTGGGGAATGAACCGGCGGATGCAAGATCTGTCTCTCCTTCTCCCTCTTTCAAATAAACAAAACAAAAAAAGAATTTAATACATTTAATACATAGAAACACAGCAAGTGTTTGGCACAGTGGTCAAAAACTCACTTGGGATGAATGTCCACACCCTACGTTAGAGACCCTACATTTAAAGATTTCTTTTTATTGGAAAGGTAGAGTTTTTAAAAGGAAGAGAGGCAGAGGGAAAGATCTTCTGTAAGCTGATTCACTCTCTAAATGGCCACAACAGCCAGAGCTGAGCTGATCCAAAGCCGGGAACTTCTTCCAGGTCTCCCACTTGGGTGCGGGGTGCCAAGGCTTTGGGCACTAATCAGTGTCCACATGGGATGCTGATGCGTTCAAGGTGATGACTTAGCCATTGAGCCGTCGCACAGGTTCAACACAGGGTTTTTAATAGGAAAATATTATTCAAGTTTAACATAGAGGAAATCCCTCATTAAATAGCCTTTTCAAGATTTTTTTTTCTTTTTAAATTGGAAAGTCACCTATACAGAGAGGAGAGACAGAAAGGAAGATTCTTCCATCTGCTGATTCACTCCCCAAGTGACCGCAATAGCTGGAGTTGCGCTAATCTGAATCCAGGATCATGAAGCCTCTTCCAGGTCTCCCACATGGGTGCAGGGTCCCAAGGCTTTGGGCCATCCTCTACTGCTTTCCCAGGCTCCAAGTAGGGAGCTGGATGGGAAATGGGGCTGCTGAGATCAGAATTGGTGTCCATATGGGATCCTGGTGCATGCAAGGTAAGGACTTTAACCACTAGGCTACCACACTGAACCCCTTTTCTTTCTTTTTCTTTGTCTCTTTTTTTCTTAGATTTAAAAGGCAGAGTGACAGAGTGATCTTCTATCCCTGATTCACTCCCCAAATGGCTGCAACAGCCAGGGCTGGGACAGACAATAGCCAGGAACTCCATTCCATTATCCTACATGAGTGGCAGGGGTCCAAGTGCTGGGTTAGCACCTGCTGCCTGCTCAGGCAGCTTACTGCAATTAGCAGTAAGCTGAAACTTAAACCTGCACTCCAACAGGGAACGCTTAGTATTACAAGTGGAGGCTTAACGTGCGGTACCACAACACCAGCCCTTTTCTCTCTCTCTAAGATGTATTTATTTGAAAGGCAGAGTTACAGAGAAAAGGAGAGGCTGAAAGAGATCTTCCATACACTGTTCATGCCTCAAATGGCCACAATGGCTGGAAATAGGCCACCAAAGCCAAGAGCTTCTTCTAGGACTCCCACGTAGGTGCAGCGGCCCAAGCACGTAGGCCATTCTCTACTGCTTCCTCAGGTGCATTTAGCAAGCAGCTGGATCAGAGGTGGAGCAGGCCAGGTCTTGAACTGGCATCCATATGAGTGGCTCAATCACTATAATACAGTGCCAGCCCCAATACCTGTCTCTTAATGACAAGTAATTATGAGGGAAAAAATTCACAAAAAGCTGCCGGCAAGTAAAGCCACCACCTACAGCACAGCATTCCCGAGTCCTGGCTGCTGCACTTCCAACCAGCTCCATGCCAATACATCTGGGAGCAGTGGAGGATGGCCCAAGTTCTTAGGCTGCTGCACCTGCCTGAGAGACCTGAAAGAAGCTCCTGGCTTTGGCCTGACCCAGCCTTGGACACTGTAGCCATTTGAGGAATGAATCAGTGGATGAAAGATGAACCGCTCTCTCTGTGCTTCTTCCTCTCTGTAACTCTCTCAAATAAACAAACCTTAAAAAATTAAAAAATGTAGTATTATCCACTTTCCTGTAGCCCTTGAACCTTCTTACTCTAAGTATGTAAAGAATGTCAAAATAAATTTTATTAATAAAAAAAAAAAAGGAAAAAAAAAATTTAAAAATGCACAGGGCCCCGAGTGGTAGCCTAGCAACTAAAGTCCTCATCTTGAATGCGCCAAGATCCCATATGTATGCCAATTCTAATCCTAGCAGCCCCACTTCCCATCCAGCTCCCTGCTTGTAGCCTGGGACAGCAGTAGAGGACAGCCCAAAGCCTGGGGACCTTGCACCCGTATAGGAGACCTGGAAGAAGCTCTGTGCTCCTGGCTTCAGATTGGCTCAGCTCCAGCCATTGTGGCCATGTGGGAAGCAAACCAGCAGATGGGTGATCTGTGTCTTTAGCTCTGCTTTTTAAATGAATACTTTTAAAAACAGTGGTGAAGAGGGGACTCTAACGCAAAGAGTGAGATACAGCAACATTCAATGAATATGTTTGAGATTTTCTTCCCTGTACTCATCTTCTGACATCTGCTATTTGTGTTCCACTTAACAATAGAATGCCTGCCACCTTGTCTCCAATCCCTCCTCTACGTCCCCGAGAGAGGGCCGCCTAAGCCACACTGGAGACAGGGTCACCTCCTTCCAGGACAGCCCAGATGGGTCCTGTGCCTCATAGTGTTAGTGCTGGCTCTAACTCTGGGCTCACACACCGTCTACTCCCGTCACCACATGACTACCCTTGACAATGTGAAATCAGCTTTGTCTAGCTGTGTGCTTCTCTAAGAGGCTTAGAGGAAGTGGATGGGCCCTGGCAGGGTGGGATGGAGCCATTTCGCTTTTCATCATTGCAAGGAGCGGGCCCCTCCTCCTCCCAACTCCATCCAAACCACAGGCTCACCATGTAACTCAGCAAAGCATGGGGTGAAAATCCGCTTCCTGGGGCAACTTCCGGGACTTCCCCATCTCCCACCGTGTCTGGGAAGCACCCTGCCCGGCCAGCCCCTTCCCTACATCCCTGTAGCTTCATACCAGTAGTGATTCGCATCCATGAATGTCAGCTGGAAGGCCAACAAGCCATACAGATAGGAATGGTTGTTCCATGACGTCTTGTCCAGGAGGAACACGTACCAGTACGGCAGCAGGAACAACACACAGCTCAGCCGGTAACACAGGCCCAGCATCATGCCCAGTGCCCCTGGGAATGGATGATCAACAGGTCAATGTGGTGCCCACAGGCCCAACTTCCCTGGCATGGGCTGTGGCTGGGATTAAGGCATTTTATCACATTATGAGTAACAACTAAAGGTTATTTTAAAACGTTGCAAAGAATATGAAAGTCAGAGTCAGCACCATAGACCTTGGTCATTCAGCAGCACACTGCCGATGTCCATGTTTGGACCAGGCCAGCCAATACTCCCATCGTTCCCACAGTTCCCCTCACCCAGAAACATGATGGTATAGACCAGATACATCCAGTCCAGTGGCAGTGGGCGCAGGGCATCCAGCAAGGGAAAGCGGCACACGTCCAGCCCGTCCAGATAGCGTCGGTCCAGGGAGCTGAGGCCCCGCTCCTGGGGAATGTCCAGCACCATCAGGAGCCCTGAGCAGGCAAGAGCAGAGGGTCCCCGTGTGCCTCAGGGAAGGCACACACTACCATGTACTACATGTACTACATGGTACACAAACTACCATGTCTGACTCCAGGCTCGCACTGTGTTCCTGATCCTGGCTCTGCTGTCAATTCAACAGTGACTGAAGCAGAGGAAGTACAAAACAAATTGGACAACCACCCCACACAGCCAAACAATGACAACAAAACTCTGGGCAAATCGAGACTCTAAGGTTGACTGTGTCAGCCAATGGACATTGGCAGGGTTTCCTCATCCTCGGATCTGCGAGACTGACAGTATATCAGAATTGTTGAAACCAGGCAGACAGAATGCTCAGAGCACGCACCACATCAGGGACTCTGGGATGCTATCGAGTGGTCATTCCCCATCCCTGGGTCCTGGGACAGTTGGGAGGCTGGGTACAGCTTCTCTCTTTATCTCCCCTTTTCCCCCAAAAGAGGAAGAAACAGAAAATTTGGAAACAATGATCACACTCACTTTTCCGTAACCCTAGAACCTTTCTACCCTGATCAACTACGTAAACATCATCTAAACTTTAAAAATTTACAAAAGTGACCGAGTGCCTACTGGGGGCTTCGCACTGACAGCTGGTGTGATTCGATGATCCCTGGACCTCATGCAGCCAACCCCCCTGTTCGGGAACAGGAAGGTCAGCAAACTTAGCAAAGTGGCAGGAAGGAGTCGGTGGGGAAAACATGCATTTTGTGTCATATTTTATAGAGATGCACCTTTACTCCCCAAAGGTACTCTGGGAGTATTTCAAAACCATGACACATGGGGCAAACACTTCAAGGGCTGCACACACCAGGAATCCAGCTCGGGGTAAGGCAGGGTATCTCAACCTCACGGTTAGTCACTTTGGGGACTAGTTAATTATTTGCCAGGAGGCTTATCGACTGCATAACAGGACTTCTAGAGGCAGTCTCAGGATTCCACACATGACAGCAAGCAGCTGCTCCTCCTCCCTCCACCAGAGGGAGGACTACTCACAGCTGAGGACCATGTTTGGGCCAGGGGACTATCTCAGTACACCTGTAACCCATCCCAAAGATGGGTGCAGGTCTGACCCACGAGTTAGGAAGCTCTAGACCAGGGAGTCCCCATGAAATTGACCCGTTACCCTTGCTCCATTTTTTTTTCTGAAGCCTTGGTCCAAGTTCCTAGGCGATTTCAGGCCACCGGCAAACAGGTTCCTGTTCCTCCACAACTGTGTCTGATAAAGGCATCAGATCAAAGCATTTCTGGCTTGATGCTAAACTTAACCATGCCCCCTTCCACTAAGCAACCACGAAATGGACAGCCCACATCTTCCCACCCTCAACTACTTAAAACAGCCTCTACCACCCAGAAAATAGACTCACCAAAGAGAAAACGAAAAACGGCCAGGCTGGCGGGGTCTGTCGGTCGGTTTAGCAGGGTAACCAGCCTCTGCCAGCTACATACATCTGCCCCCTCAAAGCCCAAGAGCCTCCTCATTCGGCTCTCCTGCCTGGGCCGCGCGCTCTCCTCAGCTTTGTCTTTCTGTACTTTATCTGCAACAAGTGGAGATAATGTGGGGGTGGAGGCGGTCTCCTTTCCAATCACAGACATCACAGCCTCAAATAACAGCCCACCGTTCTCCCCAATGATCTCCGCAAAGCCTACGTGCAGAGCACCCCATCAGCACCACTCCACGTCCCAGACCCCCCGAGAAGACAGCCTTCCCAGAGCAACGCCCCCCAGCCCCCACCCCGCCAAGTTGACAACCTCCTGAAGCTGCACCTTGCTGTCTCCCTCAACACGCCCCTTCCCCCCGCGAAAGCCCCTCGTCACCAGAGCCCACCAGACGTCCTCCCGACCCTGGCCGACCTGAGACCGGCGGGGGCTGCGCGAACCGGGCACGCAGGGCCATGGCTGCACCGAGGCAGGACCACGGCAGCCGGCCGCGAGCAGGAGGTGCCGCGGACGCGCTCTCCCATAGGCTCTACCTCCCCGACACGTCTACACCCGCGTGGCCGGCCGGAAAGCGCCGCTGCTGTCGCGAAAGGCCCTGAGCGGGGAGTCAGGAGGCGGAGCTGGGAACCCTGGGGCGGGGCCTGAGATGGTGCAGACGGCGCGTTCTGGGGTCCACTCACATCCCAGGCCACTGGCTTAACGCCTGCCGAGCCCTTGCTGGTCTTTCAACGCTAAGGGCTTGCTGGTTTTTCAATGCTAAGATTTTGAGCCCAGTAGCTCGGGTTCTTGCCTGACCCATTTAGGCCTCGCAGTGCTCTCCGACGAGAACAGTCAGGTGCAGACAGTTCAGGGCTCAGGAGGAAGGACTGACCCTGCTCAGGATGAATGCTTAGTGTGAGTCCTTAGTTCGATGGCATAGTAGCTCGAGCCTCCACCTATGGTGCCGGCATCCCATACGAGCGCTGGTTTGTGCCCTGGCTGCTCACCGTTATCCAGCTCCCTGCTAATGTGCTTGGGAAAGCAGAGGAGGATGGTCCAAGTCCTTGGGTTCCTGTACTCATGTGGGAGGTCCACAGGCAACTCCTGATTCCTGCCTTGTGACCATGCCAGCTGCAGCCATCTCAGCCATTTGGGGGAGTGAATCGGGAGATGCAAGATTTCTCTGGTTCTCCTCTCTGTAAAATCTTGGCTTTCCAATAATAAATAAATAAATATATATATATATATATTTTAATTTTCTAGCTTAAAAAAAAAGCTAGAAGGGAAGTAGAGCAGCCGGGATTAGAACCGGCATCCATATGGGATCCCGACACATGCAGGGTGAGGACTTTAGTCACTAGGCTACCTACCACACTGGGCCAAATGGGTTGTAACTTTTTTTTTTTTAAGATTCATGTTTGGGGGCCCGGCGCGGTGGCGCAAGTGGTTAAGGTCCTCGCCTTGCATGCCCGGGATGCCATATGGGCACCGGTTCTGGTCCCGGCAGCCCTGCTTCCCATCCAGCTTCCTGCCTGTGGCCCGGGAGAGCAGTCGAGGACGGCCCAAAGCTTTGGGACCCTGCACCCGCATGGGAGACCCGGAAGAGGCTCCTGGCTTCGGATCGGCATAGCATCGGCCGTTGTGCTCACTTGGGGATTGAATCATCAGACGGAAGATCTTCCTCTCTGTCTCTCCTCTCTGTATATCTGCCTTTCCAATAAAAAAAAAATAAAAAAATAAATCTTAAAAAAAAAAAAAGATTCATGTTTGGGCCCAGCGGCGTGGCCTAATGGCTAAAGACCTCGCCTTGAATGCCCCAGGATCCCATATGGGCACCGGTTCTAATCCCAGCAACTCCACTTCCCATCCAGTTCCCTGCTTGTGGCCTAGGAAAGCAGTCGAGGATGGCCCAAAGCCTTGGGACCCTGCACTCACGTGGGAGACCCAGAAGAGGCTCTAGGCTCCTGACTTTGGATTGGCTCAGCACCAGGCTGTTGGGGCCACTTTGGGGAGTGAATCAGCAAATGGAAGATCTTTCTCTCTTTCTCTGTATATCTGATTTTCCAATGAAAATAAATAAATCATTAAAGAAAAAAAATGGATTGGTTCATTTAATGTCTAGCAAGCCCATTACTTGTTTAGATAACAGCATTTTATGAGGTCTGAGTATATTTTTCACACACACAAAAAAAGATAGACTTGATTTACACGCAAATCTCTTTAAGGTCTAGCTTTGTTGGCAGCAGCTGGGTCCTTATGTCTGCTTCAAGCATTCCTTCTCCACAGAGAGAAGGGGAGACAGAAAGATCCTTCATCTACCCAAATAGCCACAAAAGTTTAAGTTGAGCAGATCCAAAGCTAGGAGCCAGGATTTTCTTGTGAATCTCTCATGTGGGTGTAGGGACCCAAGCACTTTATTCATTTCTCAGGCCATTGGCAGGGAGCTGGATGAAGCACAGCAGCCAGGTATTCTTATGGGATGCTGGCACTTCTATATGAAGGCTAACTTGCTATGCCACAGCACTGATCCCTAACTGCTAAAAAATCTGTGATTTTGAATAATCATAGGGTACCTCTCAAATGAACTGTCAGGTAAAATGGTGTTTATTAAAACAGAGAAAGAGAGAAGACATAAGAAGAAAGATGCTCGGGCCCGGCAGAACGTTCCAGGATCCCATATGGGCGCTGGTTCTAATCCTAGCAGCCCTGCTTCCCATCCAGCTCCCTGCCTGTAGTCTGGGAAAACAGTCGAGGCTCAGCTCCAGCTGTTGCAGTCACTTGGGGAGTGAATCATTGGACAGAAGATCTTTCCCTCGGTCTGTCCTCTTCTCTATATATCTGACTTTGCAATAAAAAATGAATAAATCTTTTGAAAAGAAGAAGAAGGATGCTCACCATGTTCGATCCTTAAAGAATTGCAAATTAGAGCAGCTACAATGAGAGATTACCACATTACTATTTGAGTGACTAAAATACAAGGCATTGACAACATGCAGTGTTGGTGAGGGTGTGGAACAACCGCCTTCACAACCAATGGGATTGCAAAATGATATAACCACCTTAGAACATGGTTTGGTAGGTTTTTTTTTAATTTTTAAAAAGATTTGTTAAAATCTGCCTTTAAATAAAAATAAGTGAATATTTTAAAAAGAAAGGAAAAGGAAAGGGGTGGAGTGAGGTGTTTGGGAGAAGAGCTGATCATTTAGCGTGACTGAGGGGTTGGCTGGGAGGTGAGTCTCATGACAGATAAGCTTAGAAAAGCAGGTTGAGTACACTCTCAGAATGCCAAGCAGAGAAGTATGGGTTTTAAGCCAGAGGCTGAGTGGGACTTAGTCAAATATGTGTTTTTGGAGGATAGTAGATAGTGAAGGAACAGACAAGCACAAGAACAGTCAGTTTGGGTCCCAGCATGGTAGCCAAGCAGCTAAAGTCCTTGCCTTGAACATGCTGGCATCTCATATGGATGCCAGTTCTAATCCCGGTGGCCCCGCTTCCCATCCAGCTCCCTGCTTATGGCCTGGGAAAACAGTCGAGAATGGCCCAAAGTCTTGAGACCCAGCACCCACATGGAAGATCTAGAGGAGTCTCCTAGCTCCTGGCTCCTGGCTTCAGATCCGCACAGTTCCAGCCATTGCAGCTACTTGGGGAAGTAAATCATCAGACAGAAGATCTTCTTCTCTGTCTCTCCTCTTCTCTATATATCTGACTTCCAAATAATAATAATAATAGTAATAGTAATGGTCAATTTGGAGGAGGTTGGATTTGTCCTGTCCAGACAGGATCACTGGCCTTGACGAGGAAACAGGAGTTGCTGTGGATAGGAGACAGGGAATGTGGGCTACATGACCAACAATGATTCAGGACTCAGCGAATGGGATGGAATTATGGCAGTGTGGATAAAGTCACCACCTGAAATGCTGGTCCCAACTGTGTCACTTCCCATCCAGCTCCCTGCTTGTGACCTGGGAAGGATGGCTTAATCCCCAAGGGCCCCTGCATTCACGTGAGAGACCTGCCAGAGGCTGCTGGATTCACATTAGCTCAGCTCTGGTCATTGTGGCCGTATGGGGAGTGAACCAGTGGAAGGAAGATTTCTCTCTCTCTGTCTCTCATCTCTGTAACTCTTTGAAGTGAAACAAACAAATCTAAAAAAAAAAAAAAAAAAGAGGGAGAGGTTTGTTTGAACAACAACAGGGAGCCTGAGTCTCCCATATGGGTGCAGGGGCCCAAACACTTGGGTCACCCTCTGCTACCCACCTGCCCCTCCTCCAGCCACTAATAGGGAGTTGGTTTGGAAGTGGAGCAGCCAGGACCTGAACTGGAGCCCATGTGGGTTGCTGGTGCCACAGGCAGTAGATTAGTCTGCTAAGCTCCACACTTTTTTTGTTTTTTTTAAGTATGTGTTGGTGAAGGTGACATTTCCTCTTTGGAACTGTCATTTCTTCTGGGATGAGACAGGAATGTTTGTTTCCTTCTGCATGTCCCTGTTATTGTTCTTCTGTCTTGATAAATCCCATCCGGGAAGAGCAAATTTTCTCTGGCTTTTCTTTGGCCTAGGGCCACATGGGTGGAAAAATTCTTTGTGCCTGGGTCCTTGTCTGGTTCATTGGGTCGTCCTCTGGCCACTGACTTGGGTCACCGACCCTTTTCCCTCCCCCCCTCCTCTGGCCAACACACTGTCCCCTGAAGGGAAATGCAAGATAGTTGAACCCTAAAAGGGAAGGAGTCCAGTCGGTGGGCTAATATTTCCCGACAACCTAGCTGATAGGAGATACCACGCTGGGCACATCGCTGTTACTGCTTAGCACCTGCAAAAGCTAAAGAAGTGAGGAAGTTCTCTCAGCTTCATGTAACCTGTAACCCAGAGCCTTCTGTCATTGAAGCTCAAGGTGACAGCATTCCAAACTTTTAACCTTTCTTGTCCATCCACAGTCCTAAGGTCTTGCCACCTCTGCACCTGCTTTCCTGTGATCTCAACAGTCATCCTCCTACTCTCCCTCAAATTGCTTCAAATTGATTCCCGGAGTTAGACATAGCCTAGACTTTAAAACTTGTCAGTCCAGCCTCAGGAAGCCCAAGCAGGCTGCTTGATCTTTGCTTTGTAGTTCCTGACGAGCGGTGAGAATTTTGGTGTCCCTCGCCTAACCCTCTTCCCCCACCCCGGGGAGCCTTGTGGCTTTAAGCTGAAGCCCTGGCTGGGTGGAGACTTGGGAGGGCAGGGACGTGAGTCCGCCTACCTGGGGAAACCTGCGTTAGGTGTGGCCGGAGCGCAGGGATGCGAGGTGGGCAGGGGCGGGCTGAAAGTTGGAGAAAGCAGGAAGTGGAGCGAGAGCTGCCTGGGAGGAAGCAGCCAGGGTGAGCTGTGCTGCTGACGGGCCCCAGCGACTGGCAGACATGGTGAGCGATCCGGGCGCCAGACGCCGCCAGACCGGGAGGGGGGCTGCTTTGCAAACGGGGGCTGGGGACTGGGGCTTGGCCGGCCGGAAGGGAGGCGCGGAGGGTGGTGGCAAAGTCAGAGGGCCGGACCACTGCTTGTGGCCTCTCTGACAAAGTTGGCCACAAATAGTTCTGAGCCGCCTGGGCGGTGTTCCTCTCCCTTCCTACCATCTCCCTCCCCTGAACTCCTCCCCACCTCTTGCCCCCACCACACACCTCTCTCCTGACCCTGAACTGGGCTGCGGTGGGGGTGGGGGAGTCCGAGTTGCCGGCGGAGAGTTGCTGTCACTTTCCACCTCCTCCCCCCCTCCACCCAGGGCCAAATTGGCTGTTGTGACACCCGCCACTGGGGCAGCGAGTGGCTCTGTCGTTCCTGGCTCAAGTTCCAGGCCAACAGTGCCAACTCTGACATCGGGGCGGGGAGGGGTAGTGGGGGGGGGGCTTCCACTTTATCCCTGTACAAAACCCCAAAAGATCTGCCCCAATACCGAGTCAAAGGAAGCAACCAGGGGACCAGAAATTGGTTTTCTGGGCTAAATCAAACTTCCTCCAACTCCCTTGGCTGTGTCCCTGGGTGCCCAGAGGGTCAGGAGGGGAGGAGCTATGTGCTGTTTTCCCTCCCTGTTCAAAAACCTTATCATGAAGCCCGCGGCAGGAGGCACAAGACTGGAAGGCTTGTCCTCTACTTCCCCCACCACTTAGGTGGCTGTTTTCATTGAGTATCTGCACAGAGCAGGCGGCGCCAGGGGCCCTGTGCCTGGGCAGGGTGCCGGCCCAGCCAAGAGGGAAGCAGAAGTGTGTGTTCAGCAGTTCAAGACGCCTTGTGGGGGACTTGTTTGCTCCCTGCTCTGGATCCCAGCCGCAGAGCTAGGACTTGGCTGTCCTGGAAGCCCCTGGGGCTGGAACAGTCCCCCAGCAGCTGTCTGGGAGCCCAAGGAACCCAGGGCCAGATGCTGTGTCCTGGTGGCTGGCTCTGACAGGTGTCCTGAGGACTCAGTCGGGCAGGGCTCCAGGACTTGGGTCTGCCCAGAAGGAGGACACTATGAGATGCCAGCTCTGCAGCACCCACCACCCTGTGTGAGCAGGCCCTGAGAACCCAAACGAGCAGCGTGATCCACTGTGGCCAGCATCAGCTCTCACCATCCAGGAGTTGACACATGTGCTGTTTATGGCACGAGTCAGACAGGAGAAGATGGCTTGTAAACAATTCAAGCACTAAATACACACTGAAGCATACCTCAGCATACCCTGCCCTGCCCTGCCCACTGAGCCCCGGGTCTCATACCCCACCTCCACCGCTTTGCCTTAATTAACCCCTGTCCTGTGTTTCAGGAGGAGGCCAGTGGAGGTCGAGGAGATGACCGCATGCGGAACCTGCAGAGTGAGGTGGAGGGAGTCAAGCATATCATGACCCAGAATGTGGAGCGAATCCTGGCACGAGGGGAGAATCTGGACCAGCTGCGTAATAAGACAGAGGACCTGGAAGCCACTGTGAGCTGTGGAGCCCCTGTGGGCTAGGAGAGTTGGGGCTGGGAGGGAGGATTGCTGGCTGGCTGGCTGAGTGGAAGGGATGGGTCTGTCACATCTACTGCCTTTTCATCTATTCTGGGTATTGACTTGAATTGGGTCCCCGTTTCCTATTCTGCTTAGTTGCGTCCATTGGTCATCGGGTCCAGGGAATGAGTCCTGTGACTGGGTAGGGGGTAAGAGGCTGACCCATGGAGACATTTTCTGAGCCAGAAAAATGGCTCAATCAACACATTCATTAATTAAAAAAAAATTATTGATGAGGCCAGCACCATACCTTAGCAAGTTAAGCCTCCATCTACAGCAGTAACGTCCTGTATTGGTTCAAGTCCCGGTAGCTCCACTTTCTTTTTTTTTTTTTTTTAAGATTTATTTTTATTATTATTTTTTTTTTTTATTGAAAAGGCAGATATACAGAGAGGAGAGACAGAGAGGAAGATCTTCCGTCCGATGATTCACTCCCCAAGTGAGCGCAACGGGCCAATGCTATGCCAAAGTGAGCACAACGGCCGATGCTATGCTGATCCGAAGTCAGGAGCCTCTTCCGGGTCTCCCACGCGGGTGCAGGGTCCCAAAGCTTTGGGTCGTCCTCAACTGCTCTCCCGGGCCATAAGCAGGGAGCTGGATGGGAAGTGGAGCTGCCGGGATTAGAACTGGCGCCCATATGGGATCCCGGGCATGCAAGGTGAGGACCTTAACCACTTGCGCCACCGCGCCGGGCCCAGTAGCTCCACTTTCAATCCAGTTCTCTGCTTATGACCTGGGAAAGCAGCAGAGGATTGCTCAAGACCTTGGTCCCGGTTCCTAGCTTCAGACCAGCCCAGCTCTAGCTGTTGCAGCCATCTGGGGAGTGAACCAGCAGAGGGAAAATCTCTCGCTCTCTTCTCTCTCTCTGTAACCATACCTTTCAAATACACATAAATAAATCGTTAAAAAGCAGCATTACACAGAGAAACAAAGAGATCTTCTATTTACTGGTTTACTTTCTTATGGCTGAGCCAGACCAACGTTCCACAAGCCTGGAGCTCTATCTGGGTCTCCCATAGGAGTTTAGGGAGTCAAAAACTGGGGCTATTCTCTGCTGCTTTTCCAGGTACATGAACAGGGAGCTGGATTGGAAGCAGAGCATATGAGATGTCAGGGTCGCAGGCAGTGACTTAACCCACTGTGCCATAGTGCTGGCCCCAACCTCTGCATTCTTAGGCTTCTCTGCTTCGAGATTTTCCCTGTGAAGGTTGCCTGTGATAGTCATCTAGAGCCAAACTCCCCCTCCCCAGAGCAGAAACAGCCCTTCTGTGAGAAGCTTCCTGGGGTGCTGAGCTCCTCCAGGAATTAGGAAACAGGTGGTGGGAAATTGCTAGAGTCTTGCTGAGTCAGCTTGAGAAAGATGCTGGGAAGAGTAATGAACTTCTGCTATGCTGAGGTCCTCTGCCAGCTGGGGCTAGAATAATATCTCCCACACATCTTGCTGGACCTCATTCCTCCCTCTCCCTAGCCAAGGAGTGAGGCCAGCTGCTCAAGAAGGCAATAACTCCAAAGGTCAGCCCAGCCTGGGGGCCTTGGCTTTCCTGTCCAGCCCTGGAGAGACTGGTTCTTGCTTTTCTTTCTTTATTTCTTTCTCTCTCTCTCTTTTTTTAAATCGGAAGGACAGATTTACATAGAGAAGGAGAGACAGAGAGAAAGATCTTCAATCCACTAATTCACTCCCCAAGTGGCCACAACAGCTGGAGCTGAGCTGATCTGAAGCCAGAAGCTTCTTCCAGGTCTCCCACATGGGTACAGGGTCCCAAGGCTTTGGGCCATTCTTTATTGCTTTCCCAGGCCACAAGCAGGAAGCTGGATGGGAAAAGTAGTCAGAACACAAACCAGCACCCATATGGGATGCTGGTGCTTACAAGGCAAGGATTTAGCCACTAGGTCACTGTGCTGGGCTCTCCTAATTCCATCTTGCTGCTGATGCAGACAGCAGGTCGCTGCCATCTTTGTGGGAGATCTGGACTGAGGTACTGGATTCTACTTCGTGGCTGGCCCAGACCACTTCAGACAAGGGAGCAAATCAGCAGATGGGAGCTCTATCTGTCTCTCTGCTTCTCAGACCATAAGAATAAATACACAGGATTGCTTTTTTTTAAAAGAACCCGCAATGTGCTTGATAGTACAAGGAGAATAACAAAAAGGGACTCCTGGCCTGTATCCAGGTGGAGAACTCCCAGGAGCTTAGGAATTCTAAACCCGAACCTGTTCAGCCAGACTAAAGATATAGGTGTGTGGGGGATGGGGAGCAGGGGTAGATTATCTCTGTATTTAACAGTTTGTTAGCACGTAGATATTTTTGCTGTATAGCAGGTGGGCCTTCTTCTGGTACTCCCCTTATCTCACTCACTCCGCCTTTTCTCACCCATCCCCAACAGTCAGAACATTTCAAGACGACATCACAGAAGGTGGCGCGCAAGTTCTGGTGGAAGAACATGAAGATGATCATTATCATTTGCGTGATTGTCTTCATCCTGGTCCTCATCATTGTGCTCCTAGCCACCGGCGTCATCCCCACTTAGGGAGCCCCTCCTCCACCATGGGTGCCAAGAGGGACCCTTGCTCCTGCTCTCCTCCATGGGAATGCTGCTTGGGTCCCCTCGGGGCCCCTCTGCCGCAGTATGACACCCTTCCCCCCCAGAGTACCTCGGTCCCCCAGAAGGAGATACCTGGGCTGTGGCTGTATTCCATTGGTCCTGAGAGCAAGTTGGAGAGACTTAGAGGGCTCAGTTTGGAAGCTGATGGTGGCTGGGAGTGGGGGCAATAAAGACCTTCCCATATCCGTGTGTGTGTGTGTGTGTGTGTGTGTGTGTGTGTGTGTGTTTATGGTGGCGTCCCTTTAGCCCAATCTAGGAACCCCTCTGGCTAAGGTTGTCCCATGATGGCCTCACATAGGCAGACAGATACTCTCTTTATTCTTCTCTATTCCATTCGTTGTCAGGGGTCTCAAGAAGAAGCATTTCCTATGGCTGGTGCAGTGGCTCAATTGGCTAATTCTCTACCTGTAAGTACTGGCATCCTGTACTGGTTCGTGTCCCAGCTCCTCCGCTTGCCATCAAGCTCTTAGCCTGTGGCCTGGGAAAGCAGCAGAGAATGGCCCAAAGCCTTGGGACCCTGTACCTGCATTGGAGACCCAGAAGAAATTCCTGGCCCCTGGCTTTGAATTGACTTAGCTCCAGCCATTGCATCAATTTGAGGAGTGAACCAGCAGATGGAAAATCTTTCTCTCTATCTCTCCTTCTTTCTGTAAAATCTACCTTTCCAATAAAAATAAATAAATCTAAAAAACAAACAAATAAAAAGCAATGCATTTTCTGGGGCCGGTGGAGAGTTCTTTGCATAGAGAACATTCAAAACCTGCACAGCACTGGAGGGCAGTGTGCAAGATTCTTAATTATCCCCCATGGATAGTGCCACTTTTTTCTTTAAAGATTTATTTATTATTGGAAAGTCAGATATACAGAGAGGAGGAGAGACCGAGAGGAAGATCTTCCGTCCAATGATTCACTCCCCAAGTGAGCGCAATGCCGATGATATGCAGATCCGAAGCCAGGATCCAGGAGCCTCTTCCGGGTCTCCCACACAGGTGCAGGGTCCCAAGGCTTTGGGCCGTCCTCGACTGCTTTCCCAGGCCATAAGCAGGGAGCTGGATGGGAAGTGGAGCTGCTGGGATTAGAACCGGCGCCCATATGGTATCCTGGGGCACGTTCAAGGCGAGGTCTTTAGCCGCTAGGCCATGCCGCTGGGCCCGCCACTTTCTTTTTTAAGGATTTATTATTATTTTTTTTAAGATTTATTTTCATTGGAATGGTAGATTTTGCAGAAAGGAAAGATCTTCCATCTGCTGGTGCACTCCCCAAATGGCTATAATGCTTGGAGCTGAACCAATCCTAAGCCAGGAGCTTCTTCTGGTTCTTCCACATGGTTGCAGGGTCCCAAGGCTTTGAACTATGCTCTACTGCTTTCCCAGGCCACAGCAGGGAGTTGGATGGAAAGTGGAGCAGCCAAAAAACAAATCTGTACCCTTATGCAATCCTGGTGCATGCAAGGCAAGGATTTAGCCATTCAGTCATGATACTGGGTTTTCTTTTTCTTTGAAAAGTAGAGTTAAAGAAGACAGAGAATGATCTTCCATCTACCAGTTCATTCCCTAATAACCGTAACAGCCAGAGCTGTGCCAATCTGAAGCCACAAATAGGGAGTTGGATGGGTAGTGGAGGAGCTGGGACACGAGCCAGTACCCATATAGGAATATGCCAGCATTATAGCTAAGGATTAGCATACTATGCCACCGTGCTGGCCCCTGCCACATCCTGTTTTATTCCTCTTCTGGAAGTGTTTGCTGAGGCCTGCAGCTTTCCTGGAATGAGTGCTTAGAATGTGGTGTGGGGCTTCCTGCCTCTGCTAGCACAGCCATCTCTCCTCTGTAGCCCGGCTGGTATCTAGACCCAAAAGCGATAACTTCTCTATTTCTGATGCTTCTGAGTGTCCCATTGGCCTTTGGCCTGCTCCTGCCCTTCTGAGTCTCTGCTGTCCTGAGGGGGCGAGCATCTCTTCCCCCAGCACACCCTGGCTGGGTACGGTCATTGTCACGGGACAGGGCCCCGGGGCCCTCCTTCCTGTCCACACACAATGAGCCTCTCTGTGTTGGAGCCCGCCTCCTCCCCACCAGGTCCCACGGTCATCACGGTCATTGCTGTTCTTCCCAGCGCCCAGTCTGCCTGGGCGTACGGGGAGGGTTCTAGCCACTTCCGTGCCTCTTGCCTCTGTAGGCTTTCCAGAAATGCAAACAGCCTGATGTTGGAAGTCAATGTAGGTGGGGTAGGCTGAGCAGACGGGACTAGAGACTACACTAGGCAGTCCAGGCCTGCAGTTCTGCTCCTAATCTGAGCAAGAACAGGGGTTCAAGTGGGGTGGGTTTGGCCAGCCTCTCTCTCTTTCTCCCTCTCTCTCTCCTGCTCCCTCCCAAGCCCTAGATCCAAAGAACTGAGGGAAAGATTGAAGAGGCCTGTCCAGGGTAGGGGTGGGCTCTGTGCTCAGCCAGGTGGGCTGTCATTAAGATGCTGGTGGTGGGGAGAAAAGTGTTGGTGACATCTCTGCAGCGGGGGGAAGAGGACAGGATGGACAGGTAGTCTCAGCTCTGGAAGGCTCCAGAGTAGTGGCAGGCAGCCGCTTCCCCATCCGAGGATGAGGGAGCGGGGATGCACCAGGGTAGAGATGCACTTGCTGTGGGTGTGAGGACAAGAACACAAAGTCAGAACCTTCCCAGGAGGGTCTTTTTTCTAAGTTGATGTGAAATTCATAGGACTTGGGGTTACCATTTCTTCTTCCTCTTTTTTTTTTTTTTTTTAATGTTAAAGGGATCCTGGCAGAGAGGAGAGAAAGATAGAGAGATTCCCATTTGAAGTTGATTCCCCCAAATAGCTGCAACAGCTGGAGCTGGGCTGAGCTGAAGCCGGGAGCTTCTTCCCAGTCTCCCACATGAGTGCAAAGTCCCAAGATTTGATTCTCCTCCTCTGCCTTCCCAGGACATAAGCAGGAAGCTGGATGAGAAGTGGAACAACAGAGACTTAAACTCCCTCTTGTGTAGAATGCACACACCTTAGGCAGTGGCTTTACCTGCTATACCACACTGCTGTCCATTTCAGTGGCAAGGTACTGTGAAAGCATTGCCCCAGATAACCGCATCCATGAACAGGGTTGCCTGGGTTTAGGTTCTGGCTCTGCTTCCCATTCTAACTTCCTGTTAATGCAGACCCTGGGCAAGGGGTTGGGGATTGGAGAGGGTGATAAAGCCTCAAGTGGTTGGATCCTGGCCCTTCACATGGGAGACCCAGAATGAGCTCCTGGTTCTTGACTTCACTGTGGCTGTTTGGGGGTGGGGAGAGTGAAACAGCTGAAGAGCATTTCTTTCTGATGCTTTGCCTTTCAAATAAATTGTCAATAACAATCGAAAAGGTGCCTGATGCAGTGACTGAATGGGCTGATCCTCACCTTGCATGCACTGGGATCCCGTATGGGTGTTGGTTCGTGTCCCAGCTGCTCCACTTCCCATGTAACTCCCTGCTTGTGGCCTGGGAAAGCAGCAGAGGATGGGCCAAAGCGTTGGGATCCTGCACACATGTGAGAGACCTGGAAGAAGCTCACCTTTAGTCATTTGGGCCACTGCCTTTGTCTCTCCTTCTCCTTTCCAAGAAAAATAAATAAGTCTTTAAAAATTTTTTTTGAAAAGGAATATCATGCTTCAAGCATCACCTTTATTTATTTAATTTCAAAACTTTGTCCGGGAGGATCTGCTTGGGCTAGGAGTGAGAAGTGACCACTCAGGGCACCCTCAGCAAACCAGCAGGGTCTGAGAAGACTACCCTACAGATGCTTGTTGAAAAAAATGGATGAGCCCTCCCCAGCTCATCTACTGTACAATGCTGACCCTCGAGATGGGCCGACTCCACACGCCCAGCTCACCCACTGGGCCAGGAGGCATGTTCAACCTCGCACCGGGCAGCTCAGTATCCCCTTAAACAACCAGGCTGAGGTGTCCCTCGAAATCGGGCGCCGGCGGCCCGGCAGGAGGCGCCCCACGGACCCGGGTCGCTGTCGTGGGCCGCTTTCGGTTTGCCCGGGTCTCGGTCGCAGCTCGCGGAAGGCGCGCCCCCCGCCCTCGGCTGCCCGGCCCCGCCTCTCCGCTTCCTCCCGGGCTGCTGGCACCGGCGCCGCTTGGCGGGCAGAGAGCCGGGCGCGGGCGAGGCGGCGGCAGCGGCGGCGATGGTGAGCACCCGGCTGCACGGGCGGGCGAGGGGCCCCGGGGCCCTGACGGCGTGAGGGTGGGTGCCGGGCGACTTGGGTTCGAAGTCCGGGAACGGCGGGGGAATGGCTGGGAGCGTCTTCCTGGGCGCATGGGCTCGGACCCGATGAGTGACTGGTGGCGCCCAGCGGGACCGGAGCCACAGGTTTCCACGGCTGGCGCGCATCCTGGGAAGGAAAAAGGGGGCGTGCGTCCCATCGGGTGCCCCACTCCCCGCGATGCAAGCAAGGTTCACGCTTGCCTTCGCCCTAGAGCCGAGTAGCCGAGCACAGGCTTTGGAGTTAGACCTGGGATCCTGACTCGGTGACCTCGGGGCAAGTCACTTGACCTCCCTCCGAACGTGTTTTTCCGCGTTTGAGAAGTGGGGTCAGCAATCACTGCCTTGTTGGGAGCTCTGGCCCAGACCTGCCTGGCACCCAATCCACTGCTAAGGAGTAGGTAATGCCATGACCTCTTGGCCCTTCTCTTAGCCGGGAGGAGCCAAGCCTGGCCCGGGAGCTGGAAATCTGAGCAGACTGACACAGAGATGGAGGTTGTTCCAGCCCCTGGGCAGGTTGGTGCAGGACAGAGTCCCTCCTCCCCACCCCTCAGGGGAAGAAACAAGTTTATGTAAAGTTCCACTGAAGTTATCAAGCCTGTCTCAGCCCAGACCCCCTCCTAACCTCTACTTAGTGACACATTCCCCAGTTGAGTCACCCCCAATCTGGCACTGTCCAATCTTGCCAAGGCTTGAGGTGTCAGGGACAGCTGGTGCCATTCCACCTACTGCCCATTCCAGCCCTGGTTTCTGGGAAGGTGGACCAGGCAGGAAGCAGGCTTGGTGCTTACAATTTCTGCTGTTGGAGAAGTTGGCACACTTTGTGATGGATATGGTCTGCCTAGGGGTCCTGATGCCTTCATGGCCTGGTCTCCAGGGGACCCAAGGCAGGAAGAGGAAGTGAGGCAGGAAGGTAGCACTGAGCTCAGAGGCCAAGCCAGGAAACTGAGGGAGGCTCTGAGAACAGAGCCAGAGCCCAGAGCACACTCCTGAGCATGTTGGAGGAGGGATCGGGCAGAGCTGGGGTTAGTTTTTAAAGTGAATCTTAGCTCCCAAGTTGAAGAGAAAACTCCGGAGTGGAGACAGTTTGCCAGGGGAGGCTAAAAAGGTTTTTTTTTTTTTTTAAAGATTTATTTTATTTTTATTGGAAAGGCAGATATACAGAGAGGAGAGACAGAGAGGAAGATCTTCCATCCGATGATGAGTGCAACAGTCGATGCTATGCCGATCCGAAGCCAGGAGCCTCTTCCGGGTCTCCCACGCGGGTGCAGGGTCCCAAGGCTTTGGGCCATCCTCGACTGCTTTCCCAGGCCACAAGCAGGGAGCTGGATGGGAAGTGGGGCTGCCGGGATTAGAACTGGCGCCCATATGGGATCCTGGTGCATTCACGGCGAGGACCTTAACCACTTGCGCCATCGCGCCGGGCCCAAGGTTAAAAAGTTTTTTAAAGGATGCTAACAGATCATGGATTAGAGTCTGGGGACTCTACACAGTGTTTCAGGATGCGTAGGGATTGCTTCCAGGGCACCCGTGGATACCAGACTTACAGGTGCTCATGTCCCTTCTGGGAAACGGTGTGGTATTTGTATATAACCCACACAGTCAGTCCTCTGCAGGGTTCCGTTGTCTGTAGATATCTGAATCACTTCTCAGTCTTTTGGTTACTATCAAGTGTAGATGCTTGAGAAAACCTAATCCAATGCATATACTGCATTGTTTAGGGATTAAGATGACAAGGGGGGCCCCGGTGCAGTGGCGTAGTGGTTAAGGTCCTTGCCTTGAATATGCTGGGGTCTCATATGGGCACCGGTTCTAGTCCCGGCAGCTCCACTTCCCCTCCAGCTCCCTGCTTGTGACCTGGGAAAGCGGTTGAGAATGGCCCAGGGCTTTGGGACCCTGCACCCATGTGGAAGACCCAGAGGAAGCTCCTGGCTCCTGGCTTTGGATTGGCTCAGCACCAGCCATTGTGGTCACTTGGGGAGTGGACCATCAGATGGAGGATCTTCCTCTCTGTCTCTCCTCCTCTCTGTATGTCCACCTTTCCAATAAAAATAAATAAAATCTAAAAAAAAAAAGATGACAAGGGGAAAATCTGTATGTGTTTGAGAGATGCCACCCCCCCCAATATTCTCCACCTGCACTAGTTGAGTATCAACCATTTTTTCTGTCCCACCCTACTGCCTCCCAGCCCCACCCTGTCCTTCTACTCGTCGCTTTATTTCAAAGACTTATTTATTTTTATTTGAAAGGCATATTTACAGTAAGAAGGAGAGACAGACGTCTTCCAGTCTTTGATTCACTCCCCAAATGGCTACAACAGCCAGAGCTAAGCTAATCCAAAGTCAAGAGCCTCCAATGGGTCTCCCATGGGGTGCAGGGTGCCAAGGCTTTGGGCCGTTCTCTACTACTTTTGCAGGCTGCATATAGGGAGCTGGAAGTGGAGCATTTGGGACAGGAACCAGTGCCCATAGGTGCTGCTGGTGCTGCAGGAAGAGGATTAGCCTGTTGCACCACCGCGTAGACCCCACTTCTGTCCCTCTTCTGCCCGAAGCTCTTTACCTTTTTTCCCCTCCCCGGTCCTTCTTCCTTTCTTGCTTTTCTCTCCTGTAACTCATTCATGCAGCAATGATTTCATGGGCATTTCCTTGTGCCACACGTGAGGGCAGCCCTAAGGGATCAGTAGGGCCAAAGCAGTGCAGGAAAGGCAGAGGGCAAAGAGGAATTACTTGCATTCATTCTCCAATACATGGGCCTCACTTCGAAGAATTTGTGTCTGGAGCCACAGACACATGAGCATCAGAAGATGTGGTCATTTTCAGCCGGCCAGCAGCACCCATGATCCTCCCATTATCTGTGCCTAATTTAGCAAGTAGCTAAGGTGCTGAACCCAGGAATCTGTGCAGGTTCCACTCCCAGGACTTCTACTGGCTGTGATGGTGGACAGGTGATTTAATATCTCTGCCCCCAACGTTTCTTGTAGAGGTAGGACAATGATCATTGTGAGGAATACACGAGATGGGGCACATGAACAGCCAGCAGCACAGTGCCTAGCCGGGGAACCTGCTGATGGAACGGTGGCTGTCAGGACAGAAGATGTCAAACCTTGCCAACAGCCTGTAGTACCTGATGTAAAGAAACTAGATGCTGCTTCTCAGAGGCCATGGAGGGTTCTGGATTTAAGATCTAAGAGGTTTTGCTGAGCACAAAGATGGACAGGGGAAGAAGTTAGGGATGTGTGGGCTACACCGACATGAATGGCTATTACTTATTAAGCATGTAGTATGTAGCAACCATTATGCTAAGCATTTTGTTTACAATCTGTCACATAATTCTTGGCTAATATTATGAGGCAGGTGTTGCTAGTTGCACCCCTTTACAGATGAGGGAAGTGGAGTGCTAGGAAGGTCATGCCCTCAGTGTCTGCTCCAGTGCTGGTGAATGGCAGAGGCAGGATCTCAACACACAGAGGAATGTATTGCAGGGCCTCAGCTGAGTGCCCACCCAGGAAGGTGATGATAGCCTGGCACCTGCCTAGTGCCATCTGACGACACTGGAACGGGAGAGAGGGAATGGCAGGGGGAGTTTGGAGAGTTGTGTTTTCAGAGACGGAACCAAGAGTGTGGAGCCCAGAGAAGCCTGCCTGGAGACATGTACATCATGAGAAGCTGCCCTGTGCAGAGGGCAAAAGTCTGTCAATAACATTTCCTGTGCAGCTATTACCCTCTATGTGACAACAAGGATTCCCATTACCCATGGTTCCAAACCGCAAGCCCGAGGCAAGTGTTGTGGCATAGCAAGTTATAGGATGCCCACGTCCCATATAGCTAGTGTTGCTGCGAGTCCAGGCTGTTCCACTTCCAGCTCAGCTTGGATGGAGTTCCAGGCAGCTTCCTATATCAGCCCTGGTGCTGACAGCATTTGGGAAATGAACCAGCAGATGAAGATCTCTCTTTCTGTTTGTTTCTCCCTTCCTTAAAACATTTATTTATTTGAAAGAGTTACAGATGGGGAGAGTGGCTAAAGTCCTCGCCTTGCATGCACCAGGATCCCATATGAGCGCAGTTTTGTGTCCCAGCTGCTCCACTTCCCTTCTAGTTCCCTGCCTGTGGCCTAGGAAAGCAGTCGAGGATGGCCCAAAGCCTTGGGACCCTGCACCCATACAGGAGACCTGGAGGAGGAGGTTCGTCCTGGCTTCGGATCAGCTTAGCTTTGGCTATTGCAGCCGCTTGGAGAGTGAACCAGCAGATGGAAGATCTTTCTTTTGGTATCTTCTTCTGTCTGTACATTTGACTTTCCAATAAAATTTTAAAAATCTGACTTTCCAATAAAATTTTTAAAAAGAAGGAGTTACAGGGAGGTTAGGGGAAAGACAAAATAAAAGAGAGATCTTTCATTTACTGATTCACTCCTCAAAAGGCTGAGATGATCAGGGCTGGGCCAAAGCCAAAACCAAGAAAAGGAAATCCATCCAAGTCATTTGCCATGTGAGTTGCAGGGACCCAAGTTTTTGGACCATCTTTGCTTGCTCATCTAGGTACATTAGGAGAGAGGTGGATCAGAAGTCGTAGAGGAGCTAGGACTTCCACCAGAGCTCCTATGGGATGCTGGTGTCACAGGTGGCAGCTTAATTTGCTGCATTACACTGTCAGCCCCTGCTCTGCCTTTCAAGTAGATGAAAATTAATAAAACAAATCAACAAAACCCCCTCAAGCTTTGTGGGTCCCTGGTAGTGGCTAGAAGTGCTTCTCTCTTACCCACCTTTCTCTGTTTGCCCCGGGTGCCTGGTAGGCATCTGCTCACACTCTGGCTTTTGGCACTGCTCCCTAGCTTCTCAGTTGGCTTCTCTGCTCTGACTTTTCTCATTTCCTTCTGTGCCTGCCCAGCACCAATGGGGAAATCTTCTCAAAGTGCTTTTCCAGTGCTGCCTTGGCTCCAAACCCTGCACAGCGCCCGGGTTATCACACGCTCCAAGCCAGCCTACTCTGCTGGACTTTTACTGTTTTCTCCAGCCTCACTCTGCCCTGTCACCATACCCTCTGTCCAGTTCATCCCTGTCGGGGGTGTCCCCCAGCTCCATCCCATCCTTCCAGGGGTCCCCAATGGCATTTCTACCTCTACCCTTTGTGGGTTGCCACAACACTTCCTGCTGGTAAACCACAGGGTTAACTGTTTACTTTTGTGTGGTTGGATCATATGTGTCTCTTCCCCAGCCGGAGAGCAAGAAAGACAGATCTCCTTTAAAACACACACTGTTGTTCAAAACACAACTGTCCCCCATCAGGCTGAGTTATACTGCAGCAGACGACAGCATGGCCCAAGCCTTCCACCTTGTCTAGTGCCAGCAGACACCTGTGCACACTGACTGAGTGGGCCCAGGAGGGGCAGCCTGAGAACTCGAAGGGTTTCCTGGAGCAAATGTGTTCTTTGAGGCCTGAGTGCCCCTTGGCTGTGGCCAGTTATGGCTTGGCAGTGGCCAGCCTGCTCCAGATGACAGTGGGAGACCCACAGCCAGCTTTCTCACAGGACGAGAATGTGACCCCACAGGACCCCTTGCTGGAGAACAAGAGCAACAGCTGTCACATGCAGAATAGAAAAAAAAAAATGCTGTCCCCCAGCCCACCATTCTCCAACAAAGATTCATTGCTGGTTCCCCAGTGTTTGCCTTGGACTGTTGGAATGTGGGGGAGTTCAAAGGGCCAGATGATGGAACCTTGGGGAGTAATACAGCAGTCAGAGCAGAGAGGGTGGCTGGCTCTGGGCCAGGGAGAGTGAGGGCAGTTTCCTTGCCCTCTTCATCCTTCCTCTGCACCCTCCAGCGATGGCTTCCCCCCAACCCCCGAGAACCCCTCCCCCTCCCCCACCAGGGCTTTGCCTGACCCCACTTGAAACAGGCTGTTTTTCTGGCTCATGAGTAAATATTGACCTATCTGGGTTTCAGATGCCCGCCCCTCAAAATTCCTGCTGGGCTCGATAAACACACTGGGAGAACATCTCTTGGCCATGAGAGTTGCTCTTGGCCGTGACACAGGTGACCCACTGACTGAGTCCTTGTGATAGTCAGCGTTCTGCTGGTCCATCTCCCCAGCCCTCCCTGCATCCTTCCCGTACAGGATGGTGGTTGATGAAGGTAGGGCCCTGCTCCCCACCCTCTCCCCTGGCAGCCTGGGATCCATTTGGAGATAGGAATCATCTACTGGGAATGCTCTGGAGGCTGCATGCAAGGCAGCTGCCTGGACTCCGGAAGAAAGATTCTTGCCCAAGTGGGAGGGGTCCTCAGTGACCACACCAGATCCTTTCCAGCACTGAAGTTTTCTGCTTTTGAGCAGGAATTTGGTTGAGTGCCGAAACGTGTGCTGCAGCAATGGCTTTGTTGGCTGGCAGGAAAGGAAGCTTAACTGATACTCTGCTGGGAGGAGGTGACCACAGGGATGGGTAGTCGCGGCTGAGGGCAGGAACTGCTGCGCTGATCTGTTCATATTCATCTTGCTGACATGTGCCTGCACTTGCCTCTTGTCTTGGGTCTCTGAGCACAGGCCGATCCCAGTGCCTATCTCACTCGCTTACCCAGACTTCCTCTTTCCCCTAAACCCTTAACTGCTCCAATAACTTGAAGCAGCCTTCCCTTCCCAGTCCTCTGAAAGGAACTGAATTTCTGCTAGGTGAGGCTACTGACTGCACTGCTAAAACCAAGGATTGTTTTCAGCATGGTGAGTTGGACCTTGCTGAAGACTGGCTGGCTGGAAGGCTGGAGGCCAGAGACCAGGATGGCGGAGGCTCCTGGGCAGACAGGAAGTGACTGAGGCCAACTGAGGCGGGCAGTGGGCGCCTGACCAAGAGGTAGCACTGGCTAGACCAGTCAAAGACCCTCAGGAAGAAGATCTGAGCTACACAGTTTGGAAGCAGCCGAGGGTTAGGCAAGGCTAATTCGTCCTGGTCCCGTATCACTTTGGGGGCCCAAGGGGTGGGTTTTCTCTCTCTGGCTTTCAGCCAAGTGCTTGGTTCCAAGTTCTTTGCCACCTCTTGTGGTCAGCTGGAAGCCACGGGGCAGGTACTTTGTGGGAAGGTGGAGTCTTGGGAAGCTGAGGATCCTAGTCTGACTTCTGTCCTGCCTAATCGTCAGGGGGAGGAGCCTGTCAGACCAAAGGTGAGCTGCAGGGTCAGGCGTGGTGGTGCAGCACGTGAAGCTGCTGCTTGGGATTTCTGTGTCCCATGTGGGAGCACCATTTGATGTCCTGGTGATTTCGCTTCTCATCTAGCTCCCTGCTAATGCACATGGGAGGCAAGGGCTGGTGGCTTAAGTACTCAGGCTCCTGCTACCCACTTGGGAGACTCCTAGATGGAGTTCCTGGTTCCTGGCTTCAGCCCTGGCCCATCCCTGATTATTGCTTCTCCATCTGCTGGTTCACTTCCCAAATCTGAAGCCAAATGAGGAGCCGCCTCCTCATCCATGTGGGTACAGGGGCCCAAGGACTTCAGCCATTCTCCACTGCTTTCCCTGGCCATAATCAGGGAGCTGGATTGGAAGTAGAGCAGCTGGGAGCATAGCTGGTGGCCATTTGGTATGCTGTCACTGCAAGGTGGAGGACCAGCCTGTTGAGTCACTGCACCAGTCCCTTGAAATGTTATTAAATAATAATAATAAAAAAGAGGGAAAAAATTGTAGAAAAGTTGAGCTATGTCTACCCAGGCAAGCCTTCATGTGTGCTCCACACACACCATGTCATTATACAAATAGTGCCATTGCTCATATGCTGTACCCACACACAGTTGGGCAAAGGACTGTAGGTTTCAGGGCCCGGTGAGGGGCCTCCTGCAGCCCTGACCTGGGGCTTGGTGCCCAGGCAGGGAAAGAGTTGGAGCGATGCCAGCGGCAGGCTGAAGAGGTGACAGAAATCATGCTCAACAACTTCGACAAGGTCCTGGAGCGTGACGGGAAGCTGGCGGAGCTGGAGCAGCGGTCGGACCAACTGCTGGACATGGTGTGAAGCTCATGGAGCAGGGGATGGAGGGAGGGGAGGGAATGCTCAGGTCCTCCCTGGGATATCTGGACCCTTGGTGGTGGGGGAGCTGAGGCTGATTCGGGCTAGTGTGAGGCTTTGGGGTTCCCTGAGGCACTCCTAGTGGGTGTTAAATGCACAAGGTTCAGAAAGGAAGGCATTCTGGATTTGAAGCTTTGGTTCTTCCTAAGGGTGGAAGAACCACGTTGTTTCCTGGAGGGGGATAAGCCGGTAGGGCAGAGGGTCAAGGAAGGATTAGTTACAGCAGTGCCTGAGACCAAGAGTCAGGTCCTGGAGGTTCTGGGTGGATTGTGGAAGAGGGGAGCAGAAAGGATGGGGAATCCTGGGGAGGAGCCTGGGAGGAGCTAGCTCAGAAGCCACCCAACCAATGCTAACTCCCACCCCATGGCTGGGTGTGTCCACAGAGCTCTGCCTTCAGCAAGACAACCAAGACCTTGGCCCAGAAGAAGCGCTGGGAGAATGCCCGATGCCGGATCTACCTGGGGCTGGCCGTGGCCCTCAGCCTGCTCGTCATCCTCATTGTACTGCTGGCTGTCTTTCTCCCACAGAGCAGTAGTGCCCCACAAACCCAGGAAGAAGACCGAGTCTCAGGATCTGGGGAATGACCTAGCTGGGCCTGCGAGAGAGGCTGAAAGAGCTGCACATGCTGGCTCTGGTCTCCAGAGAACCTAGGTGTTTTCACTCCTGTCTGAGCCACTTCCATGAGTGCCAAAGGATGTGCATCTTTGCATCTCCCACCAAGCCACAGACTGGTCCTCAGGGGCAGCCTTCTGCACTGGCTGTGCCATGCCAGCCCCACCTGGAGCTTAGTAAAAGCTGCTGTTTGATTCAAAGTGACGGTGTATGTGTCTGAAGCTCCCCAGGTCTGCAAATCCTACTTTGCTTCTACCCTTGGGGCTGCTTAGAAGGCCTCTCTGCCAAAAGGCTCCACCCCACCCCTCCACTTCCTGCTGCTTTGCTTGATTCAACCTTACACAGACAGATGGGCATGGGTGTGAAGACACAGCAGCCCCCAAAACCTGACCCTTGAACCAGTCCTCCCCTTTGGAGCCTGCTTCCTCTGAGAATGGAATTTTTCGGTGTTTTTGACATCTGCAGTGGGGGAGGGGGGAGTGCTTAGAGGATCTCAGTAGGATTCTAGAAGGGATGCCAAAGAGGAAAGGGCTTCTGTTTTGCCTGAAACTCTCACCCTCAGCCAGACGTTTTTTCCCCCCATTTCTCCAGTTTCCCTCCCCTCCAGATTGCAGATGCTCGGGTCTCCTGGGGTGCTGATAATGCAGGGTACAAAGTATGGCCAGCAGAGATGGCCCAAACAAGAAACAAGCAGAGCAACCGCTGCCTGGGCTACTTATCTACGGTTCTAACTCAGAAGTGTCAGAGGCAAAGGGAATTCAGAGTCAGGTGTGTGAAATAAACATGTTCCTTCCTCAGGAGGATGAGGGTTACCAACAGGCACCAGAACCAGCCCTGGCAGTGGGGTGGAGCTTTATCCAGGGCAGAGGTCACTGCTTTCACCGTCCTGCGAGGCCACGCCCTTGGCCTTGCTATCGGTCAGGCCCGTGTGATGTTGAAGTCACAGCTGTGACTCAGTTTTTATAGACATGAAAAGGACACAAGGGTGTGTAGCTCCAGGACTATTGGGAAAAGTCTCTGATGTGCTGTGGAAAAGAAGCTATCAATCCTGCTGTGTCCCGAAGCTAACCAGGAGCTGTCCCAGTCCCTGAGACCACCTTGCTTGTACTGCAGATCCTGGAAATCAGCATCTCCAAGGGCACCAGATCCCGGACTTGCTTTCTAAAGCCCCACCTCTCCTTCCCCTGGGGGGAGAGGGCTTTTGTTCCAGTCACCAGTCACACTGATGGCGGGGATCCGGAGAGGAGGTTGAGCGATGGGGTGAAGGAGGCAGGCAGAAACCACGAACAGGTGAAGCGGCAGGGCAGGGACCTAGCGGCTCTCGGCGTGGTGGTCTGCCCCACCCTGTATTATCAGACCTAACACACAGGAGGGGCGCAGGCCTTGAAAGGCCCTGGCGCGGGCTGCTGGAGGCATCACCCGAGCGCGGCCGGCACAGGGGCCCGGAGGAGGCCTGGGTAGAGCGGCAGCCAGAGCCCCGACACCAGCCAGGCTCGTGGAACTCTAGGCTGGCGGCCGACGCCCCGGCTCCCCGCTTTTCCCGAGTGTTCGCAGCTTCAGAGCCGACTGAGGATCCTCACACTCAGACGCTCGGCATTCCAGGGCACCACGGCCGCGACCACGCCAGAAATTCCCGGGAATTTTTCTGGTCTCGAGTTCCAAAACACTAGCGAAGCACCCCCGCTTTCAGCCATTGGCTTTAGTGTTTGGTCATCTGATTGATGCGTTCCAATGAAAGGCAGCCAAATTACGACTTCCGGTTCCTGGTCATTCAATGAATCACTATGCCCGCCCCTTAGATACTCTCATTGGCCAGCCTTCCCCAATTGGCCATCTTATTGGCCAGCACGGTGAGGTAGCTATCGAGCGGGGGCCGAACGCTGTGTCAGACAGAGAAACAGCCATGGCGTCCTACTTTGACGAGCACAACTGCGAGCCGTTGGACCCGGAACGGGAGACCCGAACCAACATGTTGTTGGAGCTCGCCAGGTGGGTGCGCAGTGCTCGGGGGAGGGGTGAGTCCAGGCAGTAGGTTTTGGGCGGGAGCTTTCTAGAGAAGGAGGACTAGCTGGGGTGGAAGAGAGGAATAATCTGGATTATTAATTGGGTGATGAGACTGGGGAGTGGCAGGGGAGGCCGGGGCTGGTTTTTTTCTGCACGGCCTCGGGACCAGGAGGCTAAAGGGAGACGAGCTGGAGAATGGTAGGGAGCCAGCGGTTGGGAGATGGAGGTGAGTCGTGGCAGTAGCACGCCCTTCCAGTTTACAATCTGGCTCCACCAGTTAGTTCCTGCGTGGCCCGACGTTTGTCTGTTATCTGAGTGCAAAAGGGGAATGAATGGTGTGTGTACTGGAGTTGTCAGAGGGCAGCTCTGACCTGTTTGCCTTCGTGCTTTGTAGCTAGTTAGCACCTCCTAAGGGTAGTTGGTTGGTATTACTGCTGGCTGGGGAGGGCTTCTATCTGTTCTTGCTCAGTAGGGGATAGGGATGGGGCAAAGAGGAGCTCTGGTTTTCCTCCGCGCTGACCTCGCACCCTCCTCCCTAGGTCACTTTTCAATCGGATGGATTTTGAGGACTTGGGGTTGATAATGGATTGGGATCACCACCTGCCCCCACCAGCCGCCAAGGCTGTCGTGGAAAACCTCCCCCGGACAGTCATCAGGGGCTCTCAGGCTGGTGAGGCCACTCATTCCTTTTGTTGTTTGGGGCAAACCTGCCCCGCCTCCCTTCCTGGAGCCAGGGCAGGCCTGGGCCATGACTATCCCTCCAGGAATGGGAGCTGGGAGGTTGGGCTCTTGGCAGCTCTTCTGATCCACGCTCCCTCCTAAAGAGCTCAAGTGCCCCGTGTGTCTTTTGGAATTTGAGGAGGAGGAGACCGCCATTGAGATGCCTTGTCACCATCTCTTCCATGCCAACTGCATCCTGCCCTGGCTAAGCAAGGTACTGGTTTCTTTTCTTCCAGCCTTCACCTTACTCCTGGGACCAGTTCTCAAACTCTGCCCTTCCAAATGGCTGAGAGATCAAAGAAGGGTGGGAGGTGGGGTTGGTCTGCCCACTGGAACAAACAACACCCTGTCTTTCCCAGACAAACTCCTGCCCCCTGTGCCGCCATGAGCTGCCCACTGATGATGATGCTTATGAGGAGCACAGAAGAGATAAGGTAAGAGTGGGAATGGGCTCTGTGGAGTTCCTGTCCTCACAGCTCCCACCTGGGCAGGCTCTGGCACTGACTGCCTTCCCCTGGAACTTTGCTTAGAGCCAACTCCTGCCCCGCCCCTGCCATTTGGGCCTTCAAGTTGGGGGCCTACAGAGTGTGCCCTCTCTCTTGCAGGCTCGAAAGCAGCAGCAACAGCACCGACTGGAGTACCTCCACGGAGCCATGTACACGTGAGGTGGCTGGGATTACACGCCGGCTGGCAGGCCACCGCAGCTGCCTCTTGCACCTTGAGTCCTCATTAAAGGTTTCGTTATGCACCCTGCCACTGCGTTGCTCACAGGCTGCGTGCAGGGGCTTTGCAAAATCCTCTGCCAGGCTCCTGGTGCTATTGGCAAAGGTTGGTCCTGAACCTCTGAAGGGACCTGCCTGCACTGAGGGCAAGTGGAGCCCAAGTCCAACACCTTAGCCACCTGACCAGCCAGGACTGGAGCATAAGTGTTCATGGTTCAAAGGCAAGGACATGCAGGATTTGGCACCCAGTGGTTATTCACAACTGATAAACCAGCCTCCATGCCCCTTCCACAGAACCTTGGAACTTTTAGTTAATATTGGAATCCTACAAGTTATTCTGAGCTCCATTGAGAAAATTGCTTTTAACATTTAAAAGTTGAACTGCTCTCCCCTGTCCCCGCCTTCCCCATTCCTCCTTTACCAAAGACTCAAAGTTCAAATTAGATTCTTAGGGGGAAGAAGTGTGTGATGGTCAGACCAGGTCAGAAAGCATCCAGTTCCTTCTAGGCTACTGGCTCGTTTTTGGCAGTCCCGCTGTTAAAGAGGAGTGGGCTGAACTCAGGACACTCTCTGGGGCAGGAGTTTCCTCCCATCCTTTGCTTAGGGAAAGCCATTCTGGATCTGGGCCTTCCCTGGGTTCTCCAGAACAGACTACAAAGATGCAAATTAGAGTTCTTTTTAATAGGTATAAAAAAAAAGTACTAAAATACCCACGTGGTTCTGCTGTGTTATTTGCCTTAAAGGAAGTGAGAGGCAGAGTGAAGAATCCCAGTGTAGCTCAGTGGGCCCAGAGTGGGCTTTCCCATCCAACTAAGATGTGCCCCAACCCCCACTAGACCTTAATCCCCTCCCCACCAACCTGTTGGTCCTAGCCCCTCCCCGATTCCTGCAGCAGAAACCCCCAGTGATCTGGCTCGGGCACTGGAGGTAGAAGGCACCTGAAGGGCTGGCTGGGTGAGTGAGGACAGGTGATCTTTCAACACAGAACAATGTCTCCTTGGTGTGGGGGAGCAGGTCCTGCAGGTGAGGCAGCCAGCAGGGACTGGTCCTCTATGGCACAGGTAGATGCGGGCTGCCCACTTCTCCGCAAGTGAGGAGCCCAGATCCTGACAGAATACTTTTCCCCCAAAAAAGGGTACAAAATAAATGCAGGGAATGGGGCAGGGGTGTTGCTGCGGAGGCTAGGCCAGCCACCCTCCTCAGGCTTCAGATCATGGCAATGCTCTCGGGGGCGCAGTTGAGGTGGGTGGAGGTGCTGCTGCTCCCGGAGGACTTGCAGGCCCGGCCAGGGGCAGGCTGCAGCGCAGCCACCAGTGTGTCTGAGGAGATGGCCCCGAACTCATAACTGAAGGTGCCATAGAAAATGAGGATATCGATGACGAATACCCACTCACACAGGGCCGCCCCATGCTGCAGCTGCGAGCTTTCGTGGACAAAGAAGACACCACCTGCAGTGAGGCTAAGGAAGCAATCAGGAGTATGTGCGGGTGGCTGGCCACGCCCCTGGTCCAGGCCCATCACAGATAACTAGGCTGAGGCAAGGAAGGGCAGGCTCAGGTAGCACCTTTTCCTGGAGGGTGGGGCAGAAATGAGCAAGCAGGAGCTGGCACCCAGCCTCCCCCTGCTCAACTCCACACCCCTGTCTGGGATGGGAGAAGGGCTGAGCTAGAGGAGAAGGACTGGCTGCCCAGTCCTGGAAGGATACTGAGGACCAGGGTGATGAAGGCGATGACAGCCAGCACACTTCGCAGGTGGGCCACAGCCAGGTCCAGGGGCGTGGCAGCCCCGTGGTAGGAGAGGGCACAGTGCAGGCACACAAACAGCAACCCCGCGGGGAAGGCCACGCCAGCGCCAACGTAGTGCAGAGACTTGGCATGATCCACCTGCTCCCAGACACAGGGACTAGTCTGTCAGGTGGCCCCACCACTCCACCTTCACTTCCCCCTCTCCCTCCCCATTGCCTTCCTCAGCCCCCAGCTTTTAGGTGCTATGGCTGCCACCACTCCTGCAGGCAGCCAGGCCCTATGGGGAGGATGGGGGGGGGGGGTTCAAGATTCAGGTGAGGTGGACAAGAGGGCACCTGAAAGTTGCCGACCACCACAAGGCCCGCGGCGTTGGTGCAGCCCGTGATGAGCGCAGTGGTGTTAACCCAGGAGTGCCGGTTCTGTTCTAGGAGCTGCCCGTAGCGCAAAAGGCAGATGAGGGCCACTGCAGGAGGAGAGCAAGGCTGGGGCTGGCTCTGAATTCTTCTCCCAGGCCCACCCACCCCCAGCCTGCCAGCTGCCCCCACCACGCCTCCCCAAGTTCTGGAACTTTTTTTTTTGCCCTGGGGGCTAGAAGGCAGTGGAGAGGCCTGTGGTGAACTGAATTTGCTCCGGGACCTGGGGCCTGCAGAGGATGCAAGATGTGGGCTGTGTGGTGTGGGCTGTGTGGGAGTTGGCCTTTGGCCTTCAAGGAATGGGCAGGAGAGAGATAGAGAGAAGTTGCCCCTATTGCCTTAGCCCTTGGTGGGGAGGGGTGAGCTGGAGGAGGGCTTCCTGGGGGAGGGAGGCTTGTGCAAGGTGGGACTTCGGGGCCAACTCACCCATGAAAGCACCCATGTTGCCAATGAGGCTGAAGAGGCAGCTCTCTGGGGGATATGTGCCGCACTTGCTGAGGGAGGGGCAAGGGCAGAGTGAGAGGGGTTGTCCCAGAGGAGCACCGCTTGGGCCCAGCAGTGCTCCCCTTGCCTTCCGGGCACCTGTTCATTTGCAGGCAAGGCACTGCTTTAGGAACAAGGCCTGTGTTCCTGACCTATGACTGGTTTCCCAGCAGAGCTTGCATGTGGGAGAGCTACGGGAGTGCCCAGGAGTGGTCAGTTAAAGAGACTCTCAGCTGAGGCTTGTGGCTGGTCAGCCTTTCCTTAACCATAGCTCGGCAGATGAACTGTGGTGGCCTGGACAAGTGACAACTCTTGAGCCTTGATTTCCGAAATGATAAAAAATGCTAGAAAACAACAGCTGCCTTGCTGGTGGGAGGAGGAAGCTCAACTGCCAAGTGCTACTGCCCTTAGTATAAGCATCATTGCTGACCCTGAGGACAGTCAGTGCTGAGGGTCTCCCTGACCCGCCCCACTTTCCCACTTCTGCAGCTTACCTGATGAGGGGGACATCATCCAGGGTACAGCAGGTCTTGGGGCCCCCTTGTTCAGCGGGGTCAGGAGAACAGGAGTCGTTGTAAGACCTGGTGGGCAGGACAGGGAGTGGACTGGGAGGAAGGGGTGCCCTAGTCCTTGGGCAGCAGAGCTGCACCCCAGGATCTGCTTGAAACAAGCCAAAGGGATGCAGGGGAGTGGGGAGAAATGGGTGGGTGGGCAGGAAGCCATGCCTAGGGACCAGTATCAGAATTGCAGGGAGGCCTAGGGTCTCTCTTGGGCCCTGGCAGCCACTGATATGCGAGGGGACAAAGCAGAAGGGAGCTCTAAATAAGGCTTTCTGCAAAGTGCTCCATACCAGTTCTCCACAGGGCACACGTGGCGGTTCATCACGGCCATGGCATACCTGCAGGAGCAGAACTGTCACTCTCCCTGCAGCCCAGCCGCCCCTCTCCCCTACTGGCTCTGCTCTTCCACTGGGATTTCTGGCCCCATTCAGCCTCATCTTTATCGCAGAGAACTCAAGAGTGCCCTGAGGCTTGATGCCACACCCCGGCAGCAGCCAGGCCCTCAGGAAGCTGTTCCTCCTCCTCCCACCCCCCTCACTAGCTACAGGCTGGAAGTTAGTCTGTCAGGAATCCATTGCTGAACAGCAGTGGTGCCAGCTTGTCCCAAGGGGCTGTGTGCCCAGGCATCAGGCCAGGCTTTGGAGGCAGCCAGGGCGACCCTGGGTCCTGCTGTGGGACAAGGGACTTTGTGTGACCCCCCCAGTACTCACACAGTCCATATCCCGGTGATGGAGAAGGCAGACAGGCTGACAGGGAGGAGGATCCAGGCGGTCATGAGGGAGGGGAGCCAGGGTGGTGGTGGTATGGGGGGGAGGACAAGAGGTAGGCAGGGAGGAAGGGTCGGGCCACAACCATCAGCTGCCCTGACCTGGTGGGGAGAGAGATCAAAGTCCAGGGTCTGGTGAGCGGCCAGGAGAAGGGGGGAGGGGAGAGGGCAGGTGGTCAACACTTCATCTGGAGCTGCCCTGGGGCCTGTCACTAACTTTGAGCTGAACCTTGGCATTCACGGGGGGAGGTGGGGGAGCCCTCCACGGACCACCCACACGCCAGTGGCATGCTGAGAGGGTCAGGCTGGGCTGCAACATCTGGAAAGAGTCCCCCTCCCTCGCCTGGGAGAAGGCTGGAGCTAGGACAATCAAGGGGTCCACGCCAAAGAAAAGCAGGGGCAATGTGTGGGGCCCGGTGGTGGGCGGTGAGGCGGCGGCGCGCAGGCAACCACCTGATCACTGCGCCCTGGCGAAGGGGCGGGTTCACGCGGGAAGTCCGATCCGGCCCCCTGCTCGCGTGGGCGCGGGGACCCCAGCGTGGGCAGCAGTCCGCGGTCGACAACCCTCCTGCCTCGGGGGAACCTGCGGACAGGGGTCTCCCCTAGGGATCCCTCGAACACCCAGGAAAGGAGCCCAGTTCGTACCTCCGCGTAGCGTCAAGACGCCGCTCTCCACTCAACCCCCTCGTGGTGCTGTCTCCGGCTGCGGCCCTCGGAGCAGCCCTGAAAGGTTTAAAGAGCCGGCGGCCCCGCCCCTAGCGGCCCCAGGCCGCGCCGCCCGCCGGGACGTGGAGTCCGCGCAGCCCCGGCCCCGCGCTCACGCTCCCTGACGGAGACTACAACTCCCGAGCCCCCTCGCCCGCGTCACGGGGGAGACGTGGGCGGCGCCCAGGTTCGGGGGACCGAAGCGCCGAGGGCTGTGGCCCCGGGAACCCCACTGGCCCCGATGCCTACGAGACCGTTCGTTCACCCTGTTATTGCGGTGGAAGGGCCGGGAGGCAGGGATAATCAGCCTTTAGCTCCACCTGTGATTGTCATCGCGCGCACGGCTCGGGAGAGCCTCCTTTTGCCGCCCTGCACTGTTTGCAATCTGGACCCGGGGGCGGTGAGACTTTTTTGGGAGAAGCCCCCCACGATCGTAGCGCGCCCCCTGGCCTCCTCGGTCCAAGGCCTGAGGCAGGAGCCAGAAAAAGGAAACACAAAGCCTTGGCTGTTCCTTAGGAAAAGCAAGCGGCCGGACTCTGGTTTATGCTTCCCGCAGCTTCGCAAATTCGGGAGGAGGGCGGCTGTCAACAGATACGTTTTTTTTTTTTTTTTCCCCAGGGCGTGGGAGTACAATGGACAGAAGTCAGTGTCCAGGACACGTTTCCCGACCGATTGGCACTTGACCAAAGGCTAGCCAGCAGAGACCAAAGGCTAGCCATTGCAAAAACACTCGTGTAGGCGTTAGTGTAAGGTGGGTTAAGAGTTAACCTGGCAATGAAGAGGGTTGAGAGAGAGAAATAAAGAGACTGACTGGAGGAATTTAAGAAAAAGAAACAGGACAGTGTGGGGGATGATCTACTTGTTTCACCAAAATTTAAGGTCAGTATGCACTTCAGAACATTCCTGTCGTGACTGAGAAAGGTGTTGCCCTGCAGCCCCAGCACGTGTTGGAGCTCTTGGTGGGATGACCTTAGGGTAAATCAGAAACGGGGAAGGGACACTGCAGAGGTGGACAAGGGCGAGCTGATGTGCAGAAACAGGCCCCTGTACTATAAGAGGGCAGGGCTAAGAAGGATGGCCGTGCTGAGTCAACAGTGCAAGAACACCGGCTGGGTATGCAGTGGGGGGGGGGGGGCGAAACTCCAGCCCCCCTACTAGCCAGGCTCTGTTGCTAAGGACAGAAGGGTGCCTCTGATCCAGAGGACCCATATTCTTGCCCTTCGTCAGGCACCTTCTCACGTGCCCATTAGAGCTGAGAATCCCCACTGGGAGTTTCTACACTGAAGTGGGTTTGGGTCCCTATCCAGTCATGACAGTACTAAGGTCCCAAGGTCACTGTTCTAACGTGATGGGCAAGGCATCACCGTCCCAGAGCTGAGATGCAGAGCTGGCGTTGGCTTACTCTGACGATCTGATCCCTTAAGTAGAACCATGACAGAGCTCCCTAGAACAGAAGGGCTCCTCATGGGTCCCCAGTAGGGGAGAGTCCTGCACCAGGTTAAGCAGAACCAAATGTTAAAAGCCCTTCACAACGTGAATGCTTCCCGAGTTCAGCCAGTACATTCCAAACAGGACAGTTCTTGAATGCAAGGGGAGATGAGATTTTCAGTGCTGATGCTGTGGTGTGTTGACTTTAGGGCAGGTATTTTATCTCCAGTCCCCCATGTACTTAAGTGATTTCACAACTCTTGGCAAAAACAGTGCTGTAAAAATAGCACATTTATTAGTTAAAAAATACTGTACTTGAAAAGAACCTTTACTTCTTGGCCTAGTCACATAATCTGCACACTTAGTTTTATTAATCCACGCAACAGAAACATTGAAAAATGAGGAAACAAGAGATGTGGCTTTGTATACATTTAACACAGGCACAGTGGTCTTACTCCACTGCCTCTGAGAGAAGGCTGCAGAGTGGTCACTCGGCATTCACTCCAACTCCTGGGAAAATCTGGGGTGGGTGCCTATGGCTCCTCACTAGCTCACTGCTTGAGGACAGGGCAGGAACTCCATCAGAGGTTTTAAGATGTTTTAATTAACTGCCAACATTCCATGGTTCTACAAAAAGGCGGCTTGCTCAGAGGTAGGGAAATAATCTGTCCTATTGCTCTTGCTACCTATAAAGGTTCCACTTGAATTTGTGAGCTAGCTGGGGGTCTGTTCACTTGTCATGACTGGATCCTGCTGAACGCATGGAGGTTGGATGCCTACTCCAAGTGCTTTCACCTGGGTTAATTTCCAGTAGGTAATGCCCCTCCATGGAGTGGCCCATAGAGATTAGCATCCTTTCCACAGAAAATGCACCTGTAATCGCCCATGCACACAGGCCTACTGGCTGGCAGGTCTACAGAGGTGCCAGCTCTCAATGGCACCTCTTTTTCTCAAAGAAAAGCTTTCTAGAGGAAAGTGATTGGCCTAGTGGCTGGGATGCCTATGTCCCACCAGGAACATGTGGTTTCAACTTTCAACCCCTAGCTCCAGTTCCATAATACCATTTGGGGGAAAAAACATAAACAAACAAACAAAAAACACAACTGCATAATTCCTTTCCCTGCTTGTGTTACATTCTTCAAAGACTTCTATGTTTGCCAACTGGCTGCAACTCAAGTTTTAATGTTTACTCTTGCACAGCCCAAAGCCCCTGCAAGCCCAGGTTCCTTGTACCTATGACATGACCTACTGGCCCAGGAAACACAAAGCCTTAAATCTAGGCTTACTTTCAGTTAAGAAATAATACTGCATACTAAATGGCAAGAAACATGCCTATGAGACCATTTTTTTAAAGACAGCCAAGAACCTATCTAATCAAAAGAGGACTGCTTCTGAAACAGTCTGGCATACCAGTGGCATCCATAAGTGATGCCACTGCCCCCACCCAACACAGGTCAGTCCTGAGACAGGCTCCTAGCTGGCAAATTGCAGATTTTTAACATGTGGAGGACTTCCAGAGGCAGATCTGGTGATTAGACGAGATAGTACCATTTTGGACTCCCATTGGGGAGAAGGGGAGTTGGCAATACACAATAGGTTAACAGCCCAGTCCTGGCACAAGGCTTAGTGCTTTAGAGTCATGCTACACAGATTAGAATACTTGTATGGGTGGAAAATGTGTCACATACACTTGGTAAACCAAGAATTTCAGCAAAACCAAGTCATGAGGCAAGGAGATTGTAAGCCTGCACTGGAAGGTCTCTGAGGATGGGTCTCTGAGGATGCACTGTGCAAACACCACAAATGTCCCTGCACACAAAACAGGAACAGAAGTTTAGAAATCTCAGGTACCATGTCCCCCAAACACCTGGGTTATACAAAAACAGTGTAACATGCGATCCAGTTGTGAGATGCACACAGAAAGAATTTCCAGACTCAGCAATCACAGAATTCCAGTGAAATCCCATGTCCCAAGCCACAGGATCTATTGAAGAGCCGGCAGACTTGAAGTGACTGGTCCTGTAACCTGTGGGGAGAATAGTCCTGCCCCAGGAGGGCAGTTAACATAAGGCACTTGTAGCCTGTTGCATAAGTAGAGGGAAGGGACTTTCTCCTGTGAAAGCAGACCTGAGCCCAGGACTGGCAGTTTAAGGCACTTAACCTTGGGCAGCTCCCAATGGGTCGGGAGTACTCTGGTCCCTGGCTGCTTTCACAGCCAGACCCTTCTAACCAATCCGCCTCTTGTACTGTAGCAGCATTCCTGGGTACTGCAAGCTACAGCTCAGGTGTTTTGTCATTCTCATGGTGTGGTGGAGGTAGCTGCCTTGGCCTGTTCTGAGATGATCTGTGGGGTTTGGACTACAAATCCACAGTTCTCTCAGGTGTCCTTTGAGCAAGAAGCTGTTGCGATGGGACAGACGAACTGATGTTCAGAATCCTGACGTGGGGGCAGAAAAGGCTTTGGCTTCAGGAAGTTCTGGGCTCAGAGGTCCATTTCAAGCTGCTGAGGTAAGGCTGATTTGCTGGCAAACTCAAGCTGCCTTGGAACTTTGGTGTGCTCGACATCTTGTGGACTTCAGACCTTAATCTAACCCTGGGGTAGAAGAGATGTTCCCTAGGTAACGGCAGTGCTGTCCTGGGACTCTTGAAGGATCTGTTACATATACACAGGGGCTTCAAGAAGTTCAGACCGTCCACACTACCTTTCAGTTCCATTTCCCATGAACTTTTGGAAGCCACCTTGGGTGTATCCTTGAGAGGTAGTGTGGGAGAAAGAAGGCGACAGATGGACATGGGACAGGGAGAGGAGGCAGAGCTTGTTTAGTAACCTTCTCTGTAACTCTGGCCCCAAACAGGCAATTATTGCTAATGTTGAGTTTCCCTTGGTACTTAGGGACCAGACTTTTAAGCCACACTTGCAGAGTTAGCTTCAAGCAAGCTTGCTTTGCTAATTCTCTGTTAGTGGCCAATCTATTCACAGCGGGAATTCTGCAGCCTCAGATTGGTTCTGCTGCAAGAAATCCGTGTGGGTTAAAACCAGGATCTTTCTAGGTCTCCTATCTGACAGAACAAAGCAGTGGAGCATGCAAGCTATTTCAGAAAGCCAGGGGATACAGAGGGAAGTGGTGGTGGGAGCCGGGAAGGGAGGCATGCTTGGGAGCAGCTTTCAAAAATGAAGGTCTTCCATTTTATCCTAGTGTCAGAATTACTTGGAGAACTTGTGAGAAAGGCAGATCCCCAGCAACTCCCCCACCTCCAAAGTCTGGAGCAGCTGGAGGTGCTCAGTCCCTTTGAAGGGGTGGGGAGAGAATTGGCCTAAGGCAAAAGCGGTGAAGGAAAGGAAGAACAAAGGAATAAAGCTTAAAAAAAAAAAAGCCTGAGGACACGTGGGTGGAAGTGAGCACAAACAAAGAAAAACAACCAAAAAATAACAAACAAGGCTCAGGGTGCTGGGTGGAACACAGAGCAGCCAGGCATGTGGGCCCAGTGACAAAGCAGCAGGACAGCTTAGGTCTTCCTAAACCCTGCTTCTCAAGTCTGTGCTTCCAGAACACCAAGAGAGCCATGTTCAACACTCCTCCTTCCAAGAAAATAAAATAAAATAAATAGATTCCAGATCACAAGGCCGGCACAGAGGCCAACACAGGAAATGGCTGTGGGGGAGCAGGCCTCCATGGATGCAGCAGCAAGCAGCAGCTCCGGCAGTGTCAAGATCAAGCAGCCTGGCGCTGAGCTCCTGGGGCAGAATTCTTCCAAGGCTGGGAATCCGGCCTGCAAAGAATGCTTTCAAACCAGTCAGTGGCGGTTCTGGCGCTTGGAGATCTCCTCTTGGACCCTCAACTTGAGGGCTTCTCGCATGGACGGATCCAGAGGCGTGTGGGCAGACACCTCCTCGCTCACCCTTCCAGGGTCATCGTCCTAGGTGGAGGAAGTCAGCAAGCTCAGGGCCTGTGCACTTTTGAGAAAGGTGACTTGCCCTGTTCCTGGACAATACTTTTCTGTACAGAACTCTGCTTGGCTCAAGGCTTTGTGCCAGTTTCTGTCCTTTCTCAGATGTTCCCTGCTACTAACAGGGACTTTCATCTGGGGTCCACGGGCCCCCCTGTCCTGCCCCCTCTGAGAACTGCTGTGCCATGGGCCCAGGCTACAGCTCCTTGCACAGCGCATACCTGATACACGATCACTGACGTGACCTCGCCACTGTCTGCCTCGTATTCCAGGCAGAAGAGCTGGTGGCCAGCAGGCTCCGGTTCAGAACCTCCACTGCTGCTACTGTCACTGGACTCTTCAGGGTCTGGTTTGCCTGGGCGGGTAGAGCCATCTGGAAGGATGAACCAGAAGGAGAGGAGGAGGGGATGCTGCTGAAGCCCTTGCCTACAGAGAAGATGCTGGAAAAGTGCACCCAGAAAGGAAACACCCAACCTTCTTTGGAACATTGTGTGTTTTCACGCACGCATGCTACCTGTCACTTTTATTGATTTTGGAGTCCCTGCCGGGAGCCAGCACAGTCCTGTCACTGGGTAGGTACACAAGGCTCATGTGTTGGGCAAACAGGGACTGGAAGGTTCCAGAAGGGGAGCAGAGCTCTGCCATTGATTGACAGAACTCTTGGCCACATCATTTACTCACTGCATGACACTGACACAGAAATAATTCTCAAGGTGGTGCAATGGCTCCATTAGCTAATCCTCTGCTCCAGCATCCCATATGGGTGTTGCTTCAAGTCTTGGCTGCTCCACTTCCAATTCAGCTTCCTACACATGGCCTGGGAAAGTAGTGGAGGATGGCCCAAGTCCTTGGGCCCATGCTCCCATGTGGGTGACCTGGGAGAAGCTCGGGATTCATGGCTTCAGATGAGCCCAGCTACAAACACTGTGGCCATCTGGGTGGGAAGATCTGTCTGTCTCTCTGTAAATCAGCCTTTCAAATAAAAATAAATTCTTTTTTTTTAAAGATTTATTTTTATTATTTTTTCATTGGAAAGGCAGATATACAGAGAGGAGAGACAGAGAGGAAGATCTTCCGTCCGGTGATTCACTCCCCAAGTGAGCGCAACGGGCCGATGCTATGCCGATCCGAAGCCAGGAGCCTCTTCCAGGTCTCCCACGCGGGTGCAGGGTCCCAAAGCTTTGGGCCGTCCTCGACTGCTTTCCCAGGCTACATGCAGGGAGCTGGAAGGGAAGCGGGGCTGCCGGGATTAGAACCGGCGCCCATATGGGATCCCGGGCGTGCAAGGCGAGGACCTTAACCACTTGCGCCACCACACCGGGCCCAAATAAAAATAAATTCTACATATTTGTTTTTAAGATTCATCCATTTTAATTTGGAAAGGCAGAGAAGGAGAAAAAGCAAAACAGAGAAATATCCTCCATCAGCTGGTTGCAACTGCTGGAGCTGATCTCATCTGTAGCCAGGAGCTTCCACTGGGTCTCTTACATGGGTGCAAGGACCCAAGGTTTGGGTCACCCTCCGCTGCTTTCCTAGGCCACAAGCAGGGAACTGGATGGGAAATGCGACAGCTGGGACACAAATCGGCACCCATATGGGATGCAGGTGCTTGCAAGGTGAGGATCTAACCTTTGAGTGCGAGTCCAATCTTTTTTTTTTTTTTAATTATAACTCTCATGGTGAAGTATAGGAAAGAACTGAGAGCACTTTAATGCTGAGCAGTGTCAGCGTCCTATGCAGTCTGAGTGGCAGGGAAGCTGGGGAAAAGATCAGTTGCTGGATTAATCCTACACGTGGGTGCTGGTTGCTCACGGTGGGGCCAGGTTTTAGCCCCACTAATAGGTGGGGCAGTCTAGCATGGCAGACAACTCCTGTGGGCACCCAGGTACTAAGCGATGCTTAGCTGCGGGGCCTGGAGCCCTTTCCAGTCCCCGGGGAGAATGAGTGATGAAGTGGAAGTGGGTGAGCTGAGCTGAGCCCCTGCTGCATCGGGGGGAGGAGCCACGTGGGCGGGGCTGGCGGCCTCACCTCGGTGTCGCGGCAGGTACACCTGCAGGTCGGGCTTGCGGGGCCGCGTCGGCGCGGGCGTGTGCCGCCTCCTCACCTTCTCCTTGGCCGCCTGCTTCACCTTCTTGTCGTAGTCGTCCCTGCGGGGAGCCGGGCGGGAGTCAGGGACCGCCGGCCGGCCGTGCCCGGCCCAGGCCACGGGCAGCGTCGGCGGAGAGGGGCGGGGAGATACCGGGCGATCTGGTTCCGTCGGATATGGTGCACGAAGCCGTGGCTCATGTCCAGCCGCCCACCGGGCTTGCAGCACAGCCTGGGCCCGGGACTCCGGGCTGCCTCCATCCGGAACCCTGGGCTCGTCGCCACCTCAACGGGCCCAACGGTAGCCCTCTGGCCGGGGGACACCCTCTCTCAGCTTCCGTCTGTGACGCCTGACTTCCGGCTCGCGGGCGGGCTGGCGGGACGCGCCCGGTTCGCGGCCCCGACCGGGTGGAGGCGGAGCTTTTTCTATTATTATTGGAAGGAAACGAGAACTTCTGCGGACAGTTGATACATAAAACTCATCTGCGAACTCTCATTAACGCCACTGTTTGTTTCTGCTGAGCAGTCGCATGCCCCGAGCTGGACGGCGGCGGCCCCGCCCACCATCACCGGTGGTTCCGTTTGTCCCTTCCGGCGACTCGTAGCGCGCTTCGTCAGCTTGGCTCCTGATTGGCTGCGCGCCGCGCACTGCGAGCGTGCCTTGGGCGCCTGAGCTGTGGCGACGAGCCCGGTAGTGGCCATGTCCTCCCGGGCCAAGCGGGAGTCTCGCGGTTCCACCCGTGGGAAGCGCGAGTCCGAGTCCCGGAGCAGCTCGAGTCGCGTCAAGCGAGAGCGGGATCGGGAACGGGAGCCCGAGGCGGCCAGTGCCCGGGGCAGCCCGGGGCGCGTGAAGCGCGAGGTCGAGGCGGCGAGCGCGCGCGAGGCCCCGGCCGCCGTCCCAGCCGTGCGCGTCAAGCGGGAGCGCGAGGCCGACGAGGACTCGGAGCCCGAGCGGGAGGTGCGAGGTGCGCGAGGCCCGGCCGGCCGGGGCGCCGCCTCCCTTTTGTCTCTTTGGGACCTTGGGCTGACGTTCCCACCTGGGTACGGGGAGGACGGGGAACGCCGAGCGTGCGGCGGGCCCGAGGGTTTAACGTTTTCACGTGAAGCAATGTGCACGTCAGCCCTCCGCGGCCCCAGGCTGGGCTGGCACGGGTGATGCTCTTAGGGTACGGTCAGGGAACCCCGAGCTGGAGTTTCGCTATAGAGCACAGATTGGGGGCCCACACACAGTCCCTCATAAAGGGCTTAGCATCTCCTGACTCCGAATTCCGCTCTTTGTGAGAGCTGATGTCTCAGCCACTGCTGTTACTGCTGTGAGAGACTGCGTTGTTTCATTCCCTGGAGTTGGGTGTCCTCCATCAAGCAAGCTAGCTTGTTCAGCTTGCAGAGAGGGTAAAGCCAGGAACCCCTCACAGTTCCTGCCGAGTGTCAGATTCAAGGGCGTCAACGTATAGGATACTCTTCTTGAAATTGTTCTTACACATTGCATGTATTCATCATTTCATGAATCTGTGTTGCCCTGGGAAATTTCTTTATGTAATAGATTAATGAGTCCTTTGTTTATGTCACCTGTATATTTTCTCTTGGTTTGTGGCTTGTCCCCCCAGTAGATTATGATTATTATCGGCTGTGTTGTTGCTCTCTCAGAGGAGTGTGTCCTAACTGGGAACTCCTCTAGACTGGTTATTTGCCGTTCTTTGGGTCCTCAGCTGTGTCTTCATTCGGCCTTGAGCCTGCTTGTTCTCAGAGCCTGTGGTGATTTTCCTTTCAGCGAAGAATGGCCGCGTGGATTCCGAGGACCGGAGGAGCCGCCACTGCCCTTACCTGGACACCATTAACAGGTCAGTGGGCGAGAGATGCCAGAAGGAGCAAAACAGTGGAGGAACCAGGCTGGGTTCATGCCAGTGTAGGCCCCAGGAGGCAGCAGTGATCGCACAGGCGGCTGGACCCTGATGCCCGTGTGGAGGAACCAGATTGAGTTTCCAGCTCCCAACTCTGGCTGGCCCAGGGGTGATCGCCGTGAACGCATGGAAAAAGAGCTGGTGGAGGGATCTGTGCCTCTCTGCCTCTCAGATAAATAGGGATTAAGAAATGGTTAAAATGGCAAGTTTCAATTTATTTATAAAACAATGGAATTTGTATAGAAATTCCCTATGGGGCCAGCATAGTGGTATACCTGATTAAGCCTTAACCTGCATTGATGGAATCACATTATGGATGCTAGTTGGGCACTTGGCTGCTCCACTTGTGTTCCGGCTCCCTGTGAATGTACCTGGGAAAGCAGCAGAGATGGGTGGACCACGTGCTTGGTCCCTGCACTCATGTGGGTGGCCTGGAAGAAATTCCAGGCTTCTGGCTTCAGCCTGGCATAGCTTCAGGGAGGAAAGCAGCAGATGAATTGCTTTTCTGTCTTTTGCTCTGTTTAACCTTGCCTTTTTTTTTTTTTTTTAAGATTTATTTATTTTTATCAGGCAGATTTACAGAGAGGAGAGACAGAGAATGATCTGTCCATTGGTTCATTCCCGGAATGGCCATAATGACTGAAACTGAGCCAATCCGAAGCCAGGAGCCAGGAGCTTCTTCTGGTTCTACCATGCGGGTTCAGGGTCCTAAGGCTTTGCACTGTCTTCTACTGCTTTCCCAGTCCACAAGAATGGAGCAGGATGGCAAGTGGGCCATCCTGTATACAAATCGGCCTCCATTTGGGATTCCAGCACACGGAAGGCAGGGATATAGCCACTAGACTATTGTGCCAGGCCCAGAAGATAAAGAAGTTAAGAAAAAATTAATGATGAGAGAGGATTGTGGGTCTTGTGTGTTTGGTAGAAACCCCTTGACACTGTAGTGGGAGATGGGGAATGGTTGGCATTCCCCACTGTTTAGTCACAGCTGTTAAGGCATTGTCTGAATGATGTGTGACACTGTGGAATATGGAGCTAACACTGGGTCACTTGGGTACCTTTCCAAACTTCCAGCTCTAATTTTTGTTGTTATTCTGTTTGGTTTTTATAGGAGTGTGCTAGACTTTGACTTCGAGAAACTGTGCTCCATTTCCCTGTCACATATCAATGCATATGCCTGTCTGGTGTGTGGCAAGTACTTTCAGGGTAAATAAATGTTATCAATTGTAAAATGAAGTGTTCAGAGCTTGTTGCAGTTCTGCTGAAGTGCGGTTTTATGTTTGTGTGTGTATGTATGTTTGTGTGTGTTGTGAGTGTATTTTCAAATAAAGTCAGTTGTTTTCAGGAGTCCTCTGTAGTAATTCCTGTCTTTGTTTTCTGAAAATTGGCATACTCTTAGAATACTAACAGGCGGTTCTCTGGTCAGAATCTGAAAGGGAGAAAGAATGAGTCGTGTGAAAGATTGTGGTTTCAAAAGCTCTGGCTTTCTGAATATCTGCTGTTGCTATACTCAACTCCGTTTGCTCTAAGAACTTTTTAGTGGCTTCTTTGAATTTTTTTAATTTCAACTCATTCTGACCAATGCTGTATACATGGTGTTGTGAAGGATTTGAAAGAGACACAAACTACATTCCCCCATCTTATAAGGAATCAGGGTTGACTCATGTGACAGTCATTGCATGCTGCAGAACCATTAAGGTTTCTACTAGATTGTGTCACAATGAGTAAAAATAAGGACAGTGGGAAGTATGCAAAGATCACTGTTAGTTTACAGAGGAAGTAAGGTGGAGCTTGAACTGGACTTGGAGAATGTGAATGGGTTAAGTGGGAAGGGTCTCAGTTTCCTTGTGAGTGAGGGTAGTCCACAGGTGCAGATTGGCTAATGTGGACAGTTGGGGACCCAGGACTAAGGGATGATGGACTCTCCCAGGATACGTATACGTGTTTGTGTGTTTGTGTGCGTGCATATTTTATATCACATTATCTAATTTTTGGCATATATGAAATTAACTTGTATGTATATAAACTCATATGTGCATTTCCATTTTGAAGTTAGTTTCTAATAAACTGCTGTCCTGTGCTGTGTAGGAATAAAGTAAATACTGTGCTAATCTTTCTTGCTAATTTTTGTGATGTGAGAAGTTTGGGAGTTATTTTATGAATTGCAGAATGTTTTGTTTTTGCCAAACTTAGCATGTTGCAGTACAGGATGATGAAAGAGGAAACAAACCTGCTTTGTGCCCTTTGAGGCCTGCCCTCATTTCACAGCCTTTTCCCTTCCACACAGGCCGGGGTTTAAAGTCTCACGCTTACATTCATAGCGTCCAGTTCAGCCACCATGTCTTCCTTAATCTTCATACACTCAAGTTTTACTGCCTGCCAGATAATTATGAGATCATCGATTCCTCGCTGGAGGATATTACGGTATGTCCGGGTGGGCTGGTTGGATCTAGTTGATGTGGGAGCTGTCACCTGAGATCAGGGGAGAACACGCAGGCCCTGTACACCTGAGAGGCTACTTCCTGGCAAGAGCCAGCAAAAGTGAATAGTGTCAGAGTTCATAACTGTAGTCTGTGATGTGCATCATTGAGGGCTAGGACTGAAGAACTGTGGCTCCTTTTAATAGGAGCTACTGCTGTTGTTGTCTTTAAAAATCTTGTTTTTTGTTTGTTTTTTTAAGATTATTTTTATTGGAAAGTAAGATTTACAGAGAGAAGAGACAGAAAGAAAGATTTTCTATGTGCAGTAAACTCCCCAAGTTGTTTCACTCCCCAAGTGGCCCCATCAGCTGATGCTGAGCTGATCTGAAGCCAGAAGCTTCTTCTGGGTCTCCCACATGGGTGCCGGGTCCCAAGGCTTTTGGCCATCCTCTACTGTTTTCCCAGGCCACAAGCAGGGAGCTGGATAGGAAGTGGAGCTGCTGGGAATAGAACCAGCACCCATATGGGATCCCGGTGGATGCAAGGTGAGGGTTTAGCCACTGAGCTATCACGCTGGGCCCAAGATTTAAAAAAAATTTTATCATTGTTATTTTATTTGAAAGGCAGAGAGAGATCTTCCATCCACTGGCTCATTCTCCAGATGCCCAAAGTAGCTAGAGGTGGGCAAGGCCATAGTCCAGGAGCTTGGAACTCCATCCAGGTCTCCTATGTGAGTATTTGGGTGCTAGCACTTCAGCCATCATCTGCTGTCTCCCAGGATGTAATTAACAGGAAGCTGATTTTCAATGGCCCTCTCTTATGGGATGTAGGTGCACCAAGTGTTTCTAGTAACAGGAAAGTGGTGCATATTGATGATACTGAGTGTCCTGCTTATTGTTAAGGAAAGTTTAGTGTTCAGAGGCTTTGAGCTTTGTGTGTACTATTTTTAGAGTTTTATAGGCCTGGCAGTTAGAGACAGTACTTGCAGAGGGAGAAATTAATAAATAAATGCAGAGATTCATAGTTCATCATGGCCTCTGTATAGTCTGTGGCTTGGTGGCTGTGGTCACACAGTGACTGGGAGGATTGTGATCTTGCCCCTCTAGCCCCAGGGAGTCCTGGAGATTCAAAGTGCTGGGGAGGAGATGTGCCTGCTGTGAGCCAGGTACATGTGTTGCTCTGGGTGGGGTTTGCCTGAAACATGCAGTTTGTGGAAACTTGAGCATCCTGCAGTTTCTAGTAGTCTCCTTTCATAAGTAGACCACATGTGAGGTCTGAAGAAAGGCTAAGTGATTTGGAGTTAAACCTAGAGATCCTGGGGCTGGCATGTTAAGGTACCACCTGCAGTTCTGGCATCCCGTATGGGCACCAGTTCAAGTCCTACCTGCTTCAAGTCTGATTCAACTTCCTGCTACTGGGATCCTTTCCCGTGGTGTTCATGTAGGAGACCCAGATGGAGTTCTAGACTCAGCTTTGGCCTGGCTCAGCTCTGGAATTGTGGGGAATGAGCCAAAGGATGGAATAGCTATCTAATTATCTTTCTCAAACTCTGCCTTTCAGATAAATAAATGACTCTTTAAAAGCCACAGCGAAGAGATACGCTTGTAGCTTGTATCTCAATAGTGAGGGGAGGATGTACTCCATGGTCCTTTGTTTCTTAGGGACCTATTTAGCCATGAGGTGAGACTTTTTTTTTCCCAATCTCAGTGGAGTTGCTATTTAATATCTGAGCAGATTATAAGAATATCGGAACAGGCACCTTAGTTCATCCTTCTAATAAGCCTGTTGATTTGGTCTTCCCTGTTGCTAGAGTGTCCACCCTCTACAAAATGGGTGGTCTTTTTCTTCATCCCACCTCAGGGAGAAGACAACATGAAGGGCCACCAGAAGTTATTTGCTTCTTTGAAGTGTTTTCCTACAGTGTAGATCTCGTGAATCAGATCCTCCAAGCATGTATTTACCGAGAGAATGGGCAATCAGGCTGTTATCCATCAGGTCAATTCACTTCTTATTGACTTTGCAATAGCCATGCTTGTAGATCAGCTCATTCACTGACTTTAGATTCGGGTAGCCCCATGCAATGTAGAGTTCCACAATCCTCAGCATGTTAAGGGAAGCCTTATTGAGCTTCACAAAGGTGCCATTGAAGATGTGGCGAATGCGAAGAAACTGCAGCACCTTGTGGACTTTGGGCTCCACACCACTGACACCTCTGATGCTGGTGACAAATGCCAATTTGGGTTCTACAGAGACGTAGAAGTTGCCAGCTTTCCTTGCCATCCTCACCATCCGAATTTCAGTTCTGTACATCTGCCTGTTCTCTTTGTGATAGTACTTGGCCTGCTCGTAGATCAGCTTCCTTCTTGCCTTTCAGAGCATCTTCTGGGCAAACTTCTTTCGCAGGCACTTGATCTTCAACTCTGCAAAATTCCTCCGCTTTTTCTTCAGTGTTTCTGGCACAGTGGGGACCTTCTTTTCTTTGGCACCCTCCCTGGTTCCAGCCAGAAAGGAGGAGAGATATTTGTAACTAACATGTTTTTACTTGTGGTAGAGGTTGCTGTTCCAATTATATTTTGTGAGTTCTGTTTATAATGCCAAACAACAGAGTTTTCTTTTGCTTTGCAGTATGTTTTGAAGCCCACATTCACAAAGCAGCAAATTGCAAACTTGGACAAGCAAGCCAAGTTGTCGCGGGCCTATGATGGCACCACTTACCTGCCTGGGATCGTGGGGCTGAATAATATAAAGGCCAATGATTATGCCAACGCTGTCCTGCAGGTAGGATGAAGACACCATGAACGCTGGCGAGGAGAGGGCAGCAACCTGGAAACTGCCTGAGTGTTAGGAAATTCCTCCCTCGCTATGGGGTGCTCAGTGGTTCCAGACATGAAGTTCTGCTGAGGACACCACTGAGTTTTGTGTAGCGAATGGACCATTCTCTGCCTGCTCAGGGCACTACTATAAGTGGTGAGGATTTTTCTGGGGGACTCTTAGTCTCTGGAGCTTCCAGGGAAAGAATAGAAGCATCATCAAACAAATGAAAAACATACTAGATACTGCCTCTCCTCCCCCCAGTGATGTGGATATTGGTTGTGTTGGCTCTTGGGTTTCTTATTTTCCCAATGTTTATGCACCAAAAGCAAAAAACTGAATGTCACAGTTATCCTTTTTCCTAAATGTTTTTATTATTATTATTATTATATTATTATTATGTATACACTATAGAAAAAATAGAAAGTGCTGATACAAAAATTCTCATTCTTTCATTGTACCAAGAAAAAAAAATCCATTTTAAAAATTTGCCCCGGCGTGGTAGCCTAGAGACTAAAGTCCTCGCTTTGCATACACCAGGATCCTATGTGGGCACCAATTTGTGTCCTGGTGACTCCACTTCCCATCCAGCTCTCTGCTTATGGCCTGGGAAAGCAGTGGAGACGGCCCAAAGCCTTGGGACCCTGCACCCACGTGGGAGACTCAGAAGGGCTCCTGGCTCTTGGCTCCTGGCTTCAGATTGGCAAAGTTCCGGCCATTGCAACTGCTTGGCGAGTGAATCAGTGGATGAAAGATCTTCTTCTCTATTTATGCTCCTCTGTGTATGTCTGACTTTCCAATGAAAATAAATAAATCTTAATAAATAAATAAAAATTTGTAAGGAAAGTCTCAGGCTTATTGGCTAAAAATATATAAATTATAAAGTAAAAGCTGTATTCTTATCCTTAATACCTTGTCCTGGAGTAGTGAACAATACTTAGACTTACAGAACTTTTTAAAAAAGATTAATTTTGTTTTTAAAAAAATTTATTCTTTGGAAAGTCAGATTTACAAAGTGACGAGAGGCAGAAAGAGAAGAACATCTGCTGGTTCACTTCTCAAGTAGCTACAGCGAGCAGAGCCGAGCTGATCTGATGCCAGGAGCCAGGAGGAGCCGGGGATGGGGGGCGCCTCTGTTTTCTATCTACCTTCCTGCTAATATGCTTGGGGGGCAATATTTGATGGCAGAGAACTTGATTTCTTCTTTTTTTTTATTTTTTAAAGATTTATTTTTATTGGAATGTTAGATATACAGAGATAAGAGACAGAGAGGATGATCCTCTATCTGTTGATTCACTCCCCAAGCGGCTACGACAGCTGGAGCTGAGCCAATTCGAAGCTAGGAGCCAGGAGCCTCTTCTGGGTCTCCCATGCAAATGCAGGGTCCCAAGGCTTTGGGTCATCTTTCACTGCTATCTCAGTCTATAAGCAGAGAGCTGGATGGGAAATGGAGCTGCCAGAACACAAACCGGCACCCATATGGGATCCCGGCACATGCGTAGTGAAGATTTAATAATTAGGTTATCATGCTGGGCCCAAAGTACTTAATTTCTTGCCATCCATGCAGGAGACCAAATGGAATTCCTGGTTTTAGCCTGGTCTAACCCTAACTGCTAAAAGCACTGGGGATAATCAGTGGTCTACATGGGCATGCATCCATCTCAACTGTGTAAACACAAATAAAATAAATTTATTTAAAAAAAAAGTATTTGGGGAGTGAACCAATGGGTGAAAGATCTCTCTTTTTTTCTCTTTGTGTCTCCCTTTCTCTCTCACTTTGCCTTTTAGAAAAAAAAAAGTGGCGAAGGACTATGTTGATTTTCAGCCTTTGACACTTTGTGAATTTAAATGTTGTCCAAGATATAAGTAAAAAACAAGAGATGTTGTTGAGTGCTTGAGGATTTGAGTATCTTTTTACAGATTTCTTTGTTTTACCTATAGTATCAAAGTTTTCATAGACTTATGCTTCCTCTAAGACTCAGTATGAGGAATATTGTATAATGTGAGTCCTGGATGGGGATTTGCCACGGTCTGTTGTCCCTGACTCTTTAAGGCCAAAAGCCATGACAGGTGTCATTAGAACCTTAGATGGAAAAGCTTGACTCCAGGAGGTTCTGCAGAAGGACTTGGGATTAATTAAAGTGCTTAATTTCCAGGCTCTGTCTAATGTGCCCCCTCTCCGGAACTACTTTCTGGAAGAAGACAATTATAAGAACATCAAGCGACCTCCGGGAGACATCATGTTCTTGTTGGTCCAGCGTTTTGGAGAGCTGATGAGAAAGCTCTGGAACCCTCGAAATTTCAAGGCACATGTCTCTCCCCATGAGATGCTTCAGGCTGTTGTCCTTTGCAGCAAGAAGACTTTTCAGATCACCAAACAAGGTAAGAAACAGGTCATTCCTGTTGCTTTGACAGTAGAACTAGTTTTATGAATATTTAGTTTTGCTAATTTTTTTCTAATGAGTTTTGCTGTTTGTTTGAAAGAGTTACAGAGAAAGGAGACACACAACAGAGAGAGATCTGCTAGGAACTTCTTCTTGGTCTCCCACTTGGGTAGCAGGGGCCCTGACATTTGGACTGTGCTCTGCGGCTTTTCCTTGGCCATTAGCAGAGAGCTGGATCTATAGTGGAGCATCTGGAGCTTGAGCTGGTACCCATGTGGGATACTAGCACTACAGGCTGCAGTATACCACAGTGGTGGTGCACTAGGAGGATCTTTTTTTTTTTTTTAAAGATTTATTTATTGTTATTACAAAGTCAGATATACACAGAGGAGGAGAAGAAGATCTTCTGTCCAATGATTCACTCCCCAAGTGACCACAGCGGCCGGTGCTGCACCGATTCGAAGCCGGGAACCAGGAACCTTTTCCAGGTCTCCTGCTCGGGTGCAGGGTCCTAAAGCTGTGGGCCGTCCTCAACTGCTTTCCTGGGCCACAAGCAGGGAGCTGGATGGGAAGTGGAGCTACTGGGATTAGAACCGGCTCCCATATAGGATCCCGGGCGTGCAAGGCGAGGACTTTAGCTGTTAGGCCACACTGCCGGGCCCAACATCCGATTTGTTTTAAAAAAAAAAACGTTGTGGGAAGAGTAACTTAGAGGAGAAGTTTGGTAGTAGCTTTGAAGGGTCTTGGTACTTAAGGGAAGGAGTAGGACCCAGGGGCTTTGTGATTATAGGGTAGGAAATACCAGTCTGAGATGGATAGTTTATGGTGATCAAGCTGCAGGATTTATTCCTAGGTGAGGGAGCTTCAAAAAGTTTATAAAAAGTGGAACTAAGAGATAAATTTATTTTAATACAAAAATATTTGAAATCTGTGTATTGTGTTTTCATAATATGTATCATCCATGAACTTTTGGAAGACCCCTCCTGTTATAGCATGGTTACTGATGGTGTTTAGGAGTTTATAACCATGGAAGTAAAATGTTCATTCAGTGTACACCCATGATATGACCAGGTGACTGCCAGGCTGTGTAGGACCAGCAGGTTGCATGCCTACCTATCCTGGCTAGGGTGTCATCTCTTCAGAGGGGCATTGTTTCTTGACCAGCTCTGTAAGTCATCTCAGCTTTTGATATAACTCCTGGCCTAAGTATGGGTTCTGGGGCCACTCAGCTTTTGGCAACACTGGAAAATTGAAGCATGATTGTTGAAAAAGTCAGAATGTACAAAGATAAACTTACCCAGTTTCTCTTGTCACAGCGTTGGGTATGATAATTATGTTGTCATACGAATGTGGCATCCTCAGCTCTGGGACCCGCAGGTCATCAGTTGCCTGGTGTTTAGATTGGTAAAGGCATCCTAGTTCTGATAGTTGGTTTTCATGTACAAGCATTGTATGTGAGGTGAATGACAAGAAAGTCATTTTGTGGTATAGAGGTCTTGGGATCAGAAAAGGAAGTTAAGAACACATTTTATAGTTTTTGAGACTTAAGAAAGCAAAGAGGGAATAAAAGCAAAATTGACTTTTTGGGTAAGAAGCCATTATTCTTGAAATAGCTCGTATAAGCTCTGTAGACACATTCTTGAGGATGAGGGGTACTGTTCATGTGCTGGTTCCCAGAACCCCCTTGCTTGAGATAATTGTAAATGCCATTTTGGTCTTGCTGCTAGAATTCACCTTCCTGCAAGGTAGGAATCTTTGTTAGCTAAAAAAGGAAGAAGGAAGCCTGGGTTTACTCTGGAGAAGTTGTTAGCTATTTGTTTTGATCATCCCTGGATGAAGAGATGCAAATTTGGAGAGGAGATGAAAATTGAACATCCTAGTGTGGGTTAGAGAGCCTAGTGAGAGAGGAAAGACTGGGAGAGTAAGAGCTTGACCTTGAAGAGTTGCCAGTGTTCCATGGTCAGACAGGAGGATAAACAGGGTCAGGATGGTGTGGCCTGAAAGGAAGGAGGGAAACCAGGAATTTGGTTTCCTTGAGTGACTCCTAGCCTCAATGTATTCCACCTTTCCTTTTTCCCAGGGGATGGAGTCGACTTCCTGTCTTGGTTTCTGAATGCTCTGCACTCAGCTCTTGGGGGCACAAAAAAGAAGAAAAAGAGTAAGTCATACTGCGTGTACAAAGACACTCTTTCTTGTTTGTTCTCAAAAAAAAAAAAAAAAAAAAAAACCTTTGTAACTTTCCATTCTTTTGTTGTTAACTGTTTATCATGTGGGAGCAGGGGGAAGATATCTTTTGTACACATAGGCCCTGTTGTCAGTCTGTTTTTCCTGTGTAATGAAATTCTTTTTTTTTTTTTTTTAATTTATTTTTATTGGAACGTAAGATTTACAGAGAGAAGGAGAGACAGAAAGAAAGATCTTTTGTCCGTTGGTTCACTCCCCAAGCAGCTGCAATGGCTGGAGCTGTGCGATTCTGAAGCCATGAGCCAGGAGCTTCTTCCAGGTCTCCCTTGCAGGTGCAGGTCCCCGACTGCTTTCCCAGGTCACATGCAGGGAGCTGGATGGAAAGTGGAGCAGCCAGGGTACAGACTGGTGCCCATATGGGATTCTTGTGCATGCAAGGTGAGGACTTTAGTCACCAGGCTACTGCTCTGGGCCCATAATGAAATTCTTGAGGCAAACCCATGTTATAAGAAGAACTGTATTCCACCTAGTTTTTGGATGCTGAATGTCTAGATGGTATGGCATGGGCTTTATGTGAAGCATGACTCACACTTTGAAATAGGATACTGCAGCAAGAGACTTAAGGGTCAGGCTCACTTTTATAACAGCTCACTGTGCCTGGAGACCTCCCGCCAGGTCCTGCCTCTTGAAAGTCCCACCTTTCTCAGTACTACAGCCCTAGGGACTAAACTCCAACAAAGGAACCATAGCACCCTTCTCCATGTTTTGGTTAGAATAATTGTATTTTTAATATATATATGTGTGTGTGTGTGTGTGTGTTTTAACTTGAGACGAGTGAATTAGAGACGGTGCCTGTCCATTGATTCACTCCTCGGATGCCTACAGCAGCCAGTTGGCTGGAGCCAGGAACTCAATCCAAGCCTCTTATACGGGTGGCTGGAACCCAGCTAGTTGCATAATCACTGTTGTCTCCCACTGTACATTAGTGGGAAGCTGGAGTCACAGACTGAAGCTAGGGATCAAATCCAGGTTTATTTAGGATGGGACGCAGGTGTCTAATGGTAAATTGATTGCTAGGACCAAATGCCCACCCTCTGCAATGATATTTTAAATGAGCAGGGATACCTAGAGGATATTAATTTAAGTGAAATATGTCAAATACAGGAAGACAAATACTCTAATTATGTGGAAGCTAAAAAAGCTGATCTCAAAGCAGAGGTGAATCTTTTGCTGCATCAGTTAAGACATTACTTGGGATACTGTTGTGTATTGGAGTTTCTGCGTTTGAGTCCTGGCTCAAGGACTCAAGGAGAGATAGAAAGAGAGCTCTTCCGTCTGCTAGTTTACTCACCAAATGACTTTAGTGGAACTGAGCTGATCCAAAGCTAGGAGCCAGGAACCTCTTCTAAGTCTCCCCATGTGAGTGTGGGGTCCCAAAGACTTGAGCCATCCTCCACTACTTTGCCAGGCCATAAGCAGGTTCCTGGATCAGAAGTGGAGTAGCCAGGACTTGAACTGCCACCCATAGAGCATGCTGGCACTGTAGGCAGAGGATCAGCCATCCGTTTGGCCTGTGGTTCTATTTCTGATTCCAGGCAGCAGGTGCTAACTCAGGTCAGGTACTTTGATCCCTGCTACCCCCACATGAGAACTTGAATTTTGGGCTCCTGGCTTCTGTCCATCCCAGCTGTGACTGCTGGAGGCATTTGGGGAAGTGAACTGAAAAATGAATGACTTGTTTGTCTCTGTACTTTTTAACTACAAATTAAAAAACTCTCCTCAGAAACAGTGTGCAGAATGTATTTTGTGGCTCTTGGGACACTGACCATGTGTTCCAGAGCGACTGGCTTGAGCCCTGACCAGTCCACTAGAAGTTGTGTCTGGGAGGCAGCACGTGACGACTGCAGTGCTCAAGTCCCTGACGCCTGCCTCAGACTGCCAGATGGAATGCTGGCTCCTGGCTCTTGGCTTCAGCCTGGCTCACACAGGCTGTGGTGGGTACTTGGGAGTGATCCAGCAGATTAGAAGATCTCTATCTTCCAGATAAATAAAGAGAATTAAGTAAATAATAGTAAATAAAGTAGGGGTGTGCATCTGCTGAGGTGATTAAGTTGCTGCCTGGGGGGGGCTGATACGATAGCCTAGTGGCTAAATCCTTATCTCGCATGCACCAGGATCCCATAGGGGTGCCAGTTCACATCCCAGCTGCTCCACTTCCCATTCAACTCTGTGCTTGTGGCCTGGGAAAGCAGTGGAGGACGGCACAAAGCCTTGGGACCCTGCACCCATTTAGACAACACTGACAAAGCTCTTGGCTTAGAATCAGCTCAGCTCGGGCCGGTGGGGTGGGGGGGGGACAGCCCTGCGGCTTAAGTCCTCGCCTTGAACATGCCAGAATCCCATATGGGTGCTGGTTCTAATCCTGGCAGCTCCACTTCCCATCCAGCTCCCTGCCTGTGGCCTGGGAAAACAGTCGAGGATGGCCCAAGGCTTTGGCACCCTGCACCTGTGTAGAATACCCGGAGGAAGTTCCTGGCTCCTGGCTTCGGATCTGCACAGCATCGGCTGTTGCGCTCACTTTGGGAGTGAATCATCAGAAGGAAGATCTTCCTCTCTGTCTCTCCTCCTCTCCATATATCTGACTTTCCAATAAATAAATAACTCTTTAAAAAAAAATCAGCTCAGTTCTGGCTGTTATGGCCACTTGGGGAATGAATCAGAGGATGGAAAAATCTCTCTGCCTCCCTTTTTCTCTATAAATATGACTTTCCGATAAAAAGATGATTGAGGAATGTTTAAAAAAAAGAAAAAACAAACGACACTGTTTGGAACATCCACATCCCTGTCAGAGTGCCGGGCTGCCCTGTGCTTCCTATCCAGCTTTCCGCTAATGTGCACCCTGGGAGATTTCTCCATGTTTTGATCTGTCATTCTGTTTTTGTTTTTTAAGCTTTATTTTATAATACTTTTTTATTGGAAAGGCAAATATACAGAGAGGATAGAGGAAGATCTTCCACCCGCTGATTTGCTCCCCAAGTCACCACAGTGGCTGGAGCTGATTCAGCCTGAAGCCAGGAGCAGGAGCTTCTTCTGGGTGTCCCACATGGGTACAGGGTCCCAAGGCTTTGGACTATGCTCTGCTGCTTCCGCAGGCCACAAGCAGGGAGCTGGACGGGAAGTGGAACAGCCGGGATATGAACCAGTGCCCATATGCAGATGCAAGGCAAGGCTTTAGCCAGTAGGCTGTTGCACCTGGCCCTGTCATTCTGTTTTTAAGATTAAAATAAAACAGAAAACAGGATGGTAATTACCAGAGGCTGAAAAGGGAACGGGCAGAGAGAGGATGGTTAATATGCCCAGGGATAAAGTTGGATATGGATAATAACTTTTAATGTTCTTTAATATGGTAGAGTATCTGGTAAAGAGCAGTGAGTTGTGTATTGCATAATAACGAGCAGAGGACTTAGAATGTTCCAAAGCAAAGAAATGCTGAGTGTTTGGGCTGGCACCTGGCATAGTGGATAAAGTCACCACATGCAGTACAGACGTCCCGTATAGGCACCAGTTCCACACCTGGCTGTCCCACTTCCAGTCTGGCTCCCTGCTGTGTACCTGGGAAAGCAGTGAAGATGGCTCAAGTGCTTGGGTCTCTGCACCCATGTTGGGGACCCAGAAGAAGCTCCTGGCTTTGACTTGGCCCAACCCCAGCCATTTTGGCTATTTAGGAAGGGAGCCCAATGGATAGAAGATATCTCTCTCTCTCTTTAACTCTTTCAGCTGAATAAATAAATCACCCAAAAAGAAAAAGGAGTTCTCAGTTTGGTGGTAAGTTCTTTTTCTAAAAAAAGAAGAGGAAATGCTAAATGTTTGTGGTGACGGATATGCCAGTCACTCAGATCTAATCAACACACATTGTGCTGAGATCACACTGTACCAAATGACTGTGTATAATTAAGTGTCCATTAGAAACAGAGACAAAGTGAGATTGTGCCTTGGAAATTCTGACCCATTTTCAGATTGTGGCACTAGACAATGAGTTGTGAGCTCCCAGTCTCTTGCCATGCAAGAGTTAACCCGAGAACTCTCTGGTTGGTTGGCTGTAACCTGAAGGCTGAAGCAAACTCAAGCTGATTCCTCAGCCTGAGAATATGCTTAGAGGAGTAAAGCAGCCTCCTGCAGGGTCTCAGCATATGTTGCCTTAGCAGTAGAAGAACATTTTCCTGAATGCCAGTTAAGACTGAGCTAAGCCCAGCGTAATAGCCTAATACCTAAATCCTTACCTCATATGGAATCCCATATGAGTACCAGTTTGTGTCCCTGCTGTTCTACTTCTTGCCTCCTGCTTGTGGTCTGTTAAAGCCCAAAGCTTTGGGACCTTGCACCCATGTGGGAGACTTGGAAAAAGCTCCTGGCTCCTGGCTCCTGGCTTTGGATCAGCTCCGCTCTGGCCGTTGCAGCCACTTGGGAACTAGTGGATAGAAGTTCTTTCTCTGTAAATCTGCCTTTCCAAATATATATATATATATAAATAAATCTTTAAAAAAAGAACACTCTGAGATGATATAGCCTGCAGAGCTGGGCAGATCATTTGAGAGACTAAATGAAGGACAGAGTTATAGAGAAAGAGGAAAAGACGTTTTGCATCCACTGGTTCCCTCCCCAAATGGCTGAAGTGGCTGAGGCTAGGCCAGAGTGAAGCCAGGAGCTTCACCTATATTTCCCATGTAGGGTGGCAGGGTCCCAAGTACGTGAGACGCTTTCTGCTGTTTTCTCAGGTGGATTAACAGGGAGCTAGGTCAAAAGTGGAGCAGCTGGGATTGCAACTGACACCCATATGGGAACTGCCGCTGCTTCAGGCAGCAGCTTAACCAACTTTGCCTCCACACTGGCCCCTCTTGTCTTCTATGTACGATTGGTCTAGATGGTGTCTTGATGTGGGGCTGTGGCCTGGTGCCTTCTCATTAAATGACTGCCACCTTTAGCAGATGTCTTCACCCTGTGATCACCTGTGAGTTCTCTAAACTTGGGTCTTGGTGACATTCTAGAACATGGTTGTGCTTTCTGACTCCGGTGCTTCACCTCTCTTTTGGTCCATCTCTTAGTCTCTTGTTTCCTTTTGTATCTAATACAGCTTGGCTCCTTTTGTAGGCAGTATGTGGTTAGGGAGAACTTGGCTCTGAATTTTGAATTAACCACGTATGTCCAGGCTATCTAAATCTTTCACTCTAAACATCCTTAATCTCTTGTTGGTCAGACCCTCTGAAGTTGAGAAGGCATATAATAAAGATATCTATGATGGCATATGTTACAAAGGGAAATTTATATTTAGTGAGAGTTTTGAATCTTATACTAGAAGTTATTGGCTAAACACAAACAACAGCCAAAAAAAAAGTTGTTGGCTCATTTCAGGGATTTAGGTGTTGGAAAAATATGTGATTTGCTTTGCAGTTTCATAGACCTTACATTCTGCTTTCTGTTTGTGCAGCTATTGTGACTGATGTTTTCCAAGGATCCATGCGGATCTTCACCAAAAAGCTACCCCATCCTGATCTGGTGAGTAGATTGGGCAGGATTGGGCTGGTCTGTGGTGCCTGAGAGGGCTTAGGGGGCCTGATTGACGTTTCGAGAACTGGCAATGCTGCTGATCTCTAAGCAGGTTCTGCAGAGCCCTGCCGGTTGCAGGTGGGCTGCTTTGATTTCGGCCCTCGAGTGGTGCTGGTGTATATTTTCAGGAGCTACATTTTCTGGATGCTCTGAGAGGTTACTTCCTTTTTTAAAAAATTTTATTTTTTTATGTTTATAAATTTTATTTTTTATAATGATTACATGGTGGATCGGGGTGGGAATGTTTGAGGTTTAGGGAAAATTGGGTATATTTATTGCTTCCAAATTTGTTATTTCTTCTTGTTACTGGGGCAAGGGGAGAGGCAAAGGGGGAACCACTCATGACTTTGCACACATCCTAGTACCCAGGGATGAGAAACTGCCACCTCATATCAACCCAGAGTCTCAATGTGTACATATTCCTAAGGTTCTGTCCAAGTGGTTTGGATAGTACTGAAATGCTGCCAGATCTCGGTAAATGGAGCCAGTGGACATTGGGAGGGTGACATCATCCTTGGATTGGTGAGATCAGCTGCATTTTAGAGGTTACTTTCATAATTGGTATGTGAGCAGAGAATCTCCCAGAAGGAAACTCACTGGTTCTTGAGTTGGTCCAGGTGGCGCTGCAGTGTGCAGAACTACCCAGCCCCTGGGGTCCCCTCTTCAACCCCCTTGGATGAGGGAGGAACGCGCCGATCTTGTCTGATCTCGGAAGCTAAGCAGGGTCGGGCCTGGTTAGTACTTGGATGGAAGACAGTCTTTCTTTCCTCTCATCCTGCTTCTAGCCAGCTGAAGAGAAAGAGCAGCTGCTGCACAACGATGAGTACCAGGAGACAATGGTGGAGTCCACCTTTATGTACCTGACGCTGGATCTTCCTACCGCCCCACTCTACAAGGATGAAAAGGAGCAGCTCATCATTCCCCAGGTCCCCCTCTTCAACATCCTGGCCAAGTTCAATGGCATCACCGAGAAGGTAGCCCATTGGCACGTGACCTTCATCTTTCTTGACTTTGACATTGTTGTTTTGACCTTGGAAATTGCCGTGTGTGTGTGTGTGTGTGTGTGTGTGTGTGTGTGTGTGTGTGTGTGTGTGTGTGTGTGTGTGTGTATTTATATATATGTGTGTGTGTGTGTCTACTATAAACTATATTATCTTTATTGATCCTCCTTGCCCCCTTGGAGTTCTCAGCTGATTAAGCCCACCCTTACCTTACAGTGCTTCCTCTTATGCTTCTCTTAAAAGGGGAGTCTTCATAATATGAGCAAACTACACACAGGTTTCAAAGTTCGATTCAAATTTTTATTAACTTTGTGAAGCACCTGCATACTTCCCTTTAAGCTTTCTGCTTACCTCTCGGTAGTATAGAGAAAGGGAGGATATTTAAGACAGTAGAAACTCAGAAAAGTAGGAAAATATTTCTGTCTTCCAAAAAATCTAGTTACAGTGACATTAAAGTGAAAAAAAACCTAAAATATAAAAAAAGAAATAATTCATTCTTACTGTAATATCAAGAATTTTTAAAAATTTCCTTAGATAGTCATTTTCTTGATTTCTAACTTTAATTCCATCCTTCTTTTTTTGTGTTTTAAAAGGGAAAATAACTTTGGTTTTGGAGAGTGGGTGGGCCTCCAGTCTTGGAATTTCTGGAACTGTATTGGAACTGTGTTGTGGTGCCAGCAGCCTTGGGAACATTGAACATGTCATGGCAGGTGGCCATGGTGATAATGTCACTGGTCTGGATGTCCCAGCAGCAGAGGGACAGGTGCATGACGCATGGTGCTTCTCAGAGTACTTGTACTTACGGGTATAGCGGAGGTAGTCCCTCTTGGTGACAGCGGTTCTCTGCATCTTCATCTTGGTCACCATGCCAGGCAGGTGAAGACATTTCCAGTGAGAGGGGCATTTCTTGTCAGCGTGGGCGCCCTCAGCAGCCTCCCTGGATGTCTTGAAGCCCAGACCAGTGTTCTTGTGGGAGTGTCTGTTCGGGAGTTTCTCCCAGCAGGAGCGTTTTTCTGAAAGGTGATCGGCTGCTTCTGGTAGGAACTCCCAGCCTGAATGTCTGCCATCCTCCCAGTGGCTTGATAAAAAGCAGTGCTGGTGGCCCAGCACAGTAGCCTAGTGGTTAAAGTCCTTGCCTTAAGTACACTGGGATTCCATATCGGCACCAGCTCTAATCCTGGCAGCTCCGCTTCCCATCCAGCTCCCTGCTGTGGCCTGGGAAAGCAGACGAGGACGGCCCAAAGCCTTGGGACCCTGCACCTGCCTGGGAGACCCAGAAATACTGGTGCACTCTCCACCTGAAGCTGGAACCTATATGACTTGCTGTGATCTCAGGCAATGGCTTTACCCTCTATGCCACAATGTCAGCTCCAGTTAAAATATTTTAATCAGCATTAGCCAGAGTATGGATTGCAAACCTCATGTGCGGTTTCTGGGACCAGGTAGCTTCTGGATTCCAAGTATAGGCCTGAATGGAACAGCTTATTCTCTTCTTTCGGTATCTAGTTTAAAAAATACTTCTTCTCTTTCTAGGAATATAAGACTTACAAAGAGAATTTTCTGAAGCGCTTCCAACTCACCAAGCTGCCTCCATATCTCATCTTTTGTATCAAGAGATTCACTAAGAACAACTTCTTTGTGGAGAAGAATCCCACAATTGTCAACTTCCCTATTACGTGAGTTGCACCTTGCTTCCCTCTCCACGGCAGAGAGCCTGGTCTTAGAGGAAGGCAGGAATTCTACCCCTCCACGCACCCTCGTCAGCACTTCTCCCCTGCATCAAGCACTTTTCCCTTACACATTCCCAGAGTGCACAGGGGAGAGCATCAGAGTGGGGCTGCCTGCAGGTGTTCCTGACGTGTGTGCGTCCTTCCAGAATACCTTCATTCATGGAGTGATGGAGGAGGGCTCTGTTCCTTGTAAGTCCCGACTACAACAGTTTTCTGTTAATGCGCACTCTGAGATGGCAGGTGATGGCTCGTGAACTGGGGTCCTGCCACCTATTGTAGGGAGACCAAGGTTGAGTTTTGGCACCTGCCTGGCTTTAGCTTGGGCTTGGGCTTAGCCCTAGCTGATACAAACTTTTAAAGATCAAACCAATGGCTAGAAAGTCTCTCTTCCTCTTCCTTTCTTTCTCTCTGTGCCTCTCTCCTCTCCACCTCTCCCTCCTCCAGTCCCAATTTTTTGTTTCTTTTGGATTTATTTATTTTATTGGAAAGAAAGATATATAGAGAGAAGGAGACACAGAAAAAGATCTTCCGTCTGCTGGTTCACTCCCCAAGTGGCCACAACAACCAGAACCAAGCTGATCCAAAGCCAGGAGCCAGGAATCTCTTCCAGATCTCCCACGTGGGTGCAGGGTCCCAAGGCTTTGGGCTGTCCTCGTCTGCTTTCCCAGGCCACAAGCAGGGAGCTGGATGGGAAGCGAGGCTGCCGGGATTAGAGCTGGTGGCCATAAGGGATCCCGGCACGCTCAAGGCGAGGACTTTAGCTGCTAGGACACCATGCCGAACCTGTAATTTACAGTTTTTACAGGAAATATTTGTTGTAATATTTTACCTTGCAGTACCTGTTATACATTTATACAGCTGACTGATAGAATTAAACAAATTTAATGTTTCTTAGCCTGAGTTGAAGGACTTTTGTCAGTAGTTGGCTCTAACAATCAGTTCTGAGAAATTTGGAAGCTGTGGGGCCCATGAGAGGAGGGAGCTAGGTTGCAGAGGGGAGTACAGCTGATGGCAGAGAAGGCAGAGGACAGGTAGCTGCCTTGGATCCCGTTTCCTGTGCAGATGGGGTCCAGATGTGTTTCCTACTCTGAAACCTTGATTACATTCCCCTCTGTGCTGAAGCTTCCTTGGAGGAGTTTAGGTTGCTCATGAATGTTACTGCTACCTGACTGAAGGAAAAAGAAGCCAGGCCTGAAAATACAAAAAAGTAAATCTGTGTGGGTGCCTAGTTTGTCATACTGAGTTATAATGGTGACCTATGGTAGGAGTCCTCATAGTGTTTAATCCTGCAAGAACCAGGCCAAGACCAGGTACTGACTGAATACTGCAGCTACAGCTGAATGCACAAGTAGAACCGCGGGCGAGACCTTTTCCCCTGTGTGCCTCACGTCTCAGCAGACAAAGTGACTGTTGTTCTCTTACCAGAGACAGACTTGGATTTAATGATTATGCTCAACTTGTAAGTAGAGCCAGGCTCCAGCTCAAGTCACCATTAGTTCAGGGCCTGCACTTTGCCTGCTAGATCTTGTCCGTCTGTGTATGTCTTTCTGAAGCTAAGTGACAAAGCAGAGCAGGAGGGACAGAGAGCTCCCACATGCTAATTTTTTGCCTACACAGTCTGTAATGGCTGGTGCTGGGGCAGGCCAAAACCAGGAATTCAGCTGTATCTTCCACATAGATAGCAGCTGTCACTATTGCCTGCCAGAGTCTGCATTAGCAGAAAACTGGAGTTAGCAAGCCAGAGCCGGGTATCAAACCAGCACTTCGTATTGGGACATGGATGTCTTAACCAGTGTTTATACCACTAGGCTAAATACCCTCCCCTAGGCATGCTTTTAAAGTATGTATTATATATATTTGAAAGGCACAGTGATAAAGATCTATCTGCTGATTTCACTCCTTCACGGGTTGCAAAGATTAGGGTTGGGCTAGTCTGAAGCCAGGAACCAGGAGCTCCATCCTGGTTTCCCATGTAGGTAGTAGTGACCCCAAGTACTTAAGCTACTGTCTGCTGTTTCCCAGGGTAGGAACCAAGTAGCCACAGGGGTCTCCCAAGCAGCAGCTTAAACTGCTGCATCACAATGCCTACCCCAGATATGCTTTATTTCTTTCTTTTTTTTTTAAGATGTATTTATTTATAAAAATTTATTTTTCTTAGGCAGACTTTTTTAAAATCCCAAGTCTTTGGGTTGTACTAGACTGCTTTCCCAGGACACAGTTAGGGAGCTGGATGGCAAGCAGGCCACCAGGATTAGAACCAATGCCCGTATGGAATCCTGGTGCATGCAGGGCAAAAACTGTAGCTGCTAGGCTATTGTATCAGGCCCCAGACATGCTTTTTTGCATTTTTTTTAAGATTTATTTATTTTTATTGGAAAGGCAGATACACAGAGAGGAGGAGAGACAGCGAGGAAGCTCTTTCGTCCGATGACTCACTCCACAAGTGAGTAAATGGCTGATGCTATGCCGATCCGAAGCCAGGATCCAGGAACTTCCCACATGGGTGCAGGGTCCCAAAACTTTGGGCCATCCTCAACTGCTTTCCCAGGCCACAAGCAGGGAGATGGATGGAAAGTGAAGCTGCCAGGGTTAGAACCGGCACCCACATGGGATCCCGGCACATTCAAGGCAAGGACCTTAACCACTACGCTGTCATGCTGGGCCCCAGACATGTTTTTAAAAGGTGTTTTCTCCATGGAGCCTGTCATTGTTTTTTGGCAACTTTTGTGAATTCCAGTAAACCTAGACTTTTTGGCTTGGCAAACCGTGAGAGTTAGGGTCCTAATAGAAGGCTTTGTGATTGTGTAGGCATTTTTTTCCATGTCTCATATCCTGGCTTCATTTTCATCATCACCAGAAACGTGGACCTGAGAGAATACCTGTCTGAAGAAGTCCAGGCAGTCCACAAGAACACCACCTACGACCTCATTGCAAACATCGTGCATGACGGCAAGCCCTCGGAGGGCTCCTACCGCATCCACGTGCTGCATCATGTGAGTGCAAGGGTGCATGGCTGAGACAGGTGGGTGGCCAGAGTGCCTGTGGCAGCCCAGAAGCCTTTATCCCCCTTGTTCATGGAAACATGAAGAAAGGTGGGTTTTGCCTTATTTACAGTTCTGTTTTCATAGGCCAAAGGCCACAGGCTTACATGGTGGGCAGTGCTTCTGGGGACACTTTCCTGACTACCTATCACTGCTAGAGTCTGAGTTGAGGCTGTGGAGGATGGGAGCCCATGCCCCTCGCCTCTCCTGGTTCTTGTCACTGCACATCTTACTGAGCGTTAGAGGGTATTTTCTCCTCTTCTGGATCACCACAATTTTTTCCCTAAAATTTAAAAAAAAAAGTTATTTGAAAGGGAAAACAGTAGAAACAGCTTTTTTTTTTTTAAGATGCATTTATTTGAAAGTGTGTATGTGAGAGAGAACTTCCATCCACTATTTCACTACCTGCATGATCTCAACAGCTAGGACGGTGCAGACTGATACCAGGAGCTGAGAACTCTGTGTGGGTTCCCCATGTGGGTAGCAGGGGCTCAGGCACTTGGGCCATTGTTTGCTGCCTTCCCAGGTGCATTAACGGGAAGGCGGATTGGAAGCAGAGCAGCAGGGACTCAGACCTGCACTGCCATACGGGATACTGGCATTGTGAGCATCTGCTTCAGCCTCTGCACCACAGTGCATCATTTGCTGCCTTGTAGGATACATGAACAGGAGACTGGATTGGAAATGGAGTAGCTAGGACTTGAAATGGTGAGCATCCCAAGGGTGGCATAATCTGTACCACAGTGCCCACATTTTTAAAAAAGATTTATTTATATATTTGAAAATGAGGTTCAGAGAGAGAATCTTGTATTCCCTTGTTCACTCCCCAGATGACTGCAACTGCCAGGGTTGGGCCAGGCTGGAGCCACAAGCCAGGCTTCTTCCATGGTTCCACATGGGTAACAGAGGCTTAGGTACTTGGGCCATCTTTCACTGATTTCCCAGGTCATTAATAGGGAGCTGGATCGGAAATGGAGCAGCCAGGACACAAATCTATGCCTGTACAAGATGCCAGGGCTATAGGCAGTGTCTTTATCCGTTGTGCCACAATGCCGGCTATGTTCCCCTGGCCCTCTCCTCAGTTCCTCAGTCTTTTTTTTTTTTTTTTTTTTTTTTAAGATTTAGTTATTTTTACTGAAAGATTTATAGAGAGAAGAAGAGAGAGAAAGAAAGATCTTCCATCTGCTGCTTCACTCCCCAAGTCACCTCAATGGCCAACACTGTACCAATCCAAAGCCAGGAGCCAGGAGCTTCTTCCAGGTCTCCCACATGGGTGCAGGGTCCCAAGGCTTTGGGCCATCCTTGACTGCTTTCCCAGGCCACAAGCAGGGAGCTGGATGGGAAGTGGAGCAGCTGTTACATGAACATATGGGATCCTGCCCATATGGGATCCTGGCGCATGTAAGTCAAGGACTTTAGCCACTAGGCCATTGTGTTGGGCCCTTTCTCAGTACTTCTTAAAAGCATACAGAAATGGTTGAGACTCCATTGTACTTCTTGAAATCCTTGACTAGAATTGAGTTCTCATTTGACACTACCAACACTTTTGTTAATCCTGTCAGGCCCAAATGCGACTATGTGTTGCCTTTGTGATTCCTGCCAGGTGCTATCCAGCAGCTGTCCTGGGTTTTCTAACCCTGGGCTGACCTCCCTCCCTTCTACACCATTATGGCTTTAGGGAGCAGACTAACCCAGCTCTTCGTGTGCTCTGCAGGGCACGGGCAAGTGGTATGAGTTACAGGACCTGCAGGTGACTGACATCTTGCCGCAGATGATCACACTCTCTGAGGCCTACATTCAGGTGGGTGTGCACCGAAGCCCACGGTGGGATTGAGCTAGAGTCCACTTGGCAGTCCTGGGGCTTGTTGGATGTGTTGATTGAGATGAGGCCACGTGCGATGGCCCTGAAAGTCAAGCCGACCAAGATGGTCAGAAACTAAGAGCAGGGCAGGGAAGCAGGGCTGGATCATGAGTGAGCCCAGAGGCGATGTTCATGAGCAGCTGAGCTTTGCGGATGCCCAGCCTGCTGTCGTGGGGAGAGGCCTGCCCTCATCCAGGAGGCCGGCTGGGAGTCACTCCTCTAGCTTGGCCTGCGGCCGCAGGTGGTGCTAACACCTTCTCTGCGAGGCCACAGCCTTCTCCGTTCTTTCAGATGGAGTGCTGGCCACGTCGGGTTACTGTTTTATGTTCAGTGAGTTGAGAGTTCTGTTTTTGTGACAGCCTTAGGAGCTGGCCACAGAGGGAAGGTTGACACTAAGAAAAGCTTTGTAAGAGAGAAAGCTCTTGTGTTTCTGAGGCCTCACCTAAAGCTATAGATGGGCCTCGTGTCCTTTCTCAGAAAGGATAGGTAGAAAAGTGCAAGTGGAGTGAAAGGGAATATTCTGGAAGGCTGTGGGGGATTTCAGGGCTGCCGCTACGCAAGGCGCAGGAGGATGAGTTGTCTCCTGCCTGGCTGGTACAGGGTAGGTTTTGGGAAAATATTTGGTAGCTGAATGTCTCCTAAACTGGCTCGTTACTGTTTTCATTTCTTGCAGATATGGAAGAGACGAGATAATGATGAAACCAACCAGCAAGGGGCTTGAGGGAATCAAGGGGGCTTTAGCTGAAGTTGGGGGAATGAGAGCCCTGTGGCAGTGGTTGAGCTCAGGCGACGTGGCAGCTTTCCCAGGAGCCTGGCGTCCCGGCTGTGAATGCGTGTAGATGTGCAGAGCACCAGAGACGCCTGCCCGCCTGGGGTGGCACTGCGCTGTCACCAGCTGGCTTTGATCAGCTTGGGTACGTTGACACGCCTTTCTCCTTCCTGTCTAGCACCCTTTCAGCGTCAGCAGACAGAAGTCTCCCAGCTGTGTGTAATTTATTACTGAGGAACTGGGAGAATCTGAAGGGCAGGTAATTCCTTCCACACGTCCAGCCTCGTGACCTTGGAGTAAGCATAATGCCAGCTACAGCCTTCTCCCTTGTGGATGCTTTTCCTGTGGCCCTTTTCATTTCTGACATGTTTTTTTGAAATGAATTAAATATTTTCCTGTTTTTAAACCAGCCTTTTTTTTTTTTTAAAGATTTATTTTTTATTGGAAAGGCAGATATACAGAGAGGAGAGACAGAGAGGAAGATCTTCTGTCCGATGATTCACTCCCCAAGTGAGTGCAACAGCCGATGCTATGCCGATCCGAAGCCAGGAGCCTCTTCCGGGTCTCCCACGCGGGTGCAGGGTCCCAAAGCTTTGGGCCATCCTTGGCTGCCTTCCCAGGCCACAAGCAAGGAGCTGGATGAGAAGTGGAGCTGCCGGGATTAGAACTGGCGCCATTAGAATATGAGATCCTGGGGTGTTCAGGCAAGGACCTTAGCCGCTAGGCCACGCCGCCGGGCCCTACCATAACCTTTTGTTTTAGGATATTGCAAGGCAGAATGGCAGATCTTCATACACTGGTTCACTCCCCAAATGGCTGAAGCTGGACCAGAGCGAAACCAGGAGCTAGAAACTCCCGTCAGGGTCTCCCACGAGGGTAGCTGTGGCCCAAGTGCTTGAATCAAGCTGCCCACCATGGTGCATTAGCAAGAAGCTGGATTGGAAGTGGAGGAGCCCAAACTTGAATTGGTGGTCCAAAGTGGGATATGGGCATCCTTTTTTGTTTTTCGGAGGCGAGGAGGATGATGTTTACATAATTGAGAAGGATGTGTGCTTGTGTGGACCACTGATTAGAGTGGGAAGGGGTCAAGGATTAGGAGAAAGTAGATGAGACCATTGTTTCCAATTTTCTTTTTCTTGTATCTAGGGGAAGGGGAGAAGCCACACCCAGTATCCTAACTGTGTCAATACCCAAGGGATAGGAAATAGCCACCTAATGTCATCCCAGGGTCCCCCATGTGCAGCATGCTCCAAGGGTTCCACTCAAGTAGTTCTGAAATGCTGTTGATTTTGTTGCTTCACGGTTGAGAAAATCCTTCCAAGGTTCACTGGCTGACATAGTTCACCTTAGAGTCTCCATTCACCCAGATACTTGCTGTCAACTCTTGGCTGAGAGAGTTGTCCAATTTGTTCTGCCTTGTGTCCTCTACAGGCCCCAATGGATTGCCATATCCTCTATGTGCATCTGGGCATGCCATCCCAGGCTTGAGCAAACAAGGAGGCCCAGTTTTGACTCATGCACTCCACGATCAGATCACAGATCGTGCAATTCTCCCCATGATTGGAGTTCTGTGTCCAGCTGGTCAGTTGGGGCTGTCTCCAAAGAAATCTCGTCTCAGGTGACCTCAGATCTGACTCCTGTGTATGCTTGCCAGTATGGGGTCTGGCTCAGTTCATCACCCACATCAGCCTACACACAGACTGGTAGTTGGAATTGCTGGGTCTGTTCTGTCTCCAGCAGTTGTGTCTCTTATATAAACCAGTAGATGCTGTGGCTCAGCCCAACCCAGCCCACAACACACTTGGCCCTTATGTACACCAGTGGGAACTGCAGCCCAATTGGAACAACTCCCAATTACCCCCACCAGGCCTGCCACCAGCCCTGGTTCCTGCACAGACTGGTATGTGCAGCACAGTTGTCCGGTTTGTCTTGCATCCCATTTGGCTTTTGTACACACCAATGGGTGCTATAGCCTAGTTCAGCCCAACTGACCCCCATATACAGCCCACACTTATACTGGCGGGTGCTACTGCCTATTCAGCCAAGTCCATCCCCAGCCCTTGTTCTCATGTTCCCCAGTAGGAGCTGTAACTCATCAGAGGGGTGCCCCTGGTCCCAGCATTTGCCAGCTGATGCTGTGACAAAACCCAAGTACCCTTCACTTACTCTGGCTCATGTATGTATCAGTGTATGTAGTCGCTTTGCACAGCAACTAACCCAGTTCACAAGCAAGCCAATGAATGCTGTAGTCTTGCCTAACCTGGTCTGACCCTGGTCCCAGTTCTCGTGCTTACCAGCAGGAGCAGTGGCACAGCCGGAGAGTCCTAGCTGCCCTCCTACCAGGCTCACCCCCCATCCTGGGGCTTAATGGGTGCTGCAACCCAGTCTGGCATGGCCTGCCCTACTTTGTTATTGCTGGTGGGTGTTGTAACCTGGCCTGACCCAGGCCAGCCTGCTCCCAGTTCTAACTCATGCTTTTCACCAGTATTTTTTTTTTTTAATATATAAAGATTTATTTATTTGAAAGGCAGAGTTGCTGAGAGAGGGAGAGACAGATATTAAATCCACTGATTCCCCAAATGGCTGCAGTGGCTGGAGCTGGGCTGATCTAAAGCCAGGAGCTGCATCTGGCTCTCCCACGTGGCTACAAGGGCCCAAGCACTTGAGCTATCTTCTGCTTTCCCCAGTGCATCAGCAGGGAGCTGGATTGGAAGTGGAGTGGCCAGGACTCAAACTGGCCACCCCATGGAGGTGTCGGCACTGCTGGCGGCAGCCTAACCCACTGGATCACAGCGCCAACCCCTCTTCTGGATTTTCAACTCTGTAGAAGTGTTAGTAACTAACGGTAAAGCCAATCTCTGGGGAACCTTTGTTGAGGGGAAGAAGGAGGACAATTTTCTGTCAGCCCCACCCTCTGGAAGGCTGTGGTTCTGGTGGGATGAGGCTGCAAGCGCAGTCTGTGAGCCTGCGACAGAGGACTGCCCTTGGTGCTTGCTGGAGGGGACAGGAGTGGTGCTGACAGGGACAGACGAGGTGGAGGCAAGGTCGCAGTCACATGCTGGGGTCTGGTGTCCACCAGTGCGAGGTCCTTTTGAAAGAGGGAGGTGAGGAGAGTGATTGTGGGCAGATGGCAAGGACCAGAGTTCAGCCTAGCTCCTGCTTTGCAGCTCAGCACCAGGAGGACCAGGGAGGTGGGACCAGAGCCTGGATTCCCCTTGTCAGTCCACTGCCCTTCCTGTTTCAGCAGGGACGGCTGGGAGCTCTGGGGCCTGGGCAAAAGAGACTGACCCTGTCCTGGGGGGGTTAGGCGTCAGTTTTCCTAATGGTGCCACCAGAGGCCCTCAGCGAGAGGAGGTGAAGGGAGAGATGAAGCCGCCTGCCTGTCCCACCCCAGACCCTCCTGAGACCCTGGACTCACCTGCACAGCTGAAGCCTCATCAGAAGTTGGGATTGTGGATGCACTGGAGAGGGCTGAGCATGGTCACACACACCCCCAGGGCCTGCCACAGGGGCAGCATTAGGGCCCATCCTGGCACCCTTTGCTGCCTATTCCCCATTGTAGGAAGACACACAGTAACCTTTCTCCCCACCCCAGCCCGGGGAATGCACAGTTCTCCAGACAGTGGCCTGCTGCCTCAGTGGATGCTCTTGGGGTGTCCTGGACCCCTCAGGTCACAGACTGAGTCATGGTTGGGGTACTTGACCCAGAAGACCCTCATGTGCCCCTGCCCTTGGGGCTGCCTAGGGAGATTCAGGTGTACCTGGCAGGTGGTACGGGTATCCCAGTCGCTGGAAAGCATACTCAGCAGCTTGGGCGTGTGCTGCTCCACAAACTGCTCACACTGTAGGAAAGCACAGACACACTAGGCACAAGGCAGGGCCAGGCCCTGCACTTGCCTCTCCTGCCTGCCCTGGTTTATGGCACTGCTCCCTGTTCACTATGGGTGTAAGCTAATGGGCGCTGGCGCAGCCTCAGGTTACCATCCCATTACTGCCCCTGAGCGTCAGCAGGGTCCCTGGGCCTCTACAGGTGCACTGTCCTGAGTCAGGTACACTGCCCGTAATGGGGGCAGTGGGGTGCACAAGAGCTTGGGGAGAAGGCCAGGTCTTCTTTAGGATCCAGCTGGCCCTGGCATTATGCATCTGAAATCCACAAGACCCTCGTGGATGCCTCCCACCCCAAGGACACCATGTGGCACCCCTGGATGATAGCCATGGGCAGGCAGCACACCCCAGGACTGGAGTGGAGACTGGGTCCCTTGAACTCCAGTGTACCTGCTCCTCACCTTTTTTCTGTCAAACTCAGGGCTGAGGCAGGCCTGGCGCATCACCTGCGGTATGGCCTGCTCACTGTTGTTCCTGGCCTGGCTCATTACTGACATACAGAGATGGCATTCGGAATCTTGCAACAGCCACTCCCCTGGCAGGGTCTCCGGAGCGGGCAGGACTGGAGAGAAACCAGTGAAGGCCATCTTGGTGGGGTGTGGTGGTTTCATCCTCTCCATGTGGCCGGGGTACTGGAGGAGCACAGAGTAGTGCAGGGGGGAGGAGCTTGCAGAATGGGCCAAAGGTGGCGGGCAGCAGACTTACCTTGTCCACTGCTGTCCTCGCTGGAGCATCGGAGGACAAGGCCACAGACCAGCTGGGGCAGGACACGGCCCAGCAGCGCGTCCAGCAGGAGGACAGTGTAACGTTCAGCCAAGCACTGGCAGATGCCACCCGCCACCAGGGGTACCACGTGGCACACCTGGGCCACAGCCAAGGCCAGCACACCCTGAGGTGGGGGCAGAGAGAGGGCAGGATGGGACCTTCCTTGGCCAGGCTCAGGGGCTGGGTGTTGGGCTCCAAAGCTCCTGTTGCTTCCCGGGAGGGACAGTGGGTGCCACAGGACTCTGAGGACTGAGCGGTTCTGACAGAGTCAGAACTCACCTGCAGCTACTGTGAGGGCAGAAGGCAGCAGGGCAACTGAGTCTGACTCCAATGGCCCTAGACTTGCTACGAGAGCATGGCTGGTCCAGAGGGGACGGGGTGGGGGCATCACCAGGACCACCAACAGCCTGGGCCAGTGCTGGAACAGGAGACTACATCTTCCCGCTCCGGGCCAAGTGCCCTCTTCTTTGTATGGGTGTGTTTGCTGCTCTCTGGCTCAGAGCCAACAGGTGCATGGTTTAAAGGAGCCCCTGCCCTCCCAATTGCCAAGACGGCTTCCAAGCCTGTGGTTCTGCTGCTTTACTCATCTACATGTCATGGTTGGCTTTGACCTTGCTCCTTTCGCAGCTCCTGCTGTACCCTAGGTTCCAGTGCTGAAGTGGAAGTAGAGCTCAGGGACATGCACTTTTCTGGATGTGGTACCTCTGGATGGCAGTGGCAGGGACTCCCCTTGAGCCTCCCCTCTTGTTAGGATGACCACAGTGGACAGCCCCTCCTGTGTGCAAGACTAGCTTGGGTCATGTCCCTTTCTTGACATGCAAAGCTCCCGGGACATGTGTCGTGGTTCCCCACCTCAGGGGCTGTCCCTCCTCAGGCACCTCTGCTGCCTGTGCCACCTGTCCACAGCCTGTCCCTTGCTGGCCTCACCCCTCCCCTTGGGTCCCAGTCTGGCCCACAGCCAGCAACACGCAGAGACCCCCAAGACTCAGAGGTCAGCCTCCTGGTGTCACACAGGCTTCTCCAGCTGAACATGGCCAGGAGGGACACTCTCTTGGTCTGCTGTAGCCTGTCCCTAAGGTCACCCATCTCAGCTGGGACCAAAGCCCGCAGGTATCACTGGGATTCCTTTATTGTTCTTGCTGCTGGAGCCCGTCCATTCCCAGGTCTGTCGAACCAATCTGCCTGAGTTGTCTCTGGTCCACCTCTCTTCATGATGTCTGCTGTGATTTTCTAAGCAACTTCCTCCTTCCTTCTCACCTTCCCCGGTTCATTGGCTTTCCATACCACCGGGAAGCAGCAGAAGCCCTTAAGATGCTATCAGCAGCAGTCAGAAGAGAACCTCTCCATGGACTGGCCAGCTTGGCCTAATCTGCACTCCCTCTGGTCTGCCCTCCCCTGTCCCTTGCACTGGCCAGAGATTGTCCTTGACTAAGGCCCTTGGTCCCGTGGGAGTTTCAGCTCAGCCATCCCCTGCTCAGAGCCTCTCCCTGACCTCCCACCCCCAGTCCCATCCCCCATGGCCATCCACTGCCTCATTTCATGTGAGTCCTTTGTTCTGCATTCTGCTGTCTCACCTCTGGAGAACCTCAGTGGCAGGTGACCTGTGGGATCCCATAGGGGAGGAGCTGCTGCACTGGATTATCCCCTGAGGACCCAGAACTGATGAGGCCCGTGGGCATGGCCACCCCAGGGCTGGAAAACTCCAAGTTGGACCTGGCACAGCAACTACCAGCACTGAGCAAACACCTGCTTTGTAAGAATTAGGGCAACTTGTCCAAGGAGACTCCAGTCTGTCTCATCCGTCTCCGTCCTTCAGTGTCTGCTAATCTGGCATATAGCAGGTGCTTCATGACTGTCATAAGGATTCTAGGCTGGCACCTGCAGGCCCAAGCCTGGCCTCTCAGGTTCCCTGGAGTGTGGGTCACGTACAGGTGGCTCTGCCTTTCCGGCTTGCTCGTGGCAGGGTTGGGAGCTGGAGTCAGGGATGCCTCACCTTGGGAATCACAGCCTGGACCCGCTTGAGAAGGGTCCTGCAGAGCCAGCAGAAGGGTAGAGGGATGGGGAGCTGCTGCTGGGACAGATCCTTGGGGAGAGAAAACGGGTACACATGGGGTTGGGGGCTCCTCCAGGCTCTGTCTCCCTGCTTCCTCCCCACCCCCTTTCTCTCCTTTGTGCCTCAGCCCAGCCTGGAGCATCTAACCTGTCTCCAGGCTTTGCCCTCTAGAGTTCAAGGGCCCCTGGGCCTTCGCTCCTGGCTCCCTATCTCACACCTGGTGAAGAGGTACTTCCTCACCTGGGTATGAGACCCGGGCTTCGCTGGGAGGGCCTCCAGCAATTTGGGGAGGACCAACTTGTCAGGCAAAGGATCTTGGGAAGGAGCTGCCATTCTGGGCTTCCGTTCCAGCTCTGGTGACCCGGGTGTGCACAGTCCTACATGCTGGCAGATGGCCTTTGGGCTCTAGGGCACAGGACAGGTAAGGAGTGGTTAGGGTAGGTAGGGAACCCCTGTCCTGCTCTGGCTGGCCCAAGGTTCAGAGGTGAAGGGCACCAACATGGGGTCTTGAGCAGTCTGGGACTGGCTGGGTAGGGTGCTGTAGATTAGAACTGGTGGGGGTTAAGCAAAAGGCAGAGATGGGGAGGTCCCATGGGAGCTTGGGGCAGGAGCCTGAGAGTGTGTGTTATTGAACTGAGCATACTTAAATGAGAATGGGCAAGAGTGTGAGCATGTGTGTCGGTGATCTGGCAGTAGGCCTCCATATACAGCCAAAAAGATCATAGGAAGCTGGGTGCCTAACTGAAGGACACTTGGTTTCCTGGGTTTGTTGTAGGCAGTGTGTGTGTTGTGTTGGGGCACTGTATGTGTGCTGGGTGCTATATGTGTGCTGTGTACTATGTGTGCAAGCATTGTGTTGGGGTATCTGGCATGGTGGACATGGGGCTGCATGGGGAGGCAGGTGGGCAGCAGGTCCGCAGGCCCTCACAATCTGGCTCTGGAAGTAGGCGATGGCCAGGGGGAAGTAGACGTCGAGCACGTGGTGACACTGGGGCACCAGCAGCTTCAAGGGGAGGCCATCGCACTCGTGTTCCATGAACTTCCGCACCGTTTCCTGGGAGGACAGAGAGGGGCTGGTCAGCCTGGCCAGTCTGAAATCTGCCCCCACTGGAGCTCCTGGACCCTGCCTGGCCTCTGCCCCGGGGAAAGACCATCTCTGGCCACACGACTGAGCACAGACTCAGCCTCACCCTCAACCTGGCCCCTTCTTCTCTGGCCCGTCCTTCATCTCCCAAACCCCAAGCTTCATTCCTGATCTCTTTCTGGGTCTCATCACCTGGAAAATGGCCTCCTTGGTCATCTTGATGAGAATGTTAACGATGTCTTCACATTCTTGGCACAGATCATCCTGGGAAGGGAGCATGGTCTGGGTAGGGGACAGGTGAAGCTCTCCCAGGGTACAGCCAGCAGCCCACCACCCCATAGCATCCCATCCCAACCCAGTGATCCTGTGCCACACCCTGTGAGCCCACCCCAGTGCCCTCTGTCGGAGACCCCAATCTCCACACATCCTTGGTAGTACTCACGGCTCCCACATGTCCCCAGACTTCCTGAAGACAGTGTCCCAGGGCTTTGCACTGCACTGCTTGCTCCAGGCTTTGGCACCAAAAGGCAGGGCCTTGAGCACAGGCCAAGGGTGAAACAGCCGACACAGCTGCACCGGGGTTGTGAGAGGAACACGGAAGCCTTAGTTGGAGTGAGGCTGCACCTGGCTCCCCGACTTCCCCCAGCCTCCAATGCCAGCTGGGCTGGGAAAAGTCACTAAACACGCTGGAGTCGGACAGCTCTGGGCTCCTGCTCTGGCACCTGCCAGCAGTGTGACCTTGGCCTCCGAGTCTCAGCTGCCTCGTCTTTAGAGCAAGGAGGCTGCTTAGATCTAGGATAATCCTTGGCAGGGGCCGGTGCTCAGGGAGGAATGGGGTCCCTCTGCACCTGCCCAGAGGGCAAGGGCGTGGGAAGAGGGGGCTGGGGAAACTCACCAGCACCTGGACCACAGAGGGCAGGCAGCAGCAGTGGCAGCAGCCACAGCGGTAGGTGTGACTTGCCCATGACCCCTCCAAAGCCCGAGTGCCCTGCTTGGGGCAGGTGCCCTTATAGCTGGGGGCGGGAGCCATGGGGGTGGCCATGACCTCTCTGTTTTCCTTCACCTTGGAGAGCCCTCCAGGTGTTCCGACCCGGCCCCTTCCCAGCAGGGACATTCCTGCCCACCTCCTCCCCCTGTCCTGGCTCCTAGCTCCTCCCCATGCTCTTTGCCCCCACCCCGACTCCCATGGGCTTGATTTGGGGCTCCCTCTCACCAAGTGGCTTTTGAGTTCCACCTCTCCTAGCTGTGGGGCCTGGGGAGCCGAGGGCAGGGTGGAGCAGCTGAAGTGGTCTCTCCACCTCCCTCTCCCCCCAAGTCCTCCTCAGCTCTTGTGCAATGGTTCTAAGAGTTTCCTGTCTGGCTCTTGACCCAGGGCAAGCACCAGAAGGGCCAACCCAGAACACCCCCACACCCAATTCTTACCTTTTCTTCTAGAAACATTTTTTGGGTTTTACATATTAGACAGAAGGCTTTCCCCATGAGAAAAAGCATGCCAAGAGATGAGGATGCGGAGCTGGCACATCTGTAGTCCCTCATGTCCCTTGGCACCCCTCCAGGGCTAGAGGTATGGCTGACGGCACAGGAGGAGCCGTCTATTGTGGCCGTAGAGGCTCTCAGGCCAGGGCCTCACCGCCTGGGACTCCCTTGGGAAGAAGCTTCCAGCAAGCACTGGGTTGACCCTCGTGCAAGTGCAGGAGAGCGTGAGCTCACCGACACCTCTCTGGGCAGGATCACAGTCAACTCACCCCTGTACGGAACCCCCTCCTTGGTGCAGGCCCCCAGGCATCCCTCTCCCAGAAGGCACTTCAGGGGCCAACATGGTGTGCAGGGCTGGCAGGAATGCCGTGATTCCTGGAAGCAACTGTGCCCAGCATGGTGAGTGACACACTCAAGGTCCTTCAAGGAGTCGCAGTTTCTGTTGGCCTCAGGCCCTTGTCAGGTTGACAAACAGTTGCCCTCAGGGGAGCTGACTAAGAGTGTGACTGACATGGGCTGGGTAGGTGAGGATGTCTGACTCACAGTTCCCTGTAACAGGTGGTCTCATGGCTGCCCATGCTCAGCGGGCCCCCTCACCACTTCCTCTGATTGGAAAAGGGGTATCCAGGGGTCAGGGACTTGCCTGGGCACGTGGCTGTCCTCCTGGTCCAACTGGAAATGAATAAAGAAACTGTCTGAAGAGAAAGAGCATTCTGAGAGCTACTCTGTGGCCTGAGAGCAGGATAAGCTTCTGATGTGTGGACAATCCAAAGGATCCTCGCGGCCAAACTACAGAATGCAGGCTTCCTGCTGCCTGTAAGCTGCCGCGGCTTCTTGGCAAGGGATACGGCCTGGACCGCCTGCCTCCATCACCTGGCCAGAACCGATCGGACCAAGCAGGGATAGACACACCAGACCCACAGAGAATCTGTCCGTTGACTTGGATGGGCCAATTGGATCTTTTGAACTGGGAGTTGAGAATCTATCAACTGGTTGTGGGCTTGAAGTTTAAGGTTGTAGGATGGGGGTTCAGCCTAGTATTGAGGGCACCTACATCCTATGTTGGAGTTCCTACATGTCATACCTAGCTCCAACGGCAGCTTCCTCTAATATATACCCTGGGAGGCAGCAGGTGAAGCCTCAAGCACTTGGATCCTTCAGCCCTGGCGTTTGTAAACATGACTTTATTTGGAAATAGTCTTTGCAGATAGAATTAAGCTAAGATGTGATCATTATGATGGACCCTGATGAATGTCTTGTAAGAAAGGTATCCAGAGAGCTGGTTCTGTGCCCCAGCCCTGGGGCCACAGCATGATGGGTATGTGTTCAGGTTCTGGTGGTGGAAGGCTGATGGGGGTGGCAGGGTGGGAATACTCTGGGGCCAAGTTTTCATCCCAATCAAAACAAATGTGGGAAGGTATGTTTCCTCCTGTTGGACATTCCCAAGCAAAGATGTGATGTTGGAGCAATGGCAACCATCATGTTCCAAGAGGTGGGATATCAAAGGAGGAGCTTGGAGACCTGATGTGACTAGCAGTTGTGGCTTAGATTAACCTTGAACTCTTCTTGCTCTGGTTATGCATTTTCTGGTCAGATACTCTGCTATGTATACTTCAAATTATCTTAGTATATGTGCTGCTGAAGCGAGTATAGTTCATATTATCTTAACCGAAAGTGGAAGGAAAGAAGAAGGCAGTAGGTTGAGCATCATTTACATGCAGATTAAATTATTTTAAAGATTTATCTTTATTATTATTATTTTTTTATTGGAAAGGCAGATATACAGAGAGGAGAGACAGAGAGGAAGATCTTCCGTCCGATGATTCACTCCTCAAGTGAGCACAACGGCCGATACTATGCCGATCTGAAGCCAGGAGCCTCTTCCGGGTCTCCCACGCGGGTGCAGGTTCCCAAAGCTTTGGGCCGTCCTCTGCTGCTTTCCCGGGCCACAGGCAGGAAGCTGGATGGGAAGAGGGGCTGCCAGGATAGAATCGGCGCCCATATGGGATCCCAGGCGTGCAAGGTGAGGACCTTAACCCCTTGCGCCACCGCGCCGGGCCCCAAGATTAAATTATTTTAAAGGGATTTTATTTATTTGAGAGCATTACAGAGAGTGAGGGAGAAACAGAGAGAGGTATCTTCCATCTGTTAGTTTACTCCCGGCCTTCTTCTGGGTCTTCCATGTGGGTACAGGGGCTCAAGGACTTATACCATCTTCCACTGCTTTCCCAGGCACATTAGCAGGGCGCTGCATCAGAAGTGGAGTTGCCGGGATTTGAACTAGTACCCATATGGAGTGCCGGTGCCAAAGGTGGAGGCTTAACTCACTATGCCACAGTGCCAGCCCCATGCAGTCTTTCTTATGTGTAACAGGAGAAAATTTGACTTTGGGGATTCTTTTTAATTCTATTTTTTAAGATTTGTTTATTTGAAAGACTGAGTGACACAGAGAAATTATCTATCTACCCACTGGTTCATCCCCCAAATGGTTGCGATCGCTGGGACTGGGTGGGCTGGGTCGAAGCCAGGAGCCTGGGACTCATTCAGGTCTCCCACATGGGTGACAGAGGCCATGCACTTGGTCCATCTTCTGCTGCCTTCCCAGGAACATTAACAAGGAGCTGCATTTGAAATAGAGCAGCTGGGACTTAAACTTGCGCTCATATGGGATGCCAGCATGGCAGGTGGTAGCTTAACTCATTGCACAACACTGGGACATAAACTTTTTTTTTTTAGATGATGTTTACATAGTTGTTCAGGGTGGGAAGGATCTAGGATTAGGGAGAAGTGGGTGTGATCATTGTTTCCAAGCTTTCTGTATCTTCTTCCTATCCCCAGTACCTGAGGATGAGTAAGGCCACCTTACATCAACCCAGGTTCACAGTGGCACATGTTCCAAGGGTGGATGCCCAGGAGGGTGATATTTTCGAAACGTTGTCGATCTTGCTGATTTATGGATGAGCAGTTCCTTCCAATGCCCATTGGCTGACACCATTGATCTTATAGTCTCTAATTGTCCAGATATTTGCTGTCATCACTGGCTGGGGTAGTTGTCCATATGTTCTGTTTTCCATTCTCTGCTATGATAGGCCCTCCATAGGCCCCAATGGGTTGCCATGTCCTCCGAGTGCATCCTGGTCTGCTGTCCAGCACTGCACCCTCTACACTAAGGAAGACCAATTCTCCTAGGTGTGTTCATGGACCCGAGCCAGGTGATCTGGGCCATGCCGGATCCCCTAGTGGTCACAGATTGAGCAACCACCTTGCAGGCGGTCCCATGGTCCTGGGGCTTGCGACCCAGGATTCATCGGACTCCCCATCCCTGGGGCTCATGGACCCAGCCCCCATCATGTAGGCAGGCTCAGGGACATGGACTAGGAGACCCAGCCCACCCTGGGACTCACGGACCCAGCACCCACCACACAGGCAAGCCCAAGAACCTAAGACCGGAGACCCAGCCCCACTGGACCATCCCCCACCCAAACATACGCTGGACACCTACATAGGTGGGCCCTAGGACCTGGGCCAGGAGACTCAGGGCCCATTTGGATCCCCCCCACCCATGAGGCTCACGGGTCCAGCATTCACCACACAGGCAGGCACAAGGACCTGGGCCAGGAGACCCAGGCCTTGCTGGACCACCTGACTCCCGGGCTCACGGACACCCATTACATAGGTGGTCCCTAGGAACTGGGCCTGAAGACCCAGGGCCCAGCCAGATGCTCCCGATTCCCAGGGCTCATGGACCCAGCCTCTACCACGCAGGCAGGCTCAGTGTGGGTCCACAAACTTTTACATTTGTGTGTTCAACTCTGATCACAAAAATGCTTACATCAGTTCTTTTTGTGTGTTTTTGTAGTAACAAGTTGACACTGGAGAAAGGGAATTTGAGGTTCATGTAACTGGAAAGTCTAGAAATATTTGTAGATGAAGCTCAATCCATGGGCTCAAGCCATATCACCAAGATCTGGCTTTCTCCCTGTGCGTGGTCTCTACTTCCTGCGGCTGAGGTGTCTGGGGCTGTGGTGGGGGAACAGGTGCGGTGTATGGAAGGGAAAGGCAGGGACATGAAGAAGAGGTTGAGGTTAGAGAGGGGATTAGGGAGGACTTACCGGCTGGGGTGGGGAGGGTAGGGCTTCCATGGAGGAAGAGATGTTCCTTCCGCCTGGAAGGGCGCCACTTGCCATTCCTGCAAGGACAAGAGGCCTCTGGGGGATGCGGCAAGTCACTGATTCTCGGGGTGGTGGTGGTGGTGCAGTGGGAATGCAGCAAGGGATAGGCCCCGTCCATTCCCTCATCCCCGCCCCAGCTGGCCAAATGCCTCCAAAAACACAAATGCCTGCCTTAGGTGGCACAGAGGAACTCCTGGTTACTAAACCCTGCAGAGGGGTGACTGAGGCCCACAGAGCTTCATCCCAGGCCCCAGTTCCTGCTTGTGGGGACAGCCAGGGGCTGAACTGCTTAAGTCCAGTCCCTGCTGTTCTATTCCTGATGTCCCCGGTGTAAATTGCTTTAGGATGAAATTCAAGCAAATGCAGGCTCCTTCACAGGGGATCACATCGAAGGAGGATAGTCAGAGATGTGTTCTGGTTGACCAGACCTCTTCAGGACTGTCTGCTTCTCAGCATCGCCCTAGGAAACTAGTCAGTCTCCAGTACATCCTGGATCTCCCAGGAACCTACTGATTTCCTCCCAAATATTCCGCTGCAACCGGAACCCCTCTACACTCTGCTCCAAATGAAGTCAGCTCACCCGGGAGGGGTGGGGTGGACAGTTCTCTGTTTATTGGCTGGCAGGCACTCTGGTCTAAAGTTCTAGCTCTGGCAGAAGGGACAATGGCATGCTTTTCTCCGAGTTGGTACCTATACTCCTGGAGTTGGGTGCCCCGTGCAGGGGGATAGCAGCCCCCATTTCCTCCTCTAGGTGTGGATGCCTCAGCCCCTGAGCTGGAATAAGGTGGGTAACCCTGGCTCCCATATCTCCCAGGGGAGAGCTTTAGCCCCACCCACACAGCTGGAGAAAAGGGAAGTCCTTACTCCCGGGTTGCACGGCCCAGGTCTGAGCTGCCAGCAGCAAACAGGTGGTTGGGGGCGTGATGGGGGAGGCTCTTTTTGCTGGAGAGATGGCTGACTGGCCAGGAGCTGGTGTTCTTGGAGTGGTTCTGATCCAGCTGTCTATCTCCTCCAGCCTGGGGTGAAAGGGACCTGACCCTACCGTAAGTTGAGTAACCACTTGCAATGCCATCCCTCCTTTCCCATTTTGAAACAGGTGACTTCACTTTGCCAGGAGAGCTCAGTAGTTGACCAGGTTCCCATTAGAACATGCCCGCCAGCTGTTAGCCAGGACTGGCAATCCCATAAGCTTCTTTTGTCTTGGGCTGAAAATCTTAAGAGGTTTGGGACTGGCATGGTGGCATATCAGACTAATCTTCCACCTGCTAGTATCAGCATCCCAAATGAGTGGTGATTTGTGTCCTGGCTGCTCCACTTCCCACCCACATCTGTGGAAAGCAGTGGAGGATGCCCCAAATCTTTGGACCCCTGCCCCCGTGTGGGAGAGCTGGAAGAAACTCCTGACTTCCTGTCTTTGGACTGGCTCAGCTTCGGCTGCTGTGGCCGTTTGGAAAGTGAACGGGCAGAGAGAAGATCTTTCTCTCTCCTGTCTGTAAATCTGTTTGTCAATTAAGAGGGCCATTGCCCAGGGCGGGGTGTGTGTGTTGTAGCTGGTCTTTGGCCCCATGTTGGACTGGGGGGCGGAGGGGAAAGGTGGAGTTCTTTCTTCCTAAGCTAAACTGATCTCTCAGCCAGGTTCACTGGTGGCAAGTTATAGAAGGGGATCCAGGTTACATTAAGAGAGGAGAAATGGGGCCGGGTGTGGCAGCCTAGTGACTGAAATCCTTACCTTGCGTGCACTGGCTTCCCATGTGGGTCCTAATTTGTGTCCTAGCTGTTTCATTTCCATCCAGCTCCCTGCTTGTACCTTAGGAAAGCAGTCGAGGACGGCCCAAAGCCTTGGGATCCTGCATCTGCGTGGTAAGCCCGGAGGAGGCTCCTGGCTCCTGGCTTCAGATTGGCTCAGCTTTGGTCACTGCAGCTGCTTGGGGAGTGAATTAGCAGATGGAGGACCTTCCTCTCTGTATATCTAACTTTTCAATAAAAATAAACAAATCTTAAAAATACATACATACATAAATCTTAAAAAAGAGAGAGAGAGAGAGAGGAGTGGAGAGGGAGGCCCAGAACTGAGCTGGACCTGGAGCCAGGCAGCCAGAGGGCTTGGCGATAGCGCCACAACCATGGGCCATTCCTCTGTCCCTGTATTTCTTGCTCCAAAGCCCCATCTCTATGCCCACCTTTGGTTGGTACAAGACGTTGAGCAGGAAGTCAGGTCTGGGGAGCTGGAAGGTCCTAAAGGCTGAGGAATGTGAGGATGGAGTGCGGCTTCACCCACAGAAGGTGTCAGAATTCCCCAAAGGAAAGGAGGGTGGCAGTACAAAAGACAAATAGATGTTGTGTGGTCAGACCCTGCCCAGCAGTTGGAAGCGCTGGCGCTGTGGCACTTCCAAGGAGGAAGATGCTTCTCCAACAAGAGCCTGGAGAACTGAGGGAGTATGCCTGCAGGAAAGTGGGGGCCCAGGGGTGCTGTGCTTCCTGCCCAAGCCGACTGACAACCTCCAGGATGCCGCCTGGGAGCCAGCTCTCCTGCTGTCACCTGCTTCTCGTGGGAGCAGGAATGGCGACGCCAGGACACTAAAAGCTGGGGGACAGTGGGCAATGCTCGGACCATCTCCTGCTGTGCTTACTTTACTAGGCAGACTCAAGTATCAGGCTCGAAGGCAATGGTGCCCATGCTGCCACCTACTGGTGAAAACGTTTTATCACAACCGTAGTAAAGTTGTGACAAGCTGTGACGCTTCCATGCATCCTCTATTATCATGGATCAAATTTGCACTAAACAATCATGTTCCAGTATCAAATCTTGCTTTATTTTATAATTTTTCTAGGCTTTTTATATGCTAAACTATTTATCCTCTTTCATGTGCATGACAATCCTAGGAGCTAAATGTTGTTAGAGGGGAAAGGTGAGACTCGGGAAGACTATATAACTGCCTACTTGCAGAGTGAGCCCACTTAGTCTTAGTCCATCTTGCCTCATCTTTCACTTTAACTGAATTTATGCAAATCTGAAAAAAGTCATCAAAAATCCTAGAACCATGTCAGGTATTTTCCATGCATCAGCAAATAAGTAAATCTGTGTTGTGCAGTAAGAGCCGGATTTTTAACTGTAATAAAAGGTGTAGCAGTATGAGGGTACTGGGCCTGGGGTGATGGCTTAGTGGCTAAATCCTCGCCTTGTACATGCCGGGATTCCATCTGGGCGCCTATTCATGACCCAGCTGCTCCACTTCCCATAGAGCTCCCTACTGGTGGAAAAGCAGTGGAGGATGGCCCAAAGTCTTGGGACCCTGCACTCACGTGGGAGACCTGGAAGAAGCTCCTGGCTTTGAATCAGCTCAGCTATGGCTGTTGTGATCACTTGGGGACTGAACCAGTGAATGGAAGATCTTTTTCTTTGTATCTTCTTCTCTCTGTAAATCTGATCTGCCTTTCCAATAAAACAAAATAAATCTTAAAAATCCCCAATATGGCAATACTTCAAAAGATTAACTGGAAATGGAATTCAAAGATAAGCTTATTTTGGTGCATATGTGGAAATCTATGCCTAGTTTTTTCATAATATGTGATATTCATTTTCATCGATTTTTTCAAGACCTCCCCCCTCAAATAGGAACCGGAAGGCTAGAAGTCATCCAGTGAGAATGGCTGGGAGTCAGAGGAATTCAGAATAACTAACTGTGTTTCATACACACACACATATATGTATATGTACTTATATATGTAGCTTGAGACAGAAATAGAGAAATGTATATACACTTATAGGTAAATGACATGTTAGGACCTGATGTTGTGGTATAGCTGGTTAGGCTGCAGCCTGCAAGCCCAGCATCCTACATGGGCACTGACCTGAGTCCCAGTTGCTCTACATTCAATCCAGCTCTCTGCTAATGGCCTGGGAAAAGAGCAGCACATGGTTGGACTTTCAAATAAGCAAATACATCATTAAAAAGACGAATGACAACTTAGTACCTCTGAGCACATTTAGCTCCAGGTTTGGTTGCTAACCACCAATCTCTAGGGAAATGAGTTGGGGTTCCTTGCAGAAGTGGCTGGCTTTTAGGGGTGGGCAGAGAAAGTACAAATGAGGGTGAATGAGTTTTTGTTCTAGAAAAATTATTCCAAAAGGATGAAGCCATTATAAAAGGACATAGGAGTCACACGGAAGGGGCCCCCGGGGTCAAGTCAGAGACAATTTGAGTCACACAACAAATAATATATAATATGATATAAACATAGACTAAAGCATTTATCTTGCTGTTTCCATGCTGATACACATAAATAAATAAGAAAGAAAAGGAAAGTTCTTCTTTGCGGTACAATTATTTCCTTAATAGATTTAAAATATGTATATATATATATATTTATTTATTTATTTTTACTGGAAAGGTCAGTTTATAGAGAGGAGAGGCAGAGAAAGAAGGTCTTGCATCTGCTGGTTCACTCCACAAATGATAATGGCTAGAACTGAGCTGATCCGAAGCCAGGAGCTAGGAGCTTTTTCTGGGTCTCCCACGCAGGTGCAGGATCCCAAAGCTTGGGCCGTCCTTTACTGCTTTCTCAAACCACAAGCAGGGAGCTGGAAGGGAAGTGGAGCAGTTGGGCCACGAACCAGTGTCCAAATGGGATGCTGACACCACAGGATGAAGGATTAGCCTGTCCAATTGTAATTAATAACTGTTGAAAGGAGGATGGAGATAGGAAGTCACCATAGGTCTGACATAACTTGGTGACCTTTGCAGCTAAGAACAAGCAGAGCTGGAGGGCTAGACATGTGTTGCAGAGGGACGCAGTCCCAAGGACTGAGCGTGTCCTCTTGAGATACATGCTGATTACCAAGGGGAAAGCTGTGGAGCTGCCTGGCAGGCGCCACCTTGTCCCAATGAGCAGCTGAAATGTCCTCACCATGTGCCTCCTGCAGGAAGGACAAATTGTCCCTTGGGTGCTGTCTTACCCGAAATGCACGGCCACAGTCACCAGAAAATCCAGACACACGCGAAGCGAGGAGCCGTCTGCAAGATAGTTGGCTGTGAAAGAGAATGAGGGAGTGAATGGCCCAAATGGAAGGGGTGAATTGGAGGAGAGCAAATATCCATGACAAGCCAGTGCAATGTGTATCGTGCAAGAGAAATGAATGACAGTGGAATGACAGAACGAATTTGGTGTTGTATCTACATTCGTATCCTGCTCCTCATGCTGTGGCTCTGCAAGATGTTACCACTTGAGAAAGTTGGGTGAAGAGAATATAGGAATCATGTTTGTCTTTTGAGACTTATTTATTTGTTTGAAAATCAGTGTTGCCTCTTTCCGGCCTTCCCGCTTCCTCAACCTTCCTCTTTTCCGCGTTGATCTCCCACCACTTCTATCCCGTTCCTGCGCCGCTGGAATAAACCTCCAAAGATACTTTTGCATCTGGTGTTTTCGGCTCACGAAACCTGCCTAACTGAGCAGCTTCCAAGGCTGACCATATCTACATCCTTATGATCCTGTAACTTTGAATACATTCACTGATAGACACAGGAAAGCAGCAGACACAACCGTGTGGTGTTGCAGTGACTGATACCCCAGTGGCATTCAGCGAGCCATGATCTAAACTCCACTGGCAGCCGGAACTCCACCAGCACCAAGGTGGGAAGGGACGTTTACCGGGAGCTCAGGAGCTCAACTCAAAGAACTGTCCAATCCTGCTGGTCTGTTTGATTTGACCAAGAGCAGAGACAGAGCAGCAGGTGCCAGACAGGCAGTGCAGGGAACAGGATCAATTTAACAGCCCAGTCCATCCCCTACAGCCAAATTGGGTGTCATTTTGTACGTGTGGGGAAAACAGTGAGCTACACATGTGCTGAGCTGGGAACAGACTCGCTGAGCTCAGTGCATTGCAGTGTCCCACAGGGAAACAATACTGACTTTGGCATTGTACAGATCAAAATAGATCTGTGTGGCCCTCAGACCTAACAGCCAACAGGTTCTGACAAGATCAGTATCAAGGGAGTGGTACAAGTGACTGCAAAGAAAGTACCAGGTACCAACTGCAATAAGTAAAATTGAACTGTAGATCTGTGGGTAACACAGCTTAGAAACCTATCCCAAAAAGAATCTGATAACCAGAAGCACAATGACCAAGGGCAAAAGAAGCAGTGGCACAATGAATGTTACTGAAGACTCCCCTGCAAAGCAGCAAAACCCTTTGCAAACCTCAAAGTTTACTGAGGAAGACATCGAGAAAATGGGAGATAAAGAATTGAAAGTGCTTCTTATAAAGCTACTTATCAATTATGAGAAGTACATGAATCAGGTACTCGAGGAATTCAGGGAATGTATTACACAGCAAGTAACGGCAGTGAAGCAAATGAAGGCTGATGATACATCAGAAATGAAGAATAGAGTGGAGCAAATTGAAAGTACAGTGGGGAGTCTCCAAAATAGAATGAAGGAGGCAGAAGAAAGAATCTCAACATTAGAAGACAATTCCTGTCACCAGAGGGAAAAAAGAAAAAAGCTGGAAGCAGAGCTGGATCAGACCCAAAAAAGGATTCAAGAATTGAAAGACACTATTAAGAGGCCAAATATAAGAGTTATGGGAATCCCAGAAGGTGCAGAAAGAGAAGCTGGGGTTAAGGGTGTGTTCAATGAAATACTAAGGAAAAATTTCCCTAATCTAGAGATAGAATTGGGAAACAAGATCCAGGAGGGATACAGAACTCCCCACAGGCTTGACCCAAAGCGATCTTCACCAAGACACATGATTATCAAGCTCTCTTCAACTGAACATAGGGAAAAGATCCTTAGATGTGCACGTGAAAAAAATCAACTGACATATAAAGGATTGCCAATTAAGCTCACAGGAGACTTCTCACAGGAAACTCTACAAGCAAGAAGAGAATGGAGTGACATATTTCAGATTCTAAAAGCAAAAAATTGTCGGCCCAGGATAACATACCCAGCAAAGCTTTCTTTTGTCTTTGAAAATGAAATAAAATTCTTCCACAGTAAAGAAAAGTTAAAAGAATTTGCCTCTTCCAAACCTGCCCTACAAATGATACTTCAAGATGTTCTCTTGACAGAGAAGAGGAACAGCACCTACCAAAACCAAAGGCAAATGGGAAGAACATCCCAGTAAAATGACAACAGAAGACTAAACCAATGAACAACCCATTGCTAAAATGACAGGACCAAATTACTACCCATTCATATTAACCTTGAATGTAAATGGGTTAAACTCATCAATGAAATGTTATAGATTAGCGAATTGGATTTTTTCCCGTTTTAAAAATTTTATTTTTGACAATCTTTACACAGTTAATTAGGGCACAAGGGTTTAAGGGCTATAGGAAAGTGGGAAAGACGATCATTTCCACATTTTTTCCCCAATATCTGGGGTGAAAAGGGAGGTAAAGGGAGAAGCCCCACCCAGTTTCCCTCCCATCTTAGGGCCCCAATGTTGGGCACGCTCCAAGGGTCTTGCTCAAGTGGTTTTGATAGTTCAACATTTTGAATTGCTGTCAATTTCGCCATTCCAAGCACAAAGAAATTGCTGCAGAATCCACTGGTTGACATATGTTGTCTATCTTGGAGTCTCCATTTATCCTGTTTTTCACTGCCAACATATGGCTGGAGTGGTTTATTGATTTGTCCTCTTGTCTTTTCATGGTTGGGGATCTGAGTCTGGCAGTTTAATTGAGGTGAACCCAGACCAGGTTCTTGTGTGCTTGCAAGTACGGGGCCTGGTACAGTCCATCCCCCAATTAGCTGGTGGTTGCGATTGCTGGGTCAGTTCTGTTTGCAGCCGTATCTTCTACTCAATGGGTGTTGCAGTCCAGCTTGATTCTGCCCAGCACACACTTGGCCCTCACATAAACCAGTGGGAGCTGCAACCTAGTTGGAGCGACCCATAATGTGAACTGGATTTTTTTTAAAAAAACAAAACCCATCTATTGCCTACAGGAGACATCTCACCAACAAAGATTAGTGGGAACTGTATCATGGATTTTGATTTTTTTTTTTAAGTTTAATGTCTTCAAGTAGATAATACAGTAGCATCATTTTCTTCAAGAAGGTTCTTGATTTTCCTCAGTGACACATTATTTAGCATGTTATTTAACTTCATGGCATTGTTAATTTTTTCCTGTTTTTGTGGCTTTTAAGGGGATGTATAGTAATAAAGACTCTTATATCTAAAAAAAAAAAAAAAAAAAAAAAAAAAAAAAAAAAAGAAAATCAGTGTTGCAGAGAAAGAGAAACAAAAGAAAGAGGTTTTTCATCTGTTGGTTCACTCTCCAGATGGCCACAATGGCCAGGGCTGTGCTGGACTGAAGCCAGGAGCTTCCCTCAGGTCTCCCATTGTGAGTAGCAGGCCTCAGGCACAGGGACCATCCTCTACTGCTTTTCCTAGGCACAGAAGCAGAGAGCTGGACTTGAACCGCCACCTGTATGTGATGCTGGCATTGCAGGTGATGGCTATACTTTCTGCACCACCATACTGCCTATGGCATTCTCTGTACTACTTTTGCAATGCTCTTTTTTATTTTTTAAAAAAATTATGCATTAATTTATGCTGCATGGGTGTACATATTTGGAAACAGAGTTATGGAGAGAGGATGAGGTAGAGAGAAAAGTCTTCCAACTGTTGGTTCACTTCCTACATGGCCACAATGGCCAGGGCTGGGCCAAATCAGGAGCCAGGGGCTTTATCTGGGTCTCTCAATAAGTTCAAGGGCCCAAGAATCTGGGCCATCTTCTACCGATTTTCTCAGGCCAGTAGTAGGGATCTGGATTAGAAGGAAAGCAACTGAAATTTGAAACAGTGTTCATATGGGATGCAGGTGGAGTTGTAGGTGGCTTAATCCTCTGGGCTGCAGTATTGGCCCCTGCAATGCTCCTGAAATTTAAAATTATTTAAAAGTGAAAAGCAAAAAGCAAATTTACAATAAAATATATGTTAAGCCAACAAAAAAAGTTTTAAAAAGGCATTATAAATGGTATTAGATTTTTCACTGCCAGAGTTTGGAAACCCCTGAGTCAGAACACAGATTCTTTGGCCTTTAAAATCTCTCTTTCTGATGGATTAGAAAATGTGTCTAACTCCCACCTTTCTCATGACACAGAAGGAAGGGCAGCATTTGGGCAAACATTGGGCAACACACACAGAGAATGTTCATTTGCTGTTTGAGCTTAATTGCACAACACACACACACACACACACACACACACACACACACACACACGACTGGCCAAACCCTCTGGAATGCTCTGATTGCAGCGCCTGGCTTCCGTCCCTTCCTTTCACAGACATCCCCAAGCTGCACCCAGCATGGCCCCAAGGATCACAGAACTCACAGGTTCCAGCTGTTACAATGTTGGCCCTGGAGGGATGCACTTGACGTTGGATGAAGCCGATCATATCTGCCTTGGGGCTTGACATCATATTGATGATAGTGACAGTTTTAAGCTGTCAGAGGCAGGCTGTGTTCCAACTGTCTGAGGCGTCAACCAGCCCTGGGAGGCAGGGTTGTTGCTGCCTCCCACAGCCAGGCAGAGTGGGGGAAATTGCCTGGAGTCTCTCTGTCGCTCTGCTAGTGAAGCAGTGGATCCAGGCTTGGACGGACCCCACCCAGCTGCTGCTGGAGCCCAGGCTTGAGTAGATGTCAGTGTGCAGGGGTCATGAATGCAAGCAACACTGGAAGTTCCCAACTTTCTGCACTGGATACAATCCCTTCCCACGGGGCGTGGATGCAAAGCGGTGATAGCACCTGGAAGCCCAGGCTCTGCTTGCAGGGCTGCAGGTGTCCCTGGAAAGGGCTGCTCGGGGCTGCCCCTTGTAGCAACTGTTTTTTCTTTATTTCTTTTTCTTTTTTTACTTATTATTTTTTAAAGATTTATTTATTTATTGGAAAGTCAGATATATAAAGAGAGGAGGAGAGATAGCAAGGAAGATCTTCCGTACGATGATTCACTCCCCAAGTGACCACAACGGCTGGTGCTGTGCCAATCCGGAGCCAGGATCCAGGAACTTCTTCCGGGTATCACACGCGGGTGCAGAGTCCCAAAGCTTTGGGCCGTCCTCGACTGCTTTCCCAGGCCACAAGTAGGGAGCTGAATGGGAAGCAGAGCTGCCAGGGTTAGAACCAGCGCCCATATGGGATCCCGGGGTGTTCAAGGTGAGGACTTTAGCCGCTAGGCCCCGCCGCCGGGCCTTGTAGCAACTGTTTATGTTTTGGCCATCCTGTGCAGTTGTTATGTGCCTTCTCCTCTGAGGGTTATGAGCAATGCAAACACACAGACTCTTTTTTTTTTAATTAATTTGTTTTTATTAGAAAAGCAGATCAGATTTATGAAGAGGAGAGACAGAAAGATCTTCCATCCACTGGTTCATTCCCCAAATGGCCGCAGTGGCCAGAACTGAGCCAATCCAAAACCAGAAGCTTCATCCAGGTCTCCCATGTGTGGCAGGGTCCCAAGGCCTTGGGCTACCCTTTGCTGCTTTCCCAGGCCACGAACAGGGAGCTGGATGGAAAGTGGGAAAAGATGAATATGAACCAACACCCACATGGGATGCTGGCGCTCGCAAGGTGAGGATTTAGCCATGGAGCTATCGTGCTGAGCCCTAAATGCAGAGATTCTGATCCACGAAGCTTCCTGTTATTCTCCCATTTAGGTAAACTCAACCCTGATTCCTAGGGGGCAGGGTCCTCCAAATCCCTCCTGTGTGCTGCTCCCCTGAGGTGGGCTGGGGTGAGTCCTACTGTGATGGAAGGGTGGGGACTGATAACCTCTAGCAGAAACTCTGCTTGCAGCCCCTTCATCTTGAAGCACCAAGAGCCGGTGACAAAGGCAGGAGGAGGCCAGGCCCATTCCGGCGGACCTGCCAGCCGGGGCGGAAGAGGCTGGCTGTGGCCTTAGGGAGGGACTGTCTGCTGTTCAGTGCAGATACAATTGGGGCTGAGTCAGAATCCAACTGGCCATGTGTTAAAATAGGAGCTAGCTTTTCTGAGAAGGGAAGTCCCAGAGGTGGCCAGGCCGGGGATTAGTGCTTGATAAGGGGTTCGGCATTGTTCTACCTCTCCCCTGAGGCTCCAACCACATCCTCCAAGTGAAGCCAGCTCCCTGTGCCCTAACAGGGCTGGGACAGTGCAGCAAGGCTGGGCTGAGCTGGGAGTTACCCAGGGATGCCGTCTGGGCTTGGGCCAGGAGGAGGCTGGGTGCCGCTGCTGTGGCAAAGGGGTGCGGCTTGGAGGAGCTCCTGCTAAGAGCTGGTGCCCCGGCCTGTCACTTCCAGGACCAGTTTGGTGTGGAGAGTGGACCGCACTGAAAGCCTATCAAGCAACCTGAGATGGCTTGTTCAAGCCCAGCAATCCTGACCGTTCCCTCCCCTTCCCCGAAGGTCAAGGCTACAGCCAAGGTGGGTGGGGGAGGTCACGAGGAGCTCTTCAGTAGAGACACTTAAGACTTGAGAACAAAGGCCAAGCGAGGAAACCACTGTTTACCCAGTTCTCCAAAGTGCTCCACTTCAGGGCTTCCTAAAGTGCTTCTTAGGCGTGGGGACGAAGGGTGCAGCGCCATGGGAACTGGAGGTGGGCTCTTTGGAGAGGAAGTACAGGTTAGGAAAGAGTCCCTCACCCCCTCCAACTTCCATGTGGCAATGAGGATCCACTCTTGTGCAGCCTTGGAGAGCCAGAAAAGGCAGGCAGGACCTGGGGTCGGGGAGGAACAGGAAAGGGCTGAAGGGAGTTTTGTGGGCATGGCCAGGGAGGCAGCACAGGAACCGGGGACAGGTCTTGAATCCCAGAGGGGTAGACCACAGCGATGAGGGAGTAATGGCTGGCAGGCAGCCAGGAGACAGGGCCGACCCAGAAATGGAATTCTTGGGGAGGCGTGAGCCAGAGGGAGAGCTGGAGTGGGCAAGGGAATCTGGTTTGGGATAAAACATGGATCCACGCCATACGGTGGAGTATTTATTCACAAATCAGAAGTGGATTGGACTGTTCTAAGTGTAAATTTTCACAAGAAGAGAATCTGTGGTTGGATTGTCAGTGCCATAGTAAAAAGTCTGACTTCCCAGGGTGGGTTAAGACGTCACTTGAGACCCTGTGTCCCATCTCAGAGCACACAGGTTCGAGTTGCAGCTCCACTTCTGAGTCCAGTTTCCTGTGCACCCTGGGGAACTGCAGAGGATGGCTCAGTGTTAGGTCCCTGTTATCCCTGTTGGAAACCCACATTGGGTCCCTGGCTCCTGGCTTCAGCCTGACCCAACCCTAACTGTTGTGGGTATCTGGAGAATGAATTAGAGGTGCCAAAGTCTCTCCTTTCCCTGGCCCCCTCCAGGCTTTCTGAGTTACAAGTATTGAAACTAACATCTTAACTACTAAAGCCAAGGCCTGCATCCTGCTCTTATTCCAGCTCCACTTGACATTTGGACAGTAAAGATGCACAGAAACCCACAGCTGTCCTCGTTTTCCAGAACTTTCCAGAATTCTCCAGAATATTCCAGAACTTTCCCAGCACTGGTCATAGTGTTGAATGTCCTGCATCCTGGTAAACACGCTAGTCCTGAGTAAACTGAGGCTCTGTCAACCTTGTACAGCAGCGTACTGAGGTGGTGACTTGGGGGAGAGGCCCAATGTCTGGGATCAGAGGCACACAGCTGGCAGCCCACCCCCACAGCTGCCTGGGGCATCTCTTGCTAGGGTGTCCCAGCTTCGCCTGGTTCCCAGCCCTGGTCTCTACCCCATCCTGGAGTATGTTGACTTTTCTCACACCCACACATGCACATGTGCAACCTAAAAACTATGCAGGCATTGTTCACACTCAGGGCAGGTTATATTCTAGGAAAAGGTGGTGTAAGCAAAAAAAAAAAAAAATTAAAAAGAGATTAATTTTCCCACAGAAACAATACCACGATGAGAAACCCTGAACAAGGGAAAAGAGTTCTACTATAAAGTTCTACCCCGGCCATGAACATTTTCCCAAGCTTCTCCAGCTACCTCTCTAAGGTCATACTGTGCAAAATGACCTGCTGGAGACCAAACCCAAGGGCAACGGCTGGAAATGAAATGCAGGCATCCCTTGACATCCGCGGGGTACGTGTCCAAGGAGGCCAAACGCCCTTGTCTGGAGCGCCTTACAAGGATAGGATTGCATACTCACATACACCGCACCCTCCTTTTTAAACCCACTTTTGAGTACAATATCCAACATGAATATCCAACACAGTGTGACTCCTACGTGAACGGGTGTTACACTGTGTCATGTAGGGCATGATACCGAGGAAGCCAAGTGAGCGCATGCTTGTACACAGTCCTCCTCCCGCCCCCCCGTGATAGTTTGTGTCTGCGGTTGGTTGAAGCCAGGGACGTGGAACTTACGGTGACTAAGGCGTTGCTGTCCAGCTTCTCGCTCTCACAGTGCCCACATGACCAGTCGGTCACTCGGCACAAGCCAAGCTCTCTCTCTCTCTCTTTTTTTTTAAACATTTATTTATTTTTATTGGAAAGATAGATTTACTGAGAGAAGGAGACATAGAGACAAAGATCTCGCGTCGGTTAGTTTGGTCCCCAAGCACCTGCAAAGGCCAGAGCTGAGCTGATCTAAAGCCAGGAGTCAAGAGCTTCTTCTGGGTCTCCCATGCAGGCGTGGGGTCCCAAGACTTTGGGCTGTCCTCCACTGATTTTCTAGGCCACAAGGAGAGAGCTGGATGGGAAGGGGAGCAGCTGGGATATGAACCGGCACCCATATGGGATCTTGGCATTTGAGGGGGGAGGATTAGTCAATGGAGCCACCGTGCTGGGCCTGCCAGGTTCTTCTGATTGTTGAACACTTTCCCCTGACTGCAGGGTGTACAGGTTAGAGCTCTGTTTCTCCCCCAGCCTGGACTGTACTGTCACTTGGGAGAGTATCATGGTGTCTACGGATGCCTGAATCCCGCCTCGTTGCTGAACTGGGGTGTGGCTTGAATGTCCCAAGGTGGTCCACTGTGTGGCCAGGACATAGAGCTGGTTGGGGATGGTGGGGGAGGAGGAAGGGCCTTAAGGCTTAGAAGGAGCACCTGGAGGTGCTGAGGGTGGAGGGTCGGGCTGGGCTCAGGAGGAGCCGTCTGGGGTTTGGGGCCAGAGCCTGGGGACCTGAGTGGGAGTGCTGAGACATGCATGAACTGAAACCAAAAGTCAGGGGTGCTGAAGTTAAGCCTTTCACTTCCCAGATGTCTTCAGGATGAAGACAGGTGTCCAAGTACTCCATGCTTACCAAAAAAGTTAAAGAAAGTATCTTAGGGTGGGATTTAGGCCAATGGTTAAGCTGCTGCTTGTGGTGGCGGGGACTCAATTGCAGCCCATAATGCTTTTGTTCTAGTTCCAATTCCATTTTTTGATCCCAGCTTCCTGCTGATGCCCACCCTGGCAGGCAGCAGGGATAGCTCAGGAACTTGGGTCCCTGCCACTCATGTGGGAGACCCACATGGAGTTCAGGGCCAGGGTCCAGCCTTGGCTGTAGTGCGCACTGGAGGAATGAACCTGCAGATGGGCTACCTCTGCCTGTCTTTTTCCATCTCTTTGCCTTTCAAATAAAGACTGTTTTCTTTTCCAAAGTGAAAATTAAGCACAGATGTCGTGTCCTATTTTTTCTGCCACATTTTAGTGACTGCCGACTCTGCCCACACATTCTTGGGTGCGTCTCTCTTAGAAAGTGCAAAGGAGACAAGCCGTGGGCCCTGGCAGCCAAGGTGCCACATCTGGCATTGGAGTGCCCGGGTCATGATCCCGGTCCCTGCTGACACCCACCCTGGGCAGCAGCGGAGAATGGCTCAGGTAATTGGGAGTCCTGAGTTGAGTTTCCGGTTCTCAGCTCCAGGCACCCTGGCGCTTTTTTTTTTTTTGAAAGATTTATTCATTTTTATTGGAAAGGCAGATTTACAGAGAGAAGGAGAGATACAGAGAGAGCTCTTCCATCCACTGGTTCACTCCCCAAGTGGCAGCAACAGCTGGAGCTGAGCTGATCTGAAGCCAGAAGCCAGGAGCTTGTTCAGGTCTCCAACGTGAGTACAGGCTCCTGAGACTTTGGACCATCCTCTACTGCTTTCTCAGGCCACAAGCAGGGAGCTGGATGGGAAGTGGAGCAGCCAGGACATGAACAGGTGCCCATTTGGGATGCCAGTGTTTTGCAGGTGGAAGATCGCCCTGTGCCGCAATTGCACTAGCCCCTCTGTTATTTTCTTTCTTCATCCATCTTCTCCCACTAGGTCAGACTTCCTCTTCACACTGGACATCTCTGACTAAGAAAGATTATATTTTAGGGGGATGTGTGTATTCACTGGCTATAACTACCTAATAAGTTACCCCAAAGCAGGTTTTGAACTGGCACCCATTAGGGATCCCAGCGGATGCAAGGCGAGGACTTTAGCCATGAGGCTATCGTGCCGGGCACAGCTCCCTGTTTCTCTTGCCCTTTTTTCCTCTCCTCCTTGCAAACACATCTTGAAAAAAAATAAACACTAAGTAGAGGCAAAAGATGATGGAAAAAAAAAAAAGAGAGACTGTTCCAGAGAAAGTGTGTGTGGGAGGAGCTTTGGAGAAGAGGGTAATGGGCTTGTGTGTACAACTGCAGGGTCTGGTGAGTGAGCTGGGCAAGGGACTCAGCTCCCAGGACCAGAGGTTCAGGCAGGCAATAGCTGGCTCCCAGGGGCATCAACTGAGGCAGGTGCCTAAAGAGGCTCAACTATGCTCCTAGGCCCAGGGGACATGGTCAGAGGTCACCAGACCTAGAGCCTCCCCCCAGACCAAGTGACCTGCAGCATCAGATGAGGGCACTGGAGAGGCGTGTGACAATCATCTATGTGCTGAAGGTGGTGGCTCTGGTGGGAGCAGACACTTGGGATGGAGCTCTACATTTGGATCCTGGTTCACCCATCAACTCATCTTGTGGCCTTGGAAGAGAGCCCCTCATCTCCCTGCACCACAAGGTTTATTTCTGTGAGAGAGGACCACAGTCTGTACCACCCAGGAGTGTGGACATGCAAAGTGTCTGGGAAGCAGGGCGAAGGGGTGGGGCCTGGGAGTTCCTTATGAACAGTGAGGATTAAGGACCCCTAGAGGGATGGCTGGAAATGGGGGTTCCCAGCTAGAGTCCAGGGCTCCCAGAAATGGATTGAAAGGGAAATTCAGGCATGGAGTTGCCCTGGGTTTATCCGTCTACCATAGACGGATAACAGCCCACCTTGACCTTGGGTTGTGGCACACAGCCAGACAGGCTGCTGTGCTCCTGCTGGCAGCATCTGGCCGCCTCTGCTCCGGGGCCAGTATTGGTAGTAAAGGGTGGGGTCTTCCCTAAGAGCAGTGTGTAGGGAAGAGGAGGGAAACTGAGTCAGGCTGGTTCTTAGCTCCATGACTTGAGTGTCTGGAGACACTGGTGGTGCCACCTGCTGGGGAGCACTCGGTGTGAACCCGGCTAGAATGGGGGGGCTGCAGTGAACGGCTTGGGGTTGGACATGGCCCAGTGAGGTGACTGAATCATGTGACTGGGGTTCTGGAAAGGGGCCTGGGCAGGAGAGGCAAGGCTGGATGTCACTAAACATGAACGACAGTTAATTCCCGTGAGAGGACGGCTCAATCCCCGCCTTGCACACGCTGGATCCCTTATGGGTGCTGGTTCCTATCCTAGCTGCTCCACTTCCCATCCAACTCCCTGCTTGTGGCCTGGGAAAGCAGTCAAGGATGGCCCAAAGCCATGGGACCTTGAACCCATGTAGGACACCCAGAGGACGCTCCTGGCTTCAGATCAGATCAAATCCAGCTGTTCTATCTGGGGAGTGGACCAGCAGAGGGAAGATCTTCCTCTGTGTCTCTCCTTCTCTCTGTAAATCTGCCTTTCCAATAAAAATAAACAAATCTTTTTTTAAAAAAAAAACGTATTTATTTATTTGAAAGGCAGAATTACAGAGAGATCTATCATCTATTGGTTCATTCCCTAAGTAGCTAAACAGCCAACAGCCAGGACTAGGTTAGTCTGAAGTCAGGAGCAAGAAGCTTCTTCTGGGTCTTCCATGTGGATGCAGGGACCCCAAGGACTTGAAACTTCCTACATTGTTTACCCAGGCCATTAGAAGAGAGCTAGAGCAGAAGTGGAGCATCCGGGACTCGAACAAGGCCATTACGGGATGCTGGCACTGCAGGCAGAGGCTTTGTCCACTATGATACAGCACCAGATCCTAAAAAGCCTACAAAAAAAAATAAAACTTAAAAGAAAAACTTACTATTTCTATATTTCCACTTTGTTTGAAAGCAAGGAGAGGAAAAAAAAAAAAAGAAAGAAAGTGAGTGTTCCATCACTCCCCAGATGATGGCCGGGGCCAGGACTGGACTGTAGCCAGGATCTGGCAGCACAGTGCAGGTCTTGCACCATGAGCTGTCCCCCACTGCCTCCCAGAGCGCCATCAGCAGGCAGCTGCAGCTGGGGCTTGGAGCCAGGCACTTGATAGGCATGTGAACATACTTTTCAAACAATCAAACAGGAAGGGAAGGGACAGACCTGAGCAAGTATGTGGTCAGGGTGAGGCTCTAAGATGGGCCTGGAGGGGCGGGGTGGGGGGGTGGGGGGACACAAAAGCAGCAGGACAGACGGGAGGCCTGGAAGGACAAGGCGAGGATCAGAGGAAAAGGCCCACAACGCACCCACCAGGACAGTCAGTATTGAAGCTTTATCCTTGGAACGGACTCTTAAGGAGGTAAAAATGCCACGTGATGCAGGCGCGTCTGAGCCTGTCTCCCAGGGTGTGACTTCTGACAGTAACGGTTGTGTAGCTGTCTCCCTTCCTAAGTGAGCATGCACAGATGCCCGCAGCCCTGGAGAGCAACTCATTCACATGGCAGGGCGCCAGCTGAAGCTCACAGGAAAGCAGCATTTCAGATGTGCAGTTGGGTGTAGAAAATTTTAAAAGATTCACTTATGTGAAAGGCAGAGTTACAAGGACAGATGAGAGACAGAGAATCTTCCATTTGCTAGTTCACTCCCCAAATGGCTGCAATGTCCAAAGCTGGGCCAGTCCCAAGCCAGGAGCCAGGAGTCTTTTCTGGTCTCTCACATGGGTACAGGAGCTCAGACCCTTGTGGGTCATCATCTTTGCTTTCCCAGGCACATTAGCAGGGAGCTGGAAAGAAAGTGGAACAGCTGGGACTCAAACAGGTGCCCATATGGGTCACCAGCACTGCAGATGGAGGCTTTACCTACCATACCGTGGTGCCAGCTCAGTCTGAAAAAAAGTTAATTGTAGTGTTATTTAGAATTGCAAAGAGACAGCATGTGAAGTAATTACCAATGGTCTGAGATTAGCTGAGACCATTTTACGAGGGGTTCTTCTTAGTGGAAAAATGGAATTAACAGATGTTTATATTTGTGCATACAGATTTCGAAATCCATGCAGCTTTTTCAAAAATGCCTTTTCATGAATTTTTCTTTTAATTCCTTTTTATTTGTAATAAGACAGAGGCAGGAGTGGAGAGAGATCTTCCATCTGCTGCTTCATTCCTCAGATGCCTACAATAATCAGGGCTGGGACCCAGAGCCCCCTCTAGGTCTCCCATGTGGACAGCAGAGACTCCAGGGTCTGAGCTGTCATCTGTTACCTCCCAGTGTGTGCGTCATCGGGAAGCTGGGTCAGACGTGGAAGAGCCGAGATGCGAGGCAGACACTTCATGGTCGGCAACCCCAGTGATGGCTGCGACCCACCTGCTCCGTGAACTTCAGTGTGACATTTATATGTTAGAATGTGCCACATGGCAGAGTCGGGTTGGGTTGCAGCACCCATTGGTTTATATAACAGAAGGCTGGAGACAGACCGACCCAGCAATTGCAATTACCAGTGTGTGCAATGATATGGCTGATATGGGTGATGGACCGAATCAGACCCTATACTGGCAAGCACACACAAGAGTCAGGTCTGCGATCACCTCAGACTAGGTTTGTGTGGGGATCTCCCTTAGTTGAACCGCTGGACTCAGAACTCCAATCACGGGGAAAGTGGCAGGACCTGTGGTCTGACCATGGAGTGTATGTGTCAGAGCTGGGCTGCCTCAGTGGCTTAGATAGAGCAGTGGCTGGAATACCCAGATACACATGGAGGATATGGCAGTCCATTTGAGCCTGCAGAGGACATCAGGTACCATAACAAGACAGAAGGCAAAACAACTTGGTCAACTGCCCCAGTTAAGTGTTGACAGCAAATATCTGGGTGAATGGAAATGTTGGGGTGGACTATATCAGCCAGTGGACCTTAGAAGGATTTCCTCAACCTTGGAACAGTGAGATCGACAGCATTTCAGAACTATCAAACTGTCTAAACCATTTGAGCAGAACCCTTGGAGCATGCTCCACATCGGGGACCCTGGGATGACTTCGGCAGCCGTTCCCCATTCCTGGGTACTGAGCCGTTCCCCATTTCTGGGAAGCTGGGTGTGGCTTCTCCCCTTATCTCTCCCCCTTTTCCCCCAAATTAAGGAAGAAGAAAAAGAAAATTTGGAAATAATAGTTTCACACACTTTCCTCTAATCCTGGATCCTTCCCACCTTAACCAACTATGTTAAACATCATCCAAATTAAATCAAAGAATATACCATATAATCCATGCATCAGAATAGCTTTGCGAGACTGTGTAGATATGAACAGTATGATCTTGGCGTTGTTTAAAATAAAAATTCGGATATATTAGAAAAAAAAACTTTTAGGGACACACATCCAATTATTGTTAAACAGTTATCCCTGGGCCCTGGGGTCCCACTGCCAGGGCGGGATTTCTGAGACTGAGATGGGATCCCTTATCTGTTCCACCCCAGGGTGTGTGGCTACTCCTAAGTACCTGCAGAATGGATGAGCGAATGAATGGAGGACTCATCTGAGAGACAGTGTGGCATGCAGAAAGAGGCAGACAGGGCTCAGCACGATCGCTCAGTGGCTAAATCCTCACCTTGCCTGTGCCAGGATCCCATATGGGTGCTGGTTTGAATCCTGGCGGCTCTACTTCCCATCCAGCTCCCTGCTTGTGGCCTGGGAAAGCAGTCGAGGACGGCCCAATGCCTTGGGGCCCTGCACCCACATGGGAGACCTGGAAGAAGCTCTTGGCTCCTGGCTTTGGATCAGCTTAGTTCTGGCTGTTGCAGCCACTTGGGGGGCTGAATCAGTGGATGCATCTTTCTTTCTTTTTGTAAATCCTCCTTCCCAATAAAAAAAATAAACCTAAAATAAATAAATAAATAGCTCCAATCTGATTGTTTGCTTCCCGATGCCTGCAACGGCCAGGGGTGATGGCTGGGAGCTGGGAACGGTATGTGGACCGCCCTCTCTGCCATGGGAGGCGGACACCTAAGCAGGTGAGCTCTCACCACTTCCTCCCTGGAAGCTGGGGTCAGGCGCCGGTTGGTGATGCACTGTAACCGGCGAGCTAACCACCTGCTCCTACTGGGAGGTTTAATATTACAGCCTACATGGGCCCGGCGCGGTGGCGCAAGTGGTTAAAGGTCCTCGCCTTGCACGCCCGGGATCCCATATGGGCGCCGGTTCTAATCCCGGCAGCCCCGCTTCCCTTCTAGCTCCCTGCCTGTGGCGTGGGAAAGCAGTCGAGGACAGCCCAAAGCTTTGAGAACCTGCACCCGCGTGGGAGACCCGGAAGAGGCTCCTGGCTTCGGATCGGCATAGTATCGGCCCGTTGTGCTCACTTGGGGAGTGAATCATCGGACGGAAGATCTTCCTCTCTGTCTCTCCTCTCTGTATATCCGCCTTTCCAATGAAAAAAAATATATATATATATTACAGCCTACAAATTTTACAGTAAGTGTGCTTGTCTGTGTTAAACATGCAAACAGGAATGGAAGGTGGTGCAGACAAATGTATTCTTCCGTGAACTGAGACATCATCCTTTCCCATTAGTGGTGGGAGCCAGGGACACAAGTCGACTCCCCAGCTTTCCACCCTCCCAAGGCAGCCACGGATCGGGCTTCCAGACTATGCAGGTTTAGGCAGGAGTCTCACATGACAGGGAACAGAGGCGTCAGCCAGATTCTCCTCATCATCTTCATGGCCATGGTCACTGCTCTGATCTTTACTAGGTGCTGAGCAATCCCATAGGAATCTCCTTATCGCCATGTTGTGGATGGGAAAACAGGCTTGGGAAGATGAAGGATGTCAGCACAATGCCCATGGAGAGTTAAATTGCCAGGCAGGGAATTTGAGCAAGCACTGAAGGCCGCTCTTCGCTTTCCTTGTTTCGGGGCAAAGCAGTTTTGCCCAGCGGCCACAAGGGGGCAGCAGAGGCAAGCGGTCGTTGGACGCTGCGCTCTGTCCCCAGCTGACTGTGTGCGCTCTGGACCACGGTGATGAGTGCAAGCCTGAATTCTCAGTGGTGGCCGAGAATAGCAAGGAGCTGTGGTTCACAAGGGCCGGCTCCAGGCCGGGTTTCGAAAGCCCCTGGCGTCATCCTTGTCATTTCATAATGCTGCTCACAGAGCACTTTTTCCATTTCCCCCCAACAGGTTGGAGGCTCCTGCACATGCTTCCAGCAGCAGCCCGCGTGGGAGGTGCTGGACTGAGCCATGGGACCAGGGAGATAAAAGCAACAGCCACAAGCCCGGGGCTTGCCCACCATGGGGCTGGCGGCTCAGCAAATCAGCGAGGTGCTCCGGGTGAGCTGACAGTGTCTCAGCACACGTGGGGCCAGGGGCCAGGGTGGGAGGCCATTGCCCTGTGGGGGTTTCTTCCATGTGAGATCAAGCAGAGGCAGGGATTGAGAACTCTGATCATAAGGATGTTGATAAAGCGCTCTATGTTGAGAAGGGTCAAGCGCCAGGGGCATGGACTGTGTGGGTGGGGGAGAGCCGGCCATGCCTACCCCTTCAGGTGGACCAGCACCTGCCATTAGTGCTGTGCAACTAAAGCTCTCAGATTTATCCCAGTGAGAATTCCAGACTTCCTACCAGACGATCTTTTTTTTTTTTTAATTGGAAAAACAGATACAGAGAGGAGAGACAAAGATCTTCCATCTACTAGTTCACTCTCCAAGTGGATGCAATGGCTAGAGCTGAGCTGATCTGAAGCCAGAAGTCAGGAGTTTGTACTGGATCAACCACGTGGGTGCAGGATCACAAGGCATTGGGCTGTCCTCCACTGCTTTCCCAGGTCACAAGCAGGGAGCTGGATGGGAAGTGGAGCAGTTGGGACTTGAACCAACACCCACATGGGATGCCAGAGTGACAGATGGATTAGCCCGTCAGGTGGAGGATTAGCTCAGCAGGTGGAGGATTAGCCCGTCAGGTGGAGGATTAGCTCAGCAGGTGGAGGATTAGCCTGCTACCACTCCAGCCCCAGTCCCGGGCACTGTGTGTCCAAGTAGCAGTTAACCTTTGACACTATCCCTGCCTCCCTGCCACCATTCTATTTAAAGTGAGTTAAATGGCTAGTTTATGTTTTTCAGTTCTAAGATCCTGTCAACTGTAAGAAACACCATAAATTTAAGAACATTCTCTCTCTTTTTTTTTTTTCTTGAGGAGAAACAAACAAAAACCTCCTTAAACACATGGATGCGTTCAGATTTTAAATATGTTAAAATGTGGAGCTGGAATGATAGCTCAACTGGCTAATCCTCTACCTGAAAGTGCTGACATCCCATATGGGCTCTGATTCATGTCCCAGTTGCTCCACCTGTAATCCAGCTCCCTGCTTATGGCCTGGGAAAGCAGTGGAGGACACTCAAATCCTTGAGCCCCTGCACCTACAGGGAAGACCCTTACAGGGCCCTGCCTTTGGATCAGCTCAGCTCCGGCTATTGTGGCCATTTGGGGTATGTACCAACAGATAGAAGATCTTTTTCTTTCTGTCTCTCTTTTTCTCTGTAAATCTGCCTTTCCAATATTAAAATGTGGAAAGAGGGGCCCGTTTGTCATGCAGAGGGTTAAGCCGTCATCTGCAATACCGGCCTCCAGTGTTGCTGCTCCGCTTCTGATCCAGCTCCCTGCGGATGCAGCTGGCAAGGCAAAGGAAGGGGGCAGCTGCTGCTCACGTGGGGCGCCAGGACAGAGTTCCAGGCTGCTGGCCTCGGCTTGGCCCTGACCTGGCAGCCATCTGGATGAGTGGATCAGTCTATGAAAAAATCTCCCTCTCCAATCCCATCACTCCCTTTCAAATAAACTTTTTTTTTTTTTTTAAAGAGAAGGCGTAAGGGAAATTGTTGATAATGCATATCACCTAAAAACACTTGAGCGTGGCCATGGCTCAGCGAGCGACACTCGGCCGTGACTCTGGCTCTGTGCAGCAGCTGGGGACACAGGGTGAAGTCAGGCTTGCTGTGATTCGCCTCTGAGTTTTCCCAGACAGAATTCTCTCTGCTCATCCAGAATGTTCCGCAGCTGGCTCACTAAGGGCCACACTTGATGCGTTGGAACAGCTGCACAGTAGAAACTTTTTTAAAACCCAGGCTCCTTAGACAGGTGTGGTCCACCCCTGCGACAGACCTGACATCGTGGATTCGCTCCCTCACCCGTGACGGCTTCTAGGTGGTCCTCCAGGCTTTTGTGTCTGACCCTGAGGAGACCCCTGTGGGGTGGGGTTACATGTGTGGGTCTTCAATAGAGGCCAGTTAGCGAGTTTTCAAGTCCCACCTCTGTGTTAGGCCAGGGAAAACAGGTGCCGAGGGTGGGTGAAGGGCTGCCCTCCTGCCTGTCTGCGGTATTGGCCAAAGGAAGGCCCAGGGGTGCTGTGTGTCTGTGTAGGACAGCGTCAGGCCTGAGCTGGGCTAGCCACAGTGGCCTACCCGATGGGCTCCACTGGCTGGTGGAGGTCCGTGGACATGCAGGCTGTCAGACCGTGAGCTGTGCTGTGGCAGAGATGCTGAGGCTTGAGTGCTCACCAGCGAACCTGCCTGCAGAGCTGGGCTGAATGGTGGGGGCTGGGGACATTTGCGTGGGAGGTGGCTTTGGACTTGCCTTTAACAGAAGGTATTCTGGGCAGAGCAGAATTAAGCTACCACCTGTGATGCCAGCATTTTATACAGGCATCAATTTCAGTCCCAGCTGCTCCACTTTTGGCCCAGCTCCCTTACTGGTGTACTTAGAAAAATAAGAAGATGGCTCTGCGCCTTCCATGTGGCCTCTGCACCCACACAGGAGACCAGGAAGAAGCTTCTGGTTCCTGGCTTCTGCCAGGCCCACCTGTTGCAACCATTTGGGGAGTGAACCAGCAGATGGAAAATCTCTCTCTATTCCTAGCTCTCTTTGTGTAACTCTGATTGTTAAATAAATAAATTTTTAAAAAGGATTTAGACTTGGAAGTCCTAAGCATTCAGGATAGTATCAGGAGTGTGTGTGTGTGTGCGTCTGTATAAGAGAGAGAGACAGAGGCAGAGAGAGAGAGAGAGAAAGCACTGTCTGTGTTCAACTATGTGGAACAAACTTACTTTGCACACAAGTAAGCTTATCTTTTAATCTCGTTTTCTGGGACTCTTAAAAAAATACATAAACCTGCATGAAAAGAACAACGTTAGCTCTTTGTTACATTTTTTAAAAAATTTGAAATACTGAGCATCAGAGGGAGAGAGGGAGTGAGACATATCAGAATTCCATCTTCTGGCTCACTCCCCAGATGTCCCCATTGTGTTGTCCAATCCCCGGTTACATTAGCTGCCAGCTGGGTACAGCTGGAGTGGCCTTCTGCCCTGGGGTGCTGGCATCACAGGCCGTGGCTTCCTCTGCTGTGCCACCACACTGGCCCCCCAGGAGCATCTGCAGCCCTGCTGGTCTCTGGCTGCCCCTGCATGCCCCTCTGCCAAGCCCCGGGCTCCGTGGGCCCTGCCTGCCCTCTTGGGCTCAGGGTTTCCACCCCAAGGCTTCCCTGGACCCTCAGCAGCTGTTAGCTTGGAGTTACCTCTGATTTTGTTCTTCCCAAGCCTGTCCTGAGCTCGGTCTCCCAAAGGACAGACACTCGATCCCACTCTGCCGCTGGTCCCAGGAGCAGCTGCAAGACTGGCATTGACTCCGGGTAGAAAGCGTTTCGGGAATTTTATGGTGACATCATCGCATGGCGACATGGCTTGGGCTGTAAGTGACCTGGGAACAGTCAGGTGAAGCCTCTCCCGGCCTGGCTTCTGGAAGGATTGGCTCATTTGCTGGGTTTGAAAAAGGGTGGGGGTGGGTGAGGGAGAGGTCTAGATCTGAGGGATGGCCCTGGGTATACCAGTTGGAGTCTTGAGGCAAGGGGGCCCTTTCTCCACTCCCTGTGCTCATGTCATCACCTGGAGGGGCACCCAGTGAAGCTGTTCTGGCCTCCTGTCCCTGCCCTGGCCCACTTCCACTCCCAGGGGCCCCTGCTGCCAGTCTCCCAGCCCCGCTAAGCCCCGATGAGCCAGGCGAAGAGCTGGGCTTGCCCTGGCCACAGGCTGGGCCACGCAAGGAGAGCCTGCTGCTGCTGACATGGGCACCCCTGGGCACTGGCCCAGGACTGGGCTTCAAGACACCATCTGTGGTTTGCAAGCAAGGGCTGAGCAGACCAGGCTGGCTGGAATGGGAACTTGCAGGCAGGGCTGGGAGGGGAAGGGAACCTGCATGGGGTTTTGCTGAGTGCCTCCTCACCCCTGCAGAGAAAAGCTTCTCCCCCACCCACCCCCTCTCTTGCTACCTTCACCCACCCAGGGCAAAGCTGGCAACTGGGCTGAAGAACAAGAGCAGGAGGTGTCACCTCTGAGCTCAGGCTGGCTCGGTGTCCCAGCCAGCTGACAGCTTCCCTTCTGGGATGCCAGAGGGCACAGCCAGATGGTCTCAGGCCCAGGCCCGCATCCAGTTCCCAGTGTCACAGCAGTCACTGTGGAACCATGAGCTGGGAACTGGCCCCGGGCCTCAGGCCATGGGACAGGCTGCCTGGGGCTGGTGCCCTGGCCGGCTCTTGGCCCACTCCCCAGAGGAGCCAGCCATCCTCGGATATCCTGCAAAGGTTAGCTCTTTGGCGATGAGAGCAGGAAGTTGTCTGCTCTTGCCACCTGCTGCTTTGTGAGGGGCTGGTGGGCGAAAAAGGGAGAGGCAGGGGAGGGCATGTGAGGATGGGGGAGGGAAGGATGAGTAGCTTGGGTGAGACAGGAGCCAGGAGTTACACTCACATGGCAGCCCCAGGTAGGAGGCCTGGTGCTGGGGCGTCCTAGTCTCTTTTTCTTTTCTCTGCTTTTCTTTTTCCTTTTTTATGTTTCTTGTTTTAAAAAAATATTTATTATTTTTTATTATTGGAAAGGGAGAGTTGTAGAGAAGGAGAGACAGAAAGAGAAGATCTTCCATCTGCTGATTCACTCCCCAAGTGACTGCAACAGCTGGAGCTGAGCTGATCCAAAGCCAGGGGGCCAGGAGTTTCTCCCAGATCTCCCGTGTAGGTACAGGGTCGCAAAGCTTTGGGGCGTTCTCTACTGCCTTCCCAGGCCCCAGGCAGGGAGCTGGATGGGGAATGGGGCTGCGGGAACGGAACCAGAGCTGATATGGGATACTGATGTTTGCAAGAGGAGGATTAGCCAGTTGAACCATTGTGCTGCCTGCAGGATCCCTGTCTTGCACCGTTTTGACCTCATCCCGTGACCCCAAGTGCCCACACAAGGTAAAGGAAAGGCTGGGGGAGTGGGAGTTGATTGCTGTCTCGCTGGCTGGCATCTGCCGGCCAGAGCTCCATCTAGCCGCCAGGAAGGCTGCGTGGGTTCTTTATCCTCAGCCTCCATGTGTCCAGAAGGAAAGAGGGAGGTGGGAGATCTCAGGGGCAGAGCGGCAGTGCTCAGGGGGAGGAGGGACAGGATGCTCAGAGTAGCTGCCACCCTGCCGGCTCTGATCTCCCAGCACGACTGTCTCCCTCCATGGGGACCTGTCATTGGCAAGTTCCTTGGGGGGCCCCGGAGCCCTTCTCCTTGCCAGAGTTGAACAAACCCCCTACAGAGTCCCAAACTGAATTGAGCTTGGATTCCTTGGTGGAACTTTCCAGAAAGGGTCTGTGTCTAACACGGGAGAAGATCAAGTGCAGAGTTTGCATTCTGCTCTTGGTCAAGAAGGATCTGCCTCAGATGGAGGCATACACTTTCAGGCTAAGGAAAGAGCTTAGTGGGCCTTCTGTGAGGTGGGTGGAGACTGCTCGCCTGGCAGGTCATGCCAGCGTGCCTGGAACACAAGAGCCAATCAGAGCATTTATCGTCCCTCAAACCAAGACGTCCAGGGTTCGTTCGTGGGTCAGTTCTGTGATGCCTGGGTCCGGAAACAGTCTCCAAGGAATTCTCACAGCCTCTGCTGTGGTCGTGAGGGGCAGCTACACTGCCAAGCACAATGTCCTAAAATCGCTTTCCAAGAAAATAAAAGCCTCATCCCCAGGAAATCTGGGAGGAAAAACTTTCCCACAACCTGGCCACTAGGAGTCTCCTTATCTTGCCCTGCGTGGCCAGACACCGATCACTGGCAAGAATGAACAGGATTCTGCATTTTCCTTGGGTGGAGAGTTTAGGCTGATTCTGATTTCTCTTCTGAGCATATTGTGGCTGGATCCTGAACAAGCACAGCTTCTGTTATCCATGGCATAGGAAGCGATGGCTGTAGCTTGGGCCAGGGCAGACACCAATCATCAATCAGGAGTGGGTTTTTGTTTGTTTTGTTTTTACCTATGATTGGGATGCCTGCACCTTGAATTTGATGCCCAGCTTTGGCTACAGACTCCAGCTTCCTGCCTAGTGCCAGCAGGAAGGACTCAAGTAGTTGGGTTCTGGTGTGTGAGGGAGACCTAAAGTGAGTTCCAGAGACCCAGCTTTGATCTTGCCCGGTCCTGGCTAGTATGAACATATAGGGAGTGAGCCAAATGGGAGCGCTGTCTGTCCTGAACTCTCAAATAAATATGTAAGCAAAGATTCAGACATCCCTCTTTGTGGCACATAAAATCAAGCATGTGTGTGGGCCCAATCTTTTGGGCTGAGCAAAGAAGCCACAATTCAGGGTGTCTTTGGGGACCCAGTCATTGTGTCACTGTCTCCCGGGATACCTCTCAATGTGTCTGCAAATTCTCTGGCATCAGGTGGCGGCTTAGCTCCTTCTTGGGGTGTGGGTGGAATCTACGGAACAGTATCCACCAGGTGATGATGTGTGCATTTCAAACTGCCCTAAAAGGCAGGGTGGCTTGTCATTTTGTCCTCTCGTGGATTTCAAGCTCTGGCGGACTCATCATGGGGGACCACTTCAGTAGCCCCGGCAGACCAGAGGGGTGGGGATGAGATCTGCCAACAGCCACTAGGGGCGCCATTTGGGGCATGGATTCTCCCGCCCTGGTCAGGCTGTGACAGGACAGCAATGTCTGCTCCCATCTGGGCATCTGGGTTGCAACATCTTGGAGTCTCCAGGCCAGAACCCCCAGCTAAATGATTCTCAGATTCTGTTCCAACCCTGCAACTATGGCAGCATGCATGTGTCTTGCTTGTTTGGGGTAACTTGTTCTGCAGCTGGGTCTTGCTGAGATGAAGGACGAGTCCAGGATGCAAATTCTAGGGGCTGCTCCCTGGTAGGGCTGTGGGTGTGCAGGGTTAGCAGGCGAGGCTCCCAGGGGAAAGTCCTTCAAAATCCTGCACTCTGGGCTCCCCTTCACCTCCTCCCACCCCACCCTGTGTCTAACAGCAGCAGATACACCTCCCCTCCCTGCTCCCTTCTCAGCTTCCTGGCACCCTCCTGCTTGCACTCGGGGATCTGTAGAATTCTAAACAAGCAGAACTGCGGGCACCTCTGGCAGCTTTTTGGGGGCCTTTGAGAAGAGCCAGTCTGGGGGGAGAGCAGACAGCAGGAAGCAAAGACTCCAGGTGCTTGGTGCTATTGTTCAGCTATCAGAACACAGCCCTGCTGTAGCCAGCCTGCTTTGACCCTGGACTTCTCAGCCCAGCCAGCTAAGATTTTTTTTTCTTTGCAAACTTCAAGCAGGGTGAGTCTGGTTTTGTGTTACAGGCGAAGGCCAGCACACATGTGATGTTAAACACACAGAAGGGACCCACATCAGTCACTCCCACACATGCTGCCAAGGGGCCAGCTGCTTCGCACTGTGCTGAGCGCGTATCCAGATGTTCGGCTGCAGCACGGTCGCTTCAGCCAAATGTTCAGCATCCCCCTACATGGAAGGTTAACAGGATTTACTGCTTAAACACCTGCCACCTGCACCCCTGAGCTAAGGCCTGCCCACACATCCCTCCCCTGAGGCGGCCCACGCCCTGGGGCAGGTGTCTTGTTTTTGGATCTGGTGTTATCATGGCCTCGCCTGTCCCCTTGCTGCAGAGTTATCTGGACCAGGGATGGGTATCTAGCTCAGAGAGCCAGGCTTGTGGTGGGAGGGTGGGGGAAACCCACGTATAGGTTGGCATGAAAAGATCAGCTAGGACAAGCAGTCTTTGTCTCAAACAACAAAATTTTGAAGAATAAAGCAGTTGGGGACAGAGGCAGGACTGCGAAGAAGTGTTCAATGAGCAAAAGTTCTACAGGAGAGGCGGACACGGGGCTCCAACAAGTGAATCCTCCACCATTAAGCACCTGCCTCTCATATGGGTGCCAGTTCATATCCCGGCTGCTCCACTTCCCACCCAGCTCCATGCTATGGCCTGGGAAAGCAGTGGCGGATGGCCCAAGTGTGTGGTCCCTTGTGCCCCCATGGGGGGTCTGGAAGGAGCTCCTGGCTCCTGGCTCCGGATTGGTTCAGCTGTGGCCATTGTGGTCATTTGGGGGAGGGGAGTGAAGCAGCAGATGGAAGATTTTTCTCTCTCTGCTTCTGCTTCTCTCTGTATATCTACCTTTCCAATAAAAATAAATAATTCTTTCAAAAATAAGTTATGTGGGAGCAGGTGAAGGCTACAGGACAAGAAGCACTGCAGAGTCCTGGTGAGCTCATTGGTAAAAGGAAGTGGGTGGAAGTGATTGACAGGGAGTGAGCCAATGAGCTGCACTAGTCAGGATAGGCTGGGGCTGCTGCAGGACAAGCCCAAGTCCCCATAGTGTGACCTGACAAGAATTTATTCTTGTCCGTGCTTGACCTGTTGGTTGCAGCCAGCAGGGAAGGCTCCTGGAGAACCCAGGCAGACAGAGGCTCCAGTTGGGTGCAGTTGCAGAGGTGGGCTGAGGCGAGCAGGCCGCTGGCATTGGTAGCCCTCAGGCGTCTTCTGGTTGGAGGTGACACTGACCACTTCTGCTTACAGTTCTCAGCACAGGCAAGCTTCAGGCTGTGTCTCGGCGTACAGGTGGAGTCGCACGATGCTCCCCTGTGTGCGGGGATATCCGTGGGCAGCTACAATGGTGGCACAGAGTGGCCAGCTGGCTTGATGGCACAGGTCAAAGAGTTGTGGTGCAACAGGTTAAACCTCCACTTGCCACACTGGCATCCCATACCACAGTCCTGGCTGCCCCACTTCTGATCCCGCTCCCTGCTTAATGGAGCCTAGAAAGGCAGCAGAGTGCTTGGGTTCCTGCGTTCACAGAGGAAACGTGGAAGAATCTTCTGACCCTTGGCTTTCGCCCCACCCAACCCCAACTGTTACAGCTACGCAGGGAGTGAACCAGTGCGTGGAAGACCTCTTTCTCTGTAACTCTGTCTCTCAAATACACAAATAAATCGCAGCAACAACAAAAACAGAGAAAATGTAAGACCGTAAACTGTCTCAGAACATCAAGTGCCCAGCTTTGGTCTTGAAGTCTTGTTCCTCGCTGCCGGGAGTGAACCCTTCCTGGAGAAATGCCATTTGTAGTCCCAGCAGCAGACAGACAAGCTCGGTCAGGAACATCTTGTCCCAGAGATAAGAAAGCTGTGAAGCAACCAGCAGGGTCGCCTCAAAAGGACTCGGGAGGCGACTTGATGGAGCTCCCACAAGACGGAGGGAGCTCAGACCCAAACAGACAAGCAGAAGCCTTGCAGTGAACTGAATCGCACCAAATATTGTAACAACAACAACAACAACAAAATCCCATGTGTCTAAAATGACAATCAAAAAAGATATTTTGGAGGCTGTTTGTTCTTTTGAGAACCAAAGAGAGAGAATCTTTTTTTTTTTTAAGTTGGCCTTGAGGCTCCCGATGATCCAGCGAATCTGAGAGTGAGTTGGAAGGCTCCCCGTGTTAACTCCGAACCTTTCCCTCTGGCTTTGACTAGGCCTGGATTTCCACTATTTGAGACTCACTGTTTTCACTTGTTAACCATTTTTTTTTTTTTTAAGATTTTGCTTTGTGATAGAGGGAAAGCAGAAAACCCTGGTGGTTTCTGGGTTGACAGCTAGGAACTCAGCAAGAAGAGTCAGAGAGGCTGGGAACATTGGGGCAGGGACGCTTCAACCCAAATGCCCAGGGGTGTCCAAGGGGGGCGGGGAAGGAATGGCTCTGGCAAGTTCAGCTCCTCAGAAGCCGTGATCCCTGCTCCAGCAGGATGCAGGCACAAACACGTTCCAGGTGGATTCCCACACAGGTGGCAGTCACTGCAGAGGGCACTGGGCCTTTTACACATCCGGGACCCTTGGTGCCAGGCCAGTTCCTGTGTGGGATGCTACTCCATGAAGAAAGAACTTTGCCACAGTGGTCCCTGTGTATGCTCAAGCCACCTGCGCTTCCCCCTCTGCTGCGGGCCTTGGACTCTCCATTTCAGCACAGGCCTGTGTGTTCTGGGTCTGGGGGTGGGGGCCTCTCCTCCACAGGGGTCCCATGACGTTGTTTCTGGATGGGAGGCTCTTCACAGTCCTGCTCACCTGCTCACCTGTGCACCTGTGCACCTGCACAGCCATTCTGCAGCTCGGCCAGACTCAAGCCCTCACCTGCAGCCTCCATCCCTCTTGGCCCACCACACACACACTTCACTGGGTTCCTGCTACCTCACAGAGCCCTCCCTGGCCTGCCGGCCTGCCTCATGGCCCTCCACTGCCTACGTGACCACCTGTGGCCTGGCCTGAGCTCATCCTTCTTAGGAAGTCTGGGTGCTTCGTCGTAGGGGGCTGACCTTGGGAGTCCAGCCCCTACACACCCTGGCCCTTGACTAAGGGGCTCTAGCTGCGCTCCCCTCCTTCTCTGGCCTCTCCCTGACCCCAGGGGCAGGCCTGGGATACAAAGCCACCAAACAGTTCTTGTTTGGAGAAGGCAAACCTTGAGGGGCCTATATACGCCACCACCTCCTCACCTGCCACCCGCCTCCCTGCACTCCCACGTGCCTGGCCCTGAGCTCTGGCGTATTGGGGTTCAAAGCCCGCTGTGTGGATTCTCCTGCCTCTACCTCCCCCTTTTGGAACAGGGCCTGTAGCCTCAAGCACCTTCTCCTTAACGTTCCTTGCCTGGCTGGCTCGCAGCTGCGAATCGAGCAGGGCTTGTGTGGGAGGGGGCTGCCGCCTGGATGAATTGTTTGGGGCTTCCAGCAGGGGTGGAGGCAGCCACCAGCGCAGGGAGAGCCTGTGTGTTTGCCTCTTCACAGCCTTGCCCGCACCTCCCTACCCACTCCCCCACCCCCCGCAACTTTCCAAGTGTCTCTGGGCCAGATCTGCCCCCCTCAACCCTTCTTTCGCCGATTTCATTTCATTTTCGGTCGCAGGCATTTTGTTTTCTGTTTTTGACCAGGCCAGCCTGAATGAGGGCCTCAGAAAAACAAGGCTGAGCTGCCAACTGGAAATGTTTGCTCTGGGGGCGAGTTGGGAGGCTGGCGTCAGGCGGGGCGAGATTCGTGCCAGTGGAATGCGATTTGGGGAGGAAGCTGCAGGTCACTCAATCGCTGGCAGGCCGCCCGGAGCAACTGGATGCTTTCTGGGCTGTGTGTGTGTGTGTGTGTGTGTGTGTGTGTGTGTGTGTGTGTGTGTGTGGACTTTCCCCTCATGCAAGCAGAGCCCTGGAGACATGGAGACAAGCATTAGGAACAAACCAGACATGGGGGTGGAACACTGCAACACCAGGGAGTTGGGGGCATACAGTGGACAGACTGGCCAGGGTATGTGTGTGTGGGGGGGTTTGAGGGGGAGTTGTGGCAGTGCCAGGACTTTTTGATTGAGGACCCCCTGTGCCCAGAGCTGAGTGACTTATGAACTTCCCAGAGGAAAAAGGCTCATGGAACACAGCCTGGAAGTCCTCGCAGGAGGCATGGTGGGCTGGAGGTGTTCACGGGAGGCTGCCTGGAGGAGGGGCAGTGGGGTCTGAGCCCTGAGGTTTGTGGGGTACTGTGAGTAGCCACATGTGCCGAGGACCATGCTGAGCCGTGTGACACAGAGATGACCGTTAATCCTCATGACAGCCCCATCTGGGTCAGCGCTGCTCCACCTTGACTTGGCCAATGAGGAGACCAAGGCCCCTACAAGTCAAGAAACTTGGTCACACTGTCCCAGCTGGCAGATGGGAAGCCAGGGCTCAAGGCAGGCAGGCTTCAAAGCCCAGGCTATGCCCTCCTCTAGCCTTTCTCAGTGGGGCTGCCAAGACATCAATGCAGGCACAGGCTTCCCAGGAAGCAGTGTGACAAGAGCCTGTCACCCCCCAAGTCCTCTCCTATAGCCTGACCCTACCAGTGGCTTCTGCCCCCTTCACAGCCCCCAGAGCTTTGTTCTTTGGTTGGCGTAACTCTGGGGAGGCCTCTGAACTCACTGCTCTTAGCAGGGCAGGAAATGAAGGGGAAGCAGATAGAAATGGGGGGGTCACCAACAGCACCCCAGAGGTGAAGGTCAGGAGACTCAGTACTGCTGCAGGCTCTGGGGTGATGTGAAGCAAGCTGTGGGTCACTGCCATTTGAGATGAAGGAGCAGCCTGTGCATTATTGCAATGGAGTCAGCCTTGGAAGGATGCAGAGTGGGGCTATAGGTGCTGTGTGCAGGTGTGAGTACAGGTGTCAGTGAGGGTATGAGTGTGTGTGCAAATGTGTGTGTGAGTACCTGTGTGGCTGTGTGTGTGAATGAGTGTGTGTGTGTGTGCACGCGCTAGTACCAGTGTCAGGGTGTCCAGCTTACTGTACAAGGATTTCCTGCCAGAGGTGACAGTCTGTCCCTGACTCCAGATAGCAGAAGGAAACAAGCCAGTCCGGGAGGGCAGGGGGAGTTTGGGGGTTAGGAAGATGAGGCACATTAGGGTTGGTTGAACCAGCTGGGTGCAAGCAGGTTGGGTAGCAATCAGACAGCCTGTGACCTGACCGGTTAAGCCACACCCTTGACTGCATGGGGATTTTATGGTCCCAAGCCCAAGCAGTTACTTAGCTTTACTTGTGGACTCTCTTTTGACCAAAGTGACTTCTAGTGGAGCTGGAGGGTATTCCGGGGCCACCCGATCACCTGCACCGGTTGAACGGACTGCCAGTTAGAGAAGACTGATTTGACCACTTATTTCCAAGAAACTGGCGAGTGACCCAATTAAGGAAACCCCGTGGCAGTTTTGTTATCTTGAAGATGGCTGTAGATCCACCCCCATGGATGCCGGAGCTGGGGGAGCTCTGTGAATCACAGGCTTGGGGACTCAGTCTCCCCGACAATGAAACTGGAGGATTGGGTTTGACCAGGTGCACGGTGTGACTGCTCCTCCTCTGCTGCCCATGGCAGACATTATTAATCCACTACAGCACTCATTCCTAAGGGCTCTCGGAATCCTTTTCAACTTGGAGCTTCAGGCAGCCCCTATCAATCAACTAGATTTGGCACGGCTGATGCACCCTCCAGACACCAGGGAACTCTCCAAGCCTCCGCCGGGCTGTGCTGAGCGAAGACTGCACCTGCCCGCCAGGAGACAACCCGACCCACAGTTGTCCCTGGGGGCTTCCCAGATTTGTGGAACTGGCACCCCAGCAGGTGCCTAATGCTCTTTTAAAAAATTTTTTTAAATCCCTGCTAATAAATGTGCTTTGTGTCAGCATCATTCAGTCCCCTCTGGTTCTCTGCCTGCCACCCTCAGCTGGGACTTCTTCAGAGAGCTGTAAAAATAGGTGGTGTGTGTGTGTGTGTGTGTGTGTGCGCGCACACAGAAGCAGCAGTCCCAGGTTTTTTGTTTCCCTGCTTCCCTGCTCTTCCAGGGGGACTGGGAAGATGGAGAGGGAAGATTTCACAGTGAAAGGAATGTGCTCCGGAGGGAACCCAGCGTTGTTTTCCCTGTAAAAGCAGTGGAGGAGGCGGCTGCAGGCAGCACTCACCCTCGGGTTCCACACCCATCCATGGGGCGCTTCTGTAGGGACTGGAAACAGCTCTCAGGAGACAAGGCTAGGCCAAGCCTCATTAGGCAGTTGACAACTGGGTCGCAATGAGCACCAGCGAGCAGCTGGCTCCCACGCCATTCCCTAACATGCAGTTTGCATGTTCTGGAGTGGGGTGGGGGCTCCAGCAGGGTCTTTGCTGCTCACCTGCCCCAGATGCCGCTCAGGCTGGTAGCAACTGATCTGGGGGAAACCTTAGCCAGGCTGGGATGAGCTGGAGAACGGGAGGTCCTGCCTGCTCCTCCTGCACCCTCTGTACTGAGGCTGGCGGTGGGGAAGGGGCTGGAGGTTGAGAGGTCCACTCCCAAAGGGAACGGCACAGGTCCTGGGATGAGAATACAGTGTGCTTTGGGTCCAGACCAGCAGGAGACTCCAGTTCAGGAGTGCCTCCAGCCTAGAGCTCCTTGAACTTGAGTCTGCCCTTGTGCTGAACAGAAACATGTGGCCCTAAAGCCCCAGGACTTGAATGAAACTTTTACGCTTTGTGCTTTTCATTCACTTATAATTATAAACCCAGAACAAATGAGTAAACGAGGGCAAACAAAAGTTACAAAAGTGATCCAACCGCCTGAGAACAAGTTCCTGGGATGGGGAATACTGTTTTGCTGAAAACAGAATCCTATGGGGGAGTGGGAAGAGGGGGCAGAGGGCCAGAAGGGGGCTTCCCAGCCACAGGCCACTAAGATGAGGCGAGCCAGGAGAGGGCAGGGTGAAGGCAGCCAGCATGTACTCTTGGCCGAGGGCTGGTCCGGCACAGCCAGGCTTCCTCGGGGCAGAGTGATGTGCACAGACGGTATGGAGGTGACAAGGTGACAAGGAGTCAGTTTTGTTTGCACCTGGGGGATGGGGGGGGCAGAGGTCTCAAGCAGGATGTGACAAAGCAGCAAAGGCTTGAAGGAGGGGAGGCAGCAAACCGCCTGGCTCAAGCACCCTTCTTCCAGAAAGTCCTCCAGCATCGTTCTGCCCCACTCCAAACTGCCACCACTTTGCCTGCAGCCCCTGCCCCCTTACTGGGTCACACTCCCGTGGTCGTTCACCTCCTGGAGGTGGGCACCATGTTCCTGCCATTAGGCCAGCTCCATGCAGGCTGGGTTTGTGTGCTCTTTGCTGTTGGATTCCCAGCTCCGGTTGGGTGCTGTGCGGGTGGATGAAACCCACTTGTCCTCCGCGTACACGCTCCCGATGGCAAAAAGCTCACCGAGCTCATCTTCCTAACCCACTGATGCTGACAACAGGCTCCTGGTTTATTCAAAAGGAGAATGACAGCTAATGTGAACATCTCATTCCTTGGGTTGGAGGGGCAGGCAAGGCCAGAAGAGCAAGCAACTGCAAGACACCATGGGCGCTCAGTGGGGTCTCTGCCTTGGGATCCACCTAGTCTTGTTTCAGAGCAGCCCAGGCTGAGGACTGGGCCTTCGTGCATCCGATAAGCAATTGTGGAGCATCTACTGTGTACCATAGATTGTTCTAGAAGCTGGAATGTGGCCGTGAACAAGGCAGGCAAACATCCGTGCCCCTCTGACATTCAAAAGCAGGAGGAGATAGAAATAAATAAATAAGGTATTAATAGCGTTATGGGGGAACAATGGACAACCAAAAGCCTAAGTTGGAGAAGAGAACAGCCTCGCTTAGAGGGGTCCTGGCATACCAGAGCCAGGAGTGAGCCATGAGGTTGCCTGGAAGAGCATGCCAAAGGGAACAGTCAGTGCTAAGGCCCTGAGGTGGCTTGAGGAACGGCACGAAACCCAGGGTCGTGAGGGCAGGGTGTAGGGATGGGTCAGGGAGGAAGCGAGGGACCAAGTGTCCATCTTGGCTATTACCCTCACATCCCGTTCTTGCCCGGGTTCTCCCAAGGCTGGGGAGGAAGCATAGGGACCGGAGGCATCGGAAGGCTCCTCTGGGTGCTGCTTTGCTCACATGTCCAATTCTACGAGGCACTCCAGGGGGGCCTCTCTCTTTCTCCTTTCACATGGCAGACAGCGAGCTGGCCAGATCCTGGAAAGCACAGTACCACGACTGTAGGGCTCCGGTGGCCAAAGTAGCAGGGAGTGGTGGGAGGCAGGTAGGAGGGCAAGCAGCAGGTGCAGGGACAGGCTCCACACCCAGTGCCTGCAGAAAGGGAGGGGGCTGGCAGCTGCTTTTAGCACATCTCTGGGAAAGAGGAAGGCACAGGGAAGGTTCCAGAAATGGCCTGAGCCATCCCTGTGTTACCTGGATCACACTGTGAGCAGCACACGAGTGATGCCAGTGCCTCCTGGTGCTTACTGGTCCCCCACATGTCCCATTCCTGGTCCTCCCACTTGGCCTCGATCTGGCCCTTGCCCAACTCTACCTCCATTTCCCACCTGGGCAGACAGGTGGCAGTAAGACTGGAGGAGAGGGGAGTGTGGTAGAACTTCCTGCTTGGATGTCTCATCACGGTGGTCAGTGTCGCAGCACTGGCTCTGGGGGCTGCCAGGTCGTGGCTAGGCTGCTGTGAGCACAACCACACAGTGCATCCTTCACATTGTCTTCTCTTTTCATCAGGAGCGCAGCCTCCCCAGGCAGACCCCCACTCTACCGCCTGTCTTCTAACAGGTGTCATGCCTACCTTGGAACCATCTGAGCAGCCAGAAGCAGGAATGTAGGGTATTGGGGTGTGGCCTATTCCATTCCCTATGTCCCCAAATGCTGGGTTCATTCTGCAGAGCCATTTGGCCCTCACTTAGGAGCGACACCCTTGCACCCAGAACTGCTGAGCCGGCTGCCCCGGCAAGGCAGGAAGACTCTAGTGCCTGGCTACCAAGGCTTGGGGGGAGGGACAGACACCCAAGACTCCTCACTGTCCAAGGTCATCCGCCCTTGACCTGGATGGAACCATAGGCGTGCTGGGGAAACCAGTGGCTTTGGGACAGCAGGAAGTGCACCCCCCACTTCTCAGGCTGTCAGCTGCCAGAAAGGGCAGTTCATAGGTTGCCCAGTGACCCATCCCCCTAGATGCCAAGCACTGCGCTTTCAGGAGGCCGTGAAACAACGGCTCAAAGTTTGGGTTTTGTGGTCAGTTGGCTTGAGGTCGAATCCCACTTGTTATTTACTGCTTGTTGGCAAGTTTTTCCCTGTAGAAGTCTTGGTTTTGTTCGTTGTTGAATCCAGCCACGCAAGGAATATGGAACACACTATGACCCGATTCCAGGGTATTGGGATCCAATGGACTCAGAAAGTCAGCTCAGTGAAGGAGGCTTTTAATGCAGGGCATAGATTTTATTGGGGTATCTGTGTCATCTCATGCAGGGAGACTTTTTACTGTCAGCTCCACTTCACTGTCATTCCATGCCCGACACTCAGGGGTAAAAAACCAAGTTGGGGTTCTTGGGGGGAAACATCCCTGTGTGCACAATTCCGGCAGTATTCTGCCACCAGGGGGCGGTGCCCAGCAGGTCTGCCTCACAGCCAAGCCCAGCTAAGAGCCCTGGGCTGGATGACGGTCGGGTTTAAGCACCTAGAATTGCCAGGTGTGGGCAGCCGGCCTGGATCCAGGTCTGTACCTTGACATGCTGCGATGGACACAGCAGGGACCCTCCACATCAGCTGGACTTTTTAGCTTGTCTCAGGGTCTGTCACACACAAGTCCATCTAAAGCTAACAGGACGTTCCTTAGATAGTGAACCCAGGCTCACAGAGGTGACCTGGCTGCACAAAGCCACACACTTTCACTGCTATGAGGCCAAGCCAAGACCCCGCCGAGGCCTGCCTGCTGCCACCTCCAGGGACAGAGACAGTGAGGGGGCGGGTGTAAGGAGCCTATTTGGGAAGCCTGGAGCCTAGCTCTTCCCTGCAACCAAGGTGACTTCAGCCCATCTCTTCTCCCACTTCCCCCCAGGAATTGCAGGGACCTGCTTCTGGGGATCTGTGCAAGCGGGGGCCTCTAGGACACAACCAATATGAGTGACTTTCTTGGCATCTTCAGGGCTGACAATCCTTCCCAGAAGTCACGCATCAACTGGCCACGGTCTCACCATCATTTGTACTTGGAGTCTGGGGCAGACCCAGGGCTTGGAGAGCTGTGGTGATGCAGGGGCCCATGGCTATCCTTCTTTCCCCTTGAAGATGCATGAGACACAAGCCATTTGGTCCTCCAGTCCCACTGTCATGCTCCCGGGAAGGCGGGCGAGGCTCTGAGAGAACGTGAACTACTGCAAGGGGTCCTTGACCTTGGCCCCATCTCTGCCACTGCCTGGAGTTTGGAGCTCCTCACAGAGCAACAACGGGCAGGGCATAGGGCTGCTTGTGCTCTGGTACCAACCACGGGGGAGGAAAGAAGGAAAGAGTAAGCACTTCAGAAGCTCAAGAATCCAGGGGTCCGGGGGGCCTGGCTGGCGTGCAGCCAATTGTGAGAAAGCACAAGCAGGGGTCAGCAAGAGCCGCAGCAGGCTCGGTGGGAGGAAGGGTATACCCCACGTGGGGAGGCCTGGGTGCCAAGGCTGTGCTGGTGCCAAGGGCTGTAGGGCAGCACGAGCATGCCCTTAGATCTCAGGACCCAGGAAAGGTGCACGGAGAGCCAGGTGAGCCCAGAAAGGGGTGCCTGGAGGACTTGCCCCTTTCTGATGTTGGATCCCATCTTGGTGGATTTCCTGCAGTCAATCATGCCTGAACATTTCTTGTGTGTGTGAAGCCTTATGTCAAAGTCATTTTCCACCCACGATCTCTTTCTACCTGGAGAAGTTGGCTGGTCCTGGCCCAGGGGGGTGGGGTTAGGTGCTTGACTCTGCTACATCTGCCCAGAGCCCCTCAAGCCCTGAAGTCGCTGTCCCCTGGGGGATGAGGATGGCACGCCAGGCCATGCCTCAGCCCCCTGCACTTTGTCCAGAGCTCAAGGCCACCGTTAAGGGGCCATCTTCAAAGCCTCCCCCCCACCCCAGGGCTCCTGGGCTCTGACTGCCCTCGTGCATTGGGCGGAACAATCGGGTGAGCCTGGTGGAAGGCCAGACCATGATACCCTCCAAACCCCGTCGCCTGTTCACCATGAGGGTAAGGAGGCCCGCCGAGGGAGAGTGATAACTTCCCCAGCTCTCTCTGTGGTGAGGCTGCCTCACCATAACCTCCGTTATCATTGTTATCAGCAAGCATGGCCAGCAGAACCTTTAGAGCCTGCGCGCTGTGCTTGAATTCCTCCGGGCCTGGCAGTGGCTTCAGCACTGATGTGGTCTGCATTTCTCAGGTCACAGAAGAGGAAGCATGCACGCAGCAGGACCCCTGGCGTGGGCTGACTTCAGATTGCCCCCAGATGCCAGGACTGTTCAAATCCGAGGCTTCCATCCTCGGTCGCTGCTTCGGGAAAGCTCATCCTCTCGGGCAGCCTCAGTTTCCCTACCTCGCACATCCTCGCTTCGCTGTCCCAGCTGCTGAGGCCGTGCATGTGGGGGTCGCCCATGAGGAGCTGCAGAAGGACAACGTGCAGAGGAGACGGTGGGCGCTGCAGGACAGCAGGCCCTGAGGCTGCTCTGCGAAGGGCGAAGCGCGCGGGGATCGGGGAGGGGGGCACGTGCTTGGGTGCAGGAGCCCTGCAGGCGCGGGTCCTCTAGGGGCGGAGACAAGAGCAGCGTCCCTATCGCAGCAGTGGCTGGGCGGTGGTCCCGGGGAGGCGAGTGGTGGGCCCGAGGAGGGGATGGAGCTGGCAGGGGGGGTGGAGGAGGAGAGCACGTGGACCAAAGAGGCGGCGGGCAGCCCCGCTGTTTTGAAAAATGCTTCCTGTTTCTTTAAAGGCGCTCGCGGCTCGGGCGGCCGGGGCCGGGGAGGCGACGGCGGCGGCAGGAGCTGCCTCCTCTCCGGACGGCGGCGCTGACTGATCTGGCGAACTGGGCTTCTGTGTAAACTGAGGCTAAACAAACACAGATGGAGCGCAGCGGGCGTTCTCCGGCGGGGCTGGCGCGGCCGCAGCGACTTGAGATGACACACTGAGCGCTCCAAGAGCGGACGGTCCCGCGTCTACCCCGAGCCGGCGGCGCAGCTGCCCCGGGGCGCAGGGGGAGAGAGGGCGCGCCGGCGGGAGCGCGGGCGGCCGGAGGGGGAGCGCCCGAGACTCGGCGGCGCTGAGCGCGGCGGCAGCCCGGGCCGAGCCGGCGCGCGGCGTGCAGAGCGAGCGCAGCCGGCGCGCCACCCGCCGCCCCACGCCCCTGCCCCGCGCGCTTGCCCGCGCCATGAAGCACATCCCGGTCCTCGAGGACGGGCCCTGGAAGACCGTGTGCGTGAAGGAGCTGAACGGCCTCAGGAAGCTCAAACGCAAAGGCAAAGAGCCGGCGCGGCGCGCGAACGGCTATAAAACTTTCCGATTGGACTTGGAGGCGCCCAAGCCCGCCGCCGCCGTCGCCGTCGCCGCCACCGCCACCGCCACCAACGGGCTGCGGGACAGGACCCAGCGGCTGCAACCCGTCCCCGTCTTAGCCCCGGTGCCAGCCGCTGTGGCGCCGGCCGTTCCCCCAGGTGGAGGCGCGGACGCAGCCGGGGAGCGCAGGGGCGCCCGCGCGCCGGAGGTCTCGGAAGCGCGGAAACGCGGCTTCGCTCTGGGCGCAGTGGGACCGGGACTCCCTACGCCACCGCCGCCGCCACCGCCTCCTCCAGCACCCCTAGGCCAGGCACCCGGAGGTTCCGAGGTCCCATCTTTCCGCGAACCTGTCCTGCGTCCCCGCATCTTGCTTTGCGCGCCGCCGGCACGCCCCGCGCCCCCTGCACCCCCGGAGCCCTCCGTGCGCCCCGCGCCCCCCACGCGCCCCGGGGAAAGTTCCTACTCGTCAATTTCACACGTAATTTACAATAACCACCCGGATGCCTCATCGTCGCCTAGGAAACGGCCGGGTGAAGCGACCTCAACCTCCTCGGAGATCAAAGCCCTACAGCAGACCCGCAGACTCCTTGCGAACGCCAGGGAGCGGACGCGGGTGCACACCATCAGCGCAGCCTTCGAGGCGCTCAGGAAGCAGGTAGCGGCTCCCTGCTCACCCTTCCCAGTGTGTGGGGATGCGCGGTCCAGCGGGTGGCTGGGCGACCCAGCTTGGCAAGCCCGGGGTAAGAGGTCCATATGTGGGGGCTGCGTCTGCGCTGCCCCCATGTCTTCTTGCCGTCCTTCACCCCCAACCCAGCCCTGGAGTACGAGCCTGTTGGCGCTTGGGATTCTAGCCCTTGTTCACTTTTCTGGTGGGGAATATCTGCCTCCCGGAGTCCCACGGTGCCTTGGGGAGCAGAGAGGAGAATGTGGGAATCCACCTCAGAGCGCGTACTGGTTGGCGTGGCTGAGGGTCTTGGTGCCACTGCTGGTGCTGTTGAGACCAGGAACAGTGTGAAGCAGGGTGTGGGAGTTCTAGACTGGGTGGGGTGAGGGCAGAGGAAGGGGGAGCCTGGTAGTCCTTCTTTAGCCCTAGCTTCCCTAGTGGGGGTGCGGGGCGTGTCCATGCTGCTTGTGGGCTGTGGACCCCGGGGGAGGGGGGTGCTGGTGGGTCGCTTCTCCTGGGGATCTGAGAGCAGGCAGCATGCTTTAGGGGTGCGGGAATCTTCCCTGCATCGCTCTGCACTGAGTGGGCCTCACTGTGTGACCAAATAGTACGCTGTGGGGGCGGGGAGAGGAGAAGCACTTAACCCAAGAACCGCCCACGGGAAGGAGTGGCAGGTCACAGTGCCACAGGCTGGCACCACCTCATGCTTCTAGGCTTCTCATTTTATTAGAAGGGAGCCCAAGGCTGGTGAGTGCCCACATCCTACTAAGGGAATGCAGCAGGGATGGGAGGGGGTGCTGGTGTAGAGAGTGAGTTGTATTTATTTATTTATTTTGAATGCTCAGCCACTGACTTGCTGTGTGACTCCAGGAAATTTACTGTACCACTCCAGGCATTAGCCACCAACATACTGTGAAATGAGGGCTCTCCCTGGGTCACTCTTTCTCTGTGAGAGTAGTGTGGGGGCACTGGTGTCTGTGTCCATTGGACCCCTGGAAGGGAAAAAAAAAACATGTGTCTTGCTTGGGTTTGGGGAACAGAGGTTGGGGCCGGATGGCCGTGACAGTCCAGACTGGGCCAGTGTTTGCAGCCACACCAGCTGGGGTCCTGGGCAGTGGGCCCAGAGGAGCAGTCGACCCCATCCTGGGCCAGCAGCTCTGGGAGTGTTGGGGTTGGGGAGGTGCCCTGCAGCCCGCTCAGTGACCCGGAAGGCAGAGAAACACGCCTGCACCTGTTTGCCTTGCACCTAAGGAAGCCCCTTCCAGCTTGGGAAGCCACGTGCCCACGGCTGCCCGGCTGGTGAGTCACAGGGCAGGGCTGGCTCCAAGGTCCTTTTAGTGCCAGTCTGGGGCCCTCTCTGTCCCTCCAGCTGCCCCTCTCCTTGCCAAGGGAGTGAATCCTCAGGGCTCTACGTGCTCTGACACATCTCATATGTCCAGTGGTTTTCTACTCTTTCCCACGAGAAATCCCATCTTAACGGATTGGTACCACAATGTGGCCAGGATCAGATCTGTCCATTTCATGGGCTAGAAAGCTGAGGCCACAGAGGAGAGAGATTCGTGCATGACAACCTGGCAGGGTAGGGAAGATGACAGAGGTTTCCAGAACATCTGCTTGACCCATTGTCCTCCGCTGTTGTCCGGGCCGGCCTGCTGGGCTGCCTCCTCACCCTCAGGTATCTGTGTTAACAGAGGCAGTGTGTGCACTTGACAGGCTCTGCAAGTTGGGAAAGGGTCTCCCTTCACTCCTGCCATGAGAGACAAGGAGGCACAAAGCCAGCTCTGCCAGGGAGCGAGTGTGTGTGCCCACACAGACAGGTGCATGGCCCTCCTGCGTGCGCCTGACAGCAGGCGGAAGGACCTGCTCCTGCCTGCCTCCTCTTGCCTCTGCCCTTCCTGACCCTTCCCTGGAAAGGCTGCGAGGTCTGAGCGGATACCTGCCTGTAGTTGAGAAGGAAGGAAATAGAGGCTGTGCACTTGTGATCACACGGCCAAGGTCAAGACCACATTGCACTGGTCTGATGGTGAGCATCCTGTGTGGCAACCCAGTACCCTAGTCTCCACCTGTGTGATTCACCCCACTGTCCCGTCCCAGGCCAGATGGGCTCAGGGCTGCCTTCCTGAGTGAGCCCTCTAGAAGCAGGAAGGGGACAGGGAGGGGAGACGTGGAGCCTTCCTGATACAGGACCCTGGTGACCTCAGTGACGCTAAGCCTGGTGGTGGCAGTGGGGCTCTGGTCTGAGGCACTGCTCTGGGCAGCTTCCTGGCATGGGGAGTTCTGACCCGCTTTCCCTCTCTGGGCTTCTGTTGCTACAACTCAAGTGGAACTCTTGCTGACCTCGTCAATGGCTTTTTTTTTATAAGATTTATTTTATTATTTTTTATTGGAAAGTCAGATATACAGGGAGGAGGAGAGACAGAGAGGAAGATCTTTTGTCCAATGATTCACTCCCCAAGTGAGCGCAACGGCTGATACTATGCTGATCCGAAGTCAGGAGCCTCTTCCGGGTCTCCCACGCGGTGCAGGATCCCAAAGCCTTGGGCCGTCCTCGACTGCTTTCCCAGGCCACAAGCAGGGAGCTGGATGGGAAGTGGGGGCGCCGGGATAGAACCGGCACCCATATGGGATCCCGGGTGTGCAAGGCGAGGACCTTAACCGCTGCGCCACCGTGCTGGGCCCATCAATGGTTTTTTTGGCAGAGAGCACTTGGAAAGATGCAGTGACAAATCTTTTTCAAGATTCATTCATTTATTCATTTGAAAGGTAGGGGGAGACTCCAATTTACTGTTTCACTCATCAAAATAGCTACAACTCGCAGGACTGGGCCAGAAGCCAGGTACTGCATCCTGGTCTCCCACACGGGTGGCAGGGACCCAAGGCTTTGGACTGTCCTTCACTGCCAGCACTGACATGGTAGCAGGAAGCCGGATTAGAAGTGGAGCAGCCTGAACTCCAGACAGCACTCTGATACAGGCTGCCAGCACCACAAACAGTGGCTTAACACACTGTGCCACAATCCCGGCTGTTAGAAGAAGGCTTTATTCGTTTTAATAACACTGATTAAACTGCTGTTCACCTGGTTCTGTCCTTGTGCCAGGCGGCATGCTAACGCCCGTTGCTTGTGTTAGTTCACATAGTGACTTGGGCACGCTTCTCATGTCCGTATTTTACACTTGGGCCTAGAGAGTTTGTCTAACTTGGCTGAGGTCATGCAGCCCTTTGCCATGCACATGGCCGCACCACTGTCACATGTTCTTCATCAGGCTGCGCTGTGGCAGCTCCTGCAGAGCTGTGGCCGCTGTCACCGCACCGCTTGGATTTGTGTCAGGCCTGCTTACAGTGTTGTTGGCAGACACCGGAGCCCTTCACAACTCGGCCCTGCAACCTGCCTGAGGCCTTGGAGCTGTCCACTCTGAGCGTGAGGAAGCCAGCCGGATCTTGTCCACCACAAGGAGATTGGTCGGGAGATGGGGGAAGAGGGAGGGATACCACAGGCAGGGGAGAGGCGCTCTGGTCGGCGGGCAGGGGCATTCAGGGCTGTCCAGGGCAGATGGCCAGGCTGCAACACATGCTACCAGCCCCAGCTGTACCTGAGGCCCCTGCGCTACTGCTTCATGTGCACAACTGGGCCTGGCCTGGCTGTGTGTGGGGCACCGAGGGAAAGTGGATCCTTGTTGGAGGCTAACCTGGAGTTGGGGGGAGGAATGTGGGCCTTGAGAGTGGGAGCCTGTGTCCCCACCAAGCTGTGTCACAGTGAGCAGGAATGGCGAAGGCTCCCAGCACCTGCTGAAGTGGCTTTTCCCTGGTGCACATCCAGGCCACTTCCCCTGCTGTCCCACCTCAGTTAGTGGACTGAGGTGCTCAGTGGTGGAGGGGGTTGGAGGAGGACATGGTGCTCCCCAGCTGAGCTACCTCCTTCTCTCCCAGATCTCATGGGGACAGAAGGGAGACTCAGCGGACCTCCTCAAGCAGTGCAGAGGGGGCCTGCACATGGGCAGGGGGAGGCTACAGAGGGGGTGTGTGTTGTACCTCGGGGTGTCACTTGCTGCTTTGCCTGCATCTGTGGCTGTGCATCTCAAGTGCTGCCTCCCCGAGTCCCAGATGAGCAGACTTATGGATGATTAAGCACATCCCGCGGGGTCACAGGGCAACAGGCTCTTGTCACTCGCTGTGTAGGGAGCTTTGAGTTTAAATAGACTGTACCCAGCACCTTGCCCTGCCCTGCCCCTCCTTGCCTTACAAGAGCAGCTTTGCTGGGAACCCAGCGCTCAGCCTCCCCAGGTGACTGGTGAGTAGGCACAAACAGGGGTCTGTGCCCAGCTATGTGCAGTGACCAGGGCTGCTGCAGCCAGGAAGGACTCTAGGCTTCCATGAGTGCACCGTGTAGAGCGGGCAGGAGCTGGAGGGTGTGTGCGTGGTAGGGGGTGGAGGGTGAATCGTGGGCTCTCCTGCAAGCCCTGGTGGGCTCCTGGCTTTGCTTCTCTGTGCTGCTTCCCCACATTGGCCCATCTTTCCTTTCACAGATATTCTGATGCCCATTTTACTGATGGAGAACTAAGGTCCTGTAGGAGTGGCTCATAGTAGAGCCAGGCCTTTGGGCTCTTGGGCCAGGGTCCTTCTTCTATTTGCCGCTGTTGACTGGGGTCAGGAGAGAGTCCAGCTTGGGAGCATATGGGACATTTGAAAATGCTAATGCATGCACCTCTGGCCTTTACATATTCCTGTGGCATGAGCAAGAGACAAGCTACTGCCTTTCTGATAGTTGGGTGTGTGATGGCCGGGGGGGGGGGGCGGTTAGGTGGTCCTGCCCTTTTCTGTGACCTCTGTCTTTTGACTGTGGCAGACGACAGGTGACCGTGGCCTGGCAGGGGTGGGCACAGACATTAGAGTGGGTGGATGGACTCTGGGTGTTCCTGGGATGCTCTCCCGTGGTTGACCTTGACCTCATCTTGCTCTATAGTTGAGCTGCCACACTGTATCCCAAGGCTGCATCCCCTCCCTATGCAGAATCATCCCAGCCCCACTGGAAACTCAGCCATTCTGGGCCCCTCTCTGGGCAACAGGGGTGCTCTGGGCTGTGTCACAAGGCTGGAACCAGGCCCCAGGGGTCCTTAGCTCTCCCCTGCCCCCACTCTAGGGGTGAGGAGCAGGCAGAAGTGCAGGCGGTTGTTTATTTGTTCGGGCTGATAAAACAGGATTCTCTGGGCTGTGCTTGACAATAAACAAGGCGTGCTGACATGCTGTCCTGCCAGCGTTTTCTTGCATGGCTTTGGAACTGTGGTCAGGGGCTGGGAGTGAAAGGTAGCGGCTTGGACCGGCAAGGGAGCTGGCTTGCTCTGTCACCTCCTCACCCTCCTTAGTTCAGGCAGTGTCCCAGTTCTGGAGCCTCCTTGGGGACCCTCTGCAGCAGCCAGGGTAGGGGTTTCCCTGACCTCCAGCAGGTTTTATTGACTCTGTGTCATGCATGTATTTCATTGCATTCTCACTGCTCTGTGAGCAGTGGGACGGGAAACAGAGGTGCAGGGAGATTTTGTTGCCTGCCTGGGCTCTGGTAGCTAGGCGGGGACCTGAGCCAGGAGTTGAACCCAGGTGACTGACAGACACATGTGCACTTTGGCTGGGTGCCAAGCAGCTGGATCTGCATCCTCAGAGAGAGAGAAGCGGGGGAGGTGTGCAGCTGAGGTCAGTACAGATGCTGGAGTCACAGGAGCATGGGGAGAGCACGTGTTTAGTTGTCCCGATTCCCTTGTCCTGTCAACCCTTTGGAGGGCTTGTGCAGGTGGGACCTGCACCAGGCTCATTCACCTGGACCCTCTCCCAGGGAATCACGCCGATACAGACTGCTGAATGAGCCCCAGTGACGGGGAGTACAGGACGGATGGGCATTCGGGGAATGCTCTTGGACAAAGGGAGATGGTTTTTAAAGTTTTCTTAGATTTTCCGTATCTATTTATTTGAAAATCAGTCACACACACATACATGTATACATGCCCCTTCCATCCACGGATTCCCTTCCCATCTAAGTTCTGACCAGGCCTGACCCTGCTTAGCTTCCGAGATCAGACGAGATCGGGCGCATTCAGGGTGGTATGGCCGTAGACTCCCTTCCCAAATAGTGATTTATGGCCACGTCAGGGTCAGACTGAAGCCAGGAGCTCAAAATTCCACCCAGATTTCCCACACGGGTGGCAGGGTGAGGGAGCCCCAAGCCCTTGGGAACTCCTCCACTGCCTGTGCAGGCACATGATCTGGAAGCTGGCTTGGAAGCAGAGCAGCTAGTAGCCACACTGGGTGGCACTCTGAGCTGCTGGCACTGCAAATAGTGGCTTCACTGGCTGCATTAGTTAAAAGCGTTAAAAGTCGGTGATGCATTGGTGGTTCCCAACCTGAGGTGGTTTTCTCACCTGTGCTTTATCCCAGAGTCTAGATTGGGGGTTTTCTTCCTTGGGACAGTGATCATTTGGGACCAAGTCATTTTTAGTTGTAGGGCCAGTGGGGCATCCTGTGTGTTGTAGGATGTTTGGCAGCTCCCAAGCCTCTGTGCTCCCAGCTCTCCCAGCTCCTTGCAGTGTCAAGAATATCTACAGGGACTGGCATGATGGCTCAACAGGTTAATCCTCCTTCTGCAAGCACCTGTATCCCATGTGGGTGCTGGTTCATGTCTTGGTTGTTCCACTTTCCATCCAGCTTTTTGCTTTTGGCCTGGGAAAAAAGCAGCAAAGGGTAGCTCAAGTCCTTGAGACCCTGCACCCACATGGGAAGCTGGGAAGATGCTCTTTGCTCGCAGCTTCAGATCAGCTCAGCTCTGGCCTTTGCAATTACTTGGGTAGTGAACCAGCAGATGGAAGATCTTTCTTTGTTTCTTCCCTCTCTTCCTGTAAAAAATTGCCTTCCAAAAAAGTAAATAAATAATAAAACACACACACACAAAGAAAACAAAGACAACAAAGGAAAGGAATAACTACAGATGTTGTCAGCTCTTCCTTCAGCAACAGCTTTGTCTCTAGTTGATAGCCCCTGGCATGAGGGGAGCATCTGCTCTGTGCTGGCACTGTGGGAAGGTCCAGGTTGCCCAGGAAGCCACATAGAGATCCTGAAGTCCCCAGAGAGGAGGGAGCTAGAGCCAGGCTTGCTTGTGGAGTGTCACAACCATGTGGGGAAAGCACACATCATCGCAGGAATGTCAGGGACTCTTGCTTAATGCCTACGGCTGCCTCTGCTGGACACAGTTCCCCGCCAGCACCCAGAGGGCTGGCCACGTGGGCTGCGGTCCTCATTGCCTCTGACTCACATGCATAGACAGTGGTGGAGAATGTTAACCATCAAAGGCTGTGTCTTTTGACTCCACCAAATCCCTTTGCAGTTAGCAAGTATCAGCTTGGTGATGAGTCAGTGACCGTGAGGCCAAGTCCGATGGGGGCTCTGCTTATTGTGTGTCTGCTGTAGGTCTGGCAGCGCCCAGCTCTGGAGGGCACAGAAGCAGCCAACAAGAAAGAAAGACAAGACACAGCATGTCTGTGTCTTTTCACTTGAGCCTGGGTTGCTTCCCCCTGGATGTCCTCCAGAGTCTCAGGTACCTGTCTCTGTTACCGTTTTAAGACTTCCATTTATTTTTTGCTTTATTTGAAAGACAGAAAAAATTGACATAGCATCAGAGATTTTTTTAAAAAGGGTATTAGCTATCTGTTTGCTTAGGATGTGTCTACTCTGGGAGGGTGGAGGAGTTATCATAATGGAGATTCAGTGTTTTTTTATTCAAATACTTTATTTTTATTGGAAAAAAAGATTTACAGAGAGAAGGAGAGATAGAAAGAAAAAGATCTTCTATGCAGAAGATTCATTGGTTCATTCCCCAAATGGCCACAACAGCCAGAGCTGAGTCAATCCAAAGGCAAGAATTTTTCCAGGTCTCCCATGCTGGTGCAAGGTCCCAAGGCTTTAGGTCATTCTCCAGTGCTTTGCTAGGCTACAGGCAGGGAGCTGGATGGGAAGTGGAGCAGCCGGGCCATGAACCAGTGCCCATATGGGATGCTGGTGCTTGCAAAAAGGAGGAATAACCTGTTGAGTCATCATGCTGGACGGCCCCTCCTCCCCCAGACACATACATGCCAAGATTCAGTGTTTTGATCCAAACTGAGTCACAGGCATGCACTGAGCCCCAATGTCTTCCTCGGCATAATGGGAGTGTAAATATGCTTCAGCGTGTATGTGTGTTTATCTGTGTGTGTGTATGTGAACAGCAGGTGCTTAGCACAGATTAAAATAAAATTTGGTAGAACACCCCAGCCCAGAAACACCCCAGGCCTCCTCACTCACCCACTCTTGCTACACCTGCTGACAGAGGCATGTGCCCACAGAAGCCTCCCCACAGCCCTCCTGACACCTTCTCCCCTCCTCTGCAGGTGCCATGCTACTCCTACGGGCAGAAGCTATCCAAGTTGGCCATCCTGAGGATCGCCTGTAACTACATCCTGTCCCTGGCGCGGCTGGCTGACCTGGACTACAGCGCAGACCATAGCAACCTTAGCTTCTCCGAGTGTGTGCAGCGCTGCACCCGCACCCTGCAGGCTGAGGGACGCGCCAAGAAACGCAAGGTACTCAGCTGCCATTGCTGTCACAGGGGTAGTGGTCTCCGGGGAGGACAGGCGAGGCAGGGCAAGGAGCTTGGGGGACACGCTGCCTGGGCCTGGGATTCCAAAGGGATGCGGGTCTCCTTGCATGCCTGGAATTGTGGGAGGGATCCTGCCTGGGTTATGAAGCTGCTGGGTCTCTGGGTCTTGGCTCTGCTTGGCAATTCAATGAAACCCTTCCTGATCTTGTGGGCTTCAGTGCTGAGCTTCCTGCATGGCCCTGATGAGTGTCCAATCAGGTCAGCTTGGGAGAGCCCATCAGCAGGCTTGGGAAAGGTGACTTAGTTGAAGTCGCATCCTGAAGCTGTGTATTAAGGTGGGTGATCGGCATCGTTTTGTTCACTTGTTCATCCTTTCCTCCTAGAGCGATTGTCTAAGCTCTAAGCATACACCAAGCAATCCAGGCAGGGGCATAAAGACCACAAGCCAGATTCTGGGTGCCATGCTCACAAACTGGTCAGGGAGATGCTTGTGCAGGTCGATGAAGGTGGGACAGACCGGCTTGTGCTGTGGAGGGGTGAGGCAAGGGCAGGAGCAGGCCCGGTGCGTTAGGGACAGAGCAGCTGCTGAGTGAAAGGGCATCTCAGGCTGTGGAGTTTGCACTGGAGCCAGGGGAACAGCTGGGAGACACCAGCAGGCAGGTGAGGCAGGGCTGAAGGAAAGAGGTTCTGCCCAGTCTGATGTGTGTGCAGGGGCAAGGGAATGGGCATGGCTGCTGCTTTGGATGTTTCTGGTCTGGGCTCAATGCAGCCTTCTGGAGTAGCAGGAAGGAGACAGACCCAGCATGAATGGGGCCTGTCTGTGAGCAGAAGCAGCAGCCTGCCCTGTATGTTCAGAACCAGCTGGCATCCTATGCATAGCCCTCCTGCTGTCTTTTTCCTTCCTGATCTTTCTGGTCCTCTCTTACCTCTGACTGCCCTCCCCCCCCCCTCCGCCCCGCAGGCCTCTCTGGAGGCTCTGCAGTTCTCCCAGGCTCCCCTCCCCAGAGCCTTGGGCAGGGAGGCCCTCTGTGGGGGCCCCAGACCATCACCAAGGAGGACCTCCTCACCAGCAGCAGCCCCCCGCCCTGTGGTGGGGACAGTGGCTCCATCGGCTGTGGCAGGCAGTAATTCCGCTTTGCATTCCTGGAAGTGATTTAATGCGGACCAATTAGATGAACTTCTCATCAAGAGAGTGAGAGAGGAAGCGCCCCTGCCTGCTCCGGCCCCCCTCCCATCCTCTGGGGAGTGACGCCCGCCTGGGTAAATTAAGGGCATGATTGATGGCTCCATGCGGCGCACACTATGACAAAGGGGATTTGTAAACTCTCCATGAACTTCCCCTGGCATTCTGCCCTGTCTGTCCTTCAGTCCCTCTGTCAGTCAGTCCAGGCTGTGGATGGGCAGCAGAGGGGTAGGCGCCCTCCATTTCTGCCCCCGCCTGTCCCCCTTTTCCCACCCACTGAAGGCAGACCATGGAATCCTTGATTGGGGCAGACAGTGTCATGAGCTGGGGACCTGGGAGAGGAGAGCAGAACTGAGCGTTGGCTTTCCCTGAGATGCTCTAAAACCTCAGCCCCTTGAAGCCTTTTCTGTCCCAGGGTCTGGTCCAGCCTGCCCAATGCACAGGTTGGGAGATTGAAGTGCTGGATGGTGGTTAAAGCGCATCAGAAACCCCAGCCCTGGGTTTGAATGAGTGGGGCGCCCTGAGTTTGAATGAGTGGGGTGCACAAGGCATGCAGGTGGTCTGAACTCACTCCTCCTGTGGGGCCGGCTAAGCCCGTGACGTAGCCTCGGAGGGGAATCTTGGGCTGCAGTGGACAGTGCAGGATGGGAACACAGGTGTGTCCTGTCTAACCTGCCTCCGTCTTGACTTCTCTTCCCCCCATCTGCCTGCTTGCCCCCGTACCCTAGTTCAGGCCTGGGGTCTTGCTTGTCCCCTGCCCTCAGTCTTGGAGGCCACCCAGCTGGGATGTAGGAGTGATCCTTGCCTTGATTACCCGTATGGTTCGGCATACTCAAATCCAGTCCGCACCAGTGGCACACTTCCCGCTTGGGTGGACTCTGGAGTCACAGGGAGCAACATGTTCAACTCCAGCCCTTCACAGCCCAGGCCCTATCCCTTCTCAGTAGGACCAGTGCAGCCTTTTCTAGGTGTGGCTCCAGGGGCATCCCAGGAACCAAAACTTTTGTCCACAGGCCCCCAAGCCATTCCCTCTGGGTTCTTGGATTCTTGGCCATGAATTGTCATCCTGTGGAGCCCTCCTTCCCTGCTCCCTCTGTGAGCCTGGCATGTGGAGGCAGCATAGGTGCACTGTTGCTCCCCACCCTGTCCAGCCAGCCAGCAGCACCTGTGAAGGGGTGAGCCAGGAGCAGCCAGGAAGAACGCTGGCTCCCCTCATGAGTCTGCAGCCTTGAGGGCAACACCGGAGCACAGGGAATCTGCTGCAGTGAGAGAGTGAGGTCAGGAACCTGGTCTGCGGGAGGCCAGTGTGGTCCTTCCTGGCTCAGGAAGCAGGTGAGTGGGTCTGGATTAGCAGGATGTGTGTGTCGGGAAGGGAAGCTCCATGCCATTTGCCATTGGTGTTGCCTAAGAGGAGACCCCAGGATCGGGAGCTTGGGGGTCCACTTTGATTTTGACTGGTGTGAGAGGGATACACTTTCTCTTTAGTCTGTGTTCCCGTGACTGCTGGCTGTTGTGTCCTTCCTGGCTGTTGGGTGCTAAGGTCCTTTCTTGTTCTTTTGGGAGATGAGGTGACCCCCAGAGCCTACTTGATCATCAGGTCCTTTTTCCCTGGACCTGGACCTACTCCATATCTGTAGTCTTAGAGGCCAGTCTTATAAAGCAATTCTGGATGGGTGTGTGACAGCTTGGCATTCCCCCTCCCCCATTCCAGTTTGCTTTTTGTTGCTTGTATAGAGTGGGTAACATAGAAAGAAGGCAGGTTGGTTTGGGCCCACGCTTGTACAGAGCGGCAAATCCAAGGACATGGCCCTGGCCCTGGCGAGGACCTTCACACTGCATCATGACACAGCAGACGGCATCCCATGCTGAGGCAGTGCAAGGAGCCAGCTTTCGCCCTTCTTCCTGTAAAGCTCCCCCATGCTGTGGAGGCCTCACGCCCCTGATCATGCTGCTCCTAATGCCCTCTGAACACCATTAACACGTGAATGTGGGGACCAAGGTTTCTGCACTGAACTTTGAGGGAATGCAGTTAACCTCTAACTCTGTGACCTTGACCAGGGATGGAAGTTACAGGCAGAAGGAGTGACTCCGGCCGTGCACCTGTCAGATAGCCTTACAGGAGGCTGAGGAGCCACAGTCTGCGACCTGAAGGCTGCTGAGCTGTGGGCAGGTGTCCGCCATAGCAACTGTGGAGCTGCGAAGCTCACGGCTTTTGCCACTGGGACTCAGGATGACTTGAGCTGTTTGCAGGTACCCAGGGAGGCTGGTTGTTCCTCCTGCAGGGTGCTTTGCTAAGATATGGAACTCAGTTTCTGATGAGCTGCCCTGTCCCTCCGGGTCTGAGTTAAGAGCAGAATCACAGGTGAGCTTGTTTCATGGCCAGGTGCATCCTTTGAGGCTGGGATGAGGGGACCCACATCTTTAGATCAGGCAGTTCTCCTTTTCTGGGCCTCCCAGGCCGTGTTGTAGAGGGTTCAGAGCCCTCCTGGGAAGCCCCCCATGGGACCAAGCCCATGTCAGAGGCCACCTCGCAGAAAGACAGAGTAGAAGGAATGGACAGCTCTGGGGGGCGTTGAGCCCTGACTCCAGCTGCAGCTGAAGATAAAGTGTGCATTAAGCACCTGGCTCTGAGCCATGTCTCTGCAGCTCCTGTTTCTGGGAGCTTCTGAGGACGATGAGGAGGAGGGAAGAGAGGAAGAGGAGGAGGCAGAACTGTTCTTGCACACCTGGATGGAGTGGGTCCCAGACTCTGAACACCTTGCACACCTGGGCTGGACCTGCAGAACAGAAAGGAGCCCTCACAGTGTAGGGCATCACTGAGTAATAACAGCAGTGGCCTGAGCCTGGGCCAGTAGAACCATGCGTGAGTCCTGCCCTCAGGTGGTTCATGGATGCCAGGCTGGGGCATGGCCCAGAGGCTCAGGCAGCAAGGGAGGCCCCAGGAGTGGGTGCCTGCAGCCACCTGGGTGTTTTGAAAGTTGCTACAGAGATCAGAGTGCCCTAGAGTCCAGATGGCATGTGACCATCAGGGAACAGGGGTCACATGCCAAGTTTGGACTTGGTGCTTTCAATGGCAGCATCGACCCCTCGCACCAACCCATCCCACCTGGTCAGAACTGGTGTGGTTCTGAACCATGAAGCCCAGACTCTGAGAGCCTGGGAAACCTGTCTGTGACCACCTGGCTAGCAAGAGAGCTGTGCTTGTCACCTCTCACTGGCCTGTCCTCTTGTAGGTGGGCTAGCGGGTTGGAGGGGCTTCTTGTTTCCCCAACCTCTGGGCCAAGTCACGGAGTTCAAAGCCATTTGCTTTCAGAGCCCATAGAATCCATCTTACACTGGGCAAGGAGGGAAAGAGGCAGGGAGTGGGGCAGGGATGGGAAATCACCATTAAATTTCCTTTGAGTTATAAAAATGGCTGCGATTTATTTATTTATTTATTTCTGGCATTCCAATGACACAGACGTTTGTTGCCAGCTGTTTGTTCGAACATGGAGAGTGCTCGCTCAGCTGCTATTTCTCCTCTCACATTTGACACTGGAAGGCCCAGTGTCTGGCAGGGGCAAAGTGAGCTGGGGAGGATCATTAGTGGGGCAGTTCCCAGGTGGGCTGAGCTGGTGGTCCCCTCAGGGTGACATGGGGGTTTTCTGTGTCCGCTTCCTTTTTCAGATTGCTCTCCCCACACCCTGACAGGTGCTCACACGTCCCCACCCTTCCTTGGCCACACATTGGGGAACGCCTGCAAGTGTGGGCCTTGTACACAATGAGCAAGAGCTGAACTTTCATGCTCAGAGAAGACAGTGACATGGACAGCCCCTTCTGACTGCCTCAGGAAGGCTGAGCAGCTCCCCCAACCCCGGCCCCCTGCATCTTGTCTTTGCACCAAGACCCCCTACCCACCCAAGTTTGGAAACACCTGCAGGGGCACAGCAAGCACCAACCCCTGAGAACAGTGTCATAGCTTGATTGGAAGCCCAGGATGGCACGGCTCAGCCAAGGTCTGAGCCACAGTGAGTGAGTGGCTGAGCAGCCCCTTGGGCAGACAAGGACTCAGGCTTCTGCCCTTGACCCCTTGACCACTGCAGCTTAAACCCTGGCTCCTGCACCATCAGTTGGGACCAACATGTGACCTGTGCTGCAGCCCCTGCTTTCCAAGCATGTGAGTTCTCCTAAAGCTTGCCTCACCCCAGGTTGTAAAATGGTACTGATAAGTAGGGACCCCTCCCTCAACCAAGCAGTCATATCAACTACATGGTGAGCACCATGTGTACCTCACCCACCTATCCTATCCTTCAAGGACTGCCTCCTGTGTTAGAGGAGAAACGGAGGCAGGAGATGGGCTGTCACTTGGCCGGCACCATACAGCTGGGGTGTGGCAGGGCCCCTTTCATCTCTTGGGTTCCAAATTCCGAGCTCTTCAGCTCCCTGGGGCCTGCTTGCCCCCTGCAGTTCACACATGGCCCGGCACAGTGGTGGCCTGTGCCTGGGGACAGTGTGGGGCTCCTAGATGCCCAGTGTGGTGTCCCTTGCCTAGAGCACCAGCTCTTGCATAAGTAGCATGCAGAGGCTTCATTTAGCCATGGGGAGCCAGGAGCCTGCTGCTGCTGCTGCTGCTGGTGAGGGACCAGGCAGGGCTGGGGGCAGTATGGGGGAGGCATCATCAACTCTGAGCACCACCCCCAGGGAGGGCAGCACCACCAGCAAAGCCTGCCACCGGGTGAAGTCGCCTGGCAGCCTGGGACTGCAGCTGGGGAGCACGCCTGGTTCCCATTGGGGCGCTGTGGTTTTGATTAGCTGAGCTGCTGGAGCAGCTCGGGCGGGCCTGCCTGCCTGCCTGCCTGCGGTGAGGCCCTGGGAACAGCGGGTCCCCCTCCCCCGCCCTTCTCTGCCCCCCCTCCTGGCAGCCCCAGACTCCAGATGTTCCGAGCGCTCGCTGGGAAGGCCTGCTGGCGCCACGGAGGGCAGAGGGCAGGGAAAGCACGCGAGCTGGAAGCCCGAGCACTCAGTCACCGCAGGCCTTGGCAGCCTGCCCGGCCCTCTACTGGCACATTCCCCAGCTCTCCCCTGGCCATCTGTTCCCAAAAAACCCTTTCAGAGCCTCATCATCACTCAGCCTGCAACAGCGCGAGCAGCTGGTGTGGAGGCAGCAGGGGAAAGCGTGCAAAAGGCTCTTTGTGAGAGAGGAAACGCGCTTATGAACACAGGGCTGGCCGCCGTAAAAGCTGGCGGCTGGAATTCGGGCTGCCCGGGCGCCGCCGCCACCCGCCCATGGTCCCCTGACTTTTTATCTCTGGTTTGTGTGTATTTTTTCCCCCTCCTTTTGTTTGCTTTTCATATTGTTTCTTCCTTTTCTTAACACCAGCGGTGACCATGTTTTCTCCTCTACGCTGCCTGCCCGAAGGCTACCTAATTAGTTTCCTGAACACTGCTATACTTTTATTTTTTTTTCTCTCTCTCTTCCTCCCTATCTTTGAGCTGTTCACACGAGGGGTGACTGCTTTCCCCAGAGCTGGGGACAGATGAGTGAGAGTGGGCCTGGGGGGTGCACGGAGCGGCTGGAAGGCAGGTCTGCCTTGGTTGGGGTTCCTCACCAAGCAGTCAGCCCTCATCCTGCCCAGGCATGCTCAAGCAAGGTGGGACAAGATCATCACAGAACCCAGAGGGAGCTCAGCCACATTCACCGAGGTGCCCAGCCCCGCAGCTGACTGCAGTATGACACCAAGCCTTTTTAAAGAACCGGCTGCTGCTGTGGCTGCCAAGGCTTCTGGGAGACGTCTGCTTGGAGGCTCTGGGCACCTCCTCGGGGCAGTCACCCAGTGGTCTGTGTGGGAAGGGGAAATGGGGTGGGGGATGTTGATGTGGGCTTCTGGGCTCCAGGGCTGGCAGCTGGGAGGTGGACCCTGGTGAGGGGAAGGAGAGAACAGGCCCTGGCAGCCTTGGCCTCGCTCACACCCTGGGGACCCTTCAGGAGGAGCTGCCAGGCGCTGCCAGGTGTCAGATGTGAATGGGGGCGGGGGTAGCGGGGACACCCTGGACAAGAACAGGGGCCTGGAGTTTCTCCTTTGCTTTCTCAGTCCCCTGCACCCCTTTTCCATTGCTCACTCTCCGCCGCCCCATCCCAGCATCCCCTCACTCCAGCTTAAAAAAAAAAAAGCGCCTGTCAGGGGCACCATGTGGGTGGCCGGCTCCCCCCCTCCCAGCCTGGGACTTGGGGCTTCAGAGGGAGTTTTGCATTTTGCATGTGCTTTATCCAGACCACTGCACTTTATTCCTCTTGCTTGGCTAACTCCCTGCTCCCCCCCACCCCCTGGGCCCAGTCCTCCTGTTGATTCCCAACATCCTCGGGCTACTCAGCCCACTTTCTCCAGGGCTGTCTGCCTGGCCTACTCCCACGTGCACCAGAGGGGCCTTTAGGAGCTGGGTGCCCAGGTGGCCTTGTCCCCTCCCACAGCCTGTGGACTCACCTCGAGGTGCCTTGGGGATTTGCCTGGGGTATGGATGGCTCAAAGGATGAGAACTCTGAAGGCCTCTGCTCTGCCCACACTTCTGCCCCCTGCCCAGGACCTCCTGCCCCTGCAGAAGTCAGTCTTTGTGGGGCTCAAGGAGCCGCAACTGGCTTAGTACTCCCTGGGAATTCTAGGGCACAAGGGGACAGGCAAAGAGAGGACAACCCTGCCTAGCACTCAGTCTTTGTACTTTGCACAGTGAAAGATGTGGGATGGGGGAGGGCAGCAGGTGCCAGGACCCCCCCGTCTGGCCAGGGAGAGGTCACCCCCTTCCTGCTTTTGCTGCTCCTACGCCTGCGAGGAACTATTGTCTTTCTTGAGCTCCCAGGATAAATGCTCCAGATTGCCAGGCAGGGAGCTCGTCCCTCCTTTTGCTGGTTCACTACCCAAATGGCTACCACAGCCAGAGCTGAGCTGATCCGAAGCTGGGAGTTAGGAACCTCTTCCGGGTCTCCCATGTGGGTGCAGAGTCCTAAGGATTTGGGTCATCCTCTGCTGCTTTCCCAGGCCACAAATTGGGAATTGGATAAAAATTAAGCAGCCAGGACTCAAATCAGTGCTCATATGGGATGCTGGCACTCCAGGAGGAGAATAGCCTGATAATGCCACTGCACCGGCCCCACTAGTCCATCCTTTAAGTCTGTCCTGTTTTGCTGCCCAGAATTAGTGGCTGCCTGGGGCCTGTCCCTGTCTTCTTCAGCCCTTGCCAGGCACTCTACAGCTCTGCCTGCCCTCACAGCAGCCCCTGCTCAGGACCCCCCAGGGGCTTCCCGCAGCCAGCAGATGAGGTCAGACTAGCAGGCCACTTGACCGTCTCCCCCATCAGGTGACCTGGCCCCAGTCTGTCACTCCCGTGTCCCAGATTACTCTCCAGCAGTGCAGAGCTCCGGGCTCCCAGGGCCTATTTTTGGCCTATGCACTCATGCCTTCCTTCTGCCTGGAGTGCCCTTCGGCCCATCTGTCTGGCAAACTCACGCTCGTTCTGGACCAAGGCTCGGCTTCTTCTTGACCCCTAGCCCGTGGCTCAGCCACCACCACCACCACCCTGCCCTCTGCCCTTAGAGGAGGGAGTGCGCACTCTAATTCGGGATGGCGTCATGTGATGAACTGCAAAGCATGACATAAAATCCGAGACTGTGCTATCCTCCCTGTGTGATAGATGAGCTGTCGTGACGTGGCACTGCATTATATTTTTAGGTGGGATGTTATGTGAGGGATTGCGTGATGTGATATGACATCTGTCAGACCACATTGCATGGTGCCAGTTGTGTGCCTGCTTCTCGCTGGCCTCTTGTGAGACTTTTCATGTTTGCCTTCCTTATAGCGGGTCCCCGGGATGATGATGTACCAGGCCTTCCACTTTAGTCCGCGCAGGAGGGCTGAATATTACCATGCTTAAGCCAAGGGCTCCAGAAAGGGAACCTGGCCAGGGAAAGGTTCCTCTGGCTCCCCTGGGGTTAGATCTTTTCCTGTTCTATTGAGACAAGGATAAACTTTTTGTTTCAGTTTGTGAAATTGCTCAAAGCAGCAGTTTAAACTATCTTATAGTTTTGCTGGCTGCTGCTTTCCTGCTGCCAGCGCCTCCTTGGGTCTCTGCTTCATGACTGCACAGAGGCTGCCACAGCACTGACCACTACAGCTCGAGCTACATCCAGGGAAGGGAATCATGCTGGGACAGCATTGTTTTTCTCACTAGTGGGGGTCAACCCTGCTCACACTTCCTTTGCCTTAAATGTGAGAAAAATATGAAAACCTGTGAGCTAGGGGCAGGAGGGTCAATGGCCACATGGCTCATCTCAGCCACCTGGTGGTGGTGGATGGTGGTGGTGATGGGGCTGGGGAGGCCTGATTTGTGGCAGGGTGATTTTCTGGTCACAGGGCTGCCCAGAGCCTTAGAGCCCTGCTTCTGCGAGCTGGCCCAGTTGTCACCACTGGATGGGGATGGACAGTGCCTGCCTGGTAGGAAGGGGGTACTGGAAAGCAGCTGACAGCCTTCAAAGGAGCCCATTGCAATTAGTCTGCATCCATTGTGCACAGCACTGATGCTCTGCTGTCTTAGAGTGTCAGACCTTCTGGTCACCCTCATGAGGCTGGGCTAGCTCTTGGGCAGGAACAGAAATGGGCACCCAATTCACCATCAGCTGTCTGGTTGTGGCAAAGAAACAGACATAATAAAGAACAAAGCCAGAGATCCACAGGCGCCTGGAGGGGGTGGAGAAGGTTGGGACCTTGGAGTCCTGGTGGACTGCTGGACTTGACCTTGAGTTGCTAGGAGGAAGCTGAAGTACATCCTGGAACAACTGAGAAGGCAGGGAGTGCCTCAGGGATGCGGAGCAGGCTGCTGCAGGCTGTCAGAGCTCCCGGAAGCCTGAGGCTTCCTTGCCTGTGGCTGAGTGGTGCTGGTGCCCTGAGGGTATAGGTGCTGGGCAGCCGGACTACGTGTTTCCTATGGGAATCCACCAAGTCTTGAATGGAGCCTGGCCTGGTCCCAGTACACATTTCCTGAAACAATGGAGGATCGGAAGTGGGAGAGAATGCACTTGTTGTCTGTTGTCTGCCATAGATTGCTGATGGGCGGCTTCTCTGGGCCCATAGCAAGGGAGGTGCTGGGGATCAGGAGACGCCGTACGTGTCCTGGGGTTTCCAATGGGCTGACGTGTCATGAGCAGACACACCGAGTACATGGCTTTATGGTCTTGACCCTTCCTAACAAGTGCATGCAGTATACCTGATGTTATCAGTTTATAGGAAGAGGCTGAGGTCCCACGGCTGGTAAAACGGAAAGTCAGGATTTCAACAGAGGCTGTCAGATGCCCTTCCTGCCGTGGTTGACCACTGTGTGGTGTTGCCAATGAACATGTGAGTGGAGACCTCTGAGTGTGTGTGTGTGTCTGTGTGCGTGTACCTGTGTGTGTGTGTGCACCTGCACACATGCATGAATAAGAATCTGGTCTCTCCCCATTCCCAGTCTCTCCGTTGTGCAACTAGATGGTCTTACCACGGCGGACAAGCTAGTTAGAGGTCCCAATGTCCCCTGCTGGATCCAGAACGTAGCTGGGGGAGGGGAACAGTTGGGGGACGCTAGAAAAGGGACATGGGTTTTCTGGTCTTAAAATTTTATTTGCATGACATATACCCTTTTGTGTGTGTGTGTGTGCGTGTGTGTGTGTGTGTGCGCGCTGAAATTTGATTATGTGTGCTGTCTGCAAAGCCACTCTGTATGTGCCCCGACCCCCACCCTGGTCCTCAACTATGCACAACTTAGCTCCCCTCCTTTTCATCTCACTGGGGTCTTTGCAGAGGCTGTGAAGGCCAGCATATTGGCATGGACCGACTGACCTAGCGCTGCCTGGCCAACCCCTGCTGTCCCTTTGTGGGAGGACAGATGCAGAGGAGTGATGCAAGGGGCTGGAAGGGTGTGTGTGTATGTGTGTGTGTCTGGGAGGGACCCATGTCAGGACCCTCTGGGAGGGTACAAGAGCCAGAGCTTCCTCCAGCCTGGCTGAGCCACTGTCGGTCCAGCCAGTGACTCCCTTACAGCCTGGACTAAGGTCATGGGCCGTGGGAGCTGCTGGGTCTGGCAGAGCCATGTGCAAGTTCAGTGGGGATGGCCAGCCAGCCTCCCAGGATGGGAAGCAGATGGGCAGCTGCAGCAGCTGTGTCCCAGGCCTCACCCGGGGCCAGCTTGTCCCCTCCAGGGCCCTGGACTGTGGGTGGGGTGGGGTGGGGGCCAAGAAAGACAGATAAACTGACAGATGAGGAGAGACAAACAAAACAGAAGCCAAAGAAGAGTTGGCACAGAGACTCAGAGCCCAGAGAGGGAGAGAGAAACAGACAGGAGGCTGGCGGCACTGCAGTTCCAGATGGCAGTAGCACGCTGTGGCCGTGCCGCAGACTGTGGCTCTGGACTCCCACCCCGGCCACCTTCCCTTAGGCTGCAGGAGTGGGAGGCTGAGATGCTTCAGAACCAAGGAGGCGGCACCTGGATGGGGGCCTTGGGCACCCGCCGGCTTGGTTTGCCAGTGAGGGGGACACTATGGGCTCTTGGGATTGAGAAGTCGGCCTTGCTCTGCCATATTCTGGCCTGGTGGTCTGGGCAGGTAAAGCAGCCATTCTGGTTTCTGTTTCCTCATCTGCAAGATGGGAGCAGTGGGTGGCCTCTCCAGGGTGTACAGAGGAAGTACCTGTGCCTACGCTCAGCTGCCCCCAACACATGCACGGGCAGCATGGGGGTGCGCATGCACTTGCTTCTGTTGCCGGGCTGTGGGAGGACCAGGACACCAAGGGGGACACCCATGGGAGCTAGTAGAGTGAGTGAATGGTTTGGGTACTCAAGCCCACAGGAGTTCATAGCATGCTGGGGCTGTAGGAAGAGTCAAAGTGCCTGGAAATTCAGAGCTGGAGACAAGGGCGTCGGGGGGGAGGTGAGGATCCTGCAACTTGTAGTGAGGATGGAGAGCTGGTGGGTAGGGCTGGGGTTGGGACTTGTCTTGGGCCTGGCATGTCCTGCCAGTGGGTACAGGGACTTTGGACAATGTAGGAATGCTTGCCCAGAGTACCTGGCTCTCAACCCTACCTCTGGCGTCTCAGCACAGGAAGAGACCCCTCATGCCAGCCGCTCCCAACTGGAGAGTTCTGTGTGTCACCCACTGACTGAGGTTTGACCATATCTGTTGTTCTCACCAAATTGGGGAGGGTGTTTCCTGGCCTGGGAAGCTGAGGCCTCTGGGAACCCTCCACCCCAGGGCAGTCTGGTTTTACCTGGCCAGTGGCATTGAAAAGCACAGAAAAGGACTGGGCTGAATGCATGGCCTTGACCCATGTCAGCAACATGCCCAGCTTCTCTCTCCCTGGGCCAAACCTCCAACTCCTGGTGCCTGTCTCAAAGCTGGCACCTTGTAGTAGTGAGTCAATCAATCTTAGCAGAAGTGACTTTTTCTGCACCCCACCCCTAACCCCTACCCTTGCAGATGCTAATGGTTCCCTGTAGATCTTGGCCATGGCTTTGAAACTCTTCAAGGCTGGGAACCTCCCACGGCCCTCCCGGCCTGGACACAGTGTGATCCTTGATTCACACCATGTTCCCGCCCTCAGCAGCCAGCAGCCAACTCCAGCTGCTCATAAATTTCCTGCCTGTCACCCATGGCGCCCGGGGCCAGGCGGGGCAGGCGGCGCTGCGGGCAGACTGGCCCCTACCTGCTTCCAGTTCCCTGGGAAGCTTGGAGGCTAGCAGCCTAGGCCTGTGCTTGTACCTAAAATAACCTCTTGCAGAGCCTGGCCCTCAGAGAGGCTGTGAAAACAGATCTGTCACATGAGATGAGTGGGCCTGCTGGTTAAAGCCCCAGCTGACAGTGGTGTTTGCACTGCACTGCAGAGCCTGTGTGCGATACTCCAGGTGCTTTCTTGAGCGCTAAAGTAGCTGGAGGGGGCTTGGGCAAGTTCGTGGGAAAGTGGAACTCAAGGATAATGCTCATTTCCATACACTTGTTGAAGCCCGCTGGGATATGCAGAAGCAATCATCCAAATGCTATCAGGGTTTTCTCTTGGTGAAGAGATGAAAAAAGTCATTGTTTTTCTTCTGTCCTCTCTGTAGTCCCACCTTTCTCTATAATTAACACTACCTACATGATTTTAAAAAGATTAGCACAAGGCCTGGCACAGTAGCCTAGTGGCTAAAGTCCTTGCCTTACGTGCACCAGTGGGGCCACGCTGGTTCATGTCCTGGCGGCCCCATGGTTAGGTTTTAAAGTGCACTTAAAGTTCTTACGATTCTTACAGTCACTTAAAGTTCTTAATGTTCTTATGTGCAGAAAATTTCCCACAGCCAAGCCCTCTTTTCACGATTAGTTTACCAGCCAAAATAGCCAAAATCCCAGACTCAGCGAGGTGCTTTGGGAGGTCCTTTTATTCCAACTGGGTAGGAACAGGAGTGTGAGATGGAGGGGGCAGAAAACAAGAAGGGACATGTTTCCTGCTATGCTGGAGGATGGGGGACTGCCAGGGCAGGGGAAAGGGGCAAGATGGAAGATGGGGGAGAGCCAGGTAAAAAGGAAGGGCAGAGAAGAGGAGGGCAGAGAAGGGAAGGGGGAGAGAAGAGAGAGGGCACACATGGAAGTTCATCCTATATAATCCCGGTGAGCCTGGAGGGTATGGGGGCACGGGAAATTGGTGGAGAGGAGGGGCTGTGGGCTGACCCCAAGGACTGGTGACTGAAATTATCTGAGCCTCAGGTAGGTGGATGGGAACTTGGGGGCAGGGCCCAAGAGAGACTGGGGGATGGGATTCTCAGGTAAGAGGCCATGGGGTTACATCTCATTGGTGGATAACCGGAAAGTTGTGAATTTCATGAGCTGTGGGAAAGGGGAAGCAGGATGTGGTGCCAGATCCAAGATGGGATGTTCAAATAAGCCAGGAGCTTATTCTGGGTCTCCCACACAGGTGCAGGGGCCCAAGGCTTTGGGCCATCCTCCACTGCTTTCCCAGGCCGTAAGCAGGAAGCAGGATCAGAAGTGGAGCAGCCAGGACACGAACCTGTGGCCATATGGGATGCTGGTGCGTGCAAGAAAAGGATTAGCCAGTTCGGCTAGTCCGCCAGACCCTATCTTTTACTTTTAAAATAACAATTGATATGATTCCCCCTTTTTAGAGCAGACCAATTTAAAAAAAGCAGCTTTCAGGATGTCAAGCCATTGGAGATTTTTTCCCCCCAATTTGGTATCCAAATTGCTTAACTACAGACAAATGTATCATTTGAAAGTGGTGACAAAATGGGTGAGCAGGTAAAGTGAGCATCACAGAATGATGTGACTTGGAAAGGCAAGCTAACTGAGAAGGAAGATAAAATGATTTTGCCAACATTGCCAGAATGGTAAACTTTACTCCACTGTGGTACCCAGAAAGCAGGGCACCCTGAAAGCCGGAGACAAGGTCAAGAATCTGGGGAGGGAGGAGAAGAGGGAGGATCAGAAATAACGAGAAACTGGAAGTGAGCAAAAACAGAAGGCATGAGGCTGTTCCAAAGCTCACAACAGTTGCCCACAATTATCTGACGGTTATACAGAGGTTTGACGCTAGGGCTCACTCTATTCCATGGGGTATAAATGCTACAGGAAGGGGAATGCCCATGTCTGGAAATCATCCCCTGCTTGGGTAGTGATGGCTTGGGTAGTGATGGTTGGGTGCTGTGCTGGCACCGGTGTCCCTGGCAGTGAACCAAACAGATCCCAGCCTTGTACTCGGGCACCATGACTGCAAGCGAGTGGACCAAGGGCAGGATAATGTCTCATGGCCATGAACTCAAGCAGCTCACTGCATTGACTGCTTCCACGGGACCGGGAGGTCAGGTTGGGTGGAGGGCTCATGCCGCTTCCTCTAGAGTAGCATTGGACCCTGTTTGGAGGACAGCTCCTGTGGCGAGGGCTGTGGGGCCCTAGCTACAGAGGTGCCCTGGAGGTTGGACTGCTGCGGGATGCTGTGCAAAGAAGGGAGCTGTGGGACAGTATCACATCCCAGTGGGGAGTGCTTGCTTACACACACACACCCCTTAGAAAAGGGTATCATTGGCAGGCTTGTCTCCCATCCCTTAGCCATGGCTGATGACTATTTGGTGTAGGGAGAGACAGCTGAACTAGGCTGGACCAGTCAGCTTCCTCCATTGGATCTTCAGAGTTGGGATGCCCGGAGGCTGGGTCGCTGGGCAGGCAGGCAAACAGCAGTGGTAGCTCCCTGCACTGGCCCAGTGCTGTCACTGGCAGGTACCTGGAGGGCAGAGCCACAGGTTGCTGTTGCTAAGCCCTGTTAGTTCTTAGCTGCCTTCCCTGGCCCCTGCTCAGGACCTCTGCAGTACCCCATTGAAGCCTCAGATAGACTCTCCTTTCCCAGAGGGTGGGAATGAACAATTGGAAAAGTGCAGTTACAACACACACACACACACACACACACACTCTCTCTCTCTCTCTCTCTCTCTCTCTCTCTCTCTCTCTCCAAACTTGAAAGGGCCTTGACCTTGCAGAACTTTTCAGAACCTTTCATTGGAAAGGCTAATACGCAAAGTGCCTTTCCAAGATAGTGCTTCCCACACTCCTGGTGGGTGGTCTGCCCAGCACCCTTGGGGGCTTGCTAATCTTCCTATGCCCCCTCACAGTACATAAAGGGAAAGGGGTCACCTGAGGTCACGTGGCTGGCTACCTGTAGGGGAGAGGCTGGACTCCTCCCCCGCACAACCCCTACCCTGCAGGCTTCCTGGTGTCCTTCTCATCATGCCCCAATGGCTTAGATGGCCATCACAGATGATGGGAATTGGGTCCAGTGTAGACCCCAGAGATGGGGTGGGCTCAAGAATCTTGTAGGTCAGGCTTTGGTGAGAGAGATCCCCATGTCCTTCTCCCTGGCCCCTCCCGTGGGCACTGGCCTTTGCCACAGCAGGGAATGAGAGCCGGGCCCCTCCCCACACCACAGGCAGGCAGGACTGAACACTGCTGGATCTGTAGGTCTGGCCGGCTAGCTGCCCGCACTGGGATGACGCGGGCAGTAAATCAGCTCCCGGGCCACAGCCCCAGTGCCATCCCCACGGGTTTCCTTTCCGCTTCTTAATCCTCTTCCTCAGACTCAGTAACGAAAAGCAGATTCCTGCTGGGGCCAGCCTTGCGCAGGGGAGCTCTGGGACTTACCACATCAGCATGCCCCACCCGCCTCTCACTTTTCCCTCTTCAACCGCTCTGCTACTCTATGCACTGGAGAAGATTGCCTCCCTCCCGCCGCCTTCACCCCAGCCCTTGCCTGCCCTGCTGCTTGCAGCCTTGCTCTATGAGGCTCCCCACCGCTCTTCTCCCTACCATCCCTGGTCTGTGGTTTAGCAGGCCCTCCAACCTTGTGGTTTGGCTGTGGCCCAGCTCGCTAAGCCTCCTGCAGCCAGAGCAGCCCCTGGGTGGTAGGATCGACAACGCTGCTGTTCTGGATTCAGATCGTGCTGCCGCTGGCATCCCACACTTTCTTTCTCGGAGGCTGGGGTGGCTTTCCTGTGCCGTGGGAAGCTCGAGCAGGTTGTCCACCACGTTGGAGGTGCCCGGCACATGTCTTACTTGAACAGGCATTTAGCTGTTTTGAGTGGGGTGGCAAGAATCGGCCGAGAGGGAGTATGTGCGAAGGCCACGTTCGGGCCATGCTGCACCGAGCTGAGGGGCTACTGCAGCCTCAGGGTGAGCCTGCAGCCCTCTCACAGCCTCCTGACCAGCAGCCCAAGCAGTCATCCCCGGGGAGCCCGGCCTACCTTCCTGTCAGTTTTTTCTCCAGAACACCACCAAGTGCAGGGCCACCAGGAACTTAAAAATGGTCAAGTCCAGCAGTTCTCTGACTTGGGTTCTCAGAGAGCCCAGGGCCCCCCCCCCAACACAGACCCCCCTACCTCTGTCAGGCCCCCTTACCCAGCTTGTCCAGATAGTACTGTGTTTCTCAGTTCTCCGTGTCTCAGTGCCAGACTTCCTTCTTACCTCTGAGTGACAAAGTGGGTGGGCTGCTCCAGCTGTGCCATTTATCAGATGGGAAGACTGCGGTCCAGGGTCGTGAAATGGTCACCCAGCCAGCCAGTGACTGCAGCTGGAGTCAGCCTCTGGTTTAGCACTTTTGTCTCAACAGTAGAGGGGGCAAGGAGCCATAGACCATGGCCATTCCAGTGGTAGAGGGAAAGAGACGGGCTCCCAGGCTGCAGGAGCGTAGTAGCCCAGGGTGGAGGTGGGCCTGGCTCTGGCAGCCCTCAGAGGCATCAAGTGACCCTGGGGACTATAGTGACAGCACCGGGGTCCCTCTACTTCCAGTGGTCCTGTTTGCTTCCCTACACCAACAGAATCAGCAGAGGTAGAGAGGGAGCGTGGCAGTCTGGGCCCTGCACCCACAGCTGCTGCATTGCAGGTGCACAGGGGGTGCCCGTATGGGTGCCAGGGATTGTGAGGCAGTGCTGTGGGAGCCAGTGCCTGTGCAGGCATCTGGATGGGGAACAGGAACTGCTTCTGCTGACTGCCTATTTCTTTCAGGAATGACCAGCCTGGGTGCCCGAGGACGTCTCTGTGGGCCTCTTTCTGTGGAAGCTGGGCCCGCCAAACCCGACCTCTCTTGTCCAGTGCCATCGCCGCTGCCATTGTCATCTTTCTCCGAGATGCTGCCAGATGCCCAGTGTACCTGCTGCCTCTCAGGGCCGGACTGAAGCCCCCCCCACACCCACCCCATCTCCCTATCACCGCCCGCATCACCCAGCTCTTCCACAATGACTTGGCATTTTGTGCCTGTGCCTGGCACGGCAGGGAGAGGTCGGCTGTGTTCTTGCTCAGGGCCCAAGGGCTACACTGTCCAGAGGCAGAGGTCCATTGCCAAAGATTCCACAAAAACCCGGGACAGAACGGGTGTTGAGTCCAAGCGGGAAACCACAGCGCTGGCTCTGTCCCACCTGCTGTTGCCCATCTCAAGCCAAAGACGGGTCAGCGGTTCCACAAGAACTCATGGCGAGGGCCAGGAGCGGGGTCCTTGGCAACCATGGGCAGCATCTTCCCCTCTGGTGGGGGACAAGATGAACCTCTGAAGGACCTTTGCTGGAGGTGCCTGGAAGGGGCAGGGGTGGGGCTGGGCTCCCTGCCCTCTTTCTTCCCTGTTGCTGGCTGCCCAGGCCTCTGCTCCTGATTCCTGGTGCTCCCCGGACCTAGACTCAAGCATCCCCTGAAGAAAGGACATGGGGAAGAAAAGCTACATGGTCATCACCGCCCCATTCCTGCCCCGAGGGACTTGCCTTTCCCCCTCTGCAGGGCTGCCTAGCCCTTATCCCTCTTCTGTGACTGGGCAGTTGGAGTAGTGCCCTGTTTGGAGGCCTGCTGTCCATTACTGGTTGTACAGGCCTGGCAAAGGGAGGATGGGACCAGGGGGATGGGCCAGGGTGGGGGTGGAGAATAGGGGGGAGGAAGCAAGTTCAAAACCAAGGCTGGCTCCTTCCTTGTGCTAAAAAAGCCAAAGCTGTTCACATCTGTGCTCCACCATCTGCTTCAAATTGAAGTAAAAGACCCAACAGGTAACACAAAGTCTGGCTTGGGTTGAATGGGTTCTGTGGGTGACCCGGGCATGGGCCAGTTGTTAAGTGGGCACCTGTGATGCTCAGAGCCATGCCGGGAGTAGTGTGTGTAGTTGAGTGTGGGTGTATGGTTCTGTGTGTGTTGGTATGAATGTGATTGTGTGATTGGCTGAGTGTGTGTGTGTTAATGCCAGTGTGTGCTGACTGAATGTGTATGGCTCTGTGTGTGTGAGTGTGGCTATGTGTGCATAGTTGTGCAGCTCTGTGTGGCTGAGGCTATGTGTAACTGAGTGTGATACTGTCAGTGTAAGGTAACTGAGTGTGTGATTGTGTAGCTGAGTGTGTGTATTTATGACAGATAAGAGGGGTGGTGGAGGGTGTCCCCACCCTGGCCTCAGCCTGCGCTGGCCACGAGCCCCAGCAGAGCCCTTTCCTCTTAGCACTGCAGTCTAAGCCACAGCTTGCAAGATGGAGACAGGTGTTATGCTTGCCATTTGATGGATGAGGAAATTGAGCCCACCCTGAGACAGGAGCAGTGCACAGCAGAGCCCAGGCCTGAGCCACGATGGCTGCCATCCCAGTCCCCTCTTACACGCTTCCCACATCGTGCCTAGCCCCAGCCCTGGGGCACTGTGGGGCCTTATCACATTGCCTTGCCTCTGTGGGCTGGAGACACTGAGTAAGAAATCAGAAAGGATGGTCAGGGCAGGTGAGGCAAATGAGGCAGGGAGTTGGGGCGGAGGCTGTAGCCACATGGTATGGTGCAGTCATTGGTTTACCCATGTTGCGGTCTCCTCTCTGCTCCTTGGCGTGCCAGGAGCATCTGCAGGTGGGGCTGACCGTGGATTGTGGCCTCCTATTGCAGCACCCTCTGCCAGGGACCACGATGTGTGGGCCGACCTTAAATTTCTGGATAGGCACAGAAGCAGGTCCTTGGAACTAAGGTTCCCTGGGACTCACCCAGGCGCACCGAAAGCACCACTCAGTCACCCTCAGAGCCCCCCAGGAACCCTGGCAGGGCTTGCTTGGAGAGCAAAAAACTATTGACCTACAAGGCCCCTCTGTGTGACAAGAAGGTGGGGTCCCCCAACCTGCTGCTGCGGCAGAAATCAGTCAGAGCCTCTCCTCCCTCCCCTGCCCTCTGCACACACCACCTCATCTTTGCCAAGCAGCTGCTGTTCCCCCTGAGCCCAGCTAAGCAGAGAGGCAGGTCCCGTGGCCTGCGTGGTTCTATGTGGAGAGAGGAACCCACAGATTCTGACACCCTCAGATGACTGCAGTGCCTTCAGGAACTTTAGCGAAGAGCAAGCAAATGCTCCCTGGACTCTCTTGGGATAGAAGCCACAGAGTTGGATCTTGAAGGATGAATAGAAGTTTTCAAAGCACAGGAGTCAAAGTTTTCTGTGCACAGGTATTCAGTCCTGGTAGGACACTGCAGTCTCCCAAGGTCATGCTTAAATATTGTTATCAAGGGTTTTCTTTTTAAAATTTATTTAAAATGCAGAGTGACAGAGGTAAGGAAAGAGAGAGCTCTATTTGCTAGTTTACCTCCAAATGGCTGCAATAACCAGATCTGAGGTCAAAGTCAGGAACCAGGAACTCCCATCTGTGTCTCTGGCAGGGATGGCAGGACCCCAAGTACTTGGGCTACCATGTGCTGCCTCCCCAGACAAGGAGAATAAAGGAAGGACCCTCTGCAGCTGTGCAAGCAGCTTCTGCGACAACACGAATCCCCCAGCTGCCAGGAGGCTGGCCAGGGGCTTGAGGTCACAGAACCAGTCTTAGGGGCTCCTCTTTGCATCCTTCTCCTAGGTTCCTTCCGGAGCCCAGAGTGGTCATCACCACTCTGATAGTCTGTCCTTTGCAAAGGCCAGACTCATACATCCCCTTGCATGTCCACTGAGTGGATCCACACTGCTGATCCTGCCTCGCCTTTCATGGCTACTTCCGACTTCCCTGCCCAGGAGGACACTGAGACCCCAAGGAGCCTTGTCTTTCAGAAGGCAGGGAGAGGACTGGCTTCATCCTTTGCCCACCAGGTTGTCATCTTCCCAAGTGTCTTCTGGGCCTCAGACAAATGCTGCTAGCCTCCCCAAAGCCAGGTTCCCAAAGACTGTAGACCGATGGGTTCCATGGCTTACAGCTGTGGATGGGGAGTGAATTCCAGGGAGCAAAGCTGAACTCAAGTTCCTCTCCACTCCCTAGGGCCTTGGCAAAGTGAGTTCTTTGTGAGTGAATGACTAAAACTGAAAAAATACGGCAACTAAATTTTTCCCCCTTTGTTTCCACAAACTACCAAACATTGAATTTGTTCAAAACCCGCAGAGAGGCGACCCAGGCCCAGGAGGAGTTCCCAGGGAGGAGGTCCTGCTGGAGGGAAGCCCAGCTCAGGGCTCTGCCCTGTACTGTGCCTGAGCCTTGGAGTACCTGCTCCGGGCACACAGCAGGTGTACCCAATGGGCACGGACGAATGAGTTCACAGCCCATCACAGGCATCGCTAATCCACTGCTGCTCTTTTCTCTGGCACCCTGGCACGTCTCTCCACAATGCTCCAGGTAGTTCGCAGAAGTCAGCTGAATCCTTGAGCTCTCTCTGCCACCCTAGTCCTGAGGTAGGATATAGGCTGGGGACTCCCTTGGGCCACTGCCAGGATGGTGAGATTTGATCGTATGCTAGGAGCCGAGCCGACTGTCTCCAGTCTGGCTCCCTATATCTCTGGTTGCCCACTGACGTCTGCCATCCTTTCTCTCTCATGGCTGATGGGGTTAAACTTTGCAGTCTGTCCACAGGACTGTGACCTTCAGACAGCCGCGCAGGCTCCCTGACTGCCCCCTTGGGGACAGTTCCCTGGCTGTCCCAGCGCCTCTGACGTAGCCCAGTCTCCTGCAAGTCTGGCTGGGCCCCCAGCTTGGCTGTCCTGGAGCATCAGGCCAGATCCCATGCTGAGCCTTTGCTCTCAGCCTCCCTCCCTCCATCGTGTCCCTTGGCCCTGGCTGCCCACAAAACAGCCGACTTCCCGGCCCTGTGTTGGCTGAGTTTCCCTTCTCTCTGTCCTGGACACCCATACCCCACCCTTGGATCTTCTGGGAACCAAATTCTTTCAATCCCATAACCAGGGATGGTCACAGGGGCCCTGCTTCTGGCTTGTGGCTGTGCTGGTGGCGACACTATGACCATGACCTTGGTGCATGCCTAGGCCCCAAGGACTCATCTCCTTTCACTCAGAAACCAACGTGTCTCCGCCCCACCCTGTACAGCAGGAAGCAGGCCTGGAGTCACCCCGAGGGTTCTCGGGGGACCCCTGTGCCCTGGCTAGCTCTGGACTCACCATTTCTCTGTCAGCTCCCTTCCCTCTGGCTTGGGTCAGCTCAAGGCTGCCACCTTACCTCAGTTTACCTAAAACATCTGTCACACAGGCAGGGGTGCAGAGAGGCACTATTTTTCCTGTTCCCAATAATTAGTAATAATGATAATACTCAGCAAGTAAATCCAACAGGAGCGCTTGCTTTTGACTTTCTTTCGCGCAGCCAATCTTGTGTTTCTTTCTGACAGGCCCATCACATTTCCGGCAGTTACCAGTTTCCGCTTCTGGCTTGGACCCTGAGGCTTAGATTTCTGGGCTGTGACTCACTGAAGTTGTCCCACAGCCAGCACGTAAATCCAGTCTTTTTTTTTTTTTTCTGACATCCTCCTGTGCTCACTGCTGCTCTGTGTCCCTGCCACAGCCAGGGCTAACATGACACTGTGCAATGAGAAAGACAGTGAGAAAGTGGGACAGCTGGTTGGGGTGCTCAGCCCACCTGCCCTGAACAGGTGCTCAGGGTCCTGCCTCAGAGCGGGCTGATGCCTGCCCTGGAGAGCCACATCCTCCTCCCCGAATCCCTGGAGCTAAGGCTTGCCCAGAGGCAGCAGCACAGGAGGAGGAGCGGACAACGCCATCTCTCCCGCCAGACAGTCGGACAGAGCCAAGCCTCTGCCCTAAACCATCTCCGAGGCCATCTGGTTCACAGACCGCAGGCTTTCATCCTCTGGATTTCACATTCAAGCCCACACTAGAAGTTTCTAGAAAATTCTCTTGTGTGTACACATGTGCACAACACATAATTTTGTTTTGAAGAACTTGAAATGCTTTCGAGTCCCAGGAAAGAATCTTCTTTCAGGATTTTTTTTTAAAAAAGATTTGCTTATTTATTTGAAAAGGAGAGTAGCAGACACATACACATACAGAGAAAGAGAGGGAGGGAAAGAGAGATCTTCCATCTGCTGCCTCACTCCCCAGATGGCCACACAGCTGGGGCTGAGTCAGGCTGAAGCTGAGGAGGCTGGAACTCTGTCCAAGTCTCCCACATAGGTAGGTGACAGGGGTCCATGTACTTGTACTCATAGGAGATGCTGGTGTTACAGGCAGAGTCTTAAACTGCTGCGCCACTACGCTGGACCCTAGGGAAGAAAATTTTTGAGGACCATGAAAGCAGCTAGATTGAATAATAATAACAATATAATATGATCTGATATAATTTATTACTATTATTACAGTTTGTATTGGAAAGCCAGATATGTGGAGAGGAGGAGAGACAGAGAGGAAGATCTTCCATCTGTTGAATCAATCCACAAGTGGCTGCAATGCCTGGAGCTGAGCTGATCCAAAGCCAGGAGCCAGGAGCTTCTTCAGGGTCTCCCACATGGGTGCAGGGTCCCAAGGTCTTGGGCTGTCCTTGACTGCTTTCTTAGGCCACAAGCAGGGAGCTGAATAGGAAGCAGGGCTGCTGGGATTAGAACTGGCACCCATATGGGATTCTGGTGTGTGCAAGGAGAGGACTTTAAGCACTAGACTACCACACCAGACTCTGAATTTTATTTTTAAAACAAAACTCGGGGGCCTGGCATGATAGCCTAATGGTTAAATCCTCGCTTTACATATGCCAGGATGCCATATGGGTACCGGTTCATATCCTGGCTGGTCCATTTCCCTTCCAGCAACCTGCTTACAGCCTGGGAAAGCATTGGAAAATGGACCAAAGCCTTGGGACCCTACGCCTGCATGGGAGACCCAGAAGAAGCTCCTGACTCCTGGCTTTGGCCCAGCTTGGCTCCAGCCGTTGCAACAATTTGGGGAGTGAACCAGAAGATGGAAGATCTTTCTGTTTTTCCTTCTTTCTGTAAATCTGTGTTTTGATAAAAAATAAATACAATCTTAAGAACAAAAATCAAACAATAAACCATCTCAGGGCATGCTACTGCACACAGGTCTCCGTGCCCCTTCCCGGTGTAGCAGGGAGCTGGGGACAGTGTGTTTTGGATGGGGAAGACCAGGCCTTGTAAGTGCACAGGCTTAGCAATCCCCTCCGCTGGAGCCCACAGCCCAGCCCGTCCTCCTTCTAAGCACTGAGAAGTTCTACTGTAGAAACATCCATCGAATGTTGGGAACTCAGTGTCTCTCAAACTTAATTTTCTTTAGAACAAATTGTTCTGGTGATGGGCACATAAAACAGTAAGTATCATTTCAGCTGTTTGCAAGTGGATCATTAATCGGTACTGATACATTCACGTGGTACGTAGCCTTCACCATGAGCCACATTCCACATGTCTTCATGGCCCCCCAGAAAAACTCCTCTTTCCCGTCTCCCTTGCAGCCTTCACTTTCTCCATGGGTTTGCCCACTCCAGATACCCCAATTCCATTTTTTTTTTGTTTTGTTTCTAAAAAATACTTTGGGCCTGATGCAGTAGCCTAATGGCTAAAGTTCCCACTTTGCACATTCTGGGATCCCATATAGTTCTTTTTTTTTTTAAATTTATTTTATTGTTGCTTACATTGTATTATGTAGTACAGTTTTATAGGCGCTGGGGATTCCCCCCACCCCTCCTATACCCCTCCCCCCATGGTGGATTCCTCCACCTTGTTGCATAACCATATTTCAAGTTCAGTTGAGATTCATTGCTTGCAGATCCCATATAGTTCTAATCCCAGCAGTCCCATTTCCCATCCAGCTCCCTGCTTGTGACCTGGGAAGGCAATCAAGGACAGCCCAGTCTTGGGTCTCTGCACCCGTGTGGGAGGCCTTGAGGAAGTTTCTGGCTCCTAGCTTTGGATCGGCTCAGTTCTGGCCATGACAGCTACTTGTAGAGTGACTCAGTAGACAGAAGATCTTCATGTTAAAAGTATGGGTCTGGTGCAGTAGCCAAGTGGTTAAAGTTCTCACCTTACACGCTTGGGGATCCCAAATGGGCGCCAGTTTATATCCTGGCAGTCCTGCTTCCCATACAGCTTCCTGCTTGTGGCCTGGGAAAGCAGTCCAGTAGGGCCCAAAGCCTGGGGACCCTGCACCTGCATGGGAGACCCAGAAGAAGCTCTGGGCTCCTGGCTTTGGATTGGCTCAGCTCTGGCTGTTGTGGCTAGTTGAGGAGCTGATTCAGCAGATGGAAGATCTTCCTCTCTGTCTCTCCTCCTCTCTGTGTATCTACCTTTCCAATAAAAATAAATAGATCTCTAAAAATATATATTGTATTTATGTTTAATGGAAAGGCAGATTTACAGAGAAGGAGAGATGAAGGAAGATCTTTCATCTGCTAGTTCACTCCCTTAATGGCTGCAGCAGTCAGAACTGAGCTGATCCAAAGCCAGGAGTCTCTTCTGGGTTTCACATGCAGGTGTAGGGTCCCAAGGCTTTGGGCCATCCACCACCGCTTTCTCAGGACACAAGCAGAGAGCTGGATGAGAAATGAAGCAGCCAGAACAAAAATCAGCACCCAGATGGGATGCCGGCACCTGCAGGTGGAGGATTAATCAGTGGAATCATTGAGTTGGCCTAGCCCTAATTCATTTTCTGCCTCTGTACCAAGTGCCTAAGGGTGGATAACTTACAAAGGAAGAGGCTTATTGAGGCCCTTGGTTCTGGAAACCCACAAGCATGGTATGCCTTGGGAACTACTGCTTAGGATAGGGGAGTCCCACTTCAGTGCTAGGATGCAAGTCTGAGCTCCGTTTGCAGCTCCTGCTCTGCGCACCTTTGTAAGCCTTGCCCAGCCCTGGCATTTGGAAAGTGCACCAGTGATAGGAGATCCCTGTCTGCCCCGCCCAGCCTTTCAGATAAAAAGAGGTTACACATATAAAAGCGACACTCCAAACATTTGTGTGCATAAACGCACATCAGTGCATTAACAGCGGCTACTTCTAGGCTGCTGTATATGTTCTCTCTTTAGCTCAGTTGTATTTACCAAGATTAGTAAACACACTCCCTTTTGGGGGTTGAAAATGAAAAAAAAAATAAACATTGCTTTGAATGTTTGAATGATGATCAGCCTGTGGTGAGGACTGTGGACGGCTCCATGAGGGCCGTAGTGGACAAGGTCAAGGGCAAAAACACAGGTGTGGAAGATGGGCAAAGGGCCAACTCCTGCCATAGCCACTCTTCCTACGAGAACACTTGCCATTCCTGGCCCCAGTTTCCACCTATCAACACTGCCACATTGGAAACCAGGCCACACTCAAACCTCAGCACTCCCAAGAACAGGACCAGACAACCTTGGCCCTCCCCTGTGGATCACGTGATCCCAGAATCTGTTTGGGAACTGCTGGCTCAAGCAGCCATTACAATGCAGAGATTTGGGGTGGGTAAGACTTTCTCACCATCATCTCAGAGCCTGATACAGGAATTGGGCCAGTTCCGTCTCCAAAAACCGTCCAAGGAGGTGCCTTAGAAGGGGTTGCCAGGGTTAGTCTTGGGGGGGCTAAGCCCCCAAAGTTCCACAGGAAGCTTGGCCCTACGGGGTCATGGAGGTGCCTTTTGGGAAGATGCAGAGCCCGGTGGAGGTGCCATCTGCTCAGGCTGACTCAAAGGGCAGTGCTGGGCAGGAGCCAGCCTGAAGGGAGGGGATGTCCAGGAGGCCCTGGCCCCTCTTACCCTTCCCTGGCAGCATCTCCTACGAAAGGGGAGTGAGTGGAGTGGAGTGAGTGGAGAGGCTGGGCATGGAGGGGAGGGAAGCGATTTGGTCCTGGATTGAGCTTCTAGTGACACAGGGAGGGCACAGACCCCTCCAGCATAAGTAGCCGGTGGCCCTGGGACCTCTTATATCCCACACGGCTCGAGCGAGCGTTTCCCAACTGGCCCCCTGACTTGCCTGGGCTTGCATGCATGATGAAGATCAAGGGTCAGATCAAAAGCTCCACATGCAGGTGCTCCCAAGGCTCGGTTGGCTGAATGGAGCTCCTCCTCCCAAGAGATTAGCTTCCAGAACTGCTGCACAGAGCATCTGTCATTGGAGAGGTGACCAGGGCAGTAGGGAGTGACCCTTCTGGGGGACCTGGCCGGCACCCCAATCCCAGACTCAAACCTCCCCAGACTGTGGGCAGCCCAGCTTGCCCCTTCTGTGCCTGCGTGGTTTCTCATGCTTGCTTGTGTCCGTCTGCCTGACTGTATGGTACTCCTGGAAGATACGCGCTTTGCCACTCCCAGTGTTGCTGACCCAGGCTCCTGCAGGTCCTCAGCCCTGATGACGCACTCCAGGGGGAGCCCACTGGCTCCTGGCCACCCCTCTGTAGCCCCCAGGCCTGTTGTGGAGGGCCTGGCAGAGATTCAGGTGAGGAGAAACCAATGGGCTAAAGATGAAGGTTCTGGGTCTGGAAGGCTCCGGAATCCCACGGAACACACATGGAGTGAGCCTCTCCTGCTTGGATTGATGTCAAAGGTCTCAGTCCCTGGGGGAGTGGGAATGGCTCTCCTGGTCCCCAAACCCTACCTCATTCCAGGCCTGCCTACGCTCTGTCCCAGGCTCTCCTCTTGGGGCCCCTACACACACACACCCAGGGCACACCCCTGTCAGAGCCAAGCCTCCTTCTGTTCTCCTCCTTCCTTCATCCCAGCCCCTTTTGTCTCTCCTGGGTGTGGCTGCAGTTGGCAGAAGTGCCAGGGCCTTGCCACTCATTAGCTGCATGACCCAGGGCAAGTGGCTCCCCTCTGAGCCAAAGCAGCCAGCAGAACTGGGAAAAATGCCTCATCCAGCTCCGGAACATACTTAACAGCATCAGACCAATGGAGCCATCCCAGTCACTGCCTCGAGCCTGCCCAGCTCCACTGCCTTCACCATGACAAAGGAGAGGACGGAAGAGACCTCACGTTCTGCCAGGCTTTTCTCACGCAGTGCTGGCCTCAGCTGGCCTGTCCCCTCCAGGACCCCCGGGGCTCCTCCCAGGGCTGTGGCCTTCCTCTGGGCCAGGGCTGCTCGGCAGGGCCTCTTCCGTCTCTAAGCGGGCGCCCAGCTCTGTTGCCCAAATTCTGGCTTCCTCCAGGCAGGGCCCTTGGCAAGCACTTGGTGGTTGTTGATGAGACTTTAATTAACGCCAGGAGTCGCTTTCCTCCTGGCGTTAGGGGAGCTCAAGGACACAGGGTCCCCCATTGTTCTTTGGAGACGTACAGCTGCCCGCCTGCAGCTGCTGGGCCCGCCCTGTCAGCTGCTGCCCTCTGGCCCGCTGGTGCTGGCCGCCCAGCAGCTCTTTCTCACCTCTCCTCCTGGATGGCTTAGCCCTGAGGCCACCCCGCAAGTTCAGAGTCATTCCCCTTGTCCATCTGTCTTCATCAGCCCCCTCCCCACCCATGGTGGGCGTGGCTGGGGGCTGGTCCTCTCGCCTTGAGCTCTCCCCCTCCCACACTTAGGCTGTGGACTTCCAAATTTACATCTGCATTCCCAACAGGATCATCTCCTACTCTGGGGAAAGTCAGTCCCAACATTGACCTCCAAGGTCCCTGGACCATTGGCCTTACTTCCTACTTCTGCCTCTGTGAGGCTCTTGGGTACCGGGGACCCAGGCTGCCTCCAGGTAGTCTCCTTACCCGAATGGCCCCATGGCTGGTTCCACTTCCTTCTTCAGCTGTTTGACTGAATACCACTTTCTTGGGAAGGCTTTTGCTGATTACTCAATTTATTTGTTTGTTTTATTTGAGATAGAGAGAGAAGGACATCTTCCATCTGCTTTACTCCCCTGAATGGCTGCGACAGCTAGGGCTGGGCCAGACTGAAGCCAGGAGCCAGGAGCTTCACCCAGGTCCTCCGCTTCAGTGTTGAAGGACCAAGGACTGGAGCCATCCTCTGTGTCCTCCCAGGGTGCGTTAGCAAGGAGCAGGATTGGAAATGCAATAGCCAGGACTCAGCCTGCACATATGAGGTGACAGCATCACATTCTGTAGTTTAACCCGCCATGCTGGCTTCTCTGCTTAAGTATTTAAAATTTTTATTTTGAGGCTGGCACCATTTATAGTAGGCTAAGCCTCCACCTGTGGCTCTGGCATCCCATACGAGGGCCGGTTTGTGTCCTGGTCGCCCCACTTCTGATCCAGCTCCCTGCTGATGGCTTGGGAAAGCAACAGAGGATAGCTCAGGTTTTTGAGACCTTGCACCCACATGGGAGTCCCAGAAGAAGCTCCTGGTTCCCAACTTCAGATTAGCTCAGCTTTGGCCATTGTGGCCATTTAGGAAGTGATCCAGTGAATGAAAGATCTTTCTTTGTCTCTCCATCTCTCTGTAATTTTGTTTTCCAAATAAAAATAAAATCAATCTTTAGAAAAAAATTAAACATTTATTTATAGATGCAAAGAGACAGAAAGACAGAGCTTCCATCTGCTAGTTTGTTTCCCAGACGCCCTCTTGGTGACCAGATCCCGAAAAGGCAGAGCCAGATGCAGGATCTCCACTGGGGTGGGAGCAGGGATGCTGGCCGGCTTGCCCCTCACCACACACTGCATTTGTTTGAGCAGAGCCTGGTACACAGTGGCTGACGGGCAGATTTCCCCATGTGGCTCTGTGTTCGACCACTTGCACGCAGAGTAGAGAGTGTCATTTTGATAAACAGCTCCGGCTCATTACTCCGAGGGGTTGTAGCCACTCGTACCCATTTCCCGGCCAGTACTAGATGTTATCTCACTTGAGTGGCTGCCAATCTTTTAGGGGAGGGAACTGCAGCTCATTGTTTAATTTGTGTTCTCCTGATTAATAGAGAACATTTTTCATGTTTACTGACTGCTTGAATTTCTATTTCTGCAAACTGTCTTGTTTATATCCTTTGCCTATTTTTATTTTGGGGGATGGGAAGGGGGAGGGATGAAGGGCACAGCGTTCCTAAGAAGTTCATAGGAGGAAATCAGCATCTTTTAAAACAGCATCCTGGACTGGTCGGATGCTGAGGGCAAGTCCCCGATCAGGGACCAGCGAAAGGACCTGCTGCTGTTCTGCGAGAGTCCCTTGTGGGTTTTGCAATTGCAAATGTTCCCAAGTTCATTCTCTGTAGGTTTTGAAAATTGCTTCTCCTATGAACTTGGGCTACTTAAAAAAAAAAAAGGATATTAAAAAACAATCGTAGGAAAATCCTCGTGCTATAATGCCAAGCGGAAAAAGCATTTATAATTAGGATGTGCTTTCTGATTACAAGTGCATTAAAAGGCTCAGTGAATCAGCCAGAATGGGACGGGTGGGATTGTGGGTAATTTTTCCTTACCACGGGAGGTAGAAGGAAGGCGGGCCGAGGGTGAACTAGTGGACCAAGGATGAGCCTCTGCCTTGGCAGACACCAATGACCAATCACCTCAGTAGTTCCTGCTGCAACCCTCTCCCTCCCTCTGCAGTTTGGCAGACATCACTAATGAACCTGCTAAGCTCAGGCTCAGCCCCATAGTGCAGGGAGCTACAACTCATAGACCAGAACCAGCAGACAAGATTCAACTCTGCCCACATGAATAGAAGGCAATATGCTCAGCACCAGCACTGGCAGAGGCCTGTCTTGCAGGTGGGGAGTCAGGGCAACATGCCCCGGGGCAGCCCTCACAGGGGCTGCTCCTGCCCAGCAGGGCCCTGGATAGGGTGCCTTCTGCCTTTTCAGCCTGCACGGGCTCCCATCAATAAGACCAGCAGTGTTTTCTGGAATCTTCTCCTCCTGGACCTCAGGGTTGTGCCCAGTCAGGATGCTTGGACTGTGTCTGTGCCCAGACCCTGGTGTATTTTCTCAGGCATCCTGAGTCAGCCACTTCGGCATGCTCTGCCTTTCCAGCCTCCAACTCTGCCCTCCGTTTTGTGGTGTGGCCACTTTCCATGCATGTGGTCCCAGCTGTGACTCAGTGCCCTGATGCCGTGCACGCTGGCACATGCGCTGGTCTACCAGGCCACTGGTCATGCCACTCAAGCTTGCCCTGAAGGTGTCACCTTCATGTGACCTGCCAGCATCACCTGCCACGCTCAGCTGGGAGTGCCTCCTCCTTCAGGCACATTAGAAAGAGTAAGTAGGAGGGCCCAGCCGCTAAAGTCCTCGCCTTGAACCCACTGGGATCCCATATGGGCGCCAGTTCTAATCCTAGCAGCTCCACTTGCCATCCAGCTCCCTGCTTGTGGCCTGGGAAAGCAGTTGAGGATGGCCCAATGCTTTGAGACCCTGCACCCACGTGGGAGACCTGGAGGATGTTCCTGGCTCCTGGCTTCGGAACGGCACAGCATTGGCCGTTGCGGATCTTCCTCTCTATCTCTCCTCCTCTCTGTATATCTGACTTTGTAATAAAAATAAATAAATCTTAAAAAAAAGACAGGATAAGTAAGAATGCTATAGACCTGTTTTTTTTTTTTCTAATTGGGAAAACCAATAAAAGATATAGAAAAATGACACAGAAATGTAAGAGGAACTGGGTCAGAAGGGGCTTTGACCTAAAGCATTATCAACTTAGAAAAAGTTAATTGGGGGCCCGGTGTGATGTCTCAGTGGCTAAATCGTCACCTTGCGAGTGCCAGAATACCATAAGGGTGCTGATTTGTGTCCCAGCTGCTCCACTTCCCATCCAACTCCCTGCTTGTAGCCTGGGAAAGCAATAGAGAATGGCCCAAAACCGTGGGACCCTGCACCCATGTGGGAGACCCCGAAGAAGCTCCTGGTTCCTGGCTTCGGTTTGAGCTCAGGTCGTTGTGGTCACTTTGGGAGTAAACCAGCAGAGGGAAGATCTTTCTGTTTCTCCTTCTTTCTTTGAGTTTGCCTTTCCAATGGAAATAAAATAAAATATTAAAACAAACAACAACAATAACCAAAACTCTGTGACAGGAGGAATGGCATGGAGTCACTATTTCTGGGTACTGTTCTAAGAACTTGATCTGTACTCATTATTATTTCACTTCATCCTCCCAGTAACCCCACAAAGCAGTGTTTGTAGTACTGTTACTTTCTCAGCTGTACTGGTAATAAAAACTATGCAAATCCAGACCACTGAGGAGCGGGGGTTTGGCACAGTGGTCCAGACTCTGTCTGGGGAGCCTGCACCCCATATTGGAGTGCCTGGGATTGAGACTCGGTTCTGCTTCTGTTTCCAGCTTCCTGCTAATGCACATCGTGGGAGGAGGCAGCAGATGACTCAGGTGCTTGAGTTCCTGCCACCCGTGTGAATCAGTTGTTCGATTACTAGCACCACCAAGGTCGAATTCAGGACATGACACAGCTTCCGCTGTAGCGCCTGCTGCCGGAAACCGTTCATCTGGGAACAGTGTATGGAAGAGGATTTGTCCCCAGCAAGGAAAGAGGACAATTCTGGGGGTTGAGAATGGAAGGGATCCTTTCTGCCAACTCCCTTGCAGGGAGGCGTTGTGCCTGTTACAGGGGCGTGAGCTGGTGGTAACCCTGCTTTTGAGTTTAAGCACACAGAGCAGTGTTTTTCTCCTGATAGAAGATCAGGAGAATGTTGCTGACTCCACGGGGCTAACTCAGCAAACTTGAGAGATTCTTTGGGTCTCTCCTTGTGTCCTGGAGGGGATTGCTACAACTCCAGGGACCAGGTGCATGTTCAGAGAAAGCAAAGGGAGGAAAATGTAGAAGCTCCACGGGACACTCTCACCCGCTTTCTCTCCAGCCTACCTGTGATCCGGTCCCGGGAACTGGGGGACTGGGAAATCGAGGAACTGGTTGGCTGAGCTGGGGGCAGGCACACCACAGTTACTCTGGGGAAAGACTCACTTCCATCCCATACAAACTGGATATGTTGCCAAGGGCAAGGGGGCTCGGGGTGCAGATGGTAACTGCATTCTCTGCTGCAGGGCCTCAGGCATGTGCCCTCCGCCCCCTGACACAGCTGCAAGAGATGATGCTTTCTGCCCAGGAGCTGTGGCACGGGCGCGTATTCAGACATCCGCCTTCCAGATGTGACACAATGACATCCTCCGTGTCCCAGCCCCAGCTCTCATTCCATAACCTTGACCCCTTGAGAAGGTCAGCCTTTCACTGAGCTCCCCTGGGCATCATCTCTCACAGATCCTGCCTCCCTCCAGCAACACCACCCAGTAGACCCTTGGCGGAGAGCAAACTCACCACCCAGTAGACCCTTGGCGGACAAGCCACACCCAGATCTCCAAATCACGGCTGGGCCATGCTACGGTGACCAATGGCCCTGTGAGAGCAGGGAATATTGATTAGTGCTTGGTCCTGTGTCCCGGCGTACAACACCCCTGGAGGCTCCGGAGCGAGAAGTGTGTCTCGTATGCTAATGAGATGACTGGTGAGTGGCAGTGCCTTCGCAAGCTTCAGGATGGGGAATGGCCTCTGCAAAGGCCCCGATGTGACTGGAGGGATGGGACTTTGATCCTGCCCCCAAAGCTCTGGGGAAAGGAAAGGAATGGATGGTCAGGTTGGTCACAGATGGCCCATGGCATACTGAATCATGCCTGTAGAGTGAAACCTCCCTCAGACCACAAGAGGGCAGGCTCCAAACTGCTTCTGCAGAGCTGGAAGCAGACATGCAGGTGCCTGGAGGGCGTTACACCTGGGCTGGGCATGGGAGTTCCCATCACTGTCCCTCATATCTTGTTCTGTGCGTCTCTTCCTTTCGGCCATGGCGTGTATCTGTGGTATGTGTATGTGTGTACACACCTATGGACAAGTATCTTTAAAATTTGAACGAGGGCCAGCCCAGTGGCATAGCTGACTAATAATCCTCTGCTTCAAGTGCCAGGGTCCCATATGGGTACCGGTTTGTGTTGTCTGCTCCGCTTCCCATCCAGCTTTCTGCTAATGGCCTGGGAAAGCAATTGGGAATGGCCCAAGGCTTTGGATCCCTGCATGCATATAGGAGGCTGGGAAGAAGCTCCTGGCTCCTGGCTTTGGATTAGCTCAGCTCTGGTCATTGCGGTCATTTGAGAAATAAGCCAAGTAGATGAAAGATTTCTCTGTGTCTCCTTCTCTCTGTCAAAATCTACCTTTAAAATAAAAACAAATCTTTTTTTTTTTAAAAAAAAAAACCTTTTTAAATCAAGAAAGACAAAGATTTCCCATTCCTTGGTTCATTCCCCAAATGTCTGCAACAGTTGGTGATGGATCAGGCTAAAACCAGGATCCAGAAAGTTCCATTTGGATCTTCTATGCAGGGCTCTGTTCACAAAGGCCATTCATTACCTGCTGCCTCACAGTGTTAGCAGGAAGCTGGAGCTGGAAGCAGAGCTAGGACTTCCAGCCAGCCCTCGGATACAGGATGCTAGAGTCCCAAGTGTTAGATGATGACCACCGCCCGCCTGCCCGCCCGCTGGTGCAATAATATCAGCAAGTTGTTCAGAGTTGTAATGGAAGCTTTATTGGAAAATCTGCTCCTGGGCCCCCTCCGCACAGAGGGGAAGGAAGAGGGAAGCGAAAAGGGCGCCTGAGATAAGTGTGGAAGAGTTTTATAACCCCTAGACACGTAGGCAGGCAAAAGGGCTGTCTGTGCCCTAACTATGTAAGGAATGTCCATTCAGGTGTGCCATTGGTCAATTGGAATCCCGCCAGGTCGGGCCAACTGGCTCCCGTGGCTTTGTTCCAGGCTGAAGCCTGGGAGACATGCCAGGGCGGGGCAGAGCAGCCCCCTTGTCTCTAATGCCCTGGGCAGCCATCATTAAGTAACATCTTTTTTTTTTAAAAAAAGATTTATTTATTTTTATTGGAAAGGCAGATATACATAAAGGAGGAGAGACACAGAGGAAGATCCTTCTTCCAATGGTTCACTCCCGAAGTGAGCGCAATGGCTGGACCTGAGCCAATCCGAAGCCAGGAGCCAGGAGCTCTTCCTCCAGGTCTCCCACATGGGTGCAGGGTCCCAAAGCTTTGGGCCGTCCTTAACTGCTGTCTCAGGCCACAAGCAAGGAGCTGGATGGGAAGCAGTGACTATATGGGATCTCGGAGCGCACAAGGTGAGAACAAGGTGAGAACCTTAACCACTGCGCCACTGCGCTGGGCCCCCAAGTAACACCTTAATGGCAGTTACGCCCAATGCCTATTCCTACCTGTGCTTTTAAATAATGGGTGGTCACATGTGCAGAAGAGCTTGCCCTAAATTCCTGGAGCTGCTCTTGCAAAAGAGTCAAACCTGAGCAAGGAGGTGGTGAGAACCTCAAATAAAACAACCTGCAGCCTGGCAACTCAAGTGGAGTCAGGGGGCGGGGAGCCTGGAGAGTCCAGCGCCACCTCCAGGTGGATGATGGCAAGTCATAACTGAATCTGGTGGCTGTTCCAGGGGTCTTTGGCTGACGCGTGTGGGGAAAACCCATATTCTGGCCTCGGAAATGCTGCATATTGAATAGTTTGCGAGATTCAGAAAAGTACTTGCTTGCACAGTCCCTAAAAGTTGAATCGTGTAACCACAAAAGCTTGCACCTTATTTGTTCTGGATGTCCACCAGAAGGCCACGGTGGATGAGAGGAGGGTTGCAGGGGGCTCTCCTACATGTCCCCCAACTCCGGGACCCAAAAGCAGCCACTATTTCCAGCTTGCTGGCTGACCTGGAGGGTCTCACCAATACTCCCATTTGGGAGAGATGCTTCTGCTTAGAACTGGTTGGCCAGTCACATGGCAGTACCCAACCGACAAGGGGTCTTCAGACAGAGCCAGTTCCAAGGCAGCCCCCTCTTCCCATCCCCCATCCCCACCTTGAGAAGTTGTCTAAGAGGTCACATTCTTTTTCCGTCACATCAAAGTGACACTCCTGCAGTGTATGCTGGATGTGGTCAGGGTGACCCTGGGCAGCCCACAGCCCCTGCGGATAGCCAAGAGCAAACATATGAACTTCAGCTTGGCCTCACACCTAATACAAAAAAGGCAACCTCAAAGCGCTCATGGGTTTTCGTGGATTTACATGCAAAGCTGTACAACCCGAGGACTCCCGGGAGAAAATCTCTGAGCTCAATGACTAGGCAAAGAATCCTTAGACTCCATGCCAAAAGAAAGAGCCACAGAAGGAAAAATTATAACTTGGACTTCATCAAAACGGAAAACTTCAGCTCTGCTAAAGACCTCACCAAGTGGGCCAGAAACAAAATACACATAATGACAGATAGGGTAGAGTTGCAAACACACACACACACACACACACACACACACACACACACACACACACACATTCAGGTATACAATCAGAACACACACACACACAGACACACACACAGAACACCCACATCCAGACACACAATCAGAACACACACACACACATCCAGACACACAATCAGAACACACACACATCCACATTCAGACACACAATCAGGACACACACAGACACACACACGCAGACACCCACATCCAGACACACAATCAGAACACACATGCATATGCAGACACCCACACACATACACAGTGCACGTTCACGGGATGAAATCTGGACTCATTTTGAGGACTTTGCCAACCTGAGATGTTGGAGAGGCGGCAACGCAGGATCTACCTAAACATGCCTTGGCGTCTTGCTGAGACTCTGGGATTCTTTCAAAATAGACTTAAGGCACATGCCTTCTGCCACTTTACAAAAAGGCAAGTGCTTTGGGCACCCTGTTTCATGAACACATCCGTGTATTTAGATGCCAGAATCGCCCCTAGTCCTGCATATCCAGCCCGCAGTCCAGCCGGTCCTGGTTGCCCCCTGGGAGCCAGCAGGTGTCACCTCCCAGCGCGTCCCTGTGTGGAACCAGTGACAGATAGACTTGCTCAGCTGGCTGCCACTGTCGCTCCCCCTGCACTCTTTGATCTCAATTTTTCACTGGGCTGCAGGCTCTAGCAGACACCCCCAGGGCTAGGAAGCTTCAATTATTTTTTCCAGGAGGGTTAGAAAGGTCAGGAGTGCTCTGGTGTTGATTATGTACGTCCTTTTCTCTCAGCAGGGCCCGAGGCAGCTCCTGTCATCAATGCATTCATATTAATATTCACTCAGGCCCTGCTTGCCTGTTCCCAGCCGGTGGAGTAGAGACACGGGACAGTGTTGTGTTCCATCCAGGCCAGCTTTGCCCCAGTGTCACACACAAGCGAGCATGCACAGTCACACATTTGGACTCGAAGAGTCAGTGCTGTGGTGCTGCGGGTTCAACCACTGCTGGCAATGCTGGCAATCCTGAGGGTCCACCAAGAACTCCCCTCCCCCGAGGCAGCCATGCAGCCCAGCTACATGCACCTGTGGGGGTCAAAAAAAAAATCCAGTACGGGGTGGTCCCAGGAGCCCACTCCCCTCCCCCAGGAAGCCAGTGTGCTCAGCTCTATGCTGGCATCCAACGTGGGAGCTCTGGTTTGAGTCCCGGCTGCTCCACTTCTAATCCAGCTCCGGGCTAACACTCCTTGGGAGGTTAGCAGAAGGTGCCCACAGAGGCCTCCTGCCCAGCCTTGCCCCAGGTCTGTCCTCATGCTCACCTTGCCCTCAGTGCGCTGGTTTGGGCCCTGGAGGGGAGGAGAGGCCCTTGGCCCTGGCTAGTCACCCAGGCTGCTCCAGCAGCTCAAGCCAGCAGAGGGCATGTTCAAGGAGGGTGAGCGCTGGGGCAACTCCACGGTTAGTGAACAGGACTGGTTGATTCCAACCAGAGAGTGGGACTGCTGGGGGTGGGGGATTCTGTTTAAAAAAAAAAAAATAACGGGGACCAGAAAATCTCTGGGCCCTGGACCAGCCCTCCCGCACAGGGCGGAGTGCCCCCACCTCCAACAGAGGCGCAGGGACAGCTAGCTTCCCAGGCGCCAGGCAAGACGAGGGTCAGCCTTCCCCCTCCCCTGGCAGCACCCCAGCAAGCTTGCACCGCGGTAGGCTCAGTGCGGCGGGGCCAGCCCTGGGCGGCCGCCTGGACGTGGGTGTGGGCGCCCCCCGACTCCCGGCCCTGGCTCCCCCTGCTGCCCGCCCCCCGCCCTTCCCCTCCCTCCAGCCCCGCAGGCGCCCGGGCCCTGTGTGGGCTGCTTTGACTCAGCGCCGGGAGCCCAGCTCAGGCAAACCACTCCGCCCTGGACGCCATTCAAGCTTTTACAGGCCCTCAAATTGGGGCTGGAGCCGGAGAGGAAATACTAAAATCCTGTGTACACAACTTCTGTCTGTGCGCGCTGGGGTTCCAGGGGAATCAGACGCGGCCAGGGACGCGGCTGTGCTGTTGCTCAGGCTCCGGCTGGCTGCTCTGCCTGGAACAAGAGCCCCGTGTCCATCAATCTGTCGCCGGAGACCCAGATCCCCTCTCCACACCCTTTCCCTACCCCCCGGGGTGGGGGACGGGGTGGGCGCCAGGAGAAGTCTACAGGGCAGGCCAGGAAGGTGTCAGATTTTTCTCCCACTCCATCTCCTGAGCCAGCCTGCCCCCAAGACTGATCCAAGATTTGATCCTTATACCACACCCTCTGCCTGGGCCCGGGGCCTTCCCCAGCCCGCGGTGCAGCTGTTGGACACAGGGTGTACAGCTCACTTCTTTGCAGCAAAGGAAGAAGAAACTCTAGTTTTGTTTTTTTTCATCCATCAACTGGGTACATTTGGGTTCCACCAAGAGGCGATATAGGCAAGGAGACAGTTCAGCACCAGCACACAGTAGGTGCCCTGGTTGTTATGTTCATGAAGTACCGGTGAAGAGCACCGTTTGGAGCCAGGCCCGTGCTGTGCACTGCCTCCGGGTCAAGACCGTTAGTTCTCACCACCGTCTCCACTTTGAAGATAAGCTGAAACACTGCGGACTGAGTGACTTGCCCAGGGTCAGAGAGCAGCTGGCAGGCTGGACAATCAAACCCCTGCATACAGGCAGGTGCGTGCATCGTCTAAGGGCTTTGTGGTCACTCCAGGCCATACCCTAGGTGCTGGTGGCTCGAGCTGCTGGCCAGCTGCGTGCGTGTCTGTGGCATCCCATGGCATCTTTGGCTTGGCACGCTTTGGCCCAGCAGGTCCCCAAGCTCCCAGCTCTCCCAGCCTCGGCTCAGCAGCTTCCCACAGCCCCAAGCATCGTCTCCCCAGAGAGCCACTCTTTCTTAGAATCACTGCCAGCCTACCCAGGACTGTCAGCATCCCATCCCTTGGGCCACTCAGGTTGTGATGGGCTCATCTACCTGAGAATCCAGAACCTGCATCAATTAGCATCCTGGCAGATGCAGCCCACCCTTGGGCAGCACAGGCTGTCCCGCGTGGGCAAGTGGATTTTCACTGGGGTGAGGGGTGACTCGCATGTTCCACAGTGGCTGGTGTGAGACAAGCAGAAGCGGGGGCTCTGCTGGCTTGTAGAGGGAGGCAGGGGACAGCCTGGGGCAGGAAGGTCAAGCCAGCAGAGGTACGGCTGGGCTCCCCTGCTTCTTACCCCTGCTGCACCCCCTCATCAAGGCTGCCCAAGAGCCTGTGCCCACCCAGTCTCAGGGAAGGGCAGACAGCTCCCAGGTTATCTGAGCTCTCTTGTAAGGACATTGGTTCTAGAAGCAAAGGGTTCTGATTCTGCCCATGACCCCTACAGCACCGACCTTAGGTTGGGCTGTGACACCGTAGATCTCCCAGGGCTTCTGCTGGCAGCTAAATCCACCTCTCTATTTGCCCCAGACAGCCCTGACCCCAGTGCCTACATCTATAAGTCCTGGCTGTGGCATGGTGAAGCAACACACCCGCGGGACCAGGGCTGTGGGTGCAGGGCCTAACATTGTAGTCCCATGAGATCTCAGGCAAGGCACTTCACGTTTTAGGCCCCTGTGCTGGTTTTCCAGCATGGAAGATCTTGTCTACCTTTATTCCTCGGGGCCAGGAGAGCAGCCCAGCAGAGTTGGCAGTTGGCGGGGCAGTGCTAGTTTGTGGCAGTGGAAATCATCTTTGCAGTGACCTAGCCTCTCCAGGGGCTGGGCACTGGACAGGGGCAGTACTGGGGGTCCGTGTCCTGCGTAACAAATCATAAGGAGGCGGGGATTGGAGAAGGGGAGGCTGGTGACCCTGCTCTGACCCGAGCTGAGTGCCCCACCCTCACAGTGGGGATCCTTGGGGGAGGAGCTCATGCCTGGTGCCTGCTGGGAATCTGGGTGCCAGGTGGTGCACACAAGAGTGCAGGGCTGTGGTGTCCACTGGGTGCAGACTAATTATGGGCCGCCCGAGTGTACGATGTGAGTCTGGACGTGGAGTTGGGTCACCTCTGCCTTCGAATTGGTGGACCTGAGGCCGGGGGAGTGTGGACAGCTCCCTGGGAAAGGAGCCTGACAGATGCCAACACCTCGCACTGCTCTGGCGCAGCACAAGGGTAGGACGATCTGCACGGCGTGGCAGCGCCCTCTGCTGGCCAGGACGTGCAAGCGCCGGCAGGACCCGGGTGATCCTAACAGCCTGAGCCTTGCGTGTACATACATCCACGGGCGACTATGGCAGGTGGAAAGCTCAAGCCGCTGAGGAACTGAAGGGCAAAGAGGTTGAAAACAGTCGCTAAGCCTCTCACAGCTCTCCGGTGGCTGAGCCGGTTGCACTCCTCCTTCCACCCCAGATAAAATCACTTTATATGCATATAGCTGGACTCACGGGTGCTGCAAACATCCTTCTTTACATGTATCAAAGCCAAATTAAATCTCAAGCCACCACAGCCAGAGATTGCAGAAAAGTTCATTTCTTGTTTTTAGAGGCAGGAATGGAGATGCCTCATTCCTCAACTTGGGCAGGAACCCAGGAGCCCAATATGATGCTAAACGTGGGACTTGAGGAGCAGTGGTTGAGTCAGCTTGTGTCCCAGCCACTGTGAGCCTCGTGTCCAAGTCCGGGGGCTGCTGTTGTCCTTCCCCGCCAAGATCAGCAGCCCAGAGTCTGGGGGCCAACCCACTCCCTTCCTGATGCCTGCTTGCCCTGGCAGGCACTGCTCACAGCTGGTGGGTGCTGTCTAACCCCTCCTCCCAACCCAAGCCTCTGTCTCCTCCCCTCACCCTCAGCCTATCCCCCTGAAACTATTCAAGAGCTAAAAAAAAGAAAGAAAGAAAGGCAGGAAAGGTAGGTTGAATAGGAAAGGGGAAATATTTCCAGAACAAAAGGCAAAAGATTATCTCAGCCTTCTGCCCCCTCTAACTTCTGCCAGGGTAAGGAGGCAACTTAGCACCTCTGGGAAATTGCTGTGACGTTGGAGTGAACTTGGTGCCAAAGCTGAGGCCAACAAGACACGACTCAGCAGGGAGCAGGTTGGCTGAGAATCTGCAGCACCTGGGGCACAGGAAGGACCACAAAGACTGCGTCATGGCAGCGCCCCGTGGGATCAGAGTTCAACGGGGATGCGGGAAATTGAGTGAGGAGTGAAGTGTCTGGGCAGCCTCGGCCCTAGCTGGTTCTATCCAGAGAGAATGACCTTGGAGTCCTCTGTGGCCATTGCAGTTGTCAACAGGGTCTGATGAGTTTAAGGCTGCTCTCTGGACCGTATGGCAACCCCAGACTCTCCACTGAGAACCCAAGGCCTCCTCACAATGACTGCAGTGGTCCAGCTTGGAGTCCCTGTGCCCTGGAGCGTGGTAGCCTGCTGGAGACGTTGGCCACCTGCTGCTTGAAGAGCCTTTCCTTTCTTTCTTTTTTTCTTTTGTTGTTGTTGTTTTGCTTTCTTTATTTTTAAAAAAAGATTTGTTTATTTTTATTTAAAACTCAGACTTACAGAGGGAGAGCGAGCTCTTCCATCTGCTGGTTCACTCCCCTAAAATGGCTGCAGCAGCAAGAGCTGAACCAATCTGAAGCCAGGAGCCAGGAGCTTCTTCTGGGTCTCTCGTGTAGGTGAAGGAGCCATCCTCTGGTGCCTTCCCAGTCTGTGAGCAGGAAGCTGGATGGGAAGTGCAGCAGTTGGGATTTGAACTGGTGCCTCTCAGGGATGCTGGTGCCACAGGTGAATGATTAGTCTGTGTGCCACTGTTCTGGCCCCTCCCTAGATGAGTGATTTTAAGTTGGTAATAGAAAGAAAATTTATTCTACTTTTTGTGAATATTAATGGGATTTTAAAGAAAACAGGTGCTGGGGCTGGCATTATGGCTCAACAGACTAATACTCCCCCTTTAAGTGCCAAGATCACATATGGGCGCTGGTTCGTGTCCCAGCTGTTCCACTTCTCATTCAGCTTCCTGTTTGTGGCCTGGGAAAAGCAGTGGAGGATGGCTCAAAGCCTTGGGGTCCTGCATCCATACAAGAGATCCAGAGGAAGCTCCTGGCTCCTGGTTTCAGATCAGCTCAGCTCTGGCCAGTGTGGCCATTTGGGGAGTGAACCAGTAGATTGATCATCTCTCTCACATGTGCACTCTTTCTCTCCGTCTCTCTGTAAATTGAACTTTTTTTTTTTTTTTAAAGTCCGCATTTGTTTTTTTTTAAAGATTTATTTTTATTATTTTTTTATTGGAAAGGCAGATATACAGAGAGGAGAGACAGAGAGGAAGATCTTCCGTCCGATGATTCACTCCCCAAGTGAGCGCAACGGGCCGATACTATGCCGATCCGAAGCCAGGAGCCTCTTCCGGGTCTCCCACGCGGGTGCAGGTTCCCAAAGCTTTGGGCTGTCCTCAACTGCTTTCCCAGGCCACAGGCAGGGAGCTGGAAGGGAAGCGGGGCTGCCGGGATTAGAACCGGCGCCCATATGGGATCCCGGGCGTGCAAGGTGAGGACCTTTAACCACTTGCGCCACCGCGCCAGGCCCTGTAAATTGAACTTTTAAATAAAAATCAATAAATCTTAAAATAAAAAAAAAAAACTGGTGGTAAACTAGTAAAACTTATCTCCTAGGTTTGTAAGAATTTATTACTTGAAGATGGTTTGCCCCAGCTCAGCATCTTGAAGTGCCTACTAAGGAAATGCAATCTGTTACATTTACAATGCACTTCAAAGTGTTTAAGGGAACTTAATTAAATTTGCAGATGGTTTTGAAGGAAGTTAGTATCTTCTGGTTGAATTAATAGCTCATTAGGCAGAGAAAATTGAAGATCAGCCTTCTTATCTCGCCCTGTCCAGAATCACAAGAGTTGTGGACTGAACCTAAAAGCTTAAGGATAACTAGGTTATGTCTATTTAATGAAAGAAATATTCATTTAAAGCCCATGTAGCTGTAAATAGTGTTTTCTGGACTGTCTTCAAACACGCACACATAATTCCCAGTGACAGTTAGGAATCCGGACCTCTGTCATTTGTGTGTGTTTCCCACTGCCAGTCCCAGGGAATCCCTCTCCACGGAGGAGAGGCACGGGGAGGCCGAGGCTCAAGGTCCCATGCGGAGGAAGCAGGTTCAGCCCGGCCCAGAGGCGAGCATGTGTCTTTTTGTGGGGTGGATACAGACACAGAGAGATCTTCCATCTGCTGACTCATTCCTCCAAGTGCCCACGACAGCTGGGGCCAGAAGCCAGGAACTCCATCTGCGTCTCCATCGTGTGGGTGCCTGGGATAAAAGTACTTGAGCCACCACATGCCACCTCCCAGGGCGTGCATGGGCAGGCAGCTGGCATCAGAAATAGAGCCAGGACGTAAACCCAGCACTCCCATATGGGCTGCAGTCACCCCCAGAAGTGTCTTAGCCTCTAGGCCAAGCACCTGCTCCCAGAGGCCGTCCTGCGTGTTTGCGTGCGCGTGTGTTTACAATTTGTTTATTTACTTAAAAGGCAGAATGACTGAGAGAGGAAGCGAGAGACACAGAGAGATCTTCCATCTGCTGGCTTATTCCCCAAATGGCCACAAACAGCCTGATCTGGGTCAGGATGAAACCAGGAGCCTGGAACTTCGTCCTGGTCTCACACATGGGTTCATGGGCCCAAGCAACCAGAGCCATCTTCTGTTTTTTTCTAAGCCACATGGGAAGGGAAGTGAGGACTTGAATCAAAGCCCAATATTGGATGCTGGCTTTGCAGGCAACAGCTTAACCCACTCTATCATGTTGGTCCCGGAGGTTGCATGCTTAACTACAGTGTTGAATGACATTTGCACCCTGGAGCTTCCAGGTCCTTGGAGACCTGGCCTCTGGCCATTTATCAAGGAGGGGTGTGCATTCCAGGACCCCTGGGATACCAAAGTCTAAGTGGGCTTGAGCCCCTTATGTAGGATGGTACAACATCTGCATATATTCACAACATGTGCACACGCTCCCAGCTACCTAAGTACTCCTTAGATCACTCAGACTGCTAGGTGTGATGTGAACACTTCCTCAAGAATTGTCATACTGGGGACAGTGCCATGGCTCAATTGGCTAATCCTCCACTTCCAAGCACCAACATCCCATATGGGTGCCAGTTCTAGTCCCAGCCACTCCGTTTCCCATGCAGCTCCCTGCTTGTGTCCTGGGAAAGCAGTGGAGGATGGCCCACATCCTTGGGACCCTGCACCTGTACTGGAGACCCGGAAGAAGCTCCGGGTTCCTAGCTTTGGATTGACTCAGCTCCGGCCATTGTGATCATTTGGGGAGTGAACGAGCAGATGAAAGATCTTTCTCTCTGTCTCTCTGTAAATCTACCTTTCTGATAAAAATTAATACAACTTTTTTTTTTAAAAAGTTTTTGTATTGTGGTGTTCGGGGAATGATGACGAAAACATATCTGTATGTGTTCACTTCAGACACAGCCATCCCAGGCCTAGCTATTGCAGCACACAGACAAGAGAGGGGACGGGGACAGTGCTGGGGAGACGCAGCAGCTGTGCAGAGGGGGAGCCTGCAGCACGACGTGCCTCCGCAGCCCTTCATTTATGAGGATATAGGGCATGCTGCAAGTTTGGAGCTTTGTGGGACGATCTGGAAAACTTATTATTTTCAGTCCAGGCTGGTTGAATCTGTAAGTATAGAACTTGGAGAGAGGAGTGCTGAGCTGGACCGGGGAATGCTGCTTCCTACCTGCTCAGCCACGGATCCGGCTGACAGGATCCGGGCAGGATCCGGGACGCCTGGAGCTGAATTCCCAAAGCACCACAGGTAGAACTGTCACCCGTGGGGGTGCCCCACAGGCACAGACATCTGGCCAGCTGCAGCTGAACACCACAGGAGTCACACGTGGCTTCTTCTTGGTGGTGTGCACCAGCCACTTGCCCTAATAATGTAATGCCCTGATAATAATAATTAATCGATGGTCAGCCCGGAGGGCTGGGTTGTAGGAAGTCCAGGGTGGGGCTGCCAACTGAACCATAAGAGGGGTTCGTGTGGTCTAGAGCAGGAGGTGCTGAGCAGTGGGACTTGGTGCTGTATTCGGTGAGCGGTTTGACCATGTGTTAGTTTGTATGGGGAATGATTATGTCCCATGGACGGCAGTGTGGGTCACAGTTATTGTTTTCTGGTGGGAGTTCAGATACGGGCTGTGTGGTCGCTGGGCAGCCAGGGGCTGGGCTGGGCTGGATTCTGTCTCTCTTTGCCATCTACACCAGCCTGCCCACTGCTGTGGCTGGAAGCCTGGGAGTTGTATCCCAGTGTTGTCCAATCTTTCTACCCATTAGCTTCTGCTCACAGGAGGCCAGAGAGGAGAGTGGAAGATGGCAGAAGCCTTTTGTGTGGGGTTGGGGCACCTGACAGTAACCGCAGCAGGTGGAGAAGGTGAACTCCCAGGTTCCTCTTTCGGAAAGCTCTGGATGGTCCTGCCTTCTGCTTGTCTTCTCACGGCAGTTCCCACGTCCTCCTGTGGGTTGGCTTCCCATGCTGCTGATTGGACACTGACTGAAAACAGGCTTCAGGCTCTTGTTTGCTCATCGCATTTGGCTCTGGCTTCTGCTTGGCCCAGCCCTGGCCACCGTGGGCCTCGGGGAGTAAACCAGCAATGACAGCCGACGCTCATGAGATGCTGTATCCCAGACGTAGTCCGAGCCATACCTGTACATGATCACGTTTCATTCTTATAACATTCTTTGCCCATTTTACTAATGCAAACACTACTTTATGGTCACATGGGCTGTCTCTACCTTTTTCTTGTTCTTTCAAATAAGTGAATAAATAAAAAAATAAAAAAATAAATAAATAAATAAATAAAATCTTTAAAGATTTATTTTTTTATTATTTTTTTATTGGAAAGGCGGATATACAGAGAGGAGAGACAGAGAGGAAGATCTTCCATCCGATGATTCACTCCCCAAGTGAGCCGCAACGGCCGATGCTATGCCGATCCGAAGTCAGGAGCCTCTTCTGGGTCTCCCACGAGGGTGCAGGGTCCCAAAGCTTTGGGCCGACCTCGACTGCTTTCCCGGGCCACAGGCAGGGAGCTGGAAGGGAAGCGGGGCTGCTGGGATTAGAACAGGCGCCCATATAGGATCCCAGGCGTGCAAGGTGAGGAGCTTAACCACTGCGCCACCATGCCGGGCCCAATAAATAAAATCTTAAAAAATGCTTCAGTATTAAGACAGGTGCCTCCTGCAGTGTGGACCCCTAGCCTGCTGCATAGTACCTATGTTGGCTCCCAGGGCCACAGTGCCTTCCCTCCCTCAGGGGTTGGTCACTTAAATATCTGTCACTCAACTTGCTGTGACAAATCTCTCTCTTTTTTAAGATTTACTTATTTGTATTGCAAAGTCAGATATACAGAGAGGCGGAGAGACAGAGAGGAAGATCTTCTATCCAATGATTCACTGGTCCCAATGGCCAGAGCTAAGCCGATCTGAAGTCAGAAGCCAGGAGTCTGCTCCAGGTCTCCCACATGGGTGCAGGGTCTCAAGACCTTGGGCCATCCTCAACTGCTTTCCCAGGGCACAGTCAGGGAGCTGGATGGGAAGCAGGACCTCTGGGGCACGAATTGTTACCCATACGGGATCCTGGTGCATGCAAAGTGAGGAGTTTAGCTGCTAAGGCTACTGTGCCAGGCCCATGGTAAATATCTTTACGTATATCTTCTTTAGGGACCTGTGGGGGAATGTCTCCGGGGTCAAAGCATGTATCAGGAGTGAAATGGCTTTGTCATGAGGCATCAATCAGTCCACACCCTATTTGGCTGAACCCTAAGATTGTCCTCCCGAACAGCCGTCCCTCCCCCTGCACACGATGCTATGTCTACTGCTCCATAGCTGGATCCCATTCTATATATGAATGACAAAAATTTAGTTTCAGCTGGGGAAAATTTTTTTTAAGGTGAGATGCAAACTATAATTGATTAATGAAGCCATGCTTAGGATAACTACTCATGGACTGACTACATATCCCAGCCCCTCCTTTCAGCCTGTGTGACCTTAGGGTAGTGACCGGGCCTCAGTGTTTGCATTTGTAAAATGGGCCTGATAATGGTTCCTGACAGCTTAGAAGGTTACGAGAACGAGGTGTGGCGATGTACATGTGTCGCTTGGACCGCTGCCTGAAATACAGCATCGTGAACATCGGCTGTCGTGGCTGAAAGCTTAGGTCACTTCCTTTTTATTTATGATTATGATTTGCTGTGTCTTAATGTCACAAGAAGGTTCAGAATTTTTTCTAAAGATTTATTTACTTTTTTTTTTTTTATTATTGGAAAGGCGGATATACAGAGAGGAGAGACAGAGAGGAAGATCTTCCGTCTGATGATTCACTCCCCAAGTGAGCACAACGGGCCGATACCATGCCGATCCGAAGCCAGGAGCCTCTTCCGGGTCTCCCACACGGGTGCAGGGTCCCAAAGCTTTGGGCCGTCCTCGACTGCTTTCCCGGGCCACAGGCAGGGAGCTGGATGGGAAGCGGGGCTGCCGGGATTAGAACTGCTACCCTTATGGGATCCCGGGATGCAAGGCGAGGACCTTAACCCCTGCGCCATTGCGCCAGGCCCAGATTTATTTACTTTTATTGGAAAGGCAGATTTACAGAGAGAAGAAAAAAACAGAGAGAAACATCTTCCATCTGCTGGTTCACTTCCCAAATGGCCGGAGCTGAGCTGATCTGAAGTCAGGAGCCAGGAGCTTCTTCTAGGTCTTCTATGTGGGCACAGGGTCTAAGGCTTTGGGCCGTCCTCTACTGCTTTCCTGGGCCATGAGCAGGGAACTGGATAGGAAGCGGAGTAGTGAGACATGAACCAGCATCCATATGTGATACTGGTGCTGGCAGATAGAGAATTAGCCAGTTAAGTGATTGCACCAGCTCCAAAGATTCAGGATTTTTTTTTTTAATCTAATAATACCACACAACATCATATATGCTGTGGAAGTTCAGAATATTAGCAGACTGTCCCTGTACTTTTACTAGAACTCTGGCAGAAATTGCTGTCAAGGTGCCTGGTCTCTACACTTCTGTTGCTGCATCTGTAAAATGGACCAGTACTTCTCTCACAGTGTTACTGGGAGGAGTTTAGGATGGCCATGTGTTCTGTTCCATCCAGGCTGCTCTGTGGTTTCTGTATGATGGAAATTTCTTTCTCACAGGTGTGGCAGCTGGGAGGTCCAACATCAAGGCTCTGGCCAGGACACACTTCCTCTCAGATGGCAGCTGCTGTCGCATCTCCTGAGTTAGAGGGGGTCGCTCTGCAAGCTCCAACCTCACCATCTCAGAACCACCCGGGGACCGCATCTCTAGATGCCAGCATCTTGAGTGTGAGGCCTCAACAGGAGGGGTGCTCCCCCAACCCAGGCACTGGTGATGTTGTAACTCTGGAAGGGAAGCGCTCTCACTTTCAGATGTTTATGGTCAGATTTCTTAATCACTCCTCATTTGCTGTATATACACACTTCTTTCTGAATGTGTCTGTTTATTTGAAAGGCAACTATTTCAAATCATCATTAAGAGAGAAAGGTCAAAATGCACCACATGAAAACCAGTTGGAAGGGCTGGTGCGGTAGCATAGCATGCTAATCCTCTACCAGCTAGCACTGTCATCCCATATGGGCACAGCTTCATGTCACAGCTGCTCTACTTTTAATCCAGCTCTCTGGTTAAGGACTGGAAAAGCAGAGTGCAGGATGGCCCAAGTCCTTGGGAGACCCAGAAGAAACTCTTGGCTCCCAGATTCAGATTAGCTTGGCTCTGTGGCCCTTTGGAGAGTTTCTTTCTATTTCTCCTTCCCCTGCTGTACGAGAGGTCTCCTGTGAGTTTAACTGGCATTCTTTTATATGCCAGTTGATTTTTTTTTTCACGTGGCTATCACTAATCTTGCTGCTATAAACAATCAAGTACAAGCGTGGAAACTTTTTTTTCCTCTTGCTGAGTCGTATGGTAGCAGAAGAGTGACCCACTGAAGGATTGTGAGGCTGTTTTGCAAAGTGACTCTGTCAGTGGTGAATGGCTGTCCCGAATCCTGCATAATCTCATTTACACTTGCTATTGTTTTGTTTTCTTTTTCTAAAGCTATCCTGGCAGATGCGGTATCTCCCTGTGAGCTGCTTGATCATTTTTTAGGCTTATTTATGATTTGAAAAACAAACAAAAAGGGGGAAGAGAGGGGAGAGGATTGTCCACCTCCTAGTTGACTCCCCAACAACACTGGGGGCTGGGCTGAGCTAAAGAACGGAGCTCAGAACTCCACCCACACCGCCCGCGCTGGATGGCAGCAACCCACGCAGCTGACCGTCACTTACTGCCTCCTCTGGCCTGCTTGGCAGGAAGCTGTTTCAGAAGTGGAGCTGGGATTTGAACCCAGACACTTGGTCATGGGATGCAGATGCTCTCCAGCGCTGTCTTCACAGCTGCCCCAGATGCCTGCCCTGCAAGGCCATAGTCAAGAATGGTAATTCCAAATCTAAGGCCCAGGAAATTTGCCCTGGGCTTTCTTTCAGTAGCCTGACAGTGTTATGTCCTAGATCTTTGATTCTTTTTTTTTTTTTTTCAAAATTGGAAAGGCAGATATACAGAGAAGAGGAGAGACAGAGAGGAAGATCTTCCTCCCGTTGATTCACTCCCCAAGCAGTTGCAATGGCTGGAGCTGAGCCAATCCGAAGCCAGGAGCCAGGAAACTCCTCCAGGTCTCCCACAGGGGTACAGGGTTCCAAGGCTTTGGGCTGTCCTCGACTGCTTTCCCAGGTCACAAGCAGGGAGCTGGATGGGAAGTGGGGCCGCTGGAATTACAACTGGCGCCCATATGGGATCCCTGCACGTGCAAGGTGAGGACTTTAGCTGCTAGTCTATCACGCCCTGCCCTGATTCATTTTTTAATTGGCTTTTGGAGATATTGGGAGAGAAGGACTCTTTTACACATGGGAAGCCTGGTGTGGGAACCTATTTCCTCACAGAACAGTCTTGGCACCTTTGCTGGAAATCAGTAAGTTGAGATGCGTGGTTTTATAGCTGGACTCCCAATTCAATTCCGTCAGTGTCTGTCTATTGCCACACTCTTGATTATTGTCACCGGGTAGTAGCTTTTGGCACTGCTGCAGTGTGAAGTCTCCAGCTTTTTCTTCCTCAGTGTTGCTTTGGCTCTGTTCATTTTCTTGCATTTACAGAAACATTTTAGGAGCAGCTTGCCCACTGCTACAAAACCAACTGGCAGGTGGAATTTTGACAAGGATTGCACCGAGTCTGTAGATGGTTCTGAGAGAACCGTCATCTTAATAAGGTTTAATTTTTTGGTCAATGAACACTGATATCTCTCCACTTCTTTACATCTTTTTAAGATTTTAAGGGGCATTGTGGAATTTGGGGGGAATTTGTGCTTCCCTCATTCATCCTATTTATAAGCATTTTATCCTCTTCCCAAAGTGGTTGTACAAGGAATGGTTTTCTCGATTTCCTTTTTTTGGTTCTGTCATAGCTAGTATTCAGAAATACAATCGATCTTTCAGACTTCGGCCTTGTGGCCTGCAAATCTGCTGAGCCCATTGATTCATTAAACCCTTGGTAGTGGGTTCCTTGAGATCCTCAAGGTGGCACACTGAGATTATTTATACAAGGAGGCAGCTGTGCGCCTTCCCTTCCGGTCGGGTGGGCTTCGCCCAGCCCACTGCACTCTACAGCCCGGTGCTGGAGAGCAGTCGTGGGTGCAGACACCCTCACCTGGTTCCGCGCCGCCTTCTTCAGGGTGCAGAGCCTGAATCTGCACGACAGGTGTGTCACCGTGTGCACAGCCTCGCGACGCTAGGTGGCGCTGTGGACCATGCCAATACCCGCTGGCTTTTCACTCCAGGTGACATGCCAGCGCTGTTCGACAGGAAGCCGCCAGGAGGGGCTGTGACTTATCCCAGAGCTGTCTCCCCATCTCCTGGCTCCTTTCCCTGGCTCTCCTTCCCAGGCAGCCTCAACGCCCAAGTCAGAAGTCTGCCTGCAGGCCAGAGCTTCCCTGGGCACAGGCCCCCAACCCCACTCCCCCCACTCGACACTCAGTGACAGCAATAACTTTTGGCCGTGAAGGTCGGATCTCCAGCCTACTGCACCCCCTCAGAAGCCACAGCTGCAGCCACAATGAACTGTGAGGTTTGTGTTGGAGCTCCGTGTCCTGCTCACTCAGGGACCCACATCCCTCCCTGGCCCCCAGCAGTCCCTCAGACTCCGCTCTGTGTGTGCTGCGCTCTGTTCTTGACCTTCGCCCCTACACCCACCTTGTCGACAGAAGACACACATGGCAGTGGTATGGAGGGGAAGGGCGGGGGGAGGGACAGAGCGCATACCACCTATGGCTTGGGGTCCAGCCAGGGTTCTCTGAGGGCCCATGCTGGCAGAACAGGAAGGCGCTGGCGCCAGGAGCACCATCAGGTACCCCTAGCAGTCATCATGGTCTGCCTGGAGCCAGGCCCAGGCAGGTAGGGGTGTTCCCAAGCAGTAGCTGCTCTCCTGCCTGCACTAATGACGCTGAGCAGGCCGGTCAGGCAGAGCTGGCAAACTGAGCCACCCTCTCAGCCTTGCATCCATGTTCCAGAGCCTGGTGTATATCAGTGTGTGAAAATCAAGAACTCACTAAGCTCAGCTTGAGTTCCCAGATTTGAGACATGAAGGGGTGAACCTGCAGCGGAGAAAGAGATATGACACAGCCAGGACCCTCCGAAAGACCCTTGACCCTGTGACCATGTCTGAGAAGGCCTCCCCACAGTGTGGGGTGGCAAGCAGCCAGCAGGCCACTGTTGTGGACGAAGCAGCATGGGATCGCCAGGCCAGCGTGCCACGGCGGGTAGCGGCAGGGGCCCTGAATTTCCCCAAAGGCCAGGTGTCACACAATTTGTCACACAAGGGAAGTCTCCCATCTCACACGAAGCTGCACCAAAGGCCAAAACAATGAAACCTGATGGTGTCCCCGAGAGCTTCTCTTGTTTCTGGCCCACTGGAGGGATGAAGTGGTGCTTACCGCGGAGGGCTTTTCCCAGGAGCGCTCACAACCCCTAATCCGGGCCACGGCCGTTCACTTCCACGGGCGGTTCTGACTCCGACGAACAGGAACGACCAACAGGAACGAGGCCGGTGTGTGCTCTGAGTCCTGCGCCACCAGCCCCGTTCCCTGCCCCAACAGCATCCTTAACACCCTTAACACCCCGGCCTTCACTGAGCTTTCTTCCTGAAGATGAGGGATTCTTCCAGTTGGCGGGGGATTAACCCACCGGACAGAACTGTGAGCAAGGGAGGGGGAGGACAGAGAGAAGGGGCAGGGCAGGGGGTGGAGACTGGGGAGGACCCCGGGGCACTGGGGAACAGCTCCAGGCAGAGATGGGCGTGTTCAGGAGAGCCCCTTCTGAAAGGGATTCTGAAGACCTTGGAATAAATATTTGTTAAACACATCAAACAGGGCACTGAGGCTGGATTCATGGGGAATGGCATTTAAAGACCAGTTTGTTTTGGTGCAAACATATTTTGAAATCCCTGGATGCCAGAAACTCCACACGGATTCCAAAACTTCTGAAAGCACAATGAGCTTATCTTCTTTTTAGGGTTTATTTATTTAACTTGCAAGAGTTATAGAGAGCAAAGGGAACTCTGCTGGATCCCTCCCCACAGGGCTGCAAAGGCTGGAGCTGGGACCAGGAACTTCTTCTGGGTTTCCCATGTAGGTGCAGAGGTCCAAGGACTTGAGCCATCTGCCACTGCTTTCCCAGGCCATTAGCAGCAAGGAGATGCATTGGAAGTGGAGTAGCCAGGACTTGAACCGGTGCCCATATGAGATGCCAACACCTCAGGCAGAGTATTAACCTGCTATGCCACTGCACTGGGCCCCCAGGCATAGTTTTTAATTCTACTCTCCAAAACCGTTGAAGTGTCCTCATACATAAAGCCACGAGTGTAGTGATCACAGTATCTGGAGGCTAAAGTCGGGCAGTCTGGTTGTAGCTGAGGCTGCCCATTCTGTCCAGATAAGAGGAGCCGGGCTCAAGTGCACAAACCTGACAGAGAAGCGAGAGGTTGGCCCAGATGGTCTCCCCATCCCCCCAGCCTTCCGGGTGACTGGCCGTGGCCGTGTCCGTGTCAGGAGAGCTGGAGATTTTAGCAAGAGGACCAAGGGACATCCCCTCTCTTCCACTGACCCTCTGACATCACCAAGCACAAGTGCTCTTAGCCTTGGGCAAGCTGACAGACCTCAGTGCTGTAGAGGAGCTGCAGGCAAAAGATGGACAGGAAAGGCGCTAACATGCTGGGGCCGTGACTCTAGGTAGATCTGGTCTGAGTGCTTCCCCTCTCCAGCTGTTGGAATGCTAATGCCCAGTGGGACGCTGTGAGGACTAAGGCTTTGGGGAGGCGATGATGTCATGAGGGGGCATCCCCACGAAGGGATCTATTTAAGAGGGACCTGAGGAAGCACCTGTGCCCTTTCTTCCACGTGAGAATGTGCCACTTCCCCATGTAACACCCTGCCAGGGGCCTGGGAAAGCAGCAGAGGATGCTGCTTGAATCCACAAGGAAGACGCGGAGAGTTCTGCTTCTCGGCTTCTGATTGGCCCAGCAGGTGGGAGATCTCGGTCTCTCCTGTGTATCTCTCAAGTAAACTAAATAAATGAATTTTTAAACAATCTATAATAACCTAGACTGTTAGGAACCTTGCTTCTTTTTTTTCAGTTATAACCAAGGCCATATCTCCCACATAAACTACCGGTGACCAATGGGTTCTTACTGAACAGAGTTGTTCAGGCAAAAACTGACTGGATGGGCAAGGTGTTCGGCCTGGTAGTTAGGGCCCAGCCAGGGATGCCCATATGGGAAGGCCTGGGTTTCAGTCCTCAGCTCCCAATTCCAGCTTCCTGCCAATGCAGATCTTGGCTCAAGTACTTGGGTCCCTGCCACTTGCACAGGAGAACTGTGCAGAGTTCCTGGGCTGTGTCTTGCACAGTGAACCAGCAGATGGGAGTTCTGTCAGCCTGTTTCTCTGCCTCTTCAATCAAGAGAAAGAAAACAAACTGGTTTGACAGCTCTTGAATTAGTGGGTCCAATGAAGGCCAAGACACCTTCCTCCCTCCGCCCACCCCACCCTGGCTTGTGGAAACAGCACTGCCAGTGCCTTATCCGTATATTCTTGGGAAAAAAGACACCATGAAGAAAACAAGCCAGGGAATGCCTAGAATACACAAGTTGTTTCCTAAGATCACAGCTCGGCTCTGTGAAAAAACATGGGATGTCCACATCCTAGCTTCCGGAACACTTTCCTAAAGCCAGCCCAAGTTTCTGGATAAGACACGGCCTCTGTCCGAAAACAACAAAAAACCAAAACAAAACCTGACTTGAGATTTTACAAGGACATTAAAGCACAGACTCTGCCTCCTAAGACGTCTCAAGATTAAAGACCAGGGGCCCAACACAATAGCCTAGTGGCTAAAGTCCTCGCCATGCACACACTAGGATCCCATATGGATGCTGGTTCATGTCCCGGCGGCCCCACTTTCCATCCAGCTCCCTGTTTGTAGCCTGGGAAAGCAGTTGAGGATGGTCCAAGGTTTTGGGACCCTGCACCTGTGAGACTTGGAGGAGGTTCCTGGCTCCTGGCCTTGGATCAGCGTAGCCTCTGGCTGTTGCAGCCGCTTGGGGAGTGAATCAGTGGGTGAAAGATCTTCCTTTCTCTCTGTATATCTGCCTTTTCAAAAAAAAAAAAAAGAGAGAGAGAGATTAGGGCCTGGTGGCGTGGCCTAACGGCTAAAATCCTCACCTTGAACGCACTCCTGGGATCCCATATGGGCGCCTGTTCTAATCCCAGCAGCTCCGCTTCCCATCCAGCTCCCTGCTTGTAGCCTGGGAAAGCAGTCGAGGACGGCCCAAAGCCTTGGGACCCTGCACCCATGTGGGATACCCGGAAGAAGTTCCTGGCTCCTGGCTTCGGATCTGCATAGCATCGGCCGTTGCGCTCACTTGGGGAGTGAATCATCGGACGGAAGATCTTCCTCTCTGTCTCTCCTCTCTGTATATCTGACTTTCCAATAAATAAATAAAAATCTTAAAAAAAAGATTAGAGACCAGAAGAAAGGCCGTGTGTGCCCTAGGACCTATACCAAGCTGTGAGAGAGGTTCTATTTTCTTAGAGCTGCAGGTGTTACTAGAGTGAACAACTCTGAAGCAAAGAAGAAACTGCCAACGATTGAACGTAAAATGCCCACTGCTGGACTGCTTTAGGGTATAAAAAGTGTACACCTTGGTGTTTGCTCAGGGCTCCTCATGACTGCCACAACCTGATGGGTGCCACATCCTGATGTCTGCATCCTAGCTTCCGGAACATTTCAAGCAACAGAGGCCGAACCACAGAAAGGACAAAAGGACATGTAAGGCAAGGGGCTGGGCTGGAGAGGGGCGGGGCTGCTGGACGTTGAGCTGGTGGGGGTGCTGCTGTCCCCACACACCCCAGCAATCATCCCAGGCAGATGGGACCTGTCCATGGGGCCAGTGAGGAGCGCCCCCTGCAGCAAGCAGCTGCCTGTGTGCCCCAAGCCACCGGGGCGGGGAGGGAGACGTGGACCATCTTCCTGAGTTTCCTTCATCAAAACGAAATCATTCACTTGCTGAAGATTTTCAGTCTTTTCCTGAACAAACAGTATTTTAGAGGGGAGAAGGCAGAATTCACAGAGAATTTTAGGAAAAGACGCCATACTGGAGAAATACTCTTGAGCAGGACCCCAAGTCCTGGGAGGTGGGAGAGCTGCTGTGCTGACCGCCAGGACCTGGCTCTTCATCCTGCCAGTGCTGAGGATGAAGCAGAGGGGTTGAGACTGAGTGGGCTGGGGGATCAGCTCACAGGCAGCATGGGGTGGGGGTGGGGATGCGGGCCACGAGGCGTGCAGGTGGGGCCAGGAGAGCAAGGACAGGCAGGACCATGTAGGGAGGAGGGACTGAGCTGGGGACATCATGGGGCATAGACACTCAGAGCAGACAGAGTGCCCTGCGGAGAGCACCGCTGCCCACAGCAGTGGATTCAGCAGCTGGCAGGACCAGGAATCGCTGCTGGACAAGGTGTCGCTCACTGCTGGCACCCACAGTGAGGTGTCAGAATGCCGCACCAAAGGACAGTCAGGTGGATCTTTTTCCTTAAATCAATCAACAAGTACTCAACAAACCAGACGGTAAGATTCCTCCAAAGCTTTTATTTCTTTTTCCTTATTTTTTTTTTTTTTTTTTTTTTTTTTACTTTTTTCCCAATGGACACACTGCCTGGTACACACTGCCAGGCAGATATTAAAAAATAAAAAAAAACACACAACTTTTTCACTTTAAATAGGCAATTTGTAACATGGGCATAATTTCATTTCGGTGTTTCAGTAAATGTGACCATTTTCCCTGGGGAAAAACAAAATTGCTGCCGTGATTCTGCATAACTGAAGTTGAGTCTTCGTCTTTCGAATCACACATCCAACATTTAAACACCTTCACCAACACTCAAGTGCTTTGCGAGGGCAGAAAAAAAAAATTCACCAACGAATTTCAGAGTTGGCATCATTGCTGGGAAGACGGGGGCTGCTGCCACTCGGGGCAGCTTCACAGCACTCGGGGTGTCTTCTGTGTCCCTCCAGGAAGGCTTCCCCAGCCGACCGCCGGAGTTGGCCAGCAGAGCCAGAGAGGGGCCATGAACTTGTCTGATGGGCTCAGGCCCCATCACAGCTGCCGGTGGCTTAGTCATATCTTCCTTTTTAAAAGGGCTTCCGTGGGTTCCAACAGCGAGAGTGGCAGGGATCCAGAACTGCACAATCGGCTCTGTCAGCACAGGAGGAACGCCCTGCCTTGCTCCCCTTAGCCACCTGGTAGTGGGTGTGCAGTGTATATGGGTCTCTCTCTCTTTTTTTTTTTTTTAACAAATTAAATTACTCTCTTAAAATACAAGAGAACTGTACCCCACACAATTCTCTTGGATGTCTTTTCAATTCCATTCTTAATTTACAAAATGTTGTGCAAAAAAACAACACTGACCTCCAATAAATAGTAAAAAAGAAAAAAAAAAGCAGGAAGAGCTAAATGCTTTCTGCCTTAACTCCAAGTTTAAAAACACCAGCTGCACTTTCAAGTGTTTGCAGGATGAAATGCAAGGAGAAAGGAGAAAGGTTATTGAGGACAGCCTGGGCCCGGGCTGCGTTTCCAAGTGAGGTTGGTCGTGTGTTTGAGTGTGTTCAGAATTCACAGTGGATGCCCCCGCTGAGGTCTGTCACCACGCCCTCTTTGATCAACTTCATCAGGAACTTGGTTTCTGTGGTCACGTTATGCATCCTCTGCCCGTTCATGGCAGCCATGCACTGACTGTCGAAGTAGTGCAGGGGTGCCTGGGGCCGGCTGAGGTCGTAGCCGAAACCTGCTAGGCTGACTTCATCACACAGGTGGGTGGCTAGGACCACGGCAATCACACCGATCGTCGGGATGTTCTGATGGCAGGAGAGAGAGGCCAGAGAGAGAGAGAGAGAGAGATGGCTGAGCATGATTCACTGCTTTGTGAGGACCATCTGCACCGAGCAGTCACCAAGGCTGCCCTGGGGCTGTGGTTTTCTGCAGGCCCTAACTCTCCATGGGGGACGTGCATTTAGAGTTCTGGCACACAGTCTGGCATATGGATGCTTTAAGCGCACCCTTAAGAGGCAGCCTGACGGTTCTTCCTGTACCCAACCGACAGGTGATTCTTTGAAACTTTCCACCCACTGGTCCTACCCAGGATAGGCAGTCACCAGCCTGCTGCCCCCACCTCCTGTGTCAGATGGCCCTGAGGTCTGGGACAAGTGGCCATATCCGGTTTCTGGAACCCATCCCCACCTGGGAATACAGCATCCTCAGGTACAGGACCCCTGCTCCCCACCAGCAGCTATGATCCACTTAAGGTCTCCCCCCCCCCCGCCCCATTTGCTTTTCTAGCAATGAACACCTGCAACATGCTTTTTAAAAATTAGACTGCAAAATAAAATCACTCAGGGAGTTTTGAAAAACTCTAAAGCACAAACCAACTAAATCAGTACACAGGCATCAACTGAACAGCCTTGTTGACTTTGTTTAATATCATCTACAAAGAGGTGATGTGCATTAATTCTCATTCAAACCACCTATCGGGTTCAAAGGTAAAGAGCTTTTCAGACCACAAGTGTCCTGCAGTTAAACTGGAGTAAGACTGTCTTAAATAATATCTCAAGGGCATAAGTGTCAACATGCTGATGGCAATACAGAATCCAATAAGGTTGTGTGAACAGCTGGGGTGCACAGTGGTACCCACACACGCAGCATCTAGTCACGACTAGGTCTCCTGCATACACAGCAGGGTTTGAGTCACATTCGCGCACAGCTCCCTTCCAGCACAGAGAACAAGAGCTACCTTCCAGTAGCAACAGAACTACCTTATCTTGGCCCCAGAACCAGGATTTAGGCTCTGAGTACTGAAGGATGTCAAACGCAGTCTCTTTGATGATCACGGGATTCAAAATCCTGAAATGTTTTGGCTGCAGTGGGATTTTTTCTGCCACTTGTTTCCAAAAGAAGATTCGTATCCAAAATGGCTAAGCAAAGAAGGCAAACCATCATTAGGGTTATTTAATAGAGTTACCAGCAGAGGGTCCTAAAGTACTCCCTACCGATCAGGCCCAGATTATAAACATCATCCTATGCGGCCTTGTGCTCTGCAGCTAAATCAGCATCACGCAGAAGCTATGTAAATCCTTGACCTTAACTCCAAAGAGCAATGGTGAGAGATCCAATTTACAAAAGCAGCCCTGAACAAGGAGAGGAACGGTGGGAACTTTGCTAGGATCCACAGCCACCATTTTGTTCAGGGCTGACCATGTGCATGGGTCTATTCAAGGGTACTGAAGTGCTGAGGAAACCCCACCCAGCCCTGGTTGTGCATCCTCTATCCACGTCTGTCCCTGTGTGCTGCTTTTTTCCTAAGGGAACTTCTCTCTGACAGTCCGGAAGTCCCTGATAACCCAGACAGAATCAAACCTGGGTGATAAAAAAGCTCCCAAGCTTGCTATTTCCAGGCAGTCGCCATTACTACTTTCTCTCGTGACTTACAATCAGGCTTCGAAAGCCACAAAGCAAGCGCTGCTGAGGGGTTTGTACAAAGTCAGTAGTGGCCATTTCAAACACAAAGCTGAAATCTCTAGAAATTAAAGACAGTAAGTGTGGATTCTGTCACTTTGTACTGAGACTCATTCCTGCATGAATTTCCAGTGCTTACCAGGGTCTCATTTTTCACCATTGCTTGAAGCCAGTTGAAGTCAACACTCTTAAACAGAACAGCAACAAACAAGTCGTTGGAATAATATTCAAGGTCGGACAGCGGTGCGCCCTCTGGGTAGGTCATCCTGATGGTAGTTTTATTTCCAACATGCTCAGAATATCCCTCCACGGGTGCACTGTTCAGTCTATTCAGAAAGAAAGCACAAAGGACAGGCTGACAGGGCAGGCGTCACAGCACGCTCCGTCCTACATCCTCTAGGACTAGAAGTGAGCAGGAGGCTGTGGTGCGGGCCAGCCCATGACTCGCAATCTTACTGCCCCACACAGCTCTGTCCTTTCCAGGTGTTCAAGGAATGCAATTTACATGATGGATGATGCCCACACGTGCTCCCTGAATGCCAAGGCAATTTCGCCTGGTCCTGATACAAGTCAGTCCTCCCTTGTACAGTAACCTTTGGGGATTCTCTAAGAACACCCAGTGAAAGGCAGCTGCCAAATCCCCACCACTCCGATCTTGGTGACCCCTTAAATCCCAATCCCCCATACCAACCCCACCCCCACCCCCATCCCTGCACCCTTTCTGCCATCAAACTCCATTCTCACCTGTTCTTTTTTTTTTTAACTTTTTCCATTTTTTAAATTATATTTTTGACAATCTTTACATAGTTAATTAGGGTAAAAAGGTTCAAGGGCTACAGGAAAATGGGTAAGACTATTATCTCCATATTGTTTCCCTCATATATCTGAGGCAAAAGAGGATTTTAAGGGAGAAGCCCCACCCAGTCCCCCACCCACCCCAGATCCCTGATGTGGGTTATGCTCCAAGGGTCTTGCTCAAGCGGTTTTGATAGTTCAACAGTTACGAATTGCTGCCAATCTCTCCACTCCAAGCATGATGAGGCTGTTGGAGAATCCACTGATTAACATAGTCCTTCATAGAGTCTCCATTTGTCCAGTATTTTGCTGCCAACATATAGCTGAGGTGGTTGTCTTTTCATGGTTAGGGTTCTGAGTCCAGCAGTTCTATTGGGGGGATCCCCAAAGAAACTTTGTCTGAGGTGTTCCCAGACCAGATTCCTGTATGTACTAGCAAGCAAAGGGCCCGGCCCAGTCCATTGCCCTGATCAGCTGGTGGTTGCAATTGCTGCTTTGGTTCTGTTTTCAGCCCCATCTTCCATTGGAACCAATGGGTGCTGCAGTCCAGCCTGGTTCTGCCCAGCACATACTTGGCCCTCACATAAACCAGTGGGAGCTACAACCTAGTCGGAGTGACCCACAATAACCCCCACCAGGCCTGCCCCCTACCCTGGTTTGCCAGTATGTGTAGCAGACTAGTGCAGTCTGTCCCACATCCCCTTCTGCTCTCATACATGTCAATGGTATTAAAGCTTAGTTCCATCTAACCAGCTCAATTATCCAGCCCTCACGGATGTTGTTGGGTGCCTCTCTGTCTAACCACCCCAGCCCCTGTCCTAGTTTTCCTGCCCTCCAGTGGGAGTGGTAACCCAGGAGGGAGGAGCCCACTATTTCCCTCCTAGGCCACTCCCACTCCTGGATTATGCACTCTCCAGGTGGTTCTGTGGTTTGACTTTACAGAATTAGCCCCCAGTGCCAGCTTCTGCCAGCTGATGCTGCGGCTAAGTCCACACAACCCTCACCCTAATTTATGCTTGCACCAGTAGGAACAATCAGCCCAGCCTGGCTTTTCCCTGATCTAGTCCACATGAGGCCCACAGGTGTTATAGCCCTGCCTAGTCTGGTCTGCCCCCATCCCAGCTCACATTCTCCAGTGGGAGTAGCTGTTCAGCAAGGGAACCCCCCCCACATTCCCCTTGCTGGCTCCTTTCCCCTCCTTTTCTGGTTCTGTGCTGGTTGGGCGCTGCAGTCACAACCAGTACAGGTAGCCTCACCTTGGCATTCAGTATTGTGCACTGATTTTTGTCACGACCGAACCTGGCTCAACCCACACTCTGTTCTGGTGCTCAGATTCACCAGTGGATGATGTGAACTGATTCAGCCTGGTCTGCCCCCAAGCCATGCCAAATGTATGTCAGTGGGAAACTTTCCATGGCCTGTTCCGGGCTGTTTCCTATCATGCTTCTTGCGTTTACCTGCCAGGTCTGTGTCCTGCCAGAGGAGTTGCCCAGGCTCCTCCATCAGAACCTCTCCCAATGCCAGATTTTGTGCATACCAGGGGCTCCATGAGCCAGCCCTACTCAGTTCACCTCCTGTCCTAGCAGGAACAGTGGCTTTTCCTGACTGGCCTTCAGCCCAATCTGGTTCTTACTGTTGGATGTTTAAGCCCAGCCACGGCTCGTGCATACCCACATACAGCTCATACATGGCTCAGTAGGGGTTGAGACCTAGCCTAGTCAGTCCCACATCTACTCTTGTCCTCCAGAACACCAGAACGTGTTGGAGTCTGGCCTGGCTTGGTGTGTTCAGTTCCAGTCCATACTTGTGCCAAGGGAGACTACAACTATATCCTGATTGGAACGCAGCCCCCATTCCAGCCCATGAGCCCCTTGGTGGGAACCTTAACCCAGTTAGGGTGTCGCCTTTGCTTCCCAACCGAGCCTGTTCCCAGCCATAGATCATGCGCATGCCAGTGGTTGCTGACTCAACTTGGCACAGCCCCTCACCTGTCCCGTCTCCTGCCTTAGATGCTGTGGCTTAGCATCCCTGGCTCACGCAGACCAGTAGGTGCAAGAGCCTAGCTCGGCATGATCTATGCTCCATCCTGGTTTCTATTTTTGCTTGTGAGCTAAGGTTTGTGTGCTCAGTCCTGCCTGGTACATCCTGTTCCATTACCAATTCACACATTGGCCAGCTGTTGGAGCTACTTTGCCCAGCTTGTCTGACCCCCAGGTCTGGGCCACATGTTCACCAGCAAGAGCTATGACCCGCCAGGGGAGTTTCCCAAGTTCCTCCACTCGATCCACTCCCAGACCCAGTTTACATACATGCCATTGCATTTTAGGCCAGTGCCCGGCACAGTCTGGCCTTCTATTTGGCCTTGTATGAGCTGGTAAATATTGCAGCCCAGCTCACCCCAGACCTTATTCAGGTTGCACATTCGGGTGCTGCTGCCTTGACCAGTCCAGACTGTAGTCAGTTCCTTAACCTATGATTGATGGTAGGCTCCTTGGTCACACCTAGCTTAGTCCTTCACCACACCATCTCTTGAACTAACCAGCGGGGCTAGAATTTCCACAGGGTTTGGCCCACACATCCCCCACAGAATCTACCCCTGGATGTGGTTCTCTGGCGTGCTGGTTAATGTCGTGGCCCTGCCTAATGTGACCCATCCCCTGATCCACCATCATGTCAGGTAATAGGATATGATCCTGTAAGACAAGCCCTAGTCTTTGGTTTTGCATGGATTGGTGTTCGGTGGTCAGCATTGTTCAGTGATTACAAGTTCTTCAAAGGAAAAGTTACTCTGTCATTAGGAATCTTTAGGATTGATTCACATCCGAGAAGCACAGTGGGTTCAACGTGGAGCTACCTAAGCAGCGATTCAAAGAACCAAAACCCCAGAGCTATTGGCTGGGCGGCCAGCAGGCGGAGCCTGGCACCAAATGGTGCATGCCGCCCGGGCACAGCTTACCGCATGTACATGGTGGCTGGAATCAGGGATCCGAGCATGAGACGCCCTGGCCTGGCACTGACCAGCAGCCAGCAGACTGCCGGAAGTTTCAAGCCCCGGGCCCAAGGTCGCGCCCTCCCCAATACTATCCCTCGCCCAATGGTGGCGGCAGGTGGGCCCTGCCCAGGCCCCCGAGACCTTCCCCCTCGGTGTACTCATCCCTAAGGGAGCAGCCCCTGGAGCCCAGGCAGCCCGGGGACGGCTCACCACATGCACGCAGCATTCTCACCTGTTCTATAGTACGCACCTTACAAAAGCCTGGTTCTCCTGAAAACAGCTACATCCTCTGTCACTCTCGTATCGTATCCCTGGCTTCCGGTATCTCCTCCAGAAACAGTCATGGGTACCTGCTGAGCCTCTATTATCATCCTGACCTATCTCAGTGCTTGGCAGCTGGTGAACTCACAGGGAACCTGGGAGGGATGTACTGTTACTGCTTCCACTTTACAGAGGAGGAAAACAGGTGCAGGACAAAACATGCTCCACATCCCAGTTACTGGGGACAGAAGCACTAGGTGAACAAACTGTCATGTTCAAGCTCAGGGTGTTTCAGCAGGTCCTGTGACTTCCCTTGCTAACTAGAGAGTTTTCTCTGTCACTCATTTCCAGCAGCTGTTTGAATAGGGCCTTGCACCCAGACTAGCAATCCTGGGGCCTCCTGACTCCTGTTATCAGCCCTCTGAGGTTTCACTTTCTGGGTCAGCCACAGGCCCACACACCATGCCCTGATCACAACATCCTGTGAAAGCCCAGGACCCGCCCCTACTCCTTCCTGCCTTCAATCAACCCACATGCTACAGCCAGCCAAACTGAGCCAAGACACAGCTGTCCCACGTTCCTGGCTCGCACATCTCGACACAGAGATGGGATTTATGTCCATGTATCAAGTTCCCAAAAAGCATCCAGATAACCCGAAGCCAACAGTCCTTTCTATTCTCAGGAACGTTCCAACGAGATGATCGGAGAGGTACAGAAAATTATGTGAATGAGAAAACGCAAAGCATTTCACACAAATAAAAAACATGCGACACATCCTGGGTGCCCAGCAGTCCCAGGGATGGTAACTTACGAAATTCTCACCGGAACAGTGAATAAAGTCAGTGTGCAAAGCAGCGCTCAGCCCCTGCCCTCCAATAGCTTGGCATCCTCCTCGGTTTGGTTTTCCAGCAAGTCAGCATGTCCCTGCTGAGCTCACCAACCACATTCACTGGCTCCTTCAATCTATCCCTCCTTCTAAACCTGCCATCCCCCGAAAAGGGTCTACCTGTTACAACAGTCCATTTGCACCTGCTCCTCAAATCTAACACAGGGTTTGGGGCATCCAAGCATTTTGTTTTGAATTTATCCAACAGTAGGTTCCTGGAAGGCAGGAGCCAAGAAGTTTCCTTGTGTTCCTGTCCCCCAGAGCAGTCCTGACCCCTAGCGGTGAACCAGATTCTACAAGAGGAAGGCAGCAAGGTACTCACCTTATCACAACATCAAACTGGTTCAGGGCATGGCCCAGCGCTAGTCCATGCAGTATCCCGCCACTTCCAATTACCACACACCGCCTGCAACGCTTGGCTTTCAAGTGCTCAGGGAAGTTGTGCTCGGGCAGGAGTTCTAGAAGGTCCTTGACTTTGCTGGAGAACTTTCGGAATCCGAAAGGAGGATCGAACTTGTATATAGCTTCATTCTCCTGCGGAGTCTCCTGCACGAAAGGCGGCAGGTCCACGCTGTACCCGTGCTCAAATAACAGGGCCATAGATGTCTTGGCGAACTTGGGACGGCATTCCTTTTGTAAGACCTGCTGAGCGTAGGCCTGAGCTCTCTGGAACAGAAGATGGCAACGTGAGTTTCAAAGACTCTGCAGTATTAGAATGTGCTCCTAGGCAGGCGTGATACCTCAACTGGCTGATTCTCCACCTTCAAGCGTGACGTTCCATATGGCTGTTGGTTTGTGTACCAGCTGCTCCGCTTTCCATCCAGCTCCAGGTTTGTGGCCTAAAGCCTTGGAACCCTGCATCTGCATGGAAAAAGCAGCTCCTTGCTCCTGGTTTTGGATTGGCTCAGCTCTGGCCATTGCAGCCATTTGGGGAGTGAACTAATGGATGGAAGATCTTTGTCTCTCCTCTCTGGTAAGTCTGAATTTTCAATAAAAATAAATCTTAGAGAAAAAAAAAGGAAAGAAAGGAAGGAAGGAAAGGAGGGAGGGAGGAAAGGAGAGAGGGAGAGGGAGAGAGAGAGAGAGAGAGAAAGAAAGAATTCTAACAAAGAAACACATTCCTGGGAGAGGTGGCATGGCTTCCTTGTTGAGTAATGTTGCCTGACCTGGAGTCTTTGCCATCTGCAGTTAATTCAAGCTCAGAAACTTCCAGAAACAACCTGGGAGAGTCACATGACAAGAAGTCGAGCAGCACAAAAAGGGTCTTTCTTTCTTTGCAGGCCTGCCACCCTGCAACCTAACCCCCATACCCAATATTGTCCAGGTAAACCTGGAGCCAACAAGGCTTCCTTTGAGGGGTCTGAGACTTAAATAAGATTTGGAGGCATGCTATGCCATGAATGAACTCAGAATGTTGGGTTCTGTGCAGTAGTTCAGGCCTAGGAAGCGAAGGGCTGCGTGGCTTCCCTGACACACAGCTTTGCAGTAGTCCGATTCCTGAACAAGGAGCCCTTCTCCTGAGGGGGCAGACACTGGGGGCCAAGGTGGAGAGGAGAACCCAGGTCCAATAGGTACAAAGTTTTTTCTGAGATGAGAAAGTTCTGCAAGTCTGTTTCATGAGGTGGATATACTTAATACAGCAGAATTGTGCATTTAAAAGTGGCTAGGATGGCAAATTATTTTTTTAGATATATTAATTTTTATTGGGAAGTCAGATATACAGAGAAGAGAGACAGAGAGGAAGATCCTCCATCCACTGACCCAAGTGCAAGTAGCTGAGCCGATCTGAAGCCAGGAGCCCAGAGCCTCTTCCAGGTCTCCTATTTGGGTGCAGGGTTCCAAGGCTTTGGGCTGTCCTTGACTGCTTTCCCAGGCCACAGGCAGGGAGCTGGATGGGAAGTGGAGCAGCCGGAAGTAGAACTGTTGTCCATATGGGATCCTGGTGCATGCAAGGCGAGGACGTTAGCCACTAGCCTGGCCCTATGATGGTAAATTTTATGTTATGGTTCCAATACACATATACACAAACTCTACACACAAAAACCAATGTCTCCTATTTTAGGCTCCCAGTCAGCAGGATGAGCACAGGCTTATTTGTCAGTTGGGGTATCTGGAAGGCAAATCCCTTTGAATGCAATCAATGTTCTTTTTTGAAAGGCAGCATTTACACAGACAGGCCATCCACCTGCTGGTTTATTCCTCAAATGATCCGAATGGCTGAGGCTTGGCCAAGCCAGAATAGGAGCCAGGAGCTTCTCCCACAGCTCCCACATGGGTACAGGGGTTCAAGCACTTGGGCCATCCTTCATGGCTTTCCCAGGCCATAAGCAGGGAGCTGGATCGGAAGTGGACCAATTAAGACATGAACCAGAACCCATATGGAATGCTAGCACCGCAGGCAGCAGCTTTAGTCACTATGCCACAGCACCAGCCCCTGTCCTGTTAGCCTAGAAACTGCATGTGCTTCATGTGCGTCTTCCCAGCATGCTGCTGTTGAAGGAACAGGTGGTCAGCGTCAAACACACAAGGACAAGCTGAAGGCAGTGGAAGGAGAAGAACGGAACCCTGTTTCCCCAGAGTCCATCTGGTCTGATGCTGTCTGGGAACTGCTGAGCAGTTAGCTCTCCCCAGCCTTTTCGCTCTGATCAGTGCATTCTGCAGGCCTGAGCCTACCAACACACATCTCCGCCCAGGGAGCTCCCTGTGCACACACATGTGTCTGTGGAGTCCTGTGTCTGTCAGGATTTGAGCTGCAGGAATAAAACACATTTTTTTGAACTCCATCAGTATCATTACTATGAGGACTATCATTTTTTTTTTAAATTTTGAGAGAGAGAAAAAAAACAACAAAAAAATAAATTTTGAGAGAGAGAGAGAACTCTCCCCTATCTGCTGGTTCACGCCTCAGATGCCTACATTGGCCTGGCCTGGGGCTAGAGCCAGGGACTGGGAGCAGCAAATGCAATCCAGGTGCCTCACGTGGGTCTCAGGAAACTGACCACGGCTGCTTCCCAGCATCTGCATTAGCAGCAAGCTGAGAACTGAATCCAGGTCTGAGATGTGGGACACAGGTAACTCATCTGCAGGCTACATGCCCACTCCAAGGCTGTAAACTCCATTTACTTTAAACGTCTTATTTATTTATTTGAAAGGCAGAATGATCGAAAAGAAGATCTTCCATCCATTGAGCCATGCCTCAAATGGCCAGCCACAGAGGGTGGGGCTGGTCCAGGCTGAAGTCAGGAGCCAAGAAATCCATCTGGGTCTCCCACAAGGGTTCCAGGTACTCAAGTACTTGGGCCAGTCTCCACCACTTGCCATCCACCTGCTGGTTTACTCCTCAAATGATCCGAATGGCTGAGGCTTGGCCAAGCCAGAATAGGAGCCAGGAGCTTCTCCCACAGCTCCCACATGGGTACAGGGGTTCAAGCACTTGGGCCATCCTTCATGGCTTTCCCAGGCCATAAGCAGGGAGCTGGATCGGAAGTGATGCAGCCAGGACTAGAAAACACGTTCAAATAGAATACCAGTACCATTAGCTGCAGCTCAGCCCACCGTGTCCTGATGCAACTCCCGCAGAAGTTGTAGACTTTTGAATGCTGACCACAACTATGTTTTTCTCCAAAGTCCTTGCTGTTTTTGTTGTCTGCTTTTTGTTTAATGTCTATTTTTAGGAACACATCTGTCTTATTAGACAGAAACACTAAAACAAAAACAAACAAGATCACAGCTCTGCAGCTAGCACTTTGAAGAGTGCCCTGTCTGTGTCCAAAGATGTGGCCCTATTTCTGGAAGGGGAGAATGGAGTTCTTGAACTCTCAGAGACTGTCACAGACAGTGGGTACACTTGCAGCCTCAGTGGGGCGCCCTCACCACACCTGTGGCACCTTACGAGACAGTCATGGGTTTCCTCACTTGGTGGGCTCAAATGTGGCATAGCCCATGAGGGGTCTGGGCCTGTGCTCAGACCCGGCCTGGCTACCTCCCTGGCCCCAAAACAACAGGTGAGCGATGGCATCACTGGGACCAGCCACTTGAGTGTGGATGAGTGATTTAGCCATGAGCAGGGCCCTGATGTGGGAGGGGCTTGCCCTGCCATACCCTGTCTGCAAGCAGCAGGCACTGACTGCAGGGCAGACATAGGGGCCGCCTGTATTACAGGCACTCTCATTTCTAGGCTGCAGCGTTCAAGGTCAGCAGCATTTTGCAGACAGAAGAAACCTAATTCTTCACTAGGGCATGACCTAGGGGGAACATGCGGCTTAACAGCACCTCATGGCAGAAAGGATCCCAAGGGGACTCAGAAGAGGCACCCGGGCAAGGGGGGCGTTGCCAGAAAATTTGGGGCAGCCACATCACCTCTTTAGAAGACATCATCTGGAAAGGAGTGAAATTTCATTCCATTTCCATTCTGGCAAAGGATTCAATGTCAGGCTTCAAATTCAATTTTCCAGACTGCCAGCAGCTCACGAGGCCCAGGAACCACCTCCTGCTCCTCCCTCTGCCGCTGCAGCTGACACCGCAGTCCTCGAGGCCATGGCACAGTGCTGTTTCCATAAAGATGGGGGGACTGGCTCGAGAAATCACCCGTGGATGCTGGCTTCTCTCTGGAGTCTGTCACAGTCACCCTCTCTTCTCCACCTCTCTGAGGTTCAAGCGTGAAAGCACAAGGCCCAAGGAGGACGCCCTCTCCAAAGGAGCTACACTGACAGTGAAGGCATGGACCTGCAATCCCTGCTCCTTTGCAGATGGCTGGGATGCTGCAAGCAAAGGCACTGGCTTGGTTCAGGCAAGGGGTGCTGGGCGCGATCCAGCCTCAACGCTCCCTGGGAAGCAGGAAGCTGGAGACTCCTTCCAAGACACAAGAACCTGTCCTGGAAATACAACTTCCAGCTTTTAACAGCCTTCCAGGCTAGGCTTGCAGGATGCCCACAATTAAGAATTAATAGACATCCGGTAGTTCCACTGGTCAGTGACGTGGCACCCTGCCACAGAAAACCACAATGTGCAAAGTCGCTGGAGGATATTAAAATCATCAAAGTCAGCTCCCTCTGCCTGCTTCGTTTCCTACTCCGAAATGCTGAGAGTCATCCTTTTCTCAGAAACAGAGGCAAGAGGTAAACTCCTAGTGAGACTTAACATTATAGTTGGTGTCTCTTAGTGAAAGAACCCAGGTAAGGACAAAGCTAAGGGTGGGACAGAGCCGGGCTCTGCCTCACCTATGTGACAGGGTCATCAGCTATGATCCAAGTCTCTAATCCTGTGAACTTTTGCATGTTAGTCCCAGAGGTCTTGCTAATGGTGCCAAGAGGGTGGAAACATAATCTAACTATGGTGCTTAGTGGCAGGGTCCTTGATGGGGGATCAGACTGGATGAGGCTATTGGGCCCTGAAGTGGTTTCCAGCAGCTTTAAAAGGAGAGAGAGAGATAAAGGCGGATGCACACCCTTCCTATCTCTCTCTCTGGGGTGTCCTGCGTCAGCAAGAACACTGTCGCTGCAGGCCAAACCAACAGTCCCCACCCCTAGTTTGGTAACTTGCTGAACTGTGAGTCAAAATAAATAAACCTCTTTCCTTTGTAAAGCTGGACTGCCTCAAGTATGAGTGATATTCACGAAGCCCACGGAGACACATACTATGAAAACACCATGCATGAAGCCCAAGTTCTTTTAGCACCAAAATACTTATTTAAAAAAAAACCTAATTTTTATTTATTTCAAAGGTAGAGACACAGCAAGATTTTCCATTTAGCTGGTTCACTCCCCAAATGTCTACAACAGCCAGGGCTAGGTCTGGCCAAGGCTGCGAGCCCAGAACTCAATGTAGGTATCCACAAGGGCGACAGGGACATAAATCCTTGAGACATTATTTGTTGACCCCCAGGGTATGTATCAGAGAGCAGATGAAATGCAAGCAGAGGAGCTGGGATTCAAACCTGGCACTCCCGTATGGGCTGTGGGCACCCCAAGCAGCACCTATGCCAGACACCTGTCCTAAAGCTTTCTAACTCCATTTTTCCAGCATTTTTTTTTTAAAGTATCCTTATATTTTGACATCGTAATGGCAAGCTGAAATGCTTGTCCCCTCATCTGTGGGGTCTGACAGGTCGCTGCAGTGCCCATGCATCCTGCCCAGTGCCTGGGCCCTGTGGAGATCAGCATGGTACCCTACTACAAGGAGGCAGGTCCCCTAGGAGCAGGGGAAGGTCCCAAACCACTAATGTCACTCTATCTACTGCCTTTACATGGTTAGGAGCGGAAACCATTTAAATAACAAAGTTATGGCAAGAACATGGTGGTCTCTTCTCATCCCTGGGGATATATTTCAGGTCCCGGGGGTGGGGGACAGTGTGAGACTACAGGTGGTACTAAGCCCTGTGCACACCTCTGTCAAAATTCAATTTATAAGCTAGGCACAGCAGGAGATAAACAATTCCTAATGAAATAGAGCAGTTGTAACAATAGGCTCTCCTAAGAGTTATTTAAGACTTATGAATAATTTATTTCTGGAATTTTCCAGAACACTCTAGACTGCCAATAACTGAAATTACAGAAAGCACCAATGTGGTTGGGTGTGAGGTGACTGTGGTTCAACAGTAACAACTCAACCAGCAGTCACCTGGGCCTGAGGATGTGGCTGCAAGTAGGAACTGACCACAGAGGGCTCAGCGGAACTAAACGGGGTGACAGAAATACCCTGAAGAAGCTGGACTTTCCATATTAAGTAACACTCCTCATGGCATAGCCTGCTAAGGGGTAACTCCTCAGAGATGCTGCATTTCTCATTTCACAGAAAGGCCTGGAGCCTGGACCGCTGTAGATCTGTTTGGCTAGCAGGTGCCTTATTGGTTAAAGCGCCAAACCCTAGACCAAGAACCAAGATGCTGTAGCAAGGTCCTGGAGGAATGGAGCAGCACCAGGGAGAGAGAACGGGTAGGATTAGAAGGACCCAGGGGCCCGCTGAGAGGCTTGGCCAGTGGCTCTGCTGGCTGTGCACACGGGACGGGAGGCCTGCAGAATTGGGGAGCAGACAAGGTAGCGGTGTTGGCTGAAGCCAGTGGCACCCAACCAGCCACACGGGAGGAATGCTGTCACAGGGTAAGGTGTGGACTCTGTGGCCTGTGCTTCTGTACCAGAAGGCAGCAGGACGTTTGTCTCAGGAATGTTCAGGGAAACAGGCATTCTGACAGGGTCCAAAGTGTTACAAAGTCACTTTTAAAACAAAAGCCACAGGCCCGGTGCAGTAGTCTAGTGGCTAAAGTCTTCAACTTGCACACACCCGAATCCGAGATGGATGCTAGTTCTAATCCCAGCAGTCCTGCTTCCCATCCAGCTCCCTGCTTGTGGTCTGGGAAAGCAGCCAAGAACGGCCTAAAACCTTGGGACCCTGCACCCGCGTGGGAGACCCGGAAGTGGCTCTGGGTTCCTAGTTTCGGATCAGCTCAACTCTGGTCATTACAGCCACTTGGGGAGTGAATCAACAGATGGTAGATCTTCCTGTCTGTCTCTCTTCCTCTCTGTATATCTGACCTTCCAATAAAAATAAAATTAAAAACAAACAAAAGCCACACTTGACTCCACTTAGGTTCCCACAGACTTTAGCCTTCCTTCATTGATTTCTGAGTGGACACACACAGAAATATGTTTGACTGATAGGCTGGCTCCCTCCCCCATGCCTTCCTGTTTCCCAAAGAAATGTTGGGGCAGGAAGTAACAGTCCTACTCCTTGGTGGGAGATTAACCTGACATCTGTGACTGAATGTGCTCAAATCAACAGCTGCTACTGAATAACCATGGGTCTCCTGTACTCTCTGGGGCTCAAAGATAACAAAGCCCACATCACACACCCCTCCCCCTAGAGTTCACTATTGAAAAAGGCATTTCAGGCAAGTCCTCACCTTGCATGTGCCAGCATCCCATATGGGTGCTGGTTTGTATTCCAGCAGTCCTGCTTCCCTTCCAGCTCCCTGCCTGTGGCTTGGGAAAGCAGTCAAGGATGGCCCAACGCCTTGGTTTCAAATCAGCTCTGGCCTTGTGGCTGGTTTGGGGAAAGAACAAGTGGATGAAAGATCTCTTTCTATCTTTGTTTCTCCTTCTCTCTAAATCTGCCTTTCAAATAAAAATGGATAAAATCTTTTGTTTTTAAGATTTATTTATTTTTATTACAAAGTCAGATATACAGAGAGGAGGAGAGACAGAGAGGAAGATCTTCCGTCCAATGATTCATTCCCCAAGTGAGCACAACAGCTGATGCTATGCGATCCAAATCCAGGATCCAGGAACTTCTTCCGGGCATCCCACACGCGGGTGCAGGGTCCCAAAGCTTTGGGCCGTTCTCGACTGCTTTCCTGGGCCACAAGCAGGGAGCTGGATGGGAAGTGGAGCTGCTAGAATTTATTTCTGGAATTTTCCAGAACACTCTAGACTGCCAATAACTGAAATTACAGAAAGCACCAATGTGGTTGGGTGTGAGGTGACTGTGGTTCAACAGTAACAACTCAACCAGCAGTCACCTGGGCCTGACACCCATATGGGATCCCGGGGGGTTCAAGGTGAGGACTTTAACCGCTAGGCCATGCCACCAGCCCGTAAAATCTTTAAAAAAAAAAAAAGAAAGAAAGAAAGAAAGAAAAAGGTGAGTGAAGGATGTGAATAAATGTGTCCCCCTGAGAAGGTACACATACGGTCCAGGAGCACATAAAAAGTTGTTCAACATCAGAAGCTCTCAGGGAAATGCAAATCAAAGCCACAATGAGACACTGCTTCTTATCTACCAGGATCACTACGATCAAAAAGGACAGATTAGAGGAAGATTCAAGTGTCAGTGAGAACATCAGAGAAGCTGCAAGGCCCGCTTGGGGCTTGCAGGAATGGAAAATGATGTCACCACTTCAGAAAAACAGCTTGGCAGCTCTCCAGAAAGTTAAAACACAGCGTTCCTGTATGAGCCAGCAATGAGACTCCTAGGAATAAATCTACAAGAGCTGGAAACGCGTTCTCAAACAAATACTGTCATACGCCTGTCTGCAGTGCTGCAGTTCCAACAGTCCAAAGCAGAAACAGCCAAAATGGCCATTAACTGATGAATGGATCACAACAAAATGTGGTCCATCTACAGGCTGGAATATTATCCAAAAACAGAAGGAATTAAAAAAAAAAAAAGAGTGGCTGGTATTGTGGCCCAACAGGTTAAGTCACTGCCTGCAACCCTGGGAGCCCAGGTTCTCGTCCTGCCTATTTCACTTCTGATTTAGCTTCCTGCTCCCCGCTCCTGTGAAAGCAGCTGCAGATGGTCTTTGCCGCCCCCATGGGAGACCAACCCAGAGTTCTTGGCCCCTGGCTCCAGCCTGGCCCAGCCCTGGCTGTTCCAGCCATTTGTGGAGGAACCCAACGGGTAGAATTTCTCTTTGTCTCTCTCTCTGTATAACTCTTTCAAATAAATAAATAATTTTTAAAAAGGGAATAAAAAGTACTGATCCATGCTACAGCATGGATGAAACCCATTAACACTGTGCTACGTGAAGGAAGGAGCCTCCCGTATATAGCCTTGCTTGTAGGAATTCTGTCCCAAATGGGCCAACCCACAGAGACAGCAAGCAGATGTGTGACTGCCTAAAACTCAGAGGAGCAGGGAAACAGGTTCTCGAGGGTGATACAAATGTTCTCAATTCAGATTGCAGCCATGGGGCTTGGCTCTGCAAACACCATTGCGTCACGTGCCTTCAGTGGGTGAGCCCAGTGGTAGGAGAACCAAGTCCCAGCAGCGTGCTGGGAATGACGGAAGCTCCACCGAGGACCTGAGAGGCAGTGCTGGGGAGAGACAGGCAGGAACCAAGTCCGGCATAGTCTGAGCGGCCAGACTAGGCCGGGGAATGTCCTCCTGCAGGTGCTGGGGAGAAACCAATGTTAAGCAGGGAAGCAGGTCACATGTTCAGCAACAAGACCATGGCCACAGTGGAGGTTGCCTGCCTACAGAAAGGCAGGTCGGGGTGGAACATGGCGGGAGGCAAGAACAGGGCATCCTCAAGAGCCATCTTGGCTCACTACTACTTTTTGTGCAATCTCACAAGCTGCATGTTCTCATAAGCAGGGTCCCTGCTTTAAGCAATGCCTTTCACACAGAATGACACACTGCTTCCACAAACGAAGACCCCACCGGCTGTGGTCAGGCAAGCACAGGGCGCCCCTGGTGACAGGTGGCCTTGAGAGCAAGTGTCCTGTGGAGCTTTCCAGTTGAGATGACTCCACCCAGAATTCAGAACAGGGAAAGTCCTGGGTTACAAAATTGGTTATGAAACTAGCCTATATTTGCAAGTCAGGTCCTGGCAAATGGCAGAGAGCCATAGAACTACAGGGTTGGAGGGGATCCAAAAGACTGCAAAGCCACCTGCATGTCAGATGCCCGAATGCTCCCTACAGGACCCCTCCCAGGGGACACTACAAATGACAGCTCACACATCTGACCGTGCACCCTTCACACCAGTAAGCCCCTCTCCCTTGAGCAGGGCTGCCTTCTTTGATCCATATCTGTGCCATGATGGCCACCAGAACAGGCCCAGCCCGGCATGGGTGGCGTCTTTGGCTCGCTGATACTGGCAACCACATGCCCTGGATTCCTACTGATTCCATGGAAGTTCCTTCCCCTTTCATGGCTCCCCAGGATGTGGTCTTGAGTTCCCTCTCCAGTAATTTTCAAGAGATACTTGAATTCCTTAGGGGAAAGCTTAAATTATAGAAAGGACAAGGCCGGGTGTTGTGGCACAGCAAGTTAAACTACTCCTTGCCTGCATCCCATCTGAGAGCACTGCTTTGAGACCCGGATGTGCCACTTTCAATCCAGCTCCCTGCTAATGCACCTGGGAAAGCAGTGAACAATAACAAGTGATTGGGTTTCTGCCACTCACATGGGAAACCCAGATGGGGCTCCAGGCTCCTGACTTGGGCCTGGCGTGACCCCAGCCATTGTGGCTGTTTGGAGAGTGAACTGGTGGATGAAAGCTCTCTCTGTAACTCTTTTGAATAAATAATTTGTGTTCAAAGAGCAGAATGGTCAAAATACTCAGAGCAGTTGCCTGACCACGGTAGGGACAAGAAGCTTACCCCTTGTCTATTAATGCAGCCCAGTGGAGGCTGAGTGCAACGAGTTAGGGCGCTGAAGTTGCTGAGCTGGTTCCACCCAGGAGGATGGGAAAACACACCTCCTCCTGGCGCTGGGGAAACGGTATGCCTGGCCCTTGCACAATCCCCCTCCTCCTCAATCCAGCTGGCTGGATGGTACTTCACAACACACCAGAAGGAGAGAACGAATATAACAGTGCAGCAAAGACACCAAGGGGTGAATTCCCAGCACATCATGCAAATCGAATCGTACTAAGCGCATGACAGGCCTCTCCCAGGAGACAACAGACATGCCCACAAACAGGATGCCTGCAAACTACGCGTGAGAGCCGAGAGGCCTGGGAATCAGAAGGGAGCTGGGGGCGAGGCCAGATGGATCAGCAGGAGAAAAACCTCAAGCGGAGGGTACCAGACACGGCCCATGCCACTGAAGCCGACCAGTGACGATGAAATGAAATGAGCCCATGAACTCTGAACAAGGAGAGGCGGGCCAGCAAGACCCCTGTGACCCAACATCTTCGTGGTGCCAGGCCATGCACTGTGAATTACGTTCTTCACTTCTTTATTTCCTGCTTATTTCCTGCTTAAGGCTGTCTATGTGTCCTGCATCCCAAATACTCACAGATTAAAGCAGAAAGATCTGCATCCAAATCAGGAAAGAATTCTCTATAAATTTATAGTCCTTATCAACAAGCCTCTTGCATAGATACATTTCACAGCTGAGAAACTACGACTTCTAACAGTGGGCACAGGGGAGGGGGTCTTAGCCTCACCCAGTGACAGGCAGGTTAGCATCTGGGGAGAAACTGCCTGGCTTTAACTCCTAGCTTCTCTGCAACTCCGCAGCTGGGCAGAGCAGAGTGGCCCGTGGCCCTGACCCTGAAGCCACGGGCCTGAGATGAAGCCCCAGTCCCCAACTCAGCAGCTGAAGTGCTCCTGGGCAGGTTCCTCCCTTCCTTTGCCCTGAGTTTCCTCAGCTGTGAGATCGGGAGGACCAGAGTCCCTGCACCCCGCCCTCCCAGACAGTGATGAGAGCTAGGTGAGGGCCTGGTGTTAAGCAGCAGCAGGTTCAGCCACCTGCCTGAGATGCTGGCATCCTCTGTCAGAGTGTCAATTCAAGTGGTAACTGCTCCATCCTGACCCAGCTCCCTGCTAACGCACGTGGCAGAGCCTGGGCCCCTGCCACCCATGTGGGAGACCCAGGAGGAGCTCCTGCCTCGGCCTGCGGGGAATGAACCAGCATATGAAAGATGCTTTCTCTCTCTCTCTTCCCCACTTGTCTTTCAAATAAACAAATCTTTGAAAAAAAAAAAGTTAAATTAATCAATATTGTTAATGCATTTGCAGAACAGTTCTTGGCACACAGTAAGCGCCAAATGAGACTGACTGAATTACTTCACTGACCTTGACGTGGACCTGATGAACAGCTTAACCTGCAGTATGGAGGTGAGACTGGGATGATACAGTCTGGACAGCAAGTAAAAGGAATAATGCATGGCAAGCATCTTCATGTGTCAGCCACTGTTTCTACCTGGCTACCTTCTTCCTTGCTGGGCTGGTTTTGTCACAACTGTCAGTGAAATCTGTATGTAACATGTCAACAGATTTGGGAAAAAAAATACTACTTGGAGGGAAGCATTCTGAAATTCAATGTGGGGCCCGGCGTGGTGGCGCAGTGGTTAAGGTCCTCGCCTTGCACGCCCAGGATCCCATATGGGCGCTGGTTCTAATCCCGGCAGCCCCACTTCCCATCCAGCTCCCTGCCTGTGGCCCTGGAAAGCAGTCGAGGACGGCCCAAAGCTTTGGGACCCTGCACCCGCGTGGGAGACCCGGAAGAGGCTCCTAGGTTCGGACCGGCATAGCATCGGCCCGTTGCGCTCACTTGGGGAGTGAATCATCGGACGGAAGATCTTCCTCTCTGTCTCTCCTCTCTGTATATCCGCCTTTCCAATAAAAAAATAATAAAAATAAATCTTTAAAAAAAAAAAAGAAATTCAATGTGAAGTGATTCAAATCAAATGAAGAAATGACAGTTGATGCTGAGAGGGTTTCTTTGTCATCTCCTTTAAGAATGTACACAGGGGCCTGGTGTGGTGGCCTAACAGCTAAAGTCCTCACCTTAAACATGCCAGGATCCATATGGGCGCTGGTTCTACTGCCAGCAGCCCCACTTCTCATCCAGCTCTCTGCCTGTGTCCTGGGAAGGCAGTCAAGGACAGCCCAAAGCCTTGGGACCTTGCATCTGCGTGGGAGATGTGGAAGAAGTTCCTGGCTCCTGGCTTCAGATTGGCGCAGCACCGGCCATTGCGGTCACTTGGGGAGTGAATCATCGGACAGAAGATCTTCCTCTCTGTCTCTCTGTATGTCTGACTTTGTAATAAAAATAAATAAATCTTTAAGAAACAAAAACAAAAAAAATGTACACAAGGCTGGCACGATAGTGCAGCAAACCGACCTGCCACCTGCCAGCATCCCATCTGGGTACCATTTCTGGTCCCGGCTACTCCATTTCTGATCCAGCTCTCTGCTTATGGCCTGGAAAAGCAATGGAGGATGGCTCAAGAGCTTGGGTCCATATGGACACATATGGGAGACCTGGAAGAAGTTCTTGGCTTCCAGCTTGGGACCAGCTCAGCTCTGGCCATTATAACCATTTGGGGAGTTAAATCAGTGAATAGAAGATCTTTCTCTGTTTCTCTCTCTCCTTGTCTTGTAACTCTTTCAAGCAAAAAGCAAAACAAATAAACAACTTAAAGCACACACAGAGACAGCTCGGAGGAAAATGAACTCTCAGTACCCAGGGGCGTAATGAATAGTGCCCACTCCAGCCAGCGGGAGAACTCTCTAGGCTGGACTGGCTGGGTTAAGCTAGCTGGTTGTTTTTTTTTTTTCTTGGTCAGGGAGTGTTGTGTTTGGTTCTGGTTTAGAAGGGCTGAGATTCAGGGTTTCCCTGCCTTTCCAGCTTTGAGTAGTAACCTCCACACGGGGATGAGGATGAGGGTCCAGCCTGTGGGAATCCTCAAGCGTGTTTGCACTGACACCACACCCAGGCCAGCTCTAACCTTCACGCGCTCGGGGTCCACATAATGCGCCTTTCTTGTGTCACATTCTTCAGTGGAATAATTCACCTTGAGGATATAAAGGATCCACACGCCAAACACAAGCAATGAGCACCTGCAAAGAAACAATCAGACAGGTGAGAGGATGCAGCTCTGTGCAAACCTGCAGACAGAGCACGACCCACGCACAACAGCCAGCCACATTGCAGCAGCTGGCTGGGGTGGGTGGGTGGGAAGGAAGTATCATTTCCTAGCTCCCTGACCAATGGCTTAACACAGGCAAATACAAAAACAAGAGCTTCATATTATAATTTCAATCATGATGATTACTGGGCTGAAGAAAACAAGTAAGAAACTGGAATTTAAGAAGCTCACCTTCAACTTTTGGCTCATTTAAAATACTTCCGGTGCTTTTAAAAAAAATCACAACCCCCAAAAAACTCACAATGCTTGAATCCTACCAGACGTGAGACTAACAACACCACTACTGACCCCTCCCACCATTGACAAGCACTGCTGTTCAAACTCTGCTGAATTTGCATGGATACACAGTCTAACACACACTGGGTATTGAAAAGAACCAAGGCTAGTCTTGATTCTAAAGATCTCACTTTCAATGAGCTTTCCAGTCAACATCAACAAAAACAAAGTTAAAGAGAGTTTAGAGGCTGGCCAAAAACAGAGTTCAGGGGTTTTGGCATAGTGGGTAGGATCCCATATGGGCACTGGCTCATGTCCCAGCTGTTCCATTTCCAATCTTGTTCCCTACTAATCCTTCTTCTGGGACAGCAGCAGCAGATGATCAGAGACCAGGAAGACGCTGCTGGCTCCTAGTTTTAGATCAGCTCAGCTCTGGATGTTGTGGTCATTTGGGAAGTGAATCAGTGGATGGAAGATCTCTTTCTTTCTCTCTCTGTTCCTCCCTCTCTTCAAATGCTGCCTTTCAATGTAAATAAATAAATCTAAAACAAGCAAGCAACCAAGAAAACAAAACAAAAGCCTCAAAGTTTAAGAAACACTGCTTAAAACAAATCTATGCTTTTTAAAGATCACAAAACTAGGGGCGCTGGCACAATGGTGCCACTGGCTAATCCTCCATCTGCAAGTGCCAGCATCTCATATGGGTGCCGGTTCATGTCCTAGCTGTTCTACTTCCCATCCAACTCCCTGCTTGTGGCCTGGGAAAGTAGTCGAGGACTGTTCAAAGCCTTGGGAACCTGCACCCATGTGGGAGACCTGGAAGAGGTTCCTGACTCCTGGCTTCTGATTGGCTCAGCTCCGGCCTTGAAGGCCATTTGGGGAATGAGCCAGCACATGGAGGATCTCTGTCTCCCCTTCTCTCTGTAAATCTGCCTTTCAAATAAAAATAAATAAATCTTAAAAAAAAATTTTTTTTATGTCAAGGAACATTTTGAGGGGAAAACAAATCCATTTTCTAAAGAAATGGTTGGTTTGACAACACAGTACCCACATACTAGAATACACATAAGAGGTGCTAAATATTTCCAAAGCCATGAAGAAGAACATGAAGGAAGTATGCTGGGTGGAGTGTTCTCAAGATTTCAAACTTCTCATTTCAGCTTCTTGTGAAAATTCAGTCAAACCCCCAAGCCTCCCCTACTATGAAGGCAGCAGGACACTACCTCTACCATTGGTGTAAAAATGCATGCTAACCAGGGAGGGGGCACCTGCCCACGGCAGCTCACACCTCACATGGGGAGGGAGGGCAAGGGGAAAGGGGGCGGAGCCGCCTCACTTTTAGACTTGGAACCTCGTGAACACACCTGTTCCTCTTTCCAGCACTGCAGAGGTGTCAGTATGCGGGTGTGTAATACAATAAGCCCCCTTGTCTGCGGTTTTGCTTTCCACAGTTTCAGTTACCTGTGGTCAACTGCAGTCCAAAAATATTGGCTGGAAAATACTGAAAAAAAAATCCCTAAATTCGAAATAATTTTTTTTTGGACAGTCCAGTCCATGGCCATCAATTTCCACTTTATCATTATTTGTTGCTGTGCATCTCTCAGAGTGCCTAGTCCATAAACTTTATCAAAAGAGTTTATAGCAAAAAAAAAAAAAAAAACCAAAACCCTAATGGGAGTTGCCATTGTTGTAAGGGGTGACTCAAAGAGTGACCCCAGACTGACCCTACCTTCCCGGACTGTGTCCACCCTGAATGCCTTGAATGACTGCTGACCCAGGTCTCCATCCCCTTGAATACGCGGCACTACCGTACACCTCCTAGATCTCAACCCCCTTAAAGGCCCACTTGTCTAAACTAACTGTTGTGGCACAGTGGGCTCAGCCACCCCCTTGGGAAACCCGCATCCTATACTGGAGCTGCAGATCAAGTCCAGCTCCCTGCTGAACTGCCCGAGAAGCCAGCGGAAGATGACCCAAGTGCCCTGTGCCCTACCACCCACATGGGCGTTTGGATGGAATTCCAGGCTTCTGTCTGTGGCCTGCCCTAGCCCTAAGCTGTTGTGGGCATCTGGGGAGTGAACTAGTGGTTGGAAAATCTTTCTCTCTGTGTCTCTGTCCCTCTCCCTTTCAAAAATGTGAATACATTCTTAATACAGGGAAAAAAATCGCAGTATATACTGGGCTATTTGCTTGTGATTCTCTTATTACAGAAAGGAGTCATTCCAAGACTGCTTTGGCTACTCCCAATGAAAAAAACCTGCCAACTTCCTTCTTCATTAACCACCCCACTGAATGGGATCTAAGAATGACCAGGCTGCAACACTTGTCCTTTTCAAGATTCCAGACTTAATGATATTCAAGTGCCTTTAGGGAACTGTAATTAACTATGCTTTAGATGAACTTAAAATAGCTCTGGGGGAAAAGCCCTTTTTTGTTAAAAAATAACAGCAAGGAGAGCGGCATGTGGGTGAGAGTGGCTCTCTGCACTTTCCTTCCATCTGTGCGCTGAGTCAGCCATCACAGGTGCATTCTGCCAGGCCTCTGACCCAGGGCGCATCTCCAACATCAGCTGTCAGGAAAGGCGAGATCTCTCTCCCAGTTCTACATTATCAGGCCCAGAAATGGGGGGCCCAGGGAGGCACTTACTTGAAGATGTCCTTTATCAACAAGCTGGGTCTTCTCATTTTACTCTGAGCTCGAGGGTACCATTGCAGAGGGGGCCTGGAGCAGTCACTTCTCAGTTTCACACAGTTGTGCTCACTTGGCATTGCTGTCAAGAGAGGGAAATGGACAGTGCGGAAAAGGAAGAGGGAAGGGTGAGGCAGATTACACTTTTCTGAGGGCTTTCCATGGTGGCTCCACAACAGACTACTAGGCAGCGACAACAAGGAATGAATGACTGACACATGTAACAGTTTGGATGAACCCATGAGGTTATGATGAGCCAACACTAGATCGCTATTCACTGCATGATTGCTCCCATTCTTATAATGACCAAGTTACGGGAGGGGAGAAGAGCTACATGGGTGTCAAGGATTATGGAGGGAAGAGGCAGGTGCAACGAGGAAACACAATGGATGCTTGTGCTGCTGGGCACGTTTGGCATCTCCCTGTCAATGTCCCAGGTGTGACACACTACTACGGTATCACAAAGTGTCACCACTGGAGGAACTGAGCAAGAGCATATGGGGCGAGGGGTGCTGGCATTGTGACACAGTACACTAAACCACCAAGGGTTCAAATCCTGGTTTCTCTACTTCTGATCTGGCTCGTTGCTAATGTGCCTGGGAAAGTAGCCGAGAACGGCTTGGGCCCCTGCAACCATGTGGCAGAACTGGAAGAAGCTCCTGACCTCAGTTTGGCCCAGCCCAGCCCTGGCCATTGTATATGGAGAGGGAGCCTGGGTCCCCAGATAAGCCTGTTAACACTCCAAGACCATCACTAGAGGAGTACCATTCACTACGCGTGATTAAAGGCAAAAGTTTGTCTCAATGAATACAGATGCCTGTGATGGTCATGCTAAATTTACATGTTAATCAAAGAAATGATGTTCTTATTATATTTACTCTTTCCATTAAGAAGTCTTACCTCCTATTCACTTTATTTCCCCCCATTAGAATTTTGCTATTTTCTTTGGGGGGGGGTGTGATAAGCATAACAATATGTACTTTAAAATATCTTTGTATATAGCCATCACCTCAAAATGTGAAATATTTGGAATACTACCTGACATAATGTTCCACTTGCACACGAAATGTGTGAAACGTTAGTTAAAGAGATGTAACTGTGTGTAACTTAGCGTGAGGAGCAGTACCGAGAGGCATGTCAGGACTTGTCTGTGGAATGGGACTAGCCTGTAAGGAGTGTAAAACAAGATAACGTCTAGTCCCCTCTCACCAGTCTGTAAGGGGGAGATACAAGAGAAGCTGACGAGAGATGGAGCCCCAGTGAATATAAAAAGGAACCTCAAGTCATTGCCTTGCACGTGCAGGGATCCCATATGGGCACCGGTTCTAATTCCAGCTGCTCTGCTTTCCATCCTGCTCCCTGCTTGTGGCCTGGGAAGGAGAGCACCTGAGGACTGCCTAAGGCCTTGGGAACCTGTACCCACCAGGAGGAGGGTGGGTAGCAGGAGGAGGCTCCCGGCTCCGGGCTTCAGGTTGGTTCAGATCTAGTCATCATGGCCACTTGGGGAGTGACTCATCAGACGAAGGATCTTCCTCTGTATCTATCCATCTTTCCTCCTCCTCTCTGTGTGTCTGCCTTTCTTTTTTCCTTTCTTTTTTTTTTTTTTTGGTGGATTTATTTTTGGAAAGGCAGATATACAGAAAGGAGGAGAGACAAAGATCTTCTGTCCGATGAGTCACTTCCCAAGTGACCGCCATGGCCGGTGCTGCGCCGATCCGAAGCCAGGAGCCAAGAGCCAAGAGCTCTTCCGCGTCTCCCACAACTACAGGGTCCCAAGGCCTATGGGCTGTCCTCAACTGCTTTCCCAGGTCACAAGCAGGGAGCTGGATGGGAAGTGGAACTCGTGCAATTAGAACCAATGCCTATATGGGATCCCAGCGTGTTCAAGGCGAGGCCTACGCTATTGCGCCATGCCCAAAAAGTAAATAAGTCTTATAAAAAAGAGCTCAGCTGAGCAGGCAAACTGCTTGTTGAGACACGAGACCCTGTCTCATGTGCTCTGAATTCAAGCCGAAGAGAGAACCCGGCCCTGCTCTAACACCACCCTTGCCTCTCCTTCACCTTTCTCTGTTCCAGGGACCAAGTTAGCACAACAGCCTCAGGACATCCCCTCCAAGTTAGGGAGCTGATAAAAGACTTAGTACTGAAGGTGGATGTGGGAATTAGCATGTGAGTTAGGTGACTGTAAGAGTTTGAATTTGTCTGTTGTTTGTATAAGAATAAAGCATCGAAAAGCAGATCGTGCAAGTCTCTTGCTTGCTGGAAAGTGATAGAACTACACGTGACAAGTAGGGGGAACAGTAAACTAAACTGACATGCTTTTTCCTTCTACTAAAAGCAATCTCTCCCAGCTGCATAGTAGGAACTGCATCGATTTGAGAGCGGAAGTCTCATCACCTGCCTTTCTCTTCAGGTTGTTTCCAAAAACGACTGCCAAGGACCTTATTAGGAAACCTGCCCTCAATGATCTCCTGAATTAATAAATGAGTGATGAAGACAGCTGAGACCCTGAGCAGCTTTCTGTGTGTGGTTAGCCTACTGCAGACTCTCTGCAGCCAGGTCATGTCAGACTGGCTCATGCCTTACACCAAGGAACAGAGCTGACCACAGCGGAGGAACCGGGCATGCTGCCCACGCTGTTGGATCACAACTCTACTCCTTGGGGCTACAGCCTCAGACTCGCTCCCCCTCCCTGGCCTCTCAGTTAACTTGCGATCATGCATGTGTCAGTGGAAGACTAGAGGACAGGCAAGGAGCCAACATCATTTTAATCCTTCAGAGGGAGGCTGCAGTGGTGGCAGACAACACAGGGGTGTGTACGTGTGACTCCATCAGCAGCCATGGCACCTCCAGCAGCTCTGTGACAAGCCCAAGCTGCAGCCCATGCAGGATGGTGGCTTCCGGCTCTCTGGCTGACACCAGCTTCTCACTTGGCAGGCGGGGAGGGATGGCTTCCAGCCTGCCAGCATTGTTGTCATCAACCCTCCTGCTTGGATCGCTACAGTGGCTTCTGTCTGCCGGCTGGACACTGACTGTGATACCACATAGTTCTTTTCTGCCACTTTCAAGGCAGTGGCATCAGGCAGGGAAAGGAGTGGCTCTGGGAGACTGCAGGGGTTCACTTCCTTTCACTGTCCCTGCTGCAGGGCAGTGAGCTGCTTTACGCTTCAGTCACCCTGGACAGGCTCTCAGGAGTACAAAGCACAGCACCTCTAGCGTGGCACTGGGGCTTAGCACCTCCATCTGCCATGATGAAGTTGAGGGGGAGGTATGTGGAGCCAGGCTTCCTCATCTGTAAAGTGGGTATAATCCTATCACATCCTGGAGTTAATAACAGGAATGCCCGTGACACCCCAAGACAAGCGCTACGAACTGTGGCTGACCTTGCTCGGCAAGCGGAAAGGGTAGCTGCTGCTCTGTGTCATCACACAGAGGGGAGGTGCAGGTGCCCAGGCTCACTGTACCTCCAAATACAGAAAAGCAGCTCCCCATGGGACAGCCCATTGTGCTGCTGCAGCTGAATCTTCTGATCACTTCTTGTCCCTCTGCACTGCTCCCATCCTTCCGTCTTTAACACTCCCTCCAGTGGAGGAAAGGCTGCCATTATAGGTTCAATTATGCAGATGCTGAATCCCAGCCTGCTTGGTTAACTGGTTAACTGAGTATCCCTCGGCCATAAACTTCAACAGTAACTTCACTTGTAATGAACAAAAAGAATCAGAACACAGGGGAAGGACATTCCTGCATCTACACTGGGTCGTGTGAATAAGAACTGGAAGAGGAGACCTCTATCTGCTACCGACAGGTGGTACAACGGTGGTGAGTTCCTTTCTCTTGCTGCCTTCCTTTTTTACACTGCCTCAACTCTCATGCACATTCCTCACTTTGTTTCTAAAACACCAACACCTAACCTTTAAGCTAGGAAAGGAGCTGGAAAATCATCCAAAGGAACACAGTTTCAGGAAACCTGGGTCAAGCCAAGCATGTAGGAGTGATGAAACAGAAGCCTGAGTTTCCAGGCTGAATATCCCCCACCAGCATTGCAGCATGGCTAGCGACCCATATAGGTGCCAGTTTGAGTCCTGGCTGCTCTGCTTGCAATCCAGTCCCCTGCTCGAGTGCCTGGAAAAGCAATAGAAAGAAGACGGCCTAGCATCCTGGCTTAGGCTTGGCCCAGCCCTGGCTATTGGCAGCCACTCGGAGAGTGAGCCAACAAATGCAAGATTTTCTTTCTTGCCTTTTTCTCTTGTTGGGATTTTACCTTCCAAATAATTTTTTAAAAACCTTTTTTTAAAAATTAAAGTATGTTTGTTTTGATGCAAGGTGCTTTCTTTTGTATTTTTTTTTTAAGATTTATTTTTATTGGAAAGGCGGATATACAGCGAGGAAAGACAGAGAGGAAGATCTTCCGTCCGATGATTCACTCCCCAAGTGAGCTCAACGGCCAATACTATGCCGATCCAAAGCCAAGAGCCTCTTCTGGGTCTCCCACGCGGGCGCAGGGTCCCAAAGCTTTGGGCCGTCCCCTGCTGCTTTCCCGGGCCACAGGCAGGGAGCTGGATGGGAAGCGGGGCTGCCGGGATTAGAACCGGCGCCCATATGGGATCCCGGGCGTGCAGGGTGAGGATCTTAACCACTATGCCATCGCGCCGGGCCCGATGCAAGGTTTTAAAAGATAATCCATGCAGGGCCCGGCGCGGTGGCGCAAGTGGTTAAAGGTCCTCGCCTTTCACGCCCGGGATCCCATATGGGCGCCGGTTCTAATCCCGGCAGCCCCGCTTCCCTTCCAGCTCCCTGCCTGTGGCCTGGGAAAGCAGTCGAGGACGGCCCAAAGCTTTGGGACCCTGCACCCGCGTGGGAGACCCGGAAGAGGCTCCTGGCTTCGGATCGGCATGGTATCGGCCCGTTGCGCTCACTTGGGGAGTGAATCATCGGACGGAAGATCTTCCTCTCTGTCTTTCCTCGCTGTATATCCGCCTTTCCAATGAAAAAATAATAAAAATAAATCTTTAAAAAAAAAAGATAATCCATGCAGACACAAAAGCCTCAAACTCTTGATGGGAGATGTGCATTTTGTTTGTTTTTCAAATAATGAAGTCATGTCAAAGCACACATGTTTACAAACAGCAACATCAGGTTGTGAGAGCAGTGCATATACCACTATGGCTACAGCCGAGCGACTGGGAGGTGAATGGCACATCTGGGAGTGCACATGCCATAGCTCGGAGTCTATAAGGTTGCAGGACCACACTGCATGAGCAGAGGCTGCCTATGCATGGCTGGGCATGGTCTCAGGTGCTGGCTGCTGTGTCCCAGATGCAATGGGTCCTGAGGACCACCCAGGGGGAGGGCAAAGAGGAAGGGGCAATGGTGGAGATCTACAGGTGGAGATAGGAGGAGGCCTGCAAAGACCCTTCCACATGATGACAACCACTTGGGGCTGATAAGTAAGATGAAAAGGTCCAGGAGGCAGCTGGAAATGCGAGCTGGGGTGCAACAGGTGGCTGCCCCACCAGGCCTTCTCAGCATCCCAAATAATTGGGAACAAATGAAGTGCTCTGTGCAGGAGAATGGTGCCAGCTAACCCCTGCCACGGGAGAAGAAAAACAGCGGCTGACATCATTTTGGGAGTTTCATGTTTCACTCATTAATTTAAAAATATATATATTTATTAATTTGAAAGGCACAGCAACACAGAGACATAGAGATATTGAGATCTTCGTCTGCTTGTTCATTTCCCAAATCCCTGCAACAGCCTGGGGCTAGGCCAGGGCCTCAACCTGGTCTCTCCCACGAGTGACAGGGACCCAAGAACTGGGGTCACCCTCTGCTGCCTCCTGGGTGCATTATTAGCAGGGAGGGAGCTGGATCAGAAGCAGAGTAGCTGGGACTTGAACTGACTCTTCTTTACAGGTTGGTAGTGTAGCAAGCAGTGGCTTAACGTACTGTACAACAACACTGGTCCCAAGCTTTGTGTTTGAGGGGGAAGAACTCCAGCTGATAAGGAGAAGAGAAGGCAGAAAGTCAGTAAGAGAACAGCACTGGATGCATACAAGAAGTCCTGGCTCCAGCTGCAGCAGGAAAACGGGGAAATCCAAAGGAGCCTGGGTGAGGAGGGAAGTGTCTTGGAGCAGGTGGAAGGAAGAAGGGGCCAAGCGAAGAAAAAGGCAACAGAAAAGCAAATGACCAGCCATGACCAAGACAGCACAGCGCTGGTGAGCAATGTGTAGGCGGTGGCTACAGGTGGTCTGCAGTCCTGCAAGTGGCTGCTGGACATTGGCTGCTGACAGCCTCTGCTGGTCCCTTCTTCGTGAATCTGCCCTCTGCTTCCAGCAACATGTGACCATCTACAAGATCAAATTCTGCTCATGTCTTCTGGCAGTGTGTGTGTGTGGGGGAGGGGGTCAGCTGAGACTTGGTTGGCTCTGCTCCTCCCCTCCCCCTTCATACCTCAGGGGCTCCCTCAAGACAACAGGAGTGCCCAAAGCCCAGTTATATTACAGGCTCCTCTGCTAGGGCAGCAGCTTGAAGTGTGGAAGGGTGGAGGAGGTCCAGGATGGCACCGAGCCTTTGATGAATGTGAGCTGCATTCTGCCCAGGGCTGGAGGTGCCTGGGATGAAGCAAGAAGGCAGGACAGAAAGATGGAACGGGGCACAGAGGTCGTGCTGAGTCTCCCTTCACCACTGCTGGGTCCCCAGTACCTCTGGAGAGCAGAAAGCCCAGACTTGCAGCCCTCAGGAGGACAGGGGCAGGGGCCACTGGTGGCGGTGTGTTAACAGACACCTGAAGGTTCTCGCAGAACAGGAAGTCTGGAGATGAGCTCATCTGTGTGACAGCACAAGTGGCCCTATCCCTGTCATCTGCCCTTCCGGCATCAGCATACGGCCCACCCCTGCTCTGTCTTCCTGGCAGGAAGGGAAAGACCGGAAGGAAAGGGCAGAGCCTGTTTCTGAGACCTACTGCCAGGCTTCTAGAAAGCTCTGAGACCAGACTCCCTCCTACGGCCAACCTCCACGGCAAAGCTGCCTGGGGGTGTTTTCTAAGAGGGGCAGCCTGCTTCCCCAAATGAAAGGGGTCTGCCTGTAAGAGAGGCAGAGCGGGGGTCCTGAGCGCGCAGTGTTGAGGTCTGCCGTGGCTGGAGAGCAGGGGCTTCCTGGATAAAGACAGCCAAGGCTCTCTACTCTGCAGGGGTAGGATTCCTAAGCAGGACAAAGTGCAGGAGTGTGCATTTGGTGCAAGCTCAGATGCCATAGGGAACACCCACATCCCACATCGGAGTGTCTGCCACGGAGTCCTGGCTCCGCTCTCCAATTGGCCTTTCTGCAAACGTGCCCTGGGAGGCAGCAGGGAGTGACTCCAGTTGCTTGGATCCCTGGGATACACGTGGGAGACCCATGTGAGTTCCAGCTCTTGCCTTCAGCTGGTCCAGCCCTGGCTGTTGTGGGCATTTGGGAACCCAAGAGGAGAAAGGGGAGGAGGAAGTACAGTATAGATCTATCTTCCCCTTCAAGAAAAATCTATCTTGAAGGCACTGGGGAGAAAGAAAAACAAGCAAATCAGTGGCTCTGACAGGGCCATGGCAACTTAGGCTTCAGAACCAGGTAAGATTCTAAATATTGAAGGAAGCAGTGCCATAGTTTCAAAACAAAATGCATTTTAAATTGCTTTAATCCAAAAAAATAATATGGGTTCTTTCAGTATGCAACATCAACAAGTAAGTGATTTCTCATAGTCTGTTTCACTGACTCCTTCAGAATTCCACATGAGAATGTAAAGGACAAAAGGAGAGATGGCATGTCTATTCTCTGGAAATCCAAGGTCAGGAAATGACAAGAGTGGATCCCATTCCACTGTGCTGGAATGCAACACAAACAACCACAGTAAAAGGACCCGGCACACAGCACCCAGGTCTCCCCTGCAGCTTGTGGAACCCTGGCTGACGTGTCACTTCTCTCTCAATTCTAGAAGTCTGCCCCCTCCTGTTTACCCACACAGACTACCATGACATCCTCATACAGTCATAACTGCTAACTAGCTCTAGCAGAATTTTTCAAAAAGGTTGATATGATCAGCAGAGTTACGGGGCAGGGAGGGGGAATTCTGTTGGTTTACTCCCCAGATGGCTGTAACGGCCCAGGCTGGGCCAGTCTGAAGCCAGAGCCTCTTCCAGGTCACCCACATGGACCTTGGCACTTGAACCATACTCCTCCTCTGCTTTCCCAAGCACATCAGCAGGGAGCTGGATCAGAAGTTCAGAAATGGAGCAGCTGAGACTCAACTTTTTTTTTTTTTTTTTGACTTAGCTATTTTCATTGAAAAGTCAGATATACTGAGAGGAGGAGAGACAGAGAAGAAGATCTGCCATCTGCTGATTCACTCCCCAAGCGGCCGCAATGGCCAGAGCTGAACCAATCCAAAGCCAGGAGCCAGGAGCCTCCTCCAGGTCTCCCACACGGGTGCAGGGTCCCAATGTCCTGGGCCATCCTCAACTTCCTTCCCAGTGGCAGCTTCATCTGCCACAGCGTCAGCCCCTGCCACAGCGCAGCTCCAGCTGACACAGCATCAGCCCCTGGAACTGCTTTCTATATGAAAGTTCATTTAGAGTCCACAAAGACACAGGTTACTCAATCTTTTGCATTTTTGTATTTTAACTTCAGCACTGCTGACACTTGTGTTAGAGTGACTCATTGTGGTGAAAGACTGTGTCCTACACCGTGGAATGTTCCACAGTGTCCCTGGCCTGTGCCCACTAGATACCAACAACTTTTCTGGTCTTCCCCTGCACTCCAGTTATGCTAACCAAAAACATCTCCAAACATTACAAGAATATCCATGGCTAGACAGGATCACCTCTGGCCTTAACTACTGGTGTAAACTGATCATGTATATTAAAATTTTAAATGCCTTTTTTTTTTTCAAAATCAATTGGAGTAATTTCTTAATGCAAAAACCAAAACCAAGAACCGTGGGCTAAACTTGATGATACTTGCCTTTCAGTACCTAACCGTTGTGGGATTTTTTTTCTCATTTTTTTGGGGGGTTGCACAATTTCAAGAACTTTTTTTTCTGCAAAAACTCTTGACTGGGCCCGGCGCAGTGGCACAGTGGTTAAGGTCCTCACCTTGCACGCCCGGGATCCCATATGGGTGCCGGTTCTATCCTGGCAGCCCCGCTTCCCTTCCAGCTCCCTGCCTGTTGCCCGGGAAAGCAGTCGAGGACGGCCCAAAGCTTTGGGACCCTGCGCCCGCGTGGGAGGCCCGGAAGAGGCTCCTGGCTTTGGATCGGCATAGTATTGGCTGTTGAGCTCACTTGGGGAGTGAATCATCGGACGGAAGATCTTCCTCTGTCTCTCCTCACTGTATATCTGCCTTTCCAATAATAATAATAAAAAAAAAAACCTCTTGACTGATCAAGATAAGCAGTCCCAACTATAAGGGTGCAGGTGCCAACAGATACACATGAAACTTGAATTTACACATCCACTGCTGGCTGAGGCAGCTGCACAGGTGTGTGTTCGGGGAGTGGGGTGGGGGCTGGAAGTGGGGGGTAGGAGTGGGTTGGGGAGGTAGGGAGAGGGGAGGGAGTGGGAGGATGGGAGGAAGGTATCCATTCCTGCCTCCACACCCTTCAAGCCTTAGCTGGCACTCCTCCCCATGGCACTCCTCCCCATGACCCAGCAGGGAACACCCCCTAGGCAGTGCTTTCTTGCTTTTGTAGGGTGAAACCGCTTCCTTTGTCTTTCAGAAGTGTGAAATTTCACAAAGCTGCAGAGAGGGTGCTGCTGAGAACACAGGTGCTGAGGTTGACCGACCAGCTAGGAGTCTAGAACATCTGCTCCTTCTAAATTAGCAACGCCTTTGCTACTGTTGCTGCCAGTAACCAAAGTGCAGACAAGAAGCCCTGTGGGAGGCTGGGAAGCATGCACTTTCCCACACCTTCATATGCCAATGCCCCAGGAGAGGACCATTTCAAAATGCTTCTTCAACTACCTACATGGCACTTTGACAAATCCTGCTCACCAGCAAGTAGATCTCTCATAGTTAGGGAAAAGAGCATGGAATTATCCGCAGATTTCAGCCCAGAGAGTTTCAGATGCTCCTACTCACGGAAGAAGTTATGAGAACTCTCTTCCAAAATACTGCGTTACCTCTGCCCACCAAGAGACAAGCACATCTGTTATTCTGGGGATACATTTCTCAAATTTTTGTTTTGTGCTTATTTGAAAGGTACAGAGACAGAGGTTTTCTCTCCAAGAAATGCCCACCCCTTGACTTATATTTTAATTCCTGGTTTACCTCCCCTGAAATTCACCGTACAGCCAGCACTGGGTGGGGCTGAACTCAGGAGCCAAGAAAATCAAACAAGTGACTGCCATCATCTACTGCCTCCCATGGCATGTATCAGCAGGAAGCTGGAACTGGGAGGGGAGCCAGGACTCGAACCCAGACACCAAGAAGGACGTGAGTGTCCCAACTGGCGTTTGGAACAGCTAGACAAATGCCAGTCCCCACATATTTTCTGAATTCTCTGTGTATCATATACCAACATAGCACTACCTGCTTTTTACAATTTAAAACTATCAAAGTGGGATGGGTTTTGTTGTGCAGCAAATTAAGCTGCTGCATGAGCTGCCTTCATCCCGTACTGGAGTGCCAGTTTGAGTCCTGGCTACTCCATGTGTGGTCCAGCTTCCCACTGATAGATCCTGGGAAGCAGCAGGCGATGGCCCAAGAGCTTGGGTGCCTGCCACCCACATGGGAAAAATGAATGGAGTTTCTGGTTCCCAGCTTTGGCCTGGCTTTTAAAAACATTTGGAGAATGAACCAATGGAAAAAAGATCTCTCTGTCTCTCCACTTTCAAACAAATAAAAATTAGGCAAATAAAAGTTTTTTTTTTCTTTTTAAGTTCATCCAAACTCACTATTGTCCTGACAAGAAGCCAGATGTGCAGGTGTGCAAGTCAGGCACACGGAGGCCGGGCCAGGATCCCTTTGCACACAACACCTACCAGGTGCACTCAGGAGAGGAAGCGCACAAACAGGATCCAGAGCCTGTCCCACCCAGGGGAACAAAGAACGAGGAGCAGAAAGGGAGACAAAGATCAAACACTTAACGGTTCAGCTGTCACCAGCAGCCAAGTCACTACTGACCACATTTGCTAGTCAGTAAAAAGCAGGTTGGGCAAGGACACAGCTACTGCTCATTCTTCTGTAACAAGGTTACGGTTCTCAACTACTTCTCAGTGTCACATCAGGAAGCATAAAGCTTAGCTTTTGCAAACACCTGACAGCCTGTTAGGGGGAGATAAAGAGAAAGCTGGAGGAAGTGGGAGAAGACTGGTTTCAGATTATAAAAGGGAAAGGAAATATGCAGGAGCAAAAGGCAAAGAAAATAGAGTAAGAAATGGGAAGGAAAAGGAACAGAAATCCCACATCATACCCCATCCCTCCAAGCTTAAGGAGGGTCAGAGGCCTAAATTCTCATCAGCAGATCCACGTCCCCTCCCCTGCACCCGATACCCCAACACGCACATCTGTCCAAATTCCCCACTACAGATCCTTCTCCACAGCCAAGTACTCTCCCTGCCACCTGCCTGACACCAATCCTGCTCCTGGGAGGGATGCCAGCCAGAAACAAGGCAGGATTAAATAAGTGAGGGCTGGGAAAGGGACCCCTTTCTCATGCCGAATGTTCTATGGAAACACACAGTCTGTTGTGCCAGGCAGGGAGGCCCTTCTTCTGCTGGCAAATGCTGAAGCTTTGCAGGTGCTTGGCCAAAGTCCCTTGGAGATGCACCCTGAAACACTGTGCATACACCCCCTCCACTGCTACCCTGCTCCATGTGGGAAGTCTCCATCAGAGGCAGTTGTGGGTCTGACCTACACCAGGGAGTACTGGGTTGGAGCTGGTTGACCAGATGGCTCAGGACAGCCACAGCAGTAAAACTTCTAGGAACAGGTGGATGGGGAAGGAAATTTTCTGTCTTGGAGAAGCCACATTACTAGTGGTTGCCTGGCTGTCTGTGGATGCTGGAGGAAACCAAACAAATCCTAAAGAGCGTTCAGTGACAAAGGAAATGACTCCAGTGATGACCACAGCAAGGGCAGACACTGGGACACCTGGTCAAGGCTTCAAATGCTTGCCTTACTACGACCACGGGACCTCGGGGTGGCAGCCTTTCACCTTTTGTTTCTGAAATCATCTTAAATTCAGACTTCCGAAGAACAAGGACAGCCCCTGCTACTCTGTATCTAAAATCCCTGTCTGTTAACACGTGTGCTCTCTTTCTATTAGCCTCTGAAAATGGAATATGCTGACACTTACTCCTAGTTTAAAGACACACCTTTATATAACCACAGCATAATGACAGAAATCAGAAAATTAACATTCCTTGGATATTGGTATTGAATCTAGAGACCCTGTACATATGTCTCTAGTAGTCTCAGTGATGGTCTTGGAACAAAAAAACAAAAACATTGTTTCTGTTCCAGAGTAGTTCAGCCCCTGATCACATGTGGAATTTACTGGCAGGTCCCTTTAGCTGCCTTAAATCTGAACGAGTTCCTTGATCTTCCATGACCTCTGCATTTTTGGAAAGCACAGGGTGATGGATCTGCACAATGTCCTTAGGTTAGGGTTTGTCTAAGGTTCTCCATGATTACAGTCTAGTCATGCTGCTGCCTTTTTTTTTTTTTTCCGAGGGGGAGCTGGAATATGTGCTCTTCTTGAAGCATTTCTCAGGAGGATGTGATGTTGATTTGTCTCAACACAGGGCTGTTCAAGTGACTGATTGATTAAGTGGAGTAAGGCAGGTTACTCCACTGTAAGTTGCTATATTCCCTTGGAAATTTATAAAAAACCTTGATGGGAGAGACTGAGAAATTAGCAAGAGCCTGACTTTCATCAGGTCTACATACATGCTTCAGTCTTGACTGATGGATTCTTAAGGGAGAAGAATAAAATTGTGTGTGTGATCAAAAACATTCAAACCTCAGGAATAAAACGAGAGCTGGATACAAAAGCAGCTGGAGAACAAGAATGAACATGTGAGATTCTCATCAGATTTCATCCAAAAAATCTCAACTAATGTTCACTCTTTGCTATTAAGACACACACACACACCCTCACAACCTGTTTTGAAGAGTATGTAGGAGTGAGAGGATGCCAGTTTCTTTCTTGGTCTGCTCTACCTTCTAGAAACTTTGCCATTCCATTTGTAGATCCCAGCAGCAGCTGCAGTGCTGTGTAGGGGAGCGGAGGGCTATACTCAGGAACTCCTAATCCACTGTGGTGCAGTACAGGCAACCACATTCAAACACAGAATATGGGCACACACTTGGCCTAGCAAGCAAGATGCCAGTTAAGGTGCCCAAGTCCCACACCAGAATACCTGGCTCTGATAGCTGGCTCTCTGGCCCGCAGTGACAAGGGTTCCAGGGACTGAGTCCCTGCTGCCCATGTGTGATTAATTAAGGTGTGAGCTCCCAGTTTTGGACCCAGCCCAGCCCAGTCACTGCTGCTATTTGGAGAGTACACCAGAGGACAGGGGGCACTCGCTCCCTCTCTTTCTCTACTTCAGCCATTTGAATAAATCAGTCAAAATGAAAGCCAAAAAACAACTCAACTCTACTGCCTCAGCCTGACACAACTAACCTTAGGAACTCTAAGGTGCCTTATCCAAGAAACATTGTTAAACTCTGTTATCATAAAGCTGGACAATACGGAAAACACAGAAATGCAGAAATAAGGTTCAGAAACCACTGCTATCTGACCATCCAGTGACACTCACCATGAACGCTCTGGTCTATGGTCTATCAGCCCCGCTCTAGGCACCTTCTACGTCCTCAGGAGGGGGCCCAGGCTTCCTGCTCCAGGTGCTAAGGTGGGCTCCAACAGGAATGAAGTCCTACAACAAAGGACTGGACTGCCTAGTTTTCTTGATTGTCCCAAGAATGGTTTATAACCAGAATTACTCCAATATCACTAGGGATAAGTAATTTCACCATACACAATGGTTGCTTTAGAACAAAGGGGGAAACTTTCTTCTGCCAAGGACCATTTGGGTATTTATGATATTATTTGCAGGCTGTACAACATTCTCAACTTAAAGATTAACCTGCTAGAGACAGTCCTAGCTGCAGCTGCCTTGGCAGGGCCAGACCAAGTCATACTGCAGGCCTTATACCACCCACTGGGTGAGGGTTCCCTGCTCCTGCCTTAGAGTGTCAGGGCTTGAGCCTCTCACAGAGCCTCCATTGAGAAGCTGGTCTGTTCTAGAATTTGTTCTGTTCACCTGATAATCCTTTAAACAAACACTGAATGGGAACCTTCTCCACAGCCCTGGAGTCAGGCACTGGGGACATAAAGATGACAGTACCTTTCCTCTTTAAATGAAAAATCTAGGAGGAATAGTGAGATTAGTCAAATGTTCAAAAATACCAAACGATATTATGCCAGAGTCATCACCATCTGCCTGACCTTCCTGGATAGGTACCCATGGGCTCCATCACAGAGTCTCCCTGAGGAGGTGATGTGTACATGGGTCCTTGCAGGATGGGTAACACACCAGAGATAGGAAAAGAGGAGCAGCTGTTCCAGATGGCAGGAAGGGTTTGCAAAGGGAAAAGGTGGGTGTTTGCAGAGGCCAGATCGCAGAGGGCCTAGGACAAGGGCGGACAGAAGGCACTAAGGGAAACTAGACCCTCCTGAGTGGGGGGCAGGTGGAGGTAAACAGTTCATAGGGAGAGTGGTGAGACCACACTGGGCCAAGCAAAGCCAATAAGTCCCGAAGAGGCGACCAGGGGTAGAGATGGATGTCACAGAAGCTGAGCGAGGAGGTGCTTTACGTGCTAGGCCAGTGGAGATCTGGCCTGCTTAACACATTCAGGTTGCTCATGGTGAGAGTTGCGGGGGTCATCCAAGAAGGCTCCAAACGCTGGGTGTCCTTGTGACGAATTCAGGACAGAGGTGAGAGCAGCCCCCAAAGAGAAAAAGACCAGAGGGAGCAAGATTTGCTTTGGGAACAAAGGGAGGAAGCTGCCCCCTCCAGAGCCTGGAGCTCACGTGACAGCTCTCAGATGGGGACCCATGTGACAGCACACAGGAGATGATGGCAACCCTATGGATGTCGCAAATACAAGCAAGATCTGGAAGCTGGACTTGACACAATGATTTCCCCCATTACCTAAAGAAGTCATTGGGTACACTAGAGGACACCTGATGGAAGAAAGAGCAAGTCAGTGAAACTGACAGCTGAAAAAAAACAATCCAAGGTCCTGGTCTGAACAGCCTCAGACACAGGACCTTTCCTGAAACTTGATTAGCAAACAGGGGGTAAGATGATAGGGGAAATCTGCCAGCAAATCCTAAAACAGCCAAGACTAGCTATCTCTGCAAGATGAAGAGTGACAGTTTCTAAGGTTCTGGAATGTTACTGTGCCAATCCTGGAAAAACGTTCTTGGGCAGCAACTGGCCAGTGGGTGAGGAAGGGGACTGGACGGTGTGTGAGTTGCTAGGCAGCACTGATGGTAAGCTGTGGTATTTAGTTATCCAACTGGTCCCATAGGATCAGACTAGTCACACACAGCCTGGAGTCAAGGCAGTGATGACCCAGGAAAGGAGCTGCAGGGACAGTGGCTGAGGACAACCTGGAGTTTGACAGCATTTGGCAATTGAGGGTTAAGAGGAAAATAAAGACTTGGTAGAGGAAATAAAAGACTTTGGGCCACTTTGAAATCAGAACAAGTTAAACATGTTCAAATGCCTAAAACCAGCAAAATATATTTAGGTTTGCAGGAGCCACGGCGGAGACACATGCTTTTCTTTTAGATGTCAATCAGACATTCCTCTCTCCAAATTTGGGAAACCAGCATTTGGACAGGCTGGAGAAGAGACATGCCAGTTTTTTTCTTTTTAAAGATTTATTTATTTTTATTGGAAAGGCAGCTATCAGAGAAGAGGAGAGACAGAGAGGAAGATCTTCCGTCTGACGATTCACTCCCCAAGTGGCCACAATGGCTAGAGCTAAGCCAATCTGAAGCCAGGAGCCAAGAGCTCTTCCAAGTCTCCCACATGGATGCAGGGTCCCAAGGCCCTGGGCCGTCCTCAACTGCTTTCCCAGGCCACAGGCAGGGAGCTGGATGAGAAGTGGGGCTGCCGGGATTAGAACTGGCGCCCATATGGGATCCTGGCACGTGCAAAGTGAGTACTTCAATCGCTACGCTACCATGTCAGGCCCAAGACATGCCAGTTTTTAAATCATACAAGCCATATCTCATCCAATATGGAGTGCATGCATGGGGACACGGCAAGAAGCAACTGGACAAAGTCCCTCCTTCACAAAGCTTACACAATCTCATTTTCAAAAGAGACAAGTAGCTCAATCCCCAGTGAGTGTTATTTTCAGTTTCATTTTTTATGTTTGAGCAGATTTGAGGAGTGTGTGTGTGTGTGTGTGTGTGTGTGTGTGTGTGTGATGCCTTGAGGAAGAAAGGTTTCTGCTGGGAACCGAATGAGAATCTCAATAGGATGGAAGAGGCAGGTGTCACCCAATGGCAGAATTCTGAGTATTGTGTAGATGAAGCGGCAAGCCCCAGAGGGCACCATATACTGAGGGCATACAAAGCAAGAATCCCGTGCCTTAGGGAGTTGGCACACTATCCCAAGAACAAAAAGATGCAACCTGGAGTGGGGGGCAGGTTTATGGCAGAGCTGGATTTTGAAATACCTCTTTTGAGGCTGCTTTTGAGGTGGGCAAGTCCTCCTGTGAGGCAAGGCCTATTTGGAGGGTGCTGTGGAGAGACCCAGGGGAGCCATGAGGGTGGTGCCTGGGCATGCACACCTGGCCAGGGACCAGGGCATCTCAGCCACTCAGATCCTCTTCCTTATCCTGATCAGGTAGGAGTGTCCTATGAGTCACCAAGACATACTACCACTGCTCCAGAGACCACCCCCAGGCTGGACTGCCTAAGCCTGAATCCTGGCTTGGCTCTCCAGACTGGCTCAGTCCCTCAATCTCTGTGCCTCGATACGCCTATGTGAAAAATGGGGATAGTAACAGTACCCAGCCACAGAGTGCTATGGTGAAAATGAAGCTATTACTTGCATCTATAACATCTATACATACACACACATGCGTGTGCATGGGCGACCCGGAAGAAGCTCCTGGCTTCAGAATGGCTCACCTCCAGCCATTGCAGTCACTTGGGAAGTGAACCAGAGGATGCAACATCTTTGTCTCTCTCCTCTATTAATCTGCCTTTCCAGTAAAAACAAATAAATCTTTAAACAAAACAAAACAAAAAAACAAAGATTTTCATCTTCTTGGGAAAACCTGACTCTTTGCTTTAATTTTTTAACATAACTGCTAGAGGTTTTTAAATTACAAGTGTGGCTCAAGTAACAGTTCCAGTGGATGGATAAGGCTAAGCACAAAACAGCCACTAACCTCTAGGAGACAAAGAACTTGAATACAAAAAACGACAACTGGAGAGAAGGCAACATTGAAGTCACATCATTGCCGAGTCTAGGTTAGAAAGACCAAGATGTTTGTAAAAAGCAGAAGCAAGATCAAGGAAAATGTAAGAGCAGAGGCTGAGGAGAGAGGAATGCTGGGGAAAGAAAAACCACATGTCTAACAGAAAAATTACCGCTACTAGGAACTCAATATTCATAATACCCACTTAATTAGGAAAATGCCACACAGTTTTTAATAGCCTTAATGGTCCCAAATAGACCTTGATTGTGTTATTTTCTTTTTCTTTTTTTTTTTTAATATCAAATCTACCAAATCTACATAATTCCAGAGGTGAAAGACTGAAAGAAAAATTTTAGAAAAGGGTGTGTGTGTGTGAGAAAGCACGGCACTTGAGCCTATAGACCACCTGAAAATAATGTCAGATACTTTCTTAGAGAATAGGAGAACAAAGAAGTCTTCTATGGCTCAAAAGCCCAAACCAAAAAGGAGCTTGTGCATTGCGCATGGTTCTGGGGCATTCTGTAGCAGAAATTGCAAGCAGCAGGTGTAAGACACAGATTCAAAGTGTAAAAAGTTCCATGGTATAAAGGCTCATGCAGGAGTGAGTAGCTGGGACAGATCAGGCAGTCTGATCACATTCTCCCTCAAAATCAAGAGCTCACAGAGCTAAATGGCTCCTCACAGTTCAGCCTGCCCTGCCACCTGAACTGGGGGATAGCAGGGGCCACAGGTGAGGGTGCTTTCCAAGACCAGCCCGCACATGGCCACAGCCTCACCCTGACTCTCCCAGCGACTCCTCACAAAGGTTACCTACCTCCAGAAGGCAGGAGCTGGGAACTAGAACCAAGTCATTCCACTTGTGGCTCCCCTAAATGAGCAACACATAAAACCTGTGACCTGGCAGTGCCACTCTTGGGGAGGGACCCAGCAGGAACACATAGTCAGGTGTTAGTAAATCCAGGCTTCTGTGAGCTCCCAGGCAGCACTACAACAACAGCCAAAGACAAAACTGTCGTGCTGTCCACGGACAGTGCATGGGCAGTAACAAGGATCATGCCTTAGCCACGGTCAGCATGGGGGTGGGGTGGGGGAGACGACTCCTCTCAGAAACCCAGCACACAGCAGAAGGCAGAGGGATGAGCAGGGGTGCCCCTGAGGGAGGCAGCGCCTGGAAGGGAGCATGTGTAGTGCCCCTGAAGGCCCTCCCATGTTCTGGTTCTTAATCTGAGTGTACCAGTATGTTCAGTTTAGAAACTTGACTGCAGTGTCCACTGCCTAGTATCTGCGGCACCCTTAAAAAGTAGCTTTGGCTGGCCAGTGTCCAGGCTTGCTTTTCTCCTGTACCACACACATTCCCCTTTGTACCACATCCCTCCCCCCAAATCACATGTGACTAAGCGGGGTCTTTCCAAGAACAGCTGCAGGTCACCATCCATATTTATGGCTTCCTCCCACACCAGGACTATGATGTACCTTCAGGGCTGATATCCTCACTCATGCCATCTGCTTGGGAAGCAAGGGATGCCAGCCCTTGTTTCTCTGCCCTCAGCACTGAGGAAGTTAGTATTACCATCAATGTGTGGCTGCTCCCAGTTGTTTTATTCTGCCAAAGCTTCTGGGCTAGACCAAAAGCACAGAACCTGCCCTCCACAGATTAAATCTTAACTATCAGAAACGACAAGTACAGAGGAGACCAGCATTGTCCTTCTCCCAGGAACTGCCACCTCCAACATACCCAGCCTGGCCTCCAGCACCTGCTGTGCCTCACATAAAGTTCTTTACTGCCCAGCCAGCTGCCAAATCCTACCTGTTCAAGATCTCCTCACTGCTACAAACAGCCCCACAGGAAAACCAGGGGGAACTGGAAGCAGAGGCCCACAGAACAAAGACAAAGTTCTTATTTTGCCTTGAAGACAACTTAAAACTACACCGCCCATTTATTTTGATAACATGGAGCAATCTGCAGTTTGTGCCAAAGTTATAAGTTTTTTTCAAAACAGTCGTAGATATGAGCTTTGAGAACATTCCACCTCCCATAAATCCTTCTCTTACTTTCTTTCCATAAGCCTCAGTAAGTCTTCTTATCTGACCCATTTCTTTCCCTGCCTGGAGGAAGGAACACTCCCAGTCATTACCAAGACCCCAAGGATCATTTCAGCAAGCTCCAGCTCCCCCATGTTTGACATACCCGAAAAAGACTCCCAACATGAGCAGGTGTTCGAAGCCCGCCTCCTAGACCGGAATGCCTGCGTTCCAGTCTTGCCCTGATTCCAGCTTCCTGCCAATGGGCACGTGGGAGGTAACAGGTAATGGTTCAAATATTTAGATGAGTTTTCTCAACTCCTGGCTTCAGCCTGGCCCAGCCTCAGCTGCTGTGGGTATTTGGACAGTCAACCAATGGGAAGATGGCTTTTCATGTATGTGACTATGCCTTAAAACAAACAAATAAACAAAAACCAAAAAACAAACAAAAAAACCCACCTCACACAGCTTCGATGACTTACTTTCACAGTTCACTGTCTTGGGGCTAGCACCAGTTGGAATTCAGGTGATTTCTGGCTCTGCTACCAGAAATGCTGGGCACCATCCTGAGCTGCCAAGCCTTCAGGATTACCCAAGGGCACCAACCACAACCCCACCTGAGGGGGTCTGCGTCTGGACCTTTGCACCCAGCAAAGAGACCCAGAGAGATGGGTCTATCTCCCAGTTTCAGGCCCCAGAACAGGATTAGCAGTCCTAAGCCAACGCCAGGATGGGCTGCATCCTAACTAGCAAGAGACCAGCCTCCTTCTTCCTTGTGGTCCCAACACCCAGCACAGACCTAGACTCCAGGAACAAGGAACCTACAGGTTTCAGACAAAGCCCGCAGGTAAAACCTTCTTCCTTTTCAATCGACCGAACACCTGATTAGGCAAAGACCACGCCAAGAATTAAAACGGGAATCTATAACGTGTTGTGGGAGTCAGTAGTTCTGCTCGTGGGCATATTGCTCAAGGCCAGAACTGCAAAACCGGGGTCCCAGAAGGGTCATGGGCCGTCAGTAGGGGAAGTTCCCCGCACCAAGGACGGACCAGGAGCCTGAGTCCCCTCCCCACCACCCCTGCGCCCCCCTGGGCCTATCCTGTCTGCCAAGGTCAGCAGCCGGAGTGGGGCAGGCTCAGCGATCCTCTCTGTTCCGCTGCGCTTCTGCAGCGATGCTCTAGCAGGCAGCCTTGCCCAAAGAGCCAGCGCCGCCGCTTACGGTGCCGGAGACACCCAAAGGTCGCCCCAACCCGTTCTCCTCCGCAGGGCTGGCCGCAGAGAGGGGGCGGGGAAGGTCACTGGCGAATGTCTACCGGCAGACACCACACACATCACGCCCTCGTCCTGGATGCGCAAGGCGGTTTTCAGGAGCCGCCGGCGAGGTGCACAGGAAGGTTCCCCAAGCCCGTCCCAGAGAAACCAGCTGAACTCAGGCGCTGCAGGCTCGGAAGCGTCCAGCAATGAATTAAACCCCGGGCCGCTACGCAAAGCGGTGAGAGAAAGGGGCCACCCGCACACAGGGACCTGACAGCCCGGCGGCTCGCCCTGGCCCTCCCTCCGGCCGGTCCACACCTGCGCCGGCCGCGTCGCCCCCGGACCCGATCCACCACGCCGCCCCAGGCCACGCGCGCGACCCCTCTGCCCGCGCCCCTACCACAAGCGCCTCGGGGCGCCGTGCCCTGGGTGCTGCCCGCGGAGGCCGGGGCGGAGCCGCGGGGCCCAGCCTGGCGAGCAAAGGAACGGGTCCAGGTGGCCGCCGCCCCTAGCCCGCGGGCCGCGGCTACACCGAGGAGGGGGCTGCGCCACGTACCTCGGCCGGCAGGTGCCGCCGCCGCCGCTGCCGCCTGGCTGCGCGACCGCAGGGGAGGCCACTCCACGCAGCCCGCCGCCGTCGCGCGCATACTAGGCAGGGGGCGCCGGCCGGCCGCCAGCCAGGGGCCCCGAGCCCCCGCCTGCCCCCGGAGCCGCGCTCGCGCCCATTCAGCCCGGGGCCGAACGCTGCCCCGCGCGGATGCGGAGGAGGGCCGGGAGGCGGGGCGGGGCGTCACGAGGGCGCAGGAGGCCAATCGGAGCGCTCGAGGGCTCCGGCGGCGGCTCCGCCCCCGGGCCGCTGGGCTCCCCGCCATCCCTCCATCCGCCCGGCGGTGCTGGAGGGGAGCAGGGCGCCCCCAGCGGGAACGCACCGCGAGCCGCGGGCTCGGGTCGGGCAGGGTCGGGGCAGGGGTCCCGGGCGCTCACCGCCGTCCTGCGCTCTGCACGCGGTTGCATGGGTGAGGACACAAAGGAAACAAAAGATACGGGTTATGGGCTCGCTGCTGCGCATAGGACTGGTAGGTGCAGAGGAGGTGAATGAAGACTCTATACAGTCACGTGCTTTGCTTACCAGCTGCCTCCTGTTCCTCAGCAGATTGTTGGGGCCCCGCAGGACATCCACGAGGGCCGGCTATGTGTGTCTGGGAACTTGCAATATATATTTTTTTTTTTTGGAGTTCCACGTGTAGGAGAAAAGGAGAGCGCTAATGGCCGGACAATGCACTAGCTTGACCTGTGCGGTTGGTTGAGGCCTCCAGAGTAGAACTGAGTTTTCCTGGGTCATTGAGCATGCTTGGTGGCAGAGCCAGGATCAGAACCTGGACTCAGGGTACTCACTGCCATGCTTTCAGAGTCCCCTCCCTTGGTTCTGGAACCCTGTTAACTGCTGTAACCCAGCTAACGGCCTGCAGCATTTTTGTGCCTGAAATTTTGTTGGCTCTTGAATGAAGCTGGTAAATTGTTCAAGACATCCTTGGAGGCCACCAGCCACAGAGCATCGGTGCCTTGTGCCGGGGAACTTCCTAGACACCAAGCCCATTACATTTGCACAAACCAAAGAGCTTTACCAGACTTCTTTGCAGTAGCTTGCCTATCTCTGCTCTCCCCTCCAAGCCCCTCAGCTCTGCGCACCTCTCCCCCAACCCATGGGGCAGGGGTGGTACTGGAAGAAATGGAGTGTCTGGGTAATGGAGGTCAGGAGGGAAACTTGGGAAGAGAAAGAGTGAGGGAACTCTGCTTTGACACACTCTGAATGATTCCAAGGTGATTCTAAATGATTCCACTGGATGCATGTTGTGAGGTTGAAGGACAAGCCCTCCCTGGGTGATCTGAATCCAGTGGATTGTCAAGGTCAGCCAGGGAGAGCAGCTGCCTGGGGTGGCGACAGCTGCAAAGCAGAGCATGCGATGCACTTCACTCTCTTCTCCAGGACACCAGCCAGATGCTCCTTCAGCACGCCTTGCCTCGGCTGCGCCTGTGCGTGTCTCCCAGGCTCTCCCTGGGATTAGAGCCAGGTCCTGATAAATTGCCTGCCAGGGAAGTCAGCAGCACCCTGGCTTGGAAAGGTGGGTGCGCGATGGAGGGTGGCGAATGCATCGCTACTTTATGTCCCAGTCTCACGGCTGAAACGTGTGTTAAGCACCTGCTACCTGGTTCACTCCACCGGCTGGATGGGAGGAGAGTTGCAGTTCTGTCCCTAAAGTTCCTGTCTCCCAGCCCCAGAGTTATCTTCAGCTGCTGCTCTGGGTACAGGCAGAGATCCTCAAATAGGACACAGGATCAGCCACCAGATTACAAAGCCTTCCTGGCACGTCTCGAACTCGGAGGCTGGGATCAGAGAAGCTTCTGTTGTGGGCTAAGGAGTTGATTAGCATTTGTTAAACTTGGCTCCTGCAGGAAATGGGCTTGAAGGCTAGTGGTACCTGGTCTGTCAGACTCATTAGCATCCGATTGTTCTGCTAGAGGCTTGGGGGGGAAAGTATATATGGGTGAATAAAGTGAGAGACCTCTTCCACCACTACTGGTCTCCTGTCGGTGTCTGATTCCCTGACCCTCGCCGTGTCCATGCTACCGGCTCTGCTGGCCGGGACAAGCTTCTAGACATTGCTTTTACCTATAAATCTAGGACAGCAACTGTGATGTCATGATTCTTTATTTCTTCTGCTTCTTACTTTTGTCAGTCTGATAGCAGACATGGTAGTTGCTCCCAACATCCACCTTGGCTTCCGGTGACATAGCCTTTGTCCTACTGTATAGGGGACTGTGCTTGGCCAAAGCCAGAGGTTCTTAAAAAGTTCTCTTAAAGTTCCTAAGGATCTGGAGGTAAAACCATCTAGTAATAATCTAAGAGATTCCCTGGTACACTGATGGTAGCAAGATGGACAAAACAGTTGCCCCCCTCCTTTACACAGTCAGGGCACCCGAGTCATCAAAATCTCTCATAAGCATAGTTTTCATATTTTACATAACAAAACAGCACACATAAAAGTGTTTTTGCTGCATGCCAATGTGAGATGATGAGGTCAGATCGCTTTATAAGGAAAAATGCATGCGCAGTTTTTGGAACTGCAAGCTGTACCCGCTGCTTTTCCTCATGCATTTTTATTCAGGGACACATCTGACAGACCATGGTCATTTGTACTGGGATATTCGGCAGGCAGTTTCCTGAAAAGGAACTAAGAGAGCCTGTGTCTCCAGGGAAACTATTGCCTGTAGCCAGTGCCGAAAAATATCAACTTTGAAGACAAACACAGGATTTTGGAAAACGACATTACCTTAAGCTTGACAGCTTCTCAATGAGATCAATAGTGACATTATTAAATATTACGGATTTTTGGATGTTGCATAATATCTAGTGTGTTGACATTGAAATGCCTGTTTACCGTGAATCATTGCTTTGTAAATGATTAGTGCCTGATGTTACTCAATCATGCTTACACATTGATAAAAACACACTGAAAGTACATACAGGGGGCCAGTGCTGTGAAATATAGGTAAACCTCCACCTGTAGGGCCAGCATCCCATATGGGCACCAGTTTGCATTCTGGCTACTCCACTTCCAATCCAGCTCCCTGCTTGTGGCCTGGGAAAGCCAAAATGATGGCTCCAGTCGTTGGGACCCTGTACCCATGTGGGAGATGGGGAAGAATCTTCCGGCTCCTGTCTTCAGATCGGCCCAGCTCTGGCTGTTGCGGCCATTTGGAGAGTGAACCAGTAGATGGAAGATTCCTCTGTTGGCCTCTCCTTCTCTCTGTATAACTCTGTCTTTCAAATAAAAAGTTAAAAATAAATATTTAAAAAAAACTACATACAGGCCATGGATTTTAATTTAGTAGTTTGAGAAGTTCATAGATGAAGTTCACATTTGACAAGGTAACAAGAAGGTAGCTCTTATTGAATTTTATAGTAAATGTACAGTTTTTGAAGCTCTGCCATGTCAGAGAATCTACAATTATCATTAGAGATTGTTATTAAAAAAAACTCCCCATTAAATTATGTATCAATATGAGATTAGATTTCATTTGCATACTTCAACCAAAACAATTTGCAACAGATTAAATACAGAAGCAGATATGAAAATGTAGCTGTGTTATATTAAGCTAGACTCAGAGACTGGAGGAAGATGTTTTGTTTTTAAAGCACCATTCAGGGGTAGGCACTGTGACATTGTGGGCATGTGGCACCAGTAGCTGATAGGAGCACCAATTCAAGTCCTGGCTGCTCCACTTCCCATCCAGCTCCCTGCTAACAGGCCTGGAAAAGCAGCAGAAGATGGCCCAAGCATTTGGGGCCCTGTACCCATGTGAGAGACCCCAAAGAAGCTCCTGATTTGGGACAGGCCCATATCTGCCCTTGGGGCCATTTGGAAAAATGGAAAAATGAACCAGCAAATGGAAGATCTCCCTCCCTCTTTCTCTGGATCTGCCTTTCAAATAAAACTTAAAAAAAAAAATTAAACACCATTATTCTCACCAATCTTGTTTGTTTTGGAAAACTTTCTTTTTTGTCAGAATATTAAACTTGTTATTATTTATGAGTTAATAAAGCTCTTAAAGATGTCTTAGTTTGAATTATAATTTGACAATGATCAAGAGATAGACCCTACATGAAAGGTTCTTTGGCATCCTCAGTAATTTCTGGGAGCTTGCCAGTTGAAGCTTGCTCGTGCAGTCTCAGCCTCCAGCTCACAGTGGCCCCGGGAACCAGCCATCATAATCAGAGGGAACCTTGGGCATTTTATTGGGTGAGGGAGGAGAGCTGCTTCCATTTTCTTGTTAGACAAGAGCCAGGCACTGACAGCAATCCATTTTGGACTATGAATAGGGCTTACTTTAGGAAGAAATAATGCCATGAGAAGTTAAGAAGATGAGAAATTGTTTTCTTTATGACATTTTGAGTCACTTGTCAAATCTGCCCTTAGACCATCCTACCTGTCTATTTTAGCCACTTGGGGAGTGAACCAGCAGACAGGAGAGCTTTCTCTTCGTCTCTCCTTCCCTCTTAAATCTGCCTTTCAATAAAAATAAATAAATATTTTAAAAATCTTATGGAAAACAATTCAACTATAAATTTACGTGGTATAAAAAGTTTGAAATGGGGCCCGGCGCGGTGGCACAGTGGTTAAGGTCCTCGCCTTGAACTCACCGGGATCCCATATGGGCATCAGTTCTATCCCCAGCAGCCCCGCTTCCCATCCAGCTCCCTGCCTGTGGCCCGGGAAAGCAGTCGAGGACGGCCCAAAGCTTTGGGACCCTGCACCCGCATGGGAGACCCGGAAGAGGCTCCTGGCTTCGGATCGGCATAGTATTGGCCATTGCGCTCACTTGGGGAGTGAATCATCGGACGGAAGATCTTCCTCTCTGTCTCTCCTCTCTGTATATCTGCCTTTCCAATAAAAAAAAAATAATAAAAATAAATCTTAAACAAAAAACAGTGGCATATGAGTTTGAATAGCAAAAATATAGTAGATTTCAATTTTCTTTTGCTCTTCTGTATTTTCCAAATTGGACACCTTGAACGTATGCTGCTTTCACATTGAGGAAAAAAAAATAAAATCTATAGTTTTATCTCTCTAATAGCAGAGTGGTGGCACAATCTTAGAGAGCAGGCCAGAGACTGGGATACGGCAAGAGTGAGGCTGGCATTGTGGTACAGTGGCCTGAAATGCCAGCATCCCATATGAATACCAGTTCAAATCTCAGCTGCTCTTTCCAATTCAGCTCCCTGCTGTTGGCAGTAGGAAGGTAGTAGAAGATGGCTCATATGCTTGAGTCCCTGCCACCCATGTGGAAGACAAGGATGGAGTGCCAGTCTGCTGACTTCAGCCTGGCCTAGCTTTCGGTTGCTGCAATGTTTGAGAAGTGAACCAGTAGATGGAAGAAATCTGTCTTTTTCACTGTAGCTCTCCCATTCCCTCTGTAACTCTCTCTGAAAGAGAGAGAACTCTTGAGTTAAAACTGGTAGCAGGGGGAAAAAAGATCTGTAAGATTTGTAGATGGGCCTAAGATACAAATGTCCTTTCTTTCACAGTCTTGCCAACATCCCATCTCACAGATTCAAGTGGATCAGCAAGATTCCCCCAAGGGCTAAAGAATCATTCCTTGTGCATCACATTGGTTGAAATATTTGCAGTTGAAAAAAAAATAACTGGGCCCAGCGCAGTGGTCTAGCAACTAAAGTCCTTGCCTTGAACGCGCCAGGATCCCATATGGATGCCAGTTCTAATCCCAGCAGCTCCACTTCCCATCCAACTCCCTGCTTGTGGCCTAGGAAAGTAGTCGAGGACAGTCGAGGACCTTGGGACTCTGCACCCACCTGGGACACCTGGAGGAAGTTTCTGGATCCTGGCTTCGGGTTGGCACAGCACCAGCCGTTGTGGTCACATGGGGAGTGAATCACTGGATGGAAGATCTTCCTCTCTGTCTCTCCTCCTCTGTGTATATCTGACTTTGTAATAAAAATAAATAAATCTTTTTTTTTTAAAAAAAAGAGAATAACTAAAAAACAAGGCTAGTGTGAAGATGATGACATTGATACTTGAAAATGATTAAGATATTAAGTGACAAAAACATAAAATGAGAATGCCAATTTTATGCCAGCTGAAAGCTTGGGGCAATCCCCTGGGAGAGAAGTTGGAAAAACCAAACAGTTGTGGTGTGAGTGGTGCTGGATTTATGAGTCATTTCTTTCTTTTTTTTCTTTTAAAAAATTTCCTTTAATGTTGTTATGAAGTTGTTTTTTGCAATAAGCAAAACTAAGGGGAGTCACTGGCTCAGATTACTGAAGTCTCCGTGGCTTTTCCAGATGGTCTGCTTCTCTTCCCTCTGCCACATGGCCTTCAGCCCACACCACAACAGGGCCTGGAAGCCTCTTGGCTGTGCTGATGGGACTGTTTTGGAGGGGACTGGAAGGAAAGGAAGAAAGGAAGGTAGGAAAGCGCCACAGGCAGGCCAAATCCAGGGTGTCAGTGGAGGAGGGGGGAAAAGGAGAACATATCTCAATTTCACTGGATGATGGGGGGCACGAGGGTATGGCATCATCTTGCCCTCCTGGTCAGCTTTCACTGTCTGTTGGATGCCTATCCTGGTGATCCCCTGCTGTTCTTTCCCCAGGGCCCCAGGGACCTTGAGCCCAGCATAGTTAACAGCACAGGCTGTTTGCTGCCCTAAGCACAAAGCAATGTCCTGGAGCTTTTTCTAGGAATGCTTCCTGTAAGTGATCAAGGGAGAGGCAGGAGTTGAAATAGAAAAAAGGAAGGAAAGAGACTTCAGAAATGTCCTGGGAAGGTGGGGCTGTGGACAGAGGAAGGCTCTGCCCAGGAAGCTGTTCCTTGCAGGCCAAGTCCTGAAAGTGGATAATTTGAGCAAGTCCTCTTGTGCTGTCCACCCTATCCCAGTGTATTTATTGCACTGACACTAGCTGAGTGCCTGTCCTCTGCCTATTTTGGGATCCCGTCTCAATTTCTTTATCCACATATTTTAGTAAATGAAACTGAGACTTAGAGGTTAAAGAATGTGTCCAGGGTTTCGAGGGGAAGACACAGAAAAGACTCCAGAGCCCCCCTAAGACATGCCACTCACCAGGAAGGGCCAAAGAGACAGGTTCTAACCTAAAACAAAACACATGAACAAGATCAGTAACACCACCCGCTGAGACAGTTCTTCACCAAATTCGTGGAAGACTGGGTGTTTGGCGTGCTGGTTGAGATACCACTTGGGACATCAGCATCCCATTTTGCAGTCTCTGAGCTTGACTCCATCTGGCGAGATAGTCACTGCCATGTGCAAGTGGAGCATGGATGTTGCTGCAGCTTCAGATTTTCCAAGAAACACCAGAAATTTGGATTTGGGAATGACTTCTCTTAGTTTTTAAATGTTAACTGATTGAAAAAAAAAAAAAGTCATTGCAGAACAGCCCAGCACTGGGCAAGGGAAACAAAACTTCTACACGGAGCACCTGAAGATTTGTGAGCTCTGTCTTGAAAGGTAACAATGTGGGAATGCCAGTGGAATGGAGGGCAGGTTCAGCTGCAGAGACATGACCCAGTTCTCCCTCATCTCTTGAAATATTAACTTGTCTGGTCAGGCTTGTGACTTTGCTTTAAATCCAGAGATGCTATCATAGCTCTAACAAGATAGTCATGTTCTCACTAACAAGAACTTCCAGTTTTCTGAAAAAGCTTCCGTAGGACAGAGCTGATTGCCTGGCTATCACTGGGTAGGGCAGAACACAGCTAGAAATAAGGTATCTGTTAAAAAAAAATACTGGGGGGAGGGGGTGGGATTGAGCTGGTGCTATGGTGCAATGAGTTAAGTCACCACCTATATGAATGCTACTGGCATGCTGGCTACTCCACTTCCAAGCTCACTGCTAGTGTCCCCAGGAAAGCAGTGGAAGATGGGCCAAGTGCCTGGGCCCATTCTACCCATGTGGGAAATCTGGATGGAGTTTCTGGCCCAGCCCCAGCCATTGTAGCTATCATGGATGGGGGGAGGGAGGTCAATGGGCCAGAAGATGGCCCATCTCTCTTTTTCTCTCTCTCTCTGTCACTCTGCCTTTCAAATAAATAAATACTTATTTAAAAATAGATAAATAAATAAATAAATAATACATAAATACTTATTTTTTAAAAATAGGGGTCTTCTGTCCCCTCCCTAAATTTCATTGTCATTGTCATTCTTGCTAGGAGAACTGCACCCTTGAGATTCAGATTTCCCTTGACTAAAATAGAATGGAATGGGGCAGTAGTAGACAGGTGCAGATTCCTAAAAAGGCCAAAATGTGTGTCCTGTACCCCTTTAATGCATGCTGGGAATGTTTAAGGATGCCCAAGTTTAACTGCTGCATGCTGCAGCTGTGCAGGAAGTTGCAGGTCAAGACCATGGCTGGGCAATGTGTAGTGAAACAGCTTTGTGGGCCTTGTGTCAGCAAATGTAACACTAGGCACAAAGGTAAATGATAGCAAGATCAGAGAGCCAGCCCCTCACCTGATTTCCTGGTAGCAAACAACAAGTAGAGGTTAATGTCAGTTATCTGGTCAACCAGGTCGAACCAAATTTAGCAAAATCTGATTTAGCCATAAGAGCATTGTGAAATGGAACACATTGGCAGAGATCTGCAGCAGTGACTGAACTCAGAGTATGGTATGCCAGCTATAGCCTGTTTATTACACAAGCAAATATGACATAGCTAGCTCTTCAGAAGCATTTCTCAACGTGCCACCTGTGAGATACTCTCCGGTGCCCTTTCCCAGCCATTCCCTTACCTGCTCTTTCTGGGAGGGTGATGCCTCCAGGCTGCTGCGACTTGCTCTTCTGTCCTTTGGCTTTTGCCGTATTTGCAGCCATGAGGCACCCGAGGGCAGTTAAGGTTGGGATGTTTATTACACTGGTCTGTACTTTACCCTGCCCCAGCTGGCAGTGGCTGCATAGTTTCTTAATTCTGTCACGCTGAATTCCTCTTTGTATCATCAACACTCACCAAGCTTGACACCAACAGGCCCATCACAGTTCTGCGTTGAAAGGACTGCACTCATTTGCCCGTTAAGAACACTGAAGCACAAAAGATGTTACCATGGATCACAGATAAATGCTCATCTTAGTAGTCTTTAATTTTTATTGACTCATTTTCATTTTATTTGAAAGAGAGCGCGCGTTCTTTTATCTACTGGTTCATTCCTGAAATGCCTACAATAGCTAGGGCTGAGTGGGCTGAAGCCAGTAGCCTGAAACTCAATGCAGGACTTCTGTTGTATGGAAGGGATCCAGGTATTTGACTCATCACCTGCTGCTTCCCAGGGCACACACTCACAGAAATCTGTGTTGCAAGTGGAGGAAACTGAACTGGAACCCGGCAGTGAATATGGTATGTAGGCACCCCAAGATGTGATTTTACCACCATGCCACATGTCCACCCTGGTAACTTTTTAGAGAGATTTATTTATTCGAAAGGTAGAGTTACAAAGAAAGGGATGAAAAGGAGAGATGGACAGACAGACTTTCTATCCTCTGCTTTACTTCTCAGACGGCCACAACAGTTAGGGCCAAGTACATGACTCCATGCATATCTCCCGTGTGGATGGCAGGAGCCCAGCTGTATGAGCCATCTTCTGCTGCTTTCCCAGGCACATCAGCAGGGAGCAAGATTGGAAATGGGAGCAACTGGGATTCAAACCAGAACTTCTGTGGGATCCAAGTATCACAGGTGGCTGCTTAACTCATTGTACCACAATGTGACCCCCAACATGGGTAAGTTTGAATGTGAGCCCCAACATGGGTAAGTTTAAATAATTGTGCTTTTTAAGAGATTTGTTTTTATTGGAAAGGCAGCTTTACAGAGAGAACGAGTAAGAGTCTTCCATTTACAAGTTCACTCCCCAGATGGCTGCAATGGCTGAAGCTGAGCCAATCCAGAGCCAGGAGCCAGGAGTTTCTTTCAAGTCTTTCATGTGGACACAGGGGCCTAAGAATCTGAGCCATTCTGTGCTGTTTTTCTAGGCCACAGACAGGGAGCTGGATGGGAAATGGAGCAGCCAGGACTAAAATTGATGCCCTTAATGGATGCTGGTGCTGTGGGTGGAGGATTAGTTTGCTATGCTAGCCCCTGAATAATTATTTAAAAACGTACTTGCTAGAGGTATTGTTGGGGTGGGTGGGGGGAAGGTTTCCCCTAAGAGGAAAAGGAGCAAGGAGTGGTCATCCGGGCTCCTGGGCCAGCTGAGGCCCACAAATGGGCAGCATCGGGCAGGAAGTTTCCAGTGGCAGCACACAGTTCGGAGGGCATGCAATGGGTGGGTGGAGGATAGCTGAAGGACATTCCAAGGCCCTAACTGCAAAGAGCACTTTGGAGATAAAGGAGTCCTAGCTGGGTCTACCCAGAGTATAGGGCCAAAGTTCCCGCAAGCTATGTAAGTCATCCGATATGCTGCTCTCTTCCTCTTCCTCCTACAGAGGCATTGAAGAAAGGCAGCCTTGACTGTAAGCAATAGCTCGTCTGGGCTGTAGATATATGGATCCAAAATCTCTTTCAAATGAAGCTTTTGAGCACCAGTGATCGGGGCTTTGTGGAAAGTGTCCAGCTCCTATGACTGGGCCCCCATAGTCAGGGAACTCTGAGCTTGGCGTGTCTTGGGGACCTTGGACAATGGGTTAGGATCATCACGTGTAGGCAGAGAATTCAGGCTCCTAGGTATTGGAGAGCTGACCCTCCAGAAGCTACGAATGGCGGCAGAGGGGGCTGCAGGGAGGCCTGAAGCTATTGCCCACTTCTCACTTTCCTGCTTTATTCCATCTCATCTAGAACTGAGCAAGAAGAAACCTTGGAAGGAGAGGTAAGATTTGAAAGGGCTTGACTGTAGCTTTAAAACAACAGGGGGTGCTGTGACACCTAGGAGCGCCCCAGTTCTTGTCCTCCCAGGTCTTCCAGATAACCCCGCCCTGGCTCCCACATTCACCTCACCTTGGGATAGTGGCCTGTGTTCTCCACCTTGAAAAGGTACCAGACTAGAAATCAGAAGCCCTGGGTTCAAGTCCCAGTTCTGCTAAAACTCTGGATACACTTGGGCAAGCCATTGAACCTGATTCCCACCTCTCTAAGAAGACAACAAAACTATCAGAGCCTAGAGGTGACCGATGTGATGGATATGTTTACTGTAAAGCGTAGGATTTCTTGTCATTTATCCCAGAACCTCTTCCTTTATGGGACCTGCTGCAGGAACCAATATGTGAACACTTGTTCATGAACTTCTTCCTTGCCTTTTCAGCCAGCTGTTTGCACTTGTAGCCGAGACCTTGGGTGCCTTTCTTCAGGGAAAAGTCAGAGAAGCACACTGCCAAGTTTACAGGCAACTGAGAGAAGGGCATTGCAGCTCTGCTCACATTGATGTCTCTGTGTAAGAGCTCAGGCCTTGCTGCTAGGTCAGGGCAGTGCTGGGGCAGGAGGCTGGGAGGTAAAGGAGCTTCAAGGACAGAACAATGCTGCTCAGACTTCCTTTATCCGTCACCCCCCAGGCACTGCTGCATGGCTGCTTTCCGGTGATTCATCACAGCAATGGGAGAAGGACATTTTTCCTGTTACTTTAGCATGTAGCTAGCTCAGGAAGAGAAGTTTTGGTGACATTCCAAGCCCTACCCTCACCCCATCCCACCCCACCCCTGTCCCGGCAGGTGGAAGGTGCAGGTTTCCCGCCCTCACATTCCCAGCTCAGCTTTTACCCTGCGTCCCCTCCAGAGGTCCTTTTTGATCCAACCCTGCTTTCTGATCTTTTGTCTCATCCTATAAACCGACACTGCCTTATCATAGTTCTGGGGAAACAGAGTTCCAGTCCACCATGGTGTAGCCCAGGGTCACCTCTGGTGGTGTCTGGCTCATAAATTAATTCATCCTTAAGTCTAACTCAACTCTACACGTCACCCCCACTCCTGTCTCCATACTTTAAACACACTCTCCATTATCTCCCAAATTAGCATTGTCCCCTGAGCCTAGCCTTCCTTGGTCTGGTCTCTAGGGCAGCTGCCAGCACATGCCCAGGGCCAGACATGCTGCTTCCTGGCTGAGGCAGATCCGGCCTAAAGAAGAGAAGGGGAGTTTGGCCTGTGTATTAACCCCACTCACTCCCTGCCCTACTACCCACAGCCAGTGTTTTCTGTGAGTTCCTGAGGATCCCAGCCATCTCCTGCACTGCCTTTTCTCTACCTGATCTCTCAACCAATGCCTCTGTTAAATGCCTCACACATCCTCATCTCTGCATGGTTGTCATCCCATCCCATCCACTCCGAACTCTTTTGTTGGTTTGTTTCTATTTGGTAATTTTATTTATTTGCAGGGGTTTGAGGTGGGGAGAGAGACACACACAAAGATAATGAAGATACACACAAAGATAATGAATTCCCATCTGCATCCCCAAATACCCACAGCAGCCAAGGCTGGGCCAGGTCAAAGTCAGGAGTGCAGAGCCAGAACTCAATCCAGCTCTCCCATGTGTGTGAGTGGCAGGGATCCAACTCTTTGAGGCAGCACCACTACCTGCTAGGGTCTGCATTAGCAGGAGGCTGGAATTGGAACCAAAATCAGAACTAGTACTAGAGTTATTCCAATATGAAATGCAGGCAACTGGTTTACCAGGCCAAACTTGTGCAACTCACTCTCCATGTTTTGAGCCCCAAACCCCATTGGAGATGGGTGCTTCCTCATCTATAACATACATGTGGGTGGAGCCCAATGGCCCCGGTGGGCATCAGGACAGACTGGCCATCTACTACCATAGAGCTGCATCTTTGGGTTTTTCTTTGCTTGCTTTTCTATGCTCAGGAGACAATGGCCATTGTCTCCCCTTGTAATGCTACACTCCCTCCCACCCTCCACCTCCTCCAAGAGAGCCCATGTGAGCAAGCTGCCTGGAAACAGAGTTGAGAATTTTGTATAATGTGGTGTGTGCACATTTCAAGGCACTGAATTCTGTCGTGGTGACAGCCTTCAAATGGCAGGGTCCTAGGACACAATGAGTTTCAGATCACACTACCAATACCTCGGGTGTCCATCGGCAGGGCAAGAGGAGCTGAGAGGTAGGCAGGTCCTTCCAAGTGCTGTTATACAGAAGCACCCTGCACCTGCAGCCAGATGGGGCCCTACTGACCCCGTGCAGTGTGCTAGGGCCACCTTTAGATTATGAGGAGGCCTGGAGGTTCGTCAATAGTAGGAGGCTACCTCCAGAAGCAGGCAGAGAAAATGATCTACTAACCAGCACAAAGGACTTCTCTCTCTCTCTCTCTCTCTCTCTCTCTCTCTCTCTCTTCAAAGATTCATTTTGTTTTTATTGGAAAGGCAGATATACAGAGAGGAAGATCTTCCGTCCATTGATTCACTCCCCAGGCAGCCACAACAGCCGGAGCTACACTGATCTGAAACCAGGAGCCAGGAACTTCCTCTAGGTCTCCCATACGGGTGCAGGGTCCCAAGGCCTTGGGCCATCCTCAACTTTTTCTCAGGTCACAAGCAGGGAGCTGGATGGGAAATGGAGCTGCTGGGATTAGGATCAGCACCCATATGGGATCCTGGAGCATGCATGGTGAGGACTTTAGCTGCTAGGCTACAATGCTGGGTACAGGACTTATCTTTTCAACAGCTCCTGGATGATAATCAGTGCCAGCAGCTGTCAGCAGCCTGCACATGGGAGCGTGGGCACCCCCGCCCTGAAGAGTTCACATTCACAGTTTGGAGTAGAAATCATCCATCAGCTTAGAAACCAGAATGCAGAGGGCAGGGTCTGGTCGTGCAGCCAAGGTGCAACCCTGCCCATCAGTGCGCCTCCTCACTCAGGCTCTCCTTCAGAATCTAGATTTTTGAGAAGGAGTAACAGCAAGTCATGACTTCCTGTGAGCTGGGACTTAAAGTATGGCAATTGCTATAAGACATGAGGACAAGAGCTAAAATAGGACGTGTCTTTCATGTTCTAATCTGCAAGGGTTTGTCTGGGCAGCATTATCATTTAACATTTTATTATTTATTTGAGAAAGAGAGAGTGCTCCTACTCTCTGGTTCATGTCCCAAGTGCCTGCTCTGGCAGGCCGAAGCCAGGAAGCAGGTATCCCACCTGGGTAGCAGGGACCCCAGGACTTGAACCATCATTTCTGTCTCCTGGGACCCTCACTGATAGGAATCTGGAGTCAAGATCGTGGACTGAGGCCCAAATCCAGATACTGATACAAAACATGAATGTCTAGGGGACACTGTTGTGACATAACAAGTAAAGCTGCCATCTGCAATATCACCATCCCATTTGGGATCCCAGTTCAAGATTCGGCTTCTCCATTCCTGATCCAGCTTCCCTACTAATGCGCCTGGAAAGGCAATCGAGGACGGCCCAAAGCCTTGGGACCCTGCACCCGTGTGGGAAACCTGGAAGAAGCTCCTGGCTCCTGACTTCAGACCGTCCTAGCCGCAGTTGTTACTGTCATTTGGGAGCAAACCAGCAGATGGACAATGGCTTGTTCTCTTTCCATAATTCTTAAAGTAAATATTAAAAAAAGAAAAAAGACACAAGTGTCTTAACCAGTAGGCCACTCACTCACCCAGGATGATTTTTATTATGCTACCACACCATTCCTGCTTCCTTACATAAAAATTTTCTTGGGTGGAGGTTAGCAAGGGCTGAAAGGGCATGCTCTCAGTCTCCTTCCTGGTTCCTGTTTATACCAAGGCCATCATGACCAGCTACTTGAATCCTTTCACTGATCCTGGATTTAGTCTTCAAAGCCTCCACACATGTTCCGTGCACATCAGGTGGAGACAGGGTAACCCAGGACCAAGTTCTTGCCAGGATCAGCTCAAAAGTGTGTCAGCTTTGTGACAGCCACGCTGTGGAGTAAGAAATGAATCTAGTCTGTCCCAAATTCCCGAGATACAACCTCTGAACCTTTGGAATTTTCTGAGTGACAAAAATGCCTTTGTTATTCATCATGGGTCCTGAGTTTTTACCAAGCTGCCTTATATTGGCCCCTGGGTGGTTGCTGGCCAAGCTGGAAAGACACTGTAGAAGAGGGTGTGTGTGTGTGTGTGTGTGTGTGTGACATCACACCTGGAGGGATGTGAAGCTGGAGCTAACCCAATCGGCTAACAGCCTAACCAATCATGCCATTGTGATGAAACCACAATAAAAATTCCAGATACACACTAAATAAATAAACTAAGTTTTATAAAATCCCAGATGCTCAAGTGAATCCTTGCAGTTGAATACCACAGTGTGCTGGGAAGAGGGCAGGCCCGAGCTCCCTGTGATGGACACAAAGACGCCCCCTTCAGGGCCCTTCCAGACCTCATCTTGGGATCTCCCCGTTCTTCATGGAAAAACTGCAGTCAAAAGCCCAGGGATCTCCTGTAGCCAACAGGAGGGGCTGGTGGGAATCCCCACAACTGGAGTGTGGATGCCCACGGGACCGCCACGCTTGGGACTGGCCTCTGCTAGGCTTAGAAGAGATTTTGCCCTTGGCTTTGGGGATCTGCTCTATGTCTGGGAGAGTCGGGATCAGAGTACAGGCTGCCAGATAGAAGAGGGGCAAGAAGAAGCCACTCTCTCATAACGCTGCCGTGGTTATGAGAGGAGTCCAGGGACAAGGTAAGCCATGAGGGAGGACCTCACCCGCCACGCGATCGAGGACATTCCCCTGCCTCAGCCCCTGTCAGGGGAGCTGGGCTTTGCTAATGAAACATGCCGAGTTTCCCCACAGCGTTGAGAGGCATAAACGAGGCCACAGTCATGACCTTATTTCTCTACTTCTTTCCTCCATCAGCCCTTACAAAGTGCCTGGAGTGGCTGATCCATGCTCAAGCACAGGCAAGCCAGTTCTGGCTGAGGGCTAAGGGGCACCCTGGCTGATACTGGACTAGGCTGGCTAGAATCTGGGCTGCTTGCTCCTTGCTCCTTCCAAATCATGCCTCAGTTGAATTGCCGTTGTAAAAGAGGTAAGGGCTGTGAGTGGTGCTTAGCTCTTTTTTTTAAGATTAATTTTTTTATGTGTTTATTTTTATTTTTTTATGACACAGTTTCATAGGCTCTGGAATTCCCCCAACTCCTCCCCATGCCCTCCCCCTATGTTGGAGATTTATTTATTTTTATTGGAAAGGCACATATACAGAGAGGAAGACCTTCCGTCCGATGGTTCACTCCCAGGTTGGCCACAACAGCTGGAGCTGAGCCAATCCACAGCCAGGAGCTCTTCCGGGTCTCCTACGTGGGTGCAGGGTCCCACGGATTTGGGCCGTCCTCAACTACTTTCCCAGGCACAAGCAGGGAGCTGGATGGGAAGCAGGGCCGCTGGGATTAGAACCAGCAATCATATGGGATCCTGGGGCATGCAAGGCGAGGACTTCTATGCTATTGCACTGGGGCCAGTGCTTAGCTCTTAAAGATTCCACTCTCTCCTTAAGACTCAGCCAGAAGGCCCTCCCCAGGTGCTGCCACCTCCATATGGGACTTCCCAGCCCCCCAGCACTATGACACAACACATTTGAGTTATGGGAAGTGACACTGCCTGTGGTAGTCAGCTATAGCAACCTAACTCTGGTTTCTCTCTCTGCGCTGGCTGCTCTGTTTCTGGGACCCGCCCTGCTGACTTTTCCGGATTGTTTTGCTGTTGCTTTGGAAGGGCCTGGGGAAGACCAAGGCCACAGGGTTGTTGATTCCTTGCTCCTTTCCCGCTGAGACTTGGCTTCTGTTCGCTAACAAAGGTAGTGGCACTTAGCAGGTGGCCCATTTTCTTTTTCTTTTTTCTTTCTTTTTAAAAATATTTTATTTATTTTAATTGGAAATGCAAATTTACAGAAAGAATGAGAGACAGAGAGAAAAATCTTCCATCCACTGGTTCACTCCGCAAAAGGCCATAACAACCAGAGCTGAGCCAATCAGGAGCCAGGAGCTTCTGGGTCTTCCAGGAGGGTGCAGGTCCCAAGGCTTTGGGTCATTCTCTACTGCTTTGCTGGGCCACAAGCAGGGAGCTGGATGGAAACCGATGCCCATATGGGATGCCCAGCTGGGACATAAACTGATGCCCATACGGGATGCTGGTTCTTGCAGGTGGAAGATTAGCCAGTTGAGCAATTGCACAGGAGGTAGCCCATTTTCTAGTCACACTCCCTTCTTCCCAACCTCTTCTGGTCCTGGGGAGAGGAGAGCTCCTGATTCTTCCTGTCCTGGGCTGCTTCACCACCCCTTGTTGGTTTCCCTTAACCCTGCCCACCTCAGCGCACTTCCCTTACAGGAGCTGGAATGCCCAGCTTGAGAGTTCTTCAGCTTCTCATTGGGGCCTGGCACTTCCCATGGAGGCAGAATGGTCACAGTGCCAGGCAGGAGGAAACATCTCCTCCCTATAAGGGGTCTGAGACTGTGTGAGCAGGTGGGGTGGCTGCGGGGAGAAGAGGAGGTGGGTGGGCGGGGATTGGGTTCCAATGTTTTCCAGAATTTTAGGGAAAGGTTCCTTCCATTACACCCACACAAGACTGAAGGAGTCCTGGAATGGGCAGGAGCCTAACAGGAGAGAGGACCAAAGAGTGGCATTCTGGCAGAACAAATACTGTCCTGGGACCTGAGTGCTGGTCTGGGAGCCAACTCTGGTCAAGGTCATTGTTAGACCTCCGTTTCCTCAATTCCCGTGTCACAGGGGCCAGGGTTGTGATCTGCAAACAGCTCCCGGGCTACAGCCTTGCTTTAGCCAGAGCAGCTTCTGTTGAATTCATTTTGAGAATCTGGGCTTTGGTGAAGATTAGTAGGATAGCTTTAAAAATTCTTGAAAATGACTGGGCCAGAAGATTGTAAGCTCTTCCAGCCCCAATACTTTGGAGGAGAAAAATCAAACTTGTCTGCCTCACAACCCTGTGCCAGGGAAGCTCCAATTCCAAGAATTAATGGAAAACTGATGCTGAAAGGCCCAGCTTCTGCCAGGCTCCCCGCCATGGCCAATCTACCATGACCGGGTGAATGGTTTCGCTCCCCAGTATTCTCACTTCTCACTTGCTTCTGTCACTAGTCCCAGAGAAAGGGAAGTTTCTAATCTGTTGTACAGAACGCAAACCATCCCAGCAAACGGAAACACGGAAGAGATGGCCAGGGATCGCTCACAGAGCCTTGTAGTTTCTACAAACTAACCTGAGGAGCTTTGCAAAAAGGCATGGGCCCTGGCTGTGGAAGCTAGCTGCCCTCTGTGGTTCCTCTAGATGTCTGCTGCTGGAAAGAATGATAGAGTAGTCATGCATAATTGGAGCTCCGGGATCAGACAAATAGGGTTCAAGTTAGCTCATGTCTGCTTGTCCCCCTCCATAATCGTCTTGGGTCAGCACTGCTGCGGCGTGTTTCCATGGCATGTGGCTGAGGGACAAAGGTTGAACAGAGACATCTGATGCTTCCCAAGGCGACTCGAGTCACTCTTTCCCACATTCTGTTAACCCAAGCAAGTCCCACAGCCAAGTTTGCATCAACGGGGAGGGAGGAAGATTCCACCCTCGCAAATGCTTAACTGCAAAACCATCTGGCAAAGGGTAAGAGTGTAAACTTCCAATATAGAAAGCATGTGGAAAATGGTGTGTAACAATACGTTCCATCTACTCCAAAGGATACCCAACATTGCCAAGGGATCCAGTATCAGTAGTAGTTTTGGTAACATTGCCAGGGGATCCAGTATCAGTAGTAGTTTTGGTCCACTAATATCACCCTGGTGCTGTTCATCTTTCAGTTTAGCTCCTAGTCTAGCTGCTTGCCTCTAATGACCTAACTACCCAGATTATACTCTAAGCTAGTCCAGCCCAAGTGTCACCCTGCAACCTTTTTTTTTTTATGATGGTTTATATAGTTGGTTAAGGTGGAAAGGGCCAAGGCCTAGGAAGTGGATATTGTTTCTAAATTTTTTTTTCTTCTTCCTGTGTCTAGGGGAAAAGGGGAAATAAGGGGAGAAGCAGCACCCAGTCTCCCAATCGTCTCAGTACCCACTCAGTACCCAGGGATGGGGAACAGCTACCCAATGTCATCCTAGGGTCCCCAATGTGGAGTATGTTCCCAGGGTTCTGGTCAAGTGGTTTCAATAGTTCTGAAATGCTGTCAATCTCGCTGCTCTAAGGATGAGGGAATCCTTCCGAGGTCCATTGGCTGACATAGTCAACATTAGAATATCCATTTGCTCAGATATTCGCTGTCAATGCTTCACTGGGCTGGTTGACCAATATGTTCTGCCCTCCTTCCTCTACCATGATACTAAATGTCCTTTGCAGGCACCAATGAACTACCATATCCTCCATGTGCATCTGGGTATGCAATCCACTGCACTGTTTAAGCCACTGAGGAGGCCCAGTGTGACACATGCATCCACGGTCAAACCACAGATCCTGCAATTGTCCCCATGGTTGGAGTTCTGAGTCCAGTGGTTCAGTTGAGGGGGATTCCCCAAAGAAATCTCATCGGAGGTGATCTCAGATCTGACTCCTGTGTGTGCTTGCCAATATGGGGTCTGGCTCAGTTTGTCACCAACATCACCCTATACACACACTGCTGGTTGCAATTGCTGGGTCAGTTTTGTCTCTAGCCTCATTGCTTATATAAACCAATGAATGCTGTGGCCCAGCTCAACCCTGTCTATCACACTTAGTCCTCAAGTACACCAACAAGAACTGCAGCCTAGTTGGAGTGACCCCTAATAACCCCTAGTGGGCCTGGTCCCAGTCCCAATTCCTGTGCTTGCCAATATGTGCAACAGATTGGTCCAGTCTGTCCAGCTCTCATACACATCAATGGGCACTGAAGCCTAACTCAATGTTCTTAGTCCCAGCACCTGCTGGCTGATGCAACAACAAAGCCCAACCAGCCTGCACCTACTCTGGCCTATGCATGCACCAGTGGGTACAGTCGGTTAGCCCAGGCTACCAATAGGTGCTCCCCCTGCCCATCCTGGTTTTTCTGCCCCTAGTTGCAGTATTTACACTCACCAGTGGGAGCAGTGGCCTGGCAGCGGACATCCCCCCCCCCGCCACCCCAGTAGTTTCCCAACACCAAGTTACACGCCCCCGCCCAGGGTCTTAGTGTGCTGGAGGGTGCTGCGGTCCAGTCTAGCATGCCTTGCCTCACCTCAGTATTTGCTGGTGGGTGCTGTAGCCTGGCACAGCCCGGTCTGCCCCCAGTTCCAGCCCATGCTGGTGGGTACACCCTGCAGCCTCTTCTGTGTAATTTATGCCGAGAACAACTGGGCCTTCAAATGGTTCAGGGACCCCTTCAGGTGGGAGCTGCAGTCATTTCCCTGGGCTCCAGTTGCCAGGAGTCCAGACCTCATTTTTCCTGTTCAGTCCCCTCAAACCCCAAATCTTTATTCTGCCATGGTCTATTACAATATGGTTCAATGCTATATCTGCTCAAGGGTAAAGACCCAGACCACCAGAGCTCATTGAACGTCCTGCTTGTCTTCCTTGGAATAAGAGTGAGTCCACAGCAGTGACAGTTCAGCACCCAGACTGGATTTTTAAAAGGTGACCTTTCCAAAGTTTTTGTTCTCCATAAATCACTCTGCTGAATTGTAATCAACTGAGCTTATGACAAACTTCTAAGAAGTTTGGCCTGCATTTGGGCATATATAATCTTCAGTGCATCTTGATACTGCCATTCTGGTTAGTTCACTTCCATTAGGAATGTGAATAAGCATTTTCTTGGGCATAGCCCAAACTCAGTACTCAAGAGTTGACTAATTTCAGCAAGTGATGTATTCATTTTTTGTCTTGATGTGACCTTTGCACAGTGGCATATTTTTAAACACTTATTTCTTTTTCAGGAAGGAGACAGAAAAAAAAGCCACAAGTTTCTTATAAAGTTAAACATACACCTGTTTTATGACCTAGCAATCCTGCTAGCAATACTGCTAGGTGTTTTGACCCTTGGCAAATGAAAGACTTGTTCATAAATATTCATAGTGGCTTTATTCTTACAGTCAGAAACTAAAAAAAAAAAAAAACAAATTCCATCAGTAGATGAATAGAAAAATGAAGTGTGAAATATACATACAATGGGTAGTCCACAATGAAAAGGAGGAACCTGCCAATATCCACCACATAGTTAAATTTCACAGACACGATGCTGAAAGAAGGAAGCCATGTACAAAAGCCTATCCATTGTCCTGGTGGAGTTCTATTTATAGGACACCCAAGACAAGACAGGCAGTCAAAGGGAACAGAAATCAAAATAGTGGGCATTGGTTGTCAAAGAGCAAGAAGGAGCTTTCCAGATGGCACCGTTTTGTTAGTGGATACATTTGTTCAGACTCATCAAATGAGATGTTAGAGTTGAGCATATCCTCACATAAAAATGATATCTCAGGGGCTAGCGCTGAGGCTCAAAAGGCTAATTCTCTGCCTGCTAGTGCTGGCATTGCATATGGGTGCTGGTTTATGTCCTGACTGCTCCACTTCCCATCTCCCTCCTTGCCAGTAAGCCTGGGGTAGCAGTAGAGGATGGTCCAAAGCCTTGGGACCCTGAATCTCCATTGGAGACCCAGAAGATGATCCTGGCTCCTAGCTTCGGATCAGCTCAGCTCCAACCACCGTGGCCATTTTAAGAGTGAACCAGTGTCTGTGTAAGGGCCGAGTATGTGCTGAGCAGAACCAGGCTGGACTGCAGCACCCATTGGTTCCAATGGAAGATGGGGCTGAAAACAGAACCAACCCAGCAGTTGCAACCACCAGCTGATCGGGGCAATGGACTGGGCCGGGCCCTTTGCTTGCTAGTACATACAGGAATCTGGTCTGGGAACACCTCAGACAAAGTTTCTTTGGGGATCCCCCCAATAGAACTGCTGGACTCAGAACCCTAACCGTGAAAAGACAGAGGACAGAACAAGTCAACCATCTCAGCTATATGTTGGCAGTGAAAAACTGGGCAAATGGAGACTCTAAGGTGGACTATGTCAATCAGTGGATTCTTCAACGACTCCATCGTGCTTGGAATGGCGAAATTGGCAGCAATTCATACCTGTTGAACTATTAAAACCACTTAAGATCCTCGGAGAATGCCCCACATCAGGGACCTGGGGTGGGTGGGAGACTGGGTGGGGCTTCTCCCTTAAAATCCCCTTTTACATCAGATATATGAAGGAAACAATATGGAACTAATTGTCTTACCCATCTTCCTGTGGGGTTTGAACCATTTTACCCTAATTATGTAAAGATTGACAAAAAATAATAATATATAAAAAGGGTGACCCAGTGTATGAAAGAACTTTCTCTCTGTCTCTCCTTCTCTCTGTAAAATGTGCCTTTCAAATAAAAACAAATAAGCATTTTAAAAACAATATTTCAATTAAAAAATGTTTTTTATAAAGTCAGGCTACTTTCTTAAATTTCCCGAAAGCATGTCCAGAATGTGAATGGAGCCAAGAAAACACGAGACAGAAAGTTGGAGCTCGTGGAGACCCGCTGTAGCTGGGTGATGGAAGGGCCCTGGACTGGGGGAGAGAATGTTTTTGCTTTTCCCATCACCTGCATCTGGAGTACTGCCGACACGCCATTACCAGAGAGAAGCAATCACATGGTCTTATACCAAACATTTATCACCTGTCCTCCAATCCGTCCTGTGCCTTGGGGCTCCTAGGACAGGATGTTCATTATGATAGTCTCTGACCCAAATCCTTTCTAATCCTCGTGATGCCGTCTCTGCCAGGAATGACAAATAAAAAGTCTCCGCTGTGCTGAAGGCCTGGCTTTGTTTGATGTGGCCTGGGATTGAGTCACGCTTTGAATTTTTCCCCATGTGCCCAAAGAGGCAAACTCTTTTTGTACAGAGCTGGATCAAAGACAAAGAGCAACTCAAAACTGATGCAGGCTGGCAGCCCGTGCTCACTGCTGGGTTGTCTCCTTCCTGCCCTGCAGAGGTAGGGAGCTCTCCAGGGTAATGGAGTGCTGTTGTTTCTCTGACTTTCCACACCCTGCCCATGGCTGGTGGGCAGCCCCAACCAGACTCCTGTTAACTCTTAAATGACCACATTCAATGCACTGTAAGGGCTTGGCTAAAGGAGGGGTTCCCCCACCCTCAACCTCATTCTTACCTCTGCATCTTTTCAATCTCAGCCAGAACATTTGCTTCAGCATTTTCAGCACACACACACACAAACGCACAATGCATTATATCTACACACCATGTCATACAGCAAAGAGCCACCCACCAGTGAACTAAATACATCTTAAAAAAACAAAAACAAAAACAAAAAAAAACACAAGAAACTAGAGTGAAAGAATAGGATGGAAAAGACAGAGAGTGATGGCTGTGGGGCCTCGGATGGGTGTGAGGTAGAGAACTGGGAATGCTCATTCCCAAAGACGATTTCCGTAACGGGCATACAAGGAGAGGCATTTTCTCTTCAGTGCTAGTGTCACCTTCCATTTATTAACTGTGTGTCCTTAGACAAGTCCTTCTCTGACCTGCTATCAAAAACCAGTGTAATTGTGTAATACTGACATAATGCCATCAGGCTTATTAAGCTAATGCAGATAAAAGCCATCTGTGAAACAAGTATGAGAGGCCTGTTAGGCCTTCTCCCTCTCCAAAAAGGGCCTCAATGTTTCCTTGTTTTTATATGATGTTTGCTCACCTTTGTTTTTAAAGGTTGATTTATTTTTATTGGTAAGGCAGATTTACAGAGAGGGGAGACACAGAAAGATATTCCATCCATTGATTTACTCCCCAAGCAGCCACAATGACTAGGGCTGAACCGGTCTGAAGACATGAGCCAGGAGTTTCTTCTGGCTATCCCACGGAGATGCAGGATCCCAAGGCTTTGGGACTGCTTTCCCAGGCCATAAGCAGGGAGCTGGATGGGAAGCAGGGTCGCCAGGACACAAACTGTTGCCCATGTGGGATCCCAGTAGATGCAAGGCAAATTCAATGTCAGGTTTCTCCCCTGCTAAAACATTTCTGGCTACCTGCCCCTCATCCAGCTCCAACTTTCCCCACAGGCCCTTCATCCTGCAAGGTCCACCTGTTCCTGAAAGGTTCTGCTCTTCTTCCTGCCTCCTCTTCAGCTGCTTAGACTGAGAGGCTGAGGATTCCACATGGCCTAACAGTGACTTGGTAGCTGTTTGCTAATCACACATATAGAGATGGTCAGTGTCCACTCCTAAGATATGAAGTCGAAGAGCTGTGCTTAGGTATCAGCAGACTGTTTAAGACTTGGGAAAGAAAAGCAAGAAGAGGTGGACTTGCACATGTATTTCACGGCCTTGGGCAAGGATGGGCTAATGGGACAGGAGACATATCTGCAGGAAGTTTAGCCACAGTCCACAGGAGCTGGGAGTCCCTCTGTTTCAGAGGCCCTTCATCTGGCTCTTTTAGCACTCTGTAGCAGCATTTTTGCTGCCCCTATCTGCAAGAACTCACTGTCTCAGATTACCCTGCTCCTCAGAACAGCCTCTGCTCTCCACAGCCTTACAGCTCCCATGGCCTGCACTGCTTGACTGGATTCGGTCTCTTCCTCTGAATTCCTCAGAGAGACCTTAATGGGCTCAGCTGGGATCACTTCCTCCTGCTGGTTTAATCAGTTGTGACTCCGAGTGACTTCCCAGGGGTTGCTGCAGCTGCCTCTTCTCGGGCTGGGGAGCACTACCCAAGCAAGGTGCCCAGGCTGCTGGAGACACCTCCCGACTATGCCAGCCCCAGCCAAGCACTCCCTCTCCATGCAGATGTTGATGGAAGGCCATGCTTTTGGCTCTAGCAGGGTGGGGGTGGGAGATTCTTCTATTTTAGTATCTAGAAGAAAGGACTTTTAAAGATTTATTTTAGTTATTTGAGAGAGCACTACAGAGAGAGAAAGAGAGTCCTTCAATTCTGCTGGTTCACCTCCCAGAAACCGCAATGGCTGGAGCTGGAAAGGTTGAAGCCAGGAGCCTGGAGCTTCTTTCAGGTCTCCCTTATTGGTATAGAGGTCCAAGGACTTGGGTGATCTTCTGCTGCTTTCCCAAACATAACAGCAGGGAGCTGGATCAAAAGTGGAGCAGCTCGGACTTGAACTGACACCTAGATGGGATGCCAACATCCCAGGTAGCAGCTTTACTAGCAATGCCACAGCCCCAGCCCCAGAAAAGGCATTGGTAAATATAGGGAATCTGACTTTTAAGATTTTTCCTCTAATGGTAAGGACTAACCATCATACGCAAGGGCTAGTCAAAGGTTGAAATGGGCCCAAAAATTTTAGAAGCAGTAATGTGGCAACATAAGCTTGAAAGACAGGTTGAACAAGAATGGATCAAAATGAGCAATTAGTTTAAAATTTATTTACTCATTTTAAAAAGAGGAAGGCAGAGAGAAAGAAAACATTCCCTTCCAGTGGTCACTCCCCCCAAGTGCCCGAGACAGCCAGGGTAGGGCTGGGAGGAGATTGGAAGCTAGAAATGCAATCTGGACCTCCCATGTGGGTGGCAGAACCCAAGTACCAGAACCATCACCAATACCCCAGAATCCACATTGGCTGGAAGTCAGAGTCAGGAGCTGTGGCTGGGAATTGAACACAGAAACTCCGGTGGGGGGCTCAGGCATTTTACTAGCAAGGTCAAACTGTCACCCCAGCAGCTGTCTTCAAGTATCAGATTGGCAACTGAAGAAGAATGACAAAATCCAATGTTGTCGTGCACTCCTCATGGGAGCGCTTCGAGGAACAAAGCCACCAAAGGCTCCCTGGGAATATAACCCAGGAAAGTGAATTGACCCAAATTTCGATCAGGAAACTTCTGTAAACAACTGACAAGCGTTCGGGCATGCTTGGTTATGCATTAAATTTTGTGTTGTTCAAAAGAGGAAAGTTTGCTTAAGCAGATTATGATATCAGGATATCATAAACTATTATTTTTTCAAGATTGAGTTATTTCTTGGAAGGGCAGTGTTACAGAAGGGAGGGTGGGGGAGAGTGTGCAAGAGTGTTCCTCTGCTGACTTACACCCAGATGGCTGCAAAAGCCTGGCTGAGGCGGGAACCAGGAGCTTCATGTGGCAGCAGGGATTCAAGGACTTGGGTCATCTTCTGCTGCCTTCCCAGGTGCATCAGCAGGGAGCTGGATGGGAAGTGGAGCAGCGGGATACGAATTGGTGCTCTTTGGAGCATCAGCATCACAGGCAGTGGCTTTACGCACTGTGCCACAACGCTGGTCCCAGGATATTTATGTTATCCAAATAGCGATGCAGTTCTATTCTGGCCATGGACAGATATTCTAGATGTAATTTTTGTGTGTGGAAGACAAAAAAACACCCTGATAATAAAATAGCAACTCCTGCAGATCTGATCTATATACCAAAAAAAAGTTCATGTTCGACTCCTCAGACCTTAGCATCAGTGTGGAAGGAACTCCAAAATGTTAAACATTTATTTTTTTTATTTTTTATTGGAAAGCCGGATATACAGCGAGGAGAGACAGAGAGGAAGATCTTCCGTCCGATGATTTACTCCCCAAGTGAGCGCAACGGTTGATGCTATGCCGATCCAAAGCCAGGAGACGCGAGTGCAGGGTCCCAAAGCTTTGGGCCATCCTCTACTGCTTTCCCAGGCCACAAGCATGGAGCTGGCTGGGAAGTGGGGCCGCCGGGATTAGAACCGGCGCCCATATGGGATCCCGGGCGTGCAAGGCGAGGACCTTAACCACTGCGCCATCGCGCCTGGCCCAGGAACTCCAAAATGTTAAAGGAAGACTAAGATGTCAAGTAACTGCTACAATTGCCATCATAGCTATTCTATTGTTTGAACTTACATTGTGATTTTCACAATCACAGAACACATAATATAAACACCCCATCTTTTTAAAAATAATCTTTTCATTTTCAAAGGATTTGAATATAAAGAAAACTTATAGGCAGTACAGAACTTCCCTTAACTATTTAAAAACTGGTTTTTTTAAAAGCTTTTCTATAAAATGTATTTGCTGCACATACTGGCCGGCACGGGAACCAGGGCAGGAGGCAGGCCTGGTGGGGATTAATGTGGATCACTCCAACTAGGCTGCAGCTCCCACTGGTTTATGTGAGGGCCAAGTATGTGCTGGGCAGAACCAGGCTGGACTGCAACACCCATTGGTTCCAGTGGAAGACAGGGCTGGAAACAGAACCAATGCAACAATTGCAACCACTAGCTCTCTTCATGGGCAATGGACTGTGCCTGGTCCTGTACTTGCAAGTACTCACAAGAATCTGGTCTACGGGTCCGGCGGCGTGGTCTAGCAGCTAAAGTCCTCGCCTTGAACGCACCAGGATCTCATATGGGCACCAGTTCTAATCCCAGCTGCTCCACTTCCCGTCCAGCTCCATGCTTGTGGCCTGGGAAAGCAGTCGAGGATGGCCCAGGCTTTGGGACCCTGCACCCATGTGGGATACCCGAAAGAAGTTCCTGGATTTGGCTTCGGATTGGCACAGCATCAGCCGTTGTGATCACTTGGGGAGTGAATCATTGCATGGAAGATCTTCCTCTATTGTTTCTCCTCTCTGTATATCTGACTTTCCGATAAATAAGTAAATCATTTTTTTTTTTAAAAAAAAGAATCTGGTCTAGGAACACCTTAGACAAAGTTTCTTTTGGGATCTCCCCAATCGAACTGCCAGACTCAGAACCCTAACCATGAAGAGAAGTGCAGGTTCCATGGTCTGCCATGGATTGCAAGTACCAGAGCCAAGCCTCCTCAAAGGTTCAGATGGAGCAGTGGACAGCATAACCAGCTACACATGGAGGATATGGCAGTCTATCAGAACCTGCAGAGGATACCTGGCACCACAACAGAGGACAGAACAAACCAATCAACGACCCCAGCTAGATGTTGGCAGTGAAAAACTGGGCAAATGGAAACTCCATGAAGGACTATGTCAATCAGTGGATTCTGCAGCAACTTCATTGTGCTTGGAATGGCGAGACTGGCAGCAATTCTAAACTGTGGAACTACCAAAACCAATTGAGCAAGACCCTCAGAGCATGCCCCACATCAGGGACCTGGGATGGGTGGGAGACTAGGCGGGGCTTCTCCCTTTACCTCCCACTTTGCCCCAGATACAGGAAAAAAAAATGTGAAAATAATAGTCTTACCCACTTTCCTGTAGCCCTTGAACCTTTTTACCCTAATTAACTATGTAAAGATTGTCAAAAATAAAGAAAAAATGGAAAAAAATTAAAAGCAGCAAGAAAATTAAAAAACACACAAAATAAAGTTTTTCTATAAAATGTATTTGAAAGACAGACAGACACACAGCAACAGTTCTTTGTTGTTGTTGTTTTGTATTTTTGTTTTGTTCCCTGCCACAGTAGCCAGGACTGGAGCAGGATGAAACCAGGAGCCTAGAACTCAATCTGCATCTCCTAGCTGGGTGGCAGGGCCAAAGTCCTTGCTGTTTTCCTGGGGTTGCCAGGAAGCTGGATCTGAAGATGACACTCTTGATCCCTTGTAGAAGATAGCGTCAGTTAAGTTTCTCCACTAAGCCACAATCTCTTTTTTCATTATTTTTATTTGAAAGGCAGAGTGACAGAGAATAAGTGAGATCCTCCTTCCATTGATTCACTTCCCAAATGTCCATAACAAGTAGAGCCAGGCCAAGTCAAAACCAGGAGTCAGAACTCAGTTTGAGTCTCCCAAGTGGGTGGCAAGAACTGCCTGAGCCACAGCCTGCTGCCTCCCATGGTGCGCATGAGCAGGTCCGGGCATGGGAGCAGTTCCGAGGCGCTCTGTTAGGGGTTGCAGGCATCCCACAATGCCTCCTTTCTTCTTTCTCTTCTTTTTCTTTTTCCTTTTTAACTCTTATTGGAAAAACAGATATACAGAGAGAAGGAAAGACAGAGAAAAAGAGCCTCCGTTCACTGGTTCACTCCTCAAGTCACTGCAATGGCTGGAGCTGAGCCTATCCAAAGCCTCCCACACAAGTCTGGATTCCAAGTCTCCCACATGGGTTCAGGGTCCCAAGGCTTTGGGCAGTCTCTGACTGCTTTCCCAGGCTACAAGCGGGGAGCTGGATGGGAAGTAGAGCAGCTGGGTCATGAACCAGCACCCACATGGGATCCCTGCAGTTGCAAGGCGAGGCTTTAGCCACTAGGCTACCACGCTAGGTACCATGTGATTTCTCAACCCCTGCATCAGATGACAGCTCCAGTGAAGCTGTTCTTACTTTCCTTTTCTTGACGTTGTGTCCTGCTGGGTGCAGCCCACCTATCAGGAGGGAAACACTAAGTTCCACTCTTGGACCGTAGCTATTTACCCAGATTAGCTCATGTTCTTCTGTAAGAAGTTTTGTCTCTTCTCTCCTATTTATTCTCTTCTTTGAGGACTTTACTCTTCACTCACTTATTTCCACCCTTGTGGATTTTTCTTGCATATGCTGGGTTGTGAGCCCATATCACTTCTCTTTGTTAGTCAGATACTTCAGCCTGGGCCATTGGGAGGTTCATGGACTCCTGAGCCCCTTGGGCGTATCCCCAACAGTGTGGGTGTGGTGTGTGCCTGTGTGTGTATGGTGTGTGCGTTTCACACTTTCTTACCTTCTGGCTCTACTAAGTGTTCCACATTTATCTCTTCTTTATTTCCTATCCAGGCCTAGAATCAGGATTTTTTGTTTTTGTTTTGTTGTAATCTAAGAAGCCCAAGTTTATAAGAAAATGGTATTAAAGACTAAACTCAATACACCAGGGGTCCATACTACCAGTGGGGTAACAGTCAGCCAGCTGGCTTTATTTATTTACTTTAAAAATATTTACTTATCAATTGAAAGGCTGTTGCAGAGAAAGAGAGAGATAGTCAGAGACCTTGTATCTACTGATTCACTCTCTAAATTGTTGTAAAATGTTGGGCATAGAATTTTTTTTAAGATTTATTTTATTTTTATTGGAAAGTCAGATGCATTAGAGAGGAGGAGAGAAAGAGAGGAAGATCTTCCATCCACTGGTTCACTCCCTAAGTGGCCACAATAGCCGGAGCTAAGCCAATCCAAAGCCAGGAGCCAGGAGCCTCTTCTAGGTCTCCCACATGGGTGGAGGGTCCCAAGGCTTTGGGCTATCCTTGACTGCTTTCCCAGGCCACAAGCATGGAGTTGGATGGGAAGTGGAGCCCCCAGGACATGAACTGGTGTCCATACAGGATCCCAGTATGTTCAAGCGAGGACTTTAACTGCTAGACTACCATACTGGGCTCTGGTAGGGTATTTGTTTTAAAAATGCAGTAAAATTATAGAAGTTGGCATTGTGGCACAGTGAGTTAAGCTTCCACCTGCAGTGTTGGCACCCTGTATCTGAGTGTAAATTCAAGTCCCTGATGCTTTGACTCCCAGCTGGCTCCCTGGTAATGTACTTGGAAAATATTGGAAAATGGTCCAGGTACTTGGGTCCCTGCTTCTCACATGGGAGATGTGGGTGGAGCTCTGGGCTCCTGGCTTAGACTTGGATCAGCCCTAGCCATTGCAGCCATTTTGAGAATGAATCAGTGAATGGAAAACTCATTCCCATTCCCCCAATAATCCAAATAAATAAATAAGATAAAGAAAAAAAAAAAAAGAAGAAGAAGAAGAAGAAAGATTGGCAGCCACTAGACAGTCAGTGAGGCCCAATGGCAGACTGAAAATCCCTGTTAGGAGTGGAGGAAAGGACAGTTTTGTCTTTGGGAGAAGCATCTGGCCAGGGCTGGGTCATAGGAGACCTGCAGAACAAGAAGAGTTCTTCTGACTTCATCCTGAGTTCACATCAGGGTGACCAGTAGGTTGGGTGGGGGTGGGGTCTTGCTGTCTGCCTGGGGTGACTTCAGAGCCAGTGGAAAATGGGCAGGAGCTCAGAGCCTCCTGCTCAGAGCCTGGTCCGTCTAGCCCCTGCAGTCATCTGATATCCTGGGCTGGAGTGTGCTCTGGGAGGCCTCTGTGCTCCTGCCCAGGCACGCACCTGTCACCAGTCTGCCGGGCTGCCTGGCAGCACTTGCATGGGCATCTCACCACACAGAACTTGGCAGAGGAGGTGAAGGAGGCTCCCTGCAGTGGGGCCACAGCACAGGCTGCTTGCCACACAAGTGCTGTGAGACCAGGTAGGGGCTTGTCTTCAGGGCGGAGGGAGGTGGCACCTGTTGCCTGCCCAGCCCTAGCCTCCCAAGCAGTGCGTCCCACAAATCTGCTTGGGGACCTGGTATCAACAGCACGCAAGAGTAGGGTGGCTAGATTTAGCAAAAAAAAAAAAAAAAAAAAAATAGAGAACATGCTTGTATGAAATTGAACATGCTTTCCAAAAACAACCAAAAAGTCATTTCTTATTGATCCAAAATTAAAATTAATGCAATAGGTGCTTTGCATTTTGTCTGGCAGCAGAAAGAGGCCAGGGTTGTGTCTGTGCCTACCAGATAATTTCCTAAATTGATTATCTTATCATCTCTTATCAACATATTTTTTACCTGAAATTCCGATAATACACAACACATGCATTGCCAGCTCATAAAAGACAATTGGAGCTATTGTTTGTTTTGCCCTGAGCCCTAGGATTACTGATTGTGTCACTTACCCAGCACTAGCAGCTCAAAGTCAGGGCCACGTCCAAAGGGCAATGTTCTAGGCGCTGAGACACACACCCTGGAAAGGATTTGGAAAAACAGTAGAGGGCATTTGGGCAAAGAATCAAGAGCTCGTGTCCTGAGCTGATCAGAGCAGGAGAACCAGAACAGGCAACTGAGTAGCCAGCCGTTTGGGATGTCGGGGGAGCTGTTGTGGATGAATCTGGTGACACGGGCCATCACTCTGCCCAAACTGTACTTCCCTACTGTGGGTACACATAAGGTAGGACAGCCTCTCCCAGCACTGTATAAATGACGGGAAAGAGATAGCCAATCATGTTCCCCGTTAGTCACACCTTTTCAAATGAAAGCAAGCCACCAGGCAGACAGTCAATGACCTGTGTGGATTATGACTAGTTGCTAACTGTACCCTGTCCCACTCAGACTCATTCTTGGCATTTAGCACCGAACTGAATAATCGAGAGAGGACACCCAGGCCACCTTTGCCTGGTAGCCACCCGTCTCACCCCTGCCCACTGCCCTGGAAAAATTGTATGAAACTCCCTGGCAAGAAGATTTCTTCTTTAATTAGCCAAATTTTTCTTATTCTTTTTTTTTTTCCTGTAGCCAGTCAAGTGAGATTGATGCTATTTAAGAAATTCCAAGTCATTATTCAGATTTTCATTCTCTGCAGAAGAAGCCACATGTTAAGAAAAGGTGTATCTTGGAAGCCAGTGGAGCCGACCCAGGAGCGTTCTTACCAGCAGCCCAGTCATGACGCTGCAAGGCAAATATCAGCCTTGTGTTCGAGTTTCAAGCTTTTTCAAAAGTCGGGGAAATGGTATCGCAGTCCTATCAATCACAATGTGACATGTTCATCTCAACAAAATACCAATTTTACATTTTTCATACCTAAATCCCTGACCTAAGTTGTTTCTGTTTCAAATTGTCTGAAGTATTTAAATTTTTCAGTGTGCCTACTGTTTACTGGAAACTTGATGACAACCTTTGGCGTAAAGTATGAAGTTCTAGAGAAAATAATGAAATGAATATTCCTCTCTTCACAAACACCTCTGGCAAACCGTCTGAAGCAGTAAAGGTGTTTCAGAAATGACACCAATGTCCGTTCTCCTTCATTAATCTATAACAAACACACAGTTTAAAACTGCATCTCTGGGCCCCAGCGCGATAGTGTAGTGGTTAAAGTCCTTGCCTTTCACACACCATGATCCTATATGGTCGCCGGTTCTAATCCCAGCTGCTCCACTTCCCATCCAGCTCCCTGCTTGTGGCCTGGGAAAGCAGTTGAGGACGGCCCAAAGCCTTGGGGCCCTGCACCCATGTGAGAGACCCAGAGTTCCTGCTCCTGGTTTCGGATTGGCTCAGCTCCAGCCGCTGTGCAAGATCTTTCTCTCTTTCTCTCCTCTTCTCTGTGTAAATCTGCCTTTCCAATAAAAATAAATAAATCTTTTAAAAAAATACTGTATCTCTGAGCCAAAGACATAAGAAAAAACTAATAGCATTCATGCATACTTGGGATCACTGTGGGATGTTTAGCCCTAGCTCTGGTCTCCTCCTCCACACAGTGCTAGCAGCAACTGTAACACACACACACACACACACACACACACACACACACACACACAGTCTCTAGACATTACTAAATGTCCCTGAAAGGAAGGGAGACCCAGAATTCTCCAGTGAGCATCAGTGATTGATGTTAAATGTCCTCTGTAATAGCTGTTTGAGCCAGTCACAATTGTCTTGGGAAAAAAGAGAACCTGTTATGCAATAGGACGTTCTGTTTATCTCTGACTCACTATAGCCAAAATCATCTTGAAAGAACCGGAAAAAAATAGGACCAAGTGGGAAGAGTCACACTTCCCAATTGCACAACTGCTGCAAAGCTATACTAATGAAGACAGTGTGGAGTTGGTACAAAGAGACATACTAGGGGACCTCATAAAGCTCCTGGACAGTGGGATTAAAAGATCAATTCAGGGTCATGCGTTTGTCACGGCATTAAGGGGCTCCTTAGGATGCTTGAATGCCATCTCTGAGTCCTTGTGTTGGAGTCCTGGCTCCACTCCTGCTTCCTGTTGGTGTGCTTTCTGGAAGGCAGCAGACGATGGCCCAAGTGTTAAGGACTCGGGTTCCTGACACCTTCATAGGAGACCTTGGTGGAGTCTGGACACTCCTTGCCTTGGGCCAGTCTTAGCCTGGCTGTTGTGCACATGTGAAAAGTGAATCAACAGATGGAAGACCTTTCTCTGCTTGTCTCTGTCTCTCAGCCATCTCTCTGCCTTTCAAATAAAATGAAAGCATTTTTTTAAAAAATGTTCTTGAGTGTTCTTGCATAGTGAGTTAAGCCACTGCCTGTGACTTGGGTATCCTACACCAGTGTAGGTTTGGGCTCCAGAAGTTCCAATTCTGATCTTGTTCCCTACTCATGAACCAGCAAAAGATGGTCCAAGCCCTGCAATTCACTTAGGAGACACACATGGAATTCTGAACTCTTGGCTTTAGCTTGGCTCAGCCCTGGCCATTGTGGCTATTTTGGAAGTGAATCATTAGATGGAAGACCTGTGTGTGTGTGTGTGTGTGTGTGTGTAAAACTCAATTTTTCAAGGATATTAATATACCTTTTTAAAAATATTTTGGTGCAAAAGTCTTGAAATTCACTCATGGTGTTTCATAATATGGATTTCCCATAAACCTATCTGTAAGAGCTTGTGTTCATGGATTTCAACATTATTTTTTTGTACAAAACAAAACTAATTTTTGTTTCCATTCTCCACAGATTTTTTTGAAGTATCCTCATATAGATCAGGGAAGCAGAACTGAGAGTCCAGAAACCCATCTTCACATTTGTAGTCAATTGATTCTAATATGGATTACCAAACCAATTCAGTGAGTACAGAACAGTCTTTTCAGCAAGTGGTGCTGGGACAAACAGAAATCCACAAAGCAGAGAAGTTGAAATTGGACCCTTACTTTACATCATTAACTTAAAGTGGATCAAAGACCTCAATGTCAAAGCTAAAACTATAAACCCTTAACAGAAAACATAGGCATAAATCTTCCAGACCTTGAACTAGATACGACATTCAAAACATAAGAGAAAAAAGTAAGAGTTGACAAACTGAATTTTTTCAAAGTCAAAATTATTGGTGCTTCAAAAACCACAGTCCCAAAAGTGAAAATGGCCAGCAGCATGGAAGAAACTTTTTTGCAAATCATATGTGGGAAAAGGACTTGTCTGTAGAATATATACAGAACTGTTACAACTCAACAATAAAAGAAAAATAATCATTTTAAAATAATTTTATTTGCCTTTTATTTACTTTTTACCTCTTTTTATGATTATCATCTTATGACACAGTTCCATAGGTCCTGGGATTTCCCCTATCCCCTTTCCAACTCCTTTCCCCATCACTGAGTTCCCCTATATCATTACCATAGTACAGTTCCCCATACAAACTCATATGTCCATCATGTGGCCATGGACAATGGCAGAGTCCAGCATCCCTATTCTGCCATGTTGATTCTCTATTTACCTTTTACGTATTTGAAAAGCAGAGAGGAGCGTGCACCAGTGTGTACACACACAGACAAAATGAAAGAGAAAAGCAGAGAGCTCTCATCCACTGTTTCACTTCCCCACTGTCTTCAACGACCAAGGCCAGGGCAGCCTAAAGTTAGAAACTGGGACCTTGAGTGGCAGGGACCCAACTGCTTGAGCCATCACAACTGTCTCAGAAAGTAAATTATTAGGAAACTGAAATTGAGAGCAGAGTCAGGACTTGAATCCAGGCTCTCCAATGTGGGCTGCAGACATCTTTTCTATAAGGCCAACCTAAGCCAAGACTCATCCCAAATACCCCCAATCTTTCAAACGAATAATGACTCTAAATAGACAGTCCTCCAAAGAAGATACACAAACAACCAATAAGCATGTGGAAAGATGCTTGACGTCATTAGCCACCAGGGAAATGCAAATCAACACATGTGTGTTCACTTAACTGACAACAGAGATGGGGCCTGCTGAACAGTAGATGAAGGGAAAAGACTTTCCTACGAAAACTGAACAGCCGAGTGAGCAAAGGAAATGAGTCTTGGCCTCTACTTCATTCATCAAAACTAATTCCAGATAGACTGTTAGACCAAGTGGGAAAAGCAAGGAAAACAATGCAAATTGTGAATGTATACAGTCTCCCTCTCTCTTTTTTACAAAGACATGTGCAAGGCATGTGGCATTCACTGGATCATTAAGAACAGATAAATAAAGAAACCACCTTGGGCCCGGAGTGGTAGCCTAGCAGCTAAAGTCCTCACCTTAAATGCTCCAGGATCCCATATGGACGCTGGTCCTAATTCTGGTTACCCTACTTTCCATCCAGCTCCATGCTTCCATCCAGCCTGGAAAAGCAGTCGAGGATGACACAAAGCCTTGGGACCCTGCACCCGCGTGGGAGACCCAGAAGAAGCTTCTGGCTCCTGACTTTGGATTGGCTCGGCTCTGGCCATTGCGGCCACTTGAGGAGTGAACCAGTGGATGAAAGATTTTCCTGTCTCTCTTTCTCTCTATATATTGGACTTTCCAATAAAAAATAATCAAGTCTCTAACAAATAAATTTTTAAAAAGAAATCACCTCTGCATAAACCTTTAGCGGTGACATTCACAGCTTTCAGGTACTGGCATGTGATGTCTTCCGGATACCCAGCCAATCCCTCCCTGCCTGTCCCATGAGTCATCAGGAATATGCAGAGGGAATGTAGATCCGTATCACACCCACCAGAACAGCTCAGATCAAAGTGGCAGAATCAAGAGTTAGCAAGAATGTGGACCAATCCAAGCTCTTACACACTCCTCCTGCGCTAAATTCAGAAACTTGAGGGGCGGTACTATAGCTGAGCATCTGCATCGCAATGCCCCAGACATTCCATTCCTAAGTATGTGGCAGTTTTAAAACATGGCCACAAACTCTTGGACCCATTTTCCATCAAGAAGCGGAATATCCAATCACTTCGAATCATGGAGAGTTTAAGGCTGCTCCAACCTATAGGCCACTCCTGGGCCTCCCAGGGGAAAGTTGGACTTACCTGTGGGGAAGCCTAAGCCATGTGGACATCCTTAGAGAAGTATCCTGGGGTATTATCCCAGGCAAGTCCAGCCCAGACACCAGACTTAGAAGCCAAGAAGCTCCACATAATTCCAGTCCTTAGCCATTAAAATCATGCCCAGCTATCCTGGTTTTCCTACTAATGACCCAGGCAAGGTCTGGGTCTCTAGTATGAATGCTTTGCCAACAGAATGCTACATGAATGCATTGCCAATAGAATTCATGAGCAAAATAATGTAAGTGTTGCTTGATGTCACTTAAGTTAGCAGCACTTTGCTATGCACCAATAGGTAGTTGGAACAGTATCCAGCAGAAACATATGTATAAACCAAACACACGAATATTCATAACAGCAATTTATATTAACCTCAAACTGTTAATTACCCCCAAAATATTGACAAAGCAGTGGGACAGGCAAATCATTTGAGGTATGGTCACATGAGGTCATTTGAGGTATGGTCACTACCTTATAACAATAAGAATAAAGAAAACAGGGCCCAGCACAATGGCCTAGTGGCTAAAGTCCTTGCCTTGAACTCGCTGGGATCACATATGGATGCCAGTCCTAATCCTGGCAGGTCCACTTCCCTTCCAGCTCCCTGCTTGTGGCCTGGGAAAGCAGTCGAGGACAGCCTAAAGCTTTGGGACCCTGCACCCGTGTGGGAGACCCGGAAGAAGTTGCTGGATCCTGGCTCTGGATCAGTGCTGCACCAGCCATTGCACTCACTTGGGGAGTGAATCATTGGACAGAAGGTCTTCCTCTCTGTCTCTCCTCCTCTCTGTATATCTGACTTTGCAATAAAAATAAATAAATCTTGAAAGAAAGAAAGAAAGAAAGCAACATGCTGACACCACATGTTTGCTGCACTGTGAGGAAGTAGGGAGAATGATTCTACACTTAAAAAAAAAAGAAAGAAAGAAAAGAAAACAGAGAAGGACGCAGTATGGATTATGCTGCAGTAGGTTAAGCCACCACATGTTAACACAGCTGCTTGGGGTGCCTGCATCCCATATCAGAATGCCTGGTTGCTCTGCTTCTGATCCAGCTTCCTGTTAAGGCACCTGGGACAGATGATGCCTCAAGGCTTGAGTCCCTGCCACTCACCCAGAAGGCCCACCCACCTGGCAAACACAATTGGAATTCCAGGCTCTCGGTTTTGGCCTGGCCAGTCCTGGCTACTGAGGATAAACCAGCAGATGCAAGATTTCCTTATGACTCTGTCTCTCTGTTCCTGTTTCACTTTGCCTTTCAAGTAGGTAAAAATAAATAAATAAGCAAAATAAAGACATTACAGCTACACACAACAATATGCAAACTGTCACTCACCTGACCTTGAACAGCAGAATTCAGGCACAGAAAGAACACCTACTTACTGGTCCGTTTCCATTGTTTAAAAAAAAAAAAAAATCCAAGCTAAACTACAAAGAGAGGGAGAGCCCTCGGGGGAACAGAAAGGAGGCTTGTACTCTGCACAATGCCATAGTTCTTGAGTTGAGTCACACAGGGGATCACATTGTGGACCCTTAACGATCTGTTCTTTGTAATTTTTTCAGTAAACATGTTACACTTGAATTCGAAAAAAAAAAATCCAAAAGTCACGTCTTAGAAGCTGAAAAATACAGTATGTCAAGGGGAAGGGCAAACAGAGCTGAGGCAGTGAGTTCCTGGCTTTAAAGAAATCGCTCGGTTCTGAACAGAAGCAACACGCCTGGAAGAGCTCGTGAGAACTATCCTGGCTAAGCCATCTCCAGACTGGCCGCCACAGTCCGCGCCAGCAGAGTCCCCGGGGCACACTCCCGGCCTGAAATCTGCACCAGCAGGAAGCAGACCGGACAGGCTGAGCAGCTCCAAGCACGCTCCCATGCCTACGCAGAGGTGGCTGTGGGGAATTGCTCCGCCAGCGGAGCCAGTACAGTACGTGGACAGGAAGAGGATCTGGGGATGAAGCACTGACAGGAGAACAGTGATGGTAGAAGTCTCTGCAAAGTCTCTATTGCTCCTTCACCTCTCCTTATATACTGCCCCCTCAACCCGCCGTCCTAATTTAGCCAGAAAATTGTATACAGATGAGTCCAATTAGTCTAGGTGTTTTTAGCCACAAGCCCAGTTCCTGTTACTGCTCAGCCCCATGAGCGTTAATCAACTCCTTAGCCCACAGGGAATGAGGAACAAGAAGAGAGAAAGCTTGGAGAAGGCAGAGCCAGAGCACAGAGGCCTGGCGACCAGGACGCTCCTCCCAGATGGGAGAGCTAAGGCCTGTCATGTGGGCTAACCAGGCAGCTGACTGCATTGCCAGGGCTGGAGGTGTCCTCCGTTCCCAGCCACCCCGCAGGCCGGGTGATGGTTATAGATCTGAAACAATAGTGTGCTCCCCATTCCTATTAATCTTCCCTTTTCAACCACTGTTGATTGGCAGGATTATTTTAGCTGATTGTGAGTGATCTGGGCATAAAGAGCCCCATCTGGACCTAATGGCTCGCGCTGCAGGTCACCCCCAGGACTTGGGACAGTGACCCAGAATAGCAACTGAAGAGGATTTTGAACTTTGTTTCTTGGAAGCTAGATGCTGTTAGGGCCTGAATGTGCTTTGGCCTCCAAAACTGAGGGCTGGGAGGGATTACCAGGGTAGAAACTTAATCTGACTTTGGTCTTCAGATATGGAGCCTTGAGCAGTGACTCTGATGAGCTAAGGTCCTGAGGGTGTCACTCCATGATGGAATTCTGGTGGCTCCAAAAACAGAAGGAGACTGTCAATGACTCACATATGCCCATGCCCGCTCACCACATGGTGCCCTGTAACCTCAGGACTACAATGCCAGATGTGGCCTGTGACCTAGTACTGTCAGAACTGAGTCAAGATAAACATTCTTCCTTTGTTACTCAGTAGGTCTGCGCTATGGTGCAATTGGCAACAGAAGCAAACCAGTAAGTGTGTTCTATATGTGACAACTAAGTGTGAAACAGGTGTTTGAAGGCAAAAGGCAGACCATGATAAAGAGTAGTAGATGCCTCCTTTAACAGCTTTCATCCTCTTCTTCCACTTTTTTTTTTTTAAAGATTTGCTTGATTGGGCCCGGCGCGGTGGCGCAGTGGTTAAGGTCCTCGCCTTGCACGCCCGGGATCCCATATGGATGCCAGTCCTAATCCTGGCAGGTCCACTTCCCTTCCAGCTCCCTGCCTGTGGCCTGGGAAAGCAGTCGAGGACAGCCCAAAGTCTTGGGACCCTGCACCCGCGTGGGAGACCCGGAAGAGGCTCCTGGCTTCGGACCGGCATAGCATCGACCGTTGTGCTCACTTGGGGAGTGAATCATTGGACAGAAGATCTTCCTCTTTGTCTCTCCTCTCTGTATATCCGCCTTTCCAATGACAAAATAATAAAAATAAATCTTTAGAGATTTGCTTGATTTACATGAAATGCAGATTTACAGAAACGGAGACAAAGATATATCTTCCATCCTCCGGATCGCTCTTCAACTGGTTACAATAGCTGGAGTTCGGCCTGTCCAAAGTCCACAACTAGGAGTTTCTTTTTGGGTTGCCCATGTGGGTACAGGAAGGACCCAAACATTTTGGCCATCTTCTACTGCTTTTCCTAGGCCATTAGTAGGAAGCTGGATTGGAAATAGAGCAGCTTGGACTTGAACAATTGTCCATATGGGATGCTGATACTGCAGGCAGCAGCTTCACTCACTGTGCCATAGCACTAGCCCCCATCCTCTCCTTTTTCTTTTCTTTTTTAAAGATTTATTTTTATTTTTATTGGAAAGGCAGATATACAGAGAGGAGGAGAGACAGAGAGGAAGATCTTCCGTCCAATGACTCACTCCTCAAGTGACCACAACGGCTGGTGCTGTGCCAATCCAAAGCCAGGAGCCAGCAACTTCTTTCCAGGTCTCCCACACGGGTGCAGGGTCCCAAAGCATTGGACTGTCCTCGACTGCTTTCCCAGGCCACAAACAGGGAGCTGGAAGGGAAGTGAAGCTGCCGGGATTAGAACCGGCGCCCATATGTGATCCCGGCGAGTTCAAGGCGAGGACTTTAGCTGCTAGGCCACTGTGCTGGACCCTCTTTTTTCTTTTTTTCTTTTTTTTTTTTTAAGATTTATTTATTTTTATTGGAAAGGCAGATTTACACAGAGAAGGAGAGACGAAGATCTTTCATATGCTGTTCATTTCCCAAATGGCTGCAATGGTTGAAGTTGAGCTGATCTAAAACCAGGAGCTTCTTCTGGGTCTGTCATCTAAGCATAAAGTCCTAAGGCTTCAGGCCATCCTCTCCCACTTTCCCAAGCCATAAACAGGGAGTCGGGTGGGAAATGGAACAGCCAGGACACAAACTGGCACCAAGTGGAATGCCGGTTTTTGCAGGTAGAGGGTTGGCCAGTTGAGCTATTACGCTAGGCAACAGCCTCTGCTTTCTTCTGTATATTTGGGCTCAATGGGTACAGACTCCACTTGGGGTCCCCATAGTCAGAGTGCCTGAGTTCAAGTCTGAGTTCTGCTTCTGATCCCAGCCTCTGGCTAACACACCCTGGGAAGCGTCGGGTCCCTTTCACTCATGTGGGAAACCTTAATGGAGTTCCTAGCTGCAATCTAAAATTCTGCAATTCCCAGTCTCCCTTGTAGTTAGGTATGATCATGTGTCTAAGTTCTGGGCTTCTAAGTAAAAGCATCAGTATATAAGACTTTTGAGATTTCTTCTCAAAGAGGGGACAAGCCCTCCTTCCCTTGCAACATCCCATTTTAGGCTGGGATACAAGTATGAGGGCTGGAGATCCAGAAGCCACCTTGGACCATGAGGCTGTGGTTCAAGGGAGCAATGATATAGAATATTTGTAAACACTCAGGATTGTCTAACCTCTGACTACTTACATGCGAGGGACAAAGAGTCAGTCTTTTTCAGACCCTGATTGTTTTATGTTTTCTGCCCCACATGTTTAAATCAGCTCAGAATAGTATTGACATATAACTCAGAAACCTCAATAAATGCAATGCACTAAAATTAAAAAATAACTAGATACTTCATGAGAAAAATCAGAACGCCAGAGACAAAAGGATCCTAAGGACAGTCAGAGAAAAGATCCATTAGCTGCTGAAAAATGAAAAACTGATAGTCAACTTCTCAACAGATAAAACAAGATCCAATTAAACGATTGGACAGTATCTCCAAAATGGTAAAAGGACATCGCCCTTGGTGCAGGGTTCGCATCCAAAGAAATTCTCATTGAATAACAAGAACAAAACAAAGATGTCTGAAGGCAGGAGTTGGCCCTGACCCATCCTCACTGTACAGCTCCGGGGGTACATATCCAGAGGAATGAAGTGATTCCAGAGGAACAATCAAAGGTGCGAGGAGGCAAAATGAGTGAGAAAAATTAGAGGTGATTAGAAAAACTTAACACCGACTTCATGAAGTAAAAATAACCTAATTGGGGGCTTAGGAAAGTACTAGAATGCTGCCCTGGCAGTATACACTGGGAGTAGGTGGAGTGAAGGTCTTCCTATTTGACAGGAGGGAAGGACAACAGCTTTAGCAGATGCGATCAGAGTTTGACTTTCCTATTGCTCACCTTCTCAGCGGAAGCATCTGCAATTCTGAGGACTTCCTTTATTACTCTGGCTCACCTGTGTCTAGACGAGACAAGCCACTTCTGGGAATTCATGCCCCTGGAAGGAGTTCCTGACCCCCAGTGGCTGGATCCACACTGCAGTTCCCTGACTGTGTGGTAGGCTTGGCACTGTCCCCTAAGACAGTCCCTGTAGGGACTGGGCTCCACTGGGCCCCAACAGGCATGCACTGAATAGCTGCCTGCCCCCCCTGGCTGCCTGCCATCCCATGGCTTCCTTCCCTTCCCTGACTCACTGCCACTCTCCCTTATCAGTGTTTGCTCAGGTCTCCTCCCCAGCTAACCTTTCCACATGAATCCTTCCTCAGGACCTGCCTCACAGGCTACTCAGACACAGTGACTTTGGACTTGATTAGATATTTATGTTAACATTTCTATAAGGAAGCTAGTAAAAGAATAGGAAGAGACTTTTTAAAAAATGGGTTCGGGTTGGCATGGTAGCCTAGCAGCTAAAGTCCTCACCTTGAACGTGCCAGAATCCCATATGGATGCCAGTTCGTGTCCCAGCGGCCTCGATTCCCATCCAGCTCTCTGCTTGTGGCCTGGGAAAGCAGCTGAAAACGCCCAAAGCCTTGGGATCCTGCACCCACGTGGGAGACCTGGAAGAAGCTCTGGGCTCCTGGCTTCTGATTGTCTCAGCTCTGGCTGTTGCAGCCACTTGGGGAGTGAATTAACAGATGGAAGATCTTCTTTGTTTCTCCTCCTCTATATATATCTGTCCTTACAAAAATAAATCCAGTCTATATATCTGACTTTCAAAAATAAATACATCCTTTAAAAAATAAAATAAAAATTCAGCCGCATTTTCTGTAAAATGCAAAGATCAAACTTATGATCAGTGAAAGATTGAAAAATACTGTAGGAAAATGATTACCCAGGTAAACTCTGTCCTAAACAAGACGGGTGCAGCTAGACTGGTAACTGATGAAACAACAGATGCTAAGATTAAAAATGCCAAGCGATAAGGAGAGCTGCACATACTGATGGAATCATCACCGGAAAATTTGATAGATCTAGACTTGACAAATATCTCCTAACAAATTTTCAACATACGAACAAAAATTTGGTGTCACAAGGAGACATCATTTCCCCCCTGCTTTCCTTTCGAAGTAAGTTCTTCATTGTCCAACCAGTCAACACGCATTCAGTGGGCTTCGCACCGCACCAGGTAACCTGGACTAAACATGACCTGGCAGTGTGAGCCCCGTCCCTGCCCGTGGGAGGCCGACGGTAACAGCTCTCAGCAACTCAGCATGGTTAACAGTCGCTCTGGCTGCCGCCACAGGGCTGCCATGAGCGCTCTTTCTAGTCAATGTTGTGACATTACAGCCTACCTCTATCACTTTCTCTTGCCAGTATCAACTCCACTGCTAGCAATCAACAGGGCGCACTTCTTTAAACATTCACCTTACATTCCTCTCCCCTATAATTTGCATTGAGATTTATTTTTGGAAAAAGGCATCTCTCTCTCTCTCTTTTTTTTTTTTTAAAGATCTTTTATTGGAATGGCAGATCTATAGAGAGGAGAGACAAAGATCTGTCTGCTGGTTCACTCACTCTCCAAATGGCTGCAGTGGCTTCAGCTGAGCCAATCTGAACTCAGGAGCCAGGATCCTCTTCCCGGTCTCCCACACAGGTGCAAGATCCCAAGGACTTGAGCCATCCTCTACTGTTGACCCAGGGCACTAGTAGGGAACTCATGGAAAATGGGGCAGCTGGGACAAGAATCCGTGCCCATTTGGGATACCGGTGGTTGCAAGACAAGGATTTAGCCACTGAGCCATCTTGCCAGGCCTTGAAAAAGGAATTTTAAAAGGTAAAGTAGTGGGGTACATACATTCCCAGATAGCTCGCCCGGTACGAAAGGCAGGCATTGCCGCGGGCAGAGCTGAGAGCACCAACTTGGGGGCCAAACCAGGAGCTGCAGGGGATTTCAGCCCCCAAATGGATCCTCCCACAAACTCTCAGAACTCACGGGTGTGGTTCTGGAAACAGAAAAGAACAAACAGCATGGGCTGCACTCAGAGCCGCCCGCGCCGGGAGCCAGCATCCTGCCTCCCGCCTCGCACATTCAGCACGGAACAGGGCACGGGGAGCAGCCGCCTGGGCAGCCGGAATCCTGAGCCTGGCATGTTTGGACAGGCCCGGGACCGGAGGCCACACTTCCCTTCAGGTTACCTGTTCGTGGGGACCACGGGGTTCCTGGGAGAGCCTTAGTCTCACCCTGCGGGATTTCCTCAGATGGTTTCCATCTGACAAGTGCAAGAAGGGAGCAGGTTAAGGAAAGATAGATAATTTTCCAGTGTTACAGTCATGAGACGCTAAAGAAAACGTTAATGTTTTCTATAGAAATCAAGTGTGCTAAGCTAGAACTCTGGGCTAAAATGCATTGGAGAGATATGCTCCAGTCAAACTTCTCACACCTCCCCCTGAGGGCTTCCTGCCCTCAAGCACTCCACAGTGAACCTGCCTGGGCTGCTGCTGTGATGAAAAACAGACAACTCCTGCTGTTAGCTTTTATTGCCACAAACCCAAAAGCCAGACACAATAAGTCACTCAAGGAGGTCTTTATTTCAGCAGAGGAAGTTGCCATGGGGCAGGGAGAAAGTGGAGCAGATAGAGAGGCAGAGAGACAGACAGGAAGAAGAGCAAAAAGAGAGGGCAGCAGAGGGGGAACAAAGAGGCAGTTTTATAGCCTCTAGGAGGCGGGTATAGGGGGTTGTCAGGCATTGGCAGATGCAGCTGTTAGGTGGACAACCCGGGATAAATGCCTCAGGGGACTGGTGGAGTGGCAAAGTTTGAACCCAAAGGTCACTAAGCTTACTTAAGCAAGTAAAACCTCCCATTGTCAGTGAGAAGAGCAAGAACTATGAGAGTTCTGGGATACATCACGTTCTGCGGGGCAGGCGCAGGGTAGCTCTGGATTGTGTCGGAGTCCTTGGTCAGCCAGCCCAGTTGCAACTTCTCCACCTGCTACTGATTCCAAGGACCCCACCTGCCTAGTTTTTCCTTGGGCCATTTAGGTGGATATAGAAAGACTCCCCACCAGGGGCCACTTTCATGATTACTTCCTCCATAATTGTAAGACCTGGGACTTGAACAATCAGAAACTACTATTTGCCAAGCTGAGAATTCTTTGAAAATGCAATTTCCCCTCAATCCTAGTGGACAATTGTTCCGTTTAATCATTATCAACTTTGTTAACTAGTAACTAACTCTCGTCTTTGAACTGGACTTAACCCATGACATCTGACTCTTGAACAATGAATACTTCCCCCTTGGCCATGCACCTGGATGGGGAGACATCCTTTGGACTTGTAGTTTGGGGAGTAATGTGTCACTGTGTCTCATCCAGCTTGCACCCTGCACCTGCAATGAAGTGTGGGCATCCTGACTTGAGTGGTGAGTGGTGGCATGTAGACCAATAAACTGCCAGGGGAGTGTCACAATTTTGTAAGAGAGGCATGTCATTTGCAAACAGTCATCGGGAATTCGTGGTGGAGTATAGTTGTGTGATGGGTGTGTGTGAGTGGGAGGAGAGGTAGAATAACTTTGAGCTGCTTACTGGAACAAAAGATTTCAGGGCCTGGAAGGTAATGGCACAATGAAAGATTACTTTCATAGGCAGGAAGGGGCCAGTTTGGTGTTTTAAATGGTTCCAGCCAGGATGAGTGTTAGGCACATTAGTTAAGACTCTGCTTTGAATGCTCATATCCTGTATTGTAGTGCCTGGTTCTAATCTCAGCTCTTCCATTCCTAATCCTGCTTCCTACTAATGTACACCCTGGGAGGCAGCAATTGATGGCTCAAGTGCTTGAGTCCCTGGCACCCACAGGGGAGAGCCAGATTGAATTCCTGGCTCCTGGCTTCAGTCTAGCTAGCTCAGCCCTGGCTATTGTTAGCAGTTGGGGAATGAACTAGGGAATTGAAAAGCTTTCTCTTTGCCTTTCAAGTAAAAGAAATTTTTTTTAAAAAAAAATTACAAAGCAAAAACAGAAATGGCTATCTGCAACATGCCAGCAAGGGTGGTCCATTAAGGACCCATGGTAGGTATCTGTGGCTAGGTATCTGTTGTCTAGAACAATTCCACTCAGATCTTACTGTGCCTGAGAGAGCACAGATGTTCTAACTGTACCAGGCTGAAGGTGAGAAGCATGAGGGTTGTAGGCGTCCTGGACAGCTAGGCACAAGCTCCCAGGCAATCTGTATTCACTGAGTATTTGTCTACCTCATGGAGGTGTAATGGCTCAAAAATCAGCATGCAGTTGTCAGGCTGTATGTGCAGGAAGAAGCTATTAGGTCCTGTGGCTTGGATCCTGGGCACAGTGCTGAAGATGAGCTCAGGACACATGACTGTTCTGAGCCAACAGTCCACCAAGGAAGTGGCTACCTGGAGGGGTTTCCATGCTGTAGCAAGGTCGTGTGCTCCCAGTGGAAAAGCTAACTGACTTAAGACCAGCATCAGGTACAACTGTTTCTGGGACAACCAAGAAAGGCAGAAGAACAAGCTGGTAGAGGTGGATTTGAGATTCAGTGCACACTGGAGTGGAAAAGGGCCGAGGCACCTGCTGTGTGGAAATAACCTGGTAAAAAGCCATTTGAAGGAAGGAAGGAACAAAAAAAGGATAGAAGGAAGGGAGGGAAGGAGGGAGGAAGGAAGACAGGGAGGGAGAAAGGAAGGAAGCAAGGGAAGAGGAATGGAAGAAGGAAGGAAGATAGGCAGGCTCCATCCTCAGGGGTCTTGCAGGGGCAGCTGCCCCTTTTCATTATCATCCTGTTCATATGGTCAGGCTGACGCTGGCCTTGGACTCTCTTACTCATGGTGAGCTTTTACTGCCCTGTCTGGCTGGCCTGTGTGTCTGACACAGTGATCTCTTCACATCACCTGGGTTCCACACCACATCCCTCTAAACTTTACCTTCTTGCCCATCAGGCCATCCCCCTGGGCACCGCATCGGTGGGCAGTCATGTGCCTGAAGGTGAGCCAGGTGGCACCTTTGGTTGGTTGAGCCCTAGGGGCGTCCCTCTACAGGGTTGACTGTGTCAATCAGGCTGTTTGTCCTGAGCAGCTTGTGGCCCTTTTGTGTCTTTAGCTCCTCCCTAAAGCACCACCTCTAGAGAGAAGCATGTTGGAATTGCCTCTTGAGCACCAGTCGGGATTTTGTTTCAGATTTTGTTTACCACAAATCTGAAAATCTAATCTGAAAATCCAAAACCTGAAATGCTCCAACATCTAAAGCTTTTTGAGTGCTGACATGATGCTGACAAGTGGAAAATTGCACCCCTAAACTCATGTCACAGATCACAGCGCAGACATCGACACACAAAATAGCATGTGAATTTACTTTCAGGCATAAAGTGTGTGTGAAACACAAATGAATCTCAAATTCAACCTTGGATTCTGGCTCTGAGATAGCTCATTAGGAATATGTAACTATTCCACAATCTGAAATCAAACAAAACCTGAATCCAAGGCTCTTCAAGTCACAAGACTTTCCAATAAGGGATTCTCCGCTCATGCCATCTTTTTGGTAGATTTTCTCCTCTTTGCCTCACCATGGCCGGAGGAAGAGAGGTAAAACTCTTGGGCGGTCACCAGGCTCTGATGCCTGGGTTAGATGAACTTCATTTTCCTCTTCCTTTCTGCAACCTTGAGGACACTACTGATTGCCTTTTTCCCATTGCCTCCCTCCCATCCTACAAAACTTCTGAGATTTCCTGGCCAATGTCAGGTCTCCCCTCCAGCCCCAGCCAGGCCACTCCAGTTATCTGCAATAGAAGGATCACCACAGATCCATAGCAGGAAATTCCAGGATGGGGCTCTACCAAATGCTTACTTTCTGTTGCCTTGTACTTAGTAACCTAACCCAGACAGAATATCCACTTCTTGGCCCGGGACATGGATCCTGAATGTGGCCCACTGTAAAACCTTGTGGGATGAGAAAATGTGGTAAGGACACACACCTGCCAGGCTGTGCTTGCTAAGGCTCTGTGACCCCAACTTGCCCCGGTTTCCCACAGCTGTCCTCAGGGTGGTGTTGCTTGGCTCTGGGTGAAGGACTTGGAGACATGGGAAACTTGCCAGCTTCATACTCAGGAACCTTTGTGCCCCTGGCTCGGTGCTCTTTCAGCTCAGATCAGGCATGTGGGCTCAGCAGGGGTGAGGCTGTCCAACCCCACCTCGGCCTTCTCAGTGAAATTCTCTCCTTCCCTTCTGGGCAGAACAATACACACTTGCTATCTCATTGGCACACATCTTGATGGGTTTGAGGCATCCCAATCTGCAGGTAGTCTGACTGGCCTTGACCCTAAGGAAGGGCGCTTGAGGCAGACTTGAGTCCTGAGGTGTTCTTGGCACAGGACAAGGTAGGGGGATGGGGTGGCAGTGGCAGGGTATCCTAGCCCTACCTTGCGAAGTTCAAGGGGCTGCTGTACTGATGTGTTCCATCAGTCAGCAACAGCATACTACAGAAAGCAGAAACATAAAGGTGAACAACTCTCCCAGTCACACGCAGTGAGGGATCCGCAAGGAGGCAGGGGCTGGCTTTTCATCAGACTTTCACGTTGAAAATGCCACTGTGACCCTCAATATAGCCACGTGTCTGTCTGTTGTACATCACTATAACAAAATACCCGTGGCAGGATAAGTCAGTTCAGCTCTAGAGATTTAAGGGCATTGTGCCAGCTCAACCCTGGCAAGCGTCCCACAGCATCATGGTGAGCATTTCTCCAAACAGGAAGCTGCAAGAAACTGGTTTCTCAAATCCTTTCTGCTAGCACCTGTAGTTGACCTAAAGACCTTGTGCTAGACCCCATCCCCTAAAGGGCCTTCCTAATAGCACCACCACCCTGGGAATACAAACTGCATTGGAACACTGGCGTGTCCCTAGGTTGAATTTCAGGGTTTCTTTTGCCCTGAGACAAAGACCCCCTGGGCCAATACAATTCAACTCTTGTTTGAACAGGAGAGCTTTTCTGACCTGTCCTTCACCTTGCTAAGTAGCCAATTCATATCTACTGGTACAACCGTCGGGTATTTTCACCTGTGTAGTTTCATGACTTTATCGTAACCAGTTCAGACCAGTTTCTTCTTTCAGTTTGAGACTGGGAAATTGAGAGCTTGAATGATTAGATCATTTGTCCAGATACCAGGATTAGAAATGGTACACGAAGCACTAAATCATTGCCTCTCTCTCTGTTTCCCTTTCTCTCTCTCATACACACACACACGCACGCACAGAAACTTTCCAAATTATTCAAATTATTTGACTGTTCTTATGGTGCATTTACAGGTCTTGGTCTCCTTTTTCAGCACTGGGCTTTGCAACCTCTCCTCCTCCTCTCAGAGCACAGTGTCCACCCAGACCATGAGGGTCTGGTTAAGAATAATTTACTCCTTTGCACCTGCTATTTCTGCCACCTTTGACTGGAGTAGTTCTAGGATGTGCTTACTCAATAGGTTTTTCTCATCCTTAGTCTTCTAGTAACAGTATTCTTCTTTTTTTTTTTTTAAAGTTCCTTAACAGAACTTTTCCTTCCTTGATCCTAATTCATATGACTCAACTGTCAGGTTCCTCCACCATTCCCCTGGCAATGGAGATGACATAGGTGGCCTCGAGATTAGTTCAGAGATGAACAGGTGACCCAGTGATGACAAGTTTTCTGCTTTAAGCAATGCTAATTGAATACGATATGCCAGTAACAATGCCTTTTATTGTTTGTCCAATTATCCCCACAAGATAAATGGTTAGTTTTGGAGCACTGAGTTCAATATGGATATATTTAAAATAATATCACGTTGCATGAACTTGCTCTTCAGAAATGCTGCCATAACTGTCTCCTATTTCACCGATATATGAGAGTTTGCTTCACCAGGTGTTGTCCGTCTCCAAGCGCTCACTCGTCTGATAAGTGAAAACAGCTGTTGAAATGTGTACCCAGTTCCGGTCCTCGTTTGAGGTCATGTTCCTACTTGCCTGCCCCTAAAGTGACCTACCCTTGGCCTTGGTTCTAAATCTCTTGCCTAGTACTATGTCTAATCTTATTCATCTGTCTGTAACTTAGTCTTACTCTGCTAGGCTGGAAAGTTGTTCTTTAGCTCACATTTCTTTAACCTCCTTACTGGTACTAAGAGCCCCACAATTATTTGTTGAATGAAAGATGAAAACCGTCTGTGATCCACCCATTCCCTGTTGAGCTGTGAGCAGTGCCTGTGATTGGCTCAGGGTTAACTGTATAGACAGAAAGCTCACTGGTATCAGGTCTCAGGCATCGCAACATACTGATGGTCACATTGGGTGCTTAGGATGGAGAGGCAGCACTATTCCCTCTCCTGCAGAACACATCTTTACTGATAACCTGCCACACCTCTAATGCGACATCAAAACAAGCAGTTCCTGATCTCAAGTCATTTGTCAGCTGACAGGCAAAGTTAGCAAAGAAGGATGTTGGGTTGAAGCAGGAATGGTATTGAGTGACATTTACAAAATGTAAGCCTTTGGGAAACTGCAGCACGTGTCTGAAAATGCCCTGTGGAAGAGCTGACTGTTGGGGGACTTGTACGGAAATGACAGAGGTGAACTGGGCTCCATACATACATCTGCGGAATCTCCTGTCAGAGCCTCCAGGACAAAGCAACATTAGCAACTTGGGCTGCTTGTCTAAGTCTTTTGGATTTTTCATGTTTTTTTTTTTCATTTTTGTTTATTTGGATGCCTGGAGGCAGGTCCTACACCCTTGATGGTTTTGGGGGGAAAGCCAAAAAGTTCACCAGGATGAGAAACAAGCTTTCCCTCCCTGTTTTTAATTTATTAATTACGTTCCTGAGGGCTCTCGGAGGCCAGTAGAACCCCTCAACTTGAAACAGCATCTTTGGTTGGAAGGAACATCATTCCCCTTTCCCACTTATTACTGCTCTTCTCTCAGCACGTTAATGCCATGAGGTCAAGTCCAATTGCTAGTTTCTCTGGTCAGGAGTTCTGGTTGCACATGGAACGCACATGGGAAAGCCATTCATATGTTTTGAATGCTTCCTATTTGCCACACTTGGGGCAGAGCATTTAAAATAGAGCATGCCTTGTACTCCTTGTGTGTGGTCCCTGTGGTGTTTAGAGACAGCCACTGGTGAAGGGAGTTGGAGGACAGAGGATTCTAATCAGCCATGTTTTGTACCTCACTTTGCTTCATAGGTAAAAGTGCCTTGTTTTTAATATTTAATTCTTCCACATTTCTTATTGAGGCTAATCTAATCTTTCTGTGGGTCATCAGTGAATTCATTAGCTGTGATTTTTAAAAATTGACTGTTGATGGCATATTGAAATCTAATCATCCATGTTGAACTTGTACTTTTAACCATTTGAAAGTATCGTAAGGGATAATTATAATAAGGGAAACTTAAGTAGACAATGGTAGCTAATAATGGCCTTTAAACAGCTTTACTGAAGCAGAATACACACTATAGCGTTCAGTCTTGTTAAGATCCAATGCTATGATTTTTAGCACAGTCACAAAGTTGTGACTCACCACGATCAATATCAGAACAACAAATGACAATTTTTAAGCCCCGTTTTTTCCTTTCCCCCCCTTATTGTACTAGTTCCTAACTCATAAATAAAGTAGGAATGGTGGGAGTAGGCAATTGCCTTGTTTCTGATTTCTCGTAGGAATGTCTAAAATGTTCACTATTGAGAGGAAGGTATGTTAACAGGTTTTAGGTGGCTATATTTTATCAAGCTAAGAAAATTTCCTAGGGCATAGCAGGTTAATCCTGTACATGCTTGCGCTGGTATCTCCTATGTGTGCTGGTTCTATTCCCATCTGTTCTACTTTCAGCCCAATTCTCTGTGGCCTGGGAAAACAGCAAAGGATGGCCCGGGTCCTTGGGTCCCTGCACCCACATGGGAGACCCAGAAGAAGCTCCTGGCTTTGATCTGGCCCAGTCCTGGTTATTGTGGCCATTTGGAGAGTGAACCAGCAGATGGAAGATCTCTCTGTCTCCTCCTCTCTCTGTGAAATCTGCCTTTCCAATAAAAGTACATAAATCTAAGAAGAAGAAAAAGAACCAAGCTTCCTTCGAAGAAATGTGTGTTCTCATTTAGAAATAGGCATGCATTTTATCAAGTCCATTTATGAAAGCAAATTTTATTGCTATGGAATACTTTTTCTCCTCTTCAATCTTCATATAACAAATTGTCTTAATAGAGTCTTTGCTTAAAACCATTTTTGCATATATATAATCCTTTTAAAATACCATTGGATTCAATTTGCTAATAGCTTGGGGTTTTTTTTGTTTGTTTGTTTGTTTTAATGTGATTAGCCTATGACTTTCTTCTTTTTAAATGAACTGTAATGAGGTAAGGTTCCCAATTCTCAGGCTGTTTCTAGGTCACGGCTAAGCAAGAAAGAGAGGAACAGAGCTGCTCTCAGGGGCAGTCTTGGCTCAGGGCTCACGAGACCGTCAGACCTGCCTCCTCAGGGGACAGCTCCCAGGCCTCCCCCGGTTCTCTGCCCACACCTTCCTTCTCTTTCCCAGGTGTGAACGAATTGTTTGCATTCCTAACTGCAATCATCATCGCTCCCCAAGGCACCTGGCAGACACAGGGGCGCTCTTTCCATTTGAGTGTTTAGCTTTATAGACTTCTTATCAATGTTTGTACACTGGAGGCGTGCGTTTATTACTGAAAATTAGACATAATCTCAAGATGGAACCAACCTAGCAATTGCAACCACCGAACGGTGAGATGGACTATGCCAGGTCCTGTACTTGCTAGTACATATAGAACTCTGGTCTGGGAACACCTCAAAGTTTTCTTGGGGATCCCCTCAACCGAAATGGCGGACTTAGAACCTTAACCAAGAGGGGACGGAAGATAGAACAGGTCAGTAAACCACCACAGCCTTATGTTGGCAGTGAAACACTGGACAAAAGGAGACTCCATGATGGACTATGTCAATCAATAGATGATTCAAGAGCTTTATCGTGCCTGGGGAGTGGTGAGATTAGCAGCAATGCATAACTAGTGAACTACCGGGACCACTTGAGCAAGGATCTGGGGGCATGCCCTACATCCGGGTCCTGGGGTCAGTGGGAGACTGGGTGGGGCTTCTCCTCAATATTCCCTTTAGCCCTTGTAACTTTTTACCCTAATCAACAATGTAAAGATTGCCAAAATATTAAAAAAAAAAAATTAGACGTAATCTACTGACAAAGCTACCCGAGTCTGCTGGAGTTAAATATTTTTGGAGGGAGAACTCTAGCAACACTTCTTACTTCCTAGTTTATTGATCCGGATGAGTTTTCTGCCTCTTCTTGTGTTAATTTTGTTTAATTGCATTTTCCTAGAAAATTCTACATTTCAGTCTAGGTTTTTGGGTTTTTTCTTTCTTTAAGATTTATTTATTTTTATTGCAAAGGTAGATATACAGAGAGGAGGAGAGACAGAAAGGAAGATCTTCCATCCAATGGTTCACTCCCCAAGTGACCGCAACGGCTGGAACTGCGTCGATCCAAAGACAGGAGCCAGGAGATCTTCTGGATCTCCCACATGGATGCAGCATCCCAAGGCCTTGGGCTGACCTTGACTGCTTTCCCAGGCCACAAGCAGGGAGCTGGATGGGAAGTGGGGCTGCCGGGATTAGAACAGAAGCCCATATGTGATCCTGTTACATGCAAGAGGACGTTAGCCACTAGGCTACCACGCTAGGCCCTAGTGTGTGAATTTTTAGGGAGAAGACTCCTGAAACTGTAATTCCTTAGGAAAACTTTTTAAAATGTAAGACAGGTGAACACACAGCTTGATGGATGGTGATGCAATGAAGCAAGTATAACAGTGCTTGTGGTGGAACCCTAGGGGTGGATATTCTCTGTAAGAGCTCTGCTCTGTTGGCACAGAGTATTCCCAGCCCACACCAGGGTCCAGTTTCTATCACCATCTCAGGTACAAAACGATCACATTAAAACCCTCCATGCTCACCATCTCATCTTTAGACACTGAGGACAAACAGGGCAGCCCTGTGTGCTGGCTTCGATCTGCAACAGCTCAGCTCACACACTCCTTACTGCTCTCCAACAGGCAGCTAGCTCAGCTGCCGCTCCACAGGGCCCTTCTCTTGAAGTCTCAGAAGCTTTTTCACCTTTAAGAAAATGCCCAAGTGAAAACGACAGATGTGGCAGGCCTGGCAGCATGAACTACACACACGAGAGGTGTGAAATGAATTCACCCAGTCACAGCCAAACCTGCCAGGGGAACTGCTTAGAGTGATGACAACCTCACGTGGGGGCCTGGGCCCCAGGCTGTGTGCAAACCAAACAAAAGCCCAAAAACCTGCCAGCTACTGCCAGCTTCCTGAGACATGAGACATCACAGGCCAGAATCCCAGGCCTGGCTTCTCATTCGGTTCTGTCCTTCCTCAGGTTGAGGGACCTGAGTGGTGACTTGGAATCCCCAGTCCAGTGGATTCTGTGTGTGATAGTACCTACACTTTGGGACATCCACTGGCTTACTTGCCAAATGGCTGAAGCCAGGAGTCTGGAACTCTATCCAGGTCCTCCATATGAGTGGCAGAGGCCCAAACCCTTGGGCCACGTTCCATGGCTTTTCCAGGAACATTTGCAGAGAGCTGACTTGGCATTTGATGTGAGATGCTAATGTTGCAAGCTACAGCCTAACCCACTGTACTACAATGCCCACCTCAGCCCAGCAGCCTTTCTGTGAGTCTGGCATGATCCAGAGGGCTCCCTGGCTTTCATCTCCACTGAGAGCACCCAGCAACTGGGCTTGCTGTAACTTCCCAATGCTCACTCAAAGTGGGCAGTCTGGAAGACCCACATTCAGTCACCATCTTGATGCATACAGACCACCTTTCTGCTTTGCCTGTAACTGTCCCATAGACCTTCTCACCCACAAGACCCTGTGCCAGTCTGCAGTGCAGATGAATGCTGGGCCTTCTAGCCATAGCTGCCTCTGTAGCCAATTTAAGGGCAAAAGGTGGTGACAGAGGATGGGTCTGGGGAGAGGCCCTTTGGATGTGAGTGCCCCAGGCAGTGGCAAATGTCAGGTGATCAATGCACCAGGTCAGAGAGATCTTCTGCCAGCAGCTCTCTGTACCTTGTTATGGGAAACCTGGGTTTGGCTCTACCCCAACCTCAAGTTGCCCTGGGATATAGGAAAAGTGTTTAATATGAAGGTTATTCGATATGAAGAATAACACCTCCCCACACTGCTATTAGGATTGATGTGGCATGTCCTCTAGAACAGCCTCTTATAGCGTCACTCTGAGAGGTTCTCTGTCTCCTGTTACTTGTACTCATGGGGCCCTGGGCCCTTTCAGAAGAATTCTACCACCTCGCATAGGTTAAAGGGACAAAGGGCTCTTATGGGAGGTCCCACCTGCAGCTGGCACCTTTTGAGGTATGGAGCTCACCCCATGGGAGGCTACAAAACAAACTGGGCTTTTTTTCAACCACCACCTCAATGTGCTTTGGTCTAAAACTGATTGTGGTTTAGCAACTGGAGGAGATGGTGTTGTGGCACAGTGAGTTAAGCCACTGTTTGCAACACTGGCATCTCATATCCTCATGCTGGTTCAAACCCTGGTTGCTCTTCTTCTGATCCAACTCATTGCTAATGCACCTGAGAAGGCAGCAGAGGATGACCCAAGAGTGTGTGGGAGACCCTGATAGAGTTTCTGGCTCCTGGCTTCAGTCTGGCCCTTGAGTCATTGTACCCATTTTAGGAAGTAAAACAATGGCTGGAAGACCTCTCTCTCTCTCTCCTTCTCCCGCTTACTCTTTCAAATAAGTAAGTCAATTTTTGTTTAAAAATTTATGCTTGGGCCTGGCATGATGGCCTAGTGGCTAAAGTCCTTGCCTTGAACATGCCGGGATCACATATGGGCGCCGGTCCTCATCCCAGCTGCTCCACCTCCCACCCAGCTCTCTGGTTGTGGCCTGGGAAAGCAGTCGAGGACGGCCCAATGCCATGGGACCCTGCACCTACGTGGGAGACCTGGAGGAAGTTCCTGGATCCTGGCTTTGGATCGGCGCAGCACTGGCCATTGTGCTCACTTGGGGAGTGAACCATCGGACAGAAGATCTTCCTCTCTGTCTCTCCTCCTCTCTGTATATCTGACTTTTCAATAAAAATAAATAAATCTTTAAAAAATATATATGCTTGTAGAATCTCCAAAGCCAATTGTAGATAATGGCTTATAGGAGAAAGATGAGTTTAGAGGTTATAAGAAGTTGGAGGAGTTTCTAGCAACACAGTTCATGTTCTTGCCCCTCTACCCAGCCCCAACACCCCTCCCCATTCACCTTTCGTTTATTTCCATCCTCCTAGGCCAGTTCCTACCTGTCATCACCCCCCAGTTCAGGTGCCCCTCCACGCCTATCACCAGGGGCAGAAACTGCTGGAATCTGACGGGCAGCTGGGAAAATACTCAGAGTTTTTGTGTCTGGCAGTGGTTGTTATTCCTGTTAACCAAACTTGATCCCTTGCAGGGAGAAAACCTCACTTGAAACCTGGCCACCCGCCCAGCCAGGGCCAGTGCCAGGGTCTGGCTGGCATGAGATTCACTCTGTCATGTATTAGCACTAGAGCTGCATTTCGTAAAAGTGCAGGGACTTCTGAATACACACGTTGGAGGGGAGGAGGAAGAGTGTGCGACCGCAGCAGGTGGAGTTTTTCCACGATGACTATTGACTCTAAACCCTGGGGTTGTGCACCTGAGCACTGGGTGTGGCTGGATATCAAGCAGAGTGTTTTTGCCTGAAAATTCTCCCTCAGGAAATGCAAATTTTAATTCGTGTTTGTATTAGATGCCCTTTCCTTCCTCCACTCTTCTTTCTTCTCTTCCTTCCTTCTTCCATTTACTCATTTTTTTAAAGTGTTAACAACACTCTGAGGAAGCAGCCAGAGACTGAAATGACCACCATCGGGCTAGTTTGCATTTTTCAAAAGATCGTCTGATGACACAGTTGGAAAAAAAGTATCCAAAAGAATCTGAACACAGACCCAGTGAGTCTCCCCAGCATATGACATGATGGAAGAAGTTGAGCAAGCTATCCTGAAAAATAAAAATCAAGCTGGAGGAATCACAATTCCAGACTCCAAGACATACATACTACAGAGCAATGGTCATCAACACAATCTGGTGCTGGTACAGAAACAGAGAAGAAGATCAATGGGACAGAGTAGGAACAAGAGAAGGGAGCCCACACATGAATAGACAACAAATGGATAGCAGCGTTCAGAATAAAGAAGCAAGACCTACACCTGTCACACATGTCCTCCCTGTCCATCTGTCTCCCTTGACAAAGCCGCCACATTTGACTCAATTTGATCCAATCCAATCGCTTCCCAATGGCCCTGCCTTCAGGCACTGTCCCTGAATCAAATGTCTGCCCTGTTGGCTCTATCAGTCCATGACTTGGGGACTTAAACATCTCTTTGTGTGTCAGAAAGCCAGATGTCATTCAAACCACAGCGCTGGCTATTACTTTCTGTTGTTAAAGGGGAGGAGACTGTTCCCACTCACTGGTTCACTTCCCAGACGCCCACCATAACCAACGCTGGGTTGGATCAAAGCTCAGAGCCAGGAACCCAACCAAGTCTCCTCGGTGGGCAGCAAGGAACCCGATGACTTGAACCATCACTGCTGCCCCCCAGGGTCTGTGTTAGTAAGAAGCTCTGATCAGAATACAAGACCCAGGCTTATTAACTAGCAACCAAGCCATTAAACCTTCTGGCCACGCCTACAGCACTATTTTTCCAGCTTACTCTTTCTGTTATCTAGACTCCAATAACTGTCCACCAGTCCAGACCTAGAATCTAGGAGCCTTCAAAATGTTCATGGAGAATGTACTTGATGGAAAAAAAAAAATAAGCGTGGAGTTCACAATTTTTCCCATCAAAATAAACTTTTTTTAAAGGTTCATTTATTTTTATTGGAAAGGCAGATATACAGAGAGAAAGATCATCTGACCACTGAAGTGAACCAGTGGTTGCAACAGCCGGAGCTCAGCTGATCTGAAATCAGGAGCCTCTTCCAGGTCTCCCGTGTGGGTGCAGGGTCCCAAGGTTTTGGGTCATCCTCTACTGCTTTCCCAGGCTACCAGCTGGGAGCTGGATGGGAAGTGGAGTAGCCAGGGAAAGGAACCAGGACCCATGTGGGATCCTGGAGTGTGCAAAGCGAGGACTTTGCCACTGGGGTATTGTGCCAGGTCCCTAAACTTCTATTCTAATTCCATTTTCCAAAAGTTTGAGGTCTTCTCATATGATGCGATCACCTTCTTACTATTCATTAGCTCCATCCTTGCCCCTCTTCTCTTCAGACCCAAATTAAAGTTCATAACTGAAAATTTTGAACCACCTGGCTCACACCCTGACCATGTCTATTGCAGATGCTGGGGAATCTCAATGAAGATGACTCATCAGTACCCAGGTAGAGAAGGCATCAATCTCTTCATTGGTCTCTCAGCCCGCTTCACCCATTGCTTCATTCTCCTGTTACCCTGTGGCAAGAACTTGTTAAGACTTGTCTGATACTCTAACATGGACTATGTCAATCAGCGGATTCTGTAGTGACCTCATCGTGCTTGGAATGGTGAGATTGGCAGCAATTTATAACTGTTGAACTATCAAAACCACTTGAGCAAGACCCTCAGAGCATGTCCTACATCAGGGACCTGGGATGGTTGGGAGACTGGGAGGGGCTTCTCCCTTTATCTCCCCCTTTACCCCAGAAACAGAAAAAAAAAAAAAAAAGAGAGAGAGAGAGAGAATGTGGGGGGAAAAAAAAGACTTCTTGTCTGATAACTGTCTGTTTTTAAGTTTGAATGCTCTCCATCCAAAGCAATGATAAATATGTGAGGTGACGAGCGAGGCCATTATCTTGATTTATTCATTGCATGTTGTGTATTAAAAGACAAATGGGTAATTCTCGGACTTGAATGCAACACCCACCCTCTTGACACACGACCGGCCTGGACGTGCTCTGCTGTCTGTCTAGCTGCACCTTCTCACATCTCTCTGAAGCATAGCAGCACAGAGTGCCCCAGTTCAAGCCTGGACCTCTCCCCCACCACTCCTCGCTGGCCTAAACTGCTTCCAAGAACTGACTGACTCCCAAACTGAACTCTCCAGACCAGACCTCTGCCTTGAACTCTACACATTTCCATCCAGATGACCAGCTACTCCCGATTTGGATACACAGCAAGCATATCATACTTGATCTCTCAGTTCTTTCTTGTCTTATCTGATTCAAAAAAGGGTAGCCCCAGTGACTTAGTTAAAAAAAAAACTGCGGGTCCAGCGGCGTGGCCTAACAGCTAAAGTCCTTGCCTTGAACGCGCCAGGATCACATAGGGGTGCCGGTTCTAATCCCAGCAGCTCCACTTCCCATCCAACTCCCTGCTTGTGGCCTGGGAAAGCAGTTGAGGATGGCCCAAAGCCTTGGGTCCCTGCACCCGTGTGGGAGACCCGGAAGAGGTTCCTGGATCCTGGCTTCAGATCGGCATAGCATCGGCCGTTGCGCTCACTTGGGGAGTGAATCATCAGACGGAAGATATTCCTCTCTATCTCTCTTCCTCTCTGTATATCTGACTTTGTAATAAAAATAAATAAATCTTAAAAAAAAAAAAAAAGAACCTGTGTGTATGCTCTGAGCCATCACTTCCCCTTGCTACCACCTGGAGTTGATGGGTGTATCACATCAACATCCCTTCCACAGGAGCTCTGCAATTCATTTTTTTAAAGATTTGTTTATTTTTATTGGAAAGTCAGATGTACCAAGAGGATGAAAGACAGAGATGAAGATGTTCCGTCTGATGATTCACTTCCTAAACAGCCACAACAGCTGGAGCTGAGCCAATCCGAAGCCAGGAGCCCAGAGCATCTTCCGGGTCCCTGACACAGGTGCCGGGTCCCAAGGCTTTGGGCTGTCCTTGACTTCTTTCTCAGGCCACAAGCAGGGAGTTGGATGGGAAATGGGGGCCACCAAAATTAGATCCCGGTGCACCCAAGGAGAGGACTTTAGCCGCTAGGCTACTGCGCCAGGCCTAAACTCCGCAGTTCTTATCATCACCTTTCATAATGGTCCACGCCACCAGCCTTTGTCTCGCCTGGATTCTGCAAAAGCCTCCTAACCATTCTCTCTGCTTCTGCCTCTGTCTGCTATATGATGAGCAGTCAGAGTTGACATTTAAAACTTAAGTCAAATCATATTATTCCTTTTGTTCCAAAGCCTCCTGTGGCTTCTCACCTCATGCAAAGTGCAAGCTCAGCTGCCTAGCAACAGCCCACAAGCCTGTACGTTATCTGTTCCAACCGCCCAAGACCTCATTTGCTGTTTCTCTGAACACTCCACTAGCTTTGGACACACCGACCCTGCTCTTGTGTGTGGTTACACGCAGTGTGGTCCTGTCTTGTGTTGTCCCACTTTGCTGTTCCATCTTCCTAAGACAATACCACCATTCCCAGCCCTCCACAATACACACACACACACACGCACACACTTACAGGGCTTGCTTTTTCATGCTAAATGTCATCTTCGCCAAGAAATCTTCTTGAAATTTCAAAGCCAACCTACTGGGTTTGTGTTTATGGTGGTCTTCCTCCATCACCAGTGCCCACTCCTCACCACCCTCACCCCCAGCAGCTGCACTGCCCAGGCTTGCCTGTCTGGGTCACTGTTGCATGCCTACAGCCCAGCACATAGTCCAGGCACAGGGGAAAACTTTGTAAATATGTCTGAGTGACTAAACAAAAGGAGGAAGGACAAAGCCAGCAGTGAGCAAGGAGGAGTTAATAGCTACCATGAACAGAGCAAATTCTGCTACTCAAAATATTGATTTGTGATTTATTTGAACATTTTGTGAAAGAAATACAGCCATCTGTGTTTGGCGAAAAAAGTGGCAGACACATGCCTTGAGCCTCCTCTCGGGGACAACCCCTCACCTCGCATAGACTCTAAGAGGCAGTGGCTGGATGTCCCATGTCACAGATGAGGTAAATCAAGGCATCACTAATGGCAAAAATGGGACTTCTTTTTTTTTTAATTTTCATTTTGAACTTTGAATTTTATTGTATAATTCCATAGAGTGTGGGATATAGCCCCACCAAATTCCCACTCCCAACTGATTTTCCCTGTCAGTCTGTTACTTAAGTGTGCCCTAACATTGCTGGTACAGACAATGTTAGTCCTGCAAAGACGGGACTTCTAACCTTGCCATCTCAGAGGAGCCCCAGACGGAAGGGCAGAGTGGCGAGCCATGATGCTTGGGGCGAGGACATTTTCAGAAGCTAGTGCCACCAGGCACTGAGAATTCAGATTTTGGGCAGCTTTGCCTTCCTCTCTCCCAGGCCCAGACGCACCTGATTATCTCTTAAGCCCTGTTCCAGGGCAGGTCAAGGGTGAACTCTGCCTGGTGGATGTTGCTATCACCCCCAGGAGATTTTTCCAGTCCTTGCTGCAGCTTCCCCATCAGGGAAGCTTATAAGGACACAGCTCCTTATAAGCTTTGCTGAAAGTAAATAAATTCCAGTTATATGCAAATGTACTCCCCCCCCCATGCTATAACTGAGGAGATACTTCAACTTTCTCTGGTTGTTGTTTTTAAACCACTGTAGCACATCCCGGAAATGCTAGAGATGAAAAATGAAAACATGCCAGTGCCCTGAATTTTAGAGGTCAAATTCCAGAAAGGAAACAGGGCTCCAGCCTCAGCATCCAGATGTACAATTCTCCAAGAAGGAGCCACCTCCCTACCAAAAAGGTTTTCGAAAGCCAGGCCTCCAAGAGACCCACAGCGGGAGGATGAAGCTTCCCTGGAGTTCCCAAGGAGTGGGAGGGTCCTCCCTGCTCTCTCCTGCCCCCCTGTCTGTCCAGATCACAGTCTCTGCATCTAAACAACAGGTGACACCCTCAGCAGATGAAGTGATGAGAAATTGCAGGTAAATTGTTGCAATGCCATTGCTTTTCCCAGGCCATTAGCAGGGAGCTGGATTGAAAGCGGAGCAGCCAGGACTCAAACTGGCACCCATAGTGATAGCAGCATCCCAGGTGGTAGCGTTAACCTATTGTATCACAATGCTGGCCCCCATCAGTGACTGACAGATAAAGAGTTGGATGATGGGTAGATGATGATGACAGATATGGTTCCATGACAGATGAAGGATTTTGTAAATGACCTATCACTCTTCTTGGGTCAGAGTCATCACCGCATCCCATTTCCAAGAGGTTCTACGCTCCAATTCTCTCCCCATTACACAGGTTTGTCCATTCCTGGGAAAGCAAGGGAGAATGGCTCAAAAGTACATGGGTCCCTACACCTGTGTGGGAGACTTGGAAGAAGCTCTTGGGTTCAGCCTGGCCCAAGAGTTGGTTATCTGGAGAGTGAACCACCCGATGAAGACCTCTCTCTCTGTTCCTCCCTCTCATTCTCTATAACTCTGACTTTCAAATAAAATAAATCTTTCTAGAAAATATTTATTATTAGAAAGACAATACAACAAAGAAAATCTTTCATCCATTGTTTGATTTCCCAAATGCCCAGGTCAAAGCTAGGAGCTAAGAGTTTCATCCAGATCTCTCATGCGGGTAGCAGGGGCCCAGGTACCTGAACCATCATCTGCCACCTGTGTCACAACACTACTCCGGCCACTTCGATGTCCACTGGCACAGAGTGGCTTTGCCTGGTTCTTAACTTCACTGAGGATGCACCAGATGAACTGCCTTGTCTCTGGCTTCTTAGAGACCCTGTGGTGTCTCTACATGGCTCACCCTTACCCCAGTGGGGAAAGTGCCTGCCCAGATGTGAGCCAGGATGGAGTCACCTTTCAGAGAAAGCGCCGCAGTTCAGAGAAGTTAAGTGACTTCCCAAGCACAAGGCAGAGACGTCCCAACCCTCGGCTTTGTTTGGGTTAGAGCTTCTGCGAGAGCCATCTGAGGTGGACAGACGGCTGGGCACCCCTTGGAAGGAAGCCCCAACATGTGACCAGGGAGCAGTAGGAGACCCACTCTCCCTGCAGGCTCTGGCAAGAACCAGGAAGGAGTTGCATGATTTCTCTGAATTGCTGAAAATATACCTCAAGAGGCTGTGGAGCCAGATAGATTACAGTGGGTGCTGGACTTGGTGAGAAAGGACAGCCCCTGCCTGCACTGCCTCCAGCCCCCGCATGTGGAGCCATCAGGGGAGGACATAGTGTTGTGGGCTAAGGAGTTGATTAGCATTTGTTAAGCTTAGCAAATGCTAATCAACTCTTAGCAACATAGGACCTGGGGAGATCCTTAGGATTCTTGTCAGTTCCCTTCTTGCCTTGCCAACTACACTCCAGATCTTTTGCCAAGACCCCCAACTTTGCATGTCCCTCCTACAGCCCCGCTTCTGCCACCCCATGTACACATTCTGCTCCCCAGGCCACCCTCCACACTCACCTCATGTCTGATCAAGGCCCACACGAAAGCAGGACAAACAGCTACATTCCTGATTGGCCATGTCAGACAACTGCAGGAGAGTGGTGCTGAGGTTGCACCTGTTAGCTGAAGTGGGCTAAGACAAGCTCCATTTTATTTGCATGACTACCCTCACACCTCCTCCACCCCACATCAGGGTGCTGCCTGGTGAGGGCCAGCTCAAGGGGCCTCTCCTTACATGATCCATGATCTCCTAGAACCCACCAGGTCATGGCAAAAGCAGGTGGCTTGTACCTGTAAGAGAGCCTCTGCTGGGCCCAGCGGCGTGGCCTAGCAGCTAAAGTCCTTGCCTTGAATGCGCCGGGATCCCATATGGGCGCCTGTTCTAATCCCGGCAGCTCCACTTCCCATCCAGCTCCTTGCTTTTTGCCTGGGAAAGCAGTCGAGGACAGCCCAAGGCTTTGGGACCCTGCACCCGTGTGGGAGACCCGGAAGAAGTTCCTGGTGCCTGGCTTCAGATCGGCACAGCACCAGCTGTTGTGGTCACTTGGGGAGTGAATCATCGGACAGAAGATCTTCCTCTCTGATCTCTCCTCCTCTCTGTATATCTGACTTTTCAATAAAAAATAAATAAATCTTTAAAAAATAAAAAAAGAGAGAGCCTCTGCCATTAGTGGCTGAGAATTAAAGGTTAACTTAGGCTAACTTGCGGACACGCTGCTTTGGTTCAAAGGAAAGTGAGCAGCTTGTGCTCTTGGCTCGGTAACCTGAGAAATGTCTTCTGTTTCTCCCAACTTGGCACCCAAACTTGTCATTCCTCCAGATGAGTCAGCAGAGGGGAGAATTAACGGATTAGCTTAGTTTGGGGAAAGTGCACCCAGAGGGTATGGGTTGTGTCTCTGTTGCTTTCCCTCAAGATTAACAGCTCCTAAAGAATGCACACCCAAGGGCCCAGCGTGGCAGCCTAGTGGCTAAAGTCCTTGCCTTGCAGGCTCTGGGATCCCACATGGGTGCCAGTTCACATCCAGCTCCCTGCTTGTGACCTGGGGAAGCAGTCAAGGACAGCCCAAAACCTTGGGACCCTGCACCCGCACGGGAGACCCAGAGGAAGCTCCTGGCTCCTGGCTTCAATCAGCTCAGCTCCAGCCATCGTAGCCACTTGGGGAGTGAATCAGTGGGTGAAACATCTTCTCTGTATTTCCTCTTCTTTGTATATCTGACTTCCTTCTAAAAATAAATAAAATTTTTTAAAATGCACACCCAAATCCGCAACCTGAACTCCAAAGCCCTGGGAAAGCTCCCAGCAAGCAACTGCCCCTGCTTTTCTGGGGTGGAGTGGGGATAGTGTGTGCACAGACTTTGGAGACCCTCCAAGTGCCATCTCAGAGCACAGTGCCAAGGGGCATTTACAGGGCCCAAGGGGATAGCTGCCAGCCTCCCACCTAGCATGTGCATGCCACAGAGAGGGGCCAGGACTCCCGGGCTCCCACACAATGCGTCCTTTGACGCTGTGGCTTACAGGCTTCTGGGTGCCATGGAAACCTTTCTTAGGAGTCCAGGCCTCCCACACTAGGCCCATTGTTGCTTGAGCTTGTGTCTGCATCAGCCCCTTCCCGAGTGGGCAGCTCCTGGCTTCACCACCTTTCCTCCTTGTGGCGCCGCGAGGGGAGCCAGAGGGCTCCTGCCGCTGACAGGTTCTGAATTGGGCCTGGGTATCTTACCCTTTACCCCAGCTTCTTGTCCCCACAGAAATAAGAATTCAGAGACATCCATCTAGAGTGCCCAAGTGAGTCTGACTTATTCAAAGCAGGGAAAGAGAATGTGAGCTTACTTTCACACACGAGTGAGGGCCATCATGTGGAGACAGGACATCATGAGTGAGTGATTCAGCAATGCCTAGGAGGAAAGAGAGGAGGAGGAAACCAAAGAAGGACAAAAGTGGATCGAGGGCAAAAGTGGATCCCTCCCCATTATCAACCTCTTTTATAAGTTAGGGGATGGTGATGCCTTCATTGAATAAACAAACTGGATGGGATCTTGGCATGTGTGAAGCTATCTAGGATTTTCATGGGGTCCTCAGGTGGTGGAGTCCGACTGCCACATGATCATCGTGGCCTCCTGGTCTCAGGTGAGAGACAGGTGCAAGCCGGGAAGGGGAGCGTTATCAAGTGGGTAGATGAAAGGGTAAAGCCACAGTGCAGGACTGGCAAAACTTCAGCTCACCTGATCCTGTCTAACTCCCTGCCCCGCCCCCGGGGGAAGAGAGTTCGTCTCTCAGTTGCAGTGAGCTCTGAGAGCGGAGGAGAGCGACACTCATTCAAAGCGGTCTCTCATTTGAAACAAGACGTCAAGTCTGCGCTCTGGTTGAGGCAGCCCCCTGCCCAGAGCAGGCCATCTGCAGTGCCCTCTCGGTCTGCAGGAGGCTCAGTCCTGGAGAGGGTTTGGGAAGGACTCCACCTGGACTACCAGTCCCTGGTTTGAGTTACAAGTTCCACCCCATCATTTTCTCCTCTCTTCTGGAAACATTCTCAGAAGGTTGCCCCCACTACCTGTTTCCCTCTCATCCCCTGCTCGTGCCTCCCTGGGCCAAGGTCAAGCTGTGTACTGGTACAGCGTGGCTTCGCCTGGTTCTTAACTTCACTGAGGATGTAGCTGTTCATCCTGATGCAGAATAAAATCAGAAACTCTTAGAGCCAGGAGGCGCCCAAGATGTCAGAACCTCATGTCCCTATCCCACTCCGTCTACCCTTCTGAGATGAGAATCTGAAGCCAGAGGAGGGGCTGGGGAACACATGTGGTTTCTCACTCCGGCAGTCCCCATCACTGCTCCGCTCTTCACAGACACCAACGCGGCCAGCAAAGGAACCTGCTCTGGGGGGGAGGGAGGGGCCAGCTGGGCAGGCAAGCTGAGCAGAGCCTGGGCTTTGGCACAGCAGCAGGACAAGCTCAAATCCCAGCTGCACAACCTGAGATGCATTATGTAACTTCCTTCCCTTGGCCTCAAGTTCACCCTCTGAGAGTGACAAGTGCATCTCCCCACAAGACACTGCATTGAAGGTTCTTAGCACAGCATTAAGGCACGCGTTCTTAATGAGCACATGGTGAATAGATTGCTTGGGAGATGATAGATTGTGTTGCTAGGATTATCCACGACAGCCTTTTAACCCCGGAACTCTGGGCACTAAGTCAGCTGCAAGGGCTAAAGCAATCTGGGGAGCAAAGGAAAAGCCCCTAAGTCTCCCCCTCCACCCCACCATGGAGACCCCGTCCCTGTCCCAAAGCCAGGAGGGAGAGTCAGACACCATAGCTGTGCTTCAGTCAGCCACAGGCCCAGCAAGGGGCCCCATGGCATTCCTGCTGAGCTTCTACAAGGGGTGGCCAGTTCATTCCTGGAACGTCCAAGGAAAACAAACTGGTTATTCTGAGTGAAATTACAGGCTGGTTGCTGCGGGCTGGGTCTGCCTTAAATTAAACACAGCATTCCTGGAATTCTTTTCATCTCCTTGCCTCTGTGGCTGTGTGGAGACATCACCTCATCTCACCTTCCCATTCTGGGCTCAGGAAAGCTGGGAAGCCGGTAGGGTGTGGGCTCGGGAGGGAAAGTGAGCAGGTCCTCCTGGCTGGGCCTCCCCCGGGGGCTGGGAAGTTGTAAAAAGGTGTGTAGTCAGCCCTGCCCCTGATCTTCAGCTAGGGCAAATACTGCATATTCTAGTACACTGCTTTCCAGTAAAAAGAACTAGATCTTTTTTTAAAAAAAAAAAGATTTATTTATTTATTTATTGGAAAGTCAGATATACAGAGAGGAAGATCCTCCGTCCGATGTGAGTGCAATGGCCGATGCTATGCCGATCCGAAGTTTCCCACACGGGCGCAGGGTCCCAAAGCTTTGGGCCGTCCTTGTCCGCCCTTCCAGGCCACAGGCAGGGAGCTGGATGGGAAGTGGAGCTGCTGGGACCAGAACCGGTGCCCATATGGGATCCCGGGCGCATTCAAGGCGAGGACTTTAGCTGCTAGGCCATGCCACCAGGCCCAAGAACTAGATCTTAAAAGAAGAAGATATATTCAAAACAGAGAAGATAATCTCTCAATTCTGAATATTCTACTAAAATAACAAAAATTCTGCTAAAAATGAAAATATAAAATTAAAGACCAAAAGATGGTATGATACATAAGGAAAAAATAATTCTTTTGTAAGATAAAAAAGCAAAATTGCTTGTAAGAAAAAAATTTTTTAAATAATACATGGAAGGACTTTTTTTTTTGCAAGACACTCTATTTTCTTGGGCACATGAAGGAGTCAGCATCATAGGGCTGGCACAGCAGGTAAATCCATCCCCCGCAATGTTGGCATCCCATATGAGTACCAATTTGAGTTCCTGCTGCTCTACTTTCTATCCAACTTCCTGTTAATGCACCTGGGAAAGCTGTAGAAAATGGCTCAAGTGCTTGGATCCCTGCCGTCCACCTGGGAGATCACCTCGAGTTCCAAACTCCTGGCTTCGGCCTGGCCCAGCCCCGAGCCTTCTGAGGACTGACCCAGCAGATGGAAGGTCACGCTCTGTCCTTCCTTTCTCTGGAACTCTGCTTTTCAAATAAGGGTGTTTTTTTTAATTATGTTTTTCAAAGTTAGCATCATACAAATAATAAACAGAGACCATTTTTAAATTTCTGTCTTCCATGCATTTTTCAGTTCCAAATTCATTGGATTGGTCACCAGAGTGTTCAGCTGCTCCTTTCTCTTTTCCCCTTGGCTCCTGCACATCCTACATTTTCAGCTTGGACTGTGACAACAGCTGATGAATACCTTGTATCTGAACTTTCTTGTGCAGTCTGTTCCCCAGCCCTGTTTCAAATTTGTCTTGACCCAGGCGTCTGAGACTCCAGCCCCAAATCAAAGCATTCCATGGCTTTCTGTTGAAATGTCTGAACACTTTATTCTGACCTTCAAGTGTGACTCAAGCTTCTGGCCTACCCTGATTCCAGACATATCCCAGGGACATATTAAATCCCTCCTTGACATCACAGTCCCTGCTCCTCCATCTTTGTCTCTCAATGTAGAGTCTTCCCTGCCCACCCCACTGGGGCTGACTCTGCCCATGGAATCTCCGCCATTCTGAGTGTTAGTTATTTAAAAAATTGGAGTTCTAGTTCATATGGTATTACGATATTATACGCGCAGCTAATTCCCGCAACCTGGTTCTTTACTGTGAGCTGAAAACACCAGATGCAACGAGGTATCTTAGGAGGTTTATTCCAGCGGGGCAGGAATGAGGTGGAGGCGGTGGAGAGGAAAAGGGGAAGGGGAAGAGGGGAATGGAGGCCGGAAGGAGAAGAGAGAGAGGAAGAGACAGAGCCAGACCTGGGGGCCTTTTTGTCTGCAAGGTGTGGGGGGGGGGGCGGAGATTGAGAGGGACTGAGGGTAGGCCACAGGGGATTGGTGCTTGCAGGTGAATGTCTAGGGATGATTGGTGAGTGGGCAGGGTTGGGGAAGGGGCTGGAAGATTGGGGGTGGGATTCTCAGGTGGAATGCTGGGTTACATCTGGTTGGTGGATAGCTGGACTGGCACGAATTTTATGAGCTGTGAGAAAGAAATGATGCCGGGTCCAGGATGGGTTATTTGAATAACTCCTTGCACTGAGGATGGAGAACATGGAAAGGAAGAAGGAAGTGCTGATGGAAGAGACGAATTCACACGCCAGCCCACACACCTGTGCTGGCCCACTGGGCCACCTTGTGCAGGAGCTGAGGGAGACCCTGCAGCTCTGGGAGTGCCATCTCCTCTTCAGGCCTCACCCTTGTCTGATTTTGTTCTCTGATTTCATCACATGATGATGGTGATAGTGGCCTCCTTCCTTACAGACAAGTCTGGGGCCCCAGGTTACTTCACTTGAAACCTGTATCCAATGGCTCAGCTGGCTGATCCTCTACCTCCAAGTGTTGGGATCCCATTTGGGCAACAGTTCATGTCCCAGCTGCTCCACTTCCCTTCCAGCTCCCTGCTTGTGGCCTGGGAAAGCAGTCCAGGATGGCCCAAAGCCTTGGGACCCTGTACCCATGTGGCAGACCCAGAAGAAGCTCCTGGCTCCTGGACTAGGGGAAACTCTACTCAGAACATTGGTGTCTTCAGAGAAAAGGAGGGTGACAGAGCCCAGAGGATGATCAGAAAAGGCTGTTCCTATCAGAGCATGGGGCTGAGACTGGTAACAACCTATGTCTGTAACATCAGACACAGCCAACTCATGCTGAGTTGAGTCTAGAAGGTAAACTTGCAGCACAGAAAACTCCGGGGCTTTCCTTCACATCACAAGGGCATCACTGCAGTGGGGACACAACTGCATCATGTGGAATAGAACTAATTTTCCACCAAGTCATAGCATGATGGCAATATAACAGGGTCAATTCTACACCCTGCCTGTGTCTGAGCCTGGTCACTGGCAACAGAACGAGGTCCTTTGGAATGAGTCAGCCACTAGGGAATTCTTGGACAAATAGGATGAGCGCAAAGTACACAGGGAGCGTATCTATGGTGGTGCTTCAGTCATTAGCAGAAAAGGTGTATTAGTGAAAAAAAAAACTATGCATGAATTTCAAACTATTTTTTCTCACTGAAACAAACTTATTTCCCATGTGTCTATCAACTTTTTGAAGTTGTTTGCATAGTCAAATGGGTACTCAGGCAACTAACAGGGAAAATCCAAGATACTTAGCTCAGACTTGCAAAGTGAATCACAGAGACTACATGAAAAAACAGATTTCCTAAGATCAGCCAACATTTAAAACCTATGGGGTTGGGCCCGCCACAATAGCGTAGTGATTAAAGTCCTTGCCTTGCACGTGCCGGGATCCCATATGGTCATTGGTTCTAATCCCAGCGGCCCTGCTTCCCGTCCAGTTCCCTGCTTGTGTCCTGGGAAAGCAGTCAAGGATGGCCCAAAGCCTTGGCACCCTGCATCCTGGCTCCTGACTTTGGATCGGTTCAGCTCTGGCCATTGCAACTACTTGGGGAGTGAACTATGGACGGAAGATCTTTTTCTCCTTCTCCTCTCCTTCACTCTGTAAATCTGACTTTCCAATAAAAACAAATAAATCTTTTTTTTTTTAAAAGAATACTTTTGATTGTTAGTATGAGCAAACTCAATAGCGAGGCATACTGAGAGAGATGTTTAATGATGTCACATACAAAAGTCAAGGCTGGTGGCTAGCACAATGGCTCACTGTCTAATCTTCCCATATGGGCATTATTTCATGTCCTAGCTGCTCCACATTCCACCCAGCTCCCCGGTTATGGCTTGGGAAAGCAGGGGGGCCGACCCAAGTCCCTGGGACTCTGTTCCCATGTGGGAGACCCAGAAGAAGTACCTGACTCCTGGCTTCAGACAGGCTCACCTCTGGCCACTTGAGGAATGAAAGAGTAGAATAGAAGATCTTTTTGTCTCTTCTCTTTCTAAATCTGCCTTTCCAATAAAAAAAAATAGATAAATCTTTTTTTTTTGTTTTTACCAAATGACCAAAATTTGGTATTGGACTAATTCTATTTCATGCATAAGCATGACAGTCTCCCTTGTTCATCAGACTTCGGCAATAAAAAAACAAGCAGCCTTATACAAAACAGTGAAAACGCTGGCAACGAAGGTAGTCTACAGACTGACTGTAGGATAAATACGTATATTTTAAAAGGCCTCTCTCCCTTTGGCCAATCAATTCTCAGTTCAGATCATTAAATACAGATAAGCTTTCAAGTCACTTCCTTACTTCTCCAAGACCATCGATGCTGTCATTATCCACCTCGGGCCATTTCTCCTGGAGGATGTCTATGATGTCATCGGTGAAGTCCCCCTGAATCATAATCTCATCCTTCCCCATGACAGGCGCCACAGGAGAATTTCTGCGCAAAAAACCTTTGTGCTTCTTCAAGATCAATTTCGAAAGTTGCAAGACCACACACTCTCGTCACTTATTTCTTCTTTGCTCTGGGAATTTTAACTATTGTCACCTTTTGTGGTACTGTCTTCTTTTGTTTTATTTGACTTCGTCCACCTCTTCCACTTTTTCTTCTCCTCTTCCTCCCCTGTGGTTCCTTGACCCTCAGTGATTCCAGCTTCTTGTTTGGGTGAATTTTCTACGGTGAGCTTTGCGAATTCATTTGGAAAATTCTTCTCCAACCACTGTCTACATTTGGCCACATCAGGCATATACTCACAGTACTCTGTTGGTAATGACTCCACAGTACAGGACTCGCAGCGGGTAATTGCCATCCAGCCTGGCATTGTTTCTGGGGTCTCCTCGGCAGCAGCACCTCCGGACTCAGAAATGTCCAAAGCCTTTGCCCAAGCCCAGGGGTCCCCAGCCGCCTTTGTTCCCCACTGCTACCGCCAGCTCCAGCGACACGTGCGGCTCCTCTCCGCCGGCCAGGACTGCCTCGAGCGCCTGGCTGCCAACGCCAAAATAGATAAATCTTTTTTTTTTTTTAAAAGATTTATTTTATTTTTATTGGAAAGGCAGATATACAGAGAGGAGAGCCAGAGAGGAAGATCTTCCGTCCGATGATTCACTCCCCAAGTGAGCGCAACGGCCAATGCTATACCTATCCGAAGCCAGGATCCAGGAACCTCTTCCAGGTCTCCCACACAGATGCAGGGTCCCAAGGCTTTGGGCTGTCCTCGAGTGCTTTCCCATGCCACAAGGAGGGAGCTGGGTGGGAAGCGGGGCTGCCGGGATTAGAACCGGCGCTCATATGGCATCCCGGACGTGCAAGGCGAGGACCTTAACCACTTGCGCCACCGCACCGGGCCCAAAACAGATAAATCTTAAAAAATCCTAAACAAATAAGTAATTACCGAGGCTGGTTCATCAGTTGATTGGAACAGAAAATTATGAGTCACATATTCTTGAATTCAGCCCTGGCTAGTTTGATTGAAGTTTAATTCAAGTTCAAGTCTACAAGCCTCAGTCCATAGTTAATGAAGAATCTCAACAGGATGGGAGTCTATTGACCCAGGTGCCTCAGGAAAACAAGCCCTTGGGTCAACTTGTTGATAAGGCAAGCAAAGATTTGCATGTCTATTATCACACACTGTAAGCTAAAACCATTTCCCCCCCAGTTTTGATCACAAAATTCAGTTCTAAATCTGTTCACTAGGAAGGGTAAAGGGTTTTGCTAAAGTTGTGAAAGCGCTCATGTTTTTAAGGATCCTTGAGTTACAATAATGCATCATTGTAGTCCCGTTCATCAGGTAGCATGTTGCAGCAAGCAAATGGTTGCAAATTATGGTTGACACAGCTATTTGTTCTCTTCCACCAGTTGAGATGATAGCTCATCGGCCTCTCATTCAAACAACTTACAGAAGACTGTGCAGTTGCTCTCAGATGTAAGAACACGGTAAGTCGCACGGTCCTGATAAAATGTCAGCATGATGATGACATATTAACTTCAAAGTACTGGCTACAACATCCATGCCAGGGCCCTTGACTGGGGACCATCTGCTGACCTCTGACCTCCTTGCTGGCCACAAGATGGCCCCCAGCTCTGAACCCAGTAGGAATGGGAGGAAAAAGAAGACCTTCCCCCTGCATTGCTGAAGGATGTCTTTTCCCAGCAGCTGCTTAGAGGTCATTCAGGAGCAAAGGGGCTGGGTTTGCTGGGATCAGCTTAGGCCAATTTTGGATGGGCAATTTGCAGCCTGCTTGAAAGAGGGCTTTTGTTAGGCAGGGGGTAGGTAGTCAAAAGGACTCCCTAGCACAGGATTAAGAGATTTCAGAAAGCTCCTTTGCCTTCATCCCCTGGCAGGCTGCACAGCCCTGGTCCCTCTTCCGGGAGCCCACGATCAGCAGAGAACAACAAACAAAAAACACACACAACTTTGACAGCAATTGATACTAAGCAACCACGTTGGGGAGTTAAGACTTGAGGAGGTTGGGTGGTCCCGGGGACCATCTTGTGGGTTGACCTTGTCAGGGAACTGGCTTTGCCTCACAGTGCCACCCCCAACCTTCCTTCAGCTTTGGAAAACTCCATGGAAGCCAGGTGCTGGTTGAGCAGTGGGCTCTGCTCCTCTCCCAGCAGTGACCATACGAGACACTGCTCATGAGTGAGAAGACAAAGGCCCTTGTGGACTACTTTCTGGAAGGCCTTGTTCCCTGATCCAGATGGCAGGAGCCAGAGGGCTCAGTGGTGGGCCCCAGAGGGCAGGTGGTGGGTCCCAGAGGGCAGATGCTGGGCCTGGCTGCCCTGGCCAGTGTGGCCATGATGATCTGCTCCTGCTTGGGTTTCTGGGTCCTGACCCCTGCTACACTCTCTACTTCAGGCCCACAGGAGAATTCCCTGCCCTCAATGCACCTGTAGACTGCTACCTGCTCACCTGCCCTCTTACCTGGAGGGCCTAGCCCTGATGCCCCAACCATGCAGGCCCAGCTCCCTGTCACTCTGCTGCGCCCCATCTCCACCCTGTCACTCCCAAGGATGGCTGTGCTACGAACTTGCGCACTCCAGCCCCCAAGAACACAGCTCACAGTGCAGGGCTGGGCACTCCAGGGGGAAAGGTAGCAGCAGGTCAGGGTAGGAGAGGGCAGGGGCAAGATGTCCACACAGGGCTTAGCCCCATGGCCACTGACTGCTGAGGTGGGTAGCGTGCCTGAGCCTGGGAGTCGGGAGTGACCAGCCCCGACATGCCCACTAGGACTCATGCGTAACGAGTGGTATTCTAACAGATACTACATGTGCCTTTCGCCCCCCACAGATTTTTTTTTATTGTAATAAGACATACATTAGCAAAAATTACTGCTGTAACCACCTTAAATATTGGTTCAGTAATATTAAGCACAACCATAATGTTGTGCAACCATTTTCACTGTTCATTTCCAGATCACACAAAACTGAAACTCTATGTCTATTGACTAACCACTCCTTATCCCCTCTTTTCCCAGCCTTGTCAACTGTTGATCTTCATCTTACTGACCTTAACTACTGCACTCCCTCCTTGACTCATACCATATTTGTGTGTTGGTGACTGGCTTCTTTCGCTTAGTGTAATGTCCTCCATGTTGCAGCATGTATGAGAATCTCATTACTTTTTCTGTTTCCTTTTTAAAGATTTGTTTATTTCCTTGAAAGTCAGAGTTACACAGCGAGGGTGAGGGTCAGAGGGTGAGATTTCCCATCTGTTGGTTCATTCCTCAGACAGCCACAACGGACAGGACTGAGTCAGGCTGGAGCCAAGAGCCAGAAGTTTTCTCTGGTTCTCCTACATGGGTTGCAGGGGCCCAAACACTTGGGCCATCTTCTGCTGCTTTTTCTATGCCCTTAGCAGGGAAATGACTCAGAAGTAGAGCAGCCAGGACAAGGACAGGCACAGGGCTTGGTGCAGTGGTCTAGTGGCTAAAGTCCTCACCTTGCATGCCCACATCCCATCTGGGTGCTGGTTCGTGTCTTTGAAATCCTGCTTTGGGTTCTTGTGTGTGTGTGTGTGTGTGTGTGTGTGTGTGTGTGTGTGTGTGTATCCCAAATATGGATGTTCTATCCTGGGGGTTTTCAAACATAAAGCAGTTTACATGGACCGGAGGAGCCGGGGGCTTTGCTGTGGTCCAGTGAAAATGCTGCTCACCAGCCCTGTAGGAGGCAGCCAGGCCTACAGTAGTCTGGAGTTTCCCCTTTCCTGTCCCTGCAGGAAAGGCAGTTTCCTGAGTCCCCCCACTGCTTTGCTGTTGAAGTGTTTCACTGGCAGACCCTGCCCGGGGAGGCAGGAAGGTTCTTGAGGGAGAAGAGCCAGCAACACCCCACAGCTTCCTCTTATGAAACAGGTGCTGGGGTTCGCCCAGGGAGGCTCACAGATGGTGAGGAGGTGGAACCACCACAGGTGGGGGGACACCTCCTGCACCTGCTTCTGCCACCACTGCCGACCTGCCACCTCTGGTGGGGTACAGAGGGGCAGCCCCTCTGGTGGCTTGGGAGGGTTGGGCCTAAGAGTCTGCATTTGTACAATTTGGAGGTGTGGCTGCTGCTGACCTGGAGACCACATTGTGAGGATCGGTATTCTAGAAACGGGAGGCTGAAAAGATGCTTTCCTGAAGACCAAGATACCTGAGTCCCTTCTCCCACCTTCTCTTTCTTGCTCCTGCGTTGACTTATTGAGCACTTACAACTGGGATGACAGAGAATAAAAGATGGTTGTATCATCCCTTTGCACAGTGAAGCCTAAAACTGGCTCTGCCAGAGGGTTGCTGGCTGCCCAGATCCCCCAGCTTGTGATGTGGCCTGACACCAAGGTGCCTGAGTGAGACAGCCCATCCATGGGGCAAAGAAGCGGGGCACACGGTAGTCTAGGCAAGGCCTGGACAGGCTGCTTCTGAGGACTCCCAGATCTGATGCCCCGGTTGGGATTTGTGTCAACTTTGGGCACAAGTTCCTCTCCTCGGGGTTTATTTATTCTTCTCTGAAATGGGGCCAAGATGTGACCAAGGGCCACAAGGGCTTGGAGAGGATCCTTTTGTGACTCCTTACAGCCAGGTTCCCTCTACAGGGAAGCCCCCGGGATCTGGGTTAACCCACCCATGTTCAGATCTTCATGACATTGTTCTTGACACTTCCAATCCTCCCTTCATCTTGCTTTGGGGTCCTTCGTGTCTCTGCAGAGCTGCTTGTCATTGTATCTGTTCTCGTTTCATCTCTTACAAGGTCAAGTGCAGCCCCATGCCCCAGCAGTTCTGTCTGTGCCTCCCAAGGAAGGTGCTCTTGGTGCCACCCACACCCAACACAGGGCAGATCCAGTCTAGGAAGCTGGTCCTCTGGGTCCGTCCAAACCAAGGGTTAGGAGTCGGGGGGTGGGAGGGGGAAGGAACAGGGAGGCGACTAGGAACCAAGGCTCTGTCAGTCACTGTCTGGCTTCAGATCCTCCCTCCAAGCCTTGTCAGAAATACCCTGGAGCAAGCTCTTCTAAGATGCAGAGTAACTATATCCCTCCATCGTCTTCTGGGGGACACTGGGTACATTAATATGCATCAAGGACATGGGACTGCATCCATGCCTGGCAAGCTCCAGGTGAAAGTGGGTATCTGGGGCCTGGCACAATAGCCTAGTGGCTAAAGTCCTTGCCTTGAATGCACTGGAATCTCCTGTGGGTGCCAGTTCTAATCCTGGCAGCCCCGCTTCACATCCAGCTCCCTGCTTGTGGCCTGGGAAAGCTGTTGAGGACAGCCCAAGGCCTTGGGACCCTGCTTCTGTGCAGGAGACCCAGAAGAGCTCATGGCTCCTGACTTCAGATCGGCACAGCTCTGGCCATTGCAGTCACTTGGGGAATGAATCATCAGACGGAAGATCTTTCTCTCTGTCTCTCCTCCTCTATCTATATATCTGACTTTGCAATAATAATAATAATAAAGTGGGTATCTGTTCTTGCAACCAAGTTCCACGTCTCACAGAAGCTACAATGTAGAGGCAGGGCTGTCTCCACCTTTCTCCTCACTTTTGGTCATTTTCTGCTTGCACCACAGTCCCTTTAGCACATCTGGACATGTGAGCATATGAGAAGTCTTTAAAGTATTCATGAGAATTGTCTATTCTGAAAAAACAAAATGATGCATGAGTTTTGAAACTGTTTTTTTTTTTTTCGAAAACAAGCTTATCTTTTAATTGCAGGTTTTCACCTGCTTGAAATTCCCTACTGTTTTCCAACTGAGGTTAATTGTGGGTAACTAAAGCCATAGAAAGTGAAATCACAGATAAGTGAGGACAATTGTAGTTAACACAGATGATAAAGGCAATTTAGTAATGCAACAAGAGGTGTTGGTGTTAGGTGTGGCAGATAAGTTACTGTGTGGCATACCCACTTCTCATTGAAACACTTCGGTCAAGTTTCAGTGACTCCATTTCTAATCCAACTTCCTTTTAATGTGCACATTGATGAACAGAGTAAAGGCTCAAGCACTCCTCTGAGGCAGACTCTCGTTTCAAGCTCCTGGCTTCAGCCTGGCCCAGCCCTGGCTGTTGTGTACACTTGAAGAGTGAACCAGTGGATGGGGGAATCTCTATATGTATTCCTCTGCTTTCCAAATAAAAAGGGAAAAAATATAATTTTTAAAAAGATTTATCTATTTTATTGCAAAGGCAGATATACAGATATACAGAGAGGAGGAAAGACAAAGAAAATCTTCCGTCCGATGATTCACTCCCCAAGTGAGCGCAACGGCTGGTGCAGTGCTGATCAAAGCCAGGAGTCAGGATCTTCTTTCAATGTCTCCCATGCGAGTGCAGGGTCCCAAGGTTTTGGGCCATCCTCAACTGCTTTCCCAGGCCACAAGCAGGGAGCTGGATGGGAAGTGGAGCTACCGAGATTAGAACTGGCGCCATATGGGATCCCGGTGCGTTCAAGGCGAGGACCTTAACCATTACACTATCGCACCGGGCCCCCAATTAAAAAAAAAAAAAACTTAATTAGCCAGTGTGTTGGTTCAGTGAGTTAATTCTCCACCTCCAAGCACCAATATTCCAAATGGGTGCCAGTTTGTGTCCCAGATGCTCCACTTCCCATCCAACTCCCTGCTTATGACCTGGGAAAGCAGCAGAGGATGACCCAAAACTTTGGGACCCTGCATGCACATGGGAGACACAGAAGAAGCTCCTGGCTCCCGGCTTGGATCAGCTTAGCTCTGGCCATTGCAAATACTAGGGGAGTGAATCAGCAGATGGAAGATCTTTCTCTGTCCTTTTCTCTATAAATTTGCATTTCCCACAAAAAGAAATAAATCTTCAAAAAAAAAAAAAAAACATGCCACAGAAGAAGAAGAAGAAGGAGGAGGAGGAGTAATAGAAGAAATGGAAAAAAGAACACTGAGGCTCACGGATAGGTAATTGCAAATTGAAGTATCGCTGAGAAGGCAGTGTCGTACCTACCAGGGCAGCTAAACATAAATCATTCCATCTTGTCAAAGAAGCAATGCTCACCCTGCTGTTGTGTGTAAGGTCTTATGTACACTTACCTCACGTCACTTCATTCACCATCTCCCTCAGAAGGAAACCGAGGTGCCAAGAGGCCCAGCCAAATCCTCTTAGGGTTCCACTGTGCATGGAGGGCTGCACATTGCAGGAGGTCTGGGACTCAGTGGCTCATGGTCCTGAGGTTTGACTGCGAGAGTGAACGTGCGACCTCAGCTTCATGTTCTCAAACAAACAGTGCAGATTAGGGAAGAAGATGGCTTCCTGTGGTCCAGCTGGGCCCTAGAGTGTCAGAAACTGGGTCAGAGGTGAGGCCATGGCCATAAGGCTGCTTTGGCTCCTGTAACAATAGTGTGGGCAACCATTCTGGAAAGCAGAACCAGGGGTGTGGGAGAAGCTCCAGGCTTTCCCAGTGAGGAAGAAATCCAGTCCTTTAGAGAGATCTAGAGGCCAACATGGTGGCAGGAACCATGGAGTTACCTCCAGAACGGAGGTGCCAGTGGAGACCCAGGGTAGTACGTCTGTACAATTAGACTGGCAGTCTTCTTGGAGTTTCATCATCTGGCTGGAGCACCCAGTACTTCTCACTTTCCTCCCCATGGACCCCAGTGTGGCCAGCTGGGCAGGGCAGGCCCCATGTGGAGGAACAGTGTGCACACACATGCATGATGCTCCCATATCAACAACAGATGGTGGCCTGAGCTCCCTGTTGGCCTGTGTGTTTGGGGCTTCAGGCTCTGGATCTTTAGCTTAGAATAACTTACCTAGCTCTGGAGGAGAACAGTTCCCCTGAATAGACCCAGGAACCCCCAGGGACCATAAATATCCTGGAGCAATTGGGAGTTCCAGGTAGAATACAGCCCCTTGGCTCACCACTCATAAGGGAGCAGCAGAGCAGCTCCAGGACCTGAGGCCAGATTCCCCTTACATATCCACAGTGGAACACTTACCACAGAGGGTCCCCTCCTGGCATGCTTGTCATTGCACTGGCATGAACTTTTCACCTGGACAATCAGCCTCTCTAATGTGCTGGGCTGGCGGTGGGAGGAGTGATGGGATTTCTTTCTACTGGCAGCATTCACTAGGGGGCTTTGCTGGACCCCCAGAGCGGCCTCCTTCAACTGCCCCTGGAAAGCCCTCAGACATCATGACATCCTTAGAACTTGTTGCACGTGCACACACGGACACACACACATCGCTTAGGTCTTAGAGTCCTGCTGCAATGACTCACCCCTTGAGAAGTCACCACAGAGGAAGACCATGGCTGCAAATGTCCACTCAACCAACGTTAACTATCAACATCAGCTGAATTGCAATTTCTGGATGAGGACCTGGTTATCAGTCTTTGAAAAGCTTCCCAGGTGGCTACAATGTGCAAAATTGATAGTCTTTCTTTTTTTAAAAAAGTTCTTATTTTTTAAGGTTTATTTATTTATTTCAAAGGCAGAGTGACAGAGAGAGGGAAACAGACCTTTTATTTGCTGGTTCACTCCCCAAATGAACACAACAGGAGTCTAGAGCTCCATCCAGGTCTCTGGTGTGGGTGGCAGGGAACCACACACAGCCTCTGTTCTAAGTGGATTTGGGCATAAAGGGGGTGGTGGTAGGGACCCCCGACATTTTTTGGTGGTTCAGATTCAAATAAAATTACACCAGGATTAAGAGGCCAGCAATATGTCCAGTGTTACTTCAACTGCTCTTACTCCAGGATATGGCTGCCTCTCCAAGGAGTTTATTCAGGGGAAATGGCTGATGGAGGACTCCACCCAATCAGACTTTCAGGGCCAATCTTTCCCATTTCAGGGGTGTTTTCTCATCTCTGGGAGAACCCAACTGAATTGCAAATTCAAAAATGTTAAGATAAGTAAGCAATGGGCTAAGTGGTTCCCAAGTCTCAGCAGGTGCAGCCTACATAAAGACCCCACATGCAATCAAAACACAGCTCCTGTCAAATTATCATAAGGAACCATTTTGCACCTGTTAGGAAGGAGGCTCTAAAAAAAAATGAAAGGACCAGGAGGGAGACATCAGAATCCTCGCACACGGTTGGTAGAATATAAAACGGGTACCATGGGAAATAAGACATTGGTTTCTCAACAAGTGGAAAAAGATAATCACTCTATTGACTCAGCAATCAACACTTGTAGATATGCATCAAAGGAAGAGAGGATTGGTGAGATTTGTGTACCCAAGTCCAAAGCATTATTTGCAATGCCCAGGAGGTGGAAGCAACCCAAGTGTCCATCAACAGATGAAGAAATAAATGTCACATGTCGCCACAATAGAATGTGGCTGATGCTGTCACAGGACATGGATGAATTTAACATTACACTAAATCAAAGAAGCATGTCATATAAGGACAAAAACTAGGATTCCACTTTAATGAGGCACCTAGAATAGTTGTATACATACAAGTTTAATGATGTTTTCTAGGGGCTTTGGAAAGGAGGGGATGGGGAGTTAGTGCTCAGTGGGTATAGGCATTTATTTGTTCATATATTTGGGGTTAAGGAACAGTGGAAAGTTTCAAGTTTTAGGTGTGTCACCCATGTCTCACAGGCTGGTGGTGGTTTTGGTGAGAACTCAAAACAGCATTAACTGTTGAGAGCAAACAAGCAGGGGCCAGCTCTGTGCAGTGGGTTAAGCTGGCATCCCACATGAGGATCAGTTCAAGTCCCAACTGCTCCACTTTGGATCCAGCTCCCTATTTAATGTGCCTGGAAAAGCAGTGAAGGGTGGCCCAAGTGCTTGTGCCCTTGTCACCTGTGTGGTAGACCCAGCTGGAGTTCAGGGTTCTCGGCTTGGGTCTGGCTGAGTGCACAGAGTAAACCAGCAGTTGGAAGGCTTTTCTCACTTTCCTCCCGCTTTGTAATTCTGTCATTTAAATACACAAATACAATCCTTTTAAGAAAGGACATCCAAAATATGTCTGTCTTCCAGAAAAAGAGAGCAAGTAGGTGAGGGACATCACCCCTGAAGGGGCAAGGACATGAGACAGTGGCTGCTGGCAGCACTTCAGGTGTCAGAGTACATGTGGCTTTCATGGGAAGTCTGGGGGTCCCAGCAGATCACCAGTGTCCATTTCCTTCTGATGAATGATTCTACAGCCTGTTCCCTATTCTGCCCAAGTTTTGGCTTGGACCTAACTACCCTTGGCTCTTGTTCTCAAATGCATGTTTACAAGCAGTGTATTTATGATCCCAAGAATCTTCTAAAGACAAGGCATCTGGGGCTGCCAAGGCAGCCACCCTGAGGCCTCAGGACAGAGCGTGCAGTCCTGGAAGGGGGAAATTTGCTTGCTCGCTAGGTTGTGCACCATCTGGAACATCTGATGGGCAACCAGGTATGTTTCATCTGCATACATCTGGGAAGAAACAGGTGTAGAACACAGGTGCTCAGGAACTGCAAGGATGGGTGGGGGCAGGAGGCTGTCACTTCACAGCCCAACATGTGTCCAGATCTGACCAATACAATGCTGCCCATATTCAGGGCTTGCTCCAACACCTCCATGCGCTCAGTGATGGGGGAACTCAGTCATCTGGCCAGTCGCCAGGTCTGGAGACCTGATGTGGTCTCCTTTGGACCTTCTCATTAAACAGTGAATTTGTCCTTAAGCCGTAGCATGAATCCCTACCCTGCAGTCTGGGCCTCTAGGGAAAGGTTTTGTGGTGATTTCCTCATCTCACCCCCATGGAAGCTGTTATATATCCCTGTGTTCAAACCCTGGGGACCCTCAAGTCCTGGCCTCCCTCAGGCTAGTCCCTCAGGAGGGACTGGCCATATGTATGGAGGAAGCAGCAGGGTCACACTTTCACGACAAGGCCTCCCTGTAACCTTTGACCCTAACCTTGCGGCCACAGTAAGGGCCCTCCCCCGACCCTGGGCAAGGTTAGCCCCTTGGGCCCACAGGCTTCTGCCCCTGCCTCTCCAGGTTAGCAGGCCAAAGCTGGCTCTGGAGAATGCCCCAGGGCCAGGTGGGGGCAGAGGGCATGGAAGCTATAGGGCTGGGCTTTGTGCATGTGTTCTTGGCCAGTTAGCAGCAGGCAGCCTCAACTTCAACTGCAGAAATTGAGAACCAAGGGAAAAAATTAAAACAAAACAAACAAACAAACCCAAAACAGAACAAGAATAAAAAAAAAAAATCAAGCCTTTTTATTCTCACAGCAGTTAATTTCAGTGATATTTATCACTCAGCCTCAACTGGGACAATATTAGACCAAAATAGCAGCAGCCTCTGGCTTTGCAAAGCCCTAGGACAAGTCTTCTCTGCCTTTTCCATCCACACTGTGGTATCTGGCTGCAGGTGCCAGGCACAGAGAGCCCTTGACCATGGGGACATACACCTTGATGCTGAACGGAGGGCAGAGCCAGGCAAAGCCGGACACACAGTGGTCCCTGGTCATGACTTGTGATTTTCTGGGTTGCAGTGAGCTTCTGGAGCCTGGAGAAACTGCCTCCACCACCTTGGCAGGATGCTCGGGCCTCAGGCACAGTAGGTGAGCAGATGAAGGCCATGCCATCATATAGTTGGCTCAGGGAAGAAGTCTTGCATGGGGCCCTGCTCCAGGGACAGAAGCAGCTGGGAAGAACAGGTCACAGGACAGCAGGCTATGTGTTGCCTTCCTTCTCCCAGAAGTCCCTGGACTCCCCCTGCAACCCCTGGCAGCTCACAGCTCTGGGGGTGTGTGGGATCCCCAGCAGTGAAGCATCACTCTCCCTTCCTTCTTCCTGGGGTTCTGGGATTTCTGCAGCATCTGAGATCCCCTACACCACAGGTGAAGCCCCCATCCATCTTGGAGTGGCTCAGTGGGGTGGGGAGGTCCTGAGACATGATGGGTTAGGATGGGCATTTCCGTCACTTCCCAGGGAAGCTGGCCCAGACTGGAGGCCAGCTTGCTTTTGCAGCTCAGGGCATGCTGTGCTCTGCCTTTGAGCCCTCAGCGCCCTGGGACTGTGTCTCATGGTCCTTTCACGCAGAGGGCAGGCCAGCGGCAGTGGCTATCTCAGGGGCTGCTTGAGCTCAAACAGGCCTGTCCCACCTTTGACGACCTTCCCGACCACAAGGCAGGCTGAAGGGGACCTCAGCTCGTCATGGGATCCTGCGGGAGAAACAAGGTCGTGAGTCAGGTGCTCAAGGGGGAGGCTGGGGGAGATGTGAAGGGCCTGGGCTGGGCTCAAGGACGGACAGGCTGGTCCTCAGTCTCTGAGGCTGAGCCTGACAGCCAGCACTGCCTCAGCGTGCGACTCCCTTTACATAGGCACAGCATATGCATCTGCTGCCTGCCCTTCCTGGCTGCCAGGACAGCACGGCCGTGTGTGTGTGTGTGTGTGTGTGTGTGTGTGACCATGTGGAAAAGTTGGGTGGGGCGAGGGAAGGTTGGGAAAAATCCGGCACTGACCCATCATGGTGGCCTGCTTCAGGAACTGGAAGCTGGTTTCGAAAGTCATCTGCTGCAGAGGCGAAGAGTTGGACCGAATCCCGAAGCGGTTCAGGGGCTTGTAGACACCCTCGAAGCACATGTAGTCGGCCACCAGGGAGAGGTGGCGAGGGTCCACGGCGATGCCTACGGGCAGGCGGGTGGTGTTAGGGAGCACAGAGGGGTCAGCTGAGCTGCTTCTAACAGTACCTTGTACCCCTCATCTGGGGAGCTCCTGTACCCCTTGCATCCTGCTTTCTACTTTGGCCAGCAGTGCCAGAACTAAGACTCTAACTATGTTTATTTGCTGGGGAGCAGAAACCCTGAAAGCAGGAGGAAGGGACTGGCCCGCCCAAAGGAAGCTTCCTCAAAGGGTCTAGCAGCGGAGGGGAGAAAGCCCTGAGGGCGCCACAGTAATGGCACTGCCACCCAGATACCTTCCCCTTCGGGGACTCCTACAGTGGTCGTGTCTCCAGAGTGCACATACCCGCTCCATGCACACCCAGTTCCAGCTCGGTGCCAGCTTGCCTGGCCAGCACCAGCTCTCAGGATGCTTGCCTTACCATAAACGGCAAACACGTCCTTGATCTCCTTCTCGATCACGCGCAGGGCAGCCTCGATGCCATATGTGTTGGCCATGGCATGGATGTCATTGGTGTAGAGGCGGCGCAGGTCCAGAATCTGAAGGGGTGGGAGGAAGGAATGTTGTTGGTGGTGAGTGAGGGGTGGGGACAGCGGCCTTGCGGTCCCTTCCTGCTGAGTGGAGCAGATGATAAAATGTAGAGAGGCTGCCCGGGATGAGCAGGAGGTGAGGCTGTGGGTTCTCAGCTCTGTGTTGCTGTCATTATCAGAGTCCCAAGAGGACCAGCGGTGAATGCCTCAGCAAGTCATGTTGTTTAGGCATGAACGGACCTGGCTCGCTTTTAAAGGAATGCCTCTTATACGACATCAGTCACCCCTGGGAACCAGGGCAGCCACCTACAATGTGAACATCAAGCTCCTGGGGTGCTCTGTGTGGGGAAAGGCTGCTCACAGGAGCAGCAGGAGGCCGTAGGGTCCAAGTGCACAAGGCACAGGGAACTCTGCTGGCTTAATAGGAGCAATGGAGAGTGGGCTGGAGGGTCCTGTTCCTCAGTGTTCTGTGAGGGGAAACCCTTGTAGCCCCAGGGCCTGGCGGAGAGCCAGCTGGAAGGACCTGCAAGTCGAAAGTTCACAGTCCAGTTGAGAGGGCAGATGCTGCTGGGCAGTAGGTGGGATGGCAGTGCTGTGAACAGTGTGGGTGCTTGGGTACCTCAGCACCCACAACCTGGATGCACAAGCCATACCAGAAGGGCCAGGGGTCACTGGCTAGGGGACAGTCCCTAGGACAGACAGCTCGAGGGCAGGGCCACTGCCCCGACCTGGGGGACACACCTACCTCTGCGTACTTGAACAGCTCCTGCAGGTTGATCCCCTCCGTGTTGAGCACCAGTTCCTTCTCATTGTTACTGTTGGTTGTCTCATTCAGGAGGCACCGCGTGATGCCCTTGGTGGTATAGATGACAGCGCTTTGGGCCAAGGACACAATCAGGGAGCTCATGTCAAAGTTAATGTTCATCAGAGGAAGCTTCATGGTCACCTGCAGGAGGAGCGCGTGCTGAGTGGCGGTGGGGAGAGCCATGGCCCCATGGCAGATCCTGACAAGGCCTTCCTGGTGAGGTCCTTGGCTGAGAGGGTTGGAGCTGAATCGCCCAGAGCAGTGTAAGAAGTGTCAACTTTTACAAATGGTGGTGAAGACACTGAGACCCAGCCCATGCCACACTGTCCCAATGTCCTTTGCTCATGCACAGTCCCCGGTATGTGTTGTTTTATGCATGTGACCCCTCCAGTGAGTCTCAGTCTGCATTACTGAAGGGGAACCCTTTGATTCCCCTTTGGATCAAAGGGAGGACACAGGGTAAGCCTGTGCAGATGTTGAGGGAAACACAAAATCCCTCACTCTGAGAATACATTAGGGGGTCCTGTCGGGGAAGCTGGTGTGTTGCTGGAATGCCTGCAGACATATTTGCTGCACTTGGTGGAGTGGTAAATGAAATGCTGCATTTGAAATACCAAGGCCTGGTGTGATGGCACAGTGGCTAATCCTCTGCCTTGCAAGTGCTGGGATCCCATATGGGCACCTGTTTGTGTCTCAGCTGTTCCACTTCCCATCCAGTTCCCTGCTTATAGCCTGGAAAAGCAGCGGAGGATGACCCAAAGCCTTGGGACCTTGCACCCATGTGGGAGACCCAGAAGAGGTTCCTGGCTTTGCATTGGCTCAGTTCTGGCCATTGCAGCCATTTGGGGAGTGAACCAGCAGATGGAAGACCATCCTCTGTCTCTCCTCTCTGTAAGCTTGTCTTTCCAATTAAAAAGAAAAAAAATACTACTAGGACCTAAAAGGTCACACCAACATACTGGAACCACTGGAGATAACTGGCTCATGAGGGGTCTGAAAGTGACATTGTGAGGCTGAGCTTTGGAGTAGAGGGTCCATAGCTGTTACCAGACCCTAACAAGGGCCCGGTGTTGGCAAGGGGGCAGCCGATCCCCACAGGGCACGTGTACAAGGAACGAGCAGATGCTGAGAGGGCTAGCCAGGAGCACGGGGTTCCACAGTAGGCCAGCCAGGAGTGTGGGGCATTGCAACAGGCTGGCTATGCCAGCACACTGACCTGGCACCACAGGCTTTCCTCAGTGTCGTACTGATAGTCCTCGATGAACGAGTGGGCCTCTCTCACGGCCTGTACCCGGCGCTCCACTGACTCTGCTGCCTGGGGCTTCCGGCTGTGCAGGGGCTCCTGGGGCGTGTCATCCTCGGGGCCCAAGTCGCCCTCGGCATTGTCACCTGGCTCTTCTTGTGCCTCGTGGGTGCCTTCCGCCTGGGTCTCTTCATCTTCATTCTCTTCTCCCTCCTTCTCCTCCTCCTCTTCCTCACTCTCATAATCCACCTGGCAGGAAACGGAGCATAGCTGTGTTGCTGGAGGTGGCTGCATGGTGCTCACTTGGATCCTGCCAGTAGACCCAGCAGCCCTGCAGAGGTGATGTCTGGCCTCCGCCCATGAGACCTCATTCACACTTCAGGTTTCTGTGCTCTGGGCCAGCCCCTCTTGAGGCAGTGTCACCCCCCCCCCCCCCCCCCCCCGTCTCAGCATGTCCTCAGCACTCATCCACTTGCTGCAGGCCTTGCATGTGTGTACCCTCCCACAGCCCCGCCCTCTGTGATGCTGACAGTAGGGGACTGCATCTGGGAGTGGGTACTGTATGCTAGAGCCAGCTTTCTTGGCTTCAAATCTAATTCAAATCCAGGGACAGTCGGATCTAGAGGGCAGCCCTGGCCCAAGTCCTGTCCCCTAAGCCCCGCTGGTTCAGTGGAGACCTGGGGCTTCAGGTTTCCGGTGGGCAGGGCCACACACCCAAGGCGCCCCTCACCTCCTCCTCTTGCTTCTTCCTGCGTTTGGCATCAGAGGCATCAGCATCGCCCTCCTCAGCTTCAGCATCCACGATGTGGCCGTCCTCGTCCTCGTCCCCTTCCTGCTCTCCCTGTGGGTTGGGGAGCACAGAGGAAAGGATCGGCTCAGCATCTAGTGCTCAGGGAATAGTGAGTGACTCACCTGTTCACCCATCCATCCACGCAGCCATCAACACATCCACCGGCCACCTTCCCAGCTCTCTACCCAGGCCCAGTCACCCCCTGCCCACCATCAACCCTCCATCGGGTGTCTGTGCTGTGTAGTCAATTCAATGCCCTTTCAGTCTTCATATGCAAATCAATTCACCTTACAGATTTATTTTTGAAAAGTTCTTTCATTTGAAATATGGCACGTCATCTTTAAAAATTAAAGACAGGGGCCAGTGTTATGGCACAGTGGGTTCAGCATTCCATATGGGTGTCAGTTTGAGCCCCAGCTGCTCTATTTCTGATCCACCTCCTTGCTAATGTGCCTGAGAAAGCAGTGGATCATAGCCCCAGTGCCTGGGCCCCTGACACTCATGTGGGAGCAGGGATGAAATTCCAGGCTCTTGACTGTAACCTGGCCCAGCTCCGGCTGTTGTGATCATTTGCAGGAGTGTATCAACAGGTGAAGATCTTTCTCCATCTCTTCCTCTTTATCTCTGTAAATACATTATTACATCTTTTAAAACAGTAATAAAAATAGGTTCTAGGATTCAAGTCCCTAAGAAATAAGGTAAATAGGGCCCAGTGTGGTAACCTAGCAGCTAAAGTCCTTGCCTTACACGCGCCGGGATCCCATACGGGCACCGGTTCTAATCCTGGTGACTCAGCTTCCCATCCAGCTCCCTGCCTGTGGCCTGGGAAAGCAGTCAAGGATGGCCCAAAGTCTTGGGACCCTACACCCACATAGGAGACCCGGAAGAGGCTCTGGGCTCCTGGTTTTGGAATCAGCTCAGCTCCAGCTGTTGTGGCCATTTGGGGAATGAATCACTGGATGGAAGATCTTCCTCTCTGTACATCTGACTTTCCAATAAAAATAAAATAAATCTTAAAAAAAAAAAAAAAAGAAAGAAAGAAGGTAAGTATTGTTCTAACTATTTTTGAACAAACCCAGTTGTGGGGTGGGGGATGAGGAGGAAAGGCTGTTTAGGGGAGACAGTTTTCTCCCCCTGACACTGGCTTGTTTCTTGTCGCTTCCTTCTGAGTAGATCTAGAATGAAGATCACCTAGCCCTCCAAAGTTCCATGCTTGTTTGCGCTTGAGCTAGCCAGTCAGTGAGCTCACTGCATAGGAGACATGGTGTTTTTCTCTGATCTTAGAGAGGTGACGTGAGACCACCTGGCCAGGTGGGGATTCCCATTCCACATCATTTCCCCCATCTACTTGATGTGGCACCATTATTCTCAGACGCATGCCTTCCTGCCCCTTCCTTTCTCATCACCATGGCCAAACTCTCTGTTGTCTGGTTTCTGCTGGGGCCCTGGAGTTGCAAGTTCACATGACTTGAAACCACACAAAGGACTTCCAAGCCAGACCACATCATTCTGGAGGGCAGCTTCCCTGTTTCACTTGTTACACTAAGAATTAAATGTTGCCTCATGGCTCTCTCTGCGTGACATGACATAAAGCAGGGGCTGACCAGAGGAAGGCGCTCCGGAAGCAGGGAGAATAGTCACAGGACCAACCTAAGAAGTGAATCCCATGTTCTTCTGGGCCTGGGACCCCATGTAGGTCCCCTGGGGATTCACTCACCTGGTTCCTCCCTGACTGCTCAGCATCATCTAGATCGCGCTGTGTCGCTCTCCGAGTGTTCACGCTCCTGAAAGCTGAGGCTCTGCTGTTCTTCTTTTTGATGGATTCCATCAGAAGTTTGAAGAATCTGAAACAGGCAGGAGGTCAAGTGGCCCCCTTTTCGTGTCTGGTTGCAGGGGCAGGAGGTTGAGCACTTTCTAAGAGGACTGGCCCCAGGATAGAGGCCGGGCCTCTCCTCTCTGCTCCCTTTCTCCTCTTGCCTGTTGTCACAGGCCGGGCCTGGGCCTGTGCCATGCCACCCCATGGGGTATGGCTTGAACACAACGGCCAGCTTGCTGGGCTTTCATACCCTTCTCAGGAAAATGTGCACATCAGCATGCGCCATGCCATCTTGGTTTTAGGCTAACACCATCCCCCGTCTGACACCTTTCTCAGGGCCCTGCAGCAGCTCTCATAGCCAAGTTTGGGGAGCCCAGCCTGAGAGGAGGACTTTGCCTAGCCTGCCGCTGGCGGCATCTCTGGAAAGGAACTGCCACCCCTTTGGCGGGGGAAACCAAGAGGTATGACAGAAAATGCCAAGACTTCAGAAGAGTTCGGCAGAAGTACAAGGGATAACTGGCTAAATGATGGTGTCAAGCTAATGGATTAGACCACAGCACCTGAAAGGACCTGCCTGGAGCCCCTTGTCCCTTCTTCTACAATTCCTCGGGACCTCACCCTCTCATCTTCCCCAGGCCACAAGAGCACACCAAAGTCCGTTGCTGGCAACTGTAGGAGGCAGCAGGATCCCCCCTGCACACTCAGTTGCCCACCCACCCTGGCCCTCCTTGCCTCGCACCTCCAGGCAGGCTTCTTTCCTTGCCTCCCACATTCATCGAGCAGCCACCATGGGCCTGTCTGTGCTAGCCCTGGGGACAAGCAATGAGAAGCCGGGCTTCTGGCCCTTAAAGAGCTTGGGATCTCATCTTGAAAAAGTGTGTTAAATGTACAGTACCAGGAGTGAACATTTCATGCTATCTGGTGAGCTAGGGAGCGGGTTAGTCTGCTCATTCAAACCGAAGAATGTGACTCTGCCCCCTTGTTATTTATTCATTCAAAAATTTCAAGGCTTACACTTGGTTTTGCTGAGATTTCGGCCACTGGCAGAAAAAAAATGCTCTGCATACATTAATCTAGTAAGCACTTGTTCGCCATGGGACAGGGCCATCAGGGCTGAGGGACAGGAGGTGGGAGAGATGCTTCTGAGAGGACAGTCAGGTTCAACTTCCTGTCGTGTCAGACTGGAAAGGAAGGCCCCAACCTCCACTGCAACATGGGACCACTCTCAGCTCCTGCACGAGGCTAAGCTGGCACAGAATAGAGACAGATTGCCTTGGAGTGGGGCGTGGGCTGCTTCCTTCTGCTGGGGACTGGGGCTTACTGTCCTGTCGCCTCAGGTGCCCCTGCCACCAGCATTCAACAACCCACCTCAATCCCTAACTGTGCTCCTGATCCAACAACCCCTGTGTGTGCTTTGGGACTTTTTTCAAGCTTTTTGTTCTATCAGCAAATTCCTTGGCCCTTCTTCTACCCTCCTTCTGAAGGCAGCAGCTAAGTGTCGGTGCCAGCTCCTCCAAGGAGCCTTCCCTGATTCTCCCAGCTGGCAATCCTCTCTACCTTGCTTGCCTCTTTCGGTGACCAGGAGTGGTAAGAACTGGTAGAAGGCAAAAGAGCATGGAATCTCTGGAGTAGGGGGTGGCAGACACTTAGCTAATGGGCCAGAGTTCTTCTGGAGGTGCCAACAATGTGCCCTCTGTGATCCTGCCAGGAGAAGGGTGCAGCTGGCCCCAGGGTCTGGTTACGGGAGGTCGCATTAATCATCAGACTGTGGCAGCTGAAAGGGAGCCGGCAGGGAAACCTCCCACGCCCCTCTAAATAGTTGAGCACCAAAAACACAATCCTTGGTTGTTTCCTAAAGAGCCTGACAACAGCTCCACCACCTGCTGTTGAAGGTCAGGTTCACAGAGGCCAGCTCTGCAGATGCTGCCAGCTCAGTCACTTTGCAGCTGGGGACTGGCACCACTAGAACGTATGGCTCTGAGGTCTGGCTCCCTGCTCTTTGCCCCTGGCCACCATCTAGCTAATTCGCCCCAAGTCCTCCAAGGGAAAGGTGGCTGTCCACACAGACACAGCCAGAGGCCTAACGGTACCTATATATACCTTTCTGTTCTTTGCATCTCCAATCTGCGTCATAAGTCTTAGGATCCTGCAGCTGGGAGACAATGAAGGGAGAGGGAAGTGGTGGCGGGAATAGAAACAAAAGGGCATGGTAGAGATTAGGGAGAAGGAAGTGGGGAGCTGGCAGGAGAAAAGGCTTCTTGCACAAGTGTTGCTCTTGGAAAACATGCTGTCCTCCCCGGCGCTTCCTATGGGCTGGCAGAAGCCTCTCGTTCCCAGGACTGCCGGCTGCTTGGGTCTGACCACGAGAATTCAAACTACAGCCACCTGGTGGGCCTCACCTGGGCCCGAGGGCCTGCCTGCCACACGCCCAGCGCTCTGTTTATTGCAGCTTTCCAAGCGCCTGAGCAAAGCACAGATTAAGAGCTGAAGGAGCACCTCACTCCTGGGCACAAGCCAGGGTTGTTCACTAGGAGAAACTTGCAAAGGGGACTATTCACAATCCTGCAAAGTAATGTGAGTGCAAAGAAGCTGAACCCAGCTGGTGACATGCTTCATGCCACCCTGCCTTTGTGGCAGGGGAAGAGAAACAGGGTAACTCAGAGTATGCCCACTCTTGGACACTCTCCAGAGATGACTTGATTCTACTTCCCACTTCCCTGAGAAGGGCTGATGGGCCGGCACAAACAGCTGCCCCATCGGGGAGTTAACACTCCTTGCTGTTAATTAGCAAGCAGGCAGGCTGCTGCTTGTCCAGGTTTCCTGTCACCTTGCCCAGTGTCCCAGAGAGAGTTAGCCTAAAGGGGACAAACTGCCTCATCCTAGGGAGGTACCAACACGGGTGTTGCCGAGGGCCTGGCCAGCCACAGCTGTGTCCAGGAACTGTCATTTGGTGCAGCAGACATCTAGTCAGAGAGCCCTGTCCGAAAGGCTGTTACATCCGAGCTTGGCTCTCTCATGTCCACCAGCCTAAATGCCACCTGCCCAGTCAGCCCGAAGCTGGGCCCCCTCTCAGGACAGACCTGTCGCTGTGTCTGCCCCTGTGACTTGACCTTGAAGAGGCAGCACTCAGAACTGCAACTGCTCTGGGTGACAGACCGTGTGCAGAGGCCCATGGCAGGGTGCTACCCACAGGTAGGAGCTACGTGTCTTTCACAAAAACACTTGCAAAAACCTAAGAATTAGGTGCTGGTGCTCCAAAATTAGGAGGCTTCTGTTTTCATCAAAGCAAATGCAAGCAGCCAGGTCAGCAGAGAAAGAAAGTTCTATTCTTTTTTCCTTCAATGGGAAGATCTGGCTGGTCTGGCCCATAAGCCTGCACCTGCTCAACTGATGCTGGACCCCTTGGAATGAGTTCTACTGGGTTCAGTCATTTGGGGAGCCCCCAGTCTGCAGTTGTTTGAGCTTGCCCAGCCCCCAACGATGGGCAGCCAGCAAGTTACAAGGCTTGACTAGTTTATCCCAACTTGTCCCACTCCCTGCAAAGCCCTCCTTGCTCCTGTGCACCCAGCGCTGTGGCTGATGTTGCAAATGCCCAATGGTCACTTGCACTTATGTAAGAAGCCAAAGGTTGGCTCATGTAAAGACTGAGGTTTGGGGGCAGCATGCACATTGCTTGCATCTTCACAATATAAACACACTGAGAGCCAGGTTAGGCTGCCTGAATCCCATGTGGTCAAACACGAATTCCACACACAGAGGCAGTATGACGATGGGGCTCCCTTCTCTCTTTTGCACATATTCCCATCTCTTAATGTTCACGAGCCCAGGACAACTAATCCAAGAGGAGGAAATGGCTTTAGGGAGTGAATGTGTGGCTAATGGCATACCCACAAGCCACATGAGAGGTGACGCTTCCAGATAAGGCTGTCAGGCCTTTCAAGAGCTACTTTCCTTCAAGAGCTCATTCGAGCAAGAGCGCCACCTCCAAGGAGTCCCATGGGTTCTTAGGGTTAAGGTCAACAGCAAAAGAGGTCCAAACCCTGACCTTGTCTCCATGAAGTGCAGGATGTCAGCGGGTCTCAGGCACTTCTCCTGCTGGTAGTATGCATGTGGCAGGAACTGAAACCGCAGCTCGTACACCCGGAATTTGTTCTGCTTTTCTCCCATGCAGAAGGACTCCTGAACATCCAGTTTTTGCAATACCTACAACCAGATGGGCAGAGAGAAATGGACCTGTCCAGGTGCTGGGTGCTTGGCGATTTAGGATTTGGAGGGGCAGCAGCTGGGCCTCAACCCTAAACATCCCCAGAACATTCAACTAGTGTGCATTTCCCAATGGCAGGGTGGGTAAGGCGCAGAGCCTTCAGAAAATGGCCTGTTTCTGTTAGATATGAGTTCCATAGAAGCTGGTAAACTAAGCTATCCCAAGCAGATTTCTGATTTTATGTTCCAGGCCCAGGAGGATCCTGCAAAACTAATGACGATCTTAACAACATCTTGATTTGTGGCTGCTCAGCGCATGGCAGAGGCAGCGCCTATCTTGCTTGTGGATCTGAGCCATTCGCAACAGTCAGCAAAGTCAGTTCCGTATCAACTGTGGGGGTGGGGACCCAGGAACATGCCTGTACCGCAGCTGCAGCTGGGGCACGACGGGGACAGTTACCTCTCCTAGGCACACCCGAGTGAGCTGCTTCTTCAGGCTTTTCACTTTCTTCTGGGCTTTCTTGGTGTTGAACACTGGCACGCTCATCATGGGTGTCTTGATGTTGGCACTGGCCACCATGAGAATCTCCCGGAGCCTGTAACAGACCATGGGTACAGCTGATCATCGGAGGGAATGACTGCCCAGCAAAAGCAGAGCTTCTCAGGGTGTCAGTGCTCTTCTCAGATCCGACAGAGGCTATGTGGTCTCGCATGGGAGGATGCCCATAGTGTGAGAATCAAACAGGCTTGCTTCCAGTCACAGCAGGTGCTTATGCAGAGCCCGGCTCTCCCAGACCAACTGGACAGTATGCCTCAGCCTCCTGCGTGCCCCGCAAAGTCAAGAACCCATGTGGGGTCCACCTACCTGTAAGAAGTAGTGGCAGGGCCAGCGACTGATGCAAGTGGGCCTGACCCTGCACTCTTCCTCCTCAGCCAATGGCCATCAGACTGCAGTGTGCATCCACTAAATGAAGGACCAGGTCAGCTGGGTCAAGTCAACAGCCGCCTTGGAGTTGGGCAACCAGATGCCCTGCCTGGGACTTGTTAGCATCACCTTTGCTTGTGAGTGTACAGCATCTTGGGTGACTCTGATGTAGGCACATGGACAATGGTGATTCCTGACATGTTGCAGAGATGGGCTGGGATCGAGAAATTCCAGGCCCACACTGATATGTGCCCATTTCTCACTAGCTCTCGCTCTCCACTGCATGACACTTTCCCTGGGAAGGTGTGAGCACAGATCCAGGCCTGCGCATCCTCACGGCCACATACCTTGGAATACCCAGGGTGACGTTCATCTCGCCTCTGCCTGCGAAGTGGAAGGTATTCAGGGTCATCTGTGTGGAGGGCTCCCCGATGCTCTGGGCAGCCAGCAGGCCTACAGCCTCGCCTGGGTCGCACAGGGAGCGCTGCCACTTCAGCTGCAGCAATGTCCTCAACCTGCAGAAGGCGAGGGTGATGTGGGTCAGGATCAGACAGCGCAGATTAGTGATACCAAAAAACCCGGAAATGCAGACCCCTGCTTCTGTCTTGCCTTGCTTTTCCCAGGCATGTGGTCTCTCTAATCTTTAAATTCATCCCCCACTTCATGCCCCACCAGTGACCCTGGGGCTATCCCCAAGTCACACAGCACAGAGCCCAGAGGGATGGCTGAAGTGCTGGACGCTGCTGCTTGGTCTGTCCGTTTTTGCTCCAGAGGCTCCTGTGTCCACCCCATGCTGGTTACTTCCAACTTCCACGCAGTCAGGATTTCTGGGTCAGATTCTCTTTGCTTTGCCCACTCCATACTGCCCTGGGTCCTGGGATCACATGGGGGCTAGGTTCCTTGGCTTTGCTTAGGCATGTCTACCAGGCTCAATCCTCTTCCCTGCCTTGGCCCTGATGAGGATCAGGTGTCCACCTCTGCTCACCTGATCAAGACCCACCCACCTCTCCCCTGCTGGGGCCTCAAACCAGGAAGCCATCCTCTCCTTTAGGAGAGGGGCTGCAAGGCAGAAATGACCTCCCACACATGCCATACCACAAACCAGCGCCATTACCTGTCCAGAGAAAGCTCTGATTTCTCATAAGTAGTTTCTGCTTGAGCTGCCCACTCTTGACTGTAGTCATCAACCTTCTTTTCAAACGTCTCAGACACAGACCCCAAGTAGATGTCTGGGCGCCAGACGGAAAGACTGGGGTCAGGGCAAGGGGCTGCCTTCTTTTGGTACTTCCTTCGGCTCTGCTCGTCCAACTCATACCACATCTGCAGCATCTGTAAGAGGGGAAGGATGGGTCTCAGCTATGCGGAAAAGACCAGGAACAGACTGCTCCTCCTAGAAAGCTTGCAGACCTACAGAAACGTTGCTGAATGGAGTACCTTACCCCTCAATGCATGCAACAGGGAGGAAGTTAACAAGGCCCAGGGCACACTGCCTGACTAGGACTATCAGTTTTTGTCCTGGTCCAGTCAAGTCCAAGTGCAATGATTATGTAACTTAGACTGTCCAAGCTTAGATTCTTTTAGGGTAACATGAATGATGATGCTGGGACCCAAGGTCAGACCAGGACTGTCCTTGGTCCCCACCTGGACAGCTATCATGAGTCACATGACTGGGCTAAACCATCATATCCTAGGAACTGGGCTCTTTCACATGCACTGTGCTCCCCCAAGCCCGTGCTCCAGGCTACCCATGCCTGACAGCTTCAAAGAACTCAGCTGTTTTGACCAATCCTCCCACCCCATCTCCAGCAGCACACAGGGAGAGAAAAGTGAAACTGGACATAATGTCCTTGACCAGGGCTCCTGTCCAATGGCCTCTGCTACTCCCATTCCTTCACTCATGGGGTGGTGAGGAACCCCTCAAATCATCAACCCTAGTAAATTTCCCCAACTGTACCCTCAGCCTGTGAAAAGTCCACTCCTCACCTTGAATTTGAGTGTCATGTGTCCTGACTGACTGGGAGCAAAGCCAGACCCCATTATTAACCCCTCTGTTAGGCATCAGCAGCACCCCACGTTCCCCCTCTGCATCACCTGCTGAGTTGCTGGGCTGCGGCCATTCTGGTTTGTGCCCTCAAGGTTCAGGGCCCTCACGGCCGCCTGGATTTTCTGGGAGTAGCGGAGGAAGGCACCGGTTCTCAGCAGTGGGTTGGCGTGCTTGCTTTGCCATTTTTTGATGGCTCGGGAGTGACGCAGAGCCTTCTTACAATCTGCTCTGGCTAAAACTTCATGGAGATGCTTCGATTTCATTATTACCTGGATATACAGACCGTGCACAAAGAAATGAGGGCATGGTGGAAAGACCACATCACACATCTTCTGGGGTATAGCTGGCCAACCTGGAGCCTGTGCTTTGTGCAAACTGGACTTGTGAACTGGTGGTCTTGGGAACTGAGGGTGCTATGAGAGGTTAGTTCTCTCAGCACCGCTCCAAGACATGATGGGAAGGGAGGGCAAGTTGGGAGCGACAGCCAAAGCTCTGGGATACCTGCCAGCATGGAAAGGATCCAGCCCTAGACACAACCCTCAATTCTGCCATTGGTCTGATGACCTTGGAAAGGCCACGTCCATTTTCATTTCCCAGTCTGCAGAAGGGGGTGACTGTGCAGTCAATGCTGGCTGTCGTTATCGGGGCAGTAAGGTGTGAAATCTCCAGCCGTATCAGAAGGGCCTGGGTCCAAGCACTAGCTCTGCCATTCCTCAGCTGGTTATTGGAACTTCACCACTCAGTTGCAGAGATATATGTGCTGGGCTGGAGTGGGGATGAAATCAGTGTTTGCTGTAAGCATCAGGTTAGGGCCAAACACAGTGGAAATGTTGCTAGATGTAGGTGCTATTTCAGAGGGGCCTGTGCCCAACTCGTGGGTGATGACAGTCCATGAGGGGCTCTGAGAATGTCAAGTGCTTCAGGGTACTGACAGCTACATGCCCTCTGGCTCTGCTCTTCAATGGCCACTCTAAACACAGGGTGGGAGACCCACTGCCCGGAGTGCTACCTCATAGTTGCTGGCCAGGAAGGGAAACTGCTTGGGCTGCAGGAACTGCGTCTTGGGGATGTCCAGGCCATCCTCTCCGTACAGGAACTGCACCACGCTGCCATCGCTGTCGCGTACCGTCAGGTCGTACTGGACAACAAGCCCCTCCAGGTGCTTGATGATGCACCTGTAAGGAGACTGTGAGCTCAGGACTGCCAGGATCGCCTCTGAAGGGGAACTGGGGCCAAATGGTGAGGAAGAAAAAGGGGGAGACTGCTGTTCTACAGGAAAGTGAGACTTCAAGACCGGTGGCTCCGATATTCCAGGCTCTGGGATATGGCACCCTCACCAGCCAGGGGTCATGTGGCTGGGAGGTTTTCTGGTGAGAGAAACTGTAGGTGCATGGTTGAGGGGCTTGGCTGCCAATGCTTTACGCAGGCCTGCACCTATCCTCTAGCGCTGGGACACCACTGGTGCTTCACTCTTGTGCAACACAGAGTTGCCCTGGGGACCTGAGTCCTTAGCTCCATAATGTGAGTGAGGCAGAAAACTGGTGTGGCTTCCTGGATTCCATTAGTCCAGTGACAGGCAAGGAGCCCAAGGGGCACCGGACCTACATGTGGATGGGTTTTCCCCAACCCAGCGGCCTTTGACCTTGGTCCTCTTGGTTAGCTGCCTCCCTCCACCTTTCCCATGCCCTGGCCCCTTCTTTGTGACCCTGGTTACCGTCTCAGTCTCTCCCCTTGCCATCTGAAATGGATCAGATTTGCCACAATTTCCCCCTCACCTCCTGCCCCCATCCTCAGCTCTGAGAACAGAACGGTTGGTGATGCCTGGCTCAGGGCCTTGCAAGGCTGGTACTGTACAGCCACTGCTCCCTTTGCCCACACACTGGCCTGAGAGTGAGTCTTCAGTGCTCTGTTCTGCTGGCCTTCCAGGCTCTGGCAGCTGCCTTCACTGCATTTTGTCTCTCAGGGCCCACTGTCCACTGTAATGTTCTGGTCCTACCACCTCAGGCACACCGGCTCCTTTCTGACAGGTGTATCACACGGAAATTTGTGCCTGTATCCCACTTGATTTCAACGTGGCTTGAGAATTCTTGCATCCACATGGAATCTCCCACCTCCAGACCTATTTGGTCATTTATCTATGTATTTATTTTTAAACACAACACATGTATTTGTGACCCTCTTAAGGGGGATGCAGGTGTAGCCCCTCACCAACATGAGCTAGATCCACAGAGGAGGGACACTGGACCCGATGCCCTGGGTATCTGTGCTCCACAGGGCACAGTGACCCCACAGGCAGCAACTCACAGCCGTCACCCCTCCCCAAGGTGTGCATGTACCCCAATCCCGCCCTTTACCACCTGTCCAGCACAGGTGGACTATGTTTTAGGAGTCTGAGGAGAAAGGCCTGAGAACAAGGTGTGCAGCATTGGGAAATGGGGAGCTCACACCAGAGTTAGGATGGGTGGCAGGATGTTAGAGTGAGCCATGAGCCCCGGCTGGCAACTCAGCAGGGTTCCCTGAGGACCTGACTTAAAATCCAGACCTGAAGACTTATTTTTTACCTTTTCTTCCACTCCCACCATCATTTCTAGCAGCATGGGGTTTCTCGGGGCTCCAGAGGAATCATTATAACAGCATAGCCATAGCTGAGCCACACACACTGCACCCCAAGGGAGGAAGGCTGGAGGGCTGTGACCTTCCCTCCCAACCTGTGGGCACCCTGGGGTCAGGCCTCATTTGGCTCAAGTTGCCATCTTCCATCCTCCCAGTGAGGCGGGCAATGGGAGATGTTTCATTTCCTCCCAGAACAGAGCAAACAAGGTTAGTGCTGGGGAACCATGAGATGACACTTCATCCCAAGATAGCCACACCTCAGGCCTGGAATTTTCCACACTGACCATGCTGCTAGCCCTCTCTGCCAGCCAGCTCACTGCCACCTGAGACAAATTTTCACAACCTTAGCCCCCCTGCTCTGGGCAAGGTAGCCCACAGACTGTGGGGAACCTCTACCAGTCTGTTAGAGGAGACATACGTTAGATTTTTTTTTTTTTTTTGGTCTCAGATCATCTGTGGGGATTTTTAAACATTTTTTTTTCCCCACCCAAGGAATTGTCAATAAAAAAGGAAAACAATGACAGAGGCTCAGGGCCCTGCGACACCAGCTCCTCTCAGCAGTGCAGATTCCTGGGAGTTCCTTACCTCTGGAGGTAACCGGAACGGCTGGTTTTCACAGCAGTGTCGACCAGGCCCTCGCGTCCGGCCATGCAGTGGAAGAAGAATTCCTGTGGGAGGATGGGACGGTGTCCCAGAGATGGGACTGAGCACAGGTGTTTCCTGATGTGTGCAAGCTGGCCATGCCCCCAGCAGCCTTTGCCTCCGCCCATGCCAAGCTTTTTGACCACAGCCTATAGGAACCCACAGTGCAAGCAGGCCCACACAGACACCTGGCATAAACAGCTAGTGCAATGCTTGAAAGGCTGCTTGGAAGGCCTGTATTCCACATGGTAAGTGCCTGGGTTCAAGCCCAAGCTTTGCTTCCAATTCCAGCTTCCTGCGATTGCACACACTGGGAGGCAGCTGGTGATGGGCCCAAGTATTCTGGTCTCTTCCACCCACGGGGAGATCCAGACTGAGTTTCAGATTCCTGACTTTGGTCTGGCCCAGCACTGGTTCCTGTGGGCATGTAGGGAGTGAACTAGGAGATGGAAAATTTTTGTATCCCCTTGTCAGTCAAGTAACAGTACAAAAAATATGCAACTCAAACTCAAATACAAACTTCAAGGCACTATCCCCTCTTTTATCTACAGGACCCACTCAGCGGTTTCCTTTGCCACTCTACTCTATCCACCACGATAATTTCTTGATGGACTAAGGAGTCATAGTCAGAACTTGACAGACTCTGATCTACATTAATGCCCCACCACCCTTTGCCGGGGGCCACAAACAGCCAGAGCAGAGACCACGTGGGCCATGGAGGAGCCTGTGCAGCGGTGGAGAGCCTTAGCACTCACAGATTGCTCTGCTCAGAGTTATCCCTTCAGAGAATTGTCACCCCAAGGAACAAAAGGCACTAGAGTTTCAAGAAGCATTTCAGGCAAGCAACTCTTCTCTTATGGAAGAATTCTGTTGCTGTTATTGACAAAAGCAAAATTAGGCATTTGCTATGTCTAGTCCTTTCATTCCCCCACCTGAAGGAGTTGTGGGAGGTGCTTAGGCACTGGCGCCTGTGACCTCCATGACATTCCTTTTGACAATAAGTGACCTCCATGACATTTCTTTTGACAATAAGAAGACTCTGGTGAGTGGTATCCCCACTTCATGTGCAGGTGCAAAAAGATGGAAGATGGGCCTGGGCTCCTTCACCTTTCAAACAAACGTTTTTTTCCCTGAGCACCTACCTTGGGCTAGCTCCACCATGCTGACTGAACACTACATGGTCACATCCTCAGGGACCCTCAGGTCTTGTGAGGAAGCAGCAAATGGCTTGGCATTTATCACCTGATTACTTGATCAGTCTTGCTATGTTGGTAGGGGGAGTGGTTATAGATCACCCACATGCTCACACATGAGGAAAAAGGTCAAATGGAAAAAGCCAAATACATACAGGAGGATTGATGCCAGTGAGGAATCTGCCGGTGACAAAGCCACCTGCCCTGGGAGTGACTTCATAAGGCTCGAAGCAGGGCAGCGACTTGCCTGACGCCATCAGCGGAGGCCTCCGACCTTCCAGTTCAATCTGGCCCAAGAGACACGAGATCTGGGGGATGGAGGGAAAGAAGCCCAAGGACCATGTGAGATGTCTGTGTGTTAGACAACGAAGAACAGTCTGCCCATCTCACACACACACAATTCAAACAAGAAACTACATTCCCGAAAGTCAAACTAAGGAAGCTTGCACATTAAGAAAGAATCGTGTCTTCCTGGGGCTGACCGATCTAGATTTCCACACCTGGAGTCAGCTGGACATGGGTGCTGTCTGCCAAAGGGGAGGCGCATTTTCAAAATCACCACGAGTTACAATCAGAAGGGACTTGAGAATTTCACTGAAGGAACTGAGACCCACAGGAAAAAGTTATTTTTACAAAGATCTTCCCAATCTAGAAGCAAAATCTTCCATCAGAACTCTGAGCGGGAGGCCGATGTACACACAGAACACCTGAGTCACTGGCTTTCCTATGGCCCTTAGTATTCTCAGCACATCCCTGAGAATACTAACTTACTTACTAACAATGACATGGGCCTTAAGCCCTCGTTAACAGGAAAAACAGTGTCCGAAACAATGGCCCAATGGCTAAACCCTCACCTTGCAAGTGCTGGATTCCTGTATGGGCATGTCCCAGCTGTCTTACTTCCCACCTAGTTCCCTGCTTGTGGCCTGGGAAAACAGTAGAGGACGGCCCAAAGCCTTGGGACCCTGCACCTGTGTGGGAGACCCGAAAGAAGCTTCTGGCTCCTGGCTCCTGGCTCCTGGCTTTGGATCAGCTTGGCTCCAGCCGCTATGGCTATTTGGGGAGTGAACCAGTGGATGGAAGATCTTTGTCTCGCCTCTCTGTAAATCTAATCTGTTTTTCCAACAAAAATAGATAAATCTTTTTTTCTTTTTTTTAAAAAAAGGCATCGAAAGTTGATGATGCACTGATGGTCCCCAACCTGAGATGACTTACTCATCTGTGTTTTAATCCTAGGGCCAAGAATGGGGATTAAAAAAAAAAAAAAGGAAAACAAAGTAAGGTGAAAATACTGCAGGGGCTGGGGCATAGCACAATGAGCAAAGTCACTGTCTGTATTGCTGATCAAGTCCTAGGTGTTCCACTTGCCATCAAGTTCCCTGCTAATGCTCTTGGGAAAGCAGCAGAGCATAGCCCAAGTGCTTGGGGCCCTTGTATCTAGGTGGGAGACCAGGATGAAGTTCCTGTCTCTTGGCATTCTCTTGGCCTGGCACTGGGTAATGTGACAATTTGGGGAATTATCATCAGATGGAAAATCTCCCTCCTTCTCTCTCTCTCTCTCTGTAACTATGCCTTTCAAATAAATACAATAAATCTTAAAAACAAAAACAAAACACCATCACCAAAAACAACGAAATAGCACTATGATTATTGAAGAGATAATAGGCCTCAAATTAATGGTTATGAAACCTCTAAGGCGACACTTCTGATATAACATTAAGAGAAAAAGCAGACCATGCAAAATGACAAAATCTCAGTTAAGATTATACACACACACACACACAGTGTGTATACAGCGCAAATATATGTGATACAAGTAAAACATATAAGAGAGTATCTCAAAAAGCTCATGGAAAAATGGAATTAAAAGCTAAGGCTATTTTGGGGAAAAAAAAAATGAGGGAGAAGGGTTTTGTGGTACACTGGATTAAGCTGCTGCTTGGGGTGGATGCCAGCATCCTGTATTGCAGTGCCTGCTTCCTGATCACGCACACCGAGGCAGCAGACAACTGCTCATTTGCCTGGGCCCCTGCCACCCAAGTGCAAGAACCACTTAGAGCTTCAGGTGTCTAGCTTTTGGGCATTTGCAAAGTGAACCACCGGATGAAGATCTCTCGATCATTCTACCTTTCTGTGTTTCACTTTAATAGGTTTAGAGAAACTTTATTTTCAAAAAATTAAAATTTATGTAGTTCTTTCATAATACATAATTTTTCATGAACTTTTTTGAAGATCTCCCATATGTATGGATTTCAATTAATTTTTCACACCAATGTTAACTTGCTATTTAATTCTATTTCCATGAACTTTCTGAAGTGCCCCCTGTATTTGTACTATACATATCTGTATATTTATACCCGCATCTGTCTGTAACATGGGCATGGTAACAGAGGTTGCCCTCACAGTGATCCCTACATACTTTGGCACTTTTCAGTATTGCCATAATTTCTACGGTTTGAAGACCCTTGTACAATCAGAAAATAACCCTGAAACCTGTCCCTTGCCAGTAGCCCACTGCCCTCTGCAAGCTTGCCGAGCTGCCTCTGCTCACACCTGCATCGTGTTCACGGTTGAACCCTTGGCTCCCGACTGCACCATCATCTGCAAGTTGTTCTCCGGGAACTGCCTGTGCAGGCCAAAAGGCATGCATGCCTGTGGATAAAACCAACACACTGATTAGTGCCATCTTCCCCTTTAAAAACAAAAGACAAAAACCCTGGATTCTGAAGGTAAGCCCAGAATATGAAAGCACCAAAACCAGAAGATCAATGCCAAATGCTACTTAACATCAACTTTTTCTAAAGAAAATTCCAACAGGTGCTCCCTGCTGCCCTCCTGCCAGCCCCAAGGTCTCCCAGCAGATAAAAGGGAGAAGGAAAATGAGAAGCAGAGGGGGGCTGCATATCCAGTTTGTGCCTTCTAATAGGGAGCAGGCTTAGGAATCAAATGTAAGCTGAGGCCCTTGCAAACTGGCCCTGCACATACAGCCTGGCCTGGCCTGGCCCCACACTGCAGGCAGATGACCAATGTCCACATCACATTTCCATTTAGTAGCCTGCCACTCAGCAGGGCATAGGAGCTTTGTCTTGGCTCCAAGACTAGGGGGGATGTGGGCCTGTGGAGAGGCTCAGGGTGTATTTAACAGCCTCTGCCTCAGGTTACAGACACCCATTCTACCATGGGACCAGTGGAGCCTGCATGGGAAGCATGGTGCTGGAAGGTGGGACTGCTGCTGAAGACGATTCCCCTTACCCAGCATTTCAGTAACCATGGAAGCTGAGCTCCCCAGCCCCGGGAGGAGGGACTGTGCAGGCTCCCTCCCAGCAAACCCTCTCAAGGTGTTGTCTTCTGCATGGCCTGATGGATACCCCAAGGCCTGACTTCTGTGGAGCACTGGCCTTGCCCTGTTGTCAAGGCCCAGGAAGCAGGGAGAAGACCAGGTTGAGTCCTCTCCCAGACACAGGACAGGGAGACCTGGCTCTGGGGTGGAATAGTCGGGGATATTGCAGCAGCTTCGCTTTCCTTCCTCAGCAGTGGCAGTGACGGTCTCAGCATCTCTCAGCATTAAGGACTCCTGACCCCTTTGAGCAGCACTGGCAGGTGGAGCTCCACACATCGCTGCCTCCTGGGCTGCACACCAAGGCACAGCTCCGGGGACTATACCTACCTGGGGCTACCAGGCAAGGAGGAGGCAGAACCAGAACTAGGGAACTGGACCTTCACTTTGGGCCTCATGTCCTGCTCTTTGACTTGCCATGGAGGAGCGTTCTTTCTTCCATTCCACCCCAAATTAAAAACAAGAAAAAGAACACGAGGCGGTGCCTTTTGGGATTAACCTGAGACTGTTCCAGATCGCCACTGGGTGAGAGAAGGCAAGTCTGGATTGCTGAGAGGGACGGGCTCTGTCCATCCTGTGCCTCAGCCAGCAGCTGCTGCCCAGCTGTAGCACTCCAAGGGGCCCTGGGTGAGGATCCAAACGTAATTGTTTTAAAAGAACGAGCATTGGAAATGGTGGGGATAAGTGCACGCACTGCTGGGCTAACCTTGTTAATCTCATTGCTGTAATGGTTCACTTCCTCCTTGAACTTCAGATCAATCATGTTAAAGTCCCTCTGGTCCTTGCCCAGATGGGCATCCTGCCATTTCCCTCGGACCTCATCACACGACGCAGCTTCTGGCAGGTTTAACGCAGCCCTGACAGCCTAGAATGAGAAAAGGAACACGCCTGGTGGGGCTGCAGCCAAATGTGGGCTTCCGCTCTAGGGAAACTTGACCCCTCTGTAGCAGGCCACAGACTCTCAGCCCCTCCTTACCCGTGGCCCACACTGGGTGGATTCTCGGATGATTTCATGTCTCCTGACATCTGCCTTTTGTTTCACCAAAATATCTTCTACACCTGTGAAGTGGACAGACAAACTCAGCAGGGCAGATAGAGGGTGGGATGGGGAGAGACCAGGTCTGAATTTCCAACTGAATGCAAATTTCGCTGATGGCAGGGCACACAGCAAGGTGCCACGGACACAGGAAGTACTCAAAGGATGATGCTAGAATGACATCATGACTAACAGATTGCTATCGTATCTCACAGGCTGAACCGGAGCCGTAACATTGTAACCCCCATTTCACAGAGAGTAAGATTGAGGCCCAGCATTGAGCTCCTTGCCTGAGAATGCAAAGGTAGAGGGTAAACCTAGGCCCATGTTCCATGTGCTCTTCATCACCAGGCACGTGTGGGAGGAACAGGTGAGAGGGAAAGTAGGGGTTTCGGGTTGCGAAGCTGAGTTGAAGGCAACAGTGGGAGAGCACCCTGCTTTGGCTCCCAGAAGCTGCCCCACAGTGTGACCATCAGACACGAGCACACTGTGCCCTCTTGCTGTCACCTCCCATCCATGAGTCCTCAGCCAAGACCTTGCTGGCCACCCCGCTGGCTGGGAAGGGCTGGGGTGAACTCAACTTCTCCAGCTCACCCTCCCATCTCCCAGCTCGGCCTCACTCACTCACTTTCCCAGCCTTGCAGTAGCTGGGCTGTCTTTGGGCTGAGGAGACCAATTCCTCTTTCCAAGCAGAGCTGCGGGCTTGGCTTGTTTGCTGAGCGTGACCACAAGCTGGGTGTGGAATCTTCCTCCATGCTTCGTTTTTAAGTCTGTGCTTATTCTAACTACTTGAAACAGACTGACATTTTACAAGTGTGAGGTTCTTAGACACCACCTGGCACCGTCTGCCTTTCCCCTGGGAGTGGTGTCCTCTGGCCTGGCTCCCAGCTGGGAAGTGCCAGGGGGGCCCGGAGCCAGACACCTCCATCAGCCACTCAGGCCCACTACAGGAATCAGACAGGGATGGCAAGTCTTCCAGCCATCTATAATCCTTAGTTTGGTAAAATGACTAATAGTACAAGCTGTTTGCTCAAGGGCGTCTGTCTCAACAATACTATGAAAACCTGGAAACGGCTTAAATGTCTAATTATAGGAACTGGTTAAATAAACTACGGTACATCTACACAAATGGAATAAGCTGTAGCTACAAGACGCAGGGATGTAATTTATGTTAGCTGATCCTGAGGGACAATGCTGAATACATGTGGAGGTAGGGGAGGTGGGGACAGATATGGGGACAGGCGTGCAGTGAAGGGCCTCATTTTTTTTCTCAATGTATTTACACCACATACATAAGTCTAGGCAGATACTTGTCTAACTGACATGAGTGTTGCCCTTTGACAAATGGATGCTGGGGTGGTTTTAGATAATCTTGATGTCTGTATTTTGAAAATACCTTTCCACAGGTAAATACACTAGACAGTTGCAAAGTAGGACACCGGTAATGCAGGCCACTGAATAAACTCTGGCTGACCCCACAGGCCCCTTGCAGGAGTTCCCAGCAGGTCTGCACTTGAACAAGGCCACTAAACATGTGAGGCCTTAATGACCACCACTACTGGCATCATTCCCTGGACGGTCCTGCCATCCCAGCCTGTGCACGGGAGCAAACAGCACACCTGCTTTCCGTATCAAAGCCGATTCCCTGAAACAGTGAGTTCCCGTTTCTCTTTCTTTGGGGGAGTTTAGGGCAAAGCAGCCTCTCTACCTGACTTAGAACCAACTCAGCAGGTCTGCCTCTGAGAGCTGTTTCCTGAAGTGCTGCTGCCTCCTCCCCACATCACCCCCTTCTGTGTTAGGAAGGCACAAGCCCACGGAATTCTGGCAGCGCAGGCTGCAGGAGAGAACAGAGCAGTGCCTAAAGTATGAGAAATCAGTGTCTGAGACAGACAGCTGTATAGGGTGAGGCCGGGAAAGGGCCCAAGGGAAATGGGGTCACTGTGCTGTGGAAGGGCAAGAAACGCCTGCTGGGCGGGGAGCAAAGAAGGAGGGGAGCAGTTCTCCCGAGGACACTAGAGCTGGGCTGAGAGTCTGACGGCCATGCTGGCCGCTGGGGTGGGCGAGGCCAGGACTCACCCAAGGTGAAGCCTCTGTAGAGCTGCAGGTAGGCAGTGAAGAGCCGAGCCAGGCAGGTGAGGACCTTGCCGCTGGTCTCGCCCCCGTAGATCTCGTAGCAGCAGTGGACCAGGCCATAGGCAGAGCTGCCGTAGTGGGCCTTGTCCAGCACCCCGCAGAGCAGTTCCCCTTCCTTGATGATCACCTGAGTGGGAAATGCCACCAAGGCCAGGTTACTAAGGGGTAACTTTCAGGGGGAATCAGCTCCCCCCGTCCGCACCTTTGATTCTAAGTGTATGAACCTCAGTGTGTGGATTCACCTTCAATCCTTCATAGAAATAAGCAGGGCACGCATGAAATTAATATATCTATAAAAACTTTTAAAATAGCACATAGGCTAACGGTTTCTATTCTTTCTTTTGTAGGCATCTCTGTTAGCAGGACATTACCATGTCTCCCTGCTCCCCTACATTCACACACTGTGACCCTGGACCCTTGACAAAGACCTCAGGACTGGGAATGAAACCATCTAGAGCATCAACTTCCTAAGGTTGACCTTGGCCTAGATACTCTCTCCCTGCCTCGTGGGAGTTGTGAGAAAACCTTTCTAACATCCTCAAAAGCATAAATTTGTACTTTCATGGAGTGGGGTTGTAGCTAAAGAAAACACAAGAATTTTGAGCAGCGTATTAAGCACATGATCTATAAAAAGACAAGAAAGCAGCAGTTTCAGGTATGTATTAAGGCCCTGTTGCAAAGACACTGGGATCTGGGAATCTGAGAACCCTAGAAACCTTCACGGCGGGCTGCTGTCTTGTAACTGCTTTGGCTGCTGGGTTCAACTGCTCTGGGCCCACCCCCTCCCGCCCGAGGCTCAGAGCTGCCAGTGTGTGTGACCTTGCAGCAGTTCAGATGCTTCATGCCACCCCAAGGTCTTGAAGGAAAACATGGGCTGCACATTTCCAGGCTCTGCAGAATCAACTCCAACTGTTTTTGGCCTGAGAAGCCTTCGCACACTAGCTCCGAGTTTTGTGCTAAGGCTCTGATGCTTCAGACCAACCCTGACCTTTCAAAAAACAGATGTGCACACCCACTCAGGAGCAGCTCCACTTCTTCTGAGGCCCTGCACCTATATTTTGTGAGTGGATCTCCAGTGAACATCGGACCTAAGACGTTTCCCTACTCCATCCAGCTGGATGGCCATACCTGGGACTCGCACATTAGGTTGGGATCAAAACCGGGAACAGGCCGAGGAGTTTCCTTAACCCAGGCTTTCCCACCGATTTTCGCCTTCCCAGTTAAGTTCAGTGGGATGTGGTCATCTGGAATGATATTTATGAGCAGCGTCGACACAACCTGGAATGAAAACAAAATAAATAAAAGTGGGGAGCAGGGATGGAGACGACAAAGCTGATGGCAAAAACAACAATAAAAAATCAAAAACAAACAAATAACAACAACAAAATGGAGAAACTTCCTTTTGTCCCCAGGGCAGAGCCAGACGGACCCCATTCTGTTGCACAAAAAGATTTCAGTTGCTACTGAAGGAAACACAAAGGAAGAGAAATGCGAATAACCCAGTAAGAATTTTAGTGGGAATTTTTTTTTAACTCCTTAAAATAGCTCTTCCTAAAGTGAACAATCCCCTATATCTGATTTAAATCCCTGGACAGGTTCAGGGAAGGAGAGGGAAAAAAGCAGATTCTGAACACGCAGTAGTAGAACAGAAGCAAAGCAATGGCAGGCATGAGGCCGTGGGGCTCCTGATGCTGCCACTGGTGTCTTTCATTTATTTGCACGATACAGGCAGGACTCATTCATTCACTGGGTAGTTCCATGCCAGGTGCTTACTATGAGCCAGGTACTTTGCTCTCATTGGAATCTGCATTCTTGGGGGGTAGGGGAATCCGTGATTTGGAGGAAAATAAAGCAGGAGGGAGAACAGGAGCAAAGTAGGGGCAGGGGGTGGGGGAGGAAAGGCACTAGGATTTTTTTTTATAAAGATTTATTTTTATTATTTTTTTATTGGAAAGGCAGATATACAGAGAGGAGAGACAGAGAGGAAGATCTTCCATCCAATGATTCACTCCCCAAGTGAGCACAACGGCCGACACTATGCCGATCCGAAGCCAGGAGCCTCTTCCAGGTCTCTCACACGGGTGCAGGGTCCCAAAGCTTTGGGGCCGTCCTGGACTGCTTTCCCGGGCCACAGGCAGGGAGCTGGAAGGGAAGCGGGGCTGCCGGGATAGAACCGGCGCCCATATGGGATCCCGGGCATGCAAGGCGAGGACCTTAACCACTGCGCCACCACGCCGAGCCGGCACTAGGATTTTTAACACGGTCTGCATCAGCATGATGTAGACAGGACCACAAAACAACAGAAACAATGAATGCCTGCATCCTGTATCAGAGAAGCAGGAAGCATCCTGGCCACTCTGTTTCTGACCCAGCTTCCTATCAAAGCACCTGGGAAAGCTACAGATGATGGCCTATGTGCATCAGCAAACGGCCCAGCCACCACAGGGAGACAAATATGGAGTCATTGCCTCCTGCTTCTGGGGAGTGAATCAGCAGGACGAAGATCTTAGTGTCTCTCTGTTACTCTGCACTTTAAATAAATAAATCTTAAAAAAAAAAAATCTGTGTTAATTTGGATGCACAGTGTAGCAGTTAAGATGCCTGCATTAAGTGCCTGGTCTGAATCCTAGCTTTCCTTCTGCTTCTAGCTTCTTGCTAATGCACATCTGGGAGGCAGCATGTCGATTCAAGCAGCTGTACCCTGCCACCTGCATGGCAGACTCGCACCGAGTTCCTGAACCAGGGCTTTGGCCTGGTCCAGTTCCAACCATTGTGAACATTTCGGGAGTTAATGCAAAAGATGGGGGTACTCTCTCTGCCTGGCAAATAAATAAATTACATTAGGTAAAGAAGGAAGTTACAGGGCCCGGCGGCATGGTCTAGCGGCTAAAGTCCTCGCCTTGAACGCGCCGCAATCCCATATGGGTACCGGTTCTAATCCTGGCAGCTCCACTTCCCATCCAGCTCCCTGCTTGTGGCCTGGGAAAGCAGTGGAGGATGGCCCAAAGCCTTGGGACCCTGCACCCGTGTGGGAGACTCAGAAGTAGTTCCTGGCTCCCGGCTTCGGATCGGCACAGCAATGGCCCGTTGTGCTCACTTGGGGAGTGAATCATCGGACGGAAGATCTTCCTCTCTATCTCTCTTCCTCTCTGTATATCTGACTTTGTAATAAAAATAGAATAAATCTTAAAAAAAAGAAGGAAGTTACAAAAGGCCATATAATGTAAGACATACTTATGGTAGCCCTATGTATAGTTCAGATTCATAAAGCTAGTTGGAGCGAGGGGGACCAACACGATGGCTCTATAGGTTAATCCTCCACCCACAAGTACCAGAATCCCAAATGGGTGCCAGTTTGTGTCTTGGCTACGCTGCTTTGAATCCAGCTCCCAGCTTATGGTCTGAGAAAGCAGTGAATGATGCTTTAAAGTCTTGGAACCCTGTGCCCACATGGGAGACCTGAAAGAGGTTCCTGGCTCCTGGCTTTGATCGGCTCAGCTCCGGCCACTGTGGCTATTTGGGGAGTGAATCAGCAGATGTAAGAGCTTTTCGTAAATCTGCCTTTCAACAAAAACAAATAAATCTTAAAAAACAAAACAAAACAGTAGTTGGAATGGGCAGAAGAATTGAAATTGACTGCTAATGGGTACAAGGTTTCTTTTTGAAATGATGGGAATGTTTTGGAATTAATAGTAGTGGTTGTGCAACACAGAGGATAGACTACAATATATTAAAAAACACCCACTGCAATACATGTGTTAAAATGATAAAATAACAGAAAAGCTGACTAATGATCACTCATATACAGTCACATGAGTGACTCACAAAGACGTGACTTACCGCCTGATCCACAGAAGAAAAGCTAACACTTTCCTCTAGTGTTGGAAATCAGGAGAGCGACCACCTTTGGGGAGGGGTGAACGTGGCAGGGGGCCTGGGAAGGATGTTCTGGGGCTGCTGGTGGTAGAGGTCCTAGTCTACTCTGTGGACTGAGTTCTCAAAGCTGTATTTACTTTGTGAAAGTCAGTGAGCTATGTATCAGAGATGTACAATCGGGCAAATTCTGCTTGTGCATGCTCTGTCAACAGATCATCAAAGCTCTGATTCATGAAAAGACAGCAAAGGGCTCAAGGTGAACAGGAAAGGACCTGGAGAAACAGGGTTGGACTTCATTTTCTGGGGGCAGTTACAGAAACTTTTCAAGCTTAAGTTCTATGTTTGGCTTTTCTCTGTTGAACCATACTGAAGTATTCAACCAATTGAAATGAATGAAGTTACTTCCTCCCTTTTTACACTAGCCCTTTGAAAAACACCAAAAAAAAAAAAAAAACCAAAAAAACCCCACAAACCCTCAATAGTAACAGAGAAAAACCGGATCCATCTGCTGATTTTATTTGGTCATAAAATAATCACTACAACCTAGAAATAGCAAAAAGAAGCAAGAAATGATCCTTCACATGAATAAAACTATTTTATCATATTGATTTTTTTTTTTTTGCCAAGTTTATCCTCTTGTACACTTTAAATGGTTGGAACCAGGATTGCACACAGAACTGTTTTTTTTCTTCCTTCTTTGAACACTGTTATGGCATTTTCCAGAGTGCCACAATGGCCTCTTACAACCATCCTTTCAATATCTCCATTATATACTAACAAATGGATTCGCCATAGTTTACTTAGTTCAGCGTTGAGTAATCTTTTTGTAATTTTCCACTATGATAAACTATGACGTAACAGGCTATTTCTTTCAAATAGCTTTTCCCACATTTCAGATAATTTCCTCCTGCGTGATCCTTAGATCAAAGGGAGCGAAAACATTTGTGGCTCTAGATATATATATTCTTTGTCCACTATGTGGTTCAATTTTAACAACACTGCTTATGTTTACACAGAACAGTATTAAATTATGAGCACTTAATTACAACCCATTGATTTCCAGGATAATTTGACATGGATGACTTTTAAAATAAAGACATATAAACAGGAAAAATAAAGTAGATAAATATACAAAGCTAACTAAATAATATGGATTGGCAAATTATAGTCTACAAACCAAACCTGGCCTATGAATCTACTTTTGTAAATAAAGCTAAACTGGACTGCAGCACACTCACACATCTGTATGTTGCCCATGGTTCCTACTGTGTCACATCAATGGGGCCTAGTAGTTGTAATACAGACTACAGCCTGCAACATGTCACCATTTGGCTCTTTACCGAGGAGAGCTTACCAATCCCTTAGCTAAACTGTCCTGACTTACAGGTTTTAAATTTCTCTTCCAGTCCATTAAATCCACTTCCATTTCTGGTTAATAGGACCTGATTTCTCTGCCCACTAGAATTAACAGCGATAAAAACACATCTGAATAGACACAGACATAAAATGACTATTTCAAGACACTGACATGAGGCAGTGAAAGCGATCAGCAAGCATACAGCAGATTGTTCTGCAAGACAGATTACACTTCAACCCACAAAGTCATCTCTACCAATTCAAAAGGACTCAGGCACCATAGAATTAAGCAGGACATCAGCAAGCAGGGTAATCCAGAAAATTCCTAAATATTTGGGAACTAGTAAATGTATTTCTAAATAATTCATACATCAAAAAAAATAATTAAGGGCCCAGTTCAGTGGTTCTGCTGGCTGCTGCTCCCCCTTCAAACACCAGCATCCAGTATATGGGAGCTGGTTTGTACCCCAGCTGCCCCACTTCCCATGCAGCTCCCTGCTTGTGGCCTGGGAAAGTAGTCAAGGATGGCCCAAAGCCTTGGGACCCTTCACCCATATGGGAGACCCAGAAGAAGCTCCTGTCTCCTGGCTTCGGATCAGGTCAGCTCTGGCCTTTGCAGCCATTTGGGGAGTGAATCAATAGATGGAAGATCTTTCTGCTTTTCCTTCTCTGTGTAAATCTGACTTTTCAATAAAAATAAATAACATTTTAAATATATGTAATCAAAAAGGGAAATTAAAAAGCATTCTGAAATGCATGAAGATGAAAATACATTTAATTTGTGGGGTAGAATTTAAGGAGAACTTAGGAGGGAAATTCATATATCAAATGCCTATGAAATAGATCTCAAGTCAATGACTTTATAAGCTTTAGTCATAAGTAACTAGCAAAAAAGCAAAAATAAAAGAAGCACTAAGAGAAATCAATAAAAATAGAAAACAGCAATCAATGACAAACTGGTCAGGAAAAGGCACAATCACCAAAGTCAAGGGTGAGACAGGTTCCACACAGAAAGGGACAGTAAAGGAGCACAATGAACAGTGCCTGTCAACTCAACAACTTAGATGAAGCGGACAAGTTCCTTGGAAAACAGAAACTACTGAAGCTTGTTCAATAGATAAATCTTAATAGTCCTAAGTCTATGCATTTGTGCATTTTGCGGTATTGTAATAAAATAACTTGGATGGGTTAATTTATTTTCTCGCAGTACCAGAGCCACAAGTCCAAGACTGATAGGCTGGCATCTGGTGAGTTCTCTTGGTACATCATCCTCAAGTTGAAAGAGCAAAGACAGGGTGAGAGACAGAGACTAAGAACAAGCAAAACTCATCATTTTTTTAATGAGCCTGATCCCAGAATAAAAAATCTACTCTCGCAGTCACTGCATTCACTCCTTCACAGGGAAAGAGCCCTCACGGGCTCACCACATCTTAAAGTCTGTTGATACTATCACAATAGGAATCAAGTTTTAATCACACAAGTTCCAAGGAACACATTCAATCCACTGCACAAATACCACAAAGAAACCACAGATGCCACCAATGCCACATTCTATCACACATTTAAGGAAAAAAAAAACCAGTATTAATACTACATGGACATAAAACCACGACACAAGAGGAAATACTTAAGGCATGAGACCAGCACTATTCTGCCACCCAAACCAGACAACTATGGACCAACAGCCTCACAAACATAAAGGCAAAGACATTCTAAGCCAGTGAGTTGAACTAAATAACATACAAAAAGAGCCAAGTTGCATAACCAAGTAACATTAATCCCAGGAATGCAAGGTTGGCGTAACAAATGAAAGCCAGGTCAGTAGACTTGAGGAGCGGTAGAGCTGAAAGAGATCAGTAACAAGAGCTTCTTTTTCAGAAGGGCTGAACCAACATTACATAATCAATTAGAAGTTGCCTCCTACAATGGACAGTGGGAGGTTCACCCAGCAGTGGAGACTGTCTTTTAAGTTATCTCATTATTTGATCACTATGCATAATATTACCTGGTTATTTTGAGAAGGTGTGATACACTGGGAGCTGGAAAAACCCAGGGTTTGAATCACAATTTTGTTTCCTACAGTCTTGGGCAGGTAAATTAACTTTGCTAAGTCTGAGAAATGTTGTTGTCTCTTAAAGGGCCATACCATGGTGTCAGAATTACAGGTTAGTGGTAAAGACTAAACGGATAACAGATGGAATGCACTCGGGAAAATACTTGGTTCTCCCCAGCAGATAGCTACTACCACTGCTGCTGTCACCACCACTGTTCATCACCATCATACTGGGATTCTATGGACACCAAGTCTAAGCCAGAAGCAAAGGAAAGAAACCATATAACCTATTCTTTGATGACACTCCCTTGACACCACAACGCTCAGGCACAGGGAAAGTCAGACTATGTCTTGATCTGCTACTTTTCTATCTCTGGCATGGGTTTTCCTGGGAATTAAAATTTTTGCCTGCCTTTTTTTTTTTTTTAAACATATACTGGGTATTTTCTCCCAATTACCTGCTTTCCTGTCCACAGAGGAAAGGGCTTCCAAATGGCAGGAGACAAGAGCTTCACACGTCCAACTTTGTCTGTGAGTCCTCGGTATACCAGCTCCATATACTGTTCCCGGGTGAAAAAGCAACCCCGGATAGTCATGTTTGCACCCGAAACCATGTGATCCTGGATCAATCCTGCCAAGGGCTGGCCATCCTACAAACCAAAACAGATAAAATAAATAAACAAACAAATAAATAAATGAGCAAAGATAAATTTTGAGTAAAACTCTAACTGCTAATCACCTGCTTGGAAGCCAACTTGGAGCGGCAGCCCTCCCTGTAATCCCTGTGTTGTTTTGACTATGTCATCACTAAGGCCTGCACCTGGGGGCTCACTGCCTCCTGCATTGCACGGCTAGGGCTTCTATCAGTATCTACTTCTGTCACTGGCCCACTGTCCTGTATCAAGACTGCTTTCAACCTAGCCAGCTCCCAGAGCTTTCTCTGCTTAATGTCATCTGGTTCTAGTTACTCCAGTGTATTTTTGGCATTTACGCACAAATTTGGTCTGGTTAATGTTAGTTGTGTTCTTGTTTTTATACTTTGGTTTTATGCTTTAGTATTTTTCACACATTTCTGGCCCGGTTCTCCTATAAATCAGTCATCCATTCAGCAAATATTTATTGAGAGCTTACTGTATGCCGAGGTGCTGGGGATACCTTTGGCTTACTCTAGCCAAGCAAAACAGCCATGGTTCTCCATGGGGAAGAAGAGCTAGATGGTAAACAAAATGACTGGATAAATCCACTTAATACAAAGCATTTTAAGCTGTCATGCAGAAAATCACAGGATGGGATAGCATCAGTAGTATTGCTGTACAACACAGCACATGGCTCATGGGGGCCCGATCATGAAGGTTGGTATCTACCAGATGCTCAAACAAAGGCTTTCATAGTAACCTTGATGGTGACTTATAGTCATCTTGGTTAGATATATCCACAGCTTCCTAGATCTTAGCTGTCTGTGTGCATGGCAAGACCAGGTTCACTAAAGTCAGAACAGCTACACTCTCTGATATCTCTAAGCAGCAGGTGTTGCAGGGCTTGGTGTGATGGCCTAGTGGCTAAATCCTTGCTTTGCATCTCCTGGAATCCCATGTGGACATCAGTTCCATGTCCTGTCACCTATACTTTCCATCCAGTTCCCTGTTTGTGGCCTGGGAAAACAGTAGAGGAAAGTCCAAGGCCTTGGAACCCTGCACCTGTGTGGGCGACCTAGAGGAAGCTTCTGGATCCTGGCTTAGGATTGGCTCAACTCTGGTTGTTACAGCCACTTGAGAAGTGAACCAGAAGACAGAAGATCTTTCTGTATCTCCTTCTCTCTTTCCAATAATCAATCAATAAAATAAATCTTTAAAAAAGAATAAAAGTAGGCTTTGCAAACATTTCCACTGTTACAGGAATTTGAAGAAAACCTGAGCTATGGATCTAAGATTGTTAGCCTCCAATTACTTGGTCGAAACAAGCTGCAATTAGGACCCTGTTTCAAAATCCAGGGTCAGGGAACTGACAAATACAGCCATGGAGAACAGCCAGGAATTAAACCACACAGACTAACTCAAAGGCTAAAAAGGGTCCTTTTCAGATAGTCTAAATACTACAGCAATGGGCCCTGTTAAGTAAACTCCAAGATGCTTACGACAGACGGGTTGAAAAAGTGCCATGGGCAGCAGACAGGGTCAGATGGGGCCCATAGCTCTTACAAAGGCTCCGAGCGACTAAAAAATTGCACATTGCACCCTGGGCTAAAGACTGTTGGCTTTGACTTGAGGGGTGAGGTTGGGTGGAGGGGAACCCAAACCAATATTCTGTGTTTGACTCATCCCACAGTCTTTGGAGACAGATACATTTTTTGTTGTTGCTGTTCTCTTTCCTTGAAGAACTTAATTACAAGTTATATGATATGTTTGGTGCCTTCTCTTCTTTCTGTCAAGATTTTCTCACACCTAGAAAATTACTTCAATGGCAATACTGCTTTCAATGCAATAACCACTTGAATTCTAGGTTGGAATGCTGATGAAAGCAATTATTGAGCATCTACATTTACCAATTCAGTCTCCCAAATCCACCTTGGGATCAGAAGGAACATCTCTTGAATTAAAACTCCAGAAAACTGTCAGCTATCCTAGCTTGCTTACCCTTGCAACAAAATGACATTATATTGATGTCTTTGGTCTGGACACTAAGAGAACAGGGAATTCAATGACTTGGATTTTGTAGCTGACTACATAAAAGTCAGGAAACTATGTTGCAAGCCTGTTAAAAAAAAAAAAAGAACTTTCCTCAAAGCTTTGGCTCCCAACAAATAAAATAAACAGAAGGAAAAAATAAACACATAAAAAAAAACTCATGTAAGTTAAAAGTTTATTTTTTTTCCTTGGAAAAGAAATAGCTGAAACTCTACTCATCTCATGCTTTTAGTTCAGAAATCAACACAAAACTCTCCCTAGTAAAAGCAACCAATAATCCAGAAGTATAGTTAGTGAAGGAATAGAAATAAAAAAGAATACACAAATGAACAAGAGACAGGGAAGGAAAGGGAAATAAAGATAGACTAGCCAAAGTGACCCTCAAAAAGTGGTTTACCAAGTTCAACTAAACCAACCCTATTCTCTTTAGACTTGGCTGCCAAGATCATGCTGCATTTTTATAGCCACCGGTGAAAAAAAAGTTTATCATTTCTCGTAACATTTACACTAATGACTAAATAAAGTTTATCTAGAGTCCAAGGCTTTTTATCCCTGACCAAAAAAAAAAAATCAACTAAAAATGAAGTGACTCCTCAGGTCATTCTGTTTAAGTTTACTTTTTAAGAAATCAGGGGCAGGTGTTTGGCAGAGTAGTTAAGAAGCCGCTTGGGATGCCATCTCATATCTGGCTTCTGCCCCAGGTTCCTGCTGACATGTGCCTTGGAGGATGGCAGACAGTGGCTGAAATTCATGGGTCTCCACCACCTATGTGGGAGACTCAGATGGGGTTTGGCCTGGCTTAGATGCTGCAGGTGCTTTGGGGAATGAACCAGCAGAGAGGGGGACCTCTGTCAGTCTCTTTATTCCACCTTTCAAATAAAAAATGCTACTGAATTTAAATTTTTAAAAAATTATTGATGTGAACTTATTTCCTACATTATGTGAACACATGTCATGGCTCATTTCGAAGTCAATGGATCTGCCCTCTGTAGTACATGATGCAACTATGAAGCCTCATATTACTTTGTATTTTATTCAATCAAAATCAAAATCAGAATATTGAAGGTCACTGCTCTGTAGAGTTCGGAGTACCTCAGCTTCCCACAAAGCTAACGCTCACAGGTCACTCTGCCCCAAAGCACCTGCAGCTCCTGGTGGGGCTCTCTAGGAATCTGAGTTGCAGCGGTCTCAAGCAGCCACTTCCTGTCATCTGCCCTCTCTGACCCCTCTTGTCAACAGGAGCTGAGAACTCTTGTGGCTAAGCACATCGGCTTCAGAGTTGGTTTAAGTTTGGGCCTCACTACTGGCTACTCTTCAGCCGAACATCACAGCTACCACTGAGGTCGGTTGTAAAGACTCAGTAACGGAATCCTTGTGAACTCCGAGGCCTGGCCTACTCAAAAATAATAGCTTTTATGGCTTTGACTACCAAAGCTGCTATTACCTGAGAAGACAAAAAACCCATTTCCTTACTAGTAGAATTATTTTTTTCACTTCTCCGAATGATCTGAATGAAACTTCTTTCAGCTTTTAGTTCCTTTGCTAGTCAACTTAGCAGGGCGAGAAGGAGAAGTTAAACAACTGGGCCGTGCAAGTGCAAAACCAAGTGGAGAGAGGTCAGCATGCCTGAACCTACACTGTCCGCTCCCTGCAGGTGGCAGATGGCTGATGGGGGAAGTGAAGTTGCAAATAGCACAGGATTCTCACCAGCACCGGTTACCTACTAGCAACCCTGAGCTCTGTGTGTACAGGACTCTGTGCAGAACCAACCCTCAAAAGATCTGAGAACTCTTTGTCCTTCCTCCTATTTCTCAGCTGGGTGCCCTTGGGGAAGTTACGCCAATTCTTTGAGTGAATGTGAAAATGTGGACTTCAGTAGCACCTGCCTCCAAGGATGAAGCGGAAGGTGAAGCAAGAATCTTCTGAAGGGCTTTGTCTAGCACCTGGCATTTAAAAAGGTGAGTGGTAATTGACATGTAACTGTGAATCACTGGATGCAAACAGCTTATCACCTCAAAGGCTTTTGAGTGGAGGGTGAGGGGAAAGTGGAAATTAGAGCATACTCCACCTCTTTCCTGCAGCTTCACTTTCTTTCCATAAGCACACGCAGACTCAGGACTCTGCCACTAAATGGAATGGTCAGAAATCACGGGAGAAAGTTACATCCTGCCTGCGTGTCCCTGGACAGTCACAGCCACATGCAGCTGCCCTTGAGGGTTGACATCAAAGAAAGGGAATCAAGGAGAAGTTATCTGTCGGAGCTGTGGGGTGGGTCTCATCTGAGTCTCTGAAAACTCATGCTTTGCAGGAAGCCAAAGGACTGAAGTCACCATGGTAACCGTCACAGCTGGGATGTTAGGATGGACCCCAGGGGCTAGAAGGCTGCAGACTCCAAATGTTAGTCAATCAGATGAGACTCACAGCACAGCTGCTCAACTTTCTGGGATGTACTTTCTTGGCCTTCTGGAATGGCCATCGCACTTTCTCCCCTGACTTCATACGTGTTAAGACTCGGTAAGACAGAAGCTTTCCCTGCCAGAGAGCAACAAGGAGACTGAAAACTCCACCTTCAAGAAACCAGGATCACCTATTCCATGAGTCCCTGCCTTGGAGCTGCTCACTAACCTCAGGAACTGGGGAAGGCCCAGGTTCAAGGTGCTGTGCCATACCAGAGATGAACATAGACAGACCTCATGGTTAGCCTCACCTTGGGGACGAGGTACTGCTGATCAGTGCAGGCCAGGACGTAGGCCTCAGCCCGGCCCAGCTCACTCTGAGGGAAGTGGGCATTCATCTCATCTCCGTCAAAGTCAGCATTATAGGCCTTGCAGTTGGCATAATGGAGCCGCAGGACTTTTTCTGCAGGCAGGATGCGGGCACGGTGGGCCTGGATGGAGGGTCTGTGCAAGGTGGGCTGCCGATTCAGTAGGAGGATGTCCCCATTCTTCACATGCCGGCACACCTGGAGGCAGAGTGGAAAACAGGCAGGTGATTAGTGTGAACTCCAGCCACCGCACTGCTCCTTCCAAGATTCGCCTCAGCTTGGCCTCCCGTGGCTTCTGTCCCACACACGGAATACAACTCTTAGTTTAGCTCTACTATGGAATACGATGCAGTGAAGGCTAAATCAAACACAGTCAGGCATCATAGAACAATGTTTTTGTCTGCAACAGACCATGTATGGCAGATGACATTAGTTGTCCTGGCCACCTTAGTTTGTGCAAGTAAACACTATGACATCTGCATGACCAAACTACCTAACAGTGCATTTCTCACACGATATCCCCAGAGTGTACACACTCATCCTGAACTGAAGGCAGCAGGCAGGAGAGGAAAAAAGAAATCCAAGGGACATGTAAGATGACAAAGTGTAAAGCAATATAGGGCCCAATGTAAAAATCAGGCTTTGGCATTTGTCTTAGTGGTTGACAAGCAGTTCAGACTCACTAATCTGGGGCTTGTGCAGCTAGTTAAGCCACAGCCTGCAAGATTCACATCCAATACAGTTGTCAGTTCATGTCCCAACTGTTCCACTTCCACTCCTGCTAACCATTAACGGCCAAGGAAAAGCAGTGGAAGATGGCCCACCTGTTTGGGCTCCTGCCACCCATGAGGGAGACCTAGGGGAAGCTCCTGGCTTCCCCTTGGCCCGGCTCTGCTGGTTGCAGCCACTTGAGGAGTGAACCAGCAGGTGGAAAACGTCTTCCTGCCTCTCCTTCTAACTTGGACTTTCAGGTAAATAAATAAATCTTTAAGAAACAAGTACCAGCAAGTGTCCCACAGGAGAGTCTGGGTCTGATTCCTGGCTCTGGCTTCTGACATCCTGCTATTGCAGATCTGGGAGGTAGCAGGTGATGGGTCCCAGTCAGCCAAGCAAGAGACCTGGATTGAGTTCCCACTTCTGAGCTTAGTCCCAGCCCAGTCCTGGCCTTCACAGGCATTTGCAGGAGTAAACCAGCAGATGGCAGGGCCCTCTCTGTGTGATTCCAGACCCCAATTCAAACCTGTAAATGTGTGCGGCTAGGGACACAGGGCGGCTGGAGGCTCATTGAGCTCTTGTCGTGGTTTCCTCAGGAGCACGAGGCCGTGAGGAAGCACAAGCAGGGAAACGCCTTCCACTGTATTCATCTTAGAACTGTTCACTTTAGAAGCGTAAATGTACATTTTACTTCTGTAAGACTTTTTTAAACAAAGCAAGGACAAATGTACAAGGATATGTTCAATGTAGGGCAAGACAGAAGATGTAGACCAAGAGCAGAACAGAGAAGTCACACATCATTTCACCCTCAGTTACCACTGTGGGTGGATTCTCCTCACTCTGTACACTTGGCTGGGTCATAACCTTCGGACAGAAGGCTTCTCTCACGAAGCTGCCGTTCAGGCTCATTAACACTTTGTCTTATGTTAACTCCTGGGCTTTCTAGTGAATGATGCTTTATAAAAACAAATGCATGAAGGTAACCATTACCTTCAGCATTCTGAGTATCCCCCTAAACAGACAGGGACGCTTGGTATTACCCAGTGCTACATAATATTCTCTATGTAAACAGGAGACAACAAGTTGGGAGTAAACAAATGGCCAGGAAGTTGAATCAACAGTTTGGTTAAAAAAAAAAAAAAAAAAGGAGAGCTAAAGGTCATTAAGAGATGTCTTGGGGCCAGCACCGATGTATAATGGCTTAAGTTGTTGCCTGTAGCCCTGGCATTCCATACAGGCACTGGTTCAAGTCCCAGCTGCTCCACTTCTGATCCAGCTCCTTGGTAATGTGCCTAGGAAAACTGCAAAAGATGGCCCAAGTGCCTGGAATAAAGATCCAAGCTTCTGATTTTGGCCTCGCCTAGACCTGGCCATTGGAGCCAGTTAGGGAGTGGAGCAGGGAATGGGAACTCTCTTCTTTTCCCTCTTTCAAATAAATACATAAATCTTTCCCTTTTTTAAGGATGTCTCAATCACCCTCTATGCATTCTCCAGTTTCCTCTGGTTCTAGAAAGCAGGTAGTGAGACCCTCAAATCCCACCAGGCAGGCCTCACAAGCACCTAGCATGCACTCAAGCCTTTCTGCCCCCGAGGACCTTGAACCCAGCCCTCCCCATTGCCAAGTGCCACTTCTCCAAGGAGACCTGAACTCCGAGGATTCCCATGAATGTCTGCCCCTGTGTGTCTACGTCACGCAGCCCGAGGTCTTCTTTCTTTAGCCTCTCAAGGGAGAAAACTGCTCTGACCTGTGGCCTAGGCCCCAAAACCCTGGCTGGGCCTAAGACTCAAGCCTGGCAAATGGGAGACATGCTGAGCGTAAGCAAACTTGCCACAGCTGGGAGGTCCGTGAACTGAGCAGGCAGGCACTGGCCAATGCAAACAGAAGCCCTGGAGCCCAGGGTGCTCCCCCTGCCAAGCCAAACCCAAAGCCCTTCCTTTCTCTTGTCTTTAAATAAACACCACGGTGAAAATTAGTGTGTCCCAGTGCCCGGGTCACAATGTCCAGAGGGAGGCCTGGGGCCAGAGGCCTGCTGCTGGCAGACGCTGGGCGGAAAAATGAGCTTAGTGGTCCGACCATTTCCTCCTTTTTTTTTTTACCAGGCCCAGGGGAAAGAGCAGAACTTTCCCACCTCACGGGGAACACATCCTTTCCCCTCCTCACCTAATGTGCAGTTCACCTTGACCGGGCCTGGTCTTCTCCCTCTGCTCTTCGGACCTCCCCTCATCCATGTGCAACACATGAACAAGTCTGTGCCAAGTAAGCCTGTGTGCCCTTAGGTCAGGTGTGCGTGTCATGCACACCTCTATTAAAATCATGGAAAATGCCTGGCGTGATGGCCTAGTGGCTAAAGCCCTTGTCTTGCACGTGCCAGAATCCCCTGTGGACGCTGGTTCTAATCCCAGCGCCCCCACTTCCCATCCAGCTCCCTGGGAAGGTAGGAGAGAATGGCCCAAGGCCTTGGGAGCTTGTACCCACATGGGAGACCCAGAAGAAGCTCTTGGCTCCTGGTTTTGGATTGGCTAAGCTCTGGCTGTTTCAGCCACTTGTGGGGTGAATAAACGGACAGAAAATCTTCCTCTCTGTTTTTCCTCCTCTCTGTATATCTGACCTTTCAACAAAAATAAATCTTAAAAAAGAAAGAAAAAAGACCACGGAAAATAAAGTCAGCTCTCATCACTTACCCCTCTCCCTTAGCCCCATTCCAATTAAGAACCACTTTTCTTGTTGTTGTCACAGCATCCCTGCCTGTCTTTGCCCCTAGGCCACTCTGTCAAGTCCAACCTACCCTCACATTGCAGAGACTCCCACATTTCCTCCTGGGTCCACAGATTAAAGATGTCCCAAGTGCTGGTGCTGGGGAGAGTGGTGAGCAGGGCACACCCCACCTTGAACTCAAGAGGCAAAGGAACTTAAGAGTAGAGACTTGGGGGTACACACAGGGCCAGCACAGCACAATGGACAAGGGGTGGACAGATAAGGGTGAATGCTGGTGTGTATGTGGGTGGAACACCTAGGAACACCTGACACGGGTTTTGGGCATGGGCATGATAAACTACGTTCCATCAGCTAGTCACCTGGTCTCACTTAAAATGAAGTTTCACTGGCTCACAGCCACACCCACTTGTCTTTCCAGTACAGACTCTGGCTAGGGAGACAGGGCGAGCACTCCAAGCATGCAGGGGCCACCCATGGGTGCAGAGGAGCTGCCTCTTGGGAAGTGCGGGAATAGCTTACACAACCTCCCTAGTAGGTCAGTGCCCACTGGATCCTTAGCAGTATAGGGAAGTCAGCCAGCACTGCCCACCACTCACAATTTTTGTCCCCTGCGGTTTAGGTGCCCCTGTAGCTGGTGTCAGGAGCTGCTTGGCCACGGCCTCACGCTGGGTCACGTCTGCTGCACTCAAGGCTGTGCGGCTGCCGTCCTCGTTGATGACCATGGAGGCTCCGGGGTGCACATTGGGGCCGTTGATGACTGCTTGCCTCAATTCCTGAACGTTCCAGGGAGTCACTGGCTGAGGGTAAGTCAGCTTGGTGGCAAACACCTGCAAATAGGGAACACACACAGAAATTCAGAGTGGGCATGAAAAGGCCACAGGACCACAGGCTCTGTTGTAGGAACGCAAGCTGTGTGACTCCCCAGCCCTCCAAGATGTGCAGGAGCTGTCGGGGCCAAGAAAAGCCCTCCAGTGAGAAAAGCATACCCTGTCTGACTCCTCCTCGGAGCCACTGTGCCAGACTCACTCCCTAAGGGACCAGAAAGTAGGTCTCCTTTTCCGGCAGTCAGTCCAAGGAGACTTAATTGAAGTGCCGCAGTGGATGCATCAGAATTTTTTTTAACCACTCAAAAACTTTATTTCCTTATCTGTCAATAAACTCAGAGTCCCCAAGGAAGGGCAGCATAGCACGGGACACTCACTTGAGGAAGGTGGCAAACAGCTCTGTGCCCTCCTCCATCCTGGCCAACATCTACTGACCACAGATCTGCCAGAAGCCAGAGGTAGAGCAAAAACTTGCAACCCAGTGATGGTATCCACTACTGGCAAGGCAGCATTTCTGACAGATGAGAAAATGCACAGGGCTTTGCTGGTGGTGGGCCACAATATAGCAAGTAATTGGACCCAGAACGGTAGCCTAGTTAGATTAAGTCCTTGCCTTGCAAGTGCCGGGATCCCATGTGGGCACCAGTTTGCAATCAGGTTGCTCCATTTCCCACCAGTTCCCGACATGTGGCCTGAGAAAGCAGTAGAGGACGGCTTAAAGCTTTGAGACCCTGCACCTGTGTGGGAGACCCAGGGGAGGCTTCTGGCTCCTGGCTTTGGATAGGCGCAGCTCCAGCCTTTGTGGCCACTTGGGGAGTGAACCAGCAGACAGAAGATCTTTCCCTTTGTTTCTCCTTCTCTCTGTAAATCTGACCTTCTAATAAATAAATAAATAAATCTTTCAAGAAATTATTTTTAAAAAAGTTCCCGAGAGGGGGGAAAGATCTACCTTCCCAAGGAAAAATGAGTTTCCCAAGTCAGTGAGTTTCTGAGCTACTAAGTATCACAGATTGCTGAGGTTTCAAAATGCTTGCAAAGGCTATGGCACTTAATAAGGTTCATGCCCCAAGTGCCCACAGAGCTGCGGCTGAGCCGGGCCAAAGCCAGGAACCCAGACCTCCATCTGGGTCCCCCATGTTAGATAGCAGCGAGGGATTCAAGCACCTGAGCCGTTGTCTGCTGCCTCTCAGGACAGCACAAAGCAGCAAGGTGGGTGGGAAGTGGAGTGGCCAGGGATTGAACCAAGCACTCACGATCAGCAACGCAGGTGTCCTAAGCAGCATTTCACCTGGTACGCCGTAACACGCGCTTTCTCCAGCTCTTTCACATCTAACGTGGTGGGCTTTTTTCTTCTTCTTCTTAAAGACTTATTTTATTTTTATTGGAAAAGCAGATTTACACAGAGAAAGATCTTCCATCCACTCGTTTGTTCCCCAAATGGCTGCCAACAGCTAAAGCTGAACCAACCTGAAGCCAGGAGCCAGACACCTCCTCCAGGTCTCCCCCACACCCCCATGGCTGCAGGGTTCTAAGGCCTGAGGGTCATCCTCTACCACTTTCCCAGCCATAAGTCAGGAACTAGGTGAAAAGTGGAGCAGCTGGTACATGAACTGGTGCCCCTGTGGGATGCTAGCACTTGCAGAAGGATTAGTCTGCTGAGCCACAGTGCCAGCCAGCATTTGACAAGATAGCTATACATTTTATTCATTTCCTCTTTGTCTCTCTCTCGCTGGATTTCAGCTTTACCTTCAAGAGGAATACTGGCATGCCGGGCCCATCTCTGGGTCTCTAGCTCACTGCAGAAGCCCCACTTCAGCCCAGGGCTACATGGCCAAGGCAGACTACACCACGGGGGGCTGAGAGGCAGTTGAATCATTTCTGTTCTTCCTAACCACCTTGTGGCTAACAGCCCCAGGCCATGATGGCCCTGCTGCCTGGGTGTGTGAGGAAATGACTCTCCTTCTTCACATGTCTGTCCTCACACCCACTGCAAGCAGAGCTGATCAAGGCTAACGGGCAGCGCAGCCTACACTGCATGGGCACTATTAAGAGAAAGCTGATGCCCACAGCGGGCACTGCTGGGCACACGGGGTGATGGGCAATACACACTTCCCTTCCGGGGCTCGCTCTCCCCTTCTTCCTTCAGATAACCACGGCACATGTTCCTGAGCCAAAACAGGACTGCCATCCCTCTGGCTTCTTCCTCTCCTGTCACATGTTCACTCTGATAAGGCAAGTTCAAAGTCTAGGCCAAGTCAGACAGGAGGCAGACAGGAGAACAGAGACAGACAGAGCCTTGTGCAGAGTTCCCTGAGGTCCCAGAGAGTGTGGGAAGCAGATATCTGAAGGCCCGGCAGGCAGCGACACACAGCCAGGCTATTCAAGTCACATGGGCCATTCAGGAGTAAGCAGAAGCCATTGGCACTTCAGGCACCACAAGTTACCGGACACCCTCTCCAGGGCCCCTCAATGGCACCCTCCATCTGCCACCCACACCAGTAGCCAATGAGCATCCCCCTCGCCGGCCTGCCCTGACACATACCATGGGAATTCCAATCTCGTTGGTATTGATGTACATGTCTGGGCAGATGACGGAACGGGCCGCGTAGTCGACTCGCTTTCCCATCATGTGCTTTCGGAACAGGCCTTCCTTCTTCTCCAGAATCTTTGCAGGGATAAAATAAAAGTCCATTGAGAACATGGAAAAATGAAGCAAACAAACGAAAATAATTCCAGTACATTTACTGTGTTTGTGAAACACGAACACTATCACGGCTTCTGCTGTTCAGTCGGCGATGGGAACCCAAATCACTGCTCACCTGTCTAATGCCAGGGTACTTCTCCATCATTAACTTGTCCATTTCACTGTCAAACACAATGTTGACGTGGCTCTGAAGGCGGATCCAAATGTTGTACAGTTTGTCTGTGAGGGACTGGCCCGGAAGTGCAGTTAGAAAGGATCGATCCATAGCAATCGAAGTATCTTTCTCCTGAGAAGAACATGACCAAGAAGACAGGTGCACATTAGAAAAAAAAATACACCGAGTGGTCTGGCTTGGTTTTACTTGTATTTCTGATTGTAGCTCTGACAACCAATGAACTCTGGAATATGCTTTTGAAACTCACTGGTCAGTGGCAAAGACATTAATAACAGTCTTGTTAAGAGTGTGTGTGCGTGTGTGTGTGTGTGCGTGTGTTTTATTGGAAAGTCAGATACACAGAGAGGAGAAGAGACAGAGAGGAAGATTTTCCATCCGCTGGTCTATTCCCCAAGTGAGCGCAATGGCCAGTGCTACATCAATCCAAAGCCAGGAGCCAGGAGCCTCTTTCAGGTTTCCCATATGGGTGAAGGGTCCCAAGGCTTTGGGCCATCCTCAACTGCTTTTCCACAAGCAAAGAAAGTGGGCTGCCAGGATTAGAATCGGCACCCTGTGGGATCCCAGCGTATGCAAGGTGCAGACTTTAGCCACTAGGCTTACCATACCTGGCCCGTGTGTTTTCTCTTTAAAAATCCATTCATTCATTTATTTGAAAAGCAGAACGAAAGGAGAGAGAAATCAATCGTCCATCCCCTAGTTCACTTCCTAAATGGCCTCAGTAGCCCAGTCTGGACCAAGCTATAACCAGGAGCCAGGAGCTTTGGTTGGCAGGCGGTCAATACTTGGGCCACCTTCCGATACTTTCCCAGGCGTATTAGTAAGGATCTGGGTCAGAAGTGGAGCAGCCAGGTACTCTGTCAGGGTGCCTTAGTCCTTGGTATCACAATGCCAGCTCCAGGAACATGTATAAATAACACCCACTTAGGAGACTGTGCATTTTTGGCAGTAAATGAACTAAAAATGTACAAGCAGGCTCCTTTCTAAGGTAGTTGCTAAAGTCCCTTACAATCTAGCCCCTAACAGAAACTCTGAAATCCATTTCACATCTATACCCTGCCAGATAACCAATTTTCACAGGAATCTCAGTTTTATTTACGGTTTTAGAAAACCCAACCACAGGGGCCAACACTGTGGTGTGGCAGGTTAAGCTACAGCATCACATATGGGTGCCAGTTCAAATCCTGGTTATTTGTTCTTCTGATCCAGTCCTGCTGATGCACCTATAAAAATAATGGAGGATGGCCCAAGTGCTCAGCCTCCCGCATCTATAAGGGAGACCCAGAAGACACTCCTGGATCCTTTGGCCTGGTCCAAGGCAGCCACTTGGGGAGTGAAACAGATGAAGATCTTGCTGGCTTTCCCTCTCTTTCAACTATGTAAAACATATCTTAAAAAGAGAGAAAAAGGCGTTTTATAAGAAAACCCTATCCAAAGCATATATAAAGACCAAGTAGGATAACACCTTAAAACAAAAACCACTTGCCATATGTTATTCACATCTTCAAATAAAATATGGGTCCCCAACCAGGCCACTTCAAGTTACTGGCTGATCCCTGAATCTCCATGGAGTATCCAAGTCATCTTTTAAAATATCTCTGCCTATGACCTTACCTCCTCTTTGTCTTGTACTACCTGTTCAGGTGACAAAACCATAGAGGCCTTAAGCTGCCTGACCACATATGGTTCATGTGACAAAAGGAGACGGGTCAGCCCATGTCCTTCAGTGAGGGTCTGAGGAGAGAAGCAAGCTGGCGGCGTAGTGGGGCTGGTGGAGAGGGTGGGTGAAGACACTGTAAAACAGGCTCTCCTGAGAGCCATCATGGGGGAGGTTTGCTTGCTGTCCATTCCTCTGGAATGGAGGCATCTCAGAGGTACAGGGAAGACAGACAGACATGATTCTATAGGAAACAGCCACGGCCCCCTCTGCAGCCCTGCCTGCCCAGGTCCCTGCAGAGGGCGCTCCCTGGCTCACTGTTACACCTGCAGTACCTACAACAGTGCCTGGTAAGGAATGCCATGGGAACGGAATGAGAGAGGGAAGAACAGCAGTGTCTTATTCATCAGCAGCAAAGTGTGCATTCGGTTCACCGACCATGCTGCTTGCTTCTGTCGAGACTAAACCTTTCGTTTTTGGACAAAAATGGCACATTTTTGGATTGGCCTATTTTCAAGGACGTCAAAACTAAATTCTCAGCCCATGCCACTGCATCTGATCATCCTACACACTTCCTGCAGATGGTAGCTTTCTCTTGTTCTGGGGGTCTGGTGGGTTTTTTTTTGTTTTTTTGTTTTTGTTTTAAACACACCTATACTAGCTAATCAGAAAACTCAAGTAAAGCCAGAGAAAACTCCAAAGAGAAAAACTGGGTAACCCAAGAGAGTACAAGCCCGAGACGGTGGCGCCACCTTGTGGGCCCGGCTGACAACAGGACTCTGACTGGCAAGTGTCCTTCCCCACCAGTATCCCAAGAGCTCCCTGGAGCTGGGAAGGACCTGTCAGCTTTCTGAGCCCCCCAATTTATCTTCATACCCATAAGATTCAGCACATCTAAGAGACTCAGGTAACATCATGTGAGACTCTAAAATTCTCACTCTGTAACACTGCCTTCCAGATCCCCATGAGCTGTAATAACAGGAAAGAGACACAAGCGCTAGTGTTGTGGCCCTTGGGGAACATTTCTCAGGACCCAAGGAGAGTGGACTGTTCCTTCTAGAAATGGTGGAGGCCCATTGCCTAGATGTGAAACCTCTAGGTGGAGACCAGTATTTAAAATTAAAGTAACTCAGAGCTGGTTCAGTGGGTCAACAAGTAAATCCTCTGCCTACAGTGCCAGCATCCCAAATGGGTACTGGTTCTAGTCCTGGCTGCTCCACTTCTGATCTAGCTCCCTGCCTGTGGCCTGGGAAAGCAGCAGATGATGATTCAAGTCCTTGCACTCCAGTAACCAATTTGGAAATCCAGAAGAAGCTCCTGGCTTTGGATGAGCTCAGCTCCAGCTGTTGAGAGTTATTGGGGAGTAAACTAGTGATGGAAGATTTTTCTGACTCTCCTTCTGTTTGCAAATCTTTCAAACAAAAATAAACATTTTTTTAAAAAAATTAAAGTGATTCAACTAAAGTTGCCTGTTAGTACTGGCCCAGACTTTGCCATGCCCATATTCGTCTCTCTGATGTAACCAATTTATCCAAACCCACAACTCCCACAGCTGCAGAAGACAGGTCCTCCAGCACCACCTGAGACCACCAGCACTCGAGTCCCACGCCGTGTGTGAAGTTAGAACCAAGCATGTGGGCCTGTGACATCAGTACTCAAGAAGTGCTAACCTCATCTGTGATGGGTGTTGCCACCTCACATGGCAGCTTTTCTTCTTGGGCCATTAGGGCCAGAAGCTTTCGGATCAGAACCACGTCCTTCATGACGGCCTGCAAGTTCACAGTCTGGCCATTGGTAAACATCTGGTCCCCCAGGCGATTGACAGGGCGATACCTGCAGAGGAACACACAGAATGAGCAAATGTTCAGCATCAAGGAAGTCGTGTCCTTCAGCCTCTGACTATGCCTACCGACAGGCAACACACCATACCACCAGCACACACACTATTCCTATTGTGTTTACGACAAATGGACAGGAAAATACTTCCTCCACCTGCAACTTGAGAGGGGGTCCTGTTTTGGTTCTAAGAGCCCTTGATGATCCCAAGCCTCCTCCCCGTCACTGCCCCCGCCCCCAAGGCTGTTACTAAATTCCCTCACTTCTGGGTGAAAAAGTAGATGAAAGGGCATTACCTCGAGGGTGGCACCACCATGAAATCCAGGAAGAACACAGAGGGATTGAATCTGGACTCCGTGTCAACACCATCCAGTCCGGAGAAAAGGTAATTTAGAAAGAATCCTGTGTTGGAAATAAGCAGGCCAAAGAGATCATTTAAACATCCCCAATAAAGGATGGGAGGACAACCATGCCATTATTCCCTGATGAGGAAGAAGAGAGGGTGATAAGTAGAAAAAGCCCATATTCTTCTATAAAAAAAAAAAAAAAACCAGCCTCTGGTATACAGCAGCTTGTATGTTGACAGTTCACAAAAACTGGCGTAACTGGAACAATAGTGCCTAATTCATGGGCTCAATTGAGCAAGAATGAAAAGAAAACATTTTCGTATTTCCAATTATCTTCCTGAGTTATCAAACTTAAAATTATCTAATACTACTCTGAAATTGATAAACCCAGTGTCGTAGCTCAGAGAAAATGAGTAAAAATCACTAGAGTCTGTCAACAGTACTAGAATAGTGAGTCGGTGTTTTGGAACACACAGAGGACCGGCAGGAAGGCATGCACCCACCATACATAAGAACTGCCATCCATGCAAAAGGAATGTTCCCTTTGTGCAGGGAACGGAAATGTATGAAAATCCTTACTTTGTAAAAGATCTCATTCTTTGATGTGTAGAAGGAACTAAGAGCATTTGAAATAGTGTATGTTCCATGGACCCTTCTGGAAATATAACTCAGTGGGGCCCACCTGTAGCTTTTATTTAAGGACAGGTTCACATTTAATAATCGGCAAGTCCTTGGTGCTGGGTATTACTGCTTCCCACGCTATGACTGATACTTCAATGTCCGTGTATGCTAAAGTCTGCTTTAAACCTATGGATCCACTGCGGGAGACAGTTATCATAATCACAACTTTATAAAAATAACAACAATATGGGAGGGTTAATGAGTGCAGGAGATGAAAAGCCTGAACCAGAAGAAAAGATCGTCCCTTTAACTGGCAGAGTACCTTCATTTGTCCAAATGGCAAAAAGATGTTCTCGGGCGCTGTTCGGTGTCAGGTACCCTCGTTTGCCCAGTTGTGCTTCCTCGATTCCTGGAAGTGAGGAGGGGAATCAAAGCCACAAACGTCAGTACCAGGCACTCTGTCCATAGTGAGATCTACTAATTCTCCGTCCCCACCCTGCGAAACTGCAACCGACCACGGAAATCGATCTCCCAGCCAGTCAATTTTCAGCTTTGGCTTTTCTTTCCTTACTTTACTTCCTAAAGTAATGAGAACATACATGCAGCTCTCATGCAAAGCCCCTCAAAAATAGAGAGAACAGTACTCGGCATCCCATGACATTAACACAATGATTACCACTTTTATAGATTTTTGTCTAGTTGTTCCTTTTATGTAACTATTTTATACAACTGTAATCTTCAACATGCACTTTTTTTTGCACAGTATTTTGCTCTTTTAGTGTCATTAGGTGAGCATTTCTGCGTGCTACTACATTGCTTTTGCCTGACCAACCACCACTCATTATTTTAAATATTTATTTACTTTTATCTATTTGAAAGACACAGAGACTGGGCCTGTACATGCTGATTCAATCTTCAAATGGCCACAGGGACCCAAGCTTGGCCAGGCCAGAGCCAGGAACCTAGAGCTTCATCAGTGTCCTCTGCATGATGGGCAGGGACCCAAGCACCAAGAATCGCCAGCTGCCTTCCAGTATGTGTTAGCAAAAAGCTCGATCAGAGATAGAGCAGCAAGTACTGAAACTGGTATTCTGAATGGAGATGTGGGCATCCCAAGTGGCTGCCTAACCTGCTCTGCAGTGACACCTACCCCTGCCTGACCACCACTGCTTTTTAAAGATTTATTGATTTTTATTGGAAAATCAGATTTACAAAGAGAAAGACTTCCATCTGCTGGTTTATTCCCCAAGTGGCCACAGTGGCTGGAACTGAGCTGATGTGAAGTCAGGAGCCAGGAGCTTCTTCTGGGTTTCCCACATGGGTGCAGGGTTCCAAGGCTTTGGGTCGTCCTTGACTGCTTTCCCAGGCTACAAGCAGGAAGCTGGATGGGAAGTGGAGCAGCTGGGATGCAAACCTGCACCCACATGGAATGCTGGCATATGCAAGGCAAGGATTTAGCCACTAAGCTACCATGCTGGGCCTTAACCACTGCTTCTAATGATTGTACAGCACTCCATGGAGAATGCCTGCTAAATTTAGTCATATTCTCACAGTTAGATGTTTAGATCAACTCCGATTTTTCACTGTTAAAAGCAGCAACACGATGAACATCTTTATGCTCATGGCTTTTATCAGAAAGGTTTTGAGAAGCAGAATTACGGGTAGATGGGTGTGGACATCTTTATGAGTAAATACATATTGATTTCTCCGTACAAAGACCAGCAGTATGTGAGAAGATTGGACACGGTTCCTCAGACTCAGCAAGGTAACTCTGGGACACCGGCTATCAGCTATCCCTGGATTAAGTCTGGAATGCAGACTGGGGGCTGCCGTTCAAGAGGTCAGGTTCCAGGCACTTTGGCTGAGCAGCAGCTCCAGCTTCATTCCAACCCCAATGCTCCACTCACTTTCCTTACAATCTGCAGAAAGTTTTATGGAATCTGATACGGATTACAACTAGCAGATACGTCATCATTTAACTAGTCTCCACTGATAGGCAGAGTGTCAAACTCTAAGTAACTTAAACAGCACCGTGGGCATTCTAATTCCTTAGGATAAAAATCACACAAGCAGAGTCATTAGGCCAAAGAGTCTGTACTTTTCAAGTTTTGCTTCTCTTGTGAAAGCCAAACATTTCAATTAATCCATGTAATTGAAGGAAACTTTGACCTTCAGGGAAACCACAGCATTAGAAACCTACATCTGTCTATTGGGTGAAAATTAGACTCCATTAACCTACAGAACAATTTTGTGGGCATTCCTGGACATGTGCAGCTGAACTGGGTTTGAAGGGCTCATGAAAATCTGATTGAAGCGCCCCACTTCCTGTCCCAAGGCACTCTGGTAGCATTCAGTCACCATGAGGGAGGATACGGATGCTGAGCAGTGAGTGACCCACAGAAGGCTCCCTCTCCCAGGGGCTGTGCCTACTCCTAACAACGTACATCTACAGCCTGCACACCAGAGAGCCTGGCTGGGCTTTCAGAACATCTAGAATGTGTGTTTAGCTGCACTACGGTGTCATATAAGAAGTGGGCTGGGGTTGGCACCGTAGTACAGCGGGTTAAGCTGGAACTTGCAGCACCAGCATCCCATCCCATAGTAGAGGGCTGGCTCTAGTCCCAGCTGCTCTGATTCTGATCTAGCTTCCTGCTAATGTGCCTGGGAAGGTGAAGAGTATTTCCAAGTGCCTGGGCCCTTGCCACCTGTGCCAATTTGTGACTGAACCAGCAGTTAGAAGGTATCTTTTTCTGTTCCTTTGCCATTCAAGTAACCAAATAAATCTTAAAAAGAAAAATTTTAAAAAGGGGAAGACGCTTAAGACTGTGTCACAATAGATGGAAGTGTTTTTCTTTTCTTTTTAGATGACAGGAGTTCTCTTTGAACGCTAATGTGCCTAATGGAGCTGCAGAACACGCTCCTGCACATATCCATCAGCTGTGCCAGCACTCCTCAGGGGATCAGCGGGCAGCCCACGGGGATACTGAGGCAAAGGCAGGTGCCTTCTGGTACCACACTCACTGCTTCCACTTCACCTGTTCACTCAGTCTGGCCGCCGTCTTGGTCCCGTGCCCAACCACAAGCACTGTCCTTGGCACAATGTTGAGCGCCAGGTAAGTGTTGATTAAGTCCTCAAAAATTTCTGCCTGTTTATCTCTCATGCAAAGAATTCATTTATACCATTGTATTTTCAGGGCTATAGTGACAGGTTGTTTTAGAAGACTGGGTTTGACAAAAGTACTGAAAGATACTTAATTGCTCGATTTCTGCTCCAACCCAACAGCTCTTTCTCTAGAAATCTGATCATTTTTCTTTTTTTTTTTCTTTCCAGTCTTTGAATCTGTGGACATTCTGTAAGGCACCCCAAGTGGTGTTAGAATTGTATCAAAGGCTATTTGTAGGTAAATGTAACACCACTGCGTGATGTAATCTAGTAACCATTAAACTCAAGCAGGCTCTCTAAATGCAGTGTGGTACCCTGAATGGGATCGTGCAATCTAAAAAGGGCATCAATGGAAAAACTGATGAAATTCAAATAAAGTCCACCATTTCATTTATGGTATTGAACCAATGTCAAATTCTTTTAAGTCTGAAACCAATCTAAGATGAAAGGTTCATTAAAAAATAAAAAACAGGGTATGGCGCAGTAGTGGCCTAGTACCTAAAATCCTTGCCTTGAACACACCAGGATCCCATATGGGTGCCAGTTCTAATCCCAGTTAATCCACTTCCCATCCAGCTCCCTGCTCATGACCTAGGAAAGCAGCTGAGGACGGCCCAAAGCCTTGGGGCCCTCCACCTGCGTGGGAGACCTGGAAGAGGTTCCTGGCTCCTGGCTTTGGTTAGGTACTGCATCGGCCGTTGCAGTGACTTGGGAAGTGAATCATCAGACGGAAGAGCTTCCTCTCTGTCTCTCCTCCTCTCTGTATATCTGACTTTCCAATAAAAATACATAAATCTTAAAAAAAAAAAAAAAGAAAGAAACAGGTTCACCACTCACCCCAGACCTCACTGATTCTTCAATGCAAAAGATGCATTAGGCATCTCTAGCAGAGGAACTCATTGCATATTCTGAAACTCTGGAAATCTTGTTTGCAACATCATCTGCTATAGGCTTCAATGCAAAGATTTCCTTAACCCTGGGCAAGAGGTTTGTTACTGTTGAAGACTATCACTCTAAGAAGTAGCTTTCTCTGAGCCACTCAGCATGCACAACAGAACAAGCGTCAATCTCAGGTTGTGCTTTTTCTCCCCTCCTGTTGGTCATGTTGGTAATGCAACCAAAAACAATCTATAACTCCTATGTTCTGTCGTTGCTACCTGTCATACGCCAATACTGACTCAGTGTTGGGGTATAGCATTTTAAACAATTACTTGTAATGCCAGCATCCTATACAGAGTGTAAGTTTGAGTCCTGGGTACTCCACTTCTGATCTCATTTCCTGCTAATGTGCCCATGCCACCAACGTGGGAAACCAGGATGGAGTTCCTGGCTCCTGGCTTCAGCCTGGCTGTTGTAGCACTGGAAAAATTCTGTTGCTCTGTCTTCTAAATAAAGCTTCAAACAAACCACCAAACACACAAACATAACACAAAGCAAGTACTGGTCTTAAGACTTCATGTGGAATCTCTTAATCTTCCTCACTAAAAAAAAATATATTACATATGTGTAGGTATGTGTGTGTGTATATATATATGTTTAATAAGCCTATATATACTATATATGTTTAACTAACAAGCCTACAGTACTGCCTATAATTCTGGCATCCCATGTAAGCATCAGTTCAAGTCAGCTGTTCTCAGCTAGTGTGCCTGGGAAGGGCACTGAAGAGTCCAAGTACCTGGGTCTATGCCACCCAGGTGGGAGACCCAGATGGAGTTCCAGGCTTCTGGCTTTGGCTTGGCCCAGCCCTGGCTGTTGCAGCCATTTGAGAATAAACCAGTAGATGGACAATATCTCTTTCTCACTCTGTAATCAATTAAACAAACAAAACCGGTTAAGCCTGAAAATAGAAAAACAATAAGGTAGAAGCTCTCAGTCTGTCACTGCTGTCCCCAGCATCCCTATAGGTTTGTGTGTGGAGCAGAGATGAGAAGACTGAAGTGACAGAAACCTGACTGGAGATCCAGGAACGGCCTGAAGGAAATACTCACACTTTATTGAATTCTTGCAGGTTTTCTTAAAATGTATTCACCTACATTTTATCCCCAAATAAATTCATATTTTCTTTATAATAAAAATGTTCCAAAATATATGCTAGGAAAATTTCTTAATCTCTTCCTGAGAAACCTTTCAGAGGACAGCTTTCTAACTTAGCAGCTAAGATACCTGGGGCCTCACATCATAGCACCTGAGTTCCACTCCTGGTCCAGTTCCTGACTCCAGTTTTTCTGCCAGTGCTACCCCCTGGAGGGCAGTGGTGAGGATTCCAGTAACTGACTTCCTGACACTCACATGAGACATCTAGATTGAATGCCTTGTGCCCAGCTTTGGCCCCAGCCCAGTTCTGGCCACTGTGAGGACCAGCATGTGAATCAACAGATAGGAGTGAGTGCGCTATCTTTCTCTGTCTCTCAAATGAAAACAAAACAAAACAAACAAACAAATAACTTCCAGTAAACGTTTGGGCCTAAGAGGCAATACTGGTTTCTGCCTCATGATGTGGCTCTACTTGCCAGTTGCCTTGTCTGGAAGCCAGGGCTGGGCATTCAGCTGCATGCCTAAGTGGCCTGGGTGCTGTCTCTCCCATGGCTACCACAAACACACAGCTAAGCAACAGGTGGCTTCCCAAGATCTGGGACACACCTGATAGCCACACGAGAGGAACACGGCTGAGCAGCACCTGCTCAGACCCAGCCCGCTTACCCACAGACTCTGTGTCCTGGCCAGCTTTCTTGTGTACAATGGCAGGATACGTGACTGTCAACTTGCTGTTGTGCTCCTTTCGGACGACTGACCGCCCGGTCCTGCACATGAAGATGGTTGTGAGTGAGTGAAGGAACCCCAGGAGACATTCGGTGATAGCTGTGGGTGACTGGCCAGAGCCTGTTCACCTGGGGGAAAAGAGGCACCCTGATACTCACTTGCAATGGGGACATCGCTTTGCGGTCATGTGCGTCTTCCAGAAGTAAGCAATGAGTTTGCTTCTGCTCTCACACACGTTTTTCACCTGTTAAAAAGTCAGAGTGCAATTCTGAAGAGAATCCAATATGTATTCATTTTGTGGTTTCTGCCTTCTAACCTGAGTCTGAAACCACTGCTGCTGCTTCAAATATTCCATGAGATGCAAGCATAGCTGATTCTGGTGAGCTCTTTATGAAGCTGTCTCATTCACAATATGGGAAGAAGAATAGCAACTGCATCAGAAAGCTGTCACTAAGACAAACTGATTATGAACATGGGGATAGGTTTGGTGGGGAGGCTTAGAACTCAGTAAAAGCTTAACAGATGCTGGGTACCTTTCTTGGTAAACAAATCTCTATGGATGCAGCTGGGGTCCCCGCCCTGCCACCTCCCTCAGATGGACCTCAGGTCTCTGAGGAAGACAAAACCACAGTAAGGCACCAGGAGCACTTTTGAGTCTGCCCGCAAACAGAACCAACAGGGAGCTTTTGAAATCCTCATTTGGGCTCCACTCCAGATCATTAAGTAAGTGTCTTTGGTGTGAAACTTGGGCAAGGGCTCCACTGGCTGCAGGTCTACCTTCCTCATTCACCGGACAAAGCAGTCCTTCCACAGGTGCAGGGGAGCCGAGGGGGATTACAGAAAAAGAAAAGGACAGACGGGCCATTCTCAATGTGTATGCTGGTTGTGTGCCATACTTAAACACCCAGATGCCACCTAATTCTCTCATCAGTCCTGCAGACAGACAGGCCCCAGAGATGAGGAAATGATGCCACAGTTATTTCATTTGTCAGGTCACAGGCCTCAGAAGCAGCAGAATTGGGATTCATATCCAGCTCCACCTTGGGAGGTCAGAAATATATACAAATGATAGTGTTGAAGGAACTGAGATAATTACAATAGAAAAACTAAGATGGGCAGAGGGAGACAGAACTCACATGGGCGCCCTGGGACCCCAGCAGGTTGTTCTGTATGATTTCCGTTGTGTATTGTTCTAACTCTTCCTGAATTTCGAACGCAGAAGGATCAGGATTTTCTTCAAGAAACTGGAAAACAGAAAGGAAATTCGCATAATTGCAATAAAGTTAATACATGTTTGATGTGTAGCATCCACTGCGGGGAGAGAAAGACCCCACGGCTGTTGTGTTGCATCTTCAAAACAGTGAGGCAAAAATCACTGTGAGAAAAAAATGCAACTCAACATCCTGCTTTCAATACTGGTGGCCTAAGTGAAGTCACACAGTCATGTACTATGTAGTTGGACATTATAAGGAACGCAAAGAATTAAGATTAACAGTGAAACACTGCTCAAAATTCTAATGCCCTGGAGATGTGACAGGACAGCAAGCAATGACTAAGCCCAACTGAAGGGATGACAGGGACCGAGGAGGTGAAGAGTACCCTGTGGCCACATGCCTGGAGACAGGACATCAGTCAGCAGACTTCTGTGCCCCTAAGGAAGACATGGACAGACGGCCACGAGGCTGCCTGTAGCTCCGCAGCATGTCAGCCCCGGCTGGTGTGCATCATCCAACCCAGCAATTTTTCACCATGCAAACCCAGCAATTTTTCACCATGCATTTTGCAGGCCTCACAGAACAGAGGAGTCAACAAGACACCATCCTTCACTCCCTACTCCCAACATCCAGGCACGGTGAGCTAGGAACTCACCCTCAGGAACTTGCCAGCCCTTCCTTGTCTGACCACATGGATAATCTAAGGGACCCAAGGCTTTGAACCTGGACTGTGACAGCTGGTCAGGGGGGTTACAAAGCCCAGGTCTGAAACAGTAAGAATCCTCCCTGGAAGAAGGCAGTTTTGTCCTACACCTCCAATCATTCCCTGAAGGTACATTTACAGTACAATGACAAACTGTACATCAATACACTAGGGGCTAAGGAAGAGGAAAGGGATTCTGCAACATGGGCAGTAACTTAATAACCAAGGGAAACTTTATTTTTTTTTAAAGATTTATATATTCATTTTGAAAGTCAGAGTTACAGAGAGAAAGAGAGAGAGGAACCTTTAATCTGGTTTACCTCCCCCATGTAGCCATGACAGCCAGCACTGAGTCAGGCCTAAGCCAGGAGCTTCATCTGGGTCTCCCACATGGGTGGCAGAGGCCCAAGCACTTGGCATTTGGGCCAACATGCTGGTCTCACAGGCAGTGACCATACCTGTTGCATCACAACACCAGCTCCATAGGCACACATACTTTAAATTCCATATCAACATTATAAGATGACTTCTGCAGCATCTCTCACATGCTGGAATTCCTTTTCCTAACACTGTAAAATCTAGCCCCAATTATCCTTAGCTTACCTTCAATTCATCTCTCTCCCTTACGTGTCCACTGTGACTGTCATTACCCTCTCCTCCCTATGGCCCCCTTGCACCTGACCGGCACCCCACTCCTGTCTACCTCCTTCCTTACCCTATCTAGGCTCACATCTCTCCCACCCTGCTCACCGAGGAGGCAGCCTCACTCCTGACTTGCACTGTCATCTATCCTGTAACATCTCCCCCAATACTATTTGAATTTCAGCACCTGACATGGCACAGGGAATCCCCTCACACTCTGCTTAAGCTGAATGCCTGTCCTGGAAGTCCCTGCTCAAGGATATCCCCTTGCCCTGCTGGGGCTCAGACACCCGCATTAGGTGTCTCCCACATTGCCTGGTTTCCCTGATGTCTTCAGGACTAAAGCACTTGGGAAGTGGGAAAAGAAGCAAGGATGCCACTACCAAAGCAACGCAGAATCTAGCCACCAAAATATGCCATGTTTAAGGACTAAAAAGGAACGAAGTTGCCCTTCACATCCATGGTTCCAATGCCTGTGGATTTAACTCATGTGCTATGTAGTTGGACATTATAACACAGTAAGCCAGTGATTTGCAGTATTTACATCGTATTAGGCATTGAAGTAACTAAGATCATTTAAAGTGTGCAGATGTGCAGGCTACATGCTCAAGCACCCCTAGATCTGGTATCCCCAGGGGAAACTGGAACTTTCTCCCTCTGATTGTTGAGGAAGACCACACAACACAGAGCGACATGGCTATGCTGACAATCCAAAAGTATTTACAGACAAAGTATCAGAATTAATGAGAATTTTTTTCAGCTTAGGTCACATCGTATTAGCAATGTTAGGATTCCTCAACATGTAGGAAAAGATTTTTTTTTTTTAAGGAAATGAAATCTTTAAACAACTATTCTATTAGCACCAGAAACCTGAAGCCAATACTCTTTGCAATAGGACTCCGAGGACTGCCACTTTATCTGTTCTCCACAACCTTAGTCTTGTTTCTGTGACCACCACTACACACCTACCCTGTTCAGAATCCGCTCGAGCTCAAAGACGGCTTGTAGGGCCCCCACTTCCAGAACCCTCAGCTGGCAGAGTAAGAGGTGAACCACGGCCCGGGGACACGTCAGCATGTGGCAGTTTAGACAAGAGCCCCGGAGCAGCAGGTAGAGTTTCTGTAAAAGGAATGAAAACAAACAAGAGATGCAGTCATCTTGGAGACCTCCCATGTGCTGCTGCGTTACATCTTTCTGTCACCATTTACTTCAAGTATCCCGTGCCAGACAGAAGCCTTTGTGACCCCCAAAATTTGAGACATTTCCTCCTTTATTTTCCTCTCTCACATTTTCATTTTAATCCATATTTGGAATCTACCTGGAATGAATGAGTTTCAGGCAGGGCAATCACTTTTCTTGTATTGCAAATATTTAAACAATCCTCCTTCCTGAAAATGATTGGCAGACAAAAGTCGCACGCAGATGGGCCAGTCTGTATAGCTTTTGGAATGGGCCTCTGGAGGCTAGGTAAGCTGGTGTAAAATTGCTGAGTTTTCAAGGAAGCCTTGAGACAGCAACTTGCTCCTGCTCTGATGCCCTGGATGTGCTGCAATTCAGCTTGTGCCACCATGCAGGTACTTATAGCCCTCCCTATAGGGGGGACAGCACCACTGTTCTCTCTGCCAGCAGGATGTGCAGTCTAGACTGCTGAGGGCACAAAGGCCCTAGGCAGAAGCTTCACGGGATGGATCTGAGCATTTTTTGCCTCCCACAGCAACACGACGGAGCCACAGCTTTTCTTAGCAGGGACCAAAGGCAAACTGACTAGGGCTATAGGGCAAGATACAGTCCTTAGCTTTGGCTCCTCAGGGATCACATTCTAAAGAACATGTTCCCTTCCAGTGTCTTGTGGGGAATGTGCAGTGCACACAGTCCTGGTGGCAGCCCTGGGGACCCACTCATCCCAGGTAGTACGTACATCGAAGAGGAGAGGGTTGTACACGGTGAGGGGCAGATCAATATGGCCCAGGTGTCCGGAGCAGTTGTTGAAGTCCTGCACGCACGTGGTGCACACCTCTTTGGAATCCGCAGGGCCCAGGGCTAAATCATACAGGCCGTTAGCCGAGGGGTTCCCCAGGCTGTCCACATAGCGAGGGTTCGTAATGGATTTCACACTTAATTTCCTGGGGACATAAAAAAGACAAAGGGAAAACTTGAAACTTGGCTCATCAATTTGCGTCTTTGTCGGCATTTATAGACCTACAGCCAAGGGAGTATTTAGCGGCTGTTTTGTTTTAGAAGCAGCATCGCACAGCCCTAGCCTTAACCCAGCGCGGCACGGGCACCATACGTGTTGCTCAGGGAGGAGCAGAAAGCGGGGCCCAGGACAGTGGATTGCGTAGACACCTTCAAACTTCTGAGAAACAGAACTTGCTCTACAAAAAAAGTCATTGTAGTTCATGTTTAGGCTAAAGCCTCCCAAGAAGACACTGAAATTATATTTATAAAAACCAACTTCACTTTTTACACTTTTTTTTTCTGATTGATAAACAAAGAAACCATCCCAGGGGCCAGTGTGATGAAACAACAGGCTAAGCTGCTGTCTGCAACACTGGCATCTCTATTCAGGGGGCCAGCTCGAGTCCTGGCTGCTCCATCGCCTGCTGCCTCCTGGGGTGTGCATTAGCAGGCAGCAGGAGAGGGGCCACAGCTTGAGTCCAGGTATGCTGAGCTGAGATGCAGGCACTGCAAGCAGCACCTTAACCACTTACACCACTCACTCACCCTGGGTTCTTCCAGATGGTATCTCTCCTATTTCAGGCAGTATCTTACTGTGGTTGCAAAGTGAATTTTCCTTTTCTTCCTTTTTTAAGATGCATTTGTTTATTATTTCAAAGGTGGAGTCCCAGAAATAGAAGTTGAAATAAAGAGATCCTATCCATGGGCTCATTCCCCAAATTATCACAAATGTTGGGGTTGTGCTGGGCTGGGCTGGGCTGGGCTGAAGCCAGGAGCTTTTTCTGGGTCTCCCAGTGGGAAGGGATATTATACACTATTTTTCCATTAGCAGGAAGCTGCATTGAAAATGGAGCAGCCAGGATTCAAATCAGCACCTATTCGAGATGCCTGTGCTTCAGGCCCATCACTTGATCTGCAGCACCACCGCACTGGCCCCATGAAGGACATTTTCCCAAGTTTTAGTGATGCTAAACATCTTTTCATGTGCTTACTGGCCATTGACATAGCACTGAAGAACTGTCTATTCAAGTCCTTCACCAATTTTAAAACTAGGTCCTTTTGCTGTTACATTGTAGGAGCGCATTAAGTATTCTGGATATCAGATAAGTGATTTGCAAATATTTTCTCCCATTGCAAGAGTTGCTTTTTTCACATACATGAAATATAGTGCCTGGGGGCCTGGCGGCGTGGCCTAGCGGCTAAAGTCCTCCCCTTGAACGCACCGGGATCCCATATGGGTGCCGGTTCCAGTCCCAGCAGTTCCGCTTCCCATCCAGCTCCCTGCTTGCGGCCTGGGAAAGCAGTCGAGGACGGCCCAAAGCTTTGGGACCCTGCACCCGCGTGGGAGACCCAGAAGAAATTCCTGGTTCCCGGCTTTGGATCGGCACAGCACCGGCTGTTGTGGTCACATGGGGAGTGAATCATTGGACAGAAGATTTTCCTCTCTGTCTCTCCTCCTCTCTGTATATCTGACTTTGTAATAAAAATAAATAAATCTCTAAAAAAAAAAAAAGAAAGAAATATAGTGCCTGGAACAAATTTCCTCTTTCTTATCTCTCATCTTTCCTATCTCTTATCTTTCCCGGAGTGGAATGGAGGGGCGAGGCAACCAACCAAGGCTCCTCTGGAGTGGAGTGTGAGGAAGAATTCTGAAACTTCACAAGGAGAAATCTCCTTCTTGCAGCCTTAATTGTAGTAAGGACAGAAAGAACCAAGAGCTGAGCAAACGGCACCTCTAGCCATCCAGGAGTGCTCTCAGTCTACTGAGGCAACTTCATCCCTGGGGAGCACACCCGAATCCTAATGCCTACAGGCCTTCCCTTCTTCACAAGAATGAAAATAGTCGAGATCAATCTGTTAAACCATAGAAAATAATGCAAGGGAGGGGAAGAAGGACTGGGTGGGTCAGTGGTCAGAGAAAGTTCTAGGAAGTAGATGCTCAAGAAAGGCCTGAGAGAGCCCAGGAGCAAGCCAGCCACCAACACAGCAGGCTTCACCGGAGGAAAAGCAGGGAAGGCCAAAGTCCCAAGGAATTCAGCAATGGCTCAATGGCTAATCCTCTTCCTTAAGTGACGGGATCCCATATGGGTGCTGCTTGTGTCCCAGCTGCTTCATTTCCCATACAGCTACTGCTTGTAGCCTTGGAAAGCAGTGGAGGATGACCCAGGGCCTTGGGGCCCTGCACCCATGAGGGAGACCAAAAAGAAACTCCTGGCTCCTGGATTCAGATTGGCTCTGCCCCAGTCATTGCAGCCGCTTGGAGAGTGGGTCAGTGGACACAAAATTAATTTTTCTTCCTTCCTTTCTTTCTTTCTTAACATTTTTTTTATTATGTTTTTATTGGAAAGGCGGATATACAGAGAGGAGAGACAGAGAGGAAGATCTTCCGTCCAATGATTCACTCCCCAAGTGAGTGCAACGGCCGATGCTATGCTGATCCGAAGCCAGGAGCCTCTTCCGGGTCTCCCACGCGGGTGCAGGGTCCCAAAGCTTTGGGCCATCCTCTGCTGCTTTCCCAGGCCACAGGCAGGGAGCTGGAAGGGAAACGGAGCTGCCAGGATAGAACCGGCGCCCATATGGGATCTTGGGCGTGCAAGGCGAGGACCTTAACCACTTGCGCTTTCTTTTCTTTCTTTCTTTTCTTTCTTTCTTTCTTTTTTCTTTCTTTCTTTCTTTCTTTCTTTCTTTCTTTCTTTCTTTCTTTCTTTCTTTCTTTCTTTCTTTCTTTCTTTCTTTCTTTCTTTCTCTCTTTCTCTCTTTCTTTCTATAAGTAAGTAAATAAATAAATACATAAATAAGGAAGGAAGGAATCTGATGTATGGGGGACAGAGTGAAGTATGGACATTATCGCATGGGGTGAGTACCATGACAAGCAGGTTAAATGCCTACTTAGGATGATCGCATTCCATACAAGACAGCCTGAGATTGCGTGCTGCCTCCATTTAAGGCCCTGTGGCTTGCTGTGGCTGGTGTTGTGATGCAGTGGGTAAGGCTGTCATCTGACACACTGTCATCCCACACTGGTTGACATCCTCCTGACTGTTTTACTTTGGATCCAGCTCCGTGTAATGATTGGGGAAAAACAGCAGAAGATGGCCCAAGTGGTTGGGCACCTGCTGCCCATGTCAGACTCAACTGAAACTTGAAGCCCCTGGCTTCCACCTGGCCCAGTGTTAGGCATTGTACCTATGTGGAGTGTAAACCAGCAGATGGAAGATCTGTCCTTCTTCCTCATGTCTCCCTTTCTCTCTGTAACTCTAACTTACAAAAGAAATAAATAAACTTAAGAGCAAAACACAAACAAACAAAAAAACTCCCCAGCTTCTGTTAGTATGCCTGAGAAGTAACGGGTGACGGTTCAAGTACTTGGGTCCCTGCCATGCATGTGGAAAACCCAGATGGAGTTTTGGGCATCTGGGTGGTAAATGGGGAGACGGAAGAGCTCTCTCTCTCTGCTGCTGTTTCAGATACATAGAAATACTGAACAGAGATAACAAAAGACACTGCATACAGAGGAAACAGTGGCAGAAAAGCCCAGATATTGAAACAAGATGGCAATGTACAAGGGATTCAGCCTACCTTGCAAAGGGATGATACTACAGGCTGCAATCAGCATTGGCCTAGGTTGAGAACGTATCCTTTACTTCAGGGATAGAGACTCTTGGTAGGGTTTTAAGGATGACAGCAGCATGATCACAACTGTATTTTGGGAGACAAATTTGATGGCAGCGTGGAGGACTAAACAGATGTGAGGAGTCAGAGGTGGAAGGAAAAAGTCATTCACACACAAGGAAAGCACCTCATCCCCTCATCCAACGTGGTGGGACAGACAAAAAGAAGGGTACAACAGACAGGTAGGTGACACAAAGCCAAGAGCACAGTAAATACATCTCAGAGAAATCCAGAGTTATATCTGGGTTTCAGTGGCCATTCTTCACCAGCCCAGGCACACAGTCAAGCAGGAACAAATTCTCACTTTTTTTTTTTTGTGGAGGGGAGGGAGAGAATATATGTTGCATTTTTGATAAGTTTAAGATCTCTGCATGAAATACAAGTAACATAAGAAATCAGTCAAATAAATGCACTTGGAAATTACAAAAAGAATTGGGTGCTGACAACATTTAAGACAAAAAAAGTCACACAACCAGGATAGAATCCTGAAGAAGGACGAATTTCCAGTAATAAAAAGGAACTTTGTTCATCCACGTGCCAATAATGTTTAGCTTAGTGGCTGGCAAAAACTAGGGGCTCACCACCCCCTACGTGGTAAACTGATGGAGGAAGATATTGTCACAGAAATAAAAGAATGTGAAGACAGGAGGTCTTAGAAGAAAATGTCAATAAGGTGTGCAAGATAATGTGAAATGTTCTCATGGTCAACATAACGACCAAGGAAAAATCCCCTGATTCTATAACTAGGCGAACATACACCTCGCGGGGTCCCAAGGAGAAGTGATTGCCACAACTAAGATCCTTTTCAGCAGGGGTAACCTGTACGCTTAATTAACTGCGTCAAACAATTACAGTAACTCTACAAAACCTTGTTAACTAAAGACAAGCCACAACTAAAAAAACCTTCCCCAGCCCATTGCGTCCCTGAAAGCGCGTGACAGACCCGACGCCAGCTCGGAACTACGAAACCCAGCAGGACCCGCGCCGCACAATCAGCGACTCTAAGGCAAGGTAGGCGCGAGGCCTTCTGGGAATAGTAGTTCGCGAGTCCGACCTCAGCGCCTGGCGCTACACGCGTCCCACCAGTTCCTTACTTGAGCTCCTCAGCCGAATACATCCCGAAGGAGATGCCCTGCAGCCGCCGCCAGGGCATGTTTTTGGAGCCAAACATCTTCCAGGTATATCCAGGGAGAAAACCAGTGAATACTTGGAAACTGCAATCCAGGAGCCACCATGTGTTTCAAACTGGGTTTGCGTACCGGAAACGCTTGCCAGTCTATTGATGTGGACGAGACCACTTTCGCTGTGTGTGTGTTATGTGGGTATGGGGGAGATATTTCACGGCTCTCCTGTTTAAAAAAAAAAGACAGGTAGACAACCCAGTACGAGAGTAACTCAAGAAAAGCTTTGCGAAGCCAATGAGGCGTGATGAGCTTTTTCACTCCCTTAAACTGTTCCCCGTCAAGAGGTTGCATCCTCCCATTTCATGGTAGTTTCCGGCTCGTCCAATAGGCGAGCTGCTCCCGCCCACCTCCTCTTCCCAGGACCCCGAGGCCTTTCCCAGCATGCGCGGCGAGGGAGCCGAAGATGGCGGCGGCTGCGGTGGCCTCTGCGCGCTGGCTGAGCGTCCGCAGCAGGCTTGGGCTGCCGCTGGGCGGTGGGCGCGCGGGGCTGGGCGAACGGGCCCCGGGCTGCAGGTAGGACAAGCTCGAGGGCCACAGGGTGGAGCCTGGCGTGTCCGCAGGCCTGGTTCCCGGGGTGCAGGGACGCGCTCCCGCAGCCGCCCGAGGCCCGGCACGTGGGCCGGGGCCCGGACACTCGGGGAGTTAGCCACGCCGGCACGGGCTGCTTCTCAGTGCCCCGACGGCAAAACTGGGACCCTGGTCGGTTGAAGTTCGCATCCCAGTGCGTGTGGGCTATTGGCGGTTCCACCCCAAATGTAAAAAGTAAAAAACCCGTTTCTGTTCACTTTGTTCTATTCGGAATGGAAGAAATTACCACGTCTGTCCTAAGTAAAAGGTAGCTTTCGCTGGGGGTTGTAAAAACTGTGAGGACGTTGAAGTTTTTCGGAAACAAGTGTTAATTCCGCGGTGCCCTTGAGATGTGCTGCAGGGACCGCTGGGAAAATGCGCCACCTGCCCTTGTAAATCGCCCTCCCCCTCAGTGCAGACTGGCATTGTGAACGTAGAAGCAGTTAACACACCTGCGAGAACGTGAGAGAAGCCTGGCTTGCGATTTATATGATGTTTATATCAGATGAGATACATTTTGTCAACTAGATTGGGGCTGGGGATAACTTTTTAAGTTAAGCTTGAAGAGATTCTCGTTTACATGAGAGTTTCTCATTTGGGGGATAACTTTCTGAAAAATTGTAAGAAGCAGAAACTCACGAGTGGGTATTTTATCTGTACCTTTTCTCCATGTCCCGGAAAAGGGTAGGCTTTGCATTTCAGAAGCCGTTAGCCGCAGATCACTCTGGCCCTCCCTGGTGATGGCAATCATGATTACTGAGATGTGAATAGCAAATAGTGTGTTCGTTCCGCATGTTCTCGGGCCCATTCGCTCATCTTAGTTGGCATTTGAAATTCAGTTGTGAGCCCAGTGAGGCTATATATATATTTTCTGGTAATAAAATAATCTGATGCATGAGTGTCCAGAAGAGTCTTACAGTTCCACGTCTCAATTAAGCCTGGTGTTTTGGGCACGTTTTAGGTTGTTGAGGAAAGTGGAATGAAGGCTGCTGAGTGGTCTCAGCTGTGTCACAATTACTTGCAGCAAGGCAGGCCAGGTCAGGTGGTATTTGTTAAAAGTGAATTTGTTGCTCTTAACCTCTGCTTTAAGGGGGCCCAAAGTTAAAAACTTGTTTCAAACAAGGTACATAGACTGCTATTAGAATTTTTTTCTCCCAGTTTGGGGTGATGAAATTGCCTGATGTATAATGGTTTTGAGGTGCTGTTTAGGCCACGCCTTCTCAGTCACTGGTAACTGATGTATCATTATCTGTCTATAGTTGGAAATGAGGGACTTACAGGAGGGCCACTGGGACCTTTATTAATGACTCTGCTGTTTTTGCAGATTGCATTCTGGGAGTGTGACTCTCCCCAAGATTGAAGGAACTGATACAACAGGTATCAGATAAAACTGAAATAATTCTGTTTTTACATCTTATCCTTTTATGGTTATAGTATTAAGAGATTAATTTTGCTTTGCTTTTGAAATTTAGGAACTGAGGAAGTAGTCATTCCAAAAAAGAAAATTTGGTGAGTATTCAGTAGTCATTTGTTCGGCAAGAGATTGGGTCCTTAGCATGAGTGAAGTTTGCCAGGGTCACCTGAGAGTGGCAGAGTGTGCCTGAAGAGGGAACAGCCGAGGGAAAGTCGAGGTGCTTAAAGGTCACAGAGGAGAAAGGTGGAAAGCAGCGAATGGGGACCTTCACTGTTCATCTGCTGGTTACTCCCCAGCAGCCCAAGCGAGGCTGTGCCACAGCCAGCAAGGCCAGAACTGTTCTGTCACCCGTGTGAGCTTCTCCACTGCATCCCAGGTAGAATAGCAGGAAGCTGACACAGCTCAAACCAGGCACCCCAGGGTGTTGTGGGATGACCCGAGCAGCAGCTTAGCTGTGTTGCAGTGCTCACTCAGTTTCTTAAATTCTCTTTTTTGTAGTATGCAGACCAGACATAACTAGTACATTTATCATCTCTAGTGAGGTTAAAATAAATGCAGAATTTAGTCTTTTAATTACCTAGGTGTACCCTTGAATTAACTGCTCTATCATTTACTCAATGTTTGTTGACTGTAGGACTTGAAACCTTGGAGAAATGCTTATAATATGACACTGAATTCATTTAGGGGACTCCTCAAAAAGCCATGTATTTGAATTTTTAGTGTGTCCTGAAGGTTCAGATTTATTTATAAAAAGGTTTCTTAAATCACAAAAGTAATCAATAATTAAGGCCAAAAGACAGATGGGATAAATGGAACATGAAAGAAAGAAGCAAAATTAGCAGTCGAACAGCTGGCAGGCAAGTTTTGTAGCCTGGTTGTGCTATGGTAAACTGCAGTTAAAGATAGCACGTACCTCAAAAGATTAAATGTCACGTTTAACACTGCAGGTTATATATTCTGATTTTAGTAGTTCACTGCTATTTTAAAGTTTAAGGGTACAATCATACTTATTTCTTATATGAACTGTTCAAATACCTGTAGTTTAGAACTAAGCCGCTTTTATGTGAACTATTAAAGGTTTATTTTTCTTATTTATTTATTGGAAAGGCAGATATACAGAGAAGAGAGACAGAGAGGAAGATCTTCCGTCCGATGACTCACTCCCCAAGTGAGCACAACGGCCGATGCTATGCCGATCCAAAGCCAGGAGCCTCCTCGGGGTTTCCCACGCGGGTGCAGGGTCCCAAAGCCTTGGGCCGTCCTCGACTGCCTTCCCAGGCCACAGGTGGGGAGCTGGAAGGGAAGCGGGGCCGCCGGGATAGAACTGGTGCCCATATGGGATCCCGGGCGTGCAAGGCAAGGACCTTAACCACTTGCGCCATTGCGCCGGGCCCTATGTGAACTATTGATTCGTGTTTGGCTTATAGTCTTATTTTTTAGTAACTATGTGGTATTTCATTATACAGATAGATTCAGATTCATTTCTGTCTTCTGTAAGAACCAGAACTAAGAGGAGAAATGTGGGCGTCTGAATGAGACATTTCCCTCATGGCATTCCTGTCACTCCATCGCATCTATCCCTGAGGAGTGTACTACAGGGAATACGAGAGAGGTTGCTATGGCTAGTGAGGTTTTGTGCTTAACACTCACCACATGTATGTAAGCTTACACATATAGTGATGACATAGATTATGATGTAATCCAGACTGGTTGCATTGCACTAAATCCATGTGATTTTTGTTGAGAGCATAAAGATTTAGCTGTACCTTAAAATGGGTTAAAGTTATCCTGTTTGTATTGGACCCACCTAGAGAATTCATTTAAAAGGCGTATTCCTGGTGCCAGCATTATGACTAAAGCCCCCGCCCGCATTGCCAGCATCCCTCTTGGGTGCCAGTTCATGTCCCAGCTACTCTTCATTTCTTACTGAGTTCCATACTGAACGGTCTGCAAAGGGCAGCAGGAAATGGCTCAAGAGTTTAGTTTGTTCCTGCCATCCCTGTGGGAACCCAGATGAAACCCCTGGCTTTGGTGTGGCTCGGTGCCGACTGATTCAGCCAGCTAGGAGGTGAACTAGTGGTTGGATGATCTTTGTCTCTGTCTCTTTTTCCAGATAAATGCGTCTCTAAACAAATGAAAGGCATATTCCTTTAGGTAATTCTTGTGAACTCTAAGATGTGAGATTCACAGAATGGAGTGGGGCGTGGTCCTGATAGACCTCATGTACTGCAGGAATAGGAGAGAAGCCAGTGTTTTTCTTGTCCATGGGTGGTTTTTACCAGGCTTTAGAAAAAATCAAGACATGTTAAGGAAGAGTTGTGCATCTCTGCTTTGTTTTATGCTGCTGCGGAGCTAAGAATAGCTTAGACAGACCCTTTAGCATAAAGCCTAAAATATTTATTGTGTATCTTTTTACTAAAAAGAGCTCTAGATTTCCAAACTCAGGAATCTGCTTTTTACACCCGAAGGACCAAAAATACTGTTATTTTGGAAATAAAGCATGCTTTAAGGTTGTGATTTTCTTTTCTAAGTTATTCAGACGCCACAAATGCCTTCAGAGAGTAATCATTGAATTTTATGTAAAATGCGATATACATCATGGTACAGGTCATGTTCTGACTTGGGTAATTATTGTCATGATCAGTCCATAGGTTACTGGGATAATAAAATAATTGCAAATTAAAACCAAATTGGCAAGGAGAGCATGCAGGGCAATGGATGCTTATACGTTTGTTAATAAGCAGTCAATTGGAACAGCTCTTCAGAGGCACATTGGATAGGATGAGAATTCATACTTTTTTATGGAGATAAGTATGGAAATTGTCTGGAAATAGGTACCAGTCTACTTGTAGTGTGGCATCATAGATTGCACCACACATACCAGCTTATTAACCTGTTATGAGCTGGTTAATTTAATCCACTGTGCTCATTTCAAAGGCAGAAGCAGATTAAGGCAGATCTGCCTCTTGTCCAGCTGGGACTGATACCTGCCAAAGCCAGGAGTTCAAGCTGGGTCTCCCATGTATGTGAAGGGGTCCCAGCCACTTGGAAGTAGAGACAGGCCTGAAACTCGGGCGCTCGGAGTGGGTGCAAGCCTCCCAAGTGGAGACTTCACTAGCGCTCTGAAGCCGCACATCTACTTTGTTAAGAGGCATATTCATTCTGATCACTCTTCAAATAATCCCTTAAGATAAAGCAACTAGTGACATGTTTTACTATTTTAATGGCATTTGTTCAGATGCCCAAGGATGCATCTAGTTAATACTTAATAAATCAATATGCTAATGTAAGATTTCATTACAGCCTGCTGAGAGATGAGGAACTAATACGTGAAGTATATAAAATTTTAAAAATAATAGAAAACCTAGTGGCTGTCACTGTGCATAAATAATTACTAATTTTGATGTAATATGAAATGTTCTTTGATGCTTCTCAGGTGACTTAAATTCCTTTTCTGCAGGTAGAGGGTAAGATTTTGTTTATTTGAAGGTAGAGCTAGAATTCATCTGCAAGCTCACATCGCAAATGGCTGCAGTGGCCTAGGCTGGGCCAAGAGCTTCCCCTGGGGCTCTCACACGGGAACAGGGGTCAGAGCATTTGGGGTTATCTTCCACTGCTTTCCCAGGCACACTCGTGGGGACCTGGATTGGAAGTAAAGCATCTCGGGCTTGAACAGCACTCCATGGAGGCTGAACTTGCTGCCAGCCCCTGGCAGTCTTAGAAATGTTTTTCTGAACTTTGTTTACAAAAATTTTTTTTGGTTTATTCTCTAGAGTTCCGTTTTGGAAATGAAACAGTTTAACATAGGGATAAAATGCATCTGAAATCAAATTATTCCAGGGAAAGTGTCTTGGGTAGTTCAGTGAAAGTCCATTCAGCAGCGCAGTGGGCAGTTGTCCTGGAGCTGTTTTCTTTGGGTTGTATATGATTGAGAGGATTTCAGCTGGAGGAGGGGTGGGTGCATGCCAGTGCTCTGGGATTTCAGTCCAAAGGCCTGTGACAGACCCTGCCATGTCTGGCAGGCCCTGGCGCAGTTGCTCCAGAGAGGAGCCTGTGGTTAGCCTCAGCTGTAGCTGAAGTAAGAGCCAGCAGCCAGGGGCTAGTGTGGTGGCACAGTGGTCTAAACCTCTTTGGATGCCTGCTCCCCATGTTGGAGTACCTGTTACAGACCTGGCTGCTTCATTGCACTCCAGCTTCCTGGGAGGCAGCAGGACCTGGGCTCATGTTTTTGGATCCCTGCCACACAGCGGGGAGACCCAGATAGAGTTCTGGGCTTCTGGCTTTTGCTTCGCCCAGCGCTGACTGACTGCTTTTGAGGTTTATTTGGTGAGTGAAGCAGCAGATAAGAAAATCCCTTCCCCCTTCCTCTTTCAAGTAGATAAAAATAAACATGAATAGTTTTTAAAAACTAGCTCTAAGGGCCTGGCGCGATGGCGCAGTGGTTAAGGTCCTTTCCTTGCACGCCCGGGATCCCATATTGGCGCCGCTAATCTTGGCAGCCCCACTTCCCATCCAGCTCCCTGCCTGTGCTCTGGGAAAGCAGTCGAGGACGGCCCAAATCTTCGGGACCCTGCACCCGTGTGGGAGACCCAGAAGGGGCCCCTCAGCTCCAGCCGTTGTGGCCGCCTGGGGAGTGAATCATCAGATGGAAGATCTTCCTCTCTGTATATCCGCCTTTTCAATAAAAATAAAATAAATCTTTAACAAAAACTAGCTCTGAGGCATAACCTCATTTGCTTTTGTTTTGTTTTTAAGGAGCCACCAAGAGTAGAACAGAAGGCTGCATTGAAATTACATAGAAAAGCATGGGAGGAAGTAGCAGTATAGTCTCATATAGTCAGAGTAGAAATCACTGACCCTGGGTGATAGTATTAGGGAGCAGAGAGGGCCTTTAAACAAGACAGCTGAACTGTTTGCTTGTTTTCCAATAATCAAGAGAGAAAAGCTGCACTAGTGTGTATCTTTATCTTGCCCTTGGCTGGTCTGAGAGAAGATGCTGTTCACCATCGTGTGAAGAAGCCAGGTTGCATTAACTGGTGATTCTTACTCTTAGGGATAAAGTAGCTGTTCTTCAGGCACTTGCATCCACAGTAAACAGAGTAAGTAGATTTTTACTTTTTAACTTGCATAACGATATATCTATTGTTAACTGCTCTTCATTATTCAGATTTAATTTTTGTAGATCTAGAAAGAGGTTTGAAGTCATCTAATTCAGTCCTATCATTTGATAGAAACTATCATTTGGTAGAAGCCATGAAAAACTATGGCTTTTTAAAGTGACAGACCCTGGGCTGGTGCTAGTACTCGTTGCAGAGGGGCTTTAATTAACTGCAGCAAGTGGTCTCCACAGCAGGAGACAGGAAGCAGTGATTCAGAAGGTAGAGCCTCTAGCCCACCAACAGACTTTATAGCTTCCTCTCTTTGGTTTGGTTTCCTAGTCTGTAAAGTGATCTTGGTGAGATTGCAAGCGTGAAATACACATAGAGGGTTTAGGATAGAATGTGGCCCAAAGGAAGTGGGGAATGTGATCCTGTTCTGTTGCTGCTGTAATGGTCTCCTTGGTTTCATGTGTCAGTTTGCTTTAAGTAAAGGTATCAGATATGGAACTTTTCAAAACCTTTTCTCCTGTCCTTGTATCACTGAGTACTGACCCTTCTTAAATTACCACATAGATCTAGAATTGTGGTATTGTAGATGTTGGACTTGGGGGCTTCTGAGCCAAATACACTAAAACAGCCTGCCAGTTTCTAAAAAGCGACTTTTTTATTTTGAGAACGAAGGAGCAGACATGACACTCCCATAGTGCCTGCAGTGGCCAGGTTGACCTGAGCCAGCACCTGGAGCCGGGAGTTCTGTTCCTGTTTCTCATGAGAGTGACAGGAACTCATCACATGAACCATCACCATTGCCCTCCAGGGTCTGCCTTGGTGGGAATCTAGAGTCGGGGTCACTGACATGAATTTCAACATGGGACACAGCTGTCTTAACTGGTGTGCTTAATGCCCACCCCCTAAGAATTTTTAGTTCTATCTCCCCACTTGCAAAGCATTGAGACTGTATGTAAGAATCGGTACCTGAGCTATAAGAGAAACAGGCCTCTGAGATTGTCTCTAATGAAAGCAGCCTGGGACACGTAGCAAGTTAAAGCTGTATTGATTCTGTGTAGAATCATCTGGCTTACCAGATTTCTGACCTTTAAAACCCAAGTACATTTTTTCTGCTCCTGTAACATGATGTGAGCCAAGTGACAGCTGGTGTATTCACAGTCCTTACATAGTTCCTGGAGAGGATGGCTAGGAAGGACTTCAGAAGAGATGGTAATTAGAACTGGAATATGAGGATAAAGGGGGATTTAAAAAGCTGTCTGGTCTGAAAGGATCTAGGTAAGTGAGATAAGACATTAAGGACCCAGCCAGAATAGAGTCAGGAAGTAGGGGCGGAACAAAGGAGGTAACTTAGGATTGTCACTTAAGGGTGGTCCCTTGTGGTGCTGGAGAGTTGGTTTTGCCTAGGATTGATGAGCTGTTTGAAGAATTGGATTGACTGTCAAGGGAGAAGCTGCTGGTATTCACACCCCCTAGGAACCCTTTGGAACGGGCTTTGGGATTAAGTTGAGCATGGATGGTTAATGACAAGGCTTTTAAAGAATATCGAGTTCCAGAAAGGTGGCTCTGGCCTGGTTAATTTCTAGGTTCCTTGTTTAGAGCAGTGTAGCAGTGGTACCCAGTGATGGTAGGTGCAGATCTGAAATAGCAGCTCTGGGGTATGAGCCATGGTTTGCTTTCAGTTGTACATGGCTACAGACAGCTCTTACGAGAGCTAAGAGTACGGTACTGTGGTGCATGTGTGTGCCTATGTGCAAGGATAGAGACATACTTAGATACATATTTTTGCATGTTATGTGTGTACATGGAACTGGATAGAATTTTTGATTATCACCAAAACTCACAAGGTTGTCTAAATAAAAGTTGTGTTTTTCCCTCAGGATCCTACGGCTGTCCCTTACTCATTTCAAGATGATCCTTACCTCATTCCAACGTCCTCTGTGGAATCAGTGAGTAACTTCATGTAGCTTCTCAAGGATTTTTTAAAATTGTACCAGTTGTGTCCAAAGAGACACCTATAATTTAATTTTATGAACTATTGAAGAGTTTATAGATGCTTATACATAAATTGGTAGGACTTGAGTCCTTTCTGATTTCAGTCAAATATTTCAGGTACTGTATGGAGGCACTGTTGAGCTTTCGATCTCAATACTTAGGTTGTTTTTCACACTGGGGAGTTACCTGTTTGACCTCAATGGAAAAGGTAGCTGTCTGGTATAGTGTGGTTTCTATTTGGGATTTCATGTATTGTTATTGATGGGGGAGAATAATTCTTGCTGGGGATATGAATTTGATCTCACTTGCATCTAAATTACATGTGACTATCAACTTGATCTATGTTTTTTATGTAGCGTTCATTTCTATTGGCGAAGAAGTCTGGAGAAAGTGCAGCAAAATTTATTATTAATTCATATCCTAAATATTTCCAGAAGGACATAGCTGAACCTCATATACCGGTAAGAAGATTTTTTTTTTAACATAGCATTAAGTAAATGTAGTCTAAATCAAGCTTTCATCATTATTACTTAGTTGTTTCAAAAGCCTTTTGATATGTGACATGATCTGTGCTTGCAATACCAAATTCAAGCTCCTTTTCTGTTTATTTGCGCAGCGTTTTTTGTAAGCTTTTTTGGTAAGAATTAATTGATTTTAATTGAAAAGGCAGATTTACAGAGAGAAGTAGAGACAAAGATCTTATATGTAATGGTTCACTCCTCAAAAGGCTACAACAATCAGCTGAGCTGATCTGAAGTCAGGAGCCAGGAGCTTCTTCTGGGTCTCCCACATGAGTGCAGAGACCCAATGCTTTGGGATGTCCCCTACTGCTTTCCCAGACCCTAAGAAGGGAGCTAGATGGGAACTGGAGTGGCTAGGATATTAACCGGCACCCATATGGGATCCTGGCCATTGCAAGGCAAGGATTTAGCTGCTAGGCTACCGTACTGGGCCCTGAACCTTAATATTTAATATTTTTCCTGCTTGGCTCAGTGAGCATGACAGACTACTGCATTTCTGTTGCCTACATCCTTTCTTCAACAACCATTACATTTGGTTTGGCACTCTTAAAAATGTAACCTAGCCCTCTCTGCTTCCACCGAGTTTCCTGCTCTGTTTCTGGTCATGCAGTGCATCTATGTGGAGCCTTCTGTGTGTCAGGCATTGGGCTTAGTGCCACTATGAATTATTGTTCTGCAGCTCCAGGTCTCACTTGTGGCCTCCCAAGGATCCCCTCCTCCGTGGTGGGCAGTGCCAGTCACACTGCAGTGTGGGGACTTACCTGTCGCCTCCTTGAGGGTACTGGATGTCATCCATCTCTGTTCCCAGTGCCTGGCTTAATAGTACCTGTGCAGAAGATATTTGGAAAAGCAGTGAGTGGAGCACATACATTGATGGTATTTAGAATAAAAATCACATCAGAAAAGAATACCTTTTCCTGATTTCCTCAACCTTGGAACAACAAAATAACAGCATTTCAGGAAAAGTAGCAAAAACACTTGAGCAGTGTACTGGGAGCATTCTCCACATTGGAGACCCTAATTCCCTGCAGAGGCATTAGTGTTAAAACAGTAAATAGGATCCAGCCCTGGAAATAGGGACAGACAGGGGAGCTTTGTTGTGTTGTGTTGGTGATAGTGTGTCTTAGGGCCAGTGTTGTGGCACCACAGGTTAGGCTGCTGTTTGTTGACAATGACCACCCCATCTGAGTATGAGTTTCAGCTATTCCACCTCCAGTCCAGCTTTCTGCTAATGTGTCAGAGGGTATCTCCAAAGTACTTGGCACCGACCATGTGTAATGGAATACCAGGTAGAGTTCCTGTCTCCTGGCTTTGCTTGGCTCTGACTTGGCTATTGTAGCCATTTGGGTAGTGGCTAGAGTCTTTGTCGTGTGTCTGTCTGTCTGTCTCTGTCTCTCTCTGTCTCTCTATTTTGTATTGCTGAACCTTTACCTTTTGTGATAACTAACTATCTTGCTTTCCTAGTGTTTAATGCCTGAGAATTTTGAACCTCAGATCGAAGGTGTCAGTGAAGCTGCCCTTCAGGAAAGAATCAAACTCAGAAAAGTCAAGGCTTCGGTGGATATGTTTGATCAGCTCTTGCAAGCAGGTGAACAAGTTCAGTTAAAACCCATCTAAGAATATAAACTTGAAAGAGGATAATCCATACTCAGTTTGAAGGTTGTGTAGTTTTAAAATTTACTTATTAAGATTCATTTATTTGTGTAAAAGGTAGAGTTAGAGGAAGAGCACTTCCATTCACTCCCAGCATGGCTGCAGCTCTTGGGTCAAGCCAGGAAATTCATTCTGGTCTCCATTGGAGTTGGCAGGTACCCAAGTTCTTAAGCTGTCTTCTGCTGCCCTGTTCCATTCCCCTCCTCTTCCTTCCCTGAGCCCCTATGTTAGTAAGAAGCTGGATTAGGAGTAATGGTATCGAGGATAGCAGGACTGGCATCTTCCTGTTAATTGGACTCTGGGAGGCAGGCAGTAGGTAATGGCACAAGTAGTATGGTTCCTTCCACTGACATGGGAGCCCTGTGTTGTATTTTGTGTTCCTGGCTTTGGTCTGACCCAGCAAAGGCTGTTGGAGACATGAGTGAACCACCCTCAAATGGAAGTGGTAGAACCAATGGAAGCAATTGTTTGCTGTCTCAGATAGGTGGGTGGGTAGATATGTTGATTAAAAACATTTTAGGGATTTATTTTATTTGAGAGGCATGGAGTGCACATGTACTCTCACATTCACTGGTTCACTTTCCAAATGACCAAAACAGCTGGAGTTTTGCCAGGCTGAAGCCAGGATCCTGGCGTTTGTTTCAAGTGTTCCATGTGGGTGTATGGAACAAGCTCTTGGATTGTCTTCCACTGCTTTCCTAGGTGTTATCTGGGAGCTGAAAGTGGAATAGCCTGAACTTGAACTAGCACCCATATGGGCTGCTGGTGCTGTAAAGAGCAGGTTAGCTAGACAAGTAGTATACAAGCATACATACCTGGTAGAAAAAGTAAGAAATGAAGATTTAATAGGTTTTAGATTTTGAATGATTAAGGATTTGTTTTTGCTATTTTTCTCATCTACAGGGACCACTGTGTCTCTTGAAACAACCAATAATCTTTTGGATTTATTGTGCTACTATGGTGGTCAAGAGCCCTCAACTGATTCTCATTTTCAGCAAAGAGAGCAGTCAGAAGAAGTGGTAATTGCTTTTGGCATTATTTCAATATTTGTTCTGAAGTGTGTCATGGCGCAACAATCTTGATGAAAATTGCGGGTGACCCTGGGGCAAGTAGCCCAAGAGGAAGATTGTAAGCAGTTATTTTAGCATGAGTTCCGTTTTTAGACACATTTTGTTCTCATCAACCACCTGTTCAAGGAAAACTGACGAGAAGTGTTAGTGCTGCAATCCCATGCCACTATCACCAGGATGTGTAATGGCTAAGTAAAGACTCTGTGGCCCCTCAAGGGTTCATGTGTATGTGCACAGAGAGGAAGGTGGAAGCTTAGCAGGCTGGAGGCTGTAGAGCAGTTAGCTGGCTTCCAAAGGCTGTCTGTAGGATGGGTCATGCCCTGTCTCTCAAGTCAACCCTTACAGAAATAAGTGCTAAGGAATCCTTTGGATCAAATGAGTCAGATACATGTGACCTTTTTCATAACATGCTATCTGTACGTAAAATAGCAAACAATGTTGATAACATTCTCAATGCCTAGTAGAGACCAAGTTATGGTACGTTTGCATGGCCTTTGAGAGCACTGTTCCGCATCTGTTTGGGTGAGGAAAGATAGGTTGTATATGTGCAGTAGAGGCTATAAAACTAGAATCCATTTTTCATAGGCATAACAGAATATTTGGGGATGGGATTTGGAGTGTTAAAAAGTGGGTAGTGGGTCATCGTTGTGCCTTCTGTTCAATGAGTCCTTGCAAGTTCCAGCCCCAGCTCTGGACACAGTGCTGGCTGTGCAGTGCTTGCCAAGCCTGTCCCTGCAGACCCATCCCAGAACTTGTTTACAAATAAAGGACTAGGTTAGGGTTGCTTATTTGTTCATTGTTTTTGTCCCTGAAATCTCAGATTATTAGACAACTTCCTGTTAGGTTTTAACCTTATATTTTCTATAATTTATAATTATGGATGATATTTTCTGGGTGAGGCCAAGTGCAGCCTCTGGATGCCTACATTGAATTCATCTCATTTCTGACCTGTCACTGTTGCTTTAAGGGCCATCTTTTCATGAATGATTTTCCTTGCTGATTTCACTTACAATTGAGTAGTATAGGCATAGATGTTTACTGGATTTTAAGTAGTGTGATTGGGAGAAGGCATTCCATTGTCTTCACTTTTATTTTTTTGAATGATTAGGAAGAGGCCACCGAAGAGAATATTGAGAAGCCTAGAAAGAATCCAGGAATCACGTGGGGGTATGTACATACCATTCAAACCTTGTATTGCAGTTTGTCATAGGTTGAGGAATGTGTCTCTCACCCCCTGAAGAAGATACAGTCCTGTGGTGTTCTGAAATAGCTTGCTGTCATAAGCTTTGTCCTCGGCCAGTTACATGAGAATCTGTTTAGAGGTTGATGACTTTTGGGTCCCCCTCCCTCTTCATGCTGTGGTGTGATGCCTTTGGTAGTTGCATCTGTGCTGCCGCCTTGGGCAGTGTAAGTCTGAAAGGCTTGTTTTTGCTTACTAAAAATAGCAGTAGATATAATGCTAAATTGAGACTATAAGCCAGCAGGCAGAAATATTGAGCAGTTCCAAACAAAAGGTGAATTGCATTTTATAGAATAAAAGTGTCAAAATATGAAGATAGCTGTGGTTCAGAGTATAGAGGTCCGTGTCTCCTGGAATGACAGGACTCAGAAGAAACCCGTGGCTGGTGGCTGGTGGCTGCCGCTGTGAATTGTGGGAGAGTTGGAGACAATTCACCGTGTCCCCATGATGCAGTACTGCCTGTTAATTAACTACAAAGCTTGAACTTACTTCATTTTTGAGCCTTCATTCATTTGCATTTTCAAACTGAGAACTCTCGCCTCTGGAGGGTAAGGATTATCTAAATTTACATACATGGAGTGCTTAGCACATTGCCCACAACCTTGTTAACTCTGAGTAAATGATAGTGGCTTTTGTTTTCCAGTTTCTCTCATTCACATTTACTCCTTTGTATCTAGAGTGAAAAACCATGCTGAGAGAATCTTTGCTCTAATGCCAGAGAAAAACGCACATTCCTACTGCACGATGATCCGAGGCATGGTGAAGGTATGTGTGGTGTTGTCTAAGTTCTGTGAAGCCAGGATGTAAGTTGAGTAGTTCCCCAGCCTTTCCGGTCAGATGGCAGTAGTATACTCCTCCCACTCCCTTATTCAGGACAACTGAAAGTGACATGACCCGGTGTCCTGTGTAGACTACGCCTGCCCTGTGCTATGTTCTGCCTGACAGGGTCTGGTCTGGTGGTGCTTTTTGTTTGAGCAGCTGTATTCCCAGTCTGCAGGGCAATAGATGCATACACACTTTGTTTAATAAATGAAGATGTTTGATGATGCACTTTTTTTTTCTGATTTCCAGTACCGAGCTGGTGACCAGGCATTGAAGTTGTACACGGAGTTACTAAACAACAGACTCTGTGGTAAGTTTGTTTTAAATTCCTCTTCATTTCTCTTTTCCTCCCTTCTCTCAAACATCTTCATGAAATGGTTACCTTCTTTTACAGCTGATGTACACACTTTCAATGCATTGATCGAAGCAACAGCGTTTGTACCAAAAGAGAAATTTGAGGACAAATGGAATAATATATTGGTAAGGAAGCATGCTCAATTTGTCTCTGTGCCTTCAACATTCATTACTGACAACACATGTCGCGGCTACAACATTCACAGAACATTTAGAAAGCAGCCTTTGCATGCAGAGGTGGTTGGTTACCTGTTTTCAATAACTTGCTAAGTAACTGTAACTTCAGTGTGAGAAGGAAAAGTTACTGGGCCCAGAGCGTAGAGCTAGAATTTTAGAGGACTTGGTCGTTTGTATTTATTACACCCAGTGCATTGTTCGTTTTACAAAAAGTAATCATGCTTATCATATAATCTCTGCAGTATGAAGCCAAAAAGAGACCTGCCTAGCAGTTTATAACACTGATCATTTTTCTACATGTTTTATGATTATTGATACTTTTAAAAGTTACTTATTTATTTGAAAGTCAGAGTTACTTAGATCTTCATCTATTGGCTTGATCCCCAAACGGCTGCAATGGCCAGAGTTGAGACAAGCCAAAACTAAAAACCAATCACTTCACCTGGGCACCCCTTGTGAGTGCAGATGTCCATTGAGTTGGGCCGTGTTTCTCTGCTTTCCCATGCTGTTAACAGGGAGCTGCATCTGAAGTGGGGCAGCCATGGCTTGACCTGGCACCCATACGGGATGCTAAGTGTTGCAGGCTGAGACTTTGCCCACTGTGCCACAGTACCAATCTCATTAGTATATTGCTGAATAATTTATGGATAAATAACTTTACAGTTAAGTGTTTTGATTGTGTCTAGTGACAACGGGAGTAAGAGATTTCTGTAGCAGATCTTTTAGGAAAATAATTTTTAACTTACTTTAGATTTAGCTAGAAATCAAGACTTTGGTGAAAAATAATTTAGGAGGCAAAAGCCTGAACTACTTGGTTCTCATCAAACTAGGAGCTGCTGAAACACATGGTTGCACAAAAGGTGAAGCCAAATCTTCAAACTTTCAACACCATTCTGAAATGTCTCCGAAAATCTTATACATTTGGAAGGATTCCCGCCTTGCAGACGTTACGTGAGATGAAGGCCATCGGAATAGGTGAGGATGGACCCTAGGGTCCTCATGCAAAGTTTCAGGGCCATACCAGTAGAGAAGATGGGTGCTGCCTTTTGCTGCCTATGCCGCCTATTGGGATCCCCATCATTTGGCATACCGGGGTGTGCACATGCAGCTTCTATATCTGGGTTTCAAGGAGAAATTTGTCTGTAGTGAACATGTGCGTGCTTTGTCCATTTTTATTACCTAAGCCGTATGTCAGATTTTACAAGCCATGAAGAGCTGAACTATGCATACGTTGGAGTTGCTGTGTCAGGGACTTGAGCATTGGCAGATTTTAGAATGGAGAGGTGGTGTCTTGGAACCCCTCCACTCAGACATGTGTGGACTTCAGATTCTGCACAGCTGACCATGATGTTTTAGTTTCCAAGTACATACTGATGGGTGATTCATTTCTGAGAGTTGATCATTTTCACATAGGCAGTTTTAAATTTCACAGCATTTTCCTAGAAGACTTAGGCATTGAGCCTAAATGTCTGCTAATATGTTAAATTGCATATTTTCCAGTATTGAAGGTTACGTTAGAGTTTTCTTTGTGGGTTTTACTGTTCTCAGTGCAGAATCCTATTAGTTACTTGAACTTGGAAAGTGATACAGTCTTTGTGATGATTTGTCATCTCTACATTAATTAAATGGACTGGGAAATAAAGGTGCAGTTTTCCTATTGCAAAATATTTTTAGTAAACCTTTTTTGCAAACCTGTGTTTTTATTTATTTTTTTTCTTTTTTCTGTCCACCTGATAATTTGAGAACCGTCGCTTGCAACCTATCACCATATTATTCAGCTGTTTTATCAATATGGTATGTATGGCCTAACATGCATTAATTTAAAGAGCTAATGGCTAAGCTAGACCTTGTTCCTGGGAACAGCAACCTATCTTGTGATGGAGGGGAGAGGGCTGGTGAACTGCACTAGCTGTGTGGGTGTGCAGATGGTCACAGGGCACTTCAGGGTGAGGATCCCTCTCAGACCTCCTCTGTCCAGCATTGTGACCACTAGCCAAATGGGACTACCTGATAGAAAGTAAAATTGAAAATTGTTCTGTCGGATTGTACTTAGCTACATGTGACTGGCTGGGGGCTAGCGTATTCAGCTATGTAGGTGATGTTTCCATTCATTCCTACTGCAGTGGACTTGATTCTGTTGAGTTTAGACAGCTAGATTAACAGGACCCACAACCTTGCATTAGGCAAGGAAATTGTTTGGGAAAATTAAACAGGAACTGTGTCAAGGAAGCAACCAGCTTACTCAATTGTGTCCTTTGTAATAAAAATAAATGCATCTTTAAAAAAAGAAATGTTAGATATACTAGGTTGTACACTGATTTCAGGGTGTTTTGTTTGCTTTATGGCAGCATAAGGTTGTCTTTTAATTCCATTTTTTTCTTAAGCCCTTTGTGTTATTACTTGCGTGTAGAAAGGTAGGGAAGGGATTGTGATTGATGCTTTACTGGATTGGGAATAGTGTATGTGGATTTTGTGTTCTGTTAGGGCTGAGCTCATGCGGTTTTGTTTTGTTTTGTTTTTTTAACAAATGTTCCCAGCATTGATTGTATGGTTTCCTTTCCCATGTCAGACTGTGCTTTAAAGGAACACACATGATTGGTAGCGGAAAGCATGTCCTATTGCTAAGGAACACAGTTAGGGGCGGTATCACACTATAGGAAAGACATGCCTCTTCTGAAGAGACTGAAAGAATGGCATAATTTCTTTTTAGTGGTTTTATGATAGAATTTAGTTGGCACTGGATTCTCTCTTCTCCTTTCCCTCTCTTCCCCTCCTCTCGCCCCTCCCCTTCAGTTTCACAATGTGTGTCTTTTTGTGAGTTTTCCCAAGTCCATCATGCTGCTGCTGGATTGTCTCCCAACTGTGTAGGAGACTGTCAGTTGTTTGAGTTCATTCTTGTATCCCAGGGCCCTAATGTAGATGCAGTGAGGATTAGATCTTTGTTATTTATGGGCAGTACCAATAACAGTGATAAAAGTGACATTGACTATCTCAGGAGATTATAAACAATCAGCCTCTTATGGATGGTTGATTAATGAATTACATCACAAGATCTTGTTACAGAAGGTACAAGTAAGTATGAAGTGACAGCAAGATTCATATATAATATCCCTAGATTTGACATATTGGAGCAAACATGATATCTGACCTTTGGGGTTGGCTCATTTCCCTTTGCATGATGTTCTCTAGTTTGGCCCATCTGGCCACAAAGTATTATATTTCATTTTTTTAATAGCCAAGTAGTATTCCATAGTGTAGATGAACTGCAGTTTTTTTATCCGGTCCCCTGTTGATGGACATTTAGGTTGCATCCATGTTCTTGCGATTGTTGATTGTGCTGCAGTGAACATTGGGGTGCACGTTGCTTTCTCGTGTAATAAGTCTTTTGGATATGTTCCTAGAAGTGGTATTGCTGAGTCATATGGTAGGTGAATTTTAGATTGCCTGAGTGTTCCATGCTGACTTCCGTAGTGGCTGCATCAGCCTGCATTCCCACCAGCAGTGGAGTACAGTTTCTTTTTCTCTGCAACTAGCAGGTGTTGTTGGTAGTTTTCTGTATATGGGCAATTCTTTCTAGTGTTAAGTGGAATCTCTGTTTTTATTTGAATTTCCCTTATTGCCAGAGCGCTTGAGCATTTTTTCATGTGTCTATTAGCCATTTGAATTTGTTCCATTGTAAAGGGTTTACCCGTTTCCCGTGAAGGGCACAGTTTCTGAATGGAGCCAGTGAAAAGGGGCCTGGTTAGTGCAGCTCTCTGGGGGCTGCAGGGCCCTTGAAGCAGCATTTGGCTCCCTCTGTGTTCGATGCCAGGTCCTGAAGCCAGGGTAGAGGGAGGATGTGGGTTTGGCAGTGATGCAGGCCATGAACACATAATTAAACCCATTTGCCTTGTGCAGGAGGCTCTTCAAAGACGTCGTCCCTCATCATCTATGAAATAATGAATGAATTAATGGGGAAGAGATTTTCTTCAAAGGACCCGGATGATGGTACGTACAGAAACAGCTTTCGTTGTCTCTTCTAAACCCTGGGGCCAGCCTTCTCAAATGCTGACACTCAGAGGCCTCATGCTGTGGCCAGCATTGCACTGCAAATGTCTGCAGGGCATTGCCGTACATCTGCCTGTCCATCTGAGATTTGATTTGTTTAGTTTTTTCTTAGATGTTACAAGTTGTGAAAATGGGGTTTTTATTAATGTTACTTCAACTGTGGTAACCAAAGGTCTTGTGAACTTTGATTTTCAGATATGTTTTTTCAGTCAGCCATGAGAGTTGTAAGTATTATTTATTTTTTAACTTTATCATCTCCTTGAAAAAATTCTAGTGTATTCTTTTGTATTTATTGAAAGGACAGAGAACTGGTTCAGTCCCCAAATGTTCACAACAAAGAGAAGAAGGCTCGGCTGATGTATGGCCTGGAGCTCAGTCTTGCTCTCCCACCTGGATGACGGGGACCTTAGTGCTTGCACCGTCACTGCTGCTTCCCAGGGTGTCGTTCCAGGGAGCCGGAGTCCCAGGCAGACCCTGCTACTCTGCCGTGGGAGGCATTCATTCCACAAGGCTGAACTACTGCACACTCACCCATGCTCTCCTTTTTTAAAAAGTGTTATTAAATTATCTGGAGGACTTTGCTTGGTTCTTGTTTCCTGACTTATGTTTGTCTTTTGTGTACATTATACTTTTTAATCAGTTAACATTCTCCCCTGTGTGTGTTGTACACATTGTTATCTTGGTTGAGATTTCATACTTGTCTATTAATGACTTTTTAAATTGGAAGCAGTTTTTATTTTGAGTTTTCATTTTATTTTGGTCACAGAAGACTGCCAGTCACTTTCTGGATTGAAAAAAGTGCATTCTTTCTCTAAAATATTAGCAGTTGGGTTCATGCTTTTACTGTGTGCCTTCCCAGTTACTCAGCATGTGTTCACGCAGACATGTGGCAGGGTCGCTATGACAGCAGTCAGTGTTTCCCAGCGGAAAGCACTGGAACTGGTCTGCAGGTCATTTTTGGACTGATTGCGTGGGTTAGGTTAGTGTGTGGCTGCTCTACTGAGAGAGTGTCCTCTGTAGGCTTAATTTCTAAAACTGTAATTATTAAAATTCTCTCCAGTCTGTTAAATTGTTACTACTGAATATGTTCAGTCAGTTTAAGTATTTTACGTGGACACACCGTTTTTTCTTCCTGTAGTGAGCTTGTTTGTTTCCAAGGATCTCACAGTGATGACTTTTCTGCTTGCATGTTTTCAGTGCTCATCTCTTAGAGATCTACAACTTGCTTACCAAGTACACGGCCTCCTAAACACTGGAGACAACCGCAAATTCCTGGGACCCGATTTTCGGCGTAATTTCTATTAGTAAGTGCGGGAAGTAGATCTCATTGCTTTAATTACTAGATTCTGAAAATGGGAGGCTGTAGCCATCTGTAATGTATACTAGATGTTTTTTTTTTTTAATACATCTTTTCTTTTTTAAGATTTATTTTATTTTATTTTTATTGGAAAGTCAGATATACAGAGAGAAGGAGAGACAGAGAGGAAGATCTTCCGTCCGATGATTCACTTCCCAAGTAGCTGCAGCGGCCAGTGCTATGCCATTCCGAAGCCAGGAGCCAGGAACTTCTTCCAGGTCCCCCATGTGGGTGCAGAGTCCCAAGGCTTTGGGCTGTCCTCTACTGCTTTCCCAGGCTACAAGCAGGGAGTTGGATGGGAAATGGGGGTGCTGGGATTAGAACTGATGCTCAGATGGGATCCCAACACATTCAAGGTGAGGACTTTAGCTGCTAGACCACACTGCTGGACCCAAATGTTATATGGGCACTTCAGAACTAAAGCAGTGGTCATTTGCCAGGTTTGAAAATCCTGTTTATCCTTAGAGGTATTTTTTTGTGTGTGTGTGTAACACTTTGAAATCCACATATCTTTCCTAACAGAGGTTATTTTTTTGTTCGTTACCTATTTTTTTTTTAAGAGATTTATGTATTTATTAAGAAGATCAGAATTAGAGAAACAGATCTTCCATCCACTAGGTTCACTCCCCAACTGACTTCAAAGGCCAGAACTGGGTCAATCCAAAGCCAGGAGCCAAGAGTCTTGTCAGGGTCTTTCATGTGGATGCAGGGTTCCAAGCACTTGGGGCATCTTCCACTGCTTTCCCAGGCATGTTAGCAGGTAGCTGGGTTGGAACTGGAGTAGCCAATATAATAAAAAGCACCCATATGGGATGCCAGTACCACCAGTCGTGGCTTTACTCGCTGCATTACAGCATTGTCCCCAATATTTTTTTAAACACGATGACAGGATATGTCTGTAAAGATTTTCCTCAAAGGGCCCGGCGCGGTGGCGCAAGTGGCTAAGGTCCTTGCCTTGCACGCCCAGGATCCCATATGGGTGCCGGTTCTAATCCCGGCAGCCCCGCTTCCCTTCCAGCTCCCTGCCTGTGGCCTGGGAAAGCAGCAGAGGACGGCCCAAAGCCTTGGGACCCTGCACCCGCCCGCGTGGGAGACCCGGAAGAGGCTCCTGGCTTCGGATCGGCATAGCATTGGCCGTTGCGCTCACTTGGGGAGTGAATCATCGGACGGAAGATCTTCCTCTCTGTCTCTCCTCTCTGTATATCCGCCTTTCCAATGAAAAAATAATAAAAATAAATCTTAAAAAAAAAAAAAAGATTTTCCTCAAAAACATTGCCTTTGTAAGAATACTCAGACTCATCCCAGACATGCTTCCTTTTTGACAGATGAGATAGCTAGTAATAAAAGTTGAGAATTGTTTTCTGTGTGAGCAAGTCATTACTTCACATTTAATGGGATATATTCAGTATCTGTTTAGTGGGAGTAGACAGTTAGTGCCCAGGAGGAGGCAGTCATGATGACCAGTTGACGGTAACATGGTATTACATGGAAAGTTCAGTGCTGTTGACACCTGGGTCTAGCATAAGCTGTTGTAACTAGATATTGTTTATAAACATTTTAAGTTCTGTACATCACTGCCATGTAACTTCAGAAGTTATTTCATTCTTGGGGATTTTTAGAGTAAAAATACTTTTTCTCTCCATTGCAGTTCGAAGTTTTTTAATTTGATTTGTCTAATGGAACAAATTGACGTCACTTTGAAGTGGTATAAGGACCTGATACCTTCAGTAAGATGATTCATACATGGCCTATATGTAGATGAATTTGTAGGTGTTTTTTTCTACTTGTGTTTTAAAAATATATTTCCATTTCTCTTCGTCAGGTGTTCTTTCCTCATTCCCAAACACTGATAGACCTTCTGCAAGCGTTAGATGTGGCTAATCGACTAGAACTAATTCCTCAGATTTGGAAAGGTCAGTATTAGCCTGTGTTACTTCAGTATCCTACAGTTTGATTAGTAAATATGTTAACATTGTTAGGGATGAACGTTTCCATTATAGAATGAATAGATTAGTTGAGGTCTGTTTCAGGGGTGTTTGTTGATTTTGGGTAACATGAGACAACTATAATATAAACTCAGACACTTTGTGACATCGGAACAAGCCGAGTCTTGTGTGGCTGGTAAGTGTCAACACCCAGAGAAGAACATGGTTAGATGTGTGGCAGGCCCAGCGTCTGAGTGCAGGTATCCAACCGCAAAGCCTCTCATGCTAATGACAGACCAATTATATTATTACATTTCTTGACATTTATTAGCAGTCCCAACCATGGTATGGGTATTGCTCTGCTTTTTGTGTATGAAGTGATTCAAAATAAAGTCAAATATTTCCTATCACCCAAATATTTCCTATCACCCAAAACATTTAATATGTATTATAAAGTCAGTTTCTATGCCTATGGACATAAGACCAAGAGGTTTCCATGTGGTATAAAAATGTCTTGCCCTGTGGAGTTGGTGGTTTCTAAATTGTAGCACATGTCTTGTTTCAATACTCACTTATGTTATTTTTCTCCCAAGATTGATTGATTTGAAAAGCAGAAGTTTTGAAATTAGAGGGACACAGATTCTCATCTTCCATCTGTTGATTGACTTGCAAAGTGGCTGTAGCAGCCAGGGATGGCAGGCTAAAAGCAAGAGCCCTCCGGTATAGGGTGCCAGTGTAGCAAGTGGCCACTTTGTCCCTGTACTATGCCAGTCCCTCTTACTCATTCTTCATATGAGTCACCCTGCCCATTTTCTAGAATCTTGGGATAAATCTAGAATACATAGATAATAATAACTTCTTTTTGGCCCATCAAAAATATTAAAAGGCTTAACAGCCAACAGTGATGTGAAGTCGGCCAAACAGGGTGTTGATTTTCCATGGTGGGGATGACTCCTGTATTTCCTTTCCATTTCAAGATTGTAAAGAATATGGTCACACTTTCCGCAATGACCTGAAGGAGGAGATCCTGATGCTCATGGCCAGGGACAAGCACCCTCCCGAGGTAGGCAGGCCGTCCCTGCAGGCACTGTGTTCCTCCGTGCGGAGCACACAGCATGCTGCTGAGCCGCTTCCTTCTAAAGGGGAGACCGTGGTTGTGGTTGAGGGTTCCAAGTCTGTTCATCCCGCAATAGAGTGGAGTTTTTGCTTCATTGCTTGTGTGTAGTTTTCATGGGAGTCACCTGGTACACTGGGTGCTCAGTGTTAGGGATCTTGGCACAGCTGCCCAGCCGGGTGTGCTAACACGGAGCCTCTCAGCTTCAGATGGCGTTTGCTGACTGCGCTGCGGACATCCAGTCCACGTATGAAAACCAGAATGCCAGACAGACTGCTTCTGGCTGGACTGCCGTCTCTCTCAACTGCGTAGCTCTCCTGTTTCTAAGGGCTGAGAGAACCCAGGAAGCCTGGTGAGTGCGTGGCACACCGGAGAAGTATTGTGTTAAGCCTTTATCCAGGACAGAGAAGAGGTGCTCTAATTTATATGTGATATCGGTGTGGTTTATCAGGAGCTGCATTAGAATGCTGTAATGTTTTTGTTTACTTTTTAAACATTATTTATTTATTAGAAGGTACAACATCAGAGAGAGCTTTTAAGTGCTGGGTCTCTCACCAAGTGGCCACAACAACCAAATCTGAGCCAGGAACTTTATCCAGATCCCTTACGTGAGTGGAAGGGATTCAGCACTCTGGCCATCGTCTCCCACCTTCTCAAGTGTCTTACTGGGAGATGGCGTTGGAGGCAGAGCAGCCCGGATTCAAGCCAGGACTCCAAACTGGGATGATGATGTCTTTTCAACTTGCTGTGCCACAATATCCACTCCATACACAAGTTTTTGATGGGAAGGTGCAAATATCTAAATAACAAACTCTCAATTTTAAAGTTTGTTAATCTGAAGAGTCAGTGAGTTAAGCAGGGGATAAGGGAATTGCTTATCTGGCTTCTTACACAATAAAATAATTTCAGGAGAAGAAAAGACTTGCTGCCTCAACCATCTTCTGAGTTGCTCAGGTGCAAGCTTTGGGCGTGGCAGTCAAGGTGCTGCTGGGACACTTGCGTCCCGTGTCAGAGTGCTGGTGTTGGAGCCAAGCACTACTGCCTGCTTCCAGTCTATGTTCCTGTTATTGTATTCTGGAAAGCAGCAGTTCGTGGCTCAGTTACTTGAGTCCTTGTCACCCAAAAGGGAGACCCCAGCAAAAGAGTGGATTCCTGGCTTTGGCCTGTCCCAACCCCAGTTGTCACTAGCATTTGGAAGTAAAGCTTTTTGAAAGAAATTTGGAGTGTTCTGGCATCCCATATAAGTGCTGGTTCAAATCTCATTTGCTCCACTTCTGATCCTGCTCCCTGCTAATGTGTATTTTAAGTGTAATTCATATCCATCACCTGTGCTGCTAATGGTGGCCACATCTGGCATTTCCAGGTATCAGCTCTAGCAGATGGGCACACAGTGCTGAGTCAGGCTGTGATGATTGGCGCAGGGGTACGGACCTCAGCTGAGTCATGGGAGCTGACTGCGAGTGTTTCTCCTCTGACCTGCATGTGGCAGGGCGAGCAGGAGCGCTCGTAGGAGACTGCCGCAATCTGAGCCTACTCTTCATAGCACCAAGCCCAGGCAGTGCTGTCCGACAGGCAACAGACTGCAGTTGTGTAGGCCCACGAGGAGCCAGCCAACAGCTCTTCTCTGGTTTACCCAGGGCCTTCCTCTGAGAGCTGTGAGGAGTTGTGCACCTGAGCTGCTTCCGGTGTACACACAGGGCTATGAGCAGGTAGAACCTACAGTGCAATTAGGGACAGAATGGGGACAGCTGCAGTAGCCTGGGTACGTTCTGTTTTCTGTTGCTAGTTAAAACTGCCCTGTCTCATCTTTAATAGGAAATTGTTGGGGATTTTCAAGAAGCAGAATAAGATTCCTAGGTAAGTTGAAATTTAGCAAGCCCTGGTACGTTGTGGATTTAGTAATAGGCCAGCCTTAGCTCTGAACGGTGTTTGGGATTTCTTGGCAGATCTGACACTGCCTGTGGGCACTCTTCCATTAGGCAAGCTGCCTCTACCAGGCTTGTGACAGCGAGCAGCTTCCGGCATGTCAGTGATTATAATTCCTTGGGAATACACTGAGTATGTCCTCAGTAACGACATGGGTTTTGTTTGTTTGTTTTTTTAAAGATTTATTTATTTTTATTGGAAAGGCAGATTTACAGAGAAGGGAAGATCTTCCATGTACTGGGACACTCCCCGAAATGACCAGAACAGTCTGATCCAAAGCCAGGAGCTTCTTCCGAGTCTCCCACACAGTGCAGGACCCAGACTTACAGAACTTGTGCTCGTACTTGATTATGCTTACAGTTCTAAGGGGCTTAGCTGCACTGCTCTTGTATTGCTGCCCTTTTACAGAAACGACTTGCTGACCGAGTTTATGGACAGTGCAAAAGCGTCCAACAGCGCTGCCCAGGCCGTGGAAGTGGTGAAGCTGGCATCTGCCTTCAGCTTACCTGTCTGCGAGAGCCTCACCCAGAGAGTATCAACTGAATTTGCAATCACCCAGGAACAAAAGTAAGTGGGACCTCCCTCAGCATCACAAGGGGGCTGCCTGTCCACAGACTTGCAGCTTCTTATCCCCCGTGTCTCAGTTGTTCCTTACCAGAAAGACATACTGAGTGATGGTTTCACTTGTTCTGCGGATCGCGTGGCCTCTAGGCCTGATGGTTGGACTCCTTTCCTGTGTTCGCCAGTACTGTCGAGTGCCACTGCGGGGCCTCTTGCCCAACTTCAGAATTGGTGTCAGTCACCAAGAACTCCAGCTGCCCTGTTGCAGGGTAACTGTGCTGTTCTTTTCCTTACAGGGAAGCCCTGGACAGTCTAACTGCACCCAGCAGTGACAGTGACAGCAGCAGTGACAGCGACAGCGACAGTGACAGTGACAGTGATGCCAGTGAGAGCAAGTGAAAGTGGGAATCAGCCTTACCGCGGCGCCTGGACTGCTAAACACTGATACGGAGGGGAGGATCCCAACGGGTCTGGAAAAGGGTTACTGTGAAGGAGAGGCACCATCGCTCAGACTGCACCCTTTGGGTAGCAGCAGCCCCACCACTGAGGCCTCCCGAGGCATGGTAAGGCCTGCGGATGCTGCAGGATGAGTCCTGCACTCCTGTGGGCTGGAGCAGGCCTTCTGTCAGCACGCTGGGCCAACCTTGATGTTAGTGATGAGCTCCAGTGGTTTTCATGCAGCTGCCTCCCAGTGGGGGAATATAGACATGTGAAAGACTTTATCTTCGAATGAATACTGGCATTTTGTTCGTACAATAATGCTTCTAAATGAAGACTAAATAAATGCTGTCGTTAATTTGCATGTGTATGCATTTCTGTTTTAATGCAGTCTTTGCCAACTCTTCACACTCAAGCATGTTTTAATCTCCTTTTGTGAATACTGGCCTTTTCATTGTCGTGATGCGGATTCTGTGAAGTGTCTTCTTACATGGCGGCATTGCCGTCAGTTACAGCCTGAATCTGGGGCACCCGTGCCACTCACGCGGAAGACCTTGAGAAGCTGCTGATCTGAGCCTGGCCCAGCCTCTGCCTTTGTTGCCATGGAGGGAGGGAACCAGGTTGTAGATGTCACAGAAATCATCTCACATTTTAAAATGGTATTGTCAAAGGAACAAGATTTATTTAAAAGGCAAAAATTAGATTTATTTAAAAGTGTTATGAAGGGTAGTGAAAATAGATGGATCTTTATGTGCTGGCTCACAATTGAGCTGTGTCCGGCCAGAGACCGAGCTGCTTCTAGGCATCCCACATAGGTGCAGGTGTGTGAGCTTTCCCAGATGCATTAGCTGAGAGTTGGACTGGATGTGCAGCAGCTGGGACTCAAACCAGTGTGCATATGGAATATAGGCATCACAGGTAGTGGCTTAACCTGTTGCTGTCATGGGCCTGGCACTATGGCTCAATGTCTAAATCTTTGCCCTGAATGCGCCAGGATCACATATGTGCACCAGCTTGTGTCCCAGCTGCTCCACTTCCCATCCAGCTCCCTGTTTGTGGCCTGGGAAAGCAGTAGAAGAATGGCACTAAGCTTTGGGACCCTGTACCCGTGTGGGAGACCAGGATATAAGCTCTAGGTTCCTGGGTTTGGATCAGCTGAGCTCTGGCCATTTTGCCTCCGCTTTTCTGTAAACCTTGCCTTTCCAATTAAATAAATAAATAAATAAATAAATCTTATTACCACAGCATGAGCTATCTGTTTTATTTCACAAATACACATTTTAATTTCTTAGTTCCCTTCCCAAAGCCTAACTTGTGTGTGCCTGAGATTCCACAGGCAGCTGGAATTAGGCAGGAACCAGACCCTGATGCTCTTAGATGGGATGGTGGCATCCCCAGCTTTAACTGATACCCACCCCACTAAGAACTTCTTTTTCACACAGGGAAGGGCTTTACCCACAGGCTGCTTGAGTGTAACCTGGGTCCTGTATTTACCAAGGCATTCATACACGCCCATCTGCATTTTCCATTGCACAACTCAGTCCCAGTTTTACATCCTGTGTAACTTAGTTACTGGGTTCCTGTTTCCCACTGTAAAGGTCTTTTAGCATTCATATATATTGCTACATGAGAACAAATTTGCAAATGAAAGATCCTAAGTTTTATCTTTATTAGAAAGATATGAAGAAAAAGATGCTACGTCCACTGGTTTACTTCCTAAATGGCCACAACTGCCAGAGCTGATCCAGTCAGGAGCCAGGAGCTTCTGCTGGTCTCCCACACAGGTGCAGTGTCCTCAGGCTTTTGGACCATTCAGGCCATAAGCAGGGAGCTGGTATGGGAAGTGGAGCAGCTGAGAAATAAACCAGTGTCCACGGGGATCCCAGAACTTGCAAGGTAAGGCTTTAACCACTGAGTTATCACGCCAGGCCTGCAAGTAATTCTTATGTCTTGCTTTTTACAACTCCCAGGGTGAATGGCTGCTGCTTTTCTGTCACCTTACCCCTTGTTCTGATTCATCAATCCCCGTAGATTCTCGGCTCTCGCCTTGGGCACATGCTGTTTGTTTTCCGGTGCAGAACCTTAGTGAAGCATCACACTGGCTGTGCAGCTGAGCACGGGACGCATCTGGACTGAGTGAATCTATGGACTTCCAAGGTAGGTGACACCTTGGTGGTTCCCACTTTGTGCACAGATGGTTCAAAACCTTTCTCTGGGCAAAGAAATGCCTTGACCTTTTTAGAAAAAAATGAGAAGTGTATGGGTCCACATTATTTCTCGTTTGTATATTTAGCCTTAATATCCATGAAGGTTCGTGGTGTTTTGATTTGATTTGAGCTGATCTACTTTGGATGGGCCTCAGCTATTCCCCTCAGTTTTATCGCCTTACTCTAGTACAAACCAGTGTCTTACTCCAACTGGTTGTCATTCTTCATTCATAAAGCTGTGTAAATGGGTTTCCCATTTCATATATAAAAACCAGAAGTGTGCCTTTCAATGTTACTTTTTTTCCCCTTGTAATGAGCAATTCTTTTGCTGCCTTGGTACATTTCTTCACTGCCATCACCCATGTATAAAACTTCTTGGTGGACCAGACTATCCTAGAGGCTGGAAAATGAATGAAAAACCTTGGAGATGCTGCTTTAGTCCAGGGCTACCAGGTAGAAATTGCACATAATTGCTTGGCAGAACAGCTGAGGTCACCGCTGCTTGTTAAGAGTATTCAAGCAAAGGGCTGAGCAGCATTGAGTACAAGGGTTCAGCACCTGCCTCCAGCCTCCTGGTTGTGTACACCTTGAGAGGCCACAGTGATAAGTCAAAGGACTCAAGTCCTGCCAACTCCGAGTCCTGGATAGAGGGTGTGTACCAGCAAATGGCATTGCCAACTAAATTAAACCCTCAAGTTTGGCAGCTGGGTGACCCATAAATGCAGAGTGGATCTCCGTGTCACCCCAAGGGGCTTCCCTGGTATTAAAGTCACTCTGGTGCAGCATCGTTAGCTCGTGTATGAACACTCCCCAGTGCTAGGCTAACAGAAATGTTAGCTTTGCTGTCACTTGTTTTGGGCCCCTGACTTATAAAATATTGATAGCATATCTTCCCAACCATAGGGTTTGAAATCAATTTTGATGATTTAATATTTTTCTGACATGAGTTTAACATCCACATGTAGTTTTGTGATTTAGAAAATTTCAATTTTATATATGTATGTGTCAGGTAACGTAAATAAATACTGCTGGTTATGATCAAGAACTTTGCAAGACAGTCAAGATATGCTGTGACGCGACAGAAGCCGAGAAATGATGAAGCACTCAGTTTTCATCTTGTTGCTTTATTCAGCTTGCTCCAAGGGCAAAATCAATAGTAGTAGGGATCACAAACATTATTTTGATTGGCGTACAAGCCTGATCAGTAAAACCTGAAGAACAGGAAATGTTACACAAGTTGCAAAGAAAGTACTTCTGGAGTTCACTGACATGATAGCAAGTGGAAGGATTATAAATGCAACAGGTGTTAACATTTAGAACAGTACTCAACCTGCTCGTTCCTAGACCCCTGCCTCATATATCCCTGATGACATGAAACTGCCCATTACTCTTGCTACACTTGGGTGGTCCCTATTCCTACAGCACTGGCGTACGCTGTCAGGATTTCCACTATCTGTTTAGTTTCTAGAGTCATGCGGGCTTCCTTCAGCCAGTCCTGTGCCACGCGTCTGGACTCTCCTTTGAGCTGGTTGACAAACTTTGCTGCCAGCTCCAGATCACCATGCTCAATGCAATAGGAGGCATATGACAGTAACTTGAATGTGTTGATATCCTCAGGATACAGCTCCGCTGGTGGCTTCAACTGCTTAGGTGTGAATAAGAGAAGGGACTGCAAGTAGGAGAGGAAGTACTGATACAAGCTATTTCTGGTTTCGTCAATCATCGCTACCCGTCGGGCCAGTTTCTGAACAGCATAGAAACGTGCCCTCAGGGTCTCTTCACTGTACACTCCACGAGTCAGTGACTCCGGAGGGATGGCTGCAGTTAGGGCCTGGGCAAACTCATTATCTGAACAGCTGGCTCGGATGGCCTCCACTGCACTACCCAGCGGCACAGTGGGCGTGTCTGCAGATGAGGTCTTCATGCTGTACTTCAGTGCCTCCACTGAAAGCCACAGCTGGTGGGCTTTTCTGGCTTCCTCTTCAGCAACTGCATGACCTGAAACAAGAACAAAAGGCAAAACATGAAGGATTCCTAGATTCCAGAAAGGGCCCAATCTTATCCAACCACTTGGGGGAAATTGTTTCCTAGCTGGCCTCATCTCACAAGGCACTAAGGCAGAATACAATTTGATCTGTTTTTACAAAGTCAAAAAACTGCAAAGATGTCTGAGCACAGAAGTCATTTATCAGACATGTATAGAGACCCATCAGTAGAAGACTTCATGTTCAAGTCCATGATCATTAAGCCTTCCTGAGGAAAAAATATTTTACATCTCAGGGAAATCTGTTTTGTGAGCATCCTTCAATATGGCTTATGCAGGCCTCAGCAAAACTACTGTCCATCTTGGGAGAACCTTCCAGCTTCTGTGGAAGGCAAGCACAGGGCAACATGACACACACAACCAAGGTGTGAGGGGGGTGGGAAAACTGTTGTCATGCAAAGAGTAACTTGGGGTCAGTTTTCCAAGCAAAGAAAAGGTTGCACAATGCCTTTGATTTCCTTTTGACACTACACTAGTGCATATACCCCCTATTATCTGTATTAAATAACTGGAAGTTATCCTAAGGTGCAGTACTCACTCTGAACAGCTTGTTCAATTCCTCTCAATCTGGCATAGGCAGTGTTTATATCCAGAGTGAAGTTGTCAACTTGCTCTTGGCTGAGACGACGAAACTCTAATTCTTTTTCAGAGAGCTTTTCAGACAGGTCCTGGAATAAAACAGTGCACAGAAAAATGACGCCTCCTTGGCAAGTCGCTTCCTTGGACGGACGTCTTCAGCAACTGCTGCCTCGTGAGGCCAAGAGAGCATCTGCTGCTATGTTACAGCTGCCATGAAAAAATTTTCCTGACTGTGTTGAATTCAGAAATATTATCAGCTTCAACAATGTTAAAACTCTAGTAATTATATTCATAGCTCTCTGAATCATTTTTTTACCTCTAGAAAAATCCATCCAATAGAGCTTTTCATACTGGTATAAATTTGTATTTTCTGGAAGATGGTTATAAATTACATTCTCGCGAAACAGAATAAAGTGTTCTTGTAAATAACTTGCTGAGTAGATACCAGTTAGGAGTATAAAGTACTGTGGCTTGCTGTGAATTAAAAAAGTACATACACATGAAATACATCTGTGCAAATATACGTAACATCATCATGTGAAAAGGGACAGCTGATACGCAAATGCTCCTTGGCTACAGCCTGGAAACTTTTCCCGTTGTTTGACATCTTCACAGTGCCTCGAAGGGAAAGGCGAGCCAGGCAGTATTGATGCAGGAGGGTGGAAAAGGAGGTGGAGAGGGTTCTTTGCCAACTGGTCTTTACCTGCTCAAATTCATTCTTCAGTTCCTGTTCTTGAACCCTAAGGACATCCCGTAAATGATCAGTGTGGGCAGCTGCCTGGCGGCGAAGCTGGGTTCTCATTTCATTCTCCATGGCATCCCTCACCTCCTCGACCTGTGAAACCAAGCACAGCAGTCATTACTGCTCGATGCTCCACATACACTGCAAAAGCGAAAGCCAGGAACATCAGCTTCCTCGTCCTGAACTCTTATGGTGTGTGAGGCATATGTACGTGTTTTGCATTCTGCCCTCAAAGTGGTCACATAGCTGTGGCAACAATCATTTTGGGGACTGCTGTTATGCTGTGAGTTCAGCTGCCAGCTGCAATACCAGTATTGCATGGGAGCCCAGGTTGCAGTCCTGGCTACTGGGCTTCCAGTTCAGCCACCAGATAATGTGCCTAGGAAAGCGCTGAAAGTCGGCCATCATGTGGGAGACGACCTAGGTACAGTTGCCACAGCTTCAGCCTGGCCCAGCTCTGGCTTTCATCTCTGGTCTGCCATAAAACACAGGCTCCCAAAAAGCAGCCTATTTAAAAACTTAGTTTAAAAGTGCAAAACTACAGACTGGGATCAAAGCTAGCTTCAACACAAGGATCTATCTCGTTTTCTCATGTATGAATAATGCCAATCTAAAGACTTCTAAGAAAATGAAGTACTTATTAAGCAGCTACTGAACAGTTTCTTCTACACAAAGTACTCTGGAACTGCTTTTTCTAAATGAATTCAGATTCTCAGCACGGGCCAAATCAAACCAGAAATGTTCAATTATATCTTGTACAATAGCAACCAAAGGTCTATTACAATTAATTGAATGTTTATTATCTAAAATTCAGAACTTTTCTCAGAAACATCATGAATCAGTGAATTCATTCAGTGCATATTTACACCAAGTGCCAGCCCCACACCAGCAGTGTTTGCTGTATCTTTAGAAGCAGAAGCAATAGTGTTCAGGTTAGAGATCTTGGTGTTTGCTGGCTCACTCCCCAAATGGCCGCAATGGCCAGAGCCAAGCTGAAGCATTTCAGGCTGCCCTCATGAGTGCCGGCATCTAAGGACTTCAGCATCCCCTGCTGCTTTCCCAGAGATCAGAAGTGGAGCAGCTGGGACATTGACCAGCACTAATATGGGATGCCAGTGCTACAAGGTAGAGGATTAGTGGGTCGCATCACTGAGGCAGCCCCTGTTTAAAAGGAGGAAGCTAAAATAGTCAAAAAAGTAGACCTTTCAAAAAAAGGGCTCCTTAGAGTGAAGCTTTTTCCAGCCTCTTTTCCTTTCCACACATTTAATATAAACAGGGCTAAATGCTGTGGCACAGATTAAGCTGTTTCTTAGTACAGCCACACACCATGTAAGAGTGCCTGAGATAGAACCAATTATAATCCATCTCCGACCTAATATAGCACAAGGGCTTAGACCTACTTGAAAGCCCTGCTTCTGTACATTCCGGCACCAGCTCAACACAAAACAAACCCTGCCAGCCCAGCCTTCCCAAGAGGAAGACACCAGGCAGGCTGGCAGCACTTAGACTTGGCATTTTATTTTTTTAAAATAAGCTAGCTACTGGGCCCGGCACAATAGCGTAATGGTTAAGGTCCTCGCCTTGAACAAGCCGGGATCCCATATGGGCGCCAGTTTTAATCCCAGAAGCTCCACTTCCCATCCAGCTCCCTGCTTGTGGCCTGGGAAAGCAGTTGAGGACGGCCCAAAGCCTTGGGTCCCTGCACCCGTGTGGGAGATCTGGAAGAGGTTCCTGGTTCCTGGCTTTGGATTGGCGCAGCACCAGCCGTTGCAGCCACTTGGGGAGTGAATCATCGGATGGAAATTCTTTCTGTCTCTCCTCCTCTCTGTATATCTTTGTAATAAAAAAAAATCAATAAATATTTAAAAGAATAAGCTAGTTTCTGTTCTCCTTTGTTTGGGAATAGTTAATATTAGGAAGAAATTTTCCTTCAATGCCATTCACAATTTTTTGAAAATAAATTTTAAAATAACCACAGATCATTAACATTAGTATGCCATTCATAACCACTGGTTGAACAACATCTAGTATCTTAAAGTCAGTGACTTAGTATTAAATTTTAGTCACATTGTGTGTAAGCCTTGTTTCTTCTACCTTTTTTTCCTGTTCTGCTTCTATTTCACTTCTGTGATGTTCCAGTGCTTTTGCCACTGCAGAGTCAAATGCCCGCTTCTCTTCCAACTTGTGTTTTTCCAAGGCTAACGCAATGTGCTGCTTCTCCGTGGCTTTCTGCTCTGCCAGCTCTCGGTTCAGCTGGTCAATACGACGATGAGCATGAGCAATCAGAGAGTTCAGGTCATCGGTTGAGAGCTTGTCAGCTAAATAAGACAGAACACCATGTAAAAAAGTCTACGATCCCACCAAAATTCTACATCACCAAGGTCATTTGTTTACACTGCTTGTAATTTGATTGCAGTGAAGAAAGGACGGGTGGACAGTTGGCCCAGCAGTAAGGACATCTGCAGCGCACGCTGGAGTGCTTTGGTCTGACTCCAGCTTCCTGCAGATGCAGACCCCAGGAGGAAGGCGGACCAAGTGCCTAGGTTCCTGCACCAAGTAGGAGGCCCAGAAGATGCTCCATGCTCCTGGGGTTGGTCTGGCCCAGCTGTAGCTGTTACAACTGTTTGGTAAGTGAACCAGCAGGAGGATTCTCTGTCTCTCCCCATCTCTAACTTTTTAAATAAATGAAATGAATCTCTGAAATTGAACAAAAGTATTTACAAGTGAAAGGATACGGTGTTTGGGGTTTCTGCATCAGCTGGTGGAGAGGGTGAACAGGTAAGAAAAAACTGGTCATGTATGATAATGGCTTCACTTCCATGACAGGTTCATGGAACTTCATTACAGCTTTCTTCCTACTTTGCAATGTTTGAAATTCTCCTATCCATTGGTTTCCAATCACTTGAAACAATTTTTGTTTCTATGGAAGCCCAAATTATTCTATTGAGATTTATCACATACAACTTAGTATTTTGATAGCTTAGGCATAAGAATCATAGGTACAACAAGAGACTTCAGCTTCATAACATTAAAAAAAGAAAAAAAAGAAAAACCACTTGGGGCTGGAGACTGACACAATGAGTTCACTAACCCTTTGCCTGCAAGTGCCAGAATCCCATATGGGCACAAGTTTGTGTCCTGGCTGCTCCACTTCCAATTTATTTCCCTGCTTGTGGCCTGAGAAAACAGTAGAGGATGGCCCAAGGCTTTGGGACCCTGGAGCTGCATGAGAGACCCAGAAGAGGCACCTGCCTCCTGGCTTCAGATCAGCTCAGCTGCATCCATTGTGGCCAGTTGGGGAGTAAACCAATGGATGGAAGATCTTCTGTCTCCTCCACTGTAAATCTGCCTTTCCAAAAAAATTAATAAATAAATAGGGCCCAGCATGGTAGACTAATGGTTAAAGTCCTTGCCTTGAATGCGCCAGCATCCCATATGGGTACCAGTTCTAGTCCCAGCTGCCCTACTTCCCATTTGGTTCCCTGCCTAGGGCCTGGAAAAGCAGCTGAGGACAGCCCAAAGCCTTCAGACTCTGCATGCGTGTGGGTGACCTGGAAGAGGTTCCTGACTCCTGGCTTCAGATCAGCTCAACTGTGGCAGTTGCGGCTGCTTGGGAAGTGAATCAGCAGATGTAATATCTTTCCCTCTGTCTCTCCTCCTCTCTGTATATCTGATTTTTCAATAAAAATAAATAAATACTTTAAATAAATCCTTTTTTAAAAAGGCTTGGGGCTGGTGCTGAGGCACCAGCAGATTATACTGTTGTTTGCAATGTTTGCAGCATTTCGTATTAGCAACAGTTCAATACTTGGCTGCTCTGCTTCCAATCCAGCTCCCAATGTATCTGAGAAGGCAGTAGGAGATGGCCTAAATACTTGGGCCTCTACCAGCTGCACAGAAGACTTGAATAGAATTCTGGGCCCCTGGCTTGGCCTGGCCTAGCCCTGGCCATTGTGGTCAAATGACAAATGAAATACAGTATGCAAGATCAACACCCCTGCAAACCCTCAACCTCTCCCCTCCTGTCAACTCCATCTTTCACAGAAATAGCTTGTTTTAAAAAAGTCTGTATACATAACAAAAATGGTTACTCACCGAGGTCAGAGATACCTACAAAGGAAAAGAACAGGTATTTTTTAAGTACATAATGCTTAAACAATTGATTATTTTATGGTAACATTCAAACAAACTAGAAGCACCAAGGAAATGTGTATTTTGTATCACAAAGAAAGTAACAGTACACTTCCTGTAATAGAAGTAGACTACAAAACAATAGATAAATTCTAACATTTCAGAAAACAAAACAATCCTTGACACTGAATGTAGTTTTTGTTTTACAGGACTCATCTCCATTCACCAAAGCAATAAGCTTGGACTTTTTTAATAGAAACTACAACTTTCTTTGATCCCTCCCATTTGCATTAATTTATACATCCCATAGTTCTGACACTATGTTCTATGCACCAAGCTTCTGCTAACACTTCAGTCTTTTTTTTCCCTTTGAAAACTTTTCAAATAGTAAACTCACATTTAACCTATGTTAAACGTACACATATTTTGCTAAGAACTACAGCTGCCTGATCTGAGAGTATGAAAAAAAAAATATATCTGGTACAATCTGGATGCTGCTTTAACGCTAATTCAAGTCCTACCTACTCTGCTTCTGATTCAGCTTCCTCTTAACATACCCGAGAAGTTAGTGGCAGATGGTTAAAGTGTTTTGGATTCCTGCCCCTCTTGTGGGAGGCCAAACAGAGTTCCTGGCTCAAGGCTTCAGCTTAATGGCTGTTGCAGTCATTTAAGGAGAAAACCAAAAGGTGGTTCTCACTCTTTCACTCTGACTTCCAAATAAGAAAGTTAATAAGGGGTCTGGTGGCGTGGCCTAGCAGCTAAAGTCCTCGCCTTGAATGCACCAGGATCCCATATGGGCGCCAGTTCTAATCCCAGAAGCTCCACTTCCCATCCAGCTCCCTGCTTGTGGCCTGGGAAAGCAGTTGAGGACGGCCCAAAGCTTTGGGTCCCTGCACCCATGTGGGAGATCCGGAAGAGGTTCCTGGTTCCTGGCTTTGGATTGGCGCAGCACCAGCCATTGCAGTCACTTGGGAAGTGAATCATCGGATGGAAATTCTTTCTCTCTGTCTCTCCTCCTCTCTGTATATCTGACTTTGTAATAAAAATGAACAAATCTTTAAAAAAAAAGTTAATAAAGAAATAGATTTAATTCCTACACCATACTGGATTGCCTATTTCAGGTACCGGTTTGTCCACCTGAAATCCACTATTCTGTTAATGTGTATCTGGGAAGGTAGCACATAGCTCAAGCAACTTGGTCCTCGCCTGCCCACATGGGAGACCCAGACTGGGTCTTGGATTCCTGGCTTCTCTCTGGTGCGGCCCTGCCTGTTGTAGGCACTTACAGTCAAACAGCAAAAGAACGCTCTGAAATGAAAACACAAAAATTAAAAATATCTATTTTTTTTGTCAGTCTTGATTATTCCTCGCCATTCAATTTCCCTAGCTGGCCATGATGCAGACAGAACTCCTGCACTAGTCTTTACTGTCTTAGCTATCTGGACAAGTATGTTCCCATGATGCAAGCCAGAAACCTTCAGCCCACATTAGAAATTTGGTTTCAGCATTCAAACAGTACTTTAATTTTCTCATGACTGGTAATCCCCGTTATGTGTAGCATTCACACATCAAATGTGACTTCTTCCTGTTTTGTGGTGTTACCCGCTTCAGCATCAGAGTTCTCTGCTGTGTAAGCTTTTGCAAGAGGATTTCCTTCTCTTTATAGGGTCTGAGAACAAATTCTCCCTGCACTGCTGTGTTGCCATTGGGAGGTCATAAAGTATGCTGTAAGCAATTAATTAGTGCTTTCAAGATGCTCACAGTGGTTGCATTATATACATATTATTTTAAACATAGTTATGGTTCTAATGACATTCTCCCTTGGATTACACACTTTGAGTTGCAGAGATCAGAATGTAATGATCGTGGACCATAAATTTAAACACTGGCTGGGACTCATGCTCATTTGAGCTAAAACAATAAAAATACACTCACAGGGTGTCATCTGTCATCACTCTGGTTGAAATAAAAAGTTGCAACAATGTAGCAGAATATGGCTGCTACAAAGTCTGGATTAGATGAAGAAGCTAAAGCAAGCTTAGATTAGCCCATTAGTCATTAAAATAACAACAACAATCATTAAAACAACAACAATGCGTCAGTTGTACTTACTCATCCCTTTCCAGCCAGGAAGGACTTCTGGTGTAATACTGTCTAGTTCTCGTTTAAAGTCATCCCGGGCTTGGACCACCAGCTCATGGTACTGAGACACAACTTTAGCCTCCGACTGAGCTGCCTGGACCTGCACAAGGACAAGGGGTATGTGGCTAAACTTAACACAAAATACACAAACATTCCGAGCAGCTGAAGTGATACTGCTTCACGTGTGTCTGTCTGGCATGAATGTGTGGACAGACATCTGGAGCTCAGCAAAAGCAGTTACGCCTTGTCTGGAGCTCTAATCCCTCTGCCAGGGCCATGCGCACGCCCTCCATCCTTCTCCGGGTCATGTCAATAGTCCTAAGTGGCAGTAACTCACAACCAAGAAAGTTCCACATTACAGACATTGTCAACAGTACTGAAACAGCACTTAAGTGTCCTAGCCAAGGTTTTAAAAACAGTAACATTCTTTGCAAGGACAAAAGGGGAGAGATGGTAGGAATCTTATTATTTTCTTGAACTCTTACCAATGAAAGGATTGCTTTACATGAAACTTCTGAGCTAATCAACACACCTTTTTGACCACATTATCCAAATCCACAATCATGTTATGAAGTTTCCCTTCTGCTGCAGTTACATGAGCCTTGGCCCCAGCGACCTCTTTTTTCTTTGCATTTTCAATTACACTTTTCATTTTTTCTAACTCTTCTCTGGAAACCAATGAAAGAAAAAAGATTTAGTACAATTCCTTGCCAACTAGACTTCTGAAGTAAGTGCAAACATTAAAAATCTACAAAACAGGAAAGGCATGAGTAAAAACACAACAGGTTTTACACTCAAAAGGCAGAGAAGCATGTGAGAAGCAGCTGAGGACACGTCACACCGACCAGAGCGAGAAGCTCAGAGCTCCTGGGGTCTATGGGAGCCCTGCTGGCAGCAGACAGACTTCCAGCCACCAGATGCCACTCCCATCTGCTGCACACCACTGCAGAGGATTACAAGGAATTCATGAGAAAGACCTGGCACAGTGGCTGGCACATGAACACTCATGAGATTGCAGGGTTAAGCTCATGTCCCTGCCAGTGAGAAGGAACTTAGGGAAGGCAAAGGCAAGGGAGACGGCCAGGCAGCTCACTGAGCAAATTCGTCACTGCATCTCAGGAAGTCCCCACAATGAGACTGCTTCAAAGGTCAAACAGACTATGGCATAATGATCACAAAACACAGAACCCAGCACCCTGACATTTAGTCCAGCGATGTGAGCATAACACCTTCAGCTTGTAAGAGGGGCTGGCACTGTGACATAGCACATTAAGCCTCTGCCCAGGACACCAACGTGCCATATGGATCCCAGCTGGGATCCCTGCTGTTCCACTTCTAATCCAGCTCCCTGCGAATTGCCTGGGAAATCAGTAGACAATGGCCAAACTGCCTGGTCCCTTGCACCCTAGTGGGAGATCTGGAAGAAGCTCCTGGCTCCAACTTCAGAATGGCCCGGCTCCAGTGTTTGTGGCCATCAGGGGAGTCAATCAGCAGAGAGAAGATGTCTCCTTCTCTTAGTAATATTGCCTTTCGAATAAAAATAAATATACCTTCAATAAAAAATCTCCTAAAACACATGTAGGTTTTGTCAGGAGGCTTTTCTTTCTCTATTAATAATAAATAAGAAAAACAGCAAAATTGTGGATGAAAAATAACTATTCCATACTGTTGAGAATCTTAATCAAATTTAGGCTTCCACTATCAGAGATTGATTTTATACATGGGTTTGCTAATCAGTGCCAGATTCAGTCAACTTCCTGGTTTAAGATGAGACAAAATCAATTCATGTGCAGTTAGGGCAAACAGCTCATGACATCTTTGCTGAATTCTACCAGACTGCCAAAACCATCCCAGCAAAATCTTGAAACTATCTTGGGCTCCCAGTCATCCATAGACCTACATCTCCTAAATAAGGATCTAAACCAAAACTGACATTCACAAAAGATTATCTATGTTAGTTTCTGCCAAATTCATTTCCCGCTGTTTTATTCTCTTCCCTGGTGCCAATCAGACACAGCATAGACATTGCAAGGAAAGGCATCTCTGCCTCCTTTCAGTATTTTACAGACAGCACAACGAAGACCCAGCCCAGAAAACCACCAGGAGGCCCTAATTACTTGTTAAAGTCCATGAGTAATTACTTGGCTTTGAGAAGGGCGTCAGCAGCTTCATCTACTGCCTTTCTGCGTTCCTTCAATGCACCCTCCACTGTACGCCACTGAGCAGACTTCTTCTCACCTGAAGCCTAAACAGAATTGTAATTAGGTAAACATGAATGGCTGTCAACATTGTCATAAGATAGCTAGAGATTAAACACTAAATACATCTCAATAGTGGGCAGCGTGGTGGTGTATAAACCTAATCCTCTACACATAGTGCTGTATCTCATATGGACGCATCTTCAAGTCCTGGTTGTTCCACTTTCAATCCAGCTCCTGCATATGGAAAGGGGACAGCAGTAGAAAATTGCCCTGCATACAAGAAAGAACCAGAGGAAGCTCTTGGCTTGCAGCTTCAGACCAGCCCAGCTCTATATATTGCAGACATTTGGGGAGTGAACCAGTGGATTGACAATCTCTCTCTATCCTCCTCTATAAATCTACCTTTCCAATAAAAATAAAAAATCCTGGGCCCAGTGTGGTGGGCTAGCAGCTAAAGTCCTCACTTTGTATGCGTCAGGACTGCATATGGGCACAGGTTTTAATCCTGGTGGCCCTGCTTCCCATCCAGCTCCCTGCTTGTGGTCTGGTATAGCAGTGGAGGACAGCCCAAAGCTTTGGAACCCTACACCCATGTGGGAGACCCTAAGAGGCTCCTTCGGATTGGCTCAGCACCAGCTGTGGTGGTCATTTGGGGAGTGAATCATCGGATGGAAGATCTTCCTCTCTGTCTCTTCTCTAATCTGTGAATCTGCCTTTTTAATAAATTATTTTTTAAATCTGATTTTATGCCTAAAAACTATTCCTAACTGAACCAAATAGACTCATAAAAGCACATAAAGGTCAATGACAAATCTGGGGACCAAATGTGTTTCCTCTGTTACGGCATGCCTGTTTACTGGGGTTCATGCATGATTTACCCCAGCCAAGACCAAATGCTTCCATACACTGCTTGTAAAAAGGAATTAGGTAAAATAGGCACTATGTGCACAAGCAACTTCTTTTACTATGAGTTAAAATCCTTTGTTAACATTTCAAAACATGTGCTCATACAGTTTTCTGTTTTGTAACTTTAGCTGTTAATGCCAAATCTTAGTCAGCTGTTACTGCTCTTTAGTAAAATCTTAACTGCAATAAATTTTACCTTTTAAAAATGTTATTTGAAAGGAAAAGTGGCAGAGAGGGAGAGACAGATCCCTTCTATCCACTGAATACACTCTTGAAATGCACACAATAGCAAGAGCTAGACTAGGTCAGAGTCAGGAGCATGGAATTGGACCTGTGTCTCCCAAATGGATGGCAGGAAGTCAAGATGCAGGTCATTATCCCGAGCTTCCCAGGTACATTAGTGGGAAGCTGGATTGGAACTGTGGACTCAGGCATTCCAATACAGGACATGGTGTCACAAACTACACATGGTGTGTTCAGTGCGAAGAGGAAAAGGATACTGGAGCACTGCGTGTGAACCAACCCCCTGATTTAATGGAATTCCTATCCTCCCCATAACTATGTAACCCAGATCTTAAATGTTGTGGTGCTTTCCACTCTACTAACTGACCTCCAATAGTTAAATTGTTCTCTCGGACGGTGAATAAAACTGAATTTCATTGAAGTTTTCAAAAGCCGCAGTTTCCAGCTACTGACATTGGAAGTCTATTTTGTCATCTACTTCTGACTGAAACAATGTAAAGTACATTTATATTTCTTCCAAGAACCACACGATTCTGAAAACAAAGTACCCACCAGGAAAGATCTTCACCCTTACGGTTTATATGTTCTGTATTTTTTTTTTTCCTTTAGGATTTACTTGAATGGCAAAGTTACAGAGAGAAAGAAAGATACAGAAAGATCTCTCTTTCATCTGCTGGTTCACTCCCCAAATGTCCACAACAATGAGGTCTGATCCAGGCCAACCACATGCGGAAAGGGGCCCAAGGATTTAGGCTATCCTCGGCTGCCTCCTCAGGAACAGTAACAGGGAAGTGGAGTAGCCAGGACTCGAACCAGCACCCACTGGGGATGCGGACACTGCAGGCTGTGGCTGAATCTGATGTACCACGGGTAATCTGATGCTGTACTTTGCATTTTACATTTATTTTAATCTTCAAATGACTTGCAGTAGACATAAATTTATATCCTGAACTACTGCATTCAATTGTAAGCCTAAGCCATTATGTTTGGAAGTGAAGCTTATTTTATACTTTGAAGTATTTAATGTAAGTTAATCATAATCGCTTAAGTAGCTACTTGGGAATACACAGGATATCTGTATCACTTCCTATAATTACATTTTAATCAAAAAGTACCTTAAAACAAAGTTTTAAAAAAGGGCTACAGATTTTAGGGCTAAAAACAAGTAACGAAAATTAATTCAAACACTATTAAGAGGGCAATCTTTGAGCCCAGCATAATAGCATAATGGTTAAAGTCCTCGCCTTGAATGTGCAGGGATCCCATATGGGCGCCAGTTCTAATCCCAGCAGCCCTACTTCCCATCCAGCTCCCTGTTTGTGGCCTGGGAAAAGCAGCTGAGGACGGCCCAAGGCCTTGGGACCCTGCACCCGCATGGGAACCCGGAAAGAAGTTCCTGGCTCCTGGCTTCGGATCGGTGCAGCACTGGCCTTTGCAGTCACTTGGGGAGTTAATCATCAGATGCAAGATCTTCCTCTCTGTCTCTCCTCCTCTTTGTACATCTGCCTTTCCAATAAAATAAATAAATCTTAAAAAAAAAAAAGGGAAGGCAATCTTCTACCATATCAACGTGGTAAGATAAAGCATTAAATGTAAAATTCCATTATAAACATATTGAAAGGCTTTTGTCAGTTGTTTTTTTAATGACAAGTACTCTAAACTGTCTTCACTCAGTGGCAAAAGCCCATGCACTGAGCAGGCAGGCAGTCCCTGGCTTACCTCCATGTCGTCCATGGCCGCTTTCAGGATGCTGGAGTGTGCGTTGACGGCCTGGACTGCAGCATTCTGAGCAGCAATGGCCTGTAGAGTGATGGAAGCAGTTTGGCTCAGAGCATCTTCTAAGCTCTTAGCTAGAGCTTAAAAAGAAAAAAAAACCAGAAAGTTGAAAACCCATCCCTTTCCCCATAACAGATATTAATTTTTTCTTTCTCTTCTAGTGAGTCTTCCATTTCATTTCCCAAAAAGTATTTTAAAATAAATACAGGTGAGCCCAGTGCGATAGTGTAGTGGCTAAAGTCCTCGCCTTGCAAGTGCCAGGATCCCATATGGGCGCCAGTTCTAATCCCAGCTGCCCCACTTCCCATCCAGCTCCCTGCTTGTGGCCTGGGAAAGCAGTCAAGGACAGCCCAAGGCCTTGGGACCCTGCACCCGCGTGGGAGACCTGGAACAGTCTCCTGGCTCTGGACTGGCTCAGCTCCGACCATTGCAGCTATTTGGAGAATGAATCAACGAAAGGAAGATCTTCCTCTCTGGCTCTCCTCTCCTCCCTCCCTCTCTCTCTCAGTGCCAGTGCAATGGAAAAACAACTGAATCCTCCCTTTGGCATTGGCATCTCATACGAGTGCCAGTTTGTGTTCTGGCTGCTCCATTCAGCTCTTTGCTAATGGCCCAGGAGAGCAGGGAAGGATGGGCCAAGGCCTTGGGATCCTGCACCCACACGGGTGATCCAGAACAAACTCTTAGCTCCCAGCTTCGGATCAGCTTAGCTCTGGCCATTGAGAGAGCTTAGCTCTCTGCCATTTGGGCAATGAGCCAGTGCACAGAAGGCTTTCTCTCTCTACCTCTCCTCTCTCTGTAAAACTTTCCAAATAAAAATGAATAAATCTCAAAAAAATATACACGACTCAACTCAAATTTAGAAATAAGTTTCAATAAAAGTATGGCAAAATAATGGTCATTATGAAGATCTATCAAAAGATTTATTACACCATTATTTCTTCTATGAACATCTACAGTTTTTCAAAATAGGAAGGATTTCAGCGTAAGGGGAAAACTGCTTAAGAAGGCTAACACATTACAAATGAAGAACATGGGGCAGGGCACGATAACCATCAATGCAACATTAATCACCAGTTTTCCTCTTTTTAAGTAACAATCATATTCGCCCAGAGCAAAGAAAAAAGAAAAAAGACGTGCATTTTCATCCCCTCATCAAGAACAGTACAATGACACACAGTAAGGATGAAAGGAAAATCACGAACGCAAATAGGGAAATACAGAGAGCAAAGGCAGCTTGAAATGGACAGTGTTTTTCTACAAATAAGTCAAAAAATTTCAAAAGAAAAATTTTAAGTAAATCAAAGCATTATTTCAAATAACATACTACCACTGAAAAATGGTCACAAAAGAAAAATGACCAAAAAATGGAAAACATATTTTAAAGGTGGAACAAAAATAAAACATGATTCTGAGAAAAAGCGGCCTAGGCTAGAGATGAACAGCTGGTGCTCCAGGTGACAGCTCCCAGCCAGGGAGCACCACACAGCGGTGCCGAGTGCAGCTCACCTGCAGAGGAAGGACACGCAGCAGAGGAGCGGGAATACGGTGACTGCATCCCACAACATGCTTGTGCTAACAGACGTTTCTGAGCATACACACCGAGAGCCACCCCCAGGGCCCACAGCGGGGCACTGCTGGGGGCCACCTGCTGTGTCAAGCCCTCCTCAGAAATCATTCACTGTGATCCAACCCTTGATAACACATCCACACAGCGCACATGCACACACAGAAAATGTCGAAGTAAACTAAGGGGCAACAAAAGTCATAAAAACTTCCACTCCACTTAAAATGAAAGATAAGGGCCCAGCGCAGTAGCCTAGTGGCTAAAGTCCTCGCTTTGCACACGCTGGGATTCATACAGACCCCAGTTCTAATCCCAGCAGCCCTGCTTCCCATCCAGCTCCCTGCTTGTGGCCTGGGAAAGCAGTCGAGAACAGCCCAAAGCCTTGGGACCCTGTACTTGCGTGGGAGACCCAGAAGAGGCTCCTAGCTCCTGGCTTCTGATCAGCTCAGCTTCAGCCATTACAGCCAGAGTGAATCAGCAGATGCAAGATCTTTCTCTCTGTCTCTCCTCCTCTCTGTGTATCTGCCTTTCCAATAAAAATAAAATCTTAAAAAAAAAAATGAATTGGACAAACAAGAGGTGAAGCAGCAGGTATCTCCATCTCATATTTATACCTTAGTTCAAGATGCTCATAGGATAAAACAAGAAAAAAATATAAATTTAAAAACACAGTAAATTCAGTTTGGAGCAGTATAGAATTCTGGAAAAAATTAAGAAGGATAAAAGTGTCAAAGTATTTCACTTCTTAAGTCATCTATTCAAGGGGCCAGTCCTGTGGTATAGCAAGTAAAGCTGCTGCCTGTAACGCCAGCATCCTACACGGGCACTGGATCCAATCCTGGCTGCTCTACTTCCAATCCACTTCCCTGCAAATGCACCTGGAAAAGCAGTGGAGCACAGCTAAAGGCCTCAGGCTCCTGCGCCCACATGGAGGACTTAGAAAAAGTTCGTAGCTCCTAGCAAGCCCAAACTGCTGTTACGGCCATGTGGGAAGTAAACTAGCAGCTGGAAGATCTCTCTTCTCTCTCTCTCCCTCTTTTCCTCCCTCCCTCCCTCTCTCCATGTAGCTCCGCCTTTCAACTAAAAACAAATCTTTTAACAAATGATCAACTATGCATAAGACAGTAAGAACTCAGAATATAAAAGGAACAAAACCAAAAACCAAAATTCAAGTAGCCAAACTAATATCCTATTGATTTAATCGTTTTGTCTCTTGCACTCATTTATACAATCCCAACATCTTGGTTCCTCAGAGTATGACAAAATCAGAGTAGGATAAAACATTAGATGGGAAAGAGGAACCATTCAAGGCAGAACAAGCAGCAACAAGGAAAGACCAAAAACTATCAACAGCTACCAAAGGAATGAACCCCACCTTGTGTCCATCAGCTGCAGCCCACTAACATCCACAGACATTAATACTGGAACACAGGGCAATAAATTGTGGTCCACATGCTTCTTTCAATAAGGAAAAACAGGAGTGCAGTGGCATAGTTGTTATCTCTGCCTGCAGAGCTGACGTCATGTAGGGTACAGTTCAAGTCGCAACTGCTCCATTTCCAATCCAACACCCTGCTAACGTGCCCAGGAAAGCAGCAGGAGTTCGCCCCGATACCCACATAGGAGACCTGGAAGACACTCCTAGTTTCAGCCTTTAGACTGGCCCTGCTCCAGCCATGGTGGCCATTTGGGGAGTGAACCAGTGGATGGAAGACCTCTCTATCCCTCCTTTTCTCTGTAATTCTGCCTTTCAAATAAAAATAAATAAATCTTCGAAAAATATGTATATACTTTTCAACTATTTTTTAAAAACCTAAACTACATAAAATTGACACGTAAAAAGCTTATTAGCTAGATACAGCACCTTCAGAATACTCTAACCAACATCAGGACTACAGGTCAAGTCCAAAAGCAGATGATAAGCCAGGAAGGGAGCCATTCTGCCCCTCACAGATAAACATACTACTTTAACTACCAAAAGACTGTCAAGCAAGTTGCCAAACACACACACACACACACACACACAATTTCTGCCCTGCTCCACCCCCAGCATAAAGAATCTTTATAATTAACCATAACAAACAAATGTAAGAGACACATGTATTACTTGGAATGTTCACCAACTGTAACTAGTAGCCCTGTCACCTGGGCACAAGTTTAGTTGGGAAGAACACAAATGATGAGATCAAAGTGAGCAGAGAAATGTCACTATAGAATCCAAAGACATGCAGCTACTGACAGAGACAGGTGTGTGCTGCTGGTTGGAGAGCAACTGAGAGATGACAGAAGTACTCCACAAGTTGTCCCATTTACATACACTCAATCTCAACTTGCTCTTGCTTTTCCTGTTGCGCAAGGCGAGCTGCAACTTCTTCAGGTGGGCGCTCCCTTATAGAAGGTGAGGATGCTTCCTCTTGCAGCAAAAGTAAACAAGAGGAAATAAAATTTCAGCACAGAGTTTTAACGGCTCACAGGGATATAAAAACACCATCGTTCACATTTGCCAGTTATGTCAACGTAGAGCAGTTTTCTGCTAAAAATTCTAAAACTACATCACTCTTCGTGATTCCAAAACGAGTTCAGGGATCAGCCCTTAACCTTCTTGGTTTCAAAGAGTTACTAAGACTTCAAACTTAACAAAAACTTTTTTTTTCTCAAGCAAAAGATTTAAAACCAGTATAAATGCATACTAACACCATGTCTAGGAGTTACCTAGGCATGAAACAATTCTGATGAACTTTCATCCATAAAGCAAAAAATATAAACCATTGAACTACCTGAAGTTACAGGTGTGGGTTTTCCTCCACCGATTTCAGGGCGATGGGTTTTTACAGATTCCTCATGCTGCACCGCAGGGGCTGGGACTGACAGCGTATCACCTGCTGCAGAAATAATTTGAGCTGCCTCTGTAGGTGCTATAAATACATGTTACTCACAATATTTATACTTTTCTGGATTAACAGAGGAAAAACACCCAAGAATCAACTACTACAACTGCCCACATCACATCTGACTCCTTAGAAACACAAAGGCATACAGTGCCGCATGTTTGAATAATTCACAAACGGGCGCTCCAATCCATTGCAAACACAAACTCACACAAACTGAATGACAGCTAGAAAAGTACTGAGAAAGACATCTTGTCAACATCATCTGCATCTTAACTGTCATTATACTCAGGCAAGGCTTCTAGAAACAGTGCTAAATCCTAGCATGTAAGAAATGGACATCAGATTTATTATATAACACAGAATAAGAACAGAGTAATGAAGAAAAGGCACAAAAGGAAGGAATTGACAAAAGAATGATTTCAATTACTTTGAAGAGTAGCAGATATTGAAAGGAGACCGTGGGCAGGAACAAGATGACATTTTTAAAAACAAAGAAGACAAGCTGGTTGTTATGGCAGAAAATTAGTGAGAGGCAGAACTCATTTAATAGGATCAGTTCATAGACATGTTTTACAGGAAAGTTTCCAAAATCAGGACTTACTACTTTAGTGATCAAAGTTTTGACAGATAAAACAATTCTAGAGATGGAATGTAAAGGAGAAGCAACAGAATCAGGTTTTCTAAACTGAAGGTCCCATTTACAAAGCCCTTAATTGGTCTCCAGGCTTCTGCCCTCAGCCACTTCTCTGTTCAAAACAGACAGAATGAAGTTATGAAAATTAAGATCAGGTAACAGCCTCCTGGTCCACACCCTCCAACACCCCGTTGCACCAGCTTACCCTCCAACACCCCACTGCACCAGCTTATCCTCCAACACCCCGCTGCACCAGCTTACCCTCCAACACCCCACTGCACCAGCTTATCCTCCAACACCCCGCTGCACCAGCTTACCCTCCATCTGGAATGCTTCCCCCCTCCAGATTTTTACATATGGTTACTTCTTTGTCTCTTTCTAGTCTTTGCTCCAATTATATCTTCCATGTGAGGCTTTCTTACCCATACTATTTAATAAAACTGCAATACTCCCCCCTAGATCACCTGACAAAATGTGCATTTTACTTCCTCTCCTTCCCTTAACCCCACCAAGAAATACCAACAGAAGTGTTCTATTAGTTTTTCCTAAAACTGCTGCTGATCACTAAATCCAAGGTGCCTAGAAGACTGCCTGGCCCATAACATTCCGTGAACCATCTACAACTAAACTGTGATTTAATCAAGGACAGGTGTTACTGCCAAGAAAGCCAAGAAGCCTGAATGTATGCTGAATAGGTTAGAGATAAGGCAAGTGTTGTACATTAGGGTGGGATTAGTAGGAAACCTGCAGATAAAATTTATTTGCAGGAACTACAAGATACTTAGCAGAGGGAAATATTGAAGAGGCTGATAAAACAGGTGGGAAAACAGGTGGGAAAAGAGGCTGATAAAACTCAAAGAGGGAAAAACCTAGGAGTCAGAGGACAAAGAAGTAAAGAGAAAAAATAAAGAATTCTACAGGCCACACAGCCTTTGCCATCTCCTCACTGGGTCCTTCGCAATAACTCCCAATTCCATGTTGCACTCAGCTCTGAAAATAGATGCTAAGATGAGAGGTGAGCGCTGGGCCCAGCAGAGTCCTTCATGCCGAGGGAACCTCCTCTTGACAAATACACCAAAACCGCCAGTTGACCATAATTTTTAAAGGAAGGTTCTAGACAGACAGCAGTACCTGCCGTTGATGCTGGAGTATCTGCCTTGTGCTTCTGGAATTGTGAGGCAGGGAGTTTAGATTCTTTCATTACCTCTGATACACTAGAAATTTTTAGTGGACCAGGCTGAACCTTGGAAATAAAACACATTAAACATGTTAGATATAACACTGCTCCTAAAAAGCACACAGTAATTTGCAGTATTTCAAACGCCAAGTCCTTCCAGCTTTTAACATAAAATTAGCAGGGCTTCATAACATATGCAGTTTATCAAAGAAAAGTCATCATTACTAGAAAAATGCAACTCAAAAATTTCATTCCAAATGGCAAGTTCATATTTTATTAACAAAGGCTTCTCTTAGCACAAATAATCAAGTATATGTATGGTCTTCCCTTTAAGCACTATTCTTTTTACCTATTCAACAATGGGAATGCCATTTCTATTTTACTTTGTACATATTTATATTGTATTGACACTGTAAATACTGTGTCAGAAACAAAAACTGAATAAATATAAAAATCAGCTTGTGTTTCTTTGATCTCCAGGACTGATACAACTATACATCAATTTCTGAGTAATCCTTTTCTCGCTCCCAGTGCCTACCTGCCTTAGGCTTAAGGCACTATTTAAGGAAGACTATAAGAGCTGTGCTAGAAAAAAACTAATGAGCAAAAAAAAAAAAAAACAAAAAAAACAAAAAAAAACACACATTTATTTACCATCTATATTGCTTCCCTTTTTGTGAGAACCTGGCAAGTGGGTCTCAGATCAGAAATGGTTCTGAACTTTGCCATTAGGACAAACTAGGAATATTCCTTTAATTTCTAATGCAATGTTATAGCTGCTAAATCATGGGACATAAGCTCACTGTAACAAACACTTGGGTACATCAGCAGTGTGAGTTGCTCCTTCCCAGAGGGCTCAGGAAGACATCTGGTATATATCTGGCAAGCTGCACTGAATGACATATACAAAATATTTTTTCCAAAGTATTTCCAAGTTGAAAGACCCTTCTTGTATGAGCATTCCACAGTATAAACTGAAACACACACACACACACACACACACACACCCCTCTTACCGGCTTCTTTGGCACTGGAATACTATAAGGTGCAGAACCAAGAACCATCTCAAAGAGTTTGTCTGAGTAAGGTATGGTTTTCTCTACACTTTCCCGGAAATGGGAATCCCATTTTGCGTATAGAATAGTGCCACCAACACCTCCACCGACAAACAAAAGGCCAGCTCCAGCAACTTTGCCAGTGGTCAACCTACAAAGATACAGGAAGCACATTTACATTCCTTGGCTCTCCTACACCTGCTACCCAAGATCAATTTAGGAGACTCAAAACAACTCCATGCTAACATCTACTTGTCTGCCAGTGAGTCAGACCCCAGTGGCAAAGCTTATCACCGCGACAGAACATCACCTTTTCCTGATTTAACAAGTCTGCAATAAAAAAAAAAAAAAAAACTCATAGATAACTAAATTTTAAAAATAGTATATAAAGGATTAAGAATGAAGCAATGTACCCTTTAACACTTAAAACTCCATATATTCAAAATCATGCAATTTTCTTTAAACCCAAAAACCAACAATCATGACCTTTAAATAAAGGCTTCTCTCCCTTAAACATTGTGAAACATAAAATAAATCCTTTACAAAAGACAATATCAGGACCCGGCGGCGAGGCCTAGCAGCTCAAGTCCTTGCCTTGAACGCACCGGGATCCCATATGGGTACTGGTTCTAATCCCTGCAGCTCCACTTCCCATCCAGCTCCCTGCTTGTGGCCTGGGAAAGCAGTCAAGGACAGCCCAAAGCTTTGGGTCCCTGCACCCATGTGGAAGACCTGGAAGAAGTTCCTGGATCCTGGCTTTGAATGGGCATAGTACCCGCAGTTGTGTTCACTTGGGGAGTGAATCATCGGACGGAAAATCTTCCTCTCTGTCTCTCCTCCTCTCTGCATATCTGACTTCCCAATAAAAATAAAATAATTAAAAAAAAAAAAGTCAATATCAAGCAGAATACGTTTTCTACTTACGACATGCTGAGTTTTAGATACAAATCTATTTGCCATGGAACAAAATATAACACATGGGCTGGCATCCCCACTTGATGCTGTCTACTTATCAGGAAAGCAAAGGAGCGCCATAAGGTTTTCTCACCTGTAACTACAAAAGTCCTCCAGAAAGTGCCCTGAAGATACCACAGCAAAGCTCTAGTGCATGCCCCGTAGATAGAGCTGTGGACAACTATGACCATATCACAGGAAATGACACACACAGTTAAAAAGTTAAAAGCTGAGACATACTACATACCCAGAACTGCTTGAAGTTGAGTATCTACGGCATGATCGCAATGGACGGAGGACCAACTTCCCGCAGAGACAACTCTAAGGAGAGAACACCACAGTCAATGCAAATCAAGGAAATGTGGTGAACTTGCAACGTCAGCAAGGCAGAAGCAACACCTTTATTGTAAATCGCTTCTGTAAACAAAAATTATATTTTTTTCAGAAAACAATTTACTAAGAAACATGCTTAGATTCTTAGAAACAAGGATGCTCCCTGCATCAAGGTTCACAGCAAATTATTTTTAATATTTTTTAAAGATTATGAAAATATGAATAGTCAATACTTTTAAGCATCATACATGTGTACTATCGCTCAAATACAATTGGGTTTTGCCACATGCTTTACTTGGCAAGAAAAAAAAGGTAGTATCAAATGGCTATTTTACTAATTTAAATCTCTTAAGAATGACTCACAGAATCCAGTCAAATACAAGGCATTATATAGGCTACACATATCCATTCAAGTAAGAGACCCAACCTCAGCTTAATTCATTCAAAAAATTCCCAATCTCCCATCTGTAAGACAACTAAGTAGCCAGTTCCAAAAGTCACTCCTCCAGATCTACAAGTTCATTCTTGGTTAATTCCAGCATATGTATCGTTAGAGTAAAAACCAGCAATTTTAAGAAGACATTTTAATAGATGTGGTAAATGTTCATGTATAACCAGTCCACCGTTATACAACAGCATATATTTAAGGCAATGCTTTGTGACTTATTTTAATTGCACTAAATTATACAAATCCGGATTTCTTAATAATATGTGGATCCCTTAAATTAAGCAAATAAGTAATTAAACACTATTTGCAGAAGGTACTGATAAACTTGAAACCATTTATAGCTATCAACTTGAAATTTCGAACTGCACCAATTACAAAAAAACTTTTTTTACATCAAGTAGAATTCAAGCTGCAAGGGGAAAATGTTTTTGTCTGTGTTCCTTCATGAATCACAAGCTAAGGAACATCAGAGAAACACAAACTTCCTTTTCAAAGTACCTTTCAGGGAGCAGGCAGTTGGCCTAGCAGTGGAGACGCCCACATCCTCTATCAGAGTGCTTGAGTCTGATTCCCAAGGTGGGTTCCTGACTGTGGCTTCCTGCTAAGACAGCACGAAAGCACAGGTCATCCCCCAACTGGGCTGTCACTCACAGGGGAGATGTGTGTTGAATTCCTGTCTGTCTCCTGGTTCAGCCTGATCCAGCTCTGGGTCACTGCAGGAATCTGTGGAGCGAAACACTGGACACACGGGTTTTCTTAAAAGTAGAATTTGTCATGTTGACAAATACTACCAAATTAACCAAATTTCCCCCTTGTAATAACAGAGCATGGATTTTCCCCTATCTTTCCCAGCACACTATTATCTTTTTAATCACTGACAATCCGATAAATGAAAAGACGGTGTCTCAGTGTCATTTTAATTGTAATTCCTTTTATTATGATTGTATTCTTTTCAAACATTTTTTTCTTCTCTTTCTCAAACCTGTTAGGAAATTGAGATACACATATTTAAAATTTTATTGCCTTTTCTGTGACTTGCCAGGGTATCTTCTGTCCACTCTTTAAATTCGGTTGATCCTCTTAAAATTCCTTTGTCTACGCAATTTGTGTGTGTGTATTTTGACTAACTCATGTATCTGAAAGGCAGGGCAACAGAGAAAGAGAGAGAGAGAGAGAGAGATGTTCCACCCACTGGTTCACTCCCCAAATGGCCGTAACAGTCAGATCGGGAACAGGCCAAAGGCAGAAACCAAGAACTCTATCCTGATCTTCTAAATAAATGGGAGGGACTCAAGCACTTGGGTCATCAAGCACTTTTTTCCCAGTGTTGCATTAGAAGCAAGAGCAGCTGGGAGTGGAACTGGAACCAGGGCTCTGCAATGGGAGTTAGTGTGTGCCATGCCACCAGCCCCCTGTATTTACTACATCACATGTCCATAAAAAACTATAGCGTTTTTTTTATCTGGTTTGCAAAGTCTTCTGTTGAGTTTGTGATCTTCCCTTTACCTTTGGTCACAATAGTTTATGCCAGGCAGAAATGATTTTGTAAGTATGTGAGTTAAGTTTTCATCTGAAAGAGTGGCTTTTTAAAAGATCAATTTATTTAAACAGCAGCCTCACAGAGACTGAGAGTCAGAAAGCGAAAGATCTTCCATCTTCCAGGTCACTGCCCCCAGACACCTGCAGCAGCAGCAGGGACAGGCAAGGCCATACCAGGAGACGAAAACTCCATCCAATCTCTCACATGGGTGGCAGCAACCCAGGTCACTGAGCCATCAGCTAGTGCTTCTCAGGCAGTATCTTTTACAGCTGGAGCCCAACGATAGAACTAAAGTAAAAGCTAGAGAGAATCATTCCCAACAAAAGAACTAAGCTTTATTCAAGGAATCAACTAGACGTCTGTCTACCTATACTTAATAACTGTCATGCTGTATGCTTGTTTCTGCCTTCCTGAACCTAAGTGCGTGCGATGATTATCCTGTGCTTATGACCCTCATTAGATTCATAATACATAGGGAGCAGATAACTGGGTGTTTGTCTCAGTGCATTCAGTGCAGTTTTTTTTAATAAGGCAACTTATTTATTTGAAAGGCAGAGCAAGAACAGAGTAACAGAAGGAGATAACCCATCTGCTAGTTCATTCCCCAAATGCCCCCAGCAGCCAGGGCTAGGTCAAGCCAAAGCCAGGAGTTAGGAACTCCATCTGGATCTCCCACACTGGCAGCAGCAACCCAAGTACCTGAGCCAACACCTGCTCGCTCCCAAGGCCCATCAACAGGAAATTGGATTGGAAGCAGCGCAGAACCTGATCCAAGGCATTCTCAGAGAGGATGCAGGGATCCTGGGCTGTAGCCCAACACCTGCCCTGGTACACTGTCCTGAGGTCAAAAAGTAAAAGTACTAAGCAAGCAATAGCCTAGGGACCGCATTCAAGATGCTTTACTGCATTAGGATCTGGTTAAGATGACAAGATATTAGTTCTAACGAAGATGCTGTGACATAATCGGAATACAAAGGACCACTAAAGACGCCTAGGTAGTCATCGTTCAATATCCACAGCATTCAACCCAGTATTTGCAACTCAGATTGCAAATACTTGAAAAAACTATATGTGCACTAAACACACTAGGCTTTTTTGTAATCCCCTAAACAACATAGTATATCAACTCTTCAAACAGTGCTGGCACTGAGATGGGTATTGCAAGAAATCTAGAGAGGATTTAAAGTGTATAGATATGCACATAATCTGTGCCAACACTACACCATTTGTCATCTGAAGGGTTTTGGAATCAATCACTTGTGGACACTAAAGGACAACATGTGCACAAGGAATGGATGTCAGCTGCACCAAGGTACTGAATATATTTTCCCAAACAGAATGCAAAGTCTTGCATTCCTCTACCACATACTCTTCCAGAAACTTACTACTCCTCCATCAACAAAATGAGTTCTGGGGCCAGCATTATGGCCCAGCACATAAAGCTGCCAACTGCAGTGCAGGCATCCCATATAAACCCCAGCTGCTTCAGTTTGCATTCAGCTCCCTGCTAGTGCACCTGGGAAAGCAGTGGAGGATGGCCCAAGGACTTGGGCTCCTACACCCACCTGGAGACACCCAGAAGCTCCTGCCTTCAGACTGACCAGCAATGACCCACAACAGTACATATGCAGCAGAATAAACCAGCAGAGGAAAGATCTCAGTCTTTCCCCCTCTAATTCTTCCTTTCAAATTAAACAAATATATCATTAAAAAAAAAATAGTTCCATGTACCCTTCCCTTAAACAAGGCAGGTCCTCATTACCAACACAGCATTAGAGAGCAAAGTGATATTCTGTACTCTCTACTTAAGATACAGAGAGAAGTTTCTGCCTGGTTGTCTCTCCTCTCACTTGCAACCCTGCTGTTCAACTGTGACAAAGCCCAGACACATGAAGACGCCACATACTGGTGTTCCAGCCAACAGTCCTTACTGAGGTGGCAGCTGCAGGCAGTATCAAGTGTCCACCATGAATAAAGAATTTTTGGCGAGGACTCTAGCCCAGCTACTGTCTGACAACATCATTTACAGGTCACAGAGCAAGAATTGCCCAGCTGAGTCCAGGCAACTACTGGAACTCAATGAGGCAAAAACAGTTATTTTATTCAAAGTTTAAAGTGACTTCTTAAACAGTTAATTACAGCAGTATCTTTTTCAAGAACAGAATGAAGCTTTTTTGATGGACTTTCATTCTCTGCAGTTAAATTCTGAATTGAAATTTAAATATAATTGCAATTTATTTCTGGATATTTGGATAAATGGAATCATACATTCACAATGTTTTCAAGGTTCATTTACATGGTAATGGATCATGTACTTCATTTCCTTTTACGGCTAAATACAGTACTGCATAACATAGATATCTTTTTTAAGATTTATTTATTTTTATTGAAAAGTCAGATATACAGAGAGGAGCAGAGACAGAGAGGAAGATCTTCCATCTGATGATTCACTCCCTTAGTGACTGCAACGGCTGGTGCTGCACCAATCCGAAGCCAGAAGCCAGGAACTTCCTCAAGGTCTCCCACATGGGTGCAGGCTCCCAAGGCTTTAGGCTGTCCTTGACTGCTTTCCCAGGTCACAAGCAAGGAGATGGATGGGAAGTGGAGCTGCCAGGATTAGAATCGGTGCCCATATGGGATCCTGGCGTGTTCAAAGCAAGGACTTTAGCTACTAGGCCACCATGCCGGGCCCTGAATATCTTTTTTATTTTGCCTAACCATCATGATGGACAGCTGGGGTGTTGCCACTTCTGACTGCTGAAAGCAGTGCTGCTATGAACCACCACCTGCACATTTTATTTAGGAGCCACTTTCCATTCTTGTGGTGAGCAGCTGCAACATCTCATGGGAATTCTATGGCAATACGAAGGGAGAGCCAGCCCAGCAACCATACACAGTATCCACATCATCTTTCATTCAACACTGTATGAGGATTCCAAATTTTTTATGTCCTCACCAATGCTTGTTATTTTTTTCTGTTTAAAAGTTGTTGTCGGGCCCAGCGCGGTGGCGCAGTGGTTAAGGTCCTCGCCTTGCACACCCGGGATCCCATATGGGCACCAGTTCTATCCCGGCAGCCCCGCTTCCCTTCCAGCTCCCTTCCTGTGGCCCGGGAAAGCAGTCGAGGACGGCCCAAAGCTTTGGGACCCTGCACCCGCAGGGAAGAGGCTCCTGGCTTCGGATCGGCATAGCATCGGCCCGCTGCACTCACTTGGGGAGTGAATCATCGGACGGAGGATCTTCCTCTCTGTCTCTCCTCCTCTCTGTATATCCGCCTTTCCAATAAAAATTTTTAAAAAAATCTTTAACAAAAAGTTGTTTGTCATTTTAAAGGAGAAATGTGAAAGCTCTCCCAGACACTGATTCACTCTACAATGGACACAACCAAGGCCAGAAGCCAAGAACTCAACGACGGCTCCTCACACAGGTGGCAGGAACCTAATCACTTGATCCAAAATTCCTGCCCACCAGGGTCAAATCCAGGTAGTCCAATGTGGGATGCAGATACCTCAGCTGGCATCATAAACACCAGGCCAAAGACTTGCCTCTATTTCCTCTTTTCATTAACATTCTGAGTGGATGTGAACCAGGTATCTCACAGTGGCTTTAATTTGTTTTTCCTCATGCCAAAAGACTCTTTCCCCACGTGTCTCTGCAATTTCTCTTCTGGGTAAATAACTATTCAAGTCCTTTGCCTATTTGTATTAGGGCTGTCTTTTGTTAATTATAGGAATTCTCCACATACTCTGGATATTAGATTCTTACCAGATAAACAATTTGAAAATTCTCTTTTCATCCTTTTGAATGCTCTTTGATGCATGAATTTTTTTTTTTGTTTTTAAAGATTTATTTTTATTGGAAAGGAAGATTTACAAGGAATAAAAAACAAAGATCTTCCATCTGCTGGTTCACTCCTCTGTTGATTAGCAGGGAACTGGATCAGAGGTAGGTAGAGTTACCAGGACTTGAACCAGCAGGCAGATGGCATGCAGGCATCACAAGCAGCACTCAACAGGCTATGCCACAATACCAGTCCCAAGCCATACCCTGCATGACCTAAATATCCTATTTCAACACACAAAATACTGGCTATTCCTTAGTTCTAGAATTCCTTTTCATTAACAAGGCCCTATGACGTAGGAAAGCAACATCAGTTCAAACCATTTCTTTTTACTTAAAGATCTATTTTATTTATTTGAAAAGCAGAGTTTCAGAGAGAGAGATGAGTTTTCCATCCACTGGTCCACTGCTCCAGTGGCTGCAACAGAGTGGTGGGTCAGGCTGAAGCCAGGAGTCAGGAGCTTCCTCTGGGTAGCCCAGGTGGGTGCAGGGACCCAAGTACTTGGGCCATCCTCCACTGCCTTTCCAATCCATTAGCATGGTGCTGGATCAGAAGTACAGCAGCTGGGACTAAAATTCGTGACCACATGAAATACCAGTCCTACAAGCAACAGCTTAACCTGCTGCATCACAGCACAGGTTCTCAAAGCAATTCACTTTAATAACCTTGCAATAAGGGTTATAAGGTTAGCAGTGCTACTTACAATCCTACATAAACAGCTTTTTAAAAAACAAGCCTTGAACCACTGCGCAATAGCCTAATGGCTAGGTTAAAGTCATCGCCTTGAACGCGCCCGGGATCCCATATAAGTGCCAGTTCGTATCTCTGCCACTTCACTTCCCATACAGTTTTCTGCTTGTGGCCTGGGAAAGCAGTAAAGGATAGCCCAAAGCCTTGGGACCCTGAACTTATGTGGGAAACCTAGAAGAGGTTCCTGGCTTCAGATAAGCTCAGCTCCATCCATTGCAGCCACTTGGGGAGTAAATCAGCAGACGGAAGATCTTCCTCTCTGTCTCTCCTCCTGTGTATCTGACTTTCCAATAAAAATAAATCCTTTAAAAAAAAAAAAAAAAACACTGGGCTCGGCACGATAGGGCAGTGGATAAGGTCCTTGCCTTGCACGCCCAGGATCCCATATGGGTGCCGGTTCTAATCCCAGCAGCTCCACTTCCCATCCAGCTCCCTGCCTGTGGCCCTGGAAAGCAGTCGAGGACGGCCCAAGGCTTTGGGACGCTGCACCCGTGTGGGAGACCCGGAAGAGGCTCCTGGCTTCGGACCAGCATAGCATCAACCGTTGCGCTCACTTGGGGAGTGAATCATCAGACAGAAGATCTTCCTCTCTCTGTCTCTCCTCCTCTCTGTATATCTGACTTTCTGATAAAAATAAAATAAATCTTAAAAAAAAAAACACTGCGTATTAAAATAAACTTGAGAGGGCTACGTTAGTCTGACAGCCTAGGCCCTGAAACCCAATCCTCACATCAATCCTCACAGTGCTGACACTAAGAAGACTGCAAATGGGACTGGGCAATAAACTAAGCACCAGACTCCTGAGAGTTACTTCTGGAGAAGAACAATTCATTTTTATCAAATATTGTCATGTAGCAAATGCCCTGACACAAAAGTAGATGCCATCCATAATGGTTTACTGTGCCAATTTCATAGACATTTCTATATGAGACTAACATTGAACCTGGTGAAATCTGAGCAAAACACTGTCCTCCATAAAATGGGCAGGCTTCCTCTAGCCAGTCAAGGCCCTGAGTGGGACAAGCAGCCAGAGGGGACTGTCCAGGAGATGGCCGTCACACTATGAGGGTACTTTGTGTTTGTTTAAAACAGAGGAGATAAAGATCACACAGATAAAGATCTTCCATTCATTGGTTCACCCCCCAAATAGCCACAAAAACTGAAGATGAGCAGATCGGAAGCCAGGAGCCAGGGCCCTCTTCCAGGTCTCCCACACAGGTGAAGGATCTAAAGCTTTGGCCATCCTTGACTACTCTCCCAGGCCACAAGCAGGGAGCTGGACAGGGAGTGGAACAGCCAGGACATGAACTGACACCAAATGGGATCCCAGTGCTTGCAAGGTAAAGAGTTAATCATGGAGCCATAGCGCCGGGCCCTGTTAGGACATTTTCTACTCTGCTGGGGTTCTAGGCCACTGGCCTGTACACTGAACCTGCCCCAGTGCTCTCCTAGATCTCAAGCCTACCCGCGCATTCTGTAGATTCTGCGCCTGCCAACTTCCAGACCTTCAGGAGCCAAATTTCCCTTGGAACAGATCTGAGTGTGTGAGTGCATATCCCACAGGCTCTGTTTCCTTGGAGGACTCCGACTGACATATCACTGGAGCTTCCAAAATTTCCAGGGTGGACAGGAGAATTCACATCTACTCACAGGTTTTGAGAAAAAAATTATGCAACGATTTCTAACATATCACAAATATTTACTAAGCCTCTAACAGGAGTCAGAGACTACTGCCAGTACTAAAATATAAGTTTGAACAATAGAGTCTGTTCCTCTTTTGGGACTTAGATTTTTATATAGATATATTATTTTATTTTACCTGAGAAAGAATAAGTGAAACTGTGTGTATGCAAGAACACACGCAAATGTGCCTAACAGCACCCCCAGCCACTGAGTCATTCCCTGAATCCCACGACAGCCAGAAGTGGAGCAAGGCTGGGAGCTGGGAATGCAGTCCTTATCTCCCTGTGGGTGGCAGGTGCCCAGTGACTTGAGCCATCACTGCCTCCGGGGTGGCCATCAGCAGTTAGTCAGGAGACAGAGCTGAGCCATTAACCTGAAATGGGGCGCAGCCATACTGACTACCAGACGAACCTTCTGCATGGCACACACAGTGAATGCACATTACAACATAGGCAGTGCTGAGAGCTACAAAGGAAAACAAAGTAGGCAAGGGTGAAATGGAGTAACTCAAGGAAGCAGCCTAAGTTTTATTTTAGATAACGAACCCCTCTCTGAAAAGGTAGTATTTGAGAAAACATATGAATGGAATAAGGCAAGCAAAAACATGTGGGAAGAGCCTGGGACGAAATAAACAGCAAACAAAAAGAGAGGAACAGAATGAGGCCAAACAGAAAAATGAGATATGAAAACAGCCAGATCATGAAGGGCCTGAGGGTATGTATCCTGAACACACTGGGATGCCACTGAAGAACATATGTCTGCTTATTTCAATATCTGTGCAAGCAGCAGAAAACAGTCTGGATATAGATGTATGGCTTCCAGGCCTGCTGCAGAAGTCTAGCAGCTACAGCCCTAGCCTTTCACATGCTAGGCTCTCGTAATGTGCGCAGGTTCATGTCCCAGTGGCTCCACTCCCCATCCAGATCCCTGCTTGTGGCCTGAGAAGGCAGCAGAAGACAGTCCAAAGCTTTGGGACCCTGCACCTACATAGGAAACTGGGAAGAGGCTCCTGGCTTTGGATTGCCTCAGCTCTGGCCACTGCAGTTACTTAGGGAGTGAATCAGCAGACGGAAGGTCTTTCACCGTCTCTCCATTCTGTAAAACTGCCTTTCCAATTTAAAAAAAAAAAAAAAACATGGCTTCAATATGCTTTTGTGTTTGAGAGGTGTGGTGCATGCACGTGCGTACATAAACCCTACAGCTCCCACCTACAGGCCCACTCCCCAGACGCTCAAGCAGCAGCAGGGCTAGGGCTAGACCAGTGAGAGCCAGGAGCTGGAAACTGGATGATCTCCCCCCAGAGTGGAAGAAACTCAACACCCCGTTACCAGGCCTGCCTCCCAGGGTCTCCCTTGAAGGGAACCTGAGTCAGGGGCCAGGGCCTGGGCCAGAAACAGGCATCCACACCACTGGAACACTACTCCAGGACTGCTTTCTGAAAAGCCTTGTATATTTGAAACTTACTCTAGGAACAAACAGTAAAAGCACACAATATTTAGGAAGATGGAGCTTAAGGAAATGGAAGATGCTGACACGAGGAACACTACAGATCAGTTTGATTCCAAAATGAAATGACAACTTAGGAATCTGAACACAAAGCTAAAAAGCAAACATTGCAGTCATCTGTTTAGTTAGTAATACTCTGAGAGTCTGTGTCTTCCTAAGTCAGCCGTACATGAAGCAGGAAAGGAACACTTGTGAAACACACACACACACACACACACACACACACACACACACACACACACAGAGGGAAGATGCTGACTCAGCAAACAAGGAGCAAAATGAAGGGCTAGGTTAGATGAAACCCAAGAGACTACAGGATAGAAGCCAAAATTACCAAGAGTGTCACAAACCAGCATCAAGTGTACAGCAGAACTGAGAGCCAGAGAAGGGCTCACGGTTTAGTGCAGACTTTTTTTTTTAAGATTTGTTTATTTTATTGGAAAGGCAGATATACAGAGAGAAGAGACAGAGAGGAAGATTTTCCGTGGGATGATTCACTCCCCAAGTGGCCACAACAGCTGGTGCTGTGCCGATCCGAAGCCAGGAGCCAGGAACTTCTTTCCCGGTCTCCTACCCGGGTGCAGGGTCCCAAAGCTTTGGGCCATCCTCAACTACTTTCCCAGGCCACAAGCAGGGAGCTGGATGGCAAGTGGAGCTGCCAAGATTAGAACCGGTGCCCATATGGGATCCCAGCACGTTCAAGGCAAGGACTTTAACCATTATGCTATCACGCTGGGCCCTAGTGCAGACTTTCAATCCGTTCTATTCCTGTGTCCTAATGACAACAGCTGAGAGGTGTCCCAGGTGAGCCTGGCCTAATGACACACAATGTTGACCTCCTGGTCTAGCCATCAGAGATCCTCAAGTCAGACAGACAAGCTCCTGGTAGCCTGCCAAGGAGGCAAAGGGCCACAGCATGAGTGGTTGGGGGAACACCAGCAACCCCCGGAAGCCGATAGCTGCGGCTGGCAAGAGCTAGCCAGGACGCTGGAAAAGCCGGCAGCCCTGTGCTATCACGGAGGAAACTCGGCCAACAAGCGGCAGGATCTCAGAGAAGCCTGACAGCCCAACGAAAACCACATCACAGCCCAGACTGACGACAGCCTTGTGCGTCCTGACAGGGAACGTGGATCATCCACGCCCAAATTCCTCTCCTACAGAAAACAGTCAGTCACCATTGCTGGATGAGCTATGAAACGTCTGAAAGTTGTTACTTGCAGACCGCTCCTTCTATCACAGAAACCCACAAGGAGAGAAACTTGGAAAAAAACAAAGTCTGACTCCAATGATCTCTCACTATGCACCCCCCACACGCTTTAAGGATTCTGTTCAGACTTCTTACACTCTGTTTTGCAACACATCCTGCCAAAATAGCAATTAGCTGAACAGCGGGAGCGTCAGAAGTTCGTTCATTTGCAGTTCTTAAAAAAAAAAATAGTTACTTTGGCAAAAATGTCAAGTACAAGAAACTGGGTGTCCAGGCTTTCAGGGCGTCACTCCCGGTTGCGAATGGAGACAGAAGCCCCGAGAGGACTGAGCACAAGGTCAGGCCACTCCTGCCTCCCTGCCCCAGGAACCAAAAACCTGGCACCAGTTCACAGGTGTGCTCAGTTTCGAGCAAGCCGTCAAGTCCCTCCGCCATCAGCACAACCTTGACCCCTCGTGGAGGATGCAGCGCGCTCCGCTGGGAACTGTAGTTCTCCCGCTCGACCTTCACGCGCCCAACCGGCCACCAGGCGGCCAGCGGCCGGCGATTGGGCCGGGGCTCGGGCAGCGCGGTTCCGATTGGACGTCGCGGCTCCAGGGCCGCGCCTCGCCCCGGCCTCGCCCCGAGCCCCCCGAGTCCGCCCGGACCCCCAGGGAGCCGCCCCGGGCGCTCGCGTCCAGTCCTGCCCAGAGGGCGGCCAGCGGACGTCCGCTCGGGCCCAGGCAGCGCCCACGCCCCCGGCGCCGGCCGGCCGCTCCCTCACGCGCCCCCAGCTCACCTGGGCGGCGGCGGCGGTCACGCCGGACAACTGACAGGCCCGCAGCATCTCGGCCGAATGGACGGCGCTCGCGGAGGGTGCCAGAGCAGCCGCGGCGGCGCGAGGAGCGCAGGGCGTGTGTGCGTCAGCGCGTGCGTCCGTGCGTGCCCCAGCGGAGCTGCGGCGGCGGCTTGAGAGCGCCGGGCGCACAGGAAGCCCACGCACGCCACTGCGCACGCGCGGCTCGCGGCTGTCAGCGAATGGGCCCCGCCGTCCGCCGCGATGGGTGGGAAGGAAGCGGGAAGAGTGGATTCTCCTTCCGGGTCGCGCTGAGGCGCCGGCTTCGTTTGCTGTGTAGATGAATGAGATGACTGGACGGACAGGACCAGCCGTGAAGGCGTCTGGGATCAGGTCCTCGATACCGCGCGGGAAACAGTGATCCTGAACGTCTCTGCCAGATACTTTATGGGCAGCAATCAAGGGCACCAAAGTCATGTAAACAATGGATTCGCCTCCGTTTGAAACCGTCCTTGCTCTAGACTGCAGAGAGTTGGTGCAGGACGTGTCATTCATATACCTGATTAATGGCAGAAAGGGGGTATATATATATATTATATATATATATGCCTCCATAAGCTTAGGCACCTTCCTAAGATTAAACCATAAGGCCTTCTCAAGTTTTTATTGTAAGGAATTTTGGCGACCCTCTAAGTGTTGTGTGGGAAGACACATTTCTCGGGGCAGAGGCACTGTTCAAACTAGTCCGCCAAGTGTGTAACTGAAACAGCACAGAATGTCGAACACTATTTATGCTCTGTATATACTCCAGGACAGTGTGACTACTATTAATATCTGGCCTGCAAGGTCATAGCAACTAAATAGCTTGTCCACATTCTATGGTATTTGCAAAGCAAGTTGATTACAATATGATACTCCCCGGAGGTAGGCTGCTATGGCCCACCATCTATAAAACAGAGAAGTAAATCTAAAATGTAATATGAGGGGAGGCTGGGGCAGTAGCCCAACAGGCTAATCCTCTACCTGCAAGTGCTGGATCATGTCTCAGCTGCCCCACTTCCCATCCAGCTCCCTGCTTGTGGCCTGGGAAGGCAGTTGAGGATGGCCCAAAGCCTTGAGAGCTTGCACCGGCGTGGGAGACCCAGAAGGGGCTCCTGGCTCTTGGCTTCGGAACAGTGCAGTTGAGTGAACCAGTGGATGGAAAATCTTGTCTTTCCTTCTCTCTGTGAATCTGCTTTTTAAATTTTAAAGAAAATCTGAAATCCAACAGTTCTTGCATAATTGTAGAATCCCAAATACTGCCCCAACACCTAGCAGCCAATCACTGGCACTTGATGGTGAAGGGAAGCAGGGCATTCACACAGGCAAAGCACCAGGCAGTTGAGGCATCATTTAATATCTGAAAGGTTAAGGTAAGAGATCTTACACAGTCAACTTTTGTTTGGAAGCTATGTGTTCATCCCAGTGCAAGTCCATGATTGGTCAACAGTGCTCCTGGCCCTCTAACTGGCTGATGATAGGCTGTTAACATCCTTTTGTGAATTTTGATGATGTCAAAGTGGGCTCAGGTCACTGGAGGCTTTGTGCAAGTGGTTGTTTTTTGTTCCAGGCTGGGTTCCAGTCTGGAGTTCCAATCTTAAGACAGTACCAAACAGGAGGATGTTCTCTGGAGAGGAGCTAAATGATCCCAGTCGGGCAGCGGGGACTAGTAGAATCAGCTGAAACCATGCACCACTGCCTTGGGGGAGTGAGTTGATTTTAATGAGGTTAATGTGACATTGTGGAAGCAGCTCAACAAGAAGACCCGGGAGACTAGAGTGTGATAGTATCTAGTACTGACCTCAAACACAGTATTTAGGGGTTCAGATTCATAATTACATTGCAGTCTATTTCATATCTTTATCATCCAACAGCCTCCAGAGCAGTCCCCAGTTTTCTTCAGTAATATTAGCAATGTGCTTGGTTGCCTGGCTCCCCTCCTTCCCCACTGATGCCTTGCTGGGGGCTGCCAGTGCCTTGGCCTTTCCTGATAGCCTTGACCTTGAACTTCAGTGCCAATGAACACTTCCATTTTCATTTCATTTTGCTTCAGCCATGTATGTCAATGGCCATAGCTTGAGCCTGAATGTTAGCAACATCTTTGACTCGCAACTTCTCATAGGGCTCGGTGCTGTGGTATAGCAGATTAAACCAACACCGACATCCCCACATGGGCACCAGTTTGTGTCCTGGCTGCTCCACTTCTGATCTAGCAACAGAAAGAGGGTCCAAGTACTTGGATTCCTGTGCCCTACAAGGGAGTTCCAGAAGAAGTTGCAGTCTCCCGGCTTTGGCCTGTTCCAACCCTAGTTATTAGGACCATTTGGTGATTGAACCAGTGGATGGAAGATTCTCTGTCTCCTCACCTCTTTTTCAAATAAGTTTTTTTTTTTTAATCTGAAACTTCAAAAGTGATTTGCTGTTTCCTAGCACTTCATTTAGACAAATCCTTAACCTTCACATACAAGTTAGGAACTTTTTACTTTAAAATGTTCCAACATGGCCTGAAGTGATAGCTTAGTGCCTAAATCTTTGCCTTGCACCTGCCCGGTTCCCATGTGGGTGCTGATTTGTGTCCTGGCAGCTCCACTTCCCATCCAGCTCCCTGCTTGTGGCCTAGGAAAGCAGTCGAGGACGGCCCAAAGCCTTAGGACCCTGCACTCACGTGGGAGACCTGGAGGAAGCTCCTGGCTTCTGGTTCCTTTTTTTTTTTTATGGTTTATTTTTTATTTCCATTGGAAAGGCAGATATACAGAGTGGAGGAGAGACAGAAAAAAAGATCTTCTGTCTTCCTTCCCCAAATATCCACAATGGCCATAGCTGTACTGATCCAAAGTCAGGACCCACACTCTTCTGGGTCTCCTTCACAGATGCAGGGTTACCCCAAGGTTTTGGGCCATCCTCAACTGCTTTCCCAGGCCACAAGTAGAGAGCTAGTTGGAAAGTGGGTCTGCCGGGATTAGAACCAGTGTTGATATGGGATCCTGGCAATTGCAATGCGAGGATTTTAGCCACTAGGCTACCATGCCAAGCCCAGCTTCTGATTTCTAATTGGCTCAGCTGTGGCCAGTGCAGCCTCTTGGGGTGTGAACCAGCAGACAGAAAATCTTTGTCTCTGTATCTCCTTTTCTCTGTATATCTGTCTTTCCAATAAATAAATAAATTTTTTAAAAACTTTAAAAATTTTACATCAAGACTCTCCCAAACTAACTCATTTAAAGCACATTACGTGTGTTCAACAACATTCAGTGACTCCCATTGCCAGTTCAAACAGCCTTTTTGAATGTCTCAATGTTCTGTTCCAGATTACATGCATTTTTTTTAATCCAAAGTGGCCATCTTAGATGGAAAACCAAAATGGCAGCAGTAGTGTTCTCAGTTCACCCCCCTCCTAAGTACCCTACATTCCAGAAATACTGACATGCAGCCATCTCAGAGGTTGTTAAAATGGAATTCAGAGGTCCCTAGAAGCATGAGACACTTTGAAGGTTGGTCCATAGAATAACTTTTCATAATAATATTAATATTATTTCCCTTTTTACTTTCATTATCTCATAATAATGCTATAGAGTTTTACCAGAAGCTACCTGATATAGCATAAGAAATTGAATACTGAAGCAAATTTTAAGATCCAATTTATTTTGCTAGATCTTAAAAAAGCGATCTACAGGGGGAAAAAAAAAAGTAAAAATAATACTGCTTTTCTATTTTGAGGGGAATAACTAATTTAATTAAAAATGTTAACATGTTTTTCTTTAACTAATTTGAAAGACAGAGCTAGAGGGAATCTTCTATCTGTTGGTTCATGCCCCAAATGCCACAACAATCAATGCTGGGCCAAGCCAATGCGAGGAGTCAGGAGTTCCAGTTGAGTTTCCTGCATGGGTGACAGGAATCTTGTTGTCTCTAGGATACATTATGGAAAGCTGGACAGGGAGCAGAGTAATTAGGACTTAGAACAGGCCATCAGATATAGATGTAGACATTCCAAAACAGTGGCTACCCCTATGCAGTATATATTTAAATTTGTGTGGTAGACAGAATAATGGCCCCGAATATGTTCATTTCTTCTAGTCTCTAGAACCTGTATATATGTTATTTACCATGACAAAATGGGTTGTGTAGATACAATGCAGAAAGGATTTTGAGATGGGACTACCCTGACCCTAACCTTAGCTGATGTTGCTCTCTGAGGAGTAAAACAGCAAACTCACTAGCTTTTTCCTTCCACACTCTATCACTCTTTCAAATGAATCCTAATTTTAAAAAAATTTTAAAGATTTATTATTGCAAAGTCAGATATACAGAGAGAAGGAGAGACAGAGAAGAAGATCTTCCTTCCACTTATTCACTCCTCAAGTGGCCGCAATAGCCAGAGCTCATCTGATCTGAAGCCAGGAGCCTAGAGCCTCTTGCAGGTCTCCTGCACAGGTGCAGGGTCCTAAGGCTTTGGGCCATCCTCAACTGCTTTCCCACAAGCAGGGAGCTGGATAGGAAGCAGAGCAGCTGGGATTAGAACTGGTGCCCATATGGGATCCTAGCATATTCAAGGTAGGGACTTGAAAAGAGAAAAAACAGGGTAGCCAGGACTCAAACCTGCACTTGGATGTGAGTGCAGGTGTCCCAGGTGGTTCTGGGTCCTTCACCCTCTGGTTCACAATGCCTACCCTACAGAGAAGGGATTTTTATTTTAGTGTTTACAGAATTTAACAAGAAATTCATTTTCCACTTAAACACTGAAATTCAGTTGTTTATAAAGTTCAAAATTAGATTGCAGTGGACAACTTTTATTTACTAAACTTTTAACCATATTCCATGTGGTTTACCATCAAAGAAGTCCCTGAATATTTTTCTATGCATCTTAAATAAAAATAGGATCAGCTACTATGTTATCATCTATGGACTATTTAACTGGTTATCATCTATTGTTTTTTAAATGAAGTTATTTTTAAGGCTGAAAACATAAATGGTAACAATGATGTATATCAAAGTTAATATTAAATACATAAGATGACATGACTCCAAATGCAGATTTGTATCACCCTTAAATATTATAAAATTTTCTCAGTAGAGCATGTGGGTTGGAACATACAGAATATATAGACTAAACAGATTAGTTAGAACTCTAGCTCGAAAATGTATGACAATTTTAAGTCAAGCAACTGATACAAAATACCATTGTACTGGAAATGTGGAAATGTGGTTGTCATTGTAGAAAAGACATTTCCTTCTTAATAGTTTAACAGCAAATACCATGATCTTCTGCCTCTAAATTCCATTACATCTGATGAACAAAGTACTCACATGTCTCCTAAGATAATTCAACACCAAATTTTAAAAATATATCTGAGTTACAGAGAGAGAGGGGATGAAAAAGAAAGAGGTCTTCTATCTGCTGGTTCACTCCCCAAGAGGCCCCAGTGGCCAGGGCTGAGCTAGGCTGAAGCAAGAAACCAGGAGTTTTGCCCAGGTCTCATGTGTGGGTGACAAGGGTCCCAGCACTTAGGCTGTCTCAAGCTGCTTTTCCCAGGCCATTGATATACAGCTGGATGGGAAGTGGTCCTGCGCCCAAATGGGATATGTCACTGTGGTGGTTTTGCCCACTACACCACATACTGGGCTCTCAAGAGCGCCAAGTTTAAAAACAAATATTGTAAATACATTAAAACAAAACAAGAAAATCTGCTTTAACAAATTATACTCAAGCAAAGGAAAGTTCTATTCTTCTTAACAAGTAGATGGTCAAAATTCCCAATTGTAGAACAACTTCAGAAAACTTGGAATATAAAACATTGACTTCAATTAGATATCATCAATGTCTTCGTCATTATCTCCAATATCATCAAACTGGATTTCATCGTCATCTCCAGGACCAAACGTATCCGTTTCATTGATTTTGGCATGTTCTGGAAGCTCACCATATGCTTTCAGACTTCTGGCTTCATCCGCATTGTACTTCAAAATTACATCTGCTTTATTATCCTGATAGTCTCGCAGACCCACCAGTACAATGTCTGAAGTGTTTATCCAAACCTTTTTTCTCAATTTCCCTCTAATATGGCAGAGCCGCTTGACACCATCAAAGCACATGGCTTCCAAACGTCCGTTGCCCAGCATTTTGATAACTTGAGCATATTCCTGTCCGTCTTCCTTAAATACCAGCTCTCTTTTTTCAGATTCATTCTCGTTCTTACCCCTGCGCCTGTTTTTACCTCCTTTACCTTTATTCTTAGGCATGGCAGCGAGAGAAGTTTCGCGAAGCTTCTTTTTTTTCCCCCTAGTGGTAGTTGCCAACCGCCTCCCGGAGGTTTATTCTAGAAACGGTTGACCGAACCCGGCGGCCCAATCGCAACGGCCCCCGAGGCCGCAGCTGCACCCGAGGGTGGCGTGTGCCATCGCTGGTTGTCAGGAGTAAAAGAACGGGGAGAGCTGACAAACCCGTGTGCTAAACACACACAAGATGTGCGTATGTAATACCTTAGATATTATTACTTTACGCAGTTTTCTTTTAAAAAATTTTTTTTTCTTGCACTATATAACCTTTTCTCATTCATTTATTCCAGCATCTTCCAGCGTTGGACACTAACTACTATTTCTCGGATTTAATAAACAGAGCAAAAAAAAAGTCTCCGAACTATTTTAAATGGATTTTTCAATCATGTGCTAATAAAACAATATTCGAGTCTATGTGGTCGGCGATATTTGACAGACAGCCGTTTGGTGGCGACCAAGGAATCTGGTCTGTCAGCTTGTGGGCGTTCCCGTCTCCGACTCCGCCCGGATCGCTGTTCTGTCGTGTTCTTTCTCCGCCCCCTGCGGCCACCGTAGGCGAGTGTGGCAAGATGGCGGCCGTGGCGCTCGCCGGGGCCGTGAGAGCTGCGGCAGGTGAGTGGGCAACGGCGAGGTGCTTCCACAGACCTGGGACGAGGGCTTGGACCGCGGGGAAGCAGCAGGACTGGCAGCCAGGGGGCTACCCTGGACTTCCTGGAGGGCGGCGTGGCCGGCAGCCACGCTCCGTTCCGCATTCTTCGCCTTGTCTCGCAGAAGACCGACGGGAGGGACGGAGGCGGAGGGAGGCAGGGCCGACGCCAAGGGCCCCGGCTAACGTCCCGACCCAGAGGCTGGGACCCGCCGCCCAGGCCTTCCGACCTGGAGAGCTGCGCTTTCTTTGCACTTGGGCTGCCAGTGCCGCCTGCCAGGGCGATTGATTGGCTGTGTCTGTAGTCGGCGGTGGTCGGCCGGGGGGTTCTGTCAGGGATAACTCCCTTGTAATTGCAGCGTCCCGTGCAAGGGTGGGTCTGAGGAGAGCCTGGTGGAGGGGCACAGGAGCCTTCCCCGCCCAGGTTGAAAAAAAAAAAATCACTCATGGATGATTGCGTTTCTTTCATGAAAATACATTACATTTGGATAAAAATCAGCGGGACAACAGAAACAGCAAGACTAAGCAAAAAGTAAAGATGCAACTTAGAGAAAAGCCTTCTTATGGGTATTGAGATTGTGTGTGCACAAAATAGAGGGGAGCTAAGTGTTAGACGATGCCACAGCAGACTGGGACTCCCCCGAGGCCCAAGCCACTGCCAGAAGCTCCTGCATACACACATCCCAGGTCAAAACTGCACACTTTTAGAAACACAATTCCAATTTTTACAAGTAGTCTCTTGCCTGTTGGTAAGGTTTTAGCATCTACACATGCATCTCTCAATAACATAGTGTGCTTTTGAATCTCCCATGAACAGAATCTTGCAGTGCATCCTCTTTAGCTGTGGCATGAAACCATTTTTCTGTCTAAGGCCATTTGGATATTGAGGACATCATTCCTTGGCCTCTACAAAATGATCCATCCTAAACATTAACCTGCCGTAGATTTGCTGAGTGTTGAGTCTCCATGGCGATTGCCGGCACAAGGCCAGACAGAACAATTTTGTAGGCCTTATCCAGTCTGTGAGCTAGCCATTCCCCTGCCTGCTTCAGTGTCTCTGTGAGAGCCATTCAGCTTGCCCTTAGCCGTCATGCTTTGTCGCGGCCAGCAGTATTCTGTGTTGCACACATCTCTCTCCTACTGTTGATGGGCGCTGGTTTCCATGTGGGGCCAGTTAAGGTACAATGCTGATGAATCTTGTGTCCTGTGTGTCTCTACATGTGCATTAACTAGCTGTGGAATAACTGGATCCGATTATGTAGCTATATAATTTTGCCCAGCACTACCAAACCAAAGTGATGTGCTTATTTTGGGTTACCCGAGTTGTGGGAAGAGCACAAATTCACCAAGGCTTGGCGTTGTAATAAGTGTCTGGCCATCTGGTGGCTGTGTAAGTGCTGTGTCACTGAAGGTTAAATAGACCTTCCTCTAATGATTGAGCCTTAGTGTGTTTCCACATGTGTGTTAGCTTTTGGAATTCAGTTTATGAAATGCCCACTTAAACATTTTACTCATTTATTTAAGTATCTTGTTGTTTTATAGTCTTTTTCTTCCTTTGCCTTCCTTCCTTCTCTTCCTTCATTCTCTTTTTCTTCCTTCTTTTCTCTCTTTCTCTTTTGAAAGGCAGAGAAAGAGGAGGGCAGATCTGCTACCTGCCTATTCACTCCACACATGGCCACAACATTTAGACTTGGGCCAAGCCAGGGCCAGGAGCCTGGAACTCCATGTAGATCTCCCATGCGGGTAACAGGGGCCCAGGCACTTGAGCATCCAATGCTGCCTCCCAGAGGTGCTCATTAGCAGGAAGCTGGAGGAGAACTGGAGTAGCTGGGACTGAAACTAGCATTTGGGCATGGGATGCAGGCTTCCTAAGTAGAAACATAGTACTGGTCCCAAAGATGAACTTACGTGCCATAAAATCAATCATTTTATGTGTTCAATTTTACATGGAACTTTTCAGCATGGTTATGCTTGCTCTCCACACTGGTTAGACTCAGAATTGACCAATGGAGTCAGAGCTCCATCAGGGATTCTCACTTGCAGGCAAGAACAGTTTAGTCTGACTAGCACGGGAAGGATTGGGGGCCAACCCCATGTGTTCAGGGTCACTCCCAAACAAACACGAACAAGAGGCCAATGTGTAACCCAGACAAACTGGGGACTTAACTTCAGTACAAAGGGGACAGCGGTGTGTGAAGCGGTTCCCCCACTGGTTCTCTGATGAAGCTAGACAGGTGTTTTTATCAGGTTGGGGAGGCATGTGGCTTCCCCCTCAGCCAGGTCACTTCTCTTCGCACTTAGCTCAGGGTCCTGTGCAGGCACTGTTTGTCTAGTGTTTGTTGCACCTGACACACTCAAAACAGTAAAGCGGCTTCCTGCCACAGGAAGGTCTCATCCTGGTCTCACTGGGTTATTCCGGAACATGTGGATTGGGCAGCTCCCTAACAGGGCAGTAGGGGACCTACAGGTTCCTGTCTCCCAAGTGGTTTGGAACAGGAGGTGGATACATAGGTCATTTAGTGATTCAGTAAGCCTGTTTTCTGTCTGTTTTTATATTGCTAGGGCACAGCAGCCATTCATCCCTGCTCCTGGCAATCCACCTTCTACACAGAGCGCCTGTTCCATTGCTTTTCCCCAGGCGTCTCTGCTACAGGCAGACAGGCAGTGAGCAGCTCCTGTGGTGGGTTTGGTCCCCAGCCAGCAGCGGTCAGGCCTTACCTGTACTCTTCATCCTGCCTGAAATGTGCTCCTCCTCATTGAAGGTCCTCTTCATTTGCTGGAGGAGAACCCAAGTGCCTCTTCTCTTCTCTTCCTGAATCCTCCCTTACCACTGTGCTGTCCTTCCAGGAAGGACCCAGGCTCTTGTGTCTCCTGCACGATGCTGCACTGCCTGGGGGCACTCAGTCTCCCTAATGTAAGATAAGGGGTTAGTGTTACCTGTATCTTGTCCCCTCCTACTGGGATAGGATACATCACCCTGGATCATGATGATGGCTGGACAATTCTCAATTTTCTGAAAAAAATCATGGAACTGTACATATAAATTAGGTGATTTTATGGTGTTTAAAAAAACACTTCAGGGCCTGGCGCAGTAGCCTTGCAGCTAAAGTCCTCACCTTGCAACTGCCAGGATCCCATATGGGCGCAGGTTCATCTCCTGGCTGCTCCATTTCCCATCCAGTTCCCTGCTTGTGGCCTGGGAAAGCAGTCGAGGATGGCCCAAAATCATGGGGAGACCCTGCATCTGTGAAGGAGACCCAGAAGAGGCTCTGGATTCCTGGCTTCAGATCAGCTCAGTTCTGGCCACTGCAGCTACGTGGGGAGTGAATTAACGGATGGAAGATCTTCCTCTCTGTCTCTCCTCTCTGTATATTCGACTTCCCAATTAAAAAAAAAAATCTTAAAAAAAAACCCCAGAACATTCTGAGCCCCGAATATTGGCCTAGTGGCTATGAGCCTGGATCCCATGTGGGCTCCAGTTCGTATCCCAGCTTTTCCACTTCCCATCCAGCTCCCTGCTTGTGCCTTGGGAAAGCACTCCCATGTAGGAAAAACCTGGAAGAAGCTCCTAGCTTCAGATTGGCTCAGCTCCAGCCATTGCAGCCATGTGGGGAGTGAATCAGGGATGGAAGATCTTTGTCTCTCCTTCTCTCTATAAATCTGACTTTCCAATAAAATGAAATAATAATAAAAGTTTCCTAAGGCCACTTAAATTTAGTAGTGCTTATTTGAGCAAAATGAAACAATGTGTAAATAGGGCAATCCCCAGAACCAGAACAGGATCTAAGAACTCCATCAATGTGGTCTGACAGCATTAGGGAAAAACAGAAGTGAGTCAAAGAAAACAACTTCATGGACTACATTTAGCCAGTCCGTTGGTTTCAGCTTCAGTACTGATTACCGGATCTTCTGTCAACCAGCCAAACTTTTATTACCATAATGAAGCTGTATGTTGGTTTGGTGTGGTGGGCTCAGTGCCAGGTACCCAGTGCAGACCCATGACTTCCTGTACATTTATTTAATAGGGTATGGAAGTTATAGCTCCATTAATTTGGTTAAACAAAACAAAACACCTCCCTGGATGAGTCCCATGTTGAGGGTATGTTTTCTGTAATGTTTGGTTGCTCTGTTGCGTAATTTCAAATATCTGGATGTGTATTTTAGAGTAGCAGAATATATACTTGCTTCTGTCTTTACAGGAATCTTACGGCCCCTGACTATTTTGGCATCTCCAGCCTGTCGAAGCAGCACCAGGAATACCTGTGCTATTTCCATACTGTCCGCCAGGCATTTCAGTCATATTCAGACACCAATTGTTTCTTCTCCTCCCAGACCTGTCACATCGGTCACAAACCTTACTTGTGGACTTTCTACAACCATACTTCACAGGTAGGGTTTGTTTGAATAAACATGGTACTCAGCCAACATTTCTAAAGCATTCATACTGCAAGCATCTTAGAAGTAGGTGATATCCTGTACTCTGTACTCTTCTCCATGGCTTAATTATATTGACTTTGCTTGACAAAATGGGAGAGTAATTGTCAGGCAAAGCACAATTTTGATACAGTCTGTGTGGCTTCTTGGATGGCAAGCTTACAAGCTTACAGCTATGTTAGGTGCTTACTCTGTTAGCAAGTGCTCAGGCACCACTGGGTACCCAGCATGGCGTCACAAGAGTTTAGAAGCTAGTGGGCAGTTGGGTAAATCATCAGGTGATCAAACTGTGATGGAATACATTGTTTTCACAGAGGGGTGGATTTAAAAAGTTGGTAACAGTTGCTATTCTTTTTTTTTTTTAAGATTTATTTTTATTACAAAGTCAGATATACAGAGAGGAGAAGAGACAGAGAGGAAGATCTTCTGTCCAATGGTTCACTTCCCAAGTGACTGCAACAGCCTGTGCTGCGCCGATCCGTAGCCAGGAGCCAGGAACCTCCTCCAGGTCTCCCACATGGGTGCAGGATCCCAAAGCATTGGGCCATCCTCGACTGCTTTCCCAGGCCACAAGCAGGGAGCTAGATGGGAAGTGGAGCTGCCAGGATTAGAACTGGAGCCCGTATGGGATTCTGGGCATGTTCAAGGTGAGGACTTTAGCCATTAGGCCACAGTGCTGAGCCCAACAGTTGCTATTCTTATTTATGCTTAATGTCATGGGTCATTTGAAGTAAGTAAAATTCAGCTCCAAGAACCAATGTTTTGGTGCAATAACAGTAGCATGCCATATGGGAATGCTGATTCAAGTCCTAGCTGTTCGATTTCCAATCCAGCTTCCTACTGATGTACCTGGGAAAGCAACAAAAGATGGCCCAAGTACCCAAGTCCCCGCTATACATGTGGGAGACCAGGATGTAGTTACTGCTTCTGGCTTTGACCTGGTTCAGCCCTGGTTGTTCTGAGCATTTGCAGAGTGGACAGTGGATGCAAAATGTCATTCTGTCAATCAGTCTGCCTTTCAGATGAACAGATAAAGATTTATCTGGGCTGTTGCTGTGGTGTAGTGAGTAAAGCTGCCACCTACAGCGCTAGCATCCCATATGGACACCAGTTCAGGTTCTGGCTGCTTTATATCCCATCCAGTTCCCTGCTAATGTTCCTGGGAAAGCAGTGGAAGATGACCCAAGTGCTTGCATACCGTCACTCACACAGGAGCTCAGGAAGAAGCTTGTGGCTGCTGGCTTTGTCCGTCTGTTAATGCCATTTGAGGAGTTAACCAGCAGGTGGAAGATTTTTTTTTTGGTCACTTTGCCTTTCAAATAAATACATCTTTAGGAAAAAAAATTTTTTTTTGAAAGAGTGACAGAGAGAAGGTGAGAGAACTTGCATCCCCTAGACTACCCTCCCCCAACATGAGAACAACCAGTGCTGGGCTGGGTCAAAGCCAGGAGCCAGGAGATTCATCCATTTGAGTGGCAGGAACCCAAATACTTGGGTCATCTGCTGCTGTTTTTCTCAGGCCATTAACAGAGAGCTAGATCAGAAGTGAACCAGCCAGGAAATGAATCAGTTCCCATATGGGATGCTGGAGGCAACAGTTAAATCTTTTTAAAAAAATTCAGCTCCTTTCTAGTGAAAACCTTCATTTTTTTTTTTTTATTGCTGTTTTAAGATTTATTTGAAAGGCAGAATAATAGAAAACTCTGTCTGTTGGTTTCTTCCACAAGTGCCCATGACAGCTAGAACCAGGGCAGGCCAAAGCCAGGAACCTCCATCGGGGTCTCCTGCATGGTGGCAGGAACTCAAACCCTTGGACCATCATCTGCTATCTCCCAGGTGCGTTAGCAGGGAACTGCATTGGAAGCACAGACTTGAACCAGGCACTCTATATGGGAGGTGGGCTACCCCAGCAGTGACTTAACCTGCTGCACTCCAGTACCCACCCTCATTTCCGGTGTAGAAACAGATTTTAGCATTTCATCAGTCTGACTGCTGAGTTGCACTTTTAAAAATGTTTTCTAGAGTGACTCCCTTGCTTCGCAATGTCCTGGAGCTGCCGGCCAGAACAGTCACATACTGCAGCACACAGAAAGGCAAGAGGAAGACGGTGAAAGCCGTCATCTACAGGTTTCTCAGGCTCCATTCTGGCCTGTGGTTAAGGAGAAAGGTGAGTCCTCACACCGCTTTAGAGGAAAAGGACGGTGAGCCGGACATGAGCACGAAGGGCAGGGAGCCTGTTCACGGACTGGTCTTTTTGCAAGTGGATTTTATAGTGTTTTGCCTAAGCACCAGCTTGACAGGCATCTCCATGTCAGTGAAACGTTCTGAAAGCAAATGGAACATTCCCGATGGCCCCCGTCTGCAGTGTGGGACAGATGCACCGCTGGTGTGCCCACGTGGCACACCCTAGTGTGTGTGGGCTTGCCTAGTGATTACCTGAAGTCCTCTGAAACCCTGGCCACTTAATGCCCTGTTGGGTCCTCTGTTGGAGCCTGGTGTTCAAATAGCACAGCAGACTTTGTGTGGATTAGATTGGGACTCTGAGAAACCTTTCAGCTACCTTGGCTTGGCTTCTCTCTGCAGCTTAGTCTTCATGGCAGAACACGAAGCCCACACGCATCTCCCCCTTTCCCTCCACTTTACAAGTTTTCCTCTCTGTTGGCACTTGAGACTGGCATCACCAGTATCTGGGTACTCCAACCTCCCTGGGAGACTTGGAAAATTACTGCTCTTTCCTGTGCTTGACATGTCTTGAGCCTGACTGGACTGTTTCATTCACATCTTTATTCAAGGAATGAATAAGCCGATAATTAGAAAGCCAGCTTACTGTCACAGTTTCCCAAACCCATGCTTAAGTTTTACCAGCTCTTCAAATCCTGATTTCCTCGTATTACCCAGAGGCTTATTTAATCCTTTAAACATCAAAATTTGATACCTTTTAAAGATGTAATAGCTGGCAGAAATTTCTCAGTATCTGAAAGACTGAAAGGCTTATCCTTTAGATTATTAACCATAATTGGAACTCTTGACATATTCCACTGAAGAAACACTGAATTATTAATTATTATTAATCTGAGAGATCTCTCACCTACGAATCTACTCCCCAAGAACCAGGGACTTAATCTGGGTCTCTGGGTTGTATATACCCAACTGTGAGCCGTCAGATGCTGTGTTCCAGGATGGGCATCAGCAGGAAGCTGCTGTCATGGCACAGCGGGGACTGAACCCCAGGCACTGCAGTGGAGGATGCCTGTGTCCCAGGCAGAGTCTGCTATGGGCCAGTGTCTGCCTGCCCCAGTTCTTCCACCTTAGTCTTCTGCACTAGTCAGAGAAGTGCATGTATCCCCTAAGTAGCTCAGGTTCTAATTCTTGTGAATTTGACCTCTGGAAATATTTCCTACCATTTGTTAACACACTAGTAACTCCCATGTCCTCATCAGGTCCCGGGAAAGAGGAGATGGGTGATTTGCTTTGCCCTGCTCCCAGTGTCCCTGTTGTTAGGCTCTGGAGCTCTCACGTTACTATAAATAATCTGATCGTACTTTCTAGTTGTAATATCTAGCACCAGCTTGGGGCCCCAAAGAGTACATTATGTGCAGAAAGGCTGTGCTCAAAATCTAATTTTATGAGGAAAGTAGTACACATCAAAAATTAAGGGAAAAAAAAAAAAACACCAAAGTGGAACTGGTCTTCTTGATAGCACTGGCATCCCATATGGGCACCAGTTCATGTCCCAGTCCCAGCTGCTTCCTTTTTTTTTAAAGAATTATTTTTATGTTTTTGGAAAGGCAGATATACAGAGAGGAAGATCTTCTGTTTGATGGTTCACTCTTCAAGCGGCCACAATGGCCAGAGCTGAGCCAGGAGACTCTTCCAGGTCTTCCACATGGGTGCAGAGTCCCAAGGCCTTGGGCTGTCTTCAACTGCTTTCCCAGGCCACAAGCAGGGAGCTGGATGGGAAGTGAATCATTGGGGACATAAACCAGCGCCCATATGGTATCCTGGTGTGTGGTGTGTGCAAGGTGAGAACTTTAGCCACTAGGCTACCACACCAGGCCTTGTAAAATACACCTTTCAAATCAAAATTGAAAAAAAATTAAAGAAGGAAAACAAAAAGATTGAGTAACCTTCACTAATGTAGGGAACTGGAAATACTTTCTCTGGCAGTTTCAACTTCTTATCATCTTATCATTTTGTTATCATCAGCTCATAGATTTATTTAGCTCTGTTTTCTGATATTAATCTAAATATTTTTCCAAAATATTATGATTTCCTTTTCAAATTACTCATGCTTTTTCTTACTTACCCCTCCCTGAGAATCTTTCTGAAAAAATAGTAGCTTTTGTTCCTGAACAGCTATAGACCACAAACTTGCACTTATCTATTGTTTTCCTACTTAAGATTTTTGATGCCTGTGTTGTATTTTCCAACAGGCTGGTTATAAGAAGAAGCTATGGAAAAAGAGCACTGCAAGGAAGAAACGCTTGAGGGAATTTGTATTCTGCAATAAAACCCAGAGTAAACTCTTAGATAAAATGACCACATCTTTCTGGAAGAGACGAAATTGGTATGTGGACGATCCCTATCAAAAGTACCACGATCGCACGAACCTCAGAGTGTAGGATGGAAGTGTCCTGGCTCGTCAGTCATTGCTTATGTCTGATTATGATGTCTCTGCAAGAACGAACAAGTATAAAACTTAACAAGTGCTATGTAAACATACAACACTGGTATGAACTTCTGAGAGTTTTAAGACAGAATGGATTAAATATTCCCAGATTTGGTAGGAAACCAGAAGTCTCAAATGGTGTGTTATTTTTAATACATGATAGTGGCTTACTGAGTTGTTCTAGTTTGGCTTATTTTGTTGCCAGACAGCTCAAGTGAGGAAAAACATAAAAAGCCTCCAGAGCCCACGAGTTCTGCTAACACCGTGTGATGTCACTTGAAGAGTGCGGGCCTGAGAATTGCCTTGCTGAGGTGGGGTGGGGGGACTCAGGGTCCCAGGGCAGGGGCTTCAGAGCCAGGTGGGGCCTGGGAGTCTATAGCCACACCCACTGGAACAGCCACTACACACTTCTACTGTATTTAACTTGGGGCGAAGGGAATTTTGATTACTTATAATTTTTGTTTTGAGGGTAGGAAGACTTACTATGGATGCTGATTGTATAGTTTGACAGAAATAACTTTCATGACACAGTACCTAAGACAGTCAAGGGTCTATACAGTTTATAAAGTGTATAGTTACTTACTCAGGTCTGTACATAATGAAATGTGTTGAACACCCACTACTTCCTAGCATATCCACAAAATACTCCCTGCTGCAAAACTGCTGTTCCTTACCTTGACCTTAGAAAGCAGATACTGTTTCTTCCTGGTTTAGACTGCAGGAAACTGAAGCTTTGCAGATTTAAGTAAATATGCTGAAAGACAGCGAAGTCCCACAAGCCCAGTCTCAATTCTTTGAGATCAGGTGCCTCTTACTTGCTCTCCTGTTGCCTCTCCTTGGCCCTGGTGAAAATCCCTATGTAAACAACAGGTGTCAGGGCTAGAACTGTGAGAGGACTTCAGTGAGTTCAAAATCACCCCTCTGCCTGTCCACTCCTCAAATGGCTGCAGTGGCTGGGGTGAAGAATTAAAACCGCCTTCTAGTGAGCTGTTCTGTTTTCACACCTACCTGTTTCTAGCACAAGACAAACAGATACCTTAAAACTTTTATATTTGTGTGATCAACTGGTTTCAGAAACTTTGATGTCATTTTTTTTTCTCCCCGCAATCCTGTGCAATAAGCCTGAGCCAAGTCACTTGGCCTGTTAGTAGCTCACCACTCAGCCACTAATCCTTGCTATCTTCCACATAAAAAAAAAAATTTCCTCTTCCTCATAGACCCAACATGACCAAGATGTTGCTTTTGAAAGAAAAATGTTAAGACTTTATTCAAGGTGTATATCAGGCAATCATAACAAAACAGCAGAACTTCAACCTCTGGAATACTGTAATTTTACATCCCTTTGTTGCACAGTCCAGTACACGATTTCATTACAGATAACTCTATAGGGACTACAGAAGAGAATCAGAGGAGATTGCACAGTCACAATCCAGCATCCCCACCCTCACACGTACTCCACCGCCGTCAGGATGACACTACATCCTTGGTGCTGCAGGTACTGTGCAAGGTGAAGGACTAGGAAGGCTCAGTGACGGTCATGGTCGATGAGCACTCTCACCACAAACACGCGGACAGCTTACCACGGAGAGCACGCACATCACAGGCCAGCGAAGTGAGCAAGCTAGTGACACACAGCCAGGAGGGGCTGGGACTGGGCTCTCCAGTTTCTAAGCACAATGCCCCGTCCTCCCCACCTCCTCAGAAACGGAACAGGTGTTCAATGGCAATTACCTCAAAGTGACAACATGGAAATTTTACAGACGTTTTGAACTAGTGTTTTGTAAACAGCCTGTGTGTAAGTCAGTAAGTTAAAAAACAGTCAGTTATAACCTTGAACTGGAACACGACAGCACCACCTGTACACCGACTGGCATTCATATCGTCTGTCAAGTCACACAGCTATGCAGTCTGTTGGAGCAGTAAACACATTTTGCCAGAAATACGGCAGCTGCTCTCGGTTGTACAGTGAGTGTCTTTAAGAAACCAATTCCCTAATCGACACATGAAGGGAAAAAAAAATTAGTTACATTAAGACAGCAGCTTGGATACCTTTCAATTTCTTAATCTTGAATGAGAATAATACAGCATGGCTAAAAGAGTGCTTCGGATTTTTTTTTGGCATAGTTGAGTGCAAACTTGGTAGCCTGTACTCGTTGCAACTTTCTATCGCAAAATGGTGAACATAGAGCTTGTCCACAATAGGACTTTAAATGCTGCTGCTAAAGGCATTTGAGTATTTTGGCAAAACAAAAGTTACGAAAAAGCTGCTAAACTCAGTAAACTTTTTTTTGCACTTGTTTTTGTCTATTCTGGCTACTCCCAACTAATAAGCAAACGCATTTGGAAGAGTGTCATTTCCTTCCAGAAAGAGGCAGGTCTGGGTGTTGCTGGGTGAGGGGCACACAGCCTCATACTTGTTGGGGGGCTTATTTTCCTAAGTCCTTTTGTAAAGTACCAAATCATCTTCAGAGGACCTGCAGGCACAAGGCATTTCAGTATGCACATGAGGCAACAATCAAGTCACACTCAAACCCTTCCTGGGGGGAGAGGAGATCCAGCTAACGTGTCCACCGAAGGATGCCCGCGTAGCTCAATCACAGAACAGTTCTTAGTTGGGCCTGTTAATAGCTGACAGTAAATTCTATGTGGTCGACAACATGGATTCTCTAGCCTTCAGGGCGGAGCTACAACACTGCACAGGCTGAGTAACTGGGTTGTGAGCACTGCATGCATTACACTGAAAGGAAACGACTCTAAGCACAAACACGCTAGTTCTACAGTTTCAGCCCAGCTTCTGGGGGCTGGGGCTTGAGGCGGGAGCTACTTCAGAGTACAGTGCTACTCAAACCAGTCTTCTTTGCAAAGGAAATTCTCCAAGTAGGGAGTCCTCTAAGCCCTTCCTCCCCTACACAACAGTGGAACGTGAGTGTTAGCACTGCCCCACCCCTATTCCCACCCCATCACGTTCGCCCATGCAGCCCAGGAGAGGAACAGAGGCTGGGATGTCAGCTACAAAGTCTTAGCCACACAAATCACAACCTTGAAAGCACAGGAGACACAGGGTGGACGTCACAGGTGTACTTTACAGCATATCGGAAGCAGCTGAGTTCTGGGGTTTTGTGTAGGTTTGTATTTGCTGAATGTACTCCCACGCGTGGCCCTCAGGCCGTCAGTTCTCACACACGAGGCCGTGGGCTGCAGCGCTGGGGCAGTCCGTGAGAAGGAGCAATGGTCATTTGCTATGCACCCGGGAACCCCTGCAGCCCTCCTCCCCAGCAGCTCTGGGACGCTCCAACCCTGCCAAGGATTGCCAGGGTTGAGCCGCAGCCCAGAGGCAAGGTTAGAACTTCCCGCCACACTCCTCTTACTCTACGAAGCTGCTCTGTTGCTAAAACATTCTCTTTCCTGGTTTCTCTGATTTACTGATGGAACGGCTCTCTGAGGGACAAGGGACATCTCCTGGCAGGAAAAGGGATGCTTTGCTAGGGTTCCATTTAGAGGCTTTCTAAGCACATCTGAGACATTTTCTGGAATCAACTTTTTTTTTTTTTTTAACATTTCTGATTGTTGTACTGTTCCTACATATCAGAACCTCCGGCAGCCTTTGCAAGTCCATTATGTTAAAGCCAAAAGCCATAAATATGTACATCATCGTCCCAAGGATTAGTACCAAGAGAAAAAAAAAAAGGTTTAAAAAAATTGCCTGATTTATACGACTACAAACTATGTAGGCAACAAATAAATTACACATGTACATTTCAGCAGCGTCGGGGTGAGTCTGTGCCCTATGTCAAAACACATTGCCATGTGCAGTGGCGATCCAGCCGTGGGCAACTACCAACTTCAGAAGCCTCACAGGTCACTCTTCACCCCTACCTTTCCCTTTAGCCTCTCCCCTGCAAACTAAGGAACAGGAAAGCAACAAACAGAACAGACATCAACAGGGAGGTGGGGAGAGGAGAAAAGGCGGTGTCTGCGCGGCTGCACGCTCCGAGCACAGCCAGCTGGCGGATTTCTGTTGTTAGTGGGTAGCTCTTAAGGCAGAGAAGACATTCTGCGGCCCGGTGCTGTTGGCTCCTCTCACTCACGTGGTTTCTGTGGCCGAGGATGAGGTACTTTTCTTCCTGAAGCGAGATCGAAGGATTCTAGGCGGTGCCTGGTCGGGGCAACAGAGAGGAGCGGTCCCTCAGTTTGGCAATAATGTGGAGTCTTGTGAGGATTATACCCGATGTGTGTACACGTGTGTGTATGTGTGTGTGTACGCGCGTGCGCACACATCCTGCTCCCGTGACCAAAGCCAACCTTGCAAGGCTACTGGCAGGGGCCGTAGCCTCCCTGAGTCTCCCAAGGAAGCCAGGTCCTGAGCCTCATCCCAGCACCCACCCCGCTGAAGCCAAGCCCCCGGCCAAGGCCAAGGCCAAGGCTGCCTCCCCCTGCCTCCCTACCAAGGGCCAGGGGGCAAAATGATTGTAACAAGTGACTCAGCGCCCAGCAACACCTCCCCACATCTTCTGAGGCCTAAGGGAACCAGTGTTGCTGGGTACGTGCTTCCGCTGTCTGTCCCTGGGTCCCCAATCTCTTTCCTAAATGCAGAGTGCTGCAATGCATGGTAAATTGTCCCTGCAAAGGCTGGCAGCTCCCACCTTTCCGCCCCAGGTCACTCTCCAGGGACCCTGCCTCCTAGGGAACACATAGGTCACAGGGGGGGGTTATTGTTTGACCCAGCACAGCACTGTAACTTGAGCACACACTGACCCATGGCCCCAGTGCACACACAGCCTCCCTCCCCCATGGCTGGCTTACTTGTCTGTCCTGGACTGTCTGGCTGGTATGCACCCCCCAGCCCCAAGGACCCAGCTCAAGGCTCTTCTGCAGAGCTTTTTTGAGGGGCTTCTCCCTTGCCGTGTCCTTCACGGCCCACAGCAGAGCACGCAGCATCCAGTACTGCGTGGGTGTGCTCTGCACGTTACCTCCCCACCCAGCTCCAAACTTCTCAGGCCAGGCCAGGCCTGGGTGGGTCAGACGCATCACCATTTCCTGGTGACTGGCAGGCACAGAGAAGGGAGGGAATATATGGATCAGAGAACAAGGATCCGGACCTTGCTGGGTCCCTAAGATGCAGCCTCACCACTCTAGGAAATGTGTACCCGCCATCTGGACATGGGCGGAAACAGAGGTGGGATCTATCCGCCCCCCCCCCCGGCTTTTTTTGGTAATCTACCTCTTGGCATGATGTTGCCACAAACCCAAGAAGACAATGCCAACCCTTAGGCCCTAGAATGTTTGGGGCTGGGATCCTTTCTTGTCATGAGGCTACAAGGCTCTCATGCCCAGATGGGCTCCAATGGGAACTTCCATGCTGTGCCTCACCTTGCCAAGAACCAGACGATTTCCTGCACCTGAAGGTGGTCCCAACAACCATCCCAGTGTGTGCGGGAACACCAGGACACTGCGCCTGCATGGGGAACGTTCCATGCAGTTCCTTGTTTGAACCTCGTGGACTCTCCACCTTGTTGACCTGCCTCAGATGCACTGTCAGACAGGTGAAGAACAGGCCCTGCTAGCCCTGGCCCCTGGTCCACCTGTCTCTGAGCCTGTGATGGGTGACTGCCCACTGCCATCACAGCAGCAGGCTCAGCCCACCTGCCACCAAACCTCTGTGCCCATCCCTGAGCCTAAGGAACTGTATCATGAAAAATAAAGAATAAAAACAAAAACAAAAACAAAAACAAATCTCTGCTGCACTGCAGCTGGCAACAGCGCTTGGGACTTATGAGTTGGCTTTGGTGATGCTAAGAGGCTGTACCCTTCTAGGAACATTCTAGGGACAGCGGGACTGCTACGGTACCGCTGTGCCTCAGCCATGCAGGCACGAACAAGCCCAATTCATCCACTCGTCAGGTCCATTTGGAACTTTTCTTTGTCCCCAGGCATGTTTTTGCTTGCATATCAGGTTAGTAGTTGTTAATATCTGAAAACGAACCCTCCAAAATCTGTTTCTTGGCCTCCTGTCCTCATCCTACATACAGTTAGTAGGGGCTTTTCCCCTGGCCAGCAGTTGAACACCCCCCACCCAGTGTCTCAGTCCACCTCTCTGATCTGTCTGCTCCGGACATGCAGGAAGTATCAGGTGCCAAATGCATGCTGCCCCTGCCCCCACCCACCTCACAGCCCCAGACACCGTGTACCTCCAGGGGCAATTCCGTCCTGCGTGGTGCCTTAAACTTGTACATGAAATCCAGCAGATCTTCCTCCTCCTCGTCAGAAAACGCCAAAGGGTTTTGGACCCGGTGGGGGTCCCATGCCTTCACACCACCCTCATTCACATCTCCCTCAACCACTTAATGTCCATTTACAATCTATGCAGAGGAGATAAAGCACAGGGCATGGGGACGTCAGCCGGAGGAGGGGCGGGGACGGGCAAGGTTAGGCACAGAGCACACAGCCAGGCCTGGTTAGGACAGGTGCAGTCACCCCGTGTCTGAGGAGGGAGCAGTATCTATGAGTCCTCCCTCTGGGATGCCCAGGGACAGGAGAGTATCCTCGGGTGCTATGTCCAAAGAGAGCCATGGGCTCACTGAGAACTGCAGGTCTCCAGAGAAGAACAAAGCCACAGGCTTGGCAAGTCCTGCAGTGCATGTGTGGTTCCCTGGCAGAGCAATGCTAGCAAAGAATCTCCAAGAAGGGCAGGGCTGCATGGCTCCGTCAGGTCAACACCGCACCTGCGGATTTAGCACCAGGCATTTCTGAGAGACAGCATGTAAGAGGCCAGGAAGCCTCCAGGGGTAACGGTCAACAAAGCAGCTTTGTAGAGTTTCATTTCCAGGTCTGGTCCAAGAGAAGAAGACAGTCCTGGCAAGCAGACGCTGATGGTAGCCTCCCCTTGAACACCAAAAACAACCATGTGATTCCTGCTCCGGTTGGCCTCGAGCCAACCACAGGGAAAGCCCTTGCATGAATGCTCTATATTCTGCAAATGTGAAATGCGGACACGTGCTTCATGTTGTGTGGCCAGGTGGTCCTGTCTTAGTCAAGCAGAGGGACCCTCTCTGCCTTTGGCTGGCTAATCCAGCACGCACAGACACATGCCTTCATGCCTGACAAATTGTCATGACCCAGAACCACAAGCACCCCCCCCCCCCACCCCGGCTTGTCTGCTCCAATCCCTGAGGTCTGCAGACAAACCAGGCTATTGCCTGGGACACCCGCTATTGCTCCAAAATTTGAGTATAGTCATCAAACGTGCCAACTCCATCAACGGGGTCTGACTGGACTAACAGGTGTGGAGCAAAATGAACAATTGGTCCCCAAACTCAGCTTTACCAGACACTGCTGCTATACTCCTGATCAGACAGCAGGGGGCGGCAGGCACACACAGCTGCTGCAAGCAAGTTTTTTCTTGTGGAATTACAGGCTGGGGATCTGCTCTGACAGCACCTTATTATGAGCTTCAGATTCTGAAGCTTCTTTTTTCTCCTGTGTTTGCACTGTCTGTGCACAGCCTGTTTAATCTAGGCCTTGGCTGCTCTCAGGCTCTTTCCCTACTCCAAAACGGAACTCCTGGGACACAAGAACCTGCAACTCCACAAGCCCTTTCCAAAATACCCAAAGTGGCTCCTGGGTCAGGCCTGCCCAAAAGCTGATCCCTCCTCCCTCCACTCCTCCCTCCAGCTGGATTAGCTGACAGCTAATCCGCCAACTTAACCAAGTGGATATCTGAGCATATATGGCCTTAGCCCGAGTCAGAGCCTGCCACCAGTCATCCAACAAATTCCTTCTGAACGGGAGGCATAACACTGAAAGACTAGCGCCCTCAGCCCCAGGCAGAGACTGCACAAGCAGCCTGGCCATCTTGACCAGGCAGACAGCTGCATCACAGGAGGGCAGGACCCCATGGCGTGGCATAGGCACACACTTTTCCCTCTGAAGCCACACCAGGTCCTTCCCTGTCCTGCTTACTGGTGAGTTTCAGAAGGTGGGCCTGAGCTGGCCTGAGAACCTGAAGCATCCAACAAGTCAGGCTGCCTGCCCAGCCTGTCTGCACTGAGGCTGAGGAATGAACAGCCACATTACTGAGATCACAATTGCCCTCTCTGGGCCAAGCTCATGATGGCTTTGTGTATGTCCTCCGCTGCAGCTTAAGCGCGTGCTACAGGGAGAAGGGAAGTGACCTTATGGTCCATGAGGAGCCGTGGTCAGTGGGGAGTTCAGTCACTCAGGCAGGAAGAAAAAAACGAGTGCTGGGCCAAGGCTGGGAGCGAACGGAGGCTGGTGTGGGTGACAAGGCACACAGGAGCCTCGGAGAGGAACTGCAGAGCGAGCCCACAGGAAGAAGCAGAGCTTTCCTGGCTACTATGGAGTCAAGTGGCTGAGCACCCACTGGGCTGAGGCATCCATGGACACCACACCTCTCATCTCTATGTTCCTCTCTTTGCAGGGGCTGCTAGGAAGCTCGCCATTCACTGGCATGTGTCTAGAACCTTTTCATCCCCGACTTTCTTGATTCTTCTCCGAGCTTCACTATTCTTAACTCTGGTTCTGCCTGGCATTGTGTAGTTCCACACGTAGATGCAGTCCTATTTGACACAGGGAGGAGTGTGAGGGCAGGGAAAATCCTCTAGGACATGGTTGCAGTGAAGGTGGAAAACTCAGTAGGGAGTTTCCTCGGCAGAGTTTGTGACCACAGGGGTGCCCTCCCTACTGCCGGGCAGCAGAGCCGAAAGCACAGCTAGCCACAGTGCTCTGGGGCAAGGTCCTGGTGACGGCAGCTGAGGCCTGGAGCCCACAGAGAGCTGCCACCGAGGCACTCTGGGGACAGGGTAGTCTCCTATGGCAAGGCTGACAGTTCTGGGCTGGCTGGGCCAGGGGAAGTGGCTAAGTCTCATAGTTCTAGAAAGGTGCAAGCAGAGCTGGTGGTTGCCCTCCAACCCCCTGCACCTCCTCCCTTCTCCCCTCCTGCCCCTCCCCTGCCTCCAAGCAGAGGCACATGCCCCAGGGTTAGCAAACATCCCACACGGCAGGCACACGTTAGCTGCAAGAGAGCTCACACCCCTCTGGAACACTTACATCCGGGTCCCCATCAGCCACCGAGGAGAGAGAAGAGAAGATTCTGTTAGGGCAGGCTCCTGGGAAGAGACGCATGTGCACACGAGCGCACGCACACACATGCACACACGTGTGCACACACAAATGTACGCGCACACGCTCCTCACAGTCCAGCCCTTGGACAATTCCTCCCGCGGTGGTCACAGGAAAGACAACTGCCCTGAGGCCACAAAGGCAGGCAATCCTTCACTCTCTCAGAGACAGCAGCGAAGAAAGAAATCATGAGGCCCCCACAACTGACTTTCCAGAAAATATTCAGAGGTGCCTGCAGGACTTACTGCAGGTGGTGGTCTGGAGGGTAGCTCCAAAGAGTATCCAAGTGACCCAGAGAAAAGAGGGGCTTTGGGGTGCTGGGGCAGAGGGTAGAAGCACAGAGAGGTGAAAGCATGCAGGGAGTGGACAGGGGCAGGAAGGGAGCAGAGGTGGGGAGAGAACATGCCGGTAACTGCTGGAAGTGAAGCTAAACCTGACACCTGCCATTCTGCAGGACTCCTGCCAGCGGCTGTCACTGCCCTGGGTCATCCTTACCGGCCCCCAGGAGTGACCTGACCCTTCCCAGCAGCCGGCTTAAAGTCATGGAGAGCAGAGGAGGGCAGGGAGAAAGTGGCTAGGTATCTCTCTGACCCCTGTCCTCTTCCCAGCAGGGGCAGCCTGGAGCCCGGGGAGCAGAGCTTTCCCTGGGGCCAGGGTGGGCTGGACAGCCCAGCCATCAGAGGATTCCTTATAAGCAGAGATGTTGGGGAGAGGAGAGCCAGAACTTGGAGAAGCAGAGGTAGGGGGTAGTAGCCTAGGCCAGGTCCATCCCCTGCCAACAAGCAGCTCCCTAATGAAAACCCCCCTGCCACCACCCATGTACACCCCAGAAGGAGGAACCAGAACTGCCCCCATAACACACACACGCACACCCGCAGCCACCAAACACAGGTGTTGGTTAAGGTACTGGAAATGCAGCTTTTGATCACGACCACGGGCATCGGGTCACATCATAGCAGGTAAGAGGTGGGAGGAGGGGCCGAGGTGGGCACCGCATAGCTGCCTCCTTGGTTCCAGCATGGCCACCAGGTCCAAGTCTGAGTGCTTGGCGTGGGCAACAGCTGAGTGCAGCCCCATTGTGTCTGACATGGTCATGTAGGCCTGGTGGGACATGTGCTGGGGTACCACACTGAGCCCACTGCATCCCTGCTCAGCACTCATTAGTTCACTTTGACCTCCAAACTCTTATCTTCAGCAGGCCTTAGCAAGCCCAACCACCAGGGTGCAGCCGTTAAACAGGGCACCTGTCCTGCCCATGTCCCATATCTGAGTGTCCAGGTTCAAGACCCGGCTTTGCTTCTGGTTCCAACTTTCTTGGAAATAGCAGTGGATTGCTCAAGTAGCCAGGTCCCCATCATCCATGTGCTGGGAGGCCCACATTGAGTTCAAGCTCCTGCTTTGGCCAGCCCTGCCAACCCCAGCTGCTGTGGGTATTCAGGCACTGAATCAGCAGATACAAAAGGTCTCTCTCTGCCTGTCTGTGTCTATCTTTGGTACAGAAAATAATGAAAAAAAAAAAAAGTTTAGTACTGGGGCCAGCACTGTGGCTCAACAAGTTAATCTTCTATCTTTGGGCCCGGCGGCATGGCTTAGTGGCTAAAGTCCTCGCCTTGAATGTGCCGGAATCCCATATGGCTGCCAGTTCTAATCCTGGCAGCTCCACTTCCCATCCAGTTCCCTGCTTGTGGCCTGGGAAAGCAGTCGAGGACAGCCTTGGGATCCTGCACCCATGTGGGAGACCTGGAAGAGGTTCCTGGTTCTCAGCTTTGGATGGGCACAGCACTGGCCGTTGCGCTCACTTGGGGAGTGAATCAGTGGACAGAAGATCTTCCTCTCTGTCTCTCCTCCTCTCTGTATATCTGACTTTGTATTAAAAAATAAATCTTAAAAAAAAAAATCTTCAAGCACCAGCATTCCATATGGGCGCTGGTTCATGTCCCAGCTACTCTGCTCCAATCCAGCTTGCTGCTTGTGGCCTGAGAAAACAGTGGAGGATGGCTCAAGGCCTCGGGACCCTGCATACACATGGGAAACCTGGAAGAAGCTCTGGCTCCTGGCCTCGGTTCAGCTCAGCTCCTGCTGTTGCAGCCATTTGGGGAGTGAACCAGTAGATGAAAGATCTTTCTCTGTTTCTCCTTTTCTCTGTAAATCTGCCTTTCTAATAAAAATATATCTTAAAAATTTAGCACTGAGAGGCCTTAAAAATGAAGAAATCGAGAGAAACCAGAATACCCCCTCTAACACCATTCTGTGTCCTCTGCTCTCCATGAATGTGGGAGGGACATGTGTGCAGAGGTGCTAACAGCCACAGAGGGCACCTTGCTCCCTCCCCACCACCAGCCAGCAGCTGCAGATGGTAGGGGTGCGGTGGGCTGCAGGAGCCCTCTGGCCTTCTGGGCCAAAGGCAGTTCCCTTTGGGGAAGCTAGATGGGGTGAAACAACTCACGCCCACTCCCACTTCCTCCCCAGTTAGTCCTGAATGTGCCTGGACCAGAGCAACAGGTCACGGAGCCACGTGTGAGCCTCCATTCACACACACCCAGGCAGCAGCAGGAGGCCCTGCACAGAACGGGGAAGACCCCAGCCCCGCCACTTTGTCCCTCAGATCTCCCAGTTGCTTCAGGTCAGGATAACAACACCACTGCAGACGGGCCTTGGCCTGCATTTCACAACAGTACAGCGGGGTGAGGAGAGCCGGGATCCACTGTCACTTCCAGGCGAGGAAACCCAGGCTCAGTGAGGTTAGGCAAGTCACACGAAGTCACACAGCCAGTAAGTGGCAAAGCAGGGCCTGGGTTCCCCGGGGCTGCAGCAGGACCATGAGCCCCCAGAGCTGTGGGGCTGCCTCCCTTCCAGGGGACTTAGTTAAGCTCCCATGGCTCAGTGAACAGGGACACATGGCCCTGCCAGGGTAGAAGACAGCTGTATGTGTTCTTCAATAACTTTCCCCTTTAAGAGGTGGGGGCTCATCCTCCTGCCTTCCAGGGGGGCTGGACTTGATGCCCCACTTCCGCCTAACTGAACAAGGTAGGTGGGACTTCAAACACCAGGTCATCAACAGCACAGTGGCTTCCTGCCTGCTCAGCCCCCTTCAGCCACTTGCTCTGCCAAGCCACCTGCCATGTCACAAGGACACTCAAGCAGCCCTGCAGAAGCCCACGTGGTGAGGAAGGGAGTCCTCCAGAGAGAGCCGTCCTGGAAGTGGATCCTGCAGGCTCTGTCAAGCCTTCAGGGGACTCCACCTGGCTGGGAGCTAGGATCGCTCAGTAAAACTGCTCTGGTCCCTAGTCTGCAGTAGCTCTGAGACAACGTGCCCGGCCGCCCCATCCATGCAGCCGAAATGGAGCCCCAAGGTCAGGTGCAGCTCAAGGTTAGAGCCTCCTCCCCAGGCGGGAGCCCAGCACACTGGGGCCAGGCCGGCTACTTACTTACCTTTCCTGGTCCTGCAGGTGGAGCAGCAGGTACACACTGTGGGAATGGGGCGGGGGCCATCAGTGACAGTTCCCCAAGAAGACTAGGTGAAACAGGGAGGCCCCAGGAGAGGTGAGGGGATCCCAGCGTGTTTGGTAAGGGGGTTCCAGGAGCGTGGGTCTGCTGAAATACCAAGGGCTCACTTCTAAGGGACCAAGTCAATCCTCATATTAGTCTGCTCTGGGAAATCACTTCAATCACTTTGGCCAGAGCCCCCTCCCCGCTACTTACTCCTTGTGGTTCACAAGTTTTCCCAGAACCTCCTCAGGTTGACCTCTGAACTCCAGAGTACCTGCTATGTTGGCACCTAGCTGAAGGCCCACCTGGCTACCCTGTCTTGGTGCTAACGGTCTGGGCGCACACCTGGGCTTATTCGGCAAACAGTAGGTGCTCACTGGATACGGTCTGAGTGACAACCAGTCCATAGAAGGCTAGGATCACTTCAGCATGCTGCCCCTGCTTCTGTCCAGTGCTGGGCAGGCATTCATGAGAGCATGGTGGCCCTGGCTCATTGAGTCAACAGGCTAATCCTCCCCTTACAAGCATCAGGATCCCATATGTTCATATCTTGGCTGCTCTACTTCCCATCCAGCACCCGCGTGTGACCTGGGAAAGCAGTAGAGGATGGCCCAAAGCCTTGGGACCCTGAACCTGCATGAGACACCTGGGAGAAGCTCTAGGCTTTGGATCGGCTCAGCTCCAGCCACTGTGGCCACTTGGGGAGTGAACCAGATTTTTCTCTCCTTTCTGTAAATCTGCCTTTCCTATAAATATAAACCAATCTTTACAAACCTCTCAGTTCACTCTGCAGGGATGTGGGCAGGTACACTTCCCAGCCCCACCACAGGTGCTGAGAGGTACAGGAAAGTCATCCCTCTCTGTCTGATGCTCAGATTGTGTCCTCACACCAGATGCGAGGCCCTCAGGACGCCAGGCACATGGTGGGCACACTGGGTGGGCGCAGTTGCACAGGAGCGCACACAGCCTGGTCTGCCTGCCAGCAGCTTGCAGGACAAGGTAGCCGCTCACATACAATCTGCAGGCTCCCTCTTCTCTTCCTCCAGAGCTGCTGGGGCTTCCCCTTGCTCAAGACACAGGGAGCCGGGGTGGGGGCCAAAGCACCGCTGGTTAAGCTGCTGCTTCGCTGCTTCAGATGGCTGCATTCCACATCGGAGTGCTGCTTCAAGTCCTGGCCAGCCCACATGTGACCTAGCTTTCTGCTCATGCACCCGGGAGGCAGGCAGATGAAGACTGTAGTACTTGGGTCCCTGATGCCTGCGTGGGAGTCCCTGACACCTGCATCGGATGGGGCTCTCTGCTCTTGGCTGGCCTGGCCCAACCCTGCGTGGTGCAGCATTTGACGAGTGAACCAGCTAGATGGGAGATTCTCTCTCTCTCATTCTCTCACTCTCGCTCTTTCTTTCCAGTAGAGGAAAAGATATTTTTCAAAAAGATTTATTTCTTTTTTGTTAGAAAGATTCACAGAGAGAAGGAGATAGAGAGAAATATCTTCCATCCATTGGTTCAGTCCTCAAGCAGCTGCAACAGCTGGGGCTGAGTCAATCTGAAGCCAGAGCTTCTTCCAAGTCTCCCACATGGGCGCAGGATCCCAAGGCTTTGGACTGTCCTCTACTGCCTTCCCAGGCCACAGGCAGGGATCTGGAAGGGAAGTGGAGCAGCTGGGACACGAACTGGTGCCTGTATGGGATCCAGACATATGCAAGGTGAGGATTTAGCCTTTAGGCTGTTGCACTGGGCCCAAATTTAACATTTTAATAGGTAATGCATCTTTTAGACTAAATGCGCTTTGCTTGCAAAAAAAAAAAAAATTCTTGGAAAACTACAGGATGAGCACTCTCCTACCTCATTTTACACAAATTGTCACACTTTGTTCTGCAGTGTTCCCACCAAGCCCTGAGTTTACAAGATCCACTGGGGCACCCACTGAGCCTGTAGCTTCCAGTGTCTGCACATATAGCCACTTCCCCAGCCCAGGCACTCTTGCCCCAGAGCCAGGACCTAGGCTATCTTTCACTTGCCTTTCTAGCTAAACTGGCTTTCATTTGAGGCCCTGGAGTGGCTGTGATGTGTGCCCTACAATTCCCGGCCTCTCCACTGGGCCAGCACCTCCCTCTCTGGCTCCTGAAAACATAGATGTGAGGGGCCAGGCAGTGACAGGGGCTGGGTCACACTGCAGCACAGCTCCATATTGTCCTCTAGGGTACAGGCGCCCCCTGTCCAAACCAGGGTAGGGCAGCTCCGAAGCACACACTGGGGCCACATTGTGTCCCCTACTGTCCCAAAGCCTTTTATGTTTCAGACACTAAGGGCTAGGGACATCCCTGTTACTATTTAAGCATTTCATATTGCCCTTCCTGAGGCTAGAGGTCTTGCCAGCGCCTGGATCCCAGCCCAGTGTGGCCTTGGCCTAGTGCATGACCTCCCCGGGCCTGCCTCCTGCATTTGGTCCACCTCTCTCATGTCAGTAGGACTCAGAGGGAGGACCCACTTGCTTGTCAGAGGGTCCCCATCCACAGCCCATTCCCTCCTGCGCTCTCTCAAGCTGCACAGGTACTTTCTGGGGCAAGACAGCTAACACCAAAAACAGGAACCGTGGCGGCTGCCAGCATGACCCTGAGGACGCCCATCCAGCCTGGTCTCTGGGTCTGCTCACAGTGGCCCAACCAAAGGGTGACACCCCTGTGGAGACAAGGCTCTGTGGCACAGAGACAGCGAACAGTATACCTGCATCACAGGAGGATGGGCTGCCTTTGGTGACTACTGTGGCTCCCCCCACTCTCAACCCCAGTGCTTGCTCTGACCTCTGGGCCTTTGCTATGTGGCAGCTCTTCCTGGAAAGTGGAGCCATTTCCCAATCCCACTTTTCACCCTAGTGTTGGGGCAGGACCCCGAGGTCAGAAGCAGCTCCTGCACAGGGAGACCTGGATATTGGCACCTTAGGGGCTGCGGGCACTGGCCTGGGCTTCAGGAGGCCACACTATGCTGTGCCCAGCCCCATCGCAGTGACCCCACTGATAGGGCCCTGGGCTGAGGCTCTGGCTCCATTGCTGCAATCACAGGGTTAGACAGATGGGTCCTGAGTGCCCTGCTTGCCTAGACTTGGGGACCCTACTCCAAGCTCCTGGCCAAGGGGGTGCACCCAGGAGATAAGACCTCCTAGAGCTGGTTCTCACCCTGACCTCCCAAACTGTTCTACTGTCTGTTAGTAGTGAGAGGGTTAAACACACGACCTGGGGTGGGTGCTGTGGCATAGCAATGGGTTAAGCTGCTGCTCAGGACACCTGCATTCTACTCCAGAGCACCAGTTAGGGTTCTGTCTACACTGCTGGCAACCCAGCACCCTGCTAATGCACCTGGGGAGCCAGCAGGTGATGGCCCAAGTACTTGGGTCCCTGTCACCCACTTGGGGGACTCCCAGCTAAGCCCTGGCTGTTGCAGGTACCTGAGGCATGAATCAGCAGATGAAAGATCTCTCTCTGTCTCCCTCTGTCTTTCACTCTGCCTTTCAAGCAAACAATAAAATATGTGCTCTATAAATAAAGTAAATACACCTTCTAAAGAAATGTCCCAACAGAAAAGCTGTACTCTCCAGACCCTGGGGAAGGGCAAAGTGGACGCCCCAGAGAACCAGGGGGGGTTCTGAAAAACACTCAAGGGCAGAGCCCGGCTTTGAGTGAGCATACACATCCTCACAGCAACCACTGGGGTGGGCACTTTTCTGCCCATGCCTGAGACCCCCCCCCAGGGCAAGTCTGCACCTGGGGTTCCCAGGCTGGCCACACCTGTCAGCATCAGGGTTGGGACAGCTTAGATGCCCCCATTTGTACCAGGGTGGGACACGTACACACTGTGACCACAGACTACAAAACAGGCATCCAATCCCCACCACTCCCCCCATGGGGACTGCTCTCGGTTCCCTGTGGCCACTGACCCTTTGCTAGCAGCAGCCGAGCCGGGCCCCTGAGCCAGGTTCCTGTCCCCTCAGGGAAGAAGAGCCTAGGGAAGCGCAAGGCCTGGCCCAGTTGCGTACCTACCTGGAGTCCACACCCTCTGTGAACCTGAAACCCACACGGATGGGGAGATACTAGGGGATCCCCACCTCAGCTGCACCTCCACATCTGCACCTACTGGGTCTCAGCCTGCCTCAACTAAGGCATCCAATCGTTAGCTCAAACTCTACACTGTCGGATGATGACCCTAGGCCACTCTCATTGTGGGCACCTGACACTCAGCCTTGTGCAGAAGGAACAGAGGTAAGGTTCCAGGAGGGCCTGGTCAGCACTGCCATTAGTTCTGAGGGCTAGCCTGGCTCTGGGTATGCAGGGGCAGAGGTGTGTGTGGTGGATGGGAGGGTGGGAGGAAGGCTAGGAGATATACAGGTAGAGAAGAGGAACCATGAGAGCTAAGTCCTTGGTGGAGCACAGAAGTGGGGACGGGCTCAGAGAGGAGGGGAACAAAGAAAGCATCCACAGGTCAAGCCCAGCTACACCTGCGGCCTTGAGTGGGTTCAGGCACAACCACCAACCACGGCCACTGCCCTGAGCCATCAGACGGTGGACACAGGACCTCCGGCCTGGGCACAGACACCTCAGCTGGTGGCAGGTGCATGGGGGGGCTGGGGCCAGGAAGCATGCCACATGGTGTGCCAGGCCTATCTCAAGGAAACCGAGGTGAAAGGAGTAGGGGACGGGGGTGGAGGGGGGGTGTCAAATGCCACCTACCTGAGCTGCCAGCGCTCTCGGAAGCACTCCGGGACATCTTGGGCTGGCCATGCTTGCCGCTGGCCCGTCCCGGCCCTGGTGGAGGAGGACCCGCAGGAGCAGGAGCCCCATCGCCCCTGATGGTGGTGAGGTCCTGCATGCTGAAGCTACGGAGTCTCTCGGATAAGGCACCCTGTCCCTGGATGCAACACAGAAGGATACACGTCAGGGGTCTGGCGCACAGGTTCATGGGCAGGGATGGGGTGGAATGGCAAGAGATGGCGGGCAAGTGGGTGGGGAGGGGAAGGAAGAGGGAGAGCCCTCTGCAGAGATTCATGCCTGCAACATTCCAAGACCAAGTGCAGGCTCAGCCATTGCTCCTGCACCTTCAGGCTCTTTCCTCTCCATCCAACACTCCCACGAAGAATGGCAGCCTCAGACAGACCCAGGGCCGTGGCCAGGGCCCCCACTCTGCGGAGGGCACGGGCTGCTTCTCTTGCTTTACAGAAATGAAAACCCAGACAAGGCTACATTTTCTTCAACACTCACTACCCATCTGGCCAAAAAAACCAAACCCTTGTATTGTACAGGCTCAGTCCTTACTCATTTCAAAGAAAAGATCACCAGAATTAAAGAAAATGCAGTACACAAATGCTATGCAGTATTATTTGGGTATAAAAAAAAAAAGATGGGGTCTGGTATGGTAGCCTAGCAGCTCAAGTCCTTGCCTTGTAAGTGCCAGGATCCCATATGGACACCGGTTTTAATCCTGGCAGCTGCACTTCCCATCCAGCTCCCTGTATGCAGCCTGGGAAAGTAGTCGAGCACGGCCCAAAGCCTTGGGACCCTGCACCCATGTGGGAAACCTGCAAGAGGCTCGAGGCTCCCGGTTTTGGATTGGCGCAGCTCCAGCTGTTGCAGCCACTTAGGGAGTGAATCATTGGATGGAAGATATTCCTCTCTGTCTCTTCGCCTCTCTGTATATCTGACTTCGCAACAAAAATAAATAAGTCCTAAAAAGAAAAGGATGAAATTCTACCATTTGCCACAAATGGACTCAACTGGAGGACCTCATGTTGAGTGAAATAAACTTGACCCAAGAACACAGATATCATATGTTCTCCCTGCAATGTGGGAGCTAAAACTTAAAAACAAAAAGAAATGAAAACAAAAAATAATGGTTGTGTGTATCAGTATTGATGCAAATACAGTTTTAAAGCTTTGTTTTATAAGTTTGTCAGACCATTGGTTAAGAGTGTTATACAACTATAATTCAAAGTGTACTGTATGTGGGTGACGCGGTCATGTTTTCCATTCAATTCTTATTTAAACTGTTGTTTTATTCTTGCTAAACTACAGTCTTTTTCTTTTTTTTTTTTTTTACTTGTTCAATGTCTTATTTAGTGGAGTATTAATCTTTTACAGCAATGTAACTTCAAAATACACAATAATCTCAAAACTAAACAACAAAACAGAAAGGAAGAAGGAAGGAAGGTGGGCGGGCCAGTGGGCGAAGAGCAAGGGGAATAATCTCATTGCTTCTGTTGTATCTACGTATCATGCTGAATCAGTTAAAAACTCATTTAAAAACAGAAATAAAAAGATTTGTAAACGTGTGACAGCAGTGGTTCCGGTGCTGCGTTTGTGCGCTACTGTTTACACCACATACTTCCTTCTGCGGCTGCACTGAGGCTTCACAAAATACCCAAAGGCAAAGGGCAGGAAAAGTCTGACAGCTTGAAACAGGCCCCTGGGGCCTGCACCATCCCACATGCTGAAGGGACCGCAGGATGCACACGTGGGGGAGGGGGCGTGGCTCTGTTACTCAGGAAAAATGAATGCAGAGAGAGTTTGCTGTGGCTGCATGACAATGGGGTGCCTTGCGGGTCGCAGCAGGGACTGCCTGGAGACCCAGGATGGGACAGGTAAGTAACCACAAGCCAAGTTCATGAACTTGGGAATTTTCAATCACTGGCTGGGGTGCGCAGTGTCCATCATAGGTGGGGCCAGCAGCAGAGGGAGCAGTTTTTTACTTGCTACCAAGGTGACTGTGCCCCACAGGTCTAGAGGAAGTGAGGACCCTCAGAAACAACAAACAAGGGACTCAGCGAATGCACACTGACCAACAGAGCAACCAGCAGGTGGGCGTAGGGAGGTGGGTGCTGACACAGGCAGGTGCCTGACAGCTGGGGAAGAGGCTGTCGTACTCAGCAGATGGGCTGGGGATTTTGTTTTGTTTGCTGTCACACCATCATCATCACTATCATCATCATCAATTATGAAAGGGGCTGGTGTTGTAGCACAGCCTGCTAAGCTCTCTCCTGCAGCACTGGTACCCCACATGGGCACAGGCTGGAATCCCAACTGCTCCACTCTGTAATCCAGCTCCCCACTAATGCACCTGAGAAAGCAGGAGAGGATGGTCCAAAGTGCTTGGGCCCCTGCACCTAGGGGGAGACCTAGAAGAAGCTCCTGGATCCTGGCTTCAGTCTGGTACAACCTAAGCTGTTACCTCTATTTGGAGCGAACCAATGAATAAACATATTTTTTTCTGTCTCTGTAACTCTGCCTTTCAAAGAAATAAATAAGTCATAAAAATATAATAAAAACAGAGGAGTAAAGCACAAAGGTCTAGACAGTATAGAAGAGCAAAATGCCAAAAAAACAGCAAGGGGAACAAACGAGAGCTGTTTGTTCCACAAACATGAGCTAAACAGGAGCCAGATGTATTCCCAACCTACCAAGTCTCCAGGAAACTAAGAACAAGAACCACAAGAAAACCAAACAACCAAATATACACCCAGAGAACAATCAAGCTGGACAAAGGGGTGCTCGTAGGACATCAAGTATCAAAAAAGACAGAAAGCACCCTGGTTAGCTCAGCCTCTTCCTGCACAGGTGCAAGGCCTTCTCTAGAAAATAACAGCTTGGCCAGGGTGGGGAGCGGCGGTGTCTTTGCTAAGACAGTAGAGCCCGGAGCAACCGCCTGCTCCATTTCCTCTGAACCTAGCAGCCAAGGACCCATGGGGTACGTTCCTTAGAAATATTTTAGATCATCTTGAGGCATGAGAAGGAATTCAAGGACCAGGGAGCCAAAACTGACTCTACAGTGAGAACATTTTGTGGTAATTGTCAGAATTGAGGAATGTAGGCCGACTATTCACTGATCTGCTCTTTCACCCACCCTCCCACTTACCCATGTGTATTTCCTAGGGAAACACACCACACTATTAGAAAACACCAAAAATATAGCTCAAGTTCGGACAAACTGCAGAGTCATATGGACACATAACCTGGAGGTGCAAACCCAGGAGCTCCAACACCCGAAGGTTAAGAATGACCTTTCTCAAGCCAGGCTTGGGTTTGAATTCCAGTCCTGTCATTTGTACATCTGGGAGACCCTCTCCTCTCTCTTGCTGCATGCCCTCCTGTGCAGAAGAGCATCCCCAAGTGGGGCGCTCAGGCCTTGGACACCCACCCTCCAGACCCACTGAACAGCCATGGTGACACTGATGTCACCGGTGAAATCAGAGAGAGAGAGAGAGAGAGAGAGAGAGAGAGAGATCCTCCATGCACTGGTTTATTCCCCATTGGCCTTAATTGCCAGAACTGGGCTGGTCCAAAGGTCAGAATCAAGAGCTTCTTCTACTTGAGGGCAAGTGCCCAGAGACTTGAGTCACCCTCCCCTGCTTTCCCAGGCCCCAAATCAGGGAGCTGGATCAGAAGTGGAGTGGCCAGGACTTGAATGGGTTGTCAGCATGGTAGGCTCAGACTTAGCCTACTATGCCATGGTGCCAGCCCTGACAACACAGTGTTTACGAACTTTCTGAATACTCCTGTACGTTCCGTTTAGAGGATGTACAGTGGCAGATGTTGCAGTGCAGCAAGCTAAGCACCCTTCTGAACAGTCTGCATTCTATGTTGCAACGCTGGTTCAACCCCACAGCACTCTCGGAAGGTCATTTGGAGGACACCACTCTCAAACTACAGGACTTGCATGATGACATTGGAGTATTAACATTGAAAACAGGAACTGAAGGGGTTGGCACCATGGCACGATGGGCTAAGTTGCTGCTAGCAACACTGGTGTGTCAGGGTGCTGCCTTACGGTCCAGCTACTCCACTTCTGCTCCAGCTCCCTGCTACAGCACCTGAAGAAGCAGTGGAAGATGGCCTGAGAGCTTGGGCCCCAGGACCCACATGAGAGACCCAGCTCAGGCTCTTGGTTCCTGGCTTTGGACTGGTCCGGTCCTGCCCTTTGAAGTCATCTGGGGAGTGAATCGGAAGACAGAATATTTCTCTGCATTTCTCTCTGTTATCCTGCCTTTCTTAAGTAAATCAACCTTAAGAAAATAAATAAAGAGGAACCGAGAGGAAGCCATGCTGGTTTCCCCAATACTGGAAGACTGAAGCTCCTGAGTGACAGGGCAACCCCCACTGCACACAGCTCTAAGGCCTCGGGCTCGAGGACAATGAGAATAAAGGCCAAAGGTTTTAGTGAGTCAGGCAACTGACACCAAAGCCATCCACCTCACCCCATTTCCCGCTGGTCATTCAGAGTTAGAGCTCATGACGCAGCTGCACTCCTGACAGTTAACCTCACAGCTCCGCATGCTCCCCTCTTCCAGGCCAGGCAGACGCCTCCCCGACATGCTGCAGGAAGCCTCAGGCTTTGTGTGTCACATACAACCAGATTAGCAAACAGAGACTGAGATAGAATTTTTACCACAATAGCATCAATCATCCAGTTGAATTCATTCTCCAGGCATCAGACAAAGGAGGGAAGGTCTAAGTTAATCACGTTAGAGGCTCCCACACGAACACACTGAGACTCCGGAAGGAGCAGGGTGTGTGTTTGGTGGGGGGCAGCTCTGTGTGCTGGGCACAGAGTCTCACACACACACACACAGGTGTCAGAGCAGGAGCGACACCTGCCTCGGATCCAGCCCAGGTGTCAGTGGGCACAGGGGGCACCTTGGCCTCTTGCCCCGACTGGATCAATTGGGAGTTAGTCACACCTCTCAGCCGGGTTACCTGCCCTTCTCTGTGGTCCAAAGAGGAGACAAAATGAAAGAGTCGAGCCACCTGATAGAAAAGGGAGAGGACAACAACAAAAACAGCCATGGGCACCAAACCAACACAATGGGGGTGGGAGTTGTGCTGCCTCACTTCTGCCCCTGACTCCAACACACCCTTACCGGATATCCACACTGCTCTGGGTACAGCCTGCAGGGAGCCCTAGGCACTAAGACATCTCCATGTACGGGGTGGCAGGTGACAAAGATGACAGGACGTGGACAGTGGTAGGGCTGGGGGACAGTGCTGCCGGCTACTCCACGGCAAAGGCCTCCACAGCAATGAGCCTGAGCAAAGTGAAGGCTGTACCATGAGAAATAATGAGTGGGCCCAGTGCAATGGCTCAGTGGCTAGATCTTTGCCTTGCAAGCACTGGGGTCCCATGTGGGTGCTGGTTTGTGTCCCACCTGCTCCACTGTCCAGCTCCCTGTTTGTAGCTTGACAGCAGAGAATGGCCCAAAGCTTTGGGACTCTGTGCCCACATGAGAGACCCAGAAGAAGCTCCTGGTTTCAGAACTGCTCGGCTCTGGACGTTGTGGTTACTTTGGGAACATACCAATGGATGGAAGATGTTTTTCTTCTCTGTAAATCTGCCTTTTCCAATAAAAGTGGATACATCAATAAATCCACAATAATTGAAGGTGGATAAATCTATAAACCTATAGTTCCAGGGTGATGAGAAGCTCACGGTCCACCCCAGAGCTCTAACTGATTGGTGAGTGGAAGGAGTCATAGGTGATGTTACTGCTGGCAATAAGCACGTACCCCCACCTCTGACAGCTGCTGGACTCCTGCTAGGGATGCAGCCCAGAGGTGGATGCAAGTGGTCACAGCACAGCGTCCTTGTAGGAGCCAGAAGGAGACCCAGGACTGAGGGGCTAAGCACCATCAGAACACCCAGCCCCGCACTCCGGCCCTCTGTTCGCCTGTCCGCCCTCCTTGGAGACACCACCTCAATGTGGGGCTGACACAGGGAGATTTCCCACAGAGAAAACCCACACCTGCCCTCCGATTAGCTGCCAACAGGGAGTTTGTTCTTCTTTTTTTTCTAGGAAGAAGGCGAAAGTAAAGTCATGGACTTCAGGTAGGTCAGAGGATCCCCAAACACCAGGCTTATGAAGATTTGGAATGAGCCTCAGAGTCCAAAAATGGTTTCACGGTGATTTGTAGTAGCGTACCATCCAGGCTACAGCATTAGATAAAGGATAATGCATGGAACAGGTTGTGAGAGAGGAGTCGGGCCTGGTGCAGTGGCTTAGTGGCTAAAGTCCTCGCCTTGAATGCACCAGAATCCCATATGGCTGCCAGTTCTAATCCTGGCAACCCCGCTTCCCATCCAGCTCCCTGCTTGTGGCCTGGGAAAGCAGTTGAAGATGACCCAAAGCCTTGGGACCCTGCACCTGTGTGGGAGACCTGGAAGAGCTCCTGGCTCCTGGCTTTGGATTGGCATAGCAGTACCAGATGTTGCAGTCACTTGCAGGGTGAATCGTAGGACGGAAGATCCTCCTCTTTGTCTCTCCTCCTCTCTATATATCTGCCATTCCAATAAAAATAAATAAATCTTAAAAAAGAGAGAGAGAAAGGAGCCTTTTGGGTTTGTTTGCCTTCACTACGTTTAACTGCCTTTGCAGAGATTTTTATAAAAAGGATTTATTTATTTGCAAAGTACAGTGAGAGACAGAGGCAGAGAGAGGGAGAGATCTTCCATCAGTGGTTCACTCTGCCCAATGCCCAAAACAGCCAGGAACCAGGAACTCCATCCAGATCTACATGGGAGGCAGGGGCCCAAGCACATGCGTCACACTGCCATCTCCCAGGATGTGTTAGCAGGAGGAGGGTCTGTAGTGGAACCAGGCACACTGATACAGGATGTGGGCACCCCAAGTTGTGGCTTAACCTGCTGTGCCACCACGCATGCTCCTGTAGAGCTTTTTTATTTTAATGAACAATTAAGTGGGAAAATGATAATTTACCATTCTTACAGTTCAAATGCTAAAGCTACATCTAAGACTTGGCTACCCCCTGGTGGTCTCTGGCCATTATTGCAAGCAAAGTGCCTGAGTTTTGAGGGGCAAAAAAGGGGAAAGGTAAAAACGTGGGTCATGTTGGGCCTGATGCAGTAGCCTAGCAGCCAAAGTCCTCGCCTTGCAGGCGCTAAGATCCCATACTGATGCCGGTTCTACTGTGGTGGCTTCACTTCCCATCCAGCTCTCTGCTTGTGGCCTGGGAAGGCAGTTGAGGACGGCCCAAAGCCTTGGGACCCTGCACCCACGTTGGAGACCTGGAAGAGGCTCCTGGCTTTTAACTTGATTGGTTCAGCTCCAGCCACTGCAGCTTCCTGGGGAGTGAATCAGCATATGGAAGATCATTCTCTCAGTCTGTCCTCCTCTCTGTATATCTGACTTTCCAATAAAAACAAAAAAAATATTTTTTTTTTTTGCACAGTGGGTCATGTTATAAAAACAGGGCTGGAAAAATGAGAAGCCAAAGAAGTGGCAGAGAGGAGAGGGGAAGAAATGAGATCCACGGGCTGAGCGCAGCCCCACGCTGAGTTCCAGCTCCTTGTTTCCCTTAGCTGAGGATACCTTCTAAAGTTCATGGAAAGGGGGACAAAAGTACTTATTTTGGTGTAAAAAAGGCGTTGACATGCATGTACTGTGTCTGCACAGCAAGTATTTTCCATGAGCTGTTTGGAGACCTCTGGCATACAAGGATGTCTACAATTTTTGCACCAAAATAAAATCTTTCAATTTCACTTTCCATAAATCTTTTGAAATCTGCACAAAGAGTAGTCCCAAGGAGCTGAGCAGGAGGAGGGGAGCAGAGGTTTGCTTGAGGGCAGCAGGTGCAGGGGTGAGAGGTGGCCAAGGAGAACCCAGGAGGTATAACTGAGGGCCTGGGTCAGCCATGCCACACAAAGAATTTCTCCTGGTGATGGAAATGGGCTGGATCCGCACCAGCCACAGGGGCTCCTGAGGATGCGGCATGGGGCCATGACGACTGGGCAGCTGGGTTTCAGGATTATCTAACTGTAAGTGATCTAAACAGACAGCTGTGACAAGGGACTGCCACCTTAGACCAAGCAGGATTGGAAGAATCAAAACACATCAGCACCAAAAGGGGATTGTCAGAAAGGCAAAGAGCCAGTGCTGTGGCACAGCAGGTTAAGTATTAAAAACAATACAATTATGGGGCTAGAATGGTGGTTTAGTAAACCAATCCTCTATTTGTGGCACAAACATCCCATATAGGTGTTGGTTCTAGTCCCGACTGTTCAGCTTCTATCCAGCTTCACGCTAATATGCCTGGAGTGAGTCAGTGGATGGAAGGGCTCTCTCTTTCCCTCTCTCCCTTGCTCTCTCTAACTCACCTTCCTACTATGTAAAATAAATAAATAAATAAATAATTTTCAAATCTGTCAGTTAGGTTTATGGAATGGCTATGAGCAACAGTCCTAAACAAGAAAGCCCTGATTCGTTGCTGTTGATTTTCCAAGCAAAAAACAAAGGGAAGGAAAAAAGCCAGGTCTGTTTCCTCAACAAGGTAACAATCTAAAAGACACAGCTGAAAACTTCCCGCAAGGCAAGATCTTCACTTGTGAGATGTGGGTTTAGTTAGAGTAGCTCCTTCAACAGGTGCCTTCTGGAGGCTAGGGGCTTCGGCAGTACGTTAATCTACCATCTGCCATGCCAGCATTCCATGTGAGAGCCACCTGGTTGGAGTCCCAGTTGCTCCACTTCCAATCCAGCTCCCTGCTAATGCACCTGGAAAGTAGTAGCAGACAGCCCGAGTACCTGGGTTTGCAACCTGCATGGGAGACCTGGGTGGAGTTGCGGCCCTTTGACTCTGGCCTGGCCCATTTCCAGCCACTGTGGCCATTAGGGGAGTGAACCAGCAGCTGGAAGATCTCTCTCTGTGTCTCTCCCTTTCTCTGTAACTGTGCCTTTCTAATAAACTAATAAATCATTACAAAAAATGAACAAGTGACTTCAATAATAGTATTAACACAATTAGAACTGGTCTGGGAACAGGATGTTGGGTGGAATTAAAACAATCTGATTTTTCAAATTACGAGAGGAATGAAGAGCAAGGCGACCAGGTCTGAGACTGGGGCAGGTGTAACAGGCCTAGCACATGGCTCCAATTGCAAAGGCAGAGAAGCAGGCCTGGGGAGCCTGCGACTTTAAAGCTTTCATGCCACGGGTTCTTTCCTCCGTTGACATCCTTCTCATGTGAGAATGTACTTTAACAAAAGGATCCCATAACATTGTTTTTATGAGAAAAGTCCAGTTCTAGTCCTAAAAGAAAAAGACCCATGGCTCAGTTTTCTCCGAGTGTGGCAATGACAGGTTTGGCAAGAGTGAAGGCAGGACTAGGGGCAGCCAAGAGCCGGGGTGTTCAGACAGAAGGTGCTGGAGAAGAGACCTGAGGAGGGGGACGGCACTGTCCCTGAAGAAACGCAGCAGCCGCCAGCCCTCCCCGGAAAGGCCTCCCTCTTTCACTTCCTGTGATGGTGTTTCCAGATCCAAGGCAACGTATATTTCTTCGTTAAGAAGAACTTCCATATAAATGAAATGATATGGTTTATAAAGTTTCTTCACTCTTCAGGATGATTTAAAAACCCCTGAGAACATTAACTTTTATTACAGAAAGGGCTCAGCATTGAGTATTATTTTAAAAAAAGAGTGAGTTACCGTAAAACGGACATCATGTTGGGGGAAATCAACCAGACACCACAAGACAAACAAGGAAAGAAGGGAAACTCTGGTTATCCTGACTTGATCAGAACATTGCATCACTGAAAGGATACACTGTAACCCATAAATGTGTACACAGCTAGTGTTAAGAAGACATTTCTAGGGCCCTGGCAAGATGGCTCGTTGTTTAAATCCTCATCTTGTATGCACTGGGATCCCACATGGACACTGGTCTGTGTCCTGGTTGCTCCACTTCCTCTCCAGCTCCCTACTTGTGACCTGGGAAAGCAGTCAAGGACGGCCCAAAGCCTTGGGGTGATGCATCCACATGGGAGATCTGGAAGAACCTCCTGATTCCTGGCTTTGGATTGGCTCAGGTCCAACTGTTGTGACCACTTGGGGACTGAACCAACAGGCAAATGACCTTTCTCTGCCTCTCTTTTTCTCTGTAAATCTATCTTTGCAATAAAAGTAAATAAATCTTAGAGAGAGAAAAAAAAAAAAGGAAGGCCCGGTGTGGTAGCCTAGTGGTTAAAGTTCTCACTTTGCACTTGCTGGGATCCCATATGGGTGCTGGTTTCTGTGTCAGTGGTTCCTCTTCCCATCCAGCTCCCTGCTTGTGGCCTGGCAAAGAAGTCAAGGATGGCCCAAAGCCTTTGAACCCTGCACCTGTAGGGGAGACCCAGAAGAAGCAACTGGTTCCTGACTTCAGATTGACTCAGCTCTGGCCATTGTGGACACTTGGGGAATGAATTGGCAGAGAGAAGATCTTCCTCTCTGTCTCTTCTCTCTGTATATCTGACTTTGCAATAAAAATAAATAAATCTAAAAAAAAAAATTAAAAAGGGGGGGGTCTAGCGTGGTAGCTTAGTGGTTTATGTCCTTGCCTTGCATGCACAGTGATCCCATATTAGGGCTGGTTTGTGTTCTGGCTGCTCCACTTCCCTTCCTGCTCCCTGCTGTGGCAGTGGAGTATGGCTCAGGGTCTTGGGACCCTGCATTTGCATGGGAGACCCCGAGGGAGCTCCTGGCTCCTGACTTTGGATTGGTTCAGCTCTGGCCACTTGGAGAGTGAATTAGAGGACAGAAGATTTTTCTGTCTCTGCTTTCTGTGGATCTGGTTTTCCAATAAAAATCAGTGAATCTTAAAAAGAAAAAAGATGAAAAGAGCAGGCACTGTGGCACAGTGGGTGAAGTCACTGCTTGAGATGTCTATCCCACTTCAGAGTGCCTGATTCATATCCTGGCTGCACCACACCTCTGACCCAGCTTCCTGCAAATGCACCTAAGAAAGAAAAACATGTCCCAGGTACTTGGGCCCTGCCACCCGACTGAGAGACTGAGATGAAACTCCTGGCTCCTGGCTTCTGCCTGGCTCAGCCCCGACTGTTGTGGGCTTTTGGGGAGTAAACCAGAGAACAGAAGGTCTTCCTGATTCTCTGTCACTCTGACTTACTAGCAAATAAATCAATCATTTAAAAATACTTGTTTACTTGAATGCATTGGAGAGAGTGGGACACACACATACACACAGCCCCACACACACTCACACAGAGTTCTTCAATCTGCTGGTTCACTGCCCAGATGCTTGCAACAGTCTGGGCAGAGCCAGGCTGAAGTCAAGAGCCTGGGGCTTCATCTAGGTCTCCCACAGTAGGGCCGGAACCTAAGCACTTGGTCATTTTCTTCTGCTGCTTTTCCAGGCTATTAGCAGGGAGCTGAATTGCAAGTGGAACAGCTGAGACAAGAACCGGTACCGTTATGGGATGCTGGCATTGCAGACAACAGCTTTCACTGCTACACTATATGCCAGCCCCAGTATATCTTTTTTGGGGGGAGGGGGACAATGAAGCATCTTTCACTCTTAGTTTCCCCCGGAAGCAACCAAGGATGGAAAAAGAAAAGGGAAGGAGAGAGAATGGCTCTTTCATCCATCCTCTCATCCAGCCTTCATTCAGGCGTCAGAAGAGAGAGGATTCTACCCTATCAGAGTCTTTCACACTCCCTCACCTACATGCAGTAGACACTGAGAACTGATTTGGAGCTAAAAGGTCTTACGGGAGGGGAGAATGGGCAGGTTTCAGACTCTGAAAATGAATCCCTGGGTATGGCAATCAGAAATCCTGGTTTGCTGTGACCTGCTTATGTGTACCTGCTGTCTCAAGGCCAGGAGAAAGGCAGATTTATAGAGAGAAGGAGAGACACATTGAGAGATCGTGCATCAACTGGTTCACTCCCCAAATGGTTGCAAAAATCAGAGCTGGGCCAATCCAAAGTCAAGAGCCAGGAGCTTCTTCCAGGTTTCCAACGTGCATACAGGGGCCTAAGGCCTTGGGTCATCTTCCATTACTTTCAGAGATCACAAGCAGGGAGCCGGATGGGAAGTGGAGCAGCCAGGACACAAACTGGTGCCCACAGGGACACTGGCAGTAGCACACTGAGGATTAGTCAGTGAGCCATTGAGTCAGCCCCCATATCCCCTCTTTTCTAGCTCAGATGGGTCCTGGTGTGGACAACGAATTGGACAATCACCCCAGGCACAGGTGACCGGTCAGGGTATCCTACATGGGGCAATTGCTTGGACTAGTTCCTGGGAGTTGTCAATAAGACATTACAGCCTCTGCTGGGGGCAGGGTGTTGTGTTACACTCTGACACACAGGGAAACAAGGCCAGCGATGGGCCACATAAGAATGTGTCAGTCAGCGACAGGCTGCACATGTCACTGCAGTGTGCTATCTGACCCAGGATGTGCTGCGCCATGCCACTGTGGTTTTCATAAGGACATTCTATGATGCTTGCACAAGACACTTCTCAGGATGTATCTTGGATCATTAATTGGTACATGACTGTGTTCCTCAACTGGCATTAAGTTTGGGGATGGGGAATAAACATTACCCAGCACTTCACACACACAGTTACTGCTTCCAAGGAACTAAACCAGCACCCAGGAATGGCTCGAAACTGTTTTACTCCTCATTTCCTGTGCTCTGACAGTGACCTGTGCAGAGCCAATGCCTAAAAACCATTTGGGGAGCTCATTAAAAAAAAAAAGGCATGAGTTCCCACCCTGAGATTCTGACCCAGCACATCAGAGGAATTCCTGCAAAATGAAAAACACAGCTTTCCAAGTGCTGTTGGCATCACAGCCAGATTTGGACCTGCTGGTGAGTCATACACATTCCCCACTCCACCTGCGCAATCCACCGTTGCTATGGAAACCACCAGCATACATCCCAGTCAGATTGGATTTTCAGATATTTCTTGTCTTCCCCCTCCCTGTTTTTAAAGTATGTATCTGTTACAGAAATACAGGGCATTATTTTTGGAAGAGAAGATGTGGTCTCTCTCTAGATGCTATTTAGAGCAAAAGCAGAATTTTTTTCCCCTGAGACTGAATTCAATCGAAAGCACACATCCCCTACTATTCTAGCCCAACTGGCAAGCACTAATGAGCAGATGCTTTGCTCTGTTTGCTTTGGATTTGAGCTGCTTGCAGGTTGCAGGGCTGGATGAGACCCACGCAGGCAGTGGGGAAAGTGGGCAGCCAATCGGCTAACCAGGTACCTGTACTGAAGCTCTCTCCATCTGGAAGCCGACCTGAACACTGGTGGCTCCGTGTAAGCGCCTGTCAGAATCCAATATACACACATGTGGCTGAGTAGCCAGACTTCCAGCAGTGAGCCCCGTGATAACGACACTGTTCCTATGGCTATCACACTCGCTGGCTGCACTATGGCTCCAGCACAGAGGAGGCAGGCCAGAGAGGGGGCTTCTGGAGTTATACATTGGCCTGATGAGCTATGAATTCAGTGATCTGGAACTCTCTGTTCTTTCCACTTATAAGAAAAAAGTGACAAATACAAGGTTCTTAGAGTTCACTATTCTGCATAAGCCCCCACAGATGTCCCCTTGGGGGTACCCAAGTGGAATTCCCTTCCCAAGACACTCACTGGGCTCCCCCCAGCACCCTGCCAGACAGGGCCCTCCACATGCCTGTTGCAGGACAGACGTGTTAGTGAAGGAGCTCGTCTCAGCCTGAAGTAGGACCCCGCAATGTCTGCTTCTGTTCTCTCACAGCTCTGTCTGCAGGACTCCTCGACTTTGGTGGAAGGTGCTTGTCCTTGTGTGTCGAGTCGCCCTCCTGGAGGACCCTTCCTCGCAGCTCTGGTTCACACACAGGACTTGAGTGTGCCTGGCCCCAGGATACTCTCAGCACCCTCCCTCCTGCTGTCCACTTGGAGCCCATGGATCACCAAGATCTGCATCAAGCGTCTTGCTCCAGACCCTTCCAGAACCATCCAGCATGTAAACCCTCTCTGCTAGGACAATGTCCCTCACCTCCCAACTCCGACGTCACCCCCAGATTAGTGTAGCTGTTTCGTCTCCCCACTCTAATCAGGATTCCAGGCAAAGGTGGTCCCTGTGAACACAGGGTCATCTGCTGGATTTACTTAAGGGAAATGAGTGCACCCATTGAATTTCTCAGGTCTGAAGGCTCAATGGAAATAAACACAATAAGAGAGCAAGATAGGAAGGCACACAGGGGGCTTTGACCAAGGGCTAGACATGAAAGGGGAAGAAGCCATGCCTGGATTACAACAGCCCCAAGAGAGGTTCACTCTGAGGTCTTCCAGCCCCTTTGCTGCTGTTACTGTCTTCGTCACACTGCTGGGGGGACCCGGGGATCCTTCTCAATGCTCTGGCCATGAGCAGGGAGGGCATCTGCTTGCTCAGGCAGGCTCTCCTCCTGCCCATTTTGAGTTCACACCTTGGAAAACTGCAGAGAGGCGTCCCTCCCAGGCCTTAGCTCCAGGGAGAAGCCTGAGGTTCACAACCTGGGTTTCACTGGGGAGCTTAGGGCGCTTAGGGAAATTCTTGATCATGCACGCACTTGGGCTGTGGTAAGTACACATAAATTTGAAACAACAAGACTTATCATATTTTCCCACCAGATTTTCAAACGGACACCAAAAATTTAGCCATGGAGCAGGTCTTTAGCCTATTCTGTAGGGACACTAATAGGGCAGACTGGAGGGAGGGTGAACCCTTCAACCTCCCTGCTCCCCATCCAAGGAGAGAGACCTGCCCCACCATGGTGGTCAGGGCCCAGCACAGTACCTTGGAAGCAGCCATCACAGCTGCCGTGGCAGCCACGTTCAAGCCCCGCTTCCCAAAGTGCACGAGGGCATCATAACTTCGGTCTTTTGCTTGGACTAGGCAATCATCGATCTCCTGTTGGAAAAAGAAAAAAAGCACAGAGGCATGCTGGGTCACAGGTTCAGATGTATCTCTTGGCCTCTTTCTTCTGTCCTGAGGGCTGGGCTCAGCTGCCTGCCCCAATGCTGCTCTTCACCAGGCCTGAAAAGTCTCAGACACTTTGTGGAAGAGTGGGAGAACCAGGTGGAGAATGACAGGAGAGCCTCTGCAAAGTGGTAAAGGGAAACTTAAAAAAACTCACCATTCCAGCCATGCCCTGGGGCTGCTTCTAAAGCCTTCCAGCCTTCCAGGGAGACCTCTGGGGGGCCATGGGCGTATACACTGAACTTATCTACCCACACCTGCTCTCCAGCACTCAAAAGAACCAGGGGCTGAAGAGATGCCAGGAACTGTCAGAATTTGGCTAGCTTCTTGCTCCTCTACATACAGCTTTGCCTTCTGTGACAACAGCAGGAGTAAATTGAAGCAATACCAGAAAAGTATGAAGCCTAGGAGTTGGTTTCAAGGACTGATAAGGTGCTATCTTACCTTTATTGAAAGGCTCAGACCCCAAGCAATCCTAAAATGCTGCTATTCCACAGCTATTTGATTCCAAAATCAAATGTCAACCCCCTGTGATGGCTGATACAAGGATTGGGAAGCACAAAGAAATAGGGGTGATTTTGTTCATAAGAGAAATCACTTTATGGGTACTGAAGCAGCAGGAGAAATTAGAAGTCACCCAGTGTCATAAAACAAGGTCAAGGGGAGGCAGGAAATAGGACTGAGGCCTTCTTCTGGGACCGAACCCAAGGATAGTAACATTCATGTTACTGTGTAATAACAATATTAAACTCTGGTTTAATGTTTAATGTTTTTTTTGTTTCTGTTTTGAGTTGTCAGGTGTATTATCCCAGTATCTCATTTCAAGACTCAGTATGACAATGACATTGGGCCTCTATCTTGTTTGAAATCCATCCAGCATTGTAGTGTTTCCTTTGCTCTGAGGTGTGCAGGTGGGCTCAGCAAGCCCTTGCTGGAATCCCTGGGTAAGGGCTCCCTGGCAAGACACAGCAGCAAGGCCCCTAATTGCGACATCCCTACTGCCCAGTTGATAGGCAACTACATGGGAAGAGTCAGAGGAAAAAACCATTTGGGAAGGGAAATCATTAGAGTTAGGGATTTGATAACCAGATCAAGACAAAGTCCACTGTTGCAAGAGAGGAAGCCCAATGGCTAGTTCCCAGTGGTCCCAATGGCTAGTTCCCAGTGGTCCTAGTTCCCAAGGGGGTTATCAGAAATGACTAGAGTAGCCTGCTCATCCAATTGACAGGTTCTCCAGGGCTTCATCTAGAAGGTTCAAACATTCAGAAACAAGAGATGAATTTGCCAAGGAATTCCCAGTGCTCCTATCTGATGTTGAAGAATCCTACTATACCAGGTTTAAGCAATGAATTACAAAGTGCTGGAATCTTTTGACCCAGTCATTTCATTCTTGGGAATTTATTATAAGACAATCAAAGAGTGGAAGTCAACTTCTTGCATGGTTGTGTTCACTACAGAATTACCTACAACAGGAAAAAATAACCTAGGACCAGCACCATAATGCAAGGGCTTAGGCCGTGCACCCTATATCAGAACACCGCTTCAAGTCCTTGCTGCTATGCTTCCAAATTCAGCTGCCTGCGAATGTACATGGCAAGGTAGGACAAGATGGCCTAGAAGTATGAGCCCCTGAGAGTCCCTGGATCCCGGTTTTGGCATGGCTCAGACTCAGTCAGCCACTGTGGCCATTTAGGGAGTGTACCAGCAGAGAGAAGATATCTCTCCTCTTCTTCATCACTCTGTACTTAAAGCAAAATGAAATAAATCCTTTTTTTTTGTGAGACAATCTAAATATCTAGTGTTATAGCTAAGTTTTTTTTTTTTTAAAAGATGTATGTATGTATTTATCTGGAAGGCAAGGTGAGAGAGAAACAAAGTCAGAAAAAGATCTTCAATCTATTGATTAATTTCTTAAATGGCCACAATGGTTGGGGTTGGATTAAATTAAAACTAGGAGCCTGGAACTCCATCTGGGTCTCCCATGTGGGTGCCATCAGCTGTTGCTTTCCTAGGTCCTTAGCAGGGAGCTGGATCGGAGGCAGAGCAGCACAGACTTGAACCATCATAACTATCCTGGTGCAACCCAGCACTATATCCTAACACTGGCCTTGAACAGGTTCATCATTGTGGGTCCTTACAAACACAGAATAGAAATGTCTATTAGGGGTGCAGCCAGGGGCTAACCCTCCTGCCATTCCCATGCCTACACAGCTGGGAGGCTGACAGCTTGTGGAGGCCTGGGGATGCAGGCTTGCATCCCCAGGGGGATAGTGCCAGTCAGGGCATGTGGAGATCTGGGGGCTCATATCCAGGCAGGCAGAGTGAGCCTGGGGCTTTCCCAACATGCTTGGTCTTGGGTGTGGTGAGCGCAGGGGAGGGGAGAGCCCTAGGTTAGCAGGCTGGCCTGGTGTGCTGGTGCACTGGGCTTAGGGGACTATGAATGGGTCTGGATCTTGTGTGTGTAAAGAAGTAAGGTCCTAGACCATCACATGTGCCAGGAGTTTGGGACCCCAGTGAGTGGGAAGAGCTACAGACTAGCACACCACCCCACCAGAAGACTGAGCTTAGAGAGGCTAGGATGGGGAACCCATGTGTTCCCAGGTACAGGGTCTATGGATTGCTCAGCAAAGTGGGCAAGGGGATGTATGGGAGGAAGGACTGTTGAGGGAGCATGTTGCAGGTGAGGAATGACTTCTGTGGGACTCCCCAAAACAAGACCACTGTGCCTGCAGGTAAGCAAGGGGGCAGAGACCAGGGGATTTGGAGGAGGCAAGCTGGAGGATCTTTATGGGAGAGAGTGATGCATGAGCCCACGTGGGAGACTTCAGCTGGGCAAGTTAGCATGAATCACAGCCAACTACAATCACTGGTGCACACTAAAGCTAGGGCTGGAGTCTGCCTGACAGGGCTAAATCACAGTATCTTCCAGTGAGAGTCAGAATAAGGAGTGGATAATGTTAAGCTGGGCCACGACACTAACCAGCACATGGGAGAACCTGGCCTGGGAGCAAAATCTGTGGAGGATATGTGGGCTCACCCTTGTGGAAATGCAATTTCCACTGGTTAGCTTAACAGCTGGGGTCAGTGATGTGCTCAGCTAGGCATAACCATGGAACCCTCTGACACTCATAGGTGCTGAGGTTGGGAACAGGTTGGACAGGTTCAGGCTGCAGCACCTGCAAGTGCACCCAAGCATAGGTTGTGGTGTGGGGTGGGCTGGGCTACAACATCTGCTAGCTCACACAAAGGTGGGATGGAGGGGGCAGACTATACTTGGTAAGGGTCTAGCACCTGCTAGCACATGTGAGATCTGAGTCTGGGTGTGGGCCTGGTAGGGGAACATGGAAAACACTACTGATAGGAGGTAGCTCCCACTGGTGAGTATGTGGTTCAGGCCTGGGTGTTGGTCAGGCCAGGCAAGGTAGCTCTACCTGTCAGCAAGTGTGTGGACTGGTTTTGGAGCGGCAGTGGGGGGGAGGGAAGGAGGTGGGCCAGGAAGAACAGGACCAATCTTGGCCCACTGGCATGTTTAGGAGCCAGGCTTGAGTGCGGGTCATGCCAGTGATATGGCAGTCCATGGAACTTTCAGAGAACATATGGTACCATAACAGAGAAAAGAGGGCAGAACAAATTGGTCAACTATCCCATCCAAGCATTGGCAGCAAATATTTGGGTGAATGGAGACTCTAAGGTGGACTATGTCAGCCAATGGACCTTGGAAGGATTTCCTCATCCTTGGAGTGATGAAACCAACAGCATTTCAGAACTATCAAAACCACCTGAGCAGAACCTTCAGTGCATGGTCCACACTGGGGGTCCTGCAATGACATCAGGTGGCCATTCCCCATCCCTGGATACTGAGGTGGTTCGGAGGCTAGGTGCAGCTTCTCCCCTTTTCTCCCTCCTTCTCCAGATACAGGAAGAAGAAAAAAGATTTGAAAATCATGGTCTCACACATTTTCCTTCTCACCCTAATCAACTATGTAAACATCATCAAAAACAAAACAAAACAAATGTCTTCTAGGCAAACACATTTAAGATCTAGGAATGTATAAACCTTTTTTATGATAAGTTTCCAAAGTATATTAAAAAGGCTATTTTCTGCAATACTTTTAAATAGTCGATGGGAAATCCTCGCTGACTAAACAAGACTAAAGCCTGATGAAATGAACGCAATTCAGATTAGGAGATTAGATTATGACTGAAGTTTTTTCCCCTTCTTCCTTTTGTTTTAATTTATGAAATGTCTTACAATAAATCATGATAACATCTTTTAGGAAGTGTTACCACTATTTTCAAGCATGTTCAAAAACACTTAGAAGGCATCAGGAGAAACAACTCATGGGGTCCTCCTGCATTGGAGCCCTCCTGCATTGTGACCCACCTGCATTGGGACCCTCCTGCATTGGGACCCTCCTGCATTGGGACCCTCCTGCATTGGAGCCCTCCTGCATTGGGACCCTCCTGCATTGGAGCCCTTCTGCATTGGGACCCTCCTGCATCAGCTCTTTGATTTTCACTTGCCAGAAGATGTGAAAGGCAAACTGCAGACAGGGATTACCTTTTCTTTGGAAGACAGTGTGGGATGCACAAACTTCCTGTAGAGGAGGCTGGAGCCCTTTGTGTAGGGAGACAGCAGCCAGGCTACAAATGCTATTTTTAGTTCATAATAGAATGGAAACCTGCAGAGACAACAACAATAAATAGTCTGTTAGGCTGTGAGCAACTCTGCCCTGGGCTGATGAATGAGGTGCCTTGGTGGTGTGGTGGTGGGGGGGTGACCTGGAACCTTGGACCCAAACAGAAAACAGATGTGAAGTCCCCAGACTCTTCCAGTGATCAAGGTACACACACACAACACACACATACACCATACACACACACACACACACACACACCACACCACACATGCCTGGCCCTTTGGGGAGTGAACCAGTAGATAGAAGACCTCTCTCTCTCTCTGTCTCTCCTGCTCTAATTGCCTTTCAAGTGAACAAAACAATCTAACAACAACAATAAACAAAAAAAGACATATTCTTGCCCATATATCCAATGAATCATTCTCTCTGTCTTCAGTCATGGTCAAGAAGGTACAGACACCAGGAAGAACTGCAGTATAGGGTCAACTGACAACCCCCAGACTGTGTATAAAAGGCATCCATTTCTTAGTTCACTTTTTGGCCCAGAGAGGCACTGATAGGAGCTCAACACTTGCCAGGAAGGACAATGTATTCCACCTACTCGAGTTGGTGGCAGATCATCAAGTTTTTTTTTTTTTTTTTAAAGATTTATTTTTATTATTTTTTCATTGGAAAGGCGGATATACAGAGAGGAGAGACAGAGAGGAAGATCTTCCGTCCGATGATTCACTCCCCAAGTGAGCGCAACGGGCCGATACTATGCCGATCCGAAGCCAGGAGCCTCTTCCGGGTCTCCCACGCGGGTGCAGGTTCCCAAAGCTTTGGGCCGTCCTCGACTGCTTTCCCAGGCCACAGGCAGGGAGCTGGAAGGGAAGCGGGGCTGCCGGGATTAGAACCGGCACCCATATGGGATCCAGGGCGTGCAAGGCGAGGACCTTTAACCACTTGCGCCACCGCGCCGGGCCCCAGATCATCAAGTTTTGATCCTCTCCATGCCAAAAAGCCTGGGGTTGGGGACAGGGGTATAGGCAGGTGACAGATAATTATGAAGTCTGTAGTCCTTCATATCTGAGCCTATTCATTTATCTATCTCACCAACATACACCCAACATCTGTATATCCCAGCTGGTGCTGGATTCTGAGAAAACAATGATTAGCAAAGAAGATTTTGTCCCTGCCCCTTGGAGCATCATGAAATGCAAACAAGAGACTGATATAAGAATTATAAATAATATAGAACTGCAACCTAAGACAGGTGCCCCCATGGGCCTCTGCTAGCTCATTAGAAAAAAAGTCAGCCAGCCCTTTGATCTGATGCAGTTCTGTGGGCAGGAGACTTGGCCAATACAGCTTGGTCTAGATCTCAGCCCTACTTACCCTCTTGTGCTGTGAACAACCTACACCACCATATCTGGCGTTCCTGAAGTATGTGAACCATAGCTGTGCTTTTTCACTGTCTGTATTCTGATGCTTGACATCTTGGGCCCCTGCTGACCCTTGCTCCTTCCCAGTGATAGCAAAGAGCTCACTCCCAAGCACGCCTTCCACATGCTTTAAGTTAACCACTCCAAGGCCGCACTCCAGTCTCATTCTCCCTGCTGGGACCTACTGTTCCTGGCCACTAGCCACTACTAGCACAGGCACAGATACCCAGAGGGAGCCCACAGGCATCATTCCAGCTAGCCCACATCAAGCCAGCTTACCTGCCTTGCCTCCTTCCTTCTTCCTTCCTAGGCCTCCTAAGCAGCCCTGAGTTTCCCTGGGTGGGTCCCACCGTGGCTCACGAAAACAAAACCTGAGGCATCTGTACAACTTGCTGCCACACAGCAGATGCCACCTGCATTGGCCTGAGAGATCAGCAGAATCTGTCCTTCCCCAGACTCCTGCCCGGATAATGATTTCCAGTCTGTCATCTCGAGGGCCTTGGCCTCCCATGCTCTATCTCCTCCTCCTGTCTTCAGCTTCCAAGCCTGGTTGCCCTCCACCCTGGCAGGCTATTTCCAACAATAAGCTAGGCAACAAGGAGGCACTTTCATATTTCACAGCCACAGAAGATGGGGGCTGAAGGAACGAAGGCATGATTCACTCTGGGGGATTAATAATGGAGGCATCTTTGTTTGGAAAACAAGCCTTTTGCCAGCCCCAGGAGGAAAGCAAATGAGGCTGGGAAGCCTAGGCACTGACACAAAACTCACAGAGAATCCCAAGGGCATCTGCCACACTGCCACTCTTTCATTTATTATGTAGAAGACGGAGGCTTTAAAAAATAGGTCATGTATGCACCACGAGAGACACTAAAAGGCCAAAAGAGCCCACAGTAGAGTCTCCATCCTGCTCCCGACTGCTGGTCCCTTTCTTTAAAAGCAAAAGCAAAAACAAAGGCATCATCAGCTTGCAAGGGTAGAGGTAGGCTGGGCACAGGCAATCATACAGGTCCAGTCATGCATCACTCAGACAGGGACACACTCTGAGAAAGGCATCATCGGGTGACTTCACTGCTGTATAAACATCACAGAATCTGCATGCTCAAATGAAGATGCCTGTGACGTCAAAATTTCATGGGACTACCGTCATATAGTTTGTTACAGAACAAAACATTGTCAAGGGTTCCCCAACTGCATGTATATGACTTCCTTACTGTCCCTGGCACACAAGGAATACCCTGTGGACTCCTGCCATACCTTGCTTCTCTTTCTCCCTCTCCTTCTCTCTCTTTTACACACACACACACACACAAACTTAGCAGTGGGGATTAACTCATACCAGGTCACTAGAGAGCTGCCTCAACTTCCACGTCCAAGTGTGGGGGTCCGAGCACCACCCCCAGACCCTCAGAATAGGTATTCGCCATGGTTACAGCAGAGCAGAGCTGCAAGACAGTCTCCTGCTACACCTCTTTATGTATGCATACAAATGTATCTTTAGCATAAATCCCCAGAAGCAAAATCCCTATTTTTAAAATTTATTTGCCTTTTATTTGAAAAGCAGAGAGAGAGAGAGAGATCAAGAGACACAGAGCTTCCCATCCACGGGTCCAGGCCCCAAAAGTCTGCAATAGTGAGGGCTGCCTCAGGCTGAAGCCAGGAGCTGGGAACTCGTGACCCAGAGTCTCCCACAAAGGAAACCTCCCATTAGCAGGGAGCCTAACCTTGATCCCAGACAATCTAAGACAGGATGCCACACAGCCAAACAGCTGTCCCTGGAAGCAGATGGTTAAACCCCATCTTCTTTCCATTTCTTTCCTTAAGATTTTTGCTTGTCCCACAAATCCACTCACAGCTACACTACTGGCTTACCGACGGATTTGTCTTTTGAATGATTGCTTGCTTCACTCACTCATTCTGGAAAATCTATTGAACTATAAAGGGAAAGAAAGGTCTGTGCATACCCCACGTTGACCTTCTTTCCAGCAGAGAAGGGCTGGCTGTGCCTACGCCACCCAGTGCCAGAATAGAACCAGCAAACAGTGGGCTCTACAAGTATCTGTACTAGAACAACCCTTAGACCACCTTTCCAGAACCTTCTCCCTTTCCCCTTCCTTCATTCTAGATACATAAGGGAAGACTCCTGGGGGCCTTATTTATCTCAAGTGATCCCCAGATAATAGTTAAGTACTAAGTGCTTACCACCAGTAGCACTTACTAGTACTTACTACTGAGCATCAAAGTGATCACTAGAGCACAAGAGAGTGAAATTTGGAATGGGGAGGCCCATAGCATAGGCACAAATGCAGCTTAGGAGTGTAACTGGCCAGGGCTGAAAACACAGTCCTTAAGCTTCAGGGCTATGGTCCCTGGGGTACCCTGGCTTCTCCTCATGAGACCACACCCAGCCATTTATGTATTGTCTGTGGTTGCCTTCATGTGTCAATGGCAAAGCAGAATAGTTGTAGTAAAGATGATTTGGCACACCCTTGGGCACTCAAACACCACTTGTCCTTCACACCAGAAATATCCCGGCCTCCGGGTTAAAGTCAGGGCCTCACCTCTGCGAGTCCCAAAATCTCAAACACTGAAATGTGTTATGAGTGGGTAGGCCGGTGTATCAAAGCTGGACTGAAGGGGAAGAGTGGACCCACGCTGAGAAAATTCTGGGCCCACAGCTATCAGCAACTGCATTCTGTCAATGATCCGAATGAATCTGCAAGGACAGTTTTCACACAGAGCCCCCAGATCTAGGCCCAGGCTGGCTAAACCTTGATTTTGACCCTGTGAGATTTGGAGCAAAGAACCCAGTTGATCCCACCCAGTCCCATGATTGGAGGAATTGTGGAAATGAACCTGTGTTGCTTTGAGCTGCTGCATTTGCGCTCGTTTGTTATGGCAGCAACAGAAAACCAGCATGCTTCCCCAGATGAAAAGTAAATCAACTCCCAAAGCAGCTGTTGTGTATGCACTAAGCTTGAAACTAACACTCCAGTGCGCATCCCAGGGAGGAATCTGGCATCCCTGCACAGGATTTCCACCTCACCAAAAAACGACCAGGCTGAAATGCTGCTGATGCTGGGAGGAGCAGGTGAAAACAGAAACATCCCCCAGGAGTTCATGAGACGGTCAGGAGCACGGGCTGGGTGTGCTCTCATCATGCTACTTAACTGACTCTGCGGGGACAACTGGGCCAGGTCCATGGCCATCCTCGTGACTCACACAGGAACCTGCCCAAGGCTGCTCTGCCCAAGAGGGCCGGATGCTTGGTGCCTGCCTCTCATGCTTGAGGAACATAAGGGTTGGCTCGGCAGAGCTCTCTGCTGCCTTTCAACGCCACTGAACCCCATCTGGAGTCTGCTACATGGCCTGGGTACAATGCAGGGCAGATGGGCTTATGGAATTAGGAAATTCAGATTCTGTCCCCACAGCTTGAGGCCACGATGGCAGAGACAAATCACCTCCCTGGATGGAGGTGAATGCCAGCCTGCTGCTGGAGGAAAACTACACAGCCAGATAATTCAAAAGTTGACCCTACCAGGACTTCTAGGAACAGTATTTAGGTCTGTTCCTTTACTTAGGGCATTCCAAGTGCAAGTTCATATCAGTGCTTTTAGGACAAGAACTTCTTTTCCCCTCTGATAAGAAAATATTTTATTTTCTCTGAAGGCAAAACATTCACACAACAGAGCAAATGCAAAACTAACCCCATGAGCCCATGTTGTGGAAATAACTTTGGCTAACTAGTATCTAACACACATTCACGAGTGTACAGATTCACACCCTTTAAAGTTCTCTTTTATTAAGAGAGAGACACAGTCTACTGGGTCACTCTCAAATGCACACAACGGCTTAGCGGGTTGAAGCTGGGAGCCTGAACTCAGCACAGATCTCCCATGCGGGAGCCTGAACTCAGCACAGATCTCCCATGCAGGGAGCATCCTGAGCCATCAGCATTGCTCTTAACGTCTGCTTCAGCAGGAAGCTGGAGGCAGAAGTTGCAGCTGGGAGCTGAGGTCAGGCACTGACATGTGGGACAGGAATGGCCTAATCACTGTGTGAGCTGTTAGGTCAAACACCTGCCTCCTTGCATCCTTCAAGCATAAATAACTTTTAAAACAATAACTGTTCAATAAGGACACACAGCTGTCATTGTTAGTGAAATGGATGGATAGGAATTTTATCACACACTTCTGCAAATTGTTTCTTCAGTTTCTTTTTGACACATGAATGCCTCTTTACCAACTCCATTAATTGAGGAACTGTGTCTGACTCATGACTACATGCCCAGGGCCTAGAACAACACCTGCTCTTATAAGGTCATTCAATAAATATTAACAGAAAGAACAACTTTTATGGACTAATTTACTAAAAACGATCTGAGTAGGGGTTAGCATGGTGGTACAGCAAATTAAGCTGCCATGTGTAATGCCAGCATTCTGTATGAGTGCCTCTGTCAGTCTCAGCTTCTCTATGTCCAATCCAATTCCCTGCTAATGCACCTGGAAAAGCAGGAGAATGTGATCCAAGTGCTTGGGCCCCCACACCCACATGGGAGATTTGGATGAAGCTCCCGGCCCCAGCCTGGCCCAGCTCTGGTGGTTGAGGCCTTCTGGAGAATGAATCAGCAGACGGAAGACTCTCCTTCCTTCCTCTCTCTCTTGATATCACTTTGCCTTTTGAATAAGCAAATATTTATAAAATGGCTCCAATTAACATTCCTGTGCTTGCATCTGTGGCTTGGGGTACTATTTGAGGCTTCAGCCCTTTGCCAGCTCTCCCCTAACAAGGGCAAAGTTATCTCTTGAAACCTCCCACATCCTTGAGTACTTACCAACAAAGGAAGATGTCTGTGAACGTTTCTGCTGTGGTGAAAAGAGCAAATATAATCCAGTACATCATCCACTTGACCTGTTGAGAAACAAAGGTCAAGCAAAGGTCAAGGAAAAGGGGTACCCAATGTGAAGAACAGGTCCAGACAGTTCAGCCTACATATGGAACAAGGACCCTGCACTGCCCCAACTCAAGTCCAGCTCCACTCCCCAATGTTCCATCACTGACTCAGGAGCAAAGCCCAGCTGAGCCCTTGGTAGCCTTCAAGAGCAGACAGGTGAGCCCAGAAATGTCTCAGGCTATTTTTGCAGGACCAATATCAGGTGAGCCATGCTGTAAGCCTCCACGCTGACTGTGAACCTGAACGGGGCTGGCCTCCCTGGGATGGAACAGCAGTCACCTTCACTGATTACTGAAGAAGTATGTCTCATGGGAAGGTCATGGGGCCCCTTGCAGAAGCCGGGTCTTTCCTTAAGTATCTTCCATGGGACTCTCCTTTGCCATTTCCATTGCTTGTCTCCCCTAACACTTTGGTCCTCTTTTTAAAACCACTGCAAGGTTTTCTTAACAGCTTTCCTTGTCTTCTGACTTTCCCTCCCTCTCCCATCCTACAAGCCACCCCCAAGGACAGATCAGAATTAAAAGCTTCTGGGGCTGGTATTGTGGTGTAGCAGTTAAGCTGCTGCCTGCGGTGCTAGAATCCCATTTGGGCCCTGATTTCTGTTACAGTTGCTCCATTTCTGACCCAGCTTCCTGCTAATGCCCTACGAGACAATAACGGATGGCCCAGGTGGTTGGGCTTGTGCCACCCACGTCAGGAGACCAGGAAGAGCTCCTGGTTCTTGGCTTTGGCATTTGTAGCATTTGGAGAATGAACCAGCAGAAGAAAAGAGATACTGGTTTCTCTGGTTCTGGCTCTCTGTGTATAATTCTCCCTCTAGAATAAATTTCATAAAAAATAGAGGTAAGTATTGTGGCATAGCAAATACAGCGGTTGCTTGCAATGCCAGCATCCCATATGGGTTCATGTCCTGGCTGCTGTATTTCAGATTCAATTCCCACTTATTCATCTGGAAAGGCAGTCATGAATGGCCCAGGTACTTGGGACTCTGTCACCCACAGGGGAGACCTGGAAGAAACACCTGGCTCTTGGTCTCAGCCTGGTTCAGCTCTGGTTATTGCAACCATCTTGGAAATGAATCAGAAAAACAAAGATGTTTGATTTTCTCTCTGTCTCCCTTTCTCTTTTTGTAACTGTGACCTTTAAACAGATACAGTTTTAAAAAGAAGAAGCTTCTATGCTCCAAAAACTGCAATCATGTACCTGATAAGGTACTTAAATCCAAATACAAAGGACTCCTTACAACCCCATAATAAAAAGTGGAATAACTCAATTTAAAATACGAAAAATTTAACTTAAAATTTACATTTTACTTAATGTAAAAACTATTGAAGAAACTGAATCAGTCATAAATAAACTCAATATCCATTTGTGATTAAAAAAAAAAATAAAACACTTGGCAAAGCAGGAGCACCCATGGAGAGGAAACTAATCCACTTGAAAAAGCCCACCTACCAAGAAACCATTGAACTAGCATCACACCTAACGGGGAAATCAGGAAATGAGTGGCTGATAAATGCAGGGTCACCGCACTGGTAGGCAGGAAGCTGGATATTGGCCTGTGTGTGAGAGGGGGCTGGCATTGTGATGCCGACACTCCTTATGGGTGCCAGCCTGCCCTACTTCTGATCTGGCTCCCTGCTAATGCACCTGGGACGGCAGCAGATGGCCCAGGTGCTTAGGCCTCTGCACCCATTAAGGAGACCTAAAAGAAGCTCCTGGATCCTGGACTTGGCCTGGCCATGTGGGGAGTAAAACAGTGGATGAAAGGTGTGTGTGTTGGGGTGTATGTGTGTCTAACTCTGCCTTTCAAATAAATATGGCACTGTGCTGATTGAAGTCATGCCCAGCAATATGCCAGAAACAGAAGGGAGCATGGAGAAAAAACTGTGACTCCACATCTTTAAAAACTTCAGTATGGGCTGTCTCCATGGCATAGTAAGTTAAGCCTCTACCTGAGGAGCTGGCATCATGTATGGGTACTGGTTCAAATCCTGGCTGCTCTATTTCCACTCCAGCTCCCTATTTGTGGCCTTGGAAAGCAGCAGAAGATGGCTTAAGTGCTTGGGCCCCTGCACCCATGTGGCAGATCAGAATAAGCTCCTGACTCCTGGCTTCAGATCGGCCCAGCTCTGGCCATTGCAGCCATTTGGGGAGTGAACCAGTACATGAAGAATCTCTCTCCTTTCTCTCTAACTGTGCCCATTACAATAAAGATAAATCTTTTTAAAATGAAAACTACAGCATGATGCAGACCGGGTTCTCAGTGCTTTGTTGAGAGGCCCATCTGGCCTGTCAGGTGTGTTCTTACTGCTTGATACTGTTTGTCTCACATCTGAAATGTGTTTTTTTTTTTTTTTTAAATGTAGAGAAGGCTCTCTGATTCAGTAATGACACCAACAAGCAAATAAAGAAGGAGCCAATTTAGGGAGAGGGGAAGGGCTCAGTGCAGTTGAGGGCAGACTGAGAGCTCAGGAGACCATCTCAGCAAGACGCCTGGAAAAGCAACATGGACACACTGGCCAGAGGCTGGGCCATAGCCTGAGAGCCACGGAAAAGAAGTTTGAAGAAGATCCCATCACATGCCCTTGCACCTTAAAACCCTCTGTTGCAGAAAGCAAGAGATGGGAATGACTCACTGAACCTGACAAAGAATGCTGGTGACTCAGAGCTGGAAATCATATTCATCTAAAATCGCCAGGAAATGATTTTCCCCTTTGTGCCTCCCAGAAGTCTAAGGATAATGACTTTCTCCCTGCTGCAAGGAAATCAATCCAAACCTTCCTCCAAAACAGGGCACAGAGTTGACTGGCTTGACCTTCATTCAAGTAGATGGGGAGAGTGAGCAAGCGAGCGAGTGAGTGAGCTACAGTCGCTGTCAGGGGTCATGCCCAGGAGCAGGATCCAGGAGAGAAGCTGTGACCCTCAGCCACAGCCAGAGGCTTCTGAGTTGGCAGGGGGCAGGCCCGGGGACCTTCTGTGAACCTGAGAGGCCAGTGGGAAAGCGTGCAATCCATCAGCTCCTGTTCCCAGAGTCCCATGAAGCCTGTGAAAGGCCTCTCCTGGGGGCTGTGCAGGCAGCTGGTTTGTCACTGCTATGGCCTCTGCTTCCCTACAGATCCTCCTCTAACACAAACATTTCCTTAAAAAAAAAAACAAACACACATTATTTTTATTTATGTTTATTGGAAAGGTAGTATTTTTGTTTGTTTGTTTGAAAGGCAGGTTCACAGAGAGAAGGAGAAAAAGATGCTCCATTGACTGGCTCATTCCCCAAAGTGTGATCGGAACTAAGCTCATCCAAAGCCAGAAGCCAGGAGCCTCCTCTGGGTTTCCCACAAGGGTGTAGGGTCCTCAGGCTTTACGCCATCCTCTACTGCTTTCCCAGGCCATAAGCAAGGAGTCAAATAGAAAGTAGAGCAGTTGGGAAATGAACCAGCACCCATATGGAATCCTAGTGTGCTCAAGGTGAGAATCATTTTTTTTTAAAGATTTATTTTTTATTATTTTTTTTTATTGGAAAGGCGGATATACAGAGAGGAGAGACAGAGAGGAAGATCTTCCATCCGATGATTCACTCCCCAAGTGAACGCAACGGCCGATGCTATGCCGATCCGAAGCCAGGAGCCTCTTCCGGGTCTCCCACGCGGGTGCAGGGTCCCAAAGCTTTGGGCCATCCTCGACTGCTTTCCTGGGCCACAGGCAGGGAGCTGGAAGGGAAGCGGGCTGCCGGGATAGAACCGGCGCCCATATGGGATCCCGGGGTGTGCAAGGCGAGGACCTTAACCACTTGCGCCACTGCGCCGGGCCCTCAAGGTGAGAATTTAGCTACTAAGCCATCATGCTGGGTGGGTCCTCTAACATGAACATTTTCAAGCTTTCATAAAACTTGCATATGGGTCCCACCTTGGTCTCATTAGTAATCCCTTACACCAAAGGATGGAGAAAGAAACAGTCTGAGTCTGGTTCAAAGATGACTCCTCCACCTCCACTGCTGATACGAGCTCACAGTGGGCAGCCCTGTGCTCAGGGAGGCCCACAGAGAGTGGGTATGGGAAACTGCCACCTGGGCACTGAGCCTGGAAGGACAAGCACCTTCAAGCAACACGTGTGCACTAGCAGCAGATTGATTGCATTTGCTTGCTTTCTGACTTTTAAATGTTTATTTTTTTCTGCTTGAAAGGTAGAACAGAGAGATATAGACAAACAGACATACAGACACAGAGATTTTCCACCCATGGTTCATTGTCCACATGCCCACCATAGCCAGGTTGGAACAGGCCAAAGCCAGGATCCAGGAGCTCTGCCAAATCTCACACATGAGCGCAAAACATCCAAATACTTGGGCCACCACCTGCTGCCTCCTAGCAACCTCAGCAAGAAGCCAGACTGGAAGTTTAACTCACTGTGTGCCCTACTGTTCAGCCTATTTTTTTTCAAATCTTCCTGATGTGCTGGCATGTGGGGCTTCCCAAGGCTGGAGAGAGCGACTTCTTAAAAACAGCAACAGCCCATCTCACATAGGCAAACTCCATCCCTTTAAGGAGCTCCCAGCAGTCAAGCCAATAATCCCAGACTAAATCACCACGGGGCAAAGTCACAGACAAAAGCCTACTGGAAGCCATCAAACTTTGCAAACAGTTTTGTCTAAAGAGATGCAAATGTGTTTTGTCCAGTGGACAAATTATTTCTTCACCCTATCTCCAGGATAGCAGCTTAATTTATACTAACAATTCACTTCAATATTCCTAATTGCTTATATATCTATATCTGTGTATACACTCTTTGACTTTTTTATTTAGGTATAATTCACATCTTATATATATATATTTATTTAAAATTTTATTTATTTAGGGGCTTGTGAGGGAGGAGAGGGAGAACAGAGGATTTCATCAGCTGGCTCACTCCCCAAATGCCTGCACTAGTCCCTAACTAGAGCTGAAGCAGGAGGTTGGGGATCCAATCCAGGTCCTCCCCTCCATGAGTTCTATCACTGCTGCCTCCCTGGGTGAGCACTAGCAGCCAGCTGAAGTTAGGGGTGGAGACAGGCCATCAAACCTGGGGAGCACCCACATGGATATGAGCGTCTTAACCACTAGGCCGATGCCCACCCCCAACAAGCTACCTTGATATAGTATATTCTGAAATGATCAGAGCAAGCTAATAATATATTCATCACCTCTCACTTGCATGTCTCCTTTGAGCTGTTTAACACCTTACTAGTTTCCTCATTCATTAATGAATTAGCCCTCAACATGTGCTGATTTTATAATTGTGTGAATCATAATTTTGAAAATGAATTAGAGGAACAGTGATAGAGAGAGCTCCTGCTTACTGGCTTAGTTCCAAACACTGAGAACAGCTTGGGCAGGATCAGGTCACCACCAGCAGCTGAAGCTCACCCAGGTCTCCCACATGTGCAGCAGGAACCCAAGTACTTGAACCATCTATCACCTGTTGCAGGAAGTGAGAACCAGGAAGTGAGAACCAGGAGGGGAGCCAGGACTCAAATTCAGGCACTCCATTATGGGATATGGGCATCCTAACCAGTGTCTCAAACACCACACTGAACTCTCACATAAAAATTTCTGATGTTACCTTGAACAAAGGAATGCTAGCTATGGATGCATGAGTTGCTTACACATGAACTGAAGCTTCTCTCCAGATTTCATTCCTCTCTGTGTTAAGTATAACTATTTTGGCTAATTGTACTCTAAGGAGTCCTCTCTCCATGCTATTCGACGGCAGGACAGAGTGGCTGACGGCTCCTTGGACAATTCAGTCTCTGGAGCATTGAGCCTGGAATCTGTCATGGCTGGAGCAAGAGACGCCCTCACCCAGCACGCTGGTCCTCAGCTGGACTCAACAACTGTAGAAACTTGGACTAGAGAAGTGGATGTGTGCTACAGAACTCCTGTTGGGAGGCTGTTTGCAAGGCCAAAGGAATAGTGTGATGTAAGTGTTACACAGCCAAGAGGCAGCTGTCAAGGCTGTTTTTGTCTCCGGGCTACTCAGCAGCCAAGGTCCACAACGGTAATGTGGGCGAAGGTCTCCCAAGCAGACCCTCCCTGTGGTGCGAACTCAGCTCTTAGCACCACCACCTTCTTGGATCCTCACATTTCTGAGCATCTTCCTCCAGCATTCCAGTTATTCTACCATTTCCCTTCCATCCCTTTCTAAATTTTCATCCAAAAATCTCTGTGGACTCAAGCAGTAAATCTGGAAAGACATCAAGAAGCTCTGGCCATCACAAATCATGGTTCTTGTTAAACACACCAACTCTTATTTAGGAGGTGGGATAGGCCTGGGATTCCTCCCTTTCCAGCAAACTCTCAGGCCACACTGGTAGTCCTGGGCCCTAGGCCATGTCTTAGTGTTCTGAGCGTGACAGCACTGCAGACCTGAAGCGAGGTGGCTGCAAAGCAGAAAAGGGCACGATCAAGAGGGAGCGAAGCACTCACTGTGGGAGGCAGTGGTGAGCCAGGGGCAGTGAAAGCAGTGGGTCCCCTGGTCAGAGGCTTCTGGTGGTCAGGTGGAGCGCAGAGTGGGAAAGGAGGACTAGGAGGCATGGGAACCTGCTGGGAGGTGTGGCAGACAAGGTAAAGGCCCCTCAAGGGCACACACATCCTGATACCCTTGTGGCCAATTGGGCTTTACAGGGTCATGAGGTTAGGGACCATCAGATGGGGGCAGATTCACCTGGACTATCCCAGTGGCCCCTGTATAATCACAGGTATCCTTCAAAGTGGAGAACCTACCCCAGCTGTGACCAGGGAAGAATGGTGAGAGAGAGAGAGAGAGAGAGAGACAGAGAGAGAGAGTGAGAGAGAGAGATAGAGAAGGGGAGAAAGAAAGGGGAGGGGTGGGGGAGAGCACTGCAAGGTTGCTGGCTGAGAAGGCTAAAGGGATGTGCACCAGGGAATGCAGGTGGCCCCCACGACTCATGAGTAGGAAAAGCCGAGGACACAATGCTCCCCAATTTGTTACAACAATCAGAAAAAGAAAGCAAAGAATGCTGCAACTATGCCATTGCAACATTTTGAACCGAGTGGCAGTAGAAAAGGAAGGAACAGGGGCTGGTGATGACAGGCCAGTGGTCACTGATCTCTGTGTCTGGAGCTGCGCAGGGAGCAAGAGTTCAGCCTTCTCGTAGGTAAGTGAGTCTATTAGCCAAAAGACAGGAGTGTGTGCGTGCATGCATGCATGCTGGGTCTGTACAGACAAAGGCAGTAGCTCTCACTTGCTACTCAGCCCTTTTTTCCATTTGCTTTTTTTCTTTCTTTCTTTTTAGACCCAGCATCTCCTCATCTTAACTCCCAAGGAGTTTTTCCTATCAGGAAAAGCATATGCTCCCCAGCCAACACAAACAGCTGCTCTGTGGGCCCATGAGAAGTTTTCCTCACAAATTAATGAATTGCCGTTCTACTCAGAAACCAGGCTCCTGTGAGTTTCATCATAATAGGAAAAAAAAAATTAGCAAGGGTTTGATCTCTCCCGGATGAAGTGGTAGAATTGAATTTCTGCCTCCGCCTGTCAGAGGTTCAGATCTTGTACTGTGGTGACTGTCTTCCCCAGCACAGACTCTAGGACTGTGGGCAGCAAGAAGGGTTGGGAGCTGGAGGGCTGTTGGAGGTGGCCAACTACACTACCCTGTGACAGGGCAACTGAGAAGCAGGAGGTTCTGGATTTGTGATCGAACAGCTATGTACAGCACACAGTCTGAGACAGCTCCATCTATGCCAGCACCTGGTATCCATTAGGGGAACTGGCTCAGTCCCAGACTTGGAGCAGCAACACACAAGCCCAGCGCAGCTGGGATGGGGAAGCAGGCAGGCAGGCCTGGAGGCTGCTAGTCTCATCACCAACACCTCCTGGGGGGAGTCCAAGGGGAAAAAAAACGATGACTTTCTAAGCTTTCTCGGAATTATCCTTCACCATGGCAGACTGGCTCAGTGATGTGTGAGGAAGTAGAGGGACAGGTAGCAGAGTAGTGACTGCATCACCTGGGATGTCCTGTGCCATACTGGAGTGCCTGGGTTCAAGTCCCAGCTTTGCTTCCAATTGCAGGTTCCTGCTACCATACACCCTGGGAAGGGCGGCAGAATTTAGTTTCGAGAAGACTCAGGTCTTGCTTCTAGGTTCAGGGCTTCAGCCTGGACTATTCCTAACCAGTAGATGGGGGTGGTGTGTGTGTGTGTGTGTGTGTGTGTGTGTGTGTACATGTGTGTGTGCACATGTGTGTGTATCTCTGTCTCCTTGCCTTTCAAATGAACACAACTTTTCAGATGTTTCAAAAATTGTTTAAAAATCAATTTAAAAAATATGAGTCCCACATTAGAACACTTGGAGAACCAGGAGCCTGAAACCGGTCTGTTGGGTGTCCCCTCAGGATCCTTGAGGCCAGGGTGTCCCCCAGAAAAAGAAACCAAGACTGGTGGCATGCAACAGGGGCCAGGGGTCTGTGCTTCTGGGTGCTGTATCTTTTCCCTTTCCTCAGCTCATCACAGGAGGAGATGGGACCAGCCAGAGGGCACCAGAGAAGTCTCATGAGAAGGCTGACACAGGGACTCCACTGGATGCTCCTGACATCCACAGCAAGGAGGGCAGCCCCATCTCCCATCACCACATGCCCAGTCATCCCTCCTGTACCCTGTCACCACCCCCCTCCAAGGAGCTACTTACATATTCCTTAATGTCCTTTGATTTCACAGCCTTGTAGGAATAATATGCAGGGTAAAGGGTGCCAAATATAAGCCTGGAGGGGAGAGAGAGGAAAAGAGAACTGTGATTTGCATTCATCCCGTGAGAAACAAGATGTCTATCTTATATGCCAGGGGTACTTCTCCAGGCCAGAGGATATACTGCATCTGGAGAGACCTCACTCACTTTCACGACTGCCCTGAAGGTGCTCTGTTTACAGCAAGGGTGTCCTGGGGAACCTCCACATCCAATCACAGCCCACACCCACCTGCCTTCATGCCCTGCAGTATGGAATCATGGCTGCCAAAACGGGGAGGGGAACAATGAAGCGGAGCAGTCAAGACCACTGAAATTAAAAGCCAGCTTTCCTCTGTGGTTGCCAATCTTTAAGCATACCCTGTGTAACACCAAAAACCTTCCTCCATAAAGTTCACTCAGGTGTGGTGTCTGGCATAGCCCACATCCCATTGCAGCCAGAGTGCCTGGGCTCATCTTGGCCCACTTATGGTTCCAGCTGCTCGCTAACATGCACCCTAGGGGACAGTAGACCCCGGCACTTAACTTGGGCACTGGCCAGCCATGTGGGAGATCTGGATGGAGTTCCGGGCTCCTGGCTTTGGCCTGACCCAGCCCAGCTATCTTGGGCATTTGAGGAGTGAACCAGCACATAGAAGACACCTATTGGTGATTCTCTATGCTTTTGAAATAAATGGTTCTTTTTCCCCCTATAGTTTCCTCAAATGTCACCCCCTTCATGACTGCGTCCTGCAACCAACCCTCTTCCAATCAACATAGCCTGTGTGAACCTGCAGCTGGCTCTCTGATTTTGATAGAAGAACCACCCCATCCTCAGCTCTTACAGGTCTCTGCCCAGGGCTGCTTGGGATCATCAGATGCCATGATGACCTCACGCCTAAGGACCTGTGCAACATGGCTCTACCTGTCCCCACTCCCTCCATTTCACCCTTTTCTATGATTAATGCCTGCTCACTCATCAGAGCCAGCTCCCTGTAGGATTGTAAGTGCCCCTGATGGCAAAGGATAATTTTTTTTTGGGGGGGTGGGTTCAGTGTTACGTCTCTGGCACCTTCCTCATAGCAATTCATAAACACATAGTTTGAGATGACTGAATGGTCCAGATTCAGAGGTGGAGGGGTTTAGCAGACAAGGTAACCCTAGGTGTTGACTCGGGCACAAGCCACTGGGAGCAGCCTTGGTCTGAGTCCCACAGAATCCATGTTGTCTCAAGTGACAACCACACAGAGCCTCCAGGGTCCCTGCAGGGAGCCTGCCTGATTACAAAAGACACCACACTGAGGATGCCCAAGGCCACAGTTTTCTAGCATACAGAGGCGGCACCGGAAGCACCCAGTCCACATGTCATTTTACCAAAGCAGGGGTCAGTTCTGCCACAGGAACTGCAGCTGGGTAACACTGGTTTTCATGGAAAACCCAGAGACAACTCAGGTTCTGACACTGTAGGGGAAGGCAGAGTGCAACCCCCTGTCTCACAAAGGTCCTGACCTCAGCTTTTGCAGGCCTGGCCCCCTATGTCTTGGGAACCCTTTCACAGACAGGACCCCAATGCACCAGGCAATTAGTTACCTGCTTGTCTGAGGTCTCAAGACCTCCAAGGGTTTAAGTAAAGCAGGGTCTGGAGCCAGCTTGGCCACCTCTGGACATGGAAGGCCGAGCCAGCCTCTACAAAGGCATGCATGATGGTTTGTGTAGGAGCAAGATATGGCAGTAGAAGGGAAGAAAGAGCAATGTGGTCAAAGGGAACTAAAGAAGGTTGTGGGTAGGAGGGAGGATATCCATCCAGCGAAGGCAGGCAGTAGGGCCGCAGCCACCAGGCAAAGTTCCCTGGGTTTGGTCTCAGGCCACGTTGGTGAGGTAGGTCTTCCCAGTTACTCTGCCTCACTCCTAAGCATTTGCATACACCCAGGATGATGCACTTCCTCCTAGAAGCCTCTCCTGACCTCAGTGGCCGCTAACATAAAACTCCTCTCCTTCGTCTCCATGGTCAAACTCCATGCACTCGCTAGATTACCATCTATCACCCCTGGATGGGCTGTTTGGTATCCATTGCCCCTGCAGATCTTCTGCAGGTGCTGCAAAGCCAGGACTGGCATCTGCTTATTCATAACTGTACATGCTGTGCCTGGCACAGCAGGATATGATCAATAAGGATGCATTCACTACGTGATGATGTGTCAGAGTAGTGACGCCACAGTCCGTGCCATCAGAAGATGCTTTTGACCCGGGCCAGAGGTCTGGTTGGTGAGGGACACCAGCCAGCACGGGCTGATTTGGCTTTGTGCATGGTGTCAATTGTGCCACTGGCTACCAAACCCATCTGCCAGGAAGGTATAGCCCCTGAACAGTGAAGGGAAGGGGAGGTGACCAGCATAGGAGTGGCAGAAGACAAATCTCATAGCCAATTGGTTCTGCTGAGCTCCAATGAGCTGTGACTTTGAGTGGTGACAGAGCTGGCCTTGAGGGCCATCAAGAGTAGGAGCCTCTGCTCAGTCTCCTGGCTTCTCCTGACATGAGCTGGAGCCAGCATCCCCATGTCTGGCCCTCATTTAATCACAAAGGGATCCATGCTAGACAGGCTGGCTTTTTGCTCTCTGAAAGTTGCCTAATGGGAATACAGCAGCTGGTTCTTCTATCACAAGTGAAAACAGGCCCAAGCCAAAGTGGCTGGCAGGCTCTTCCACTCACACCTAGTGACCCTGGACTCTGAAGTCCCATGGCTCCTGCCAGGGTCTCTACCACTGCCTTACCTGCTTCCTTCCCCTTCTCAAGGTCCCTAATCTGACACCCCTGTGTCCAGCCTCAGGAGCAGAGCCAACAGGTAGCCCATCAGTCCCGCTCATTCCCAATCTGTGACTCCAGCTGCTCTTTCCTCTTCCTGACCCTCACTTGCTGCACCACCATCCCTCAGGCTCACAATGTCTTGTTATGTTCTGAGAAGGACCCTTTAGCCCTTGAAGACCCATCCCAAAACAGCCACTTGAGTGAAGTCACTAGCCACTCCCCCTTCAGGATCTTTTTATCCTCTCAAAGTCCAGGGAGCCCTCAGGCATGAGAATGAACATTTATAATAGTTCTCGGGGAGTGCTTGGGAGGCCAGTTCACACTCACAGAGCACGAGGATCCTCTCTAACCCACTTCACCGACAGAACCACCACAGCTGAGCCACTCTGCTCACTTGCCCAAGGGACAGAGCTGGGGGCAGACACAGGACGTTTGACAGCACAGCCTGCCTTTTTCACTGCCCCATGGCCGGCTGCACTGGTGGCCTCTGTCTCCCCATGCAGACCACTGTGTGGGTGATCAATGGAGTCCCTCCCTTGTGGCACAGCCACAGCCAACGCACATGCTTGCTGAATGTTTATTGACTGGGTAAATGATCAGCCAGTCTTTCTCCTAGGAACTCAACTGCCTGTCAGGCTCACCCTGCTCTCTCTACAAGGTCAGGACGAAAGCAGTCAAGTATCTGGAAGGATCTAGAGTGCTATCAGCACTCAAGGTTGACCTGGCAAATGGAAGGCAGAAGGCTGAGCGATTTCCCCAGGAGTCAGCCAGGCTCTCTACTACCGCACGCTTCCCAGCTACTTCCCAGCTGGCCATACCTCCCAGCCAGCACGCGGTCACATGTTGCACCTGTCCCCACTTCTCCCCACCATCATTATCTCCCATCCTGAAGCCCTCACCCCCGATGGCCTGGCTCCACACAGCTACCTGCCCCATTGCTTATCCTTGCCCATTCCTCCTTGAGTTCCCTGTTAGGGACTTTCATGCAAGTTGCCTTCTTGCCATGCCACAGCTGCCACAGCCAGCAGGGGTCATTGGTTCCACAGCAATACTATGCCTTCATGTGGCGATCCCTAAATGCAGATAATTTGGTTTCCCTAGGGACAACATCTGCAGACACTTCTTTTCCCACATGAGAGGCTGCTATGATATATGGTGGGAGGTGGGATGGGGGGGGGGACATGTGGCAGCCAGAAACGCTGCCCAGCACCCTCCCTCACACTGGACAGTCCACAGCCTCAAAAGTGAACAGGCCTACTGCTGAGAAGCTTTCATCTATAGCACTGCTTCCTGGTCCTCGGGCCATGGGCATGGCCTATGTCACCTTGCCATCAAGGGCACTCTGCCTGATGAGTTTGAAAAATGTCCAGTGAGGCCCAGCATGGTGGCCTAGTGACTAAATCCTCACCTTGCATACACCAGGATCCCACATGGGCCCTGGATTGTGTCCTGGCTGCTCCACTTCCCATCCAACTCTCTGCATATGGCCTAGGAAAACAGTAGAGGACAGCCTAAGGCCTTGGGACCCTGTACCTATGTGGGAGACCCAGAAGAAGCCCCTGGCTCCTGGATTCAGACCGGCTCAGTTCTGGCCATTGTGGTGTCTTGGGGAGTGAACCAGCAGACAGAAGATATTTCTCTGTCTCTCCTTCTCTCTGCCTTTCCAGTAATAATAAATAAATCTTTTTTTTTTTTTCAAAATTCCAGTGACCCAGGAACAACAGAAAATGTTCAAAGAAGCAGGCATAGTCTGAAACAGTAAGAGCCACACACCAACTCCACCCGCCAAGGTGTGCATCTGTGCAGCTACTGATCAATTCCCCAGAATTCTGGCCCAGAGAACAGAGAACAGTCACAGGCAGTGCCCACAAACGTCACCCATGGAGGACTGCTCACCATTCCTGGGCACTGTTGGGCTGCACCACCTTCCTGACCAAAGTTGGAGGCTCTGAGCCCGCAGGGGGGTATCTAAAAGCACAAAAAGGTGAGGACCAGAGGCGGCGACTGTAGCCTCCTTCCTTCCCAATTCCACTCCGGCCCTGCCTCACGCACTGACTGATCCCCAAGGCGACAAGATGGGGCTTTGCAGCACATGAACTGCTCCCCTTGGAGTCTCTCTGACCTGGGCAGCACAGAAAGAGCCATGTGTGATTTAGCCGGCCTCTCTCCAGTCTTTCTGTCAGGTCCTGTCTCCTTGTGGCAGCTGGGGAGCAGCTAACATGCAACCCACTCCCCCTGGTGAAATCCCCTCTCAACAACTTCCTGTCCACTTCTTGCCCATTCGGCGGGTGGCAGTAGCCCCCCACCCCCAGCCAACTGGGGTAACTTTCCCAGTCTGCAGATGAAGCAGTCGGAGCCTCAGCCCAAGCCAGGGATGACAGCTGAATTAGTTGCTTATTCAGAGCCGCGAGTAATGTGTGCTATAAAAGAGATGACTTGAATTGGATTACGGAAATGCTCCCAAACCCAATTTTAAAAAGCATAAAAGTACAAGAGCCTGCTGCAAGCAGAACAAACATCCTGCAGCTCTTCAAGTCAGTCTGTGCGGCTCCACGATGCAAGCCACTCAAGCTCAGCTCGACATCTGTCTGAATCCTCACACTCTTGTTTTTATTTTTAAGTCTCAATGGTAGAGATTTCTATTCTTAAACAATGTAACGCTCCCAGTGTGTGGTGGAAAATGGCGGAAATTGGAGATCAGACTAAGCTCTGGTGCTGGCTCCACCGTGGGTGTTTCTTCACTATTCTGAATCTAGCTTTTCTTTTTTCTGTTGAGTGCACTGACCAGACATACCTACTTCCAACAGTCACTGTGCAGTACTCGAGAGTCTGTGGAGAAGATTCAGCATTGCAGACACAACCCAGATGAATGACAAACGCTACTTCCCTGGCCCAGACAGTTAACCCCAGATGCCAATTCTCTTAAGCATGGAGCATTTTTTCACTCAACCATGAAATCTCTGCTAATCCTACTGTGTGCCCTCGGAGGGAAGGCAGCCAGCAAACAGACAAGGAACGGATTCAAAACAATCATCATGATGGGGCTGGTGCTGCAGCATAGCTGGTTGAGCCTCTGTCTGCAGGACTGGCGTCCTATATTGGTGCCAGTTCCAGTCCCAGCTGTTCCACTTGCTATCCAGCTTGCTGCTAATGCTTGGAAAGGCAGCAGAGAATGGCCCAAGTGCCCCCCCGACACTCACATGGGAGACCAGAATGAAGTTTCTGGTTCCTGGCTTTGGCAGCCACTTCAGGGAATAAACCGTGGGTGGCGAATCTCTCTGTAACTTTGCTTGTCAAATAAAATAAACCTTTTCTAAAAAAGCAAAACTCCACAATCATTATGGTGAGACCTGCAGCCCTGTGACTTTTTGTCTCCCATCCAAGCCCCTCCCTGGATCTGAGGGCCAGAGTCTTGACCCCCTCAGCCAGAAGGTCCCCAGATAAGGAGTCATGGTTCCTCCCAGTGGTAGGCATTTGAGGAGAGGGAAGGAGGAACGGGACTTCTGTCTGTGCCATGACGGGATGGCTCAGCTATTGTGGTGGTCCCTCAAGTAAATAAATCTTTTAAGAAATTCATTCATTCATTTGTCCAACAAATACTTATTCTGTTCCTATTCTGCGTTAGATTCCAAGTCCAACACACGGCCCAGAGCTGCTAGTTCAGTTTGGGTCAACTGAACCCAAACAGTCAACCTGGCTTCAGATTCCTTGCTCTAGACTCTTCAAGAAGGTTGAACATTTTAGTTTCTGGGGGATCACAGGTGGCTGGGAGGCCACGTTAATTGGAGCAAGATACATGATTGGGCAAAGTGTGCATGCTCAGAGCGGAGGGAAAGGCATGGGACAATGGACCCGAGTGCCCACCCTCAGACCACGAGGTCTCTGAGGGCAGAAAATGACTTTCCTCCCCTCAACCACTCCAGCACTGGGCACCAAGTTAGGCAGGCAATATGACTTCATTGACAAAATGCAAATGTACCAGGCTAAGGGAGCACAGTCAGGCTCAAAAGGCTAAGGAGCACACGGCACCACCGCCAGGACCATCTCAAAAAGTCAACACTGGAGGGAGCAGCAAGAGGCCAGGAGAAGATGGGTGTCCACTGCCAAGGGGTGTGAGACTCTGGAGACAATGAACCTGCTCCTGATGCATCTGTCAGACTTCACAGACCATGCAGTAAGAACAATGGATTTCACTCTGCATGAGTTACATCCTAAATTTTAAATGGGCGAAAGAATGAGAAAGCAGACTGACAGCAAAAACTAATAAGGATTACTCTGCAGGGCTCCTCAATGGTGTGGCCCTGGAAGGCTTCCCAGCAATGTATCCATCCAAATGATCCTGACTTTCTCTCAAAGTCTCCGTGCCCCGCCCCCAGCAACAGTGAAAGCTTCAGGCCCCAAACTGGAACTGGAGGACGAGAACACATCAAGAATGAATGGAAGGGCCCGGCGCCGTGGCCTAGTAGCTAAAGTCCTCGCCTTGATCATGCCAGGATCCCATATGGGCGTGGGTTCTAACCCAGTTCCACTTCCCATTCAGCTCCCTGCTTGTGGCCTTAGGGGTTTGCACTTGCTGTGGGAGACCTGGAGGAAATTCCTGACTCCTGGTTTGGATAGGTGAAGTGCCAGACATTGTGGTCACTTGGGGAGTGAATCATCAGATGGAAGACCTTCCTCTCTGTCTCTCCTCCATGCAAATCTGACTTTCCAATAAAAATAAATAAATATTTAAAAAAAGAAAAAAAAAAAAGAATGAATGGAAAGGGGAGGGTCCCAGAGGATGGAGTCACACAGGACCCCTGAGAAAGGTGGGGAGGTGGTCTTTGCAGGGAGCCAGAGAAGAATGTCTGTGAGGAACCCCACAGATGGCAGTGCAGAGGTGTGTGAGGCTCCAGGGACCGCACCAGGCGTTCACTGTCCCAGCACACATGCCTCAGCAGCACTAAGCCCTTCCCACCCCTGCACTCACCTGCTGAGGATGTAACTGTGATGCTTGACATCCCATGATTCAAGCCCCAGCATGCTGTGGTGTAGTAGGTAAAGCTACTGCCTGTGAAGCTGGCATCGCATACAAAAGCCAGTTTGAATCCTGGCTGTTCCACTTCTGTGTTTGAGAAAGTGGCAGAAGGTAGCCCAAGTACATCCCACCAGGGAGACCTGGTGGAAGCTCCATGGCTTTGGCCTGGCCCAGCCTAAGCCTGAAACATGTCTCCTGTGTGGCTGTTAGAGGCCTCAGGCACTTGGGCTATCTTCTCCTGTTTTCTCGGGCACATCAGCAGGGAGCTGGACTGGAAGTAGAGTATCCACAACCCAATCCAAACACCACTGACCACTCAGTACCTGTCAATCATGAACAAGTGCAGGGCAGCTGGGAAACAAGCACAGTGATGGCTGCAGAAACCTGGGGCTTGCTGCAGCTTGTTTCGACCCTTGCTTCTGAGCTGGCCAGACCAGGGAAGCATGCAGCAGTGGGGCCAGGACCCACTCTACAGGAGAAAACTCAGAACCCCTCTGCTGGCTGCTGAACCCCAACAGCAGTGAGCATCACAGGGTAATATGAGTTCTGTAGGACTGCTAAGAAGAGGCTCTGGTTGGATACCAATTTTCTATTTTTATTGCTCTGATTGGAATGGCGGTACTTGCTCTAAAAAGCATGGTAGAATGCTATGTAACAGTCTAAAGGTTAAACAGTAACCAAGAACTTGTTTTATTTGGAAAACAGATATCCCTCTCACCCTCCACAGCAGGAGAGTAACTCTGTAGCAACTGTGCCATTTGCTTCTGTAGACCTAAATGAAAGTAGGTACAACTAGGTCATGAAGGAGAACAAAAAAATTCCAGGACATTAACAGAAAGAGTTGGCTTTAAGGATGGAGCTGTCAGAAAAGTTTCTTGTTTCAGATTAAAACCATATATATTGGGGCTAAAGTTATGGCTCTGTAGGTTAATTCAGCAGCCAGCATCCCACAAGGTTAATGGTTTTGTCCCAGCTGCTCTACATCTGCTTCAGCTCCCTGCTAACGCTCCTGGGACAGAAGCGGAAGATGGCCCAAATGGTGGGTCCTTGCCACCAGGATGGAGTTACAGGCTCTTGGCTTTGGCCTCACCCAGCTGCTGTGGCCATCTGGGGAGTGAACCAGCAGAGGGAAAATTTCTTTTTCTCTCTCCCCACTTTATAACTTTAAAAAAATAAATGCATTATTTGCATTTGTAATCCCCAAATGGCCAGGATCATGACTGGGCATAAGACACAATTGTTTGGGCCTGGGTGATGGCTCAGCAGCTAAATCCTCACCTTACAAGTGCTGGGATCCCATGTAGGTGTTGGTTCATGTCCTAGCTGCTCCACCTCCCATCCAGGGCCCTGCTTACAGCCTGGGAGAGCAATGGGGAATGGACCAAAGGCCTTGGGACCCTGTACCCACATGGGAAACTCCAAGGAAGCTCTTGTCTTTGAATCGGTTCAGCTCTGACCATTGTGGCCACTTGGAGAGTGAACCAGCAGATAGAGGTCTTTCTGTTTCTCCTTTTCTCTGTAAATCTGCCTTTTCAATAAAAATAAATAAATCTTCGATAAAACAAAAAAGAAGAAGACAGTGCTAGGGCCTGGCACAGTAGCCTAGTGGCTAAAGTCTTTGCCTTGAATGTGCCAGGATCCCACATGGGCGCCGCTTCTTATCCTGGAAGCCCCACTTCCCATACAGCTCCCTGCTTGTGGCCTGAGAAAGCAGTAGAGGATGATCCAAAGCCTTGGAACCCTGCACCCACGTGGGAGACCCAGAGGAAGCTCCTGGCTCCTGGCTTCAGATTGGCTCAGCTCTGGCCGCTGCAGCTACTTGGGAAGTGAATCATCGGATGGAAGATCTTTTTTTCTCTGTCTTTCCTCCTCTCTGCACATCCAGCTTTCCAATGAAAATAAAATAAATCCTTAAAAAAAAGTGCTCATGAGAGGTAAATATTGTACAATCCAAGAAATTAACATGAAGGAGGAAAATTTCCCCTTTAGAAAAATGTGTAAATCAGAGTAACCATTGTCAGCTGCTCAGTGTGAGTTGTGAGTGGAGCAAGCCACTTACAGACATGTGTATTTACAAAAACTCTAAGAAGCACATGATTGTGATCTCCTCACTGACCACGGACGCAGGAGTCAGAGAGGTTCGCCTTTGTGCTAAGAGCACACAGCAAGGCTGTGGCGGGGCTGGAACCAGGATACGAGATTTCCAAGCTTGAGTGCTAAGCCACAAGTGCCTCAACACTTTTTTTTTTTATTGATTACATTGCATCATGCGACATTGTTTTACAGGCACTGGGATTCCCTCCCCCTCCCCAAAACCTGTTCCCCTCCCATGGTGGATTCCTCCATCTTGTTGCATTACCACAGGTCAAATTCAGTTGAGATTCTTTCCTTGCAAGCATCTACAAAGCATAGAGTCCAGCATCTTATTGTCCAGATAAGTTCAACAGTTTCATGGGGAGACCATTTCTGGTCTGAAGGTACAGCCGAAAGAGTATCATCCCAAGCAATTAAAAGCCCCAACATTGCATCAGTAACAATTTATAATGTAATGGAATTAGTTGACATGGTATTGTGTAACCAGCATGTTCAAAGAGAGAGAGAAGAAAAAAAAAAGAGTGCAAGTTCTGAACCACATCCTGTGACTTCTACATTGACATTACAATTATTAGTTTATATACAGCTGGGTTCTATACACCTTAAAACGGCTATAGATTACTATTCAGCCATCTCATGTCTATTTTAATTTTAGTATTTAGCAGTTCATAGCGTTGAAGCATGATTTTGCTGAACCTGGCTGTTTTTCGGGTAGTCTAACTCTATAACTGTAACAAGACATATGTCAACAAGTTAGGTGAACAGTTTTAGGAGGGGTGTGCAGAGAAATCTTCAATATCCTAGTGAGGAGTAACTAATTTTCGTGTCCCACCCAGTGAGTTATAAATGCATCCCCACTGCCCATCTCCTGTTTCTAAGCTTTCCTTGCTGTTCTCCATCCATTCTAGGTTTGTTTGTTTGTTTGTTTGTTTATTTGTTAGTTTGTTTTGAGGGGTTTCTGGAGCAATCCTGATGGTCATTATGAAAGAGAGTGGGGACCCAAAGTCGGCACCAGGAAAGAACCAGAGAAACCTCCTCTCCCTAGTCCCGAAGGAAGTTTACTGTTTTGTTTCTGCGGACTGCTCAGTGCTCCTGGTTGTTGTTCAGATGACCTTGGATCCTGCAAGGCATGGTATGAGCTTCTTCCATCCCATGTGGGAGATCCAAATGGAGATGGGTGACCTCAGAGTTCTCAGCCTCTGAAGGCACTCCAATCACCCGTGGTCTTCTTGGCGGTTGGGATGTAGTCCTCAGAGCTCGTACTGATAGTCCTTGGTGAGGATCTAGAAGTCTTCAGGGTTGGGATACAATCCTCCTCCTGTCTGCCTGCTCCACTCTGGGATCCCCCCCTGCTCTGTGCATATGACCTCCTGTTAAGAGGCTGTTGGGACCTCAACACTTTTGATTGGGTTAATCAAGAGGCCACTTTGATTGCATTACTCATATTGCCAAAGTCAGATCTTTGATTTTGTGGAGGAAATCTTTTTAAATCACCATGACTAATGGTTCATTTAAAATAAGACTCTAATACACGGGCTCACTTAAGTTCATGCCAACAGCAGTGCAAGTGGGGTTCTGTCAACAGTCAACGGTGGAGGGCAGCACCGCATCCATCCTGCTGTGTTGTGGTTCTAACTGTGCTAGCTCAGGACCTCCCACGAACCTGAGTGCCATGTGCCCGTGGTGCCCTCTGCTGACAGCCTGTTGTTGTGGGGTCTCCTGACAAATTCACAGCATCTTGAGGCTTCTCTGTCTACACAGCTGGCCAGGGCACATGAGTGTGGAGCTGGAGAGGGGCATGACCCAGAATCTGCAGCCACACCATGAAAGGAGGGTCAACCTCAGAAATCCTGGAACTCGGGGGTCCTGGTACTCGGGGTCCTTGGACAAGTATCCTGGGAACCTCAATTACTTACTTCCTCTATAAACTGGGATATTCTGGAGGGAGGGACAAATAGGACAGTATACTAGAAAATAACTTTCAGGGTCTGGTGCAATAGTTCAATGGGTTAATCTTCCACCTCCAAAGTGCAGAATCCCATATGAGCACCAGTTTGTGTCCCAGATGCTCCACTTCCCATCCAGCTTCCTGCTTGTGGCCTGGGAAAACAACAGGGGATGGCTCAAAGCCTTGGGATCCTGCACCTGTGCGGGAGACCTGGATCCTGGCTTCAAATTGACTCAACTCCAGCCATTGTGGCTACTTGGAGAGTGAATCAATGAATGGAAGATCTTTCTTTGTCTCTCCTTCTCTCAGTAAATCTGCCTTCCCAATAAAAATAAATAAATATAAAGAAAATATTTTGAAAATGGAAATGTTGCAGAGATCAATAGTTTGCCACTTGTTGAAAGGAGGGTTTGGGCAGAGGACTGTGGACAATGGAGTCCCACCCAACCACCAGGAGGCGTAACACAGGAGCCATAGTGGGCTGCATGAAGCCAATCAGGCATATCCTTGAGCTGGCCAAGTAAGAACAGCCACTGCCTGCACGACAGATCCTCCCTGGCAGTCAAGGTGGAGGCGTCCATTGCGTGGATGTTTTGTGCAGGCTTACACAGAGGTTCTGCTGGCCTCCTAGAATCTTAAAAGCATCCTAGTCCTGGTTCACTGGCTCTGGGTGGGCAGCCCAGACATGGCTCTTCTAAAAGGCTCTGTGGAAGGGGGGCTTAAGGAGGTAGGAAACAACCAAGTTCACACCACTTCCCCTATTCGTATTATTAGCCTTTGCTTCAAAAGGCCTTGTTGATGTGGGGAACCATTTTTTCTGACAGAGGCCATTTGGATATTTATAACATTATTTGTAGGCTATACAAAATGATCATCTTAAAAATTAACCTGCAACATACAAGTTTAGGCTGCTGCCTGCAGCAACAACATCCCATACAGGTTCTGGTTTGAGTTCTGGCTGCTCCACTTCCTATTCAGCTTCCTGCCAATGGTCTGGGAAATCAGCAGAGGATGAACAAAGAGCTTGGGTCCCTGTGCCTACATGGGAGACTTGGAAGAAGACCTTGGTTCCTGCTTTCAGCCTGGTCCAACCCCAGTCATTGCAACCATTTGGGGAATGAACCAATGGGTAGAAAATGTCTCTCTGTCTCTCTCTCATTCTCAGTAGCTCTGCCTTTCAAATGAGGTGGGTTTTTTCTTTTAAGATTTGTTTACTTCTATTGGAAATGTAGATCCACAGAGATGAAGAAACAGAAAGATGTGCTGGTTCACTCCCCAAGTGGCTGCAATGGCCAGAGCTGAGCTGAGCTGAAGCCAGGAGCCTGGAGCTTATTCCAGGTCTCCCATGTAGGTACAGGATCCCAAGGCTTTGGCCTATCCTCTGCTGCTTTTCCCAGACACAAGCAAGGAGCTGGATGGGAAGTGTAGCAGCCAGGTCATGAACCAGCACCCATTAGGGATTCTGGCACTTGCAGGCAGATGATTAGCCAGCTGAGCCATCACACTGGCCACAAAACAAACATTAAAAAAATTACCCTGGCTTGGGACGTTGGTCTCTTGGCTAAATCCTTGCCTCACATACACCGGCATCCCATGTGTGTGCCAGTTCATGTCCCAGGTGCTCCATTTCCCATTCAGCTCCCTGCTATGGCCTGGGACCTTGCACCTGTGTGGCAGACTCAGAGGAGGATCCAGGCTCCTGGCTTCGGATCAGTTCAATTCTAGCCATTTAGGTTGGACAGAACTTTCAGACACAAACAAACAACTACCGCCCTCCCCCCCAAAAAAACTAGACTGGCATAGATTTAGTGGATTTCAGATCCCACCCGTGGTTGCCTTGGCAGGGTGAGACTAGACAGGGCTATGGTCCACAGGTTAGATGATCCTCACCCTTACTAGATGGTAGAGTTTGTTCAAAACCTCAGCATCATTGAAGTTCCCAGCTCCCACCTGACCTGGTCAATCAGGAAATGCCTTGGCCTGGTGCAATGGCTTATTTGCTAAATTCTTACCTTGCAAGTGCTGAGATCCCATATGGACACCAGTTCCTGTCCCAGCTGTCCTGCTTCCCATCCAGCTCCCTGCTTATGTCCTAGGGAAGCAGCAGAGGACGGCCCAAAGCCTTGGGACCCTGCAACCGCATGGGAGACCCAGAACCTCCTGGCTCCTGCCTTTGGATCAGCTCAACTCCAGCCATTGTGGCCTTTTGGGGAGGAACCAGTGAATGCAAGACCTTTCTTTCTGTTTCTCCTCTCCATAAATCTGATCTCCTTTTCCAATCCAATAAAATGAATAAATCTTAAAAAAAAAAAAAGCCTGTGCTAAAGCACCACTTGAGGTAAGTACCCAGAAGTGAAGATGGATGCGGGAGATAATTAAAATAACTGGCAAGTCTTTGATATCTTTGCATCGAGAAGCTCAACAGGTGCTTGGTCATTGCGGCAGGTAGGGAAGGGTCAGCCATCTTTTAGGGTTAAATGGTTGGCTGGTTTAGGAGTAGTGGAAGCCAAGGAACAGGAAGGGTCTGAAGGGCAGAGCACCTGCTAAAGGTGCCTGGCCAGGGTCCAGGCTGATGACCCTGGATGCCCAATCACAGAAGGGGAGATGTGGCACTGGAAGGACTCTGGCTCCATGCCCTGGGTGACTTGGGGCCATAACCTCAGGGCTCTCGGGCTTTCCTTTACGAGCATTCAGCCAGTGCCTGCCACGGACTGCATGTCCTCCTCCCGAGTCTGAAATACAGCACCGTCCTGTCACCAACAAAATCTACAGCTGATTTTCTGTCACAGGTCATGGTTCAAGCACAGAAACACTGAAAACAGAGCCAAAAATCTCCTGCATGAAGGCCACGTGTATATGGAAAAGAAAACATCAATGAATTCTGTGTTTAGCCTGGGTCCCATTCCTAAGACATCTCATTATGCATCTTCAAATATTAAAAAAGAAAAGAAAAGAAAAAGAAATGACATATAAATAACACATTTCCTGGCCCAAGCATTTTGGATAAGGGATTCTCAACTGGTAACACAATGAGCTTCCAGCACCTTCTGTTGTTGGTGAGTCCACTGCGAACAACCGAGAGAAGAGTGTTGAATTCTGGGACATCCTCCTCTTCCCTCTCCCCCAACCCCTGGAGCAGCCCTGTCCCTTGCTCCAGCTCATATGACTACAGTCTGACCCAGGGCAGGCCCTGACCTCAGCTAAGCCACTTCCCTTGTGTGGATGCTGTTGAGCCTGAATTGGGCCTTCTCTCCACTCTGCATCCTGAGATAGCTTGAGGATGTTAGCAGCCACCCAGCACCGTAGAGTTGCAAAGCAAAGCTGCTGTGTGGCCGTGAGAACATCACACCCTCCCCGTCCGCACCGAGGCACATTCCTGGAAAGGGCAGCAGGAAAGAGAATGGGCACAGGGAGGCTTTTTGTTGTTGCCGTTGTTATATCCTTTTGTCACCAGCAGATGGAAATCCTGGGTCAGCAAGGCGGGGATGCTGACAGAGCTTTCCTGATGGGAAACAAAGGGTGGATGCAGAGCAGGGAGAAAAACAGGAAAGTAGGGGCTTGTTTACTCTCTCTGGCTGCCCAGACCAGCCAGCAATGAAGCAAACCTGGGTTGATCAGAACCCTCACTGTTTTGATGGAGCAAGTCCTCTGATCAAAAAACTCCCACGGCTCCTTACTGCCTGCAGAAAAACATCTCACCCACTTATCTTGGTCCTGAAGATTTGTCATGAAGCATCGCCACCCTGTCAGTTTCATGTGTCCTCTGCTCTGCCGAGTCCACTCCCGTGCCAAGTCTCTGTCTGGCTGTCACCCTCCTCACAGCCTGTATGCTCTCTCCGCCCTCCGACGGTGCATGCTGGTCCGCTGGCACCACTGCCATTTGGGGCTGGATGATTCTCCCCAGTGAGTATTGTGGGATGCTCAGCACCAGCTCCAGGCTCTCCCTGCTACAGGCCTCCAGAAGTTCCTCCGCTCCACACAGGGCAAACCCCATTGGTCACCAAACACTGTCAAGTGGTCCCTGGGAGGCAAACAGGCCCTGCATGAGAGCCACTGACTGATCTGCCCTTAGGTCCAGGGTTACTCTCTCTCTTTTTGAAAGATTTAGTTATTTTCATTGGAAAGGCACATGTATAAAGTGAAGGAGAGAAGGAGTGAACCATCCACTGGTTCGCTCGCCAAGTAGCCGCAATGGCCAGAGCCAAGCCAAATTGATCCAAAGCTAGGAGCCAGGAGCTTCTTCCTCTGGGACTCCTATGTGGGTATAGGGTCCTAAGGTATTGGGCATCCTCGACTGCTTTCCAGGCCACAAGCAGGAAGCTAGGTGGGAAGTGGAGCAGCGGAGACATGAGCCAGCACCCAGTGCCGGTTGGAGGATCAGCCTGTTGGGTTGCAGTACTGGTCCCTCCAAGGTTACTCTTTCAGTGAAACTCCTCTCTGAATGCTTGGAAGGAGGGGTCTGTCACAGGTGTGAGCTTCTACACACTTGGTAACATCCTCTGAGGACCTCCTGCAGCCTTTGTCCAGATTGCCTTATGTGTGTTTCCGTCACTGCTTCCTCATCAGTTTCCAGCTTCCTTACAAGGAGGGGCTACCTTAAACCAGCCACAGTACCATCCAGAGTAGTTGATCAATAAGCACTGGACTAGTCAATCTTACCCATTGGGTTTGACTTACTTACTGTTGTTACAAACTACTTAATGCTTATAGAGAAAAAAAAATCACACACATACACACACACAAATTAAAACCACTCACTGACTCACCACTTGGCAATAATTATGATTAAAACAGAATATTGAATATGGTCCCTCCCATACAAGAATATCAACAGGAAACTTGCCAACATGGTCCCGATCTCTCTTCTGTGCATGCAGAATCCAGGAGAGGTATCTGCACAGGAAGAGCATCTTAGAGTGACCAATATGGTCAGAGAGACCTTGATGGGCAGCTGATCTACCTCAGGAGCTGCTTGGAACCCCTTTGGGAGGCTGTTTCTGACTCTGTAAGAATCCTGCTCACACAGGAATCTGCCATCACTGAAGGCAAACTAGTGCCTCAAGAACCAATCTATGAAATTCTCATTCTACTGACCTGGAAGCTTTCCCTCCTTGGTCTGACTCACAGTCTATCTTGTTAGCCAAACTGGCCTACTTTCTGTGTCCCACTAACAGGTGTCAGTCCAGCTCTCTTTCCTCCTATTTGAGGACTGGGATGGGCCCCATACAGCCAGGCTCCTACAACATAACCTGTCCCTGGCCTTGACCAGTCACATCTGTCTCCAGGAAATTGGCCTTGGGTCTGAGAACCCCAAGTAGTTCTAAAAGGCACAAACAGTGGCGTCTGCCACTGTTCACAGTTGGATTGAGCCGAGTCAGAGAGAGCCACAGCAGCACACTTGCCCAGGGAATGAAGCAGACAGAACTAGGGAAGTGCAGAAGTGATGCTGGGGCTTGGGCAGTGGGAAGGAGAGGGCGTGGCAGGCTTCCCAGCAGCTGCCTAGCCCAGCCCTGCTTTGGCAAAAGGCCAGCTTTGCTTTCTCTTGGCTTGGGCCAAGTCCTGCTAATTCTATCTCAGATCAACAGACACAAAAGGGGAGATCTGAAAGAAAACACAACCCTTGAGACCCCTGATGAGTGACACCCCAAACCTCAGGCCCTCTGCCTCTTCTCCAACCAGGGCTCATGTCCACTGGGGCTAACCCAGTCCCCTCTGACAGGAAATGGCACAATGGCCCTCCATGTCTTGGGGGCCACCACCACACCCAAGTCACCAGGGCACTAAAGCTGAGGGTCTGATGATCCCTAGCTGACAGCCTGAATGCAACGATGCAATCTGTCTCCAGCTGAGAATCAAGTGGGTATGGGTGTGTCTCTGGAGGAGGTCTCATCTCCTCAGCTAAACACAAGCACCCACAGTAAAGAGACCAGAGGCTGGGAGCTGTCCAGCTTCCCAACCACACACTCTGGAGTGCACCTCTTTGGAGCCGGCTCTCAGGGTTTCTGAGGGCAGATGGTGGCACCAGCACAAACCACCAGAGGCTGTTTCAAGAGCACAGAGACATCCCTCCCCCAGGAGCACACATGGCCACTCCCCTGAACACTGGGTAGGGCTTGGGTTTTCAAGTCTAGTTACATCTTATTTCTACTCCTTTGGGGCTTCCTGGCTTGGATTAAGTTACATATGTTTCCTAAGTTTCCTTGTCCACAAAAATGAGAAACACCAACTCTTATGTTCAGGATTAAATAAATAAAGCAAGACAGTCTTAGAGCAACCAGTAAAAGGATGCCTACCAGCTGATGGTTTCTCAATTCAGTGTCTTGTTCATATACAACTCCTAATTCATTTTTGTGATTTCCTAAATGCTGTGCGATCGTCAATTTTGAGATACAGTTTATAAGAGATCATCTTTACTGTACAATCAGCTGGAAAAATAAACACTTGATTAGGGCTTATTTTCTATTCTTTCATCAAATATCCTCTAAAATGGCATCAATTTCATACATCTCAAATTCAGCCCAAATAAGCAAGATTATAGCAAGTACTGTGACAGATGTGCATATCCAACAAGCCATAAGCTGGCTTCCCAGGCAAGTCCAATTCTTGGCCAGGCAAATGGCTAACCCTCAGCAGCTTACACCTGCTCCCGGGTTAAGTAGCCAAGAGGCCCCGTGCAGATGGATATTCAGCCACAAACTCCTCATGACAACAGCATGCAGTGAATGCTTGTCCACACTGTCCTTCCCCTTTCATTCCCAGGAGGTTTTATAAAGCCGGCTCCTTTTCCTAAGCCTGAGTGTCTCCTTAACAGCCAATGAGCTCCTCATTAATAGACCCAAGTTTCCTGTTAATGGAGGCGTAGATGATGGAGGGTTGCCTGGAGCCGTGTGCCCCAGGACCATAAGCCAGTGCCTTCCTCCCCTCCCTGCTCCTGTCTGCCATAAGGTGGCTGGACTGATAATACAGACCCTTGTCACTTCAGGGCAGCTCTGCAGTGTGACACCCCAACTCCCAGCACAAGAAAAACTGCGACTTCTTTCATGTTGCAATCATATCTTTTAGAAGTCTATTGGTGCTTGGTACTTGCCCACAATTTTTTTTTAAAAAAAGAATCCACAAAAACCATTGAAAACTGCAGATGAGAGCAGAGAAGGGCACAAACTCTCAGGGAGGCAAGTCATCATTATTTCTGAAAGCTTTAATAGTTGCTGTCCTCTGACCCAGTAATTGTACTCCTGGGACTCCTCCGAAAGAAATTATCAAAGGCAAACAGAGACTCAGGCATAAATAAGTTCCAAAGCACTGTCAAGTGGAAAACCAAGTCTTTAAGCACGTAATGTAATAAGGAGTAGGCAACACAGCATGAACAGGTCACTAAAGTCTTAGAACTCTTGAGTGTAGTAAGAAAAAGTGAACATATTACTGTTAATTAGAAAACCAAGATACACATTCACTTCAACCACACAGATGTTTGGCACCAAAAAAGTCTTAAGGGTACTCCTACCTCTAGGGAATTAAATGATGATGGAACTTTCCTTTTCTTCCTCATCCGAATGACCACACAAAGCACTTGCTCCTCCACTCATCCTTTCTTGACATGCACACCATGTGACACTTGCATTACAATCACAGAGAACATGACACACCCATAGTGAATGCTCTGGGGGCCGAGCCTGGGTTTCTAAATCACAGCTTCTCCATGCAGGGGCCGCTTCAACAGATCCTGAAATATGGACTGGGAAGAAGTCTGGGCTGCGAAGGGAGAATGCCATGAACAAATCCCACAGTCATGAGATTTGGCCTCCTAGGGAAGCAATGTAGCCAGGTCAGGTGTAAGTCAGGTTGAGTGGGGCTCTTACTCCCCAGAGCATGTGCTGCTGGTCTCCATCTAAAGGACAGGGAGGAGGGAGAAGAAAGTGATAAAGCTGGTGCCTGAAAATATGAAGTAGGAAGACGTCCACCTCCTAGCACAGGTAAATAGGTATGCAGTAAATTAGGGTGGTTGGATGGGTAGATGGATAGATAAGTACATGGGTGGTTGTACGGACAGATAGGTGTGTGGACGGATGGGTGGTTGAACGAGTGGATGGATGGATAAGTAGGAGGGAGGTTGTATCGATATATGGGTGGGTGGGTGGATGGATGGGAGGATAAGTGGATATGTGGATGGGAAGGTGAACAGATGGCTGGATGAGAGGCTCAGATCCAGAGAAGAGGTCATAGAAACAGTTTACAGTTGAGGCGTTGCAGGAAACCCATAAGCCAAAGTTAGGTAAATACCCACTCACACTTGTGCTTTGTGTCACCCAGAACTCATAACTATTCCATCAAAACAAAGGGACCCTCCTCACAAATCCATTAGCAACCAAGTGCCTGACAGCACACCAAGAAGCACAAATGCATTCAAATTCACTCCACCACTAAGCAGACACATTGAATCTGCACTGGGTGAAAGGAAGGATCCCCTCCCATTCCTTTCATCTCCAACACCAACACTCTGCTGTTCCTTTGGCAGTCTCAGCTCCCCAGGGTTGAGTAGGACTTTCAGGGTCACCCATCCTGGAAAGACAAAGGCAAGTCTTCAGTCCTCGGCCCCACAGCTCCTCTCCAAAACATGAGATTCTAATCGCCAGTACATACCAGCACCCCACCTCCCTTCCACAGAGCCACTCCTTGCCAGAGAGTTCATTATCAAAGGCAAACAGACATTTTTCTCTCTCCGCTCATGCTAGCAAGGACAACAACAGTATACCCTGAAAAGACCCTATCTTCCAGGGCTGTGTTGCCCACTCCCTGTGCTCTCACAACCACAAGCTCCCATTCCCACCTCCAGGGTGTGACTAGAATCCTCCTCTAGTGAGAAGTGATACAACCAAGGCTGGTCACGTTTACAAGTTATTCGCAGGAATACAGAATCAGGGTTGAATGTCTTCAGGTTACTTAAAAAGGAAGACTGTAGACTTTAACAGATGTGCTAACCACATGAGAGCACAGACAATGGTTAAATGAAGGAAAGGGAGACAGACCCAGATGTTTAGGCACTGACCTTTGCCCAGGTCCAGGCTCCAAACCTTCATGAGGCCAAGGTGGACCCTGATGCTCCAGCAACTGCCCCAGAATCCTTCCCATAAATGGCTTCTCCTGAGCAGGTGACTTGTGATTTATAACTTACATGGGTCTCCTCTAAGACCCAGGTAACTGCCCAATGCCACTGCCTTTTGCTCCACTCACTTCCACCCTGAAAATAACACTCTTCACTCTGGGTGCACTTGGTGGGCAACCCCCTCCTGGGAAGTGAAGTAGCCAGGACTTGAATTGGCCTGCATATGGAATGTGAGCATTGCAAAGTAGCTAGGTTCACTATGCTACAGCACCAGCCCCTGGCAAACTTTTTTTTTTAATGGTAGTATAGCAAGTTAAGCTGTGCTTGGGACACCTGCACTCCACATCAGAGTGCTAGTTCAAGTCTCAGCTACTCTGCTTCCAAGTCCATCTTCCTGTTAATGCATCTGAGAGGCAGATGATGACTCAAGTTTCTGGGTCCCTGCCACCCACATAGCAGTTCCTGGCTCAGCCCCAGCTACTACGGGCATTTAGAGAGTGACCCAGCAGATGGAAGTTCTCTTTCTCTCTCTTTTTCATTTCTCCACTCTGCCTTTCAAATAAATATTTTGAAAATTTAGTAAGTGACTATACTTACTAAATTTTTTTGCACTCCCTTTGTACTCACAAGTTTTGAATGACAACTGTATACAACATTAAAAATCTTCCAGACTCCTGGCCTTGAGGCTCCAGTGTCTTACAGTCCAGACCACACCTGCTGATGTTCTTATGCTCACCTGAACCCTTACTTGGTCATCACCCTGGGCCCTCACTTCTTCCTAATCCTCCTTAAAGCCCCAATCCAGTGTCATCTTTCCCCTCCACTGCAGCCTAAACACCCAAACACCACACTTTCCAAAGCAACAAGCACACAAAACCCCCTGGGGAAAGATGGTCTAGTTCCTCATTTTCTCACCTCTGTTTAAAAAAACATGATCATCAAATATTTCCAGTTGGCTCAAACTGTTACTTAGCCTTAATGCATCCATCTAACATGGAAAAATAAAAAAGATAACTGGAGGATTTATTTTTTAATGGAAATCTATGGTATCACAATGGCAACATTTTCCATACACTGGGGGCAGTTACTGTAATCTTATCAAGTGAAAGAACAAAATCTATTTCCCTTGGTGAGAGTTACTTGACCTAGAAATTGGTGATTCCCAGTAGGTTTCCTAAGAGACATCAAAGAACCTTAATAGAACACATGGATCTATCTTATCTTAGGAGCCAGCGGAGAGAGGCGATGGTGAAATTCTGATAGGCTTCACCTACAGGAGGTGAGTGGGAGATCACCAGCGGCCTATGACAGGTACCTAAAGCCTTTAAAAGATCCACACTTGCTTAGTAGGTAAAGCTGCCCTATGGGCACCAGCTCAAGTCCTAGCTGCTCCATTTCCAGTCCAGCTCCCTACTACTGCACCTGGGAAAGCAGTGGGAGGTGGCCCAAGTACTTGGACCCCTCTACCCATGTAGGAGACACAAACAAGGCAAGTTCTTGGCTCCTGGCTTCAGTTTGTTGCCTGCCTGGCCATTGGTGCCACTTGGGAGGTAAACCAGGGACGGATGCACTCTCTCTCTCTCTGCTTCTCTGCAGCTCTGCCTTTCAAATAAACAAATCTTTTTAAACTGTTGGTGGGAATTTAAAAGAAAGCCATAATTGTTTATTCATAACCACTCTATAGAAAACAAATATGAAGACAATCCTACAACCTAGTTACAAAAAAAAAAATCAGACATAACTTCAACATCTAACAAATACATGGATGACTGTCATCTGCTATATTTATTCAGTCTATACTTTCGCAAAGAAGGTTCAGGATGGACTTAGTGATGTTCAGCCTACTAGAGTGGATATAGCCATTAAAAATGTTGCTTGTAAAAATGTCTGAAGCAGAACAAAACTACTGCTGTGTCAAGGGAGAAAGGGGAATGTCAAATTCCCAAAACACACAATTACGAGCACTTTGAGCAATCACGTTCCCATGTAGAAAACTTCTAGTGATTTTTACCAATTCATTTTAAGTAATATTTATATAGTTGAGAAAGATATACAGGCCCATGGGGGCCTCTGATTAGGGTGGGGAAGGTCAGGTATGGAGAAAAGTGTGTGGAACAAATGTTTCAGTGTTTTTTTTGCCACTGCTGTGTCAGCAGGGGAGGAGGAAGATGGGCTGCTCCTTGTTGTCAAACTATATTAGCACCTGGGATGGGAGAAGGTCCTTTGATGATGCCTTAGAGACTCTGATGTGGAAGAAGAGTGTTCCATGCGTGTTGCTTGAATGGATTTGATAATTCTGAGAAGTTGTTGGTTTTGTTGCACTAGGCTTAAGAAAATCTTTGCAAAGGCAATTGGTTGACAAAGTCCACTTTTGTGCATCCAGAGGCCCAGGACATGCTGCAAAGCTTGTCCAGGAGAATTGTTCTACTTCCATCCTCTGAAGAGCCACTTGATGTCCCCTGTTGGCCTAAATGAGTGGGCTATGATGACCTCTAGGTACATCTAGGCATGTTGTCCAGCAGTGAAGAGGCCCAGTTCCTATACATGTACTCCATGGTCAGACCATACCGCCTGTGATTTTTGCCACAGCCAGAGTCTGAGTCCAAAGGTCTAGGTGGGGGGTCCCCAAGAAAGCTCACCTGGGGTGACCTCCGACTTGATTCTTGTGTGTGCCAGCCAGTGCAGGGCCAGGTTTGGTCTGTCATCTGCACCAGCCAATGCACACACCAGTGGATGCAGCTGCCTGGTCAATTCTTCTCCAGCCTCATTATCTCACATAAATCTATGGGTGCTGCAGCCCAGCACGAGATTCTCTGTAACATCACTGGCAGTGGCAATGTGATGGTGGAAAATGTGACAGTTTTTCCCTTCGATTTTTACGTCTTTTCCAATTAATGAGCTTAAAGAGCTCATTTTAAAAACACATCTTTCGGGAAATACAGAAACCACACAGGACAAGGGTGGCAGGGCGGGGTCAGGCATTCCCTATCACACAGCTCAGAGAAAATCACCTGTTCTTGAGATATAAATAATGGTCATATTACAGCACAAAGGGAAGACCAGATGTGGGGAATGCAGCGAGGCTATGGATGCAGCGACCCAATGCATGTGCCTGAGAATCTCTTACACGCAGGACCCAAAGGCTGCAGGCAGGTGGCCACAACCTGGCTTCTTCACCTGACAGGATTATGAGAGAAAAGGGACAGGCACACGTAACGGTGGAAATGAAGAGCATGCTCCGAGGGTTGCTTCGTAGAGGGATACAGCATTCCCCTGTGCTTACAGACTCATCCTTGGTCGGCCTGCCTAAGGAGCTCCCCATAACAGCTGGCCAGAGCAGGGGAGTGCTCTGAAGACCCTGACTGCGGCTCCAGCCCTGTTTGCAAGGCAGTCCCTTGGCCTCTCCCCTCTGGTTCTCCTAAAATGGGAAGGGTCTTGGTGGAGAGGGGGTCTTTGGTTATGAGTAACAGAACTTCACTGGAACTGGCACAATCTGGAGCCTTTGTCGGGAAGTACCTGGGGCAGGTTAGGGGCTGGAGGGAGTGGTGGTAGAGTCCTGGCTAGCCAGGCCATGTCTCTGTCACATTTCCTTCTCTGCTGACCCACTTTCCACATTGTTCTGAGGTCGCTTAACATCCTTGCTGTCTTGGCATCCATTTTTAGACCTGCTGTGTTATTTGAAACCTAGCTGCACCCCGTCACCCTTGGCCTGGTTAAAAACCTTCCCTCCCTGGGTGGTGAACTGTGACACAGTCCATGCATTCCTCACCCCACTGACCCCAAACCCAAGCGGCCCTAGAGCTGCTCACCACATTAGGACCTAAGGTCAACACTGAAGTTTCTCCTCCATGTAAGTGTCTCTAAGTACCAATCCACAATCCCCAAGAGGACACCTGGGGCCGTAATACAAGCCGTAACCCAAAGGTCCTCTCTGTCGCCCCACCTACCACTCACTGCCTAAGCTCTCTGGCATGCCCAGATTTCCAAGTGTCTCCAATTGGCGGCCCCATCTCTTTGTGAATTACAAGCAGTACACTTATTCTAGTTCATATATTTGGGTTTCCCCTCCTTACGCAACTCACCTGAAGTTTAAACCCAAATGTCCCCAGCTCAGGGCTCTCCTAGAAAGAGGCTATCCTGGCTTACAGCCACTCCCAACAGAGACCTCAAGATCAAATTGGAATGAAATTGGAGGCCAGTATGGTGGCACAGCTGATGTTGCCATAGCCTGCGATGCCAGCATCCCATATAGGCACTGCCAGCTTAGGTCCCAGCAACCCTATTTATTTTTTTTACAAGATTTATTTATTTTTATTGGAAAGTCAGATATACAGAAGAGAGGAGGAGAGACAGAGAGGAAGACCTTCCATCCGATGATGCACTTCCTAAATGACTGCAACGGATGAAACTGCACCAGTCCGAAGCTAGGAGCCAGGAACCTCCTCTGGGTCTCCCACACAGGTACAGGGACCCAAGGCCTTGGGCTGTCCTCAACTGCTTTCCCAGGCCACAAGCAGGGAGCTGGATGGGAAGCAGGACAGCTGGGACACGAACCAGTGCCCATTTGGGATCCCGGCACGTTCAAGGCAAGGACTTTAGCTGCTAGGCCACCATGCTGGGCACAGCACTACTTCTAATCCAGCTCCCTGTTAATGGCTTGGGAAAGGCAGCAGGGAAGGGCTCAAGAGTTTCTGGGTCCTTGCCACGCACGTAAGAGACGTGGGTGAAACTCCTGGCTTCGGCCAGAACGAGTGCTGGTTGTTGTGGCCATGGGGTAACTGAACTAGGGGATAGAAGGTCTTTCTCTGTAATTTTAATTTTCCAAATAAATGAATCCTGTTTTTAAAAATGGAAAGAAATCACAAGGTATGAGTTCTTCATGTGGACTGCTTCCAAGCCCACACCCGGGAGAATGCAGCTGCACACCTCCTGATCTCTTCTTGTCACAGCTCCTGCCCCGTGAGTAACTTCTGGGGTACCCTACTCAGGCTCCCTGGGGGGCTGAGACATCAGAAATGACTGTGTCCCTCTGGTGAGGGTGCTCTTCCTGGTGCAGATGGCGGCCTCTTCGCTATGTCCCTGCATGGTGGGAACACAGAAAGTGTTCCCTTGGGGGAGACCAGTTGCACCAGAAGAGCCTGTTGGAGTATGTCTTGTGGCGTGGTCACATAACACCTGAGGCTGGAGAACAGTAGTCACTTGGGTGGCTAAAGTGTGTAAACAATGGGACATGGGCGTCCTGGTGACAGGGTTTCCTACCTGCATCACAGCACACAGCAGCAGAAGGGCAGCACAGGGACCAGCAAGGAAACAGGAAGATGCAGGCAAGAGGATGAGCCAGCTTATGACAACTCGTGACACTTCCAGCAACATTAAGAACACATTTCCACAAAGAACACCCTCAATCCACCCCCTACCCGGAGACCTGAACCCTGGGCCCCAACACCTCTCCGTACTGCCACACTGGGAACCAAGCTTCCAATATCTGCACGTTTCTTTGGTTGCCAAACCACAGCTGGGTTCCATCCACACAACTTCATGAAACCTGGATTATATCCTAAAGGATCCATCCCCCAAAACCCGCACATTTGGAGTTAGAACTCAGTCCCCTGGCAATGAGCTACCTATGATTTTTACATCTTGTGTTCTCAGCAGAGGAATGACACGATTGGCTGAGCTTGGGTCAGGTGTCCAGCTCTGCTCCAATCAGTTGTGACCCCCCAAGGGAGGGCAGGTCAGTAGCACCAACACGGCTATCAGGCAGAGCCCATCCTGCCTGCCAGGCCTGTCTGTACTTGGCTACTGGAATGTAGAGTCACCAGGAATCAGGCCAAGAAGTACTGGCTCCCCTCTGGCAGATTTTCCCACAAAGCTGAACACTTCTTGAGGGCAAGGGTAGCGGCTGACTTATTCATTGTTGCTTCATCTCATTACTGGGCACATAAATGATGCTCAGTGTCTTTATTGCTGCTTTATACATACAGGAGGCTGGACTTGCTTGGCGCAGGACAGGGACATTATGCTGCAAAGATACAAACAGATGTATATCTGTCTCTCCTCCTCTCTGTACATCTATCTGACTTTCCAAAAAAAAAAAAAAAAAAAACTACTGGAGTAAAGTACTATTAATAAATTCTTCAGGAAAGAGAGATACTTCAATTATGCTGGGAAATGAAGTATGGGTGTATAGCATGGTGAATCCTGGTGAATACAATTTTAATCATAATCATCTGTAAAAAAGAAAAAAAGAAAAGGGCTGGCACTGTGGCAAGTGGTTTGAACTGCTACCTGCAAAAACCAGCATCCCACATGAGCACTGGTTCGAGTCCTGGATTCTCTTCTACTGACCAAGCTTCCTGCCAATGCACCTGGGAAAGCAGTGGCAGATGCACCCAGTGCATAGGCCCCTGCTACATATATGGGATCGAGTTCTAGGCTCCTGGCCCCAGCTTGCCCAGTCTCAGCTGCAGCAGCCATTCAGGGAATAAACAAGTGGATGGAAGCTATTCAGGATATATGCATATCTATTAGCAGGCTAGAGCTGGGAGTGGGCAGGGGGAAGCCAGCATTTGGGAGAAGGACAGCATCAATTCACGTGGAGGTAATGAAAGCTCAAGGGAGGCAGGGATGATCATGGGAACACTGAAGAGGAAGTCTAGCCAGAACTGCATTAAGGATGGTCCTGGCCAGTAGTGCCAAAATCCAGATCAGAGCAGGAAGATGACTGAAAGCACAGACAAGTCCCTGGAGCTTCACCAGTTCTAGGAGGACAACTTGGGCCTAGATCCTTTTGTTCCTCTTGCCTGTGGGCTTTTGCAGATAACAAGTGCAGAACACATTTCCTTAGGGCTACTGACACAAGCCCCACCAACACATCAAAAGCACACATTGATTTTCCCACAACTCTGGAGGCCACAAGATTAACATTCAGGTGTCAGCATGGCCATGCACCAATTCCCCTTGACACTCCCAAGCTCTAAAGGAAGATCCCTCCTTGCCTTTTGCTACATTCTCAGCGCAGCCGGTGAGCCTGAGCCTTCTGTAGGCTGGTGGAGACGCTGCCCAAACGATCATGTGATGTTTTCCTGCACATCCCAGTCTGTGTCCACATTGCTTTCTTCTTATAAGGACAGCCGTCACTGGAGTACGGCCAGCCTCAATCCAGAATGAACTCAGCCCAACTTGATTACATTTTACAAATACCCTCATTCCAAATAGGGTCACGTTCTGAGGTTCTGGGCAGATGTGAATGTCGGGAGACTCAGCTTACACTGTGCAGATATCCGAGTTATGCTCACCCTCACGAGTTGGCCTCAGAGGCAAACTGCCAAATGACAGCCTACTCCACTCCACACACAGCTGTTGCCAGAGGAGGCATCCCTACTCCAGAGTAATATGAGACTAGTGACTTCCCAAAACCCTTCCAGTTCACGCATGAGGGGTTCAAGTCTTCTCAAAGACTCCTGCCGTACTGAGTTCCCCATTCAGCCCTCTCTTTTCACTCCCACTGCCAAGTTCCAGGTTCAGCCCTGGTTGCTTCAAAACTGATGGGAGATACAGCTTTCTCAGCACGCCCTTCACTGCCTGTCCTTGCCTAAAAGCAAAGCTGTGTATTCCCCTCCTGAACCTCCAAAATAACCTTTCATTTATTCTCAATTTAGGCCAGACTGCCCCTTCAAACATAGCCAGCACATTCTCACCCCTGAAGCCACACACACCCTACAGCACAGAATCCATACTGCATTAGTATAGCCAATCCACATGCAGACACACTTGATTCTTAACCTCAAACCTCTCATCGCCCTGCACCAGGACCCACCCTGCACGGGAAGGGCACAAAGATTACCTGGAGGCTGTGGAATGAGATGGATTCAAATCTGATCCCTGCCTCTCACGTCAAAGAGCTGAGTGGATTCCTTAATCTCCAAAACTGCTAAGTGGAAACAATACAATCTACTCCATAGGGCTAAGGTCGGGATTAAGTGACACAATGAATGCAAACTGCTTGTGCAACAACTGACAGAAAGTGTGGATACATGTCAACAAGACTGCTTTATTTTCATGCATCTACGTTTTGCTTTTAGGCAGAGCAACAAGGTAGGGATCTTGTATCCTTCTGGCACGTAGCAACATGCCACACCCAGTGTGACTTGTGTCAGTGCAGGTGCATTTAGCTTCACCCCACCCATTTTCTCCTCCTGACTGCTCAGAGACAATGTTTCTGGAAGTTTGGGGAGAGTGTTTATACCACAGAAAAGGAATTAAAACAGGGATGGGAAGTCCTTTCAACTGTTTCACCTCCATGCTGTGCTGTTCAGCCACACCTTCCCCTTCTGTTATCCAAGTTTCTCTGGACTCCGCCCACTTAGCACCCTGAGCAAATACACCCTGCAACCCCCAACCTCTGATATTTCATGGCTGCAAAGACTGGGATCAAGATCGTGCAGGTGATTTGCCACAGTCAGAGAGCTGGGAATGGATAGACCCTGGGCAGAACCAGCTCATGCCCATCTTCTACAGGACATGCTGAAACCAGTCTGAGCCTTGGTTGTCGCTCCTGCTAACCAAGGATACAAATGCCTGCCTCCAGGGGCGGCTCTGGAAACAGAGGAGCAAGGACCAGGCTGATGGAAAAGCCCAGGTGTAGGATAACGCATGGTAGCTTCTGATAGCCTATAGCAATGGGGCTGAACAGTTCAGTTTGAGGCACATGCGCCCCAGGGGCAGCCACTTTCACTGCCAGGTTTGAGTCTTTTCTTTTTGTTTTTTAAAGATATATTTATTTTGATCAGAAAGTCAGAAGAGGAGAGAGAGAGAAAGATATTCCATTCGATGATTCACTCCCCAAGTGACTGCAATGGCCGGTGCTGTGCCAATCCAAAGCCGGGTGCCAGGAACTCTTCCAGGTCTCCCATGCGGGTACAGGGTCCCAAGGCCTTGGGCTGTCCTCAACTGCTTTCCCAGGCCACAAGCAGGGAGCTAGATGGGAAGTGAAGCTGCTGGGGTTAGAACCAGCGCCCATATGGGACCCTGGCACGTTCAAGGCGAGGACTTTAGCCGCTAGGCTTCCGTGCCGGGCCCCAGATTTGAGTCTTTAAGAGAAGCCAGACATTCTGGATCAGGGTACTGCAGTTCTTGATGTGAAATGATGGTGAAGGAATGGAGTCTGAAACATAGTAAGCCAAACAAGCATCTGCAGGGTGGTTTCTGCCCAGGCATCACCACATGTATGACCTTTAATCCAACAACAGATGTACAGGACTGACTCAGCTACCAGGAAGCTTCTCCAGATTCTTAGGCTGGGATCAGAGAGTCCCCACTCCCAAGTGACTGCCCTAGCCCCACCGCTACCTGCTCTGTGCCAGGCATGCTGCAACCACATCTCAGCTAGGCTGCCTCCCCAAGCAGTCCAGTCAGCCCTGGAATGTGCCCGCCTGTGCCCTGCAGCGAAACCGCGTCCCCACCCAGAGCTCAGGAGGCAGGATGAAGCACTGAGCCAGTGCTGAGCCTGTCATGCCTGCAACGACACTGCTGCAGGGCTGGGCTGACCTAGGCTGACCTCGGGATGTGTGACTCCCAGCTCTCCTGAGGGGATGCAGGCCAAGGTGGGCTGAGCAGGCTGGTAGGGGGCACTGGACTGGCCAGGACAGGAAATCTAGCAACAGGGCTTAAGAGTTACAGAGCAGATGGACAAGGGCAATTCTAACAGCACTGCCCACCTGCTCTTCTTCCCTGGTGCCAATGAAAGTTATTTCCTAGCAATCCTTCCTCTCCCGCCCTTGGCCTTGTCCTAAACACTCCTCATCAGAAAACACCCAAGTCCTGGTAGAGTTACTAAGATTCTGAGAACATTCAAGAAAGCCTCAGAACAGCGGGCCCTTCCAGAAACAAAGATGCTACAGTGATGTAAAACACCCCTGAAATTTGCCCAGTCTCAGGTCAGGTAGTGTTGCTGGCCCCATCACAGCTGTCTGCGTCTGGTGCCAGCGCCGATTTGCTGTGTAGCTTGGGGCAGGCTACCTGTATTATGTTTTTGCCATTTGGAAAAGAGACAGTAAGGGCCCCCTTGTATGACTACTGTTATGAATGGCATTACAGAGACTCTTGCTGTGACAGCAAAGATTCTACCTGTTTCCCAGGTGAGTGCACCTGTTGAGCGAATGAAGAACAGTGTGACATGTTACCTGCCACATAGTAGGGTGCTTCTTGATTTACTATGGAACTAAACCTTCCTTGGTGGATGGTTTGCAGTTTTAGTAATGAAATCCACATGTGCTCAGGGTCCTTTTTTCAACCCACATGGCACTGTGCTTAGAGAAAATGACCCATATTTCTATATATGGGTTCTGAGTGGTTTAAGTCAATCAGCACATTCCATCCCTTGGCAATAGGGGCTGGAACAGCAACAGCCAAAGGCCCAAGCTCAGGAGAGCAAGACGTGGAAGAGTGTCCTGTCTTCCCACTGGAGACAAATGAAGGAATTAAAGGAAATTAAAGGCTAACTTGTAGAGGAGTCAGCCTTGACACGAGACTGTCTCCACAGGGTGCAGAGAGGAGACCAGAACACCTGCTGCCCCAATGCCAAGCTTGAGCTGCCGGATCAAGTCTCACCCCAAACCAGTCCATTCTAGATTTTACACTACATGAGGCAGCGTGAATCTTCTTTTCATGTTTTGTGAACCAAAGGAATTATGACAGATGTGCACATCTCAAAAATGAAGAATCGAAGATCACTCATGGTTTCCAACAGCATCAGACAAAACTTGTTGACTTGCCTTTCAAGGAAAATCATGGATTGGAAGAAACTGTACATCTTTTACCAAGTGGTCAAACAGCATCACTACATCACCACCTGTGAGACTGCTGCTGTCCTGCCTGCCTGGCTAGAATGGCACTGGAGATGCATCTCATTCTCTATGCAATGTTCTGGTTGCAACTGTTGGACCTGAGTCTAATCATGAGAACAATTCTGATAGATCCAGAACATTCTACATCATAGTCAGCCTGGACTCTCCACGAAATCAGAGGGACTGTTCTAGTTGGTCACAGGACCTGACCTTCCAATCCTGCATGTAAACTTTAACTGGATCCAAGCAGAAACAAGCAGGCAGGCAGGGACACCAACACGAGGTTTAAAAACAACTTTTTTGGGGGGAGGAGTAGGTGTTGTGGTGCAGCGGGTTAAGTCACCATTTTGGACACTTGCATCTTGTGTCAGAGTGTTAGTTCAAGTCTTGACTATTCTGTTTTATATCCAGCTCTGCACTAAAGAGAAGATAGTGCATGATGATCCAAGTATTTGAGACCCTATCTCCTGGGTGAGAGACCCCCCAGTGGAGTTTCACATTCCTGGTTTTGGTCTGGCCCAGCCCTAAGTGTTGTAGGCATGTGGAAAGCAAACCAGTGGATGGAATATCTTTGTCTCTGTTTTTCAAATTAATAGATAAATCCTTATGAACACTATGTTGGGGGAGCAGGTGTTGGGTTTGGTGGTTAGATGCAGCTTGAGATGCCCACATCTGGGTTTGAGTCTCAGCTCCACTTCCAATGCCAGTTTCCTACTAATGTGTCCCTTAGGAGGCAGCAGGGGATGGACTAACTAGCTGGGTTCCTGTTACCAACGTGGGAGGTGGGACTGAGTTCCTGGCTCCTGGCACAGGCCTGGTGCAGCCGCAGTCATTGTGAGCCATTTGAGGAGTAAACCAATACATGTGTGCTGTTTTTTTCTCTTTCCTTTCTCTCTACAACCCAAATAAATAATAAAAAAAAAATGGGAGTTGATTTTAGCATTCAGCATATGTTGGATGAATTCAAGTCGATTTTCTTGTGTGTGTGTGTGTGTGTGTGTGTGTGTGTACTTTAAAATTTACTTACTTTTATCTGAAAGGAAGATTTTAGAGAGAAGAAGGAGAGTTAGAGATCTTCCATTCACTGGTTCACTTCCTAAATGGCCACAACTGCCAGAGTTGAGCTGATCTGAAGCCAAGAGCCAGGAGCTTCTTCCAGGTCTCCCATATGGGTGCAGGGATCTAAGGACCTCATCCTCTGCTACTTTCCCAGGCCATGAGCGGGAAGCTGGATCAGAAGTGGAGCAGTAGGTCTAGCATAATGGCCCAGTGGCTAAAATCTCGCCTTGCAAGTACTGGTTTCCCATATGAGCGCGAGTTTGTGTCCTAGCTGCTCCACTTCCTTTCCAGCTCCTTGATTATAACCAGGGAAAGCAGTAGGATGGCCCAAAGCTAGGGGACCCTGCACCTTCCACTCAGGGTGGAAGACCTGGAAGAGACTCCTGGCTCCTGGTTTCGGATCAGCTCAGCTCCACCACTGTTGCCATTTGGGGAGTGAACCAGTTCATGAAGCATCTTTCCTCTGTATCAGCCTCTGTAAATATGCCTTTCCAATCAAAATAAAATAAATCTTAAAGACATAGTAAAGAAACAATAAAGTAATAAAAGGAATGAGAACTACACATAAAGCATATTTGCTGTATACCAAGGCACAGTGACTATTCTGAAGAAAAGCACTGAGGTCACTGGACTGGGTGTTTAATTACCCCACTCTCACGGAACACAGCTATTTCTTGAATGCCTGACCAAATGTGGTTACTCAGTCATAGGAGTCTAGTAAGCTTTTCTAGAAATTGAACAATGGTGCCTGTTACTTCAAGGGAAATAGTGTTGGTTGTCAATGAGAAATTTGAGATCTCAGGCAAAAGTTACAATTTTTGAAAAATTTTGCATCTACCATCATGAATGTCACAGTGTCCCAACAATTAAAGGGTTTCTGATGAGTTCAATATTCAAATTAATAAATCTGACTTCTGGATACTATAAAACAAAATATGCCCACCTGTTAGCATAGCTGCATTTAACTCAGTGAAGCAATATGATGTTACAGAGTCATGCACAGGTAAATACACCCTCTCGAAGCGTAACATGGATTAACCCTTGCTGATAAGATTTCAGATTTTAATACTCCTTGCAGTGAACCCTGACATGAAGGGGACTCACAAAAACATGCAATGCCCTCTTCTTGCCAGTTGTTATGTTCTGAAAAATATGATTTTTGTCATAAAAATGTTCTGAGTGATCTGAATATGCCATACATTTTTATGGTTATTTTAAATTAATAAACATACTGCTACAAGATATAAACCACACAAAAACTTCGGGATCCTCCAATTGTATACTATTATATACAATATTATAGTATGATGGAGGGGCCAGCATGGTGACATAGCAGGCTAATCCTCCATGCTGTGGTGCCAGCATCCTATATGGGGGCTGGGTTCCTGTCCCAGCAGCTCCACATGTGTTCTGGCTCCCTGTTTCTGGTCTGGGAAAGCAGTCGAGGATGATCTAAGGTCTTGGGATCCTGCACCCACATGTGGGAGACTCAGAAGCAGCTCCTGGCTCCTGGATTTGGATCAGCTCAGCTCCAGTCATTGTGACCACTTGGGTAGTGAACCAGTGGAGGGAAGACCACCCTGTCTCTCCTTTTCTCTGTAAAGTTTGTCTTTCAAATAATGTAAATAAATCATCTAGAAGAAAAAGAGTACAAAGGAGTTCTGAGACCAACAAGTTTGAGAACCACTGGTATAGAAAAACGACCCTATCCCTTAGTGACATGCTGCAGTGCTCAGGGTGAAGTGACACCGAGTTTGCAGCTTACCTCTCTACGGCAGGCAAGAATGCGGTATGTGTATTTATACAGAGAAAGATGAAGGGAGCAGGCCAAGGTAAGACTCCTACAGGATTCTTTGTACTTTTTTCAACTTTTCTATAAGACTGAAGGTTTCAAAATTTTAAAATGAGATCAATATAAATGATACGTCAATGTAAGGATCCCTTAGAAGCCAAAATCCAGCCAAGGAGGAGTAAGTTAAGGGCACCTGCTGGATGGAAGCCCTGAACTGCAGATTATGACACTGGGGTGAGGGGTGGGGGATGAATATCAAGTTCAGGAGACACAGCCCAGGGCAGTGCTGCTTTAGCTGCAGCTTGGGTGAGCAAGTCTGGACAGCTCATTCATACACAGGCTTCTGGGCCCAGCTCCCGAGGTGCTCATGCTGCAGGTGTGGGGGACTTGAGAATTCACCTGGAATAAATATCCAGGTGAGGTGCCAACTTAGGCTGGGTGACTACACGTTGTCAGGGACAGCGCTGTTTTCATTTGCTGGCATGGCTGCAAGAGGGATGTTTCCTGTCTCCTGAAGAGTGTTCATTTTAAGTACACACCAACACGTCAAATGAGAAAAAGAATGGAACACAGAAGCAATACTGCTTCATAAATTTGAAAAATCTACTGGAATGAGGTAGATTCTAAAATACTGATCCATGAAGACAGAAGAAACCTACACCACTATATAATTCAAGCCAGCGATTTAAAACCTACACATATAAAAGGGCCTTTGGAGCTGGCATTGTGGAACAGGGGGTTAAGTCACAGCTTGCACTGCCAGCATCCCATATAGGCTCTGGTTTGAGTCCTGGTTATTCCACTTCAAATCCAGCACCCTGCCAATGGCCCAAAAGCAATGGAAGAGGCCCAAGTGAATATAAGTGAAGAGAGGCCTCCCTGCATCCATAAAGGGAGACCAGGATGCAGCTTCTGGTTTCAGGCTTTGGGCTGGTCCAGCATTAAACTTTTTGGCAATATGGGGAATGAAACTGTGGATGGAGGATCTCTTTCTCTCTCAAATAAATAAATACATCTTTAAAAAGAGAGTGAGAAAGAAAGAAAAGGCACCTTGCCCTGATGATTTTGTTAAGAGGTTCTACTAACCATTCAAGAAAGAAATTCAGTATTGGACAAACTATTTTAAAGTACAAAAAGAGATGACACATCCCTCACTTGGATGGCACAATCTTGATACCCAAACCAAACAGGATAATAAAGCGAATACCATCAGAAAATGCCCCACAAAAGGAAAACTAAACTAGGACCAGTATTGTGGCACAGGTATAGAAGGAAAAGACCTCAAAATTATAATGGATACACAGGACAAACCAACAGTCAATATATTGGAAAGCATCTCTTTGCAGATCTGTAACAAGACATTTCTACCACTTTTTTTTTTTTCCAAATTGTATTGGAAGTATTACCAAGAAGAAATAAGGAGACGGGACTAAGGGGCATCAAAATTAGAAAGAAAGGAGTAAAACTAACCATGTTTCTAGGTGACATGGAAAGCCTAACACTCCACCAAGAAGCTTTCAGAATTGATACGCCAAATCAGTAAAACCACAGAATATAAAACCTACATATAAAAACCAGTAGCATTTTTATATTCCAGGACTGATCTTGCTTAAAGAAAATTCAGGAAAGTCCCATTTATATTATCTACCCCCAAAAACCAAAGATTTAGTAATAAATTTAACCAGAAAAGTATATCCATAATGAAATTTAAATATTGGCAAAATAAATAATTAAGATCACAGAAAAATGGAAAGATGTTCCTTGCTCATGAGTTGCAAAAGTATCATTACAATGTTTACAATAAGCAATCTACAGATGCAATGCCCTCTCTATCAAAATATCAATGACGTTCTTTAAAGAATTAGAAGGTACAATCCTAAAATTCATAAGGATTCACAAAAGACATGGGATAGCCAAAGAAACGGTGAGTGAAAATAACCAGACTAGAGGTATCACATACCTGATTTAAAAGAATTCAACAAAACTATAGCAGCCAAACATGCTTTTTTTTTAAAGATTAATTTGTTTTTATTGGAAAGTCAGATTTATAGAGTGGAGGAGAGACAAAGATCTTCCACCCACTGGTTCACTCCCTAAGTGGATGTGTTGGCTGCAGGAGAGCTGATCCAAAGCCGGGAGCCAGGAGCTTCTTCCAGGTATCCCACATGTAGGTGCAGGGTCCCAAGGCTTTGGGCCACCCTACTGCTTTCCCAGATCACAAGCAGGTAGCTGGATGGGAAGTAGAGCAATCAGACATAAATCAGCACCCATATGGGCTCCCAGCCATGCAAGGTGAGGACTTTAGCCACTAGGCTACCATGCCGGGCCCGACCCAAATGTGATTTTGACAAAGGTTCCAAGAAATTCCAATGGAAAGAGAAGAGTTTTTTGGTTTTTGTTTGTTTGTTTTTGCTTTTTTTATAATTTGGTAAGATTTATCTATTTTTATTTGTAAAGCAAAGTTAGAGAGAGAGAGACAGAGACAGAGAGACAGAGAATGAATAAGAGATATCTACCATCTGCTGGCTCACTCCCCAAATGGCTACAACAGCTGGGGCTGTGTCAGTCTGAAGCCAGAAGCCAGGAATTATATCCATGTCTTCCTCTTAGGTACTGGAGCTCAAACACTTGGGTAATCTTCCATTGTTTTCCTAGGTACCTTAGAAAGGAGCTGGACCAGAAGCAAAGCAGCCAAGACTTGAACTAGCAGCCACACGGGATCCTAGCACCACAGGCAGAAGCTTAGCCTGCTTCACTGTGGTGCTCGCCCTGACACCATGATACATTTCAATAAACCGTGCTGATGGCAGTGTTGTAATCAGCATGTTAAGCCTCTACCTGTGATGCTAGCATCTCACAAGAGCTAGTTCGAGTTCCAACTACTGCACTTCTAATTCAGTTTACACGTCTAGAGAAGCAGCAGAAGATGACCCAACACTTGGGCCCTCCTACCCTGCCCTGGTGGGAGACCATGATGAAGGTCCTGGCTTTGCTCTAGACTAGACTATCTCTGGCTAATTTGGCCATTTGGGGAGTAAAATAGTGGACAAAAGATATTCTCATTCTCTCCTCTCCTCTCCCTGATTTTTAAATAAATAAAGCCTTCTAAAAAGAAAATAAAGAAAAAAGAAATGGTGCTGGCAAAATTAGATGACATATGTAGAAGAATGAAATTAAAGACATAGCTCTCACCATATACAGAAATCAACTCAATTCCCAGTTGTAGACAATGGCCTAGGCTGCCTTGTACCTAGCCAAGTGTTACATAGCTGGGAGAAAAGCAGCCAATTGCTGATGGGGATCCTGGGCCTGGTTAATGCCAACTCTGTGTTAACTATACCAGTGTGCCAGCATAGTTGCCTATACCCCAGCCAGGTGTGATTAACAGCATTTCAGGACTATTGAAATCACTTGAGCAGAACCCTTGAAGTATGCGCTACAACGGGGACCCTGATGACATTGGGTAGTCGTCCCCCATCCCGGGGTGCTGTTGTGGTTGAGAGGTTGGGTGCAGCTTCTCCCCTAATTTCCACCCTTTCTCCAGAAACTGGAAGAAGAAAAAGAAAATCTGGAAACAATGGTATCACTTAGCCCTAATCCTCGATCCTTCTCACCCTAATCAACTATATAAACATCATCAAAAATAAATTAAATAGTATTAAAAAAGAAATCAACTCAAAATGGATCAAAGACCTAAATATAAAACCTGAAACTACAAAACTGCTAGATGAAAACCTAATGGAAACACTCCAAGACATTAGTGTAGGTGCTGACTTTTTGGAAAGACCCCCAAAGCACAGGAGATTAAAGCAAAGCTAGACAAATGGTCTGGCATTCAAAGGAAACAATGAAGAAGAAAGACTCAAAAACATGAAAGAAAGTATCTGCAAGCAACTATTCTGACAAAGGATTAATATCCAGAAAATATCAGCCACTCAAAAAAACTTAACAGCAGAGAAACAACCAGTTAAGAAATGGGCATAGAACTGGCACAGCCAATACTCAAAAGAAGAAATATAAATGTCCAAAAAATACGTTTAAAAATGCTGACAAAAGGCCCAGCACAATAGCAAAGTGGTTAAAGTCCTCGCCTTGCATGTGCCAGGATCCCATACAGGCGCTGGTTCTAATCCCAGCTGCCCTGCTTCCCATCCAGCTCCCTGCTGTGGCCTGGCAAAGCAGTTGAGGACGGCCCAAAGCTTTGGGACCCTGCACCTGTGTGGGAGACCTGGAAGAGCTCCTGGCTCCTGGCTCCTGGCTTCGGACTGGCTCAGCTCCAGCCATTGCTGGAGTTGGCCACTTTGGGAGTGAACCATCAGATGGAAGATCTTCCTCTCTGCCTCTCCTCCTCTCTGTATATCTGCCTTTCCAATAAAAATAAATAAATCTTAAAAAATTAAAATGTTTACATGACTAGCCATCAGGGAAACATAAATCAAAATAATAGTGAGGGGCCTGGCGCAATAACCTAGTGGCTAAATCCTTGCTTTGCATGCACTGGGATCCCAAACAGGCACCAGTTCAAGTCCTAGCTGCTTTACTTGCCATCTAGCTGCTGTGGGCTGGGAAAGCAGTAGAAAATGGCCCAAAGCCTTGGGTACCTGCAACCACATGGAGGATGCAGAAGAAGCTCCTGGCTCCTGGCTCCTGGCTTTAGATTGGCTCCGCTCTGGTAATTGTGGCCACTTGGGGAACAAACCAGTAGATGAAAGATCATTCTCTCTGTAAATCTGACTTTCCAATAAAAATAGATGAATTTTAGGGGAAAAAAAAAAAACCACAGTGAGATATTAACTCACCCTGACAGAAAGAATATTATTTAAAATAGAGCAACAAATCCTGGCGAAGAGGTGGAGAAAGAGAAATTCTTACAGGAAAGTATACCGGTGCAGCCACTGTAGAAAGCCATATGGAGATAACTTCAAAAATTAGAACTAGAACTGCCTTATGATCTTGCAATCTCACTGTTAAGCATATGTCAAAGAGACATGAACCCATTGTATCAGTTACCGAATCCACCACACTTGTCAAAACAGGGAAACATGAAACCATCCCAAGTCTAACATACGAATTCTAAAATATAGTATATATACAGGATGGAATACCATTCAACGACGTGAGAACGAACTCCTGTCATACGCAGTAAAATGAACAGAACCAGAGGATACCATGCAGAGCAAAATTAGCCAGAGCAAAAAGGCAAATAGAGCACGTTCTCCCTTTCACACAGGGGCTAAAACGAAAAACAACACACACACCCCAAGCTGGACACAAAATGATGGTTGCTAAGAGGCTGGGAGGGGTGGAAAGGATAAAAAGAGCTTTTATTTAAAAAATTAGGGAAACCCGGATGAGGTTTAAGAATTGTCACAAAGATACTGGTATGAGCTGTTGATAGGGGAAAAGCAGTGAAGGGTATAATGGAACAGTTTCTACTACTACCCTACAGCTTTTATTTTACAAAATTAAAACTATCCCTAAACTTAAAAAAAAAATCACATGAAAAAAAAAAAAACATCTAAGAGACAGAATCACACATTCTGATGACATGGTGGGGCCCTGCAGGCCTGAAGAGCTAGAAGGAACAATTGGTTTCCCCAAGGAAAAAAAAAAGAGAGAGAACAAATTATAAATTGTGGCTTCATATCACATGCAAAAATCAACTCAGAATGGAGTAAGAAATTCCATGCAAATAGCAAAACCGTGAAACTGTTAAGAACCATATAGAATATGTTCATTATCTCAAGGAGAGAATGTTATCCTAAGACACAAAATATACAATCTGTAAATCAAAAAAATTGATAATTATTCCATTTCACAGTAAGAACTTCTGTTCTTTAAAATACACTATAAAGGACCTGAAACAAGAAAGCACAGACTGCCTGAAGACATTTGTAACACATAAATGACAGGAGATTGGCATCCAGAATGTATAAAGAATGCCTACAAATCAATAGGATAAGGACAAGAGCAAAACTGGCAAGACTTTGAGGCTTGTCACCGAGAGAACATGAATGGCCAACAAACCCATGAAAAGCTGCTCAGCCTCATCAGTATTCAGAGAAATGCAAATTAAAAGCATAATGAGATTTCACTTGCTACTCACCAGACCAGCAAAACTTCTCAAGTAAATCAATATCAAGTAATGGTAAAGAAACAGTACACAAGTAAAACTGTATCCATGGCTGCAAGAAAGCCATTTTAGAAAAACAATCCATGGAGAACAGACTGGGCTGGGGGAGCACCTGCCGGGCCATATATGAAGACTTCTCACTAACCTCTGAACAATTAAGACAGTGCAGTACTGGAGCTGAGTCAGACAAGCTGACCCACAGGACAGAGTCCAGAAACAAATCTCTTCACCTATAGAAGTCTAGTTGGTTCCCAAACACATCCAGGTTAATCCTTAGAACTGTGAAATGCCACCTTCAAAGGCAAAAGTGACTTGGAGAGTGTGATTAAGAGTTTGAGATGGGAGAACCTCTGGCTAAAGTCCTTCCCTAACATGTACCAGGGTCCCATATGGCGGCTGATTCGTATCCTGGCTGCTCTACTTCCAGCTCCCTGCTTGTGGCCTGGGAAAGCAATGGAAGACAGCCCAATGTATTGGGACCTTGCACTTGTGTGGGAAACCCAGAAGAAGCTCCTGGGTCCTAGCTTTGGATAGGCTCAGCTCTGGCTGTTGCAGTGACGTGGGGAGTGAACCAGTGAATGGAAGATCTTTGTCCCCGTCTCTCCTCTCTGTAAATCTGCCTTACCAATAAACATAAATAAATCTTTTTTAAAAGTTTGAGATGGAGAAATTACACTGGATTCTTTTTTTAAAAAAGACTTTTGAAAGATTTTATATATATATTTATATAAATGGCAGAGTTAGAGAGAGAGGGAGAGACAGAAAGATCTTCCATCACTGGTTCACTATCCAAATGACTGCAATGGCCTTGGGCGGGGTCAGGTTAAAGCCAGTAGCCTCAAGCAGGTCTCCCACATGCATATCAAGGGCCTAAGTACTTGGGTCATTTTCTACTCTTCTCCCAGGCATGTAAACAGGCAGCTGGATCAGAAGTGGAACAGCCAGGATGCGAACTAGTGCCCAGATGGGATGCCATTGTCAAGAAAGATTGAACTATTGCTTGGTTGATTAACTCACTGATTTGAGTAGAAATTGTCTGTTTTTGCCCATTTGTATCTTGAGCAAGAATAGGAGTCCTGATCAACAAAAACTTCCTAATAATTTTTCTCTCTTCCCCCACCACTGTAAGGGCAAATCTCAAAATACAAGTAGTAGAGTTTGGAAGGTCTTAAAGTTGAAGCCAAGAGCTCATTGTCTCTGGAGACCTAGCACATTGTTAGCACTGGAAACCTTTTCCTTGTACCAAGCCCAGGATCTGCCATCTGGCCACACACTGGTCCTTGTCCAATCCTCTGACCACATGCAACAGGCTTCTTTTTTTTTTCCATGTGGAAACATTTTCAGAAAGTGGAGTCCCAGCTTTAAGTCTTGGCTGAGCCCACCCAGTTTGGGATCTTGGCAATTCACCTAACTGCCAGCCCCCATTTCCTTGTCAGTCACACACGAGTCTGAGATCCCTGAGGTCCCAAGAGTTGTGTGATGTGGGTGGAAGAACCTCACCCCATTGGAGTTCACGTCTCATCATCTCACTTTTCCCTTTTTCTTTTATTTTTTAAAGATTTATTTATTTTTGGACCTAGCACCATGGCCTAGCAGCTAAAGTCCTTGCCTTGAATGGGCCAGGATCCCATATGGGTGCCGGTTCTAATCTTGGCAGCTCCACTTCCCATCCAGCTCCCTGCTTGTGGCCTGGGAAAGCAGTTGAGGACGGCCCTATGCTTTGGGACCCTGCACCCCTATGTGGGACCCAGAAGAGGCTCCTGGCTCCTGGCTTAGGATTGGCTCAGCTCCAGGTGTTGTGGTTGCTTAGGGAGTGAATCATCAAGATCTTCCTCTCTGTCACTTCTCCTCTCTGTATATCTAACTTTTCAGTAAAAATAAATAAATCTTTATTTATTTATTACAAAGTAAAATAAATAAATCTTTTTTATTTTTATTACAAAGTCAGATATACAGAGAGGAAGAGAGACAGAGAGGAAGGTCTTCCATCCGATGATTCACTCCTCAAGTGGCCGCATAGGCCAGTGCTGCGCCAATCCGAAGCTGGGAACCAGGAACTTCCCCCAGGTCTCCCACATGGGTGCAGGGTCTCACGGCTTTGGGCGGTCCTTGACTGCTTTCCCAGGCCACAAGCAGGAAGCTGGATGGGCAGCTGCGCCACGGGGATTAGAACCGGTTGCCATATGGGATTCTGGTGCATTCAAGGCGAGGACTTGAATGCTATCATGCTGGGCCCCCACTTTTCCCTTTTTAACATCTCAAAACTTCACTTTTCACTTGCAAAACTGCTCCTTTTTAAATGGCCCCATCTTCTCCTCCCTCTAGGATCTGCTGTTTCCTTTTCATTTTTTTCCCTTGTATTTTTTTCTTTCATTTCAAAAACACACATTGTAAAGTCTCTAACTGGTGCCATTATTACATAGATAATATCTACTATTAGGATATGCCAGATAGTCATTTCTTCTTGTTTATAGTAGATATTAATGCCTGTTGATGGGGGTTGTGCCCTCACACATCTTCTAATTTTGAAGTGTAAATTTAGGGTTTTGGGGCTAAATCTGGAGGATGTGCACAGCAGGTTATCTGAGAAACTGGAACAGTTTTGGTTGTAATCCCTGTAGTCCCCCTGGGTAACAAACCAGCTGTTGCTTGAAACTAAACTTCCAGCTTGTCAGGTAGCTGCCTCAGTACTAGCTTACATTCCTCAACATGTTTTCCTCCTAATTTTGTCTCCTGGCAAACCGCCTTCCTTACTTAAAAGTTCAACTATGCTTTTAAGGGGTTTGCTGTCAAATTTGATCCAAAATATTTAAATTCTTTAAGTTCTGTGTAATTGAGAGAAGCGATACGGAATGTTGAGTTTTTAAAAAACAGAAATCCAATCTTGCATTGTACAGATAGGGAAGGTGAGACTTAAAGAAGCTGGGCTGATTGTCACCATCACAAATCCAGTTCCTATGAAACTGAGGTTGAAGAAACACTCTGCTCTTCCCCAAAGAAAATACTACATAATTCAGCAAGTGTGTTTCAAACTCCTACCATGTGCTGAACTGCACTAGGCACAGGAAAACAGCTGTGAGCAACTAGCCTTCAAGTCATGGAGGAAAGTAGAGAGAGAGGTAAGAGAGCCCACAAGCAAGGAAACTGCTGAACTAAAAGCACCGTCTCAGGGTGTGGTAAGTGGGGAGGTATGACAGGTTGGGGTGGGGTGGCTCTTAGAAAGACAGTCAACACTGCTGAGGACAACTCCCTGAGCACACGCCCTGCCTACTAGCCAAGCCTCCCAGACCACTGTGGCCTCTGGGTCCTCTCAGTTCCACCGCAGGGGGAGGACAGCAGTGTGCTGGGTGGAGCAGCAATGCAGTTCTAAGCCCTCATGGGGAATGGCTGGCACTGGCCATTAGCCGTGCCAAGTCCCAAGTTCCAGGTTTCCTGCTAATGCTGGCCCCAGCACCTCAGAGACTCACCAGGGAGTCCCAAACTGAACTCCCAACTTCCTAGATTTGGCCCTGAGGCCATTATGGGCTGTTGGTGTGAACTGGCAGATGGGGAAATCTCACTCTTTTTTTAAAAGCCAAAATAAATAAACAAACAAATAAGAGAGCAAGCCAATAAAAAAAGGGGGGGTAGGCTTTGGGAAGAGGAAAAGTGGGAGTGGAGACTCACAGGATAAGGGAAGGATGTGGCTAATCCCAGGAACATGCTGTGGGCAGTATAAATAGCAATCACCAGGCCAGGGGTGGGAAAAGCCCACTCCTGCAGCAGCCAGGGGGCTGGGGTAAGCGCCAAGGGAAAGCAATGCAAAGTGAGGCACTAGACCTTGATGAGCCTCACCAAGATTGGTGGAGTCCAAACAGCATTCCTGGGGGGGGGGGGCGGAGAAGGGGAGGGTTTGGACAGTTTCCTCAAGGTGTTTTTAATTTATTTGAAAGGCAAAGTGATAGAAAGGGAAGAGAGATCTTCCTATCTTCTGGTTCACTCCTTGTATGGTCCAAACAGCCAGGACTGCATCACATTAAAGTCTGGAGCCAAGGAACTCCAATACAGGTCTCCTACATGGGTGTCAAGAGCCCAGGTACTTGGTCCATTATTTCCAAGCACATTAAAAGAGAACTGAATCAGAAGTAGAAGCAGAGCAGCTGGGATTCAAATACGGGATGCCAGTATTACAGGTAAGGACTTAACTCACTGTACCACAGGGCTGGTCCCTGGACAGTTTCTCAATAGCAAAGAAAAGAGCTAATCTTTTCAATTTTAAAGATTTTATTTTTATTATTTTTTCATTGGAAAGGCGGATATACAGAGAGGAGAGACAGGAAGATCTTCCGTCCGATGATTCACTCCCCAAGTGAGCACAACGGGCCGATACTATGCCGATCCGAAGCCAGGAGCCTCTTCCGGGTCTCCCACGCGGGTGCAGGTTCCCAAAGCTTTTGGGCCGTCCTCGACTGCTTTCCCAGGCCACAGGCAGGGAGCTGGAAGGGAAGCGGGGCTGCCGGGATTAGAACCGGCGCCCATATGGGATCCCGGGGGTGCAAGGCGAGGACCTTTAACCACTTGCGCCACCGCGCCGGGCCCAAATCTTTTCAATTTTAGTATATGTGCTGCCAAAGCAAGCACAAAAGAGCTAATCTTATATTTTAAGGAAATTATGGGAGGAACAGGAGTAAAGGCAGGAAAAACTGCTGGGGGAGTTTTGAAGTGCTCCAGGTGATCAGTCACCCTGGGCTGGAGCAGGTGGCAGTGGTGGCGATGGAGGTCTTGGCTGGACAGGGCAGTATTCTAAAGGGAAAGCTTACAAGGCTTGCTAAGAGTCTGGACTCCATACCCAGGGCCTGGCCAAAGGGTTCATTTCCCTTCCACTGGCTCCTGCAGCAGCCTCAGGAGGCACACATGGGCCAGGGGTTCTTAGCCTCCTGTGCTCAAGAGAAAGGAGTGTGGAGGTTCCTGGGAGTTTCTCAAGGCCCCCTGGACCCCACTCTCTCCTGTGGAACACAACCCTCCTGCACCCCTAAGTTTTTAACAGGCATTGCTATCTGGGCAGGTCTAAAACCCTGTTGTGAGAAAACAAAATTTTGCACAATTAAGGCAGCCTCTCGGGGAGAAGTTCTCAGCCGGGCAGTGGTGTCCAATGACACTGCAGAACACACAAGAGGTTCAGCCTTCCACCACTCAGAACCAGAAAGGATGAGGTGTGGTCTACCACAACTGGATGGCCTAGGATCGAATGCCAGCTCTATGGTCAGCAGTGAGAAATGCAGACAAGTCCACTTCTTTCACGGGGAAGAGGATAGTCCCTGCAGCTGACTCAGCACTTCTCAATTGCTTGTTAAAATGTAGATTCAGAGGCCAGCATCTTCCACATTGGGTAAGACAATGCTCAAGACATCGGCAGCCTTTATCAGAGTGAGTGGGCTCCAAGCTCCACTTCTGATTCTGGCTTCCTGCTAATGTGCACTCTGGCAGGCAGCAGGTGATAGCTCAAGTATCAGAGTTAAGACTTGAATTTCAGGCTCTTACCTTTGGCTTGAGCCAGCCCTGGTGATATTAAACATGTGAGGAGTAAGTTAACAGACAGAAGCCATCTCTCTCTCTCTCTGAAATAAAAATAAATAAATGCTTAAAAAAGAGAGAGACTGACTCAGGAGAAGGCATATAGCCTGGTGGCTAAGTCCCTATTTGGGATGCTTGCATCCTATATCACATCGCTTCTTGGCCTTTTGGCTAAGATCAAGTGTAGCATCCTATATCATAGTAATTAGGGCTAGGTCTTGGCTCCACTCCTGAATCCAGTTTCTGATAACATGTACCCTGGTTGGCAGCAACGATGCTGAAGTGACTGTGCCCACATCACCTACATGGGAAACCTAGATCAGGTTCCTGGCTCCCAGCTTTGGCCTTGCTTAATCCAGGAAATGCAACTATTTGGGAAGTAAACCAGTAGATGAAAGGCCTCTTTTGGTCTGTCAGTCTATCTGCCTGTCTCCCAAATTTTATACATACACACACACACACACTCACACACACAACAATAAAACAAAGTGCAATCACTAGGTCTTGGGTAGGGCCTGTGATTCTGCATTTATGTATTACTCTGGTAATGCTGATGCTCCTGGTATAGGGACCACACCTTGAGGAGTGGGGCCTTAACCCATTCTGGATCCCATATGCACTCATTAAGTACCTACTACATGTGAAAAACTGTGAAGGAGACAAAGATGTGGATATGGTCCTCAAGTGGAAGTACATAGAGTAGCCTAGCATTAGGTATCAAGGGCGATGCCACTCTGGGAATTTAGGAGTCAGGCTGTGCTGCTGGTGCCTTGGCTTACCAGGCTAAGCCTCTACCTGTAGCACTGGCATCCCATATGGATGCTGGCTTGGAGACCTGGCTGCTCCACTTCCAATCCCGCTCTTTGCTAATGGCCTGGGAAAGCAGCAGTCCTTGGGACTCTGCACCCACAAGGGAGACTCAGAAGAAGCTCCAGACTCCCAGCTTTGCACCAGCCAGCTCCAGTCACTGCTGCCATTGGTGGTGGTGGGGGCGGGGTGAACCAGTGGATGGAAGATCTCTCTCTCTGCCTCTCCATCTCTCTGTGACTCTGCCTTTCAAATAATAAATAGATTTTTTTAAAGTAGTGCAACTCTCCATTTTTCTCTCCGCACCCCAGGGAATTCTGACATCTTACTGTGCAGTGATAAACCTCCTGAGGGGAAGGAGTCCAAGTCAGGTGGCGTAGTTAGAACCAGCAGATGCCTCCTGCCAGCCCCAGCAACCAGGCGGCACAAAGTGAGGGACACACCCTCTGTTGTCTCAAGCTACTGGGATTTGAGAGTTGTCACTGCAATATAACCCAGCCTGTTGTGGCCCTACATTCAATATTTAATAGACGCAAGCACCTGCATTGTAGAATGGGGCAGTTCGTGGCATCTGAGGATGTGCTTGCAGAAATTGGAGCCTGGGGAAATGGCTCCCAGGGTCCTGGTGCCAGCCTCCATCTCTGCCTTGCCATCTTCACTCTGGCCTTCTCCAGGGACCTGGGGCTGAGCCACCTGCAGCCTCACCTGTATATCCTTCTGCCTCTGTCCCCAGAGGCACAGCTTTTCTCCCCTCAGGTACTAATCAAGAAACCCTGAGGAAGGCTCTGGTAGCTCAGAGTGGGTCACGTGCCTAGTTCTGTCTCATTACCTGTGTGCCTGGGCCTGGGTCCCATGCCCCCTCCTCTGGCTGAGGAGCAGGAGGCATGGCAGGGTACCTCAGCAGAAGGGAAATGGGCAGCTTGTTTTACTGCCCAGAGTATCACCCTTAGTTCCCTGCAAGGAGGTCGGGAGGATGTATAGGCATCAATGCACGGAAGAATGACTCAGGCAAAATTCAAAAGAGCTGTGCTCAGGGAAAGGGCAAAGAAAAGAGCAACTCCAGGGTTTGACAGCATCCTAAGGATACAGGGATGGGACTAGAGAGCCACCAGGCTGGACAGCTCCCTGTGTTGGCAGCAGGAGACACCTCTAGCCTACAACTGCCCTATGCCTAGCAAGGCCTGGGGGAAGGAGGATCTTTGGAGAGGATGCAAATCGATGTAGGGATGCTGTCCAGTGCTAATCTAGTCAATCTGACAGTGAGGCTGACCTTTCTCAACAGGACAGGCTAAGAGCAACTACTGAAGGCCATTATCATCTTCCCTATGGAAAAACATTACAGGACTCCTACTCCTTCACCCAGCGGACCAGGTAGACTCGGACGAGTGTAAGACACAAAACTCATCTGTCATCCCTGTCTAGGTACCCACACATGCTTGAAGGCCCCTTTCAAATAATTCCTCAAGATTCCTTTGGAGGATTGATGCTGATGTCCTATATGGGCACCAGTTAATTTCCTGCTTATGTACCTGGGAAAGCAGAGGAGGATAGATCACGTGCTTGAGCCCCTGCAACCCCATGGAAAATCCAGAAGAAATTCCTGGCTCCAGACATCAGATCCACACAGCTCTGGCCATTGTGGCCACTTGGAGAGTGAACAGGCAGATGGAAAATCTCTTTGTCTCAACTTTTGTAACTTTGACTTTTCAAGTTAGAATAAAATAAGTATTTTTAAAGAAAATATCTAGGGGCTAGTGTGAAGATATGCCAGGCTAATCTTCTGCCTGCAAGCATCGCCATCCCACATGGGCAATGATTCGTGTCCTGGTTGCTCCACTTCCAATACAGCTCTTGGCTTTTGGCCCGGGAAAGCAACAGAGGGTGGCCCAAGGCCCCTGCATCCAGTGAGAGGCCAAGAAGAAGCTCCTGACTCCCAGCTTTGGATCAGCTCAGCTTTGGCTACTATGGCCACTTGGAGGAGTGAAACAGTGGCTACAAAATCTCTCTTTGTCTTTCTCTCTCTGCAAAAAATCTGCCTTTCAAATAAAATAAGTGTTTTTAAAAAAAAATGTTGGAAAAACCCTTGCATCCTAACTGAATATATACACATATTTGTTCTTGCCATTATTCCCTAAACAATCTGGAATAACTACTCACATAGCATTTACATTGACTTAGGTACAGAAAGCTGTCTAGACAATTTAAAATATTTAGGAGGCTATGCATATGTTACGTGCAAATACTATGCCATTTTGCTTTTTAGTGTTTTTTTTTATTATTATTTATCATCATTTACTTAAAAGGCAGAGACAGAGAGACAGACAGACAGAACTGTGTCATCCACTGGTTCAATTCCTAAATGTCTGCAAGACCCAGGGCTGGACCAAATCAAAACCAACAGCCTACAACTCCATTCCCAAGCACCTGGGTCATCATCTGTTGCTTCCCAGGATATATTACCAAGAAACTAGGTGGGATTCAGAAAAGCTAGGAATCAAACAGGCACTCCCAAATGGGATGCTGATGTCACAGGTGGTGGATTAATCCCTGTGCCACAATGCTTGCTCCAACCACACCATTCTGTAGAGCGGACTGGAGTATCTGTGCATTTTGGTGTCCTCTGGAATCCTGCATCCAACCCCTGGGAATACCCACGGAAGAGTCTATTTCCTTTATCTTCTTTTGTTCCTAGGAAAACCCCTGGGTATGACTAAAAAACTCCAAAGGGAAAACATCATGTTTCTCTATGAAGACAGAAGAGGCCTGAAGGGTCAGAATAAAATATACAAATATATCTACTTCCCAAGAACCAGCAGTGAGAGAAGAGCATCCAACAACTCCAAGCAAACCCCTTTGGGTCTCACTGGTGCTGGGAAAAGCTCTGAAGGCTGAGAATGCTGGCAACCAGTTGGGCGTGTGGGGGGCTTATTCTTGACAGTAAAATCCAAAAGATGCCAAGTATATGACTACTACACAGGCAAGTCTTCCCCTTCTCAAAGCCTCCAGAAGTTGCCTGGATGGAGACACCTAACCCACAAGTATACACACCATATGTACAATTAAAAAAAGACAGCCTTGCTAAGAGGCTAAAGCAGCAGACTCCCCTCCCTTCAATCTTCCTGTAGCTAATACAAGCTCCAAAGAAGACAGACCAGAAAACAGGCTCATGCTGTAACAAGTGAGACCAGCACTTGTCAGCTACCCTCAAACAAGATGGGGTGGCCACAGCAGGCAGGCCAGTGCTGTCAAAAAACAGAGAGAACAACTGCCTGGCAGAGCCATCTAAGATGGTGCTTTCACTTCCTTGAGGAGAAATACCCAGGCTGCACACAGGCAGGGGCTCACAGGCACTACCAGAGCTACCAGGATCTCCAATGTGATGCTGATCAGCTCCACCACCACCATCACTCTGGATCTCTTGGACAGGCAGCTACAACTCCCAGGATGGAGAAGTGAGTGTGAGTTCTCTTAGGTCTCTAACAGCGGGTCAGATCAGCACCGGGGCTGGGACTCAAGTATGCTGACTTCCAAGCCAACATCTTGCTTCCCACAGTTCAGCTGGAATGTTTCCCTTCCCCAGTTTCTACTTCCCCAATCATTTCAGTGCCAGGAATTAAATCCTCACCCAACCTGAACCCTCTATTAGCTGGGTCGTTTTGCCTGCATTCTATTTGTTAAGGGCAGGCCCCCAAAGAAAGGGCAAGCTTATATTTCAGGATGTATGATCTTTTCTGCCTTTTTCCTTTCCACTGGTTTTGGGGAACATCTTGAGGGCAATCCACATTCCTTCCAGTCATGTCCTCTGCTGTCAGATCCCTGATCTAGGACAAATACATGTTAAGCTCCAAATCCTAGTCCCTTGGCCAGCTTTCAGCCACCAAACCAAGATTTTGTCTTGACCAGTAGTGCTTTATAAAAGCTAACACTTTCTAAAGATGAACAATGTGCAAGTAAAATTTACTTCTGTGCAACCTTCATTTATTGAGATACTTGTGCTGTACTGAGATTCTTTCTGTTCCCCTACTGTCCCACCCCTCCAGTGAACTGCATTTCAATCTTCTAATCCCATAATGGGCAGAAGGTGCTGGGTCCATTCAGTCAACATGCTGGACCTTGGCCAGAGCTAACAAGGTAACTCTTGCTCCTTGTCATTAACACCCCCAAATGCACATTTTGCCAGAAGTTGCCAGAGCAACCTGTATGCCATGCCCTTGAACATATCCCCCCCCCCGAGATCCATTTGTGCCTCAGTCTCCAGTTGTGGGCAAAGAAGAAAAGAAGTTGTTTTGGAAGCTAGAAGCACCCCACTTCCCATGCAGATTCCAACAAGGTCAACCCTGCCACACTGCTAAGTGTCTCTTTCAAATTCTTCCCAGGTTGAGGCAAAGGAGTCAATGAGAAGTCACCTGGCTAGACAAAAGCACCTCAGACTGGTTCTCACGCCCAGTGAACCCCAAGTTGTCTTGGTGCCCAAAGACCTCTCTCCCCAGGGCCCAGGTTTCCCTGCAAATGCTGCAGCCTCTGATCTCCTTCCACAGAGCCAGCCTTCCTGGACTGCACTCATATGCCAACAGCCTTGGGAGCTGGGAGAGGTTGGGGCAAACAAGCCCCAATCACTGGTGTGGCCGACTGTCCCTGAACGCCATCAGCAAATCTCAAAGCTTGGATGCGCAGCAGGAGACACACCCTGACTATCCTCAAAGCATAGGTCATGTCTTCCTTCAATGTGCTTTGATGTGACAAAGGCTTACAAATCCTAAAAAGATGACTTACAGGAAAACAGGGCCTGTGGATAAACGCCATAGGCTGTTCCCCTACCAGCGTCTGCACGAGCCAATCTAGAACAACTGTGGGGGATATATGGAAGAGGGACAGACACTGAAAAGCCCACAGCCTTTCTTCTTCATCCACTTACCTTGTGTGTTGGGACGAGGCCCCTTCCCTCCGAAGCTTTAAGATGGGAGGGAGGCCTGGCTTGGGCAGCTGTTATCATCGGTTAAGCCCATAATTTCCAAAGGATATTTCATCCAGAACCTCAATCTATGAAAGCAACAAAAGGGAGGCTGCTCGTGCTGACACTTAGGGCAGGGGGCACTCAGAGAAGCCGCTGCAGATGAAGTTCAAGAGCCCCCTTGCAGAACTCTGCACCCTCACACCACCCTGGGGAGGACAGAGGTAGGGAGGTCTCGTGGAGCCACACCCTTGATGATGTACGGATTCCACGTCATTGAAATCTCTGCATCGACAGCCTATATCCCAGGATCTGCTGTCATCCAAGTCACAAAAGGAGGGAGGGGCTGTTTCCAAGAGAGAGCGCTGGAATTGGAACCCAGGATTGTGTGCTTGTATGCACAGGATGCCTGCTTCTTGGGAAGACTCTCTGATGATAGCAGATAATGGGTTGGGTGAACAATTTCCTCAAATTATAAATTGAAAAAGATGTGGATATAAATGCATTAGGGCAAACTTTTTAAGAAACATACTCCTTCCCAAGCATCATCTGACATCTTCTGAGTGGTGTGATAAGGCAGGCGATTTCTGGTTGATTTGCATTTTTAATCACCCTATGATGGAACACCCATTGCTTGTGAATTCTTCATTCATACTGGCTTTATCCAAGGAATTAGAGACTGGGACAAGAGTGGTATAAGTGATGTCCCAGACCTTTTAGAATTAACAAGGGGACTCACAGCCCCAAACCCCACCAGCTCTCCCGGGGGGGTGGGAGGGTCCTGGGCTGACCCAAGGAGCTCTTGTCAAAAAGTAACAGCAAGATGCTGAGCTTCCACCCCACCCAGGATCTCCTGCAGGAAGGGGAAGCAGATGTAGTAAGACCAAAAATGACCACAGGACCCTGAACTGCAAGTCCCCAGCCCTAGCCCAGCAGGACTCAATGAAAGCCCAGCAGCCAAGCCAAGCAAACTGAACAGCTCTACTACAGCACTTGGCAAATGAGAGGGTCCCAGGACACCTGAAGAGGGAGACCACCTCGCCAGAGAGGACACAGACTTTGGGATGGGATGAAGCAGGGCAGATCATGCCAGCTGGCGTTGTTTGGGCCAGCCTGCCCACAGAAGCCTCCTCCATATTTAACATGCCAGCCACTCCAAGGTCAGGCACAAATCCTCAGCAGTGAGAGACATAGTGGAAGGCCTGAGGCGGGGTGGCGGAGCAGGGGGCAGAAGCACAGCTCTTGGTGTTGACAGCAAAGCGTACAAATGTGGCGGGGAGACAATGCTGAGAATGCCTTCAGAAGGCTGCCCCTGATGGCCTCTTTGAAAAGATCAGTAGTAGGGAAGGCAAGGCATGGAGAGAAGTGTCCGAGAGTGAAGAGTGATGGCTGTTCCTCAGACAAAGGAAAGGCCCGAGAGGCGCGCCCCACCCTGGCCTCCCCTCACCCACAGCAATGGGCTGGTCTCAGAGCAGGTGCCAAATCTGTCCCAACCAGTTAAGGAGGGAAAGAGATGCGTCCAGATGCTCAGAAAGCCAAGAGACCAGAGGTGCTGGCAATGTCCACTCACCCCCGGGGCGCAAAGGGCTGAAGAGGAAGACTCCCTATGCCCACCCCCAGTTGACCTCACACAGGCCTTGCCCCAGTATACTCTGCTCTCATTCTGCAAGGGCCTGCCTGGGAGGCGGTGTCACCACCATACCGGCGGCTGTCACTTGGAAATCGCCTGGTCTCTCGGAAACCCCAGCCAAAGGCAACCACACCCGGGGCTGGGGGCGACGCCAGGTGCCAGCTCCCAGATGCCTACATGCTCTCCGATGCCCCACCTGCCGCGCGGCCGCTGTGGCTTTATCAAACCCAAAAAGGAGTGACTTGGGCGGCCCCGCCTGTCCTTTGCCGGTCCTGGCACTGACCCCGTCAGGACAGCGCCGCCCATGCTCGTTTTCACCTGACAAAAGCTTGGTGGCGGCGGCGGCGGCGCGCGACCCCCGCATCTATCTCAAAGCAGCGCTCCACGTGTCCCCGCGGCGCGCCCACGCGAGGCCCCGGCAAACCCCACCCGCCCCGGGGAAACAAAGCAGCTGGGGTACCGCGACGCAGAGTTCTTCCCCACCACCGCCCTGGGGTGAGGGAACCCCAGCCCTCCACCAGCTCCACCGGCTCACTGGGCCCCCACCGCGAGTCACCACCAGCGCCCGCGGCGTCCCGGAGGCTGCAGCGGCGCGCGCTCTGCGCCGCCCGCCTCGCAGACGCCCTCGGCAGCTACTGTACCTGCTAAATTTAGCGGTCGCCGGGTATTAATAGCCCGAGTGCCTGGGGCCGGGCGCTGCAGGGGCGCGCAGCCCCGGGCCACAGCCAAGGCCAGGGCCGAGGAGGGAAGGGAGAGTGAGGAGGGGGCCGCGGGAACCAAGGCAACTTACACCACCAGCCTGGAGATGATCCATGACACCATGGCGAGCTAGCGAACGGGCGGGCGGGTGCGGCCCGCCGGGCGGAGCGACGCTGCGGGGCTGCGGGCGGCGCGGGCGCTGCGGCGCTCCCGGCACGTCCGTCCGCGCACGGCCGCTGCCGCCAGACTGTGCGCGCCCGCCGCCCTGCCCGGCGCTCGCGCGTCAGCGCAGCCGCGGCACGTTCGCGCGGCGGCGGCCCCAGCCCCCTGGGGCTCGGCGGGCCCGCGGCGATTGGGCGAGGCGCTGGGTAGGGTGCCGCGGCAGCCGCCCCGCCCAGCTCGCCCAGGCTCCGGGCGGAGGCTGCAGCGTGCGCCCAGGTGCTCGCCCCTTGGTGGCCACTGTAGAGGGGGTGGTCCAGGTGGCTGGGGACTCTAGGGTGCCGGAGACGGCCCCACCCTCGTTGCAGTGGTTGAGGGGGAGGCCCTGAAACCCGGACACGGCCCTATTCTTACTTTAGACATGGGTCAGTTTTAGGTTACCTAAGTCCTGACCTGACCTTTCCTCCTGCTTTTCATTTCTCCGCCCGAAAATCAAACGTGAGTCCCTGCTGGAAGCCTTAACAGTCCCTACAAGATCTGATCCCTGCTACACCCTCATGGCCACCTGTGTCTCCCACGCATCCCCCAGCCCCTTCCACTCCAGGTATGTGGGACTTAGGAGTGTGCCATTTCCTCTCCCTTGTTCTGGCACTCCATGCCTCCCTCCGGCCAGGCTTTTTCATTGACTCATACAAGGCGCCGCTGAAGGGCTGCCCCCTAAGGAAGGCCTTTCCTTGGAGGTTCCCACTCCCCTGCGGAAAAGCTGCCAGGGCTCATTCTGGACCAGAGGAAAGTCCAAAGCCCAGAGCCCTGATGAGCCATATGGGAACCTCAGACAAGAGGACAGTTGTACGCCCAACATGAACATTTTTTTTAAGATGTATTTATTTATTGGAAAGTCAGATAAACAGAGAGGAGGAGAGACAGAGAGGAAGGGCTCCCATTTGTGGGTTCACTCCCCAGGACATGAGCCGGTTCCCAAATGGTATTCTGATGCTTGGAGGTAGAGGATTAGCCATTTGAATCATCATGGCAGCCACCCCCCACCATGATGAACATTTTAATGTGCTTGTTATAATGTGGCATCCAGCAGATTTATCTTTATTGCCAAATGCCATAATGACTCCTTGAATTTTTGCATCCCAGCACAGGGATTCTTGTGGTTTGGGCTAATAGAGGGGCTTGCATAATCCTTCATTCAGTAACCTTGGAAAACCCTGGTCCTCTTTTCAGCTCTGCATCTGCTTAGCCCACCCTCCATGGGCTTAGGGCTTGGTGTACTCAGCGTCCTGCTGTGAATAACTGAGGCTCTCTTGAGGGACAGGTGCCAATGTGTAGCTAGTTAAGCCTCCGCCTTGAGCACAGGGATTCCACATGGACCCAGGTTCGGGTCCTGGCTACTCCACTTCCCATCAGTTCTGAGAAGCCCCTGCACCCATGTGGAAGATAAGAGGAAGTACCAGGCTCCTGGCTTCTGACAGGCCCAGCTCTGGCCATTGTGGCCATTTGGGAAGTAAACTAGTGAATGAAAGATCTCTCTCTCAATCTATCTCAACTTTTTCTCTATAATTCTGCCTTCCAAATAAAAGTAAGTAAATACTTTTTTTAAAAAGATTTATTTGTTTTTCTTACAAAGTCAGATATACAGAGAGGAGGAGAGACAGAGAGGAAGATCTTGCATCCGATGATTCACTCCCCAAGTGACTGCAATGGCTGGTGCTGTGCTAATCTGAAGCCAGGAGCCAGGAACCTCTTCCAGGTCTCCCACACAGGTGCAGGATCCCAAAGCATTGGGCCGTCTTTGACTGCTTTCCCAGGCCACAAGCAGGGAGCTGGATGAGAAGTGGAGCTGCCGGGACCAGAACCGGCGCCCATATGGAATCCCCCAGGTGCATTCAAGGCAAGGACTTAGCTGCTAGGCCACACCGCTGGGCCCAAGTAAATACTTTTAAAAAATGAAAACAAGTAAAAATTAAAAAAAAAAAAAAAGATGCCTGTTGGAGAGAATCTGTTACCAAGGCAAGGTGACTGTCTTGAGGCCTTGGCAGGAAGAGAGAAAGAGATCTTCCAACCACTGGTTAAATCTGCAAATGGCTGCATTGGTCCAGATCTTTCATATGAATGCAGAGCCCACTTGGGCCATCATCAGCTGCTTTTCCAGGCACAAAGGCAAGCAGCTGGATGGGAAGCAAAGCAGCCAGGACTCGAACTCATGCTCTGATGAAGAACAATGGCATTGTGAGCGGCAGCTTAGGTTACTGTGCCACAACACCAGTCCCTTTAACGTTGCACTGAGCCAGTTTTGAGGCCCTCCAACATCCTCAGAAAACTTCCCCTATGGGGCTGTCACAGATCAGATCCATCCCAGTTACTGCTCCAAGGCCAAGTAACAGACAAGTAGAGACTACCTCCAGGGTCTCAGAGCCCAATGGGATTACTCAGATTGGCCAATCACTTGTCTATTCATCCATCCATTGGTTCACTTTCCAAATGGCCACAGCTTCTTCCAAGTCTCCCACGTGTGTGCAGGATCCCAAGGACTTGGACCACCCTCTGTTGCTTTCCCAGGCCATAAGCAGGGAGTTGGATCAGAAGTGGAGCAGTTAGGACTCAAACTGTGCCTGTGTGGGATGCCAGTATCTCAGACAAAAGCTTACTGTACTACATACACCATGGTTCTGGCCCCAGAAGTGAAATTTTAATTACTGAAATAAAGCTGCTTTTGGGTTTTAGATGTCTGGAAGTATGAGTTTTCTCAAGAGAAGCAACAAAGCACTGGGAGCAGCCAGCCCTACATGTCACTCAAGGGCTAGGCACGAATTGGTTCTACACAGCAAGACTTCATAGGATGAAGAGGAAAAAGGTAGGGGAGAGACTTGCTTTTTGTTGCCGTGTTGTCTCTTTGAGTGTCACTATCACACACACTGTATCACTCCATCCTGGAGTCCCTCTGGCTTGCCCTTGACTCTGAGGCCGGGGAATAGCGTCCTTCTTTTTGACAATGGAACTCACCGCCCTATCACATGGTCCACTGGAGCAGACGCCTCGCATCTGCTTCTACCACCCCCCTTCTCCTTTCTTTACTGTGGAAACAATGACTCGCCTCTCACTCCAGCCTTTGAAAACGTGAGTTTTTAAAAAGATGTTTTTTAATTGGAAGGACAGATAGAGAGAATGAGATACAAAGAGAAAGATCTCCCTGCTAGTTCATTCCCCAAGTGGCTGCAGTGGCCAGAGCTGAGCCAGTCTGAAAGCAGGAGCCAGGAGTTTCTTCCAGGTCTCCCTTGTGGGTGCAGGGTTTCAAGCCCTTGGGCTGTCCTCCACTGCCTTCCCAGGCTACAAACACGGAGCTGGATGGGAAATGGAGCAGCTGAGACGTGAACTGGTGCTCATATGGGATCCCAGCAGATTCAAGACTAGGATTTAACTAGTAGGCTATTGCACTGGGCCCTGAAAAAGAATTTTATATGTCCTCACTACACTGATTGGCTGGACTGTAGTAACTATGAAAAGAGGAACAAATGAGGTGAGTCTTAATGTCCCAAGCATTGTCAGAGGGATAGAGAACCCAAACAGGCCAGCAATTACAGCAGATAGAGATTCAAGCTGGGCAGAGCTGGAGTGACTGGCGTTTGTGGAGCATGGCCTTGGCCTTAGAGAAGAGGGAGCTGCTTGGTTCCTTCCTGCTGCAGCCAACTCCTGCAAAGGGAGTAACTGAAAAGGAGAACAATGTATTTTCAACACTGGAGGCTACAAAGTCAAGGTCAGGACACGGGCATATTTCTGTCCAGTACAGTGACACTTCACTCCCTGCATGGCACCTGCTGATCCATCTCCACAATGGACAGCAGAAGGGATGGGCACTGTCCATCCTTATGGTCTGTCTCCCAATTCCCCCACCCCTTTTTTTGGTTACTTATTTTTCCTCATATTTACATGCACAGTGAAAGAGCCAGAAGAGAGATCTTCACTCCCCAAATTCCTGTGTGTGATAGCCGGAGCTGGGCAGAGCCAAAGCCAGGGGCCCAGGCTTCGATTTAGGTCTCCCTTGTGGGGGCAGAAGCTGCCTCCCAGGATACACATTAGCAGGAAGCTGGGGCTCAAACCAGCGCTGTGATGATACAGGCTGTGGGCATCCCAGACAGCAAACAACTGCCTAACTGTGTCAAATCCCCACCCTGGTCACACCTCTTAATGCTGTGACCTTGGAGTTGAAATGCCAGCGTATGAATTTTAGAGGATTAAATCATTGAAACTGTAGCCAACCTTCATTTTAATATTGTCCCAAGAGTGTGCGTGAAGTCCTTGCTTTACACATTCTGGGATCCCATATGGGTGCCGGTTCATGTCCTGGCTGCTCCACTTCCCATCCAGCTCCCTGCTTATGGCCTGGGAAAGCAGTGGAGGATGGCCCAAAGCCTTGGGACCCTGCACCAGCATGGGAGATCTGAAGAAGCTCCTGGTTTCAGGTTGACCCAGCTCTAGCTGTTGAGGCCACTTGGGGAGTGAACCAGCAGATGGAAGATCTCTCTGTGTCTCCTTCTCCCTACAAGTCTGATTTGCCTTTCCAATAAAGAAATATTTTAAAAAGTGAAATGGCTAAAGAAATCCCTTTAAGGAATGAAGGTACAATGAAACATCCAATTGTTGTAAAGAATACAGAAGGAGCAGAAGTTTGGAGTCAATATGTTGTGATATGTGTGGGGCTTTACTCAGGCCGTATTGTAGAGTTGAGCAGCTGCAGTTCTAATCCTCAAGTTGGACCATTCTGGGGAGATATCTGCTCTCTTGAAGCCAGAATAAAAGCTATCTTGTGAAAGAAAACATTTATCAGATCCCAGATACCCAGTTTCCTTTCCTAGGCACACACTTCACACCGAGGATGGATGGCAGCATTTGGCTAGGACCTAATGCAATTCTTGCCATTAAATGAGAGGATTACAGATCTTCAACTTCAATGCCAGAGTTGGTATGGATATAATTACCAATAGTGGCTAGTTTCACTCCCAGAATAGCCACAAATGCCAGAGCAGAGCCAATCCAAAGCCAGGAGCCAGGAGTTTCTTCTGGGTCTCCCACATGAGTGCAGAGTCCCAAGACTTTGGCCATCTTCCACTGCTTTCCCAGGCCACGCGCAGGGAGCTGGATGGGAAGTGGAACAGCTGGGACACAAACTGTCACCCATATGGGATCCCAGTACTTGCAAGGTGAAGATGTAGCCATTGAGACACTGTGCCAGGCCCTCTATAGCCATTTAAATATCATTTGCTTCAAAACTGATTAAGACAGAGTCACCTGCTTGCTGGAAATCATGGGCAAATGACAAAGCAACCTGCTGATATTCCGCAAGGTTGGCATATGGAGAGTCAATGGCCATCAGAGCCCTGCAATACAGCTCCTTCTTTGTATCTTTCTGCTGGACTCCATGTTACAGGCCTCTCTCAAAAAAGGGTCTATTTCTAGACTCTGTGCATCCACTGCTGAGTTACTACAAGCAATCTTAATGACTATATATATTTAATATTTTATCAGTAGTAGGGAGAGTCCCTCCCTTTGTTTTCAGAGTATTTTTGATTACCCTACCTTTTATTTGCATATTATCCCATTTCAAACTTTTTGGCTTTTCTTTATGTCCCTGATAACATTTAAATGTTTTTATTCTTCAAGTAGATCTTGCACATTTCTTTACATTGCCAGTTTTTTTTAAAGGTGCATTTATTTTCATTGGAAAGGCAGATATACAGAGAGAAGGGGAGACAGAGGAAAAAAACTTCCGTCTTCTGGTTCACTCCCCAAATGGCCACAACAGAGTTGATGCAATCCAAAGACAGGAGACAGGAGCTTCTTCTTTTGGGTTTCCCAAGTGGGTGCAGGGTCCTAAGGCTTTGGACCACCTGCCATTGCTCTCCTAGGTCATAAGCATGGAGCTGGATGGGAATGGAACAGCTGGGACAAGAACCAGTACCGTTATAGGATGCTGGTGCTTACAGGTGCAGAACTAGCTAGTTGAGCCATTGCGTCAGCTCACAAGGTAATGATTTAGCCATTGAGCCATCGTACTAGGCCCTACTTTGCCATTTGTTGTTTTTAAAGAATTATTTCAAAAAGCAGAGAATGAGAGAGAGAGCTGCTGTCACAGATGGTAGCCAAACTTGCCGCGCTACAATACGGGCCTCCTACTTTGCCATTTTAAGCAATGCCTTGCATTTCATTATGTAAATACAGCATAATTCATGTAATCAGTGCTCTCATTTTGAACACACAAATTCTTTCCAATTTCTACTGAGTTAAAAAAGTAACAGGGAACACATTTGTACATATTTTATATATCCGTGATTATTTTCTTAAGGTAATTTCCTAGAAATTGTATTTTTAAAGGTATGCACCTTTTTCAGGAATTTTGATGCATAATTCTAAATTACATCCCAAAAATGTTTGTTTCAAATGTTGAAAATCATATAGGTTGTATATGATAAAAGTCTCACCATGTGGTAGTTGACTTACTTAACTCTGTGTCCTGAAGTGAGTGGCAGGGAAGGAGCAGGAGCAGGCAGGGCACAGCCTGCTCACGATGCCAGTTGGGTGCCTGCTGTTGTCCTTTGTGATTTCTTGGGAGCTGCCAGCCTGTGCTGGTGACCAGTAAGCAGCATCTACTGTTTTCTCAGGGGAGCTCTGCCATGCGTATTCTCGCAGTGGGGATGTGTACTCTGTGCCTGAGTCCAGCCCTCACACAGCCACATCTCCAGTACAGGAATTCTGAGCACTTCCAACAGAGCCACCAGAAACATGTGAAGTCATGTGGTCCACAGCTGGACGAAAACCTTATAGTGTTAGACCCTTATGGGCCTAACTCATTGCTTAAACAATGAGTTTCTGAACATACAAATGTGTGTCTTTAGACATTGACGCTAACATGAAAATTCAATGTAACATCCAGCTATATACAGAGATGGTTTACTGTGAAAATAGAACTTAAATTTTAGGGCATCTAATTAAAGGATCAGGAAGGACCTGATTCATATGATTCATAATCATATTCACATGATTATGCATGTAGATAATATGCAAATGTGAAAAATTAATTAAAATCTGTTAAAGCAGCTTTTATTTTAAGTCAATTTTTTGAAAGAGAGAAACAGACAGATAGGCAAGAGAGAGCTATTTGACTCACTGATTCACTCCCCACATGCTACAGTAGCCAGGGCTGGCCAGACCAAAGCCAGCAGATGAAAATTCAGTCTGAGTCTCCCACATGGGTGGCAGGAAGTTGCATCTGCTTCATCACAGGTAAGTATTAGCAGGAAGCTGGATAGGAAGCAGTGTAACTGGAATAAAGTCTAGGACTCTGCCATGAGATTATGGGCACCCTGAGTGATATCTTAACCCCTGCGTCGAATGCCCCATCACCATTTGGCAGGCACCCAATTGGTTGAGTTATTACCATGGTCTCCCAGAGGTTAACTTAGCCAGAAGCTAATTGGGAGCTAGAGTGGGGATCAAGCTCAGGTATTCCAGAGTGGAATGTGGGGGTGTAACTGCTGGTAAGATACCTGTCCCTTCCTCCTCCCCTGTTCTCTTCTGTAAGTAATACACTGTTAGTATAGATTGTTATTATAAATGCAATGTATCTCCTATATCTATTCTTTTTTCTTTCCTTTTTTTTTTTTTTTTTGATGGGATGGAATGCAAACATAGGAAGAAGCACAGCCAATCCAACCAGAGGAGTTCATTTTTCTCACAAAGGAAGTGCGGCTCAAGGCTGTGGGGTTGACAGTTCCTGGCCTGGGTCTCCGCTCCATCCCTGGTCTCCCCATGGCTAGGCAAGGACTGCTATAGTAATCAGACAGTGTGTCCTCACATAGCTGTGGGCAAAAGCCGGAAGCAAAAGGAGAGAGGCCTTGGTCATAGGGAGGAAATGTGTTTCAGATATGCCCCATGGTCCTGCCCTTACATTTCCGAGATCAGAGCAGGGTGGACTGCTCTGTGCAATCTCTGGCAAAGGGAAGGGAATGTCACATGACCACTGGTCTCACTCATGGTTCTTCAACTGAGGTCATGAGTCACCTTCCCTGAGCACAGTTCTTTCTGATGCTGGCCTAAAAGCAGAGTTACAATATATTTTAAAAAATTATTTATTCTTATTGGGAATATACAGATATACAGAGAGAAGGATCTTCCTTCTGCTGATTCACTGTGGTTGTAATGGCTGGAACTGAGCCAATCCAAAGCCAGGAGCCAGAAGCTTCCTCTGGGTCTTCCACGTGGGTGCAAGGTCCCAAGGCTTTGGGCCATCCTCGACTGCCTTCCCAGGCCACAAGCAGGGAGCTGGATGGGCAGTGGGGCCGCCGGGATTAGAACTGGCACCCATATGGAAGTCCAGCATGTACAAGGCAAGAACTTTAGCCATGAGGCTACTGTGCAGGGCCTCAGAGTTATGAAATTAAGAAAGAATGAGTGCATGGCTCTGGGCCAGCAACCAGAAGTGTGCTGGAGCGGTTGAGATCACTGCACACATGGATGCTTCAAAAATCTGTAGGAAAATGAAATGCAGGGGCAGGCATTATGGTGCAGGGGTGAAGGTGCCTTTCAGGGTGCCTGCACCCCATGTAAGAGGGCCTGACTCTGCATCCCAGCTCCTCTTCTGATGCCAGCTTCCTACAAATGCATACCCTGGGTCTCTCCTGCTCTCGTGGGAGGCCCAAATGCAGCTCCAAGCTCCTGGTTCTGGCCTGGCCCAGCCCAAACTGTCGTAGGAATTTTCGAAGTGAACAAGAAGATAGGAGATCTCTGACTGCATCTCTCTGATTGCTTCCCTTCCTTCAAAAATTAAAAAAAAAAAACAAATAGAAAAACAGAATTAAATGATGTTTAGTTCAATGCAAAAAATTTTGATATCCTTGCAGTTTTTATTTTTAAAATATATTTATTTACTTCAAAGACAGAATAAGAAGGACAGAGACAGAGAGAGATCTCCATCTGCTGGTTCATTTCCCAAATGACCACGACACCTGGGGCTGTGGCTGGCTGAAGCCAGGAGCCTGGAAATTGTTCTAAGTCTCCTACATAAATGCTAGGGTCCAAGCGTGCGAAACATCCTCTGCTGCTTTGTTAGGTGCATTAGCAGGGAGCTGGATCAGAGGCAGCCTGTTCTCAAACCCCTGCCTATATGGGATGCCAGCATTGCAGACAGCAACTTAACCTGTTATGCCACAATGCCAGTCCCCATGAATAATTTCTACGGTGCACACTTGTCATGAGCTTTCTGAAGATCCCTCATATTAATTTGCTTGAAGTGCTGCAGCAAAAGGTCATAAGCTAATTGGCTTAAAACAATGGGAATTTACTCTCACATAATTCTGTAGACCAAAAGTCTGAAAAACCCCTCAAGGTGTTGGCAAGGCCATGAACCCTGGGAAGGCTTCAAGGAAGACTCCTTGCTGTCCTCTCTGGGACTTCCGGCGGTTGTCAACCACCATTAGCATGCCTTGGCTTGCGGTTGTATTGCTTCACTCTCTGCCTCTGTGTCTGCCCACCTGTCTCCACATGACCTTTCTCAAAGCATGATGGTCACCTAAGTCAGGGATCTTCTCAATTTGATATGACTCATCTTCATGAATCATGTGTGCAAAACTTCTTATCTTCAAAGAAGGGTATGATCACAGGTAATGAGGGGCCACAGTTGAATCCCCAACATCATCATCTGGGCCTACATTCAAATGTCCAAAGCAATGCTGAGAAATGAAAACTCAGGACCAGCTCTCAACACTTCCAGGACCTCACCTGGCATCGGCAGGTATTCTACTGTATAGGGTCAGTCTTGACAATTCACATCCCCAAACTCCCTCTTACTTTCCAAAAGAGGCTGTGGCATTGAACTAGCTCAACCCCCAGCCCCTCCTGGAGCTCACATCAGAGAATTTATCTCATCATCAAGTGCTTTTCATCATTTTTCATGGTAAAAAGCTCTCTTCCCAACCATAGGGTTTAGCATCTGCCAACCTGCCCACCCAAAGGCAGTTTTGATAACTTCATTCCAATGACCTCACCAGACCTGTCCATTCTCACCTCCAACTTCTTTGGAAGTCATTGGTAGCTTAAAAAAAAAAAGAAGAAGAAGAAGAAGAAGAAGAAGAAGAAGAAGAAGAAAAGAAAAAAATCGAAGGATCTTTGAAGACTGAGAGGAAGAAGGAAAGGACGGGATGCAAAAGCAAACTGTAGGTAAACATGAAAAAATGAAACTGGAGAGTGGATTACAAGAAACATAGAATGAAAAGTGAGTGATATCAGCGTTGGAACCGAGGAAGATTTTAAACCATGCTCTCAGCTACTCACTGAGTTTCTAGCTTCATCTAGAAAAACCTGCACCAAAGGTTGAAAAGTGGAGACATCCTGAGCAGCCCATAGAGCTTTCTACAGCATCCCTAACAACCCAAACAACCCAAACTCTGCTGGCCTTCATTGTGTTGCTGGACTGCTGCTGACACAGCCAAGTATAGCAGAAGTCCATGTCAAGTGTGAGCCTGTCCTAAGTGGACAGTGGCCTTAGGGTTGCTACCAACACTCATGTCGTTTTTTTTTTAAGATTTATTTATTTTTATTGCAAAGTCATATATGCAGAGAGGAGGAGAGACAGGAAGATTTTCTGTCCGATGATTCACTCCCCAAGTGACCACAATGGCTGGTGCTGTGCCGTTCTGAAACCAGGAGCCAGGAGCTTCTTCTGGGTCTCCCATGTGGGTGCGGGGTCTCAAGGCTTTGAGCCATCCTTAACTGCTTTCCCAGGCCACAAGTAGGAAGCTGGATGGGAAGTGGAGCTGCCGGGATTAGAACCAGCACCCATATGAGATCCTGACGCATGCAAGGTGAGATCTTTCTCTGTCTCTCTTTCTCCCTGCGTATCTACCTTTCCAATAAAAATAAATACAGCTTTTTTTTTTAAAGTCAACATTTCCTTATTCTTTGATATTGATATTATGGCAGTCTGTAATTCATGCCATACGGTGATACCCACATTGGGCAAACTTAAGGTAGCTCCTTGGCTCGTGGGGAATGGCCCAGATTTAGGAGGCTACGGTCTGAAAGGCCAATAGACTGCTGGCTCTTCCTCTGGCAATCATTGATTGGTCCAGGGGAGGGTACCTGACTCACGTAAGCCAATGAGAGCCCTTCCCTGATGCTTTTCAATCTAGAATCAGGGAGGAGCAATCATTTCTCTCCTGGAAGGCACATGACTCAGAGGCTGCCACCCTCATCTTCTTTGAATGCAAAGACTAGCAGCATAAGGAGGAATGTACACTAATAACAGAAACACGGGAGGAGAGGAAAGATGGCAGTAGCACTGTTTAACCTTGGCTTTAGGGACCAGACTCCAGCTTCGTGTCCATTCTTCCTGAGTATTGTGAGTTTCCTTGTTCCACACCTGCTGTGGACACAGGATGAACTTATGGCACTTGCAATGTGGAGTCTTGAGATATAAATGTGCTGCCATATGGTGCTCTTGGCTGCTCGCCAGCTGACCTCCCCAGAGGCCTCCGTGAGGGATGGCTCAGCTGTCATTGCTAACTCTTACCATGCATGCATCACAGCTGCTGAGTGTCTCAGTTTGTCCAACCCCTGCTGGCCACAGGCAAGGCCAGTACAGCCCCACGTGTGCCAACGCCCGGCTGGGGGTGGAATCCATAGAGTCAGGTTGGTCCGCTAGAGGCAAGGGGACAATAAAGATATTCTTGAAAGCAAACACATTGTTAAAACTCAAAGGAGACACAACCCGACACTGAGTCAGCAGAACCTGAACCTGGTGGGAACCCAGGAACAGGTGGCAAGGCCTGACAGGCTGCACCAGGAGAATGGATGGGTGTAGGGGCAAGGCAGGCCAGGCAGTTGCAGCGGCTAAAGTCCTCCCCTTGAATGCACCAGGATCCCATATGGGCGCCGGTTCTAATCCCGGCAGCTCCACTTCCCATCCAGCTCCCTGCTTGTGGCCTGGGAAAGCAGTCAAGGATGGCCCAAAGCCTTGGGACCCTGCACCTGTGTGGGATACCTGGAAGGAGTTCCTGGATCCTGGCTTCGGATTGGCATAGCATCGGCCATTGCACTCACTTAGGGAGTGAATCATCGGACGGAAGATCTTCCTCTCTGTCTCTCCTCCTGTCTGTATATCTGACTTTCCAATAAATAAATAAATCTTTAAAAAAATTTATTCATTGTTTTTTATTAGAGAGGCAGATTTACAGAAAGGAGAGCTAAATATCTTCCATCTGCTGGTTCACTCACCAATGGCCCAACAGCCGGAGCTGAGCTGATATGAAGCCGTGAGTTAAGAACCTCTTCTGGGTGCAGGGTCCCAAGACTTTGGGCTGTCTTCCTCGGCTAGTCTCCCTAGTTTCCCAGGCTACAAACATGATGGGAAACGGAACAGCTTGGACACGGTGCTCATACGGGATTCCAGTGCTTGAAGGTAGAGGGTAAGCCTGTTAAGCCGTGGTGCCGGCCTGCGTCTGATGTAAATTTCTTGGCCATGATGAGCCTCCTTTCCTTCATCTATAAAATCATGATCATGATATATACCTTGAGTTGTTGTAAAGAACGCAGATAAAATAACATCAACTCTGTGCTGTTTCTTTTTTTAAAAAAATGGATGCAAACTACCTGATATGCCTCCCATCAAAATGTGGTACGTAGGAAGGGGGAAGGGAGGGAGGAACCCTATATCTACAAAACTGTATCATGAATAACAATATGTCCTGTTGTATTGAACCTAGGTGAGGATGTGACTGATTCAGCCAATATTGGTCAAAATAAGCAACTCTATGTGACTGACAGGCAAGGTCATTTCCACTCTATGCACCTTTCATTTTAGGATTTAATTGTTTATTCGAAAGTCAGAGTTTCAGAGTGAGGCAGAGAGAGAGCGAGAAAAAGAGAGAGAGATCTTTCATCCTCTGGCCCCGTACCATTCATTCTTGGAGTGCTGATCCACCAAGCTCATAAAGGAAATATAAGTTCTCTGAGGTCGTCAGGCGAGGAAGAGGCCCAAGGGACCTGCAGGGGTCACATGTAGGCAAACAGATGATAGTCCTAGCTGAGCCCAGCCTTTAGATCACCCCAGCCCAGGCACAAGATCAGTGAGGGACAAGGCTTTTGGATGATTCTAGACTCCAGACTGTAAAGTTGATGTCCCCTACCCCAGCCAGTTGTGTCTGCCCGCCTCAGTCTCAGTATAAATTGTAGAAGAGACAAACTTTCCTCTTTCCCAATTCTTGAGCCACAAAATCCAGGAGTGAGTGCTCCTTTGTAGGGGACTCATCAGAATTCCCCCACGAAGTGCCAGCTGGGATTGGAACCTGTCTCTCCCAATTTGGTCAACCATGGATTTTCCACTTCAACATTTCAAGGACCGATCCACATAGAGAAAACAATTTAATAGGACAAAAAAAAAAAAATCAGGCAAATGTAGTGAATGTTTCACGAAGCTGATTACTCCACTGAAAAGATGATCTCTTAGAGTGCAATAGTCTTTCCCCAGCTTTGAGGTCGCTAACGTCTTTACTTTTATGGCATAATGGGGATCCCAGGTAATGGTGGTTGTTTTATTAATGGCCTTAGTCGGCCAAGAGTTGTTACGCTAACGTCATTCCTTTTGGTTACTGTTGACCTTTTCCGGCCCTTGGCAATCGGAGACTCTGGAAGCCTCTCCTTTTTACCCTTAGAATGTCACAGAAACAGAGGTGGATGCGTTGGAAACTGGACTTGCACGGACGGGCTGTGTTTGCTTTGGTTGTTCCCTCTTCTCTTACGGGACTGGCACATGTATCCATTTATAGCTTATGCCGCACCTGTTGCCAGCGAGGCCTCAAGGCAGCAAGCAGGATAATCTTTCCCCAGACACACCCCAGATTCTTGTACCAGTTGACGACTGACGGTGGGGGAGGCAGGGAGGCTCCCCTGCACACAATCAGGATCCTCTCGTTGGGTTCTGGCTTCTCACATAAAAGAGAGAAGGAAATTATTTTTTTTTTAAGAATGCAGGGTTCACCAGTTCTTCCCACTTTTCCTCTTGTCCTGACCAGGAACCCAGAGCGCCTTTCCCTTTGGGATCAGCCAGCTGCAGACTTTCTCTGCAGGCAGAGGTGCAAACAGAGACCTTGAACAGGCTTGGGCGTGGATCAAGTGTGAGACTGTTGCCCAGAACACTGAAAGAGAAAACTAGCTCTGGGCCTGAGGCAGACCCCCTACAGCCCCACACCAACTTCAGCTCTGACCATCCTGCTCCAGGCACAGCTTCACAGCACATCTACACTGTCCATCTTGGGGGTATGTCCTCTGCACTAACCCCCAAGGGGACTTCGAAAATTCATGGGAAATGGGATTAGAAGATAAGTCTAACTGGGTATCTTTTTTTATTCATGTAGTTTTTTTTCAGACTGCTATTTTCTGCAAATTATTTTTTGAAACCCTTGTACATGAGTTGAAAAGTGAGTGCTTCCAATTTTTTTTTTGAAGATTTACTTTTTATCTATGTGAAAGGGAGAGTTACAGAGAGAGAAAGAGGGACAGAGATCTTTCATCTGCAGATTCACTCCCCAAATGGCCATAATGGCCAAGACTGGGTCAGGCTGCAGTCAGGAGACTGGAGCTTCTTCTAAGTCTCCTCAGTGGGTTCATGGGTCCAAGGACTTGGGCCATCTTTTGCTGCTTTCCCAGGTGCATCAGCAGGAAGTTGGATCAGAAGTAGAGCAACTGGGACTTGAACTGGCACCCATGTGGGATGCCAGTGTTCTCAGGAAGAGGCTTAACCAACTCCAGCTCCCCAGTGCTTCTTTCTTTGGAACCCCAGCTGACCCCGTCTTGGGCTGGCTTGAGGTAAATCCCTTGTGAGAACTCCCCTGTTGCTGCTTTTGGGACAGCTCTAGCCTCAGGTTGAGCCTGGAGGAATACAGGAATACACAGAATGGCAAAAAGCATGCACAGTGCAACACACAGGCTAAGAGCCAGGGCTCAACAAAGTAACCATGGGCTTCTGGCCACAGGGAACATACTATAGCCAAGTATGCTTTCTGGGTCTTTTTCATGCCTTTTTTTTTTCCTACTAATTTTTTGAGTTTTACGTTAATATTTTTACTGTCTACAAAGGCCTTCAAGAGAACAGAAATTGGGCCCGGCAGTTAAGACATGTAAGTGAGTAGTCTGGGTTCAGTTTTTGGCTCCATCACCTGTCTCCCGCTTCCTGCCAAGGCTGACCCTGGGAGACAGCAGGGTGGTCCTCCATCACTGGGTTCTTCCCTCCCCTTGGGAGACCTGGATTCTAGTCCCAGCTTCTACCTCTGGCCCAGCCCTGGTTCAGGCTTGTGGGGGGGTGTGCATCTGGAGAGTGAACCTGTAGACAAAAGGGCTTTCTCTGTCTCTTCCTCTCCAGAAAACATTCAAAGTAAAATGGCCTTCACATCTCCTGCTGAAGTGCTACGTAGTGTTTCTGAGTACAAAATGATGCCGTGCCTTGTGAAGAAAATGCTTGTGTCAGAAAAGCTTCATCACACAGTCACACCACTCCAGACACTTACTTCAAGGTTTATTTATTTTTAAATAAATGCATATTTTTGTGCTTGTTGTACAGTTCTTTTTAAAGACATATTTATTTTTATTTGAAAGGCAGAGTTACAAAGAACTGCATTTTGTTTTTTTTTAATAGCTGAGTAGTATTCCATGGAGTAGATGAACCAAAGCTTTCTTATCCAATCTTCTGCTGATGGGCATTTCGGTTGCTTCTATGTTTTTGCAATTACAGATTGTGCTGCAATGAACATAGGGGTGCATGTTGGTTTGTCGTGAAACAGGTGTTTTGGATATATTCCTAGGAGTGCTATTGCTGGATCATATGGTATGCAGATTTTGAGTTGTTTGAGTGTTCTCCAGACTGATTTCCATAAAGGCTGTACCAACCTGCAGCCCCACCAGCAGTGGAGTAGGGTTCCTTTTTCCCTACATCCTCGCCAACAAGTGTCGCTGGTGTTCTTTTTTATGTGGGCCAATCTGGAAACTATAATGCTAAGGGAAATGAGCAAATCCCAAAAGGTTAGATACCAAATGTTTGCCTTAATTTAACCTGTATTTTTTTTTCTTTTTGAACCTGTCATTGGTACTGTCGCAACACGTGTTTTGAAAAATTGAACTTGCATTATTTTTAACATATTGTTTACTCAATACTATGTCAATCAATTCCATAACACTATATATTGTTGCTGATGTTTTGTTGGGGCTTTTAACTGATCGGGATTTTACTCTGTTAGCTCTGCCTTCAGACCAGAGAAGGTCTCCCCAAGAAGCCGTTAAAGTTATCTGGACAATAAGGTGCTGGACTCTATGCTGGGTATGTGCATGCAATGAAGGAAGCTCAACTGAACTTGAACTGTGGTTATGCAGCAAGGTGGAGTGCCTATAAAACTGTATAAAACCGTATCACATAATACAATGTTATTAACAATTTTTTAAAAAGTTTAAGAAAAAAGAAAGAAAGGCAGAGTTACAGAGAGAAAAGGAAAGACACAGACACAGAGAAATGGCTAAACCATTGGGTTCACCCCAAGCGGCTGCAATGGCCGTGGCTGAGCTGATCCGAAGCTAATACCCAGGAGCTTCCTCTGCGTCTCCCACGCAGGTACAGAGTCCAAGGACTAGGGTCATCCTCCACTGCTTTCCTAGGCCACAAGCAGAGGGCTGGATGGGAAGTGGAGCATCTGGGACTTGAACCTACACCCATATAGAATGCCAGCATTGTAGGCAGAGGCTCAGCCTGCTATGCCATGGTGCTAGCCCCCAATTACTTCAATCAATTTCTTCAATTGGGAATCAACAGCATGTATTATTAATATTACTACTAATCTAACTTTTATTTGTGTATTTAAAAGCAGAGGTGGAGAGAGAAAGAGAAATCATCCTTGTTCAACTGCTGATTCACTCCTGAGGTGACTGTGACAGCTAGGGATGGGCCAGGCTGAAGCCAGGAGCCAGGATCTCCATCCAGTCTCCCGTATGAGGCTCAGGCAGGGGCTGGGGGAGAGCTAGTGCTCCACGTGTTTAAAATCAACCTATCTCCTCCCAGGAGGTGCAATAACAGAGGGCCCGAGCAGAAGCAGAAAGACTGAAATTTAAAGATTTATTTTTATTATGTTTTTATTGGAAAGGCAGATATACAGAGAGGAGGAGAGACAGAGAGGAAGATCTTGCATCCGATGATTCACTCCCCAAGTGAGCGCAACGGCCGATGCTATGCCGATCCGAAGCCAGGAGTCTCTTCTGGGTCTCCCACGCGGGTGCAGGGTCCCAAAGCTTTGGGCCGTCCTCGACTGCCCTCCCAGGCCACAGGCAGGGAGCTGGATGGGAAGCGGGGCTGCCGGGATTAGAACCGGTGTCCATATGGGATCCCGGGCGTGCTAGGTGAGGACCTTAACCACTTGCGCCACCGCGCCGGGCTCAGAAAGACTGAAATTTAAACCAGGCACTCCCAAACGGGATGCGGGCGTTCCAAACATCAGCTTAATCACTTTGCCAAATGCTTGCTCCAAAAAACACATCGTGTGGAGCTTTAATTACGAGTCCGGAATGGGGCAGTGGTGCAGGTCAAAGCGGTTTCTAAAGCCCCACTCTACCACCCACGTAGGTTATCTGTAGAGCCAGAGAACAGGAAGTGACGTCCAGGAACCGGAAACCGGAAGGGAGATGCAGGACCTCTGGATGGACTACAAGGTGGCATTTCCCTCGTTAGAATGAACTTTCAGGAGTTGGCCCACTTGGCTGCTGGTTCCCTACCTCAGGACTGAAGCCGCCTGTTACTAAGGCAAATTGGTAAGTTAAGTTTTCGGTTTTTGAGAGGCTGCATTCATTCACGTGAACAGCATAAAACAGTGTGTCTTTAAATAGAAGCACTTCGAAAGAAGGGTTAGGCACTGAATGGCTGATGGAGCTGTCAAGGCTGGTGGGAACTTGTCTCTTTCCCTCCCCAGGGTAACGGCTCAGTATCCGTAAGTCAGTGCTTGCCGTTACTTTATGCAACACAGCGCCCAGGAATAAGCAGAACAGAGTGCACTGGGTTCTTTGGCTTACTTTCTGTCTCCTTCACTAGAATGTGAGCTCATAAAGACAGTTTTTATCATTGTTTAAAATCTGATTTTGTTCACTGCTCTGTTGTTGGGACCTGGAACAGTGTGTGGCCCGGAGCAGTGCTGCATCCATCCCTGTGACAAGAGTGATGGGAGAGTGGGGGAGCAGGGCTCCCAGCCTCACCTCACTCCTCCTGGAGTTTGGTTCACCTGGCAAGCGCTGGCTGGTGTAGTAGATTAGAGTTGATTTGCTACCTTTCCATCCCCTTAACCTGGAGGAATCACCGTGAACTGGGCTTGGCCTCGCTGGCCCATCGCCCGGCTGCAAACGTAACGCAGGTGTTCGACATTAGCTTGTTGGATGAAAGTGTAAATGAACGAGTGAAAAACGTGAGGCAGGCGCCCACTTCACTGGAGTGCTCCACCCAAACCAACCACACTCGGCTCTGTCTGCCACTCGTGGCTGGGTGGCACTGGTGGTCACACACAGGGTCAAAGACAGTACGGCCCTCTGAAGCCATCCTCCTAGACGGATAGCCCCAGCAGTGGGAGAACGTCCACTCCTTGGGGCACATGTATCAGACTCGGAGAAGGCGTTGATGTGTGTCCTGGCCTCAGCCCCAGCCGCTTTGGCCTGCTGATATTCTTCCAGGGTGTCTGCCGTGTCCCTGCTGACCGCTTAAAGGGTTCACTTGCTATTTCTCATGCTGGATTGGACAAAACTCACTGCTCAGAGCTCATGTGCTTTGGGCACGTTCTGGGCGGTGCTGATAAGATTTCACCAATGAATTCTCCTGGAGAAAATATAGGAACACTGCCCTGCAAGGCCGTGGCCCCCATGGACCCAGCTGATGAACCTGGAAAGGTAATTAACAATGTGAGAACCATGCTCACATTGCTACAAGCTGATTGGCAGGCCAAGAAGCAGCCTTCTTCACCCTCCTGCCTCCAGGAAAACATGATTTTGGTTATGCACAGAAGGTGAGTCTGTCTCACTAAGAGCTGTAACAGACATTGGGAACAGTTGGGACCTCATTTTCTTTATACATGAAATGGGGTTCTCCCACAATATTGTCTGTAAGATAAAATTAAGTGGACAGGAATAGACGCTGTGCTTCAGAATATCAAGCCACAGCCTGCAATGCCAGCATCCTATTTGGGAGTTGGTTCAAGTTCTAGTTGCTCTGCCCCTGATCCAGTTCCCTGCGAAGGCACCTGGGAAAATAATGGAAGGTGGCCCACATGGAACCCTGATGGAGTTTCAGGCACCAGCTTATGGCCTGGCCCCAGCCCTAGTAATTGTGGCCATTTGGAAGTACACCAACAGGTGAAATACCTCTTCTCTCTTCACTTTATAGGCATTCTGTTTGGGATGCAGACATCCTCATTGGTAGACTAAACACCTACTTTAATACTTTTAATATGACATGGATATCCTATAAATATTCAAAGCTTTGGGGCCAGTGCCAAGGCATAGTAGGTTAAACCTTTGTCTGTGGTGCCGGCATCTTATATGGGTGCCGTTTTTTGAGTCCCAGCTACTCCACGTTTCACCCAACTCCCTGTTAATGTGCCTCAGAAAGCAATGGAAGATGGCCCAAATTATTTTTTATTGCTTTTTAGTATTGTTTACATAGTTGAAGAGGGATGCATGCCCATGTGGGCCTCTGATTAGGGTGGAGAGGGTCACGTATGCAGGAAGGTGGGTAGGACGAATGTTTCAGACATCTTTTCCTCCTGTGTAGGGGAGGAGGGAGAGGGGGCTGTCAGTCTACATCAGCTCCCAGGGATGGATGGAGTAACAGTCCTTTGATGATGCCTTAGAAATCCCAATGTGGGAAAGCGTGTTTGAGGGTGTCACTTCAGTGGTTTCAATAGCCCTGAGACAATGATGGTTTCGTTGTTTTAGGTTGGAGAAAGCTGTTTCAAGGCCTACTGGTTGACAAAGTCCATCTTAGTGCATCCACAGGCCCAGGAACTTGCTGCAAAGCTTGGCCAGGAGAATTGTCCTACCTCTTCTGCTTTCCATCCTCTGATGAGGCAGTTGACATTCCCTGCTGGCCTAGATAAGTTGGCTGTCATATTGACTGTGTGCATCTGCGCATGCTGTCCACTGCACAGACACCAGCAACTGAGGAGGCCCAGATGCATTCACTCTGTTGGAATACATACCCTGTTATTCTCCCTGTGGCCAGGGTCTGAATCCAGTGGTCTAACTAGACTCTTAAGAAACCTTGCCTGGGGTAACCTCAGACTTGACTCTTGTGTGCCAGCCAGTGCAGAGTCAGGTGTGTTCTGTTATCTGTACTATCCACTGCAAATACTGGTGGATGCGGCTTGGTCAGTTCTGCCTCAGCCCTAAATCTCACAAGAACCGAGGGGTTCTGTGACCCAGACAAGCCAGCCTGCCACAGACGGGGCCCTCATGCATACCAATGGGTGCCATGACCTAGTCAAGCTGATCCTCAATAACCCTCACCAGACCCACCCCCCACACTTGGTTTTTGCCAGCTCCTGGTGCAATGGCTCAAATTCTTGGGTTCGTTCACCCACGTGGGAGATCCAGAGCAGGTTCCTGGCTTCAAATCAGCTTAGCTCCAGCTGATGCAGCCATTTGAGGAGTGAACCAGTGGATGAAAGAGTTCTGTTTCTCCTTCTCTCTGCAATTCTGCCTGTCAAATAGAATGTTTTAAAAAATAACCCAATGTGTTGGGCCTGGTGTGGTAGCCTAGCAGCTGAAGTCCTTACCTTGAATGCAAAGGGATCCCATATAGGTGCCAGTTCTAATTCCGGCAGCCCTACTTCCCGTCCAGCTCCCTGCTTGTGGCCTGGGAAAGCAGTAGAGGACAGCCCAAAGCCTTAGGACTCACCGTCTGCATGGATGACCCGGAAGAGGCTCCTGTCTCCTGGTTTCAGATCAGCTCAGCTCTGGTCATTGCAGCTGCTTGGGAAGTGAATCAACAAAGATCTTCCTCTCTGTCTCTCCTCCTCTCTGCAGATCTAACTTTCCAATTAAAAAAATAAATTTTTAAAAAAAGCTGGCTTTGGATTAAAAAAAAACCCATTTTATATATACACAATAATTATACTGGATATTTAAATATTTTATTCAATAATCAGGTAATAACATTAAATATTTAATTAATTTGAAAGAGTGTCAGAGACTGAGAGAGATCTTCCGTCCACAGGTTCACTCCCCAATTGGCCTCCAAGGGTGCAGCTGGGTCAGGCAGAAGCCAGGAGCCAGGTACTCCACTCTAATGGAACTCATTGGGCTTGGGGACACAAGTACTAAGACCATTTTTTGCTGCTTTCCCAGGTGAATTAGGGAACTGGATCAGAAGTGAAGCAGCTGGGACTCCAACATTCAGGTGGGAAATGCAAACATTGCAGGCAGCAGCTCAGCCTCCTTCAGCACAGCGTCGGCCCCAAACCAGGTACTGTTATTATAAGGAAACGGCTTTTGTTTCGTTTCTGTATATGATTGGTTTGTTGGAAAATGATTGTTTCAAGCACTACATCAGTATGAATACTGAGCCAGTTGAGGGTGTGAGAGTTGGAATTCTGGCTTCTGTGCTACCCTTAATTTTTAGATTGCTTTCTGTGATTGATAGAGATTTTTCTAGTTATTTAAATTCAGGATTAATTTTTTTTTCATTACCAGAAGTGAGCTGGGTGGAGGGTAGAGGAACTTTTCCTGTAAACTTTAATTAATGTACCTGTAACATCACTAACTTGCATGTGTGCTGGTCAGCCATGGCACAGGACAGCAAAGCTCATGGGACATGTTGGAACTGGGGACACACTGACATCCAGCAGCAGGGATTAGAAGAGATGGCCTGGCAAAGCCTGATTTGTCTGTCTGTTCTCAGTGTTGAACTTATTAAAGTGGACAGCCATCAGGACAGCCAGCCCCACCCCCCAATATGATACACTCAGCCAAGAGTCCTGGAGAAGGCCTGTTGTGGAGGCAGGAATGCATTTCCCGTATGGAAACTGCCTAAGGCCCCTGCCAACGTCAGTGTGATGAATCCACAAAGCAGCTGCAGGCTCCAGGCTGGATTCTAGGAACTCAGTTCAGGAGAAGGAAGCCTATGGCGTAGGAGGGAAGTGACTGGCATTTTTTTTTTTTTTTTTGAGGTAGCAGGAATCGTCAGGAGCTAAGGGTGTGTCCCTGGGACCCATGGACCCTTGGCTAACCCCAGAACATTGGTGCCAGGAGCGGCTCCTGTGTGTATCCACACAGTATTCTGGGGAAGCAGATGCTAGCTGTTGTGTGACCCTGAAAGATGTCACTAACTATACCACTTACCCTAATGGATTAAAAACTCCATCCACCTTCTGTTCTGCTTATATGCCACAGCTCAACACACGCACACACACACACACATACACATGCATATGCATGCACTCACGCCGCTCCCTTTTAGGGGAGGATGGGCTGAGGTTAGAGACACACCTGTCTTCCTGGGAAGTTTACCCACGTCAGTCTCCCAGGACCTGCTCTCATCTTTCTACCTTAGAGATCATTTCTTTCTCTGGATGCAGTCAACATGGTAATTTTCAAAATCCTGGCCCATATGTCCATAGGCAGCGGGGCTGGCAACATTCACCAGGCACGGCAGATGCAAAGCCTGGGACCTGTACTATTTTAGGGGTCCAGAAAAACGCTTGAATTTCTGTCAGAAGGAGAGGGGAGGGATAGATCTAATCTAGCAAGGCTTACGTCCTTTGAAGTAGTGCACTGGGAGACATGCCCAAGGGCCTTGAAAGTCAAAATACAGGATGGTGTCCAAAATCCACATTCCTGATTTGGTTTTTATTTTAAACATTTGATTTTAAACAATTGATTTTCCTGTTCTTTTATTCACCATATAGCAGTAATGGTCAGTCAGGCCAGGCTGAAACCAGGAGTTCCCTACAGGTCTCCTACATGGGTAGCGGGAACCCAAGCACTTGGATCATTTTAATTGCTGTCTCAGGCCATTAGTAGGGAGCTGGGACTCAAATAGGGGTCCAGATGGGATGCCAGCATTGTAGCAGGTGTCTTTACCCACCACGCCACAACATTAGCCCCTAACACCTGCGGTCTGACTAGCCTTGCCAAGTGATGCTGATGTCCTAGGCCAGGTGGCAGCTGGGGGTTAGGGAAGACTGGGGAGCTGAGGTGTCAGGGGGACACAGAGGTAAGGTTATCCAGGGAGCATTTGGACAGACAGATACCACCAGGCTGTGGCTCACTTTACAGTCTGGCTTTGTTAATGACACCATTCTACAACACATGAGGGGCACCCTAAAGAGACAAAAGAAGCCTCACGTGCAGGCAAAAGCAAAAGAGGGAATTAGCAAAGGCAGGCCTGGGGGCCTAGAGGCTGACCAATGCCCCTATCCCCCTCCTTGTCCCCCAGGACCCAGTCCCAAGCTTAGTTCCCTGGAGAGGAGGACTAGGAGTGGCCGGGCAAGCTTAGCACTGGCCTCTGCTGCAACATGACCATGTGTTCTCTTCCTCCCAGGCCAATCAAGGAGTCAGCCCTGCCCCATCCTTGCTGTGGGTGGGGGAGTGGAGTACTGTGTTCTTCATGGGACTCCTCAGGTACCTCACATCCACTCACACTAGTTCTGCTTGGATGGGCTGTTCAGTCTTGCAGAAAGCCTGTCACAGGCCTGGGCAGGGCTCCTGTGTGTCCTCTGAGCACAGTCCACACTGAGCAGCACAGATTTGTGGTAGGAGTGAGCTCCCTGGTAAAGTAACAGCAACACCCACTGGATACTCAGTTTTGCTGAATGAAGGTTAGGGTAACTGGCTTATTTGTTTCGTATGCTCCCAAATTGGGAGAGCCATCTGACAAAGATGAACGTGCTGCTTTGATTACAGAATGCTGTTGAAATGTCTAACTAGGGTTTGTCTCAGAAAGCACAAGGAAGCAGAGATGGCATTGTTAAACACTTCAAACAATTGGGCAACATCTCAGAAACCCACTGCTTAAGTCAACAGTGCCAGTGTCATGGCACAGTCACATTGCTGGCATCTCAATTGGGTACTACTTCAAGTTCTGGCTGCTATACTTTTAATCAAGCTTCCTGCTAATGCACCTGGGAAAGCAGGAGAAGCTGGCACAAGTCATAGGCCCCTCCACCCAGGAAGGAAATTTTCATGGAGTTTATGGCTTGTGGATTCAGCTTGGGCCAGATATAGATTTTGTCATTTAGGGAGTGAACCAATGGATGAAAGATATTCTTTCTCTCTCTCTCCCTCCCTCTCCCTCCCTCTTCCTCCTTCTTTCTCCCTCTTCCTTTTTCTCTCTTTCCCTCCCTCTCCCTCTCTCCCTCTGTCTTTCCCTCCTTCTTCCTCCCTCCCCCATCCCCTCTGTAAGTCTTTCAACAAACAAATATATTTTTAAAACATCTTAAATAATGAGTGCTGGTTCAAAGCCCAGCCACTCCACTTCTGTTTCAGCTTCCTGCTGATGTACCATGCTATGGTCTGAGTGTTTGGGTTTTCCCAAGATTTCAGGTGTTGCAACTCAACCCCCAAAGTGATTATGCTGAGAGTTGGGGCCTTTGGGGTGTGGTCAGATCATGAGGATGGAGCATTGTCATGGGATCAGGTACCCATTCGAAGAGCTCTAGAGAGACCCCTGTGAGGACACAGTGAGAAAGCCCCTTCCAGGAACCAGAGAAGCAGCAGCAGATCCTGAATCAGCCTTGATGTGGGACTTTCCAGCCTCCAGAGCTGTGAGGAACAAACCTCTGGTTTGTGAGGCATCTCGTCTGGTATTTTCCTACAGCTGCCTGTATGGATTGAGACACTGCATTAAGGGATGTAAGGAGAACTTCAGGCTGTTCCTACATGTTACCTGTCAGTTTGTCAGATATCTCTGGGAGGCCCTGCGGTTGACCCTCAGAGGTTTATGCAGGGAGTAGCTGAAGCCAGGGCCAGATTTGTCCTCTTTCGGGACTCCTCTCCACTTCAGCCTTAATAACACTCTTGGTCCTCTCTTCCCTCCATCTGTGAATGACAGAATTCTATCAGCTGAAATGTGATGTTCTTAAGACATTCATGTTGGGCCCGGCGCGGTGGCGCAGTGGTTAAGTCCTCGCCTTGCACGCCCGGGATCCCATATGGGCGCCGGTTCTAATCCCGGCAGCCCCGCTTCCCTTCCAGCTCCCTGCCTGTGGCCCGGGAAAGCAGTCGAGGACGGCCCAAAGCTTTGGGACCCTGCACCCGCGTGGGAGACCCGGAAGAGGCTCCTGGCTTCGGATCGGCGTAGTATCGACCCGTTGCGCTCACTTGGGGAGTGAATCATCGGATGGAAGATCTTCCTCTCTGTCTCTCCTCTCTGTATATCCGCCTTTCCAATAACAAAATAATAAAAATAAATCTTTAAAAAAAAAAAAAAAGAAGACATTCATGTCAGTCTTAGAGTGGCGCTCTGATCACAGACTTGTTCGTTCTCATCCTCTCTGTCTGTCTGTCTGTCTCTGTCTGTCTGTCTCTCTTTCTCTCTCTCTCCCTCTGCCAGAGACCAGGTTCAACCCAAGGAACAGCAGCAACCCCTCTCTGGGGGGTGGAGGGTGAGAGGTGAGAATGTGGGGGAGTAGAAGGCTGAATAGCACCTCTTCCCCTAATCCATCTTAAGGGAGAACCTATGAATGTGCTCTTATTTGGACATAGGATTTTTAAAATGTACTTAGTTAATTTGAGGTCACACTGGGTTAGGTCTAGCTCTAAATCCAGGGGCGTCTTTACAAGCAGGGCAGGCTACAGTTCACACCAACGTGTGTAAGTAGAATAGCCCCACGCCTCCCTTCAGAAAGTGATGCCAAAGAAAGCAGCATGGGGATCACCTGGTTTTGATCAGTACATGCTATGTACAGTACTTTAAATATCACACTGTAGCCTATACATATGTACAATTATTGTTAGTAAAAAAAAAAAACAAACAGAAACAGGCATTTTAAGATGCCATTTTTGATACCTGCATCACAATATGGGAATGACACATGTGAGTCTAAATTCCAGTTTCCTATTAACGCACTCCCTGGGAGACGGCAGTGATGGCTCAGGTGCTTGGGTCTCGCCATCCACATGGGAGAACTAGAGGGATCACCTGGTTTCAGGATTCACCCTGGCCCAGCAAGGGTATTGAGGTTATTTTGGGAATGTGCAGTGGATGGGAGGTCTCTCTCATTCTCTTTGTCTTTCAAAAGGAAGAAAGGGAGAAAGGAAGGAAGGAAGAAAAAAGAAAAGTAAAGAAGGAAGAGAGGAAGGGAGGAAGAAAGATTAACAAGCTAAAGAGAAGAGGAGAGACCTCACAGAGGAGAAGGCCATGGGTGATGGGACAGAGTGAAGTGAAGCCCTGGGACGCAAGGCAGCCACTGGGAGCCAGGAGTCAGCTATGGGCTTCCCTGAGCCTGCTGAGGGAGCTAACCATGCCAACACCTTGTTCAGACTTCTGGCCTCTGGAACTGTGAGAGAGTCTATTCCTGTTGCTTTCTCTCACCTGTGGTCATTTTGTGACAGGGTAGCTGGTATCTAAAACCCTATTGCAGGTTCTTGCCTCTTAGTTAAAAAACATTCAAAATCCAGGTACACATATGACTTACAGAGTGTTAGAGTTTATTCAGTGGGGATATCACAGACCGAAAAAAGTGCCACAAAGGGAAAGGTGGGAGAGATAAAGACATTTATACCTGTCTTCTCCATGTCTACATGAAGGAGAGGGAGGATGGGGTGGGGATGGGGAAAGAGAGAGAGAACCTCTTGGTTGCCGAGCTTCTTCTGAGCTTGGAAAGGGAAGTGGTTACATGACACTACCCCAGTCAGGGGAGGCATGGCCTTAGGAGGGGTCACTTGATTGACAGGTGGGCAGATAGGATTACTCAGGGCAGGAGAGGTGTGGCTTTTGGCTCAGGATCCCAACCTAGCTACCTGCCTATCCCTTGTCAATTTGTTTTGCGGAGACTAACATAACAGGGGCAGGAGTTGCCTTCAAAATTCCTGCAGGCCCCAGTGCTATGACAAAGCAGATTCAGCCAGTTGCCTGTGATGCCAGCATTCCAGGTATGCACCAGTTCACATCCCAACTGCTCCACTTCCAATCCAGTTCCCTGCTGATGCTCCTGGAAAATAGTAGAGGATGGCCACTACTTGGGCCATCCTTGGGCCCCTGCCACCCATGTCGGGGACCCAGATGGAATTCCAGGCTCCTGGCTTTGTCCTGGTCCACTGCTAGTCCTGTGGCCATTTGGAAAGTAGAACCAGCAGATAGAAAAGCACTCTGTCTCTCCCTCTCTCTGTAATTCTGCCTCAAATAACTGATGGAAAGGGATTCCCATAGGAGCTGCCTCTGTGCTGTCACACCCTCTGTGGCAAGCTCGTTCTGTATCAGCTGTGGGCTCAAGAGGAGAATCCCAAAGGTATGAACCAAACGGCAGGGCCGTGGGTTTGTGACAGCCAGCCACACAGTGACCCTCTAACATTAGCCCTGTGCAGAGTGCAAGCAGGACCAGGTCCAGGATCCAGCTGTGCTCTGTGTGCCAGAGTAGAGGAGAAATCAGAGCCAGGGTGGGCAGGTCACTGAGCAAACGAGCAGAACTTTGCTAAGCATCTGCACGGCTGGATGCTGGGGAGGCAGCAGGCATCTGGAGATGGTGATATGGGCTTTGCTAACAACGCAGTGCTAAGAGCACTTGGCCTGATGGCAGCCACGGTGCTGTGCCCTTTAGCAGCTGTGTGTCACATGGCTTCATGTCAGGCCTTTGATATAGGCACTGCGCCCAAGGCCCAGGAGCTGGTGAGAGGGAATAGAGAAGCCACCTGCACACAGAAAGGAAGAATAAAACCACAGGGTGGATGAGAGCATGTGCTGAGCACACAATTCAGACAGAGAAGCAACATGCAGCAGTCAAAAATTCCACCCAATTGAGACAAAAATAGTTCCACCCTCCTGGGTTTGTTCTGAAGCCTAAATGAGCTCATGCTTCCAAGGGTTTTCTACTCAAATGTTTAGCACGGAGGAAGCCTTTGATAGACACGAGTGATTATAATTACTATTAAAGGAAGTGGGAGCATAGAGATGCAGAATCCTCCCAAAGACTGATATTGTCTGCTCTAGAGATTCTAGAATGAATAGGGTACATTCTGTAGCCAGGGGAACATGCCAATGGCAAGAACAGACATGCAAGTGGCCGGATAGAATAAAAGGTGTTGGGAAAGGAGCTGGATGGCTCTTAGCCAGGGTGGGGATGGGCAGGAGGCAGGTAGTACCAGGCAGATTGAAGACCCGCTCTCATCTCTTCCACCTTGGACCAAACTGTGCTGAGCTATTTTACCCACAGGACTGCAATCAGGCAATTACATCCAACCTAAGAACTCTGATTCTCAGTTTTGTGCCCTGCAGCCTTGTGAAGCAGGGCCCATACTTTGGGCTTCCTGAGCCTCAGTGCTTCTACTGTGACATGGGATGACATAGCACCTGGCTCCTAAGGTGGTCAGCAGCATCCTAGCATTCTGTGTATGTCAAGAGGTCAGAATGGACTGACCCCTAGCATTAGCCCAAGGATTCTGCTGCAGCTGCTTTAGAGAAAGAGGATGTAACTGCTCATCAGAGGCAGGCCACATCCCCTCAACACTGCAGGACTGATGAATGGACAAACCAAACCAAGCAGCATTTTACCTGGCAGATACACTCCCATAGCCCCAACTTCCATGCCAGACTCCATGGCACACTGCTAAGGGAATCCCAAGTGTCCCTCACATAAGCTCACAGCAATCCAAGGAAGTGACCATTATTATTGCTCTATTTTATAGACCAGGACACTGAGACCCAGACAGGAAAGTGAAACTTTCCTGAGGGCTTAGAACAGGCTAGGGACAGAGCTGAGAGGCAGCCCCAGATGACCTGATTTCAGACTGGGAGATTCTCTGCTTAGTCAGACAGCCAATCCATTTGAAGTCCAAAATTGTCAAGGGATAAAAGTCAGGAGAACTGGGATATAATTTCAGGGGTCAGAGAGGTGGCTTGCTGGGTAGTTGGACAAACTGGGGATCCTGGTCTTTGTTACCAGCTCTAGGGGATCTCCAGGGAGTATCCCTGGGGGATCCCTATGTCCTGGGGACCCCAGCTGCCTTGTCAAGCCCTTCTCCTTACTGCATGGCCCCTTGCCCTTCCCCCAGGTACCCTGACTTTCAACTCCCAGTGCCAAATACCCAGCCCTGCCACCTGCCGTCCTGGGGTGATTTAACTTCCGGATACTTCCCCATCTGCCATCTGCAAGGGAGGCCTGGCGTGCTTGTGTTTGCTTAGCTTTCTTTGGAGGATCACCCCAGATGATGTCAGTGTAGTAAGATATTCGCTAAAGCGCTGCTTCCTCCTCACCTCCAGGGTCCGCCACTCCCCTTTTACTCTGAACCCACCTTCCCCCTACTTGTACAGCCCAGTCAAGGGCCTGTGTTCTATATGCACCTTTTCTTCAGAGGTAAAGCTACTCCACTCATCAGCAAATTCATCAGTACAGATGTAATACAAGTAGCTAAGAACCACACCGGGTACCAGACTGTGGGGAGTAGTTTGGTGTATTTTCATGTTAAATCTTCATACAACTCCTGCAGTGTCCTCAGGTTACAGACATGCTGAGTAACTTGCCCTGGGACACACAAGGATATGGTATTGAAGCAACTTCTGGACCTAGCTGTCCTCCCAGCCATACATCCCTGCTCCTGTTCTGCCCTCTGCCACCCGCCCCACTGGGAAGGTAACCTTGGATGTCTGATCTCTCCCCACTTCGACAGCCACAGAAGGGAAATCCCTGGGGACTGTGGCCTGGGGTGGGTGCGCCCTCTGGGGGAGCTGCAGGGGAAAGACCTGGAAAAGTAACCTTGGTCAACTGCGAAGATACCATTGCCTTTAGCAGGTACTCAGCCCATCAGAAGAGAAAGGAGCTTAGTGACATCTTAAAGTCCTCAGGACTTGATAAAAATGCAAGTTGGGGTCAAGGAGTGCAGTGTTGTGGTTCAGGGGTTTAAGCAGCCAATTGTGACAGTGGCATCCGATATTGGAGTGTTAGTTTAAGTCCCAGCTGCTTTACTTCCAAACCAGCTCATTGTTCAAGAGTCTGGGAAGGCAGCAGAGGATGGCCCAAATACTTGGGCCCCAGCCACCCTCCATGGGAGACTCAGATGAAGCTCCCTGCCCTCGGCTCCTTGGCCGGTCCTAGATATCATGACCATTTGGGTGACGGAATCAGGAAATGGTAGATTTCTTTTTGTCTCTCTGCTTCTCTCTATTGCTTTGCCTTTCAAATAAATTTAAAAAAATTTTTAAACTTGGCTGTCTTCACCCCAGACCTACTAAATTAGAAACTACATAGGTAGAGACCAGAAATTTCTGTTTTGTTTATTTATTTTAAAAGTTTATTATTTTTTTTTAAAGATTTATTTTTATTATTTTTTCATTGGAAAGGCAGATATACAGAGAGGAGAGACAGAGAGGAAGATCTTCCATCCGATGATTCACTCCCCAAGTGAGCGCAACGGTCCGATGCTATGCCGATCCGAAGCCAGGAGCCTCTTCCGGGTCTCCCACGTGGGTGCAGGTTCCCAAAGCCTTGGGCCGTCCTCGACCGCCTTCCCAGGCCACAGGCAGGGAGCCGGAAGGGAAGCGGGGCTGCCGGGATTAGAACCGGCGCCCATATGGGATCCCGGGCGTGCTAGGCGAGGACCTTAACCACTTGCGCCACTGCGCTGGGCCCCAAGTTTATTATTTTTAAATCAGGGAGGGAGAGAGAAAAAGAAAGATAATATTTTCCTTTCACTGCTTTTTAAATGGGTGGGGTCAGGACAAATCCGAGAGCCTGGAGCTCCTTCCAGATCTCCCACATGGGTGCAAGTGCCCAGGCACTTGGGTCATCTTCGACTTCTTTCCCAGATACATTAGCAGGGAGCTGGATGGGAAGTGGAGCAGCCTGGACTCAAACCAACACTCGTATGTGATACTGGCACTGCAGACAGAGGATTAACGTTCTATACCATGGCACCAGCCCTTTGGTAAGCTCAAATTTGACCTCACCAGTGTAGCTGCTTTGCAGGCAAGGGACACTACATAAAAAGTGCAGAAGGAGAGGTGTTTGTTTACCTGATGAGCTGGCTCCAGAGAGGTTCTGCAGCAGGGTTGCCTGGTGGGGATCTTAAAGGACACGTGCTATGCCCGGATAATAGAGAAGGGGGAATTTATCATTACTGATCAACAGTTCAATTCTCTTTGAACTGGGGGGTTTCTTTTACACTCAACAGAGCAGCACAGCTGTTCTCCTCGATATCATCTGTTTACTCAACAAACCGGGCCTCCTCTCTGGCTGGTGGCTCCTGTTGATAACAGGAAAGGGAAAATAAATGACCTGCCTTCCTTCACAAGTTCATAATCATTCAAGGTCATGGCTGAGAACAGATACCATGGGATTTGAGTAGAGGAGCAGAAAGGAGAATTACCTGCTGACAGCAACACTGTGTAGCTGATGTGGAGGGTTAGGCCCCTGCCGGGGGTTGGGGGAGGGTGCAGAGAAAGATAGCAACAAAGAGGCGAGATGAATGAAGGAGACCATGATGGAACTTGGTGGTCTCTGAGTTGATGTTGTTGGAGTGGAGGGGAGGGAGAAGCAACAATCCAGCCATATCTATGCTTTGCTTCCTGAAATAAATGTCAAAAAGCTTTTGCAGCATGCAAGTTTCAGTTAGACTTAAAGTCAGACCCTCAATGAGAAAACTGCTGCACAGAACAGGCATATTTGAGATTGGGTGAGAGCTGAGTACCAGGTTGGTGTGAAAAGTCAGCCACTACAACACCCTTGGGAAAGACTTTCTCAGAACTTGGGGCTCAGCCAGGGTGCAAGCAGAGGAGAGAAATGACAATGTGATTTGAACAGTGGATTTTCATATGAGAGATTAACTATATGCTTTTGTTGTATCTGGCTTACTTCACTTAGAGAATGATACCCAGTTCTACCTATGTTGTCACAGAGGGCAGGATTTTATCGTTTTTAATGGCTAAATAGTATTACATTATAAATGGGGGAAGTACTTCAAACAGCATGAAACAATGAAATTGGAAGTGTGAATTTATGTGATGCAAAATGTGGCTGAAATTCGTGCATACACATGTTTTATGACATCCATTTTCTGTGAGTTGCCAAAAGCCATTTTTGCACCAAAATAGACTGACTCCTACTATTAATACCATATTTCCATGAGCTTTGAGGTGCATTTGTTATAGGCCACATTTCCTCCAGCGTATGTACGTTGAGTCGGCATGGCCCAGAATTACTGAGGGGCTAATGCCAGTAAGATCAGCTGGAATGCAGCCCCCAGGATGCAGGGGGGAAGCTGTTCATGGGAGGTGTCACTGGGGGGGCATGGCACTGAGAACTTCCAGAGCCAGGAGGTGCCAGGTGCTACAAGGACTCAGGGAGAGAGAAATGGAGCTGACACCAAGGAATGTGTTGAGCCAGGGAGCTGAACAAACATGTTCAGCCTGCCAAACCTGTGCTATGCCCTCCAGTGACAAAGCTTTAGTGCCTTTGGGAGTGAGACAGGCACTTCAAGATCCCATCCGTGTTTCCACAGAGCAGACAAAACAGAATGAAGCTGGAGGTAAAAAAAAATCAGGCGCTGAAAACGAGCACATCCCCTAGCTCTGTTAGCATGTGCCCAATATGAACATGATAGCATAGCCCAGACTGAGGAATTCCTAACAGAAAGACGTCGGTTTGGCTCACAGTTCAGGAGGCTGGGAAACCTATGATCAAGAGGCTGGCATCTGCGGAGGGTCCCCAGGCTGTGCCACCTCTGGTAGAAGGCAGAGGGGCTAAGGAGGATGGAAACAAGGGAGCAAGAGGAGGCCAAACTGCATGGCACAGCACATCCAGTCCTGCACTAAGGAGCCCACTCCCTAAGATGACATTGTCTGCTTGCGGTTCTGTCCTTGCAACTTAATCAGCTCTTCTTGGCTCTCTTCCCGACGCTGTCGAACTGGGCTTCCAGCTTCCAATACGTGCATTTGGGAGGCTACCTTCAAATCCTAGTGATGTGCTTTGATTTGCACAGGACCCGCATCACTCATAGTAAACAACCTCATTTGTCTACAATCAGATTTTAAGCAGGTAGAAGCCTGATGGGCACCTGATCATGTGTGTACCAATGAGATTTTATAGGAATTCTGCATTCAGTCTAAGATCTTCACTAAAAAAAAAAAAAAAAACAAAAAACTGGGGCCTGGCGCAGTGGCGCAGTGGTTAAGGTCCTCGCCTTGCACACCCAGGATCCCATATGGGCTCCGATTCTAATCCCGGAGGCCCCACTTCCCATCCAGCTCCCTGCCTGTGGCCCGGGAAAGCAGTCGAGGACGGCCCCAAAGCTTTGGGATCCTGCAGGAAGAGGCTCCTGGCTTCGGATCGGCATAGTATCGGCCCGTTGGGCTCACTTGGGGAGTGAATCATCGGACGGAAGATCTTCCTCTCTATCTCTCCACTCTGTATATCTGCCTTTCCAATAAAAATAAAAATAAGTCTTTAAAAGGCAGATATACAGAGAGGAGGAGAGACAGAGAGAAAGATCTTCTGCCCATTAATTCATTCCCCAAGCAGCCAGAATGGGCCAGAGCTACACTGACCTGAAACCAGGAACCTGGAGCCTCTTCTGGGTCTCCCACATGGGTGCAGGGTCCCAAGGCTTTGGGTCATCCTCTCCTGTTTTCCCAGGTCACAAGCAAGGAACTAGATGGGAAGTGGAGCAGCTGGGACACGAGTCAGTACCCATGGGATCCTGGCACTTGTGAGTGGAGGATTAGCCAGTTGAGCCATCATTCTGGGCCCTAGGATCTAAACTTTGAAGAGCTTATGATAAGTAGATGAAAGTAGTTACACACCACTGTCTTATATCTAGGCAAAAGGGGAGAAACGTGCTTGAAAGTCTTACAGTGGGGCTGGCATCATGGCACAGCATCCCAAATGAGATGGCTGGTTCAAGTCCCAGGTTGTCTCCTTCTGATCAAGCTCCCCGCTGACAGACCTGGGAAAGCAATGACTGACAGGCCAAGCACGTGTGCCCTCACTACCCATACAGGAGACCAGGATGGAGTTCCTGGATCCCGGCTGTGTCTGGCCAGGACTTGGTTGTTGTGGCTATTTGGAGAGGAAACCAACAGATGCAAGGTCTCTCTCTGGCTCATTCTTTGTCACTCTGCCTTCCAAATAAATAGGTTTTTAGAAACATTCTTACAACAGACAATGTCCAGTTTACCAGGTGGGATATTGCCCTGGCCCGCGGGGTCTTCAACGGAGACCTGGGGAGAGAACCGACGATTGAGGGGGACAGGAGACACGAAGAATGGAAGCAAGACAGGAGGTCTGATCAAGCTCCGAAAACTTTATTTTCTCAGGCAGTATTTAAGCCGCAGGTAAAGGCTGGGTGGGGGGAGTTTTACAGCAGGATGTGGACCAGATAGGGCAGAGGTCACCAGGACAACCGTTATCTTGGGTGAACAATTACAGGTGAAAGATTACGAGGAAACTGGGTGAAAGATAAATGGATCTAGCATTCCAAGACCATTACAAAATGAGGAAATAACAAAATGGAGTCACTCCTGCTGTTCGGCAGGATATCATGTCAATAAACAAATATTTTGAAATAACATTTAATGAGATGGAAATGTACTCAACGTACAGTAGAAAAAGAAAGACCTTTGTAAGCAAACGCAGATGTGGAGCGTGTGTGTGTCTCTGCATCCTGCAGCAGCTGGAGGACAGCCTGTTTTCTCCCGTCTTCAGGAAACTTGTACTCAGCTCTCCCTGCTGACAGCCCTCCTGAGGTTGGGGTCTTTTCTGCCGTCTCAATTCTTTCTCCTCTATCTCTTGACTCCTTTCTTTTTTTGTGCAAGAGGAGATAAGAGAACAAAGCATGTGGCACTGCGATAAGGATATCATGGTGGTGTCAACTGCCTTCCTGACAGCCCAGAAAAGGGCTTTCCAGTTTATTTACAGATGCCAGAAGCCCCATCACCCTCCTTCCCTCTCCCTCCCTTCTCCTCCACTATTTCCTCCTGCTCTGCTCCCTGCTTGCTAGTTCATCTCTATTTGATGTTCCCGCTGAAGCAACCACTGGGAGGAGACTACTTTTGCTCACATTTTCTCTTGTTTGTTTGTTTGTTTTTAATAGAAGTTAATTACAATACAGATATCTGCTTTATAAAAACACAATTTAACACTCCTGTGACTTGGGGGAAGTATTATAAAGGTGTAGATGAGATTTAAAGAAGAGAGAAACAGGGCCTGGCGCAGTAGCCTAAAGTTTTTTTTTTTAAGATTTATTTTTATTATTATTATTATTTTTTATTGGAAAGGCAGATATACAGAGAGGAGAGACAGAGAGGAAGATCTTCCGTCCAATGATTCACTCCCCAAGTGAGCGCAACAGCTGATGCTATGCCGATCTGAAGCCAGGAGCCTCTTCCGGGTCTCCCACGCGGGTACAGGTTCCCAAAGCCTTGGGCCATCCTCGACTGCTTTCCAGGGCCACAGGCAGGGAGCTGGAAGGGAGGCGGGGCTGCCGGGATAGAACCGGCACCCATATGGGATCCTGGGTGTGCAAGGCGAGGACCTTAACCACTTGCGCCACTGCGCTGGGCCCCTAGTAGCCTAAGTTCTAAAGTCTTCGCTTTGCATGTGCCAGGATCCCATATAGTCACCAATTCTATCCCGGCAGCCCCGCTTCCCAACCAGCTCCCTGCTTGTGCCCTGGGAAGGTGGTTGAGGACAGCCCAAGGCCTTGGGACCCTGCACCCACGTGGGAGACCCAGAGGAGGCTCTAGGCTCCTGGCTTCGGATCGGCCCAGCACCGGTCATTGCGGTCACTTGGGGAATGAATCAGTGGATGAAAGATCTTTCTGTCTATCTCTCCTCCTCCTGTAGATCTGACTTTACAATAAAAATTAAAATAAATCTTTAAAAAAGAGAGACACACTATTTCCTAGGTCCCTTAGTCCTAATGAGGGCTGCTGCAGTAGCAGGTCAGTGAACACTGTGACAGCTGTCTGAGGACACAGAGACCGTGACTGGAAGCCTTGCTGTCATGGACACTGTGGCACTCCTCCCATGTCCACTCTCTAGGACAAAACACCCATCCTTCAGTTGCTGGGCCCCCTGAGTGCTGGGCATTGGCCCAGCTGCGGGAGCTCCTCCTGGGCTGGTTGACATGGGATCCACAGGGCACCTTCTTTGCTTGGTCTAGGAGGATTCCTGGGTTCATCTGAGCTCCAGAGCTCCCCCTAGGAGCCATCAGGGCCTCACTGCTGCCCGATGCAGGCTGGCGTCTCCACCCAGGTCTGCCTTCCTGCTTCTCCCACAGGTGTCTTGAGAGCATTTCCCATTAAACCTTCTGCAGACTTTGATCCATTTTCAAATGGGAACTCTAGGATCCCCAATGCCAGGCATGAAAGGGACTTCGCGAATGGATCATCTGCTGGCTGGCAATGCGGACCCTGTAACAGGTCCCATATGCATGGAAAGGGAGGCATGTGCTGGGCAGGTGACATTTCCCCAGTCAGTATAGCCGGGGTGCCTTGGAGGACACTGCAGGGTTCTTGGCTTCCATCCATGGAAGCCAGTGGAGTTTCTGAGTACAGGTGTGATTTGACCTCATTGAGTTACAGGGAAAACAGGAATATATAAACATTTGTAAGGGTGAAATCAACAAAAATCCAGATTGAGAGAAATCCTACAGAATAAACAGGTTTCTAGAAGATTCTAGAAGCATATTTGGAGAGATGGAAGACACTCTAACCCGTTTTCAGCTCCCATGTATGTACATATTGCAGCCCAGGGAAGCGACACAGAGGGATGGAGACAACGTGTGGGCAGTTGTGACACACAGCAGGGAGAACCACTTTTCACAGTGTATTCCTTTTATATACTGCATTTTGATATGCTGTAACTTTAGTGCCTTTCAGTAAATAGTTATTTTTAATTCTTTATTTATTAATACATAGAGTTCGTGAATTTCATAGATATGATCCAAGCATGCTGTGTTACACTCCTCTCTTCCTGTCTCCCTCCTCCTGTTTCCTTCTCCAATGTTTGATGATCACATAGTTTCAGTTTATAATCACCAGTTCAGTGGTTCTTTGAAGAAAGAGCTTTACAAATAAAATAAAAATAAACATTTTAAAAGATAAACAAGAGACAAAAATAAAGCAAAAAAAAAAAAACACCCAGAATTAAAAAAATAAACAAGAGGTTAAGAGTAAATGCTTTCAATGCAAAAACAAAACAAAAATACCTGACTTTAATATTTCCAGCATACCCAAAAAGAAGCTTATAAGTTACATAGAAAATCAGAAATTCATCATCTCTTTCAACATTTTAGCAAACCCCAAGAGTGCTTCAGGTTCTGTCTTACCTGCTGGTGAAGTAAATGAAGGAAACCCTTGAGTTCCCAGAGCTGCTACTTAAGCAGTAGAGTGGGACAAGATCACAGCAACAAGCAGCTCACCGGAGCAGGACATCCCGCTGCTCATTAAGGGATGGACCGTTTTCACAGCGGGCACTGTGCCACAGTGGGCTCTGCCTTCTGCCACGACAGCATCCCATGTCAGAGTATCAATCTGAGTATACACTGCTCTCGTTCCACTGCAGCTTTTTGTTGATGCGCCTGGGAAAGCAGCAGAAAATGGCCCAAGTGCTTGAGCCTGGTTAGAGATCCTGGTTCCTGCCTTCAGCCTGGTTCAGCCCTGGCCATTGTGGCCATTTAGGGAATGAACCAGTGGGTGGAGGATCTCCTCTCTCTCTGTCACTCTCCTCCTGGGTATTGGTGCTATTTGTGCTGGGCTTGGATCTTGAGACTGAGCTCTGGGCAAGTCGCTATAGGAAGATGTGGTGTCTCTACTTCCAATCCTGCCTGGCCTAATACCTGCTATGTGCAAGCCCAATGCTCACTGCTCCACTGTGCTGAAGAGGGCATTGATATTTAGAATTTCTTTGGTTCATAGTGATTGATTTTCAGGTAGGCACAAATAAAAGAGCAAGAAACAGTGCAAGTCCCAGGAAGGCAGGGACAGGAGACCTGCCAGCACACACAAGGAACAGAGATGTGGCATTGGAACCTTCCATGTCCTGTTTAAAAAGCAGACATAGGGGCAGGCATGGTAGCTAGTGACTTCCTCACCTTGTATGCCCTTATGTCTCATATGGACACCAGTTTGTGTCCCTTCCAGCTCCCTCCTTGTGGTCTGGAAAAACAGCTGAGGATGGGCCAAAGCCTTGGGACAAGAGGAAGCTCCTGGCTCCTGTCTCCTGTCTCCAGCCATTGCAGCTACTTGGGGAGTGAGCCAGCAGACTAAAGATATTTCTGTCTCTCCTCTCCAAATCTGTCTTTCCAATAAAAATAAATAAATCTTTAAGAAAAAAAAAAAAGGCAGGCATAGCCATGGAAGGTGACCCTAAGAATGAAGAGATGAAATCAGTGGATGTAGGGGAACATTGTGGCAAGGCTGACCCTGAAGCATGTGATAGTGTTGGGTAGGGTGGCATGAAGTCCATGCTGAGCCGACGGAGGTAGGAATCAGTCCCTTAAGGGGAGGGAAAGGGAAGAGAAGGGGGAGAGAGAGAGAGAGAGAGAGACAGAATCTGCCTGCTGCCCAACATCTGCGTAAAGTCTCCTCAAGGCCAGAATGTGTGCCTCTGTGTCTGTCCCTGTGGCTGCTGACCAGGGGCCATACCTACAGGAGGCTTTCAGGAACATCAGGTGTAGTTGGCCTGGCCAGGGACAGGGGTAGATCTGAGATATTGGTCCTGCTGGGCTCTGCATTTGGCCATGTCTCCTGACTATGCCAGGTGAGACACATGCTGGAGCCCACATTCCTAAACCTATAGGAAGCCTTGGATGGCTCCAAGGACACCCATGTCCCTACAGCTGTAGGAAACCTTGGGTGACTCCAAGGACACCCTTTGTCTGTAGTCCCTAAGCTCCTGCCGCCCTGGTCGACAGGGGAGAGGCAGGCCGAGGGAGCCTCATGGGGCAGGTAAGGCAGCCACACCTGTGAAGAATTACCCATCTCTACTCTCTGCACCTGAAGCCTCCTAAGCAGCTGCTAAGTAAGATGAGGGCAGAGCAGGCTGGGATTGCTCCCCGGCTTCCCATGGCATGGCTGGGTAGAGAGAGGCTGGGCACCCGCTTATGACATACGTGGCAACTGTTTTTCATGCTCTCTGCTGGTCTAAGCAACCTGTATTCCTGAGGCACCTGTAGGGGCACTAGGTAAGTGACCCTCGTGTCTTAAAATCAAGGAGGTGCAACAGAGGCCAGGCCAGGGACATGGGGCACAGACAGCTCCTGATGACTTGAGCAGAAGCCAAAAGGGACTGCACAACAGGCCTACTTCACCCCAATTTCCCCTCCCCCTGACACAATTGTCTTTTGGAAAAAAGCAAACAAAGGTCTCCCCTTTCTCTGTTCTCTTTTGATTTGCTTCTGTTCTGGTTCTCCCGGCCGATGCAGCAGAGTGGGCCCCTCCCAATGTGAACTTATCTCAAAGCAGAGCACAGAAACAGTGTTAAGAGCGGGGCCTGTTTGCTGTCATGGACAGGTCACATCTGAAGAGGTTGTGATGGGGGTGCAGGAGGGCAAGGTCTTTGAGAGCCAGTGCCTCTCCCTGCACCCACAGTCTTGGATGATAAGGGAAGGAGGCCTGGGCTGGATGGAACTTGGGGCCGTGGTCACCCCTCCCGTGTGCCATATTGGTGTCAGGAAGGTGGGGGTGGGGATGCCAGGGAGGCTGAGGACCCCGGAGGGCTACTCATCCAAACTACAGCAAAGAGTTCCAGGACCCATGTGTGAACCTCAAAGCCAAAAAGCATCCCTTTTGGAAACAATGCAGGCTTGGATGAGGAGGGAGACAGTGGCCACAGGGCTGCCATGAAGAGCAAGGTTCCAGCTTGGGCTCTCAGCAGTTGGTGAGCATCTCAGATGGCAGGAGGGGCCCGACTGTGTCTGAGACAGTTTATGCAGGAAGGACAAACCCTTAGAGGCAGAGTGAAGTTGATGGAAGGCAGACACCGAGATTTGCATCTGCTCCGTTTCTTGGGTTGTACAGCTTCCTCTTTGCTACCTTCGTCTTTCCCCTCTTGGGCTCATATCAGCTGTTTCCATGCAGTCACTTACCACTCAGTGATGGAGATGTGTCCTGAGACATATCATTAGGCAGTTTTGTCATTGTGTGAGCATCTCTGCATGTGCAAACAGAAACGGTGGCAAAGTTGCCAGGACAACACAATGTTACGGGGTGCCAACCACAATCCTGAAGGCAGTCTGGCCCGCCATCATCCGAGATGCCAAAATCTAGAAAGATCCACATCACTGAGGTCTAAAAGCACCAAAATCAGAATCCTGAAAGGGATTCAGATTCCAAACACTGCAAGTCTGAAAGCCCCAAACCTGAAAACTGCAATTTCTAGGAGAAGCGGAGGCTGTGTAATTGGGGAAGAAGAATTGAGTTGTGGGGACGGGATTGGCACACAATATGGCAGGGATGAAAGCTTCAGTTTACAAACCCATCGTTTGTTGACACTGGCACAGTCCCACTGGTGAAATTCCAGATTTTTAAGAATTAGAGCTACATTTGCCTTGGAAAAAGCCAGCAGGGTTACTAACTAGTTAGAAAAGTTATTATGAATGATGCTATGGTGTAGCAAGTTAAGCTGCCGCTTATAGCATTGGCATCCCATATGGGTGCTAGTTCAAGGCCTGGCTGCTCCCTTTGGATCCAGCTGCCAGCTAATGTACTCAAGTGGGAGACCTGACTGCCACACCAGTATGCAGAATGGGTGCTGATTTGAATCCTGGCTACTTAATTTATTTCTTTTTAAAATTTATTTTTATTGGAAAGACACATTTATAAAGAGAAGGAGAGACAGAAAGAGATCTTTCATCCACTGGATTACTCCCCCAGTGGCTGCAATAGCTGGAGCTGCACCAATCTGAAGCCAGGAGTCAGGAGCTTCTTCTGTCTCCCATGTGGGTGCAGGGTCCCAAGGCTTTGGGTCATTCTTTATTGTTTTCCCAGGCTACAAGAAGGGAGCTCAATTGGAAATGGAGCAGCTGGGACATAAACTGGTGCCCATATGGGATGCCAATGCTTGCAGGTGGAGGATTAGCCAATTGAGCCATCGGTTTAGTTCTCCAACCTCCCCCCTCACACCTCCTACCACCCCATCCCCAGCCCTGCTACTTCATTTCTTTTTTTTTAAGATTTATTTATTTTTATTATAAAGGCAGATATACAGAGAGGAGGAGAGACAAAGAGGAAGATCTTCCATCCGATGATTCACTCCCCAAGTGAGTGCAATGGCTGGTGCTGTGCTGATCCGAAGCTCGGAACCAGGAACTTCTTCTGGATCTCCCACATGGGTGCAGGGTCCCAAAGCTTTGGGCCATCCTCGACTGCTTTCCCAGGCCACAAGCAGGGAGCTGGATGGGAAGTGGAGCTGCCGGGATTAGAACCGGCGCCCATATGGGATCCCGGTGCGCTCAAGGCGAGGACTTTAGCCACTAGGCCACGCCGCCAGGCCCACTACTTCATTTCTGATCCAACTGCCTGCCAGCAAGCCTGGGAAGGCAGCAGATGACGGCCCAAATCCCTAGGCCCTTGCTGTCCATGTGGGAGACACAGATAGAGCTCCAGGCCCTAGGCTTCACCCTGGCTCTTACAGCCCGTTTGGGGGAGTGAATTAGAGGCCTGAAATCTCTTGCTCAGTTGCTATAACCCTGTCTTTCAAATGAAATTTTTAAGAAGGAAAAGAACTATGTGAACGGTAGCATAAGAAGACACAACGCTGTTGTCCCATGGTCAGTGTGGCTTTTGCTGGTCTGTGGGCTGTGTGGGAGCACACGTGGAATGGCTAAGTGCAAACCCAAAACACACAGAAGTGGAGCACAGGCAATAGGAAACAGAGTGCTCCTGGGGTGTGTATAGAATCACAGAAGAATTTTTTAAAAAGCAAAAACAGGGCCTGGCGCGGTGGCGCAGTGATTAAGGTCCTCACCTTGCACGCCCCGGGATCCCATATGGGCGCCGGTTCTAATCCTGGCGGCCCCACTTCCCATCCAGCTCTCTGCCTGTGGCCCGGGAAAGCAGTCGAGGACGCCCAAGGCTTTGGGACCCTGCATCCGTGTGGGAGACCCAGAAGAGGCTCCTGGCTTCGGATCGGCATAGCATCGGCTGTTGCGCTCACTTGGGGAGTGAATCATCGGACGGAAGATCTTCCTCTCTGACTCTCCTCTCTGTATATCTGCCTTTCCAATAAAAAAATAATAATAAAATAAATCTTTTTTAAAAAAAGCAATAACATGTAGAAAATGAATATGAATGTATTTTTCAAGGACATTCATGTCTCCCCCACTCCCACCTCACCATCCCCTCAATTGGCTATTCATGCAGGTGCAAGACTTCAGAGTGAATGACTACAACAGCTGCCCAGATCTAGGGGACACCCTCTGTGCCCATGCCCACATACAGACTTCTGTTATCTAAACTTTTTTTAGGGTTCTTAATTTTTCTGTGCTTTGTTTATTTTTTTCTAAAAATATTTTATTTTTAAGGCAGAAAGAGAGAAAGACAAGCCAACCAATCTGTTTCTCCAAATTCCTGCAACTGTGGGGGATGGGCCAGGCTGAAGCCAAGAGCAGGGACAGTCTGTATCCCCCATGGTGACAGGGACCTGACTTCTCAGGCCGTCACCCTCAGCTTCCCATGGTGCATGTGTCAGGAAGCTAGAACTGAGATCCCTGGGAAGCTGGACAGCTGACACTTGAACCTAGAGAGTCTGATGTGAGGTGGGGTCTCAGGCAATCTGGTTGCTGGGTCAAATGCCCACGCCTGATCGTTGCAGCTTTATAGTAACTCTCAGGGCTGGATACTATCAGTTTTCTGGTTTTCTTCTTTTGACATTTACTTGGATATTCTGGGTCTTTTGCCTCTCCACCTCTGCATATAGATTTGCTGGGATTATGACAGATTGCATTAATCTCATAGGTCAAACTGAGTCTTTCTATCCAAGAACCTGGTGTGTCTCCATTTATTTAGTTCTTGTATTCTTTTTATCAGAACCTTTGGTTTTGCTATATTGCTCTTACATATATCTTTTTAAATTTGTTTTATTTTTGATGATGTCTATACAGTTAATTAGGGTAGGAAGGAAAGTGGGTGAGACCATTGTTTCCAGATTTTCTCTTTCTTTCTCATGTATCTGGGGGAAGCGGGGAGAGAAAGGGAGACACTGCACCTGACCACCCAATTGCATCAGTACCTGGGGATGGGGAAGGTCACCTGATGGCATCCCAGGGTCTGCAGTGGAGCATGCTCTGAAGGTTCTGCTCAAGTAGTTTTGACAGTTCTGAAATGCTGTCAATCTAACTGCTCCAAGGATCAGGAAATCCTTCCAAGGTGCATTGGCTGACATAATCCACCTTCGAATTTCCATTCACCCAGATATTTGCTGTCAACACTTGGTTAGGGCAGTTGACCAATTTGTTCTGCCCTCCTTTCTTTGCTATGGTACCAGATGTCCTCTGCAGGCCCCAATGGACTGCCATGTTCTCCTTGTGTATCTGGATGTGCCATCCATTGCTTCTTCTTAGCCACTGAGGAGGCCCAGTTCTAACACATGCACTCCATGGTCAGACCACAGATCCTACAATTTTCCTCATGGTTGGAGTTCTGAGTCCGGTTTAATTGCGGGGATCCCCAAAGAAACTTTGTTGGAGTGATCCCAGACCTGACTCTTGTGTATGTTTGCCAATAAGGGTGCAGCTCAGTCCATCACCCATGTCAGTCTATGCACACACAGGGTGGTTGCAGTTGGTGTATCAGTTCTGTCTCAAGCCCTGTCTCTTACATAAACCAGTAGGTGTTGTGGGCAGCCCAACCCTACCCACCACACACTCAGCTCTTCATGCACCAGCAGGAGCTACAGCCCAGTTGGAGTGACTCCCAGTAACCACCACTAGGCCCACCCCCTGCTCTGGTTCCTATGCTTGCTAGTATGTGCAGAAGACTGGCGAAGTCCATCCCACATCCCATTCAGCTCTTGTACACATCAATGGGCATTGAAGCCTAGCTTAACCCTCCTAAACCTACTATTCAGCCCATAATCATACCAGTGGGTTCCACCATTTGTCCAGTCAGGTCTGTCCCCAGTCCTGGTTCTCATGCTCACCAGTGGGAGTTTCAGCCCATCAAAGAGATACCCACAGCTTCCACAGGCCCACTCCCATCCCTGGATCTTGTATTCTCCAGATGGTTATGCAGTGTAGCTTGGCAGGATCTGCCCCAAGTTCTAGCTCTTGCCAGCCAGTCTGCAGTTACTCTGGCTTATGCATGCACCAACGAGTACAGTTGATTAGCCCAGTCTGGCTCTCCTCCTAACTCAGTGCACATGTAGGTAACAGATGTTGTAGCCCTGCCTGGTTTGGTCTGCCCCTAATCCCAGTTATCACTCTCACCAGTGGGAGCAGTGGCACAGCAAGGGAGACCCCTGCAGCAGACCTACCAGTCTTATACCCTCCACCCAGGTCTCACATGTGCTGGTGGGTGCTGTGGTCCAATCTGGCATAGCCTGCCTCACCTCAACATTTGCTGATGGGTGCTGTTTCCTGGCCCAGCCTGGCCTGCCCTCTAGTTCCAGCTCAGCTCATCTTGGTGGACTCTACAGCCTATCCCAGCCCTCAGTCCTGGCCCTTATGTGAACTGGTTGGTGATGCAACGTGACCTGGCCTATCCTGCACCCCATTGTGGTCCTTGGATCTGCCAGTGAGTGTTATGAACTTTCCCAGCCGGGTATGCCCCCATAGTTGACCCATATGTCTGCCACCAGGTACTGTAACCTAGCCTGGTCTGGGCTGCTCCCAGCCTTGATGCTTGTGCTCACTCACAGAGATTGCATCCTGACAAAGGAATTCCTGAAGCTCCTCTATTAAATCTCCTCCCAGTGGCAGCTTGCGTGTACACTGATGTGCCCTTGTCCCTGCATGACTTACTTAGTCTACCACCTGTCTGGAGGAACAGTGGCCATGCCCAACCAGCTCACACCCATTCTTATTCTTACTGTTGGAGGCTACAGCCCAGCCACACCTGGTCCATGCCTGGACACAACTCTGTTGTTCAGCGGAAGCAGAGAACTAGTCCAGCCTGTCCTATACCCGTCCTTGCTTTCACAAACACCAATGGATGCTGGAGTCTAGCCAAATCTAACACTTCCCAGACCCAGTCCACTCCACTCACATGCCAAGGGACACTGCAATCATGCCCAGCCCAGATTGCCGCTCCCATTCTGCCTCTTGCACTTACCAGTGGGAACCACAATTTAGCTGGGGTGTCTCCTTAGCTCCCCAACCAGGCCTGTTCCCAGCCACAGGTCTTGCATATGCCAGCAGTTGCTCTGACCCAGCTTAGCATAGTCCATCCCCATCTTGGCCTTTGCCTTCGGATGCTGCAGCCTGTCCTGTCCCAACCTATCCCAGTCCCCACTCACTGGTGGGTGCTGCAGTCTAGCTTTGCTCACTCTGATCCTACCCCTGGCTCATGCAAGCCAGTAGGTGATAGCCTAGTCCTGCATGACCCACACTCCAGTCTGGCTCCTGCATATGCCAGTGGGCTAAAGTTGGTCTGGCCCTGCCTGGTCCATGCTCCTCCAGAACCAATCTACACACTTGCAGATAGGTGAAGCTACCTTGCCTGGCCTGACCAACATCCAGGCCTGACTCACATGCTCACCAATAGGAACTACGACCAATCAGGGAAATTTCCCAAGCTCTCCCACCAGGCCCACACCTAGACCCAGATCCCACATGTGCCAGCAGGTGCAAGGTCCTTACCAAGCATAATCTGCCCACTGTCTAGGCCTTTGCATGAGTTGGTGGATGTTCTGGCCCATCCCATCCCATACCCTATTCTTGGGTACACCTGTGGGTAGTGCAGCCTGAACCTGCTTGGTCGGTTCCCAACCCCTTACCCGTGAGTGTCTGGTGTTCCATGGTCATGCCTAGTTTAGCCTGTCACCACCTGCAGCTCTTAAGCAAATTAATGAAATTGCAGTTCCACAGGGGTAAGCCCACATGTCCTCTACAGAATCTGCCTCCAGACTTGATTTTCTCGCATGCTGGTTGATGTCATGGCCCAGCCTAATGTTACTCATACCCTATTTCAACTCTGGTGGGAACTGTGATCAAGCTATAGTGTGTGCCAGGTAGGCCCCCAGTCCTAGCTTTAGTGTGCACGAGTGAGTGGTAGTCGGCTGTGATTCATGCTAACTAGCTCAGCTGAGATCTCCCATGTGGGCTGGTGCATCAGTCTGATTCATAAAGGTCTTCCATCTTTCTCCCTCCAAACCACTTGGTTTTAGTCCCCTTGCTTACCTTCAGGTTCAGTGAACTTGTTGATCGAAGTTCCTTATAAGTCATTCCTCACCTGCCACAAACTCCCTCGGTGATCCTCTCCACCACCTATCTTCTTACCTCCTTCCCTGATCAATCGACATTCCCTGTGCCTGGGAGCACATGGGTTCCCCAGCCCAGCCTTCCTTAGCCTAGTCTTCCAGTGGGGTGATGTGCTGACCTGGAGCTCTTCCTACCCACAAGGGTCCCAAGCTCCTGACATGTGTGCTGGCCTAGGACCTATCCCTTCTGTACATCCAACCTTTAGGCCTATTCAGTGTTCCCCAAGCTCAGTCTACCAGCATATCAAGCCAGCATATTAACCTTGGGCCCTCATCTCCCCTCTTCCCACCCCACCTGGGACCAAGCACCTGGAGAAATCTTCAGAATATGCCACCTACCTGGGTGTGAGTCATAGGTACCCACACATTCCACCAACATCATCCCCCAGGCTCCCTTCAAGCCCGCTGCTGCAAAGCACACATCTTTGGGACCTGCTGATCTAAATTTATTTTTAAGATTTTTTAAAAAATTTTTTATTGGAAAGGTGGATATACAGAGAGGAGAGACAGAGAGGAAGATCTTGCGTCCGATGATTCACTCCCCAAGTGAGCGCCACGGCTGATGCTATGCTGATCTGAAGCCAGGAGCCTCTTCCGGGTCTCCCACGCGGGTGCAGGGTCCCAAAGCTTTGGGCTGTCCTCGACTGCTTTCCCGGGCCACAGGCAGGGAGCTGGATGGGAAGCGGGGCTGCCGGGATTAGAACCGGCGCCCATATGGGATCCCGGGGCATGCAAAGCAGGGGCCTTAACCACTGCGCCATCGCGCTGGGCCCATGATCTAAATATTAATGTGTTTTCAATTTCAAATTTAAATTTTTTATCACTAGTATGCAAGAAAACTATGCATTTTGTGTGTTAACTATACATCCTGCAATCTTGCCACAGTTATTGTTTTTCATGTTTTTGATTGATTCTTTAGGATTTATTCCAAAGATGCTCATGCTATCTGAAAATATAAACAACTTTCTTTCTTTCTTCCCATTCTCTATACCTTTGGCTTCTGTTTCTTGTGGCTTAGCTAAGGCTTCTATGACAGTGTTGGAAAATAGCAGAAACCCAGTCAGTTGAAATATCAGCCCTGCTCCCCAAGGACTGCGTTAGTATGAAACTAGAGTCAGGAGCCACAGGTGAGAATTGAACCTAGGCACTCTGCTGTGGGACGTGTCATCTCTACTACAGGAGAGACTTCAGAGCATCCCATGAAATTCTAAGGCCGATGCACCAATTCTGAGATCAAGGCTGAATCTCGATCCTCAAAGAAGTCAAAGTCTGAAATAGAGCACTGGGCAAGCCAAAGGGACTATCAGTCATGTGCTGAGTGTTATTTGATGCACTGGGTCACAAAGTTGGCACATGTAACATTATTCAGAATAGGTTGGAAATGGTGTACCCAAGTAGGTATAAACAGCTCAGGAAAATGTTCTGGTCTGTGACTCACAAGTTCTACAGCTATGCCTTGGGAAGGTACCTGTGCCCAATGGACAGAAAGAAAAGGTACAATCTTGACTTGCAGGCAGGGCCAGATGTGAATAGCTATGTATCTGAAATACAGAGATAAAGGAAAATCTTCCCAATAGGCAGAATTCTAAGTCAGGCATTTGCTGTGCACTGAGAGCAGAGGGACCAGTGCCTCGGGGTTTGAAGCTACACCAATTTAAGGTCAATAGCTAATGGATTAGAAGCCTGGTCATTGACTTTTGAAGAATACAATTAGGAGACTGGTAACAAGGAGGGTTGCAAAGAAAGCCTGTAGATGGACCTTTGTATTTTTTGCTTTTGGGTTTTTTTTTTTTACATTTTTTTTACATTTTATTATTATTGCTATCATTTTATGATACAGTTCCATATTCCCTATCCCCTCCCCAATTCCCTCCCTCCCCCCCACCTATCATTACTAATGTATAGTTCTTCATACTCAGTCATATGTCCATCTTTGTGGGCATGGACATGAGAGAGAGTCCAGAGAGAGTCCAGAATCCTATTGTCAAAATATAATATAAACAGTTTCACTGTAAGTCCATCTTTGGGAACAGAAATGCATACCACACTGCATCCTCACATCTGGATGTTAGTCTCCATTACATAACTACTGTACATTCCCTGAAATGAAAAGTCATGATACAAAATCAACAATAGGAAGAAAAATAGAAATTTACAATGCCATGAAGTTAAATGACATGTTACTAGATATGACAGTCTCCATTACACAACTACTATACCTTCCCTTAAATGAAGAGCCCCAAAACAAACTCAGCATCCGAGAGAAAAAAGAAATTAACAACAGCAGAAGTTAAACCACATGGTATTAAATGTATAAGGTGTAGCTGAAGAAGTGAAAATCAAGAACCTTTTTGAGGAAAATGATGCCACTGCATGATCTACGAGTCATTGAATGATTTAATCAGAAGAAAGTGTTTTGAAGAGATGAAACCAACAGAAAACAACAGAACCCATGTGATATAGTTTCCGCTGATCTTTGTTGGAGTGTGTCTCCTCCAGACAATAAACAGATGGGTTTTGTTTTTTAATCCAGTCTACTAATCTATGATGTTTGATTCAGCTTAAGCCATTTACATTCAGAGTTAAATATACATAGGTGGTACTTTGGTCCTGTCATTTTAGGGATAGGTTATTCATTGGTTTAGTCTTCTGTTGTCCTTTTACTGGGATGTTCTTCCTGTTTGCTTTTGGTTTTGGTAGGTGCTATTCCTCTTCTCTGTCAAGAGAACATCTTGAAGTATCATTTGTAGGGCAGGTTTGAAAGAGGCAAATTCTTTTAGCTTTTCTTTACTGTGGAAGAATTTTATTTCATTGTCAGAAACAAAAGAAAGCTTTGCTGGATATGTTATCCTAGGCCAACAATTTTTTTCTTTTAGGATCTGGAATATGTCACTCCATTCTCTTCTTGCCTGTAGAGTTTCCTGTGAGCGATCTCCTGTGAGCTTAATTGACATTCCTTTATATGTCAATTGATTTTTTTCACATGCACATTTAAGGATCTTTTCCTTATGTTCAATTGAAGAGAGCTTGATAATCATATGTCTTGGTGAAGATCGCTTTTGATCAAGCCTGTTGGGAGTTCTGTGTCCCTCCTGGATCTTGTTTCCCAATTCTTTCTCCAGATTAGGGAAATTTTCCTTGATTATTTCATTAAATACATTTGCAAACTCAGCTTCTCTCTCTGCACCTTCTGGGACTCCTAGAACTCTTATATTTGGCCTCTTAATGTGTCTTTCAATTCTTGAATACTTTTTTTGGCCTGATCCAGCTCTGCTTCCAGCTTTTTGTTTGCTTCCCCCTGGTGACAGGAAATATCTTCCAATTCTGAGATTTTTTTCTTCTGCTTGCTTCATTCTATTTTGGAGACTCTCCACTGTACTTGTAATTTGCTCTACTGTGTTTTTAATTTCTGATATACCAGCCTTGATTTGCTTTACCGCTTCCTTAAATTCTTTGAACTCTTGCATGAGTGTCTCATTTTTGACCAGAATCTTCAAAATGAGTCTTATGGATTCTGTGTCCCCCATTTTCTCGATGTCTTCCTCAGTTTACTCTGAGGTTGGCATAGGGTTTTGCTCCTTTGCAGGGGAGTTTTCAGTAATATTCATTGTGCCTTTGTTTCTTCTTTTGCTCTTGATCATTGTACTTCTGGTTAGCAGAGTCTTCTTCTTGGGGCAGGTTTCTAAGCTGTGTGACCCACAGGTCTACAATGCGATTTTACTTATTGCAGTTGGCACACAACTTTTTGCTTGCAGCCACTTGTGCCACAGCCTCCAGTGAGTTCCAGGCCTGGATTCTTAGGTAAGATATCCACCGTGGTCTCCACAGCCTCAGCTCTTGGCTCACCACTCTCCACCTCCTGTGATACTGTGCTGAGGCTGCACCGTTGTCTCTGCAACCTTTCTCCCTCTTCCAGTTGGAGTGGGTTCCAGGATTAGAGAGACACCAGATGTCCTATCTAGTTAGGTTGTTGGTGGCGCTGATCTTGTCAGAACCTGTTGGACGTTAGGTCTGGGTGCCACAAGAACCTATTTTGACGGGTACGATGCTGCAGTCGGTATTATTTTCCTGCGGGACCTCAGCGCGTTCTCGCAAGCGCTGCACATGCGCTGTTCACTGTTATCCCCTGCAGTCCCAAAGCTATTGCCACAGTGCGCAAAATGACGCCTGACGTGCTACCACAACAGTCCTTGATCTGCTGGCCGTCAGATCCGAGGGCTACCCAGACCTGTCCCGGATGGAACCCGTAGAATGCAGTTCACCGAGTCAGAAATGAACTCACTCTGTGCTCAGAGCATGCTCTATTCTTTCGCTTGCCCTTTCCTCCTTACGCAAAATGGCGAACAATTCAGCTCTAGGGGGCTGACTGGGCTATGAAATGCATGCTGTTCTCGCACTGCGTGCCTGGGATCTGCTGCTCTGTCTTTGTTCCTGGTCAAATCAAACGGACCAGTAGGACAGACAGTTCCCCGCCTGGGTTCACCTCCCAAGTTCCCAGTGAAACTCCCTTCCCACCTGGTTGCTGGTTCCGTCTGCTGTTGGAGTTCAGATCGCCGTGCTGGAGTATCAGTCACTGTAACACCACACTGCTGTGCCCGCTGCTTTCCTGTGTCTGTCAGTCTCCAGGTACCCTCTGCTGTTGTTCTCTCCTTTCCTATTTCCTGAAATATGTCCTCTCTGCTTCATTCTGATTAAATGTTTCTCCATCCGTTTAAACGTGTCCTTACCCTATTCCACCATCTTGATTCTGCTTTTGTTTGTTTTTAAATTATTTGTCAGGCAGAGAGGCAAAGAAGCAGGTCTCTCCTTCACTGGTTCACTTTCCAAATGCCTGGGCTGCGTCAGGCCAAAGCTCAGGGCACAGAACTCAGTCTGAGTCTTCCCCGTGGGTGGCACAGATCCCCGCACTCAGCCATCACATCTGCCTCCCAGGGAGCACATTAACAGGAAGCTGGAATTGGGCCCAGGGCGATAGCATAGCAGCTAAAGTCCTCACCTTAAATGTGCCAAGATCCCATATGGGTGCCAGTTGTAACCCCAGTGGCTCTACTTCTCATCCAGCTCCCTGCTTGTGGCCTAGGAAAGCAGTTAAGGACAGCCCAAAACTTTGGGACTCTGCCACCTGTGTGGGAAACCTGGAAGAAGCTCCTGGCTCCTGGCTTTGGAACGGCTCAGTTCAGCTGTTCTGACCACTAGAGGAGTGAACCATCGGACGGAAGATCTTCCTCTCTGTCTCTCCTCCTCTCTGTACATTTGACTTTCCAAAAGGCAGATATACAGAGAGGAGGAGAGACAGAGAGGAAGTTCTTCCATCCGATGATTCACTCCCCAAGTGAGTGCAATGGCTGATGCTATGCCGATCCGAAGCCAGTATCCAGGAACTTCTTCCAGGTATCCCACGCAGGTGAAGGGTCCCAAAGCTTTGGGCCATCCTCAGCTGCTTTCCCAGGCCACAAGCAGGGAGCTGGATGGGAAGTGGAGCTGCCGGGATTAGAACCGGCGCCCATATGGGATCCTGGTGCGTTCAAAGTGAGGACTTTAGCCGCTAGGCCACACCGCCAGGCCCAAAAATAAATAAATCTTAAAAAAAAAAACCCAACAAGGGCCTGGCGCGGTGGCGCAGTGGTTAAGGTCCTCACCTTGATCAGCATAGCATCGGCCGTTGTGCTCACTTGGGGAGTGAATCATCGGACGGAAGATCTTCCTCTCTCTCTCCTCTCTGTATATCCGCCTTTCCAATTAAAAAAAAAAAAAAGAAATCTTTAAAAACAACAACAACAATAAGAAAACAGGAAGCTGAGATTGCAAGTGGAGTTGGCACTCAACCCCAGAACTCTTTTTTAATCATTTTAATCCAGGGCTCTTAAAATAGGCCTAAACAAGGTACATATTTGTAACTCCTGTGAATGTTCGCCAAAGAGCATGTGAGGTAGTGGGGGCCCTCCATGGCCTAGAGACAAATAACCCTTTGCAGCTCATTTCTTAAACACTTGCAAAATTTTAAAAAACATTTATTTTCTTTTTCCTCAGAGATTTACAGAGAGAAGGAAAAACAAAGATCTTTATCCAATGGTTCATTTCCCAGATGGCCGCAGCAGTCAGAGCTAGGCCTATCTGAAGCCAGGTGTCTCCTCCAGGTCTCCCATGTGGGTGAAGGGGCTCAACGACCTGAGCCATCTTTTGCTGCTTTCCTAGATCATAAGCAGGGAGCTGGCTCAGAAGTGCATCAGCCGGGACATGAACCAGCACTCATGTGGAATGTCAACATTTGCAGGTGGAGGGTGAGCCTGTTGTCCTTGCATCATCCAAACAGTTGCAAATTTAAAAATGTTTCTTTACTCAAGATGCAGAGAGACAGGAAAAGGAGAGAGGGAAGGAGGACGGCAGAGAGGGAGAGAGAGACCTGCTGGATTATTTCCTAAATCCACAACAGCCAGGGCTGGAGCTGAGGTCCAGCTGGAGCACAATCCAGGTGTCCCATGTGGGAACCAGGAACCCAATGACTTGAGCCATTGCCACTACCCCCCAGGATCTGCAACCAAAGGAAAATAAAGTCAGGAGCTCGAGCCTGGAATCAAACCTAGCCACCTCAGGGTGGGAAGTATGTCAGCTGGCCACCTACTTCCCCTAAACACTGATGTATGCTTACTAAGAGCAAAATGGCAGTAGGGTCGGGATAGAATTTAGACCTGAATTCCATAGTTCAGGTGAGAGGACTCACCGAGATGAACTTGGCTATTGTCACTGCTGAGTGTCCCAATAGCACAGCTCAACATTGAATGTCATCATACCTGTTCTTAGAAGTCCAGCCAACCTCCATGTGTCAGTGGATTATACTGGGCCTTAATTCATCTTCCTGGGAATGGATACTCATTCCAGATAAGGCTTTGCCTACCTTGTCCACAGTGTTCCTGACAGCATCACCATTTGTAGACTTACAAAATATCTTAATCAAGAACTTCATAACCCAAAGAATTATCCATGGTCAGAGAGTTCATTTTATGGTGAAGGGATTTTAGCAAGGGGCTTGTGTCTGTAGAAAATACTGCCACACACCACCCAGAATCAGTCAGCCTGATTAATGGCCAGGGAAGTTACAGGTGCTGCTCAGCTTAAAATTAAGTGATGACCAGATAAATCCGTTGTGAATAAAGAATGTCCAGAGCCAAAAATGCATCCTGTACGTGGAACCTGATGCAGCTGCATTGTTGGCCGGAAGGCTAGTGTACTCTGTCACAGTATGGTACTTGCATGGTACTTGTCACTCGCCAGCTGTTAGTATGTGCTTACAGTCTGTTTCCTACAGCCATCCCCAAGGCCTTAAGGAACTTTGCCTGCCTTCTCATTTTTCCCAATGCTGTCGTGTGTGTGTCCTTTTTTCTTACTTGTTGTAAGCCCAGCATGGTTTCTCTCTTTGCTCCACATCCAGCAAGGCAAGGAGGGATCAGCCAGAGTGTTTTGGAGGTAGGTGGTTCTTAGTTCCCAGTCTCCTGGCAGTTGACTCCTCTTCTCCCATCTACCACTTGGAGCAGGTGGAAGTTTTAGCTCCCTGCCAGATTCTCTCCTTCCCAAGAAAACTTTGCACTAACAGAGCAGCTTATTCAGACTCCCTCCCTGCATCTCTGAGTGAATGGAATACCCTTGATCAGAACTACTGTAGGATCTCTGTGATTCCTCTCACAATCTCCCAAAATGCACCACATGCATACTCACATCCCTACAACACAGCTGGTCTCAACCTCTAGAAACACATGATGTGAGAATAGAGGGGCGTGAAGGAGAGGGTAGGGCACACAGAAGCAAAGGATGGAGATAGATAAAGAAATGCCCAAGGTAAAGTGGACTATGCCAACCAGTGGATTCCGGAGAGATTTCATTGTGCTTGGAGTGGCCATGATTCGAAACTGTTGAACTACCAAATCCTCATGAACAGGAGCCTTACAGCATGCCCCACACTGGGGACCCTGGGCTGCTGTCGGGTGGCTGTCCACCATTCCAGGGTGTAGAGGTGTTTGGGAGGCTGAGTGTGACTTCTCCTCTTGTCTCCCCACTTCCCCCAGATACAGGAAGGAAAAAACCTGAATGTGGAGTGGTAATCTCATCTACTTTCCTATAGCCCTTAACCTTTTATACCCTAATCAACTATGTAAAAATCATCAAAAAGAAAAATTAATTAAAAAAAATGCCCAAGGAATGTAGAGGGGTGGAGTAAATGCCTTTGGTCAGTTTTCCTGGGCTTTGGGTATTGGAGTCAGAGGACAGAACCTGGATGGCAGTAACAAGGTGGCTTTTTAACATCTAACACTCATGAGGCAATGCTGAGGTAATGCCAGGAGCTGGGGGAGGCATTTGGCACAGCCCTTGAAATTCTGCTTGGGATTATTGCATTGCATACCAAAGTGCCAGGGTTCAAGTCGCTGTGTCACTTGTAATTCCAGTTTCCTGCTAATGCGTGCCCTTGGAGGCAGCAAGTAATGGCCCAAGTAGCTGGGAGCCTGCCACCCACGTGGGTGATCTAGGCTGACTTCTTGCCTCCTGATTTGGGCCTGGCACAGCCCCAACTGTTGCAGGCATCTGGGGAGTGCACCAGTGTCTGGGAGGCAGTGCTAAGTGCTGTCTCCTGGGTGTTTTTCTCAACATGGTTATAGGTAAACAGCCCTCATAGTCAGATCCCAGTTCATCTGTCTGCTGATGGCCTCTTCTTCATTGCTATGGAAGCATTGCTTCTTTTCTTCATCTTCCTGGGCATTTTGATAAAAATTGACTGGGATGGGGTGGGGAGGCAGCGGGTTTGAGGGCCACCACTTCAAATGCTATTTAATAAACCTTCACAGTGATGATTCAGTTGGAAGTATACATAAGGAAGTTACAGCTATTCAGCTTAGGATGGGATGATGTCTAAAAAAACTCAGGCGAAAGACATTGCGAGTGGAAAATGCATTTTAGACAGTGAGCCAGCCAAAGCCCATTGCTGTAGAGCACAGCACACTGTGGAACGTCAGTGTTTTCTCCACCACGATCCCAGGGCTGACAGGGAGATGTGGCTACTGCCGCCCAGTGTCAGGAGAGAGGATCAGATTGCACACTGCTTGCCTGCAGAAAGATGCAAACTCAAAACTCCACTGAATGTTCATTGCTTTCACACCATTGGGAAGAGCACAAAATGGGTGGTTGAGCCATTGTAAGTCAGGTACCCTCTACATACTATGCCAGGCACTGGGTGCCCTGGGTTAGATGGTGCAGACTCCACCATCACTATACATGGGTGAGCTCATGGTCTAGGACCAACGGCAGCTATAGCATCTCTGCCCTTACCTCTCTGCTTCACCCACTTCCCCAAGAAGGTCCCAGGCTTCCAGGCATCTCCCTGCTCATCATCATTACAGCTCCCTCAGTGCTTGCGAAGCAAACCAGCCAGCACATTGCCAGTGCTATTTTCCACCCATAAACCGGGTGATCACTCCCTCTGTGAAAACCTGGGTTTGAGCCTGGCACAGTAGCTAGTGGCTGAAGTCCTAGTCTTGCATGTGCCAGAATCCCATATGGTTTCTGGTTTGTGTCCCAGCTGCTCCATTTCCCATCCAGCTCCCTGCTTGTGATCTGGGAAAGCAGTAGGGGATGACTCAAGGCCTTGGGACCTTGCACCCATGTGGGAGACCCAGAAAAGCTTCCTAGCTCCTGGCTTCAGATTGGCTCAGCACTGGCCATTGCAGCCACTTGGGGAGTGAACCAGTGGATCTTTCCCTCTGTCTCTCCTCTGTAAATATTTCTAATAACAATAAATATTTAAAATAGTAGAGCAGAAAAGTTGGGTTTGCATAATACCTTAGCCATGCATCTCTGCTGCATGTGGATACCAGGTGCTGTGTCCCCAAACACTGTTCTCCTATGTTTGGCCTAAGTAACAGCTTATTGTCCACAAGGAGGCAGCATCATACAAGTAGTCTAAATCCAAGCTTGGTTCTGGGCTTCAGATTCATGTACTGACTGCCTGGCTTTAAGCGTCACTTCTCAGCCCCCTCATCTGTAAAATGGGGATAATGGCATCTACCCAATAGGATTTTGTGGAAAGTAAATGAGAGGAAATACCTAAAAACACAAAGCATATCCTGAGGGGTGGGGTGGGAAATGAGAGCTTATAACTATTAAGATTTTTGTTTGTTTCTTTAGTTGGTTTTATGGTTTTACATAATACAAGATATATTTCCGAAAGAACTTGATTTTGAGCAGTTTGACCTTTGAAGCTTTTTTGTGTTCCCAGGAGGCTGTGTGTGTGTGTGTGTGTGTGTGTGAGAGAGAGAGAGAGAGAGAGAAACAGAGAGAGGCACACACACACACCTGCTCTCTCTCCAGGCTTGCTGAAGGCAGAAAGCAGTCTGTATGTGAGTACGCCCATGTGCGTTTGCAGGCCTGCCTTGGAGATTCCAAGGGAATTAAATTTGATTCAGGTACTTCTCCTGCATTTAGTTTCCAGATTTTCCTAATCTCTCACCCTGTGTGTTCTAAATGTGATGAGGTACAAATCAGCAAAAGAGTTACTGGTCAAGATTCTTTTTTTAAAATATATAATAATGAGGTTTTATTTCATGCCTTTTCTGATGTTTGCCTTTTTAATTTTAATTTTTTTTTTATTTTTAAAGTTTTATTTTTATTATTTTTTCATTGGAAAGGCGGATATACAGAGAGGAGAGACAGAGAGGAAGATCTTCCGTCCGATGATTCACTCCCCAAGTGAGCGCAACGGGCCGATACTATGCCGATCCGAAGCCAGGAGCCTCTTCCGGGTCTCCCACGCGGGTGCAGGTTCCCAAAGCTTTGGGCCGTCCTCGACTGCTTTCCCAGGCCACAAGCAGGGAGCTGGAAGGGAAGCGGGGCTGCCGGGATTAGAACCGGCGCCCATATGGGATCCCGGGGGTGCAAGGCGAGGACCTTTAACCACTTGCGCCACCGCGCCGGGCCCAATTTTAATTTTTTTTTAATTTGAAAGGCAGATTTTACAGAGAGAGGAGGGGTGAGATGGAGAGAGACAGAGTTTTGTCATTTGTTGGTTCACTCCCCAGATGGACGCAATAGCTGGGGCTGCGGTCAGGTCATAACCAGGAAACAGGAGCTTGTTCCATGTCTCCCCTCTGGGTACAGGGTCATCTTTCATTGCTTCCCCAGGCCCATTATTAGAGAGCTAGATTGGAAGTGGAGCAGCCAGGACTCAAACTGGTGCCCATATGGAATATCAGTGCTGCGAGTGGTGTCTTAACTCCTTATGCATCAGCTCCAGCCCCAAGTCAAGGTTTTCAAACCATCTGCCAATGTATTAACTCAGGAGGAAAAGTATAGAAGGGGAAGAACGGACCTAGCCTCAAGCTCAGCTGGATCCAGGGCTTAAACTCTACCAGGATTCTCTTCCGGTGCTTGAGTGTCTGTTCCTTGTTAATTTTTATTTTTCTGGTACCCTTATAGGATAGAAAGGTATGACAGTCATGGGCAATCCCAGCTTTGCAACCTCACGGTATGCAACCAGAGAGTGAAGAAGGGTTTTTTTCCCCCCATTTTTTGAAGATTTATGTTTTTATCAAAAAGGCAGATCAGATTTTTAGAGAGGAGAGAGAAAGAGTTTCCACCTGCTGGTTCATTCCTCAAATGACTGCAAAGGCTGGAGTTGAGCCGATCCGAAGCCAGGCACCAGAAGCTCCTGGTACAGGTCCCAAGGCTACGGGCCATCCTCTACTGCTTTCCCAGGCCATAAGCGAGGAGCTGAATCAAAAGTGCAGCAGCCAGAATATGAACCAGAACCTGTGTGGATGCCAGCACTTACAAGGTGAAGATTTAGCTATTTAGTCATCGCACCAAGCCCTGTTTTCCAAATTCGTATGAGAAATATCCCACAGAAAAACCTCAATTGGCAAGGCATGAGCCTCAGGTCCTTTCCTAGTCCAAGCACGTGTTGTTGGGAATTACCATCCCACTTTTGCCACCTACACTCACTACTGGCCTGCAAGCAGAATGGCACGGATGGCAGACTCAGGTGGCTTCTTGGATGACAAACGCCTGTTGTGGGCAAATGATCCTCTGCTACTTGGATGTGTGCTCAGTTTTTCTGTGGAGGAGGCACAAAAGGCAGTGAAATAATCAGCGAGCAAGTATTTTTGAAATTCTATTTTGATAGTTGCATTTTACCCAGTTAAAAGGAAATGTTCAAATCTCAGCTTTGACACACATCGAACTGCAGGGGAGAAGGTGTCCTGGAGGAAGCTGTTTAGCTAGGGGTGGTCCTAGGTAAGCATAGTGCTAACAGCAGACAAGCAAGGTGTGCCTTCTACCAAGTGCCAGGGCAGGAAGGCAGCTCCTGGCTGAGCCTACAGCTGCCAAGCTTCTGCAGGAATAATCAGATCAGGAGGAGAGACATGATGTGGGAACTGACTCACATGGTGATGGCCCAACAAAATCGCCTGACCTGCTGTCTGCAAGCCAGAAAAGCAGGAAAGGCCGCTATGCTATCTAGTCCAGTGGGCTGCTGGTGGAGCTCCAGACTGAGAACTGGGAGCTCTGAAGTCCAAGTCCATCCTGTCATTCAGTCCATCTGGGTCGTCAACAAATTGGAGGGTGCACACCATGCCGGATGAGGGCAGGTCTTCACCCAGTGTAAGGACCCTTCCAGAAACCTCTTACATACACAGCCAGAAGGAGGGTTTGACCATCTCTCTTGGCATCCCTTAGCCTGGTCAACTTGGCATAGAATTAATGGTGTATTCTGTGCTGGGATGAGGAATGGGAAAGTGGCTTCCAGGGGCAAGGACACATGTCCAGGCACTGCTGGTTGTTCCAGTGGTCCAAGGACAGCCCATCATGCTCTGGTTTCCTTCTGATCATAGTCAGATTAAGTCTAGTAATGGAGAAATGCTTCATAGATATGTTACCCGGAGAAGTCACATCATAAAATGCTGTATTAGTGAGGTTGAGACCTCTGGGTAGGTGAAGGTGTTTGTTTGTTTTTAAATTTTATTATTTTTATTGGAAAGTAAGATATACAGAGAAGAGCAGAGGAAGATCTTCCATCCTGTGATTCCCTCCCCAAGTGAGCACAACAGCTGGTGCTGTGCCAATCTGAAGCCAAGAATCTTGAACCTCCTCCAGGTCTCCCACACAGGGCCATCCTCAACTGCTTTCCCAGGCCACAAGCAGGGAGCTGAATGGGAAGCAGGGCTGCTGGGATTAGAACCAGTGCCCATATGGGATCCCAGTGCATACAAGGCAAGAACTTTAGCCACTAGGTCACGGCGCCAGGCCCTGTTTATTTATTTATAAAGACTTATTTACTTGGTTGAAGGGCAGAATTACAGAAAAGGAGGGAGGAAAAGAGGGAGGGAAGAAGAGAGAGAATAAGAATAGAAATAGGAATAGGAATAAGAAAGGATGGAAGAAAGAGAAAATGATCTTCTATCTGCTGGTTCACTCTCCAAATGGCCACAATGGCCAGAGCTAGGTTAGTCCCAAGTATGTGTGCAGGGGCCCAAGCAGGGACTAGCAGCCTCTAAGAGTCCACTCTAAATAGATGAGAAAACAGAGATTTCATGTCTCAACCTTCTTGCTGGTCTCCAAAATCAAGTCAACAGGGTAGAAATGTAGACTCCAACTCCTGTTCTGTTGAGCTTGGTTAAAGTGAAGGATATGGGTGAGATGTGGGAATATATGCAGGATGCTCAGTTCCAAGGGCATTTTTTGAAAGATTTATTTGTTTTTATTTCAGTGGCAGATTTTACAGAGAAGAGAGAGATGTTCTATGTACTGATTAAAAGGGCTCTGATATACTGATAGCTCTCCTGTCACTCCCCAAATGGTCACAATGACTGGACCTGAGCTGATCCAAAGCCAGGAGCCAGGAATTTTCTCCAGGCTTCCCACCTGGGTGCAGGGCCCCAAGCACCTGAGTCATCTACAGCTTTCCCAGCCACAATCAGAGAGCTGGATCAGAAGTGGGACAGCCAGGACTTGCAGGTATCCCACTATGCTGGCCACCTTAAGAGCATTTTTAAATTTCTGCTTTCATTTTGCTGATTATCTCAAAACTTTTCCTGTAGCTAGGAGAGGTTTTCAAACACTTCACAGAGAATGTGCATTATGAAAAGAAAACACACACACACAACTATGCTACTTTTTTTTTTTGCGTCAGAATTATCTTTTAATTATTAATTAATCTTTTAATTATTATTAATCTTTTAATTAATTATCTTTTAATTCAATTCTTCACAAAGCTAGACTGATCCTGACCCTGCACTGCCTGGCACACACAAGAGTCAATTCAGAGATCACCCAGGTGAGGTTTCTTGGGGGACTCCCCAGCTAAACTGCTGGACTTAGACCCCAGCCACCCTGGGAAATCACAGGAGGTATGTTCCAACCTTGGAGTGCAGGTGTCAGGACTGGGCCTCTTCAGTTGCTGATGCCAGTGCAGTGGACAGCATGCTCAGATGCACATGGAGGACACGCTGGCCAGCTAGGCCAGCAGAGATGTCGAGTGGCTCATCAGAGGATGTAAAGCAGAGCAGTTTGTACAACTCTCCTGCAAGCTAGCAGCATGTTTATGGGTCTGTGGAAGCACTAAGTAGAACGTCAACCAATAGACCTTGGAAAGATTTTGTCAACCCTGCTGCAATAAAGCTGACAATGTCTCAAAATTATCCAAAACCACTCAAGTAATACACTTGGAACACTCTTCTCCACATCAGGGTCTCTAAGACCTGATCAAAGGACCATCCCCCATCCCAGGTGCTGATGTAGTTTGACAACAAGGAGCAGCCCCTCTCCCCCTTCTCTCCTGCAAACACTGGAGAAAAAAGGAAAAATGGAAACATTTGTCCCACCCACCTTCCTGCATACGTGACCCTCCCCACCCTAATCAGAGGTCCACATGGGAGTGTATCCCTTTCAACTATATAAACAATATTAAAAAGTAAATTAAAAGTTAGAAGCAAAGCAGCTGCGATTCAAACCAGTTCTTCAGTATGTGATGCTGGCAATGTAAGTGGTCACCTGACGTGCAGTGCCACAATGCTGCTCCCAGAATAACACTTCTAATGTGACTTTTCCTCAAACTAGACATCAAGGTCTTAAAGATAGTCTCAAGGTTTTTTTTTTTTTCTCTAATTTTTTTTCCTGTTTGAAACAGTTGTAAACATTTCCCAAGTATGAGACCCCAGCCCTAACTTCTGCTTTGCAGCTTGCCTATGATACAGGAACGAATGACTGATTAAATTTACTCATTCATCCATTCATTCATTTAATTAATCAGCATTTTCTGAATGTGTCTATGCTTCTGGGCAAAAGATGCCAGGAAACATTAGATTCTATCCCCAGCCTTGCAGAGCCGTGGTGCAGTGAGTGAGCAAATGTCAGGGCACTATTAGGAGCCAAAAGGAAACTGTTTCAGCACCCGGTACATAGCAGTGGGCTGTTCTACAAGGCATTCCTGATGAACAAGAGATTGAGAAACAGGTTGCACTGTGGGGGTGAAATCAAGTTAATGGAGGGAAGGAGGTTGTCAAAGGATGAGTCATGTCAGCGACAGGCCTGGGAGAGGTCACTGGTTCACTTCTTCAGTGTCCACGATGTCTTGGCCAGGGCAGGAAGCAGGAGTCAGTGACTCAATCCAGGCCTCCCAGGAGTGTGACAGGACTCTGAATACTGGAGCTATCACTGTCTCATAGCATTGCATTGGGGGGAAGACAGAGTTAGGAAGCAAACCCTGCTACTCTGATATGGGGAGTAGATTTTTTAAAAAGAGGTTTATTTGTGATGGGAAGGCAGATTCACTGAGAGAAGGAGAAATAAAAAGGAGGATCTTCTATTTGCTGGTTTACCCCCCGCCCCAGGTGGCTGCAATGGCCAAAGCTGAGCCGATCTGAGCCAGGAGCCAACAGCTTCTTTGAGGTCTTCCAAGTGGGTACAGGGTCCCAAGGACTTTGGTCCATGCTCTGCTGCTTTCCCAGGCCACAAGCAAGGAGCTGGATGGGAAATGGAGCAGCCAGGACACAAACTGGCACCCACAGGGATCCCTGCACTTGGAGGTAGCGGATCAGCCAATAAAACCATTGCACTGGGCCTATAGATTTGTTAACCATCAGACTAAACGCCTGCTTCCTTGCAAACCAGAAATGGAAGCAGCACTTGCTCTCAGGAGTCAGGCCTGAGCTTGTATGACCCTGGTGGGGATAACTTACTCACTTCATCCTCGTTCTGGCTTTGAGTCACACAGAGAAGCTGGGTTATTTCCCACCCAGATCCTTTCTGTATGGTATATACCCACCCCCAGCTGCCATGACCTTGGCTGCTAACAACTCATAGATGACTCCTTATCCAGACAATGACCTTCAGTCAAATGGGAGCTGTGTCTCCAGCAGGCTGTCACAGTCTCCTTCCCAAGGCAGCCCAAGGCTTAAGAACCTCAGAACACAAAAAGATAGAACCTGAAAGATTAGAGGGATTTATGGCATGTCAGGGCAAGGAGCTCTGTGGACCCACATTGCAGTAAAACTGGAAACAATTCTTTTTCAGCACAATAGCCACTAAAACCTCTAAGCTCGATCTCCAGGCTGTATAACAAATGGAGAAATACTGATTCAAGAAAAATTGCCATAACTAAAAACAAACAGCAACAACCTGTTCTACCAAACTCAGCCACGCTCCCTCCCTCCCTCTGCCTTCCCTCCCTACTGAGATGGACACTCAAAGTCAGATAGGTTTAGCCAGCCACACTGCTCCCTTCCTCCCACCCCAGCTCCCCCTTGGAGCGTTGTCTTCCCAAGAAGGACAGGACATGAACACTGCTTATTTGGACCCCAGACACCTGTCCCAGGTAGCTGTGCTGACTAGTAGGGGCTCGCGTCTCCCACGCATGATATGAAGGCTTAACCTTGGGCATGGCTTCTTTGAAAATGCTGGGACCCTAATTGTCCTGGCCAAGTTTGGAAGTGACTGACCCACCCCCACAAAGTGCTGGGGTTCTACTTAGAAAAGTGGCATTGTCTGCACACTGAACTCTGGAATCATGGTTAAGAGAGTTTTTTTTTTTTTTTATGGGGGGGGGTCTCGCAAATAAACCTTCAAAAAGAAAGAAAAAAAAATCCCTACAAAACAGATTCCACTCGGTCGAGGGCCTGATTGGTACACTCATAACTTATGTCACAGTGCCAGTTGGAAGTCCTTGCTAGTCTACTTCTGATTCACCTCTCTGATAAAGTACTTGGGAGGCAGAAGCTGATGGCCCAAGTACCTGAGACCCAGGTGGAATTTCTGGCTGCTGGCTTCACCCTGGCCTAGGCCCAGCGATTGCAGCCATTTGGGGAGTGAACCAGCAGATGGAAGATCTCTCTGTCTCTGTGTGTTCCCTTCTCTGTCTCTCTTATTTTGCTTTTCTTACATTAAAAAAAAAAAAGTCTTTAAAAATATAAGATAGGGGCTAGCTCTGTGGCATGTCAGGCTAATCCTCTGCCTGTGGCATCAGCCTTCCATGTAAGCACTGATTTGTGTTGTGGCTGCTCCATTTCTGATTTAACACCCTGCTTATGGCCTGGGAAAGCAGTGGAGGATGGTGCCAGTCCTTGGGTCCCTGCACCCAAATGGGAGACTCAAAGGACACTCCTGGCTCCCGGGTTTGGACTGGTCCAACTCCAACTGTTGCAGCCATTTTGGCAGTAAATAGCAGATACAAGACTCTGTCTCTCTCTTTCTCTCCCTCCTTCCCTACCTCTCTCTCTAATTCTGCATTTCAAATAAACAGAACAAACTTTAAAAACAGGATAGCAAGATAACTCCTAATATCTGCCCAAGAAACTGACTTTATTTGTAACGGGGTATGGGGAAGATCTAGCTATGGGTTCCCTCCAAAGCCATGGTGTTTGTGGTCAAAGGCAATGGGTGTGAGGTTGGTGACTCTGACGAGCTAAGCCAAAGCTGAGGCCAGCTGGGTTTCCTTAAGTAGTGAAGGAGATGGCTGATAGGTCCTCGCCTGGGATTACACCACATCTCAGCCACTGACTTGGGGAAACTATTTCTTCCAAAGAGCTGGGCTGTGCTGGTTTATGCCCAAGTGCATAAACAACGAGTGGAGTTTAGCAGTGTGATGTGGTCAAGGAAAGAGACCGAGAGAGCTATGCGAAAGCGCCTCAGTCACCGCAGGGTAACTAGGAATCCTGAGGCTGCATCCAGAGGGTTCTACATTACAGGGAGGGATTCCACTGAGATAATCCAGCCCATCACTAAGCAAATAAACACGCCTCACGGTAGGAGCCAGCATCCAGAGTTGTTGCACAATACTACTAAAACAGTATCCAAAAAGACCTAGGAGACCGGTATTGCCTGCTGGGAAAGAGCAGGCAAGGAGGGAGAATTAGTATCAGACTATACAGACAAAGCTTTCAAACTAGCTACTGTAAGTATCAATGAGCTAAAGGAAACCATGATTTAAAATAAAATAAAAATAAAGAAAAGGTATTGTTACAATGTTGTGTGAGAGACTATCAGTAAGGAGATAGCCAAAAAACATGAAAAATCCAAGAAGTTGTATTATGAAAACCTCACTAGAGATAATCAGCAGTGTGCTTAAAGCATCATGAGGGCTTGGTACAGTAGCCTAGCAGCTAAAGTCCTTGCTTTGCATACACCAGGATCCTGTATGGGCACTGGTTCTAATCCCAGTAGCTCTGATTCCCATCTAGCTCCCTGCTTGTGACCTGGGAAAGCAGTCAAGAATGGTCCAAAGCCTTGGGACTCTGCTTCCACCTGGAAGACCTGGAAAAAGCTCCTGGCTTCGAATTGGCTCAGCTCAGCTATTGTGGCCACTTGGGGAGTGAATCAACAGATGGAAAATTTTTCCTCTCTGTCTCTCCTCCTCTCTGTATATCTGACTTTCCAATAAGAATGAAATAAATCTTTTTCAGAAAAACGTCAAAAGAAAGAATTCAAGAACATAAAGGTAGAGTGATAGAAATTATGTAATCAGAACTAAGAAAAAAGTTTTAAAAATTAATAGAAAAATATGGAACACTATGAAATGCAACATAAATGTTACAGGAGCATCATAAGGAGAAAGGAGCAGGAATAACAAAGGACTAGAAAATAAAACAGTTGAAAATTTCCCAAATTGGCTGAAAAGTAGTCATTGGGGGACCCAGGAAGATAAATGAACTCAACTAGGATAAACAGGAAATTATTATTAGTTAACATATTAAGTACATTTATTAATAATAATAAAAAATTAACAAACATATCATAATAAAGATGCTGAAAATCACAAGAGGAAGGAGTGGGTATCGTTGAATCACCAGCTGGGATATTTACATCTCGTATCTGAGTACCTGGAATCGAGTTCTCCCTCCACTTTTAAGCCAGCTTCCTGTTAATGCACACCCTGGCAGGCCGTGATGGCTCACATGCCTGGGTCCCTGCCGCTCATGTGGGAGAACTGCATGGAGTTTCCAGCAATTCGTTGCAGCCTGGGCTAGCCCTGGTGTTTCTGGTGTTTAGGGAGTGAACTTGTAAGTGAAAGATCTTCTCTTTCTCTGAATACCACTTTGCATTTCAATTATAAATAAATAAACTTTTTAAAAGGATTAAAAGAAAAATTTTAGAATAGCAAGAGAAAAATAATATATTCTATGCCACGAAATCTAATTAATTCTCAGCAGAAACAGTAGATGCTAAAAGGGAGTGAGATAACAAAGTGCTCAAAAAACCCAGCTATCAGGCAAGAATTCCATATCCACCAAAGGTATCTTTCAAAAATGAAAGCAAGACAAAGACATTCCACATAAATGAAAACAGTTATTTGCTAGCAGAGCCTGTCGTGTAAGTAATAGTGAAAGAAACTCCCCAGACAGAAAGCAGAGTAACTCAGATAGTAATTTGGATTCAAAATACAAAACAAAATATGGAAGATAATTAACTCACTCTAAAAGACAGCTGTGTACCTCTCAAATAAAAAAATGCTACAGCATACAATACTAATTTAATGCAGAAATAAAGCCACAAATGAGGAATAGAAGAACAAAAGGGCATGACCCACAAAGGAAATACAAAGTAAAGTGGTATAAATAAAGCTGAACATATCAATAAAAACATTAAGTGTGAACTGATAAAACAGTCAAAGCACAAGAACAGATTGCATTGAATTAAACAAAAGTGAGATCTGTGCCAAGCCAGAGGTGGGGGCGGTAGAGGGGGTTGCAAGCTGGGTAGCAGGCAGTGAGGACTCCCTTGCTGGGCCACTGCTCCTGCTGGTCTGCATGAGAACTGGGACCAGGGACAGAACAGTTTAGGCCAGGCTAGAACATTTATTGGCCTGCAGGTAAGCAGGTTATGGGGAGAGCCAGACTGAGTGAACTGACTGTATCCACTGGTGCATCCCTGAGCCAGAGTAAGTGCAGGATGTCCAGGCTTTGCTGCGGCATCAGCTGGCAAGTGCTGGGTCTGGGGGCAAGTCCTAGACTTGAGCTAGACTGCAGAACCACCTGCAGAGGACAAGATCCAGGACTGGGATTGGGCCCAGCAAGGAAACTGTGGGCACCTTTCTGATGGGCTATAGCGCCCACCAGTAAGTATAAGAACTACAGCTGTGAGTACTGGGCTGCACAGGTAGTAGTACCATCAGCGTAAGTGTGCGTCGGATAGTGGGTTTGATTGGGCTGAGCTAGACCGCAGTACCCATTGGTATATACAAAAGCTGAATGGAATGCAGGACAAATCAGACAAGTCTGTTGCACTTACAGGCATGTGCAGGAATCAGGGCCAGGGGAAGGCCTGGTACAGATTATTAGGGATCACTCTGACTGGGCTGTAGTTTCTGCTGATGTACATGAGGGCTGAGTGTGTGGTGGGTGGGGTTGGGCTGGGCCACAGCATCCATTGGTTTATGTAAGAGACAGGGCTGGAGACAGGACTGACCCAGCAACTGCAACCACCCTGTGTGTGCATAGATTGACATGGGTGATGGACTGAGCTGTACCCTATATAGGCAAGCACGTACAAGAATCAGATACAGCATCACCTCAGATAAGGTTTCTTTGGGGATTCCCCCCCCCCCCCCCAACCAACTGAACTGCTGGGCTCCAGCCACGGGGAGAATTGCAGGATCTGTGGTCTGTGCAGTGCATGTGTTAGAAATGGGCCTCCTTAATGAAAAAGACAGAGCAGTGGCAGGCATACCCAAATGCACATGGAGGATATGGCAATCCACTGGAGGCTTCTGAGGACATCTAATACCATAGCAGAGGATGGAGAGCAAAACAAATTGATCAACTATCCCATCCAAGCATTGGCAGCAAATATCTGGGTGAATGGAGACTCTAAGGTGGACTATGTCAGTCAATGGACCTTGGAAGGATTTCCTGATCCTTGGAGCAGTGAGGTTGGGAGCTTTTCAGAACTGCTGAAACCACTTGAGCAGAACCCTCAGAACCTGCTCCTCATCAGGAATCCTGGGATGACATCGGGTTTTCTTCCCCCATCTCTGGGTACTGATGCAGCTGGGAGGTTGGGTGCAGCTTCTCCTCTCTTTTCCCTTCTCCCCCCAGATACAGGAATAAGAAAAAAGATTTGAGAGCCATGGTCTAGCCCACTTCACCCTAATCCTCGACCCTTTTCACCCTAATCAGTAGTCCACATGGGCATGCATCCTTCTCAACTGTTTAAACATCATAACAAATAAATTTTTTTAAAAGTGCAGTCTGGAGACAGAAAAAAAAATGCAGTAAGGTGAAAAAGGAATTATAAAAGAGTCAAAAAGACATGCAAAGTTTTAGAAGTATATAAAATATTTCTTAAACTGCAAACCAGACTACTAAAGAAGGAAAAACTTAAATGCAGAAGAAATAAAATTCAAAAGATAAAATTGTAGAATGAAGAGTAGCAAGGCAAACAGGTGGTGCTACTTGACATCATTCAAAGCAACATAAACATGAAAAGCTTAGCTAACACAACATAAAGGTGAAAACATTTCAGATTGAATGTTTAGTAAGGCACAGTATACACATAAGAAATAGTCAAGTGTTTGAGAAGGAATTCAGGGGTCAAGCAAGCAACCTCTCAGGAAGATGGAAGAAAGTCCCAAGTGGGACAGATTGGCAGAACAAGGAGTCAGGCCCTTGGCCCCACTCAGAAGCCCTGGCAGGCTGCTGCTGGGAGGGCACCCTGCAGTTGTTAACAGTTGGCTGCCCAAATCTGTCAAAGCCACTGGGCCTTCCAGGAGGCCCCTGCCCTGTGGATGTGCTCAGTCCCAGCTGCAGCCATGAGTAACCATCCAGGTAAAGGGCACATCCTCACATCAAAGGTAACCAGCAGACAGGTGAGTGCATCCTCCACTTTAGGGATGCGCTAACTCACCCTTCTCATCCACATGCCCTGAACTTTCTAAGGCCAGGGCTTCTCATCAGAACAGCGGGAATAATTATCCCTACTTTCTAAGATTGCTAAGAATAAAGATAGCCAGACTACACAGTTGCTGTATACATGCTGGTTCCCAAATGGGTGCCAGTTTGTGGCCCAGTTGCTCCACTTCCCATCCAGCTCCCTGCTTTTGGCTTGGGAAAACAGTAGAGGACGGCCCAAAGCCTTGGGACCCTGCACCCCCGTGGGAGAACCAGAAGAAGCTGCTGGTTCTTGGCTTTGGATAAGTTTGGCAGGCATTTGGGGAATGAACAAGAGGGTGGAAGATCTTGCTTTCTCTGTCTCTCCTCTCTATAAATCTCCCCTCAATGAAAATAAATGAATCTAAGAAACAAATAACACAAACTTACTATTGACTGGAGCTCAGGATTAGTGGCAGAGCTCTTTCTGGGTTCCCTAGGGGAGGGTTTGGTTTTTCATGGGAGACCTGGAAAGAAGTTCCTGGCTCCTGGCTTCAGATTGGCGCAGCACCAGCCGTTGTGCTCACTTAGGGAGTGAATCATCGGATGGGAGATCTTCCTCTTTGTCTCTCCTCTCTGTACGTCTGCCTTTCCAATAAAAATAAATATATATTTTTTTAAAAAGTCTGTCTTCCTTTCTCCGCCTCCCTCACCATCAGCAAGGGAATCTGTCCTGATTCTGAATAAGGACCCTTGTAATTATAGCAGGTGCACTTGGGTCATCCGAATAATTATCCCATCTTACAAGCCATGCCTTCATCACATGTGCAAAGTCCCTTCATGTAAGATTACATACTCAGAGGTTCTGGGACTGAGAACGGGGACATCATCATTCTGTTATGACATCCCCTGTAAAGATCAGCCTCCTACCCTTCCTGAAGTGTTTAGATGTAAATCCTAACTCTGACCAGCAGCTATTTATTTAGTTCTGTCTCAAGGGAGACACCTAGCGCTTTCTGTAGTACAGAATGATGCCCCAGGTGTTTGGCTTAGGCCAAATGGGGCCCACCACTCACTCCAGTGACAAACGGGACCTTCCCCTCTAAGTACCAGGGGATGGAAGGGTGGAGGCCCAGCAGTTGGTGGGGAAAGCCAAGGCTGGGGTGGTTGAGGGCACTGTGCCCTGAGCATGTTACAGGTCAAATCTTCAGAAAGTCACAAGTAAGGCAAAACCAGGTTTCTTGTACGATTGCAGCTCCACTTACACAGGTGTATGTGCGTTTGTGTGTTTGTGCTTAAAATTCACATCCTGTAAAGTTCACAATTTCCATCAATTTATAGTGAGAAGTACAGTTGTTGGTGGCATTTGAACATTCATAATACTGTGCTATCACCAGTATGGTCTAGTTCTAGAACATTCTCATTACTCCAAAAGGAAACATGGTACCAATTGATGAGTCACTTCCCATTTCCAATTCTCACCAATCCCAGTAATCATTGATTTTTTTTTCTCTCTAGAGAATGTCATATTGTGGCAATTTCACATGAAATTGTGCAGTTTGTGACTTTTTATGTTTAGCTTCTTTCAATCGATCCAGGCTTCTTACAGTTTTGTCAATATTTCATGACTTTTTATGGCCCAGTAATATTAGGCTGGATGAATATGTCACATTTTGTTTATTTACTATTTTGTGTTCATCAAATGATGGACATTTGATTTGTTACCATCCTCATTTACTGTGAATAGGGCTGCTATTTGTATTTGTATGCAAGTTTTGTTGTGGGCTTGTTTTCAATTCTTCTAAGTACTGTGTATAACTAGAAGAGGAACTTTGAGGCCCTGTGGTAAACCTATGTTTAATAACCCATCTACTAAAAATACAGTATAAATCAAACTTGGGCAAATTCAACACAAAACTTTTATCACAGTAGTTCAGTCCTGAAATCACTGCAATGGCTGGAGTTGTTTTGATCCAAAATTGAGAGCCAGAGCTTCTTCTGGATCTCCCATGTGCATACATAGCCCAAGGTCTTGGGTCATCCTATGCTGCTTTTCCAGACTGTAAGCAGAGAGCTGGATTGGAAGTGGAGCAGCTGAGAATCAAACTGCCACCTATAGGGGTGTCTGTGTTGCAGGCAGGAGACCAGTGCTTAACGCCCTGTTGTCACACTCTAACTGGAAGAAAGATCCCTCATGATACCAGGAGAAAAGGAATGAAACAAAAAATTAGAAGGAAAAACTGTATTTCATGGGATGTAAATTCTATGATCATAAGAAGGAGCCTAAGTAAAAGTGTTACGAGCTGACCATATCTATCCTGGAAAGGAATGGAAGGCAGACACTTAGAAGCTCAGGAGTCTTTTGTTCTTTTTAAAAAATAATTATTTTTATTGGAAAGGTAGATACACAGAAGGAGATACAAAGAGAAAGATCTGTCCACTGGCTTACTTCCCAAGTGGCTGCAACAGCTGGAGCTACACTGATCTGAAGCCAGGAATCAGGAACTTCTGGATCTCCCATGTGGGTGCACAGTCCCATGACTGTGGGCCATCCTCTACTGCTTTTCCAGGCCACAGGCAGGGAGCAGGAAGGGAAGTAGAGCAGCTGGGACATGAACCGGCACCCATATGGGTTCCTGGGACATACAAGGAGAGGACTTTAGCCACTATGCTACCATGCTGGGCTCAGCTTGGGAGTCTGTTCACCAGCTGGTGTCAGCCAGTGGACTAGCTCATTGCACCACACGTGGAAGAGGGGAGCAGCCTCAGTCAGCCATGTTCAGGGGTTCTTAAGCATGGTCATCGAATCAACTAAAAGAACTGGTACATGATATGAATCATTCAATCAACCAAGCTTATGAATGATTCAGTCAACTGTAGTGACATGGAACAGGTTCCCAGTTTAAGCATCATGCATGTGAAGCTATCCAATTGTTGTAGGGTTTTTGACCCTGAATACAGCAGCAACCTCAATTCTTGCCTCTCAGGAAGGAAGAATTTTCATGCGGACACAGTTTAGTTTTAAAGCAAGATTTATTAGAAAAGCCGGGGACCCGGATGAGGACAAGATAGTGTGCTCGTGGGACAAAAATTGGTAGGCCTGGAAGGAGATGCTGAAAATGGTTTTCTTCCAAACATCCCTTTTATCCCACTTTGATACGCAGCATTCTGGATACGAATGGCAGCAGCAGCAATGAAACGGGTGATATCAAACGCAGCTGTCTGGAGACATTTATCTCCAATCCATGGAGCTTTATATTGTGTTTGCCGTAAATCTACATATTCTCCTCTTCTGGATTACTATAATTGCAAAGTAGAACTTGCTTTGACATCGGATGGCAGGACCATAATATGTTATCACCCTTCCATGGATATTCTGTATGAACATACCAAACCTATCCCTCGACCAGATCCTGTGCTTAATAATGAAGAAACACATGATCAAGTGCTGAAAACCAGACTGCAAGGAAAAAGTGAGCACTCTGAGCAGGGACCCATGGTGGAGCAACTTAGCAAGATGTTCTTCACTACTAAGCACCGTTGGTATCCTCAGGGACATTATCACAGACGTCGTGAGAAGCTAGATCCTCCCAAGGACAGGTGCTGCTGAGGTTCTTGGAATCAAAGAATGCTAGCCTGTGCTCCAGTTTCCATTTGAGAAAAATCCAGTCTGGTATCTTCACCTTATATGTTACATAGTAAAAAATCATTAAATATTCTTTCATTTAAAAAAAAAAGCTGAGAAAGGAGGCTCCCATCCTAGTGATGGGAGGAGGCTTTGAGAAAGAACCCTTACCCCCTGCCATAATGGCAGGAGGAAAAGTGGAAAAAAAAAACCCTAGACCTCTGCCATGGTGGCAGGAGGAAAAGTAAAAAGACCCATATTAATGGTGGGGAAAGCATCTTTTAAAGTTTTACTTCAAAAGGGCTTTTCCAAAGGCAAAAGGAAATTCCTGGTCCCCACTGGTATTTGGCTTTGGGGCAAAAGGCCAGACAGGTGTCAGACATGCTCAATGATAAGGAAACCAGCCTGAGGCCCTCCCACACAATGGCTGGAGAAAGTCGCTGATATTTCAGGTGGCAAATGCCCTAACTGCCTACTCCCCAAGTCTAACTCCTCACACACAATCAGTAAGAGTCACATCCCACCTCCCAGTGAATAACAGAACCAGGTAAACAGGTCCTCCCACTTGCATTTACTGAAAACAATTTGGGTCAATCAGTTTACTACCTGAGCTATAAAAGCAAGATCTCATCCTGGAATGAGATACCATCTGGTGATAAGCACCCCCACTGGTCTTTCAGGACTTTCCAAGAACCCAAGGTTATGGCAAGGGTCAGGTTATAGACATGTCCCAGAAATGTTTCGAAAGACCTGGCATTACTGTAGCCATTTTCCATTGTCTGGGCTGCCACACTAGAAGCCAGGAACTCCATCCTGATCTCCTATGTGGATGGCAGGGACTTTGAGCCATCTACTGCCTCCCTAGGCAGGGAGCTGACTCAGAAGCTGGGACTCAAACTGTGGCTCTGATAAGGGATGCCAACATCACAAGTTGTTGGCATTCAGGGTGCCCAACCATCCTGTTTTTAAAGATTTATTTATTTATTGGAAAGTCGGATATACAGAGAGGAGGAGAGACAGAGAGGAAGATCTTCTGACCAATGATTCACTCCCCAAGTGAGCTCAACAGCCGGTGCTATGCTGATCCCAAGCCAGGATCCAGGAACTTCTTCCAGGCCTCCCATACAGGTGCAGGGTCCCAAAGCTTTGAGCCGTCCTCGACTGTTTTCCCAGGCCACAAGCAGGGAGCTGGATGGGAAGCGGGGCCACCAAGATTAGACCGAGATTAGAACCGGTGCCCATATGGGATCCTGGGGCGTTCAAGGCAAGGAATTTAGCGCTAGGCCACGCTGCTGGGCCCAAAACCTTCTGTGTTTAGAAAAGAACCTCACCTTATCAGTTAGGACCCCAAAAGTCATTGAGGAAGAGTGGTGTAAAGCGATCAGTTACAGAGTGGGCCCAGGGGGTAGGGACTCACAGATAGAGTGCAGCACTCCATAGCCAAAGCCAAATTCCAACAGAGGGCAGCCTTGAATACTCGGCCTGAGGAGAAGAGGAGGGGAGTGGCACTGGATCCAGCAAAAGGGGGTGCAGGTGTGGAGGAGCCAAGCCGCAGGTGGTGTGACCTACAGCAGACAGGTGGAGTTCACCCAGTAGGGAGAGAAACATCCAACCTCTCTACCCACCCAACAATTTCCTTCCCAATAGGAGAGCAAGCCTCCCTGGAGGCAGGGAGTGATGCTGGGTGAAGCTGGAAGGGTAAATACAAAGTAGCAACTCCTACTGTCAGGAAAACAACTCAGCCAAAGTGTGGTTCCTTGCTGGATTGTTCCATTGCAGGCAGAGCCCAGCAGATGTCTCTACAACCACCTGAAGGCGTTTCTACCTCCCTTTGCGTGGACATGGGACAACCCCACTGAGAATTCTGTAATCTATTTAGGCATTGTCTGCCTCTTGTGGAGTTGGTCTTTACTATCAATATGAGTTTGGAAGTTGATGTTGCTGATAAGGGCCTTTTACAATTCATTCTTTCGCTGTCTCTGCTGCCTCCAATGACCATCCTTGATCTTTAGCTCCCTCCTTCTGTGATGCGTGTCCTCCCTTAACTGATTCAACTTTAAGTTGTAGGGCCCAGCGTGGTGGCGCAAGTGGTTAAGGTCCTCGCCTAGCACGCCCGGGATCCCATATGGGCGCCGGTTCTAATCCCGGCAGCCCCGCTTCCCTTCCAGCTCCCTGCCTGTGGCCCGGGAAAGCAGCCGAGGACGGCCCAAAGCTTTGGGACCCTGCACCCGCGTGGGATCTCCGGAAGAGGCTCCTGGCTTCGGATCGGCATAGTATCGACCCGTTGCGCTCACTTGGGGAGTGAATCATCGGACGGAAGATCTTCCTCTCTGTCTCTCCTCTCTATATATCCGCCTTTCCAATAAAAAAAAATAATAAAAATAAATCTTTAAAAAAAAAAACATTAAGTTGTAGAATGAGGATTGTAGTAGGATTGTGTTACTGATTGATATGCACTATGTCTATGTGATATGCACTCAATATGTCTATTGAGAACTTCCTGATCACAGGGTCAGGATGGATAACATCCTGCTTTAAGGTGAAACAATTGGCAGAATTATCCTTAGAAACACCTACTTGACTGTGATATAAAAAGTCTGTGCCAGAGCTTGTGACTGCTTCTGTATGAATAAAGCGGACAGCTTTCTCACATGGTCCGTTATGATCCTGGAATTGTAGTGGTCCGTTTATTTTCTTGACACCTATTCCACATACCCTTCTTGGGTTCTGAACTCGGCTGGAGCTGGACTCTGGCAGTTCATAGTTACTATTTGAATGAAAAGACATCAAGTACAAGTAGTGTGGTTAACTTACTTTTTTTTTTAGTTTATATATTTTAGTTTGAATTTTTGAATTATATGGTACAACTTAGTATAGACTGGGATTCCCCCCCAAACTCCCACCTCCACCCCCCCAGATTTTCTCCATACCTTTTTAATTAGCTTTGGTATTATTGTTGTTATTACTATTGAAATGCAGAAAAATGAAAGAGATCTCCCATCTGCTCATCCACTCTAAATGTAACATTCCAGGAGCCTGGGATTCAATCTGTGACTTCCTTGTGGGTGGCAGGCACCCAGTGACCTGAGCCATCACCTGCTGCCTCCTGGGGCTGCACAATGGTGGGAATCTGCAATTAGGAGCAGAGTCTTAACTGCTGCACCAACCTTTGTGTTATTAATTTTAACTTAAGGGAATCCTGAACTTGTATGAATTTACAAGGTGTACTGGAATTGACCTTGAATCCTATTTTCATTCTAATCTAGGATTTCTACTTGCTCACCAAGCTTACACTGTAGCGCCCTTTCTCTGCTGTCCGTTGGGTATATCACCATATTGCAAAAAGTTTTTTTATTTTCTCCTGCAATTATCCTCTTGACAGATCTTATTAACTATAAATGCACTTCCCCTTCCAATAAGTATAAACAAACTCAAAGCAAACTGTCTGAGCACATGAGCATCTGAGACTTCCAGCAGAAATGCTTAATAGATTTCAAACTCCCAATAGGGTATTGATCCATCTCTCATTACAAAGAAGGTGTATAAATCAGCAAGATAAATATTCATTTCCTTATTACTCAATAAACAGGATATGAATAAACAATTCTTTGGAAAATGGATAAGTACACACCTCCAACTCCCTGGGCTGCCACTTTCTTTGTCTACACTGCTCTGCCCTGCCCAGAGAGATGTGTCACTGCAGCATGCCACAATTATCAAAAAGCCAAGTGATGTTCTGCATGCTGAGGGGAGAGTGAAAGGATACTAGGCTAGCAGGTGCACCTGTTTCATTTGTATCACTTGGGCTTGAGATGTTAGGAAGGATGGCCAAAGACACTGTGAATGCCAAGTAGCCCCCACAAGGCTTAATCACAAGAGGAAGTTGATACAAATGCTGTGGAAGAGCATACAAAACCTGAAGAACAAAATGAAGGTATAAAGCCAAATGAAAAGGGAAATATGAAACTGGACCGAGTCTGATTTCCACTGTGTCAAACACTGAAATACATCCCGAATAAGGCTGAAAGACTTCAAGTTGTTAATTTTCTGTTTAATGAATCACTATTTAAATAGCATATCCATAGTGATCTCCTTGCTTTTTATGAGTTTTTCTTCTACTGTGAGATTCAAAAGAAAAAAACACAAACCTATTGGCTACAAAAATGCACATCTGCTGTAAGTATTAAATTTGAGTGACTAAATGGAACTCTAGGAAGCATTCCAAGAGACATTGTGACTCCAATGGCAGGAGACTGCGCAAGGCTGGCGGGGGATTGCCTCGGCCTGTCCTGCACCCAAATGGAAAACATCAACCAGATCCTGCCAATGGAAAACGCAGAACCCACCTGAACGCCTTGAGCTCCCAGGAAGGGAACACCCACATCTGGCAAAGACTCATTTATAGCACAGGAGGTCCTGGGCTCCACAGGCAGGGCCTTGCCCCTATTATCTGTGTAGAGAGCAAGTAACCAGGAGGCCAGGATGCAGTGACTTTCTCCTGATGATACTTCCGTGGAGGGCAAGCGTCTCAACATCCCCAATGCCCAGCCAAGTCGGCTTCTGGAGTGCTCTTGCTTCAAAACTGGGCTCTTGGATGGGGAAGTCATGGCTCATTATGCAGCCCCACTGGCACCTGCAAGTACCACCCATAACCCAGGGTAGCACGGATTTTTGCTCCTTTACCTGTTGATTGTTCATGAACTCCCCAGACAATTGCAACAGGTTTGTCTTCCAGATCTTTGTGGATTGATATGATAACATCAGTCTTCTGCAGATCCCAGGCTTGGCTAGGCTGCGAATAACCTGGAGACAATGCTGTTGGCAGCAAATACCTTTGATAGCTGAGACAGCGGCACCCGCAGCTGTTGAAGATAACGTAGCCTGGCTCTTGCATGATCACTGGGCACAGCACTGCCTTGGTACAGTAAGCCTCCAGGCCCACCACCTTGGTCCAGTCAGGCCCCTTTTAAGAGATGAATTGAGAGGCTTTGCAAAGGATGTATGTAGGTCAGCAAGAACAGAGCCTCAAGACCAGAGTGAGGGACTGTGTGTTTATCTTGGGAAGGGTATGGATTTGGCGTTTGCCTCCAGGATCTGCATCCCATCTGGGCACTGGGTTTGAGTCCTGGCTGCTCTACTTCTAGTTCCAGCACCCTGCCAATGCATCTGAGAAAGTAGCAGTGGATAGTCAAGTGCTTGACTCCTGGCTTCAGCCAGGCTCAACCCCAGCAGTTGTGGCCTTCTAGGGAGTAAACCAGGGTTGGAGGATCTTTCTCTCTTTCCTTAACTGCGCCTTTTGAATATTAGAGGCCATTGAAAATGGAAATAAGTGAATGAGAAAGATGGCTCTATAAATCTGTATACCAGCAATCTGTATACCATCTTACAATTAGCCCATTAAGATGTATGTTCTATAACCATGGATTAAACCAATTGTGAACTGAAAACTTCTCATAAAAGATTTATTTTATTTATTTGAATGGCAGAGTTACAAAGAGCGAAGGGGAATCACAGATGTTCCATCCATTGGTTCATTCATCAAATGGCTGTAACAGCTGGGGCTGGACCTGGTTGAACCCAGGAGTCAGGAGCTTCATTGGGTCTCCCACATGAGTTCATGGGCCCAAGACCTTGGGAGTATCCTTTGCTGCTTTCACTGGGTGTATTAGCAGGGAGTTGAAATGGAAGTGGAGCAACCAGGACTTGAAGCAATACTTACATAAATTGCCAGCATTGCAGGTGGCAGCTTAATCCATTACATCTCTGGTAGGGCCAAAAACCAGTTTTTTGTTGTTTTTGTTTTGTTTTTGTTTAAAGAGATTGCATCTGTGTTGAATATATGTGGACTTTTCCTTGGTGTTTTTCTCCAAATAATATAATACAACTATTTACACATTTATGTAGTTATTGCTTTTTAAATATTCATTTTCATTACTTAAAGAAGATTCATTTATTAGCTATTTGATAGGCAAAGTTACAGAGAGAGGGGGAGAGAGACACATCTTTCAGCCACTGGCTTAATCCCTAAAGGGCCACTAGGGTTGGATCTGGGCCAGGCTGAAGCCAGGATCCAAGAATTCCACCCAGGTCTCCCACGTGGATAGCAGAGGTCCAAGTACTTTGGCCATCTGCTGCTGCTTCCCAAGGTGCATTAGCATGAAGGTGACTCAGAAGCAGAGCAGTCAGAACTCAAATTGATACTCATATGGGATGCTGGAATGCAAGTGTTGGCTTAGCCTGATACACCAAAATGCTGCCTCTGTATTGGGTATAATAATTAATCTAGAGATGATTTAGAGTATACAGGGAGGTATGTGTGGGTTATATATAAACACTATGAAAGGAACTGGAACATCCACAGATCTTGGTATCTTTAAGGGGTTCTGGAACCAATCTCTTCCCTCCTCCTCCGGTACCCCATGCTACAGGACAACTTTAGTATCATTGATCCAACCCTGGACTAGATTTATAGTACCCTGATGGAATAAAGGTATGGAACAGAAATGAGGTTGAAGTATTTTATTTAGAGATTTATTTATTTTTATTGGAAAGGCACATTTACAGAGAGGAGAGACACAGAGAGAGATCTTATATTCTCTGGTTCACTTCCCAAATGGCTACAGTGACAGAGCCAAGCTGATCCAAAGTCAAGAGCCAGGAGATTCTTCCGGGTCTCCCACATAGATGCAGTGTTCCAAAGCTTTGGGTCATCCTCCACTGCTTTCCCAGGCCGTAAGCAGGGAGCTTGATGGGAAGTGGAGTAGCTGGGATAGAAACTGGCACCCATGTGGAGTCCCAGTGCTTTCAAGGTGAGGATTTAGCCAATTGAACCATCATGCCTGGCCCAGTTAAAGCATTTTAAAAGTTATCTACCCTGCACACCTGAGTTACTCTTTGGCAACTCTTGCATTTGTAGAGTGAGGTGGTAGACCTTGTTACTAAGAGCACCCATCACTACAGCTAAAGTCTCTGGGTTCGAGTCCCAGCAACCCTGCTGATTCATGATGTAGATGAAGTCTCAGTCCATAGAGTGAGAAGAAAGGCCCCCAGAGCTCAGGGTCACTTGTAATGTGTGCTCGTGCATATTGGTGAATAGCCTGTGCATGTGTGCTCTGCTTTTGGGTCAACTAGTGTCAGTTACTGTGGCAGTTTGAGAGGGAACTGGGCACCATCACGTCTTTTTTTTTTTTTTTTTTCCCTACTCATTCTCTCATCCAGCCAAGCCAGTGGGGCCATCATTAGGCAAGTTTTGGTGGAAACTCCAAGCACATATTGTTTGTTAAAGGTTTCACCACAAAGTAATGCTCTTCCCTTTGGCCTGAATTCCACAGTAGGAGGGAAAGTGTACACAGTAGGAGCTTTGCTTGCTTTTTCTTTCCTTCCTTCCTTCTTTCTTTCTTTCTTTTCTTCCTTCCTTCCTTCCTTTCATTCTTTGCCCTGTTTAAAGATAATTTTTAAATTCTTGAAGGACACATAATAATTGTACATAATTACGGAGCACAGCATAACATTTCTGTACCTGTATTCACCATGCAATGGTCAGATCAGGGTGGTTAGCACCTCCGTCACTCAGGACAGTTAGCATTGCTTTGTGCTGGAACATTCAAGATCTTCCCTATCAGTTGTTTTGAGGCAGATAATTCTCTGAGTTCAATCAGTTCCCTTACTGTGCTACAGAGTATTAGAAGATGGTTCTCCCATTCAACTACACTTCCTTCCACATCAGCCTCTCTTTCTTCCTTCTCCCTGTCCCTCCATCCCCACCCCCATTCTTCCATGAGGGATTTTGCAGAGGAAAGAGAAAGGAGAGAAATTAGTAATTTAAATATCATGCAGCATGCAAGCATAGAAGGCACTTGCTTCTTAAAGGTCACACTGAGAAAATAGAGAACTTGGGTAAATTATTCTGTGGTGGTGTTAAACCTACGGTAATTGGCATCATCAAGCTTAAATACTCATGGAAATTGACTTTGTGGTGAGCCGCAGAAATCAGTACAGTCATTTAGGGACTGCCGCTTGTGGAGAGCATCTGTGAGCCACGCTTCTGGGTCCAGCTGGGGTGCTCTCCTGGCCCGTGCTGTGTACTGGCTGTCCTCCATCTCATCCACCTCACACCCCACCTGTTGATAAAGCATTCAAAGTGCATGTGTAGTCTGATCACCTCTCATCCCTTCCGCCACTGCCACCACTCTCTGCCATCTGCACCAACAGCACCTATCTAGACCCCTAACCTCTGTTCTTGTCCCAGGGAGGACCCTAATTTGATCTTTGTCTGAAAATCTTCACCTAGAGACTCAAGCCCAAAGTGCATCCATGGTCTGTAGGGACAAGGCTGGCCTTCAGTCACTTGTTGAACCTCACTCTCCTGCAGCCACGGTGACCTCCATAGGATGTGCCAGACAACCTCTAGCTGTAGGTCACTGGCTCATCTTTCTGCCAGTGACTTAACACAGGTGATACACACAGGCCCAAATGCTACCTTCCCACCTAGGATGCTGGCTCTAGCTTTGTTGTTCTTCACAGCACTTACTGTCTTCTGACATTCTGCCCATCACATGAATTCATTTTGCTCATCTTTCTGCTGACATTAAGTTTCAGAAGGGCCAGAAAAATTTTTTTTCTGTCTTTCTTATTACTGGCTTCCCAGTGCCTAGTCTCCAGGACCTGCACATAGTAGGTGCTCAGTATATCTTTGTTGGCTATTAAGTGTTGAATGACCCCCTTCATAGTCACTGAGCACTGTAGAATTCAGCTGTGCATGCCCCTGGACCAGCTCACCCTTCATCCAGGCTTTTTGCCCATGTCCTGTGCATGGTGTCACAAGACTCCAAGTCTCCAATCTGACAATTTGGGATCATCCTGGATGCCTCCTGTGTTTTCAGCCCTCTGTAAGCATCTCCAAATCCTCATTGTTTTCCAAACCACTTCCATCTTCCTGCCTGCCTCACTTCCACTGGCCGGGGTTAAGTCACCTGCATTTCTTCTCTCAGTTCAGGAAACTCTCCTCTTCCTCTGCTTGTGCTGCTTCTACCTCCTTCAATTCATGATTTGTGATGCAGTTGATTACCAGGGTCTCTCAACATGCAGAGCTGCTTCAAGTTCACACTGTCAGCAGCTGCCCCTCACCTGGAGCCAAGCCTATCTGTGCCCTTGTTACCCCTTTCCCTCAGAGCCCCCTGCACTTCTTCTGCCTCTTGGATCTGAGCTTTCTCGTATATTCTTCTCTTGATAGAAAACTCGTTTATACATCCCTTCTCTATCTGCTCAACACTTCAGCATCCCTCCTTCCCCATGGCTGGCACTCTGAGAAAACCCCAGACTTCCCCACCTTAGTTTCTACCACCTGTTTTATTAACTATCTCTTCGCGCCTGCCTTGCCATGTCACACACTTGTTCCACCTTGTTAGTCCTGAGATGAAAGTAATGAAGGGCTGGGTTGGAGAGGTGGTCCTAGAGCTGGGTCTCGACGCTGAGCAGGAATTGGCTACGTTACAGAGAAGAGGTGGATAATTTGCTGTTCTAAGAGTACTGTGAACAGAGTTCTGTGTTAGTCCATTTTGTGTGACCATAAAGAAATGCCTGGCACTGGCTATGAGAGAAGAAAAAGAGCCTGGAAGTAAAAAAAAAAAAAAAATTAATTAAAAAGAAACCCTGAAATCAAGTAGCAGCAGGTGTGCTCATATTAATTGAAATGACGACACACAGAGGGGAAGCAAGCGAGGGAGGCGTGCAGGAGCTGAGACCAAGACATAGGCGTTTGGCTTCTCCTTTCCAGCTACTCTAGGGTTATGTATTAGTTAATTATAAACAACTGTTGGTCAGTATATTTATTTCCAATGTATCCCAGTACATATTAATGCATTCAGTTTCCTCCCCAGCCCATCCCCTGCCTTGCCCTGACCTCTGTGAGTGACCCAGCTGGGCTGCAGGATATCAAACACCAGTTGCTTTCCTGCTATGAGTTGAAGGAAAAGCCAGGATGTCCCCACAGCCTAAGGGTTGCGAGCAGAGCGGGTCAGCCTACTCCCTCCCCCGTGATGGGGCCTTTCTCTGACTGGCCCAGCAGACCTTTAGCAGCTTCCCTGGTTACTTTCCCACCTGCCTCCTCTCATTGGCTGGTGGAGGAAGAGGGAAATTGTTACCACAATATCTGGACTCCCCGGGCCTCAGCTAACCTGTAAAATGCACCACACGTGTAGGTCTGTCATTTGCTTTGTCCTTTCTAACAAGCCTGTGAAGTATCCACGCTTGTCCGTCTGTATCAAGGCAGCAATGGCAGAGAGGGAGTGACTCACCAAGGTGTCATAGCTGGTGGGAGTGAGTGGGTCCTGGAGCCTGCAACTGGCCCTGCCTCCTTGGCTCCCTGCTGCTCAAATGCAGCACAAGCTCTAGATCCCAGACTTTGGGATTTTCCTCCTTGACCTTTTGAGCACCATTTCTCTTCCCTGTTCCTTTGCAGGCAGGTTTATGCAATTATCAAGAGATCAGATGTGGAGGGAGTGAATTTTATGGGCTGGCTGTGCTTTAAGCAGCCTGATACCAATTCATGCTTGGCTGCCACCTGAGTGTGGGTGCACACAGAGGACCGTGTGTTGCTTTCAGGCCCCTTTGTCATATTCCTCTCTGTGCATATGTACATTTCACCTTAGCTCCTCTACTTTTATTTATTTGTTTTTATTGGAAAAGCAGACATACAGAGAGAGGGATGGATAGTGAGAATGATCCTCCATCCACTGGTTCACTCCCCAAATGGCTGCAACAGCCAGAGCTGAACAAATTCAAAATCAGGAGCCAGGAGTTTCTTCTGGTTCTCCCACGTGGGTGCAGGGTCCCAAGGCTTTGGGCCGTCCTCTATTGTTTTCCCAGGCCACAAGCAGGGAGCTGAATGGGAAGTGGAACAGTGGGGATACAAACAGGCACCTGTAGGGGATTCTGATGCTTACAAGGGAAGAATTAGCTAATTGAGTCATCACACTGGGCTCTGGCTCTTCTACTTTTTAAGAATCTAGTTATTCCTTCTCTTTCCCCTCCTCTTCTGTTTCTGGGCTTTTTGTTCTCAAGGACAGTGTGATTATTGATGCTTCATTGTCTACATGCACCAACATGTCTTTTGGCTGTTTATATTTCTTTTTTTTTAGGACTTTAAAAAATCTTTTATCATCATCATCATTTTATGATACAGTTTCACAGACCCCTGGGATTTCGCTTATCCCACCCAATTCCACCCGCCCCCAACACTGAGTTTCCCTATATCATTACTAAAGCATAGTTCTTCATGAACAGTCATATGTCCATTATTGTGGGCATGGACAATGGCAGTGAGTCCAGCATCTTCTTGTCATATAGTAAACAGTTTCACTGGGAGTCCATCTTTAGTCTGGAAGTAGAAATGCATACTACATTGTTTCCCCAGGGAGGGATGGGATAAATCTGGTTTCCACTTAGCAGAACATTGTGATTGGAAAGGAGATGAGTACCTCTTTTATTAAAAGCAAATAGAATGTAGTTGTGAAAGACTGTTGGATTCTAGAATAATCATTGATGGTAATAATCACACCCATCTCGTGTTTCCTAGCTCCTTGATTTCATCCGTTCAACTGTGAACCCCAAGAGTTTAAAATGTAGTACTTCTTGTACTTATGTACATGTTCCATATTTTACGATGCAAATCCTCTCTTCCTTGATATACTACGATAATTTCCCTTATTTTTGAAAAGGAAAATGACAGGATGACTTGCCATTTTTGAATTTCTTTTGTAAATACTGTGATGGAATGGGTAGGCAAAATATGCCTAAACATACTCTTCTTTCATGAAAAATCATTCTCATTCTATCTCATGTATACTGCATTATCTTTATGAACAACCATGTGTGATATATATTACCAGAACAAGGCCTATTGTTAATGGCAAAAGTGTTCATAGCAATGCAAGAAAGACTCCTTACTGCTAGACAAGATCTGGGAGGCTAGAGGGACTCTATGATGATTAGAGACCCAAGTGGGCAGCACCAGAAACACGATGAATTGTGATTCCTTTTGGATGCAGATGGGAAGTCCGTAGGACCTTTGAAGTACTTCATAGACCCTACTTGTGTAGCCTGCACCAAAGTAGTGTCGTAAGGTTGGCTCTGTGCTTATTTCCTGATTTAATATTGCATGGCTGTGATACTTTATTAGATGAGATGAAAACAAAAGTAAAGGGCAGCTTTAAATTTCTTCTTTGTTTTCTCTTGGGACCTTTATTGTTTCTTTTTTTTTTTTTTCCCTGCTTCAATCTCTGAGCTCCTGGGGGTAAAGGAGGGCTTCATCCTCGCCTTTTTTCAAATGTCTTCCTGTTTTTTCCTGAGGGACTCTCTTTTGCCCTGTTTGTGGAGACTCATACTCATTTGTATCTTATTTCTAGTTCTGAAAATACTCTCAAATTATGTATCTGAACTCCTCCTTGTGTGAGCCAGAATCAGTTCTTCAGTTCCTTGTAAGCTGAGGAAGAAGCTACTGACTTAGATTTCATCAACCAGAGACGCATGCACAAGATCTTTTTTTTTTTTTAAGATGCCTTAATTTATTTGAAGAGTTACAGAGAGTGGGATGGATGGAGGAAGAGAGAACCAAAGAGAGGTCTTCCATCCACTGGTTCTTTCTCCAAATGGCTGCGACAGCCATGGTTGGGCCAGGGTGAAGCCAGGAGTCTGAAACTGCTTCTGGATCTCCTGTATAGGTAGAAGACTAGCTAGGACTTCAGCCATCACCCACATAGGATGCTGGCATTGCAGGTGGAAACTTTACCTGCTACATCACTCCGCCAGCCCTAAGATTGTTATTCTTTTCTAAGATTTATTTTATTGGGCCTGGCGGTGTGGCCTAGCAGCTTAAGTCCTTGCCTTGAACATGCCAGGATCCCATCTGGACTCCAGTTCTAATCCCGGCAGCTCCACTTTCCATCCAGCTCCCTGCTTATGGCCTGTAAAAGCAGTCCAGAATGGCCCAAAGCCTTGGGACCCTGCACCCGTGAGGGAGACCTGGAAAGAAGTTCCTAGTTCCCAGATTTGGATTGGCGCAGCACCGGCTGTTGCGCTCACTTGGGGAGTGAATCATCAAATGGGAGATCTTCTTCTCTGTCTTTCCTCCTCTCTGTATATCTGACTTTGTAATAAAAATAAATAAATCTTTTAAAAAAATAAAGTGCTGGGAAGGCACTTAAAAAAAAAAAGATTTATTTACTTTAAAAGCAGAGTAATAAAGACAGAGGCAGAGATATCAATCTTCTATTTGTTAGTTAACTTCCCAAATATCTGCAATGGATAGGGCAAGGTCAGGTTGAAACCAGGAGTCAGGAACTCCATCTGGGTATCACGGGTGTGTGGCAGGGACCCAAGCACTTGGGACATGTACTGTATTGTGACATGCATTAGCAGGGAGCTGGATCAGAAGTGGAGCAGGTTAAGCCTCTACCTGGGCTACTGGCATCCCATATGGGTGCTGGTTTGAGATCCAGCTACTCTATTCCCATTCCAGCCCCTGATAATGTGCCTGGAAAAACTACAGCGGATGACCCAAATGCATAAACCCCTACTCCTATGTCTGCATAATGAGAGACACAAAAGAAGCTTTAGAATCCTGGCTTTGGTATGGTCCAACCCTGGCCATTAGGGTCATTTGAGAAGTGAACCAGCACATAAAAGATATCTGTATCTCTCTGTCCCTTTTCCTCTCTCTATGATTCTGCCTTGCAAATAATTAAAACACATATCTTAAACAAACAAACAAAAAAAAGAGGTGGATCAACTGGAACTCAAACTGTCATTCTAACAGGAGATGTCGGTGTTATAGACAGCTTTGCTCACTGCATTGCCACATTGGCCCCATGTGCAAGATCTGAATAAGGAACACCATGGGGAAGCAGCTAATACCTGAGCGTTGTTTGTAGAGGAGTTGAGGACGTACAGTGAGGAGGTGTGGGGAAGCAGGGTTAGCGCCTCTGTGGTGTGGAATGTGGCAGCAGCACCAAAAAAGGTGGAATCGGTTCTTCAGTTGGTCAAGCTGATTGAGTTTTCAAAAACTTCGCTTAAAGCCTAACTCGGGCCTTTTGGAAAAAATAATCAATGCAAATCTGACCAACTTCCATTTTGGAAGTAAGAAGCATCAAAAGACTCGTGCTCTCATTGTAATGATGATAATGAGTTGAGATGAAACTTTATAGAATCATAGCTACGTCCAGCCCATTGGGGCATACATAAAGAAAACTAATAAGTGAAAATCCAAGGACAGAAAGGATCCATGGCTGATTTCGTTCTTTTTTTTTTTTCAAGATCTTTTTTTTTTTTTGGAAAGTTAGATTTACAGAGAGAAGGAGAAACAGATCCTCCATCTCCTGGTTTACTCCCAAAGTGGCCGCAACGGCTGGAGCTACACCGATCCAAACCAGGAGCCAGAAGATTCTTCCTCTAGGTCTCCCATGCAGGTGCAGGGTCCCAAGGCTTTGGGCCATCCTCGATTGCTTTTCCAAGCCACAGGCAGGGAGCTGAATGGGAAGTGGAGCAGCTAGTATATTAACCAGTGCCCACAAGGATCCTGGCACATGCAAGGCAAGGACTGTAGCCGCTAGGCTGTTGCACCAGGCCCCTGATTTCATTGTCATTAACGTAACAACAGCAAAGAAGCAGCTATCCATAATTGTAGACAAGAAGAAAGCAGCTTCATTTTTAGTGTAATTTTAAAGGTGGGATGTGATGTACAGTGATGGTTTCTTAAATAATTGCTTATTTTACTTGAACGTCAGAGTTATGGAAAGAAAGAGGAGAAAGAGAAAGACTGATTTTCCATCCATTGGTTCACTCCCCAAATGGCTGCAATAACTAGAACCAGGCTAATCTGAAGCCAGGAGCTGGGAGCTTCTTCTGGGTGTCCCATGCAGGTGCAGGGCCTCAAGGACTTGTGCCATCTTCTGCTGCTTTCCTAGACCATTAGCAGGGAGCTGGATGAGAAGTGGAGCAGCTGGGACTTAAACTGATGCCCACAAGTGATGCCAACACTGCAGGTGAAGGGTTAGGCTGTGATGCCACTGTGCCAGCCCCTTAATGATGATTTCCATTTCCTGTATGGTGAAGACACAGGGAAGTCTGAAGCTAACTGCTCACTCTTTTCCATGCTCTTTCCTTTCACTGGTGTGTTCACAGAGAGGTTAGGATGAGAGATCTGAGAGAGAGACTCTCTAGAGCACAATATGCCAGGCCTGTTGAAATCACAGAGTGATGTAGAGAATGGAGAAGCACTCTGGGCCTTGTGATGAATATGAAGGGCGCAGGTGCCCATGGCTCGGGGAGAGATGTGTAAGCTAAGTAAAGGGTCCTGGGAAGAACTGTATCAGGCAACAGCTAGGAGAAGCAGGAATGCTTGGCAAGACCCCTGAGATGCGGTCACGTGGGTCCAGATGGTGTCTGTGCATGGGTCAGAAGGAAGACAATGTCAAATACTCACATCTCAAGCTCTACCAAAGGAAAGTTGTAATACCATGAGGCAGAGACTAGGGTGAGGCAAATGTGATCATTGAGGCACACAGCTTGGACACAGAAGCAGCGGTGTGCAAGGACTAAAAAACCAAGATACGTATGGGCAGGCATATCATGCTGCAGTTCAGCCATTGCTTCTGATGAACTTATGCAATGTAAAAGTACCTGGGTTTGAGTCCTCTCAGTGTTCCTAACTTCATTTTTCTTGCTAAATACAGCCCCCTAAAGCAGCTGGGGATGGCTTGGGTAGTTGGGTCCCTGCCATCACATGGGAGATTCAGACTGAGTTCTTGGCTTCTGACTTTGACACGACCTCATCCTGGTTGTTAGAAGGATGTAAAGGAATCATCTCTAACAATCAGCCTTCTGTCTCTCTTTCAAATAAAATAAATTATTTAAAGAGCAGAAAAATATAAGTAATATTTTAGTGCAATTTTTTGAAAACTCAAAGTTCATGCAAAAAGTACAAGATAAGCAAAATGCTGAAATTTTAAATGAAGATAGAAATAGCACCTACAATTTTTCCTGCTGCTCCACATACTAACATGGCTTAGCACAGCACTTACTGATCATATCTCATTGTAACTTAGCAAATGCCTCACTTGCCTGGCTTAAGTCCTGGCTTTGACCTGCTCTCAAATAATTCAAAGCATATGATCGACTGAATATAAGCAGCACAAAGCCCAGCCCCATTCAGTGCTAGGTGGTCCCAGTGCATTAACAGCTTGATAAAAGAAGACACACTCTTTTTTGAATATAAATATTGTATCCAGATCTTATGTTACTTCACATATTATATCTGTGAATTAAAAATTTAAGACAGAAAAGCAAGAAAATCAAAATTATTCTCCAGAGAGAAAACAGGCAGTGAAACCAAGCACAGAGATGATCTTTCTATTGTGTAATCACACTTGATATGTGAAATAACTGATAAATAACATTAAAACATCCAATGAACAATACCATGTAGTGGGCAACAATGTGAACAACTGGGGAATTTTCCTGAAGAAATAAAAGATAACAGAACAAAATGGAAATGCTGTAAGTAAAAAAATATATAAAAGATACAAAGAATTCTTTTTTTTTCCAAATAATTCTTTTTTATTTTTTATGTTTTGCCACATGTGTAACAGTCCACTAGGGAATGATATCAATAAATGGTAAGTGGAAAATAATAATTGTAACAAAAATCAGAAAAAAAAAGTAAGCAAACAAGAAAATAAAAAACTTTTCCTCAGGAGCATAAACAAAGCCATAAATCTCAAAGTGTCACTCATACCTAGAGATTACATTTTTTGAATTCTGTGCATTAGTTATCACAGAGTAGGGGGAAAGTGTTTGGGTTATTATTTTAATGATTTTCAGTTGCATTTATTTAGTTGGAAAAGATTGCAACCCTTTTTTAAATTTTGTTTTCCATTTTTTTCTTTATTTTTGACAGTCTTTACATAATTAGGGCACAAAGGTTCAAGGGCTACAAGAAAGTAGATAAGACTATTATTTCCACATTTTTTTCTTGTATCTGGGGTAAAGGAGGGGGTAAAGGGAGAAGCCCCGCCCAGTCTCCCACCCATCCCAGGTCCCTGATGTGGGCCATGCGCCGAGAGTCTTGCTCAAGTTGTTTTAATAGTTCAACAGTTATGAATTGCTGCCAGTCTCACCATTTCAAGCACGATGAGGTTGCTGCATAGTCCACCTTACAGTGTCTGCCCAGATTTTCACTGCCAACACATTTTTTTGAATTCGGTGCATTAGTTATCACAGAGTAGGGGAAATGTATGACGTTTTTCTTTGGGTTATTATTTTAATGATTTTCAGTTGCATTTATTTAGTTGGAAAAGATTGCGTTCCTTTTTATGACTGAGTAGTACTCCATAGTGTGTAGTGTATATGTACCACATTTTCTATAGCCAGCTGCTATAAATGTTGGAGGTACAGTTTACTCTCTTTTATACTGATTTCAATTCATATAAATTAATTTTTTTAATTAAAGATTTTATTTTATTGGAAAGTCAGATATACAGAGAGGAGGAGAGACAGAGAGGAAGATCTTCCATCCGATGATTCACTCCCCAAGTGAGTGCAACGGTCGATGCTATGCCGATCCGAAGCCAGGATCCAGGAACTTCTTCCGGGTGTCAAAGCTTTGGGCTGTCCTCGACTGCTTTCCCAGGCCATAAAAAGGGAGCTGGCTGGGAAGCTGCCAGGATTAGAACTGGCGCCCATATGGATCCCGGGTGTGTTCAAGGCGAGGACTGTAGCCACTAGGCTACGCCGCCGGGCCCATGTCAATTAATTTTTAAGAATGGATTCACTGGTTCTATTAATTTCTGAGGTCAGATGATAGATCTATTTTCAGAGATCAGGACTCTTCATATTGTCTTCCATAATGGTTGCACTAGTTCATATTCTCACAACAATGGATTATAGCACTTCCTCCCACCCCTGTTGACATCCTCATTTGCATTTATTATTTTTTGATTTTTACATGATAGCTATTCTACCTGAGATAAGATGAAACTTCGTTGTATTTTTATTTACATTTCTCTGATGACTAGTAAGCCTAAGCATTTTTTCAGATGTCTGTTGGCCATTTGAATCTCATCCCTTGAGGAATCCCCGTTCCTGTTCTTTGCCCATTTCTTGACTGTTTTGTTATTGTTGAGTTTCTTGAGCTCTCTATAGAGCCTGAATATTAATCCTCTATCCATTGTATAGTTTATAAATATTTTCTCTCATTTTGCTTTGCTGTTTCCTTACTTTGTTGATAGTTACCTTGCGGTAACCATCAGCGTGGTGCCGAAGTTCCTTAAGTTGATACAATCCCATTTGCTTATTTTTGTTTTGATTGCCTATACTTCTGGGGACTTTTCCAAGAAATCTTTGGCCTATGCCTATGTCTTACTTCTGATATTTTCTCCTGGTAAGTTAATGGTATCAGGTCACAGATCAACATCCTTGGTCTCCTTAGGGTTGATTTTTATATAAGATGTAAGTTGGAGGTCTTGTTTCATACTTTCACACAAATAGATCCAGTTTTCCTGCACTGTTTGTTCAAGTCACTGTCCTTTCTCCCTGGATTAATTTTGGTTCACTTGTCAAAAATTAGTTGGCTGTTGATGTGTGTGTTCATTTCTGGGACTTCAGTTGATCTTTAGGTCTCTTTTTGTGCCATTGTCTGGCTGCTTTGATTATAACTGAGTATCTTTAAGTCCGGTATTGTGATGCCTCTAGCTTTTTGTGTGTGTTGTTTAGGCTTGCTGTAGATGTTTGTGGTCTGTTGTGTTTCCATAAGAATGTAGCATTGATTTTATTTTTTTAATTTTTAATTTTTGGGGGGGTGCCAGTTCTTTTTTTTAAATTTTTTTTTATTTTGACAATCTTTACATAGTTAATTTGGGCAAAAAGAGTCAAGGGCTACAGGAAAGTGAGTAAGACTATTATTTCCATATTGTTTCCTTCATATATCTGAGGTAGAGGGGGATATTGAGGGAGAAGCCCCACCCGGTTTCCCACCCACCCCAAGTCCCGCATGTGGGGCATGCTCCAAGATACTCGTTGAAGTGGTTTCAATAGGTCACCAGTTTTGAAATTGCTGCCAATCTTGCCTCCTCCAAACACGATGAGGTTGTTGAAAAGTCCATTAATTGACATTGTCCATCATAGCATCTCTATTTGCCCGGTATTTTGTTGCCAACCAGTAGCTGAGGTGGTTGATTAACTTGTTCCATCTTCTGTCCCTTCATGGTTTGGGTTCTGAGTCTGGCATTTCAATTGGGGAGATCACCAAAGAAACTTCGTCTGAGGTGTTCCCAGGCCAGATACTTGTATGCACCAGCAAGCACAGGGCCCAGCACAGTCCATCACCCGGTCAGCTGGTAGTTGCAATTGCTGGGTTGGTTCTGTTTTCAGCCCCGCCTTCTACTGGAACCAATGGGTGTTGCAGTCCAGCCTGGTTCTGCACAGCACATATTCGGTCTTCACCTAAACCAGTGGGAGCTGCATCCTGATGAGAGCGGCCCACAATAACCCCCACCAGGCCCACCCCCTACCCTAGTTTGCCAATATGTGTGGCAGACCAGTCCAATCTGACCCACCTCCCCTCTGGCTCTCATACATGGCAAATGGCATTGAAGCTTGGATCCATCTAACCAGCTCAACAGTCAAGCCTTCACGGGTGTGGTTGAGTGCCTCTCTGTCTAGCTACCCCAGCACCTGCCCTAGTTCTTGTGTTCTCCCGTGGGAGTGGTAACCCAAGAGGGGGGAACCCACTATTTCCCTCCCAGGTCTCTCACTCCCGGATTGTGCACTTTCCAGGTGGTTCTGCAGTTTAACTTGACAGGATTAGCCCCCAGTGCCAGTTTCTGCCAGCTGATGCTGTGGCTATGCCCAAACAGTCCTCTCCCATTCTAATTGTAGGTTGCACCCATAGGAACAATCCACCTATCCTGGCTTTTCCCTGATCTAGTCCACATGAGGTGCACAGGTGTTGTAGCCCCGCTTAGTCTGGTCTGCCCCCATCCCAGTTCATACTTTCCAGTGGGAGTAGCTGTCCAGCAGGGGAACCACCCCTTATTCCCCCGCTGGCTCTGTCCCCTCCCTTCCTGTTTCTCACGTGTGCTGGATGGACACTGCAGTCACATCTGGTACAGTCAACCTCATCCTGGCATTCTGTAGTGTGGACTGGTTTTTATTGCAACCAAACCTGACTCGACCCTTACTCTGTTCTGGTGCTCGGATTTGCCAGTGATGATGTTAACTGATTAGCCTGGTCTGCCCCCAATCCATGCCTAATGTATGCCAGTGGGAAATTTCTTGTGGCCTGCTCTGGGCTGTTTGCATTCATGCTTCTTGTGCTTACCCGTGGGATCTGTGTCCTGCCAGAGGAGTTGTCCAGGCTCCTCCATCAGAACCTCTCCCAGTGCCAGATTTTGCGCATGCCAGTGGGTCCATGAGCCAGCCCTAGTCAGTTCCTGACTAGCTTTCGACCCAAGCTGGTTCTTGTTGTTGGATGTTTCAGCCCAGCCATGGCTTGTCCAGTCCATTCCCACATATGGCTCACACATGGTTCAGTAAGGGTTGCGACCTAGCCTAGTCCGTCCCACGTCTACCTTGGTCCTCCAGGACACCAGACAGTGCTGGGGTCTGGTCCAGCCTGGTGCGTCCAGTCCCAGTCCACACTTGTGCCAAGGGGGATTTCAACTGTTACCTGATCAGAACGCAGCCTCCATTCCAGCCCACATGCTCCTTGGCGAAAGCCTTAATCCAGGTAGTGTGTCTATTGGACAAGACCCGTGCCAAAGCTTTAGCATGAACTGGTATTTGGTGGTCAGCATTGCTAAGTGGTAACACATTCTTTAAAGGAAGAGTAACTGTCATTGGGAAACTTTAGGATGTATTCACCTCGCAGAAACACATCGGATTCAACGTGGAGCCACATAAGCAGCAATTCAAACCACCAAAATCTCAGAGCTCCCCTGCCGGGCTGCCAGCAGAAAAAGCCTGGCACCAAATGGCGCCCTGGCCACCCAAGCCCAGCTCACCATGTGCCCATGATGGCGGGAATATGGGATCTGGGCATGAGACGCCCTGTCCCAGGACCCACCCCCTGCTGAGAGGAATTTTTAATTTTTTAAAAGATTTATTTTTATTGGAAAGTCAGATATACAGAGAGGAAGATCTTCTATCCAATGGTTCACTCCCAAAGTGACCTCAATGGCTGGAGCTCAGCCAATCCGAAGTCAGGAGCCAGGAACTCTTCCAGGTTTCCCATGTGGGTGCAGGGTCCCAAGGCTTTGGGCCGTCCTCAACTGTATTCCCAGGCCACAAGCAGGGAGCTGGATGGGAAGCAGGCCACCAGGATTAGAACTGGAGACCATATGGATTTCTGGGGTGTGCAAGGTGAGGACGTTAACCACTATGCTATTGTGCTGGGCCCTAGCATTGATTTTTTATATCTGAGAAGAATGTCACAGGTATTTTGATTAGAATTTTGAAATTACTTTTGGTGGTATGGACATTTTGGTGATACTAATTCCACCAATATATGAATATGGAATGTTTTTCTCTTTATTTAATGTTTTGTAGTTTTCAATATAGAGATTTGTTTCAGCTTTTGTAACTGGGACAGATCCTGCAAGTTCTTATGAGGTTGTTTGTGTGTACAATGGCTGTTGGTTTTTATAGCCTGTTGACTTTATAGACTGCAACTTTACCAAACTCTCTTACAAGTTCCAAAAGTATCTTAGTAGAATCTTTTGGTTCCTCTATATAGAGGATCATGTCTTTTGCAAATAGACGTATCGTGACTTCCTCATTCTTTCAATATCTGTTTGTTCTAGGAAGTCTTTATTTCACCTTCGTATAAAAATATGAGCTTGTTGGGTATTGTCTATGGTTGGCAGTTTCTTCCTGTTAGGACCTGTACTGTGTCTTGTCATTCTCTCTCAGCCTGTGGCAGTTCTGATGTGAAATAAGTTGCAAATGTGGTTGGAGATGCTCTACAGGTGATCAGTCATTTCGCTGGTGCACATTTTGGCATCTTTGTCCTAAGCTTAACTACAGTGCATCATGGTGAAGATTTTTCTGGTCATGCTTATGAGGAATTTTCTGTGCTTCTTGTACTTGAATGCCCTTTTGTTTCTCCCTATTAGGAAAATTTCCAGTTACTCCTTCTCTGAACAAGTCTAATCATCCAGTCTCTTTCCACACCTTCAGGAACTCCGGAAACACATATATTTGGTCATTTGATGATATCACACACACCTTTTTCCCCTGGTTTTACTCAATGCTACTTTTTTTTTGTCTAAGATTTTTTCCAAAAAATTAAGTTCTAGCTCAAATGTTCTTTTTTTTTTAAATTTATTTATCTTTTTATTTAAATTTTTTTTATTACATTGCATTATGTGACAGTTTTATAGGCACTGGGATTCCCCCCTCCCCTCTCCAAAACCCGCCCCCTCCATGGTAGATTCTTCCACCTTGTTGCATGGCCACAGTTCAAATTCAGTTGAGATTCTTTCCTTGCAAGTATCTGCAAAGCATTGAGTCCAGCATCTTATTGTCCAGATAAGTTCAACAGTTTCTTGGGGAGACCATCTCTGGTCTGAAGGTAGAGCCAACAGAGTATCATCCCAAGCAATGAAAAGCCCCGACATTACATCAGCAACAATTTATAACGTAATGGAATTAGTTGACATGGTATTGTGTGACCAGCATGTTAAAAGAGAGAGGAAAAAAAAAAAAAAAGAGTGCAAGCTCTGAACCACATCCTGTGACTTCTACATTGACATTTCACTTATTAGTTTATATACAGCTGGGTTCTATACACGTTAAAATGGCTATAGATTACTATTCAGCTGTCTCATGTCTATTTTAATTTTAGTATTTAGCAGGTTATAGCATTGAAGCATGATTTTGCTGAACCTGGCTGTTTTTCGGGTAGTCTAACTATAACTCTAACAAGACATATGTCAACAGTTTAGGTGAACAGTTTTAGGAGGGGTATGCGGAGAAATCTTCAATACCCTAGTGAGGGGTAACTAATCTTTGTGTCCCACCCAGTGAGTTATAAGTGCATCCCCGCTGACTGTTTCCTGTCTGATTCCAAGCCTTCCTTGTTTTCTATCTCTTCTAGATTGTTTGTTTTGTTTGTTTTGAGGGGTTTCTGGAGTGATCCTGATGGTCATTACGAGAGAGGGTGGTGACCCAAAGTCGGCACCAGGCAAGAACCAGAGAAAGCTCCTCTCCCTAGTCCCAAAGGAAGTTTATTGTTCTTCTGTTTCTGCAGACCGCTCAGTGCTTCTGGTTGTCGTTCCGATGACCTCGGATCCTGCAAAGCAGGATGGGCTTCTTCCATCCCATGTGATAGATCCAAATGGGGGTGGGTGACCTCAGAGTTCTTGGCCTCTAAAGGCACTCCAATTCCCCGTGGTCTCCTTGGCGGTTAGGATGTAGTCCACAGTTCTCGTACTGATAGTCCTTGGTGAGGATCTGGGAGTCTTTAGTGTTGAGATACAAGCCTCCTCCTGTCTGCCTGCTCCACTCTGGGGTCCCCAAGTTCTAGCTCAAATATTCTTTATGCTGCCTCACTAACTTTGTTGTTAAATCTTTCCACTGTTGTTTTTTTTTTTTAATTTGTCATATTACATTCTTTATCTCTACTATTTGTTTGATTTCTCCTCAAAATTTCTCTCTCAGGGGAGAATTTTACATTTGTGTCTTAGATGGACCTTTAAATTCCTGCTACTGCTTTTCATTATTTTTAAGTAATTTGATGATTATTTTTTGAATCCATATTTGTACATTTCATCAATCTCTTTGTCTTTGCATTCCATTATTGTGGTGCTGTTATGCTGCTTTGGGGGAGTCATTTTGTCTCCCTTACTCATGCTTCTCATGTGTGTCTGCCTATTTTTGATCACTTCTACTGGTATCAGTCTTCCTTTTCTGATAGTCTTTATTAACTATGTCTCTGGGGCTTGGTGGAATGACTGCTCCTTCAGTGGGTGTCTGGATTATGAACTAGACATAGGCAATATACTGTGGTCTGAACCAAGAAGTGGAGTGAAAGTTCAGGGTGACAATCAGCTTGGGCATGATGGAGCTCCTTTTTTGTCTGTACCGGAGGAGGCAGTGGTCCTACCTGATCACTGCCTGATCTGCTGTCTTCAGGTAACTTATGCCCAGTGTTTAGCCCGTGGTAGCTGAAATCCCCACCATGTCAGCACATGAAACACATAATCTGTATAGTTCTCCATGTGCCCAGGGATTGAGGGACACACCACATATGATCGCTCAGACACTGAATGTCCACTGTCTTCATGCAGAACATTCCCGCAGTCCCAGGGGGCCGAAGTGCCCTTCGGCTGCAGAGGGCAGCAGGGCTGCCTACTCCAGCAATCTCGGGTGCTCTGCCTTTGTAGCTTGTGTTGCTTCCCTTCCCTTCAGGGTTTATTGAAGGGTTGTGTGGGAGACGCTGCATGCACCCCATTAATCGGGCTATCTGCCTAACTCAAAGTCAATAAAGGGCAAGGATTCATCCTTTTGATGGAATCTCTTAATCATTTGTATCAGCACAGAATTGGGATACGCCATGGTTGACACATTCCCCTGCAGCCTCTTCTGGAACCCTTCGAGGCTCTTCTGGAAGCAGTGGCATGGTAACTTACTTGAAGTCAGCTGAGCTGTGGCTCATGCTGACCCCTGGCTATCCTTTAGAGCTGACCACTAATAGCAGAGGTCCCCATATTTTCCTTTACTACCTTGCTGAAAATTTTTGTCAAATTTTTATAAACAAAGCTCTACCTTCATTCTCTTGAGACAAGTTGTTGGAGGCTGCTGGGCACGACCATGGAGCAGGGGGGAGGGGGCAGAATTCCTTTCAAGACAGGTTAGACACAGAAATCACGGAACTTGGAATAAAAGTCCAAGTGAAAACACAAAGATGAGAAAGAGTGACAGAATGGGAGAGAAAGCAAAGAGAGGAAGCTTTTGAGGAATATGGAACAACATTTAACACTTTTCCATATAAGTAAATACGAGAAAAGTAAATTTGAGAGAAAAAAGTCAAGGGACCGCTGTTGTGTTGTGTCTGGTAAAGCCACCACCACTATCAGCACTGGTTTGAGTCTGAGATGCTCCACTTCCAATCCAGGTCCCTGAAAATGTGACTGGGAAAGCAGTGGAGAATGGCACAAGTGCTTGGGCACCAGTACTCATGTGGGAGGCTGGGAAGAAACTTCTGGCTCCTGGCTTTGGATTGACCAAGCTGTGGCTATTAGGACCATTTGGGGAGTAAAGCAGTAGATGAAAGTTTTCTCTCTCACTTGTGTGCTCTCTCTTTAACTTTGCCTTTCAAGTAAATAAATCTTTTTAAAAAATAAACATTTGAATAGATAATTATCATATTTTTTTCTAAAATTAATGAATGCTACTAGACCCCCTCTAGAAAGTTTAGTAAACCTAAAGTAGGTTGAATGCAATGAACATACATATGGATATAAGAAATGAATTGTTGGGCCGGGCGGCGTGGCCTAGCAGCTAAAGTCCTCGCCTTGAATGCACCGGGATCCCATATGGGCGCCGGTTCTAATCTCAGCAGCTCCACTTTCCATCCAGCTTGTGGCCTGGGAAAGCAGCTGAGGACGGCCCAAAGCTTTGGAACCCTTCACCTGTGTGGGAGACCTGGAAAGAAGTTCCTGGGTCCTGGCTTTGGATCGGAATAGCATCAACAGTTGCACTCACTTGGGGAGTGAATCATCGGATGAAAGATCTTCCTCTCTGTCTCTCCTCCTCTCTGTATATCTGACTTTCCAATAAATAAATAAATCTTAAAAAAAAAAAAAGAAATGAATTGTTAAAAATCAAAGGTAGAGAGAATACCTTACAAACAAATCTTCCAAAAAGAGGATACTAAATGCAGGACAATGTTAAGAGTTAAGAATAAGGTCTGACTGTTCATCAGTAGAAGCAAGGGCCAAAAGATGTGTTAGCATCCTTAAAGGTAAAAGAAAAAAAATGGATCCTATCAAACTAGAATTGTATATCTAACAAAAATATGCTTCCAAAATAAAGGTGAAAATAAAACTTTTAATAAAAGATTTATTTTATTGGAAAGTCAGATATATAGAGAGGAAAAGAGACAGAGGAAGATTTTCCGTCTGCTGATTCACTCCCCACACGGCTGTGGCAGCTCCTGGAGCCTCTTCTGGGTCTCTCATGCGGGTGCAGGATCCCAAGGCTTTGAGCCATTTTCTGCTTTTCCAGGTCACAAGCAGGGAGCAGAACAGGAAGCAGAGCCTCCAGGATTAGAACCAGTGCCCACATGGAATCCGGGCAAGGCGAGGACTTAGCCACTAGGTTACCGTGCTGGGCCCAAAATAAAACTTTTTAAATAGGTAAAAATTGAAAGAATTTATCTCCAGATATAAACTCTAAGATCTACTAAAATAACTTCATTAATATAAAAGAATTATCAGGGCTGACACTGTAGTGCAGTGTGTTTAGCTGCTGCCTGCTGCCTGCAGTGCTGGCATCCCATATAGGCACTGGTTTGAATCCTACATTCTCTGCTTCTGATCAAGCCCCCTCCTAACACTCCTGGGAGAGCAGTGGAGGACGGCCTGAATGCTTAGTTCCTTGTACATGCTCCTACCTTCAGTTTGTCCCGGCCACAATTGTTGCAGCCGTTTGTGGAGTGAACTAGTAGATGGAAGATCTTTCTTTGTCTCTCCTTTTTTCTTTTCTTTTCAAATAAAAAAGTAAATAAATCCTAAAAATATTTGCTGAACTTGCCCTCAAAGCTGCACAAATTAATGGTATACATATGCTTAACAATGAACTGACTTTTAAAAAATTTCCTTTTAAAAGATTGATTTCTTTTTATTGGAAATCCAGATTTACAGAGAGAAGGAGAGACAAAGATTTCCATCCACTGGTTCACTCCCCAAGTGACCACAACAAGCTGAGTCGATCCAGGCCAAGCGTAAGGAGCCTCCTCTGGCTCTCCCGTGTGGTTATAGGGTCCCAAAACCCTGGGCTGTCCTCTATTGCTCTCCCAGGCCATAGCAGGGAGCTGGAAGGGAAGTGGAGTAGCCGGGATACAAACCAGTGCCCATATGGGATCTCAGTATATACAAGGTGAGGACTTAAACCCTTAGGCTACCATGCCAGGCCAATCTTTTTTTTTTTTTTTTTTTTAATATGTACTCCATTTTTGTTTGAAAGGCAGAGTTACATTAGAAAGAATGAAATTTGGGCCCAGCGCGGTGGCGCACCCGGGATCCCATATGGGTGCCGGTTCTATCCCAGCAGCCCCGCTTCCCTTCCAGCTCCCTGCCTGTGGCCTGGGAAAGCAGTCGAGGATGGCCCAAAGCCTTGGGACCCTGCACCCGCGTGGGAGACCCGGAAGAGGCTCCTGGCTTCGGACTGGCATAGCATCGGCCATTGCGCTCACTTGGGGAGTGAATCATCGGATGAAAGACCTTCCTCTCTGTCCCTCCTCTCTGTATATCCGCCTTTCCAATAAAAAAAATAATAAAAATAAATCTTAAAAAAAAAAAGAATGAAATTCTACCATTTGTAACAAGGTGATTCCATTATGCTCAGTGAAATAAGTCAGTTTCAAAAGGACAATACCATATGCTCTTTCTGATTTAAGGCAATCTTCATGCAAAATACAAAATAACAAGATATATAGGCAAACAACTGTACACATAATCTCTCATAAGTGAATGTGTAATGGAAACTACAGCACTAGGAAACAAAGAAACACTGAAGTAGCCATCTCTACTCCTGCATAAGAGAAGGAGCACAAGTGAAATTGTTAAGTATAGCTTGACAACAAGATACTAGATTTCCTACCATTGACTATACATACAATGCCATGACATATGTAAATAGCAAAATTGTAACTGCAGCTGAAGGACCATACTGTTGTAAAATATGGTGGAAATGGGGGTAGGGAAAAGTGGGGAAAAGAGGAAAGAGGTAAGGGAGAGATGGGGGAAGCCCAAACTCTATGATGGAAAACAAAGTTTAAAAATACAAAAATAATATATTGGGCCATTTTTATTTGAAAGACAGAGCTACACAGAGAAGGGGAAAGAGGGAGAGAGAAAGAGAAGAGTGACCCACTATCTATTGGTTATTCCTCAGATGGTTACAATAGCTAGGATTGGGCCAGAATGAAGCTAAGAGTCTGAAGAGTTTTCCAGGTCTTCCTTGCAGGTGAAGGAACGCAAAGCCTTGAGCCATCCCACTGCTACCCAAGGCCTCAAGCAGTAGTCTGGATTGGAAGTTGAACAGCTGAGACATGATGTAGTGACCATATTGCAATGCCTGTACCACCGGTGGAGGCATAGCCTATTATGTCATGGTACTGGCCAGTTGTTACATGTCATTTGAAGTGACAATTATTCAGTTAATTAGTGGCAGTATTGTGACTAGAACGTATGGAGGTACTTCAGAAAGTTCATGGAAATAAAATTAAAAGGCTTATTTGATACCAAAAAAATGTAAAACCCAAGCATAGTTGTTCTATAACACACATTTTTCACATATTTTTTGAGGGCATATTGTATACATGGGTTCCATTTTTTTTTTTACAGTAAAGTAAATTTGTCTTTGAATTCCATTTGTCTTCTAACATTTTATAGCTCTCTCCTATAGACTGGAGCTTGGCTGATTTTTACTTTTCAATGGAGGTGATTTTTGGTCTCCTGCTCGGTTCATCTCTTTGACATTACTCTCTCCTCTGACCACCCTGAATCATCTTCCAGGTTGAAATTCTCTCTTCCTTCTTTCCAGTGTGCACCCCTCCTCTGGTGCTTCTCCTTTTTCTCTTGATCTTGACAGTACCCATTATTAATCTCTCATGTATGTCCCCTTGCTCTCCTTGAGCTCTGCTTTCCCCAAGCCAGGCTTTCTCGTAGTGAACACTCTCCTTGAGCATGTCGTTGGGATCTAACATGTGACAGTAGGTTTCCTCCATGAATGTGCCTTTTGTGAATTGAACTTCTATTTTCTTTCTATACATGGTCTCTGGCTTCTGTCAAAACAGAGAGTCAGGAACTTTATTTGGCTGGATCTACCATGTGGGTGGCAGGTATCTATGACATAAGCCGTCACCTCTGCCTCCTAGGGTCTGCATTGGCAGAAAGATGGATTCAGGATCTGAAAGTGGAGTCATGTACTCCACCTGGGGACTGATGGGGGATGCAGACTCCTTCACTGGTAAGGCAACCACCTGCTCTGGTGTGGTGATCTTTCATAGCACCATCTTGTTGATTTTATGAATTATAACAATTTGACACTAATGTTCTCAAGTTACCTACAAATGATATGACCCTTTCCCAATTTTAATTTCTGCATTGTATTGTTTATTTTTTCTTAAGTAATGAAAGCACTGGGCATCTTTATTTTGCTTATAACCTTAGGAAGCTTTCAAAATTTTACAATTAAGTAAGATGTTTAATTGTATTTCTTGTAGGCTGCTTTACCAAACTGTGGAACTTTCTTTTACTAATAATATACTATGAGTTTTATAATGAATGGAAATGAAACTTTATTAAATAATTCTTGTGCATCTATTCAGATCATCATATGTATTTTCTCCTTTAATCTAACTAATAGTATGTAACATAGTCTTAAAAATTTTAAGGTTACATAGGAATATACTCACTTCCTAAAATGAAAGGGTTACAGTTTGTGAGAAAATTGGGAACATGATCAAAAGACAAAAATCTTAGTTAAAGGAAATAAATTCAGGAGATCTGTATACTATGATGATCACAGTAAATAACATTGCATTTTCTATTTGGAAATTGTTGGAAATTTTCTATTTGGAAATTGTTGAGATTAGATTTGAAGTCTTCAGTCCACAAAAATGTGAGGGAATTCAAATGTTAAGTATTCTGATCTAGCCATCCAATAATATGCACCTAGCCAAAAGTCATGTTGCGTGCCATTAATATATGCAAATTTTAATTGTCCAATAAGCTCAGTGAAAAAAGCAAACATTAAAAAATGAAATAATTACAGATAATATTATTTCTTTAGATCAGTGTTCCTGATTTTATTATTTCATTTTTTAGGATTTATTTATTTTTCTTTGAAAGGTAGATGTTTACAGAAAAAGAAGGAAATATATAAAGAGAAGGTTTTCCCTTTGCTGGTTCACTCACCAGATGGCTGCAGTGGCCAGAGCTGAGCTGATCCAAGTTGGGAGCCAGGAGCTTCTTCTGGGTCTCTTACATGGGTGCAGGGGCCCAAGACTTTGGGCCATCTTCCATTGCTTTCCCAGCAGAGAGCTGGATGGGAAATGGAACAGCTGGAATATGAACTGGTGTCCACATAGGATGCCAGTGCCAGTAGGTGGAAGATTAGCTTGCTGTGTCATTGTATCAGTCCTCCTGGTTTTATTTCTTAATCATTCATTCGAAAGGCATGAAGTGACAGAGACAAGGATATTGTCCATCTGCTGATTTACTCCCCAGATGCTTACAGTAGATGGTGCTACTGTGGAAGCCAGTAACTCCACCATGCACCTGAGCCACCAGTATTAGTGTACAACCCAATAGCCAATAATCAGTGTATGTTTTAATAATTCAGTAGAATGTGTATACTGTCATTGTTTTAGGTGTGTTTTTACATGCACACTTTTGTAATAAACCTTTTAATATGTGGAAGCAGCATGCTACAAAACAATAAAAGTATACTAAACATATAAGCTCACAACATAATTGTTAATAATATCAAGTATTATATTTTGTATCTATTGTGTGAACTTTCATAAAAGTCACAATAGATTTATCACAAGTATCACCACAAATGATTACAGCATTGTACTGCAACATTGTAACATCTACAAGAATTCTCCTGCTCCTCTATTGTTTTATGAGATTGCTATTGCATACGATGTTATTGACTAAATATGATTATATGTGGCACCAAATCAATCTTTTTTATTCAAATGTATTTTGATAATACATCCTTATTTTTCATTAATTTTCAAATGTTTGATACTTTCCAATGTATACATCACATGTCATTTATTTGTTTTAGTTATGTATTCATGAATTGACATCTATTTTGCTACCACAAACAATGCTGAAAGGAACAATGTTGCAGATGTCTTCTAGCTTGTGTGTGTCTGGATGTTTTTCTATGGAAAAACATTAACTTTTTAAAAAATATGAATGGTATTGAATGTAATTTAATGCTTTAAATAATTCTAGTTTCCAAGGTGGCTTAAGAAGAAATTCATGAATAGATGTCAGATGTCAGTACATACTCTTTATGCTCTACTACAATGACCATATGATTTCTCTTTTAATTCTTTTGGTGAATTATAATAATTTTGCAATATGGAAATATCTTTGCATTCATGTGATAACGAAACTGATTCATGATTAACTTAAAACATACTTGATATTTTATATAAAAATTGTCAATCTGTGTTTATAAGTAATTAAATCATAGCTTTTATTTTCTGCTTCAGACATGATAACAGGGTTTTGCAAGTTTTATAAAATACACTGGTCATTTTTACATCTTTTTTATGCTATGGAACCATGCATACAACACAGAAATAATATATTACTTCAACTCTGGTAGAATTTGTTCTTTTTAAATTAGTACTTATAAGTATTCTTGATACTTTACTTTTAAAGGTTTATCAGATAAAGTATTTGTACAATAGATGTATTTAAATCTTGTACTCTAATAAGAAATTGTCAACATTTTTCATAGTTCTAATAATATTCCACTTAGGTTATATTTTTGAAGACATGGTCTTTACCTAACCATACAATTCTTCTATTGATTCTTTTAGTAATACGTCTATGTTGTTTTCCTTTGATTGCTATTTAACGCAGGCTTTCTGTGTTACTGTATGAGTTTGTTTGGTCTTAGTTAATAACTGCACTTTGTTTTTAGTCCTAGTTGTCTTTTTCATTTCATGGGTAAAATTAACCCACTTACATTTATTGTAAATACTAATGTTTGAACTTATTCCCTCATTTTGTCTACTTTTTAAAGTCATGCTTGCTTCTACAGTTGGTTCTGGACTTGGGATGGCATCACTTAGTTTCTTTTGACTTTACTATGGTGCAAAAGTGATACACGTTCAGTAGGAATGGTACTTGGGACTTTGGTCTTTTGGGGGACTGGTTATATTTGTTAGGATTCTTCCTCTGATGTTGGGCATCAACAGCAGCTAGGTCTGTGGCGAGATAACGAGGGTAAAAACTGACTTTATGTTGTACTATCCTCCTACGGTATTAACACTTGACCATTAGCTGTGCTGTATATAATGCCTTTTCAAGTTCTATTTTCAAATTATGAACTTATCAAAATGTTACCCTAATGTAAATCAAGAAGCATCTGTTGTTTCTTTTGCTCTTCTTTTATTGGACTAATTTCTTTATTCCATTCCTCTCCCCTTTTAGCATGCAAATTTTTGTTAACTTCATTCCAACTTTTGTTATTCTTAACTTAAAAAACTTAAGGGTCACTCACTGAAAACATATTTAAAATCAATACCTGGAGTCAATTTGCATCTGATCACTCAAATACCTTTCTGAACCTTTTGAGTCCTTGTTTTCTTGTACTCGGAAACATAGGTTTTCCATTGTCTTAAGATTAAATGTGATGCCATGTAAAGCACCAGCTTTTATTAAGAGATTTTCAATTCCTCTATTTTTTCTTCTTCAATTAAGGGGAAAAAATCCCCAGGTTCAAAGACTACAATCCATTTTTCAAATTTCCTTTGTCCTTCAAAGTCACTTCCATTTTCCAATGTTGTGTTAACTATGGCCTTCACTTACTCTTTGAATGTTTTGGAAACCTCAGTATCTTCTTATCTCCTCCTCATACCAAAAAAAAACCCACATTCCATTGTACGCTGTCCTCAACGTCCTCTCGCCCTCTCTCCCCGTGGATTTCAAGAACGAACGTCATTTCCCAGGGACTCCATGCCTTGCTTCATCTATCCTTCAAAATGGCGGCTTCAGACGTTTCCGATGAGCACCACGTGCGCCTGCGCCTCCCGCGGCCATTTCCCCCAGCAGCCCCAGCTCCGGCCTGGGCTCCGCGAGGCGCCTGCGCACCAGCCTCCCAGGCGCCGTGGCTCCGCCCTCCGACTGAGTACGCCTGAAACCGCACGTTCTCTTCCCTGCCCTCCCCCGCCGACGCCGCACCGCCCTCGGCCCTTTCCTGTGAGATTCTTCCGCCGAGTGGAACCTGCCTCTCGCCTCGACAGTCCCGCGCCCTTGAGCCATCCCCGCAGGCAGTTACAGCTCGGGGCCTGGCCATTCCATCCGATGTGTGCGCCACAGCCACTTTCCTCCGGGCCCCCAAGTTGAGCAGCCATTTCGTGGGACTCTTTCGCGTGCCGTGAGGCCACAAACGGAAAGAATGGCCCTGCGGCGGAGGGATCTCTCGCTTACTCTGTGTACTTTACCCTAATGGGGGTCGCCCGGGAGTCGGCCGGGGGAGGGGAGAGGGAGGAGGCAAGCCCAGGAATTGTTTTTTTCTGTCGCCCCGCCCTCGCCGGGCCGGCCAATGGAGCCGAGCCGTCTTCCTTGGAGCCCCGCCCCGCTCTCTGGCCTTCGCCAATGAGCGGCGGCAGCGGCTCCGCGGGGGCGGGCCCGGGAGGCTGTGCGTGTCTTGTGAGAGCTCTTGAACCAAGTCAGAAGCGAGAGTCGGCTGGGGCGGCTGGAGACGACGGCCGCCGCCGGTGACTCAGGGAGGCGGGAGGCGGGGGAAGAGCGCCGCGGCCTCGGCTGCGCCGAGAGAAGGAAGGAAGAAAGGTGAAGGCACCGAGCCCGGGCCCCGGGGCGCTGCAGGCGGCGCAGGCCCGGACGCTGGGGGTCCCTGCCCCCCTCGCTGCCGGGGGGTTCGGCGGCAGCCGGGAAGCTCTGGGCTCGCCGGGACCGAGGCGGGGCGGGGCGGCCGGGCAAGTGCGGATTCGCGGGCCGCCCCGGGGCGGGGAGCCTGCCGCCCCGGGCTGCGCTGGGGGTGGGGGGCCCGGCCCTCTGCCCTACGGGGCCCTCCTCGGGGCTTCCGGGCCACTTGATTTTGCACTTGAGCCGCCCCTCCTGGTTGCCCTCGCTGCTTCTGCCTTCCTAGCCTGCAAGGTTTTCGGAAAAAGCGAAACTTGGGAGCGCTGGGGGTCACGCGGCGCCGGGGCCGCCGGGGCCGCCGGTGGCGGGGTGGGTGGGTGGGTGGGTGGAGGGGGTGGTGTCCGCAGCACCCGAGGGGTGTGAGTGTGTGTGGGGGGGTGGGTGCTAGGGGCCGCGCCACCCGCCCCGGCCGCCTCCGTTGCATGTTGTTTTTGTGTGTGTGTTTGCAGGGAGGCGCCCTTCCTGCAAGGCGTTGGAAACCATGGTGCTCACGCTCGGAGAAAGTTGGCCGGTATTGGTGGGCAAGCGATTCCTCAGTCTGGCGGCGGCCGACGGCGGCGGCGACGGCGCCCACGACAGCTGGGACGTGGAGCGCGTCGCCGAGTGGCCCTGGCTCTCCGGGACCATTCGCGCTGTCTCGCACAGCGATATTACCAAGAAGGATCTGAAGGTAAAAGCCTGCGCGCCCCCGGCTGGGGGGCTGGGGGCGGGGGCTTGGCCGCCGGACGGTTGGTCGTTACCGTGGTAACCGCGACCGGCAGGCATCCCACCCTCCCCCCCGCCCTCTTCTCGCTTGCCTTCCCTCCTCCCACCACCGCCCCCCGTTCGGAAACGGACCACCCCAAAGTTGGCATCCGATCTGAAGGTGCCAAGAAGTAGACCTTGAAAGTGTTTGGAATGGTTGTGTGGAGTGGAGGTGTGTGCTTGGCCTGGAGTTCCTGGCTGCGTGTGTTTAATCATGGGCTTGGGGTTGTTAAGACACGCCTCGTGAGAGCCCCACCAGGCCTGGCTTGGTTGACTCCCGTGGCAGGAGTGATTAGCCTGGGCTGGGGGGTGCCGTTGGGAGTTGAGGGTTGGTGACTGCAGGTGTTTGCACATGGGTTCTTGTTTGCTCCTCATTTCTTCGCCCAACTTTTCTCCCTCTGTGCCCCCATCTCCCAACTTTCAGACCTGTTAGTAATGTATGCATGAGGAGGGAGAGGTGGAGCTTCGTTGCGCCTGGCTATCAGGGTGGGTTTGTGTCCCTATATGGTGGGTCATGGCAGCAATGGGTTCCTGGTTGTCTGTGATGAGCTTGTTGGTGGGTGTGGAATGTGACCATATAAGGAGGGATGGGGTGGAGCCACCCCATATATGGTGTGTTGGAGGAATGGCTTGGAAATGCTGCACTTATGTGTGTTGGGGGGCGGTATGAGCGAGACAAATGGGAACAAGTGCACACAGTGATCTGTTAAGATCAGAATGACACATGGAGCCTTCTTTAGTTAAATGTTTTTCTTCCAAAGAGGGGTGAATCCTGAGCACACTTTTCTGGAAGTGTTGGTGTGAAAGGATTGTCTGGGAACGACCAGTGCGGAAGCCATTGTACCAACAAAGACTCCTTTGTGCAAAAATAACTGAAAAAAGATCCCTCCTGGAGACTCCCAAATGGTGATAACTTGTAGGAAGCTTGTCAGAACTGAAAAGACATTCCCCCTGACTCCTGGACGAGTCTCGCTATCTTCCCTTGCTTCCTCACCCTTGCTGTTTGTTGAGAACTGTGCTCAGAATAAGCGAGTTTCGGCATTGGCAGCTGAGTGGGTGTTGGTTTCTGAGACGGTGTTCACATGGACGTCTTCAGGGTGGCGGTGCATTCCCCAAGGCAGCTGTGTGGCTCTTAGTGTATTTTAAAGTTTCCACCGTGTGTCCTGACTTCATGTTAAGAAGTAGGTGCGACCCATGGGCATGTAGCCATGTGCCAGGCATCATGCCAAGCATGGTGATCACGGTAGTGATCGTATTTAATCCTTACAACAGTGCTTTGGCTGGAGGTACTAGTGTTGCTCCATTTTCCAGATGATGAAATATATCGTGACTAGGAAGATTTAAGCTTCTTGCCCAGTGGTTGCATACCCAGGAATTTTCTTAGCCTGTGTTCTGATCTAAGAAGTTTCACTCTGTAGTGTTTGTAATTATAAGCCACAGAAGGATTCTCAGTGTAAGCTTTGAGGTTTGGCTTTTCTCCTTCCACTCATGCTACCGAATCAGATTGTGATGTTTATAAAGAGAACACAGTTGGGCTGAGGTGGTCAACCTGTTTGCCTGAGGTGGATTTTCCTACAGAAAATGAACTTTGTCTACCAGGTTTCTTGTAGTTTATTTCACCTGATGAGTGAAATTTTCTCTACTGCATTTGTTTTTACATGATATGAATGGAACCAATAGTCTATTTAAACTTTACAGTCAAATAAAGTTTCTCCCATTTTTGGTGGATGGGAGGAAACCAGGTGTTCCCTTCCCCCACCTTTCCTATTAAGGTTAGAGGACCTGTTGGGTTAGGCAGGCACTTTAGGAGGTCCTTACATGTGTTCTTTCAAATTTCCATTCTGGAGAAGGATATCTTCATTTTTTTTCTTAATTATGATTTAACATGACATTCGTTAGTTGGGTAGCAGATGGCTTCGGTTTAGGGGCTAGATTGTATGTAACAAAAGTGGGATTTTAGAACCAAATTGTGTTGAGATGTAGGCAGGAACCAAGTAATTTGAATCGTGCTTCCACCTGGGCCTGGGGGTATTGAGGTTTTTGGAAGTGGGGATAGGGCTGAGGTCAGTGTGAAAGAAAAAATTCAAGTATCTTTGCAACGGTTCTAGTATTTGGTACAAACACAAGTCTTCGTGGATTGGCTTGCCAAGTGAGTTGTGGATGATAAAAGACCATGTTGAGGTAACTTTGTTTCACTTAAGAAGAAACTTTGTTTCACTTGGAGAAACTCTGTAACAAAGTTACTTAAATGACAAGACCAAATCTGTAGATTACAAAGCAGTTAAAGTGGAGCTGTAGTAACAATGATTGAATGGTTGTTATGTATCATGCAATTTATTTAATCCTCACAAGTGTTTTAGATGATAAAGTACAATATTTAGCGTCAGGAGCTGAAGTTCAAAAAAGGCAGATAACTTGCCATAGTTTGGAAACCTTACACATCCTCGTGGTAAAGTTGGAGCATATTATTTTGCCAGCTTCTGTATCTCTAGCATTTAAAACATGGCTTGGCATGTATTGTACTCAAATAGTTAAAGAATTAAATGAAAGAGTCAACATTTTTCACTATGGAGAAGCAGGTTTGAAAAATCTAGTGGGGCAGTGATATTCTCTACATCTATAATAAGCCGTAATTGGATTTGGTTATAAGAGCCTCTTTTAATCTTACTTTACATAATTAGGTATGCTGGGAGTGCTTGTCTTCCCTCACGGGTTTGACTGAGTCTTTCACTTCCTTCAAAACTCTCTCTTCCTCATGTCTCCGGTGCCTTCTCCGTCCTTGACTCGTTCTTGCAATCTCTAGGTACGGTTTCCTGCTGTTGTCAGCATTTAGGTGCCTTGAGCAAGGCCTAACTTTTTCATCCTTGAATACGCCTAGAACTTATGTGTTGGTGAATGGTGTATTACACCATTTGCCCCTTGCAATTGAATTTTATGCTCTAAGAATTTGCATAAGTGTTTGCGTGTAAGAAGACATAAGTAGGAACATAATTGATTAATATCTTAAATATGTTGTGTAGTGGAAAAGGTGGTATTCTGTGTTGTGGAGCTGGCCATAGAGTAGGTGTCCATTGAAAACTTCCTGACTTTAGAGGCTTAGAAATTAATATGCCAGCTGGGGCAGCCAAATCCCTCACACCGGAGTGCCTGGGTTCTAGACTTGCCTTTGGTCTTAATTCCAACTTCCTGCATACTACACGGTCAGACTAGCAAGAACCAGCACAGGTTGGCTAGAGACCTGGACTGGCTTTCCCACTCCCAGTCATGGGCACTGCAGGCCCTTGGGGAAAGAACCAGCAGATGGGAATTCTGTCTCCCTAAACCTGAAATAAAATACATTTTAAAAAGTTGAAACACACAAACACAATGTGTTGGCTGTAAACCGTGCTATTTTCTGTTTCTACCTTTAAACTTGGAAATATTTTCCTTGACCTTTCCAATAGTTTTCATAATTATCTACTTGGGTGATATGAGTATATGCTAAAAGGTGGGAGGCTTGGGAATCAGTATAGTAATTCACGTATCGTAAGGAAAATATAAGCCTCAAGTAAGTCAAGAGACTAAACATCTGATTGGAGTATTTGATGGGCTAACGTGGTGTACATTTGCAACATGCCCTACTGAAAGAATAGCAAATTTGGTTGTTTTAGATAGTGAATCATAGTTCTAATTGGCCTCTTTTTGGCCACTGGTGTTAATCAGTAAAAGTGACATCCCTGGGGCCTGTGTTGTGATGCAGTGGATTAAACCATTTCCTGTGATGCCAGCATTCCATTTGAGTGTTGGTTAAGAGTCCCAACTGCTTTGCTTCTAATCCAGTTCCTTGCTGGGAAAAACAGCACAAGATGGCCCAAATGCTTGAGCTCCTGCCACCCAAATGGGAGACCCAGATGGAATTCTTGGCTCCTAACCTCATCCTGGTTCTTTTAATTGTGGCCATTTGGGCTGTGAACCTGCAGATGGAGGATTTATCTCCTCCTCTCTACTCTGCATCTGTCTCTGTAACTCTAAAAAAAAAAAAAAAATCCTTGTGTGGGCCAAGGTAGCGTGGGGACAAGAGCATAATGGAAAGCTTGGGTGGTCTTGGTCAAATCACTAGTTCGCCCTGGGCTTGAATGTCATAAACATATGCAAAGAAGAGACTTTTGGAGGAGTGGGGTATGTCCTCAACTTTTGATGAAAGACATACATGATGCTTATTGGAAACTTTTAAAAGGAAGCTTATAACTAGTTACATTAAGCATTTTTAAGACACTTTGTAAAAGGTTTTTTTTTGTTTGAAAGGTAGTTAGAGCAGAGAAAGAGAATCGATCTTCCATCCATTGGTTCACTCCCCCAATGGCCCAGTGGCTGCAGTGGCCAAATTGAAGTGACCCAAAGCCAGGAGCCAAGAGCTTCTTCCAGGTCTCCAAGTGGTGAGGGTCCCAAGGCTTTGAGCCATCCTCCACTGCTTTCCCAGGAAATAAGCAGGGAGCTAGATTGGGAGTTTAGCATGGGGGACTCCGTCAGATCCACATAAGACACCAATGGTGCAGTTGGAGGATTAGCCTGTTGGATGCACTGTGCTAATCCTGCTTTTTAAAATTGTATTTTGTTTAAAAGTATTTTCCCATACCCAGCATGGTAGCCTAGTAGCTAAGTCCTCACACGTGCCAGAATCCCATATGGGCACCGATTCTAATCCCAGTGCCCCCTTTCCCATCCAGCTCTCTGCTTGTGGCCTGGGAAAAGAGTTGAGGATGGCCCAAAGCCTTGGGACCCTGCGCCTGTGTGGGAGATCAGAAGACAGTCCTGGCTCCTGGCCTCGGATTGGCTCAGCTCCAGCCATTGCGGCCATTTGGGGAGTGAAATCAATGGACAGAAGATCTTCCTCTCTGTCTCTTCCTCTCTGTATTTCTAACTTTCCAGTAATAATAAAATTTTAAAAACATTGAGTCCCACAAATATAAACATTTAAAAAATTAAAAAGTGCTTTCCTCCCACCTTGAGCTGAACTTTGTGGTACAGCCAATTAAGCTGCCGCTTGAGATGCCATCCTATCCTACCAGAATGCTGGTTGAGCCCTGACTGTTCCGCTTCTGATCCAGCTTCCTGCTGATGTGCCTGGGAAGCCGGTGGATCGTCTTCCACTTGAGCCCCTGCTACCCATGCCTAGCTGTTGTGGCCGTTTGAGGAGTGAACAAGGAGGATGGGAGAGCTTTCGCATTCACTCTGCCCTTCAGATCATGAATGAATTAATGTAGTTAATGAAAGTTAATGTGAATTTTTCATCAGTATAACGTAATATTTGATAGTTGTAAACTTGAGTTTCTGAGGAGCTAAGTGTTTTTCCACCTAAATGCAAACATTGGTTTAGTAAGCTTTAGATCAAGGTTTGGAAGTCACCTAGTCCGGCACTGTCAGACAGCCACAAATGGGACACGAGCAAGATTCGGTGAATCTATAGCGCAGTAATTTTTAAGCTGATAGCTTTGAATGGCTGGCCAATTTGGATTACAAATATCCAAATGGATCCTGGAAGGAGAAATGTTGCTTAAATTTTGGAAAACCCTGTAAGAGCTTGATCTCTCACTACTTTTAATATAGATAATACATAATCGTGTGCAAGACCCTCCTGTTTATAACTTTAAAAGTGAAATTCTTCTAATAAGGTTCATATATCTCTGGAATTATTAAAATTACCTCATGGCCTTGCTGGATACTTTTAAAATCTCCAGCAAATTCATGAGAGATATGTGTTAATTTTACCTTCATTTTGAAGCTAAGGAAGCAAGAGTCTGAGGGCTCAGACTTCAGGGGTTTTTTTGTTTTGTTTTTAAATTTTTATTGGAAAGTCAGATCTTCGGAGAGAAGGATCGCTTCTTGGCCTTTTGGCTAAGATCAAGTGTACAGAGAGGAGAGGCAGAGAGAAAGACCCTCCGTCTTCTGGCTCACTCTCCAAGTGGCAAGTGGCTGCAATGGCCAGGGGCTGATCTGAAACCAGGAGCCTGGAGCCTCTTCTGGGTCTCCCGCACAGGTGCAGGGTCCCAAGGCTTTGGGCCGTCCTCGACTGCCTTCCCAGAATGAGAAGCAGGGCTGCTGGGATTAGAACCGGTGCCCGTATGGGATCCTGGTGTGTGCAAGTCAAAAACTTTAGCCACTAGGCCACTGCACAGGGCCCCCGGTATTTGAGCACCGATAGGGGACTGTATGATAACCAAAAACCGACACAGATTTCGACATTAGAGTTTCCGTGTTGATCAGTTAACCACTATTAAATGGAAAGATAGCATAGGAGAGGAAGAGTGGAAAGGATTCTTGAATTGTGTTTTGACAGATGAGTGGAAGTGAACCAGCTAGTAAACTAACGGTTGAAAAGGGGACATGAGTGATGTCTGAAATCTGTGCACATTTGATAGATAACAGTTTCAGTTGTGGAAACTCCAAAAGAGAGACCTCTAGTTAAAAGGAAGAATTTTAGTGACCTTACATTGAGTATAGAGGAAGTTTTTTGTAATTGGTAAAATACCAAAAAAAAAGAAAAGGTTAAGAAGCTCCAGAATGAATGAAGATTCCCATACTCATAAAGAGTTAGGGTATTGGGTACATGACCTTCAAGTGGTTTTAAAATAGTTACTCTGGATCACTGCCAGAGACCTATTTTTGGGTCTGATTTTTTTTTTTTAATGTCAAAATATTTATGCAAGTGCTAACCATTGTAGCCTTAGAGTTAAACATTACTTTTGAGGCAGAAAATGTCAGAATTATTTGCAAAATTACATTTCAAAGACAGTTAAAAGTTAGAGGCACTTCTGGAAAACTTTGGTTCATTATTAAGTACTTGTTTGCTTATTTTTAGTGAATGACCAAGTTAGTTAGCCTCCCAGTTCTGACAAAGTTCCCAGTCTGTTCAGTTGAAAGGGATAGTGAGAATGCACCATAAATTAGGCCATTTGTTAAGTCCTAATTCAACCAGAGGAATTCAGAAGCAGGTGGTGGATTGTGGAGATGGGATCCATCTGATGCCCACATGCAAAGTCAATTAAGAAATACAATGCAGCATGCCAGGTGCTTCTTTGAGGTTTCAAATTTGTGCCGTGTAGTTCACGAAGTTCACTAATTAACATGTGCCAGTGCTTCTTGAGATGTGGATTCGTTTCTGGGCTTCCCAGAGGTTACTTTGGACATCTTTGACATCTTCACCTCGACGTTAGGGCACCAAAGCTTGGTCCTTGTTTGATTAATTTACCTTGGTCTGTGTAAAGTAAGAGACCTGAAATGGAACAGCACATTCAGATAAGAAGTTCAAGTAGAATCGTGTGTTACTCAGCTTGCTTTTTTTTTTTTTTCTTTACCATTTTATTTGTTTAGGTGTGTGTGGAGTTTGATGGAGAACCTTGGAGGAAGAGAAGATGGATTGAAGTCTACAGCCTTCTAAGGAGAGCGTTTTTAGTGGAACATAACTTGGTTTTAGCTGAACGAAAGTCACCTGAGATTTCTGAGCGAATTATTCAGTGGCCTGCAATAGTGAGTAAAGCTTAGGCTTTATTGAACTCATGAGAAAAGAACATTATGTCCATTGTAGCAAAGCAAGACAAAAGTTACATGTCATGTCTAATTTTGGCCCCTGTGTGTTGCTGTGGGAGAGTCAGAAGGGCACCTTGAGGGCAGGTGTTTATTGGTTAAGAAACCAGCATCCCACGTGAGAGTGCATAGGGTCAGTACTGAGTGCCACTGGCCAGTTCCAGTTGTCTAAGAGGTAACAGGTGGTGGCTTTAGGGGTTGGGTCCTGACTCCTTACATGGAGACCTGGACTGTGTTGTGGCTCTGACCAGGCCGTTACAGGCATTTAGGAGCGTGTTGGCATACACACACACATGTGTTTTAAAGACTGGGGAAGATCTGAGACCAGCCCTGCAATAACTGACCCTAACCCTTTGACTTTCTTGGGCCTAATTTTCTTCACCTGAAAACTGGGGATGGAGGTAATATGGGACATGTCTAGGTCAGAGACCAAACAGAAAACATCACAAACACACAAATCTGTTTGGTTTGGTCCTTGCAGTGTTTTAAGAATATTTGAATCAGTTATCTGCTTTTCAGCATTTGGAAAGTACCTCTAAAAATGTTGATTCCCACAATCTTCTGAAAACACTGCAAGATAGGGCAACCCTGGGGCCTCATGGAAGTTGCTTATGGAATCAATAGACTGGGGCTGCATAGTGCCTGTTGGCCCTAGTTGCCAGTCATGACCTGGCAGATTAGATTCCCTTTGGCTCTGTCAGACTGATGTGGTGGTTAGGAAGAGGGAGATCTCTGGATCTGGAAAGGCTAGGCATTGTGGGATCTGGGCTGGAGCCTCAAGGAGAAAGGGTCTGAGTAGAACAGGGGGAAGGCTTAGAGGATGAGCGAATGCTCCTTGTGAAGGGCCTTACATATGTTAAGGACCTTGCTGGCAATGTTAAGAGTTTAGCATGTTTGAGGAGAGCAGCTGGAAACTTTGAGTAATTGATGTAGGGTTGTGGGTTCAGTTAGTATTTTGCTATTTGCTTATTTTTTTCCTCACAGATGTTACAGATTTGCTTAAAATAGAGCCCTATCAAAAAAATACACATACATAACATTCTTTCTGTGTAAATTTTTTGAAAACTATGAATCTCTTATTAGACCTATATGCTAATTATTGCTGAACATGAGTTTAAGTTACTTGAATAAAAATTGTGTGATCTTTTGGTTACATATTTTTTCTGAGATGAAATTAACAAAAAAATTGTAATATCTCTCACTTTTGCTTGGAAGCTGTCAGTTCTTATTTTCAGAATTCCTGCTGCCAGTTGCTTGCTGCCTCACCATTTTCTCTTGTTGTAGGTGTACAAACCTCTCTTGGACAAAGCTGGCTTGGGATCCATAACTTCTGTTCGCTTTCTAGGAGATCAACAAAGAGTGTTTCTTTCCAAAGAACTTTTGAAGCCAATCCAGGTAGGACAATGAGTATTATTAAATCCTGAGAATAGAACCACACACCTTTAGCTTCTCTGATGAGAAGTGTTGATGTTGATTACTGTGACTCATCCAGCTAACAAACAAGACCCTATCCTGTCAGCAACTAGTTCTTAGATACCATCTCTCAGTGTGAATCATTGCATTTGGTGCTATTCACTTGGGTTTGAAAATATGAAGATTTTAGAGTTAATGGTGTGTGAAAATGTTTTTTTTTTAAGGTTTTATTTTAATTGGAAAGTCAGATATACAGAAAGGAGTAAAGATAGAGAGGAAGATCTTCCATCTGTTGATTCACTTCCCAAGTGACTGCAATGGATGGAGCTGAGCTGATCTAAAGCTAGGAGCCTGGAGTTTCTTCTGGGTCTCCCATGTGGGTTCAGGGTCCCAAGGCTTTGGGCTGTCCTTCAGTGCTTTCCCAGGCCACAAGCAGGAAGCTAAATGGGAAGTAGGGCTGCTGGGGTTAGAACCGGCACCCGTATGGGATCCTGGCATGTACAAGGCAAGAACTTGAGCTGCTAGGCTACTGTGCCAGACCCAAAATGATTTTTAAAAGTTGATTGCATTCACATACAATACATGAAAATGTATGTATACTTGGATACATACAAGGGCACTTTAAAAAGTTTAAAGTTTCAGGTTTGGCAGTGTGGCATGGTGGATTAAGCTGCCTACAATGCCAGCATCCCATATCTGAGTTGAATTGAGTCCCAGCTGCTTCTGATCTAGCCCCTTGCTAATGTGCCTGGGAAGGAAATGGAAGATGCAGGTGGCCATTCCTGCTATTTGGTGGAAAAATCCACATACATAAGATTTCTTTCCATGTCACTTTACCTTTAAAATAAATAAAAAATAAATCCTTGGAAAGGTGACACTGACACTGTAGTGCAGTGGTTTAAACTGCCACTATAACTCCAGCATCCCATGTTAGAGCAAGTTCCCATCCTGTTGCCCTGCCTGTGATCTAGCTTCCTGCTGATGCACTAGGAAAGACAACAGAAGGTGGCCCGAGTGCTTGGCTCCCTGACACCCAAAAAGGAGACCCAGATGGAGTTCCTGGCTTCTGGCTTCAGTCTGACCTAGCCTGGCTCAGCCCTGACTAAGTTGGCCATTTGGGAAGTTAAACCAGCAGGTTGAAGGTCTCTGTATCTCCCCTTTAGCGCTGCCATGCTACATTTCAATTAAATTTTAAAAAAAGAAACAATTCTCTCCCATAAGAGGATGATTTAAAAAGTTTCCTTTGATGTAAAATTTTTAAATTTACATACCTTTTAATTGTAGGTAGTTTCCACGAACTTTTTGTCATGCTAATTTTTAAAAAAAGATTTGTTTGTTAATATTGGAAAGGCAGATATTTTTAAAGAGGAGAAAGATTTTCTATCCATTGGCTCACTCCCTGAATAGCCACAGTGGTTGGGGCTGAGCCGATCCAATGCAGGAGCCAGGAGCCTCCTCTGGGTCTCCCACGTGGGTGCAGGGTCCCAAGGCTTTGGGCCGTCCTTTTCTGCTTTCCCAGGCCATAAGCAAGAACATGAATCAGTGCCCATATGGGATGCTGGAAGTTACAGGTGCTGGCTCCTTTTCATGGACTTTTTGAAGACCCCTTATACATGCAGACAGTCCTCATTATTCATGGATGTTTGTGAATTTGCCCATTTGCTGAAATATATTGGTAGCTCCTGCATACTCAGTTGTCATCTGTGGTTGTTCACAGTCATGAGCAGAGCAGTGAACAATCTGATTTGCCGGATGTAAGTTCCCAGCTGAGATAGTAGAAGGTGATGAACTAATGTTCTGCCTCTTTTCACTCACATGGTGTAAACAAGTGCTCCTTTTGTTGTTTTACATGTATATAGGGCCACAGTTTTGGGCCAGGTGTGCGTGTCATTTCACTGTTTAAAATGGCTCTCTAGAGGGTGGGTGTTTTGCATAGTGGTGAAGGTGCTGCTTGGGCTGCTCGCACACCGTGTCTGAGAGCCTGAGTCCAGTCTCTTCAGCTGACTGCTTAGACCCTGGGAAGCAGCAGGTGTTGGCCCAAGTACTTGGTCCTGCCACCTGCATGGGAGACCTGGAATAAGCTCAGGGTTCCTGGCTTTGGCTGGCCCAGCCCTGCCTCTTGGGAGCTTTTGGGATGAAATCAGTAAATGGAACTTCCTGTTTGCCTTTCAAATAAAAATTAAAAAAAAAAAAAATTGGCCCTCAAGGAAAAGGGCAGTTGGCTTAGCAGTTACGTGTTTTCTCGTCATAGTGCTTAGTTTGATCTCCAGCTCTCCTCCTGATTTCCACTTCCTGCTAACGCAGACCCTGAGCAACAATGGTGATGGCTTGCGTCATTGGGTTTCTGCCAATCATGTGAGAGAGGTGCATTGAGTTATTTAACTCCCAGCTTTGGTCTACTGACTGTTAGCAGTTAGAGCAAACCTACAAAGTGGAGCATTCTTTTCTGTTTGTCTCTCCCTGTCTCTTCAATTTAAAAGAAACCATGGCCTTCAAAGTAGTGCTGGGATGCTCTTATTTATCTGTGCTTCTAAGTGCAGGAAGGCTGTGATATGTCTCAAGGAAATAAGTGTCTTCGGTAAGCTTTATAATCTTGAAATTGAAGAACCAACAATACATATTATTAAATAGGGTGTCTTTCACCATAGCCACCTATAAAACAAGGATATGTATTGATTTGATGATGCAAATGTTGTGACTTAAGTCTGTAAGGAAGGAGGTAGGATGAGAGATTGGTCTTCCAGCTACTGATTCATCCCCCTGATGGCTGCAGAAGGTGTGCTTGCCCAAGTCCAAACCTGAAACCAGGAGTTTTCTCCCAGTTTCCCATGTGAGTGCAGCAGCCCAAGCACTTGGGGCATCTTTCGTCGATTTTTTTTTTTCCAGGCAATTGGTAGGAGGCTAGCTTCTGAGCAGAGCAAATGGGACATGATTCAGTGCCCAAATGGCTTGTGGGCATCGTATGGGCAACGTTACACATTACAATACAGTGCTGGTCCCAGGAACCTAACTCTTTCCTCTGGGAGCAAGGATTCCATATTCTTTGAATATTTTTGGAAATTCTGTGAGATCAGAAGAATTGACTCTGTGTGTGTGTGTGAGTGTGTGAGAGAGAGAGAGAGAGAGAAAAAGAGAGAAAGAACGTCTTTCTGATGAGCTTGTAAAACTCTCACCTTTTTCTTCAGAACATTTGGGCTCCTGGCTCTTGCTCACATTTGATTATTATGAAAATTTCGCAATGGCAGGAAAAATGAACCTTGATATTGGAAGGCTCTGTACTTTAATATGGCTTTCCTTTGCCCTGCTAGATTTTGGGTTTGGCAGGTTATATCTATTGACAGTTTCTATATGCAGTTATCATAGCTGGGTGTGTACACAAAGCCAGAACGCTTTGGAATGGTGCCAGGGGAGCTGCTGCCAAGAACTGAGTGTTTCAAAACTGGTTTACCCTGAAGCCTTGGGCTTTTCATTCACATTTTCTGTCTATGCTTCCTCCCTTACCTCTTACAAAGAGAGATGCTTTTTGAATATTGGTTAAACACATTTGGAAACAATGAGTTGTTTGTTTAAAAAAAAAACAGCCATTTTAGTGAATTGATGAGACAGGAAAGACAGATATGTGTTATCTGTGTGTCTTTTGCTTCTGGATCTTTGATTTCTCCCTTCCCAGTGTTTGGGATTTGAGTTTTCCACACTGGTTGGCTTGCTTCCTTTTTTTGCTTGTGTTTTAGAACTGTGCTTTAAGGCATCCTGAGCTATTTTCATGTTCCTCATTTCAGGTAGCTTAGACCTGGGGTTGAGCATTTCCAACTTTTCAATCTGTCCACTTCAGTAGGGTTGCAGTGGATTGGTGCCACAGATGGCTAGTAAATTAACCAGAAACCCATCCAATTAAGCTGATTGAAATAGCCATTGATATTTTAGAAACTGTTCTTGTTACCTTACAATATAATGATTTTTCATTTTATAGGATGTAAATAGTCTTCGACTTTCTCTTACGGATAATCAGAATGTCAGTAAAGAATTTCAAGCTTTGATTGTGAAACATTTAGATGAGAGCCATCTTTTGCAAGGTATGTGAAATGATCCGGTAGTGATAGTTCATGAGTTATCCAATAAAAGGCTTGTAGGGAGCCAGGGCTTAGTCTTTCTGATTGATTTTTTCACTGAAGTCTTACATTGTTCTATATTTTTCTAGAGCAACTCTAAAACATAAAAATTAAAAATTTCTGTTGCTTTCCCCATAGAGCTAGGGATTTAATGAATACATTCTTTTTTCTTAGGTGTGTTTCTTTGTTTGAAAGCAGAGATCCGCTAAGAGAGGGAGAGGAAGAGTTAGAGAGACTGTCCATCTGCAGGTTGACTCCCCAAATTGGCTGCAACAGCCAGTGTGTGCCAGGCCCAAGCCAGGGTTCCAGAGCTGCTTCTGGCTCTTCCACATGGTGCAGAAGTGCAAGCACTTGAGCTAGTTTGAATTGCTTTCCATGGATGCATTAACAGAGAGCTGGATGGGAAATAGAACATCTGGGACTTGAACTGTTGCCCATATGAGATGTTGATATTGAGGGTAGTGGCTTAAGGTGCTGTGCCACAGCACTGGTCCCTAACTGATATATTCTAAAAATTCTGAAACTTGAGAAGTTTTTATAGTACTCAGAACTGTTGAAAAAGCTCAGCTATATTTTGGCGTGGCATTTGCTGTGTTTAGAATGACAGGTTTTGTGTTTTTTTGTTTGTTTTGTTTTTTAAGATTTATTTTGTTTTTATTGGAAAGTTAGATATACAGAAAGGAAAGACAGAAGGATCTTCCATCTGCTGATTCACTCCCCAAGTGATTGCAGTGGCCAGAACCGAGCTGATCCAAAGCCAGGAGCCTAGAGCTTGTATCTGGGTCTCCCACGGCTTTGGGCCGTGCTCTACTGCTTTCCCTGGCAAAAGCAGGGAGCCTAATGGGAAGTGAGCCTCCAGGTTAGAAACCAGCGCCTGTATGGATCACAGCTTATAAAAGGTGATGACGTTAGCTGCTAGGCTACCGCATTGAGCCCAGTCTTTGTTTTCTAAAGATTTATTTATTTAGTTGACATTATTAGGCATAATCTCTTTGGGATTCCTAATTTGAGTCCCGTATAACTACATACAGGAAAAATGGGTTAGGTTGTTTTTTTTTTAATTCTTTTAAGTGACAGGTGAAGGTCGCAATCTTTTTTTTTTTTTAAGATTAATTTTTATTTTTATTGCAGAGTTAGATATATATATAGAGAGAGAGAGGAGGAGGAGAGACAGAAATATCTTTCCTCCAATGATTCACTCCCCAAGTGATTGTAATGGTCAGTGCTGCGCCAGTCCGAAGCCAGAAGCCAAGAGCTTGGAACTCTTCTGGGTCTCCCACACGGGTGCAGGGTTCCAAGGCTTTGGGCTGTCCTCGACTGCTTTCCCAGGCAACAAGCAGGGAGCTGGATGGGAAGTGGAACCACTGAGATTAGAACTGGCACCCATATGGGATCCCTGTACATTATTAACCACTAGGCCACAGCGCCAGGCCCAAGTTAGGTCTTGATGTATTAATTGTCTGATACTATTTGATCTGTTGCAGTATGCAAGGATAAATATTTTGCCACTTTAATATCCATAGAAAAATTAAACTTTTGGAACTTAAATTTTTCTTCTTGATTTGGTGAAATATCTCTCTTAAGCTGATAGGAATCAATGCTTAATTCTGACTGATTTTTTTGGAGCATCTATTTTTGGAGGAAGGAGGAAGGAGGAAGGGAAAGAGAGAAAGATGTTCTCTCCACTGGTTCTGTGGCCCTGACAGCCACAGCGAGGCTGGGTGAAACCAGTAGCCGGGAGCTTCGTGCAGGTTTCCCACAGAGGATCAAGTGTCATCTGCTGCTTTCCCAGGTGCATTAGCAGGGAATTGGATCTGAAGTGGAGCAACCAGGGCTTGAAGTGAGATCCATATGGAGTGCTGGCACTGTAGGCAGTAGCCTGCTCACTGCATCACAGCACTGGCTCCATCCTGCTATATTTTTTCTTCTTTTTCTTGATTTATGCATTTTTGAAGTAGTTACAGAGAGAGGGAAAGATCGTCCACTGCTTTACTCCCCAAATGGCTGCACTGATGGTCAGGGCTAGGCCAAAGCCAGGATCCTGGCGTTTAATCCAGATGTCCCATATGGGTGCAGCGACAGAAGCACTCGGGCCATCTGCTGCTGCTTACCTAGGCTCACCAGCAGGGAGTTGGATTTGATGCAGAGCAGCAGGACTTGAACTGGTACCCCCAATTAAATTTGTTTGTTTATTTGTTTATTAAGGCACAAAAATACTGTCCTGGCTGATGGTATCATTGGTAGATAATGCAGATTATTCTAAGTGTTTTTTTGTTTTGGTTTTTTCTTTTTTTAAGGTGACAAAAACTTGGTTGGTTCAGAAGTAAAAATTTACAGCTTGGACCCATCTACGCAGTGGTTTTCAGCAACTGTAGTCAATGGAAACCCAGCATCAAAAACTCTTCATGTGAACTGTGAGCAGGTAAGCACAGTGGTAATTACACTTTATACTTTCTTGGCAGGGCAAAATAATTATGTAAAGGATTTATGATCTTCTAGGAGCTAGACATTATTTTATAATAAATCATTAACAATAAATAGAAATAATTCCAGATCTTTTGTTTTATTTATTTTTCAGGTTCCAGCACTGAAAATTGTTGATCCAGCACTGATTCATGTTGAAATTGTGCATGATAACTTTGTGTCATGTGGTAAGTTACTTGGATAAAAAGCTTCTGTTTTTCCCTTTCCCCTTTGCATGTAAGAGAGACAGGGAAGCAAACTTGCCTGTTTTCTTATGTCTTAGGTAATTCTACAAGAATTGGAGCTGTAAAGCGCAAATCTTCCGAGAGTAATGGGGGCCTGCTTCCCAAACAAGCCAAGTCTGGCCCTGAGGTAACGTGGGTTTATTTGTGTCACTTGTGTGAGGCTCTCCTGAACTCGGCAGTGCACAGCCCTCCTGCGCAGTGGCCACGTGCTGTCGCTCTGCTCCCCCGTGCTGTTGTCAGTTTGCGTTCCAGGTCTTCTCATGCAGATGAAGATAATATAACTTTCTGGTTTGCAGATTTTGTTGTGTGAAACGATATTTCATTCTTTGATATTTGCAAGCTGTTCTCAATAGATGTGACAGTTTTACTGTAAGAGGCGTTTTTGAAGGTCAGTTGAGTTTCATGTGTCAACTAGGAAGGGGGCCAAGCAGGAGAGAAGATAAACCTACATAATTCTGAGTGGGTTGAGTATTGAAATATGACCCTCATTTCACAAATAAAGGAGTTTGCTTGGTCATTTATAATTGAGTAAATGGGGTACTGGTTTTTCAGAGGAAGTGGCTGGTTTCTCATTACTAGTTTCTACTCAGGAAAACATAGGCTCCTGTGAGTGCCATATGGCTCCAGTGGCAGATTCCATTCTGTCCTGAAATAGGACTTGGACTAAGAAACCTAAGCCTACTTTTCTTTTGAGTGATTAAGGACAGATAGCTGAAATAATTTAGAGGTCTAAATGTATTAGTGTCACATATGTAGTTTCCTGCATGGTAATGATAAAAAACACCCTTATACTCCTTCAGATTGGAGTTTAGAACTTTAAAATTGGCCAGATTATAATTAAGATTGTTGGCAGTATTTAAGAGAGCCATAGGTCTTGGGGAGCAAGGCAAGGAGAAATGGAAGGGGGCCTGGTCGAAGACCAGGATCAAAGATTCAGGATCAAGGGCAGGCTGGATTCTGCAGGGTCAGCTAGAACCAGAGCAAGGCTGTGGTACACAGAATACTGTGCACCTGCAGTGACTGACAGGCAATGGGAACTTTGACACTTCACCAAAGGCTTTATAATGCAAGGCATCTAAGCTGTCTTCCAGGAATGGAGCTGTGGGTTGTTTAGGAGAAATGAAGTCAGTTATGGAAAGTGGTGTTACTACCTTTTTTTTTCCTCTTAAAATTTTAAGGTAATTGCAAGTATGTGCATCCAAATCAGAAATACTGCATATTCTCTGTGTGCTGGGTTCGACATAAGACATCAGTGAGGGGGATAAACTTCGGGGGGATAACTGGACACACACTCTTAGAATATGTCCCATTTACTGGAGTGCAATCTGACAGGAGGATGGAGTCGGGGGAGCTGTAAAGGAAGTTAGGCTGCTATCCTATAGATGGGTGTGTAGAAGATCTTTGCTTTGTCTAAGGGCTTTGATTTGAACTTTTTATATGAATGAGGGAAGGTGGTGAGATTGGAAACAAGGGTACATTTAGTTTAGTGGAATTTTGCGCCATAAACAGACCTAAAGTGAGGGCAGAAAGAACATTGAGGAAGCAGCATTAATTAGATTTGGTTGAGGATCAGCTGTTAGTCATGATGAAGTAAGGGAATCCACTAACAAAGTGAGTTAAACAAATGGACTAACATGACAGCTTTATCTTTGCTCTGACTTAGCCCAGGTCAAGTGTTCATTTATGATATTGTAAGGATTCCCATTATAGAAAAGGAATGAGCTGATGGGAGTAGGAATTCCTATTCCAGAAGAGAACAGAGCTAGGAGGGCCCTGGGGGTGTAATGTAGAATCATCTATAAACAGGTTATCAAGTGTTATTGCATCTTAGAGCCAGTATTGCCAAGTAATGCATAGTGTTGAGTGGTAGAGTAATAACTGGCCAGGATTTGACATTGGCAGGATTGCTAGCAGTCCAGAGTAGAGGTTTGGAGAAGCGGGTTGGTTGTTGCCTGTCATGGTGCATCTGTGTAAATAGTGTGCTGGTGAGTAGGATGGAGAATATGAATGGCACACACCTTGTTAGATAACGGATCAGGAACCTGGGCTGTAGACAGGACTGAGGTTAATTGGAGACCTCCTGGAATAAGGTGGCATTTCTTCAAATCGGGTCTGCTGGTGATGTTTATAAAGCATTTTATTTTAAAAATATGTATATGAATGATTCTCTGCCTGCCCTTTGCAGAACAGGTAACATGACTGTTATCTTTTGGGGGGTCTTGCCCACTCTGCCTATAAATTCGTGTGCTGTTGAACTGATTGTTGGATAATTGAAGGTATTAAATAAAGTAAGGCTGAGCTTTGTTAACTTCAGCATTGTTAAAATGGGAAACTAAATTTGGTGTTTTAAAAATACTTCAGCTTTTGAGCTCTGTACTACATGTCTTATTCTAAAAGAAGTTGGAGGAGGTCTCATTTATTCCTGGGTTTTAGTTCTAGAAAGGGTTTTTAGTATTAAAGCTAATCTCATTTTAAAGTCTTTGGTATACCTAGAAAAGCATGATAAAGAAGAACATATCTCTTGATCTGCTTTGAGGCTACACTCAGAGTTTTGGGAATACTTGCATTCTGTTTTGGTTCTACCCGACCCTGATACGTGAAGGAGGCTGGAGGCCACATTCTGTAGCCTGCTTGCTTTGGAGTATTTTGTTTGTTTGGTTTGTTTTTTTTGCACAATTGTAAATTTTACTTTTCATTTTGGATAATTCTTATGATTGGGAAAGTTTTGGGACTATTGTACTGGTCTAAATTACAAGAGAACTGGAGAGGCAAAGGAATAGGGGGAGTTACCTGTGTGAGCGACAGGTGAGCACAGCGATGTGTCAGGCCTGATTCTCCCAGTGTTGTACTTCGCAGGCCTGCAGGATTGGCCTGGGGCTTACTTTAGGGTGGTCCCTGAAAGACAGGAGGTTGGGGTTAGGGAAGCCAGACTCTGACCACCTTGATGGCTACTTGGTTAAAGGTGGCACCCTCTGCCAGTGACATCTTCCTCCTTGAAGGTCTTCTCTGCCCGGCAGACTGTTCCTCGTACTTGTCATACTGCTTGGTTCATTGAGCAAGAGTCTGCGGAGGAGTGTGAGCCAGCAGCATCCTTGCTAGAATACTGTCATATGCTCAATTACATTATCTCCATCTGCTGGCAGGGAGGAACTGTTGCCATGACTGGTATAGAAGACCTTCAGGGGAAACTCTTCAGGTAAGAAGAAGCCTTGACCCTTTGCTGAGTCAGAGCCAGTGCAGAAGCGTGCACGGGAATCAGGTTTGGGACTCAGGAGTGTTGTTCCTGTGAAGCCAGCCCTTAGCACAGTTGTGAGGGGATGCACTGCAGTTGCTGACCAGAAAAGCACTCTACCTCATGCTAGTTCGAACACATGGTTACATACCAGAACATTTTCACAATATTTCTCTGCTAAGAGAGCAGCTCTGTAAAGTTGGTTTTACTGTGTGCCAGACACTATGGTGCAGCAGATCCCTGTTTACTTACGTTCTGCTTAATTGCTCCTGATTTTATGTATGAGAGTAGTGTGTGAGGAAGTGTCAGGACCCAACACCCGAATCCAATTCTCTTCACTTCCATACTGCTGCTGCAACTCCTCTCCTTTCTTTGGGGTGGTGAGTCACCACTGCAAAGTAAAAGCCATGCTTCCATCTATCTCTCCATCTCTTCTTCCGGCAAACTGTTTCTAGAATATTTACTATATGAGCCATTGACCTACCATGGTGAGCATTACTGCTGTCCTTCTCTTCAGCTAATTCATAAGATTTATAGTTATGTGAAAATGTTAGGTTCTGATAGCTCTCATTCATTTGTTTATTGCATCCGTTTTATTTATGAGTACCTGCCACATCTGGCTTTATGAGATGTAACGAAGGACACGAGAGCAGGGTTCTGCTCTGTGGGCATACATGTTCTTTTGTGAGGAGACTGACAGTTCAGGGCGCTCTCACAGTGTTGCCCTATGGAAGACAGATATGTAAAAACATGGTGTCTTATAATAGGGTGGTGCGCAACTTTGGAAGTACTCAGGGATAGTTGAACAGTAGTAGCTGAGAGTGAAGTCATGAAATCGGCCGGCTATGAAAAACTGCAGGCAGAGACAACAGCCAACAGAAGGACTCGGGGAGGAGAAGGGCTTAGAATATTTGAAGACCAGAAAGGAAACCAGTGTAGTTGAGTACTGTGGGCAAGCAGGCAGTGAAGTGAGGAGGGGATTGGCAGGAGACTGGACCGTGTGCAGTTATTCTAGGCATTAGAGTGCTATGGTTTTGTATACATTATTTTGTTGAATTATTTAATTTCTTTATTTGTTTGAAAGCGAGATCTTCTATCTGCTGGTTCACTCACCAGGTGGCCACAATGGCTGGTGCTAGACCATGCCAAAACCAGGAGCCAGAAACTGCCATGTGAGTAGCAGAGGCTCAAGCTCTTGGGCCATCATCTTCTGCTGCCTTTCCCAGACCACTAGGAGGGAGCTGGATCAGAAGTGGAGCAGCAGGACTTGAATTGGCACCAATGAGAGACGCTAGTGTCTTGGGTGGTGATCTTATGCTCTGTGGCAGAGTAAATTTCAGTTTCCTAAAGGATTCAGCAAGGAAGGAAGTTGGGCCAGTTACAAGATGTGCATTCTAGTGCTGGAATGGAAAGAAATGGAAAGAAATGGATAGATTCAGTAAACACTTCAGAAATAGTGCATTAGTTGGTTATGGGGAATGAGAGATGCAGGATGTTTTGGCTTGAACAGCTTGATGGATATTGAGGTTGTGTCATACATGGTAGAAATTTTTGCATAAGTTTGTAGTCTAAATTTCTTAAGTGTTTTTGCTTTCAGGAGAATAATTCCAGGAAAGGTGTTGCTGCATATTCCAAATAAGAAAGGTGGTAGACATGAGAAATGTTTGATGTCAGTGAGCCTTGATTAAGCATTTCTAAAGGATCTGGCAGTTCAGTTTTGGAGGATCTACCCTTTAATCATGATTACCAGAGGATTATGACGTATTAGAGTTACCAAGATGACTAATTTTCTTATTAAATACTACTCACTTTGGCAGTACATGCTACACCCAAACTGGGATAGTGAAGACAAGTTTAGCATGGCCCTGCACAAGGTTGACATGCAAATTCATGATGTGCTTCAAAATCTTATTGTAACTGATTTGTGTGTGCTTTGAATCATTAAAAAGTTAATGTTATTTAATTCTACTTGTCCAATATTATACTGTTTGCGTATTTCATAATACAGATGTTAAAAAGTTAATGATGATGTTCCTGTTATGGTGATGCCGATGTTAATGTATCAACATTAGCGTTGATGATAATGGTAGTAATTTAGTGTTGTGCTGAAAAAAGAAAAGTTAAAAAACAAGCTAATGAAGTTAAATTGATAATCCCAAGGATATAGTCAACAGTCCCTGAAAGAAACAAAGGCAGCCACACAGTCTGGAGACTACTGAACTCTGTTAGTAACCATAAGTGAATTGATTAAAATGGTGCAACAGTTATTTCAGTACTTGCAGTGATTTTAAGCTGTTATGCTAAATCTCTGATGGTGATTAAAGCTTTCAGGAGTTTCTACAGTTTAGATCTGGTGGCAAGGTAAAAGGTTGTTATAGTGTGACAGATTGATTTAAGCACATTTTAAAAGGCTGGTGAAGCCGAGATGAGTGAGTTAATTTAGCCTGTTTTATCCATAGATTGTTTAGTTGGCTTGAGTTATATCTTACTATGCTGGGAAATTTATTTTTATGGGATGATACTGACAAGTGGATTTCTTTTTTCTTTTTTTTTTTTCTTTTTAAAGATCTTATTTATTTTTATTGGAAAGGCAGATATACAGAGAGGAGGAGAGACAGAGAGGAAGATCTTCCGTCTGAAGGTTCATTCCCCAAGTGACTGCAGCGGCTGAAGCTGAGCCAATCTGAAGCCAGGAGCCAGAGCTCTTCCGGGTCTCCCACGCGGGTGCAGGGTCCCAAGGCTTTGGCCCATCCTTGAATGCTTTCCCAGGCCACAAGAGGGAGCTGGATGGGAAGTAGGGCTGCCGGGATTAGAACCAGTGCCCATACGGGCACTGCAAGGCGAGGACTTTAACCACTACACTTTCGTGCTGGACCCAGCAAGTGGATTTCATATGTATATTTTTGAGAACATAAAATTAGAAGCTCAGGATACATGTGTCCCAGCTTTGTACCATAGGCCTGTCATAACTTGATATTTTTTGCAGTTTGGGATGGGATGACTTTTGTGAATTGATGAGCATATGAAAGCAAGAACTGTATCTTCAACCCTAATCGTGTTGGCTTTAATTGGTACCTAGTAGGCACCAATGCTACCAGAGTCCTGTGTGGTCTGATCTGTCAGTGTACACAGTAGGTGTGTCGTGGGCACCTAAGCCATGTAAAAACAAATTACAGAAAACTGCCACGATTTGAGACTGTCACTTAGAAGTTTGCTTCTGTATGTTTGTATTATCAAGATAATTGCCCTAAAACTCTATTTTCCTGGCGTAATGAGATCTGCAAAAGACGAGCTTATGATCTTCTAATAGAAACACTGATTTTTGTGAAAACTGTACTAATCTAATTTATCCTTCAAAACTGAGTCCTTAACTTTGTGTTTTTTCTCTTGTTTTACTATCCTTTTGATTTGGTTTTGATATTTTTCTCTCAATATTAAATCAAAAAGAATTTTGTGAATACTGTGTAATTTTCAGCAGGGGACTTTTCCTTTTCATATTTGTTTGTTTTCTAGGCTTCTCCCAGTATGTGTCCTGTCCAGTCTGTCCCTACCACAGTTTTTAAGGAAATACTGCTCGGCTGTACTGCAGCAACTCCACCTAGTAAGGACCCAAGACAGCACAGTACTCCCCAAGCTGCCAACTCGCCACCAAACCTTGGAGTAAAAATTCCTCAAGGGTGAGTAGTGCTACAAACGTTTAATTGAAAGATTTGGTTCATTCTATCTCTGATTGTCCCAGAGAGGTTTTTCTTTAGTGTTTCAAAAAAGAAAAGAATGATCAGGTGTTTCCAGAGCTAAAAAAAAAATGAGGAAGGGGCGCAGAAAAACATGACAGGTTTGCATGGGGAGTGGGCAATGAGGAGCTTTCCTGGCTTGACAACAAAGAATCACTTGGAATTGTAGTGACATCTGTGGAACAGCTTCTGTTTTGAAGGGAAGTGGGGAATGTGTTTGGGGTCTGTGGAGAAGAGGGGGACAGGATCACAGAGAGGATCAGCATGAGCCTAAGTGAGTAGACTGTTAGTACAGGTAAGAAATGTGCTAGTAGAGGAAATTTAAGAGTAATAAAAATGAGGAAGCAATAACCAGATGAGGTGTGGTATGTTACAAATTTATAGGAGAGTAAAATGACTAAGAAGTGTGCAGACTGAAAGCAGGTACCAACTTGACAGGTTGAAGTGGAGCATCGCTTTGGAGGGAATGGTCATTCACAGGTCACAGAGACTGGTATAGAAAGCAAGGTTGGGAACAGGTGGGAGAGTGACCAGGCACAATGACTCACTGGGGGAAGAGTAAGTGGTCTGAGACAAAGCTTGGAGGGGACTGTAGGATAGTCAAATGATGAGGAACTGGTTTTGAAATAAAGGAACCAATAGGAAGTTAAGTTACCATCCAAGCAAGGGTTTCTGATCTGAGTGCTTAAATGGAAAATTCTCCAGGGTGAAATCCTTTGTTAGGAATGGAAGAAGGAAATGATTTAGAAAGAAAAAACTTTGCGTTTCGGTGAGACAAGAATTCTAGGGTGAATTTTGGAGAATCAAAAGTTCTTCAAGGATAAATACTGACCAAATCAAGCTGTGAACCAGCAGATAATCACTTGACTGTTCCTTACATTTGGTTCTGATCATGGACCAAGCAAGAATGAACTTACTCATAGCAGGACAGAGTTTAACACTGCTAGCAGTAAAGATTTTTGAAGATTCATTGTTCGAAAGGCATAGTGACAGAGAAATCAATTTTTAATTCTCTGGTTCATTCCCCTGTATTCACAACAGCCAGATGTGGGCCCGGATGAAGCCAGGAGCAAGAGATTATTTTGGGTCCTTTGTGTGGGTGTCAGGGACACAGGTACTTGATCCATTGTTTGGTGACTCCCAAGGTCCAGTAGCAAAAAGCTGGATTGGAAGGGGAGCAGTCAGGTCTGAGTTCTGCTTTGTGCTTTCCCTGCGTTCAGGTGGTTTTACAGAGCGGTTGACCGATTACTATCCTCAGTTTTCTAACAAAGGCTGTTTATTTTCATGGATGCTTCAGGGAACCAAACAGTTGTTTTCAAAAGGTGAGAGAGAGAGATTAGGGGAGGAAAAAATGGCCAGGATGCTAGTTACCCATATTGTCTTTTTCAGATGTCATAAGCAGAGTTTACCAGAAGAACTTTCTTCCTGTCTAATTACAAAGCCTGAAGTACTGAGAACAAAACCAGATGTTGTCTGTAAAGCAGCATTGCTTTCTTCACAGTCCTCCCAGATTGGAACTGGAGATTTGAAAGGTCTGAGTGAGCCAAGTGGCAGCTGCAGCCAACCTAAGACAGACGCTGATCAGGAAAACAGATTGGAATTTGTTCCACCAGCGCTGACTGACCTTCCCAGGGAGTGTTTAACCACAAAGGCGTCTTCAAAGGCAGAACTGGAAATGGCCCATACTCCAGAACTGCAGAAGCACCCAGAACGTGCCCCTTCCACATCTAATGTCCTGGCCAGTAAGCTAGAAGTGAAAGCTGTTGTCAATAGTGATAGCCCTAAGAGCTGTGCAGAAAAACAAGCAGAACCTTCAGCTTGCCGGTCACAGAACTCAAAGGAATCTTCAACAAAAGTCGACAACAGCTGTTGTACAAGAAGCAACAATAAATTCCAGAATGGTGAGCATTTCTAAGTGTCTCTATTGATGGACAGTACAAGATGGTAGATGTTTGTATATGCACGTCTTTTTGAGAAAATAATGAAAATGACTTTGTAGGAAAAATTCACAAATGGACTCATGCCAACAGTTTTGTGTTCTGAATTGCGTGACTGCATCAGCATTTTAAAGCTGCAAGGCTTCCATTATATACAGTCACCTGGTGATTTTACTGGCTCCTATTAGATAATTCCTCATATTTGGTTGTAGGAAAATCTTTCTGGAACAAAATCTTAAAGGGATAATGGTAATGTTTTTGTAACATTTCAGGTTGGAATTGAGATGACACTTAGCTACACAGGTAGCTCAAATTGGAAATTAAAGCAAAGAAAGATACAGAATTGTGTAATCACTTCTGAAAGAAGATTGGTTAGCAACATTATGGATGTGGCTGAATCACTAGGCATATTTTTTTAAATTAGAATTTGTTTTTATTAATTTTCTTTAATTGATTACATTGCAGTATGTGACACAGTTTTATAGGCACTGGGATTCCCCCCCTCCCCAAGCCCTCCCCTCCCATGGTGGATTCCTCCACCTTGTTGCATGGCCACAGTTCAAATTCAGTTGAGATTCTTTCCTTGCAAGTATCTGCAAAGCATTGAGTCCAGCATCTTATTGTCCAGATAAGTTCAACGGTTTCTTGGGGAGACCATCTCTGGTCTGAAGGTAGAGCCGACAGAGTATCATCCCAAGCAATGAAAAGCCCCGACATTACATCAGCAACAATTTATAACGTAATGGAATTAGTTGACCTGGTATTGTGTGACCAGCATGTTAAAAGAGAGAGTGAGTAAAAAAGAGTGCAAGCTCTGAACCACATCCTGTGACTTCTACATTGACATTACACTTATTAGCTTATATACAACTGGGATCTATACACGTTAAAATGGCTATAGATTACTATTCAGCTGTCTCATGTCTATTTTAATTTTAGTATTTAGCAGGTTATAGCATTGAAACATGATTTTGCTGAGCCTGGCTGTTTTTCGGGTAGTCTAACTCTATAAATCTAACAAGACATATGTCAACAGTTTAGGTGAACAGTTTTAGGAGGGGTATGCGGAGAAATCTTCAATACCCTAGTGAGGGGTAACTAATCTTTGTGTCCCACCCAGTGAGTTATAAGTGCATCCCCGCTGACTGTTTCCTGTCTGATTCCAAGCCTTCCTTGTTTTCTATCTCTTCTAGATTGTTTATTTGTTTGTTTGTTTTGAGGGGTTTCTGGAGTGATCCTGATGGTCATTACGAGAGAGGGTGGTGACCCAAAGTCGGAACCAGGCAAGAACCAGAGAAAGCTCCTCTCCCTAGTCCCAAAGGAAGTTTATTGTTCTTCTGTTTCTGCAGACCGCTCAGTGCTCCTGGTTGTCGTTCCGATGACCTTGGATCATTGGATGGACTTCTTCCATCCCATGTGATAGATCCAAATGAGGGTGGGTGACCTCAGAGTTCTTGGCCTCCAAAGGCATTCCGGTTCCTGTGTTCTCCTTGGCAGTGCGGATGTAGACCTTGGTGCTCGTACTGATAGTCCTTGGTGAGGACCTGGGAGTCTTCAGGGTTGGGATACAAGTGAATCCCTAGGCCTATTCTCTTAACAGAAGATCCAGCGGCACCCGTGGTTTAAAAGTAAACAGTTCTTCTAGGGAATATGGTATGCTTAGGTCATTCCTAATCCAAAATCTGAAACTTTTTGAGTGCCATGATGCACAAGTTAAATTCCATAACTGACCTCAAGTTAGACAGGGGTGGTCTCCGTCAAAACACAGGTGCACTACAAATTCTGTACAAAAGACTTGAGTGTTATCCCCAAGATATCTTATTGTGCATGTGGAATATTCTAAATCTGGAACAGATATTGGAAGCACTTCTGGTCTGTTGCTAGTCAGAGAGTATATTCCAATGATAGTAGTTCCTGGAAGCTCATTACGAGAGTAAGACACTGCAAATGACTTCAGCGTGTCAAAAAATTCAGAGCTATTATAGCTTTTGATAATCACCAACTGTAGGGGGAAATCAGATTTAAGTTTTTTGCAAAAGATGATTCATTCATTTGTTTATTTAAAAGACTAGTCAAGAGAGGGGAGAGAGAAAGGTGAGGTCTTCCATTTGGTGGTTGCTCTCCAAATGGCTGCAGTAGCCATTTCCGGGCCATGCTGAAGCCAGGAATTTGGAACTCTTCTTTTGGTCTCAGCTGTGTAGCAGGGTCCCAAGCACTTTGAGTCATTGAGTCATTTGCCTTCCCAGGTGCATTAGCAGGAAGCTGGATGGGAAGCAGAGTAGCTGGTTGTGAAAACAGGCACTGATTGGAAATGTCGAAGTCCCAAGTGGCAGTTTATCTTGATTCCACAATACAGGCTCCAGCTTCAAGTTTTTAAAAAAAATTTTTTTTTTGTTTCGATTTGGAACAGTAGCCAGTATATATCCACTGTAGCCTTAAAAAAAAAAAAGAAAGAAAAACTCACAAACTTGTGAAAGAAAGATGGATGAATTTGACTTGTGAATCTTACTGTATTTGGGGAAATATAAAAACTTTTTTTTTTTGCCTATAGATTCTTCTAACTCAGCTTTTTCATTCTTGAAGCTTAATACATCCATTAATATCCATGTTAAGTTACATAAAATCAACTTCATAAGATTTTACTGTTCTCAGGAGTTATCTGATTCTCAAACGAAAGTGAATATTCATCACCATATCCTTGTTCTGTTTCTTTACTCTTTTTGAGTCATCAGCACACACACTCAGCTAGTTTTGAAACATTTTGGGGCAGGATCAGAAATTGTCGTTCATACAGGTGCACAGGTGTGTTACGGAGTCAGCTTTTCTCACTTAAGATGTGCAGCTGTTGCCCTATTTACTCTGATTCTAACAGAAAGTGGCTCACTGATCTGGGCCTTTGGCCGAGGTGTGACAGCTCAGAGCCTACCTGCGTTTCTGAGCTGTGTCCACTATGCTGCTTGTGGGTGAGAAAGGTCTGCACGGAAACTGCCACCTGACGCATCCTTGCAGCTCAGAGGCAGGATGACCTCAATGTCCTGGTCCTGCTCCTCATGGAGAGGCTCATTGGTGTGCTCGGCTGTCACTCTGCTCTCTAAAATTCTGGGTTTAGACAAATCACCTCAGTTATTTCGGGGGCTTCCCTCTTTTCAGCCAGGGCAAAACAGATGAAGTGACCTTTGGATTGTCCACCTGCAATCTGTGGCAGCCTGGTCCAGTGGAAAGCAGGATGTCTTTCATGATCTGAGTAATGCATCCTTGAACTACTAATCTGTTTTAATTTCTCTCCTTTCCTACTTACCTTCTTTCCCTATAACTGAATAAGAATGTTTGAGGGAGCAAAGGCTGACAGCATCGTTTAGCATTTTACAATGTGCTCTGGTCCTGCTTTCAAAGAGGGCTAAGAGCAGATCATCTCTGGTAATTACTGAAGATGCTTATTTTATTTAAACATCTTCGGGATCCTTTATCCAACACTGGCCTTTCCCACCTGTTTCTTGGCCAGTTCCGCAAAAGTTTTTGTTTTTATATTTTGTTTGCCTAAGAACTTGCTTCCCTCATCTCATCATCTTGACGCTGAGAAAAAGGTATTGTTTCTTAAAAAATGTTCCTAGAATTTTTGACTTGTGAATAGATTTTTTTCTGTTATTTGGACTGACAGAAGATGTTCTTCTGCTCGATCTCTGCTTTCTCTTCTTTAGAAGTCATGTAAACATTTCAGGTTCTGCCCGTTACAACTGGAAACCGAATTCCCTTAAAATGGCCATCTTGTCTCTCACCAGTGCTCCTAACCCTGCCTGGGCCTTATGTGTTAATGGAAGTGAAGAGGCATTGAGTCAAGTGACATTCCTTATTATAAGCATGTTAGAAAGTAGTGTCACAGGCCAAGGGCTATGTGGGAAAGCTGTTTAGTTTTTAATATATTGGGAATAGCCAGCTTTTCTGTAGTTCTTTTCTATAAAATGCTGCTTAAATCTTTACTGAGTGTGGAAAATGACAACCGGCATCTACCACGTTAGGCTGTTGCATGAGAAACAGATATGTGCTGTGCTAAGATTGCAATAAGTTTGTGTGTGGGTATCTTGAGAAAAACACTTCCTAAAAAATATCATTTTATAAAGAAATGGAGCCCTTCAGTTCTAACAGTTTTCTGTCTGTTGAGCCATTTTTAAACACTTCACGAACAATCAAGAATTGAGAAATGGGATTATCTTATGGTGAAAAGGACTTTTTGAATAGCATTCAGTCAAATATTGGTGCTGTACAAAACACTTGTGGTCTTATTATCTTGACTTTTTGTTTTTTTGTAGTCCCGTCCCGGAAGTCAGTTTTGACAGACCCGGCTAAACTCCGGAAGCTGCAGCAGAGTGGGGAGGCCTTCGTCCAGGATGATTCCTGCGTTAACATCATCGCACAGCTGCCCAAGTGCCGTGAGTGTCGCCTGGACAGTCTCCGCAAGGACAAGGAACCACCCAAAGACTCCCCTGTGTTTTGTCGCTTCTTCCACTTCAGGAGGTGAGGTGTTTGATGAAAAACTGAGGTACTTGGGCTCCACGATATATTTGTTACTCTTGTGTTTTATGATTTCTTTAAAAAAAGTTTTTTAATTTATATTGAAAATGTTTAGACAATGCAAACTTCCATTTCTAAAAGTAGGTCATTATAAAACAAGTTCTACAAAATGCTGAAGGTTCTGAGAAACCACTTTGAAGTAAGTTTTTAGTACATCTTAGGTGTCTGTGTGGCCATTACATAGATTTGGGCGTATCTGGTTGGTGTATTGCAGATAATGTTTTGATCATTCCTGCAGTTGGAATCTCTTGATCATAGTAACCCTTACTTCTGCAAGCAGCTGGGAATTTCTATGTATATCATCATGCTATCGCACTAGTGTTGAATGAGATGGTAATTTATCTCACTTTGGTGATGTTGAGGTTAATTTTCAATTATTGTCACTGGAAGTAATGTAGAAATAGGTATCTCCTTATCAGAAGGTGTGTGTGACTTTGATACACATGTTCTCCAGGCACTTTTGATGGAGCAAGTGTGTCTACCTATGCTGGCAGAGAAGGGTGTGTCTTTTTAAAAAATTGTTTCCTATTTTAGACAAATCTTTGTATTTTATTCCCCACCCTTTAAAAAAAAAAAAATTTGTTTTATTTGAAAGTTGGCATTAAGAGAAGGGGATGGAGAGAAATCTTCCATCTACTGATTCACACCCCAAATGGCCACAATAACCAGAGCTGGGCTGACCTGAAGTTGGGAGCCAGGAGCTGCTCCCAGATGGCCATCCTCCACTGCTTTCCCAGGCCATTAGTGGGGAGCTAGAGGGGAAGTGGAATAGCCTGGCACTCGAACTCGTGCCAATGAGAAGAATTACTCATTTATTTGAGTTATCCACTGGTTAACTCCCCAAATGGATATAATGGATTTTCCATTGGTTCACTCTTCAAATGTGTATACTGGTCACAATTCGGCCAAGCTGAAGCCAGGAGTCTGGAGCTTCATTTGTATCTCCTGAGTGATTGCAAGGGCCTGAGTATTTGGACCATCCTCTGGCTTCTAGGTGCATTATTAGCAGGGAACTGGATAGGAAGTCAAGCATATGGGATTGGACTGGCATCCATGTAGAAAGCCAGCTCTGTAGGCGGCAACTTAACATACTATATCCTATCTTGTTAAGCTCTTCCATCCTGTGTGAATAAGAAAAGGGCAACCTTAGCTTCAGTTTTCTTGAGATGTAAGTGAACAGTGTTGTGCAGAAAGGATGAACAGAAATATTGCACTTTCTCAGAAACCCAGATACATGCAAGTTCAGCTAGCTCTGATACTAAGTGGAAGTACTGACTTTAATTTCTTCCTGCTCTTCTCCACTCCTTAACTTCTAAATTAAAATCTAAACAAAATGTGATTTTAGTTATTGAGACTGCCAAGAAGTTGAATTAAATGCATGGATAATTTAACCATTCATTATGTCTGTGCTGATAACATTCAGATTCAGGCTTACTTAATGAAATAGTTTTTCAGATACATGGTGGCTTCCTTCACCAATTCATTCCTAAAGAAATCAGAAACACATAGTAAAATGTATGAGTGGCATGTATAGTGTGATGGATGCGTTTGCTCCTGTGTTTTCTGAATAACACCTGATCCTTAATAGAAGTTGGTTCTATTCTCCCTCCTCTTGAGAAGTATTTTGTAACAGCTGTGATAAACTGCGTGTGCATTTGAGAAATCACACAATGGTGATGCTTGTGTAGATCTTCTTGTTCTGTTGCAGACCTGACTTCATGTCTCTGTGTGACAGGTGTCCCTAGATTGGGGGAGTGGTTGATTGATTCAAGTTGCAAAGGCATTTCAGGGAGGGGACAATTTTAATAGGTTTGTTTTGCTTGAAAGGGAGCATCAGTAAGAGAGGGAGAATCAGTAAGAGAGGGAGAAAGGGGGCCCAGTGCAATAGGGTAGTGGTTAAAGTCCTCGCCTTGAACGTGCTGGGATCCCATATGGTCACTGATTCTAATCCCCATGGTCCCACTTCCCATCCAGCCTCTTGCTTGTGGCCCGGGAAAGCAGTCGAGGATGGCCCAAAGCCTTGGAACCATGCACCTGCGTTGGAGACTCAGAGGAAGCTCCTGGCTTTGGATTGGCTCAGCTCCAACCATTGTGCTCACTTGGGGAGTGAACCATCAGACGGATGATCTTCCTCTCTGTCTCTCCTCCTCTCTGTATATCTGCCTTTGTAATAAAAATAAATAAATCTTTTAAAAAAGAGAGAGAAGAAGGGAGCCAGAGAGCGACACCTGATGCACTAGTTTACTCCCCCATATATGTGCACCCAGGGCTTTGCCAAACTCAGGCCAGGAGCCAGGAACTCGCTCTGGGTCTCCCACATAAGTCAGGGGTCATTGTCCACATTAGCTAGAAGGTGGATTTGAAAGCCAAGCAGCTGGGGCTCTGATATCTGAACTTTGGTATTGGATGCTGGTCACAGATGTTACATTGATGAGCTTGGGCCTAGTGCAATAGCCCAGTGGCTAAAGTCCTTTCCTTGCATGCACCAAGATTCTATATGGGTGCTGGTTCTAATCCCGGCAGCTCCACTTCCCACCCAGCTCCCTGCTTGTGGCCTGGGAAAGCAGTAGAGGACAGCCCAAAGCCTTGGGACCCTGCACCCACATGGGATACCCAGAAGAAGCTCTTAGCTCCTGGCTTCAGATCAGCTCAGCTTTGGCTGCTGTGGCCAGATATCTCTGTATATCTGACTTCCCAATAAAAATAAAATGAATCTTTGATAAAAAGAGATTCCATCACTAGCTCATTACCCAAATGGCCATAGTGGCCAGAACAGGCCAATGTGAGCAGCTTTATCAGGGTTTCCTATATGTGTAGCAGGGGCCCAAACACTTAGGTCAGCTTTTGCTGCTTTGGGATTAGAAGTGGAACAGCTGGGACATGAACCAGTGCCCATAGGTGATGCCGGTGTCACAGGCTGCAATATGTTGTTCTACAATGTGAATATCTGGTTGGTTGTTCTACAAGGAAGGTCTTTTTTTGTATAGCATAAGCTGGTCTAGGAGAAACTCGAATGAACTTTTTGGTAAAAGAATACTGTAAGGTAGTTGTTCCCTGCTATTTAAGAGTCAAGTTTGAGACTTTCAGGAGTTTGAGACTCATCAGGCTTGTTCCTCACTAAACTCTGCAGGTGAAACCCAGAGAGGGAGGAAGGTCAGAGTGCTCTGTGCTGGCCCTTTCGAATGTTGCCATTCACCCACACACTCAGTTCCCCAGGGATCACATACACTTTCAGGCATATGTGCTGCCAGAGCCGTCGGGGTGCCATTACCTCCCCTTTGAAACCCACTGTCATATTTGTTGGCCTTGTTATGCTAATTTCGCTCTCAAACATTTGCATCTCTCCTGTGGACTGCTATAAGTAACTGCAATGTCTGGTCCGCAGCTCTGGGTCTGTCCTTTCAGTTCTGTTCTGGACAGATACTTGCTCTGAGTGACGCCACGCACCTTCAGTCTCAGGAAGTTTCTAAAGCCTCTGTGCCAGAGGAAGAAATTAAGGGCCTTGGGAAGTGGTTGCAGGCTTTTGGCCACTCACCCCAACTTACTTCCTCAACTTACCTGTGTACAAACCCTTTGTTCTGATCTAACCAATCTGCTATCACTCAAGTCTTCTGTATTTTTCTTGCTTTTGTATGAAATACTGTCTTCTGGATAGAAACTTCTCTTAGCCAGTATCCCTTGCATGGTAAGCCCAGTTGCTGTCTGTACCATGAAGTCATGGTACAGATCCCTGCTCTGTACTTCCTCCAGCCCTCCTGTAAGACTGTAAGAGTCCTTCACTGTGTGTTATATGTTTTCAACTAGAAATATTTAATATAGTGATTTAAAATTTCAAAAGTGTTACATAACTTAGTAGAGAGCTCACGTGTTCTCCAGTATGGAGTACAGATGCAAAGGCAGTGTTCTCGCCTATCCTGTCGCTTCCTCTGATTTCAGGAGCCCAAGCCAGAGTGTACACCCCAGTTCCTGTGGGGTGCAGCACACTGTCCCACAGAGCAGCACAGCCACTACTTGGTGACTGTCTAGGGTTGCCCTCTCCTTGTGGAGCTTTGTGTTTAAAGCAGAGTCCTGTTCAGACCTGATTAGCTGAGTTCTCGCCTGCTTGTTACCAGCTTGCCACTGTGGTAACCTGTGGTTTTCCTTGCTCTTCACTCCCAAGTCTGACAGGTTGAACGACTGTCTGGGAGGCAGTGTGGTTGTTTCTTGGTTTGATTACAAAGTGGCGGCATCTCTTTTTTATGCAGAGGTGGGGAGGATCTTTTTTTGTTGACATTGGGAAATAATTGACAATAGCCATGGAGATTGTAGAAAACTGGAAAGGGTTTTATTAAAGTAGTAATTACAGGTCATAAACCAATTTTGTTGAAAACAAACATACTTACCCATTTTTTACCCTCATTTCTAGGTTACAATTCAACAAACATGGTGTGTTGAGAGTGGAAGGCTTCTTAACACCAAACAAGTATGACACGGAAGCAATTGGCTTGTGGTTACCTTTGACCAAAAATGTTGTGGGGACTGATTTGGACACAGCCAAGTACATCCTGGCCAACATTGGAGACCACTTCTGTCAAATGGTGATTTCTGAAAAGGAAGCTATGTCAACCATTGAGCCACACAGTAAGAGCATCTCTTAGTGGGTAGGATTTTTGAGTCCAAATTGACTTTTGTTCCTAAGTGACACCTAAATCCCAATTGTCTGGGTTTCATTTTCGCCAGTTCAGATGATTTTGACATAATGAGACACTGTAAGTTTAATCAGGATCAGTCATCTGTCTGTGGAGCTTTTGGGGCGGGCGGGGGGGGGGGTGGGTGGAGAGGGTTATCAAGGAAGTGGAGCTTCTTTTTGTTAGGAAAGATAAGGCTGAGGCTCATTAGTGATGCTTATTTGTCACACAGGAATGGCCAAAGACAAAGGCTCTTAGAAAGACATTTCAGAGAAGTCAGAATCTTCCTTCTGAGGCAGAAGCAGGGCCCCAGGTTTGCGAGTGAAATAAACTCTGGTGGGACTGATGCTGTTAGCACCAAGATTTGAAGGTGTGTGTGTATGTCCTCTACTCTTCGGGAGCAGTCTCACTCCATCCAGCTGCCCTCTAAGCCAAGGCACCAGCATGGGTGCCACACTAGGACTGCACTCCATCATGACATCACATTCCAAAATGGTTAAAAGTTAAAAGTGTTGTCAATCTTTTCAGACTTGACTTAAATATGCTTGAAATCAAGTGTCCTTACCAATTGTAAGAATTTTGGTTTCGGCTCTCGGAAGCCAGCTTCACAGTATTATTGGATAGTGTGGATGCTGTTCCATCTCATTCCAAAGAATAGGTACTGAGGTGTTCCCCGCAGCAGGAGGCAGAGCTGGGTGGAGGAAAGGCAGTTGTGATGTTCTCGGGCAACCAGAGCCATGCTGAAGGAGCAGTTTTGGAATTTTTCTTTTTGGTGCAGGTAGCAGAGGCTTAAGAATCTGGTTAAGCTTTTTCCTCCTGCAGTCTAATTGGGACAAGTGATACTGATTTTCCGTTTTTAGCAGGACAAAAAATTTCCTTACTGAACACATTAAAGTAAGTGCGATGTGAAGAATTCACAAGTAGCAGGTCTGGTGATGGTACACGAATGACCATGACATAAACTAACTTTATGAAAAACATCAGTTGGCTTCAGCAGGGTGTTATAGTAGGGGATTTCTTTGTTCTTTGCTACAGGTGAGTCATGTGAAAGATGTATTTGTTCTCCATACACAAAAAGGCACATAGTGATCTTTTGGGAATATAATCAAATTCTCTCCTCCTTGAAGATCTGTTATTAACCTTTGCTCTTTGCCACATTGAGTGGTCAGTTTGTGCTTCGTGGTGAGCAGGGCAGACGGGAGGGAAGGGTGCCGTGAGTGATGCTGTGTGTGCAGTGCAGCATTCCTCACGGGGCTTTTCTCTGGACAAGAGATCAGCATGCAGATCTCAGCCATTCTCCTTTGACTCAGAAGCAGTCACTGAATAGGTTAAGAAGTAAGAACCCAAATGACCAAGGTGAAGTTGCTAAAGTCTGATGTGTAAAAAGAAAAGTACCTCAACCACAGACTAGATTACAGAAAGGAGAACTCGTCAAAGAACAAGAATGTAGCAGGATTGGTCCAGTGCTGAGGAGAGAGACTGACTGCCAGAGGAATTCTGGTCAGCAGATGTTGGGTTCGTCCGTGACCTGCAAGTGTGTCTCCTCTTTTTGCTCTTTCTCTGGGAGGTTTCTACTACTTGGAGAGGGCATTGGGTTGGATATTTCTTCATGCCAGGGTAGGCAGTCCAGGGGTCTGCCTAGCCCCTGGCAGGCTTCTCTCTCCAAGGGGCAGATATTGGCCATTAGAACAATTCTTGGATTCTTGGAGTCCTGGATTATGCCCGAGGATGTCTGGTTAGTGTGCCTACGTCACCCTGCCCTGTTGCAGAAAGCCTTCAGATTCTCTGAGGGACTCGTGAACCAACAGGTCAAGAGCCATCTGTATCTGAGCTGCAACTTACACAGCTATTGTTGTACATCTGAGCAGGGATTCTCTGCTCAAGCAGAGTTTCATTTCCTATAAGGGGGTAAAACCGCCTGAGCATACACAGAATGAGGAGGCCCAACTATAAAGTACAAATGCTAGTTGGTGGGATTACTGAAAGGGAGAAGGAGAACTGCCTGCAGGAGACCCACTCGTGAGGAAGGCCTAGCAGGGAGGAATGGCAGCTCCCCCATCCCGTGTCCCTCATGGCTGACTTCTGGAAGCCTTCTCCCCACGACTAAATGACCTGTTTGTTTTTGCAGGACAGGTTGCCTGGAAACGAGCTGTCAAAGGTGTGCGAGAGATGTGTGATGTGTGTGATACCACCATCTTCAATCTGCACTGGGTGTGTCCTCGGTGTGGGTTCGGAGTGTGTGTGGATTGCTACCGGATGAAAAAGAAGAACTGCCAACAGAGTGAGAACCGATTTGATTCTTCTGCCCAAACACACTTGGCTGCTTAGTGGCCAGCTTGTGGGGTCCACGGGGCTGAGGGTCTTGAAGGACAGGTCCTACAAAGTCCTTCTTCACAGGTGCTGCTTATAAGACCTTCTCCTGGTTAAGATGTGTGAAGAGTCAGATACATGAACCGGAGAACTTAATGCCCACCCAGATCATTCCTGGAAAAGGTATTCCACATGGCTAATGCTCTCCTTTCTCCTTGCGCTGGTCAAGGCAGAGGGGCTGGGTTTTACTCTGTAGTGTGAGTGCTCGCCTTGCTTCAGTGCAGGCTGTCAGTTACCCACAGTGCCTTCAGTGACGCTGCCAGTGCCTTTTGGTCAAGGCCTTAAGGCTGTTCTGTGCCTTTGGGGAGGCAGTGTGCAGGGTGGGAAGGCGGGGCTGCTGTGCGGCCTCCCTCGGCAGTCTGTGATGTGGATGTTCAAAGGGCCTGATACCCTTGTTCAGATGTGTGCCTTTGTGTCCCCCCCCCTTTTTTTTTTTAGCCCTCTATGATGTTGGAGACATTGTTCATTCTGTAAGAGCAAAATGGGGAATAAAGGCAAATTGTCCCTGTTCAAACAGGCAATTCAAACTCTTTTCAAAGCCAGCCTCAAAGGAAGACATAAAACAGGTATTGCTGCTTATGCTAGATTCACCCATCCTTGTGCTTGTTGTCTGTTTTGTAAATAACCCAGGGATTCCTACAGTGCATTTGAAAGGAGCTTGGGCACAGCTGCTTCATGCTACAGTTCAGAGAGCCACTCCCACAGTTCCCTTTTGTGGATCTCTTCCATGGCCTCTTTTGGTACTAAAGATGGTCTATTTTTCTTCCTTGAAAAAACAAAAATCTCTTTTATAGTCTGATATTTTGCTGTTGAGTTTTACATTATTTTTTTTTAAACTCATGTTTTACGGCAAAATAATCGGCTGAGCTTTAAAATATTTTAAATTACTGAATGTATTTATCTATATGTAAATTATTTAAAGGAAATGACAATGAAATGAAGCTTTTGTTATCTTTGTCCCAGGCCTCTTGTGGCATCCATCTCATTCCTGTGTCACATCTGTCCCTGTCTGTGTGTGTATATGTCTCACCCTGGTAGTCATGAGCCCACATTTGTTGTTAGTAATCAGAGATTTTTTTACTTTTTTTTTTTTAATTAATTACATTGCATTATGTGACAGTTTTGTAGGTAGGTTTTTACATTTTCATAAAGCATTGCCATTGAAGCAGCACGGGGGCAGCAGATGTTTTTCCAGTCAGAACTGAAGTAAGCTGTCCTGATACCTGGCGGCACAGAATTACATCACTGCTGCAGGCAGGCCTGGACCAACAAGCATTTGATACACTTGCCCCATATTCTCACATACGTATAAACTCGCCAGCCAGTCTTCAAGGCAGGTTTTTGGCTTTTTTACAGTGTTTACCTACTTATTTGAAAGAAAGCAAATTGACAGAAATCTTCCATGCACTGGTTCACTTTGCTTAGCCAGGAGCCAGGAATTCCATCAGTCTCCCACTTGCAGGACTCAAGTAGTTAAGCCATCACCTGCCCGCACACCACCTCCCAGGATGCACTCCGACAATGGGATGTGGGTGCGCTAAGCAGTAGTTTAATTTGTTTGACAGTGCCTGCTCCTGCAGCATTAAAAATATATACATGTAACAGAAATGCCTGAGCTTTCTGAGTTTTTTTTTTTCTTTTCAGTATATGATTGAGTTCTTTTAAGAGCTCCTCCTCTTTCTTAATGCTAACTGAAAAGCATTTTCCCCTTTTTTGTGTTCTGGTCCCTTCTGGAGGCATAGCTTTCTCTGTCCTTTTCCACCCTCATCCATTCATTCATTCATTCATTCATTCTGGATTCTGGGGTGAGTTCATCAGGGAGACAGGAACAAACTGGGCCGTTTTTAAAGCAGCACAGTACGGGGAGAGCTAGGGATGTGTGTAAAGCATGAGGCTGATGATGAAGAGGTAGCAGAAAAAGGTCTTGTTTAAATTGTCATTGTGTTTCAGGTTTTCATTAGTGATCCTTAGAAGTTAAAGTGAAAATCTTTCCTGCCTGGTAGTTCTGCCCTGTTGCTGCAGGATGATGCCAGCTGTGGTGGCATCCTGGGCTGTGTGTCAGGTGGCTTTATTTGGAATATTTCCCTCATGCTGTGGGCTGTTAGAGAAGGTATGGAAAGGAAATGTCATTCTGCAGCTGAAGTCAATGTCCCTTTGGTCTTCACACAGCCGCCCCCAGCTGGAGAAAAGCCGGCCGTGGGCGCCACGCTCCAGCAGAGCTCCCCGGTGCAGGAGCCAGCCGCCTTGGGGGCAGAAGCCGCCTCCAAGCCAGCAGGCAGTGGCAAGGCCACCTGTCCAGCCAGCCCATCTCCTTTAAACTGGTTGGCAGACCTGACCAGTGGCAACGTCAACAAGGAGAACAAGGGTGAGTATTATCCCTGCTTTGCTGTCTGTTCCTATGTGCTGTGGTCCACACAGGAGGGCTGAGCAGCCGTGGTTTGAGGCTCATGTAAAAGGAGTAAGTCGCAGTCCTGTCCCTGTCTCTATTCCATTTGGAAGAAGGGCCTCTGATCCGCATGGAAATCTGAAGAGAGAGCATTTCAAGCGTAATACCCTGTTGGTTTTTAAGAGTTGAGTGATAAAGCAAAAAAAAAAAAAAGTCTTGTGCAGTGAAAGTGGCTCCTTTAATCATTGTGGAACCTGCGCAAGTAAAAGTGGTTTTAAAATGCAGTGCCGAAGATGGTTTTTGGTGCCTGTGGAACACTGGGAAAGGCAGAGACTGGCAAGAACAGAGTGGGGCCAAGCTGGGACTCTATAGAACTAAGTCCACACCTTTCAGCCGTGTCCAAACCAGATTGTGCCAGTTTAGTTTTGTTCTTGCAATTACCTTGCAATGCTAATACTAACAGTATCGCCATAGAGAAATGTTATTGTTGGAAGAATTGTGCTTCCTAGTTCTGTTACAAGAGGAAAATAGGTGAGTTTTTTTCATGTAAAGATACTAAGCAAAATTTTAATGAATCAAATTTGATACCACTAATAAATATCTTGCATAGTATTACCAAGCAAGTTTTTCTAGAAATAGAGATAATGTATAGAGTTGTATAATATTAAAGGAAAAAATGTTAATATTTATTTTGAAAGTATCCTCTGTAAGAGAGAAAGAAAGGAAAATCTTCTTATTTCAGACGACTGCAATAGCCAGGCTGGGCGAGGCCCAAACCAGGAACCAGGATTCCTCTGGGTTTTCACAGGGATGGCAAGGGCCTAGGCACTTGGGTCATCTGTTCTCCCAGGCTGCTAGCAGGTTTGGAAGTGGAACAGCTAAGACTCAGTTTGGCACCCATACGGGATACTGGCGTTGTTACCTGCTTTGCCACAGTGCTGGCCCCAACAAAACACTTAGTTAAATGCCTACTTAGGATATTTTAAAAACTTGTAAGAATATAAGGAAACATCCCTAGTTGAGAATTTCTACAAAAACCTGATAGCAAACATCACAAATAGCAGTTGAATTTCTTTGATTACTTTTTAACAGTTTCCTCCTGGGTTCAGGGATGATGCAGGCATACGTGTTATCACTACTTCAGTAAGCATTGTGCCGAAGTCCAGGCCAGTGCAGCGAAGTCAGAGGAGGAAAAAGGGATAGGTGCTATAGCGCGGTTCACGACAAAGCTTAGGGTTACAGCACCAGCACTCCATGCGCATGCTGGTTCGTTTCCCAGCTGCTCCACTTCTGATCCAGTTTCGTGCTTACAGTCTGGGAAAGCAGCAGAGGGATGGCTTAAGTCCTAGGGCCCCTGGACCCCCTTGGGAGACCCGGAAGAAGCTTCTGGTCCCTGACTCCCGATTGACTCACCTCTGGCTGTTATGTCTATTTGGAGTGAACCACCCTCATCCCTTCCTCCTCCTCTTTCAGGAATTTTGCCTTTCAAATAAAAATAAAGTACATCCACTTAAATAAGAGACTGATATAATTATGATTTCTTATGAAGGACTATACCATTGTAGCTAAATGAGGAAAATCTGTCGAGGGGTGGGAGTTTGTGGGGAATCCCAGTCTATACGAAATTGTACCACATAATTCAAAAATTAAATAAAAATATTAAAAAATAAATAAAGTGCATATTTTTTTAGAAAGTAATAAAGTGGAGAAGTAATGCTATCAGTTCTTCGTAAACCATACATGTGAAAGCTGGAAAAGAATCTGCCTTCACTAAAAATGTCATCCAGGTTGCTAGATGCAAGGTCAGCTTTCAAAAGTCAGTTACGTTTATATTATCAGAAACAAATAGAAAATACAAGTTTTTAAAATACCACTTATTATAGCCAGTATTTGAATATTGGATACCTATTAATATCCATTGGGAATTACTTTCTAAAGTGAATCTGTTAGAAGATGCCAAATATGCCTTTCAGAATGATTTTTTCACGTTGATGTTTATTTTGTTTTAGAAAAACAACCAACAATGCCAATTTTAAAGAATGAAATCAAATGCCTTCCACCTCTCCCTCCCTTGAACAAATCCAGTACAGTCCTCCATACCTTTAACAGCACAATTTTGACACCCGTAAGCAACAACAATTCTGGCTTCCTCCGGAACCTCTTGAATTCCTCTGCAGGAAAGGTATGTTTTTGTTGTCATGTGTTCTCCACTTTGTGGAGTCGCACAGAAATAGAGCAGGCAGAGACGGTGGGAAGAAGGCCGCGAGCACCTGCTTGCTTTGTGGGCGGAGCCTGAGCACTGGCAGGTGGCCAGTACAGAGTACAGGATCAGTGCGCTGGACTGGGCCACTTTGTCCCAGTACATTTCTTCCTGTACCCACTTCTTAGGTAGGAGTAGGGGAGGGCTTGGCTTGTACTCTTCCTGCAGTTAAAGGAATGGAGTATTAATGGGCAGCACTATTTAAGATGCATGTTCTTTCTTAACTCCAGACAGAAAATGGACTCAAGAACACACCAAAAATCCTTGATGACATCTTTGCCTCTTTGGTGCAAAACAAGACTTCTAGTGATGTGGCAAAGAGGCCTCAAGGACTGACGATCAAGCCCAGCATTCTGGGCTTTGACACCCCCCACTACTGGCTCTGTGATAACCGCTTGCTGTGCTTGCAAGATCCCAACAACAAGAGCAACTGGAATGTGTTTCGGGAGTGCTGGAAACAAGGACAGGTAATGAGGCTTCTGCTTGTGCAGGCCGAGCGCTCCTCTCTCGGGTTGTCAGCACGCTTCTGAGAACCCCACGCCAGTTTCTCTAAGGATTTCATACTTCTCTGTTTGGGGCAGATAAACTTAGGGTGGGGTGTGGCCACTCCTTACTTGGAATGGCAAACTTTCCTGAGCTCTTTTTTTCCAGTGAACTTCTGATCACTTCCAACCAGTTGTCACTGGTTTTTTGACAAGAATATCCAGTCTTCGCGATCTTGCATTGCGAACTTGAATAGGGGAAGCGCATGTGTGCTGAAGAGGCCGGTGGGTGGCAGGAGTTAGACCAAAACTGAGATATAGTTGTATAGCTCTGGCTCCGTGTATTGTGGTAAAGGCAGTTTGAGCTGGGTGAGAGCCCTCTGATCATGAAATTCTGCTGCAGCCCCCCAGAGTGCTTGTTTCCTGTCATTAATTGGTTACTTATCAGAAAAGTAGAAAGGGGCAGCTTCCCTCCACTGGTGCATTCCCCAAGCCCCACTGTGCAACACCAAGGGGTGGGCAAATCCAATGCTAGGAGGAGTCAGGAAGCTTGTCTGGGTCTTTAAGAGTAGCATTGTGGGATCTAATGTTCTGGTTGCTATGCTTGTAGGTATGTTCCTGGGCTTTTGTATTATGGGTCTGTGTTTCGGTTCTTTGGCTGATCTTGTGGCCAGTGGTATGCCCTCTAAGGGAACACCTTGCTCCTGAACAAGAATTTGGGGGAACTACCAAATAGAAAACTGTTTTCATTCCTGTGTATAAAAGCAATTTGGTCATCTACTCATAACATATAGACACTGGAAGGTGATACGCTGCATATACCCTACCAGCAGCTCTTGTCTTATGTAAGAATTAAAAATCCAGCTATTTAACATCAAGATCAGGACTTCTGGCTTGGACCGGAAGCTTTGACCACAGAAGTGCTTTGCTGTCTGCCAAGAGTAGGCTGCAGGCAGAGGGGCAGCAGCACCGCCCTCGCTGTGGCTGGGCAGCTGCTGGTGGTCCTGGCCTCCATCACTTCTGCTGCCTGGCCTGGGCCTTGATGGGCGCTGCTCAGCAGGTCCTCCTATAGTATACTCACATGCAAGCAAGGGTGAGTAGCAGCTGAGCAGTGGGTTTAGAGCCACCATGGGAGGCCAGGAAAGCAGGCTGCTCCTTCACTCACCTGCCGAGACTGCGGGCAGAATGAGCCTGCAGTGCTGTGAAGAGGAACCGCCTGCGGACGCGGGCCGGGAGGGCAGAGTTGAGACTAACGTTCCCTCTCTTCTGTAGCCAGTGATGGTGTCAGGAGTGCATCACAAGTTGAACACTGAACTCTGGAAACCCGAATCCTTCAGGAAAGAGTTTGGTGAGCAGGAAGTCGACCTAGTGAATTGTAGGACCAATGAAATCATCACAGGAGCCACAGTAGGAGACTTCTGGGATGGATTTGAAGACGTTCCAAGTATGTATGAAAGATTTGCTGAAGAGAGGAGGCCATGGGGGGTCGTTTTCTAGACTTCGGAGCTTAGAGTTAGTGTCTGTCCTCCCCTTTTCACAGTTAAATGCTCTTGCACTGTGGCATTACTTTGTTATAAGTATCACCCAGAAAACAGAATGGGAGAGATGTTGGTCCTGGTAGTTACTCCCTGGACAGAAGAACAGTTATCTCAATTTCTCTCTGACCCAAACAAGTCGTTCCTCTTTCATGCTGGCCTCAGAAAATTGCATTTAATAAACACACGTGGCTTTTGATTGTTAAAGTGTTGTACTGTTGGTTAGTTTGGCTGCTTGCTTCTCCCAGAACATTGTTGGAACGCTCAATCTGAGAAAAATAGTTGTGGAAACCCCCTGCATGTCATGGGCAAAGGGGAGTAAACAGGAGCAGTTCACCAAGAGAGCATCTAGAAAAGAGAATGCTAAACAGACCACTTAGTTAATGATGTTTGCTTTGCTGCCTCTTCCTGCTTGCAGGGTATCAGTGGCAATACTCAATGTATCAGATTATGAAAATTCTGTAGAGATAAATATTTTATTTGCATCATGGAGGTGTAAACTGCTCATTTGTTGTCATTCTTTTTGTTTGATTATGAATAGCTATAATTCATGTATTCTGATTACCTTCAGATCGGTTGAAAAATGAAAAAGAACCAATGGTGTTGAAACTTAAGGACTGGCCACCCGGAGAAGACTTCAGAGATATGATGCCTTCTAGGTATGATAGGAATGTGGGGAGACACAGTTCTATTCGTAACTTGTAGGGTCCCTTTTCTGAGGCACTGAGATACTAGTTTTCTGGGAAATATGAAAGTTTAATAGTTTTACTGGTGCGGATTTTTTCATTTCTGGTTGGTAACTTTTGGGGAGGTTGCATTTTTTTCCTTTTAGTTTTATTTATTTGAGAGCAGAGTTCGAGGTCTTCCATCCACTGGTTCACTTCCCAAGTGGCTGCAGCAGACATTTTCCACTGGTCTCCCGGGTACACTAGCAGGGAACTGGACTGGAACAACTGTTGCCAGTGGGCTGCTGGTATCACAGCAGCGGCTTAACCTGCCAAGCCACAGTGCCAACCCTGAGGTGTGTATTTTTAGTGAGATGAGGATCTGACTTTTACATCTGGCTAAGGAAAGTGACATACATTTTCCAATTGGTTTTATGCCAGAGAACAGGCTGACTTGAACTGGCAAGGCTGTTTGGAGACAGTCGTGGGTTCAGATGTGTCAGAGTCCAGTCTATAAGTAAAAGTCACTGAGTTAAGACAAGTTATCTGAATTGGGAAATCCCTTTTTCTGGTTTTGAGTTTGAAACTGAATAAGATCCTCACAGCTGATGCATTATGTAACCTTGGGTGTCACTTCCTATCAGTTACTCATTGCCCAGCTCTTTTACTTGAAATATTTCAGATCATTTCACACATTTGTGTGGTTTAGCAAAGAGTGTAGCTTTTTTGGTAACTACTGTAATTCTAAGCTTATTAATGATTTCCATATCCATGATCACAGATACATTCCTTGTAGCATGTAAGGAACAAAGCAAGTCAGAAAATCCTGCATTTGAAAGGAAAGCTTGATTTGCAAATTTCCTGTTTTCCTGTCCTAGGTTTGATGATCTGATGGCCAACATTCCATTGCCAGAGTATACACGGCGAGATGGCAAGCTGAATTTAGCCTCCAGGTTGCCAAACTACTTTGTCAGGCCAGATCTGGGTCCCAAAATGTATAATGCTTACGGTAAGAGAAACAGCTATCTTTATAAAAATTGTAATGGAAGTAAAACAAGTCAGATATTTGAAAAAATCTGTTTTTTGGATCATACTCCTAATGCTTGGCACAGAGGCAGCCTTCATTCTGCGTACTCCCCTGTTCTTGGCCACAGGTATGTGCCTTTGCTTTTCACAGCTGAGCTGTAGGACGTGCAGTTTTTTTCTCTCTTCTACACATAGTTTTATGTTACAAAACATTTCTGTATTGTTTAAGACTTTGTACATAGTTTTTATTGGTTCATGGCATATCATTGAATATGGCTTTAGTCATTTCTGTATTTTGGTTTGTCTGGTAGCACTCCGACTATTTTAACATCTGCACTTAAACACAGTGTTGTGTTGGTGAGTAGAAGCTAATCACTTAATCTGTATTAAAAATAACATTGGAAGTCAGTTTTTGTTGCCTGGATACAACTCAGTAGGCTGTCTTAACAGAATTTCTGGGATAAAAGATTGGCTCTTACATGTGCACCGTCTTCCTCCAGGGTTATCATTGTGCCCTCAGCCACTTACCACATGCTCTGTAATTAGGCCTGGATCATAGTAGGCCATGTGGAAATAGGTTAACAATTTATTGTTAAATTCTAGTTTGACTTTCAGTCAATTCTGTGTATACTATCTGTTTTTCCAGGCCTACTGGAAATTAGTTTGATTTTTTCTTTTTTCCTTCCTCCTGCAATTACTTCTTCATCACCTTTCGGTGGTCTCAGACCTGAAGGTGACAGTTCTGCTCTTGGTGTCTTGGTCATGCTCTCCAGCCGTGGGAAGGGTGGCAGGGCGCCCAGCAGGGATGTGATCTCATTGAGCCCTGCCTGTGTTGTGGCCCATGCTGTGCCCCTAGCCAAGGGCCTTCCTCCATGTTCCTCAGAGCCTGTTGACATGAAGGCTTGTGATGATTTTGTGTATAAGGAAGCATTTTCCCTCTAGGGTCAGTGACATAGTATCGCATGGTGAGCATCAACCCATTCTTTGTAGTGATCATGGAGCTTCAGGGTGAGAGTGGTTATCAGACACTTTCAAATCAAGCTACTTGGCTTAAGTAGCTTGGCTGCAGGTCTTTCCTTTAGCCAGAATAGATGGCAGTGTTATTCTATAAAAGCTTCCTGTGACAAAATTGTTTCCATCCAGAAGCAAGCCTTTAGGTTGAAAATATTCAAAGTGGTTATTTTTGAAGATTGACTGATGGGCTTGTGGCATCCTCAAAGTGGAGTGCACGGGTTCTTTGGGGAGGCCATAGTAGAGCCTCTCTCCAGCTCCAGGTGTACCCCCAGTTTTAAAAATACACCTAGAATTTCAGATAATAGAAGGGAGTGGCCAATGGCAGGTGTGAGATGAGAACATTGGAGTTTGGTTTTCAACAGGAAGCGTGTTTTCCTGGAGGATACTCTGTTGTCTTGGTTCCCTTTGCGTTCTGGCTTCTTAACAGTAGATTACTGCTTTGATCAAAGTGCAGCAGCCTGTGGCTAGGCTAGCATCCAGACAGACTGGGTCAATGGCTGGCTGGCGTTGTTTCTCTCTGTCTCACACAACATTTGTTTCATCCACTGTAGCCTGACCAAGCCAGCAGGCAGACCCTGCTGAGGCCTGGTGTCTCCCCTCTCCTGCCCTCCCTCCCCCTGAAGGCTATGCTCATCACTCCGGTGTGCTCAGGATTCTAGCACTTCTGTTAGCTTCCTTGCATACTGCCCTTCCAGTTAGTAACCTGCTTTTGAGCTTACAGTATCAGACTTTTTAAAACATGTATGCTGTTGGGTATAACTGTCCACAAGGTTTATTGTAAGTTTTACTTTTAGGGGATGTTTGGCATAGTGGTTAAAATGCCATTCTGCCTTTCCAATAAACATTTTTTTTTTAAGATATATTTTTATTGGAAAAGCAGATATACGGAGAGGAGGGGAGACAGAGAGGAAGATCCTCCATCCGATGATTCACTCCCCAAGTGACCACAATGTCCGGAGCTGAGCTGATCTGAAGCCAGGAGCTTCCTCCAGATTTCCCATGTGGGTGCAGGGGCCTAAATACTGGCCCCATCCTCCACTGCTTTCCCAGGCCACAGGCAAGGAGTTAGATGCAAAGTGGAGTAACTGGGATACGAACTGGCACCCATATGGGATCCCAGCACATATAAACCGAGGACTTTAACCATTAGGCTTCCATGCTGGACCCAAACACTGCAAATTTTTTTTTTAAGACATTTTAAAAATTTTCTTGAAGTCAGAGTTATAGAGATTGAGGGAATAGAGAGCTCTTCTTCCGCTGGTTCACTCCCCAGATGGCTAAATGGCCAGTGCTGGGTCAGGCCAAAACCAAGAGATTCTTCTAGGTCTCCCTAATTGGGTGGCAGGGGGCCAGATACCTGGGCCATCTAATGCTTTTCTCAGGCCATTAGCAGAGGTGCTGGGTCAGAAGTGAAAGAGCCATGACACAGATTGGCACCTACTGCAGGCAGAGGCTTACCTCTGTGCCACAAGGTCTGCACATTTGGAAACCTAATGCAGTGACTCCCCATTTATCCATTACTCAGTTAAAAACAGCCATTCACTTCAGGACAGTGGAGCGGCCAGGGCTGGAACCAGTGCCCATATGGAATGGGCTGGCAGACATAAGATTAGCTTTTTGAGCCACCGGGCCAGACCAAGGCCAGGAGCTTGTGGTGTAGTGTGTTAAGCCTCTGCCTGTGAGCCAGAAACTCAGTCTGGGTCTCCCAAGTGGGTTGCAGGAGCCCAGTGTTTGAGGCATCTCCTGCTGCCTGCCAGGGTGTACATTGGCAGGAAGTTGGAATCAGAATAATCCCTGGTGCTTTGATATGGGATGTGATCATCTTGACCACTTCGCCGAGACACTTACATCTCATATGTCCTGTGATTTCACACAGCACAGGGCACTTTCCGCAGCTGGCCTGTGTGCAGGGTGGCCTCTGTTTGCCCTCTCTGAGCGATGCTTCCCCTTCCTTTCCAACCTGAGGAGCACCGTCACAGCAGGATGAGCACCGAGGCGGTTATGGGTGGACCTTCTAGTTAGAGCTACAGACTAGAGCACTTGATGCAACCTTTCTCTCTCGCTGTCATAGATGGCAGCTGGCAAGGAGAGCACTTTTCCTTTTACAGTTAAGAAAACCAAGGAAGGTGCTGGGCACTGCTTCCACTTAGACTGAGTGTGGCCAGTAGAGGCCCCAGCTCTAGGCACAGGTGGGTGATAGGTTTCTACTAGACTCGCAATTAAAAAAAAAAAAATATATATATATATGTAATATATATTATTTTGCTTGAAAGGCAGAGTGATAGAGAACTGGTCCACAAGGCCAGGTCAAAGCCAGCAGCTCTATGTTAGCCTCCCATGTGGCCTCATCTTCCGCTTCCCAGGCACATTATTAGCAGGACCTGGATTGGAAGCAGAGCCGCCAGGATTTGAACCTGCCTTTGGATAGGGGATACTGACATTGTGGGTGGTGGTATAACCGACTACTCTTCTGTATTTCCAATCTTGTGTTGGATCTTGGGGCATAGTTTTATTATGCCTTAGAGCCTTCCTAAGCTGAGAAAATACCCTTTCGGCAAATCCTAGCCTTGGATTCACTGCCCTGTCTGCCTTCTAGTTTTTGGCTTCCAAGTATTCCTTCCTTTCCAGAACATTTAAAACTTTTTGATGTCTATCAGGGACCTGTTCTACCTGTCACCAGAAATAGGAGTCTTTTTTTTTTTAAGAGATTTATTTATTTGTTTTTAAAGATTTATTTTTGGAACAAGTCAGATATACAGAGAGGAGGAGAGACAGAGAGGAAGATCTTCCGTTCGATGATTCACTCCCCAAGTGACCGCAACAGCCAGTGGCTGAGCCAATCCAAAGCCAGGAGTTTCCTCCTAGTCTCCCACATGGGTGCAGGGTCCCAAGGCTTTGGGCTGCCTCAACTGCTTTCCCAGGCCATAAGCAGGGAGCTGGATGGGAAGCGGGGCCGCCAGCATTAGAACTGGCAACCATATGGGATCCCAATGCGTTCAAGGCGAGGACTTTAGCTGCTAGGCCAACACGCCGGGCCCAATCGGGACTGTGTCAAAATGGAAAGGACAGGAGAACTTGATATCACACATTGTTCCCTTCCTTTTGCATAAATGGAGTGAAGTTTTGACTCCTGGTTAGTGGGAGAGACAGCCTGCATTTTCAGTGGATTAAAGGCATTTTCTTTGCACAGGATTGATCACTCCAGAAGATCGGAAATACGGAACAACAAATCTGCACTTAGATGTGTCTGATGCAGCCAATGTCATGGTGTATGTGGGCATTCCCAAAGGACAGTGCGAGCAAGAGGAAGGTATGCTGCTGAGGATAAATATGGGGCTGGCTAACTGGGCTGGGACCTGAGGTCTCACATTTGCTTTCTCTCTCTCTAGAAGTCCTTAAGACCATCCAAGATGGAGATTCCGATGAGCTCACAATAAAGCGATTTATTGAAGGAAAAGAGAAGCCAGGGGCCCTGTGGCACATCTATGCTGCCAAGGACACGGAGAAGATCAGAGAATTCCTCAAGAAGGTGAGGAGAGGCACTCTAGCATGTGCTAAATGCATGTCGTGGACTGACTGGCTTGTGGGGGAGGCTGTCACATCCCGGAAAATTGAATGGGCATGTCTGAGTGGGCAGTCTGCAGTGACTCTTCGAAAGTGGTGGCCTGCCTTTATCTGCTCCACGGTGCATTTGAAGATTTTTTTTTTAAAGATTATTTATTAAATTGAAAGGGAGAGACAGAGAAAGTTGTCTATCTGCTGGCTCACTCCTCAGATGGTCACGATGACTGGGTCAGGCCGGGCCAGGCCAGAGCCAAGAGTACTCCATCTGGCTCTCATGTGGCTGGCAGGGCCTAAGCACTTGGGCCATCTCTTGCTCTCCCCGGTGATTTTAAAGGGACTCATGGAAGTGCTCCCATACCAGATGCTGGTGTTGTAGATGAGAGCTTAGCCCTACACTGCACCAGCCCCAGCTTCTATTTTATTGCCTTAAAAGTTTGATCACTTTAGGGGCAGGCACCAGTGTCCCATATGGGGTGCCAGTTCAAGTCGTGGTGGCTCTACTTCTGATGAGCTCCATGCCTGGGCTCTTCCACTTATGTGGGACACCCAGAAGCTGCTCCTGGCTTCAGGTCGGCCCAGCTGTAGCCATTGGGGACATTGGGGAGTGAGTAAATCGGTAGATGGGAGATCTTTCTCTGTGTAATTCTACTGAAAAGTCTGAGGATTGTTGCACAAGATCTCTGTATTTTGGGCAGTTGGAAAAGGGGGAGCATCTTTAGTTTGAACCCTGTTAGATCTCCTCGGCTGACAGGTAGCAGTCATTGACAAAGGGGGATGTTGCTGTTGCCTGGCACCTCAAGGAGTGTGTGTGAGTCTAGGTGCTTCTGAGCAAGGCCCTTGAGTCTATGCTGTCCCAGCTTCAGAAACTAGGATAAGGGCCCAGTGCGTTGGCTTAGTGGCCAAAGTCCTCGCCTTGCATGCGCTGGGATCCCATGTGGGCACCGGTTGCAACCCCGCTTCCCATCCAGCCACCCTGCTTGTGGCCTGGGAAAGCAGTTGAGGACAGCCCAAAGCCTTGGGACCCTGCACCCTTGTGGGAGACCTGGAGGAAGTTCCTGGCTCCTGGCTTTGGATTGGCTCAGCCACTGGCTGTTGCGGTCACTTGGCGAGTGAATCGTTGAACGGAAGATCTTTCTGTCTCTCCTTCTCTGTATATCTGACTTTGTAAAACAATCTGTAGCTATTTGGGGATAAAGAAATAAATAATCTAGCTATTTGGAGAATTATTTCATAACTCAAATGGTTGTTTTCTTGCCTAGAAAGCAACACATAATTTCTAAGAAGCTTGAGCTAGCTGACATTTAAACACCCAGAACTAAATTTTGTTCAAGTCCTCTTTGTGCAAAATATTCAGAAAGTGCCAGTCCTAGCGTGTACGAGGCAACAGCAGGGCTGCCCCATTTTTGTTGGTTGAGTTCCCGTCCATGAGAACTGCTCACCTTGAGTGGCGGCCCTGAGCTGGAAGGCCAAGTGCTCGGTGGCTGCCAGCCCTGGGGGAGAGCCCACCGCCTTCCACTGCTCGGCTGCACAGGGGTCCTTGCTCTGTTCCAGGTATCAGAGGAGCAAGGTCAGGAAAACCCTGCAGACCATGACCCTATTCACGACCAGAGCTGGTACTTGGACCGATCCCTGCGAAAACGTCTTCAGCAGGAGTATGGAGTTCAAGGCTGGGCCATAGTACAGTTTCTCGGGGACGTCGTGTTCATCCCGGCAGGAGCACCACATCAGGCAAGAGCCGCCGCTGCGCTGTCTGTGCTCCCCATATGCCGCCGGTCCTGGGGCTGGCTGGCTGATGGCATTTGGTGTTTTCCAGGTCCATAATTTATACAGCTGTATCAAGGTCGCGGAAGATTTTGTGTCTCCGGAGCATGTGAAACACTGCTTCTGGCTCACTCAGGAATTCCGTTACCTGTCTCAGACTCACACTAACCATGAAGACAAGTTGCAGGTAACAAGAGCACTGCGTGCTGCAGCCTCCGCTCTGGGCAACAGGACGCTTGATGGTTGCACATAGAGTTGTGGCATCTAGTTCCATGATCTCATGTGGAGGAGGAACAAATTTCATCCTGAAAGTGAGATCTGATTTCTTAGTGGCTCTGCTGCCAGCCAGGGTTTTTGTTTTAGATGGAATGATCTGAAAGGTGGAGGGGCGGATCTTCCACCTGCTGCTTCTCTCTCCAAATGTCCATTGTCTGGCCAGGCCTCCCATGTGCGTTGCCTGGGTCCATTAACTCTGCATGCAGTAGATTAACCCACTGTGGCACAACAGCATCCTTCCCTCCCTCCAGGGTCTTGAGCACTGTGTTTAACCTTCAGTGCTGCCATGTCTTTGGAGACCTGAGGTGGCATGCAGTGAATCTCCGGGAATGAAGGGGCGGTAATGATGCCATGTTTGCTGCACCTGGGCATCTGCCTGAGGGACAGGGTGCCGTGACCGCCAAGCTGCAGAGAGGAGCTGGGTGTTCCAAGTGTCCGTCCCCACCTCTCCGCCCCATGCTGTAAGCTGAACCTACAGTACCGGCCTTTCCTGACTCGGGTGCCGTGCCCAACACCCAGTTCTAAGTTCTGACAGGAAGTGAGAAATAAAATATAGTGGGAAAGTCTATTCCTAAAGTGACAGATTTTTATATCTTATGCTCCTGTTTGATGTTTTTTTTTTAAGGTGAAGAATGTTATCTACCACGCAGTGAAGGACGCAGTTGCTATGCTGAGAGCAAGCGAGTGCAATTTCAGCAAGCCTTGACCCCGCACACTGCAAGGACGTTCCCGGCAGCTGTTCACTCTTCAGGCAGGCTTCCTGTGGACTCAGACTCATGTTACCTCATCACCTTTTTTAAACTGTACCCAACCTCAGTCTAATGTATATTTCTAGTGTTTACAGACACTAAGTGTGTATATGGAGGAACTATTTACAGAATATGCATCCAAAAACTGTGACTTTTCTCACCTAGTGCAGAACTTTGACCAAGCTGTAAAACAGAACCTCTTAGCGGCGCTGCGCAGGCCCTGCTCCGCCAGCGTGGCCTCAGCTGTCAGAGCCCTGTGCGGTCACACGGCTGCCCTCCTCTCCCGTCTCACCACCCTCTCCTGCACCCCTGGGCGTCCTGAAGAGCCATGGAGAAAGTGATTGCTAATGATGCAGTTCTTACTGTGTTGCATAGGACTGGCATTATATAGCAGAAACCAACTACTGTACAATTAATTTTTGGGGTTAACCATCTTTAGTTAAATGGAATTTTAATTTAAATGAAGCTTTGCTAATTTTAAGTGTTAAGCATTTTGCATTAAAATATTCATATAATATTTTAGCTCAGCTTATGGTGTTATCCTCTGGTTTGTGTATTCAGGACACCTCTTGTCAAATCAGATGTACGGAAATATTTTAAAAGCAAAGACATTAATTAGGGGGTTTAGTGTCTCTTAGATAAATGTCAACATGAAAATATTCACCCAGCTAGGTGGAAACTCTTGTCAAACTTATACAAAGAAACACTATCATTCATTACTTATACAGATATACCAGAAAGCCAAATAGGCACCAGGTTCAGTAAGTCACAAAAACCTTGTCAGCCTTTTATAATATACTGAGTGTATATACAAAGGAAACATGTCAGAAATGTTAGAATTATACTACCTGCAGTGTCAGTGAAGAACATCCACCAAGTGCCCGGCCTGGGTGCTGCACGGACTGTCGGAGGCCAGGAGAAGCTGGAAACGTTGAAATCAGGATATAAATAAGTAAATCTAGGAGCCTGGTATTTTATCCATGCCACCCAAGTCGGGGACCCAAAAGGGTTGCAGCCTCCTGGCTTCAGTGTGAGCCAGCCCCGCTGTGAGGGCCCCTCGGAGTGAAGCAGCAGCTGGGCTGCCAAGGATTCCCCAGGTCCTTGTAAGGATTAGTCTAGAACTTTCAAATTGCTTTATAGAGTTTGAAGATACTGTAATGAATACTTACTCTGAATTATGTTTAAAGAAATGATTGTGGAAACAAACGTAAAATTATTTCAAAAAATCTTGTGGGAAATGGAATTAAAAGTTTGGTGCAAAAGAATTTAAATCCATGCGTACAAGGGATCTTCAGAAAGCTCATGGGAACTGGATATTTTTCACACCCAAATAGACTTTAATTCTACTTCCCATGAACTTTTTAAAATACCCTGATATGAATCATAGGCTAAAATTAGAAATCTCCCACAGATGGGACGAAAGTTTGGTTGGCTAGAAAAAAAATACAACATGAGAAGACATGAATTTATGAAGAAAACAGAAAAATTAGGTTTAAGTGGTGCTAGAGCTATAGGAATTGGGGTTGGGAGAAATGATATTCACACTGCTTAGGCATCAGACTGATTGAAGTGCCGCTAACAAGGCTAAGTGCAGAGCTCCACTCTGTGAAATACACCGTCATCCTGTAAGATGACCAAGCAGGTGACTAGATCTGGGATTTTTGGCTTTCTGGAGGCACAGCAGCTATGCAAATTTAGTAAGAAAGTGCTTAACCTTCTGAATGTGGCTAGCAACATGGATGCACCAAGACTCCACGCCAGCAGTGTGATGGTTGCGAGATGAGAAGGTCGGTTCTCTGCTCCGTGTGGCGTTGCCAAGCTGGAGCATCCACGGGACGCTAGGTATATGAAATGCAGTTTTTAGTATCTTCAACAACGGGTATCGTGGAGTCTAACCCCATTCCGTGGAGGCTGTAGGTACTTAGCAGCAGCTAAAAGGGAGGAAAACATGGTTTTCAAAGACTCGACGAGGCTGCTGACTCACTCACCAACGCCAGCAGTAGAGGTCAGGAGTAGGTGCTGGGCTCTGGGCTAGCAACACACCTGCTAACAGGTCTGGGACCTGCAAAATTATTTTCCATGCTGTTACATTTCAAGACAGACCCTTGCTGAAAGAACTTTAAGAATCTCCTTAGGAAATAAAATTCTATCATGCTGGAAAAAATACTACACAGGGAAAATTCTAACCTCTGATGAAACAAAAGCGGTATAAAAGTAAGTGCTTTTAGAAATGTAGATAAGCTCTGCTACAATGTGGCCCAGCCTTAAAAATAAGCTAAGTGAAATAGGCTGGACACAAAAGACAGTGGTTCACTTACATGCAGAGATGAAGAGTAACTGACAGTTACAGACTGGGGAGGAGGAGGGGGAGTTACCATTTAACATAGTCTACTGGGTAAATGAACAAGTTCTGCAAATGGACAGCTCTACAGCATTGTAACTGTGCCAAACACCATTAAGCTATACCCTTTAAAAAGCTAAGTCATAAATTTTATGTATGTATATATTACAATAAAATACCTCCTAAGTAGGAAAAAAACCTTTGGAGTTGAATGAGAATATGATACTTTGAAAGAAAAAGGTGATGAAATAAAAAGTCAGTGGGACAGGTTCTGAGCTGGCTGTTAAGGCACCACGTGCCATATCCAACTCCCGACTTCAGCTTCCTGTTAATACTGACTCCCAGAGGCAACTGAGGCTCAAGTAGGTAGGGCACCCCCAGGGAGACCTGCACTCAACTCCCAGCCTGTGGCCTTCGCTGGATGGGCAGGAGCAAAGCAGGAGACCACTGTGATTCTTCTGCTTTTTTTTTTTTGCGGGGAGGAAAAGGTGGATGGTACAAACACAAATGTGTTTTTTGTAAATATTCCAGTAATAAATTACAAACCAACTGACCAGATTAGAAGCTTGACTAGGTTAAAAGTGAAAGTGAAGAAAAAAAATATGCAAACTAATTATATGAAAGCAAAGTATGGTTATATTAATATCAAAAGTAGATTAAGACAATAACTGGAAAGAAAAAACTCCCTGATAAATAAGAACCAATTCAGCAAGAAGATTAGCATAGTGGCTAAAGTCCCTTACACGTGCCAGTGGGCACCAGTTCATGTCCTAGCTGCCCCGCTTCCCCATCCAGTTCCCTGCCTGTGGCCTGGAAAAGCAGTAGTGGATGGCCCAAAGTCTTGGGATCCTGCACCTGTGTGAGAGACCCAGAAGAGGCTCCTGGCTTCAGATCAGCTCCATTGCGGTCACTTGGGGAGTGAACCAGCAGATGGAAGATCTTCCTCTCTGTCTCTCCTGTTTGTGTATCTGCCTTTCCAATAAATATAAATCTTTTTAAAAAATCCTATATAGGTGTGCACTAATAGCACTCCAGAATAGTACAAGGTTCAACAAAGGGGAAATACCTGGTCCCTGCTGGAGACTAACACTTTTTTAAAACGGATAAGGCGGGCCCGGCACGATAGCGTAGTGGTTAAAGTCCTTGCTTGCATGAGATCCCGTATGGGCATCGGTTCTAATCCCAGCAACCCCGCTTCCCATCCAGCTCCCTGCTTGTGGCCTGGAAAAGCAGTTCAGGATAGCCCAAAGCCTTGGGACCCTGCACTAGTGTGGGAGACCCGGAAGAGCTCCTGGATCCTGGGCTTGGATTGGCACAGCCACTGGCTGTTGCGCTCACTCAACAAAAAAGGAGGAAAAGATACATGATATAAAACACAAAAAGATACAAAGCAAAAATCAGTGATACAGGAAACAAGGATATACAGAGTTTTCCAAAGACTACAGTTAAGTCTTTCATGAGGTTGATGGGAAAAAATTAACCCCAGATTCTATGGACATTCAAAGAATGAGACACTGTGAAAAATTCAGTGACTTGAAGAATATGGAGATAAACTCTCACAAGCTTCAGAAACAAGCCAGAAACCCATCTTCATAGTTGCAGCTCTGTAGTTAAAATGTCCTTGGCCCAGTGTTTTCACTGACAGGTGCTTTTACCAGTATTATAGAACAGCAACCAGTATTATAGTCTCCACCCCCATGCCAAGGCCACTTGGCCTTCCTGCTATTCTCACAAGATACTTGAGGCTGAGTAATGTACAAAGTCCAGCTCCAGTGACCAGGCTATTTGTTGCTCGGCCAGAAGGAGGGCTTTTGCTCCAATTTCCAGTTTTAGTCTCCTGAAGTGCTCCTTACCACATTCACTCACCATGCTGCTGACGGCAATACCCAGGTTTTCTGCCGCCTTTTCCAAGCTCTCCCGACCTTTTCCCATTACCCAGCTAAACCTTTCCACATTTTCAGATATCGAGTTACCAACAGCTCTATTGCTTTGTTTCATACTGGTGCTATGAGACCATTTTCTGTTGCTGTAACAGAATATTTGACTCTGGATTCTTAAGAAAATGTTTTTGAGGGCCCAGCACAATGACTCAATGACTAAATCCTCACCTGGCAAGTGCCAGGATCCCATAGGGATGCTCCACTTCCCATCCATCTCTCTGCTTATGGCTTGGGAAACAGTGGGGGATAGTCCAAGCCCTTGGGATCCTGTACCCATAGAAAAAGTTCCTAGCTTCTGGTTTTCTGATCAGCTCAACTCTTGCCATTATGGCCATTGGGCAGTGAACCAGCTAATGCAACACCTTCATTCTGTCTCTCCTCTCTGTGTGATCTGCCTTTGCTATAAAAATAAATCTTAAAAGAAAAAAAGAAAAGAAAAACGGAAAATTTGCAGAGGCCAGCACCAAGGCAGAGCAAGTTAAGCCTCAGTTTGCAGCACTGGCATCCCATATGGGCATCAGGTCTAGTCCTGGCTGTTCCACTTCTGATCCAGTTCCCTGTTTATTGCATGGGGAGGCAGCAGTCTTGGGCCTCTTGTAACAGACCTGAAGGAAGCTCCAGATTGGCCCAGCTCCAGTCACTGTGGCCACTTGAGCGTGAACCAGTAGACGACAGATCTCTGTCCTCTCTGTAACTCTGCCTTTTAAGTAAAAACATATTTTTGAAAATACTTTTGTTTTTAAAAGTCAGATTTACAGAGAGGAGGGACAGAAAGATCTTCTATCTGTGGGTTCACTCCCCAAGTGGCCACAGTGGCTAGACCTGAGCCAATCTAAGCCAGGATCTTCCTCCAGGTCTCCCATCTGGGTTCAGGATCCCAAGGTTTTGGGCTATCCTTTAGTGCTTTCCCACGCCACAAGCAGGGAGCTGTAAGGCAAGTGGAGCAGCTGGGATACAAACCAGTGCCCTGCGCCCGGCGCAATAGCATAATGGTTAAGGTCCTCGCCTTAAACATGCTGAGATCCCATATAGGCACCGGTTCTAATCCTGGCAGCTCTGCTTCCCATCCAGCTCCCTGCTTGTGGCCTGGGAAAGCAGTCGAGGATTGCCAAAGCTTTGAGACACTGCATCCGCGTGAGATACCTGGAAGAGCTGGTTCCTGGCTTCGGATTGACTCAGTACCAGCTGTTGTGGTCATTTGGGGAGTGAACCATTGGAAGGAAGATCTTCCTCTCTGTCTCTCCTCCTCTCTGTATATCTGCCTTTCCAATAAAATTAATAAATCTTAAAAAAAAAAAACAGTGCCCATATGGGATCCTGGGGCATGTAAGGTGAAGACTTTAACCACTAGGGCACTGCACCTGGCCCATCAAACAAAACTTTTTAAAAAACTACATTGCTCACAGTTTTGAAGGCTGAACATCCAGGGTTGAGAAGCTCTACTGATTCAGTGTCAGGTGAAGGACTTCTGGTGACATCAGAACATTGCAGATGGCATCACGGCAGGAATGTATGAGAGAAGAGAGCAGTCATGAGACAGGTCACTGTCCAGGATCCCCAGTGACCCAAACCCCTACCATTACATCTCACCTCTTGGGGCTGCCGCCTACAATACTGGCAGCCCATACGGGCACTGGTCCGGGTCCACTTCCAGTCCAGGTTCCTGCAATGCACCTAGGAAACCAGCAGATGACGGCCCAAATGCTTGGTGCCTTGAAACAAGGTCTCACCTTCAAGCACTCTTTACACAAAGACCATCCTTAATTCATTCACCAGTAATACAAAAGTTTCAAGGACCAAACCCCTAACATATGAGCCTCTGGAGAAACAACAAACTAAATTCAGCATTTCAGTTTGACAACGATTCAAAAATCCTCAGCAAGAGTTGCACATTCTCTCATATCAGTATCTACAAAGATACACATAGCCCCAAAGAGACACACAAATACAACATGATCATATAGGGGTTATCCTGGGAATCAGAAAGACGGGTTTAACATTTGAAGATCAAATTAAGACAAGTCAGCGGAATCAGGGAGAAAAAATGCATTATTTCAACAGATGGGAGCTGGATGGGAAATGGAGCTGCTGAGATTAGAACCGGTGCCCATATGGGATCCCGGAGCGTTCAAGGCAAGGACTTGAGCCACTAGGCCACGCCTCTGAGCCCAGTTCCAGCTTTTTTATGTGGCTCATTTATACTTCTGAAAATTCTCATTGTGTTCACACAGCCTTCCTGATTTCACCACTCCAGGTTTTAGGCAGCCTGTCTTCAGGATTCAGCAGTCATGTTTTGCTATAGTACTATGTGTTGCTTTTCTCCCACAGAAGTTCCAGGTTAGGTAATCCAGAGATGAACACTGTGTTGGTCCCCAATACAGATCACGACAGGCAAACATGGCCTTTTCAATGGGCTGCTGGCTACAAGCTGCCGAGCTGCTGTGTGCAGGTAAGGTAGGTAAAAATGCCACCAAGCTCTCTTAGTATTTCGGTTCCTTTTTCTAGTCATCATTTGCTGGACTGCTGTGCACCCGTCTTTCCAAAGTTCTGACAACGTGGGTTCTAGCACTTTTTGGTTTTCATCTTTCTCTGCAGGGATGGGGATTTTACCATTTTGCTCATACCCCGCATTTCTGAGACAGCAATAATGTATAGAAATTCCTTAGCCTGAATTAAGGCATTTCCCTACTAGGGCCTATTAGACTTGCATTTCTGAAATGATTTGGGGCTGGGAATTGTTTATACTGTTACCACCAAACTTGTTGGTCAAACAGAGAAAGAGGATATGAATGGTTGTAAGACGCTAATAAGAAACCTGTTTGATTTTCACCAAAATTTCTAAGTTTATTTCATTGTGAGATCCCATTTTACAGGCCTCAGAGGTTAGCTACTGACAAGACCAGCCACCAGGACAGCCCGAGAAGCAGCCTCAGAGCCTCCGATGGTAAGCTGCTGTTCTTTTCCCACAGTTGTTCTATTAACTGCTGTTTACAGGGTTGAGGAGGGGCAAGGGCAGTGATCAACCATGTTTGAAAACTCCCTTTCTGGACCTTGAAACAAGAACACAGAGTCCCCAAGGGCATGTAGGCTATTAACTGCGCTCACCAGGAACAGTGGCTGGGGCAGGGAAGGCCTGGCAACAACCGGCCCAGAGTGAGCTGCTGGATGACCATAGCAAGCCAGAAAGTGGTTTCTCAAGAATAAACTGCACTTGAAAACCAACCGGGTTGCTAACAGAACAACAGTTGTGTGTGCCTTAGGGACTGACTGAGTGGCTCTGGCAGGGTCAGGTGAGATGATACTGGGATGAAATGGGTCAGACCACCTGAGGCAGAGACAAAGTTGACAGGCTGAGCAATCTTCTATGGCTAAGACAGTATCTGGCCCACTTTGTTTCAAATGGTGTCTGATAGTCTCTGAGAGTTAAATAAACACCTGGCAATAAGCTCAAAATGCTTTACTCAGCTTGAAAACGGGAAATAAGCATGACTTCTCCAAAGATTCAAAACCAGTCAACTCTGTTCAGGCCATCTGATTTGAATGTGGAGCAAGGCTGTCGTTATTGACGGGCTGTCCAGCTGCTCAGTGAACAAAGTCTGATTGTCATATAAGGAAAAAAACCACTCATTCTACAATCTCAATAGCCAATGAAAAAAATTAGCAGGACTGGATTAACTGCAACCACGAAACAGTAACAGTCAATACTGCAGGTATGTCAGTTCTGTGCAACTGGACTCCAGGCATCTCAACAACTGAGTTTGAAGCTTAAATGCAGAGAGGCCAAAAAGACAGGATGTTCAGCACAACCCTGAAAGGGAATAAAGTCACAGGAGGGTTGCTACTCAACCAAGACTTACCACACAGCTGCAGCAATCCAAACACACGGTGGCACTGGTGGAAGAACAGAAAATCGATAAAAGGAACACAACAAGAAGTCCAGCAAGACTCCCACAAATACACCAAACCAACCCTTCCCAAGTCAGAGAAGACAACATAATGGGGAAAATGACATTCTTTTTCACCAGTGGTGCTGAACTGGACCAGGTTGTAACACCCTTCCTATTTGTCAGCTTTCCATCACTATAAATACCTGAAACAACCCAACTTTATCATGGAAAGATATTAACTTGGGCAGTTTCTAAAGGTTTGAGAACAAGACTAGACCAACACCGGACTGAGGATGGTGGATGGCCAGGGTAGGATGTATATGCAGCAAGGATCACACTGAGTCGGGGTGGAGAAACTGTGCCACTTTCAGAAGTTCACAGCATTTTCAGAGCCACATACCCAGTGCCCATGAGCCTCCTGCTAGGCCCAGCCTCCTAGCCATAACTAGACTGCATTCCCCCAATCCTGGTTGCATTAATCCAAAATCCTGTTTAAGTATGGAAGCCAAATTACACCACATGCCCAAAAAACTAATCATAAACACATCAGAACTACAAGCAAAATATAACACTTTAACTCTTCCAAGCTGACAGAAAAAAACCTGGACCTTGGATTTGGTGATGACTTAAAAACATCAAAGGCACAATTATCAAAGGAATAATCAATCAGCTGGATTTAGTAAAAAATAAAGCTTCTGTCTGTGAGATACTGTGTAAGGAGAATGACAAGACAACCCCAAAGCTGGCATATTTTGAAAATACTTTTCTGATAAAGGACATTTACCTTAAATATACAAATAACACTTAAAATTCAATAATCTGGAAAACAATCCAATTTAAAAAATGGACAAAAGACCTGGACAGATCCTTAGCAACAATTATATAAAGAGTAGATGCGGGCCCGGCGTGATAGCATAATGGTTAAAGTTCTCGCCTTGTACATGCTGGGATCCCATATGGGCGCCAGTTCTAATCCCGGTAGCTCCACTTCCCATCCAGCTCCCTGCCTGTGGCCTGGGAAAGCAGTCAAGGACAGCCTAAAGCCTTGAGACCCTCCACCCACGTGGGAGACCCAGAAAGAAATTCCTGGCTCCTGGCCTCGGATCCACGCAGCACCAGCCGTTGCAGTCACTTGGGGAGTAAATCATCAGATGGAAGATCTTCCTTTGTCTCTCCTCTCTTTACATTTGCCTTTCCAATAAAATAAATAAATCTTTTTAAAATAAAGGAAAAAAAAAGAGTAGATGTTAAACACTATGTCATTAGGTAGCTGCAGATTAAAAGAACAATGAGGTGCCACTACAAGCTTCTCAGAATGGCCAAAATCCAGACCATTACAGCAACAAATGCTGGTGTGAGCGAGGAGCAAGAGGAACCCTCCTTCACTTTGGTGGGAGTACCAATGGTACGGCCGTACTGGAAGAGTGTGTGGCAGTCTTCTCTAAAATGGGACGCACACTTACCACAGGACCCTGCAATTGCATTCCTTGGTATTCACCCCAATGAAGAATAAGAATGCACACATACTTATAGCAGCTTTATTCATAATTAGCAAAACTTGGGAGCAACCCAAGATGTACACAGGTGCATGGATAAAATTATGGTACATCTAGACAATGGAATAATATCCTGTCCCAGAAGGAAGTGAGTTGTATCAAGCCATGAGAAATCCTGGAGGAAACTTAAATGTGTAACAAGACATGAGGGGGAAAAAAAAACCTGTCTGAAAAGGCTACAAACTATATGACTCCAACTATAGCACATTCTAGAAAAGGCAAAACAATGGAGACAGTGAGAAAGGCCAGTTTAGTGGGAGTGAGTGTTAGCAGGTGGAGCACAGCATCCTTAGGGCTATGACACTATTCTGTACGACACTACGATGGCATATATGTGGCATACACATAAATGTGTGTGTGTGTGAGCGCGCAAACCCATAGAACAAACACCTAATGGAAACGCACGGCGGGCCCCATGGTAACGTGTAGCACTGGAGTAGGGACACCAAGGAAGGTGGACAGTGCGTGAGAGGCAGGGGCGGATCTGGGAACTTGGGGTGTTTGGCTCAGTTCCGCTGTGACCCTTCACTTACAGGTGCTAAAGAAAAGCAACTAAATCCTGCAGCTGAAGGCAAGAGCCAACAGGAGACTCCTCTGGTTTGAACACTACTATTCTGTGCCAGAGTGGAAGGAGCGTGCTATTTCAGGATCTCACTGCAAAGCTTCCGAAGGAGACAGCTGGGCATATCTTGCTGGGCATGTTGCTGCCCGGCTGCTTAGTGCACACACAAAGCCTGGACAGAGAGATGTGATCTGAACCCAGAATCTATGCTTCCTGTGGGGTGGGATATTTACATTAGCAAGTGGAGCCATTCTCTTTACTGATAAAGACTGAAAAATCACATATTCCAAACAGCTTCATAAATTGCCACACACACACTAAATGTTCCTACTGAATGATTTAGAAGATATCTTAAGAACATCCCAGGTGTGAGAGAACTGCTTCTGACGCATGACCACACTCACCCCAGCACTGACAGGCAGCGGCCATGGCTCAGGCCCAAGACAAGCAGCTCCAAGCTGGGTCAGGCCACGTGCGAGTGGAGGAGCCCTAATGCAAATCCACAACTTCCTGTTCTGGGAGCAAACTGCCATGGGGAGGAAGTGAGGCAAGCTGTAAATACAGCCACCTACACCCAGGACATAACACAGCCAGCTGAGTGCCAGCACATGGGACAAAACTGCCAAGTCTCTCCTGGTTCACCATGTGACAGAAGAGCGGCAGCTCCCAGTGGGCAGAAGCTACTCCCATTGGGCATGTATGGCCCATGGGCCTGGTCAGAGCACTTCCTCTCATTTCCAGGTCCATGGAGGAAACAGCCTGCTACAATGCAACCAAACGTTAAAGCAGAACTTTATTAAAGTCCATGGATATAGTGTTTTACAGACAAAAAATGGAGAGTTCTCAGCCCTCCACCGATCCCCTCAGAGGGAACTGACTACGTGGCCCTCCCCCTGAAAGGATCCTTCCGCTGTTCCAGCGCCTGAGAAAGATGCGTTTAATGACACCACCTGGAGAACAACAATCCCTTGGGAATCCCCAAAACCTCTGCAGAGAGCATAAAGAGATGAGCAGAGAACCTTCTCCTGGGTGCGGCGCCTCCACAAAGGTGTAGTGCAAGAAAACAGGAAATGGCGGCTCTTGAGGAGTGTGTGTGCAAGCAGCAGTGGGCCTAGCTGCGGAGTGTGGCCAGGCGTGACTGCATGGCCTCCAGGGCCTCTTCCTCTTCCTCCTCGTCTTCAGATGCAGCCATTGCTCCTGGTGGCTCTGGCTCCGGAAGGGCGTCGGTCACCTTACTGGGTGCTTTACCCAGGGCCCCTGAGAGAGAGAGAGCAGACAGGCTGTCTTCAGGAGGAGTACCCCAATCTCTGCTAACTGGGCCACCCCAACAGGATCTGAGGGCAGACATGGGGTAGCAGGCCGACTGCTACAGTGGGGTTTGTTCACTGCGACAAACATGCTAACAGCATCCTTCTAGTGACACCAAAGTCACACCAACTATGGATCTTTCAGAATCTTGCTTCTCAGCCCCTAAGGTAAGCTCATGGGCCTTACAAAACTAACTTTGGATCTGTCTAAATAAATAATTTAATTATTGTTGGTTTGTTAATTCTAAAATAATAATCTAAGTAAATAAATCTAAATAAACTGTATTTAAATCTTCAGAAAATGTGTTCTTAATCACTCCTAACACCTTAAGTGGACAAAGAAAAAATAAATCTTGTTTTCTTATTAAAGTTCAGAAAATGCACAAGTTTATAAAACTTATTGATCATAAGAGACAACTTTATTCATCCTTTCACTTTCTTACAGACATTTTCTACACAAATGAGTTTAGTAACCAGGCTGTTTTCACATAATTATGAACATCTTCCTATGTCCGAGGAATATGTTCTTATATCCATTTATCACAATATAATATTCCACTAAAATGGACATAATACAACGGAGTTAACCAGTATTCAATTACTGGGCATTGAGCTTGTTTCAAACTTTTCAGTATTCTAAATGATGATTCTCCAGATACCCTAGCGCTAATTCCTTCAGCATATCTCATTATTTCATTAGCGTCAGCTCCCAGAAATTAACCTGCTAGGACAGGAGCTTTTGTTAGCCAACTGCCAAACTGCTTTCAAGAAAACCTGTTCCAACTAAAATTTCACAACATCAGTAATGAGAGAAATTGTCCCTGTGCAATTACGAAAGCTCCAGAAATTTAAAAACTCTATCTTTGTGTTTTCTTTTAACTATGATCACAAATATACTTACTTTTTCAAAAAATAATTTGTATACTCTAATGTTCAAATATAGAAGACAGGAGCCTAAAGAAAGACTTGTAGTGAACATAGCAATATAGAAAGAGGGGCAAAAAGGGATGAAATCAATGGTTATACCTGCTGTGATTTCAAACAGAATTCTGTCGATTTCCATTTCTGCTGCCTCCTCCATTTCTTCCTGGTCGTCCATGCTCTCAAAGGTGTCCTCCAACATTTCCTCTATGATCCCAGCCTGCACACACAACATGTCACTTCGTTCAGCTGCGACAGCTGTCTCTCTCAGAGAGCCCAGGACCCCAATCTAGATCAACCCCTGGTCTTCCCAAGTCCAGCCCACTCTTCCAGGCACTGACCAGGGGACAACTGGCCAAAGCAAAGCCAGGACGCCATATTCTTTGCCCAGCCAAGGCCCACAGGGAAACAGCTCTCTGCAGAGCTTCCCAAAGCAGCCCGGACCACGAGGGTAGCACTTGGAGAAAAACTTGCTGACAGGCACATGCATGCCCTTGAGCAGGTATGGAAGGCCCCTGCCCTAACACTGCAAACAGGATCCGGGACTGCAGGGGTTGAAATGTGTGAAAACTGGTTGGTGCCATGGCTGACACCACTGTGCTAACAAAGACAACAGGCTGGGAATCAGGAAAAGCCTCAGAATCCCCAGGGATGCCTGGGTTGCCACTGCTGGCCCAGGGTTATCTGCTGCTGGGCCTGCAAAGACTCATCAACTCGCCCACTCCTGAGAGAACAAAGGCACAGCAAAGTGGAGACCCTTCACCAAAATCCCTGTCCCTGGGGGCCTGCAGCAGTGAGCCAGGCCCCCCCCCCCCCGCCTGGCCCCACAGCAAGACTCTGAGGTCTTCCCACCTAGCAGGCTCCTCAGCTCTCAGGTAAGAGTACCGAGCATTCTGCGCTTCCAAAGCAAAGACTCAGAGCAGCATCTTTCATGTCAAGTCAGGGGCTGCCCAGAAGGCCGGGCAGACCATGTGCAAAAGGGGCTAGCTGGTTCTGGGGTGGGCAGAGGAAAACACAAGTTCAGGCTTTTGAGAAGCTGCCAGAAAAGTCAAACGAGTTCCTTGCTCATGAGAGCCTTGAGGTTCTAATCAATCAAGTCAAGGAGCTTCCAGAAGGAGCAGCTTGGGCCTGGCTCCTTTTTACCCAGTCCAGATCCAACTCTCACTGACCAGGCCAACAAAATCAAATCTAAAGCACCCCTCAACCCCGCTTTCAGACCACCAGGTGAAATTTCATGGCAGGCTCTAGCTGCTTCCCTATCCTGCCCATTCTCAGCTTCTTTCCTCCCAAGCAAAATGAACACACAAACAAGTTCACATTCATGGTCACCTGGGTGGTGCCCGCGGCCTGGCAAAATGGAAGTTACCTTAGTGCTGGGCTATGCTAATGATGACTCAGTAAACACTTGCTAGTTGGTTAAAAGAACCACCCAGAAGCCTCACTGCAACACACACAGTAGGGGCAAAAGCTGTCACCCACTCACTCAGTAACCCCTCATCGTCAGATTCCTGCCCTGTGACACATAAGACAGGAGGGAAGTGTGCGGATCTGGACTCCCACAGGGGCTGCACTCAGCTAGCCCAAGCCACTGTGGGCAAGCCTGCCCCTGAGTCTCTATGGCCCCGTACTTGGACATCACTGTGAAAGGGACTCCGATTCTACAAAGCACTTCCTTTGGATTTCGGTTACTGGGCGAGTTGTAATGAGCATGCCCATTGCTGACTAGCTCTGTGTAAATACTCAGCAGCACCCTGGGAGCAAGACATCCGAACACCATTTTAAGGGACACATTCTCCTTACCTCCTGCCTCCTGCCTCCAATTTCATTCCAAATACCTGGGTCCTGGGCTTTTGGCTTTTTTTTTTTTTCAATCCTTATTTTCATTTGAGACTGCCCCTCTTTCCCCACCTACCAGGTTCACGCCTCAAATATGTGCAATGGCCAGGGCAGCTCTAGTTCTATTTACTAAAGTTGCTTTTTCACGAATTTTCTTCCAGCCGCTCTGGCCCATGCTCCATAACCCTGTATACAATACAGGTGCACAGATGAAATTCCCCAAGGAGAAGGGAAACACTTTCTACACATGAATCCTACGCAAGAATCTGAGGTGTACTCATGGCAGCCAGGACACAGGTTAGAAACACAGAGAGCATCGGTACAGGGACCTCCCATCACTGCTTCCTCTAGAAGACGAGGTGACAAGGTCAGGCACCAGTGCTCCAACTGCAGCGCTGCACTGAGAGCTGAAGCCGCTCTAGGCAAGCTTAGCTGGTGGACTGAGGTCTCTTCCTTCTGTATAAGCAGGGGATACAAACATCCAGCTTCCCGGGGAGGGTGGGAGCCAGCTAGGAGAGCAGGTACAATGCACCATTGGCTGGGAGTGCTCAGCACCGAGGTCTTGCTCACCCAGTCCCTGTCCAAAGGCCACCAGAACAGGCAGGTCCCACCAGCCCTGACCCTAGCTTGTGTGCTTTCTGTCTGGTTCCCAACCTCGCCTCTTTTCAGTCTAAAACACAGGTCAGTGAATCACAGTCCAGTTCACACCTTATCTGGTGTGCTACTGTTTTTGTAAATAACAATTTACCTGTCATCTATGGCTGCTTTTATACTACATGAGTGGCTTCAGAAAGCAGATGTGTGGAGCAGAAAACACGTTTCTCATCCAGCCTTTTCCAGCAAAAGCACACCAATCCCCAGCAGCAGGTGGCAGGACCAGGGTTCCTTTTGAGCTCCTGCTGGAGCCTGCAAGCTCTGTTTAAATAGCTGCTCCCTGGTCCTCCCTCAGAGGTCTAACACACAAGTGTTTCCTTTAAGAAACATTCTCTGCCGCACTCAGGTGACAGAATTCCAACCCGCCTTAACAGCTGCTGGTCTGTCTTCAAGGTCATTTCCGGCAGCTGCAGTCCGCCTACTGCCCCCTGGCCCATCCCTAGCCCTTGCCACTTGCTGATTGGCAGGGACTCCTGAGTGCTCTGGAAGAGGAAGTAAGGCCTGCTCAGGTCACCTTCATCATCTCTTTGGACAGCTCCCTCATGGTGGCCTGGATTTCCGGGATCTTGACGAGGCTCTGCATGGCCCTCATCACCTCTGTGCTCTTCTGCAGGGAGCCAGCCACGCGCAGGACCGCTGAAAGGGAAAGGCTGCAGTCAGGCAGGCCCGAGCGGCAGGCGGGAACCCAGCAGACGGCCGAACATGCAGTCACACATGTGCCCTAAGGAGTCACATGATCAAGAGTGATCCTTCCAAACTGCAGGCTACCTGGGCTCCTACAGGTGCCAATTCTCCAAGCATGCACGACCGGCCGACCTGGAGAGGGAGCTAGAGGCCTGAGCTGACCTTTAGGGAATGACACCAGGTCACAATGACCATAATAACCGAGGACAAATCACAAATAGGAGGAACCTTGTATGGATCACACTGGCAAAGAGGTAGCCACAGGCTACCCATGCAGCTGCCCAAACACCAGCGCAGGGGCACAGGGTCTACTCTGTAAGAATCTGTGTCACTAGTCCCCCTGGAAAGCGAGAAGAACCAGGGTAAGACAACCAGTATGTGCAGATACATCAGGGGGCTACAGCTCCTCATAGAGAAAAACCTGTAGTTTGAGGTCATATACAAAAGAATATCTGCTTGATAAGAAGTTACAGCAGTAGCAGAGGAAAGATCTTTAACAGGTCCAAATAAAGGTCCAGACACTGTCCTAATCTATTTAGGAATCTCATGAGATGGAGACTCCTGGGAATTGTTTTACAACATGCCTGCTCCAGCCCTGGGGGGCCAAGGAAGCCAGGAGTCAACCCTGCATTCACAACTTTTTTTTAAAGATTTATTTATTTGTATTGAAACATCAGATATACAGATAGGAGGAGAAACAGTGGGTGCAGAATCCTAATCAAGGCTTTGGGCCAGCCTCGACTGCTTTCCCAGGGCACAAGCAGGGAGCTGGATGAGAAATGGGGCTGCTGGGATTAGAACCGGCGCCCATATGGGATTCTGGCATGTGCACCCACATGGGAGACCAGGGAGGAGCTACAGACTCCTGGTTTCAGATTGGCTGAGCTCTGATCCACTGCTGCTACCTGGGGAGTGAGCCAGCTGACAGAAGATTGTTTTTTCTCTTTTTCTCTGTAAATCTGCCTAATTAAAAAAAAAAAAAAAAACTTTAAAAAAGAAATGTACAAATACCCAAAGTAATCTACAGATTGAATGCAATCCCTATCACAGCCATATATGAAAAAATACTGATTGTCACTAAACATCAGGGAAAGGCAAATCAAAACCACAGTGAGAGGCCTGGCGTGATAACCTGGTGGCTAAATCCTCACTCTGCATGCGCTAGGATTTCATATGGGTGCTGGGAAAGCAGTCAAGAATGGCCCAAAGCCTTGGGATCCTGCACCCATGTGGGAGATCTGGAAGAAGTTCCTGGCTCCTGGCTTTGGATCGGCACAGCACCAACTGTTGTGGTCACTTGAGGAGTGAATCATCAGACGGAAGATCTTCCTTTCTGTCTCTCCTCCTCTCTGTACATCTGACTTTCCAGAAAAGTAAATAAATATTTAAACAAACAAACAACAACTGAGATTGGGCTTCCGGAGGTGGTGCAGTTTTGAGGGCTCCTCTGCTGCCTTCCAGAGGGAGCACATGCCAGCACCCACACCTTGGAAGTCCACGCCCCATGTGCGATCTCCATTTCTGCTCAGCACAGCACAATGACAGAAGCATGCATGCATGTGTGCACACATACACATACAAAGAAAAATGTTTTTCTTCAGTCCATAAGAAAAAAAAAGTATGGCAGATAAAAATTATTTCATAATTTTAAAAAAGAATGAGAAGTCACAACCTGCAAGAAGGTACCTGCAAAACACATCTGGTAAACATACATAGATAGATCAAACATAGATCAATTCTTAAAACTCAATAATAAGCAAGCAACCTGATTTTAAAAATGGCTCACAAAGCAGATACACAAATGGCAAATTAGCAAACAAGAAGACACTCAAGTTAGAATGCAAGGTAAAACAATAAAGTGCTATGAACAGACAAAAGCCAGATCCAATGCTGGCGGGGGGGGGGGGGGTGCAGCAACAGGAACTCTGCAGCCACTCTGGAAAACAGTTTGACCATTTTTTCCAAAACTAGCCATGGACTGACCATAATGTAGCAGGTATACTCCTTGGCATTTATACACATGAGTTAAAAGCTTGTTTAAAAAACCTGCATGTAGATGTTTTTAGCAACTTCATTCATGACAGCCAAATCGGAAGCAACCAAGATGTCCTTTAATAAGTGAAATGATAAATAAATTGGTTTTATTCACAAACTGGAATATTTTTAGTGCTAAAAATCAGCTGTCAAGTTACTGAAAGACAGGGAAGGAAACCGAGATGGCAGCTGAGTAAGGCAGCAATGTGCACAGCTCTTCCTGCACCAGACCTTCTTCCCAAGGCCCACGGTACCCAGGGTGAGAACACAGTGCCTTGTTTTAGCCTAGGAAAAGTCACACTGGAGGAAGGAGGACGCAAAGAGTTGCATGCAGTATGTCTCTCCAGCTTCTTGTTGTTGGGGAGGAGAATCCACACCATGCCTACTACATACAAATCCACGCCCAACAAGCCATCACGGCATTCCGCACTGCCAACCTCGTGAGGGCTGGTATGCACCCCAAAAGTTGTGCAGGATCAGAGGACTGTGAATCCCAACTGAGACCCAATTTAGCATGAGCCTGGTGGCCAAGAGGCAGCCTTTATCAACTTTCCCCAATCTCTGATCACACAGAAGGAACCACATGTCTGTGGCTTGGGACTCAGTCCAGGGTGGAATGGTAAAATTCAACACTGGACACACACTAGTAGCCGCTGCCCCAATGTCAGTGCCTGTGGGTGGGCAGAGTCTCTAGACTTGGCCTAGCACTGGGAAAAGGCCAGCATCCTGGGATGGGAGTGGGGGGTGAACTTGTTTTGGCACATGTTACTGCCAGCCTCATGCAGACCTGCTGTGTACCTTGGAGATGACACCAGGTCTGCCTGCTGTGAGAGCTAGCAGTGCCATGCGTCACATCAGACTGGGCAGCCTCTGTCACCCTTTCTTTAATCCTTGGGCAAACAGCAAGGAACCACAGCACTGTGCCAGCCAGGCTGGTAAAACCCACCATCAAGCACATCCTAACGGTTCTTATCTTCAGGCCAGTGCTTGTGGATGGAGTCCTGTGGCCCCAGCTGATGGGACCCACACTGTAGCGAGCATCACCAGGCGACTTAAGTGGTCCTGGGCTGTGAGTTTGCCTCAACCACACAGAGACCATCCTGCACTGTGCTCTGTACCATGCTGGTCTACTGGGCTGTGGGTTCTGGGCGTGCCCTGGCTGTGGAAAGGTTCGCAAGACAGACTATCTCTTCTTTTAATAACTTACTTATTTGAAACAGAGAGGGTGAAGAAGCGAGAGAACCTTCCAACTGCTAGTTTACCCCCTAAATTGCTACAACAGTCAGGGTCAAAACATAACATGGGTGGCAGGGGGCTCCAAGTATTTGAGCCTTTGGCTGCTGCTTTCCCAGACACATTGGCAGACAGCTGGATCGAAGTGCAGCACCAGAGACATCACCCATATGGGAGATGCAGAAAAAGTCCAGGCTCTTTTTTAAAAAAGATTTATTTTTATTGAAAACGCAGATATATAGAGAGGTGCAGAGACAGAGAGGAAAATTTCCCATCCAATGATTCACTCCCCAAGTGGCTACAATGGCTGAAGCTGAGCCAATCTGAAGCTAGGAAGCTGGAGCCTCTTCCATGTCTCCCACAAGGGTGCAGGGTCCCAAGCTTTGGGCCGTCCTCGACTGCTTTCCCAGGCCACAAGCAGGGAGCTGGATGGGAAGCAGGGCTGCTGGGATTAGAACCAGTGCCCATATGGGATCCCAGAGCATTCAAGGCGAGGACTTTAGCCGCTATCGTGCTTCCACCACTCCCCCCACCTTTTTTTTTTTTTTACAGACAACACACAATCATGTTCTCCAGGTAGAGAATCTAAGATTCTGCAAGCTGTAAGAGAAAAAAAAAAAAAGCATCCCGATTGACCTAACCAAGTGTTTCTCAGCACACCTCACAAGACAGGAAGGAATGGGGCAAAAAGTTTGAGTACTAAAGAAATGAAACTGCCAACCATGAATACCTCATCCGGCAAAGCTGTCCTTCAGATGTGACAGATATTCCCAGTCAAAACAGAAGAGATTGTATTACTACCAGACCCAATTCGAGAAATACTAATAATGGGAGTTATTCAAATTGAAAGAAAAGACACACTAACCAGGAAAAAAGAAAACATCAGAAGGTAGAAAATTCACTGGTAAGTTATGTCTAAAATTTCAGGAAACATGGGACATAAACCACAGCTTTAATATGAAACCTAAAAAGTAAAATAATAAAAAAAAAACTAGTGAGAACTACACTTACATGCTAAGAGACAGGCAATACTGAAAGGTAAAATGGCACATCAAAAACCCAATTTGTGGGGAAAAATGGAAAACAAGCATAGTGGTTTTTTTTAAGGTTTATGTATTTTTATTGCAAAGTCAGAAATATAGAGAGAGGAGGAGAGACAGAGAGGAAGATCTTCTGTCCAACAATTCCTCCACAAGTGACAACAGCTGGTGCTGCGCCAATCCAAAGCCAGGATCCAGGAACTTCCTCCAGGTCTCCCACATGGGTGCAGGGTCCCAAGGCTTTGGGCCATCCTTGACTGCTTTCCCAGGCCACAAGCAGGGTGCTTGACGGGAAGTGGGGCAGCCAGGACTGGAACCGGTACCCATATGGGATCATGGCACCTTCAAGGCAAGGACTTACCTACTGGGCTACCGTGCTGGGCCCATAGTGTTCTTTATTTGTTAGTTCTTATCTCCCCTTTTTGGGTTTCTTGCCCAATATTCATAATTAATGGTCAGCTTGCTTTCAAAGTAGATTGTCATTACCAAAATAAGTTTTTAAACAAGTTCACAGTAACTGTAAAGCAAAAATTTGTAATGGACTTACTAAGAATAAGAAAGAAATCAAAACACTACAAGGGGCTGGTGTTGTGTGATAGCACTTTAACTCACCACTGGATACACTGGCATCCTATACGAGTGCTGGCTGAAGTCCTGGCTGATCCACTTCTGATTCAGCTCCCTGTCCATGCACCCAGGAAAGCAACAGCCCAACTGCTTGGGGCCCTGTTACCCACATGTGGAACCCAGATGAGGCTCCAGGCTCTTGGCTATGGCCTGGCCCAGAACCACTCACTGCAGCCTTCTGGAGAGCGAATCAAGGAATCAGTGGATCAGTCTCTCCTCCTTTGTGACTCTACATTTCAAATAAGTAAATAAGTCTTTTAAAAACAACAACAAATCGCTTCTCTGCCTTTTGGCTAAGATCAAGTGTAGTAAAAACAACAACAAAAAAAGCACACTACCAGAGAAAAATCACTTAATAGAATCACAGTATAGTTAGAAAACAAGTATTAAAATGGAAGATTTTATGTATCAATAACTAACTACCTTAAATGTAAACAGGAACTCATTTCATCTCTGAGAACATAGAATGATAGTAAAAGGGGCAACTGGCGCCATGGCATAGTAGGTTAAGCCTCCACCAGTTTGAGTCCTGAATGCTTCATTTCTGATCCATCTCCCTTCTGATAACCTGGGAAAGCAGAGGAGGATAGCTCAAGTCCCAGGGCCTCTGCATCAGGCTCCTGACTTTGGGCCAGCCCAGCTCTGGTCACTGTGGCCATTTGGGGAACAAGCCAACAGATGGAAGATTTCTCTCTCTCTCTCTTTAACTCTTTGAAGTAAAATAAATACTTAAAACAATAAAATAAATATAATACATTTTAAAAAGATATAGGGATAGGGCCCGGCGCGGTGGCGCAAGTGGTTAAGTCCTCGCCTTGCACGCCCGGGATCCCATATGGGCGCCGGTTCTAATCCCGGCAGCCCCGCTTCCCTTCCAGCTCCCTGCCTGTGGCCTGGGAAAGCAGTTGAGGACGGCCCAAAGCTTTGGGACCCTGCACCCGCGTGGGAGACCCGGAAGAGGCTCCTGGCTTCGGATCGGCATAGTATCGACCCGTTGCGGCTCACTTGGGGAGTGAATCATCGGATGGAAGATCTTCCTCTCTGTATCTCCTCTCTGTATATCCGCCTTTCCAATAAAAAATAATAAAAATAAATCTTAAAAAAAAAAAAAAAGATATAGGGATAAAAAAGGAGACATTATAAATTATACCACAGAAATACAGAGGATTATTAGAGATTAGCATGAATAATTACATGGCAACAAATTTGATAACTTGAAAGAAACAACAACTACACCTTACCAAAACTGAATTATAAGAAACAGAGTGTCTGATCAAACCAGTAAGGATTAGTAAAACTGAACCAATACCACAAAGACCCCTATGAAAACGCAGCACAGGAGTGGATGGCCCCACTGCTGAATTCTGCCAAACGTTTAAAGAATATCAATTTGGGACTCAGTGCTGTGGCCTAGTGGCTAAAATCCTCACCTTGAACTCACTGGGATCCCATATGGGAGCCAGTTCTAATCCTAGCAGCTCCACTTCCCATCCAGCTCCCTGCTTGTGGCCTGGGAAAGCAGTAGAGGACAGCCCAAAAAGCCTTAGGACCCTGCACCTGTGTGGGAGACCTGGAAGAGCGCCTGCCTTCAGACTGGCACAGCTATGGCCGTTGTGGTCACTTGGGGAGTGAATCATTGGATGGAAGAGCTTCCTCTCTCTCTCCATCTCTCTCTATATATGACTTTGCAATAAATAAAATAAATCTTACAAAAAAAAAAGAATATCAATTTTTCTGGGGCCAGTGTGTTGGCATAGCACGCTAAATGACTTGCAAGTGCCAGCATCCCATATGGACCAGTTACTGTCTCCTGGCTCCCATCCTCAGAACAGCTCAGGTCTGGCCACTGTAGCCATTTGGGTAGTGAGCCAGTGAATGGAAGACCTCTCTCTCTCTCTCTCTCCTCTAAAACCATAAAGAATCATGATGAAGTGGGATTCATCCCAGGGATGCAGATGAATACATGCAGCCAATCTGTAAACAGACCACGTGGACAGAATGCAGGAGAAAAACCACAGGACCCTCAAGAGAAGCAGAAATGGCACATGATAAAATGTAACAAACACCCTTTCATGATCAATTCAGCATACAATGAATGAACTCCATCAAATTTAAGGCTCCAAAAGAGCAAACCAACAGCTAATATAATATTGAATGTGCAAAAGCTTCCCGAGATGTGTAACAAGACAATACGTCCATGCTGACCACTTTTATTCAATTTATTCCTGGTGAGAGTAAACAGGCAAGAGAAAAGGTAGGAAATCTACATTGCAAGGGACCACATCAAACTGTTCCCATTTGCAGAAACACAGTCTTACATACAGAAAACACCAGGACTCCACCAGCAAAGTATCACAGAATAAACAATTCTGGCAAAATTGAGACACAAAGTCAACATGCAAAAATCAGAAGCATTGGGCCCGGCGCAATGGTGCAGTGGTTAAGGTCCTCGCCTTGCACGCCCGGGATCCCATATGGGTGCCGGTTCTATCCCGGCAGCCCCGCTTCCCTTCCAGCTCCCTGCCTGTGGCCCGGGAAAGCAGTCCCGCTTCCCCGCATGGAAGACCCAGAAGAAGTTCCTGGACCCTGGCTTCGGACGGGCATAGCATTGGCCGTTGTGCTCACTTGGGGAGTGAATCATTGGACGGAAGATCTTCCTCTCTGTCTCTCTTCTCTGTATATCCGCCTTTCCAATAAAAAGAAAAAAAAGACCAAAGCAATAAACCCATACACTTATAGCAAATTTATCTTTGACAAAGGTATTCAAAACACACACTAGGGGGTGGTAGGGGGGGAAGGTATTTAAATAAATGCTGTCAGAAAAACTGGACATCTACAACCCAATAATAAAACTAATCTTCCAGGTCCAGTTCAATGGCTCAGTGGCTAAGTTCTTGCCTTGCATGTGCAAGGATCCCACATGGGCACCATTTCATGTCCTGGTCGGTACATTTCCCTTCTACCTCCCTGCTTGTGGCCTGGGAAAGCAGTGCAGGATGCCCCAAAGCCTTGGGACCCTGCACCAGTGTGGGAAACCCAGAAGACGCTTCTGCCTCCTGGCTTCAGATTGGATCAGTTCTGGTCCATTGTGGCCACTTGGGGACTGAGCCAGCTGACAGAAGATCCTCTCCTTCTCCCTGTAACTCTGCCTTTCCAACAACAATAAAATAAATCTTAAAACAAAACAAAAAAATTCCTAATCTCCTCTGTCTCCCAATATACAAAAAACTCAAAATGAATCTAAAACCTAAAGATAACACCTTAAATCTTGAAGATATTTAAAGAAAATACAGGAAAGATGCTTCAGGACAATGGACCTGGGGTAAGGAAACCACAGACAGCAGTGATTGCCAGGGGCTAGGGAAGGAAGGGTGAGCACGTGGAGCACAGAAGACTTTCAGGCTAGGGAATTACACAACTGTCCAGACCCAGAGTGAATCCTAATGTAAACCACAATAAATATGTGTCAAAGCAGGCATATTAATTTTTACAAATCTACTGCTCTGATGAGGGACAGCAACAACTGACAAGGCACATGCAGGGGGCAGGGGTGTAACTCCTCTCTGATCAATATCGGCTGGAAACAAAACTCCTCTAAGTAAATGTATTTAAAAAATAAAGACAACTACATCTTGAAGTTATAATTGAGTTAACTAGTAAGCCATCTGAATTAAAGACTGACATTTTTCTCTTCTCTTTTTTTAAGATTTATTTATTTTAGTGGAAAGTCAGATGCACATAGAAAAGAAGAGAGAAACAGAAAGATCTTGTGTTTGTGGGGTCACAAGGCCACACGCAGGGAGCTGGATGGGAAGTGGAACAGTAGGGACATGAACTGGTGCCCATATGGGATCCTGGCATGTGCAAAGCAAGGATTTAGCCAGTAGGCCATCATGCCAGGCCCAGGGCTGCCATTTTTCAAGAGGACACTAGAAGGGACCCATTGTTTCAGGATTTCACCATACAATCTACAAAAGCAACCTGTGAAAGAGCAGCCGGGCTTTGTGTCCTGTCTGGCTAGTTTCATGTACATCGGGCCTAGACTGCAGGGATCAGGACTGAGCTCCAAATCGATCACTTCCTGAGTTGGGATCTGTCGCTTCACACCTGGAGCCATTTTCCTCACCAGTGAAGGTGTAAGAGTTCCCTAATGACGTATGACCACACTTCGCCCTCACTGGTCAATCCTGACATTGACGAAGTGTGAATAACTAGGCCTAAATTCCACCCATGAGGCCAGCAGGTCAAAGCACAGACCAGCAACGAAAGTGTCAAAGACCTCTAACCATGCAGTGCCTAGGTTATAAGTCACTGTGGTCAAGTTTTGCATTCTTTGTTGAACATATTCCCCAATTCAGACAAGAAAAGAAAACTATCTAGGATATTTTATGAAATATTATATAATACTGATTCTAAAGTCTGACCAAAAATCCCACACAGTTACTATATAAAGCATCCTAATGAACTCATACGCTATTTAAAATACTGAAGTAGATTGTATAAACCTAGTAAGAGCAAAGTAAATGCACACTGAGTAGGCTTCCTACTCAGATACATATTCACAAACAGGAATAGATGTTATATACAGAATGCAAGTAGCATGAGGATAATGGCTATGTCCACTGTGTCAGTTACATGCTGAGCACACAGAATGCAACCAACGCATGAGTCACTGCATCAGTCAACCGAGGAACAAAGAATTGTTGGATGGCAGAAAGGTTCAGACCGCAAGTTAGACTGAGACACCTAATTCCTATCTAAAACTCTTCAAATCCAAAGCATCCCAATTATCTTCTATTTAATCAAATGTTAGTTAAAATGTCACTGAGGTATACACTGAACACAGTAAAAATGGCAAACTGCTATATATTTTGCTCTTACCAAAAACAAACAAAAAATCCCTAACAACCAAAAAACAAAACAAATTAAAAACAAAGAAGGGGGAGCAAGTTAAAATCCTGCAGAAAACATCACCAAATCAGCAAAAACAAAAACTAGTCGACCATGTTGAAGCCAACAAAAAAGAGGCACTAGTGCAAATCGTGGAGTAAAATGAGTGGCACCTTCCTGGTTTGGGCACTTCTCTCCAGGGCCCCTTCCCCCAGGCCTCCCCCAGTGCCCTCTCCCTCACCAGGCCTCCCTGTGGTCCCTGCTTCAACTTGCAGTGACCCTTGTGAATGGCCCACGCTCACCTGCTCAGCAGCCCTCCAGTTTTAGATGGATACACACCAACCACCAAGACGCCATCGGGCTTCCTGACTCGGGAGGAAGGTTCCCTCTCTCACCGTCAATGCCTGTCAGCTGTACCTCACAGAGTGGCACCCAAGGATTTGTTGAACAAACCAATGAGTGAAATTAGAAGAGAACGGGGAAATCAACACATTCAAACTAAGGAATAACATCACCTATGTGAACATTTATTTGGCAGCAAGCCACTCAGAGAGGTTTACAGATTTGGCTCTTCCACAGAAGGAAATCGTCAGAGCTGGGTAGATATTCTCTTCTACCACAAAAACTTGAATGTTTCTTCATAAACTGTCTCTCGTTTCATAAGGGGAAGTAGGGAGGAGAGATTACAAAAAATAGAAAGTACTTGTTCCAATGTTTTAACAATGCAAATGCTGAACGACCATATGCTGAGTACAAATATAACTCACTAGAAGATACAGGAAAAGAAACTAAAATCCAGAAATAAACATAAAAAAATGAAAAGGGCTTTTTTTTTAACCTGGGGGTTCTGAACACACACCCCAAAAAAGTATCATTACAATAAAGAATAAAGAAAGGATAAGGATGGCAAATAAATCAATGTGAAGGCAGCCTGTACATCAGTCATGAAAAAGGCACAGCCAGCCACACACACCTGCCAGGTTGGGTCAGGTAGAGTGACAACCACAAATGCTGGGCAGGATGTAGAAAAATTCACTCACTCATGTAGTGAGTGGTAGAATTTAAAACACAGCCTTGATGGATGACAGCCCATGCAACCAAGAAACCCTACAACTGGTCTACCGCATTTATCCCAACGAGATAAAAACTTACCTACCTATAAAAACTTGGAACAACAGATGAGAGCTCCCTCTTTGTTTCTGTCTGCCCCCAGAACAAACAAAATATGGCAGGGCCACCACAGTAAATATAATGTCTGATACACAAGTATTTCACAGTAATTAGCAGGACATTTCAAATTTCTTACCATGAAAAAAATGATACCTAAATGCTGAATATGCTAACTTGATTTTATATGCTTACATTTTATTTTATATAAACCTTTCTAATAATCTTGTAATACTTTAAATTTTAAAAACCCCAAGATATCATGAAAAATCTTTTAATTTGGGAATTAAATTTAATTCAGTCTTTAAATTTCACAAATATTAAGTATTACCCCAAAGACCCACACCTTGCTAAATCACTTTCCAGTACTTCACAATCAACGAAGGTCAAAGGTGGCCTGGCAGACTGCCACCCTGCCCGGCCCTTCCTTTGCATGCCTTCCTGGCCCCTCTAGCGGCCGTGTCCCCTCAGCCAAGAGCTCAGAGCCCTCGTGAAGTTCCAGTCACCCAGGAGCCCACCAGGTTCAACATCCACTTCTTCCCTACCTTTTAAAATGATAAAATATACATGAAGCTTATTATTTAAACCAAAAGTTTGTATAACAGAACTTGCAACTTTAGCCATTTTTAAGTGCACAGTTCAGCAGCTTCATGTACAAATCACTGTGCAACCACGTCCTCCATCCATCTCTGTGATGTCTCTCTTCTTCACAAACCCGTACCTACTAAGCTCAACTTGCCATCTCCCTCCTCCTTGTTACCCTTAGCAACCATAAAACTTCCTGTCTGACACTCCAGGTACTTCATTTCATGTAAGTGGAATCTTACAGTATCTGCCCTAGTTTTTCATGTTCTTTTTTCACTTAGCATGTCTTCAAGGTTCACCCTTGCTGCAGCATAGTTCAGAATCTCCTGTCTTTGTAAGAACAAATAATATTCCACTGTGCACAAACACCACATTTTTGTTTATCTAGTCATCTATCAACAGGCATCTGAGGTGCTTCCACGCTTTGGCTACCGTAATAATGTGGTGATAAGCACAGTTGGGCACTGTCTATCTGGGTTCCTGCTTTAAATTTTTTTGAGTACATGCCCAGAAATAGAATTGCTGTATCATTTGGAGAAACTTCTTGCCCCACCTTTGAACCCGTCTCCCACCTAAAACTCATCATCTGTCTTATTGTGCAAAGAGCTGCTGTCAGAAAGCTGCTGCCTGAAAGCATTTAATTATGACAATATATTAATAGCCAATAAAGCTTAATACTTTACCCCTCCCAGGGATACCTGCATTTTAATGAAGGAACATCTTAAGGGAAAGGAATAACTTTGTCAGAGCAGCAAGGGGCTGGAGTGGGATGGGACAAGCACAAGACTCCTTAGAAGCCTCGATACGCTACAGATTCCCCCTCTGCACTCCCAGAATGTACATTCCTCCTCTGTTCCACCCCAGGTCCTATCCTATCCCCGCTCCCTGCTGTACTTGTTCCCCCACTGGGCAACAATCCATTGCAAATCTGGAATCCAGGCTCTTGAGCCTGGAACATTAACAGGCTTGTTAAGAACCTAAGTCCCTTTACTCTGCATCCTAATATGCCCTTCAGAGTGCTGTCCCTCCCAATCCATTCCCATCAAACCAGGTCAGCTCCATCCTGTTACTTCGCGATTCCCACTGACTCCAACCTCCCTGCACCTGCAGTCTGTGCTCGCAATGTGCCAAAGTCCTTCACTCTCATGAAATGAAACTCTCAGAACTCTGCCTTCCACCTACCTTTACCTCCCACATCTCCCCTGCAAGCGCTCCTGTCAAACTGCTTCCTGAACATGGTCTGAACATTTCACCTGTGCCTTTGCGCACCTAACCCCTCTACACAGGCGCCTCCCTGGCCCTCCCCAAAATATCTTTCCTCTGAACAGTGCATGCTGCACTGTAAACTTGTTTTTTTAAGAATCTTTGCATCAACAGCTATAAAACTTGTCTTTTCCGCCTCCCTGCTCACTCTGCAGCCAATCCTCTGCCCTGCTGAGCACACCAACTTCCTGCCCCTTCCTTCAGTGTTGTGATTGCACAGTAGTTTTTGATCCCAAACCTTCACACACGCTGTCCACTCAGCAGGGCACATGTCCCAGCCCCTTCATACCCAACTGCTCACTTTCCATCAGATTTCATCAGTGCCCAAAAGGAGCCATTCTTTATTCTGTGTTTTCTTTGTCCACCCTCTCAATTCACAACCAAAACTGCCCATCTATCTGACTGAATTATTTATTTGTATTACATTTATTCACTTTCTACTTTATACCCTAAAACTACAAAGCAGGGACCGTGCCTGTACTGCTCACGACTCCAACCCGTTGTCCTGCAGTATGCCCAGCACATAAGGATTGAAAAATATATACACAAGTATGTGCAAGCTTTTGCTGAATGAGTTAACACTTTCCTCATTGCAGTTCAGGCTCTGCCTTTAGGCAGGGAAAAGTAGGCGCAGGGTCTGCACTTAAGACAGCCTCTCCCATCTTTTGGGAGCTAACACTGAGATAACCAAAATGAAGAACTCAAGAGAAGAAATGAAAATAAATCAGCTGTGATTTCAATGTGATTTGATTCCTAAATTTATTCAGGTGTTAGAAACCGAAGGGTCATAAATTAATGGCACTATGGGCCCAGTGAGATAGTGTAGTGGTTAAAATCTTCGCCTTGCATGCGCTAGAATCCCACATGGGTGCCGGTTCTGGTCCTGGCAGCTCCGCTTCCCATCCAGCTCCCTGCCTGTGGCCTGGGAGAGCGGTCGAGGACGGACCAAAGCCTTGGAACCATGCACCTGTGTAGGAGACCTGGAAGAACTGGCTCCTGGCTTCAGACTGGCTCAGCTCTGGCCGTTGCGGTCGCTTGGGGAGTGAACCATCGGACACAGGATTTTCCTCTCTGTCTCTCATCCTCTCTGTATATCCGCCTTTCCAGTAAAAATAAATAAATCTTTTTAAAAAGAAATTAATGGTACTAACATATAAACTTAATTCTATTAGGATATTTAGAGGGAAGGGCTTCTGAGAGTGATGGAGCTGCTCTGGGTCATTAGAGTGGATTCCCCCTGGAGTGAATGCTGGTTGCCTTTATAAGGAGACAAAGGTGTGGGCAGACAAGCACACACTCTCTCTCTTGTCACATGATGGTCTATGCCACTCTAGGCAGGACAGGGCTGGAGGACTTACTCTTACTGAACAGGGTACCTCCAGGACCATGAAGAAAACAAGGTTAGCTTCTACCACTAGTTACTTAATGTAGGTTAATGACTATGTAAAGACAATGTCCACAATCTCCAAGAATAAGGAGAGAATACCAACCAGGGGTCTCTCAAGAGCATGAATGTGAGCATGTCAAATAAAAATCGTATTTAAACACCATGTTTGATTTCTAAAGGAACTGCTGGTGCATACTTTTCTCTAACTTTGGAAAAGAGCGCAAAACCTTTTTTAAAAATGAGATTTTGAAATGTCATCTTTTTTTGCGTACTTATTCTATAAATAAATGTCCATTTTCCATGAACAAAAAAAAATTGGCTTAAATTTCTCAGAAAGTAAAACATAAACAGAGAACCTGGTGATGTGGCCTAGTGGCTAAAGTCTTCGCCTTGAACTCACCGGGATCCCATATGGGCGCAGGTTCTAATCCCGGCAGCTCCACTTCCCATCCAGCTCCCTGCTTATGACCTGGGAAAGCAGTCAAGGATGGCCCAAAGCTTTCGGACCCTGCACTGGCAGGTGGGAGACCCAGAAGAGGTTCCTGGTTCCCAGCTTCGGATTGGTGCAGCACCAGCCATTGCTGTCACTTGGGGAGTGAATCATTAGACGGAAGATATTCCTCTCTGTTTCTCCTCTTCTCTGTATATCTGACTTTGTAATAAAAATAAATAAATCTTAAAAAAAAACATAAACAGAACCAATGATAATAACATTCAGAATCTGCATAAGTTAACAATTACCAAATGCCAAGCAATGGATTAAGCATGGTCATCATTCCAGATAGACAGAAGACATTACTATCACCCTGAAAACAAAAAATGGGAAAAGTAAAAGAAAAAACACCAAAACGATCAGCCTGGGAAACCCAACAACTGACTAAAGCCATGTGCTGTCCGAAAAGGAAAGGGGAATACAATGGCAAAGAAGTGCACAGACACACATCCAAGAATGGAGAGAGCCCAGGCAAGCCCTCAGGTGTGAAGAATTCACCAAGGACTAATGGACGGAACCCTCAGCTTTCTTGCTACGAAGATAAGACTTCTGAAATAACCCAGTCAGACAAAAACAAACAGAAAATAATTCAAGAGTGAATAGAGCCTATGAGACACATAGGATGTCAATAAGCAACTATTTGTATAATAGGGATACTGAAGGGGAAAGGCACTGAGAACTACAGAAAGGAATGATAGCTGAAAACTTTTCAAATCTTGAAAGAGATACGGACATCCGGATACAGGAACCTCAAAGCACCCTAAGCAGACTCAACAAAATATTGGCAAAGGTTAAGGACAAAGAAAAAATCCTAAAGATATCAAGAGAAAAATGTTAAATCACATATAAAAGAAAGCCAATTAGACTAACAGCAGACGTCTCATGAGAAATGCTACAGGCCCACAAAGAGTGGGATGATATATTCAAGGCCATGAAAGAATAAAATTTCCAATTGAGAATATTATAGCCAGTGAAGACACTCTTTAGAAATGAAGGAGAGTTAAGGTACATACCAGATAAACAAAACCAGGAAAAATCATTACCATCAGATCAACTTCATAAGAAATCCTGAAGTTTCATATCAGAAGATATATCATAAAATAAGTGCACCTAACACAAGACCAGCCAGAAATACAAAGCAAACTATTAGTCCTAAAGGGAGAGATAGACACTAAGACCATAATAGTAGGGAATTTCAACACCCCATTGTCCTCAATTAACAGATCACACAGAGGAAAAAATAACAAAGCCACATCGAAATCAAAGCATTTTTACCCAAGAACTACAGAACACACAGTCCTCTCCTCAGCACCTGGACATATTCTAGGATAATGGACTACAAATAACGTTTCAGTAAATGTTTAAAAATTGAAATTATGACATGTATCTTGTCGGACAGCAAAGGTATAAAAAACTAGAAAACAACAAGGATACAAACTTTACAAATACACTAAAATTGAACAACATGCTATTATATAACCAATGGATCACTGCAAAATGTTAAAATAAAAATTTTAAAAATTTCTTGAAGCAAATGAATATACAACATATCAAAACCTGTAGGTGTTGGTGCCAGTTTGAACCCAAGTACTCCACTTTTGATCCAATTCCTCCCTATTACTAGTGTCCTGGAAGAGCAGAAGAAAACCCAATTACTTGGCCCTGCCACCCATGTAGGAGATTCAATGAAACTTTTTGGTTCAGCTAAGCCCAGGCCATTGTAACCACCTGAAGAATGACCCAGCAGATGGAAGATCTCTGTCTGTCCCTCACTTTTTTTCTAAAAAATTTATTTTTATTGGAAAGCCAGATATACAGAAGAGAAACAAAGATCTTCTGTTCAGTGGTTCACTTCCCAAGTAGTTGCAACAGGCCTGAGCTAAGCAAATTTGAAATCAGGAGCCAGGAGCTTATTCTGGGTCTCCCACATGGGTGCAGGGGCCCAAAGCTTTGGGCCATCCTCTGCGGCTTTCCCAGGCCACAAGCAGGGAGCTGGATGGGAAGCAGGGTCACTGGGATTAGAACCGGCGCCCATATGGGATTTCGGCATGTGCAAGGCGAGGACTTTAGCCACCAGGCTACCATACCAGGCCCAAAAATAAATCTTTTCAAGAATTATTTTAAAACACTCATGGAGAAACAGAATTAAATTCTATTTTGATGCAAAAAATCCTATATCCATAAACATGAAGGATCTACAAAAGTTCATGAAAATGTATGACGAAAAAAGTGCACAAATTTCAAATCTGTTTGCAACATAAGGAGTTATAAAATTTATTTATTTGAAACTTAGAGTTACAGAGAAAATCCTCCCATGCACAGATTCACTCTCCAGGTAGCCTTTTACAGCCAGGCTAAGCCAGAAGCCAGGAGCTTCAACTGGGTCTCTCATATGGACGGCAAGGACCCAAGTACTTGGGTTGCCTTCCACTGCTTTTCCAGGCCACCAGCAGGGAGCTGGATCAGAGGCGAAGCAACCAGGACACTAATCAATGACCACATGGGATGCTGGCATCCCAGGCAGCATAATCCATTAGGCCACAATGCCCCAGGCCTCTGAATTTCTTTTAATTTTGCTTTCCACTAATTTTCTGAAGTAATCTCATCCACTTTAAGCTGACTGGTACTAGGTGATAATGCATGCATTTACTATATCATCTTCTAAATTCAATCTTCATAACTTGGTGGGGGCAGGGAAGAGGCTGTACATGCATGCACTGTTTCAGAGGAAAAAAAGGCAAAAGAAAAAAAAGGACTATATTTTCTGCTGTTGAATGAGTAAAGGAAACAACAACATTTTAAAATAAGCTTAACATGTTCAACCAAGCATGCATCCTTTCAGCATGTTGCAGGAAAGGTAGGCGATAATTATAAATCTTTCAAAGATGGTTATAAATTAAGAATATTTCCTTGAACTTTCAAAGTGACCAATAAGATTAACCTATTCATGACATTAAATACTTAGTTTTATCAAAACATAAACCCAGGTGGATATATTCAGTATTTACAGGGACCAAATTCATCATTTTAAGGCTAAAATATCACAGTTTTTAAAAGTGAAGACAATGAGTTTTTGAAGATTTGGCATAATTTGTCATTTTGCTCACACTCTTTCCCAACACTGGCCTATTTTCTATAGTAGCTGGAGAAAGAAAATGATGATATTCAATATCAGGTATATTTTTAAAACACATCAAACACAAAGAAATACCTACAGAGCAAATACAACCCAAACAACAGATTAGGAACTCATCTAACACCATTCTCTAAGCTGAAATATTTAGTTCTGTTCTAACTTGAGTGTGACATACTCAACATAGTACCTAATAGACTTGAAAATATTTTTCATAGAAAAATTTTTTTGAGTTTACATTTAATCTAAACACTTCACAGTCACCTGCTGCCATTATCAAGGAATAATCATTCTGAGTTAGGACTTTCTACTTTTTTTTGATGGGGCAGTCAGATATAGAGAGAGGAGGAAAGACAAGAGGAAGATCTTCCATCTGATGATTCACTCCCAAGTGGCCGCAACAGTCGGAGCTGAGCCAGGAGCCTCTTCTGGGTCTCCCACAAGGGTGCAGGGTCCCAAGGCTTTGGGCCGTCTCAACTGCTTTCCCAGGCCACAAGCAGGGAGCTGGATGGGAAGTGGGGCCACTTGGATTAGAACCAGCACCCATATGGGATCCTTCTGCGTCCAAGGCAACGACTTTAACTGCTAGGCTACTGTGCTGGGCCCCGGGACTTTCTGCTTTAACAGAAATTAAGAAAAGAAACCAACTGGATGTCCATTTTAACCCAGGACTCAAGGAGCTACTGACCCAGAGACAGATAATTGTCAAAGACCACAAACATTACACTGGAGACTCAAAGGAAAACAAAGAACACTTTACGTAGTTTTTATCATCATCTAAAATTAACAGTTCACGTGTACACAAAACACACATGATACAGTCCTAGGATGTGAGGATACATGAAGCAGAGAGGGGGCAGAAAAGCGGGCAATCTATTTTAAAGTTGTACCTTGTGCTGCTCTGGACTTCAAAGCTAGCAAACCCTCTTCCTTAGCTCCTCTGCAAATCTACAGACCAACCTTTGCTCCTACAACCCAATTAAGACACTCAGTAAAACTGTGCGCATTATCCATAGTGTCGTGACTTCTAAACTAGCAAATCTATGCACAGATTCTGTCATTACTTCAAAAACACTGGTAAAGGAAACAAAACCATACTTCATAATAACTGAAAATTGTATTTTGCATTAGTACAACATACCAAACCAGACAACATAAAGAATAAATCCAGAAGCGTCTGCTTTCCTGCCCAGGAACACCTATGTGGGTAATCGCAATGGCATCACAGGCGACGGCGAGGTCCCTGCCCCCTTACCGAGCTGGTTCTTCATCCCCATGAGCACCGAGTTCATATGGGCTTTGGAGGCGTGCAGCTTGCTCACAGCCTTCCTGGACCGGATCATCTCCTTGGCCAGAACCACACAGACATCCTTCTGGCCCTTCTTGGCAGCATCTTTCACAGACCGCTTCACTTTTTCCTCTTCTCTTTGTATGTCTAAATTTAGATCACAGCACCAAAAAGGGTAAATCAGGCTTCTGCCACTCAAATCTGTTCTTATTGCAATCTAAACCTATCACAGTGGAAAACATTGAATACAAATGAAATAAAAATAACAAAATGAAAATAATGTGATGTTATTTCCAGAAACACCATTACAACAGTTTAGGAGTAAAAGGAAAAGTTTAATGCTATTACACTTGAACTTCAAAACATCACTGAGGCGATCATATGATTTTTGCCCTTCATTTAGTCGATATAAATTTATTGATTTATATGTGTTGAATCATCATTACATTCTGAGAAGAATCCCACTTGATGATGTGAATATTCTTTTTAATGTGCTGTTGGATTTGACTTGCTAATTATTTTATTGTGGATTTTTGCATCTATATTCAAGAACACTGGTCTGTAGCCTTCTTCGGTTGTAAACTTGCCTGGTTTTGGTACCAAGATAATGCTGGCCTAAGGGAATGAATTTAGAAGAATTCCATCCTCTTTTTGTTTTTTGAAAATAAGAACTAATGTTAATTCTGCTTTAAAAGTCTGGTAAAGAAACCAGTGTTGTGACACAGGTTACAACACCAGCTTCCTATATGGGCCCCAGGAAGAGACCCAGCCACCTCACTTCCTATCTAGCTGTCCCGCAGCTGTGACTGGGAGGGCAAAGGGGGTCCAAGCACTTGGGCCACCGCCTCCCACATAGCAGATCCAGTTGGTGTTACGGGCTTCTAATCTTGGCAGCCATTTGAGGAGAAAACCAGCAGATGGAAAATCTTTCCTCTTTCCCTTCCTTTCTTCTCTGTCTCTGTTCCTACTCTCTCTTTTATTTTTATAAATCTTTAAAATCACAATAATAAAAGATAGTTTGGCCAGTCATCTAGTCTGGGGTTTTTCTCTGAGATTTTTGGTTGTTGATTTAATCTTGTTGCTCATGTTGGTTTGTTGAGGTCTTCTAATCCTTTTTATTTCTATGGTTTCAGCTGCGATGTTTCCATTTTCATTTCTAATTCTATATATTTGAAATTTTTTTATTTAGCAAAAAATTTATCAATTTTGCTTATGTTTTTCAGGGAACCAGCTCTTTATGTTGAATTTTCGCATTTTAATTTTCATTTATCATGCTTTTAAAATTATTTCTTTATACCAATTTTAGACCTAATTTCTTTTGCAGCATTCTGAAGCACACGAATAGCTGTGGATTAAAGATCTCTCTCCTTTTCTGCTGCAGGCATTGACCACTGTAAACTTTTCTTAGTATTGCTTTCACTATATCTCACAGGTTTTAGTGTTGTCATTTTCATTTACTCAGAAACTTATAAAATTTCTACCTGAATTCTCCTTTGCTCCACTGGCTGTTCAGGATTAACCTGTTTAATTCCTGTGTATTTGCATAATTTTCATAGCTTTTCTTATTACTGATGTCTAGCTTCCTTACATTATGTTCAGAAAACACAACTGGATGGTTTCCATTCTTCTAAATGTGCTGAGACTAGTTTTGCGACTTTATCCTGGAGAACATGCTCTCGTGCTACAAAGAGGATGTATATTCTGCAGCCCTCGGGTGAAAATTCTGTAGCTCTCTGTTAGGTACAACTGCCTCAGTAAGCAATTTAATCTTGCTCTGTGTTGTTTTTCTCTGGATGATCCATCCATTTCTGAAACCGAAACAATCAAAGTCCCCAACACCACTGTATTAAATATTTTCCCATGCAGATCTACTGATATGTGCTTTACGTATCTGTGTACTTCAATATTCTTAAGTGTACTTTCTGATTCAACTGAACACTTTATTACTGACAACTTTCCTGGTCTGTTTTTGATTTACAATCTCTTGCCTGATAGAAGTATGGCTATGGCTGCACTGAGTATATTATTTCAGATTTTTGTTTGTAGTTTAGGTGTGTCCTTGGAGGCAAAGTGAGTTTATTGTAAGCAGGATTTTCTTTGGGTCATGTTTTCTAATCCATTGGTCACTCTGTCAGTTGGAAAATTTAGTCCTTGATCTTTGAAGCAGTTATTGAAAAGGCACTACTACTGCCATTTTTATACTCATTTTCTAGTTTGACAATAGGCCTTTTTTTTTCTTTCGTCCTTACAATCTCCATTTATGGTCCAGTGGTTTTCTTTATTGATTATTTTGATTCCTTATTATTTTTGATAAGTCTATTACAAGCCTTTTCTTTGTGGTTACCATGAAGCCCATACAAATTTCCTCCTTAATATAGCACACTATCCTGAAGCCCTAATGACTCAACACTGATTATGCCAGAAAGAGAAAAAAAGTAAATAAGAAATCCTAATAAAGCACCCACACTTATGTACCATTCCTCCCCAGATTTTGAATATTTGATGTTACATTTGACCTCTTGCTGTATTGCTTGCCTCTTATTTTAATTTAGTAATTATAATTATTTCTAATCACAGTAAGTCATGTTTACAACAGTATTCAGAATCTTTACATGTTATTACCAGTGAGTTTTCTATTTTCTGATATTTCTTTCTGACCTGTCAGCATCTCTTTCAAATAAATGCCTCTTTCTTAAGACAAGTCTGGTGGTGAGAAAGTTTGTCAGTTTCTGTTTATCTATCTCTTCATGTTTTGATAGGTTCGCTTGATATGATATTCTTGGATGAGAAATTTCTTTTCCTTTAGCAGGGGCTCATCCCACTCCTTCCTGGTGTGTAAGTCTTTTACCTCCTTGGCTAATTGCTAATTTTTTGAATGGTATAATTAACACAAGTTAAAATTTTTCTTTTCAGAATGTCCATTGTTAGAATATAAAAATAGAACTGATATTTATGCATTTTCTTTTATCTTTCCATTTTTATGTTTATTAGTTCTAACCATTTCTGTTGAATTTTCCAGGTTTTAGAAATATGAAATCTACAGAAATCATTTCACTTCTTTTCGGTTTGTGTGCCTTTCATTTCTTTTTTCTTGTCTAAGCTCTGATTGTGTCAAGGTCATTTCCTTCTATTACCTGTCTGTTAAGTGTTTTTGTCATGCCAGCATTGGTTCAGATGATCAATGTTTTTTGTCCCCCTCTTCATTCTGTATTACACTGATTAATTAATCATTTTTCACACAGATCATTTTTGACATGTTAAATCATTCTTGTACTCTAAGATAAATCTGTCACTATATAGAATGCAACTAATATATAGATAATTCCTTTAAAACTTTAAAAATTTTATATAACAGAGAGAGATACATAGTCTGACCTCCCATCTGCTGGTTTATTCCCTAAGTACCAGCAACAGGCTAAAGCAGAGAATATCTTCCACATTTCTCATACTGTGGAGTTGGGGGTGCAAGGCTGGTTGGCAGGGATTTAGTTTTAACAACAGTAGTGTTAAAAGGCTGTTAGGGATAAATAGTAAATTAGTGTCTAGAGGTGAGACTAGTTAAATATATAACAATAGTAGGAATACAAGAGTGCTAAGTAGTGATAGGGAGTTTCTTAAACTGTTAACATAACCACTATATTTGGCTTCTGTAATCATTGCTTGGCTTTGCTGCATAAAGAACAGGACCACGCCATAATAGGCCCAAGGTTGGGGAATAGAAGTTTCACTGCACTTCAAAGTCCCCTTTTTCCTCAGAGCAATGGAGTGGGCAGGAAGGAATGACCTTGGAGATGGGCCAATTGGGCATCCGCACGTCCACAAGTGGAATGTGGTCTGCACCGGTACAGGTTGCATGGGAATGTGGCCTACACCTGTATGAGTTATATGTGACCAAGATAAGGACTGCACAGTTTGCTGGAGATGTGTGATACCTGACTAAGAGGGGATAAAAACGGTCTGCAAGAGACAAGGGGAGGTCCTTGTCAAGACTCCACCACATTGGATGAGTCATGGACCCTAGCTCGAGCTAGCAATAAAATTTCTTTGCTTTTGCATTGCTGCATGTGGAACTTGTCTGTCTGTGGTTCGGGGATCTTTTGGACCTAACAATATGTGTGGCAGGAATCCAATTATTTGAGTCATCACTGTTGCCTACCAGAGCAGGCAATATTACCAAGCTGGAATCAGGGGCCGGAATAAGGTATTAAGAGCAAGTACCAGGGCAAGCATTCTGCTGTAGCAGGACAAGATGCCATTTGTGATGCTGGGATCTCGTGTGGGTGCCAGTTAGCAAGTCAGCTGCTCTGCTTCCAATGCAATGCCCTGCCAATGCACCAGGGAAGGCAGCAGAATATGGTCCAAGTGCTAGGGTCCCTGTACTCATGTGGGAGACCTGGAATAAGCTTCTAACTCCTGGCTTAGACCTGGCCCACTCCAGCCATTGTAGTCACTTGGTGAGTGAACCAGTGTATAAGATTTCTCTTTCTTTCTCTATATTTCTTTATCTTTCTCCTTAACTCTGTCTTAAAAAAAAAAAAAGGCACTGCAATGTAAAACATAAGCATCTTAACACTTAGGTTAAAAGTCTGTCCCTGTATGATCAATTTAATATGTTGACTAATTTGGTTTGCTAGTATTTTACTTGGTGCATCTTTATTATTTGGCTTGCTAATCAGAGCAACACCTTGTGTTCTGAGTGTGAGAGTCACAGGCTCAGCACGCAGTGATGCAGAGTTCATTTTTCACAATGCCCCAGACACACAGCCTGAAACCCAAGGCACACACTTCTCTGGCCATTCTAGTATTTTAAAAACTCTTCTGCAATTTTATTATAAAAATTTTTGGAATAAACAAATGCTGCATTTAAGACTATCTGCTAATTTCATCTAAACTTAAGAAAAAAGCAGAACCAGGAACCATTCAGAGGCAGAGACAAACAGCAAGTCACCTCCATGTTTGCTAAGTGTCTTTCTGCCAAGACGTAATCAAAGATTACAGGGCGTATCGCCTTTCTCTGCAGTCTACTCAGTGAGCCTGAATTTGATATTGGGAACTTGCACTGTCTGAACTGAGCTGCTCCTCTCCTCAGACCTCAGAAGTGGAATGGAAGAGAGCTCTCAAAGCCAAGAATCGAAGAAAAAGATCTTGATTTTGTATTTGTAAAGCCTCAAGACACACTGTCCCTACTTGCCAGGAATAATGTCAGAGGAATCCTTCAACACTCTGGCCAAGTGTTTTCTGCGAGTTTTAAAGAGTTGCTTTTCCTGAGAAATGCACTTTTTCCTTCACTGAATGGGAGCCACTTTCTTTGGTCCAATCCTTTCATGGAAAGAAAACCGTTGCTTTGGAAACTAATTTTCATCCATTCAATCCACAGTGACACTTCCCCACAGTTCACAAAATTCTTCACCCACAGAAAAATGACAATTCTCATCATTGAACACATGTATTTTCTTGATATCAGGCAATCTGCATAAAGTATGTGATCCCCTGAAGCCTTGATGGCTTTCTGGGCACGGGGCAGTCCTTCTGTGTTTTCTGAAAGAATTATTGCTAATTCTTGCTAGTCATACTGATCTAAGAACCTCAGGAGGGCTGCCTTTCCTTTCAAGTTGCCTTTGGCCTTGAGGGCACAGCACCTACCTATTCAATTACCAGACTGCTAATGCCTCCGCTTCTAAAGGCTAGGTGCAGCCACAGTGCGGGAATGTGGATCTCTTCCCTGATGACGCGTATTCATGTAATTTACCACCTCAGCAAGAATGCCAAACTTATGCTGAGACCTTCCAGAGCTTTTCTGGTACGATCAGAATTGTTTCTGGCCTAATTAATCTTCATGCTCTATCTTTGCTTTCTTCTTTGATGATGATGATGATGCAAAAGATACTGAATGGTTTTTTGCTACACAAGTAGGAAGAGTTCATGATGTTGAATAGCTCCTAATTTCTCCATAGGCTTGGATAATGCTGGGTAAGAAGGACAGTGCCATGCCACCAACAGGCACCTTCCTGAGCCTCCACCAGAGCCAGCTTCCCAAAGTGTGGCTCCAGGGCAATCAGCACAGAATGTGGGAATCGCAGGCAGGGAAGCTGACAATGCGTATAACTTGTCCACAGAAAGACACCCAATTTTAAAACAGCCAAAAGACATAAAGACATTTCTCCAAAAGAAATAGATGGCAAACAAGCACACAATAAAAATATCAAAATGCATTGATCATTAAGAAAATGCAAGTCAAAACCACAATCAAACATGATTTCATACTTAGCACACTGCTTATGAGAATATTTCAAAAATTAAAGGAAAAAAATCCTGAAATACATGTGTGGTTTTCATGATACAGATTTCCTGCAACTTTTCGAAAGATCCTTTATGTAATCAGAAAACTGAAAAAATCCTCTCCAAATATGAAAGTGTTAAAATCTGAAGTTTTAAAGTCTCTTTGCAAATTAAGTATTAACTTCAAGTAATACTAAAAAATAAATCAACCTTACTTAGAAATGTATTTTCCTCAACTTACCACCATGTTAAACCAATAAGATGGCAATAAAGAAAATGCATTCCTTCATGTATAACTTATAGGAGTTCTATAACACATTTCTTATAAGTAATGAGAGGTTTCTTTTGCTCTTCAAAATACAAAGTTCATCAACTCTTTTTATACTAATTATAGAATCAGAAAGCAATTAAGATTGCTATAAGTAATTAATACAGGAATATGCACAAGTTGCTTTACAATATATAAATGCAATTTATGAACTAAAAGCAATATATGCCAACAGCATTTAGAATAGAACATATAAAATAATAATTTACCTCTTATTTGCCTATCAACAACTCTCATTTCTTTTCTTATCTTCAATGACCATTCATTGACCTGAAAAAAAGAATTTTAAACGATCATAACCATGCCAAATTTATTCAATTTTAAAGAATTTTGTGTTGGTTCTACCTTTATTCCAGACTCAATAGTAAAAAATATATTCAAAGACTTCTTTGGAACAAAGCATTAGTTTTTAAAAATCTCTTTTTCCATAGCTTACAGAGGTTCCAAGCGTTTAAAGTCTTAGCCCCTGGCAAGCATGAACAAGCCTTACATAAGACTCCAGGGGAGTCTGCTCCCTGCAGCGAGCCAACGACGGTCCCAGAGATGCAGGGGCCCAGATAACTAAGGAATCAGAACCCCTTCCCCCTTTATACACAATTACAAAATGACCCCAGTCTAATCATAAGAACTCATTGCTTCTCTTAATAACAATCCTGTTTGATTTTACAGAAGATATTCCCATAGGTCATGCCTCTTTTTACATTTTTTTCATGTCTCTTTTTATGATGCTGCATTTTCCTGATCTGTGAGAAATCTCTAAAGCACTACACAGACAACTGAAGACACTGGTGTAAGAGTTGAGAAGGGAGTAAATAACCAATGGTTATCAAATTCTTACGAGTAAACTGTTTTTCAATTTTTCACTTTTCAAGAAAACCAAAAACAAAACTGAAGGAAATTCGGCATTATCAGCAAATTGAAGGTAAATTTCAAATGAAATTACCATGTGCTCTTTGATAGATGACACAGAAGTGCAAAGCATGAGTGACCCAGCTATAAGAGAACTCCATTAACATCCACTTATTCTCTGCCCTTGGGTCTAGCAAAGCATAAAACAGGAAAACACGTAGCATTCATCCATGGGTTCATGAACTAAAAGGCAAGCAAAATCCTTACCAATAGAAGACACTCTTGGTGCTTAATCATTATTTAAGAAATAACGGAGATAACTCCAATTGGAAGAAATTAGTGAGTACTTAAAACTGCATAGGCACACAGTTTCAAAAACATTCATGTTAACCTCCCTCTTGGGTTACCACTCTCACTGGAGAGCAAGAAAACCAGGACTGGGGCAGGGGTGGCTGGACAGAACATGTGTGGCTGGATAGTAGGGCTGGTTCCACAGTCTAGTTTGACATGACTTGCCCCCAGTCCCAGCTCTTGCCAGCTGGTGCTGCAGCAAAGCCCAACCAGCCTGCCCTTACTCTGACTCACACCTGCTCCAGTGAATACAGTCGCCTAGCCCAGCCTGGCTCTCCCCCAACCCAGTTCACATGCATATCAACAGGTGCTGTAGTCCTGCCCGGCCTAGTCTGCCCCCAGTCCCAGTTTCATGCTCACCAAAATGAGCAGTGCCCCAGCAGGGGAGCTTCCATAGCCCCCCTACTGGGCTCACACTCCACCACCTCCTGCTGCAAGTCTCACATGTTCTGGTGGGTGCTGCAGCCCACTCAGGCATGGCTCACCTCACCTCAGCATTGGTCAGGAGGTGTTGTAGCCTGGTCCAACTTGGTCTGTACCCATTTCCAGCTCATGTTGGTACATGCTGCAACCTAACCCATCCCAGCCAGCCCCTAGTCCCATCCCTAATGTGAACTGGTTGGTGTTGCAGCCTGGTCTGGCCTGTCCTGTCCTGGTTCTCAGATTTGCCAATGGGTGTTAGGAACTCGCCCAGCCTGGCCAGCCCCCGTAGCTGACCCACACATATGCCACCAGGTACTATAACCTGGCCTGGTCGGGACTACTCCCAGCCTTGGTTCTTCTATTCACCTGCAGGGACTGTGACCTAACAAATGAGTTTCCCAGTCTCCTTTATCAGGTCTCTTCCCAGTAGCAGATCTCACACACACTGATGGGTCCTAGGCCCAGCATAACTTAGTCCATCTCTTATTCTGGCAGGAAGAACAGCATTTTCCAGCCAGCCCACCCCCATTCCAATTCTTACTGTTGGGTGCTACAGTCCAGCCATGCCTGGTCCATGCCCAGACATAGCTCTCACGTGGTTCAGTGGGTGCTGAGTCTAGCCCAGTCTGGCATGCCCCAGACCCAGTACTCATCCATGACATATCTAGCCCAAATCACCGCCTACATTCCAGCTCTTGGGTTCACCACAACGCAGCCAGTACATCGGCTTAGCTCCCCAAACAGGACTGCTCTGACCCAGCTTGGCATAGCCCATCTCCTATCTTGGTCTTTACCATCTGATGCTGCAGCCTGGCCTGTCCTGGCCTGCCCCTAGTCCCAACTCTTACTAGCAGGTGCTACAACCTACCCCTGACCAGTCTGTCCCATTTCTAGCTCATGCAAACCATTAGGTATAATAGCCTAGCCCAGTATGACCCACACTGCAGCCTGACTCCTGCAAATGCCAGTGAGCTAAAGTTTGGCCCAGCCCTGCTTGGTCCACCCCTCTCCAGAAACAACCCACACACTTGCCAATGGGTGAACGTACCTTGTCTGGGCTAACCAATACCCAGGCCTAAATCATATGCTCACCAGTAGGAGCTATATCCCACCAGAGCAATTTCCCAACTTCCCCCACCAGACCTACTCACAAACCCAGACCTCACATGTGCTGGATTACGACCTTATTCAGTACAGTGTCCCCCCTCTGTCCTGGTTTTTGCATCAGCTGGTGGTTCTTGTGTCCCACACCATATTCTTGGGTGTGCCTGTGGGTGCTGCAGCTTGGACCAGCCCAGCCTCTTCCCAACCACAGTACCCATGAGTTTTGGAGGGTTTCATGGTCATGCCTAGCTCGGCCTGTCACTACCCCATCTCTTAAGCAAATTAGAGAAAATTGCAGTTCCACAGGAGTGAGCCCACATACCTCCCACACAATCTGTGCCAAGACCTGGTTTTCTCATGTGCTAGTTGGTGTCATGTCCCACCCTAATATTACCCTTACCCTATTCTGACTCACTGGCAGGTGCTATGATCTAGGCCCCCAGTCCTAGCGTTAGTGTGTGTTGGTGAGTGGTGATTGGTAGTGATCCATGCTAATGAGCCCAGCTCAGGTCTCCCACGTGGGCTGGTGCATTGGTCTGACCCATGAAGGTTCTCCAGCTTTCACCCTCCAAAATGCTTGGTCTCAACATCCTCACTTGCCTACCTTGTTGATAGAAGTGTCCCAGTATTTATTCCTCACCGGCAACATATTCCCTCAGTGGTTCTTCCTCCCAGACATCCTCTCACCCCCTTCCCCAAACAATCCACAGTCCCTGAACCTGGCAGTGCATGGGTTCCCCAGTCCAGCCTTCCTAAGCCCAGTCTTCTGGTGGAGTGGTATGCTGACCTGGAGCTTTGCCCACCCACTAAGGTCACAAGCTCCTGGCATGTGTGCTGGACTAGGACCTGACCCCTCCACAGACCCAAGATCTAGTCCCATTCAAAGTTCCCTAAGCCCAGTCCACCAGCATAGCAGACCAGCATGCTAACCTAGGGCTCTCCCCTCCACCTGCCACTCCGCCTGGGATCAAGCTCATGGAGAAAACTCCAGGATGCTCTGCCTGTCTACACATGAACCCCCAAGTCCATGAACGTCAATGTTGGCGCCATCACCCAGGCTTCTGCAAACTTGCACTCCCAGGCCCCCATGAGCCCATTGCCCAGGCTGCCAGGCACAACAGGCAGCAATAAGTTGTTTTTTAAAAGTTCTTTTTTTTTTTTTAATTTGAAAAATAGATGATCTTTCACCTGCTAGTCCACTACTCAAATGCTGAGATCAGCCAAGGCTGGGCCAGGTATCTCTAACACAATCAGGTATTTCATGTACATGGCAGGCACCCAAGTCCCTGAGTCTCATCAGCAGGAAGCTGGACAGGAAGCGGAGCCAAGACTCATACCAGGCACTCTGATATGGGATGTGAGTGTCCCAAGAGCTTAACTGCCACACCAAATGTCTGCTCCTGCAAGAGTCCTTTACATGGGCCTGGCGCAATGGCGCAGTGGTTAAGGTCCTCGCCTTGAACACACAGGGATCCCATGTGGGCACCAGTTCTAATCCCGGCAGCCCCACTTCCCATCTAGCTCCCTGCCCTGTGGCCCGGGAAAGCAGTCGGGGACGGCCCAAAGCTTTGGGACCCTGCACCCGCGTGGGAGACCCGGAAGAAGTTCCTGGATCCTGGCTTCGGATTGGCAAAGCATCGGCCATTGCGCTCACTTGGGGAGTGAAACATCGGATGGAAGATCTTCCTCTCTGTCTCTCTTCTCTGTATATCCGCCTTTCCAATAAAAATAAAAAATGAATCTTAAAAAAAAGCTCTATTTATCTAAAAAACCTATTTTTAAAATTTCTTCATAACATCTCAACTTAAATGTTCCTTTGTGGAAATCTCTCCTGACTCCCAGGATAAGGTGCAGTTTCCAACAGGACAAATACACTGAACCCAATGTCTCCTCCAAATTAGGAAGTTCACAATGGTTATATACTAAACTCCAGAAAGTCAAAGGCCTTTTACTCCAAACCTCTGCATAACACCTAACAGACAGCAAATGTTCACTAAATAGCTGCTGAATTAATCAACCATCAGACGTGATGAAGGAACACAGTATCTCTGAGGCAATTTAACACTTATGTAACAAAATTCTCTAGAAATGTTCTATGTTTAAATGTCAAAAAGTTTCATACAGTATCAGCAGAAAAATTCCTTTTAAGCTTATAAAATCAAGAGATTCAGGGCCCGGTGCAATGGCGCAGTGGTTAAGGTCCTCACCTTGCATGCCCGGGATCCCATATGGCTGCCGGTTCTAATCCCAGCAGCCCCGCTTCCCTTCCAGCTCCCTGCCTGTGGCCTGGGAAAGCATTCGAGGATGGGCCAAAGCTTTGGGACCCTGCACCCGTGTGGGAGACCCGGGCTCCTGGCTTCGGATCGGCATAGCATCGGCTGTTGTGCTCACTTGGGGAATGAATCCTCGGACGGAAGATCTTCCTCTCTGTCTCTCCTCTCTGTATCTGCCTTTCCAATAAAAATTTAAAAATCAAGAGATTCAAAAAATTTTAAAAAGATTTAAGAGCAACAGGAAAAACTGAAAAAAAAAAATCAGTCACGCCCCAGACCAGTGCTTCTCAACCTGACCTACTCCTATGGCAAAAAGTCACAGGAAAAATTAAACAATTTAGGTTGGGTGGGGCAAGGAGATGATAGGACAAGCCTATCAAACTTCCTAGCTAAAAATTTTGCAGGTAATTTTAACCTAATGCAAGGCTAGGGTTAAGAAATACCATCAACGGGCCTGGTGCGATGGGTCAATGGCTAAATCATCACTCTGCATGCACTAGGATCTCATGTGGGCGCTGGTTTGTGTCCCAGCTGCTCCACTTCCCTTCCAGCTCCCAGCCTGTGGCCTGGGAAAGCTGTAGAGGACGGCCTAAAGCCTTGGGATCCTGCACCCATGTGGGAGAAGGTGGTCCTGGCTCCTAGTTTTGCATCGACTCAGCTCTGGCCTCTGTGGCCTCTTAGGGAGTGAGCCAGGGGATGCAAGATCTTTGTTTTTCCTTCTCTCTGTATATATGCTTTTCCAATAAAAACAAATAAATATTTTTTTAAAAAAAAAGTACAAAGATAAAATGCTCAGGAAAGAATATCAAACAAGTCTCTTTACTGTACAGTCACAAGAGAAAATTTTAAAAATTAAGAATACCAGATTTAGTGCCAACACACTTTTAATAGTATTCTTTTACCTATCAATTATGAAAACACATGAAGTATAAAGAAAAATCAATAACTATATTGTGTAAACCATACAGAACCTGCCAAAGTTTCATATATTAAATATAACTTTGGGGCCAGCATTATGGAACAAAAGGTTAAGCCTTCGCTTGTAGCACTGCAGTTCATATGGGCATCAATTTTAAGTCCTCACTGCTCCGCTACCAATCAACCTCTCTACTAGTAGCCTGGGAAAGCAGCAGAGGACAGCCTAAGTCCCTTGGCCCCTGCACTCACACAGGAGAGCTGAAAGAAGCTCCTGTCTCCTGGCTTTGGACCAGCCCAGCTGCAGCCACTGCAGTCATTTAGGGAGTGAGCCAGTAGATGGAAGCTCTGTCTCTCCTATTCTCTGTAAATCTTCCTTTCCGATAAACATAAATCTAAAAAAAAAAAAAAACCACCTGCAAAAGTCATTTAATAAAGCTGTGCTTTTTACTCAAATTCATCATTCAATCCATTAAGTCAGGCAATAGAGGGAAAGGCAGCTAAAATCAGCTGAGAAGGCATTTTCCATAAACAGTGCTAAGACAAATGGTGAGCCAAATAAATAACAAGATGATTGATTCTTCTCTACCCTTTCCTGAGATTAATTTCAAGTGGACTGAAGACATAAATACTGGATGCAGCACTGTGCTGGTTTAAGATAGCCCAGCAGGTATTGTAGCAATGCAGGGAAAGCCCTACCTAGGATAGCAGGATCACCTTTGAGCACAAGCACTGGTTCTAGTCCTGGCTGCTCCACTTCTGATCCAGCTCCCTGATAATGCATCTGGGAAAGCAGAAGATGGCCCAAGTACTTAGGCCCCTGCTACCCATGTGGGAGACCAGGATGGAGTACCTGGCTGCTGGCTTCAGCCTAGCTGTTGTGGCCAATTGGTAAATGAACAAGTGCAGGGGACACCTCTGTCTACTTCTATTGCCTCTCCCTGTCTACCTTTCTTTTTAAGAAACCACCTTGTATTTAAGATCTCAGATTAAGGAAGGATTTCTCTAAAAAGACACCAAAGCAATATCCATAAAGCAAAAAACTATTGTCTTAATCTATACTGAAATTAAGAACGTTTACACATCATCAAACTTGACACAATGGACTGCAACAAACTGGGAGATTTTTAAAAAATTTTTTTAAAAAGGCTTATTTTTATTGGAAAGGCAGATATACAGAGAGAAGAGATAGAAAGGAAAGTCTTCCATCCAATGGTTCACTCCCCAAAGTAACCACAACGGCTGTTCCTGCACTGTTCCGAATCCAGGAGCCTCTTCCTCCAGGTTTCCCACATGGGTGCAGGGTCCCAAGGCTTTGGGCCGTCCTCAACTGCTTTCCCAGGCCACAGGCAGGGAGCTGGATGGGAAGCAGGGCTGCTGGGAGTAGAACCAGCGTCCATATGGGATCCGGAGCATTCAAGGCAAGGACTTTAACCACTACATTATTGCGCCAGGCCCAGATTATTTTAAACTACCCTAATGGCACTAAATAAAAGTATTTTAAAATACACTGCATCGAAGATATATAATGACCTATGAACAAACACCTCTTTCAAAAACTTGAATTCTGAACACTGTACATGGAAATCTCCAAGACAGATTTAAGTCTCTCTGCAGAGAAGACTTAAGTGACCCGCTAATTGGCTCTTAATCAATCTTGATTAGTTCAATCAACTGAAGTGATTGGACTCGGGCTTCGGTGCTGGTGAAAGCGGATCTGTTTCCGGCTCACCGTGGCTGCTGAGGTGCATCCTTTCAGAGGCTCAACTGCAAGCCCTTCACTGTATCCTCAGCAGGTGTGTCAATAACTCCAACTTCATACTCCCCACAAAGAGGGCAGTCCAAGTGCTCAGACCTGCAGTCACTGCGCTACCAAACGAAGGACTCTTCAAGGACAAAGAGGCTCCAAATGACTGCGTTCATGTCACTGCACTTTCCCCTTCCCTTGGATCTGGTGTTATCTCTCACTGCCTGAGTAGCCGAACCTTCAGTTCTTTCTGATCCTTACCCGTTCGGTTTAGCTTCTCTGGTTATTTTTGGCAGAAGGGATCCTTAAGAATAACTTATTCTATAATCATCCGCATGATTTTTTTTTAAGAACATGCCTCCTAGCTCCGTTCCATAAAAAGCTTAGAAGCAGAGACACTGAAGTAGCAATTGGTATTACAGAAACCAAACTTTGGTTGCTGAACAGCATTTCCAATAGAAGAAACGAGTAGCTCTTCAGTAAATGGTTGATTTTATGTCTTATACTGGGAATATACAAAGCATACTAGGATACCTCACATTGGAAAACACTAGTTTTCTCAAAGACTACTAACGTTGTGTTAAAAGGAGATAGAAACTAGCCTGAGGGGCGATGGACTGTGCCGGGCACTGTACTTGCTAGCACATACAAGAATCTGGTCTGAGAACACCTCAGACAAAGTTTCTTTGGAGATCTCCCCAATTAAAATGCTGGACTCAGAACCCTAACCAAGAAAAGAGAGAAGACAGAACAGGTCAATCAACCACCTCAGCTATATCTTGGCAGCAAAATATGGGGCAAACAGACTCTATGATGGACTATGTCAATCAGTGGATTCTTCAAGGACCTCATAGTGCTTGGAGTGGCAAGATTGGCAGCGAGTCATAACTGGTGAACTATCAAAACCACTTGAGCAAGAACCTCGGAGCATACCCTACATGCGGGACCTGGGGAGGGTGGGAAATTGGGTGGGGCTTCGGGTGGGGCTTCTCCCTTAATACCCCCCCTTTAAACATGAAGGAAACAATATGGAAAAAATAATAGTCTTACCCATATGTTAAAAAAAAAAAAAGAAACTAGCCTGAAATATTCCCTACTAATTACAGTATCTCAGTATCAAACAGAACAATGGCAAGAACTGTAACACATGAAATAAAAACCCTTGGGACCCTGCACCTGTGCGGAAGACCTGGAAGAAGCTCCTGGTTCCTGGCCTTGGATTGGCTCAGCTCTGGCTGGTTCAGGCCATTTGGGGAATGAACCAGCAGATGGAGGATCTTTCTGTCTCTCCTCTCCATAAATCTGATCTGCCTTTCAAACAAAAATTAAACAAATCTTAAAAAAAAAAAAAAGACTCTAGGGGCCCGGTGCGGTGGCCTAGCAGCTAAAGTCCTTGCCTTGAACAAGCCCGGATCCCATATGGGTGCTGGTTCTAATCCTGGCAGCTCCACTTCCCATCTAGCTCCGTGCTTGTTTGTAGCCTGGGAAAGTAGTCAAGGAAGGCCCAAAGCCTTGGGACCCTGTACCCACAAGAGAGACCTAAAGGAAGTTCCTGGCTCCTGGCTTCAGACTGGCACAGCAGTGGCTGTTGTGCTCACTTGGGGAGTGAATCATCAGATGGAAGATCTTCCTCTCTGTGTATGACTTTGAAATAAAATAAATCTTTAAAAAAAAGAAAAGACTCAAAGAATGCAAGGGTGGGGTGGGAGTGAGATTTAGAGAATGTTTTGATACCATGAAAGTCACCAATTCCTTGTTCTAAATACTGGTGATAACTGAAAAAAAAAAATTAAACATGTATCCTTCCGTTTTCAATACCAACTATATGTTCAGATACTAAAACAGCCCCAGTTAGTGGAGAGATCTTTATTGCTGTTGAACAAACAGTTGAACTGCAAACTGACCATTCAGAAAACCCTCTCAGAATAGCTCAGAAATGGGACACCAAATAAATGCCAAAGCATCTAAGAGTAATGAGAGGTTAGTGCCATGGCTCAACAGGCTAGTCCTCCATTTCCAAGTGCCAATATCCCACATAGGTGCCAGTTGGTGTCCCAGCTGCTCCACTTCCCATCCAGCTCCCTACTTGTGGGCTGGGAAAGCAGTAGAGAATGGTCCAAAACCTTAGGACCCCGCATCTGCATAGGAGACCTGGAGGAAGCTCCTGGCTTTAAATCAGTTCAGCTCTAGCCAATGCAGTTATCTGGGGAGTGAATGACTAGATGGGAAGATCTTTCTGTCTTTCCTTCTCTTCGTAAATCTGACTTTCAAATAAATTTTTTTTAAGTAACGAGGAATTATATATTCACAAAACACCACAGTATCATACCCCTCAGGTGACCTTCTAGCAATGTTAAGAGGAAAATTCCTCAGGACAATTAAATCCAGTAGCATTTACTTGGGCAAAGCAAAAGAAAAATGATGTGCAAATCAACCAACCTAAAGAACCACAGCAGGCTCTGCTAACTTGGAGGACACTGTGACCAACCAGCACTTATAGAAAAATGAGGGGAAGTAAAACCCTGAAAACCACTTAACTGGCTACAGTTTAGTCAATCAACCAATCAGCTGCTTACATCTTACCTAGTGACACTGCTTACATGGCATGTCTGCTCCACAGACCAAGACTACTAAATCATTAGGTTTGGGTTTTTCCAGGCATCTGCAGGCTGGACTCAAAATTGTTTAAGTTTACAGCAGGTTCACTTTTAAGTTAGTAAGTTTGTATGGCCTGCAAATGATGTTATAAATAGCCAATTGCCTATGGCAGGAAAGAAAGTCTCCACCACTGGCTTACAGCCCAACTACTGAAGTAGTGACAAGACCCCCTGCAAGCAACCAAAGCTGTTATTTTGATCAAACGCCATGGCTTGTTTCCTTGGGCCCAGTGTAGGGCACCCAGTGCGAATCCTAGGTGTCACTCAAATTGTTCAACAGAGGCAAAGGGGAAAACAACACAGATCTGTCACTACCTCCACCAAAATTAATGGTATCAAAACAGAAGGCCAGATATTACAGGCCTCCTGCTATGATCCACTACCAAATACATAGATTATCTGCCAGGTATTCCTGACACAACTCTTTCACCTGGAATTAATAAAATTTACACTTAAATTCCACTTCATAGAAAATGCAAAATGCTAGCAACATTTATAATTAGAGTACTTGCTACGATGTTTGATTTGTGTGCTCCTTGAACTTTGTGCGTTGAAAGCCCAACCTCAAGAGATGGCATAAGGGTTCTTTGGGGGGGGGGGGGCGCTAGTTATTAGGTTCCTTAGGATTTGCAGACCATCACTCTCTCCTCTGAGAAACTTCAGAACCTGAAAATTCCTATGTTGTTGCTCTCATTTTCCTACTATATGAGTATTTGTTCATGTCAGTCTCTCCTGGTAAATTCTGTAATTGAGGTCATCATCCAAAGCCATATTTTTGTAAACCTGTTTCTAATCCACAACACACCAAACTGCCTGTTTCTAATCCACAACACACCAAACTGCCTCAATGAATACTTGCCTTATGAACTAAGTAAATGCTTCTTCTTTTTCTCTAGCTCCGGTTTTCATGTTCTTTCCTTTTGCAACAGTATCCTGCAATCAAACTAACTTCCTCAGCACCATGGAAGGTACCACTCTACCCAAAGGCTCAACCAGAAAAGTCCCCGAGTAGGACAAGCAGTTTTCCAGTGAATCTTGAGTCTAGGCATCTTTCTAGCACAATCTTACATCCTCCTTGTTAGGATCCGCTAGACAGCTGGAGTACAGACAGCTAATTTCAAACACTTGCTAAAACTGGGAACAAATGAGTAACTCAAAACGATCTGGTGGAATTTACTGCCGAGTATTCTACCAGCCTGGCACCAAATTTTGTAAGTGCCTCACACAGGACATATCAAAATGACAAAACTACACCCTATAAATAATCAGGGCCTTGTACTGCAACATAGAGAGAAAAGCCTCCAGCTGTGATGCTGGCATCCCATTAGAGAGCTGGTTCCTATAAATAACCAACTTGTGTTAACAACTACCAGTGGGGCTTTCTGCATGCTCGAACCCCACTTGGCACAGGCAGTATGCTAGTCTGCACCTCCACATAACCTCTCCCTACTGCCCGTGGGGCTAAAGTCTCACTTCCGGCCCACTGTCCGGACAGGCTATAATCCTACCTCAAATTCTAGCATGCTGCCCTTTCTTCAAATGAAAGTCTTTACTGACTTAACCAGTTCTTTGCACCTTCAGACCCTAAAACCCAAGACCTAATACTCCTGATTCCTACCCCCCAAAATTGCCAAAGGTTTTCATTTTTTTGTTCGTTTGCTAGTTTCTCTGAAGCAGAGAAAGCCCAATCTGCTAGTTCACTCCCAAATATCTATAACACCTGGGGCGGGGTCAGTCCGAAGATGAACTCAATTCAGGTCGCCCACCTGGATGGCAGGGACCCGTCAGAGCCATCCCCTGCTGCCTCCAAGGTGCACATTAGCAGGAAGCAGGGATTAGGACAGTGCCGGCACTGGAACCCAGGCATGCATATAAGGCGGCATCCTAAAGCAGCATTTTAACCGCTAAGCCAAAGCACTACCCATCACAGGCCCGGTCTGGTCTTAATGAGACTGGAACAGGCTTCCCTACTAAAATGTTTCCATCAAATTGTCTCAGATGTCTGGGGCAAAGATTTTACTCTGTAAAGCTTCCTTACACAGCTAATGTTTCTTCAGAGAATAGCTTGAAACACTGCATCTAAAGACTATGGTCCCAAAGCTTACTTAACCTTATCTGGTACTCACTACCATTCAGTAGTCATAGAACACGTTGTCTATGCTGCATTCTGTAGCAGAGCTCTGGAAACACTACCCATCGCATGCCTAACCGGCCTGCCTTGGCCTGTCATCACCAAGGTCTAATGTTGCCACATTTGACAACCACCACGGTGTGGCACAGCTGCCCCTGCTATGCCAGGACTAGTACCTACACACCCACATCTCACAGATCATCCTATAAACTTACCCAGCCCAAGAGCTCTTAGCTTCTTCTCCCAGTTAAAAAAAAACATAAAGAAAATAAAGAAATGCCACCTGTCTGCTTACTGATGTATGGCTCCCAATCTGTGCATCAGCAGCTGTATGGGAGAAAAAAAAATAGTACTTCCTACCCCTGCACTATTGGCACTTTCTGGAATTACAAACTTAATGCTACACAACTGGGGCACAAGGTCTAAGAGAAAGCCTAGCACTTGAACAAAGCAAAAAAGCAAAGACACACCTGTGAAAACTTCAAACAAGATATCAGCAACTCAAGGGATAGCTGAGGGTACCAAGGAGAACCTGAGGAAAATCTTGGGTGGACTATCTCTAGCAACAAAGTGGCTCACCGAACACCACAACTGCTCAACAGCCAGGAATCCAAAGGCAGGAAGTGGATGGAAACATGACAGCACAGGGTGAAAGGGTTTCTGATCCTCCCAGCCGGGGGGGCACCCCTACCTGTGAACTTCTGCGACTTCTCATAGTTGTGATTATCCATCCAGGCTTTATCTCAAAATGCTTATCTTGGCAGCTAAATATCAAACCCCTTGACATTTATAATCTCCTTTTGGGAGGCAGCATAAATGGCATGATCAGTTATGGGTGTGGGCCTTGGAGAAAAGCTACCAGAGCATCTTTCTGCATTTACAAACTGTACAAACCTGAAGAATTTCTTTTCAGCTCAGTCCCATCCCCAGAAAATGGGGCCAGAAACACAACCTATTTCATAGGGCTGGTCATCCCCGCAGAGCACCGAGCTCCACGCCTGGCTCCATGCACTCTGGCCAGCCGTCGCGGCGGCCAGGGCTCCTTCTGTACTCTGTAATCTGTCTACTCAGGAGCAGAACGGTGCATCAACATCACCTGAAGTGTGTTAAAAGGCTTGGGCTCTACACTTGCTGAACCCAAGCTGAGGTTTGGAAGAGCTCTGGTGACGAGCATACACACTGAGGTTAGAGGAACACCACTCTACAACAGACCCGTGCACCTCCGTGGATTTCGGTCATTAAAAGTCCTAGAGGAGTGGGCACTCAATACATGTTACCTCCATTGGGCAGTTCAATTTTGTTCTTTATTTTAAAAGAAGAGTGCTTCACTGAGACAAAGTGTTTACCATCACTATTACTGTAAATATTATGCAGTGATACATAAGTGTATGTGTATATTCTAGATGCTTGCAGAAGTGGTTTGGTGTCTGTGTGGGTCTGTGGTAGGGAGAGATAATCAGTGTTTGGCCTTAGTTTTGGCATTTACAAATTAAGATGATTCTAGAGAAACAACCTCACTACTGTTTAACTTCCAGTGTGTGCTGCGATTTTTGAACAGCAGCTGTTTAAATGATGTTAGTTTACCCTTCCAGTAGAGTGACCTACCTGGAAAAGCAAATGAACACCACAAAACAGCATGGGTAAATACGACTGCTTTTGAAAATTATGTCAGAGCTGAATATGAAAGACAGTTGATTTAAAAGATTTTTGTTAACTTAAAGGACATATAACTCAAGTGAAAGAGAGATCTTCCATTCATTGGTTTACTCTAAACGGTTACAAAGGCCTGGCTGAAGCTAACAGCCTGAACCTCCATCCAGGTTCTCCACAGAGGTGAGGGCCCAAGCACCTCAGGCTATACATGTTGTCTTCTCCAGGGCAATTACCAGGCCCCTGGGTCTCCAACATGTGCTCATTCAGGATGCTAGCACTATAGACCACGGCTGAATCCGGTGTGCTACAATGCCAGCCCCCAAGATCACTTACCAAGTAAACAACTTTATTATTGTTTTTTTTTTCCAACCAGGGCAAGGATAGGTGTCATGAACCTTCTTGAACCAACAGGCAAACGAATCACCACAGATGTCAGAATTCAAAACCTGATTGAGGAGGTCTGGGACAGGGCCCGAGGTTTCTAACAAGCTCCCAGGTGATGCTGATGCTGTGGACTTGCACCTGAGTGGCATACTTAGCCCAAACTTGCCACGAGGAACTAAAACCGAGTTTTCTAACCTCCAATCACCCTATGAGGACACTGCCACCATTCTTTCTGGACGCACCAGAAGCCTAAGCTACGGACAAGTTAACTTTCCCAAGCTCACAGCACTGTCTTCTGACACTATCTCCACTATCGGGCAGCTGGGTCCCGAGCTATCCCTAGCAGCATCTCTGTGGTCCGGGCTCCCGCTCTGACGAACGTGTGCCTGGGGTCGAAGTAAGGATATGTGGCAGGGCAGGAGAAAGTAGCGACCCCGTGCAAGCAGCGCGCAGTGGGCGCGGCGCTCGGGCACAGGGCGCCCCGCAGGCGGCTCGAGGGGGGCGGCCCAGCCCGGGCACAGGTTCTGGGCCGCACGGACCATCGCGGAGACGGGGTGCCAGGCCAGGACTGCGTCGCCCTGAGCCCAGTTCTCAGCTGCCCCGCGGAAGGGCCCACGCACCAAAGGCTGTCTCCCCGACAGCCTACTCCCCTCGGTCGAACGGGAGGCCCCGGAAATGGGGGCCGGGCGGCACCTGGGGGGCCGTGGGGGGACCAACTCCTCGCTGTCTCCCACGCCAGTCCACCCACTTGTCTGCCGCCGCCGTTGCCCTTACCAGCTCTTTGGGCGGCTTCTCCTGGGTTTTGCCAAACAGCCCCATGGCGAACGGAACTCGTCCTGCGCCTTCCGGCGTGCCGCTCCCCGCGCCCAGGCAGGTCCCCGGCAGCCGCTGGGGCGGGGCCGGCCGGGAGCGAAGCCCGGAACGCGGGAGCGGCGGGTGCGGTGCGCGTGCGCAGCACGGGCGGGAGGGGGAGCGGACGGCTTGTTGGGTCAGAGTGACGCCATTGCGCATGCTCGGCGAGGACCTGGAAATACGGAAGTTTCTACTACTCTACGAGACGCTGACTGAATGACTGCGCTTGGCTGGTTACAGCTGAACCTGATCATGTCCTAAGCCCGTATGTGGCTACACCAGAAGTCTGTCTCCACCACTGACGTTCCAAAAGCTTCCCGTTTGTGTTCTGTAGGCATAACACAGGCAACAAGCTAGACAGAACCTCGTCCACCACACCTGTGCCCTGCTTCTCTTTGGCACCACCATCCCCTAGTCACTAAAACCTGGGCGTCATCTGCCTTCTCCTTCCTAAATGGCCAGCCTAAACTTTTCAATAGGTCTAAACTCGTCGGCCCTTTTCCTATCCCACCTGTGAGCGCTTTGGTTCAGGCCATGGTCCCTTCCACCATGGGTGGTTGCACCTGCTATTTGTCCAAAGGTGGATTGGCCTACTATGTGCACTGTCTGTGGCCTTAACCAAATTCGGAAAGGAACGTGACTGAGGACTAGATCCCTTGTTGCTGGGGCTATGTTGGTGTGAACCTCAGACTGCCGTGGCTTCGAATGGTGTGAGGACCCAGCGATTATTGCTACCAGCCTGTACTGCTGCTGCCACTTCTGGTAGCAAGGCATAGTGATGCACTCTGAAAACTTAAGCAATTTTAAAATAGGTATTTTATTCTTGTTAACATATCGTAACTGCACTTATTTGTAGAATCTACTGTGACATGTGAAACCACGCATGTACATCATAACTATATAAGGGTAATTACATAGCTCTCACCTCAGACATTTATCATTTCTTTGTCTTGGAAGCATTCAGAGCAAGCCCTTGATCCTGATTTCAGAAATAAAACTAGTTTTTTTTTTTCAGCCATGGTTATCCTACACTGTTACACAACCATTAGAAGTCCTATGCTATTCTAAGTGAACGTTCATGGGTCAGTGATGTGGCACAGCCCATTAATTCACCACTTGAATCATGGACAGCCTAGGTGGGCACCTGTTAGAGTCCTGGCTACTCCACTTCCAATCCCACTGCATGCTAATGTGCATGGAAAAGCAGTAGAAAGCAACCTTCCTTCCGCCCCTGAACCCACACGGGGGACCTGAAAGAAGCTCCTGGCTTCGGCCTAGCACTGTCCTGGCTGCTGAGGCCAATTGAGGAGTGAACCAGCAGACAGAAAATCTCTTTACCTCTCCTCTTTTTCAGTAAATCTTCCTTTCATATGAATAAATCTCTTTTTTAAAAGAAGTTATTCTTGAGGTGAAAGCACTGGCTCAATAGGCTGATTCTCTGCCTTGCAGTGCCAGCATCCCATGTAGGTGCCAATTCTAGTCCAGGCTGCTTCATTTCTGATCCAGCTCCCTGCTGATGGCCTGAGAAGGCAGCAGAAGATGGGCAAGGTCCTTGGGCACCTACACCCATATGGGAGGTTAGGAAGCAGCTGCTGGCTACAGATCGGCTCAGCTCTGGCCATTGCACTCATTGGGGGAGTGAACCAGCAGATGCAAGATCTCTCTCTGTGTCTTTGAAAATCTTTCCAATAAAAACAAATCTTTTAAAAAGTATTCCTCCCACCATATCTGTGTATCTACTAACCATCCTCTCTCCATCCTGTTTACCCTCATACTCTTCCAGAACTCTGTAACCACTCAATAGTATACTCTTGCTTCTAAAAGTTTTTTTTTAAAGATTTATTTATTTTTATTACAAAGTCAGATATACAGAGAGGAGGAGAGACAGAGAGGAAGATCATCTGCCTGATGATTCACTCCATAAATGAGCGCAACATCTGGTGCTGTGCCGATCCGAAGCCAGGATCCAGGAACCTCCTCCAGGTCTCCCACACAGGTGCAGGGTCCCAAAGCATTGGACCATCCTCGACTGCTTCCCAGGCCACAAGCAGGGAGCTGGATGGGAAGTAGAGCTGCCGGGATTAGAACCGGTGCCCATATGGGATCCCGGGGCGTTCAAGACGAGGACTTTAGCCGCTAGGCCACATCACTAGGCCCTAAAAGCTTTTTTTTTTTTTTTCTTTTTAAGCAAAGTGACGGTGACAGACACACAACGACAGAGAACGATTGATTTTTCATCTCTGGTTCACTGCCCAAATAGCCCCTATGGCTGGGGTTGGTCCAAACTGAAACCAACATCCTGAATTCCATCCAGATCTGCCATGTGCATGGTATAGGCCAAAGCCCTTGGGCCAGCTTCCAGAGCCTTTGGAGACATATTAGTGGGGAGATGAATTAAAAGTAGAGCACCTGTGGCTCAAATATGGGATGTTGGCACTGCAGTTAACAACTTAACCCAATGCACCACAATGCCAGCTCCTACAAGATCAACGTTTTGACATCCACATATGAGAACATGTGGTATTTGTCTTTGTATACCTGCCTTACTTCACTTAACACAATATTTTTCAGTTCCATTCATGTTGCTTCAAATTCCAGCATTTCCTTCTTTTTTATCCCATTCTGTATGTATACATCCCCTTTTTTCATTTGTCTATCAATGGGCTTCTTTTACATCTTGGTTGTTGTGAATATTTCTGTAATAAATGTGGACATACAGATGTTTCTTCAACAACTGGTTTCATTTCCTTGGGAAATATATACCGATGTGGGATTGCTGCATCATTTGATAATCCTATTTCTACTTTATGTTTAATTAATTAGTTAATTTTGACAGAATTAGAGAGAGGGAGAAACAGGGAGAGATCTCCCATCTAATGGTTTATTCTGCAGATGGCCACAATGACTGGCACTGAGCAAAGCCAAAGTTAGAAGCCAGGAGCTTCTTCCTGGTCTTCTGTGTCAATGGCAGGAGCTCAAATACTTGAGTCATCTTCCACTGCCTTCCCAGGACATTAGCAGAAATGTAGGGACACTGTCCTACTCTCCCACATGGGTGGCAAGAGCCCATATACTTGGGTTGCTGCTTTCCCAGGTACATTAGCAGGAAGCTAGATTGAAAGTACAGCATCTATTCTTGCTTTTAAAGATTTGTTTATTTATTTGAAATAAATGGAGAGAAGGGAGAGAGAGACACACACAAAGAGAAAGAGAGAAAGATCTTCCATCTGGTGGTTTACTCCCAAAATGGCTACAAAAGCTGGAATTGGGCCAGTCTGAAGCCACACACCAAGAGCTTCTTCCAGGTCTCTTACTGGAGCCATCCTCCACTGCTTTCACTGGCCATAAGCAGGAAGCTGGATTGGAAGTAGAGCAGCCAGGACTCAAGTCAGTGGTCATATGGGATGCCAACATTGCAGACAGTAGGTTAACGTGCTACATCATAGCATCAGCCTCTATTTCTGTTTTCTCAAGGTACAACTGTATTATTTTCCATAATGGCTGTATTAATTTACATTCCACCAATTGTGTAGGAAAATTCTCTTTCTTTATATCCTTTCCAGAATTTCTTACTTTTTTTTCATAATGGTCATTCCAGTGGAGGTGAACAAGAATCTCATTGTGGTAATCATTTGCATTTTGCTAATGATTAGTGATGCTGAAAATTTTTCATATACTTAGCTTTCTATAAGTCCTTTTTGAGAAGTGTCTATATCAGATCATCCTCCATTTGAAAATATTTGTGTTTTTTGCCATAGAGGTGTTTGAGTTTCCTTAAACATCCTGGGTATTAAAGTTTGGTGAAATGAATAGCTTGCAAATATTTTCTTCTATTCTGTAGGTTGTCTCTTAAGTCTGTTCATTGCTTCTTTTGCTTCTTTAAAAAAAAAGATTTATTTATTTTTATTGGAAAGGCAGATATACAGAGAGGAGCAGAGACAAAGAGGAAGATCTTCCATCCGATGATTCATTCACAAGTGACCAAAATGGCCAGTGCTGAGCCAATCAGGAGCCAGGAGCTCTTCTGGGTTCAGGGTCCCAAAGCTTTGGGCTGTCCTTGACTGCCTTCCGGGGCCACGGGCAGGGAGCTAGAAGGGAAGCAAGGCTGCCAGGATTAGAACTTGCGCCCATATGGGATCCCGGGCGTGCAAGGCAAGGACCTTTAACCACTTGCGCCACTGCGCCAGGCCCTATTTTGCTTCTTAAATAGGTTTTTAATTTAATGAAGTATCATTGATCAATTTTTGCCTGTTCTTTTCAAATCCTAATTTTAAAAAAATCTGTCAAGACCAATACCCTGAAGCACTTTTCCAATGTTGTCTTCCAGTAAATTCATAGTAACATTGAAGTCTGTTTCATTTTGAATTGATTTTTTTTCAGTATAAGAGATAAGGTATAGCTTCAGTGGAAATTTTATAAAATGTGAGACATACATCTATCTTATGATGCAGCCATTCCACTTCTGGCTATATATCCTAAAGGGAGAAAACTGTACAGCTTGCAAATATTCACTTGAACTTTATTTCTAATAGCCAAACTGGAAATAATTCCAATACCCATAACAAGTGAATAAACCAGTTGTGGTACATCCAGCCAGTGGAATACTACTCTGCAACTAAAACGAACAAAGTATTGATATCTGCAACAGCATGTATGAATCTCACACTAATTATGCTGAGTGAAAAATGTAAGGAACAAAAGAGTATTTAGTATATGATTCCATTTATACAATATTTTAGAAAGTGAAACCTAATCTATAGTGACAGAAAAGATATCAGCTGTTGCTCAGGGTTGGCAAAAGGAATCAGAAAAAGGCAGAAAGGGGAATTAAAAAGAAACACAAAGAAATCATGGGAATGATGGATGTAATTGTGATTGTGATGGTTTCACTGATGGAGACTCACAATGACAAATTTGTGAAATTATATACTTTGCGTGCAGTTTATGTCAGTCACACTTCAATGTAAAATTATTTCCTTTAAATAGCAATACACTCAGCGTGAAAAGCAAAACCTCCACTTCCACTTTCTCAGGGCTTCATAGGTTTCACATTAGGTGAGATCTTTTGTTTAAAAAAATTTACATTTTTTATTAGTTGGGATTATACTATAAACCCTTTATCCTCTTCTCAAAAATTATCATTGAAGAGCCAGAAATTAGATAATGGATAGACAAATAGATAGCATATCCTATGGTTTGTTCCTCAAATGCCCTTTTAAAAACTATTATTTAGGGCAGTGCAGTGAAATAGCAAGCCAAGCCTCTACCTGGAGCACTGGCATCCCATATCGCCACTGCCTCAGCAACTCCACTTGTGATTCACCTCTCTGCTTGTGTCCTGGGAAGGTAACAGAGGATGGCCCAAGCCCTTGGGCCCATTTACCCACATGAGAGACGCAGAAAAAGCTTCTGGACCAGCCCAACTCCAGCCGTTGTGATCATTTGGTGAGTGAACCAGCAAATGGATGGTCTCTTGCTGTCTCTCCTTCTCTCTCTGTAACTCTGCCTTTCCAATAACAGTTATTATTTAAGACACAGAGGTAGAAGACAGATAGCTATACCATCCCGTAGTTTACTTCCAAATGTCTGCAACAGGTGAAACTGGACCCAAGAGCTAGGAACTCACTCTAAGTCTCTCAAATGGATAGCTGAGACCCCACTAACTAAGCCATTACTGCTGTCTCTGAGGTTCTGCATTGGCAAGAAGCTAGAATGGGAAGATGAGCAGGGACTCAATTCCAGGCATTCTGATATGAAATACAGGCACTGTAACATGGTGTATCAGCTGCTAGGCCAGCTGTCTGCCCAGAAACTTCTTGCAAATAATTTTCTATATGGATTCTCAACACTGTCAATGTCTATAGCTGCAGGATCCCAAAGCAGAAATGCAACATGGTTATGCCATCATTTTTCCTGCTGTATGTTATTTTTTTTCTCATTTTCCCCAAGAAAATAATGCTGCAAGCATGGATTATTAAAATTTTGAAACTGCTGCCAACATAGAGGTTATACCACTTGTGTATTACAGTTTGTTAAAGTGCTGAATTTCATAAGTTCTTGCTAAAAATGAATATTATCAAGGAATCTAGCAATGTGGCATAGCAGGTTAAGCTACTATGACACAGGCATGTATTATGAGCAATGGTCCAAGACCTGGCTGCTCCACTTCTAATCTCACTCCCCACTAATGCACCCATGAAAGCAGGGAAGAATGGGCAAAGTATTTGGGTCCCTGCACCCATGTGGGAGACTTGGAAGAATCTCCAGGTTCCTGGCTTCACCCTGGTACAACCTTGAGTGTTTTGGCCATCTGAGGAGTCAACCAGCAAATGAAAGTTCTCCCTTTATGTCTCTTCTTTCTCTGCAGCTCTGCCTTTCCAATAAATAAAAATAAGTCTTTTTTAAAAAAAAAATGGATGAACTTATCCAATCCATGTAAAAAAGTACCTAGTAAACACCTCCTGCACAGAACAGTCTCAGCGCTGGAGTTGTGGTGTGGAATACTCGTCTTCTGATTGAGGCGCTGCCATCCCATATGGACTCTGTTCTAGTCCTGACTTCTCCACTTAAAAAAAAAAAGAGTTGTTAATTTTTATTAGAGTACTAGTTTTTATTAGAAACACAGATTTACAGATAGAATGAGAGACAGAAAGATCTTCCATCTGCTAGTTCACTCCCCAAGTGGATGCAAAGACTGGAATTGATCAGATATGAAGCCAGGAGTCAGGAACTTCTTTCAGGTCTCCCACATGGGTGCAGAATCTAAAGGCCTTGGGTCATCCTCAACTGCTTTGCCAGGCCACAAGCAGGGAGCTGGATGGGAAGTGAAACAGTGGGACACGAACCGGAACCCATATGAGATCCCCGCACATGAAAGGTGAGGATTTAGCAATTAGGTCATCACACCAGGCCCTGGTTGCTCCACTTCTTATCTAGCTCCCTGCTAATGGACTGGGAAAGCAGCAGAGGATGGCTCAAATCCTTGGCCCCTGCATCCACATGGGCAACCTGGAAAAAGCTCTTGGTTCCTGGCTTCAGATCAGCTCATCTCTGGCTATTGCAACTATGTGGAGTATGTACCAGCAGATGAAAGATCTCTGTTTCTCCCTCTCTCTCAGTAACTCTGACTTTTAAGTTAAAAAGAGTGCTCAGTAACTATGAGATAACATTACAGTGAACTGTAAACCCTTATGGAAATGGGCCTGATTTAAAACAAACACATTTTTAAATGAATATTCTCAATCCTAAACTTTTGCCAACTTTACAGTACAGAATGTTGTTTTAGCTTTTATTTCCCTGGTTACTAGTGTCCATGAGTATCCTTTTGTTTATATTTCTTTTTTATTTAAAGATTTATTTTTTATTGCAAAGTTAGACATACAGAGAGGAGGAGAGACAGAGAGGAAGATCCTTCATCTTATGATTCACTCCCCAGGCAGCCGCAACAGCCAGAGATGAACCGATCTGAAGCCAGGATCTAGGAGCTCTTCCAGGTATCCCACACGGGTGCAGGGTCCCAAGGCTTTGGGCCGTCCTCAACTGCTTTCCCAGGCCACAGGCAGGGAGCTGGATGGGAAGTAGGGCTGCTGGATTAGAACTGGTGCCCTCAAGAACTACATCCCAACTGCCAAGGAGACCACAGGGAATTGGAGTACCTACGGAGGCGAGAACTCTGAGGTTATCCTCCCCCGTTTGGGTCTACCACATGGGATGGAAGAAGTCCAAATCCTGCCTTGCAGGATCCAAGGTCATCAGAAAAACAGCCAGGAGCCATGAGCAATCTGCAGAAACAGAAGAACAGTAAGCTTCCTTCGGGACTAGGAAGAGGAACTTTCTCTGGTCCTTACTTGGTTCCAACTTTGGATCCCCACCCTCTCTTGCAATGACCATCAAGGTTGCTCCAGGCCCCCCCCCCCAATATTAGAATAGATAGACAGAGAACAACAAGGAAAGCTCAGAACCAAACAACAAACAATCCGTGTGGACTCACACATGCCTTACTAGGTATGACACAAATTAGTTACTCCTCACTAAGGTATTGAAGATTTCTCTGCACACCCCTCCTAAAACTGTTCTGTACTTCAACTGTTGACATATACCTTGTTAGAGATATAACCCAGTTTAGACTATCCTAAAATCTGTCAAGTTCAGCAAAAATTATGCTTCAACACTATAAACTGCTGAATGCTAAAATGAAAATAGACACAAGACAGCTGAATAGTACCCTATAGCCATTATAAGGTATATAGAAGCCAGTTGTATAAAAACTAAAATTGAAATGTCAATGAAATAATCACAGGATGTGGTTAAGAACTTGCATTTTTAAATATATTTGTTACTTAATACCATGTCAATTAATTCCATAATGTTGTAAATTGTTGTTGATGTTGTGTTGTGGCTTTTAATTGATCAGGATGATATTCTGCCAGCTCTGCCTTCAGACCAGAGATGGTCTCCCCAAGAAATCGTTGAATTTATCTGGAAAATAAGATGCTGGACTCTATGCTTGGTATATGCTTGCAATGAAAGAATCTTGACTGAATTTGAACTGTAAAACTGCAACAAGGTGGAGAAATCCACATGGGGGGAGAGAATGGGGAGGGGTTGGGGGAATCCCAGAGCCTATGAGACAGTGTCACATAATGCAATGTAATTAATTAAAAAAATAATAAAAGGCATGATGAAAAATGAACAAAAAAAGATGAAAGCAAATAAAAATGACAAAATGGTTTTCCTGCCATTAATTATCATATTACAACATTTCAACACATCATACCATATTCATTAAATAAAAAAAACAAAAGTGAAAAAAAAAAACTGGTGCCGATATGGTGCATTCAAGGAGAGGACTTTAGCTGCTAGGCTACCACATTGGGCCCCCTTTTGTTTATTTTTCAACCACTGGAACTATAAGTTGCCTCTTCATATTTTCATGGAATTCTCTCCCTCCCTGGCAGTCTTGCTTCTTCCCTTCCTTCCTTCTTTTCTCCTTTTGCTTCCCTCGTCTATTTAATGTGAAGGAGTTCTTTGAAAAGTGAGCTAGCTGGGCAGATTTATTTCAAGTCTCCTTTGCCACACTCTTTTTTTCGTTTTTGAGAATAAATTGTGAGCCAATGAGTTGGCTTCTTTGTCAATAATACTTGTCAAATGTCTGCTATATGTCAGGTGTTCTATAAACTTCAGGAAGATGACCATGAACAAAAAGAACTTCATAGAATCTAGTGAGGTCAGTAGGTATTAAACAGTATTGACAAATAAAACAGAGATTTACTAGAAGTGAGCAAAATCCTAAGGAGAAATTGTGATCAGTGTATCTTAGTAAGCAAGTGACCTATACAGAGAGACTTGAGAACAAGCTTGCACAGAGAGGGAGAGTATCTGGAACAAAAGAAACAACTGGAGCCAAAGAATCTCTGGCTTCTGGCACTTGTTCTGAACTTGGCCATGGATATTCGAGAGGTATGGAGGAACATGTGACTTTGCACATGGCCTCTCACTGAGCTACAGGGCCCATAGATACGGCTGGAGCCCTGGGGACCCAGCAGCGTCACGGCTCGCTGCTCCACAGCCACGGGAAGAGACTGGCTGTCTTTCTCCCATACATTTTCCAGTTCTACTCTCAGAACAATGTGTGATCTCCACTCATGTCCGAATATAGCCTTGGCATTGAACACAGCAGCACTCCCTCCCTAATGTGGAGCGTGGTGGCTGTGGCTGGTCCTTCCTGCATGGACCCCAGGAAGTGTGGCATGGATCCTCTCACCTGCTGGGACTCACATCTGAGGAGGTGGGAAGAACTAAGCGGGCAGGCACTAGAGCTCTTTGTTCCTGCCAAACACAGCACGTATTTGACAGTACCACACACTCCTGCCTTATGGTTACCCAGACATCTATCCAGGCACGTTTGTAAAAGGCTTTATGTGCATCCTCCTCTTGAGCCCTGACAAATCTTATAAATAGATTCATTCCTTTTAAAGGAGAGGTACTTCAATGCCCGCACTTTATATTCTTCCCAAAAGTGAAAAATAAAAAAAACAGAAATGGATGAAAAACAGAAGAACTGTTTCTTCTCTACTTCCCAGTATGTCCTTGCTTATGTCACCAAGATATTTAATCTGAGTTCTTTCTGGCTCAGGGATATCCCTGGTTTTTGTTTTTTCAGGTAGATTATTAAATAAAATGCTTTAGGCAGGAAAATCACAACTCAGTTCCTGGCAGGCATTTTGGCTTCATAAAGCCAAGATACACCTTGTTACATACCAACAGATGGACAGAAACACTAGATGTGCACCAATCTTCGGAAATTGAATTGCTTCCAATAGCTTACATAATAATTATTTATAGTGTAGTTTTCTTTGTTCTGACTAACCTCCAGGTCCAAAAGGCACCCACCCACAGCTTATGACCTGAGATAAGGCAAAGATAGACCTTGAGTCTCCTCTTGCCATTTCTATCCTTCCTCCACCAACCTCTAAATGCCTGTGTTTGTTTCTAGGACCACAGAATGGCGTCAAACAACAGAAACTTCTCCTTTCAAACTCCTAAACCGGGCCCGGCATGATAGCACAGAAGTTAAAGTCCTCCCCTTGCACACAATGGGATCCCATATGGGCACCGGTTCTAATCCCGGCAGCTCTACTTCCCTTCAAACTCCCTGCTTGTGCCTGGGAAAGCAGTCGAGGACGGCCCAAGGCCTTGGGACCCTGCACCTGAGTGGGAGACCTGGAAGAGGCTCCTTTCTCCTGGCTTCGGATCTTCGGATTGGCTCAGCTCCAGCTCTCCTCCTCTCTTGTATATCTGCCTTTCCAATAAAAATAAATAAATCTTTTTTTAAAAAAAAAAGAAAAAGAAGAAGAATAGGAGACAGAGAGGAAGATCTTCCATCCGATGGTTCACTTCCCAAGTGAGCACAACGGCTGATGCTATGCCGATCTGAAGCCAGGATCCAGGAACCTCGTCCGGGTATCCCACACAGGTGCAGGGTCTCGAGGCCTTGGGCCATCCTCGGCTGCTTTCCCAGGCCACAAGCAGGGAGCTGGATGGGAAGTGGAGCTGCCAGGATTAGAACCGGCGCCCATATGGGATCCCAGGGCATTCAAGACAAGGACTTTAGCCGCTAGGCCACTGCACCGGGCCCTGTCTCTCCTCTTCTGTGTATAACCACCTTTCAAATAAAAATAAATAAATCTTTTTTTATTTTTAAAGATTTATTTTTATTATTTTTTATTGGAAAGGCGGATATACAGAGAGGAGAGACAGAGAGGAAGATCTTCCATCCGATGATTCACTCCCCAAGTGAGCCGCAACGGGCCGATACTATGCCGATCCGAAGCCAGGAGCCTCTTCCGGGTCTCCCACGCGGGTGCAGGGTCCCAAAGCTTTGGGCCGTCCTCAACTGCTTTCCCAGGCCACAGGCAGGGAGCTGGATGGGAAGCAGGGCTGCCGGGATTAGAACCGGCGCCCATATGGGATCCCGGGCGTGCAAGGCGAGGACTTAACCACTTGCGCCACCGCGCCGGGCCCAATAAATCTTTTTTTAAAAAAGTTCTAAACCACATGTCAGCTGTGCCATGCTGTCCTCTGAGACTCATAGCAGAATCCTTCCTTGCCCATTTTTAGTTTCTGGTCCATCATTGGCATTCCTTGACTTACAGCTACATGGCTGTAATCTGCTTCCACTGTTACAGGGTTGTATGTTCCCTTCACATGTCTTGCACCAGTCAAATTGGATTAAGGGTCCATCTAAAACCTTAGCTTCATTATTTATATCTGCAGTGATTCTACAGCCAAATAAGGTCACAAACTGCTGGAGTTAAGAGTTCCACATTATGTTTTGAGAGGCCCCAATTCAACCTATAACTATATCTATCTATCTATCTAGTAAATAAGTATACATTGTTTTTTTCTCTAAAGCAAGGCATTCATACTTTAGAGAAGAAACAATGTGATTTGTATCAGGAATGGGGAGTATAATGGTTGCCTGAAACATTGGACAGTAAGTGCGGCTGAGCATTTGGTGCAGCAATTAAGATGCTGCCTGGGATGCCTGCATGCTATATTGGAGTGCCTAGGTTCACTGACAGTGTGCACTATAGGAGACAGCAGGTGGCACCTCAAGCACTTGGGTCCCTACCATGTGGGAGACCTGCATTGAGATTCCAGCTCCTGGCTTCAGCTTGGCACAGTACTGGCTGTTACAGATATTTAGGCAGTGAACAAGTGAATGGGAAATAAGCCTTCCCTGATTTCTTCATAGGAGAGACAAAGCCTAAAGTTCTTTTTGCTGCTGTTTTTTTTGTTAGTTTTTATTTTATTTTACTTTTATATATGCATATTCTTATTGTATAATAAAGTTTCATACGCTCTGGGATTTCCTTTATCCCCTCTGCAAAATCCCTTCTCCACATTGATTTCCCCTAAATTATCACATGTATTTCCCCTATATATCATATGCAGTCATAAGGCTATCATTCTGCTATTTAAGTGAATCCTGACATTGTGGGTACAATGATGGCAAGACAGAGTCCAGCATCCTATTGTCAAGCCCAACATCATATTGGGGGGAGGGGACCACCTTTGATTTGGAAATAGAAATGCATACTGCATTGTATCCTCACATCTGGATATGATCGTCTCCATTACAGTTACTATACAATCTCCTTCAATGGAAAGCCACGATACAAAATCAACAACAGGAAGAAAAATAGACATTTACAAGACCATGTAGTTAAATAACATGCTACTGAATGGCCAATGTGTAGCTGATGAAAAAGAAAAAAGAAAATAAAAAAGCCTTCATGGAAAAAATGATGCTACTGTATGACAGTCAGTGAAGAATTTAATAAGAGAAAAGATATATTTTGCATGAAGCTTGCAAAGCATAAAGTTTTGTTTAAAATCCAGCTAGAATATTTAAATAATGCTGAAATCTCCCCCAATCCCTAAAGAAAGTGTCAAAATTAGAAGATTAGCATGCATCTTATGCATCCAACATTATGGTAGACTGGCTGCACTGAAAAACCTATTCCAAGCACATAGAAAATCTTGATGAAATACCACTAGAACCACTTTATGTACGTTTGATATTTCAAAAAAGCAAGGGGAATCATGCTGTCCATCAATAACAGAACCATAGAAGCTTATTTGTATACTTAAAAAGGTGATAAACCTAATTACAGTAAAGTGCATATACCTTAACTACCCAAAATGTTGATTTTTTTTTTAATGTATATACCTATAAAACAGTATGTAGATCAGGAGTGGAGATTTAGTCTAGTGCTTAAGATGCCCATTTACCACATTTAATTGCCTAAGTTGTATTCCTAGTTCCAGCTCCTGACCACAGCTGTCTTCCTGCCAATGTAGTCCATAACAGGCAATAGGGATGTTTCAAGTAATTGAATCACATGGGAGACCTAGTTTGAATCCATGGCTCCCTGTTTTAGCTCTGGCATGGCAGGTGTCTGAGGAGTGAAGCAACAGATGGGAGATCTTGCTCCACCTTCCTTCTTCATTCTCTCAAATGTAACAACAATAACAGCAACAACAACAACAAAATCTTTAAGACATTTTCACAGTCTCGGAAGGCTTCCTCATGCTTGTTCTCAGTCAATATTCCCCCCAAAATAACAATCCTTCTGACTCCTCTATTCACAGATTAGCTTGGCCTGTTCTGGAATTTCATCACAATGGAGTGATAGTTTGGTTGCAAAGTTTCGGCAGTGGAATAGGAGGCATGGGTTTTGGGTGGGCGAAATAGTGAAGCAAAACTGAGACCCCATAAAGCCGATAGCCTTGAAGACCTCATCTTCAGTAAAAACATCTAGGAAAATACATCTGCTTCCAGGCAAAGAAAGTTAACAAGAAAGTATTTGTCTTGGAACACAGCTCCGGCAAAAAAAAAAAAAAAAAAAAAAAAAAAAAAAGACTTATCAATGAACTGTAAGCTTAAAGCTGCTCTCAGGTGTTTCAATTTATACAATTCCGTAGGGTTGAACATACCAGGCCTACATACTAATTCAAATTGTTTCTTGGTTGATAACACAGTGAACTTCCAGGCAGAAGCTTGCAAACTTGTTTTAAAGGAAGGTGCTTCAATTCCAAGCACCACAGGATATCGACAGCACAGAAAATTACCAAAATGCACAAGGAAGAAGACATCTCCATCCCATAATAACCCTTAATAGCATCATAATTTTCTTACAGAGCACTTTAGGTATTGCAATTTTTAAAATATGGAGTCTAAAATATTATGATTAGACTGTTCATAGAAATAAAAAATAGATTTGAAAGAAACAAGAGCTCATAAAAAATGACCAGGTAAACTTGAAACAGAATAAAAGAATTGTAGACACAGAAATATAGTAGTTAAAGTCACTACATAAATCTCAATGAATAAATTAACACCAAATTATGGGTAACTTAAGAGAGAATAACTGAATCAGACAATAGATTTGAATTGTCTAAAATAATGATGATGCCTTGGAAAAATATTAAGACATGAATATGTAAGAAAAAAATTAGTATGCACATGTTAGAGTATGAATATCTGCTCCATGTTTAATTAAGGTGCCAGAAAGAATAAAATGAGAAAACTAGAGAGATGAGGGTTTGGAAAAATAAGAATTTTCACAGATGTTTTAAATATTAAGATACAGAAAGAACATACATCTCAGTTAGATTGAACAAAAACTTTCACTCATTGAATTTGCAATGAAGATACAGAGAACATCTTAAAAGCAACCAGAGAGAAAGGCAGGTACTTGAGCACAAGCAGCAGGCTGGCAGGACTCTTCTCCATTGCAATAATGCAAGTGGGAGGAAAAGCAAAGAACACCATTAGAACATTGAGGCTGAAAAAACAGATTAACTGATGGCCTGCAAAATTACCATCCCCAGATGACACCAAAATGAAAATATCTTCAGGAGGCTTAAAAACCTGCAACAGACCAAAAATTGCCACAAGTCAACAACTGGACACTACACTTAACAATATTCGGAAAGCGCTTGTCTCCAATTACAGTCACACTGGGGGTTAACACTTCAGCTTCTGAGTCTTAGCCACCGGTTAGTCCACAACACCCACTAGAATCAACGGAAATCTTGGCTTTTCTCTCAGTAATTGATAGATAAAGAGACAAAGAGTTTTGGATTCTTTTTAATTTTTAAAAAATGTATTTGAAAGAAATTGTGGTATATCTACTTTATGAAATAAAACTCAGCCATAAGAAAGAATGAACTCTGGAGAATCAAGACGGTAGACTAGGGTAAGGACATGTTTAAACAAAGAAGCATTAGCCAGTGTGAAGCAGAGAGGGCACATTCCAGGAACAAGGAGAGGACAGGAGAGGGGCACCTGGAGACAGATACAGGAAAGCAGCAGACAACAGTGTGGTGTTGCAGTAACCAATACTCCAGCGGCATTCAGCAAGTGGTGATCTGAACTGCACCAGCAGCCAGAACTCCACCAGCAGCCAGAACTCCACCAGCAACCAAGTGGGAAGGGACTTTTACTGGGAGCTTAGGAGATGAACCCAGGCAAAGAACTGTCCGAACTGCTGGTATGTTTGATTTGCCCAGGAGCAGAGACAGAGTGGCAGGTCCAGATAAGTGGTGTGGGAACAGGCTAGATTTCACAGCCCAATCCAACCCGTAGAGACAAATAGGGCACCATTTTGTACAGGAAGGCAAAGGCTATGAACAGTGCTGCACATACACTGAGCTGGGAGTGAACTCATTTCTGGCTCAGTGAACTGCAACAACGTTTTGGTAGCCCTCAGACCTGACGGCCAGCAGATCAAGAACTCTAATAGTGGCACATCAGGTGACATTTTGTACAGTGTGGCAAAGTACTTAAGACTGCAGAGGACAACAGTGAGCTGAGCATGTGCTGAGCTGGGAGCAAACTCACTGAGCTCAGTGCATTGCACTGGACCCACAGGGAAAACAATACTGACTTTGGCATTGTACAGGTCAAAATAGCTCCATGTGGCCCTCAGACCTAACAACCAACAAGATCAGCAAGATCTGGCAAGATCAGCACCATCAAGAATCTAGTTATATAAGACACCTGGTATCTCCCTAATCCTGGGAACTGCTCTAACAAAAAGTGGGAGAAAGGTTATAGAGACAACGATGCAGCCTCAGCATGGGATCACAGGAGGTGGAGAGTGGTAAGCCAGGAGCTGGAGCTACGGAGACCATTGTGGAAAGCTAACATAAGAACCCAGACCTGCAATTCACAGAAGGGAGTGGCACAAGTAACTGCAAACAAATAACCATGTGCCAATCACAATAAGTAAAATCGAACTGTAGACCTGTAGGTGACTCAGCTTAGAAACCTGCCCCAAGAAGATTCTGCTAACCAGAAGTACAATGACCAAGAGCAAAAGAAGGGACAAAGGCACAGTGAATATTACTGAAGACTCCCCTGCAAAGGAGCAAAACCTGTTGCCAACCTCAGAGTTAACTGAGGAAGACATTGAGAAAATGGGGGATACAGAATTCAAAACACTTGCTATAAAGTTTCTTATCAATAATGAGAAGCATGTAATACAAGAGTTCCCGAAATTTAAGGAATATGTCACACTGGAAATGAATCAAATCAAGGCTGATATCGGAAATTAAGAACACAGTAGAGCAAATTAAAAGTACAGTGGAGAGTCTCCAAAATAGAATGAAGGAGGCAGAAGAATGAATGTCAGAATTGGAAGATATTTCCTGTTACCAGGAACAAACACACACAAAGCTGGAAGCAGAGCTGGGTCAAGCTAAAAAGAGTATTCAAGAATTAAGAGACACCATTAAAAGGCAAAATGTAAGAGTTATGGGAGTCCCAGAAGGTGCAGAAAGAGAATCTGGGATTAAAGATGAATTCAATGAAATAATAAGTGAAAATTTCCCTAAACTAGAGAAAGAATTGGGAAACAACATCCAGGAGTGGCATAGAACTCCCAACCAGGTTGACCAAAAGCGATCTTCACCACGACACAGGATAATCAAGCTTTCTTCAATCGAACATAAGGAAAAGATCCTTAAGTGCGCACGTGAAAAAAATGAATTGACATATAAAGGAATGCCAATTAAACTCACAGGAGTCCTCTCAAAGGAAACTCTACAGGCAAGAAGAGAATGGAGCAACATATTCCAGATTCTTAAAAGAAAAAAATTGTTGGCCTAGGATAACATACTCGGCAAAGCTTTCTTTTGTCTTTGAAAATGAAATAAAATTTTTCCACAGTAAAGAAAAGTTAAAAAAAAATTTTGCTTCTTCCAAACCTGCCCTAAGATGTTAAAGATGTTCTCTTGACAGAGAAGAGGAATAGCACCCACCAAAACCAAAGACAAATGTGAAGAACATCCCAGTAAATAATAACAGAAGACTAAATCAATGAACAACTTATTACTAAAATGACAGGACAAAATTACCACCTATCCGTATTAACCCTGTATGTAAATGGCTTAAATTCATCGATCAAACGTCATGGATTAGCAGACTAGATTAAAAAACAAAACCCATCTATTTGCTGCCTACAGGAGATATATCTCGCCAACAAAGATAAGCACAAACTGTATCTGATGGATTTTGATTTTTTTATTTAGTTTCATCTCTTCAAAACGCTTTCTTATTAAATTCTTCAATGACTCATGATCATACAGAAGCATCATTTTCTTCAAGAAGGTTCTTGACTTTCTTTTTCATTTCTTCAGTGACACACTAGCCATGTTATTTAACTTCATGGCATTTTAATTTCTTCTTCTCTTCCTGTTGTTGATTCTGTCTTACGGCTTTTCATTTAAGGGGATGTACAATAGTTGTGTAATTAAGGCTATCATATCCAGTAGCATGTTATTTAACTTCATGGCATTGTAAATTTCTATTTTTCTTCCTGTAGTTGATTTTCTATTGCAGCTTTTCATTTTAAGGAATGTATAGTAACTGTGTATTGGACACTATCATATCCAGATGTGAGGATACAATGCAGTATGCATCTCTACTTCCAGATCAAAGAGAGATTACCAATGAAACTGTTAATTATATGTTGACAATAGGATGTTGGATTCTCTACCATTGTCCATGCCCACAATGATGGACATATGACTGTGTATGAAGAACTATACTATAATAATAATAGAGGGGAACTCAGTGAGGGGGGAATTAGCAAGAAGGTAAGGGAAATCCCAGGGCCCATGGAACTGTATTATAAAATGCTAACAATAATTTAAAAAAAGAAAAAAAAAGAATTAAATCCTACCATTTGCAACAAAATTGAAACCATTTCCAACTGGAAACATTATACTTAATGAAATAAGCCAGTTCCCAAAGGAAAAATGTCATATGTTCCCTTTGATATGAGAAAGCTTTTATGCAAAGTAAAAAGTAAACAGATATATGTAAACAAATATATTCTCATATATAAACTATGTAATGGAGACTACATACTGGGAAGTAAAGAAGGGAAGGGAAGGAAGTGGGGGAGAGAATAACTTTTGTGCCTTGTACCTATCTACAAAAGTATACTATGAAAAATAACTACAAATTTATTTGGGAGAAGATACAAAGACAAAGAAAGAAAAAAGAAGGAAAAAGAAGGAAAGAGAAGGAAAAGGAAGGAAGGAAAAAGAAAAGAAAAACGGAAAGAAAAAAGAAAGGAAAGGAAAGGAAAAAAGAATAAAGAAAGGCATTAAGGAAGGAAGGGAAGAAAGAAAAGGGGGAAAAAAGGGGAAGAAGAGAGGAAAAAGAGAGGAAGCTGCAGCCGGGATCCAGAGCTGGACACTGAATGAAGCACTCCAGTGTGGGAGCTGGGTGCCCTCAGCTGTGTCTTAACTACGAAGACTAATGCCTGTCCCAAAGGACAAATATTTGATACAAACAAGCAAGACATGAAAACAAGATATAAGGGGCAGCATGATGGCACATCAATCTAAGTCTCCAGTTGTGGCACCGGCATCCCATATGGGTGCCAGTTTGAGTCTCAACTGCTCCATTTCCAATCCAACTTCCTGCTTATGGCCTGGGAAAGCAGCTGAGGATGTCCCAAAGCCTTGGGATCCTGCACCTGCATGGGAGACTGTGGGGAGCTGTAGGGAGCCTGCATCCTACACCCTACACGGACGGCGCCAGACTGCCGCTTCCTCCTGTGCTAGAAAAAACAAGCTACAGGAAGTCTGCTGTGATTGGCCCAGGGGTGCGTGGATGGCGCGTGGACAGCGCGTGATCTGTATGATGATTGGCCTGCCCACTGCGTGCACAGGTGACCTTTACTTTGATTGGCCGGGTTACCCAGCATATAAAGGAGCCAGAGAACTGGGGCGGAGAGGGAGAGAGCGCACTGCGGAGAGAGCAGGAGAGAGCGCGCCTCGGAGAGAGCGGAGAGAGCGGGAGAGAGAGCGCACCCCCGCGCGGGGAGGGAGCACACCCCCGCGCGGGGAGGGAGCGCACCCCCGCGCGGGGAGGGAGCGCACCCCCGTGCGGGAAGAGAGCGCACCTTGGACGGAGAGAGCCTCGGACGGAGAGAGCGCACCTCGGACAGAGAGAGCGCACCCCGCCGAGAGAGAGAGCACTTCGGGGAGAGAGCGCGCACCTCGGGGAGAGAGAGCGCACCTCGCGATGGTGTGGCTGCTGCGCGGCTGCACGGCGGCTGCCGCACGCCCACCGCGCGCCGGTTTTGCTGTGCCTTCTCCACAATAAAGGCTCCACAAAGACAACAAGTGTCCGGGTTTGACTTGCTGGTCAAGGGACCCTGACATCTGGTGCCGTGACTCGGATCGGAACTACAGGTAAGCGAAGCGGGGAACGCGAAAGGGAGCTGAGCAGGGACTCAGGGAGCTGCGGAAGCAGGGAGCGCGAAACGGAGCTGAGCAGGGACTCAGGGAGCCGCGGAAGCAGGGAATTTGAAAAGGAGCTGAGCAGAGACTCAGGGAGCCGCCTTGAGCGGGAAGCGTACGCTAGGTTCGCGGGATAGCGACAAGAGTAAGCTTACCAGAAGTGGTAACAATATGGGAAATTCAAATTCTTCAGTACACCTGCAGTGTTTACTGCAGAAGCTACTGAAGAGGAATGGAACGCCGGTAAAGGCACAGACAGTACTTCATTTTTGCAGATAGCACGGGTGACCCACCAGTGAACCCTAGCGCCCCTCCTTGGCCTGCGTGGCCGGAGAGGGGTGTGGGATTTGGCTGGCGGGACCTTGTGGAGCCCGGCCAGGTGTTCCCTGTTCACGAGGATCGGAACGCTGGGGCGGGCCCCCCATGGCCGCGGTTTTACCTCCCTCTTGATTTCAAAGTGATTAAGGATTTGAAAACAGCCGTCGATTCTTATGGTGTGCATGCCCCCTTTACAATCGCGCTGCTAGAACAGATTAGTTTTAATGCCCTGCCCCCAGATGATTGGAAACAGTTGGCCAGAGCCACTCTCTCCCCTGGCCAATATCTGGTCTGGTGGGCCGCATACCGTGAACTGGCCATGGACCAGGCACAGCGTAACGCACAAGGTGGAAACAGGGAATGGAATGCCGATATGCTGCTGGGAGAGGGAGCTCGGGCAGGAAACAATAATCAACATGAGTATCCTGAACCAGTTTATGGCCAGATTCAACAAATAGGCCGTACTGCGTGGCGAGCTCTACAGAGTAAAGGGGACCTCCGTTTTTCCATCTCTAAAGTGACTCAGGGGTCTAACGAGCCCTATGCTGATTTTGTGAGTCGCCTCATGGAGGTAGCAGGAAAGCTTTTCCCCGATGTAGAGCAGGCTATGCCTCTGGTTAAGCAGCTGGCTTACGAGAATGCTAACAAATGGTGCCGTGAAGCCATCCGTCCCTGGAAACATAAAGATCTAGATACATGGATAAAGATTTGCAGGGATGTTCATGATCAAGTTATGTTAAATTTGGATGGCCGGTCTGCTGCCGAACGCCATGCCCTGGGTTGCGGCATTACTCAGGAACAAGTGATATGGAAGGATGTGTTAACTAAACAGTGGAAGGGCCCGCATCCGGTGTTAAGGCGGACGCGAGGTGCAGTTTGTGTTTTTCCGCAGGATGCAGAAGCCCCTGTGTGGATACCAGAGCGCCTAACGAGAGTGGTGAGAGCCTCTGTGCCGGACAACATCCAAGATGAAGCCCTGGACGCTCAGGCTGGTGATCCTGCTGGTAACACTGCTGCCTCCCGGAACACTGAGCCAACAGCCTCAACTATGGGCGATCGTGAAGGCATGGCCAGTGCCATTACTGGTGACCAATAACTCATCAATGCTGCCCCCATTCTTCAACACTGATGCGACTATTGGACTACTGGTGGTGCCCTTAGACAACACCACAGTGCCATCCACGAACCGGACAATTCAATTGCACGGATCGGTTTGTTTTCAAAGCCGGCCATGGACAAATGGGACCAGACTTTGCATCCTATTGGCGAACCAGACCATTGGACAATTTCGGAGGAACAGCTCAGGAAGATGGGCACATCTCCTGACGGGTCAGGTACCCCGCTTTTTTGCCAGCGCTCACAATGCGGGAACCATTTTGTGACTGGGAGTTTGTCAGCTCCTCCCTCGTTGTATGGACCAATGGTCATGGCCGCCAGACTGGACTGACTGCCAGAGCACTGTCACCCTTGTAGGGTGGCTCCTGGCTTGAACTTGTGTAATCTGTTTCTGACTTATACTAATGACTGCGGAACCATGGACTAATTGATTGTTAAAGTGTTTATCCTTTGCTAAGCAGTGGGCTGGAATGATTGGTGTATGCATGCTTGTGATGATCTGAGAGCCTGGGCCATTCGCACTCTATGCAGACGCATTTCAGCAACAGCAGCAGCAACAGGTGCTATTACTGCAGGTTGTCATGGCCTTCACTAGACATGAATCCCCTGAGGAATGGCTTAACATGATGGACTGGTAGTCAACGACGGGTAAGTATCCGGTAAGGCTCTACCAACCTAAGCCAGGCGCCACGAGCCAGGTGGTTAGCTGATGACGGGTAAGGAGAGCCTACTCCGGAACACCTAAGACAGGCACGGTCCCGTGATTAATAAAACAAAAAGGGGGAGCTGTGGGGAGCTGTAGGGAGCCTGCATCCTACACCCTACACGGACGGCGCCAGACTGCCGCTTCCTCCTGTGCTAGAAAAAACAAGCTACAGGAAGTCTGCTGTGATTGGCCCAGGGGTGCGTGGATGGCGCGTGGACAGCGCGTAATCTGTATGATGATTGGCCTGCCCACTGCGTGCACAGGTGACCTTTACTTTGATTGGCCGGGTTACCCAGCATATAAAGGAGCCAGAGAACTGGGGCGGAGAGGGAGAGAGCGCACTGCGGAGAGAGCAGGAGAGAGCGCGCCTCGGAGAGAGCGGAGAGAGCGGAGAGAGCGGGAGAGAGAGCGCACCCCCGCGCGGGGGTGCACCCCCTCGCGGGGAGAGAGCGCACCCCCGCGCGGGGAGGGAGCGCACCCCCGCGCGGGGAGGGAGCGCACCCCCGCGCGGGGAGGGAGCGCACCCCCGTGCGGGAAGAGAGCGCACCTCGGACGGAGAGAGCCTCGGACGGAGAGAGCGCACCTCGGACAGAGAGAGCGCACCCCGCCGAGAGAGAGAGAGCACTTCGGGGAGAGAGCGCGCACCTCGGGGAGAGAGCGCGCATCTCGGGGAGAGAGAGCGCACCTCGCGATGGTGTGGCTGCTGCGCGGCTGCACGGCGGCTGCCGCACGCCCACCGCGCGCCGGTTTTGCTGTGCCTTCTCCACAATAAAGGCTCCACAAAGACAACAAGTGTCCGGGTTTGACTTGCTGGTCAAGGGACCCTGACAGGAGACCCAAAAGAAGCTCCTGGTTCCTGGCTCCTGGCTTTGGATTGGTTCAGCTCTCGCCAGTGTAGTCATTTGGAGAATGAACCAACAGATAGAAGAACTTTCTTTCTGTCTCCTTCTTTCTTTGTAACTGTACCTTCAAATAAAATGAAATAAAATAATAAATCTTTACAAAAACAAAACAATATACTATGATCTAATTATCATATCCAATGCACAATAAAAAACAGATTGCCACAAATGAAACATTTTTCAAAATTGCCTATTTACTGGAATATAAAGGGAGTAAATAAATCACTTGGTTGTATGTATCACATTATATGATATATTTTGATTGGGTAGACATCAATAATAAAAGAAAAGAATTTTTCTTGGAAATCTAAGAACATATTTCCAAACATACTAGTCCCATCCTCACCTACAAGGAAGGTAGCTGCCTGAAAGTATTGAGTCGTATAATAAAATAAAATAAAAAATATTTTATTTTTCCCTTTTCAGTAGTTCTCTTTTATCCTCAGTTTTGCTTCTGTTGTACGCCTTTCAAAGTTTGAGTCACTTATGGTCAATAGTGGTTTGAAAATATTAAGTGGAAAATTGCAGAACCAAAACAGCTTGTAATTGCATGGCGATCTTAGTAGCAGGATGAAATCTTGTGCCATGCTGTCAAGATCCATGTATCATCCCCTTGTATCTATGCTGTATATGCTCCCTGCCCATTAGTCACTTAATAGTCCTCTTAGTTACTAAATTGACTCACAGTGACTATATTCAAGTCATCTTTATTTGACTTAGTGGTGACCTCATGGTTCAAGGAGTAATGAATCTGACAAATCAGATATGTCAAAGAGAAGTCATAAAATTATTCCTTTAGGGCCCGGCGCGGTGGCGCAAGTGGTTAAGGTCCTCACCTTGCACGCCCGGGATCCCATATGGGCGCCGGTTCTAATCCCAGCAGCCCCGCTTCCCTTCCAGCTCCCTGCCTGTGGCCCGGGAAAGCAGTCTAGGAGACCCGGAAGAGGCTCCTGGCTTCGGATCGGCATAGCATCGACCGTTGCGCTCACTTGAATGAATCATCGGACGGAAGATCGATACTTCCTCCCCTACCCAATACGGACTTTCAGAGTATAAAGTCTGATGCCCCTAATAAACTTCGGCTTTGACCATCAGTCAGGGTCCACGCGTGTTATTATCGGCTCCGTGCACCAAGTCTGTCGCTGCGGGACAGCGACATATAAGGAGAAAAAAAAACATACAGAGAGCTCAGTACTAGTCAAGGTTTCAGGCATCCACTGGGGTCCTGGAATGAAGACAAAGAAGAAATCATGATGGAATTAGAGGACCAGAATTCTTCCCACCTAGAACTGGCACAGCCACCCCGTGGTGGTGTCAGAGGAGGCCTCATGGAGACTACAGCGCTTCTCCCAGTGTTCAGTGATTATGAGAGGACCCACAGCACAATGTCCTGGGGACCACATGGAGAGCCATGACTCCTATGCTTGCCCATATTAAAGAAAAAATACTCCCCGAATCTTTCACTAGCAGTCAGGTAGAAAAACCGTACTTCTAACCCTTCCTGGAAATAACAAGCATCACCCCACTTTTCACACTAAATCGGTGTTGGAGAAAGCAGGAAGAAATGAGTTTAAGCAGCAGGCAGAATCCCAGGGCACAATAATGAGAATGTCCAGATCTCAAGTACAAATCACTCATTCCACCCAGAGACTGAGAGATTTCAAGCTCAACAAAAGCCACAGTCAGCAGATGCTCTAATGAGCTGGATAGGGTCTCTTAGAAGTTCATGTCCACCTGGGGCTCACCCATGAAAACTGATTTGGTAATAGAGTGTTTGTTGAGAAATCCAGCTAGGATGAAATCACAGATGAGCACAGGCCCTAAATCCAACACGAAGGAGATTCAGACACACAATCCTTGGGGAGAAGACAGAGGCAGAAACTGGCATGATTCACCTGCAAGCCAAGAACACCAAAGATTGTCTGCAACTATCAGAAGTCAGAAGAGACCAGAAGAAAGACCTCCTTGGAGACTTCAGAGAGAGCATGACCCTTCCAACGCCTCTGGTCCAGCCCTCTGGATCATAACAGAGCAACTAGCTATTGTTTCAGGACACCTGCTTGGTGGTAATTGGTTACAAATGAAAACAATAGGGCCCGGCACGATGGTGCAGTGGTTAAGGTCCTCGCCTTGCATGCCCGGGATGCCATGTGGGTGCCGGTTCTAATCCCGGAAGCCCCGCTTCCCATCCAGCTCCCTGCCTGTGGCCTGAGAAAGCAGTTGAGGGCGGCCCAAAGCTTTGGGACCCTGCACTTGTGTAGGAGACCCGGAAGAAGTTCCTGGACCCTGGCTTCGGATCGGCATAGTATCGGCTGTTGCGCTCACTTGGGGAGTGAATCATTGGACAGAAGATCTTCCTCTCTGTCTCTCCTCTCTATATATCTGCCCTTCCAATAAAAATAAAATAAATCTTTAAAAAAAGAAAAAGAAAACAATAAGACCAAGATGGCGGAAATGCTAGAATAACTAGCAGAGATTTCAAAAATTTTAAATTGATGAATAAAAACTGTATTATTTATAATATACAATGTGGGAGCCTGGAGCAATGGCTCAGTGACTAAATCCTCACCTTGCACTCTCTAGGATCCCATGGAGCACCGGTTCCCGTCCTTGCTGCTCCATTTCCCATCCAGCTCCCTACTTGTGCCCTGGGAGAGCAGTATAGGATGGCCCTAAGTCTTGGGAACCTACACCCGCATGGGAGGCCCAAAGAAGCTCTTCTCTTCTGGCTTCAGATCAGCTCAGCTCTGGCCACTGCTGCTGCTAGGGAATGAACCACTGGATAAAAGATTTTGTCTATTCTTTTCTCTATAAATATGCCTTTATAATAAGAATAAATTAATCTTTAAAAATATATACAACGTGGTATTTTGAGACATATAAACAATGTAAAATGGATATGTTGAGCTGACTTACATATATATTACCTTACACATAAATTTGGGGTAGTGAAAACATGTAAAATCTACTCTTAGTGATTTTCAGGTACCCAGTACAATCACTAAAAATTATTGAAGTTATTCCTCCTGTTTATAAAAAAATTTGTATCATTTATCCAACATTTCCTCCAATCCTTTTCTGTCCTTTTAACTACTGTTCTATTCTCTCCTGTGAGTCTGAGTTTAACATTGCACATGTAAGGGCAAGAATCATTTATCCTTCTGTGATTTATTTATTGTTTTTTAAAAAGTTATATATTTAAAAGGCAGAATTACAGAAGGAGATAGATTGAGGGAGTGAGGGAGAGAATAGGAGAGGGAGAAAATAAGAGAGATTCACTGATCCACTCCCCCCAAATGGCTGCAACTGCCAGATCTGCATCAGGTTTAAAGTCAGGAGCCTGGAACTCCATTCAAAGCACCCATGTGGGTGGGAAGGGTGCAAGTACTTGGTCCAGCTTCTGCTGCCTTCCTAGGCATGTTGGTAAGGAGTCAAATCTAAAGCAGAGCAGCCAGGTCTCGAAGTCGTGCTTCAACGGGATGCAGGGACTGCAGTCAGCGACACAGACGCTTGTGGGATACAACGAAATACAGAACGTTGTTGTCATCAGAAGGTAGGAGAGAAAGAGGGCAAGCAGGGCTAGAAAAGTACTTGAAAGCAGCAAGAGAGAAATGATATCTTACCCAAGCAAGAACAATTTAAGTGACAGTATGTTTTTCATCAGGGATGGTGTGAGACATTATTTGTCAAAAGTTAGAAGAAAAGAACTGTCTATTCAGAATCCTATATCCAGAAAAATGTATTTCAGCATGAAGAGTGTGATGGTAACTTTTAGATGCCAACTGAATTGGATGGAGAGATATCTGGGTAGCAAGTAAAGCATTACTTTGGGGTAAGTTTGTAAGGATGTTTCTGGAGATGAGCATGTTGAGTTCGTGGATCATCCTCACTGTAGGAAGGCAACATCCAGTTAGCTGTGAGCTTAGATAAGGCAGCAGGGCAGAGAAGAGATGAATCTACTCTCTCACCTGAAACTGGCACAGCCTTCTCCTGCTATGGGACACCTCAACCTCAAGTTCTCCCATCTGTGGACATGCACCCAGGTTCTCCCCTTTGTGGTCTCTGGCTTCTTACACCTTATCCTCAGGCTGAGAGGCACTCACTTAGGTTCCCTGGTGCTGACATTTCAGCATATGGATTGAGCTGTTGCCACTAGCACGTCTAGGTCTCAGTTTGTAAGAGGCCTATTGTGGGTCTTTCCAGTTTCTGTAATTTTGTGAAATAGTTTCTTAATAAATCTGCTTCCAGGGCTGGCACTGTGGCCTAGCGGCCAAAGTCCTAACCTTGAAAGTGCTGGCATCCCATATGAGCGCCGGTTCTAATCCCAGCAGCCCCGCTTCCCATCCAGCTCCCTGCCTGTGGTCTGTGAAAGCAGTCAAGGACGGCCCAAAGCCCAGGGACCCTGCACTCACATGGGAGACCTGGAAGAAGCTCCTGGCTCCTGCTTCAGAGTGGCTCAGCCCTGGCTGTTGTGGTTGCTTGGGAAGTGAATCAATGGATCTTCTTCTTTCTCTCCCCTCCTCTCTATATGTGTGACTTTCCATTAAAATTTTAAAAATATATATTAAAAAAAAGAGTTTTTCAATTTCTCACAAAACTAAACATAATCTTACCATATGAGCCAACAATCACATTATTGTTTATTCAAAGGAGTTGAAACTTATCTCCACAGAAAAGTGTGCATGGTTGTTTATAATGGCTTTACTCATAATTGACAAAACTTGGAAGCAATCCAGTTCTTTTAGTAAGTGACTAACCGATAGATCAGGACAATAGGATCTTATTTAGTGCTAAAAAGAAATGAACCATTAAGCCATCAAAAGACATGGAGGAAACTTAAGCTCATATTACTACGTGAAGGAAAATCATTGGAAAAGCTACATACAGTGAGATTCTAACCACATTGGGATCCCAACTCATACCAGCAACTTTTTTTTTTAAAGATTTATTTTTATTATTTTTTTTATTGGAAAGGCGGATATACAGAGAGGAGAGACAAAGAAGAAGATCCATTGATTCACTTCCATCTGATGATTCACTCCCCAAGTGAGCGCAACGGCCAATGCTATGCCGGTCCGAACCCAGGAGCCTCTTCAGGGTCTCCCACGCGGGTGCAGGGTCCCAAAGCTTTGGGCCGTCCTCGACTGCTTTCCCGGGCCACAGGCAGGGAGCTGGAAGGGAAGCTGGGCTGCCGGGATAGAACCTGCGCCCATATGGCATCCCGGGCGTGCAAGGCGAGGACCTTAACCACTTGCGCCACCGCGCCAGGCCCGCCAACAACTTTTAAACTCTTTGATAGTGTGGAAGTGTTATATGTTAGAACTGTGATCTTTCCTTTTCCTTCCTTCTCTGTTCCTCTCCTTTTTCTCTCTCTCCTATTCCTCCTTCTTTTATTTAATTATAAAGACAGATTCACAGAGAGAAGGAAAGAAAGAGAGAAAGATCTTCCATCTGCTGGTTTATTCCCCAAGTGACTGCAATGGCTGGAGCTGAGCTGATCTGAACCCAGGAGCTTGTTCTGAATCTCCCACACAGGTGCAGGGTCCCAAGGCTTTGTGCTGTTCTCCTCTGCTTTCCCAGGCCATAATCAGGGAGCTGGATGGTAAGTGGAGAGATGGGATATGAACTGGCACCCCAATGGGACGCTGGCACTTGGAGGTGTAGGCTAAGCCAATTGAGCCACTCACCAGACTGGTGAATTTTATTAGTACTGGAGAAATGTAAATTCAAGCCACCAACAAATCTGTATATACTACTTGAAATGCTAACATGAATATATATGTGACATAAAATGTCAGAAAACATGTGGAATGCTATAGACTGCTGCAGAGGATGTAAATGACTACAGTGACCTTAGAAAACCAGTAGGGTCTATGAAAACTGAACACTGGCCTGCTTAAGCATTTAGAAATCCCACCCTCCAGAGAAATGTGAAGGTATGAAAACAAAAGCCACAGATAAGCATATTCAAATCAGTATCATTTGTGGTTTATAAAAGTGGAAATTAGCTAAATGCACATCACAATAAAATGGATAACTAAATGGTATATTCACATAATCCTATCATGCATCACAAAGCAGTATGTTCAAATATACCACAGTGGTCTCCTAAGATCACACCGTGTAGTGATATGGTAGGTGTTTTATCTGGCATAGGCTCACTCTACAATGCTTGCACAACGACAAAATCACCCAATAGAGCATTTTTCACAATGCACCTTTTTCCTTAAGTGATATATGACTGTAACTCCACACAGCAAGGAAAAGGAACAAGCAACTGTCATATGCAATAGAGCCCTACAAACAAAATTTTAAATGAAAGAAACTATACACAAAAATCTTACAAGGTGCCATGCTTTTACCTTTTTAAAAAGGCAAAATTAGGGCCCGGCGCGGTGGCGCAAGTGGTTAAAAAGGTCCTCACCTTGCACGCCCGGGATCCCATATGGGCGCCGGTTCTAATCCCGGCAGCCCCACTTCCCTTCCAGCTCCCTGCCCGTGGCCCGGGAGGGCAGTCGAGGACGGCCCAAAGCTTTGGGACCCTGCACCCGCGCGGGAGACCCGGAAGAGGCTCCTGGCTTCGGATCGGCATAGTATCGGCCGTTGCGCTCACTTGGGGAGTGAATCATCGGACGGAGGATCTTCCTCTCTGTCTCTCCTCTCTGTATATCCGCCTTTCCAATGAAAAAATAATAAAAATAAATCTTTAACAAAAAAAAAAGGCAAAATTAATTTATGATTTTAGAAGTTATGATATAAATCATGTCCAATGAGGATTGTAGAAGGAATGACTGAGAGAAAAGCCACAGAAGGGTTTCTGGGATGTGACAATGTTTCTATTTCTTGACCTAAATGAAAAATTATGAGTAGGTTGACTTAGTGATAAATTGTACATATATTGTTTATATATTTTTAAAAGATTTATTTATTTTGAAAATCAGTAACAGAGAGAGGGGAGAGAAAGAGATGGATAGTCACACATACACACAGAGAATCTTCTAATTCACTGGTTCACTCCCCAGATGGCTGCAATAGTGCTGGACCAAGCTGAAGCTAGGAACCAGGAACTTATCAGGATCTCCCACACGGGCTTTAGGGGCCCAAACTCCTGGATTATCTTCCAAGGCTTTTCTCAGGTCATCTGCAGGGAGCTGGATTGGAAGTGAAGCAGCCAGGACACAAAGAGGTGCTCATAGGGGATGCTGCCATCATAGCAGCAGTTTAACTCACCATGCTACAATACCAGCCTTTAATTTGCATATTTTTAAGAACAGGAATAGTTCTTGGTAGAAGCTTTAACTAATGATATATTTAAAAAATGTATCTCAGGCCTGGCGCGATAGCATAGTGGTTAAAGTCCTCACCTTGCACGCGTCAGGATCCCATATGGGCACTGGTTCTAATCCCAGCAGTTCCACTTCCCATCCAGCTCCCTGCTTGTGGCCTGGGAAAGCAGTCGAGGACAGCCCAAATCCTTGGAACCCTGCACCCGCATGGGAGACCCGGAAGAGCTACTGACACCTGGCTTCAGATTGGCTCAGCTCTAGCTGTTGCGCTCACTTGGGGAGTGAATCATCGGATGGAAGATCTTCTTCTCTGTCTCTCCTCTCTGTATATCTGCCTTTCCAATAAAAGAATAAATAAATTTTTAATAAAAAAAATAATAAAAAATGTATCTCCAGAGATGGTTGAAAGGGGTTCCTTTTCCTGTCCCTATCCTTCTGATAAATAGCACATATCAGGCGATATCCAAAGCCGTTTCCACTTTGCACATAAGAGTTGCCCTCTGGGAATATCATTTCAGGAAATACTAGTACTCCTATTGCATTCAGACTGTGAAGCAATTCGCAGAGAAGCCAAGCGGCTTACAGTCGATGCTACATCCACCTGGGCTAACAGCTTCTAGGTTGTTGGAACAAACTCTATGTCTCTGAGGAGCAGATTCTGTACAAAACACTTATACTCACATTTCCCCAGAATGAATTAAGTCCTGGCTGGAGTTCTAGAAAAGCAGTTGAATGGGTAACTGTCGGCTTTTTCTTTCTTTAGAAAAATTTTGAAATTATGAAGGGGTGTTTCTCTAATTTCTACATGATCCAGTCTGATGCATGTTTTGCCGTAAGCCCGCCTCTGGACTTGGCAATTCTATCTCCCATCCTCACTGTAGCCACAAAGACAGATCCTTTCATTGTCTCTGTCTTCTAATGAACCTACATAACAATTTCATATAGCTCAGAATGTTTCATGTGTTCTATTATGTTCATTGAGTCTAATTGTTTCAAAACTTGAGCTTAAAAATAATTATTTCTAACTGATAAATCTAGTTCATAGCTTTAAACTAAACTGCTCAAGTCCAATGTTCAACAAGATGTTTCTCATATCTAAGTTCTAAAACTCAAGTATTCAAACTGGTGTTTCCACCGATCCCATTACATACTAGGTTGGGAGAGATTATAATCGTTTTTGTTTTAAGGAACACCCAGAGCCCGAACAACCTGCCAAGCACCTCTGATGACTTCTGTCAGGCGCTTCTGATGACTTCTGTGTTCCACTGGGGACCTTTAGACCAACCCCCAGAGGAATATCCAACTGCTAAGTCCCTTGAACTAAGTCCCTTTGAACTAAGTCCCTTGTCAGCAGGAAGCAGCCAGAGTGGTCACTGTCCCATTTCCCCCGTAATAGCAGTTAGGCTTACTTCTTCTGGGGGGCGGAATGTGAGAGGAGTTAGACTGGGTAGTAGGCAGTTACGGTATTCTGGGTCCCCAAGTCATCATTATTTTCTCAAATATAAAGGGGTATTTTCCCCACCATGTCTTGAATTCACCAGAGCACGTATCTCCTGAGACAAGTGCAAATCTTAACTTATCAGGAATGCTTCCCCAAGAGACAAGACCGATATTAACATATCAATTCCCCACCTGAAGCCTCAGCCCAATTCTGTCTCCAGCCAGTGCCAAGGGGAAGGGCTTCAGACTGGCCTCTTTATCATTAGAAAGGGACCAAGGAAGTTGACCAGTGACACCTTTCTGACTTTTTTCCCCAAGGCCAGGTACCATGGAAACCACAAATTTTCTTTGTTTATGGAGATAAACCTTTAAAAGATGCTTTCCCCACCATTGATATGGGTCCTTTTTACTTTTCCTCCTGCCACTATGGCAGAGGATCTCAAAGCCCCCTCCGGTCACTAGGACGGGAGTCTCCTGTCTCAACTTTTTCTAATAAATCTTACTTTAAAACTAAAAACAAACAAAGACAGAGCAGCGATGGGTACACATCTGCCTTTAGGAACAGCAGGGTGTATGCTTGGCCACAGCAGCAGAAATCTGCTGTTTTCTGTTCTCTTTTTGTGGGGTAGTTACTGGGGGAACAAAAGGAATTTGGTGCTGAACACATGATAATGGTCTTGAATAGCTTATGGCTTCCAGGCTTCTCCTGGCTGTGTATGTATCCATTTGATGGAGAATGGAATATTATTTCAGAGCATGTCTGCATTATTAGTTCATTAAAATGCGAACTGCTACCTCCATTCCCCTTCACAAAGGTGGAAGCCTGGGTGGTGTCCCAATCTGGACTCACTGTTGCTTTGCTACCAGCTAGCTATAGGGTTTTGTGTGGGTCCTGGCAGCAGGACTCTACAGATTTTTACACAAGAAGCATGCTTATTCTTACGTGAGGAAGTATGCCAGTCCACAATAGGGACTTTAAGAATCTAAAGGAAGGCAGAAGATTGGATTCAACGACATTCCAATCTGTTTCTAATGCTTAGATTCTGTTAAACAGGAAAATGGTAAAAATCATATTGATTCCCCCTTCTCCTCGGGCAAACCCAGGTGCTTTTAAAACAAAGCAATAAACATCCTCATCCATCATTGTCCACTGTGTTCAAGACTAACAAATCATTCCAATAACACTGTTTCAACACCAGAGATGCTGCTGTGTTTGGTGCTTTAAGAGGTGCTTGTCTAACTCATGCTTTCAGCAACAGAGCCAAGAGTCAGCTTGAGGACTTTTGTTCCAGAAACCTACTGTTTTAGCCACTTGGCACAGGAAGTCAGTGAAAACAATTGGAGAGCACTTAAACACTAGATGCCAAAGCTGTCTGAAAACCCAGGCAAATTCTAACATCCCTTTGGCTCTGTGAGAAAATTACTCCTTTGTGAAAAGACCTGAAGTTGCTGGTGGGTAGGTGGAAACACAGCATCCATGTGTGCCTTTTCAACAAACAGGCCTGTTCTCAAATGAAAGGCGCTTACAGGATTTTACAGCAGTAGTAACACTGACTAAGCATTTGCTGCACATGAACGTCATTTTCCTGTCGTGTGGCTGGTGGCATGGTTAATACCTATCTGGTGTGCCTATTAGGCATTCATCTTTATCAGGGTGTCAAAGAAGAAAATCTCGAAAACTGAGTTTTACTGAAAACAAGAACCTTTTCACTTTGTCAAAGCATTTTTAAAAGTAATAGTATCCCAAGGAATTTCAGGGTTTTTTTTTTTTCATTTAAAAATTACTTATTTTCATTTTACTTGAATGGCATGGGGCAGGGGGAGAAAGACAAAGGCAGATGGAAAGAGATCTTCTGTCTACTGGCTCATTTCCCAAATGTTTCCAGCCATCATGCCAGGGCCTGACCAAGGCCAGGCAGACCTTAATCTGGGTCTCCCATATGGGTGGCAGGGGCCAGATTGGATGTTGAGTGGAGCACTCAAATTTTCTCCATGAGGTCTTTCTGTTTGGTAGATCAATTTGGATTTGGTCTCAGGTCCAAGGAAAAGAATGGATTCAGGCATATCATCTCTTTGGTCACATTCTAATTAATGCCTACCAGGGAATACATTAATAGGAAACTAAATTGTAAACATACTACTCAGGTCTCAAACCAGGCCCTCAGAGATGAGATGCGGGCATGTCAAGTAGCAATGTAACTGCTATGTCCCATGCCTGCCTCGTCAAAAATATTAAAGTGAACTATTGGGAATATTTTGAAAGGAATCAGTTTGATTCCTTGTGCTGATGGTACACTTGCAATGTGTTTCTTTTATTGTTTTTGTTTTAATGACACAGAGTCATTGTTGGCTAGAGTGACATCCTCTCAACAAATCATTTACCACTGTACTTCCCGGCCAGGAACTATCATCTTCTGTTCTTTTAAAAAATTCTTTAAAATTCTCATTATTTTGGAAAAAGATTAATTAATTTATTTTAAAGGCACAGTTACAGAGAGAGGAGGAGAAACAGAAAAGGAGATCTCTTCCATCCACTAATTCACTTCCCAAATGGCCACAAACAGCCATGACTGGGCCAGGCACAGGTCAGGAGCCAGGATTTTTATCTAGGTATCCCATGTGGGTGAGGGGCCCAAGGACTTAGGCATCTTCCATTGCTTGTCCCAGTCCACATAGACAGGGAGCTGGATCAGAAGTGGAGCATCAAGGACTAAAATCTGCACTCATTTAGGATGCTGACTTCACAGGGGGAGGTTTTATTAGCTATGTCAAGGATATATGGAATACATTTTTGCTTTGTTTGGTCTGGGGCAGGCTTTTCCTCTACTGCATGACTTCCATACCTTTTGCTGCTTTCTCTAGCCTGGGAAGCTAGGTCATCAACCTCATTTACATTCTTTGCAAAATCAAAATTAATTTTTCAGAGATTTATTTATATTATTGCAAAGTCAGATATACAGAGAAGAGACAGAGAGGAAGATCTTCCATCTGATGATTCACTCCACAAGCGGCTGCAATGGCTGGAGCTGAGCCAATCTGAAGCCAGGAGCCAGGAGCCTCTTCCAGGTCTCCCACATGGGTGCAGAGTCCCAAGGCCTTGGGCTGTCCTTGACTGCTTTCCCAGGCCACAAGCAGGGAGCTGGATGGGAAGTGGGGCTGCCGGGATTAGAACTGGTGCCCAAAGGGGATCTTGGCACTCAAGGCACAGACTTGAGCTGTTAGGCCATGGCACTGGGCCCCAAAATTAATTCTCTAAGCATCTGCAAGGCTCTTAGAAGAAGCTTATCAATAAGAAAATGTGTGGGTTCCCAACCTGGATACTCTCTTTGGGTTTACTTTTGTTCTTCACTCTTAGACATATGCTAGAAATTCAACTAGGCATTCTTTATGTCAGTACTAAGAGTGATCTTGAAAACACAACCTGCGTACAAGAATATTCAAGTGTCAAGAGCCTGTCCTCCCACTGGATGATAACAAGTATGCAACTTAGCACGAGCATAAAGGATAATGTTTGACAAAAGAAAAGGCAGCTGCTTACACTTGCTCTTCCATAAATGCATTTATTTCTGAGAGAATATGGCGGAATGAAACAGTAAGAAAATTCATGACCTAGCTCCAGCTGTGAACATGTGGTCCATACCTGGGGGTCAGAGAAGCTGGGAAAAGTAGCTCCAACAGCTGGGTAATGTGTCAATTGGTAATGGAACACGGTGGACCGGGCAGGACTAAGCAAACCTTAGCCACAGTGAAACTAGAGACCAGGAGGGAGCACAGGTCATGCTGAGCTGGGCTCTTGCACCTACTGGTCTGCGTGAGCCAGGAACGATAAGCCACAGTGTCTAAGGCAGAGGTCGGGACAGGTGAGGGGCTGAGTCAAGCTGAGTCAGAGCAACCACTGGCATGCACGTGACCTATGGCTGGGAACAGGCCCTGTTGAGGTGCTAAGGGGACAATCCTAGCTGGGTTGAGGTTCCCACCAAGGGGTGTGTGACCTGGAATGGGGGCTGCGTTCTGAACTGGAAATGGTTGTAGTCTCCCTTGGCACAAGTGTGGACTGGGATTGGATACACGGAACCAGGCCAAACTCCAACACCCTGTGGTGTCCTGGAGGACCAGGGTAGATGTGGGATGGACTAGGCAAGGTCTCAAACCCCTACTGAGCTATGTGTGAGCCATATGTGGGTATGGACGAGCCATGGCTGGGCTGAAACATCCAACAACAGCAAGGACCAGTTTGGGTTGAAGGCCAGTCAGGAAAAGCCACTGTTTCTGCTAGGACAGGAGGTAAACTGAGTAGGTCTGGCTCATGGACCCACTGGTATGCATAAAATCTGGCACTGGGAGAGGTTCTGATGGAGGAGCCTGGGCAACTCCTCTGGCAGGACACAGTCGCTGCAGGTAAGTGCAAGAAACATGATAGGAAACAGCCCAGAACAAACCATGGGAAGTTTCCCACTGGCATACATTTGGCATGGATCGGGGGAAGACCAGACAAAATCTGTACACGTCATCCACTGGAAAATCCAAGCACCAGAACAGTGTGGCTCGGGCCAGGTTCGGTCGCAACAAAAACTAGTGCACAATACGGAATGCCAAGGTGAGGTTGCCTGTGCCAGAAGTGACTGCCGCACCCAACCAGCAAGCGTGAGAACCAGACAGTTGATGGGAGGTGGAGAACTCCTTTTGACATATCCAATGAAGTTTTTTTTATTTTGTTTTTATTTACTGGAAAGTGGGACTTCTATGGGAGGGCACGAAAACCAGGACAGGGGCTGGGGTGGAATGGGGTGTGGGACAGACTGGACTACTGCTACACATACTGGCAAACCAGGGTAGGGGGCAGGCCTGGTGGGGATTATTGTGGGTCGCTCCAACTAGGCTGCAGCTCCCACTGGTTTATGTGAGGGCCAAGTATGTGCTGGGCGAAACCAGGCTGGACTGCAACACCCTTTGGTTCCGGTGGAAGTTGGGGCTGAAAACAGAATCAACCCAGTGATCGCAACCACCAGCTGATCAAGGCCGTGGACTGAGCTGGGCTCTGTGCTTGCTAGCACATACAAGAATCTGGTCTGAGAACACCTCAGACAAAGTTTCTTTGGAGATCTCCCCAATCGAAATGCTGGACTCAGAACCCTAACCAAGAAAAGAGAGAAGACAGAACAGGCCAATCAACCACCTCAGCTATATCTTGGCAGCAAAATATGGGGCAAACAGAGACTCTATGATGGACTATGTCAATCAGTGGATTCTTCAAAGACGTCATAATGCTTGGAGTGGCAAAATTGGCAGCGATTCATAACTGTTGAACTATCAAAACCACTTGAGCAAGAACCTCAGAGCATACCCTACATGCGGGACCTGGGGAGGGTAGGAAATTGGGTGGGGCTTCTCCCTTAATACCCCCCTTTAAACATGAAGTTAACAATATGGAAATAATAGTCTTGGGCCCAGCGGCGTGGCTTAGCGGCTAAAGTCCTTGCCTTGAACAAGCCAGGATCCCATATGGGTGCATGTTCTAATCCCAGCAGCTCCACTTCCCATCCAGCTTCCTGCTTGTGGCTTGGGAAAGCAGTCAAGGATGGCCCAAAGCTTTCGGGCCCTGCACCCGCATGGGAGACCCAGAAGAGGTTCCGGGTTCCCGGCTTCGGATTGGCGCAGTACTGGCCATTGTGGTCACTTGGGGAGTGAATCATTGGACGGAAGATCTTCCTCTTTGTCTCTCCTCCTCTCTGTATATCTGATTTTGTAATAAAAATAAATCTTTTTTTAAAAAAAGGGCTTTCCTATAGCCCTTCAACATTTCTACCCTAATTAACTATGTCAAGATCGTCAAAAATATAATAAAAAAAAGAATAAATATGAATAATTAAAGCAAAAAAAAAGTACATGCTCAAAAAAATAAAGTTAGTGGTGGATTAAACCTAAAAAAAAAAAAAGAAAAGAAAAAATTCATGACCAAGCTAGAATTTTAGGTTTCGTTGTTGTTTTGAAAGATAGGATTTTACTTAGATGTTACAAAAGGACCACAAATAGTTTGGGTATTAACTGGGACAAATCTTTCTTTTTAAAGAAAATTAAAGGTAGGAGTGGGCTTGTAGTCTAGTGGTTAAGATGCTGGGTAAGACATTGTTCATATCCCACATTCATTAGAGTCCAAGCTCTGGCTCCTGACTCAACCTTCCAACCTGGGAGACAGGTGATGGCGCAAGGGCTTGGGTCCTTGCCAACCAGGTGGGCAGGGCGTTAGGTTACCAGTTTGTGGCTTTTGCTTGGTCCAGCTCCAGTCATTGTGGGATTTGGGAGACTGGGCCAGCAGTGTGGACCTCTCCCCTTTCTGTCTCAAAACAGAAGTTAAAAAAAAAAAAAAGTAAATAATGGTGGAGCATAAATATTGTAGCCCTTCCCATTCTCTATGAAATTCTTCCTCTGGCCCTGAAGACACCTAAATTTGAAACCTGTGTATTTGTTACATCTTCCACTATCACAGTTGACCTGAGTTGCTGATCATCTATTTAGTGAAAAATCTTTCTATTCTATCCATTGTACAAAGATACTGTTATCTATTACAAATGAAATAACAAAAACTTCTGGTGAAAAATATAAAAAATTATACAAAGAACTTACCTACACAGATCATGAATCAACACAATTACTGACACCAAAGAATAGGAATGGACTGATTGAAACAGATAACTCAAATATACCCCTTTAATCTTTTTCCTCTCAAAATTTTCATGAGATCCAATAGCAAGGCGACTCAACATTAATTTCTCTCTACCTTGTCCCTGTGGTAACTTTAAGGAATAATAAATTGACCAAATAGGAAAATGGGCTAGTAAGGATAAAGATTACATGAATAACCTGCTAGGCTCAAATAATTTAAAAAATTGATGAAAATAACTATTTTACTTGGGGGGAAAAATTAAGCTTTTCATGTCTTCTGCCAAGTACTATAAATTTAATCTCTTTTGTTTTATCTTTTCCACCCAACTTAGATGCTAAGTAAAAAGTTTAAAGGGGCTGTGGTCATGCTGCAGCAATTTAAGCCACTGCCTACAAAATGAGCATCTCATGTGAGTGCTGGTGATGTCCTGGCTGCTTCACTTCTAACAAGGTACCTGGGAAAGTAGCAGAAGAGAGTTAAATTATTTGGCCCCTGCCACCCATGAGGGAGACCAGGATGGAGATCCTGGCTCCTGGATCTGATCTGGCCCAGCTACAGCTGTTGCAGCCTTTTGGTGAGTGAATCCACAGGAGAGTGCACTCTGTGTGTCTCCCTGTCTATAATTCTTTCAAATAAATAAATTTTTTTAAAAAAGTTTAGCAAAGAACAAAATTAAAATAGATTCTAATAAAACAAGCCAACAGTTACTGAGATCTCTGCTGGATCTGTTAAAGATAGAAGGGCAGATTATAGCATCACTGCTGTCTTCATGAGCTTATCATCCTTAGAAAAGAAAGGACAAGAAATGATTAGTCAGGAAGCATCTAGAAGTTATTAGCATAGAAAACTTTTGGAACAGAGCACATTGTGTATGCTGCTCAGTAACTAGAGCCCACACAGTCAGGATCTATAATCCAGGAAATACAATAGATCGTTCTGAACTTGCTTGTTAAACATAGTTAAAAGTATAGAGCCTGTCAACCTTGAACATTTCCTTCAGTTCTCCACCTCCAGGAAAACTGCAAAAACATCATTATTTGCTGTGCTTAACAATTAAGGATGAGTCAAGCTCACCTGCAGACCTGAGCCTCTGGCAATTGCTCCTCTTTGACCTCATTGTGGTATTTTTATGGCATGCTGTAACGTGCAAACATGTATTATGTCTATTTTATGTCATGAAATGTGGTAATTTAGGTAAGTCTCAATCATGAAGAAGTTCATTCTAAGAAGACCTCATGCAGTTTGAATTCAAGGCAGTTAAGCATGACAATTGTGTACAAGGTACTGCAAGGACATACAAGAATGCATGTCAATTTGCCTCATTGTTGCTGAAGCACTCATTTGAGTAAATGACATTCTAGACTTGTATTCTAGGCTAGTGGTCACCAAAGTATAATGTGCCCTAGAATGCTAGAGAATTGATTGTCCTTTAACATTCTGATGCTTTGTGTACACTGGAGTGTATAATTGAAATCAGGACTCCAAAGGGACTGCAGGTGGGAGAGAATGAAAAGCCGTTTTACATTTTCCAAGTACTTAAATAAAGCATACAGGTGCTGTCTGGCAGATAGCTACACATTAAACCAGAAATTCTGGAGGGGGTCTTCTACTCAGACAAATGGGAGAAAAGAGCAGAACCTCATTTGCAAGATTACTACAAAATAAAACTAGAGCATAAGGAACACTACTTACATTGCTGTTTCCAAAGTTTGCAAATAGTGGGATGGGCGTTTGGCCTCTTGGTTGACACCTATGTCCAACATTGGAGTAAGTAGGTTCAACACCTAGGTCCAGCTTCCTGCAGATACCAGGACGCAGCAGTGAAGGCGTTCTTGCCTCCCACATGGCACACCTGGAGTGAAGTCCTAGCTCCCAGTTTTGGCCTTTCTCAGCTCTGGCTCCTGCTGGGAGTGATTCAGTGGATAGCATTTTCTGTCTCTCAAAGTAATTTTAAATATAGCACATTAAACTTATGCTGGACTTACTGGGATATTACCCTCTCAAAAGTGAAGGAACATCTGTTTTAGTATTTGACAATGGGGCAAATTGCACTGCGAAGGAAAAAAGTAGCTCCAATTTTTTTTCTTATCACTTTGAGGATCAATGAATTAGGGATTTAAAAAGTACACCACGCAACATGGGAGCCAGAGGAAATAAGTGATTACAAAGTAAGCCTGGAATATCTCATGTCAAAAAGCAACAAAGGACTTCCACATTGCACTAGGCAATAATTTCTCATTGGTCATCATAAACACTCAGACAAATCCAGAATGTTCACTACTGGCTTGTACTTTTCAAAAACGTTTTCAGAAAAAGGGAACTGATCTAAAGCTGGGGTGGGGAATATCCTGCCAAGACAACCGCAGGGAGGACTCAAATAAATAAACCTATAGCACATTAATTTTTAAGTTGAAAATTTGTTTATATTTATATGTTCCATAAATGATGTGTTAATTATCCAAATGGCCCTTGGCACAATAAAGGTTCCATACTCCTACAAGAGAGAAAGGATGAAAAAGGAAAACACATCTAATTTGCCAATTCTCTCTGAATTCACAAAAGAAATGAAAACATGTAAAAAAATAAAAACCAGAAAAGATCTTCATCCACTGGCTCATTCCCAAAGTGGCCACCAACAGCCAGAGTTGAGCCAATCCAAAGACAGGAACCAGGAGCTTCTTTTGGGTCTCCTATGCAGGTACAGGGTCCCAAGGCTTTGGGCCACCCTTGACAGCTTTCTCAGGCCACAAGTAGGGAGATGGATGGAGCAGCTGAGACAAACCAGGAACCGGTGCCCATATGGGATCCTGGTGCATGCGACACGAGGATTTAGCCACTAGACTATCATATTAGGCCCAAAAGGATTATTTTTTCAAAAGGTTCAAATAATACCCTCTGAACATTCTTTGTCACATCAAGGTTTCTAAGGCATCATCAAATCACGGTCCCTTATCCCTGGGTGCTGACGTAGTTGAATAGCAGCAAGCAGGGACATTCTCTCTTCCCCACAAGCAGACATGGAAGAAAAAAACAAAACAAAGCTGGAAACATCTGTCCCACCCACCTTCCTGAGTACCTAGACCTTCCCCACCCTAATCAGTGGCCGTTAATGGGTGTGCATCCCTCTCAACCAAGTAACAATATTTAAGATAAACTTAAAAATTATAAAAAAGGGTGGGGCCAAGTGTGCATTTGACTTAGTTTTAACAAATATATCCCATATTGGATTGTCAGGGTGCAACTAACTCCTGGCTCTGCTCCGGATCCCAGCTCCTTGCTGCGGCAACCCTGGGAGGCAGTAGGAGGTGGCTCAAGTGGTTGAGTCCCTGCCACCCAGCGGGGAGATCCCCAGCTCCTACTTCGGTCCAACTCAGCCTCAGCTGTTGTGGGGATTTGGGAAGTCAATCAGAAAACAGGAATTCTATCAGACTAAATGAAAAAAAAAAAAAAGAGAGAGAGAGAGAGAAAGAAAAAGGCAGTGATAAAATGTCACAAAATGTAAATACCATGAAATAAATAATATATACATTGCAGTATTTGCAACTTCTCTGTAGTTTGAAAAATTTTCAAATAAAAGTAATTTTCAAATAAAAGTAAATCAAACACTAAACAAATAAATAAAAATGGCCCACATAGGTCTGCAATCCCCATCCCCTCATCTCTGTACATTAGAAAACTTAAAAAAAAAAAAAGAAAATATAAGGTAAACTATGCTCTGGTTGATTGGGCTTAATGAATGTGCTAAATATTAATAGATAGATCAATTTAGTGTTTCAAAAACAGCCCTCCATGAAATTCTTTCCCATAAAGCCCACTCAGCTAAAAGACAAACTAAGATCATCTGAGACCAGTGTCAGCAACATGAGTTTCATTTTTTGTTCCCACAAATCAAAGATCATCTCTAACTTACCTATGAAATTAATTAATCAGCAAAGCAGCTATAGAATTCAGCCAGCTTATAAAAAATAAATTACAACTGAAAAACCTGTAGTCTTTTGGTTTTAAAATAATTTATTTCATAGGTCTGTTTTAATTTCATTTTTCAGAGCATACATTATTTAACCAAGAGGTGCTGGACAGAGATTGTAAAAAGGGAGGAAACATTAAGGATAAGAAACCGGCTCAATTCCATTAGAATTTGATCCTACCTTGTTAAGTCTTGCTAAGGTAAATTTCTATCATACTTCTTTTTGTGCTTACAAAAAACATTAACTTCTGAATTTCCAATGTTGTAAATAAAAATTTTTACAGTAAGTATGCATTCAATTGACACACAAGGCAACCAAGTAAATTCTGTCATCAACATTAGCATAATGCGTATTTCCTGTCACTGCACTAACATTAAACTAAACTTCAAACCACAAAAACATTGTGACTAACATTAAAAAGGCAAGCTGTAAGATACTCAAAGCTTATAAAGGACAAATTGCACATGGTTAAGATGGGACATCATTTAACAAGGGCTGGTGTTGTGCATATGGCTGCTTTTTTTTATAAGAAGGCCACCGGCAAACAGGGCAACAGTGTCGGCCCCCAGCCAACCACATCACGATGCAATTCTGATGGAACACATGACCACAAGGCAACCCCATTAGTAAGCATTCATTTTCAAAATTCTCTAGGCAAACAACACATTCAGTACAGTGCAACATATCAGCAGGCCAGGCTAACCAGTCAGGTTCCATGTCTTCATTAGTGTTATAGGATCCATATGACCTCCCCCTCCTCTCATATGGGCCGGTCTGACAATATTTATTGGCACATGAACAAGCCTCAGCATCACAGTGACTTGAGCTTCCTGCAGAACTGTCCACTACACTTTGTTTATCTTCAAATACTTCCTTTTCACTCTCAAAAGCGTCTGTGTTCTCATTGTCTGAGTCATTTTCAGTATCTTGAGAACTTGCTGACATTTCCTCTTCAGACTGGAGTCCAAGGCATTTAAATCGCCACATTGGTAAGTTTTTTATATAATCAGTGGGAATCAGGGGGTGAAGCCAAAGGTCAGGGAAAGCTAACCGTTCCAGAAATAAATCAGGGTCTTCGTCCCAGTCAGATTCTACAGGAAAATTCTGGAAAGAAGCAATCGGGTGGAAGAGGTAGCTGGTGTACCAGTCCCACAGGCTCGACAACCACTCTAAGTTATTGGCATTGACTTCACCATGGTTGTTGCGTCGCCTCTTCTTCTCAAAGTAATCAATGAGTAAACCGTGTCCAAGGTATGTACTGAGAAACAGGGCTGGGTGTGAAGAATAAAACATCCAGTCTGCCCTTACCCATGAAGCCAGTGTCGTTGTATTGGAGTATCTCAACAATTTTAAGCTGTATTCGTAAAAGCTGTCTAAGTAAGGCAGCTGTAAAAAGCCCAACACAGGTAGCCAGGAAATGATCAACAGAGAATTGTAGGTCCCTAAAGTGCTTATGAGAACCACAAATCGTTTTATGGTGGCTCCTTGTGTAATAAATAAGTCCATCCAAGCCATAAGATTAACTAGAACCAGGCTCAAAACAAACAGATCATTCACTTCGGGTTGCAACGAGCGCAAAAAGGAATCCATGGCCTGAAGTGATATAAATTCGCCTGCATGGCTTCCATATCTGTAAATTCCTTCAGGAGTTCTAAGTATGTACGATGGCATGTTATGTATGCCAATATCTGTCATATAGCTCTTGTTGCCCCAATTTTCCACATTAACAAAAATAAACTCGACTCTTCCAGTAAACTTTATACTTAGTGCAGAGAAGAAAGCTGGTGGTTGGTCAAGGTTGGCAAATAGGTATATTTTTATCCAGTACTGATCACTTTTATTCCATTCTTCTTTCAAGTGGTCAGCATTATAAATGGTTTTGATCCGAGAGGCTGCGTGAGCAGTTATCCACTTGAAAATGTGCTCTACTTCAATCTTGCGGCCATTATATTCTTTAAGCATGACTTTTCCTTTGGAAGTACTTGTTTGTGGAACAGACATAATGAGTGTGGATCGGACCCAGCCTCTTCTCCTGCAGTATCTGTAAGAGAGTCAACTTGGAGTAAATCATTAGGCTGGCAAGTGTTTGTGTTTTTCCCAGCACCCAAAAGACATCCTCTTAAGCAAATCAAATGACCCTCAAATAATCAAAAAATCTCGTATTAACTCATGGCCACTGTGCAAGATGACAAAGCAAGCTTTTTTCCTCTGTAGTTTGATTTGTATTTGTTTTCATTTCTTTTTTCAGGGAAGTATGTCTTTGAAAGTATTTGATGGGGCAGGTGCAATGACATAACTGGCTAAGTCACTGCTTGGACACCTGCATTCCATACTGGAGTGCTGATTCAGGCCTGGCTACGCTGCTTCTGTGCTTGGGAAGCAGTGATGACTCAAGTACTTGAGTTCCTGCACCCATGAGGAGACCTGGATGGGATTTCTGGCTCCTGGCTCCAGTCTGCCTCAGTCTCAGCTGTCACAGTCATTTGGGAAATGAACCAGTAGACACTTCTCTTTCCTTCTACTATCTCCCGTCCCTCTGCCTTTGTAATCAATCAGTACATTTGTAAGTGGCAGAGTTCCAGGAACCAGCGAACACGACAGCATCTCTTATGTACCTCTTTCTGTATGATGTGCTGATGACACCTAAAAGATACAAGGAAATTAACTCCTTCTCACATGGAATTTAAAATCCTATTTAAAAAAATCAATATAAGCTATGTACTTTATTGCTAAATAAAGCAATAAGAAGTTTGTTAAAAACGGGGGAATGCTATTGGGACTTGAGTTGGTGAGGATTTCACAGAAAATTTGGTAACCACAATAGGTCTTGAAGGCTAGCTAGAATTCAGATGAGCGGAGAAGAGAGAAGGAAAAAACAAGTTGAGTGTGATTTGGTACAAGCTCCTTGAAGGTAGCAGCCATGCCATAGCCATTTATTAACTCAGCATCTACCATCACGCCTGCTGCACAAAGACAGTATTACCAATTAATCTGCACAAGACTAATCCAGAAAACCGCTACAGCAAACACTTTTATTTTTCTACTCTCTTATCAAAGATCGGGAAGAAGAATATTTATCTTGAAGGAATACACAAAGTAGATGAAAAAATTTAGTCCCAGACTGCTCTATTTTACAGCAGAGAAAACACTGAGGAATTTAATTGAAATTGTTTATTTGGGTTTATCCAGTAGGGTCATCACTCTGCTCCTTTGTGGGAAGTGGACAGGTTCTAGCTGTGAGCTTTGTGATATCCATCTCCCCTAAACCAGAGTGATAAAAATACTGAAAAGGCAAACAGCTGTTGTATTATGGTGGAGTGGTTATAAGTACATTTTTCTTTGTTTTAAAAAGCATATTAAAAAAACAAAAGAACCTACACAAGGAACTGTAAGATACGTGAAACTTTACTCAATAAAGTTATAAGAAAATTTACCACATATATTTTTTCATTGTGAATTTGTAAATGGGTGTTAATAAATGTTTCTTTTTTACTTTTTTACTTACTCAGAATAGTAAGGTAAAATCACAGTTGTTACACTTTCACTTGGTAAGCATGGATTATGTTAAACTAATAAACATACTGCAAATTTATGCAATTAGTTAAAACACAAAAGCTCACACGAAGCATATGGTTTTACAAAAACACACCTAATTTTATCTTAAGAATTTCGTGATGTAACTTTTAAAAGATTGTTTATTTGAAAGGCAGACTGACAGAGATCTCCCATCTGCTGGTCCACTACCCTGCAGTGCCTGGAGCTGAGCTAGGCTGAAGCCAGAAACTCCATCTGTGACCCTATACAGGAGGAGAGGGTATGTTGAGGGCAGAAACTCATGTACCTGGGCCATCATCTACTGCTTCCTGAGTGCATTAGCTGGGAGCCAGTGGGAGGCAGTATGACCAGGACTTGAACCAATACTCTAATATTGACTGGCATTATCACAAAGCAGCAGTTTAATGCAATGTGCCACAAAGCCCACTGTATGATTTAATTTAAATGAAGATATTATGGTATGTCTTAAAGACAGGTGGTAAGCTATCCAGCTGACTCAGAATTACAGATGGGCCTGTCAGCTTCTTGATAAGTTAATTCTTTTCCTTCACAAAACAAAGTTTCTTATTATCAGTATAGTTTTGGCTGAAATGGCTTAAAAAGCATACATTCCTATAAAATGCAGTATCTTCTATCCCTTAACATTGAATTTGTACACACATAACAACTCAGTCATTAACATGAATTTCATTCTCACCCATGCCAAAAAAGGCAAGTCTAATGCATACAGATAATTGCTTTATTTACATCTTAAATATTGCTAAGTAGCTTCAAGATTTAAGTTGTGTAGGCTGCTTGCAATGACACATTTCTATTCATGGTCATTCTTTTTATCTTCTTTAAACTACTCTGGATTCCTGACTCTAAAACAGATAAATATTTTATTTTTTCTTCTTGTAAGGAAATACTTTGTTTACTTTCTTTTCAGTTCAGAGTGACAGTTTTCAGGTTTATAGGCCAGACAGAATTTGAGGGTACCCAAGGAAAGAAAATTTCATGTATTTTAGGTCTTTCAATAATTTATTTCTTAAAAATTTATGATTAACATGTAATACTTGTATATTTTTTATGGAGTACTGTGCAATATTTTAATATATGTATACAATGTCTCAAATTAAATCAAGTTCTCCAGATTATGAGAAAATCTGTAAGACTTAGAAAACATCAGACACATTCATAGCATCAGCGGTCAAAAGAAATCCAACAAACAGTTCATTGAAACTTTTGAAACTCTGGCCAAACAGAAATGAACATTAATGTTGTTCCACATTCCTTTTTAGGAATAAAATATCGTCCTGGCTGTCTTCTCCCTTCTGTGGAGGTCACAGAACAAATAAGTCCCTAGGCAAAATCCCCAGCAGCAAGAAGGCCAGTGATGGAAAAGTCCCTAGGCAGTGGCCATCTGCCTCCACTGTGTAACCCTCATGCTGTAGCATCAGTCTGCTTTGGCTGTCCCGCCTGCCTTGTTATTTCCCTGCAACATGAGCAGCAGCCGGCCAGCCCCTGGCTATCCTGACTGTCCCTGCTCTCTTGCAGTGTATTTGATAAATCTAACTCCGCTCACGCACTGACCACTCTGGTCACATCTTTCCACCATCTGTGATGTTGACCTCAACTGGTCACTCCTCCTGACACCTTCCTGTTCCATGCCTCTTCCATGGGTCCCCATTCTTGATGCTTCCCTGTTAAGTTCTCCAACTGCCAGTTTACCATTCAGTCCCTGCAATTCTCATGTTCTCCATCTTTTCTTTCTTACCTCTCTACAGATATACACATAAATGCCACCACCCCTCCTTTCTTAAAAAGAAAAAGAAAGGAAAAGAAAAAAAGAACACTGAGTTGGCAGGAAAAGTCTCTGCAACAGATCTCCTGGCTGAGAAAGGAGAGGAGTTAGACCCAGGCCAGGCTATCGTGCTAGGATATGGGGAAAGAAGCCAAAGCTGGTACACCTCAGTAGAACCAGAAGCTTCTCGCAGGACGCTACCCTAGAGACTTCCACAGAGAAAGGACTACCCATAGAAGCAACAGGAGCTTGATATGATCTGACAACAAGATGATGACTCAGTTATTCAAATATGATCAAAACACGTTCTGAGTAACATTCTCTGACTACTAATGCTCTTCACATTGAAATTCGGAACATCCTTTTCTCTTAATCGTTATATTTTGTTATCTCTATAGTCAGAAGAAAAAAAAGGCAGAGTGTCTACAGCAGAGGAATTCTAGCTGTGGTTAGAAAACCTCAAATGAGAAAGGACCACACTGGAACTGATATAAGGTCTGCTTGTCAAAATCATCTTTGTGATAAAACTGAAGGTGAATAAAGTATATCATATTTTAGCTAGTACAGAATCAAGAATTTTTCAAATGAAAAGCTAGAAAAATCTGTTCTAAAATTCTCTGGACTCAACTATGACACTTCTGATATACTTTTCCTTTTAAGATTACCCTATAAAAAAATCAACTACTACTATTTCTTTCAGTTTTTCATGTTTAGTAGGTTTTTATTTTCTGTTATGAATAGTTTACTTCTGAATTTTTACCAATGTAGGCTCTATCATTGTGTTTAACCTTTATATTAAGAATTCTTTAAAAATTTACTTATTTAAAGAGTTATAGCAAGAGAAAGAGAGTGAGAGATTTTCTTTTTGCTGGTTCATTGCCTAAATGACTACAATGATTTTAGTTAGGCTGCTCCAAAGCCAGGGGCTTCCTCCAAGTCTCCCACGTGGGTGAAGGGGCCCAAGCACTCTGATCATCTTTCACTGCTTCCCTAGGTCCATTAGCAGGAGTCCACATTAGAAGTAGGGCAGTTGGGACATGAACCAGTTTCCAAATATAATGCTGGTGCTGCAGATGGTAGCTTTATCCATTAAGCCACAGCACTGGCCCCTAATCTTTATATATTTTTAAAAAATTTTATTTAAAACTTTCTAACATATTTATATATCACAGTACTTGAAACCTATTGACTTGAATATAAATATACTGATTTTTTAAAGATGAATTCTATAGTCCAGCTGTCACATGCAGTGCTGGCATCCCATATAACACTGACCAAAATCCTGGTTGTGACACTTCCAATTTAGTTTCCTGCCAGTGTGCCTGGGAAAGGAAAGAAGATGGCCCAATTATTTGGGTTCTTCTCACCCATGTGGGAGACCCAGATGGAGCTACAGGTTCCTAACTTTGGTTTGGAGCAGCCCTGGCCATTGTGGCCATTTGGGGAATGAACCAACAGCTAGAATATCTCTCTTTGTATTTCCCTCTAACTCTACTCTACAAATAATTAAGCTTTTTTTTTTTTTAAAGATTTATTTTTATTATTATTTTTTTTTAATTGGAAAGGTGGATATACAGAGAAGAGAGAGAGAGGGGAAGATCTTCCTTCCAATGATTCACTCCCCAAGTGAGCACAACGGGCCGATACTATGCCAATCCGAAGCCAGGAGCCTCTTCCGGGTCTCCCACGCGGGTGCAGGGTCCCAAAGCTTTGGGCCGTCCTCGACTGCTTTCCCAGGCCACAGGCAGGGAGCTGGAAGGGAAGCAGGGCTGCCAGGATTAGAACCGGCGCCCATATGGGATCCTGGGCGTGCAAGGCGAGGACGTTTAACCACTTGCGCCACCGCGCCGGGCCCAATTAAGCTTTTTTAAAAACTTTAATTAAACTTTTAAAAAAGTTTTTTTAATAAAAAACTTTTAAGGAAAATGGTTCATATTGATATTTTGATTTTTGGCATTCTCTAATAAAACCCATCTTTCCTGGTATTGTGATTATCAGAGGAGAGAAGAAAATCTTCAAGTTTTTGGTTTTTTTAGCATTTAAGATTTTATTTGGCAGTAAAATAACTAAATCTTTGGTAAGCAAAAGACACAAAGAAGACTGATTTCTTTCTCATTAGAATATTAACACATAGGGTGTCTTGGACATTTCAACAAAAGACACTGGGTTGTGATCATGGTTTTGTGGTGAATATGAGCATGGCAGTTTTATGGGTAGAAAAATGGGGAGTTATGAGATGTAGGAACTTTCAGATTCGAGGGGAAGTTCTACAGTAACTGCATCTACATAACTAGAGGGTAAAAGAAGAGTCGTGAGGTCAGAAGAAAAGGGAGGTTAAGGCAGGGAAACAACGGTTTAGCAGTTTCCTACAGTCAATGATTTGTTCATTGTGGCCAACATGCTGAAAGGACACAGGTAAGTCAGGTGCACATAACTACACTAGAAAATCGCTGATACTGTGCACTGAAGGATTTTCTACATATACATCTGTCATAGGCCTCTACCGTAGCACAAAACCAACCACGGTACATATGATTAGTTTTACTAAATACTCATCAGATGAACAATTAAATGAATGAGTACAAGTTATGCTGGAGTCCTGCTCCAGCCAAGTTTGGAACTTGTGAAGGGTGCGTGGATGAGGTGTAGAGAAAATAGACAGACCACTAGGATTCCATGATCACTGTGGACAATGCACAAAAGCTGTCTGCTTTATTTATACAGGGCCAAACTCCGGCTCAGACTTTTTGCGTCATGGTCAAGTGGGTGTTTTTAGGGATAACTCTGCCATTTGTTTCACCTTAAAGCAGGATGTTATCCATCCTGACCCTGTGGTCAGGAAGTTCTCAATAGATGGTGCATATCAATCAGTAACACATTCCTAATACAATCCTCATTCTACAACTTAATCTTGAATCAGTTAAGGGAGGAAATGCATCACTGAAGGAAGGACCTAAAGATCAAAGAAAGAGGGAAAGAATAGATTCCCACTACACCTGGGGTAACACCCTTGATTACTATATGGTCAGAGGGGGCAGCAATAATAAAAGGCCCTTTGGCTAAAATGGTATCAGCAACATCAACTTCCAAGCTCACATTGGTAGTAAACATTAACTCCATACAGGCAGATAATGCCTAAATAAATTATAGAAATCTCAGTGAGGTTGTCCAGTGTCCATGCAAAGGGAGGTGGAGCTGCATTCGGTGGTTGTAGAGACATCCACTGGGCCCTGCCATACAGCGGGAAATTCCTTGCGGCCCTGCCTGCAATGGGACAATACTCTTCACACCTTCCTGCCTTCCACACCCATCACACGGACTCCAGCAAGTTACAATTTAGTGACATCAGAAATGGAAATAAACATTTCAAAGAATAAATAATAGAACATGAACACAAACTAATGTATCAAACTGAATACTGGAAGTTACCACCCAAAATATGAAACCCTCCGAACATTCTTTTCTGTGAAGGCAAAGGAAAAAAGCCAAAAAAGCAGTAAAGGACAAAAAAAGAATATGGTTGACTAAAGAAAAAAGATGACTCTGATTTTGGACATTGGGGAAAAGAATGCACATGGGGCAACTGCAGAGCTGACAGGAAACAGCACAGTAATACAAATTACAGGTTAGAATTACAGGCTAAAGCTGCGAATATGCCAAGGTCATTTTGGGAAAGAAAACTGATATGCAGAGCCTGCAGACACACTCTTACAAAGGTATCCCCTAACTGGGACAAGTGTTTGGTACAGCAGTGAAGATACTCCTGGGATGCCCATCTCATCCTAGAGTGTCTGGATCTAAGTCCCAGCTCTGTTTTTCACTCGTTTCTTGTGAATGTGCACTCCTGTAGGCACCAGATAATGGCTCAAGTAGTCAGGTTCTTGTCACCCAATGTGGGAGACCCAAATAAATGGAACTCTAGTCTCCTGACTCTGGTCTGGCCCAACCCCAGCTGTTGCAAGCATTTCTGTCTCTGACTCTGACTTTCAAATAAAATGGAAAAGAAAAACAAAAGGTTATTCATAACAGAAAGAACAGCAGAGGTGGGGCTGAAAATAAAAGGAAGTACAAATTTATCAAAAACTATTAATCAAGCATTTGTGCAAGCGCCAGCATGGTAAATACTACAGTCAGCTTTCAGTTCAAGCACCTTTATTAAACACAAAAAGCCTTAGTTGCCTAGTCAACTCACCTGGGATCACTGGAACAGTTGAACGTGCCTGTACGTATTCCAAATCTTGACACCTTTTTGACCATTTTCTCCCAGTGGATTCTACCTACCAATGGACTTCGGTCATTTGCTATAACCTATTCCCCAAGGAAGAAAACGAAACTTTAATGACCAAAAATTAAGTCAAATTAACCTTTTTTTTCCTTCCAATTTGTGATATAATTGTACTTTTTGGAAAAAGATCCTCTGTTCTTAGCTGTTGCCTACTGTGCTATGTTATTAATGCAGTTCTTGAAGGAGTAATTGTCCAACTGGAAAACATTCAAAGCACTAACTTGAGTACAATAAACTCCTACATTCCAGCCATTATACAGAAGGGTAGTCAAAACCAAGATTAAAAAAACAGCCAGACTCTACACCATGTGGTCTCTTTTCTAGAATTAAGTTGCACATGAAGAAAATGGCCCTTGGAGTCATTGCTCTTTGTTCTTTAAAGAAGGCATTAAACAACAATCAATCCATATAAAATTTACTAAAAATTATCACACATGAGTTCAACAAGTTCATATTTCACTTTTTTCAAAATGCAACTATGGAGTCAAGACCCAAACACATGTTTTTCATTAAATTATGCTTTTAACAAACCAATATTACTTCTATGACTTTTGGCCTTAACAATCATGAAAGGCTCTAACATATAAAAAGAATTACATTCTTGATCCTCTGCAAATTTACAAGTAAGCGTTCAAATGCAATCAGGATTGGAAGAACATCAAGATTTTTAAAAAGAGAAAAAAAAATGTTTCCAAATTCATTCAAAATATCCAATGATAATGGCTTTTCTTTTAAAGATATATTTACTTTTATTAGAAACAGGTTTACAGAGAAAAGGAGAGAGAGAAAGCTTCTCTGTCTGCTGGTTTACTTCCCAGGTAATGACCCCAAGCCACAGTCAGAGCTGAACTGATAAGATGCCAGGAGCTTCTTCTAGGTCTCCCATGTGGCTTTGGGCCATCCTCTACTGCTTTCCCAAGCCACAAGCAAGGAGCTGGACAGGAAGTGGAGCAGCTCAAACATGAACCAATACCCATATGAGATCACAAGGAGTACAAGACGAGGATTTAGCCACTAAGCCATTGCCCCAGGCCCAACAATGACTTTTTTTTTTTAACGAATGTCAGTCTTTCTAATCATTACTCCCATTTCCGTTTTATCCTCAAATCTTTCTATCTTGAAGGAAGGAAATTTTCAATTATGACATTAGTAAAAAACAAAAACAAATAAGGGGTTGGTGCTTGGCATAATGGCTAAATTGCCTCCAAAGCAATGCCTGCTTCAAGTTCTTGTTGCTCTGCTTCCTGTCCAGTTTCCTACAAAGGCACACCCTAGTGAAGCAGACAATGGCTCAAGTCCTTGGGTTCCTGGCTTAGACCTAGCTTAGCCTGACCGCTGCAGCTGGGAGTGAACTAGCTGGTGGAAAACACATTGCTTCATGTCTCTGCCTTTAAAATAAAATGAAAGATAAACACTAAAATCGAAAAGATAACCAAAATTTTAAAATATTAAAACAAAACTTATTCAATGAAACTTAAAGGAAAGCCCGAAATATCTAAAGTTGTCATGAAATCATCTGATTTACTTTAAGTCAGCGGACATGGGCCAAGTTTATTTTCACAAATGCTATTATTATAAATACTATTCCATCTAAAATCACAATACAATACTCCGGGACCTCTGATCTTCCTGGCAGGAAAGAGCATTTTCAAGTTTAAAAGAGTTTCCAAGAAGCTCTAGGTAGATGAGTAAAATGAGTGCCAAAGGTCAACTCCCTCGGAAAGGCAACACATACTGCAGCTACCTCAACTGTGTTCCCTCCAATTAGAGGTGTGACAACCGTCAGGGAGCAGGAACCGACTGTGTGGTAATGGACAAATGACTCAAGTTCCCTTTTGTGCCAATATTCCACTGATGTGACCATTCTCCCCACACAAACATACACGTCTATGTGACATTTGTAACATAGCTTTGATGCTTCCTAAACACACATATGCACAATTTAGGGCATCGAGGCAGGTTATTTTGATGGTATTCTTTAGTGAAAATCAGTGGTTTTACTGAGAGAGAAATATCCCAAAACTCGAATGGTTGAGGTAACCAGGAAGAGTGTGACACAAGGACGCAATCCTAGCAGATGAAAGCTCTCTTTGAGGAAGTTCACACTTGTTATATTACATATTAAGACTTCAGCTTTCACATTTTTCTATGCTTTTCAAAATTCTTCACTAGTTTTGCCCTGCAAAATCAAAGATAAGCAAAGCAGGATTCTTCTCTTTCTCCTTCCTTCCTCCTTTTGTTTTGCCATCACTAAAGAATAAGCTCTTCATCTGATCAAAGTCTTGAACTTACTTTTCAGATTCTCAAGATGATTACAAGTCTGTGCAGTCACATCACTATTTTTCCCTTTTTAAAAATGAACTTCATGTTCAAAACTTTCCTATTCTTGATTAACGGTGCATATAATACACATTTCTCAGGTCTGTGTGTGTCCTGGCACTGCATCCAGTACTTAAGGCATTGCCTTTGTCAAAGTAAATGTGGCCTAAGTCTCGGTGTGTTTCATCGAAGCTCCAATGCTAGGAAAAGAAGAAGGAATGGGAGAAGGTTGTTCCCTGGTACCTTCTGGCTCATACAAAGGTGGCAGAAATAAGGGAAGAGTGCTGGGAATACCTCAGGAGCAGTTAAATGACAATATACCACCCAAGGCTGTCCTGGTACCTGCTTTCAATAGATTTAAGGTTCCCTGACTGAGAGTTACACAAAAAGACCAAAAAAAAAAAAAAAAAGCAGATTATATGACTATTATAATATTTGTGCAATTAGAAATTGCTTAGTCCGATATCCTAGATAAGGTAACTACTGTACTTTAACTGAAGGATTACCAAATTAAATTTAGTGGAACTTGAAATAAGCACTATAAAAAGATTAAAATTTTCATAAAATAACTCCTCTGAGTCACACTATATAACAGAATACTCTAAGTCTATTGCCACTCTAGTGTGCCAGTACCAATCTCCAATGTAAAGTTCAGAGATTAAACATTCAGTTGATAAGAAAAGTTGCAGCCTCTGTGATAAATGCTTTCAGACAAACAAACAAAACCACCCCAAAGCTGAGTAAAAATATACCCTGAGTTCCAGGTTTACAGAGGCCTTGGCAACACAGAATAGACGAAAGGCAGTCTTCCCATTTTGCTGGAGTCCAGCTCCAGCTGAGTTCGGAACTCGCGAAGGGTGCGTGGATGAGGTGCAAAATGGAAAGAAAGACGGACCACTAGGGATCATAATGGATGATGCACAAAAGCTGTCCACTTTATTTATACAAAATTAGTCAAACTCTAGCTCAGACTTTTTACGTCATGGTCAAGTGGGTGTTTCTATAGATAACTCTGCCATTTGTTTCACCTAAGGCTAGGTTGTTATCCACCTGGCACCATGGCTAGGAAAAAGTTCTCAATAGATGGTGCATATCAATCAGTAACACATTCCTATCACAATTCTCATTCTACAGCTTGGTCTTGAGACAGTCAAGGAAGGAAGAACTTCACAGGAGGGACCTAAAAGATCAAAGAAAGAGGGAAAGAATAGATTCCACTACTTGATTAGCATAGGATCAAAAGGGGAGTTAGCACCCTTGATTAGCATATTGGCACAGGATGCAGCATAACAGCTTTTTGGTTAAAAACCGGTAACAGCAACATCAGCTTCTAAGCTCCTATTGATATTAAACAGTAACTCCGCAGAGGCAGACAATGCCTAAATAGATTACAGAAATCTCAATGGGGTTGTTCAGTGTCCATGCAAAGGGAGGCGGAGCCTCATTCAGGTGGTCATAGAGACATCCGCCAGGCCCTGCCAAACAGCGGGAAGTTCCTTGAGGCCCTGCCTGCAATGGAACAATACTCTTCACACCTTCCTGTCTTCCACACCCATCACGAGGACCCCAGCACCATTTCTCTTCCTGGGGTACCTGACCCTGCAGCTGGCTTCAACACTTACTTACCATTATAGTCCCTGCAACTGGTACAGTACCTAGATCATCTGGGTGCTTATTACTATTTAAACTGAACCAAATTAGTAGGCTATTTTGCTGTTGAGTAGCTTGTTCTACTTCAGATTACACAGATTCTCTAAAAGACACATTCTGTTTTGGCTCTCTGTTACAGTGAGAGTCTTTTCCCCAATAACTCGCCACCTGGAATGTCTTCTGGGTGAGTGGCAGTACAAGCAGCACCCTGCTACTCACTGCATGTCAGCGTCCTGCCTTCCAGGCGGATAAAGAGATTCAATGCATTTAAAGATACATTATGGATGAGAACTCTGGTCATATTCCATTTAAAAGTGTTAATCCTCACACAATATCATGCAGGTTCAGTTAAATAATAAAGTTTCTTGGAACAGGAGCGCTGTGCTTCGATATTTTCTTCATTTCTTATGATTTCTAACAGAATGCCTTCTTTCAAAATCATAAACCCGTCTAGTGATATATATATATATATACATATGCATATATACTCACATATTCTACACAAACTGCATAAACTCATTAGAAGTAAAGATAATTGGCAAAACTAAACTAAATGACATCAAATTTTTTTTTGTATTTTCACCAGCTTACTTTGCATAAGCACAGATAAAAGTTTTTCACCAATACAAAATGCAGGATAAAGTGATTTGCAGTTTATTTCATCTCCAGAGAAGTGTTCAGTAGGAAATAAAAAAATTAGAATATCCTTAAACAAAACTACCATCCAGAAGCAAAGGTAAGCAAGATTAAAATCACCTGTTAAAAAAAAAATCACCCATAAAACCCTTTCACCCAAACAGTCAAAATATATATGTAATACTTAAGTAAATACTGACCCAAAGCTGTATTCCAATTCACAAGATACTTTTCACTGCTATCTGAATTTGTGGGACTTTAAACTCCTTATCATAATGACACAGCCAGAAAGGAACAAATATATCCTTCCTTGAACTATGACAAATGCCAAACCAGATAAAATAAAATGTGAAAAGGACAAATCCACAAAACCCATACATTATGCTAACTTTCCTATTTCCAAAGTCTATTCAAGATGCCACTTGCCTTTCTGAGCAATTCTTTTTTGATAAAAGCACCTGTCTTCTAATGGTGACACCAAGCAGGCTGAGTGGTGGCAGAATCAAAGCAGCCACAAAACTGGAAAATAAATACCTAATGAAAGACAGGCGCTAGGGCTGGACAGGCAAACAAGCCAGCCTGTGGTGTCCAGCGCAAACCTTGAGTGTCACTAGGAAAATTAAGTGTGTGTCCTACTGTATCATTTCCACAAACGCCACATAAATACATTCCATTTTTCTTAGAAGTCATTAGAAGATGTGGGTCTCCCAGGTGGGTGCAGGGTCCCAAGGCTTTGGACCATCCTTGACTGCTTTCCCAGGTCACAAGCAGGGAGCTGGATGGGAAGCGGAGCATACGGGGCATGAACCAGCACCATATGAAAACAAAGGAGAAAAATTTATCAAGTAGAATTTATAATGCTAATATTTTAGACCATTGCTTGTTCTTAATTTCATTCAAGTGTCACCCAATCAGAGAACTCCTTGTGCTTCCTGTCTCTTTCACCTGCTACTGCTTCCTCTTAATACTTTCTACCAACTGATAGTAGGTGAAATACTTCTTTGGTGTCTGTGTCTCCCAAGTGGAATTTGAATAGCCTGAGAGCGAGCAAGGACTTCGCCTCAAAACTGCTCCTGGCTTACCTCTATGGCCCAAAACAATGCCTAGCATCCTTATCTTCTGAATAAACTATCTTACAGTTAAATCCATACATTACATTTTTATTTATTTCTTTTTTTTTTAAAGATGTGTTTATTTTTATTGGTAAGGCAGATCAGATTTATGGAGAGCAGGAAATATATAGTTCACTCCCCAAGCGGCTGCAGTAGCCAGAGCTGAGCCAATCTGAAGCCAGGAGCTTCTTCCAGGTCTCCCACTCAAATGCAAGGTTCCAAGGCCTTGGACCATCCATCCTCAACTGTATTTCCAGGCCGCAAGAGGGAGGTGGATGGGAAGTATAGCAGCTGGAACACAAACCGGCGCCCATATGAGACCCTAGCATTTGCCAGGTGAGAATTTAGCCATGGAGCCATCATGTGGGGCCCATATATTACCTTTAATAGGATATCAAAAAAGTTGCTCATGTATAAGAACACATGCTAACTAGTGAAGCAGAATATGTTGGTCATCATAGGCAGCATAACAAGGACCAAAAAAATTATGACTTCTGATATGGCTCTTCTAAGCTCTGAGGGCACTTAGTGCCCTCAATTTCAGTTACTGCCCTCAACCAGTTACTCAATTTCAGTAATTTAAAATGATTAGAATTCATGAGTCTTCCTTTATCAAGACTATTAGCAACAAATCCAAGGAAAAATAAATGTAATAACAACTTATTTATACATAAAAGCTCTGAGGAAGCTAGAGCATATTCTTTAATATCAATACAGAAATAAACTAAAATTTGAAGGATCACAACAGATTGCATGTGAGCCCTTCTAAGGCTCTTCCTGAGCTGAACCTAAAAAGCCTAATCATCCAGAATGTAAATGCTCAAAAACAATAAAAAGTATGCATATCCAAAACAATCCCAATGTAATTCCCAAACCTGAACCCTTTAGCAGAGTATACTGCTATATTATTCCACCTTCTGTAGCTGTGTATTTATGTATTTGAGGCTGTGTGCTATAGAAAATACTCAACGATTGCACTGGCAAATTTTGTCACATAAGGCCATTTAATCCATATATTACCTTTTTTCTTTGTTTTTTGTTTTAGATTTTTTAAAATTTTCATCAGTGATACTATTTCTTTCTTTCTTCTGTGATACTATCAGACCTACAAGGAAGGTCTTAGAATGCCAACTTTTTCTACCATATTAGTTCTCAGACAGATTTTTCCAGAAGTGCTTTCAATGTTCATATTCTGAATCAAATTCTGCTAATCCCAGTGTGAAATGACAGGAGCACTGAACCAGCAATCAAAGCATATAAGTTTTGATCCTGGTTCAGTATTACTGCTAAGGGTCCCAGGACCTTGGGCAAACTGCTTTACAACCTTAAAGCCTCAGACAAGGGTAGGTCAACACGACTTCCAAGCTTCAGCCATTTACAGGCTACATTCTCAATTCTGTCATTTCCATACTGTTAATTCCTTTGGCATGTCACTTTGGGCGAACGCACACTGTCATCTCGTGTTTATGAAATTATATGTTCAATATAATAGATTTTTAAAAGTTTATTAAATACAAAAACGGTGTGTCCACTCATTTACCATAAACTACACTTTGGGGAGCACAAAAGATAACTTTTAAGGCCATTCCTAGCTCTAAAGTTCTAATATGGTAATTAAATCTCACACTTCTAATGTAACTATATCTAGCAACTATAAATCAAAGCAAAGCCATACGCCCCCTTCCCCACATCAGTTCCTCTTCTAAAATCACATAATTGGCTACTCCACTAATAGGACTGTTTTTTTTTAAAAGCTCTTCCCTCAGGTACAAAATTGTTTGCCTACTGATTCATAAAACTGGAGCTAACAAAAACTGAGAAACATGCAAGTTACTAAAGAAAATGAATACATTTGTGTGCTTCTCATCTCCACAAAGCACACCAACTAAAACAGATTTGCTTCTATGCTTCTAAACATAACAGCCAGGCTCCTTTCTCCCAACCCTCTTTCCCACTTTATAATTCTCATTTTCCTTGGTCTGCAGGACTTCTTTTAAGAGAGAACTAGAAGCTCCCTGTGGGAACTGAGTTATGTCTAGGAAACATGCCACAAGTATACTCTGTTCACAAATGTCACTGCCAGGTACATATTATTTTGATAAAAAAAATTCTTGGAGGGTTCTCAAATGATCAAGAACTATCAGCATGTGCCATACCTGGACCAACCAGATGCCATCTTTTGTGTCTTCCACGAGCTCATAGAAGTGCATTTCACCACTGAAATTGGTGCTAGAAGCAGACTCGGAAGCTGCTTCTTCCTTCAGAGCAGAGTAGAGCTCACCCTCCATCAAGTCACCTGCAGAGGGGAAAGATGGCACTCGTAAGATTTCAAGCACCCCGCCTCCCAAACTCAGGGATTTAACGCATTCTTACACTGTCAGGAACTCTGCTATCAAATCTTCACTAAACGCCATAAGGAAAAAAGCAGTGGAGAATGTGGGTGTTTGGTCTAGCAGGGAGAGGTCACTTGGTCTGCTCAGCTCCCTGGAAGGCAGCAGGTGATGGCTCAAGCAGCTGGGTCCCTGATATCCGCATGGAGATCTGCATGGAGTTCCAAGCATTCGGCTCTGGCCTGATCAAGCCCTGGCTTTGTGGCATCTGAGTGAACCTTGATGGAGACCTAGCTCTGTGATCATCTGTGATCATCTGCCTGCTTCTCAACGGATATTTAGCATATGACATGTCCAGGCATCACATCATTTTATACAGTATGATTTAGATGATTACAACATTAAATATTTTAGAAATGGGCTTGTCACATATGTCATCAGCCCCACTTAAAACAGTGACAGGCTTATATGACTTGAGGGCTAGGATTTTACCACGTAGGACAAGTACCACATTCAAATACAAGTTTACTGTATAAATTTAGAACTTGTATCATCAAACAAAAAGCAAAACATGTCAAGTTATTTTAAATTCTGCAGTGAATAAAACCAGCACTTTTCCATTACAAAAGCAAAACTAATCACAAAGAATACCTAACTTTTATGGTTAAATTGACATAGCAAGATTTTTCTGCTATAAAACTAGTCATTTGAGTCATACTCTTGTGGGTTGTATATATTCTTTAGATGATATGCTCAACATGGGATGTATTTTTTGGGCTAAAAGAAGCAACAAGGGCTGCTGCTTTGGTGTAGAGGGTAAAGACGCCACCAGTACTACCAGCATCCCATATGTACATCAGTTTGAATTCTGGTGAGTCCATTTCTGATCCAACTCGCTACTAATGCACCTGGGAAAGCCACAGAAAACAACCCAAGTTCTCAGGTCCCACACCCATAAGGGAGACCCTGAGAAAGCTCCTTCTACCTGGACCACCTTGAACTGTTAAGGCCATTTGGGAACTAAACCAGCAGATGGAAGGTCTTTCTCTGCCTTTGCCTGTCTGTAATTCTGTCTTTCAAATAAAACCAAGGATTTTTGAAATGTCAAAAGATGATTTGATTTTTGCAGCCAAGACATTTCTCATTCATAAGCCCAGAGATTTTATTTATTTATTAGAAATCTTTTACTTAGTGTATTCCATCTTCTCCACAGAAACGAAAGTCACCACAAACCAGTTAGTAAACAAGGGCTAAAAGCACACAGTGTCATACAGGGTGTCTTTAGAAATTCCACCGAACATGAAAAAGACCTGTGTATGGATGTATGGATTTCAACTTTTTTCTTGCACCAAAATAAGCCTGTCTTTCGATCCCCCCCTCCCCCCGCCCATAAATTTTCTCTGTTTTCTCTGAAGGAAAAATCAAGTGTCCCTTTAACAGACAGGATTCTCTTGTAAATCCCAGTAGTTTTAGAGCCCTTAACCTCCAATGTATATTCTAGTATATCATTCCTGAGCAGCTTCAGGGGCCTAAATAAGGAGAAAAAGAACGGTTTTGTGTTTTGTTTGGGGTAGAAGCCCCTGCTGAGGATCCACTGGAAACAACACAGCAGACAAGCCATCAGTTTGGCTTTGTACAGCAACTGAGAATCAAGTGCTCCTCAGCCTAAGTTCCCCCCTTTCAGGAAACCTATCTAAACAAGGTATGTCTTCACTCAGCAATAAAACAAATGAGTATTTCTCACCCAATCCCACCCCAAACCTAGTTATGGAAAGTACCTTTTTAAAGAGAAAATACCCCCTTAACACAATTACAATCCTATTCACCAACTCCGAGTGATTCAGCTCTGTCTCTGACCCAAGGGGGAGGGAAAACACATCCAAGTGGAAGATGCACAGTTGTTTATAAACATGCCCACAGAAACACCATCAAGGCAGACATCCCACAACATCCTGCCCTTATTATCGCCAGAATTCATGTGTGAAAAGCCAGTACGGCACAGCGCCCATGTGACCCTGAAACTCACATTTTTACACTGAAAGTGCAGGCCCTACAGCCTGAGAAAATCCCACTGACGTCCGATTCTTCCCGCTACTCCCCCCCGCCCCCCATGAAAACTGCTACAGATGAACACAGCCTCCAAGCTTTTCTTGTATCTGTTTTTTTTTTTTTTTAATTTCAACTGACAAATAATACTTTGCTGCCATTCCCAAATTTGGGGGGACGGGGGAGGAAGGAGGGGAAGAGAGGAATGTGAACAACCACTCAATGTAGCAAGCTATAAGAAAGTACACTCAACTGTCATTCCTTAAAACAACCCCAACAGGCACATAACACCCCTAAGAAAATAACCTTAGCTCCCTTGCTCAAAATTGGGGATCACGTAGTCTACCGCAGATCTGGACAAAGAAAAACAAGGAGTTAGCCGAACCCTTTCGGGGGGGCACCCCCGTCTCTGGCTGAGGGACAGGGGGTGGTGGGTGGCCCGGGTCGCCCCCTCCCCAGGCAGCCCGCCCCATACTCGCCTGACTTTTCCACCAGCTCCCGAACATCCTTCTTCTCGGGCAGCCCGGAGTAGCCCAGCCCCCGGCACTCCAGAATGGTCTTGAGTTTCTTGAAACTCAGCGCCACCGGGTCCACCAGCTGGGTGGCGAAGATGCCAGTTTCATACCACACAATGGCCTCAAAAAACCTGGCCAGGACGAACAGGACCAGGAAATAGAGGAGCAGGAAGAAAAGCTTCAGCCACATCTTGGCCGGCGTGGCCTCCGGCTCCAGCGAGCTGGGAATGCGGGCACGAGGTGGTCCAAGGCGGCTCTCACGGCAGCCCCCGGCCCTGGCGCGCGGGGTGGTCACCGGCGGGTCATCCCCGACGGCCGGGCAGGTGGATTTGAGGACCCCGCGCCGGGTGGAAGGGAGAGACAGGCGGGCACAAGGCGCCAGGCCTTCCCGTCAAAAGGTGAGGAAAAGAAAAGGGGGAAAACTCAAAAACGCCCATCCATGAACACCGAACGGAGTAGGACGCCCAGAGAGCAACAAAACGCCTGCAGCGTTTCCCTGGCGCGGAGCCCCGTCCTCCGGCACCGTAATCTGAAATGGGACGGAGGGGACAGACCCCAAAAAGCAGTTGAGCTCCTCACAGGTCCCGGCGGCGAGGCCGGGCCCGAGCGGCGGTTGGCGGCCGCACCGCCAGGCTCCTCCGCGGCGCTCGGCCCGGCCAGGCCCGGGGCCCAGCGCGCCCTGGCGCGGGAAGGAGAGGCCGCTGCAGCGCCGCGCCCGGCGCCCAGGCCCCAGGCCCCGCCGGCCGCCCAGGCTCCGCGGGAAGCGACTCCGGGTTCGCCGGGGCGGGCGGGCGGTGCCTCACGGAGGCGTCGCGGTCTCTGCAGAGGGAAGTCGGTCGGACGCACGGGAGACGGTCCTGAAGCCGGGGGGGGGGGGGGGATTTTTTTTTAAAGCAAAAAAAAAAAAAACCCGGAATGCGAGTCGACGACTCCCGCGGCGGCTACCGGACTGCCTCCCGGTCACGGAGCGCCCGCCCCGCTCGGATGGGCGGCTCGGAGCGCAGCCGCCGACCCCCACGCCGCCTCCTCAGGCCGCGGCCCTCGCCCCCCGAGCAGATCAGCTGCGGCCGCGGCCCGAACCGAGACATAACAAGTGACGTCGGCCGAGGGGCGGGGCCGGGGCGGGGCGTCGAGGGGAGCGCCCGCAGGGCCGGGAGGGCGCGGCCGGGAGCAGGGGCCGCAGAGCTAAGGGGGCGGGAAGGAGATGCGGGGCCGGCCGGCCGGCCTGGGCTTCCAGACAGCTCCCCAAGTGGCCACCTCCCCTTTGCCCCTGCACGTGTTTAGTGTTTGCTTAGGTCCGAGGGTTGGACTTTTGGACTGTGTGTCACTTTTATGTAATTCTTTTTTTTTTTTTGGTAGAAATAAAATAACAGTTCATGATCCTTTTTTTTTAATCGGTCGAAGTAGCAGTGACCGTGAATGCTGAGCCCTAGTGGGCTCTCAAAGCTGTGGCCCAGTTGGTCCGAGGTAGTAAAAGGTGAAACCCCAAGGAATGTGTTTGTCTGCCTCTGCATGAGGATGTGGTTTTGTGTACACGTGTGCTGGAGGAAATTATACCAAAAAGGGAGGTAGAACAGGCCCAGTTGTGCCTAGCTATTATAGTCTACCTTCTTCTAGCTCCAGAAATGTTAAAAACCACATATGGGAACCCTGAGTTGCCAGGACAAAGGTTTCACTATGTTGCTAAATCAAGGTACAAAGTTCCGTGTGTTTTGTTGTTCCTGCTGATGGATGTGGGTCTTGCCAGCAATGGGATTTACGTGAAGGGAGTAGTATGCAGAAGCCTGCAGCACCTGGTCCTTCCATTTGCTTAGCCGCATGGAATATACTGTTTGTGTGGGTTCATAGACTACAAGCTCGGTCTTGACCAACACCCTTGATCAGGAAGGAAGAAGCCCTGGATTACAAGAGGCTGGTTAGCCATTGCACTAAATTGTCCTAAATTAAAGCTGAAAGGGGTGTGTGTGAGTGTGTGTGTGTGTGTGTGTGTGTTTAAGATTTATTTATTTTTATTTGAAAGGCAGATTTTGTAGAGAAGAAGAAACTAAGAGGTCTTCCATCCCTTGGTTCACGTCCCAAATGGCTACAATGGACAGAGCTAAGCTGATCCAAAGCCAGGGGCCGCTGAGTCTCCCATGTGGGCGCAGTCTCAAGGACTTGAGCTATCCCTTGCTGTTTTCCCAGGTCATAAGCAGAGAACTGGATCAGAAGCAGAGAAGCTGGGACATGAACTGGCACCCATATGGAATTGCCAGCATTACAGGCTGAGCTAAGCCTCTGTGCAAAGGTGAAGACTTTAATAAGAGAGGGCATATGGTCCTTCATCTCAGAGGAAATGAGGATTAGAAAGTAAAGAGCAGACTGTGACAGTGTAGCCTGGGAATGGGACTAGCAGTATGGCTTACATTTTAACCTGCTAGTCCCAGGTGTTCCACTTCCAATTCAGCTTACTGTTACTGTGCCTAGGAAAGCAGCAGAGGATGGCTCCCAAGCCCTTGGGCCCCTAAACTTATGGGAGAGACCCAGATGAAGCTCCTGTCCCCTGGCTTTGGCTTTGGCTGTTGTGGCCCATTCAGAAAGTGAAGCAGTGGAAGGAAGACCTCTCTCTCTCTCTTTGTCGCTCCCTCTCTGAAACTTTGCCTTTCAAATAAATACATCTTAAGAGAGAGAGAGAGAGAGAGAGAGAGAGAGAGAGATTTTGTTTAAAAATAAGGTGAGCAAGGCATTTCAGTGCCTAGTGAATGGAGGTGCAATTTGGAGGGGGCCCAGAGGGCAGGGAGGAACAATCAGAGGTGGTGCAGAGTATATAACCACCCCTTAGCCTCTGCTGCTCTGTCTTAACTGGCTTCCTTGTGCCTTGGCTCCATGACTGGTAGAGCATGCGTGAGAATGTATTAAGCAGTTCATTCTAACAGTTCTCAAATTTCAGACTCCTTGGGCTTATCACAGTGACTGTGTTACTGGGCAATGTTGTTCAAACCTTGACATGACAAGGGATGGCTCTCACCTCAAGGATTATACTCCCTAGTGAGGAAAGACTGACCCCTGCATGTAATTTGAAAAAGGTATGGGTGGGGAAAGGAGGGGTGTGAGCTGAGGAGGGATCCAGCCAGTCCAGAGTTTCAAACTGGAAAAGATTGTAGAGTGTAGCAGGAACTAGAAAGAAGGGGTTAAAGAACCCTTTGGATATTTCTTGTTTGCTTTGGCTGACTCCCATCCCAATACCCTTGCTGGCTTTGTCCCTTGGTGTTTAACCCTTAGGAAAAATGAAAACACTGATAAAAGGACCTAGTGAGTGGGCGGAGTGTGGGAGTCCCAGGCTCAGCCCTCTGCTGCTGGGGTTGGACAGCCTCTCAAGAGGCCAGTTTACAATGCCAGTTCATGTCTCCTTAGGGAACTTAGCTTAGGGTGATAACTGGACGTGGACACGGAGATATGTGTGCAGAGTTTTGTTGTTACTGCAGAACCCAGGCAGCTGCAATCAGAAGACTAGCGCCAAGACACAGATCCAAGTGACAACCTATGAGGCAGCCACTAGAAAACTGTAGACCAATGGCTACAGAAGTGCAGAAGTGGAACTGTGTGAAAAACGTAGTGTTTGTTGGGAAAATAAACCTGCTTACTGAGAAGTTCTCATGTTATGATACTGTATTTGTATCAGAGATAGAGATGGGGCCTGGATATTCAGCCCAGCAGCCAGGGTGCCCATGCTTCTCATGCAGTTGTTGTGTTTAATTCCCAGCTCTGGCTCCTGACTCCAGCTTCCTGTTCATGCAGCCTCTGGAGTCTGGGATGCATCAAGTCGCTGGGTTCCTGCCACCCAGTGGGAGACCTGGAATACCTTCGGAGCGCTAACCCTGGCTTAACCCCAGCAGCTGTGGGAGTTTGGGGAGTGAATTAGCAGATGATGTCAATAACACCTCAAGGCTCAGATAAACTTGCACAACAAAAGGGGAAGTAGGACTAACCTGCCAGACTAAGAATGATAAAGTGGCACTGCCCCAGACAAATCATGCTCACAAAACAAAACATGTCCCCTGCTCATTTCTCCCCATTCTGATTCTCATTCTTCACAGGCAAATGCCTTTGATGCTTTTAGCACTTTTTTTGTGTGTGCTTACCTCTGGTTTTCATAGAATAAGTCCCCACTGCTTTTCTTGATTTTTCCATTTTATATACTATTGATTTCTTAATGTAGAAGAGATGAGAATTCTCTTTTATACTCTACATTTACATGTATTTCCCTCCCTTCATCTCCAACATTACATTATATATTCCTGATTATACTAATTTACTCGTATAAGTCTTGTTCATGGTTGAGCCACATCATTTATCTCTCCTGAAATTGTTGACTTCCCCTTGAGTAAATAATTCACTCAAATAAATTTAGGTTTGTTCTATTTTCTATAGCCTTATCCACTTATTTATCCACATAGTCTCCGAACTATAAAGGGCCTCAAAAGGCTTATCCGTGAATTCCATATTTTATTGGAAACAAACCTGTGTCCCTTGGCCGCCCTGTTCCTGAGTGCCTCCCAGATCACATCCACAGCTGCCACCCAGGCTATCCCATCTCCTCTCTCTGTGTTGGGTTACTCTGTTTTCTTGATCCATGGTGACAATTTGTTCTTTCACTTCCCTGTTTGCATGGAACACATCCCATTCTACAGTGGCTGAGTAAGAAAGTTGGCATGGAGATAAACCTTGGAGACCTTCCACACCTAAAATTCTTGTATTCCATTCTCATTCTAAGTGGGGATTCCTCCCCAAAACTTAGAGAACTCTTGCAAGAATATTACAAAACCCTCCTTTATAGCCTTCCCCAGTTCACCAGCCAGTTATCATTTTGTCATTTGCTATATCACATTTGTTCTCTCAGATCCTTTACGCATACTTTTCTTTTTCTTGAGTCATTGAAGAATTCACTGGAGTCCCAATTTTGAATGCTGCTTTGGCCAATTGTAGAATTTTAAATTAGAAGTCGTTGCCCCCCCAGGATTTTGCAAACATGGATTTACCCACCATCTTCAGGCTTGTGTTGGCGCTGGAAGGCTGGCACTAATTCCTGTGCTTGGCAAGTGACCTGTTTCTTCTGTTTGGAGTTTCTTCAGCTCTTCCTTTCATCCTCGAGGCCCTGAACTTGGAGGCTGCACTGGAGTCCCAGGGTCCTTCACTTCACTTCGCTGAGCACCTTCCAATGTGGCAATTCATGACCTTCAGTCCTGAGAATGTCTCTGAGCAATTTCCTCTGTTCATTTTCTCACATTTCGGGAACTAACTTTCTTCCTTCCTTTCTTTCTTCCTTCCTTTCTTTCTTTCTTTCTTTCTTTCTTTCTTTCTTTCTTTCTTTCTTTCTTTCTTTCTTTCTTTCTTTCTTTCTTTCCTTCTTTCTTTCCTTCCTTCCTTCCTTCCTTCTTTCCTTCCTTCCTTCCTTCCTTCCTTCCTTCCTTCCTTCCTTCCTTCCTTCCTTCCTTCCTTCTCTCTCTCTTCTTTTTTTAAAGATTTGCTTTACTTATTTGAAACTTAGAGAGAGAGGGAGAAAAAAGTAACAAGTCCACAGTTCAACAGGGATGTAGGTAAGGGCTATACACAATAATCAAATGAAAAGATGACATTGTGGAGCAGCTGGTTAAGCTGCAGCCTGCAATGCCAGTAACCTATCTGAGCACTGATTTGAGTCCTGGCTGCTCTAATTCGATCATGTTTCTTGCTAATGCACCTGGGAAGATAGCAGATGATGGCTCAAGTGTGTGGATCCCTGCCATCCACATCGAAGATCTGGATGAAGTTTCAGGCTCCTGGCTTGGGCCTGGCCTAACCCTGACAATTGCAGCCTTCTGAGGAGTAAAGAAGCAGATGGAATATACCGCTCTTTCTCTCTCTCCCTTTCTCTAATTTGACCTTTCTAAGACATAAAATTTCTTTTTAAAAAAATTTCAGGGCCCGGCGCAATGGCGCAAGTGGTTAAGGTCCTCGTCTTGCACGCCCGGGATCCCATATGGGCCCCGGTTCTAATCCCGGCAGCCCCGCTTCCCATCCAGCTCCCTGCCTGTGGCCCGGGGAAGCAGTCAAGGATGGCCCAAAGCCTTGGGACCCTGCACCCGCGTGGGAGACCCAGAAGAGTCTCCTGGCTTCGGACCGGCATAGCATCGGCCGTTGCGCTCACTTGGGGAGTGAATCATTGGACGGAAGATCTTCCTCTCTGTATATCCACCTTTCCAATAAAAAAAAATAACAATAATAAAAATAGATCTTTAAAAAAAAATTTCAGCTTCACTATTTTATGATGAACTGTTTCTAAAAGATGTATCTTTTTTTTTTTTTTTTTTTGGAATCAGAGATACAGTGAGATGGGATGGCGAGAGGGATGGAGGCAGGAAGAGATCTTTTATTTGCTGTTTTATGCCCCAGAGCTGGGCCAGGCATGTGCCTAAGACATGATCAACTGCAGAGAGCAAGAGAAATAATGAGGAGATTGACAGGAGCCTTAGGATGGCAGGCAGGGAGCAAGGAGAAAACCATCCCACCATTTACTCCTGGGCCTTCTGGTGGAGACAAGGAGCGTGGAAGAGAAATGCCCTATGCATTCACCTTTGCTCTCTGGCCCTATTAACTCAAACACATTTTGGTTAAAAGTGGCTAGAACTGGTTATAAAAATAAAGGGCTAGAAATTTGAGTTCTGCTTGAATGGGCTCAGCTTGTCTCATTTTATGTCTGGCAGATACGCACAGCTCAGCACAGCTCTGACGCAGGCAAGGATGATTTGAGTCTGTTTCTAGCATGAAAACGTATTTGATGGTTTCCATCTCAAGGGCATGAGTGTTCATTTCCTTGGTTACTACTAAAAAAAAAAAAAAAAAAAAGCATGCCATGGGTAGCTCTTGACTTGGAGAAGTTCATCCTTCAGCACGTCACCCTGAAGCTTCTCCCCAGGCGCACCACAGACAAGAGGTGGGGACAGACAGTGCATGTGCACCATCCTCAGAAATCTATGGTCCCCCTGGATTCTGCCCATTGCTCCTTCCGACGTTTCTCAACCCTGCACAAGTCCATTTCCTGGACAATCCTCCGAATAACCAAAGCAAGTCGATTAAAAACTCATCCAGGGCTCAATGCGCTGACTCAATAGCTAAATCCTCATCTTGCAAGCAAGCACTGGGGTCCCACAAGAGTTATGTTCCAGCTGTTCCACTTCCCTTCCAGCTCCCTGCTTGTGGCCTGGGAAAGCAGTAGAGGATGGCCCAAGGTGTTGGGACCCTGCACCTGCATGGGAGACCCGGAAGAAGCTCCTGGATCCTGGCTTCTGATCAGCTCAGCTCCAGCTGTTGTGGCCCACATGGGCAGCAAATCTTCAGATGGAAAATCTTAATCTCTATCTCTCCTCCTCTTTGTATATCTGATTTTCCAATAAACAAATATTTAAAAAAACAAACAAACTGAACTCATCCACTTGATCTTATTTTACCAGGCTAATTTATGTTTTGAAAACTCACTAATGGATAACATATCATCGTGTAATTTGTAGTTGGTTTGGAAAAGGCATGTATGATCATTACAAAAGAAGAGTTCAGATGAAGGCCCTTAGCCTCCGAGCTACACCAATGCTGTAAGAAAATCCAACTAGTCAGAAATGCCTTCTCCTGGCACAGGCTTTGCTGTGGCTATAAAACTGTCCTTCCTACAGTACTTCCTGTGTGGAGACAACCCAGTTGATTGGCTATTTCCACAGCAGGTTGCTTCCCCCTAACCCCCAGGGTGTTGCGGTCATTATCTGCATGAGTTACAGACCTATCTGGCACTCAAGCTGGTATCTTTGAAAGGAAGATCATCTTTTTACCACAGAGAGAGATACCTGCAGAAAATAGCTTCCAATAAAGCGGAAAGGAGTGCAAGGCAGGACAGCTGTCTTTGCACAGTGCCAGGTGCATAATAAACAGCCCTCTCCTTTAGCCAGCCAGCTTCCCATGGCTCTTTGAAGATGAGGATCCAACAGAAAATTACCAAACCGCAGATAGGGAAGGGAGTGGCCGGGCACACAGTTGAATCATCTTATAGCACTAACTTCTTTTTTTTTTTTTTTTTTAAGATTTATTTTATTTTCATTGGAAAGGCAGATTTACAGAGAGGAGAGACAGAGAGGAAGATCTTCCGTCCGATGATTCACTCCCCAAGTGAGCGCAACGGCCGATGCTATGCTGATCTGAAGCCAGGAGCCAGGAAATTCTTCCGGGTCTCCCACATAGGTGCAGGGTCCCAAAGCTTTGGGCCGTCCTCGACTGCCCTCCCAGGCCACAAGCAGGGAGCTGGATGGGAAGCAGGGCCGCTGGGATTAGAACCGGGGCCCATATGGGATCCCGGGGCGTGCAAGGTGAACACCTTAACCACTGCGCCATTGCGCCGGGCCCAGCACTAACTTCTTGTTTGCCTTGCCCAGTTATCCCCACCACCTCATCCCATGCATGACCAAGAAATTCTCTTGGGGGCAGGCAACTTCCTCTGCAGATGTCACCAGTATGGTTTTCTTCCAATACTGGGAACATCAAGGCGTCGACTTCCTCCAATGAGCACTTTGAAGGCAAAGATAAATAAGGGTGGAATAAGCAAATAAGAAGTCACCTTACTTCCTGGAGTCAACTGTTCTTGCATTTGAATAATGACGCACATTCTGGCCATGGGACAGCAGGGTGAACTACTAAATTTTCAGATCTGTTAGAAAATGCAAATGTAGGTTTTATTCATGCAAGTTGAAAAAAAAAGTATCATTCAAAGCACTAAAATGAATAGCACGAACCTGTTTTCTCTCTCCCTCCTCTCTCTGCACCAACAGATACGCAGTTTCCATCTGCGGCTTCTCTTTCCCAAATGGCTGTGATGGTATGGGTTAGAACAGCTCCATGTGGGAGCTGAGAATTCAATCCTGTTCTCCCACGTGGGCATCATGGGACTTGGGCCATCCTTACTGCCTCTCAGGATTGGAATTAGCAGGAAGCTGGAGTCAGGAGCGAGAGATGGGTATTGAACCCAAGTCCTCTAAGTGTGTGGCACCTTAAAAAGCACTCCAGGTGGGTGTAACGTGTGGACATGGTGCTGCTTGGTGAGTGACTGCTCTAGGCAATGAGGAACTGATGAGGAAGGGATAGCATGAGTAAGTCCACATTTGGGGAGAGCTGTGCTGTCCAGTGTGCAGCACTCAGACCCCTAGCTTCTTTGTGCAGATCTTTACAGAGGTACAGGAATGTTTACAGAGACTCCAGAGTTCTCAGCACCTGTGAGAACTCAGTTATCAAGTACCACACTATGCTGTCAGGATGGGGGCAGTGTATTCATGATCAGGTCTGTCCCTGGAGTTTCTCTCTTGATGCATTATGGTGGGTTTTAATTGAGTGTTTCCTTGGACAGGGAATGCTTGCAGAACAAGTGTAAGTTCTCATGGGCACCAGGATCCCCCCATTTCTTCAGCCACAGGCCAATGCATCATGGATGCATGCATGGCTCCATGTCAACATGCAGTGTAAAATCTGGTCACAAAATGGAGTCACTTTGGTTCAGGCCTGCCTAAGTTTGCTAACCTGCTCTTTATGCTTCTGTACAAAATGCCTTGCTAGTTTCCTACCTTTTGGGCCAGATCACAAGAAGTAATATGCCCTGCCAGCAACCCTTGGTTCCAGGATTGAAAGTTGTATTATTTATTCACTCATTATTCCTATGACTGCCTCCTGTGGCTGCTCCAGCCCACCCATTGTCCCCATGGCATCCTGTTGTGGTTGCTATAGCCCATCCATTGTCCACCCACTGTCCCCATGGCAGCCTTCCGTGGCTGCCCAACTCACCTGGTTCTCATGGCTGTATAACTCACTCTTTCTATAAAAATTCATCTAGTATATGCGCTGCCAGAGCGAGCACTAAAAACTCATCCTACTTTCACCTCTGGGTCACTCTCTGAAGCAAAAGAGAGCTGACTCCAGGCAATTGGTCTGTTTGCCTGCCTCCTCAATAAACTGTGCTGTTTAGCAGAGTTGTCTGGGCTGCACTTCTTTGGGTGAGGCTTGGGTTGGATGCAACAGCAGCTGGCTGACAGCAGTAGGAAGGGATTGCAACCTCAGTGCCAGGACGAGCTTGTACCTAAAGTGAGGATGGGAGAGGAACCTGCTTTTGGCAACTAGGCCCCAAACAGTTGTGGAGCTACCAGGGAACAGATTTGGCTGCAGCCAGGCCTCGTCACGAAGCACCCAGGAGGGCACGTGTCCAGCCTCAACTCTGCTTGTGCTGGAGCCCAGGTTTCCACTGCAGGCAGAGGGCACATGACAGAAGAAAATGGGCCTCCTTTGCCTTGACCATGGACACAACCCAGTTGCCACCCAGAGTGGAGGAAGGCAGAGGTAACAATCAGGAGAGCCTACACAGCCGGGGGAAGGTGGAAAGGGTGCCTGGCAGTGGAAAAGAAGCTGCCAGGGACCCACATGTGCCTATGTCCATCAGACTTCACTTGTAAACCATTATTTTTTTTCTCTCTTTTTTAAAAATTTTTCTTTTAATTAATTACATTGCATTATGTGACACTGTCTCATAGGCTCTGGGATTCCTCCAACCCCTCCCCATACTCTCCCCCCATGGTGGATTCCTCCATGTATTACAGTTCAAATTAAGTCAAGATTCTTTCATTGCAAGCATAGAGTCCAGCATTTTATTGTCCAGATAAATTCAATGGTTTCTTGAGGAGACCATCTCTGCTCTGAAAGTAGAGCTGGCAAAATATCATCCAGATCAATTAAATGCACAACATAACATCAACATCAATTTACAACATTATGGAATTAATTGACATGGTATTGAGTAACCAATATGTTAAAAAATGCAAGTTCTTTTTAAAAAAAAAATTATTTATTTATTTATTTATTGGAAAGTCAGATATACAGAGAGGAGGAGAGACAGAGAGGAAGATCTTCCGTCTGATGATTCACTCCCTAAGTGAGCGCAACGGCTGATGCTATGCCAATCCGAAGCCAGCATCCAGGAACTTCTTCTGGGTATCCCATATGGGTACAGGGTCCCAAGGCATTGGGCCGTCCTCAACTGCTTTCCCAGGCCACAAAAAAGCAGAGAGCTGGATGGGAAGTGGAGCTGCCGGGATTAGAACCGGTGTCCATATGGGATCCCGGGGCGTTCAAGGCAAGGCCACACCACTAGGCCACGCCACCGGGCCCAAAAAATGCAAGTTCTTAACCACATCCTATGACTACTTCATTGACATTTCAATTTTAATTTATACAACCGGCTTCTATACACCTTAAAATGGCTATAGGGTACTATTCAGCTGTCTTGTGTCTATTTTCATTTTAGCATTCAGCAGTTTATACTGTTGAAGCTTAATTTTGCTGAAGTTGGCAGATTTTAGGATAGCCTAAACTGGCTTATAACTCTAACAAGGCATATGTCAACAGCTGAAGTGCAGAACAGTTTTAGGAGGGGTGTGCAGAGAAATCTGCAATACCTTAGTGAGGAGTAACTAATCTCTGTGTCCTACCTAGTAAGGCATGTGTGAGTCCACGCTGACCATTTCCTGTCTGGTTCCAAGCTTTCCTTGTTGTTCTCTGTCTATCTATTCCAATTTGTGTGTGTGTGTGTGCGTGTGTGCATGTATGTGTGTGTGTTTTGGGGTAGAGGGCTCTGGAACGACCCTGATGGTCATTGCAAGATAGTCTGGGGATCCAAAGTTGGAACCAAGCAAGGACTAGAGAAAGCTCTCTCCCTAGTCCCAAAGGAAGCTTACTGTTCTTCTGTTTCTGCGGACTACTCAGGGCTCCTGGCTGTTGTTCCAATATCCTTGGATCGTGCAAGGCAGGGTTTGGGCTTCTTCCATCCCATGTGGTAGATCCAAATGGGGGTGGATGACCTAAAGGTTCTGGACCTCCGAAGGCATTCTAGTTCCCCACGGTCTCCTTGGCAGTTGGGATGTAGTCCTTGGTGCCCATACTGATAGTCCTTGGTGAGGATCCGGGAGTCTCCAGGGTTGGGATACAAGCCTCCTCCTGTCTACCTGCTCCACCTGGGGTCCCCCCAACCTATTTTGTGCATATGACCTCCTGTTAAGAGGTTGTCAGGATCGCTCTTGATTCCCCCTGTATGTCTTTGTAGGTAAACCATTAATTTAAAGATACAGTTATTAAGAATTTCAAGATGGGGGCCTGGTGCAGTGGCATTCAGGGTAATCCTCCACTTGTGGTGCCGGCATCCCATATGGGTACTGGTTCATGTCCTGGCTGTTCGATTTCTGATCCAGCTTCCTGCTTGTGACCTGGGAAAGCAGGGGAGGATGGCTCACATTCTTAAGCCTCTACACCCATGTAAGAGACCTGGAAGAAGCTCATGGCTCCCGGCTTTGAATGAGCTCAGCTTTGTCTGTCATAGCTATTTATAAAGTGAACCACCACATGAAAGTTCTCTTACTTTGTCTCTCCTTATCTCTGTAATTCCGCCTTTCAAATAAAAATAAATCTTAAAAAACTTTTTCAAGACAGCCACAGAATTGGGCGCCTTTCTGAACATGGGGCTGCCTGGGTCTTCAAACAATTCATGGAACATGAATGCTATTAAAAGACTGTGGGTGGATCTCAAAAAATTCGTTGCACCTATTTTCGTAATTGCTAGGCCAAATGCCTACGCTTTTATTTATTGTTTTTAGTCCTGGCATACTCATGGAATAGTTTTATAATTTTTAACCCATACCCTTGTGAAAACGGATTCTTACTGCTAGGATATACTATTTATCTTTAGTTCTTCCTTTGAGTACTCAAACCATTCCTTCCCAAGGGATATAGGTTTATATCATCTTTTCCACAACTGTCAGTATTGCTAAGTTACTCATTCTTAATACAGTCAAGATGATTTGCTACTATTTATATCTGCTTTTGAGTTCTTCTCACATGGGGCTGGTTTTAATTAGATTCTTATTTTAAACAGAGATATAATTCACTTACCATAAAATTCATGATTTTAGCATATATGCTTTAGTGATTATTGGTATGTTTATGAGCCAGTGCAATCACATCCCCTATCTAATTCCAGAACATTTTCATTCCTCAAATAAGCAGCCCCCATACTCATCGGCAGTCATTACCCATCACCCTTCCCCCCAGCCCCTCATAAACTAATAACCTGCTTTCTGTTCTCATGGATTTACCTATTCTGAATGCACCATACAAATCAAATCACACAGTGTCTGGCTTATTTTAAAGAGATTTATGCATTAATTTGAAAGGCACAGTTACAGAGAGAGGAAGAGACACAGATCTTCCATTTGCTGGCTTATTAGCAGAAATGAGTGGAATAGGTTCTTGTCTTTGGTCAAGAAAGAATTGAAATATGAAACAGAGAACAGTGCTAAATAAGGTAGCAAGCTTCCCTAATACAGTGGGGCATCCATCAAAACAGATGGGGCACCTCTTCAAACAATCTGAGAGTGGTCAGCCATTCAAACTAGAGGAAAAAAAGGTTTCTTTCTTTGTTTTTTGTTTTTTTTTCCAAGATTTATTTATTTATTTGAAAGTTAGAGTTCACAGAAAGAGGACATACAGAGGGATTGTCCATCTACCTGTTTACTGTATAAATGGCCATATGGCTGGAGCTGGTCTGCGCCAAATCTGGTAGTCTGGAGCTTCTTCCAGTTCTCCAACATGATTACAGGGATCCAAGCACTTTGAGTCATTTTCTGCTGTTTTCCCAGGACATCATCAGGGAGCTGGACTGCAAATGGAGCCTCCGGGACCTGAACTAGTACCCAGAGGGGATGCCAGCTGGCTGCAGCAGGCAGCAGTTTTACGTGGTGCCAGGGCTGTATTGTGTAATGGAAAAAATACACCTAATAGTGCATGTGGGAAGCATAGTCTGTATTCAGACTGCAGCTTAAGAGGGCATGGGGTCTAGTTCTTCTGCCTTCTCCTAGACAAATGATTTGCTGAGCGTGAATCAGGTAACATTCTTCCCAAGGTTTTACTACTTAATGTTATCAGACTGGGCAGTCCACCTATCCAAGCAGAGGAGCTTCCCCTAGGGAACCTTCCTTGCAGGAAGGACGTGAAGGTTTTATTGCCCAATGTGATCAGGTCAGGTATCCCATTTAGTGCTGAGCAGAGAGGATTCTCCTGGGGAGTTTTCCTTGATGAGAAGATAGATCACCTGCAAGGTTAGGGGATCTTGGCAGGACTTTGTAGAGGGAAACAATGGCTTCTTCCAAGATATCTTGCTCAGCTTCTGCCAAACTGGTGGTTTGTTTTTCCTAACATCCTTTCATGGACCCAGTGCAATAATTCAATGGTTAAATCCTCACCTTGCAAGCACCAGGGGATATGGGCACCAGTCCATATCCTGGCTGTTCCACTACCCATTCATCTCCCTGTTTGTGGCCTGCAAAAGCAGTGAAGGATGCCCCAAGCCTTCGGATTCTCACTCACATTGGACACCAGGAAGCAGCTCCTGGCTCCTGGCTTCAGATTGGTTCAGCTCTGGTCATTGTGGCCAATTGGAGTGTAACCAACAGATGGAACATCTTTCTCTCTCTCTTCCTCTTCATTAATATGATCTGCCTTTCCAATAAAAATGAATAAATCTTTTTAAAAATCCCTCTAACACTCTTAGCTTAATTTTTCAATTCCTACTTAACAGGCTCATTCCCCAAATGGCTACAATGGCCAGGGCTGAGCCATTCCAATGCCAGGAGCCTAGAACTCCATGCAGATCTCCCACCTGGGATGCAAAGATCCAAGCACTTGGGCTATCCTCTGCTACTTTTCCAGGTGTGTTAACAGGGAGCTGGATCAGAAGTGGAGCAAATTGGTGTTCATTTGGAATGCCAGAGACACAGGTGGGAGCCTAACCTGCTATACTACATCACTGACCTAAGTATCTGTTTCCCCCACCCCCAACATATAACATTTTCAAGGTCTCTTTAAAGTACTTCATTTATTTTTATGATGACTACTATGCCATTGTGTGGATCAACTACATTTTGCATTCTTTATTTTTGAGTGTGTAGAATCTCAGTATGATTCTCGAAGTCAAAGCCAAAGGATACTCAGAAAACTGAAACTTTCCCCCAATCCCTTACCCCAGTTCTCCCTACACATTCTTTCCACGCTGCTCCCATTTATGCCCTGCATTTAGAGTTAAGTATTGATGGCTTCTAATTTAGTTTTATTCTTTCTTGCAAAAGCGTAAAGGTCATCTGTGTATATTTTCTCATGACTCCTTTTTCTCACAAAAGGCAGAATACTCTCAATTTTTCCTTGAACTTTGGAAGATAAGATTTCTATTTTTAAAATGCATACTTATTTTACTTATTTATTTGAAAGAATAAGAGAGAGAGAGATCTTTCATCTGCCAAGGAGTTAGGATTCTTCCTGTTCTCCCACATGGGTACAGGGGGCCAAGCACTTGAGTTATCTGCCACTGTTTTCCCAAGATTATCAGCAGGGTATTGAATCAGAAGTGGAACAGCCAGGGTTTGAACTGGCAAGCTATATAGGATGCTAGTCCTGCAGGAAGCAGCATAACTCACAGTGCAACAAAATTAGCCCAAGATGTCATATTTTTGAGTTGTAATAGGAAAAATATAACATGATAGTGCTAATCAATGTAAAAGTATTTCTCAGGAAACACCCAGAGCCAGTGAAGCTGTTCTAACTTTCTAGTTCCCAATTTGATTCAGACTGATAGATATTGGTTAATACTGATTATAAATGCTCAAGTCTTTGGTACTCCATTGGTTACAAAAATAAGGAAAGTGGAGTGCCTGATTTCAAGCAGTTGACAGCCTAGAAATGAACTCCTGAGAGCAGGAAATATGTGGCAAATCCTCAAAGACAACTAAACAAAGAGTGATGGCGATTCAGGGAAGAAGCAGACAAGGTCTTGTCTAGGAGGTGGTTATTGATAATAAAAGGTTCATATGTTTTTAAAGTCTATTTATTTGAGAGGCAGAGAGAGGTGTGCAAAGAAACAGCTATAGAGCTCCCATCTCCTGGGTTATTCTCCGGCTTCCCATAACAGCTACGGGCCAGGCCAAGGCCAGGAGCCCTGAACTCCATCCAGGTCTCCTATACGGCCAGCAGGAATCATGAGATGTCCCAACTGCTTCCCAGGATGTGCATTTTAGTTGCAATTGAGAGTAGAGCCAGAACTTGAACCAGGCACTCTGATATGGGATGTGGGTGCTCCAGGCAGCGAAACACATGATTCAGTGTCTGAGTTTGACAAATAGAGATGGTGGAAACAACTCTGCAGTCAGAGGAAACAGTATAAACTTGGAGATGGGAAAACACAGTGCATGCTTGGAAAACATCCCTTAAAAACCATCAATCAAACAAACAAATAAACACCTATCGGGCTGTGACAGGCTAAGCTTCTAGCTTTGGTGCCAACTTCCCATATAGGTGTTATGTTGTTCTTGTTCCACTTCCCATCCAGCTCCCTGCATATTGCTTAGGAGAGCAGTGGAGAATGGCTTAAGTCCTTGGGTCCTTGCACACATGTGGGAGACATGGAAGACGCTTCTGCCTCCTTTCTCCTGGCTTTGGATTGGCTCAGTTCTGACCTTTGCAGCCATCTGGGGAGTGAACCAACAGATGGAAGACCCTGCCCTCTCTCTCTTTCTGAAAAGATCTGCCTTTCAAATAAAAACAAAATAAATATTTTGAAAAATAGAAAAAAGACTTACTTGTTTATTTGAAAGGCAGAGTGACATGGAGAGAGGAAAAACTTCTATCCAGTAGCTCATTCCCCAAATGTTGCAATGGATAAGACCTAGCCAGGCCAGAGTCAGGAGCCTGAAACTCCATACCACAGGGGAGGCAGAAGGCAGGGCTCAAGTAACGGGCGGGGCTGTCATCTGCTGCTTTCCTGGGTGCATTAGCATGGAGCTAGATAGGAATTGAAGCAATTGGAACTTGCCAGTGTGACAAGCAGAGGTTTAAATTGCTGGTCCTGACACTGGCCATGGAAACATTACTTTAATTGGCATTAGGGCATTGGTTGGAAATAAGCCTGGAAAAATAAGCTTGGGGAATACTTTAGAAGGTATGAGGTCTTTATACTTAGTTGAGTAGGCATTTGGTGCCATTGACAATTTTTGCTCAGAAAAACATTTTTTCCTCCCTCCCTCCCTTACTCCCTTCCTTCCTTCCTTCCTCCATCTATCCATCCTTCTTCCTCGTGAGACCACACCTATCATAGAGCTTTAGAAATTGCCAAGCAGCTGGATGACTTTGCTTAAAAGCCTCCCCTGGGTCTCCACTGCACTTAGACTAAAATCAGTACCTATTAGACCATGCTTTCTGATCGCCTCATCTCTTCCAATTTGTTTTCTTTTTCTTTTTATTCAGTACATTCTATTCCATCAACCTCCTCTCACTTCCTTGAACACAGTCAGTCTCTCTCTCTCTCTCTCTCTCTCTGCCACTGCACTGGCTATTCCCTCTGCCTTGAACGTTTTGCCCAGCTCTCTGTGTGGTGTAACAGGCAGGTTCTAAAATGGTGCCAATCTTCCCAGCCTCCTGGTATTTGCACACTTCGTATCATCCCTTCCCCTGGAGTTGCTTTTAGTGACTTAGTGAATTGAATGCAGGAACAATGATGGGCTCTAGGCTGCCATCTGGCACAGTCTCTCTACTTTCTTGCTGCCTTGCTTGGAGAGAAGCCAGCTGCTGTTGTGAGTAACCCAATGGAGAAGTCCCTGGGCCAGAAGCTGGTGTTTCTCGCTCCCAGCCAGCAGGAACTTGAGCCTTCCCACATCTAGCAGCCTGGAGGCTGGCCACAGACCCCCTAGTGACCACCTGGAATTTTGCCTCTAAGAGACCTTAAAACAGAGAAACCTAGCTAAGCCCTGTCTGGATCACTGACCCACAGAAGCTGTGAGATAAGAAACCTTTGTTGGTTTCAGCTGGGTCATTGTGAGATCCTTTATTCTTCAGTAAAAGGAAACTGACATACATGGCTTGCTCCAGTTCCTCAGGGGCCTCTCCTAGGGAACTGGCTAAAGTAACTTTCCCAAGTCCCCTCCAAATAGCATGTCCTATTTGCTTTCATAGCATTGTTACCATCTTCAATTCATTCACTTGGTATCATCTGACATCTCACACAGTGTAAACTAAAGTCTAGGGCTGATGCATGATTTGTTTCCTACTCTCCAAGACTCAGCACAACTCCTGGCTCAAGTACTTGCTAAGTATACAGGCTTGAGTAATGGTTCAGAATGGTTTCAGAATGTTCAGGTGTTCAGCAGAGCCAGATGCTGTGACCTGTGCCTAGTCTGGGCATTGCTGACATGGCTGACAGCCATCCAGGCCTGGGGGTGTTCTCAGGTTATAGAACAAGGTCTGCTTTTATCTTCTGGATCAAGAAAAGTCATTTGCCAAAGCCACAAAGCTAATGGCAGGTCGAAGATTCAAACCAATGTGTGTCTGTATTCAGAGCTTGCTCTATTGAAAAAATAATAATATGTAAAACCAAAGAGAAGACAGAGACAATTGGAAACCATGCCAATCCACAAACAATGGAGGTAGAAGAAACACGGGGCTGTGGGTTGCTCAGAAATTTCCCATGTTTTGAGCTGATCAAACAGAAAGCTGCCCGATGATGACTGGGGGAGGTCAGAGTAGACGCACCTATGATAATTGATGATAACTACCATCCCCCCACTCCAAGGTAGCTTTGTGGGTGCAAGTATCCAACCCTGTCCCAGGTTACTATAGCCCCTGCAGTAAGAGCCTTGGAAATCTGCTGATCTGACAGTTCAAGATACAATGCCTGGCAGGGACTATAAGGTGTAGTACAGTTTAAGATAATCTAAGTCACAATAGGACTGTCCACTCGCTAATTTGTCTCTTCCCACCCCCAAGTCTTCCCAGCAACAGCAAGAGTGAAACCTAGTAAGAAGTATATGTGCCACTGCACACTAGTAGTGTGGCCTTGGACAGCCTATCTCTTGCTTGGTGCAAAACCTCTTTGCCTTACTCCCTTATCTGGGCCTAGCCAACGTAGCCTGACAGCATCTATACAACAGGTGCCTTGCTTTCTGCCCTCAGGCTTCTCTGACATGCCTTGTGTATGTCCACAACTCCGCTCAGCTCTCACTCATGTGCAGCTTGCTAATACACCACTCAATACATTGCACATCAAACTTGGACCGCTAGGGGTGGGGATTGGGGCTCACTAATGGATAAAGGTGTCTTCTCTCCCCCTTGGATGGACAAATCTCAGTCTGGGATCAAACAACCATCTTCAAAGTGCTGTGCTACTCAACACACACCTTGTACTGGCTTTCTTTCCTTCCCACTGCTCCTCACCTTTGGCCTCTGGGCCCATTCTCCCAGCTAAACTATGCACTCGGAAGCCTCCACCTTGAGCTTTGCTTTCTGGGAAGCAGAGATTATTTATAAACTCCCAGTGTCTAAAATAGATAATATTTGCATCTAATTCAAAGGGTTGGTGTGTGGTGGAGGGGGTGAGGATGGGTCCCCGTGTGATGGCTCAGTTGTTAATCCTCCTCTTGCAAGCACCCATATGGGTACCAGTTCATGCCTCTGCTGCTCTACTTCCAATTCATTTCTTTGTTTGTGATAGTCAGGACTTGGTTGCTCTCTGTTGACCCAAGGCTGCAATGCCAGGCACCAAGCTCTCCTTCTGTTGGCTGCAGCTGTCTTGATTCTCCTTCCGTCTCCTTGGTGCATCTGCACCAGGCAGGTTTGCTTCTATCGCCCTCAAGGCAATGCCAGGACCCTGACCTCTGGCTGAAGTTTCATCACCTGGCACTAGCCAAGAGCCTGACTCCTCGCAGCCTGTGGGGAGTGGGTTTGCTGCATCCACAGTGGCCTAGCCAGCTTTCTGAAGAACTTTCAAACCCTGCTTCAGTTTCTGCTCCAATGAGGGTACAAATTTGCTTTGTAAAACCCTTTGGATCACATCGGTGCTGAGATGGAAATATTAGGCTAACTTGGAAACTGAACTAACTGACATTCTGCAGATTCCTTATGGAAATAGTGGATCTGCTCCATAGCTTCCTATTCTAGGCTGTTGGGCAGGGCACCAGGTGCCTCCATTTGCCTCCGAAGTTTCTGGAACCAGATTGCTTTCTTCTGTTTCAGAGTACTAGGAGAGAAAACCAATGGAAGAAGCCACATGTGGAAGCCAGATGGGTATTTTTTTTTAGCTTGCAATTCTGTTAGATGGGTATTTTTTAAAGATATATTTTTATTGGAAAGTCAGATATACAGAGAGGAGAGACAGAGAGGAAGATCTTCTATCTGCTGGTTCACTCCCCAACTGACCACAATGGTTGGAGCTGAGCTGATCTAAAACCAGAATCCTAGAGCCTCCTCTGGGTCTCCCACATGGTACAAGGTCCCAAGGCTTTGGGCCATCCTCTACTGCTTTCCCAGGACACAAAAAGGAAGTTGGGTGGGAAGTGGGGTTGCTGGGATATGAACTGGTGTCCATATGGAATCCTGGTGCATGCAAGGCAAGGACTTTAGCTGCTAGGCAACTGCACCAGGAGTGGTTTTTTTTTTTAACTTTTTAAAAACAATCATGCTCAACCCTCTTTTTCTTTTGCAAGACTATGCATGCCCAGAATCTAACACCTACAACAATCACCTGCTGGTGAGCATGTTCACCTTTATACAGATGATGTGTTATATGACCTGTGAGGATACCTGCTATCCTGAGTAACCTCACACTCCTCCCCTGCACCTTGATACAAGGAACGATGACACCGAGGTCACTGCAGAGGCCCCGGCTGGTGTCCAGCACTGAGGAGGGCCCAGCTTTGGGCACTGGACCACCAGCCTCACTTCAAGCTGAGCGCCCCAGGAGGCAGTGCTGGTCCCTCTCCAGCTCTTACAGCTCCTCTCCCTCAGCCTCTCAGTTGGAATTGGGGTCTGGCCCATGGGCAGCAGAGTCCAGGCCAGCCACTGCCTTGTCCCAAACCCAGAATGAGAGACGGCACTCAGGGCAGCTGCCATGGACTCAGACTTGCACCAAACTTCTGCTGACTGCTCTACTTCTGATGCAGCTCCCTTCTAATGGCCTGGGAAAGCAGTGGAGGTTGGCTCAAGGCCTTGGGCTTCTGCATCCATGTGGGACAGCCAGAAGAAGCTCCGGGTTCCCAGTTTGTACCAGCCCAAATCTGGCTGATATGGCCATTGGGAAGTGAACCAGTGGATGGAAGATCTCTCTTCCTTGTGTCTCCTTCTTTATTTTTATAATTCTTTCAAGTTAAAATAAATCTTAAAAGCAAAAGAAAAAAAACATAGAGTAGGAGCTCCGTTTGGGTCTCTTACATGGGTGGTGGAAGCCCAAACACTGGCTATTTTCTGCTGCCTGCCCAGAAGCATTAGCAGGAAGCTGGATTAGAAATGGAGCAGCTGGCAGTTGAATTGGCCCTCTGATATGGGAAGCTGTTGCGAGCAGTGGCTTAACTTATCGAGCCACAAGGCCAGCCTCCTACACCTGTTTCATACTTAGATGTCACGGGTGATCAAAGGTGCCATGAACTAGACCCATGGAGAGCTACCCCCAAAGCCTTCCCCATGGGCGGACAAAAATCCTGAAAGTCAAAATCCTTGCTGATTTCTCAGTCTCCATAAGTTGAATCTAATGCAAGCCTTCCCTGGAAATCTCTGTTTCCATGTTTTTACTTTGCCACACCTTTGCATTTCTGTAGATTATGTTTCTTTAGAGATGTTTTCCTTTCCTCTGCTATTTGTTCAGCTGAGAACTATTCCTAAACTTTCAGCTATTTTTTCCTTTCTCTATGTGCGCTCACCAAAGCCATCCCAGATCCTGATCTCGCTGCTTTTCCCGGTGCCTTTGAGATTTCAGGTAACAGGGCCACCCCCTAAGAGAGAATCTCTTCTGAAGCTTCTCCATGGCCTGAAATATATTTTTCAACCACTGCTGAGACCAACTCCAGGCCAGGGTTGAAGTCACAAGCAGCTATGCTGACAGCCCATTATTCTAAACCTCCATCCTTGCTAAGTCAGAAGCCCCTCTACCAACCCTTAGGCAGTTAGTTATTCAATTATGTGTACATAAACTGTTCCTTGGACTCAGTTTATCCCAATTTGCTGCGTGGAGAGTTGGATGGCCATGATGTGGGAAAGGGAACTCCAGCAGGGATCTGCAGTCTGCCTGCATGGGGGACATGAAGCTCAGAGGCTGTGAAGACCAGAGCAGCTGCAGTGACTGGCATAGAGTGCCAGAGCAAAGGGTGTCACAGGCACACCCCTCCATAGACTTTCAGGGGCTTCTCCTTAAGGGGTTGACTGAGTGCTGATCACATGCATGTGTGAGAGAGCCCAATGCCAGGGAAAGAACCATGCAAAGGCTTAGAGGGAATAGTGCCTGGCATTCACACAAGGTCTGGGAGAACCACCTCTTCCCACCAGCCACACTGAAAAAGTTAATGATTAACAGGGCATTGACCAGTACACAAACATGGGCGTTGTTTCAACAGAATAATTAGCTCTGAACTGAGTCTAATTCACTGATCTAAAAGCAAAGTCCAACATATGAACCCATGTGCAAGGGAATTACACAAATGCCAGAGCAAAACTCAAAAATATCAATAAGAATCAAAAACATCCACCACCTTCTCAGGAGTTTCCTGTTCAGCAGGCTCCCACAACCACGGAGGGGGTGAGGTGAAGGTATGCAGCAGCATGAACCACGGGAGACAGTCTGATCAGGCATGTCCGTTTATTGTAATGCAAGCACAAAGTTAATATAGACTAAGAAAGGCGAAGGGAGAAGGGTGTTTCCCGACAGTCTCTCCACCCAAGAATGGCACTGTAATTGGCTAGAAGGCACATCCATCTCCCTAGATGCTCTAATCACACCAGAGGTCACATACAACATTCATTGTGTGCCTATGACCTCCCACATAGGCCAAGCAGGCAGAGATCCAGGGGCAATCTCCCACACCACCCAATAAGGCAAAACTTAAAATGTCTGACACTGAGTCAAAAGTTATCAGATGGACCTGGCGTGGTGGCTTAGCGGCTAAAGTCCCATATCGGCGCCAGTTTTAATCCCGGCAGCCCCGCTTCCCATCCAGCTCCCTGCTTGTGGCCTGTGAAAGCAGTCAAGGACGGCCCAAAGCCTTGGGATCCTGTGCCTGAATGGGAGACCTGAAGGAAGTTCCTGGCTCCTAGCTTTGGATCTGCGCAGCAACAGCCATTCTGGTCACTAGGGGAGTGAATCATCAGAGGGAAGATCCTCTCTGTCTCTCCTCTCTGTATATCTGATTTAGCAATAAAAATAAATCTTAAAAAAGTTATCAGATAATGCAAAAAAGGCAGAAAAATATGTTCCATGTGGAGAGAAAAAAATCAGCAACAAATTGTACCAAAATTTATACAATAGCTGGCTAATCTTCCCCTCTCAGGTGCCAGGATCTCATATAGGTGGCAGTTTGTATCCTGGCTGCTCTACTTCCCATTCAGCTCCATGCTTGTGATCTGGGAAAGCAGTAGACAATGGCTCAAAGCCTTGGGATCCTGTATTTATGTGGGACACCCAGAAGAAGCTCGTGGTTCCTGGCTTCAAAGCAGCTCAGCTCTGGCCACTGTGGCTATCTTAGGTGAACCAGTAGATAGAAGATTCTTCTATCTCTCCTACTCTTTGTAAATCTGCCTTTCCAATAACAATAAATTTAAAAATTTTTAAAGAATCAACAGTCACTACATTACAATAATGATTGTTAACTATATTCCTCACATTGAAAGTTAAGTAGAGACACAAAGGTATAAAATTACTGAAATTGAAACCCTCATTGTCTGAGATTAAAAATGCAAAGGATATGACTAATGGCAAATTAGACATTGCTTAAAAAAGCAAAAGATTAGAGAACTGAAAACCTAGCACTAAAAACTATCCAAATGAAGCACAGAGTTAATGGTGACCTTAAAAAAAAAAAAAAAGAAGAGGAAGACAAGACAGGGGTAGGTGTTGTGGCATAGCTGGCTAAGCCGATGCACAGGACCTCTACACTCTACATCACAGTGCTGATTCAAGCCCTGACTACTCTGCATCTACTCCAGCTTCCTGCTAATGCACACCCTGGGAGGCAGCAGATGAGGCACAGGTACATGGGTCTCTGCCACATCTTTGGGAGAGCTGGATTGAATTCTGGATTTCTAACTTAGACCTGGCTGAGCCCTAGGCCTGTGTGGACATTTGCAAAGTTTACCAGCAGATGGAAGATCTCCGTCTTTCTCTCTTACTCTTTGCATTTCAAATAAATTTAAAAACAAGCTTTTTAAAAGAATGAAAAGAAAAAGAGATACCAATAAGCTGTGGATCACTTCAAATAAAAGAGGTAGGAGGGGAACTAGAAGAGCCAAAAATACTTGAAGAAATGGTGACTGAAATTTCCTTTGATTTAGTGAAAACCATTAACCCACAGATCCAAGATGCTTAATGAACCCCTAAAACAAGAAATGTGAAGGAAACTAAACCAAGACACATTGTAATCAAATTGCTCTGAAACAGGGATCAAGACAAATATCTTTAGCTGGAGGGAAAACACAAAGGAACTTTTTAAGGATAGTAGCAGATTTCTTGTAAAAAATAGTAAGAATTGACAATGGAAGAATGTCTTTCAAGATGCGTGGAAAAGAACCAATGCTAAGCTTCTGCATATGGTTCTGGCATTCCATATAGGTGTTTGTTCGTGTCACAGCTGCTCCAATTCCCATCCAGCTCACTGCTTTTGACCTGGGAAAGCAGCAGAAGATGGCCCAAAGCCTTGGGTTCCTGCACCTACTTGGGGGAACCTGAAGAAGCTTCTGGCTCATGTTTTTGGATCAGCTCAGTTCTGACTGTTGCAGTCATTTGGTGTGTGAACCAATGAATGGAAGACTGCTGGTTGCTAATGCCTTAAGGGGAAGAGGGAATAGGCAGAGTGTAATGATGAAGGTAGTTTTTGGGGTATTTGTTTGTTTGTTTGTTTTGGTAAGAAGGTGATAAAATGTTCTAGAATAAAAGTGATGACAGCTGCAGAGCTTTACAGCTTTATGAATATACAAAAAAAAAACCCCATCAAACTATACACCTTAAAAGATTAAATCTGTGGTATGTGAATTATATCAGTTTTTACAATACTCAGATGAAAAACACTGATGAAGACTTTTTCAGACATACAAAAGATGAAAGAATTTATCATGAGCCAACCTGCACTAAAAAATGTGTGGAAGAAAAGCCTCTGAACAGAAGGAAAATGATACCAGATAGAAGGATAGATCTAGCTGCACATCCCATTCCTGGAACCACACAGACATGCTACTGTGCTAGAAAACTATCACAGCCTCACAGACCCAGCTGCAAAGCAGCAACAGTGGCCCCTGCACCTTAGCCCAGGCAGTGTTTTGCTCTACACAGGATCATTTCTTTGGTGCAGCAGATACTGCCTCCAAGACCTTAGAAACCAAGGCATTTTCTTCTGCAAGACTGGGCTGTCCCCCCACCCCCACATTCCCCTGTCCCTCAACAGTAGCACATGCCAGCCACAGATGGGGTCCCACTACAGTTCTGTTCCTGAGCTTGTCTGGGATCTAGGGAATGTGATGCTACATGCACTTCCGCCTGACTGGTCAGCTCCCTCACAAAGAGGCCTTTCAGATTGGTGAGTACTCAGGATTCTAGTCCCACAGCAGCATAAACCTGCCTTAGCTTTGGTGGGAGTGCTTGGTTGTTCACACTCACTTGGGCTGTGGCCTCCTCGGCTTTAGCAAGTGTTCCTGATTCCAGCCCCAGCTCAGCTTCAGCAACACCTGGCTTTGGTGGGTAGATTTCAGTCACACACATCAGCTCGGGCTTCCTACTCCCTTCTCCAATGGGCTTTGGCTTTAGTGGGTATTCCAGAACCCAGTCCTTCCTTGGTCTGATTTTACCCAGCTTGTTTGATTGTGCACATGTAGGCTCTTGAGCTAAGCAGTTCCCTTCCCCAGCAGGCTCCAACTTTGGTGAGTGATTGATTCCAGGTTTGATGCAACCTGAGTCCACCTTAGCTGTGGCAGGTGTGGTTGGTGGTCCTTCCTCCTTGGATGGTACAGCACCCTTCTCCAAGGAGGCCTCAGGTTTGGTAAGAATCCATGACTTCAGCCCCACTGTGGCCTGAGTCCCTTTAGCTCTGGAGGATCATGTATCTAGCTGTTCAACTTAGTCCAGTCTGGGGAAAGGGAGTCCCTTCTCCAGGTCAGTTTGGCCTTGATGAGTTCCCTGAGCTCCAGGCTCATCACAACCAATATCCACCCTGGTTTTGGTGGACACAGGTGGCACAGCACACATGTCCCAGGCTTGAGCCTGGCACTGCCATGACTGAACCACCATGACCAAACCTGTATGTCCTTGCTGAGACAAAGAGGAGGCTCCTCATGTCCTCATGGCCACTGTCATTATTAATAGAGGAAGAAGATACAGGAAAACTATACTTCAACATCCAATAATCTAATCAACTAATACCCAAAGCACATCTTCAGGGAGACGCATTCAATCCACGAAATCTACCCATTAAAACTGATAATAAGGGCCCGGCGCAGTGGCGCAGTGGTTAAGGTCCTCGCCTTGCACGCCCGGGATCCCATATAGGTGCCAGTCCTAATCCCGGCAGCCCCGCTTCCCTTCCAGCTCCCTGCCTGTGGCCCGAGAAAGCAGTCGAGGACGGCCCAAAGCTTTGGGACCCTGCACCCGCATGGGAGACCCAGAAGAGGCTCCTGGCTTCGGATCGGCATAGCATCGGCCGTTGTGCTCACTTGGGGAGTGAATCATCGGACAGAAGATCTTCCTCTCTGTCTCTCCTCTTTGTATATCCCGCCTTTCCAATAAAAAAATAATAAAAAAATAAATCTTTAAAAATGATAATAAAACTGATCCAACAGATGCACTAAAATCAAAAGAAAATTTCAAGAAACAGGGAAAAGAATGCAGTATTCCAAAATGGAATCCACCAACACTTGCCCAATGACATGCCTGATAGAGTTCAAAAGATGGTTATAAGGAAAGAGATACAAGAGAATGCAGACAAGCAGTTAAACAAATTGGGAAATCAGTACATGATATGAATGATAAATTTAGCAAAAAAAAAGAGACACTGAAAGATAATGAAACACAAGTCCTAGAGATGAAAAACTCAATGTCAAGAAACAGATATAATTGAAAGCCTCAATTATAGACTAGATCAAGCGGAAGAAAGATGATCTGAACTTGAAGACAGATCCTTTGTTCTATTACAATCAGATTAAAAGAAAAATCATAAGAAAGAATGAAGATAACTTAGAGAACTTTGGAACACCATTAAATGAATTACTATTCACATACTTAAACTTATAGCTGGAGAGGAGAACAAAGGCATGGAAATTTTTATTATGTATGAGAAGCATACAAGTCAATATCATATTAGTTGGAGGAAAAGCTAGGAACATCTCCTTTAAAATCTAAAAGCAGAAGAAAATGCCCACTCTCACTACTACTACTCAATAAATAGTTCTGGAAGTTTTAGCCAATCATTAGACAAGTAGAAAAAAAAAAGGTTAAGAAATAGTGAAGAAAAAAAGCCAAACTATCCTGTTTGTACTTGACATAATTCTATGAGTCTCCGCTGAGGCTTGCAATTCAAATAAAAATACATATTTTATAAAAGATTGGTGGTTTTCCCTACTGAGCCATGTGTGAGCCATACGTGGGTATGGACAAACCATGTCTGGGCTGGAACATCCAACAGCAAGAACCAGATTGGGTTGAAGGCCAGTCAGGAAAAGCCACAGTTCCTGCTATGACAGGAGGTGGACTGAGTAGGGTTGGCTCATGGACCCACTGGTAAGCGTGAAACCTGGCATTGGGAGAGGTTCTGATGGAGGAGCCTGGGCAACTCCTCTGGCAGGACACAGACCCAGCAGGTAAACGCAAGAAACATGATAAGAAACAGCCCAGAAAAAGCCATGGAAAACTACCCACTGGCATACAATTGGCAGACATGGGGGCAAGACCAGGCTGAATCTGTCCACATCATCCACTGGCACATCCAGGCACCAGTGTGGGTCGACCCAGGGTCGGTCGCAACAAAGACTAGTGCACATTATGGAATGCCGAGGTGAGGTTGCCTGTACCAGAAGGGACCGCAGCGCCCAGCCAGCCTGAGAACAAGAAAGGAAGTGGGCAGAGCTGGCAGGGGAATAAGGGAGGGTTCCTTTGCTGGACAGCTACTTCCACAGGAGAGCATGGGCTGGGATGGGGGTAGACCAGACTAGGCAGAGCTACCACACCTGTGCGCCTCATGTGGACTAGATCAGGGAAAAGCCAGGCTGGGCGGATTATTCCTACTGGTGCAAACAAAATTAAAGTGGGCGAGGTTTGTTTGGGCAGCATCAACTGGAATCTGGGAGTGGGAGAGGCCTGGGAGGGAAATAGTGGGCTCATCCCTCTTGGGTTACCACTTCCACAGGAGGACATAAAACTAAGACAGCGGCTGGGGTGGAATGGGATGTGGGACAGATTGGATTACTGCTACACTTACTGGCAAACCAGGGTAGGGGGTGGGCCTGGTTGGGGTTATTGTGGGTCGCTCCAACCTAGGCTACAGCTCCCGCTGGTTTATGTGAGGGCCAAGTATGTGCTGGGCAGAACCAGGCTGGACCGCAACACCCATTGGTTCCAGTGGAAGTCGGGAGTGAAAACAGAACCAACCCAGGAATTGCAACCACCAGCTGATTGGAGCGATGGACGGTGCCAGGCCCTGTACTTGTTAGCACATACAAGAAGTTTCTTTGGAGATCTTCCTAATCTAAATGCTGGACTCAGAACCCTAACGAAGAAAAGAGAGAAGACAGAACAGGTCAACCAACCATCTCAGCTATGATGGACTATGTCAATCAGTGGATTTTTCAAAAATCTCATAGTGCTTGGAGTGGCAAGATTGACAGTGATTCATAACTGTTGCAATATCAAGACCACTTGAGCAAGAACCTCAGAGCATGCCCTATATCCAGGACCTGGGGAGGGTGGGAAATTGGGTGGGCTTCTCCCTTAAATACCCCCCTTTGAATATGAAGCTAACAATATGGAAAACATACTAGTATTGTCCACTTTCCTGTAGCCCTTGAACCTTCTTACCCTAATTAACTATGTAAAGAATGTCAAAATAAAATTTATTAATAAGAAAAAAAACAAAAAAAAAAAGAAATGAGCTATGAAGCCATGAAAAGGCACAACGGGAAAAAAAAAAAAAAAGATTGGTGGTTTTTATACACATCAATATTAGACCCACTGAGAGAGAAATTACAAGAGTAGCCTCATTCATAATAGCCACCAAAAAATAAAAATGCTGTGAAGTAAACTTAACTTTATAAGATGCCCTTTAGAGTGAGATAAATTGAACAAAACACCACAAAAAAAGAAAAAAGAAAGAAAGAAAGAAAGAAAGCCCTCCTGTGTTTATGGATTGGAAAGATTATCATTATTAAAATAGTCCATAACTATTCAAAGTGATTTATGGGTTTAATGAAACATGCATTAAAACCTCAATGATCTTATTCATATTCACATAACTAGAAAAAATTCTTAAATTCATATGGGAACACTAAAGAATCTGAACAGCTATGACAACCTTTAATAATAAGGAAAAGGCTGAAGGCATCATAATACCAGATTTTAAGGCATACTATAGAGCATTTATAACTAAAACAGCATGATACTGGCATAGAAACCTAGATCTACAAAAGAGAATAGAAACCCCAGAAATAAACCCACATATCCACAGCCAAATTATCTCTGACACAGGAGCTAATAACATACCCTGGGTTAAAGCTCATCACTTCAATAAGTGGTGCTGGGATAATCAGTTATCCATAAGGAAAAAGATCTAAACAAGATTCCTAATTTTATTCATCCCACACAAAGATAAACTCAAAATGGATCTAAGATATATATATATATTTACAACCCAAAACCATGAAACTATTAGAAGAAAACACTTCAAGACATTGGTACAGGCAATAAAGAAAAAACAAATAGAATTAACATCAAGCTAACAAGTTTGTGCACAGACACCCTGGCTGGGCTATAATTCTTACTGGTGAGTTGCAATGCAAGGTGATCTGAGCTGGACATGGTTGCAGCATATCTTGGCACGGGTGCGGACTGGGTCTGGAGTGTGATAGACCAGGTTAGACTCCAGCACCCAGCTGGACTGTAGCACCCAACAGTAAAGGCCAGAATGGGGGTGGACTGGCTGGGCAAGGCCACTGTTCCTGCCAGGACAGAAGGTGGGCCACATCAGGCTAGGCCAAGGACCCACTGGTGTGTGCGAGATCTGCCACTGGAGGGTGACCTGATAGAGGAGCTTGGGGAACTCCTCTGTCAGGATGCAGCCGCTGCAATTGAGCACAAGAACCAGGGCTGGGAGCAACCCAGACCAGGCCAGGTTACAGTACCCACTGGCATACGTATGAGTCAGGTCTGAGGGCAAGCATGCTGGGCCAGTTCGTAATACCCACTGGCAGATGTGAGAACCAGGATAGGGTGCAGGCTAGTCGGTTCACCTTAGGGCCAGGACTGGGGACTGTCTGGGCTGGGCTAGGCTGTAACAACTGCCAGAATGAGCTGAAACTGGGAGAAAGTTGAGCTGAACCAGACTGCAACACCCACTGGAGAATGCCAAGGTGAGGTAGGCCATGCCAGTCTGGGTTGCAGAAGCTACCAATACTTGCAAGACCCTGGGGCAGGGGTGGTCAGGCAATCCCAGTGTGGAGTCTGTGGGTGGCTCCCCTGTTGGGCCACTGCTCCCACTGGTGAGTATGAGAGGTAGGACTCGGGTCAGACCAAGTTGAGCAAGGTTACAACACCCATTGGCTTGCATGCAAACTGAATTAGGATGAGAGCCAGGCTGGGCTAAGCAACTATATCCATTGGTACATGCATGAGCCAGAGTAGGTACAGGCTGGTCAGGCTTTGCTGCAGCATCAACTGGAAAATATCAGGAATGTGCGAAGATTCTGTCAGGTTGGACCACAGTACCACCTGGAAACTGAAAGATCTGGGGTTGAGAGTGGGCCTGGTAGGAAAATGATGGGTAACCTCCTGATGGGCTACAGCTCCCACCAGTGAGCATGAGAACCAGAGCCGAGGGCAGGCCTCACTGACAGGCAGTAGCACCCACTGGCATAAGTGTAGGCTGGATAGTGGGGCTGGTTGGGCTAAGCTAGGTCATAGAACCTAGTGGCATATACAAAAGCCAAATGGGATGTGGGACAGATCAGACTACCTGCTGCACATACTGGCATTGCAGCAACCAGGGCTGGGGGTGGGCCCTAGTGGGGAGTTACAGGGGATTGCTCTGATTGGGTAGCAGTTTCCCATGGTGTATGTGAGGGCTGAGTGTGTGGTGGCAAGAATTGGGATAGGCCAAAGCATCCACTGGTTTGCATAAGAGACAGGGCTGGAGACAGAACTGACCAGATGGCTGCAACTATCAGTGTGTGTGTAGGCTGATGTGGGTGATTGGCTGAGCTGGACCCTGCACTGACTGGCACACACAGGAGTCAGGTCTGGGGTCACCTCTGGTGAGGTTTCTTTAGGAACCTCCCAAACTGGATCACTGGACAAAAATCACAGTATTTGTGGTCTGACAGTGGAGCACATGGGTCTCCATGATTGCTGAGGCCTGTGCAGTGGATAACATGCCCAGATGCACATGGGTTACATGATAGATCATTGAGGTCTGCAGAGGATGTCTAGTACCATGGAGGGCAGATCAAAATGGACAACAGTTCTGTCCAAGCTTTGACAGCAGGTATCTGGGCAAATTGAGATTCTGACTATGTCAGCTAATGGACTTTGGAGGGATTTCCTCAACCTTGGAGCAATGCAATCAACAGCATCTCAGAACTATCAAAGCTACTTCAAACAGTACCCTTGGAACATGCTCCACATCGGGGACCCTAGGATGACACCAAGTGGCTGTCCCGCATCCTCAGGTACTGGTGTGGTTAGGCTGCTGGGAGCGGCCCTCTCCCCCTTTCTCTCTCTTCTTCCCCCAGAAGTAGGAAGAATAGAAAGGAAGATTAGAAAGGAAGTTGCCCCTCTACTCTTCCCCATTCTTGGACCCTTTCCAACCTAATTGGTGCTTTACATGAGCATGCATCTTTCTCATCTATGTAAATGTCATAAAAAATAAAATAAATTTATAAAATGACACAGCTATCTATCCCACTTTTGGTTGTATTTCTTACAGTCCTGAATTTTTCACAGTAAGTGAGGTATGTAGATTTCATTTCTTTCAGATTTGCTGAATTACAGCCCAGGGATGGCATCAGGGCCTCCAACTGAGCAATTTGTAATTCATGAAGCTTCTACAATGGTGTTAGCAGAGGTGTTTAGGATATAAAATGCTGAGTTCTTTTTAAATATTTCTCCTTTTATCTGAAGGGGAGACCTACTGTGGAGCCCTCTTACTTTAACTGCTCTTGAAGAAACAGGTAAATGCTTATTGCAGTAGGCTGGGTCTATTCATTCTTCTTGTAAGATTATTTTCCCTCTGGCAATCAAAAGCACCATTTTGTTTCATTGCAGAAGTAATTCATGATTTTCTGAGAAAAGCAGAAAACTGTAAACTAACAAGAAGACAACAGAGAATTCTTATAATCCATCCATCTATTAATAGCCTAATGGATATATCTCCACAACTTTTTCCATGTAATTTTCAAAGAAAATACATATGTAGTGTTTTGCAAATTGTTTTTCACTCTTGGCATATATTCAGAAAATGTTTGCATTTCTTTTTCTTTTTTTTAAAAGATTTGTTTTTATTATTTTTTAATTGGAAAGGCGGGATATACAGAGAGGAGAGACAGGGAGGAAGATCTTCCGTCCGATGATTCACTCCCCAAGTGAGCACAACGGGCCGATACTATGCCAATCCGAAGCCAGGAGCCTCTTCCGGGTCTCCCACACAGGTGCAGGGTCCCAAAGCTTTGGGCCGTCCTCGACTGCTTTCCCGGGCCACAGGCAGGGAGCTGGAAGGGAAGCAGGGCTGCTGGAATTAGAACCGGCGCCCTTATGGGATCCCGGGCGTGCAAGGCGAGGACCTTTAACCACTTGTGCCACCGTGCCGGGCCCAATGTTTGCATTTCTGTTGGCACTTTCCTGCAGCATCATTAATCATTGCGTAGATAAACTGTTATGGTTTATTTTTATTTTTATTGGAAAGCCAGATATACACAGAGGAGAAGAGACAAGAGAGGGAAATCCTCTGACCCTTGATTCACTCTTCATGTGGCTGCAATGGCCAGAGCTGTGCCAATCCAAAACCAGGAGGTTGGAGCCTCTTTCAGGTCTCCAACGCAGGTGCAGGGTCCCAAGGTTTAGGGTCATCCTCAACTGCTTTCACAGGCCACAAGCAGGGAGCTGGATGGGAAGCGTGGCTGCCAGGATTAGAACTGGCACCCATTTAGGATCCCGGCGTACGCAAGGCGAGGACTTTAGGTGCTGGCTACTGTGTCAGGGTCCTGTTATTTTTTTTTTTTTTGTAAGACTGATTTATATATTTGAAAGTCAGAGATACAGGGTAGGGGAGAGATAGAAATATAAAGAGAGAGAGATAGAGAGAGAGAGAAAGAAAAGAGGTATCTTCCATCTGCTGGTTCACTCCCCAGATGGCTGCAAGGGCCAGGGCTGGGACAGGCTAAATCAGGAACCAGGAGCAGCCAGCACATAAGGGATGTTTCACTCACTACACCATAGCACTGGTGCCACCATAATCTATTGACACCCCAAATTTGAGATCCTACATGCCAGGGCTTTGTGGATCATCTTTGATTCAATCACATGACTTTTAAAAAAAGATTGTTACTTATTCATCTGAAAGACTGAATGAAAGAGAGAATTTTCCATCTGCAAGTTCACTCCCCAAACTGCTGCAATGGCAAGGATTGGTCAGGATGAATCCAGGAACTAGGAACATTATCCTGGTCTGCCACGTGGGTGACAGGAGTTCAGCTACTTGGGCCATCTTGTGCTGCTTTCCCAGGAGGATTAACAGGAAGCTGGATTGCAGCAGACCGGCCAGGGTTCGGATTAGCACTTAGATATGGAATGTAAGTGTTGCAAGCACTGGCTTCACTTGATGCACCACAATGAATAATTTTATAAATTATGATTGACAGTTTTTTTTAAAGGATTCATTTTGTTAGTTATTTAAAACAGTGGAAGAGTTCTAGTTCTAGGTCATACGATATTACGATACTTTACGCGCAGCTAATTCCCGCAACCTGGTTCTTTACCGTGAGCTGAAAACACCAAACGCAACGACATATCTTAGGAAGTTTATTCCAGCGGGGCAGGAATAGGGAAAGGGGAAAGGGGAAGGAGGGGGAGGGGGAGAGCAATGAAGAAGAGAGAGAGAGAGAACCGAGTGGGGCAGGAACAAGGGAAGGGGGGGAGAAGGGAGGTAAGAAGAAGGAGAGAGAGGAAGAGCAGGGGAGAGGAACCGAGAAGAGAGAGCAAGAGAGCGAACCACACCTGGGGGGCCTTTTTTGTCTGCCAGGTGTGGGGGGGCGGGGATTCAGAGGGATTGAGGTCAAGGCCCCAGGGGATTGGTGCCTGCAGGTGAATGCCTGGGGATGATTGGTGAGTGGGCGGGGAAGGGGCTGGGAGATTGGGGGTGGGATTATCAGGTGGAATGCCAGGTTACATCTGATTGGTGGATGGCTGGACTGGGGCGAATTCTGTGAGCTGTGAGGAAGAAGGAATGGCGCAGGGTCCAGGGTGGGATATTGGAATAAGTCCTTACACATTTATCTTTATTGGAAAGGCAGATCAGATTTGTGGAGAGAAGCAAAGGCAAAGAAAGATCTTCCATCAATTGGTTCACTCCCCATATGGCCTCAATGAGCCCCCAAATGTGATGCCGGCTAAATCAGATGGAGAATTAACTTGTTGAGGCACAGTGCTGAACCCAATGTCCCAGTCTTTTTTTTTTTTTTTAAGATTTTATTCATTTTGATTGGAAAGACGGATTTACAGAGAGGAGAGACAAAGATCTTCCATCTGCTGGTTCACTCCCCAAGTGGCCACAATGGCCAGAGCTGAGCTGATCTGAAGCCAGGAGCTTCTTCGCTTCTTCTGGGTATCCCATTTGGGTATAGGGACCCAAGGCTTTGGGCCATCCTCAACTGCTTTCCCAGGCCACAAGCAGGGAGCTGAAAGGGAAGTAGAGCAGTAGGGACACAAACCAGTGCCCATATAAGATCCTGACACTTGCAAGGTGAGGATTTAGCCACTGAGCTATTGTGCCGAGCCCCTGATTGGCAGTGTAGCTAGGAGAAATTCTTTAAAAGAGGAATTACCTAGTTAGAGGGTAGAACAAACATGTATAGCTTTTTATTTTCTATCCACTTTCCGATTGCGCCACTTGCTTTGATAATGTTTAAATGATAAACTCATGCATTACTGCTGTGCCCCTTTTATTTAAGAGCTGCCAAAGACAAAGCAAACAGGTCTGCTCTACCTATCTAAATTGGAATTACCATAGGCAGTCCCAGGTAACTGGGGCAAGGCAAGTGGATTTCTCCGGAGCTGGGGAGCAGGACATATGAACCCACAGATAAAAACAAAAGAAAAAAGCAGAACAGATAAGCTTAGTCTAAGAAAGATGAAACAATCAAGAGTGTTCAGTTTGATAGATGGTCTTGTAAAACTGCTTTTCTTAGTGCAATTTTTGAAAGAATATAGGGGCTTTAGCGAGGTCAACCCAAGATTAGGAGGGTAATGGCCTTAGGGAGGGATTTGCAGGGTAAAGAATCAAAGGAAAAGAGGACCCCAGGAAGTCAGCTGGCAACAACTCAGGCTTGTGCCACATTTCACTTTTGCCCAGCATGGTGGCTGGAACTGGGGCTTCTGCACCAGCCTTGTGCTCACTATCTCCTAACATCTTGGGACTTGGGGGATGCCCTAGAAACCACTTGCCTTTTTCACCCATGTAGCTAGTAAATACAATCCTAGCTTACCTGAGGGTGAAATAATTTATAGAATTCCTAAGGGGGAGCATGTTGCAGGATTTTATAACCATGATAGAGGAACCCGATCAGAAAAAAGTGTAGTGTCAGAAAGACTCAGAATGCACAAGGAATGCAGGCCTAAGATGCTGATGATAGAGTGAAGGGCACCAAGCATGGACCCACAGAGAATGTGCAGAGTGATAATAAAAAGCAGCAAAGCAAAAACCAGGGGAGGCTGAATCCGTACAGGGAGGAATGGAAGGGAAGAAGAGAAAGCAATCACAAGAAACCCAGAAAGAAATCAGAAGTAGGGTCATTGGCTGCAGAAGGGAAGAGACAGGGTGGCCAGCTGTGGTCCTTGTTAAAATATATGAAGCTTTGTTTTGGAAAAGTGATTCAATTTCTATAAAAACTATATTTATTTGGACCCGGCGTGATTGCTAGTGGCTAAATCCTCACCTAGCAAGCCCTGAGATCCCACATAGGTGCCAGTTCATGTCCTGGCTGGTCCACTTCCATTTCAACTCCTTGCTTATTACGTAGGAAAGCAGTAGAGCACTGCCCAAAGGCTTGAGAAGCTTCTGGCTCCTGGCTTTGGATCAGCTCAACTCTGGCCATTGTGGCCACTTAGGGAGTGAACCTATGGATGGAAGATTTTTCTCTCTATCTCTCCTTCTCTCTGTAAATCTGCCTTTCCAATAAACATAAAAAGCATGTATTTATTTGAAAGGCAGGTTTACAGAGAGAAGAAATAAAGAGAGATCTTCCCTCTTCTGGTTAACTCATCAAATAGCCACAATGGCAAAGGCTGGGCCAGTCTAAAGCCAGGAACTTCATCTGGGTCTCCCATACAGGTAGAATGGGCCCAAACACTTGGCCCATCTTATGCTGTGTTTCCTAGGCCATTAGAGAGCTGGATCAGAAGTGGAACCACAAGACACAAATTGGTGCCTATATGGGATGCCAGGGTTGCAAGTGAGGACTGTCTGCTTCACTACATTGCCAGCCCTGTAAGTATTGTTTTATATAGTAAGTATACAGTAAATACTCATACCACATAAGAACCAAAAGAAAACCCAGTAGGTGAAGATGCAGTAGGGGAATCAATTTAGCTTCATCATAGAGTAGTAATTGATATTCTTACAAACTAATTTCTTACTTCTCATCAAGACACACCAACAAAACATGTTTATAGAGTATCATGTGAACCGCAAAGCAGTTCCAGCCCATCAGAATGCCTACAGCATCCAACTTCTTCTGTTAATAACCTAGCTACACATTATGGGACCAAGAGTATGACAATTGTACAATAACATCCCTCTGGCCACAGTGACTGGTCCAAAAATGGGCATATGTGCCCAGCCAGATCAGGATCCTTCCCCCAATATTTTCGAACTGAATGGAGTTCTTGGTTTCCCTTTGGGTGTTGAATCTTCTGGCTGTGGGTCCAGAACTTTTGAGGATATGTACCCTGCTGGACCGGGAGAGATCACCTACAGGAGGGGACCTCGGCACAAGTTTTCATAATGTGAATTAGTCATGAGGTTATGGGTTAGTTGGAGAATATTATCAGTGGAATATAACTGATATTGTTACAACCACCTATAGAACTAAGAGTAGAATGGGAAACCATAGTTGGAAACACAGCTTTGGTGGCAATGTCTATGCAATTTCATGCCTTACTTGTCAAAGTGGCAAGTGTGAAGCTGACACGAAGGTGTATTAGTTGGGCTAATGACAAGAGTGATGAGAACAGAAAAGAAAGGCCACCAAACTTGGGGAAAAGCTATATGTTATGGAGGGGAAAAAAGGACAATTTGAAACCCAGAAGTCTTAGATTCAGACTAGGTTAATATGAAATGGAGAGCATTGGGAAAATAGGATAAAAATCAGTAAAATAAAATGCTTTTTGGTAAAAAAAAGAGAAGATTCTTCTAGGAGCCTACAGAGGTTACAGAAGGGTCTCATTTAAATTTAATCTATTAGATTACCATGAGGATTTTTTTTAAGATCAAATAGCAGCAATTTCATATCATTCTCTTTATTATATGAGCTGAGTGTTTTGCTGTGTTGAATGTGATGCCAGATATAAGATGTCTAGTCACATTGGAAATATAAAATTTCCCAGGAAGGTGACCTTTAGCTGCAACTAGTGGGATTTGGGAATTCCTCAAACAGAGGTATTTACAATGGTACTGAAAACTGCAAAAATTAATGATGAAGATGGAATAGCAAAACATGTTAGACCAAGGGCAGTAAACATAAGTTAAAGCGTGGCTAGAACAGAACAGAATAGGGCCAGAGGCTACTGCTGTAAGAAAGGCAAGCAAAGTGCATAGTATTGATTTGTATTGATAAAACAGGCCTCACATGAAGGACTCTGTGTTGAGTTAGGCTCCATCTTAAGCGAGGTGCTCCCCAGCCCCCACTCTAATACTGTAACCTGGCAGAGAAAACTACAACCTACTTGGCAAGAATGCTTGAACTGCTGACCTGGTTGTTCAAGCGTGACTAGGAGAAAAATAAATTTCACCTAATACAGCAACAAAAACTTAAAAGTTAGCGATTGTTTTATCCCTAAAGTAGTTCTGCATTAGGTCAGTCCCCCTGAACTCCTCCTGGTTTGTGTTCTTTGCCGTTATAAATCCTGCTGCTCTGAGTTCAGGGTCGAAAGGGCTTTGCGCATGAGCCCCGTCTTCACACCAAGGCCATAAAGGACTTTCAAACCTTAATCAGTGTGTGGCACTCCTCTGTATTGGCTAACTTGGGCACAGCAGTACAAATTTTTAAATTTTTTAAAAATCTGGACATACAGAAGAAATTAATATCAGTGGTTGACTGGAGTTAGTGGAATCTAGGTGAATTGGTGATGGAGTTGAGGGAAGATGTACTGGAGTTTGTCAGATTAAATTTGCTAATTTGGGCTGGCAATGTGGAGAGCAGATGAACCAACTGCCTGTAGCAGTCAAGTTCCAACTGTTCCACTTCCAATCTAGCTTCCTGCTAATGTGCCTGGGAAAGTAGCAGAGGATGGCCCAAGCATTTGGCCCCTGTATCCATGCGGCAAACCTGGATGAAGCTCCTATTTCCCGGTTTCAGACTGCTCCAGCTCCAGCCATTACAGCCATTTGTTGAGTGAACCTATGGATGGAAAATCCCTTATACCGCCTCTCCCTCTCTCTCTCTCTCTATAACTCTGCTTTCCATATAAATAAAATAAGTCTTCAAAAAAAAAAAAAGTAAATAGGGCCTGGCATGGTAGCCTAGTGGCTTAAGTCCTCCCCTTGCTTGTGCCAGGATTCCATGTGGGTATCAGTTCATATCCTAGCTGTTCGTTCCCATCAGCTTCCTGCTTATGGCCTGGGAACGCAGTAGAGGACAGCCCAAAGCCTTGGGACCTTGCACCCACATGGGAGACCTTTGTGGCTATCTGGGAGTGAACCAGGAAATGGAAGATCTTTGTCTCTCCCTCCCTACATGCAATTCTGCCTTTCAAACAAAGATAAAGTAAATTTTGAAAAAGATAAGTAACTAGCATTTAAGCCCCAGAGAAGATTAGGTGGTCCAACTAGTGGACATTAGATCATGTAAAATCTTGAAAGCTTCCTACAGGATTTATACTTTTATAATGGAGAGCTACTATCAAATTTTATTCTTTTAAAAAGATTTGTTTATTTGAAAGGCAGAGTTACAGAGAAGGGAGGGAGAGATACAGAGAGAGAGGTATCTTTCATTTACTGGTTTACTTCCCAAGAGGTGGACCATGATGAGGCCAGGGGCCAGGAGGTTCTTCTAGGTTTCCTCCGTGCCCGGTACAGGGGTTCAATCACTTGGGTACTATTCTGCTGCTTTTCCCAGGAAATAGAGCAGACAGAACTATGCACACTATGGTACTAGAAATGTGACATTCCTTTCGTGTTTCAAAATCAAGTCTCTTTGGCTTTGGCTCCCACTTTCTTTTCTTTTTTTTTTTTTTTTTTTTGACAATTTTTTAATTATATTTTTGACAATCTTTACATAATTAATTGGGGTAAAAAGGTTGAAGGGCTATAGGAAAGTGGGTAAGATCATTGTTTCCATATTGTTTCCTTCATGTTTAAAGGGGGGTATTAAGGGAGAAGCCCCACCCAATTTCCTACCCTCCCCAGGTCCCGCATGTAGGGTATGCTCCGAGGTTCTTGCTCAAGTGGTTTTGATAGTTCACCAGTTATGACTCGCTGCCAATCTTGCCACTCCAAGCATGATGAGGTCTTTGGAGAATCCACTGATTGACATAGTCCATCATAGAGTCTCTGTTTGCCCTATATTTCGCTGCCAAGATATAGCTGAGGTGATTGATTGACCTGTTCTGTCTTCTCTCTTTTCTTGGTTAGGGTTCTAAGTCCAACATTTTGATTGGGGAAATCTCCAAAGAAACTTTGAGGTGTTCTCAAACCAGATTCTTGTATGTACTAGCAAGCATAGGGCCCAGCTCAGTCCATCACCCCGATGAGCTGGTGGTTGCGATCACTGGGTTGATTCTGTTTTCAGCCCCAACTTCCACTAGAACCAAAGAGTGTTGCAGTCCAGCCTGGTTCTGCCCAGCACATTCTTGGCCCTCACATAAACCAGTGGGAGCTGCAGCCTAGTTGGAGCGACCCGCAATAACCCCCACCAGGCCTGCCCCCTACCCTGGTTTGCCAATATGTGTAGCAGTAGTCCTCCAGTCTGTCCCATACAAGTAGAGTACTTGGGACCTGAACCAGCACTTACATGGAATGGAGGTGTCACAGGCGATGGCTTTATTTGTTACACTACAACACCAGCAGCTCAGAGCACATTTTGAGCATGAAGGCATTACACTATAACCCCAGCTGCACCTTAGTCTCAACCCTCAGTCTCTCTGTCTATCTTTTTAAGGGTTTGAAATTTGTCCCTAGTCTTTCATTTTCAGATCCCTGAAAGAAAGAAATCTCTTTCTGTCTAGTAGAAAAAAACCTAGAAGACACATTTACTCACCAGGTAATCTGCACAGGTCTGTTTTATGAATATAATCCAGATGGCAGTGGGAGGCATGAGAAAGCCCCAGGGAGGAATGAGACATGGCCATAATCAGTCAGGAGCAGATGAAGGTCTGACCTCAGAGATTCTTGAAGGCTGGGATGGAAGCAGCCAGAAGCGATTTTTCTAAAGTCAAGTCAGATGCTGAGGAAGCCGGCCAGATGCTAGCATGGGCGTACGAAGCAAGGAATGAAGATGACTGCAGAGTTTTGACCCTGGATGTTCCTAAAATGATAAGAATGCTAGTGACCAAGGGAAGGAGAGACACCAAAGCCTGTGGGGCAATGGATTCTGTTTAAATCATGCCAACTTTTAGGAGCTATACATCTTGTCTTGGAGAACAATTAAGCATTAATATAGGCAAGAAGAAATCAGGACAAAATGGTGAAAAAAATGAAATACAATAATGTGTATTATGTAAATACTAGTGTAAAGCAAAAAGGTTTTAAGGATAAGAGAGGGGAGAGGTATATTGAGTAAAAGCAACCTGAAACCACGGAGTAAGGGGTCCTGTTTGGGTAGCTTAGGACAATGCTACTTGAAGTTCTGGGCGCAACAAAAACCTCTGCTCAGAAGCAAGTATGGAGCATTTTGTTGTATAACAAACGATGGAAAATCATTCCACAAGATCTTTGTGTGAAGCTTCCAGGAAAGCTTATCTGGCCCTTGCCATATCTGCTCTGTCACCAAGATGCTGGAGTTACTCATCTGGTACTTTTTATGAGAACTGCTTAGATACAAAATAGTCTACAATGCTCCCATTTAACGGTCAGATGAACATATTTCAGCATATAACATTTGTTTTCTTAATAAACATTTTAGGGGGAAGAAAATATCTTGTTACAGTTTTTTGGAGGGCTTTTCACCAAAAATTATCAGTGCATTTCCATATGATGTATATGTTATTTGGGGTTGACTGTGAATCATTTTGAGTCACTGAGAGAATCATAGCTGTATGTTCCTCTTAATGTTATTCATGCTGCCTTTGCAATGTGACCCAGAGGTGGAGTTGGTGGCCTCTCCTGTTCAATTTCTGCTGGCCTGGGTGAACGAATACCTTTTTGCAATGTTGCCACCCTCACTGGAAGAGGTTAAGTTTATGTGCAAAGAGAAAGGCCCACCCTTTCAGTCAGCACTAAACACCAGATACAGAGCAAGTCATTGTTACACCGCCTATGTGAAGTCAACTAAAACACCTATCCTGATGAGCCCAGCCCATATCGCCGATAGAACTGTGAAAAATAAAGCAGTGGCTGCTTTATGCCACTAAATTTTAAGTGGCTTGTACATAGTAACAAATAGTCAATATAATTTGATACATGAAACTTTCATTCTGGTTTTTGAATTAATTCTGCTATAATTTTTCATGAACTTAGAAAAGTTGTCAGATGATTTTATTTATTTATTTTAAAGATTTTATTTATTTTTATTGGAAAGTCAGATATACAGAGAGGAGCAGAAACAGAGAAGAAGATCTTCTGTCCGATGATTCACTCCCCAAGTGGCTGCAATGGCCAGAGCTGAGTGAATCTGAAGTCAGGACCCCGGAGCTTTCTCCAGGTCTCCCACATGGGTACAGGGACCCAAGGCTTTGGGCTGTCTTCAATTGCTTTCCCAGGCCACAAGCAGGGAGCTGGATGGGAAGCTGCTGCCAGGATTAGAACTGGTACCCTTTTAGGATCTCGGCATGTGCAACGTGAGAACTTGAGCTGCTAAGCTACCTCGTCAGGCTCAATAATTTTATTTTTTAAAGATTTAATTATTTGCATCGGAAAAGTAGATTTACAGAGAGAAGCAGAGATGGAGAGGAAGATCATCTGTCCACTGGTTCATTCCCAGAAACTAGGAGCCTCCTGCACGTCTTCAACACGACTGCGGGGTCCAAAGGCTTTGGGCTGTCCTCGACTTCTTTCCTAGGCCGTAACCAGGGAGCTGGATGGGAAGTGGAACATCTGGGACATGAACTGGTGCTCATATAGGATGCCAGCATTGCAGGCAGAGGCTAAACCTGCCTTGCCACTTCACGGGCCCCTTTCTGTAATTTTCTTAGGATATTTTCTTATCAAAATGCAATCAGTAGGGGAAAGGATATCAGTGTTCATGCTTTTATTCTGGCTTTTGCTGAAGACTGCTGCCAATTTATAGCCTACCCAACAGTGTATCCAACTCCCCACATTATTTAGCAATCTTTAAAACCTATCTGTTTTTGAATGAAAGTTATCTGTGGTCTTGAGATTTGTTTCTTTTTCTACCTCTACAATATTCCTATGTGAAATCCTAACCCTCAAGATGATTAGGACATGGTGACTTACACCAGAAACTCAACCTGCCGGTAACTTCATCTTGGACTGTCTCACCTCCATTGATTTCTATGAGAAATAAACTTATTTTTTGCTTATAAACCATGTAGTAGATCACTTTTCTTTGGTACGATTTCAGTACCTGTGGGTTGATACCTTGGAGGTGTTTCAATGTTATTTTTAAAGATTTATTTATTTATTTGAAAGGCACATAGATAGGGAGAGTTATATGTGAATAAGAAAAGTGAAAGAGAGAGAGAAAATCTTCCAGTTGCTGTTTCACTTCCTAAAGTGGAACCAAAATTGGGCTGATCTGAAGCTGGGAACTTTCTCCATGTCTGTCAGATGAGTGGCAAGGGCCCAAAGACTTGTGTCACATTCCATTGGTTTCCCAGGTACATCAGTAAGGATCTGGATCTAAAACGGAGCAGGTGGGACTCAAAGCCCATGTGGGATGTTGGTATTGCAACATATTGTGTTCTCACAGGCAGGTATTGGTATTAACGCCTATTGAACAAGACCTTTCAAAAGTTTAGATAATATGACATAAATGATTAACTTCATTAAAAAGAGACTAATTCACCCAAAAATATTTTTAAAAGCTGTGTAGGGTCTGGTGCTGTGGTCTACCGAGCTAGTACTCTGTCTGCAGCACCAACATGTCATATGGGCACCAGTTCTAGTCCCAGCTGCTGTACTTATGATTCAACTCCCTGCCTGTGGCCTGGGAAAGCAGTGGAGGATGGTTCAAGGCTGGTCCCTACACCACAGTGGGACACTCAGAAAAGGCTTTTGTCTCCTAGCTTCAGATCAGCTCAGTTCTGGCCAATGTGGCCATTTGGGGAATGAGTCAGTGGATGGAAGATCTGTCTATCTATCTATCTATCTATCTATCTATCTATCTATCTATCTATCTATCTATCTATCTACCTAACTCTGCCTCTTTTTGTAACTCTTTTCAGTAAATTATAATGAGTTTTAAAAAAACCTGTGTTAGAACCTGCAGAAAGTACATAAATCTCCTGCTACAGACTGACACTTCGTGGCTCAGTAGAAACAGAGTTCCCACCAGGAGTTTGGGCTAAAAGCTGAAATCACCAGACTCCAGAGAAAATGCTACACTTCAAGAGCAGGTTCCTTAGACTTAAAACAAATGGAATCGTGACAAACTCTGATGGTATATCTCTTCTCTACCAACACAGGTATATGACTGGGTGAGGACCCTGTCCCCAGTTCTACTGGCTAGCCTGAGAGTGGGGCGTGGCAAGATGAAAAGGATTTTGTCAGTTGTAGTCTGATCAAGACTTACTGATCTGCCTCTAAGACGGGTTCCAGGTTTCTGTGAAAAAATTGGCTTCTGCTATTCATGGGAGAATGACATTTTACTGAAGTTTTTAACTCATTAAATGTATAAATAGTTTGTCTTGCTTAAGACATGCCAGACATTGTCTTATTTTGGTGGAAAGTGAAATCTGTGTGTTGGACAGCAAATATATGCGCCCAGGTTTAAATGAAGAGGTAAACTGCAATCTTTAGTCTTAATTTTTAGAAAAGGTATTTATTCAAATAACAAGAGCATTCTTCACAGAGCTGGAAAAAAAAAAGATTCAAAGGTTCATCTGGAAACACAAAAAACCACAAATAGCCAGAACCATCCTGAAGAATAAGAACCTAGCAGGAGGGATCACAATCCCAGACCTTCGGACATATTATAGTGCAGTAGTTATTAAAACAGCTGGATACTGGCACAGAAACAGAGAAGAAGACCAGTGACTTAGAATAGAAATACCAGAAGGGAACCCAAACATGCACAGCCATCTAATCTTCAACAAGAAACCAGAAAACAACCCAGGGAAAAAGGAAGGTCTTTTCAATAAATGTTGTTGGGACAATTGGTTAACAGCTTGCAGAAACAAGAAGCAAGACCCACACCTTTCATCATACACAAAAATCAAATCTAAATGGATGAAAGATCTAAACCTACACACAGAAACCATCCAACTTTTGGAAGCAAAAGTATACTCTGCAAGATATAGGTGTAGGCATATACTTCCTAGAAAAATCATTAAAAGCAAAGTCAGTCAAGATCAAATTAAACAAATAGGACTGCATCAAATTAAGAAGCTTCTGCACAGAAAATGAAACAATCAACAAAGTAAAAAAGCAACCAACAGGATGGGAGATCTTTGCACACCACACAGGAGACAAGGGGCTAATTTCCAGAATATACAAAGAACTCCAGAAAAACCCTAATAACAAAACAAACAAGTCAAGAAATGGGCAGACACTTTTTAAAGGAACAAATCCAAAAGACTGTGAAAAAATGCTCAAGCTCCTTGGTAATAAGGGAAATTCAAATAAAGACATCATTGAGATTCCACTTAACTCCAGTAAGAATGGCCCACATACTACCAATAATAGCGGCTGGTGAGGTTGTGGGGAGAGAGAAGCCCTACTCCACTGAAGGTGAGATTGTAGACTGGTGCAACCTCTATGGAATATGGAGAACACCTACACAGCTGAAAATCTACCAACCATATGACTCAGCAATAACACTTCTAGGAATGTATCCAAAAGACTTGTGACATGAGAAAGCAACGTGCACCCCTATGTTCAATGCAGCACAATCAATAATCGCAAATACATGGAAGCAATGTAAGTGCCCATCAACAGAGGACTGGATAAAGAAACTGGTTCATCTACTCTATCGAATACTATTCAGCTATTAAAAAAAATGAAATACAATTGTTTGTAGCCAAATGGGCCGAAAGGTCAGATATATGTTTGACCTAATATAAGATGATGTCAAATCTAAGGATTTCTTCCTGTGAGTTTTACCTTATTGCACCTCCTAATTATTTATACCTTTTGTAATAACATCTTGTGATATAATCCATTAATCATTCATCCATAAGACTGATTGCTTGCAATAACCTGAGATTGTCAATGTCCCTTTTATCACTGTTATTGCTACTGCCCATAAGTAATGATGATCTAGTCCTTATTGTACTTTCACTAGTGCCACATGGGGCACATGCGGGCATTTATTCCTATGTGAAGATGCTGGACACTCTTTCACCACCCTAGTGTCACACTGGCACCTTTGTTATATGTTCATCAACCTCATGTGAATGAAGGTTCATGAATTTTTTTCTTTTGTTATTTTTTTCTCCCTGTATTGGAGTGTACTTAAGGGGATGCATAATGGAACTGTAGCAGAAATTAATATGCTCATAGGTGGAAACAGAGAGAAGTATGTCTTCATGCATGCAGTATAAGGATGGACTCACAGCGATATGGCTAATCATCTCCTACACTGTTGGGAGTCATCTCAGTGGCAACATGATGAACTTGTGAAAACTCATGAAAGACACCCATTGTAAGACTGGAGGAGAGAACCACACAGGTAGCAGGGGTCCAGACACTTGGGTCATCTTCTGCTATTTCTGCCTGGCCATTAGCAGGAAGCTGGACTGGAAGTGGAACACAGTGCCAGTGTCCCAGGCAGCAACTTTTCATGCTACGCCACAACATGGCCCCTGAAGCAGCCTGTTCTGCCGTGTTGAATTAGTACCTTGCAGCAAACCAGAGAAATCAAACTCTGTCCAAGATATGGATTTTGGTGACCTAATAATTGATACCGGTTTTTCTTGTTTTTAGTCCAATATACCAGAATTAAAAAAATGTTTTTAAACATTTATTCATTTTTATTGCAAAGTCAGATATGCAGAGAGGAGAAAGAGAGAGGATCTTCCATCCCTTGATTCACTCCCTTAGTGGTCACAACGGTTGGAGCTGAGCCAATCCGAAGCCAGGTACCTGGAGCCTCTTCTGGATCTCCCATGTGGGTGCAGGGTCCCAAGGCTTTGGGTTGTCTTCAACTGCTTTCCCAGGCCACAAGCAGGGAGCTGGATGGGAAGTAGGGCTGCCAGGATCAGAACCAGCATCCATATGGGATCTCGGCATGTGCAAGGTGAGGATTTTAGCAGCTAGGCTACTGCGTCGAGTAAGGGTGGGATGGGGATGGGACAGACAGTAATCTTCTGATGCTTTCTTAAGTACACTAAAGGAAGCTGGGTAAAGCTGAAGAGTCAGGATCTCAACGGGCACTCTGATATGGAATGATGGCACTACAAACAGCAACTTAAGTTGCAGTGCTACAATGCCAGTTTCCCTTCCTCTTATTTAATTTTAGAAAAATTAAATCTCAATTTTCTTAAACCTGCTAGTTAGCTAAACAATGTGTTATAGTTACCATGTGGGTTTTAAAAATTTATGAAAAGGTAATGAGGAGATTAATTTTTAAAAAAACTAAGCTAATCTTTACTAATCTGATTAGTTTTTCAAGAACAGATGTTGAAAAGACACTTTAATTTTAAATAAGCAAAATAGCTACTCTTATACAACACCATTTATGAACCTCATTAGAATTCGTTTAGTAGAAATTTGTGGTAAGGGTTTGGACCACTTGGATGAAGCATAAAAGCCAGTAGGAATAATGAAATGGCTTTTTTTTGTTGTTGTTGAGAGGAGCACCACACACACACACACACACACACACACACACACACAAGCGAGTAAGTTAGCCAAAACAAACAGATCCCAGAAAAATAGGAGTCATTTTTTATTCAAAAGAGCACTGGCCCTCATGATTGCTTGTTGTGTGCACAGGCTCCTGATTATGCTCATGTGAGCTGTAGATGCCATGATCATTATACAGAAGTTCCTTAAGACCTGGAAATCCTTTTAAGAGTTCCTCCAGAGAAGGAAGAAAATTAAGAAAATTGCTGGTTAAACTATGTGGAATCAAAAAGTGCATGGTGTCTCCCTATTTCAACATCATGTATTATATACCGCCTATAACTTAAGGTTTGATTAAAAATAAGAATTAAGAATTAACTATAGCCATGACTTCTTGTAGCAAATATATTGTAATACAGTCATGTGCCACTTACTGACAGATGTATGTTCTGAGAAGTGTAATGTCAGGCGATGTTGTCAGCAGATGATTCAGTGTGTGAACGTCACAGAGGGCACTTACACAAACCAAGATGAAGTAGTTTCTTACACCCTAGACTCTGCTACAGCATAGTGAAGAATGAAACTACATTGAGGCCCAATCAAGCTTGAGAAAACGATCCATTAGAAGGCAGCAGTAACATAAGATATAGAAGGCTGCTGCCAGCATAACATAGCGTATTATTTTGCAGTAGACAGGTTTTTTTTTGTTGTTTGTTTGTTTTGTTTTGGATATGTAGGAGTGCTCTCCAAAATAGAAGAGACATCAAACTGCTTGGGTTCAATACATAGCTCTCTCCTGATCGAGCCTCTTGCAGATGCTGTGAGCAGTGGCGATGGCCTGAGAAAAGATTAAAATTATTGCAGATACATAAACCAATAAGTTATCATCATTATCAAATATTCTGTGTAGAATATACCATCAACAGTTGAGGCTTGTTTACAACAGAATCATCACATTAATGTGAATAATGCATGACTAATGCATTGCCTTATGATGCTACCATGACTATGACATCACTAGGCTCTAGGACGTTTTCAGTTCTATTATAATCTTATGGGACATTGTGTAATATGTAGCCATTTTTTTATTATCACATTTGTCATGTGGCATGTGGTTATATGTAATGATATACAGAAAATAAATAAGAGGTATATTATAGTATCAATACATAAATCATTAATAACTTTAATTCTTATTTTAAAGGTAAACTGTATATAATCTGGGGTGTTTGTGTGTATGTGTGTGTGTGTGTGTGTGCGCACCTATATATATAATGTAAACAATCCTTCTTTGAACCTCCATAGGTACCTTCTCCTTTGTACCTCCATAGATCATGCCTTCAGGGATATGTATACCTACTTTGGAAGCTCCTATTCAAGATACACAAATCGATCACTAACACTTAACAACCGGCTTTACTGTATTGGCATTATTGATCACTCCAAACAACAAAAGTGGCTTACACATTTTTTTCAAGTGCTCATGGGAACATTCATCAAGATACAAAATATTATGGGTCATGGAGCAAGTGTCAAAAATTAAAGAAGTATTGCATCAAACAAGCATATGTTTTTTTAATCACAATTCAACTAAATTAAAAATCACTGACTGCTGAAAAATGGTTGAAAGTGTTTGGTAAATAAGTAACAGTCTTCTGAATAACCAATGGATTAAAGAAGAAATTACAGGGCCCGGCGCGGTGGCGCAAGTGGTTAAAGGTCCTCGCCTTGCACGCCCGGGATCCCATATGGGCGCCGGTTCTAATCCCGGCAGCCCCGCTTCCCTTCCAGCTCCCTGCCTGTGGCCTGGGAAAGCAGTCGAGGACAGCCCAAAGCTTTGGGACCCTGCACCCGCGTGGGAGACCCGGAAGAGGCTCCTGGCTTCGGATCGGCATAGTATCGGCCCGTTGCGCTCACTTGGGGAGTGAATCATCGGACGGAAGACCTTCCTCTCTGTCTCTCCTCTCTGTATATCCGCCTTTCCAATGAAAAAATAATAAAAATAAATCTTAAAAAAAAAAAAAAGAAGAAGAAATTACAGGCCTGGTACAGTAGCATAGTGGCTAAAGTCCTCACCTTGCATGTACCAGGATCTCATATGGGTACCAGTTCATATCCTAGCTGCTCCATTTCCCATTAAGCTCCACACTTGTGACCTGGAAAAGCAGTAGAAGACAGCCCAAAGCCTTGGGACCGTGCAACCACGTGGGGGACCCAGAAGAAGTTCCTGGCTCCTGGCTTTGTATTGGCACAGCTCTGGCCATTCCAGCCAGTTGGTGAGTAAACTATCATATGGAAGATCTTTCTCTTTGTCTCTCCTTCTCTCTGTAAATCTGCCTTTCCAATAAAAACAAATAAATCTTTAAAAAAATAAGAAATGAGAAAAATTGGAAAGCATTTTGAATTGAATGAAAATAAAAGCATGGCATATCAGTATAAGTTAAAGAAAATGACATAAAATACATACACAAGAACAGAAAGGTAATGGGGACTGAGGCTGTAGGTGAAGACATCACATGTGACGTATGCTACGGGTACTGGTTCAAGACCAGGATGTTTCCCTTCTGATCCAGCTCCCTGCTACTGTACCTGGGAAATCTCAGACGACGGCCCAAATATTGGGATCCCTGCCGCTCATGTGGGTGATGCAGAAGAAGTTTCAGCTTTGGCTTAGTCTAATCCTAGTTGTGGGGCCCTTTAGGGAGTGTAGCAGTAGATGGAAGATTCTCTCTCTCTCTGTGCCTCTCTAAAACTTTTTAAATTTTTAATAATCTTTTTATTAAAGAAAATATTAAAAGGACTCAAATTAATGACTGGTTTCCATTTTAAGATACTAGAAAAGGTTAAAGTCACAGTACACAGATGTAAGAAAATAATTTAAAAATCAGAATAATCAACGAAATAAAAATTTTAAAAAATATAGAAAATCTATGAAACCAGAAGCTGCTTCTTCGAGAAAGTCCACGACATAAACTGGCTACAGAGCAGAAGTATCAGGAAGAAAAGAAAGAAGGTATAATTGACAATATAAGTAATATGAGAGGTTACTCGAAAGGGTACAGATATTAAAAGACATTGAAATACTGTGAGTAGCTTTATGACAATAAATATAATACCTTAGAACAAATTCCTTTAAAGTAGCAAACTTTACTCAAGAACTTGATAACATGAATAGTCTTGCATATATCAGAAAAATATCTGTACATCACACATCTGAGAAAGAATTTGTGTCTTTAATACATAAAGGACACACAAATATTCTGAAAATAATTTTTATAAATTATCAATATAAAAATGAGAAAAATACTCACTTTATCAAAGAATAGTTAGATGGCAAATGACCACACATAAAAATACTCAAAAATAATTAACCATTAGGGGGAAGCAAGTTAAAACCCACCATGAGATACTTCTATATCCCAATTGGAAAGTCTTTTTTTTTTTTAAGATTTATTTATTCATTGGTAAGCCAAATTCACAGAGAGGAGAGACAGAAAGATCTTCGGTCTACTGGTTCATTCCCCAAGTGGCCACAATGGCCAGAGCTGAGCTGATGTGAAACAAGGAGCTTATGGGTCTCCCATATGGTTGCAGAGTCCCAAGGTCCTGGGTCATCCTCGATTGCTTTCCCAGGCCACAAGTAGGGAGATGGATGGAAAGTATGCCAGGATATGAACCGACGCCCATATGGGATCCTGTGTGAGGCAAGGACTTTAGCCACTAGGCTACTGGCCAGTCCCGAGAAAATCCTAAATTTAGAAGACTGTTTACACATGATATTGGTTAGGATATATAATAACTAATTGTTTGTTGTTGGGTTTATTTCTTTGAAAGGCAGAATTACAGAAAGAGAGAGGAGACAGAGATATCTTCCATCTGGTGGTTCACTTCCCAAGTAGCCACAGTGGCTGGGGCTGGGCAGACTGAAGCCAGGAGCCTGGAACTTCATCTGGATCTCTCATGTGAGCGGCAGGGACCCAAATATTTGGATCATCATCTGCTGCTTTTCCAGTCACTTGGGGAGTGAATCAAGGGACAGAAGATCTTCCTCTCTGTCTCTCCTCCTCTCTGTATATCTGACTTTGTAATAAAAAATAAATAAATCTTTAAACAAAAAAGACACAATTGCTTTGAAAAACAGTGGCAGTTTCCCCAAAGTGTTTTCAAAAATGTATTTATTTGAGGAAACACACACACACAGGACGAGAACTCCCATTTGTTGGTCCATTCCCATACAGCTGAGACTGCACAAGGATGGCAAGCCAAGCCTTCACATGACTGGCAGGATGCCAACTACTTGAGTCATGAAGTCAATCTGTGCAGGCTGACCTGGGAGCAACCTTCTTGTTCAGTACAATGCTAGGTAACATACCTCTACGACATTTCTGTGCCCATCTTTGAACACACCTGCATGTAGAAGCACAATCTGCTGATACTGAAGGACTTTCTATTTATTTCCAACGTATTTGAAATGCAGAGGGAAAGACACGAACAGAAATATGGAGACAATAATATGGAGACAGTTCTTATGTGCTAGCTTGAAAGGGTTAACTGTAAAGGTGACTGTATTCCTGGAAGTCTGGAATGTCCAGAGACACCTGCACCCTGTCACCAGCAAAGCTCCTGTTTCTTGAAAGACCAGGAGGCAGGCAGGAGATAGGGAGAATCTTGGAGTTTTTGGATTTGCGGGTAAGATACCTTTGAGGCATGCTGTTTTATTACTGTGTGCATTGAAATTATATGATCAGGACCCCCAAGCCTATACACTGTAAATTCCTATCGCATGCTTTCTGTTTTGTGTCACTGTTAGCTCCTAATGTACTTGCTCATTGTCATGTAGCTTTTTATTCTCTTACAGTAAAAACCCCATGATTATTTCATTCAGGGCACTTCTCGCTTATGGCTAGAGGCTGCCCCTTGAACTAGAAATTAAAATCATCTCACTCGCCTTGGAGTCTCGTTCAGATTCATTGAACCCCAACACTAGCTCACTTCCTGAATACTTGCATGGTTGGGACTAGACCATGTTGAACCCAGGAATTAAATCAGGATCTGGCTCCATCTGAGTGGCAGCAATGACTTGAGCCATTGGCACTGTCCCTCAACACCTGTATCAACAGGAAGCTGGAGTGAGGAGCCAGAAGAGGTTGTCAAGCTACTGTGATGTGGGATGTGGGTGGCTCAACCCTGAGTCTTAACACCTGGACCAAACACCCATCCCCACATCCTTTTTCACTTCCCCTATTTTGTCCCATCACCCAGCTTTACCCAGTTTCACAACAAGTACCTAATTTCATAAATTCACAAACCTCTTTTGAACAAGGAAATCAATTGGAGTCCTTCACAGATCTCTTTCCTTGGCTATATTGTAAAGAAGGCATCTCTTTCTCAAAAAGCACTTGGCTTCTACTGTTGGATGTTTGGGGAAGTGTGTGGGCGGGGACAAATTTGTTGCTTGGCAACAGTGATGCTGGGTTCCCTATGAATCCACAAGTTAGCAAAGACTCAGTTTCTCCTACTGTTACAATCACAATACAGCTCGCTCTAGACACTATGGACAGGGATTTTCCCCCTCAACACACCAGACAAGCAATCAGTTAGGCACTGAACACTTGCTGGGTGTCTTCTAACTCAATTTGGTTCTGCCACTTCGTGGAGATAGTGCTGGATCCCACAGACTGTGGGTTCAAGCCCCAAGAGTCCTCACTTCAGACCCAGTTGCAAGACTGCACTTCTGGAGTGTCTGATTAATGAGGCACAAACTAGGGTTCCTGTGACTGCCATCTTCAGGCTTGGTTGATTAGCTAGAGTGGCTCAGAACTCAGGGAATACCTACCACTCACCAGTTTATGACAAAAATTGGCACAAAGGATGAAGACGAGGAGATGCACAGGGTGAAGCAGGCAGGAAAAGTCCCGAGCTTCCATGCACCTCCAGGGACCTCCACAAGTTCCACTACCGAGAAGCTCTAGCAGACCTGTCCTTCAAGGTGCTTATGGAAGCTTCATTACATATGCATGATTGATTAAATCATTAATTGCTGGTGATCCACGGAAACTTCAGCCACTCTCCCCTTCCTGGAACTCAAGGGCTGGGGCTGACAATTTTAACCTTTAATCCTAACTCAGTCTCTCCCCCTTCTGAAGCTACTGACCACCTACCCCATTCATCACTGCAGTAGCACCCAAAGACAATGTCCTTGAAAGATTTCAAGGATTTTAGGGGTTACATGCCAGGAAGTAGCAGCAAAGACTTCATATATATTTCACAATACCATAGTGTGTTAAAAATGTTCCAAACCATACATTTCAAACAGTGTGTGTGGTTTATTGTACATCAGCTACATCCAAACAAAGCTACATAAAACTCCAATATTATATTCCATATTTCTTCCCTGTAGAGAAACTTTTAAAAAATATCCCCCTTGGTACTTCAAAGTGTTTTATTAATGATTATTTGAAATGTCATAAAGCCATTTACAGTTTCGTTCTTTATGGCTGTGGTGCCATTATTTTAAAGATTTATTTATTTTTATTGGAACAGCAGATCTACAGAGAAGGAGAAATAGAAATATCTTCCACCCATTGGTTCACTCTCCAAATGGCCACAAAGCCTAGAGCTAAGCTGTTCCAGAGCCAGGAACCTCTTACAGGTCTCCTATACAGGCACAGGGTCCCGAGGCTTTGGGCCATGCTCTACCACTTTTCTCAGGCCACAAACAGGGAGCTACAAGGAAGGTGGAGCAGACAGGATATGAACTGGTGCCCATATGGGATGCCAGCACTTGTAGGCCGAGCATTAGCCAGTTGAGCTATTGTACCAGCCCATGTTGTGCCATTTTGATAAAAGCGTCCATTTAATCTTTTTCATTTAAAAGTAAGTACATTAAAAAAGAAATACATCAAACAAAAAAGAAAGTAATATATGTATTAAAGATGTATTTACTTTTATTTGAAAGGTATATTTTATAGAGAGAGGGGAGAGACAAAGAGAGGTCCTCCATCTGCTGGTTCACTTCCCAATTGGCTGCAATAGCTTGAGCTAAGCTGATCCAAAGCCAGGAGCCAGGAGCTCCTTTTGGTTCTCCTCAATGGCTGCAGAGGCCCAAGGATTTGGGCCATCCTCTGCTTCTCCCCAGATCACAAGGAAGAAGCTGAAAGAGGGGTGAAGTAGCTGGAACATAATCAGCACTCATATGGGATGCCGGCTCTTGCACAGGAGGATTAACTTGCTATACCACCATGCCAGCCCCAGTACACTTAAATTGTATCAGTTCTATTATATCATTGTAGTATTCAAAGATACTATTAAATTCCTTTTAAAAAGAGATTTATTTGTTTGAAAGGCAGAGTTACAGAGAGAAAGAAGGAGAGAGAAATGGAGAGAGGTATATATAGATATTTATATCTATATACATATATATGTATATATATATGTATATATATATATATATGGAAAGAGAGACAGAGAGAGAGAGAGAATTAGAGAAAGCACCTTAATCTCCTGGTTCACTCTCCAAATGGCTACAACAGGCAGAGCTGTGACAGGGTTGGGACAGGCTAAATCCAGGACACAAAACTCTATCAGGTCTCCCGGGGGCAGAATCCCAAGTACTTGAGCCATCTTCTGTTTCCCTGGCACATTTAATAGAGCTGAACTGAAAGTGATTGGCCTGGATTTCAGCTGGTATTATACGGGATGCCAGTGTTGCAGACAGTGGTTTACCTTGCTGAGAGACAAGGCCAACCCTTAAACTTTCTCATTATCAGGCTGGCATGGTGGCACAGAAAGCTAATCTTCTACCTTGTGGCTCCAACATCCCATATGGGTGTCAGTTTGTGTCCTGGCTGCTCTACTTGTAATGACTCAGGTACTTGGGACCCTCCACCCAGATGGGAGACCCAGAGGGGGTTCCAGGCTCCAGGTTCCTGGATCCTGGATCCTAAATCCTAGCTCCTGGCTTTGGTTTAGCTCAGCTCTGCCTGTTGAAGCCATCTGGGGAATGAACCAACAGATGGAAGATCTCTCCTTCTATCTCTGTAAAATCTGCCTTAAAATAAAAACAAATCCTTTTAAAAATTCATTATAATCTTTTAAAAAGGATCTCTGAGGTATCGATTATTATTATAGTTGCATTCATCCTTTCATTTTGATGAACCAGAATTCTGAAAGCTATCATTAGAAATAAGCCATCAGAAAAAAAAAAAATGGATGTTGATTCTAGACTGCATCGTTTTCTGTGAACTGAGAATCACTTGTTTCCCTGAGAAGAAGAGGATTTGTTGCTGGACACTGTAAATAGAAATGAGAGTACCGAGTACATGGAAAATAATTTGGGGCTGGAGCAATGACTCAATTGACTAATCCTCCACCTGCAAATGCCAGCATCCCAAATAGGCACTAGTCCATGTCACTCATGCTCCACTTCCCATCAGGCTCCCTGCTTATGGCCTGGGAAAGCAGAAGAGGATGGCCCGAAACCTTGGACCCTGCATCCTCGTAGGAGACCCAAAAGAAGTTCCTAGCTCCTGGCTTTGGTTCTGCTAAGCTCTGGCTGTTGCCCATGTGGGGAGTGAACCAGCAGGTGGAAGATCTTTTTCTGTTTTCTCCTTTTTTTGTATATTTGCCTTTGCAATAAACATTTAAAAAAAAACTTTTTTATAAAAGGAAATGGTTTGTTGACTAAAGTAAATTAACAATTAATTAGGGCCTGGCACGTTAAAGTCCTTGCCTTGCATGTGCCAAGATCCTGTGTGGGCACCATTCTAATCCCGGCGGCCCTACATCCCATCCAGCTCCTTGTTGTGGCCTGGGAAAGCAGTCGAGGATGGCCCAAAGCCTTGGGAGCCTGCACCCGTGTGGGAGACCTGGAAGAAGCTCCTGGCTTCGGATTGCTTCAGCTCCAGCCATTGCGGTCACTTGGAGAGTGAACGGAGGATTTTCCTCTCTGTCTCTCCTCCTCTCTGTATATCTGCCTTTCCAATAAAAATAAATAAATCTTTAAAGAAAGAATTAATTAAATAACTTTAAAATAAGAATAGCAAATGTATTGTTAGTAACATCATGAAAATCAATTCATCAGTATTACTGAGTAATTCATTTGCGTTCGACTTCAAAATATAAAGACTAGTGACATGTTACAGTTAAATGCTGCTTTTGTGTGGGCTCATAGTGGACCACTGTATTAGAATTCTTTTTCCAGAAATATGTGGGCTACAACTACATTCCAGAAACTATTTTTTAAAATATCAGAAATCAGTTGAAATTTTAATGTAACACATGACACATTCTGATTAAATATTCATATAAAATAAAATGTGTTTCTTTGTTAGCAATTATAAAGATATTTATTTATCCATAATAAAAATGATTTCATTTTCCAACTGTCACAATTGCTCAGCTAAGCTATCCCTGGATTCCTGAATGTCAGAAATTGTGTGAAATAATAAATGCTTATTGTTTTAAGCTATTAATTTTCAGGGCATAATACGTTATGTCACAGTAGAGAGTACAGCCACTCTCCTGGTGCTAGAATACTGGGTCTACAGCTTACATTTTTGGGAGCTGTTGATCACTATGTAGTTATTGCTTGTCTCCCAATAATACATCCACCCATGAATTTTAGGCACTCCCTGCCTTTTTAAGATTTATTTTTTATTTGAAAGGCAGATTTTTACAGAAAGAAGGAGAGATAGTAAAGGCCTTCCATCCCTTGGGTCACTCCACAAAAGGCCACAACAGCCAGAGCTGAGCTGATCTGAAGCTAGGACCCATGAGGTTCTTCTGGGTCTTACACATGATTGCAGCGGCCCAAGGACTTGAGCCATCCTCGGTTACTTTCCCAGGCCGTAAGCAGAGAGCTGGTTCAGAAGTGAAGCATATGGGATGCCAGCACCACAGCGTGCAGGATTAGCCTCCTGTACCACCACCCTGGACCCCCCTCTTTGGTTTCTAAGAAGACATTCAAAACTCAGATCACAGGATTTTTCTATTTTCATGTGTGCTTAGTATAATATGTTGAGAAATTAGACAGAATCACCATTTTGAATCTTATCATTAGGTATTAAACATTCATTCAATTGCTAATTATTCATTGATCTTAAGTTTGAGTCCCAAGCAGTAATTTATCTTTAACATGGTTAATGTCCTGGAATATAATAGAGCTTTTCATAATAGTGCATGACATGTACTAGCTTTTGTATTCTAGAATAGAATTTTAATTCAATAGTTAGTGTTAAGTTGGTAAGATGATTAAGTGGAAGAGGATACTACAATTTAGTTTTCTAACTTGATGAAATAAGTTATTTTTTTGCTCCCCTGAAAGGGATAGCATCACTTTAAATGTAGTATCAACTACAGAAACATCAACTACAGCATGCACACATATATATGCAGACTCACAAGAGCTTGCCACAGGAAACAGGTGAAAGACTTAATAGATTGATAATTTCAGGGCCTGGTGCGGTAGCCTAGTTTCTAAAATCCTTGCCTTGCATGTGCCAGGATCCTATATGGGCACCGGTTCTAATCCCAGCAGCCCTGCTTCCCATCCAGCTCCTTGCTTGTGGCCTGGGAAAGCAGTTGAGGACGGCCCAAAGCCTTGGGACCCAGTACTGGCATGGAAGACATGGAAGAGGCTCTGGGCTCCTAGCTCCTGGCTTTGGATCGGCTCAGCTGTGGCCATTGCGACCACTTGGGGGAAGATCTTCCTTTCTGTCTTTCCTCTTCTCTGCATATCTGACTTTCCAATAAAAATAGAATAAATCTTTAAAAAAAAAAATTGGTAACTTCATTAAATGAAACTTCCCAAAGTGGCTGAAGATGGTCACAGAAGAGGGTAAAATTCAGTTACATTTCTCTAAATGGCCGAATACTATTTTCTGATTAGTGGAAAATATTAAGAAGCATGGCTCTTAACTACAAAGTTAGTCCTAACTATAAAGTCCTAACTATAAAATTAGGAAAAAGTAAAGTTCTAACCTTAAATTTATTATGTGTATGTTCTGTGGAGAAATGACTGGAGAGAAGTTGGAAAAATTATGTGTCAAATTTCTCAAGTGAAAAATCCCCATAGTTAGCATTTTGCTCAGCGGTGTGCAGACAGTTCACTACTGGGCCTCAGGTGCAGTCACTCCCACAACATTCCTCCCAGGAGAGCTAGTAAGGATGACAAACTGCCTGCAAGAGGACTCAGTCTGATTACAATTTCAGGGAGATTTCAAAGTTATGCAGTTTTCAAATAATTTGGAAAGCACATGTAAAGAAATCTGTATGTGATTTCAATTACACAATATGTGTACCTATGTGTGTACAAAATAGGTACTATCTACAGTCAAGTACTGTAAACATTGGCTTTAGGTTTCTGCTGCAGTGTAAGTGGCTGGGTATATTTCTGTAACACTGTGTTTGGAGCTCTGATTTTGCTATAAGGTTAGATTAAAACCTACCACTGAATTCAGAAAAGATCTTTTGGTCCTGCACTCTAATTCTGAGAATGTACACCACTATTTATCATGACTTGGTGACATTATACAGCACGGAAAAGACTAACTCCCACTTCAGAAGCCATGAAATCTACAAAGGCCTGGAATGTAAAACCAGCCTTGTGACAGGAGTTTCATTGTGGACACGTATTCATGAAAAGGCTATAACAAAGTATTAAAATAAGCAGTGACAATTTTATTGCAAGATATCTGAAAGAGAGAGAGCACTTCACTAATAGAGAAAGCTGGGCGGGGAAAGTGTGATTTAATCTGGGCTCAGAGGGGTGAAGATCAGATTTTAGGGGATGGAGAGGGAAGTGTTAGTTTAGCAGAAGGGTGGAGGCAGAGTGTGAGAAAAAGAAATGAAGACTGATTTAGATAAGGACTAAAGGCTTTGGCTGAGAAGTAATTTCCAAAATAAACCAGTCATGTCAGTAGTAAGAGAAACAAAGGACAACATAGGTGGGCAGTGCTATTTCAGGAGATGGGTCAGTCACAATTTGTTGTTTATATAATTGTTTATTTTCTTATGAACAAGTTCCTTCATAATTTCTCATGAAAAAAATATTGTTTTTGTAAAAAAGCAATAGTAAGGGTCCAGCACAAATCCTTGCCTTGCCAGTGCCAGGATTCTATATGGGTGCTGGGCCATGTCCTGTCTGCTCCACTCCCCATCCAGCTCCCCATCCAGCAGCCTGGGAAAGCAGAAGAGGATAGCCCCTCTGCACCCAGGTGGAAGACCTAGAAGAAGTTCCTAAATCCTGTCTTCGAATTTAGCTCAACTCTGGCCATTGTGGCCACTTGGAGAATGAATCAGCAGATAGAAGAGCTTTCTCTCTGCCTTTCCTTCTCTCTGCAAATTTGCATTTCCAATGAAAAAAAATTTTTTTTAATTAAAATCAATAGTACATAACAAGGAACTAGAATTTTTAATTTCTGATAGAAGTAGCCCATAAACTTCCCCTTATTTTGATGAATTAAACCTGAACATTTACATTTGTTTTAATGTATCGAAGTTTAAAAGTAAGGAAAGGATACGGGTGTTAATCTTGGTAAAGACACCTGAATTACAAATCAGAGTAACTAGGTTGAATCCTGGCTCTGACTCCTGCCTTTAGTTTCCTGCTCATGTTGACCATAGGAGGCAGCAGACAATGACGGCTCAAGGACGTGGACTCCTGCTACCCATATAGGAGATCTGGCAATACAGAGTGCCTGGTTCCTGATTCCACCAGTGAACCAGCAGATGGAAACTCTGTCTATGTCTCTCAAATAAATATTAAAGCAAAATAAAATAGAAAAAAAATTCTGGTATATTGGACTAAAAACAAGAAAACTGGTATCAATCATTAGGTCATCAAAATCCATATGTTGAACAGAGTTTGATTTCTCTGGTTTGCTGCAAGGTACTAATTCAACATGGCAGAACAGGCTGCTTCAGGGGCCATGTTGTGGCGTAGCATGAAAAGTTGCTGCCTGGGACACTGGCACTGTGTTCCACTTCCAGTCCAGCTTCCTGCTAATGGCCAGGCAGAAATAGCAGAAGATGACCCAAGTGTCTAGGCCCCTGCTACCCATGTGGTAGATCCTGGTAAAGCTACTGGTTTTGATGTGGCCCAGCCTCTTCTCAGAGGCCATCTATGGAGTGAAATCAATAAATGGAAGATGTTGCTCGCTCTTCTGTAATTCTGGCTTTCAAATAAATCTAGAAAGAAAAAAAGGAAGGAAGAAAGGAGGGAAGGAAAGAAGGAAGGAAGGAAAGAAAGAAGGAAGGAAGGAAAGAATCCTAGTGGTCTGTCTATTTTCTCTATGCCTCATCCACGCACCCTTCGCGAGTTCTGAACTCAGCTGGAGCTGGACTCCGGCAACAAGTGATATGTATACACACATATATCATATGTGATATATACATATATATTATATGTAATATATAATATATATTTAATTTATATATATATATATTGAAATCTCTACAACAACTCTATGTGGTAACTATCATTACTGCCATTTAAAGATAAGAAACCAAGGCAACAAGAAGTTAAAAAGCTTGCTTACAGCCATCCAGCTAGTAGAGAGTCAAACTCAGTTTAGTGTCACGAGTCCAAACTCTTGATCATTTTATTGTACTGCCTCTTTCCATTTTATAAATCATAATAGGAGTACACACGTTTTGTGCATGTAGTTTAGGGCAGAGAATAACTGCAATTGTAGGATAAAGGTTCAGAAGAATTCACCAACAGCTATGTAGGATCGAAAGATGGAGGGAAGATATTCCAAGCAGGTGGAATGGCCTATACAAAGGCATGGGGCATGTCTAACATGGTAATGGCCAAGGACATATATTAGTATTCCTTTGAAATGTTTGCAATCACTTACTGTGGTCTCTATATCCTGGCTTTCATTCCTATCACAAATACAACCCTTTCTGAATTCTAGCAAGCCATTGCTGATTTTCATCAAAGAGTAACTACCTGATTCTCCAACCAGGACAATGACAGAGGTTTAGAATGAGTTGAGCAAAATTATCTTACTTGTAACACTCAAGGTAATTGAGAGGCTTAGCAGTGAAGGTTATCTGTTTGACAATGAAACAGCAGCTGTTCAAACACTGACCATGTGCTTTTATCAGAGAGTCCTGAAAAAATAATGCTGTTTCCCGCTCTCTGGACAGGGGGAAGATCAGTCACAAGTCTGAGAAACACAATTAAGCGTCTATGCTCAAATGCAATCATTGGGAAAATTACACCAGCAACAATAAAATCGGGGAGAAGAAGCTGTGGATGCAGTAATTACAGATGTAAAAAGATTCCTTATTCACTGTCATAATTTTCCTCAAAAGGCCATTAAAAGCAACTTTCAGATAACTACAATTCACAGGCAATTTTAAGATATGAAGCTGAAAGATCACACATACCCTTCACCTAGTTCCCCCTAGTGATCCCCTCTTGCATAACTACAGCACAATATTGTAGTCAGGATACTAACACTGCCAGAACCCGTTGTTTATTCAGCTGTTGTCAGCGCTGCGTGCCCTTTGCAGGTGTGTGTCTTTACTTCTACACGATTGTATCATGTGTGTAGAATCTGCCACAATAAGGCTGTCATAAGGACCCTTCTTCCTGCAGTATTTTTGTAGCCACACCATATATGTCCCTCTTTTGTCCCTAATCCCTAGCAACCAGCTATCTACCTCTATGGGTTTTTTTTTCATTTCAAGGTTCAAGAGGAACCTTTTTTTTCACTTGGCATCATTCCATTGAGATTCATTTATGTATTAATGGCTCATTCTTCATTACAAAGTAGTGTTCAGCTCATTTCCATTTTGGGAGTTATTACAAATAAATCTTGTATCATCACTTGTGTACAGGTTTTGTGAAACATAAAATTTTATTTCTCTGGGATAAATGCCCAAGAGTGTAATTGCTGCGTTGCATAGTGAACTCATGTTTAATTTTGTAAAAAAAAAAAAAAATTCTATACTCTGTTCCGGAGTGGCTATATTATTTTATATTCCCATCAGCAATTTATGAGCAAGTGTTCCCAACTTTTACATCCTCGGCAAGACTAGCTTATCACTATATTTTATTTTATCCATCCTGACAGGTGTGTAGTAATAACTATTATGGTTTAAATTTGTATTTTGTTAATAATTAACTACTGGCCATCTGTATACCATTATTAAGGAAATATATCTGTGCCCTTTGCCTTTCTCTGGTTGAATTTTGTTTTAGTCACATCTTTTATTTTTATTTGTTTTAAAGGGAGAGAGAGAATTTCTTTTTTTTTTTTTTAGATTTATTTTTATTATTTTATTTATTGGAAAGGCGGATATACAGAGAGGAGAGACAGAGAGGAAGATCTTCCGTCCAATGATTCACTCCCCAAGTGACCTCAACGGCCGATGCTATGCCAATCCGAAGCCAGGAGCCTCTTCCGGGTCTTCCACACAGGTGCAGGGTCCCAAAGCCTTGGGCTGTCCTCGACTGCTTTCCCGGGCCACAGGCAGGGAGCTGGAAGGGAAGCGGGGCTGCTGGGATTAGAACCGGTGCCCATATGGGATCCCGGGCGTGCAACCACTTGTGCCACCGCGCCGGGCCCGAGAGAGAATTTCAACCACTGGCTCACTATCTCAAGGTCTGGGCCAAACCAAGATGAGGAATCAGGACTCCATCCAGGTTCCCCCACGTAGATGGCAGTAATTCAACTATGTGGGTCTTCATCTGCTGCCTCCCAAGGTGTATATTAGCAGGAAGCAGGATGAAAAAAGAAAGTATTCAAATCCAATGTGTACTTCAATGTGGCATGTGTGTATCCCAAATGGTGTCTTAACCTGCTTTGCCACAATGCTTGCCCCTACTTTTTTTTTTCATGTATAGACAGATTAGAAAAAAATATTTGAAAGACAGAATTAGGGGAGAGGGAGAGAGAGAAACTTTTCATTTGCTGGTTCAGTCCCCAAATGGTCACAGGGCCACAGCTGAGCTAATCTGAAGCCAGTAGCTTCTTCTGGATCTCCCTTGTGGGTACAGGGGCCCAAGGACTGGAGCCACCCTCCGCTCCTTTCTCAGGCCATAATCGGGGAGCTATATTGGAAGTGCATAGGCCACAACACAAACCAGCACCTATAAGGGATGCTGGTGCTGTAGGTGGAAACAGCCTACTCATGCCATGGTGCCAGCCCCATTACTACTCACTCGAGTTTTGAGAGTTCATTATGTACACGAGATATAAACCTTTTATCATATTCTGATTTGCAAAGATATTCTCTCAATCTAGCTGATTCACATCATCATGCCCACAGGATCTTTCGCAGAGCAGAAGTTTCTAATTTTTATGAGGCCAAATTATCAATTTTTCATTTTATAAACTGTATCTTTTAGATTTATTTTTAGTTTAGACAAAGAGAGAGATCTTTCATGCTTTGCCTTATTCCCCCAAATGGCCACAATGCCTGGAGCTGAACTGATCTGAAGCCATGACTGAGGAGCTTCCTCTGGATCTCCTACACAGCTACAGTGGCTCAAGGACTCGAGCCATCCTCTGCTGCCTTCCCACTCCATCAGCAAGGGGCTGGGTCAGGAGTGGTGGAGCAGGAACACAAGCCAGTGCACATATGGATGCTGGCATGGCAGGTGAAGTATTAGCCTGGAATGCCACCACGCTGGCACCTGAGGCTGTACTTTTTTTTTTTTTAAAGATTTATTTATTTTTCATTACAAAGTCAGATATACAGAGAGGAAGATCTTCCATCTGATAATTCACTCCCCAAGTGACCACAATGGCCAGTGCTGTGCCAATCCAAAGCCAGGAGCCAGGAACTTCCTCTTCCAGGTCTCCCACAGGGGTACAGGGTCCCAACTGCAACAGACAGTGCTGAGCCGATCAGGAGCCAGGAGCCAGGAACATGGGTGCAGGATCCCAAAGCATTGGGCCGTCCTCAACTGCTTTCCCAGGCCACAAGCAGGGAGCTGGATGGGAAGTGGAGCTGCCGGGATTAGAACTGGCGCTCATATGGGATCCCGGCTTGTTCAAGGTGAGGACCTTAGATGCTAGGCCACGCCACCGGGCCCTGGGCTGTATTTTTATAAAGAAGATTATTTTTAATTGGCACACAGAAATGTATGCATTTATGGGATGCCATGTGATGTTTTGATACATTTATATATTGTGTAATATCCAATCAAGGTAAACATATCTATCTCTTTGAACACTTAACATTTACTAAGGAGGAAAACACTCAAAATCTTCCAACTTTCTTTTAAAAAGATTTATTTTATTTTTATTGTAAAAGCAGATATACAGAGAGAAGGAGAGACAAAGAGGAAGATCTTCACTCCCCAAGTCGCCACAATGGCTGGAGCTGCGCCAATCTAGCCAGGAGTCAGGAGCCTTCTCCAGGCCTCCCATGTGGGTGCACAGTCCCAAGATTTTGGGCCATCCTCAACTGCTTTCCCAGGCCACAAGTAGGGAGCTGGATGGAGCAGCCAGGACACCTCAGGATCCCAACACGTGCAAGGTGAGGACTTTAGCCACTAGGCTACTGCACCCGGCCCAAATCTTCCAGCTTTTTAAGAGAAATACACAGTATATTATTATTATTTATAATCACCCTACTATGCAGAAAAAGATTTAAGAATCTTCTGTTGTACTGTAGAGTGTGAATGGTTTGCATATGGGCTTCGTGTAGACCGCTGGTAGGAGGTGGAGGTGGTGAGAAACCTCATCATACCAGGTTTCATTATTTTGTCTTTGCTTCTAAAAAGAGCCATTTCTCATGGAGTGTTAAACGCATCTCAACCAGACATTTTCTACTTGCTACTTTTTTGCATGGGCGAGAAATGTCAGCAATGTGGCACTGAAAAGGAAGACTGTTGGAAGTCACAGCAGGAGGCCTCTGCTTCCCAATACCTCATTCCTGGAAGTCTGCTGGATTTGATCAGACTCCCCAGGTTGTGGTTCTGTGGTTAATGGGATAGTGTACTCAGTGAGGAATCTCAAGAAAAGCTGGCTCTGCCAGGGAATCCAGAATGGCATCAGTTCTAAAAGGCAAAGGATAAAATATATATATATATATATATATATAGAAAAGGCCCGGCGGCGTGGCCTAGCGGCTAAAGTCCTCACCTTGATCGCCCTGGGATCCCATATGGGCGCCGGTTCTAATCCTGGTAGCTCCACTTCCCTTCCAGCTCCCTGCTTGTGGCCTGGGAAAGCAGTCGAGGACAGCCCAAAGCCTTGGGACCCTGGATCCTGGCTCTGGATCGGCATAGCATCAGCCATTGCGTTCACTTGGGGAGTGAATCATTGGACGGAAGATCTTTCTCACTGTCTCTCCTCTCTGTATATCCGACTTTCCAATAAATAAATAAATCTTAAAAAAAAAAAAAAAAGGCAAAGGCCAGGTAGTGAGAAGTCAGGCTGAGCACCCATGTGTCATCAGGATGAGCAGCAATGTCCTCTATGGCCAGGTTGGGGAGGGTTACAGGGACCAGCCCCCAGCGATGAGCACAAGAGTGAGGCAGACAGATACATTCCAATGTATCCAAGGCTGTAGATAGTCATAATGGCTGCTGGTTTGGCATCAAAGATGTAATGTCAAATACATCACAATGGCTTAAGGTTGCACAATCGTGATGGCATATTTCAATGCCCACACTATTGGTAGTCTGTTGTTGTATGTTTTTCTGTCGACCTTATACATACGGATTATCTCTTATACCAGATTCATCAGGATTGGGATTGTAAACCAAAGACAGCATTTGGAGAAGAGGACTTTGGACATGGTCAGCACTGGTAACCACTGTGACTGCAGGCTCTCAAAACAGATACTACCGTTGCTGTTGATACCAGCATGATGTATTTTGGTTGTGAAAGCAAAGGGTCTTCCACTGGAAAGCAGATGGTCAGCAAGAAAACCCCTCTTCAATAAGGACTGTCATTTGGGGCCTGGAATGGTGGTCTGTCTGTGGGATGAATCATCACCCACAGCCTAGCACTGAGCAGGATTCTTCTGTATCTGCTCATCGCCATCCTCCCACTGCTGGCATCCAGGAGCCTGCTGGGGCAGCCTGCTGTGAGCTCCAGGTGGAGTATTCTTCAAGTGTTGATTAGATCCTGCTGCTGCTTCTGCATTCTAGTATATTTACTGAATTTCTGTATAGTTGTATCAAATGCTGAACTTTCCAAGTATAATTTTAAATTGCTCCTTTTCTCCTTTCTGTTCGGCAAGTTTTCTTTTCCCTCACATATTTTGCAGCTCTGTTTTCTACTGCACACATATTTTGAACTACTGTGTCTTTCTGGTGGACGCTTTCATTATGATGCTGTATCCATTTCTGTCCTTGGGGATTTCACTTGCTCTGAAATCCTTGCATGGTATTAGTCACTCCTCCTTCCTTTCAATTAATGTTTGCATGAAATATGTTTACACTATATTTAAGTTGCCTGCATCATTACATGTGAAGTGAGTTTTTCGCAGACATCATATAGCTGAGTCATTTTTAAAAATCATTGCCAATTTCATCTTACGATTGATATAAATGCTGTAATGTACATACATTTCCATTTACCATAATTGCCAATGTGTTAGGGCTTAAGTATTTTATGCTTAGTTTTGCTTTTGTGTGTGCTTTCATTTATCAAGACTAACAGAAATCTTCTGTTCACATCTTTACCCTGTTTTACTGTCTGAAAAATTGCACATTTAGAACCACATAAAGATGACATGATTTTTACTTTCATTATCAATTTAACTTTTAAAAACACAAAAGAAATTCCATTATGTGTTCCTATTTTTCTGTGTTCTTTCTTCCATCACTGGTATTTCATGTTTTGCTTTATTATTTCCTTTCTGCATAGAAACCTTCCTCAGCAATTGCTTTTGGTAGACCTCGTGGTGACAAATTTTGTCTGAGATGTTTTGGTTTCTCCTTCATCCCGGAAAGTTGTTTTCATGGAACATAAGCAACTGGATTTCAGCTGTTGAAACGTGTTGTTTCAACATGTCTTCTGCTGTTCTTCATGGTGGCTAGTAAAAAAATCTTCTGTCACTCCAACTGATGTTTCCTTGTACAGTGTTATTCCTTTTTTTTTCTTCTTTTTTAAAGATTCATTTATTTTTATTGGAAAGGCAGATATACAGAGAGGAAGAGAAACAGAGAGGAAGATCTTCTGTCTGATGGTTTGTTGCCCATGCGGCCGCAAAGGCTGGAGCTAAGCCAATCCGAAGCCAGGAGCCAGGAGCTTCTTCCAGGTCTCCCACATGGTGCACAGTCCCAAAGCTTTGGGCTGTTCTTGACTGCTTTCCCAGACCACGTGGGGCCACTGGGATTAGAACCAGGGCTTTTATGAGATCCCAGTGCATTCAAGGCGAGGACTTTAGCCGCTAGGCCACTGTGCCGGGCCTACTACTCCTTTTTTAATGTGTCATTCTTATTTGACTGCTATCTGTATCAGGTGTTTCAGGATGGATTTATTTCAGTCCAACTTGGAGGTGGGTTTTTTTTTTCAATGTGTAGATTCTCAAATTTTCCCAAGTTGAAGAGAATTCTTCAGCTGCTACTTCCATGAACACTTCCCTTTCTTCTAAATGTGCCAGTTCCATGAGGATCTGCTCAATTTTTCTCAGACTGTCCTGTTTTTCAGACTAGCTAAGTTCTATTGATCTGTTCTCAAATGGATTGATTTAATCTGCTGTTTACTGTATCAAAGCCATATACCAAGTTTTAAAATTTAGTTATTGTATTGTTCAGGTTTTAGCTCAATAATTGTCATTTAGCTCTAGTGATAATTTCTACTCCTTGATGAATTTTTCTTTTGAGAAAAATTCTAAATGATTAGGAAAGCATTTGTGAGATAGCTACTTTAATACTATTTTCAGATAATTCCAAGATTTGATTGATCTTTTTTTTCTGAAATCTGTTGTTTTTCTCATGCATGTTGTTATTTTCCTGGTTCTTACATGAATGACTTTTCTTTATCATAATCTTGGGCATTTTGGATTGCACATTGATTCTGGATCCATTTTCAAATAGTGTCCCTGTTGCTGTTTAGCACATGGGTGGCAGGCTACATACATTTATCTTCTCTGGATCTGACATCTCCTTGGTAAAACTGGAGTGCTGTCTTACATAGCCTTGCTATAAACAGCAGGTAGAAGTTCTTCTCTCTTTTTTTTTTTTTAAAGATTTATTTTATTTTTATTGGAAAGGCGGATATACAGAGAGGAGAGACAGAGAGGAAGATCTCCCGTCCGATGATTCACTCCCCAGGCGGCTGCAACAGCTGAAGCTGCACCAATCTGAAGCCAGGAGCCTCTTCCGGGTCTCCCACGTGGGTGCAGGGTCCCAAAGCTTTGGGCTGTCCTCGACTGCTTTCCCAGGCCACAGGCAGGGAGCTGGATGGGAAGCAGGGCCACCGGGATTAGAACCAGCGCCCGTATGGGATCCCGGGGCGTTCAAGGTGAAGACTTTAGCTGCTAGGCCACGCCGCCAGGCCCAGAAGTTCTTCTCTTGGGGCCTGGGTCACCTGGTCCAGGTCCCTAGGCCCACCTGCGTGGTGGGTTCCTGGTCAGGGATGTGGGGTCCACTGGAACTCAGGTTACCTGGTCTGGATTCTTGGGTCCACCTATGAGAACTGGTCCTCCTCAGTGTAAAGGATGGAGCACTAGATGGCAGGCCATGGTACACACAGAGGATATGGTAACACATTGGGGCCTGCAGAAGACATCTAGTACTATAGCAAAGAATGGAGAACACAACACAGGGAAAGCTATCGCAGCCAAATGATGACAGCAAATATCTGGGCAAATGAAGACTCTAAGTTTGACTATGTCAGTCAATGGACATTGGAAGGGTTTACTCATCCATGCACCAATTAGACTGATGCATTTCACAACTATCACATCCACCTGGGCAGAACCCTTGGAGCATGTACCACATTGAGACCCTGGATTGATACCAGGTAGTTACTCCCCATCCTTGGGTACTGGGGTGGTTGGGAGGCTGGGTATGGCCTCTCACCTTATCTCTCTCCTTCCCCCAGAAATGGGAAGAATAGAAATTTTGGAAACAATGCTCATACCCACATTTCCCTAACCCTGGATCCTTCCCACCCTGATCAATTATGCAAACATCACCTATATGTGTTCCTCTCTCTACTTGAGCCACTGTCAACTATTAGAGTGGGGTACCAACTGTGATCAATTTTCTGCCTTTGATTGGGGGGTAACCCCACCTTCCTGTGCAGTCTACTGATATTCCCTGATGGGAGAAATGCAGCATGGCCTTCTTCTGCCAGGTGGGGAATAAAAGGTTGGTTCCCCAATCAGGCCTGCTGACACCCTTCACAGTAGGTTTGGGAGCCTGCTGCCCACGGACAGGTTAGGGGTGAGTTAGATCTACTGAAATGCCAGAGGATGGAGTGCAGCTTTTGCACCAGCATCCAGCTGGGCCAGGGAGGTATTGACGACTGGGCTTTCTGATGTCAGGACATTCTTGTTTGCACTCTTTAGCTACAGAATCTAGGTTTTTTTAGTATACTGTTTTGTTTGTGCCTCTTTGTGGAGCTGTGTTAGAGATTTCTCCACTGCTCTGTCTGAAATTTGGGAGGAAATAAGGAAACCAAGGGAATTTACCAACATATCATGAGACTCCTTAGCAACCCACCTTCTCAAGCCATTCTATGCTTTCTGTGTTCAGATTTGTGATGCAAGACCTGGGAGGAATGGAACTACTCCCTCTTGATGGAATCAGAGGTTTTCTTATAAAGACTACCTTCAAAACTTGCTTAATTTATTGTTGTGGCTTCCCAGGTTATCAGAAGCCATAGATCATGTACTTTAACAGTAACCTTGACTGTATTCTACACAAATGTATACTAAGATACAGAAACAGACTACATCAAATCTATACATGATACAAGGAAACTTCAGGTTTCTAGTTCATCATGCAGGAAGTTGTCACTCTGTCCTAACAACAAGTAAAACAATCAAAACCCTAAACAAACCGAAGTCATTGAGGAAAATAGTGAGCCATCACTGAAGAACTGCTCAGAGCCAGTGCAATAGTCTAGTGGCTAAAGTCATGCCTTGCACACACCAGGATCCCTTATAGGCACTGGTTCATATTCCAGCTGCTCCACCTTCTATCCAGCTTCCTGCTTGTGGTCTGGGAGGGTGGTACAGATCAGCTGAAAGCCTTGGGACCTTGCTCCCCTGCTGAAAATCAGGTATAAATAAAGGAAGGACAAGAGACCCGGAAGAAGTTCCTGCCTTTGGATTGGCTCAGTTCCAGCCATTGTGGTCGCTTGGGAAGTAGGCCAGCAGATGGAAGATATTTCTATTACAATAAAGATGGAAGATATTTTTATTACAATAAAAATAAAGCTTAAAAAAATAAAAACTGCTCAAACTTAGTGTGGACAACTGGGCCAAAAACTCCAAGGGTCCATTCACACAGGACCCTCATGCTTCTGAGAGTTTCACCTTTAGGACCTCTGCCAGGTTCTCACAGTGACTATCCGAGGAAAATCCCTACAGACTCCTGGAAGGTGGAGGAGAAAAGTAATTATTCTGAAATACATCAGAGCTTTCACAAAGTAAATGAAAGAAAACAAAACAGAAAAAACAAATCTTGAAAGAAACTAGAGAAAAGGCAAGAATCTGATCTCTTCAAAATCATGCAAAAAGGGAGTAAAGTGAAAGTTTTTGGGAAAAACATCACTAATTTGGGAATTTATGCTCTGTGAAATTATCCTTCAAAAGTGAGGAGGCTAGATATTTGATCTAACAGTTAAGATGTTGGGTAGATGACTGCCTTCCATTTCAGAGTGTCTAGTTTTGGTTCTTAACTACAGCTCCTGCTTCTAGCTTTCTACTCAATGCAGACCCAGGGAGGCAACAATCGCTCAGGTTGTTGGGTCCATGCCACTCATGCAGACGACTTGGATTGATTTCCTGGCTCCTGGCTCGGAGCTGGCCTGATTATGGTGGGCATGTGGGGGAGTGAATCAATGTATTGGAGCCCTCTACCTAACTGCTTCTGAAATAAACTTTTTTTTTTTTTAAAGCAAAGATGAAATGCCATCTCGGACAAATAGAAACCAAGTGATTTGCTGCCAGTAAGACCCACTTCTCATGAAATGTTAAAAAAAAGTTGGGTTTTGGGCCCGGCGCGGTGGCGCAAGTGGTTAAGTCCTCGCCTTGCACGCCCGGGATCCCATATGGGCGCCAGTTCTAATCCCGGCAGCCCCGCTTCCCTTCCAGCTCCCTGCCTGTGGCCTGGGAAAGCAGTTGAGGACGGCCCAAGGCTTTGGGAACCTGCACCCGCGTGGGAGACCCGGAAGAGGCTCCTGGCTTTGGATCGGCATAGTATCGGCCCGTTGCGGATCACTTGGGGAGTGAATCATCGGACGGAAGATCTTCCTCTCTGTCTCTCCTCTCTGTATATCTGCCTTTCCAATAAAAAATAATAAAAATAAATCTTTAAAAAAAAAAAAGTTGGGTTTTTTGTTTGTTTGTTTTTGTTTTTTAAGTTGGGCCTAGCATGATAGCTCAGATGCGAATCCTCACTTTCTAAGTGCCAAGATCCCATATGTGTGTGGTTCCTGCTGCTCCACTTCCCTTCCAGCTCCCTGCTTGTGGCCTGGGAAAGCAGTGGAGATGGTCTGAAGCCTTGGAACCCTGCATCTGTGTGGGAAACCCAGAAGAAACTTTTGGCTCCTGGCTTCCGATCAGCTCAGCTCTGGCCATTGCAACCATCTGGAGAGTGAAATCAGTGGATGGAAGATCTTTGAAAGTCTGATCTGTCTTTCCAGCAAAAATCAATAAATCTTGAAGAAAAAAGTTTTTTTTTTTTAGGAGAAGGAAAATGGCTTAGGTTGAAATTTAGATATAAATAAAGGGCAAGTAAGAATAAATGAGAGTGGAGTTCGGTCCTTGGGCTCTGGGGCAACTGACGCTCCTTGCAGTGTGGCTACTGTGGGGGGTGCCCCTGCCGGGTCGGACCCAATGCGGGGGACTCACGCCAAAGACACTGCCACAAGGCAGTGAACGAGTCCTCGGCCTCCCCCAGGACCCAAGAGAGCTCTTCCCTCAGGGTAAGTCCGCCATGAGGGAACTTGGGAACTGGGTGGAAATTCCTAGCTCCGCCCAGCTGCTAAGACCATGCGGCTGGGGGAGTTTGGGAGGAGTTCGGTCCTTGGGCTCTGGGGCAACTGACGCTCCTTGCAGTGTGGCTACTGTGGGGGGTGCCCCTGCCGGGTCGGACCCAATGCAGGGGACTCACGCCAAAGACACTGCCACAAGGCAGTGAACGAGTCCTCGGCCTCCCCCAGGACCCAAGAGAGCTCTTCCCTCAGGGTAAGTCCGCCATGAGGGAACTTGGGAACTGGGTGGAAATTCCTAGCTCCGCCCAGCTGCTAAGACCATGCGGCTGGGGGAGTTTGGGAGGAGTTCGGTCCTTGGGCTCTGGGGCAACTGACGCTCCTTGCAGTGTGGCTACTGTGGGGGGTGCCCCTGCCGGGTCGGACCCAATGCGGGGGACTCACGCCAAAGACACTGCCACAAGGCAGTGAACGAGTCCTCGGCCTCCCCCAGGACCCAAGAGAGCTCTTCCCTCAGGGTAAGTCCGCCATGAGGGAACTTGGGAACTGGGTGGAAATTCCTAGCTCCGCCCAGCTGCTAAGACCATGCGGCTGGGGGAGTTTGGGAGGAGTTCGGTCCTTGGGCTCTGGGGCAACTGACGCTCCTTGCAGTGTGGCTACTGTGGGGGGTGCCCCTGCCGGGTCGGACCCAATGCGGGGGACTCACGCCAAAGACACTGCCACAAGGCAGTGAACGAGTCCTCGGCCTCCCCCAGGACCCAAGAGAGCTCTTCCCTCAGGGTAAGTCCGCCATGAGGGAACTTGGGAACTGGGTGGAAATTCCTAGCTCCGCCCAGCTGCTAAGACCATGCGGCTGGGGGAGTTTGGGAGGAGTTCGGTCCTTGGGCTCTGGGGCAACTGACGCTCCTTGCAGTGTGGCTACTGTGGGGGGTGCCCCTGCCGGGTCGGACCCAATGCGGGGGACTCACGCCAAAGACACTGCCACAAGGCAGTGAACGAGTCCTCGGCCTCCCCCAGGACCCAAGAGAGCTCTTCCCTCAGGGTAAGTCCGCCATGAGGGAACTTGGGAACTGGGTGGAAATTCCTAGCTCCGCCCAGCTGCTAAGACCATGCGGCTGGGGGAGTTTGGGAGGAGTTCGGTCCTTGGGCTCTGGGGCAACTGACGCTCCTTGCAGTGTGGCTACTGTGGGGGGTGCCCCTGCCGGGTCGGACCCAATGCGGGGGACTCACGCCAAAGACACTGCCACAAGGCAGTGAACGAGTCCTCGGCCTCCCCCAGGACCCAAGAGAGCTCTTCCCTCAGGGTAAGTCCGCCATGAGGGAACTTGGGAACTGGGTGGAAATTCCTAGCTCCGCCCAGCTGCTAAGACCATGCGGCTGGGGGAGTTTGGGAGGAGTTCGGTCCTTGGGCTCTGGGGCAACTGACGCTCCTTGCAGTGTGGCTACTGTGGGGGGTGCCCCTGCCGGGTCGGACCCAATGCGGGGGACTCACGCCAAAGACACTGCCACAAGGCAGTGAACGAGTCCTCGGCCTCCCCCAGGGCGGCCAGTGCACCACATGGTGCCAGGCATTGCCTGCTGGCCGCCCGGAAGGGCAAACTCTGGGGTTTTCAAGATATGTAGTTGCTGCCTGGGGTCACTCATGACTAAGACTAGGTTGAGTGTAGGTGCAAAGTGAATTTTCGGGTATTCTCAGTGACAGGGTCATGAAAGATTTAAGCAGGCAAGGGGACCAAGACCTAATGGTTTGGGGGAAGTGTCCAGAAGATAATTTTAGTAAGACAGATGCAACAGCTCAATTATGAATACAGAGATGGGATATTAGTATAGAACATCACTGATCACCACATACTAGCCCACACCGAAGCTATGGATGGGGGCCTCTTTGGCAGTGTTGGGTACCATTGCCCGACTGAGTGTTGGAGGTGTGGAGTGGTCACATTTGGCAGGATCAAGACACTCTCCAGCACACAAGAGAACTTGGGCTGGGGGTAGGCTCTGTGGGGTTGTGTGGGCCCAACCCTTTGGAATACAAGTCCCCCGGGTTAGTTCCCAAGCTGGGGTTGCAATGGTCTAAGCTAGGTGTGACCACGCCATCTGCCATCACTCATGGGTAAAGGAATCCACAACAGTCAGGGTAGGTCAAGGCAGCAGCACCCAAATGTGCATCTTTAAACAAGATGTGGGGTGGGCCGGGCTGCCACTGGAAGGGGGCAGAATGGGCAGGGCTGAACAAACCTTAACTCACAAGTAACAACAGAAATCAGGTTGGAGCACAGCTCATGCCAGGTAGGTCCTTGCACATACTGATCTGTGTGAGGCAGAGGCACTAAGCCACAGCATCCAAGGGGCCACGACAAGTGAGGGGCTCTGCCAAGCGGAGACAGAACAACCACCGGCCTACACCTGCTCTATGGCAGGGCAGAGGCCCGGTTGGGGAAATAACGGGACACCCTAGCTGGGTTGAGTTTCCCACCAAGGAGCGCATGGGCTGGAACTGAGGCTACATTCTGATCAGGATACGATCGTAATCTCACTTGGCACAATTGTGGACTGGGATGGGAAGCACCAAGCCAGGCCAAATTCCAACACCATCTGGTGCTCTGGAGGACCAGGGAGGGTTGTGTGACAGACTAGGTTAGGTCTCAGCCCTTACTGAACCATGTGTGAGCTGGGTAGGGGTATGGAAGAGCCATGGATGGGTTGAAATATCCAACAACAAGAACCAGCTTGGGTCGGAGGCCAGGCAGGAAAAGCCACTGTTCCTCCTAGGATAGCAGGCGAACTGAGTAGTGCCGGCTCATGGACCCACTGGTATGCGCGAAAACTGGCATTGGGAGAGGTTCTGGTGGAGGAGCCTGGGCAACTTCTCTGGCAGGACACAGTCCCATGCAGGTAAGCGCAAGAAGCACAATAGGGAACAACCCAGAACAGGCAATGAAAATTATCCCACTGGCATACACATGGCATGGGTTGGGGGCAGACCAGCCTGAATCTGTTCACATTACCTTCTGGTGAATCCGAGCACCAGAACAGAGTGTGGGCCGAGCCAGGTTCGGTTGCAACACATACCAGTACACAACAAGTAATGCCAAGGTGAGATGAGCCGTACCAGATGTGGCTGCAGCACACAAACAGCACATGTGACAATCAGGGAGGAGGCAAAGCCAACAGGGGAACGTGGGCACCCCTGCTGGATAACTACTTCCATTGGAAAGTGTGAATGCGGATGGGGGCAGTTCAGACTAGGCAGGGCTATAGCACCTGTGGGCCTCACGGTGAGCTGACTGTTCTGACTGGTGCAAGTTAAAATTAGAGTGGGTTGAGGGGTGTTTGGGCTTAGCCACAGCGTTAACTGGCAGAGGCTGGTACTAGGAGCCAATTCTGACAAGTCAAATGCCAAAACTACCTGGAGACTGCATACTCTGGGAGTGGGTGTGGCCTAGTAGGGAAATAGTGGGCACCTCCCTCAGGGTTACCACCCTCACTGGACAGCATGAAACCCAGGCTAGGAGCAGGGGTGGCTTGACAGAAAGGCACCTGCCAGTGGGTGTATGGGCTGGATAATAGGTTGGTTGGGTTGAACCAGGCTTCAATGTCCATTGACGTGTGCGAGAGCTAATTGGGATGTGGGACAGACTGGACAAGCCTGCAGTGCATACTGGCAAGCATGGGAACCAGGGTAGGGGGCAGAACTGGTAGGGGTTTTGGGGAGTCGCCCCAACTAGGCTGTAGCTCCAACTGGTTTGCATGAAGACCGAGTATGAAGTGGGTAGAATCGAGCTGGACTACAACACCCATTGGTTCACAAGGAAGACAGGGCTGGAAGCCAAACGGACCCAGCAATCGCAACGACCAGCATATGCATAAGCTGATTGGTGTGACAACAGTGTTGGAGTCTGTACTAGCAAACTCACTCAAGAATCAGATCTGGGATCAACTCAGATGAAGTTTCTTTGGATATTTCTCGAACTGAACTGCTGATCTTGGAACCCCAACCATCAAGAGACTGTCAGCCAGTAGACTCTGAATAGGTTTCATTACGTTTGGGACGGAGAGATTGGCAGCAATCCAGAACTGATGAACTATCAAAACTGTATGAGCAGGACCCTTGGAGCGCGCCTCATGTTGGGGATCGGGGATGGGTGGGAGGTAGGGTGGGGCTTTCCCCTTTGTTACTCCCCTAACCCTAGATACATGGCAAAATGATTATATTAGTGTGGAAACAATGATATTACCCACTTTCACCCTGTAGCCCGTGACCCTTTGTACCCTAATAAACTAAGATTATTAAAAAAAAAAAAAAACATAGAATAAATGAGAGTAAAACAAAAACCTATAGGAGTGGATACCGCAGTACAGAGCAGCATGCAGCCACCTGGGATGCTTGCATCCATACCAGAGTGCTTGGGTGAAGTCCTAGCTATTCCGTATTTGCAAATCAGCTTTCTGAGAATGTGCTGGGAAGTCCCTGGGTTCCTGTCACTCGTGTGGAACACATGGATGGTGTTCCTGGCTCCTGGCTTCAGCCTGGCCCATTCCTGGCTGTTGCAGGCATTTGGGGACCAAACCAACAAATGCAAAATCTTTTCCTAGCTCTCCCTCTCTGCCACTACATGTTTCAAATAAATTATACTCTTAACTGATCTGAAATATGCAAATTTTTTTCAAAATAATAATAGTAGCAAAGTATTCAATGACCATAGCTTACATATAAATGAATTAAATGACAGCAATGGTAGAAGGGACATGAGGGAAGAATTAGGAATACCTTACTTTCAAGTAGGTGTGGAGAACATCTGGAATCATTAGTTCTGACCCTGTGAAGGCAACTGCACGTGGGACTCAGAATCCAGTGAATCCATAACAGCCTAATTTTGTATGCTGATTATATCATGTGTCCCACAAATGATATTATAAATATGCAAATGATCCTTGGCAGAAAAAAAAAAAAAAAGAAAAAAGGTTTCCCATCTGTGTATTTATACTATCCATGAGGTGGTACAGTGCTATTTTAAAATGGACACGAATTAGTTATTAATGTATACTGCAAACTCTAGAGCAATAAGTTTAGAAGGAGAGTGACATAACCGGAAATAATTGTACCTTTCACATCTATAGGCTTGTTTAGAGAGTAGTTTAAAAATTATGCTTTCTTAAAAATTTTACAAGTGAAGTGGTACAGAGAGCAAGTTTTTAAAATAAAGGCTTAATTTGGTTAATATTTTTGCCTAAGTTTGAAGTGCTGTGGTAGTGTTAAATTTTGTGAATTTCAGTCCATGCTTCTATTAACAACCTACACTACCCATAATAAATTATCATTTATTCTAGCAAGAATCACAAGTTAACATGTAGTCATAAAGCATAAATTCGTCTTTTTGAGATCCAGTGACTTGCAGGTCCTGGGGTTGAAAAAATCTGCATTAAAATGCTAGCTCAATGGCTAAATCCTCACCTTGCTGGCCTGGGTCCCTGTATAGGTGCCAGTTTGTGTGCCAGCTGCTCCACTTCCCATCCAGCTCCCTGTTTGTGGCCTGGAAAAGCAGTGGCTCCAAGCTTTAGGATTCTACACCCAGGCTGAAGAGATAAGCTCCTGGCTCTTGGCTTTGAATTGGCTCAGCTTTAGCCATTGTCACCATTTGGGGAGTGAACCAATACATGGAAGATCTTTTTGTCTTTCCTTCTCTTCATATATCTGATCTACTTTTCCAAAAATAAATAAATGAACAAAGAAAATTAAAAAAAAAAAAGCTAGCTCTACCATTCAACAGTTACGTAACATTGGATAAATTACTTATTCCCATTGTGCCTTGATTTTTTTTTTAAAAGGACGATCCTTTTTTTTTCTTATTTATTTATTTATTTATTTATTTATTGGAAAGGCGGATATACAGAGAGGAGAGACAGAGAGGAAGATCTTCCGTCCGATGATTCACTCCCCAAGTGAGCACAACGGGCCGATACTATGCCAATCTGAAGCCAGGAGCCTCTTCTGGGTCTCCCACGCGGGTGCAGGTTCCCAAAGCTTTGGGCTGTCCTCGACTGCTTTCCCATGCCACAGGCAGGGAGCTGGAAGGGAAGCGGGGCTGCCAGGATTAGAACTGGCGCCCATATGGGATCCCGGGCGTGCAAGGCAAGGACCTTTAACCACTTGCGCCACCACGCCGGGCCCTGCCTTGATTTTTTGATCTGTAAAGTGGGGTTGTAATGAAAATGCTATTTCCTTGAAAAGGCTATTTTGATGATTGTCATAATCACACAATTAAAGCAGAATGCCTAAGAGCTGGCGTGGTGGCATAGCAAACTAATGTTTGGCCTGTGGCAACGGCAACCCACGTGGGCACCAGTTCCTCTTCTAGTTGCTACACTTCCAATCTAGCTCCCTAGGAGAGGATGGCCCGACATCTTAGGACCCTGCACCCCCTGGAGAGTCAGGCAGCCGATGAAAAATCTGCCTCTAATTCTTTCAAGTAAAAAGAATTTAAAAAAATAAAGCAGAGTGCTAGCACAGTTTAGATGCTCAATAAATAGAATTAAAGATAAACAAAGCCTTAAGAACAACAAAAATCTCTCCGCCTTTCCATGATGAGGAAGTAATGATTCAGTCCAATTGTCTCGGATGAGGGAAGCCGTGCTGTCTGGCCCTGACTGGTAGATGTTATTTAACAAGCACTGGCAGCCCTGTAATTTTAGACCAGGGAAGAACTTCAGGGTCATGTGTCCTATACATCCCATTTTCTAGGTAGGGAAACTGAGGCTGGGGAAGGGTTGAAGGAGTTACTTCACTCCAAGATCTCAGTGCTCAGCACCCTTCCTGGAGAAGCATGCCAAGGAGCAGGCAAAAAGACAACCTGACCTCAGAAAGAAAAAGATGCAGAGAGTTAAACCTGAGCAAGAGCCCCGAAAGGTCTGCAACTCTGCAGGCTGAGCGCAGGGTGCAGGGCAACACGTGGGTACCGTCTTCTTAGAGATCTGCCACGAGATCTATGGTGGGAACCAGATCATTAGGGCCTGCTTTCCAGAAGTGGGGACAGGTACAATGTGGAGAGCTTCACTGCCCAGGAAAAGCTGCCATCTGCAGACATCAGCAGAGCTGGGAGAAGGGGTTGACGCATACAATAGAAACACATCGCTAGGAATGCCGCCTGTCTCATTCCCAAGATGAGGTTATCACAGTGAGCAAGTGTCCTTCACCCAGTCAGTAAAGAGGCACTGAAATGAGAACATGCTCCACACCACACAGGAGATACAACAGCAGAAAATATACAGATCGATCAGGAATTTTTACCTGCTGCTGCAACTTCAAACTCATCACAGACATGACTCCAGAAAATATTTCCGATGGATATTTTTTTTAACTGAAAATAATGAAAACAGTTTTACATACCTTTGTCTTCAATTCAGTAATTCTCCACATCACATCTTGTTAGTTTATCCCTATATTTGTATTAGCCACAAGTTACAATGAAATCAGAGCAGGGTGTGGGTGTGGGGTCTGGTACTGTGGCAGATCCAGGGGAAGCCTCTGCTTTCAACAGCTGGATCCCCTATCAGAGATCAGGGTCAAGTCCTGGATGTCACGCTTGCTGCCAGCGTGCTGGGAGAGACGGCCACCACTCATGTGACAGACCCAGTTGGAGTTCCTGGTGCCTGGCTTCAGCCTGGCCCAGCCCCAGCTAAGGTGAGCATTTGGGGAGAAAACCAGTAAATGGAAGAGCTCTTTCTCCCTTTCAAACCAATCCATTAATCCTTCTTATGATTATTATTTGAAAGGTAGAGTTACAGAGGGGAGGAGAGACAGAGAGAGATCTTTCTCTGGCTGGTTCACGCCCTAAACTGGCACAACAGCTGGAGCTTCTTCCCCGTCTGCCACGCAGGTGCAGGGGCCCAGGGACTTGAGACATCCTCCATTGCTTTCCCAAGCCAAAAGCAGGCAGCTGGGATACGAACCACAGCTCAAATGGGCTCCTGATGCCACAGAGGGAGGCTTATCCTACTATGCCATGGCACTGGATCCCCACAGTGCCTCTATGTATTGGAACAGGACACAGGAAAAATTTCTGGAAATTCACTCCAAGCGTTGAAACAAAGTTTGTTTTTGTTAAACTCGGGTTTTGAGATTTCATGGAATTTTTTTGTTTCAGTTTATTTGTACTCTCTAATTTTCCCTACCATGAATATGACCTTTGGATAAGATACAAGGTGGGTCTTTCTCCCCTTTTTGGCTAAACAATCTGCAGTTGCTCTGAAAATGAAACTCCCCCTTGCTTCACTAGCAGCTCTGAGAACCACAGGTTTCTGCTTAGAGCACACACAGGACTGGGAAAGCCAGCAGTCAAGAGGAACACCAACTCATTTTTCCTGCCTTATGGCTAAAGCTGAAGCCTCTTCTCCAGCTTGTTTATTCTCCTTTCCTTCAGCAAATAATCAGAGCGCTCTTTAACCTGGGATGAGTAAGCCACTGCGCCAAGGCAAAGTAGTCCACCCAGATCTGGGAGCTAACGATCAACTTGAGCAAACAAAGTGCAAACTGGAAAAGCGGGCTGGGTTATAGAAAAAGTCTCAATAAAGCCTTGGAGAACATACTCGAATGTTCTCAGTAAGACCAAGACACAGCATGGCCTGTAGATGGGAGAATGCCATGAGATGCCACACCCAAGAACCCAGGCGACCGGCTAGGTCTTCAAACTCTAGGTGATGAGTCAGTTGATCACTTCTGACCAGTGGATAATAAATAGCAGCTGCTACCTGTGCCAGGCATTGCAGCTGGCAACTACCCCTAACCACTCTATTAAGGGGGGAAAAAGGTGATTGGGCTTATCAAAGATCCAAGGAGCCAAAGGAAGACCCAGTGTGAAGATCTATCTGGATAACTGGGAGGTGCACAGCTCAGAAGGGAAAAACCTGGGGGTGGGGGTCGCAAGTGCAGGCGGTGGGTGAAGCCAGCAGCTTCTAGGGTTGTCTTGGGTGGGAAAGCAGGGATTTCAGTTTCTCTGTGTGTTTGAGGGTCATAACACCCATGGAAGACAGCAATATTTTGGGGTAATTTCTGGAGCTGGACGTTTTACAGTTTAGTGCTGCAAGAATCAGGGCCATCTTCCCAGGAAGAAGCGGAGAAGGCAAAACGGGGGTGGGTGGGGAGGAGAGCTGCTTAATAGCAGGAGCCGGATTACCCTGAGGCCGATCATCAGACCAGCATCAGACCGGCCACACCAGCGTGGCTGCCACTGGCCACAGCACTTATGTACCTCATCCAGCCTAACCACCAGGTGCGGGGCTACTCATATCCAAATATAAGGACACTGAGACTCAAAAAGGCTTATCACCTTAATTTAAAGGGGAAAAAAAAAAAGCTTACCCCGTTGCCCAGCTCTGTTCTAGTCAGAAACAGGGCCTGCCTTCACGGTGGTACTGAAGTGGTGGGGAAGCATAAAAAAGTAAAAATCGTTTGTGCCACGGCTAAGTGGCGCGGCAGTCATCAAGCACGACGCTCTGATATGGTGGGGCCACGAGGCAGGCAGCGCGGGGAGCTGACCGGCGTGGTCACGGGAGGAAGCCGAGGCCGTGGCGAGGCCGGCGGGCGGGATGCTCCCGAGGCGGCCATGCTCAGGCTGAGTGGACAGGCCCTGGTCCAGGGTTCCCTGGAGGCCGGGCCCGGCCGCCCCGCGCCGCTTTCGACCACTCCCCGACCGTCAGGAGAGCTTCGACGACAAGGGCACAAGCGCCACAAGTGGCGGCCGCGTCAGGCAGCGTGTGGCCTCCCGGGCGTGGCCCGCAGCTCCCCGTCACGGGTCGCCACCGGGGCGGAGTCCAGCCACCAGAACCTGGGACTGAGCGACCCGTTTCCCTCCCAGGCGACATCCTGAGTGCGGACTAGGGCCAAGTCTGACTGAGGAGAACGGCCTCCCTTTCCGCCCCCGCTTCCCTCTCAAGGATTCCCGGAAACCACTTGCTTCTCCAGACACGCTCACCAAGGCTCCCCCTCCAACAGCGAGTGCGTTGGTTTGGACCTTCGTCCTGGATTGGCTGAAGACTTTTACGCCTCGCTCCGCGATTGGAGGACGCGGGCTTTTTCCATGGTCTACGAAGCCATTGGCCTGCTCTCCTGGCTTCGGGGCGGGGTGGCGAGGGACGGTTTCCACCCCCTTGTTTACGGGGCGCGTAGTTGTAGCGCTCTCCGCCCGCCGGGGCCGTCACCCAAGTTCCCTATTTTAGCTCCCGGGACCAATTGGGCTTTTGCCTCGCCCTCGTCCTCTCCCCGGCCGAGTCTGAGTGGTACAGTCCACGCCTTGGGAGCCGGCAGTCGTCGCGTTCCTCCGCCCACGCCCGCCGGGCTGGTGCCCCCTTCTCCGGGGCGTGCGTTTGGTACGGCCCGCGCCGCCTCTGTCGCCGGCCGGGGGTAGCTGCGCCCCTCTCAGTCGGCGGCGCTTGGTGTCGCCCGGGAGAACCAGGTCATCGGTCCGTTCCCGTGAAAACAAAAACAATCGGCGGCGCCGCGGCGGGCGGCGGGACGCAGCGAGCCGGGGACGCGGAGCCGGGTTGGGGCCGGGCGAGCGGGAGCGGCGGCGCGGAGCACCCCGGGGGCCATGGGGCAGGCGGGCACACGCTGCGCGGGGCTGCCCCGGCGCCGCGGCTAACGCGCCCGCGCCGCTCGCCTTGGGGGACGAGGAGCAGCAGGACGCGGCCTCGGCTGGGCCCGGGCCGGACGGCAGCGAACACCCGGGCGCCGGCGAGCCGAGCGCCGCCTCCGGCATGGATCAGTGCGTGACGGTGGAGCGCGAGCTGGAGAAGGTGCTGCACAAGTTCTCCGGCTACGGGCAGCTGTGCGAGCGCGGCCTGGAGGAGCTCATCGACTACACCGGGGGCCTCAAGCACGAGATCCTGCAGAGCCACGGTAGGGCGGCCCGGCCGGGTGGGCGCGCGAGGGGGCACCCACCCCAGCCCCCCTGGGACTCTGCTGCTCACCTTTCCCGGTTGACCCGGACTCGGTCGCCGCGATCCCGCAGTTGGTGGGGCTTCCGAGCGCGGGCTCGGGCCCACCTGGAGACGTGGGTGGGTGGGCGGCCTTGCCGCACCTGCAGACTGCCGCCCGGGATGTGGGGTGCTCCCGCGGGACCCCAGGAGGCCGAGGGACGACGGGAGGACCCTTTGCCTCTCCAACCCAGTCTCGGTCCTTTCTGGCCTTTTTTTTTTTTTTTTAAAGAGGTGTGTGGATGGGAGTGCGGCGGGGGAGGAGGGAGGCTGGAGTTTATTCTTAGCAGTGGGTTAATGGGACAGTCGCTCCGGCCACTTCCTCCTCCTGGTCCTCAGCCCGGCGTGGCCGTCCCTGCTCCCGGACCATCTGCTCCCGAGGCCCAGGAAGTCGAGCGTGCACACTGGAGTGTGTGTTGTAGGGGTCCTTCTGTGCCTGCTCAGCTTTGTGGAGTTTGTCTCAGCTCTTTTGCTTAAAATGGTTTCATGGTTTACTCCAGGTAGGCCCTTGGGGACACTTTGGTTCGCCAGAGTTAACTTGAGGAAGCCTTTTGGCAAGGGGTTGTGTTTTTGGTTTAAAGACGATGGTTAACATGAAAGTAGCCACAGGGATGTTCGCTTTCTGATCCTGGAGTGAAGGAAGGGCCTGTGTGGAATGGGCTTGTGCTAGAGGCTGGGGAGGGGCCTCCTGTACTAGAAATCCAGGCTGGTGGCTCCGATGCCAGGCAGCTGAGGTGAGGGCTTGGCAGACACCACCATTCTTCTACCCCTTCCATTCTTACACTCTCCATTCCTCTACACCTTCCTCGCCCTGGGTGTCAGTTGAGGGTGAGTCCACCACCAGGCTCCTTATTCTAGACACAGCAGTCACTTCTGAACTCCAGGAAAGAGGCAGACCTGTGCCTGGAGGCTGTAAGATCCTGACATGGAGAGGACATGATGGCAGGAGCTGAGCTCCACTGTGGAAAGCCACAGGCGCCTGGGTGACAGTGATGGAGCTGGTGGGGACACAGAGGTGAGGTGTGGAGTGCGGTGGAAATCGGGCGTTCTGAACATGTCAGGGAGTGGCAGGCCTTCACAAAGGCAGGCCCAGGGTGTGGGAGATGTGCCGGTCCAAGCGTCTTCGGAAACCCGGGCTGACTGAGGAACAGGAGGGAATCAGTTGGGTAGCCAGGAGGAAGGCTGGCCTGGAGTCACCCCCACCTTGAACTTGGGTCAGGGCAGAGCCTACAGAAGCAGTTGTTCTGTTGGGGGGTTTGAATGTCCGTGACCCTCTTGGAATCCCTCAGCAAGGCCAGACCCCTGGAAGTTAAGAAGAAAATTCAGTGTGTTCTGCTACAGCGGCTAAAAGGAAGAAACTGGTGGGGCAGAGAGTGAATGAAAGGGCCTGGGTGTGGCCCTGAGGGGTTGGCTGGACATGGCAAAGATGGACAGTTGAGGACCTGTATTAGGAGATGTTGGTTTAAGGGGAGCGTGATGGTGAGCTTTGTTTCAGGTCATCTGGGGCCAGTCCCAGATGGGCAATACCGCGCTGAGGAGTGGCTCTGCAGGGATTGGCTGCCTCCCGGAAACCTCCGAGTTGGTGGCTGGTGAGCCCCGAGCCACGCTGCGCTCGTGCCTGCTTAGGCAGTCTCAGTGATGGCAGCTGTTTGTTCCCATGTTCAGCCTCTTGTCTACCAAATTACCCATCTTCGGTTGCTGTCTGATTTCCTCTAAGTCTTTGAGAATAGGATTGACTATAGGTAATTCTAAAACATGGAATGATATATAGACCTCAGGTACTAAGTCTGCTCTCTGAACTCAGGTCTTCCTTTCGGTGTTCTTGGAGAACATAAATAAACATGCTTTGGTATCTGGGTTACAGTATTTTTCAAAGCAGACTGTTTTCAAATGAAAGCTCACTGCAGGCCAGGTGGTGGATAACACATTTGATCTGAAATCCCTCCAAGGTGTCCCTGCTGAAAACTGAGTTAGGAATTAGGTTTTCAGGTTTAAAAGGGAATTTTTAGGGCCTCTGAATGTGTCAGTCTAGGCAGTCTGCAGGCTCCTCTGACCTGGGAAAGTGTGGTAATAGGTTCACACGAGCGAGGTGCGGATGCAGTAGGACTTTGGGGGTTGTGCAGATTCCAGCTCGTCCATGATCCTATCTGGGACGCATCATTGCATCATCCTGCTGAGTAGCCATGGGTTTCAGAAAGATCCTTCAGCTAATGTAAGGGGAATGAGTTCCATTTAGGAGAGTGAATTATGCGTTCAAAGGTGTAAGTGTTTTGCCCTCTAAGGTGGTGAGCATTTAGTAAATGAGCACCTAGGATGGTTTGGGACCCAGGACGGGAACTGACTGTACATAAACGGCATGAAGTTTGTAAGCTTTTTGTGCTCTTACTCTGTAAAGAGGAGTTCTGCTGGACCCTGATCCTTTTCTCTTCCTGGAAAGTGACACTTGGGCTACTGCCCCAAACCACAGCAGGTGGTAGATAGGGTGGGAGTGATCCATGGAAGTGGTCCAGAGCGTGCCCTAGGTCAAAGCGAGGGAGAGCTTTGCTGGCCCTCCTTGGGTCTGCGCTGGGATGTTGCCCTGGGAAAGCACTGCTGTGGCATTCATTCCCCGTCATTGCCTCCAAGAGCTGGGACAGGACCAGGCTGAAGCCAGGAGCCCAAATAAATCCAGGTCTCCCATGAGGGTGGCAGGGACCCAAGCACTCAAGCCGTGCGCTGCTGCCTCCCAGGGTGGGCACTGGCAGGAAGCTGCCGATGGAAGCAGAGCTGGAACCAGAACCCAGTGTCCCTGATGTGAGGCGTGGACGTCCCAAACAGTGTGGTCATCACTGCACCAAATGCCCGTTTGCAGTGTGCCATGTTTAAACTAAATTTGCCCTCTGGAATTGTATTGAGCTTTGAGCCTTGATCTTAATCGTTTTTGTGGGGCTTTGGGTTCTCCTAATGTCTCTAGCTCTGAGGGGTGAGGAGAGACCTTTTGTCACATTCCTTGTGAGCATGAGGTCTGGTTTGATTTAAGATGCAGGGTGGCTGAGGCTGGGCAGCCTAGCATGGTCCCTGCTTAATGTGAGTCGTGGCCTGGTGCTCCTGAGGCGTCGCTCACACCTGCACTCTCTTACTTGACAGCTGCAGTAGTGATTTTCCTCAACTAGATTTATTCTCATTCTAAGCAGGATATTTGTGAAGATATAAATTTGATTTGCTTATGCCTAAGAAACTAAATAGTGACCTCACAGCTACAGAACTGTTAAAGTGGTAGTGCGTGAAGCAGCTGGAGTTCATTTCACAGCAATGGAGTGAGCATGCGCTATGTAAGGAAGTTTGGTGGTTTGACTTCTCTTTATGCCTTTAGCATTTCCTTTCTATCGGGAATTTTTTGTTGGTTCTCGTTAGCACTTCTGTGGTGGCAGGGGTAACAGAGCAATTCTGTATGTTATGTATATGTTTGTGTAGCATGTATTGCTGGATTGATGGTTGGTAAATCCTTTTTTCCCCTGAAGATGTTAGTGTTGTAGTTGTACTTGCTGTGATTTAGACATTGTCTGATATCACTTTGCAAGTTGGTAAGCTCATCACTAGGTAGATTAGCATTTAAAATGTTCTTCTCTGTGTAGTGTTATTTTCAGTAGTGAAACTCACTTAAGCCATGATTTAAAAAAAAAAATTTTTTTTATTGGAAAGTCAGATACACAGAGAGGAGGAGAAACATAGAGGAAGATCTTCCATCTGATGGTTCACTCCCCAAGTGGCCACAACAGCCAGAGCTGAGCTGATACAAGGCCAGGATCCAGGAACCACCTCTGGGTTTCCCACATGGGTGCAGGGTCCCAAGGCTTTGGACCGTCCTTGACTGCTTTCCCAGGCCACAGGCAGGAAGCTGGATGGGAAGTGGAGCTGCCGGGATACTAACCGGCACCTATGATATCCCAGCGCATGCAAGGCAAGGACTTTAGCCACTAGGGTATCACACCAGGCCCAAACCATGACTTCTAGCTCTACTTCTGCCTTCATTGAATCAAAGAATATATTGGAAATATGGTTAATAGTTGTAGAACCACTTCCTTTTTTAAAACTTAAAACTTGAAAATAACAAGGAATAAGCAAGTAAGCTTGATGAGAAAAAAAATTACAGAGGTCACATTTTTACTTTATTTTGTGGTTTGATATTACATCAGTAGTTAGAAACAGAGGTCATTGGTGCAAGTGAACATTTACCTTCCACCCCAGAATTCGGCTTGTGTGTGCTACACCTGTGTTGAAAAGTGCGCCATTTTATATACGCAGATGCTCTGCTGATCTTAGAGTTACAGGATCAGGGCTCAGCTTCCTTCCTGGAGCACCTGGGGATTAGGCTCCCATTCTTTAGGCAAACTTTTAAAAATACTGACAGTACACTCTTAAAAAGAGTAATAGCTTTTGAGTTTTGAGTTAAATTCAACTTGATATCTACATTTAACATCTAGGCTTGAGAAGTAGCGAATAAGTTGGTCATAAATTAAAATTTGAGTGGAGGTGTCCTACAAGGAGGATGGCTGAGCGTAGTGGGCCATTTTAGGTAAAAATCACTAACGTCAGTATGTCCAGGTCTAACTTGGTTGGCCTTTTCTTTCCAGACTGGTTTAGGAAGGAATTCTTTGTAATTTGGCACCTGGTTTATGTAGACTGGTGTATATGTTCAGTATTTTTTTTTAATCTTAAAATTTTGAATTTTAGGACAATTCTGTAGAGTCTGGGCTTCACCACCACCACCCAAATCCCACCCCTGGCAGATTTTCCCCATAGATATTCAGTTTTCTTTTTGTTGCAGATGACAGTGGTTTTATGTACTTCCTTGTTTTTTCACTCTTAAGTTAAATCCTAACTGTGACACTGGATTTGTGCTATTAACCCGTAAATTGTTCAGTCCGTCATCCTTACCATCATGGCCCAGCTGAGCTAGAAACTCAGGGCAGCAGGTGGGAGGGTGACCCAGGAGGTCCAGTAGGAACAGAGACAGTTCTAATTAAAGTAGAATTTAAAAATAAGATTTATTTATTTATTTGAAAAGGAGAATTACAGAGATCTTCCATCTGCTGATTCACTCCCCAAATGGCAGCAGTGTTCAGAGTTCTGTTGGTCTGAAGTCAGAAGCCAGGAGGTTCTTCTGTTTTCCTAGGAGGTGGGCCGTCCTCTCTGCTTTCCACTGTGTATTAGCAGGGAGCTGGGTGGGAAGTGGGGCAGCCGCGATTCAAAGCAGCACAGGCAGTGGCTTCCATTGACAATAGCTACTTAAGTTGAGGTTCGGCCAGGCTGGCTTTAGGAACCAGAGGAATATCTGAATTGTCCTGTGTCTTTACCAGGCTCAGTGGCTGAGGCTGGGATGGCGTCTTTGGACCCGTTTGAGCTGTGGTTACCCTCCGCCAGGAGGGAGATGATTGTATGTTCCACCCTTTATCAGATAGTGGGGAGACAGTTCTAGAAACACATGTTCACCCCCAGCCAGAAATAATTCATACCTATTTTAACAAGCAGCTATATGCTGCATGATTGTAACAGTGTACTCGGAGATATTTTTGTGATTTCACAGCTTTTGTCCTAACATCTTAATTCTATGTTCGTATGATTATAAAATTTGAGTTGTTAGTATGGCTATCTGTAGAGTAGTGAGAACAGCTTGGTTCATGTTACTTTGGGAAACTTAGCTTGAAATTGCTTTAATGCTTGGCATAATAAAATCACTTTCCTAAGGTTATTTTATCCCCAGAGTAGTTTCTAATTCTGGATAATAACATTAGTAGAGGAGAAACTTGCCAGTGCCTGTGTGGTACCATCGTAGTAGAGCTCATCCTGCTGTTGTTTCCATGTCTTAGTCTCTCAGCTGTTGGGAGGGGATGGTGAAAAGAAGTTTGTTCTCCTGGGATGTTAAGCTGGTTGATCTGTAAATGTAAAACTATTCTTAAATGTTTAAAGAAAAGTAAAAATCTGATTGTTTTTATCTAGGGCTCTGTTCCTTCTTGGATTAGGTTTCTGGAGTATTTGTAAATGGCCCTAAAGTGCAGTTTAGGAGAGAACGGGAGTCCCTGTGTGCCTGGATCCTGAGGGTCCTTCCAGGAGTTGACAGGTACGAGGAAGATGGCGCTCTGTAAATGGGCATTGCTTTGAGAGCCCTGAGGGTTTGTGGAAGAGTTACAGGAACTTTTTAGATTTAACTCAACACTTTAGAGAATGAAGGGAAGGGGGCTTAGGCCTCAGTTGTCTACTTTGTGCCTTGGAGTGCCCGGGGTTGATACCAGCTCTGTCTAAATCTCCTGACTCCAGCTTCCTGCTGCCCATGTGGAAGATCCCAATTGAGTTCGGGGCTCCTGGATTCTTCATTGGTCCAATTCTTGCCCTTTTGAGCATTTGGGGAATAAACCACTGGATGGGGGCTCTGGTATTTGTGTCCTGTCTTTTAAAAAGCAAAAACAAGAGCCAACACAGTGGCGTAGGAGGCTGATCTGTATAGCCTATCTGCTATAGGCTCAGATATAGGCTGATCTGGTAGAGCAGGCAGACCTGTGCCACCAGCATCTCATATGGATGCCAGTTTGTGTTCCAGCTGTTCCACTTCAGATCCAACTCCCTGCTAATGGCCTGGAAGAGCAGCAGAGGATGTCCTAGACCTTGTGCCCCTGTACCATGAGGGAGGAAGCTCCTGTAGGAAGCTCCTGGCACCCATTTTCAGACCAGCCCAACTCTGACCATTAATGGCCATTTTGGGAATCAACTAGCTGATCAAAGATCTTTCTCTTCATCTCTGCTTTTCTGCCTCTGTAATTCTGACTTTCAAGTAAAATAAATCTTTAAAAACAAAACAGAAAACCGCATAGAGATTACTGGGATAGCCTTGTAGGCTCTTAGAAATGGTTGTTTGGGGAGGCCACAAAACTCCTTCGTATTTCTGCACATGGGATTGAGGTTCGGGAGTGGTTTCTTCTCTTAGTGGAGCATAGGTTAGTTAGACTGTGTGCTTCCTCTGAGTTTCGGTGGATTGTACAGATTTAACTTTATCTTGCAGTTCTAACAGAAGTTCTGTGCCTAGCCTTTTCCCTAAGAACTTGGAAGAGGTGCATCTGTTTGAGGATTAGCAGAGTTGGCCCTCTGTGTAGGATGGGAAAAGGGCCGCCACATCTAGGGGTGTAACCAATCTGGGATCAGAAATACTTGAAAAATGTCTGAACTGAACATGTATGTTTTTTTTTTTCCCCTTACTCCTAAAGCATCCAGTGCAACACCTGTTTACATAGCATTTTTATCATATTAAGCATTATGAGTAATCGAGGGATCATTTCACATATGCGGGTGGATATGGCTAGGCTGTGCAGATCTTATGCCATCTTATGTTTGTATAAAGGACTGAGATTTTGGTGTCTGAGGGACTATGCTGGAATTATTTCTTCATGGATGCAAAGTATCCTTGGGCTCTGGAGGCTGGGTTTGAGTCCCTACTTATACTTCACTGCCGAAGTTAGAGGAATGGAATAAATAATAGATGTGGGTTGGGTTTTAAATCTGTAACATGGTATACAGGGTGTTTATAAGGTAGGTGTCTTTGTTACTAATGTATGTTAAATATCATTGCTTCCAATGTTCTGCTTGATAGTGCAGGGAATACCACCAGCAGGATGTGGGAGACAGTCTTCTTTTTTCTTCTTCTTCTTCTTCCTCTTCTTCGTCTTCTTTTTTTAAGATTTATTTCATTATTTGAAAGAGTTACAGAGAGAGTGAGAGAGAGAGAGAGAGAGAGATCCTCCATGCACTGGCTCATTCCCCCAAAGGGCTGCCACTCGCTGGACCAGTCCAAAGCCAGAAGCTATTTCCAGGTTTTCCATGTTGAGTGCAGGGACTCAAGGACTTGGGCTATCCTCCCCTGCCTTCCTATTAAGCAGAGAGCTGTATTGGAAGCGGAGCCTCTAGGGCTCAAATTAGTGCCCATTTGGGATGTTGGAACACAGGTGGAGAGGCTTAATGCGCTGTGTCATGGCACCAGCTCAGCTGAGCAGTCTTGGAGGGATTTAAGTCAAACAAATCAGACTATTAGGGGAAAAAGCCCTAAGTCAAGGCCCAGTATATGACTATTTTCTTGGTTGGTACAAATACTATTTAGAGAAAATGGGACAGAAGAAGTCCTTAGAAAGAACTAATCAAGGATGGATGTTATATTAGTTGAGTGTAGGGTCATCTAATTAGTAGTTACCAGTCAGCTGTTAGATGTGGAGCTAGGCTAAATCTGCGGCAGTCTCATCCTCCAAGAACTCAGGGTCTCTTTAGGGGAGAGGACACTAGTATGTTTTTAGAGAAACAAAAGCAATGCCCTGAAATGCAAGGCCATGCAGTTTGGCTAAGTGCTAAATGAATGGGCGGTGTAGACAAAAAGAGTAGTATTTGAGGTAGGGAAGGTTTCTTCCAGCCTAGGAGGAGTGTGTTGCAACAGAGATGGAATGTGGCTAGTAAGACAGGCTAAGAGAATCAGGAGGGGAAGACAAGAACAAAGGTACCAGACAGTGAGCTGGTCAAGGATTAGGCTAGAGGAAAATGGGATAAAAATCTTACAATTCAATGGGATTGGGTACCATCCAAAATAATAAACCTGGAAGATACTGGATGACTTCAAGGTGGGGCATTTTGAATAAGGGAGATTGGAGACAAATTACTTGTGAACAGTATTGAGGTTGATTGGAGTTGGGAGAGAGCCTGGCTTGGAGGCAAATACCCAAGCATCCAAGTTGACCTAATGAAATAGGATCTGTTACTAGGTCGTGGCAGTAGAGGTTTAAAGGGACACCTGCTGAGGAGTCTGAGGGAAGGAAGGAGCAGGGCTTGGTGCAAGGATCCTGGCAGAATGGGAGAAGGGCTGACAAGGCAAGGGTTGATGTGAGGTTCTGAGTATGCATGACAGGTGCATAATTACAGAAGTAGGAAGAAAATAGAAAGTTCAGGAGAGGAGAAGGAATAAATCTGAGTTTGATTTTGAAATGTGAGTTTCAGATTGGATTGCTACAAGAAATGTTACGTGATTTGAGTTTAAAGCAGTGAGTAAGTTGCCTAAATATGGGACCATGGTGGGCGTTGGGCCTAGCCAGGCAGTTAAGATGCCTTAAGACACTTGCCTCCCTGTCAGAGTATCTAGGTTCAACTTCTGCTGCTGCAGGCCCTTGGGAGCGGCAAGTGATGGCTTAAGTAAGGAGAACCCTGCCACCCCTGTGGGAGACCAAGGATGGGTTCCCATCTCCTGGATTTCACCTGGCCTGTCCCCAAACGTTGGGGACATCTGGGCTGTGAAGTAGACAGTAGTATTTGGCGTGTCTGCCTTTCAAATAAATGAATGAAAATAATCCATGTACCCATATCCCCGTTTTTCTTCTCCCTGCAATTTTTGCCTTATATGTTTTGTTTTTAAAAAGCTGCTTGATTTATCTGAGAGGCAGAGTTAGAGACACCGAGACTGAGAGACTGCCATGACCAGGAGCTTTATCCAAGGCTCCCTTGTGGGGTGAGTGACCCACGTGCTTGGGCCATCTTTACTGCTCTTCCCAGGGCCTTTAGTAGGGACCTGGATCACAAGTGGAGCAGCTAGGGCTTAAACTGGTACCCATGGGGGTGCCAAAGCCACAGGCCGTAGCGGTCACTGCCGATGCTGTGGTACAGCCCTTTCTCGGTCTTTAGTACTGCTCTTACCTTCCCGTGTGCTGGGGTTTTGTTCTGTGACTTTGCAGGAGATCCACATTTCTATTGTCAGTGAGGTTTTCGGAATCTGTCCTAGCTCCTCCTGTCACGGGTCTCTATTCTTTTTCTGAATGTCCTAGGTCAAGAAGCTGGCAGTGTGGGAAAGTGGCTGGAACGCTGCTGACACTCCTCTTTTAGCACTCAGTGGGTGTTAAATCTAAATGTCATGCTTCCTCCCTCCTCCCTTTAGGACTTTGCTGTCTTCTAAAGAGTAAAATTCAGGCTAACGCAGGTTTTCCTCCCTTTTTAAGCCTTTTAGTGATACCTACTTTTTTTTTTAGTTCTAATTTTTTAAAGGTTTAATTATTTTCATCTAAAAGTCAGATTTTACAGAGAAAGATCTTCCATTCTCTGCTCCACTTTCCAAATGGTCTGAACAGCCAGAGCTGAGCCTGTCAGACCTGAAGCCAGGAGCTTCTCCTAGGTCTCCCATGGGGGTATGGGTTCCCAAGGACTTAGGCCTCTGCTGCCTTCTAGACCATGAGCAGAGAGCCGGATCGAAAGTGGAGCAGCAGGGAAATGAACCGGCACGCATAAGGAATGCTGGTGGCAGAGAATGGAGGATAGGATGGCTGTGCCATCGTGCCATCCCATAAATTCTACTTTGTACTTTTTTTTTTTAAGATTTATTTTTTTTGGAAAGGCAGATCAGATTTATGGAGAGAAGGAGAGACAAAGATCTTCCACTTGCTGGTTCATTCCCACAAAGGCAGGAGCTGAACTGATCTGAAGTCAGGAGCCCTGCAGGAGCCCTCTCTGGGTCTCCCATAGTGGGTGCGGGTTCCCAAGGCTTTGGGCCATCCTCTACTGCTTTCCCAGGCTACAAGCAGGGAGCTGGATGGGAAGTGGAGCAGTTGAGACACCAACAGACACCCATAATGGGATGCCAGCACTGCTAAGGTGAGGATTTAGCCATTGAGCCATTGTACTGAGCCCAAAATTCTACTGTTTTTCTTCTGCTCTTCCTTTTCCTCCTTTTCTCCCTCCTCCTCCTCCTCTTTTTTTTTTTTTTTTAAGGGAATGAACCTGGAATGAATTCTAACTCTTGTCCTGTGAGGTCTGGTTTCATTTGGGTGTTATATTTCCCAGATTTCTTGTGTGTATCTGCATCAGTATGCATGTTCCATTTTTAATTGTTAAGATTTGTCTTTTTGTGATAAGAAAGTTAACTTTTAATATCTCAGAAGAGCTCATGCAATATGTGTAGTATTTATAGACTTGGATATGTTAACATTTTTCTGCCTCCTGGATATTCATAAAAATGTGTTGAGATCTTAGTGATTTCTGGGGGAATTGTACTATCTATTTCCATGAGAACATTCTAGTCTTAGGTGGTGAAGTTTCCAGCCTTTCTGAAAATCTGAATACTGGCCACAGTGGCGGCAGTCCCCTTTGGTGTTGTACCTCCACGGCGTGGTGTCCGTCTCCTGTGTGAACCTGTAGACAGTGCCTGCTTCCAGTGTAACTGGTCTTTTATGGACCAGATGAGAACTTTTGATTATCTGTTGAGGAACGGCACCGTGGTACTGTGTGCCAGCCAGTTCACTGCTAGCAGTGCCGTCTTTGGCTCTGTGTTTGAGTCCTTCCCTTGTTCCTGAAACTATGAAAATGACAGATAATTGAAAGTGCTAGTATTGCATATAGCTGAGAAACAGTTGTCGATTTTAATGCCACCTTTGTTTATTTTAAAAGATGAGCCAAAATAGGGAGCACATCTTGTCACAGAGTTGGCCCTATATTGTCTTAAGCCTTGGGATCAATAAGGAAGGAAACAAAACAAATATGAACAAATGACTGAAACTGTATGGAGGCTGTTTGTCAAAAACAAGGGAAAGCCAGGATTTATCATAAACCAGGCACCGCCTTTAAAGTGTAAGCTGCTTGTACCTTGCTTTGTTTTGACTTTGGGTATATTCTTTTTCTTTCTTTTTAATTGTTGTTGGAGAAGTAGAATGCTCTCATGTGCTGGGTCACCTCCCCCTAAGGCCCGCAATAGCTGGACCAGCGCCCTGCTGAAGCCAGGAATCAGGAACTCGATCTAGGACTCCTGTGTAGGTGACAGGGACGCAACTACTGGAGCCATCCGTTTGTTATCTTCCTGAGTGCTTGCAGGAGGCTGGAATGGGCCGTGGAGCTGGCACTTACCCGGGCACTCTGACTGGGGATGCAAGCATTCTCACGTCTTTACTGTGAGGCCAAGTGCCCACCTGTGGGTATACTTTGATTGGAACGCATATGCTGAAATTGAAATGTATTTCATTGGCTTTTTGTTAGCCTTAGGATAATTTTATTGCACAGAGACTGTGGCCCAAAAATGACTTGAGTTAAGGTAAGAACACAAACCTAGAAACTGTTGGGAGGAAGAGAGGAGGAATTTGTAATTGTTGGGGAGCACTTTATTTTGTGAATGTGTGTTACTGAAAATTTCAGTCTTGGCATCCTGTGACCTTGTCTGAACACACCAGTCCTAGGATTGTGTGGCATGTGTATAGGTTCCTTGAGATTGTTTGCTTAGACAATAATGTCATTGGCAGATAGGGACGATATTATTTCCTGATGTACTTGCTGTGTGGGAAATTTAGGATGCAGTAGTATTGTGTAGTAAGCACCATGTTCTGCAGGAGGGTGGGAGATTGTCAGGCTGCCGAGTGTGAACCTGCTGCCAATTTTATAGGTGTTTAGAAAGAATTTCCACTGTGGGGCTTGACACTAAGGCTCTGTAATCCACAATTTATTATTTTTGTATATATTGATACAGAATGCCTGCTGTGTATCAGTTATGATTGTGTTTGTAAATAATACGTGTGCCTCTTATATGCAGTTAGTTTCTTGGGAATGATGGACAAGTAACTGCAGTGAAGTGTGAAGTCCTGATAAGGAAGGGCGGGATGCTGCACGCAAGTGTTTCCCACGTGCTATTTCCCTGAACCTGCCAGTAAATGTAGATCTTGAAATGGCTAGGCAGTGAAGTCCAAGGGCAGAGCTTTAAAGTCTTAGCTCGACTTTCTGAGAGCAGTTTGGGAGTTAACTCAATTGTGTTTAATTTAGTTTAGCAAATGTCTGATTCTAGAGGAGGCCATGACTATTCAAATTTCTAAGAATAGCATGCTTAAAATCTGTTCAGAAAATAAAAGGTGCTATTCTCTTAAAATCAAATGATTTTTTTTTTTTTTAATTTAGGCCAACCATGTGTTGGTTTTTTGCTTGTATTTAAAATGTGAATTCTTGTTGAATCAAGTCAGTAAAAATGCTTTTAAGAAGTACTCATGTGGAAGATGATCTCAGGCCTGTTTCTTCCATGCTTGTGTATGGAGCCTGTGTCTGGGGAGGTTTGTCAACATAAAACACAGTTTGCCCTGGGGTACTTGTCCTGGGTGATAAATGGTTGCCACTGAAGCCAACCAGTTTAGTCAAGGTGAAGGCTGTTAAAGTCATTCCCCCGCTTTCCTTCTAGGAATTGAGTCCAATAGATTTTTCTTTTTCCTTCTTTCCTTCCTTCCTTCTTTCCTTCCTTCCTTCCTTTCTCTTTCTCTCTCTCTCTTTTTTTCCCACGGCAAGGTTCTCCTGGAAGTAGATTGTGTTTTCATACAGAGAGAGCAAAAGAACTTTGAAACTCCGTTAGGTCTTAGAAGCTTGATCAAATCTCAGCCTGGTCATTGTAGTGATTTGCAAACCTGTTTCCACCTTTGGCTGCTTTCCACTGAATCCATTTGAAAAGATGCATTTGTGGAATCTTTCTAATCAGGGCTTTCCCAGGGTTCTCTTTTAGGTTGTTTTCGTTATATTTTCCTTGAGCTTCTAAATACAGACCTGGGTCAGTTAACATAAGGGCATATTCTCAAAGCTCAGTTGTTAGGTGATTTCATTATTTTGCGACTGTCATTGAGCGAACTTAGACAAGCCTCAGTGGTGTAGCAATGCTGTGTTACCTGTACAGTCATGGATGTGGTCCGTCTTTGATACGTTATGCATCCAGAGGACTGTACCTTGTAGACATACCTTGGAAGATACCAGAAGCATTCAGTGTTAACTGACCATATACTCCTGGCATTTATACTTAATGTCTCTGGACCTGACATTGCTCTTGGACTGAGGCTTATAAAATCAGCTGACCCTTTCAAGTGTTCTGGGTATCTGAACTTTCTAATCTCTCCCCACTCTTCACATCTGCTTAGCTTTCACCCCTGTCTTACTTGAAAATATCTCCATTTTCCTAGTTGACTCAAGCAAAAAACCTTAGATAACCTGCACATCCTTGGCAGTGCTGCTGCCCTCTCCCTTGGGAATTGTTGCCACAGCCTCCTGACATCATTGCTTCTGTTCTACTCCTATCAATCAGTGTGTCATTATTATTATTGTTGTTATTATTATTATTTGAAAGGCGGATTTACAGAGAGAAGGAGAGAGAGAGAAAGAAAGATCCTCCCTCCACTGGCTCACTCCCCAAATGTCCACAAAAGCTGGAGCTGGACCAGTCTGAAGCCAGGAGCCTCCTCTGGGTCTCCCACATGGACAGAAGGACCCAAGGCCTTGGGTCTGCTGCTTTCCTTGGCACATTATCAGGGAGCTGGTTTGGAAGTGGAACAGCCAACACTGGAACCAGCATACTTATGGATACTAATACTGCAGGTGGGGGTTCAACCTGCTGTATCGCATTGCTACCCCAGAGTGACCATATTAAAACATTAGATCATTTTGCTTTTTCTGCCCCCAACTTAGAGGGCTACTGTACCCTCAGTCTTGTTCTTGTACTTTCTTGGGTCCTATTCCAGATCTGTTAAATCAGAAACTTCGGGAATGGAGCCCAGATGCTTTTAACAAGGTCTCCAGGTAATTCTGGTCTAAGTTAAGGTTTGAGAACCATGGGCCCAGCATGATGCTTCAATTGGCTAACCCTCTTCTTTCAAGTGCTGGCATCCAATATGAGCACCAGTTTGTGTCCTGGCTATTTCACCTGTCCAGCTCTCTGATTGTGGCCTAGGAAAGCAGTGGAGGATGTCCCAAAGCCTTGGGACCCTGCACCCGCATGGGCAACCCGTGAGAAGTTTCTGGCTTTGGATCAGCCCAGCTCTGACCATTGCAGCCATCTGGGGAGTGGACCAGCAGATGAAAGACTTTTCTATCTGTCTGTCTCTGTAGATCTGCCTTTCCAATAAAAATAAATAAATCTTGGGAAGCAAGGGGCAGGAATTACTGCTACACAGTATTGGTTAGGCTGTCAGAAATCCAACCTGTTGCTTTCAGGTGGTGATGGGTGGCTATTGTAATAACTGTCAGCTACTGTAACTGGATTTGTTCTCTCCATTTGCTCCTTCCCTTTTGCCTGCTGGAGAAACACAGTTTGGAGGGAAGTAGTGTAGGGAGGATATAAGTTTAGGAAATCTTAGTTGATTGGTCAGGGGTTCTGAAGACACCCCTTGGTTCCCATGGCTCACTAGGAGACTTTAGGGGATTCAGCCTCCGATTATACTTGTGACTAAGGTTATCATGGAAACAAAAAATCCACAAAGGGAACAGGCTCATTGGGTCAAGTCCAGAGAAAGCTAGCAGAAAACATAAGAATTCTCTCCCAGTAGAATTACACAGGACACACTCAGTTCCTCCAGCAGTGAATGAGGACAAGTGTTCAGTGTGGTCAGTCAGAGAAGCTCAGGGTCCCATGTGTTTATTGGGACCAATCATGGAGACATTGTCTGACCAGCATGGAAAGCAAGTGTTCATCATAAACATACACTGTACAACAGTTTAGGCGTGGTGGGCTACAAAGGTTCCCAGACGCCAGCCGAGGGCCACCTTTGCTTATGACTTTAAGGATGGTAGTATCAGGCCTGTGGTATCAACTCTTTTCTGCCAATCATGGTATCCGAAGAAGTTTGAATTTTATTGTTTATATGGAATATGAAACACTTAGACTAAATCATCTTTTTTGGAAATCATATATTTGGAACAACCACCATATTTGGAGAATGACTTGGGCAGACATTTAGCACAGTGGTTTAAGACACTTCCATCCTGTAAGAGAGTGCCTGGTTCAAGTCCCTTACCCACTTCTAATCCAGTTTTCTGCTCGTGTGCAGCATGGGAGGTGGCTGATGATGGCTCAGGTTTGTGTTCCTGTCCCTGATGTGGGAGACCTGGACAGAGTTCCAGGCTCCTGGGTTCAGCCTGGCCAAGACCCAACAATTGTGGGCACGGAGGAGGGGAATGATGACAGTGGATTTTCTGCCTTTAAAATAAAATGGGAATGAAGCCTTTGAAAAGCTTAGGGTTGTCACATCAAAGTATATAATTTTTAAAAAATAATTCCTTGGACCTGAGCTGAATAATTTATTAAATTATACTTTATGAAAAACAGTAATGCCTTTGACAGTGTTACTTACAGTCTGTGCTGAGTTTTGCAATTATAAAAATGGCTTATTTCTTAAAGTTTTTATTTTAAGCTATTATTCCCACTATTCTCTTGAAAAACAACATCTATGACCATCTGCTTCAAAGCAGATACTGATTTTTCTTGAAATTTGTCATCTTTGGGTTTGCTTTAGTGACTAATCAATTTTTCTCTTTCATAGGCCAAGATGCTGAATTATCAGGGACACTTTCACTTGTTTTGACACAGTGCTGTAAGAGAATAAAGGATACTGTTCAAAAATTGGCCTCAGACCACAAAGACATCCACAGCAGTGTTTCTCGGGTTGGAAAAGCCATTGATAAGGTATGGTATTAAAGGAACTGTTTTCTATTTTTTAGCATGATAACTTCCGGCAATACGTTCCCATTGTGTTTTACTTTCCCTTTCCTCTTTGCTTTTGGTAACTTTTTTTTTTTTAAGATTTATTTATTTTTATTGGAAAGGCAGATATACAGAGAGGAGGAGAGACAGAGGGGAAGATCTTCCATCCAATGATTCACTCCCCAAGTGACCTCAATGGCTGGAGTTGAGCCAATCCCAAGCCAGGAGCCAGGAACCTCTTCCAGGTCTCCCACGCAGGTGCAGGGTCCCAAAGCTTTGGGCCATCCTCGACTGCTTTCCCAGGCCATAAGCAGGGAGCTGGATGGAAAGTGGAGCTGCCGGGATTAGAACCGGTGCCCATATGGGATCTTGGTGCGTTCAAGGCAAGGACTTTTAGCTGCTAGGCTATGGCGCCGGGCCGCTTTTCGTATCTTTTATAGGTGTGGTGTTACTGTATGTATGTATATATATTTTAAAAGAGGGGTAAAAGGAAAAGAGAGATCTTGCACCCTCTGGTTCATACCCCAAATGGCTGGGGTTGGGCCAGGCTGAAGCCAGGAGCCAGAATCTTCGTCCAAGTCTCCCACCTGGGATTCAGGGATCAGGCTTTCCTGATGTTCTCCCCTATATCTGTGGGGAAATTGAATCAAGAATGCAGCAACTGGGATTTAAGAGAGAGGCTGGCTTTACAGCCTGTGGCCTAACTTTGCCACACAACACAGGCCCTACTATGTTACTCTTAAACTTAAAAGTTTGTTGTTGTTGTCATTTATTTAAAAAAATAAAGCCAAAAAAGCTCCTCCTTTTATAGCTTTGTTTATCCATTTGCTCATATGACTAAAGCTCATAGGGTCAGCAGAAAGTTCCAGCAACCTTTTAGCTCAGTCTGTGGGAGTTTGTTTTTCAGGAGTAACTTTGCCTGCCTCCTGAGTAATTCCCTGACTGCTGCTCTGTCTCTTGTTGTGGAGTGATTAGATTTACACCCTTGCATCTGTCTCCTGGCATTGTGTGAACGCCTGTCTTCCTGTGGGCACTCTGGTTCCTTCCTTCAGTGTGGCCTTCTGTGCAAGTGTGTGGGTTCGTTGCTTGCTTGCTGGGCCAGTCACTTTTAGTGGGTGAATTTTTTTCTTGTGACATTTCCTGAATAAGCAGTCTTGGACTTAGTGGTTGACTCCTAAGTAATCATTTTTTAATACTGGGCAGGTTTTACCCAGGGAGTTTATCTTTTTCTTTTAGGAATTATTTTTGTTTGAAAGGCATATTTTTACAAAAAGAGAAGGAGAGACAGAGTTCTTCTACTTGCTTGTTCACTACCCAAATGGCTGCAACAGCTGGGAGCCTGGACCAGGCCAAAGCCAGGAGCCTGGAGTTCATGTGGATCACCCATGTATGTGAGTGGCAGGCCCCCCCCCCCCATCTTAATGCTGTTAGTAGAACAACTGGGATTCAAACCAGCACTCATGCTGCACCTCAGTGCCGTGCCCTAGAAATTACCTTGTTGAGCAGTATTTATTGGAAAGCTACGCCTGAGTTTGTTAACATCAGAATTCTATGCTTATTAGAACATAGCATTTACTGGTAGGTGCTTTGTGAATGGTTGACTGTGAGTGGCAGGGGAGTGTGGGTACTTGTGTTGGTGGCCAGTGACATTTCAGGGAAGGCTCTCTGTGATGGTGCCAGGACTCTTTGACTCTACAGTAGGATCAGAGAACAGTTGGCAGCAGCACAGTGCTAGACCTTGTTGGGTCAGGGTTGGCAGCTGCCAGCCAAGGCCTGGAAGACAGTGAATATTCCTGAATTAGCTTTGAGGTCATGAAATCTGTTGGATGGCTCCAAAGAGTGAACACAGCTTGGTAGTGGGGCATTGCAAGTCTTCAGTTGTTACCTGAAATAGTTGCTGTGTGTTTAAGACCCAAGGGAATGGTGATGGAGCACTTTAGAGATGGCCTTAAAACTGGCTGAGGGGGGCCCGGCGCCATGGCCTAGTGGCTAAAGTCCTTGCCTTGAATGTGCCGGGATCCCATATGGGCACCGGTTCTAGTCCCAGCAGCACCACTTCCCATCCAGCTCGCTACTTGTGGCCTGAGAAAGCAGTCGAGGATGGCCCAAAAGCTTTGGGACCCTGCGCCTGCGTGGGAGACCTGGAAGAAGTTCCTGGCTCCTGGCTTCTGATCGGCGTAGCATCAGCCGTTGAGGTCACTTGGGGAGTGAATCATTGGATGGAAGATCTTCCTCTCTGTCTCTTCTCTCTGTATATCTGACTTTGCAATAAAATTAAAAAAAAAAAAGTCAGTTAAAAAAAAAAAAACTGGCTGAGGGTCTCAGTTTATCTTGGGCCATAAATGGAAGTGGTGTTGAATTGTTCATTGTTGAAAGTGAATGAGGAGGCCTAGTGATTCTTCGGGTCCAAGCTCAGGGAGAATCCTAGTGGGCACCTGGGGTTACCCTAGGTAGACCGTGAAGCTGCTGTCTGCGGTTGTGAGAGTGTCTGGATGGCAGAAGCAGATGGTGCCCTGTCCTGCCAGTGAGAAGAGCTGAAGCTTCCACAGTAGTCAGAGGAAAGGATCTGGAAAGAGAGCCCAGCGTCTTCAACTCCGTGGCGTAGTCTCAGGCATATGACCAACCAGGAGGTTTTGTGTTCTGTGTCTGTTGCAATTGCTACCAGAATTTCCTGTGTCCTGGCTCCTGGGGACTCCCAGAGCAGGTCTTTCTACAGGCCCAGCAGGTCTTTACAGATACTAAGAAGGGTGGTGGGTGTTTTGTCTTCTCTTTGAGGTGAATTCTATTGATGAACTTGGTGCCAAAACAGAAGTATCTCTTTCAGAACAGACAGCAAGAGAATATGTTTATGGCAAATGATTTATATTTTGGCTTTTTTAGTGGAGAGGATGTATTTGAGACAGGTGTTCCTAATACATTACATATTTTAATTTGTTCATTCCTCTCTTGAGAATGTTTTGTTTTTCATGAACTTGGAAGTTATAAGGATGTTTTCAGATAATCCTTGTATAGTTTCTTTGAAGGATTATTTTGTGTTCCTGTGAAAATTGTTCGAATGCTAGGTGACATGGATTCTGTAGTCTCACATGCCATCCCAGTGAGTCTTAGACTGCGCTCCAGAACCACAGAGGAAAACCAGCCCAGTTCCCTAGCATCTTACCGTACACTTCCTCCTGGTGTTTTGGAATCTCCTTGGCCTCAGCTGTAAAGGGGCAGCCCTTTCTCCTCAGGCCTGCCTGGATACTGCTAATAGACTTACTATATTGTGTGTGAATTTTGTCACAGAAGGCTCCACTGTTGTGAAGCCTTCCTATTCTCTTCATCTGACCCTGATAAACTTGGGCGAGTTCTGGGCAGCTTGTTGGAAAGGCTACGTAGAGTCGGTGAGTTCGTGGTGAGCAAGCAGAGTGAAGCAGAAGCCAGTGTGGCCTGAGCTGTTAAGTACCACACATCACACAGAGCTGACTGGGATCCTGGAATGCCGCCCGGCAGCCTGGGAGCACCACCTTCAGGGCAGCCCTCCCACCCTCACAAGAGGATGGCCAGAGACATCCTGCTGGCGCCTTTCTGAGCAGACGGGTTTGAGTAAGAGTGTGACTCATTTTTGACATGCTGATTAATAATTCTCCCTTTACCTTTAACTCATTTAGTCTTTCATTGACGTGTATTTTTTAAAAGTTAAATTTTCTCTGGCTATGACTTCTGAAAATGTAAACAGAAATGAAATTTCTGTTGGCAGTAGCTGAGGCTTTTTTTTAACCTTTTAATTATTGGAAATATAAAAAGAAGTCTGTTTTAACAAGTTGCCTATTTCCAAGTGCCCATAGTATGATTCCTAATTAAAATAACTGATACCAGCCATTGGATTCTGTGAAAAAACAAAACACATTATTTCTTCTTCTTTTTTTTTTTAAGTATAAAGCAATTGTTTGTTGGATGGGTATTTTTAATTTCTTGCCCCATTTGTAGAAAATGTGGAGTTCTGTCCTATTTGGGGCATTTTCTTCAATATTTTACTTTATCAGTTGACTTTTTAAAAATTGACTTTATAAGAACAATCAGTAACAATCATTACTGCCTTACCTTTGAAGTGTGTGTATGTATGTTAAAATCATTAGCTCCAAGATCATAAAGAGTGTAAAATCTGCCATAGTACAGTTAACATAAAAAACAAAGGATGTAACCTTCGTAAAGCTTTTGTGTGTATTAAATATCTAGGAAAATTCTGCAATATAAAAATGAGTTTGTGTAGGAGAGATGCTGTTTATTGTAAAGAAATGATTACCATGCTCTTTATTATGTCTAAGGTTTTGAGAGTTGTTACCTTAAATTTGACATTATATGGGCAAGATTTAGAAGAGCAACAACAGCCTTGGAAGTATGCTTGGCTCATAAACACATCAAGTTGACTTGGTTAGCATGCCTGCTGTTTTGGGGAGTAGGAAAAGATCAGGTTCGGGGTAGGCCTGTGGCAGGCGGCCTAAGAGATGAGGAGTGTATGATGAAAGAGCTGAAGGTTTGCTTGACCTATTTTTATGGTATGAAAATAGACTAAGGAGTAGTTCGGAGTAGGGAGATAATAGCTGCTAGTGAACTGAGTGTGGACCATATTCCAGCTAGGGGCTAGGTGCATTGATGCTCCTCATATCCTGTGATGTAAGTGTGATTTGTTACATTACATATGAGAAAACTAAGACTCAGTATCATGCTCTTGGTAGATCCTGGGAAGTGATGGAGCAAGCTTTGGGAAAAGTCCTCGCTAAGGCTTTGCCCTTAAACGCTGTGCTGTACTAGGGAATCAGTGAGGCATTTTAATGTCTGGTATTGTTAAAAGGGGGAAAACAATGGTTACAGTTGTTTTGAAATGATCTTCTGCCACTAGATGGAGCATCTACAGACAAGGAGAAATGCCCATCATTAGAGTGAACGGAATAATGATGTAAATAGTGACATTCTGAGTATTTTAAGATCGTAGACAGCCTGGAACTGTGTTTTACTAAGATATTTCTGGGGTGTTAGAGAAGACGAAAATAGCAATGAGAAGTGAATTCTTGTGTCCAGCCTTAAATAGCCCTTTAGGTAAAGTGGCTAAAGTTATATAATAGATCCAAAATTCTAACATTATGTAATGACAAAAAAAACTTAGAGCAGACAGAACAAAAGCATCAAGGAAGAAAAATTAAAAGAGACTAGAAAATTCACACTCATTTTTAAGAATAAAAAGTAAGCCAAGTTCTGAAACTTACGTGTAATTTGACACATCGTGGGTAGAATTTCTGGAATTAACAAAAAGGAACAGTTGACTAATTTGTAAAAAAGGAAAATACTGGTACCAGGCCAGGAGGTAATGTGTTTCCTGAAAATAGATCTAAAGCTGTGCCTGCCTCTGCTGCTCAAGCTACTGGAGAACCCTTGGAGAGGACGCAGTAGGCAGTGTGTCTAAACTTGTGGAAGGATTTCATAAAGCGCAATGCTCTGATCCAGATGAAGGATGCTGCTTTCTAAGGCACGTGGTGTGAAGAGGAGCTGCTGTGCTCTGAGGAGGAGCCTGACTTAGCCTAACCATTGGGTGGCTATAGGATGGAGGTCTCAAAGGCCTCCCTAGGATCTTTCGGGCTGCAAACGCATAAGCCTGGGAATGATTAGTAGCCCTTGGAAGAGGGACTTTGTTCTAGGAAACAAAGCCCAGAGGCTGAGAGAGGCCCACTTGCACTCCTGCCTACCCCTTCTTTAAGACCTACCTTGCTTGGGGATAAAAGGATTTCTGTTTATACGGTGAGTCCTGACTCATTGAAACACCTGGCTCCTCTCTGTGACTTCTCTCCTGGCAGGTTTCAGCTCCTGTAAAACCGTTTTGGTTCTGTCCTTCTCTGGCTAAAGCTCATTTACAAACAAAATGAGTTATTTTCTTTCTCTGCCGTCTGTCACATTACCTCATTAGTTTGAAGTGACAGGCATGTATTTTTCTTGTTACTTCTGTTCTGAACAGAATGAAGCTACATTATTTAGCTGCTGCTGCTGATTTGTGAAGTTACATTCTGGACCACAGGAAAGCCAGGGCCTTTGCAGTCGGGTCTCAGTATTGGGTTGCATTGTGGAAGAGTCCCACTGAATAGAAGAATAAGAAGGATTGTACTTTGTCCAACATCCAAGGCCAGTTGGATTAAGAGGACCAAAAGGGTATTAGACCCACTAAAATCTTGCTGGTTTACCCAATCTGTGATTACACTTAAATGATTTTAGGTTAATGAACTTACCATCAGTGTCTCTTAGTCTTTTATATATTTGTTTGCATTTGATTTCTTTAAATAATGATTCAGAAGGTTTGTTGGCATAACCTGGCTGGTTGTTGAGCTGCTGTGTGTTAAAGGCTTGCTCTTGGACAGGTACTGGTAGAGGTCTCATGTACATGATCTAGCTGCTCTTCACTTTGGGAGACAGTGGTTTATGTCCTCTGATATACTTGTTAAAACTGAGATTTAAGTAATTGACCTGAGGTCACAAACCTGGAAAACAAATAGAAGAGCTGGGCTTAAAACCCAGATTTGGAGGCAGCCATTTGACCTAGCAGTTAAGTTGCTCTTTGGGTGCCTGTATTCCTTTTCAAAGTGCCTGTGTTTGAATCCACTTTGGATGTCAGCTGCCTGCTCACGCACAGCCCGTGGTGGCAGCTGTTGCTGGTTTGAGTAGTTGGGTGCCATGGTGGAGGTTTACATGAGTTGCTGACTCCTGGCTTCTGCCCCAGTCAGGAACTGTAGTGAACATGTGGGGAGTTGAGGCAGTGAGTGCAGCAGCATTCTAAATTCAAGGACCCAGAGGAAACCTTGTCTACTGAAGTTTCTGCAAAGAATCGATCCCTTGGACCCTGAGGACATCCACCACATATGAATTTCTCTCGTTCATATCTAGAAGCATGCAGGGATGTTTATTCTCTTTGATAGAATTAAGCAGTTACACAGACTTCTATATCTGTTCCAGTCCTGATGCGTTGCAAGACTGACCACAGTCAGAGAGGTGAAATGACAGGACTGCAGATGTCACAGCTGGTTCGATTTTGTATCTTTTGTGGATCTTCAAGTCCAGCAGAGTAGCTTGGCATCTTGGCATGGCTCTTTCCTTTGTAAAGTAAGGGCCATCATGGTGAATCTGTCTTTCCTCTTTGAAAACCAAAGTAGAGGCATGAGTGTCATACAGAGGAGGCCATGGGATATTTGAAAAGGTAGCAGCTGCATCTAAAATGAATCTCCAAAGTGCTGAATATGAAACACCACTAAATTTGTTTTCCAGCCCACAGCTTCTCTGTCTGGTATATGCTTAAGTAGGAGTCATTTCATTGTAGCACAGTCTGCTTGCTTTGTCATCAGCTTTACTGATAATTACTAGGTTCTTCCCTAAAGAGCTTATACTAAATTACCATCCTACAAACATGTTTAACAGTTCTTGTTTGCTCATTTCTTACCTCTGCTGGGTATTAGCAGACATTCAATTTTTTTTTCTAAGATTTATTTTTATTGGGAAATCAGATATACTGAGAGGAGGAAAAACAGAGAGGGAGATCTTCTGTCCGATGGCTCACTTCCCAAGTGGCCGCAAAGGTCAGAGTTGCACCATTCAGAAGCCAGGAGCCTCTTCCAGGTCTCCCACATGGGTGCAGGGTCCCAAAGCTTTGGACCGTCCTCGACTGCTTTCCCAGGCCACAAGCAGGGAGCTGGATGGGAAGCGGGGCTGCCGGGATTAGAACCGACGACCATATGGGATCCCAGTGCATTCAAGGTGAGGACTTTAGCCACTACGCTACCATGCTGGGCCCTGACATTCAATTAAAAAAAAAAAGAATTTTGTTATTAAAATTATTTTTTAATTTTTTATTTATTTTATCTGACTGGCAGACAGCTCCCATACACTGATTCACCTCTCAAATCCTCACAGTGACTGGGGCTGGGCCAGGATCAAGGAATATGCCCTGGTCTCCCACATGGATGGCAGGAACCCAGTAATTTGAGCCATCACTGCCTCACCACACCGTGGGTCTGCCTGGGTAGGTAGCTGGAGTCCACAGCTGGAGCTGGAATCAAACCCAGCTACTGTGTGATGTGAGACTTGGTGTCTCGACTGCCGGGCTAAACCCTTGCTCCTAGTTTTGTGTTTGAGTATCTTGGAGATTGAGTAATATCTTTTCACTGTGGACCGCAAGGATTCCCCCCTGTTTTGACTTGGATGAAGTAGCTCTCTTCTGCCATCTGACGGGGACCAGAATCCACATCATCTATACTGTTAGGTTGCTTTGCAGTTTGCTTCTCATTGGTAGCCTAGATTGACTGTGTGCTTACCAAGGAAATTTGCATCTCATAGGTGCAGCAGTTATGCATTGTTAGGCTTATGCACCAGTTTTTCCTCAGGATAGAGGGATAGTTTCAAGGGGAGGTAGTTAATACTACCGAAGAATTGGCACCTGTAAAATAAAAGTGGGTAGTGCCATGTTGTCACCAGTGTCTGCTCAGTATTTGTAATTTCATAAAATGTGTTCAAGAAAGGGACTGGCAGGAAAAACTGAAAAAAAAAAAAAAAAAAAAAAAGGAACTGGGTTTTCATGGTGGCCATAAAAGCCAGCCCTTAAAGTTGGGCTGACTTGAGAGCAGGTTCCTGAAGCAGCTAGAGTTAGGGTGGTCTGTTTAGACCTCACAATTTCAAAACGAACTCTTATTAGAGTTATTGGTGCCTCTGTCTCAGCTTCCAGATTTAATATTTTCTGGCTTGCCCCTTGCAAACCAGAACATCTCTCCAGACAGATATATCCTTGAATGTATGCTTCATTGTTCCTGGTTGTCGCCGAGTCCTCCTTCCTATTAAGAGGCATTGTGCCCAGGTTGGCTTTCAGAATGTGAGAGGAAAAAGTGTAGTAAAGCAAGATGCTAATTATAGATAGACATTTCTCTTCCTTAGCCACCTCCTTCGCTGGTTCCTCCCAATGCTGCTGGTCTTGGGCAATGTGGTCGCCTAGTAACAAGCTGGAACTGATTCCGGCCCTGGAGCAAAATTAAGAACCTGCAGTTTTAACCAGAGGAGTTTGACCTTATGATGGTTGTGGTTTTCACTACGTGTGACTAGAAAATACACTGTGAAAGTAGTTTGCTTTTTTGCCTCAGGGAGTTTGAACTAGAGAGTTAGAATGAAAGAACGGAATTTCTTAGCATGAATTTCTCATTCCTGCTCATTTTCTAAGAATAGAAAGTAAGTAACCGAGTTTAAATATAGAGAACCTGACCGTTAAGGTTGTTGGATTTTCTTAACTCATATATACATGTAATACTTCCTAAACCTTAAAGAAAGAAAGGGAAAGACACTGGTAAAAAAGAAGAAACTTTGTAGCAAAGTCTTTGGAAATTGTTCAAATATTAGACAATTTAAAAAGCTTTCTAGGTGAACAACATTTGCTTTTGTTAGGTATATTAGGGAAAGTATTCGGGGAATACTTTTATTTTTATTTATTTATTTTTTGAATACTTTTATTTTGATCTGAACAGATACTGTCTAGTATGGCAACTATTAAAAGTTCTACCAGTTCTATTCTACCAGGTCAAATAATCTGTTTTAGTGGTTTTGTTTTTGGTTTTTTCGGGGGACCTGACCAGCACGTCTTCCAAAGTTGTTTCATTTCTTTGCTTAGGACAATGCCGGATGAATTTGCTGGGCTTTGAAGGTTTAGTTTGGATTGGACTTGATAGATTAGTGAGGAAATTTGTATTAGTCTCGGTGATTCTGGCTTACGGGTTGTACTTAGAGGCAGATCCCAGGGTTTGTAATCAATTCTGTCATCTTCGGGTACCCTTGCCTTTAGTCATCTCTGTGGTCTTTAGGCTCGAAAATACCCCATCAGTTGCTTTTAGGACCTCTGCTCAAGTCCAGAAAGGAAAAATGTCAGTGTTTTGTCACTGACAGCCTAAGGATAGAAAAGCTTGTTCAGAAGTGTGGATGAAGTGTTAGGAAATTAGCTGTCAACAGGCAGAACCTAATAGCAGCAGTGGTGGCTCTCCTGAGCCAGGCAGCAGTCTCTGGGGTCTGTGCCTGGCTGCTTCAGCCCCCTTCAGTGCTTGGTGCTAACCCCATTTTTATAAATTCTAGGCCAAGAAAGATGTCTGCAAAAGGAAGGTGGCTGAGCTGAAAACTGACAGCAGTCTTGGCATTTGTGTCTTGACCGGTGGTTCCAAATGTTAGTACGTGTGTTACCAACTAACAGTAGAGGAGACAGGTGCTTGTGGGGAAGCAGTGTGCTTCTTCAGGGGGTACTCCCCAGCGCGGTGCTAACTGGGAATAGTAGTGGTTCACAGTTGCTCTTGTGGGTTACTTACCCCGCTGCTGCCCCCCACCCCCACCTTTGTAAGTGCCATAAAGTAATTCAGTTGTCATTTCAGTTAAATAAAAAATCTTGGCTAAGTTTGTGTGCTTTACAGAAAGGTATAAAAGGCTTATTAGAGGGTAGTGCCTTTGAAGGGTAAGGGTGAGTTAAAGAACTGGATAGGAAACGCTTTTCAGGTTATTGAGGAGATTTGCCCATAATGTTGTTTCAGGTTCCCTTCTATCACTTTACCAGAAAAACCTATCCGTTTTAGAGCATATCAGCCAGCAATAAATACCATTTTCCTTCATGTGAGAGTGTCTTTATTCCATCATCATTCCTGAGGGGTGTTTTGCCTGGGTATAGAGTTCCTTTGGAGTACTGGATGAATGTTTGGCCCCTCCTTTCTGGCCTCTGAGGTGTGTGAGAATTCTACAACTGTTTGAATTATAGTTTCCATAAAAGTAACCCCTCGGCTGCTTGCTTGGCTCTCTGTAAAGGTTTATTTCTATTGGAAAGGTAGATTTACAGAGAGGAGGAGACGGAAAGATCTTCATCTACTGGTTTGCTCCCAAAGTGGCCACAGTGGCCACAGGTGAGCTGATCTGAAACCAGGAACTAGGAGCTTCTGGGTCTCCCATGTGGGTGCAGGGTCCCAAAGCTTTGGGTCATCCTGGGCTGTTTTCCCAGGCCTCATACAAGGAGCTGGACAGGAAGTAGGGCAGCTGGGATATGAACTGGTGCCCATATGTGATCCTGGCACATGCAGGCGAAGATTTAGCTGCTGGGCCACTGTGCTGGACCCATCAAATTTTTTCCGTACCAGTCTTTATCCTCTTTTGTGGTCCTCTGAGAATGTAAATCTTAGGTTTTGTTACTTTACCATAGTCCCTGAGACTGTCATTACATCTTTTTTCTGCTCAAATTGCTGTGTATCTTGATTGATGTTTTTATACTAACACTTAGATTCTGTTGTCTGTACAATCATTTTTAATTGATTGATTATCTTTCCTTTCTTTGCTAAATTTCTTCCAAGAGTGTTAGAATGTTTTTATAATGATTACTCTGAATCTTTTGATTGTACATTGGTGTCTGTTGATTATTTTTTTTCCTCCAGTTTTTTTTTTTCGTTACTTTGTATGTGAAATAATTTTGCATATGTTCTAGATGTTCCCTGGATCTTCTTTAAAGTCTATGGAGAATGCTGGTTTTTTTTGTTTTAGTGTATTCTACCTAGTTAGCTTCAGGCCACAAGTTCTGACCAGTCTTCCCTGGATTGAGGTTCATGTTTAATTTCTTTTTTTTTTTAAGATTTATTTATTTTTATTAGAAAGGCAGATATGCAGAGAGGAGGAGAGACAGAGAGGAAGGTCTTCCGTCTGATGGTTCACTCCCCAAGTGGGCGCAGCGGCTGGAGCTGAGCCTATCCAAAGCCCGGAGCCAGGAGCTTCTTCTGGGTCTCCCATGGGTGCAGGATCCTAAGGCTTTGGGCCATCCTCGACTGCCTTCCCAGGTCACAAGCAGGAAGCTGGCTGGGAAGCAGGGCCGCTAGGATTGGAACTGACGACCATATGGGATCCTGGGCATGCAAAGGCGAGGACTTTAACCACTACGCTATCGCACCAGGCCCAGTTCATGTTTAATTTCAAAACCATTGTAGTTCTGCAAGTTTTTTCTGTGTTGCAACCATTCTGGATTTTAGGAACTGGATCTGTCCCCTAGTCAAGTCCGTAATAAACTGTTTAGAAACAGAAACATGCAGGCATACACAGATCATGACAAACCCAGGAGGTGGGCACCCTTTCGGCGGCCTGCATGTCCCTGTGGCCCCAGGTTCCGAGGGGTAGTTGTTTGAATGCATGGTGGGTTATTTATGGAAACGTGTGTTCTCCCTGTTCCAGACCGTGTCAGCCCCAGTGTGCTTTTACAGTCGTACTAGATACCCCTTTATTGCTGCAGTATTCCTAGGGCCAACATGTTGTCTCAATTCAGTTGAACCAAAGAAATTTGTATTAAATCTATGTGTTTTTCCACATTATTCTCCAAAAATATGCCTATTTACGCTTTCAGCAAGAGTGACAGGTTTTAGAAATGGACCATGAGAATTTTCCGTCCTGAGAGCCAATAGGGGGCAGGGCTGCTTCCTGGGAGTGTCTCAGAGTGAAGTGAACAGTCTTTGTGTTTGGCCAGATGCAAATCATTTATTCATGTATTTTTTTCTCCCCAGAATTTTGATTCTGACATCAGCAGTGTGGGAATCGATGGCTGCTGGCAGGCGGACAGCCAGAGGCTTCTCAACGAGGTGATGGTGGAGCACTTCTTTCGGCAAGGCATGTTGGACGTAGCTGAGGAGCTCTGCCAGGTAAGAGTGAGGGCACCGGGAGGATCTGGGGAAGAAACAGCTCTGGAGTGCGTATGGTTTGTGCAGTGAGGTTTTAACTGCTAGCCACAGGCAGATTGTTAATATCTTAATCACCAGAGATGACCTTGATTTTTTAAGTAAAAAAAAAAAAAAAAAATGCAGTCCCAGAACTTGTCCAAGTTGTTCTTTTCTTACTTTTGACTGACAGACTTGATCCCAGGTCACGAATCAAGGTCATCATTGCTTCCTTCTGTCCTTTGTGTGGGTGAAGGGAGGTTAGGATAGTGAAGAAGAGGAAGGGGACAAAAGCGGTAATATTTCCCCTTCTGATCCAGTGCAGCTAAGAGTGTTTTGTTGATCAACCAAATTTTAACCTGAAAATGTGCTTCCGGTGAGCAGCATTTTTTTTTTTTTTTTAATTTCTACACGACATGAGCTTAGAGATCTCAGGTTACAATACCTTTCAGTCAGAACAGAGAAGCTACTGTGTATTGAACTTTACTGTATTTTTTTCCTTCTCACACACCCTCATAAGGTGAAAATGATCATTCCCATTTTACAGATTCTAAGGCTTAGAGAAATAACTTGTCCAAGTCCATGCAGGTTCGTCCATCTGTGTGTTTCTAACCTCTGCACTTCATTTGCTATTATTTTTTTGTTTGCAAAAATGAAGGACTAAAAGGATTAAATAATTTAGGGCCAGCCTGTAAACTGAACCTCTAATCTAAATCTTTCCTGTTTTGTATTTTTTAAGTATTTATTTGAGAGGCGGAGAGCTAGACAAAGATAGAGGAGAGAACTCCTATCCACTGCTTTCCTTTTATACTAGGTCTGCAGTGGCCAGAGGAAGTGAAGTTGGGAGCTGGGACCTAGTCTAGGTCTCCTGCCCCAGTGGGTAACAGGAACCCAGCAACTTGAGTTAGCATCACTGCTTCGCAGAGTCCACACTGTTAGCAGGAAGCTGGGAGTGAACTGCTAGGCAAAGTGCCTGCTGCAGTCTTTTCTATCTTAAAAAGATTCAGAAAGACCTTTACCTTATTATTCACATAAATTTCCTCTTACTGGGGATTTATTTTTGTTTTTTATTAATGAAGACCCAAGATAATGGGGCTTAAACAAAAATAAAGCTTCCTTTTCTTATGTCGACATAGGTCGTGTGGTGTTCCTGGCATGTGTGGCAGCTCTGCCTCATGGAGCTGCCTGTGGTACTGCTCTCACAGTGCCCTGTCCTTATGGTCCAGACTAGCAGCCAGAGCTCCGGCTGCACCTTTCATCCCAGGCAGGAATACAAGCACGTGTTAGTATTTCACTGGCTGGTCTTACATCTCACAAAGCCACACGTACCCCAGTTTCGTGTGCCAGCTGAAATTTGGGAACTACTACAGAACAGGGCTAAATGACTTTGGGTCAGGCATCAGTCGGCCACAGAGATGTGTTGGAAGGAAACTATCTTTAATGGTCTGTCCCATATTTTACTGTTAATATACATCTATCACCATTTATTTACTCTGATATTTACTAACCAAATTCTGTTTTGTGTTTTTCTCTCTCACTCCCCTCCCACAGGAATCTGGTCTTTCTGTAGACCCAAGTCAGAAAGAACCATTTGTGGAGTTAAATCGAATATTAGAAGCATTAAAAGTCAGAGTTCTGAGACCTGCTCTGGAGTGAGTTACTAAGTTTTTTGTTGTTGTGTTGTTGGTTGGTTTTTTGGTTTTTGTTGTTTTATTTGTGGATACTGTGAGGGGGGCTCTCTGGGAAAGGACTTAATTGAAAATACATTTGAGTTTTAGATTCATCTGACCTGGGGTGAGCTTAAGAGCAGTCAAGGGAGGAAAGTATCTTTTAGCCAAGTGGAGGGGTAGATGGGGTTGCAGTGTGAGAAAATGGAGCTGATTTCACTTATCAATTGTTCTGAATTCCCATGAAAGAATAGAGTTTGCTGTATCAGGCTAACCTCTCCCCCACTTGATGTGTGGACTAGCCGTACAGCTTAAAGCACTACTGTTCAGGCGGTGCCTGTTTGATATTTGAGCTTCCATGGTGTGCGGTTCTGTGCTAGCCTTCTAAGAAATGCTTGCATTGTTTCTTGGGACTAAGCAGTGAGCTTGAAGAGAGTAAATACTATTACGAAGTTTCTCTGGTCTTACTGTGGATTTTGGTTCTCTGTGGACTTTTTACTGCCCTTAGTGCCTTGAGATCGCTGAATAGCACGCTAGAGCAGGGTCAGCAAATTCTCGTAAAGTACCAAATAGTAAATATTCTATCATTTGCAGGTGGCATGAAATCTTGGCCACATAGAAATCAGTGATCTTACAGTAAAGAAATTCATTCAACTTTATATGACCCCGTGTTTGCATATTGGGCCAGAAAATCCTTGTGTCATATTCACCCCTCTGCCCCCGCCACGCCACCATCATTAACACCTGTTAAACCCACAGAGTTAACTTTCTACAGAATGTAAATTTGGAAAGTTAAATCAACGTTGCCATTAACTTGAATTTTTCCCAATTCCTGCCTATTACTGGTGATAGGTAGATCCATGTGGAAAGCTGAACATATAGTTGTAACAAGAGGAGGGTGTTCTAGAAGGTGTTTACTGTTTTCACTCTGGTATACCATGACTGACTGAATGATGGAAACAGCCCTGCAGAGCTGTTGGGCAGGTCAGAGGTCATGAGCAGAGTTGTGTTGTTTTTTTACTAAATGTCCTTGATTGTCTCCATTCTTTCAGTTCTAAGGCATCCTTTAGTAGCCAGCCTTCTCTTAAGTGTCTGCTATTAAAACCTTAATATGGGGCCCTGCGCGGTAGCCTAGTGGCTAAAGTCCTCACCTTGCACACACCGGTGTTGGGGTTCAGAAAAATCGAGTAAGGCATCAAGGCAAGTGAAATCATTTTAACCTCTAGTCTAGGGGCAACCTCTTGCCATGAACAAGAAAAGCACTTTGAACAAAGCAAATGGGGGTTTTTATAGCAATTATCTATGAGAGAATCAATAGCTACATGATGTTGGGTAAACATAATGAGGGGTTATTTTGTGACAGAGCAGGAAGCAGATGAAAAATTTCCAGTGTTTAAGATTCTGATCCAGTTACTTCAGTTAAGATTTGTAGTTCAAAAGCTCAGGACTCCAATCTTATCACATCAATGTAGACAATAAAACAGCATGCCTTGAAGGCAACTTTTTCCTGGAATTCTAAGAACTCCAAAATCATTCCTATCTCCTGATCACTTCCTGTATTTCAGGTGTGTGTGTGTGAGGGGGGAGGATGGTTCTCGTGACAGGATGCAGGTGTTTCTTAGGAGATTCCAGTGGTCCAGGAATACATTCCCTTTGATAATTTTTTTGGGGGGGGGGTAAGACTATTATTTCCATATTGTTTCCTTCATATATCTGAGGTAGAGGGGGATATTGAGGGAGAAGCCCCACCCGGTTTCCCACCCACCCCAAGTTCCGCATGTGGGGCATGCTCCAAGATACTCGTTGAAGTGGTTTCAATAGGTCACCAGTTTTGAAATTGCTGCCAATCTTGCCTCTCCAAACATGATGAGGTTGTTGAAAGATCCATTAATTGACATTGTCCATCATAGCGTCTCTATTTGCCCGGTATTTTGTTGCCAACCAATAGCTGAGGTGGTTGACTAACTTGTTCCATCTTCTGTCCCTTCATGGTTAGGGTTCTGAGTCTGGCATTTCAATTGGGGAGATCACCAAAGAAACTTCGTCTGAGGTGTTCCCAGGCCAGATACTCGTATGCACCAGCAAGCACAGGGCCCAGCACAGTCCATCACCCGGTCAGCTGGTAGTTGCAATTGCTGGGTTGGTTCTGTTTTCAGCCCCGCCTTCTACTGGAACCAGTGGGTGTTGCAGTCCAGCCTGGTTCTGCACAGCACATACTTGGTCTTCACCGAAACCAGTGGGAGCTGCATCCTGATGAGAGCGGCCCACAATAACCCCCACCAGGCCCACCCCCTACCCTGGTTTGCCAATATGTGTGGCCCACCCGCTGCTGAGAGGCACAGGAAGTGTAACCTCCCAGGCCCAAGGTCGCGCCCCACCCCAATCCCGTAGGCTGCCGGTGGGCCTGCCTAGCCTGACTCCAGAGACCGCCCCCCCCCCCACCCCACCCCAGTCAGTGTACTCACCCCGAAGGAAGCAGCCCTGGAGCCCCGGCAGGCCCAAGCCTGGCTCACCATGTGCCCATGATGGAGGGCGTATGAGATCCAGGCATGAGACGCCCTGTCCCGGGACCCACCCGCTGCCGAGAGAGTCCCTTTGATAATTAATCCTATCACGCTGGGATCCCATATGGGCACCAGTTCTAATCCCAGAGGCCCCACTTCCCATCCAGCTCCCTGCTTGTGCCCTGGGGAAGCAATAGAGGACAGCCCAAAGCCTTGGGACCCTGCACCCGCCTGGGAGACCCAGAAGAAGCCCCTGGCTTCAGATTGGCTCTGCTCTGGCTGTTGCAGCCACTTGGAAATTGACTCATTAGATGGAAGATCTTCCTCTCTGTCTCTCTTCTTTGTACTGCCTTCCCAATAAAAGTAAATCTTAAAAAACAAAACAAAAACAAAAACCTTAATATGAAGCCTCCATAGTTGAGTCAAGATTAAGAATCTCAATGGATAATACCTGAACAGTTATATGAAATCAGAAGGTGGGCCCAGTGCCTTGGCATAGTGGTTAAGACCCTCACCTTGCACGCGCCAGGATCCAATAAGGGTACCGGTTCTAATCCCAGCGGCCCCACTTCCGATCCAGCTCCCTGCCTGTGGCCTAGGAAGGCAGTCTTCCTTTCTGTCTCTCCTCTTTGTATATCTACCTTTCCAGTGAAGATAAAATAAATCTTTAAAAGGAAAAATAAATAAATAAATAAAATCAGAAGATAAAAAAGAAGAACATGCAGTCAGAAGTGGATCTTCCCACCCTGGCCTCCCAGTTTATGTACTCTGAGTTTATGTGCTTGTGTGTCCTTCCAATGAAATTCATACATGAGCAAGTTTATAGTATTAATTATGTATATGCTTTATGCACAAATTGTTTCACATTATACATACAATTTTGCTTTTTTTTCTTAAACGTTTGCTATCTTTTTAAAAAGATTTATTTATGTTTTTTATCTATTTATTTGAAAGTCAGAGCTATAGTGACCGAGAGAGACAGGTCTCCCATTTGCTGGTTCACTCCCCAGATGGCTGCAGCAGAAAGAAGCAAGAAACTTAGGGGCCCACACACTTGAACCATCTTCTCTGCTTTTCCCAGCCATTAGGGAGCTGCATCTGAAGTGGAGCAGCTGGGACACATCTGGGTTACCAGTGCTGCTGGAAGTGGCTTTACCCACCACACCACAACACCAGTCCTAGCATCTTGCTTGTTTCAGCTAAAAATGTTTGAATATTTATGGATTACAGAACAAATGGAACCATCTCAGTTTTGTTGGTGGCTGCTTAGTGTTCTGTTTTAGGTATTATATTCTGGAGTGACATTTGTGTGCACCAGCCAGTACACATAGCAGTGGATGCCATTGCTTGGTCATTTCCACCCTTGTCCTCTCTCTCTCAAAAACTGACAGAGGCTGAGGGCTCACTCAGCCAGGCATGCCTGCAGCCTAAGATTTTGCATGTGCCAGCAGGGAGAGGTTAATACTATTTAGTCCAGCCCAAGTCTCTCATGGGCGGGTGCCTTGGCCTGAGCCATACATGTATTCCTGTTTCTCCCCTCTAAACTACTCTGTCTCAGCTCCCCCACCCACCTACCTGCAAGTGCCTAGACCATGGAAGACCCCAGAAATCATTCCTTCCTTGTCAAACGTTCCCTCAGCTGCTTCTACTCTAATACGTTCCCAGACCCCCTTCTTTGGGCAATTTGCAGCATCCCATCCCCTGCCTACCACCTGGGGACCCAGGTAGTATGTCCCAGCCCAGAGTTCTCTACCTTTCTCACCATTAAAGGATAAAGAAAGAAAGAAAGAACAAGCAACTATATTAGTATACTGGTATAGTTAATGCAAGCTTGGCATTTACCAGGTCCACAATGCCCACCAACTACTGGCTGCTTTTTTCCCAGTGGTGTAACACTTGTCTGGGTACAAGGCAACCTAAGCGGTTGCCTAAGCTGAGGAGATTATAGAGTTCTTCACAGGAGAAATGCGAAATAGGTTTTCTTAGCTCAGGCCCTAGAGGGTTTCAGATTGGAGAGCCCGTGAACAGAATCCAGAGGCTACTGCAAGATGGCAGGATTGGCTGGGCATGGGAAGGAACCCCACAGCAGCTGCTGGTGGTGGTGTGTGGTCAGTGGTCCTTCGTCTTGTGCTTAGGCGGGCTGGGAAGATTGCCGGATCAATAAATAAAATACCATCTGTAAGCAGAAAAGGAAAAGGGAGGCAGCCAGCAGAGGTGCCTGATGGTGGAGCCTCAGCTCTCATGGCAGCGTGGGTGGCAAGGATGAGGCAGTTTGTAGCATGCATCTTGTTCTCAGTTGTGGCTTCCTGTGAGTGGGCAGTCTTCCTGGTCTCCTAGGATAGCAGAGGACACAGGCTCTGAGAGAGGAGCTCATGGCAGGAGCATTCCAGGCTTGTATAACTAGATGTTTCCCTTAGAATTCCCATCCTGCAACCCCCAGCTGCCTGCCTTTCTGCCTTTCGGCTTTCATTCCTAAAAAATGGAACAGGAGAGAGTTGATACATTAACTCTTCCTGTGTGCGAAGTCTTGCGAAGAAGATGTACCATTATTAAAAGAAGCTAACTGAAATGGAAAATAGTGCTCAATGAGGAGGGTACAGAAAAAGATGGCTCGGTGGAACAGGCCAGAAAAGATATATTTGAGTGACGGCACCATTTTTTCCTGTCTCCTACCCTGGTTAAAGTGAAAGTATGCAGGAACTCCCAAGATGTGTAGATGTGTCTCGGAAATCAGAATAGCCTTTATTAGAATTCAGATCTCCTGACTGGTGGGGCTGGGCCTGCCTGGAGTTAGGAGGCCAGAACTTAACCTGGGTCTCTCCCGCCTGGGTTGAGCTGGTTGAACTGTCACCTGCAGTCTCCCCTGCTGTGCCAGATGCTGAACGCATCTTCAGGAAATAGCCCGTGAGGACCAAAGACACACTAGCACTGTGATGAGTCAGCTGGTGGTAGATCCAGTGATGGACCCAACCCAGGTGAGAAACTGTCAGTTGAATATGCTTCAAATGACATTTGGGGCTGGCATTGTGCTGCTGGTGATGCTGCCACCTGCTACATATGGGGGTGTGCTGGTTCCAGCTCCCTGCCGATACACCTGCAAAAGAAGAAGTTCTTGACCCAAGTACTTTGGGGCCATGCCACCTGTGAGGGAGACCCATATGGAGTTCCAGGGCCCTGGCTTCAGTTTGGCCCAACCCCCAGTGATTCAGTGGCTGGAAGATTACTTTGCCTCTTTTTCTGTAATTCTGCCTGATTAATAGATGGATAGACAGATAAATAAATGTCTGTCAAATTAAATGGTAGCCAACCTCTAAGCCAAAGGTATAGTTTCTTTTTTTTGGCTGGCTTTAATTTTTTGTAGTGTTTGCTATTCTCTGAATGTGGGAAATAATTTATTGATTCATATTACCAATGTCCTGCCAAGTCCAAACCTGTACAGTAAGTCTTGTGACTCATTGTTCCTAAATTTCAGATTTATTCCAAGAGGCAATTAAAAAAAAGAGATGAAAGTCCCTAAAGGAGACTGGTTTTTAAAAGTACTTATTCCTGTAAAAGTACAGTCAGGGATGGTAATGGAGTGTGCAGTAGGATCTGAAAGGGCATTACCTGCACAGTTTTGCTGGAACTAGACACCCACCCAGATTGGCATAGCTGCAGGAGAGAGTAATACTCCTGCTGTCCATTGTTCTGGGGGAGAGCAGCTGACTGTGGAGGTGAAATTTAGCTTTCATTGTGCTTGAATAAAGATAGGAAAATTTTGAATATGAAGCTCACATTGTGCCAAGTCTTTTCAGAGGCCTCAGAATTAGGATGATTAATGCTTCTGTTGGGTAAGTGTGAGATATATCTAACTTAGTCGCTTCATAAGAAATATGTTTGGGGTCTCTTCATTAGGGGATTGTGGTAGCAATAAATTGAGGTAACTTTGACATTGGTGATCTGCTGGCCCCACCACCGCCCCTCTACAGTGTTTCTTTACATAAGGAATGGTCCCAATGGTAACATGTTCTTGTGGCCCACATTGAGATTGGGGAGTGGGCTTTTTTTTTTTTTTTTTTACAGAAACAAATAATTTAGTTAACTTGTTGGTTGATAAAGTACATTGTGCTTGTGTATGTGTATGTATTTTAAGCTGAAAATCAGGCATGTGGCACAGCAGGTTCAGCTGCCATGTGTGTCGGGCTGCCAGTTTGGATCCCAGCTTTTCTGCTTCTAGTCTGGCTGCCATCTGCATTCTGACAGATGATGGCTTACATATTTGGGTCCCTGCCACCTCCATTGCCAATCCAGATGGAGTCTGGGCTCCTAGCTTCAGCTTGGTTCAGCATTTGGGGCATGGACAGTGGATGGAGATTTCTGTCTCCCCCGTCCCCACCTTTCAAGTGCATGAAAATAATCCCCCCCCCCAAAAAAAATCTGAAGTTTTCTGCTAGAAATGCCAGTATCCAGAATATAGCACTGTATCAAGAATTCATGTAATGAAGGCATACAGTTATGAGGTGGTCATAAGATAGTTTAACAAGATTGATGGTCTTACTAGGAGGCAAGACAAAATGAGTTTTATAAATAAAAACCTGTATTTAATCTGCACAGCAAACTGGCCTTGTTCAGAAAGTATAAATGTGGATTCCTGGGTTGGCATTATGAGTGTGAGGAAGAGATTCCAACAGACAAGGTTTCATGTTAACACCAAAGTGTGCCAAAAAATGTGTAGGGTTAAAATTGGTAGTGCTGGGCCCAGCGCAGTGGCCTAAGTGGCTAAAATCCTCACCTTACATGCGCTGGGATCCCATATAGGTGCTAGGTCGTGTCCTGGCTGCTCCAGTTCCCTGCTTGTGGCCTAGGAAAGCAGTCAAGGATGGGCCAGAGCCTTGGACCCTGCACTTACATGGAAGAGCTGGAGGAGGCTTCTAACTCTTGACTTTGAATCAGCTCAGCTCTGGCTATTGTAGCCACTTAGGGAATGAACCAGTGGTTGGAAGGTCATTCTGTCCTCTCTGTGAATCTCTGACTTCCCAATAAAATAAATGAATGTATTTTTTTTTAATTGGGAGTGTCATCCTTAGTTTAGACAGTTTGCTAAGGAAGATTAAAAATCCTTTTGCCTTGTGAGATTTTACTTTTGATATTTAAAAGTTACATGAAGGAAAGTTTATTACAGATTTGAAATACTTAAAGAATTTTGAAAACTTGGATTATATGGGTTTGAATATTGTTGCTTTTGCATTAAGCTGGAAGCTACTGTTCATTATAGGAAACTTGGGGCCTGGAAGGCAGCCTGGAACACTGAGAGATCAGGATAGCGGGTGCTGCCATGCAGCAGGATTTTGTCATTGGCACCTGCCAGTGGGTCATCCACCTGCTGCTGGCCTGATGCCCTGATGCCCTGATGCCCCATTCTAATTAGTCAGAGCCCATCCCATAGTAGCTGGTAACTGAGGCTTGGAATCTAACTTTTCCTGAGAACATTCCTGTTGGAATTTCTGGTGTCAGTATATATATATACACTATATACAGTACATGTATACACACACACACACCCCTCACGGTTTCTCCTTCTCCCTGCTCCTTTTAACACTGTATCATGGACATTTTCCGATGAAAATGTGATAATGTTTTTCCTTTGTAAATGGCCTGCTTGAGGACTTTTTTTTCTTCCAGTTGGCCCTTGTCTTTTATTCACATGTGTAGCTATTCTCTCTATAGCACCCTTTTTGACTTACAGACACCTCCTGTCAGGAATGGAGAAAAGAAAAAGCTCACCACCCATCCAGGGTCATTAGTAGAAAAACAGAATCATTCTTTTATGGGTTGTCATTAGAAACTTCTGGCTAAGTGGTCTGAAATGCAGCCTTTGGAGTGAAAAGATATCTTGAGACTGCAGACGGCACAGCTCTGCTGGCGCCACCGGCCAGTGTGGGGCGTGGGTGAGGGATGGCTGCTGAAAGTGCTGGCTCCTGTGGACAGGCCTCACCACATTAGCTCTAGTGGTTGCCAAAGCTCCAAAACTAACCTAAATTTAAGTAAATGTTTCCAAAATCAGATGATCAATATTAGATCAGATGATGAATATTTTTAAAAAATCACTTTAAGATCAAGGAAACTTCAGTGGCCTGACTCTCAGAGGTGCATCCTTCAGCAAGTCGAGAGACTGAATTTGTGCAAGTGGAGTCCTATGGGGAAGTATAGGAGCCAGGAGAAGCAGCTTTGTGAGGTGCAAGCCCCATGGGCTGGTCTACTATGAACAACTTGAGGTGCTTCACTCCTGATGTTTGGGGAGTTCCTCAGATCCCATTGACCCTTGGTGAGTTGGGTGAGCATGGGAATGATTTGATTGTAGCACCAGCAGGTGTGCCTGTTGCTTTGGTGTTCAAATGTTGTGGTAATAGTCCCAGCTCTAGGTGGGTTATCCATGCTGTGCCATGCTGGGTTGGGCCCAAGTTTCTATAAGTCAGTTTTGATTCTTCAAAACTGGAGATTGTTGCCTTCCTCATTAGCATTATGTGGGCACAGTAAGATATACCATGTAATATTTGCATAATCTAATTAAACTGAAAGTACCATGAGAGGAAATATCTGTGCCTACTCCTTTAAATCCCAGAGTAGCACAAGATCTTACAGCTATTAACAGTAGCTCAGAAATAAATGACTCCCCTTCAGAATCTTTGACTGAATAGTTTCTGGTTGAACAGGAAAGAAACAGGTTCCAGGCAATGTGTTTGTGACTAATGGCTCACACCACTCCAAAGTGCATCCTTGTGCACGCTGAATCCACAGTGTGACACACCCCAAGGATGTGGTTGTATTCTGACTTGGCATTGATTCTTTGCTTTATCAGCTGAAGGTTTTCTTCAGGTGGAGTTGTGGTGTAGCTTGGCTAACGGGTTGATGCTACCACAGACTTCCACAAGATGGCAGGCCAAACCTCTTGTTCGTGTCAGTAAGATTTTGTTTGAATGTACCTGTCTTATTCTCTTGATTATTGTTACGAATCTTTTTCTGCTTTTTTTGTTTTTGTAGGTGGGCAGTATCAAACCGTGAAATGCTCATAGCCCAAAACAGCTCCTTGGAGTTCAAGCTGCACCGACTCTACTTCATTAGCTTGTTAATGGGTGGAACTACAAATCAGCGAGAGGCGCTGCAATATGCCAAGAACTTCCAGCCATTTGCCCTAAATCATCAAAAAGGTGAGTCTGCAGCCCATTGGTAATAGGACTGTATGGCCACCACTGAAGTGAAACAGCCCAACACATATTTGCTAATAAAGCAGATGTAGATGAAAATTAGTCACCAAAAACCCTGATTACCCCCGTAACAAAGTCAAACACTAAAGCTCCATGAGAGCTAGTGGCAGTGTGAAAGCACGGCCTGGAGTAATACTGAGTACATGCGGTGTGCCCAGTGATGACATCATCATTATACCTCCAGATAGTGCTGATTAATGCTGTGCTGCATGTAAGAAGTTACACAGTCAGTGCTTGCTCTTTCTTCATGATGTATTTTTAAATTTAAAGGTGAGGGAACTAATGTTACACTTAAACCAAATTAAGGATCAGAATATTTCAAGATTTTCTAATTTTAGTTTAGATTGCGTTACAGAGATCTCCTATTCACTAATTTACTCCCCCAATGCACACACCAACTGGGGTTGAGCTGGGCCCAAATCAGGAGCCTGGAACTCAATCCAGGTCTCCCATGTGAGTGGCAGAGACCCAACAACTTGGGCTGCTTGCTGCCTCCATTCACAAGAAGCTGGACTCTAACCTGGGCACTCTGTTACAAGATATGGGTGTGACACCTTACACTGTACATCGAACACCTGTGTCACAGACCGGAATTTCAGGACACTGAGGCTGTCTCAGTTGTGCGGGCGTTCAGTCTGTTAACTGCAAGCAAATGTTCATGTGCAACTATTCACACCTTTTGTTCAGACATTCAGGTTTTAATGGGAAGCCTTGTGTACCTGAGACAAGGGATAGAGAACTCACCTTACGTTCACCTGCTCGATGCAAACCAGTGGGCTGACATCTGTGACATCTTCACGCGGGACGCCTGTGCCCTCCTAGGGCTGTCTGTGGAGTCCCCACTCAGTGTCAGGTACGGAAGAGAGCCCTGTCTGTTACTGACCTGTGTACTGCCCAGTTGGCTCTTCTTGTCTTGATGTTTAAAGCTTAGGGAACTTTTTTCTTTCTGGAGAAAGAGCGCTTTTGATTTTCCTGGAGACTGAGAGTTGGCAATGACTTGGTTTTAGGGCAGCAATTGCTTAAGTCTGTTCTGTGACCCTGGAGGTCCCAGAGCCTTTGCCATCATATTGGCGCTGCACAGATGGTACATCTGTCCTACAGCTCTGGGGGACAGACTCAGAATTGGGGATGTACATCTAGGGAATATATTAGGATCAGACACCATGGGGGAATGAAAGTGAAAGGACTGGACCAAGAGAAAAGTCAGTCATGACAGAAGCACGAAGAAATCTGACTGTGAGCGGCCTGCGGGGCTGTCCCACATTGGTCAGTGGGACTGAACTTTCATGTCTTCTTGTGGGGCAGTTACTGCCTGAGACCTCGGACAGGTGGCTCTCACTGCCCGAGACAGTCCTGAAGAGGGACTCGGCTGAGCAAGGACTGCAACACTTGAGCTCTGAAAGTTGGGTGCTTCTTCCTGGAAAGGCTGCAGGGCCAAGGATGCCACTCGTGACCCACAGACAGAGCCCAGCAACTCTGGCTTGTTTGACAGATACAAACACCAGTTGTTTCTGCACTAACTTAAGGTGGTGCATGAAATTCTCTAAAAGCTTCTTAGTTTCTCACTTTTTCACTTTGGACTGTGGGTGGTGTCTAGGTGCAACCCACACTTTGACTGCTGTAGTAAGCCTTTGGTGGAAGAGTCTTCTAGGAAAGATGAGCAAGTGTATTGGCAACTAGGCGAGGGTGTTGGTGTTGCTGAGTGAAGAAATCAGTGCGAGACGCTTTCTACCCCGCAGGTCCGATGCCGGAACCGCCATGCACAGCAGAGCACTGGTCCTCTTTTCTGCTCTTGCCTTTCTCCTTGCAAATGGGTATCCTTGGAACGAGCAATTCTGTCTTTCAACACTGGATCCCAAAGCACCAGTTTTTATGTTTAGAGTATAATGTTTTGAACTGTTGCATCTTTAATTACCATTTGCAGGGTCCCAAAGCTTTGGGCCGTCCTCTACTGCTTTCCCAGACCACAAGCAGGGAGCTAGATGGGAAGAGGGGTTGCCAGGATTAGAACTGGTACCATATGGGATCCTAGGTGTGTGTGCAAGGCGAGGATTTTAACCACTACACTATCGCGCCAGACCCACCATTTGTATTTCTAAAGCTGCATTTGGTGAGGTTTATTTAGTAAGCTTTAATGGTTCTTGGTTTTTTGTTTGTTTGTTTGTTTGTTTTTTTAAACAGGGGTTGCTTTATCAGCTCACTACCAGGAGTGTGCTGTGGGCTTGGGAAAGGGGGCGGGAGAGCCGCTTGCTTCTCTTATAGTGGGAACGACTAGATGTGATTGCAGCTAGCAGAAGGCTCTGCCCTGTGCGGTGGCCAGAACCTGCGGTGTGGGGCATCTGGAGGAGTGGACGTCTCTGGCCATGCTGCCTGACACCAGCCTGGCACTGACACTTCCTCTGTTGCTCTCCCAGTTTCTCAGCAGGTTGTGTGGCGCTGCCAGCTTTAATTAACATCAAAGCTGTGATTGAACAGAGGCAGTGCACTGGCGTTTGGAACCAGAAAGACGAATTACCTGTGAGTTCTGTTTCCGATTGCTTCTTTATCTCTCCTCTCATTATAAGAAGTAACGATGTGAAGGGTTGATGAATAACCAGGAAACACTGTTGTAGTTCTCTGACAGGAACAAGAAACAGAACAGCTGATGTTTTGTTTTGGAGGTGCTGGAGAGTGTTCTTAAAAGTTTGACAGGAAGTCAGCTATGTCACTGTTAAAATTCAGGCCTCTCTAACACCTACAGTCTTCGGTGGACCTCCAGTGCTGTGTGTCTACTGCAATCATATTTTGCTTTGTTTCAAGAGTTATTTATTTGAAAGGCAGAGTTAGAGAGAGGAAAGGAAAGCTCTTCCATCTGCTGGTTTACTCCCCTAACGGCCCTAACAGCTAGTGATGCCCCAGGGTGATATCAGAAGCCTAGAAGTCCATCCAGGCCTTCCACATTGGTGACAGGCCCAAAGCACTTGGACAGTCCTCCGCTGCTTTTCCCAGGCCTTTGGCAGGGAGCTGGAACAGAAGTAGAGCTTCTGGGGACATAAATCAGTACCCATATCAGTGGAAATTTCAGGTGGCAGATTAACATGCTGAACCTTGATGTTGGCCCCTGCTCCCATGGTTTTAAGCAGTGGTGCAGCCACTTGCTTCTCCAAGTACTAGTTTGCTCATCTCTGCCTTATGGACCCACCCTTGCCTTTCTGCTGCTGATGAGATAACCTAGGCCCGCTTAGAATCATTTGGGACACAGGGTGGCTTTTCACATGGTATGAAGTGCCAAGGCCATTCTGTGTGTGCCCTACCAGGTCACTGACAGCATGCCCTTAAAGGTTCCTGTCCGGAATTACCATCCCTGTCACAGTTGTGTCACAGGTGCTAAAGGACTACACTAAGCATCTTGTTGCTTATTATTTTTGTTTCTCCTCTGCCACACCTGTGCTCCGGTTTATCTGTAGTCACCTGGTGTGCCGGCTGGTATCCCTGTTAGTTGGTGGCCCTAGCCACTCCTCTAGATCTGTTTACGAAGAAAGGCGCAGGTGCCTTTGCAGTCCCTAGTATGATCAGGACGCAGGCAGCATCCCTGTTCCCTGCTGGTAACCCCCACAAGTGAAAGGAGTGTGAAGCAGGTGCTCGGCCCTTGGCGGGATCCAGTGCCACATGGTAGGAAGTTTTGCCCTTGGGCCCCAGAACAGGGGAAACAAGAATCTGCTGATAGCCTGTGGGTTGGCCGGGTTAAGCAGTTGAAATGGGCAATCAAGCTGTCTTGTCAGGTTTGTTCTGTGACATTATTGGCCTTCTTGCAAGAGCCTGGGTTATTGGACCCTTATGCCTGTAGCCATTTTGGTTTGAAGACGGGAAACAAAACTACCATTTGTGGAGCTCTTGTCTCTGCCCTGTTGGAGGATTTCATGATAGGTCAAAGCGTGGAGGAACAGCTGGTCCCAGGGCCGTGGGCTGTGATGTGGAGATTGTGCTAGGTCCCACTGAACCCTGCCACAAGCCCAGGGCAGGTGGTTCCTCTGGACATAGGGAACTGGGATCCAGAGTTCACACAGAAAGATGTAAACCATGCTTAGTCTGCCCAGGAAGGAGTTTCTACACTGAATATTTTTACCGAGCCCAAATGTGCTATAAAGTGGCTTCTGGTGCTTCATGTGGGTATCTTGACAATGTTTATGTTCTGGAACACCACTCTGAGACCTTTGAAGCTGAAACACATCAGAGGTGCGTTTGAAAAGTAACACTACTTAAAAAAAAAAAAAAAAAGGCGGTGCTTTGCATAGTCCTGAAGGTTGCGTTCCCTCTAGGAGTCGCCCTTTCAGTGAGTCCGAGGGAGCTGTCAGCGTTCTGCAGAGGAGCAGCTCCATGTGCCACACGTGCAGGAACCCAGGTGGCATTTCCGGAAATGTAACATGAGCCCTTTTTTAACTTTCTTTGCACAGATTGAAGTGGACCTTGGTAAAAAATGCTGGTATCACTCTATATTTGCCTGCCCCATTCTTCGTCAGCAAACGACAGATAACAATCCACCCATGAAGCTGGTCTGTGGTCATATCATATCAAGAGATGCCCTGAATAAAATGTTTAATGGGAGCAAGTAAGTGCCTGACATTCTGGATGTTGGTAAATTTTTTTTTTCTGGTGGGTGGAGGGGATCTGTTGGGAAAATAAGAAGTAAATAGATTTCATGACTATTCAGTTAGCAAGATGAGTGGTGTCTGATCTTCCTTCAGTCTCTGTGTAGCTTGTTCCTGGATATGTGATTATATTTAGAAATATGAATCTTTGAGCTTTTGGGGAATATGATGCATCCTCCTGCTCTTTTTTAAAGTTATAGTGGCTTGGTGTATGCCATATCCTGTTGTATGCTTTGTGTTTTCCATCCCACTTGATGTTACATCTGGGAGATCTTTTTATATGCTGCTCCCCCCCACCACCACCCCCTTTTTTTTTTTTTAAATTGTTGAGTCTGCCATATGGGAATATGATTATTTAGCCAGTTCCCTGTTGAGGAGTGTTTAGCTTGTTACTATAAACATTGCTAAAGTGATTTACCTGATTCCGAGGGTGTCTGTGTTTGTAATTTTTTACTCCTAATGCAGATTGGTGGAGACTAGAGACCGGCCAGGAGGTCAGGGGCAGGGCTCATGCATCACCGAGAGGCATATGAGCTGTTGTCAGTGTGGGTTGGGTGGCTGACATCTGATTTTCTGCACTTGAGCAGATTATGTGAACAGTGCTTTGGAAAACCATTTTGAGCTAGGTACGGCCTCCGCCTTTGGAGAAGAGAAACTGGATTTGCTTCTGAGACCTCAAAAGCAGTTTTCAGAAAAATTGTTTTCATTTTGTTAATGAAAGAACAAGAGCCTTGGCTCTTGGGCTGTGTTTTCATGACCCTTCAAAGCTTAGTGGCCCTATTATGGGAAAGGCATTATGAATTTTCAGAGGCGATCCATGCGCACACACTGTATGGCTGTGTGTATGGGTGAACATGCATCTGATTGTTAGCAAAATTCTTCAGCTAGAAAACTGAATGTTCTGTTCTGATCCTGGTGTTTGATTCAGTTTCTTTCTTTTTTTTTTTTTTTTCTCTGTAGATTAAAATGTCCATATTGCCCAATGGAACAAAGTCCAGGAGATGCCAAACAGATATTTTTCTGAAGAAATAATTTTAGTTTGCAATTTGTAAGTGAAATTGAGTTGTGGGTGCATTTCGGAAGAGAACTGTTCCATTTAATGCCGTGAACCAAGGACTCCATGTGGATATAAGCTAATGTTCCCAAGTTGTTGCCAGCATGGTAGTGTGCACACACTGAGGGAGTGCTCCCGACAGATGTTATCATAGGGCTTTATTATTCTTGGTCTTCATTTCTGATCAAGTAAATACACCAGCAGTTGTCATTCAATGCAGGTTTTTGTACTTAATTATATGGTGATTTTTTTTTTTTTTTTTTTTTTTTTTTTTACTTTTTAAGAGCAGAAACAGAAATTGACCTTCCTGGCATGTGTGGAATCTTTCCCCCAGCTTTACTTTGGTCATTCTCTCGACAGTTGTGAACCTTGAGAGAGTTTGTGGAAATGTTTTATTTACTGAGATGTAAACTTAAATGAAAACTCTTCTGAAAATGGTAGAGAAATTGAATTGTGGGTCTAAAACTAGTTTGCATTTTTGTTTTTGTTTTTGCTTAAGGAAGAAAGCTGTGATAGATTCCAAATTTGCTTTTTGATGTTTTCTTCTGCTCCAGCTCTCACCACGAAGCCATCACACCTGCAGTTGAGCTCTGCTCGTAGCCCCACGGGCTGCCTGTTCACACAATTCCATCATGGATTTAACAGGCTGGTGTGAGAAGTCTTCCACTACTGCTAAGTGGAAGGAGTGTTACTGGTTTTTGGTGTGGTTCTTGTATTTTGTTTTGTTTGGGGTTTTTGTGTTTGGTTTTATTATTATTATTTGCTTTTATTGCCAAGAGGTGCTTGTTTTAAAAGTGGTGTTCAATAAAATGAAAATCTTGAGTTAGAAGTGTTCCTAAGTTGATATGTGCTCTCTAGGTCTTGGTAGCCCTATCCTCTGAAATCTGCCTTCAGGACCTGGCTGTCTCTTGCAACTTCGCCTGTCATTGCAGACACAGTGTTTTGTGTGTGTGGACTAATGTGCACCAGCATCAAGCATTGTGTATCTGGAAGGGAAGAAGCATGTTCCAGTCCTAAAGTGCAGTCACCTAACCCATCACTATTGAAGTCCTTCAAGTTAGAAGCTAGCAGAATTTCTGTAGCACGGGATCTGATTGCCATTTTCATTTCTGAATAGTTTCCTGTCCAGTGCCTCTCTTCTGTGACATGGATCATCTCATTGACTGAACGCCTGTGTAGTGCTCTTGTGGATACAGATAATGGACTTTTTCTCTTGTGAGGGATCTTCATTTAATCCACTGTCCAGAAATAGCTGTGTGTACCACCAGTCCTCCTCTGGATGCTATGCTAACACAGAAAAGACCACCTCTATGGAGAGAATTCTGACTTAACCCCATGGTTACTTTGTTATGAAAGAATGTTACATGGAAACCACCAAATATTCTGCAGCTTTATTTCATCTGCCATGGAGCTGAACCATCCAGACCAAGATACTTTGATGAGAAAATGGAATAAGCAGAAAACACAGATGCAAAGAGGAATGTGACACTTCTCATTCTAAACCACAGATGGGTTTATTTTTAGGGAGGGGGTCAGTGAGCTAGGTGCTCGATTGATGGACCATTGGCAGCGTTTGCAGTGATCCCTGAGCCTGGCTGGCTACCCCTGAGGGTTTCCCTGTGAGAGCTGGAGTTGGTTTGTGAGGGAAGTGAGGACGGCAGGGGAGTGCTGCTTGGCAGCCATGGGGAGGCAGCCCTCCACGGGGTTGTGATGAGCCTGGCTCAGAGAACCGGCTTTGTCCTTGCCTCATTCTGGCTCTTTTCTGTCACCTGTTTGCTTTTCACCATTGGAACCCTCTGAATAGGCACTGAAGGAGGAAAGCTGAGACAGGCTCCTAGACTGCTTAGAGAGTTCCAGGCCACACTCTGGGTCACAGGTGTAAACTGGCTTACTATATAGATTTATGTTTTCATTAAACCTTTGGAAGTATCTTTTTGAAACAAAAGTTTTTCTTCCTTGGGTCAAATGGAGCTTTATTTGCAACTCATTCTCATTTTCCGCCTCAAGACACCTATGTAACACTTGTTAGGTGTCTCCAATGTTTGAATGATACACATGCTCTGAGACGGGGGCAGATCACTGGCAGGCATTCACTTGACAACAGTTGGAGCTTGTGCCACTCTAAGGACAAAAGCCAGAATTCTGCTGTGTCCCCTGCCCAGCAATGGGAGCCCTATTGACAGTCTTCTGTGCAACTCATGAAATCTTGAAAAGGATGCGCTCTTCCTAAAGTTTCTGTCTCCAGGACTTGCTGCGAAAGGTCCTGTCAAGTCCACAGGGCGGGGGGGGAAGGCCAACATGTGACACCCTCTTGATCTGACGATTGTAATGTGAAAATTGTGCTGTATACCCTCTAAGTACATGGACTTAAAATCTATTGGAGACTAAATGTGCAGGGGAGGTGAATTTGAAGAGAGGCCAGGCTTTAACAAAGATGGCACAGGGTAACATTTTGCTTTCTGCTTAGAAACACCTTAACAGACGGTGGGGCTCCCAGCCAGCTAGGCGTCTTAGGCACAGGAAGATGCTGGAAACTCCTGGGAGCTCTGCCTCTTCTTGTAGGAGACAGTGGTAGAGATGTGATTAATGATAAATACATGCTGGGAAGAGTTTCCACTTATCAATACTGGACAAAATTCATAGGGGACTATGCTAAACCCATGAGGTCTCTCTCTCCAATCTTTAGATTGTGACCTAGCCAGAGCTACTGTGTTGTCAGGTACAGTCTTTAGACTTCTAGGGTTGTCCTCCTTCCATCTTTTCTTCTTTTTAGGAGTGATGATCCACAGATTCCATTTCTGTTTTATCGGTGATTAATTATATGAGACTTTAAAATTAAATATTCATAAATGAACGGGTATTGATGTCTCTTAATGTAGAAACTTTCTAAGAGACACCTCATATGCATAGGGTGTGTATTATGTGTGTGTGTGCCCGTGCGTGCGCATTTAACCACAACTATGGAAGTTTATGAAGTCGATCTTTTGTTGTGAATTTTCTGTAGCAGCTAAAACCCACACCAGGTTCTGTGGGCAGTGAGGATCCTTGTTTTTCTCTTCAGTGATCCCAGAGGTTTCACAGGTTGAGTTCAGTGTTTTTTTATGCCGCAAGCAGCTATTTCATTGTGATCAAGCAGCTATTTCATCAGTGATGACAGCCTTTGGGACCGTGGGTATTGCAAAAAAAAAAAAAAACAAGAGCTCTTCGTTATTCGCACAAGACAAGCTGCTGATAGAATACGTTTAGCCTCTGGTTTTCCAGTTTGACCTCTGATAAAGTGGACTGACAGCCAAGCTGGCCAATCTGCTGGTCAGCCGACTCAGGTTATTTTCAGGGAAGGTATGGAGGCATGGTTTGGTTAGTTTTATCCCTAGGGAAGTATAAGGTAAAGACACAAACCAAATACCTTTTGTTAGCTATGTGTACATTACCTTGGGTAACACTAGAATGCTGTGGTCCCAACAGGGTGTTACTGGTGAGGGACACTGGGAGGTTTGGAATTGTGTAGGCCTGTCCTACAATGGCAGGTTTCATGTGGTACTCTAGTGTTCACTATAAGCAGGTACAAACTTCATGAACTTTTCTGACCGAACTCTAATTGAATAGATACCAAAAAATAGCATGACAAGTGTGTTTTAATAGCAGACGAGGCGTTCATTTTAGGGTGGATTTTCCACGCTTGACTTGACTTCAAGACATGGCAAGAGCCACAAAATTCTGTTTATCAAGACATTCGCACCACAGTTAGAAACCGTGGTGGACACACACTTCAATGACTTGCAAAGAGGCACAAGCAGCTGGAACTGGTTTCCACCACACACCCTGTTTCACACTGTGGGTGAGGACCTGCACTCCCGTGTTTTCCGCCATCAATTAACCATCTCCAGCGAGGCTGGAGTTTTCACTAGGAGTTAGTGCCTGATTGGGGGGGGGGGGGGGGGGGAGGGGGGGGGGGGGGGGGGGCAACAGGAGAAGGAAGCAGGAGTGAGTATGCCTGTCTGAAGTTCACCATGACCCCCACCTGTCTTGCAGAGAACAGGTGTCTGCCGTGTTTTGCCCTAACTGCCGTGTGCATGTATTTTCCCCTAATCCATGTTTTCTACACTCACACTAAAAGGATTCATCCAATCATCTGGTTCAGATGGCTCAGGATTGTATTTCTTTGGCTTACCCTGTGCTCTTGGGTTTGATAGTATTTCTATAATTATGTAACAAGAATAGTGTTGCACTGTAATCTATCATATAGAGCTATATGTATGGAAATTTTGATCAGCTTTTTTTTTTAAGAAATGTATCCTGTTTGCAAAGGCACAATAAAGTTGCATCTTATAGACTATAGGCAATAAAGCTAACAATAAACCTTATTTAACACAAACCATGTTCTTATTCTGTGTTCATTTGGCTTTGGAAAAAATGGCTAATATATCCCATGATTTCAGGGATTCCGTTTTGACTTTTTAAAGAAAAATTCTGATATATATATATATATATATAATTTATAAATTTCGGATTGCTATTATAGAGTTTTGGAAAACTATAAGAAATGCTTTGTTGATGTGTGTATTCCTTTGTAAAACACATGGCTTCTCCTGTGTATATTTTTTAAAAATTAAAAAAAAATGCACATTTAAAAAGTGTTTTGTGGAGCCGATCTGTATGAATGTGCCAGTGAGAGGCAGGAGGGAGGATGCAGGTGCCAGCCATGAATGCCTGCCTGTGTTTGCCCAGGGTCTGCAGGTAGGGGGGTTTCTGTTGCCATCTTATCTCCTTCTGTGCCATCTGTGGTCTGAGGGGAGGAGGCAGCTGGGCAGAAGGTGAGCTTCTCGGTACTTCCAGGCTGCTGTCCCCAAATACACCAACCTATTCACAGCCAGGACTCTGCCCTGCTCCCTGGCCACACCCACAGGGTTTGACCAGCAGGTGGTTACCAGGCAGGGCTGCACACACACCATTGTCAAGGATAAACAGAGGCCAAGTTCTTCCCTTTGGCACATTTTCCGGGGAGGAGGGGGCAGCGTAGAATGTTTCCCATCTGGGGGGACCTTTGAGGATCGCTTACTAGTGACACGGAGTCAGTGGCCAGAGTCGCCACCTTTCCAGGGACGGAATTCTTGGGGAGTTGGGGAGGGAAGGTCCTCCTGGGCCACTTTGGGCTCGGGCCCTAGACTGTTACTAGTGAATAAGAACTCGGCAGAAAGGCACGTTTAGCCTTTCTAGACTAAACTCAGAGGCAAGGTGGGGAGGAGTCAGACAATGACCCTGCATTCAGTGATGAATCAGCATGAATGTTCTGCACGGAAGCTGGGTCAATTTCATTTTTTTTTTAAAGTCTATATTACTTGCTGAATAGGTTCTAGTCACCCTCCCCCCCAAAAATACATGCAAATTTGAATATTCTCTCATGAGAAGAGAGACTGTTTTGCATTTTACATGTGAGGACACAGTTCGTAAGGCACTTGCTGGGGAAACCACAGGCACAGTGGAGCCCAGAAGCTGTTTGCCGTAGCCTCTACATCTAACAACACTTGGCTGCCGTCATCTCTGCTCCCAAGGTCACCATACAGTTGCTAAGGAGGGCTGCGCTCACACCAGGTGCAGGAGAGGAAAGCAGCTGGCAGAAAAGGAACCCTCCCTAACACCCTATTTTCCCCCTCCCAGTCCCCTGAAAGGTGAAGATTCTTCCAGGAAATTTCCAAGGGTGGGTGGGATCCTTCAAAGCAGCTTCAGAGCTAAACCAGAGAGTTTTATGTTGGGCTTTTTTTTTTTTTCTTTCTTTCTTTTTACAAACAGGATATGTTTGTGTTAAGTGATGAATGATAAAGTGAGCCACATTGAAGCTGAACTTCAGCCAGCTAATACAAAGTTCCCAATATGTTAGGAAAGTCCTTTGACTACTTGCTGTGTATCAAGATCCTAAAGCATGCCATGGACAGCTACATGGGTGTGTGGAACCAGTGTTTCAGGCTGGCAGTCAGCAAGCAAAATGCCAGTGATGGGTTTGTGGCAGGAGCATTGAGAGTTTGGGTATTGCAGCCCCATGTGGGGTGCCTGAGTTCCCCAAGAGGCCCTGAAGCTCAGTTCACAGCCCCCCTGGAGCTGGCCTCCAAATGCGTGTCCTGCAGGTGGGCTTTCCATTTTTACCCTGGTGCAGAGGACCAACTCCAGGGACTGTTTTTCTACATTGGTCATTTCCAGATCCTCATTTAGCATAAGGTAAGGGAAGGCCTCCTCCTTTTTTCAGAATATTTTAAAACATTGGAATATGTCGACAGCCCCGCCAAGCATGGGCCCTCTACTGCTCATCCCCTGAGCTGAAGGACAAAGAGGAAATGCACTTGGTGAGAATTGCCCTCTGCCTGTTTGCACCCTGACACAATCATGACCCCACGGCCATTGTCGCAGAGTGCAACAAGGAAGCCAGAGAAAGCTGTGAGCCCTCCCCCACCCCCATCCCCGCTTCTTCTGGAGGCCCTGGAGCTTGGTGCCCACTCCAAGCTGAGCCTACTTGTACTGGCCAGGTGCCTGGGTTCAGGGAGGAAGGGTAAGAGCCAGGCCTCATGGCAGAGGGAATTTCTTCTCAGCTTTCTTGCTTTAGGGGCATGCAGGATGTTTTTCCTCCTTGCTCTCTGTTCTGCACAAGTGTCCTGATTTGAAAAGTGAAACCTTTGGGCTTTGTGTGATGGCCTAGCAGCTAAGGTCCTCACCTTGAATGCACTGGGATCCCATGGTCGCCCGTTCTAATCCTGGCAGCCCCACTTCCTATGCAGCTCCCTGCCTGTGGCCTGAGAAAGCAATCGAGGACGGCCCAAAGCTTTGGGACCCTGCACCCGCATGGGAGACCTGGAAGAGCTCCTGGCTCCTGGCTTGGGACTGGCTCAACTCCAGCTGTTTGGCTGCGAGGGGAGTGAACCATCGGACGGAAGACCTTCCTTTGTCTCTCCTCCTCTCTGTATATCTGCCTTTCCAATAAAAATAAATAAATCTTTAACAAAAAAAGTGAGACCTTTGGGAGGCAGGCTTATAGGACTGGATAAAGTTCTGTTGTGCCCTGGGGCTTGCGCCATGGTTGTCTTTGCTCCATGAGCTCTTGGATCTGTGTACAAAGGAAGCATGCGCTTTGAGGTGTGTCTGTGTCACACCTCAATGGCAAGGTAAAGGTGTGACTTAGCAGCATCCTTTGGTGTTAGAATGAGCAAAGGGAGCAGAAGTAATGCAGGAAGAGGCTGGTCCATTGTTGTGAGTGGGTGTGATGGCAGGAACCCACAGAATTTTACTGTTGAACATTTAATCCTATAGAGATGTGCCATGTATTGTTAGTGTCATAGTAGTGAATACAGGCCAGGTTGTATGTAAATGGTAGCACAATGAATAGCCATTAAACAAGATGCCATAAAAGCTTTATTAAAAGCCTCATAGAAAAAATGAAAGAAGAAGGTACCATACATAGATGCATAGAATATTGTAAGAAAACACCATCACAGTAGCAGTGAGTTATCCCTGAGGTAAATACAAATATGGGTGAGTCTACGTCATTTTAGGAAGAGCACACATTGCTGGTTATCACAGCCTGTTCTGCCCCACTGGGCGCCTGCTGGTTGAGGAGAGCAGGGCCTGTATGGGGAGCCTTCCAACAATTCTGTTTGAATTCCACAGCAATGCCAGGAGTGAGGGTCTTGAGCCGGGGGACGAGCTTTACTGAACGTTGTACTTTGGGATTCTTCCCCCTGAACAGGTGCCCCTGCAAGCGAGAGCTGGGGGAGCAGTCTGGCCTGCATGGGAGGTTCACAGAGACAATGGAATTTGTTTCCCAAGATTCTACTCTTATTTCAGCAGTCTGTGCTGCCCATGCAGTGTCTCAGGTCTGATCCTAAAGAGGTCTTGTCAATGCTGAGCAACATCGTGAAACTCTAAAGGAAAGAGCGATAAGCTGGGGAAACAGGTTGTTGGCTGGGGCTCCAGCCCTGCCTTGCTGGCTGCGTGACTCTGAGCATGCTGTCTCCACCCTTCTCTGGGCTTCAGCTGCCACATGCAGGCGGGTGGGGGCTTCACTCTGTGGGTGGCTCAGGTTGCCGTCAGCCCTCCCCCCCCCCCCCACCCCCCCCCCCCCCGTCATGCTTCTGAGAACACAGCTCCTGCCTGGATGGCTCTGACCTGCCTCTCCCCACCCTTGACTGCAGTCAGTATGTGTGCACAGCAGCCATGAGAGTAAACACATAGCATAACCCTTCCCACCACCCACCCTTACTGAAATAACAGCAATGGATACATGGCGGGGTGGACAGGGAAAGAAGGACAAGGACTTGCTCCCCTTGTAAAAGAGAGCTCTCAGCTTGAAATGTAGTGGCTGTCGCGTGGGCCCATCACGTGTTACACGATTCCGTCAGACTTGTTCGTCTTGCCTCCTGGTCTCACCACGGGCCTGAAAGAGAGGCAAGGAAGGCAGCACCCAAGTCTAGACACCCTGTTCCCTAACCCCTTGCCTTGTTCCTTGAAGCATCAGGAGCATCATCAGTTGCATCACTTGGGTCATCTGTTATCATCTTGGCAGCAACCTATGGGGTTGGGGGGCAGGATTAAGCAAAGAAGAGATGCCCAAGGCCCTTAAACTGAGACATCCAAGCAGAACTTGAAGTGAATCCAGTTTCAGGGAGTCCCTGAAGGTCCCCAGGGTAGTGAAAGAAGGAGACTGAACCACAGTACCAGCCAACAGGGTGATAGAGCTCTGAGCAGGGGTGATAGGGTGGGAGGGCTGGAGGTGAGCCAGCCACCACCATAGGTGCTTGGATGAGTGACTTTATTGAAATGCTTGTTCATTCTGCTGTGGGCTAATGGCGTCTGAATAGGCTCGGATATTATCAGCTACACACTCCCCTGCCCCTCTGCCCTCTCTGCTGAGGCTGGGCTGGGCTGTCCTCCAGTCTCACCTGGTGTGTGTATCTGAATATCACAAGTGGTTTCCATCTGCACACCTTGGATTTGCCAGCAGGATGTAGTAAATCCTGCTTGTTGTATCAAAATGAGCACTTTCAGAAAAGATCAAAGATTCTCTTGCAAAAGCTCCCAAGTAATGAAGGTGCTACAAATCCTCTGTGTTTAGAGTCTTTATACCTCAGTACAGGTCCCAGAACACCTGCTGTAGGAATTCATTACATTTCCTTTGTTGAAAACAACAATGTGAGAAATGTTGGTTTCCTACAGAGAAATAAGTGGGAGTGTAAATGGCAAACAACAGCAAACTTTCTGCTGAGAAACAGGGGTATGAAATGCAAAATTCAGGGGCTGGTGGCCCAACAGGCGAATCCTCCATCTTCAAGCACCAATGCCCTGTATGGGCGCTGGCTTGTTTCCCAGCTGCTCCATTTCCCATCCAGCTTCCTACTTCTGCTTGTGGTCTGGGAAAGTCATGGATGGCTCAAAGTCTTGGGACCACGCACATGGGAGACCCGAAAGAAGCTCCTGGCTCTAGGCTTTGGATCAGCTCAGCTCAAGCTATTGGCAGCATTTGGGGAGTGAAGCATCAATAGATCTGTCTCTTCTCTCTGTAATCCACTCTTCAAATAAAATAAATAAATCCATAACATATGCAAAATCCCAACACCAAAGTTTGAAGTATTTTCACCTGCTGGGAGGAACTGGCATAGGTGCATATTTAGTTGTCCTCAGTGGCCCCCCCCTACACAGTATCCCCCATCCTGTGGGCCACAGGAGGAAGCCTTGCCCAAAACTTCAATTTACTAGTCTGCAACATGGAAGGCACATGTTGCACTACGTTAAAGATTGGGAAATTTAGAAATACAGTCCCCCTCAGGGAATCTCTTGAGGATTGGTCCCAGGATGCTCAGCTCCTACATAAAATGGTGGAGTATTTGCAGATAGCTTCACACATCCTCTTGTGTACTTGGCAATCGTCTCTGGATGACTTACTACTAAGAATGCTAGATAAGCAGGTGTTACCCTGTAGTGTTGAGGAAACAATGCAAGAAAAAAGGTCTCTTCATGTCCAGAACACATGCAATGTTGTGTTGTTGAATCGTTTCCGCTCAGAGGTGGCTGAATTTGCAGAAGTAAAACCCACAGATGCAAACAGCTAGCAGTGTAAGGTCAGCAACCAGTGCACCCCGCACATGCTCACCCAGAGGTGGCTGCTACTGGTTACCTGAATGCCATCCTTCCTCTGCCATCTTGGATAAGATTCCTAATCCCTGAGCCGGTTATCTGTGAGCTGGGACTGCAGAGCCTGCCTCCTGAGGTTGCTGCGAGGATGAACGGAGATCCTGAGAAATCCCCTCACAGTGCCTGGCTGAGGCAGGTGCTTGGGGAGCGGCTCTAGTGTTTGCTAGGTTTTCCTCGATCATTGCAGCGTGAGCCTCAGCTCCTGTTGGATGTGGCAGTCCCTGGAGTTGCTAGAACGCTCCCTCCTTCCACCCAACCTTCCCTTCCCCCTTCCCATATCCCAGTCCTTGGCTGAAGATCAAGGCCTTGTGCTGACTTGAGGCAATTAGGCATCCAGGCTTAAAACTCAAGATAAAACCACAGCTAGTAGAAAAGAAATGAATCAGATGAAGATCCCAGACCTTTTAAGGGCAGGGTAGAACCAATGCAGTAGCCTAGCAGCTAAAGTCCTCACTGCATTTGCTGCCATCCCATGGGCACCAGTTTATGTTTCTGCTGCACCACTTCTCATCTAGCTCCCTGCTTGTGCCTTGGGACACTGCACCCACGTGGGAGATCCAGAAGATGCCCCTGGCTCCTAGCTTTGGATTGGCTTATTGTGGCCATTTAAGGAGTGAGCCAGGGATTAAAGATCGTTTCTTTCTATCTCTTCTTTTCTCTAAAATCTTCCTTTCAAATACAAGTGAATAAATCTTTTTTTAAAAAAAAGAGAGAGTGAGAGCACTGAGATAAACTAGATGAAGCTCCCAGACCAGTTTCATCGGTCAAGGCCAAATGAGACAGACTTCCCTAAGTCTCTCCAATGCAGGCCCAGTGCCTGCTTTCTGCCCCCCTGCTCAGCACGGTCTGCACCAGGACACCACTGTCCTTGGCCTCTTTTGGCAGCAGATTCTCACCTGAGGGAACCAGGAGCCCTGCCCACTGCTATCCATCCCTGGCAGGGGAGTGCGGGGTTCACAGACTCACCTGGGACATTTGCAGACGCGCCGTGGCTTCCCTGGGTAAGGAAAAAGAGGGGAGATTGAGTGTCCCCCACACTGAGAGTTCACAGTCCTCCTTCCCTTTTACCATTTTTTTTTTCTTAATATTACAACTCAGCATCACAGTCAACAGCTGCTTTCCCATTCCTCTTCTCCGGGGTCAATTTAAACAATTATGTATGCAGGGACCCACAAAGCAGTGGAGGATGGCCCAAGTCCTTAGGGCTCTGCACCCACGTGGGAGACCAGGAAGAGGTTCCTGGCTCCAGGCTTCAGCCTGGTCCAGCTCTGGCTGCTGCAACCATTTAGGAAGTAAACCAGAGGACAGAACATCTGCTACATTCTCTCTCTCTAACTCTAGCATGACATCTTTAAAAAAAAAAAAAAAAAAGAAGAAGTACAAATACAGATGTGAGTGTGAGGACCTGAGTTGTCACAATCACCCACGTGGAACACAAGATGGTGGGGGGGGGGGGGACTCGAGGGGACAAGGCAAGTGTGGACCAGCCCTTAAACCCATCTAGCCAGCCCCGGACCTGGGGCCTCCTCCATCTCCTTGGTGCGGCTTGTCCACACAAGCTGGCACCACGTGTGCGCACAGGCTGCGAAATGCATCCGGGAATGCGCCTACCGCCGACTAGGTCCGGAACTTGGAACTCTGACTTTCAACTCCCCCCAGCTCCCTCCAGCTCCCCGAGCGTAGGAAGAGGGGTGTGGACCGGCCACCCTCTGCCCTGCGGGGCAGTTCAGACGCCTCACGACACCCTATCTGCAATTCCTGGCAAGGGCTACCTGGGACAAGCCGGGAACATGCCATCGCGGCTCGGGACTTACTGCGATTGCAGATGATGGTGATAATCAGGGACAGCAGAAGAACCGCGCAGGTCCCGGCCAAAGGCGCCCAGATGTAAATGTCACAGGTGAGGTCCAGCCCCTTCGAGTCCCCTGTGACCAAAGATGCCACTTAGTAGTCCGGCCCGGAGCCCCCACCGCGTCCTACCCACTACCCCGTGCACGACTCCCCACCCCGGACTTGGTGTCCCCACCAGCTGGGCTCTACCTCTAGGGTAAGAGCCGGCTGTGCTGGGGCCCCGATTGCGCGCGTGCCTCACCTACGGCGCCCCCGGAGGGCCGGCAAAACTCTGGGCGCGGAGTCCGGGGCTGCAATTCGGTGATGCGCGCCCGCGTGGTCGGTCGTGGCGTCGGCCTCGTGGTGGGCTTGGCTGAAAGAGCGACAACCGCTTGAGCATCCACCTGTGCTCCAGCCCCGGGTCTCTGGGGGCACTTTACCCAAAGGGGCACTTCCTCCCAATCTTCCTCGGGAGAATATGGGGAGGGCGAATGGGAACCTTGGATACGCTCCCGCGGCCGCTTCCCTGCACGACGTGAGCGAGGCGCCAGGCACGGCAGGAAACCTGCCTAGGACCACACAAGACATCCAAACTCGAGTCCTGCTGAGCGCCCTCCTCCCCCCGCCCCGGAAAAGCCAACTGCAGTCCCCACTGGGCCGCACCCTAGCTTCAGTGTAGTCGGCTGTGAAATGGGAACAGTAGTTAATAACACCCAGGGACAGTCACTGTTTAAAAAAAAAAAAAAATGGATTCAGAGGAGCATTCCAAACCCTGGGTGAACCGGTGCCCCACCACGCGCCACACCTGGCAGGAAGACAGGAATGTAGGGACTGAAATGCAAGTCGGGGCTGCCCACAACCGAGCAGAAGTAGTAGCCTTGGTTTTTCTCTTGGAACTTGTTCAAATTGAGGACGAAGACTTTCTCGCGCTCGCGCCCGCCAGAGATCTCCTCGCGATCCAGATCGCTGGCCAGCCTAGTAAGGCCATTTGCACCGATGTACAGCAGGAAGATGGGACTGGCTCCGACTTCGCGCGGCTGGAACACCCACGAGCAGGTTGATCCCGCGTTGGGCAGCAACACCTCACAGCTCAGTTTCACGCTCTCCCCCGGACGCACCTCCAGCTTGGAAGGCGACATCCGAAACTGGCTTTGCCGGAACGCCGCAGCGACTTCTGTGGATAGTGGGACGCTAAGGTTAAGTCCCACACCCCGTGACCTCTCCCACCCTCCCAACCTCCCTTCACCTCTGCCACCCTGGGAGTGGAGGGGTGTCTCAAACTCACGCAGCAACAGGGTCAGCGGCAAGAACAGGGCAGTCGCTGGTGAGGCCATGACGCTAGGGCAGGCGCGCAGGAGGTGCGTGGGGCACCTGACACACACATACACACCCCGGGGAGTTGCGCCCTGGGGGCGGCCGCAGAACTGATCACACGTTTGAAGGATGTGATGTCACCTGAAGCCCCAGTCGAGGAGAGAGTCGCCCTCCTATTCGTGCTTATCACTTTCCAGGGGGCTGGGAGCTGAGAACTGGGCAATTGAGGCAACCTTGGTGGGGAGTGGGGAGCGCACGGGGTTGAGGGAGGGTGTGGGAATTGAAAACTGCAGGTTTGGGGTAAGGAACCAGGATTGGAAGTGCCCTTTGGAACTGGCTCCTTGGTGGGAATGACAGAGTATCAGAGAGACACCCAATGAGCCAGAAGCAGGGCAGCGGCCAGGGAGAGCAGGGTCCACTCCCTGCCAGCTCACGCCAGCTTATTTTGCACCATCTCCTTGGGCCATTTTGTGTGCAGAATAGGTACTGGGGACCGAGAGGAGGACTTAGGGATCTGCCCACTTCCGGTTTCTGAGTCAGGACAACCTGCGCGTGCATGGTGGAGGCGGGGAGGGTGTCTTCTTTCCTTGCTGGGGGAGGGGAACAGAGGAGCTGAAGCCCTGTGCAGGCTGTGGGGTCCTCTGCCGACTCACCCCGGAGGCAGCATCCTCCACATCAGCGTCTCTCCTGCCCAGCGCTTCAGTCACTCTACCACACAAATTACTCCACTCCAGGGGACCTGACAGCGCTAATCACTATTCCGTGCCTTCCCAGCACCTGCCCTGCTCCCTAACCCTGGCTTGCTTTTCCCAGCTCTTTGGATTCTGGCTCCTCCTAGTCTCTGCTCCAGCCTCTTGCTTCTCCCTTCACCATGCACCTGTAGCAGCAACCTCACGGACCTGAAGTTGCCCACGCCCTGTCTCTCTTTCATCGCTGGGGCCAGCTCCTGTCTTGTAAGAATTGGTCCTCCTTTTTTGCTTTTCTGGCTTGGGGTGATCGCGAAGGACATGTGGGTCCTGGACAAATGCTTGAGTGGAGGTAGTTTTTCCCCATCTGTCTCTGGCACACGCATGCAGAAGCTTCAGATGATTCGTGGAAAGTTGAATGAAAAGCTAATGGGGATTTTCCATGGTCTTTTGGAAGATCCTTCGTATGTCCCCTTCCTTTTTGCTTAATGATGTTCTTAAAAGGTGCAGCCTCGGTGATGTGCCCACCAGACCCCTCAGGGTCTCCTGATCCTCCCTTTTGGACTCCCATAGTGGGTGAGCCTCAGATTGCTGCCACTTGGTTGACAGGCAGGCCACCAGCATTAGGTTTTATGTACTTATTTGAAGGGCAGAGAGAGAGAGAAAAAAAAAAAAAAAACTAGAGAGAGAAATTTTTCATCTGCTGGCTCTCTCCCCAAATGGCCTCAATAGCTAGTGTTAGACCAGGCTGAAGTCAGGAGGCAGGAACTTCTTCCAGGCCTCCCAGGTGGGTTCAGGGTCCTGAGCCACTTGAACCATCCTCTGCTCCAACCCCCCCAACCACCCCCCCCCCCAGCAGGGAGCTAGAGTGGAAGTGGAGTATTCAGGACTCAAACACCATTGGCTTTGCTTGAGTTCTGCAGGTTGAGGACCATGTCCCAGACTTCCTTATATGTCTTACAACCCTGGAGGTCACAGAATAGCAAGGACTGAGCTCTGTTTATTTGATTGCATACCTCTTTTGGGGTCTACACAAGTGTTGGCAGACTTTAAACATTAACTTTGATTTCAATGTCTCGAGGATTCTCATGTTGACATTGGACGTTCTATTTTTAGAAAAAAAAAATTTTTCAGTGTGTTCTAAGTGGTGCCAGTCCTTTGTTCTTAAAAAGGGAGTACAGAGAAAGCTCCTGTCTTAATTCCCCTCACTCCTATCCTCCCGGGAAAACCACCATGCAGTTCACTGTGGCCCTCAGCATGATCTGTGCGCAGACAGATGCTTTGAAACACGTGAGGTTGTAACCTGTGTGTAGGTTTTGTAACTTACACATTCTATCTGACAGTAGAATCAGGAAAGCTTTTCATGTCCACAGATGTGGTGTTCTTTGAAATGAGTGTCTTGTAAGTAGATGTTCTCCTCCTAACGGGCAATTTAGGCAGTTTCTCATTTTCTTCTCTCTTTTTAAAAAAGAGTTATTTATTCTTGTTTAAAAGGCAGATTTACAGACAGAAACAAAGAGAGTGAAAGATCTTCCATCCACTAATTCATTCCTGAAATGTTCAGCCACAACTACTGGAGCTGGGTCAGTCCAAATTCAAGAGCCAGGAGCTTCTTCTGAATCTTCCACGTGGGTGCAGGATCCCAAGGCTTTGGGCCATCCTCTGCTGCCTTCCCAGGCCACAAGCAGGGAGGTGGATGGGAAGTGGAGCAGCTTGGACATGAACCAGTGCCCATGTGGGATACAGGGGTTTGAAAGTGGAGAATTAGCTTATCAAACCATAGCAGCTGCCCCCACTTTCTCATTTCTCACAATTGCCAGTGAAACTATGGTAGATGCAGTGCACCTGTGTTACCAAGGACTTGCACCTGGACATGTAGCACTTTGAAATGAAAGATGAAAAAGTTGGAAAGGCAAAAACCTTGCAATGCTAGTTAAAACTGACATATGGTGTGTGTGTGCGTGTGTGTGTGTGTGTGTGTGAGTCCCCGTGGCTTTGTGAATGCACTGTTGTTTCTTAGCTCACATGAATGGCAGACACAAGGACATAGCCAAGATCGACGAGGCCACTGACCCAACCATCCTCACTTGGGATGACAGGTTCCCCTTTTGCTTGGTCATGTCAAATGACCTTGTTGGCCAGAGGTTACGATCAAAAGAATGCTGAAGAGGTGAGGCCAGCACTGTGGCACAGTGAGTTGAGCCACTCCTTGCAACACTGGCATTCCATAGGAGCATCTTTTTGTGTCCTGGCTGCTTCATTTCTGATCCATCATCCTGCTAGTGTACCTGGGAAGGCAGGGGCAGATGGCCCAAGTGGGAGACCTGGAGGAAACTCCTGGCCTCTGCTTTGGCCTTGCCCAACCTTGGCCATTACAGCAATTTGGGGAATGAATCAGTAGTAAGTGGAAGAAGATCTCCACTTCTCATCCTTGTAGCTGCCTTTAAAAAGCATTGCATTAATTATTTTATTTAATATATTACACAAATAAATACAAATTTAATATATAAATGTAATAAATAAGTAAATATTATAAAAGAATGCTAATGAGGTAAGCTTGACTGGTGGAGGAAGTGCTGGAAGGAGCCAGAGCTAACTTCCAGGTTCTGAATCTTGGAAATGGAGCCCCCTGGGTGTGAAATGGCCAGATTCAGGGTGGACTGCTAAGAAATAGCCTAGTTCTATCTCAGCAGCCAGGAAATGGGCTGTAGCCAGCTTGGGGGCCTTCCAGCCTTGCAGCTTAGAAAAGCATCAGCAATGGGGGTGGCAGCCCCTTTGCACCGTGCACCACAGGGCATGGGGGGTATACCAACACAACATGTCAAACCCACCAAGGAGGCTTTGTGACCCCAATGATATTTTTCACAGAACCTGGTGGATTCTCGATGTAACCACAACGACATCCGCCTTGCAGCAGGCCGAGGAGCAGATGCGCCTGCATGAGTTCTGGAGATGCGTGCTCTCTGTGGACCAGGTGTGCAGGGAGCTGGGTTGAGCTTACTGGTGACGGCTTGGTGAGCTACCCCATCCCATGCTGGGGCACCCACCTGGGGTGACCTGAAGAGATAGTGATGGTTACCCTGCATCCAGCAAGTCCCTGTCTTCCAATATAGCAGATCAAGTGCCACAGTGTAAGCAACTTGCCCTGTGAATTGAAACAGATTTTTAAAACATGTATTTGTTTTATTGGAAAGCCAGATCAAATTTATGGTGAGGAGAGACAGAGAGAAAGCTCTTCCATCTGCTGGTTTACTCTCCAAACAGCTGCAACAGCCAAAGCTAGGCTAATCTGAAGCTAAGAGCAAGGAGCTTCTTCCTGGTCTCCCACACAGGTGCACAGTCCCAAGGCTTTGAGCCATCGTCCCTCTCCTCCCTCCCAGGCCACAAGCAGGGAGCTGGAAGGGAAGTGATGCAACCAGGACATGAATCAGCACCCACACAAGATCCCAGCACTTGAAGAGGGAGAATTAGTTTATTGAGCCCTTGTGTTGGGCCCAGGACCTCGCTTTCATCTCTGTCATAATTCGACCTCTCAGGCCCGGCATGATAGCATAGTGATTAAAGTCCTCGCCTTGATCGTGTCAGGATCCCATATGGGCACCAGTTCTAATCCCGGCAGCCCCACTTCCCATCCAAATCCCTGCTTGTGGCCTGGGAAAGCAGTTGAGGACAGCCCAAAACCTTGGGACCTTGCACCCACATGGGAGACCCAGAAGAAGCTCCTGGCTCCTGGCCATTGCAGCCATTTGGGGAGTGAATTATTGTATGGAGGATCTTCCTCTCCGTCTTCCCTCCTCTTTGTGTATCTAACGTTCCAGTAAAAATTTAAAAAAAAAAATTCAACCTCTCTTCTGCCTTCCTTACTCCCCTCCCTGTGATCCCCTCCAAATTCATCTAGGCTGCTGTCATGTCCTGTCTGGACTGAAGCAATACAGGCCTCACTGGTCACCCTATTTCCACTTTGATCTCTTCCAGCAAAAAATTGGCCTCGCTAACCCCTGCTTCAACCCATGAGGGTTTCATGCAGTCCCTAGGAGAAGGTTGGGTGATTCTAAACGTTGACCTGGGAATATGGATGGGAGCGGGGGCTCATGCACTTGACCCTACAAAACATATCCTCCTTCCTCTGTCCTGCTGAGCTTTATTCCCCCAATGCTCAGGCAGGGTCTTCCCCTTTTCTAATGGGACCCTGCTCCTGTCTACCTCAGTGCCAATGAACAACCTCAGCCTAGAATGTTCCAAGCTCTCTGCCTAGCAAACACTGGTTCTTCAAGACCCAGTTCAAACAAGTTCTTCCTGTCGGGCCCAGCTCCTATGCCTGGCTCCTATCAACACAGATCATATGTTTTCCTGGGGCCCTTGGATCTCAGGGTGTCCCTAGATTGGAGCATGGTGGTTAGCTTGTTTTGTCCCTTGAGGAAGAGACTTGGCCACAAGGAAGTCCCTATCAGGGTTTAAAAAGGAGGGCTTGGTTCACTCTTGGCCTTAAGGAAGCAAAAGTTAAAAGAAGGCAGCCACGGGGGATGTCAGACCAGGGGCAGAGAGAGTTCATTTCAAGTAAGAGTGATTAGACCAGGATTTACAATGGGTGGATTTGAAGATAAGAATTAAGAGAGGAGTTGGTAGAAGGAGTTTTAATTTCTTGTCAAGAACATGCAGATAGCATGTTTTTCACACTTTAGCAGTACCATTAAGAATAAAGGAGAAAGTGGATAAGAAGACAGATCCATGCAGGAACAAGATAGATGTGTCCATGGGTGTAGGACAGGACCACGGCTGGCTCCCTGGAATCTGTTTTTGAGCAGATTTTTCTAGAGGTTGATTACTCACTCCTGGGGCAGCATTAAAGTTGTAGCTCTTTCAGTTAATGAGGTCCCAAAATGCTTCACAGATGGAGAGACGCTGCAGCCAGGCTCTCTGCCAAAACAAGGACATGGGTCTGGATTTGATAGTTTGGAGCCCAGGACCATTCAACAAGGCCTGAGAAAGCAGAGGCTACCAACACCCAGAAGGAGTGAAAGTGAGGTTTTCTGTCTGTTGTTTTGTTTCCAAGGAGAGCAGTATTCTGTACAGTGGCTAAGATGCTGCAGGGAATTCCTGCATCCCACGTTGGAAAGCTTGGGTTTGAGTTTTGGCTCCACTTCTGATTCCAGCGTCCTGTGGCTGTGCACCTTGCGAAGCAGAGGATGATCTTTGCCACCCACATGTGGAGATCTAGATTGAGTCCCAGGCTCCTGGCTTTGGGCTAGCTCAGTTATATTGTTGCAGGCATCTAGGGAGTGAACCAGTAAATGGAAGGTTTCTCTCTCACCCCTCCTCCTGTCTCTCTGTGTTTCTGCCTTTTGAATAAAATGGGAACAAAAAGTACCTAGTATTAAAGATGACCCTGAGAAAACACTCAAAATTCAAAGTACCTGTAAGGAAGTGATTCCACTCCCAAAGAGATGTAGATCATAGCATCTAGGAAAAGAGACTTTATTTTAAAAAAAAAATTATTTATTTTTATTGGAAAGTAAGATATACAGAGAGTAGGAAAGATAGAGAGGAAGATCTTCTGCCCACTGATTCACTCCCCAACAGCCAGAGCTGAACTGATCCAAAGCCAGGAGCCAGGAGTTTCTTCTGGGTCTCCCATGTGGGTGCAGGGTCCCAAGGCTTTGGGCTGTCCTCGACTGCTTCCCTAGCCACATACAGAAAGCTGAATGGTAAGTAGGTCTGTTGGGATCAGAACTGTTGCCCATATGGAATCCTGGCGTATGTAAGGCGAGGACTTTAGTTACTAGGCTATTGCTCTGGGCCAGGAAAAGAGACTTTCAAAAGAGAGCAAAAGTGTGTGAAAAAGTTTGCAAAAGTTAAACAATAACAGTTGAAGATGACAAATACAGAGTATATGCTGAGCATACAGTAAATGAAACTGTACGAGCTAGAAGCACACTAGTTTGGACATTTTGAAAGGATGCTTAGTGCATTGAAGAACTCACAGAGAATACAAGCAGGCAGATAAAGAGAGAAGCAGTTTGAAAGAGTTATTGAAGTGAATTAGCACTAAAATATCTGATGGGAATTTTGAAGGGGGAGAATAAAAGGATAACTGGAGAAGCAATATTAGAGAATGTGTGGAAAACATTTATAAACACAGCAGTCCTCACAGGGAGCTGTGAAGATGTGTGTGTCCCACATCAGAGTCCGTGGATGGGACTCCAGCTGCAGTGGCTGACTCCAGTTTCCTGCTCGTGCAGACCCTAGGGACAACAGTGATGCTCCACATGGCAGACCCTGATGGCATTCCCAGTGCCAAGCTTTAACCCTGGCCCAGCTCTGGCCACTGGAGGAATCTGGACAATGAACAGTGGATAGGAACTCTGTCTCTCCATCTCTCTGAAGAATTTAAGTAAAAATTTTTTCTCAAGTTCTCAGACTGCCAAACAGGGTTATAAAATAGGTCTATTCAATATCAAAATGAAAAAGTTCATCCTGGGGAGGCTGGAGTAACATTGTATGTGTTTGGGGGATCCTTAGTTGCAACATGCATAGGGCAGAGCTGTGATGGGGAGGACCCCACACATTTTGGTTGCTGGTTTTATTAACATGGACTACATTGCCTGCCTTGCTCATTGCTGACACATGCCTGCTATGCAGCTGGGTTGGGTCAGGTTGCTGCAAGTCTTGTCTCAAGAACACTGAACAAGAAGTGTCCCAAATGCAACAGGAGATTTGGGGTTTGAGTTCCATAGAGTGACCAGGGAATGTAGGCTGTGAGAGTGGAATCTTTGCCAGCGGAGGTGGTAGGGAAAGAGCAACAGAAGAGGCTCTGAGACTTTCAGAGGAGGCTTGTGAACCCAGAAAATTCAGGCCAGGTTTTAGAAAGGTGTGAAAACTTCACAGGGGAAGTGGGTGCTGCAGGGCTGAGATGTAAGGGGGCCTGTGGAAGATGGAGGCAGGAAGAGATGAGCCATCTGGGTCTGCCCTGGCCGCACAAGCACATTCACTCCCTTGCATGTCAACAGCTGATGGGGAGAGGAAGACTCGAGGTAAAGAGGGCAGTGAGTGTGGGTGGGGACTTGCTGGACAAAATGCTGTTAAAGCCTGGACTTTATTCAGTGTTTCTACTGCTTGCTCTTTTGAACTTAGTAAAGCATTTGAACAGAGAAGAATAATGTAAATGATCTAAAGCCCTCATGGTTCCCACACTTAGTGTTGGGTTAGCATTTTGTCACAAATCCTTCAGATGAACATTATAGCTGTCCCTGTCCCAATGATTGGCCTTCTTGCCAGAAGCAAAATATGGAGGTTTCTTGGTCACTTCCAGGGAAGGACATTACATTTTTCAATCAGGATTGCAGATTGAATATTTGAATAGTTTATATGTGTGTGTAGATGGAATTTCAAACAGTCTGGAGGGAAAACTGGAATTAAAAGATAAGCTTGTTTGGGTATGAAAGAATTGAAATCCATGCATAGCTTATTGCATCATACATACTGTTCTTGAACTTTTTAAGATTTATTTACTTATTTGAAAGAGTTTTGGAAAGAGAGGGAGAGAAACAGAGAAGATGTTCCACCCACTGGATCCCTCTCCAGGGAGCTGCAATGGCTGGAGCCGGGTCAGTCTGAAGCCAGGGGTCAGGGGGCTGGAATGGAAGGGAGCAGTTGGCACTTGAACCGGCACCCATGTAGGATGCCAGCATTGCGGGCAATAGCTTTATTTGCTAGGACAAAATGCCAGTACCTGACCATGAATTTTTGGAAGACCTTTCTCTTATGCAGGCTTTCAAAACTTGGGGACAGCACCATGATGTAGTAAGTTAAATCTCTGCCGGCATCTTATATGGGCGCTGGTTTGAATTCTGGCTACTCCACTTTTATCCAGCTCCTTGCCAATCTGTCTGGGAAAACTACAGAAAATAAACAATTCATTTTTAAAAAGTAAAAACAAAACAAAACAATAACCAACCTGTTTTGCATAAAAATAAACCTAACTTTTAAGTCCATTTCTCCCTCAATTTTAGAAATTAATGCATATCCTTGTTTGCATTAATTTCATAAACAATTTTGTTACCGTGCTTTAATGTACACGATGCCATGATAGTGCATGTTTTTCTAAATGTATATGATTTTTTATTTATTTATTTTAAAGATTTATTTATTTTTATTGGAAAAGCAGATATACAGAGAGGAGGAGAGACAGAGAGGAAGATCTTCCATCCGATGATTCACTCCCCAAGTGACCTCAATGGCCGGTGCCATGCCAATCAGGAGCCAGGTGCTCTTCCGTGTCTCCCATGTGGGTGCAGGGTCCCAAGGCATTGGACTGTCCTCGACTGCTTTCCCAGGCCACAAGCAGGGAGCTGGATGGGAAGTGGGGCTGCTGGGATTAGAACTGGTGGCCATACGGGATCCTGGTGCATTCAAGGCGAGGACCTTAGCCGCTAGGCCACAGCACCAGACCCAGTGTATGTTTTTAAATTTGAGCTTTGGTAATACATACAGGTTTGTTTGAAATGTGGTGTGACAGTGTTGTGAATATATGACAGTTTTATGGTTCTCTCAAAGATTTACTTATTTACTCACTTAAAAGGCAGAACCAGAAAGAGAGGAGAGATGGGGAGAGAGATCTCATCTCTGGTTTATTGCTAAAATGGCCGCACAGCTAGTGCTGCGCCAGGCTGAAGCAGGAGCTTCTTCTGGGTCCCACATTTGAGTGCAGGGGCCCAAGGCTTTGGGCCATCTTCTGCTGCTTTCTCAGGCACATTAGCAAAGAGCTGGATAAGAAGTGGAGTAGCCGGGACTCAAACCAGCACTCATATAGGATGCTATATTGCAGGCTGTAACTTGACTTGATACACCACAGTGCTGGCCCCAGTTTTGTGGTTCTTAATCTTCTTAATCTATACCCTTAGAGGTCCGAGGATAGTGTCCTGAGGGATACTGTGTGATTTGAAGAGGATGATTTTTCCCTCTTCCATGCCCCTGGGTCCTTTCTGCAAGCCAGAGCTGCCCAAGAGGGAGTGCCTGTGGTTAGGCTTCCTGTGATTTGCTCCTCTCCCTTTAAGACAGAAAAGCAGGAGGCAGCATTTGGCCTGGGGTTGGGACGCTGTACCCACATCAGAGTGCTTGGATTTGACTCCTGGTTCTCGATTTCAGCTTCCTGCTGGTGCAGATCCTGGGAGGCAATGGTGATGGCTCAGGTCATCCGGTTCTTTCCACTTGTGTGGAGTTCCCAGTTCCCGGGTCCAGCCCCAGCCTAGCTCCAACCATTGCAGACATTTGGAGAGTGAATCAGAAGCTGCAAGCTCTTTTATCTGCTGTTTTGTCTGTTTCTGTCTCTCTCTCTCAAAAAAAAAAAAAAAAAAAAAAGGTGGGGGAAAACTCTGTTCTCATGCCTTGCTATGATCTAAGGCTCTAGAGATGAAAAACACTCTTTGAGTTTGGCTTTTGATTGGAGGATCATCCAGTGGGGCAGATCCTAGTATTTTTCATTTAGCATTTATCTCTTATGAATTGTCAAATAACATATTTCTCCTGAGAAGAGTCCCCAGGATCCAGCTAAAGAGGCCTCTGTGACAAATGCTGAACAAATGCTGCTAGCAGGTGCTTTCAAGCCAACACCTGCGCTCTACCTGTTGTGGGCCTGGAACTCCGAGTGAGACAGTTTTTGTGGGGATGTGCATTAGTCTGCCCCTTAGCGTTCCAGAAGGAGCCAGACTTTTGTGAAACCAGTGTGAGACTGATTTGCTTGTGGACCTTGAAGGCCAGTTTTTCCAGTGAGGTATTGGGAGGACTTTTATTTTCAATAATTGCATGGGTGAAATCTTGAGCTTTAAAGTTCTAATGAAAATTAAGTTCAAAGTCTATGGTCAGATAGAATCATTTTATGCAAATGCTGTTTGCATTGAAATGAAAGAGAAAACATTTCTATTTCCATGACCCTTTTCTGAGTTCATCACATTAGGCCTTTGCTTTCAGATGGCAGCTGCTTGATAGGCTTCTGGAAAAGCCCAGTTTAGTGAGTTTCTAGAAACTGGGAAGGTAACTCTACAGGGTTACTGTGCTTAGTACCGAGGTCTGTACTGAGGTCGGTGGTTCCAGGTTATTGCCTGCAACCAAACTGAAAAGAACAGATTCTGTTGGCAACTGTTGCGGGTTGACTTATGCCCTCCAAATTCGTTTGCTGAAGTCCTAAACCCCAACACCTCAGCCTGTGACCTTATTTGGAAATAAGATCTTTACAGAAGCTATCAAGTTGAACTAAGAAGGGGAATAAGCCCAATATGACTAGATCCTATTCAAAAGGTGAATCTTGACACAGACAAATGCAGTCAGAACACTTCCTAAAGATAAAAGGGGAAACGGGAGCGATGTTTCTACAAGCCACGGAATTCCAGACACTGGAAGCAACCTACAAAAAATCAGACCGGAGACCGCCCCTGGAGGACCAACCCCAGCTGGCATCTTGATCTACAAGTGTGAGACAACAAACTTCAGCTGGGTAAATCGCCTGCATTGTGGTACTTGGTTACAGCAGTTTTTGCAAGTTAACGCAGCAGCTCCTGGATTGATAAAATGAATTAATTTTTGATGATTGATCACCATTGGGATTGTTCTGTTTTCTTTCGCTAAAAAAACTTTGGAAAGTGGGAAAAGGTTAGTGACTGTTGCGATGAAATCAGCCTCTTACAAGAAGACAAATGCAGTAAGCTTGCACTTGGAGCTCTGACATTACTCAACACCACAAAGAGTAGAGTGGTGGGGACCAGGGGGTGGGAGTTACTGTAGAACCAGTGTGACAGGGTGCAAAATGATAGCGTATATCCTATGGTCATTGGTCGCATTAGACTGACCCTCCTTCCCTAAGGAGGAACTGGATCCTGGGAACTGAGCCCCCAAAAGTTAAACTGTAACTGTAACTATCGAATTGCTCATCTTGGCTCTAGCCTTCTTGCAGCTCTGTACCCTTGCTTGGTTGCCAGGGTAAAGGCCATCAGGATGTGGTTGCTTCCTTTCAAAGTTACTTCCCTGACAGCTCAGAGCTGTCTCCTTCAGACCTCTTCTGAGCAGGGGCAGTCGCCAGCTGGCTAATACAGACTCCTCAGTTTGCTTTAATGGATTTGGGTGGTGTTTTACGCAATGTGCCCCACAATATGAGTAGAAGTTCAGTTTTGCAAGATAAAAGGACTTGTGGAAATGGATAATGGTGATGGTTGCACAACCCCGTGAATATCTTCAATGTCACTGAACTGGTCACTTCGCACAGTGAAAAACAATTTTGGGGGGAAAAAAATGACTGAAGGATGAGCTGCGGCTGGGTGAGCTGGGGGGTGAAGCCACTTGAGGGTGACTGCCAGCTCTGCTTCCTATCCAGCTTCCCGCTGAAGCACAGCCTGGGACGCGGCAGATGAGGGTGCAAGTACTTGGGGAGAATGAAGTGCCTGGCCTGAAGCTAGCTGTGGTGGGCATGGGGCGGGTGGGAGACTGAATTAGCAAATGGAAAACCTATGTTTTTCTGTCTTTCAAATAATCAAGCAAACAAAAATATATGTTGTTGCCCGGTCTTTCCTATTCTAGGAGGGATGGGAGAAGACTGGGATTTGGTGGCAACTACAGGTGCTTGTTTATCTGTCTGCTCTACTAATGAAACATCCGGTTTTCCTGACTTTGGCCATTTATAAACATCACCGCACTGAACACCAGCCATCTTCCCAAAAAGCCAAGTACGTTTTGTTCAAAGGCCTTCTGAGTCCTGCCAGTTGGGGCTCTGACAGAAAACTTCGTGTGGCCAAAGAAATTATATCACAAGACACACCTCTCTCTGTCCCTTCTTTCTCGCTCCTGCAAATCTTCCTTCCTTCTCTCTCTTTTTCTTTCTTTCCTCTTTTCTTTTTTTTTTTCTTATTCTTTCTCCTCTCTCCTTCTACGAGACAATTTGTCTCAAACAGTTTACCCAAAATAACAACTTGAAAAACTCACTGGAAACTTTTCTTTTTACACAAGATGGTTAACCGGGCCGGGGATATACCAGGGTCTTCACTTAGCTATAAAAATGTTTCCCTCCCACGTTGTACGAAGCCCTTCAGGGCAACTTTCCGAGGGGACCTGAGGGCTCTCTTCAAACGCCAGTGGGGCAGGCAGCAGTCACTGGAGGCGCAGAATGGAAACACTGCAGGGGGTGTGGGGGGCTAGCTGTTCCTCCGGGTAACCACTGCGGGTGCGTAGGGCTGCGGGGGCAGCTGCCTCAGCAGCTGTGAGTGGGAAAAGGAGGAAGGGGTGGCGACCCAGAAAGAAGAAGGCGGAAATGGCCACAGGGCTTCCCACGCCTTCCTCCTTCCCCTATCCCTTCCTGCCTCCTCCCTTGGACTTTTGCCAGGGGGGTTGAAAGCCGGAGGGGTTCTCAGAACTAGTTCTGTGTTGCAGGAAGAAAGGAAGGAGCTGCTCCTTCCAGTCTCAGAGGTCAGTGGTCCTTCTGGCAGGTGCACTGGGAGGCAGAGCCGGAAGGAGGACCTCCTCCCAGGTGCCCCTGTGGGCTGGGAGAGGAGGAAGCTTCCCCACGTAAGGGCATCCTTGTTGCGGCTGGGCGCGGCTGCGGCTGCAGCTGCCAGTGGGTGCTCTGCGTCTCGGCCCGCCCTCCTCCCCGCTGAGACCTGGTGTGCAGGTCCTAGCAATGGCCCAATGTGTTTTCTAGCTCCGGGGCCGGCCAAGGCACACTGGGGGTGTCATGGATGTGGTGAGAAGGGCCGTGCGCTACAGCTGGGCTCTCTGGGCCACTCCTGGCAAAGCCTCAGAAATGACCACCTGGGTGACCCACGTTCTGGACTGCCGCCTCTGTGCCCATCCAATGGGCAAGCCCGTAGCCAGCTTTAGTTGAAATGCCCTGGTCGGTCCTACAGGGGGCGATGTTGGTTCGACCTGGGCCAGGAATGGGCAGGGCGTGGCAGGGGAGGCTTGAGCTCCAGCCAAGTTGCCCCAAACGCCCGCAGCCCATTTGCAGCCGATGCCAACCGCCTTCTCACGACCCCACCCTCACCCCCAACCTGCTGCCCGGCCTGCGGCAGGCTCCTAAGGGTCCCACCTTCTTTGGGTGGCCAAGATGGCTACTGGGTGGAGGTGGTGGCAGGTGTGAGGTAGCCAGTATCTGGGCAGGGATGGCACCTCTGCCATCCCTCGGTGTGGGCGGATGCTCACCGAGCCCCTGCCACGCCCCGGGCTCACGGCAGTGGACAGGAGCCACCCCAGGCTAAAAGCCTGCCTGCTTGGGTCGGACTCGGAGCTGTCTCGGCCCTCCTTCCCTCTCCCTAGTCAATAATGCGGAGGGGTTGGGATCCCGAGAGCCTGGGGCTGCGCAGCCGGCTGCTCCTGGCTCTCACGTTGGGTACGGTGAGGGGGTTCTGCTGCTCGCTGCAGCAAGGCAAGCCAGCGAGTGCTGGGCCAGCAAGAGGAAGAGGGGGACAGCGGGCTCCGTGGGCCGGGGGTGCAGGGGTCCATGTGCAGAGAAAGGTCCGGGCTGGGTGCAGGGCTTTGGGGAAAGCCTGGAAGGTACCCTGAGCTGGATCCGGAGTCTTATGATGAACTCGCACCACGTTGGGTCCTGCACGGATTTTGTGATTGTTAGCAAAGACCCCCCCCCCCCCCCCAGTCCCTCTCTGTCTCCGGCGTAGACAATAAGTAGTTGCCTTAAAAACAAGTTTCGCCTTATTTCTAATGGTATCTTGGAAAAAATACAAAAAGAGCAAAAATTGTCTCCAAAGGTCAATTATAGAACCAGTCTTCACACGTCTGTGAACTTGGCTCGCCAGGTCCTCTGGGGAGGTCTCTGGGTTCGTCATCCATCCTGGTCTGTGGATTCTTTTCCTGTTTTTCAGCCAATCCGTATACATGTGTTCTTCATGAACGTTGCCTGGCATCTGCCTAATAATTCCATCCAGATTTTGCCAAATTAGTTGGTCATTCATGTAGAGGCTATTTTTCCCACTGTGAAGCGATGGTTTCTAATTGGTTTGGCGTTTCCATTTTTATTTCCCAGGTAAGTTAAGCGTTCTGAAAAGCCGTTTCGAGTTTTTATTGTGGATAGATTCGCAACCCTCTTTCCGTCGCTTATAATTGTACCATTCTGTAGCCTGCGAGTGAGTGTGGAGTTGTGTGTGTCAGAAGCAGCATCATTAAAACATCTTACTCAGATCGCCTGTCTTGGCTTTATATTTATCTACCTGATCCATTCATGTCTGAAAGAGCTGCAAGTTTTCCAAACACATTTATTGGTTTGCCATTTTCTGCTTACATTTCTAACCATTTGTGCTTTCGATTTACAAAATCTCTACTTTTTATTCTTTTTATTCTCTAAAAGGCAGACACAAAAATACACACCGAGTTGGGCAGGGTGCACGGTTGGCGGCATGGAGTCAGAGAAATGTCTCCCAATTCCCTTCACAAACGCCTGGGATAGGAAAGCCTAGCAATGTCATTTCTGTCCCCCAGGCAGGCAGCAGAGACTCAAACACTTGAGCCAGGACCATTGCCTTGCAGGGTGATACTGGAACAGCAAGGAGCTGGAAGGGAAGCTTAAAACAGGATTCAAACACAGGCTCTCTGATGGGGATTCAAGTGTCTCCAGTGACATGGTAACCTCGAGCCCGTAGCGATGCCCAGTGATACTGGCAAGTATAAAAGCCACATGGCTGTGAAGAGGGCACACCAAGAAGCATACTGACACATGCTTTCAGAGTGATTTGCTTGGTCTTCTTTCGGAAGGACATAGCTTTTCATGCCAAATTCTTAAGAATTTATAAATGCTTTGTGGGTGGCTGACTGCTCGTTTCCCTACACCTGGGCCAGCACATAGAATTTGCTACTCAAAGTTTTCGAAGATGTCGAAGATGGTGATTGGAGCTGTTTTGAGAGAGGCATGAAGTGGGATGAATTGTGAATTGTTCTTCAGTTTTCACTGCTCTCCCATGCCCCTCAATGTGTGACAATCCTGAGCTTTTCGTCTGTGTGTGCTTGTGTGTGCACACAGTTTGTCCTCTCTTTTTGTGTTTCTGTGTGATATCTTTTAACTCCATTAACTCCTCTCCTAGCTATTACATTGTAGGGGTTAGCTTTGTGTTTGTTCTATAGCACAACACCCAACTCGGGGTGGGAGGGTCTGACCCATCAAACCAGATGCTTCAATGCTCCCTCTTCCCCATCTCTGCCCCTCTTTCTCCCTGCCCCACACTGACACCTTGGTCCGTTCTGTCTGGACAAACCTTTCCAAGTGGCACACTCAGCCAGCAGGCAGAGCTCTGATGGGGCCTAAAGCTTTTATGATTTAGGGAACTCATTAACACACACACTCTCTCTAGGTGAAATTTAGGACTTTTTTTTCCCCCTGAAATATGGAGAAAAATGGTGCCTAATGAGATGACATGATTATCCTGAGATTGATGGATTCCTGTTCGGCCCTGAGAGAAAGGAAGTGGGGTGGGAAAGACGACAGGAACTCTGAGGAGCTGGAGGCCTAGGCCTTTCTCAGGGCTGAGGGGGGTAGGAAAGGAGGAGAGGAGGAAGGGAGGAGGCGGGAAGGGGAGGAGGGGGGAAAAGGAGGAGAGGAGGAGGAAGGGTGAAGAGGAGGAGGGGAGGAGAGGAGGAGAGGGGGAAAGGAGAAGAGGAGAGAAGGAGAGGAGGAGCAGCCTGCCCTGCCTGCCCCTGCCCTGCCTGCCCTGCCTGCCCCTGCCCTGCCTGCCCCTGCCCTGCCCTGCCTGCCCTGCCTGCCCTGCCTGCCCTGCCTGCCCTGCCCCGCCCTGCCTGCCCTGCCCTGCCTGCCCCTGCCCTGCCCTGCCCCGCCCTGCCCCGCCCTGCCCTGCCTGCCCCTGCCCTGCCCTGCCTGCCCCTGCCCTGCCTGCCCCTGCCCTGCCCTGCCCTGCCTGCCCCTGCCCTGCCTGCCCCTGCCCTGCCTGCCCTGCCCTGCCTGCCCCTGCCCTGCCCTGCCCTGCCTGCCCCTGCCCTGCCTGCCCCTGCCCTGCCCTGCCCTGCCCTGCCCTGCCTGCCCCTGCCCTGCCTGCCCTGCCTGCCCTGCCCTGCCTGCCCCTGCCCTGCCTGCCCCTGCCCTGCCTGCCCCTACCCTGCCTGCCCCTGCCCTGCCCTGCCTGCCCCTGCCCTGCCTGCCCCTGCCCTGCCCTGCCTGCCCTGCCCTGCCCTGCCCTGCCCTGCTCACTTCCAAGGTTCCTTCGGCAGCCTGCGTGCGCCCTGGGCTCTGATGTCAGCAGCTCGTGTCTGCTCGCTTTCTCCTTTGATGAGCTGGCTGGAGGTTTATCCACTTTATGAATCTTTGAAAAGAGCTAGTTTTTTATTTTTATTGATTTTCTCTTTTTTATTTTCAATTTTACTGACTTGTGTTCTGAAGAATACCGTTTCTCTTCGGCTACTTACTCTTATTAACTCAGATGGTGGGATAAGCGATGGGTTTCAGCTCTTTTTTTAAAAAAAAAAACAGTCATTTAATCGTCAGGCGTGCATTAATACATTTAATGCAGCACGGCTTTGGCTGTATCTCATCAATTTTTATCAATTTTATTTTTTATTTTTAAGGTATTTTGGCATTTCTCCTGGGATTTCTGCTTTGTTGCACATGTTAATTAAAATGTTGTTTCACCTCAAAATTGGTGAAGATTTTCCTCTTACTGATAACTTCCTCATTTACTGTGTGGGCTGGGAACTCATTTTGTAGTTCTATTCATTTCAACTCATTAGATTCCGGTTATAAAAGGCAGAGTGTGGGCTCTCCTGATGAATGATCTGTGTGACTTCGGGAAGAATATGTTTCCTAGTCTGTTAGATGGAATGTTCTATAAATGTCAATTATGTCAAATTGGGGATAGTGCTATTCAGATCAAGTAAATCAATATTCATTTTCTGCTTACTGAGTTTATCAACTACTGAGAAAGGGGCATGGAAATATTTAGCTCTCATGGTGAATTTATCTATTTCCTCTTGTCTTTCCATCATTTTTTCTTACACATTTAATGCTCTGTTGTTGAATGCATGCATTTTTTTTTTAGATTTATTTTTATGAGAGAGAGAGAGAGAGATCTCATACACTGGTTCACTCCCCGAGTGGCCTCAATGGTTGGAGCTGAGCCTCCCTGAAGCCAGGAACCAGGAGCTTCTTCTGGGTCTCCCATGTAGACTCAGGGCTTCAATGACTTGAGCCATCCTCAGCTGCTTTCCTAGGCCACAAGAAAGGAGGTGGATGGGAAGTGGAGCAATCGGGACATAAACTGGCTCCCATATGGGAGGCTGGCACCGCAGGCAAAGGATTAGCTTGCTAGGCCACTGCACTGGTCCTGGGTAGGTACATATTTTTTTAAGGATTGTCATCTTGGAGAATTGATGCATTTAACATTATGTAGTGTTCCTCTTTATCTCTGATAATTCCCTTCTTTGGATGGAGCTGATTGGTTTTCTGTGACTCGGAAGCAGATCAGTCAGCACTTGTGTCCATTGAAACAGAAAATGCCGCGAGTGGATCACATTGTGGACTTAGGGGGTAGAGAGGGATCCAATCTCATTTGATTTAGGATCTTGAAGGCAAAAGATGCTTTTTTATTTCTTCTGAATTGTTCTCAGAAAAAGGCAACCACATATACAAAAATGCCTGTTGCAATTATGCTTCAAAAGTAACCAAGTTAATCTCTATCAGGAAAATAGAGAGATTTACCCTTCCCTCTTGGGCATTCCCTGGATTTTGTTGCAATGGTTCATTAAAGTGTGTGACCTGAACACTGGTACCTTGCTGTTAGGAATCAAAGCTGTGGGTCTGTGCTGTGAGGACAGAGGTGAGGCTAATGTTGTCATCTCCAGGTGGAAGACAGACTGCTCCGTCCTAAATGCCATGGAGCATGTCCCAGTGGAATGTCTCCTCAGAAGTATGTTAAATGGACATGATGAGGAACTTCATGAAGATGTCATTTTTTCCCAGTTAATGTATAGATTCAGGACATTCAAGATGTCTACTAGAGGTTGCTGTTGTGGTACAGTGAGTTAAGGTGCCTCTTTCAACACCTGCATCCCATGGCAGAACACTGCTTCCAGTCCTGGCTGTTCTGCTTCTGGTCCAGTGTTCTATCAATGAGCCTGGAAAAGCAGCAGAGGATGGCCCAGTAACTTGGGTCTCTGCCATCCATGCAAGAGACCCAATGCTCCTGACTTTTGGCTTCATCCAGCCCCAGCAGCTGCAGTCATTCATCAAAAGTTAAAAGACTCCTCTCTCTCTTTCAATTCTGCTTTTCAAATAAAAATGAATATATCTTTTTAAAAATATCTGCTAGAATTTCTTGATGAGTTGATTGTAAAATCCTATGGAAGAATGAGTGGGATATCCTTCCTCTGTGCCTTGACCCTCCCCGTCCTGATCAGAGACCCACATGTGCATGCAACCTTCTCCACTATGTAAACAATTATAAAAATTAAGTTAAAAAGATTAAATTAAAAATTGTTTTAAAAAGGATGAGTGGATTTTCAAAAAGTTCTTGGAAAATGTGCATTATGAAAAAAAAATGTAGATTTCAATTTTTTGATGCCAAAATCAACTTAATCTTTTATTTGTATTTTCAACAGTATTGCAAGCATCCTCATATTGTCACATTCTAGTTGTAATTTTTTTTTTTTTTTATGTTTCGAGCAAGAACTTTTATACTAGAAATATCTTTCTTTGCTCCAGGAAATTTTAACAATTCTGGTTTTCACATTTAGTGACTTGTTTGCAAAAGGACACTGAGCTCCTAGCACCACGCCCAGCACCTGAAAAGTATTGCATTCTATTATTCAGTCATCTTGTGGTGGAGAAGCAAGCCAGCGTCCTGTCTTGGCAGGCTTACTTGAGTTATACCCCCACTCTGAGGATTCCTTGGGGACCCAGGCTTGGACACCTCAAAACCACCCAGAGGCAGCTGAAGAGCCCCCAGGAGGCCTAGGGAACTGAAATCAGGGGGGGCGTTGTTTTGAAGCCAGTGTGGACCCCCAAGTGAAACGTCTCCTTCCCAGGGCAGACGCCTCCAGAAACCTCCGAAGATCACAGTTTCACTTTTAGCAAGACCCCGTTGCTGCTGGGGAAAGCACCCCCATCTTCAGAACTCTCCCAAGGGGGGCAGGGGCTTGCCTCCTATCTTCAGGGCCCTTCTCTTCCCATTAGCTGGCCTATGCCTAGGCTGCCTCCCCTCCTGCCTCCTCCATTCCCTTGCCTTTTCCATTCTTGCTGCTTCTGTTGCTCAACTGTACGCAAAACTAGTTGGAGGTGTAAGCTACAGAACCCCACCGAATCTAGGTCCACTTGACTGACGTGCAGAAAGCCAGTTGCTGACATTGGGGTGCTGGGGGGGTGGCAGGGAGTTACAGCCAAGCACAGAGCGAGGAGCTGGGCAGCTAGTGCATGATTCCCCAGGCTCCCCAGGAAGTTAGGGGTGAGGAAGTTAGACATGAAGATTGTTACAGGCTAAAATGAAGCCTAAAGGTGTGTGATCAATTTGTGTCTCCGGTTTCTGGTTGGGCAAGGGTGCTCCTGATCTTCCTTTGGTTGGTCGGCCATGGGAAGATTTACAATGGCCAGAAGGGCAGGCCATGAGCATGCAGGTAAGAGTGACCTGCCCTGGATGTGGAATTTCCCTGCCTGGGCCGGGAGTTCCCCTAAACAAACCCCCTGGGCAACAATGGCCAACAGGACTTTCTTTGTGGGAGAAACAAATGCTTCCTTTTTTTTTTTTTTCCTTTTTAAGATTTATTTATTTTATTGGAAAGGCAGATGTACAGAGAGGAGGAGAGACAGAGGAAGATCTTCTGTCCGATGATTCACTCCCCAAGTGGCCGCAATGGCTGGTGCTGTGCCGATCCAAAGCCAGGATCCAGGAACTTCTTTTCAGGTCTCCCACTTGGGTGTAGGATCCCAAGTCATTGGGCCGTCCTCAACTAACCTTCCCAGGCCACAAGCAGGGAGCTGGATGGGAAGTGGAGCCACTGGGATGAGGACCGGTGCCCATATAGGATCCTGGCATGTTCAAGGTGAGGACCTTAACCATTACGCTATCGCGCTGGGCCCACAAATGATTTCTTGAGCCTGGTGATTAGAGCCTTGTGGTAGTTGCTGCACCACTCTGTTGGTTCACTGAGTGCCTTTAAGTTATGGACAGGCAAGAACACCCTGGACTGAGGAATGTAGAGGAGAGGCAATGTCCTGCCTTGACATTCTGCGTGGTCAGTCTCACTTCTTCACGCTGGGGCTGGGATCAGGCTCAGGCCACAGTTTCCAGATTCTAGATTATTTGGGTGTCCGGAAAGGGTCTTCTGCCCCACAGCTTCTCAGGTACCTCCCTCGGCACCTCTGGCCCTCTGTGCTTCTCATCCAGCTCCCTGCTAATGCTTCTGGGAAAGCAGCAGAGGATGGTTCAAGTAGTTGGGTCCCTATATCCACATGGGAGACCCTGATGTAACTTCCAACTCCTGGTTTGGGCTGGCCCAGCGCTGGCCATTGCGGCCATCTGGGGAGTGAACCAGTGGATAGGAGATCTCTATCTCTCTTCCTTCTCTCTCTTTTAAGCTGTAGATTTCAAATAAATAAATAGATATTTAAAAACAAAACAAAGCAAAGCTGTTTGGGGGACTGGTATGAGAGCTCAGTGACCGCTGGGATCCCATATGGGTACCAGTTCATATCCGGGCTGCTTCATTTCCCATCCAGCTCCCTGCTTGTGGCCTGGGAAAGCAGGAGAGGACGGCCCGAAGCCTTGGGTCTCTGCACCCATGTGGGAGACCTGGAAGTGGCTCCAGGCTCCTGGCATCAGATCGGCTCAGCTCCAGTCATTGCGGCTGCTTGGGGAGTGAATCAGTGGATGGAAGATCTTCCTCTCTGTCTCTCCACCTCTCTGTATATCTGACTTTCCAATAAAAAGCTAAAATAAATCTTGAAAAGAAAACATTTTCACATCAACACTGAAAAATGTACTTTCCCCACCTATAACCCAGCACATGGTCTTGAAGTACAATTTTTATATGAATAATAAAAGTTATAAAAGATAGGATGTTTGACCTAGTGACGAAGATTCTCAAACGAGTCATGGAACTTGAGTTCCAGCTCCAGCACTTGATTCCTGTTTTCTGCTAATGCAGACCCAGCTAGTGATGGCTTCCATAACTGGGTCACGGCCACACACACGTGTAAACCAGGATTGAGTTTCGAGGCCTGAGCTTTGGCCCTGACTAGGGCTGTCATTGACATTTGGGGAATGAATCGGTGGTGAAAAGTTTCTGCTTTTCTGTCACAAAAAAACCCCTAAATAATAATAATAATAATAATAATAATAATAATAATAATAAAAGCAACATTTGCGAAACGGTAAGTGGTTCCAACCATAGTGACAAACTTTTACCAGTGGATGTGATCTTGGACTTGACACAATAGAATCAAAAGGAGATGTATAGGAATGTGTTAAAAATGAGCAGAAATAAAGAAATTTTGGAGTAGACTATGATAATCCACTCTACCACCTTAGGCATGCAATCATAATGACAAAACTGCATAGCTTATGCAGGAACCAGGAAAATGACGGCATATTTTGTAATGCCTATGTGTGTTGTGATTACAACTGTGTAGAAAATGTGGTTAAAATATTGGAAGCAGCACAGGGAGTTGTATCTCCAGTACCTTGTTGTTGTTCTCTATGGTCTAAACCTCTGCAATGCCTCTTTCTACAGTGTGTCGCTTCCCGGAGACGGCTGACCAGGCTGCAGTGGCGTCCACCCCACGGCCACCTTCAGGGCTGGGGGTGTTCCTTTTAGGGATGGAATCAAGCAGCGTGTCTGTTCTTGCCCCTCCTTGCCTGGCCTGCCTATTTAGTCCTGTTCTTGTTGTTAGGAGCTTTATGTCTTTCTCCTCACTCCTTTTTTAAAATGTAAAAGAAAAATCTCAGGAAAATAGCCACGGCACAAACTTTGCCACTTTTAGTATAGTTCTGTGGCATGAAGCACATTCAGCTTATTGCTGCCTTGTGTCCACAGAACATTCTGGTCTTCCTGAATTGAAACTCTGTACCCAGTAAATACCGACTCAGCCTTGCCCTCTCTTCCCCAGCCCCTGGCTACCCACAGCTTTATTTCCCCTTCTGTGAACTTGACCACTCTACGTACTGCCTGTGAGTAGAACCATACTGCATTTTTCCATTTAAAATAATTTCTTTCTTTCTTTCTTTGAAAGACAAGACAGAGAAAGAGAGAGAAAGAGAGAGTTCCCACATGTTGGGTCATTCTGTTAATGCCTACAATGGCCAAAGGCTGGGTTGGGCCAAAGCCGGAAGCTGGCAACTCAACGTGGGCCACCCATGTGAATGGCTGGAACTTAACTCCCTGAGCCTAAAGCACCATCTCCCAAGGTGTGCATTAGCAGGAGGCTGGGCTCAGGAGCGGGAGGCGGGCAGTGGAGACAGGCACTTCAGTTTCAGATGTCAGCGTCTCCATTGCTAGGCCAAGTGCTCACCCAGAACCATTCCTGAAAGCTCTCTGAGAATAAGAAACAAAAGCTCCATTTTATTTGCATTTTAAACCTAAGGTGCCCTTGCTTGGTGGTGTAATCGTTGTTTTTCACCCATTGCGTCTGTGTCAAGTCCGGTGCTGGGCTGGGGTTAAGTGACACTCAGGAAACGTGTGTGGTCTCTGGGGGTTGACAGTGTAGTGGGACCGAGACAGCAGGGAGCAGTAAAGAAGGTATGGTTGGAGGACAGAGGGCACAGTGGGCTGGCCCTCGGGACGGCTAAATGGAGGATGAATGGGAGGTGGAGCTGGAGAGGGCTGAGGTGGGACCCTGGGGGCTGGCAGAGGGAGCAGAGGCCTTTGCACAGTGTGTGTGTATGAATGTATGTGTGTGAGTGTGTGTTTTCACACAACTGTGTGCAGGGCTTGATGCAGTGGAAACCTCCTGAGAGGAAAGGAGGGCACAGGTACTAAAACTTTTTGTTGAGCACAAACTTGGCCAGCCTCTTGCCTGCAAGACCTTCTGGATCCGAGAGCAGGAGGATTTCATCCTTCAGACTACAAGTCCAGCTGGAGCCAGCCAATTCGGCACACCCAGGCCTGGAGCCACCCCTCCGTGAGCTCTGTGGGTAGTGCATCCATCAGCTACTGCATGGGGAGATGGGGAGCGGCTCGCCAGCTCATTGAAGAATATATATATATGAACATATATATATTTATTTATTCTTATTGGAAAAGTGGATCTACAGAAAGAAGGAAAGAGAAATCTTTTCATTCACTGGTTCACAATGACCTCAAGGGTCAGAGCTGAGCTGATTTAAAGCCAGAGCCTCTTCTAGGTCTCCCACATAGTTGCAAACACTTGAGCTGTCCTCTACTGCTATCCCAGGCCCTGATCAGAGAGCTGGATCAGAAACAAAGCACCAGGGACATGAACTGGTGCCCATACGGGATGCTGGCGTTTGCAGCATAGGATTAGCCTGTTGAGCCACTGAGCCAGCCCTGCCAGCTCCAGTTTTCAGGAGTGGAAACTGAGGTTCAGGGATAGAAGAGCAAGGATGTGGATGACCAGTGAGTGTGCGATTGAGAGAGCATGAGAAGGAAGAGAGAGGGTGTCAGTGGTGGAGGAGCAGGGCCGTCCCTGAAGGGGTAGAGAGGAGTCGAACCTCCCTACAGCACAGTCAAGGGCACCCAGGCCTCGGGGTGACCTCCTAGTTACTGCATAAACACTCTCCAAATCTTCCATAAAATCTTGGTGGCCACACTTTTTAAGGTTCGAATAATTGTCTGCGGAGGAAGTGGGAGGCGGTTTATTCGAACTTCCCCTTACAGTTAGCCATTTCAGTTGTCCTTCATTCATGCAACTGACTCAGACTCAGGATCCCACCGAGAGTAGTCCCTCCTGAGGGCTCAGCTCAGGCCCTGTGTGGCAGCATCTCTGAGCCTTTTAGCTTCTGCAATGCAGCAGAGGCAGCTCTGGGAACACATCAGTGATAAGCATAGCCTCTGCATTTGTGCATGAACTTGTCCTATCTGTCCTGTCCCGAGCAGTAGGGGAGGGGAGAGAAAAGGAGGGGAAAGTGCTGCTCCACATAGCATGCCCACATGAAAGGGCTAGGTGCGCAGGTGAGGCCAGATATGGTGGCACCTCTGTCCAATCCGCTCTATCCCTGTCCCAGCCTCTGAGAGAGGCTGTCTCTTCTAGGGTTCCCCTGCCTCCTTCTTGAACCATCTCCTTTAATTTCCTTGAGAAACAGTTCAGGGAACAGGGGATTTTTTTTTCCCCAGCTTTAATCTGGCTTTATCTGAATCCCTAACTGTTGCAGTAAACCTCACTATGGCACGTAAAGAGGGGAACTTGTGGTAGCTGCAATCACACCAGAGTAGCACCCAGGCATGGAGCTGGGACTCTAAAGACGGGCTCAACCTCTTACGGGCTGGTGACTGTGCCCCAGCTATCTCTAGAAGAAATTGACAGAAGATGTATTTAGTGACAACACAAACAAAGCCAAGCGCTGTGACCTGCTCTTGGCTGTGATTGCCAAGTCCGAGTGGTCAGCTTGGGGAAGTACGGGAGCCAGCAGGGACCCCTTCTTTCTCCTTTTATCATACATGTCTGTGTTCCCCAGCTGTCCCTAAAGACTCCCTGTTCAGAACCCTGGAGGTTACCCAGGACATGACTCGTCCAGGAACGAACAGGGGCTCCTACCTTGGGTGTAGACTCCCCGACGGCAGCACCTGGAGAAAAACACCACGGCAGCTTCTGCCACTTTGACTAATCTGTTGACTGAGCCGTCTGAGGTGCCTGTGTTCTTAGGTGGCTTTTTAGAAAGTGTCACTTGTCTTGAGGGACATCTCAGAAAAACCTGGGAGGAAGTGTGGTCTTGTATGGGAGCTTTGTGCCAGCCCTGTGAGGGTCTGTGTGTAATCTTTCTGGGTCATAGGAAGTAAGAGGTGGTCACATCTGTCACCTGCCCCCAGCCTCCATTTAGCTGGTGACACTGCCACAGCTGTGTAGAATTCTAGTCAGTCTGCTTCTTCCAACAATCAAAACAGCAACTCTGACAGAGTGACGTTCTGGCCAGAAATAGAAGATTCTGAAAACTTGTGATATGAGCCGGTCTGCTGATGGCAAACCCTCGTCATTGCATAATAAAAAATATGGAGGGATCAGGGCCACCCACAGACCTGTTGGGAACACAGATGAACCAACCAAGCTGACCCTGGAGTGGGGATCATCAACTGAACCCCAGCTCATGGGAAGAGCAGAGGCTCCACTTTAATGGTCTGTTCGGAGACCTTGCTGTGCTGTGGCAGGGGCGTGGCTGTGGCCATCACAGTTGTAACTCAAGGCCTTACAAAAGTGTGGAGCAGGTTGCAGATGATTCCTGTAGAAGATGGGGTCACTCTAGCTCACTGCACCACAGCGGGGTTTCTGGAATGGCAGAGGAAGGGTGGCAGTGGGTTGGGGACCGGCCACAGAAACAGTCATAGCCATGCACGCAGCTGTGGGTCCTGCGGCTGCATGAAGTCCCCCTTGGAACTTTCATGAAGTGCCTTCATGGAGCAGACTTGATTTTGAGCAATTCTTGGGAGCTTGTGGGGGAAGCTCCTCTTTGAAAAATAACTTTCTGGTAAAATTACTTAAATGTGGAATAGATTGGCCACACTGCTCAAGTTCATGTCACAGTGGATATTTAAAGGAAAACTACTCAGCCTGGTTGCTGTATAGAGTGTTCAAGTGTGCTTTTGGAAGTAAAGGGAGATCTTAAATCCTTTTGCCAACACAGAACACAGCTGTGAACAAGTGGATCAGAGTGTACCAGCTGCAGAGATGTTTGCATTTATCTGCATATCGTAGCTGCTTCAGTCACTGGAGTCCGGAGAGCAGCTGCAGGTGGCTGAGATGTGGCAAGAGTAACAAGTCACAGAGGCTAGACCAGGGAAACTCCTGTCACCGCGATTAGAACAGTGGGAGGATATCTCACCAGAAATCATTAGGTGGTGGGGTGTATTTTATAACGTCTGTGCTGCTTTCCAGCCTGGCGTTTTGCACCAATCTTGGGTCTAGCATGCAGCTTGTAAAATGGTGCAGTACCAAGCCCATAGCCAGCAAGCAGCTAAATGGCACAGTACCAAGCCCATAGCCATAGCTTAGTGAGCAGAGATGACAGCTGGCAAGTGTGGTGAATGTTTACTTTCCTAAGCAGTATGTGAAGATAAGATCACCCGGGCTCTCCAATTCTTAGGGGGACTTCTTGATAATAAGTGGTGTGTGTGAGCATGTGCATGTGTGTGCATCAGTGTGAAATTCAGTGCAAGAGCATTTTAGACACGGGCAGCCTTGAAATATTATTTCCTTATTGTCAAAATTATGTCATTTTCATTTAAACAGTCTTCAGCTATTTGCCTTCAAAGTAATCTGCTTGAAAGGCAAAGAGAGAGGGAGACAGAGAGATTAGCCAGACTGGTAGAGCTCCCATTGGTTGGTTCACTTCCTACATGATCTTCATTTGGGGGGCTGGACTGGGGCCAAAGCTAAGAGCTAGAATTGAATCCAGATCTCCCATGTGGGTGGCAGGGATCCAATTACTCGAACCATCACCTGTCATCTCCCAAGGTCTGCATTAGTAGGGAGCTGGGATCAAACCCAGGTACTCTGATATAAGATGCTGGCATCTTAGCAAGCGTCCTAAGTATTAGGGCATGTGCCTGCCTCCAAAAGGACACACAGAAAAGTAAACAGAATAAGAAAAAAACATGTTCGCGTAGTCCCAGCTCTGAGGATCCTCACTTGTCCAGTTGGGCAATTACTGTCACCATCTTTGGGATTTTCCTGTTAAATATTGTGCCATACCCTCCTAGCCCTAAAAACATTTCATCATTTTTAGGAGTTATCATTTTAAATTTTTATTTATTTGAAAGGAGGAGAGAGGGCACAGTACGGGATCTTCTGTCTGCTGGTTCACTCCCTCAATGCCCAAAACTGCTGGGTCAGGACAGGCCAAAGTCAGGAGCCAGGACCTCCATCTGGTCTACGATGTGGTGACAATGGGTGACAGGGACCGAAGCACTTGAACTGTTGTCAGCTGCCTCACAGGGTGGGCATTGGCAGAGCTGGATCTTGATCCAGAGCTGGGGTCTTGATCCTTAGGAAACTGGGTAGGTGCTGCAGGAGTCCCAAGCAGCAGCCTGACCAGCTGTGTTGTAATACCTGCCCCATAAGTTCTTCTAAAAATAATAATTTTCCTGTCATATGACATGTTCTTCTCATTTTTTCCAAAGTTGAGGTTGTCATATTGTTTTGTGTATTTGTAAATGTAATACAGAAAGAAGTAATACCCACAGATAAACAAGAAAAAATGACTTGTAACCTGCACCTCCCATCTCCAGCAACTTCGTGATCACCAGAGATGTTTTTCACTTTTCTTTTCATCCATTCATCCACTGGCAGACAGTTGGGATGCTTCTGTATGGTGGCTATTGGGAATATACTCCAATGGACGTGGGACAGCAGGAGTATTCACAGGGTGGTGGTATCATACACTTCAGGTGTGGAGTCATATAATTTATTTTTAATCTCTTAAGAAACCTCTGTGCTATTTTCCATAATTGTGGTGTTGGTCTGCACTCCCACCAACAGTGTGCTAGGGTTCCCTTTTCTCCACAGCCTCCCAGGTTACACACCTGCAGACAGCCAGAATCCGGAGCAGAGCCGAGAGTTGAACCTAGGCACCTGACACAGGATATGGGTGTCCGGAGTGGTATCTCCACGGCTGTGCAAAGTACCCCCAAACTCATCTTTTTTATGTGAATTTTTAAAATGTGATAATAAATCCTATTTCTGTTAAAAAAAAAGTGTGTGTGTGTGTGTGTGTGTGTGTGTGTGTGTGTTGTGGTAAGGATTTTAACTGTACTCTCTCATCGAAGCACAAACTTCACAGCCCTAGGGTCTTTGTGCCCTGCAGCCATAGCCAGGCAGCATATTCTATCCAGGATGGCAAATTGTAACCCTTAGGTGAATCACAGAGGAGAAAACAGATCACCTTGCGTGATTTGTACAGGGAGAAACAGAATGTGAGATGTCATATCAACTGAGTAGAATGACCTAGTCATATCAGATGTGAACGCAGCAGCGAACGAGCCTGCTCGCGCGATGATGAATGCTGAACGCTGCTGGGTGCATGTCTCACGCCCATCATCTATGGCTCTCTACTCTCCCTGCATCCTGTTTTTCCTCCCTAACAGTACTGATGCTCCTCGGTTCACAATAAATCCATCATAAGGTAAAAATGCTCTTGAGTCACCAGACTTGCCTGAGTGCACACAGATTTGCCCTTCCTCTGAAATGACATCAATAAAACCTGACTGCACGAGTCCCTCACGTCACGGCAAGCTCCCCCACATGCCTCCAAGGCCAGCAGACTTCCTGACAGATGACCAGGTGATCCAGCACCCACACCACAAGGCAGCCAACAGATGTAGGAACTTTTTTTTGGAGGGTGGGGGTGGCTGGATGTAATCTGCCAAAAGACTTCTACTGGAGCTCTGCCGGCTTTGTGGAAGCCGTCCTTCCTGTCTCCCTATGCGTGAACCAGGAGCATTAGTGTAACTGCAGAGTAGGGGCTGGACACAAGGAAAGGACAACCCCAACTCCATCTCCTCTTGCTTTGCAATCTCACCCAGACCTGCCCTTCGTGCTGCACGTTGTTCCCCCTCCCCATGTCCCCCAGGCTGAGCTGAAGCCTGGAGCAGGAGAGCAGATAGAGGGGAGGTGACCTGGCCTCCCTTACGCCTGGCCCAGCCCAGCCCAGCCAGCAGGTGTAGCCCAGCAGCCGGCATTGGGCCCACAGGATACTGTGGGCCTCTACCCTCCCAGCAAACCCCACCACAAACACTCCTCTCATAACTTCATCCCCACCCAACCACAGCGACCTCCACGAAACCTACTGTGAGAGGTTCAGAACTTTTCTCTGTGGTTCATGCCTTCTGCCCTGGTTTTGCCTCATCCGGGCATTTCTCTGCCTCTTGCCTGTTTTCTGTCTGGCTCTGGATGCAGCACTAGTTCCAGCAGGAGCCTTGCCAAGCACACAGAAGTTGTTCCCAGAAAATCTATCTGAAGTGGCATCAGAAAGCTAAGGCCCAGGGTCCTGCATGTGGTACAGCAGGGTAACTCCCACCGGAAGCACTTGCACCCCATGTGAGCGCTGGTGCAAGTCCTGGCTACTGCTCTGCTTCTGATCCAACTTCCTGCTAATGTGTCTGAGAAAGCAGTGGAAAATAGCCCAAGTGCTTGAACCCCTGGATCCACATAGAAGACCCAGATAGAGTTTTGGCTCCTAACTTGGGGCTGAGTGAGTCCCAGCCACTGTTTTCATTTAGAGAGTGAACCAGAGATGGAAGACTCTCTCTCTCTTTCTCTCTCTCTCTTTAACTCTGCCTTCTAAATAAACAAATAGATCTCTAGTGGAGGAAAAATGCTGAGGGCAGGAGAATTAAGTGCCTAGCCACATCTGTGCTGAGAGCTGGTCTTCAGGTTTAGAAGTGCCTGCTGAACATTAAGAAGGACTTGCATTGAAAGGCAGGGACCTGATAGGAGAGACTAGGCTTAGGAGATGACCCTGATCCGCCCTGCCTCTCATGGTTGCTGGCGCCTTTGTCAGCACCTTTGTCCTCCCCGCAGTGAGACCCACACGTGTCACGCTGTCCCCGGGACCCCCAAGTCTGAGGGTCTGGGAAACAGGGTTCCCGTGCGGCTGTGCCATCGGTGCGCTGCGCTCTGTGGCTGGGAGGACTCCAGGAAACGGTGACTCAGGTTTCCCTAGGAGAGATAGTGACGCAGAGAGGAGGTTTCCCAAGAGGTGGCAGAGGAAGTCTCCTGTGTCCCCGGCGTGGAAAGCCTGAGCCCTTTCTCTCTTTCCCTTTGACTGGGTGTAGATTCGGATCGGGGCTGCAGCCCACGCAGGGCCGGCAGGGGATCACGATGTGAAAACAAGTTGCCCACTTCCTTCAGGCAGAAACAAGGCTGGGGGTTGGGGGTGGGCCACAGTCAGGATGAAAGGCAGGGCTGGTGTCCCAGCCCCCATCTCCCTTTGAACAGGCCTAGGGCAGAGGGGGCACACCTGCAGGCTGCCTCCCACCTGGGTGGGGGAGGGGCCGAGGACTCCAGCCCGGTTCCCAGACCCTGCCTCTCACCGCTCCTCTAAGGCCCTCACCAAGGCACGTTCAGGCTTGTTTCAGAGGAGGGGATGGAGGCTCTTGGTGCTTCCAGAGCTGGTGCAAGGTCACACAGCTGGGAGAGAGCTGGGCCTGCTGTGTCTGGCTGCTCAGACATGTGCTTCAATGACTTTGACAGTATAATTTTTTAAAGTCATAACTCATGAATAAATTTCTGATTTGTGGATAGCTGAGTCCAATGTTTCACTGCAACAATGAACCTTTCAAAACTGTTTCTTTCTTCTAAAACGTCTAATAATTTTTTTTCCTCTCCCACAACAAAAGCCATTTATAATTGTTGCAAATGCTTACATAATGTAGAAGTGTACAAAAGCAAACATGGAAATTTCCCCCTCAGTGACTGCCATAAACAGCTGGGAGTAAATCTTTAAAGATGTTTTTTTAGTACATACACAAACAGAACTACCCAGAGGCCTGAGCATATTATTAAAGAATAAAAGATCAAACTTGCCAAGCATTGAAATGTCCTGTGCTTTATATCTTATATATTGTAACTATGTTACATTCTGGATTGCAAACTTTAACTTTGCTGTTTGAAAAAGTGCATGCAGAAAAAAATCTGGAAGAACTAGCAGCTCGCAAATACTGATTTTACATGTTTCTGTGATGTTTTTTAATTTGAAATAGAATCTCTTTTTATATTTAGACATGGAAATGGACACACAGCTCAATGACCTTTTGCAAAGCAAGCATACTTTATGTTACAATCTCCCAGATGGAGGAACAAAGCATGTGACAACTTTCCCCCCACCCCACACTGCCCTGACCTCTGCCTTTTCCAAGAGTCCCTGCACCTGGGAGAGCCACCTCCTGGCCTCTGACAGCTTGGCCTGTCTCCCTGATTTCCTCTGTACTTGGATTCTAGCAGTGAATCAGTGCTACGTTAAAACGAAAATTAGAGGATGGGCATTTGGCCATTTAGAGTTGAGACTGCGTGGAACATCATATCCCGTGTGAACCAAGTGCCTGGTTTTAATTCCTGATTTCAATTCCAGTTTGCTGCTTGTGCACAACCTGGGAGGCAGCAGATGATGCTCAAGTCCATGAATCCCTACCACCCACATGTGCGATCTGGACTGAGAGCCAAACTCTGGGTTCAGCTTTGTCCGGCCCTTGCGTTTACTGAGATGTGAGGCAGCAGATAGGAGCCGCCTGTCTCTGTCTGCCTTTCAAATAAGTTTTAAAAAGTCAGAAAAACGTGAGAAAAAGTGGAATAATCTATATAGGTGTTGCCAAAATACAGGCATGTGCACTGATGGTCATTTGACCTCAGTATACATGGATGTAGCTCTTAACCCAGGGACTCGTGCAGACTTCATCATCATTTATGTGACACGTGGTCCCTTTTAATGGACATTGGGTTGCTTCCAGTTTTTGGCTAATAAGCAGCACTCCATGGAACATTTTCATGCATATTTCTTTATCAATATCACTTATTGATGGGTTCCTTTAGGAAAAATACCTTTGAGTAGAATTGTTAATTAGAAACATAAGTTATGGCCCCAGTTTTTTTCATAATAGCTCTTTGGAAGGTGGTAAAAGCTCAGTTTCTCCTTTAAAACCAAAGTCAGATATGCAGTGTAGACCTACCTCCTTACTGCAGCCCCTGCTGTTGGTAGCAGAGGCTGATCTGGCTCCCTCCCCCAACTGCTTGGGTAGTTGAGGGGGCCGCAACAGGTGCCTGCGGCACAGAAAATAGGCCCCGGAACACAAGCCACCCGTGCCCGCAACCCAGCCCCATGCAAACTTGTAAACAAGCAAATGCAGATGCAAAGACAGCAGCAGGGACAGTCAGGTGTCACAGCCTGAGCTGTGGATCGGGCCTTGAGGCCTGTGCTGGCTTCCGCTGCGGCCTGGGTGTGAGGGACTGCGAAGACCTTTGTCTCTTTGCATTTGCACAGGATGGAGTGGCTTGGAGTGGCTTTAATAAAGAAACCTGGGGAAGGCCGGGCTAGCCCACTGGATTTTTGTCATTCCCACCCTTAAGAGCCAGTTCCTGGCCTTCAGGGTAGATTGTTAGCAAGCACTTCTTTTCTTGAGCCATCTGTGCCCTTCTAGATGCCATCCATCACACCCAGGTGCCAGGAGCTGGCCACACTGCCCATTTCCTGTGGTCTGCAGAGGCCTCTGGACACAACTGTTTTTGCAAGGACCCTGCTCTGAGCTGGCTAGGAAGAGCAGCAGGGGCTTAATTCTCCCTTACTTGCCCGGGGCACAGTGCCCCCAGAGGAACACAGCCTCAGGCTGCTGATACCCCTGCTGGATGCTGAGCAGAGACTTAGGGGCACGTGGTCCTTCTGTCCACCCTTTCCTCCCAAACACGCTCCAGGCCTGCATTTGCTTCTGTTTTTCTTCACTTATTACAGTGGCTGAGAGGCGATAAGGAACCAAATGGATGGAGAGCCCCACGGCCTTGACTTTCTCTTTGGTGCAAAGCAGCTAGAGTTCTTGTGGCTCTGCCAGGTTTGGCCCCAGGCATACAGTGCTATGAGGGAGAAACCCAGAGAGAATGCTCACTCTTTGCCCTTGCTCTTTCTGTTCCCTGAGCACCAACTTCTTGACTGTGCTTGGGTTTTCATGCTTGTGATGTCACAAGAGCAAGGTGAAGTTTTAATCCATAACTTTATTTTTGCAGCCAGGAGCACTTTCATTGAGAGAACAGAAAATGTGAGGCCGACAAGTCCTGAGAGGGCAGGAGCAAAATGGAGAAGTGTCCCAAGGGGAGACAAACTGAACTCTGTCCCTCCAATCCCAGCATGTTCCTGGACGCAGAGGGCAGAGCAGCTGGGAGGGGGACAATCTTGTGGACATAGTCGGTCCCAGCCTGGCCCAAGTCCCCTCCAGGTTAGAGGAACCAATGTCACACCCTCTCTGAGCCACGCAATAGGCAAAGATGGCAGCTGGACAGTAACCCACCAAGGTCCGCACTCAGCCCAGGGAGGGGACAGGAAGCAGTCCTGGTGTCTTGGGGGGCATTTCTGACTCTGTTCTCCAGCAGCCTCTGGAAAGGGCCCTGTGGGGGCTCTGTGGGTTTCCTCCCTCAGATTCCCCAAGTCTAAGTGAAGCCTCGCTGGCTTGCGGGAGGTCGGCAGACAGAATCGGCAGCAGTTACAAGCAGGTAGGGGACCGCAGCAGGTGCATGACAGCACCATGGCGGAACGTGTCCCGTCTTGGTTCCCGTTCTTGTCTTTTTATAGATCGATACTCTTTTGTAGCAGGAGTCTCTGCTCATTTGTAAAACCTGAAAAAATAATCGTGAAATTGCTTATTTTTGGGGCACACAATATTGAATTTTCTACAAGAGAGAAGTACAACCATATGGGGCTCTCCTAAGTAGCCTGGGGCCCTGGCTGTGTTTTTAGGGGCTATCTTTGTCCTTTTTTAATTAAAAAAAAGCTTGTAAAAAAGTAACCTGAAGAACTTTAGCTTCAACCTCTAGCTTTGAACGATGTTACTTCCTGCTGGGCTTTCTAAGAGGACTAAATGCACACAAGCCTCCCCCCTCAAACTGCCTGCTGAAGAATAGTTTTCTAAGTACGGCTCCAGGCCAGGTGCACCGAGTTTTGCCCTACCTGGACCGTGAGAGCAACAGCATAGTGGTTTTCAACTTTTCTTTCTTTCTTTCTTTCTTTGGCCACAAACCCCTTTGTTCAAATGATGACTTACAGGTGAATGCAAACCCAGACAAAAGACAAGAGCATTGCTGCCTGGGATGAACAGAGCAAAAGGAAAGGTGGCTCAGGGTTTCCTCATCAGTACCCCAACCCCCTCCCCTATGTTTCCTGACTCTGAGAAGTCCCAGATTCAATTCCAGATGGGCCTACTATGATCTGGGATCCCCTTTGCCTTTGAGCTGTGTCCTTCTCCCTGTCCCCCCAAACACTTCTGCACAAAGAGTGCTGATCTGATGGATCAAGTGTAGTGAGTGGGGACACAGACACGGGTTCAGGAGCAGCCAGAGGCTTAGGAGGCCATCAGCCTATCGTTGGCCTTGACCTGAGAGTACCCAGCTCATTAGCTTCTGTGCTGTGAGATGCAGCCCGTGCGTTTGCCAACTCCTGGGACCCAGGTCCAGGGGAGGTGGGACAGAGATAACCCAATTGCTAGTGGAGAAGGCTGGCCTTGGGTTACTCCACTTGCCTCTCCTCTGATCCAAACGACCCTTCCCCACCTCATGCAGGATCAGGCCAATGGAAACAGCTCGGAGACCCTCCGTGGTGCTCTCTATCTGTACGGGGTTGACTGCTGTCCTCTGGAAAGCTCACTCGCTCAGAGTGAAATATCGTGCACGTAAGACACACTTCAATGGTTAGCAGGCCTGTCTGTCTGGGAAGGTTGCATTTGCTTGCACTCTGTAACCCATCCCTCATACAGTCCTTGATTTTTGAAGGTGATATCTGACTTGCTGCAGGCTGCTTGCTTCAGTTGAGGGCTGGGAGTGGCAGCAGAGGCTCAGCACCCAGAACTCACAGGGCAGCCTCACAGTGTTCCCCAGAGCTCCACACTTACTGTTTCATGAAGTGCAGCCGGGCTCTCCTCTGCAGGCCTGCAAAAGGAAAGCAAGGGCAGGCAGTCAGCAGGAGCTGCGGGCCCCGGGGGGTCAAGGCCCAGAGAAGGAGCAGGAGAGGGAGGAGAAAGGCGCAACCAGCACCCCGGGTCTCTTCCCCGGTGCCAGACACTGCCCTAACCACTTCTCATGTCTTAATCTCCTATATGCTCACCGTGAACCTGTGAGTCGGACAGGACTATGATCTCTGTGTTATAAATGGGGTAACTGAGGCACCGGGAGCGGGTGTGAATCGCTGAGTTGCTCATCCCAGGTCACGTAACTCCAAAGCAAAGAAGTCAGTGTGAAAACACAGCTTGTCTCCTCCAGTGTGTGTCTGTAAGCTTGCTCTCTTGTTCTTCCCAGAAGGTCAGGAATGAGAGTGGAGGGACTAGTCATTGTGGCTGCTCTACTTCCAGTCCAGTCTAGTGGAGTTCCCGGCCCCTAGCCTGGGTCTGGCTTGCTCCTGGCAGTTATGGCCGTCTGGGGAGTAAACCAGTGGGTTTACGATCTTTCTAGCTCTCTTCCCTCCCTGCCTGTCTCTCTCCTCTCTGTGTCACTCTGCCTTTTGAATAAATAATTTTTTTTTCCTTAAAGAAATAGGAGGCCAGAGCAGATGGGCAGTCTCGGGCATGCTCACAGGGAGAGCAAAGTCGGCCGCTGGGGTGTAGGGAGGAAATACAAGCGGATCCACTGACACTTTTATCTCACCTTTGGCGATGTTTTCATCTTTGGAGTCCATTCAAGAAATCCATGATACGTTGAATAAATACAGCTAAGTGCAGTGCAGTATCCACAAGTTTTAAATGTTATCCTGCTGATGTCCTTGATCTGAAAGCTTAGAGCCCACCAAACTTAAATGGGCTCTTTACAAGAGGGGTAGACTCCCTGGTGCGGGGTGATCGTGGGTGCACACACAGGTGCATTTCTCTGGGGACCGAATTCCCAACTGCCAGCAGCAATTTTAAGAGGGCCGGTGACCTGTACGAGTTAGCAGTCACTGATTCCTGCTGCCTCTCCAGAGGCATGGAGAGGACACCCAACTCATGCTCCGGGTGGTACAAAGCCAGGAGAGGAGTCGGAGTGGTAGTGGGGCCCTGGCTCCTGGCCTTGTCTTTATCACAAACCCAGTGCCATTCAGACTGTGATGGAAAGGAGATCTGAGTGGCCAAGGGCAGCAGCCGTTCCCGGTACCCTACAGCTCATCAAGAGGAGGATTTCTAGCTTCCCGGGATGGATGCTCCACAGCCCCTCCCCAGCTGTGCCTCAGCCCCTGCAATCGCTTCTGGGTTCTGGGCTGTGGTGCCCAATGCTCACGCTGAGTGTTTTACCTTCTATTGGGTATGTGCTATGTGTTGGGCTCTCTGGGTGGGACTTTACAAAGAGCAGCCTGGGAGGCAGTGGAGGCTCAGAGAGGCAGTATTGGATGTAACCGGATTGTCTGGCTCCAGAGAAGAGAAGAAGAAGTCCCTGCGAGCCAAGAGTCACCTTGGGAACCAATGTAGTTTTTTCTGTTTTTCTTTTTGTGTTTTGTTTTGTTTTGTTTTCCCTAGGACAAATTCTCAGCAGACTCCCAGTTGCTCTGCTTCCTTAGAGAACAAAGTGTCCCGGGGACACATCCAACGCTAAACAGGGCACTAAGAGGTGACAACTTACAATGCCGGTGGAGGGCCACACTCAGGGACAGCAGCAGCAGCAAGACGCCGGCCACCAGCAGGCCAAGGATGAGGGGACCACAGGGCAAACCTGGAAGAGAAACACATGACATGTTCTTGACCTTGAACGTGAGCCATGCAGCGAAATTCAAGCAGGGACCTGAGGCCCACTGCCCAGGAGTGCCACCATTTGTATCCTCAGGGTCCTCAGAGATCCCTTCCCCCTCCTTGGATGCTAAAATCCTTGGAGCCCGAGTCCCTTTTATAAAAGGCACGGCGTTGGCATCTAATTTACACACACCTTCCTGTGTGGTTCCTCTCTACATTAGACTTTCTACCTAACAGAATGTCGATGCTTGTCAATAGATGGAAGGCTACTCAGGGAATAATGACAAGAACGATGTCTGTACCCGACTGGGACAGATGCAGCCATGGGAGGCCTCCTGCATCGTACATGGAGGCAACATGGCACATTTGGCTCCAAGTGCCTTCCGTCTGAAGGAGGTGGACCCAGCTTGTAGGGAGGACCAACTCCACTGCCTTCCATTGTGTTTGCCTCACACATCAGAGTTCACTGGACTTCTAAAATTCCATGTAATACACCAATAGTCTTTGAACCTTGATTAAATTCAGGAGCAATTTAAGCTCCAAGGAGGTAAACGATATTCATGCCTGGGAATAGGGATTTTTATTATTCATTTTTTTAATTTCCCAAGAAATAGCTGAATATACTTTCATTATGAGATATTTTAATATATGGTTAGAGGGTCCAATGCCCTTTGTGCTCCTTTCAGAAGTAACACTGCTATTATCTACAACCTTTTTCTCTGCAGTTACGTAGGTACAAACTCCGCAGATGCACAGATGTCTTTAACTCAGTGAGTGGCTCTACATCTGCTTTTCCCCCCATGCAACCATGTCACATATTCTTTCTTCCCAAAAGTGTAGATTCAGACACAACACACACTGCTGGGATTATTTAGCCATTGGTGAACATTTTGGTTGTTCCTTGTGTTATACAAATAACTGCTGAGAACATTGAGGTATGTGTCTTACACAGGTGCCTCCCTGAGGCTCACACTGAACATGGAATCACAAAACCTTACACTTTGCCCATGTATTCCTTAATTTGAAAGGCTTATCCATGAACAGTTCACGAGACACATTTTTTTTGTGTGACTTTCTGAAGAGCCCTTGTATTTTTTTGCACCCCCATAAACTTAACTCTCCATTCTATTCTCCAGAAACTTATAAATGTATTCTGGCACTTTATCACACAAGCTCCTCTGTCCTCATCTTGCTGTTCCCAGAGACTCTGTCCCCTATCCCGGGGTTCTCCAGTTCTTTGCCTCTGCGGCAGCTCCCCATGTGACTACTGACTGTCTATTGGGTGCCTCACCTCAGATGCTGTCTGGGACTCAGGATCCTTAATATGCGGCAACCCAAGCCCCAGGCAGTCCTAGTGGGACCGCCTGTGGTTTCTCTTCTGGGTGATAGTAGATGGTACTCTGTCATCGGGAAATTTTGCGAGGGCTGCCATCAGTATTTTTCCAGAAACATATGTGGGCTGATGGGGGTCAAGGAAAGTGTGAGTGTGTCTGTGTATACCTGTGCAGGTGTATGCATCTGTGTGGATGCAGGTACACGTGTGCACACGTGTGGGTACATATGTGTGTGTGCACACGTGTGGGTACATGTGCGTGTGCCAACTTTGGCTGAGATGCCTGGTGCTGTAGCTCCCAATAAGCTTTTGGATTCATGAACAAATAGACATGAAGTCCCTAGTCTGTGAGAGCACTTCTATTGGTTACCAAAACAGGAGCGATTCAATGTGCTGGTCTTTGTACTTTTTTTTTCCTTGCTTCACAGCAAGGAAAAAAATTTCCCTGTACATGTTGTTGAAATGTAAGTTACACATCATAGAGTCCATCTGATTAGAATGCCCCATTTGGGGGTAGACGTGTGGTTTGGTAGCTAAGGAACCATTTAAGACTCCAGTGTCCAACCTCAGAGTGCCTGTGTTTGAGGGATGGCTCCAGCTTTTCCTTCTAGCTTCCTGCCAGCCCCCAGGCATTTGGAGAACATCTGTCTTTCAACTAAATGAACATAAATTTAAAAAGGCATATTCATGATTAGTGCATGAAAAGGGTTGTGCAAGCATCACCAAATCTGACTATAGACCATGTCCACCCTTCCCTACGCAAATAACCCCTATACATGTTAGGAGTCACTCCCTACTCCCGTCCCCATTCCTCTAGGCTCTGGCAACCATGAGTAAGACAGCTGTGAACATTTATGTGTGAATGCTGGGTGGCCATGGTGTCCACTAAGCCTGCTCTTGTGAGCAGTTGTAAGTCTCTCTCGCGCTCTAGACCATAAACAGCCAGCCTGCTCCGTGGCTCTTCTGGCCCCAGCTCGGGTTGCAGAAGTAGGCTACAGGGCCAATACTTGGTAAATGCTGATGGAAGGAAGGAAGAGTGGGTGGGGAGGCAGGGGGAAGAAGGTGTTTGTCTTGCACCTAGGGGTACAGGGAAATGAGAGAACTCACCCTTCTGGATCACTGGCTTGGGGATCCGGCACACTCTCTTCTTAGGAGTGGACTTCTTGGTGGGCTGAGCAGTGGTGGGAAGCATGTCAACTACAGAGAGAAAGCAGAACGCAGCCCTCAGTCAGGTGGGCAGCGGTGGACTCAGAGACCAACCCAGAACGGTGCATCTAACAGCCAGGCACTGCTGACCTTACAGCCGCACTGCTGACCTTACAGCCGCACTGCTTGCAAGTCATGGAGTGGGAGAATTTCTGATCTTCCTCAACTCTCTGATGTGCCCTAAGGATGGGGTCAACTTGACGTTCCATCGAAAGAACATCTTGGGAGCCAGCAGCCCTGACCAGAGCCCAGCTGCCTGATTAGCCACTCACAGTGTGACTGGGGCTAATCATCACACTTGGCCTTTGCTTCCCTACCTGCTGAAATAAAAATGACTCCCTGCTCCTTCCCAGGATGTGTGTGTGAGAATTAAATGGGATAGTGTGTCCAGCAAAGTGTGTGATAAGCGTAGCTCCCTCTGGCTGAAGACGCCCCCACAAGCTGAAGCCATTCTGATCCCAAGACCTCAGTCAACCTTGCAACCCCTCAGCAGGTGGAAGAAGATTCCAGAAAGGAGGTGGGTACCCTTTATACCTACAAAAGACCATACCAATTGCCTTTTTGAAAAATCTTATAAAGGGGAGCTAGGAGGACCTTTGAGTTCCAGAGACAGCTAAGAACTGACTGCCGGGGCCTGAAATGCAGGCACTGAGCTGAGATCCCTGCCCTTCTCTTGGCTCCTGGGCGGGCCACTCCTCTCCCTCCGGCTAACCTTGGGTTCCATACTGGGCGATGGGAGGATGGGATGTCTTCCCAGAGCAGAGGAAGACATGTGCATATGCGGAGAGCCAGCTGAGAGCTGAGTGCTGCAGAGCCGGCCTCTGTGAGGGGCAGAGAGAACTCTTTCCTAAGAGGATTTTCTGCAGAATTACGGACAAGGACAGGACCTGGGCAGTGACTGGTATGAACTTTCACAAGAAGGGGTGGGCAACACAGGCATCGTTTTAGGCCTGGCCTCTTCTGCGTACACATGGACCCTTGGGGCCTTACCTCTCTGAGCACCACCTGCTCTGTCTGCTTTGTGGCATTTCTAGAAAGCAATGAAAAATTGCAATGACTCCTGAGGAGGCCTGGCCTCTGAGAACTGAGATAACTTGCCCAGAGTGAGATGGCTGTTGAACAGCAGAGCCAGATTTGGAACCAAGAAACTTGGGTTTCTAGAAGCCATGCTATTGTGAAGCCGCATTGCCTGGGTGACAGATGTTTTCTGCCAGGAAGTGAAACGCTGGATCGACCAGGGCCCTGGGTCAGTAGAGTCCTAAGGATAATGACAGCAGGTGGCAAGCAGCCCTGGGAACCAGGAGTCTGGCCCTTTGCTGAACTTGGGGTCCCTCTTGGGGATTGGGGTACCACCTCTATTAGTCCCCCTGCCCTACCCTAGTCAGAAATCTTCCTCTTCCCTTTTTTCTTACTCAAGGACCCAGGGGGTCTCTCAGTAGGGTGGGAGGTAAGTTTGGAGGGACACCAGTTTACAAACTCACAATGCCTTGGTGGGGTGCAGAGGCCTGGGTCTGATGGGGGAGGCAAGAAAGGCTTGGTTTGTTTTAATTTATTCTTGTCCAGAGCCAGCCCCCACTGGATTCCTGACACCCCAGGTTAACCTCTCCGTCTCTGCTCTGCTTTCAAGGGAGGGGTGTCCTGAGCCCATGCTGTGTCCATGGGATCTGAAAATGACCCTGTCTTTTCTCCAAACCCCTTTCTGTGCCATCTGTGCATCCTCCCCCTAACAACTAAGTGACCCTCAGTGGGCAAGTGGTATGGTGACGAGAACTCCAACTGGGAAGCCTGCATTGCTTCTCTGAGCACATTTCTGGGACCTAGTCCTGGCTTCACTCTTGATCCCAGTTTCCTGCTAATGTATACCCCAAGTAGATGACAGCTCCAATATTTGGGTTTCTGCCACCCCATGGTAGATTTACACTGAGATGCAGGTTTCTGGCTTCAGCCTGGCTCAGCTCTGGTTGTGTGCATTTGGGGAACAAACCAGTAGATGGATATTTATATTCTCTCTCTCAAATGGAAAATAAAGAAATGAACATATTAAATACAGGAGCTTTCTGGTTAGACTAGTGGGTTCTGGCTCTGGATACCCTGCCCTCGGAGAAGAAAGAATAGGAATGCTGTCCCATCTGGAGGTGCTGGGTACATGTTGGATTTGGAAACATGGACACCAGGAAGGAGTGGGTGGTGGTGCAGATGGAAGAGATGGTGGCATGCAGTTGAAAAAAACCAGCTGTGTGCATCTTACCATCCACTGTTCTCAGACTCCAAGCTCACAGGTGTGACAAGAGCAAGACTGCAAACCCAAATCCAAAAGCATGATTTAGTATGAATAGCCTGCGCTCTCTCTGCTCCTTGTCAAGACCCAGCCCCACCTGCCACCTTCCAGCATAAGGCCCAGGCTGATGACAGGCCTGGCTCTGGGTCTTTCTTCTTACTAGTGCTGAAGCACCTCTGCTTGCTGAGTGGCCTATTTCCTGGGGAGCAGAGAGAGAGGTCTGCAGGCAGCTGGCCTGGGCTGGATGGTAAACCAGGCAAGGGGCTATAGCCAACCAGGGGAGCTGTGAGTTCCCTGCCATTGCTAGCATGACCCATGTGGCCAGTTGGGACTCAGACACCACACACAACTGGCTCTCAGTCTAAGAAGGCAAGATCAGTATGCCAGTAATGACCTCCATGTGGATCACACATTGAAATGACAACACTGGGCCCAGTAGAAAATGTATTACACAAATTCATTTCACTTACTCCTTTCCTCCTTTCTTAGAATACAACTATTAGGACGTCGAAATTTTTTCCTCATGATGCAGAGGAGAAAATCAAGACCCTCCCTGAACCTTGGGGGCAGAGGTTGGGTTTGAGCTCCAGGCTCTTTCCCTGTACGTACACTCTAGAGATTTCTGAAACCACCGTCAGGCCGGGGCTCGGGCCAAGGCAGCTGTGACCTCCAGTGGCCCTGATGTGACCCAGTGGCCAGCACTACCTTCACTCATCTCTAGCTTGAACTCTCCTCTAATAACCACCCCCTCCCCCCCCTTTTTTTTAACCTCCTCTGAGTCTCTTCTAAAATAGGAATCATCATACACCATCTACCCTAGTGGGCACCAGTGTTAGTGAGATAAGCATGCAAAGCCACCTGCAGGCAATCTCATATACCTCTTTGGATAAAATTGACAGCAGTGCTAACGGTCAAGGCAGCAGAGTGGGGCTTGCTGGGAGCAGGGCAGGAGCTGTCACAGAGTGAGAGCTCAACTCTCATTGCATCCTCAGGCCCGATTCTTACCCACGGTCAGCTGAGTCCCTTTCCCGAAGGTCAGCCTGGGAGACCCGATGGTCATGCAGAAGTAGATGCCACTGTCCACAGGCTTCACGTTTGTGAGATTGAGGAAACACCGGTCCATCTTCCACCACACAGTTAGCTTATCCGCTTCTATCCCTGTGCCAAGAATAACCCCTTTTTGGGGACTCCAGGAGGCCAGGAACTCAAGGTGACTGTCCTCGCTTGGGGCCTGCCGCTGTCTCAGCCAGTGGATGAGCATGTTGGATGAGTGGCACTGCATTGTCACCATTCCGTGGGTCTGAACCATGCTGGCACTGGGGCTCTGCTGGAGGACTGTGCTGCTGTGGACAACTGTGGAGATGCAGAAGAACAGAGCATCAGCATGGTTGCCTGGCCACACTTACAGACTCTCGAAGCCTTGCTGAATCAAGCACCCAGGGAGAAACCGTGCCGGAGCACACCCAGTGACCAGGTCCAGGGATGGTGTCAAACGCAGCTGCTGGCTCCTAGATTCAGAGCTCCTGGCTCTCTCAGCTGCTAGGAGATCAAAGGCAACAGCTTTATCAACCAGACAGGAGAGATGGCTGTCATTTGCTGGTTACAGAGATTACTTCAACCACACCTCAAACTGGCTTAGGAATCAAAAAATTAAATTTTATCTTATTTTATGATACTATGTTAGAGATGCAAAGACACAAACAGATGGAACAGAATTTTCATCTGCTGGTTTACTTCCCAAATGCTGATTCTTGCTGGGGCTGGGCCAGACCGAGAGCTTGGAACTGCTTCTGGGTCTCCTAAAGGAGTGGCAGGGTGCTAAGTACTTGGGCCCTCTGCTGCTTTCCCAGGCACATCCTTAAGGAACTGGATCAGAAATGGAGCAGTCAGGACTCGAACTGGTGCTCTGATATGAGACGCCAGTGTCATAAGTAGAGATTTAATTTGCTACCCCACCAGATTAAGATTGGCATCTTAATCACCAGGCCAAACACCTACCCTGGCATCAGGATTTTAAAAATAATATATGTATTTATTTATTTATTTGAAAGGCAAAGTGAGAGAGAGAAAGAGATGAGAGAGATTAGAGAAACAGCTTCTATCTGTTGGTCCAGTCCCCAAATGATCGCAAAAATTCAAGGCTGACCCAAACCAATGTCAGGAGCTGGAATTGCATCTAGATCTCTGCTTTGGGCGGCAGGGGTCCAAGTACCGAGCCATCGCCCGCTGCCTTCCCGCATTAGCAGGGAGCTGTACTGGAAGCAGAGCAGCTGGGACTCAAATAGGCACTCTGATCTGGGATTTGGGTGTTCCGGGTTCTAGTCGACAACTTAATCCACTGCAACACTAGACCTTGGCTTCAGGTTCTTTGTCCCTACTACATTGTGAGGCAACTGAGGTATCTAATCACTTGTTCAGAATTTCACCTGCAGATAGAGAGAGGCCCAGGATTGAAATGTATGCGTTTAAAACTTGAAGCCCAAGCTAGTTGCCTTTTACCTTGCCCAGGACCACACTATGTGAAGATTTTCCATAGATGTATGATGCTAAGGGAGGGCCAGGCAAGCTGGGAGATGGCCCATTTGGTCACCCTTATAGAGGCCCCACCACCGCTCCTGGACCAAGAGTAGAAGAAGCTCACCATTCCCTGGTGGACATAGTCACACTTCATCACTCTTCAGCCCAGTGATCAGCCACTGGACCCTATTCCCCAGGGATGGGAAATACATGTTAACCTTTGAAGGAAAGCACCTTGAAGGCAGGCACTTGTTGGCGGAGAACTAGAGGAGGACCGGCAGACTGGCCTTGAACCCAGACTCTGCCCAGTACCAGCTGTGGGACCTCATGCAGGTCACCGAGCCTCCAACTTGGTGTAGAGGATTAGAAAGACAGAAATGGGGGTCAGTGTTGTGCTACGTGGTGGGTTCTTCTGCTGCCTGGAATGCCGGCATCTCCTACGATCACCAGTTCGAGGCCCAGCTGTTCAACTTCCTATCCAGCTCCCTGTGAATGTCCTTGGGAAAGCAGCAGAGGATAGCCCACGTGCTTGGGCCCCTGCACCCACATGGGAGACTCAGATGGAGTTTCAGGCTCCTGGCTTTGATCTGGCCCAAAATGAACCAGAAAATGGAAAATCTCTCCTCTTGCATGCTCTGTCTCTTTCTTCCCCATCCCTCTCCCTATGCCTATGTCTATCTCTAGCTCTATTTCTATCTGTAACTGCCTTTCAAATAAAGCAAATCCTGGTGCCATTGTTGCAGTGTAGTGTGTAAAACTGCCCCGTGAGAGGCCAGCATCCCACACTGGTGCCAATTTGTATTTTTGGTGCTCTGCTTTTGCTCCAACATCTGCTAATGACACTTGGGAAAAGTGGCAGAGGATGGCTCAAGTGATTGAACCACCAACATGGGAGAGCTGGATGAAGCCTCTTGTTTCTGGCTTCAGCCTTGGCCGCTGTGGTCATCCGAACCGGCAGATGAAAAATCTCCCCGTCTTTCTCCCTTTCTCTCTGTAACTCTGACTTTCAAAATAAATTAATACATGCGTCTTTGATCAATATATAAACCCTTTAAAAAGACAGAAAGATGTCCAAGACATTACTTCTCAACTGTAAAGCCCTCTCTCAATTCAGTGTTGTTCCTGGAAGTAAACAAAATCTTAGAAATGAAGCCAAACTGGTCTCCCTCAGGGCCACGGCCAGGGCTACCGAGACTCCAACAAACCCCATCGGACCGGGGAGCAGGGACCCTGAAGACCAAGATAGGAACCACAAAGCAGAGAGGACAAAGACCTGGGTAGGCAGAGGAGGGCTGTGTGTGTGTGAGAGAGAAACAGAGAGACAGAGAGAGAGACAGAGAGGGCATGCCCAGGAGGAACTGGCTACCCGAGTTAGGAGCCTGTGTTCACAATCCTACCTGGCTCCCTAGTCCTCATTGCTCCCTGATGGAACAAATTTGAACTTGATCCCTCTCTAACACCACTCAAAGCTTCCACTTGCACAGAGAATGAAATGCAGCAAGGCCCCAACTGACTGCTGGGCCTTCTCTCTGTTCCCCCAAATGCAGCCTTACTTCTCCATGGAGCCAAGCTTTTCCATTTTGAGGGGAGTTAAGAATGGTTGTCACTATTAAGTGCTGAGCTGCTCCAGGCCACAGCACAAGCCTCATCTCGCTTGGTCCTCACTAGACCTGTAGGACAGAAGCCATTTCACACTCATTGGATGCACTATGAGGCAGGAGTTCAGGGAGGGAAAGTAAGTGCTCAAGTTCACATGGCCTCTGTGCATGGAGCTTCACGGCCGGTCATGGGCCCTCCGAACTTGAACCTTGAGCCCCCAAGGTGATGCATTGGGAGCTCTCTGAGACACTGAGGTTACAGACTCACAAGCACACAGCAAGTAGCAAATACCCTGATGCCCGAACCCTCCAGAGAAGAGGCCAGAGTGACTCCATGGAGCATCACCCCAGCAATAACCCCACTGAGCTGCTCTGTTCTGAGAGTCTTGCTGTTTCCAGAAGGCCCTGGTGAGGTGGAGTAGCTTCAAGTGGCCTGCACCTGTTCCTATTGATGATCTTGGTAAGCTCACCAGGTCAGAGGCAGGGAGCTGCAATTTGGGGCTTTGGGGTTGGGGGGGGGGGACATAACAGCAAAGCAACCGCAGGTTAGTGGGCAGCTTAGGGTGCTATGGGGAATGGGGGTTCTTCTGAAAGGTAGTCAGAAGGACACCCTGGACTCCTGGCAGACTCTTGCTTCAATACCCAAGTTCAATGTTCCACCCTTAAGGCATGTGTCATGGGAACCACTCTACACATGACGCTCCAACTGTGGGGACCGTGGTGGTATCAGGGAGTCAAAGAAGAGGTGGGTTGCCAGTGCTGTCTGGGACCTGGTGGCAGTTGTGCCTGCTTATGTTAACCAAACTTCCCCCCCCCCCCCACCCCAAAATGAGACTTGTGCCCACACGACACTCAGCCAGAAGGGTCTGGCAAGAGGAGCAGTCTGGGTGCTGGCATCTTCCTGGGGTCACTTCCTTGTGCGGATCTTGGGCCTTTGGGGTCTTCCTTCTCTTGTTTTCCTCTCTCCTGCTCCCTCTCTCTGTGTCGGCAGCCCTAGCCCCTGGCTCCACAGATCCTGGGTTACTGAGTTCTGGGCCCTCAAGGCCCTTGCCGGCCTTGCTAGCACTGACCTTCCGCTTCTCCCAGCAGGTGTCAAACGCACGGCCCTACACCGCCCGGTCTCCCTGTCTTACCTAGAAGCTGCGCGACCAGGAGGAGACAGAGCCACGGCTGCATCCTGGCGCTCCGGAGACACCTGGTCCCCACCGGGCTCCGGGGAGACAGCCGGGGATGGGGTGGGCGGGTACCCGGTACCCAGGCTGAGCCGAGGACTGGGCTGACGGGGTAGTGGAGCCAGGCGGACAGGGGGCGGGCAGGGGGCGGGAATCTGGCTTGTGGAGCTCGAGGTCCCCGCCCTCGCCCTCTCTCTTTTGCGTTTCAGAAGAACAATTCGGACCTTCTGCTTTCCGGGAAGGAGGTGGTGCCGCAGACTTGCACCCAGCAGGTGCATGCGCTCGATTGCTTCCTGCCCTCGGAGGTATTCGGGACAGGGAGGTGGCCGCAAGTGACAGCTGAGGCTAGGGATGTTGAAGGTCCCCCAGGAGTGCGGGTGGACCTGTCTCTGGGAGGTTTTTTTCTTTGAGTCATTAGCCAAGGCATACAGGGCGCCAGAGCTCGCTGGGTATTGGAGACTCTGGCGCTGCCCCTCCTTGGAGGGGAAGAAGGAAAGTTAACTATGACACGCAGGTGGGAGTGGGGGAGGTGACCAAGGGGCAGAGAAGGGCACACGCAGCTGTGTTCTGCTTTCCTGCTCTGTGGTGTTCTGCACCCCCTTACCCCCGCTTGCCTGCTGTGTTACCTCAGCCCCTGTTGGGGCAGCTTGAGCCAACAAAGCGAGATGGCGGGGAAGCAGGTTCAAGAGCTGGGAGTAGTAACCTTAGAGGTTTAACAGTCTGTAGGGCAGAGGGAGCTGGGGCAGGACTGTGGGCAAGACCCCAGGGAGGTGGTGAATGTCAACAAGGATGAAGGCTATGCAGTCCTGTGGCCATACTGCCAGCCCCAAGTTTATCCGAGAGGGCGAAGTGTGACACTCCAGGGCTAAAGCAGACAGTGGAGGGTGGGGTGTGTAAGAATATTGTCACTTCCACTACCCAAGTCTTATTTTCTTTCCATGCCACTCCTGCCCTGGCTTCTCTGCCCACTGCTGGCATCAGGCATCACAGACCTGGGTGCAGAGTTAAAAACATTGATAGGGAAGCCGCATCGGTGTGGGAGTGCATCCTGAGCACACACTGGTCTTATAGCCCTGGCAGAGCCTCCGTCAGCTCTGTCCTTGGGCCACACATGGGGCAGACAGCCCTGGGACGAACACACCATAGAGATTTTTTTTAAAAGATTTATTTTATTTTTATTGGAAAGGCGATATACAGAGAGGAGAGACAGAGAGGAAGATCTCCCGTCCAATGATTCACTCCCCAAATGAGCTCAAGGTAGATGCTATGCTGATTCAAAGCCAGGAGCCTCTTCCGGGTCTCCCACATGGGCACAGGATTCAAAAGCTTTGGGCCGTCCTTGACTGCTTTCCCGGGCCACAGGCAGGGAGCTGGAAGGGAAGCAGGGCCGCCGGGATTAGAACCGGCGCCCATATGGGATCCTGGGCGTGCTAGGCGAGGACCTTAACCACTACGCCATCGCGCCGGGCCCGAGATTATTATTATTATTTTTTTTGAAGGTGAAGTTCACGTAGCTCAGCATCAGCATTATAAGATGCCCATTTCAGTGATATTTAGTGCACTCACCATGTATGCTGCCACTACCTCCATCTAGCTCTAAGGCACTTAGAGCTCCCCAAAAGAAATCCTTGTACCTCTAGGGTTCAGGTTAAGCATCTGCCAATGTCTCCAGCACCCCAAAGGGACACCAGTTGGAGTCCTGTCTGCTCCATTTATGATCTAGCTCCCTGGTAATGTGCCTGGGAAAGCAGTGGAAGATGCCCCGGGTGCTTGGGTCCCTACAGCCAAGTGGGAGACTTGGAAGAAGCTCCTGGCTCTTGGCCTTGCTGCAGTAGCCCAGCCCCAGGAGCAGCCATTTGTGGAGTGACCCAGAGACGGAAGATCTCTCTCTCTCTGTCCCCGCCCCCCAACTCTCTTTAAAATAAAAATAAATTAAAAAAAAATCTTGTACCCATGAAGCAGCCACTTCTTGCTCCCCCTCTCCAAAGTCCTGGTTACTAACTATTGATCATTTTGTCTCTATAGAGTTACCTCCTCTAGACATCTCACATGACAACCTGTTAGGGGATGGTTTCTCTCACTTCGAAAAGCGTTTTTAGATCCGTGTGTTTGTCATTCCTCTCTATTGCTAAGTAATGCTGTACTGTATGGAAATGTCACAGCTTGTTTATCCATAGCCCTACGGACTTTGGGTTATGCCTGCCTTCCAGCTATTGGGAACAGTGTTGTTACAAACATCCACAAACAAGAGTGTGCTTGGTTCCCTATGGTAATTAACATATTCATCAGTGTATTATAAAGTTATCTCCTCTTTTATTGTTCCATTGTTTTATATCTGGATATTTAGTTATTAGCCATATGGTGATTGTAGGCTTCATCCTTGGAGGAGCTGCCTGCTGGTTTCCCATAGCAAGTGAACCATTCTCCATTTTAACCAACAATGTACAAGGGATCCCACTTCCCCAGATCCATGACAGCATTTGTTACTTTTTATTTTTAATTCATTCTTAATCCATTTTAGTGCGTATGAAGTAGTATGTCACTGTGGTTTCATTTGCATTTCCGGAATGACTGATAATATTGAGCACATTTTTCTGTACTGCTGTATGCTTGTATTTTTTTAAAGGTCTATTGAAAATATTTGTTGCTTAAAAACACACTCTACCCACTCTTCCTTAGAAGCTGGAGCGTTGCGTAAAGGGATGGCATTCTGGATGACTCGTCCTAGTTGTCCAAAGTCACACCGTGCATCTCTGGATGCATTAGCGAAGGAAATTCTTGCTCTCATGGTAAATGGCTCTGAATCTTAGTGGTTCAACTCCATACAAACCCACTGCATGGCTTCATGCCATTCAATTATAGTCGTGATAGGGGAGACAGTATCTGGCCACTCAGTTCTGCACGGGCCTTGGCTTTTCCTATCCTGTAGTTTCTTCAGTTCAAGGCCCCAGCGATCACTGTGGGGAGAATGGGAGACTTCGTTCGTTGGGGTGGAAGAGAGCATGAGCCGGAGAGGCTGGGCCTGCCAATGTCAGTGTCACTCTGAAGTGTCGCTTTGCACTTCAGAACTTAGTCATATGGAGCCATCCCAACTGCAAGGGGAGTGGTGTGGGGCTGAAAGAAGCTACCGTTTAACCGTGACCGGGAAGGAAAGCACATGTTAGTACATGGACAGCACCGAGCAGAAAGTGTGGTCAGCACCGCCTCTTTGCCACATCCCCCCATCCCCCTCAGGCCACACTCAGGCCCCAAGTTCATCAGTGAAGATGAAACACCACACATACTGTCTTCAGGGCCAAGAGAAACTCTAAATTGGCTTTATTATCTCTTGTTGAATGAACTTCTGGGCACACACTCAGCAGGTCTCCAAACAGAATATCACTTTCTTCTAAGAGTTTAAAGAGACATTTTGACGATTGACATGGTTCCATGATAGGGGTTGGCTGTGGGCATTTAGGGGCTCCAGGTGCACAGCTCAAGTGTTTCCTGTGACTTTCAAGTATGCCCTTGAATATTTATGCAAATGAGGAACCTCTTTATCTGGATCTAGACCCACAGCCTGTTTTCTCTGTGAACATCAACCCTCAGGTTCACATGGTGGGTTTTAGTCCAGTAGCCAGGTATGCTTCTGCTCTTGCAAATTCCCGGGCTTTGCTGCAGATCAGCCCACGCTCTGACTGTGCTTCAGCAGACAGCTGCTCAGTGTAAGTCAGTGCGAGATTTGGAAACTCGTTGTATTGTCTCTTGTGATGGTGTCAGAGTGCTGGGTGATTAAAATATTCATCAGTGCATTATACAATTGTCTCCTCTTTTATGTTAAAGCTTAGGATTTAGGCTGATTTGTTCTGAACTATTTGACTAGATAGGGTATATTTTGGGAATTTTATTTCAGGCAGTGACAGTATCCCACAGTTGTTCTGGTTAGGGGCTGGCATTGTGGTATAATAGGTTAAGCTGCCCCCTGAGATGTGAGCATCCCATATGGGTATTGGTTCAAGGCCTGGCTGCTCCACTTACAGTCAATTCCCTGATATTATACCTGGGAAAGCAGCAGAGGATGGCCCAAATGCTAGTGCCCAGTGGCTTGGCCTAAATCGCGGCGATAGCCTGGGTTGGGACAGGCTGAAGCCAGGAACTTCTTCTGTGTCTCCCATGTGAGTGTCAGGTGCCCAAGCACTTGGCCATTGTTAGTAGAGAGCAAGACTGGAAGCTGAGCAGCCAGAACTCAAACCAGTGCCCACATGGGATGCTGATGTCACAGACAGTGACTTTTCTGGTGATGTCACAGAGCCCGCACCCTTTATGAACTTTTTGAAGGTTCCTTCTTTGCATGATTCAAAATGCACTTAACTTTTCTTGTATTTCATAGGTACAATTCTAAGAATATAGTGATACTTCCCTTCTCTCTCTCCCCAGATACACTTGTCTGGAACCGCAGGTTACCTTGCAGGTCCCTGGGAGGAAAGCAATTGAAGTGAAATGGGGTGGCTGGGAGGAGAGTGCTCTGGTGGCTAGTAACAACATTTTTTTCCCCAGGGTTCCAGCTTTATATCCTTGGCAGAGCAACAGTTCAAACTTTATTCACACAAGTCAAACTTAGGTCACAATTACCAGGTTTTAATCAGCAGCTCGGGACACCTAGGTGAGCAAGGAGTTCCAAGACAGCTAACATAGCACCTTGATCAAAGCACATTTGATGTGGAGTACTGATGGGGCGCACTGCTTTGTTCTTGAATAATCGGCTAACTAGAGCACAGATGTTCGCCATTAGTCAGGAAAGCACGAAAGCATCCAAAGAGTCGTGGCGCCCAGAGTTCACCCTCAGCAAGGGGCCCTTTGCTTCCTCTTCCTGGAGCCTCTTCTCAATAGGACCCCACAGACTTCTGTTCCTCCGGCTATCTTGTTGGATGTGTTCCACATGGAACATGAACTGTGTCTCTGGGAACATCTGTGTAAGGCAAAAGCTTATTCAATTGGCATTCAGTCCCCACATGGGAATTTCACAGTTCAAAGTCAAATGAGACAACTAGTCTAGATTTCTTTTTCTAGTCTCTTTAGGAAAGTGCCAAAGGCAGTCTAAATTAGAAAAAGAATAGCTCTTGAATGAACTCTTCAAGTAAAGGTTACGATTCCACTATTATAAATAAGGTAAGTGGAAATGGAATTCCTCCTACTCAGAAAAAGCACATGAAGTGTAAAGCAAAGCAAACAATATCTTTAGAAAGCTTATTGGGGCCTGTATTGTGGCACAGTGGGCTAAGCTGCCTCCTGAAATGCTGGCATCTCATATGGACCATTGTTCCATTCCTAATACCACTCCCTGCTAATGTGCCTGGGAAAACAGCAAAAGATCCCTTTGGGATCCTACACCCACTTGGCAGACCTGGATTAATCTCCGGCTTGTGGCTTTGGCTTGACACATCCCTAGCTGTTGTGACCACTTGAGGAATGACCCAGTAGATGGAAGATCTCTCTCTCTCTCTCTCGCTCTTTCTCTGCCTCATTTCTCTCTCTGCAATTCTTTCAAATAAACAAATATTTTAAGAAAGAAATAGAGGCTCGCACCATGTTTCATCAGGGTAATCCTCTGCCTTGCAAGCTCTGGCATCCAATATGGGCATCAGATCGTGGTAAGCAGCCGGTCCTCCTACCATTCAGCTCTCTGCTTGTGGCCTAGGAAATTAGTGGGATTACTTGGGCTTTTGCACTTTTGTGGGAGGCCCAGAAGAAGCTTCTGGCTCCTGACTTCGGATCAGCTCAGCTCCAGCTGTTGTGGCCAGTTGGGGAGTGAACCAGTGAATGGAAGATCTCTCCCTCTCTGTCTCTCCATCTCCCTGTAAATTTGTCTTTCCAATAAAGATAAATAAATAAATAAATAAAAATCTCTCCAAATAAAGGAAGGGAAAGTCTGGTTCCAAGTTGGAGAGCTGGCCAGTGGTTGGTGTAGGAATGGACATTGTGGCATAGCAAGGTTAAGCCACCACTTGTAAGGCTGTCATCCCACGTTCAAGCCCTGGTTACATCATGGCTACTCTGCTTCCAATCCAATTTCCTGCTGATGTGCCTGGGAAGGCAAGGACTATGATCCAAGCATTTGAGCTCTTGGGTCCTGGCTACCTGTGTTGGAAACCTGGCTAGAGTTCAGGATTCCTATCTACCTGTATAGGCATTTGCAGGGAGGGACCAACCAGTAGATCTCTCTCTCTCTCTCTCTCTCTCTCTCTCTCTCTCTCTCCCTCTCTCTCTAATTATGTCAAATTAAATGGAAACAGTTTACTTGGAAGGCAACAAGCCAGTTTTGATATGTTGCTGCTGCTGATCCCTTACAGCCCAGGTGAAGCATTATTGTAGTACTATTTCATATTGTGGTAGAACATTCATAAATTTGAATACTACTTTTAGAGGACTAAAAAGTTATTCTAAGTGGAGCCTGCATTGTGGCATTGTGAGTTATAACACAGTCTGTTGTGTGGCATCCCAAATCAGATTGCTGGTTTCAGTCCCCACTGTTCTGCTTCTGCTCCACTTCCCTGCCCCTGTGCATGGGAAAGCAGCAGGAGATGGCCCAAGCGCTTGGGCCTTTGCTGGTTTTGTGGGAGAGGCAGATGGAGTCTGTGTTCCTGGCTTTGGTCTGGTCCAGTCTTGGTTGCAATGGCCATTTGGAGAGTGAACCAATGGGTGGAAGATCTGCTCTCTGTCACTCTGTCTTTCAAATAAATAAAATAATTTTTTAAAAAAAGGTTGTGGTTTTCATTTGATATAGATCCCAAAATGTGGATGCAGTAGAAACGCTAATCCCAAGCTTATGTCATTGTCTAGAAGATATCTACAAATTCTGTGTCTAATTAATGAACTTATTTCAGTATAAACTCTGTTACTTAAATATTTCTCAGACCAATTTTACCACCCTGTGTGTTCTTTTCTTTCTTTATGCACAAATGCAAGTGTTGAGGGGGATGCAGGATGAATCCAGTTAAGGGATGGGGCTTTGTTCAAGTCCCCTATGTCTATATTTCTATGTACATATGTGTGTGCATGTGCGTTTATGTCATTTATATAACTCAAAACAATCTCTGAGAGATGGACCTAGAATCAGTTCATGTTATGCAGATTTTCCCATCATTAACCAGTAGCCTTTTTTCTTTTTTTAAGATTTTTATGTTATTTCAAAGAGTTACAGAGAGTGGGGGTGGGGATTGGCTCACCATCCATTGGTTCATTCCCCATAATGACCAGAGCTGAGTTAGGTGGAAGTGGGGAGCTTCTTCCAGGTCTCCCCTGGGCCCTTGGGCCATCCTGTTGCTTTCCCAGGTGCAGTAGCAGGGAGCTGGATAGAGCAGCGGGGACCTGAACCAGTTTCCATATGTGATGCTAGCATCTCAGGTAATCTCTACCTGCTACTCCACTGCAAGGTTACCTTGTGGGTTCCTGTGGTTAGCCTTGAGTCCTGGTGCTGGTTCCCAAGCTGGATTGCCGCTACTCAAGTGGGACAGCAAGATTGTGTTCTTGGTGCTGGGCTTCATCCAGCCTGGCGACTTTTGACCATTGCAGCTGTTTGGGAGCCAGCCAATGAGAGTCCCTGCCTCTCACTCCTGGCTGTCACTCTCTCACTCTCAAATACATGAATAATGTAAGGCAATAAAAATAATTTTTAAAATCTAATAACACTTGTCCTAAATAGATGGTAAATGTTAAACACAATGCAACGAAAGTTAAAGTCTGCAGGCAAGAGTTGAAAAACGACTTCTTACCGGTGGGAAGAACAGAGAGCTGGGCCTCGGAGGAGCTGGATGGAGCCACCAGCAGGCTCTTCCAGCCCCTCAGGCCTGGGGTTTTCTGGTATGAAGATCTCAGTGGCGCTCTTTTGCTCAGTTGAGCTTTCAAGGAAGAGCTGGGTCCTGGGAGGAAGCAGGCAGTGCTCTGTGGATGTCTGATGACCCATGGCGATGGGGTGATCATCTTGCTGTTGATTGGGGAGAGGGATTTCCTGGCACTGAGTGGATGGGGCAGGGGGAGGCCAGGACATTCACAGATGCTGGACAAAGGCTCCCCCTGCCACCCGCAGGGCCTATGCTATTCAGACACAGGCCTGGAGCTGGCTCTACTTCCATATTAACACCTCCCTTCCTCCCTCCCTTCCTCCTTCCTCCTTTGCCTGCATTTATTTCACTTTCTTCTCTTGTGTATCTCAAACCTGGAACAAAGCCTGGAATCCAGTATATTACTGACTGCTTAACTAGGTCTATACTTGTTTTCCTACTGGATTGTGAACATTTTCTTACTGATGGATAGAACCACTTGCTCCTTGGAAGTAGAGCTCCTACAGTCAGGGCCAGTTCAGAAAACAGAAGCCACCCCAAGAACATGTGAAATATTAAGAACTGCCAACTAGCCAACAATGGGTAACTAGAGAGAGGGGCCAAGAGGACTCTAGTGTGGGGGTGGCAAAGTTTTCTTGTAAAGAGCCAGCCAGGGAGTGTTGCTAAATATATTATGCACGTTAGTAATATGGAAACAAATTCAGAGTAAGGGCTAGCACTGTGGCATAGCGAGTTAAAGTTCTGTCTACAGCGCTGGCATTCCATATAGTACTGATTCAGTTTGGAGTCCCTGCTGCTCCAGTTCTAAGTTGGCTCTTTGCTAATGTGCCTGCGAAAGCAGCAGAGGAAGGCCCAAATGCCCAGATGAGACTTGGAAGAAGCTCCTGGCTCCTGGCTCCTGACCCAGTGCAGCTCTGGGGGTTGGGAGGGGCAAGGGGAGGAGGGAACAAGCAGATGAACAATCCCTTTTTCCCTCTCTCCCTCTCTGTCTGGAACTCTTTCAAATACATAAAATAAATATTTAAAAAGTAGGGAAATAATAAATTCAGAATGAAACAGAGTACATTATTAGGACACAGTTCTATTAATGAGAGCAAAATCATATTTGTTGGGATAACATTTTACTTAGATAAAGTTCAAACCACGCAAGGACAGGACAGAAACAGACAATGGAGTGAAACTGGTCTGCAGGTGGTAGCTTGCCTGTTGCGACACCTTCCTATGGGACCCAGGGAAAGTGGACAAGGAAGGCAGGGCAACTCGGTGTCCCTTCCTGCACCTACAACCACCACAAATGGGGAAGCAAAAATCCCCCTTTTGGGCCCGGCGCGGTGGCGCAAGTGGTTAAGGTCCTCGCCTTGCACACGCGGGCGCCCATATGGGATCCCGTTCTAATCCTGACAACCCCGCTTCACTTCCAGCTCCTTGCCTGTGGCCCTGAAAAGCAGTCGAGGATGGCTTAGGGAGTGAATCATCGGACGGAAGAGCTTCCTCTCTGTCTCTCTTCTCTGTATATCCGCCTTTCCAATAAAAAAAATAATAAAAATAAATCTTAAAAAAAAAAAATCCCCCCTTTTTTCGTTTCCACCTTACAGTGGCTGCAATGCCCTCTAGTGGCAGAGATGGAGATCTGCACCAACTGGCAAACTGAAGAGTGAACCAGTGGATGGAAAATTTCTCATCCTCACTCTGTAACTCAACCTTTAAAACATACCTCTTAAAAAAATGATTATTTATTGAAAAATCCTCATATGGTACAAAGAAAACACACACTTAGCCAAGTAGCCAAGTCCATCTCTCATGCCCCCTCCCCCTTGCACGCTGTCCATGTCTCCACAGCTGTCAGCGGGCCTCTAGCATTCCTCATGCAGCTCTCCAATGCTCCTCTGCAAACAGCAGCTTGACAGGAAGGTCAAACGTTTTGGCAATTCCAGCTGCTAAAGGGTCTTGGTCTCCAGCAAGCCCCTCGGCGCTCCCAGCTTCTCTGTGCTTCCTTCTGGTGGCGCTGACACGCTTGGTGTTTAGTGGGCCCATGGTTACTCCTCTTTCATATTTGATCAGGTCGTGGGGCAGGGATCTGTCTCTCTCCCGAGGCTTCGACTGCAGTGGGACGAGGGGGCAGAGCTCAGCAGTCCCCGCCCAGGATGGCTTCGTCCCACAGGTCTCTCTCCGGTTCCTTCTTCTTGCGGCGGCTCTGTTTCTCTTCCTTGGCCAGGTCCCGTTTGCGGCTGTGGCGTCTGGGCGAATCGGCCTTGGCCCTTCTCCGCTTTTTGGGGGGCTCTCCCTCCTCTTGAGGCTCCGCCTTAGGTTCTACTTGCTCCTGCTCCTGCTCCTGCTTCTGGCTTTCACCTCCAAGGTCGCAGCCCTCCTCCCAGCACGGCTGCGTGGAGCCCTGCAGGCCTTGCGCACCTGTGCAGCCCCAGCTCTCCACTCCACTGCAGGGTCTCGGAAGCCAGGTGCTTGCCAAGGGCTGGTGGAACCTCTGCGGACTGTTTAAGAAGCCCCGTCTTTGTGCCGAGTGGCCAATGGCAGGCCAGCGATGCACTTGACTTTGTGAGGGCCTTAGCTTTCCGTAGGGGGCTGGGAACCGGGAGGGGACCAACCCCTGCGCCAACACTAGGGGTCTGGGTCCCAGGTGGCCTCTCTTTGGATGAGCAGTGGCTTCTGGCACCTGGCTTCTAAAGCAGAGCCTTGGTTGTAAACCTCGGGCTCTCTGCTTTCTAACGTAAGCCTCCAGTTCACACTGGAAAGAGTCGTGAGTCTCGCAGTCCTCCATCTTCTCCATGGATGGCGCTCTGCTGGAAGAATGGGGCGAAACTTTCTGTTGTTGAGTGTATTATTTTGCTACGAATTGTTTTCTTTGTCCCGAAGGGAATATCAGCATGAAAATTTTTAAGAGAGATTGAATTGTACCATTTACTATGAGCACTATGTTGTCATGTTGAAAAATGTTTGCTTGTTTTTACATAGACAGATTTGAGAAATATAGTGGACTAAGAAAAATGGGTCTGGGGCACAGAGCAATGGCTCAATGGATAAATCCTCAACTTGCAAGTGCCCATATCCCATATAGGCGCTGGCTGCTGCCCTGGCTGCTCCACTTCCCATCCAGCTCCCTGCCTATGGCCTGGGAAAGCAGTGGAGGACCATCTGAAGCCTGGGGCCCTGCACAGGTGTGGGAGACCGGCAAGAAGCTTCTGGCTCCTGATTGGGTCAGTTCTGGCTGTTGTGGCCATTTGGGGAGTATAAATTAGCAGAGGGAAGATCTGACCTGGGCTGCAGGTATCCCAAGTGGCATCTTAGCTGTTGTCCCACCAGCCTCTGTGTATGTGCAGGAACTTCAAAACGTTCATGGGATATTATTATGAAAAAAAGGATGCATGGGATTTGGGTTATTTTTGTTCTGCATCAAAAAAATTTTTTTTCTTGGTTCCATTTTCTGTGAACTTGCCATTTTTTGTTTGGTTTTCGATTTGAGATACAGAGAGTATTTCTGTCCATGGCTTCACTTCCAACATGCCTGCATTGGCCAAAGCTACACGGGGCAGAAGCTGGGAGCCAGGAACTACATCCGGGTCTCCCACATGGGTGGCAGGGACCAAACTACTTATGCCATCACTGCTGGCTCCCATCGCCTATGAGGGCAGGAAGCTGGAATTAGGAGGTAAGTATCAAACACGGACACTCTAAGGTAGCTCATGGGCATCTTAACAGCTAGCCTAATGCCCACTCCTCTATAAACTTTGCTTGAAGTGCCCTCATGGTGTCTAGAAATGATCCTGAATTTGCCAGAAGAGGGGTATAGTCCTTATGTAGAGAGTTATAAATTGATTGCAAATTGGCAAAGTGAAATGAGATTTCAGATTAGCCTGGGGCCAGTGTGTTGTACAGCCTGAACCTCCGCCTATGGGGCCGGCATCCTATGTGAGAAAGGTTCGAGTCCCAGCTGCTCCACTTCCAGTCCAGCGTCCTAGCTGACAGCCTGGGAGGGCGGTGGAAGAAGGAGGCTCCTGGCTCCCAGCTTCAGATTAGCTTAGCTCTGGGAAGTTGGGGCCATTTGGGGAGTGAGTAGGTGAATGAAGGATATCTCACTGTCTCTCTTTCCCAGGCTATAATTCTATCTTTAAATTAAAAAACAAACAAACAAACAAAAACCAGAGTTGCTTTAAGTCACGTTTTCAATATGGAAGGAGAAGGGAATAGTGGAAAATTGGATAGCCCTGTGGTATTGTTAGTATGGGATGGTGGTTAGGGTATTCTAGCAGGGGAAGATGTCAGGGCACAAGGAGTATTCGCTCCTTAAAAGGATTCCCCTTGGGCCCAGTGTGGTAGCCTAGTAGCTGAAGTCCTTGCCTTGCATGCACCAGGATCCCATATGGGTACCGATTCTAATCCCAGCAGCCCCGCTCCCCATCCAGCTCCCTGCTTGTGAACTAGGAAAGCAGTTGAGGACAGCCCAGAACCTTGGGACCCTGCACCTGTGTGGGAGACCCTCCTGGCTCCTGGCTTTGGATCAGTGCAGCTCTAGCCATTGTGGCCACTTGGGGAGTGAAGCAACGGACAGAAGATATTCCTCTCTGTTCTCTGTCTCTCCTCCTCTCTGTATATCTGACTTTCCAATAAAAACAATTAAAAAACAATCTTTAAAAAAAAATTCACCTTGGGGCACAGGTGTAGGTGTTTCAGTGCCCCAACCCCAGCCTAAGCAACCGGACAGATCACAGTTCCAGGATGGTATGGATTCGGAGCCTGAGTGGCCACTTCCATGTGTGCTGACTTGTGTAACTGTCTTACTTTCTCAGGATCTCAATGAGTTCATATGTAGTGCACGCTGTGGCTGAGATTTGAATAGGTAAGATATGGCTTTCCCTGTTTAGTGTACCACACATTCTCGTGGAGCACATAATCTGAGCTGAGAGATGTGTATTTGGTGTTGGGCCGATGGGCTGACTAAATACCTGTTTCTCCCTCTTGGAGGTGTTGCAGTCTTGTATGATGGCCAGATAAGAGGCAACCCCACACTCCAAATAAGCAGCATAACCTTGATCTGGTCTGCTGAGGGGAGGCCTGGTCAACTTATGGAGAGGATGTGAAGGGAGGGGACACTGGGCAGAATGGCTACACCTGCTGTTTTCTTCACTTCACTACTGAATCTGCCTAAAGAAGACTCACATACTGCTGCAACCTGAGCCCACCACGTCTGGCCTAGCTTCTCTCCTCTATATCCCCAGAATTTCCCCCTTGTCTCTGGCCAGACCCTTCTAGGTTTTCCCCAACCCCCGCTTCAAGGCTCCAGGCCACCACCTCCAGCCTCTGAGAGCCTCCTCCTGCTGCTGCACTCTCTTATTTAGCCTCTAGGAGATCCAGGCTCATGGAGCATCTGCTTGGGCCATTCTCCAGGTCCCCAGGCCCTTGCCCAGTCAAGTTCTGCCTATATGTGCCTGCCAGGTTGTCGTTCTCCAGCCGACCTCTGCCATCCTATTCCATGCTCTCCCGGCATTGTTTTCTCACCTGGGATGTTCCATGTCAAGCATAAAGGGCTCTACTATAGAACAACTTTGACAAATAAATACATACATGTTTTAAAGACCAGTTGAACCAAGTTCTCTAAGACATTTCCTTCTGCTCAGAGCTCTCGCAGGCCAGGAGCCTCTAACCCACTATCTTCCAACAAGGGAATCTGGAAGCTTGGGGGAGCTTGTTGTGTCTGCAGATGATCCGTGTCCCTGCAGCCCATCCTGCCTTCTGTTGCTGGTACCACAGGCCGAGGAGACCCTGTTCTCCTCACACCTCCTGAGTAGCACCAGGAGTTCACTCTGCTGGCTTGACTTCCAGGCTGCCTGGGGATCAGTACCATCACCTCTTCGCGGGTCTCCAATCTCCTGCTCACGGAGTCCCTCTGAGCCAGCAGCCGGGATAACCCTTTTGGTGTAACAGGATCCTGGCCAATGTCAAGGCCGGCTCAAAACCATCAGGTGTTTCCTCCCTCCCTAATTCAGAAGAAACCCAGCCCTGTCCCCACCCCCATGGTGCCTGTGAGGCCCACCACGGGTCACCCCACTGCTGATTGTTCTCTGATGGCCTTCCCCTTGCTCTGCTTTGCCAGCCACCTTTGTCTTCCAGGTGTAAGCCTCCACACAGGTACACCCAGCCCACAACCTTTGTACTGAGCCTCTTCCACACACAAAGTTTCTCACTCACACCCAAAGATTCCTTGCTCCTCATCCTGATTGGAATGCCGGCTCCTCAGAGTTTGGACTCAAGATATAAGGCCCTCTATCAGCTCCCCACTCTCCTTCCTGTCAGCCCCACCACCTAACACCGCACCTCTAGATATTGATTCTGGTCCAAACTCCCAGGTGACACTGATGCTCTCGCACCCACACCACGCTGTGTGAGCATCCAGGAGCCAACTACCTCCTGTGGTCCATTTCCTGTCCCACAAAGCTTGAATATATGCTTGCCACAAGCATGGCTGTTTCCTTGTCCTATCTGCTTAACACAGACTTGCCACCTAACAACTGTTGCATGAATAAGGCCTTAAGTTTAGGTCCATTAGGAGCTTCCAATCTGAGGGGTCCTAGCAGCCTCAGGTGTGGTGCTGGACCCCTCCTGTTGGCACCTCAGCCATTGTCCTTATTGACACCACACACCACCAACCATTACAGCAAACATGAAACATGCTTGACTCCATTCTTACCTGAAAGCACCACGCATTAGTTACTGAGATAAATTTCTATCAACGGATGGAAAGCCCTCACTTTCTGGAGCCTGCAAATCTTTGGTTTCCGCAGTTGTGTAGGAACTTGCAGATCCCAGGGTAGGGATCCTGACTAGAGCCTCACCAGTACTGAGCCCGTGGGCTGGCTGGGAGCGTTCTTACGAGCTCCAGTATTTCCCAGCCTCCCCTAGGCTCAGTTGCTCACACTTCTGGCCATACCCTAATCTGATTTAGAAACACCCACCCAAGTTCACGCCCTTGGAATTCAGTCTATAATCTAAATGGTATTATGAAATCTAGCGTGAAGAGCTTACCTTAAAAAAGATTCATGGAACACCCACTTCAAAACAAATTAATCTACAGTGATTGGACATGTTGATATTTCAGTGCTTACACACAGGGACAGTACAGAGAGTAAATGTCACTTAAGAGGCCCGTATTTCAAACTTACCTGGGCTCAGTCCCAGCTCCACTTACATTGCAGTTTCCTGTTCGTGTGCACCTTGGAGGGAAAGGATGGGGCAGAGATCTTCTATTCCTTGGTTCACTTCCCAAAATGGCTTCAATAGTGAATCCAGGACCCAAAAACCTGAACTGTGTCTCCTGCATGGATGCAGGAGCCCACGCACTTGGGCATTAGCAGGGGGCTGGACAGGAAGTGGAGCAGCTGCATAATTGATGTGGGATGCCGGCCTTGCATTCTCTTTCAGGTATTAGCCTTGAAGAGACTAGTTAGCTTGGTTCACAGTCATTCTGGTTTGCTCTTTGACTGCCTAGGGACTTTCGACTCCATCTCACTCGTCAGGAGCCCCGGGCCGTGCCCCGCCCACGCGGCTGCTGGGAGCCTAGGGAAGCTCCAATGGGGCCCGGCGCCGCCGAGTGGAGCGCAGCGCGGGAAACAGCGCCATATAATGAAGAGCGTGGTACGAGGCTGTCTGGGGGAGAAGGAGCAGTCAGAACTTCCCGGAAGGAAACATGGCGTAGCTGATGCTGCCTCGGCGTCCGGGGTCCAGGTGAGAAGACCGGGGCCTGAGGCTTCGGGCCAGCGCCGGCCGCCAACTGTCCGACGGTGGGCGCGCCCGGCCTGGGAGGGTGGGCAGGGGCTGGGCCGGGAGCGAGACCCTCGGGCCGCCCGCCAGACTCCCGCGCTGGGAGGGGATTCTGGCTCCAGGCCTGAGGTTTTCAGCTACTTCCTGGCCAGTAGGTGGCTTTGCGCGGGGTGAGGGTGGCGGGGCTCCTTGCCACAGCCGAGGCCTAGCCTGGCTCCAGTCTCTGCAAGCGGAGGGGGATGGGGTGGAGGGGGGAACCTTTGAGGCGTCCACTCTAACCCCTCCTGTCACGACCCTGGGTCTTTTCAGGCCAGGGCCAGATCCAGCCCTGTGGCAATCCAAGGCCTGGCACGGGTTCTCCGGCTTCTGTCTCTCAGACCCCGAGCTTGAGTTTCCTGTCTGTCCACGGGTGGACTACCGCTGTGGGGTATGGGGCCGCCCTTCTGGCCGGCTGCCATTTTCTTGTCCACACAGTGCATACTTCCTTTACCTGGACACTGATACGCCCTGCTGCATCCCTCCTGTCCAGGAGGGATGGCAAGGCGGGGAGGTTGCAGGCAGGGGCCTCCAGGGACCCCCCCCCCCCCTTGGGTGGTGGTGGGGGAGCAGTGCATCCTCCTATGCCGACCTCTGTGGCCCCATCCTTCTAGATCTTTCAGACGTTTGGCTGTGGCATTCTAGTCGTAAAACACCAAGGCAGTGCGCTCCAGCTTAAGCATAACCCCATGTTGCAGCCAGATTGCTTTTATTACCGCAGGTGTTGTGTGTTGATGCCGTACCAAGCACGTCGCATATATTTCGTTATTTAGTACCTCCAAGCAGTGCAGGTCCCCTGCTGTCCATCCTGAATGTCAGATGAAGAAACTCACTGTGGATGGGCAGATCCTGTGGTCTGTGACTGTGACAGAGACTGTTAGATGATGGCCACCGACCGCCCGCCCGCTTGGTAAAATAATATCGGCAAGTTGTTCAGAGTTGAGATGGAAGCTTTATTGGAAAATCCGCTCCTGGGCCCCCTTCGCGCAGAGGGGAAGGAAGAGGGAAGCGAAAAGGGCGTCTGAGATACGTGTGGAGGAGTTTTATACCCATCTAGACACGTGGGAAGGCAAAGGGGCTGTCTGTGCCCCAACTATGCAGGGAATGTCCATTCAGGTGTGCCATTGGTCACCTGGTATCCCGCCAGGTAGGTGACGTAACTGGCTCCTGTGGCCCCTCCTCCTGTTCCAGGCTGGAGCCTAGGAGATGTGGGGGCGGGGCAGACCAGACCCTAGTCTCCAGTGCCCTGGGCAGCCATCAGAGACCACTCAGAAGTTTCAAGCAATTTATTTCTCAACAATTCTGAGAGTTAGTCAGGCTGGATCCATGAGAGCTGGGTGGCTAAAGGGTTTCCTGCGTGGGGCCAGGAGGAGGTTAAGGTCAGTGGGGGTGTTGGAGACATGGACTTGAGTCTTCATTTCTGAGGGCTTCAGCTTAGTGGCTGAGTTTCAGAAGCAGCATGAAGTCCTGCAGAACAGCTCATCTTTTTCATCATTTTTCTTCAAGTCTTCTGCATGTTTTCATCACATTTTTGGAATGTCTTCCTCATTTTCTTACCTGCATCCCTTATTTCCCTCATTGCCCACTGATGGTGCCTTCTGGCATTCTTCCCTTGTATTTCTTTACTAAAGTGTATATTTCTGAAATTATTATTTTTTTCCCTGTGTTCTGTGAGCGACTATGGCTATGGTGAGAATGTCTGTGTCCTCCTGAAATTTGTATGTTGAAATCCAGACTGCCAAAGTGCTGATATTAGGAGGTGGGGGGGGAGGGCTTTGGAAGATGACTTAAGCGTGACGACAGGACCCTTGTGTATTTGTGTCCTTAGAAAGGAGACCCTGGAGAGTTAGTTTCCACCATGTCAAGACACAGTGGCAGAATATGAAGCTTGGAAGATGTTGAATCTGTTAGCACATTCATTTGAGACTTACGTGCCAGCATCCAGAATTTCTGCATAGAAGCTACTTGCTTGGGCCTGGCGCGATGGCACAGTGGTTAAGGTCCTCGCCTTGCATGCCCAGGATCCCATATGGGTGCCGTTTCTAATCCGGGCAGCCCTGCTTCCCATCCAGCTCCCTGCCTGTGGCCCGGGAAAGCAGTCGAGGATGGCCCAAAGCTTTGGGACCCTGCACCTGCGTGGGAGACCCGGAAGAGGCTCCTGGCTTTGGATCGGCATAACATCGGCCTTGGTGCTCACTTGGGGAGTGACTCATCAGACAGAAGATCTTCCTCTCTGTATATCTGCCTTTTCAATAAGAATAAAATAAAATCTTCAAAAAAAAAAAAAAAAAAGAAGCTACTTGCTTTGGGCCCAGTGCAGTAGCCTAGCAGCTAATTTCCTTATCTTGCACTCGCCAGCATCCCATATGCCAGCGGGGGGGGGGGCTGGGGGCGTGCCCTGGTGGCCCTGCTTCCCATCTAGCTCCCTGCTTGTGGCCTGAGAGAGCAGTCGAGGACGGCCCAAAGCCTTGGGACCCTGTATCCATGTGGGAGACGCAGAAGAGGCTCCAGGCTCCTGGCTTTGGATTGGCACTAATCCAGCCGTTGTGGCTGCTTGGGGAGTGAACCAATGGACGGAAGATCTTCCTTTCTGTCTCTCCTCCTTTCTGTATATTTGACTTTCCGATCAAAATAAATAAATCTTTTAAAAAAAATAGAAGCTACATGCTTTGCGAGACTTTGCCATAGCAGTCTGAACAGATGTAGATGCTATGTGTCTCTCAAATGTGATTCTTAAATAATATTTCTGGTAGAAAAAAAGCAATGTAACTGTTGTTTCTTTACTGCACTGTATTTGAGAGGTGGAAAAACAATAGCATTGGCTCTCACGTGGTAGATGCTCCTCAGTGCCCAAAACAGCTGCGGCTGGGCTGGGGCCAGGAACTCAATCCAGGTCTCCTGTGTGGGTGGCAGGGACCTGCCACTTGAACCATGACATGCTGTCTCCCAGGATTTGTGTCGGGAATCGGGAATCGGAGGTGGGAGTCAAACCAAAGTACTGGGATGGTGGGATGATGTCTTAACCGCTCGGCTAACTATCCATCCTGAACTACTTTTTATTTTTCAGTAAACTGGAAGTGCTTGGAGGTGGAGGATTAGCCAGTTGAGCCATTGCACTGGGCCCAGATCTCTGTTTATGTTGTTCTTTCAAATAAATGAAAGTTAAAGAAAAAAATTATTTACTTTTACCTTTTTCTTGCAACTTAACATGGGGCTAGATCATATTCTCCCCCTTCTTTCCAAAATGCAAATGAAATGTGTCACCTTGGACTAGAGGAAGGATATTTCTGTTGAGGGGACTAGACTACAGTTCTTTCCCAGTTTCAGCTCTTTGAGGTTCAGACTGGCTCTATCTCGCCCTCTCGGGGCTAAGCCTGGCTCAGCAGGCCTTCCTGTTTCTAGTTTTCATGCCTAGCTCACCAGGGATACTCTCTTCTTGATGCTTTTAGCGTTACCTGGAACCTTCCTTGCATTTACCCATACCCAAGACCCTGTGTATTTCTTCCAGTTTTGCAAATAATTTCAGATCTGTTTGTCCAGCTCAGTATGGGGATAAATGTCTGGAATAGGTTGGTAGCAATGACGATGGAGGGAGTTGAATAAAGGAGAGATAATTTGGTGGTAACCGGGAGGAATTGCTCATGGTCTGATGATGGAGAAGACAGGAAAGGATAATTGGAGCAATGTTGGCCTTGAACAATTTAGTTGGTGTTAACTATTTCTAGAGATGGGAAAGATGGAGAAAAGCATGACTGGTGATGAGGCAAGTGAGCACTCAGTTGGCTTTCCGAGTAGAAACATCAAGGAAGGCGGTTGGGGAGACTGGATCTCAGGGGGGAAGGTCAAGTGTAAACAGAAATGTGGAGGTTGGCAACATACAGGTCAAATTGAAGCTGTGGGTTTGGACGAGTCAATTAGGATAAGATATTAGAAATGCGTGGATCCCAGCGCTCTGCTCAGGATGCACTGGCAGATAGTTGGGACAGAGATACATGAAGACGGCAGCACTGGGGAAGCCAAGAGAGGAAGAGGGACTGGCTCCTCAAGGGCTGAGTTGAAGTAAACAAAAGTGTGCATTAGCTTTGTCAACTGGAGCCCTTGGAAGAACAGCGTCAGAGAGGTAACAGGATCAGACCGTGTTGGAATAGGCCCAGTATGGGAAGGCTCAGATGGTGTAGAAAGTGGTTTTTTTTTTCTTCTTCTTAAATTTTTTTTTATTGGAAAAGCAGATTTACAGACAGAAAGATCTTCCTTCCATTGGTTCACTCCTCAAATGGTCACAACAGCTGGAGCTGGGCCAATCTGAAGCCAGATGCCAGGAATCTCCACTGGGTCTCCCACATGGGTGCAAGGTCCCAAGGCTTTGGGCCATCTTCCACTGCTTTCCCTGGCCATGAGCATGGGGCTGAATGGGAAGTGCAGTAGCTGGGACACTAACTAGCACCATATGCGATGCTGGCACTTGAAGGGTGGAGGATTATTAGCCAATGAGCCACAGTGGCAGCCCCACAAAGTGGTCTTTTAAAAAGAAAACTGGAACTGGCTTAGAGCCTTTAGTGGTTTCTCACAGTCTCAAGGCAATCCAAGTTCTTTAGTATGGTTCCGGGTGACTGGCTTTCTTTCTAGCCCTAATTCCAATGACTTGTTATAGCTTCTCATGGAAAATTTAATTTGGTAAATTTGGACCATGACACATGTGGTACCTCTTTTTCACTGAAGACAGGAGCTGATTCTCTGTGCACATCTGATTAGGTGTCTCTTGTGATGTCTGAGGATTTATTTATTTTTATTGGAAAGTCAGATATAAATGAGAGACAGGGAGGAAGATCTTCCGTTCATTGGTTCACTCCCCAAGTGGCTGCAACGGCCCGAGCTCCGCAGATCCAAAGCCAGGGGCCTGGAGGCTCCTCCAGATCTCCTGTGTGGGTGAAGGGTCCCAAGGGTTGTCCTCGACTGCTCTTCCAGGCCAACAAGCAGGGAGCTGGATGGGAAGCAGGGCTGCCAGAATTGGAACCAGTACCCATCTCTTGTGATGTCTTAGCCCAGGCCTGTTCCTACTCAGTGAGTTCCTCCTGGTCCCCTCAGTTACTGTTTCCCATGCTGCTTTGCTTGTCATACCTGGGACTGCTTCTCCTTTGGCTGCCTGACTTCCCCTGGATCTCTAACCTGAGGAAGACAGCTCAAGTACTAACCCTTTTACTCAGGTGCCTTCCTGGTACAATGCAGACATGTGGGCTCCTAGTTCTTATCCAAATTAGTCAGTTCTACTTTTTTATTTGAAAGGCAGAGAAGCAGAGATGTTCAACTTGCTGGTTCATTCCCCAAGGAGCTGCAACGATCAGGGAGAGGCCAGGCTGAAGATAGGAACCAGGACCCTTCTCTGAGTCTCACACGTGGGTGGCAGGGATCCAGGGACCTGGGCCGTCTTCCATCGCTTTCTCAAGCACAGTAGCAGGGAGCTGCATTTGAAGTGGAGCAGCTGGATCTTGAGCAGGTGCCCATGATATGCTGGCACTGCAGTTTGTGGATTAACCCGTTATGGTACACTGCCAGCCCTGATTCTACTTTTTTCTGAATTTGGCTATCATTTTCTTCCCTGTATCCTTCTATTAATTTTAGGTTCTGCTCCCACAGAAATACTCCTTGAAGGTGCCTAGAGACATAAATGTAAAGAAATATCCCCTGGAGGCTTCAGCGTAACCAGAAAATTATGCTTGAATCTGTATATGGAGGGAGGAGGTGGACAATAAGGTCATTTACATGGTAAAAGATTTGACTTAAGGTTTTTGAAAACTACTAGGAACGGGAAACCTTTGTTTTGCCAAAGGTCTTTTGTATATTTGTAACATCATTTGTGGGTTATCAACTTAAAAGTTAGCCTGCTATAGATTGACTGAACTTTGAGTCCCAAATGACTTAGCAGAGCCAACCCAAATGACTTTGTGGGCCTTAGATGGCTGGAGGGCCACATGTTCCCCACTCCTGGCACCGTAACCATGGTTCTGTCTCCCTCAGTACCATCACTGCCATCACATGGACTTGTATTCTTCCCTGCTCCACATTCTACATGATATATTCAGTCTGTGTTGACACTCAATTGTCTAACCACTGATCCTTGACATAAAAATCATTATGAAGAATCAACCTTAGTAATCTTGTATGCTGTTGAATATTCTCATGGTGACACCAAGATATAATTTTTTTTAAGATTTACTTGCAAGACAGAATGACAGAATCTTAAATTCTCTGATTCATTCCCCAAATGGCTAGAACACTTAGTGACATATATGTATATGAATATGTTTATATATACATATGTATATGAATATTGTTATAGTATTGCTAAAACAGAAAATTTCTTAAAGATTTACTTGTTTATTTGTAAGGCAGAATTAGAGAAAGAGAGAACTATTTAATTTGCTGATTCACTCTCCAAATGGCTGCAACAGGGGGAGCTGGGCCAGGCTGAGGCCAGGAGCCAGGAATTCCATGGGATAGCCCATGTGGGTGGCAAGAACTAAGTACTTGAGTGAGTCATTATCATTCCTCCCAGGCGCATGAGCAGAAGCTGGATTCGAGGCAAAGCCCAGGGGACTTGAACTGACCACTCTAATATGGATAACCCAAGTGTCAGCTCATAATGGGCTGCATTACAACACCCACTCCAAAACAGAATAATTACTGACATTTTAGTTGTTACAGTTTTCTTCTCTTTTCAGTTTCTTCTCCCTCTCTCTCTCTCTTCAGTTTCAATTAGTTGAAAAAACTGTGGTCAGTTTTAGGTCTCTATCCTCAAAACCGGGTTTAACTTTGAGAAGGCCTGGCAGAGAGGAATTTTTACAACACTAAAGCATGATTTCTCAAAAAGATTTGTCTCTAAAGCACAATCTATCCAGTTATCACTCTTTCTTCAAAAGGAAATAACTGTTGGCTGGGAGCAGACCATTGGTTTTAATTTTAATTTTCACGTGTTTGAAAGTAGAGAGATTTTCCATTTTCTGGTTCACTCCCCAAATGCCTGCAACAGCCAGTGCTATGAGCCCAGACTCTGTGTCTCTCATGTGGGTGGCAGTGTCCCAAGTGCTTGAACCATCATTTGTTGCCTCCCAGGTGCATTTGCAAGGAACCAGGACTCAAATCAAGGACTCTATATAGGATGCAGGATCCCAAATAGTAGCTTAACATGCTGTAACACAAGGCCCACATTACAAACAGGTCATGGACACAGAACAACAACTAACCTCCCACTCTACCTTAAATAAACCCCCCAAACGCAACACCCCATAATACTATCCCTACACAAATCCCCAATTCAACCAAACATACACCACCCCAAACACCATAAAACAAAAAATACCCCAACCCCCCACTACCACATAATCCCTAATAACCCCCCCAATATCTCACCCCACCCATTCAACAAATATCCCCCCCATCCCTCCATACCCCCCCCCACACCCCCCCCCACAACCACACCCTCCCACTAAACATCCCCTCCCAAAACCTCAACATACAAATCAAACCCCCTTTCCATAAAACCCTCCAGCACTCAACAATCATCCCTCCTCATATCCCACACACCAACTTTTATTAACATCAAATAACCCCCCCCCATCCCCATATCAAAACTCCAAATCTTTCCTACAAAATATCTTTCTCTAATCAACCAACTTCCAACCATATCCCAATTCCAAATAACTCCTTACCCTATCCTAACCCCACCCTCTATTCAAATCCATCCCCCACACCCCCCCCCAACCCCACATAAAACCATACACCACATTCTCACATCAATTAATCAACCCCTTAATTTCATTACCCCCTAACACCACCACTTACCAAACAAATCCTTTAACCAAAAAACAATACAACTCAAACTTACCACAAACAACTCTTCCCCAACTTTTAAAAAACACCAACCTCAACAATAACCAAAGCAATACCATACATATCCTAAACATCAACCCCACATCCAACATTTGTTACCTCACAACATAAACTTCACCCAACCACACCACCCAACAAAACCAACACATCAATTTCCTCCACACATTTACAACCACACCAACACCACATTAACCAATAAACACCACAGAATGCTCTGTTTGTGACTGGCTTGATAGGCTCTGGGGCTGCCTTCCGAGGAGAGGTGCCTGTAGCCTCCAGATTCTACACTGCAGGGGCCGTAATTGTATCCTTGCTGACTAAGGTGCAGGGGTACTGGCTTTTGGGAGAAATAGTCCCTGGTGTACGGACGGTAGCTCAGAGAGTCTAGTCTCAGCCTGCTGCTGTGAGCTGGTAACCACTGGGGTAAGCGGTTCTCCATGCTTGGTGAGACACTGCATGATGCTGGGTACATCTGGATGGCTTCAGGTGGGAGTCTTTGATCAAACATCCTGTACCGGGGTCTGGAATCCATCTCTTCTTTGTACCTACAGGTCTCCAAATAGTCCTCTCTCATCTTTCTGAAACAAGTCTTCGGTTCTAAGCCTCTGGCTTTCTGTACTTTAATATAATCTTCAAGTTCATCTTGGAAAGAGTCATATGTCTTCTTTGAATGCTTCATTAGCCTGACAAAAAGGGATTTTCTGCAGAGAAGATGGAAGAAAATCCTTACTAGATTATTCCATTCTGAACACTTCCTTTGCTCTTGAAAAGAATTTCAAAAAATAGACGCCTCAACAAATTCAAACTTACTGAAATGTGTAAGTTGCCTATCAGGACATGATATCTTAAAAAGCAGCATCAGGATGGTCAAATATCTCCCAGGCGACTCACAACTTAATACTTCTCAGAAGAGGGCAGCAAGTAATTGACCAATCAGATGCTGGCAAAGCTAAAAAAATGTACAACTTGTAAGGGTGAAAACCACACACTGGTGGTGGGGGCTTGATGTGGATGTTCAGACAGTTTCTCAAGTTCTGATTAATCCGTTCCTGTATAATGTTTTCTAAGAAAAGTAACAGACCCACAGAAGTTATTTGATCTTTAAATCTTCAGTTTACATGAACAAAATAAAATAAATACACATACTCACCTGACTAGAGTGCACTCTAAGGCTTAAATAATACAAGGTTGTTTGTAAAATGGTCTGGGGGTGGTGGGGATTAGAAAATCAGCTATGAGATGAAAACTACTTTTTAGTATTGAGTGTGAGGAAGACACAGAGTTCTGTGCCTTCTGTGAAGGGCTTGTTAATTCCGATTGGTGAGAAAAGCATTCTAGAATGCCCAATGGTTTGTTCTTTCTTAAATCCTGGTTGGGGGGTGGGGTAAGGGAGAAAATGGAGGCTGATGCTTAGAGGCGTCATGCTGAGGCAGAGATGCTTAGGTAGATAAACCAGTCTTTGTTGAGGGGGAGAGGCAACAATTATTCCTGATTTCTGTTTTTTCCTCCCTTTCCTCAAGTCACACATAAGTACCAATATGGCAGAAGATGTATTTAGTGTGGGATAATGTGCTGGTTGTTTTGGGTGCCATAGCATCCTAAATTAGGAGATGTTATTCAGGTAGAACCAAATGTTTTTTTCCTTTACAGAAACATAAGTCTGATGTGACACTCCAGTCACTAACTCTCAGCTATTTTTTTTTTCTGGGAATTTGTAAAAACAAAGTGTTATGAAGTCTAACCTGTTGAATTAGAAAACTTAAATCCCCACTCTACTTAAATAAAATTTTGACTAGAATAAAAATGCAACACCTGACTAAATATATATAAAGTATTTTAACATATATTTCAGAAAAGGATATATACAAATGGTCAATAAGACGTATGAAAAGATGTTTAAAGTCATCAATCATCAAATATAAATTAAAACTTGATGAGACAGCTCATCATACCCAATAGATGACATGAGAAAGACTGACAATACAAGTGTTGGTGAGAAGGAGGAACACCTGGACCCTTCCTGTGTCACTACAGGAGTGCCCAATGGGACAGTCTCTAAGTCAGTCAAACACACACCACCAAAAGACCCAGTTATTCTCAGGTAAATGCCTAAAACAAAGAGTGGTATCTGTCTATCCAGATACTTACATATGGATGTTTATAGTGATTTTATTTGTGAGAGCCCCAGAAAGGGAAAAAAATTCAAATGGCAATCAACCAGTGAGTGAGTAAATTAAACAATGCTATAACTACACAGTGGGATAAAGGTAAATATAGCAATACAGCCAACAACATGGGTGAATCTCAAACACATTAAGTCAAAGAGGCCTACTGTATGATTCCATTCACAAAAACAAATCTAGAAAATGAAAATCTAAAATAACAATGGTTGGGTGGGATTTAGGTAGGAAGAGGCAGGAGTAAGGGAAAAGAAAGGGTCATTTTTTGGGGGGTGATGGTGTGTTCAATGTCTAGACTGCAGTGATCATTCTCCATATCCATATCTGTGACACTGTATATTTTTATTTATATAGTATGTCAACTATATACCTCAATAAAGCTGTTTTTTTATAAGGTCATTAATAAGATTAAAGATAGTTGTTGAAAACAGATAATGGGTATATGATATTCATTTGTTGCACTGTTTCTCCTTTTGAAGATGTTTGAAAATTTTTGAGAATAAGAATATTTTAGTACATATAAATTAGGATGGGTATGATCAAAAAGAGATGCTATTAAGTGTTAACAAGGACCTTGCTGATGGGAATGTAAAATAGTACAGAAATAATTTGACAGTTCCTGACAGTAACACCAGTAACACGTGCTTATTACATGACCCAGCGATTCCACCTCTCACATTATATATATATACACACACACACCCCACAGCCAAAAGAACTGAAAGCTTGTGTTCACAAAAAAACTTGTACAAAAATGTTCACGGCTGTACTATTTGGAAAAGCTAAAAAGCAGAAGCAACTCAAATGGTCATCAACTGTTAAATAGATAAGCAAAATGTGGTTATCGCATACAATGGAATATTATTCAACAGTAAAATGTAGCACTGATACACATACGACATGGAAGACATTACAGTGGAAGAAGCCAGTCCGTAAAGACCACAGAAAGCAAGAATGTGAACAAAGAAGTGAATGTAGCCTTACCCTTATCAGGCTGAGAACTTGATGGAGAAATCTGGTCATATTCATCCATTAATTGCTTCTGTTTTTCAGCATGAAATTTTCTGCAAACAGTGACGTTGAGCTAAAAATCATGATACAGAGACTATAAAATCTATTTCTGTCCAATATTTCACTCTTATTCATCTAAAACCAAACACAATCTTGTAATAAGGATTAAATGATTCAAAAGTTTAGTTATACATCATTGGCCTATGAGGCAAGTCATCTTAAAAATTCACAAAAATCCACCCTCATTTTCCTATTAGTTTATTTTCTTATAAATCTGAAAATAACTTCTTGAAAATGCTTTTTGTTTTTTGCCTTGGAAAAGCAAGTAATATTGTGTATACTAGAAAAAATTATCCCATATCTCATCATCTCTGAGGTTTAAATAGTGCTGATGAGTAATATTTGATGTGAATCCAGAGTTCGATAATATATTCTTACTTTCAAAGCAAAGTATCAGTTCTGGTAAAAATAATTTGCAATAATTTTTAGGTGCTTGTTTGTGAGACAAACTACCAGTTGCCTCCCAACATACTTTTCCTTCTTGCTTATTAACCTTAGGCAATGTACCTAGCCATCCTTAAGGCAAGATGTGGCTTAAATGAATGAAGTCTGATCAATAAGAGGTGAGCTGGAGTATTCTCTAGGACTCCAGGAGGATTTTCTCTTGCATTGTTGGAATGAAGATGCCATGCCTGGAGTTGTCATTATGGAACATAAGTAAGGAAGCCAGCATCACAGAAGGAGACAGAAGACACCCGGAGTCCTCTTGCCTAACATATTGGAGATCTCAAAGCATCCTAGCCCTGCTTCACTCTAAACTTCTTATGAGAGAATGAATTAAGCCCTATGGTTTGGGCCCTAACAGAAAATAACCTTTGAATAAACCTTAAAACTGATCATAACTGGGCCCAGCATGGTGGCCTAGCGACTAAAGTCCTTGCCTTGCATGTGCCAGGATCCCATATGGGCTCCTGTTCTAATGCCGGCAGTCCTGCTTCCCATCCAGCTCCTTGCTTGTGGCCTGGGAAAGCAGTCCAGGATGGCCCAAGGCCTTGGGACCCTGAACCCTGCATGGGAGACCTGTTAGAGGCTCCAGGTTTTGGATCAGTGCAGCTACAGCCACTGTGGCTGCTTGGGGAGTGAATCAACGGACAGAAGATCTTCCTCTCTGTCTCTCCTCCTCTCTGTATATATGACATGCCAATAAAAATAAAATAAATATTTTTTAAAAAGTAGCTAAAATGTGGAAGAGCTGGTGTAGTAGCATATCAGGACAATCATCTGCCTGTGGCACTGGCATATGGGCACCGGTTCAAGTCCTGGCTGCTCTACTTCCAATGCAGCTGCCTGCTGATGGCCTGGGAGGGAAGTGACAATAGCCCAATTCCTTGGGCCCCTGTACCCAGGTGGGAGACTGGAAGAAGATATTGGCTCCTGGATTTGGACTGGCCCAAGCTCTGGCTGATGTAGCTATTTGGTAAGGGAACCAGCAGCTGGAAGATTTCAGACATTCTCTTTCTAGAACTCTTTCAAGGAAAATAAATAAATAAACCTTAAAATAAAAAAACCTAAAAAGCTAAAATATGAATATAAGGAAAATGGGGAAACCAACACCTCTTGAGCATTATTAGACATGATTTTTATTTTTTTGTATCTGTTTACACTAGTATTCTCCTATATTTAGTATTATTTTACAATCATATAAGAACTATTTTAAGTCCAAGGATTCGAAAGCCCTCTGCTTCTACTTTTTTATGAACTTTAGGTCACAGGGTTCAGGGCAGTAAGAATAGACTAGATACACTCAACATTTGGTTTCACCTGATTCTTACAAGACAGAGGTGACTACTATCATTCAGCAGGCTAAACACACTCAGAGAAATAAGTAACTTGTCCAGTAATTATGGTGAAGCTGAGTGCTCAATTGATGGCTAGGATAGAACTATAACCAGTGTACACTGTTCTCAAGTATGAATTCAAACTTGCAATGTCTAGCAAGATTACTACTCGTAAGGAAAACCAGCTGGATGAGTTCTCTGAAACAGCACAGATGACCTTATGCTTTTTTTTGAAGATTTATTTTTATTTGAAAAGCAGAATTATATAGAGAGAAGAGAGCAAGGGATGGAGGAAAGAAGGAAAAGGAGAGAGAGAGAGAAAGGGAGAGCGAGCGAGCATGCAAGAGGCTAGTCTTTCACCAGCTAGTTTACTCCCCAAACGGCCGCAATGGCCAGAGCTGCACAAAAGGTGGTATGGGGCCAGGCTGAATCCAGGAACCCTGAATTCCATCTAGATCTTCCATGTAGGTGTCAGGGGCCCAAGTACTTGGGAATCATGCTTTCCTTGGTACTTTACTGGGAAGCTTGGTTGGAAATGGAACAGCTGGGGTGTAATGGATACCCATGGGATGCCGAAATCACAGGCAGTGGCTTAACCTGCTGCAGCATGATGCCAGCCCTGGCTTTATGCTTATTCGTAAATAAATATACCTAATACTTTTAGTGCCCCAGATATCAGGGATTCACGAGATTCAAAAGCTGAGTCATGTGTAAGAGCAAGAAAAGAGTGAGTAGGAAAGATTAGGGTAATGTGGTATACACAAATAGTAGTATACAAAAGACTATTCCTTCTGTATGGGACCATTATGTAGGAAAGATGGTAAAGACTGAGGTTATATGGCATGAAAATAAAGAACGCTGGAATCAGGTCTCATTCATTGCCCAGGACAAGTCAAGGAGAGTGGCAACGTTTGTGGATCTCTTTCTAGAGCTACAAGCTAATGAAGGAAGACCACCAGACATTTTATGTCTTGCTCTAGCCCCTATAATTTTGTGCCTCAACAGAAGGATTAGGGAGGGGTTGGTGCTATGACATAGGTTAAGCCTCCACTTGCAATGCCGGTCTCCAATATGAGACCTGGCTGCTCCACTTCCAATGTAGTTCTCTCCTAATGTTTTGAGAAAGTAGCAGAGGATGGCCCAAGTCCTTGGACCCTGCACCCATGTGGGAGACACAGAGGATGCTCCAAGCTTCTGGTTTCCAGCTGCCTCAGTCATGGACACTGCAGACATCTGGGAAGTGAACCAGCAGATGGAAGATCTCTGTCTCTCCTCTCTGTAACTCTGCCTTTCAGATAAATTTTAAAAGATATTAAAAAGAAAGGCTAAGAATTATGAATAAGACTGCTACAGACTGTGCTTATGATTTTCAACTCCTGTAAAACAAGCTTCTGGAGGGCTCTAATATCTCTCAATTTATGCTAATAGTTTCCTATGTAAGCTTTATAATGCTTCTTTTATGCTGACTACAAAAGTTAAGGACAGGGTAGCTTTCTGGATACAGCAGAAGACAGAATGATGCGAGGAAAAACTTGCATCAGAAACTCCTGGATTCAAACCTGAATTCCTGAAGATAAATCAGCATGTTTTCTCCTTTTCTGAGCTGTCTTCATTAATGAAAAAGACAATTCCATCTCCCTCGCAGGGCTCTCAGAAGGATTAAACAAAATCAAGAATATGAAGTTTGCCGGCTATATTTTAAAAGCATCTGTAGGACACATGCTCCTTATTTTTCACCTACCTTTTAAAGTGAAATACTTTATTATTCAAATTGCACTACTGCACAGATGCCTTTTAAAGAGAGAATCTGTAACAAGTTTACCCTTTATCCAATGTGGATCTGCAAATGAAACACAGGGTGGGGAGACATCATATTAGCCATTTAGGGTGATTGCAATCTTCAACAAGAAGTATCATTAAAAGTACCATCTAAAACCTGGATTTCCTAACTGCTTTCAAGGCTCACTAGTATGGCAACTTTAAAATTGTTAATACTTAACATGATAACATAACTGACTGGGTCCAGAAAATATCATTCTGAAGGAAATTTACTTGGTCTTCATGGAAATGAGCTGCGGTACCAATATTGAAAGGCTTGGCTCAGAAATCCAGTCTTGGGATGTTGGTTTGTATAAAGCAAGCAATCTCAAGAAATGCAATTCATTTTAAGATAGCTAGCTACTTATCCTAGTTACCATCAGTCTCTTGTGTCCACAGGTTCTACATTGCAAATCTATTTTTTAAAAACGACATATGTACTGAATATGTAGGCTCTCTGTCATCATTCTGTAGACATACAACTTCACAACTATAAGGTATGTGTGCAGGTTAAATGCAAATGTGATGTCGTTTTATATAAGGGACAGCTGAATTCCACTAATCCCATGTGAGAACCACATGATACAGCCACAAACCACATTTGCCTGTGATTGGCAACTTTCTCCCATAGTAAGAGATGACTACAGAAATTTATGTGTTTCAGACAGGCTCTCAAAGCCAGCTTTCTTTAAGTTTTTCTCATTATCATCATAATTTATTCCCAAACTATTAGATTTACACTGAAGTCTATACATAATTTATAGCTCCTTACTGGGTTGAATTTATTTTATAGCCAGCCAGTGTTGACTGAAGTAGGATATGGCCACAGTTTGAATGTGTCCTGCAGAAGGCATGTGTTAAGAACTTAATCCTCAACAAATGTTGTTGGGAGGTTGGGCCAAGTGTTTAGGTCACAAAAGCTCCATATGGATCAATGTCAGTTACGTAAGGTCTGGAGGCTGTGGGTTGCATCTCCTGAGTGTGCATGCACGCACTCTATCACCCTTTCATCTTCCTTGCTATGGGATGGCAGAGCAAGCTCTTCACAGATGTAAGCATCCTGATATTGGACTTCACAGCCTCCAGAACTGTGGGAAATAAATTTCTTTTCATAAACTACTCAGTCTGTGGAATTCTACAAAATGGATTAAGAAGCTAATCATGTGGTGTCAAATTAATTTTAGGTTGACCTTTAAATGAATGAATTGGCATCACATGTGATGATGAAATATCTGCATGCGAGGGAAAAGATGATCTAAGATTCTATCTTTCTATCATTGTATCGATCATAAAATCCAATTTTAACAAAACAACCCAACAAATACAACCTAAAGTTAAACATATTCATATGTATTTATATAAGGAAGGAATTAGTGCAGCTGGTCTATGATCCAGTCACTTTCTTTTACTGGGATCACGGGGAGAAAGATAAGTGGAAATCTAGACCTCTGCTTATATCTATATTTTCTATATTATCATAGTGAACACTCTGATGATATTTACATCAATAAAAGAGCTTTATCTCTAATATACCCTTAGCAAGATGTACCTGCTAAGGGTAAATAAATCCAAATAAATGTTGATAATAAGTATTCCAAAACCTGTGAGGCACAGCTCCTTGAACAATGTCTCATCTTCTAACTCCCTGGGTTATAATATGGATTTGGTTCACATTCCCTTCATTTTTCTATCCCCAAACAATGCTTGATTCAAGTGTGAAATGGAAACCTCACTTAGAAACATCTGTTTTTCTGGACCAGAGTGGGAAATCATGGTCTCAGGAGTCACTTTCCATGTACCAAACACCTCCCTGCCTCACCTGAATCCCTCCATTGCTTGTATCCTTGAAGTGATTAGCAGATGCAGGATAACAATACTGATTTATGAAATCAGTAAATCTGACAGACTGATCTGACAGACTGATCATTTTTGTTAGCTAAACATCAACAGTGAGACAAGTGGAAAGATATTTACTAAACCTAAATGGAACAAGGAACTGGGAAGTGAGAGGCAAGGGACAGAGAACACTTAATACTCCGCTCAATGTACACATCTGAATTCACTTTCACAAAAGTATATGACTTTGTAATTTAAAGCTCCATAAACTGTTATACTGCTCTTTATAATTTTAGCTCCAGGATATAGGTTAAATAGGTTTGCTTAAATGTATGATGAGCCTCAAGAGAGTACTTGCATGCCAAAAACATTCTGAAAAGAACTTGATAGGGGATTGACATTGTGGCATGGCTTGTAAAGCCACCATATATAATGCCAGAACCCACATGGGCTCCAATTCAAGTCTTAGCTGTTTCATTCCTGATCCAGCTTCCTGCTAATGTGCCTGGGAAAGGAGAAGATAGCTCAACTGCGTGGGCCCCTGCACCCATGGGGAAGACCCAGAGGAACCAGCTCCAGTCTGATCCAGCCTTACCATGGCGAATTCACCAGTGAGTGGAGGCTCTGTAACTCTGATTTTCAAATAAATAAATCTTTCTTTTTTAAATGATGCATAACTTTAGATATTAAATTTATTACATATGGCATCTCCAACATTTTGAGCTGTCTAAAATATGGCCTCAGCAAAGCAAGAAGAAACTTCCTTGATTCAGGATTTGTGGTGATAGTGTTTAACTTTTTAATTGTAAGTCCCTAATAAGAACAGATTAATACCGTTTTTTGGTGGCAATCAAAGCTTAAGTGGAAAGTTTACTAAAATAGAAAAATAATATCCCTCCCTGTTCAGCCCTTATTACCAGACTTACCATTTCTAAAAAGCAATCTTGTACACTGAGGTAAGAAACTTGGGGTTACCATGAATTACCTCACCCAGCAGGTGTTTTGTTCTTATCTCTAATAACTAGCACCACATTCTCAAGCTCCCTGTCAGTTTTCTAGTAAGTCTCAGCTACTCTGGTTTTTATTTCCAGGCATTTCTTCATTTTCCTAACCCGTAACAATGCTTTATTCAAGTTCTCCATGCCTTTAGACGCTATTAAACTTTACCATCACTACTTGCTGAATTTTGTCTTTAGCTATTATCAGGGTACTATGGGAAAAATTAGGGAAAGAAAAGATGAACATTTATTTAATCTTTGCCAAACAAAGGAATATTTTTTGCATTTTTTACCTCTGTAAAAATAAGTGGAATTTCTCATATTTTAAAATTATAATATTGGGACTTAAAGACATTACCTTCCCTGTGTGTTGATAAAGCTAGATCTATGGGTTGAGAATGATCCATGTACAAAATAGTTGGTAACACTGAGGAATTTACAGCTTTACGAGTGATATGAAGCAAGATGAAAATACGTTAAGTGCTACAAGACCCAAGAAGGTATAATATCTTCTTGCTGAGGGTATTGGGAGGGATGGGAAAGGATTTGTGGAGAAAAAAGGGATTCGGAGTGGCCCTTTTAGAGAGAAGTAAAATTTAAAGGAAAAAAAAAATGAGGAAATGGTGTTGTGGAGAGGGAAGGATGTTAGAAATGACATTTCTGCTTTAAACAAAAGTACATTAAAGTAGTAAAGTATCGTGTTAGAGGTGGAGGGGGCCAACTCACAGCAAGTCTTACTTGGGCATTCAGATTTAATTTTGCAGTTACAGACAAAAGGCTCAAAATGGGGAAACTGTTATGTAAAAAATTACCAGGCTGTATCAAGTGGCAGTAGAAAAAGAGACTAGCTCTGTGATGATTCGAGTAAAGCCACTGCCTGTGATGTGAGAATCCCATCTGGGCACTGTTTAAATTCTCCACTTCCAATGTGGCTCCTTATTAATGGTCTGGAAAGAGCAGAGCACTGGTGGCTCTACCATTTGGGTTCCTGCCGCCCACATGACAGGTGAACCTTTGGATGAAAGATCTAAGTTCCTCTTTCAAGAAAATAATCTTAAAAAAAATTGGGTGAGACTAATTTAAGACATTCAAAGGTAATATTGATGCAAAGTGGGATAAGAGCAGGTAGCAAGAAGAGAGGAGAAACACAGGTAATTCTACATCTGTGATCCTGAGTAAAGCTGCCTTTGTCGGTCCGTACCCAGTTATTGTTGCTGTTGTTATTTCTCAGAGGGAGGAAGAAGGGGAGAGAGCAGTATTCTGAGTTGGTACATTTTATTTTGGAATAAACTCAGATTGTAGCAAATTCATAACATCATGTTCTTTCCTCCCTCATTCCTCTATGAGTTCAAGTCGTGCAGGTGAAACTAGATGAAAAGTGCTATGTCCTAAAATTCTTTACAATTAAGATGGTTGAGTTCTTGAACTAATTGAACATGTGTCACTCAGTACACATGGTGGACAAAAACCCCAGGGAATTTAAAGAATTGGGTCCCACAACATTGAAGTTTATTTCAAATTTTCACATTTCCAAGTTACCTATTAGTACTAGTTCTATTAGACCTATACAGCATTGACCTTACTATGTAATACTTTAATACTTTTTCAGTACTTGTATGTATTAACTATTTTTTTTTTCTGCCACCATAAGAAGCCTATGGACTGAGTACTACTATATGGTCTGGGTCATCTAATCTATAGAAATAACTGAGGCATAGAAGGTTAAGGAACATGTCCAAAGTAGTACTAAGCGAGTCTCGCTCCAGAATTGGTTATTAACTAAGGATCTAAAAATTCTGAATCTACTTTCTTTAATCTGTTTCTCTTAAAAAGAAATATTTTTTAATCTCCACATTTCATGGTCTCTTTCCATTTGATACAGAGTAGGGAAAAATATTCTCATATATCAGAAGACTTAGATCTAGAATAAAGAACATTTGTGGCTCAATTTTAAAGCAAATTAAATTTAAAATGGGGAAAACTGAAGATTCTTTAGAAAAACATGAGGGGGTAAAATGTTCACAAATCTGCACATCTTTTAACTCCACTGTTTCCCAAATCTTTTTGAACCAGTTTTGTCATAGCTAAAAGTTGATGCCTTTTGTCTATCGATGGGAGATAGGTAAGAAAATGTGGTGTGACCGTCAGCCTTTTTATTTCTATAATGAAATATTTCATGCAGGCTACTTTGTAATGAAGAGGTTTATTTAGACTCACAGTTCTAGAGGCTCAAAGTTCAAGTCAAGCAGCATGACTCAGGCTCTGCCGAGAGCCCTCCCACTTGACCACATCAAATCATGACATATGTGCCTGAGGAAGGATTCAGTAAGGCCCCACCCTAACAACCTATAATCTAACCACTCTCTAAAACTCCATTTCTAAACACCTTAATTAGATTAAGTTTCCATTCTCTTAGTAGGTATGGCTTAAAAATTTGAGGTTAAAGACCTTTGTGAATTTTGGGGCAACAAACCATGTTCACATCACAGCTTGTAGTACAGTCATACCACAGAATTACTCAGCAATACAAAAGAACAAAACAGCACCGTAAGCTTTGATGAATACCGATATCATGCTGAGTGACAGAAACTAGTGAATATCTACTTTCTTTGGGTATTTTTAAAAGTCACAAGGAAAACAGAAAGAAAAGATTATTTTGGTGCAGAAAATCTTGAAATCCATGCAATTTTCTCCACAGTATGCATTTCCAGTAATTTTTTTTGAAGACCTCTTGGTCTTATAAACATGTTAGTTTCAGCACATCAGTGGTTGCCTGGCAACAGGCCAAGGGAAGGATGGCTCACAAAGAGCCTAAGGAAACTTTAGTATTAATGGAAGTATCTGACATTTTGCCTAGGTTGGGGGTTACAAGGTAATACTTGTATATCAATGAACTCTCCACTTAAAAGATGTGGTTTACTGTAAGTCTACCTCAGCAAAGTGTTTAAAGTAGAGCTTCAAAGCTTCAACACAAGAGGTAATTCTAGTTCCAACTTTAAAACTGCTCCCTGTGTTGGACTTGTTTCAGGAAGATCATTCATGCCCCTTATTAATAAAAGCTAGTAAGCAGAACTACCTCCTGTCATATCACTTACCTCACTGCTCCTTGGAGCCAAACAGACATAGGGATGCCAGGGACTTGGGACTCAGTCCCGTAGCTTAGCTGTGTCACCCTTGTTAACCCCTCTAGGCCTGATTCCTCATCTCTAGGGACATTAACATACCCCTTGGATTGTTGTGTTCCTTAGAGAAATTAATGAATGCATGTGACAGACACACTTAGAAGACTTTCTAATTATTCCTCTACTTTGCATCTTTGGTAAAATGTTTCCAGTAGCCTTTCCCTAGTTTTTTTTTCTTAAGGTTTTCTCCATACATGTTAGTATCATCTGTGAATCCTGATAGTATCCTTTCTTTCCACCCTGTAAACCTTCCCCATCACCCCCTTATCAGAAGGCACTGGCAAGGATCTGGATAATAGCCATGAGACTGGATTTCTTTTGGACTCTGTGAACACTAATCTACATTTAGGGAAGACCAAGCAGAGCCCAGTTTCACCCTGCCCCTGCCGGGTTAGCAGACAGAGAACTGATTCTGTTCTCTGCTGAAGCATGGTCTTAACTCCTTCTCCCTGAACGTCACACCCCATTTACAGGGATAATTGTGCTGGATGTGAAGGCCCATACCTGTCAGCATTATGTATACTCTTAGCTTTCATGAGTTACTAAACTTCTCCTTGTAGGAAATGAGACTGGCATCTAACTTGGCATCTGACATGTTCTAGTTATTTTAGATTAATCACATAAAAAAAACTGGACTATTTCTAACAACAGCGTAATCAATAATTGGGAGTACTAGTTACAAGTTTACACTTGATCTTGACCAGAAGGCTGAGAAGCCACACTAGTTAAAACTTTAATATCAAATTCATGTTTTTGTTTTTAAATGTCCGTAACTATATGTGCTCTTCAGCTACCTGGCTCAGGGATTGTGCCTGGGTAGTTTGAACAGGATTCATGGAGACCTCCTATATTAGAAAGCCATTAATGCAAGCCACTCCCTCTAGTTAGCGAATGTAAATAGGTCAGCAGGGGGAGTATCCATACACCCCAAGATCCATGTGATTAACTACAGAACCAATCCTTAACGGTCTTCAAATGCCTACTTGGTATTTTTACATATTGACACCTAGTAAAGGCAGATCTGAAATTAATAAAAACCATTCGTCTCTCTTCCTCCCCATTCTTGCTGGCTGCCAACATATGCTCTGATGTGCCCACAGCAAACACATCATAAGTAGAGCTTCTATTTACATGAAACAGCAAACCAGTTATCTCAGAAGTCTAGTTCTTTTTAAAAACTTGAATCCACATTTACTATGTGTCCTTCTCCCCATTTAATTTACCCTATATGTTACTGAAATCTTTATAGTGTTAACTTAATTGGGTCATTTGACTTGAATCTCTGCTTTCATATCATGGAAAACAGGGAAAATATTTTTAAGCAGTTGCTATATAAATGGGTTAAAGATTGAGCTGACTCAACTTTTTTCCTTCCAGAGATAGAAAATGTTTATTTTTCTATGATCATTCTGACATGATTACTTGAAGCAATTGTTTACCGTAGGAACTGTTAAAACTGTTCCTTTACTGAATTAATTACTGTGCCCTGGAAAAGTCCTATGACACCATGATCATAAACTAAGTATGTGTATTTCTTTTCACATCAGCCTGGTCACACATTACTGTGGCATTTTTGATTGAGTTCCTCAGTTTCATTTCTATAACCTTATACCTTCTATATGTTCCCTGCTTACCATTTTTTTAGTCTTTCCTGATCCTAACATTTTCTCATCATCAAGCTCCTAAGGTGTTCCTCATACAGGTGCTATCGCCACAAGTGAGAAGGGATTAATAGACACACTTCAAATTTATCTTAATGGTCCCAACAGCATTTTCAAGGCGATACTTGAATTGTACTGGAGGTATGACATTTTTGAAAGAATTCCCTCCAAAATAACTTAGGGAAAAAAAAAAAAAAGATACTGGTTAAGTGGCAAGCAACATTTTTTTCCCCCTGCTTTGCTTATCCATGATCATAAATGGCAATCATTTAAAGCTTCCTGTAACCAAGAGTCCCGAAAGTGTTTGGAAAAGTGTAACATCAAATATTTACCATTTAGTAAGTGGAGTTAATCAACTATTTGTGAAATGTATTTACCTGAAATAAAGTAGGAGGTAATTTTTAAGGCTAAAAAAAATAATTTTCAAATCCTAATGACTAGCTGCAAACCTACCTGGAAAAAAAATGATTTCTGTACTCTGTGAATGCTGTCTGATTACACTTCAATGTTTTGTATGTTCCATGTATATAGCCCTGCCAGGGAATATCAAAACTGTCAATCAGTTTACAATTTTAAAGCAGTAATGGACCTCATGGTTTGGTTAGAAGAACATTTTTCAACCTTGCTACTACTAACATTTTGGGTAGGATAATTCTCCATGTGTGTATGTTTGAGGGGCTGTTGTATGAATTTTGTTAGTGGCACCTCTTGTAAATACAACTAAACAGATGGGGGTAGCACCTGTGCTAAGTTCTTTTCTGTTCAGTGGCTACAACGAAAAATATTTCCAGACGGCTGCCAAAAATCCTTTAGGGAACAAAATCGTCCTTTGTTGAGAACCCCTGGCCTACTCCAATTCCGACGACATAAGTCAAAAGCCCAGAAACTTTGGGGCTTATAGGATCATTTAGCTGGTCAAAATACTAGTACTATAGTCTATTATTATATTCTCACTTTCTATTCTGAAATGATATACAGAAAAGTTAATGCTAGGATTTCTTTTAGTCTTTTGTTCATAATGAAACTCATTAAAAAAAAAATTAGGATCTAACAAGAAGTTGTTTTTTCCTTAGGCAATTAAGTTTCCATGAGAGCCAAACAGAACGTGTAGTCTTGACACCTATAAAATGCTCATTCTTACTTGTTGGTGGCAAGGTTTGATAGAAATCAACTTTATTCCACCTTATAACAGTACTAACCTAGATTTACTGACTGTAAGACCTCAAATATAGTCTTCTGAGGCTGTCTTAATGATTTATTTGCAATCAGTTTCTAATTTCCATTTTTAGTGAATGCTTTCAAAAATGTTTTAAGAAATGTGTTTCACCCATGTGCCATTTCTCCAAAGTGCAACGTGTAAAACATGATGAAACAGGCCACAGAGCATCATGAGAAAGGATCCAAAGGCAATTATTTTTATGGGGCTATATTTACAGGTGTTCCTCCTGGGGAAAAGCAATCTGAAGTATTTTGCAATGTTCTGGCTTCCACTTTCACTCTGGAGCAAAAACAGCATAAAGCAACACAGCAAATACTAAACACTATTAAGCTGAACTGGGTGTCATGGAGATATGCAGGGCAATCGAAGCACTGCTGTCTAAAACAATTTCCCAAGTGCTTTAAAGCTTCAGCTTAACAGTTTGCAACAGGTTTTTCATTTGCAGGAACTCAAAAGTGTTGAGATGGTCAAGAAATAAAACTTTGTCCTCTCTGTAAATCTGCCTTTCCAAAAAAAAAAAAAATTTATATGTGTGTGTTTGGAAAATATATTGAGAAGTGTTAAAATTTCTCCAAACCCTTGAGCAGGGATTCGGGACCAAAATTTATCATAACCTCCTTTTGCATTCCTGTTTGGAAAAAAAAAAAATACGGTCTGCTGACAGCCCCGGCTTCCCTTTAGAAAGGGTACACAGCTGTGGCACCCTTCTCTGTCCCTCTGCCGTGTGTGTGTGTGTGTGTGTGTGTGTGTGTGTGTGTGTCCATCCCAAGGAGCGCACCAGCCTTCCTCTGCAGTGTCATCAGGAAGGGCAGACCCAGAGGAGCCCAGTCAGCAGGCACAGCTGGCCTACTTGCGCTTCTAATGACAAATCCTTTGTCATTTCCACCTCCCTCCCTCCACCTCCTAATCCTCTTTTTTCCCACAGTGCAGCCAAATCGCAGGGGAGCCCAGCTCTACCCCCCAAGTCCCCCCAAGAATAAAATGTTTGCAGCGCTCTAACTCATGTTTACCTTTACACTGGCAGACACGTCTTCAAGCCCGGGCCACTATCAAGATGGGCTTTGAACTCCTAGAAACTTGGTTTTTTTTGGGGGGTGGGGGTGGGGATGGGGGGGCTGTTCTCACAGAAAAGAGCCAGACCTTTCAAGACCTCCTCTCTTCCTCCCACCTCTTCCCACCAGGGTCCCTGCAACTTTGAAGACGCCACTTGGCTGCCACCACTCCTAAGAATCCTAGGTTGACGTCTCGGCTTTCCAGGATGCTACGTTTTCCAAACGCAGCTTTACTCCTGTCCACACCTCACTTTTTTTTTTTTCCTCTGTTCCCGCGATCTTGGAATTTGATCGTTCTCGTCATCCCGCCCTTCCCCGTTCCCTGCACTCCAGCTCCACAGACGCCTGCCGGGTCTCCTCTTCCCACTCTGACCTCGGCTTCCTCGGCTCGCCCTGGCGTCCCCCGGCCCCTCCACACTCCGGCTGGGGGCCCGGGGAACCTGACGCCCTCTCCGGGGCGGCGGGTACTGAGGGGCGCCCAGGGACTCCGGACGCGCCCAGGGCGGCCATTTCGCACACTCGGGGCGCCGCGCCCAGCGTGCGGATCGCGCAGGCCCTTCTCCTGGGCCGCGGGAGTGGAGGGGCTCAAGGCCGGGCTGCCCCCGCCGCCGGGGCGGGAACTCACCTTCTCTGAGGAAGGGGCGGGCGTCTATAACTACTGTCCCCCTCCCCGCCAACGCCGCCGGGCGGATAGGCCGCGGTGGAGGTGGCGGAGAGGCAGGAACAACCGCTGCCGCCGCCGCCGCCTCCGCCGCCGAATAGGCGGGGTGGGAGGAGGAGGAGGAGGAGGAGGAGGCGGAGACCCGACTTCCTGAGGGGAAGTCGCCGCCACCCCTGGCGCATGACTGGACGGCGCCGACGCCATGACGGCGAGGAGCGCTGGTGCGCTTGCGCAGAGATCACCCCTCCCACGAAAGCGCCGTCAGTCCCTCCGCCCTGTTTGCCCTGCCCTCGGCGTCCGCCATTTCCGGGCACTGCTCTAATTGAGCTGGTCGTTCTCAGCCGATCCTGCCGTCCTGAGGTGAAGGCGATACGCAGAGGAGCTACTTACGCGCTTTGGGAAAGCGGGTCTGAAACTAGCCAGGGCGAAAACCTGGAAATCTACGGATTCCACACCCAGAGTTTGTCAGACGTCCATGATCTCTTTCGTCTACTTCCTCGTAGTCTTTAATTGTAAAAGTAGATCAGGCCGGTGTAGGCCTGGTCCTTGGTCCTGAGATAAGGTCACAGCTGATAGGCAAATGACCTTTCACCCTCTTCCCTCTTTCAGATTATGCAAATACGAGCAGGTGTCACAAAGTTCTTGGGGGGGAAAAATTAAAAGATAAGACACATTTCGATAGTTTTAAAAACTGCCTTGAATACATATTATGATAATATCCAACATAGATAGCCATTAAAATGGTAGTAATAACCCACTTGAAAAGGTGCTTTAACAGCAGTAAGTCAAGGACGACTTCAAACATTTCAAACTGTGTTGTGTTTGTGTAGCTTTTAAATGTATGTGAAATCCTAGGGCATTAAAGAGAAACAAAGCAGCGGTGCTCCTCAGCTGCCCCATAACTCTGCCAGTTTTAGTTGTGCGTGTGGTGCTGTGGCTTCCCTTTCAGATCTCAGCCCTGTTGCTGTGTCTTTGGGTCTGAAATGGTTGTTTTCAGCTCTGACTCTTCACTGGGTTCCTCTACCTCCTTTTCTATTGAAGGCATTTGAAGGACAGAGTTGCAGAGAGAAGGTTCTTCCATTCAGTGGGTTATTTTCTGGAAGGCAGCCCAAAGAGGGCTAAGTCAGGCAAAAGCCATAAGCTAGGAGCCAGGAGCTCTTCCAGTACGTGCCGGAGCCCAAGCACTCTTCTGCCTTCCCAGGCGCCTTAGCAGGGAGGTGAATCAGAAGTGGAACAGCCAGGACTCATGCTGGTTCCCATATGAGATGCTGGCTGTGTGGGTGGCTTTCCGAGCTATGCCATAACATATGCCTGTTCCATCTCATTTTCTGAAGGCTACTCTGGTACCTCAGGCTGCCTTGGATATGGTTTGTTCTATGCCTACTCGCTCTCTAGCCATCTTTGCTTTCTCTTCTGTAATCCATGTAAGTGATCAGTATCTTGAAGACAAGGCGTAAATGTTATTCCTCTTTGCATCTGGAATACAGAGCACATCTGCTAATAAATGCAGGTGGACTGCATACATTTAGAAATTTGTGGGGGAGAGGTGCAGAATGTGTGGCTAAGGATTTTTGGAACCAGAGGGAGAAAGATAAAGGTGAGTACATTATTTGGTAAAAATGCCAGGACAGGGGGAATGTGAAGGATTGTCAGTGATGTGATTATGTAGAATGTGGTGCTCAATCCTGGGATATGGCTGGTGGAAGTACACAGTACCTTTTCTTTGTGTCTCTTAGGGAACTTATGAATCAGCCGGTGAGTGCCCATGAGCCCCCCTCATCTGTTCAGTATTGCCAAGTATTAAGCTATTTCTAGCTCACGCAGGGGCTGGTAAACAAGTAAATATCCAGCTGTGTGTATCATGTGAGCTCTGTTGTCGATGTTCAGGTCAACTGCTGGAGTGTGAAAGTAGTCATATGCAAATGAGTGTGGCTGTTTGCTAACCAAATTTTGTGTATGGTCACTGAAATTTGAGTTTCATGTCACGTTCACATGTCACAAAATAGTGCTTTGGTTTCCCCACACTCCAACCGTTCGGGAGTGGGGTGGGGGTAGGAACAATTGTTACTACCCATGCCTATTAGAGTTTTATCAATCCCTGTTCCAAATGAAGTTTAGCACCAGGCAGGAAGGAAGTTGGATCGGGTGATTGAGGGCCTATGTTTGGATTAAAGTCTTGCAGCTCCCTTGCTTCGCCACTAGATGGTGTTCCCTGCAGGTACATGGCTCAGCCATCAGCTATTTCAGTATGTCTTGGGGGTTCCCCAGGGTACTGAAAACTAGTGACTGTGGTATTCATAAAGGCACACAAACTATTCCAAGATTTTAAAACTTTATTATAAACCATATGGGTTTACCTTATGTTTCTGTCTTCACACTTAATTTGTGTGTTTTCTCTGATTTCTGGCATATCCAGCCAATGCCTCTGAGGTGATCAGCTCAAATGCTCAAGACAATAATGTGAATGCAGGCTAGGATTAAAGATTAGGGGGCTGCAATGTTACATCAGATGACAGAGTATACTCAAGATGCAAGTTAAAAAGTAGGCCCCTCCTTAAAGTAAGAGGATACTTGAAGCCCATGTCTAGTCTTGAGACATTACCCTGGTAGTTCTCTCAAAACAGCGTCTACTGCTAGTCTTATGTGATTAAGGTTCTGGCATAATATTTGCTTAGCATATCCTGTTCCAATCGCCTTGTATGGTGTTTAGGATGTGGGAGTTTTAGCCATTGTAGTGTTTTGGGGGATATGTTTATGCATGAGGCTATGTGTGTGTGTGTGTCTGTGTGTGTGTGTTCAGCTGATATAGAAGCAGAAAGATCTGGATGTCCTGTTCCACAGAGGTTATTTTTGTCATGCCCATGTCTGGAATCTCACAGTTCAGTCTGAAGCAGGGACCCTTTGGCTTAGGTTTTATTTTTCTCCATTTCTCAGCACCCTACTTTACTCGGACACAAAAGAAAGACATTGGATGCCTACTAAAATCACTGGCAATATAGTGAGATATCTATCTTCTTGGGAATGAAAAGGGCTCATCTATAAAGACATGATTGTGAATTAACGGAAGAAGAATTTTGGTTTTCACAATGATTTTGGGGATGTTAAAGGTCTAGTGTTAGAGGGATCAAGTCCACTAGAAAAAATCTGGCTGCTAGCAGTGGTGGGGGTGAGGAAGGAGGAAGCTGGGAGTGGTGAGAATTCCTTGCAAGGGCAGGTAGGCAAAAACATTTGCCTCAGATTCGTGTTGAGGTGAAGCATCGTCTAGCTCACTGCCCTCTCCCTCATCACCAGTCTGGGAAACAATGCCAATATCTTCTGTTTCACTGATCCTGGATGTGGATGCTAGACTAGCAAGCAACGAGCAGCTCAATGCAATGAGGAATCACTGGTCATTCTGCAGCTTTGGCAAATGAGAAACCAGCTTATAATTATCTGAGTCTGTGTTTTGTAGGTAACTATACAGAAGTTTTTGTAAACTTTTAACATACACTGAATTTTTCCAGGAACCCTATTTATTGTTAGCCAAGGGAATTTTATATGACACTATTAGTCCTTTATCATTACAGAAAATCATGTCACAGATAAAAGTGCTGAGTACGGTATAGGCATCTCCCACATCAACCTGCATTTTTGTCTCTCTGTTGGTTATTTTACTTTGGGAGACTAATATGAGCAAAGAACTAACAGAAATTGGGGCTGGAGCTGTGACACAATGAGTTGAGCAGTCATCAGCGACATTAGCATCCCATGTGGGTGTCGGTTCAAGTCTTGGTACTTCTGACTCAGCTCCCTGCTAATGTGCTTAAGAAAGCAACAGAAGATGGCTCAAGTGCTTGGGCATGTCCCACCCACCTAGCAGACCTGGAAAAGGCTATTGGCTCCTGGCTTTGGCCTCAGCTATTATAGTGATTTGGGGAGTGAAACTACAGATGGAAGATCTCTTTTCTCTCTGTTAGCTCTAACTCTCAGATAAATAAATGCCTTTCTAAAAAAAAAAAAAAAAGAAAGAAAGAAAGAAAAGAAGCTACTGTCATTTAGTGAGTGTTCCATGAAGTACCAAGAACTGCACTATGACCTTTATACGTGTTACCTCACTTAACACTTGCAGCAATCTAGTGACATAGAAATGATCACCTGCTGATTACCAGGGTGGTAATGGGAGCCTCGGAGCTCAGACTGAGACCTATAGCACTCAAAAACCAGCACTGATGATCTGCCACAGTCACAGAGGTCCAGGACACGAGCCCCAATACAGAGATGTGGCTTTCTGCTGCTATAGGAGGGTACCTGCGTCTAAGTGACTTACAATGAACAACAACTTACAGATTCATGATGAGGGAAGCTGGGAAGTCCTGAATCAAAGAACTGTGTCTGGTGACAGCCTGCTTGCTGCATCATAACATGGCAAAAGCATCAGATGGGCAATAGAGACAGCAGGAAAGGAACCCAAAGCCACTTTTTAAAATATTTATTTATTTTTATTGGAAAGGCGGATATTCAGAGAGGAGGATAGACAGAGGGGAAGATCTTCCATCTGATGGTTCACTCCTCAAGAGGCTGCAATGGCTGGAGCTGAGCCAATCCGAAGCCAAGAGCCAGGAGCTTTCTCTGGGTCTCCCACACAGGTGCAGGGTCCCAAGGTTTTGTGCCATCCTGGACTGCTTTCCCAGGCCACAAGCAGGGAGCTGGATGGGAAGAGGGGCTGCCGGGATTAGAATCAGAGCCCATATGGGATCCTGGCGCATTCAAGGCAAGGACCTTAACTGCTATGCTATCGCGTCAAGCCCCAAAGTCACCTTTTGATCAGGAGCCCTTTTCTGAGATAATGAACCCACTTTTGTAATAACAGCATCAGGGCAGGGCCTTTATGACCTAGTCAATTTTTTTTATTTGGACACCCACTTTTAAAAGAAAATTATTATTTTATGATACAGTTCTGTAGGCTCTGGAATTTCCCGCCCCCTCCCCAAGTCCTCACGCCCTGCTACTGTTTTCCCCTATAGTATTACAATGAGTAGTCCTTCATGAACAGATGTAAGCCCATCATTCTGCTATCGACATGATCTAACCAACTTTTTAAAAAATTCTTACACTTTTTTCTTTTTCCTTTCCCTTCCTTTCTCCTTTTCCTTCCTTCCTTCCTTCCTTCCTTCCTTCCTTCCTTCCTTCCTTCCTTCCTTCCTTCCTTCCTTCCTTCCTTTCTTCCTTCCATCCTTCCTTTCTTCCTTTTTTTCTTTATTTGAAAGGCAGAATTAACAGAGAGAAAAGGAGGAACAGAGATTGTCCATTCACTGGTTCACTCCCTGAATGGCCACAAAGAGTTGAACCAATCTGAAGCCAGGAGCTAGCAGCTTCTTCTTGGCCCCCTGTGTAGGTAATGGGCCCAAAGACTTGGGCCAGCCTTTACTGCTTTCCCAGATACATTAGCAGGGAGCTGAATCACAAGTGGAACATTCAGGATTAGAACCAATACTCATATGGAATGCTGATGCTACAGGCAGAGGCTTAATCTACTGTGCTTTGGTACAGATCTCTGGCCCCGCTTCCCAACATGGTTGCACTGGGCACCAGATTTCCAACACATGATCTTTTGGAGGATGCTTTCAATTCATGGCAAGAAACTAAAACATGTTACACAGAAGACAGATCATAGCTCCAGAGGTATAGGTGTCTTCATTTTCAACCTCAGCGACAACAGCCTGGTAGCCGAGAAAGGCAGTATGGAATTCAGTGGATGTTTTGGGGTTCACTTTCCTACTTCCTCACTCCTGGACAAGCCAAAGGATGGTGCTTGTTGGTAGCTTCCTGGCAGCAGGTGTATCTTTTAAGGGAAATTGTGTAGAAAGAGATGAGGATTGCTCTTTCTTTGCCTGTCTTCTCTGGATCCAGGTTGCACACTGCACACTCACACCATCAGCAGTACTGGGAACAGGGAATTCCCAGACTCCAGGCCTAGGGGAAGTGGCGCTATGGGAGTCCCCGGTGATATTAGTAAGGAGGGGTGCCCCTGGAGCCTAAATAGTTGTGTTACATATTTGCCAGTGAGCTAAGTTTAGCTTCTGGTGCTTGCTGTCAGCTGGTCATCTGCAGGAAGGGCTGCTTGGCTTGGGATGAGGGGCCCATCTTACTTGGGAAAGTGCAGGCCTGACAGCTGAAGGGTCCCAGGGCAGTAGATATCACCTTGTTTCTTCTCTTAGGCCATTCCGGCTGTCTGCTGTAGATTGACAGCAGCATCTGGATGCTAAAAATATCCTACTGACCAAGTGTTCCCTATTTCAATGCAAGCTAAACTCAGCTGCATGTCCAGAACCATGCTCTTACCGATGGTTCCTCTTTCCTTGCAAAGCAACTTTTCCAAACTTGTCAGACCCAGTTCCAGAATCACACCAGCCTAAGGTTGTTTTCTGCTGTGGCAGCTTTGCTGGGTGATGAATGAGCCCCTTGTCAGATGGCAGTCCTCTTGCCTGCCTCACCCTGGCCATCAGGGAAGGAGGAGGAGGGGCAGGTGAGGGCCTGGTGGCTGAGGGCGGCGGGGGGGGGGGGGGGTTGGTGGTAGGGAAGGGGCGGTGGCTTGTCCATTTATAGTCTTGTTCCTTGGGATGCTGAAATAGCAGCAGTGAGAGGAGACTGAACTCAGTGTGAAACATCCAGCTTGTGGCTCTGCTGAACTCTTGAGATGACAATAGGGAGCATGGAGAACGTGGAGGTGTTCACTTCGGAGGGCAAGGGCAGGGGGCTAAAGGCCACGAAGGAGTTCTGGGCTGCCGATGTCATCTTCGCTGAGCGGGCTTACTCAGCGGTGGTTTTTGACAGGTATGTAACTGGGGGAGTTCCTCTGCCCGACCATGCTGGACTAAAATGCTTTGCCTTCAAAATCATCAGGGAGAGGGATGGGATTCATGTGACCCTGTTGAAGGGAGTAGTGCTTCTTACAGGTCACTCCTGTGTGGTGTAGCGATTTCTGGCTTTGTGAAGCCCCAAAGGGCTTCAGTTGAGCACAGTCTTTGGGCCACTTGCCCCTGCTGCCAATGAACTTGAATAAGCACTTGTTCCTGGAAGTAGAATGGTGGGTGTAGTACTGGGGGAAATGTTTTCTTAAAAAAGACTTCCTACATTTTGCTTCTTTTGATATAATATCCGAGAGGATGAAGTAATTGTAGAGACTAGGAAAAAAAAAAATCATTGTAATCCTCAGGTAACACAGGCATCTGTTTAGCTTTGAAAAAGTAGAACATCAGCCAACCTCATTTCCCTTCTGTCTTTCCTCAGGAGTAACACAAGATTTTAGTATGTTTCCTTCTAGAATGTTCTTGTACCCTTGCGGACAGCTATCTGCACTTATGATGGGTAGCCATAGTCTGTGCATTTATTTTTCAAAAGTGGCACCATATCTCAGCTGTCATTTTAGAATTTACTCTTTTTCTTAATCAGCATGTTTTTGATACTATCCTTGTGAAAATGCTAAGTCCATTGATAGTTCTTTTAAATCCTTAGAGAAGATATGTTTCTTTTTACTACGTACAGAACTGTACGTGTTGACCCATTTGCTATATGGAGTGTCACTTTTAATTGCTGTAAATATTCCTTCTTACAAACATGACTTTTTATTTATCCATCCCCCCACCAAAAGGCACTCCATAGTTTCTGAGTCTTCATAAATGTGAGCGTTTCTTTAGTTAAATTGCTTGACTATGTCTACTTGCACACACATGTGATTGCTCTCTAGGTATAAGATCAGAAGAGGAATGGCTGAAGGTGCTGTGCTGTGGTTTAAAAGAAACTCTTCAGAGAGGCCCAGTTGCGTCTACATTCCTGTTCCTGTACAACCTCATCCATACAGAACTACTAAACTTTTAAATAAAGTGACAAATGTTAAAAAAAAACACACACAATTATATGATTACATGATAATGACATTATTTTCTGAGCCCAAAATTGGGGTGACCTGCCTGACATTTATATGATCTGAATCAAGATGGCGTTTGAGGTTGCATGGCTGCAGCAGAATGGGCACTGCTTTTCAGCATCCAAATTCTCTCTGCATCCTACCAAGACCTTTGTGGGGAAGCAGGGAGCAGGTGCATGTGCCTTGCTGCCAGCCATGCAAACTAAGGGGCAGAGACAACAGAATTTTAGGGAGGACCCTGTGCTTTTTCATTAACTTATTAGTGAAGTGTTGGGGTGGGATGTGTACAGCGAGGGAGTCAGTCAGTTTCAGCCTTGAAACACAGCAATCCTGAAGTACACAGATGGATTTAACATGGATCTTAGTGGGGTTACTGCCTTGATACCTGGCCTCTGGGAAGACACATGTCTTTGGTACCTCTGATGCCTGAAAGCCAATGTCCCAATGTCTTTAATTAGTTTCCCTTTCTATGATGTTGTGTTTTCCTTCCTTTGTAAAAGAAAAATTTGTACTTTATAAAGTTTGGAAAGGCTCAAATATTTTACCGTATCATGTAACTACTGTTAATAGATCCCACACTTCTATCCAGTTTGTTTTAAAACTGAGGCTTTGTTTCTCCTATACACTTGAGATCTGATTTTGTAAGCTAGGTCTTTTCATGTAACAGTTTAGATAGATATATCTTGTGCTATGCTATGTCTTTCTTCACAGATACAGTATTTAAGGGTTGTGTGTTCTCTCCCTTGCTGATGACTAGACATGCAAGGCACTCCAATGCTTTTGTTATTATATATAACTTATCATTCATTAGAAGCAATCACTTTGAAAAACACCAGAGCATCATTGCTGATAAACTGCCATATAAAATGGCATATTATCCTCGCAGAAGTAATAAAACAATGTTTGGGGTAAGTGAGCTTTAAAGTGATTGAAAAGATATCTAAAAGAGATGGCTTTTAAATGCTGTATTTAAGCTTGTCACTGCACAGATGAAGAGCTGTTCCTTCTTCAGGTGTAACTGAGGCAGCCCAGAGAGGAGACAAAGGAAAGCTTAACCCGTTGTGGGCTCTGGGTAAAAACTTGCTGGGAAGAAAGGACTGTCTTCAGCAAAAAGTCACTGTATACCAGTAGCATTTCTTTTTTTTTTTTTTTTTTTTTTTAGGATTTATTTATTTTTGTTGGAAAGGAAGATTTACAGAGAGAAGGCGATACAGAAAGATCTTCCATCTTCTGATTCACTCCCCAAATGGCTGCAAAGGCCAGAACTGAGCTGATCCTGAGCCAGGAGACAGGATCTCCATGCCTGTATAGGGTCACAAGGCTTTGAGCCATCCTCTGCTGCTTTCCCAGGTTACAAGTACGGAGATGGATGGGAAGTGGAACAGGTGGAGCATGAATTTGTCCCCACATGGGATCCTTGAGTATGCAAGGTGAGGATTTAGCCACAAGGCCATTGCATTGGGCCCCAGTAGCATGGTCTTTTAATCCATGTTACTATAAGACAAGCTTTCTGCTATGTCCTGCCATCACAAGCATGAGGAAAGATTTTATTGTTAGTTAAGCATTTGCATTAAAAGAAAATTATTTGTGGGCCCGACACAATGGCTCAATGGATAAATCCTTGCCTTGTAAGAACTGGGATCCCATATGGGTGCCAGTTCATGTCCCAGCTACTCTAATTCCCATCTAGCTTCCTGCTTATAACCTGGAAAAACAGCAGAGGCTTGCCCAGAGCCTTGGAACCCTGCACCTGTGTGAGAGACCCAAAGGAGCCTCCTTTTTCTAGCTTTAGATCAGCTCAGTTCTGGCCATTACAGCTGATTGGGAAGTGAACTAGCAGACTGACTATCTTTCTGTCTCTCCTTCTCTCTGTAAATCTGATCTATCTTTCCAATAAAAATAAAAATTAAAATTAAAAAAATCTTGTAAAAATTATTTCCAACAATATAAGTATTTTATTTTATGAATATATATTATATATATATATATAGAGAGAGAGAGAGGGGGGGGGGGGGGCTTGGCAATAAATGAATATCCGGGGCCTGGCAGCGTGGCCTAGCGGCTAAAGTCCTTGCCTTGAACGCACCGGGATCCCATATGGGTACTGTTTCTAATCCCGGCAGCTCCACTTCCTATCCAGCTCCCTGCTTGTGGCCTGGGAAAGCAGTCAAGGACAGCCCAAAGCTTTGGGACCCTGCACCCGTGTGGGAGACCCGGAAGAAGTTCCTGGACCCTGGCTTCAGACTGGCATAGCATTGGCCGTTGCAGTCACTTAGGGAGTGAATCATCGGACCAAAGATCTTCCTCTCTGTCTCTCCTCCTCTCTGTATATCTGACTTTCCAATAAATAAATAAATCTTAAAAAAAATAAATGAATATCCATGAAATCACCAACCAGTATAACTAGAATAATCTACCTCATTGTATTATCTCTCTTTTTCTATCCTGCCCTATGCCTGCCTTCACGGTAACTACTATCCTAAGGGGTTTTTGTTATATTTTCCACTCTTTAAAAACTATTTATTTATTTGGAGGCGGAGAGACGGTGATAGAGCTCGCCCTAATCTACTTGTTCACACAGCTGGTAACTAAAGCCAGGGGGCAGGGGGAGAAAGATTCCATCTGGGCCTGGCGTGTGGTGGTAGGGACCCAGCTACTTGAGCTCCCACCCTCTCTGCCTTGCTTGTAACAGCTTTGTCACATTGGCACATATTTGTAAGCAATACAGTTTAGTTTTTTGTGTTTAGTAATTTTTTAATTTAAAATTTAAAAAAAATTTATTCTTTTGTTGTTGTGTTTGGTTTTTTAAGCAAAGGCACAATATTATTTGTAATTTTATGCCCTTTGTTTATTTCACCTAAATGATTGCTGTGTGATTGTGTGACTGATACAATGAATAAATTCAGTGTATCAATCACAGTGTACTTTTCCAATCTCCTGTAAATGATTGCTTTGAGCATTTTTGTTCCTATCTCTTGGGAACTAGAGGCATGTGTCCTAGGAATGGGATCACTGGATCATAAATGTGTGTGACATTCAGTTTTGTAATAGCATGCTACACTGTCAGGCTGGTTTGCAACTTTGAATTATGTCTTTGCTAGAATAGGCTTAGCTTAATATTAACAGTAAAAATCTAATCCTTTGTGCTGTAGTCCTTAACCATGATCTGTTAAATGTTGCTGGTTAGAAAAACAGGTGTTCTGCTTAAAGGTAAGAGTAAGAATAGAAATGGGATTTTTTTTCAGATCTAGCACATATACTGCAGTTGGATTACAATGTGTACTCTCTGACAGCGATGCTCACGAGCCTTTCTGTGCCTTTCTGCATTCCACCTGGGCCTCAAAATCTTTTTTTTTCTGCAAGATGTTCTAGGAAGCCACCACTGACCAATTGGAACTGGCAATTGAAATGAAGTCTGTTTGCCCCACCTCTCAGATGTTTTGACTGGGAGGTGAAAGGGAACGAAGGCAAGTGGACAGGCAAGGTCAGCTTACCCAGGAGTTGCCTTTCTTGGACGCAGGCCCAAGTGTCCCTGCCTGATTCTACATAACCTGGGACCCAACTGGGCATTCACATTGCCATATTTTTTCAATTGTTGTTTAAATTCCTTACAGTTCATTTTAGAAAACATAAGCTGTAGGAAACCCAGAAAGAAGAACTAAACATTCCTTTTAGTCTTATCATTTGGAGACAACTATTAATATTTTGATATATATCCTTCCAGTTGTCTAATGCTTATATAATGGAAATAAAATAGTATTTTGATTCAGTGGAGTTGTAGGTGAAGTGAGAATAGTGTGAGAAATATTATGTTATACATAACCTTAACTGAAACACACATCCCTAAATTCATTATATTAAGATATGCAGCAAGAATTTAATTTTAGAATGCAAGGAATATGGCACATGTATAGTATTTTTTCAATTCCGGGTATACATTTCATTTTAATGTCTCTGATATGACCTAAAATCTATTACTCATTATGTTTAATTAGTGAACTGTTTTTGCTTCTTAGTGGCTAGTAAAAATGTCCATTTATAATCACCTAGTCAATGTAATAATTGCAGATTATTCAGTGGAATGTTCAAAAATTGTAGATTGAATGTAATCAAGTTGTGCATATTTTTTCTCTCAGAAATGTGGTATTATTTTGTCGCCCATTTTCTTTACTTTGCAATGTGTTGTGAATACTTTTTTAAAGTGTTGATATCTTTATACACTATTTTGAGTAGTTGGACAGTTTCCTGATTTTTTTGTGTATTAATTTAACCAGGTGCTATCTTTAGGATATCAATGAGGCTCTCTGCTTATTTCTAGCAGAAATTTTCACTTATCTTTGATCATGTATTAAGCTTTCAGAAGCAGAAAATTTTGATTCAAAGAACATTTCCAAGGCTTTTGTACAGGCTTGCAAATGATCCCTTGCCAGGAGATCAAATCTTCCCCCATTGTCGACATGGGGTTTGCCTGTCTGTGTCAGTCTCTTCAACACAGAAAGTTGTCATTCATGTGTTTGTAGCTTCCAAGTAAACCTGTAAAAATCTTGATTTTATTATGGTCTTAATTTAAAGATGCTCTTAGGCCCTTGGTGCTGAACCTCTGTTGTCCAGTGGCTAGAATGGACCTGTCGGTACTGTCTGAGATGGGAGGAGCCCTTTACCATTCCCTGGTGAAGATGTGGCAAAGATGCTGAACACAGGCAGTTAATTGGGTAACAGAAAAGGAACTGAATCCCAGGACTTCAATAATGTCTCTCACTCTGGGATTATGTGGGTTTCATCATTTCCTCAGCCTTGTAAAGGACTCCAGTGCAGCAAAAGGGGGAGTGCTAGGTGAATGAAGAAAAGGAACTTGGTCCAAGTCGCATGTAGTCGTCAAATATAAGGAATGAGGAATGTGGGAGCCAAAATACTACCAATGATTTCTCTCTCATTGACTAACATGTCCTGAATTTAGAGCTCACCTAGCCCAAAGCTTCCTAACTGAATTCTCTGGATTCTTATGTTGGGAAATACCCATAGTTGGAGGATCAGAGTTTATGTGGATGTGCACACATGCTTTCACACTACAAAGCTGTAGTGTTCACCCCTCTCTAGTGGTCCCCAACCCAGAAAAGGATTTTATTCAAGCATCCCTGACATATGGGGAGACTGATTTTTAGAGGGTTAGTGGGCCCTACAAGTCATGCAGGAGTGAATGATGAGATGGGATGAAGTTTTCTTGGGTTTCCTGCAGTCATCACTTCCCACTGTGACCCACCTCTCCAGCCAACAGGCAGACTTCCCAGCATTGCCCACTTGATTTTCTTGCATTCTTGTCAGTCTAGTTAATAACATTTAGTCTGCATAAAATCAAGGGTATCTACCCATCAGTTTTGGAAGAATCAAAAGCTGGTTCTGGATCCTGAGGATGGTTAGAGACAGAAGCTCAGAGGCAGAAAACTGGAATACACTTGTGGTTACAAAGGGGAAAGTGCCCTTATAGCAACAAACCAGTTGAGCAGTTTTCTATGTCAACTGTAATGAGTAATCACAAATTCAATGGCTCACAACAATACAGATTTATTATCCTGCACTTCTGAAAGTGGACTTACAGTTCAGTGTGTCCTTCCTAGCTGCCGTGTCCTTTGGTTCATGATCAGTCCCTGCTTCTGCTTCCCCCTCTGACCTCTTGCCTCCCTCTTACAAGAACCTTGTGGTTACGTTAGGCCCGTCATGTTAATTCAGGGTATGTTCTCATTTCAAAGTTCTTAATTACACTGACAAAGTCCCTTTGGCTGTGAAAGGTAATATTCACAGGTCCTGGGAATTAGGACAAAGCTCATGGGAGGCCTGTAAAACAGCCTGATCCAATCAATAGTAGGAATTTTTGGTTTAATTCAATTTAGCACAAAATATGTTAAGGAGGAGAAAGGAGTGTTAGTAGATTTTTTAAAAAGTTCTTTAAATACGGGGCCAGCACTGTGGCATAGCAGGCTAATTCCAGGCTGGAGTCCCAGCTGCTCCACCTCTGATCCAGCTCACTCTGCTGACCTGAGTGCAGAGGATGGGCCAGGGCGTTGGACCCCTGAGCTCACATGGAGGACCTGGCGCAAATTCCTGGTTCTGGTCCAGTTTTGGCTATGGAGACCATCTGGGGTGTGAACTGGTGGATCTGTCTCTCCCTCTTTCTGTAACTCTTTCAAGTAAAATAAATAAGTCTTTTTTTTTTTTTTTTTAATAGGGTTAGATAAAAACTTGACCAGCTCTTAAGCAATCCTGGTTAAGGAGTTAAAAACACCTAGGAGATTGTATATATGAATGTGCATGGGAAAAAGGATTCAAGAAGAACAAGAAGAAGCTCAGTACTTTTAAAAAAATTATTGTCTGCCAGGCTGTTTTTGAAAATTGAAACAGTTTATGGACTTCTACAGGCCTAGTGGTGACAGGTGGACATAATTCTGCATGAGCCTGTTGAAAGGCCAGGATAAGCTCTGGCATACCCTCACACACGTTCCCTTTAATCTGATAGCAGCTGGTGGGTGGGTGGTGGGGGAACAAATGATGTTATAAATAGAAATAATGTAATTGATGGATTAGAGAAATTCCTGAACATTTTGTTCAGAAAATGAACAAATACATGCCTGTTGAAGTGTTCAAATTGCATTCTCAAATATTTGTCCTTGATATTCAGAATAATCAGGGTAAATACAGAATTATGCCTGCAATCGGGCATTTTTTAGCTATGGAAGCAAGACACGTTGACAAGCACATGACCTGTTGTGACCTGTATTGCTCTATTTTTATCAACTAAGCCTTATGTTCAGAAATTTGGGAATAATAACTTTTTAAAGGTGGATGCAATTATCTATATGTTGCCTCATGATGATGTCATCTTCTTTCATTGCATTTGAAGACATGTTTTAAACATGAGAGGAAAGGTGTGGACAGCTGGTGTATGGAATTGCTCATGAGCTGTGGCCAAGAAATCCTTGAGAACTGGAGTTTTCATAAAAACGGGTGTTAAAAAGAGAGATAATCTCCAGGCTAGATCCAAGGAGCAATAAAACTTGACTTCTTCTAAGAGACATATATTAGTAAGCAGTGATGAAATCATAGGAATCGGGGATGCCCTTCAAGAATTCATATGACTCATTTCAAAACCATGTTGATGGATCCTGCTGGGAAGATGGTAAGAACTTTTCAACTCTGATCCTGTTGCTCCTCCCTGCAAATGCCCTTGGGGGCTCCCCCTTTGTCTGCAGGATGAAGACATACTCTTGAGAGTGGCATTCTGGGTCCCCCACTTTCTGGTCATTTTTCCAACATCATTTCCCAAGATGGTGTAGCCCATGATATCATTCAATGCAACTCATAGGTGCCTGTCCCCCTCCTCCTGTCCCCTGCTGTAGAAGCCTTGGCTCATCTGCACCTCTTCCTGGGAGAACTTGGCCTTTTCTGAGGAAAGACAGCTCATCTCTGGGGGTCAGGGCAATGTCACTGGGCCTTCTAGGTGATGGCCTTTTTGGCTTCTTTACCTCCCCAGTCTTAATGGAAGTAAGATCTCCCTTCCTCAAACCTCACAATGAGTTACCTCCACCTGTGGATGGTGTGGTCCATCCTCTCTCCATGTATGCAGCATCAAAGATCTGTGTCTTCTCTTAGTACCCCCATCACCTCACTCATTGTAAGTGCATGTGGAAGGAAGTAAGGAAGGGAAAAGGAAAGGAAGTATGCAAAGAAAGAGGGGATGGGCAAAGGAATTGTTCTAGATATTTGGAGAATGGAAGGTTTATTTAGACATCTTACCCCTTTGAAAGGAGATCTTTTAAGCGACCTGGGAAAGTACCATTTCTGGTTCCTCCCTCTCTGGGTGTGTTTTGGGAGGGCTTGCCCAGCACATGGGTGCCTTGTCCTAGAAGTTATCTGTCCACTGGCTGGCAATTTCCATACAAGGAGCTAAGCAGCAGCTGCCGTTTCAACCCCTTGACAGATGATAGAACCCAGGGTTAGTGGGTGGGGACCAGCCTGTCTGGTCTGGGCGCTTTCAGTGCTGCATCTTCCCTGCATGTGGGAGCAGAGTCCAGCCTCACAGCCCTTTTTGAAAATAATATCCCCATGGCGATATTACACCAGTGCAAAAGTGGCCATGTCAAAGATCTCTTTGGAATTGCCAAATGCTGAGCAAAAGGGGGTTAATATCTTATGTAGCTAGAGAGCATGAACTTCAGGGGAAGTGATGTTTGCTGAAGGCATCCTGCTCAGCCTGTTTCTTCTGCAATACACAAAGTTGTTTCAGGATTGTGTCTCGCATATTTTCCACATTAAGGGGGATGTAATAGAAGCAGAGGTGATATTTCTCTCTTTTTTTTTTTATTGATTACATTGCATTATGTGACACAGTTTTATAGGCACTGGGATTCCCCCCTCCCCTCCCAAACCCCTCCCCCCATGGTGGATGCTTCCACCTTGTTGCATTACCACAGTTCAAATTCAGTTGAGATTCTTTAATTGCAAGCATCTACCAAGCATAAAGTCCAGTATCTTATTGTCCAGATAAGTTCAACGGTTTCTTGGGGAGACCATCTCTGGTCTGAAGGTAGAGCCGACAGAGTATCATCCTGATCAACTAAAAGCAGAGGTGCTATTTCTCTCTGGGAAGTGCCCGTGCACCCTTGCAGAGGTTCCCCTGTAACTTGGTTTTCTTCCTCCTAAGGAGGCACCTGTTCCTGCTCTGCCCTCAGCTGGCGTAGTAAGCAGAGCAGGCTGACATCTTCTGAGAGCCCCTGTAATCCTAGGCTGGATGAGGCTCTATACATCTGCTATCTCAAAGCATTGATCATTAGCCTGAGAGATCTTAGGTTCTATTTATTGTTCTTCCCATTTTCACAAACAGAACCAAAAGCTCAGGGAGGCCAGGGAACTAGCTCAAGGTCACAGGGTCCCTAGATCCTGGAGTAAGAAATTGACTCATGTCCTTGTATCTGTGTTCTATCCCCAGCTCTGGCTTCCAATTCTAGAATCCTACCAGTGTAGACCCACTGCAGCAGGTGATGGCTCAATTGATTGGGTACCTGCCATCCTCATGAAAAACCTGGATTGAGTTCTCATTTCCTGGCTCTCGTCATAGGTTCAGTTCTGGCTATTGTAGGAAGCTCCATCTCTTTGTCTCTCTGCCTCTCAAATAAAAGAAAAAAAAAACTACTTACCTTTAATAAACATTATATTCTGAATAAAAATTAATTCAGTTGACTGAAATTGAGTTGACTATATTTGAGACTAAGTTCTTAAAGTTCAGAACTATTTGACCTTATATCGCCATACTCCAGTCGTCCACACCTTTCCTCTCATGTTCAAAACATGTCTCCAACCACTGTAATGCTACATATCTGCATTTTAAGAAGGTTATAGATAATCAGTGGTTGTAAAGAGAAATGTGTTATTCCAGGTGATCACCTGGAGTCCCTGATTTGTGTTTAAAATTTAAGAATATAAAACAAAACTGTGGAGTACAATATTGGACATGTGCACATTTTCCTCTGTTTATGAAATACAAGTATATGCATGTGAATAAAAATGTGAGGATAGTACCTGAGCATGTTGTAAAAATATCAGCCTTGGGCCAGGCACGGTGGCCTAGCAGCTAAAGTCCTTGGCTTGAACGCGCCGGGATCCCATATGGGCGCTGTTTCTAATCCCAGCAGCTCCACTTCCTATCCAGCTCCCTGCTTGTGGTCTGGGAAAGCAGTCGAGGACGGCCCAAAGCTTTGGGACCCTGCACCCGTGTGGGATACCTGGAGGAGGTTCCTGGATCCTGGCTTCAGATTGGCATAGCATCGGCCGTTGTGCTTACTTGGGGAGTGAAACATTGGACTGAAGATCTTCCTCTCTGTCTCTCCTCCTCTCTGTATATCTGACTTTCCAATAAATAAATAAATCTTTAAAAAAAATCAGCCTTGATATAAAAGATTAGAACAGGTCCATTGATGCTCTTGAACAAAGAGTTCTCAGTGAGCAGTTATGAGTGACAGCCAATATGGTAGAACTTGCATCTAAGTATTCCTTTGCCAGACTGTGTCCTGACTTTTCTTTTCTTGCTTCAGCTTTGTACTCCTGGTTTATGTTTTGGTGTCCCAGATGTGGGCATCTGCTTCTCTCTCCCTCATGCCCAACTGTTTCAGTCAGCTTTTCATTATGATAATGACATACATGACACAGGCTAACTTTACAAAGAGAAAGTATTATTTGGCTCACAGTTTTAGAGGATGGAAATCTAAACAGCATGGTGCAAGCTCTGCTGAGAGTTCCATAGAAGATGGTGGGAACCATTCTATTCGCATGCAGGAGGAAGTACTCACATCTTGAATCAGGATGCAGAGATTGGATGGGTAAACTGATGAGAACATATCAGGGTCCCTCTGCAAATACCGTCATCTCTTTTGAGTGCGTGTCCCAGTTAACTGAAGGACCTCCCACTCAAACTCGTGCAACCACCTTGGGGACCAAGATTACAACGTATGAAGCTTTGGGAAGGGGGGAGGCAAACAACACCCAAACCATAACCCCAAGCTGAGACATGTTCTCAGAACCCCAGATAACTCAGTACTTAGCATACCAATACCAAAGATGACAGAGTGAAAGTGCAAGTTAGTCTTGATAATGGCAAGACTGATAATGCTATGTTGAAGCAATTGGGTAGGTAAAGGCCGATGAAGGCTCTACTTCAAGTCAAAACATTCCATGTCATAGAGTAACTTGAGAGTGGTGGGTTGTTCATTCACATATATCTTTTTTTTTTTTTAAAGATTTATTTTTATTGGAAAGGAGGATATACAGAGAGGAGAGACAGCGAGGAAGATCTTCCATCCGATGTTTCACTCCCCAAATGAGCGCAACGGTCGATGCTATGCCGGTCCGAAGCCAGGAGCCTCTTCCAGGTCTCCCACACGGGTGCAGGGTCCCAAAGCTTTGGGCCGTCCTCGACTGCTTTCCCGGGCCACAAGCAGGGAGCTGGATGGGAAGCGGGGCTGCCGGGATTAGAACCGGCACCCATATGGGATCCTGGGTGTGCAAGGCGAGGAGCTTAACCACTGCGCCACCGCGCCGGGCCCCCACATATATCTTGATTGTGACAATATATTTAGACCATATAGCAGCTTTGTGGTTGGATACATATGTCAAAATCTAGCAAAGTGTCCGTTTTAAGTACAGCATGTACAGAGAGTGTCTGTCCATTGTATCTGTTAGAAAAATGTAATGCTGCATGGACAGAGGGGGGCACTGGCTGGGTTCTTTTTTTTTTTCAAGGTTTTTATTATTATTATTATTATAAAGTCAAATTACAGAGAGAAGGAGACAGAAAGAAAAAATCTTCCATCTGCTGGTTCACTCCCCAAGTGGCTGCAATGGCTGGAGCTGAGCCAATCTGAAGTCAGGAGCCTCTTTCGGGTCTCCTATGCATGTGCAGGGTCCCCAAGCTTTGGACCATTCTCTACTTCTTTCTCAGGCCACAAGCAGGGAGCTGGAAGGGAAGTGGAGCAGCTGGGGCATGAACCGGTGCCCATATGTGATCCTGATGTTTACCAGGCAAGGACTTTAGCCACTAGGCTACCATGTTGGCCCTGGCTGGCTTGCTGTGTCAATAAGAAAGCATGACAGGTCCTATTGACTATATTTGTAGTTTGATCTTAAATTCATGTGATTTTTTTTCTTTAAAGAAATAAAATTAGCCCACAGTTGAGATCCAGGAAAATTAAACGTCATCACATGTAGATATGATATTTTCTTCTTGGCACTGTAATTGTAAAAGCCATCACCCAGGATCTCACTTTTGGGTGGAGACTAGATTGGGAGCTTTCTTAGGACCTAGTTTCTTAGATTCCTTAACAATCCAGTGCCTGCCAACTAACCTCACATTCCTCCCAGATAATGCAGTCCTGGAAACAGATGTTTGCTACTCTTTGCTCCCTATCCCCAGTGTTTGGAAACTCTACCAAATGGCCAGGCTCCCATGTGAGACTTGTGTATTCTTCTGAGCACTTGTGACAAATGACCTTTCCAAGCAGAGCACACCCTCTGTGGCGTAGTTAAAACAAGCAGTGGATTCCGTGCGATTCTAAACATGCTAGTGTAATTCTATTCCTCTTTCACTAGGAAGGCTTGAGAGAATGCAAGTGTGAAGAGCATGGAAGACTTTATGGAGATAACCTTGAACATACTCTAACTGACCTTCCATGCCCTTGAATACTTTATAATTATGAAGGAACTACTAGCAACATACCTAGTGGCAGATAGGGATGTTGCTGTTGGTGGAGAAAGCCTAAGGCTGACCCCTGTGGGACTCTGCTAAGTTCAGGTCTTAGCTTAGATCAGCAGCAACCCATGAAGTGCTCCCAGCTGGCTCTTCATGTTTCTCCCTTTCTTATTGCCACCTTGAGACCACTGGACATGGTCTTTAGGTTAGCCCTTGTAGCCTGAGCTCCTAGCACCAGCAGGTAGATCATGCATGGCTGTCCTACTAGACCCACCTTTTTGTGGCTGCAGGAACCTGCTGTAGGCACATCAAAGCCCACCAGAATGATGTGATTGTTTAACCCAGAGATAGGAAATAAAGGGGAAGCCTGGCATTCTGCAAGATCTGCTATGACCAGGCTGGTTCCATCTAGCCAGGATCCAGAGGTCCACATAATGCGGAGGAGTTGGGAGGAAAGTTCAAGTTCAAGTTTACCTCAGGGAGGAGGTTTGAAGCAAATAATTTGCACTGACCAACAACAAACTGTTTTCAGAAACAGTAGAATTTTCCACCGTGGGAGTTGGAAAATCGGTGGTTGGGAATAGACCCTGGGTATTTTTAGTTCTGTATGAGTTTCATCATCTGAGCTGTAGAACTCTGTGATCCTAAAAGCCCCTGCTTGTGTGTCTGTTTGAGATCCCTGTTCAGGCTAGCGATTTCAATGTGAGGGCATCTTCCCAGGAGTCGCGTGCTTCCCTGCACATCAGTGAGTGTTGCCCCTGTGTGAGTCAGTGGCCAGGTTTTCTCAATGTGACTCAGTGTGAGTCAGTGGCCCACTTTGCAGGAGCACACAGTTTTGGAATTGAGAAGCCCCTGGGACAACACATTTAACATGGAGAACACACAGTTTCTAGTGGGGACACTGGGAGGCTGGAAGTAATACTCAATAAGTGCAGTACCCATGGACAGCACATGTGTGATTCTTCATGCCAACCCCCTGCACCCGTACTGCTGACACACACTTCTCTGAGCTGAGAGAAGGCACCAGATGTCATCAGTAACATCAGGAACCTTGTGATTCCAGAGCAGTGGCATCTGTTGGTGCATGTGCAACTCCTTTTGTGTGAAATGCTCTCCTGTGATTTTTCTTTTGAGAAGGATTGATCATGTTTCAACAGTGAGAAGACCCTCTCACCTAAGATGCCCCTCCCATAACTTAGTGTCCACGGTTTTTGGCAAGGAAACCAAGAAATTTCAACCCATTCCCTTGCACTGAATGTGCTCCGTACTCCTCTGTAAGCACTCATCACATCGCATGGGGACTATAAGGTCAAGGATTCTCTAACATGTTTACATTATGAATTTACCCTTGCTGAATTGAGTTGAAGGACTCCCTGGCAGAGGGCAATGGAGTCTCCCACCTTGAGATGACTTAAAAATATCAGCCAGAGGACTAGTTACAGCTGCAAGAAACCTTGGGAAGCCCAAACCTCTCACCCAGAGAAGCTTAGAAAGACAAAGATTGGCCCTTGGAGCAGTAATGGGGCCTGAGTCTCCAGTGGCCAGTGTGATGTGGCCTTTCCACTATACCCTCAGTCACATGCCCTTTCTCTCCATTTCCAGCCTTGTTAACTTTGTGTGCCACACCTGCTTCAAGAGACAGGAGAAGCTCCACCGCTGCGGGCAGTGCAAGTTCGCCCACTACTGTGACCGCACCTGCCAGAAGGATGCTTGGCTGAACCACAAAAATGAGTGTTTGGCCATCAAGAGACATGGGAAAGTGCCTAACGAGAACATCAGGTCAGAACCAGGCTTGGGGGTCCCCAAATGTCAGCTGAGGGGTGGCAGGGACAGCATTCCCAGGCCTTAGGACACCAGGCTTGGCACAGATCTGCCAGGAGCCTCTGAGGCTGGATGTGGTGACTTCTTAGACTTCGTTTAGGTCTAAGAGGAGGATGTGGGTGTCCACACCACAGGCACTGGATGGAACCAATCTATAGCCGTCTTCTCCATGGCTCTCTAGAGTTCATTAATGTATTACTTTATTATTATTACTAGTTAATGATTTTCCCTTCATTTACCATACATTTTATACCATCTTTTGTGATTTACTATGAACTGTACAAATGATCTAATGTTCACTTGAAAAGAAAATTGACCTGCCAAAGTTTTAAGATTGGAGAACTGTACACTTGAACAAATATGAATTTTGGCTTCTCCTATAGAAAAGAAAAAAACAAGTAAAAACAAAGTCAAAAGAGCGATAGCTTCTGTTCCTTTAAAAAAAAGTACAGTTTTCTGGGGCAAGATTTAAGTTGCTGCTTAGGATACTAGCAGCCTTTACCCTATTTTGTGACGTTTGGGTTTATGTCCTAGCTCCACCTCCAATTCCAGCTCCCTGCTAATGTATACCCTGGGTGGCAGTGGATGATGGTTCAAGTAGTTTGGTTCCTGCCACAAAAGAGGGAGATCCAGGTTATTTCTGTTCCTGGCCCAGTTATGGTTGTTGTGAACATTTTGGGGAATTATAGTGGGTGGAAGATCTCTGTCTACCTCTCTCTGACTTTCAAAGAAATCAGACAATTTTTTTTAAAAAAGACTTATTTATTCATTTGAAAGTCAGAATTAGAGAGGGAGAAAGAGAAGGAGGGAGGGAGAGAGAGTCTTCCACTTCTGGTTCACTCTCTAAAAGGAAACAATGACTGGGACTCACTCAGCCCTGAGAGAAAGAGGGAGAGAGATCTTCTACATGCTTGTTAATTCCCTCAGATGCCCTCAGTGGTGAGGGCTGTGCCAGGCCAAAGCCATTAGCCAAGAAGCTTCATTTGAATCTCCCATAGTGGGTGTAGGAGCATAAGCATTTGAGCCATCTTCTACTACTTTTCAGGGCTATTCTTGGAGCTGAATTGGAAGCTGAGCAGCTGGGACACCAACTGGTACCCACATGGGATGCCAGTGATTTCATCTCCTATACCATGATGCTGGCCCAAATAAATTTTTAAAAATACAGTTTCCCAAGTCACTGAATGCCCACTACTCCCTGTGGTGCTACATTCTGCCCTCCACACTTGAGACACCAGCAAGTGTTTGGATTTGCTACTGATAGCCTCTACTGGTGATCATGGCCAGAAATTCCAGGGCCAGTACCTGACATTCCCAGTGTAAGAACTTCCAGATCCTGCAGCCTCTGCCAGGTCAGGGCTGGCTGAACTGTGGTAAGGTATCTAGGGAGGCAACAGTGAGTAGAGAAGATGCAGATGATAACTGGGGACATTTTCACTCTGCCAGGAGGCTGTGGCGTTAGATTTCGAAATAGAATCTATTGTGGGAATCTTTAGGAAGATTGCAGGAAGCAGTAGCCCAACCAGCTTCCCCATCCTGCTTAGATCCATCTACTGAAATCCTACACATTCTTCAAGACTCAAAGGAATGTCATGCCCTGCAATGAGAGCTCGGGAGCTCCATCTACGCAGTCCCAGGTGTAACTTCTGGGACTTCTGAAACTGACTTGAAATTGCTCATGCCGTGTATTTCCATTTCTGCCATACATGGTCATTTCCAAAGTATTTGGAGGCAGCAGATCTTCCCCACACCTTATCCAGAGTGTTAATTCCCCTACTGCCATCCCAGACTCTAGCGGGGGCATCTCAGTTTCCACACTCCTGGGGGTCCCACAAGTCATTGCTTCAGAAGTAACTCTGTAACTCGAAGAGTAAGAGACAAAAACCTACATTTTCATCAAAAGAATCCCTCATGGGGGCCAGTAACCCCTGTTTGGCTCGCAGACAGCAAGCAGGCCAGGCCAGGTGGCCGAGAGATGTCAAAATGTCCCCAAGGCACAGCTTGGTTTAGGAGATGGGCAAGGAGGCTGTCAGGGTGAAGTACCCCACTCTGACTCATTATAAAAGCTCAGAGCTTTATGGGGCCCCTCCCTACCACTCTGCCTCCCATGAAGCTCTCTACTTCAGCCAAGCAAGGCCCTGCCTTGCTTCCAGCAGAGGCCACACCCATGGCTGCCTCTGGTTTTTGGCTTATGTGGTTTCTCTACATAGACCTTCTATTTCACCTTTTCCTCTACCCACTCCTTAAGAACACAAATCGATGCGGCCACCATGTGGTTGCCCCTTTCCTCACTTTGTCTTCTGAACACCTTTAAGAAGGATGGCAGAGATAAAGATCTCCAGATAGCTTCAAAGAGGCCAAGTGCTTGCCCAAGGTCATGGAGTAAGAAGTGGAAACAGTGAAATCCAAACCATGAAATTCCTTATCCATTGCTTGTCCCAGTGAGTCTACTGTCAGGTGACACCCAGCTGCCATAACCCTTCACCGCAGACCCTGTGCAACCCAGCTGCTGCCACCTCTCCACCTGAATCGGCTCTACTCCTAGCTGCAGGTGCTTCCATCACCTTTGTATCTTGCTCATTCTCCATCACACCCAACTCGTTCCTTCACTAAGGACTGGGAACTCACTGCTCTTTCTCTAACCTATCCTAGCTGACTCCTCTGTCCATTTCAGTCTCCCTCTTGGGAGCCCTTTGTTAATGGCCTTAGTGTTACCTGCCCATGTCTATCATACCCTCTGATTTTCTTGTCTACGTACAATTCAACAGTACTTAGTATGATTGTGCGTACAGGTATCTGCCTCCATGCAGGGAGCTTTGTGATAGGAAAAGTCCATCTATCCAGCTCAGAATTGTATCTTAAGCCCAGCATTGCAGCTGGCATGCATTAGGCACACAGGAAAAGATGAATGATGAATGAATGAATGAACGCACGCAGTGGCCATTTCCCTAACGCTGCCTCCTCCCGCAGGCTGGCAGCGCGCATCATGTGGCGAGTGGAGAGAGAGGGCACGGGGCTCACGGAAGGCTGCCTGGTCTCCGTGGATGACTTGCAGAACCACGTGGATCAATTTGGGGAGGAGGAGCAGAAGGAGCTGCGGGTGGACGTGGATGCGTTCTTGCAGTACTGGCCGCCGCAGAGCCAGCAGTTCAGCATGCAGTACATCTCGCACATCTTTGGTGTGGTAGGTTTGCCTATTCCCTCCCCGAGGATGCCCCCCTCCCACCCTCTGCCTTTTTGTTTTTTTCTTTCTCTCCTTCTGCTTTGGGATAGTGGTGCTTCCCAGAGGTGAATAGGTCTGTGAGGAGGAAACCCCATCTGCATCATCCATCAGCAGCTGGACAGTTAAGATGCTGATCAGCACACTTGATACCCACGCCCAAGTGCCTGGGTTTGAATCCTGGCTCTGTTGTGTTGCAGCTTCCTCCCAGTGCAAACACTGGGAGGTAATGTTGCTGGTGGCTTCAGTGACTGAGTTCCTAAATGGCCTGGGAAACCTGATTGCGTTCTCAGCTCCCAGAGTGAACCAGCTGATAGAAGCTCTCTGTCTTGTCTAAATAAATAAATAAATGGGCCTTACTTAGGCAGCCAGGAATTTTGGTGGACTCTGACTTCCATTTATGTAGACTTTCACAGCCCCTTCCTTTTCAGAACCTGGGAACAGGCTTCTGAAAGACCCAATTTATATATCCAGAGATTCTAGAATACTATTCCTTATAACGGAGTACTAGGGAAAGCAGGGATTATGTGAAAAGTTTCCAGAAGCTTCTAGACCAGAGTTGGAAGGGCTGCCAAGAGAAGGACTAGAGGGACAAAGAAATGTATAATGATGCCTTCTCATCTCCTGCTCTGTCCAGTCTGGTTTATTGAGTTCACTGTTGCCCTATATGAAATGGGGCATTCAACTTACAAACTTTATTTATCAACTCTGAATGGCACATATGAGTGGGAATGTGTCTTCTTGCCCATATGCACTTTATAAATTTCCTGCTTTCCACATTGGAAACAAAGACCTGATGGCCACCTCTTCTTAATCACCAATCACTTTAAAAAGAAGGCCCTTCTTTTGTCCAGGTCTGCCTGGCAGGATACATAGGGATCCTGGAGCAGGGAGCCATGTGAATCAGGCAGAAGATAGTCAGGACTCAGTAATGGATCAGCAACTCTAGCAGAGCCCCTGAGAGTTCAGGGGGCTTGGTGGATCTGGAGGTGCAGGCTTTTTGTCTGGGATAGAGGTCTTCTACCTGGCAGGCCCTTTGTGTCATGATGAGGCTTCGTGGACGGAGGTTCCTGTTAAAATAACAGCATCCACCCAGTCTTCATCAAGAACAGAGATGAGGAAAGAGAAGTAAGGGTAAGGATGAGGAGAAGATTTTAGACAATTGGCTCACACAGTTGTGGAGGCTGGGTACATCCACTGCAGGGTAGGCCAGGCTGGAGATCTGAGAAAGAGTTAGCGTTGTGTGTAAAGAGTCCATTGGCAGAGGTCCTTCTTATTCAGAAGGAGTGCAGTCTTCAGTCTTAAGGCTTTCAACTCAGTGGCTGAGGTCCATTCACATCATGGAGAGCACTTGACTTTATTCAGAGTTCACCAATTTAAATATTAATATCATTTTTTAAAAATCCACCTTCATAGAAATATACATAATAGTGTTTGACCAAATATATAAGCCCTAAGTTGGCATACAAAATTAGCCATCCTAGCTTACCATGTATTATTTCAATGCAAGGTGAGTCCAACATGTAATAGTCCTCCTTTGTCGCATAGAAAACAGGCCCTCTGAAGGTTACACAACCTCCGCAGATCATATGATCAGTGGTGCCCAAAGTAGGTCCAGGGGCAGTCTGCCTGATGCCAGAGCTTCTACACTTAATTGCTCTGCTCTACAGGCTTAGGGTAAATTGATGTGACAGACCCAAGCTGGGGGTTGGAGACACAGAGCACAGAATCACCAAGGCCCATAGTCAAAAGGATCCCAAGAGTCTATCTTATTCCAGTCCAACTTAATCAACCTGAGGATGGGAAAGCCAGGGCTCAGAAAAGGAAGGAATTTGCCTGAACTAATATGGTTTGCTAATAACATTTACAGCTTAACACCAGGTACTTGCTAAACGTTCCATAAGACTAAATGGAGAAAGTGAGTCTATTCTCTGCTATAGCTATGTAAACAGTCATGCAAGTGTGTAATTGTGCTTGTATTTATAGTAGGTACAGTGTATATTCACACAGAAGGTAGAACGTTGTGCATAGTTATTCATACAATCTAGGTTATATTCAATTTTTTATGAAAGAGAGAGACATCTCCCACCTGTAGAGACTTCTCTTATTTGCTGGTTTATTTGGCCGACTGCAACAGCCAGGGATGGGCTGAATTGAAGCCATGAATAAAAAATAATCCACATCTTCCATTGGAGTATAACGCCCAACTTTTTGAGCTATACCTGATGTTCCCTTGGTGGTGTATCAGCAGGAAGTTGGAATTGAAAATGGATCCAAGACTCACCCAGACACTTTTTAATATGGGATTCAAGTGTCTCAAATGTAAGGAAAAGAAAGTCATCCGAATGCTGTATCAATAATAACTAATTCAATTTGCCAGATAACTATTAAACTTTGCACTCATCGTATTTTTTAAAGATTTTTTAAAATTTTATTGGAAAGGCAGATATACAGAGAGGAGGAGAGACAGGGAGAAAGATCTTCCATCTATTGATTCATTCACTCCCCAAGTAGCCGCAATGGCCGGAGCTCAGCTGATCTGAAGCCAGGAGCCAGGAGCTTCCTCCAGGTCTCCTGTGTGGATGCAGAGTTCCAAGGTGTTGAGCCATCCTCTACTGCTTTCCCAGGCCAAAAGCAGGAAGCTGGAAGGGAAGGGAAATGTGGCAGCTGGGATATGAACCAGTGTCTATATGGGATGCTGGCAGTTGCAAGGCAAGGACTTTAGCCATTAGACTGCTGTGCCGGATTGGCACTCTTCATATTTAAAAAATTATGGACAGATACAAACTAACCCAAAAGGAACATTAACTAATATTTCATGAGCAGCTAGAGGAGTTGAGACAAAGGAAGCAGGGGAGAGACAAGCAGACACACACACAAATCAGGATACAGAGAGAAAAGCCAGGCCAGAGGCTGGGGAATACTCGTGTTAAACCCAGGCACAGACAGGAAGCCAACGTTTCCATCATCTTTAGCCTGGGTCTACTAGTTTCTGCTTCCCTTACTAGGGTGGTGTTCTGTTCCTAATCTAGGTCTGTTGACTGACATATTTGTATCCTTTCCCTTGGCAGATCAACTGCAATGGTTTCACTCTCAGTGACCAGAGAGGCCTGCAGGCTGTGGGTGTGGGCATCTTTCCTAACCTGGGCCTGGTGAACCACAACTGTTGGCCCAACTGCACTGTCATATTTAACAATGGCAAGTGAGTATCTTCTGCAGGCACTGTGTGATGGGGGAGGAGATTCCTGATGGTGTGTGCGCCATACCTGTTGAACCTGATAAGCATGGGTTTCCAAGGTGCCGTAGATAGGAAATCTCATTCCAGAATAATTGTGACTGGGAGCAAGGTAACAAAGAGGATGTTAAAGGATTCCACATGGATCTGAAGCTCTGCATGTTTCTTGAGGCTACCTAGATGTTGTTAGACACACCTCTGACTTTTAACACTATTTATAAACATGAGCCTTGACATTGTCCCTCTAGAGGCTATTGCAGAGCAATGTGGACCAAGAGTAGATTGACAGGGACACAGCTCAGCCCAGGTCCCAGCAGGAACCCAAAGACACTCTTACGGACCTTACTTGACGGGGTCTAGTAACACATCCACTAACACCCCTAGACCTAGAGGGGCAAGTGGAAGACATAGTGAGAGCTGGGCCATGGTAGGGTGCTCCCCAATAGCTCCACTGTGGCTCACAGCTATAACCTTAGAGAAACCAGGGCCTTCCTATACCATGGGCTTAATATTCCCCATCTCTTTCTCCTCTCACCTTTGGATCTCGCCCCTTTGGCCAAACCCCAGCCAGAGGCCAGAGAGCAAAAGAAGCTGAGTGATGGCAGCTTTCCAGAGGTCAACCCTGTTCATCTGGAAGTCACAGATTAGGGACCTAAGAGCAGAGAGTGGCTCTGAGGTGTGGGGCATGAGTGGAGAAGAATCAGTAAATGGCTAAACCCCAACTGTCCTGGACACTGGCTAGGGGTGGCTAAGGGAAGCAGACATGAGCCATATGAGCTGCTTGTGCCCTTAGAAGAGGTAAACTCCAAGTACAGTGCCAGATGACTTGGATCCACCCAGAATGTACAAGTCTCCTTCCCAAAACTTCCTAGAAGCAAAAGATAAGGGTGTCTGATTCTTAGCTGAGAACTAGACCTAAGCCCCAATATGACCAGACCCCTTAATTTCCCTTTTCTCACACCAGGCTCTCAGGTAGTTTAGAAGGTCACCTAGGATAGGAAAGTCTATTTTGGGTGCAGATGATAATATGTCCTCAGTGTTATGTTTCCCTTTCTAGACCTCTAGGGGTCCCTTGCCTGGACCCCTGGAATCCTCCCTTGAGGGGCTGCTGCTTGGGATAGCCTGGTGGGCAGGGAGGATCAAATTCATCCTCAAAGGGAGCCAGATGTTCTAGAAGTCCTTCCCCTAAGCAGTGGTGGCCAAGGGCTCACCCAGTAACTATGTGAAACAGTCAGGGAACCTGGGACACTTTCTTCAGGTCATCTCTGGTGTTTGCTCTGGCTTTCTTGCATCTACTAATTTTGAGAGCAGCTATGTTTTGCCTAGAGTTCATGGCTTTTGTGCAAGAGAAGGTGTCTTCATGGCCTAGCTGCCTACTGTAGTGGAAAGAAGCCTGGGCATGATGTTAGGATATTAATTTTAATCCCAATATATTTTTTTAACATTCTATTTGTATGACTTCACTAGTTGTCACATGCAATCCAAACTCTCCCCCAAAATAGGCATCCAAAGAGGTGATGTTTATTCATCCAGGATGCTTGTTAGTGGAAAAACATGCCATGCGTTTCTTAGCACTACACTTTCAAGTGCAGGATTCACTCATTACAAGAATGAACAGGTCCAACGGAAGGAATTAGCTTGTTGGCGGCTGAGTGTCCTTGAATCCAGAACTTCTCACTCCAAACCCAGTGCACTCTGCCTCTTGTCATGTGAGCTCTGCTGGAAAGGACCAGGGTAAAGGTTGTTGTCATGGCCAAAGCTTTGACTGTATAACCAAGAATGCTGTGTAGCCTGCTAGCCATACTGGCTCAGCCAATGATATTGATTTCCATTCGGGTGTCTGTTTTGTCTTTCAGTCATGAGGCAGTGAAATCCATGTTTCACACCCAGATGAGGTGGGTCAGTCCTTCCAAACCTCCCTGCTCCTCTGACCCATCTCCCTTATTTGCCTGGTTTGCTGGGTTTCCCTTGTTCCCCTTCCCAAGACTGTGGCTGTTGTTGGGCTGTAATGCCCTTCTGTAGCCTAGGATCTATAGTCTTCATGGAATGCTGTGTATTTTACTGCATTTGCATTAACCATTTGCTACTTGCTCACCCACCCATCACATGCCTCGCCTTTGCATAATTTTGCTTCTTTCCTGTCCCTTCTTTATTTCACACTTTTGCTCCTCCAGTCTTTCAGCATGAACCTTTTAGTCCACATCATCTTAGCAAGAACCTATATCCCTTGGACCTGCACACTGTGAAATGAGGTCTGTTGATGTTACTGATTTACTAAAGACTGGCATGCTTGATTATAATTCTCAACTTCTCACCCAGACTGGACTCTAAGAATAGCACCCTTAACTGTGGTATTTACTCATAGGATTCTCTTAACTGCTTCTGGCTATCTATGGGTTAGTAGCTTACACTGAAGTTTATTTTGGACTTTTCTTGTTAAAATATTCATACTACTTAAAGTGATATACAGATTCAGTGTAATCCCCATCAAAATACAAATAGTATTCCGTACAGGAATTGAAAAAAAAAATCCTGGAATTCATATGGAACCACAACTGACCCTGAATAGCCACAGAAATCTTGAGCAAAAAAATCAAACTGGAGGGATTACATCATCTGATCTCAAATAACGTTATAAAGAGATAATAACCTAAACAGTATGGCACCAGCATAAAACTGACATGTAGAAAAATGGAGCAGAATAGAGAACCCAGGAATAAATCCATGCAGCTACAGTCAAGTGATCTTTGACCAAAAGGAAAATCTCTTCCATAAGTGCTGTTGGGAAACTGGATATCTGCATGCAAAGGCAGGACTATGTACCACCAAGTACAAAAATCAATTCAAGGTGGATCAAAGACTTAGATGTAAAACCCCAAACTAAGAAGCTACTAGAAGAAAATACAGGAAAAATATTCCAGGACATTGATATGGACAAAGAATTTATGGATATGACCTTAAAAGTACAGACTACAAAAAGTAAACTGGATAAACATGATTATTTCAGACTAAAAAGCTTCTGCACAATAAACGACCAACAGAGTGGGAGAAACCATTTACAAATTATTGCTCAGGATGTGTAAGAGGCAACAAAACACAACAGCAATAAAAAAAAAGATCCAATTTAAAAATAGGTAAATTATCTGAATAGACCTTTTTGGAAGAAGTTGTACAAATCTGCAAGGCTTTTTTTTTTCATGACAACCAAATGGCCCTAGGGTAATCTTTTCCTCAGGTTAAACTTAAAAGCCCTTGAAACGGTCTTCAATCAACTATTAAGAACAAAATTCCACGTGGAAGTTTAGGCTTTGCATTACAAGGATAGCAGTGATTGGTGCGGCCCAGTCTGTGTTGGCGCCCACTGCAAGTGACTGGGCAATTCACCGTATCTGCTGAGTTCGAGTTCTAGATCTGTAGAGCGAAGATCAAGAGAATTTTTATCTTGAAATTTTTGTAGTTCTTGGGCTCTTCTGCTCTGAGCTCTGTTGCTAAGCTCTATAAGAAAAAGTTGCCTATTTGCAACTCAATTCAATTCTAGAATTGTAGAGTGTTGGAGATGGAAGATGACTGGGGTTCAGGGTGGGAAGAGACTTGTCCAAGGCAGGGTCAACATGAAAACTTTCCTTTTGAGACTCCTTCTGCAGTACTTCTTGATCACCATTTGCTTCTCCAGGTCCCAATTCCAAGTAAAGTAAAATGAGATGAATATATATTCATTTGAACTTTTCTGAATAATAAATAGTAATAAATATATATTCATTTTATTATTCTATTCATTCAAGTAGCATTAAATTAATTTGGCTTTGAAAACTCTCTACTGCCTGTGAAGCAGTTGAGGTGGAACAGGAGACCAGAGTGGTGGTGGTGGCAGTGGGGGCGGGGTGGCAAGAACGCTCTGTGTAACAGGTGGACCAGCGTTAATCCCTTCAGAGGGATGCACCTCAGTGAACTAACCACTTCCACTAGGACCCACCTCTTAAAGGGACCACCACGGTGAGGCCCAAACCTCCAACATGCAAACCCTTTGGAGCATGCGGAAGGGGCTGCCTTTGGCCGGAACGCAGAGTCTTATTTCTCATGGTGTCCAACTCAACCTTTGTGGGAAGTGAAAGAAATGACCGTGGGTCTCTGATGAACCATGTCCAGCCCTCTGTACCCTGCCACTTGATCTCTGAGTGATGACTTGCCATTGGGCAGCAAGGCCCCAGGATCCAGGAGAGAGAGGAGCACGGCTGTGAATCCAGTGTGTAGGACGTCCGCGTGTGTTCTGTAGCCATATGGCCTTGCAGTGGAGGCTGTCTGCCGCTTGCGTGGCTTGGCTGGAAATCAGGTCCACGGTGGGCGTGTGAGCCCCTTCAGCATTCTCATTCTGCTACATGTAAACAGGTCCCTGGAGCGTCAGGGCTACGCTGGAAGGCAATCGTAACTGCCGTTTGTTCTTGCTCAGCACCTTTAACCAGTAAGCTGTGTCATCAAATAAACACAGAAGTAAACAGGAAATCCACCCAAAGAGCCAACCATTGCTTATTCCCCTTCGTGAGGGGTTAAGTCACACCTGCCTTAGGTAAGATACGCCTGAATCATCGAACTAAACTCAGGATTAAAAGTTAGAAAAAACATGGCCTGAAACTGTGAGTAATGAGATGTGTCTTTCTGAGAGTAACCTTGAACTACACAGAAGTGATCTTCAAGTCTTCTTGGAGCTTGCTCCAGATTCTTTTCCCACTCCTTTGTTAGAATTAGCAGCTAAGGGGCCCCGGCGCGGTAACCTAGTGGCTAAAGTCCTTGCCTTGAACGCATCGGGATCCCATATGGGTGGCACCTGGCAGTTCCACTTCCCATCCAGCTCCCTGCTTGTGGCCTGGGAAAGCAGTTGAGATGGCCCAAAGCCTTGGGACCCTGCACCTGCATAGGAGACCCGGAAGAGGCTCTGGGCTCCTGACTTTGGATTGGCTCAGCCCCAACCATTGCGGCCACTTGAGGCGTGAATCAACAGTTGGAAGATCTTCCTCTCCGTCTCTCCTCCTCTCTATATATCTGACTTTGCAATAAAAATAAATAAATCTTAAAAAAAAAGAAGAATTAGCAGCTAAATATGCAAGGAGATCTGCAAGCATGGAGGTTATGTAGGGTTGCATGACCAAGTTCAGCTGTAAACTGGACTCTGAAATATCAACAGCGATTAACTGAATGGAACAGATTTGACTGTTCTAGTAAGAAGAAGTTTGTTTTTCAGAAAACTGTTATGACTTCCCTTTTTGCTGGCAGTTGGGGGGGGCGGGGCGGCATGGGGATTTTCTCTGTTGATGCCTGTGTGTTTTGACCACTCGAAGCCTGGTCTTGACCCACTCTTTTTCCTTTCACCCCACTCCAGGATCGAGCTGCGGGCCCTGGGCAAAATCTCAGAAGGGGAGGAGCTCACAGTGTCCTATATCGACTTCCTCAACCTGAGCGAAGAACGCAAGAAGCAGCTGAAGAAGCAATACTACTTTGACTGCACCTGCGAGCATTGCCAAAAAGGGCTGAAGGACGACCTCTTCCTGGGGGTGAAGGACAACCCCAAGGTACACATAACCATCCTCCTAGGGCTTGCATCTTCTCCAGGAGCCAGCCCAGGGTGGATTTCACAGCCGGCCCATGTGCCCCTGCCCATTAGCTTCCCAGTGACAGGGCCAGCCTGTGAGCACTGCAGGCACTTCCCAGCTAGTGTCCTGGCATCACTTCTTGCCAGGTGTGTTTGGGGAAGTTGTTCCATTTACTCATGAACTGGGAGCCTGAGGGAATCTCAACCAGGGCCTGTGAAACACAGGAGTACAAACACGAGGTTAGTGTTGTGGCACAAGAGATTAAGCCGCTGCCTGTGGTGATGGCATCCCGCCTGAGCATCAGTTGGAGTCCCGGCTGCTCCACTTCCAATCCAGCTCCCTACTAATGCACCTGGGAAAGCAGCAGAGGATGGCCCAAGCACTGGGGCCTCTGCCACTCATATGGGAGACGAGGAAGAAGCTCCTGGCACCTGATTTAGGCCTGGCCCAGCCTTGATCATTGTGGCTGTTTGGGTAGTAAACTAGCCAGATGAAGAATCGATTTCTCACACATGGGAGCATGTGAGCATTTAAGATTCATGATCTTAAAAAAAAAGTCTTAGAGCTAGAGAGACTCCATGGAAGAGCATGACCAGGCAGGTGGCCTTGGTCGTTGACCACAGAACCCCCTGGACACTGCGAACACCAAATCTGTTGTGGGAAAGGCAGCCTCTCTGCCTTGCTCCCCTGTGAAACCTGCCAGATGAATGAAGCCTTTGCACTTGCCTAGGGTCAGGCCTGAGAATCACACAGGGGTTTTAAATGAGAAGCCAGCCCACGTGGGAGAACTGACTGGTTCTTACATAACTGACACTCCACCAGTGTATTTAAAATGCAAATACACTTCCAAATAAACTTCTACATCCTACTTATGGGAAAAAAAATTTGCTTCTAGGCAGAACAAAGACCTCAGGCAAATCTGTCTCCTTGGTACAGAAAGCACAGCCCTTTGCCAATGCCTTTGGTCACTTGATGGTGTCGGTGCTAATGCTCAAACGATGCTGTTTCTCCACTTAACTCATCTCTCCTTTTTCATCCCTTGCAGGTTCCAGACACTTTTGGTTACACATTTATTTATTTATTTCTAAAAGATTTAATTATTTTTAACTAGAGAGGTGGAGTTACAGAGAAAGGAGGAGAGAGAAACAGAAAGATCTCCCATCCTCTGGCTCACTCCCAAAATGGCTGCAATGGCCGGTGCTGGACTGGTTTGAAGCCAGAGCCATGTGCTTCTTCCAGGTCTCCCACATGGGTTCAGGGTCCCAAGGACTTGGGCCATCCTTTGTTGTTTAACCAGGCCATCAGTGGAGAACAGCATGGGAAATGTAGCAGTCGGGACATCAGCTCACGCCCATGAGGCATGCTGGCACATACAAGGAGAGGGTTTAGCTGCTGAGCCATCGTGCTGGGCCCATGTATGCCAGGTCTTAAGGGGGAAATTAAGGAGCCAAATAGTGCCGTGTGTATGTTTATAGGGCTACTATAACACAGACACAAAGCTGTTTCACAATTCTGACAGCCGAAAGTCTTCACACTAGTGACAGGGTTGATTTGAAAGGCAGAGCTTCCAAGTGAAGGAGGGGAGGAGTTCCAACTGCTGGCCCACTGCCCGGATGGCAGTGATGGTCAGTCAGGACTGAGCCAGGCGCTCCATCCTAGGCTTCCACATGGTGGCAGGAGCCATCTTCTGTTGCCTCCTGCCATTTTGAGCCATCTTGGCCCATCTCCTGCTGCCTTCCCAGGAGCCTTTACAGGGAGCTGGATCAGAAGCAGAGTGGTTGGGACTTGAACCAGAGCTTCCATATGCGATGTCATTGTCTTCAGTGGCAGCTTAGTGTTGGCCCCTGGACTGGACCCTTCTGAGGGCTGTAGCATTTTCCTCAATTGTTGCTCTGTGTCTGTTTAGGCTGCCAAGGGGTTTCTTTTGCCCTTTGCAGCCTTCAACCTTGGTTTTCACAATAGGAGTGTTTTGTTTATTCCAAGTTGAGCAACCGACTTCTCTCTTACTCTGTTGCTGCCTCCTTTGGCTTCTCTTCTTCTCTGGCTCTCCACACTCTCTATCTCCCTTCTCGGTCTCTTCTATGTGTCTCCCTCCAGTCTCTCCTCCAAGGCCAAGGCCATTGCTGCCCCTCCTGGTTTACTCTTTCTTTTATTTTCTATTTACTTCGATGCTGTTGGAGAGAACATTGTTGCATTGTGGTGTTCCTTTAAATCCTCTCTGTAAATGTGAAGGCTCCTGCCTTTATTCAGAAAAGTAGAGCCACGTGGGATGGCCTTGTTTCTTTGCTCAGGATGGACTGACCACATTTTGAATTTACTAAGGAGTAACCTTTCTGCTGTGTCATTTTGGGAATCTTAGAAATAACTTCCTTTAAAAAAAAAAAAGGATTCACTTCTAGAGCTTTCTTATACCAAACTGAGCTGGACTTTTAATATCTAACTGCTTGCTTTTATTATTTTAAAAATTTATTTGAAAGGCTGAGTTACAGAGACAAAGAATTTTATATCAGCTAGTTCACTCCACAAATGGCCACCATGGCCAGAAACCAAGCGTCAGAAGCTTCTTCCAGATTTCCCACATGGGTTCAGGGGTACAAGCACTTGGGCCATCCTCCATTGCTTTCCCAGGTACAGTAGTAGGGAGCTGGATTGGAAATGGGGCAGCCTGGAACTGGCACCTATATGGGATACTGGCACTGCAGATGGAAGCTTAACTTGTAACACTACAACACCGGCCCCTCTGTTTGAGATTCTCTACCCAGCAAGCTACTGATGATTCTAGAAAGTTTCCTACAAATTTTGAATTTTTTGAAAGAAGATCATGAGATTTCCACTAGATTAGGTTCTGATGATAATAACCTAAATGCATTTAAAGAAGAAAATGTCATTACTGTGACACCCACTACAATGGGTGACAACAAGCTATAGAGGAAACTGAAAATGTAGGTTAGACAAATGGTGATCCACCTCCAGACCACTCGCCATAGAATTCTGTACAACGGGGCCAGAGACAGACCCCTTTTTACTAAAGCACTTTATTCAAATAAGTGCAGGAAAGCAGACACATGCTGAAACAGCTCACCTAGAACCAAGGCAAGATTCGGTTTAACAGAGGACAAACAGCATTCTGGGAGAGGAAACAGCAGGCAGGAAGTAAACAGGAAGGCTGTGGGAAGCCTGAAATTCCTTCAGCTCTAAGGTCAAGGCCAAGGAGACCTGCAGTCAGAGCACTGCTGAGCGCATCCACTGTGTGTGTAGGGAGGGTCAGGTCATGTGACAAGGGGAGCTAGACACAAAGATATACAGGAACGTGGGAAGGAGGACAGGGCAGGAGAGGACTACAGAAGTTGAATGGAGTGAGGCAGGCACAAAAGTAAGTATAATGGCCCTTTGCTTAGGAGCTGCTGATCCTCGGAGCCAGGCAGGAACCTGCAATACTGCAGCATCAGCACCTGCTGTGGAACGATCCCTGGGAAATGGAGGAGAGATGATCTCCATCCACGGAGAGGATGTGTGGTTGTTGGAACCAACACTCTCCTGTTACTTTTTGGTCACATTCTGAGGGTGGTATCACAAAACGATATGAATAGCAAACCTCAAGGGCACATTTAAGCCCAATTTCTTATAGTGAGAACATTGGACAACCATGGAGCTGGGTGGAGAAATTACTCCAGCTTTCTTGCAGGAGAAAACCCTATTTATTAAAAATGATGCTGTAGATATTTTTACACAGATGCAAGGAAATATCTGTAATAAACTGAGTAAATAAAACATGTCATAGACAAAACTATGATGTTTTCCAGTTAAGACATATTTGCTCCAGGACTGGCAGCATAGAACATAGTCTGAGCTTCTGCTGAAGTGTTGGCATCCCATATGGGCCTGCTCCACTCTGACCCAACTCCCTGCTTATGGCCTGGGAAAGCAGTGGAGGGTGGCCCAAGTCCTTGGGCTCTTGGACCCATATGAAGAAGCCAGAAGAAACTGGCTACTAGCTTCAGATAGGCCTGGCTATGGCTGTTGTAGTCATTTGGGGAGTGAACCAGTAGATTGAAGATCTCTCTCTCTCTCTGTCTCAACTGTGATTTTCCAATAAAAATAAATAAATAAATCTTTTTTTAAAAAAAGAAATATTTGAGTCTACTGCAGTGCTTCTTCTGTACTGGTTGGATGTGAATATTCTAATTACTATTTCTAGATATAAAAAATATTCCCCCAATTGCTAATCTGACCATCTTTGGGTAGATTTTGAGGATGTTTTTACTTTTTTCTATTTTTTTTCATATTGCATCAATTTTTTGTAGCTTACAAATGTCATTTTATATTTTAGGATAATTAATAAACTTCTTTTTAAGCCAAAAAAATTGTTTCAGAGAAGAGCCTCTGGTATGAATAAATATAGTAAGTGAATTTTTCTTTGAATTTTGAAAAAAAAAATGGTGCTTTTTTTTTTTTTTAATATGATGTCCTAATGGGAGCTAGCTTCTTTAGTTATGGCAGTTCTTGTGTGACGAGGGAACTGGAACAGCTTTCGGGTTCTGCAGCAGAATTCACAGAACAGAACACCAAGCACTAAGAACAAGGAAGGGGTTAACCTTGTATTACACTCAAGGAAAGGTCACGGTTATTCAGAAGAATGGGTTGCTCCGCGAAGGGGTCTCTGATTCCAGGTCTCTCTTTTTTCCAGCCATCTCAGGAACAGGTGAAAGAGATGACTCAACACTGCAAGGATACTCTGGAGAAAATAGACAAGGCTCGCTCGGAGGGTTTGTACCATGAGGTAAGGGTTCACTCTTGTAGGGGAGAGGGATGGGGAGGAGGGATGAGAGGGGACTGGGGTGAGGATGGAGAAGCCAACCAACAGGTTGCTTTTTCTTGAAGTTGTCCCTTTGTGGAGACCTTAACTCTTCTTGCCCTTCAGCTTTGAGTCCCTCTAGGGATGAGTTCTTGGTGACTGCCCATGGCAGCCTGACAAAGTCCCTGGGGGAGTCGGAGAGGGAGGAGAGACCATGCGAGTGGGTAGGTTGCTTTCCTGTAAGCTGGTGCTTGTGTAACTGCAGCTTTCAGTCTCTCCAACTGAGTGGTCAACAGAGGCTCCCAATGTACTGCAGCTTCTCACTTGGCAGGATATTAGAGCAACTTTTGGAAAATGCTGACATTCCACCCTTCAGGATAATTTCACTGTAGTCTCTGGAAATGGGACCAGTTATGGAGATTTTTTTAAAGCCCTCAGGTGATTTCTGAATTGGGACCTGCTGACAAGCCCTGGCTTGCCAAGCAGTTATATTGAATAATCTGGGCAGCTTTCTGTAAATACAGATTTGAATGTGTCACCCTAAGATATGATTCATCCACTCATCGACAGAACCCAAGTACCAAGAGTCGGCATATTCCCCCAGGTTCATTAAGAGACCCAGCGTGTAGCTGGATTCGGATACCTAAGGGAGGTTAACCTGTGTTCATTTCCCTGTGCTCTTCTTCTCCCTTCTTTACTAATTCAGTGTGTATTTGTGATCCTTATTGGGATGATCGACCCAAGAGATGCTCCTTGCCCCCCAGGAATTCTGTCATGAGGAGACAGGGGTTAGGCACCAGTTAGGAGCTGGAACAAATTATGGGCTCTCCTCCCCTCAGTTTTTCTGGAAGTCCCCCTCATTTCTCCCTCTTCGCCATTCAAATTTGGTAGTGCTAGATGTAGGGCTAGACATGGTCCCCATGAAGTTTAGGGAATTGTCTCTAGGTTAAAATTATTGGTGGTCTTCATTTTGTCAGTTGCCGCATGAGTTCTGGGAATGCCTCAAAAGCAATATTTTCACTCATTTTAGAACCCCCCCCCAAAAAAAGTCATGTCCCCCTTCTCCCATGAAAGCAACAAGACAAGAAAAGGAGAACAAAGGGCTACTAAAACCCAGAGAGCATTAGACTTCGTGGTGATGGGCCTAAGCCCGGGTCTATACACGCATCAGGCAGAAGATCCTGACTCCAAACTGAGTGGGCTCAGGCCCACCCGACTCCTCACAGGGCCAGGGCAGCATCCTCCTACAGGGTCTCTTAGCTTCCTGGGGACTCCCTTCTCTGCTCACCCATCACATATGCTTCCAGCAGGACCTGATTATTCAGCCTCCTGTGCGTAGGACCCCCAAGGGTCTTATGTAAATGACATAACCAGGGTCACTCTTCCAGACACTCAGTCCAATGAATTTGAGTTAGGACATGTCTTTAAAATGAATTTGAGATAATGTGTTTGAAATGAATTCCAGCTGATTTCAATGCACAAGGTGAAGAACTGCCAGGATGGTGATTAAGATGGAAGTTGACTGATTCGGGTGAATCTGTTGTTCACTAACTCTGACTTTGCTGAAGTATTCACCATCTCTTCAGTCTCTGGCAAAATGGAAAGATTAGTCATACCTATCTTAGTGCATTGTGGTGGGAAAAATTGTGTTTAGCTGTCGGCCATATCTCTTATCATTACCTTTCCCATCCCTATATCTTAACCGTAGAGGACCACTTTAGAGCACAAACATGCACTCCCCCACCTCCCTCAGCAGTTTCCCCAACCCTTTAGAATTCCTATTCATGGTCATCATAGCGCTTCCATATGGACCTTGAGAGCTTGTTTGGAGGTTCTAGCAGGGGAGCGCAGCTACTCATATACCCTTGACTGAAGACCTGTCCCCCTACAGTAGGGATGGTCGTCCTCTTTGACCCAGCGTGCAGCTTCGGGAGGGACACACATGGAGCAGTGAGGGAGGAAGGGGACACCAGTCTGGCCAACCAGATCAGCCGAATCAACCTAGGTGATCAATGGGGCGACAGATGTTGCAGCCAGATCACCTTCACATCCCTGGTGCTTCCATATATGAACTAAGCATGTGCACTGGTGTGGTGGTAACGGACAGATCTCACATTGCCCTGCAGGTTGTGAAATTATGCCGCGACTGCCTGCAGAAGCAGGAGCCCGTGTTTGCCGACACCAACCTTTACACACTGCGGATGCTGAGCATCGTGTCTGAGGTCCTGTCCTACCTCCAGGCCTTTGAGGAGGCCTCGCACTATGCCAAGAGGATGGTGGATGGCTATATGTAAGTGATGGTCCTGAGTCTCCCAGAGTCTGCTGGGGGTGTGGGGTCCACTCCAGGGAACACAAACAGGAGATGACACACATATTGCTGCCCCTCCACCTGTACCCATCGCAGACATCAGTAACCGATCATGGTTCTCTTTGTAATTGAGTGCTTTCATCATGGCCCTCCAAGCACAATGCCCAGTCGGAGTTGGGACTTGGATGAAACCTATTTGCCATCCCTGATCTTTCCCAAATTCTCCAGCTTATTTACCACTTGGGCAGTATCTTGTGCTTTTGTTGAATTCCTTCCAAGTCCAGCTTTATCTTAAGTGCTGGGAGAGGGTTTTGTGTGTATGTGTTTTTTTCTCCTAACTATCAGCATGAGCAATATTGGGAGCTATCTTTTATTAAAATAAAACACAAGAGAGACACCAGATGTCCTTGTTTATAAATTGTAAAATGTGACTCCTTTGCCTTCCCTCTGCCAATAGCACTCTCTGGCCTTCTGTACCCACTTTGGCATGTGACTGAATCTCTGGCCAAATGAGTAAGTTGGCACAAGAAGGTGCATTTCTTGGGAGAGACAGCTAGTCAGGCAAAAGTGCAGGTAAGCCATGCAGTGTCCTGAAAGCAGTCCTTGCCAAGAGGTGTCACGGAGGTGAGAATACCAATACCACCTCAAGGCAACCTTCAAGTCGTACCACTCTCCAGGGAGGAAGCCAAGGCAGCTCTGAGAGCTCCCAGCTGCCTATACCCGAGCTCCGAGGATCATCCTCATCCCATTTCCCCAGGAAGGCTTGGCCTGGCAGCCCAGGTCTGTGTACCAGCTCTTACAGCCTCCTCACAGATGGCAACTGGCAAGTCTCTGCACCTGTGTGCCCCCTTGGCCAGCCACAGATGCCTAGCTGCAGTAGTGCGAGAAGCGAAAGGACTACCAGTATTGGCTCTTCATAAACTTGTGCACATGTAAAGATGGGTGCCATGATGTGTCGTGGTTATTTACCCCCACAGGAAGCTCTACCACCCCAACAATGCCCAACTGGGCATGGCCGTGATGCGGGCAGGGTTGACCAACTGGCATGCTGGCAACATTGAGGTGGGGCATGGGATGATCTGCAAAGCCTATGCCATTCTCCTGGTGACACATGGACCCTCGCATCCCATCACCAAGGACTTAGAGGCAAGTAACAGCTGGGGCTCAGTGCTGCCTGCCTGGTCTCAGCTCTCTGAAGGTGCTGAGGTGGGTTTAGCTAGACTTTGTTTTCAAGAAGTCCAGGAAGTGGCAGGTAGCCCAGAGGGAACTCAGAATACTTCAGCCAGTTCCCCTTGTTGTACAGCTGAGGAAACTGAGTGCAGGAATGGGGAGTAATCTGTCGGTGGTCACAGCAGGGGTTGAGGGCAAAGCCTGGACTTGAACCCTGGCCTGTAGTAATTTGATGACCCATGCCTGCACTGAGAAAACCCAACAGTGGGGTGTGTGTGTGTGTGTGTGTGTGTGTGTGTGTGTGTGTGTGTGTGCATACATGTATCTTACAAAGTGCTCTGGGCCACATAGAGTTCCGTTGGAAATCACAATTTCTGGAATCAGACTCAGGCTTACATTCCAGCTAGTGAAGCTTCTGAGCTGTGGGATTTTGTAATGTTTAAACTCTATAGAGCCTAGTCTTCACATCAGGAAAATGGGTAAGGAGGATGACATGGCAGTGAGAGTGCAATGAATGAATGGGTGGAAAAGCTCTTACAATTGCACCTCGAAGTGGCCTGATGGCCATGGCTGCTGATGTCCATTGTGCTTTGAAAGACCAGCTCATCTGAGAGTGACAGGAGAGGTCATTAGATGGGGTGGTCCAGGGAAAACAGGTTTTTGTGTCATCGTGTAGCTTGCAGAACAGCTCTACCAGCCGACTGATGTGACCTGGGGTATGGGTGTCCTTTTACTAATCAAAGCCTCAGTGTCTTCCTCTATCATATGGAAAATTGATGTGAGAACCAAGTAAGGAGAAGAGGAGCAGAAGTAGCCACCGGTGTTGTATCCTGTTCCTCGAGGCAGTCTTTGTGGTCCTGTTCACTGTGGCGCCCTGAGAACTCAAACAAAGCCTCGCGTGGGAGAGTGAGGGCCTGTGTGTCTCACACTGCCATTCTCACAGTGCACTGCCAGTGAGGCAGGAATCTTATTATTCACCTCTTGAGTGAGGAAGCCACTTGCCTGAGGTCTCACCACCATGAAATGCAGGTGCCAGGGTGCAAATCCAGCCCCTATTCTGACAGTTCCTGAAAACAAGTCCTCCCCACCTGATGAGAATGACAGCTCTCCCCTCCCTGCGCCCTCAGACACAGCCTCAGGGATCTGACTCCGTGTCCCCAACAAGCTGGGTCCCCCACAGGATGTTAGACTTCTGATACATGAGTGTGTGTGTGTGTTCTCAGTGGGGAGATTTTAATTTTTATGCCTGAGAACCACTCACCGCAAAGTCAGCCAAAGGCCACCATGACCTGGGGCATTGTCAACCTACTTATGGTGTCTTTGTGTCCCACAGGGCATGCGCATGCAGACGGAGATGGAGTTGCGCATGTTCCGCCAGAATGAATTCATGTACTACAAGATGCGGGAGGCCGCCCTCAACAACCAGCCCATGCAGGTCATGGCTGAGCCCAGCAATGAGCCAGCTCCAGCTCTGTTCCACAAGAAGCAGTAGGGACTCTCCAAGCTGGGGTTGGGGAGGGAGGTGGGCAATGTGGGGATCTGAGGAGCGATTCTGGAGGTGGTAGATTTTGGGGAAGACCATTGGTGAGGAAGATGGAGTACTATGTAATTTTCTTGTAAGAATGTCCTGCCTTAAGTTACTGTTGTCGTTTTAGTTCAGTTCAATTCATTTCAACCTAAAGTAACTCTTGTAGACCAGCCCAGCCTCTCCTGCAGATATTTATTGGGTGCTAGACCTGAGGACCCTACAAAAGACCTCTAAATGTAATGGGATAGTGAATGGCAGGATGGCAATGGAGAATTAAAGCACAAAGTAATAAATGCAATGGTCAATTATACGTGGAAAGAGGGGCTGGCACAGAATGTGTGAGTCTGGTGTGTGTGTGTGTGTGAGTGGCAAGGGGTGTCATAGATAGGAAGACTTCAGAGCAGAGGATGGCAGGTGCCAGGACCCCCAGGTGGCTGCTCACTCACCTGTGTGGTTGTCTGATTCATGCTGAAATGCTCAGGACTTGGTTGCCTGGGCTGGTGATATCCAGTGTCCTCCTGTTAGTGGGAAGTTGGGAAGAAAGGGCTGGATGGTGGGCAGTTAGGTTCTGTTCAGAGAACTGAAACCTCTTGCAGAATACTAAATATACAGATAGATGTAGGAGCCTTGCCCAGAACACCTGAGGCCTCCACTCAAAGTCCGAGTTCTGGGTGTGCTTCTAGAACACACAGAGAGGGAAGGTCTTCCTCCCCTGGCCTCGCTGCCAATCCTTGTGACTTCCTGTGATGTGGACAGCATCTGGGAGTGTTCTGACCACTGGCCTGCTGGAGTTACCGAAGTCTTCTTGGAAGGAAGCAAGGAACTTAGATCTGGAGATTTGGCCTTTGGGGGTTTTATTGAGTGACATGTGTCTGGGGGCTCCTTGCCAGCTTCGGTGTTATCCTTGTCCCCAGTGAAGCCCCATTCTTATGACTGTCTTGCTACTGCTTCCTTGACTTGGCTCCCCTGTGTGTGCGCCTGCTTTTTCTTCTCACTGGGAGGACACTGTAACCGGGAGCCTTGTAGACCTGGTCTAGGGTATTTTCAGAGGCGTGACCCATGTCTTTGCATTGCCTTGAGGGCTCTCATCAATGTTTTTTGAGGATCCTTAAATAAAGCTCTCCCATGGGAACAGTTATTAAGGTACAATCTGGCACTACTGCTGACCGCAGAGCTCTGCCTAGTGTTCCCTGCTTTTGTTATCTCTTCTAGAACTGTTGGTTGCTCCGTTCCCACCCTCTCATTCCCAGAAAGGCCCGCTGCCTCCCTCTGAATCCTATCCAGTGGCTAAAAGCTCTGCAAATGGTTTCCCTCTTGACAGGACACTTGTCCCTGACATTTGGTTCTTCCTCGAGATCACTCTCTTCTCTAGAAGATTCTATAAGACCGACGTCTAGCCAAGTTCCCTGCTGACACTGGTCACATCTTCCCAGAAGTTCTGGCGCACTCAGATGATCACTCTTCTACTCTCCTGTGACACTTCCCCTTCCCCTCAAGGCTTCTTCTCTTGTTATTCGCCAACCCACTGTGGGTCATTCCTTCCTACTTACAGTCTTTTGATCCACCCTGTCTTTCTGAAGTGTGCTTGTTTCTAATGAACTGTTCTGTATCTGTGCTTCTCCTTCCCTCATTCTCCCCAAGCCCAGTGGAATAAGGGTTTCTCTCTCTTTCTCTCTCTCCCATCCTAAGACCTCTTACCCTACTATGTCCTCAAAACCTTACCTCATCTCTACTGCTTCTCTACCCAAGTACTATAGCATGTCTCCCACTGCGGGACTGTTTCACACAGTCAGGAAGGACTCTGAGAACTCTGGGATGAACACCCTCACAGCTCTGAGTATTCTTGTGAGTTGTGTGATTATTCTCTGCTGTTCTTCGCTTCTCATTACTTCCTGAACCCACGACATGCTGGTGGCCACACTGCTCCTCCACAAAAAAATGGCTCTCTCATTGAAGTCAGCTCTGGTGGAAATCTTTCAGTCCTGCTGCTATTTGGTTTTGCTGTATTAATCGACACCCCAAGCTGCTGGTTCCCGTGACCCCTCTTCCACGGGGAAGAGCCTCTCCTATGGTTTCTCAGTTCCCTTCCTGTGTGCTGTTTCTCTGCCTGCCTGTGATGCCTTGGCGCTTCCTGGAGTTGTCCTTGGTCCACACACATCTGACTTTGTACACGCTCCCTGCATACCTTGGGCAGACCCTTGCTGACTATCTTGAACGCTGTTGGTCCCCACCAACTCTGTGTATTCTCAACCTTGAGCTTGAGCTCTAGCCTCCCACACCTTCCCAGATGTTCTGCAGGTACATCAAACCCAACAGGTGCGAATGAAACTTTTCTCTGCTCCTCCCACACCTGATCCTCCACAGAACACCACCCAAGAACATTGCCTCCTCCATCAGACTGTGAGCTCCTTGAGGGCAGAAGCTGGTCCCTTTCTTCATCTTTCCACTCCTAGAGCCTGGCACAGATACTGGAAGAGGGCAGGTGCTCAGTAAATATGTGAAAGAATGACTTCACGTATTTCAGAGAAGAGATATGAAACTGTGTACTTTGACTTATTATGTTATGGCAATTAACAAAGCCCATTAAACTCTCTCTGTTTCCAAGCAAATAGATGTGGTTTCTTTCTTTCTAACAATTTTTTAAAACAGCACTCTCTGATAGAACTTACTGTGATGATGGGAAGGTTTATTTGTGACATCTGGTGCAGTAGCCATCAACAAGTGGTGACTAATGAACACTTGACTATAACCATGAAACTGAATCTTTTATTTTATTTAATTTTTATTAATTTATCTTTAACCAAAGTAGGTAATGCCTATCATATTGGATTGTACCATCTTAGAGAAATATTTTTCTATATTTTTTAGAAGTGTGGCTACTGAGAAATCTTTTTTTTTCTATTTTAAAAATCTTTTTTTAAAAGATTTATTTATTTAATCGGAAAGTGGAGTTACAGGAGAGCAAGAGAGAGAGAGAGAGAGAGAGAGAGAGAGAGAAATCTCCTATTTAGTGGTTTACTCCCTAAAGGTCACAATGGCCAAAGCTGGGCTGCTCCCAAACCAGGAACCAGGTCTCCCACGTGGATGCATGGACCGTATCCTCTACTGCTTTCCCAGGCATATTACCAAGGAGCTGGGTGGGAAGGAACAGCCAAGACTTGAATTGATGCTCCCGACGCATTGGGCTTACCTGCTATATCACAACACCAGCCCTTAAGTTTATTTGTATTTCAGCTGTTGTAAGAGTTAAGTTTCCTAAATGCAAAGCTCTTGGAATAGTGGCTGATCCATGCCCGCCCCCCACCTGGTGTCCAGTGAATGTCGCTATTCTTGTTCGAAGGAATTCTAACCATGCTTCTGCTAGGGTGGCCTTTCCCCTGCTGAGGAAGTACAGGTGAGGGGCAGTGGCAGGTGCGACGTGCTGGGACCTGGCGCTAGCTCATGAGAGAGTCTCATTCTGACTCCGCCTTCACCAGTATTCTATTGATAGCTTGGAGTTCCACCACAGTAACTGGCTTCACATTGTGACACATTAGCTTGTTAATCAATGAGGGATTTTTGCCACATGAGGGCAACAGAATGGGTAGTTACAAAGAATATCAAGGAAATTCTCACTTAAGCCTTTTGGCTGGAGCCACCATCTTTCAGTAATTTGCTAAGATGATGAATACGAAGGGAACGAGGAGAGGCCCCCTGTGACATGTTCTCCAGGCCTTCTAGGAAGCACGGAGTTGCTCCTTCGGCCACACACATGCTCGTCTACAGGAAGGGTGGCACTGTAGACATCAAGGGCATGGGTGCTGTTCAAAGAGAAATGCCCTGTAAATGTTACCATGGCAAAGCTGGAAGAGTCAACGATGTTACTCAGAATGCTGTTGGCATTGTTGTAAATAAATGAGTCAAGGGCAAGATTCTTGCCAAGAGGGTAAATGTGCGTATTGAGCATATTAAACTGAGACAGCTTTCTAAAGCAAGTGAAAGAAAACAATCAGACAAAAAAGAAGCCAAAGAGAAAGATACCTGGGTTCAACTGCAGCCCTGCCTGCTCCACTGAGCGCAGCCCAGCCTGCTCCACTTTGTCACAACCAAAGGAAAGGGGCCTGAGCTGCTGGAGACCATTCTCTGTGAATTCATGGCATAATAAGTGAAAGAAAAAAAAAAAAAACCAGGGCCCGGCATGATAGTCTAGTGGCTAAAGTCCTCACTTTGCACATGCTGGGATCCCATATAGGCACCAGTTCCAATCCTGGCAGCCCCACTTCCTTCCAGCTCCCTGCTTGTGGCCTGGGAAAGCAGTCGAGGATGACCCAAAGCCTTGGGACCCTGCACCTGTGTGGGAGACCTGGAAGAGCTCTTGGCTCCTGGCTTCAGATTGGCTCAGCTCTGGCCATTGCAGCCACTTGGGTAGTGAATCAATGGATAGAAGATCTTCCGCTCTGCCTCTTCTCCTCTTTGTATATTTGAATTTGCAATAAAAATAAAGAAATTGTTTTTTTTAAAAAGTAAAGAAAAAGAAAGGAAAAAATTCTGCATTCTGCATCGGACGGAAGATCTTCCTCTCTGTCTCTCCTCTCTGTATATCCGCCTTTCAAATAAAAAAATAATAAAAATAAATCTTTAAAAAAAATTCTGCATTCTGAGACCTCTTAGGGTAAGGCAAGGCAACTACTGACCACTACTCTTCTGATGAACACACCTGCCTGCCCTACCACCAGGGCGCTGACAAGCACATGCGTACATCAAAGACCAGATGTGGCCACTGCTTCCGCAAATCACTCAGGGCTCATTTCCCCAAAGAAAACAGAGGAATAAATATAGCTGGGGAACACAGCAGAGAGAACAGCATTTCCGAGGGTGGCTGCAGGTGCAAGTTTCTGGCTAAACCAATGGATCCCATCTGGTGGGAGCAGATCAGAGCTCCTCCCCTGCCACTCCCCGCACCTGGCCCAGTGCTACAACAAAGCCCCTGGTCTCAACTGAACCAAGGGTACCTTGTCCATCACAGAGAGCCCAACGTGCAGCGTGATTGCTAGCCAGTGTGCAGCTCTACGGACCCTGGCAAGAATTCAGGGTTCATTTGTCAACCTTGGCATCCCTAGCTCATTAAATTTGGCCCAAGGACAAGCTGGCACAAAGCCCAGTGCTGTAGTTCTCCAGATGTCTTGGAGGAGTATGTATTTGTTTTCTATTTCTGCCAGAACAAGTGACCACAAATTCAGTGGTTTAAAGCAACACAGACTTGGTAGCTTACATTTCTGGAAGTCGTAAATTCAGAATGGATCTCACAAGGCTCAAGTTCAGGCGTTAGCAGGGTCATGCTCCTTCTGAAGATGTGGGGAGACACTCTGACTCCCTCCACGAGGCCCCCAGGCCTGGCCTTGCAGCCCCAAGCAGTCATCACACCCCGTTGACCCCTGCTTCTGTCATTACATTTGGTGTCCGGCCCTTCTGTTGTGAAAGTCAGACCCACTCGATCAACCTTGATAATCTCCCCATTTCAAGGTCCTTACCCGAATCACCCTTGGGCCTTGCAAAGTAACACTGAGGCAGGTGGGGTGGGGGGTTGGGACCTGACCTTCTTTGGGAACCTCCTCTGCCTTCCGGAGTCTTGCCATCAAGCCAGCTCATGTACCTTGTCGTGCCCCCACAGCTGCCAGCCCCAGAGCTGACGTTGGGCTTGAATCCCTCCAGTCTGACTCCTGGAGAATGAATCAACCTGCCCAGCACCTCCCTGAGGGCCAGACTCAAGCTTTTCTTCTTTTTCTTCCTGTTTACTAATTCAGGGTTGTTCCTAAGTTCTCACTTGGTGGGTCATGGCCCTTTCTCACTGCTTTCCTCTGCTCGCCCTTGCTGGGCATGCGCAGTGTCTGTGGAATTCCTTTGAAAACCTGACATCTTCCTGTGTTGCTCTCAGCCACTGAATTTTTGGGCAAGGCTGTGGGGCTGCGGGGATCTGTAATTTGAAATAGCAGGTAGGCGTTTAGAGGTGAGGTTTGTGTCTTTTGGAGGCACTTACACTTGGTCGTGTAGGCCGCTGGTTCCCACTTGTTTCTTCAACTGCCTCATAAGACCAATCTTTTTTAGGGGAAAAAATATTGGTGCTGTACCCAGCCTAAATCTTTCATGGCACTGCACTTACCAATGGACAGTGATGGCCCGAGGGGTCAATGGCATGCTGAGAAATATTTAGCGATGTGAAGAAGAGCCCTAATTTATAATATATGGTCATATAGCATTTCCCAGATGTAAGCATTTCTGTCTGTGGATGATGTCAAGTTTCAAGTTGCTGGGTGCCAACTTGGGCGCCAGCTTTAGCACACAGGACACTGAACCCTCGCTGGAGGACCTGGCCCTCCTGGATTACACTAGTAATCCCTGCTCCCCTCTGGGAATGGAGCCCTTAGTTTGGGACTCCAGAGCTGTTGACACTTAGACCCACTGCTACATTGTAGAGTATGGCCCAGCGGAATCTGCTGGCGTGGGAAAGAAAGAACAGCTAATGAGAGTGAGACACAGACATGGATCCAATGAGTCCTTCCAGTTACACGAACTAGCGAACCTTGCTCCCTGCCCATCCTTATTTTTGGCACAACCCATGGGAGTGGGGTTCTTTCTCTCGTAACTAGAGGGCTTCCTAATGTGGCTTTTCTCCATCCACTCATTCTTTCTCCACCCTCTCTGCTCTGCTTGTGCACAGAGGGACTGGCCTTGGCTTTCTTGCTCAGGCAATGAAAACCAAAGACAGAAGGTTGGATGGCAGAAGGCGCTGTCTACATTGCCTGGGCTCAGCACATGTGGGGTGCCTTACCTCACCCCTCATGATCCCAGTCTTGCTGGGCTCCAGCAGCACCGTCACCAGCCTTGCCGCTATGGGTTTGGGATGATGTGGCTTCCTGGGGTTGCCAGCCACAGGGGCGTCACCTCCCTTCTTGGTGCCCTTGAGTCTAGCCACACCTTTGTAAGCAGTCCTCTGTTTAAACCCTCACCTGGAGAACTCTGCTGACTGTACCTTGTTCCCTGCTAACCTGCCCTGACTGACACATCTTACTAATGCATGTCACCAGAACCGTTGACCCCAACTCCTTGAAGGCTTGGAACTTTTTGTTCTGGCCTCACGAGCACAGCCTTGGCTCAGCACCCAACGCCTCCTGCCTGAGTCATTCATCGCCAACTCCTCTTGTTTGCTTCCCCGGGTTCGGCCACAGCCCTTTGCCCTGGTCCTTGACACTTTGGCCAAAACAATTTATTCTACAACATGTTTAGGATTGTGTTGCTACTAGGGCTCAGAGCTCCTCTGTGACTCCTCACTGTCTTCGGGGTCGAGTTTATTGACTGAAATCATTCAAGATTAATTGAAAATTTAAACTGAGGATTGAAGCCCGGAAACAGCCAATCAGTTGCCCAGGTTGGGGATCTGCAAGCCTGGGTCGGAGGGTGGGCTGTGTGCTTTCCTCACACTGCGTGCTGTGGGGGCGTGCCTAGGGTTGGGTTAAACAAAACCAACTGATGTGTGCTTATCAAAGACCTCAGTGAAAGTCAGAGAACACCTTGTAATAGCGAATAGACTTGATTATTCATTAAGGAGTTTACATTCTCATACTCCGGGAGTACATTCTGGAAGTTGAACAACAGGCTCGTTAATCATTCTCGTTAAAGATAAAACTCACTTCTTTGTCTTTCTAAAACTATTTATTGGGCCCGGCATGGTGGCGCAGTGGTTAAGGTCCTCACCTTGCACGCCCGGGATTCCATATGGGCGCCGGTTCTATCCCGGCAGCCCCACTTCCCTTCCAGCTCCCTGCCTGTGGCCCGGGGAAGCAGTTGAGGATGGCCCAAGACTTTGGGACCCTGCACCCACGTGGGAGACCCGGAAGAGGCTCCTGGCTTCGGATCGGCATAGCATCAGCTGTTGCGCTCACTTGGGGAGTGAATCATTGGACGGAAGATCTTCCTCTCTGTCTCTCCTCTCTGTATATCCGCCTTTCCAATAAAAAAAATAATAAAAATAAATCTTTAAAAAAAAAAACTATTTATTTATTTAAAAGCCAGAGAGTTGGGCCCGGCACCGTGGCCTAGCAGCTTAAGACCTCATCTTGAATGTGCCAGGATCCCATATGGGTGCCGGTTCTAATCCCAGCAGCTCCACTTCCCTTCCAGCTGCCTGCTTGTGGTCTGGGAAAGCAGTGGAGGACGGCCCAAAGCTTTGGGACCCTGCACCCGCGTGGGAGACCCGGAAGAGGTTCCTGGTTCCTGGCTTTGGATTGGTGCAGCATCGGCCGTTGCGCTCACTTGGGGAGTGAATCATCGGATGGAAGATCTTCCTCTTTGTCTCTCCTCCTCTCCGTAGATCTGACTTTGTAATAAAAATAAATAAATTAATTAATTAACTCATTTAAAAAGCCAGAGAGGTACAAAAAGAGGGAGAAGCCGAGGGGGAAAGAAGAAGAGAAAGAGAATGTTCCTCTACTGGTTCACTCCTCAGATGGCCAGGGCTGGATCTGGTGAAAGTCAGGAGCCAGGAGCCAGGAGCCAGGAGCCTCACCTGGACCTCCTGAGTGTGGCAGAGACCCAAGCACTTGACTGTCTTCCTGGGAAACCAGGTCATTTGCAGGGAGCTGGATCAGAATGGAGCAGCGGGGCCGGTGCTGTGGCTTAATGAGTAAAACCACCACCTGTGATGCCAGCATCCCATATGGGGGCCGGTGAGACCTGAAAGAAGCCACTGGCTCCTGCTCAGCCTGGCCCAGCCCCAGCTGTTATGGCCATGTGGGAAGTGAACCAGCAGATGAAGCTCTCTCTCTTTCTCCCTCTCTCTCTCAAACTCTGGCTTTTATTTATTTATTTTAAATATTTATTTATTATTTTTATTGGAAAGGCAGATGTACAGAGGGGAGGAGAGACAGAGAGGAAGATCTTCCATCCGATAGTTCACTCTTCAAGCGGCTGCAATGGCCGGTGCTGTTCCAATCCAAAGCCAGGCGCCAGGAACTTCTTTCCAGGTCTCCCACGCGGATGCAGGGTCCCAAAGCTTTAGGCCATCCTCGACTGCTTTTCCAGGCAATAAGCAGGGAGCTGGAAGGGAAGTGGAGCTGCCGGGATTAGAACTAGCATCCATATGGGATCCTGGCACGTTCAAGGCGAGGATCTTAACCATTATGCTATCATGCCAGGCCCAAACTCTGGCTTTTAAACAAATAAATCTTACTTAAAAATTTACAAAGGAAATAGAGTAGTGGGAACACAAACAGGCACTCACATGGGATGCTTAATAGCAGGCAGCAGCTTAGTCCACTACACCACAATGCTGGTCTCAGCTCTCTGGGGCCTGTTGCAGTGGCTCCATGGCTAAATCCTTGCCTTGCACAAGCTGGGATTCCATATGGGCTCTGGTTCATGTCCGGTTCATGTCCATTTCCCACACAGTTCCCTGCTTGTGGCCTGAGAAAGCAGGAGAGAATCACCCAATGTCTTGAAGACATCCGTAGCCAGAGGAGGCTCCTGGCTCCTGGCTTTGTATCAGCTCAGCTCCTGCCTTTGTGGCCACTTGGAGAGTGAACCAGCGGGTGTAGGATTTTTCTCTTTGTTTCTACTTTTCCCTATAAATATGATCTGCCTTTACAATAAAAATAACTCTTAAAAAAAAAAAAAGGTTGGTTGAGATCTGTGAAATCAGTTGTGTTGTGAACTTCTGGCTTCAAAAGGTTGTGGCTTTTGGTTGCAAATCAGTGGCTCTCACAGGGTACGCGCGCCCTCTGCTGGTGAGATGCTCATAGGACAGGCAGAGGTGACCGAGAGGAGTTTAAAAGCATCCAGCTAAAAATAGCTGACTCCATCCACAGTTGTTTATTCAATTTATATACAGCAGGCTTCAGGCCCAGCGCTGTCTGAGCACCTGAACAAAATCCAAATCCGGCATAGGAAATGAATTTTCCTTTTCAGGCAAAAATATTCAAACAGCCGCCACCAAACCCTTGAGCTGTTCCCAAGGGAAGAAGAGCCAGGTAGAATGTTACCAGGTTTCGGAAAAGACTGGTCTGCCCTTCGTGGCCCTCCCACGGCTGGGGAACCCAAGAGTTTCAATTCTGCCCTTTATCAGTCCAGTGGACTCAGCACAGCTCTTTCTCCCTTCATGCCTCCACATTCACGTACAGAGGGAAATTTCTCTGGGTAGAATGGTTTACACTCACAGTTGAAGGTTGCACCCACTTATACGCCCCGAGGAACTGGGAGCAGCAATAACAATGAAAATAGTGATCATGAAATGAGTTACTAGGATGGCATTTGGTTTGTGCTATTTCATGGGCGCTGCACAAAAGCTTTAAATGCTATACTAGCCATTTTATAGGTGACAAAACTGAGGTCCCAAATTATGGGTTAGTTAAATCAATCTACATTTTTAAGGATGATGTGTGTAACTTGTCAACTACATTTTTAAAAATGCATTACTCAGTAAAAAGATAATGCCACAAAATTAGCTCATCGCCAAAGCTTTTAATATCTGTAATATATTATATTATATTATATTATATTATATTATATTATATTATATTATATTATATTATATTATATTATATTATATTATATTATATTATATTATATTATATTATATTAATATCATGTGACCAGCATCCCATATGGGCACCAGTTCAAATCCCAGCTGTTCATTTCTGATACAGTTCGCTGGGAAAGCAGTGGAGGATGGCTCAAGTTCTTGGACCTTTGCTCTCACAGGAGAGACCCAGGAAGAAGCTCCTGGCTTTGAAATAGCCCTGCCCTGGTCATTGCAGCCATTTTGGGAGTGAACCAGTGCAAGGAAGATCTCTTTCTCTCTCTCCTTCTTTCTTTCTGTAACTCTGCCTTGTAAATAAATAAATCTTTTATATACAGGTACATCATTCAAGTAACTCTTGCTTTCCTTCTCAATTCTGTCCCCAGCCCTTCTAGCCAATGGGCTTTTTCCAGCATGTTCTTACCCATCTGTTTATACAAATAGTTTTATTTTATTTGCATGAAAGGTGCCACATTATCTAAGTTGTTTTGAAGCTGGCTCTCTTTAAGTGTTTTGTCTTGGAGATACTTCTGTACGTGTAGATACAGATTCACCTCATTCATTTACTGTAATTCTTTCAGAAGATGGCTATATAGTTCTTTTAATCCTTTTTAACTCAGGGGCTTTCAATTCCAGATTTGCGCTGTTGCATCCTTTTTTGAAAGTAATCACTTGAAACTTCTTTTAATGTGACAGGTACAGACAGAGAGAATAATAAAGTTTCTATCTTGTGGTTCACTACCCAGATGGCCACAATGACTGGGCCAAGCTGAAGCCAGGAGCTCTAACAGGGTCTCTAACATGGGTGGCCAGGGTTGGGGGTGCTCAGACCATCTGCTGCTGCTTTCCCAGACACATCAGCAAGGAGCTGCAGAGCAAGTGGAACAGCTGGGACTTGAGTTGGTACCCAAAAGGGATGCCGATGTTGCAGGTGCTGGCTTAACTCGCTGTACTGCAGGGCTGGCCCATGTGTATGAAACACTTTCCCAGGGATAACAAATCCAGTATCACTGGCGCTAAGGGCACTGAGTAACTAGACTCTGTCCAGTGGCGCCTCCTATGGGCTTCTAGTTTACATCACCACAGTTAGATCTCTTCATTACACCCTACAGTCATTTACATTTTTACAAATGTCTCATCTTACATCCCTCTACCCTGATTATTGTGAGACTAAATGTATTTCTGGGTTTTTTTTTTTAGATTTATTTTTATTTATTGGAAAGTCAGATATACAGAGAGGAGGGGAGATAGAGAGAGAGGATCTTCCATTCGCTGACTCACTCCCCAAATGACCACAGTGGCCAGAGCTGGGAGCCAGGAGCCTCTTCTGGGTCTCCCACATGGGTGCAGGGTTCCAAGGACTTGGGCCATCCTCCTTTGGTTTTCCAGACGGTAATTAGGGATCTGAATTGGAAGTGGAGCAGCTGAGACTTGAACCTAGTACCCACACAGATTGCTGGTGCCACAAGCCAAGGATTAGGCTACTGAGCCAGCATGCTTTTGTGAGCTGCTAAGCATTTCTTATTGTGAGCTGCTTGTTAATGTCCTCAACCCACATTTCCCTTGATTTGTCGGCTTTCTTGTTGATGTAAGGGAATTTTCATGTTGCTTTCATTAGCCTTTGTTGGGTAAGCAACAGGTGTTTTCTCCCATATTATTGCTATTCATAAAAGATCTTCTTTTGAAAGATTTATTTATTTTACTTGAAAAGTAGAGTGTCAGAGAGAAAAGGAGGAGAAACAGAAGGAGGAAGAAGAGCTTCATTCACCCACAAGAATCTAAATCATAATGGGGTTTATCAAGGTTGCCTTAGGACTGGGCCCAGGCCTGGGCAAGGAGAGCTGTTGTAAAGGTAGAAGTGGCAGGACTTGGCAGCTCTCTGACGAGGGTCTGGGGCGGCACTCAGGGTATCTGTAATGGCCTTATGTCCAATCCGCTTGCTTTCTGGAACTGTGGGGTTTAGGATTTCAACCTGGGAATGGTCGGGGAGGTTCCATTCAACCCATAACACTACCTGACAGCCTGATATGAACGAGTGTTCCAAAGACACATTCCACCTCTGCCCTCGGCATGGAGGGCATTCGCTCTGTCCATGCCAGGATCCCCTTCTGCCAGGAGGAGAAGATGCTCGTCTGGTGAGTCAGTGCCTAACCTTTCTTCGCACCTGTTCACTAGTAGGCAGGCTGCAATGGCAGTGTTCATGGCCATGGCTGTTCTCTGTGCATGGCCGTGTTCCTACTCTCTGCTCCCATGGGGAGTTCCACCCACCCAAAGACAACACATTGCATACCCTCCTGCTTCGGGTCTTCTGTCCAGGAGACTGACTAGGGTCTCCCTGCTAATCCAGCCACACCTGGGATTCCTAGCAAACTCAACTTGGAGGTCTGTGTTTAAGAATTACCCTTAGAGCTGACCCGGCGGGGGTGAAACAGACAAATGACCAGGGTTACCCAAAGCCTAGGTGACCAGTGCTCGTCAACACAAACAGCAGTGGCACCTTGGAGAACCCATTGAGGAGGAAAGATTTTTTTGTAAACAAAGTTCACTTTATTACAGTATTTTTTACACAGTAAAAGAATATGAAACGCAGCTTGCTAAACTCGCTTGCTGATTCTCTTGAAGACAATGTCACCCAATGTCATGCTCTGAAAGCCAAAAAAGAAAGGAAATGTTCATCTGATGTTCAATTGTGAAGAAAAAAAAAAATCAAGTCACAAAAACTAACAGTCCAATGTTAACGTACGAAACTCGAAGATCCCTCTATTGACAGCAGGGCCAGAGGAAGGTTGGCACTCTTGCCCAAATCCAGTGCCAGTTCTTTACTGTGTCACTTCTCATGCACTGAGCTCTCCCCCCTGCCTTCTCCTGAAGTCCTTTCTGCATCAATGGCTGTGATGACAAGATCACCCAAACCAGCCCACTCCAATTTGATCTGCCATGTACCAGATAGGACTTGCACACCATCTAGCAGGGTACACGTGCTGGGCGGGACACCTGGGACCTGGCCTGGAATGGCATGCTTGTGGGTGCTGTGTACTTGCCCTGCCCAGGGGTGAGCACATGGATGTGTCTGTCACCTCCGAGGTCACTGAGGGATGCTCCCTTCACGCCTGCTGTCTGCCTGACTGCTGTCATAACATGGTATGTCCTTGGGGGAAACAGGGATCACTTGGGTTTCTGCAGAAACATACTGCTTATTGCTTGGTGGGCTTGAGCCCCGATCCTGCTCCTCACAAGGCCAATGGATAACCTGCTTACTAACAGAAGATGAGAGGATTGGGTGAGCTGGGGAGCCTCAGAGCAATGGGCCAAGACTTGGTCCAGGGCAGCTTGGCTCTGCACCCTGTTGTGCTGTGAGGGTGGCAGGGCAGGGGTAGGAATAGCACAGGCCATGAATGCTGCTCACACTGTCCCTGGCTGAAGGGGACACATCAGCCGTAACAGCCCTGTGGGTAGTGCTCTATCTTCTGTGACTCCTAAAAGTACATGTGTGAAGAGCAGTGGGACATAACTGATGGATAGTCGCTGCATCCCTCACCCCCACCTTCGGGCAGGAGGCAGCCGGCAGCTGGCGGCCAGACTGACTGCACGCCAAGCGTGTATCAGATTCGCAAGCCACCATCACTGGCTGCCAACCTGATTCTTCCTATAAATGCTTCATGGGTGTTTAGGAAGTACTCTGGGCTTATGGAGCAAGGTGGAGGTCTCCATGGCTCACGGGTTAGTCCTGAAGCAATAGGGAAGAGGTATGAATGAAAATCACTCAGGGGTCGTCCATTGAAAAGTCAGTGGAAGATCCTCACTTCTGGCCAGCCGGAGCCTTCCTTGAGTGTGGGGCTCCCTGGACCCGTGGGAAGCCTAGGCACTGTCTGTGGCATTGCGGGGGTTCCCACCCTCGGAGCTCCCAGGGGAAACAGACAGGAAGGGAACCGTGCTGATGGCTGGCCACATCTCCGTGCTCCCTCCTGCCCCATGTGACCCTTACTCCTCCATCCCATGTGGGTGCCAAAAGGAGACAGGTCATGGGTAACAAGGAGGAGAGGCAGGCAGCAGGTGGAAATGGCTGACCGTTGCAGGAAAGATGGGGAAAGACCCTGGACAGGTGCGGTGACATCTGGCAGGCAGCCACCAGCACCTGCAGAGCCTGGAGGCTGATGTTACAAACAAGTGTGGCTGGCAGATGACCCCCCGCCCGGCCCCCACTTTCAGGAAATTCTGGTTCTGCCATTTCTGAGTTGTTTCCTGCCTCTGTCTCTCCATCATGGTTGTTGGAGAGACTCGAGCAAAGTGCGTAACCTCCCTGCTATGTAGAGGCAGGTCCTTGGGGGGTGGCTGTAGGCACTGACCATGGAAAACAGGGCTAGGAGGAGGGAGAGGTTGGGGGCAATTGGAGGGGGAGTGTGACTTACTCCTCTACCTGCTGCCCTTCCCACTCAAGCTCTGGAAGCCACAGCTCAGAGAACCAACTTACATTGATGATGGTATCCCCGCTGAGTTCAGTCACAGATTTTATGTTTTTGAAACTTGTCACCAGTTTATTCTCACCCTCCAGCTTCACCACCGTCTGCAAAGAACAGAGAGACAGCCTGTGGGGGAGGGTCCGCGGAGGGAGAGAGACACTTGCTAAGGAGACTGGGCGTCCTGCCTGGGTCTCAGCTTGCAACAAGCAGAATCCTCCCATCCCACCACTCTCATTCTCCCTGTTTCACAGGAGATGCTTTTGCCAATGAAAGAAAAAGACTGGACCTCTTGTCTCTGAATTTTGAATTTCATTATCTCCCGTGTGAGTTAACTATAAGCAAAGGAACCCTCGGCCAGCTCAGACACCAGCCGAAAGGTAAAGTCATGTCAAATCTCAGTGCTCCGAGTTCAGGGAGGGAGGTGGCGATCAGTTGAGTGAACACGCAGCTTACTGTGGTAATATTACTTCTTCTATAGGTTCTTTCCCTTCCCAAACCTTACACATCCAAGAAGAGGTAACTCAGAGATCCAATAGGGAGTAGAAAACACTGGCCAAGGTTGAAATTTGTTTCCAGGTGCAGGGTTTAGTACAGCAGTAAGTCACCCACAGCCCATATCAGAGTGGCTAGGTTGGTGTCCCACTCCTAGTGCTGGTGTCCTACCAGTGTAATACCCTAGGAAGCTCAAGTGTTTGGGGTTCCTGCCACCCCTGTGAGAGTCCTAGATGAGTTCCCGCGTCCTGTCTTTGTCTTGATTTAGCCCCAAATGTTGGGATCATTTTTTGAATTTTTTTTTTTTTTACTTATTTGAGAGGTATAAGTTACATGGAAAGGAACACACATACACATACACACACACACATTTTCCATCTGCTGGTTCATTGGTTCACTCCCCAGATGGCCACCACAGCCAAGGTTGGGCCAGACTAAAGCCAGGAGCCAGGAACTTTCAGATTTCTCACACTGGTGCAGTGACCCAAGCAGTTGGGCCAGGTGCATTGGTAGGGAGTTGGATCAGAAGTGGAGGTGGTAGGACTTGAACTGGCACCCACATGGAATGCCTTGTGGTAGTTTTACCCACAAAACAGGCCCCTTTTGAGAAGTGAACTTGTGGATGAAAGTTTTTTCATGCTCTTTCTCACCTTTTAAATAAATGAAAATAAGTGACTAAAAATGTAAGGGAATTGTCTCCAAAATGGACAATATTTGAAAAGGTCTATGTAAAACCCACAATGACCTTCCCCTTGCCGTGTTCTTGATCATGTCTTCTTCAGTGGAGAAAGCTCCCTGGTCCCTGTGTTCAGTCTGGGAAGGCTGACTGTTTCCATTGTACAGACAAGGGAGCTAAGGCCAGGGGCCCAATGACCATTCCTCCCAGATCTCTTGGTCTGCATGCCTGCCTGGGGTCTTGATATGCTGGTGCTGCCAGTACTCGCTCTAAGATGCATCTCCCTAATAACAGGAACTCTGGGCTCAGCAAGGCCAGTTGACTTAGGGCTTCGTTATGGGTTTTCCCTGGAGAACCACTGAGTGCCGAGCCAGGGAGAATCTGGGGCAGAGTCCTGTTGTGTACCTACTAGTCTTGCCCCTCATTTCCCTCATATGGGAGAGCTCAGATCTGGGGGGGCAATATGTGGTTCCTCATGTGGGAGGGCTCAGATCTGGGGCAGACACGGTCAGAATATCACCTGCCAGCCCCCAGGAAAGAAAAAAAGCTTCCTTGGGTGCTGACTTTGTGCCTCTCCCATCCTATAATGGCTCCAGTGATTACACATCTGTGGTGAGAATGGTGAGAGACAGGAAATGCTGGGTCTGGGTTCAGGGAAAATTCTGGAAGCAGAGGGTGAGTGGAAGGGGCCCCTCCTACCTTGACCTTGCCCATCACAGTGTCCAGCTCACACTCCTCCCCCAAGGTGAACTCGTTCTGGGTCACTTTGGGGCCGGCGGACATGATGAGCTTGAAATGTTTCCCATTCTGCACAATTTCCAACATCATCTTGACATCCTTTGTCTTCTGGATGACATCAGCTGGCACACCTGAGGGAACGGGCCTGAGGCTCAGAGTCGGATAGAGGTGTTAAGGCCACAGTGGACAAAGCAGCCTGTGGCATGGATGGGCAGGGCAGAGAGGGAAGGCAAGAGTGTCCCGCCTCCTCCTGGGGCCACAGAAGCTGGAGGCCTGGGAGCTGTGTGGGCTTAGGTCTCCCACAGGCAAGGTCAATGGCCTGCCTGGCTACTATCTTGCCAGTTAATTGATAAACAGGCTACCCCTGCTCTGGTAGACACCTGCTCCCTGCTCACCCTCTCTTTACATTCAGTCCTCCTTTAACTACTCTGCACTTGGAGCGGAAGCATGTTTCCACAGGTAGAATGCTACGGATCTGATGTCAGAACAAGCTACTTGAAGAAGGGCTGTGCTGGGAAACCATGTTCACCTGTTCCCGCCTTGAACTCTGCAGTCGAGTCTCTTGCCTTGGAAGAGGGCTTTGTGAAGTTTTAGAGCAGGCCTATGCTCCTGCACGAATCGAGGTTCATGAAAATCGCACGCACTGAGAGTGGGAGGGGTGAGAGAATGAGTGATACCATCGCACAGGAAATGAATGCAAGACACACAAGTGATGTGCCCTGCCTACAGAAGGAAGGTACGTGTCTCAGGGGGCCTCGAAGGTCCTCCTCTCCCTGCTCCCACTTTCTCTCCCATAACACACTCAGCCCTCTGCTCCCACGGCTCCCTCCACCTGGAACACATGCCTCGCTTCAAATCCCTCGGTGGACACATGCTCAGCATCCAAGGCTCAGCCTTCCATGCCCCCTCTCCACCACCTTGCTCCCCTCCATGCCCCCCTGAGTGTCACACCCTCTTGTTCCTGACCCTGTGAAGAATAAGGAGTTAAACTGGGCTCTCTGGGAACCAGTGCCTACTGTGAATCCCAACTCAAATGTTCCCAGCTATACGACCTTGGCCATGAGTCCTTCGCCTTCCTAAGCCTCAGAGGCCCCAACTCTGGCAAGGATTAAATGAGGGTATCATAGAGGCAGGGCTTGTTTAGCACACTCAGTACTGACGCACCTCAAGCTACATGTTTTACTACATTTATTTCTTGTCTTGCTTAACTTGTGCCCCCTGGAAATGCAGCTCATCACCATCTGTCTCCCTGGTGTCCTCCCCTTACAGCACCCAGTGTGTGGCTGACCTTGAATCCATATGTGTGGATGGATGCATGCGTACATGCTCGCAGGGTCACCCAATGAAGCACCACCAGACCAGGTCACACTCTAGTTCAATGCTCTTTTCACCTGGGTATGGGCTGATCTTGTCCAGTGAGAGAGACAATAGGCGACCAGAGATGATGGAAAAACACCCCCAGAATTGGGTACAGCCAGACCTTGCCTCCCAGCTCAGCTTTCAGACCTTGGCTAACCAACGCTAAGCCTCCTTGCCATACCCTACAACCTGACGTCCAGTCCAGCACTCACCGGCTGCCTTCATGAAGGCCTCAAAGTTTTCCTGGCTCTGCTGTTGGTACTTGCCGGTGAAGTTCATGGTGGCAATGAGCTTAGTTACCGCTCCGCCACTGACCCACAGCACTGCTGGCTGGGCTGCCCACTGTGGGTTGTTTTATAGGGGGCTTCTCCCCCTTTGAATATGGGTTGCAGGTCAGCAGCCGTTGATTTCTTTATGGCCAGGTTCAAACATTAACTCCTGAGACCAATGGTCAATGATAAAAAGTAAACAAAAAAACAAAGAAAAACCAGAATGAACCCAGCAGAGGTTTGCTCTAATTCAGCAAACATTAATGAGTGTCAATCAAGTGCAAGGCCCTGTGCCCTATAGCCTAAAAGGAAGCCAGTCATAAAAGTACATGAATGTATATGTGTGTATATACATATATGTGTGTATATATATCAAAGAGGTACAGAAATGATATTAAAAGATAAATTTGCTGTGGTGCAAACATTTTGAAATCCATACCTAGTTTTTTCATCATATCCTTGAACTTTTCTAAGATCCCTAGGGTGTGTATCTGCGTGTGTACATACACACACACACAGGTATTGTGGGAATAAATGTGTTGCTATGCATGAGGTACATAGAAAATATCTACAGATCATGAAAAATATGCATGGATTTCAGAATCTTTGCCTCAAAATGAACTTTTTTTTCATGTCCTGTTTCCATGAAATTTTAAAGTACCTGCATATACCTGTATGTGCATGTGCATGCATGTAGATGTATGTGCCTCTATGCATCCACACCCTCATATGTGTGTACATCTGTGAACACACAAACCCCAAGGAACCCCTCCGCACGCACAGCCTCACCTTGTTTACACAACCTCATGACCGTGTCCCATTCTTATCACTGCACGAACTCAGTTTTTTCAGAGTCATCCCCAGCGCCAGGTGCCCTCCTGTACCCGGGACCTTCCTTGGAGGTGAGGGAAGCCTCCCGCCTCCTCTTGGCACCGTTGGACCAGAACACTGCAGGTGGGTGTCAGCCCTGCAAGCCAGGTATGAACCAACTGAGAAGCATTTTGCTAGGTAGAGTCAGGGTAGCAGGAGAAAAAGACCATGGCAGCAGCTGACATGTCTGCATTCCTGCACTGCAGTGCTTCCAGGCACCTGCGGGTGCTCTTGCTTATTCGGAAAGACAGAGAGGTAAGGAATGCCATGGCTTCAGGTTTGCCCTAGGATGAACCCTTGCCTCCTATGTTTGTTCTTATTTTATTTTAACTTGAGAAACAGGCACAGAGTGACAGACACATAGAGAAAAGTGCTCTGCTGGTTCTTCCCCAGATGCCTGCACTGGCCTTGGCTGAGCTGAGGGCTAAAGCCAAGAACAGGGCCCAAAGCCCAGGCCTCCCACATGGATGGCAGGAACCCAACTACTGGAGCCATGACTGCTGCCTCCCTCCTTCTAGCGCTGACAAGAAGCCAGAGTCGGGAACCAGGTCCGCAATCAAACATGGACACTCCAGTGTGGGACAGGGGCATCACAGCTACCAGGCAAATGCCCACTGCCATGCACTCCTGCTTGTCTTCCTTCTCTGTCTGGGCTTGTACTTCAGCCTCTTCCATTGCAGCTCCCGGTCTTTTGTGCCCCAGGCCTCCTCCTCTACTGTGGCGAGAGAGGTCATCCTCACCCGAGCCTGAACTGTGCCACTCCTCCAGGTGTGACCCTCCAGTGCACAGGTCCTACATGGTCTGGGGAGTTAGTGTTGCTCTCATGTCCTGGCCATGAGGACCAACAGCATTTGCTTGCTGCTACCACAGTTATCCGTTTTTGGTTGGAAAAAATGGTTATCATTGCCTAAACTCCTCGTGGGGCTAGGAAGCTTTTTAAAACCCAGCTCTAGCGGCTGGTGTTGTGGCTCAGCGTGTCAAATCACCACTTGTAGCACCACCATCCCATATCAGAGCACTCACCTGAGTGCTGGTTATTCCACTTTTGATCCAGCTTCCCGTGGATACTCCAGGGAAGGCAGCAGAAATTGGCTTGTGTGTGTGTGTGTTTCAGTGTGGTGGGTGTGGTTACGTGTATTTCAATGTGTGTGTGTGTGTGTGTGCTTCAGTCTAAGTGTCTAGATCATGGGGCAGCTTGACTGAGAGTTCAATGGGAAAGGATATGAACCAGGCTGGTAATGCATGACCCAGACCTGGCTCCTCCCTTCCCATCCCTGGATGTTCTTTCTCCTCTGCAAACCCACTCTTTTGAACTCCAGTGCATGCTGAGCGGAGGGCAGCCAATTCTAGTTTTCTCTATTCTTGAACACTTCTCTCCCCTGTCTGGGAGATAATGCCTTATCTATTCCTATTTACAACAGAATGGTCTAGATCACTACTGTTCACTCTTCTCAGTGCCCAGCTGATGGTCTCCCTGCATTGTACCTGGAAGCTCACTGGCTAGGGATGCCTGCTCTTGAATCAGGCAGCTCTTAGGTCCCGGATAGGCAGAAGGCAGGGTGCCAGCAGGTCAGGGTTACAGGTAAACACGTGTGAGGAGTGTAGGACTAACATGGATGTGCCAGCCCAGTCAGGTGGGTTTCATCATTTCTTCCACCCTTACACCTGCCCGCAAAGCTCCAGAATCCAGGAATACTGCTCCAGCCAGGTACCTCTTATCCACCCACATACCCAGTGCCATCCCTGACTAGCAGGTGTTGTTGGTGTGTACCTGCCATGAGATCATTACCTACAAAGCAGTGTACACAGACATTTGGTTTGGTTTGGCTCTCGTCTAACCTTGTCCAGGACCAATGCTTCAAGACCATTGGTCAGGGCTAGGCCTGGAGGAAGCTGGAAGGTTGGATGCTGAGAACTCAAGGCCACTGACACTCACCACACAGCTGAGCACACAAGTGGCTCAAGGGATTACAGGCACATCCTGGGTCCCCTCGCACATGTCTCATGGCAGCCGGGGGCCTAAATTAGACCCTGATAACGGGCCTGAGAAAAGCAGTGGAAGGTGATTTGAGCATTTAGTCTCCTTCCACATACATGGGAGACCAGAATGAAGTTTCTTGCTCCTCCATTTTTCCTAATCCAACCCTGGCCCTTGTAACCATTTGACTGTTTTTCCCTCTTTCTATGTCATTCTGCCTTTCAGATAAATAAGTACATTTTAAAAAGAGGTAGGTCTTATGCAAGGTGATTCGGTCACTGCAGGTGCGGGTCTCAGGAAAGATGAACTTAAACCTTTCTTCTTCACGAATTACTCTGTGTGAGGTATTTTGTTGCAATAAGGAAGTACAGTGAGACACTTCTCAAGATGCTGAAAGAGTTAAAAGAAGGAGGGATTCAAACAGGTTGACATGTAGGCTGGAACTAAGGGGTCGACACCTGCCTCCCCAGGGTTGGGATTGCTGGCTGGTGCCTCTGCTCCTAGACCCAATGAAATGGTCCCAAACTACTGAGATGGAAATGAGGGTAAGGAGCTGAGACACGCTGGCAAATATCTGGGCTAGGGGCCTCTGTAGATCTGACTTGAGATAAAACAGTGAAGCAGATACGCAAATGGCAAAATTGTGATAGCGGAAAAGTTAGCATGTTCTCAAGCAGAGGAGTAGTTCAGACATCTGAGATTCTGGACTATTATTCTCAAATCAGCAGGAAAGATAGGAGGGAAGCGGGGTGGAGGGGTTGATCTAGACACTTGCTAAAGCCCTGGCAAGAGGAAGATTTGGCCTGGTGAGTAAGCAGGAGGGCCTGAGTTAGGGAGCTATTCTCCAGTTGTAACAGAGCAGGTGAGGAGCCATTCTAGATGGGTGAGAGAGAAGGAGCAGAGCTGAAGCCCCTAGGTGTGCAGCTGGGGTCACCACAGGTGTGCTACTGATGAAGATGACGCCAGGAGAAAGGCCTCCTGCTTGCTTCTCTGTTTTGATGCAACTGGCAGTATCTCCTCCCTCTGAACTCCTCTGCTCTAGGTCTACACTCTTGTGACTGTTTGTGTCATTCTCTCTCGTGACCTCCCTAGAATCACCCTCCTTATTCCCACTGGATGGGAAGGCACTTGGTGGGGGAAGGAGGGACGGGAGGATTCATGGCTCTCCCATAGACAGACTCAACTCACCCAATGCAATGGTTTACATATGGGTTTCCCTCCCCCACCGCACCCCAAAGCTGGAAGCTGCGTCCCCAGTGAATGATACTGAGAGGCTTGGGGATCTTTAAGGGGTGGAGCTTAGTGGGAGATGATTGGCAGGTGACTGCTCTTGTGAAGACATTAATGCTGGCCCCTCTGGAGTGGGCTAGGTCTAGCAGGAGAGGATTAGTTCCTGAAAGACGGAAGCTGTCATCGAAGAGCTGGTAGTCTCTTGCCTTCCCTCTGACCATGTGAGCTCTTAGACACGTGCGTCTCTCCCATAAACTCCTGCCATGCAATGCATCTGCCATGTGATGGAGCCAGGGAGTTTGTGCCAAGGACCTGTACCACATCACATGTTTGGGTTTTCCAGCTGTCAGGACCATGAGCCAAATAAACCACCTTCTCAAGCAGCCTTAGCCTTGGGTATCCTGGTTCAGTGACACGAACCAGACTGAAGTGCCAAATGAATAGCAAACCTGTTAGGAAATCTGTTCAGATGGATCCATCAAGGTCAAATCTGCTCTGAGCCATCTCTTTATTAATTCCAGACCTAGGAATGTCTCTATTTTGGAGGAACCTCTGTTGAACCTTGGTCAGATTGCTTCCCATAAGTGTGCAGTCTCTAAAATGCGGGACTGCCTCATACGGATGACACCACACCAACTATTCTATGTAGTTTGTGACCACACCTGGGTCTCAAAGAATGGTGCCCTTTCAGGGCCCCACACGATGGCTCAGTGGCTAAATCCTCACCTTTCAACTGCCACCATCTAGTATGGGTGCCGGTTCGTGTTCCAGCTGTTCCACTTCCCTTCCAGCTTTCTGTTTGTGGCCTGGGAAAGCAGTAGAGGGTGGTCCAAAGTGGTGGGACCCTGAACCTGTGTGGGAGACCCAAAGAAGGCTTCTGGCTCCTGGCTTCGGATCAGCTCAGCTCTGGCCATTGCATCCACCTGGGGAGGAGTGGATGAAAGATATTTTCTCTTTCTCTCTGTATAACCGATTTTCCAATAAAAATAAATAAATCTAAAAAAAGAACAAAAAAGGAAAGGGATGGTGCCTTTCAGGTGTGACTCTGGTCATCACACACAGACCCCACTGGCCCCATTTGATCTGCAACGAAAGGAAGACTCATAGAGCTATTTGAATTCAGATCTCCTTTTGGGTTTCAAACTCTGGTTGAACTCTCCATTTTTTTTTTTTTCTAAAATATTGGGAAACGTGATGAAGGAGTAGAAACACAAAAAAGCCAAATGTCTGTTTTTCATATACAGAGGACTGATCTTTGGTGGAGATTTCAACTTTCAGGAAATAACAATCATGATGTTAAGTCACAGGGACAATGACACAGAAGGACCTGGAGGTTTTCTGGTTTGTGGTGGCATCTGGGCTTCTGTTTGCTGAGTTTTTATTTGTGTCTCTGCACTGAGAAGGCCCCAAGGGATGTTTGTTGAATGGCTGAGTGAACTGATAGGAACCAAACAAACGTTGTGAATTGAACCAGCTGCGGCCTCCTGGCAGGGAGCTCTGGTTATACACACTCCAGCAAGCACTTTGCCCAGAGTGAAGCTGAGGGAGTAATTAAAGATCTACGTGGAAGGGCCTGGAGTCTGGGGGGCCACATGGTCATAAGCATTTCACAGAAATGCCGCCATCCTTGACAGGGGACAGGCTGGGGAACAGAGGACTCCACATGCAGAGTGAGCTTGCAAAACCCACATGGCCGTTCAGTGTGCTGAGGTGAATAACCTTCTCTCCTGATTGGAGTGTGTGGGGGAGGGGGTGCTCTTTGAACATTTGTCCAGCTCTTGCCCAGGGCAGATCTCCTTTGACCACAGATTTTGATAATGTCATTAAATTTCAACTAAATGTTGTTTACTTACACTGCTCCCTAAACCTTAGGGAACTGGAGACTGTGAGACCTCTTTGGCTGTCTAACAGCAAATGGAGGCTCTGTGAGCCATTTCCCAAAGCCACAGAGTGAAGCCCTAGTGTGTTGAGAAAGGGCAGGGTTAGCTGGGAAGACGACATCTGAATGGGGCGTGTCAGGGTCTCCACCCTCACTTGACTCCTTGTCCAAGCATGCGCAGGAGGACATACGCTTGATCCTGATTTTGGCTGAGGGTTTTTTTTTAAATTTTTTTCCTTGAAGTTGGGGAGACTGTGTCAAGGAGACTCCAAATTCAGAAAACTAGAATCAAATAATGATTAGGATCACCAAGACTTACTCATCCCTAAGCACCTGTTGGGCAGGTGCATCCAGTGACTTCCATTTTAGAACTCTGAGGTTCAATGAAGGCAAATGTCTTGCCTACGGCCACATCCTTAACACGCAGCAGGGAACACAGACCTGCTGACAAGATAGGAGCGCTCTTCTATACCTCCTTTTCCATCACCATTCTCAGTGCAAGGAAGACCTGTGTTTTAATCAAGCACAGACAATTCAGATTTGGATTTTTTTTTTTGGAGGGGTGTTATCCTTATTAAATTTGACTACCAGGCCAGAGACTTATAATCAGTGCCTGATGCATAGTAGGTCCTAAACATAGTAACCACTAAGGAACGGATGAATGAGGGTTGCACGTTGCCTCACAAGTTTCTAGACAGTCACCTCTGTTTTTTCCAAAAGCTCCTGCTCTCCAAGATGAGCTGAGCTAGGCAGCAGGGCCCTAGCCGGCTAGGAGGAGCAAGCTCCTGGGTTCTCAGGGCTCCAGGTGCACCCCAGAACCGTGGCTGTTTCTTCGCCACAGACTCTCTTTTGATCAGTGCTCTGTGATGTTGTGCCGAATGCCATGTCCCTGCTGGGACCTGCCAGGACTGGGTCTCCAAGGCCTAAAGTAGAATCCGACCTTGGGGGAGAGACAGAGAGGAAGATCTGTCCACTGATTCACTCCCCAAGCGGCCACAATGACTGAAACTGCGCTGATCCAAAGCCAGGGGCCCAGTGTCTTCTCTGGGTCTCCCATGCAAGTACAGGGTCCCAAGGTCTTGGGCCATCCTCGGCTGCTTTCCCAGGCCACAAACAGGACGCTGGATGGGAAGCCAGGCCTCCAGGATATGAACCGGCCCCTTATTGGATCCCGATGTGTTCAAGGCGAGGATGTTAGCCGCTAGGCTACTGCTCAGGGCCCTCTCAGTCCAATTTATAGGGGAGGCGGTAGCACACATGAGTCAGGAAACCGTCAACAAGCTTGGGGCCTCATCAGCGAAGCCTGCTCTGTGCAGTGCCTGGGGAAAGCGTGGAGGGTGGTGCAGGTGTTCAGGTACTTCCCTGAGCTTCTCAGGAGCAGCCGGGGCAGGTCCTTCCTTCCTTTCTTCTCCTTCTCCTTTGGGGATCCCCCACTTGCTCTGCAGGTTGACCCCGGTCCTCTCCACTGATGCATCCACCAGCGATGTGTGCTGCTCAGATGAGCCTACAGGATCACCTCGTGTGGCAGGCGGGCCAGTTACAGACAGGCATCCCATGCAGTGTGGTCATCACTGCCAAACGTCTTCACAGCTCCAGGGGTGGGGCTGGGCTCCAGAATCCCGCCTCCGTTGACTCTCCAGGGGGCCGAGGAAGTAGTGCAGATTTCCTAGGCATTTTCAGCCTCCCTGACCACAGTTTTCCCATTTGTAAAGGAAGCAGCCACTTACGTGTTTAACCAAGTCACCCCATGTTGGGACTTGGCTCATCTGTTATTAGTTTCCTAACAGTTCATGTCTTGGAGCCGTTGTCCCTAGGGAGAGCAGCAATCCTGCTAGGAGTCAACTCTGGCTGTCTTTTGGCAGTGCTGAAAGGATTCTTGCAGAGTGTGATAGCTTCCTAAAGGACAATGACTGGGGAACCTGGCACCTTGAGACACCTGCTTACCCCATGGGTTGCTTTGTAGAAGTTGCAAGGGCAGAAACAGGAAGCTTGGAGAGTGGGTAACTCATGCCACTTTCTTGAAGCCCATTAGTTACTTCAATAGTTCGTTATCAAATGAGCACCTCCTACTGCTTTGTGTATGGAAGATACAACCAGGAGGCAAATCTTTCCTACCTTCATCAAGTAACTGAGCCTCTGGGAGTGCTGACTGACCCAGGATATCCAGGGTCATAAATAACGGGACAGCCCCACAGCACCCCAAGCGTTTACAGACATGAGAAGCTAGGGCTGTTAGAAAAATAAACACGTCAGCCTGGGCCAGTGGCCCAAACTGCACCCTCTACGTTCAGATCCTAAGAAGCATGGGCTTTCTAGGTAGGTGCAAAACCTTCCCAACAAGCGATCTTGAGTGTGACTGTGCTGCAGCTTTTATCTCCCAGGAGCACCTAAGCACAGAGCTGTGGGGTGAAAGGGCTCAGATCAGCTGGGCAGGCCGGGGTGCTTTTCTGTGCAGGCCTGAGGCTCACAGGCCTTTGGCTGTCTTTGTTGAGTCTAAGGAGACCTTTCCTCTGGATGAGCTATGGCCCATTACGGCTCTATGACCGGAGTCCTAGGCACTTTGCATTAAGTGCTGATTTCCAAGCCTATTCGTACGCAATCAAAGGAGTCGCTTCCCAATCTTTGTAAGGTTAATGGAATCGGTAGCTCTTGAGCAGGGTGGTTAACGGTCACAGGGCCACGTTCTTAGATACAGAGCAGGCGGAGGGCTGCTGGAGCTGGGAGGCGGCTGCCTGGATGCATGTGCTGGCACAGGGCCTTTGAGCACAGCTCGTCCTTCCTCCCAGCTCACGGGCCAGGCCATCTACCTGGGGAGGGAAAGGGCAGTTTAACTGTGGGGCACGCAGCAGAGGACTCAACTGCTGAAGATGTTTATTTTCTCTCATTCTGCTGTCCTCTTATTCCCCATCAGAAGATCCCACAATTAGATCCGTAACTGGGTTCTAGAACACGGCAGAATAAGGTTGCCAACTGTTCTGATATTATGCCTGTCTTGTGTTGTTATTGCTGTTATTTGTGATATAATGAGATCACCTATAATATTCGTTATTATTGTATTTTAACAGTGCAATGTAGATTATTTTGATGGTGTTACTGGTTTCCAAAATTCGGAATCCAGAGACAATAGGCTACAATGTAGGGTTACAAAATATTTATCTCCTGCCCCCTGCCCAGTGCATCTAATTCCAGTAGATTGCTTTAAAAGTTTTTAGGATTTATTTATTTAATCTGGAAGTTAACATTCCAGAGAGGAGGAAAGAGTCAGAAAAAGCCAGAGACAGAGAGGAAGAGATCTTTGACAAGCTGGTTCACTCCCCAAATGATTGCCACAGCCAGAGCTGAGCTGATCTGAAGCCAGGAGCCAGAAACTCCTTCCTAGTCTCCCACATGGGTGCCAGGTCCCAAGAATTTGAGCCATTTTCTGCTGCTTTCCCAAACTATAAACAGGGAGCTGGACTGGTAAGTGGTGCAGCTGGGCCTTGAATGAGTTCCCATATGGGATGCTGGCACTGCAGGTAGAAGATTAATATACTGTGCTACCATACTGACCTCCTTTAAAAAATTAAAAAAAAAAAAAAACAACTACTTTATTTGAAAGACAAAGTGACAGATATATTTAGATCATCCATTTACCGAGTCATTCCCCAAATGCCTGCAATAGCCAATGCTGGGACAAGCTGAATCCAGGACCCCAGAATTCAACCTGGGTCCCCAAGTGGTGACAGAGACCTAAGTACTTGAGCCGTTATTTCTGCTCCCAAGAATGTCCATTAGTAGGAAGCTGGATTGGAAACAGAGGAGCCAGGACGCCAACCAGATACAGAATGTGGGAGTCTCGGGCAGCGTAGTTGTTTGTTTTGTTTTGGGTTTGTTTTTTTTTTTTAGATTTATTTATTTGTATTGGAAAATCAGATCTACAGAGAAAAAAATAGACATAGAGAGAAAGATCTTCCATCCACTGGTTTACTCCCCAAGTGGACGCAATGGCCAGAGCTGAGCTGATGATCCTAAGCTAGGAGTCAAGAGCTTTTTGTGGATCTCCCACATGGGTGCAGGGTTCCAAGGCTTTGGGCCATTTTCTACCTCCCTCCCAGGCAACAAGCAGGGAGCTGGAAGGGAAATGGAGCAGCCAGGACACGAACCAGCACCCATATGGAATCCCAGCTTCTGGAAGGGGAGGATTTAGCCACCGAGCATTTGTGCCGGGCCCTCAGGCAGTGTCTTACCCACTGTGCCAAATGCCTGCCGCCTCCCCGCTCTCCCACTAGACTTCTTTCATCCCTTCATCTGGATACTGAAAACATAAGAGAAGGAAAAGCAGCAGCCTCCTGTGGAGTTAGAAGCCCATGTTTAGGTACGGATGCTTCCGGATAGATCTGTACCCAACTGGGAGAGCACATGCCCTCCGAAACCACTGTCATAGAGCATCATGGAATCATGTAGGTCTGTGTTTCCAACCCACTTCTCCCTACTCCCACCCTCTCCTTAAAACACCCACTACTCTAACCCCATTGAGCAAGGCCCGTGCCCCTCACCCCTGTGCCTGAAGCTCCCCGGGCCTGATCTTGTTTAGCGTGTGATCTACCACATGTGAAAGAGCTGACTTCATTTTCTGGCTTCCCTACTAAGCTCTGAGCTCCCTGCCTCACACACTCTACCATGCGTTTCTTTCCATGTCCAGCACCCCAAATCCCACAGGATGGGGTTCTAAGTCTGCCGTCCAGAACGGGTCTTGTCCTTGCTCCCGCCCCCCAGCCCCCAGGGTCCAGGTCAACCCTGAATGTCAGAGCTGACAGGGACACCTTTTTTGGGGAACATTTCCCCTGAGAGATTATAACCAAGACTATAAAGGACATGGAGGTCCAACACTGGGCAGAATTTCTGCTGATATCCTTCTAAGGCTTTCATTGGATTCTCAGCCTTAACCTGCCCCCGAATTTCAAGAAGACTTGACCTAATTAATGCAAGTCCTCATTAGCTGATGAGAAAACAGAGAAGTGAAGTGACTCGTTCAAAGTCCTCCAGTGAAAAAGAGGCAGAGCTGGAGGAGACCAGGCGTGAGCTGCACCTTACTCAATCCTGTCATGGAATCTAGAGCAGTTACCCAAAGGGGTCCGCCCAGCCCCAGAGCAGGTTAAACACTCAAACGTCTGGGCACGTCCCGGGCTTACAGGGTCAGAGTCCCCGAGGGCACGGCCCAGATGTTGAGCAAGCTCCCCTTGTGATGGGGCACACGAAAGTTCAGGACCCAAACATTAAAGATGACGAGACCCTTTAAGTATTTTTGCTTCTGTTTCTTTTTTTCCCCACATTTTCTTAAATGCTATTGCTGTTTTTAAATCATCCTTCTTTTGCCCACTCACGCCTTTTAGCTTTGTCAACTGATTATTCCCACAGACATTAAGGCTCCAGAGTCTAATCTGGTGGTCTTCAGGTGCCCATCTGGGCAGCCTTGTGTTGTCTCCATTGTCAAGAGTGTTCCCGAGGCATGCCTGACATGTCTCCACTGCCCCTGCCTGTCAGTCTCTCCTTACTAGAGAAGCGGCAAGGGGAGACCCAGCTTCTGGTGTGTCTTAGCCACCCTCCATGGCTGCTCTGAGTCCAGGAACCTTGGGAGCCTCTATAACCTTTTCAATGGGAGCTTGGCAGCCAGAAGGGACTTGGCCATCTCCCACCTTGCAAGGTCCTGTGGTCCAGTGTTGGTTTTCACCCCCTTGTCATGGGAGCCGGAGCCAGGACTCCGGCAGGTATCCTGGTCTGGGATGAGGATGTCCCTAACTGCAGCTTAATTGCTGTGCCAAATGCCCATTCCCCCACCCCTTTTTTTAAAGCAGTAATTCCAATATACTGTGAATATAGTATCCTACATACACTAGTATTTCCTTGTTATTTTAGTCTCTTAGCTCATGAATACTTAGGCCATATGCAAGTTCATGAATTAGGTACATTTTTAAAAAGATGTATTTATTTTATTGGAAAGGCGCATACACAGAGAGAAGGAGAGAGAGAGAAGATCTTCTATCTGCTGGTTCACTCCCCAAGTAGCTGCAATGGCCGGAGATGAGCTGATCCGAAGCCAGGAGCCAGGAGCTTCATTTGAGTCTCCCACACAGGCACACAGCTCCAAGGCTCTGGGCTATCCTCTACTGCTTTCCTAGGCCAATAAGCAGGGAGTTAGAAGGGTAGTGTGGACAAGAACTGGTACCCATATGGGATCCTGGTGCATGCAAGGTGAGGACGTTAGCTACTAGGTTACCATGCTGGGCCCTAAAGTACATTTTTAATCTAGAAAATTCTATTACTGCTCCTAAGTCACTCAACTACACCAGAATCAGAACTAGCAATGGACTTTGCAATAAAACACGCAACAAGCACATTTGACCAACTACTGCCATCTAGTGGCAGTGAGTGCAATCACCTTGGTTTCTGCTGGAACAAAGGGTGGAGCCCTTACAGCAGCAACATCTGCCGCTTGCCTGGTGCTTAGGGATAAAAAAGCACTCCTATTTACTCTTACCTGTGGCTGCAGAGCCAAGTTTCTGAGGCTCAGTCAGAAGCCACACCCTCCACAGTCTTCGTTGGGTCTCCTGACTGGCCCCATCCTCTCAGTGGGGCTGGCGATCGCCTCCTGCGGAACACTTCTCAGTAGGATTGTGCACGTCTTTGTATTTCTCCAGCTATTTCTCAGGCTGTGAGTTCCTGGAGAGTAATGCTCTTGTTTCACACCTTCCTTCATTTGCCTGGAGTTTGGGGCAGCGGCAGGTCCATTTCATCCTTGCAGTACACCTGGGATACACAGCCTGCACTGCAACGTGACACCGTGGTCCAGAATGAACTGCATATACAACTGTGGCTCTGTAAGATTCCATCCATCACCCAGGGGCTGATGCTGAGGCTTACAGGCCAGGCTGCTGCTCATAAAACCATCATCCCCTATGTTACCAATCGGAGCCCTGGTGACCCTGCCTCTGCTCCAGCGGGGAAGGGAATGGTGACAATAGGTAAGCACTCTGCCCTCATGGAATGCCCAGAGTAGTTACAGAGGAAAGAAAGATAGCTAACTGCACCTGCCTCAGAGAGCAGTAAGGGCTGTGAGGATAGAACTCAGGGCTATGATAGGAAATGACTGGGGGATGGAATTGGGTGTGTTCTCAGGGTACCCCCAGACCATTCTGAAGTCACGAAAGCACACCTAACATCTGATTCCCAGAAAGGAATAGTCGCTGTCCAACTTCCAAGAGCCAACACCTTTTTAAGAGCTGTGTGATGATCCGTGGGTGCAGCGTCTCAAGGAGAGATTGTAGGAATCCCACGTAGGGCCCCGGGCACCGGCACTGAATTCTGATAGTGAGGACAATCATTGAGGGTTTGATCACTGGAGTGTTAAGATCATTTGTCCTGCTGGGAGAGAGTACTGTGGGGTCAAAGGGCATAGGCGATATTGGGATGGTGCTAGGGAGAAGTGGAATTAACAGCAAATGGACCACACATTTTGTGGGTACAATCTATGGGCCTTACGGATGGGTTGGATATGAAGGATAGGGAAAGAGAAAGATGCGAATGTCACTGCAGGAGCCCAAGTTACCGAGGGAATGACAGTGCTGTGTGCGGAGTGAGGGAAGAGTGACGGGGCAGGGATGGCGGCAAAGCAGACTGTAAAACTCCTAATGCCAACATGCAAACCCTGCTTTGACTTCAGTCTGCTTCTGTGGGGATGACTAGGCTGGCATATTTTTCTTCCTTAGATGAAGAAAATAGCTTTGAACTTGACACAGACACTTGCACACACACAGGACAATGCTTGGTACCAATCAGGAATGCAAAAAGAAACCGGCACCCAGTCCTAATGGCAAACATCTCTCACATGCACTCCGTTCAGATGGCCAAAGAGCAGACCTGGGAATAAAAATAAGGACACAACTATAAGTACCCTTCTCAGATGTTTTCTGCTTTTAAAAATGTATTGTATTTTATTTTTAAGAAGCAGTATTATAGAGAGAAAGAAATTTTCTATCCCCAAATGGATACAACGCTCAGAGCTGAGCCAATCAGAAGCCAAGGTCCCAGTACTTTGGGCCGTCCCCGACTGCTTTCCCAGGCCACAAGCAGGGAGCTGAATGGGAAGTGCAGCAGCCAGGACATGAACCAGCACCATATGAGATCCCGGCCAATGCAAGATGAGGATTTAACCATTGAGCCATTGTGCCGCCCCCACCCCCTCTTTTTTTAAGCTTGGGATGGTAGCTCTCGAGACATCCCTCTACTATCTCCTTGATCTACAATAAAATACACTTTCTCTTCTCTTTATCCTCACACCTTCTGTTTATTATTCTGAATCAGCACTGCTCACAAGGACCAGATTTCCGGGAACAATCCTGAGCTGCTTCTCGATTGTCCAACAATGACCAAGTCTCTATGGTTTTACTTCTGCTGAACATGTCGTGTGAACAGAACAACACGACCTGTAGCCTTTTGGGGGGTGCTTCCTCCCCTTAGCTCAATGCTCTCAGAGTTTATCCACACCACAGCAGATGTCTGCAGTGCATTCCTCTTAATGGCTGAATAATAGCCCATTGTGTGCTATGGCATATCTTGTTTAGCTATTCATCAATTTATAGACATTTAAGTTTTGGGACATTTTAGCTACTATAGATAGTGTTGCTATGAATGTTCATGTATGTTACTTTTTAGAAAATACTTTTTAAAACTAATTTGAAAGGCAGAGAACAGAGAGGGAGTGACAGAGAGAGAAAAAGATTTCCCATCCGTTGGCTCACTCCCTAAATGCCCACAAGCGCTGGAGTTGGGCCAAATTGAAGTCAGGCATTCCTTCAGGGTCCCCATGTGGGTGCTGGCACCCAGGTACTGCTGCCTTCCCCGGCACGCTAACAGGAAGTTGAATGGGAAGTATAAAGCAGCCAGGACTTAAACTTACATTCTAATATGAAACACAGGCCTCCCAAACAATGATTTAATCTGCTGGGCCACCATTCCTGCCTATTATACGCAATATTTTGTATGAATGTTCGCTTTTGATTCTCCTGGGTATGCGCCTGCGAGTAGAATTGCTGGATCACATAACAATTCTAGGCTTAATGATCTGAGGAACCAACAAATTGTTTTCTGTGTTTATCTTTGACAATGCTTACCTGTTCTTTTTTAAAGTTGTGTTGTGGTTTTTGTTTGCCTTTGAACTTCTCTAGTAACTAATAACATTGGACATCTTAAATGTGCTTATTGGCCATTTCTCATTTTGCTACGGAAATGTTTAACCCCTTTGGCCACTTTGGAATTAGCTTGTCTTTACTAGGGAGCCTTAAGAACTTCTTGCTGTTGCCTAATCCATGGTTACAAAGATTTAAACCTAAGTTTTAAGAATTTTGTAGTTCTACTTTTTTTTTTTTTTTTTAAGATTTACTTCTTTGCTGATTTGAAAGGCAGAGTTACAGGGACAGGGAGACAGGGATAGAGAGAAATCTTCCTTTTGTTCGTTGTCTCCCCAAATGGCCACCAAGGCCAGGGCTGGGCCAGGCCCAAGTACCTGGGTCAGCTGCTGCTGCTCTCCCAGGTGCCTCAGTAGGGAGCTGGAATCGTCACCCATACGTGATACCGCTGTGTCACAATCCCAGTCCTATTCGTTCTTACATTCAGATCTTTGGATCTGCTTTAACCTAATTTCTGCATACGGTATGAGGTAGTGGTATTAGCTCCCCGTTTTCATATGAATGTTCAGTTGTTCAATTACTAGGTGTTGAAAGGTTATTCTCTTCCCACTCAATGGTTTTGACATCCTTTTCAAAAAAGATGGTGTAGCACACTGATCCTCTGCCTGTGGTGCTGACATCCCATATGGGCACTGATTCCAATCCAGTTCCCTGCTCATGTCATGGGGAAGCAGTGGAGAATGCCTTGCCTCCTGCACTCATGCCTTGGCCTCCTGGCTCCCAGCTTCAGACCAGCCCAGTCTCTGCCATCTACGTGGGAGCCCCGGCTTCTGGCCTTGCAGACATCTGGAAAGTGAACCATCAGGCAAGAGGTCTCCCTCCGATGTGGTTTAACTAGCTAGCTACTTCAGGTCGGAGTGAGCTGCAAGTTCCTGCAAACCACAATGCAATGTTATGTCTTTACCTGTCACTCAAAGTCATCCCCATCCCAGGATGTTACATCTGAGCCCTAGAGGGGAGGATGATATAAAAATGTTAGTATTAAGTTCCATGTGGAATTGAAGAAGTATCAGAAAATTTCCTGGATGCTTCAAGAATGCAGTGGTATCGTCAGCAACCCCACAGGAGAGGCCAGTTTGCAGGGTGCTCGCTCTGTTTTGTCAAGGACCACCGCTGGGGGCGCTACTGAGGCACTCACTGTCTTCTCCCGCTGAGCAATCCTCTGGCCCATTCATGTGGATATTCCTCCCAATGGAGCAACACACTCAGGTGAATGTGTGCTTACCATCTCACATGCTGAATAAATGTTGCTACCTCTCTGTGCCCCTTGTGTATGTCTGCACTTAGAAGTCTTGCCTTTGTGTGAGACTAGGGCCTGGTGAAAGGATAAAATTCGTTTATTTTTATTGTTATTTGAAAGGCAGTTTCAGAGAGAAGGAGAAAGAGAGGTTTTTATCCACTAGTTCATTCCCCCAATGGCCAGGGTGGAGACAATCCAAAGCCAGAAGCCAGAAGTTTCTTTAGGGTCTCCCACGCGGGTGCAGGGTCCCAAGGCTTTGGGCCATCCTCGACTGCTTTCCCAGGCCACAGGCAGGGAGCTGGATGGGAAGCAGAGGAGCAGCCAGGACATGTACGAACGCCCACTCGGGATGCCAGCACCATGGGTAGAAGTTAAGCCTGCTATGTCACAGGTGTGGGGGAGACCAGGATATTTATGCCCATAACATTTTTTTTTTGCCTCTCAAATAATAATAAAATTAAAAACTAAAACCTAGTGCCTAACTCCCACGTCAATCACTGTCTCCAACATGGTTACAAAGGAGGTGTGTGGAGGGAGTACTTTTTAATCCTGTAAGAACTAAACGTTGATGCATGGCTCAGCTCAGAACACTTATTGTCCTCCCACAGCCAGCACAGGTTTCCATTGCCTGTGCTGCCCTGCTCTCGGTGTTTCTGGCTGCTGAGTTAAACCTGGGATCACACGGGCCTTCTGCCCCCTTCTTTTTTACTGGAAAGGTAGATTTATAAAGAGAAGGAGAAACAAAAAGATCTGTCTGCTGATTGACTCCCTAAGTGGCTGCAATGGCCAGTGCTGATTTGAAGCCAGGAGCTTCTTCCGGAGCTCCCGTGTAGGTGCAGGGTCCTAAGGCATTAGGCCGTCCTCTGCTGTGTTCCCAGGCCACAAGCAGTTAGCTGGAGCAGAAGTGGAGCAGCCAGGACATGAACCGGTACCCATATGGTATGCCGGCGCTTATGGGTGGAGCAGTAGCCAGTTGACCCACCATGCCAGTCGGTCCCTCTCTGTTTTGGGGAATCAGACAGCACAGAAAGCTTGGGGTCTCTCCTTAACCCCAGAACAGCCAGGAAGTTTTGCAGGTGGGCATGAGGCTGGCACAGGGCCAGCCAGTAGCGCCTCAGGGAAGGCTTGTCCCTAGGGTGGCTATGGAGGCTCATGGGGCTGGTCACATATGCTGTGACAGACTTGGAATCTCAAGGCTTCTTTCAACCGGGGCCTCATTTCCTGCCCTCTGAGATGCTGAAGGACATCAGCATCTGTTGCTGGAGGTCCCTGTGTGGTCCCTGGAGGTCCCTGTGTGGCTTATGAAATCCAGAAGAGACTCTCACTCATTGTATGAACGCAACACGTGCTGCAAAAATCAGGTCATCAGCTAAGGTATGACCAGTCTGCAGTCTGCCTGTCCTTCAACGGCAGCTGCGAGGAGTTGCATGGGTAAGTCAAACAGATGCCAGGTCTGTAACTTGAGAATAAGTAACTTGACAAAAACAGACACCCCAGGTCAGGAGACTGCCCCAAGTGGGAGAGAAAAAAGTGGGGCGCACGAAACAGGCCACAGAGATCTCGTAGAGGACGGCTATATGCTCCCTGCCCCCTGTTGCACCTGTCCAAACTCTGCCACCTCCGTGGACTGGGAGCATGAATGCGTATCCTGAGACGCATGGGCCCACCTAGAGGTCTTTTCGGTTCCAATTCTTGCTTTTTTCATAAACGAATGAATCAGTCCCGTTGTTTTGGAACAGATCTGAGCTTAACAGAAACTGCTGACCAGGCAGGCGCTCCGCGCGAGGCTGACGTCATCTACCCCCGTCGCAGAAACAAGCGGAGTTTGCCAGGCTGGCTCGGGTTCCGCTGGGGCGCACAAGCCAAGGAAGCCAGAACGAGGCGGTCGCCAGGGCGAGCCACAGGACCCGCCTCCCACGCCCCTTCCTCCGCCCCCGGCCGGCGTCGGAGCCAGCCCAGCCGGACGCCCGAGGCCTGCCCGCAGCCGAGCCGTCCGCGCCCCGCACCCGGTAACGACGCGCGCCCGCCCTGCCGTCCTCCGCGCCCGGATCCCCGGCCGGGCCACCGGGGCGCACCGCGCCGCACCTGCCCCTCGCTGGCTCCCGCGCTCGGGGACTTGGCGCCGCGGGGAGGGCCGCGGGCCTGCCGGGCTTTGTAGCTTTGGCAGGTTTCCGCAGCTCCTGATCCCAAAACAGAGTAGCCAGGGGTGGAACCTGAGGCGCACGGCATACCGACCAAAAGGGCTAGACGCCTCTCTCCCTGGCCCAGGGCCTGCGCAGTTTCTACCCAAAGGGGCGTCCGTGTGCTGGCCCGCATCTAACACCTCTTCCGACACCTGTTTCCTTTGCCTCCTGCTTGTACTGGCCAGGTTTTCTGGGAGAACTTTGCTCTGGGTAGGACCCAGACGAGCCAAGTGGATGAAACCATCAGCTCAGTCTGTCGGGGGACCCTGGTTCTCTGGCTCAGCACCCCCTGTCCTGGGCAACAGGTTCTTCCAGGCTTCTATCTGGTTGACCTCAGCTGGAATCCGAGGACGTGCACAAGGGTGGGAGGTTGGGAGTGAGGGTGGGGCACATTCCAGGAACCCTGTTGTGACGCCAAGATCCGCAGATGGGCCATGTATCCACCGGCACGGTGCACATAACCCACTGCCATCCTCCCATGGCTTTCACCATCTCTAGATTAGTTGGCCACACCCAGTACCATGTCCGTTAAAGCTGTGGGCATCCCGGCACTGTTATTGTGACTGGAATGCAGGGGGACGTATTTTCCATCTTCACTTGGATGTGGGGTCCAAGGATCGGGAGGACTCCGTGGTTCTTTGTTGCTTTGTCCCGGGAATGTTGGTCCTGCCAGACCTTGGACAAAACAGGGACTCATCATTGCCCAGAGAGGAGAACAGTCAGGCCAGCTCCTTACACTGGCCAGTGCAGAGCCCACAGACCCCCACCCTTTGTTTCTGGGCAGCTGTCCACATCTTCCCTAAAGTGGGGGACCCAGCGAGCCAGAGGCCCTGCCCTCGCTCCTTGCAGCAGCTCCATGCAGCCCAGATGTCACGTTGTTTTTGTTGTGGTCCTGCCAGGTGGCATGGCCATACTCAAGGTCCTGGGCTGTTGGCACTGACTTTGACCGTTGCCACAGAAACCCTCGTCTTCACTGAAGGCACAGAGAGGCCTTGGCCATGACCTTGGCTCTGCTCACTTTGTGAAACCTTGTGTCTTCATTGTTCATTCAGTGGGGCTGGCTTTGGGAGCCACCCTGAGTTCTTTTTTTTTTTTTTTTTTTTTTTTGCTGTGGTCTCCTATGCTGGGTGACCACATGTCCCAGTTATCAGAAACCATTCTGGCTCATTCCAGGGTTACAAATATTCCTTCACATTGGAAAGATTCATGATGTGAATGATTAATCTTGTCTCAGTCTAAATTGGGTGCACTTGGACTTGTAAATGGCTGAGTAGGGACCTGGCAGCCCACATAGGACTCATACCAGGTTCGTGGGTGCCAGTGCCAGTCTCAGCAGCCAGAATTTCTCTAGCTCAGTACTACTTCTCGCCTTTTCCTTTTTCTCTCCTCTCCTCTCCTCTCCTCCCCTTCCCTCTTCCCGCCTCCCCTCCCCTCCCCTCCCCTTCCCTCCTCTCCCTTCTCCTCTCCTCTCCTCTCCTCTCCTCTCCTCTCCTCTCCTCTCCTCTCCTCTCCTCTCCTCTCCTCTCCTCCCTTTCTGTTTTTTTAGAGATTTATCTATTTCTGTTGGAAAGGCAGATACCCAAACAGGAGGAAGACAGAGAGGAAGAGCTTCCATCTAATGGTTCACTCCCCAAGGGCCACAACAGTTGGAGCTGAACCAATCCGAAGCCAGAAGCCTGGAGCTCTTGTGGGTCTCCTTGGTACAGGGTCCCAAGGCTCTGGGCCATCCTCCACTGCTTTTCTAGGCCACAATCAGGGAACTTGATGGGAAATGGAGCAGCAGGGACTCAGACCAGCAACCGGTTGGGATGCCAGTGTTGCAGGTGGAGGATTAGCATGTTGAGTCACCACATTGGCCCCACTCCTGCCCTTCTTATAGTGGGGAAGCACCAGATGGTGCTGTGTGTCCCCAGAAGCAGGGATTCCCCTCCATCCTCTGCCCAAGAGTCCAGGCTGATCCTGAGAGCTTCGTTGATTTCACATTCATCCCTAGAGCTAACTGAGGAGCTTCCAAACTGAAGTACCTAAATGCACCAGCGTGGTCCAGAGAAGAGCAAGCCAGCAGTGTTGCTCCTTGACCTGGCACCCAGCTCCTGCAAACCCAACTGATAAGGATGTGTGACCAAGGTTAGGTCCAAGGTCCCTGTGCTCCCCATGCAAGAACCAGAAAGCTCAGAGTCCATGCAGGCCCAACTGGCCATGACAGGAGCATTCTAAGGACAACGTGGCAACACGTCTAGAGTGTTCTAGGATTTCACTGGAGGGGAGAGACTAGTTACCAACCAGGATGGCTAGCTACCCTAATGTGCTTGGGACTGAGTGGTTTCCTGGGATCAGTTTGAAAAGCAGGTCAGTCCTGTCTTGGTGCTGGCTGCACCTTAGTTTGCCTCAGGAGTGAGTCTCAGTTGACACAGCTAGAATCTCAGGGAGGTGCATTTGTTGTTGTTGTTTTAGCACTTCCAAATTGATGTAACAAGCTGCCAAAGTTGAGAAGGCTACAGGCAGTTCCCCCAGGTAATTCTCAAAGGGAGTTGTCAGCTGAGCAGAAGTGGACCCTGACACCACTGAGATGGGATAGGAGCAAGTGTGTCAGTCTTCTGCGTATCAAAAGGGACATGGCAGTGGCGTTGCCTCTTAGGCCGTTGTCTTGTCCCATGCTAAGGCTAGCTTCCTCTCCAATAAGAGGACCAAGCTTTGTCTTCTCCACCATCTTTCTCCCAGCTAGGTAGTGGGACAGCAAAGCTGCCTCATCTGGGGAGGCATTAGGATTTGCACAGTTCCAGGTGAAGCTGGTGTGAGACTTGGAGATGGGCAGGGCCCCTCCCCTGTGAGTGGTTGGACCCAAGGCTGGTTGAGGGAAGCTGTGTGTACCTCAGCTTTGTCTTGTGGGGTACTGGTGGCTTGGAGAGCAGGTGCTTCTTTGCTGTCCCCTCCAGGATCATGTGGTACATTAGTACTCGAGGGATCTCCCCTCGGGTCGACTTTGAGGGGGCCCTCTTCTCTGGCTATGCACCTGATGGCGGCCTCTTCATGCCCGAGGAGCTCCCATGCCTGGACAGAAAGACCCTGCATGCGTGGAGCACTCTGTCTTACAAGGGCCTGGTGAAGGAGCTGTGTGCCCTCTTCATTGGCCCGGAGCTCATCCCAAGGGATGACTTAAATGGTGAGTAGTCCCCTCCCCCAAGCCAGCCCTCACACAGTTGAGAATCCGCTGCCTATTCTCTAGGAAGTCTCTAGTGACTTTTCCCAAAACGAGGGGAGAACTGTAGATTTAGAAATATCCCAGAAGAGTTCCCAGTTCCTTCCTCCAGTGTGAAGGATGCTGAAATAGTCTGCAGAGAGCCTCTTTATTTTTGAAAGAACTTCTTCAAGACCACTGACGGCATGATCTTGAACTTGAATGTTGAGTGTTTCATTCCTGCATATAAAGCACTTGGGCCTCCAGAGTGCCATCTGATTTTCTCTTAGCATAGACTGATTACAGTTTTGTTTCTTTGAATGGTAATTCTGGAAGAGACTTGAAGAATGTTCTGAACCAGCTCAAACTGCAGTGTGCCTGTGGATTGTTGTTGGGGTCTTACTGCAAAGTAGATTCTGACTTACGAGGTCTGGGGAGAGACAGAGCAAAGACTGGCTAATTCCCCAAATGGCCACAATGGGGAGGGCTGAAACCAGGGGCCAGGACTTTCTTTTGGGTCTCTCACATGGTGCAGGAGGCCAAGCATTTGGTCCATCCTCTGTTGCTTTGGCAGTTGTATTAGTAGGGATCTGATTCAGAAACTGAGCAGCCTGGGACTTGAATCAGTACCCATTTGGGATACCAAAGTTTCAGACAGCAGCTTAACATGATATGCCACCATGCAGGTTCACAGATTTTTTTTCTAAGTTTATTTATTTGTAGTTTTTAAAATGATTTATTTTGTTTTTATAGGAAAGCCAGTTTTACAAAGGAGAGACAGAGATAAAGATTTGTCCGCTGATTCACTCCCCAAGTGGCCACAATGGCTGCTGCTGCGCCAATCCAAAGTCAGGAGCCAGGAACTTCTTCCAGGTCTCTCACACAGGGTCCCAAGGCTTTGGGTTGTCCTCGACTGCTTTCTCAGGCCACTAGCAGGCAGCTGGATGGGAAGAGGAGCAGCTGGGACATGAACCGGTGCCATATGAGATCCTGGCACACACAAAGCAATGATTTAGCCAACAAGCCATTGCAGTGGGCCCTACTTATACTCATAAATAATATGCAGTAAGATAAAAACTAGTGTTGTTTTTGTTTGGTAGCAGGAAATAAAAACTCAGAATTCCACTGGTGGAGACCTTGAGCACAGAGCTAATGTCCAACCTGACTCTTGCTCTGCCTCCCGCACAGATCTGATCGACCATGCCTTCAGCAGATTCCGTCACAAAGAAGTGGTCCATCTGTCCAGGCTGAGGGACGGGCTGAATGTCTTGGAGCTCTGGCATGGGGTCACATACGCATTTAAGGACCTGTCCCTGAGCTGCACGGCGCAGTTCCTGCAGTACTTCCTGGAGAAGAGGGAGAAACATGTCACCGTGGTTGTAGGTGTGTGTCGTGTCGGGGCCCAAGTGGCAGAGTGCCATAACACCCGGGCCGTAGGGTGCCCACCCGCAGGACTGAGCTGCCCTCCATGGAGTCCCTCGGAGACTGGTGCCTTCTCGGGCACATTAACAGATCAGAAGTAAAGCAGCCAGGACTCAAGCTGGTGTTCATATGTTGTGCTGGCCTTACAGGTCGTAGCTTACTCTGCCTGCCATGCACCAGTCCCTGCGTAAGATCTAAGCCCCAACCTCCAACTATTTGAAGCAAGATGTTTACTGCCAGCATCTGTGTTTCTCTTCCCATCCTTGTTCTGAAGAAGAGGGCTCCCCTTTCTGCTCATCCAGGAACTTCTGGGGACACAGGGAGTGCTGCCATTGAGAGCGTCCAAGGGGCAAAGAATGTGGACATCATTGTCCTGTTGCCCAAGGGTCACTGCTCCAGGATCCAGGAGCTGCAGATGACGACAGTGCTCAAGGACAACGTCCACGTGTTTGCGGGTGAGTATGTGGGTACCCCCACGTGGGCTTTGTTTTTCTAAAATTATCAGGTGAAAGATTTCTTCTCTTTAGCAAACACACACACTTGTTCTGAGTTTCAAGAAGACACTGGATTTGGAATAAATCAGTTCTGTTTGTAAACAACACTATCCAAATTGCTCTTCTTTCTGGAGCTTCCTGGTATGGCTTCAAGGCAGATGTATTATTTAAGTAGACATTCATTGTTTGTAGCTATGAATTATTTCCACTTAGAAAGTAGGGGTGGACCACTGGATTATTGTGTGTGGTCACGGGTTGGGTTTATAAAATCATCAATGTCATTGTCTTTCAGTCATCTCAGGCTTAGAATGAGCAAGGGCCTAGTATTCAATGATGGTATTCTTTGGGATGCTTTTGACTGACAGTAACAGAAAACTGAGGGTGACCAGGCTACACAAGAATATTTTGCAGCTCTGTAGCTGGGATGCAGAGGTGTGGTGTGTTCTCAGTTACTGATTCTGTGTCTCAGCATGACCCTCAGGAACTTATGTTCCTCCCATTCTCTGCTCTGCCTCCCCCAATCTTAAGACTACTCAAGGTAATTAAATCTGTCTCCTCCTGTGGCTCTTGCCTGAATTTAGTGGGGGAAAAAAACGGGGCATGAGGTAGAATGCCAGTAGGTCCCAATGATCTGAACTTAGAAGCAGGCCCATGTAAGAGCCAACTCTTAGTCCCATGGAACTGCCAGGCATTAATTGGGTTAGTTTAGCAAAGGAACAGGGTCGCCGCGACTGCATCAGGCCATGTGAGGTGCACATGTGGATCAGGGGTCAGCTCCCTGGCCCCACTGCTGCTACACAGTGGTGAAGGACAGAGTGATGAATGACCTAAATGCCTAAATAGGTGATTGGTCCAGTGAATTTCAACCCCTTCTTATACAAATGAGGATCTATTGGTGAAATAAACCCGGCTATCAGATAAAATTTAATATTGGCTTGGTTGTTGGCTGACTTAGTCCTGAGGGTGGAGTGGGGTGTATATAAGTTAGACTAGTGGGCAGTTAATTCACCCACAAACTTCTTCGATAATTCACCTAGAAATGAAACCGCTGTACATACTTAGCATCAAGGAGGGCAATCTTGCCTATGTAAGCTTACCTAGCATACAGGAGTGAAGGGCAGAATACACCTGCTGTGGCCTGAATGAGGCTGAGAGGGCCAACCATGTGGGAACAATGACTGTTGGTACCCTAAGTTCTGTCCAGTCGGTGAGTGCAACATCGGCCTCCTACTTCTCATTCACCGTCAGGTGAATACCTCTTTGCCCTAGGCAGAAAAGTAGGGAGAGAAGGCAGGGAATAATAAGAGAAATTCTTTCCCTAAGATCCCAGAAGATGAATACTTTTTATCATATTTTATGTCCTGATAGAAACATTGGAGATGGTTCTAGCTACATCTTCTCTCAAGCAAGAGCAGGTGTTCCGAGGAAAGATGAGTTGCCGCAAAATTTTTTGTTTTTTTTAAAGATAGATCTATCTATCTATCTATCTGTCTATCTATCTATCTATCTAAAAGGCAGATTTACACAGAAGGAGAAACAAAGAGAAAAATCTTCCATCTACTGCTTGACTCCCCAAATGGCGCAATGGCCAGAGTTGCTGATCTGAAACCAGGAACCAGGAGCTTCTTTCAGATCTCCCGCATAGGTGCAGGATCCCAAGACTTTGGGCTGTTCCTCCACTGGTTTCCCAAGCCACAAGCAGGGAGCTGGATGGGAAGTGGAGCAGCTGGGACATGAACTGGCACCCATACGGCATCTCAGGGCTTGAAGGTGGAGGACTAGCCAGCTGAGCTGAGCCCTCCTCAAGGTGTTTAAGGTTGAGTCTAGTAAACCTGGCCAGACCTGGAAAGTGAAGCAGCATGAGTGGGTGAAGGTCCCAGGATGCTGGGCTCAGCCTGCAACGGCCTGTCCCAAGCAGGAGCTGGCCACTGCAGGGGTGGGGTTCTTCCTGCCCCCTGAAATCTGTAACCCCCCACCCATGTCTCCCGACAGTGGAGGGAAACAGCGACGAGCTTGATGAGCCCATCAAGGCTGTGTTCGCCGACGTGCCTTTTGCCAAGGAGCACAATCTGATGAGCTTGAACTCTATCAACTGGTCCCGGATCCTGGTGCAGATGGCCCACCACTTCTTTGCTTATTTCCAGTGTGCAGCCTCCTTGGACACGCACACTTTGCCCACCGTGGAGGTGGTTGTGCCAACAGGGGCTGCTGGGAATGTCGCAGGTAAGCAAATCGGGGCCTTTCCTGAAAAACACCTGCTACCCTCCAGCTGTCCTTTGGCTGCAGTGGGGAAGGGAAGTTTTGCCGGAAGACTTCACCCCCTAACTTCATGGGGGAACATCTTGGGCTCTTGGCTGCAGAGTGAAGTCACAGATTAGCTCCTGTGAGTTCTGACAGCCTGACCTGGTGCCTCACTCACTCAACCAAGTGTGGGTGGTCGAGGTGAAGGGTTAGTTGCTGTGCCTGGCTGGCAGTGCGCTATCCCAGAAGTATGGACTTTAGTCCTTGCCCTGGGCAGCCACCCGCTGTGAGGGCATGTGGCTGGATTGACACAAAGTGTTCCCACCCTGGGACACCTATACCCATAGCCCAGACACTGTGAGGCAGAGAGATCTGGACTTAGGATTGTGGCCCCAGTTCTGTTCCTCCAACTCGCACCCCTTACTAGCTGAAGGGCTATGGGGTGGTCCCTTAGGCTCAGCTCCTCAGCTGTAGATGGAAGGAAGTTACAGGGCTTATCACATCCCTCAGGACTGCTGGCAGGTGTGAATGCCTCTGAACTTTGAAAGGCTAAAGGGCTGCGTGGCTGCCTGGCGTTAGGATCATTTCCTTGGACAATAATTAACGTTGTCACCCACTTACTGAGCTTCAGGCACCAAGCTAAAAATTTTGACATGTGCCACTGAAGAACGCAGCGCAGTTGCAGTTGTCCCTTGGCACCCATGGGACTGTCTTCCGCTGTCTGTTGGCCTCCTGCTGAGTGAACTGTGAGTTCTTCATAGAGGCAGGACCAAGTCCTTTATCAAATGCTTCATTTGCAAATATCTTTCCCATTCTCAGTTATCTCTTCAACTTGTTGAGATCTGGAAGCCCAAAAAGCCTCAAAAGACACAGAAGTTTCTTAACATTAACAAAATCAAATTCACTTGATTCTTTTCTGTTTCTAAAATAACCTGTCTTCTTCCCCTTTTGCACTTAGCGGGGTGCATTGCTCAGAAGATGGGGCTGCCCATCCGCCTGGTGGTGGCAGTGAATCGCAATGACATCATCCACAGGGCGGTCCAGCAGGGGGACTTCTCTCTGTCTGAGGCTGTCACACCAACCCTGGCTTCAGCTATGGACATTCAGGTGGGCCTGTGGGGTAGGGTGGGCAAGGGCAGGCAAGGCTTGCCTAGCTGCTGGCTGGGTGGAGCTGGAGCTTGACAAGGCTGAGATCTGCATACCACCCCCTGCCCCGGGGACTCTGCCTGTCCACCCAGGTTCCCTACAACATGGAGAGGATCTTCTGGCTGCTGTCTGGCTCCAACAGCCAAGCGACAAGAGCACTCATGGAGCAGTTTGAAAAGACACAAAGATTGACCCTCCCTAAGGAACTACACAGTAAGGTCAGTTACTACCCAACCAGTTCAGAGAAAGGATACGGCCACGTCCAAGGGTAGGGGGTGGAGATCTGGTTGAGGGCAGAGGGTACCTGCTGCTTGATTAGCTGGCGTGAGCTGGGTGCTTCCACAGTTAGCGTAGCCGGGCACATCTACATGGCAGGAGGAAAAGCAGAAGGGAGCATGCTCCAACTGCTTGAACCTAAGCCAGTGGCAAGATGTTGAGCCTGCTTCATGAACTCTGTGCCTCAATTTGCTCAGCTGTAGCCTAGGGTAATAGGAATGTCCACCTCACAGGGCTGTGCGACTAGAGTCAAATAATGCATTAAGACACTTTGTAGAAAGTGTAGTGGCATAGGGCTTGTCAGTAACTTTTACAAGATTTTGCTATTGTTAGCTTGTAACAGTGCAGCTGGACAGCTGGGAGCTGCTTGGTCCAGCCAGCATGAGCAGAAGCCTCGGTGTGTTGAGTTTTTTGTTTGTTTGTTTGTTTGCTTTTGTTTTTTAATTTCCTTGGAGTGCTAGGGGTCTAATTTGGAAAGGTTGCTTTTATTTTAATGCCATCTGGTGCTGGTTATTGGTATTTTATGTTTAAAAAGTAGGATTTGGGGGACTACCAAGAATTTTTCTCTAACATATTCCATGAGATCTTCTGGTTTGGATTTATTTATTTATTTGAAAGGCAGAGTTAGAGAGAGAGAGAGAAAGAGAGGTCGATCTGCTGGTTCATTCCCCAAATGGCTATAACAGCTGGGGTTCGGCCAGGCCAAAGCCCATAAAGCCATCCCTGTGTGCATTCACTGGCCTAAGGCCTTGGACCATAGTTTTCTGTTTCCCCAGCACATGATTAGGGAGCTGGATCAGAAGTGGAGCATCCAGGACACCAGTCGTGACCTGTATGGAATGCTGGTGTCACATGTGATGGCCTAATGCCAGCCCCTTTTCTGTTTTTGTTTTATCAGTTATAGGGTTTATTTGTTTATTTGAAAGGTAAAGTTACAGAGAAGGAGAGACAGTAGGTCCTCTGCTTCGCTCCTTCCCTGGCTGCACATTTAGGGGACACCCCCTTTGCTGGAATGCCCTTCATTCATTCCCTCATTTATTCATTCATTCATTATAAGCCAGGACCTATGCCAGGTACTGGACATAAAAAGAGAAAATCATGCCTCTCTTTTGTGAATTCTAATGGGGAAGGTGGCAGTACAAAGTGTTTCTAACATTACATGGTCTCTGTGACAGTCACATACATATGCAGGATGTTTGCTTACTGTAAAGCATGCAATACACTTTCAGAGATTATTTTCATCTTTTTTTTTTTAAAAAAGATTTATTTATTTTGGACTGAAAGTGCAGAGTTAGAGAAGGAAAGAGAGAGAGAGAGAGAGATCTTCCATGCATTGATTTGCTCCCCGAATGGCTCATTGGCCAGAGCTGGGCCAGTTAGAATCCAGGAGCCATGAGCTTCGTCCAGATCTCCCATGTGATCGTAGGGACCCATGGACTTGGGCCATGCTCTGCTGCTTTCCTGTGCATATTAGCGGGGATCTGGGTTGGAGGTGGAGCACCTGAGACTCGATTTGGCTCTGATGTGGGAAGCTGGCACCACAGGCTGAGACTTAACCTGGTCTGACACCATGCCAGTCCCCATTTTCAAAGATTGATCAAAGAAGGCAACCACACCAGGGGAGGATGGAGAAAAGAGTCTTGCTTTTTGAGAGCAGCAGGAAAACTTCCTGAGGAGGTGCTGCAGGAGTTCCCACCCCCAGGAGTAATAATAGAGGCACCATGGGACCTGCTCTGTGGTGTAGCCAGTGAAGCTACCTCCTGAACATTAGCACTGGCTCATGTCCCAGCTGCTCCACTTCCCATCCAGCTCCCTGCTAATGGTTTGGGGGAAGCAGAGGACGGCCCATGTGCTTGGGCCCCTGCATCCATGTGGGAGACCCTGAAGAGGTTCCTGGCTTTGACCTGACCACTGCAGCCACTGGGGAATGAACTGGTAAATGGAAGGTATCTCTCTCTGTAATGGTGGCTTTCAAATAAATGAGTAAATCCTTAAGACAAAGCAAGGCAAAACCAGGCCCCAGAAATATGTGAGTGCCTCTACCCTCTAGTTGAACAAGACTATATAGAGATGTGCTGCCTACCCTCAAAACTGGCCACAACCCCAATTGCCACCACTCTGACCCACTCAGCTCTCAGAGGCTGTGACATCTGTGTCCGTGCTGGATGCGGCCATCACCCAGGCCATGCGCCGCTGCTGGGACGAGAACCAGTACTTGCTGTGCCCGCACTCAGCCGTGGCTGTGAGCTACCATTACCAGCAGACAGACGGACAGCAGCCCAGGTACAGGCCCTGGAGTCTGGCTCACTGGGCCCCTCTGGGGATGTGGGCGAATGGCTTTAGCAGGTGTGCAAGGTGCTGGGTGGAACTGGGTCCCGAAAGAAGGAGCTGGACACACCTCCCAGCTCAGCTGGGGGAGGCGGTGGTGGAGCTAAACACCAGCCACCTGAGCAGTCAGCTGACGCGCCTCCCTTGCCCTTCCATTCCCACTCCTCCCACGTCACCCCACCCCAGCCCCATCCTCTTGCTGCTCTGGTTCCCATGGCACCCTCTTCCCCAGCAGCATTGCCCGCTGCTGCCTGGCACCTGCGTCTGCAGCGAAGTTCCCTGAAGCTGTCCTGGCGGCAGGTCTGAGCCCCGAGACTCCTGCCGCCATCCTGGCCCTGGAGCAGAAGGAGACGCGCTGCACCCTGCTGCGGAGAGCTGAGGACTGGACGCTGCGGCTTCGCTGCACCATCGAGGACCTCAGCCGGAGGTGGAGTGGTGGTGCCCTGCGGGTCGCCCAGTAGCCAGCATAATGTTATGGCCTCCTCCAGGCTCTGTGTCGTGAGGACGCGCACCCTCTGCCTCGGGGGCTGGTGCTGGCCAGTCAAGGGGAGTAGGGAGGGGTGCTGTTCTGCTGGTCTGGCCTCAGCTGATTTTGCTCTGTTTTCCTCGCTTCCCCATGTGCCCAGGGGCTTTGGAGCCCGGGCCTGGCTGGAGCAGGGGAGGGGGCTGCTCTGCTAATACAGACTTGGGACTCACCATCCCTGAGCCCCTTTCACTGCACTCCAAAACCAGATCCAGCAGTCATGGCACAGCCTGTTGGAGGCTTCCAGTGCCTGGAATAAAAGAGCTTGTTTGTTATGGAGATGAAGTGTATTCTGTGAGCAGGTTGCCCCATAGCAGTGCCGAGGGGTGCAAAGCCTGGGCAAGTGTGAGGGTGTCCACAGGTGTTGAGGTGCATAGCACCAAGTAGAAGCCTGTTGCACAGACAGGGAGCACCCCAGGAACCAGTACTGCGTTTGAAGCTTGTTTGGATGCCAAGTTACAGATGAGCAGCAAACGATGTCAAAGCAAGGCTCTCCCGAGAAGACAGGGGGAGGCAGGCACCTGGCCACTAGAGGTCAGGATTGTCCCCTCTGAGGGCTGCTGAGAAATGATCTTAACAAAGGTGTCTGGAATGCAGAAGCGAGTTCTTCCACGCAGGTCTGAGGGCTCAAGGTTTGAAAACTCTGGTTACTGGAGTGGGCCTGTGCTCGGTGCTCCCTGCCTGCCTCCCAGTGGAACCTGCCAGCCCATGCTGTCCCAGGGCAGTTGTGGGAGGACCCCTGGGAAAGCAGAAGCATAGCTTTTGGCATCAGGGGAAGGTGGGATGGTAGGTCCTTGGGAAGGTGGCAGGAATGTCCCCCGGAATGCCGGTAGCCTTCGCTGGCTCAGTGTCTGAAACGCTGTGGTACCACTGGTGGCAGAAACTGTGGGGACCATGAGCCATATTCACCACAAGCCTGGTGCTGGGGCTCACCACACTGCAGGAGGCCCATGAAAAGGTTTGGATGCATTTATTATTTTTTGATGAGGTGGGCTTTATGTCATTTATTTTAGAGGCATAAACAAGAGAAATTGTCCTCTCCTAGATGCCTACACCAGCTGCCTGGGCCGGATGCAGCTGGATCTGGGATCCTACTAGGGGTCTCGCACCTGCGTGTGTTGGGGGTATTATTGCCTCCTACGTACTGGAGCCACAGTACAAGGTGCTCTTGGGTGCTGGAATTGGAAGCTGGGACTGGAACCCAGGTGCTCTGATATGCCTCCGGAGGTCAGCTTTACTTTGTGCCAGACACCATTCCTTGATTTAAATTAAAAAAAAAATTTTTTTTTGATTTTTGATGATGTTTACATAGTTGATTTGTGTGCGAAGGGTCGAGAATCAGGGGGAAGTGGATGGGACCCTTGTTTCCAAATTTTCTTTTCCTTCTTCCTGTATCCAGGGAACAGGGGAGAGAATTGGGAGAAGCCACACCCAGCCTCCCTACCGCCTCAGTACCTGGAAATGGGGAATGGCCACCCAGTGTCATCCCAGGAGCACGCGCCGAGGGTTCTACTCAAGTGGTTTCAATAGTTCTGGAATGCTGTCAATCTCACTGATCCAACAAGGATAAGGAAATTCTTCCAAGGTCCATTGGCTGACATAATCCACCTTACGAGTCTCTGTTCTACCAGATATTTGCTGTCAATGAGGATGGGTTTCATTTGTGACATTTTCAAAACTGAAATTTTATCATAAGTAATTTGGCATAGAATTAAAGCTCTAATGCACTGTTATTTCAAGGTATACAAAGTGTTTTCATATATTAAAATAATTCTTGTGAATGAGAACACTTGGTGGGATATACAAAAGAGTTCCAAACAAGGGTATAGAAACAATTGACAGGTCCTGTAGATAAGCTCAATACCTCCTCCCTTATCCTATGTGACCCTCCATCTATAAAGCCTGATGCCACTAATAAGATTTAACTATTGACCATCAGTCATAGTCCACGTGTTATTGGCTCTGTGCACCAAGTCTATCGCTGCTTAACAGCGACACCACCTCCCATTCAGCTCAGTGGATGTTGAAGCCTAGCTCCATCCAACCAACCCCTCTCTCCAGCCCACACTGATGTCAATGGTTACCACCACCTGTCTAGCCAGGCCTGCGCCCAACCCGGTGCACCTGGATGGAAGATGATGCTGTCGGAGAGAGAAGACCACCCTCTGCTCTCCAGAGGCCTTGGTGGAAATCAAACAGCGGACACCTTGGCCTTCAGCTGTGAGCAAACACATCTCTGCTGCTGAAGCCCCAGAGTGGGTTACAGAAAAATCCACACTGGGTCTCTACAGCCCCTCCTGCTGGTTCTGTCCCAGCTCTCCCAGGGAAGGCAACAGCAACGCTCTCCATCTCATGCTGGGGTCATCCCTGAGTCCCTCATTTTCTGACTGTGATTGTAGACAAGCCATGGCCTCCATTACTCACTGGTTGTGTGGCCCTGACCTCTATCCACTCACTGCTGTGTGGCCTTGGGTACATGACCCAACCTCTCTGGGCGTTACAGCCTCATGAGGACCCCTTCTGTCGTCATTGTCCTTGCCTTACTTTCCCCTTCGGCTCACCACACTGGTTGGCACGGAGGACACAAGGCTTGTCTAAGTGCTAAGAAACTCCAGCGCCGCCCAACTGGCTCTCCTTGTTAGCTCAATTATGGTCTATGCTGCGCATTTAGTACTCTAAGCTATCCTTTGCTTGTTGCTAATTGCTGTGTGAATGAGCCTTATCTTGTCTGGGGAGTGTCTCCCCCTGGGGGATAAAGGCCCTGCAGTGCTGTGGCCCAAGCTCCAGGCACCCTGGGGTCTCTGGCTCTGCTAACAGGGTTGTGATGCCGCTCTGCGCTCTGCCGTGGTTCTGTTAGCCTACCTGCCTTGCTGGCCTAGTGATGGTGATGATGGCAAGATGCCCTCGCCGTCACCCACAATGATGTGCTGAGCTCTTGGAGAAGTGCCTTGAAGACACAGGTTCCTGAAATCTTCATGGAGACATGACATCTAGAGAGGTTAAGTCACACATCCAAGGTCACACAGCCAGTGAGTGGTGGAGGTCAGGTGCAAGGCTGAACAGAGGGGCTGAGGGTTCATGCTGGGCTACTGTGTCAGGACAGATGTTTTGGGAACCTCTGTTCTCCCAATTCTCAGGTCCCTGTGTAAACCGGTTTGAGGGCCTGATGGGAGATGGTGGTGTCTAAGGGTGGAAAATAGGACCAGCTACTCTGGGGAGGAGGTCACAGAGCTAGGAACTTTGGGGGCGACTTCCCTGTGGCCCAGACTCTCATGTAGCGTGTTGCTGTGGGCATGGTTGAGCAGGTGCAGCTCTGTGGGATGGGTGTTGGGGGTGGAGAGGGCAGGGGTGAGAGTATTTCTGTGGGTTCAGCTGCTGGCATGGAGCGGGACCCAATGGGAAGACTCAGTCTGGGTTGGAGTGGGGGAGAGTGGAGGTGGCCTGGCGGGGTTTTGTCAAGTTTTCTGAGTTTTATCTCCAAAACACAAGGCGAGCAGCACAGGGAGGTCAGCCCAGCCCCTTTGTGCAAGGTGCTGACTTGTTTAACCTGGTTGCTTGTGCCTGAGAAAGCATTTTCCTTCCCAGAAGACCCCTCTTGGGTCTCACCCATCAACCAGTGCCAGGACGGAAGAAGTGGCTTACGCAGAAGCACAGACGTTTGTGGCAACACTCCTGGAGCAGCCCACAGCTGCGAGTGATGGGTTCTGTGGTGCAGGAGCCCAGGCAGCTGTCCTGGACCTCCTGTTCACAGCACACTTCAGTGCTGATTGGGGTGTCCCAGGCACCCCAGGGGCCTGCTCTGTCACTCAAGCATTCCTCACAGACCACAAAGCCAGGCCCCGCTGCCCAGCACCAGCCTTCCCTGGGAGAGCTGGGACAGAACCAGCAGGAGGAGCTGCAGAGACCCAGAAGGAAGGGGGTTGGGAGAGGGAGGCTGCACTGGGACTCCTGGTCTCGGGGCTGTGTTCTTCCTCCTCCTCCACCTCCTCTTCCTAAGCAGTATAATCATTGCTACAAATCAAACCCTAGCAGGCGAGCAAGCAGGGGTAGCAGATACACAACGGGCAACTGAGGCAGGGTGTGGTCCTTCCCAGGGAGCCCTTCTCTAGTTTGGCTTCATAGAAGGTAGCCTCTCTCCGGTCCCCAGCACTACATTCCTTGCTTGCCTCACTGCCTTTCTCCCATTTTGATCATTCCCAAGGAAGGACACACTTGCAGTTAGCTCAATTTAGGCCAAAAGGGCGCAGAAGATTTGGGGACCAGCTCTGCTCAATGCTCCTACAAATAAAAGTCCCTGTAAGGTGCCACCTGCCCTTCCAGGCAAACGCACCCTCCATAGTCTTCTGCAAGTGCAGGATGAGGCCATGGCCAGCAGAGGGCAGCAGAACACACAGTGTCCACAGTGGCTTAAACCCCTGATGCCTCCCGCATACTCCACGCAAGAGAAATACTGAATTTGTTTTCTGGGAATCAAAGAAACTGAAGCTCTGGGGGAGGTAAAGTGTTTTAAGTTTTAATGACTTGTTTCTCAGCTTTAGCATTAGGAGAGATCTACTTTAAAAGAAATTTTAAAATAATTCACAAATGCCTCTAATGTTATCTTCAATAGTTTCCGCTTGTAACACAGCTACTGAAAATATGTAAAAGCACAAAACTTCCTACGAACCTCTCACACTGAAGTTCCACACAGGGAGAAGCAGAAACGAGGACTGGCCTTGCGGCCTGCAGCATCCCATATGAGCTCAGCTTTGAGTCTTGGCTGCTCCACTTCTGATCCAGCCCTTGGCTCATGCACCTAGGAAAAAAATGGCAGAAAATGGCCCAAGTGCCTGGAACCCTGCCACCCTCTAGGGGAGACCCCGATGAAACTCCAGACTTTGGCCCAGTACCAGCCATTGAGGACCTTTGGGGAGTGAGTCAGCACAGGGGAGATCTCTCTAACCTCTCTTTGACACTTGGCTTTTTAAATAAACAAATTAATCTTTTTTTTTAAAGATAAACAGAAATACACATCTAGTTAGATGTAAACAATCTATAAACAAAATCAAGTTGGAGGCATCTGCTGAGTGCCTGCCACAGGCTGCGCTGCACTCTGGCTCAGCGCTCTGTAGGCGGGCTTAGGTTTGGCTCTTGTTGGTTTAGTGTATTTATTTTCTGCTCTTCGTGGCAAATTGCTTTACTCTGTTCCTACTCTATTCCCTGCACATCACATGTGTGATCACATGACCTTCACTCAGGGCCAGCTTGTCCCATCGGCATCCCCACTGCCTCTCCTTCCTGGTGTGTGCCAGCTGAGCTAGCCCTGGTCACCGGTTATTGGAAATGCAGATGGCAATGCTGAGCTTTTGCGATAAGACTGAGTTTCCAAGTGGCCAGCTGAAGGATCCAAAAATGTGGAGGGGGGCAGTGATCAAGTTGGACTCACATGCAAACCAGCAGAAATCTGAGACAGCGAGCTGTCGTGGCTGGAGCACCTTTGCAGGAATATTCTCTCTCCTCCATCCTTGGCTGGTACAGAGGGGAAGGCTGAGCTGCCCTCGACCAAGGTCAGACAGCACCTTGGGGCAGGCCAACCGAGAGTGCTGGCTCAGGCTTTGCAGGGGTAACCAACGCAGTGCCCTCGCGTTGCCCAGGGCAGCCTTGGCCTTGGATAAGGATCCCTGGGGATCTTTTTCAGGACCCACCAACCCAGCTTGGGGGGAGACTTCCCTGCGGGGTCTGAGTGGCTCTCTTGCAAAGGTGGGAAATGAGCGTTCTCATACCACACAGCATCCGGCATGGATGGCAGGACCTGGGCCAAAGATTGCCTGAAACCCCAAAGCACTTTCTAGATTCTGGGTCTGGCGCAGACAGTCCAGCTGGTACCCACTGTGTGGTCCCATTTTCTGGTTGGTAAAAGAGCTGCTCTAAGTTCCTTTTGGGAGCAAAATCTTAGCAGGTGTTTCAGGGCAGGGAGAAGAGACACCCCTTTTGGACCCGACTCAGTGCCGGGCTTTGTACTTGAGATCTACTAACTGCTAATGGATTACATAGGTAGAATTCAGAGGGTCTGAGAACTTGAAGGGAAAAGAAGAGCAGCCATGATTTTTCTTGTACCACAAGACTAGCAATTCCTTTCAAATGTGTATCAGCAACGAGGCAGATGACCTAGCAGCACCTGGAATGCTGTGGACAACAGGAATTAGACACTTTCACTAGACAGTGTGAGGCTGGGCTGGCACTGTGCACAGTGGGTTAAACTTCTGCCTGTAGTGCTGGCAACCCCTAAGGGCACCAGTTCAAACTCCTAGCTGCTCTCCAATCCAGTCCCCCCGAAAATGCACCTGGGACATCAGCGGAGGATGAGCCAGTCCTTGGGCTCCTGCACCCACACGCGAGACCCTGGAAGAAACTTGTGGCTTCAGTCTGGCCCAGCCCCAGCCACTGGAGCCAGTGAGGGAGTGAACCAGTGGAGGGAAGATCTTTCTCCCTATGCTTTTTAGATAATTAAATCTTGAAAAAAATTTTTGGGAAGTTCATCAAAATGGCATGCAAAGACGTTTATTTTGTGCAAAAATCTTTTGAAAACTACATAGTGTTTTTATCATGCACATTCTCTGTGAACTTTCTGGAACCCCCCGCCCCCCCATGTCACATATCCCGCACAACATCATCCGTGTGTCAAGCACTGCAGCAGGAATAGAGACAATAAGAAAGTAGAAGCTTCACCCCCGCCCCCCGCACTGCTGTATTCCCCCCTAGTGCCTCCTAGATGCACGGTGAGTGATTGTTGACAAAAGAGATCTGGGGGTCCAGTGCGATGGCTCGGCGGGCTAAATCCTCTCCTTGGGAGGGAGTTTAAGTGATGGGCAGAAGGGACAGAAATGCCATGCATGCCCCAGAGCGGTGACTTTGGCGTCAGTGTGGAGGATGGCCTAAGTGAAAAATTATAAACAAATTGATACAACTATGGCTCAGAAGCAAATTGGGTGAGGCATTAGTTTGGTTTCAACTTGATTTTTTTTTTTTTAAAGACAGGTGGAATGAGCAAGCAAGTGGAAGCTAACCCTAGATTGTAAGACTCAGCTCCCAGGGGACACCTCCGAGGACAGGCTGCTGAAGATGCTGCTGGGGTCCCGTGTGGAGGCTCTGCACTCACCTGGCAGGTCACCTGTACCACCAATGACAGCACCGCAGGGACCTGGGTTGGGTGGGAGACTTAATATCCCCCTTTACCTCAGATACATGAAGGAAACAATATGGAAATAATAGTCTTATCCACTTTCCTGTAGCCCTTGAACTTTTTTACCCTAATCAACTATGTAAAGGTTGTCAAAAATGTTAAAAAAGAAAAAAGAAAGAAATGTACATTTTATAGAGAAGGTGAGACAGAAAGATCTTCCATCCCCTGGTTCACTCCCCAAGTGGATACAATGACCAGAGCTGATCTGACCGGAAGCCAGGAGCCAGGAGCCAGGAGTTTATTCCGGGTCTTTGATGTGCGTGCAGAGTCTCACAGTTTTGGGACAACCTTTACTGCTTTCCAAGGCCACAAGCAGGAAGCTGGATGGGAAATGGAGCAGCCGAGACATGAGCTGGCAGCTGTATGGGATCCTGATGCTGGAAGGCAGAGGATTGATTAGCCAATGGCCTTCATGCTGGGTCCTTATACAAATCTTAGAAATTGCTAATCTCTTCTGCTTGCAGCAAATTTCAGAAACATAAAGGATTGTTCCAAAGCTGAATAGAAGGTTGGGCCTTTGGCCTAAGGATTAAGACAGTCTTGGGCTGCTCACACCCTACATTGGAGTTCAAGTCCTGACTGTGAGCCAGAATCCAGCTTCCGGTGGCTGTGCACCTTGCCTGGGGAAGCAACAGGTGGTGGCTCAAGTGACTGGTGTGGCCATGGACGTGAGAGACCTGGATGGAGTTCCAGACTCCTGGCTTCGCCCTACCCCCACCCTGGCTGTTACAGGTGCTTGGGGGAAAGAACCAGCAAATGGGACATTTCTGCCTACCTTTCTCTGTTCCTTTGCTTTTCCAACAAACAAAAACAAATCATAAAAATTCCATGGGAAATGGAACTGAAAGTATGGCTTTCTATTAGTGCAAAAAAGTATTTTGCATACTACTTGGAACGTGCTTATTATGTAAAACTACGCATGATATCAACATTTGATTTTGGCACTTGAATAAAGTAAGCTTTTTAATTCATTTGCAAACATTTTGAAGTTTCCTCCTATACTTCCTGAGTTCATTCCTCCTTTTAAATTGGAACCCCCTGTTTCTGCTGGCTCTGTGTCGGTTTGTGGGGCCGGGCTACTGCCGCCAACTCAGAGGGTGGCAGTTGGCTCCTGGCATTAAAGGCCTGTCCTGGGTATAAATGTGGTGTCACAGTGGCATGGTGGAGTGGCCTGGGAGCCAGAAGGCCCTGTTTCGACTCCTATTTGCATGACAATATGGCCAGCCACTCTCAGGCCAGCGCTGCAGTGCCCTGTCTGTGACCACGGGTGAACCAAAGTTTACTGGGTCCTTTTTACCCTCTTCACACCTGGATTCCCTGGGCTGCACCTGTGGCTGCCCTGCCCATTCAAAGAGATGGGGGAATTCCTCAGGACAAAAACAGGTTTAGAGCCGGTAGTCAGCAGGACACCTGGTACTTACAGAGCTCCTACTGTGTGCTGGGTACCATTTCTGCTGAGAATGCTGGTTACCTTCAGCATAGCATGCATGATCTTTACATAATATGCATGCTTAGTTGAGGTACCTAACAGGGTCAATTCACAATGACCGGAAGTGGGACAGTAGTTTTTAGGGGGGATGGAGGGAAAATAGAGTTTAACAGATGTCTGTGAGCACACAGCCATGCTAGGGACAGGTGGTAGTCGCACAGCAGGATGAACACACTGTAAACACACAGATGACGAACGTGGCAGCTTCTAGGCTGAATTTAGTTATTCCTCACTTGCTAAGTTGGTGGGGATTTCTCTGCTCACCTGCCTAAATCTCTTCTACTCTTCAATTGTTAATCCATGGCTTGTTAGAATTATAAAACTTTTGATTATCCTAAATGCACAAAGTTCTGTAAAATCTTGCTTGAATACTATAAACTGCTAAGTTAAAAAAAAAAAAAGTTGGGTGTTTTCTCTGTTAAGACGCCCATGTCTGGGGCCTGCATGGTGTCTCAACCTGCTTAATGCCCTCCTGTCAGTGCTGGAATCCTACATGGTTTCTGTCCCAGCTGCTCCACTTCCCATCTAGTTCCCTGCACATGACCTGGGAAAGCAGTGGAGGATGGCCCAATGCCAGGATCCAGCAGAAGCTCCTGGATCCTGACTCTGGGTCAGTTCAGCTCTGGCTGTTGTGACCATTGGGGTAGCAAAACAGTAGATGAAAGCTCTTTCTGTATTTCTGCCTTTCCAATAAAAATAAATTAATCTTAAAAACAATGACAACAAAAATCTCATGCCCCACCCATGTGTCTGGTTCAAGTTCTAGCCCTGGCTCCTGATATGGAGTTCATTATGAGTTCAGCCTACGACCCCAGCTTCCTGCCAGTGTACACCCTGAGAAGCGGCTTTGATTTTTCAAGTTACCAGGTTCCTGTCACCCACATGGGAGACCTGGATTGAGTTGCCTGCTCCCAGTTTGAGCCCTGGCCCAGCCTTGGCCATGGAGGGCATTTGGGGGAGTGAACTAGCTATGGTAGCACTCAGACTGTCTGGTTTTTTTGTCTTAGCCAAAACAATCTTTAAAAAGGGGGTTGGGGTTGAATTAGGTTGCACCTTGCAGAGGAGAAGGGCAGGGGGCACTGGGCAAAGTAGATGACCAGCTGTGTCCCCATTGCTCCTGTCCCAGCACTGTACCCACAGGGCATGGCCAACTCCCAGCGCCTGAATTCTGTAGCAGAGGGTTTGGATCTTGGACTGTTAAGTCTAGCCTTCCCCATGAGCACCTGGCACTTAGGCGACAAGCCCGGCTGGGGTTGGGGCGTGCGGTTGAGCCTGGGACCGCCAGCTGCTGCCCTGGGAAATGAGCATACTGATTGGGGGCAGAAAACTTCTGCAGGCTGCTTCCTGCGCCCGGCCCTTGGTGCTGCCTGGGCAGGCCCGGTAAGGGGGAATCACCCTGCCCCCCAAAAAAGAAGAAAAAAAAAGGCGAGAGAGGGAGAAGCACAATTAAAATCTTAGTGTATGAATAATTACATTTTAAAAATCCCCACTTTTTTTTTTACATCAAAAGGAATTCTGTAATCAGAGGTTTAATTTGCAGATTTAGCGGCATTTGGTAGGTTAAAAGTAGGCGCTGTGAAGTGAGTAAGCGTGGGATTTGGGGCTGGAAGCAAAGAATGGGAGGATCTGTTCGGCCAAAAATCCCAGCTTTGAGCTGCCTCTGAGCTCTTTGCAGCGACACTTCCCGTGCCCATCACCATCCCGGGGACCCAGGGCAACGATGGGGAGGAGGGACGGGGAGGGTGGGCAGTGTGTCCGGCCCCATGGCCTCACTTCCTCCTCCTTAAACATCGCTGGCTTGTTTTAACCCCTGATTCTTTATTCCTTGAGAACAAATCCAGACGCAAATCAAGGAAAGAAAAGAGAGATGGCGTATCGCCTTGCTCCCTGCGATATCAGCGTCTGCATCTCTCTCCCAAGACACCATGCCTGATTTCCCTGTGCTAATGGCACAAGTTTCCTCTGCCTCCTCACAACTCTGCTTCTCCTTCCGCTTCCCTTTCGGAGAGTCTCCCTTTATCGACTTGTGCCAGGAGAATCCAAACACACTTGGTCAGGGAGCAAGGTGTGTGCGTGGGCCCATCACTGTGTTCCAAGATGGCTCGGGGAGGGCGGGGAAGACTCAGCACTGCTTGTCCTGGGATCAGCCGAGGACACTGGGTGAGACAGGGTGGCCCCAGGAAGCGGGAAGTTGACTGAGCTGACTTAAGGCGCTAGATCAATGTTTACATGAAGTGACCGTGTCCGACTCAAGGCCACCAGTTGGGGGAAAATGCCCTTCAGAGAGAGGGGGTTGGGAATTTGCCAAGGTGAGACTCAAACATAGCACAAACCACAGGTGTCTGAATGGCGTCTCATGCCAGGCAAGGAGATGCCTCCGTTGACACACACAGGAAAGGGACAGTGGTAGGGTGGACCCACAGCCCACCCAAGTCACTGGCAGCCTGGAGGGAACGAGACAGGCGCTTTCAGGAGCATTGAGAGCAAATCCGGGCCGTGGACACAGGAAAAGCTGCCGGCCCCGTGGCAGCCAGCCCTGAGAGTCGCCCCTCTTTCCTGCACCCACGTTCCTGGCTTCTGCCCTCCCAGTCCTGCACGGTGATGGTATTCAGGGAATGAACTCATGTAGCTACACTCCCATGTTCACTGCTACAGCTTTCAATCCCCATAGCCAAGTTATGGGACCAAGCAGAGGTGGCTGTCAATATGTGAATGGATGAAGAAAATGTTGTGTGACTGTGTGATGGAATACTGTTCAGTTTTTAGAGATAAACTTCTTTCATTGCAGCAACAAGCATGAAACTGGGAGAAATTGGGCTAAGTGAACTAAGCCAGAAAGATCAATTCCGTGTGACTTCATTCAGATGTGCACTCCAAAGAAGCTGAACTCGTGGACGGCGGAATGTTGGGTACCAGAGATTGGCCGTTGAGCCTGGGGTGATACTCAAGGGGTATGAAGCTTGGGACAGACTGCAGGGATATGTTTTAAGTGCCTGGGACATTGCAATTTTGGATTGGGTGGTCCATTTCAATCTTGACCTGTACAGGTCAGTTTCGTAGTAGTGCAAGCCTGAGGTGGACTGCGGAAGCCTTCTGGCCTTTCTCAGGAAGGTGCTGAAAGGCAGCCTTGTGGAACCCTCCCAGTGGGCACCTGCTGCAGCATTGGCACAAGGGTGCTTCCGAAACCTGATGGGAAGTAGAATGAAAAAAGTTTGGGCAGGTGGTTGGCTCAGTGGTTAAGATGCTGATTCTGGTGCCCGCATCCCACATTATAGTGCCTGCGTTTGAGGTCCAGCTCTACTGTCAACGTCAGCTTCCTGGTAATGTGTACTCTGGGAGGTAGCAGCTGATGATCTGAGTCTGTGCCACCCAAATAAGAAACATGGACTGACTCCTGGCTTCTGCGTTTGGCCTGGCCTGGCCCTGGCTCTTAAGAGGCATTTAGGGAGTGAACTCACAGATGGAAAAACTGTGTGTCTTTGTCTGCCTTTCAAATAAACAAAACAATATATTTTTATTTGAGAAGCAGAGATACTGAGAAGAGAGCTGGAGACATTTTTCATCCACTGCTTTTCTTCTTAAATGGCTACAGCTGCCGATGAGCTGAGCCAATTTGAAGCCGGGAGCCAGGAACTTCTTTTGGGTCTCCCATGTGAGTGCAAGAGACCAAGGACTTGGGTCATCCTCTGCTGTTTTTCCAGGCCATAAACAGGGAATTGGATTAAAAGCAGAGTGGCTGGGACACAATCCAGTGTCCATAAAGGATGCCCACAACGCAAACAAAGACTGTGTACTATGCCAAGGTGACAGCCCCAGTGAAGCAAAATATTCCTACAGAGCCTCTGTGGGCCCCCAAATTTTGAAATTCATCCTAGGTTTTTTCCATCCTGTACATTTCCTATGACTATTTTGAAGACTCCTTATATAATGAGATGAGCATCTGATCTCTGACCCCAGGTTGCTGACATACAACTCCTGAAACTCCTGTTATTTCCAGACTGGTGATGACACATGCAAAGTGCTCTGTGTTGACTGTGTAACAGGAAAAAAAAAAAAAGTTTGGTCTCCAACCACTGGTCAACCCATCTTTGGGCAGAAAAGTTGCCCAAGGGAAGAGCACATGTAGACTCCGGGGCTGTGAGAAGTGGCTTGGCTCGTTTCTGAGGCTCTCAGAGCAAAACTCAAACACTGGGGCAGGGGGCGGGGCAAGAAGTTTGGAGAAAGGGGCTGTGGATGAACCCGTGGAAGCAAGTCCAAAGCATGACCTATTAAGAGGGTATTGAAGAACAGGGGCTAGCGGCTCTCGATCGTTCTGCGTCTGTCTGGTCCTGTCCTCCTCCACCCTGGCGTTTGCTCTGTGGAGATGAATTCTGACCTCAGTGTGATGTCTGATCAAGCCTCTAGAATGAAACACTAGTTCACAGAGAACACAGAAAGAGGAGCAAAGAACATCAAGTCAACCAGAAGGCTGTCAGCAGCAGAACCAAACACTGTGATCTCCACAGGTCAGCATTTCTTCAGCAGATGAATCACAATGGGAGAAACAGAGTATGGACCAAAAGACACCACTGGACAGGATTATAGTATTTTTAAAAACAAATTGCAAAGTGTAATACTCCCTTGGATCACGACCATTTTTCAAATACAATTTTAACATTTACCAAATAATTGGGAGATAGGAACATCAAAAAGATACAGATGATAATAAAGAATTATATTTAATTTGGAAGTATTGATAGTATGTTTTGGTTATTTATAAATGAGTGAGAGGAAGAGAAATCCTAACCTTTTAAAATATGCACTGAACTGTTCTATGGGAAACATTGACTAGGATTTGTTCTAAATAAAAGCAGGAAGACATTGATAAGGTCCTATAAGGTGGAATCAGGCAGGGGTAGTGGCTATTAGGGCTGGGAAATGGATAATAGGGGATCAGTGTACTTTTCTCAGTACACTTTGCATGTTAAAAATTCTTATTTTGGGGGCTAGCACCATGGGATAGCGGGTTAGGCCTGTGTTTGTGGTGCCAGCGTCCCACGTGGGCACCAGTTTGAGTCCTGACTGCTCCCTTTCAGATCCAGTTCCCCGTTGGTGGTCTGGGAAGACAGCAGAAGACGGTCTGGGTGCTTGGGCCCTGTACTCATGTGGGAACCAGAAAGAAAATTCTGATTTCTGGCTTTGGTTCAGCCCTGCTCTAGGCATTAATGTAGCCATTTGGGTAGTGAACCAGCAGATGGAAGATTTCTCTCTCGCCCCCCCTCCTTCTCACCCTATTATTCCACCTTTCAAAAAAAAAAAAAACATTAAAAAATTCTCACTTTAAAAGAAGTTGTATGATAACCAAAAAATCAGTATATCAAAGAGATATTTGTATTCCTTTAGTTATTGGAGTACTATTCACTAGCTGGTGGTTGGAATCAAGCCAGTTATGCATGGATGGATGGATAGATAAAGAAAACGTGGTAGGGCCCGGTGTGGTGCCCTAGCAGTGGTTAAAGTCCTCACTCTGCATGTGCCAGGATCACATATGGGCACTGGTTCTAATCCCAGCAGCCCCGCTTCCCATCCAGCTGCCTGCTTGTGGTCTGGGAAAGCAGCTGAGGACGGCCCAAAGCCTTGGGTTCCTGCACCTGTGTTGGAGACCTGGAAGAAGTTCCTGGCTCCTGACTTTGGATTGGCGCAGCAGCGGCCATTGTGGCCACTTGGGGAGTGAATCATTGGATGGAATATCTTTGTCTCTCCTCCTCTCTGTTATCTGACTTTGCAATAAAAAAAAAAAAACATAAAAAAAAAAAGAATAAAATGTGGTACACACACACAATGGAGAAATAGTCAGCTACAAAATAAGAGTGAAATCTTCCCACTTGTGGCACTGCGAATGAACTTGGAGAATGTTCTGTTAGCTGACGTAAGTCAGGTGCAGAAAGACAAATACTGCATGTTCTCAAGTAGAAGGGCCTTCAAAGTATCTGAGGAAAAATTGGAATTAAAAGATTAAAAATGAAAAATATAAACTTTCTCAATGTGAGCTATGTGAGCTACATCAGTTTGGCAAGAGGTGGTTCCAAACTACAAGTTCAACCCTTAAAGAACTGAAATCCTGGGAATTCAATTCTTTCAATACAGTCTTTTTTTTTTTAAACAAATGAGTGCCTTTAAAAATTTTGTTTCTTTTTTTTCTCTTAATATGGTCTAAAGATTTATTTATTTTTATTGGAAAGGAAAGCCAGATTTATAGAGAGAAAGGGAGACAGTGAGGAAGGTATGCCACTGACTTACTCCCCAAATGGCTGCAATGGCCAGGGCTGAGCTGATCTGAAGCCAGGAACGAGGGGCTTCTTCTGGGTCTCCCAGACAGTGCGGGGTCCCAAGGCATTGGGCCATCCTCTGCTGCCTTCCCAGTTCATTAGCAGGGAGATGGATCGGAAGTGGAGCATCTAGGACTAAAATCTGCATCCATTATGGGATGCTGGTATTTGTAAGTAGAGGACTAGCCTGTTGAGCCACTATGCCAGCCTTGTTCATGAACTTTTTAAAGACTTTTCACATCTGGCACCTAAGCCAATTGGTCTCAAAGAAGCAGAGAATAGCACGGGGGTTGCAGAGCCTAAGAAGGCTGAGAGGGAGGAAGGGAAGCAGGGAGGGATGGAGAAGGGACGGTGAGAAGTACAAGGATGTAGTTGGACAGGAGGAATAACTTCACAGTAGGGTGACTATGGTAGGCTGCACTTAATTGCATATTTCAAAATGTAGTGCAGGGAATTTTGAATATTTCCCAATGTAAAAAAAAAGAGAAATGTTTAAGATAATGCATATGACAATCACCCTGCTTTGATTCTTTCACATTTCTACGTGTTTTGAAAGTCACATTGTATCTGATTGTACAAATAGCATCTATCAACCCTTAAAAAAGTCAGCAAAACCTGTGTGATCTGGACCTGTTTCCTTGTCATAAAACAAGGATGAAGGAGACATTTTCTGGAAATTCTAGCTGGAAAATTCTAGCTTCATTTACTCAAATGGAACTTAACCTCTCTCCTCACTCTCCCTGCACTACAGGTGCTCCAAGCATTTTGAATACTCACAGTTTGGACTGGGACATTCAGACTATTTCACATAACAAGGAGCCTGCGGTGCTCCAGCTTTTGCATACATCTCATGTCTACGTAAGGCCTCTCTGGAGCAAAGCCCTCCCAACGTCTGTGCAGCGTTGGCTTCAGCACCTCCCACTGGGCGCCTCCACATCTACTGATCTTACCAGCCAAACTTGTCACCTTCAAGCTTCCTTGGTGCCTTCTTCTATACCTGCAGGACCCCATGAAACAAATGTGGCCCCTTTCCTGCTGCTTGCCCCAGCTTATTCAGATGCTCAGCAACGCCTATGGAGTCAGCCTGTCTCTTCTTCGTGAGTAATGAAAATAGTAGCTGCAATGAACTGACTGTGTCCCGGTGCCAAAGTCACACCGCCAGTGGATTTTAGAGCTAACTACTAGTTGTCTGACTCAGGGATTTATACTTTTAGTCTCTACATTAGGATCTTAATCTCTGTATCTGGAAACGAAACAGCCTCTAAATGTCACCCATTTGTGCAGAACATTCAGGCAAAATGGGTGTTGGGAAAAAATTCTCAAGGAATCTCCAGATAACAGAGCATTTAATTTATTTATTCATCAAGATTTATTTCAAAGGCTGAGTTATAGAGACAGAGAGAGAGAGAGAAAGGGAGGAAGAGAAAGTCTTCCATCTGCCAGTTCACTCTCCAAACGACTGCAACACCCAGGACTGTGCCAGGCTGAAGTCAGGAGCCTGGAACTCCATGCAGGTCCCTCCATGAGTGCAGGTGCCCAGGGACCTGGACCATCTTCTACTGCCTTCTCACACACCTTAGCAGGGAACTGGTTCGAGGTGGGACATCTGGGACATGAACCGATGCACCTATCAGTTCTACCATTGAAGACAGTGGCTTAATTCACTCTGCCACAATGCCAGCCCCAATGGAGAATGTTAGGACTGGAAATTCTGAATCAAGTGTTCTTCAGTTGTCTGTCAAAGGCCCTGCTCTTGAGTGAACTTGGTGGGGCTGCTCTACTTGTCCTGTAAGCGGGCTTCTCTTACATATGGGGCCGTGGTTAATGTGACCGGTGACAGCAGCGGGTGGCCAGGCAGGTCTTGATCTGCTGACTGTTCTCTGATGTCGTTTGTGTCTGTGGCGACTACCTTGACGTGGCGGCATTTGCTCACAGGAAGCTCCTGGCTGAGCTGTGGGACCTGATGAAAGGTGGTGGGGGCATCTAGCTTTGACTTGTGCTGGTACTCTGGCTCTAAGGAAGGCTGATAGGTCTCCCTAGTGTGAGGCAGTCTCTTCTTACTCAGATTCATAAGGCTGGTAGCTCCTCCAAGGAGGCAGGAGAGCTCAAAGATAAGGACGGACAGATGTCTGGATCCTCAGAGCCATGCTAGCTCCCAGGTCCCTTCATCTAATCAATCAACAAAGACAACTTCTATTTATCAAGTCCCTGATCCCTGAATGGTTCAGTGAATAGGAAGGTGACTGTCCCCTCTTGTGGCAACTTCAGATCTCCAAGGAACTCATGGTTTCCGTACCTCTACATATCAAGCCTCGGCCGAGCTCTTTATTTATAGGACCAGGGATAAAGCTGGGCTCTGGAGAAGGATCAAAGTACTTTGTCTTACCTGCTCAGATGTTGAATGCCCAGTGAAACCCCAGACTCTGACCTGACCTTCAAGGCTGTCAAAGTGATTTTTCTTAAACATATGAGTGCGCTGGCACAATGGCTCAACTAACTGATCCTCTAGTTCCGAGTGTTGGGATCCCATATGGATGCTGGTTCATGTCCCAGTTGCTCCACTTCCCATCCAGCTCCTTACCTGTGACTTGGGAAAGCAGTTAAGGATGACCCAGAGCCTTGCACCTATGTGGGAGACCCAGAAGATGCTTCTGGCGTCTGGCTTCGGACTGGCTCAGCTCCAGTCACTGTGACCATTTGGGGAGTGAACTAGTAGATGGAAGATCTTGCTGTCTCTCCTTCTCCTTGTAAATCTGCCTTTCCAATAAAAATGAGTAAATCTTTAATAACAAAATAAATTAAAACATGAAATAGTGTCACCTCCCCAGCTCAACAGTATCTGATGATTTGTCATTACCAGCAAAACAAATCACTTGGTATTGTTTTTCCTCAAAATGTATTGATTGGAGCCTGCTTGCAACACTGGCATCCCATATTGGAATGTCTGTTCAAGTCCTGCTTGTTTCACATCCAATCCAGCTCCCTGCTAATGTGTCTAGGAAAGCAGCAGAGGACGGCCCAAGTGCCTGGGGCACCTGCATGCGAATGGTAGACCAGTAAGATGGAGTCCTTAGCTCCTGCCTGCAGCCTGGCTCAGCCCCGGCTGTTGTGGGCATTTGGGGGGTGAATCAGTAGATGGAAGATTTCTCTCTGTCTCTCTCCCTCTCTGTTCATCTCCTTTTTTCTGCTGCTTGGTCAATCTTTCAAATAAGTAAACAAATAAATATTTTAAAAGAAAATGAAATATACTCATATCTATTAAATGCCAGGTACAGTGCCAGACTTGAACTATAAAGATGAAAACCAAGGACCTAACTCCCAGGAACTTAGGGTTCTGTAACCACAACGTGATGTAGAGACGGGATCACACTTCCCTGGCACGGCCACCCCGCCCTCATCCCCTGTATCCCGCTAAATCCCGTGCTTCCTTCAACTCTCAGAGGGACTCCTCACCAGGAAACATTAGCTGTATCCCTGTGAGGTCCAAATGCTGGAGGGCTTCGTGGGCAGGGGGCGGGGCAGTGCCCGTGGCGTTGTTAATGCTCATGTACTGCTTTGCCCTGCCAAGTACCGTCTTTGGCATCAAGAAAGATAACCCCTCAGATTCCCTTTACAAAACCAACACGCACTCCCCGGTCTCCGTGAGCAAGACTAAAGCACATTTTCATATTGCTACTGCGGACACTTGGAGGGCTTGCAGCCCAAAGCCACATCCCCAGCATCACCCTGCTCTGCACCTGCTATGCACTCAGCAACCAATTTGGAGGTGTGGGTGATGTTCCCAGCCTCCCGTCTCTATCTCGTCTGCGTGGGGCAGGGTTCTCCAAGTGGGGGGCTCCCTAAGCCGGCTGGAGACTTAGGAAGAGCTTTGCTGCTTGGGGGCTACTCCGCCTCCACCAGCTCCAAGGGAGGGATCCGGGCCCAGAAGATAAAATGGTTTTCGGCCTGATGGGACTTGCTGCTTCTCAGATTGGCCAGCGAGCGTTGGTTTCCGGCCAAGTCCACGGTGGGCTTCCTTGCTTTGATGTGGTTTTGCAGCGAAAACATCCGCAAATGAGCAACAACCAGCGGGAGTCTCTTTTCTCTGAGTCCACCTAGAGGATTTTTTTTTTTTTAAAGAGATGCTAATTAGTCGCTGGGAGTTTGTTTGGGACTGGGAGGTCACAGCGCCCCTACAGGACGGAATGGGTACGTGAACATGAGAATCAAGTTTGATTTTTTAATTAAGGACTTAGAGTTACTCAATCGCACAATATGGGAGGTTTGGCAGCAAGAAGTCTGGGTCTTAAGCCATTAATGCTCTGCCCCTTCCACCCACCCTCTGGTCGCTGACAACCACTCATCTCTGTCACTAAAGTCTTGACATCTCGACAATGTCCTATACATGGAGTCCTACATACTCTAATAGCATGTGACCTGTAGAAATTGGCTTTGTCCACTCAGCATAATTCCCTTGAGCTCTCCTACGAGCTGCTGTGTGTCTCAAGAGTTTGTACCTTGTCCTTGCTGGGTAGAATGGACAGTGTGGCTGTACCACAGTTTGTTTAACCTTTTCCCCACTAAAGGCCTTGAGGTTACAAGCATTCCTGATAAAAGAAGGAAATCGTTCACTGATACATTCAGTAAATATCTGTGGGATTGTCCTGATGTGCCAGGCTCTGCAGTAGTCACGGTGATGTCGTAGTAAACAAGGAAAGGACGACACACTGTAAACAAAGAGGATCAGCAGAGGCTGATGGAGACTTTGAAGGACATAAACAGATGGCAGAGCAGAGAACTGGCAGAGCAGGTGTGTCTCCCCTTGAGGAGCTACTGTGAAATGGAGACCTGAGCGAGGAGGAATCAAGCCTTTAAGAAGCCTCAAGGAAGAGCCTTTCTTTAAAAAATAAGCAAACAAAAAAAGCAATTAAAAAAAAAACTTTTTTGAAAGGCAGAGCAACATAGAGAGAAAAGGAAAAAGAGAGAGAGATCTTCCACCTGCTGGTCACTCCCTAAATGCCAGCAATAACCAGGACCAGCCAGGAGACAGGAACTCCATGCCAGTGTCCCATATGGATGGCAGCAATCTAACCAGAGGTCAGCATCCTCTGACTTTGCGAACATTAGCAGGAAGCTGGATTAGAAGCTTACAGTAGCCAACACTCTGATATGGGATGCAAACTTCCCAAATGGTACCACAACGCCTGTGCCCCGCAGGGAAAAATTGCGTAGATGGAGCACCAGGGGCATACCATCAGGTGAAGGTGCCCCTGGTTGTTGGAGGAGAAGAGATGGGACCAAGGAGGAGGGAGAGAGTGGAGAAGCAGGCAGGCAGGGCTGTAGCCTGCAGGGAGGAGCTTGGGTTGTGGCAAGCAGGGGGTGACACAAAGCCATTAATGTTTTTCTTTCTTATTTATTTATTTATTTATTTATTTATTTTTACTGGAAAGTTAAATTTACAGAGAGAAGGAGAGATGGAAAGATCTTCCGTCAAGGGGCAGCAACAGCTGGAGTTGAACCCCTACAAAGCCAGAAGCCAGGAGATTTTCTTCAGGGTCTTTCATGCAGGTGCAGGGTCCCAAGGCCTTGGGCCATCCTCCCACTTTTCCAGGCCACAAGCAGAGAGCTGAATATGAAGTGGTGCAGCTGGGACATGAACCAGCACCCACATGGGATTCCTGGGCAAGCAAGGTGAGGACTTTAGCCACTTGGGCACCATGCTGGGCCCACACCATTAATGTTTTTCAAAGATCACCCTGGACTCCAGAGATCAGAGACAAGCTCCATTGCAAGCCCCTGGGTCTAATTTCAATAGGCAGTCATTTATAAATCATAAATCCTTGAATAAGAATGGCATGTCAACAGCCTCTGAGGACGCCAACCATGTGGATTTATTCCCCTTTCTAGGCAGATGGGTGTCCCCTGAAGGAAAGATTGAGTTACGCTCATTTTCTGCCTCTCCAGAGCCAGGGGCTTAGCAAACACCACTTCCTCCAGTTACATGGATACCTCACCGGATTGCCCCGGGACTCTGTGAGAACCTGTTGCCCTCTGACTTCCTCTCACCTCCCCTCAGCCCTGGCTTTTTACTCTTTCGTTGAGCCTTGGCAAGGAGGTGAGGAGGAGACACCTTACTGGCCTCAGGAAGCTCCAGGGCTGGTGAAGAGATTGGGAGTGGGGTTAGTGCGTGCGCACACACACACACACACACACACACACACACACCACACGTGAAAAAGAATGAAAGTGAGAATGGGAACAAGAAATGACTTGTGTGGGCTGACACGGGCCACACAGCAAGTGGATGCGCTGGAAGGGTGGATATCGGTGCCCTATGCCTTCTTCAGTAGCACACTGCCCCTCTGGACCCAGTGATTCCGATCTGTAGCTTGTGTGTTCCGGTCAGGGGGCACCTTAAAAAAAAAAAAAAAAGATGTATTCATTTGAAAGGGTTACACAGAGAGAAAAAGACAGAGATCCTCTATCTGCTGGTTCACTCTCCAAATGACCGCAACAGCCAGGGCATGAAGCCAAATAGCTTGGCTTCTGAGACTCTTCTTCTTCCTGAAAAAGGGGAATGGGTTTGCCTTTGACCTATGTCTGTGGGTGCTATGGAGATCAAATGAAATAAAGAATGCAAGGTACTTTAAAGGAAAGACAGGCATATACATTTGGGGAATGGGTGGTGATATTATTATCATTATCCCTTAGGTCTTTCAGCACTGTGGGGGTTATGCAATTCCCTATATGGGCTTAATTAAGTTTAATTTTTAAACTATGCCAGAATATTCTGGAGGTATGGTGGGGGTAGATGCCAGCACTGTGGACTCAAAACAAACAGGAGACCTGGTTGGCAGGATTCCAAAGCTTGCCAGTGAATACCCAGAGGGCTGTGGGCCTGGGCTAACCACGTGGCCCTTGAAGCCAGAGTGGGACAGACCAAAGGCATCAGGCCCATGGAAGACTGGCTCTGGCTTGCACCAAGTTCCTGGCTGTCAGTGGCAAGCAACTTGCTACAGTGCAGCCTGGAAGAGACGCTCCTGTTGCTAGCCAGCTCAAGCAGAACCATGTGAGTCACTGGGGCAAACAGCACTGAGTGCTCTTTGAGGCCCCTGACCACAGGAAGACTTGCCAGTGGGATTTGGACCAACCCCTTTTACATCTGCGCATCAGTCATTTGCACTTCCCAGACAACCTAAGACTTCTGGGAAGCCATCTCCCCCACCCCAAATCTTCTCATGATTTGGGGTCCTTTGTGATGGATCCCCCAAGCAAGCAGGGTGGGGCTGTCCATGCTCCCTCGGGGCCTTGAACCATCTACCAATGGCCTCTGTTCCAGTCATGGAACCCATGACCTGGGCTTGCAGCATTGTCTTCTCCACACTGGGCCTGGTCACCTGGGGTAGGAGCCCAGGATAGCTCTGTGTTATAGAACAGGAGTGGAAGGCTCAGCAGGAATCGCCAAGAACACACAACAAGTTGTCTGGCTCACATCTTTGGGCTCTCCTGTGTGGTGGGTGCCAGGTCTGTGAGCCCCCAGGGGTGGGTCTCGTTGGCTTGGTCTGGGTCCTTGTGCCCATCTGCAGTGGAGATGATAGAAGAGTGGATGGCAGCCCCAGACAAACATGGAGGATGTGGCAGCCCCTTGGAGGCTGCGGAGGATGTCTGGTTCCATAGCAGAGGAAGGAGAACAGAACAAATTGGACAACTACCCCAGCCAAAAGATGACAGCAAAAAATCAGAGCAAATGGAGACTCTAAGGTTGACTGTGCCAGCCAATGGACATTGGAAGGGTTCCCTCATCCTTTAAGCAACAGCATTTTAGAACTATTGAAACTTCTTGGGCAGGACCCTCGGAGTGTGTGCCACATCAGGACCCTGGGATGATATCAGGTGTCTATTCCCCATCCCTGGGTTCTGGGGTGGTTGGGAGGCTGGGTGTGGCTTCTCCCCTTGCCTCCCTGCCTTTCCTCAGATACAGGAAGAAGAAATGGAAAATCTGGAAACAGTGATCACACCCACTTTCCCTTAACTCGTGATCTTTCCTACCCTGATCAACAATGTAAACATTACCAAAAATAAAAATAAAATAAAATTTTTTAAAACTTAAAAAAAACCCACATACCTAAACAAGCAGAAAGATTTATTTTTATTGGAAAGTCAGACTTAGAGAGGGAAGGAGAGACAAGAAAGAAAGATCTTTTATCTGCTGGTTCACTCCCCAAGTGGTTGCAGTGGCTGGAACTGAGCCAATCTGAAGCCAGTATCCAGAAGCTTCTTCCAGATCTTCCATACAGGTACAGCCCGAGGCTTTGGGCTGTCCTTGACTGCTTCCCCATGCCACAAGCAGGGAGCTGGATGGGAAGTGAAGCAGCTGGGACACAAACTGGGGCCAAAATGGGATCCCCCGGCATGTGTGAGGTGAGGATTTAGCCGCTTTGGGGTTAGTCACACCAAACCCCAAAGTTCTTTCATCAAAGCAGATGATAGAATTTATTCCCTGACTTGGGCCTTGCACATTCAACTTCTACTGGATTCACTCTCCTCTTCTGAAACCCTGTCACTTAAACACAGACTGCTAATACTGTGGCTTATGTTAGATATGGGGGGATGGAAGAGGGGTGACAAAATTAGCTAATATGTACACAAGCACAATCATAATCACATCAAGCAAGAAGAAAATTACAAACATAACATTCTTTATTTTTGCCATTGACCTTGTGGTGGAAGCTGGTATTTATGGTTATCTTCTTCCACTATCCATTCTGCTTGTGGTTACTGGAATCCTGCTTCCTGAGGGGGCAGGCTTTCCCGAGTAGGGCAGCTGTGGTTTTCCATGGAATTCCTCTACAGCCGAAGGGAGTCCTCAGAGGCAGCCAGCAGGATTACCTGCATGCAAGCATATTCTCCTCACCACCATTGTGTAGCTGGGACTGCATTTGCCCTTGAGATCCCGGGCGCATCCCAGACCCCTAAGGCAGTGATCACCTGTGCTGCTCCTTTGCCCACAGCTGGGATTCTCAAGTCCAAATGCAACCCATGGGTCCGACGGTGCTTCCTGCTGCGAGTGTTCCTGCTGAGTTCTTCGCCCGTTGGCAGACTGTACACTGACACCCAGCTTGGCCAGGTGAGTTTGCAGCCTCCGCCTCAGTGGGATGTCCTTCGCCTGCAAGCGATGGGGTCTCAAGTCGGGAAGATGCTGGTTGGGAGCACCGGGGGTGTTTGCGACTGTGAACCACTCTCATGCCCGTTCCTTTAACCTGACCCAAGAATCCGGGCTGGGGGTGTAGGACATTCTCTCTCTCTGATTTCAGGTTTCTTTTCTGGTTTCTTTTGACCTCCCATCTTTGCTCTCGTGAAGAAGGAAGGAAGCTCTTGTGAGTTTTTTATTTGCTATATCCTAATTTGTTTGTTGTTTTGATTTATAAACAAAACAGCAAACAGTAGATTTGCTCCTGTGGCCAGGCAAACTGCCAGCAGTTGTAGAATCTTGCCTGTGGGTGTCTGGTCCTTCATCCCTGTACTGTTCCAGCCAGCAATCAATGCCACCTCTGGAACTCTTTTCTTTCTCTCTCTCTCTCTCTCTCTTTCCTTTCTTACTCTTTTTCTTTCTTTCTTACTCTTTTTTTTTCTTGGTTTTTCTTTCTTTCAGATTTATTCTTATTGGACATACAGATTGTTACAGAGAGAATGGGAAACAGAAAGAGACAGAGAGGTCTTCCATCTGCTGGTACATTCCCCAAATGACCACAAAAGCTAAGCTGATCTGAAGCCAGGAGTCAGGAGCTTCTTCTAGGTCACCCACATGGGTTCAGGGGTCAAGGCCTTAGCCCATCCTCCACTGCTTTCCCAGGCCATAGACAAGAAGCTGAATCAGATTCAGAGTAGCTAAGACACAAATCAGTATCCATCTGGGATGCTGGCACCACAGACAGAAGCTTAACCTACTATGCTCTTATTTAATGTATTTTTTTAAAGATTTACTTATTTATTTATTTTATTGGAAAGTCAGATATATAGAGAGGAGGAGAGACAGCGAGAAAGATCTTCTGTCCGATGATTCACTCCCAAGTGACCACAATGGCCGGTGCCATGACGATCTGAAGCCAGCATCCAGAAACTTTCTCGGCGCGTTCAAGGCAAGGACTTTTGCCACTAGGCCACACCGCCGGGCCCTATTTAATGTATTTTTAAAGATGTAATTATTTATTTGAAGGGCATAATAACAGAGAGAGCAGAAGAGTTGGAGACAGTTTTTCCCTCAACTGCTTCACTCCCTGCATGTCCATAATAGCTGGGTCTGTATGGTCCAGCCTGAAGTTAGCAAGCACGAAATTCCACTAAGGTCTCTCATGGGGATACCAGGGCCTCAAGCACATAGGCCATCTTCCATTGCTATTCCAGGCAAATTAGCAGGGAGTTGGATCAGAAACAGAATACCCAGGACTTGAACTGACACTCTGATATGGGATGTCAGCATGGCAAGCGAAAGCTTAACTCACTGTACCACAATGCTGGCTTCAACATGGCCCCTTTGCAGAGGGTTACTGATTGACTTGGCTGCCAATAGCTTGGCCATTGAGGCTTTTTGGAGAATGAACCAATCAATGGGATATTTTCTCTCTACTCTCTGTAACCTGGCATTTAAATTAAAAAAATAATAATAGGACTTGGTAGTCTAGTGGGTAAAGCCCTTGCCTTGTATGCCCAGGATCCCATATAGGTTCGTGCTTCAGCTGCTCCACTTCTCATCCAACTCCCTGCTTGTGGCCTGGGAAAGCAGAGAGGATGGCCCAACGCCTTAGGACCCTGCACATGCGTGGGAGACCTGGAAAAAACTTCTGGATGCTGGCTTCAGATTGGCTCAGTCCCATTCATTGTGGCCACTTGGGGAGTGAACCAGCAGATGGAAGATATTTCTCTCTTGTCTCTCTTTCTCTCTGTAAGTCTGACTTTCCAATAAAAATAAGCAAATCCTTAAAGAAATAATAAGTCTAGAGCCCAGGGCCATGGCCTAGCAGCTAAAGTCCTCACCTTGAAGGTGCCCAGGATCCCATATGGGTGCCAGTTCTAATCCCAGCAGCTCCACTTCCCATCCAGCTCCCTGCTTGTGGCCTGAGAAAGCAGACAAGGACGGCTCAAGGCTTTGGGACCCTGCACCTGCGTGGGAGACCTGGAGGAAGTTTCTGGATGCTGGCTTCGGATCGGCATAGCACCGGCTATTGCAGTCACTTGGGGAGTGAATCATCATCTGTCTTTCCTCCTCTCTGTTATCTGACTTTGTAATATAAATAAATAAATCTTAAAACAAAAAAGAAAATTCCAGAAATAAAACAGATGGAGAAGCATTAGCCAGTGTAAAGCAGAGAAGGCACATTCCAGGAAATAGGAGAGGACAGAATGACAGCAGAGGGGCACCTGGAGGCTGGCAGACATGGGAAAGCAGTGGACACAATGGTGTGGTGCCACAGAGACCGAAACCCCAGCAGCATTCAACGAATGATGATCTGAATTGTGTTGGCTGCCAGAACTTCACCAGCCACAAGGTGGGAAGGGACTTTATCGGGAGCTCAGGAGGTGAACCCAAAAACTGTCCATCCTGCTAGTCTGTTTGATTTGACCAGGAGTAGAGACAGAGCAGCAGGTTCCAGAGGTGCAGTGCAGGAACAGGGTAGTTTTCACAGCTTAGTCCACTGCCTAGAGCCAAATCGGGTACCATTTTGTCTAGAGAGACAAAGACTGTGGGACCATGCATGCACTGAGCTGAACTCATTTCTGGCTCAGTGAACTGCAACAACATGGCATCCTACAGGTTCCACCCAAGATAGGTCCGGGTATCACAGAAGGTGGAGAGTGGTGAGCCAGGAGATGGGGCCACAGAGACTATGGTGTACATCTAACCCAGACTTGGAATTCGCTGGCGGGGATAGCACAAGTGATTACAAAGAGCCGTGTGCCAACAATAAGTAAAATTGAATTGTAGACCTGCGGTGTCACAGCTTGGAAATCTGCCCCAAGGGGAAGAGTCTGCTAACCGGAAGTACAATGACCAAGAGCAAACTAAGAGACAGAGGCACAAGGAATATTGCTGAAAACTCCCCTGCAAAGGCACAAAAGCCTTTGCCAACCTCAGAGTTAACTGAGGGAAAAAGGAAAATTCCAGAAATAAACAGTTCATGAATTTCAAACTGCTCCCAGTTGTGCATAGTAAGATGAAACCTTGTGTTGTCCCATCCCATCTTGCCTACATCTTGTGGTACTTCTATGTAAGCCATTAAATGCATGACACGAGGAAATAAGAATATCCAGGAACTCCCAACCGTGCCATCCTAAGTCCTGAGGCTCCTAACCTATTTTTCCCTCCCCATTTCAGAAGTTTCTTATGTTCGTCTTACGGTTAGGTTTTGAGCTGTATTTGGAGAGAGGAATAGGGAGAAATGTGTTACCTAATCATTTCTGGAACCAGACATCTCTATTTAGAATATTAAACAGTAATTAAGTTTTTCTTAGATGTAATCATGGTATTACAATTTTTTTAAAAATGAGCCTTTCAGAGATAGATATTATAATTTTTACATATGAAATAATGTGATGTCTGGAAATAATTCACTGGGGAAGAGGTTGGAGGAATGAGTACAGATAAAGCAAAAGTGTTCAGATGTTGGTAATTGTAGAAACTGAGGGACAACTTAGAAATAAAGCTCCTGGGGCCTGCATGGCGGTGTGGTGGATTAAGCCACCATTGCATCACCGGCATCTCATATTGAAATTCTGGTTCAAATCCTGGCTATTCTGCTTTCAATCTAATTTCTTGCTAACACTTGTGAAGGCAGTAGGTTTTTGAGCCCCTGCCAACAGGTGGGAAGCCAGGAGGAGTCCTTGGGTCCTGGTTTCAGCTTTATGCAGCCCTAGTTGTTGTGGCCCGTTGGGGAATAAATCCACCAGCAGATAGCAAGTCTAACCCTGTCTCTCCCTCTCTGTTGCTCTGTATTTCAAATAAACAAATAAAATGTTTTGTTTTCCAAATGGAAATTTATTATTCAAAACCAGCCTAATTCAACAAAAATAAAAATGCAGACCACACACATATTTTAATTTTCTAGGAAATGCATTTTTAAAAAAACAGGTGTGGGCCCAGCGCAATGGCTCGATGGCTAAATCCTTACCTTGCACAAGCGGGGATCCCATATGGGCGCTGGTTCGTGTCCTGGCTGCTCCATTTCCCTTCCAGCTCTCTGCCTTTGGCCTGTGAAAGCCATAGAGGATAACTCAAAGCCTGGGAACCCTGTACCCATGTGGGAGACCTGGAAGAAGCTCCTGGCTCCTGGCTTGGGATTGGCTGAGCACTGGCTATTCTTGGTCCCTAGGGGAGTGAACCAGCAGACAGAAGCTCTTACACTCTGTCTCTCCTTTTCTCTGTAAGTTTGATCTGCCGTTCCAATAAAAATACATTTAAAAAAAAGAAGAAGAAGAAGAAGAAAAGAAAGAAACAGTCAAGCCTTTGGTCTTGAGGTTAAGCCCCTGGTTAGGATGCCTGCGTTCCTGCTGGAAGTGCCTGAGTTCAGTTCCTGGCTCTGACCCCTGCTGCCAGGGTCCTCCTGATGCAGACGCCTGGAGCAACAGGTGACAGATCAAGTAGCTGGGTTCCTGCCACTCACATGGGCGCCCTGGCTCATGTTCCCAGCTTCTGGCTTTGCTAAGGATTTGGGGAGTAAACCACAAGATAGGAGTACTTTCTCTCTGTTTCTCTAGCAAATTAATGAAGAAACAAAAGGGATAATTAATATATTTTAATATATACTTTAATATAATGTGTATAACGAATGTAATAAATTAATTACATTAATTTTATTACAATTATTAACATAAATATATTTTTAAAGATTTATTTTATTTTTATTGCAAAGTCAGATGTACAAAGAGTAGGAGAGACAGAGAGGAAGATCTTTCGTCCAATAATTCACTCCCCAAGTGACTGCAATGGCTGGTGCTGCACCAATCTGAGGCCAGAAGCCAGGAACTTCTTCCAGGTCTCTCACATGGGAGCAGGAACCCAAGGCTTTGGCCCGTCCTCGACTGTTTTCCCAGGCCACAAGCAGGGAGCTGGATGGGAAGTGGGGCTGCTGGGATTAGAACTGGCGCCCATATGGGATCCTGGGCACGTTCAAGGTGAGGACTTTAGCTGCTAGGCCATGGCCCTGGGCCCAACATAAATATTTCTACCCAAATCTCCTTCCATCATCCTTAGCACATGACTCATCTCCCTTATATACCTGCTAAGGAAATGAGCTTTGGGAAAGAAGCAAGAGACACACTTTGTGAGGTGAGTGACAGCAGAAGGAAACGGAGCACTTGGGTGGCCTTAGGTATTTCCCCAAATGAAGTCTGATTAAACACATTCCTTCAGGGTTTTCATCATCACCCTGCAGGTGAGGGAAGGGCTCGGAGTGTAAGCTACTGGTACCTAAGTTTTAAAGCAAAAAAATTTTTAATTTTGTTTTGTATACTTTCTAAATGATTTATTTATTTCACTTGAAAGTCAGAATTATAGAGAGGGGGCAGAGACAACTTCCGTCTACCGGGTCACTCCCTAAGTGGCCAATATTACCAGAGCTGGGCCAGTCCTAAACTGAGAATCAGGAACTTCTGACTCTCCCACATGGGTGCAGGGGCCCAAGAATTTGAGTCATCCTTCATTGATTTTCCAAGCCACTAGCAGAGAGTTGCATTGGAAGTGGAACAGCTGGGATTTGAACTGGCATCTTTACAGGATGCTGTCCTCACAGGCAGAGACTTAACTGGTTATGCTACTGTACTGGGCCTCAAAGCCAGACTTCTAATCCAGTTCTATCAGACTCCAAATCTGCAACCTCCCTCTACCCCTGAACCAACCAGTTAGTGACCAACAGCTAGAATGAGCAGTTTTCTACAAAAGTCTGAGCCCTCATACTTCAGTCTTGCTCTGGTTGACTTCCATCACCCTCTGGCAGACAGAACAGTAGGTTCCCATCTCAGTTTGTTTTACACTGCTCTAACTAAATGGTTGAGGCAGCATACTTTACAAAGAAAAGAGGTTGTTTTAGGTCATGGTACTGGAGAAGTCCCAAACTGGGGGATCTGCTATGGCAAGGACAATGTGCTATGTCATAAGACCATGGATGACATCATATGATAGATATGTGTGCAGAAGACAGATATGTGTGCAGAAGAGGTTGTGAACCAGGGACGGTGTGGTGAGAAAGGCAGCAAGGGAGTGAGCAGAGAAAGCTGAACTCACTTCCTGATGATTCCTGGGAGAGTGAGAACTCACTCCTGCCTTTTAAAGCTCCCAACACCCCTCAGTGGATGTGGTTATATTTTATAGCTACACTGGGGATCCAAACCTCAGTATTCGTTAAACCACAGTGGCCCCAAAGAGATCTACTGTCAGCTCTGCTCCTCCTCTTCTGATTCAGTATCCTGCTGATCTGCACCCTGGGGGGCAGCAGGTGATAGCTCAAGCACTTGGGCCCCTGACACCCGTATGGGGGAACCTAGATGGAGTTCCAGGCTCTTGGTCTCAACCTGACCCCAGCCCTACCTGTTGTAAATATTTGGAGAGTAAATCAGCAGATGGAAGATCTCTTTCTCTTTCTCCCTTTCTTTCTGTAAATCTGCCTTTTAAATAAATAAAATAAACTATTATTTTTAAAAATTTACAAACTCAGAATTCAAATACATTCAAATACATCTGGTATTCAGTGCAGTCAGAGAAAAAAAATTTTTTTGGGCTGTTTCAAGAAAAGGAAATAGGTGCAGAGCTGGGAGGACTGAAGTCAGGGGTCACTGCCAGGTCTGTGTGATGCTGGCCCTGCCAATTTGCAATCCAGAGGACAGAGAGATGCAGAGATGTAGTGCTGTAGTACAGATGTCGGGTGCAGGATGGAACCTGTCTGCCACTGCAACATTCATACCTACAGAAACATATGATCTGTGGCTCATACTGTAGGGAGGATGCCTCTGCCTTGCTTTTAGATCCGTTCACCTGCTGGCAGAAACTTAACCACATCCTTGCTTGCAAGGGAACCTGGGAAATGCAGTTCTCGGGTTTCTAGCTTCTGCAACACACTACACAGCATCAAGGGATGAGACGAATGCTGGTCACCTTTAAACAACATTTACCACAGGGAAATCAAAACACCTGTGTCCAGATCAAGAGTCTCAAGAGAAGTAAACTTGACCCATGCATGGGAGGCGATGAGTGAAAACAACGCATGCGCTCGCAGCTCCCAGTTTTCATGTTTGCAAGAAGGGCTTAGCCCCTTAGGAAGCAGCAATTCACACGGCCTGGAACACCTGGAGTCAAGAAGAGTGTGAAAAGTCAACACCTTTAGTTGGGTTCTGAAAGGTGGCAGCATTCCCTGGTAGAAGAACCGGGGCTTGGCACAGCCTGAGCAGCAATCGTCCAGTCGTAGAACTCTGCTGGGTGGTAGAGACCCAACCATGCGAGCTATGATCTGGGTTTGGACACAGCAGGCGGCTTGGAGAAGGTCAGGGGAGCAGTCACTCCGTAATTTGACTGGCGGTCATCCCTGTGGGCCAAATGGAGGATAGGAACCCACCTGCATGGGACTGAGAGAGCATTGCTGTGCTCAGGGAGCTGGCTGGAAAGACAACCCCTGGCCAGCTTTCCCTAGTGCCTTGACCTTGCAGGGCTCACCCCAGCTTTTTTTGTTCCTTGTACAGAATCAGGTCTTGATGATAATTGATCAATCCTCCCCAACCCCCAATGTCTCTTTCTTGACTGTAATTTCCTAAGAGTTTGATAAACAAATGTTTCTTTATAATCTTCAAGAAATTCTGAATGCAGTTAACCAACTGACCGCTCCTTGCATGGTGATTGGGGCAGGGAATGAGGGATAGGGTCTGCTCCAGGTTGTAACAGCATCGAGATGACTTGGATTTGACCAAGCATAACTGGATTCTTGTAGCCCTCTGAGAGGACCCCACAAGTGGCCAGTTTCTGGCCTGGAATTCTCAAGAAGTTCAGTGGCTTTGAAGATAGTGTGACTCAGTTGAAAGTGAAAAAATCAAAGTGAAATTGATCATGAAGTGGGCAGGTATTCGGCACACCCGTTAAGGTGCTGCTTTGGGACATACCTATCCCAGTTCAGAGCCTGTGTTTGAGTCTTGGCTCCACTTCCAATTCAACTTCCTGCTAGTACACACTCTGGGAAGCAGAAGGTCATAGCTCACGTGGCTCTACCACCCAGCTGAGTTCTATGCTCCTAGCTTTGGTGTGGGTCAGTCCTAGCTGCTATGAGCGTTTAGCGAATAAGCTAGTGGTTGTAAGGTGTCTCTCTCTTTCTCTCTCTTTTAAATAAGCAAACAAACAAATAAAGGTTTGGGGTGAGTGTGTGGCGTTGTATGCTAAGCTTCTGTCTGAGGTGCCAGCATCTAGTTCATGTCCTGGCTCCTTCGTTTCCAATCTAGCTCCTTGCCTATGGTCTGGGAAGGTGGTAGAAGATGACCCAAGTGCCTGGACCCCTGTACCCATGTGGTTGACCCAGAAGAAGCTACTGGCTCTGAATGGGCTCAACTCTGACTATTACGGCTGTTTGGGGAGTGAACCACAGATGGGAGACATCTCTCTTCCTCTCTCCCTCTCTCCCTCTCTTTCTCTCTGTGTATTTCCTTCTTTTTGTGTAACTCTCCCTTTCAAATAAAAATAAAATACATCTGAAAAACAATAAAGGTATAAGCTCCAAGGCACAGAGCTGAGTAAGTCTGTTCAAATTGGACAGCTCTGTAATGTGGACTAGCTATACCCACTTTTCTGATGAGATAACTGAAACATACCTCATCAGCTGGAACTGAAACCGAACTCCCCATTTCCAAGTCCAGTACTCTTCCCACTGAGTCACATGGCAAACTTCTCATTTGATGGTCTGTGTCACCTACCATCTGTGATGCTCACTGGCACTCATTAGAAGAATGACTTGTAGCAAATATATAAACAGGGACACATTTGGCGGTAATAGATGGCAAGCTGGATAAGGTGTCAGGACACTAGATGTGACTGTCCCTGTCAAACGGCCATATGGTCACCTGGCTTGCCTTGGGCAGAGTTGGACACTCGAGCCTAGAGAGATGCATGCATAATATTTTTTTAGAAAAGCAGAGTTGTGGCAGATTTGGCCTCAGGACCGAATCAAAGATTCAGTCTTGATCCACGCACCTCTGCATCCCATCCTGCTTCCAGCGAGTGCTTCCAGGACATCCATGGGAGGCCTCTGTCTAGATGCCTCATTCCCTGCTGGGCTGCTCCCTCTCTGTACACCCAATCTAGTCTCCTTCTTGCTTGCTGTAATCTCCACTAATATTCTGGTCTGAACTGCGTCCTGTAAGAAGGCAGCAGGAAGCTCCACAGGGATTAGCCAGGCAGAGTGAGACACTCAGGAGGACAAAAGCCATCCAAATCTTGCAGGTGTGGGCTGAAACCCAAGTCTGCTTGGCAGGAGGAGCGGCTCAGAGATTTCTAGGGATATTCTCTCTCTTTTTCACATATGTGTGCGTACATGCACACACACACACTCAAGTGTAAGATCTCCTGCTTATGACTTAAAATTCAGTTATATAAGAACATGATGGAGACTACCAAACCATGCTGGAAAATGCCTAGAGGTTCTTGCCTTACCTATGTTTAGTAATCTGTGCTGGCTGGCAGTGGGGGTGGGAGTAGGGTGATACATTTAATGAAAACAACTAATCCTACGATCTAAGTTAGTCTCCTGCTCCTGTTGCTAATATATCTGTGTGAGCCTCAGTGGTCTCTGGCTGTCTGAGATTCAGCTCCATCATCTGCAAATACAGAAAATATTTAGTTCATTGACTTGACTGGCATACTTACCAAAATATAATGCAAATTTTAAAAAAGATGTATTTATTTATATTGGAAAGACAGATTTTACAGAGAGGAGAGACAAAGACATTTCATTTACTGGTTAACTGCCCAGATGGCCACAATAGCTGGAGTTGAGCCAATCTAAACCAGGAGCCAAGAGCTTCTTCTGGGGTCTCCCACATGGGTGCAGGGTCCCAAGGATTTGAGTTGTCCTCTACTGCTTTCTCAGGCCATAAGCAGAGAGCTGCAAGGGAAGTTGAGCAGCCAGGACACAAAGTGGTGCTCATATGGAATTCTGGCACTTGCAGGTGGAGGATTAGCCAGTTGAGTTGTTGCATGGGGGCTGAAAATTCTTGTATGAATGTAAATGTACATTAGGTTAATGATGATGATGATGGTAATGACAAAGAGGATAAGGATAAAAGATGATGACATTGGGAGGATGTTGATAGTTGATATAGTGAACAAGATGGTTTGTGGCCACAGAAACATCACACAGTAGCAAAGATCACACAGCTGCCCGATAGACATCGAGAGACAGAGAACATCCAGGACTTGAACTCAGACAGATGTGAGATGTGAGCATCCCAAGGCTGGCTTAACTCTTAGGTCAAAGACCCAAGCTCCCGCCCACCTCAAGTAGCCTTGTCTAACACAAGCCTGTCATCACAGAAACAATTCTTTGTGTATCTCAAATTTTCTGTGAGTAGAAAACATGGGCTTCCTGTCCCTTAAAAGATTAGCCATTTCAAAGACTTGTATAATGACCCCTTGTGATGGCTCAATTGGCTAACCATCCTGGAAGCACCAGGATCCCATATAGGTGCTGGTTCCTGTCCCAGCTGCTCCACTTTCTAATCCAGCTCCCTGCTTGTGACTTTGGAAAGCAGAAGATGGACCAGAACCTTGGGACCCTGTACCCATGTGGGAGACCTGGAAGAAGCTCCTGGCTCCTGGTTTCAGCTCAGCTCAGCTCTGGCCATTTTGGCCATCTGCGAAGTTAATCAGTAAATGGAATGTCTTTGTCTCACCTTCTGTATAAAATCTGCCTCTCCAATAAAATAATTACACAAATATTTAAAAAAAAAAAAGGTAAAGAACTTGCCCATGATGCACAGTGAGTTGAGCAGCAGCAGGTGCAGAACTCAGCTGTTCTCCTTTTCCCCTTCTGGGGATGCCAATAGAAACTGTCTACACTGCTCCTCGGCTGTCCCCTCTGCACCAATTCAACTGCTGGAGTATTGTTGGTTTTAGCTGCTTTCAACAGCTCGTCTTTGGCCTGGCTGTTTTTTCAGAATCCATTAGGCAAGGTTACTCCTCCTCAGATAATGATTTTATAGTGCGACAACTGGGAGGGAAACTGGTCTACCTAACTGACTTTCTTGGTACAAGAACATCTCAGGAAAGTGCTCAGGACAGGGATATTCATCTCTTGTTTACCAATGAAGTAGTCAAGGGCTGTGTGCCAACCACTTGCTTCTGTAGCCTTGTTTCTTCACCTGAGTGAGGAAGTCATTTCCTATTCTTAGGGTTCATGCCTCTGTTACTTGACTAAGGTCACACAACTAGTTTAGAAGCAAAGTCAAAACTGGGACAGAAGGATGGTACCATGGCATAACAGGTTAAGCCTCTACAGTGCTAACATCCCATAGGTGAACCAGTTCAAGCTCTGACTGCCTCACCTCCAACCCAGCTTTCTTCTAATGGCCTGGGAAGGTAGAGGAGGGCCAAGATCCTTGAGTCCCTGCACTCTCATGGGAGACCCAGAAGTTCCTGGCTCCTGGCTTTGGAGCAGCCCAGCTCCAGCTGTGAACCAATGGCTGAGATCTCTCTCTCTCTTTAACTGTGCCTTTCAAATAAAGATAGATAAACCTTAAACAAACAAACAAACAAAAAGCCGGTCCACATCCAGAAGCCAGGAGTTGCTTCCAGTTCTCCCACATATGTATGAGGGACCAAACTTGAGCCGTTTTCTACTGCTTTCCCAGACACATTCACAGGGACCCGAACTGGTACCCATATTGGGATGCCATCACTGCAAAAGAGGCTTAGTCTGATGCATCATGGTTCTGGCCCCCAACCTTTCCCCTTGTAAATAAATCAATCATGCTGGATTATGGCCCACCATAATGACCTAGCACACTTTGATTAAGCCTGGAAAGACTATTTTCAACTAAGGAATCAAAGGTTATGACTTCAACCTGTCTTTTCCAGGGCACAATTTAACCCATAGCACTAATAGCATGTGCCCTTTAAAAGACAATCCTGTATGTGAGGTTTTTTGACACGAGTTATTTCGTTTAACACATACCTGGGATAAATGTGCATTGTTCTTATCCACCTATTAAACAAGAAGGGACTGAACAGAGCAGCTGAGTGACCCGCTCAGGGTCAGACAGACACTAATCTGGGACCTGACCCCACCTCAGCTGACTGCCACAGCTGCCTCCATAGCCACTGGGCAACACTGCCTCTGTTGTGTGTGGCCCCATGGTCGCTGCCTTTGCGGTTTCACGTGGGGTGGCTACAATGATGACTGCACCTGTGTGGCAAGGAGAACTTTAGCATGATTGGCCTGACGATGTTTTCTCAGCTGAGACACCAACATGGTGAGTTGATATTGAGTCTAGCGTCCTCCCTACAGCTCCCCAAGTGGCTGTGGTTTCCACACACAGCAGCCTGCGGCCCAGGATGAAGTCACCAGCAGCAGGTGGGCAGCCTCTGAATCCCAGGGGGCAGAAACACTGGGAACATGACTGTGGGCTTGGGTACTATGCAAAATGCTGGGACCAGGTTGCCTGAAGCAGCTGGGAGCCTACAAGATAATCAGTGTGGGTGGGTAGGGCAGAGCGGGTGTAAGCAGGGCCTGTGGCCTCAGACAGCTCTAGGATTGGCATCCCTGATCCATTGTCTATGAGCTTTTGGCCTTGGGCAAGTGACCTACATTCTCAGAGCTTGCATTTCATCTGCTGTTCCTACTCCCACTCCCGTGCTCTGTGTGGACGTATGGGAAATTGTATGTCCAGTTGCCTGGTTCAGAAGAAATGCAGCAAACAAGGTACTAAGGATGGTTGCTGGTGTGACTGACTTGGGTTATGCCCAAAAGTAGGGAAAAAATGGAATATTGATCTCTTCCAGGCATACATAGGCAGGAGGTCACACAAGAAATGGGTCTTAGTATATGAACAGTACATTGCAGAGTGGATTGAGGATTGAGGCTAAGACTGGGGCTGGCAAGGGCTAATCAGAGAGGCTGCATGGAGAATTGGAATCTTGAGATGGATTTTGAAGGAGAGGTGGAGACAAGGCTGCAGCAGGTGAGGTCTGTGCGCCCAGGCAGCCTGGAGGGCTTGGGCAGGTCCCGCCAGTAGTTCCTGGGTGACGTTCCTTCTCCCCGGGAGACCTCGTCCCAGAGACCTCAAGCAAGAGCCAAGCTCCTCCTTCCTCTCCTTTCCCTGTAAATCACTGTGTGTGCACGCACGTGCACACACACACACACACACACACACACACACACACACACACACGTGCACACACTCCATTTTTCTACATTGCTTTTTGTTTGAAGACTCACCAAGCCTGGGTTTTCCCTGGGAAGGGGCTGTCAGTCAAGAAGTGTGTGTTACCCAGAGCTAATGAGTAACTCAAGAGAGATCAAAAGATAGAAGTGATGCCTTTTATTAAGCTCACAGATTTATTATAAGTGAGTCGGCAGGACCACACAGGTCTCCCATCCCACTGCAGGAAAACTGAGTGTGTGTGTGGTCTGGAGCAGTCGCAAGGCAGCGAGACGGTGGGTGGGAGCCCAATAAAGGCTGTAATTGGCACCTCTTTTCCAGCAAAACTAATGGACCACCTTCTCCCTATTAAGGGGCTTGCTCCTTGTGGGGAGGGGTCTTCATTGGGAAACTCAGTCCAGGGGAGGAGCCCAGGAGAGGGCAGGGGAGATCCCAGCTGGATGGTGGGAGGCAGTAGTTCTAATACAGAAAGTGAGCGGTTGCCTCTTCCTTAGCACCAATGGTGTGTTCAGAGGCCAGTTTTCGAGAACTCTTCCAGGCTGGCCCCAGATACTCAGCTTCATTCCCCTCTCTCAGGATGGAGGACCCGTGAAGGTGGATCATTCCTACAATTGGGATCTGGTTCAGATTAGGGTTAATGTTTCACTATATTGAATTTTGTATATGTTTTGTAGAAAACAAAATTGGTTGCAATAAACATTTCTAAAAACTACAACAGTTAACTTCAATCCCCAAATTTGAAGAGAAAATTAAAGCAGCACATGTCTGTGGATAGCTCCCCTCACCCCCGGCTCTGTTTAGTGATCACGTGGCTGGCGTTGCATCAAGATTTCTCCAAGTCAAACTCTGCACTTGCTGGACATCTCTCATTTTCCACTTGGGTCAAATCAGGGCTCTGAAATTCCCTCCAATGAGGAAGATCCCTAGAAAGCGACCACAGAGGGTGAGGTTCCCCCTTTGACAGAATGTACATGGCCTTCTGGGTAAGTCGGAACACGACTGGGCCTCCCCTGTAACATCTGCACCAGAAGGTAGGGCCACCTGACACTGAGGCCTTTTCTGGCTGTGATTGCCCAAATCTGAGCCTTCCAGCATGGGTCACGTGGCACTGCAGGGCCTGATTCCTGACTCCAGGGCCCTGCATTCCCCATCAGGATCCCAGCCTGTATTGGCCACCATCCTTCTAGCCTCCCCCTTGCAGCCTCCACTCACCGGCTGCTGCCCGTCTGCACACATGACAGTCTGGCTAATTCTGCTCTGGCAAACCCACAAGCCTGATAATTCTCTCCCTCACATTCCTTGGCAAGCTCCTCCTACCCCTCCTCAGCAGAGATTGAAGAGCCAAGAGCATCCAGGAGCCCATATTCTGCTCCAGGTTTGTAGCTTCCAGAAAGCCAGCTGCATTTATTCACACACTGTTGATTATTACTGCCAGTAATTGAATCTAAGTTAGGTATTCTGAGACAGCTAAAGAACAAAACAAAAATTGCCTTCAGTACAGAAGGCTTTGCTTTGAAGCCTTTAAAAAATAAAGATTTACTTATTTATTAGAAAGACAGAATTACGCAGAGAGAGAAAGAGATCTTCCACTTTTTAGCTTACTCCCCAGTTAGCCATGTAACAACTAGGACTGGAATGCCCAAAGCCAGGAGCCAAGAGCTTTGTCTTGGTCTCCCATCTAGCTGGCAGGTGGCCAAGCACTTGGGCCATCTTCTGTTGTTTTCCAAGGCACATTAGTAGGGAGCTGGTTAGAAGTGGAGCAGCCAGGCCTTGAACTCTCACCCATATGGGATGCTAGCATTACAGCTGGCAGCCCAATGTGCAATGCCACACACTAGCTCCTGACAAGTTTTTTTCGATTTTTTTTTTATAACTTGCTATGCTTTAGCATTTTTACTCTTGAGGCTGACACTGTGGCTCAATAGGCTAATTTTCCACTTACTAGGGCTGGCATCCTATATGGGTCCCAGTTCTTGTCCTGGCTGCTCTACTTCTGACCCAGCTCCCTTCTTAGGAATCTGGGAAGGCAGAGGAAGATGGCCTAAAGCTTTGGACACCTGCATCTACTTGGGAGAAGCTCCACCACGTGGGTCTCTGCACCAGTAAAAGCTTCTGGCTCCTGGCTTTGGGTCAGCTCAGTTCTGGTCGTTGGAGTCATTTGGGGAGTGATCCAATAGATGGAAGATCTCTCTGTGTATCTCTCCTTCTCTCTGTAAATCTGCCTTTCCAGTAAAAATAGATAAATACACCCTTAAAACATGATTTTATTCTTATTGCAAAAGTTGTAAGAAAGTTGTTGCTGATGTGAAATAATTGTGATCAAAATGAGTTTTGTAGACAGACTCCAATGATAGAAGTGATATGGCCAGCTACCATTTAAGTAAATACTTCCTATTTGTCCAGTTACTTAAACACCAGGATACTTAGTTGGCCATGACTACTTCCATTTCCTAGGTGGAGAGACGAAGGGCCTGAGAAGTTACATCCCACAGCCAGTGGGAGAGCTGATCTGGATCCAGTCTTCTGGCTTCAAAGACCGTTTTTCCTGTCTCCCACTGCCTTTATTCACTCAGGCTGAGGGCTCTGCCCACGTGAGTTCAAGGATGTCAGCCCATAATAGCTGCGCAGAGTTAAGCCCTTTCCCTTGCTGTGCCATAGGGTACCTGATCACTTGTCTTGTCTCAAAGTACGGATTACTGGAAATCTTTAGGTTATAGAGAAAATTACTGACTATTTCTAGTAAGTGAAGACAGAAAGCATGTGCAATATACACAGTGAGCAAAAAAAAAAAAAATGGGAACATGAAGAAAATTTGGGCAAGCCTCTACTTTGCAGAGTCTAATTTTTTTTTTCTAGTTTTTTGAAGCAGATTAAAATCCACTTTAATGTTCAAAAGTATTTTCCAGGGTTAGGCATCTGGAGGAACCTCCTGGCTCTTGGCTTTGGTTTGGCCCAGCTGTGCCATGGCCATCTATCTGGTGGCTGATCAGTAAATGGAAGATTTTATCTCTCTCTCTGTAACTCTTTCAAATAAAAAAATCTTTTTATAAGAAAATTAAAATGAGGGCCAGTGCAATGGCTCAGTTGGTTATTACTCTACTGACTAGCACTGGCACCTCCATATGGGAACCAGTTTGTGTCCTGCATGCTCCACTTCCAAATCTGTCTTTCTAATAAAAATGAATACTCTTTTTTTTCAAAAAAAAAAAAGGAAATGGTATGAAACTTAAATTTCAACATCCTCAAATAAGATTTTATTTTAATGATTTAATCATTTTTATTGGAAGAGTCAATCATTTTATTGGAAATCATTTTAATTAGAAAATACAAAGAAGAAGAGAGAAAGGAAGATCTTCTGTCTGATGATTCACTCTCCAAATGACTGCGATGGCCAGAGCCAATCTGAAGGCAAAAATCAGGAGCCTCTTCAGAGTCTCCCACACGGGTGCATTGTCCCTAGGCTTAGGGCCATCCTTGACTGCTTTCCCAGGCCATAAGCAGGGAGCTGGATGGGAAGCGGGGCCACTAGATTTAGAACTGAACTGGTGCCCATGTGGGGTTCTGGCACGTGCAAGGTGAGGACTCTAGCCACTAGGCTACCACTCTGGGCCCCACAAATAAAATTTTGTACAACACCACCATACTCATTTGTTTGTGCCTTGTCTGTTAATGCAGGGTTAGGCACCCAAAATATTTTCAGTTTGGTTGTTTATCAAAAAAGGCTGCTGATCACTGCTTTTAAAAAATTTCCCAATCTCAGCCACTCTTTCTCTCCTGTTCCTGTTTCTCATCTCTCACCATCCTCTTTTCCTTCAAGACAAAAAGAGGGATGATATTGTGTGGGTCTCCAGGTTGTATGTGCGTGATTGCTTCTGGTTTGATGATGCTTCATTCCTTTGTCTACTTTGTGATGCTCAATCAGTCAATTTCAGTCACCTGGAAATTCAACTTTTGGCTCAGACACTGCAACCATCAGACATTTGTTTTGTAAAACAAACAAAAAAAAATTTACTTATTTTTATTGGAAAGGCAGATTTTACAGAGAGTGAGAGAAAGAGAGAAAAATCTTCCATCCTCTGGTTTATGGTCAAAATGACTGGTTCACAGCTCCCAGATGGCCACAACAGTCAGAGCTGAGCCTATCCAAAGCCAGGAGCCAGGAACCTTTGCTGGATCTCCCATGTGGGCGCAGGATTCTATCCTTCTGCTTTCCCAGGCCACAAGCAGGGAGCTGAACTTAAAGTGGGTCAGCCAGGACATGAACCTGCACCTATACGGAATGCTGGCACTTGAAGGGAGAGCATTAGCCAGTTGGGTCATTGTGCCAACCTCCCCACCCCCTGTCTGCCCCATTTTCAGCTGGGTGATTCTTTAGTGCATATGCAAGCTTTTAGGATGAGCTGAACGCTCACTACATGAAGGCCTTCATAAAAACGGAGATGTGAAATGATCGTGACGGTCGTCTGAGACTCTGCTTCAGCTGTTTTTGTTTTTTAAAGAAGAGAGGAGGCAGGGCTCCAGCAGCACACCAGTTATCCACACGGTCGGTACTCACTGGGCGGTTGCACCTTCATCTCCTGACCCTCCGTGGAGTTGGCATGGCTTCCCCTACGTGACAGTGATGGATGCTGCAATTAGAATCCGTGTCAGAAGAAAACCCCCCTTTCATGTTACAAAGTCCTGGATTGGCACAGCCTTCCAGATGCTGTGCTTCCACGATCTGTCTTATCCCTCTTGAGGCCCTGCACCCGGAGTGGCTGTTTTGCAGCCAGGCTTGGGTAGTGCATCTCCCCCCTTGGCTTGGCTGATACCCAGATACACCCCCATCTTATCACACAACATCAGTTGCCACCTGTTAAGGACTTCAGGTTCCTTCTGACGGTCAAATGAGCTTGGCCTTTGGGGCTTTCTCAGCAGCTGTGGGCCTCTTCTGTTGGGCCTCTTTCTCTGCAGCTCTCTGGGTTCAAGTTTAATCTTCACTCTCTCCTGGTTTTCCAGGGACACCTCACATCACCAGGAAGGCAAATATCCCTTCTATACTGATGGCTCCAAATCTACACTCATGTGTTTAATCCTGGTCTGCCTCTGGAACAAGGAGCAATGCATTGGTTCCTTTGCTCATTGATTGCTCCCTGAGGGCTTACTCTGTTCCAGCACTGCTTTGTAATACATCCTGGATACAATGGCGCCCATGAAGATCTGAGCCCCATACTCAAAGAGCGGGGAGACGAAGATCAATGAATCATTACCCACTGTTGTAAATCAAAACACAGAGTTTTCAAGCTTTCAAGGAAGATGAACTTGTTATGGAGCAGGGCAGTAACTGTCCTGCAGGATAGCGCACCAAGGGGAAGGGAAAACAGAGTTGTTATCAAGTGAGTATACAAAAAAATCATGCTAAATGCACAACCCCAGGGTGGTCACTGGTAGCAAAGCTGCCCTCAAACAGACAGTAACATCACACAGGCCAGAGGCTGCCCTCAAACAGACAGTAACATTACACAGGCCAGAGGCTCTCAGCCTTCCAAAAGCCTCACCAGAACTGGCACCTTTGCAGAGTTTGCGGCTAGTCCTATCATCATTGTCTGTTTTAGCTGATCCATATCAACCCATGATGATTGCCCACTGTGGGGACTGCTTCAGAGAGCAGCACACAGAGCCCTGAAAACACCTAGCAGATGACTACATGGAACACAGAGGGGAAGTTAAGGGACTCCACCAAGAAACACAATTTCAAACTAAAGTTAAAGAATTAAAGGAGGCGGGCCCGGCACAGTGGCGCAGTGGTTAAGGTCCTCACCTTGCACGCCCGGGATCCCATATGGGCACCGGTTCTAATCCCGGCAGCCCCGCTTCCCATCCAGCTCCCTGCCTGTGGCCCAGGAAAGCAGTCGAGGACAGCCCAAAGCAAAAGCAGTCGAGGACTGCCCAAGGCTTTGGGACCCTGCACCCGCGTGGGAGACCCAGAAGAGGCTCCTGGCTTCGGATTGGCATAGTATCGGCTGTTGCGCTCACTTGGGGAGTGAATCATCGGACGGAAGATCTTCCTCTCTGTCTCTCCTCTCTGTATATCCGCCTTTCCAATAAAAAAAATAATTAAAAAAAATAAGTCTTTAAAAAAAAGAATTAAAGGAGGCAGCAAGATAACACGGAGGGCATTTAGGCTGGCAGACTTGAAGGCCAAAGGAGGGAAAAACCTAGAGTGCCGTGGGAATCGGAGGAGGCCAGCATGGCTGCAGATATTGGAGACTGAAGGGAAAAGTGCTCTCCGATGCTGCTGTGGGGCAGGCCACAGAAACTTAGCACACAGCCTCCTTTTTGTAGGTGACTGTAATTTTGGCAGAAAGGAGCTAAAGCTGACTGAAGAAGTAAGAAAGTTCATGATTTTATAAGGGTGAACGGGATTGAGAGCTGACCTAATCTAATGACTGTATTAGTTACGTATGACTGTGTAGCAAATTACCCCCAAAACTTGATCATGGAAAACAAAGAATGTTTGCTTCTGCAGTTTCTTTGGGGGCGTGAGGGGAATCTAAGAATAGCTTAGTCTGCTCAACATCTTGAAGCTGCAGCCAAAGCACCATGCAGGGCTGTGGTCATCCCAAGATCTGCCTCTGAAGAGTCTGTCAATAGGCCTGAACTTGAATTATTATACTGAGTATCATAGCTCTTCCCTATGTGGGTCTCTCCTTAAAAATGTTTACTTTGTAGAAATCTTGTCTGCAAGAATGAGAGGGGGGCAATGGAAGAGTGGGAGAGACGGTGAAAGAGAGGGAGAGAGACTGAGGCATACCCCTTAACTACACGCTATATTTCCCTAAGCTTTTTGTCTTTAAATGTGGTTGTGACATCCGGAATCATGGCAGCCTTTCTGTGTGCAGGTGACAAACATTAAATGCAACAGCCAATATGCTAAAGATGACAAAGAGGAAAAGACTCTGTGTTTTGAAGCTGTTGAGTTGCAATACCGAATGTGGAATATCTACACCTAATTAAAGATCTTCATTACCTAGTGTGTTGTTGCTTGCATCTGGATACACATCATCTGATAGTACTTTTAGGAAAAAGGAAGAGAGTAATAAATACAGCCAAATATATTCTTTACAAGTCTGGTTAAGAATATGGGCCCGGGGTTGTTCTTGTGGTGCAACAGGCAAAACCACCACTTGGCAATGGCCAGGTCCCAGTTACTCTGTTTCCTCTAATGCACCTGGGGAGGGAGCTGAAGGTGGCTCAAGTACTTGGGCCCTGCCACCCAGGTGGGAGATGTGGGATCGGGGGATGGGGGGGCAGGCGATGAAGGGAAGAGTTGGTGAAGGATGGAAATCTCTCACTCCTTCTCTGCCTTTCAAATTAATTAATTAATTAATTAAACTTTTTGTAAAGGTTAAGAAATAGCCAGATTTTCTTTTAAAGAACTGTTTTTAATTTTTATTGGCAAGGCAGATATACAGAGAGAAAGAGAGAAAGATCTTTTGTTTGCTGGTTCACTCCCCAAATGGCCACAACAGCCGGAACTGAGATGATCTGAAGCCAGGAGCCAGGAGCACCTTCCAGCTCTCCCATGCAGGTGCAGGATCCCAAGGCTTTGGGCCATCCTCTACTGATTTCCCAGGCCATAGGCAGGGAGCTGAATGGGAAGTAGAGCAGCCAGGACATGAACTGGCATCCATATGGGATGCTGGTGCATGCAAGGCGAGGATTTAGCCACTAGGCTATCACATCAGGCTTGTAGCTTTTATTCTAAGAACAATTAAATGGGTGTTTGTTTGTTTGTTTTTTTAAAAAAAGATTTATTTATTTTTATTGGAAAGGTGGATATACAGAGAGGAGAAGAGATAGAGAGAAAAATCTTCCACCCAATGATTCACTCACCAAGCTGCCACAATGACTGGAGCTGAGCCAATCCGAAGCCAGGAGCCAGGAGCTCTTCCAGGTCTCCCACGCCTGTGCAGGATCCCAAGGCTTTGGGCCATCCTCTACTGCTTTTCCAGGCTGCAAGCAGGGAGCTGGGTGGGAAGTGGGGCCGCAGGTTTAGAACTGGCACCCATATGGGATCCCGGAGCGTGCAAGGTGAGGACTTCAGCCATTAGTCCCTATTGCACCGGGCCCTTAAACGGGTGTTTTTAGAAGTCTGCTGTAGCTGCAGTTTGGAGCCTAAACTGGAGAAGGACAACAGCACAGGTGTGAAGAAAGAGTGGGACGTGATAGGAGTATCCAGGACACAGAGGCTAGATGGTGATTGTCTGGGGCAGGTGGCAGCTAGAGAGGAGGACCTAAGAAGGGGAGGATGGGGAAGGGGTGGGAGGTAAACCACTGAGGTTGAGGGCATGGGAGAATGGAAGCAATGAATTGAGAACTCTTCAGAGCCATCCCGCCTGTCCTGACCATCAAAGGCTTAGGTGTCTGTTTCTATTGAAAGTGTGTGAGCTGGGTGGGGCCGTGCGTGTCCTCTCTAATCCTCTGCTTCTGAGAAGCTTGGTTTGTAAGCTTCCAACAGTCTCGCTTTGTTGCTGGAAAATTATCCATCTTCAGGTGGTTTCCTCAGGAAGCTGTGAGTGAACAAATTGGGAAGTTAAAATTAAATGTGACTTCTGTATCATTTGATTTCTACCAAGGTTTTTATGTTTATACAATAAATCATCAATTAAAACTAAAAGACATAATATATCTTGAAAGATATCTTTGATTTTTAAAAGCATTTGCACGGCATTAGGTGCTTTCCCCTAAATGGGATTGCAAAAAATCTCTGAATTGCTTCCAGAATCTCCTAAGTCTTGCAGAATTGTTCTGTTCGGGGAACCATCAATTGAACTGAAGAGGACTCAAGGTGTCAAATTTCCCTCCATAAAGAGCTCAGAGATGATTGTTTGGCGTAGCAGTAAGATGCTTCTTGGGGTGTCCACGTCTGATCAGAGTCTGGTTTCAAGTCTCAGCTCTGCTTCTGATCTGGCCACCTGCTACTGAGCGTCCTGCAAGGCAGCAGGTGGTAGCTCAGGTGTTTGGGTCCCTGCTGTCCTCGTGGACATCAAGATTGAGTTCTGGGCTCCCTGCTTCAGCCTGGTCCAGTCCCGGGTGTTGTGGGCATTTGGGAAGTAAACTAGCAAATGGAAGAGCTCTCTGTGTCTTTCAAATAAAAGATAGATAGATAGATAGGTAGATAGATAGATAGATAGATAGATAGATAGATAGATAGATAGATAGATAGATAGACAAACAAATAAGTATAAACCAGCGCTAAAAAGAATGGCTTTGCTTACTTGGTTCATTCTTGGAGTGTAGGTGGAAGCCAGATAGCTGAGTAACAGAGGATGTTGGACTCAGCCCGTTCTAGAGCCCTAATCTCATTGATTCTGACAAGTTCCTTGACTTTGACCCAGTTGGCCCCATGTAACAGAACCTCAGTGCTGATTCCCTGCTTTGACCCGGAGCTGCTGGTGGTGCATGTGTGTATTGGAGTGAGAGTCCTGACAAGCATTTCAGGGAGAAGAGTGTGTGGCAAGCCAGGAAGCCCAGTAACTGATAAAATGGCATGCAATCAAAAAGTGGGAGCTGATTCTTAACAGTATCTAATAAAATCACTATGGGAACATCTCCTTATTAAACCTCATCTGCTCTAGGCTAAACACATTACACATTTCATGTGGATAATTCAAAGAGCCCACTATGTTTATAGGAGGCTTTTTTTGACTTCAGAATAGAAATGAGTTTGGCAGTTCTGCCTCCTCCTCATGGGAGATGCAGGGGCCCTTGGGTGCATGAGGAGGTCTGGGTTCCCAGGGCTTACCTAGGCTCCCTCTGGCTGAAGCAGCCAGACTATGGGTGCGTCTGGGATTTTGCCCTGACCTCGCTGCCTGGCTCCTGCAGCAGGCCCTATTGAGGCATCTGAGGCCCTTGCTCAGGGGTTGCAGCAGGAGTGGAGTTAGGGATGGCGGGGAGTCTGTGGTTGCCCTGGGTAGTGCCCTCCACTGCAATGGCCCTTTCTTCACTCTGTCAATTGCACCCCCAACCAGCCCGGGTCTCTTCTCTATCTTCCTGCCACCTGCCACTTTGGTAGGTTTACTCGCCTTCCTAGTTTACTACAGAAGATGTGATGGGGGTCTTAAAGGACATCCCAGCACAGGTTCCTTGAGGCAAAGTGTTAACCCTCAGAGAGTCTCCAGGGCTTGTTGAAGGCCAGAGAGGTGCGACTTTGAGGTCAGTGCTTGGCTTAGGGGTTATTCAATCAATTAGGACTTGGATGTTACATATCAGAGTGCCTGGGATTGCTGCCTGCCTCCAGCTCCTGATGCCAGCTCCTGCTAATTACCCAGAGCCTGGGAGAGCAGAGGTGATGGCTGAGAAACTGGGTCCCTGCCACCCAAGTGGGAGACACAAATTGAGTTGATTCTCCGCTTCATCCTTGTGGCTCAGCTCCAGCTATGGTGGCCATTCGGTAAGCAAACTGTTAGATGGGCGTTTTGTCTGTATCTCCGAGAAATAAATAAACAAATAAATGTGAATTAAAACAGATCAGCTTTCTGTGCGGTGAAAAGCCTCAATCCCCCACTTTTCCCTCTCCCCTCCCTCCCCCCCCCCCAACTTAAGCCCTGTTTGGAAAGGCAGATATGGGCAACAGCAGTGATGATGAGGTCATGGGTGAGGGAGTCCCCAGAGGAAAGCCAGGTCCAGTGCAACTGCCAGCATCATCAGCCTGGGAGCTTGGGACTGAGGACGTGTGGGGAATGTCCAAAAGCAGAAATGGGAAAGGGGTAGATTGTCCTCGGAGCCTCCTGATAGCTAAGCAGGGGTAGAGAAGGAGGCAGAAACCCCCTCCCCAAAGATGACTTTCCTTCGTCTCTTTCTCTGCTGGGCATCTTGGCAGACATTCACAGCATAGTGTCTGGGACAGCCCAGGAGAAGAGGGTTGGAGGTGTCTCTGCTGTGTTGGGGCCTGGAGTTATTATGAGTGGGATGCAGTGGGCAGCCAGCTGGTGCCTAGACCCTCATCAAGGGTGTGTCACGTCAGGAAGTCAGAGACTGCGCCAACCTAACTTCACTCACACACAAGTGCATTTGCCTATTTGGACACAGATGCACCGTATACAGAGCTGTACCTGCACGTGGAATGTGAGTAGGCTTTGATATGGGAGCTGCTGTGTTGCTGGTACCATCACCATCACCGAGCCCACCACAAGCCTCTGTGTGCAAGCATCACTTTTGCAGTGAATTTCTCCACTTCCTCCAAACCCCTGCCCACCTCCCCTCCGGGATGGTTTTCCCGTGGGCCTCAGTAGGATGGACAGCCACGCTTTACACAATACTTGGTTCTCACAGCAGTCCCAGGAGAGTACAGTGAAGCTGAGAAATTCCTATTGCCCAGTGATGCCATGGCCAGCTCTGTCATGTCTGAACACAATGTGGTACTCTCATGTTTTTAGGGATGCAGGTGTAAACACACCTTCTGTGTCATCGTATGATCAACCATGGTGCTGGGTAATAAGCAACTTTTACTGGTTGATATATTTGCTGGATGGGAAGTGGGGCCACCGGGATTAGAACCAGCATCCGTATGGGATCCGAGTGTGTTCAAGGCGAGCACTTCAGCCACTAGGCTACTGCACCAGGCCCAGCAGACTAATTTTTAAGTTGATAATTTTGTATGGCCCATGTATGATGCAATAATATCCAAATGGTGTGATAATATCCAAATGATGTGCTCAATATCCAAATGATTAAATCCATGTCCAAAAGGTTTCCCACCCCTGCAAGATGTGATCCACAGTCCTGGGCTGCAGTTGGTTTCACCATTGTCTTGCCCACATCTCTTCACCAGGAAGATTTCCCTCTTTAATTCTGTCTCAGTTTCTCCTGTGTGACTGTCATTGTTCTCACTGCACAACTTTATAATCAACAGCTTCTGAGTATGAATCCTGTGCCAGAACACCGGGGCCATATCGACCTCATCTGTATGTATTCCGAGTGGGTGGCATCTTACCGAAGTTCAATAACTGTTCCTTATGTAACTGTATGAGAAGGTTGGAGTTGGTCTATCTTGGGCCCATTTTCACGGAATGCTGCAGCCCACATAATGATTTATTTCCCTGTATCATCACAATGCCAGTAGACGAACAAGCCACACCGTGCTGGCTCCAGCCTGAATGCTTCCATTCTCCAAAAATTCATATGCTCAAATCCCCACTGTGGTGGTTATTGGAGGTGAAGCCTTTGGGGAATGACTAGGTTGTGGGAGTGGAGCCCCCATGGGTGGGATTCGTGCCTTTTTTGAGCTATTCCAGAGAACTGTCTCTCCGCTGCCACATAAGGACACAGAGAAGGAAGGAAGGAAGGAAGGAAGGAAGGAAGGAAGGAAGGAAGGAAGGAAGGAAGGAAGGAAGGAAGGAAAGCAGGCAGACTCCACTGGAATCTCACCACAATGTCACCCCAATCTTGGACTCCTAGCCTCCAGAGGTATGAAAAGCAAATATATGTCAATGGTAATTTGTTGTAGTAACCTGTATGACTGCCACTCATGTTACAGATGGAAAACTGCATTGGGGAGAGTGAAGGGTTTAACCAACTGCACACATCCTTAAAACGTCAGGGTTGTCTCTCAGACCCAGAGCTTCCCATGTTGCCCAGACCTGTCTCTGGCAGCTTTCCATCCTGGCTGTGTTGCCAACCTGTTAGGGTGTACTCCACAGCTAATGGATATTTGGTTCATTCTTCCCAGTGCCCAGCACTCCTAGTAGGTGTCCAGGATAAGTTGGTTCAGTAATTCATGAGTTAGCGAGTCAGCACCAGGTCATGGTTTGTTGGCTGACAGCCATTCACTAGGGAAGTCCATAAAGGTGTGAGAAAGGGACAGCACAATGTCCCTCAGCTCTGGGACTGGCAGGGAAGAAGTGGGCAACTTTCCTGAGCCAAGATGATGAGATTCCATGGAGCTTTTCAGGGCTGAAGTCCCCCTCCCCACCCCAGACACTCTGAGCCTCCCTGAGCAGGTGAACTGAAGTATCCGTAGGCAGACAGGCCTGGTTCCTACCACCCCAGGAGTGGGGTTCTTGGAAAGGTATTATCACTCCCATCCGTCAGGCCGGGGCTGAGGCTCATCGCCTTCCAAGAATGTGACTGACGGGCAAGTTTGAGTTCAAAAGAAGATTAGATTTCAAGGCAACTGGAAGCTATTCAGTCAAAGCCAAGTTTTACAGGGAGAGTTTCCTCTGTCTCCTCTGTTCTCCTCCTCATCCCTTCGGGGCAGCCCAGGACCTGTTGGGACCTGAAAATGGACTGACAGTGCCTGACTGTTTCCCTAATTGGGGAGAGGAGAGATGGAAAACCAGGCTCTGGACTCATCTGCAGGCCCAGGGAGGATCCCAGGCTCGCATCCGCATTCTCCCCGATCCCCCCCCAACCCCCTCACCCCCGTGTCTTGGTGGGAAGGTTGCTGGGAGTGAATCCAATATTGTGGCTGTTGGATGCCTGGGCCTGGTCTGAGCACCCACTGGCAGCACCCAGCCTTCTCTCTTGGGACAACAGGTCTCTTCCAGGGTCTCCATCAACCATAATAGAAGATGTGGTCACTGATGGCAACTGGAAGTCTGATGGTTGTCATCCAGAACTTTCTAATCTAGAAAGATGGCTAGCAGTTGGAATCACAATGCTACAGTGAAGTAAATAGGCAAGTGCTACTTATAGTTTCCAAAGAAAAAGGTTGGGGCCAACAGAGGTTAAAAGGCTCTGTCATAGCCACACAGCTGGCAGAGGGGGGCACAGGCTTAAAAATCAGGCCCCTGCTGATAGCACCTCCACTTTCTCTGGCCTACCTCTAAGTATTATCTTATATTGCCATTTAACCCTCACAGGGATCCTATGATGCAGACACTACTTTTACCAGGTTTCTTCAAAAGTTTGCAGAAAAGTGGAGTTAAAAGACAATTTACACTTTCAACAAACATTTTGAAGAGTCCTCCTATTCCTTTTGTATAGATAAGAAGCTCAGACTAATTCAGTAATATGCCTAAGAAACCAGAATTTAAGACCACAGTCAGCCAAATAGCCACTACTTATCTTGCAAATTTCTAAGCTCAGCGAAAAATCTTAGCTATGGTTTTTGGGGAACCCCACATTTGCCCCTTGTCTAAACATGTACCCACGATGGCTCCTCTCTCCACTTTCCCCCAAACCTCAGCAAGGCAGCTGTCCATTTGGCCACAGCTGGCCAAAAGTCCTTGGGAAGACCAAACCAAGATGTACCAAGCACTCAAAGGCAGAGGCAGTGCACCAACGGTGGGTGAGCAAGTTGGCAAATCATAACCCAAAACATATGTGCTGAGAGGGCAAAACAGGGAGGGTGTCAATCAACAGCCAGAAAGGCCAATGGAGAAAGAAGGGGCAGTGTGAGGGAAGCACAATTCTAGTGTCTTGTTGATTTCAGATGAACTTGATTGAGTGTTTATTTTGTACACTCTCCTATCATACAACAGTGTTTATTTTTAAAAGTTACTTGTTTTATTTGTGAGACACACAGAGAAATAAAGTGAGAGAGAGAGAGAGAGAGAGAAATTTCCCATCTTCTGATCCCTCAAATGGCTGCAACAGCTAGGGCTACGCTAGGCTGAAACTAAGGAACCAGGAACTCCATCCAGGTCTCCTCTGGGGGTGGCAGGATCCAAGTACACGAGCCATCAGTTGTTACCTTCCAGGGTGCGCACTAGCAAGAAGCCAGATCTGAAGTAAAGTTGGGATGTGAACCTAGAGACTCTAATTTGGGACATGAGCTTTCTAAGCGGTAGCCTGGCTGCTCTGCTAAACACCTGCCTCACTGCGACCTTCTTTACACCTCACACCAGTGTAACGAAGAAGCAGAACTCCAAGAGGCTGCATTGCCACCATAGTCACCGAAGAGTTGGCCAACACTTGCTCTTGCCATAAGGCACACTGAATTCTAAGCTATCATTATAAGCTTCTGAAGTTTTCTCCATTCACAGCTCCACGAGTCAATTATAAACCAGTAACATTTTAGCATTCACGACCCTCTGTGCAAGAAATTGAAAGCAACGCCACTTGTGACACTGTTCCTGCTCACCTGTAGCTGCTGAATTCACCCGGGGGGAAGATTCCTCCCCAGTTCATCTTTATATCTACCCATCAACAGTAGGCTAGCTGGAGTTTTGAATAGCAGATTAGAGTGGTTGAGGCAAGGAAACCCACAGATAGAAAGCACTGAAAACACAACAAACAAACAAACAGAAATAACTTTTCATTCCCTCATTAGTACTAACTTGAAAACAGCTATTAATAGTAATAAAACAAGTTTACTTAAAATATGCCTCTCATTATGAAATAAGGAAAGACACATGCTATTCAAAAGTGATGCTGGGCCTTTCTGTGTCAAAGCAAGACACTCCTCTAACCACTCACTTAATTAGACTTAATTTTTTAATAGATTCCTCTGGTCTTGTTGTTGCTTCCTTCCTCCTCTTCCTCTTTAAGCTCCTCGGGTGCTCTTAGATCCACCTGCTGGTCATTTTTTCTCCTTTCTTGGAGCTCCTGTGGGTGTTCTGGAGAAAGCACCCTTATTCTTCTCAAGTCCAGCCCCAAGGGTAAACCAAACAAACAAGCCAAAACCCCTTGCTTGCTCAGCAAGTATGCACCTGAGGAGCTCAAGCAAGAATTCCCATTGGAAAAGTTTTGTGTTGGGTGAAGTTTCTAAATCAGAAGTTCCCAAACTTTCCCTGTTCATGGAACCATTAACGTCTTAGTGATTTTGTTTCCCTGGTGTCCCTAGGCAAAAGATATATCAGTGCCTCCATTTATTAAGCAATTATGCAATTAGGTCCAAATGATTTAATAAGCACTTGTGCTTTAAAACTTCGCAGCCATTTGAAAAAAATTAATGCATAAAAAGTTGCAAGATGAAAGTAATTGTTTTATTGCTAAATGACTATGACTTATCGGCAGGTGCTTTGCCATGTCCCAGATCATATAATCAGGTTGGACACAACCATCTTTATTTCCTGTTCCACGTGGAAGTTATAATTTCTTTTGCCATAGCAACCACAAAAATATTTCATCAAAAGGAATGTGGCCCAATCTAATGCTGAATCTGGGCTGTCCCAGGTTTGCATAGTGTCAGACAAATGTTTTCTTGGAGAACATCTAGAATCTTCCACAACATCTTGGAAACTTGACCCAGAGCCCTAGGCACCTCAGCAAACAGTTTGGGAGCCATGGTTCCATGTCATAAAAGCAGAAAGGCTGCAAAGTGGGAACAAAATGTTTCCCACTAAGATGGTTCACAGATTTCATGGAGCTGGGACTGCTGGCTGGGGTGGGTGGAGGGGAAAGAATGCAGGGGCCTGGCGGGGAGTCTGTGCCAAGGGCAGAGGAGGCCAGGAGAAGGCTGGAGTGGCTGGAGGAAGATGCAGAGGAAAGAACATGTGGCAGCACATGAGGGGCTTCAAAAATTTCATGCGGAGGACGGGTGCAGTGGAGTAGCAAGCTAAACTTACACCTGTGACATCAGCATCCCTTATGGGTGCAGGTTCAAGCCCAGTTTGTTCCACTTCCCAGCCAGCTCTTTGCTGTTGACTACGGAGGTCAGTGGAAGATGGTCCGAGTCCTTGGGATCCTATATGGGAGATCAGGAAGGTGCTCCCAGGTTCTGGCTTTGGCCCAGCTCTAGCAGTTGCAGCCATTTGGAGAGTGAACCAAGAAATAGAAACATCTCTACCTCTCCTTCTCTCTCCATAGCTCTGTCTTTAAAATTAAAACAAAAGGAAATAAATAAAGAAAAAGAAATATCATGGGGAAATGCAACTAAAAGTAAAGTTTATTTTGTTGCAAACAAATTTGAAATCCATGCACATGAGTATCATCATAAATCAAGGGCAATGCATCTTATGAAAACTCTATGCGTGGAATACACCATTTCGAGTTTTTGCATCAAAATAAGCTCTTTTTTACTTTTTTACTTTCATTTTTCACAAACTTTTTTGGAAGCGTCCTGGGAGAATAGGGCGTCTCGGTCATAGGTAGGAGGGCTGGGGCAGCTCAGCCCCTGAGGAGCTTACCCCTCCTCGCTTTGCGGATTCCTCGGCTACACGAGTAGCTCTGTAGGTGGCAGCTGTCCCCCTGTCTCTGTATCTTCCACCCTCAGGAATAGGGCGCTTTTCACAGCGTGGTCGATAACTGCAGGCCAGATTGACACAGGCCGCTCACTGCCTGCTTGACCTGGACCTATGTCAACGGAGCAGTCAGAGTGGCCCCGCTCTCAGCGCCAGGACAGGCTGCAGCACGCAGCGCGCGCATTTTGATTCCTGCAGAGGATTCTCATTTAGCTAGTTTCTGGAGAACTCAGCCCGCATTGTTTTCGAGAGCAGGGCGAACGCTCACTTCCAGATCTCTTATCAGATGCATCTCCCAGGTTTTTCCAGGAGGGCAGATCTCAGTTCTGCCAGCCAGCCAAGCTTCCCCAACGAGCCTCTGTTCCCACGCGGCTGCCCAGATGTGACAGAAGCTCCTCAGAGAGCTGTTTGTGTCTTTTGTATTTACAGTGTAAACAGCATTTAGACGGCAGCTTTGGAAAGCCTCGGTCTATTTGTTCGAGTAAATCCGCAGCCCTGGCTGTGGTTCCGCACACGATCTGGGGCCCGTTAAGGCGCTGGAGGATTTCAGCAGCGACTTCGAAACGGCTCCCCGCCCCCGGCCCCCCTTTTTGCAGGCCATTCCAGGAAGAGGAAGTCCACTGGACTTTGATGCTCCCGTTTCTCTGTGGACTTCTGTTGCTCCTAAGCAGATATTCTTACAGGAGAAATGATGGGACCTGTTTCTCCCAACCTCTTCTCTCCCTTCCTTCTCCCATGTAGCATGCAAATAACAAATGTCATCAAGCCAAATGAACAATCAGAAATAAAAGGTGCACAACCAAGGATTGCAGAGGAATCCATATCTGCAGCCATGTAAACACAAAATCTGATTCTGGTATTTTTACATTTCTTTGGGATTCCTGGCTTCGTTACACACACCAAGAGACTTCCACATGCTCACGGAAAAGCAGAGCCCGAAATTTATCTTAATATATTACAATTTGAAATCTGTACATTGAAGGGTCTTCAATAAATTCTTAGGAAATGTTCATTCTGAGAAACCTATGCATGAATTTCCAAGTGTTTTTGCACCAAAATAAACATTTTATCATTCCATTTTTCCATAGCTTTCCCCCCGCCACATATAGATACGTTCAAAATGGATGATACTTTTTGCTTTGTAAAAGAGCTGGGTTCTAGTAAAGCTAAGTCAGAATGGAGTCTATTTAGAAGAGAAGCCTGCTGTTGTCTTCTTCCTTGAGAAATTTGGAAAGTCCTTCCTCTGCTTCTCAGGAGCATTTCAAGGTCTGGGTGTACACCACGGCAGTCAAGAACCCTGTCAGCTCCTCCCTGGTGATTTTGTCTTCAGTTAGAATGAATTACCACCTGTTTAGGATGCTACCACCCAAGGATTGTGCACCTGCAAAAAACCCACATCGTGCTTGAAATGTTTCTTTAAAAGTCAAAACAAAATAAATAAATGAAAGTAAAAACCACTAAGCCACAGAGCTAAAGGAGAAGATAATCAAAAACATAAATCCAGATAAAATTGTGGAACTTTCCCTCCAGTTCTTATCATGATTGATCCATGCTTAAGATTAGTCTGACTTTGGTCTTCCTCCAGGGTGAAGTAGGGGTCTCTCCCGACTCAACCTGAATAGTAACACGTCCTCAAGTCGAAAGTCTTTCCTGGAGCTGCTGGTGGGGATTTAGATCTTCATCGGAGCTGGGCCTTAAAACAAAAACAAACAAAATTTTGGCTTTTGTTGTGTTCTGGGATTATGCCCCCTGCTTCCGAGGGACCCCTCCCACCAGAGCGAGAGTTCCGTGAAGGCAGCAGTGTTGTCCGTGTTGACTGCTGACTTACTGCTACGAGCCCAGTGCATGGTCGGGGCTTAGGACCTGTTTCCACAAAGGCACTCACTGAATAGACCAGCAGGTGGAGAAGGGCATTGCTTAGGACGGAGAGCACCAGCCAGTCCTCAGTCAACGGCGTTTTTCTCTCACCAGCCCATTCTTCCGGTCACCTTCCTTGCGGTGCCTGTTGATTGATCAACACCTCTACTAGACCAGAAGACTGAATCTATTAGCACCATCCTGGGGCTGCTGCTGCGAGTGACCACAAACTGGGTGACAGCAACAGAAGCTTATTTCCTCATAGCACTAGCGGCTCCAGGTCTGGGCTCAGGTGAAGCCAGGCCTCACTCCCTCCACACACTTACTGAGTTAGTTGCTTTCTCTTCTGGGTTCTGTTGAGTTCCAGAAATCCTTGGACTGTCTTGACTTACAGCTGCATCATGGCAGGTTCCAGCTCCATCTTCATGTCATATTTCTTTCTTTTAAAGGATACCTGCCCTTGACTTTGGGAACCCATTCTAAATCCAGGATGATTTACTTAATTCTACTTGCCTTAATCAAATGACATCTGTGAAGACCCTTTATCAAAATGGGTTTTGAGGAGGCCCGAGTTCTGAGAGGCCTGAGTCTTACAGGGGATGAATACTGTGAAACCATAATATAGGATGATGGGACCATTCAGTGAATGCTAAGATTATCTTTCTAATGTTTCTGTTATCAAGAATATTGCTGGGCTCAAATTAACTTCATTGTCAAGTGAATTTCAACTTCTCATGAATGTTACTGAGCCAAATATCCCCAACTGCCTTTATGTTCTTGTTTGTTAAGGACAAATTCCCCAGGTTTCATATTGGGAACATTTGAAGACTTGGTCTCATCATCCATCATAATCAACTTAAGCTACCAGACTATATTAAACACAAGAGTCAAAAAAAAAAAAAAAAAAGAAAAGAACAGAGAGCAAAGGTGGTCTGCTAATCTGCATAGGAGGTCTGAGAAAGCAAACAGAAGCTACTGACTTAGAAAAGCAGAAATGGCTTATCAGTTGTGCTGTTTTTCTGACTCCCGATCTCTAATTCTGTGCAAGGCAAATGAAGAGCCCGAAGAAGGGCACCCAGGCAAGCTAAGGGGCTGGGTTTGTGGGGCTGCTCCAGCTGGGTTGGGTCCTGTATGCTACCAGTGCTGGAGCGGGGGTCTGAGCGATGACCACAGGGCTCAGCATGGATTTGGAATCATAGAAATCACAGTATGAGATGATCTGGCCTCGTTCACTGGATCCCGTGGGGAAAAATCCCAGGACAATCCTTTCCTTCCCACCCAACACCCTCGTCACATCTGCAAGGGGCATTTTCCTTTGTTATCACCCGGGCATAACTGTCATCTGCAAACCATACCGGCCTGTCCCAGACTTCTGCATCAGTCAGGCCTGGCTGGCCTCACCTTCAATTTCTCCTTTTCACGGTCAGTGGCAACTGTGCATTTGATTTAAGAAGAAATCAAACTGTTTCATTGCTTCCTCCCCCAAACTTCCCCTGCCTCAAACCCCAAGCCAAAATACCATCAGCTCACCACTCTAGAGGTAGTCATTTGGGGGAGCTAGAAATTGCTTGAGGAGTGACTGCTGTCCAACGCCAGTTACAAAACAAAGAAGGAATGAAGCAAAGGAGGTAGAGAAGGAGAAAAGAAAAGGAAGGAAAAGAGAAGAGAGCAGAAAAGAAAAAGGCAAAACAAAACAAGGCCCATCAGAATGACAGAAATCTGGGGTCAGTATTGTGGGTATAACAGTAACCTGCCTATGTCATCAGCTTCTGACATGCATCCCAGTTTGAATCCCGGCTGCTCCACTTCTGATCCAGCTCCCTGCTAATGGCCTTTGAAACCAGTGGAAGATGGCCCATGGGGGAGACCCTGAAGAAGCTCTAGGAGACCCCAGAAACCCCGAAGGGTTCCTGACTTTGGCCTGGCACAGCCCTAGCCTCTGTGACCGTTTATGGAGCGAACCAGTGAATGGAAGATGAAAATATATAATGTGGGGGTGGGGAGTATTGTGGAATAACAGGTATGTGTAACTGGCATGTAATGTCAGCAGCCCTATGGGTGCTGGCTTCTGTCCTGGATGTTCCACTTCCTACCCAGCTCCCTGCTGTTGTGCCTGGAAAAGCACTGGAGAATGGCCCAAGCACTTGTGTCTCCACCCACGTGGGGTCCAAGAGGGAGGTCCTGGTTTCTGGCGTCAGCCTGGCCCAGACCTGGCGGTTACAACCATTGGGGAGTGAACTGTCAGATGGAAGATCCCTCTCTATCTCTGCCTCTGTCTGTAATTCAGCCTTCTCAAATAGATAAATAAAGCTTGGGGTGGGTGGGAAAAGAACAGATTTAATTGGGGAGTTTACCAAAAAGGCATATATTTTTATAGTATGCACAGTGACCATATACACACACACCCCTTGCCAGGCTCCTTGCTAATTGTCAGGATATGCTGCATCTGCAAACTTGCCAATTCAATAAGCAGTTGTATCAGAAAGAGCCCCTTTGTTGGCTAAGGCTTTTCCCCGTGAACTTGTTCCAGGCAGTCACTGCTGAAAGACCGACTCGAAAATGTTAGTGTTTATAGAGGGTAGTTCACAAGTCACTAAGAATGAAACTTTCTTCTTTTATTCTTTTTAAAAAATATTTATTTATTTTTATTGGAAAGGCAGATGAACAGAGAGGAGAGCCAGACAGGAAGATCTTCTATCTGCTGCTTCACTCCCCAAGTGGCCACAACAGCTGGAGCTGAGCCGATCCAAAACCAGGAGCCAGGAGTCTCTTCCAGGTCTCCCATGTGGATACAGGGTCCCAAGGCTTTGGGCCGTCCTCAACTACTTTGTCAGGCCACAAACAGGGAGCGAGCTGGAAGGGAAGCAAGGCAGCTGCAATAAGAACCAGCGCCCTTGTGGAATCTCAGCATGTGCAAGGCAAGGACTTAACCACTAGGCTACCGCACCAGGCCCTCTTTTATTCTTTAAAAAAAAAAAAAAGCGGGGGGATGTTTTCTCAGATCCTGTCCACTGACACATATAACTTTCCAGGAATTCTAAGATTACCAACAGTAGCTTTTTCTGTAAGGAATTAAGGCACTTATAGGAGAGAAAAGGTCCAAACTTTTATATGCTCTGAATCTTCGTGGAGGCATGTCTGTGTGTATCTCAGTTCCATCTAACACCCTCACAATGGCCCTGTTGAGATGGTAACTGCTGGTAGCCCCACTTTCCAGGTGAAGGGGTTGAAGCCAAACTGAGTGACAGGAAGCGTTTGCTCCTGGAAGCTGTGCATTTTAAGGTCCTCTTTTGGCAGAGCCACGTGACTGTGGTATCAGAGAATGTCCCTTCTCTGGATAAAGCACCCCTTGCGCATGGTGCCGGTGCTGCTATCATGGCAGTGTGTAGGTGCCACCATTTAAAAGGGGTGCAGGTGGGGTACCCACCGATGAATGAAATCATTCCGCTGTTAGCATGGCAAAGTCACCTGTGTTTAAAACAGGACCATGCCATGCCCATCGGGCTCGGCTCATGTCTCAGTCTTGTGACAAGTCTTTCTTATTGAAACTGCTGAAATGAGAACTGAAAAGGCAGGACTGGAGTTTTGGCACAGTGGGTTAAGACCCTGCTTGAGACGCCAACATTCCATTGTAAAGTGTCAGTGCAGGGTTCAGTTCAAGTCCTTGCTGCTGTAATTCTGATTCAGCTCCCTGTTATTGCACCAGGGAAGGCAGCGGAAGACGATGCGATTGTGTGGGACCCCTGCTACTCAAGGGGAGATTCAGGTAGAATTCCTGCTCCTAGTTTCAATTTGGCCCAGCTCTGGTTGTTGCAACCATTTGGAAAGTGAACCAATGGACGGAAGCCCTCCTGCCTCCCACCCTTTCTCTAGCCACCTATTAAATAAGTAAATAAATAAACCTTTTTTAAAATGACCAGGCTTTTAAATGATCAATCCAGAACAATGGTTCATATTAGAACCTTCAGAAGAAACTATAACCAATAATAACCATAACAATAAAACAATATTTAGGCCTTCTCCAAACCAACTATAAAAAGCTCTTTAACAATAAGGCTTAAAATAACACTTAAAGACTTAAACGCTTCAAGACTTAAGAATAACAGTTTTTTTTAGATTTTAAAATTTTCCTCTTATTTGAAAGGCTAAGAGAGACAGAGAGATGTATCTTCCATCTGCTGGTTCACTCCCCACATACCTGTAATAGCCAGGACCAGGTCAGACTGAAGCCAGGAGCCTGGGACTCCTTCTGGGTCTCCCATGTGGATGGAAGGACACTTAATACTTGGGCCATCACTGTCACCTCCCAGGATGTGCTTAGTAGGAAGCTGGGATGGAAAACAGAGCCAGGTCTCAAAATAGGCACTCCTAGACAGGATGCAAGAGGTGGCCTCATTGCTGTGGCAAATGCCCAAAGCCCCCTCCCCCCCAATTAGCATTAAGGCAAAACAAAACAAAAACAACAACACAACTTGCTTTGTGGGCCTGGCACAATAGCTCAATTGGCTAATCCTCTCCTTGCAAGTACCAGGATCCCATATGGGCACTGGTCCATGTCCTGGCTACTCCATTTTCCATCCAGTTCACTGCTTACGGCCTGGGAAACCAGCAGAGAATGACCCAAAACGGTGGAATCCTGTACCCACATGGCAGACCAGGAAGAAGCTCCTGGCTGCTGGCTTCAGATTCACTCATCTCTGGCCATTGCACTGTTTAGGGAGTGAACTAACAGATGGAACATCTTTCTGTTTCTCCTTCTTTGTGTAAATCTGCCTTTCCAATAAAAATAAATAAATCTTTTTTAAAAATTTCTTATGGTGCTAATCTGAAGCCCAGATTTCTGAACTCACATTTAAAGTGGGAGGCTCAGAACCTCTCTAACTTAATCGTACAAAAGAATTACATGGTCCCGAGTTACAAATGCAGCTGTCTGGGCAGGCCTCTACCTAGCAGTAAAACACTAGTGTCCCTTAGCAGAGTGCTTGGGTTCAATTCCTGACTCTGCTGCCTCTGCCTTCCCACTGATGCCAGCCTCTCGGAGGTTCACCTGTGTGAGAGACCTGGCCTGAGCTCTTGCTGCCAGCTTTGGCCCGGCCTGGCCCCAGCTATTGTGGGCACTTGGGTATAAAGCATCAGATGAGAAGGGGCACGCTCTATCTCATTCTGCTTCCCTATATTTTCTCTCTTGGTCTTTCAAGATAATGTATTTTTAAAAAATATTTTTTCATGCAGGTGTTAGTGTGCTGCTGCTAGAATTCCTGACTCGGTAAGTCCTGGCAAGTCAGGTGATGACAGAGCATGTGGCCCCGGAACCCCACTAGTTGGGATTATCATTATTCTCCTTTGTCTTCTGTTTCTCTTTCCAGACTGGAGAGCATCCTTTCTGAAAGCTGGGAAAGTAATCCTAGGAACCTGGTCAGAATCTACTGTGGTAATCAGCAACCCCCTACCTCTCAGCTTGAATTGTGACTTCCCCAAAATTTGTGTCAAAGTCCAGCCCCGTCCCCTGGGAACCTCAGAATGGAGTTGGATTTGGGGTCAGATCCCTTAAAAGAGTAATCAGCTTAGACTATGCATGTGACCTCAATAACTGGTGTCTTTATAAGGAGAGGTGATTTAGGACACACTGAAAGACATTGGGGACCCCATGCCACAAAGGAGAGGCCATAGGGGAGCACACAGAGCCTGGAAAGACAAGCAGACAGGCTTTGAAGACACTAAACCTGCTGGCCCCTTGATCAGAGCCTCTGGAACGGTGGGGAATAAATGCCTATTGTGTAAGGTTCCCAGTTTGGGGCATGCTGCTGTGGTAGCTTTAGTAGATTACTCTCTGCATCAAAGTGAATTTCTGGTGACACCATGTGGCTTTCATACTGTGGACCTAGCTCCATAGGGCCACTTAGAGACCCAGGCTGATGGAGATACCAGCAGCTTGCCATCAACAGGGTGAATGGCAGAATGGAGGTCTGGAAAGCTACATAGAATTCAAGTGCCCCTAGATAGGAAAGGATGCGTGGCACTGGGACCAGCCACATGAGTGCCAAGGGGAGGCCAGGGAACCGCCCGGATCTCAGAGATCAATTGCCAGCCCAACTCCCTCTCTTTCCCAGGACTGGGAACATTTGAGCCTTATCTCTGGCTTCTTTTTCTTTTTTAATCTATTGACAATGTATTATCTTTCTCAATCATGCTTGCATTTATTCAGCCCAATTTTTGCCACTGTGCCAGGAATTAATGGAAGACAGGCTCCAAAAGAAATAAAAGACAGGCTTCCTAGTCATGGGGAGATGGTGCTTAGAGATAAGAAGGAGCTAGTGAACAACAGTACTGCATGGTTGAGGTAGGCAGCTGTGCAGGCAGTGAATCCTCAGACAGCCGTGTGAGCTTAGGTCTGCAGTGGTCAGGGAAGCTTGGGTCAGACATGTAGAAGGCAGTCTAGGCCATAGCTTGGAGGGCAGGTAAACTTGGATGCAAATCCTCCTGGAGTACCAAGGTGTCAGATATCCAATATCTGGGGAGCCCCAAGTGGTATATTTGCTACTCCTGAGCTCATTTTAGTTTCTATTAATGCCCATATGTAGCGGAACTCAGCCATCAGTGAAGGTCAGTTGGACAAGGCAGAACATCTTGTATCTGCACCAACTTATCTTTTCTCTATTCAGGCCATGACCCAGACCTTCGGCCCATGAGGATCAGCAGGGTCTGCCTGGGGCAGCTTCTCTAACCTCCCCTCTATGCTGTGGATGACTGGTAGAGAACATCCTTCAAGGAGGGCTTGATGACTGGGGTGCACAGTGTCACCTGTCACGTGAAACCATCTCTGAGGACTTGCAAACCCTGGTGGCCCACCACTCCTCTGGCCCTGTCACTTCAGGTTTTCAGGAACAGCGGCATCAGATGCACAGCATTCTCCCCAAGGGCTCTGCCAGCCCAATAAATCTGCAGGAAAACAATAAATAGATGCTCTCACTGGCCTTCCACGGGAGCCTTGTGCAATTGTCATCACCCGTGTGGCTGTTACCACTCCTGCCTGGGACCAGAGAAAACCCAGAAGGGTGTGGGCTGCCTCTGTCCCTTGAGACAATGAGCCAAAGTCTCTATGAGGGGTGAGCAAGGTGCCGAAGGCAACACCTGCAGGTGGGGATGGGCGGGAAGATTGGAGATCTCTCTGGGTTGTGTTGAAATTAAGTCTCAGGCTTGCTGGGCCCAGAGGAACAAAGCCGTCTGCAGATAAGCGATCCGGGCTGGAAGTCTGGGTCAGGATGGGGCTCACCTCTGAGAACAGGCTGCTCGGCAGTGCTGTGAGAACCAAGGTTTGGACATGCCTGCTTGCTTGTGGCTTTGGCCCCCACAGCCAGGCGGGAGGAGGGTAGGGGAGGAGGCGGGAGAGAAAGTGTTGAAACATCAACAGAAAAGCAGAGGTAGTTCTCATGGGTGGCTATGTCAGGGTGGCAACTGGGATGGGAAGAAAGGACTTGAACTTGAGGGTCTGGGTGGAGTTGCTTATCTAAGGGGGTGCTAAGCGGGTGGTCTCGTATCACCCCCAGGAAGTTCTAAATTCTTTCTCAGGTTAACACTTCTTCTCTACATCCTGTGTCTGACAAGTTAGTATAGAGGGGCACAGAGAGGGAAGCTAAGAGACCCAGAAACACACAGCAAATGGGGGCAGAGTCTGAACCCAGTTACTTTCCATCATGCTGCCTGTCAGGGCAAAATACACACACACACACACACACACACACATGCACACGCACAGACACACAGGTAGAAAATCAGACAACAGAGTGTGAGTGTAACTGGGGTACAAACACTTCTTTTGCGTAGGAAGAGGGTACCAAGGGATCCCTTTATGCCTTTCTCAAAATATGATGCCCTCCTCCTTCCTGCCCGTTACACATGCAACACTGCACAACTAATCAACGGAGAAAGGCCTTTTCTAGCAATAGATCTTAGCTTTATATATATCAGGTGAATTTCTTCTGTTTTTTCAGTTCAGGTTTCACCTGATCATTCAAGAGGTAGTCCCCTTGGTTCCCCAGCATGGCCTTGCTACAAATACAGAAAAATTCCTGGGGATTTCTGATCTACCCAAATGACCCCTCCCCACCCCGCCCAGCAGCAAAGTGGAGTCCCAAAGAGTGAAGGGAGGAGTTCTACCCACTGAATACAGAGCATCCACAATAGACACCCCTTGTCGCTTTATGAATGTCTAAAGAGGTCACATATGGGATGTCACTCCTTTGGAAGAGTTCGGAGGTGGCTAGGAAGCATGCGCCTTCACAGGGAGAAGGCCCGGGGAAGCTGGAAGCGGGAGGGGAGGCCCAATGCCCAACCTAGAGTCAGCCGTCAAGGTCAGACTCTAAAGGTGGCCTCCGTGGGTGCTTCCTTCGCATGTGGGCTGCTCCAGGGAAAAGGCACGGCCCTCCCACACCTCGCTGCACCTGTCTCAGAGGAGCTCTCAGACACTAAATCAAGAGCAAGTGTCACCTACTTATGGGGGGATTCTCGGCTCTACTACTTAGTTGTGCAATCCTGAGCAAGTCACTTGATCTGTATGCCTCTGTCTACACAGCTGTAAAATGGGAATAATAATACTCCCTCTGCCGAAGAGAGGTTACTGAAGGTTATGTAAATGATGTCAAGAGCCTAACACGACACCCAGAACAAAGAACACCTTCACGAACATGGTAGTCCTTCTTCCAGACAGGAATCTCACTTTCTCCATTTGGGGAATTGGAGCCAACAGGAGGGACAGAGAGAATGTGAGATAAAGGAATAGAAGCTCCCCCAATTTGTTTGTTCGGCATACACAACGGTGGTGCTTTTTCTTCTCTTCTACCTTGTGTATGTATGTGTGTGTGCAGAGGGAAAAAAGCCGCAGATAAGACACAATATTCAGAGATAGCGTCAGGCACAGCTTCGCTTCCACTTGTTTCGCCTGGATCTCCAGCTGTTCTCCACAAACCTGTAATTGTCCCAGCTGCTTTCTGAAAACATCAGCCCTGTACCTCTCCCAGGTAAGTGAATGGCAACAGGCTGGCATGCCTGGGTCCCACCTGGGCACCCAGCAGGAGTATTTGCATATTTCCTAGGCTCTCCTTTGAAACTCCACACCAATAATTAAGGATTTCTAATTCTCTAGTAATTGAGTACCATTTGGAACTGATTAAGCAGATACTATCTAAATAATTATCTATTACAGCATTGCTTTCCTTTGTGTGGGCTATAAATGGCTTGTCAAAAGTGAACATAAAGTATTTCTCCCACCTGGCTCCTCTTACGTCTGATAGATTCTCTCTCTTTTCTCGCTACTTTTGCTCCTTACCAGCCCCCCTTCTCCTTCCTTTGCCATTCTTTGCCACCATGCCACATTGGGATAAAATCACCCTCTCCTGTTTGCTCTATGGAATTCCAAACCAAACAAACAATAACTCAATCATGGATTGGACTGGCTAGTTTGGAGATCCTCTCTGTGTCAGATCCAGGAGTCAGACACTTGAATAGGCAATATAATTCGGTCTGTCTAACTTAAATAAACCATTGTAGCACTCCAACAAAATAGGTGTAGCTATCCGCTATTCGCTAATGAGGACAAGAAGCGGACAAGGTATACGTTGCCTGACATCACTCAAAGCCTAGGTGACGGAATCTATGCAGCATAGGTGAGAAAACGTGCACCCAAAACATTCCCCCTCGCATTCAAAGTCAGTCCTGGAGTGACATCGACTTCAGATTGCCTTACCCAGCCCAAAGGTCTTCTCACTTAATGCCTCATCATGCATGCAAAGGTCAAAGGGAGCATGACCTCCAGTAAGAGCCTCCAGCTACCTGAGGGCAGGGACCAAGTGGGCCTCCACCCACTTCTCCAGTGCTGGACCCTGAGTCTCATGCAGAGTAAGATCCCAGCACTCATTGTGTGATGCGTTGGAGCATTCCAAGGGCCTTCTGATTGCAGGTTGGGCTGGGTTCTTGTGGGAAGCATCCACCATAACTGTTCTGACCGACTGCGCACACTCCTACTCTTAGACACCAGGTGCCTACAAGCGGGGGGAGACAGTGGCAGCACCAGAGTTCTTGCCCAATTAGATTGAATTACTAATAGATGACAGCTCTAGGGCAGGTGTTCAAAGAAAAATAAGGGTGCTTGTCTAGTCTCTGAAGGTTCTAGAAGACACCCACTGCCTACCTGTCAGACTCAACTGTCAGTGCAGGTGCTTGGTCATCGAGTCAGAGCTGCTATAGAAGACACAGTCGCCTGAGTGACTGACAAGTCTGTCTCTCTTATGTGTTAGAGACTAAAGATTTCCAAGCTGTGGTCAATGGACTTGAGCTAACCATGGATCAATTGACTTTCAATAGTTGAAATCATCCCAGGAACAGCAGAAAAAATTCCCCAAATAGTTTTGCTTTAGATCAAATCCAGCTTTGGGCAAATCTAGCTGGGAAGTGCAGTTTCGCCTCTGCAAATGCAAGGTGCGTTGTGTTTGAACATCTGGTCTTCAGCACTCGAAGCCTTGCACACAGCTTCCTTTCAAGCTCTCTCTGCAACATCGGGGATTTAACTCATCTCTTGAAACCTCTCCAGTGCCCCATCCCATCAGTAAAATGAGAGTTTTTCTGTAAGATCTCATCAAGAAATCTAACCTGCTGAGATTCTGTTGTGGTGGAAGTTACAAAAATATTAACATAGCGATGGGCCAAAATTTCATGTTGGGTGACTTTGCTTCCAATCCAGATGTCTGCTAATGCACCTGGGAAGTAGCAAACGATGTCTCCATTACCTGAGTCCCTGTCACCCCCATGGAAGATCTGGATGGAGTCCCTGCCTCCTGGCTTTGGCTTGGCCCAGCACTGGCTGTTAGAGTCATTTAGGAAGTGAATCAATAGCTGAAAAAAAATCTCTGTCTCTGTCTCTCTACCTTTCTAAATCAGTAAATGAAAAAATGCAGCTGTCCTTCTAGGCCACAGGTGAACTGGCTAGCCTGGACTGTGATGAGCTCGCTGAACTCCAGCTCCTTGGTGGAGAGCAATGACTTGCCTTACAAATCATAAGCAGTGACTACTCACGGCAGTGGAAACAAACAAACATGGGCAGCACTGTAAAGTCTTTTAGGCCCACCTAAGTCCATCATAAGCATATACTTTTTGCAGTGATAGAGATGTTCCACACCAGCCAATGTGACAGCTCCTGGGCCTATGTGGCTGTTGAGCACATGAAGCATAGCTGAAAAACCGGGGTTTTTACCTTAGCTACACACGCTAAAGGGCTACAGTGTTGACAAGCCAGGGGAGGAAAGGCCTAGAATCCAGAAAGCTAAGGTAAGTTTCCGCAGGCCTCAGTTTGTTGTTCCTGAGGCTGGGGCTGGCACCCCTGCTCCCTGACTCCTTTTCCATGCTCTGTCCTTCCGGAGCTCTTGGAAGAACCCCCGCCCCACCCCAGCAAGCCTTGTAACATTAAACGAGATTATATGCGGCATTCCTTCCGCTAAAGCGGGGCAAACACTGGGTCAGGAGTAAGGAGGATAAGATAGAGAAATGCAAACTGCGGAGTTACAGGCATTTCTTCCAGCACTAATCCTCAAATAAACAGCCCTGCTCTTTCATCTTCTCTGGATGACACCTCCTTTGTTAAAGCTGTCAAGCTCAGTGACACCTTAAGCCCTACTGGCTACATTAGCCTCCGTGTAGCAGAGGGGCCAGCCTGGTTGGGTCACAGCTCCTTGCACTCTGGAGCCAGCTCAGCTCTTATTAGCACAGCCCTTTGAGTTCCTCTGAGTTCACATTCCTAGGAACCCCATCTGAATGGAGCAGGATGAGAGCTTGGGATGGGGTGGAAGGGGGTGGGCAGCAGTGGGTGAGAGGACCTGGAGACAGCTCAGCAGCTTGAGTTGGAATTCCTGCTCTGCCACCTCCCAGCATGCAAGCTGGGTGACCTCAGGCAAGTTACTCAGTGCCTCGGGGCCTGTTTCTTCATCTGAGAAATGGGAAAATAGAATGCCCATGTGTTGTCGTAGGATTAGAAGAGAGAAAAGAGGCAAAACACTTAGAACATGGTCTGGCATGTGCAAGAAATACTTGGAAAACACTGGCTGCTGGCTGGGGTGGAGTGTGGCGGGAAGCAGTGGCTGGAGGGACTGTGGCTGATGACTTTGGACAAGTTATTTGGTGGCTCCGAGGCTCAGTAGATTTTAAGGCTAAATGATAATGAGGCTCCCAGACCCACAGGGTGAGCCAGCAAGCAGGTGGGGAATGGAAAGAGCAATATTATTGCTGTGTGGATGTAGGGAGTTCTAGAAACATTGCTAATCATGTTTTCCAGGTAGCTCAACTGCTCTGTTGGGCAATCAGCTACCCTGCATGTCAGCTTCACATATTTGCGCAGAGTAAAATAGGATTCTCAGGGCTGGTGCCATGTCGTAAAGCTTACATTTCTGCCTGCAGCAGCAACATCCTATATAGGTGATGACTCAAGCTCCAGCTGTTCTACTTTCTTTAAATATGAATATATATACACACACACACATATGTATATTAGAAAGGCAGATCAGACTTATGGAGAGAAGGAGAAACATCTTTCATCTGCTAGTTTTCTCCCCAGATGGCCACAAGGATCCAGGAGTTTCTTCTGGGTCTCCCACACAGGTGCAGAGTCCCAAGGCTTTAGGTCGTCTTCCTCTGCTTTCCCAGGCTGTAAGCAGAGAGCTGAATGGGACGTGGAGCAGCTGGAACATGAACTGGTATCCATTTGGGATCCTGGAGCTGGCAAGGTGAGGATTGAGCCATTGAGCCATTGCACCAGGTCCCCAGCTGCTCTACTTTGGATTCAGCTTCCTGCTAGTGATCTGAAAATGTGGCAGAGAATGGCCCAAGTCCAAGGGCCCCTGAACCTGAATGAGAGTCCAGGAGGAAGAGCCTGGCTTTGAAGTACCCTTGCTCTGGCTGTTGTAGTGACTGGGAGAAGGAACCAGTGGATGAAGGATCTCTTTCTCTCTCTTTTCCCCTCTCCCTCCCTTTCTCTCTCCCTCTTCTCTCTGCTATAAAATCTTTAAAGATGAGATCCTGGGGTATAGAAAATATGAACTGGGACACACAGAATAAATACAAATTATGGTTGGATTTGATTGGTGCAGTGAGAACCCAAATAATGTTTAAAATATATATATAATTTACTGTCACTGTTGAAAAAAAAAACAAAACAAAACAGGAGATTCTGCTTTTTTACAAATTTTGGATTTCTAGCTTCTCTGGCAAAACCAGACAATAGAGGATCCCCAGTCTAAGTTCGGAACAGGCAGCCACTGGCTGGCCCAGGTGCACGACAGTCCTCAGGGAGGTGGCAGGACCCTCTGGGGCCACCTCCCTCTGCGCCCCCTCTGGGAGTTCAGCCTGTGTCCCTGGATCTGGTCCCACCCACCTTTGTGCTGATGAGAAAACAGAGGGATCCCGTTTCCTAGCCCTTCCCTTCTACCAAGGGTTCCTAGAGCATCGCCTAGGGAGCTTGAGGAAACCCTCCTCCCTGGGTCCCACTCAGAAAGATTCTGAGCCAACAAGTTTTGCCTTTTTCAATAGGACCCCAGGGGGCACTAGTGATCACGGGTCACAGTCCAGGACCGACTATGGTTCTGAGAAAGCATCATCCGGGTGCTCCCCAGCAATCAGCTGGGTGCTGTTAATGCTGGAGGTCTTTTCGCAGCATCTATTTTCTTGTGTTTTGGTCTCACCCGCTTTTCCTCTTAATCATTCTTTTATCCCCATTCACACTTTTCTCAGTCACTTGATTTTTAGAAATCGGTTTCTGCAGTCTGTTCACCCCTCTCCCCAGATTCTGTCTCAGACCCCTCTAGGGTTTCCCCATTGCCAAGACGCAGCCTTCCTGGCGCACTCTAAAAGGGAGCGGAGTGCACAGCTCTACTCAGGAAGGAGTTCAGGGGCAGCTCCCCCCAGCGTCCACCCAGCCCTGGAACTTGCGCAGGGTCTGAGAACCTCAAGCCTCCTCCCAAGTCGCTGAGGATCTTGGCTGATGTGTGCAACCCTGTGACCACGGCGCCCATTAAGCACTCGCTGTCCTCGGTGCCCGCGCACCTGCAGCCACCACATACACCCGCAGCCTCCGCAAGCCGCGGGCTTCGTAAGGAACGTGTTTCTCCGGAAAGCCATTGCGTCCTTGATCCAGGGTTTTCCCTTTTAACGCCGTGGGAAAAAATAAATAAATAAATATGTAAAACAGAAACCGACTGGCGGGCTGGGCTGCGGCCCCTGAGTCTCCTGTCAAGCCAGCGCTCTCAGCGCGCTCCGAGCTCGGGGCCCTTTGATGTGGGACCCCCAGCGCAGCCCACAGCGGCCGCCAAGTTTCAGCCGCATCTGGCTGCTCGCGGGCTGGCCGCCCTGCCTGCCACGCCGCAGCTGCCGCCTGCCCAAGGGCCGGCCCGAGGGCTGTTTTGCACCTGGCAGAGGCCCCAGCCTGGCTTTGGAGAGGCTCTCTCGCGCAGGTGGTGCAGGCACCGCTACAGCGTGTGGGTCAGGCGGAAGCCCCAGGCACAACCCGTCAAGGAAGAAGGCCCTGAGAGAAGCTCCTTGAAGCGCGGGAACACGAACAAGCAAGGATGGGGAGGGGTGCCAAGCTCTGTTAACAGGACGTGGCTCCTTCTCACTGAGCCAACGCTAATTGGGGGTGCAGGAGGAGACTCCCTGCATCTCTAACCCCACGTGCCTCAAGCCCTCCCCAGGTCGTTGGCAGGACTGGGCTTCCTCTACCATAGCCCAGAAGGGGGGCTGCTTTGCATCTGGGATTTTTCACTTTGACCCCTGCCTGCCAAGCAGAGGGCTCACAAAACCTAGGACCTCTGGGTGCTATAGCTTCCTCCAGCAGTCCTTATTTAAATATATATATATGATACAAGTGTATGAAATATGTATAAATATATAACATGTTATACATAATGTGTATTACACATAATGTATAAATTATGTGCTATGTATAGTATTATAATATTTTAGCAAAAATATATACTTAAAATTTTTTTTTATTGGAAAGTCAGATTTACAGAAAGGAGGAGAGACAGAGAGGAAAATCTTCTGTCTGCTGATTCACTCCCCAAGTAGCCGCGATAGCCAGAGCTGAGCTGATATGAAGCCAGGAGCTTCTTCTGGGTCTCCCATGTGGATGCAGGGTCCCAAGCTTTGGACCATGTTCCACTGCCTTCCCAGGCCACAAAGAAAGAGCTGGATGGGAAGTGGAGCAGCTGGGACACAAACCGGCCCCCATATGGGATCCCAGTGTGTGCAAAGTGAGGAGTTTAGCCATTAGGCTATTGCACCAGGCTCAGAAATACATAATTGTTATGAGAGATCTTCCTTCTGTTCTACTGGTTCATGCCCCCAAATTCCCTGGGCCAAGTTGAAGCCACAAGGCAGCGGCTCTATCTGGGTCTCTCACAAGTCCTTGGGCCATCACCTGCCATGTACAGCTTTTCACTCTGCCTGCTGTTCAAGGCAGAAGCTGAAGGACATCCTTCTTTGTAAGGTATCAAGGGATGGAGGAGCCTAGAAAAGAGGTGGAAGCGGTGGAAGGCTGGGGCCCAGGAGCATCTCCTGGGATGCATCTCCCTGGGTCTAGCAGTATAACTTTTGCTGGTGTTGAACATTCGCTAGTTAGTGCCCAGACACTAACTTATAAGTGCTATAAGAATGATTTCCTTTCTCTCCCTAATCCTAACAGCTCTATAAAACAGGCACCCACTGCACAGATGAGAAAACTAAAGAAGAGTTTGTCTTGAGTTGCTCAGGAAAGTGGTGGGAGGAGGTACCAGATGCAGCTGGCTTTAGCTTTTCCTACTCTGGCCTTCTAAACAGTGGGCTGGCCTCTGGTCAAGAGAAGGTCAAGGTCCCCAGGAAGGGGGAGGACTGAATGAACTTTTAGAAAAATTTAAAAACGAGGAGGCCGTGCCGCCAGCATCTCACGCGGGAGCCTGTTCGTGTCTTAACTGCTCTAGTTCTGCTCCCTCTCCCCGTCTGGGAAAGTAGCAGAGGATGACCCGAGTTCTTGGGACCCTTCACCCACATGGGAAACCTGGAAGAAGCTCCTGACTTCAGACTGGCCCAGCTCTGGATGTTGCAGCCATTTGGTGGGGAGTGAATCAGCAGATGGGAGACTATTTTTGTAATTCTAAAGTTCAAGTAAGAAATAAAAGGAGTATTTTTTTTTTCAAGATAGCATAAGAGCTCACCAAACAGCTAGTTATTCCAAAATTTTCATGCCCATCCAGATTGCCAAAGATTTGTCCTTGATGTGGTCATTAACCATTAATGGTCGCCCAGGGTACCACTCCTCACACCTGAAAGCGATCTGTAACTTACCTGCTGGTTCACCTATCGTAACGAAGGAGTCCTCCCTCTACCAACATGAGGAGTTGCAATTAGTCGCATGTTTGATTCACCGTGACGCAGGAAATTCTTATGGGGATACTTGGCAGTGCTTTGTTTTGGGTGGCCTGTGTATTTCCCTGTGGTGATTTGCAGAAAAAGAGGCCAAATGGACTTTCTAGGTGATGCCAGTCAAATCCCAATTGTCCAGGAAAGGCCTAAGTGACCCAAGGCTGCTTGGTTGGTTAACAGCTACTGGGGAAGCTGTGGTTGGAAACCAGAGCCAGGCTGGGGCTTGTCAGTCCTGGGGGTCTGTTTCCTCCAGTGGGCTGCATTGTGTCATGGAAACTTGGGAGGGGAGAGTGTAAGGGGTAGGCGTGTCAGCCTGAGGGGCTCGTCTGAGTTCTCTGGGTTGCCCTCCTCTTCCTGCTTCCGTGCTGGGATGCTGGGATGCTGGGTGAGACATGCATGCTCTCCTGGAGTCCTGAACTCTGTCTTCAGGTTCCTACCCTTGAGCCTCAGCTGTACAGCCACAGTCCTGGAAGAAGCTAATGTGGGACGTGAGCTGCTGTGCGCTAGTCTCCACCTGCAAGGGAAATCGGTGATCAGCCTGATGTGCACGAAATGAAATGAAATCAAAATAAAATCAACAGAAGTTTCTTCAGCATGACCATATTTTTGATATGCTTGGTGAAGAACTGAGTTACATTCAGACGGGAAAAGCAGTGTGAATTTTCTTTCTGTTTTTCTGCAGAAGTAAAATACATTCATTAGAATTTTCCAGTTCTTCAATAATTTTTTATTCTTTATTTTTTTATTTTATTTTACTATTATTATTTTATGGGCGGAGGGGTCTGCGGTAGAGGTGAGGAAGTCACCCTGCCCTCACGGACACGCAAGGACGCAATGCCAGGCAAACCACGGGCTGCGGCGGCCTCCCTTCTGCAAGAGGCAAGGTGCTGCACCGGTACCTCCTCCTCCTTACCGCCTGGACCCCCCAAAGGCCCCTACGGAGCAGGCAGCACACAGCGGCGGGGCTGCAGCAGCACACTGCGAGAGGACACTGGGAGAGCAAAGGAGCGACACCACCACTCGGTTTCAGGCAAACAAAAGGCAAACGACCTGGACCGCTCCAGGAGCATCGCAGAGGCGAACAGTGCCAGACTCTGCCAGACAAGCCCTACCACCACGGCGGGAGGGGACCCACCTGCGCTGTGACAAGCCAACACGGCAAAGGGCGAAGAGTGTCCGCCACGTCCGAGGACACCCGCCTGGACCCCACCAGCGCCTTGAGTAGCGGGAGGCAGAGTGCTAATCCAGCCAGCTTCCGCACCCCTGGCCTTGCCCACCACGCCGAGGCAGGGGATAGCGGAACCAGGAGCCCGCAAGACAGAAGGAGCAGCTCTGCAGCATGCGCCACCGCGAACGGCCGTCCCTCATCTGTAACCGGCTTAGGCCCGGCCCAGGAGAGCGCCTCATCACCATATCGGTCTATTCCTTATTTTTAAAGTTATTTATTTTTTATTTGAAAGGCAGATTTTACAGAGAAGGAGAGGCTGAGAGAGAATGAGATTCACCCACTGGTTCACTCCCTAAATGGTCGCAATGGCTGGAGCGAGCTGGATAGAAATGGAGCAGCAGGGTCACCAAGCAATGTCCATACGGGATGATGATGCAGCAGGCAGAAGATGGCCTTGTTATGCCACTATGCCAGTCTAACTTCTTGTTTTTAAATATTTAATGAGCAGGCAATACACATTTTTAGGGAATACAGTGCAATATTTCAACATGAATAAACAGTATAAACTGTAAAATTATTCTTAAATTTTAAAATCTTTTAAAAAAATATTTATTTTTGTTGGAAAGGCAGACAAACAGAGAGGAGGGACAGAGAGAAAGATCTTCCATCCACTGGTTCACTTCCCAAGTGGCTGAAAAGTCTGGAGCTAAACTGGTCCAAAGCCAGGAGCCTCTTCTGGGTCTCCCAGGCAGGTGCAGGGTCCCAAGGCTTTGGGCCATCCTTGACTGCTTTCTCAGGCCACAAGCAGAGAGCTGGATGGGAAGTGGAGCAGCCGGGACATGAATCGGTGTCCCCATGGGATCCCAGCACACGTGCAAGGTGAAGATTTAACCACTAGGCTATCATGCTGGGTCCTCTTTCTTAATTTTTGTTTTATTATTTATTTGAAACAGAGAGTGTAAAAGAAAGATCTTTCCCCTCCTGGTTCAGATGCCCACGACAGCCAGGCTTGAGCCAGACTGCAGCTAGGAGTTGGGAATGCCAGCCAGGTCTCCCCTCTGGATGGCAGGGATCCAAGCACTGAGCCATCGTCTGCCTGAACAGGAAGCTGGACCAAAAGCAGAGGAGCCGGGACTTGAACTGCCAGTCCAGTATAGGTTTCAGTTCTCCCAAACAACAGCAGGTTAACCTACAATGCCAGCCCCTAACAAAGCTTTCTTAACAGACAAAATACCCCAATACTTTGGGCTGTGCAGACCCTAAGGATTCTGTAATGAATGCCAACTATACTTTCGTAGTGTGAAAATGGGCATTGTATAAATGAATGGTAGTGACTCTGTTCCAATAAAACTTTGTTGTGCATCACATTTAGCCCTCCAGCATGGTTCAACTATCCATGGCTTAAAACAGGAAAGGCTTGCTTCGTGCCTAGGATATACCATACCCGGTTAGGAGATGGCTCCGCTTGCGTTTGTCGTCATCCACAAACCAGGACCCAGCTTGACAGAGGAGCCTCCTGATGGGACATTGTCCATCAGCACCTCGATGAGCAGACACTAATTTTATAATCATATTTTCTTCTATAAAAAGGAATGGTGGCTCTAGTTCCTATTATGGTGGAATAGCTTATGTCAGACTACACTTCCCAGGGATTACAATTATAAACTCTGGACAAATTACTTATATAATTATGTGTATAATTTGTAGGCATGGGAAAATTTCCAAAAGTAAGAAAAAACAGGAAGAGATTTGACTAAGAGATGAAGTGGAAGTGTATTGCATGAAATTCACGTTATAATGCTTTTTCCCCTTGACAGCTCTCCAAGAGTGTGTGGTTCACGCTAACCAGGATTCAAGCAGAAAGCCTTCTTGGTTTGGGGTATCAGAGGGCAGAGCTGCCAAAGTGTCTGAAAACGGAGGGGGGAAATCCCATAAACAAGGGAGCTATGGTGGCCAGAAGCCTCCGGAGCTGCACCGGCATCCCTCCAGATCCGTGGCTGACCCTCGCAGTGCGTGTGTGAAGAGGGGAGTCTCACCAGCCCGGAAGAAAGCGAAGTTAAAAGGATGAAAACGCTGCGATTTCAACTGCCTCCCACACAGAGAAGCCTGCACAACTCAGATTATCTAGCAGCTTAACTGCCTGCTAGAATAATTCATCACGTACTTTGGAGGAAGAAAGCAGAATTCAGAGTCTCTAAAATGCTCATCTACAAAGTACAGAACATAAAAAAACAATTACTGGGCCCAGCGCTGTAGCCTAGTGGCTAAAAGTTCTCACCTTGCATGTGCCAGGATCCCATATGGATGCTAGTTCTAATCCCAGCGGCCCTGCTTCCCATCCAGCTCCCTGCTTGTGGCCTGGGAAAGCAGTCAAGGATGGCCCAAAGCCTTGGGACCCTGTACTTGCCTTGAAAGACCTGAAAGAGGCTCTGGGTTCCTGCCTTCGGATCAGCTCAGCTCTGACCATTACGACTGCTTGGAGCATGAATCAGTGGACAGAAGATCTTCCTCGCTGTATATCTAACTCTCCAATAAAAATAAATGAATCTTTAAAAAAAACAATTAATAAACATGTGTAAGCAGTTCACATGTGTGATTCTTAGGACAAAAAATAAGCCAATAGAAATAGACCATGAGATGACAAAAGTGTTAGACGTAACAGCGTGTTTGTTAAAGTCTGTTTAAGGACTTCAAAGCAGTGATGGTGAGTGAATCTGCAGAGAAACAAGGAAGAAAAATGGATGCTATACACAAGGACCAAGTGGATATTTTAGAACTGAACATTTCAGTGCCTGAAACCTTTAAAATTCACTAATTTACTGGACTGAGCAGAAAGGGGACGAGAGGAGAAAAAGTAAGTAAAACCTGAAAATGAATCTAGAAGAAATTATGCAATATGAAGAATGCAGGAGATTCTCTAAAAGCTGAGCAGTGGTTCAGTCCAACAGAAGTGTCATGGGACTCCTGGAAGGCAAGAGAGAACGGGGCAGGCAACAGATGTGAGCAAACCGCAACCCCCAAATTCCAATGTATGGACCCAACAGGACCGTCTAACTTCAAGCAAAATTTCAAAAACAAGCAAAATATGGCCTAGTAGAATTTCTGAAGACCAAAGACTCAGGGAACATCTTGATATAGGAATGTTGCGCATTGCAGGTAAAGCCACGGCCTGGGATGCCAGCAGCCCGCATGGGTAAGTGGATTGTCTCCGAGCTGTTGCACCTCCTATCCGGCTCGCTGGTAATGGCCTGGAAAAGCAGCTGGAACTGACCCAGGTGTTTGGGCCCCTGCCACCCACCTGGGACGGCTGGATGAAGTCCTGACTCCTGGCTTTGGCCTGGCAGAGCCCACCCAGCATGTTGTTACCTTCCAGGGTCTGCAACAATCCACAGAAGATCTCTCTCTGTTCTCGTCCTCTTTCTCTGTCACTTTCATTTTTAAAGCAAATAAATCTTTGAAAGAATATTCTATCCAACTATAACAGAATATGTATTATTTTCAAAGTCATATGGAACATTCACCAACATAAAACATATGTGAAGTCATAAAATAAGCTTACCTAAATTTTAGAAGCTGAAAATATTATTATGTATCTGTGACGATGACCTGGAGTTAAATTAGAAATAATAAGACATAACAAAAATAAAACAACTTGAAAAGCCCCAAATATGTGGAAATTAAATGACACAATTTTAAGTGGTCCTTGGGTTACTTAGTGTAAGTTAAAGTATCTAAGCTTGCATTTTGAGAAACTAAACAAGAAAAATCAGAAAGAAAATAACAAATATAACTGAAAAAGAAAGCAGGTAATAAAGAACATTAAGAAACCTAAGATTAGTTCTTTTAAAGTATTGATAAAATTGATAAATTCTGGGCCTGACAAGGAAGCCTAATGTCTAAAGTCCTCGCCTTGCCCGTACTGGGATCCCATTCGGTCACTGGTTCTAATCCTGGCAGCCCCTCTTCCCATCCAGCTCCCTGCTTGTGGCCTGGGAAAGCAGTCGATGACTGCCCAAAGCCCTGGGACCCTGCACCCGTGTGGGAGACCTGGAGGAAGCTCCTGGTTCCTGGCTTTGGATCATCTCAGCTCTGGCTGTTGAGGCTACTTGGGGAATGAATCATCGGATAGAAGATCTTCTCTGTCTCTCCTCCTCTCTGTATATCTGACTTTCCAATAAAAATATAAATAACTCTTTTAAAAATTGATAAATTCTGGCAAGGTTGTTCAAGAAAAAAATGTAATTTGCCAATACGAATTTTAAAAAATGTCACTATAGATTCTTACTACAATATAGTGTAAACAACCTACTACCAATAAATTCAAAATTAAAACACAAAATTTTCTGAAACCGACTTAGGAAGAAGCAGGTATCTTATGTCTTTGTGGAAAATTGAATATAATACCAAAAACTCTCTAGAAAAAACCTATAGACCCCAATTTTTTATTTATTAAGACTCCAAGGGAAAAATATCACCAATCTTGCCCAGGATGCTGCAGAAAGTGGGACATTCGGTGAGCTAAATATGCCCCCTCGATTCCACTTACACTGGAGGTAAAATCTATTTCTTGGTTGGACAAAGAATGACGGGGTCGCTGTGAGCTGAGTCCTTCCTGGAGCTCACACAAAACTAACTGAGTGGCTCGGACTCCAACCAAGTAGGCTGGAAAGTTCTTGATGGTCACTCAGGCTGTGCAGAGCTGGACGGGCATCAGCACACTAGTGAAGCTGAGCTATCTACAGAGAGAAGGTGGTCAGGACGGGGCGGTGAGGGCAAGACAGTGGACATAGACATCCAGGACATGCAAATACTGCAGTAGATCCACCACACACAGAGAGTTAACTGAGCTTAGACAAAGGAGCTAAAGTCACGCAATGAAGAAAGTACGTGTCTTCAAAAGATATTTGGGGAACTGGGTATCCACACAGTGAAAAATAAACATTAGTCATATTTCACACCGCACATAAAAATTAACTCAAAATTGAGCACAGACCTCAACATAAAAGTGAAAACTACAAAAGAAAGCACAAGAGAATATCTTTACAACCTTAGGATATATAAATATTTCTTTGGTGATACCTTAAGTACAACTGCAAAGAGAATAATTACAAATAAACCATCAAAAAATTGAAGCATCCATAATTCAAAGGATACTGTTAAGAAAATGTAAAGGCAAACCACAGACTGAAAGGTAACATTTGCTATATGTGACTGACAAAGAATCTTTATAACTCAATAATACAAAGACCAGTGACTTCATTAAAAATGGACTAATGATCTGAACAGGTGCTTCATGGAGGATGCTATGGATGTTCAATCAATATAGGATGCTCAATGACATTAATCATCAGAGAAATGCAAACAAAATCAGAATGCGGGGTGGGTTAAGCCAGCCCTTGAGATGGCTATATCCACAGCACAGTGACTGGATATGAGCTTCCTGCAATGTGCATCTTGGAAACAGCAGGTGCCAGTGTAAGTGCCTGGGCTCCTATCACCATGTGGGAGACTAGGTTCTGCCTGGACCAACCCGGGCATAGTACACGGGAGGTCTTTCTGTCCATCTCTCTCTTTCTCTTTCAAATAAAAATGAATAAATAAATAAAATTTAAATTTATAAAACTATAATGAGATTTTGGTTGAAGGGTACAATTTTTCACATAATTAAGAGGAATAATTTAAAGAGATTTATAGTACACTATGATAACCATAGTTAATGATATACTATATTCCTGAACTTACTCAGTGTATTTTTCACTTGATTCACTGAGTTTCTTTAAAGATGTAGTTACTGATATGAAGAGCAGAGTGACAGAGAAAGAGACAGAGACAGATCTTCCATCCTCTTGTTCTCTCCTCACATGGCTGCCATGGCCAGGACTGGGACTCCACCAGGGGCAGTAGGGGCTAGGAGCTCCATATGGGTCTTCCAAATGTGTGGCAAGGATGCAAGCACTGAGTCCATCCTCCACTGCTTTCCTAGGCCAGTAGCAGGGAGCTGGACCAGAAGCAGAGCAGTCAGGACTGGAACAGGCACTCAGTGTGAGATGCTAACACTGCAAACGGTGGCTTAACCTGCTGTAACATAACACTGGCAGCTATGGATTTTTTAAACTGGCACAGAATTGTATAGTGTGATATTTAATACATGTATATAATGTGCATGATTGAATCAGAGATGTGACACATTCATTGCTTCAAAGATGTCATTTTGGTGAATGAGAAGTGTTTACTAGACTTTCTACCGGTTATTTTGTAATACACAACTCATTGTTATCATTTATAGTTCTCTTATTGTACTGTAGAATGCCAGAAGTTATTCTTCCAATTTGCAAATATCCACCCATAGGTATCTGGGTATCAATTTGTGCAACATCCCTAACGCAGAATCCTTGTCAGCAATAAAAGGGAATGAACTACAGATTCACACAAAGACTGTGGATCAGGGATACAATGCTGAGGAAACCGTTAGACCTATGAAAAATGCATGTTACCTCTATACGCGGTTCCATTTATAGAAAACCCCAGAAAAGAGAGGTCTAGTCTTTTGTGAAAAAAAAAAAAAAGCAGATCAGTGACGAGTGCGGGCTGCCTGGGATGGAGAATGACGAAAATTTATGGGGTGATGTAACTGTCAGGCTATGGTTGGGAGAAAAACCATAGGACTAAAGGCTTAGTATGGATCTTTGTTATTTTACTAAAAAAAAAAATCTCAAGAAAATTGGTTTTTAAAACTCGTGAGCAGAAAATGTCAAAAAGTCTTTTCAACCAACCAAGCCTAATGGGAGTCAGATTGTATGAACCTTAAAGCCGTAACCAGTCAGGTACACTCTTCACCTCACCTGATCTCATACAGAAGGATGAAAACATAATGTGAATGCTATCATCCCACCCTTTCCTCCAACTTCTGGGCTGCTCCGCTGGCTCCCAACGCTGCCTTTGAAGGCTTTGAAGGTATCATACTCCCTCCAGATACTGTACTTCTAGGACTTTGTCTTAACGCAAATGGCCAGTGTGAGCACAGGTTTCTGCAAATATGCATACTTTTTTTTAAAGATTTATTTATTTTTATCACAAAGTCAGATATACAGAGAGGAGGAGAGACAGAAATGAAGATCTTCGGGCCTGGTGTGGTGGCGCAGTGGTTAAGGTCCTTGCCTTGCACGCCCGGGATCCCATATGGGCGCCGGTTCTAATCCTGGCGGCCTCTCTTCCCATCCAGCTCCCTGCTTGTGGCCTGGGAAAGCAGTCGAGGACGGCCCAAAGCCTTGGGACTCTGCACCCGTGTGGGAGACCCGGAAGAGGCTCCTGGCTTCGGACCGGCATGGCATTGGCCGTTGCGCTCACTTGGGGAGTGAATCATCGGACGGAAGATCTTCTTCTCTGTCTCTCCTCTCTGTATATCCGCCTTTCCAATAAAAATAAAATAAATCTTTAAAAAAAAAAAAAAGAAATGAAGATCTTCCATCTGATGCCATCCGAAGCCAGGAGCCAGGAACTTCTTCCAGGTCTCCCACACGGTGCAGAGTTCCAAGGCTTTGGGCCGTCCTCCACTGCCTTCCCAGGCCACAAGCAGGGAGCTGGATGGGAAGTGGGGCTGCCTGGACTAGAACCGGTGCCCATATGGGATCCCAGCGCGTTCAAGGCGAGGACTTTAGCCATTAGGCCACTCTACCAGGCCCAAATATGCATAATATGCACTGTGTATAGCAGCAAAAAATAAAACTGGAAAATTTGATCGGAGATTAAACAATACTCCATGGTCCATCTATGGTAGATTAGAGCACAAAGCAGCCACGAGAAAACGTGGAGTCAATGGCTACGAAATGAGAGTGAAAATTTATTATCCTCTGAGTAAACACATGTTTACAAAACCATATATGATCATTCATCTCAGTCCAGAGATCTTCCATCCACTGATTCACTCCCCTAAACAGCTGCAGTGGCTGGAGCTGGGCTGATCTGAAGCCAGGAGCTTCTTCTGAGTCTCCCATGTGGGTGCGGGGTACCAAACACTTGGGCCAGCCTCTGCTGCTTTCCCAAGTACATTAGCAGCGAGCTGAATCAGAAATGGGGCAGCTGGGACTCCAACCGATGTCCACGTGGGATGCTAGCACTGCAGGTGGAGTCTTTACCTATGATGCCATGGTGACAGCTCCAATATGTAAAAAACAAAAAGAACAACAAAAAACCACAACCTCCTGAGGAAAGTGATAAGGGGAAAAATAAATAAATAAATAAAAAGCTGACATATACTGCTCCAAGAGAACAGAAAGAACTGGAAGTAACCCAGGGATACCTAATGGAGGAACTTGACCGCAAAAAAGGATTTTGATTGTTGGAGACCGAGGGAGGAGGGTGTTCCAGGAAGACAGAATGTGAGGCTAAAAAAGAAACACCTTCCAGGTAAAACAGCAATAACTCTCCCGAGGGGAGCAGAGGCCCAGACCCAGGAGTCGGAGCTTCCTCAGAAAGTGTAGACAGTCCCCAGAGCATAGAAAATCTATTTTTTTCCACTCGCCTCAGCTTTGCTTATCATATGAACTCTCTCCCTTGCGTGACTCTGCTTTTATAGCTTTTCGTTCAGTGGCGAGCTAGCCAGGTTCACTGCTCTCGAGTTAGGAGCTTCTTGTTAGCGACTGATGATGGCCATGTTTGCTCTGCTTCAGCACTAACAAACTACTTGAACCACAGTGTTAGCTCTTCAATTGGCTGCAACTTCTACCCTTAAAAACAGCCTTTACTTAAGGGTTCTGGTTAATCAAAATGTTACTGCACTTTTAAAATAGTCTAATTGAAGTGTACCTAGCACCACAAAAAGAGCTTCATTTTATCTTCAATCTGATGTTGGCACAATTAAAAAAATAAAGAAATAAAGACTACAATAGTGTTTTAAAATTCAATCAACCAAAGGAGAACAGAAAAAAGAAAATACATTTCCAAGTAGACCCCTTCTGGGTCTTTATTCTTGAATGCCTCACCTCCATACTGGTCTCAGATGGAGACAGAGTGACCAAGAGGAATGAGGAGCAGTTTGGCTACTGCATCACAACTGCCCCCCTTCCCCTAGTCCCTCCCCCTCCCATGCCCACCTCCCGCACCAAGGCCACGGCTGTGCCCATTCCCTCTGGGCCTGGGAGATCACTGCCTCCTTTTCTTCCCAGGACACACAGCGACTCCCTTGTGAGACTTCAGCTGCATACACCTCACGATAAAGCAAAGGAGCACCTTGAAGGGGAGCTGGCCGAGGCTGAGAACCAGGACCAGGGCAGGTTCGTGTGTTCGTGGGGATCTGGCTGATGGCAATCCTCTCTGCTATGCAAATGAATAATAAGGGGGGAAAAAAAAAGCCCTAAGTGTCTTGTCTAGACCAGAAACCAGAACGCAGTGGGAGGTCGCGAAAGGGTGTGGTGCAGCTGGAAACAGAAAAATTCATTTCATCTGGCCTTGAACAGAACAGGATATTCTTCAGACTAGCTCCAGGGCGGCCGCGAACAACACAGAGAGAGCCCAGAGGCCAGAAAGTTGCTAAGTGAGAGGCCAAGACCAAGTTCTCACAGCAGCTCCCCCACCTGTCAGGCGAGAGCGTGGGCTGCTATTTAGATATCTAGCGTCAGGCAAAGCCGATGCTGTGCAAATCTATTTTTAGTGATGCTTTCTCTGTGGTTTCTTTCCCTTTGGAGATCACTGAAGCTCAGGTGGGTCTTGAATGTCGTTTGACAATTACACTGTTCATTCCGCTTTCCACGCGTGGCCCTCCGACTTCTCTCTACAAAGCCCCAAACTCACTTGTTCTCGCTGGATCTCTTTCTGCCTTCCCATTAAGGAAATCAAGGACAAATAGCGAAGGCCCACAGATTCCCACCGTGTTCACTCCCCAACTGCCATTGCTGTCCCTTCTGTGACCATCTGCTTCTCGACCTGTCATCAGAGACCAGCACCCTCTGGGCTCCCCTCTCACTTCAGTTGACAAACTCTCCCAGCTGTTGACAAATGTTCTATTTCTCCCACAGAAGTGGCGGGGTGGCTACGCATCTGGGCAGCGCTGTGCTCCTGGGGGAGGCTCCGTGTGAGCACCAGTTCCCCTTCTCTTTTCTGCTCCCAGAAGCCACCTGCATCCCTTGGCTCTTGGTTCCCTCCTTCCATCTTCAAAATCAGCAACTATACATCTCTGAGAAGCAAAGCGTCTGCCGGCAGTCTCTCTTATCATAACTCTGGAGGGTTTTCCGCTTGTAAGGACAGATGGGGTTAATGGGACCCATCCAGATGATCCCAAATCATCTCCCATCCGAAAACTTGTAACCCAACCATACCGCAGAGTTCCCTTTGGTATGCGAGGTCACCGAATCACAGGCTGTGTTTCAGAAGTCCCTGGCACCATTAGTCTGCCTGTCACAGAGAAACACACTCACTCTGGTGATGCCGTTCAAGACCAAGATGCATGCCACTTGTCCATTTGTGTCTCCAGGGACTTTCTCACAGACTCTTTACTGCATTAATCCTGAAGTATCTCCAATTGGCTGCCAAATAGGTCATGAACTCAATCTGAACAAAACTAAATGCCTGGTCTTGCCCCTAAATCCACCCTATTCAGTCCCTCCAATCCCAAATATGGCCCACTCTAGCTTTTCTGTTGTCCAATCCCACGACCTTGGTGCTATCTTTAACTCCTCTTTTTCTCTCTCATGCAACACATGCCACAGACAAGGAAATCTTGCCACCACCTTACAAATCCATCAAGAAAGTCTCAAAGTAATTGCCATGAGGATGAAGAGAGGAGAGGGGAAGGGGCACTTAAGATGAACCAGATTTGTTTGTATTTGGCCATCGTTGAAGCACAAGGATGAATAGACAGTGTCACTCTGTCTGCCATTCATCCATCCATGCCCGCAGGCCCGCAGGCACCACGTGTCCGTCCTCTGTCATCCATGCATCCTTTACCCACGCAAGCTCCTTTCCACTGTCCTTCCCCAAAGTAGGTCTGTGCTGGTATGCAGAATATGTATCCTTTCTTGGTGTACGTTTTGTGTAAAGTATATTTGGTGAGCACATATTTTTAAATTTTATGTATTTCTTTTTTTTTCAGATTGTATTTTTAAGATCCAGACATCTTTGTCTATGTGTGTCTGGACTATATCTTCTAACTGTTCCAAATATTTCTGGCGTATTTGACTATGTTCTAGGAGATTCAGTTCTCCAAAAATGAAAATCCAGATTGCTTCTAACACCCGGTGTCTACAAGCAACCCCACAGGTGTGTAAGAATTTTCCTGGCATACACATATAGGTTCACAACTCTTAGGCCTTCAGGATGCCTGCATCAGGGGAGTGGCTGTTACAGTGCAGTGGGTTAAGCCACAGTCTGGGATGCCTGCACCCTATATCCAAGTGTCTGTTATAACCCCTGCCTCTGTCTCTGCCCCAGCTGCCTGCTAACACACCAGGGAGGCAATAGATGATGGCCCAAATATTTCAGACACTTTCTTCTTGGCACTTTATCTGTCAGTTCTTGGAAAAACCCAGAGGCTCAATCTCCTTCATATTTCTGCTACTTTCCTTCTACCTCCAATGTCCCTACCAAATACTTTCAACTTCTTTACACTAAACTCTTTTCTCTCTTGTCAAAGTTACAGGACACAGCTCTGGCTTCAGATCAGCTCAGCTCTGGCTGTTGTGGCCATTTGAGGAATGAATCAGTGGATGGAAGCTCTATCTTTTCTCTCTGTAAATCAGCCTTTTCAATAAAAATGAATACAATCTTGAAAAAGAAAGAGAGGACCTGGCACAGTAGCCTAGCTGTCAAAGTTTTGGCCTTGCAAGCGCTGGGATCCCATGTGGACATGTGTTCGCATCCTGACAGCCCCATTCCTGGCTCCTGGCTTCTGGCTTCAGCTCAGCTCAGCTTCAGCCATTTTGGCCACTTGAAGAGTGACTCAACTGATGGAAGATCTTCCTCTCTGTCTCTCTGCCTCTCTGTATGTCTGACTTTCCAACAAAAACAAATAAATCTTTAAAGACAGAAAGAAGCATCAATACAGCTGAATCACTTTTTGTGTTCTTCAATCTCATTCTCTATTTCTTCTTATCACAAACATCTGCTATTTTGACTTTGAACCTAATCACTCCCATTTACATTTCGTAATTTTTATTGGACTTTTATGAGCACTTTTACTGATTCAAGTGTTTTATTCTTCTTTTTTTTAAGATTTGTTTTATTTTTATTGCAAAGTCAGATATACGGAGAGCAGGAGAGACAGAGAGGAAGTTCTTCCGTCCGATGATTCACTCCCCCAGCAGCTGCAATGGCCAGAGCTGAGCCGATCCGAAGCCAGGAGCCTCTTCCATGTCTCCTACGCAGGTGCAGGGTCCCAAGGCTTTGGGCTGTCCTCAGCTGCTTTCCCAGGCTACAAGCTGGGAGCTGGATGGGATTTGGGGCTGCCGGGATTAGAACCGGTTCCCATATGGGATCCCTGTGCGTTCAAGGTGAGGACTTTTTAGCCACTTGGCCACTGTGCTGGACCCCACGTGCTTTATTCTAGATAAAAACTCCAAAGAGAGATCAAAACTTTCCCAACGTCACACAGCAAGGTGATGCTGCGATAGCACAAGAGGCTAGGCCTCCTGACTTCAGGGTTCATTGTCTTTACAATACATCAAAACATCAAAACAATAAAGGCAAGTAAAAGAGAGCAAGCACTATTGGCGTAGCCACGTAGCTGCCTGCAGTGCCAGCATCCCATATGGGCTCCAGTTCATGTTCCAGGTGTTCTGCTTCTGATCCAGTTCCCTGCTAATGTGCCGGGAAAGCAGTAACAGTTGGCTCAAGTTGTTTGACCCCTGCATTCACATGGGAGATCAGGAAGGAGCTCCAGGCTCCTGGCTTTGGACCGGCCCAGCTCTAGTTGTCACAGCCATTTGGGGAATGCACCAGCAAATGAAAGATCTCTCCCTGTAGCTCTGCCTCTCAAATAAGTAACTAAAAATTTTTAATGTACAAACAAAATATATCTCACCTACTATATTCCTGAGGAAATACGAGGATCATTTTTTCTTCCTCCAATGCTTTTGCTGAACACTCCTACTCTAACGAAGAGAAACAGGGAAGTGAAGTCACTTTTCCAATGCAGCAAAGGTAAAATTGGCACCCAGGGTTAGCTGGCTTCTAAGGCTGCCCTCTAGTGGGGACAATATGGGCAAGCAACGGTGGAAAGCAGAAAGCCCTAGGTTGTGTTCTGATTTCTCTGCTTGGTGCCCAGATAATCCTGGGTAAGTCCATCTCAACTAAGATTTATTAAATTTTTATGAAACAACAGTGATATTTACACATTACCCCACATTTAAAAATTCTCTCAACGGTGGATGTTATTTAGCCTCCATTTTTTCAAAAGAGAAGCTGACTCGGCCAGGTCGGAACAAGCAGAGCCTGAGGCAGAACCCAGGAGGGCCAGAAACTTGTCATCCTCCTCCTTTTGTTCTTTCTACTATGACTTGAATTTTAAAAGCTCTTATGTTTAAATTATATAGGTTGTATCTGACAGATTTGAGTGAGTTTTAAGAAACCAAATGATGAATTTATAAATCCTAACAATAAAAAAAAGCAGCTCAATTAAAAATGAGCAAGAGATCTGAACAGACACTTCATTAAAGATACACAGAAGGAAAATTAGCTTAAGATGCTCAGTGTCATTTGTTGTTGGAGCATTAAAAATTCAAATGATGGGCCTGGCGTGATAGTGTTAGTGGTTAAAGTCCTCGCCTTGAATGCACCGGGATCCCATATGGACGCCGGTTCTAATCTAGGCAGCCCCACTTCCCATCCAGCTCCCTGTCTGTGGCCTGGGAAAGCAGTCGAGGACGGCCCAAAGCATTGGGACCCTGCACCTGCGTGGGAGACCTGTTAGAGGCTCCAGGCTCCTGGTTCTGGATCAGTGCAGCTCTAGCTGTTGTGGCTGCTTGGGGAGTGAATCATCGAACAGAAGATCATCCTCTCTGTCTCTCCTCTCTGACTATCTGCCTTTCCAATACAAATAAACTAACTAACTAAATAAACATGTATTAATTCAAAGATATAGTTTGAGATACTGAATTTCCATTCATTGATTTCTAGGATCATGCTGTTTTCACAGTTCCTACTGTATCCTACAATTATGTAAAGTAAGCATCATGAATGCTGGCTACACCATTCTCAGCACTTCTGTTTTAAAGTTGGCAATTGAAGGCCTGTCTTTGAAGGAGAAATGATTTCAGATCCTGCCACCAGGAAGAGTCCCCACCACTGAGACTCTTGGTTGTGCTCAGGAGTCACTGCAGAGAGGGTAACGCCATCCGTGCTAACCCCACAACATGCAGCATTCAAGGCGAGGACCTTAACTGCTACGCTATCATGCCAGGCCCAACACATATTTATTTAAGTCACTTCTTTCAGTTACTACATGAATGCTGACCATTTCCCAAATATTGATTTGAGAGAGAGTTCATTGTCCCAAATGCCTGCAACATCTGATACTGGGCCTGGACAAAGCCAGTTCCTGGGGAATTCAGTCCAGATCTCCTCCTATAAGGGAGGCAAAGATCTAAGTATGTGAGTCATCACGGCTGCCTCCCAGGGTGTGCACCAGCAAGAAACTGCCATCACAAGCAGAGCTGGGACTTGGAGCCTCAGCGTTCAGATATGGGATGTAGGTACCCCAAGCAGGATTTTACCTATTGAGATTAACCAGCACCCTTGCCTTGACTTAGTGGTCAAGCTGGAAAGACCGTTTAGGTCCTAGGGAGGCTGATCTATGGCTCCTGTAAGTCAGCACAGGCTGTGTGTGCTGCCTGACACTGGACATGTCAGAAATTGCAAGCTGCAGCACTTGGGCCACATGCAATAAACTAAATCAGTAGATACTGTTCCAGTCCTTCCCCAACCTCCAAGATGAAGTGCAGGGGAGAACAGAGACAGGAGTCCCCAGAGACGCTGCTAACAGGTGGTAACTCTGCAGGTGGGTCAGGGTTGGGGGAGACTCAACTGTTACCTAGTGCATCTATCACAAAAAGCCACCGGGCTTCTGCAATCGGCCAGTAGTGTTGTCTGAACTTTCTGTAGATGTTCTGCTGGAGAAGAGTTAGAGAAAGCAGTGTGCTTGCTGCCCCACTCAAAGCTATCCAGTGACGGTGCGGTGGAGAGGGGATTTGCCCTGCATGCTGGGCAGAAGTTGTCCTCCCAGGTAATCCCAGCTTCGATCAGAGCCAACAATAAGGATGTACCTTACACCACCAGTCTGGGCTTTAAGACACAGTGTGTGAACCTCCCTGAACAAACTTTCCAGAAGGCACTGTACTTACCTTCACTCTCCAATCAAATTCAGTTTTTTGTTCTCAGGTGCCCAAACTTCTGAATTTGCTGGAGACCATTAAAACTAGGAAGCCAGGTTCGGCACAATGGTTCAATCCTCCACCTCCAAGTGCCAGCATCCCATATGGGAGGTAGTTCCTATCCCAGTTGCTCCACTTCCCATCCAACTTCCTGCTTGTGGCCTGGGAAAGCAATAGAAAATGGCCCAAAACCTTGGGACTCTGATCCTGTGTGGGAGACTTGGAAGAAGCTCCTGGCTTTTGGCTTTGGATTGGCTCAGCTCTGGCTGTTGCATCCATTTGGGGAATGAACCAGCAGATGGAAAATCTTTCTCTGTGTCTCTTTCTCTCTGTAAGTCTGCCTTTCCAATTAAAACAAACAAACAAACAAAACTAGGAGGCCCCAGGCACAGTGGGAAGAGACAGTCAGCCCACCTCCTTCCATGCATTCTTCAGATGAGAAGGCAAAGCAAAGAGCCCCCGTGCTGCTGCCCTGCGCTGCTGCAATGCCTCAGGGGTTGCGGTTTGCAAGTCACTGCTTTCGATTTAAGCTTTTTCCACAGAACTCCCCTGTGACAACGTCAGCGACCATTTAGGGCGAGCACTTCACCAGGAATGCTGGAAACATTCTCCACTTCGTATTCCTGTGAATCCTTTTCAGTTCTTGAGTGATGAGCGATTCTCTTTTTCTCTTGTAGGATGATGAAACTTGGGGCTATGGGAGCTTTAGCAATTGCTCCAGGTCGTATGAAACGGGACATGGTAGTGTCAGGACGGCTCCTGGTCTCTCTGGCTGCAGTAGAAAGAGGCTTTGCGGGGGGGCGGGGGGGGAGGGAGGCTAGTTTTGACTTTCACCCATCACAGTAATGTGTCTATAGGAGGGAAGCTCTTCTGATGGAATTGATACCTCGCTGCTCCTCTATTTTATGTTTTAGAGAGGAGTTCTCTTCCCCAGCCAAAAGCAAAATTCCTGAGGATTGGAAATGTCAGAGCCCGCTCGCTGGGCCAACATGGTCCACTGCAGACCACATAACGCAGTGGCGTATCCAGTGAGGGCCAATGGTCTTTCTTAGGGTTGTGCTTTTGCACCATGAGGTTTGAAGTTGGGAGCTATCCACATCAGGCAATTGCTGAGCCACAGGGGCTCCAGGTTCCAGCCTACCCCCTCCTCCTCCTCCTCCAAATCCCTCTGCCGCAGCCCCTGTGGCAGCCCTGGGCACCTCTGCTTGCAGTAAACATGACCTTTGCCTTCCACTGCCAACATGACATTGGCATGTGGCTGCTCAGCTGTAAACACTATTGTGTTTTCAATCTTCTGACTGAATTTTGTTCCTGGGATCCTCACAGGCAGCAGGTCTCTGTTTATCTGTAAACAGTGGCCCCACTCCCCAGCCAGAGGTTAGCATGCTGTTTGTTTTCACTACTTTACAGTAAGAGGGAGACTTGGTTTGTGACAGGCGTCCCTGCTTCCCCTGCTCCTTCTCTGGGCACAAAAGGCTAACCCTTCTCTGTCTACAGCTGCACATGCAGAGAATTCCCCAGACCCCGAGATGGAATGTGATGGATTCTTCTAGATATTTCAGCATTTACTGGAATGACCCTAAAGGATCTGTTAGAAATATGAGGGTGCTTCAGAACGTTCACAGGGGCCTGGTGCCATGGCCTAGTAGATAAAGTCCTCGCCTTGAACTCACCAGGATCCCATATGGGTGCCGATTTTAATCCCACAGCTCCGCTTCCCATCCTGCTCCCTGCTTGTGGCCTGGGAAAGCAGTCAAGAACGGCCCAAAGCCTTGGAACCTGCACCCGCGTGGGAGACCTGGAGGAAGTTCCTGGTTCCTGGCTTCGGATCGGCACAGTTCCAGCCATTGTGGTCACTTGGGGAGTGAATCATCAGACAGAAGATCTTCCTCTCTGTCTCTCCTCCTCTCTGTATATCTGACATTGCAATAAAAATAAATCTTTAAAAAAAAAAAAAAGGTTCACAGAAAGTGGGATAAAAGGTAAGCTAAGGGGCAAACATATGGCCTGGCAATGCCTGAGTCCTGTATTGAAGAACTGGAGCTCATTACTCAGCTTTGGCTTCTGACTCCAGCTTCCTGCTGATCCAGCCCCCGGGAGGCAGCGGTAATGCTCAGACAGCTGAGACAGGGGAGTCTTTGCAGTCAGGCGCTGGACACTCTCACTTCTGATTGGATTGGAGCTAGAAATAAAAATTTAAGCCAGGAGATGTTTCTGTCTTGTTTCTTCTTTGGGTCCCAAATATATTAATATTAAGCAGAGTTATTTTGTGCAGAAAATTTTTACAGAGCATGGATTTCCAACAAACGTGTTATGAAAAATACTTGCATGGAATTCAAAACTCCTTTGTGCCAAAATAAACTCATCTTTTATCTATTTATCTATTTATTTTGCAAATCTTTGAGGTCTCCTTGAAGATTCAAGAACCAATGTCTAGTGGTGTGTGGAATGGCCAGCATGATTTCCTACATGGAAGTAGGCAGGATGTTAGAACAGCTCTCCAGGAAATTAAGTTTGAGGTTCCCAAACCAAAGGGTCTGGCCTTAAGAGTGGCTCATCATGGGTAGCCCTGGGTAGAAGTGGATGCCTTGGGACACCTGCATTTTTCTATCTGTTCATTCTAGAACACCTTGAACCCTCTTATTATAAAACTTAGGTTTTCTGATGCTGTCATTGTGGTGCAATGGGTTGCCACCTATGATGATGTTGACCCCACCAGGCTAAAAATAAAAGTGAATTTGCTCAACCAGATTATAGGCATTAAATGGAAAGTCTGTATCTGACAGCATACTCAGTGAAGTCTCTAAACTATCTACTTAACGGTAATGGTAAGGTAAGACAGGGTGGGTGTTTGATATCACAGTGAAGAAGCTATACCAGAGTGCAGGGGCTCAAGTTCTAGCAGTTTCTGATTGCAGCTTCCTTGGAATGCTGACCCAGGTACCAGCTCAGTTCCTGTGGTGTCTCTGCTGCACACCTGGGACACCTGACTTTGACCCGGCTCAGCCCTGGCTATAGCAAGCATTTGGAGGAATGAACCAGTGGGTTAGAAAATCTTTCTTTCTCTACCTTTCGAAAGAAAGAAAGAAAAGAAAATTTTTAGTTAAAAAGAAGCTGAGGAAGTCTACTCCTATCTACCATCGTCCTGGCCACTACAATGAGACAAGAAAGGGCGTAACAGTTATAAAGGCTAGAGAGGAAGAAGTAAGACATTGTTTATTGGCAGACAAGCATACGTACCTAAGAAAATCAGAGTCTACAAATTAGCTAGGAAAATAAAGAACCGAAATTAGCAAAACTTACTTGCATTTTGATATGATAAAAATAATACCTTGAGGACCTGGTACAGTAGCCTAGTGGTTAAAGTCCTCACCTTGCACGCTCCGGGATCCCATGTAGGCACTGGTTCTAATCCCAGCAGCCTCACTTCCCATCCAGCTCCCTGCCTGTGGCCTGGGAAAGCAGTCAAGGACAGCCCAAAGCCTTGGAACCTACACTCGCGTGGAAGACCCGAAGGGGGCTCCTGGCCACTTGGGGAGTCAATCAGCAGACAGAAGATCTTCCTCTCTGACTCCCCTCTTCTCTGTATGTATACAAAAAGTAAATCTTTTAAAAATGTAATAAATACCTTGAAAATAAAGTTAACAAATTCCATCATTTATAATAAAAATGCTTGGGAATTAATATAGTGAAACCCTCTAAGATATATGTAACTTTTGAAAGTTCTTAATAAGTTAAGAGATATGAATATGCCAGATTCATGGCACAGAAGGTCATGTGGTTGAGATGAACCTCTTCTCCAAATTGATACTTACACTCAAGGCAGTCCAAAATTTTAGAAAGATGGTTTAAAGAACCTAACAAGCTGGTTATAAATTATTTCTGAGATTCTAGATATCAGTTTAAATCTAATTTTAAAATCCCATAATGAAAAATACTAAAGCAGTTTCTTTACTAAACCTTCAAATGTGCCCAGTGTGTTTAAGATAGAAATCAAATTATTTTACATTATTCATATTTAAAATGAACTTCTAATTAAAACCAGCAGCATATGGGTACCAGTTTAGATCCTGGTACCCTGCTTCCCATCCAGCTCCCTGCTTGTGGCCTGGGAAAATAACTGAGGACGGTCCAAAGCCTTGGGACCCTGCACCCGTGCAAGAGACTTGGAAGAAGCTCCTTACTCTTGGCTTGGGATCAACTCAGCTCTGGCTGTTGTGGTCACTTGAACCAGTGGATGGAAGATCTTTCTCTCTGTCTCCTTCTCTTTATAATTCTACCTTTCCGATAGAAATAAATAAAATCTAAAAAAAAAAAAAAAAAAAAAAAAAGAAGAAAAGTGGAATAGCCAGGACTCAAACCAGTGCCCAAATGGGATGCCAGCATTGCAGGTCCAGGACACCACAACACTGGCATCAATCACTTTTATGGTCAATATAACTATAGATCCATTTTTAGGATTTGTTATTTGACTATTTGTTATTTGACTATACCTGCCAGACTATAGATCCATTTTTAGGATTTGTTATTTGACTAGCTTCACATAATTGTGTTTTCCTCACTTTACAGATGAGGTTCCTAGGTTCAGGTAGGCAGTGGGCTGTCAGGCTCCCATGCTTAGCATGCTGTATTTTCTCTCTCTTTTTTTTTTTTTAAGATTTATTTATTTTTAGAGAGGAGGAGAGACAGAGAGGAAGATCTTCCATTCAATAATTCACTCCTTGAGTGACTGCAACGGCTGGAGCTGAGCTAATCTGAAGCCAAGAGCCAGGAGCCAGGAGCTCTTCCAGGTCTCCCACATGGGTGCAGGGTCCCAAGGCTTTGGGTCATCCTCAACTGCTTTCCCAGACCACAAGCAGGGAGCTGCATGGGAAGCAGGGCTGCCGGGATTAGACCATTTGGGATCCTGGGGCGTGCAAGGTGAGGACTTTAACCACTGTATTTTCTATTTCTCTATTTAACCAAGCTTGTCTCCTCAAGAAGATCTAATGCCTTATTCATTTTATCTTTAAAATGTATCTGTCCTGGCTCATTTCTCTCGAACACTGTTGTGCTAAGAAGCAGAATTAAAGTTAATAGCTTAATAAGTAACCTGTGTATTTCTGCATGAGGCTGTAATACCCCCAGGGAGTAAGATGGGAGAAGGATTTCCACCTCACTGCTGATGACAGTGTGTGGGGACTGAAGAGAGGAGGACGGGAGACATCCGGTCACTTAGGGGATAAGCTGCCCAGCAGTGTGCAAAGATCACACCTCAGTCCCGGGAGAGGTTGCTGTCACCAAAGCTCCAGGCCCAGCAGGCTCCCCGCCGCAGCTCTGCCTTCAGGAAGCTCCAATCCCATAGCCAGACAGCTCTGTTACCCAACACCCAGCCGGGGCTGCCCGCAGCCCGGTTTACGCTGCCGGTGAGCTCATTAGAATGCGTGAGATGAGTCAACATTCGCACAAAGACCTTCTGGCCTGCAATCTGAGAACAGGTTTAGAAAGAACAAAGCAAAGAGGAGAGATGTAACCAAGAACTATCTCTTTATTGCTTTTGAGTTGTTTAAGGGGGTTTTAAGGGATTAAGGCTAAAGAAATGTTGACTGTAGGGAGAGGAGCAGGGTATCAGTGCAGCAAAATAGGGCCTTTGTGCTGAGTAAGAGGACAAGCACATTAAAAGGAAATCCCAGCAGCCGGGCTGCTGGGTGGGGGAGGGCTGGAAGTCAGAGGCGAATGAATGAGAATGGGGCTCTTCCACAGGTGGAGAGCCAGCCGGGGTAGAGCCGAGTCTTGAGGGTTCCTGCTGTTTAGGGGTTAGGCACCAAAGGAGGAGCGGAATTCCAGACCTTGCTCTTCAATCCACTCCCAAATTCTTGACTGAAACTTTGGTAGGTTTTTCGCTATAAGCACTGGGCATCAAAAAAAAGGCAAAGCTATGGAAGACACCTGCCTACGGGCGGTGAGAATGCAAGCGTCTGACTTCAAGGAAGCCACCCAGGATGGACCTCGAGTCCAGATGTTGGGCTCCATCCTCTGTTTTTGCATCTGCTCCTTCCTTGCAGGACCCGTCTCACTCCAACATCGTGCCAGCCCGTGCCTCTGCGTTCTCCCTCTGCCCCATTCCCATCTGTCTCTGTGTGAGCTCTGTGTTTCTTGCCATAAACTACTCCGGATATAGCCCCCAGCTGCCTTCTTAAAGATGCAGGGTTCAGGGGTGGGGAGATTTCCACCCCAGGAGTCGCTTCCTCACCAACCTTTTCTCCCTCCCGCCTGCTGCACACCCACACTCAAAGGCAAGAAGAATATAGAAGGGCTCTGGGCAGAGGAATGATTTATGCTCCTCTTTCAAGTGAGCAGCCTAAAGAAGCCCAATGGAACTTTCTATTTTTATCCCTCACCAGATGTTACTCTCCTGTCTTTCTGGAAGTCCTGCCAGGTAGAGTTTATCTTCAAGGGGTGGGGAATCCATCACAATGGTAGAATCAGCAGGTGAAGCGAGGGCCAGCTCTTTCTCCATCCCTCCATTCTGACCTGTCTGCTGCCAAACCACCTATTTCGTTCTTTCAAGACTTGTTTGGACCTTTCCTATGGCTGGAACATCCTGCTCTCCCTGAGTAGTCCAGTATGATCAATTCTGGAAGTTTCCCTTCCTCTCCAAGTCTGACTTGGACATGGGTTAAACCTGGGTCTGCTGCTAGGAAACTCAAGCGTTAATGCACACCTCTTAACTATTTTTCCCCAACTTTCTAATGGAAAGCCAGGAGGGAGTCCATCCGTCTGTGGTTCTAGATGGGATTTCCTGTGGCTCCTTGAAGAACAGCCGCATTTCAAACACCAGGAAGCCTTGTGAAGGCATCCACCCGTAACCAGGAGATGCATCAAAGTCATTCACAAAGTGTTTAAAACTGAATTTTACACAAATATCTCTCCAGTCCAGAACATTCTAATGCTCTGATTTTGAGACAGAGCTTGGTTTATGTTTTCTTTCATTTTTTTTTAACTTCCCTAATGATTTATGGGTTGACTGACACACTGACTGACAGATCCTCTTGCTTGTATCGCTGATAAAGTGTAACGGATGTATGTAGTTATTATCTGGTTATTAAGTTCATCCGAACAACCACAATTACCCAAGAGGAGAAATCTTGACAAGAAAGAAATGAAACTCACAGGTTCTCTTTTAGGTCCTGAACTTTTGCTGAAAATGTGAGAAAGGTTTCAGATTGCAGGAGGCAAAGCCAAAGCCCTTCCACACTGTAACTCACAGGGTTCAATTTACCCCCTGGCAGAGTCAGGGTGAAGTGGGACCTGGGCGGGCACTTCTCTGTTTCCTCTGGGTAATTAATTCCCTTGTCAGGCCCTGAGCGGCTGTAAGGAGGTGGGAGGGAGGGCTTGGTCCCTGGGAGAAGAAATGGCTAGTGAGGGTGGGGATGGACTGTCCCATAGGTTCTTTGTGAGGGAGACCAATGCTGAGGCTTAAGGTTTTGTCCGACCTCCTTGCCTGGCCCCCATCAGGCCGGTGCTCCTGGCTGTGGAGCTCTAACAAGCACATCAGCTTTGAGCAAGTCAGAGAGGGAGCAGAGGCATGGGACGGCTCCGAGAGACGCACTGGGGAAGGTGTGCAGACCAGAGGAAGGCATGTTCACTCTATGGAAATGCTTTAGAGAGATTTAATGCTCTCAATTTTTTTGGTTGTTGTTCTTTATGGAATGATTAAACACTTTGATTTTATTTTTTTTTAAAGGCTTATTTTATTGGGGCGAGTGTGATAGCACAGTGAGTTGAGCATTGGTATCCCATATTGAAGTGCTGATTCAAGTCCTGGCACTTTTTTTTTTTTTTTAAGATTTTTTTTTTTTTTTATTGCAAAGTCAAATATACAGAGAGAAGGAGAGACAGAGAGAAAGATCTTCTGTCCGATGATTCACTCCCCAAGTGACCGCAACAGCTGGTACTGCGCCGATCCTAAGCCAGGAGCCAGGAGCTCTTCCGGGTCTGCCACACAGGTGCAGGGTCCCAAGGCATCCTCCACTGCTTTCCCAGGCTACAAGCAGGGAGCTGATGGGAAGCAGGACTGTAGAACCAGTGACCATATGGGATCCCGGCGCGTTCAAGGCAAGGACTTGAGCTGCTAGGCCACTGCGCCAGGCCCAAGTCCTGGCACTTTCTACTTCCTATCCAGCTCCCTACTAATAGACTAGGAAAAGCAATGGAAGATAGCCAAGTGTTTGGGCCCCCTACCACACATGTGGGGAGACACAGATGGAGTTTCAAGCTTCTGGCCTGGGCCTAACCCCTTCCTATCTGTTGTAGCCATTTGGGGAGTGAAGGAGCAATTGAAAGATCTTTGTCTTTCTGGCTCTCCCTCTGTCACTCTACCTGTTAAATAAATAAAGGGGGCGTGGGGAGGTGAGGAAAAGGAAAAGAAAATTAAGGCTATAAAATCAATAGAGCACAAAATACTGGAGAGGTAAAAAGAGAAAAGTTCTGTGGCTTCTTAGTGAAAGGCCCTACTGCCATTTCCATGTCTTGATCTCTAGACCCATATTTTGACAGGGGGCAAGATAATACCATTTGCAACCATTTGGGGAATGAATTAGTGAGTGGAAGAGTCTCTCCCTGCCCCCTCCCTTTCACTCACGCTCTCTCTCTGTCCATCTCTCTCTACCTTTCAAGCAAAATGAAACATTTAAAAAATATTCCTAGGGCCCAGCGCGGTAGCCTAGTGGTTAGAGTCCTCACTTTGCATGTGCCAGGATCCCATATAGGACCGATTCGAATCCCGGCAGCTCCTCTTCCCATCCAGCTTTCTGCCCGTGGCCTGGGAAAGCAGTCGAGGACAGCCCAAAGCTTTGGGACCCTGCACCCACGTGGGAGACCCAGAAGAGGCTCCTGGCTCCTGGCTTCGGATTGGCTCAGCTCTGACTGTGGTTGCCGCTTGGGGACTGAAACAATGGATGGAAGATCTTCTCTCAGTCTCTTCTCCTCTCTGTATATCTGCTTATCTAATAAAAATAAAAATAAATCTTTAAAAAAATCCTAAACAATCACCCTTCCTTTACCTTATACTGTGGACGTTCCAACATCTCAAATTCACTGTAAAAAAGCTCTCATGGTAGGCCTTGGAACCCTGCACTCACGTGGGAGACCCAGAAGAAGCTCTTGGCTCCTGGCTTTGGATCAGCTCAGTTCCGGCAGTTGTGGCCAGTTGGGGAGTGAATCAGCGGATGGATGATCATTCTTTCTGTCTCTCTGTAAATCTGCCTTTCCAATAAATAATAATAATAAATTAAAAATCAAGCACAGCTAAGGTGATAGTCATGCCATGAGTCACTGTCATCCCATTTCTCACTGGCAAAAAAACTTGGAATTTTGAATTACTTTCTAGTTTAAGTCTGTTTCCTGGGACTACTCGCGTTATCCATCTAATATATCAGTCAGGATCTGTTTGAAAGCAAACATCATATCAATTATATCAGTAGGAAAAATTCAAAATTAGGAATTGTTCCTAAAGCTTGGTGAACTGAGAAGGCAAAAACAGCACAGTGAGGTATCGGGAAGCTGGATCATTAAGGAGGGACCCCGGGACGAGGCTCAGATTACTGAGGAGGACATATTCTTCACACTTATTAAAAAATAAATAAAAGATTTTGGGGGTAACATAATTCAGTCACGACCTCTTGTGATGAACCCACTCGGGGTGCACTAACGACAGAGCTCGACCCATTTTCCACTTGCCGCGATTCGCTCGTGGCTTGTCACTCAAAAGCCACCTACAGTGTTTCCACCACCGTCTCTCCCCTACTGTCATGGTGGCACACAGCTGGAAGGCATCAACCTTGCTGGGGAGGCACCAAGGCTGCAACGCTAGCCCGGTGTTTTGCACGCCTCCAGGGGGAGCCCTTAAGCTGAACCATAAGCAAGACCCTCCCTCTGCTGCTTTAGATGGGGACCCCTCCTGCACCCCTCAGGCTTGACTTGATGATCATCTGCAACCTCTGTAAGGTTCTCTGCTTCCTCCGGTGAGAGCTCCGGAGGGCCTTGTGGCTGTGTTATCTCCCTCTCCTCCTCCTCCCTCTTTCTTTGCTCCCCACTTGCTGTCTCATCCTGCACCAGCCCCCCCCTAGGAATACAGCCGGGGCTGTCTGTTCCAGCTGCAGAGGAACCGACCATGAAGATGAGCTACTGCCCACCCTCTTCTGGGAGAGTGGTGGAGAACCCGTGCGGCCGGTAGACCTCCCTGGTCTCTTACGCTTCGAGCTCTTAAACTTCATTTCAGGCTCTAGGTCTTAGTCCCTGAGCTCTTCCTCTTCAGCCTGCCCGGACCCAAAAGACAAATTCCCATTGTTTTAAGCTATTTAGAAGGACCTTCTCTGTAGATCTATAAAGAACTATAGCCTGGGGCCTGGCGCAGTAGCCTAGTGACTAAAGTCTTCTTCTTGCATGCGCTAGGATCCCATGTGGGTGCTGGTTTGTACCCTGGCAGCTCCACTTCCCATTCAGCTCCCTGCTTGGACGGCTCAAAGCCTTGGGACCCTGTACCTGCACAGGAACAGACCTGGAAGAGGCTCCTGGCTCCTGGTTTAGGATCGGCTCAACTCCAGCCATTGTGGTCACTTGGGAGGTAAATCAGTGGATAGAAGATCTTTCTGTATCTTCTTCTCTCTGCATATCTGCCTTCCCAATAAAAATAAATAAATATTTAAAAAAATAATACCCTAGACAGCTTCACATAGTTTCTCTTTCTCACTCCTACGTTGGCAACCCTCTGCCAAAGATCAGCTACCTTGGAGCCAACAAGCCCAGTCCAGTCCCCCACTTCTCTCTTTCTCTGGAGTGACTACCGATAAACTTCTTCTTGTGGGGGCGGTATGACTGTCCCCCGAAGGACGAGGTCAAGCTCAATTAAATTCCATTGATCACATTGGAGGGGGTTTTATGAGAAGTTTCCAGAACACTGTTTCATGAGTGGCACCAACCTGGTAAGGTCCAGTGGGACCATAGTATGAAAGAATTCTAAGGGACCAGATTATGAAAGGAAAATAAGCACAGATCAATAGAGGAATGGAACTGCCATTTAACTGCTCTAGGTGTTGGTTTCCTCATCTGTCAGATGAAAAACTGGCAAGCCAGGCATCATAGAATTCACACACAAAAGACAGATTCTTTGAATGTAATAAAGATGAAAAAGACCTGTTACCTGCCATAAGTTAAACCTCGACAGTCGTTAGAATCCACCCCAAGGGGAAATCCAACAAACAGAATGATTACGAAAAATCCTTTTGCCGGAAGTCAGTCTTAGGCACGTGTCTGTAGGAAACCTCCTCCCATCAGTCAGCTGTCCATCGGAGAACGTCCACAGCAGAGGAATCCTGCCCTTGCAATGCAAATAGAGGTTTTGTGCTAATATTCCACTAACAGCAGAATTCCAAGGGAAAACATTGTGATAATGTAATATGGATGAAGCCTTTGTGAACTGACACACCTCAGCAGGTATTATGCAATTCACACAAGGGAGTAAGACTGGAAGACAAGGACTAGCTGTGTGTTCTTCAACATCCTGGCCTGGCTGCCATCCTGGATAAGGGGCTGCCATCTGCGGGGCTGGTTGGAGTCCTGGCTGTTTCACTTTGACCCAGCTCCCTCCTGATGGCCTGGGAAAGTAGAGGAAGACGACTCAAATGCTTGGTCGCCTGTCACAGACATGGGAGACTGGAAAGAAGCTCCTGGCTTCTGGTTTCCGCCATCTGAGGAGTGAGTCATTACTAGATAGAAGATTCTCTCTCTTTACCTTCAAATAAACAATTTTTTAAAAAATCTATTTTCTTCTCTCTAACATGTAATCTGCATTTTTTACCTCCACTTGCAGTGAGTGGGACCGTGTAAATGAACTCTGTTACATCTGAATTTTATTGTCAAAATAAGCAAACAAGCAAAATAGTAATTGGGAAGCGGGAGAGAAGGCAGGAGACTCCTGGTAGGCTCCAGCAGCTCGCTCCGTTCCGGTTCTGCGGTCCCCACAGGAGGCTGTCAGAAAGCATTGTTTTTCCGTGGGTCTGAGCCGGGGTGGGAGGGGCTGGCACGGCAGGCGGAGGAGGAGCGAGGAAGTCTTCTCTAGGGAATCTTACAGACAGGTGCTTGCTGTGTCTGCCCTGGCAGCCGCTGACTTGGAGATCTGGGTGCGATGCTCCTCCCGAGGGCACAGACTGCCTAACTGCCACCCAGCCCCTCTGCCGGGGCCGAAGCCCCCTGCAGCCCACAGCGCAGGAGCTCAAAGGCGCCTTCTGAGCCCCAGGTGTGTGCATTCCAAGCCTGACAGCGGCTTCCCAGCCGGTGCACAGTAGAGCCGCCTTGCCTCCCTCGCTGCGGATGGCAGGCTCCCCCGAGCCTCTCCCGGCGCCAGCCAGGATCCCAGAGCCGCGAAGGGGCCGACACCGATCTGCACCTTTTTCCTTCTGCTGTTCTGGCAAAGCTGAGAAGCAAGGATGAGCTCCAGCTCAACAACGCATGCTCTGCGTAAACGCGGGGCAGCCCGCCAATCAAGACTCACCCCCGAGCCAGTGAAGGCAAAGAGGGTCTCAGCGTCAGGAATTCAGGCCTCGGACCCGCGTGCAGGAAACGGAGTTCCACCTCTGGGCCTCTAGGTGGCGAGATTCCTCCCAAGGACCCCACGCGTGAAACTTGCTGGGTCCCTGGCACCCACAGGAACGAGGGAGGCTGGGAGAGATGGGGTCAAAGCACTACACCACATTTCTTAGACTGGGGAACTGGATCAGAAGTGGAGCAGCTGGGACTCGAACTGGTGCCCACAGAAGATGCTGGTGTCACAGAGAGTAGCTTTTTGTGCTGTGTGACTATACCAGCCCTGGAAAAAAGGATTTTTTTTGGAAAGGCAGATATACAGAGGAGAGACAGAGAGGAAGATCTTCCATCCAATGATTCACTCCCCAGGCGGCCGCAACGGCTGAAGCTGAGCCAACCCGAAGCCAGAAGCCTCTTCCAGGTCTCCCATGTGGGTGCAGGTTAAAGAGGTAGAGGCAGAGAGAACTCAAATCACTCCGCAAATGTTTGCAGCGTCCAAAGCTGGGCTACACCAAAGCCAGGGGCCAGAAACTCAATCCAGACACTGTGTGTGTGTGTGTGTAACTCAAGGGTCTGAGCCATTGCTATTGTCTCCCAGGGTCTGCATTAGCCAGAAATGGAGTCATGAGTGAGAGCTGGGAATTGAACCGTGGCACTGTGATATAAGAGGCGGTTCTCTTAGCAGCTAGGCTGCCTACTCCTCAACTTGAATTCTTAGTAAAAAGATGCTTGGTGGCACAGATGGGCAAAGCAATTGGCAGGCATGTGAAGAGGATTGAGCCTTCCCTCTCCTTGGCCCCTCGCCCCAACCTGTACCCTGGCTCCCCCTCAGAAGACCAAAAGGCAATTTGGCTGGTGTCCCAGGCAGCTGCCCCCCAAGGGGAAGCCACCCAGGCTTTCTTCATTACTTTGGGACTGGAATTGCCTGCCGAGGAACATGCCTCCCAGATGGCACAAGAAGAGAAAGGTGGGACTCGGAGCAAAGGAATCCGAGGCTGTGGAATTTACCACCCAGACCAGCCCCCTGGCAGTGACTGAGTTTATCAGGAGCACGTGGAAATGTGAGGCTTTCCAGCCACGCTTCCTAACGGGCGCAGGAAAAGTTACCGGTGACTGCTGAACACCTGTCCCCCTCAGGAAGCCCACGGAGGGAATGATGTGAGCCTCAGTGGGAACCTCACAACGCTAAGCCAGCTCGGCTCCTAAGCAGAGAGCAGCTGGTGTTTCCTGCCTGGTTCCACCTGAGGTTTCTGCCTTGGCTGCAGTTCTTTGTACCTTTGCCTTCTGGAATATTCTACCCATTTTTCAAAAAATATTACCTCCTTACTTGGCCCCTATTTCTTGAAGCTGCCAGTTTCAGATTAGTCATGATTTTCTAGTGGAAATTTTTGTGTAGCGTGCCATTTGTTGCCCTGAAATTTTCAGGGGTAAAGAATGATAAAACTGGGCTTGGTGCTGTGGCTGAATCCTTACCTTGCAAGTGCTGGTATCCTAAACGGGTGCTAGTTTGTATCCCAGCGGCCCCACTTCCCATCCAGCTCCCTGCTTGTGGCCTAGGGAAGCAGTAGAGAATGGCCCAAAGCCTTGGGACCCTGCACCCACATGGGAGACCCAAAAGAAGTTCCTGTTTTCAGATTGGGGAATGAACCAGCAGATTTTCCTGTCACTCCTTCTCTTCATAAATTTGATCTGCCTTTTCAATGAAAATAGATCTTTAAAAAAAAACTGCTTGATTAAGTATGAATTCAGGATTGCAGGAATAAGCTCACTTGATTACAGTAAAATTCTCCAATACAGGATAGCTCCACCTTTTGCAATACCTGGTGGCCTTATCAAAAGTAAAGCCAAAACCAACAAAAAGGATAATCCTCCTAAGAAGTGATCATGCTGGCTGATAAGCAGCAGCAGTTGTCTGCTAGCCTGGGGACATCCCTACCCCAGGTGCCAGGGGTCACATCCCTGCAAGCAGATTTACAACCAAGGAAGGGGGTCCGGAGTTCCTTGTTACAAACAGAGGACCACAAAGGGCGACACCTTAGGGGGAAAGTGAAGAGGCACATAAATAAATGATATATAAGAGAGCTTGTCAGGGATGGGCGTTGTGGTACTGTGGGTACCTGCCACCTGCAATGCTACATTCCATATGAGCACTGGTTTGAGTTGAGTCCTAGTTGTCCCATTTCTGATCCAACTCCCTGATAATGAGTCTGGGATAGCAGTGGAATCTGGTCCAAATGCCTGGAACCCTGCAACCCAGGAGGGAGACCAGGAGAGAATTCCTAGCTCCTGGCTTCATCCTGGTCCAGCCCTGATTGCTTTGGCCACTTGAGGGTTGGAAATGGGGGAGATGCTGAACCAGCAGGTGGAAGACTATCTCCCTATCTCCCTCTGTTTCTCTGTGTCTGTCACTTTGCCTTTCAGATATGTAAAAGTAAATATTTTAACAATGTTTTATTTGGGGCTGGTGCTATAACTCAACAAATTAAGCTCCCACCCTGTAGTGCCAGGGTCTCATATGGACACCAGTTCGTGCCCTGGCTACTGCACTTATAATCCAACTCTCTGCTTGTGGCCTGGGAGAGCAGCATGTCCCTGAGATCCTGTGCCCAGGTGAGAGATCTGGAAGAAACTCCTGGCTCCCAGCTTCAGGTCAGCTCAGATCTGGCCCACTGCAGCATTTTGGGGCATGAACCAGCGGATGAAAGTTCTCTCTTTGCTTCTTCTCCTTTCTGCAAATATGCCTTTAAAATAAAAGCAAATAAATATTTAAAAAAAAAAAAAAAGATTTTGTCCCAGGAAGACTAGCACACACACTGCTTGGAGAGTATCCCCCCACCAAGGCAACCCTTCCCAACCTGTGTCCCAGCCCAATAAGAACAAATTCATACACACACACACACACACACACACACACACACACACACACACACACACAAACACCCTTAAAGAAAACAGATTTGTTCAAATAAAAGTTAATACTATTGTAAAAGGTAATAAAACTTTTTTTTTGCCAGTTATACTTTTGCCTATGCATCATTTTGTGACTTGCATTGGTCATTTTAAAATATAGATCCAGAAGCAAAAAAAAAAAACCCAGATCCACAACTCCAACTGTATGTAGACAACTGCCTGGGTTCCCTTGCACCTAGGCAAATGTGACTCTGCTGGGAGAAAAGCAGCCAATAGCTACCTCTGGACCTGCTTAATATCAAATTTATATTAACTATATCAGTATGTCAACATAGTTGCTTTTTTAAAAAAAATTTTTTATTTTTAAAGATTTATTTATTTTTTATTGGAAAGATAGAGAGACAGAGAGGAGAGACAGAGAGGAAGATCTTCCATCCATTGTTTCAGTCCCCAAGTGACCGCAACGGTCGGTGCTGTGCCAAACTGAAGCCAGGAGCTCTTCCGGGTCTCCCACGTGGGTGCAGGGTCCCAAAGTCTTGGGTGGTCCTCAACTGCTTTCCCAGGCCACAGGCAGGGAGCTGGATGGGAAGCGGGGCTGCCAGGATTAGAACTGGGGCCCATATGGGATCCTGACGCGTTCAAGGAGAGGACTTTAGCTGCTAGGCCACGCTGCCGGGCCCATAGTAGCTTATTTTTAAAACTAATAATACATTTTCTTTTTTGATTATGTTTACATAACTGAGAGGATACATGCCCATGTGGATGATTGATTAGGGTAGGGAGGGTTGAGGAATGAAAGAAAGTGGATGAGACAATTGCGTCCAATCTGTATTTTTCTTTCTGTATCTGGTGAAAGTAGAGAGAAGGAGAGAGAGCCACTTCCAGCAGCTACACTGCATCGGTGCCTGGGAATAGGGCATGATCACTCAATGTCATCCTGGGGTCCCTGATGTGGAACATATTCTGAGGGCTCTGCTTAAGTGGTTTCAATAGTTCCGAGATGCTGTTGATTTCATTGCTATAACACTGAAGAAATTCTTCCAAGGCCTATTTGCCAGCAGAGTCCACTGTAGAGTCTCAATTCATCCAGATACTCACAGTCAAAGCTTGACCAGAGAGCTGTCCAATTTATTCTGCCCTCCATGCTACTAGATGTCCTCTGCAGGTTGTCATGTACCCCGTATGCATCTGGGCATGCTGTACACTGCACACAAGCCTTAGCAACTGTGGAGACCCAATTCTGACATATGTACTCCACATTTCTGTGGTTTTCACTGTGGTTGGAGTTCTGAATCCATTGATCCAGTGTCCAGCCAGGCTTACCCCCCAGCTCTGGTTCTCATGCTCCCCAGTGGGAGCTGCAGCTCATCAGAGAGGTGCCTACAATTTCCCTCCTGGGTTCTCTCCCAGCTCCAGATCTTGCACTTTCTAAATGGTTCTATGGTCTAGCCTGGTAGGAACTGGTCCCAGTCTCAGTATCTGTTAACAGATAATACAGGAAAGTCCAACCAGCCTGCATGTCCAACTAGCCTGCATGTCTGGCTCATGTCTACACCAGTGAATAAGGTCACTTAGCCCAGCCTGGCTCCCCTCTTAACCCAGCTCACATGCAGCCTAATGGATATTACAGCTCTGCCCAGTGTTGTCTTCCCCCAGGCCCCATGAGCTCAGCAGTGGGAGGAGTGGGCCAGCAAGGATGCCCCCATAGCTCGCCTACTGGGCTCACCCCTCATCCCGGGTCTTATTTGTGCTGGTGGGAGCTGTGGCCCAGATTGGCATGGCTCACCTCATCTTGACATTCAGCAGTGGGTGCTACATCCTGGCTAAACCCAGCCTGCCTCCAGTTCCAGCCCATGCTGGCAGGTGTAGCAGCCTAGCCCAGCCTAGCCAGCCCTCAGTCCTGGCCCTAATATAAACTGGCTAATGTTGTTGCCCAATCTAGCTGTCCTGGTCCCATCCTGGTTCTCATATATGCCGGTGTTATGAGCTGGTTCAGTCTGGCCCACCCCCATATCTAACCCATATGTATGCCAGTGGGTACAGTAACCTGGCTTGGTCTGGGCTACTCCCAGTGTTGGTTCTTGTGCTCACCCATAGGGACTGTGTCCTGACAAAGGAGGTTCCCAAGCTCTTCTCTATCAGGCCACCTTCCAGTGGCAGATGTTGTGCACATCATTGGGTTCTTGACCCAATCTGACTTGGCCCACCTCCTGTCCTGTCAGGTACAGTGGCCTTGCCTGACCAGTCCACCCCCATTCTAGCTCTTACTATTGGGTGCTACAGCCAACCCTGCCTGGTTCACCTCCTTCCTCAGCTCTTGCATAGTTCAGCGGGTGCTGAGACGTAGCCCAGCCTATCCTACACCCATTCTGGCTCTTGTGAGCAATAAGACATGCTGGAGCCTAGCCCAGTCTGACATACCCCAGACTCAGTCCACACTCATGCAAGGGATGCTGCAGCCATGTCCAGCCCAGTTCACTACCCCATTCTGGCTCTTGCACTCATCAGTGGGAACTGCAGCCAGCAGGGGCATCCGCTTAGCTCCCCAACCAGGTTGCTCCCAGCCACAGATTTTGTACATGCTGGTGGTTGCTCTGACACAGCCCGGTATAACTCATCACCCATCTTGGCCTTTACCATCAGCACTGCAGCCTGACCTGTTCTGGTCTGACCCCAGTACCAACCCTCACTGATGGATGCTGAAGCCTAGCCCTGCCCAGCCTGTCCCTATCCCTGGCTTTCATGCAAACTGGTATATGTGATAGCCTAGCCTAGCCTGGCATGACTCATACCCCATCCTGGCTCCTGTATATGCCAGTGTGTCATGGTTTGGCCTAGCCCCACCTAGTCTCCTCCTCTGACCCCTTGCCACCCAGAGCCACCTCCCACACCTGCCAACAAATGAAGCAGCCTTGCCTGGCCAGACCAACTTCCAACCCTGCCCACTCACAAGTGGGTATGATGGCGTACCAGGGGAGGTCCTCAAATTCCCCCATCAGGCCCACTCCCAGACCCAGATCTTGCATGCCAGCAGGTGTTAGACTCTTATTTGGCACAGTCTGCCCCCTTAGTGTTGACCTTTGTGTGTGCTGGTAGATGTTGTGACCCAGCCTGGCTTGTTCCCAACTCCAGTGTCCGTGAGTGTTGGTGAGTTCCATGGTCATGTTTGCTAAGCCCATCACCACCCTAGCCCTTGAGTAAACCAGTTGGTATGGTAGTCCCACAGTGATGAGTCCATGATCTCCCACAGAATCTGCTCCCAGGCCCAGTTCTCTCATGAGTCGGTTAGTGTCATGGCCCAGGCTAACATAGTCCACATCCTGCCCCAACACTCACTGGGGGGGTAGTTCAGTCAAGCCCTGCCAGGAAGGACCCCTAGAAATGGCTTTCTTTTGCACTAGTAGGTAATAGTCAATAATAACTAGCCCAGCTCAAGTCTCCCACATGGGCAGGTGTGTTGGTTTAGGCCCATAAATTCCTCCAGTTTTCCTCCTCTAAACCACCCATTCTCAGCCCCCTCATTTACCTGCAAGTGCAGTAGCCTGGTTGGTGGAAGTCCCCCAAAAGTCACTCCCCACCTGTCATGTTCTCCCTGAGCAGTCCTCCTTCCCACACAGCTCCAGACCCACTTCCCTGAGCAATCCACAGCCTACCATGCCTGCTAGTGTGCAGATCCCCAAGCCTGGTCCTCTGGTTGTATGCCATAGCAGCCTACCCTGCTCCTCTGGCAGTGTGCTTGCCTGCCTACCCAGCACCCACACATGCTTCTGTGTTTGTCCCCAGACTCTGTCTGCTGATGTGCTGGCATCTGCCCCAGCACATAGCTTTTAAAAAAATAAAGGGCCTAGCACAGTGGCCTAGCAGCTAAAGTCCTCACCTTGAACACATCGGGATCCCATATGGGTGCCATTCTTATCCCAGGAGCTCCGCTTCCCATCTAGCTCCCTGCTTGTGACCTGGGAAAGCAGTTGAGGACAGCCCAAAGCCTTGGGAACCTGCACTCATGTGGGAGACCTGGAGGAAGTTCCTGGCTCCTGGCTTCAGATCAGCGCAGCACCAGCCGTTGTGGTCACTTGGGGAGTGAAACATCAGATGGAAGATATTTCTCTCTGTCTCACCTCCTCTCTCTATATCTGACTTTGGAATAAAGATAAATCTTACTAAATAAACAAACAAATAAATAAATAAAATAAAATAAAGAATGGTAACTATGCTGGCACAATGGTATAGGTAACACAAATTTGTCATTAACCAGGCCCAGAATGCCCACCAGCTATTAGCTATTTTTCTCCCAGCAGTGTGATACTGCCTAGGTACAATGCAACCTAGGCAGTTGCCTACAGCTGGGGTAGCATTGCTTATTATTCTTCCTGTATTTATTTATTTTTCTTTATTTTAAGATAATGGAAAGGCGGAGAACTCCAGGCTGGTCCATGCCACAGTGGCTCCCAGGTGTGAGGTGAAGGGACAGCAGATGGCCTGTGGAAGGGATCTGGGGACCTGTTGGAATGGGAGCAGCTGACGGCATGTTTGACAGAGAAGGCAGGGGTCTCCTGCAGACAGGGCTGCTGCACTTGCAGGAAGGCAAGGATCTGAGACAGAGTGATTCAGAGAAGTGAAATTGGAGGGCATTCCTGGGTCAGGCCAAGATACCCTCCCACATGGGACACCTGGGCTGGGATAAATAGCAACACCCACTGCCCACTGGCACTTTCAAAAGCTGGGTCTGGAGGGTATGCCTGGCTGGGATAGATCACAGTACCTGACCCAAGTGTTAGATCAAGGAGTGTACCATGTCAGGCTGTTCCACAGCATCCACCAGAATGTGAGAGAACCAGATCTGGGGATGGACTCTGTAGGAGAATTGTGGATTAACCACTGTAGGACTACAGTACCCAACCATTAGTATGGAGAGCTGGGGTGGTGATGGGCTGAGCCAGGATGTACTACGGAACTCACCTGACAGGAATGCATCTGGCACTCATGGGGACTGGGGCTGGGAGAAAGCCAGGCAAGAGGTAAGGCCATGCTGTACCACCTGCCAGCACATGCAAGGGCCAGGACTGAGGGCAAAACATGCCAAGCAGAGCTACAGCCCCCTTTGGCACATGTGAGATCCAGGGCTGGGAGTAGGCCTGATGGAGGAAGTTGGGGAAGTCCTCTAGTAGTTTGTAGCTCCCACTGGGGAGCATGAGAGCTGGAACTAAGGACAGGCCAGGTTAGGCAAGTCTGCAGCACTCATCAGAATTTGTGTACTGGGAACAGTACAGGCTGAGCCATGCCTTAGCTCTCATTGGCATGCACAAGAGCCAGAACAGGGTGTCAGCCATGCACAACTGGGATAGGTTACAACACCTGCTAGTGAGAGCTATGACTGTGCGTGGGTCGTGCTGGCTGAGTCAAGAAAACTGCCAACATGCACAATAGCCAGGGCTAGGAACAGACCTGGTAGGAGAACTCTGGGGATTCCTCTGCTAGGCTACAGCTCCCATTGGTGAGTACAAGAGCCAGGACTGTGGGAAGACCAGGCTGGGCAAGGCTGCAGCACCCATCAACATGTGCATGAGGTGGGTCTGGGGGCAAGCCAGATCTGGGCTCCAGATCTGCTGGTGTTCATAAGAGCTAGAATGTGTGGGACAGCCAGGCTAGTTGCAGCTTCTACCAGGTCATATGAGAGCTGGGACTCAGGACAGGCCGAGCTGCAGGGGCCGTAGCACCCATTGTTGAGAGCCAGAATGGATGTGGGCCAATCTGGCTAGAATACAATACCCACCGACGGGTGCCAGGACTGGATGATGACCTTGTTAGTGTGGGCAGCTGCACCATCACACATGAGACTCATTACTACGAGTAGGCCTGGTAGGAGAACTTAGGGAAATCCCCTGCTGGGAACAGCTCCCACAGGTAGGTGTGAGAGCTGAGCATGGCAGTAGGCTGGAGTAGGTTGGATTAGGCTGGACTGCAGCACGCATTGGCACATATGTGAGCTTGGTCTAGGAGCAGGCTAGGCAGGGTCAGTTCACAGCACACACTGGCATGAGTGAGAGCCAGGACAGTGTGAAGGCCAGGCCAGGAGGACCACACATCCAGCAGTTCACTTGAGGGCTGGGCTAGGTTGCCTTCCTTCAGGTTCTCCAAGAGGGTATAGGAGCCCAAGATTCGAGCCATCCTTTACTGCTTTTCCAGGCCATAGCAGGGACTTAGATGGAAGTGGAGAATCTGGAACTCAAACTGTCATCCATATAGATTTCAGGCACCAGTGGTGGAAGTTTAAATACTATGCCACAGGCTGATCCAATACAGGCTTGTTTGTTTGTTTGTTATTAAGATTTGGGCAGAGATACTCCATCTGTTGGCTTACTCCACAAAGAGCTATAAAAGAGCTGGGCCAGGCTGAGGTCAGGAAGCTCCGTGGAACTTCCCATGTGAGTGCAGAAGCCCAAGCATTTGAGCCATCTTCCACTTCTTTCTAAGAACATTTTGAGTGGAGCAGCTGGAACTGAAACAGATCTTATATAGATGCCATAATCACAAGTGAAGATTTAACATGCTACGCCACGGCACTGGCCCCCAGCACATAGATTTTTAAACAATTAGCCCAAGTCATTGCAGAGTCCAGCAAGCTGGAGACTCAGGTAAGAGGTGAGGTTGTTGAACCAAATTCAAATTCTGGGCCTGGTGCGGTGGCCTAGTGGCTAAAGTCCTCGCCTTGAACGGCCCGGGATCCCATATGGGTGCCGGTTCTAATCCGGCAGCTCCATTTCCCATCCAGCTTGGGACCCTGCACCTGCATGGGAGATCTGAAAGAAGTTCCTGGCTTCGGATTGGCACAGCTCTGGCAGTTGAAGTCACTTAGGGAGCGAAATATCAGAAGATCTGACCTCTCTGTCTCTCCTCATCTCTGTATATCTGACTTTGCAATAGAAATGAAATAAATCTTTTTTTTTTTTTAAAGTATGTTCGTTTTCAAAATTCTTTCTCATGAGGTTTCCCACCCCAATGAGCGGCATGATTCACTCCATTAACCCAAGCCTATCTCTTCTAATTGGATTCCCTTCCCCACCCATCTCTCCTTTTCCCCAAGCTCTTGAACCCATCTCTGAGCCTAAGACTCCCTCAGGCTGGGTATATCAGCATTCTTTGAGACTTCCAAGTATTCAAGGGATGCCTCCAGGACTACAGTGAACTTTTACTGAATCACAGCGTGGAGAGGCAGGAGACCTTGAACCACTCAGGTTATCTATAGAACTCTCCTTGTCTCAAAGTGGTTTTAGGCTTAAGATTGGCTTTGACCTCAAGACAAGTGCCTAAAGGCAGAATGTAATCAGAAACCCCCATCTTTCAAAGGGCCTAAACATACTTTTGATTAAGACAAAAAGAAACAAACAGAAAAAAGGTATGCCTCCCAAAGCCTTCCACCCTTATCTCACTTACATCAATGAAGTCACTCTCCTCCTTTGTTACTAAACTGTCAATCCACCTTTCCTTAACTCCTGGAGCAGGTGTAGCTCTCTTCTGCCCCAGGACCTTTGCCTTCAAGGTCCCTTGGCCCTCAGTCCTGTCTAGACACCTTCAAATGTGGCTGCTTCTTTCTCATCAGGTTTATTGCAGTTTGATGGTGTCTGTGAAACTGGAGGATACTCTGTGGACTCATGAAACGCAATGGTAAAAACCCATTCATGCGGAGTGCCCAACTATATATTCAAAGCATGCCTACTATAGCAGATTTTTTAAAGATTTATTTTTATTGGAAAGGCAGATATTACAGAGGAAAGGGTAGACAGAAAAGATCTTCTATCTTCTGGTTCACTCCCCAAGTGGATACAATGGCAGGAGCCAACCTGATCCAAAACCAGGAGCCAGGAACCTCTTCCGGGTCTCCCATGTGGGTGGAGGGTCCTAAGTCTTTGGGCAGTCCTCCACTGCTTTTCCAAGCAATAAGCAGGGAGTTAGATTGGAAGTACAGCAGCTGGGACTTGAGCTGATAGTCATGTAGGATGCTGGCACTGCAGGTGTAGGTTTACCTTACTATTCCACACAGCTGGAGGTTGTGAGATGGCAAAGGCTGATTCATCATGTGCGTGGTTGACATCATGGTTTGAAATGTTTCACTTCTTATGGGGAGTCCCAGCCAAAGAGAAGAGGAGAAGGAGCTAAAAAGTGACTAAAAGCAGGGGGAAAAAGTATTTGAGTCAGGAGAGTAAAGAGGAGAGACAAAAGAAATAGAGAGGATGGGAGGAGAGAAAAACAGTGGGGAGAAGGGAGAAGGCAGGAAAATGATTATCTAGGGGAATAAATGGCTTGTAAGACACAAAGAGGAGAACAAGAAAGAACGGAAGAGAGGAAAACAGTAAAAATTCAACCTGGTGGCAACTACTGTTTTAGTTTGCTTTTTAAAAAGATTTATTGGGCCCGGTGCGATGGCTTAGTCCTCGCCTTGCACGCCCGGTATCCCATTTGGTCGCCGGTTCTAATCCCAGCGTCCCTGCTTCCCATGCAGCTCCCTGCTTGTGGCCTAGGGAAGGCAGTGAAGGAGGTCCCGGGGCCTTGGGACCCTGCATCTGTTTAGGAGACCCGGAGGAGTTCCTGGCTCCTGGCTTCGGATTGGCTCAGCTCCGGCTGTTGCGGTCACTTGGGAAGTGAACCATCAGATGGAAGATCTTCCTCTCTCTCTCTTCCTCTCTGTATATCCGCCTTTCAATAAAAATAAATAAATCTTTTATTAAAAATGCAGATTTTACAGAAAAATAAGGCAAGACAGAGATTTTCCATCCATTAGTTCACTCCCCCAAATGGCAACAAAGGCCTGGGACCCTGCACTCGTGTGGGAGACCTGGAGGAAGTTCCTGGCTCCTGGCTTTGGATCAGCGCAGCACTGGCCTTTGCACTCACTTATGGAGTGAATCATTGGATGGAAGATCTTCTTCTCTGTCTCTCCTCTTCTCTGCCTTTCCAATAAAAATAAATAAATAAATCTTTTTTTGAAGAAGTGAATACATTTTTTTAAGATTTATTTTTATTATTATTATTTTTTTTATTGGAAAGGCAGATATACAGAGAGGAGAGACAGAGAGGAAGATCTTCCGTCCAATGATTCACTCCCCAAGTGAGCGCAATGGTCGATACTATGCCGATCCGAAGCCAGGAGCCTCTTCCGGGTCTCCCACGCGGGTGCAGGGTCCCAAAGCTTTGGGCCATCCTGGACTGTTTTCCCAGGCCACAGGCAGGGAGCTGGAAGGGAAGCGGGGCTGCTGGGATTAGAACCGGCGCCCACATGGGATCCCAGGCGTGCAAGGCGAGGACCTTAACCACTTGCACCACTGTGCTACCGCGCTGGGCCCCATTTTTTATAATATAGTCTCTATAAAGGGGCTCATGTGGTGGCTCAACAGGTTAATTCTCTGCCTGCCAGTGCTAGCATTCAATATGCACACCAGTTCATTCCTGGCTGATTCACTTTCCATACAGCCCCCTGCTTGTGACCTAGGAAAGCAGCAAAAGCTGGCCCAAAGTCTTGGAACCTGTACCTGTGTGGGAGACCTAGAAGCAGCTCCTGGTTCCAGCACAGTTCCAGCCGTTGTGGCCATTTGGGGAGTAAATCAGCAGATGGAAATTTTGGTCTGTCTCCTTCTGTAAATGTGCCTTTCCAATAAAAATAAATAAATACTTTTTTTTTAAAAAAGAGATGAAATTTAAAGTAAGCTTAAACGAAAGGAAGAAAGAAAGATAAAAAGGCAAAATTAAACTTTTTTTTTTTTTAAAGATTTATTTTTATTATTTTTTCATTGGAAAGGCGGATATACAGAGAGGAAGATCTTCCGTCCGATGATTCACTCCCCAAGTGAGCGCAACGGGCCGATACTGTGCCGATCCGAAGCCAGGAGCCTCTTCCGGGTCTCCCACGCGGGTGCAGGTTCCCAAAGCCTTGGGCCGTCCTCGACTGCTTTCCCAGGCCACAGGCAGGGAGCTGGAAGGGAAGCAGGGCTGCCGGGATTAGAACCGGCGCCCATATGGGATCCCGGGCGTGCGAAGTGAGGACCTTTAACCACTTGCGCCACCGCGCCGGGCCCGGCAAAATTAAACTTTAACATTTAGGATTTCCTACTTGGTGGATATCAAGATAACATACAGTGTAAGATTCGGGGGGGGAATTATTTTAGAGATAAAAGGAGACACTGTGAAGAGGCAGGGTGGACTCACGACAAAGTTGTGTTTCTTTGCCTGGATTCTGACAAGTGCTCCTTTTTTAAATACTACTGTAGGCCAAACGTTCAATTTTGTTAAAATTATTTATTAATTTATTTTATTGGAAAGGCATACTTACAGATAGAAGGAGAGATAGAAATATCTTCCATCTACTGCTTCACTGCCCAAGTGGTCTCAATAGCTGAGCCAATCCCAAGCCAGGAGTCAGGAGCTTTTTTGCGTCTCTCATGCAGATGCAGGATCCCAAGGACCTGGCCCATCCTCCACTACTTTTCCACGCTACAAGCAGGGAACCGGATGGGAAGTGCAGTACCAGAGACACAAACCAGTGCCCATATGGGATCCCAACTCATGCAAGGTGAGAATGTAACCACTAGGCTTTCATGTCGGACCCCAAAACATTCAATTTTTGTTATCTTTTTCATGTATGTATCATATTTCACAATTTCAAATTTTAAAAAGTAATTTTGGAATTATTTCAGCAAGAGACTCTGGGCTCAATATGATAAGCTCCTATCTCAGAAAAAAACCAAACAGACAGACATTCAGCAGTAAGAACAATCAATGCGTGATATTCACAAGGGGCCCTTCTCCTGTGTCTGCGTGGGTGATGGGAATTTATAGCCAGTGTGAGAGATCGATCTCTCAGATCAGTGACACGCAGTGATCCTTGACCCCTGGAGCCCACAGCTGCAGAGCCTCACATTTGGCAATGGGAATGCAAACCTTACGACAGCGACCTCTGCACTTCCCCTTCCAGGAACCTTGATCTTGGAAGAATTTCTGTCTGGTTCTGCTCTCTCGGGTCCCCTACCATCATCCTCCCAGGTGTGCCCCCCCAACCCCATCACACCCAAGCTTCTCCAAACTTCTTTTGTTGAGCTGACAGAAGCCATCACTGAACCCACTGACAAGTGCTGGATTGTGCTTTTTCTCTCTCCTTTTCCTTTTCTCCTTCTACAATGGACCTTCCAAGTTCATTACTGCAGATGGTCCTGTTCAGAACCCAGGGGCGGGTGGCAGAAGCTTATTATCCAGCCTCAGGGACAGTGAGAGCTGGCTGGCAGCCTTAGGCATTCTGAAGCAGTCATGTCCAATTAGAAGAAACATTAGGCACTTTCCTCCTGAGCCCCATTAACAAATTAGTCCTACCACAAACTGCGAGGAACGGGATGGGACCAAATACCTTTTGACCACTGGATAATTTGATAATTTAGAGAAGAAACAGTGCAGAACACTGGTGTGTGTGTGTGTGTGTGTGTGTGTGTGTGTGTGTGTGTGTGTGTGTGTGTGTGTATGTGGCGGGTGGCAGGTGGTTAGGGAGAAGGATGTGACCCCAAATGCCTGTACCAGCCAGGGATAAAATCTTCCTAACTCTGCAGTGCTGGCTACTGGGTGAAAATGGTCAGAGAGTTGGCAAGAATGGCAGTCCTTTCTTTCTGTGCTCAGGGTTTCAGCCCTGCAGGATTTGCTGGGTTGGACAAGCAGTGGTACATTACCTCAGCTGGGACCTGGTGCTCTTCTGAATTTTTGCAGGGTTGGATTCCTGGAAGCTTGGCAGGGAGGGGAGGCCTGGGGAATCGAGTGCCTCATGTAGCTACTGATGGAAAAGAATCTTCATTCACTATATTAAAGGATGATGAGTTTTGCAAATATTGCCTGCAAAAGGGCCACTCATGGAAAAGTACTAACCAGACCTCTGAGAGATATAACATTCTGGAGTCATGAATGAATCAGAAATCTGTTTTATTGCAAAGAAAACAGAGGCACCCCAAGCTATCATTGCAAATGCAAATGGAGAGAGAGAGAAGCAGAAAAGAGTTTTTTTTCTTTACTTTTGACAATCTTTACATGGTTAGTTAGGTCACAAAGGTCCAAGGGCTACAGGAAAGTGGATAAGACTATTTTTTCCACATTCTCTTTTTTTGCTGTGTCTGGGGTAAATGGGGAGATAAAGGGAGAAGCCCCACCTAGCCTCCCACCCATCCCAGGTCCCTGATGGGGGGCATGCTCTGAGGGTCTTGCACAGTGGTTTTCATAGTTCAACAGTTCTGAATTGCTGTCTATCTCACCATTCCCAGCATGATGAAGTCGCTGCAGAATCCACTGATTGACATAGTCCACCTTAGAGTCTCTGTTTGCCCAGGTGTTCACTGCCAGCATATGGCTTGGGTAATTGATTGGTTTGTTCTGTCCTCTGTTGTGATGCCAGCTATCTGATGGACTGCCATATCCTCCATGCGCACCTGATTATGCTGTCCACTGCTCTGTCTGAGCCTCTGGGGCGGCTCAGCTCTGGCATTTGCACAGAAAAGGATGTTACAGGGGAGACTACTTCCTGTTGATGATCTACCGCTGAGGAACTAAGAAATCTAGAAGGCAGGGACTACAGAGGAAACACAGACTGCCTCTCATTCCATGCCAGTTTAATCATCCTGGAATTCCCCATTGGAGGCATTCTCAGAGGTTTCTGCCAATTCTCACTCAATGCAGGAGTCTCAGTTCATTTACTATAGACCCAAATGCATAAGCAAATAGTAAGATGCTATTATATACAAGTACATGGCAATATATGCAACAATTTCGATAAAAATGGACACACCCCTTCCCCAACATAACTTATCAAAACTAACACTAGGAGAAATTGAAAATGAAATAGCTCAATATTGTCTGAATGCATTAAATTTATGAGCAATATCCCCCTATCAAACCCCCAAACACCACAAACTACAACTCCAGATGGCGTCGCTGGTGAATTCTCTCAAATATGTAAGCGAGAAATAATACTAGTGCTGCACAACTCTCTTAAGGAACAATTAAGGAGAAAGGAATGCTTTCTAACTTGTTATGTAAGTCTACTATAACCCTGATGCAAAAACCCCAATAAGTGAAGAAAAATCATTTGGCAAAACTCAATATCCTTTCGTCACTGAAGCTCTCAGCAAGCTAAAACCTGATTAAAGGCAACTAAAGAGCCTACGGAGGGTATCATATTTAAAAGTGGAATAACAAACCATTTCGAAGTACGGAAACAAGACAAGGGTGTCCATTTTCTACCTATTTTATTCAAGATTGAGCTACATACACACACAAAAAAGGAAACCAAATGCATCGAGTTTGGAAAGGAAGAGTTGAAACTTTCAATAAGTGCTGACAACTTCGAGTACATAGAAACTTCATGGAATCTCTAAAATGATCACTAGCTTGCAAGGGACTCAGCAAGGCTACAAGACACAAAGTCAGCATCTTTCTACACACTGGCAACAAACAGCTGAAAGATGAACATTCTATCTGTGCATTATTCACAATATCACAAACATTGGGCCTGGTGTGATGGCTCAATGGCTAATCTGACCTTGGAAGCATCAGGATCCCTAATGGGCAAAGGTTCATGCTCCAGCTTTACTTCCCATCCAGCTCCCTGCTTGTGGCCTGGGAAAGCAGCCGGGGGTGGCCCAAAGCCTTGGGACCCTGCACCCACATGAGAGACTGGACGAAGTTTCTGAACCATCCACCCTGCTGCTTTACCCAGCCATAAGCAGGGAGCTGGATCAAAAGTGGTGCAGCTTGATCTTGAATCAACATCTATACGGGATTCTGGCACTGCAGGTAGAGGTTTAACTTTGCTGTGCTGCTGTGCCAGCCACCCCTTACCATGTAAATGTTTATAGGAACTGTTGGGGCTCTCTGGATATACCCTAAAATTTATTGGAGATTGGAAACTCAGTCTCCAACCCAACTCTTTTGAAAGATGGGGTCTTTGCCTTCTGCATTAATAACTTTCCACAAGGGTTTGTTTCCTGCCCTTCTACCATCACTGCCAGGGGACACAGAGTTGCTCTGGAGGAGCAGGCAACGTGCAAGCTGCCCTTTTGGAAGCAGAGAGCAGCCCTTGCTGGGACGACTCATGTTTTCCCATGCAAAATACATGCAAGCACACCAAGCAGGTTACCCCGAGCCCACACAGCCCTGTGAGGAGGAAGGCTTCAGGTCCTTTTTCCGTAGCAGACCACTGAGCTCAGGGGAAGGGAGGGAGGGACAGACATGAGCATCAGACCTAGTTCACCCAACAGCCTGCACGTGCCTTTCTTTACTACTCCCAGCAACCTTGGAGGTATTGCTTATATCTTCATCCAGGGTACAGAGAAACTAAGATTTCGCAGGTCCGGGGGACTTGGCAAGACTAGAGGGCTAGCCAAGTTTCGAAGCCAGGAGTTACCCTTGGCCCACCTGATTCTGTTTCCAGCCTGATACCATTTCACAGATTCTCCCTGTCCCAGGGCTATGAGCATCAGCCAGGGCCTGGGCAAAGCTCCTTCAAGGGCACAGCCGCAGCAGTGCCTGTGAGCGCCAGCGCAAGAGAAGCTCTGTACACCCCAGCAGACCACAGGACAACGATCATGCCCTTGCCACTGACCCTGACCCTCTTACAACCTTCACAAAGGGGCTGGCGTGGTGGCATAGCTGGTAATACTATCCATTCCAATCTGAGTTGCTCCATTTCAGATGCAGCTTCCTACTAATGTACCAGGAAGGCCGCATAAGACAGGCCAAGACCTTGGGCCCCTGCACCCATGTGGGAGACCCAAATAAAGTGCCTGATTCTGGCTTGGCACAGCAGCATTTTTAGCCTTTTATAAAGTGAGTTAGTGGATGGCTGATCCCTGTCTCTCCTTCTCATTAACTCTGGCTTTCACATAAATAAATAAATCTTGGTCCCAGCGTGATAGTATAGTGGTCCTCACCTTGCACGGGCCAGGATCCCATATGGGCACCAGTTCTAATCCTAGCAGCCCCACTTCTCATCCAGCTCCCTGCTTGTAGCCTGGGAAAGCAGTTGAGGACGGCCCAAAGCCTTGGGACCCTGCACCCGCATGGGAGACCTGGAGGAAGAGCTCCTGGCTTCAGATTGGCTCAGCTCCAGCCGTTGCGGCCACTTGGGGAGTAAACCCTCAGACAGAACATTTTCCTCTCTGTCTCTCCTTCTCTCTCACCTTTCCAATAAAATAAATAAATAAATAAATCTTAATTAAAAAAAAAAATAAAAGAAAACCCTTTACAGAAGAGCCTGTGTGCCTCTATCACATGCTCAAAACAATAAGGGATATGTAAATTAGCTTGATTGTCACTGTAACTTCATAATGTATATGAAAACATCAATCTCATTACATTATATCCTTAAATATATACAGTTTTGTTCTTTTAAATTTGCCATTATTTTTCTTTGAAAGACAGGTGCACAGGGCACAGTACAATAGCTCAGTTAGTTAGGTCTTCCTAACTAATTTCAAGCGCTGGGATCCCATATGGGTGCCAGTTGCTATCCTGCCAGCTTCACTTTCCATCCAGCTCCCTGCTTGTGGCCTGGGAAAGCAGTTGAGGTTGGCGCAAAGCCTTGGGACCCTGCACCCATGTGGGAGACCAAGAAGAAGCGCCTGGATCCCGACTTTGGATTGACTTGAGTCCAGCTATTGCAGCCACTTGAGAAGTGAAGAAGTAGATGGAAGATCTTTCTGTCTCTCTCCTTTGTAAATTTGCCTTTCCAATAAAAATAAATAAATAAATCTACTAAAAAAATTTTTTTTAAATACCAAAAAAAGGTAGAATTACAGGAAGGGATGCACATCTCCCATCGGCTGGCCCACTCTCCAAATGGCTGCAATGGTTGTAACTGAGCTGATTCAAAGCCAGAAGCAAGGAGCCTCTGCCAGGTCTCCCTTGTGGGAAACAGGAGCTCAAGGACTTGAGCCATCATGGCTGCTTTCCCAGGATATAACCAGAGAACTGGATCAAAAGTGAAACATCTGGGACTAGATCCAGTGCCCTTATGGTGTGCTGGCACTGCAGCAGAGGATTAGCCAGCTGAGCCACTGGGCCAGTCCAAATACATATAATTCTTACTTGTTAACTATATGCCAGTGAAGCTGGAAAAGAAGTGTGGTAGGACTTTCTTTGTCTGATTTAGAATATATTTTATTCAGCTCACTTTCCCTCTCTCCCTCCTCCCACAAGACCTTATTGTTGCTACAAATTTTATAGAATTTTCATTTTTTAAGCTTTACTTATTTTATTTTATTAAAGATTTATCTGTTTTTATTGGAAAGGCAGATATACAGAGAGGAGGAGAAACAGAGAATAAGATCTTCCATCCAATGATTCACTCCCCAAGTGACTGCAACAGTCAGGAGCTGAGCTTATCCGAAACCAGGAGCCAAGAACCTTCTCCAGGTCTCCCATGCGGGTGCAGGGTCCCAAGGCTTTGGGCCATCCTCGACTGCTTTCCCAGGCCACAAGCAGGGAGCTGGATGGGAAGTGGGGCTGCCTGGATTAGAACCGGTGCCCATATGGGATCCTGGCACATGCCAGGCAAGGACTTTAGCTGCTACGCCAATGCGCTGGGTCTGCTTTACTTATTTTATTTTAAAGACAGAGTTCCAAGGAGAGAAGGGGGAACAGAAAGAGAGAGAGATTCCATCCACTCATTCACTCTTCAAATGACCACTAGCCAGGAGCTTTTTCCAGGTCTCTCATGCAGGTGCAGAGGCCCAGGAGGTTAAGTCAGACTCCCTGCCTTCCCAGGCCATTAGCAGGAAGCTGGATCAGAAGTGGAGCTACAGAGACTCAAACTGGCACCCATATTGGATGCTGTTGCTGCAGGTGGAGGCTTAATCTACAATGCCTTGTTGCCATTCCTTGGATTCTTTAAATTTTTTATAAAAGCAATATTTAATTGTTATAAAAATAAAACAGATCATAGTGGTGAGAAAAAAAATAAAAGAAAGATTTATTTATTTTGAAAGTCAGTTACAAAAAAGAGAGACAGAGGGATATATCTTCCATCCACTGGTGCACTTCCCAGACCAGACCAAAGCCAGGAGTTTCTTTCAGGTCTCTCACACGGGTGGGAGAGGCCAAGGATTTGACTCATCTTCTGTTGCTTTTCACAGGCTGTTATCAGAAGTTGGATCAGAAGTAGAGAAGCCGGGACATGAACCAACACCCACATGATGCCAGCATTGCAGGTGTTAACTTTCTCCGCTATACCACAATAATTTTTTTTCTTTCTTTCTTTCTTTCTTTTTTTTTTTTTTTTTGCCATGGTGTTTTTCAATGGCAACACTTGCAATGCCAGCATCCCATATTAGAAGTTTTCTACTTCCAATCCAGCTTTCCTGCTAATGTGTTTTGGAAAACAGAAGCTTGCTGAAGTATGGGGCCAACACGTACGGGCAATCCAGATGAAGTTCCAGGCTCCAGACTTTAGCCTGGCTCTTATGACCTTATAAGAAGTAAACCAACAGATGAAAGGGCTCTCTCTCTAACTCTGTCCTTTGAATAACCAATCTTTAGAATAAATAAATAAAAGCCGACACGATCAATCAACTGGCTAATATTCTGTCTTCAAGTGCCAGGATCCCATGTGGATGCTGATTCATACCCCAGCTGCTCCACTTCCCATCCAGCTCCTTGTTTAATGGCCTGGGAAAGCAACAGAAGATGACTCAAGTCCTTGGGATGCTGCACCTGCTTGGGAGACCTGGAAGAAGCTGCTGGCTTCAGACCAGCTCAGTTCAGGCCATTGTGGCACCTTGAGGAGGGATCCATGGGTAGATCTGTCTCTCTGTCGCCCCTTCTCTTTGTAAATCTGCCTTTCCAACAAATATAATCTTCTTTAAAAAGAGAAAGAGAAAAAATTAAAACGACACCACTAGAAGCATTTTGCGGTTGATGGAAAGGTAAACTTCCATCTGTGTAAGTCTTCTCCACTACTGCTGGGTCAGGGAAGTCGGAGTTCTTCCCCTCGCTGGGACTGGGGCGGGGGAAATTCCAGCTAATAATAACGATTGCTCTGCAGCAACTAAGTGCCTTGACACATGTTATCTCAACGGGTTTCAGGAACCAACCCCAGAGAAAGGCATTAATCTCCTTTTTTCACAGATAAGGCCAAGGGGAGTTAAGCTCAAGGTTAAGCAACCTGTTCAAGATCAGTCCTGGGCCTAGAGGCTAAAGTCCTCACCTTAAAGGTGCCAGGATCCCATATGGGCGCCGGTTCTAATCCCGGAAGCTCCACTTCCCATCCCGCTCCCTGCTTGTAGCCTGGGAAAGCAGTCAAGGACAGCCCAATGCTTCAGGATCCTGCACCCACATGGGAGACCTGGAGGAAGTTCCTGGCTCCTGGCTTTGGATGGGCGCAGCACCAGCTGCAGCGGTCACTTGGGGAGTGAATCATCGGACGGAACATCTTCCTCTCTGTCTCTCCTCCTCCCTGTATATCTATATGACTTTATAATAAAAATAAATAAATCTTAAAATAATCAGCAGTCCTGAATGTGCATGGTAGAGTCTAATTCTGAGCCATGTACATTTTACCCCAGATTCTCTTGCTTCTCCCAGAGAGACCCAAATCCTTGTCCAACAATGGCCTTGAAGGAAGGATGCTGGTCTTGGTCTTGCAGCAAGTCAATGGACAGGTTAACTTGGCTTCACATTACGCTGTATGAGGCAGTTACCTCCCTGGAGGACTTGGGCTGCCTGCAAGATTCTTCTAGGTTCTGCACGGATGAGTCCTGAAGGGATGTGAGCGACCCCAGGAAACACTTTTCAGGCTGCCAGGGGGAAGGACAAATAGGAAAAGCAAAGCCCATTTAATACCCTCCCAGTTTGTTCTTTGTGTTTTAGGAATTTCACGTTTCCTTTCCTCCCTGCCTTCCTTCCTTTCTTTCTTTGCAATCTCTCTTTCCTTTTTCATCCAACTGAAACCTGTGGGAAATACTGGTATCCTCCTGAGCCGAAACCTTTTAAAAATTGTTTCTCTGATTTCAGAGAGGCATGTGTTGATCCCTCCATTGTCTGCGATGGAACAAAATCTCAGACCCGTAATTATCGCTTCTCCTGGCAGGCCTTAAGATGAAACAGACAGGAAGACCCGAGCGGATTCTTCTCAGATGCCACCTCTTAGCACTGGGCTTTGCGAGCCTGTTATTTGGGGAGCTGCAGAAGGCAAGGCCCTATCCCACCAAGGATCAATGGGAAAATAAGCAGTTGCTTGTGAATAGGCTGCGGTCTCCTGCAGTTGTCAGGCCTCCTGGGTAATGGCTATTTATCCCCACTTAATTGGTACCTGGGTTCCCCCTCATTCTGAGCTGGCTGGCACTTCCCACCACTGCCACCCTGGGCAAGCTTAGGGCAGCCTGTGGAGGTGCGGCATGCCTGCCCGGGAGCTCTGCCGAGAGGCCACAGGATGCCCAGGGTGACCTCAGCAGCACTGAAGCGGGGGACACCACCCTTCACAGGCCCTCTCCTGGTGGCGCCGTCCCAGTCGCCCATGCATGGGCACAGCTGGGCTGGCTCAGCCCCCGCCCCACGATCCACCTCTCTGCCATTCTGAGGGGGCCAGGCGGCTTGTGGGGAGGCCCAAGGGATAGTACTTCTCTTTGACAACAGAAAGATGAAAGTTGAAAAACAAAACCCACAATCCTGCATTCCTGGAGAGTAAAAATGCCCAGGAAACATCAGAGGCAGGCAGTCTAAACCCATCTTCTTGAGAACTTCAGGTTAGACGATATAAGTGGATATCTTTTTAAAAAATAAATAAATAAAAAAGGAAAAACAGAAACACTAGCACACAAGCAAAAAGCCCATGTGAAAGACTGTAAGCCGAACCAAGCATTATATAATAAGTACTTTGTATCAGGAACAAATTTGAGAAACATAAACTAGTTTGAGCTCAGAAAACTAAACATGGTAATTTTTTGCCTACCTTTAAAAAAAGGGGGGTTAGGATTAAAAATAAGACTGAATACATTTTGTTGGGCTACTTCTCAGAGGCAGCCACACCCTGGCTGGTCCTCCCGTTTGTGATTTCCATGTGGGCAGGTGAGGCTAACATTTCACTCCTATTGTCATTTGCATTAAGTAACTGAGTTGCCTGGGGTCCAAGGTCCAGAAAGATAGTGAAACTTGGTGGGCTCAGTAGCAAAGAGGAGATTCAAATCTGTTGTGGGGTGTGTCCAGGCACCCTGGAGGCAGGAGAGGGTGCCTGGCTCCCTGAGACTGAGGACTGTGGCAAGACCTCATGCCCTGGAAAGCACAAGCTTTCTTTCCAGAACCTTCCAGGGATACAAATAGCTTCTTTCTCACTTGTACTCACCAGAAAGGGAAGCCCAAGAGGCAGAGCCTGTGCTCTCATTGGTTAGACTCTTCTGTATGATAAAGTTCCTTTTTAAAAAAGAGAGAGAGAGAAAGAGAGAGAGAGGGTGCTCCTCCATCTGCTGGTTCACTTGCCAAATGGCTGCAACAGCTAGAGCTGAGACAATTCGAAGCCAGGAACTTTTTCTGAGTCTCCCACACGGGTGCAGGGTCCCAAGGCTTTGGGCCATCTTCTGCTGCTTTCCTAGGTCACAAGCAGGGAGCTGGATGAGAAGTGGAGCAGCTAGGACACGAGCCAGTGCCCATATGGGATGCCTGTGTGTGTGAGGATTTAACCATTGAGCCATTATGCTGGGCCTGTCATACATTACTCTACCTTCAGTGGAGGCTGAAAAGGCGCCCTCCATCCACATGGCACACATTAACTATGAGAAGTCTTCAAGAAGTTTACAGATAATATTTGCTATTAAAAACCTGTGGGGCCCGGCACTGTGGTGCAAGTGGTTAAGGTCCTCGCCTTGCATGCCCGGGATCCCATATGGGCGCTGGTTCTATCCCAGCAGCCCCGCTTCCCATCCAGCTCCCTGCTTGTGGCCTGGGAAAGCAGTCGAGGACGGCCCAAAGCTTTGGGACCCTGCACCCACGCGGGAGACCCAGAGGGGGCTCCTGGCTTCTGATCGGCATAGTATCGGCCATTGCGCTCACTTGGGGAGTGAATCATTGGACGGAAGATCTTCCTCTCTGTCTCTCCTCTCTGTATATCTGCCTTTCCAATAAAAAATAATAAAAATAAATCTTTAAAATAAAAACCTGTGTATGGATTTCACAATTCTTTGTTTTTTAAAATATTTATTTATTTTCATTGCAATGTCACATATACAGAAAAGAGGAGAAACAGAAAGGAAGATCTTCCATCCGATGATTCACTCCCCAAGTGAGTGCAACAGCCAGAGCTGAGCTTATTCAATGCCAGGAGCCAGGAACTTCTTCTAGGTCTCCCACGCGGTGCAGAGTCGCAAGGCTTTGGGCCATCCTTTACTGCTTTCCCAAGACACAAGCAGGAAGCTGGATGGAAAGTGGAGCTGCCAGGATTAGAACTGGTGGCCATATGGGATCCCGGGTGCATTCAAGGTGAGGACTTTAGCCACTAGGCCAATACGCCCGGCCCATATTTCACAATTCTTTTTTTGCACCAAATCAACTTACCTTTTAATTTTATTTTCCCAATACCTGTTTTACTTACCTTCTTAGGTGACCAAGAAAGACAGAAAATGGCAGCGCTCCCATCCACTGGCCCACACCCTCAAAGGCTCAAGATCGCTGAGGCCAGACCAAGCCAAAGCCAGCAGTGGGAAACTCAGTGCAGATCTCCCACATGAGGAACAGCAATCCAAGTACTCCAATGACCAGGTGCTGTGTCCTAGCTGCTCTGGTGACCAGGAGCCTGGATTCCAGGGCATGTGCTGGGAAAAAGCAGAGCCAGGGTCAAATCCAGGTTCTGGAACAGGGGGTGAAGGTATCCCAACTAGCATCTCCATTGCTACACGAAACACTTGTCCTATCTACTAACTCTTTCAAGTCTACCCCCACATATATCAGCGTTAGAAGCTCCAGCTGAATAAAAATGAGTCCAGCCCTTAGAAGCTGGTTTAGATTAAATAAATGAAAATTATATTGCTGGGTGGATTTCATCCATCACAGGAATACATAGGACTCTATTGTAAACCAGGGCCCAAATCCCTAAAAAAGGTTTCGTTCCTCCCAAAGAAAAGTCCTTTATGAATAGTCCAGCTTTTCAGGGGAAAATGATTTGGTTATACAAAATCCCACTTTAATTCAACAAGGATATTTGCTTACTTACCAGATAGAAAGAACTAACCTTAGTTTTACAAATAAAATAAAATAATATAAAATAAATAAAAGTAAAAAGTCTAAGAGAGAACCAAGTCTTCAAAAGAAAAAGAAAAGTTTTTTGTTGTTGTTGTTTTTTTTTTTTTTTTTTTTTTACTAAGGTACTGGGACACCTAGACATCCACAATGCATTTTTGGAAGGTTTGTGTATTTTTATTTGTAAAGCAGAGCAACAAAGAGAGAGATCTTTCATCCATTGCTTTACTTCCTAAGTGGCCAACACAGCCAGGACTGGGCCAAGCTGAAGCCAGGAGCCTGGATTCCGATTCAGATATCCTGGTGATTCAAGTATCTGGGCCATTTTCTGTAGTGCTCCCTGTAGGAATTAGCATGGAGCTGGACCAGAACCAGAGCAGTCAGGATTCTTTTTGTTTGTTTGTTTTTGTGTGGTTTTTTTTTTTAAGATTTATTTTATTTTTATTGCAAAGTCAGATGTACAGAGAGGAGAAGAGACGGAGAGGAAGATGTTCCATCCGATGATTCACTCCGCAAGTGAGCGCAACGGCCGATGCTGTACCCATCCGAAGCCAGGAGCCAGGAGTCTATTTCGAGTCTCCCATGTGGGTGTGGGGTCCCAAGGCCTCGGGCTGTCCTCAACTGCTCTCCCAGACCACAAGCAGGGAGCGTGGGATGTCAGTATCACAAACATCAGCCTAACCTGGGCTACCACAACACAGGTCTTAAATGAATGAACTCTCATGCCATGTACAAAAATGGATGTTTAAAAATGGATCAAAGCCTAAAGTGTAAGAGCTAAAATTCTGGAATTCTCTTAAGAAATCATTGATGTCAGTGTTAATGATCTTGGGGGCAGGCAATGGTTTATTTAATGTGACAGCAAAGCACTAGGAATAAAACAGCAAAGCGAAAACATAATGCAGATAAACCAGAGTTCATCAAAATCGAAAACTTTCGTGGTTCAAAGGATGCCATTTGAAAAATACAATTTGGGGCCAGTGCAATGGCACCGTTGGCTAATCCTGTACTTTGCAATCCCAACAATGGGCACTGGTTCTAATCCTGGCAGCTCCACTTCCCATTCAGCTCCCTGCTTATGGCCTGGGAAAGTAGTGGAGGTTGGGCCAAAGTCTTGAGACTCAGTACTCACATGGGAGACAGGAAAGAAACTCCTGGCTCCTGGCTTCTCACTTTGTAGAATCTGCCTTTCAAATAAAAATAAAACTTTTTAAAAAAAAAATCTCTAAAACTTTGGGGTTCAAAAGACACCATTAGAGAAGGACAACTAACAGAATCAGGGAAAATATTTGCACATCACCTGTTTGATAATGGTGTAGTATCTAAAGCACATAAATAGGTATAGCTCAACAGCAAAAGGATGATCTAGTTTAAGAGATATGAATGGATGTTTCTCCAAAGAAAGCAGACAAATGGCTAAGAATCACATGAGAATGCTTTCAACACCGTTAGTCATTCGGCAAACGCAAAGCATAACCACAGTGAAATTTCCCTTCACACACTCTAGAATTGTTCTTACCTGTTGCTTCCCTTTCCTTTCCTGGATGAAGATCCTGTTGACACTTGAGTACACTGTCTCTCAAAGAAGCCTTAAGCAGAGGGCACAGCCTGGTGGCCAGTGGCCAAGCGTGGCTCGCAGATGTGTTTTCTTTGGCCCAAAGTGTGTTTTCCTGAATACAAACACCACAGACAGGCATCGTTTGAGTTCCCCTCAGCCCTTAACTCCCAGGATCTTGAAGTATCTGGCCCAATCCGTGTTTATGCTCTGCCCTTTGTCCCTGTAACATCTGGATTTTATCATCCTGAAGCAACAGCGGTTGTAGCTGACATTCTCACATGAAGACTTGCTGCTACTCTTTCTCAAGTTTTAAAAGTGGTATCTACCATTCTGAGCCCTTTCATTTAGGGATTATGGTGGAAGTCTTTTGGGAGTTTAAAAAAATAGCTTTTCACCTTTTCTAATTTTTCTTCTGAAGACTCATTTGTTTTTGCTGGAAAGGCAGATTTACAGAGAGAAGGAGAGACACAGTATGAAACATCTTTCCTCTGCTTCTCTCCCCAAATGGCCACAAAGGCCAGAGCTGAGCTGATCTAAACCCAGGAGCCCGGAGCCAGGAGATTTTTCCAGGTCTCCCATGCAGAAACAGGATTCCAAGAACTTGAACCCCATCCTCTGTTTATTTCTCAGGTCATAACAGGGAGCTGGGTCAGAAGTAAGCAGCTGGAACACACACTGACGCCCATGTGGGAAGCCGACACTTAGACGTGAAGGATTAACCACTTTGGCTAACATGCTAGTCCCTCTATTTGTTAAAAGATTCATTTTTTTTTTTTTATTGAAAAGACAGATATACAGAGAGGAGGAGAAACAGAAAGATTTTTCAGGCTTGGCATGATAGCTTAGTGGCTAAAGTCCTCACTTTGCATGCACCGGGATCCCATATGGGTGCTGTTTCTAATCCCAGCATCCCTGCTTCCCATCCAGCTTCCTGCTTGTGGCCTGGGAAAGCAGCCAAGGACAGTCCAAAGCCTCGGGACCCTGCACCTGTGTGGGAGACTAGAAAGAGGCTCTGGGCTTCTGGCTTCGGATCGGTGCAGATTCGGCAGTTGCAGCCGCTGGAATCAACAGTTGGAAGATCTTCCTTCTGCCTCTCCTCCCTATATATCTGATTTTACAATAAAATTAAACAAATCTTTAAAAATTAAATTAAAAAAAAAAAAGATTTTCCATCCATCGATTCACTCCCCAAGCAGCCGAAATGGCTAAAGCTGAGCCGATCCAAAGCCAGGAACAAGGAGCCTTTTCGAAGTCTCCCACATGGGTGCAGGGTCCCAAGGCTTTGACCCATCCTTGACTGCTTTCCCAGGCCACAAGCAGGGAGCTGGATGGAAAGTGGAGCTGCCAGGACTAGAACCAACTCTCTTATGGGATCCTAGTATGTCCAAGGTGAGGACTTTAGCCACTAGGCTACTGCACTGGGTCCCTGTTTTTCTTTTTAAACAGGATGTATGTGAGTTTGTTTATTTATTTATTTGAAAGATAAAGTGACAGAGATCTTTCATCTTCTGGTTCATTCCTCAGAAGATCACAACAGCCCAAACTGGGCTAGGCTAAAGACAAGAACCTGGAATTGCATTCTGAGTTTTCCATGTGAATTGGGTCATGATCTTTCCCTTGCACACTAACAGGGACCTGGACACGAAGTGGAGTGACTGGGACTCAAAGGTAGAGTTTCAAAAAGATGTTGGCGGGGGGCCCAGCGCGGTGGCCTAGCGGTTAAAGTCCTAGCCTTGAACATGATGATATCCCATATGGGTGCTGTTCTAATCCCAGCAGCCCCACTTCCCATCCAGCTCCCTGCCTGTGGCCTGAGAGAGCAGTTGAGGACAGCCTAAGGCCTTGGGACCCTGCATCAGCGTGGGAGACCTGGAGGAAGTTCCTGGCTCCTGGCTTTGGATGCGCTTAGCACCGGCCATTGTGGTCACTTGGGGAGTGAATCATCGGACAGAAGATCTTCCTCTCTGTCTCTCCTCCTCTCTGTATAGTTGACTTTCCAATAAAAATAAATAAATCTTTTAAAATAAGCAAAAATTTTCAAAAACAAACAAATAAACAAAACAAACAAACAAACAAAAAAGAAAACTTACTATCTAGTGAGGCTGTTGCTGTGAAGCTGGTGAAGCTGCCACTAGGGACACTCAGATGGCCGTGTTGGAGTGGCCTGGACTGGTCCTGTCTGTTGTGCTTCTGATCCAGTGTCCTGCTAATGCGTCCTTGGTGGCAGCAGATAACAGCTTAAGTACTTAGTTTCTGCCACCTACATGGAGATTCCTATGGAATTTCAATTCTTGGCTTTTGTTTGGCCCAGTGCTTGCGGTGGTGGGTATTTGGAAACTGAACCAACGGGTGGGAGATTTGTCTCCTCCTCTCTGTCAGTTAACCTTCCTTTCCGATTAGCAAAGCTTAATGCACACACATCTTTTTGGTCACTGCCATTTATACAGAACAGGCAGTAGGCAAGGACTTCACTTGGGAATCAAATACCATAGGTGTATTTATTTGATGAGCTGAACAAAAGCTAGAAGAAAGTCTTGTAGTGAACCTCACCCAGCGAAAGGGCAGCTGTGTACTGGTTCAAGGCTGACTGCCAAAAGGCCCCGCGTCAGCTTACCTGCTGTGCTGCTTCGACCCAACCTCTACCATGCATGAGCATTCCACCTGCCGTGTTCCTGGAAATACCAGCTCCCATAACACCACATCCAGGTTTCTGATCGAAACATCTCAACCTACCCGAGCCCTGGAAGTTGGTGGCTTTCTCATACAGCACACCCCACTAGACAGGGATAACAGGTGCTAGAGGTCTGCCTCCAGTGATAATGGAAATAGGCCAGTGATGTTAATTTCTGCCTTGTCATGGCTCAGATAGGTTCTTTTTTTTTTTTTTAAGATTTATTTATTTTATTGGAAAGGCGGATGCACAGAGAGGAGGAGAGACAGAGAGGAAGATCTTCCATCCGATAATTCACTCCCCAAGTGGCCGCAATGGCTGGTGCTGCGCCGATCCGAAGCCAGGAGCCAGGAACTTCTTTCCGGGTCTACCACACCGGGCCCCTAAACATATTCCATCTTGGAGATCTTCACACATGTTCACTTATTAAAGGATTTGAAAGAGAATTTTTCAATTTTTCAGCCTAATTAATGTAACATTTCTGGAACATATCAGACCGTAGGTATCCGATCATGGATCCATGTTTTCCTTCCCTTCTTCCCCTCCTCCTTTTTCTCTTCCCATGTTTTTTTTCCCTAGCATTGACTTTAGGGAATGGTTCTCAGTGTATCTAACATGGACATTTGGCATGACAAGCATCTGGGGATATTTGATCAAATTCTTGCAGACAGGATTTCAAAGTTTCAAAGTAGGATTTTAGGATACAGATGCTTTACTGGAACTCGAGTGAGTTACTGGTCATCAGGACTCGCAGCCTGAAGAGACAAAGAGTGAGACTGAGGGCGGCAGTGTCCCCGGAGAGCTCGACCCTGGTGACAAGGAGCACGTGTGGCCTCAAGCACCAGAGTTGTGGTCCTGGTGTCCTCTGGACTCCTTTGTGATCTGGAGGATGGCATCGCCCTACTAGTACCATCTGTTAAGAGGAGTTTGGCTTCAACTAGGTGGCACTGCCCTGACAGGACTCTGCAGAAATGTACGTAGCCGTGTCTGGTTGTCAGCGGTTGGACGCACTGCTGGGTGTGGAGTGTGCAGTAGCGACAATGGATGCAAGAGCGTTCAGGGTGTGGGACGGTTTCTCACTGTGATGGTTGCACATCTTTCTGATGTTCCACTGGACATTCACAAAGGATGGGAAAACCCGATACCAGTGATCTGAGCCTACAACCTAACGCCAAACTGCACAAGCATGAGATCAAATGCCTTGAGCCTCCAGGAATGTAGCTGCATTGAGAATCAAGACAAGATGGTGCTTTATGGATTCAGAACTTTTATTATTATTATTTTTAAAGATTAATTTATTTTTATTACAAAATCAGATATACACAGAGATAGAGAGGAAGATCTTCCATCTGATGATTCATTCCCCAAGTGAGCGCAATGGCTGTGCTGCGCCAATCCAAAGCCAGGAGACAGGAATTTCCTCCAGGTCTCCCATGCGGGTGCAGGATCCCAAGGCTTTGGGCTGTCCTCGACTGCTTTCCCAGGCCACAAGCAGGGAACTGGATGGGAAGCGGGGTGCTGGGATTAGAACCAGTGCCCATATGGGATCCCGGCACGTTCAAGGTGAGGACTTTAGCTGCTAGGCCACGACTCCGGGCTCATGGATTCAGAACTTCATCACCATCTTGGAAAATTCTTCGCTGCTCAGCAGCTTCAGTTGTCGGGGTTACACACCTGTAGCCTGGCTTCAGGCAGGCACAGCACATGGACTCTGCAAATGGGCTCCAACACCAGGTTACTTCATGATGTCATGCTGAGCAATGCTACCTGAAGTACCAGCTTTCCACAAGACAAGGAGCTTAGGAATGCGTGTTATCTCTCTCTTTTTTAAGCAAACTTGCTGAGGAATAACTGACATAAAATAAACTGGGCATATTTTAAAAATAGTTTAGTGCAATATATGTGTATTGCCATCTTTTTAAAAGATTTATTTATTTGTTTGTGTGTTTGTTTGTTTTGGAAGGGCAAATTTACAGGGAGAAGGAAAGACTAAGATCTTCCATCTGCTGGTTCACTGTCAAAATGGCCACAATGGCTGGTGCTAAGCCAAACTGAAGCCAGGAGCCAGGAGCTTCTTCCAGGTCTCCCACGTGGGTGCAGGGTCCCAAGGCTTTGAGCCATCTTCCACTGCCTTTCCAGGCCATTAGCATGGAGCTGGATATGAATTGGAGCAGCTGGGACATGAACTGGTGCCTATATGGGATGCCAGTGCTTGGAGGTGGAGGGTTAGCAAGTTGAGCCAACATTCTTCTTTTTTTTTTTGAAGGTTCAGGAAATTTATTTGCTCATGAAATAAAGGAACATGTTTCTCTCTAGAACATGACATAATCTTCTTTCATCAAGAATGCCTTGCTATTTGTATTTAAGACAAGCAGCTAAAACTAGTATGCTCAGGGGTGAAAATGATTTTTTATTATGGTATAAGCTTTCATTTAATTGTATATCTGTAATTTTCTTTTAAGTAGCATATTGATATCTTTATTGTTATATGTAAGGAAATCTGTTTCATGTAGAAAAGGAAGGCAGACATAACTAATACTGGCTACAAAGACAAGAACGTTGGGTTCTTTTTCCTTTTTTTTTTTTTTGAATGTCGGATTCTATGTGTTTGATGATGATCATGGATCAAAGAATGGCCCAAGGCAGGGACAGAACAAGATGCGATCAGAGGCCTTAGTTTGCCCAGAGCATCATCCGCTACTCCACCCAGGGCTTTGATAAGGACTGCTGAGGAATCTGAATCTTGCATAAAATGAGTGCTGGCCAGTTACCACCTTGGGACACCTCTCAACCAGCACACAGCTACAAGCCCCACCTCTGTAGCAAGTCTGGGACACCCTGACCATGAGGCCCTTCCCAAGCATCTATTTTTGTATCTTTCTAGCTTTGAACTCTCCACACCTTGATCTACTTGTAGATCTGCTCAAGTCACAGGAAGAGCCACTGCTGACCATTAAGGTGCTCACACCTTCCTCCCCCAAGACAGGGATAACTACCTCCTTCCGTTCCCTGGCCCCTCAGTAGACCCTGGAGAACCAAAGTGCACACGTGGCCAAAGGCAGGCATGCCAGGAAGGGTTAAAGGCAGCTTCCTGTCTTTGCTGGGGAACCAGGTTAGACCAAGCTGCTCCTGGCTGAAACAGGGTGCAGATGCCACCATGCTTTGTTGATTATAATCTCCCGCACCCAGGAGGCCCTGACTAGGTTTGACATAATCAGCTCACAGCCCCTGCCTGCACTCTTTCACAAACAGGCCACTTTCACATCTTTTTCATGGGATCCGACAAGCGGAAAAATAATTAATGTTACCTCAGCCTGACAATGACCCTGGCTCTGATTCAAAAAAGAAGGCATGTTGCATAAACTTCTCTTTAATTGAGGGCTGGGGCAGACCCCACATCCTCCGGGATTGGTTCTGCCTCCCTGGCCAGGGGTGATTAAGGCTCTCCCAAGACTGTGGGCCAATGGTCACAGAGGACTACTCAGTTTCAGGTTCAAAGAGTTTCCGTGAAAGAATTCTGTTCATGGTATTTGGCAAGCACAGACCTGTTGCGCTGTCAGAGAATTCCAGACGGTACTGTTGCCTGTTTCCATTTTATTGATAAAAGACAAAGTGACTTCGTTTGGCGTGTGTGTGTACGCATGCGTGTGTGTATCAGGAAGAAATAAAATCAGAACTCAGAGCTATCTTTAATATGGTTTTTTCCCTTAAAAAAAAAATCAGAAATCTACATGATCATGTACACTGCTGTTGTAAACACAAAATGGTAGAATCACTTTGGAAAAGCAGCTAGAACTTTCTTGAATGTCAAACCTAGAGTTATTGTTTGATCCAGCAATTCTACGTCGAAGTAGATGCCCAAGAATGATGTACCTGCAGAAACTTGTGTACACGCACTCACAGTAGCAGTCTTCATAGTGGCCAGAATGTGTTCATCAATTGATGAGTACATAAACAGGGTATGGCCTGTCCTACACAGACAATTATTTGACCACAAAAAGAAATGAAGTAATGATATGTTAAAATGTAAATGAACCCCGGAGACCTGCTAACGAATCAGTTGAACACTCACATACACACTTTATATGATATTATTGTACTTAGAAGTATCCAGGGGGGACTTGGCACCATGGCATGTCAGGCAAGGCATGGCTGCCACATGAGTCCAGGCTGCTCCATTTCCAGTCTGGCTCCCTGCTGATGCACCTGGGAAAGCAGCAGCAGATGGCCCAAATGCTTGGGTTTCTGTGTCCTCACGGGAAATCCAGAAGAAACTCCTGGCCCAACCAAGGCTGTTGCACCCAGTTGAGAGAAGCAGAAACTAGATCTCTCTGACTTTCTCTCTTTCTGAGACTCTTAACTTTCAAACAAATCTTAATTAACTAAATTTTAAAATAAATTTTAAAAATATATGGTGTATACATACCACTCTAGCCTAAAAACATGAATGTCAACTTGTGGGGTCCAAACCTCTGCAGATTCCCAAGTTTCTGTGATGAGCAGCTACACAGCACACACCTACCAGAATGGTTATCTCACATATGACAATAACGCTGGGAAGCCCACGTGCTCGGATGTCAGCACGTAGACCAACGATATCTCGCATCCACTGCTGGTGCGAACACAAAACACTCCAGCTGCTCTGAAAAACAGTTCAGGTACTTCTGATAAAGCAAAACATACACTTATCGCTCACCCAGTTTGGCAGTCCCAGGCATTCACTCACAGAAATTACACCTTACATTCACACACACAAAAGGAACAGGCTATTGACACATGCAACAACTTGAGTGCATCTCAAGGACATGGAGCTCAGTGGAAAAGGGGGCCAGTTTCAAAGACTTACATCCTACGTGATTCTATGTCCATAACACTGAAAATGTTTTTTGCAATTTTTTTTTTTTTGAGATTCATTTGAAAGGCAAAGTGATGGTGAGGGAGGCAGCGATGCAAAGAGATCCTGTGTCGACTGCTTCACACTCCGAATGGCCACAACAACCATAACCTGGGCCAGGCTGAATTCTGGAGCCAAGAACTCCATCCGGGTCTCTCGCCTGGGTGTCAGAGGCCCAAGCACCTGGACCATACTCTGCTGTGCTCCCAGCAGGGAGTGGGATTGGAGGTGGAGTAGAGGGGACATGAGCCAGTGCTGTTATGGGATGCCAGCGTTGCAGGTGGTGGCTTAACATGCTACACCACAATGCTGGTCCCTTTATATTGTTTTCATATTTTCTCATGAGTCACAGTGTTTAAAACTTTTTAATGTCATTAAATGAAAAGCAAATAAATAATATTGGTAAAATGTCAGGAAGGGTTCACGTAGAGAGTGGTGCAGCAGGTTGGGTTAGATTAAAAACATACAGACAGAAACTGACACAATGGCTCAATTGGTTAATCCTCCCCCTTCAAGCTCAGAGATCCCATTAGGGCGCTGGTTCGTGTCTCGGCTGCTCCAAATCCCATCCAACTCCATGCTTGTGACCTGGGAAAGCAGATGGTGGACCAAAGCGTTGGGATCCTGTGCTCATGTGGGAGATCTGGAAAAGGCTTCTGACACCTGGCTTTGGATCGGCTCAGCTCCAGCCATTGCAGCCACTTGTGGAGTAAACCAAAGAATGGAAGCTCTTTCTCTCAATATTGCCTTCTCTTTATAAATCTGCCTTTCCAATAAAAATAAAAAAAATATTTTAAAAGAAAGAAATACACAGACAGAAGTGAGATATGGATCCTACTGTGCTCTGTATTCACTGGTGGTTCATGGCTGATCTGAGTCACATGATGTGCGCATGCAGAAATCGATGCTGATGTAGGAGTGGATATACTGTAAGGAGGATGAGAGGTAGAGATGGAAACACACAAACATTCCTTTATGTTCAATAAACTTATTAATTGCTAATGAAGACAGGGCCTGGAGTGATAGCCTAGTGGCTAAAGTCCTTGCCTTATACGCGCCGGCATCCCAAATAGGCACTGGTTCATATCCCGGCATTCGAAAAATGGTCCAAAACCTTGGAATCCTACACTCACGTGAAAGACCCGGAAGAAATTCCTGGCTCCTGGCTTCAGATTGGCTCAGCTCTGGCCATTGTGGTCACTTGGGAGAGTGAATCATCGGACAGAAGATCTTCTCTGTCTCTCCTTCTCTCTGTATATGTGACTTTCTAATAAAAATAAAGAAATATTAAAAAAAAACTAACGAAGACAAAAAACTGTAACAGGAAGTTCTAAGATAATATGCATGAAGGAGTCCACTCACCTTTAAGAAACAAATGCTCTATTACATACACACAAATATAATGTTTGTGAGTGCAGATAGCAAAGAGCGCACAAGCCCAGAGTCTGTGTGCCTGTCTGCATGGACGGGGAAGACAGAAAGTAAGGGAAGAGACTATACTGAAAAATTTTCGTACTTAAAAAAAAAAAAAAAATTCCAGTGCAGGCAATTGGCACAGTGACTAAGATTCCTCCTGGGGCACCCACAGCCCAACTGGGATATCTGAGCTCGAGTCCCACCTCTGCAACCAAGTCCAGCTTCCTATGATTGCAAACAGTGCAGACAACAGGAATTCATGAAGTGCTACGGTCCCTGCTGTCCATCTAGGACTCCTGGATTGAGTTCCTGGTCCTTGACTTTGGCCAACTGCTGTGGGCCTTTGGGGAGTCAATCAGTGGGTGAAAGATCCTTTTTTATGTTTCTCTTTTAGCCCGTGTGCCTCTACTTTTCAATTAAATAAAAATAAATTTTGGGCCCAGAGCAGTAGCCTAGTGGCTAAAGTCCTCACTTTGAAGGCGCCAGGATCCCGTGCGGGTGCCGGTTCTAATACCAGCTGCTCCGCTTTCAATCCAGCTCCCTGCTTGTGGCCTGGGAAAGCAGTCAAGGAAGATCCATGACTTTAGGAGCCTACAACCACATGGGAGACCTGTAGCAGGCTCCTGGCTCCTGGCTCCGGATCAGCACAGCTCCAGCTATTGTGGCTGCTTGGGGAGTGAATCATAAGATGGAACATCTTCCTCTCTGTCTCTCCTCCTCTCTGCATATTTGCCTTTCCAATAAAAATAAGTAAATATAGCTTAAAATAAAAAATAAGGTTGAAAACGATGATCTTCCTATCAACAAAATCCTAGATAATATATTTACATAAATTATATTTCATTGTACCTCTGGCACTAGGTGTTTTAACAGATAAATTCTGAAAATAAGTATTTTCTCAGATAAATAGGTATTCTGAGTTTGGCCGTGCCCTTCTGTCCGCATATATCAATGAAACCACCTCTGCTAGGCTTGCAGTTTGTCTTACTTGGTTTTACTCACATAGTATGGCTTCTGACTATGGAATTTATAGCAAATGAAAACAGTAATGGGTTCACTTCTCTTATCACATTCCTTATCATGTGAAAGCAGAGAATTCAAAGAGGTTATACTGATATATTTAAAAAGTTTTATTTGAGAGAAAGACAGAAAAAGCTCCCATCTGCTGGCTCACCCCTTCCTCACCCATCCAAAAATAATCACAGCAGACTCCTGGGAGCTGGCAGCTCCATTTAGCCCGTCCACACGGTTAGCTGGGACCTTATTACTTGAGCAATCATTACTGCCTCGAGTTGGCTGGAGTTGGCAGCCCAAGCCAAGAATTGAACCCAGGCATCTCTTGTGGGACACAGACATCTTAATCACTGGACCAAACGTTCACTCCCAGTTATCAACCCCTTGGAGATCTTTCGTGTCACTAACTGGGCGCTAACACCAGTCAGGGCTAAGGCCACGTGTCCTATTGCACATCCACACACAGCACCATGTGCTATGGAGTCCCGGCCAGGCCACTGAACTGGGTCTTTGGTTCAGAGGCCAAGGGGAGCTGTGCTTCGCATGGGTCATCTCTGCTTTGGAAAACACCGTCATCATGGAAGGGCAATCTCATGGGTGAGACTCCCAGCAGCTTGCGAGTTGGATAAGGTAGGTTACCGAGGAGGAGTGGAGGAATTCTTAGGAATGTCAAAAATTCCATCAGATATAATCCTCCACCCACCACACAGGAAACCCTTGGGAGGAAGGTGAGGGCATGAGAGTGCCTGACTACAGGCTTCCCACACTGAAGCTTGACTTTGCTGGAAGTTTCACAGATAACCTAGAGATGAACGTGGCTTTCAATGAGACTTGGGGAGTCAGGTGACCTGGGTTCACAGTTTGGCTTCCAAACTTACTGAGCTAAGACAAACTCCTTGGGCCTGACACAGTACTTAGTGGCTAAGTCCTCCCCTTGCATCAGCCAGGTTCCCATATCGGTGCCAATGTGCTTCCTAGCTGCCCCACTTCCCATCCAGCTCTCTGCTTGTGGTCTGGGAAGACAGTGGAGGACGGCCCAAAGCTTGGGACCCTACATTCCTGGCTTTGGATCGGCTCAACTCCAGCCAAAGCAGCCACTGGGGGAATGAGCTAGGAGACAGAGAAACTTTCTCTCTATCTCTCCTCTCTTTATATCTGACTTTCCAATTAAAAATAAACTTTAAAAAACAAAATCCCTAACTTCTCTGGTCCGCAGCTTCTCCATTAAATGGTTAACTATTGCCAAGGCTTGTTGGAACTTCAAAATATAACACTTAACATAGTGTGCAGCACGTATTAAAGATTGACCAAATATTATGTTATTTACGGCATGAGGTAACACTATTAAACAGCAGTACTGTTCATTAACCCTAGGGCTATGTGCTAGGTTCAGTGTACAAAAGAATGAGCTTCTGTTTTCTATATAGTTTTATATATATATACAAAAAAATTATTCTGAAGGAGTTAGAAACTCATAGGAAGTTGCAAAATACTATGGAGAGATGCATACCTCCAGGATTCCCCACTATCACATCCTATCTACTTACATATCTATCACATACATTTTTAGATCAAAGTCTCAGAGAAAATGAGGCTGGCAAGCCAAAATATTTGTCTATAGATAGAAAAATTCAAGATCTCTAGCTAAAGTGAGAAACTGACCTTAGCCTTTTTTTTTTTTAAAAGGATTTATTTATTTTTACTGCAAAGCCGGTATATAGAGAGGAGAGACAGAGAGGAAGATCTTCCGCCCAAGCGACTGCAACAGCTGGAGCTGCGAAAATCTGAAGCCAGGAGCCTGAGCTTCTTCCATGTCTCCCACACAGGTGCAGGGTCCCAAGGCTTTCCCAGACCACAAGCAGGGAGCTGAATAAGAAGTGGGGCTGCCGGGACATGAACTGGTGCCTATATGGAATCCCAGCGCATTCAAAGTGAGGAATTTAGCCACTAGGACACCACACTGGTTCCAGTCTTTTTTTTTTTTTTTTTAAGGACTTACTTATTTCTATTGAAAAGTTGGATTTACAGTGAGAAGGACATTCAGGGAGAAAGATCTTCCATCCACTGGTTCGCTCCCTAAGTAACTGCAACAGCCAGGGTTGAGGTGAGCCCAAGACAGAAGCCTGGAGTGTCTCCCGGGTCTCCCACACGGGTGCAGGGTCCCAAGGCTTTGGGCTATCCTTGACTGCTTTCCCAGGCCACAAGCAGGGAGCTGGATGGGAAATGGAGCAGCCGTGATATGAATTGGGTCCCATTTGGGATCCTGCCACATGCAAGGCGAGGACTTTAGCCACTAGGCTCTATCACGCCGGTCTCTGCTCTTAGTTTTTGGGGGTGAGGAAGGCAGTGGCCAGGCAAGGAAAAGTCAGAAATCACAAAGAATCTTCCTTTTCCAATCCCTGTATTTACTGAGGTGTGACTCCAGTGCACCACCTGACTAAAACACATATGCATCAGAGGTGATTTCCCATACTGAAGCTCATTAACAGCTGTCACTCATCTTTTTATCTTTGCTTCCTGATTCGTAGTTTTCTCTTTCCTGAGATTTTGGTTTTTGGGTTTTAGTGGGGTGAGATCTATCTCTGAGCCAATCTGGAGGTTTCAATGCAGTATCATTAACTGTGGTCAGTGTGCTCTGCACAAGGCCTTCACACCTGACCGTCACGCATCAGCACCTGTGTCCCCTTGACCCACATCTCCCCCTTCCCCTCCAAGGCCCGGAAGCCTCCTGTGGAAGAGGACTAAGTGCTCTCACAGGTGGCTCACTTGGTCAGAGATGGCTAGGGCGCTGAACTTGATCAAGTTCATGAAGTGGCAGGGCAGAAAAAGTAACATTCCTACTTGAGATAGGAAGAAAATGCTGCTGAAACAATCTGATTAAAGCCAGATAGCGAGCTCAAGCACAGCCACTTTTTAACACGTTCAGGGCCATGCACCGTGGTGATTAAGCAAGTAACACTGCGGCTTGGGATGAGTGGATCCTATATTGGAAGGCCTACTACCCAGCACTTCACGTTCAGCTCCCTATTAATATGCCTGGGAGGCAGCAAACATTGATCCAAGTCCTTGGGCTCCTGCCACATCTGTAGCAGACCAGGACAGAGTTCCCGGCTTCCGGCTTTGACCTGGCCAGCCCTTGCTACAGTGGGCATCTGGGAAGTGAACCAGCAAACGGAAAATCTCACTCTCTTTTTCCTTCCTTCTCTCTCTCTCTACCACTGTACCCTTCAAATAAGTGGGATCTTACGTAAAATTTAGAAAAAAAGAAACGAAAAAATGTCCAGAAAAAAAAAAGTTTACATAAACAGGTATCGGATCTATCTTTTCAGTCCATAATCTCAAAGCTACCAGGAAATAAATAAACAAATCAAAGCACTGTCCCCTGCAAGTTAATATTTTGCAGGGAAAACAGAATCCTCAGTGCGCTAGATGCGTGCAACGCTCACGTGTGTCTTTGCAAACTGCTCTGCAGCGTTGGAAACCTTGTAAAGAGACAGCAGGCGCGTGTGAACTCCTGCTGTCAGAGAAGGCGCAGCGCAGGGACCACAGAGCAGAAAACTCTGCTGGGCGCCTCACTGCCCAAACAGCTCCGAAGAAGCCCACCCCCCATGGAATCATAAAAGTGAATGGCTCCATCGTGGAAATCCGTGGACCAAATTGGATTTACCGTTGGAGTGCAGGAAACTTTACCAAGATTATGAAAACAGAAAAGAATTCGAGATTAACACATACTGTTACATTTCAGTACAGGTGGCAGGACAATTAGAAATCTAGTTAAGCTATAGAAAATCTCCATAAAGCTGGGAGGGATTTAGGTGTTGGTGTGCTTTGGTGTAACCCATCATCAGATGCATGTTGTACTCAGTCTCGGGGTATCCAGACTCCCCAGGTGTGGGGGAGATGATGTAAAGGGGGAAGAATAAAGAAGCAATTTTTCTCTGATCCACCTTTTGTGTGGAGCAAGCGATTAGGTGGCCCTGGTGCCTCCGAGGGGAACTGAGCAAGTCTCTGAACGCTGCCTTGCGTCCGCGTCTTACAGTTTCACGTTTTCTTTCGAAAGGAACTAAGAGCATGTTTGTGAAAAGCAAAACAGCTAGGAGAGAGGAGAAAGCAGTTCTACAGCAAAAATACCTTTTCAAAAAAAAACCAAAAAATACTCTTTGACTGGGGCTGTTCCACCTATCTCATTAACACAATAGCAGGAATAAAATCACGATGATTTGGGGGACACTTTGTAACTGGACGAGAATGGAACCAAGATCTGCTTCAAACTATGTCCAACTCTGTTTTTTCTGTGGTCTCTGCTGAGTAGGGGATGTCTTTTTTGTGAAGTGCCAAAGTACATCTTTTTTTTTTTTTTAGATTTATTTTATTTTTATTGGAAAGTCAGATATACAAAGAGGAGGAGAGCCAGATAAGAAGATCTTCTGTCCGATGTTTCACTCCCCAAGTGATTGCAATGGCTGATGCTATGCCGATCTGAAGCCAGGAGCCAGGAATTTCTTCTAGGTCTCCCACGCGGGTGCAGGGTGCAGGGTCCCAAAGCTTTGGGCCGCCCTCGACTGCTTTCCCAGGCCACAGGCAGGGAGCAGGAAGGGAAGCGGGGCTGCCGGGATTAGAACCGGCGCCCATATGGGATCCCAGCGCGTTCAAGGCGAGGACTTGAGCTGCTAGGCCACAGCGCCGGGCCCCAGAGTACATCTTTAACTGCCTGCAGCCAGGGAGTCACTGTGTCATGCTAGCACCATGGCAGTCACACACCCCGTGCCAAGGGATGCAGTGGCTCGGCCTTGATAGGGTTTCCTTCATAGACAATGGCATTTGAATTTCATGGAATGAGTCTCAGGTGGAACCTTACTGTGCTATGCCACAACACTGGCGCCTCACTTGAACTTTCTGGTAGGATTCTCCTTCCACTCAGCAATACCTGCTGCCACGCGTGGAGAAAGCGTTTAAGAATCCAGATACTGAATCGCAGACACTGAGTCTGCCAGCGTGTCCTTCGTTGGTGCGCACACTGCACACAGGGTGCAGCCGTCAGTGCCTGGGAAACCCTGCTCGGAAAGGCTAGGTCAGAATCGGCCTCCTCCCAACCAACCGACAGGAATGGGGAACCGGTGTCCCTGCTCTCCTCCCCTCCCGCCCCACTCCTTTTTTTTTTAATCAAGGATTTCTTAGGAGCTCAAAGAAAGACTGCTTTAGGGTACTTCGGGAGGAGATTTTTATCTTTTTCAGGCAAGTCTTCCAAATGCCAGGCCAGAAAACACACCTTGAATGTCAGAGAATGGCACTTCCTGCAGCGAGAGCTTTTGCAAATCTTTTGAAATTCCTCCGCAGCCCTGGGGATTCCTGCCCTGTGCCCCGGAGCAGAAATCTCCCCTAGCCTGCCAGGTCTGGGAAAGTATCAATCTTCCTAAGCCAATAGGCAACTGAGGAAAGGAGAACTTTCTTTTCGTTTCTTTTCTTTTCCTTTCCTTTCCTTTCCTTTTCTTTTTTCTCCTGCCTTCTCTGGAGTGGACCGCCAATGAAAGAGAACAGAGATGACCACAGTATCCTATACTCCAGTCTGAAGCAGGGACTTGGGGGTGGGAGGGGTAGGGACTGAAGTTAAAAGGCAAGGCCTTAGACAGCACTAAGGATAGGGCCGCCTCCTGCTGCCCAGCCCCCACCCCGTACTAATTAGAATGCAAATGTACCGGGAGTTGTTGCCAGAACGGCCAGTCCAAATTCCTGTGCCGTGGGGTGGAGCTCCCGCCTCATTCCCCTTGTATCTGCTGGCCGGGGCCCTTGTGCCTTGGGTCCACACCACGGGAGCGTGGAGGCCAAGGAGAAGCAAGGTCAGGGCTCGCCCTACGCGCTGCTCAGGGGTCACGGAGAAGCTGCTCTTTCCAGCCACCAGCGCTGGTTGCTCAGCCCTGAGCCTTGCTCCGTGCTCTGCCGGGTTTTGTCAGGAGTTGGTTGGTCAGCTGGTTGGTTGTTCTAGAAGAAAAGGTTAGAGCCTCAGCAGCCAGCAGAACCGTGGAGTCCCTTTCCCTTGTTTAAGCGCAAGCAGGCAGCCAGAGATACAAGCTCATCATTCCGACAAGAGTCAATTATCAACAGTTGGCCCAGGACAGGCTAAAACCTTACAGGGACAGAAACGGGCCCTTCTCTCCCTGCGGACACAGCTGAGGAGCTGAGAGGAAGTTAATTCGGGGTTCCTTGAGAATTCCCAGCAACGCAGAGATGAAGTTCCCGGAAAAAGTATGCACATCTTTTAAACACTAGAGGAATGTGAGGCCTACATTCAGTGTGCTACATCAGTGAGAGCTACATTAAAATTTACAGAAGAGGGGGAGGGAAAAATATGTACAGATATAGAAATGAAACAACCAAACAGTAGGCAAGAAAACTATTTAATTATATGACAGAATACCTGTCAAGAGGATACTTGTGTGATAAGAGAAGCCTTTCTGAATGTTTCAAACACAAGATTCCCACAATACGCTGGGGGACAGAAAAGAAACTAAACTTTGAGCTTCATACCTGGATCAACCTTCTGCTAACACGAAACGCTACCTCTCTTCCTAGCTCAGTAAGGAGTAGTTCTGTTAATGTTTATTTTTCTATTTGGCTCTCATTAACAAATAAATGATGGATTTTAATAAATCATGTTTTTCAGCATGTGTTTTACTTTCTCGGGTTTTGAAAAAAGATTGAAAAGAAGAGATTGTGGTGCAGCAGCTAAGCTTCTGCCTGTGCTGCCGGCATCTGATCGCTGCCCTGTGTGTGACCCTGCGGCCTGCTGATGCCCGGGAAAGCAGAGGAAGATGGCTCAAGGGTTTGGGTCCCTGTATCCAAGTGGGAGACTTAGAAGAAGCTCTGGGCTCTGACGTCAGCCTGGTCCAGCCCTGGCCATCGCAACCTTTGGGAGAAGGAAATGGCAGCTGGAAACTTTCTGTGTCTCTCCAGCTCCAATTCTGCCTTTCAAATAAATGCATCTTAAAAAAAGAAGAAGAAAAATGAAAGTTAATGGGGGAATCTGAGTGAAGAGCATATGGGAATCTTTAAATTTATTTAAAATTAAATTTCAAAAAATAACTTGAAAAAAGATTTTGTTGATTTTTTTAGAAGATTTATTTATTTATTGGAAAGTCAGATATACAGAGAGGAGGAGAGACAGAGAGGAAGATCTTCTGTCCGATGATTCACTCCCCAAGTGAGCGCAACGGCCGATGCTATGCCGATCCTAAGCCAGGATCCAGGAACTTCTTCTAGGTCTCCCACACGGGTGCAGGGTCCCAAAACTTTGGCCCGTCCTCGACTGCTTTCCCAGGCCACAAGCAGGGAGCTGGATGGGAAGTGGAGCTGCCTGGATTAGAACCGGTGCCCATATGGGATCCCAGCATGTTCAAGGCGAGGACTTGAGCTGCTAGGCCACACTGCTGGGCCCGATTTTGTTTATTTTTACTTGAAAGTCAGACTTAAAGAGAGAAGGAATGGACACAGAGAAAAATCTTCCAACCACTGATTTATTCTCCAAGTGGCCACAATGGTAGGAGCAGCCAGAGCTGAGCTGATTCAAAACCAGGAGTTTCTTCCTGGTCTCCATGCTGGATACTCTTATTCTCCAAATGGCCACAATGAACGAGGCTGGGCCAGAACAGTGCAAGAAGCCTGGTATTCCATCTGGTTCCTCATACGGGGTGGCATAGGTCTAAGTACTTGGGTCATCTTCCACTACTTTTCCAGGCACATCAGCAGGAAGCTGGATCAGAAGCCACTGCAATATGGCATGTCAGCACTGTAGGTGGTAGCTTAAGCTGATGCTCCACTACGCCAGTCCCTTTTGAGTGGTTACTGCAATTTTTATTTACGTGTGAAATTATTGCACAATAAATAGTTAAAACCCAACAAAAACATGAGCAGAAGTCTGATTAGAGAGCCATTAGGCAATACCAGAAGGCAAATGCTAAAACAGACACAAAGAGATTGATTGAGATGGAGTTGAATCCTTTGCTTCACTTCCTAAATGTATGTAACACCCAGGACTGGGCCAGGCTGAAACAAGGAGATTGGAACTCCATCCAGCTGTGTTTCACATAGGTGGTTGAGACCCAAGTACTTGAAGCTCACCTGCTACCTCCTAGGATAACAGCAACAGGAAGTTGGGGACTCTGTGCCAGTCGCCTTGCATCTACTAGGATTCATATGGGCGCTGGTTCCTGTCCCAGCTGCTCCACTTCCCATTCAACTCCCTGCTTGTGGCCTGGGAAAGCAGTCATGGATGGCACAAAGCCTTGGGACCCTGCACCCACATGGGAGACCCACATAAAGCTCCTGAATCATGGCTTGGGATGGGCTCAGCTCTGGCCGTTGTGACCACTTGGAGAGTGAACCAGTGGGTGAAATATATTTTTGTCTCTCCTTCTTTGTAAATCTGCCTTTCCAATAAAAATAAATGAATCATAAATAAATAAATAAATAAAACAGAAAATTGGAATCAGGAACAGAAGTGGGACTTGAAGCCAGGTAGTCTGATATGAAATGCAGGCGTCCCAAGCATTGTCTTGCCCACTGTGCCCGACACCCACTCCCTAAAATCAATGGTCCCTCACAATTGATAGCAGTAGCACACACAAATCCTCTTTGGAGGAAAGCCAGGATTAGTACAGATTAAGATCAACCAAATATAAATTGGTAATAGAGGCAACTAACCCACAGAGACGCAAGTCATAAGAAATGATAATAAGTTCAAGAAATCAGTAGAGTTGAACCTCTAAAGACTTCAGAGATGTAGGAATTATCAGCTATAATATAAAATACAACCTACTTACAAAATAAAAGATGGAATTGTAAAATGAAGTGGGCACATAAGAGAACATCCAAGGAGCCAAAGCAGACTTGAAAAACACAAACAGGCCTAGCTGCTAAAGTCCTCGCCTTGAATGCGCCAGGATCCCATTTGGGTGCCGGTTCTAATCCCAGCAGCTCCACTTCCCATCCAGCTCCCTGGTTGTGGCCTGGGAAGGCAGTAGAGGATGGCCCAAAGCCTTGGGACCCTGCACCCGCATGGGAGACCTGGAGGAAATTCCTGGCTCCTGGCTTCAGATTGGCACAGCACTGGCTGTAGTGATCACTTGGGGAATGAATCATCGGATGGAAGATCTTCCTCTCTGTCTCTCCTCCTCTCTATATATCTGACTTTGCAATAAAAAGAAATCTTTACATACATAAATTGTGCTTGTAAATATTGTCTTTAAAAAATTATTTTAAAAAGATTTTAAGAAAAGGATGCCACCTGCGTTCCCCCTTGCCTTCAACATGCACAGCCTCACCATCACAAGTCACCATTTTATTTATTTCAAAGAGAAAATGACAGAAAGATTTTCATCCACAGTTCACTTCACAAGCACCTTCAATAGTGGGGCCGAGTTGTAAGGAGGAGCCAGGAACTCCATCTGGATCTCACATGTGGATAGCCGTGATTCTAGTCCTTGAACCATCACCTGCTGCCCACCCCCAGTTGCATCAGCAGGAAGCCAAATCAAAGGTGGAGCAGACAAGACCTGAAACCAGGCAGTCTGACATGGACTTAGGCATCACAAGCTCAACTGTTTATACCACTGTGTCCACCTCCTCCACCATGCTTCCTGCATTTCCTATTTGCAGTTGATGATTCAGGAACTCCCCTCTTCCTCTCAAACCTGCTGTCCAGCAAATAGCAGTCAATACATCAGCAATTGTATCAGTTCTTTCCTCCAAATGTACCTTGTATCTTTTCACTACCTTTCCATTCCACTAGTACCACACTGATCCAAACTACCACCACCTCCCAACAGCCCGATCAATCTGTCTCTCTTTGTAACTCTGTATTTCAAGTAAGTCGATACATCTTTTTTGTTGTTGTTGTCAATACATCTTTAAAAAAAAATCAACAAAATAAAGCTGAGCCCTATAGTTCTTGGAGTTGTGCCTCCCCAGTAAGGTACAGAAGTCTGGTTTATGCAAAGGTGTGAAGAGAGGGAAGAATTCCATAATCCTGGGGTGTGGTAACCTTCCTTGCAGCCTGTGCCCTGTGCTATGGCCCTTACAAGTACCTTGGGACTTTTCTGGCTTTTTCTTGGAATGACATAGGAAAGCTAAATGGCCCGGACAGTCTTTTTCTTCTCCAAAATCAACTATACTCTGACAAGTATTTTACTTAAGGGCAGTTATCAGGGAAAACACAGAATTCCAGGCTTATTCCAAAGTGGGCATTCCCCTTTTGGAAACTCTAGGAGATTTTTCTCTAATCTTCACCTTTAAGAACCTTAAGTAGTCCTGTAGGTAAAACTCAGGAAAGTGTGGGTACCCCTGGCCGTCCTCTGCTGCTTTTCCCAGTCCACTGGCAGGAAGCAGGATAGGAAGTAGAGCAGTTGGAACACAAATCAGCCCCCTTAGGGGATGCTGGTGTCACAAGCAGCCGCACTTCTACTTGTTATGCCACAGTGCTGAGGCCCTGCCAGAGTTTTAAGTTTGTCACTGTTGGGCTTTCAGTTATTGGGCAACTACAGCTCAAGCTTTCCCATCAGGCTTCATCCGCTCCTGTTTAAATGTGATTCTCAGTATCTGTCTCTTTCGCTAACTCTGGCTGCTCTAGTTCCCAAGTGACAAGTTTTTATGCACCTAAGAAATATTTATCTTTCTGAGTTTTCTTGTTGGGAGTGTGGAAGTGGTAGGCTCTAAGCTCTTTCAATTTCACATGGAAAATCAGAAGTCTCCCAGTCAGTGCTCCCACCTGTGATTCATACTTTAAATTCCAGCCCCCAATTCTGCTCTGAGCTATAAGCGCACCTTCATCCCTACATGAGTGTCTCAAAGACACCTTCACTGAATGTCTAAGACCAGCGTGACAGGGGCTGGCTCCAAGGTATAAGCTAATCCTTTGCCTGAAGTGCTGCCATCCCCCATGGATTCAGTCCTAGTCCTGATTGTTTGCAATCTACCTCCCTGCAGATGGCCTGGGAAAGCATCAGAGTCCTTGGGCCCTTACACCCACGTAGGAGACCCAGAAGATTGGCTCCTGACTTCAGATTGACTTGACTCTGGCCATTGTAGCTATTGAGGGAGTGAGCCAGTGATGGAAAATCTCTCTTCTTCTATCTCTCCTTTTCTTTGTAATTTTGCTTTTCCAAAGAAAAATTAATCCAAAAGAAGAGATGTTTCTGTCTGTTGTTGCTTTCCTGGATCAAGTTATCTGCTGCCCACAATGGTAATAACTTCTTGCTCTTGTCTATCCCATCCATGAAGACTGTGATCTCATCCATCATCTTGAGATTCAGGTCTGATGAGGGCCAAGCTGCTCACTGCCTCTCCTTGAGCCCCTCTAAAGGTACGGAGCCCTATGCTAAGGGAACTTGGTATAGTGCTGGTGGCTTTCTTCTCCTGCTTCACCTAAGCCTATTAGATCAGATCAAGTTCCAGTCACATGTCCTCAGGGAACCCTTTTTGGATGCCCTGTGGCAAGTTCCCGGCCTTTCTTTTACAGTCACAGAACTAAGCCCTTCCTTTCACAGCCCTAACATCAGTGAATGTGTGGCTCCTCCATCTTGGTCTCCAAGGGAGACTTTGAGGGAGAAGGCAGCAAGTTGGCACCACTCACCATTTCATCGCTAGTCCCTGGTATAGGGCCTAGGACAAAAAAGACTAAGAAATATGTACTAGATGGCTGAGCTAAATCTCTCATCTTCATTCCACTAATTCCCAGTGTTCATAACCTACCTGGCCCTCTCTCCTGATTGCTAGTGAAGATTCTAAAGTCAGCATGGAAGGTCTTCCTGGGTGATTGGCAAGAACCTTTTCCCCACATGGGGATGGCAGCACTTTAGACAGAGGATTAGCCTATTATACCTTGGAGCCAGCCCCTGTCACGCTGGTCTTAGACATTCAGTGGAGGTGTCTTTGAGACACTCATGTAGGGATGAAGGTGCGCTTATAGCTCAGAGGAGAATTGGGGGCTGGAATTTAAAGTATGAATCACCACCCTTCAGTGCATCAGCATTTGAAACAGAGCCCAGTGGACATTTGGACTTGCCCTCTCCCTGAGCACATGTTTGAGAAGCCACAAAGTCATCTTTTTTTTTTTTGGTCTGTCTTGAGTGTTTCAAATCTCCCCATCCATTTTTTCCATTATTCTACCATTCATACTGATGTCACCTCCTCGCAATGTTTTCTTTTCTTTTTAATGATTATTTATTTGTTTGAAGAGTAAAGTGTGTGTATGTAAGTCTTTCATCTGTTGGTTTACTCCCCAAAATGGCAGTGAAGGCTGCGGCTGGCTCAGGTTGAAGCCTTCCTGGGAACGTGGATCAGAAACTAGGACTCAAACCGGCACTTCAATATGGGATGCTGGCATTGCAAGGCAGTAGCTTAGCTTGCTGTGCCACAACACTGGCCCCTCTTGCTTATATTTCAGTGATACCTTCCAGTCTGGTCTCCTTATAGAAGTTAGTCTTTCCAAAGGACTCTATTTGAAAATACAAATTTTATTATGAAAATGAATGTGGATGCATTTCTGTCCTGTCTAATATATTCTCCTGGGAGTGAGGAGGAGCTATGACAGACCACCTTCCAGTCTGCCGCACTGCCTGAGCCCCTGCAGGGGCTGTCCCCTCTCTGGGCAGCTTCTTCAGCTCCTGGTAGGAGCATGGTCCAGGCTGGGCTGCTCTCCCCCAAGAACACCTGTCCCCTGCTTTCTGCATTCTCCTAGGACCAAACCCTTCTCTGGGTCTCACCCCCAGGGCCCCATTGCCTTCTCTTTCCCCATTCCAAGCTTCTGTGCCCTCAGCTTCTCCCCCACTGCAGTGGAAGTCTACCCTTACGGGGCATTGCTCGGGGCCATTTCTGCAGGTAGATAAGAGTGGGTGTTTTGGAAAATTTGCTGCACTAAATTCAGAAACAACAGAAGCCCTGCACAGTGGTTCAATTGGCCAATCTTCCACCTACAAGCCCTGGCATCCAATATAAGTGTCAGTTTGTGTCCTGGCTGTTCCACTTCCCGTCCAGCTCCCTACTTGTGGCCTGGGAAAACAGCAGAAGATAACCCAAAGCCTTGGGACCCTGAAAGAGTAGGAGACCTAGAAGAGGCTCCCAGCTCCTGGTTTCAGATTGGCTCAGCTGTTACAGGCATTTGGGAAATGAACCAGTGGATGGGAAGAGCTGTCTCTTCTCTGTAAATTTGTTTTTCCAATAAAAGTAAATAAAATTTCAAAAACAATGAATTGGGATGTTGACCCTTTAAGAGAGAAAACTTAGTGTGTGAGATGCTAAGGATAATTATTGTCACACAAATGTTATCCATGCTGCTACTTTAGTAATGGCAAAGCTCTTGTAATGGTAGTATACCTGTTCTCATTAATTCCTAAATCAAGACATACCAGGTGTGGCAGAGCTAAATCAGTAATCTCATCTTACTTGTGGCTCCCCCCAGGGTATGCCTGAAACTATAGATAACACAGAATCCAACACTAATGAGCTTTCCCCTTCCCCATACATACATTCTGATGATAAAGTTTAATTTATAAATTAAGAAATTATGAGGGGCCAGCTCTATGGCCTAGTAGGCTAAGCCTCCGCATTCAATACTGGCATTCCCTATGGGTACCGGTTGGAGTTCCAGCTGCTCTACCTCCTATCCAGCTCTCTGCTTAGGGTCTGGGAAAGCAGCAGAGGATGGCTCAAGTCCATGGGCCCTACACCCACGTGGGAGACCTGGAAGATATTCCAGGCACTTGGCTTCAGACTGGCCCACTTGTGACCATTGTGGCCATTTGGGGAGTGAGCCAATGGCTAAAGTAATTCTCTTCTTGTCCTTTTGAATGAAATAAATAATTTTTTTTTTGTTAAAGAGTAAGTCTATGTTAAAAAAATTAAAAATATATCTAATAATATAATAGCATAGTACTTTGGAGGATTTTATGAAATGAGAATTGGAATGCAAGCTTTTTAGGAAAGTAGCAGTCTGTTTGAATGGTGTGAGTATAGCGTATACACTACTGATGAACAGGGGGACCAGAGCAGAACTTTCTTCATCTTGCTCCTCAGAGTGTCATGCAATTCGAAGTTTATAAATTCTGTATTTCTGGAATTTTCCATTTCATCTTGCTGCTAGGCCTCTGACTGCAGGTCACTAGAGCCACCATGAAGTGAAACTGCCAATGCGGTAAGCATACTAGTACCCTGCTGTGCTGTGTGTGTGGCTGGCCTCCTCGATGAACTGCATAGCCATTAATCCCATGGAAGGAAAGGTTTATGAAGTCTTTGCTAATGGAGCAAGTCCCTGGGGCTCTGCATAGCGGCCTGCAAGGAAGGGGGCACCAGCACAGCTGCCGTGGGTGTTTCCTTGCTTTCCTGAAAGCCTGGTGGAGGGGGAGAACTTGAAAGTCTTGTAGTTAGCATGAGTGCTGGGGGCACATGAAGGGCTGATGATCAAAGACTCCAGGTGTCTGGCAGAGACTCTTGTCTCCAGGAGGACACAGGAGAGGTATGAAGGTAGGAAGGGGGAAGCGGCGTGTGGGGAAGTGGGGATGGCTGAGTTCTAAATCCAGGCTAAACATAGCAAAAATTCTTGGGATTTTGCCCATTTAAAACCAAAGGAGAAAGATAACTTTTTCTATTTTCTGTTTCCAGGAATGCCATAGTCTGAAAGTGAGGCATATCAGAAATACAAATATTGAGGCTCTGGATTCCCCATGCCTCCCAGGGAAGAGAAGGATGAACAAGACAGTTATTCCGTGTGGATACTGGCTGTCTTCTTAGGACAAAACAGACGTGAAGGGAGTCACTTTTGGATATAGCTGAGTGATTCACACAGGGTTCTCCCTGAATGCTTCCCCAGTATTAATACATCTCCATTTTATCTTAAATCAAACACTTACTTAAAGCTTCTTTCTAAGTGGAGTCAGTGGAGGCAGAGCAGTATCAGAAAGCTCAGAGCAGCTGCTAGGAGTGGGGACCTGAGAGTAGGAGTGTGTAGTGATGCAGGGAGACGGCAAGACTGCAAGGCAAGAGTTTGGGGTGTTGGAGGGTCCACCGTGTGGTGTGTAGCTGGGATGTTCAAGGCATGAGAGATCAGCTCATGAGCTGGTTTGTGCAGAGGCCACAGAAGAGCTGGGTACATTGTTAATAATAGAACTTTTTGGAAGATTCTTGATGGCAGTGTGATGTAACTGTATTTATATATTTTATTTTTGTAATTTTGATTTTTATTTCCTTTATTTATTTATTTTTGCATTTGTATATTTCAATATCATGCTGACTTCCAAAAAGTGGGTGGCGTTGGAGGAGCAGAGTTGAATAGAATGTGAATCTGGAAGGAGCAAAAAGACCAGGAGCTCAGGTGCGAGGCGGGGTAGGACAGGCAGCAAGGGTGGGCAAATTGGTGAGATTTTAAGGGCCAGAGACAACTATGCAAATGAGAGCCAACGGTCCTTGTGGCAGGCTAGCATGTGGAGTAGGAAGCAAACAGAAGGAGTTAGGAGGTGTTTGGCTCATTTACTCAGTCATTCTCCAGTGATGAATTGATTCATTTAACAATTCATTTAAGATTGCCACAGCCTCCTGGCTGCCGATTCGCCACCACGTTTCTCCTCTGTGATTACTTCTCTGTATTCTGAGGCTAATACTGATGTCACATGAATATTGGGCAAAGTGCTTGAATCATTCAGAATTTTCTTCCTACGTATTTGAAAATCATAGAGAAATATTGAGATTTTCTATCTACTAGTTCACTCCTCAGAGCCCAGAATAGCCTGGATTCGGTCAGGTTAGAGCCAGGATCCAGAAATTTAACCTAGATCCACTTCCCCCTCCCCGATGCAAGTGGTAAGGTTCAAGTATTTGAACCATCATCTGTTGCCACACAGGGTGCACATTCCTACTGCACGAAGCTGAGCTAGGGGACAATCAGACACTCCAAAGGGAGATGTAGATGTTCAAACAGGGATTTAACCCACACCAGCCCTCATATCACACTTTCTGAAAGGCAGGCAATGCTCTGAAGAGTGGACACATGGGCCCATCTTGATGTGACTGGTGGGTGAAGACACAGATCAACTACAAAGCAGATACACTTGTTGTCTCTAGACAGCCCCATGACATAGATACTGCCACCATCCATTTCCCCAAGGAGACTGAGGCCTAGAGAGTCTGTGTAATGAGCCACACCCACTGTCTTTGGATTGGCTCAGGTGGGAAGACTTGAAGGTGAGCAGGAGTGAACAGGGTCAATTGGCCTCACTCTTGGAAATTTAAAGGAAAGGGTCATCAGGCTAGTGAATGCCCCCTCTCTTATCCTCATATAGGACAGAGGGATGACTGCATCAGGGTTTATTTAGTGCAGTGCAAGAGGGCTGGGGCAGGGAGAAAACCTCTATACCCTTGGAAGCTTGAACTTCGAGACCTCGTCTCCTCCCAGGACTGGAGCTGAAAGCTGGCAGCTGCATCGGCTCAGCTCTGCTAGCAAGAGGCAGCAGACAGCGGCCTTGGGAGCTCCTGATTACTTTTACAGATCCAGGATCATCGTGGGTCTGTGCACTTCGTGCCTTCCCACAGGAGCAAAGCACAAGCTGCAGCCTCTCTCGCCCAGATCTGGGCAGTTGTACCCTACTCTTCCAGGTGATGGAACCAGGCTCCCATTTCCTCGGAGGCTCACAGCTTGCTGGGAAAAGCACTGTCCAACCTGTGGATTCCCCCATGTGGCAGGCTAAAGGTCTGAATGTGTCCCTTCTTGGGGCCTGAGCAAGTAGAAAGTCTGGGAATGAATGTTGAGCCATCTCAATCTCCTCAAAGCCCAGCACGGGGAATGGTGCCCTCTAGGGAGATTTGCTGAGTCCCAGCACACATTTTATAGGGGTCCCAGTTTCCCAGCCATTGTCCCCAAGACCCCAGGCCTCTGACCTATCTGCCCACTCTGTTCCAGAGAAGGACATGCCAATGAAAAGCAGCTTCCCCTTCTCCACCATTTCTCTTCCCGTGTTCACCAAAGGGAGCTCAGACACAAAATCCAGTTTCAGGGTGCACACAAAGGAAACACCTGGCATGGAAATTGCTAGACTGGGCTTAGAGGTGGCCAGAGCCTGGGTTCCAGGCCCCAGTCTGCAGCCGACAAGCTGAGTAACCTTGGGCAAGCCACTTTCCCTCTCAGTGTAGTAGTGAAAGGTAGGTGGGCTGTGACATCAGATGGCCCAATACTGAGTGCCAGCTACAGTTAATATGTGGGACTGTGGCCCAGTTTACCAAGCCCCTAGGCGTTCGTGTAGACCCAGAGAGAAGACTACAGCAGTCTGGGACTTGCTGGAGTAGTTGAGGGGGTCCAATAGCTATTTGATATTTAAGCGCCTGACAACTGAGCTATTCTTATTATAATGTTTATCTTTTTAAAATGATAAAGGACTGAGCTCCCCTGACTCCTAGGGTTTGGGTGATCTGCTGACAATTGAATAAAAAAGTAGGGAGGAATTCAGAAGATCTCAGGCCTCTTTGTTTTGTTTTTGAATCTGACAGGAAATTTTTTTTTTCAGAGACTCCAGCTACTTCGCCACACAGTCCAGCTGACAGTTTTCCATGACAAAGGTGGGGTGACAGTAGGGTCTCTAGAAGCCACTAAATCTCCTGCCCCAGGAAAGCACCAGAGGGGGCTTCTCATTCATTAACAACTTCAAGGTTTTAGCTACCCCAGCTGCTAGAGAAAACAAAAACCTCTTAGGCCAGGATCTTTCCCAATTCTGGGAAGTCTCAGGGCTGAACAAGAGTAGCTTGGGAGTCGCCTCTCAAGTTCAGGGATGCTCCTTTGTGGCCAGAACCTGGTGGGGTGTCTGCCCTGGGAGGGAAGGGGAGCAGACACAGGTTCATGGTTTTCCACATGACTGGCTGGTCAGCCTCCTGTCGAGCATGAGCTGAAGGATCTGAAGAAGCGTCAAACACAAAAAATCAAAAAACACCTCTGAGACCTACTAATTACAAAGCCTCCTTGGGCCCTTTCTCTGATGGGGACACCAGGTTATAGAAGGTTCTAAATGCACCCAGCAGGCCCTGGCCTTGGCTGCCACCTGACATTCACCCCAGAAAAACTTGAGAGAGAAGGGCCTCCAACTACTTGCCACAGGGTCCTTGTCTTTTCCTTCAGCTGTCCTGAGCAACAGGAAGTGAAACCTCACTCAGCTCCAGCTTTCCTGACCCTGCTGCCTGGCAGAAAATGTCACGATGCTGGAAGCCTGTGCCAACTGCATGCTGGTGCAGACATTGACCTGGAAACCTCACAGGTGCGGGCACCACTGCTGGCCCTTTTCCTAGATGCCAATGCCCAGCAGGATTGAAGGCGCTGATGGAGAGTGGCCTTGGTGCCTTGCCCAACCCAGCCAGCCTGCTGGCATTCATGTGCTCCTTCAGAAGACAGGATGCAGTCTTTCTTCCTGATCTTAATCTTTCTGCCATTTCACATTACCTGCCAAATCTAAATACTTGCACATTTGTTTCCACATTTAGTAGACTCAGTTTAAGCTTCCACATTTTAATCATGTTGTTCAATTCTTCCCCCACCCAAATCCTCATGCCTGTACCCTGCCCTCTCCCCAAAGATTGGTCAAACTCATTTCCAGCCCTACTTCTGTTAATAGAAACAATTAGGGGGTTTGGTGTCTCTCTCCCTCCTCTTTCGAGAAGCACCCCACCTCCCGGTTTTCTCTCTGGAGGTGCTTCTCCTTCCCTCTCACTTCCTTGCTCACCTGGTCCCTTCTCAAATAAACTTTTGTTTGCAACAAAGAAAGAATTAGGGGCAAGCATGTGACACAGCACAAGTGGCCATGCAGATGGGACATGCAGATCCCATGAGTTTCCAGATTTGAAGTCCCAGCTGTTCTGCTTTTGATCCTGCTAAGATGCAGCCCCAGAGGTGGCTGTACTTGGGCCCCTGCCACCTACATGGGAGACCTGAAAGGAATTCTAGGCTCCTGGCTTCCACCTGGATATTGGGAGGCATGTGGGAAAAAGTAGTAGAGGGAAGATCTTCCTCTGCCTTTCAAATAGAGTGAAAATAGAAATTAAAAAACCCCAAAGCTGGATAGTAAAACAATTCTTTGTCAATACTGATACCCTCTACCACCCAAGGGACAGGCCAAATCAGGAGACCTCCATTCTGAGCAACACTTCTATGTTGCTGTCCCAGGTCACAACTTTGTTGAGAACAAATGAGAGTGCAAAGGACAGACACAGGTGTCCAGGGCTTCTGCTATCCACGTGGGAGACCCAGATGGAGAGCTGGCTGGCCTATGGCAGTTATTAGGGAGTTAGTTCTCAGGGAACTATTTTAAAATTTCTATTTGTTCTGGGGAAACAATGGGCTGCCTTTGTACTAGCCCTCCACCCCCCACCTCACAACTCCACCTGACACATGAGGTATGTTTCTTTCTGAAACAGAAAATGTTGGGTGCACTGAAAAGTAGAAGTAACATAACCATTAGTCCCTTAGAAAAAAAAGCAAAATGTATGATTAGATTTGCCTACAGATAGCAAAAGGGCTATCTCACCGTAGCCCTTTAGGATGCAGGCTGGTATAACAAATGCAATGAAAAATCAGAAAGACCTGAGCATCACATAACGACTCAAATCCCTATTTTCAGGACAAGGAAGCTGAGGATGGCCACGTATGAATGCCCCAAAATAGCCAAGAGTGACACCATTTAAAGTTTATTTCACATAATTCTTCTCAGCATGCAATACACTTTAAGAAAAACACACCTTCTTTGCTGCCCCCATTCACATTATAAATTAATTTACAAATATAGATTGTGTTAGAAACAATATGTATAAAAGTCTGCATGATTTTTTTTCACATACCAAAATATCCATAGAAACCAACTTTTTATATACATAGCCTGGAGGTGGGTCATTTCTTTGGTTGTTCTTCTGCATACTAGTTAAAAAAAAAAAGTGGCAGGTGGCCTCATTTGTACCCCCAAAAAGCTGTTCAAAAAAGTAATTCTCTATGTGAATTTCAAAATCAAGTCTTTAAAAAAAAAACAATTTTGGGACCCGGCACTGTAGCCTAGCGGCTAAAGTCCTCGCTTTGCATATGCCAGGATCCCATATGGGCACCAGTTCTAATCCATGCCCTGCTTCCTATCCAGCTTGCTGCTTGTGACCTGGGAAAGGAGGATGGCCCAAAGCCTTGGGACCCTGCACCTGTGTGGGAAACATGGAAGAGGTCCCAGGCTCATGGCTTCGGATTGGCTCAGCTCTAGTCATTGTAATCACTTGGGGAGTGAATCACCAGAGGGAAGATCCTCCTCTCTGTATATCTGGCTTTGCAATAAAAAGAAAATAAATCACACACACAAAAGCAATCCTGTGACTCTCAAAAAAAGCATACATTGGGAAGAGTCAAAATTATCTTTTACAATGTGCTTATGTTCCCATTTCTAAAAAGAACTGATGACCTCGCAACACAAAGACTCACACGCAAGGTATAGAAGCATTTCATAGCAAGTCCTTGTCATGCAACACCACTCCCATTCAGCAGTGGCTGAGCCCGTTTTTGCTGAGCATTGGAAGGGAACTCCAAAAATGAGTGAAGAGACAAGAGGTGCTAAAATAAATAACATCATATATATTCTTAACTTTTTTTTAAACAGGTGGTTTTCTGTATCACAATACTATAAACATCTCACTTAAAAACTGCTTGTTGGGCCCGGCGCGGTGGCGCAGTGGTTAAGGTCCTTGCCTTGCACGCCCAGGATCCCATATGGCGGTTCTATCCTGGCAGCCCCGCTTCCCTTCCAGCTCCCTGCCTGTGGCCCGGGAAAGCAGTCGAGGACAGCCCAAGGCTTTGGGAACCTGCACCCGCGTGGGAGACCTGGAAGAGGCTCCTGGCTTCGGATCGGCATGGCATCGGCCGTTGCGCTCACTTGGGGAGTGAATCATCGGGCGGAAGATCTTCCTCTCTGTCTCTCCTCTCTGTATATTTGCCTTTCCAATAAAAAAATAAAAATAAATCTTAAAAAAAAAAACAAACTGTTAAGGGGTCAATGCTGCAGTATTGTAGGCTAAGCATCCCATTAGGAGCCAAAGATGATCTCGAGTCCTTGGGCTCCTGCACCCAATGTGGGAGACCCAGAAGAACCCCCTGGCTTCAGATTAGCTCAGTTCTGGTCATTGTGGCCACTTGGGAGAGTCAACCAGCAAATGGAGACCTCTCCCTGAATCTCAATCTTTCTGCAACTGCCTTTCAAAGAAAAAAAAATCATTGCTTGCTCTCTCTTCTCCTTCCGGCCTCCCTTCCGCCCTCCCCTTCCCCCTTTCCTCCTTGCCTCTCTACCAGCCCCGCTGGAATAAACCTCCAAAAATACCTCGTTGGGTCTGGTGTTTTCAGCTCACGGTAAAGAACCATGTTGCGGGAAATTAGCTGCGCGTAAAAATATCGTAATATCATATGAACTAGAACTCAAACTGCTTTAAATGAATTTTTGCTCTAAGAACTAGCTAGCTCAATTCTTACTCCTTCAACACTTAGGTCTGCCAAGGGGAAAACGACTTGTCTTGCTGGAACTAGCACACACAGGATACAATGGGGGTTGGGGGAGGGTTTGTAACACCTGTCTCTCCCAAGGTTGCTGTGGTCAGTGAGCTAAAGGTCTGCAGCATACAGGACAGGACACTTTACGGCCTTATCATGGTTAGTACTGACCTTGTACCAGGCACTTAAGAATGAGCCAATCCTGGCAGAGGACCAGGAAAACTGATGTGGTGGAAGGACACAGAGGGTGGAGCTTCCTTGAACATTTCTGGTTTCTTGACTTTCCTAGAAAAAAATGCTGGCACTCCTGACATACCGACCGCCTCAGCTGCCCACTGCTCTGAGTTTTCTTACACAACAGCTTCTTGGCTTAGGTCTGGAAGTCACCTGTGCACATGCGAGCTTGGCCCCTGTCATACAGTGATGATGAATGAGAAGACGGGTTCGGAGCCCTCCCCGTAAGCCAGCTTTCTGTTCTGAGGCTAGGACCCAGAGAAGACCGACCGGAGCAGCTTGCTGGCTTATGCAAAAGGCTCTCACCCTATGCACCTGCGATCCAAGTATGGTTGGCTGAGTGCACAAAGAACCAACAGTAGCCTAGAAGAAACCGTAGGACCCACTTGGGTTTTAACACCCAAGACCTGCAGACTGGCCAGGAGTATCAAAGCAAGATGTCTGCAAAGCCAGGTGCTAGCGCTACACCTCAGAGCCCTCGCGTGGATAGATGAGGCTATTGACCATGCTGAAGTTGTAGAACGGGTTGCTGAAGGGGCTGCTTTGGCTTCCGCTGGTGCTGGCTGGGAACGGGCTGTAATAGGAAGGCCGCTGGCCGCTGGCGCCATTGCTGCTACTGCTGCCGCCGGTGGTGGTGAGGGTGCTCAGCTGCAGGGCGTCTGGCGAGGCCTCCGAGATGGGGTTCGGAGGGAAGGGGATGCTGGAGGGCAGCTGGGCGCCCGGGAGGCCCAGGGGGTGACCGGCCGACAGGGCCCGCGACGCGTTCCCGCTGCTCCCGCCGCTGATGCTTGGGGTGCTGAGGCTGCTGAAGAAGGTGCTGAGGCAAGGGGTGGAGGTGAGTGCGGCCCCTCCGGGGGACGAGGTGGTCCTCTTGGTGTTCTCAGGGGACTCTGGGGACTGCGAAGGCCTCAACATGGAGGGGCTGTCCCCCTCGGGCTTCACGGCCACGCCAGCCCTTGAGGCTGAGGAGAGCCCGTCTTCCGGTTTGGTCGCCCCGGCAGCCACCGTGGAGCTGTTGCTGACCTCCGAGCGGCGCTTTCGCTTCCGGCGGAAGTTGCCATTGTCGAACATTTTCTCACAGTTTGGGTCCAGCGTCCAGTAGTTACCTTTCCCTGAGGAGAAGAGAAGGTTAGAGAAGGACTTGCTACAGGCAGCCCGCACCCCTTTTATCCATGAGAGAAGGTGCCTTACAAGACCCCCTCTGGACGCCTGAACGAGTAAGAGACGCTTTTCCTAAATGTGCATATGTATGACAAAGTTCAATTACACATTAGTCAAACTACAAAATTCACAACCAAGCATGACAAAAGTAGCAGTGTTCTATAAGTTCTGTGAATGTAGTCTGTAGATTTTTCCATCCATGGCTGACAGTGGGTAACTAAACCTTAGATGAGGAGAGCTTTGATTCCAGCACAGCGGATGCATTCTAAATGCTGCTGACACAGGTGGTCACTGCACTCAACTGTTGTGGTTCTCTTGGAGAGAATTAATTCGTCAATAAGAAATGTAGAACAAAGATGTTCCACCTCCTCCCTGCAGTGCCTGTGATTTAAAAAGATCCAATTTTGTCCCCTCAGGCACCAATAATTACAGTATCAGATGCCTTTTCTTATTCTGTATCTTAACTCTATCTCTGAATCATGGAATTCTGGTGTTACACACACTTAAGACTTCAGTTCTTTATTTATGACCTAGGGAAAAGTGCACCCATCTGGTAGGTTGACTGACAGGATTAAATGCTATTTCAGCATAATATCTGGCATGAAATAAACAGTGGAAAAAATAGTATTTATTATAATTATTATTTTCCCGGAAGTGCACAACTCTGTATTCTTGGGGGAAGAAAAGAGCCCACTTGAAACAAAAAAGTAACCTGCAATGATAATTATTACTAAGCAATCAATTATTTCAAGAATGCATGAGATGTCATATATCGGAGTACATCCTCTCCTCACCCCAGGCAGAACAAGCTGTCGCACATCTTCCAGTCTTTGCATCCACTGGGTGAATATCAGAGACCAGTGCAGCCTCTTAACGCATGTCACAGCAGTGTCCCCACAAGGTCCGCCACCCTGGAGGCAGATGATCTTGCAGGAGTGTATCTGCCCATAGGCCTAGTAACTCTGTCCACCACGCCCCAAAGTCTTTTGCTGTCTAAAAATATTGTTAAACAATTGTTGGGCAGCTCAGTGCTTTGCATGGTGAACCTGTTGTTCCCATGGAGACAGGCAATCAATCATATTCCTGCCCTCATTTTTGGGGTGGTGCTGATTGTTGAATGACCTGCCATATTCCCAGGAAACCAGGTAGAGCCAGGGTTTCAACAGGCTGGGTTGAGACTCAAGCATTGTTAACCAGTCACTGTGTTAAGCAGCTTTCCCACACAGCCCTGAACCCATCAGCTCCCCTGATATACTTTCAGCAAAACAACTGCAGAAACTTTATCTATTACTTAAATAGTAACACCTGCATGTACTTACGTATTTAGATTACACCAACAGTTTTGACAAAAGACAGTCATTTATATGATTACCTGTAGTAATTCAGAGGCCAAATCAGGAAAAGTGAATCTTCTATCTAGAAGGACAAGTCCCGTCCAGTATAGTATTACTAGCTACACGTGGGCTTTGGACACTTGAAATGTGGCTAGAGCAAAACTGAGGAGTGGTATAAAATACAGGATTTAAGATTCAGTGGCAAGAACAACAAAAAAATCCCACTAATAATTCTTAGGTGCTCTACGTCAAAACAATGTTTTAAGTTACTTCAGTGTTAGCAATGTTTCCCCATTTTTCTTCGTAATTTACCTGAGGTTTGTCCTTAATTGGGTATTGGAAAGTTCTTCAGGATGAGCAGGAATTAGCTTACTCAAAGCAACACAAAACCCCGGCTCTGCCGCGTCCAGAGAAGAGTTCTATCTCTTCTTGCCCCATCTCCACCTCCTCCTCTGGCCTTGTGCGGGAGGGTCTTTCAGAAAACCGAACAGGCCTGTCTGCTTTCTCAGCGTTTCTTGCCTTACCTTCCAGAACCAGGTAAGAGCAGCGCACACCACAATGCAGACAGAATTCTTCCCTTCAGGGACTACAGTCAGAAAGGAAGCCAAACTGGGAGTACTCATCACCAAACATCACAGCTGGCAGGACCTGCTCAGGGTCTGTGCCTCCGTCCCATCTCTCGATGCCCGTGCCACCATCGTCAAGTCAGCTGGCAAGGCAGGCACAGTGTGGACCCGGTGGAAGAAGCAGCGTGCCTCGGGACAGCCTGACCCTGTCGGCTGTTTTTGCGCTTTTCCCCGCCGCTTCTGAGTATCGCACTCAGAGGAGCTCCCCAGCTCGCCTGAATCTCTCTATAAGCAAGCCTTACCCGAGGGAGCAGTGCTGTTACTATACTAACGTACCTCTTTCTAAGCTCCCGTACCTGGGGGGCTCTCAATCATTTCTGCCCGTCCGCCCTCTCCCGCGCAGGGAAACACCTGCCTGGCCGCGCTCACCTGGGTCGTCCTCGTCACGGGGCACCTTCTTGAAGCAGTCGTTGAGAGACAGGTTGTGGCGAATGGAGTTCTGCCAGCCGGCCTTGCTGCGCTGATAGAAGGGGAAGCTGTCGGCTACGAACTGGTAGATGTGGCTGAGCGTGAGCTTGCGCTCCGGCGCGTTCTGGATGGCCATGGCGATGAGCGCTGAGTAGGAGTAAGGTGGTCGCACCATCTTCATCAGGTCCTCGCGGCTTGCCATGGACAGCCAGCTCAGTTCGCCCTGTGCGGTGGGCCCCGCGGGCGAGGCGGGAGCGGCGGGCGCGGGTTGCGCGAAAGCCCGCTGAGCGCAGCCGAAGGAGCTGCTGGCGGCCGCCGACTGCAGGAAGGGCCCGGCCGCGGCGCCGGGGGGCGGCGGCGGGGGTGGCTGGGCGCCCAGGTACGCCGCAGCCGCGGCGGAGGCCGGGCTACCCACGCCGGGTCCGTTGAGCCACAGGTAGGGGTTGGCGGCGGCGGCCGGCGGTGCTGTGTAGTCGGCCAGCCCGTAGGGAGCCCGGCCGGCCGGGGGTGCGCCGGGGACGGCTGTGGCTGCTGCAGATGGAAGGCTGGGCTGCGAGTAGACGCCTAAGTTGTCCCCGCAGTAGAGGGCCATGTCGGCGGGCGGCTGCGGCGCGGCAGCGGCCAGGGGCGAACGGGGCTGGAGTAGCCGCTCGGGCGAGAGCATCCCTTTTGGGAGCCAACCCTGCGGCCCCGCCTCGACGCTCGCTAGGCAGTGCTTGGGAGACCGGATTCAGAAAGGTGCTCGCGAGTGCCTGCACTCTGGGCTTTTTATAACCGTATGCGGGACGCTCCCCAGGGCGGGCTGTGGCTGAGCGGCGAACCGCGCTCCCGGGCTCTCCACGCCTCCGCCACGCCCTCCTGCCAGCGCACCGGACCGAGCGCGCCCAAATCCGTGCGCGTTCCCCGCCTGGCGCCCGCAGCCCTGGCGAGCCCCCGGCTCCAGTCCTGGGGTCCTGGGGCTACTCAGGTGGAGGCCGGCATCTTAAAGTTGAAGAGAAAAGCTATACCACGCTGTTCCTAGCACACGTGCTCTCTTAGCACACTAATAAAACGACTTAATTTGAGAGAGAAAGAGCGAGCTCACACCAGCAGCGCAGACGTCTTCATAAAAGCCCGAAAGTTAACTTGGGTGTCCTCCCAAGCCACCTGCTCAGCCCCTCTGTGCATTTTTCTACCTAGTGCCACGGAAGCTTTGGGGATCCAGTTGGGAGGTTCGCGCTCGGTTTCCACCGGTGGGCTGGCAGTCGCATCTGATTCGTAGACGGTGTACAACCTCGTGGGTGTTCGTAGAGAGTAGGATCGGCCTCCTCGGGGTGTCTCACCTGAACCGAGAGGCAGCAATGGGTGTTTCGTTTTCCTAAACCTAACTCTTTGGGTTCCAAATCAGGAAGTTTCGTTCATTTCGCGTCCCGTGTGTTCAGTCTTGATGTGATGTGTTGTCATTAAAAACAGAAGGACGAACGATTCCAAAAACATCTAAGGAGGAAACTTTGGACCTAACGTTTTAAATCAGAAAACTTTAAAATAGGTTAGACTGTGCAAGAGGCACACATTTATCTAAATAAATAAATAAAACTCAACATACAAAACCAAGTAGATTTTGTGTAATTATGGAATATGACTTGTCCTAAGTTTTCAAATACGGCTTTTTACCTGGGCAAAACAACCAGCTAGTAAAATGCAAGGGCAACTCCACCTGCCACGCGACCACTGTTTGTTAACTAAATATACTAAGAAAATAATTTCTTTTACAATGAAAGCATCCCTAAATGTGTTCTTTATAACTAGCACATATCTGAGCGTTTAAGGGCTGTGGCGGGCTGTGACTCTACCGAGCGCAAAGTGGCAGTTCAGAATATTTAATAATTCGGAAACTCGCCGTGCCCCACAGCTCTGCATTTATTTTCATGTAGTTAGTTATGTATTTTGAAGGACATTCTTCGAGTGATTTCATATCTTAGAACAAAGAACAAACAAAATAAAAGCGCCAAAAGCCAGTGAGATTTCACTAGCAAATTTGGCTACCGAAAATGTAAATCACACTTCAAAGGTAGCTAGTTGTTTTTTTTTCTGGAACGTTAATGCGGTCCGTTCTTTGTGTGTGTGTGTGTTGTTTTTATTTTATTTATTTTTTGTTAATACAGTCAGTTCTAAACCATATTTCTTGTAGTCTCTCAGCAAATACCATAGAAAAGAACTGCGTTTGTCTTACTTGTATTTATATTTAGGGATCTAAATGGCTTCTTCATTTAGAGAAACACCATGCCTGTTATTATTTTTATTATTTTCTTCTCAAAGACTCTGAAACTAAATTTTGGGTTTTGTTTTGAGGTTTCTCATGGAATGGTAATAAGGATGAAGACCCGGGAAATTGGAAAACAATTTTTAATAATGCCCCTCTTTAGTATTTGTTTTTAAATCTGAGGGTCTAAACTCAAAAGACAAAGTTCCAGTTGGTGACCTTCGTGGTCACAAATTATGAAAGCATTTGAAACCTAGTCATTGAGGTCTTTAAAAATGTAATACCATTCTTATCTTTTAGCAAATTCCTTACCCACACATGCTTTGCAGTTTTGCAGTTTTCGCTTGAGAGTCTTAATTCTCAACCCATTTACTCCCAATTATTCTCAATGAGAAACCATGATTGTGGATTATTATTGCCAGGCTTTGATTAAAGTTGCTACCTGGTGGGGCAAGATCCTGGTACCCACGATCTTCGCGGGCTTCCTACATTTTCTTTTAAAATGCAGAGCCACCTAGCGACTCTTTGCCTCTGCTACAACATTCACTCCCAGAGAGATCTGAAGGGTGGACTCACCCTCTGGGGATTTCGAAGCGACAGACATTAACCTTATCTATTTCTATCCGATTTCAATCAGATAAATCAAAAAGGATTGTTACACTCTGAGCTACCTGCTAGCAAAATAATATTTTATCCCTGTTTTATTTTAAAGCTAAAAAGCTTACAAATAAGCATGCTAAAATTTGTACTTTTAAAATGCAAGTTCTTGTGTTGATGTCATCAGAGCGATGGATGGATTCACCTGTGCCAGTGTGAGGTAGTGATGCCATGGTTTTATCACAAAAAAAAAAAAAAAATAGAACATGTTAGGAAACTAGTCAAAACAAAGAAAAGACTGCATTTATTTTCCACTGCCATTTGGTAACATTTTTGTTGTTTCTTTGAAATTGCTAAGCAACCTCAGTGAATTATAATGGACTACAGTCATTTTCAGCATATTGTAATGGTATACTAAATTTAGTATACATTTTTTGCAAAAAAAAAAATCATTTGAAAAGATTTATTTATTTCTTGAGAGGCGAAGTGATAGAGAGGAAGAGACGGATAGATATCTCTTAGCTGGTTCACACCCCAAATGGTCACAATGGCTGGGACTGGGCCCGGCTGAAGCCAGGAACCAGCAGCTCTGTCCGGGACTCCCACGTGGGTGGCAGGAGACTAAGCATTTGAGCCATCATCCACTGCTGCTCAGGTGTGGTAGCAGGGAGCTTGTTTGGGAAAACGAATAAGTGGGCTACGGGATACGGCATTACTCTCCCTTCTTTCTCCCTTCTCTCTCTCTCTCTCTCTCTCTCTGTTTTAATGATTTCTATATTTTTGTTGGAAAGACAGATCAGATTTATGGAGAGAAAGAGACAGAAAGTTCTTCCATCCACTGGTCCACTCCCCCAATGGCCCGAATGGTTAGAGTTGAGCCCATCTGAAGCCACGAACTTCTTCTGGATCTCCCACATGGTTGCAGGCTTCTAAGGCTTTGGGCCATTCTCCACAGTTTTGATAGGATGAAAAGGCTAAATTCTACAATTTCAGAAAATATCAAGAAGATGTGGGAAAAGTTTGGCCTTATGAAGTAAAAATTCAGGACAAGCTTAAAATAATGGAAGTAAGCTCCAGGAAAGGTAAAAATGAAAAAGGAAGTGAGGAAAGAAGGGGAGAAAATTCAAATTATCATCAGAGTGCCATCACCACATAGGATGTAGTATGTGACAGTTACTAACAAGTGCAGTTATTGTTTTGGTGAGAAAAAGATGGCTTATGTAAGAAAAGATGTTGAGAGGAACACTTGTTCATTCCTTAGTTCCTGTTTTGTCCCGCTCCAGCCAACTCCCATGTTATTTTAGAGACATTAAAAAGGAACAAACCACATAGTTGCTAGCCTGTTCCAGTCCAGGGATGCCTCAAAGCCAGTGCCTTGCAGACTGAAATAGTACTCAGTAGGACCACTCATCTGCAACTTTAACAAATACTTTAAGCTTAGTGTAAATGTTTAGGGGAAACCGAGGCAATCCCCCCCCCCCCCACACACACACACAGGCTGTGACAGTTATGGCAAGCTTGTTGTATTTGTTCTCTTGTCCAAGAAATCCTTTCCCTCTTGGGCCATTTATTTTGACATTGGCCAGATTGCCCCTCCAGGCAGCTCACTCAACCACTTTGGGAGTCAAGGGAGAGCAACTTGAATGTAAAAGTGGGGCAGAATTAAAAATTGTGAAGCAAGGAACCACACAGACAGCTGATTCCACAAACCCTGTTCCTTCTGGACACATTAGGCATCTGGCAAAAAAAAGTAAAGTGCGAGGATGCTAAAAAGCCTAAAACATCTGTGAAATTCCACTGAAGTTAAAAAAGTTAATCTAGAAAAGAAGGGGGAAAAAAAAAAAAACCCATCCAGTAGCCACACTGGAGATGCTCCTGCACTTCCTTGGAGCAAGGTTGCCCAAGTGTGGCCACTGGGGGACCTGAAGCCCCTGCTGCGGAGTCCCTCTCCCCCTCCTGGGGCTCTGGAATGCCTCTAGGCCTCTGGCTGTAGAGCTAATCAGCCCCATTCCAGAGCTTCCTCGGCTAACTTCTCACACTTCTCCTCTTACTCCCAGTGCAGCCTCCCTGGGAATCTATGTGTCTTGCAGGGTCTCCCTAGATCCTGTCTGTCCCCGTATCCTCCCACTGAGATCTCAGCTGCAGGCTGACATCCACCCACTCCTCCCAGCTAAGGGATCCAAGTTGATTAGTATAGTCCTTTCTCACCATTGCCCTACTGTATCACCTCATTATTAATCCATGCATGTCCCACATCAGGGACCTGGGGTGGGTGGGAGACTGGGTCGGGCTTCTCCCTTAATATTCCCCTTTACCCCAGATACATGAAGGAAACAATGTAGAAATAATAGTCTTACCCACTTTCCTGTAGCCCTTGAACCTTTTTAACTATGGAATGATTATCAAAACTATAATAAAAAAATGAAAAAAATACATTCCAAGTCTCTCAGCTCTTCCTCCTTTTCTCCCTCCTTCTTTGTTTAACTTCACTCTCAGGTTCATCATCTTCTGGTCTCCTTTAAGCTCTGTTAGATGGTGCCAACATGCAGTTGAACCATGCAATGCTCTGACCCTCATTTCCATAACCAGCTCCTCCTCTACGGCTCAGCAACCCACTGATCTCCATGGTACATGAGAATGGGGATGGAGTCCTTGTTGCTCACTTTTTAAAAAAGATTTATTTATTTTTATTGCAAAATCAGATATACAGAAAGGAGGAGAGACAGAGAGAAATATCTTCCATCTGATGTTTCACTTCCTAAGTGACAGCAATGGCCAGTGCTGCGCCAATCTGAAGCCAGGAGCCAGGAACTTTCCTCCAGGTCTCTCACACAGGTGCAGGGTCCCAAGGCTTTGGTCTGTCCTCCACTGCCTTCCCAGGCCACAAGCAGGGAGCTGGATGGGAAGTGGAGCAAGCAGGACATGAACCAGCACCCTTATGGGATCCTGACGGGTGCAAGGTGAGGATTTAACCACTAGGGTCCAGTTGCTCACTTTTTAAAAGAGCTAAGAGTTATGGAATACTTGCTGAATACTTAGTACTGTGCAAAGCATTTCATTTAATTCTCACACCAACTTATGAGATAAGAACCGTTATGCCACCTCTCCCAGAGGAATCGTCCGGCACAGAGGACCTAGGGACCTTCACCGAAGCCTCCCAACTGGTAAGCGTGTAGCTGTGGTTCAAATCTAGACGGTCTGACTGTGGAGCCCGCAGTGCTAGGACTTGGTTCTGTCTGAGTTCTTCATTATTTCCCACTACCTCATCCGGTGACCGACACCATCGCATGCTCTGTTGCTATTTGTTGTGTGAATATTTTTTTTTTTATAAAAGTGTTAAATGGTATGAATGATGATGAAAAAATCACTCGTACAACTTTTTAAAAAAGATTTATTTATTTTTATTGCAAAGTCAGATATATATAGAGGAGAGACAAAAAGGAAGATCTTCCATCCAATGATTCACTCCCGAAGTGGATGCAATGGCTGGAGCTGAGCTGATCTGAAGCTAGGAGCCAGGAACCTACTCCAAGTCCCCCAGGGGGTGCAGGATCCTGCTTTCCCAGGCCACAAGCAGGGAGCTGGGATAAGAACTAGCGCCCATATGGGATCCCAGAGCGTTCAAGGGGAGGACTTTTACTGCTAGGCCACCGCACCGGGCCCCTCTCCCACAACCTCTTATCCTTCTGTACAGCCATGCCTCTCCCCAAAGGTGATCATTTTCCATCAATGTACTGCACCGCCATCATTTTCTCATATTCTTCACCAGAATTTTTATATAAGCGTGTAACTGGACAGTTACACACATTTAAAAATACAAAAGGCCCTGGCATGATAGCTTAGTGGCTAAATCCTCACCTTGCATCTGCTGGGATCCCATACCAGTTCGTATGCTGCTCCACTTCCCATCTAGCTTCCCTGCTTTTGGCCTGGGAAAGCAGTAGAACATGAGTCTAGACCTTGAGACCCTACAACCCGTGTGGGCTCCTGGCTTGGGACTGGCTCAGCTCCTGCCATTGCGGCCACTTGGGAAGTGAACCAGTGGATGCAAGATATTTCTCTATTTCTCCTTCTCTCTGTAAATCTGTCTTTCCAGTTAAATAAATACATAAAATCTTTAAAACAAAAACATACAAAAATGGGACCCATGTTTCCTGTAGGACTCTACATATCACACTTTTCATGAATGAAGGGTTTTGAAAACATCTCAAAATTACCTCCCTCATTTGGTCTACTTGATGTTTTCCTTCTAGAATTATTCAGTGGGGACCTGCCAGGATTACCATGTGCAGTTGACTTATAGTCAGTGTCCATCCAAATTTGTTGGTGTCCCTCCACATTGGGTTCTATTTTGAAGTTAACCTACTTCTGATGGATTTCAGGGTACTTTCCTTTTTAAAATATTCTGTTTAATTTTCTTAAACCAATACATTTCTAGCTAGTGCTTGTTGGGCCAGCCTTTGATTCTGATCCATGGCCCTTCCAGAAGTATTTCCTTGATCTCGATAGCAGTTTGCAGGTGACAGCAAGGGAACTAAGTGTTGGGAATGGGTCCAGGGTTTGAATCTCTTCATCCAGGATCTTGCCTTGGGGGGTTCCCAGTCTCATTAAGTCAGTATGTCCTCTGACACTGTTAGGGGCCACATTCCCCAACCTACCAATTTTACCCCAGTCCCCAAGGTCACTTTATCCTGCCTAAGGAAACTGAAATTTCTCTTTTAAGAGTCAATGAGGCTTTCAAAGGAGTGAAACTTATCTAAAGATATGCTGATTTGCAAATTCTCTCCCAATCATGCATGTGATCTCTATGAAGATAGACTTTTTCTGTAATTCTTCTGTTATCTTAAGAAAGCTGCAATAGAGCTTCAGTATGAGGTAAGCACTTATAGCTCAAGGCTTCACAGAGTTGAAGGGAGGGTTGAGAATTCAGTGTTAATGCATGCTTAATGTATAGGACAATACTAACAGCCTCTGGAATAAGACTTCCTCCGTATACCCAGAACTAGATTGTCTTGGCTCCTATGCAGCAGCCTGAATGAAGGGCACCTATTCTATGAAACCAACCATAGCCTTAGAATCCTCTCTGCTTTCACCCATACACTGCTCTCAAATCTTGCTTTGCTTTATGATGAATGGGCCAACACGTGCAATACTAGTTGACAAGATATAATGGTCTCAATTCAGGCTGTGACTGACACACACTGAGATGACCTGGTTTTATATTACCAATGGCTTCATCAGTTTGCTAATGTGTAGCATCTTTGTATAAACATCAGGTACATTTCACAGACATGTAACATGTCTTCCTTACCAACTTCCAACTGAACCCAGATGCATTTTTCTAATGCTTTCCATCCCACAGTCCTTTGCTTTGTTCCTACTTTTTTTTTTTAAGATTTATTTATTTATTGGAAAGTCAGATATACAGAAAGGAGGAGAGACAGAGGGGAAGATCTTCCGTCTGATGATTCACTCTTCAAGTAAGCGCAACGGCCGATGCTATGCTGTGCCGATCCGGAGCCAGGATCCAGGAATTTCTTCCGGGTCTCCCACGCGGGTGCAGGGTCCCAAAGCTTTGGCCCGTCCTCGACTGCTTTCCCAGGCCACAAGCAGGGAGCTGGATGGGAAGTGGAGCTGCTGGGATTAGAACCGGCGCCCGTATGGGATCCCGGGCGTGCAAGGCGAGGACCTTAACCACTGCACCACCGCGCCGGGCCCAACAGATCATTTTAGATGGAAAGAATATTTCTCTTTTCTAAAAGATCCCTTTATTTATTTGAAATAGTAACAGAGAAAGAAAAGATCTTCCATCTGCTGGATCAAGCCCCAAATTCTTAAAAGAGAAATTTCTCTCTCTCTCTTTCTTTCTTTTTCTGTATCTCTACATCTCTGTAATTCTGCCTTTCAAATAAATGAAAGAAAAAAAAGAGGCTGTGTGATTAAGCACTATCTCATAGGGCATCAGTTTCTATCACAGCTGCAAAACTTCCCTTTTTTTTTAAGGATTTATTTTATTTACTTGGAAGGCAGAATTATGGGATGGATGGACGTGCAGTGAACAGAAGGAGGAGCTGAAAAATAGAGCGAGATATTACATTTACTAGTTTTCTCTGCTAAGTGACTGAGGTAGCCAAGGCTGGGACAGACTGAATCCAGGAGCCTCTTGTGGGCCTTATGTATGAATACAGGGTCCCAGGAACTTGGGCCACTCTGCTGCTGGATTGGAAGTGGATTGGTCAGGACTTGAATTGATACCTTTATGGGATACTGGCACCACAAACAAAGGATTAGCCTGAATATGTACACCCTCAATATCTACACACACACACCACTAACCACCTCCTTGCTAATGCACTTGGGAAAGCAGCAGAAGATGGTCCAAGTACTTGGACCTCTGCCACCCACCTGGGCGAGCTTCCCAGCTCTGGCTATCGTGGCTATTTGGACAGCAAACCAATGGATGGAAGATCATTCTCTCTCTCTCTCTCTCTCTTTCTCTCTCTCTTATTAGCAGTGTCTTGCTGGCTAAGACATAATGATCTCTAACAAGCCTCTGCAGCAGGCACATATCTAAGAAAACTCTGAAGCAGTGCAGAGCGGCTTGCTTTGTGGCACAGTGGCTTAAGCTACCGTGTAGGATGCCCACATCTCATCCCAGGATGTCTGGGCAAGAACCTGGCCTCTACTTAGGATCCAGCTTCCAGCTAATGTGCAGCATAGGGGGCAGCAGATGAAGGCTCAGCACTTGTGTCCCTGGTTGACATTCCTGGCTCCTGGCTTTGGTCTGGTTCAACCTGAGCTGTTGTAGCGAACCTGCAGAGAGAAGACCTCTCTCTTCCTCTCTCTCTCTCTGGTCACTTAATTTTCCAAAGAAATGAAAACAAATAAGCACTTAAAATTGACATGGAACCTGGAAAATCATAGACGAAAATGAAAGAAGAGAATCCAGAAGTAGCTGTGATTTCTACCACTTCATCCCCCTCTTTAATATGTTCCAAGGGACGCAGGGGACCATTGATGCCCCACGTCTTGAGAGTCACACAGCTACATGTTTGACTTGAGTGTTTTTGTGGGCTGTGCAGTCAGTGGAGAGAAACTCAGGCTTCAGGCAGGGTGCTTCTTTTATTATGAAAAAAAAATCATTACAACATGTAAATCAAGCTAGCAGCTGTAAGGATGAAAATCAAAACATGGGAAGATACAGCTGGGCCATCTGCAGGGAACATAGTTGAGGAGTGGAGAATGCTGAATACTAAGATGTATTTTCTTTGCCAGCCCCTCATGATGGTTTGTGGCAAAAAGTGCCTCAGCTCCCCTTTGGAAATAATGATACCATGTGCACACCAGTGGCCACACTCACTTCCGTGCATCACAAGCTAAAACATGGCTTGTTGCTGATTGCAGATATGCAGGGACTGGTCCTGGTAAAGTGGGAGTCATTTGTTTTCTTTGAGTGAAACCTGCCAAGTTTTGGATATGATTTCAGTGTGTCCCTCAAGGGACCACATGTTGGAAGTTTGCTCCCCAGTCTGGTGAGCTGGGAAGAGAGCCGTTTAGAGGGAACATCTAGAGCAAAGTGGTTTAGGTCACTGGGGGCAGTGCCTACGAAAGGGCTAAGGGAGTTCTTTGGGGACCTCAGTTCACTTTCAAAAGAGTGGGTTGTGATGAAGTGAAGTCACCCTCTTCTGTCTGCAGCTGTTTCCATTTCTGTTTTCTGCACTGTGCTGTAATGTATCTGAGGAGGTCCCCACCAAAGGCCAAATCCGTGGTGCCACCAGGTCTGGGATGGTGGGTAAATAAACCTCCTTACTTAATCAATAATCTGGATTCGGGCCAGTGTTGTGGCATAGTGGGTTAAGCTACCACCCGAGACACCAGTGTCACATATCAGCATCAGTTCAAGTCTTGGCTGTTCCACTTCTATCTAGCTCTTGGTTAATGTGCACGAGAAGGCAGTAGAAGATAGCTCAAGGACCTGGACCCCTGGACCCACATGGGAGACAGAGTGGAGATCCAGGCTCTTGGGTTTAGCCTGGGCAGCAAGGGCTGTTATGGCCATTTGTGGAATAAAGCAAAAGATGAATTTTTCTCTCTGTGTGTAGCTGCATTTCAAATAAATCCATTTAGGGCTAGCATGATGGCTAAATTGGCTATTCTCCGCAAGTGAATGGCATCCCATATGGGCACTGATTTATGCCCCAGCTGCACTACTTCTCATCCAGCTCCCTGCTTGTGGCCTGGGAAAGCAGCAGAGCTTCGACCAAAGCCCTGGGACCCTGCACCTGCATGGGAGACCTGGAGGAGGCTCCTGGTTTTGTATTGGCTCAGCTCTGGTCGTTGTGGCCATTTAGGGAGTGAACCAGCAGAAGGAAGATCTTTCTGTATCTCTTTCTCTATATAAATCTGTCTTTCCAATAAAGATAATCAAATCTTTTTTTTTAAAAGTCTATTTATTTAAGTTTATTAAGTTTATTAAGATATTAAGTTTATCTATTTAAGTTTATTTAAAAGGCAAGTGATACACCCAGAGAGAGACACAGCAAAACAGTGACATGGAGAGAGAGCTTGCATCTGCTGGTTTACCCTCCAAATCCTGAAATAGCTGAGACTGGGCAGGCTGAAGCCAGGAGCTTCATCTGGGTCTTCCAGTTGGATGGCAGAGCCCCAAGCGCCTAAACCATGAGCTTCTGTTTCCCGGGCACTTGTTTAAAAAACATTTATTTCTTTTATTTGAAAGGCAGAGTTATATATATAGAGAGAGAGCCAGAGAGGGAGAGAGATATTTCATTTACTGGTTTGCTCTCCAAATAGCTATAATAGTCAGGGCTGGTCCAAGCCAAAGCCATGAGACAGAATTCAAAGTGGGTCTCCCACAGGGTACAGGGCCAAGCATTTGTGCCATCTTCTGCTGCTGTCCCAGGCACATTAGCAGGGAACCGGGTTGGAAGTGAAACAGCCAGGACTAGAACTGATGTCCGCATGGTATGCTAGCATTGCAGACAGTAATCAAACTTGCTATGTCATGATGCTGACCCCAACTAAATGAAATGCTATTCTGTATGTTTTATACCACAAGGACATCTATATCAATCTTCATCCTATCAGTGTATGCACTGTAAGTAACAAGCCTGGAGAAGCACCGTGTGCTGTGTAACACAGAGGGACAGTGTTCCCGCCAACTTAACGAGAGAGCCAAGGCGGCCAGCCAAGGCTGCCTGAACACGGCCACATCCCCATCCCTGGAACCTGTGCATGTTTACTCAGGATTTTGCAGATGCGATTAAGTTAAGGATCTTGCCATGGGAGATTATCCTGGATTAACTGGGTGAGCCCAAGGTAATCACAAGTGCCCTTGGGAAAGGAAGCCAGGATGTCAGAATCAGAAAAAGGAAATTAGCGATGGAGGCAGAGGTGGAGTGATGTACTTGACAGATGTGCTGAGGGTCCAAAGAAGGCAGGCGACCTGGAGAAGCTGGAAAAGGCAAGGGAACAGAAGGTGCTGGGCTGCCTGGGCTTTAGGGCTTTGGGTCTCTGAGGTGTAGGAGGCGAAGTGTGCATTGCTTCGACCCGGTGCTTGGCAGGACCTTGTCACAGCAGCAGGAGAACACCAAGGCAAGGGGACAGGGAATCCATAGGGCTTACCAAGTGCTGGGCTGGGCCTGCTTCTACCTGCTCCCCACACATCACTGTGAAGAACCCATGGCCACAGCAGGGGTGGCATCTGCTGTCAATCACATCTTACAGAAGCAGAGACAGGGGCAGCTGGCATGAAGGACAAAGGCTCCTGCTTGTAAGGACAGCAGTGTCTGTGGCTTCTGTGCTGACCTGCCTTACCTTCCCGTCTCTTGAGTGGTCAGTGGCAGGGAGACTAACAAGCCACATGTTGTTCCTAGAGGATGTTCTACTTGAGGGTCTCACTGTCAGCTTCCACAGCTGTTGGATAAGCCAAGACAAAAGTGACAGCTGCTTTTTCCATGTCTTTCTACCCTGTGCCAAAGGAACCAACTTGCCCAAGTTTAAAAGAGCAAGCTGCCAGGAACCAGACTGCACATAAAACGGGTTATGAGCTACTAAACAGAAGAAGGGCCTGCAGTTTAACCTTCAATTAGACATCATTTAGGCATTGGCCCCATGGCATAGCATGCTGAGCTTCCATCTGTGGTGCTGGTATTCACTGTAGGTACAAGTTGAGTCCCAGCTGTTTCACTTTTGATCCAACTCCCTGCTAAATGTGCCTGGGAAAGCAGTGGAAGATGGCCCCAAGTCCTTGCATATGAAAGACCCAAAAGAAGGTCCAGGATCCTGGCTTTGAACCAACTCAGCTTTTGACTGACCCAGCTCTGGCCATTGTGGCCACTGGAGAGTGAATCAGCAGATGAAAGATTTTGCTCTGTCTTTCCTTCTCTCTATAACTCTATCTTTCAAACAAAATAAATAAATCTCGAAATGATACTCTTTAAGAGTGAAAATTAACTTTGAAGTATTTTCTTACTTTTTTCTTTTTTTTACATTTTATTATTATTATTATTATTATTAAGATTTATTTTTATAATTATTTTTTTTTATTGGAAAGGCGGATATACAGAGAGGAGAGACAGAGAGGAAGATCTTCCGTCCGATGATTCACTCCCCAAGTGAGCGCAACGGCCGATGCTATGCCAATCCGAAGCCAGGAGCCTCTTCTGGGTCTCCCACATGGGTGCAGGGGCCCAAGGCTTTGGGCCATCCTCGACTGCCTTCCCAGGTCACAAGCAGGGAGCTGGATAGGAAGTGGGGCTGCCAGGATTAGAACCGGCACCCATGTGGGAATCCGGCGCATTCAAGGCGAGGATTTTAGTTGTTAGGCCACCGCACTGGGCCCGAAACCAGAATTCATCTGAGTCTCTGACATTGGTGGCTGAGACCCAAGCCATTGGAGACACTATTGCCTCCCAAGTACCGTAGCAGGAAGCTGGATTGGAAGCAGGGTAGCTGGGACTTAAACTGATCCTCTAATATGTGATAATGGACATCCCTGGTGGCAGCTGAACCAGATGTGCCGCAACACCCACCTGTGGAATGGGTGGACATACTGTATACTAACATGTCAGTTACCATGTATCCCTCATGGGACTCTAGCTGGCTGTTATGTGAACCTGCCAGTCAGGGGCCTAGTACAGCCCTCTGGCTCTCAAATGCCAGCAAAGGCCTAGGAAGCAAGTCTCTCTGGGTGGCAGAGGCGCCGAGGCAGAAGGAAATCACCAGGCTCTCCTACCAGGCAGGAGAGGGAGCGGAGAGGCCAGACTCTCATGTTGTGCCTGCCAACATTCATGCAGGTCCATGAAGAGCTGGGCTTTCCCCAAGCTCTAGGCACTCAGTCTGTCATCAGCGGGGCGGGAGCCGGGCACCACACCTGAGCCATCCCTCTTCCTCATGACGCTTCACCAGCCAGGTTTCTGAGAACCATAAATAAAGCCCACTGCGGATGGCTACTCCGTCTGACCCTTTAACCCGAAATAAAAATAAAGCCAGCAGAATGTAATCCTGGCTCAGGTCTCTTTCGTGGGCTTCTCCCTCCCTTACCTGCTGACAGGTGCCTGCCAGACCTCACAGTTACCTTTGATTTAGCTGTAATGGCATCTCCTCACTTAGCAGAGGTCGGCCCCCTAATCCTCTCTGAGGCTTAAGTCAATTTATATGGTAACACGAGAGCCACTTCCTGCCTCCAGATGATGTCACTGTCTGTTAACAGGTACTGGGATGGCCACCAAACCCTGGTTTCGGACCACGGATCTCTTCCACAGCCAGGGGAGAGATCTCATTCAAATTCCCAAAATGAAAGACATGTTTCAGCCTCAGCATGCCCTTTCTTGCTAAGATTTCTCAGCACTTACTTTCAGAGACCTGGGAGTGTATTTTCTGAATCAGAATGCTGCACCTGAGAAGTCGGGCTGTCAAGATAATTGTGGCAAATTTGAAGTTGGAGCAGAAAATCTGGGACGTAGCATCTAAACCTCCCCATGAATTTGACATCAAGTCTTTCCCTCAATTCAGTTTTTAGCCCCGTCAAGTAGACAGGAGTTCATCACAGTTACCTCCAGCAATTTGTTCACTTCAGCTCAATTCTAGACTGAAATGTTCCAGACCTCTAATTTGTTTCCAGTGTGTTTAGGATTTTAATCTGAATGGTGCAATGATTTCTTTGTGTTGAACAATATCACCTAATCCCAGGAAATGATGCTATCATTTTTAAAAAAAGATTTTATTTTATTTTTATTGCAAAGCCAGATATACAGAGAGGAGGAGAGACAGAGAGGAAGAGCTTCCGCTCAATGATTCACTCCCAAAGTAGCTGCAATGGCCGGTGTTGCGCCCCTTCGAAGCCAGGAGCCAGGGGTTCTTTCTCTAGGTCTCCCATGCAGGTGCAGGGTCCCAAGGCATTGGGCCGTCCTCGACTGCTTTCCCAGGCCGCAAGCAGGGAGCTAGATGGGAAGTGGGGCTGCTGGGATTAGTGCTGGAGCCCAAATGGGATCCTGGCGTGTTCAAGGTGCAGACTCTAGCTGCTATGCTACGGCACCGGGCCCTATGCTATCATTTTACAATAAGGTAAATGAGTGATTCACAGAGGGGTATGTATGGGTGGGTTTGTACATTTTGTAGGAAAATTATGAAAGGAATCTTTGGTCTTAACTTTTAGGAACATACCTAATTCTAAAATGTCTATATTCAGGGACCATTGTTGTGGTGCAGCTTGCTAAGCTACCTGCAGTGCTGCCATCCCATAATGCTCCAGGTTAAGTCCACCTGCTCCTCTTCTAAAGCAGTTCTCTACTAATGTGCATTTGAGAAAGCAATAGAAGATGGTCCAAGTGCTTGGACTTCTGCCACCCATATGGGAGACCCAGTTGAAGCTCCTGACTCCTGCGTTTAGCCTAGCCTAGCCTAGCTATAATCTTCCTTCAAATAAATAAATCTTAAATCGATGTTCTTCCTTTGCCACATAAGGGGATTTTCAAATAGTACATGAAAAGTGCATATTAAGGCAAAACTATGCATGGATTTCAAAGTATTTTTGCAACAATACAAACTTATCTCTCTCTTTTAAAGATATATTTATTTTTATTTGAAAGGCAGATTTTACAGAGAGGAAAGACAAAAACATACACACAGACATACACACCCCCACAGACACATGGGTCTTCCAATTGCTGGTTCATTTTCCAAATGGCTGCAACAGCTGCAATGGCCGAAGCTGAGCCAATCTGAAGCCAGGAGCCAGGAGCTTATTTCAGGCGTCTCATGTGAGGACACAGTGCCAGGGACTTGAGCCATGCTCTACTGATTTTCCAACCCATAAACAGGGAGCTGGATAGGAAGTGGGATAGTGGAACATGCACTGGTGCTCATAAGGGATTCCGATAATTGCAAGGGGAGGATTACAGATGGAGGACTAGCCTGTAGAGCTACAGTGCCGGCTTCTGGAAATTTTTGTGAGTTTATAGTGTTTGATTTTATGGCCCATTCCGAGTTGCCTATGTGCCTGTCATGAAGAAGAGATTGAAAGTTTTTGGGTTTTGTTTTGTTTTACATTATTTACTTATTTGAACAGCAGAGTTACAGAGAGAGATAGACTGAGATCTTCCATCTACTGGTTTGCTCCCCAAATGGCTGCAGGGCCTGAGGTGGGCTACACCAAAGCAGGAGCCAGGACCTTAAGATCTCGTTTGTGCTGGCAGGGACCCAAGCACTTGTACCAACGTCTGCTGCTTTTTCCAGGCCATTAGCAGGGAGCTGGATCAAAAGTAGAACAATGAAGGTGTGAATTGATACCCACATGGGATGCTGGTGCTGTTGGCAGTAGCTCCTCAAGTCATTATGTTACCAGGCCAGCCCCTCAAGGTTTGTTTTTTCTTTGTGCTAGCATATGCAATTGTTTCAACACTGTTGTTTAAAGTCTTTCTCCCTTCCTGTTTTTCTGTCTTCTTAAAAAATTTTTCAAAATTTTAATTTTCAGAGATCTTTTTTTAAAAAGATTCATTTTATTTTTATTCCAAAGTCAGATATACAGAGGGGAGGAAAGATAGGGAGAAAGATCTTCTATCCACTGATTCACTCCACAAGTGGCCACAATGGCCGGAACTGAGCCAATTTGAAGCCAGGAACCAGGAGCTTCCTCTGGGTCTCCCACGCAGGTGCAGGGTCCCAAGGCTTTCCCAAGCTATAGGCAGGGAGCTGGATGGGAAGAGGGGCTACTGGGATTAGAATGTGCATCCATAAGGGAACCCAGCACATGCGAGGTGAGGACTTTAGCCACTAGGCTACTGCGCTGGACCCCACTATTTTCCTTTCTTTTTTCTGTCTCCCCCTTTCTCCTTTCCTTCCCTCCTCCTTTCCTTATATTTGAAAAGTAGAATCATGGACACACACACACACACACACGAGTAGTGAGAGATATTCCACCCACTGATTCGTTCTCCAAATGCCTACCATGAGCATGAGTGGGCCAGGAGTCAGGAACTCCATCTGGGTCACACGTAGGTGGCAAGAATCCAAGCACTTGCACCATTAACCACCTCCTCCCAGGTACATTAACAGGAAGCAGGAGCAGAAATGGAGCAGCCAGAACTTGAACCAACACTAGAGCTGACACTCCTCATGGGATGCATACCTCCCCATGATGGTTCAACCCATTGAATCTGTCCCCCTCCATGTTCTCGTCTTCCACCGATTACCTTTGTAGTTCTGTAGACTCCGTAAGAAGGCATCTTCCGTATTTGCAGTTTTGCTCCATCAATGTGTCTTGATTACTGTGGCTTTAAAATGAGTCTCAAGATCAAGCAGTGTGAATTCCCTCACTTTGAGAGGCTGAGAGACAGAGAGAAGACGGACAGATTTCCATCTGCTGCTTTACTGCCCAAGTGTCTCCGATCCAACTTCCTGCTAGTGTGTGTGGTAGGCAGCAGCTGATGACCCATGTACTTGGGTTCCTGCTCCACGTGTGAAGCCTGGAGGGTGTTCTGGGCTCCTGCCTTTGGCCTGGCCCAGCTCTGGCCTTGTGGACATTGGGGGCATGAACCAGCATCGGAAGACCTCCTAGCATGGCCCTTCCTGCCTCTTTCATAGTGAATTATTCAAATCCTTTTCCATTTGTTCAGGGCAAATCATCCCATCCCCCTTTTCACAGGTCTGCCTTTTTCAGAACTGGAGTTGATTCAGTAAACTCATCATTTGATGGCGTGATTTTCAGCTACTTGGTCTACCGGGCACCTGAGGTTACAAGAAGTAAATCTTATAAGTCAAATAAAGAGGAGAAATCATGTCTTGGGCTCATCCAGGGAAGAAACAAATCTCAAGTGTTATTGTCCTGGCTGCAGGGGCGGGTGGGAAGTCCCACCTTTGGGAACAGACCCTGAGAAGGAGTCACAGACATGCGGAAAGAGGAACCCTGGACACTGAAGTCCTGAAGATTAAAAAGGTTTTTGATTTGTTTTCCTTTTGCTCTTAAGCATACATGCAAATCATTTCAAGAAGTTTCTTTTCAACATCCCAGCCTCAGGGACTCATTTGGCATGTCCACAGCAAGAGGTCTCTGATACAGGCTCAGCCTGCTGGAGACAGGAATCAGGCACGTGCACAGGCAATGCACCCCAGATCTGGTACCTTTAGAAGAAGCCTTCTGGGGGACATGGCATTTGAAGTGAGCGGCCTTGAAAGAAGGAAGGGTAGGTGTTTCAGACAGAACGAACCACAGCTGGGGAACAGAAGATGACAGCTGGGAGGGAAAAAGAAACGTTTATAGGGAGTGATCAAAGTGGCAGGTAAGGCTGCAAAATTATTCCGGGAGGTTGGGATAATTTAGAAGTCATAGAGAGGACCCAGTGTGATGGCTTTGTAGCTAAATCCTCACCTTGCATGTGCCAGAATTCCATATGGGCACTGGGGGTGTCCTGGCTGCTTCGCTTTCCATCCAGCTCCCTGCTTGTGGCCTGGGAAAGCAGTAGAGGATGTCCCAAAGCCTTGGGACCTGCACCTGTGTGGGAGACCCAGAAGAAGCTCCTGGCTCCTGGCTTCAGATCATCTCAGCTTCAGCCATTGTGGCCACTTGGGGAGTGAACCAGAGGATGGAAGATCTTTCTCTCCTTCTCTCCTCTGTAAATCTGATCTGCCTTTCCAATAAAAATAAAATAAATCTTAAAAAAAAAATAAGAAGTCATAGGGATTCAAGGCAAGGGATCCAGCAATTAAATCAACATTTAATTTCTTCTTCTCCTCCTTCTTTTTTAAAGGCTGTTGAGCTTTCTAGGCCATTTCGGCGCAGGTGGGCAGTGACCCGTGCAAGGTGAGAAGATGGATCACCACAAGAAGGGCTCTGTTTACCCACAAGCACCCTGACAAGCTGTAGTGATGGAAGACGAGACACAGGTAGGATGTCAGGTGCAGGAGGCCGCAGCCACCCCGGCAGCACTTCTCTTACTTCTCTGCCTTCTTTGTGGCACTTCTGCAACCCCATGACTGCTCTGTTGTCTGTGTGAATGACACTCATGCCTAGATCTTCTCAAGGTGTCGCTGGGACAGGTGACTGTAGCTACCAAGACTCATCCAAGTGGCTTCAAATCCAGGATCCAACACTGGAAGAGGAGTAGGGGTGTTGGAGTTTGTGAGCTGAAGCCTTAAAATGTTATTAGCATCTCCCTGTCATTCAAAACTCCGCCAAGTCCTTTCTTCTCAAAAAATGTATCTCACAAATAGTGTGTTCACTCAAGGTTCTTAGAAAAATAGACTTCTGATAGGAGGATGCTACTAAAAAAAAAAAAGTGTAAGATGAGAAGGAAGGGGCTGGTGATTGGCAGAGGCTCTGAGGCTGCTTTGTATACCTGAGCCTCTTATTGGAATGCCTGGCTTTCACTCCTGTTCCCCACCTTGATTTTAGTTTCTTGTTAATGTAGAGCCCGGATGTCCAATCCAGTGGCTCAGCTCCCAAATTTTTGCAAGACATGGTGTTGGGCCAGTATGAAACTAGGAACTGCAAACTCCAGTCGAGATCTCCCATACGTGTGGCAGGGATCCAAGTACTTGAATTATTACCTGCTGCCTCCTGGGTTACACATTAGCAGGCAGTTGGGATTGGGATTGGAGCTGAGACTCAAACCCAGGCATCCCGATGTGGAATGTGGGTGTTCTGAGTGCTGTCGAACTGCTGCACCACAGCTGAGGGCTAATGTGGTGGTGTAGACAGTTACACCGCCACTTGCAGGGTTGACATCCCACTTCTGGGCTGGCTCCTCCACTTCTGATCCCAGCTCCTTACTAATACACAAGGGAACGTAATGGATGATGGCTCAAAGGCTTGGACTCTTGCTGCTCCCCTGGGAAACTTAAATGGAATTCCAGCTTCCCGGCTTCAGGTGTGGCCACTGCAGCCAGCTGGAGAATGAACCAGCAGATGGAAAATCACTCTCTCCATCACTCTGCCTGTCAAATAAGTAAGTAAATCAATAGAAACCTGCTCTATCAAATCCCCACTCATGTAATCTTCTTTCATAGGAAGAAAATCAGCTTCCTTCACGAGTGTCAGGGGCAGATGATATCTCTGAGAATTACTCTCCAAATGTAAAAAAACCCTTTGGCTCCATGTCACCCAGCTTCAGGATATACCATTTAGGAATGTGGCTGCACCAAATGCTTTCCACTGAAAATAGGCTTTGCGGGCCTGGCGTGATATCCTGGCAGCTAAAGTCCTCAGCTTGAATGCACCAGGATCCCATATGGGCACCAGTTCTAATCCTAGTGGCCCCGCTTCCCATCCAGCTCCCTGCTTGTGGTCTCTCTCTCTCTCTCCTGGCTTCTGGCTTCGGATTGGCTCAGCTTCAGCCATGGTGGCAGCTTGGGGAGTGAATCATCGGACAGAAAATCTTCCTCTGTGTCTCTCCTCCTCTCTATCGATATCTGCCTTTCCAATAAAAATAAGTAAAGATTTAAAGAGAGAGAGAAGAGAGAGAATAGGCATTTTGGCTTTTCCTTGCTCGGCCAGCATGTGCTGGCCCTGCTCGGGGGTCCATGCCATGCTAAGCACCAGATAACTCAGAAGTCACATGACTGTGAGAAGACACTACATCAGCACGGGGAGTCCAGGCAGGGTGTCCATCAAGGCCACCAACTGACAGAGAATTTCAGCAAGGACAGGACCAGGAGCAAATCTATAGGATCCATGGAAACCCTTGAGAGAAAATGCTAAGTATTTTTCTCATTTTTTTTTCTTTTAAAGATTTATTTATTTGAAAGGCAGAGCTAGAGAGAGAGATAGTTGGTTCACTCCATAAATGGCTACAACAGCCAGGTCTGGGCCAGGCCAAAGCCAGGAGCTTCCTCCAGGTCTCCTATGTGGGTGCAGGGGCAAGGGCTTGGGCCATCCTCCACTGCTTTCCAGGCTCATTAGCAGGAAGCTAGATTGTAAGCGGAGCAGCTGGGATTCGAACCAGTGACCATATTGGGTGTTAGTGCTACAGGTGAGGTTTAACTTGCTATGCCTGATGCCAGTCCCGTTTCTCTCAATTTCTAAAACAACAATGTGTGGTTAATACCCCAAGATGCAAGAGAACTACCTTTGCTGAGAGTCCTAGCCCCACAGGCGGGCTTCCTCAGCTTCCCAGCAAGGTGAGTAGCAGAGGAAAGCCTATTTAGATGACAAATGTCCTTCAGAGGAGCCGACTGCCCCTCCTGTACAGGGAACTGATTCTGTTGTCCCCATACCTCTTGCCGCTGCTGTCCTGCGCTGGATAACAGCACCTTTATCTCCTGATAGCACCCGAGGTCTGAAGAGTCCGAGAACCTCTGTGAATGCAAGCAGAAGAGCAGATGTTGCAGCCAGGAGTCACACACATCCTCTCTGCTCTTAGCAATCTAATAATCCATCGCCTGCAATGCTGGCATCCCACACGAGCACCAGCTGCTCTGCTTCCGACCCAGCTCCCCGCTAGTGTGCCCTGGGAAGGCACTGGAAGATGACCCGAGTGCCAGTTCCTGACACCCATGTGGAGACCAGGGTGAAGCTGCTGGCTCCTGGCTTCAGCCTAGCCCAACCCTGGCTGTGGAGGTTATTTGGGAAGTGAACTAGTGAATACACAACCTCTCTCTCTTCCTGTCTGCAACTCTGTCTTTCAAATAAGTAAATATATTTTTTTCTTTTTTAAAGAAAGAAGGTCTTTAGTCTACGTTTAACCACTGTGCTCTTGTCAAGCATGGAAAAGCGTCAGGTTTCCCCCAGTCTGCAAATCAAAGAGCTGTACAGCCGCATTCCCAGCCTGTAGCCAGCCAGATCCACAGGAGTAGCTTGAATCAGTGTCACCTTCCAGGTGACAGCTTGGCTTCTTTCTTGGGTTAGTGATTTGTACAGTTAGCATGAAAGTGCTTTTGGCTTGAACCTTGGCAGGGTGGAGCAAGGATTCCTGGGGTAGTGGCTTTGTGGCCCCGTGATGATGAATCTGGCATTAACGGGACCCCTAGGCCAGGCAGGAGGGGGTGGCACAAAGGTGCACCATGAGAACATCTCAGGTTTTACCGTCTCGTTTGTCATGAAGTCTTGGGAAGGAAACAAAAGAAAAGATGAAGTGGCAGGGCTCATCTCCAGCAGCCTTTGCCCTCAGCCGGCCGAGCTGCTCATGTGTGTCATCTGCAGGGTCTGCCTTGTGTGACGGAGAAAGCATGTAGAGGGAGGATGTGGGTGGAGAGTGAAGTGAAATACTGTGACTGTAATGAATATGACCTTGTCCAGGATTTCCAGTAGTGGAAAAATGTTGCGCTTCAATTCTGGCACCAAAGGTCTTACACTTGACTGATACTAAAACACTGACCTTGGGTGCCTCCGCTAGCCTGTCTCAGCACCCGGATTCCTTGGTCTTTATTATTGGAAGTCTCTCTGGAAGCAATCCCTGGAGTTCCTCGGAGTTTAGGCAAGGGCAGCTGATGACTGCTGCGGTAGTTTGAGTAAGGGCTGTGGAGGGTAGATTTTCACTGCCCAGGAAGTGAGTTAAGATGTCCAGGGGGGAAAAACAAACACTTCACACTTCAAGGTGGACTGAAATTTCTCTCTTGCCCTGCCGGCCTTCTCCCATGACCCACAGGGCCATGTGATGCACCTCACCCAAAGTACAGATCAAAGGGAAAAGGTGACTTTTGACAGAAACTGACCAGTCCAGTTGTCTAATTATCTCTGCATGTGAAAGGCCACATCTTACTTGGCTTGTCTGTCAGTACGGGCAGGTGGTTGTTTAGGACCGTGGCTTTTAGCTTCCGGGATAGATTTATGCTTCCCGATAGACTAAGCGGGCCAATGGCAGAAAACTCTGGAATTGTCCATATTGGCATGATCCTTATGGACCAAAATTTTTAGGCGGGTGAAATGTAAGCCTAATTTTTTCCACCTAAAATTTGATAGTTAGGCGAAAGAAGAAAAAAAAAGTTCTACTTTGCAATGTTAAAGGAATGAACCTAGAAAGTTCTCTGGTAGTGTTCCTGAGCATTCTCTGGGCTGGCTCCACGTTTTAAGTACATGAGGCATTTTGGTAAACACAATCCTGTTCGAAGGCCAAGTTTACATCTCCATGAACAGCAGGCCAAAGTCACGAAAGCGTGGGATTTTTCTTGTTTTGTTTTCCTTTTGTTTTGTTTTTAAGACTTACTTATCGTGTCTGGCATTGTAGCAAAGAGAGTAAAACTGCCATCTTAATGCTGGTATTGCAAATGAGTTCTGGTTCGAGACTTAGCTGTTCCACTTACAATCCAGATCCAGCTTATGGCCTGCAAAAAGCAATCAAAGTTGGCCCAAGTGTTTGGGTCTCTGTACCCACATGGGAGCTCTGGATGAAGCACTGGGCTACTGCCTTTGGTCTGACCCAGCCTCGGCCATTGTGGCCACTTGTGGGAGTAAAACAGTGGACAGAAGATTTTTCCACCAGACCCAAGCATTGACCTTTTCAAAAACATTTCAATTGGGCTGACATTAAGTGAAATAACCTTCATATTCTACTTCATCTATTGACTGGGAAGACTGAGTATGCTAGTCTTTGTGACTAGAGTGACTCACGGAGAGAGATCATTTATCCGTTAGTTCATTCCCCAAATGTCCGTGATAGCCACGACTGGTCAGACAGAAGCCCGGAGCCTGGACCTTCATCTGCATCTCCCAGGTGGGAGGCAGGGACCCAGATACTTGGCCCATCAGTCGTTGCCTTCCCAGATGTGTTAGCAGGATGCTGACTCTGAAGTAGTGTACCTAGAACTTGAACTGGCTCTTGGATATACAATGTAGGTCTCCTAAACAGCAGCTTAGTTTGCTGCACCACAACTCCGTCCTCATACTTTTGTGAAGTTGAGGATGGCGAGAATTGTGCCGTTAGATAGCATTTCAACGTCCAAGCTGGATACGTTGCTGAAGTGAAAAGAGAAACCGCATGGTGTGTGAGATTATACATGCAGAACCCACACATTTTGTTCAGCCAGCTATGCAGCGCGGCGACCAAGAACGTGACACTGGACCCCCAGAGAGCCCGTGTCTGAATTCTGCCTCTGTTACTGTTGTGGTTAGTATGGTGAAGTGGACTTTGCTGTGGGTGGATTCTTCCGACCCTTTCTGGCCCAGGATCAATGCTCTTAGATGTCTGCTGTGGTTTCTATGAAGCAGGAGTTGGGGAGGACTGACTGACTGCAGGACATCTGCAGAACAAACAACTCAGCATCTGCCTCGTGCTCTCCTGTGAGCTTCAGGGCGCGCTGAAGCCAGGGAGTATCAGTTATTTCAGGCAGAACAAATAAGCCTCCCTAAGTAGGGGCCTTAGTAGCAGTAGCCTTGGAAATGCGTCCCCTGAAGGGCTTTCTCAGTTACAGAACACATTGGATTTTTTTTTTTTAAGATTTATTTTAGGGGCCCGGCGGCGTGGCGCAGTGGTTAAGGTCCTCGCCTTGCACACCCGGGATCCCATATGGGCGCCGGTTCTAATCCCGGCAGCCCTGCTTCCCTTCCAGCTCCCTGCCTGTGGCCCGGGAAAGCAGTCGAGGACGGCCCAAAGCTTTGGGACCCTGCACCCACGTGGGAGACCAGAAGAGGCTCCTGGCTTCTGATCGGCATAGCAATGGCCGTTGCGGTCACTTGGGGAGTGAATCATCGATTTATTTTATTTTTTATTGGAAAGGCGGATATACAGAGAGGAGGAAAGACAGAGATTTTCTGTCTGATGATTTACTCTCGATGTGACTGCAACAGTCAGTGCTGTGCCGATCCGAAGCCAGGAGCCAGGAACTTCTTCCAGGGTGCAGGGTCCTAAGGCTTTGAGGTGTCCTTGACTGCCTTCCCAGGCCACAAGCAGGGAGCTGGATGGGAAGCAGGGCTGCCGGGATTAGAACCGATATCCATATGGGATCTTGGGGTGTTCAAGGTGAAGACTTTAGCCACTAGGCCACTGTGCTGGGCCCTTTTTCTTTCCTCTTTTTTTTTTTTTTTTAAGACATTTATTTGTTTTATAAGAAAGGCAGATATACAGAGAGGATCTTCCATCTGATTATTCATTCCCCAAGTGGCCGCAATGGCCAGAACTGTACCAATCCGAAGCCAGGAGCCTGGAACCTCTTCTGGGTCTCCCACACAGGTGCAGGGTCCCAAGGCCTTGAGCCATTCTTGACTGCTTTCCCAGGCCACAAGCAATTAACTGGATGGGAAGCAGGGCTGCCAGGATTAGAACTGGTGACCATATGAGGTCCCGGGTATGCAAGGTGAGGACTTTAGTGGCATATCAGAAGGCCTGTTAGGAGTGAGAGGAGTTGAGGGGGCACAGGATGGAGGGCAGAGCCCCAGAAGAACCCTAGGGATAGGCTGAAGAGGAGGAAAGTGCATGTGAGACCATAATGATTACTTGGATGGTTCCCGAAGCCCAAGGTCTTGGGCAGATATGTGTTTTCCTTCATAATGAAGAGGTAGAACAAACTGTGGGAAGTGGAGCTTACTTTGTCACCTGGCAGTTTAATAAGAATTACAATGTACTGTGTAATGCATTTTTCAAAAAATGCATACAGTTGGCTTTTTTCATTTTTGGGAGAGAAGACAGGAAGAATGGCGTTTTTTTTACAATGACTTAAGTGCTTTTTCTGTATTGCCTCTAGTCTGTTCTACTACCTTGTAAGGTAGGTATTTTTCTCTGTTTTTTTTCAGTAAGAAGACATGCAGCTAAACACCTTGCCTGGGAATCACCTTAACAAAGGTGGAGTGCTGAGTATACACCCAGGTGTGTGTGTGAACAGGTCAAGGGTGCTTACCCAAGACTCAGTCACCCCTCTGGAGAGACAGAGGAAAATCTTCTGCCCATTGATTCACTCCCCAAGTGGCCACAATAGCCAGAGCTGTCTTGATCCAAAGCCAGAAGCCCGGAGCCTCTCTTGGGTCTCCAGTATGGGTACAGGGTCTCAAGGCTTTGGGCCATCCTTCACTGCTTTCCCAGGCCACAAGCAGGGAGCTGGGTGGGAAGTGGGGCCACTGAAAGTAGAACCGGCACCCATGTGGCATCCTGACGGGTGCAAGATGAGGACTTAGTCACTAGGTTACCACGCCAGGCCCTGCAGTATATGTTCACTTCCCAGTATGCTAATCTCCACTATACAGTTCATCTATGAGAATATATGTAAGATTCATGGACCACACTTACACGTCCACCCTCTCATCCCCAAATACTTTGTGAACAAAACATTTGCCTTTTTCTCCACCGCCCCTGCCAGGGGTGTCTTAGGAGGTGTGGAGGGGCTGACCCCAGAGTGACTGGCTGATCTGTCAACGCGATTCCTGGGGGAAGATGCTGCTCTCTGCACTTCATTCCAATGTGATGGCATGAAGGGAGATTCTGGCGTAGATTACACCTGCAGTGCCAGGTCAGGCCAGCAGGGAGGTGGGGCTGTGACTTACTGATCACCTTGCCCTTTCAATATCTCAATGGACTGACCCATCCCTGACCCTGTCCCAAAAAGCATCTGAAAGATTTTAGGAAAATTGACAGAGGAACAAGGGGGCAAATTAAGCTCCGCTAATGTTGCAGTAACTGTGAGGAGCTTTTAGGGGCAATAGCTTTCTTCAAATTCTTTTGGGTGTAGACTCTTCACAGTCATCACAGCCACCCTCATCGTCAACAGTGCTGTTGACAGCACTCAGTGGTGAATGAACACTCCCAGGACTCATGATAGATTTTGTTTAATGGAAAAGAGACTCTAAGGGCTATTAGTTTCCATTCTGTTTCCAGACTTTCGAGGATTTTTTTTAATCCAGCCATCCCCAAGGTGTCAACATTTTCTTTTCATTTCTTTACTCCTGACAGGGACATCCTCAGTTTGTCCAAGGATCCATCTTATTTTCTTCAAAGATGAGCTGGTCTCTCCTGGCACATGTAATAACCCTAACTGCTGAGTCAGTTGCTGATCATGTAGGTTTAGGTGGCTGCGGATGCCCGTTACTTCAGGCGAAGCCATAGCAAGCCAATCCGTGCCTAACCGCACAGGTGAATGAGCTCTGATGTAATATTGACCACACACCCCCGGAAGAGCAATTGCTCAGTCCGAGAGTACAGCAGATATCCCCAGTTGCTTTCAAAAAGTATGTGAATCGCTCACTCAGTGATATTATTATCCCTGTTTTCAACAACAACAAAAAAAAATAGAATACAGATATACGTAACATACGGTGTCTACCAGAGGAAGTGAATGTGACAACATGTTAAAACATGCTCAGTTTTAAAATTAAAAAGTAAACTTAAAGAACAACAAAAAAATGAAGAAAATGCTTTTGAACCTTGCTGAAAGAACTGAGGTTTTTCTAGACAAAATGAAACGAGCCATAGGTCGCAGTTTGAGTTCTGTCCTCCAGCTGCAGTGGTAACATCTTCCACAGCAGAATCTTTTTTGGATTTTTTTTGTTGTTGTTGTTCTGATTTGGTTCTCATCTCCTTTTATGGAGAATTTGTTCCCTTTCTTTTGAAGAAATCTGACAAAATAAAATAGGACAGTTACGGCACCAACCATGGTTTCGCAGGCACCAACCATGACAGCCTGACAAAGGGGTTAGTTGTGACTTTGACTAGACAATTTGGAAAGCAATTATGATACTGAAGCATTCGGATTTTCCACAAGATGCCAATGTTTTCCATGCAGTTTGGGTGATGGTTTGAGTCCCAGCTATTCCTTTCTTCCTTTCTTCTTCCCTTCCTTCCTTCCTTCCTTTTTTTAAAAAAAGACTTATTTATTTTTATTGAAAGGCAGATATACAGAGAATAGGAGAGACAGAGAGGAAGATCTTCTGTGCAATGGTTCACTCCCCAAGTGACCGCAGTGGGTGGAGCTGAGCCAGTCCGAAGCCAGGAGCCAGGAGCTCTTCCAGGTCTCCCACGCAGGTGCAGGGTCTCAAGGCTTTGAGCCGTCTTCAACTGCTTTCCCAGGCCACAAGCAAAGAGCTGGATGGGAAGCAGGGCCACCAGGACTAGAACCAGTGTTCATATGGGATCCAGGGCATGCAAGGCAAGGACTTTAACCACTACACTATCATGCCAGGCCCCTTCCTTCCTTTCTTTTTCACAAGATTTACTTATTTTTATTGGAAAGACAGATCAAATTTACAGAGAGGAGACACAGAAACTTCCATGTGCTGGTTCACTTCCTAAATGGCCGTAACAGCCAGAGCTGAGTCAATCTGAGTCAGTCAGCCTTTGGGGTATCCCCTAGTTTTCCCAGGCCATAAGCAGGGAGCTGCATGGAAAGTGACTGGCACTCATATGGGATCCTGGCACTTGCAAGGTGCCCTCAGTTGGCCCTCAGCTGCTCTACTCCCAGTCCAGCTCCCTGTTTATTGCCTGGGAGGGCAGTGGAGGATGGCTCAAGTTCTTGGGCCTCTGCACCCACATGGGAGACCAGGAGGAAGCTTCTGGCTCCTGGCTTCGGATTGGCTCAGCTCTGGCCATTTCAGCCATTTGTGCAATGAATCAGCAGATGGAAGACCTCTCTCTAGCTCTCCCTCTCTCTCTAACTCTGCCTTTCCATAAAAATGAAATAAATAGTAAAAAATAAAAATGAACATGGTCTCTGAGCCACGGCAGCTGAGGCTGGATGGTTCATTTTATGTGTGACTTTACTGGGTTAAGGGATGCTCAGGAAGAGGGTAAAACTGCTCCCCATGTGTCTGTGAGCGTGTTTCCAGAAGTGATTAGCTCTTGGATTGGTGGGCTAATAAACAAGATCTGTTTTCCCAATGTTGTGGGTCATCCAATCTGAGAGCCCAAATGGAACCAAACAGCACAGGAGGGTGGCTTTGTTCTCCGTTGAGCTGAGACATGCTTCATTGGCTGCACTTGGACGTCGGTGTTCATGGGTCTCATGGCTTTAGATTAAGGGTAAATTGTACCCCCAGCATTCCTGGTGCTGCAGCTTGCAGATGGTAAATGATGCACTTTCTCTATAATCAAGTCAACCAATTGCTTTTTGGTTTCAGAAGAGTTGTAAATTTCAAAAACAAAGACTGCGAATTTCTACAGTCTTCATATAACCCACATTCCTATTCCCCTGCTATGAATATATTAGTAAGATTATTTGTCACGCCCAATAAACCACACTCAGCTTCTCCTTTGACTGTCACCTCATGTTACTATGATGTCTTTGTCATAGTGAATAAACCACACTATCAGTGACAGAAGCCAGGTACAGGAGAGCGCAGCCACACACAACAGCTTCACCTAGCCAAGGAGTTTTGAAAAGACCTACATCAATCTTTTAAATGGGGTGAAAGGAAAAGGGGCACAATGACGGAGCATTAAGTCCAATCTGGGCACAGACCTTTCTTCTTTTTATTATTTTTTTTAAATGTGTATTTGTTATTAAAAGGCAGATTTATAGAGACAAGGAGATACAGAGAGAAAGATCTTCTATCCACTGGTTCATTTCCCAAATGGCCACAACAGCCATAGCTGAGCCGACTCAAAACCAGGAGTCAGGAGCTTCTTCAGGATCTCCCACATGGGTGCAGGGTCCCAAGGCTTTGGGCCGTCCTCTACTGCTTTCCTAGGCCACAAGAAGGGAACTGGATGGGAAGTGGGACACTGGTGGTACCCTTAAGGGATCCTGGCGCTTAGAGGGAGAGGATTGGCCAACTGAGCCATCCCACCAGCTTCCAAATGAATAAAATCTTAAAGAAACACACTTTCTGGACTTGGCAGAGAAGCTTACTGCTGGGTAGGTTCCAGACCTGCCTCTACATCCCAGGGCGGTAGTAGATCCCCGGGTTTGGATGTGAATCCCAGGCAAAGGTGAAATGTAGGGACTCTGGGCTGCCCTGGAAGATCCAGCTGCTTCCTGTGGAAATGGACCACCAAGCCTGTGTGAGGGGCAGGTGTGTTATCCAGGTGGGAACGGATTTCTGGGAAACACAGAAGCATCCTCGGTTTCAGAGCTGTCCACGTGAGCTGTGGACCCAAGGTACTGGCTGCTGGGGTCAGTTCCGTACTCATTCTCTCCTGCCCTGCCTGCTGCATCCTGAATTAACTGACAGATCTGATTCTGTTTGTTTGTTTGTCCTTCACCTAGATAGGCTTCTCTTGCTGACCCGGCTCTCCCTGGGGCGGAGGCTTGGGCATTTGGGAAGGGGAAGGCCGAGTTTTGCTGAGCCCACAGGCTCCCAGCAAGACAGCGCTGCTCCCAGCGCACAGCCCAGGAGTAGGCTTTGTAGTGTGTGCTGGCTGTTTGTGTTTCGGGCCTCTAGAAGGGAAAGCTTGCTCCTAATTAAAGGCGTAAATGCCTTAATCCCTGGCCTGAGGGCTTCCCATAGCACGCATTAGCTGTATTAGGAAGGAAATGGATTGTAATCCCTTTAATATAAGCCTGGAGGAACTTGGGGGCTTCTGGTTTGGGAGAAGAATTTCCTCCTGTGATTTAACAATATTAACATGCTGAATTTGCATAAAGAGAAGCCCAGGGACCCAGCATCTCCCCCAGCTCTGGTGGCACTCTCAGGGAGGGTCTTGGGGAACATTCCCAGACAGCGTAAGGTGCTGGGTGATCCCTGCTTCACTTTTGCTCCTTTGGTCTCTGCATCCAGCCCTGTGCCTGTCAATGGGGCTGTTTCATCTATACGAAAATGCTGGCTGAAAGGCAGAGATGCTCACTAAGAAAGAAGGAATGAAAGGCCTTGGGTTGTCTCTTGTTTAGCAGTCACTCTTGGTTCCCTGGATCCTGTCCATTCGTCTTTTCTTGGTTCCTCTTCCAGGGCGTTGATTGTATGGTAACCTTGCCTCCAAAGACAGACTCCTCTCAGTAATGCAGTTGTGTTTATCTTACCCATCATTTAAACCCAAAACTTGTGTGTGATTGAAACCAAGGGCCAATACGGGATTTGCTAACTGGTTTATTTTTCATCTCTTACAAATGTAGAAAAGATTTTGCCCTGCATATGGCTGAAGCAGACAGGAGTCTTGGAAAAGCTACAGGAGTGCTGTATTTCGGAAACATGGCATGCATCATCCTGCAGATGCTTAGCAGTTGGTCCATGGTTTCATTTTGCAAGATTTCATTGTGAAGCTTAGTTTGGGGTAGAGGAAGGAAACACCCAGTGTTTCACATTTTTAAAAAAGAATTATTTATTTTTTTATTACAAAGCCAGATACACAAAGAGGAGAGACAGGAAGATCTTCTGTCCAATGATTCACTCCCCAAGCTGCCACAGAGGCCAGTGCTGTGTCAATCTGAAGTCAGGAGCCAGTTCTTCCTTCAGGTCTTCCATGTGGGTGCAGGGTCCCAAAGCTTTGGGCTATCTTCAACTGCTTTCCCAGGCCAAAAGCAGGGAGCTAGATGGGAAGTGGAGTTGCCGGGATTAGAACTGGCACCCATATGGGATTCTGGCACGTGCAAGGTGAGGACATTAACCACTACGCTGTCGTGCCAGGTCTGTGTTTCACATTTTTAAATGTAATTTATTGTATTTATTTGAAAGGCAGAGTTAGAGATTTTTCTGTTGACTAGTTAGTCCCCAAGTGGCCACAATGGTTCAGGCCAGTGCATGCCAAGCCAGCAGTCCAGAACTCTTATCAGGGTCTCCCACATGGGTGGCAGGGGGCTCCAGTATTTGGGCAGTCTTCCACTGCCTGGTGGCCTTGGACAAGCAGAGGAAGGTGTTGTAAGTGCTGGGACTCTGAACACACAAGGGAGACCCAGGTGAAGCTCCTGGCTCCTGGCTTTGGCCTGGCCTGGCCCTGGCAGTTATGTAGCCATTTAGGGAGTGAATCAGTGCATTGAAGATCTTTTTGTCTTTTTCTCTCTGTAATTTTTTTTCAAGATTTGTTTTTATTGGAAAGTCAGATATACAGAGAGGAGGAGAGACAGAGAGGAAGATCTTCCATCCAATCATTCACTCCTCAAGGGGTCACAATGGCCAGAACTGAGCCAATCCGAAGCCAGGAGCTTCTTCCAGGTCTCCAGGCAGGTGCAGGGTCCCAAGGCGTTGGGCCATCTTCCACTGCTTTCCCAGGCCGCAAACAGGGAGCTGGATGGGAAGTGGAGCAACTGGAACACGAACTGGTGACCATATGGGATTCTGGCACTTGCAGGGAGAGGACTTAGCCATTGAGCCTTTGTTCAGGGCCCTATGGGTTTTTATTTCTCCATGTCCTCAGCATCACTTGTTACTTTCCAGTTTTTAATAGTAGCTACCCTGACACACATGAAAAAGGGTAGGATTTTGACACATTGGAGGAGCCGGGTTTGTAGCAGCTGAAGCCTTGAGGAGCTGTGGTAGAAGGTGGATTTAGTCACAGCCCACTTCTGTTTTCCTCCCTCTCCTGGAAATAGATTCTATGCAGTATTGGAAAGCACCTGCCCCTGATGCTATTCAGTGTTACCAAGGTTCCTGGGGGTAGACCAGGGACATGGGAATTGACCAGCAGGTGGGTTGACCAGCCACTCACATCACAATGTGCCAGAGCCTGTGACCCACACTGTGTCTCCTACCACATAGACCAGGGCGCATCTCAGTCAGGTGTGGGTGGGAGGGTGCTCACTCCACGCAGCAGGGACACCTGGAGCATCATCATGCCTTGGCAGAATATAAGGTAGGCTCTGTGTGTCGGGACTGTTCCCCAGCCCAGGAGAGAAGCAGTATGTGTGTGGAGATGGGACACAGGAGCTGGTTGAGGTCTGACCACCACCTTGTTGAGCCATAGTTGGCTGAACAGAGCAGGCTTCAGGGAAGGGTCCCCTGGGGAATGAAAGGGAATCCTCATCACGAACTTGAGGTTCCGTGCAGAACAGAGTAAGGCTTCTCCCGGAGCTTCTGGCTTGAAGGTGATGGGTGGTGTTGGATCTAGATGATAGTATTATCTAATTACTAGGACTACAGGGCCTCATAACTTTCTTCACTTCCACCACTCTCTTCCTGCTGAGTCCTAAGTCTCGGCCTTGCTTTGAAGCAGAGCTGGGGTCAGGTCATTGGAACCTGTGTGTGGGAGCCAGCTCATGCTGGCACACGAGAGCCCTGTCCATGCGGATTTCTGAACACAACTCTGTGTCCCTGACTTATCAATAGCTTTTGGAAATGGGCCATTGTGGAAGTATTTACACGTTGGTAACTGCTATAAGCCTGCCTGGATCTTTCACCAGGACAACCCCTGTCCACCAGCACATCTGTCCTGGAGCCACCACCAAGTGCTGAACGATGGAGTAATGTGCCTGATGGGAAGACTAGACTCTGGGAGCCTGGGATAGCTGTTCTTGGTTGGTGCAGGTGTGGGGTTAGTGATTGCTTCTCCTGCCTGGAGCAGTGCAGGGCTAATCACCCTGTCTGTCTAGGTCCTGTGCCTCGCCGCGTGTGTTGTACCCTGGACAGGTGAGTGATACTGGTTTCTGTCCTTTGTCACCAACTCAGTGGACACAAGGGAGGTCTAGGCTCTTTGGGGCTGCCTCTGACTTTTTTTTTTATAAGGACAACTAAATATCTACAGTTTTCCTGGTACGTATTCATGCAGCATGTATTGATTAGGCACCCACTGTATACCCAGCATCAACTCGGGCTTTGGGATTTTGGAAGTTCTGAGTGTGCTTGCTTCAAGTCCATCACAATGCATCCTCTGCCACAGAGGGCTGTCCATTGTGCTGTGAAAGTAGAAGACAGAGGGTGTAATTTTTAGGATGTTTTGGGGAAATGACAATATGACATTTCATTTGGGTCTTGGAGGACGCATAGGAGATGGTTGTTCTGTGAGAAATGCAGCCAGCGTTTCCACCAGGAGTAGGGACAAGTATGGGGCCTTGTGGCGAATATGAAGAAGTGAGGCTGAAATGCAGAGGGCCTGGATCAGAGGCAGGGGTGAGATGCTACAGGTGGGTAGAAGTCAGCTCATGTCAGGCCCTCAAGTTAGCCCTGTCCTGCAGACAAGGAGACACCATAGGGTCGGTTGGTGTCTTTAAGCAGAAGAATGGCAAGACAAGGTCTCTTGTTTTGCATTCTCTCTTGTCCTCCAGGTCCCTGTGGAGTTAGACATGTACCAAAGCTCTTACATGATTGACTATAAGCCCTACGGGAAGCACAAATACTCCATGGTCACACCGCAGGAGGTAGGAATGCATTCCATCCTCTGTTCAGTTACCCACTGAACTCCTCTTCACTTCAGTTTCGTTGTGAGTATGGACATTGTGGCACTTGCTTATGACAACATGCATCGCCAGGATGTTAAAGGACTTATTATTATTATTGTTAATTTAATTGAAAGCAAGAGTGACACACAGAGAGAGGTAGAGACAGAGAGGTCTCTGCTATTTGCTAATTCACTCCCCCAAATGCTGCAACAACCAGGGTGGGCCTATCAGATCTAGGAGCTAGGAGCTCTGTTAGGTCTCTCACCTAGGTGGCAAGGGCCCAGACACCGTCATCCACTACCTTCTTGGGAAGGTCAGCAGGAAGCTAGATTGGAAGCAGCATCATGGAGACATTTTCCTCTTGTTTACAGAGATTTGTTCTTCTACGAAATATCTGTTCATGTCTTTGCACATTTTTTTCTCTTGTGCTACTTTTTTACCTTATTAGTTTGTAGGACTTCTTTAAATTTTCTGGACATCTTTGGTTTGTCAGTTGTGTGAGGGAATCTTCAAAAGTTCATGGAAAATATGTATAATCATGAAGCCTTTTTTATATTTTGCCACCGAATCACTATGCTGGTCCCCAAAATAAACTTTTAAGAAATGTTTTTATTATTTAACTTCTTTATTATTATTTTATTATACAATTCCATAGTCTTTGGGATTTCCCCTTCCTCCTCTCCAAATCCCATCCTCCACTGATTCCCCTATATTATTACAATAGTATAGCTCTTTATAAACAGTTACAAGCCAATTTTTCTGCTATTTAAGTGTATCCTGAGATTTAAGTGTGGACAATGGCAGAGAGTCCAGCATCCTATTGTCAAGATGTATTTAACAGTTTCATTGGGAGTCCGTCTTTGATTTGGAAGTAGAGATGCATACTGTGTTGTATCTTCACATCTGGATATGACAGTCTCCATTACACAGTTACTATACATCTCCTTAAATGAAAAGCAATAAAACAAAATCAACAATTGCATGAAAAATAGAAAATTTACAACAACATGAAGTTAAATAACATGCTACTGAATGACCAATGTGTTGCTGAAGAAATGAAAAAGAAAATTAAAAACCATCTTGAAAACGATGCTACTGTATTACCTGTGTGTCACTGAAGAATTTAATAAGAAAAAAACTTTTCTGAAGAAATGAAAATAAAAACAAAAATGTCAAAACCCATGAAATATAGCAAAAACAGTATTGAGAGGGACATTTATGACATTAGGTGCTTACAAAAAATAGAAATCTCAAACAAATGATTTAATTATGCATCTCAGGGACTTACTAAACAAGAAAAATGAACTGGAAGTAAGAAATGATAAAAATCACAGCAAAAATAAATGGAATTGAAACTAAAAAACTATAAATTACAACAAGAAAGAGCCATTTTTTAAGAAGATGAGCGAAACAAACTTTTAGCTGGACTAGCAAAGAAATGCAAGAGAGAAAAATCAAAATAAACTTTTAATTCCATTTTACCACACTGAAGTCCGTCATAGATGTGACAAAACTTTGTGGCGAGGCCTTATCCTCAGCATGCCCATGAATGCATTTTTTTTTATAGTTTCTTAAAAATTAATTTTGGGTCCAGTGTAATGGCTCAATGGCTAAATCCTCACTTTGCAAGTGCCAGCATCCCATGTGAGTACTGGTTTGTGTCCTGGCTGCTCCACTCCCATCCAGCTCCCTGCTTATGGACTAGGAAAGCAACAGAGGACAACCCAAAACCTTGGGACCCTGCACCCACGTGGGAGACCTAGAAAAAACTACTGGCTCCTGGCTTCAGACCGACTCAGCTCTGGCCATTGCCGCCACTTAGGGAGTGAACCAGCAGATAGATCTTTCTCTCTGTTTTCCTTCTCTCTGTAAATCTGATCTGCCTTTCCAATAATAATCTTAAAAATAGATTTACTTTATTGTATTCTATTTGAAAGACAGAGTTACAGGAAGGAGAGAGAGATATATCTTCCATCCACTGGTTCATTTCTCCAGTGAACTGTTATGGCTGCTATGACCAGAGCTGAGCCAATCTGAAGCCAGGAGCAAGGAATTTCTTTTGGATCTCCCATGTGGGTGCAGGGTGCCAAGGACTTGGGACCCCTCTTAATATTTTGAAGGCATATTTAATTACTTGAAAAAGCAGAATTAGGCCAGGGAAGAGATGTCACCTCTTGGCTTGTTCCCCAAATGACTGAAGCCACGAGGCCAAGGACTCTAAGTCCCCACTTGGGTGGCAGGGACCCATAACCTTGGGACGTTTGCTACTTCCTTAGTGCATCAGCAGGGCAGCTTGGACCTGACCCAGTACTCAGCCCAAGAAGTGGCCCAACTTGTTACACCATGACCCTAGCCTCTAATTTATCATTTTAATATGCCACATTTTTTATGTAGCCTTTCCATTATGACTGCCTCTTTGTAAATCTAAGCTATCCCTTTCTATCACTAAAAACAAAATAGAACACTTTGATTTTCTGCAAAATGGAACACTTTGGGACTGTTGAGGTGGCTCAACAGATTAATCCTCTGTCCTTCAGCGCTGGCATACCCTGTGGGTGCCAGTTCTAATCCCAGCAGTTCCACTTTCTATCCAGCTCTCTGCTTATGGCCTGGGTAGACAGTGGAGGGTGGATCACACACTCTACATGGGAGAACTCAGGGGAATTCCTGGCTCCTGGCTTCAAATCAATTCAACTCTGGCCTTTGTGGCCACTGGGGGAGTGAACCAGCTCATGGAAGACTTTTCTCTCTGTCTCTCCTCCCTCTGTAAATGTGCCTTTCAAATTAAAAAAAAAAAAAAAAAAGATCTTAAAAATGCAAAAAGGTAACACTTTCCTGAGATAATATGATTTAACACATAAGCTGAGGCAAGGAGATAGACACTTAGAAATTTGTCTGAAAATATTTCTGAAAAGATGTGAAAACAAGAGTAGTTGCTTCTGGAGTTGATATCTGAGAGAGGAGAGTGGGAAAGACATGGACTTTTCCTCGATAGTTTTTTTTTTGTTTTTTTTTTGCATTATTTTAGGATTTATCATGTCAGTTACCACTTGGAAGCTAACTGAGATCTTCCATGGGAGGGAAGGTGTACTCCGCCTGGGCTACGCCCCCGGGAAGCTGCATCATCCGCCTGCTCTCCCGGCCCCTGCTCACATGTGCTCTGTCTCCACAGCAGGTGAAGCTTGAAGCCCAACTCCGGGACCAGGAATTTTCCAGGCCCACTCCCAGCCCCAACCCCAAGCTGTCCGATGGATACTCTGCCTTCAAAAGATCCCACATGACGGCCAAAGACCTGGGACTCCCAGGATTCTTCCCAGCCCAGGACCCTGGGACCACGGGGGAGGATGAGAACAGGTTCACCAGCACCCACCCTCACACCTACCCCGCCCCCCACACTCTGTACCTGGCCCCTGGTGACCCCAACAGGCTTCACCAGGGCGCAGACTTCCCGTGCCTGCTGGAGCCCGAGCAGCAGCCTGCTGCAGAGGAGGGCACCGGCTACCTTCTCCTGCCGGGGTGCCCCTGCACTCGCCACCCGACAGTCAAGGTCCCTGTTTTGTACCGGTGGGGACCTTTGCTGCCATTTTACCAGTAGGGAGGGAGCGAAGACCTTCCAAGAGCAGTTCCAAAGGCACAGGGCACGGTCATATCTCCCTGTCCTGCTCCTGGGACAGAGAGGAAGGTTGATAATAAAATAGGGAAGATATTTAACTGCACTTGGTGGTCCTTCTGAGTGTGAGAGATGAATGAGGGCTGGAACGAAATCAGAGATGGAAAGAGGAGATGAGTAAGTAAGGGGAGGCATTTCAACGTCCAGTTCGGGGGAACTAATGAAATAGTAACCGCTCCTGTGACACTGAGAAGATCAGAAGTGGTTCCTAGTTTGTATTCACAAGCACCACCTGTGGGTGCAGCAGATGAGGAAGGTGAGGAAGAAGAGGAAGAAGCAGAGCTCAGACTCGCTGCTTTCCCCCGGGAGCGTCTGGCTGGGAGGCTCAGCAGCATATCCCTTGGGAGTACCTCTCACCCGTGGGCACAGCTTGTGCCATGATGACAGCAGTGATGATTTTTTTTTTTCAAATGTATTTATTTTTACTGGAAAAATTTACAGAGAGAAAGATCTTCCATTTGCTGATTCACTCCTCAAATGGCCACAATGGCTGGAGCTAGTCAATTCAAAGCCAGGAGCATCTTCCGGGTCTCCCACACAGGCCAATAGATGTAGGGCTGTGGTCTTTCTGGCCTCCAAACTCTGAGCCAAATGGACTTCTATCATCTATCTATAAATTATCCACAAGAGGAAACAGTGAGAAGACAGACATCTCCAAGTCAAGAATACTGCCTTCACCAGATGTCAAGCTGGACCTTGATCCAGAACTTTCCAGCCTCCAAATTGTGAGAAAGTGAGTTTTCTGTTATTGTAGTCACCCAGTGAGTAGTATTTGTTATGGCAGGTCATGCTAATAGTGGTTGGTTCAGTTGTTGACATTTTCCAGCAAACATACAAGGCAGTACATGTGCATTCCCTGAGTTCTTGGCTTCTGATTCAGCCTGACCCGGTTCCTGGTCTCTGTTTCAGCATGGCTCTTGTGGGGTATCTCTTGGTAAACCAGCAGATGGAAGATATTCTCTCATTCTCTCTCTCTGCCTTCTCTTTCTATTTCTCCAATTTTAATAGATAAGAAGTGAACAAATAAAAAATGTGTATCCTAGTGTGTTCAATCTGAGTTAAGTTTTGGCTTTTTAAAAAAATATTTATTTGACTTTTATTTGAAAGGCAGATCAGGTTTACAGAGAGAAGAGACAAAGATCTTCCATTCTCTGGTTCACTCCCCAATAACTGTAACTGGAGCTGAGCTGATCTGAAAACCAGGAGCCAGGAGCTTCTTCCAGGTTTCCAACATATGCACAGGGGCCTACAGACTTGGGTCATCACCTCTTGATTTCCCAGACTGGAGCTTTGCTTTGGGAACTTTGGGACTCCGTTGGGAATGCTACTCCAACCACCCATGCTGAGTCACAGCTCCATTCCATTGATTCCAACTGCCTTGATTGCAAATTTCTGGGAGGCAGCAGGTGCAGGCTCTAGCACTTGGGTCCCTGCTCCCTCTGACCTGGCTGTTCTAGACCTCTGTGGGAGTGAACCTGCTGATGGGAGAGCTACTTTTCACATAAGTAAAAATAAATTTAAAAATACCTCATGAGTGTGGGCTTCATACACAAAGTTATTATCTACAGGTCTAGAAGGTGGTCTGGACTCAGCCAATTTTTGGATAGATCCTCTGTATTCTTTTTGGAAAAGAGGTAATTTTATTTGAAAGGGTGATACTGAGAGAGGAAGAGAAACACAGAGAAATCTTCCAGCTGCTGGTGCATTCCCCAAAATGGCCATAATGGGTAGGGCTCGAAGAAGAAAAGAAAAAAGAAAGAGACAGAGAAAGATCTTTCATTCACTGGTTCACTCCCCATTGCAAAGGCCAGGGATGGGCCGGACCAAATCAAGGAGCCGAGCCGATCCAAAGCCAGGAGCTTCTTCCAGATCTCCCATTTGGATGCAGGGTCCCAAAGGCCTTGGGCCATCCTCCTTTGCTTTCCTAGGTCATAAGCAGGGAGCTGGATGGGAAGTGGAATAGCTGGGACATGAATCGGGGCCCATATGGGATCACAGGGCTTGCAGGTGGAAGATTAGTCAATAGAGCCATTGCACTGCCCCCCTTACCCCCCTTAATACTTTCAATTCTTTAAATTTCGGAAGAGGCTTTGAAACAAGCAGCACTGTCAGAAGGCCTTGTGTAGATTCTGCCATAAGGGAACAGCTCTCAGCTGGGAAAGGGTCCCAAGTGGGAAGGTGCCTGTGGGCAGTAATGAAGTTGTTCCTGATGCCATCATCCTTGGGAGCCCACTGGACCTCCAGGCTCTTGTTTCTCAGCAACCTGGTAACATGGGCAAACCACACTTAAGACTCCAATTTCTGGGGGCTGGTGCTGTGGCGGAGCGTGTTAAACCATGGCCTGTAGTGTCAGCATCCCATATAGTGCTGGTTCAAGTCTACACTTCCCATCCAGCTCCTTGCTAATGTTCCTCAGAATGCAGCAGAGGATGGCCCAGCAGAGCACAGGCTCCTGCACCAGTGTGGGAGACCCGAAAGAAGCTGGTGGCTCCTGGCTTCAGAATGGCCCATCCCTGGCCTTGGCAGGCATTTGGGGAGTGAAACCGCACATGGAATATCTCTGTCTCTCTTCCTCTTTGTGACTCATTCAAATAAAATTAAATAAATCTTTAAACAACAACAAGAAACTACCAGTTCCCTTCCTTCCTTTCCCAGTAAACCCACATGCATACACCTGTGTGATTCTTCCTAAGTAGCAGATTGCTAACACTGAGTCCGTGCTGCGGAGTAGACCAACATGGATACAAGCAGTAAAGTGTGTTCCAGTTAGCATTTCCAACAGCATTCTTTCACTGCAATTCCGTGGACACAGGTAGATCGTTAACTTTTCAAATGTATTATTATTATTATTTTGTCATTGAAGAATGGAAAAAATGAGTCCATTGTTGCTCTCATGGTTTCTCTGAGAAGTTGCCAGTTACGTTTTTCTAGGTAAATCATTTTACTGTTCACCCAAGCTTTGCCCGATCATCCCTGCTGGGGTGGGTTTCAGAAATCTCAGCTTCCTCTTTGTAAAATGGGGGCCCTTGTGCCGCTGAAATTGTTGAGGTTTCCTTTTTTTTTTTTAATCATTTATTTATTTTTATTGGAAAGTCAGATATACAGAGAAGAGACAGAGAGGAAGATCTTCTGTCCACTGGTTCGCTCCCCAAATGGCGACAATGGCCAGAGCTGAGCTGATCCGAAATCAGGAGCCAAGAGCCTTTTCCGGGTCTCCCACGCGGGTGCAGGGTCCAAGACCTTCCCAGGCATCAAGCAGGGAGCTGGATGGGAAGTGGGACCACCAGGATTAGAACTGACGCCCATATGGGATCCCGGTGCCGGCAAGGCGGGTTTTGTGATAGCAGCATCTGCCCTGGGCGCCCACCCTCGGTCTTGGCTCTGGGCACGGACTGATGGCTCGGATGGGCCCTCTCCTCTTGGGCACCCCCCGCCGCGCCTCCAGAGCCCGCGGCACTCTCCAGGGCTCCGGGCCCTCCAGCCTGGGGTTGGTGGTGCCTGCCTTGGGCGCGTCCCCCCTCTTGCTCCCCAAACAGCTTCCTGGCGCCGCTCCCGGCTGCGCCGTCGCCACCGGATTCCGTTCTCGGCCGCGACAACGCCTCCCGCAGACCGAGATCTTTTCATAGCAACCCCTGGGCGTCCCGCCGGGTCCAGCGAGGGCCAGACTCCAGGCCGGCAGCCGCGGCCAGAGCCCTGACAAAAAAGGTTGGGTAGGGGCGGGGGAGCATTCCCTGGCTTCCCTGGTCGGCCCCAGCGTCCTGCATAACAAAGAACTGTAAGATTGTGCCACTTTCAAGTTTGCATTGCTTTGCACCGCAACCGCAAACTCGGGAGAGAGCTTGCGGGTCTCTGTCCCGGGCGAACGGTCCATGGTGGGGAGTGCTGCGTACTGTCCCGTGCAGTTCTCTTTCATCTCAGTCATCACTGGTGTTTTTTTTCTTTCTCTACGTTTTGCCTCTGAACCTGTTATTGCAGATGTGCGAGTTTGCATGCATCTATAAGCGCCCCCACCCACGGTCGGGTCCTTCAGCCCTCACAACAACCCCGTCACCGGGTTATGCTCACGCCAGCGGGGAGACAATCGCAACCGCGATTTTCATGCCAAGTCTTGGCTGCGTTTTTGGCTATGTATGGGATTCAGCCCCTGAGCCCTGTGTGTCTTTTTGCTTCACTTTTTTTTTTTAAGATTTATTTATTTTCATTGTCAGATATAGAGGAGGAGAGACAGGAAGATTTTCGATTCACTCCCCAAGTGAGCGCAACGGCCAGTGCTGCGCCCATCCGAAGTCAGGAGCCAGGAACTTCCTCCGGGTCTCCCTCACATGTGCAGGGACCCAAGACTTTGGGCAGTCCTCAACTGCTTTCCCAGTCCACAAGCCGGGAGCTGGGTGGGAAGTGTTCAAGGCGAGGCTACCACGCTGGCCCTGGCTTCACTTTCGTGCAGTAGTTGAGGAAGTGCTGGAGGAAAATGGAACCCGTGAAAGCTCTTGTGCCCGGGGGCTGTGATTCCAGACCTGGCTCTGTGGGGTCAGCTGCCACTCCTCCAAAATGCCCTCTGGGTTGTCATGCAGATAAAGGCTGTAGAAAAGATAAGTGGATCCTGTAACCTTCTGAGGTTACTGTAGTTATTTCAAGGGTTCCTCACAGAGAGGAAGTCCCTAAATTCCTCTAAATCCTCAAGCAGAATGTGCCTAGATGGATCCAACATATTGTAAGTGCTGGGCTACTGGCTTTTTTTTTTCTTTCTGATTTTGTTAATTGAATAATACGAATTGCAGAAGCATTACCTCGTGGGAAAGATCAGAGTTAATGATCTGCCATCTTCCCCACCTCTCCCTACCCTCAGGGGAGTTTGCTGTGGGTCCTTCCCAAGCTCCTCCATTCCCAGGGGAAAGTCCCTCTTGGCCAGAGGAAGCTGCTCTGTGTGGCTGCGTTTGGCTGCACCTTGCTTCTGTCCCTGACCTGCACCAGGAGCCCTGCTATCACTCCTCCCTCCCTGCCGGCTGACTGTGGAGAGAGGGCTTCCCAGTAGCAGGCTCGCCAACCCCTGCTCCGGGCAGGTTGTGATCTTTCCAAGTAGTGGACATTCTCCCAAGCATCTCCTTGCAGGCTCCAGAGCTCTGGGCCGAGGAGCCCTGCCCGTTCCCTTCTGTAATTCCTATCTCCATTATTGCTGCCAGTGTAGTGGTGGTGGTGGTAGGGGGAACTGGGCCTGATTAAGTTCGCAGGGTATTCTTGAATGGCTACCATCAATGGGGGTGTCTGGCCTAGAGGTTAAGACACCTGTTATACGTCCTTCCCACTTCCCCAAGGGAATCCCTGGCTGTGGCCTCTCACACAGGCGGATGCTGCAGGGCAGTAGTGATGACTGGAGTAGTTGGGTCCCTGTCTCCCCTCTGGGTGGGGCCTGGCTTCCCTGCCTTAGCCTCACCACTGTGGCCCCTGGTAACACAGGCATTTAAAAAGTGAACCAGCAGATGGGCATACTCCACCCTCAACTGTGCATCCTCACCTACAGGCTGCCACGTGGCACAGCAGGTTAAGCTGCTGCTAGGAATACAGCTGTTCTGCTTCCAATCTAGCTCCCTGCTAATGCACCTGGGAAAGCAATGAGAATGACATCCTTTTGGGAGACCCAGTTAGGATTCCAGGCTCCGGGCTTTGGCTTGGCACAACCTAGGTAGCTGAGGCATCAGCAACACCTCCAAGGGTGTGGCATTAGTAGGAAGCTGGACTGAAAGGAGAGGACATGGGAATCCCAAGCCCAGTCTTAACTGCTGCACCTCAGCGCTTGTGTGGGAAATTTGAAAGTAGTTCATGGCCAAAATATTACAAGATTTTGTATGGTTAAGTTTTGTAATTCTGGAATGCTGAGGCTCACTACCTGTTGGCATGCATGTTCACACATGTGGGATGTTAAGATAAGTAGTTTAACACATGGAACAGTATTTTAGTCCTCCAACCTTCATAGTACTTCTTGGAGGGGAAAAGGTGAAAGTGTGCCACCTGGTGGCAGTGGCTGTAGTTGCAGGCAAGGAAAGTGAGGGGAGTCTCCAGGGGAAGTGCCTGCTTAGCGGTTAACCTCTCCAAGAGTAAGACAGAGTGACCCCGTGGATGGTGGTTGGGATGGGGAAATGGGCACAGAGGTGTAACAGCTTTCATTGTAAACGCACCCTGAAAAGGTTATCAGTGAGGAAAAACTATGGACATAAACCTATCCTAACATCCACAGCGCCCTCAGTGTGTGTCCTAAGGAGGCAAAGCACTAATTCTAGATGTTCTCAGGGCTTCCTGAGGCTGCTAAGCACTCAGCTCAGTGCTTCTGTCTTTCTGAAGAACAAATCAGAAGGTGGACACATGTGGTCTCTCAGGGCATGCTGTCCAACTCCTTCCCACAGGAGAGGAGGTTAATGCCCGGTGCACATGGTACCAGACAGGCGCTAATGCAGGTGGCAGCCAGGGTCGTGGCCCAGGTCTCCTTTCATGCAGGCTGAAGCACCAAATTCCCTTCCCTGCAGAAAACTTATGTTTCTGGCATCAGGGTTCTTAAACCGCCTCCTCTTCCCTTTTGCCCTGTACTCATGGCAGTCACTGGCACATTTATTTTTCTCTTCATTTGGCTACATGTTTCCTAAGGGCTGTCACTGACGCTCTGGGGTCACACTTATGTTCCTCAAATTCAGAAGAAGAAGAGGTGCCCCTCACCCTCAGGAACTTGAGAAATGACGAAGGAGGGCTGACCTGCTTAAGCGTTCCTGGCTTTCCTGCAGGCCCACATCGGTGTTATGATGTCCAAAGCATTGCAGTGGAGAAGGGGGGGGAGGGCTCGCAATGACGCCAGGAAACAAAGGCAAGTAGTGGGGTTCCGAGTCAGCAGAAGAGCTCTGGGGAAGAACACAGGAGCCCCACTTCTGGCTCGCTGTGGACTTCAGTTTTGCCAGCCTGGCCCCCGCCAATCTCCCCACGCCCATGCCTGCCTTCATGCTGGCAGCCATACCGGAGATTAAAATGAAAGGTTGAATCATGCAAGAGTACACAGACCCTTAGCAAGGCAACAGCAGGAAAAAAACGCTGAGTGGGACTTGTCACCAGCATGTTAGCCCTGGTTCTGCTCTTTTTGGCTTGGTGACCCAAGGCCAAACTCTCTGGCCTTGAGTTTGAACATATGGAGAATGGTCATTAACCATGCCTTGGCTGGTTCCCCGGGGCACCGTGGGAGACAGGCTCTGCAGACAGCCTGAGTGAGGGTGCTGGGAAGACATCAGCAGGACCCCTGCTGGGGCGAAGAGGAAGGGGATGGGAAGAGCAGGTCAGCCAAGAGATGAAGATGGGGTAACGCTGGCCGGGACTCCCCAAATAACTGGGAAGTGTTTCCCAAGTTTGTGCGTAACTTCATGTGACAGACACAATTTGTCTAGAAGATGGACACACTCACGCGTGTTGCCCCTTCCTGGTTGTATCTGGCCAGTCTGTGCCTACTCCTTACTCACAGGGCACGCGTCAGACATGCTGTGACAGCAACACAGCCACAGTCCCTTTCTCTGCAGTCGCCCTGATGGGACAGGGTCCTCTGAACAGTCAGTCCCTGGCCCAGTGCCCCACACATGGCAGGCACTGAGCGTCTCTCAACTTTGAATCCTGTGAATTCTGAAAGGGATCTACCACATCTTTGGGAAATGGTGAAAAAGATACTCATGTGGAATTACTGAGGAACACATGTTCGTGAGTATAGGGTCATGACCTTTCTCAGCCTATGACCCCATTTTTTAAACAAGTTTTATTTATTTTTATTACAAAGTCAGATATACAGAGAGGAGGAGAGACAGAGAGGAAGATCTTCCGTCTGATGATTCACTCCACAAGTGACCGTACTGGCCGATGCTATGTTGATCCGAAGCCAGGATCCAGAAACTTCTTCCAGGTCTCCCACACCGGTGCAGGGTCCCAAGGCTTTGGACCGTCCTCCACTGCTTTCCCAGGCCACAAGCAGGGAGCTGGATGGGAAGTGGGACTGCTGGGATTAGAACCGGCGCCCATATGGGATCCCGGCGCGTTCAAGGAGAGGACTTGAGCCACTAGGCAACGCTGCTGGGTCCTATGACCCCCCATTTTGTAATCTCATTCCATTTCAAGTCTCACTTACCAAGTAAGAGTTGATCCCAAATAATTTTAAAAAGTTTTATTAAATCATTTAGACTTGAAAGAAGTCACAATAGTTAACACACGAAAGTGTGTTCTGTACACCACCAACCCAAATGGATTGATTTCAAAATTTTTTATAAATAAAAAATAAACATATTTACAGTGGGGAAAATTTTAGCAAGTAAGATGATTAAACTGTTACTTATGAATCAGTCTGGGGGAGGCACCAACCTACAGGATTACATTAAAGACATTTACGACATCGTCAGGTTGAAGAGGCCATAACTAAAGATACTAGTTGTAATCTAGGAGCCATTTCTTACTACAGCTTTTTTTTTTCTCCCCAAACCAGAACTTGTAACCTTTTTACATTAAAAAAGCTTCCTTTCCCCTTCACTAGAAGTAAAAAGTACAAAAAGCTCTTAAACTTTCCCTAGAACCATCTAAGGAACAAAGCCATTTAGCGCTACAAATATCACTATAAAACTACAGACATAAACCGGTCTGCAATTTGTGCTGCTTGCCTACCAAAATAGCACTGATTCCCACTGTACCCCACCAGGGTCGGCTTCCTGGGAACTCAGCTTCAAAATCGGCGTTTCTCTAGAAAGCCTTGCTTCTAGAACCATTCGGTTACCCCGTGGTGGGGGGGGGGGGAGACTTCCATTCCTCTGCATTATAAAAATATCTCCATTGAAAAGCTGTGCAGGACACAGGGACAGCATCTCCCTCCCCAGGCGGAAGGGGAGCGCTCGAAAGCTTGGCCAATCGCAGGGACACGGGGACCCCTGGTCATTTAGACAGCCCTCCTCCTCAGTCCAGCCAAAATCAAGAGCTGGCTCAGACTGCGTCATGCTCCCAGGTCCAGCTGAACTCTGACTTTCAGGAAACAGTCCAGTCTTATTGCAGCCTTGCCATGCCCCATCACCAAGTGCGGGCTAGGTGCCTGGCAGAGGGCCCTGCGAGCTGCTGGGCTGCCTTGAGTGTTTTGTTCCCGATGAGCTCGCGGAGCGTGACCTCTGCCGGAGCATGGTTTTCCCTGGCAACTCCAGCTCCTCAAACACGGCGTTTTCGATGATGTTTGCGGCTTCGGGCCGGTCCGTGGGGCACGGGGACAGCATGCCTTGGACCATCACGTGCTGCGACATAAAGACAAGGTTTGGTGATCAAAGGGCCAGGGGGTCGGTGTTAGCAAACTCTTTCTGTAAAGATTTAAAGTTTGCAAGTGTGCAGTAACTGAAGAACGCAATCAACTCCACTGTTACCGCGCAGAAACGGGGCGGCCCAGATGTGTGCTGAGGGCCAGCGCTGCCCCCCCAGGTCCCGACTGCAAAAACAGGCAGCAGGGCTCCAGCTTGTCAACCTATGCTCTGGATAAACATGTGCCATTTTCAGGCAACTGGGGTCTTTTCAATATAAAAAAATGGTTTCAGAGGACATCTTTGAAATGCAGACATCATCTGATTTTGAAAACAAACACACCTTGTAAGTGAATATGAATCTGCAATGATCTCAATAAAAATTTCAATTAACAAAAAGTTACAAATCCGCATCCAACACTTCCTCTTGACTTTTTTTTTTTAAATCCCTTTGAAGGTATCACCTTCTCCTCTGGGCCACATATAGACGACACTTTTTATGAAAACATTTCAATCCAGGTTAGCAATCCTTGGTTATAATTAATACACTGATGGAAAAACTTGCCTTTTCCCATTTGGCAATGAACACACACTGCTCAGTTTGCTTCAGCTTTGTGATTTAAGAAAAGTCAGCATTTACCAAGGTATGGGTTGCAGATTGCTGTGTTGATTGACCACACATAGTAAACACAAATGATAAAAGGAAAGACAGCCCCAGCTGTTCCTTCCGCAATGTTCCCTTGTGGGGATGGCTTACTTTCCTTGCCACTCCTCTAGAATCATTTACCCTGTGATAAAACCCCAATACAGATAATCAGTGGAAATTAGAATCTTTAAAAAGTGGAATAAGCCTCTCCCCCCCTTTTTCGGCAGAGATTAATGGCATGGCTTGGTGCTCTGGGAGTCACACCTATTCAAGGTGGAGGTTACCAGGACACACACAGCAGGGCGCACAGGTCACCACGCCCAGGGAGCCAGGCCCTAGGCCAGTCTTTGGTTTAACGAACTGTGTGCTGGGCCGGCTGGTCTGGCAGGTCCCTTTCTTCTTGCATATGACCCCAAGAATGATACCTACCTCTTGAGGATACTTCTGAGTAAACAGTGATGGAAATTTGAGATTTCTCACATCAGATAAGGTCTAAAAAGAAAAAAAGAGTATTACTTATTTTAAGCTTGTTTTTGGCATATGGATCTATTTATGATTTTAAAAAAGCTTTATTTATTTGAAAGGCAGATTGACAGAGACAGAGTGGGAATGACAGAGGTGCCTCTATTGTTAGTTCACTCCTCAGATGTCAGTAACTGCCAAAGTACACAGGCCACCTTCCACGGCCTCCCCTTGGCAAGGGTGAAGACTGACAGGGCCGGGCCACCACCACGCCCCATCCCTCCCCTCCTGGCACTTACTGCAGGTTTGCGTAAGATATTGTTGAATTATGAAGAGTTCAGGCCAAAGCAATATACAAATAATCCGACTGAACAATGCTTTAATGATTGAGGTTTATTTATTCATTTTTAGAAGATCTACCTGCATTGGGGGATGGGGGAAGGTGATTGATCCACTGCCCAAATGGCCCTAGTGGCTGAGGGCTAATTCAGACTGAGGCCAGAAACGCGACCCCTGGGCCCTTCACTGCTGCGCTTTCTTTTGCACATTTGGTTTTATTGTCCAGTCTGGCTTTTTTTTTTTTTTTTTAGATTTATTGTATTATTTTTATTGGAAAGTCAGACATACAGAGAGAAGAGACAGGAAAATCTTCCATCTGTTGATTCATTCCCCTAGAGGCTGCAATGGCTGGAGCTGAGCTGATCCAAAGCCAGGAGCCAGGAAGGAGCCTCTTCCAGGTTTCCCATGTGGGTGCAGGGTCCCAAGGCTTTGGGCCGTCCTCCACGGCTTTCCCAGGCCACGAACAGGGTGGGAAGCAGGGCTGCCGGGATTAGAACCGGCACCCATATGAGATCCTGGTGCATTCAAGGTGAGGACTTTAGCTGCTAGGCTACTGCAGTGGGCCCTTAATCTGGTGGTGGTGGGGGGTACTTACCCTGTCTCTCTCCATCTGAGTGCTGAAGGGGTACAGCAGCTCAAACAGAATCAGGCCCAAGGAAAAGATGTCCACTTTATGAGAGTAGTTGTTGCCATGAACCTGAAATCCCCAAAGAAGAAAACACAGTCTTTAAAAAGTTAACACAGTGATCATAGGACTTGATAGGATAATCACAGAAACTCAAAAGTTTCTGGGGTCATTTCTTTGTTTCAAGGGGTGGGTGAAAGTGTCAGCAAAGAGTTAACCTCTGGGGCCTCAACCTCTCAGGGCCGCCCCTACCTGCTCTGCTACCTGCTCCCCTGGAGTAATTAAGCTACTCAGCATCACAGAGAAAGCCCGGTCCAGTTTCTAGATATGCATCAGTCAAACAGGCCCAAGAAGCCTGGAGCCTGGGAGCCAGAGGGGCATCCGCTGCCCCCCGGGGGGTGGGGGGCTTTCAAAGGGATCCCTATCTGAGCGAATCTCTCATTTCTAATCATCTTTGTCCTCACCCATTTTTATGAGAAAATCTCCATTATTCCAAACCATTAATCAACTGTGGTTAGCCTTCATTATGGCCCTTAATTATGGACTATTTTGCATTCTGGGTTGTATTTTCATGTGTACATTCTTATTCCTCACCCGAGGACTAGATTATAAAGGCCCAGAGGGAAAGGAACTGCTTCTTTTGTATTCCCAGCATCCCCCCTCCCCACCCTGGGCTAAGCTCAGAGAAGGCACTCAATAAATACTTATTTGTGAAAATGAACAAATGAATTACAACAGAACTACCCCATTAAACAAAGCCTTATTCAAATGACAAGCACCCTCCCGGTTACTTAGAGGAGCCCTTTGATTTGGGAAAATTTCCTTAGGACTGTAACTTGGCATTTGGCAAAGGGCCACAGAAGGCGACTGTCACTTTGGAGGGGGAGTGGGAGGGAGGGGAGGGAGGAGGACTTGGGGGTGGGGTGGGAAGTGAGGCCCCCTCACCTCCACTCCTTTAAGCAGTACTTGGGATCACCACGCCACGGTGCTTCCCCAGAAAGACGGGTGGAAAGTGGCACCTGTGCGACCCTCCTCCCCTCTAAGTGACTGTTGTGGCTTAACCCTCTCTCACCTCTCATCTTTGGGGTTTGGGAAGTATTCAAAGAAAACGAGTTCAGAAGCCATGCCTGCAGAGTTAGGAGTGAGGATACCCTCACACGTTGTTTACAGAACACAGACAGACACAAATTCCTGAAAGTGACGCGGCCCTCACGGACATTCCCTCTCATTCCAGGATTCCGTCTAACCCTGGATGTTAATGTGGACAGACCGGGGGAGGAGGGTTGTTATATACCCGACGCTCCTTAAAGCAAATTTTTCCCTAAGAATATAAAATGCCCCCCTAAAAATGCTGAACAAATAGTTGAACTTTGCAAATTATCACAGTCTAAATATTTCCTAAGAATGTTTAAGCTATGGGAAATGTTTATATTCTAATATCACATCCCAAATTTTATGCAGTAGAATCCCAATTTTCTTTTCCAAAAAAAAAAAGGTATAGATGCATTAGATTATGTGGTACATGCAGATGTAAAAGAAAATAGCTAATCACTATTAATGTTTTAGAGATTCTTAATAAGCGATTTTTGCTTTTTCTGGGTTCCTATAATTTCCACATTTCCTGCATAGAGGACAGCTAACTATACAATAAAAAGAAAACATTATTAAACACATATTTTTAATATTATTAATGCATTTTTTTAAAAAAGACATGTTACCTCATGAACACGTAAGTTCTCTTAATAAAGCATCTGAAAATAAGTTAAATAAAAACAATCCGGGGAGGCAGACTATCCCTCCGCGTTTACAGTGACCATCCAGCGACATGCCAAGCCACAACCTGGACTGTACTTCTTAGTAATTACAACCAAGAACACAGTAACTGGGCCCTGCTGCTTTACTCTGAGGATAAAAATGAAGGAGCTTTGATAATAAATACTTTAAAGTGATATCTTGGTACAGCTTCTGAAGCCTGGCTAAGACAATCCATACAGCAGAACGAGTTTGGGAGACTTTTTAAAGGGACATTCAGCAAAGTGACTCTTTAATTAGAAGTTATTAACTCACATGTCATTTTTAGCTACCATATTTTAACCTCTGTGTATCACTGTGCTAACATACCCACAGCTGTCCTGACTTCAGCACCTTCAGCAACATCAAAGAGACAATCAGTTGTCATCTCTCAATGCCTCCAGCAAAGACACACAGACTCCCAGTAGTCACAGCCAGTCAGCACAGCCGTGGGATCCCATTACCAAACCCCAGGAACAGAACCTCTAGGAACACCTGCCACATTTTAGAGATAAGAGTAAAAAAAAAAAAAAAAAAAAAAAGAAAGGAAAAACAGATCACCTGTTTTCCATAGTTGATATCTTGGAGGAATAAAGAAAAATGTGAGCATTAGGCATGTTCAAAAAGGAACCCAGCTGTACTAGGATAGAGGCTATCTATTTGAAAACAGCCATAGGGGACACTTAACGGAATCCCTTATTTTCAAAACACGTAAAATATAGAAGTATTATTGCTAGCCTCTTAAAATTATAATGAGCCTACCAAAATACTAAAAAGTTTTTCGTATCACTTCTGATAAGCGTCGGTGTGGAAAAAACAGAAAATGTAATAAAGTCCAGAATAGTCTCCTCTCCTGCAATCCTGTGTGCTCCTCCCTTCTCTCTTGGTGGCGACAAGTGCCCGAGCTGCCACCCACCAAGTGGCCACCTGAGACTTCACCAAACTCAGCATTCACGAGTGGCTCCAAGAAACTGGCTTCAAGAAATTTGCCAGGAAAGAGGTGGAGGCTCCAGGTGTGTGCACTGAAACCAGACTCAACAAAGCTGTGGGGACCAAAGGAACAAGAAATGCCCCATACAAATTAGACAGTTTGGAAAATGTGTCCCTATGTGCCTGTCACCACTTTCAAAAAATTATAGCCAGTGTGTTTATAGAAACAACTTGTTAAAGTTGGGAAACTGCAAAATGATACACTGAAACTCATTCCCAGTTCCACTGTTCAGAAGCAGTGATGTGGATGCTGTATGGCTCTGTGGTCTTTCTCCATCCTCCCCCGGAGAAAGGTACATTTGCAAGTATTTTTGAGATTTCATATAGTTTTAGTTTTGCCTTTCACACCAGGTCCTGACCACATCACTGGATCGGTGAGATTCAGTTACCGGGGCCGGGAGAGCTCTGCCTCTGTGGAAGTCTGGATGCTTCTGGTTGCAAGCAGCCGACATGTAAATCACCTCTGTGTTCTGTCTGATTTCTGAGCTTGCTTGTGGTTTTCTCCCTCGCACACAGATCTGCTGGCAGGCACCAGCCTCCCTCGTTCAGATGGACCCTGCCCCCTGTCTCAGGGAGCCGGCTTCTCTTTTGTGTTTCCCCTCCCTGCCTCCTGAGCACAAGCTACTCATCTGTGCAGTTGTAGAAAGAAGGCCTCAGGGGCCCAGTGTGGTGGCCTAGCAGCCAAAAGCCTTGAACATGCTGGGACCCCATATAGATGCCGTTTTTTTTTTTTTTAATTTTATTTTTATTGGAAAGGTGGATATACAGAGAGGAGAGACAGAGAGGAAGATCTTCCGTCTGATGATTCACTCCCCAAGTGAGCGCAATGGCCGATGCTATGCCGATCCGAAGCCAGGAGCCTCTTCCAGGTCTCCCACATGGGTGCAGGGTCCCAAAGCCTTGGGCCGTCGGAAGCGGGACTGCTTTCCTGGGCCACAGGCAGGGAGCTGGATGGGAAGCAGGGCTGCCAGGATTAGAACCGGCGCCCATATGGGATCCCGGGCGTCAAGGCAAGGACCTTAACCACTGCGCCATCGCGCCGGGCCCTAGGCGCCAGTTCTAATCCCAGCAGCTCCACTTCCCATCCAGCTCCCTGCTTGTGGCCTGGGAAAACAGTGGAGGACAGCCCAAAGCGTTGGGACCCTGTACTCATGTGGGAGACCCAGAGGAAGCTCCTGGCTCCTGGCTTCAGATTGGCTCAGCTCTGGCCATTGTGGCCACTTGGGTAGTGAATCAGTGGACAGAAAATCTTGCTCACTGTCTCTCCTCCTCTCTGTATATCTGACTCTTAAATAAATAAATAAATAAATAAATAAGTCTTTTTAAAAAGTTTCTAATTGACCTGTACACAGTGGTACAAAATCATGCACAGGTAAAAGATCCATTCAGAGTGTAAAATAATCCAAATGATGGTAACGTAAGAGTACACAATATTAACCAACATGGTCTTAGATTCCGCGTGTAGGGAACTAAGGGTTATTCAGCGTTGACGAACTATTCAGGAAGAATTTCAACAATTCTCTGAACGGAAATACTTCTCTCTCTTTAAACTAGGAATCTGTGCTAGGGCCAGATTTTGTTTAAGCAAGTAATATACCAAGATGGAGTGACTGCAACAGCAGAGAGGGAGGACTGGGACTTACAGGGCCCGCATTCCAGCACCGGGCCAACTCTCTCCCCAACACTCTGCTTTTCAAACAAATAAATAAAGCTTAAAAACAAAAGATACGAGAGGGTGGCTTTTTGGTAAGTCCTATATTACTAAGATTTGTAAGAATGTAAACAATATTGCTTTGCTTTGGAAATATTTTTTTTCATAAAAATATCTCCCTATATGACAGGCTTCATATCATTTTAATTAAATTAATAAAATTCAATTAAAATTTTTAAAGCTCCCAGTTTGAATTTCTAATATGGAAAATAATGACAGATAAAAATCCTATGAATAAATCTTTTGGTTTCACAATCATTTTTATCAGTATAAACAAATGCTAGGACCAAAAGGTTTGAAATCCACCTATCTAGGCATCACTGAGCTAGTGACATCACTGGCCTGGTGACATGCAGGACCGCTCCCCTAAAGCTCCTGGCACCCACCACTCCGCCTGTCCCTTTTTTGGGTAGCACTTTCTTTCAAGATCAGGCATCCCACCAACAACATATTCCGGCGTATGTACTTCTATTTCTTGTTTATAAATGATCACAGGGCACACTCAGTACAATCCCTCTGGCCGCAGCTGGCTGTGACACAGCAGTGCCTACTGCAGCACATACAAGGCAAAGTGGACATATATTTGGGAGGATGGCACTCCAGGGCTCCTTTTAAGTTTCTGGTTGCTATCTGGTTCAGAAGTGAGTTTCATGTGTTGTGAACAAATTTCTTAATTGATCCCCAGTTCAGTTTCAGTGATGTTGCCTGTGTTAACGCCACTGCCAGGTTCCATAGTTTCAGACTTTTTTTTCTCTAGCATGTTGTCAAGTTATCTCAAAGTACAGAAAACTCACCTGCTCTGGGCTCATATAGAGTTTGGTCCCTACTTGTCCTGTGTGTGTGGCGTACGCTGGCATCGGAGTCAAAACCGCCTGCTCTTCCTCGTCCTGGTCCATTGCAGTCACTAATCCAAAGTCTCCAACCTTGACCACGTCGTCCATTGCAAAGAATATGTTGGAAGGCTGGAAAAAATAAGGCAGAAGTACAGTGAGTATGCATGGAAGAGACAAAGAGAACAGAGTCACTTAAATGACTGCAGAAAAGAACGGTAAAAAATTAGATATTCTTAAGCCTATTTCTCTTCAACGTGGGTTAACCTAAAAACAAAAACAATTTTTGTAGGCCAAATGCTGTAACAGGCAAGGGTAGCAAAGAGAGCGAGCATTTTACTGAACATTTATTTAAACCTACAGAGACACACCTTTCCTAGGATCCAGGGCATTCAATTCTCAATCTTCTTTTTTTGTTTATTCTCCCTGACCAAGCTTCCCTATTTATTTAAGTCTTAAGTCATAATAGCTATAAATGCCCAAATCCTTGCGACCCTGCACCTGTGTGTGAGACCAGGAAGAAGCTCCTGGCTTCAGAACAGCTCAGCTATGGCAACTGACGCCATTTGGAGAGTGAAACAGTGTATGGAAAGTCTTTCTGTCTCTCCTCCTCTCTGCAAATATGCCTAATAAAAGTAAATAACTCTTAAAAAAAGAAAAGAAAAACAGGAAATCAATTTTTCCTGGTGCACAAACATGCAAAAAAATTTTCTGTAGACAATACTGTAACATTCAGTGAATAATGACCAATATCTTACATGATAAAATCGGCAGGAGCCTATTCACGATTAGGGAAAATGTAACTACATTGTTTTAAGTTAACATTTCAGGGGGCAGTAAGAGTCAAGTTCAAGACTGTGTATGTACATCAGCTGTTTGCCAACAGATGATAAGCATTTACCATATTCCAGCCCGAACAGAGTCTTCCCTCAAGGTAGGTGTACCCGGTTAATTCTAGGCTCTCTTCCGGGCAAGCCACAATAGCAATTCTCACCAGTCAGTTTGGGCTTTGTTACAATCATCAGGACAGAGTGGTTATGTTTGATTAGATAACAACTGCTTATAATTCTCCGTCCTCTTGTCTGGCAGTAGGAGCGAAACTGCAAAAACCTACTGCTGATATTAGAAGCAAATAACTTTTGTCCAAACAGCTACTTTGGTGCCCAAAACAAAACTTTGTGATTATGTAAAATGACACTGAAGATATTTAAAATGGATCTGAATTGATCAAGAATTCAAGCTATTTTCATCAGAAAAATATTCACATATTCAGTATGTATCTGCTGGTGCCTGTGTCAGCATAGAAAATGTGCAGAAATTAGTTAGATAAAAGCTCCATAAGCTTATTTTCAGAAATGCATCCTAAGGAGACACTGCATGTATTAGTAAGCATTGTACAGTTTTGCATGTTGTACTGCTGCAATATGCATAGTGTATGTATCAAAGTCAGAACCTCTGGTTGAGAATCACACACAGCTGGTGAACCGCTTGCTACTTTTCCCTACCCAGCTTCTCTTCCCTCCCCCAAAGCCAAATCCTTCAGAAACAGGGGCAGGGAGACTGGAGATCTGTCCCAGTTCAGAGCTGCCTAAGGGAAGAGCTCTCCTTTGCTTCCACTTGGGTCTCCTTTCCACTGGGTCCCTTCAGGGCCTCGGGCCTCCTTGTGTCTGGGTGACTGGAAGCCATGGACGAGTCAGGGTGGGCTTTACAGAAAGACCCCTTTTCCTACATCAGGACCACCGGGGATCTCCTGCACTGTAAAACACACGCACCCGACATTCTCAAGTGTAACGACTTATGTTCACAGGGGGTCCCTTGAGGCTACCTTCTCAGATCCCTGTGTTCCCAAGCTGTCACTCCCCTTGGCTCTACAGCTCTGTTAAGTTAGACGGCCGCGCAGGCGCAGGACTGAACCCTGCGCATGACCTTCCGCAGTACAGACCTTGAGGTCCCTGTGCATGAGTCCTTTACTGTGCAGGAAGTCCACGGCCTCAGTGATCTGCAGGAAGATGTGCAGACACGTGCTCCGCTCCCTCTCCTCCAGGGTGCAGCGCCTGTTCATCCAGTCTTTGAGGTTTTCCTTCCGGCACAGCTGCATCTGGATGTACAGGTACACCTTGGGGGAACTGGGCTGCAGTTTCTCAGTAGTGTTCTTTGTGAGATCTAGACTTAATGTGGTGGGCCTGGGAGGGGAAACGGACAGGGTAGGTTCCGAAGCAGAGCTGCTGCTGCTGGAGTGCTGGAGGATGCTCAGTTTGTTAGCACAGTGGCTGCCGAGCCGCAGCCGCCGGGCTCTGGGCTCCTCTTTGCTGGATGCGTTGTCGCAGCCAGAATCCTCAAACACTATAGACGAGGAGGTCCTCTCCCTGGACCTGCTGTAGGGAGAGGCTTCCGAGGGACAGAGTTCAAAGGGGTGGCCCTCGTCGTTGCCATCCATAGTCCCATCTTCCACATCGCAGTCTGTAAGGCAACTGTCCGGGAGGTTGGAGGCCGCACCCACAGACACACTGACATCTCCCTGCTCTGTTCCGGAGAACTCCAGTGGGGAAAACTGGCTCTCCGACGAACTCGTCTGGCCGCAGGAGATCCCGACGGAGAAGGACCTGCTTCTTTGCGGGGAAGGAGCTATGATTTCAATGTGTTCTTTTGTAGAGAAAGGATCCACTCTGCGAATTTTAACTGAGGGGGCGTCCATCGGGCTGGGGGAGCTGAGTGGCCAGTCTGTGCTAAAATTGGGAGAAAACAAAGGACTAAGAATAAATATGTATGATTCCCCCACATTTTTTTTTTAAAGACTTACTTATTTACTTGAAAATCAGAGAGAGGGAGAAATAGAGAGATCTTCCTTCTACTGGTTCACTCCCCCCAGTGGCTACGGTGGCTGGAGCTGTGCTAGGCTGAAGCCAGGAGCTAGGACATACTCCTGGATCTCCCACATGGGTGTAGGGGCCCAAGCACTTGGGTCCTCTTCTGCTGCTTTCCTAGACCATTAGCAAGGAGCTGGATGCGAAGCAGGGTAGCTGAGATTCAAACTGGCATCTGTATGGGATTTTGGCACTGCACACTGTGGCTTAAGGTACTATACCACAGGGCTGGCCCCCGCTTACATAATCTGAATTGTACCCCCCCCCCCTCTTTATTTTAAACAAAATTTCAAGTAAAGTAAGGCAAATTACCAAATGACACACAAGAAACAAACTGAATAAAAACAAATCAAAGAACATCACATTCTATTCTTTCCTTCTAAAAACATCTCACAGCTAGGGAAACCAGCAGAGGATGGCTTAGGTCCTTGGCACTCTGTATCCACATGGGAAACCCAGAGGAGCTCCTGGCTCCCAGCTTCAGATTAACTCAGCTCTAGCTAGTAAGGCTATTTGGAGAGTGAACTAGCGGATGTAAGACCTTCTCTATCTACCTCTCCTTCTCTCTGTACATCTGCCTCCAATAAAAAAGAAAGAAATCTTATAAAACTACATGTGATACCATGCCGGTCCTAGTCCTGGCTTCTCTGCTCTGATCCAGCTCCTTGCTAATGGGGAAGCAGCAGAGGCTGGCCCAGGCATTTGGTCCTCCTGCCCAGATTGAGGACCCCGATGGAGTTCCTGGCTCCTAGCTTCAATCTGGTCCAGACCTGGCTGTTGCAGTCATTTAGGCAGTAAATTAGTAGGTGGAGGTTTCTTTCTCTCTCTCTCTCTCTCTCTCTCTATATATATATATATATATAAATATTTTGTTGTTTTGCTTTTCAATTTTTGGTTAAACATGAAAGCTTAATTTCCTATGGTAAACAGTTATATGGGACTTTCGTGCCAGACAAGCCAAGGTCTTTTCGGCAAAAAATACAGAGTACTGAGAGAACAACAAGGGTTCCTTGACGGACTCTGTTCAAATGAGAGCAGAGGCCCACGGCAAGGGGCCACATTCCTCGGTCCCGACATGGCTTACTGTGACAGGCACCTCACGTGGGTCTCGCGCTGTGCTAGGCACCTGCAGGCAGGGTTTGCCCCAGTTGCTCAGCAGTCTACGCATGCTCCGTTGGGGAACTGTCAAGGGCCTTCCTACAGCACACAGCAGTCAGCACGGACAGTATCTGCAGGCTACCAAAGTTTATGTTTTAGTTTTTAGAGATTTACTATTTTTACAAAGATTTTTTTTTTGACAGAATTACAGAGACAGGAGGAGAGACAGAGTTCACTGTCCAAACGGCTGCAATGGTTGGGGCTGGACCAGGCTGAAGCTAAGAGCCAGGAGCTTCATCTAGGTCTCCCACATGGCTGCAGGGGCCTCACACTCAGGCTGCCTTCTCCTGCTTTCCTAGGCTATTAGCCAGGAGCTGGTTGGAAAACGGAGTAGCAGAGACACGGATCTCCCATGTGCGTACAGGGGCCCAACCACCTGGGCTGTCCTCTGCTGCTTTCCCAGGCCACAAGCAGGGAGCTGGATGGGAAGTGGAGCAGCTAGGACTTGAACAGTGCCCACATGGGCTGCCAAATCACAGGTGGAAACTTTACCCATATACCACAACACCAGCCCCTGGTTTTTCTTCCTCATCTCCATTTTTTTTTTTTTAATATCTATTTTGCTACTTGCAAAGTTACAGAAATGACACTGTGTTACACAGCAAACGTGCTAACCTGAAATGAAAAGCTACTACTTTTTAAATCTATGTCTAACAAGTAAAGTCACCTTTCATCTTTCAGCCAGATCTCATCCATTTTTTCTTGCCATTTCTCTGGAGGGGCTTCAAGCCAGGCATTGAAATACCTGACTATGCCCGGGTGTTCAAGCTTGGCAAGGGCCTTCACTTCTCGCATTACCTTTTCCCGAGCCAGTTCCCTGGAATGGAGAAAATAAGATGGTGAAGTTGTTCATATCTGAAGAAACATTCAGATCCCACAGTGAAAATAAAAGAACAACAGAGAATGAATTCCCTTGAATCTAAAGTAGCAAGGCCTGAGCTACCTTAGGGTGCAATTCCAAAAAGCCACACAGGACTCTTGTAGTAGACACTCTTTTAATCATTTTTTTTCCTTCTGGAAACCGGTGCCACGAGCCTGTATCTATCACTTTATGCAAACAAAGCTCTCCTATGTTACTGAAAATGAATCAAGAGCTCATGATAAAATAAGACTATTGCCTAATATTTATTAGCTGATTTATGATTTATAAAAAGAGAGCTAAGCAACCCAGAGCTGGAAGACAGACGAAGCCTGCCCCGACAGGGGACATGTCACAGCTCAAGAAGTTTGTCCTGGCACACGGTTTGTTCCCAGAAGCCTCACTACTTGGTGTCATTTCACTGGAAAAGCAGCTGGACTTCAACTTGGGCTCTGATAGCTTCTCTGACAGATCCAACCCCCATTTCTAAAGGTGCCACCGTCTCCGCCAACAACGGAAGTAAGTACAAATGGTCTCGTCTTCTCTTCCCAGGAGGATACTTCCCCATCTGTGCCTTGTCATCAATGTCCCCCACTCCAAGTGTGTCGTGACCAGGTGGGTTAAGCCACCAGCCTGTAATACTGGCATCCTATATAGAAAAATCCTGAATTATCTAGGATCAAACATAAGGACTTTTTTTTTTAAGTGGATGCAATGCAGTCTTTTAGATATAGTTCGAAGTCTGCACAGCTGAGAACCTCAGGTTCAGAAGGTCAAACATTGTTCTCTACGGGTGAAGGGCAGGTGTAGTGAGGGCATTTGACGGTGAGGTTGGATGGTGCAGGGTGAATGCCAAGTCCACTCACAGCGTCCCCCGTTACCTGTTGGGGAGCCGGATCCTCTTGATGGCGTAATTGCAGTCATCTACTTTGTTTCTGGCTTCAAAGACAACCCCGAAGCCCCCACGGCCCAGGCACTGGATTGGTTCAAAGTCTGTTAGGTATCTTAAAGGGAAAAAAAATTTTTAAAAGTTTGCAACTGTTTGGGAACCAGGTAAAAATTGATTCGAGTTTCTGAAACATTCAAGTGCATAAACTCAGTAAACGCAGAACTTCTGTTAATAAAGAGTACAGCTTGAGTTTTACTATGGTGATAGCATTCTTTTGCTTGGATAAATGAAGCAAACACACTCCTGTAAAAAAATTGAAAGCAAAACAATTCTGTTTAACTGGACATGGCTTGTTTTTACAGCAACAGTACTACTGCTTTGTCCTATCCAAAATGTTCATAACCTACTAAAATATTGAAGTCTCTAACCTTGTACTTCCTTTGGCGTTTTGTACTCAACAGAAAATGCATTTCAGTAGTATGTCATTGCTGTGTAAGTTTTATGGAAACAAACAAAAATCAATCCCATTATATTTAAGATTTATTAATTAGGCTGAGAGACGCAGGGCTAATTCATGTGCTGATCTGCTCAGCGCCCATGGGGATGAGACACGTCCCCTGTCACACTTGGTCCTCGGCATCCCAGCCGGCTTCTCCCTTAACGTGCGCCTCACCTGCACTGCATCTCCCAGGGTACCTGCGCCATGCTCTCTTGCAACTCCAGTATTTTGGCTTCTGCTTTGGCTCTGTGGAGAGGGCCTTCTCCTTTGGGCTTAAGGAAATCTTATTGTCTCCTTTCTGCTCTGCTAAGCACCTTTGTCAGAATTATGTCTTAATGTTCTCCCAGCATTCTTGTCAAAACACTTGGGACTATTTTGTTTTTAAGATTTATTTATTTCGTTTTTTAAAATTTTTATTGGAAAGTCAGATATATAGAGAGGAGAAAATACAGAGAGGAAGATTTTCCATCCCCAAATTCACTCCCCAAGTAGCTGCAACAGCCAGAGCTGTGTCGATCCAAAGCCAGGCGCTTCCTTTGAGTTTTGCACGCGGGTGCAGGCTTTGGACCATCCTTGACTGCTTTTCCAGGTCACAAGCAGGGAGCTGGATGGGAAGTGGGACTGCCGGGATTAGAACCAGCACCCCTATGGGATCCCAATGCATTCAAGGCAAGGATTTTAGTTGCTAGGCTACTGCACCGGCCCCCACTGGGACTATTTAAACTTACTCTATTTAGCAGTTATTTGTATGCAGCTTGCTTGCACCCACCCCCACCACCACATGTGCTGCCTCCATGGAGAAGGAAAGCATTTTTTTTTTTTTTTGGTCTCTCTTTGTGTTTCCAGACCCTTTGTATTGATAGGTACTTCCTGATAAGATGAAGGCCTAACAGTTGTATGCTGAAAAAAAAACCTCATAAATTGCATAAATAAATGAAAGCATGCATGCTGGGAGATAACTCCCATCACATGGGGAGACCTGAAGGAGACGGACTATATGGTGTCTCGTACAAGGCTGGCTTGCACACTCCTAGACATTTAGCAGTTGTCTCAGCTGGCCGAAGCACAGAGCTAGGAGAAGCGATAGCTGGCAATCCTCCACAGGCCAATTACCTTCACAGAGAGGGAAAGCAATAATCTGCATTGCTAAAAATAGCCAGTCAACGTACCACGTGTACAGATGCAGCTCCCAGAGGCATTAGCCCACAGAGTTAACATCCATTCCTGGAGAGTGAACCGAATTATCTTCCTTTATTAAGAAAAACACCTCTGTAGGCCCGGCAGCATGGCCCAGCTGCTAAAGTCCTCACCTTGAACGTGCCGGGATCCCATATGGGCACCGGTTCTAATCCCAGCGGCCCCACTTCCCTTCCAGCTCCCTGCCTGTGGCCTGGAAAAGCAGTCGAGGACGGCCCAAAGCTTTGGGACCCTGCACCCGCGTGGGAGACCCAGAGGAGTCTCCTGGCTTTGGATCGGCATAGCATTGGGGCCGTTGTGTTCACTTGGGGAGTGAAACATCGGACGTAGGATCTTCCTCTCTGTCTCTCCTCCTCTCTGTATATCCACCTTTCCAATAAAAATAAAATAAATCTTTAAAAAAAAAAAAAGAGAGAGAGACTAGGGATTTGAACTCAGGACCAAACCCAGAGTTAATAGCACTTAGGACATAAGAGGTACTCAAGCGCTTTAGGTAGCAGTATTGTAGTATAGGAATCTCAAATTAAAAACAATAGCTATACTCCTAGTAAATAAAGTTCCAGAAAACTTGATTTAGTCTGAATTCAATTTTTGAGCACAGAATTCTAATTCTCTTGGCAAGATGCACCGTTACTTAAGAAAGCCCTCTCTTCTGACTCCATCCTGACTTAACTCTTTGCAACCATGATCACGCTCAGATGGGACCTCAATCATGACGTCCACCGAATCAGCACGGCCAGATTCAGCGTGTCAGGTCACGGCTTCTTCCCCACATGCTTGTGTTTCTCCAAGCACGTTCTTTCCCACAGACTTGAAGCTTACTCCAAGACAGGCCCAGCTTTCCTTCTCCCAGAGCCTGAAACACTGCCCCGCGCACCACTTCCTGGGGCCAGGGGTGAATGGGTTTCCGCAGGGGTTTCCTGTGAGGGCACTGTTGGGTGCCCTGTTCCCCCGCACTGCCTGCTGGTGCGGAAGGCCCACTGAGCTATCAGCCAGCATCCTCATTAGCAAGGGTCCTAAAGTAGCCCTCGTTGTCTGTTAGTTACCTAGTAACTGCTGCTTTTTGTGGAATGCATCTGTTTTACCCATTTTCTCACTATCCTGAGGCAACTGGATTGACAGAGAGGGGGACTGGCCTGTGGAGGACTCATGTAAGCCCTAGCTAGGGAGGCAATGCTTGCAGGGCTCGGACAAGATCCTCAGGAAGCTGTGTGTGCTCCAGTCGGTAACCAGTATATGATGTTGCTTTTCCCACGGTCAGAATTTACAGGTGCAGGAAAACAGGGATGGAAAAGGGAGTGGCACTCACCATTACCCCTGGTGACCCACGAGCAAAAGGCCTGTTTTTTAGTCCTACCATGTTAGGCACTGTTGGCCCAGTATTTTCGCCAGGAGCTGGGATGGTTTCCATTGAGCTGGAAGTTAGCACTGACAGTTGGCGATGCTGAGCTCCTCCCCACACCTTTGAATCCACTAGCCAAGAGTGCAGGCTGGAATGCCAGAGCCTGACTACCGAGGGGAAACGGGGCTGCGCCTCTGTGATGCAGCTCAGGATGAATGCGTCTGGGATACAGGAATGCCCCAATGGGCCTCTTGGAATTACCATGCCTGGGATTAAGGTCAGTGGAAAACCCCACTATTTAACCCAGGCAGGACTCACAGCCCAGACACTGAAGGTTTTAAAGACTGGGGTCACCCCACCAGGTGTTAGTTAAAGATAAAAGGAATGTGGGATGGGTGGCGGAAGAAGGTAGTTATGAATATCAGACACAAGCACATGACTGCTTCTGGGAAGGAAGCCTGCAATTGTCACAAAGATTTCTTAACTTGTTATGAATATGTTTATGGGTGTGTGTTAAAGAACAGAGATAAACCTTTAAACAACAAGAGAATGAATCAGTATAGTAAGTCAAATGAAATAAGTAATTTTTGACAATTAAAAATGGACCCCAGAGGTAGGTGTTGTGGTGTGGTGGGACAGCTGTACCGCAGTAAGCCAGCACTCGGGACACACCCGTCGCACAGCAGAGAATCGGTCTGAGTCCTAGCTCCGCTGCTTCGCACCCAGCTTTCTGCAACGTGCCTGGCAGGTAGCAGGTGCGGGCAAGTACTTGGTGTTCTGCTGCCCACATGAGAGACTCAGATTGAGTTCTGGGCTCCTGGCTCGGGCCCGGTCCAGCTCTGGCTACTGTAGGCATTTGGCAGTAACCCAGCAAAGCTGGAAGATGAATCTGTCTGTCTCTTCAATAAAACAGAAAAGGGGAGGCAAGACTGGGGGTGCTTTCTGGTGCAAAAAAACAAAAAACAAACAAACAAACAAACTTGAAATCCATGTATAGCTTTGTTTCCTAAGCTTTTTGCAGACTACTCTAGGCATTTTCCTTAATTCCATCTTCTACAATCTTCCTGTGTGTTTCTCCTGTCAGGTCTGCTTCTCAGGAGGTCCTAGCACAAAACGTATCCATTATTTTCCATCCTTTCTGTCATAAATCAAGTAGTCCACGTGTTAATCAGCAATGTCCCTTCTTTGTTCCCTATCACTAAAGGGACAGAGCTATGTTGATATGGTAAACCAGCTGGGAAAAAAGCAGGATAATCCCTGTGATTGAAAAATGAATCCTGACACCATTTCTTGTACCACAAATTCACAAAGGGAGTATTTTACAAATGACAAATTGCTTCACTGCCTTCATTTTACCTTCAAATTATCTGAACTGCTTACTTTTAGCTAACCCATTTCCCTCTTCTATCTCCTTTATGTGTTTCTTCAGGTTTGGGAGGGGCTGTGCTGTGTGTGGCCGGAGAAGTCGCTGGGCCAGCAGAGCCAGCATCGCGTGGGGGCACCAGCATGTTCCTGGCTGCTCCACTTCTGATCCAGCTCCCTGCTCATGTGCCTGGGATAGCAGCGAAAGATGCTGCTTTCTCCCATGTGGGAGACACCCAGAAGAAGCTCCTGGCTCCTGGCTTCTGACTGGCTCAGCTCTGGCCATTGCGGCTACTTGGGGGAAGTGAACCAGCAAATGGGAGATCTCTCTCTCTCTCTAACTCTGCCTTTCAAACAAAAAAATTAAAAAAAATTTTTTTTTTCTCTTCCCCAGGTACATTAACAGGGAGCTAGATTGAAAGAGGGGCAACAGGGACTTGAATCAGTGCCCATTCGGGATGCCATGTTATATTAGGCAGCTTAATCCACTATGCCACAATGCCAGACCCCAAATCATTTGTCTTTATTGATATCCCCCCCAACTTCTCTAGTTCCTATTCTAGACAAAATCAAAGATAAAACAAGTAATTAAGGATTATAAAAAAACATGGAGACTTATGTAATACTAAATACATAATAAATATAATAAATATTATTTGGTATTATTAACAACAGACTTTCAATAATGAAGTCACTCAAATAAAAACAATTTCGTGGTTGAAAATGTTAATTTTCATAACAATCTATTCTTGTCTCTCTTAGAGTATATATCACTTTTAATAAATGTGAGTTACTTGAGGGTTAAGTTATATTTTATCCAGATATTCACATAAAAAAGATACTTAAGCAAGATCATAGAAGTCACTTCTCTGAATCAAACGGCTGAAGTGACAACACACCTGAGCACATGAGACTCTTACCGGGATATGTAGCCAGAGGTTTTCAGATCATTCCAGCTACTGTCACTGGCTTCCCCACTTACAGCGTCGTATTTATTTTCGGTCTGACATTGAGTTTCAGACTCCTTCCTTTGCTGTTAGGGCAGAAAATGAAATCATCACCAGTATAGAGCTAAACTATAATGATATTGGAAAATAAATAATATTGAGTAAAATAGAAGCAGTAAACGAGCACGAGATAAAGCATTTCTCTTTCTTAAGGAAAAAAAGTTTATCTTCCCACTGTTAATCCCTCTGGTGTTTCAAAAGTCTTGTTCCTTTACACTGCAGGTTCCTTTACACGCAGAGTGTAAGCATAAAACACTCCAAGACACAAAGAGACAGACAGTTACACACGTGCAGCGTGTGTGCAAGCTTCCTGGCAGGACTAGAGGCAGCTCTTTCCCAGTCAACTTTCCAACAATAGGGAACTGAATTTGGCAATGCCTCATTGCCAGCAACTAAAATCTTTTCCAGAGAATGTTAACGGTTATTATGGCCACCAGGGTGTTATAGAGCGTCTGCTTAGTCCCCGATTGTCTCAAATCTTTTCTGAGCTCTGATTATGCGCCAGGCACTGTATAATGGGAGGTGGTGGTAAATGATGCATCCTGGGTTCTTGTCTTTAATAAAAATGCACAGTTCAGTCGCAGGGAGAGAAATTTGGGACTGCCTGTTAAATGGGCCAACATAAGGGGTATAGGCTGTTCTAAGACACAGGCAGGGGATTTAACTCAGAATCAGGAGTGAAAGAAGACTTCCCAGAGGACATGATGACTAATTCCAAATGAAAAAGGTATCCAGGAGTTAAGCATGAGAGAGGGGATGGAGAGGAGGCAGGGAACTAACTACCTCAGAGGCCAGGTCTAAGGGAGGAGCACGTTAGGCTGGGGAAGAACATGCTACCTGGGAGGGACTGAAAGCAGCTCAGCATGGCAACTGAGCCTGGTGGAGCAAGGAGGAAGCGATGGGGGGATAGAGCGATGGGACGGCAGGTGCACAGCATTCAGAACCTGGATGCTCTAGGAAGACCCAACTTCATGATAGTAACAATAAGGAGTCAGCTGCCAGGAATTGTGGCTAGAGAGTTAGGGTGTGGAGATAGAAATGGACACATAGATTATTAGGACCAGTTACAGGGCATTCTAGTAATTCCAGAGAGAGGTTAACGGCATCAATGCTAAGGAAATGGAAATTGGGAGGTGGGGAAGGTGTGAAAATGAAAGGCATTTAGAGGGAAGAAGTTGACAGTACCTGGTGACTGCATATGGCGGTGCAATTCATCAAGGGAGTGAAACAGCAGAACAGGTTGGGCACAGGAGAGGGATGGAACTGACTACTGCCTGGCATTGGCTCAGTCAAGGTACCCGCATAGCACCAACCAAAGAACGGCTCCAGAGAAGCAGATGCGGAAACCAGTGGAGCTGGGCAAGTGGGGGAGACTAGGCAGGGAGAGTTTGTGGAACAAACAGAGGAAAGACAGCCCTGACAGATTTCTGTTACTAGGAGAGGGTGAGGAAGGTGAGGTTGGAGGCATTCACACCACATCCAGACAGCATGGTGTCAAGGCAGCCAGGGACCACAGGTGAAAGGGGGGGTGTTCAGTGGGGTCAAGGGTGGGGAGACTCCGCTAGATGAGGACTGCAAGGTGTGCATTACTCATAACAAAAACCGAACACTTTGGCAAGATCAGCTTCAGTGGGAGATGGGAGGCGTGGAAGCCAGATGGCAGTGGGCTGAGGAGTGAATGCGGAGCAAAGCAGCAGCAATGAGAACAGGGTCCTGCATGCCAAATGCAGTTGGCCAGAGACCACATACACTACCGGGGTGCACACCATTTTACTGGAGTTGAAAAATTCCCGTCACCCAGTATTTTGACTGTGCATCTGCTATGCGGACACACTCAGATGTTTACCACTGCGTCATGGCTGTTCAGTATTGTGACAGGCTTTTCAGCTTGTAGCCTTGGAGTAGTTGGCCATAGCACATAGCCTGGGTGTGCCACGGCATATAGGTCTGAGTAACTATTCTCTGGGATGTTTACATAATGACTAAAGTTACCGAGTGATGTGTTTCTCAGAGAGCAGCCCCATCAGGAAGTGACACCTGACGGCAAAGGCAACCGCGATTTTATAGCAGCACTACAGGGCACCCGCCGTCACTGCCCACATGGTGTTCTGTACTTCGGACACCCTGAAATCTCTGAGGGTCTCAGAGCTGCCTTACTCTGTGGGGATGAGGATGGAAGAGCCGGCGCACGATGAAGGTTGTTGCTATGATACAGAACAGGATGGTCCCCAGGATCTCCTTCCACCAGTGCAGCAGGAGCACGGGGTCCTTCCGGCGGATGTTCTTGCTGTAGCTGGGGTTGTCCAGGAATCTCACAGTAATCTGGGTGCTCCGCTTGTTCCTGTCCCTCTTGTAGTATGGCAGATAGTATCCGTTATCTTCAAAACACAAGCATTAGAAGGGATTTTCTTCAAAAGATAGGTTGAAACAGGGCATCTTTAGCTGTTAAAATTATTTTTCTTTGATTCACAACACTAACTCCTTCTTTAAAAAGTTTTCATTTCTAGCTCACTTCGGAATCTTCCTTTGCCTTCTTTTTTCTTTTAATCTCTCTTATTATTTTTTTTTTCTTTTTAAAAACCTTACTTATTTGAAAGGCAGAGTGACAGAGATCTCTCATCCACTCCCTGAATGGCGGCAGCCCAACTCCATCTGGATCTCCCAAGGCAGGCGGCAGGGACCCAAGCACTGGGTCATTCGCATTAGTCCAGAGCTGGTTTGGAAGCGGAGCAGCTGGGATTGGAATCCAGTGTTCCTAGGGGGGTGCTGGCATTGCAGGTGGCAGCTTCTTTTGCAATGCCATGATGCTGCACCCTTGCTTTTCTTTTTCATTAAGTAGAGATCTTGGGGGCAGGCGGCATGGTGTAAGCCTCTGCCTGTGGTGCCAGCATTAAACAGTTTGAGGCCTAGCTGCTCTATTTCTGATCCAGCTCCCTGCTAATATGCCTAGAGGAATAGTGCAGTTCTTGGGCCCCTGCAATTACATGGAAAACCCAGATGAAGCTCCTGGCTCCTGGCTTTGGACTGGCCCACCTCCTTCTCTCTGTCTTTCTGTCTGTAACTCTGTGTTTCCAATAAAACATAAATGAATCTTTACACACCACACACACACATACACATTTTCCCTTTATTTCTCAAGCATCTTAAGTTTTCTGTATACTAGATAATAAGGGCCTGTGTAATGGCTCAATGGGTAAATCCTCACCTTGCACATGCCATGATCCCATATGGGCACCAGTTCATGTCCTGGCTGCTCCACTTTCCATCCAGCTCCTGCTTATGGCTTGGGAAGCAGCAGAGGATGAACCAAAGCCTTGAGTCCCTGCACCCATGTGGAAGACCTGGCTCCTGGCTCCTAGCTTTGGATCAGCTCAGCTCTGGCTATTGCGGCCACTTGTGGAGTGAACCAGCAGATGAAAGAGCTTTCTCTGTCTCTCCTTCTCTCCATAAATCTAATCTGCTTTTCCAATAAAAATAAATTAAAAAAAATAGGTATAGTAAATAAGATTAGAAAAGAAACCTTAAAGGTCTCCCCATTCTTTAGCTCATTATTACCATAATGCTTCAAGTACTCAATCTTTCAAAATATATTGTTTTCCTTTTGCTTGAGATCAGTAAAATATCTTTTTTTTTTTTTTTTTAACCACCAATCAATCGTTCTTCACAGACTGAAAGGAAAGCATCTCCATCTTGCTCTCTGGCTCATTTCTGGCTGTCAGAATCAGTTTGCTTTAGCTTTTGTGCTACCTGGGAAGACTACTCAGTTGTCCTGTCTTTGAAATGACATGGGAGGCAAGCATCTCAACTGCTAAGCTGAACATCTCTCTCTTGTCTTTTGATCAATATCAAAGAAAGACTACTGTTTCTAGCTTAAGCTTTCTCCTGGCACTCTTTCTTTAAAAAAAAAAAAAAAGGAATTAAGTTATACAACACATTTTTAGTTCTAGTTTCATAGATAACGAACAAGGAATCTTTATTTTTGTTTGATATAGATTTGAGGGCTTTTAAAATACGAGTCAGAAGACTTTTACACACAAATATATCCTAATTCTTAAAAACTGCTATGTGAGCTGAAGATGTCCCAAGCCCTGGTATCCCTGACACCCATATGGGTAACCAGATTAGCCTCCTGGCTCCTGGCTTTGTGCTGGCCAGGCCCCTGTCCTGTGGCCACTTGAGGAGTGAACCAGAGGTTGGAAGATCTTTCTGTCTCTCTTTAACTCTACATTTCAAATAAATAAAGAAGTCTTTCTAAAAAAGACTGCTTACTATAACAGAAATATATATAGATTTTTTTTAATGTTAAAAATTTGAGGGGCTAGTATTGTAGTATAGCATGCTGAACCTCCATCTGTGAAGCTGGCATCCCACATGGGTGTAGGTTCAAGTCTTAGCTGCTCCACTTTCAGTCTAGCTGTTTGCTAATATGCCTGGGACAGCAGCAGAGCGGCCTAAATACTGAGGTCCCTGCACCTACATGGGAGACCCAGAAGACACTCCGGAGTCCTGGCTTCTGCCTGTCCCAGCCCTGGCTGCTGTGGCTACTTGGGGAGCAAACCAGTAGATGGAAGATTCTCTGTCTCTTCTTCTCTCTCTGTAACTTTGCCTTTTAAATAAATAAATAAATAACAAATATTTTTTTAAAAAATGAGAGGTAGATAAACAAAGAGAGTGAGGCGTGCACACAGACTCCCTTTCCTTGGCCACTCTCTGAGTGCCTGCGATGGTCAGCAGCTGGGCAGGCTGAAGTTGCAAGGTGGGAACCCAAGTTCCAGGTGTCCCTCAGAACTGCCAGGAACTCAATGATCTGAGCCACTGCTACTGCTCCCAGGAATGCATTAACAGGAAGCTGGAGCCAGCATCTTGAAGTGGATATTGAACCTGGGCATCCTGGGATGCAGGTGTCCCAACTAGCATTTTAATAAACAGGCCAAACACTATACTGCCCATGAGAATTTGACTTATGCCAATATGTCATCTATCAGTGACACATGCACTGAACTCTCTGGTCTGAGAACAAACTTAAAACAACTATGTTTATATGACTTTCATGTAGCTCTATGGGAAACGTTTGTTTTTTTCATTATGTGGGCCATTTTTATGGTCTCTATCATGTAGGCTGACAAATGACAGCTAATACAACCAAGCAATGTCTTCTGACACTATGTGCCAGGCATAGTGCTGAAGCTTTATATGAATGATCTGACTGAGAACTCATAAGAACCCAATGAATAGATATGTGGATTATCATCTCTGTCTTACAGGTAAAGGCACTGGGCTACAGGGGAGTCAGGCGTGCTCAAGCACCCACTTTGTGGCAACAGGGGGACCTGAACCCCACCAGCTGTCTTCGCACCTTGTACGCTCAGCCTCCATTCACACAGCACTGCCTGCAGGTGCTTGCTACATCCCTATTGCAGGAATTCTAAATTGCCAAGTCAAACGATCGTTTCCATTCAAGAGAAGGCGCACTTACCATATGGATACTGTAGAATCGAAAGTGCCCCATTGCTGTATTCCTCGTGAGAAAACTTATCGTTACTGAGGCATTTGTCAAATTCATCAGATCCCACCAAGACGGGAGTCCTGGAAGGGGAATCTATAAGGAAAGCGACAGTGAAAACGGCTGTGCTCAGACACCGCATAAACTCAACCACCATTCAGTCTAAACACGTGCTTTAAATGGAGCCTTTCTTCCCCTTGCACAGCACATGGTCTCGGAGTGTCTCAAAGAATATGAACTGACAGTCAGAAAATGTTACCTAAATATTCTAAATACAAGTATTAAGAGATAAATGTTACTCTGACATGGTTAAGACATTTTCTAAATTATAGAGAGAAATAATGGACTAACATTTCTTTCTATAGAAGCAACTGCTGCTTCTAGGAAAACTGCTCTAAACTGTCATGATTAACACCTGAAGCGTTGTCACGGCTTACCAGTAAGATGTAAAATATAAGTTAGTTCTAATCTCCGTAATATCCGAAGCTATTTATGAAGGTTTATAGTTCACTTACGAATTAAGGGCTTCCATTTGATTGTTGGCAGAGGAATAATTGCATTGTCGTTATTGACGGATTCCAAGGCTTTGGGACTTGTAGGAAACTTTTCTGAAATTCTGACAGATGACTGCATATACAGCTGGCCTCTATACATCCCTGAATCAGACAGGACACTGGGATTAGGCAATGATTTTTTTAAAAATTTCATTTTGATTTAATAAAATTAGATTAATTCTAATAATTCTCTTCAAAGAATTGCCACATGGTACTCAATGACTATTCAACAAAAAGTTTACCTTACCACTTATGATTCCAGCATTATACTATTAACAACTTACATATTATCATAATATGTACGTGCTATGTTACCCCATCAAATTCTTGCACGTCATTGAGACTGAGAGAAGTTTATGAGGCTGTGATTCAAGTCAGACTCCAGCGTGGTCAAGACGTACTGGAGTAAATGCTCTCAGTGACCAGGAGGCGCATCAGAATTTTGACTTCCTTCTTCGGGTTAGTAGGGTGGACATGCAGGAATGCCTCCACTCCCCACCAAAACTTTACATCTCTTTTTTTTCCTTGTAAGATTTATTTATGTACTTGAAAAGTAGAGTGACAGACAAAAAGGTTTTCTGACTGCTGGTTCGTTCCCCACGTGGCCAGGTCTGGGCCAGGATGAAGACACGAGCCAGGAGCTCCACCCTGGTTTCCTACATGAACTGCAGGACCTGAAGGACTTAGACTAACCCCTGTTGCCTCCCTAGGGACATTAGCAGGAAACTGGTTGGGCAGCAGAGCGGCTGGGACTCAAACAAGCCCTCTCCTATGGGATACTGGCAAGCACCAGCCTAAATCACTGCACCACAGCCCTGACCCTCAAAGCCTCAGCTTGATGTGAATATGAACACACATAGAGTTAAAGACCTTAAGGTTATATAGGAAAGTACTTCAAAAAGTTCATGGAAAAATACATGCAGTTTCTGCATAATATACATTTTTTTTCCTTGAATTTTCTGGAGATATTCTGTATTCACAGATTTCAAAATTTTGTGCACCAAGACAAATTTACCTTTCACTTTCATTTCCATCAAATTTTTGAAGTAGTCTTGTAATTTTACAACGCAGTATAGAATGAAAACAACTTCTAATCCTTACTAATATGGGGCTCTAATCAAAAGAATATACTACAGTAATTAAAATGTTCAGAATTGGACAAATGGAAAAATAGTAAGAATGGAAACCAAGGTAAGAACCTGCAGGGAAATCTAAACCATGGAACGTATTTGGCATTAAAACTACAAATTGGGAACAAGGTAAGAATACAGAGGCTGGCATCATGACCCATACAAACACCAGTTCTAGACCTCTCTGCTCCACTTTTTGTTTTCTAACTTGAAAGGCAGACTTTCAGAGTGCAGAAGACAGAACTAAGGCTCTTCTATCTATTGATGCATTCCCTAAATGACCACAACAGCCAGAACTGGGCCAGTCTGAAGCCAGGAGCCATGAGCTTCTTTCAGGTCTCCCACATGGATGTGGGACCCAAGGACCTGAGACATCTTCCACAGCGTCCCAGGTGTGTTAGCAGGGAGTTGTATCACAGGGGAGCAGCTGGGATTTTAATCAATGCCCATATGGGATGCCATGCCATGACGTGCTACGCCATAGCACTGCCTCAGCTCCACTTCTGATACGACTCCCCCTCGTGTGACTGGGAAAGCAGCGGAAGATGGCCTGAGCGCCCGGGCCCCTGTCACCCACATGGGAAAGCTGGATGGAGGTCCACGCTTCAGACTTTAGCCTGGTCCAACCCTGCTTCTTGCCATCAGCAGAGAGAGTAAACCAGCAGATGGAAGATATTTGTCCCTGTCTTACTGCCAGTTAAATAAATATTTAAAGAGTGAAAGGACATGATCTGGATGACGTCATCAGATAAGAGATGTCTCTCACCCAAATAAACACTGCTCTCCGTGGCTCCTCGGGCCGCTTCCACAATGTCTTCCTCCTCTTCCAAGACTTCCTGGTTAGGTGTGTAACTGGTATCGTCGAAAAGGCTGATGGGAATGACTTTCCCATCCTTCACCAGCCAGGCGGATGCAATCGGAGTACAAAACTAAACAAGAACGAGAGGCAGATTTTAAATAATCTGAGCAATATTTATATACTGCCAATTCATAAAGTACCACTAAAATCTAAAGTACCATCTCTTAAAGCAACAGCAGTTATTTCTCCCCACCCGGTCAGCGTGGTCAAGCCGGAAAAGGCAGACATGGAGGTGTAACAGCCCGCAGTGGCCTCCACTACCTGGTACTCCCACTCCAGATGTCCTCCCTTCTTGCTGAACGCCATGACCTTCCAGTCAGCAACCGAGACCTTTATCACCGTGTCCATCGTGCCAGCTTCCTGTTCTTCCACATCTGAAATAATGTTAGACTCTTCTTTGTTCTCACTGGGCTTAAAGGTGCTTTCAATAAATCCGGCTCTAGTTTCCATGTCTGGAATATACCGAAGTTCAAAGTGGCCAACACTGAAATTCCACCTTAAATTCACAAAGGTGTGTTTTAGAAATTTACGTCTGGACAAAAGGACCAAGTGCTACAGAACTCTTCTACACAGAAGCAGTAAATTAAAATCTCAAGATAACAAGAACAATTCAACAGAATAACCTCTCGGAAAGGCATGCTCTGCTGAATTACGCCACAAGAGGGCGCCCCCGCCCCACAGCAGGTCCTGACCCTAGCAACAGTTCTCAGGCAGAGGAACCGACAACAGGTTTGGGATGGATTTTCTCTCCAACATTTACTGCATTTCCAAAGTGAGTGAATCTCAAAACATATCAAAGTCATCTTAAAATATGGTAGCACGTAGTTTGTCTTTCCTCTTAAATGGCCAAGATGTGACAAGTCATTCATCCTTTCCTAAATTTCAATGTCTTTAGCCATAAAATGACAGTAGTGAAGTTTTCTCCAAAAATTAATAAGCAGCATGATCGAGAGTCAGCACAGTGGTATAGGCTAATCCTCCACCTGCCAGTGCTGGCTTCCTCATAAAGGCACCAATTCAAGTTCCAGTGCTTCGCTTCCTGATCCAATTCCCTGCTTATGGCCTGGGAAAACAGCAGAAGAGGCCCAAAGCCTTGGGATCCTACACCCACATGGGAGACCCAGAAGAAGCTCCTGGCTCCTGGCTTCGGATTGGTTCATCTCTGACTGTTGCTGGGAAGTGAACCAGCACAGGAAAGACTTCTCTCTCTATCTCTCCCAAGTCTTCGCCTTGCATGTGTTAGGATCCAATGTGGGTGCTGGTGTGGCTGTTGTGGCCACTTGAGGGGTGAGCCAGGGGACAGAAGAGCTTTTTCTCTGCCTGTCCTTCTCTCTTTAAATGTCTTTTGATAGAAATAAATAAATTAAAAAAAAAGAATTTCAACATTTATTTTAAAAATACACTCAAGGGCCCAGCACAGCAGCCTAGCGGTTACAGTCCTCGCCTTACATATGCTGGGATCCCATACAGATGCTGGTTCGTGTCCCAGCGGCCCAACTTCCCATCCAGCTCCTGCTTGTGGCCTGGGAAAGCAGCAGAGGATGGCCCAAAACCTTGGGACCCTGCACTCATGTGGGAGACCTGGAAGAGGCTCCTGGTTCCCGGATTCAGACCAGCTTGGCTTTGGACATTGTGGCCAATGGGGAGTGAACTAGAGGATGAAAGATCTTTCTCTCTGTCTCTTCTCTCCTCTGTATATCTGCCTTTCCAATTAAAAAAATATATACATATATATACATATATATATATATATATATATGTATCTTCAGACCTTATGCCTTTTCCACTCCAGTTACTAAGAACTCTCTAGGCTGTTCTACAACTGAGGTGGCTGAGTGCCATCGGGCATTGAAAGCCTCCGGATAACAAAATCCCTTCAGGATAAAGAAGGCCAGGTTGTGAGCAGGGGGCAAAGGTCTCCTCACAGCTCGCGGAAAGCTGGAAGGGTAAATGCCTTCCTAAGGGAGCTGCAGGGCGCAGCTTTCAGGAAAAGACAGTGCATCGTGCCACAGCAGGCGGGACAAAGGCTGCGCGTCGGGGTTACGTTCGTAAGCTAGGGAGGGAGCCACTCACTCCTACTGCACAGACAATCTAAAATTTAAATATTGGGTTGCAAAAAAATATCAAGCATGTGAGTCAGGATCAGCTTATTTTTAAATCGATTATCTCAGTATAAACATGACATAATGGTTCACTACTTAAGGAAGAAAACAGAAGGATTATTAGATCAAATAAATGATATGCTAATAGTTTGAGAAAGTAGAATGGAATTATCATTCTGATATGGGAGTGAAGAAATGACGAGGGAGATGGCCTTGTGGAGTTAGGCTGGCACCTGTGACGACAGCATCCCATTGGGGTGCCGGTTTGAGTCCCAGCTGCTCTACTTTCAGTCTAGCTCCCTGCGAGTGCAGCTGTCCAGCACAAGATGGGCGAGCAGGAAGAAGCTCCTGACTCCTGCCTTCAGTCTGTCCCTGCCTGGACCACTGCAGCCATCGGGGAGTGAACCAATGGATGCAACATCTGTCTCCCGTCTCTGTAACTTTGCCTTTCAAATAGATAAAACAAAGCTTTAAATTATGATGAAACTACCTACAAAAGCCTTGTGCGATGGCCTGGTGGCTAAATTCTTGTCTTGCATGCGCTGGGATCCCCTATAGGCATCAGTTCGTGTCCCGTCTGCTCTACTTCCCATCCAGCTCCCTGCTTGTGGCCTGAGCAAGCAGTAGAGGACGGCCCAAAGCTCTGGGACCCTGCCCCTGCATGGGAGATCCGGAGGAATCTCCTGGCTCCTGGCTTCAGATTGGCTCAGCTCAGGCCATTGCGACTACTCGGAAGTATAACGAGCAGATGAAAGATCTTTCTCTCTGTGTCTCTCCTTCTCTCTGTAAATCTTTTGATAGAAATAAATACATCTTTAATGGAAAACAAACAAACAAACCTACAGATTCCAAATAACCTCAAGCTAAAGCACACATACACACAAACCCCACTACATCAGTACTGTCTTTTGTTAATAACCATGAAGCCATTTTTAAGTTAGGGCCTGTATTTCTCCTAGCAGGACAGTGTGCTTTGGGGACAGCTTAACGGCTCATAAATCCAGAAAGAACAAGGTGAGAACAGCACCAAGCGCGCCCGCTCTGAATACTCACTTCTCGTTGCCGCTGCGAGGCCCGACGGCGCGCACGGTCTTCTGGGTCCGCTGCAGCAGCAGGATGTCCTCCTCCTCCTCCAGGTCCTCGCCGTCCCATCGGCGACAACCCAGAGCTGAGCAGATGTACCTCACCTGAAAACACAGAGGTCTGATCAGGAAAGGCCGCGAGTCACAGGAGGTCAGACGCGTTCAAAGAATCCCTGTGCTTGTTTTTTTTTTTTTTTTTTTTTTAAGGAGAAAGAAATTAGAGGAATGTGTAAGAAGTACCCAAATGGTGAGAAGTATCAGGAATACTTCCTAAAAATGAACTATTTAGGGGCCCGGCGCGGTGGCGCAAGTGGTTAAGTCCTCGCCTTGCACGCCCGGGATCCCATATGGGCGCCGGTTCTAATCCCGGCAGCCCCGCTTCCCTTCCAGCTCCCTGCCTGTGGCCCGGGAAAGCAGTTGAGGACGGCCCAAAGCTTTGGGACCCTGCACCCGCGCGGGAGACCCGGAAGAGGCTCCTGGCTTCGGATCAGCATAGTATCGGCCGTTGCGGCTCACTTGGGGAGTGAATCATCGGACGGAAGATCTTCCTCTCTGTCTCTCCTCTCTGTATATCTGCCTTTCCAAATAAAAAATAATAAAAATAAATCTTAAAAAAAAAAATGAACTATTTAGGACCATGCAAGTACTAAGCAATACTCACTGCAGGAAATGAGTTTGAGGATTTAAGGAATGTCAGTCTTATTTTGGGGCTTTCCACAGAATACACAAGAAGAAACTAGGGCTGGCGTTGTGGCACAGCAGAGTAAGCCACTGCCTGCAACACGGACATTCCCTATCAGAGTCCTGGTGTGAATCCCAGCTGCTCTGCTTCTGATCCAGTTCCCCGTTAATCCCTAAGCCGGGACTGAAGTGCATGTTCAAAAATGGTCAGACAGGAAGGCATGGCCTTCTGACGCAATGCAGATGCAAGCGGGAGGGGAAGGCAGAAAGCCATCTGTAAGAGTAAGAAGGTACGATGGGCCCAAGACGAGAATGGAGAACCCAGTCTGAGCAATGCAAGAGTCCTGGACGTCCTATTTTTAGCCTAAACCCACAGATAAGATGTTCATGTATCAAGAAGTTCAGAGTTTGGGGGCTGCACTGAGGGGGGTTACACAGTCACCTGCCATGCTGGCGTGTCATATCGGAACGCTTGTTCATGTCTTAGCTGCCAGCTGCTCTACTTTTGATCTAGCCCTCTGTGGGTGAGCCTGGAAAGCATCAGAAATGGCCCAAGTGCTTGGGCCCCTGCCCTGCACATAGGAGACTCAGATGGAGCCCAGGGTTCCTCGGGTCAGCTTGGAAGCCCCAGCCATTGTGCCCCTTTGGAAGAGTAAACCAGCATAACAAGTGGAAAACCTGCCCCTCCCTCTGCCTCCAAAAAGAAAAAAAAAAATGCTAACGGGTTAAAAAACCAATTTAACCAGGATGCTGTTTGTTACTCGTAAAGAGCATATTATGTTATGTTTAGATCCTCAGAGTTAATACTGAAGAAAGTCAAGATCATTAGCATTATAATTTTCTCGCCAGACAGATGTAGCTCAACTCTGACTTTGGAAATGTCTGAATCTTTCACAGCCTCAGCTTCCTCATCCGCAAAATGAATAGAAATTCTTCTTGATTCATCTTATTATAGGATCCAACTAGAAGAATGACTAGTAGCAATGGCTCTGATCATCAAGATTATTATTATTCTTTAGAGGGTTCCTCGTGTGCCAAAATGTCAGGTAACATAGGTAACTGAGGGATAGTGTAAAGATTTCAAAATAAGGTATGGCAAGGCATCCAACACGAAGTACACTGTGTTTAAGAATTCTCTTCTTCCCGGCTTCGCTGTTTATTCCATTACCTAAGACAAAGTCAGTTCTCCCTCTTATTTCACATTTCTTATTTTAAGCAATATCCTCAGGAGAAAATAATAACAGACCACGACTAGCAGCATCACAGTTTAAGATGCTTTTACTTACCTTTCCACTGTAGGCACCGAGTCCATATGTAGTGAGAGACTTTCCTCCCACCAAAACCACATCATCTCCAAATTTGTAAGAAGATTCGAGAAGGGATTCAACTGTGAAAGGAACGGTTTCCATGCTCTCCCGGTCTCGGTCCCACTGGAAGAGGTCTCCGTCCAGGGAAGGAATGATTACTTTATTCCCAAACACCTACAACAGAAGTTAACATCACAAACAGGTCACGGCTCTGACCTGACCTGAAGCAGCCCAGTCTCCTAACCTCCACTAACTCGAAAGAACGAACTGCCCCTTGCTCTCAGAGACTATACGTGGGGCTTCCTCGAATTCTGTTTGCCCTGGGCTACAAGTGTCGACAGTGAGTGAGCCAGACAGAGCTCTGGGTGTCAAGTGAGCTACGGAGAGCTTACCACAAGGGTTCTTACAGCTATTAACATGTGGAAACATAACAGGATTGTTGAGAATACTCGTGTATGCAGTGTTTTTCCAGGTCCAGTTTATCCAGGCCAGTTCCTGTCACTGACTTGGGTACAGGGCACATGGGCTCAGCGATGTCAGTTGACTCAGTCTCCCAGATCCTTTTCAATTTCCCTTTTCAAATATGCTTTGAGCTTTATGTTCTTAGCTAACCTTCCTTCTTCCAACCACGCATGTTTACAGCCTGCTTATGTGCCAGGCACAATCTTGGTAAGGACAGACACTTAAGGAAAACAGACAACAAAAATGACCACTCTTGTGGAGTTTAAAGCCTAGTGTTGGGGAACAAATCATATTATGCAAACATTATCTAGTACGGTAGGTGACAACTTGCCACAGGGAAGAACAAGATAGAGGGGGACTGGAGAGTGGGTATGGCTGGGGAGAGGACTGTCTACAAAGAGCTCAGAGTACACCCCAGTGAGACAGTAACACTTCGGCCAAGACCTCATCAAGGAGAGGGAACTGTGCAGCTGCTCTGTGGGAAACAGGCTTTGCAAAGGCCCTGGGGTAGAAGCGTACCCTTCACTTTGAGGCTGAGAAGCAGGGAGAGCAAGTTACAGGCAGAGAAGGTGCTGAAGGTGGACAGCTCTGGGGTACAAATGGAAAGTAAAGCCAACGGCGTGTCCTGATGGAGTCCTGGCACAGCATGAACCACAACAAGGAGTCCAGGGACAGGCACTTGGCACAGTGGTTAAGACACTGCTTGGGATCCAGGCATCCTATTGTGAAATGCCTGAATTCAAGTCCCACCTCCTCTTCTGACATCAGCTTCTTATTAAGTACCGAATTTAAAAGAGGATGAATTTATAAATTCATATCAATAGCAAATAAAGGAAGAGGAAGTTAGAAAATTTTGCATTTGGAAACCATTAATGCTGAAGACTGGATTAAACAAGAATTGGCAATCATTCTACCTCTAGATGCAAGCTTTGATGAAGAGCAAGACACCTGTATAGTCTTACAGTGACTTCAGACGGCTTATTATGTACGAGAAATTAAAAAACAAAACAGTAATTATACAGTGGAGATTTGGGGGTGATACCCTGACTGGATGGCCAGAATTTACATCATCAGGGAATGACAGGTGCAACAGCCTGAGGGAGATCATAGCATCCCAAAACCTACAACCTGCTCTAATCACAGAGACATCAGACAAGAACAAGGAAATTTCTAGTGTGTGTGTTTAAATAAAACAGCAAAAGAGACTATATTTCTCACCAATGTCAATCGGCATCATGGCACAGTGGGTTAAGCCACACACTGCAAGGGCTAATAAGCCATATGGGTGTTGGTTTATGTCTTGGCAGCTTCACTTCCGATCCAGCTCCCTGCAAATGTGCCTGGGAAAGCAGCAAAGGATAGCTCAAGACCTTAGGTCCCTGCACCCATGTGGGAGACCTGGAAGAAGCTCCTGGATCTCCTGGTTTCAGCCTGGCCTAGCCGCAGGTGTTGTAGCTGCCTAGGGAGTGAACCAGCAGGTGCAGGATCAACCTTTTCCCTTCTTCCTTGTCTTTTCTTTTTTGAGACTTATTTATTTTGGGCCTGGTGCTATAGCCTCTAGTGGCTAAAGTCCTCACTTTGAACACACCGGTTCTAATCCCAGCAGCCCTGCTTCCTATCCAGCTCCTTGCTGGTGGCCTGGGAAAGCCGTTGAGGACGGCCCAAAGCATTGGAACCATTTACCCGCGTGGAACACCTGGAAGAGGCTCTGGGCTCCTGGCTTCAGATCAGCTCAGCTCTGGCCATTGCAGCCACATGGGGAGTGAACAAGTGGATGAAAGATCTTCCTCTCTGTCTCTCCTCCTCTCTGACTTTCCAGTAAAAATAAATGTTTTTAAAAATTCAAATATGGACACAGATTAATATAGGGTATATATTTAACTTATCCTCAAATGTTAAAAAAAAAAAAAGAAAGAAACCTTAAAAACCAAGTGTGCTTATTTGTAGGGAGAGAATAAGCAAAAGGTGACATCATTTAAATGATGAGGGAAACATCAGGTTGCAGGGGGTAAATCTGTGGAGGTAAGAGTTTTGTGTTTTTGGAGCCACCTTTATTTGCTCAACTTCACCATTCCAAATCAGAGTTTAAAAGAAAAGGAAGATATTCAAGAGGCTTGCAGGAGCTCCATAATTAAATATAGAAGACTGTGCCACTAAATGAAAGATTCCGGGGCTGGTGCCATGGCATAGTAGTGTAAGCCTCCTGCTGCAGAGCCATTATCCCTATATGGGTGCCGGTTCACGTCCTGGCTGCTCCAGTTCTGATCCGGCTCTCTGCTTACTGTCTGGGAGAACAGCAGAGGGGAGCTCAAGTCCTCAGGCCTCTGCACCCACGTGGGAGACCTAGAGGAAGCTCCTGGCTCCTGGTTCTCCATGAGCTCAGCTCCGGCCATTGTGGCTGTATGAGGAGTGAATTATCAGATGAAAGATCTATCTCTCCTTTCTGTAACTCTACCATTCAAATAAAAATAATCTTTTTTGAAAACAATAAAAAGTTCATCATATTTTAGATACTTAACAATTTCCATTTACTAGTCATGACTGAAAAAAAAATGTGATTTTTTATAAATTCTTAAATGACATTGATGCTTCCCAACTAAACCATCTTTGGCTTTTTGTACTAATATACTTTTTTTTTTTTTTGCTTTCTTATACTTTTTTATTCTAGTTAACAGATTTTCCTCTTCTTAAAGATATCATTTATCTTTGTAGGATGTACAGCTTACAGTTTTCTTTGGATTCAATTTAGGTCAGAGCATGCCTACTCCACAGTAACAGTGTTTAGTATCTAGTTAGTCTAACCTCCTCTGAGCAACCTAACAGTGAGAAAATTAAGTATTTAGCATTCTCTACTTTCCATATTAGGGTAGGTATTCTATTTATGGGGACGATAGATTAGGTTACAATGAAGTTCAAAACGACATTTTAATTGACACGGCAACAGCAGTATTAAAATTAAAGCATAAACAGGAAAGCAGGTGTACATCGCTAAGAGAAAGAGGAAGTGGGGTATGCGGGTCTGTGGTAAACAGATGGCATTTATCTTGACTTGTTCCCTCTTTCATAAACAACAACTTTTCCCCTCAAGTGTAGCAGGTCCTAAGGGGACAGAGTGACCATGCGACAAGATCGGTTTTTTAAGCACATGATCTGTGTCCCTTTAAAAGAAAATTTGCCATCTTCCATTCAAATTATGGTCAAAACAACCGAGATCTGATACAACTGACTGTCATGAGCGAAAACGGTCTTGTTTTCAAACTTCAATCTTTAGCAGCATTTACTCAGTGAGTGCCTCCTCTCAATAACCAGAAAGCATGATGGGCCCACGCTGAATCACCCTGTCCTGTTTCAGCAGCATGGTTTATAGAGTTCACTTTTCAATAGCTGCTCATCACTAATTGGCTGCCTATGAGTCATCCACAGACCTGCTGACCTCTGTGCAAACCTCCGTAAACCCTTTCAGGCTGCAAATGTGAAAGCAGATGGTGCTTTTCCTTGAGAGCCACCAGGAAGAGATAGAAGCATGCAGTTCAGGTAGAGAGATGACATCAGCCCCCTCCACAGCATTACCTCATCCCCTAAGCAAAGGAATGAGTCACCCGGATACCCAGCTGCAAATCTCTTGGTAGCAAAAAAAAAATGTAGGTTACAGTGATGTATTTTCACATGCCACTGATTCTATTCGCCCATGGAAGAGGCGATTTGTTCTAATCTGCTGCTCTGCATCTCAAACGAATGGTATGATCTGCCTCTCCCCGGAGTCACTTTCAGAAAGGCTGAGCTCTCGGTACTTTGAATTTACTTCTTGTGTTTGTTTTCAACGGTTCATGCTTTTAAAATGAAAGGCTTGGAACCTAAGCTAGCCCACTCAGTACCAAAGATGCAGCGTCTCTCCGAGCAATCACAAGGCATGTTAGTAATGCGATCCCATTTCTGTCTCTGAACAGAATCCAAGTGGCATAAAGGACTACCATCAGCACATGTCATGAGGGACTGTCACCTGAAACCAGGATGTGGGAAACCATTAAGCCATTGTGCTGGGCCTGGCTGCCTTACCTTTTTAGTGCTACTATCAATCAGTGAGTTTGGAACAGTTACTTGATTGAGATTACTTGATTGAGAGTCTCAATTTGTCACCATTTTGTAGGTTGATGATTTACTATGTTATTAAAGACAAGAAGAAAGTCATTTCCAAAGCTACTACACTTTCTGAACTTGTCAGCTGGGATTTTTCTTTAAGAATTGTCCCTGACTATCTTTGGAAGGAAGGCAAGGCTGCAAAAACTAGCATTTTTTTTTTTTAGTGATTCAGACATGAAATAACTTCAAATCCTGAAAGTTGTATCCAAAAGTAACAGGAGGACTTAAAACTGGAAATGGCTCAGCAGACTTGGTAGACCAAAGTGTTTCCTAGCAGGCAGGAGAGATGGGCCCTGACAGGAACAAAAGCAGAGTTCCATGGACAAATGAAGAAGCAGCGAGAGTTAGAAAGGAGCAGACAGTGTGGCAAGATGCAGAGCCATTGAGTGTAATGATAAGAAGAATTCAAACAGTTCTCCCTTAGGAACTCTGGGTGGGGAAGCTGGGGTAGGGTGGGGTTTGGAACCATGGTCAAGACGCCACCTGGGACTCAAAATGCCAGGCTTGAGTCCTGGTTCAGCTTCCTGCTAATGTGTGTCCTCCAGGGAGGCAACAGGTGTTGACTTGAGTGACTGAGTCCCTGCCACCGACGTGGGAAATCTGGATCAAGGTTCTGTCTCCTGGCTCTGCCTGCTTATGCCCCAGCTGAAGAGCGAGAGGAAGCTCCTGGTTGCTGGCTTGGGATGGCACAGCTCCAGCCATTGCAACCACTGGAGGAGTAAAACAGTACATGGACTCTCTGTAACTCTGTCTTTCAAATAAATAAGCAAATCTTAAAAATAAAGAAATATAAGTATTCTGTTGTAATGTCTACATTTGTTGTCAGCAATTTCTTCTGCCCAGAATAAATACTTTCCTAGCCACACGAGTTATTTTGAAACCTGAAGTGGTGGGCCAATTACTGGGGTCCAAAACATGGAAGCGACTTACAGGGAGCTAACTGTTCCTCACTCCCCCAATCCCATTTCCTCCGCCTCTGACTCTCCCACTCCCTCAGGGTATGACCTTGGATCAAAACTAACACTTCACTATTTCACTAGGCTTATGACATTCACTGACATCACCCGTTCCTTATCATTAGTCTCCAGAGCCATTTAAGAGTGTGTTGTTTGGGCCACCAAATGACGATTCATAGGCTTCCCCCCTTTCCCCATGCCTCCCTAAGCTGCCACGCAGTCCTCACCATCAAAATGCAAAGGGGTTTCTGACATTCTTTCTGCCTATGACACGTTTCAAGAGATTCCAGTAAATCAAGCGGTTGACTCCAATTATGGGGTGTTTATAAATATCTCTCAAGTATTCCTATCAAGTAACAACTACAAAAAGTTGAAGGAAAGCAGGAAAATCCCTAAAAATCCTACTAACATTTTCATCCACTTTCTCTGACTCATCACTCTCTCAGTTTAAAAAAACGTGAGATTCTAAGTTTAGCCATGCGTCTTCCCCTTCCCTACCCGCAAGGAGATAGATCCTTTCAGTTCCCATGAGTCCACGCTCTGCCTTGGGCCCTTTCCTCTGCGAGCATCGGCCTACGTAGTCAAACGCCTCCTTTACATCACTGCTTGGAGTTCTCATGTCCGCTTGGAACAGTTCGTGTCCAAACAAACTCATGTTCTTCTTCTCTACATCTGATCTTAACTTACTACAAATCCTTGTTTGGTCTTCTACTTTCATAAGGACTATTCTCCCTAAACTTCCCTTGAATTCATCGCTTTCCATCACACCTTTTCCACCATCACCAGCCAATCCAGTTGGTTATCGGCGTGTGGACTATTACCATGCACTCTTTTTTTTTTTTTTTAAAGATTTATTTATTTTTATTACAAAGTCAGATATACAGAGAAGAGGAGAAATAGAGAGGAAGATCTTCCGTTCGATGATTCACTCCCCAAGTGAGCACAACAGCCAGTGCTGTGCCGCTCTGGAGCCAGGAGCCAGGAACCTCCTCCAGGTCTCCCACATGGGTGCAGGATCCCAAAGCATTGGGCTGTCCTCAACTGCTTTCCCAGGCCACAAGAAGGGAGCTGGATGGGAAGTGGAGCTGCCAGGATTAGAACCAGCGCCCATATACGATCCCGGCACATTCAAGGCGAGGACTTTAGCCGTTAGACCAAGTTGCCGGGCCCTACCATGCACTCTTAACTGGCCTAAGACACTGGAAATTGTCTCTCCATTTTTGCTGGTGCTATCCATTCTGTAAAAGGGAGAGTGATTGTGCCCACTTAAATCCCCCGGACTTCCCATGGTTTACATGGCTAATTAAACTTTGCATAACCCATTCAGGGTCTCCCCAATGGGCTGCTCTCCCTAACGCCTCACTCTTATTCCCATCCTTATCTTCTTTCACCTCCCTGAACAACGCCATGACAATTCTTACCACAAGGCCTTGACACAGGCTCTTTGCAGTCCTTCCCCACCTCTCAATCCACCTCTTGCCTTGGGTGGCTCCTTCTCATCACAAATCCCACCCTGCCCCTTCCACTACCAGCCTAGAGAAAGGGAGAGACAGGCATCTTCATCTGCTGCTTCACTCCCCAAATGGTTGCAATGGCCAGAATTGAGCCAGGCTGAACCTAGGAGCCAGGATTTTCATCTAGGTCTCCCTTGTGGGTGCAGGGGCCCAAGGACTTGAGCAATCCTCTGCTAATTTCCTAGGAACATTAGCAGGATGCTAAATCAGAGTGGAGAAGCTGGGATTCCAATTGGCACCTATATGGGGTGCCAGCACTGCTGGCAGCAGCTTACTCCTATATGCCACAACAGCAGTTCCTCAAACAGCAGATGAGGTAAGCAGTTATCCTTGCTGATTGAGGCAGTTCCCATACTTGATTACATTATCAGAACTATTTCTTGCATGTCTTGTATCTGGCCCTAAGTACCATGAGGGCAGGGATTACATCTGTCCTGGGTACTGCTATACTTAGCGTAACCCTATGTGAACCTCCATCTGCAATGAGTAATTACATTTACTAACTTGGGGTGCCTATAACTATCTCACTGGATTTGAATAAAAGGTAGCAGAGTACTCACAATGTACTCAACAGCATACCAAACTGCTGTACATGTGATGTCCTGGAGGAATACATTTTAGTAAAGCACATGAAAAAGTATAACTAAAGAAAATGCAAAGATACTGGTAAGCACTGGTCAAGCAGGAGATGTTGGAAAGGGAAGGAGTAACTTGAAGATCCTGGGCTGAGTCTCAGACAAGTCGTTGGTCCTTTATGAACTTCAATTTTCTGACTTGAAAAATAGGGAGTTGATAAGACTTCTTAACAAAGCTTTGTTAACTATTAAGTAAGAAGAGATTTAAGATCATTTTGTAAACTATCAAGTACTAAGTAGTTTATGTAGATATAATGACCTAGTATTGCTTATCTTACTTACTGTTTAAAGGTATATTTATTCATTTGAAAGGCATAGTTACAGGCAGGGAGAGACAGAAAGAGAGAGATCCTCCATTTATTGATTCACTCCCCAAATGGCTGCAGTGGCTGGATCTGGGTTACACTGAAGCCAGGGGTTTGGAACTACATCCAGGCCTCCTTGTGGGTAGCTCAAGCCAAGCTCTTGGGCCCTTTTCCACTGCTTTCCCAGGCATATTAACAGGAAGATGGACTGGAAGCCAAGCAGCTGGGATTGGAACCAGGGCTCTGATCACACTGCAGTCAGCAACTTAACCCACTGAGTAAAAAGGCTGACATAGTGGGGTTGCTTATTCTGAGCTTCTAATGTAATCTGTGCACAAGTGTATGCATGTGTATGCATGCATATATGTATATTTATTAAAGAAAAATTTTAAATAGATATATACTCTTAACACAGAAACATCTGACCACCTCTAGTAACATCATGGTCCTTATTTTAATCTTCTATGCGGACACTTCAAGAAAAAAACAATTGTGGTTCATTAACACAAAATCTCAAAATATAATGAAAGTAAAATAAAATAAAACTAAAGTAAATAAAATTCTCTACAATGCAGTAGAAATAAATTCATTATTCTTTAAGGATATTTCTCACAGCCATGATGAGAAAGCACTGATTTTAATAACCATCTCTGCCTTTGCTTAGATTAATATACATTCATGAAGTAGATGAAAAATGTGCACCATGAGTCAATTTTCTAGAAGATGGGGTCAAATCAATTTCTCATTTGGCAACACTCATGCTGGAATAATTTGGTTTAGTTCACAGCATTGCTCTCAGCCATGCTAAGAGACTAATAAAACAAAATCCAATCAAAGAACTGTTTAATTCCTATCACTAAAAAAAAAGCAATTAAGCTAAGCAATTATTTAAACACTGGCTTTTTACATGACTGACAGTCACTCTTCAAAGTAAATCATCATCATAGAAAAAGTCAAACTCAAAATGCATTAGTACATCTATAAACAAACTGCAAAGTGGCTTACACAGTTTTCACTGTACATTAGAGAACTTTTAAAAGCGATTAAGATTACAAAAAAAGATTTATGTTCTTTTATTTGAAAGGCAGAGTTGCAGAGACAGAGAGGAAGAATCAGAGAGAAAAATGTTCCAGTGAACCTGCCATCACTCACAGGTACAGGGACCGATAACAGTCCGGGCAAATCCAGACTACAGCACCTGCATGTGCATCCTTAAACAGGGTGTGGGGCGGGCCGGGCCGCAACATTCACCAGCTCATACAAGGCCAAGATGGAAGGGCAGGCTATGCTGGGCAAGGGCCTAACATCTACTGGCATATATGAAATCTGGGTATGGGAGTGGGCCAAGTGCGGGAACGTGGGAAACTTCCCTAGTGGGTCATAACTCCCACTGGTGAGCACATGTTCCAGGTCTGTGGGTTGGGCAAGCTGGGCAAAGTAGCTCCAACTGTTAGCTAATGTGTTAGTTGGTTTTGAAAGGGAGTGGACTAGGCAGGGTTGAGAAAACTTTAGCTTATCAGCAAGAACAGAAACCAGGCTGGAGTACAGATTATGCAGAGCTAGGCTGTTACACCTACTAGTTTGCATGAGCCAGGGATGGAAGCAGACTGAGCAGGGCAGGATGCAGCACCCATCAGCGAGAGTCGGGACTGGGAGCAGGCCAGGCTACAGCATCCAAAGGCAAAGTCCAAGACAAGCGAGGGACTATGCCAAACTGGGTAAGAGCAATCACTGGCACGTGCAGGATCTTGGCTGGGAACAGGCCTGGCTGGGGAGATAAGGGGACACCCTGGCTAGGCTGGAGTTCCCACTGGTGAGTACAGGGGCTGGAGAGGGAACTGCAGTGTCCCTTGGCACAAGTGTGGCTGGGGCTGGGCACACCGGACTGGGCTTGAGTGAGCTGAAAAATCCAACAGTAAGAACCAGAATGGGCTGAAGGCCAGTCAGGAAAGGCCACTGATCCCGCTAGGCCAGGAGGTGGACTAAGTAGGGCTGGACCATGGACCCACCGGTGTGACTGAGATCTGACATTGGGATAGGTTCTGATGGAGGAGCTTGGGAAACTCCTCTGTCAGGATACAGTCCCTGCAGTGAGCATAAAAACCATCATGGGGATCAGCCAGGACCAGGCCAGGGAACAGTACCCAGTGGCATATGTTTGGTGCAGGTCACGGGCAGACCAGGCTGGACCAGTTCACATCACCCACTGGTGAATCAGAGCACCAGAATGGAATGTGGGTCAGACCAGGTTCGGTCACAACACATATCAGTACACATAAGGACTGGGACTGGGTGCTGGCTAGGCTATAACCCCCACCAGCGTGAGCTGGAATTGGGGGTGGGCCAGGCTACAACACCCACTGGCAAATGCCAAGGTGAAGCTAGCCATGCCAGCCTGGGCCACAGCACCCAACCAGCACATGTGAGAACTGGGGTGGAAAGGACAAAGCTGGTAGGGGGAATGTGGAGGGCTCCCCTGCTGGACCACCACTCCCACTGGAGAGTGTGGGGTGGGATGGGAGCACACCAGAGCAGCCAGGGCTATACACCTGTGGGTTTCACATGAGCTAGACCAGGGAAGAGCCAGGCTGGGCTGACTGTTCCTACAGGTGCAAGCATAAATCAGAGTGGATGAGGGTTGGCTGGGCTTTGCTGCAGCATCAGCTGGCAGATACTAGCACTGGGTGGCTAATTCTGTCAAGTTAAATTGCAGAGCCATCTGGAGACTGCATGATCTGGGAGTGGGAGTGGGTCCAGGAAGGAAATAGTGGGCACCTCCCTCTTGGGTTACCACTCCCACTGGAAAGCATGAGAACCAGGGCTGGGGCAGGCATGGCTAGACAGAATGACACCCACCAGCATGTGTTGGGCTGGTTGAGTTAACCAGGTTTTAATGCCTATTGACATGTATGAAAGCTGAATGGGATGCAGGACAGACTGGACCAGTGTGCTGTATATATTGGCAAACATGCGAACCAGGATGGGGGCAGGATTGGTAGGGTGTTATTGTGGGTCACTCCAACTAGGTATCAGCTCCCACTGGTTTACATGAGAGCAGAGTGTGTGGTGGGCAGGATCAGGCTGGACTACAATACCCATTGGCTCATGCAGAAGACAGGGCTGGAAACAGAACTGACCCAGCAACTGCAACCATCAGCATATGCATAAGCTGATTGGCAATGGACTGTACCAGACCCTGTACTGTCAAGCACACACAAGAATCAGGTCTGGGATCACCTCAGTCAAAATTTCTTTGGGTATCCCCCAACTGAACTGCTGATCTCAGAATCCCAACCATGGAGAAAATTGCAAGCTCCATGATCCAACCGTGGAGTGCTTGTGTCAGAACTGGGCCTCCTCAGTGGCTTAGATGAAACAGTGGATAGCATAGGCAGATGCACATGGAGGATACGACAGTCCATTGGAGCCTGCAGAGGACACCTGGTACCACAACAGAGGATGGAGGACAGAACAAATCGATCAACTACTCCAACCACATGTAGGCAGTGAAATCTGGGCAAATGGAGACTTTAAGGTGGACTATGTCAGCCAGTGGATTTGGAATGGCAAGAATGGCAGTAATTCAAAACTGCTGAATTATCAAAATCACTTGAGCAAGACCCTCAGAGAATACCCCACATCAGGGACCTGGGATGGGTGGGAGGTTGGATGGAGCTTTTCCCTTTATCTGCCCCCTTCCCCCAGATGCAGAAAAAAAAAGAGAGAGAGAATGTGGAAACAATGGTCTTACCAACTTTCCTGAAGCCCTTGACCCTTCGTGCCCTAATCAACTATGTAAAGATTATCAAAATAAAATAATAATAATTAAAAAAAGAAAAGAAAAATCTTCCATTGGCTGGTTAGCTCCACAAATGTCCATGACATCAGTGCCAGGCCAGGCTGAAACCAGGAGCCAGAAACTCCATTCAGGTCCCCTACATGAGTAGCAGGCGTCCAAGTACTTGGGCCATCTTCTGCTGCCTTCCCAGGCATATTTGTAAGGGACTGAGTTGGAAGCATAATAATGGGGACCAGAAATGATGCTCCAATTTGGGATGTCAGCAAAGCAGGCAGCTGCTTAACTAGCTGCACCACCACCCCGGTCCCTGCCAATCCTTTTTTTAACAAAGCACTGCTCAGGGGCAGACATTTGAATCAGTAGTTAAGAAGTCATCGGAGACACCCACATTCCACATCAGAATGCCCAAGTTTGAGTTCCAGCTCCACTCCTAATTCCAGTTTCCTGTTAAGGGCACCCTAAGAGGCAACCAGTGATGGTCCAAATAGTTGGGTCCCTGATACCCACATGGGAGAAACAGATTGAGTTCGTAGCTCCTGCAGGGCCCAGCTGTTGCAGCCATATGTGGAGGGAATCGGCAGATGGGAGATCTCGGTCTTTTTTTTTTCTCAAATAAAATAAACAGAGTCAGATTTAGAGGGGTCTGCCGATGACCTCTCAGTGGGCAAATCACTAAGGGTGAAGGGTGCACCCTTCTTGAAGTGCTGCCATCCTGAAGTGGGTGGGGCACAGGCTGGAGAGCACCACCATCACACTCCCCTGTGTGCACCTGCCTGAAACAGAAAGGCAGCTTCCTGTGGGGAGAGACAGGCCTAAAATAAAATAACCCCCTAGATTCTAAGTATAGACAGATCACAGAGCTGTTTCTTCTTTTCAGAGAAAAAGAAAAGGGTATCTTAACAGAAAAACAAAAACACAAAAACACACATGGTAACTCTATAAAAAAGAGAGATTTTCTAAGAGCAGATTATATATTTCATAGATATATAAAAAATTATAATATGAAGTCTAAGAAGAGCTACAGCAGGCTTTGTATTTATGAATGTGCTCTAAATACAGAGAAACAGTTCCCAAAGACCCTGTCTGCTTAGACTAGTGAAGTGTGATCCAAATGCCACTTGGAGACCCCACAGGAAAAACTAAGTTAATATGTTGCAAAACAAAACTTTGACAAGTCAGGGAGGAACTGGAGCCAACTCTCCTTAATGGCATATCAAGGTTGAATCTGCATCCAAATTACCAGAGGAAAACAAATCAATTTCACCTCAGGGGGTCTGTGAAAATGACCAAACTTCTTAGCTATTATTAGCTGTCAACAATATTGAGCCTGGAACCCGGTGTAACGGGGTAATGTGTTAGAGCTAGCCCAGCGAGCCTCAGCTGCATCATTGTTCTCTCACACACATGCAACACAAACACACACGTACTCACACATGCATGCACCGGGCTGTACCAGCCTTCCTTTGAGGCAGTCTGTAACTACCTTGTCAGTTCGAGGGAGCGGCAAATGAGAGCCCTGTGGCAAGGCACCCAACCTTCCTGCGACACACAATGCATTCTGAATATTATCATGTGAAACTCGTGTTCTTAATGAGACTGTCTGTCATGAACTTGTGTTTTCATTCCCATAATCAAATCACCACTACAGTGGTGTAGTACACCATTGTATATACCTTTTGAACAATATGCTAAAAACATCTGAGCAAGTCAGGAGGCAACGACATATACACCTGAACTTGTGCTTTATCTATTTTTATTCAAAAGGCAGATTTACAGAGATGAAAAGACAGAGAAAAAGTTTTCCATCCATTAGTTCATTTCCCAAATGGCTGCCAATGACCAGAGGTAAGCTGATCCAAAGTCACAAGCTTCTTTTTTTAATTTTTCTTTTTTCAAAATATTTATTTATTCTTATTGGAAAGGCAAATATACAGAGAGGAGGAGAGACAGAAAGATCTTCTGCTCGATGATTCACTCCCCAAGAGGCCACAACAGCCAGAACTAAGCTGATCCAAAGCCAGAAGCCTGGAGGTTCTTCCAGGTCTCCCATGTGGATGCAGGAACCCAAGGCTTTAGGCCGTTCTTGATTGCTTTCCCAGGTCACAAGCAGGGAGCTGGATGGGAAGTGGAGCAGCCAGGATACGAACCCGCACCAATATGGGATTCCGGTGGTTACAAGGCGAAGACTTGATTCACTAGGCTATCATGTCAGGTCCTGTGCCTTCAGTTAAATCTCGTATTTTCACAGGAGGAAAGTAAGGCACTCTGAACCAAATAACTAGGCAAGTTAATAGAAGAATCTTAACTTGCAAGTACCTCCTGGATTTCCCTCTACAATACCACGTATGGCAAAGAGTTCTGTGGCACTTTTATTAATTCTACAGCAACCATCCATGAGATCTATAAACTGTAACTACACAGTCTATCAAATCTTTTATCTTTCAGTGTCTCTTTGATTGATCCATATGCAAGTTTAATAAATGCTGCACAGGGAATACAACTTCTTAGGTTTCCTGAGTTTAATCTGTTCCATTCCCAAAATCCTCTTGATGAAAGTTTGGAGATACTGACATTGTCATTACAGGAGTTTCCAGAAGGAGTCGTGAGTCAATCTATGGTCATGTGGGATACACCTGTTTTACATATCTCCCTGCCAGTTCTTTCTGTCGAATGGAATTAGCCCTCCTCCCTGTACTGTCCTTTCAACCAAATACAGGGCTTTAGAGAAAACTCACAAAATCAACTCTTAAGAAGGGGAGGAACCTTGACGGAATATTGGGCCAGATGCTTTTAGGAAGGTAATACCACTCTAGACATCCAACTCAGGGCACTTCAAATAGCAGTTTTTGAACTTTTTGTGGTATCTTGTCCAACTTTTGAACATAACGTTTGGAGGCTATGCAGCACACACCCTGCTGAATAACAAATGATTCAAGCTCACAAGACTTTCCTCTTTCCTTGCTAAGATGTTTACAGTCTCACAAATGTGCCCATAAAATTTTTATCTTATATGAGACCCGCAATTCTCAAAGAGTGGTCTGTATACTCTCCTGGCAGTGTAGACAGTCAAACAGCTTGCTTTTTTCTGCTGCTGTTTGCACTGACCGTGTGAAAGCAAGACTAGCTAAAACCGCTGGTGCCTTAGCAATAATGAGGCACCCAAAGAACAGTCATGGTATTATTTACTGTCACAAACAGCAATAGAAATGGCCTTGATGATGAGTAATAAAAAGATTTAACTTGATTAAATTTTGACCTTGAGTCTCCATCATCTGTCATTCTGCCTGACTAATGAGGAAGTGTGTGTCCAGCTCTTCACATCCTGGAGAATGTCATAAGGAAAAACACTTTGTGTAACTGAACTCTATTCCACGAACTCCCAAACCAAGGCTGGGAGACTGGGGTATCAGCAGACAGACAGAATGGACTTCTAAACTGACAGCATTTGTGCCAAGATTCAAGTTTCCAGGTGAAAATTAGAATATTGGAAAACTGTTATCGACCAGTGCAAGCTTGACAGCATCCCGGTACTTAAGATTTTTCTGATGAGTTCAGTGGTGATAACCACAAATTTGACTTCAATAAAGAACTATATCAACATGGGCCACGTGGTAGTTTAGCAGTGTCAGCTTCTTATACAGACATTGATTCGTGTCTGGCTGCTCAACTTCCGATCCAGCTCCCTGCTGAAAGAAGACCCAAATTCTTGGGTCCCTGAATCCAAGTGGGACACCCAGAAGAAGCTCCTTGTTCCTCATTCCAGATCAGCTCAGGTCCTGCCATTGCAGCCACTGGGGAGTGAACCAGCAGGTGGAGGGGTTCTGCCTCTCCTATTGTAGATCTGCCTTCCTGTTAAAAATAAAATGTATCTTAAAAAAATACATCAACATTTGGAATATCTATGGGACCAAGAAAATCAGTACTTTCTAAATAATGTCAGAAATCACACATGCACAAAAGGCAAAACAGAACAATGGGTGTTAATGCAACTAAGTACAAAACATAAACTGATTTCATGGTGTGGTTAACCTTTAAGAAACTCCCACTGCCCAGCGGCGAGGCCTAGCGGCTAAAGAAACTCCCACTTTTTTTTGTATAGAATCAAAAAATAATGACCACAATTATTTGAAAAGGCTGCTAATTTGTTCCTGCCCCTCCCTTTTCCAACTACAAATATATGTAGCTAGATTTCCTTCTTCATACTATTAAATCAAACTAACAATGCAACAAATTAAACCAAAAGTCAGATTTAAAAAGCCAATTAAAGAGATTTACAAAAATGTAAAACTATTACCATTTGTTTCAGTACATTTCCTTGTATTGGAAAATGTAGTTATAGTCCATAAAAATGCATCATTCATGTTCCTTTGCCAAGGGTTTCTCATCTCTATAATGAATTAATAAAGAAATCTTTTGAAAACTTGTTCTACTCAGAGCATGCCCTACATCCGGGACCTGGCGAGGCTGGGAAACCGGGTGGGCCTTCTCCCTTAATACCCCCTTTAAACATGAAGGAAACAATATGGAAAAAATACTAGTTTTATCCACTTTCCTGTAGCCCTTGAACCTTTTTACCCTAATTAACTATGTAAAGATTGTGAAAATTAAAAAAAAAAATTAAATTAAAAAAAAAGAAAACTTGTTCTAATTTTAATTTAAGATAAGTATTACCCGGTGGGAAAAAGGTCTTTGGAGTCCTGAATTTTTCCAGAGTGTACAAGAACCCTGAGATCTAAGAGCTTGAAGCCTGCTGTGCTACATAAACAACTCAGCCTGATTGTACACGGAGGTACACACAAGTTAGGGAAGGAAGTTCAGAGCAGGCGGAAGGTGGCTCATGAGCAAGCCGGGGTTCAATCCCAGCTTTATCGTACACTGCACCTGTAACTTCAAGCAAGTAATTCCCAAGATTAAATTGCCTCTTCTACAAAATAGGACCAAGATACCTGCTTCAGGACAACTATGAGAAGTACTGTATTATACTGTGAATAGCTTAATAAGTATACATTATTAAGTATACATTCACATTACGACACCAATGCTATGCTTGCTTACCTACAAACTAACACATGCCTTCAACAAATGGTCCCAAGTACCTGGGACAGAGATTAAACCTAGGAAGTCTACAGTCTTCTTATTTCTTTTGTTCTGTAGAGCAGAAAATTAAAATCTAGATAATGCAAAGATGTCTCAGGTCTCTTCTCCTGCATGGAAGATGGCCTGTGAGCATTTATTTTGTTGCTATGAAGATGCACAAGGAACCTCTGGATTATGCTTGCAATTCAACATTTCAAAAGCAATCTAGCCCAAGGATCTAGGTTTGGGAGTGAGTGGAAGACAAGATGCTTAAAATAGCAGATTCCTAGTAAAGCACAGAAAACAGTAACAATGATGGATACTAACAGAGCTTAACTGTGGACTAAAAATGACATAGCTAAGACAACTGTTGTTTTTTTAAGAAAACTTTTGAGTATTTTTAAACACATGCATTAATACTTGCTGTTTGCATTCTACTTTATGACACCATGAAATTACCTTTTGGTTTATGTTTATGTTCAGTTTGCAAACACACACATGCTTTGCACCACTATGACACACTGTAATATTACCTCAGATCTAAGCAGCTTACAATCTTCTCATTTTGCTGATCATCTTTTACATCTAGTTTAAAAATAAAGCAAAAACATGCAGATCCAAGCATAATCCCAGAACACAAACAAGTTGAGCTGGAGTAGTAATTCTCCATATCCAAGTCAAAACCTTAAATCATCTACAATCAAGTTGCTATTTGAATTAATACACTACAGCAGAACAGAATACTGCTGTCCTCAAAAGATGTTTTCAGCATGCTCTCTGACAGATAATAGGTATTTTGAGTAGTTAACTTTGAAAGTCTAATCAGGGCTTAGTATACAGGGAAGGTGAGAATTTGGCAATACCGTTTTCCTAAGTACCTGCACCGGTACACCAGGAGACTTTGGCTGGGCTTACTGGAGAACAGTCCTATCAGAAATCCCATCATCAGGCCCAGCACGATAGCAAGGTGGTTAAAGTCCTCGCCTTGCACGCCCAGGGTTCCCATGTGGTTGCCAGTTCTAATCCCCACGGCCCTGCTTCCCATCCAGCTCCCTGCTAGTGGCCTGGGAAAACAATTGAGGACAGCCCAAAGCCTTGGGACCCTGCACACGCGTGGGAGACCCGGAAGAGCTACTGGCTCCCAGCTTCAGATTGGCTCAGCTCCAGCCGTTGTGGTCACTTGGGGAATGAACCATCAGACGGAAGATCTTCCTCTCTGTCTCTCCTCCTCACTGTATATCCGCCTTTCAATAAAAATAAGTAAGACTTCTAGGTCATTCTCAAGTCCCTTATGCTAGATTTTTTTTTTTTCAAGTTCAATACTAGCCAGGAAGCTTCTGAAAGGGAAAGATTAATGAAAGGAAAATGCCTACCTCAGGTAACATCCTATAGGACCAACTTGGTAGGGCAGGTGGCTGAAAGCATTCTGGAAAAGAGGTGATTGCTTGCATGCTAGCTGTCACAACTCAAAAGACGGACTGACTTTGAAATGATTTTAACAATAAAGCACCAAAAAGGAAAGAGACTTAGTCCATCAAAGTGGTGGCAGGGTGGTTAAGTAGCTACCAGAGAAGTTCATTTAGGAGGCCCTGTTGGAGTCACAGCTACTCTGCTTCTAATCCAGCGTCCAGCCAATGCAGTCCCCAGAAGGTAACAGATGATGGCTCAAACACTTGGGACCTAGCCACCCACCCATGGAACATCCAGAGCTCTGGGCTCCTGGCTTCAGTCTGCCCTGGCAGTCATGGACATTTGGGAAATGAATCAACAAATGGAAGATCTCGGCCTTTCAAATAAAATTTAAAAAACAAAACAAAACATGCAGCTAAAAGTGAGAATTTAATCCTTCCACCCCTAGCCCCACCTCATCAAGGTAGGCAGAGTCCTCACCTTTTTGAACCTGATATTGACACTCTGAGTTCAGTCACTTGCTCACTTGAAATCATGTGCCATGTAGTTTGGAAACAAGGAAGTTAGGCTCTTTACCTTCTACTGTTCCAGAACACAGAATTACAAAGTATGCTTTTTTAAAACAAATAATCAGATTTATCTAGAATTACTTTCCAGGAAAGTTCAGATGAATTATGCTTATAACTAGAATGCATACTTGAGGGGGAAATACAGGGAATATTAATTCATGTGATTTTATGTCAAAGATAGTGAAATTCAATTAATTTTTTCATTTCTATTCATCTTCTTACTCCTAAGGGCCTTGTGATAATAAGAATAAGAAACAATTATGTTACGGCTTAGGTACTCTGCAATATTGATATAAAAGATATTATCTTTCAGTTACTCATTTATATAATTTACTCACTAAATGCCCAAAACAATCCTAAGAAACAGGTGCCATTATCCACCTTATTTCACAGGAGGGGAATTGTAGAATAGAAAAGTTATTATTTTGCCCCAAGGGGACACAGCTTATAACGGGCAGGCAGAACTGAAACCTAGAAAACTGGGTCCTGAGCCCTTAGATTTTAAAGCAAATACCATATTATTAACATCAGCAATTCCACATTATAAGTATACTTATAGTTCCCCATCAACATTTAAAGGAATTTCTTACCTCTGGTTTGCTAAGGCTGGATGAAACCAAGGCACCAGATCCAACATCCAAATCCCACTGCTTTTTGCCATGATTCTCAGGATCCAAGGCAGCAATCCTGCCATCTAAAGTGCTGATAATCACTAATGATCTGTAAATTGAAAAACAAATAGCACAAGATTAAGGGTGGGCATAAGTTGATAACTTGTGACACCTGCAACCCATCTTGGTTGAGTTCCGGTTCTTCTACTTCTGATTCAGCTTCCTGCTAATATGCTCCTTGGGAGGCAACAGCAATGATGGTCTAAGTGCTGCCCTTTCAGGTGACCTGGACTGAGTTCCCGGTTCCTGGCTTTGTCCCGGGCTAGCCAGCCCTGGCTGTTGTGAGCATCTGGGGAAGAACATACTGGATGGAAAAAATCATCATCTCTCTGCCTTTCAAACCCAAATAAAATGATTTTTTTTAAAGGTAAAGACAGGAAGCCTTAAAAATGAATAGAATGAAATTGTGAAAGCATTTAAGCTATTGGGCACTTATTCCACATACTCCAGAGAACATTAGTCGCTGCCCAGGCCTCTACTGATGGAAAAGACTAGCAGTAGTGCAGGGGCACCTACCTCAACACGTACAGTCTGGCCACTGCTGTTTTTAGACCAGGACAGTTTCATATGCCCCTTTTCTGTTGATGTCCCCTACGAAGAGGACCAGATTCTCAGGTCATCCGCACAAGGAACTCAGCATCCCCTGCATGGTTCTCCTCTACCTCCCCCCACCTCCTGAAAGCCTTCTGGGAAACATGGTCGGCCCTAACATTCCCTGATCTTCTTACCTCACAGGCACTTTCCAGGAAGACAGGGCTTTCTCACAGGTGAGGAACTGTTTTCTCCCCAGCCTTTGATGACAGAACCCAGTGATGCAGGTGCACTTGTACCTTGTGGACATTTCTACATGATTTTCTCTCCATTTGGAAATTTAGTAGGATCGGATGGTTCTGTCCATTACCCCTCCTAGTGGTTGACTACTGATCCTTAAGTCATTAACCCCTTTCCTGGAAGCTCTAAACTACCAGATTACTGTCACTACCTAACCTACTTCGTCTCATTTCTTTGGTTTTCCTTCCATGTCTGCCTTGCTTCAGCCATTCCTATTGTCAGATCCTAGATCCTTCCATTACAGCCCCTCACCCAAAAGAGATTTCAAGCACCCAAGCCCAGCTGCTTCCTCAACTTTGCTGACTTCAACAAAGCCCTGAACCCACCAGAACCAAGAAACCATTGAGCCTATGACTCTCATTACCATCATGTCCTTCTTTCTTTTTTATCAAGTGTTAAATTCCAGTCTTTCATCTTAAGCATTACTGTTCTTCCACTCTGAGCTTCCTATCCCCTCTCTCACACGTCACACTCATGGCCCAACTCCAACCCTGGTTAAATCCTATTTCCTGGAATATGTCCTCTCTGTTTCATCCTGATTAAATGTTTTTCCGTCCGTTTAAACGTGTCCTTACCGTATTCTGCCATTTTGATTCTCCCCTAACCCTGGTTAAATCCATCTTTCTCCTTTGTCTCATTCCAGCACCCATACAGTTGAATGAAGCTGGCGGAAACATAACCATGTTTACTGATATCACTGTAATTCATGATTATCAACCAAAAAGACTTTTTCTTTTTATGTTCAACGATCATAGCATTTCCCCTAGTCCAACTACTATTCCAATGAGATTGTTTAACTTTCATTTCTTCCCTCTTAGACCTTCAGATGCAAGCTCTTCCTAGCTCACACACTTCAGGGTCTGTGCTTCCTATTTCATGTTAGTGAAAACAGAGGTCATCAAAAGTGCTTACTCCCACCATGGCATGTATCCATCTGCTAATCAGCATCTGGACCCACGAAGTCCACCATCTGTCCCTTGGGATAGAACTGTCCATGGTACCACCAACTACCACTGTCATGTCACAACACTGGCTCCACAAACTTAACTCCTTCAAAGTTACTACATCCTCTGTGCCTCCAAATTCCCTCCTTCCCTCTGTCTTGAGCCATTTCTAGTAAAGTTTTTGCCACTACTAAATTATATGCCTCACTGAAACAGTTGTTGTAAGAGTCACCACTAAAACTTAAGGTTAGAAGCACCCATCCAGCAGCAACTTCTGCCTCTACAAAGCACATTTAAAGTAACCTGCAGGATACCATATTTTTCTTTTCTTTCTTTCTTTCTTTTTTTTTTTTTTTTTTTTTTAGCTCAGTCCTACGGTATTCTTTCTCAGTTTCACCTCCTGACCTCCTGGTTCCTTCTTATCTTTCCTCACTCTAAAAATAGTCTCTACTTACAAGTAATTTTTTGGGTGATCTCATCTAGTCTCACAGCTTTAAAAGCATCTGTATGCTGGCAGCAACTACCAAATTTATATCTCTGGTCCCAAGTTTCCTTGTGAATTCTATGTATAACATACATAACTGTGTCTGGATTTTGATCTCCAACAGTCTTCTCAAAATTCACAAAAAATTAATACCCCTAGATGACTGTCTCAGTTCTACACACATAACAGGACTTTTGCCAGGCACTATTGTTCTCTCTGAAACATGGTCCCTCCTTCCCCGATCTCCCTATACATGACAGGGTCTCCACAAATACTTGTTGAATGGAAGAGAATTATACAATTTTTCTAGGAATTTTAAAGTCCTATTTGTCTATTTAAATGCACAGGTTTGTTTCACTTATGCTACTAAAAGGTTCTAAGATACAAATTTTTCTCGTCTGCTTCCTTTGATGTACAATACACACACATTCAAAGAAAAACCAGTAGCTGCCCCAAGACAAATCAGTTTAAACCAACCCATTTGAAACCTTTCAAAGAGCAGTTAACCTAATGTGTAAATTATTAACTTAGTTTTCAAACTATACATAAGTTCTCACTTTGAACTTCTCACACAGCAACTCTTATTCTAGTTTGTGAAAATAAAGACTCAGACACATTACAAACCCTAATAATTTTCAATAGGAAATCCAAAGAAACAGAACCATCCAAACCTCATGCCTATCTAGTAGTCCTCTGATTTGCAAATAAATCTACTAAGAGCTAGAATAAGAAAACTGTTTTAGGAGTGGGCATATGGCCTAGCCATTACATGCCTACATCTCATACACCAGGGTTCCACAGTTACCTCTGGCTCCTGACTCCAGCTGCCTGCTAAATCCGACTCTGGGAGGCAGTAGCGATGGCTCAAGTCATTGGGTTCTTATCCCACATGGGGAGACTTGACTGAGTTCCTGGCTACAGGATCTTGCCTTTGTCCCTGGCCTAGCCCCAACCATTGCTTGCATTGGAGGAATGGAACAGATGGGAGCAATCTCTTGCCTTTCTGGCTCTTAAATACACAAATTTTTAAAAAATGTAGATAAAATTACTTTATAATGAAAGGCATAAAATTCAGGCCATTTTAGAAATAAAAACAAGGCAATCTAATTAAAAGATCAGGCTCCCAGCTTCAGGTTGATTCAGTTCTAGCTGTTGTGGGCATTTGGGGAGTGAACCAACAGATGGAATCTCTCTTTTTCTGTCTCTCTTTCTCTAACTAAAATCTGCCTTTCAAAAAAAGAAGAGAAAAGCAAACCCTTCATCCTATCTTGTGTTTTAAGCTAACTGGGGCTTTCACTGTGGGTTCTTGCCCCAAGCAGGTATCTTTTCTGCTGTATCTAACTCATCAGCACTCTTGGGACAATAAAGATAAGCGATTCTTCAGATCACCACTCTTAATCATGGCCTGAGAGATGTTCATTGCCATGACACAAGTTGAGAAAAATATATGTAATATACGTTGGGAAACCCATGAAGTCAACAACCAAGTCCTAGGGCTGAATGCAGGGGTAATCAGCTGATAGCAAGAAGGGTTGACTTGTAGAACAAACATTAACAAGGATGAAAAGCAGAGAGATTATAAGGCTATTATCACCCCATAAGCCACATGCTCTATTTTGAGGCTTCCATGAACAAGATGAAAAACGATGAAACAAGAAAGATGAAAAAGGATCAAAGGAGCCGCAAAGGCAGCAGTTCTGGCAGAGGAATTCAGAGCCTTGAAGTCAGAACTGGGCACACTCCAGCCTGGCTCTCCCCATGGCTCCACTGCATTTGTGTTTTCACACGAAACATGCCTATCTTGCCTATCTGAGTGTTACCCAAATTTGCTGAGCACAAAAACAATTTGGGTGGCTTTTTCAAACTCAGTTGAAGGCTCACAAGGGGTCCCCATCACAAGGGGTGCAGGTGGGAGAATGATTCTTTAACAAGCACCCCAGGTGGATCTCATGATGATATAGACACTGAATTACTTCATAGGACATTTCCTTAGGAAAAACAAACATAAAAAATAACCTATGATCCAGACAAAGAAGGCATATTTAAACACCCCTGTCAGTGGACACTTTTTCAACATCTCTGTCTCATATCTTGCTTTAGTTTATAAAAAAAGTTTCACTTTGGATGATTTCACAGCAGGCCCTGTTCCCTTACCTATGATCCAATTCTTCATAAGGACCACTGTCAGAACCAATCCCCTCATCAGGTTTGTCTCACAGAAGCTGCCCAAGCAGTCAGGTGCTTGTTTTGGATAATGTCCTTCCCTCTAAGCCACCAACTTCTACACCTTAAGGTCTTAACCTCTACCAAGCAGACATTATTGTGGGCTGGTACTGCACAGGCTGTATCCCCAGTTTCACCTCTGAGTACCAGAGTTCCCACATCTACACAGTACTTATGGTCCACAAGCTCCCTCCTTGTCTAGTTGTGCATCTTCAGCAGGACCTGCTTCTTGTTGTCTGCTTCTGACTCACAACCTCTTCCACCCTTAACTGTATTCTCACCCACCCATCACCTTCAATCTGACATCAGTTCGCCTGCTCCCGCAACCTCTACACCCACACAACAGCCCATTACCCTGTAGTTGCCGAAGCTTCTCTTGAATAGTTTCCTTCTTCATTACCATTTAGTTACTTGGCTGCAGAACAGACTGTGCCTTCTCACCACCTTACAAGGCTTTCTAACGTATATTCCTGTGTCAGATTTCCTTCTCATCTGTTCTTCCAACAGTTTTGCTCAAGAGATCTGATGGGGGAAGGCATTGTGGTGCAGGTTAAACCATTAGTTGGGATGCCAGAATTCCGTATCTGAGTGCCTGGTTCAAGGCCTGGCTCTTCTACTTAGTCATCCAGCATCCTGTTAATGAGACTAAGAGGCAGCAGAAGATGGCCAAAGTGCTTGGGTCCCTGTTACCCAAATGGAAGATGGAATGGCACTCCTGGCTCTTCTGGCCTGGCCCAGCCCCAGCTGTTGTGGGCCTCTGGGGAATGAATTGGAAGATGGAAGATCTCACTCTCTGTGTCTTGCTGTCTCTTTCCTCTCTGTGCCTTTCAAATAAATAAGGAAATCTTTAAAAGGGTGAAATGTGAAGTAAAGTTCTGCATTGCTGTGTCCACTGAGGGTCACTCTGCTTGCTGTGAAACATCAGCCTTTCACAATCTAGCTTCAGTCAACTTTCCTAATCTCACTTCCTGCCTCTCTGTCAACCCAGGCCTCTCTCCCCCCACAGCATCACATGCACATACACCCCACTTGTTCATTTCACCCCATCTCCTAAATTATTTAATTTGCCAAATGAAGATGGCTTATCATTAATTTCCCAACTTTAATGGAAAGACTCAACCCCTCAGAAATACTCCAAGTTTTGGGGAAGAAATAATTACAGTTATTAAATTAGGTCTGATAGAATTTCAGCTCAAAGAAATGCAATTTGTTTTAATTAACTTCCCCCTTACTAATTTCCATCAGGCTACTGGGTTGCAGCTTCATCCCTGTACATCCACGGGAGTGCTGGCTTGGGATCTGCTGTTCTCTGCTCACACACAGCCCCTGCGCTTTCGCTCACTCAGTTATGCTGCCCACACTGGCCCTGACACTTTCCACATCCAGACCTCAAGTGCTGGACACTTCTATACTCTTCATCCATGTCACATGTCTAATTCTTGAACACAACTAGCTTCCTGTCCAACTTGAAGGAAAATACATTTCTCTACTGTCAGGCAGAGCTTAAACCCTTAAAACACATAATATATATGTTTGTTGAATGAATAAATCCTGGCGAAGGCAGACGTATAAATCATGTTTAACAAAAAAGCAAGCTAGGAAAGACGAGCCTTGTCTGAAATCCTGCACCAAATGGGTTTAGAACAGGAGGGGAAAGAATTCCACTTTCTTAATTCTATAATTTTGTCAAATCTAAGTTCACATAAGTGACAACTACTGTATTGCTATAATATACAGCTTTTAATTTTTTCCAGAAATCTCAAGATGTTATTTATCCTGTGATTGCTCTAATTATGTCCTCAATTTAGCAGAAATGACCTTACACAACAATGAATACATAATTTCTGCTTGTTCTGCCTTACATTGCCCAGAACACCTGCCTAGTAACTAGTTATTCGTCAGATTCTGATAAGTACATGCTAAATTCCCTCATAAAGTAATTCTAAATGAGTCTTCTCTTCTGTAGGAGTTCCTTACATGCAAGAAAAGAAGCAGGCAACGACAGCATTGCATTGGTGGAACAGATTTTACTCTAAAAACTGCTTATTTTTAAGTTTCTCATTTCCTTTCTTAGGAAGCAAAAACTTTACTAAGCTAAAAATCTGACTTGGCTGATTCAAGTTGGTGTAAGCAAGAATCTTCTCCCCTAACATACGCCCTCACTAATGGAAGCATACATTCTCATTTTAAGACAAACAAGCACTAATAGGATTTGGCTTCCTAGTCCTCACCTACTAAGTAAACCTTCAAATAAGTCTCTTTTATTGAACCATATCACAAGACTAGCCATGCCCCAAACCAAAACAAACATAATGTCAAAACTTATTAGCTATATTCCAGCACTCTGACATATCAGCTAGACCTGACTGAAATACCATCTCAGGTTTCAACATTGCAGTTAGATTTTAAAACATTTTTGAAAGCACTTCCTCTATTCTATCCAACATTTTACATTAAAAAAAAAAAAAACAAACTACTTACAAACAGAACATGGCTTGAAGAAAACCACATAACTTCATCCCCTCACAAATTTAAATCTGTACCTTAAAATTCCCCTCAAAATACTTGAAAATAATCTATAATAAGGATATATAAGCAGTTCCTCTCTCCCAATAAAACAGAAAAGGAAATGGCGTTTACAGCCAATATTTAGGATGCCTCATTGAAGTTACAGTTCCCAGCAACTGAGAAACAGCTGAGTGCCAACAAACTGATACCACAGCCTCATCATCATACCCAGAGCCCAGGAACCAATGAAGATAGACAATTGCAACAAGGACAATAATCCATCACTCACCCAAAGTACATGGGAACTTCAAAAAGATCATGGGGAAATGCAGAGTTAAAAGAGAGCTTGTTTGATTGCAAACTAATTTAAAACATGCCTATCGGGAAGCTTCAAAAAATTCATGGAAAATATGTCAGCCATTCCCAGACCATGGCACCCAACAGTTCACATGAGAGTCAGGTCTGGGGTGGGTCAGGCTAGGCAAGGATGTGGCATGTGCCAGTGAGAGCTAGAATGGGTACAGCCCAGTTGGGCTAGGTTGCAGGGCCCACTGGCACAGTAAGATCCAGGGCTGGGAGTAGGTCTGGAAGGGGAACTTGGGGAACTTTCCTGCTATATCATAGCTCCCACTGGTGAGTCCACGAGCCAGAGCTGAGGCCAGGGCAGGGCAGGCCAGACCAGGCTAGAGTTCCCACTGGCATATATGTGGGCTGGGTCTTTGGGTGGGCTGGGCTGGGCCAGTCTGCAGCATATGTTAATATGAGCAAAGGCCAGGACAGGGCAGAGGCCAGGATGGTTTGGGCTGTAAATCCCACCAGTTCAGGGCTGGGGACTGGAGTGGGTTAGGTTGGGCTAAGCTGCTGCAACCACCAATGAGAAGGTGGGTCATGCTAGATTGGGCCACAGAACATGCCAACATGTGCAAGACCCAGATCTGGGAGTGGGTCTGGTAGGGGAACATCAGGGACTGCCCTACTAAGCTGCTGCTTCCACTGGTGAGCTTGAGAGCTGGGGCTGAAAGTAGGCCAGGCTGGGCTAGACTGCAGCACCCACTGGCATGTATGAGAGCCAGAATGAGTGTGGGCTGACCAGGCTATGCCATAGCATCAGTAGGCAAGTGATCAGGACCAAGTGCGAGTCATATCAGGCTGGACTGCAATATCCCTTGGCAGGTGCAAAATCGAGGGCTGGACGTGGCCTGATAGGGAAACTGTGGGCATTCTCCTGCTGGGCTGAAGACAGGTTGGTCAAGGTGGCAGCACCTGTCAGCACATATGTGGGTCAGGTCTGAAGGCGGGTCTGGCTGAGCAAGACAACAGCACATATGGGTGGACATGAGAGCTGGATGGGATGTAGCCTGGCCCAGGCTAGACCATAGCACATGCCAGCATGTGCAGAGGCTGAGGCTGGAAGTAGGTCTGGTGGTGGTTGTTGGGGGTCACCCCAACTAGACTACAGTGCTGCTGGTATGCATGAACACCAGCCTGTGGAGGGCTGGACTGGGACAAGCAGTAGCATTTATCATTTCATATGAGATGGAATTGGGATAGGAACTGACCAGGTAGCTCCAACCACCATTATGTGCATTGGCTGGTGCATGTGATGGACCAAACCTGATCCTGCACTGAGTTGATGCACACGAAAGTCAAGTCTGAGGTTCCCCCAGATGAGGTTTCTTTCTTTCTTTCTTTTTTATTCTTCATGTACATATATTTTTTATTGGAAAGTCAGATATACAGAGAGGAGAGACAGAGAGGAAGATCTTTCGTACACTGGTTCACTCCTCAAGTGGCACAACTGCCATAGCTGAGCTAATCCAAAGCCAAGAGCCTGGAGCCTCTTCCAGGTCTCCCACGCAGGTGCAGGGTCCCAAGGCTTTGGGCCATCCTTGATTGCTTTCCCAGGCCACAAGCAGGGAGCTGGCTAGGGCCAGTGGGATTAGAACTGGCACCCATATGGGATCCCAATGCATGCAAGGCAAGGATTTTAGCCAGTAGGCTACTGTGCTGGGCTCCAGATGAGGTTTCTTAAGGGACTCCCCAACTAGATCAATGGATTCAAACCCCAGCCACAGAAAAATTCACAAAGTATGTGGTCTGACCTGGGAGTTCATGTGTAGGTACTGAGCATCTTCAGTGCTGATGCCTGTGCAATGCACAGCATCCCTAAATGCTCATGGGGGACATGAGGCAGCTCATCTAGGCCAGCAGGGGATGTTAACTGCCTTGGTGTTGGACAACTCTCCTGGCCAAGCTTTGCAGCAAGTGTCTGGGTCTGTGGATACACTAAAGTGGACTTGGTTAACCAGCAAACCTTGGAAAATTTTTCTCAATCCTAGACAGTGAAGCCAACAACACCTTGGAACCATTAGGGCATTCAGTAGCATCCTTGCGATATTTTTTGCCCCCTTGGGGTCTCTAAGATATCATCAAATGACTGTTCCCCCATCCCTGGATGCTGATGTAGTTTAACAGCAAGGAGCAGCTCCTTCCATATTTGTTGTGCCCTCTTTCCCGTGCCTCCAAGCAGATCATGAGAACAAAAAGAACTGAAAAATTTGTCCCACCAACGTTCCTCCATATCTTGACCTTGCCCATTCTAATCTGAGGCGCAAATGGGCATGGATCCCTCTCAACTATGTCAACAATATTAAAAAAATGTATTTTTTAAAGTGGCCATTCAGCCTAGCAGTTAGGAAGTTCATATCCTACACTGGAGTGTCTGGATGGGGTTAATTGCTTGTTCTAACTCCTGACTCTAGTTTCCTGACAATCCAGACGCTAGAAGGTTCCAGTAACTGGGTGCCTGCCACCTACATGGCAGGCTGGGACTGCATTTCTGATTCGTAGCTCTGGGTCCAGTCCAGCTTCAATCCTGGCCCCAACCTATGCTTCAGCTACTGCGGGCATTTGAGGGAGTAAACCAAATAAAAGTTGTTTCTCAGTTTAAAAAATTTAATTAAGAAAACGTTATTTTAAAACGTAGTAGTTTCAATATGTTTGGCAGCAAAATAAATGAATGTTTCAATTCAATTTTCCCATAATCTTTTTAAAGTATTCTTGGACTTTTATTTTAGTCTAAGACTCGCTTCGAAAGTTATGTTTTAAAATTTGTTTCTTTTTTTTTTTTAGTTAAGTCTGGAGTAGGAAAGATGGCAGGACTAGGTTACCAGGCCATTTTATTCAACACATCAGACCAGTGTGGGAAAGGACAGAGAAGGGAAAGGGAAAAATAATCAAAACATCTCAAATTGCAAAGTATTTTCACGTTGCCTCAATCAAAAAAACTCAGTTCCAGATGCACAAACGGAAGAAGTACTCAGTAATACTTCCGGCAGAGAGGGAGTGCAGAGGAAAAACAAACAAATTTGCAAACCAGAGTAACAGTCAAAATTAGTTGTTGACAAGATCTGAAGCTGTTGGCAAATTCTCAACGGGAAGATGCCCGCTCTCCCATAAGAACCCCAATTTGTGATCTGCTGTTTGTTCTGAAATCAGAAAACCACTAGTTTACACAATATGTCTACATCCAGGACACACAAGGGTAAAATGAGACTGAGACTTTCTTCCTAACTTTCTGTAGTTACATCCTATTTAAATTTCAATGAAGTGTAATGTTTAACAGAAAATAACACAAACAGGACTGTTAACCTGTGAGTTGATTTAAGCTACTTTTTTTTCTGGCTGGTGGAGCAGGGGGAGTTAGTTTAGTTACTCCGTCCCCTGCTTTGAGATGTATGAAGAATGAAAACCAAAGGAGAGCTGAACATTCCAATGCACAGGGGGGAAAAAAAAAAGAAACAGAAAAAACACCAAAAACAGTGTTTTTATCTTGCTTCTTAAACACCAAAGACAACACGCAAAAATAGTTTAATTTTTACCTCTTAGTTTTGTAAGGGGCCTCGTTCCTCACAGCTGTTTGTACTAAACGCTTGGTTAATTCAGATCTCTTCCCCTAGTGCCCCTTCTTAACACCAACAGCATACTGGTCTATTATTATGGAACTGACTTTCTGGGTTTTCATTACTTTTTTTTAAGAGCACTTAAAAGATACATTGATAAAATTTGCATATTTCTTTTTTAAAAAAATATTTATTTTTATTATTTTTTTATTGGAAAGGCAGATATACAGAGAGGAGAGACAGAGAGGAAGATCTTCCATCTGATGATTCACTCCCCAAGTGAGCACAACGGCCCGATGCTATGCTGATCCGAAGCCAGGAGCCTCTTCTGGGTCTCCCACGTGAGTGCAGGGTCCCAAAGCTATGGGCTGTCCTCGACTGCTTTCCCAGGCCACAGGCAGGGAGCTGGAAGGGAAGCGGGGCTGCCAGGATAGAACTGGCGCCCATATGGGATCCCGGGTGTGCAAGGCGAGGACGTTAACCACCACGCCACCGCGCCGGGCCCAAAATTTGCATATTTCTTTCCTGTCAACTATCAATCTATTCACCCAACGGGTTTTACAAAGGTTCCCCAATATCTTAAGCTCACACACTACCAAGCTGACCTCAAGCCTATACCATAACAGGTTCTATCTCAAAGACGACTTAACTCTTCAACACAAGGCGCCTCTATTTCCTGATTCCAAGAAAGTGGTCCTCCTGCCTGCTAAGTAATCTTCTCCAACTGCCTGCACCTCATGGATGCCTTTCATCTTCAACGTGTCTGTACAGGCTGCTGCTTCTGGTCTATTGTGATCACAAGTCCCTCTAAACACTGCCTTCCCGCAGTGAGGAGAGGAGGCAGAGGGGCAGGAGGGGATGACTCATTCTCCTCTGGCGATGTATTTTCCCTGCTACTTTACTTCCTTAAGTGTATTGTTCATAAACAAACCTCTCCTTCCTCTCAGGGCTCATCCTCTAGCTCCAACCTGCTCTACTGTATTTCTCCCTCCTTTGCCACCTTTCCCTAAAATAGAAGGCATTTCCTGGGCTTTTCTCATAAGTCCACTTTCTCATAACTTGAGCTTTTCCTCCTGGTCCTAATTCAGTGCCAGTCACTCTGGTCCACCTGCCTACACACTGTCTCCCTCTGGGTGACTTCTGGGTCACTCTATGTGACCCACATTCTTTATCTTTTCTCCTCAGCTCTTCTAAACCTCTTGATGTTTCTACGCGTTCTCTATTTCATGGCCATAAAGTTGCAGTTTTTGAAAGTGCCAGATGGAGAAGGAGTCTATTCACTGGCCAGGCATCAGGATTTCGCCTCAAGCATCCCGCCACTCTGTTGGCTTGGTTCTACAGCCTCAACAGCGAAGCCCTCCACTGAACTGCTGCAATAACTCTCCTGCTTTCCTTACCTCGAGTTTTCAGTTCACACCTGTGCTAGGGAAATAGCCCTTGGGCATCATTTTCACCAGACCCGGCATTCAAGATACTCCACATTTTTCCAACTTTAACGTGTGTGTGAATCACATGACGATCTTGTTCCAAGGCAAAGTCACAGACAGAGAAATGATCACAGAGGGCTGAAAAAAGTTCACTGGACATAACTTCCAGCCTCTGAGCCTCTTGCTGCTTCCTCAAGTTCAAGTCCACCAGAATGCCACCTACTCCTTCTGCCTGGTGCTGACCATGGGCACCGGGGCCATGGTCAGCCTTCCCTGACATTCTCACCTACCCCACCCAGGGGACACCACAAAAACTTGTACTCCATGTAGCTTCTGTTCTGTGATTTGACTACAGGTATCCTCACTGTTAGCATCCTTGTCCAAAACCAGGGCCTCCCTGTCAAACTTCTAAGCCTGGGCCACTGCCAGGGCTGAAAAGTACCTGCTGATACGGATTTGTATCCTAACAAAAGCAAAATCTCTTCCAACATGTAACTTAACTTTGAGTAGGTGCTTTGAAGATTTTGTTTAGATCAACAAAAGCACTCCTCCAGGAGAACCCATTTGTCAGCCAACTTCAGAAAACTTTATTAAAAGTTTACACTTAAAAAATCGATCATAATACATTGGGGTGGTGTTGTGGCATATCACAGTAATCCTCTGCCTACAAGTGCCAGCATTCCATATATGCACTGGTTTGTGTCCCAGCTGCTCTATTTCCCATTCAGCTCCCTGCTTACGGCCTGGGAAAGCTTTGTCCTCAGGAGGCCAAGAGGCCAGAAAGAAGTTCCTGGCTCCCAGCTTCAAATCAGCTCAGCTCTGGCTGTTGGGGCCATCTGGGAAGTGAACTAGTGGATGCAAGATTTTTCTGTCTTGCCCTCTCTCTCTGCAACTCTTTCTTTAATATCCTTTCATGTACACATTTTTTTTTAAATTGTAACACACATTCAAATGATCCCTGGTGAACTATGCATCCTGGTAGTTCCAACATATGCTAGATCAAGATTCTGATAGTTCATTGAAAAGCTAGCCTAACCTACTATGATCTAGTAATTAGTGCCTCACAGACTCACAATACTTTCTAAACTAGATTCTAACCCTCCCTGATCTAATTTGCCTATCGTAGCTTTTATAAGCCCACTGGCTCAATGAAGGCATTACTCTCTCTTAGAATGTTCTATGACTGGCTGTGTACAAATACTTCACCATTAATCTGCCCTACATCCGAGTCTATATTTTGAGAAGTGCTTGACAAGATGATGCACCTAGTGGGTTCTGTTTTAAGAAAGTTATGACACGATGATACTTTTACCCTAAATGTTTACAGAGTAAACTTTTTAAATATCAGATCACTGCCAACATCCTAGAATCTCACCACAGCTCTTGAACTTCAGTGTGTTCCAGAATCTGCCCCAGAAGGCTCATTAATCGTGCAGATCTCCAGGTTTTTACTTGGAGAAAGTCAAATTCAGAAACACGCAGGGTGTGGTCTGGTCATTTAACTGTATACTTAACCCACATCCCCAGGTATGAAGCAGGTGTTCCACAGATCTCAATTAGAAAAACTGTGTCGACTCTCATCCTGGGGCATCACTGGTCGGAAAGAAAACGGAAGGATCTCTTTCCCAAGTCCTTTATGTAAACAGCGTAATTTCCTTACGCCAATCACAGGCGGTGACTAGTGTAATGAAATTACAGAGGCCAGGGGTCCTCGGAGCACGAATAAACCCAAATAACCGTGCAGCAGTGACTTGCAACCTCCGTGCTCCATTCCCCGAGCATCCCTCCTACACCTGCGAGGATGCTGCGTACTCTCCTGCAAGCCAGGACCTGAGTCTCCGGCCCCAGGATAGGCAAGCCCCGTGCTAGCCCCTGGCCGACAGCTGACATCCGCTGGAGGGTGGACCCGCACTCTGGATCTTTGGTCGCAGGCTACCCCTAGCCCCGAACAGCGGGTCTCCAATTGGTAAACAAGCCCCTCGCGGGCCAACTCACCTGCCTGGCGATCGCAGCTCAGCCTCGTCGTCGGGATCCGGTCCCCGCGGCTCCGGCTCGCCCGCAGTCGCAGGGAGCGCCTCGGCGTCCTCCACCGTCACCTCGGCCCCGGCCACGGCTCCGGCCGCCGGCATTCGCGCGGCCGACGTGGGAGCGGCCGCGGCCCCCAGGCCGAACGCAGCGTCCGTTCTGGGCGCGGGCAGGTCCCGGGCACGCCCCGCGGCCCCGGTGCCCACGGTCAGCGCCAGCAGCAGGGGCAGCAGCAGCGCCCACACCAGCGACCCCGGGCGCACGGCGCGCTCCATCAGCGGCCCGCCCCGCGCGCGGACATGGGGACGCAGCCGCCGCCGGCCGCCCCTCGGAGCCTCCGACCTGGGCAGAAATGCGCTAGGGACCCCGCCGCCGCCCGGATGGCCTGGACAGCCACTCGAGTGCCCTCAGCCACGTCTCAGCCCAGCCTCCGCCGCCGCCACCTGACTGACAGCCTCCCTCCGACATCACCCATTGAGCAAACTTTCCGCGCTTCTGTCCTCCGATTGGCTGCAGCCCCTGCCCATCCCGAGCCCCGGCTGGGCCTATCGGCTTTCCCTGGTTGTCCACATCACGCACACCAATCAAATCATAGTTTTATCCCTCCAGGCCCGACCCTCTTCCGGACGCAGTTACCAATGAGTAAAGCCCCTCCCCACATCTTTTTTATCTGATTGGTGAGCCTCACAGGTTCCACAATAACCTTTCCTGGAGCGGATTGGCCTTCCTGGCGGCTGGTCCCACCCCTCCAAACGAGGCGCTGACGAAGACTTGAAAATCATTGGTGAAAGTGGATGCTCCTCAGTGGGCTGAGCGAGCTGCTTTCTGATTGGTTGGAAGCGGCCCTTAATACGTGGCGGATTCTGACTGTGAAGAGTCGTGTCCCTCGAGGAAGGAGGAGTGGGAGGCGAGTCCCTGGTGGCGGGGAGGCGGCCGACCTTAAAGGAGCTGCTGCGCTGGCTCTTCCAAGGCCACGGCAAGCGGCCGAGCAAGTCGTGTGGTCCCTAGAAGTGGATGAAAGGGGGCAGGGCGCTGTAGGAAATCGGGGGTCCTCGGGAGGCGCGATGGTGGGACAGGTGATGCGGCTTGTTAAATCGAGATGGCAGTGGGCGCTCCTACCTCCTAAATGGGAAGGAGCCCAGGCCGGGGCATGTTACGTCATCTATGGCCACAAGGCTAGCTGGTAACAACCCTGACCTCACTCCATCTGCCTGCACTTCTCTATGGGGCTGCAGAAGCTCCACGTGGAACACAGCTGCCTGTTCAGTCGAGGCACTTGGACTTCCTTTACATCGTTCAGGACACCAGCAGATTTCTGAGATGAGTGAAGCCCTAAGAAGTTCCCTCTTTCAGGAATGGGGCGTGATTCAGAATAGTAACAAAAACAGGAGGACTAGAAGTCGGCCAGCCCATCCGCACTCTGTAATGAGAGTAGTGGAAATGGCCGTGCCTGAGCTCCGTACCTGGGCCCAGCTTCCTGTAATGTGGGCCTTGAGGGGTGACAGCCGTAACTCAAGATAATTGGGTGCCTGGCACCCATGTGATGGATGGAGCCCCAGACTCTGGCTTCAACCTGGCCCAGCCATTTAAAGAGTGATCCAGTGGATAGGAACTTGCTTGTTATTTATTTCTCTCAGGTAATATAAAATTAATTCTATACTGTAAAGATGTTGTCAGTTTGTACATACACACATTCTTAATTTATCCCATCCAAAAACAAATCAAATTCACCCCCCACTTCCCACATCCTACCCTGAGCTCCTATTACATTACTTTGGTCTTGTGTTCAACAAAACTCAACAGAGTTGGAAATTGTCTTCAATTCCTCTTGCACACCCTTGCTAACTTGCTGAAATCAATGGATGATTCAGTCTTCATCTTAACTATATGTAGCTCTAGGAACCCAGGATTTTCTGAATGATATACTTTACACTAGTTTTCATGTTTACATATCATAGCCCCCAAATAGGCTCCCCATTCATTTGAGGGGTTCAGTTACTGTTTTTCTTGCCTGAGAAGCTCTGCTGGATGACCATAACAAATACCACACACTGGGTGGCTTAACAGAAATGTGTTGTCTTACGGTTCAGAGGCCTGGAAAGCCAAGATCAAGATGCCAACAGGACTGGGTTCTCCTGGGGCATCTCTGTCTCTGAGCTCCTTCCCACAGATATTCTGTGCACCTGCTGCGTATGGTGTCACTTCCTCTTATTAGGATCCAATCATATTGGATTAGGGCTTCACCCTGGCGACCTCATCTTGATGTCATTATCTTTCTAGAGATTTGATTTACAATCTAGGGTGCCATTTGAAAGTCAGAAATAAGCTACTAAGAGGTGAAAAACAGAGGTGCACTTCAAAAGCATTGTATTAAGTGAAAGAAACCAGATACAGGAAACCATAATACAAGGTTTCATTCATATGACATTTTGAAAAAGACAAAACTATAGTGGTTTGATCTGATATGGCATATGACATGTAAAAAATTGGGGGCCTGTACCTTTCTTAAACATCAGATTTTCCTTGTATAACTAGCATGCAAAGAATAGATGATTGATGATTTAAAAAAAAAAAGATTTAAAGTCAGAATTGCAGAAAGAGAAAGCAAGCTCCTGTCAACCATATTTTCAGTACAGAAGATTACTGTTAGATGACTTGCAGATGTAGCCAAATTCACTAGGCAAACAGGATGTTACAGAGCAGCAATTCACAAGAGGGAATGAAAGTACAGAGAAGGAAGGAAGAAGGTGGCAGCAACCTAGGTGATGTCCAGGAAGATTGTACACCCATAGTACTCAGCCAATGAAGACCTGGGGCCTGCAGAGCTAGTGTACAAACTGCTTGCTATGAATGCTTTGGGTGTGTTTCTCATTGAACACCTGATCCTGCAAGATCATCATAGTCTGTTCTTGGATGTAACTCCTGAGACTGGGTCCACCTCTTTAGTGAACAGCTGAGGATATTTCCCACAGAAAGAGACAAAAGTAGATATCTTGCATTTGCTGGTTCACTCTCCACATGGCCACAATGCCAGGGCTAGGCCAGCCTGAAACCAGGAGGTTCCCCTGGGTCTCCCACGTGGATGACAGAGCCCCCAAGCAGTTGGGCCATCATCTGCTGCATTTTCTAGGCCTCTAGAAGAGAGCTGGATTGAAAGTAAAGCAGCTGGGACCTGAACTGGTCCTGCAGACCTTAGCTTTACCCATTATAGCATACTTCAGTAATTTTGTAAACTCCCTATAATTATAGCATCATCTGTCTCATTCTTTTTGGCATATCAAACACCAAGAATGGGTTTGTTTCTAGCATTGTAAAAAAATTTTCATTCCTTCTAAATAAACACCTAAGGACTGGGATCCTTTAAGAACCAGTCTTTTGGCCCGGCGCGGTGGCGCAAGTGGTTAAGGTCCTCGCCTAGCACGCCCGGGATCCCATATGGGCGCCGGTTCTAATCCCGGCAGCCCCGCTTCCCTTCCAGCTCCCTGCCTGTGGCCCGGGAAAGCAGTCGAGGACGGCCCAAGGCTTTGGGACCCTGCACCTGCGTGGGAGACCCGGAAGAGGCTCCTGGCTTCGGATCGGCATAGTATCGGCCCGTTGCGCTCACTTGGGGAGTGAATCATCGGATGGAAGATCTTCCTCTCTGTCTCTCCTCTCTGTATATCTGCCTTTCCAATGAGAAAATAATAAAAATAAATCTTTAAAAAAAAAAAAAAAAGAACCAGTCTTTTGCAATGGCTCATGTAAGAAAACATGGTGAGAGAATCAAACTCTTATACCGCAGGTAGCTTTGTAAGTAGGGCACGTGGACAAGAAATTGTATCTTAGCTGTTAGTGTTGTTTCTGATCTCAGAGTAGTGCCCCACTTTCATTCAATTGTCATATGTTGGGCAGCTGTTTCCAGCTCTGGCATAGTACCTTGTTTTAGGCCAAATATCCCACTAAGGTTGACTATAAAGATAGATTTAAAAAAAAATTTTTTTTTAATCATCAGAATTCAACCAAGTTATCCAGGACTTGAGGGGCTAAGAATGAAAAAAGAAAAAAAAAAAAAAAGAAGAAGAAGAAGAAGAAAAAGGCATTTACACCAGGAAAACACCACCCATTGTTTTCCCCCAGGAGCATTTGTTGAATGATGACCTAGACCTAAAGGGTCTGCTGCAAGTACACAAAAAGGCGTACTTGGAGAGCTATTAGGTTGCTTCATTAGGCTCCAGAAACAAAACTTGGAGTTCAGGGCAAGCAGCAAAGCCAGGATCTGAAGAGTTTATATCCTAGAGAAAAGAGAATTAGTGATGAAAGGCGAGGCTGACATTCTACCCTACTTTTTCTGCCAAAGTATTTGCCGATTTGTGAACCATACAAGATCAGAAACTTGAATAGAAACGGGCAGACAAGAGTGAAATAAGAAGTGAAACAGTTATATTGTACTAAGCTTGGAGATCACGGGCCAGGTGTTTTGTACAGTAGGTTAAGTTGCCACTTGGGATGAGCACATCTTCTATGAGCAACTGAGACAAGTACTGCCTTCTTGTCTAACTTCTTGTTAATGCACCTGGGGTGCAGCAGGAGATGGCTCAAGTACTTGGATTGTGCTACCCATGGGGGAGATGTCCAGATGGAGTTCCAGGCTTCTGACTGATCCAGCCTTAGCCAAGCATTTCAAGAGCGAACCAGCAGGGCCCAGCGGCATGGCCTAGCTAGGCTCAAGTCCTCACCTTGAACACGCCAGGATCCCATATGGGCGCCGGTTCTAATCCCGGCAGCTCCACTTCCCATCCAGCTCCCTGCTTGGGGCCTGGGAAAGCAGTCGAGGACGGCCCAAAGCTTTGGGACCCTGCACCCATGCGTGGGAGACCCGGAAGAGGCTCCTGGCTTCGGATCGGCATAGCATCAGCCGTTGCGCTCACTTGGGGAATGAATCATTGGATGGAAGATCTTCCTCTCTGTCTCTCCTCTCTGTATATCCGCCTTTCCAATAAAAATAAAATAAATCTTTTTAAAAAAAGGAGAAAATACAAGAGAACTAGAGAAAGAAGAAGAAAAGGGGGAGGAGGAGGAAGGAGAAGAAGAGGAAGAAGAACATAGTGCAAAAGTTCAACAACTACAAAATTGTAAGGGCTTCCAGCAGCATAGGTAATACTTGAAAAGATACTGACTGAGAATTTACAGACATTTGTACCAGAAAGAAACTTCATGACATAGACTGAAAGATTCTCCTTCTTCTTCCTCTTTTTTTTTTTTTTTACTTATTTTTATTGGAAAGTCAGATTTAGAAAGAGAAGGAAAGGCAAAAACCTTTCACATGCTGGTTCACTCCCCAAGTGGACACCATGGCTGGAGCTGAGCTGATCCGAAGCCAGGAGCTTCTTCAGGATCTCCTGTGTGGCTGCAGGGCCTCAAGGCCTTGGCCATCTTTGCTTCCCCAGGCCACAAGCAGGGAGCTGGAATGGAAGTAGAGCAACTGGGATATGAACCAGCATCCATATGGGATCCTGGTGCATGCAAGATGAGGATTTTAGCCACTAGGCTACTGTGCTGGACACACTTATACCATCTTCTACTGCTTTTCCAGTCACTGTAGCTGAGTGCTCAATCAGAAGAGGAACAGCCCAGACTTGAACTTGCAACCCTGTGGGATGCCAGTGCCACAGGCAGCGGCTTTACTCACTACAGCAGAGCACGAGCCCCCATGATATCTCTTTGTTATTTTAACTTACAGTTCCCTCACAACATATGATGTTGAATACTATATAATCAGTCTGCCATCTGTATGTGTTCTTTTGATGAGATATCTCCTGAATCTTTTGCTCACTTTTTAATTAGGTTATTCATTTTCTCATTATTGAGTTTTAAGTGTTTGGAACATTTAAAAAAAAAAAAAGTCTATTTAGTTGAAAGGCAGAAAGAGAGAAAGAGAGAGAGAGAGATCTTCCATCCATTGGTTCACTTCCCAAATAATCACAATGGTTGGGCTGGAGCAGGCTGAAGCCAGAAGCTTCTTCTGGAGGGCTCCCATATGAGATGCCAGCACTGACGGTGACACCTTTGACTGTTACGGCACAGCCACAGTCCCTGTGGGTTTATTTATTTATTTTTTTCATATTTTAGATATCAATCCCTCAGCTACTATATATTGTACAACCATTTTATTCCAGTCTGTAAGAAAATCAAACTTAAGGCAAGAAAGATAATTAGAAACAAAGAAGGACATTTCATAAACATAAATGGCTCAATCCTTCAGGACGACTGAATAAATCTGGGACTGAGGGATTATTTTCTGTTTGGAAACAGGGAGAGCCCTGAGCAAACTGACGCACTGGTCATTTTTTATGATGGGCAGTAGGCCATTTAGAAAAGGATCCTCACTTCCTTGTAATCTCTGATTTGGTACATGTACCACCCTAACTCTAACACACTCCCTTCCACTCTGCCCAGCTGATAATCATGCTGCTTGCCTGGGCCTCTGCTCTGCACCCACTTTGGAACTATTAGATCTGTTGTCTGGCTGGTCAGTCTCAACCTCTCTCTAGGTCATGAGCTTTAACTCATTTAGGGCTCTGTCCTAAAAATTTGCATTAAAAAGGTGAGGGAAGGAGGGAGGGACGGCCTTCTCTCTCTCTTTCTCTCTCGCTCTCTCTCTTTTTCAGCTCCAGAAGAAAACAAGTAACAGGGCTACCTTTAAGAAAACAAGTCAGTGGGCCCGGCGCGGTGGCGCAAGTGGTTAAAGGTCCTCGCCTTGCCCGCCCAGGATCCCATATGGGCGCCGGTTCTAATCATGGCAGCCCCGCTTCCCTTCCAGCTCCCTGCCTGTGGCCTGGGAAAGCAGTGGAGGACGGCCCAAAGCTTTGGGACCCTGCACCCGCGTGGGAGACCCGGAAGAGGCTCCTAGCTTCGGATCGGCATAGCATCGGCGCATTGGATGGAAGATCTTCCTCTCTGTCTCTCCTCTCTGTATATCCGCCTTTCCAATGAAAAAATAATAAAAATAAATCTTTAAAAAAAAAAATAAAAAAAAAAAAAACAAGTCAGTGATCAAGACCTAGAGCAGAGGGCAGGAGGGATACAACTTCTTTAGAAGTTTTGTTGGAAAGTAATTCATTATTCCATTCCATGGGCCAACTACAAGTGTGCAATTTTTAATATACTGAAAGTTGTGGAACCAAGAGGGAGATTTATAAAAATTATTTATCTATTTTTATTTGAAAGGCAGAAGAGTTATTACATCTGCAGATTCACGCTGTAACTGCCTTCAAGAGCTAGGGCTGGGCCAGGTGGAAGCTGAAGATCTGGAACTTCATGTGGGTGGCAGGGACCCGAACACTAGAATCATAATCTGCTGCCTCCCAGAGTTCACTTTAGCAGGAAATTGGATCAGAAGCAGAGTAGCCAGAACTCAAACCAGACACTCATGCGGGAAGCGGGACTCCAAATGGGGTCTCAACTGCTGTGCCAAACATTGGCGCAAGGAGGAAGCTTTTTAAAATATATATCCCTTTGCCTGTTTGAGTTAGAACCAAGGTGGTATATTAACTACTCCACAAGGAAGGAAGGAAAACAATAAAAGTTTCTATCAGCCTTGTGGTCTATCATATAATTGGGCAGTAGCTTATAAATGAACTGTCTTCCTTTTTTTTTTCATACATTTGTGTAATTCTTCAACAGATATATTAAGACACATTGATTTTTTAGCTGGAAGAGTTATAGAAAGACAGAAAGAGACAGGGTTATCTTCCATCCAATGGATCACTCCTCAAATGGCTGCAATGGCCAGGGCTGAATCAGTCAGAAGCTGGAAGGCAAGAGCTTCTAACAGGTGTTCCATGTAGGTGTAGGGAGCTAAGATCTTGGACAATCTTCTGTTGCTTTCCCAGGCCACAAGCCAGAAGCTGGATCGCAGCTGGGATGGAGCAGCTGGGACTTGAACTGGCACCCACATGGGATGCTGGCACTTGGGCGGAAGATTAACCATAGAAGCTGCAGTGTTGTCCCACAACAGATATTTTAGATGTCTGGGCTGTGGGTAAATGTGCTAGCACTGGGTTCTCTTAGAAAGTGTCTTCTGTTTGAGAACACAGAGTATTCCTTATACATGTTTCAGGTGAGATTCATGGCTTCTTGTATTTCCTTTTGCATTCTGCGCCCCTCAAGTAGTGGGACACACTTCTGATGTCTATAGAATAGGAAGGATAAAAAACCAAATCAGGCCCAAGGCGTACTCCCAAACAGAGGAGTCCTTCAAGGTTGTCACTGGCTGGCTAGCTTTGGTTGTCAATAACTGGGGAGAGGGACAACCCCTCTAACAAATAGGGTCTGAGGTTCTGGTCTTTCCCCCTCTGGCCTCCCTGTAGGCTCCTTGCAGAGCTCAGATTTTAGTATAGGCTCTGTCAGCATTTCCAGGCAGTTGTCACTGCTGCATCCCCAGAGAAAATCGTGTGCAAGGCTTCGACTACAACCTCGGTCTCATCACTTCTTCCAACTCGGCACAAGTCAGAACATTTTTAAAAGATGCTTATGTTTTTCTTCAGTGTCCTTTCCTTGGTTACTGAATTTTACCCACTAAGCCAATTTTTTAAATGTATTTTTTAAATAATATTTATTGTATTTATTTGAAAGGCAGAGAGAGAGAGGGAGGGGAAAGACAAAGAGATCTTCATCCACTGGCTCACTCTCCAAATGACTGCAACAGCTAGGGCTAGGCTAGGTCAAAGTCAGGACCTAGGAAGTATATCCAGGTCTCCCACACAGGTGTCAGGAGTCCAAGTCCCAGGCACGTAGGGAGGGAGCCGGATCAGAAGCTGGGCAGTTGGGACTGAAACTGGCACTCTGTGTCAAAAGCAGCGGCTTGATCTGTTGCATCCACTGTGCCACAACACCAGTCCTTTCCCTGTGTGTTGTCGAGCCACAGATGAAGCACAGTCCTCATGGTGCCTCCTACAGGAAGCCTTCCTTGACTCCTGCCTTCACTCCCCTTGATGATTTTACTCTCATTTGCAGTAGAGCACTTACCATAAAGGTGCTACAGTCACCTATTTAATCACCTGTCTTCTCCTTGGACTAGAATTTTCCTTAGGGCAGGTGCTGTGACCTAATCGAGACCCCAGGGCCTCACCTGGTAGCCATGCCAGGTGCTTTCATATTTGCTATTCTGCCTGTTTCTGTCTTTTAACACCCAGTCCCATCAATAGCTAACTTCAAAAAAATTATTCTCAGAGAATACAAAGAAAATTCTTCCTTTTCAACCATGTGACAAGCCTTGTTAAGTCTGAGTCACCTACACCATGCCATGCCTAGCAGAAAATGAGAGCTCCAGGGGAACTTGATGGGCACACCCATCTCAGGAATCCTCTTGGACCAGGTCAATGCATGTCTTCTGAGGTATTCTTGAATGAGAACTATTTTTCTTTGGATTGAAAGGTGAACAGGTGGAGATTAGGATTGCAAGCAGACCTTGAGGTAGAAAGGCAGTGGAAGAAAAAGTCTCTGCTTTGGAAGACAAATGGCAGAGGAGGGACAGAGAACACGAGCACATACACAAACCCAACTAGATGCACTCGGCAGAGAGAAAGTGCGGAAGAGGAAAAAAAGAAAAAGCAACAGGCAGCGAAGAGAGACCAGAAAGATGCCACTTAGAGAGCAAAGGCTTCTGTTTTTTTATTTATGTGCAGGTGATCCTACCAAACGCTCTACATGGTGTGACCCCATGGTAGGCTTCAGAAGGGAGAGCTATCCCCCTTGTGGCCTGGGAAAGCAGTAGGGGATGTCCCAAAGACTTAGGACCCTCCACCCATGTGTGAGGCCTGGAAAAAGCTCCTGACTTCTGGCTTTGGATCAGCTCAGCTCTAGCCGTTGAGGCCACTTGGGCAGTGAACCAGCAGATGGAAGATCTTTATCTCTTTTGCTCTCTATAAATCTGATATATCTTTCCAATAAAAATAAATCTCAAGAAGAAGCAGAAGAGAGGAGGAGGAGGAAGAAGAAGAAAAAGAAGGAGAGGTAGAATTTCTTTCGCCTTTAGGAAGAAAAGAATCAGTCTTCACCTCATTTGGGTTGCTGGGGAAAGGAGCACATTTTACAAAAATAAATGCCCGGACTCCACCCCTGCAGAGTCAGACATAATCAATTGATCAGAGATGTAGCCTGGGTGTCAGGAGTGCTTGAAAGCTCCCTAGGGAATCCTGACATGCAGCCACAATGAACAGTCTCTGCAGTTGGTCACTGCCCCGTTGCGACATGGTACTGTGCTGAGTGTGTCTTGGGGTTTAAAGACTGGTATTTGGGGTGTGTGTTGAAACACAGCCAGTCAAGCTACCACTTGGGACACCTGCATCTTACATACATAGGTATGTCATTTCTAGTTCCAGCTACTCATCTTCCAGTCTGGCTCCCCGCTAATGCATCTTGGGGGCAGCAGAAGATGACTGAGGTGTTCGGCTGCTGCCCTTCATGTGAGAGACCAGGATGGAATTCCAGGCTCCTGGATTCATCCTGACCCTGTCCTGGCCATTGTGAGCATTTGGGGAGTGAACCAGACTGTCTCTGTCACTCTGCCTTTCCAACACTCTGCCTTTCTGACTGGGACAGGTGATATAGAACCAAAAAAGGAGAAAGCTCGGAAAGCAGTGGAGTCAGATGTGAATTGATTCAGATTCCATGTTTAGAGGCTCACTCTGTGCCATAAGGGGACAATGTGAGTATTGACAGGGAAAACCATTGAATGCATGTGAGTCCAGCATTTCATAATGTTGTTCTAAAGCACAGCACCTTTGGAGGAATGTAGAAAATCTCATTACTGAAAATCCTGGGCACAAAGTTTAAAAAACTGGAAAAGAGATGAATGGATCAAGCACTTCTGTATAAACTACAAAGGGTTCTAGTGTGATGAGCACAGTTCTTTCCACCTCTTCTGAGGAGGAGGGCCTGGAGCTCAGGCAGTGTCATCGAGAGAGAGAGACAGAGAGAGAAAGAAAGAAAGAGAGATTGAGCAAGATGTAATAAATCTTTCAAAGTACATAAGGCTACTTATCATGTCACTTTGCTATGAAGGAGAAGAAATAGTAGCAGCAGCAGCTTCCACCGCCAAGTTGAATCATGCCTATAGATGTAATTGCCAGTTTGCAGGAAATGCAGAGAACTCAGGAATATTTTAAATGGTTCTGGAGGGATGTGTAAGCAACAACCAAACTCTGGGAACCCTAAATAATTACTAGGAGGGGAAATGGGAATGAAGGGGTCCTAGAGATTAAACAAAAAGAGATTTAAGAGATGTCAACCAGGCTGGAGACCACCGTGCTCAGAAAGGCCAGCTTAATGAGGCTGGCCCTTGGCTGGCCTCTGGAGATGTGTGACAGGAATGTCCCCAGCGTTCCCTGAAAGACAGAGAAGCTCAGTGAGCCTATGCTCTTGTCCACTGTGCTCTGGAAGATGGTGAGCACCTGCTTTCATTCTGGATAACAAGAATTGGGGTACGTGCTGGGTAGAGGATAGTCTATGTGTTCAGGCCTCACTAAAATCCCTGGAAACTAAGTCTCTAATGAACTTCCCTGGCAGACAGCCCTTGAAGTTTGTCATTGCAGTGTGATGCTGGGGGGATTGAACACGTTTTGTGGGGTCCACTGAGAGAAGACTGAAAGTTTGTGCCTGGTTTCATTTGGACTTTTACTGTTTGGACATTTTTCTTTTGCTGATCTTGTGTTGCAGCCTTGGCTGAAATAACCTTAGCCATGGTCCTGTGAGGGCTCCTGTTGAATCACTGAATCTGGGAGTGATCTTGGAAACCCTGGACACAGCATCTTATTTGGAATTTTATGCTAACAAAGAAAATAAATCAGGGGAATTTGAATTCAATAGCAGTAATGCCAGTGTGTCATTGATAATTTTTAGATGTAATAATAGCATTGTGGTTGTGTTAAAGAGATACACAGGTTAAAATATTTTTGGATGGATCCAGTGCTGAGGCACAATGAGCAAGGCAGCCCATATGGACACCTATTTGAGTCCTGGCTGCTCCACTTCTGATCCAGTTCCCTCCTAATGCTCCTGGGATAACAGCGAAAGATGGTTCAAGTGCTTGGGCCCTATACTCATGTGAGAGATCTGGAAGAAGCTCCTATCTCATGGCTTTGGATTCGTTCAGCTCTGGCTGTGGTGCCTACTCTGGGCGTGGACCAGCAGGTGAAGATCTCTCTATCTCTCCCTCTTCCCTTCTGTGACTCCACCTTTCAAACAAACAAGCAAATAAATCTTCAAAAGGAAAATTTACAGGCGAAATAAGAAATCTGAGATTTGCTTCAAAATAATCTTGATGGGAGGATTGGGAATGAGTAAGGGGCATACATGGGAAGGATTCGCTAACAGTTAACATACGTTGCGGTGCATCTAAATCTAAAATTTTCCACAATAAAAAAAATTTTTTAAGTAACATACCTTTGAACTTAATTTCATTTCAGTGCATAGAAAGTATCTCCAACTTTTTTTTTTTTTTACTACCTGAAGATGTTCCATTATGTGAAGTGCTTCCAAGCCAGATGGATTTACATTACCATTGCTGCCCTTGGAATTTTACTCTCCTGTCATATAAAACACTCCAGTTGGAGCCCTTTCTCAGCTGAGCTGCAGGAATCTCATCCCAAATCACTGAGATAAGCATTGCCTTACAACAGCTGCTGTGTGAGCCACTGCAGGCCAGTGGGTGCTGTGGTGACGGCTGGAGGACTTCCCTGCTGCTGCCCTGGGAGACTCCAGGAGGCGGGAGTTCAGGGCTGGCAGAAGCAGAGGTCTGGAGGAGACCCAAGATGAGTTAGCAGTACTGGCTCGCCAGCATCTCTAGGTCTTTGAGAATCCAGAAGAGACAGCTTGGATGGCCAGGGAATAGCAGAGCTGTGTGTTTTTAGGGTGCCCTGGTTCTGTGCCAGGTGGTACATTTTGGGATAACTCTTAGGGTTTGGGGGAAGATTCTTCCATGGCAAGCCAAGGAAACCAGCTCCAACCATTTGAAGAGAAATTTTAAAGAGATATGTTATTGTTGGAATATGTGTTAGCTCACAGAATTATGGGAAAAACTCAATAATCAGGTATGTCACAGTACAAGGGCCAGGACAGCTTTGGGGGAATCCAGGAAGTGAGTTCCCTGTGGACAGGCTGTTTGGTGAAATATCACTGGGAGTGAATCATCTCAATTGCTTTCTTTCCTAGAGTCAGCCTGAGTTCACAGTCCTGCAGAGAGGACCACCTGACCTATGAGTCTGTTTCCAGCAGAAGGTGCACAGGGTCTTATGGTCCCCTCAGATGCACACAGAGGGTTGGGGAGGGGAGAGTTGCTCCAGGGAAATCTGAGTTCCTTGTCCTGAGTTAAACAGGAGCATGAAGGCTGGGCAGACAAAAGCTACCAATGCTATGAGGAGAGGACGAGCTCCGGAGTGGGCCTGGGCTTGACCAGCTGCACGGTAGGAGGCCTAGGAAGACTGCTGGGCCATGAATGATAACCCACACCCTTGCTTTTCTCTTAGTAGGTATGTCCTGGGAGGACAGGGGACATTCCTGCCTTTTCCTGTTCTTTAGAAAATTAAAAAAAAAGAAAACGTCCTGAACTTTAAATATATATATATATATATATAATATCTTATTTGTGTGTGTGTGTGTGTATGTATATATTTTCTAAAGAGTCATTAATTTGAAAATATTTACTTATTTATTTGAAAGGCAGAATTACAAGGAGAATAAGAGAGACTGAGAGAGAAATCCTCTATCGGGCCAGTGAGGTAGCCTAGAGACTAAAATCCTTATCTTGCACGTGCTGGGATCCCATATGGGCGCCAGTCCTAACCCCAGCAGCCCCGCTTCCCATCCAGCTCCCTGCTTGTGGCCTGGGAAAGCAGTCAAGGACAGTCCAAAGCTTTGGGACCCTCTACCCATGTGGGAGACCTGGAAGAAGTTCCTGGATCCTGGCTTCAGATCAGCATAGCACTGGCCATTGCGGTCACTTGGGAGTGAATCATTGGACAGAAGATCTTCCTCTCTGTCTCTCCTCCTCTCTGTATATCTGACTTTCCAATAAAACTAAAATAAGTCTTTTAAGAAAAGTGAGAGATTATCTGTTGGTTCACTCCCCACATGGCCACAATAGCCAAGGCTACACCAGACTGAAGCCAGGAACCTGCATCTGCTTCTAGCTCTCCCATGTGGCTGCAGGCTCCTTGGGCCATCTTTCACTGTTTTCCCAGACATGTTAGCAGGGAGCTGGATTGGAAGTGGAGTGGCCAGGACTCAAACTAATGCCCATATGGGATGCTGGCACTGCAAGAGGAGGCTAAGCCTACTATATCAGAGTGTTGTGTCCTTTCCCCCAAACATATTTTAAACCAATAAAGAAAACAACATCGAGGGTTTCTGGTTGGGAGAATCCGCAGTGACTCACAGTTGCTCCAGTCAAGAGTTTTGCCACCTGCTAGTGACAAAGATGGTTCCATTTCTCTTTCTGCTTAAAATTTATTTATTTTTATTGGAACGGTGGATTTACAGAGAGAAGGAGATACAGAGAGATCATCCATCCTCTGGTTCACTCCTCAAATGGCCGCAATGGCTGGAGCTGAGCCAATCCAAAACCAGGAGCTTCTTCCAGGTCTCCCATTTGGATACAGGATCCCAAGGACTTACGCCATCCTCCACTGCCTTTCCAGGCCAGAAGCAGGGAGCTGGATGGGAAGTGGAACTGCCAGGACATTAAATGGTACTCATATGCGATCCTGGTGCATTCAAGCTGAGAATTTAGCCCCTGGGTCTTATTGAGCTCACAGTTGGTCAGTCTGGAAGACCAAGATCAGGAGGTCCAGTTGGTTTGCCCTCTGGTGAGGGACTGGTGATGGAGGGCATGGTGGGAGCACATGTGAGAGGGAGAGGTCAAGTCACCAAGCAGGAAGCGGAGGGTAGTTCAGGGGTGGGGTTGCTCTTCGAACAGCTCACTCCCGTGGTAGCCCAGGGCTCCTCCAAGAGCTTTCTTAATGCAACTCGCATAACCTAAGGACCTCCCCACAGAACCCAACGCTGAAGGGTTCCATATCATCCCCCCAACACCGCCACCCTGGGGACTAGACCACAGCCACATGGTAGTACCTGGCTTTCACATTTTGAAGGTTGAGTGCCAAGATTTAGAGATGAGGTGGTTGTTATTGTTAAATGTCAGTTTTTAGAAAGAGCAAAGCCTCTGGTGCCGTGGTTAGAAGAAGTTTAGGGAGCAACACTACCAAATGACAAGTTTGCGTTATCCGCCATCATGCTGAGTTACTGTGGGGCGCTTTGGACTTCTTTCTCTAGCTCTATTTCTTTCTCCTCCTTCCCCCCACTTCCAACATCTTCTCTTCCTATCAATGCTGCACTCATTCTGATAAGACCAAGGCACTTAATAGTCTCAAAGGGATGTTAAGTCTTAGCTTTAAATATTAACAATGAGAAAAATAAGTTCTTGCCTTCTTTTTCCTTCTTACTGTTCTATGATAATAGAATAATTCCTATGTAACAAGTTCCAAAAAAAAAGGTGCAGCTGGTCATGCAAAAGGCTGGTGGAAAGAACCTGGATCAGTGCTGATCCAGAACTAAAACAACCTTTCTTAAAGTCTACACCACTGACTGTGAGTCAGTAGCTTCATCTTCATGGCCTTCTGGCTAGAATGACACCAGAATGGACACATAATTGCAAGAGATAATCTTGACTACCAGACTCAAAAGCCACATGGGGCCCAGCGTGGTAGTGCAGTGGTTAGGGTCCTTGCCTTGCACGTGCCTGGGATCCCATATGGGCACCAGTTCTAATCCCAGCAGCCCTGCTTCCCATCCAGCTCCCTGCCTGTGGCCCGGGAAGGCAGTCAAGGACGGCCCAAAGCTTTGGGACCCTGTACCCATGCGTGGGAGACCTGGAAGAGGCTCCTGGCTTCGGATTGGCATAGCATCGACCGTTGCGGTCACTTGGGGAGTGAATCATCGGATGGAAGATCTTTCTCTCTGTCTCTCCTCTCTGTATATCCACCTTTCCAATAAAAATAAAATAAATCTTAAAAAAAAAAGCCACATGGCTCTGTTTTCATTGCTAATCCCTGCACAAGGTGATCGACTGATAGGACTGTTGATTCTACAGCACAGTGCTCAGGGCTGGGTTGGACCCATGTTCTGTTCTGTTCCTGGAGGCTAGGGGACCAGATGGCATGGGTGGCCCTGGGCTCTCTGATTAGCTGTTATGCCCTCAGGGTCTGTGTACCACGTGGAACAGAGTGGGTTCTCAGCCAATGTTTGCCAATCCAAAGGATGACAGGTGAATGGCTAATTCGAAAATTGTTTGCCTGGACTTGTTCTGGAGTTTAGAATATGGGCCCACGCCCTTCTAGCACTGAGTCGAGCGTCTCCAGGAGTAGGAAGAGTACTTTGCTGTGTTTCTGTGCCTTCCTCTACTGACCATAATGAGAGACTCGATCCAGAGGCCCGCAGAGCTGGTGGTGCTGATCAGCTCTCTGAGTCTACGGGAATACAGTTTCTTCTCTTGCCGTTGCGCTTTGAAGGACATGATCCTGTGTTCCTTTCCCCATAGTCTGCAGCTCCTTGTAAGCAATCCTCCTTTCACTGACAGTGACTGTTATTGCAGCCTGAGTTGCCCTAAGCAGGAAATGGGTGCTTCTCGTCAGCTCTTCCTGATTGGATCAGGAGGTTGTGTTTTCAGTAAGCTGACAGTCACCTGACCCCGTAGCACCACTTTCCTTCAGAGACAGGCCAGTGGTGACTCTGAGCTGTTTTCCTGAACTGCCTAAGACAGATGTGGCCCTGGCCTTGGCTGCTTGTGGGTGGGGCTGGGAGAATCTAAAGCCTGTGTTTACAGGCTTATTATGGGAGATCTGGCAGAAGCTGGAAAAGTGAGGTCAGAGAGTATCATAACAGAGCCATAAAGCCTTCAGTGAACAGAAGTCCGTCCTGGGGCAGTCATTTGGCACAGCACTTGAGATGTCACTTTTGGGTCTCTATATCTCTTTATCTGTATTGCTTCGAGTCCTGGCTCTTCTGCTTCCAATTTAGCTTCTGCCAACGTGAAGGGCTGCAGATGGTGGACCAAACACTTGGATCCCTGCCACCCATGAGGGACCCCTAGAGAGAGTTTGTGGCTCCTAGCTTGTCCCTGGATCACTCTGGCTGTTGTGCTCATGTAGGGAGTACAACAGCAGATGGAAGGTCTTGGCCTCTTTCTGTATCTCTACCTTTCAAATGAAATGAAGGATTGTTTAAAATAGTCTTTGAAGTTGTCCACTCTAGGAATGATCAGTTTGGCTGTGGGAAGCGCATTCTTGGACAGAATTGTGGGCAACTGTGAAAGATGGAGATGGATCTACAAGCGCCTCTTGTGCCAGATATGGACATTTTGTTTTGCAAGTATGAAAAACAGGAAGGACAAGCAGGCATTCGGCCTAACAGTTAACATACCCATAAAGATGCCCACATTGCACAGCACGGCAGTGACGGCTCCAATAACGATCCCTGTCTTCCACGTGGCAGACCTGGATTCGGTTCCTGCTCCCAGCCTCAGCTACCGGAGAGAAAAACAAAACAGAAAGGTCTGGGAGCTGTGGAATAATAAGGAAGGAATTTTTAAAGGATGATTGCTTTCACATTAATTCATGTGTTCCATGTAACACGTGTCCCAATAAACACTTCTTGAGAAAGCTCCCATGTCCAAATGGGTAGACAGTTGTAGTTCATGAATTCTCATTCTCTGTGTGGCATTCAATCCATTGTGACAAAAAAAAAAAAAAAAGCAAGCTATGTGTGTGACAGTGGACATCTGGGTAATTATGGTGTTACGAACTGTTCTGCTACGAACATTTTGTATTTATTTATCTTTTGGTAAATATGCATATGACTTTCTCTAGGAGAGTTTCACAGGAGAAACTGCTGAGTCACATGGCATGCGTATGTGCAGTCGTGGTGGGACTCCCAAACTGCCAAGAATGTACTCCTTCCCGGTCCTGATCACATGAGCACCGCAGAGATCCAGTCCATTCTAGTGCCGGGATCTCCTGGAGATTCCTCATGAATCGTCTTCAGCTCTCTGGGAAGTCCTGAGAATTTATTTTACTCTGGCCAACCCAGGGAGAGAGGAGAATAATCCTGAGAACTGGACCGCATTTCCAACAAGGCTCTTCTTCCCCCCACACACTACCTTTCTTCAGTTACATGGGCCTCTTTTAAGTGAATTTTTAGGTGGCTTCTGTATTTACCATCACGTTGCTCAATTAATGTCGGTCAAATATAATCAGCACGGAGCAGGTATTTGGCTGTGGCAGTTAAGACATCACACATGATACCCACGTCCTGTATGGGGAGTCTGAGTTTGGCTGCCATTAACAGAGCAACTGAATTTGGCTGCTGATTCACTTTCAACGTGGGGAGTGAACTAGCAGACAAAATATCTCTCTCTCTCTCTCTCTCTCAGCTTTCCAAATAAAATAAAAGAAAAATTTAAAATACATATAACAGGAATGCCTAAAGCCCATCAGCACGTAACTTCAACCTGCATCTCCAGGATAGCAGTACTCCAAGAGCTGAAGGCTCAGCACGTTCAACAGGCACTCTAGGGCCTGTCCTCCACAAGCATCCCTGGAATATTCCTAGATATGGTGTTATTAAATCCTCTTTCTCACGTAGGGAACAAAAGCAGCCACAGGACAGTCACCTCTCGGGGTCGGGGTCAGACCCGGTGGCTCATGTGGCTCAGCTCTGAAGGCTGCCACTCCTCACCGCCCACCTGCTGCCTGTCCTCACTCAGATGGCTTTGTTCCACGCTGTCTCTTCCAGCAGAAGAAACTGCTCCTAGGCGAGCTGCAGGACATAGCCCTTGTGTCATTCCTCCTTTCCCAAGGCAAAGAATGGTACGACAGCACAAATGAGGGTGATGGAGGGAGCTGGACTGGGGTTAGGGGAGGCACTCAGAGAAGCAGATCCAACACGCTGTGTGCAAACAGATGGGAGATTGTCTGGTGGACTAGACAGAAGAGTGTGTAGACGGCAGGTAGATAAAGGATGGCTGACAGGCACATCCCAGGCTTTCGAAAGTGGATTGTTTGCTGAAACTAAACCTTGACTCATAGACCAGGCATCACAATAAGATACAGTAACAAACCAAATGATACAGTAACAAACCAAATGTAACACGAGGCATCACAATAAGATACAATAACAAACCAAAGGTAACACCTGGGATACAGACAGCGATGAGGTAAAAATGAAAGTGGTTCCCTGGGAGACAGGTGGTTCCAGGGAAGAGGCACACAGACACACTTGATGGAACCAGGGCTCTTTCAGGGATGTGAGACTCGGGTGGGATTGTGGCACAGGGCCAAGGCTGCTGCCTGCAACAGTGCCATCACACATGGGCTAAAGTTCACGTCCCACTGCTCCACTTCAGTTGCAGCTCCCTGCTAACCTGGGAAAGCACCGGGAGATGGCACAAGGGCCTGTGCCCCGGCCATCCACATGAGAGACTGGCTGAAAACTCCTGGCTTCTGGCTTCTGCCTGGCTCAACCCTAGTCCTTGTGGCTATCTGAGGAGGGAACCAGCAGATCACTATGTATGTGTGTGTTTGTGGTCTCTCGCTCTCTTCCTCTGTAACTCTTTCAAGTAAAGAAGTACAAATTTTAAAGAAATAGAATGTGAGACTCTCATACATACATGAAAGTTTTCACTTTTTGTTTGGCTCATTATTTTGTTTTAAAATATCTATTTTGGGGCCCAGCATGGTAGCCTAGTGGCTAAAGTCCTCGCCTTGAACGCGCCGGGATCCCATATGGGTGCTGGTTCTAATCCTGACAGCCCTGCTTCCCATCCAGCTCCCTGCTTGTGGCCTGGGAAAGCAGTTGAGGACGGCCCAAAGCCTTGGGACCCTGCACACACATGGGAGACCTGGAAGAGGCTCCTGGCTCCTGACTTTGGATCGGCTAAGTTCTGGCTGTTACAGTCACTTCAGAAGTGAATCAGCAGATGGAAGATCTTCCTCTCTGTCTCTCCTCCTCTCTGTATATCTGCCTTTACAGTAAAAATAAATCTTTTTTAAAAATCTATTTTTTAAAAATGTTTGAAAGAGACAAAAATGTAGCTTACTTGCTGGCTCACTCCCCAGATGCCCACCACAGCAGCAGCTGGTCCAGATCCAGGTCTGCCACACGCCTGGCAGGAATCCAACCTCCTGAGCCATCACCTGGTGCCTCCCTGGGTCTTCATCATCAGGAAGCTGAAAGAGAACGCAGGCAGGAATGGATCACTGGTCCTCTGCTGTGGGACCTGGGTATCTCCACCTCTAGGTTCTCCCTTATCTCTAACTGAGGGTCAAAGTAGGAGAAACTCGCATCTGGGGAGATACCTACAGTGGCAGCAAAGAGGAGGAAAAAGAGAAAACCTTTGGGCCAGGCTTCAGTTTTTTGCTATCCTTTTGCTATCAGTTCTGTGCAGGACAGAACGCTAAGTGCTGAGGACATGGGACACCATTCCTGCTTTCAGGAAGTGCATAATGAGGTAGAAATCAGAAATATCGGGACAGGGTGCTCTCAGTCAAGGTCACGTTGAAGGCAACGGTGGCGGGCAAACAAGGAGCAACATTCAAGCACTTATCTACCATTTCTTGCGCAAACTTTCCTTAATTGCACCAAAGCATGGCAAGTCAGGGCTGATCATCATGGCCCAGGACCTTAGTCCTTGGAGTGAAAAGGCCAGGTGCCAGAGGAGGGGACAGTGCAGTTCCACGGTGCCTGGTGACCAGCCCGGGCCCCAGGCGGGTGCCCTCCCAGTGGGGTGCAGTGGCAGCTGGCAGTTCCCTCACTTCGCCAGCTGCTGCCCTTCTCAGCACCTCGATTCTGCCGTTGGGGCAGAGCTGTGAGTCACCCTCACGGGATGCCTGTGTCTGTTCCCACCCTGGCCTCTGCCAGATCAAACAAGGGCCACGGAGCCCGAGCCTTGTTTACCTGCCTGCGGCAGCCACGCCAGCAAGTCGGCCACTGCTGCCCCGCCTCCCCCGCCCCGGGCTCCCAAGTTCCTCACATCCTTGGGAGGACTCTCCCTGGCCCGATGAGCAGTTTTTACCCAACTCCCAGGCCTCTCTCCCAAAGCACTCATTTCAGGCATTTGGTGTTTGCTCTGAATCACGCTTGACCATAAGACTCCTCCTAGCAGAAGGCAGCAGAGCTGGGTCATTTGTGAACTTGCTGGAGAGTGCTGACTGGCCGTGTATCTAACTGAGTGTTTTTAATTCCATGGTTGACTGGTTGTTTCCTTTTCCCCCACTGAGTCTCATTCCTGAATCGCTGTTTATATACCCACGTTCAGCTCAGAGGGGAAACCGCGTGCCCAGAGGAGCAGGATCATGTGTCAGAGCTCTTGCCTTGGCCACCAGGGTTCTCATCCTTGCCGTGCCTTGGGGCTGCCAGTACCCCGGTCTCTACTCCTCTCTGGACATTGACCCCCCCGGCCTGCCCTGCCCTGCCAGAGGGGTACCCACGCTGCTGCTGGGGTGGGCAGACTGGCCCTGTATCCACACTCCCATTCATTTCAAGGGCTGCAGCAGGTGCATCGTGAGAGCCTGCAAGAAACCTCCAGCAGTTTTCTGTTGAGTTCTGATGTCAGACTGGGGAGAAGAGGGAAAGTTCCCAAGACTGTGGAATGAGGATTAAGGACTGGAAGGTGCCACTGGAAGGTTTCGCTGCCTTCCTGTTCCTCACATTTTTCTGTAGCTTCTACAACCAAATGCAGATTGAAAATATGTTTTCACACCCAGTGGCATGTTGTTCCACTTCATGGCATTGCATGCTTTTCTTCCTGTGGTTGGTTTTGTTGTGGCTTTTCACTTGGGGGGATTTATAGTGACTGTGTAGTGGAGACTGACATGTCCAGATATGAGGATACAGTGCAGTATGCATTTCTACTTCCAGATCGAGGATGGACCCCCTGTGAAACTGTGGATTGTGTCTTGGCAATGGGATGCTGGACTCTCTGCCACTGTCCATGCCTGCAATGATGGACTTATGACTGAGTGTCTGTCTGTTGTTGTAATGATATGGGAGAACTCAGCGTGTGTGTATGTGTGGTCGGGGGACTTGGGGAGGGAGCAGAGGAAATCCCAGGGCCTGTGGAACTGTTTCATAAAATGATAATAACAATAGAAAAAGAGAGAGAGAGAAAGAAAACATATTTTTTGTAAATTGCACCTGCATTGAATATGATCAGATTTTTCGTTTTCTGTTGTCATTATTCCCAAAACACTAAAACAGCTATTTATTAGCATCCGCATTATAACAGGTGTCATAAGTATCCAGAGATTATTTGAAATATGCGGGCGAGTGTAGGTAAGTTCTATCTACCGTACCTCTTTACATAAGGGCTTTGGGTGTTTGAAGATTTTGATAGCCACAGAGGGTGGTGGGACCACAGATGTGAGGAACTGTCCCTTCCACCTTGTCTTCCCATCGCTTCTTTCTCCTTGTGCTTTTGGGGAAGGAGGAGAAGCATCCAGGAGTCTGCCATTCATCTTTGAGGCCATCATCCCTGGGCCCACACCACAGGCTCGCTATGGGGTCTCAGCTGTAATGGGAGACACGGGGCACGAAGCTGGGGAGTTACTTTAGGCGGCCGCCCCCTTTCCTTGCCCACACTGAGCCTGCACCCTCGCACGCTGGCCTCACCAGTCTGAGGCTGTGAGTTTGGTGCATGTAGCAGGCGCCTCCTGGTTTTTCTGCCTCCACCCCAGCTCCTCATAGCGCATCCTGCTCCCAGGCGCCAGGGAAACTGACAACACAAATTGGACCCTGTACATCTCCTAAGATCTGATGGCTTTCCTCAAACTTGGAACAAAGTCCAAACTCCTCATTGAGGCCTGCGAGTCCTGGCTGCCGCCCACCATGACAAACCCAGGACCAGATCTCTTCTTCACCAGCCTCTGCCAGGACCGTTTTTTGTTTGTTTGTTTTTGCATCTTTCTTAGTACTCACTGCACCCTCTGTCTGCAGTGTTTTTGTTCAGAATTTTGGATGTCTGCCTCCTTTTCATCCAGGGCCGAGCTCAAATGCTGCTTCCTGGTGGCCCTCTGCCCACCCAAATGAATGGCTCCATCCCCAACCAGTTATTCTTCGCCCGTTACTGGGATTTGCCGACTTGCCTGACTCAGTTTCGGTCATGGATGCTATTCCAGGATGCAAAGTCCCCTTGGAGTGCACCTGACAGCTGGACAGGCACCTGGTGCCACAACTGGAACAGGAAGGAAGGGGAATCAACCGCCTAGTTTTCTAAAGGTTCCATGGATGTGGGACTTCCCAGCCTAAAAGCAAAGAACAACACAGATTTCTTGTAATACCTTATGTCACTGGATAGGGGAGAATCTGACAGGAAGACACCTTGGAGTACAGACAGACACACCCTCTTCAAGCAAATGTGCTCTGAACAGGTAGTTCTTTGTACAGCATGAAGGTACTTCCAAAAGTTCATGAAACTATGTATTATAGGGCCTGGCACGATAGCATAGTGGTTAGAGTCCTCGCCTTGAATGTGCCGGGATCCCATATGGGTGCTGGTTCTAATCCCAGCAGCTCCACTTGCCATCCAGCTCCCTGCTTGTGGCCTGGGAAAGCAGTTGAGGATGGCCCAGAGCTTTGGGACCCTGACCCGTGTGGGAGACCCGGAAGAGGTTCATGGCTTTGGATTGGCTCAGCTCCAGCTGTTGCGGTCACTTGGGGAGTGAATCAGTGGGCAGAAGATCTTCCTGTTTCTCCTCCTCTCTGTGTATCTGCCTTTCCAATAAAAATAAATATTTTTTTTAAAAAAAGAAAGAAGATATGTATTATAGATATGCATAATTTAAACGTTTTTATCACCAAAAATATTTTTAATCGTATTTTTCACAATTTTTTTGAAGTAGCTTCATGACTAGCATTGGAACTTGATAAACAGTTTTTCAACTGTTTTGAATTGAGTGTAACTGAGTGTATCATTGGATCACTTTAAAACCTTAGAGTCAGAAAATACAAAGAAACTGGATTGTTCTAGAAATTCTTCAGAGCAGAAATCAGAAAGACTTCATAATCTAAATGTAACTAATTACCAACGCCTCTGATGACGGAATTACCTAGCCGCTCAGTCTAAAGAAAGGATGGTCTGCCACCTGCTGGTACATTGTGGCATTGCGCGCTGGGAAACCACAACATCTATGTTATGTGAATTAGAGAATCCTAAGTAAAAGGCCGGGAGAACCCGCATGCATTTCTAACCGCTAAAGCAGAAAAAGCTGACAAAGAATGTTCCAAATTATTTGTGAATTCATGTATAAGGAAAGCAATCTCCCAGCAATAGGACAAAGACAGAGAAAAGGGAACTAGCTACGGAATACTTCCAGGAATTGGATATTCTACAAGGTTTATTTCTCCTCACAGCAACCTGACACGTGGATAATATCATACCTACCTTACAAAAGTAAGCTGGCTATTCAGAGGACTTAAGACACTTGTCTGAGATTAGACAAGAAAGCAAAGGATGCAGTAAAGATTCCAGGTCAATAATTTGTCTCTCTCCCAAAGCGTGAGCTTGCGTAGTTTAATACAACAGATTTGTCTGTTACTTGGTGCATTGAAATAATTATACATTCATAGGAAATTGCCAAGGTGGTTGCATTTTACGGAACAAGGTCAAAGCCAGGAAACTGACCCGGATGCCTTGTGTCTGTTTTATCACAGGTGTAAGTATGGCTGCGATCAGGACACGGAGCCCTTCCAGGAACACAAAGAGTTCCTTTGTGCCACCCCCTGTCGTCATGCCCAGTGTCCCTGCTCTGGCACCGGGATCCTGGCAACCGCTAACCTGTCCTGCGTATCTGTAATGTCACTTGCTCAACGTCACCCACACAGCGTCCTGCCACACGTGACCTTTTGAGATTGACACTTTGTTTTTCAGCAACTTGCTGCGAGTGTCACGAGTGGTTCCTCGGCACTGTGGGCTGCGATGTCATACAGCGGATGTAGCATCGTCGGCTTAACCATTCACCCTTCAAAGACAACTAGAGTAATTTCTGTCACTAAGAACGCTTCCGAGAACCTGCACACACTGGCCTTTGTGTGGACATATTCCACTTTTCCTGGAATAAGGCTCCTGCTGTGTAACTGTGTTAGTGGCACGTTTTGTTCTTTAAGAAGGAGCCCATCTCCTTCCCAGAATGTCTGTCTTGTGTCACATTTTCATCAGCAACGTCAGAAAAGTCTACTTTCTCCACCTTCTCCCCTGTGTTTGGTATTGTCATCATGTTATTTTAGGCACGATAACAGGTGTGGAGTCCTATGACCCCACGCGCTTAATTTGCATATATCTAAAAAGCACAGACGTTAAATGTATTTTCTCTCTTTTTTCTTTAAAGATTTATTTATTTATTGGAAAGTCAGATATACAGAGAGGAGGAGAGACAGAGAGGAAGATCTTCCATCCAATGATTCACTCCACAAGTGAGCGCAATGGCTGATGCTATGCCGATCCAAAGCCAGGATCCAGGAACTTCTTCCAGGTCTCCCACATGGGTACAGGGTCCCAAAGCTTTGGGCCGTCCTTGACTGCTTTCCTAGGCCACAAGCAGGAAGCTGGATGGGAAGTGGAGCTGCCAGGATTAGAACCGGTGCCCATATGGGATCCTGACACGTTCAAGGAGAGGACTTTAGCTGCTAGGCCACATCGCTGGGCCCTTAAATGTATTTTCATGTGGCCATCAGCATATCCTCTTTGATGAAATTTCTTTTTACATCATATACTCATCTTCTAATTGGCTTGCTTGGTTTTTGAGATTTTTTTGTTTGTTTTTTTCTTTTTCTTTTTATATAATTATACTTTTGAACTTTGAGCCAACTAGGCTGCAGTTCCCACTTATGTACTTGAGGGCCAAACATGTGGTGGGCAGGGTTAAGCTGGGCCATAGCATCCATTGATTCGTATATGAGATGGGGCTGGGGACAGAAGTGACCCAGTGACTGCAACCACCAGTGTTTGTGTGTGTGTAGGATAATGTGGGTGACGGACTGAGCTGGACCCTGCACCGGCTGACACACACAGGAGTAGGACTGGGGTCACCTCTGGTGAAGTTTCTTTGGGAATGCCCCAACTGGACCGCTGGACTCAAAACTGTGAGCATTGGGGAAAGCACAGGGTCTGACTGTGGAATGTGTATCAGAACTGGGCCTGCGAAGTTGCTAAAGCCTGTGCAGTGGACAGCATGCCCAGATGCACACATGGGACATGGCAGCACACTGAGGCCTGCAGGAGACATCTAGTGTCATGGCAGAGGGTGGAAATGCAGGACAGAACCAACTGGACAGCCCTCCCAAGTATCTGTGTGAGCCGAGACTCCACGGTGGAGCATATCAGCTTTGGGAGGATTTTTTCAATCTTGGAGCAATGAAATCAACAGCATCTCAGATCTATCAGAACCACTTAAGCGGTACCTCGGAACATGCTCCACATCAGGGACCCTAGGATGCTATCAAGTGGCTGTCTTCCCTCCCCGGGGAATGATGCAGTTAGGCTGCTGGGAGAGGCCCTCTCGCCTTCTCGTCCCACTCCTCCAGATACAGGAAGAAAAAGAAAATTGAAAGTAATTGTCTCATTCAGTTTTCCCCTATACCTTGACCCTCCCCACCCTAATCAGGGCTCCACGCCGACACACACCCTTCTCAACTACCTAAATGTCATCAGAAAAAATAATGCGGGCTCTAAGCTCAGAAAACAAGGAGTTTGCCCTCTAGTGGGGAAAGATGGGTATGGATGTGTGTGCGTGCTTCTGTGTGTGTGTGTGTGTGTGTGTGTGTGTGAGAGAGAGAGAGAGAGAGAGAGAGAGAGAGAGAGAGAGAGAGAGAGAGAAATATAACTAAGGGCACTTCAAGAGGTTCACAGAGAGCCTGGCGGCATGGCCTAGCGGCTAAAGTTCTCGCCTTGAATGTGCCAGGGTCTAATCGTCCGTTCTAATCCTGGCAGCTCCACTTCCCTTCCAGCTCCCTGCTTGTGGAAAGCAGTGGAGGATGGCCCAAAGACTTGGGACCCTGAACCTGTGTGGGAGACCTGGAAGAAGTTCCTGGCTCCTGGCTTTGGATTAGCATAGCATCGGCCATTGCGCTCACTTGGGGAGTGAATCATCTTCCTCTCTCTCTTCTCTGTATATCTGACTTTCCAATAAATAAATAAATCTTAAGGAGAAAAAAAGAGGTTCACAAAAAAAAAAGCTTATTGGGGTGAAATCCATGCGTATAGCAGGGGCTCATGGAAAATGTGACGAAAAAGCTTTGTGTGGATTTAAAAACATTTTGTATCAAAATAAAATGATTGGGCCTGACGCGGTGGCGCGATGGCACAGTGGTTAAGGTCCTCGCCTTGCACGCCAGGGATCCCATATGGGCGCCAGTTCTAATCCCGGCAGCCTCGCTTCCCTTCCAGCTCCCTGCCTGTGGCCTGGGAAAGCAGTGGAGGACGGCCCAAAGCTTTGGGACCCTGCACCTGCATGGGAGACTCAGAAGAAGTTCCTGGCTCCTGGCTTCGGATCGGCATAGCATCAGCCGTTGTGTTCACTCTCTGTATATCCGCCTTTCCAATTAAAAAAATAAAATAATAAAAAATAAAATGAAATGATCTTTTCTATTGCCAATGTTTAAATTACTTATTTACTTCCATTTTATTTGAAGGGGAAACAGAAGGTGAGACAGAGGGAGTGAGAGAGAAAGAGGGAGCGCTCATCCACTGATTTCCTCTCCGAACGCCTGCAGCAGCCCAGGCTGGACCAGGACAAAGGGAGCAGCTTGGGATCCAGGCTCGCATGTGAGTAACAAAGACCAGGCACGTGAGCATCACCGGGTGTGTATTAGCAGAAGCTGGATAGCAAGCCGAGGAGCAGGGATGAAAAGCAGGTAGCCTGATATGGGTCACAGGTGTGACAAGCAGTCTCTTTATTATAAACTGTGCCAAACGCCCAACTAAATTTATCTTTTAATTCCTTTTCCCCATATAGTTACTAACTTAGTCTCATCTATGAAAAGGATGAGAGAAACACAATGAGAGATATGATATAAAAGATATATACGATATACAAGGTAAATACTGTGGTCAGTGTGGTGGCTCAACAGGTTAATCCTCTGCCTTGCAGAGCTGGCATAGCATATGGGCACCAGTTTGTATCCTGACTGTTCCACTTCCCATCCAGCTCCCTGCTTATGGCCTGGGAAAGCAGTGGGGAGCAGGGACCAGCCAGCGTGGGTGAGGGCGTTGGGAGGAGGGAAGTTCCTTGGTGGCAGCACACGTCTGGAAAAGTGTGATGGTGTGCAAGCTCTGTGTGTGGGTGAAGCAACTAAAACAAACTACAGGGTATGTGTGTGTGTGTGTGTTTGTGTGTATGTGTGTGTGTGTGTGTGTGTGTGTGTGTGTGTGTGTGTGTGTGTGTGTGTGTGTGTGTGTGTGTGTGTGTGTGTGTGTGTGTGTGGCAGGGAGGTGGGGAAGGAGTGTGAGTTGGGGTGGGAAATGAGCTGCTCACAAAACCTCCCAGAGCAGGGATGGGGAATGCCCAGCTTGTAAGACCATGTGGTTGATCGTGCCAAGGCAACCACAGGTGGGGTTCCAAAGTCAATCAATTGGTACTAGATTAATTTTGAGGCTGATACTTCTATAGGGCCCATGAATGATAGTAAATATACTCAAATGGCTATTGGCAGCAAAAAGGTTCTGCTCCCCAGTCCCAAAGGATTCTTCAAGGCAGCACTTCTCAGTCTTGGCACCACTGGTCCCAGGTGTGGATGCCCTCCCTGTCTGGGCACTATGGGGTGCTCAGCAGCCATCTGTGGCTTCTCCCATTCACATATCACTAACTTTTTCCCAAACTTGACAATGAAAAATGCCTTGAGACATTGACAACAATCTCCATGCAAGGAGGGACAAAAGTCACTCCATTTTGACAACCAATGCTGTACAAATTTGAAAAGGCAGCTTGACGCATAAGGAAGGATTGTGTTACACAGCAGCAAACCATTCTTGTACACCCATTTGTTCAGGATCACATGGTCTTGAGCAACCAGCAGGACTTGTTTCGGATCACGGACTGCACTATGCTGTCTGTTTTCCAGTGTTCAGTGCATAGCACTGAGGTAACACTGATGATTCATTTTGACTGCTACCCTACCAAGAGTAAATACCCATCATTTTCCAAGGACTTAACTCTAAGTCATGGTTATTAGTAGACAATAGACCTGCCCTCATACAAGGGGAATAAAGCAATACAGGCTGTAGGCTGCGACTCCAAAGGACCATGGTAGAGTGTGAGTGGAAGAAGGACTTGAACTTGAATGGCTGTTTTTCTTCAAGTGTAGCTACTGAACAGAAACAATGTGTTCCAAGTCCAAGCCCAAAGTATATTTGGACCAGCATCGCTGCAGCATCCTCAAGCTCATTCCAGAAGCTGGTTTCCAGCTCCAAACAATCTTCCCTGGGAATCACTTTCAAAATGAGCATATGTCAAAGAAATTGAAAGTAAGCGGGCTGGCATGGTGGTGTACAGGCTCATCTTCCAGCTGTCAGCACTACATGGATGTCTGTTCATGTTCTGGCTGCTTCACTTCCCATCCAGCTTTCTGCGAAAACAGCTGCCTGGAAAAGCAGTGGAGGATAGCACAAGTCCTTGGCAGCCTGCACCCACGTGGGAGACCCGGAAGAAGCTGCTGGCTCCTGATGGACTAAGCCGTCCGGGGAATGAACCAGTGGTTGAACACCTCTCTCTTTGGCTCTCCTTAGGATGCTGGACTCTACCTCCTGGGAGACTTCTTTCTGGTCCTGAAAATTCTCTTACCAAGACTTCCTTGGATTCTTAACCCAATTTCCTTACATTCCTCAAAAAAGAAGGCCCAATACAGGATGTTTCCTAGTGTGAATAATCTTGAAAAGGGGGCTTTTCCTTGGTGGACACTAGTATTGTTAGAAGGAGATTGATTTTACCTTTATGAGACCCTGAACACGCCTGGCAAAAAGTGTGCACACTTCCTGTCATTCAGTTCTCTGCTTCTTTTTCTGAGGCAATAATTTTGTTAAGATTTGTGTTCTTACTTGTGACAGTGTAGTTTACACTGGGAGTAGAGTGAGGGTAATAAACACACCCAGGGGACTCTATTCGTCCAAATACAGTCCTAGAGTTACTGGAAGTTTGCGTCCCAGCTTCACTCACAAGCAATGTGACCATGTACTGCTGGGGTCTTCTTTCACGTCTCACCTGTAGGGTAGGGACAATATTTCCTGGAGTTATTAGGATTAAATCTGATAGCAAAGCATTTAGCAGGGTCCCTCGTACTACTGTGGATCATCCTGCAAATAACAAGCATGATGGGCATATAACAGCCAAACTCTTCAAGGATCAGCACAGTCTTCAACTCTGATATTTTCTCATTTTGCTTTCAATTTGAGAGAAAGATCATTTATGCTTGCTGGCTTACTCCTCACATTCTTGCGATAGCCAGGACTGGGCTGGGCCAAAGCTGGGAGCCAGAAGCTCAATCCAGGTCTTGTATGTGATTGACAGGAACTACAGCCATCACTGCTGCCCTCTGGAGTCTGCATTATCACAAGACTGGAGTCAGGAGCCAGAGCCAGAGCCAGTGTTGTGGCACAGTGAGTCAAACTGCCGCCTGCAAAGCAAGATCCCTTACAAATGCAAGTTCAAGTCCAGAGTGCTCTCTCTCTCTCTCTTTTTTTAATGATAATATTTACTCAGTTGATTAGGATGGGAAGGATCAAGGGTTAGAGGAATGTGGGTGAGACCATTGTTTCTATATTCTCTTTTTCTTTGTCTTCCTGTATCTGGGGGAAGGAAGAAGACAAGGGAAGAAGCTGCACCCAGCCTCCTAACCACTTACTGTGCCCTAGGATGTCATCCTGGGGTCCCTGATGTGGGGCATGCTGCTAGGATCCTGCTCAAGTTGTTTTGCTAGTTCAATAGTTCAATAGTTCTGAATTGCTGTCAAACTTGCTGCTCCAAGCATGATGAAATCCATCCAGGATCCACTGGCTGATGTAGTCCACCTTAAAGTCTCCATTTTCCCAGATAGTCACTGCCAACGCTTAGCTGGGGTAGAGGATCATTTTGTTCTGTCCCTCCTATGTTATGGTACCAGGCATGCTCTGCAGGCTCTGCCATATCCTCCATGTGCGCCTGGATATGCTGTCCACTGCTCCATCTAAGCCACTGAGGAGGCCCAGCTCTGACACATGTACTCCACAGTCAGATTATAGAACCTGTAATTTTCCTCATGATTAGAGTTCTGAGATGAGAAGTTCAGTTGTAGAGACTCTCCAAAGAAACCTCATCTGAGATTATCCTAGACATGATTCCTGTGTGCGCTTGCCAATACAGGGTCCGGCTCAGTTTATCACCCACATCAGCCTATGTACATACTGGTGGCTGCAATTGCTAGGTCAGTTTTGTCTCCAGCCCCATCTCCTACACAAACCAATAGGTGTTGCAGCCCAGCCCGATCCTGCCTACCACACACTCAGCCCTCACATACACCAATGGGAGCTGCAGCTTAGGTGGAGAGAAACTCAATAACCCCCACCAGGCCCACCCCCAGCCCTTGTACATGTCAATGGGCATTAAAGTCCAGCTCAATCCAACCAGTCCCACTAACCAGCCCACATTCATGCCAGCGAGTGTCACTTTGTCAAGCCATGCCCACCTCTAGCCCTGGTTCTCATGTCCACCAGTCAGAGTGAAAACTCAAGAGAGATTTGCCCACAGTTTTCCTACTGGGTCCACTTCTGAATCTTGAACTCTCTAGGTGGTTCTGCAGTTTAGCTTGACAGGATTTACTCCCTGCCCCAGTGCTAGCACCTGCCAGCTAATGCTGTGGCAAAGCCCAACCAACCTGCACCCACTTTGGCTTATACCTGCTCCAGTGGATACAGTCAGCCTAGTCTGGCTTTCCCCCTAACTCCCGTTCACATGCAGACCAATAGATGTTGTAGCCCTGCCCGGCCTGGTCTGCTTCCAGTTCCAGCTCTCAGCTTATCAGTGGGAGTAATGGCTCGACAGGGACGTCCTCTGCAGCCCCTCTGCTGGGTTGAATGCTCACCTCCCCACCCGCCACGTCTTCTGTGTGCTGGTTGGGCACTGCAGTTCAGTCTGGCATGGCCTGCCTCACCTTGGCATTTGCCAGTGGGTGCTACAGCCTGGCCCGCCATGGCCTACTCCCAGTTCCAGCTCATGCTGGTAGGAGCTAGAACCTAGCCCAGCCCAGCCAGCCTCTAGTCTCAGCTCTAATGTGAACTGGCTGGCATTGCAGTCTGACCTGGCTTGTCCTGCACCCCATTCTGGTTCTCGGATCTGCCAGTGGGTGATATGAACGGGCCCAGCCCGGCCTGCTCCCAGACCTGAGCCATATGTATGCTGGTGTGTACTGCACCCTGGCCTGGTCTGAGCTGCTCCCAGCCTTCGTCCTTGTGCTCACCTGCAGGGACTGCTGCCCAGCATAGGAGTTCCACAAGCTCCTCAATCAGAACCTCTCCCAGTGCCAGATCTCCTGTAACCCGTGAGTCCATGGCCCAGCCTGACTTAGTCCACCTCCTGTCCTAACAGGAACAGTGGCCTTTACTGACCGGCTCACACCCATTCTGGTTCTTATTGTTGGGTGTTATAGCCTAACCAAACATGAGCCACACCCAGACACAGCTCATGGCTCATCAGGGGCAGTCAGTGGTATGCTGGTCCAGGGCTCTGCCCATCCACCAGAGTCCCAAGCTCCTGGCACATGTGCTGGCCTGGTGCCTTACCCCTCCACATACCCAAGATCCAGGCCGATTTAAGTTTCCCAGGCCTGGTCCACCAGCACACAAGGTCAGCATGGTGACCTGGGACTCTTCCCTTCCCTCTCCTCACCTCGCCAAGGACCAAGCACATGAGGAAACCCCAGGTTAGCTTCACCTGCATGGATGTAGGCTCCCAGGTCCCTACATACCCCACCGGTGCTATGTCCCTAGTGCCTCCGCACGCCCATTTCCTCAGGTCCTCAAACCCAGTGTGTGGGAATGATTGCTCTGCTTTTAATTCAGTTCCACCTGGAAGGCAGTGGAAGAGGTCCCAATTGCTGGGACCTAATGTCCACACGGGAGACCTGGACAGAGTTCCTGGCTCCTGACTTTGGCCTGCCCCAGCCCAGACTGTCATGGCTATTTGGGGAGTGAATCAGTGGGTAGAATAGCATGTTCTCTGTCAGATTGCCTTTAAAAATAAGTGAAATATATATATATATATATAGAAAGAGCTGGAGCCAGATGTAGAACCAGGGACTCTGATATGGCAATCAGGGTGTCTTACCTGTATCTTCACTGCCAGGCTAAATGTCTGGTCCCCCATACCCACATAGTTTGAATGTGTTCCTCAAGGGTTCATATCCATTGTGATGTACTAAGAACTTAATCCACCAATGGTGATTAGGGGTGGGATCTTTGGCAGATAATTAGGTCATCAGCCTAGAGACTCCATAACTAAATACTGGTGGCTACATAAAAGACAGAGAACAGACGACACAGGCACACAAGTGTCCTCCCTCTTTCTTGCCCGGTGACGCACTTTGTCACCTCAAGTGTAGTGCTTTGTCAGATACAAGCTCTTGTTTTTGAGTTTGCAGAACCTCTTTATAAAGTTCCGCAGACTCTGGTATTTCAGAAGAGTACACAACACAGACTAATACAAGCCTGACGAATGACCCGTGGGATTTCAGAATGGTCAGGAGAGTTACCCGACATCAGCAGACTTAGGACAAAGCATCAAAAGGAATGAGGAAATGGGTGCAAGAGGAGAGAAGGAAAGAGTCAGCGGAGATGCACAGAACAGGTGCACCTTTGTGGAAGACTGCTCACCTCAAGATATTCATGTATCTAGGTGTTGTCACTCAGTGATGAATGAAATTCTCTGCAATGAAGAGTCAAAGACTTGAGGCAGTCAAGTGACTCCAGGCAGACAGTATCTGACAGAGAAGTTGAGAGTACAAAAGAACAGCCGGTCTAACCAGGAGTGGCTTTCTGGGTTACAGCATAGTAAGTCACAAGGAATCTTGAAGAACATCTGAGAAAGAAGGATAATGTGTGCAAAGCCATGGAGATAAGAATGTGCGTGCAGGGAGTGGAATTCTGCAGGGCCAAAGAGTGTAGGGTTGAGACTTGATTTGGTAACCAGCAATGTTGACGTTCACCTAAATGTCAGGTGCTGTTTCAGGAATGGAGATTTTGCAGGAGAATGCATAATCTTCTGAGACTGTTATGTCAAAATCGCACAAGTTCACTCAGTGTCAGCAAATAAAAAGGATCAAGGAAAGCTCTAACAAACTATGGGCAGACTGAAGAGAGGATGGGTGGGTGGAAAGCCCAATTTATAGGGGGCACTCAGGAAGGGTTCTCTGAGCGGATGGTGTTTCAGCTGGGTCTAAAGAATGAGCTGGAGTTGGTGAGTGCCAAGATGAGCAGCATCTAAGGTGGTTCATAGGCCCAGAAGCTGGAGGGTTCCAGGGAAGACTGGCCAACGTTTGTTCCACACACCTTCTGGAAGTGGGGTGCTGAGAGTCCAAAACAGGGGAAAGATTTCCCACCAGGAGATACTAAAAAAAAAAAAAAGTCCCAAACTTAAACTTTGTAAACCAACAACAGTAGGAATCCAGATATTTGTTCTGCTTCTTGGCCAGAACACGTGTTCATTTCTGAGTTCTAATATCCCTTCCAACAACTTCTCCTACAGACCAAGGTGGAGGTTTAGCGGCAGACAGCCTCCAGGGTACACCAGTAAATAAAGTCTAGGTGACGCCAGATGCTAACAGTGATTTTTTCTGTCTCACACACAGAGAGAAGGCCGGGAGATGAGCTCATGAACAACAGTGATTCCACTAACACAAATGGCAACTCCAAGGTCAAGTGCTTTGAAGGACCTCCAAGTGCCTGATAAAGCTAGGGCCAGCGTTAGATCCACGCCTGTAAGACAGGGTTAAGAACTCCTCGTCCGTGATGATTTCAAACAGCAAGAAACGTTCAAGGTAGAGCAGAACCTGTTAACATTGAGGGAAAGTCTTTGTCAGCCACCCAGGACTGGCCGGCGCCTTCACTGGGTCGATTCGTGTTTATGAAGCCAGCCGAGTCCTACGAATCACGTTTCATTCGCCAAACGCAGTGTCCAGGGTAGGGAGTTCTGGGTTTGTGGGGGTCTACGATGCACCGCAGGCGGGGACGGGGGCGGCGGAGCGGTAGGTGCGTTTCCTTGAGCCACACATCTGGAGCAGACGCCCCTTAAAAAAGGTCACGACGTGCACCAGACAGCAACGGCCGTGAGGTTGTCTGCCGCCATGCTGGGCCAGGTCTGAGACCCCTTCCTCACAGAAAGCCGCCAGGATTCCTCTGAAGACAACAAGAACACCACCACACCCTGTCACACTCCGCCGGCGGCTATCTCCGACCCCAATGACAGGCGCGCCAAAACCCAGCCTCACCGGGGGGGGGGGTTGCACACCCTGTTGCGGTGCATTGTGGGGCGGGTAGTTCAGACTGCCGCGTAGCTACGGACTGTCGGAGCTCTAGAACTACATTTCCCAGCAAGACTCGAGAGCCGTGTACCTTGTGCGTGAGCTCCCAGACTTCCGGGCGAGCCGAGGGGCGGGACTGCAGCGGCGGAGGCTGGAGTGAGGAGGCGTCGGGATGCAGCGCCCCGGGCCCTTCAGCACCCTCTACGGGCGGGTCCTGGCCCCGCTGCCCGGGCGGGCCGGGGGCGCGGCCTCCGGCGGAGGCGGGAACAGCTGGGGCCTCCTGGGCTCCCACGTGCAGCCTCCGGGGCGTGCACAGTCGGGGACCCGCGGCGCCACCGGCAGCGCGAGCTCCAGCGGCCTGGACGCCCAGCACGTCTGCCCGGCCCCCTCCGCGATGTCCAAGGCCGAGGAGGCCAAGAGGCTGGCGGGTCGCGCCGCGGTGGAGAACCACGTCAGGGTGAGCAGGTCGGGGCGTCTGTCAGGGACGCGTTGCGCTCGTGCCGGGCGCTCGTGGGTGCCGGCGGGCATGGCGGGGAGCGCGCGAGGCGGGAGGGAGGGTGTGCCCCTCAGCCGAGCGTGGAAGCGTTTTCCCTGTCGCTTCAAGGCCTCTGGGCTGTGGAATTGCTTAGGGTAGAGTGCTATGCACATTGAGCTTTCTAGAAACGCCTCGTCCAGCTAGCTGGAGCCGTTTCCGGAGACTCCTAGTCCCGGCGGAGCCGTTTGTCAAGTGCAGCCCAGCGCTGTCGGGTGTGGGGGAGTGGGTGAACTTGGAGGAACTTGACCGCCAGGCTTCCTGAACAGCTCTCGGGGCTGCCTCTGCTTCTTCCCTTCTTCCCTTCTCACTGTCACGGGAAGCTCGATTCTCCAAGTCGGTGTCTGCGGGCCCCCGGAGTCTGCTTTTTTGGAGGGAAAGGGAGACGTGAGCCCGGGGGCGGGAACCAGGAGCTTTGAAACCTGTGCGCTTTGATAGGGCAGGTTCTCCCTTTGATAGGGCAGGTGCACCCGCTGGGGAGCTGGGGAGCTGCTGTCTTTAAGGTAGGGTTGCCAAGGTGTTTACGGGTTCACGTAGGTCGTGGCCCCACTTGTGTGCGAAGTGGTGGGTGTGGCGCTGTCACTCCTTTTAACTCCCTAGTGTGCCGGGACCCCCCCCCCCCCAGGTTAATGATCTTAATTATAGTGCTTTGTCTGTAGTCAAAAGGAGTATTTCTGTCCTGTGGTGGAGTTTGTTTGGCCTTGTTGGCGTTCTCTGTTCTGTTTCTTAGAGATATCAGGTACCCTGTCTCTCTGTTTCTGTGTTTGTCTCTCTCTTTTGAAGGTTTTATTTTATTTGAAAGAATGAGTGAGAGAGAAAGAGAAAGCTTCCACGTGCTGGTTCGTGCTCCAAAAGGCAGCAACGGATGATGCTGAGCCAGGCTGAAGCCAGAAGCTGGAGCTGCTTCTGGGGGGTTGCCACAGGGATGCAGGGGTCCAAGCACTTGGACCATCTTCCACTGCTTTTCCAGGTGCATTAGCAGGAAGCTGGATTGGAGGTGGAGCAGCTGGGTCTCAGTGCAGGTGGTGGCTTAACTTGCTGTGCTACAATACTGGGCTCCGGAAACCCCTTATCTAAGTTGTCCTATTAATGTATTTACGCCAATTTTTGTTGACATATGTCTTCTGTTTCTTCCTTTTCTCTTTTCTTCTTTTTACCCCCCTTTCTTTTCAAATCTTTTTATTTATTTGAAAGAGCTTTATGTAGAGACACAGCTCCATTCATTGGTTCACTCGTCAGCTGGCTGCAGTGGCTCACAGCAGTAAGCAGGACTTGCTTCTGGGTTTCCTGCATGGAAGATCGGACCCCAAGCACCTGGGCCATCCTTCACTGCTTTTCCTGGGCCATTTGTAGGTGTAGCCAGGGCACAAACTGGCACCCATATGAGATGCTGGCAGCTTTACCCACTAAGCTGCAGGGCCACTGCCCTTCCCCCCACAAGTTTTGTTTATAGTTGAGTGTTGAATAACAGTCTGCAAGTCCTCAATACAGACTTGAGCCCCCAAGATTCAGGCCACATCCTTCCACCACGTTACCAGGTGGTCCCGAGGAGCCCTCTGTTGGCCTTCTGAGAGCACTTGTTAAAATCATGTGGCCTTCAGGGTTTGGTTCAGAGTCCCTTGCCTCCTTTCAGGGCTCTGATGATCTGTGTTCCTCTCTCCCTTCCTCCTCTTCGCTGATAAGCTCTTAGCTGGTAGTTGCTCTTATCTTCATTCAAGGCTGGTCCTGATGGGGCCTATCTGTAAATGTTTATAGACGTGTGTACTGTGGACACAGATATGGACCTTTTAAGCCATTGGTGGCCTTGTGGTTAGAATCTTCTGGGTGAAGGGTTTCCAGTCTCCTTGTGCGTTGGTGTTCCAAGGCTGTTTCCACATCTGGGTAGGCGGAGACGTTTAACTGAGAACTCTGGGTATAAGAGTTCTCAGTTAAACCCTCAGTAGAGCCAGCCCAGGTCTGCCTGTTGCTGGAGGCAGAACTGGCAGGGTGGGTTAACCTGCAGGGTGTGCACTCCTGCAGGCTGGCCCTCATCCCTTCTCTCTCCTTGGAGCCCAGGCTTTGTTTTTTGACTGGCTTAGCTTGAGGAAGTTGGCGGACAGTAGTTCCAAATGATGAGCGGAAGTTCAGGGTTCCTCTGCTGGGTAGGTGAGTGTTGTTCTGATGGTGGCTATGCGACATGTGGTTTAGCATTGCCCCTTAGAGCAGCTCTCTGCTTTGTGGCCACTTTGCAGGAAGCCTTTGGCCACCTCTGATTTGCCTTGGCTAAGGCACTGGTTCCTGGGCTAGTCATTTGATTCCAGGGTATCAGGGTCACATGGTGGAAGAGCTTGGAGTCTGGCAGGTCCTGGTAATTCCTCCTCCAGCTTCTGGAGGAGGAGCCCTGCTTGGAGCTTATCTGATTCACCCCAGTTCATCTTTGTGTCACCTGCCTGTTGGGCCCCTGTGAGTGACATGGGTGTCCGGCTGAACTTGATCTTGAGGAATCTGGCATTTGAATTGCAGCATAGCTGGAGCTTGCTCTTAGCTTATCTTAGCTTCAAGTGTAAAGGTCAGGTTAAGGTTACCTAGGCATGGCTAAGTTAAGACATTTTCTCATGGCTTGCAGTCTTCTGTATGTTGATAGGTTTAGCCATGTTGAATGTTTTCGTTTTGTGATGTCTCATTTTGGAAGCCTTTAGGATTTGCCCAGGAAGCTAAGGGCTTTCACTGCCTTACCTTCTTTGAGGTGGGAGGTGCAGGTGGAGTTCTGACCTAAAGCAAGCTCTGCCACACTGGCCCAAGTCTCTTGGTGTTTTTGCTGACTGTGGAAAAGAGGTTTCAAAACTGTCAGGTTAAAAAAAAAAAAACCATAGAAATGGATGGATAAAGTCTTCCGTACATGAGAGACCCACCCACAAGCATCTTTAAGGTACAAGTATGTGTTTGTGGGGCCAGTGTGGTGGCTCAACTGACTAAGTCTCCGCCTGCCAGCACTGGCATCTCATATGGGTGTTGATTCTAGTCCTGGCTACTCTACTTCCCGTCAGGCTCCCTCGTTGGAACCCTGCACTCATGTGAGAGACTCAGAAGAAGCTCTTGGCTCCCGGCTTTGGATTAGCTCAGCTCTAGCTGTTGTGGCTACTTGGGGAGTGAACCAGTGTATGGAAGATTGTTCTGTCTCTCCTCTCTCTAAATCTGACTTTCAAAGAAACATAAATAGATATTTTGTTTTAAGTGTGGGTTGTGGCAAAATTAATCATTCAAATTTTTTTTTTTTGTAATTCTCTACCTGTTGCAAATTCTTTCTGATCTTTTCTGATAGTCGGATTTAGGAAAAGACCCACACTGGTGGGCCCCAGAGCTGAGTGAGTCTGGGTTCTCCTGTGGCTTTGTCCTGTGGGTTGTGGGGTTTTAACTATGACTCTGAGTTTGTGCTTAGGGACCTCCAAGACTTCTCTTCCTCCCACAAAGAAAGTTTCGCTTTCGGCTTTCCCCTGCCAAATGAATCATTAATGAATTCTTGGAGCTCTTAAGAACCTTGAAATATTTTAGCAAATTAAACTTCCTGAAGTTGTATATTCCAGGTGAGGTTTGTGTAGGGGGAGAGAATGGTTTTGTTGAAAGAGAATTTTTTTTTCCAGTTTGCAAAGCAGGATTTATTTTGGATAAAACAGGGAAAAGGGCGCCTGCCATGGTGGCAGGAGGGGGCTCCATGTGTCCAAAGGAAAAAACCCAGACCTCCTTCCATAGTGGCAGGAGGGAGGAAAAAGCCCGAGGCAATGGTGAAGATGGTATGCACCATCTCAGGAGAGTTACTCAAAGGACGAAATTGTTCACAGTGGCATCTGGTTTTGAGTCTGGCCTCCGAAGGGTGGGCCTGGCTGACTCCCTCTCAGGTACCATCTCCTTGACAGTGGCCCAGAGACGAGATTAGGTGGGTCACTTCTTGCTTTTGTTACAACTCTTTAGATAGTGAATTCCTATGTTAGTTCTGCCCCCTTTTCCTGCCTCTAGGGGAGAAGGTGTGCTCTTAGAAAGAACAAATGGAGGAGAAATATGCTTATATTAAAAAAAATAATTTCACAAGGGTCCAAAAATCCTAACTGCCTAGTATCCCGTCTGAGGCCTCACGCACTGGCGCATCCGTGGAGCCTGTGTAGTGAGGTAGTGAGTTAAACCACTGCTTTCTCACATGGACATCCCAGCTTCAGCTGTTCCACTTTCCCATCCAGCTTCTCTGTGAAGGCACCCGGGAAGGCAGTGATATTGTTGTGCCCAGATTTTGAGATTCCCAGGAATCACCAGGAATCTGAAGTCGATCCAAGTGCACAAGGATAGTTTACTCAAGCTCAGCACGTCTGAGCCTGGGTTCTTGGTGGAGAGTAGGCAGCTGGCTGACCCCTTACCACAGCACATCCATGGGGCTTTTATAGGGGCAATTGGCTGCAAGGTGAGGGGAAATACCACACATTCCCTGCCTATCTCACTGGACAGCCCATGCCTCCAGCAACTAAGATCAGCACCCACTTAATTACTTGGAACCACCTGTGAGATGACCAGACTTAGGTGGGCCTTGATTCGTAAGAATTGGGGCCCATCTGTGCTAAAGGTGACATAGGCTGCTAAAGGTCACATAGGCCGTTTGGCCTGCAAGCTCACACAGTTTCTTAGTAGCAATGGGCCATGAAGAAATGCTTGGGATTTTGATACTGAGGTTCTTCAGTACAGCCCAAGTTCTTGGGCCCCTGCACCCATGTGGGAGATCTGGAACAAGCTGCTGGCTTCTGGCTTTGGCCTGGCCCAGCCAAACCACGGATCTGCAGGAGCTAAACTTGCCAACTCATCAGCCATATCAGGACCCCCACAAAGCCCCCTACCACCGCTGTGCTGTGCCCATGGCACCAGGATGTTGGCCGGGGGCAGAGAGGAAGCCTGAGTACTCTGCCGCCCCCTGCTGGCACCTAGAGGCCATTTATTCCTGCTCGGTTCCACATCCATGGGTGACCAGCTGGGAACTGAGGAACTGGGGAGTTAACAGTTACTTCTAGTGACCTCTGACTCCTTTGGAATTGTCCCAGTTTAACTCTGTGTGAGCTTGAACTTCTGAGGAAGAGCCCATCTCTGATAGTGGTGGATGTAGCCAAGGAAGCCCCACTCTGACGCTGTGGGATGGCCTCTGCCTCCATGCTCAGGATCAGCATCTGCCTTTAGGGCAACTACAGCTTCCCCGGGGTCAGTTCCAGTCTGGACCCCCATTGAAGACACCTGGGGCTGAGGCCCCACTTTAAGGCCATGGCACCACGTGACTTGTGGGTCAGCTGGAGCCTGGGATCCTCACCAGCCAAAGCTTGTGTAAGTCGCTGTGAGTGGCTGTGCAGCACAAGTTGAGGCAGAAGGTGCAGTCACATAGGTTATGGCCTCGGCTGCCAAGTCACCTCCATTCTGAGAATTCAGCAAGGGTACAGACATCGGGCGGAGGGCCCAGCCACAGGGGGCGTGGACAGGACAGGTGAGCGGCGCATCTGGAGTTTTCCAAGCACTGGACCAAGCTTGGGCTTTGTCAAGGCCAGAGCTTTCTGCTGCACGCCTGCAGCCATCTTCCACTCTGTGTCTCATCGAGAATTTGTCTTTAAAAGGTAAAATCACTGGAGCAGGGCCCATAGCTCAGCAGACTGATCCTCCCTTTGTACCCCTGGTACCCCATATGGGTACTGGCTTGTGTCTCAGCTGCTCCAGTTCCCATCCAGCTCCCTGCTTGTGGCTTGGGAAAGCAGTAGAGGACAGCCCAAAGCCTTGGGACCCTGCACCTGCGTGGGAGCTGGCTCCTGGCTTTGAATTGGTACAACACTGGCCATTTATGGTCACTTGGGGAGTGAATGACCAGACAGAAGATCTTTGTCTCTGTCTCTCCTCCTCTATGTGTCTGACTTTCTAATAAAAATAAATAAATCTTAAAAAAAGTTTTCACCTCTTAGTACTGTTTAACAGCAATTAAATATTAACATAACTTCATAGGCAGTCACTATTAGCATGAATTTACAAGCTCTGTCTCCAGGACCATAATTAATTGCATTTCACAGTTAATTTACATTTTTGTGGAGAACAATTCTGGGCTTTGTTAGCAGTTTTCTAGAAGTTACAGTCTGTCTCAAAGGAGCTGTCGAATAGCTGGTCACAGACAAAGCTGTCCTTATGGGGTTAGGTCATCTAAGCAGGTTCTAACATTCCACTGAAAGGGAATCCAGTAATGTCCTTTGTTCATTTAAAAGTCTTAAAAATTTTTCTCATGGGTGTTGAATTAATCTCAAAAGTGTGGGGAAAAAAAATCAATCTGATTAGGATTGTTGTGAAGTTTGACTTGACTGTAACAGTTGTTTCTGATGTATGCTTAATAAGTAATAGCTATTACTTCAGGGTTTGGTTGTTTTAGCTTGAACTTGTAAGAAACCGATCCCAGGACATGGAGCTGAGAACGCCGTTAGTCCTTGATTGTTAGTAGTCGCTGGTGTTGGTTTGCTATTTGTGGTCTGACTGAGTGCCCATAGGCCCGTCCCTTTTCTTATGATAGGATCGGTGTGTGACACTTGTTTCTTGTCCTTTGTACCCAGGAAGGCTTCTCCATGTGTTGGAAGCCCTTCCTGTAAGAGGCGAAAAATGTTCCCATGGTCCTGCCTGAGCCTCTGTCTCCATCCTGTTGTCAGAGGCAGGCTCCAGCGGGGGGGCGCCTGGTGTCCACCGGACAGACAGGTGTTGAGGCTCGGCAGCTTTCCCCTCTTCTGACTGTGGGCCTGGGGTGGCCCTGAGGCTTCCTGGGGTGATGCCAATTTGAAGGTGCCTGTGATTAATCCTCTGCCTGCCTTTTAAGTTAGGCTGGTGTGAACAGGCACGGAAGCTTTCTGCCCTGGCACTGTTCTTTTTTCCCTTGGGTCTTCTCTAGGCCTTCCCCTCTGAATACCTGATCTCCCTGGGGTTGGCCAGGAATTCTTCTGTGTTTATATGCAGGCCTTTCTGCCAGGCTGCCTGCCTTAAGTTGCCATAAAGGATAAGAAATGGGCTTAATCTGTCAGGTAGAATGTAGGGAGGAAGTGATGATATTTGGTGTTAGAATGAAGGGAAGGGCTGGCATGGTGACATAGCAGGCTAATCTATAGCCTACAGTGTCAGAATCCAATGTGGGCACTGGCTTGTGGCCCAGTTGTTCCACTTCTTATCTAGCTTCCTGCTTATGGAGTGAGAAGGCAAGTGTAGGATGACCCAAGTCCTTGGGACCCTACACCCATGCTGAAGACCTGGAAGAAGCTCCTGGCTCCCACTTTCAGATCAGCTCAGCTCCAGCTGTTGCAGCCCATCTAGGGAGTGAACCAGCAGATGGAAGATCTTGTTTTCAGTAGAATCTGCCTTTCAACTAAAAGGTGATGGGAAAGGCGCTGTGATTAATTACACAGTGATCATAGGATGGAGTATAACGCTGAGATTGGTGATGTTTCTATCTTTTAGGGACTGTGCCTAACTTGCACCTGTATTGTGAATTGCTGTTTATAATTTTATACCTTTAGGAAGTGAACTGAAAACTGGGTATAAAGTATGACATTAACAAGCTTTGCTTTTTCTTCCCTTATTTTGGCAGAATAACCAAGTGTTGGGAATTGGAAGTGGCTCGACAATTGTGCACGCTGTACAGCGAATAGGTATGTCCTGACCGCCCTCTGGGGGCCTTGTGTGTGGCGATGAGGATACAGTAGAGGAATTGGGGCACTGCTTTTGCACTTGACCAGCGTGGCTGTAGTGCTGCAAGAGCTGGCTGGTGGGGAGACCACCTGTCTGAGATCCATACCATATGTCTGCCTGTCTCTGAAGGGAAGGATTCTTGCACCCCCTCTGTCAGCTCTGAGAGATGTCCTAGCTTTGCTCAACTGGAGGGGAAACCCTAAGTTAGCAGAAGGTCCCAGGGGAACCTGTGCGGTCTCTGGCTGCCTCTGCAGCCTGTGAGTTCTTCAGGCAAACAAATGGAGGCCAAAGTGGATTTTCCCCACGCATAACCATGGAGTGGACACAGGGCTGCTGCAGTTGGTGGCTGGTGCCTGAAGGTACTCACTGACGTGGGTTGTCTCTGTGCTTAGGAAAGACTCAGCAGGGATCAGGCCCGGTGGCTGTTCAACAGGTTTTACTGCTCTGCTTTTTATTCCTGGTAAAGAAGCCCAGAAGAGAAACTTGTTGAATACTGATCTCTCTCGCTTGCCAAGGGGCAGTGCCCAGAAGGCCAGGTCCAGAGACACTTTGTCGTTAAGGAGACATGCACGTGATGGCTTCTGGAAGCCTCTGATTGGTCAGACACGAGCCATGTGTTGTGTACTTTTCTACTTAGGCCAAGTATGTGAAGAATTTTAGGACCGGAAGTGCTGTGGTTTTATAATACTGGCACCTAAACCTTCCAGGATGCAGACTCTGATTAGAAAGAAAGACTTGGATTTTTAATGAGTTTTCCTTAAGCTGCTTTCTTTTCTTTTTTTTTTTTTTTTTGGCTAAACCATGCTTTACTAAAAGGTACATTTTCAATTATGAATAAACTACTTTTAACCATCCTCTGGGGCCTAGAGATGCAGAGATAAACTCCTAGGAAAGGCAGTGGAGGATAGCAGTGGAGACCTGGGCTGCGCGGGGTCACAGCCCAGCCCTGCCGCTTCCGTCCCTGTGGGTAGCAAGTTGCTCTACCCTCTGTTCCTCAGTGTCCCTGTCTGCGGAGTGGAGATAGTAACTGAATGGTTGTAATTCCCCTTCTGGGTTGTTAGGACTAAAAGAGGTCATGTGTGGAAAATTCTTAGGGTATTGGCAGGCGCAGATGATGATGAACACACCTGTGAGTGCTCCCCTCGTGAGCTCTCTCGTGTTCCTATCTTCTGATGTGTGAAGTGTGGCTACTGCTTTTTGCCAAGGTCAAGGGCGCAGAGTGTGGGAGACAGAGCTTGTCCTGTCTGCTGGGTTTGAGCAGGTATACCAGTGACAAGAAGAGAAGTGAGGAGACTGAATCATCTCCGATGCACTTTTGTCTCCGCAGCTGAAAGAGTGAAACAGGAGAACCTGAGCCTTGTCTGTATTCCCACTTCCTTCCAGGTATGTCGTTGCTTCCTTTCTGTCCTGCTAAGTCCTCCGTCTCTGACGGGGCGGGCATTGGCTTGTGTGGCTTGTCAGGGCGGCTCTAGGCCGGAGTCGGAGCACCGAGAGGTGTATGTTCACTCCTGCATTTTTCAGGGCATCTTGAGGTCCAGTACTGTGAAACGGATGGATGGGACCCTGTGGTCTGTGTCCTCAGGGATTATCAACCACATGTACAAGTGAGAAAGGAAAGACAGTGAAAGGAATTGATTGATTATCATACAAATACAGTGTTTTGGTTTCATATCTATTGCACTTTCATCATCAAATGGTAGGAGCTGATGGAGCCAGATAATTACAGGGGAAGGTACAGAAAGCGTAGACTTTGGGAAGTATAAGGGGGAAGAAGTGCTGAGCTGGAGCCATCTCTTGTCCTGCTGGCCACTGTAGGGAGGGCCATGTGTACCATCGCGTTGGATTAATCGAGGTGAAATGATGGGCTAGAGAAGTAGATTGGGTTTACAGGTGGTTCGTGCTGAGACTCAATGAACTTAGTTTTGAACAACCCAGTCTTTTTTTCTTTTCTAGGAAATCCTGAAGCCAATAGTGGTGGAAGGTGGGTGTGGGTTACTCTTCTGAGCCATATAGGAGCCGTGTGGGAACCATGTGGGAGATAGAGGCAAAGTGGACCCTGGAGGCGGACATCCGAGGTAGACAGGCTAAGCTATGGAATTAGGATAATGCATGCCACTGAGCTCAGAGTAGGTCACTCTAAAGGGGTCGGGGGTGAGGGCATCTTTCTTTTCAAGTTCTCTGGTTCTTCAGTCCATGTGTATGTCCCATGTGTATGTCACAGTACAGGTAAACCAGGTGGTGTGCTGATAACTCTTCCTTGCCTCTCCAGTGTTGTATTTTCTCTAAAGTTAAGTAAATCTTGCCTTCTTGTTTAGCTCAGCTTAGTTTTTCTTCTCTCTCCTGCTTCCTCTATTTCTTGTATTCCATTCACTAATTCATCACCAAAGCCTTGCTGCAGTGGGAAGGTCTGTTTTTCTGACACAGCCCTGTCCCATTCCCTCAGTGTCATCACTTGGTGGCATCTAGTTGGGTGGGTGATGCTTCAGGCTGCTGTGCTGTTGCCCTTGAGTTCCCCATCACAGTCAGGCATCTTTTTGTTATTGTTAAATGTTTATTTATTTGAAAGGCAACATTACAGAGAGAGAAAGAGCAAAAGAGAGTTCTTCTACCTGCTGGTTCATTCCCCAGATGATCACACAGCTAGGGCTAGGCCTGGCTGAAACTGGGGTCTCCCCAGTGGTTGCTGAGGGCTCAGACACTCGAGCCATCTTCTGCTGCTTTCCAGGCCATTATAGGGAATGGGGTATCAAGGGGAGCAGTCAGGACTCAAGCCTGTACCCATAGAGGAGGACTTCATTGCAGGTAGCAGCTTAATCCACCATGCCACAATGCTGCCTCTAGGAAATTTCCTTTTTTTTTTTTTAACTATTTAACTTTTTTGGATCCAGTGCAATAGCCTATTGGCTAAAGTCTTCACCTTGTATGTATTGGGATCCCATATGGGTACCAGTTTCTATTCCAGCTGCTCTACTTCCCATCTAGCTCCCTGCTTGTGGCCTGGGAAAGCAGTCAGGAACAACCCAAAGCCTTGGGACCTTGCACCCATGTGGCCAGAAGAAGCTACTGGCTCCTGGCTTTGGATTAGCTCAACTTCTGGCTGTTATGGCCACTTGGGGAGTGGATCAGTGGATGGAAGGTCTTTTTCTCTTTCCTTTTCTCTGTAAATCTGGTTTCCAATAAAAAGAAATAAATCTTTAAAAAAGAAAATGATTTATTTATTTTGGCAGGCAGATTTACAGAGAGAACGAGAGAGAGAGAGAGAGAGAGAGAGAGATCTTCAGTCTGCTGGTTCATTCCCTAAATGGACACATAGCCAGAGCTGAGCTGATCTGAAGCCACTGGGTGCAGGGTCCCAAGGACTTGAGCCATTCTCTCTTGCTTTCCCAGGCTACAAGCAGGGAGCTGGATTGGAAGTGGACTAGCCTGGACACAAACTAATGCCCACATGGGATGCTGGTGCTGCAGGTAGAGGACAGTCCCCATTCTGCAACTGTGTAAACAAGCTGGGACTTTTCTGCAGGCTGCCCCTTTATCCACTATGCCACAATGCTGTTATCTCCCCTTCTGCCCCCTGAATTTTTTCTTATTTCTGCCATTTTGTCCATCTGTGATCCAGCTTTCAACAGTGTGTTACTGTTTTCTCCTCTGTGAGGTTTATAGTTTAAAAAAAATTCCCTGTGGTGCTGTGCTGGCATCCCGTATGTGCCTGGTTTGAGTACTGGCTACAGCAGTTTGAATCCAGCTTCCTGCCAATGTGCTCAAGAAAGCAGAGGAAGATGGCCAAGTGCTTGGGCCGCTGCATCCATGTGGGAGACCCAGAGGAGGCTTCTGGCTTTGCCTGCCCTGGCCTCAGCTGTTTGCAACCATTTGGGGAATGAGCCAGTTTACAGATAGAAGAACCTTCTCTAAATCTTTCAGATAAATAAAATCTCTTTAACAAAATAGGTTTGAGAAAGAGCTGAGTTAAGTATAGATGTTTAGGTTGCTGTTTTTAACTGGAAGTCTGATCTTGTGCTTGTGTTATGTTCTCCTAACCTGTGTTATTGTGATAATTGATAATGACACACTGAGACTGGAAATACTGGCCAGTTATAGCTAATAGATTGGAACAGTCATTTAGACTTGAGAGCTTTTTTGCAAAGGAAGTTAGAGAAAGAGAAGTGCTGTATCTGCTGGTTCACTCCCAGAAATGGCTGCAGCAGCTGGGCTGGGCCAGGCCCCAGTGCCTGGACGGGATGCTGGCACTACAGGCAGAGGCTTAGCCTCCGGCGTGGCGCTGGCCCCGGTGTCTCAGGCTTGGGACTGTGGCTTAGGCGGCTGGCCTTGATCATTTCATTTATCCAATCTTTCCAGAAATGACAGTGCTTGCCGAGAGCTATGTGGCTGATTTATTTAACATTAGAATCTAGACCTTCTGAGGAGGAATTTTGAAGGGGTGCCTTTGAAAGAGATTTCCTGGCCTTTGTGTCTCTGTGTTGTAGGCGGTGATGTGGATACAGAGCCTCATCACTTGGCATCGTGTGGTCAGGTGTGCCGCCTGACTTGAGCTATCTATAGCCATAACCACCGTTTTCCCTTTTGGCCACCCAGGAGGCATGTCTCAAGTAAATGGCACTTTTTCCCTGAGTAGTCTTAGTCCTTCTTAGTCTGGGGCTCTAAATTTGCTGAATTCCTCAGCTATTCTGGAAGTCTTTATATACTCTTCTGGGTGCATAGATTCTTTATATTTTTCCTTAATCAGATAGTCCAGCAATCACTGCATCACTGCATCAATTTATAGCAATCTTCAGTCTGTTTTCATACTGTTGGATTATTTTAAAAACTTTCCTAGTATTTTGTATTTTATTGGAATTTTTCATCTACATGCATATTGCCAGAAGGTTTAGGAGGCGATAGCATTTAATTTTTTTAGATTTATTTATTGATTTAAGAGGCAGAGCTCTAGAAGAGGGAGAGCCAGCTTCCAATTGTTGGTTTACTTCCTGAATGGCTGCACTGCTGTAGCTGGGCCAGGAAGCAGCTGTACCCAGGTCTCATGTGAGTGGCAGGAGCCCAGGTGTGGGGACCATTTTCCGCTGCTCTCTCAGGTGCATTAACAGGGAGCTGCATTGGAAGTGGAGCAGCGGGCTGTCTTACTGATGTCCATGTTGCCCCGAGCAGTGACTGCCTGCTGGGCCACAGCAGCAGCAGCCCTGAACCAGCAGTTTCATCATGGGACTAACTCTCTTACCTCTTAGTGGGCCAGATCAGAACTCAGTGTTTGCTTATATCCAGAAATTCGGAGAATCCTTGCCATGTGCTGACAGCTCGTGATTGTGGGTGTTTTCTCCTGTTCTCCGCAGGCCCGGCAGCTCATCCTGCAATATGGCTTGACCCTCAGTGACCTGGATCGGCACCCAGAGGTGAGAGCCAGCACGCTGCTGTGGCTTTCTCTGTTTTCATGGCTGTCCCTTGTGCCTGGTTCAGTTCATCTTGTTAGTCTGGGGAAGAATTTAGTGGGTTGTACCAACTTCTGTCCTGAAATTGAGTATTAATCCTGCCAGAGATGCCAAGTGGGGAGGTGATAAGTTTCTAGTACATTCCACGTGGTTTAGCTCTAAGGGCTCAGGATGAGCGCAGTAGAGAGGAACTGGACAGGGCTGGCCTGGCTGAAATCGGCTTTCTAGGCTCCTTTACCAGAGGTACAAGAACAAGCCAGCCTGGAGTTTAACACTGAAGTGGAGATAAGCAGGTAAGAAGTAACCATCTGAGGCAGCCACGGACAGCTGAAAACAGATTAAAGTTAAGTTTTGTGGTAAGGACTGTTGAACACAGGGCAGGCCAGAGGAGGCAGAAATTGACAAGGGTTGGCAGTGTCACGCATCACCCCAACTAGCACTGTCTGAGATAGTTACTCTATACCAGGTATTGTACTAGGTACTGTACCTGCTTTAAGCTACTTAATCTTCAGGAATCTTGATGGTGGGTGCCATAATGATTTCATTTCACAGATGTGGAAAAGACAGGGAGAGGATTAGTCATTTGCCTAAGGTCATGATTTGTTTTTAAGATTTATTTAAAAATTTTTATTGGAAAGTCAGATATTCAGAGAGAAGGAAAGACAGATATTCTGTTCATTGGTTCACTCTCCAAGTGACTGCAACAGCTGGAGCTGAGCTGTTCCAAAGCCAGGAGCCCAGAGTCTCTTCAGGGTCTCCCACACTTTGGGCCGTCCTTGACTGCTTCCCCAGGTCACAAGCAGGGAGCTGGACAGGAAGTGGGACTGCGGGGATTAGAACCAACACCCATATGGGATCCCAGCAAATGCAAGGTGAGGACTTTAGCTACCACGCCATGCCCTGCTGCTTCCTTTTAATTAAGAAACTTATTTATTTGAAAGGCAGAGCAACAGAGAGACAGCATGAATGAGTTTCAGCATCAGCTGGTTCACTCCCCAGATGGCAAGTGTGAGCCAAGCCAAGAACAGGAGCCAGGAATTCCATCGCAGTTTCCCACATGGGAAGCAAGGCAGTGATCCAAGTACTTGGGCCGTCCTTTGCTGCCTTCCTAGTTGACCCCAGCTTCTTGGCTGGCTGAGTGTTAGCAACCAGGGCTGCTGAGGGTTTCGTGGGGCACTGCGTGGCAGGGTTAGCACAGAGGCTCCTCCGAGGCTCTCACGGTTTTCTTGTCTCTCTCGTGCCTCCGCACAGATTGACCTTGCCATCGATGGTGCGGATGAAGTGGATGCTGATCTCAACCTCATCAAGGGGGGTGGGTGAGTATCGTGGCGACTTTCTTACTAAAGGGCGTGTACCCCTTAGTCCTTGCCAGTGCAAAATACAAGATAAACAAATTACCGCCGTGGTGGGTGGGAGGCTGCTTTCCATCAGGATGTCGATGGCGAATGTCCTGAGAGCTGGAATGGCATGTCTGGTCATTAGCAGTGGTCTGGTGGCTGCAAACCTGGGCCTGTTCAGTGAGATGAATCATCTTAATGGTTTCTCTGTGCGTCTGTGTCTATCCTCTCAGACTTTTATAAACAGCGTGTTACTGGGCTGGATTGGGGTCACTGTGTGGCCTTGGCTTTGAAGGTCCTCTAGCCTTTGGGCAGTTGGGGAATCTGTTCATTTATTTAGAAAATATTGCTAGTTCTGAAGTGATACCCTTGGTACATTGAAAAAGCTCAAGTCCTGGTTCTTACAATCCAGCAATAATTGGTGCAGACTTCCCTGTATTGTCTCTAAGATTTTTTATGTTTGTTGGTCCTTCTGATGGCAGACTAGAGGTAGTTTAGCTGGTCAGCAGTGGTGGCACCCAGGACTTGTTCCGTTTCCTCGTCCTGACTGTCAATCAGGTGAAATCTGCTAGATTGAGTGGATTTGGGGTTCCTGTATCTGATACAGTTCTTAGGTTCTTATTGCTGTACTTCTTTTTCCTTCCCCAGAGGCTGCCTGACCCAGGAGAAGATCGTGGCAGGCTATGCCAGTCACTTCATCGTGATTGCTGATTTCAGGTACGGTGTCCAGTGTTTTGAACTGCCCCCTGGGAAGGCAGAACACACCCCCTTTTATGGGGGAAGTTGGAGAGAAGTGAGGGATTCTTTGACGTTCTGAGGCTGGTATTTAGGACCAAGGATGTAGGCTCCACGTCCGTGCTGTGATGTCACTGACTGGTCACAGCGCTCCTGGGCTGAGCCATGATCGCCAGCACTGTTTCCCGTGTCCATCAGAGGGGAAGGAAACAGCCTGTCGCCCTGTTAGCAGGATGTGTCCTCACGTGGCACTCACCAGCTCATCCCAGGGAGCCTCAGGGCAGCAGGGCACACTCTGCCCACAGGCAGTGACTCAGACTGCCCTTTCTCCTCCAGGGTGTGCCACACGTGATCTGTGTTGCAGGCTGTCTTTAGGCAGGCTCCTAGAGTCTCCTGTGAGGAGTCTGGGAGAAGGCAGTTGTGTGTCTGTGTGTAAATGCATGTATGTGTGTGTGCATGCAAATATGTATATATGGGACAGGATTAGTAAATTTTATAGTGACCATACAAAGAACTTGAATAATGAAGACGTGCTTGTCCACCAGCCAGCTATGTCGGATTCTAACATTTTCATCACCTGTAACACTGCAGCCTGTGCATGTGAGGGCCTGTGTATATTGGCCCCGCCACTTTCCTCATCCTCCCATCGGCTCACTAGCCCTGTTCGTGCATTTGGTGTTTGAACCACTAAGCTTGTTTACTTTCATGCTGCTTCTTGACTCTCGGCAGGAAAGACTCAAAGAATCTTGGGGATCAGTGGCAAAAGGGAATCCCCATCGAGGTCATCCCCATGGCCTACGTCCCAGTGAGCCGAGCAGTGACCCGGAAGTTTGGGGGCGAGGTTCAACTTCGAATGGCCGTCCACAAGGCAGTAAGTGGCCAACGAGGTTCCGGAGGGCGCTCCAGTCCCAGTGTTGCCTTCCTCTCCGCTCCAGTTAGGTCCTCTGTGCCTAGAGCAGGCGGCTGGCTTTCTGCTTACTTCAACCCAGTTAATGTGTTTATTTTTAGGGAGTTGACTTTATGTATTTCTGTATGTAATCACAAATAGATAATAGATAATCACATACCCGATATGGTGTACTCTCCTGTATTAAATGGGAACATGAGTGTTTCTATCCCTTGGGATCTTATATTGATTTATTTAGACTGGCAGAGTAATGTGAGGTAGGGAGACAAGATCTCCATCCACTGGTTCATTCCTCAAACGATCGCCCCAATGCAGCTGGTCTAGCCCAAAGCCAGCAGCCTGGAAGTCCATCTCTGGTTTTCCCATGTGGATGTTGGGGGCTCAAGAAGGTGGGCCATCCTTTACCGCTTGCCCAGACACATTAGCAGGGAGCTGGATTGGAAGCAGAGCAGCTGGGGCTTGAACCAGCACTTGTGTGTGGGATGCTGGCATTACAAGGCTTGCCCAGCTGAGTCACAGCACTGACCTTATGCATGGTTTTTCCTCCTCTTTCTCTCATTCTGTGCATAAGTGTGACAAGATATGGAATTTTTGGAGGAGCACATGGACTACTCCTTAGGAGTTTGCTCCAGACACTTTCATCCAAATATTTGTCTTTGGTTTCTAAAGTGGGCCAATTGCCAAAAAAGCTTTTTTTCTTACATATAAACAAGCCAAAGAAATAATTCAACCTAACTATAGTTATATTCTCTGCATTATATATTATATTTATAATATATATAATATATAATATAATATATATTATATTTATAATATATCTGCAATAGTATATTTATTTATTTTTTTAAGATTTATTTTATTTTTATGGGAAAAGTGGATATACAGAGAGGAAGAGAGACAGAGAGGAAGATCTTCCATCCGATGATTCACTCCCCAAGTGAGTGCAACAGCCGATGCTATGCTAATCCAAAGCCAGGAGCCTCTTCCGGGTCTCCCGTGTAGGTGCAGGGTCCCAAAGCTTGGGCCGTCCTCGACTGCTTTCCCAGGCCACAAGCCAGGGAGCTGGATGGGAAGCGGGGCTGCTGGGATTAGAACCAGCGCCCATATGGGATCCCGGGCGTGCAAGGCGAGAACCTTAACCACTGCGCCATTGCGCCGGGCCCCATAGTATATTTATTAAAGAAAATGTTTACAGACTATGAAGACAGAAAGGTGGTCTGTGACCCTGGTACCTTCGTAGCTTAGTGTGTTTGCTTCTCTGTGCTTTTGTGATTTGAGAGTGGTCCTAGCCGAGGGGGGCTACACAGGCTCGATGGGTGTTTGTGGCCTTTTCATAGCAGAAGGGCCAGGGGCAGGTGGTGGGGTTGCCTCTTGTAGATGGGTTACTCCAGGCAAGAGCTGCAGCTCCCTGCCTTCATGGAGTTCTCCCTCTCTCTCTGTAAAGTTAACTGATTTGAAAGGCAAAGAGACTAGAGTTTTCTAGTCTACTGGATTACTCCCCAAGTGCGCACAATAGCTAGGGATGGGCCGGACTGAAGCCAGGAGCCAGGAACTCAGTCTGAATCTCAGATACCTGGGTTCCTGGGCACCCAAGGACTGGGGCCTTTACTTCTAGTGCCTTCCCTGGGTGTGCGTTAATAAGAATCTCCAACAGGGCAGAATTGGAACCTGAATCCAGGTGCCCTGCTGTGGGATTTGGGTGTCCCAAGCAGTGTCCTAACCACCACCACTGCCCTGAGTTCCTGCTGGTCTGCAGGGAATTCTCTAGAATCCTCATCTTTGTGTTGTCTGTCAGCGTTTGTCTTCTTGCATTCTGCCTCTGCTGTTCCAGTATGCAGAGGTACTGAGGAACTTGAGATCAGTGAACTGAACCTGCCCCCGCCTGTCTGAGCTCAGAGCTGCTGCTCCTGCCGTGTAATGTCAGCGATCTGTTCTGTGGTAATTTTTCAGCATAATAGCAGCCAAGGGTTGTTGAGCCCTTGGTCATCCCAGGCAATGTTTATGTATTTGCCCTGATGACGTATCATGTATTCGAGTCTTGTAGTACAGAAGCTTTGACGCTCACAGGAGTTAATGGCTCCTCTCCAGTTTTTACCTGTGTGGCATTAAAACGCACACCCCGAGTCCCACTCACGCCAAAGCTCCTGCTCAGTACTCCTTCCCAGCATGCCTTCCAGAAGGTGTAAGGTGCAAGTGCCAGCCAGAGTGGGTTAACTAAGATTCTTGCCTTTGGTTATCATTTCTGTTTTTTTGTATTTCTTCCTGTCTGTATTTATATCTTTTGTCAATGTGGAAAATTATCTTTTAGGGTCCTGTGGTGACGGATAATGGGAATTTTATCCTGGACTGGAAGTTTGACCGAGTCCATCAATGGAGTGAAGTGAACAAGGCCATCAAAATGATCCCAGGTAGCGTGAGTAGCATCTCCTGGGCGTGTGGTCCCGTGCCCTTCACCTGTCCGTTGAGCCTGGCTGCGGGAGACGTAGGGGACACGGGCTTTGAACAACTTGGTTGGAAGGAAGAACTCGACTTTCTTCTTACTGTATTCGGGGTTTCTGGCTTGGCTTCCTGCATCTTTGCTCCCCGGGAATCATTGGTGCCTACGCAGCATCTTTGGGAGGAAGCAGTGGATCTCTGCTCCCAGATGAGATAGAATGGGCTGAATTCTGCGAGGGGGATTCTGGGAGTCTGTAGTACAGAGTTGCTTCTTTCGGAGAGGGTGAGGGAGTTCCAAGATGTCGAGGTTTCTGGAATAGATTTAGGCCTGTGTCTGGACAGTGCTGAGTGCCTGAAACGATGTATGTGCACATTGATGAGGAAGCAGTGGAGGAAGACTCAGGCTGAGGAAGATTACTCAGTAACCAGGGTTGCAGCCCCAGGGCGGCAGTCCTGTGTTGGCTGCCATACCTTGAACTTTAATCCTCACATGGTGTCAAGATCTGGGCTTGGGAGAGGTAGTGTGACCATGTGTGGGCCATGGGAGAGCCCCCGATGCAGCTCGTGCCTGGGAGGGTGCAGGAGCAGCACGGGTGGCCGGGGGCAGCGCAGAGATGGGCCTCAGTGACTGTAATGGGAGTCCAATGCTCTCCTGGAGGGTTAAAGGGAGATGAGAAATGGGAGGTAGCAGTCTAGCCAGGAGCTTCCCATGTTATGGATTATTCTTGGGCCAGAACTGCCTACCTAACAAGACAGCCAAGGCCAACCCAGCACGAAAAGCCGAGCTGGTGGCTGAGAGTGGGGTCTGCAGCAGGCTGCTCACAGAAGGAGCCTGGCTGTTCATGCTGTGCCACCAGGCACAAGTTGTGTGCTTCACATTGTTCCTTGGTGAAAGGGGCTGATGCTTGAGCCTATCTCAGGGTTGTGGAGAGGATTGGTGTATTTATGGATGAATAATTTCCTGGAAAGGACACCATGCCTTCACTGTTTGCTAGATACGTGGGTTCTCAGTTATCCATGATAGCTGGGAATGGAAACGGTGTGTGACTGTGTGCCCTGAAATAAAGAATTGATTCTTCCAACTCTTATTTAGTCATCTCAACGTTCTATAATCTTTTATAAGATTTATGGAGACAGAGGTAGTTCAACTCATGAACTATATTCATCGTCTTGCCTAATGCTGCTTTCCTAATGGAAGAGTAAGGAGCCGTGACGATGGGAGGGAGAGAACACGTAGACGCTGCTCCTAGTGAAGTAGGGGAGCTGCCTGTGATGGTAATGCAGGCAGTCATAGGGGACTGGGTGGGAAATGGTGGCTCTGTGTCATGGTTCTCCTGTGAGGTAATTTCTTGCTGTGTCCACCAGGGGGCACCCATGCACCACTCTGACTTATTTTGGGTTGGTGAGGGGGATGAGCAGTCCCTTTGAGAGGGGACTTTTCCTTCTGTTTGCTTTGCATCTCAGCCTGGAGAAGCTGCATCCAGAGAAGCTCAGGGTTTTATTAGGAACCCAGAGTTAGGAAAACGAAACCAGAGGTTCCCTGTTAGGCAGATAATAGGGCAAGCAAGCCCAGCATGGCTTTGGGTTCTTCCCTCCCTGCTTCTTAGCATCCTGTGCCCTTCCACAGAATGCCCACTAGTCTGTGCTCGTTTGCCAGTCTGTCCTTCCTTCCTCTTTCTCTCTGTAAAGATTTATTTATTTCTTTGAAAGGCAGAGTTACAGAGGGGAAGATAGATACGGAGACCTTCCCTCTGCTGGTTTACTCCTCATAAGGCCGTGATGGCCGTAGCTGGGCTGTTCTGAAGCTGGAAGTCTTGAGCATCTTCCAGGTCTCCCACGTGGGTGCAGGGACCCAAGCCTTGGGCCGTCTTCTGCTGCCTTCTCAGGTGCATTAGCAGGGAGCTGGATGGGAAGTGGAGCAGTCAGGACACAAACTGGCATGCGTGTGGAGTGCTGGCACCGTGGGCAGCAGCTTTACGCACCCCACCACAGCACCACCTTCGCTGCTCGTTCTTTAAGGCCTGTCTGGACCGATCCGCCTTTCTTGGATCATGATGTTTGAGGAGGAGGGTCTTCTGGGGCCGCTCTGCTCGTCCCTGGGAGACCCTGGTTGGGGAGGCACAGTTTGGTATCAGAACTTCTGTGTTTTGTGGTGGCTTACTATTCTATTTTGTTTTGGAAATGATGTAGTTCATGTGAGTAAACCATGACAAGTCCCTTCCCCTATTGCCTAGCCAACTAGGAGGCAGCCATTGTTAGCAGAACATTCTATCGCCTTCTAAAAAATACTCTCTGCCTATCTATGTATGTATCTATCTACCTATCTATCTGTGTTTGTTTGTATTTTCATTTTATTTGAAGGAGAATGTAAGGGCTGGGGTAGGGGGAAGATAGACAGAAATCTCACATCTGCTGGTGGAAGATTTTTCTGCCCACATGCTCACGTGGCTGGGGCTGGGCTTGGTAATCTGGGGAGCTAAGAAGTTAATCGAATCTCCCATCATAAGTTGCCGGAGTCCAGTTCCAGCTGAGTTTGGAACTCGCGAAGGGTGCGTGGATGAGGCGCAAAGAAAGAGAGAAAGAAAGAGACGGACCACTAGTAACTCTTCATCATCATAATGGACCACGCACAAAAGCTGTCCGCTTTATTCATACAAAATCAGTCAAACTCTGGCTCAGACTTTTTACGTCATGGTCAAGTGGGTGTTTCCAAAGATAACTCTGCCATTTGTTTCACCTAAGGCTAGATTGCTATTCACCTGGCACCTGGCACCTGGCTAGGAAAAGGTTCTCAATATATGGTGCATATCAGTCACTAACACATTCCTACCACAATTACTTTACAGCTTGGTCTTGAGATAGTCAAGGAAGGAAGGGACCTAAAAGATCAAAGAAAGAGGGAAAGAATAGATTCCCACTACACCTGAAGACAGAATACCTTTGATTAGCATAGGATCAAAAGGGGAGTTAGCACCCTTGATTAGCATATTGCCACAGGATGCAGCCCTAACAGCAACAATAGCTCTTTGGCTAAAAACGGCACCAGCAACATTAGCTTCTAAGTTCCTATTGATATTTAACAGTAACTCCACAGAGGCAGGCAATGCATAAATAAATTACAGAAATCTCGATGGGGTTGTCCATGCAAAGCGAGGTGGAGCTGCATTCAGGTGTTGTAGAGACATCCGCCGGGCCTTGCCACACAGCGGGAAGTTCCTTGCGACCTTGCCTGCAAAGGAACTATACTCTTCACACCTTCCTGTCTTCCACACCCATCACACGGACCCCAGCAATAAGTGACCAGTTCTGGTGCTTGAGCTGTCACCTCTGCCGCCCGGCTCTGCGTTTGGACTAAGGCTTCCAACTCTGCGTGTGAAGGACTCTGTGTTAGAAGGGGCCAGGCCCCGCGGTGTGGCTGCTGCCTCGGGTGCTCTGCCGTGGCCCCTGCCCTGCTCCTTTTTTGCAAGTAACAATGTACTTGAATACGTGTCTGTTCTGGCTTTTTCTGGCTTGGAGATGATGACATACTGACTCACCAAAGAGCTTCCTTAATCTTTCCTTTTTTTCTGTAAGAAATAGCTGTATTATTCATTTAATGACAGTGTAGTTGAGCACCTCACTGGATGCCCACAGTGGACATTTCTGGTCAGTGCTTCGCTGGAAGGGAGTGCCTGGCTCTGAGGATAAGCAGGTGTCTCTGATTTCACTCGGTGCTGTTGGCTTCTGAGCGCTCTGCTTGTCATACACCGTCAGTGTGCGCAAGTGTCTGCTCCCCAGCTCGTAGTGTATGTGAATATATAATGGTTGGTAAAGGTCACACGGGGAGGTCCAGCTGTCCCTGGCATCCCTGGGCATTGGTTCCAGGCCTCCCTGTGGGTACCAGCATCAGAGGGTGTGCTAGTTCCTTACGTGACTCAGGGCACATTGCCTGTGCGTGTCTTCCTTGTATGTGAACTCATCATGGGTTACTTAGAATACCTGATGTGATTTAAATGCTGTGTAAGTCATTGTGCACCAGTGCTTAGGAAACAGCAACAGAGGGTTTGTGTGTGTTCATTATGAAGATGGTTTCACTTTTCCGGAATATCTCTGACCAGCGCTTGGGTGACTGAGTGTGAGATGCATGGAGCTCACTGCTGTCCGCGTGCATTGCTGAGTGTGTATGTGTGTTTTTTTTAAGATTTATTTTTATTGGAAAATCAGATATACAGAAAGGAGGAGAGACAGAAAGGAAGATCTTCCATCCTCAATGGCTGGAATTGAGCTGATCCGAAGCCAGGAGCCAGGAGCCTCATTCCAGGTCTCCCACATGGGTACAGGATCCCAAAGCCCGGGACCATGCTTGACTGCTTTCCCAGGCACCAGGCATATGGAGCTGGATGGGAAGCACGGCTGCCGGGATTAGAACCGGCACCCACATGGCATCCCAGTGTGTGCAAGGCAAAGACTTTTGTAGTTAGGCCACTGTGCCACCGCCCTGCCCCCCGCCCTTTTTCTTTTGAGATCTATGTGTTTGACAGAGAAATCTCTCCCGTCTGCTTGCTGTTTCATTCCCCAAATGCTTCCAGATGACCAAGGCTGGCCAGCAGCCAGGAACTTCATCTGGGCCTTCCATGTACTTGGGCTGTCTTTTGCTGCCCTCCCAGTCACATTAGCAGGGAGCTGGATTGGAAGTGGAACAGCTGGAACACAAACCAGTGCTTTGATGTGGGATGCTAGCAATGGCAAGTGGCAGTGTAACGCACTGTGCCACAGCGCCGGCCCCTGGATAGCTGCTTTTTTGAAATACCTTTTCAGATCTTTGGCTCATTTTTTCATTGGGTGTTGGCCTTTTTAAACGCTTTGTGGAGTTGTTCATGTATTTCAGTGTGGGTCCTTTGTCAAGTGTATGCTTTGCTGTCTCTTCCCGCTCTGTGAAGAATTCCTTCTAGGTCTGTAGTACTGTTGAAAATAGCTGGGAGTGTTCATGGACAGTCTGTCTAGAAATGGGCCTGTCCTGTGCTGTGTGGGAAACACGGAGAAGTCCTTCCCAGAAGCACTTGCAATTGACCCATTCTGGCAAAGGGAACGGCATCAGGCCGTGGCCTCATGGTGGGACAGAGCTTGGTCTATTGGGTACAGAGAGAAAGCCAGGACAGGAGAGGAGAAGGAGGCAGCCACGGCTGTGCCCGGTGCAGTGGCCTTCGGCGCCCCAGGATCTGCCGGCCCCCTTTCTTTGGGAGCTGGAACCTAATGCTGTTTTCCGTGCTTTGTCCCTCAGGCGTGGTGGACACGGGCCTGTTCATCAACATGGCCGAGCGAGTGTACTTCGGGATGCAGGACGGCTCTGTGAACGTGAGGGAGAAGCCCAGCTGTTGATGTGTCCACCTTGATCTCCAGCCCCAGCCAGGGGGATGTGGCTGTCCCGGAGCCTTTGCCTTAATGTGTCTGTGGGGGCGGGGGGGCGCTCAATCCAGTCTTCTGCAGTATTGTTATTAATGTCTTTTTAAACAGAAATTTAAAGATTATATATATATTTTTACTATTAAGATATTCAATTTTTTTTATAAAGTAGAACTTGATTTCAGGTTTTATATGAAACATATACCAAAAAAAGAAAAAATAAAAAGGGCAAGATGGGGAGATGATCTTTAAAATCTTCGACTTGAACCTGCTGAGTCGGCTTCTGAATATTGGGTTTGCTGAGGAAGGGAATGAGGCTTTCCTTGAAGCTGGTGAAGGCCGGCAGCGGCTCCCGATGCCTTAGGGAAGCCTGTCTCCTTTCCTGCCACTCTCTGTTGTATTTTCACTTTGTTTTCATCGGAATCACGCACAATTTAGTTACCTCTGATCGAGTTTACAAAAGTCTGCTGAACGGAGTGGTGTGACCTACAGCGCCTTGGAGTGTGACCTGTCAGGGGGCAAGTGTGGCACTTTTGCTAAGATCAGGGGCTTGTTCAGATCCTTGTTGGAAGAGGCAGTCGGCCGGAAGTACTTGCCAACGCTGCCAGAACACTTCTGTGAAATGTGAAATAGCTGTTTGTGTAATCATTTTCTTTCTGTTGTCATTGATTTGTTCTGTTCCTGTATTATGTGCATGGTTTGGCATCAGAAGTCATCACTTCTCTGCGTTGTTTGGAGGTTGGAATAAAGCAATGTGGTGCCATTTTGAGTCTGTGTCTTCTCTGTAGGATTGGAAGGAAAATGGGGATCAATTTTGCTCTCCTGGTTGACATATGAGAACGGGTGAGATACACCGAAGAAACCTGGAGCCAAAGAATGCTTGCTTTATTCCTGGGAGTGATGTTTGTACCATAGACCTGTAAAGTCAAGGCTGCTTTGGTTGTGGAAGCTGATAAGCAGTGAAATAGGGCACCTGAGGTTCCTGTATGGCTCCTGTCCTATGATGGCCCCTACGCTGTGATGGCCCCTGCCCTGTGATGGCCCCTGCCCTGTGATGGCCCTGCCCTGTGCTGGCCCCCGCCCTGTGCTGGCCCCTGCCCTGTGATGGCCTCTGCCCTGTGATGTCAGGCCATCTAGGAACTTCCCAGCAAACAGCTTCAGAAGGAGAGCCAAGGCCAGGACCAGCTCAGTGAATGTTCCCAGTGGGCTTCCAAGGACCAGCTCAGCATTCCCGAAGGGCTTCCGAGGAACCCGCTCTATTGTCACAGGCTTTATGGCCAGAACCCTGGCTTTCCCTGTGCCAGCCTTGCCCAATGCTAGGATATTCATTCCCTCTGTCTTGAAACTTGGACTATTACTACATTCCTATTAGTAAATTCATTCACGTTGCAGACTTAAAGCCAAGCGGACTGCCTGAGCCCTCAAGAGGCTGTTTGTGTTCCCAAGGTGCTCTTCACTGGCAGCTGCCTCGTCCTCTGCCAGGAAGCCTGCCAGGAGCACACAATGCTTCACCCGGACTGCCTTGGTGACAGTGATCACTTTGGCCCCAAATGGGTGTTAGATCTTCGCTGGGAAACACTTGGTAGAAAAGGTTTTTGAAATAATCCTTCAAAGCTTTGTGGCATGGATTTAATTCAGGGATGAAGATAAAGTGGGTTTCTGAAAAACACCTGCATGCTTCATGGCACATGCAAATTTTCTGCTGATTTTGTAGCATTCACACCTGTGACTCAGCAGTGCTTGACTCTAAATGTGAGGTTTTTCTTCCCTTAAAGAAAACAAACATGGGTGATATTCTAGGCACACACAAATAGCTTGCTCTGGAGGTGAAGTTTGCTTAAAGATTCTTCAATAAAATGGTTTTATTAAGTGTGATCTTGCTGACAAACAATTAAATGGAAACAATAATTTGCTCATATCTGTAATCGATTATGAGTGACACAGGACAGATGCCAGGTTTGATCTATGGCTGAAGCTTTGTAAGCGAGAGAGATGTCACACATTTGGGAATTGGGGCAGCAGGGAGAAAAGCCATTGGATTGGAATAAAATATATTCAATTTTGGCTTTGGCTGTCACTTCTTGTGACACCAAATTGACACCAAATGTAATAGCTTCCACCCTGGGCACTTGCAGGGCAGAAAGTGTAGCACACATAGGAATAAGATAACTGCGCATTATGCAACTGTTTCCAGCCTGGTGGGCAAGTGGACAGCTGTGCCATGGTAGAGGAATGTCTAGTGTTGCAGGAGTTATCAGCAATGTCTGGCTAAGATAGGTCCATCAGTGAGGAAAGTGGTTGTGAGTGACCCTAGTGGCAGCCTGTGGCCCACCACTGCTGACTGTGGCTGCCAGAGCACTTCTAATGAAGCTAATGAGCCAGTGTATGGTGGAGGAACCAGGCTGGTTAGTCACAGACACAGTCAGTCAGTGAACAGGTGAGCCAGCCGTGGACCCCTGGTTTGCTGCTTGAGGGTGTTATAGTTTGGGAGGATTCTCATGTCAGCTACAAGAGGTGTCATGGATGTCATGCTATGACTTTTTTGGGGCAAATTCCAATAGATTCAGGCAAATTTCAAAGAAAAGCTAATTTTAGGATGATCTTTTCAAGAGGCTGACGTCTATGAGAAGGGCTTTGCTGTAATGTGTTATTTTTTTTTTTTTAAAGATTTATTTATTTTTTTTCATTGGAAAGGCGGATATACAGAGAGGAGAGACAGAGAGGAAGATCTTCCATCCGATGATTCACTCCCCAAGTGAGCGCAACGGGCCGATACTATGCTAATCCAAAGCCAGGAGCCTCTTCCGGGTCTCCCACGCGGGTGCAGGTTCCCACAGCTTTGGGCCGTCCTCGACTGCTTTCCCAGGCCACAGGCAGGGAGCTGGAAGGGAAGCGGGGCTGCCGGGGATTAGAACCAGCGCCCATATGGGATCCCGGGCGTGCAAGGCGAGGACCTTTAACCACTTGCGCCACTGCGCCAGGCCCTGTGTTATTTTTAATATCCTGTTTCATGAGCTTCCACCTTTTGAGATATGAAGTGATCTTATTTGAGTGCTGTGTACCAGGCACAGTTCTGGGCCTGTGTTCTGGCGTCCCACACAACTTTATGTACTCTCGGTGTGCAGGGTTCAGAGAAGCAGATCCAGTTTAAGTAACTTACTCAAGTCCACGCTGGACAGGACTTCTGGGGCCCCAGGTCTCCCGTCTATGAGGAGATCGGTGTTGGACTTTGAATGGTTTCTGTTCATTCCTTAGTTGTGCCATTCGGTTGTAACTCAAGTCACAAGTCATTTGTTGAAGAGCTGGAGTCTGATGTGTATTTGTGCTGGTGTAGGTCATGGTTAATGCTGTTAGTTTTTATATTCTGAAGGCCTTGAGAAGAAGTGGAAGCTGGTACATAACCCCAGGGGGGCATGGGAAGTCACCCTCCTCTGCCACACCGGGGTGAAGCCTGATAGTCATAGGTTTTATTTTTTCTATCCCATGTGCTTCTTTGTTTTTCTGCCTGTGTCACACGCACAGTGACAACCATGGGTGTCATTGACCTGTACAGGGGTGCTTATGGATAAGGATCGTTCATTCCATTGAGGAGCACTGTTGGGTGTCTTGACCCAGTGAATGAGGGAATTCCCTTGACTCGGTAGCTGCCAGGTGTCACCTCCCTTGGGCTCCAGGAACTGGAAGCTGTCAGGAATCCAGGTCCTTCTGGGACTGATTGTCTTAGAAGGTAAGAAAATCCAGGGAGTTTGGAGTTGATCATGGGAAAGCAGCCTTGGGTGCTCCCTAGCCAGGCTGCTTGGTCACTTCCGCCATTGGACAATGTTCAGATTTTGTCTGCGTTGAGATATAATTAGAAAGTAACCTTGTTTTCATCTTCATCCACACTGACCACAGAATGGTCTGGTCTGATGTCAATGTGGAATTATGTTTAAGAAGAGGACACAGGGCCTACATCTGGCTGCCAGACCAGCCAGCCAGAGCCAAGCCAACCCCTGGCTGTCAGAGACCGCGACTCAGGATATGGAAGACCTGAGTATTCCCTAATCAAATCTCAAACTGCCCTTGTTTAATGTTGAGCACTCCCTGTGTCTGGGCACTGGGGTGGAGGAGTTGGGCTGTGTATGCCCTGTGACATGGCTGCTGCCCTGACTACATTAGCACCATGACAGTCATTTCTCATGACTTCTGAAATGCCTGACCTTGCTCAGTTCCTGTCACACTTAGTAGCTGATGCAGCCAGATGCAGGATTGCATCAGCCTTCACTCTCCACTAACCCAGTAATCAGATGATGTTTTCAACATAGGTGCAGTGCCTTTCCTTTTTAGTAACTGGGTGGTGTTGTAAGGCAGCAAAACATTCTGATATAGCTTAGCATTCAAATGTTAACCTCACAAGATAAACATCTCATAGAGCTTTGAGAAAGATGGAAGTTTAATAGTTAATGAGGACAGTGTGATGGAGGCAGCGCCTAGAGCGGGAAGGGAAAGTGTTTACCTGGCAAGGCAACTCCAGTGTTCTGTCATGATGTGCAGACTCATAGAATCACCCAGAATTCGAGGGGACCCCATTCTGCTGTCACTGAGGCCCATCTGCTCAGCAGCAACGGGAGAGGGGAAGCTCTGTGTCAGAGAACCGAAGTCTCAGCGCAGTGGCACTAAGATCCCCGAGTGTCCTGCTAATGACAGCACTCCGTTCTGAGGGGTTCCAGAGTTTCTGATAGGCTGTGCTCATCCTCACTTCATTAGCTGTTCTCAGTGGAAGTCAGCATCAGTATGGCTTCGAAAGCTTCCCATGTTCCTCTGTGCCAAGGCTGCTGTCTCCTGTTTTTGTGAGAAACATTGACACAGTGAGAGCCCATGGGTGCTGGTACCAGGGCAGCTTAGATGCGGTGAAGAGCAGCACGGCAAACAGAGACGTGAGCCATACATGGATTTTAAATGTTCTAGTCATCCCACTAGGAAGGCAAAAAGAAACTGATAACCTTGATTTTAATAGAAAATTGTATTTTACTCCAAATAGCTAGAGAACTGACTTCATAATACAGTGTCTATTTTACTCAAGGATATCTCATTTTGGACTAGCCACATTCCAAGGGCTCATCAGCAACTTGGTGACTGTAGTATTTGCAGGGGTGACACAGATCTAGAATTCAAGGGAAACTGTGGCTCCTCTGGTTTCTTGGAGTAAGTGTGGGGTTCTCTTGTGAACTTCTATTGGTTCCTAAGACCACAGGAAGTCGAGTCAAATGGAGAACTGCTCCAGGTGGTCCACTCAGTGACCCCAGCTTGCACTGAGACCTTCATCTGGCCTTCAGGCAGCCGGCCTTGATCTAGGATCCAGGGAAGAGAACTGTCCTTTTAGCTCCTAAGTTAAATCATTTAAGACTGTTGTAGTTGACATAGGCTAATTTTCCCCTAAGAGATAAGTGTGTTTGAATATATATATATTTTCCATAATAAAGTTACCATCAAAATGACTTGCCAAGTTTTGGAATTTACTGTATTTTATGTCTGTCTGTCTGTCCGTTTGTCTTCTACTTGGGAATATTAGAGAAGACTCCAGAAGTAGGTGGTTATTCAGCTGTGTCCTTTTGAAAAGTGGGTCATCCTTTACTGCTGCTTTCCCAACCATAAGCAGGGAGCTGAATGGGAAGTGGAGCAGCCGGAACACCAAAAGGCACTCATGTGGGAGGCTGGCGCTTGCAGGTGGTGGATTAGTCAACTGAACCATTCTGTTGGGCCCAACTTTGTACTTTTTTATTTTAGAATCTTCTATTACATGGGTATGCCATTTGATTAATCCATCAGCTGTTGCATATTTGGCTTTTTCCACTGTTATGGATAATGCTGCTATGCAAATGTGTGTATAAGATTTTAGGTGGACTTAGATTTTCGTTGTCTGGTCTTTATTGTTAGTGTTGTGTGCCTTATCCTTTCTTTGCCTAAATGAACATATACTGTATCTTCAGACTGAACATACTTCCTTTTTGATCTTTAAATCCCAGGAATATGGAAAAGGCAGAAGCAATATTATTATAGGCAATTTAATTTCTGAGATTGAGGACCACATTTTTAAATTTGGAAGGCACAAGTGAGGATTGGGGGTGCAGGGAAGGAGAGAGAGAAGAAGAGAGAGGGAATCTTCCATCCACTGGTTCACTCGCCAAATGGTTGCAATGGTCAGGGCTTTGCCAGGCTGAAGGCAGGAGCTTCTAGAACTAGGAGTATGGGATGAAAGAGGCAGAGTCTGGACCAGGAAGACAGTTACGGGTCTAGGATGGGCTCCAGTGGGCTTCCTGGGGTATCGTAAGGCAGCCTTTAAAGTGAATGAAATGTTTTCTTTTCATTCCAGGGTGCAGCCAGTCTGGATTGTGAGCCCTGCTTCCACTGCCAGGAAATTTAATTTCAGAAGTACTTCATTGAAAATGATCCATTGTTCAGGAAGGCCCACAAACACGGTATGACATAGAGTGGAATTCTTCTGTTTTAATTGAAAGGCAGAGAGGCACACTCACACACACACACGATCCTTGAGACACAGTTATCAATTCTCATAGTGTAAGATTAACATGAAAAGGCAGATACATGAATCCAGATAAAAGGAGGTGAGAGTGACAGATGTTTTGGGTTTTCCCCAGTATCTGAACGTCTTCCTTCCATGTGGGAGGAATGTGCAGCCCCCTGTGCTCCCTGCTGGCGGGGTACAGCCCTAGGCCTGGTCAATTGGCTGTTCCTGCCCGGAGTTTGAACCTTCAGGGAGGGTTTTGGTTACCTGCTGCTACGTGGGAAATTGCTCAATAACTCAGCACCTTGAGAGACCTGTGCCGTTGGTCTCCTCCCTGAGCGGCTGGTTGGCAGGCCTGGTGGGTAGGGCTCATCCCGTGGCTCGTGTCCTTTGCTAGAGCAGTCTGACTGAGGCTGGGATATGTGTGGGGTGCTGCCTGGGTCTCTCCCTCTCCAGAGGGCACCCTGGCCTTCCCCACAGCCTGGCAGGCAGCCGGATTCTAAGGAGTGGCACCCAGAATTCAGTGGTGATTGGCAGCAATGCCAGGACTAGCATTTGGGATAGCAACATCAACAGGAGTGCCTTATTCACATGGCTGCAGAGGGAAACCTTGGCCTGGTACCTTGGTTCCTCCTGTTACATGAACCGAATTTTCCAGTCTTGCCGTTCATTTTGGAGTTGCACGATGACCTTGGAATGAGTCCCATATTTATGTGATTCAGTTCATTCTGCTTAATTTAGCCAGATCAATTCCTGTTTGAATCTGGGGACCCTGAGTGATGTCCTGGTTAATAAAGGAATCATTCAGGACAGAGAGGAAAGCAGATGAGACAGTGGACCACAGAGGAAGTGCCGATGGATAATAAACATCTGAGGACAAGCGTTCCACCTGGCTGACAACAAAAACAAAGGCACCTAGAGTAAACAGGAGCAAGCAGAGGCCTCTTTTGCCTGTAAAGTGACCTGAATAGTTACTGTAATCAGAGGGCGTGATGAGACCCGCTTTCTTAGATGGCAGGTGGGGACTGTACACTTGCCTAACTCTTCCTCCCTGGGGATGTTTTTTTTGGAAAACATGTATACAAATATATACATATTTAAATTTATTTAAAGTATCACAATACAGATTTTGGAGCTCAGTAATACTCCGCTCCACCCCTCCCTCCTGCCCTAATCCCCCATCCTCCTTTGTTCTTTTTTTTCTCTAGTTCCCCAAATCATAAAATAGGTCATCCTTTTAAGTGACCCCCAGGAGTTTGGCCTACACAAATTATTAGAGACCAGGATAGAAATTTATGCACAAGGATGTTTATACTATATTATTTTTAGCAAAAATTGGAAATCTGGATTAGGCATATCAATGAGGAATGAGTCATGTGCACTCACTCAGAAAAGCTTATAAAAGCTTATATAGGAAACCTTTGATGGATTCATATTGACTGATACTTTGTTTTTAAAAGATACATTTTTATTTATTTGAAAAAGGGAGAGTTAGAGGAAGAGAGGGAGAAATAGAAAACTCTTTAAAAGATATATTTATTTTGCTCAAAAGTCAGAGTTAAAGAAAGAGAAAATGAGAGACAGAGGGGTCTTCCATCCACTGGTTTACTCCCCAAATGTTCATAACAGCCAGAACTGCACCCATCTGAAGCCAGGAGCCAGGAGCTTCCCCTGTGGTCTCCCATGTGGGGGCAGGAGCTCAGGGGCTTGGACCATCCTCTATTGCTTTCCCAGGACATAAACATGGAGCTAGGTTGGAAGTGGAGCAGCCGGGATTCAAACTGACACTCATGCGATGCTGACTCCGCAGGTAGATGGCTAATCTGAATACCACTGTGCCGCTCTCCAGAAAGCAGAACCCGCTGGTTCACTTCCCCAGTGGCCTCGATAGCTGTAGCTGGGCCAGATGGAGGAGACAGGAGTTTCTTCCTGGTTTCCCGTTCCAGATGTATTAACAGGGAGCTGGATTGGAAGTGGACCGACTAGGACTTGAACCAGTGTCCGTATGGAATGCTGGCATTGCAGGCGGCAGTTTAACCTGTTATGGCATAACAACCAGCCCCTGACACATTATTATTTAAGCAATAAACTAATCACAACCCACACAAGAAAAATGTCCTCACCCAGGGATTTCCAGCTGAAGAAAATGCTTCACAGGTGAAGAAAAAAAGAGCCCATCCTTGGGTTGAAGCAACCCTGAGCTGAGTCCCGCCAGGACGGCACGGTGCCCGCAGGGCTGGAGAGCTGCTATTCCCTGGGTGTCCTGGCTGAGAGCCTGGGGCAGACACCTCCACACTGGACCCGCCTGCACAGCGGAGACGGAGGAAGACCCTGGCTTACACCTTCAACCTCTCTTCTGCTCCCTGTCCCTTGCCAGGCTTCCCTCTGCCAGTTCTAGATGCCAATGGAGCCAGGGACAGGAAATGAGCCTGAAAGTAGATGGGCAATGACTGCCACACAGCATAATCTCAACTAGGTAAAAATCATGCTTCTGAAATGCTGCAAAGAGTAGTGATTGGTGTGGAGTGGTTTGTGTGAGGATATAGCCCTTCATGGTTTCCCTGATAATGCACTTGGAAAAGTAGCAGGTGGTGGCCCACATGTTTGGGACCCTGTCATTCATGTGGAATATCATGTGGAGACCAGGATGAAGTTTCTGGCTCCAGAATCCTAGCTCCAGCATGACCCACTGAGACCTGGCTGTTATGGCTATTTGGAAGGGGAACCAGGAGATGAAAGATTCTTTCTCCTTTTCTCTCCGTCGCTCTACTTTTCAAATAAATAAATAAGATTGTGTGAATACGGTTGTGATGCAATCCATGGGCAGACACTCTGAGGCGTTTCCTTCCTGTGACCAGCAGGGGGCGCTCCTGACCAGCACACCAATGTCTCCTGGTCAGGTTGCCGAGGGAGCCATTGTGGGGGCAGGATCCCAGCTGCCTAATCCTTTGTCCCTGTCTGTCTCAGGGCCCAGCAATTATTTAGTGTTAGGCAAGCTACTGCCAGGATTCCCAGGAAGGCTAGACCGAGTACCCCCAGGCCTCGAGGGGCCTCCCTTCACCCTTCAGGGCACCTGTGTGACCTGGTGTGCTTGCAATGATTCCTGGTGACCTAGAGCTACTTGTCCAGGGATGTCAGTGGTCGCTGCTTAGAACTGTCAGTCCAGATAACAATGGTACATGCACTATCTAATCCACTGTGATTTTTCCCAGTAAGTCATTCAAACTACTGTGTTAGCGTTCTTTGATTCTGAGTTCCTGCTGGTTTTTTTGGGAGCCATCTCATCCTAAGGGACTGACTCTGGGAGACCGGCTCTGGCTGCTAAAACTAGCCAAGGCCAGGTGTAGTTATGGTTGCATGGTGGCAGCTTCCTTGGCTCTGTGCTGGCCAGGCCTGCTGCAGTCCTGCCTTCCCAAAGCTGCTCTGAGACCTCTTTGGGCAGCTGATTTTCACTGCACATCTTCCCATGAGTCCCCAGGGATCAGAGGAACTTCATTTCAGGGAATGACAAGGCTGTCATGTGGGAGAAGAGGTCAAATTCCAAAGTGGGGGGCATTGCACTAATGCAGTAGGACTCAGCTCTGGAAAGCAGCTGCAGCCCCACAGGGAGCCCCGGGCTGCGGTAGGGGTGCTCACAGTGAGCGCTGCCAACCTGCTGCCTGTGCAGAAACTCTGGGTAAGGGCTGGGTCCTGACCACACACCCCTTGGGGCTGTGCATCCCTCACCCTGTGTGTGCATCTGTGTGTGTCCTGAGAGTCCTTGGGGCCATGTGTGCCTCACCATGTATGTGTGTGTGTGTGTATGTGTGTGTATGTGTGTGTGTGTGTCCTGAGCACCTCCAGGGCCATGTGTCCCTTACCCCGTGTGTGTGTGTATGTGTACATGTGTCCTGAGCACCCTGGGGCTGTGAGTCCCTCACCCTCTGTGTGTGGGTGTGCATGTGTATTGGGCTGTTGCTGGAAATCCAAGGGAAATGGATACAAGATGAGACTCGTGTAGTTTTTACAGTTTGGCTTTTCCGAGTAGCCCTCTTCCCACCTCTTCAATTAGGGCAGGTCTTATTTGGGTGTCTTGTCCCTCAGTGAATGTAGATTGTGTTGTTATTTCATGCCTTTCTGTTTGGGAACATGAGTTAAAACCGCTTGAGCCTGAGTTAAAACACTGTGGAGGAACATAAAGAAGCTGTTAGCCGAGCTCTGGGTAAAGAGGGCTCAGGGTGCAGTCTTAATTGTGAAAATGAAGCAGAGTTTCCTCAAAGTGCACTATTTCAGGCAAGAAAAGCTGAGTGCCAGAGAGAGCCATTATCCTGGCATGGGAGATTCCTGAAGCACGGAGCAGGGCTGAGGGGGTGCGCTGAGCTGGGCCCACGGGAGACTGGATCTTCCCTGAGCACATTTTCTTGGGTTTTGTGTATTGCACTTTTATTTGTCAGATTAGGATATAATTCATGTGCAATTAGATTCTCACTGTGCTGTCTTATGTAGAGTGCTGTATTTGTAAGATATATGTGCAAACATTTATATTTATGTTCAAAGATGCTAAGGAGAATAAAAGGAGTGCTCCCTTTGTAAGCGACCCCGTGGGGTTGGTTTTTAATCGCGTGCAGGTGATAAGTGCTCTATAGTTATAATGTCACTTAGGGACAACATACACTTCCTGGGTACTCCTTCCCTTAGGAAGCCCACCTGACTGTAATTCTGGGTTTCACTTGAGTATAATTGTGGCAGTGAGTAAATGATCCAAAGACATACCCAAACGAAGACTGCATTCTAACCCCACTTTCCTGAAAGCTTTCTGTGCTGCAAATGACCAGTATTTTTATAATCTGAATTTTAGTGTAAGAGTCATTCTAAACAAATTCCCCCAATTTTGGTTTTATAATTAAAGAAGTATTTTACCTCAACAAGAAGACCTGATATGAGGGCATCTTTGCAAAGTTCACAAAATACGTGTATTGTGAAAAAAACTGTGCATTTCAATTTTTTTACACCAATGTAAACATCTTTAATTCCACTTCGCACAGACTTTTTGAATTGCCTTCATGCAACTCATACCTCTGAGCCTTCACTTGCTGTTCTGGGGTTCCTGACACACCACTTTCTGGTTTCAGTCCACCTTTAAGAAAATCCCGACATGCTTTATAGCTTAAAGACGTTATCAAGGATGTCTCGGCGTGGAGGATACGGACTAGTTGAGAGAGTTACTTCCTGTGGGTACTTCTTTTTTTTCCCACTATTTTACTAGATGCATGGATTACTTTTCCAAAAATTCAGTGAGAATAATTTCTGTCATCAAGGCAGTAAAACAGAGGATGCATCTGAGCTTTCTCTTCTTGCACATACTCGGCCTTTTTGAAAACTCTCAAGAACAGAACTAAACAAAGGCGTGTGAGCAATGGGAGTGCCCTGCTCCACAGTCTGCGTCTACCCTGACATAGACTGCTAATTCGCTTTAGATGATTGTCTAAATCTAAAGTCATTCCAGTTCCCAGACCGCAGTGGTCAAGGTTCTTTGTGAGGCTCACATGCCACTTGCCAGAAGGAGATAATTCATGATTCGGTAAATTTTACCTCTCAGATCACTCGTGTTAGAAGGTGTTGATGCTTGTTTAAGTGACGGCACCTTGTGGGCTGGAGTGGATCCCCATGGCCACGGAATGACCACTCAGGACCAGGCAGGGAGTGACTGGTTCCACCTCAATCAGAAAAGAAGCAAAGCTTTATTGTTTTCTCTCTCTCTCTCTCTCTAATTTACTTATTTTTATTGGAAAGTCAGATATACAAGGAGAGAAGAGACAGAGAGGAAGATCTTCTATCTGTTGATTCTCTCCCTAAGTGACCGCAACAGCTGGAGCTGCACGGATCTGACGCCATTAGCCAGGAGCCAGGAGCTTCCTCTGGGATCTCCTACGTGGGTGCAGGGTCTCAAGGTGTTACGCCATTCTCCACTGCTTCTCCTGGCCACAAGCAGGGAGCTGGATGGGAAGCAGGGCTGCCAGGATTAGAACCAGTGCCCATATGTGATCCCGGCATGTTTAAAGCAAGGACTTTAGCAGTTAGGCCACCGCTCTGGGCCCAACAACACAAGTTTTAAAGGAAGGAAATTCATAATCTTGTACTTGATTGGAGCAGCGATCTACCCCTTTTCCAGTCTTCTTTCATGGCATACCATTTTTGCACAGAGCTTATTTATTTACAGGTACCATATCAGTGGGCAGCTTTCTGTGTTGCCAAGCAGACGTCAGAAACCCCTCAGCTGACTGCACGTCAATCCATGGAGTTGGTTTCCCTTGGTTTCCGTGGCTGTTTCCTGGATCTTGGGCACTGAGGATATTTCTATTGTTTGATGTTTAGACTTCTTCAGTTTAGGGAGTTGAGGAGGATGAAATTTTAACGCTTTTTGAGAGCTGTTACTAAACTCCATTTCTAAAGGATAGATTGACTTACAAATGCCAATTCAGTGGTCACAAATGCTATTTTTAACCATGTAGGCATTATCTTGCAGTTTATTTCCACACATCATTGTTCTGCCCCGCCATTCAGCAAAACAAAACAAAACAAAACAAAACAAAAGTGCTTGCGAGGACAGTAGACATGTCTGCGTGCACGTGTTGTTCACGTATTGCAAATAGTGTCTTACTGGGAAACAGAAAGAACCAATTTAGCTCCAGTCTCAAGTCTGCAATTTTTTTGCTCTTATTTGATAATCCAGTTCTGAATGTTTTTGTCACAGACCCTGAACAGTGGTCTGGAAGCTCTGGGTTTCTGTTTCGATGACTGCAGGTGTGTGGAGTGGAGGGAAGCTGTTCCCGCGGGTCCAGTTACGCGGGGCCATGTCAATGTTCAGCAGGGAGTGGCAGGGTGGGCTTGCTGGCCCTTCTCCTTCGGAGGGAATAGGGACTGAGGGGGTGGTCCCCGAGTTCCCATCCTGGAAGTGGATTCTGCTCCCCTTCCCCAGAACGAGCATTCCAAAGGTCTCATGTGTTAAGCTGACAAAGCATTTCCTGAACACTGCTCTTGTAAATAGTACTCAACCACAGAGTGTAAGCAGGTAATCCTGTCTGCAGTTCCACAGTGAGGCCTACTGTAGACGGGGGAATATCTTAGTGTCAGCTAGGGACAGAGTAAACCAGGACGAATGTTTTCAAAGCCAGTGTTGACGTTTGGGTACTTACTTCTGTTTGAGGCCACTTCACTACTTTCTAACATGCGATCAAGACACCATCTCAAATGCTCTCTAGTGACAATTACAGCACAGGAGGGAAACACTGATTCGTCTGCCTTGGCAGATATGTCCAACATTGGCATTTAAACCAGGGTGCCTAGGAGTCTCTGGGTTTAATTTTAGCTTGCCTCAGTAGCCTGCATCTTCTCTCGATCGCATTCCTCCGAGTGTGGATGTGCATGCTCAGCATGTGTGGGGATGAGCACCCGGGCATGGGTGCAGGCCTGGCATGAGACCTGAACCCTGGGCGGCAGGGCAAGCTGCACGGTGGGCCCAGTCTGTCTCTGTTGTTCTAGTTTCTCTTTGGCCGTCTGTCTTTCTCAGAGAAGCTCTTCTTTCAGTGTTACTCCAGGAGGATTACTGCAAGGCCGCTTTTCATGGTACTGTGATTATTTCCACATTTCAGGTAGCAACTCATGTTCAAAGAAAGAACCTTAAAAATGCTTCTGTTGCCATGTGGAGGTGGTGACCTTTCAGAGCTGAAGAAGACCTTCGCATTCGCCTGATCCAACCCTCTCTTGTTCTACATGGGGAAACTAAAGCTCACTGAATTTCCTGGCCGAGGAGGGCCTCCAGCCTGTCTTTGCGGCTACACATTGAGCCTCTGATCTGAACTCTTTTTCAAAAGGGTGCCATAGTAGACGGAGGGAGGAAGACCCTGGCTTAGGAATCAGAGGCAAATAAGAAGAACTACAGCAGTGCCTTACAACTGGGAGGTCCTTTGCAGTTTATAAACTTCTGAATAGGAGGGCCAGTGCAATGGTTCAGTTTTCTAATCCTATGCCTATAAGCACCAGCATCCACATGTGGGTGTGAATTCAAGTCCCTGCTGCCTCACTAAATGTCCAGCTCCCTGCTTGTGGCCTGGGAAAGCAGTGGAGGATGGATGAAGGCCTCTGGGGCCCTGCACTCACATGGGAGACTTGAAGAAACTCTTGGCTCCTGGCTTTGGATTGGGTCAGCTCTGGCTGTGGTGGCCACTTGTGGAGTAAATCAGTGGATGGTAGACCTGTCTCTCCTTCTCTCTGTAAATCTACCTTTGCAATAAAAATAAATAAATCTTAAACTTCTGAATACATAGAAGCATGAATATGGAAGATAAGGCTTATTTGCTGTTTTATGAAGCAGAGTCTAATTCATGATATTTGCCCCTGGGTAGTGTTACAGTAACTTGAGAGCTACTTACATGAACGATCAGAGGAATTCAATTGTTGAGGAAAGGACAGCACTTCTGGCTTTATCTAATTCAGTGACGATTTTGAAATATATTTCATTTAACTAGAATGATTCATTCCTTAAGTAAAGCTAATATGGAATTTCCTGAGCTTCCTTAACAATTTTTATCCATTTCTTTTGCACTACAATCAATATTTTAATTTCACCTTTGCTAAAGAAATAAAGTTTCAGATTTTAAAAGCTTTTTATTTTATTTTATTATTTTTAAAGATTTATTATTTATTTTTATTACAAAGTCAGATATACAGAGAGGAGAAGAGACAAAGAGGAAGATCTTCTGTCCATTGAGTCATTTTCCAAGTGGCCGCAATGGCCGGAGCTGTTATGATCCAAAGTCAGTAGCCCAGGGCCTCTTCTCGGTCTCCCACATGGGTGCGAAGTCCCAAGCCTTTGGGCCATCTTCGACTGCTTTCCCAGGCCACAAGCAGGGAGCTGGATGGTCAGCGGGGCTGCTGGCCTTATGGGATCCTGGCACTTGCAAGGTGGGGACTTTAGTCATTAGCCTATCACACTGGGCCCTTAAGCTTTTTATAATTTAATCTTATTTGGGAGGTGCCAACACACATACACACACACATACACACTCACACACACACACACACAGGTATGGCAAGGTGAAGGGAGAGTGCTGACATCTGATAGTTTGCTCCCAAATGCTTGCGAAGGCTAGGGGTCAAAGTGGGGGCTAGGAGTGTAAACCATATCTCCCATATGTCTGTCAGTAACTGAGTTACGTGAGTCATCACTGATGTCTCCCTGGGTCTACACCAGCAGGAAGCAGAGTCAGGATAAAAACGCAGGTACTCTGTGTGGGGTGCGGGCACCGTGCTTCATGTGTTAACCACGAAGGTAAACACCCACCCTGGTTTGGGGAGTTTGATAACCGCATGGAACAGATTTAAAATCTAGTGATGTCATTCAAAAATGAAAAAAATTGCAAAATTCCTTAAGTCTGAGTGACAGATTCTGGGGCAGGGGCCTGGATGTCACGGGTGGGAGCTCAAGGAGAAGATTGGTTGCCTGTGTTCTGTGAACAAGGGACAGAGAGGTGAAGCTTCCTGTGTGGAGGCTGCAAAGTGTAACACATTGTTCACCCCTAGGTTGGTGGAGCTTACCTTTGCCTAGGCCCTTCCTTAGATGCTGTCACCTTGTCCCTATTCTTACAAGAGCCATCAGAGAGTTACTGTGTTATCTGCAGAAATCATAGATGAGGAATTATGCATGAAGCGATAATTGGTTCAAGGTCAAGACACATAGGTGAGCTGGATTTAAGGTCAGGTCTTCCTAATTCGGAGGCCTATTCTTTTCCCATCACAGTTTTATTAATATTGTGGAGTAATTAGAATTAAGATGCTTTTCTGACTTCTTTGATAACTGATTCCAATGTCTGATCACTTCCTTTTTTTGTGTGTGGACCTGCTAGGTAGGAGGCATGGGATCCTAACCCACCATTGCCTCTAACAGATGGTCCACTCCTGCTGAACCAGCACACAGTGGGACTACATTTAAAACAGTTCCCTGTTATGCCGTGACCTTCTGTTTCCACTCTGTGTTATGGGAACAAGTAGAGTAACTGAGTGGGAATCTTGGGAGGAAGGCTCCCCACCCCCATGGGTTGGCGGCCTCAGCTTCACTCAGTTCTTCCGGTGTTGCACAAGAGACCTGTGACCTAGACACTCATACCAGCCCTATAGTGAGAAAGGCTTGTTTTCATTTCTTCTTTTGCCAAGCCCATCTGGCCAGAGCAGGTGCAGGGGTGGACTCCTAAAATAGAGTCTTTGTTCCGTGTGATGTGGCACTATGGAAATCCCCTAGTTTCTTCACCTGTTGTTCAGGTTAAAGAAATGGTCTCTCTCTTCATCATGGCTTGCTCCTGACTTCTGTGTGACGTTCATTTATCAATTGAGTTTTTTTCCGATTTTTTTATTGATAAAAAAAGAAAAAAGGACTTGACAATCTCAGGGTCTCTCCTAGTTTTGAGAGTCTGTGCTCTTATTTCTGATTAGGGCTCGATTTTGGAATCCACCATCTCTATTTCACTAAGTCTTCTGGTAATGTTATTCTAGCAGGAGTATCTAAGCATAAAGACTATTCTTAATGGATAGAGCACATTATACCCCTTTGACCTGAGATTTACTCTGTCCCAGCAGCCCTCTGTTGTGCTGGGAGTGTCACTCACAGGCTTGAGCTAATCCTATGTGTGCTGAAAGTCACAGAAAACCATAGATAATTTAATTTAACACCATGGAAAGTTATTCCCATGACAGTAATTCTTTTTTGGCTAAAATAGTAAATATCCTTCTTGAAATTTCTAATTTTCAAAAAAGATTTATTTACTTTATTGGAAAGGCAGATATACAGAGAGGAGGAGAGACAGAGAGGAAGATCTTCCATGCTTTCATTCACTCCCCAAGTGGCCGCAAAGGCCAGAGCTGAATCAATCTGAAGCCAGGAACCAGGAGCCTCTTCCAGGTCTCCCACATAGGTGCATGGTCTCAAAGCTTTGTGCCATCCTTGACTGCTTCCCCAGGTCACAAGCAGGGAGCTGGATGGGAAGCAGGGCTGCTGGGTCAGAACTGGTGCCCGTGTGGGTTCCTGGCACATACAAGGTCAGGCCACCATGCCGGGCCCTAGACCTTAACTTTTAAAGATTTATTTTAATTATTTTTTTATTGGAAAGGCGGATATACAGAGAGGAGAGACAGAGAGGAAGATCTTCGTCCGATGATTCACTCCCCAAGTGAGCACAATGGCCGATACTATGCCAATCTGAAGCCAGGAGCCTCTTCTGGGTCTTCTGCACGGGTGCAGGGTCCCAAAGCTCTGGGCCGTCCTCGACTGCTTTCCTGGGCCACAGGCAGGGAGCTGGAAGGGAAGCAGCGCTGCCGGGATAGAACCCCCCCACATGGGATCCCGGGCGTGCAAGGCGGGGACCTTAAGCACTGTGCCACCGCGCCGGGCCCTAGACTTTAACTTTTAATAATTGAAGTAAGTTAGGTATTCTAAATGATTTTATTTTGAATAATGACTTGAGTTGAATAATATACCAGTTCCAGGGGCTATTTATTATTATTTTTTTAATTGGAAAAGCAGATTTACAGAGAGTAGGAGATGCAGAGACAGATCTTCCATCCACTGATTCACCTGGTGACATGGCCTAGTGGCTCAAGTCCTTGCCTTGATTGCACCAGGGTCCCATATGGAGGCCGGTTCTAATCACGGCAGCTCCACTTCCCATGCAGCTCTCTGCTTGTGGCCTGGGAAAGCAGTCGAGGACAGCCCAAAGCCTTGAGTTCTGCACCCGTGTGGGAGAGTTGCACTCATTTGGGGAGTGAATCATTGGATGGAAGCTCTTCCTCTCTGCCTCTCCTCCTCTCTGTATATCTGACTTTCCAATAAAAATAAAATAAATCTTAAAAATTTTTGAAAGTTCTCAGCACAAAGAAATGATGTATTTTTGAGGCGATCTGATCATTGAAATGTACAACTATTATGTGCCATCAAAAAGAAGAAGAAGAAGAAAAAGAACTCTGTATGAACTTCCTTAAAAAATGTTTTGAATCTCAGAGGAAACATTAGCAGTACTCAGTGACTTGCTAAGTAGGTGGTAATGCCTTCCTAGAGGTGGTCCTTCCATGGCTCAAATAGGTGAGTTCTTGTGAAGTGGAAATAATCTCATGAGATGCAGCATCTTGCAGCTTTCAATTTGATTCAAGCCACACCAGTTCAGCCCTGTACAAGCACGACTCCAGAGCAGTCTGATTTAGCACAACCAGACCAAGTGGTACTTGGGTACGTGTGCCAGTGCATCTGCCGATTAAACCATTCCCTTTGCATTAGCTAGAACAGGATGGCTCATGTCGTTCCCTGCTCTTCCCTACAACCTCAGGGAAGCCTGGGCCCTGTCTCAGTCTGTGTGCCTGCTTCTCAAGGTCTTTCCCCTGGGTTTGCTTCACAGTGTAGACTAGAGGAAGTAGAACCAGACAGAAAAACCTCAAGACCTGACCTGTAGTCTTTGTTCAAGTTCAGCTACTGATAGCGCTGCCAGTCGATTGCTTCCAGCCTCGGTTGTCAATATGAAGGAGGTATTCTGATTTTGCTGGGTGCTGTTTTAGAGCTCATGGAATTCACCTTTTGCTCTTTCATCCAACTTTTTGATTGATTATAATCTAGCCTCAATCACTCTTACTTTTACCTGGATCTTCTCAGAGCATTAGTGCTGTTTGTACTATTATAGTTTTTCCTGGTTTGTATTTTTTTTTAAATTTTTTTTGGCAAAGATTTTTGTTTGTTTTTTCTACACATAGGCTCCTTATATTCCTAAGCTGTTTAATCCCTATACCCCACATTCTTGGGGATTCTTGTCAAACCCTTGTCAGTTGCTGTATTGCGTCACCATAATCTTGTCTTTGCTTTAGGCTTTCATATGTGTGAAGGAGTCATAACTCAAGAGTAAAAGGTTATTAATATTTTAAACAAATTCTGGGATTTTAATAGATCTAGTATATGATTTTGGGCTGATGTTGTAGACATTTTGCCAAAAGATTTGAAAAAAAAAGATTTATTTATTTATTTGAAAAGTGGAGTTAAGGAGAATTGCAATCTTGCAATTCTGGCTCACTCCCCAAATGGCAACAATGGCTGGGATTGGGCCAGCTCACAACCAGAAGCCAAGAGCTTTATCCAGGTTTTCCATATGGGTGGCAGGGACACAAGGGCTTGGGCTACCTTCTGCTGCAGGGGCATTTTTTTTCAGGGAGCAGAATTGGAAATGGAGCAGCTGGGATATGAATTGGCTGGTGTTGCCACAATGCAAGCCTCAGATTGTTTGCTTTGTTTTGCTTTGGAAAGATTAATTCTTTTAACTAAATCAAATTGTCTAATAAATTAATCTAAAGATACACATACACGAATTCCTTCCCAGCTGTGAAAAAGTAGTGATTCTATGTCAGGGAAACTCAATAAGCATTTGCCTCTGGTCAAACTATCTCAGTTCAAATGATCTCAGGGGCTGGTAGATGTAGCATCCCATGCACGTGCAAGTTCATGTCCTGTCTGTTCCACTTCCCATCCAGCTACCTGCTTGTGGCCTAGGAAGGCAGCAGAGGTGGAAGATCGTTCAAAGCCTTGGGACCTTGCACCTTATGGGAGACCTGGAAGAAGCTCCTGGCTCCTGGCTTTGGACTGGCTCAGCTTTGGCCATTGAAGCTATTTGGGAAGTGAGCTAGTAGATGGAGGATCTTTGTCTCAGTCTCTGCTTCTCTCTGTAAATCTGACATTACAATTAAAGAAAAAGAATGCTTAAAAATATATGAAGACCAAAGTACCGTAAGCTGGGGAATGGATCGAAAGTGAAACAGCCAGGACAGTTACTGATGCCCAGTCACTGTAGGCAGAGGCTTGGCCAATTCAACCATCTTGCTGGCCCCAGACCATGGGATTTCCTTAGGCCAACTGAAAAAGAAACAGTCTATTATTCATTTTTAGACACGTCTTTAGATAAATAGCTCCTCAAATTTAGAAGTCTATCAACTTTGTGTTACAGTTACCAAACCTCATTATTTTGGGGAATGTCATGAATCCTACAACATGAGTGACGCTGAGATTTGTGACCGCCTATCAGGTTTATCTATAGAACAGCTAAATTTTAGGAACCTGTTCATATATTACTGAATATAGTTCTTGAAAAAGTACATTCTTTTTCTTTTCTTTTAAAAAAGTTTTATTTCTGATAATGTTTAGTTGATTAGGGTGGCAGGGATTGAGGATAAAGGGAAAGTGGGTGAGATCATTATTTCCACATTTCCTTTTTCTTTTCTCTGCATATGGGAGAAGGGGAGATATAAGAGCAGAAGCCACACCCAGACTCCCAACCACCTCAGTATGCAGGGATGGAGAACAGCCACCTGATGTCATCCCAGGCTCCCCGATATGGAGTATGTTCTGAGGGTTCTGTTCAAGTGGTTTCAGTACTTCTGAAATGCTGTTGATCTCACAGATCCAATGATGAGGAAATCCTTCCAAGCTCCATTGGCTGGCATAATCCACCTTAGAGTCTCCATTCACCCTGAAATTTACTTCAAGCTTTGCTGGGGTAGTTAACCAATTTGTTTTCCGTTATGGTACCAGGTGCTCCACAGGCTCCAATGGACTGCCAAATTCTCCATGTGCATCTGGTTATGCTGCCCATTGCACCATTTTCAGTAAGTGAGGAGGCCCAGTTCTGACACATGTACTCCACAGTCAGATGACAGGCCCTGCTGTACTCCCCATGGTTGGAGTTCTGAGTCCAGAAGCTTAGTTGGGGCCCCCTCCAAGAAATTTCATCTGAGATGATCCCAGACATGACCCCTGTGTGCACCTGCCAGGACGGGGTCCAGCTCATTCTGTCACTCACATCAGCCTGCACACACACTATCTCTAGCCTTGTCTCTTACACAAACCGGTAGATACTGTGGCCCAGCCCAACCCTACCCATCATACACTCAGCCCTCACATACACCATCAGGAGCTGGAGCCCAGTCAGAACAACTCCCAATAGCCCCCACTGGACCAGCCCCCAACCCTGTTTTCTGTGCCTGCCAGCGTATGTAGTGGACTGGTCCAGTCTATCCCATATCCCATTCAGCTCTCTTATACATCATTGGGCATTGGAGCCTAATTAAACCCATTCAACTCCACCCTCTAGCCTTCACTCATGCCAGCAGGTGCCACCATCTGTCTAGCCAGGCCCACCCTCAGTCCTGGTTCTCATGCTCACCAGTGGCAGCTGCAGCCATCATAGAAATGCCCAATTTCCCTACTGGGTCAACTCCCAGTCCTGAATCTTGCACTCTTCAGGTGGTTCTACATTCTAGCTTGTCAGGACTTGCCCCTAGTCCCAGCACTTGTCAGCTGATCCTGTGGCAAAGCCCAACCAGACTGTACTTACTCTGCATCATGCCTGCACCAGTGGATACAGTCAGCCCAGCTTGGCCCTCTGCCTAACCCAGTTCAGATGCAAGCCAACAGGAGTTGTATCCCCTTTCTGACCTGGTCTGACCCAAGTCCCAGCTCTCATGCTCACCAGCAGGAGTAGTGGCCCAGTAGGGGAGTCCCCATAGCTTTCCTACTGGGCTCATGTCACTCTCACTCTGAGTTTTGTGTGTGCTGGTGGGTTCTGTGGCCCAGTCTGGCATAGCCCCTTTCACTTCAGCATATGCCAGTAGGTGCCATAGTCTGGCCTGGTCTGGTCTGCCTCCAGTTCCAGCTTGTACTGGTGGGTGCTGCCACCTAATGTGGTCCAGTCAGCTCCCAGTCCTGACCCTAAATGTGAACTGGCTGATGTTGTGGCCTGACCCTACTTGTCCTGCACCATACCGTGGTTCTAGGATCTGCCAGTAGGTGTTATAAACTCGCCCAGCCTGGTCTGGCCCCCATACCTGACCCACACATATGCCAGTGGGTACTGTAACCTGGCCTGGTTTGGGCTGCTCCCAGCCTTGTTTCTTGAGCTCACCTTTATGGACTATGTCCCGGCAAAGGAGTTCCCCAACTCCTCTATCAGGTCTTCTCCCAGTGGCAGACCTTACAGACACTGGTGGGTCCTTGGCCCTGCCTGACTTAGTCTATGTTCTGTGCTGGCAGGAACAGTGGCCTTGCCCAACTGGCCCACACCCATTGTAGTGCTTGCTGTTGGGTGCTACAGCCCAACCACACCTGGTTCATGCCCTGATACCACTGTTGTGTGATTCAGTGAGAGCCAAGACCTAGCCCAGCACATTCTACACTCACCCTGGCTTTCATGAGCACTAGTGGGTACTGCAGTCTAGCCCAATCTGGTGCACCCCAGACCTAGTCCACACCTGTGCTGAGGGGCACTTCAGTCATATCCAGCCCAGAGTGCTGCTGCTATTCTGGCCCTCAAGCTCACCAGTGGGAACTACAACCCAGCTGGGTGTCCCCTTAGTTCCCCAACCAGGCTTATCCCCAGTCATAGATCTTGTGTGAGCCAAGACTGAGCTTGGCATAGCTCATCCTCCATCTTAGCCTTTGCCATTGGATGCTTCGGCCTGGCCTGACCTGACCTGTCCCCAGTCCCAACTCTCACTGGTGAGTGCTGAAGCCTGGCCCTGCTCAGTCTGCTCCCATCCCTGCCTCTTGCAAACTGGTTAGTGTGTTAGCCTAGCCCATCATGACCCATAATTAAGCTTGGCTCCTGCACTTGCCAGTGAGCTAAGGCTGTCCTGGCCCTGCCTAGTCTGCTCCCACTCTGAAATTAACCCACACACTTGCCAATGCAAGGAGCTACCCTACCAAACTTGACCAACACCCAGGCCTGAGTCACATGCTCACTAGCAGGAGCTATGGCCTGCACCAGGGGAATTTCCCAAGTTCCCCACCAGGCCCATTCCCAGACTCAAATCTCACATGGTGTGGGTTGTGCCAGTGGATACTAGGTCCTTGCCCAGCAGTCTGACCCCTCCAGCCTGGCCTTTGTACGAGTTGGTGAATGTTACAGCGCAGACTGCCCCATACCCTTTTTTTTTTAGTTAAGATTTATTTTATTTTTATTAGAAAGTCAGATATACAGAGAAGAGGAGAGACAGAGGAAGATTCTCTGTCCAGTGATTCACTCCACAAGTGGCTGCCACAGCCAGAGTTATGCCAATCCAAAGCCAGGAGCCTGAAGCTTCTTCTGGGTCTCCCACATGGGTCCAGGGTCCCAAGGCTTTGGGCCATCCTTGACTGCTTTCCCAGGCCACAGCAGGGAGCTGAATGGGAAGTGGGGCCGTCAGGTGCCACTATGGGATCCTGGCATGTGCAAGGTGAGGATTTTAGCCACTAGGCTACCGTGGTGGGCCCACACGCCCTATTCTTGTGTGCACCTGTGGGTGCTACATCCTGGATCAGCCTAGCCTGTACCCAACCCCAGTACCCACGAGTGTTGGAGGATTCCGTGATCATGCCTAGCTCAGCTTATCACCACCCCCAGCTCTTAAGTAAACCAACAGAAGTTGCAGTTCCACAGGGATGAGCCCACATACCCCTGCACTTAATCTGCCCCCAGCCTAACATTACCTGTTCTCTGTGCTGACTCTCACTGGCGGGTACTGTGATCTAGCCCTGACAGGTGGGCTCCCAGCCGTAGCTTAATGTACCAGTGAGTGATATTCAACAGTGGTCAATGTTAAGTAGCCCAGCTCAGGTCTCCCATATGTGTTGGTGCTTCAGTCTGACCCTTATAGGTCCTCCCATTTCCCTCCAAATTGCATGGTCAGCCCCCACACTTACCTGCAAGTACAGTGGCCTTGTCCATGGAAGTCATTCCTTACCTGGACGTGAGCCCTCACATCCCTGTATGGCCTCTTCCCCATGCCATCCCCAAGAACCCAGGAAAGCCCAGTCTCCCAAACCCCCAGAGTGTGCCGCCAAGCTGCCCAAGAGCTTAGCTGGCTCCATTGGCTCCTGGGCTACAGGGGTCCGAAAGATCCATGGCCGGGGTGGCCTGGGCCTTGCCGGGTTCCCCTACCATCAGGGCTCAGCTGCCCAACATCCTTTCTTATATAATTAATACATAATTATGCTTCTGACCAATATTATTAGAAATTAAACAGGTTGAGTAGATCCAGCAGCAGGGGTGATAACCAAACAGAAGCTGTGTGTGTGTTTGTGTGAGTGTGTATGTGTGTGCGCACGCGTATGCGTGTTCTGGCTCAGGGACCATAAGCATCGTGTTCTGTCATTATCCACCTATGTATACATAGGTAACTGTGTTACATGAACATTGCCTATTTTTTTTTAAGACTGCTCTTAAATTGGTAACCAGATTTATTTTGTATTTTGTAAAAAAGATTTATTTATCTTTATTGGAAAGTCAGATACACAGAGAGGAGGAGAGACAGAGAGGAAGATCCTTCATCCGATGATTTACTCCCCAGTGACTGCAACGGCTGATTCAAAACCAGGAGCCTGGAAATTCCTCCAGGTCTCCCACACGAGTGCAAGGTCCCAAGGCTTTGGACCATTTTTGACACTCTTTCCCAGGCCACAAGCAGGGAGCTGGATGGGAAGTGGAGCCGCTGGGATTAGAACCAGCACCCTTATGGGATCCTGGCACGTGGTGAGGACTTTAGCTGCTAGACTACCATGCTGGGCCCCATGAACATTGGTTTTTAAAGTTAGTTGTGGAGCTCCTGTTTGTGCCCATGAGCATTGACCATGTTAAAAGGATGAGTGGTGTGAGGAATGACTGAAGGCAGGGCATGAGCCCCAGAATGTTCTGGTCCTTTTGCCGGTGTGGCTCTCCTTGCTGTTGCTGCAATCTGAGAGTACCTTTCCATCTCCAGGTGGGCTGCTCCGGCTAACAGTCAGTGTTTCCATGCTGTGTTGTTAAGCAGTGGAACTCTGGTCAGTGAGCAGCAGGCCAGCCATTGAACATCTCAACAATCCTCAGAAGTCTCCAGTCAGGGACCCTGCAGAAAGGCTGCTGTCGATCACTCTATTTCTGTCTTCTTTTCTCTTTCCTCCTTATTCTGTCTCTATTATCTTTTATTTTTCTTCATGTTCTCTTTACTATTTCACCTCCTTTAACTCGTTCTGACATTTACTTTTATTGTCCATGTGATGGAATTAAATTACATTTTTTTTGGTAAACGAATTGCGGCATACATGCACACCAATAGAATGTTTCCTTAAAAATGTAAGAGAGGATTTTAGCCGCTAGGCCATGCCACCAGGCCCTGGTCTATCTCTCTTAATAGGAAGATAAAATCTGCTGATATAAGATGCATTATTATTTGTATTTCTGCCTTTTAGCAGTATGGGAAGATGATTTTTCCATATTGCTAGCACAGCCATGTTTAGTTTTAGTAAGTGTAGATATTGTTTAGATGAGTTAGTACAACTTTAAGACATATTCATATAGACCTTCCAAGCTGGATAAAAGCATACCATATTCAATACTAACATTAACAATTTATGGTTATTTTCCACACAGTTTTAAAAAACATGACTACTTAATGAGCTTCAAGAAAAGGCAATGCGTAATAATTTAATTGGAAGTTTGTTAAGGGATTTAATGTGTTGTGGGATTACTTCATTTTCCTACTTTTGAATTAAATCATTACAAAGCAATAAAAAGATCACACATTAAAAAAAAAATGTAAGAAAGGGCCTGATGCTTTGGCTCAGTTGGCTACTCCTCCCCCTTCAAGTGCTGGGATCCCATATGGGCATCAGTTTGTGTCCTGGCTGCTCCACTTCCCATCCAGCTCCCTGCTTGTGGCCTGGGAAGCAGTCGAGGATGGCCCAAGGCCTTGGGCTCTTGCACCTGCGAGGGAGACCTGGAGGAAGTTTCAGGATGCTGGCTTCAGATCAGCTCAACTCTGGCTACAGTAGGCACTTAGGGAGTGAATCAGTTTCTGTCTGTCCTTCTCTTTGTAAATCTGCCCTTCAAATAAAAACTAATCTTAAAAAAAGTAAGATGATCTTAAAAATTAAAAAGAACATAGAGGACTGCGGCGTATTACTTGTTTGCATCAGTGGTCCTCAATGCAAAATTTTATCATGTCTAGATAATTATCTCTGGCAGATGACAAGTAAAAATATAAATTGGGAACTGATATGTGGGACTTGAGTCTGTAGAGTAGTGAGAATTGGAGTAGGTTGGCGGTCCTTCTGTTTTTGTTGGATCCAGGGAACAGATTGGGCTTCCTTTTTGGTGAGAATCTTTTTAAAGATTTATTTATTTTTATTGGAAAGTCAGATATACAGAGAGAAGAGGAGAGACAGAGAGGAAGATCTTCCATCCATTCATTCACTCCCCAAGTGAGCGCAATGACCAGAGCTGAGTCAATCTGGAGCCAGAAGCCAGGAGCTTTTCCAGGTTTCCCACATGGGTGCAGGGTCCCAAGGCTTTAGGCTGTTCTCGACTGCTTCCCCAGGCCACAAGCAGGGAGCTGGATGGAATGTGGGCCCACAAAGCTTGAGATGAATTTGTGATCTCTTTGATTCCGGAGTCTCTTTCCCCACAGAAATACAGCTGTTCTTCAGCTGGAAAGAAAGTTGTGTGGTTGAATCACTTGAAAGTATGCGTGCTGATATCTAGACAGTACATTTTTTTCAATATGAAATACTGCTTGTTCGAAAAAATGTATCTTCCACCTTAATTCTGTAACATTTTGTGAGTTGCATTGTGTCTAAAGAGCAGGATAGGGGTAGGGTGGGATGGGAAATGAGCTGGGCTGAGCTGGATCCTTCTGACTCTGGATAAAATACAGTAACCAGCAAATAGTGCCTCAGTTTCTTCATATTTCAGATGGAGAGATTTTTCTTATCCATTCATGGGAAATCAGGTAATTATGAATAGAAGGTCTGTATTATATCATTGCATGCTGGAAGAAGCAATTAAAAAAAAAAACCAAAGAAGGGTTCTTTGTGCAATTACTGTAGGGGAAATATCCACTGGGTGCAGGCCCAGGCTCAAGAACCTGTTGATGATTAAGAATTTGAGAAGGTCACAGAATAAGCACATACTGTAAGCCATGCTCTGTACTGCTTGAATTATACACAGTAGTTCATGTATTGCTCACAGTAATGATGAGATAGAGGTGTTACTGTTATTGCTTTGTTGTAGACAGTTCTCAAGACAAAAAGGAGGTAAGTTTCTGGGCCCAGCATGGTAGTTTAGCAGCTAAAGTCCTCTCCTTGAACACAGCAGGATCCCATATGGGCACAGGTTTTAATCCCAGCAACCCCGCTTCCCATCCAGCTCCCTGTCTGTGGCCTAGGAAAGCAGTTGAGGACAGCCCAGAGCCTTGGGACCCTGTACCCGCATAGGAGACTTGGAAGAGGCTCCAGGCTTCTGGCTTTGGATCAGCTCAGCTCCAGCTATTACAGATGCTTGGGGAGTGAATGAATGGACGTAAGATCTTCCTCTCTGCCTCTTTTCTCCTCTGTATATCTGACTTTCCAATCAGAATAAACAAATCTTAAAAAAGAATGTAAGTTTCTAAGTGGTGGATTTCCGTGTGGGAGCCTGCTAACCCATACTTCTCAGAGGGCCATGAGGTCAGCTTCGGTGTCAGATAGCTAATGTGTGAGTAGACAGGTGAGGCCATGTATTTTCCCTTCCCTCCAACTTGCATTAGGTGTCTCTTTGTGTGTTTCTTAGCCTACGAATAGACATCCATCCGTTGTTCTTTGTTACAATTTCTAGTTACTTATTCTTACCCCAGAGAAGTCTTGTCAGCCATGTTGTCTGCAGGACAAAATATAGAGCCAGGCACGTGGCGATGCTAACAAGTGCCCAGGAATGAATGGAGTCAAGTATCTATATGTCCAACATATAAGCACATTTTTCTATAGTACTTATGTATGTTTTATAAAAGGGCAGACAGATAATCCTATGACTTTGGTGAAGACGAGGGTAAATAGCTAGGTGGCTGATCATATGTATGGATGGAAAAGAGATATGGTAGAAGAAAGCTTCTATCAGGGCCTCTGGGAGGCTTACTAAAATATCTTCTGAAATATTAGTATATGGTTCATTTTAACCCTTCCCAGCCTCCCATCCCTGAGATGACCTAATTGTTCTACATAAAGCCTTTCTTTCTGTTCTCAAATATTTTCCTGACTTTCCTGGGTTTTTGGAAACACCTTCTTGCTCACAACTTCCTTCCACATGCAGTCTATGTGGTCTTGTTGCCATGTCAGTTTTCTTCAAGGTCACTGACTATTCCAGGCTGATGTTTTCCAGAGGGAGAATCTGAGGACTGGAGATGGGGCAGTGGGCTTACGTGGAGCGATACCAAAGGCAGTTGGGGCTGCTATTCCATCCCAGTACTGGGCACAGCCTTGGCTAGGTGTAGTGGGTCTTCAGGTGCATGAGGCAATGGAAACTTCTAAAAGGGCGTGGAGCGCTCCACCCAGCCTTCTGGAGGAGGATGGGAGCGAAAGCAGCAGATGGGCCCAAGATTCTGTTTTCAGTTCCCCAAAGGGCTTTCCCCTTGACCAAAGCAGTGTGACCGTTGCTATGACAGTTGCTATCTTGGTCCCTGGGACTCTTCCCGCTAAGATAGCAGAACTTTTTTTTAATCTCCTTGGGCCAGTCACCATGAAACTCAGTAGTAACTACTCTAGGGTGGAGTGCTGGAAGCTTGTTTGGGGTCTGAAACTGTTGTGATGGTTGAGGATGTTGGGGTATCAAGTGGGACTTTTGTTCAAAGTGTTTCTTTTCTAAATGATCCCAGCACTCCTCTTGATTGCCGTGGGCTTGTTTGATTCTCCATTTTTACAGAAGTTGAATGATTGCTCCTTGAAGATGCCCATAATTAGCTCCTTACTGCAACTGATAGAAACCCAACAGGTTGAAAGAATACTGGATCTAGTCTCAGACATGTCACTAAGAGACCAGATCAGATCATGTAGTCTCTGATCTTGAGTAATTTTTCTGCTAACTAAAATGCTTTATTTCTAAACTTTCTCAACTCTATGATTCATTGATGCAGTGGTCCTAAAACTGACACCCATAAATAGTAATTATTGAGTAACTAACATGTTATTGCTTTAAAAAATTACTTGTTAGTTATTTGCAAGGAGAAGAAAGAAAGAGGGAGGAAGAGACAGATCTTTATTTATTTATTTATTTATTTTGACAATCTTTACATAAACAGGGTAAAAAGGGTTCAAGCTCTTCAGGAAGATGGTCAAGACAATTAGTTACTTATTGTTTCCTCAATATATCTGATGTAAAAGGGGATTTTAAGAGAGAAGCCCCATCCAGTCTCCCACATGCCCCAGGTCCCTTATATGGGGCATGCTCCGAGGGTCTTGCTTAAGTGGTTTTGATAGTTCAACAGTTATGAATTGCTGCCACTCTCGCCACTCCAAGCATGATGAGGTCGTTGAGGGCTCCACTGATTGACATAGTCCATCATAGAGTCTCCATTTGCTCAGTTTTTCACTGCCAACATATAGCTGAGATGGTTGACTGGTTCGAGACATACCTTCTACCCACTGTTTCACTCCTCAGTTGTCCACAATAGCCAGGCCTGGTCCAGAATGAAACTAGAAGGTCAGAACTTAATCCAGATTTCCTACATGAGCGCAGGAAGTAAAGTATCAGCCATCACCTGCTGCTTTCCAAGGTGTACATTAACAGGAATCCAATTGGAAGTAAAGTAAGTGGGATTCAAACCTGAATGTCTTATATTTGTCAAAGTTGTGCACATGGTAGTTTCTGTGTTTTTATAACATTCATATATGATAGCCACAATTAAATCTTAGTAAACTCTTCTGAAACTAATGAGAAAGTGGTATTGAATAAGAATAAAGACTTTCTTCTAAAAGAATCTGTAAGAATCTTTCTCAAGAAATATACATTTTTTTTAAAAAGATTTATTTTTATTTGAAAGAGTTACAGAGAGGAAAAACAGACCACACACACACACACACACACACACACACACACACACAGAAGTGGTTGGGAAGGTGAGCCGAAGGAAGAGGACCTGATGGGTGATTGGGAGAGTCTCCCTCATGAGCCACTTTGCCTCCTGATTCTCTCTTCTCTCAGCTTCATCCTGCCCACAGCCTTCATGTGCCTACTTCAGTGTACAAGGTCTTCCTGAATTTCTCAACCTGAATCTCAGCAATATACATATTTTGAACTCTGTATTTTATTTTTTGGATGGCATATTCCTAATTTGCAAGATAGTTAAAGACTTTGTGCTGTAAGCATTTGCTGGGAGCCATGAGCCATTCTGAGCACATCTGTGGTTCTCTGTGCACCTGACCTGAACACTCCTTTCTCTTCTGTGACTGTGGATTCACTGTTCTCCCAGCTCCACCTCCATCTGTGACTCTCCCACTCCCTGCTTGTCACTCCAGCACTTTTCTTATGTGTCCCAATCTGCCGGATCATTTCATCAGCGTTCAGAAGGGTTGCCCTTTCTCCCAATTTAATGTATGCTCTCTGTAGAATCTGCTTCTCTTTCTTGTCTCCTTTCTTTCCTCTGTTCTACTTCTTTTTTTGAAAGAATTGTCCAGGAACAGTCTCCAAGTTTTTGCTTCCACTCTTGTTTGAACCTACCTGATCAGACTTTTGCTCTGTGTAGTTCACTAGTGACTACTTGCATTGGTAAATACAATGGCCCATTTTCATTCTCTATTTTAGTTGACCAGTCTTTTTTTTTTTTTAGATTTATTTTTTATTGGAAAGTCAGATATACAGAGAGGAGAAGAGACAGAGAGGAAGATTCTCTGTCCAGTGATTCACTCCCCAAGTGGCTGCCACAGCCAGAACTATGCCAATCCAAAGCCAGGAGCCTGAAGCTTCTTCTGGGTCTCCCACACGGGTGCAGGGTCCCAAGGCTTTGGGCCATCCTCTACTGCTTTCCCAGGCTGCATGCAGGGAAATGGAGCCCCCGGAACACAAACCAGCTCCTATATGGGATCCTGGCATGTGCAAGGCAAGGACTTTAGCCCTTTGTTGACCAGTCTTAACAATCAACCCCATTGGTCACTCTTTCCTCTGTAATTTTTCTTCTCTTGTTGTCCAAGACTAAATCATTCTTCTGACTTTCCTACACTTGATCTTAGCCAAAAGGCCGAGAGGTGATCCTCTCATTTTCCTTCTTCTCCATTGGTCAATCCCCTTCATGCTTTGCTTTATCCTCATTTTGCCTACTTCCTAATAACTGAGTAGTGTCCAGCTCAGTTCTTGGAGTTCTTTGTCCTCACATGCTAGGCACTCTCTCCTAGTCTCAGGGCTTTACTCGTATCTGTGTGATGATGGACACCACATTCAGGTCTCTGGCATTGTACTGAGCACCTAACACATCTTGGCTTGTCTGACAGGCATTTCAGACTTAGCATGTCTAAAATCAAGCTTCTGAGCCTCCGGTAATCAGACAGTGTTGCCTGGGATAAGAATGGGATGAAATGGTGAGCTTATTTAGAAACCCAACTTATATTGCTATTTTCATATGTATTTATTGCTTGTTTTGTATATATTCCCAGGCACGGGATTGCTGGGTCATGTGTTAGATGAATTTTCAGTTGCCTGAGCACTTCCCATACTGACATCCATAGTGGCTGCACAATTCTACAATCCACCAGCAGTGGACTAGGATACATTTCCCCCACATCCTTGCCAGCAGCTGTTGATTGTTATTTTCACTGGGTTAAGTGGAACCTCAATGTGTTTTTTGAAAAAGTAAAAAAAAAAAATAGGACCAGCATTGTGGCACAACAGGTAAAGTCATTGCCTGCAACATTGGCATTCCCTGTGGGCAGCTGTTTGAGTCCAGGCTGTTCCACGAGTCCTGGCTCTTCCAATCCAGCTCTCTGGTAACACTCCTGGGGAAGCAAAAGATTTCCTAAGTGCTTGAGCCCTTTTCATTCACATGGGAGACAGGGAAGAAGATCCTGATCCTGGCTTTAGCTTGGCCTAACCCAGGGGAATTATCCAGGAAGCGAACCAGTGGGTGGGAACACTCCTCTCTCTCCCCACTTCTTGCTCACATTGCTTTGTAATTCTCTTTACAAATAAATAAATAAACCTTATAAAAAAAGTAAAAAATAATCTGTGAAATTAGTCTCAAAACAATTTAACCCACTATATCCAAAGTATATTACCATCCCAATATGCAATCAAAATAGAAAATATAAACATATTTGTGGTACTGCATCTCCTAATGCTGGCCTTTAGACTTTCAGCACATCTCAGGATGGCGTAGTCTCATTCTCAAAGCTCCTTAGCTCCATGTTCTAGTGGTAGCTGTTCTGGATACAGGTCTAGAACATACGGGAGCTAATTGAAGGATCAGCCATTTGGTGCTACAGATTCTGACTGAAGCAAATGTTCAAGGAGTAAAACAGGCAATAGTCAAATTGAGCTACTCCTTTTTTTTTTTAATGGCTAACAATTCTAAATTCCTTAGTATATATGTGGCCAGATACTTAGCCTTAATTAAACTGGATTACTTTTCTTAATTTTCACAATTTTACAAGTTAGACTTCTCCCACCTTCAGATGGGAAAACAAAGACCCAATGGTGAAGGAACTTGCCATCATGGGCAGTGAATATATTTTCTTGGAAGTTAAGCACACACTATGATAGGGAAGGCAGCTTAAGGATTCATCAGTACACATTACTAGAGCACCAATCACATGTACTTCCACCAAAAAAGGAAGAGGAAATGGAAGAGGAAGACTGTTTATGTTGGGCAACAACCAAGTCATCTAATGATTGCTGGGTTATGGAATGTGAACATTTGTTAGCTTTAGGGAGCATGCCCAACATTTTAACAAATGCTCTTAACCTCACAGTGTAATGAAAAATCAAATTAGGCTGTGTAAAGTGCTCAGCATAATCCTTGGAATACAGGAACTCTTGAATATGTATGTTTAAAATGATAATAAAGGTATGACATTCTGTGAAGTCCAAACTCCATGATGGATTTAAAGAGTTTGGTATTGCATGTTCATCTAGGTTGTTTGCACTGTTTTATATCATGCTGCAATAAATGACTTTCTTTTATAGTTGCTTGATGTTGAAAGATTGTGTTTTGGTAAACCTGTGGAGTGCGTTGGATTGAACTGTGTGAGACTGTGGGGCTCAATGAGGGGAGAGAAAGTGGAGAGACAAGGGTCTGCCTTGTGGTCCAGGGGATGGAGGTGTGAAGACAGGACAGGGGCTTGTGGATTCTCAGGGAGTGGTGTCTCCTAGATGACTGCAGGTTTGGGTGGGATGGAGGATGCAACAGTCGGGATGGGACAACTAATATTTAGTCTCTTAGAAGAGAAACAGCGCAACTGGATGCACAATGTAGGATAACCATTAAATGAGGAAGGAGAGAGAAATAATAGGTGCAAAGATTCTCTTTATTTATCCATTTCCCCCACCAATATTCGCATGATCAAAGCCAAGGAAGGGGTGGGGAGGGCACAGGAGGTGAGGGGCTGGAGGACTGCACTGCAGTGGGGGCTGGGTCCACCGAGGGCAGGGAAGCATCGACACTGGGCCTCAGGATCCGCTGATGGTGCTGGGTGAGTGTCTGGCTTTAGCATTCATTCCTGTTAAAGCTCTTGACAAGTGGTGAGGTCAGGCCTGCATGTGTTATCTCACAGGTGTACACATCGTTGCTGTTGTACTGTGTAGTGCTCAGCGTCAGAATGCTGCTGAGGCTGTAGGTATTGTCTGAGCAGTTCTGTGGTGTTTTGCTCTCCTGGATACCAGTTGTATGGGTGACGCCACCCACCTTCCAGGTGACAACGATTTCACTGGGGTAGAATTTATCCGCTATGCAGACAATAGAGACTGTGCCGGAGTTCAGCATTCCCTTATCTGGTGGGAAGATGGAGGCAATTGGTGCAGCTGTGTCACCTGAGGAAGGAAACACAGAGGTTTGGGGCTTGAGTACCAGGGAGCTTCTCCCCAAGGGGGCATAGGGAATGAACACAGAACAATTAGGGACAGACATACAGACAGCAGCCAGTACAATTGTTGCAACAGGACCAGCAAGCAGATGTAGAATCTGAAGATTTGGGGTGTTGCCCTGGATCCCACTACCCCTTCAGAATCCTCAGTATTGTATAAATTCTATGGGAACCCAAACCAGGAGGCCCCTTTGGTGTGTTCCTCTCCTCTGTCAGTATTTTCCAGGAAAGGTCAACTGAAAGCTGGGCCACCTGCCCAGGAGGAAGTGGTGCCCAGAGCTTTATTTCTGACCTTGAGCAGCTGCCAGATGGCCTCGTGGAAACCCCCACCTCAGTGGGGACTCAGGGCCTCAGGCAGGAGAGCAGAGTTAAATAGTAATCATAATAAAAAGAATCAAGAATCCTTTCCTGGGAGAAATCAACAGATAGCTGAACAGGATTTAACAAAGCTAACCATAAGGTTCATCCAATAGTTCAATATAAGATACTTTTGTTTGCTGTTCCTCTTTAAATGTTATTATTAGTCCCCTCCCATAATTGTATAAAGTAGACTTGGCAGCTAAATGTGCTCTCCAGAGAAACTAAGCAGGAAAAAATGTTTTATGAAGAACCTCCACCTGGGCAAATGACTCTTTGATGGCTTTAAGCTTTCCATCTGGTATTTAACATACTAAACAATTAGCATATTTTAAATGCAAGGTTTTTGAAGATGTTTTATTATGCCTTTTGAAAAAGTCTGAAAGTCTTTAAAGGTTTTTAAGAGGACATAAAACATTTTTTAAAATAATTGAAAAGGTTTGATGTCATCTTACAGGGTTTTAAATTAGTTTCAAAGGGCTTTAAAAGTGTCTTAAAATAGTCTTATTAAGCAGTTGTGGTCTAAGATAATCTACTCTAATCATCAGGTTTGAAATCAGCTGGGGTGGTCAACAGCAAGAGCGGTAAATCATTAAACTGTTTTAGAAGTTATGAAGTTAAAATATCTACATTCAAATTTTTCTATCACAGACTTAAATATGAGAAAATACATTCTATTGATTTTATTAATTACATTCATAAATGATTAGATATTTTGTACAACTGTAATACTGCGCGTGATGATAAATTATTGAAATTAGCAATTTGCCCCATATTTGCCTGGCACTTATTAGTTAGTTATATGTTTTATTGGTATTCATATAAACTGTGCATTGACTGAGATCCAAGTGGCTGAATCATTGCTCTTAAACTTGATTTTGTTGTAAGTTTGGATTTTTACCACAAAGAAAGTTCTAAATATGCTCCTTTTTTTTTTTTTTAAAAAAAATGAGCTTTCATAATTAAATAAACATGAAAAGAGAATATTGGAATAACACTGGAATTTTTGTTTATCACTCAATAAAAGAAACGTTTTATGTTCTGTATCGTCCCCCTACAGGGAAATGTTAAAAAGAGGTTAAAATACTGAGCATAGATTTTGTTTCTAAAATTTTCAATAAATCACTCTTGGTCATGCTAGCTGAAGGTCCACCATATTTTATTTATGTTATTGTCATTATGTGTATCACGGTGTGTCAGAACACCTGGCCATGGCAGAGTTGAACCGGCTCCGTCAGGGTTGCTGTGGCCTTTAGCGGCCAGGCACACTGCCACAGAGAGTAATGGAATGGCCAAGCAAGTCATCCTGTCATGAAAAACGACCACCACAGGAGCTACAGACCATGCTAGCTGTGCCACGGCCCCCATGGTGCTACAAGAATAGGAATAAGTAACTGAGGAAAATTGAAACAACTTACAGTTCCCTCCAAACCTGTAAAATACTTGGTACTTTCCTTCAAGCCCATGGGCATTAAACAACGCAATGCCTTTCCATCATTTAAGCAAACCTCTTTGAAACAGATCGTTTGAACCTCTGTCCCTGCATTATTGTGACTAGAGGCCATTTTGTGGTTTCATGTGAAAATTGGATTTTTTTTTTTTTTTTAAAAAAGACGCAGCCTGTAACAGCCTAATTCCTACAGACCCACATCACTCATTTTAGGCTCTAACATTACACTGCTACCAAGTTCTCTAGCACACTAAATAGGTATTATTTTCTAACTTTTTACTGATTTTTAAAATGCAAGTTAGTGATCATTATAGCTGTCAAAAATCAATTAATTCCTCAGACCAAAGAGAGAAGGCAGATTAAGAAATACATTTCTTTCCTTTATGAATCATACGCAATGAGCCAAATAGCACTGCCTTATTTGATAAAGCTCAATAAAAATGAATGTCTTTGCTCTTTAGAGCATAGAGTCCCTGTTTAACTTCATTGATTTCTGCCCCTTTGAGTGATCTAGCATAGAGCCATCTAATACTATGGTCTCTGAATCCATCCAGCTTTCACACCAGATGCCACGTCTGGAACACACTCATTGACCCACTTTCATAAAATTCCTACTTCTGCTTCTAGAAGAGTCTATCTGGGCAATGACAGCAAAACGTCAAACAGTACGGACAAGTTCTTTGCCTCGGAGAACAGATTTTCTGTTCTGTTCATCCATTCTCCATTTAATTCCTTTTTTTTTTTTTTAAGAATTCTATTTTCTGTTGAACTGACCTCAACTCACATTCCCAACACAAAAATCACAAACTTTCACAGCTCCATAAGGAAAAGGATTGGGAAAGTGCACTTACGTTTGAGCTCCAGCTCGGTCCCGGGGCCAAAAGGATACCACAGTGAGGACTCCATCATCCTCCCCTCCACCAAAACCTGCTCTGATGCCGGTCATGACAAACAGGCAGAGGCAGAGAAACTTCTGCTGTTTGTTCCTCCTGTTCTGCTCACAACCCTCTCCACTTTGTCTGTTCTCTCAGCTTTTGATCATTTTTCTTCTACTTACTTTTGAGTCACCACGAATGCTGACTTTCACCACACATCACAAATTTGCACAAATGATGCCATGGTACTAAAACTTCACAGAAAATTGAGCAAAAAGGTACTTACATTTAATTTCCACTTTGGCCCCCGGGCCAACCGTGAATCACAGTGAATTCCTTTAAGTTCTCCATCTACAAAAACTTCCCGGGAAAGGCAACCAAGACCCACTGCCCTCAGTGAAGTTAGTCCGACTCAGAAATCTCTAAGACTAGCCTCCTGAGGAACCATTTTCCCTCCCTGGCACCAAATCCTGGAACATATTTCATGACAAGCCTGACCTCCAGCGAACAAAGACACACAAAATTGAACAAAACAGCAAACCACAGAGACAGAGGCAGCGAAGAATGGGTTCAAAGGCCACTTACGAATGATCTCCAGCACCGTCCCATCGCCAAAGCCTTCACACAGTGGTGCCTTCTAACTTCCCTCCTTTACAAAAACTGAGTTTCCCCTTTTGAGCTTGGGTAAACTCTGCCCAGAACATGTTAGGATGTACCCCAGGACATTTCTGGATCTGGCAGACAAACTACTCTCCCTCCAGGACCGATTCTTGGTCTCAACAGAAAGACACAGTGATTGCTCATGTTTGCCTGGAGGGTTCTTGAGCCTGGTTCCTCACAAGAGTCAGCATGCAGAGCCTGACACGGAGCCTGAGACCAAAAGACACAGACAACTGGAGAGGCAAGGTTTGGGTTTTACTCACATTTGAGTTCTAGCTTGGTCCCAGGTCTGATTGTCCACCATAGCTCTTGGGTGTTTTGCTGTACAAAAACTGTACAAAACTCTTCTCAGGGAAGAGGAACAGAGGCCCACCTCATTACAAGAGCAGTTACTGCCTTTCTGAACAGGTGTAGAAGCCTCAGGACTTCTCAGATGCTAGTATTTGTTGTCTCAGGTGAGATCTAAGATCCTAGACGTCACATAATATTGATATTTGTATGTTACTTCTGGTAGACCCCTTTCTGCCACAGCCTACCACATATAGAATGCTTGGCATTTATTTATTTATTGTATAGTAAGCTCAATCTGAATTCCAAGAAAAATGAATGAATGAACTTGCCACTTGTTTGAAGTTTCTCCTAGGGTGCTTCTTTTTCTGTATTTGGATCTTTTTCATCTACTAAAATCCCATGGAAAATACGTCCAAAAGTACCTTCTTGGAGTACATCTTTCAAAGTGATCCTCTCTCTGGATATCGTATGTCCTTCACCTTGGCTTTGGCTTCTAGAAGAGTGACACTCCTTAGGTCGTTCTTCTCTATCCGCAAGGTGGGATAACCTGAGGAGCTGGTGATGGGAGTTGCATTGTTGGGTGTGTCAGCAGTCAGGTACTGTGTCGTCTGGGTGGATGGCTGAGAAAGGCCTTGGGAACTACTGCTGGCGCTGATGCTGTCATCCAATTCAATCCTCTTCATACTATGAAGGTGCAAAACAGCCAATATTATTGCTACAAGAAATATCACTGCGCAGCAACCCCCTACACTGATATAAAACACGCGTGTAGAGGTGGTGGGAGCTGCGTGTACAGGATCATAAATAGTTCTGCTAGTGTTTTTGTCCAAGGCTGAAGTTTTTACTTCTTCAAGTTTTTTGTAGCACATTTTCCTTCGCTTAAAATTTAAGACTGTGAAGTTTTTTGAGGCATTTACTGTCAAGTTGAGTTGCATTAAAATCATAACTTCAGAATCTACTTTGCCAGTGCAGGAAAGTTCGACCCGAAACTCTGATAAAGTACGTGGAACTTCCCCCTGAACAGAAATGTTGACCTGGGGCATGTCCATAGCCACATAATTGTCTACTTGGAATCCCAGCTTATATTCAACCTTGGACTTCGCATGCCAGGTGAAGTGCAAGAAATTTGTCTCACTGGGTACTAACAGGTTAAAGGACAGAGCATAGTGACTAATAAGGTCGTTTCTCACATAATAAAGTTCTGCATCAAGACCGATGAGCCGGCGCACCTCGTCCTCGCTCAGGTAGAGGCTCACGCTGGGCCCCGCGGCCGCCGGCGGCAGGGCAGGGGGCCACGGGGCCGGGGCCAGCAGGAGCCACGGCGGCGGCGGCGACCTCAGGCCGCGGGCTCCGGGGACGCGGCCCCGGCCTGGCCGCCCCGGCCGCGCCGCCCCGCGCATGGCCCGCGCCGCCGCGCCGCCGCCCACCACCCCCGGCCTCGAGCCCCTCACAGCCCCGAGCCGGGGGCGGCCGCCCTGCTCATCGCGCCGCCGGCCCGTGGCAGCCAGCCGCCGCTTCAGACCGCCAGAGCTCGCTGCCGCCGCCGCCGCCTCCTCGGCGACCTCGTCCCGGGAGAGCGACGCGAGCCGGCGGGGTAGGAGGGCCTGCTCCCGGGGGCGAGCCTGTGCGCGCCACCGCCCCAGCATCATCACTTTTCACATGAGAATGATTAAAAAAAGAAGAGTAGTTGAACATGAATCAGAGATCAGAGATGATAAATTGTAGTAGACCACAGAGCAGTACTGTTTATTGCAATAGAAAGTTTTACAGCATTAATTGTATGTATAATCCCCAGATTAGGGGTATATTTCTGTGATTCTGTCCCTGGAAGCTTTGCTAGTTGCCTGGAATAGTGGAGTTGGGCAGTGGGTCTTGCCAGGAGGCAAGGGAAGCTGAACGAATGAAGCTGGAGATAGAGAGTAGGACGATGTTAACAAGGGAAGTGAGTGGAAGAGCTGGTGGCCAGCAGAGTTACTATGTCCTAGAGAGGAAAGAAAGTGACTTTCAAACAGGTTGTCCTGTATAGGACATTTACAAAGTGCCCAAGGTTGTACATGGATCACCACGTTTAATGATTTCCCATTTTTTGTGAGCTAAAACCTGACATTTCCTGTTGTTCCACAGGTGAGCCAACCTGAGTTCAAAGAGGTCCAGAGCTGGTTTTATGATGATAAGTAAAGCTCTGCAGTATGGTCAGAGCTAGTGGACGTAGCTAAGCTATGCCACAGATGGGAGTCAGGGTGTTCAGTTAGCCCATTGGAGCAGCAGGCATGATAGTGCAGGAAGGGGGATGGTCAACCCCTCAGCCTGTCTCACAGTTGGAAATGAATGAAAAGTGCATCAAAATGTTGAAAATGTGGAAAAAATGCATAATAACTGAAATAATATAAATAGAAATAAAAAAGTGAGTCATGATTGTGCCTTATGATGATGCACAAAGCACCAATAATATAAAGTAGGCTTCTGTACATGTGGAGAGTGTAGCAAAAACCAAATTTACTAACATGATAAAGTACATGATGAAATCAATGCCTTTATATGAGAAAGGAAGCTATGACATGAGCTAAAGTAAACCCTTAGCCTGCAGGCTCTGTAGTTATGTGTTACCTTAGTTATAGTTAGAAACAACTGGTTCGTAAGAGGAAGACATCTTCCTGGAAATTAGGATGAACTAATACCAAACTTTTCCCTTTGTAGGGGTCTCAACATGTTATTTTTCGAGTGATAGACACACATGCATGATGAAATTCTCTTCTGTAATCTCAGAACTGAAGAGCACACATTGCAGGGGCTTCTCTGGTTCTGCACAGGAGACAGAAGCTGGAGAGGTGGGCTGGAGAGGTGGGCTGGAGAGTGGGGCTGGCAAAGATGAGGCTAGACGGGGATGTCTGTTTCTGAGTAAATGGAGACTTATTATGAAGAATACATCTGGATGGTCATTCTAAAGCTGTATTCATTCCTAACAAGAGTGATTCCATAAGAATTCTGGTGACAACAGGTATTTTATTGATGTTGATGTATCAACATGATCATGATGTTGATCAGTAGCCACTGAGAATTGGCTGAGGAATGAACCTACATATGGTTCATCCTGTGAAGGAGGGTGTTTGAGTGGCATCCATGAGGCTCTGTGAGGGGCTTCTTTCACAAATGCCCCTGATGTGCGAAGACAAGACCAATTGACTGTGGAAAGGCAAGCTTTGCTACCCTGCTCTGTGAGGTGCTGGGATTTAATGTGTAAGAATGAGGGGAACAAAAGTTCCTGCAGATGGATTCCAGAAACTCATCTTGAAAGATACTTTCAATTTGAGCTCCAGTTAAATTACATTGTACTTGCCGAAAAGAGAGAAGAGAAAGAGGAGTGGAGAGAGAAAATGTCAGCGAGGGAGAGAGAGGCTCAAAGAGAACGCATACAAATGCACACAAACCATCCTGAACACTGTGGATAAGTGGTCTTAGCAGGGTTCCCCAGCTCTGTCACTTCATGAAATGCCATTCTGGATGGACCCCTGACACACTAGCCAAGCCTCTCAGCGGCTTCCATACCTGCTTTGGAACACTTGTCTGTTGTTCCTCTTCAAGCCTGGGTACGGCAGGCCTTTTGTTTCCCAGTTCATCAGGCTGGCGTGGTAGAGTCCCAAACAGGAGATTGTTTTTGCTTGGCTCCTCCTAGGATCATGACTTCTTCTTCTTCTACTACTACTTCTTTTTTTCCCTTTATGGAAGTAGAAACCCCACAAGCAGACTAGTAGTTCTTAATCCACATCCAGTGGTGTTTAGCCTAGCACTTGGTTGATTGGCCTTTTGCTGGAGTAGCATGCACGGATATCCATCCTAGATTCAGGGGTAAGGGGCATGGAGAGCCTAATGGCTCCCTGGGAAAGGGGAAGAGAGGGAGTGCCTTCAGGAAGAATTGGAGCTTTTGTGTCTGTTTCTTCTCTCTTTGGAGAAAGAGCTGCTGGCAGAAGCAAAGTCCTCAGCTATGTGCAAATCTGTGTGTGCCATAAGCACCACCCATTGTGTTGCTGTTGCAGATTCTTTCCTTCCAGGAGCACAGGAAGGATGCAGGTGCTTCTTGGGGTGAAAGAGGAAAGTCCAGCCACAGAGCCAGGGATGGCTATCTTCCAGTGGGCTCAGCCACCAAGATTTGCATACTGAGTGCTGTGGATTCTGGGTCATTTTGCAGAATGAAGAGCTTGTCAGGCTCTGCCCCCTCTGCCTGCTGGTCACCCAGCCTTAACCTCATTGACTACACAGCAGAGAACCCATTGGGTTGACTACTCTGAATGCAGTGGTGAAATCTTTGGGTTTAGGTTTGGTTCCTCACAGCCCCCAGCACTCTGCTAATTCAGACAGGAGTCTAGAGTCCCCAGTCTAAGAAGAAAGGCTGGTAGCTTGCACCAACAACCCATTTGAAAAGCAAAGGCACCAACAACCCTGTTGAAACAAGGGATGATTCAGATTTAAGAAAAAGTATGTCCAATATATTTAGTCATTACTCACAGTCTTTCCGAGTCCCCTTTGCAGAGAAATAAATATGACAGCAAAAATGAATGAATCTCGTTTGGTGCTATCAGAAGAAAATTCTTGCCAAAGAAAATCACAGATTTAACTTCATTATATTCTCCAGGATTTTTCTATCCAAGTGAACCACCGAAATGAGGCATACAACCTTTGTTGAAACATTAAGGATTGGTGGTAGCATTGTTAGAGTTCAGCTGTTTAGATTCTCAGTCGTGGGAGAGCCAGAACAGATTTGAATACTAGAGAAAGTCTTGTACCTGTACTATTACCTAGGCTCTGATGTGAACTTAAATTATACCTCTGTTACTCAAAGTCACCAATTTTAAGACAGAGGTGCTGAGGCAAGAAAATGAGCATTGCAGTCCCACCCAGAAATAAACCTGGGTTTTTTTCTGTAGACAGAAGTCCTCCCTTCCTGCTGTTTGAAGACTTTGGGTTTCTGTTGCCTCTAAGCACAGACATGTCTGCTCCACCCAGTGACTGTTGGAGATGGGTAGGTGGAGAGCAGACATTGTGTAGATCACACAGCCTTTGGTCCTTTGTGAAGATTTATATGTTTGTGTGTGGGACTTGCTCCCAAGCCACACAGTGCCAGAAGATCTCCTTGTTGTAATTGTCAGTTGACCATGGATTTTCCACATTGCCTGACCTCTGTTTTGCTTATGCCTTTTAAATGCTCAGGCTGTTTTGTTCTCTGGGATGGAATGTTCATTGCCTCTTCTGTAACCCATATTAGTGACATATTTAATCTCCAAGCTATAAGCATGTATACTTATGGTCGGTACCATGACTTTCCCTGAAGAATATCTTATAGTGTATGGCTGCTGTCAAATGGCACCTGCACAACCCTGACACTCTCATTCATGTTAGGATTCTGCTTTCTTTCCCATTTGGTACAATATTGTCATCTCCATGGCAGCACCCAGAATGAGGAGTCTAAGTATAGTCCTGAGACATGACTGGTGCTTGCTCTAAGGACGATCCCATTCAAAAGTCCCTACTTATTCTTTGGGAAAAAAAAAGAAAAAAAAAAAAGAAAAAGGACTTTCTCCATGCCTTGATTTGTAACTTTCAGTATTATTTCAATGGTTTTATAGGATCATTGTTGGCTGTAGCTGAAGCACCAAACCAGCTACTGCCTTCATTAAACAGTAAAACTGAAGTCTCTTGTGGCAGCTACTCCTCCCAGAAAGTCCTAGGGGCCATGAGCATCTGGGAAAAATAAGGAGGCTGGAGGATGCTTGGGTCCTGTGAATCTTTCCAGACGTGGGATGCAGTTCTAAAGCAGTCCACTTGGCGGCGCTTGGTGGCTGTCCAAGGTGCTGAAGGACCAAATGAGGACCCAGAGATGCCAGAGGGCTGGGACCATTGACAGAGTTGTCACAAATCCACTCCTTTTCTATCTTGATTTCTATCATGTTCTCATATTTATTCATGTATCTATTAGGTAGGCAGAAATGCAGAATAACTGTGAGAGGCTGAAAGAGATAGACACACACATGCCACAAGGAGAGAGGGAGAGAGAGAGAAGAGAAAAGAGAGAGAGAGAGAGGGAGAAAGGAGAGAGAGGGAGAGAGAGAAAGAGAGAGTGAGAGGAAGAAGAAGAAGAAGAAGAAGAGGAAGAGGAGGAGAAGAGAAGAGGAGAGGAAATCATCCTTCTACTGGTTCATTCACCTGATGGCCATTAAAACCAGAATCTGGCCTGGAGAAAACTTAGAGCCTGTCACTTTATTTATTTCAGGACAAAGTAGAATAAATGCAGTGATTAATAAAACCTGCTGCACTTAGATTAACAACAGCAGGCTTGTGAAAAAGAAGATGATAAATTTTTGGGTAAGTCAAGAGATTCCATGATTTCTGTAAGTGAAATACTTCAACTTCTTCCTTCTGTGAAGCAGTAATCTAATTTTTCTTCTCTGACATGGCTCCTATTCATGTTCCCTTCTGACCAATGCATATTCATCCGAACAGTCAAGTTTTTCTCTTCCAGAATTTAACAGTTTCAGGTTAACAAGATGATTATGCAAGGTTTCAAGTCACTACCAATGACCTGTTGTTAACCTTTAGCTCCTCCAATAAAAAGTGTAGCTCAATTAGCAAGGAATTTTTGTTTCCTGGCTAGGCAAGCAGTTAATGTGATTAACTTTTAGAAGGTGGACTTTCTAATTGTTTTTTTTTAAATAATACATCTATGTTATTTTTGATGTTTGCATAGTTGAGAGGGTCTTTATTACCCATGAGAGGATGGTCTTTATTACCTCAACTTCCCAAAGGGATGAAAATGTATAAATGGGCAAAGGTAATATAGATGGAGAAGTAGCAAGAAGGAGATGAGATCACCAGCACCTGTCTGTAGCCTTTTCGTGCCTGCACTGCAGCTCACCTGCATCTATTCCCCATGTCTCCCAACTCCTTCCATTACTTAGAAAACTGCAGTTTCTGTATTCTCACTAGTTACGACTGGATCCAACTAAAACTCGACAACATGGTTGTCAGCTACATTCCTCCAGTGACCTTCAGTTAATAAAATTACTATGGCTGAAATTACTACTTCCATCAGGCACCTGATGCCATGAGATTTCTGAGTTTTCCACAGAAAGGCAAGGAAATGGGCTGTATTCAAGTCCCGCCCCAAATTCAAGTGCGTCTAAGCAGGCAACTCTTCTCTGCCTCAGACACGTCCCTATATGCCCCCAGCTGGACCCACACCTTGCTTAGAGCACTTTTGTCACACCTGTGCTCCTTCCTGAGTGTACCTCTGTTTCACCTGCCAGTAACTTCTGCTTCCCTCTGACATTTACCTCCAGCTGTACTTGAATTTCTTCTTGCACTGGGGATGAGAGCTTGGAATCAGCCACCCACAGCAGAGAAGCAGGTGGGAGAAGGAACCTGGGCCATGGCAACCATCCTAGCCCTGAATGGCTCACCCCAGACTCCTTATTCTCAGAGAAAAAAAGCACCCCACTATCTAACTGGGATTCTCTACATAGATTTAAATCGCAGGTAGCTAAGTGACTACTGACCTGAACTAATATGAAGATGGAAATACTTCCAAATGTTGGCTGTTTGGGATTTGCATTGAAATCTACAAGTGAATTTGGTCCATACCTTTCTTCTTCACTGTCTCCATTTTTTTCTTTAAGACTCACTTAGCTCTGTACCATAATTTATGTTTCTGAATAATGGTAGCTTTAAAAAAGGGGTTTAGTGAATCCTAGCCACAGGTTTATCTGGACCTGGAGCTTGATTTAAATCGACTAACTGTAGAGACACTATCCAGGAATCTGAACAGAGTTTGGGTAATGGATGACATTAGGGAATGTACCACAGTGGACTTGGGGTCATTTTTAGAAAGCCCTCATCAGTTATCAAAGTATGAATGGATTCACTGAAGACTAACCCATATGGGAAGAATTGGCCTAGTGGTTAACACAGGCACTGTAAGGTACTGTATCCCATAAAGGAGTAGCTGGGTTTAGATACCTAGACTCTGGCTCCCAATTACAGCCTCCTACTAAGCAGATCTGGAAGGCAGTGGTGATGGAGTAACAAAGAGTGCTGGTTGAGGCAGGAGATGGTCACAGGACCAGGGACAGGGAATATGAGAGAGTTTACACATGGACACTTGTTTTCAACAGTCCCGGGAGGCAATGTTTCCTGTGAGGATGCCAGCTCACTGGTCCACCAAGAAAAGTTGCAGGCTACCATTCTGAACCCAAATGTGAAACACACAGTGTGTGAAGGTGAAAGCTTTTGGGCAGGCAACGGCCTCCAGTTCTGCCTTCTCGGCATCCTGGACTCTCCTCTAACTCTGGTTGACACAGCTCTGGCATACACAGGAGGGCAGTCCTGTCACTGACTATGCCCTCCCACTGAGTCCTTTCTTGTCTTCATTAAAAAAAGATTTGCTTTGAGCTGCTACCACCTCAGGCCAGTTATTCAGGGACACCCCAGACAGACCTCTCCTGTCTGATAATAATGGCTCAAGTAGTGGGGTTCCTGCCAATCACGTGGGGGACCCAGGTGGAGTGCTTGCTACTGGCATCTGCCCTGGGTCTGGGAATTTGGAAAGTTCATTAGCAGATGGAATCTCTCTGTTTCTGCATCTGAAATTAAGAAAAAGAAGAAAAAGATACAAAAAGTGAAAAGGAGAGGAGGAATTGCATTAGGGGAGGAAGAGGGAGGGAATTGCAAGAGATGCTGGGATGAGGCTAATGAATCAAGCAAGATTGAGAAAGTGTTCATTTGTAAAGCTGGTGATTCCTGTATAACATGTATACATGAGGCTAAATGTCTTTGTGACAGTTACAAGTGAAAATTCTTGAAACATTCTCCATTCCTGATGAGAACTCTGCTGAAGTTAGGCTGCAATGAGGGAGTTCATCATCCACAGGCCCACGTGGGCCTAATGGGTTATTGACTTTGTGTGGTAACAAAAGCACTGTGGTTATAAGCTAGGTCAGACACTATTACCTTTAAGTAAAATTTTACAATTAAATACGCAGCACAAAAAGCAAAAGCAGCTCCAAATTACTGATAAGATGACAACTGATTTATGCAAGTCTTACAGAGAATTCAGGTAGAAAAGTTAAATCCAACAAAACTTGAGGAAGCCTATAAACTAATTTTAGCAATCATTTCAGTAACTCTACATCTGTGTAGGTGCACATTTATATACAAATGTAATGCAGCCCATTTACAAATACATATTATACATACATGACGATTTCCCACGTGTTTTTTCATATTTTGGCATGATTTTCATGAGAATTTTGGACTTTAGGAGTGGGCATTTAGAGTAGCTGTAAAAATGCTGCTTACGATGCTCACATTCTCGCATCCCATTTCAGGGTACCTGGGTTTACGTCCCGGCCCAGGCTGTCTATTTCAGAGTGTCTAAGTTCGCGTCCCAGGCCCGGCTTTCCATTGCAGAGTGTCTGGATTTGTTTCCCGGCCCCGGCTTTCCATTGCAGAGCTCCTGGGAAGCAGCAGGTGATGGATCCAGCAGTTGGGCCCTGCCACACACGGGAGGAAGGATTGAGTTCCTGGTTCCTTTCTTTGGGCTTCTTCAAGTCCCAGCAATTGTGAGTATCTGGAGTGCGAGCCAGTGAATGGGACATCTCTGCATGTCTGTTTCTCTGTCTTTAAAGTATATAAAATTATAAAAAGCATAAACATGTCTGAATTGAGATTGTTTTGACACAGGGATGCTGATGAACAGCACAGAAACCTTGCCAACAGAGGATATTGATTCCTTATAAATCAAAGTTAAGCTAACTTCCACCTGCCTATTACACATGAGACAATGTTTAGACTATTATTATTTTTGCTTTCAACCATCACACATATTTTATTTAAAGATTTATGTATTTTATTTGAAATTCAGAGTTACATAGAAAGAGGGAGAAACAGAGAGATGTTCTATTTGCTGGTTCACTCCCCAAATAGCCACAATGGCCAGAGGTGGGCTGGTCTGAGGCCAGGGGCTTCTTCTGGGTCTCCCACATAGGTGTAGGATCCCAAAGCTTTGGGTCATCCTCCACTGCTTTCCTAGGCCATTAGTAGGGAGCTAGATCAGCTGGGACTAGAGCAGGCACTCATATGGGATGCTGGCATTACAAGTGGAGGATTAGTTTATTAGGTCACCATACCGACCCCTGGACTATTTATTTATAATCAGGCTAAATTTTTTTTTTTATATTTGTAAGTAATGTAAACTTCACATTGTAAACTGAAAAGTCATCGCTAAAACACTGTCTTGGCTCTGGGAGGTCGTTCTCTCTAGGTGCAGCTCCTACCTTGGAGGTCACTCCCGTCTCCTGTGCTGGCTCCTTCTCATCCCTTTGTTGTCTATGTTAGGTCTGTTATGGGTCAGTCAGTCCTCTTCCTCTGTTATACCCATTGTCTAGTGATCTCACCGTACATCCCAGGCCAGAGGACTCCCCTGAGCACAGAACTGCACCTGTCCATCTGCCTAAGGGACATTTGGGGGGCATTTGGGGTCTAGCAACATTCCCAAAATCTCATGTGTCTGCTTTTTGCCCATCTTTTGAGATGGCTTTCCTTGGCTTTCCTGGTCTGGGATGATGTCATTCCTCATTTTCCAGCTGTTTGATTCCAAGCACTGGCAGGAGCCTTTGCTTCTTACTTCCCTTGGGACTCATGTCCTGTGTATCAGTGGGATTTCCTTGTTCCACCTGATGCTGTGGCCAGAGCCTGATCACCTTATGCGCGGTCACACCTGGGACTGTTGGTCAGGTGATCAAGAACGCAGGCATGTGCTGGCCTGGATGTTAAGTTGAGGAGGACAGAGGGTGGGAGGAAGTGTTTGTTTTTGAAGATATCTCAAAGTCCAAGGAGAATGTGGCATGCATCAAGTGACTCTTTAATCAAAGCCTTCAGTTTTTTTCCTGCTATACTGCATTGAGAGTGTTTGTGTGTATGGGGTTACTTTAGGCTTTTTTTTTTTTAGACTAAGGAATAAATTTATCTTAGCGATGTTTATTAAAATGTCAGGAGAATACGTGGAGTGCCATATTTAATCCTAGAACTATTAGAATGTAATCACTTGGTTGCATACAGAAAGCTTAGAAACAGGATCCCTGTGGAGGGTGAACTCTAATTGGTCTTGGTGAGTAATAATAGATAAGAAAAACTCAATTCATGCATAAATCCCTCGGCCAAAAGCCATGTGAGAAATTCTCTGAAAAGACAACCAATCTTTTTCCTGGTAAATTTCCTGCATTTTATAGCTTTTCTTTCCCAAAGGGTTCTACCACCAACTTGAACAGTGTATTAATCAAGGTGTTGTGTGTGTGTGTGTGTGTGAGAGAGAGAGAGAGAGAGAGAGAGAGAGAGAGAGAGAGAGAGAGAGAGAGAGAAAGGAAGTGCAAGAACAGATGCCAGCTGTGATAAAATTAAAAAAAGATGGGACCGGGGTGGTACCCAAGTGGCTTAAGTCCTTGCCTTGCATGTGCCAGATCCCATATTGGTGCTGGTTCATATCCCAGCTGCTCCTCTTCCTATCCAGATCCTTGCTTGTGGCCTGGAAAAGCAATAGAGGACGGTCCAAAGCCTTGAGTCCCTGTACCCACATAGGAGACCTGAAAGAAACTCCTGCTCCTGACTTTGGGTTGGCTCAGTTCCAGCCATTGTGGCCATTAGGGGAATCAACCAGTGGATGGAAGATCTTTCTCAATGTTTTTCCTTCCCTCTGCAAATCTTATCTTTCCAATAAAAATAAATAAAAGTCTTAAAAAAAAGAACAAGAAATCAAACCCCAAGATGGGCAGCAGGAGGTTTGTGAAGTGGCTGTATGTCTGTGGTGTGGTCCCATGTGTTTTTGCCTCATTAATACCCACAACCTCCCTGGTTTCCAGCTTCCATGGCACTGTCTGTCCTCTCTGTAAATTTGCTCTTTCAATAAAAATGGCTAAATCTTGAGAAATATACTGAGAATGACTTTCATATCAGCCACTATATGATGATTAGTTAATTAGCTACAAATTCTTTAAGAAATTGAAAATGCTTGCTGTCTTCATTTTTTGTTATGATGGACAATGAATTGCACATCAATGCCTCCATTGAAAATTGCTAGGCATTGGAGCTTGTTGGAGGTGTTACCTCTGAATCCACGTGATATAAGACTGAACCATGTAACCAACATGTTTAGAAAATGCATTAGTTTCAGGAGCATAAAGGAGCACTCCATCTAAGCAGCTGTTGGGAAAGCCTGGCTGGGACTAACAGGGGTAGAGAGCATCAACAATAAGCTGAGGCTCCAGGGAGCATCTGGCATGGAAAGTGTGGTAGGAAGCAGGGCCGGGGAATAACCACACTCCTCATTATGGAGGGAGAAAGGCCTTAACTTGCCCTGCCTTGAAAGAATGCAGCGAAAGAACATTCAAAAGGGAAGACAAATTGCTTGGCTAGGAACACACGTTAGTGCTGACAGACACAACTCCTTCTTATAAATCCTACTCCACTATCTCATGTTTCTATTTATGTCTCTTGTGTGTCACAGCAAGACCATTAGGGAATCAGAGCACAGAGGAAGCCTCCTGGCCTCAACAACAGCCACGGGAACCACATTGAGTGGCTTGTCAGGGTCTGAGATTGTGCACACCCTGCAGACCCAGTCACAGGTGGGAGAGTAGCAGCAAATCAAGTCCTGAGCCATGACAAGAGTAATGGGACATTTCACACACGGAACACCAGACTGATGTCTTTCCTGTGGTCCCTGTGAGACGTCCTCAGTAGGAACCCAGTGCCACGGGGCCTGACATGGACCCCTGGGGACACTGCATGTCTGCTGAGTGACTGAGTTAAAGTAGTCCTGCAATATGTCCACCTCTGCTCCACTTTGTCTGATTTACATGTCCCCAGGGGCACAGCCCATTACCCTGCAGACTTCCCTGTGCAGGAGTCAGTGGCAGTCAAGACACAGCGTGGACATGAGGGTGCCTGCTCAGCTCCTAGGTGAGGAAGGACAACAGCAGGGATTGTCTCAGCTCTTGTGGTCAGTGCTGACTGAATCTTCCTGTCTCTTCTGTATGAACATGATGATGAGAGTGGATGTTTGTGTTTGTGTTTCTCTTCTCAGGTGCCAGATGTGCCGCCATGGTGACACAGACTACATCCACATCAGCACTTGTGGGAGACACAGTCACCATCTAGTGCCAGTTAAGTCAGAGTGTTGCTAACAACAATGCTCTAGCCTGGTATCAGCAGAAACCAGGGCAACCTCCAAAGCGCCTGATCTATAAGGCATCCACTTTAGCACCTGGGGTCCCTGACAGGTTCAAGGGCAGTGGATCTGGGACATCATACACTCTCACCATCAGTGGGGTCAGGCTACAGACGTTGGAACTTAACTACTGTGCTGGGTATTATAGTGATAATACTCACTCAGTGATATAAAACCTTCTGAACAAAACCTCCCAGGAAAGCAGAAGTGTGAGTGTGGGCTGCCCCAGTTACTCCTTCTGCTGTGAGTGATTCTCAGGTACATCCAGGCTGTGAAGTTCCTGGAAGGGTTTGTAAGAATGACCTTTAAAGAAAAAATATGGTTATGCCCAAATGCTATATACGACCACATTCCTTTGTATCTGTACAGCAAAAAATCTGTATTACAGATGTTCCAAGCTAAAATAGCTTAATACAATTTATTACAATATTAGGCGTTGCCTTTGATGTGCTAGGAGTGTAGTAGTAGAAAGGTGATTGAAGTAAAATGGAGCTCTGTGCTCTCCCAGATGTCCCCCAGTCATGGAAGGAATAGGTTGCTGAGCCCTGTGTTCCTCAGCCCTGGAGCTGATGCTCAGTTGCACACAGTCTCACTGGTTTGTAGATCTGCCTGCAGGTGCAGATGAATGGTGTACATAATTCTCCTGACTTTCACGTCCCTCAGAATGTATATTGTGATCCAGAGTCAGGATAGGTGAGTGTGGAGTTCTGGGGTTTGAGCATAGGTCAGATATTTCTAAATGTCCACCTTCCACATGGTCATGCTCATTTCATATTGGAGGCTTTAATCCACAGAACAGGCATCAGCCAGAACCAGACTGATATTAAATCCGTGGTTCCTGCTGCCCCTGCTTGACTTTGTATTGATCCAGATCTGTAATCCAGTCATCTGCAATTTTACTTGCACATACAATTCTCTTAAAACCTTCACAAATCACAGGTGATTTCATTTCAGATTTGTGGGCAGGGACACATCTCACATCCCCGACCTGTTTCTCATCTCCTCTATCCCTTCTCATCCTTTGGACTCAATCCTGTCCTTCCACATTTGTTACAACTTTGTTTTCTTTTCCTATTATGGGAGCAGAGAAGCAAACAAATCAGAACCATTCCTCCACTCACTGTTGAGTTGAGCCCTAGGATTTCACACACCTGGGTTCAAGACCATGTTTCGTGTGAGATGGAAGATTGTAGAGTTTTATTCACTGTTCCTAGTGAAGTCCTCCTGGTCCATACTGCTTTCCCTAGGTCACTAGAAGTTTTGTGACTCTGATTTGGAATTTCTGCTTCAGCTCATTCAAAGACTGGGAAAGGAGGCTAAGGTTTTGCTGAATTTAAAAAATCTTCCTACACCTTAGAAGGAGAAGGCCCAGGTCAGGGGGCTGCTTGGGTAACCTCTGGCTGCTGAACTAGGCCTGGGAAACCTCTCCCACCTGGGTCAGGGTGGCCTGTATACCAATGGTGCTAGGCGATGACCTCAGGTCACACAGGTGAGGGTGAGTGATGACCTGAGGGTTTATGCCTCGTGTGAGGAATTACTTATGAGGGACCTCCAAGGAAAGGCCACTGCACATGTAAGTAAGGGATTGAGTCCAAATGGCTTGGAGGGGAAAACAGGAGGGCCTTTAAGGGTCAGGCCAAAGTAACAGCACATGTGGGAAACTTGAGATTGGGTAGCACCAAGCACCACTCACTGGCACATACTTAAGCTAAGGCTGGGCCTGCTTGGCAGGGCAAGATCACAGTACTCACCAGTGAGAGTCGGAACAGGGGACGAGTGATGTTAGGATGGGCCATGACAACAGCTAGCCTGTGAGAGAATTGAGTCTGGTAGTAGAATCTGTGGGGGATATGTGGACTCACCCCTGTGGAACTGCAATCTCCGCTGGCTCTTCCAAGAGCTGTGGGTAGGAATAGGCCTAACTGGGGAACTAAGGGGACACCCCAGCTGCATCGTGGTTCCCACTGGCAAGGACCCTTCACTGGGATACAGTCCCTGCAGATGAGCACAAGAACCAAGGTAAGGAGCAGCCTGGACCATGCCAGGTTACAGTACCTGCTAGCATACACGTGGGTCAGGTCTGGGGACAGACTAGGCTGAGCTAGTTCTGAACATCTGCTGGCAGATCTGAGAATCAGGACAGGGTGCAAGTGTGTCCAGGTCAGGTTGCAACTCCAGCCAGTTCACACTAGTGCTGGGATGGGGCTCAGGCTGGACTGGGCTAGACTGCAGCACCCACCAGCATGAGCTGGAACAGGGGGCAGGCTAGAATGAGCTATACTGTGCAACACAATAGTGGATGCTGAGGTGAAGTGAGCCACGCCAGCATGGGGTCAGTGGGTGCTGGGATCGTGAGCCCTGGGGGTGGGGAATCTGGCAGGGCACGGGTTACCTTTCCTGCTCCTCAGATCAACCAGGGGATGTTATGAACTGGCCTAGTCTAGTCATTCCTAGACCTGACCCACATGTATGCTTTTGGGTGCTGTAACTTGGCATGGTCTGGATTGCTCCTTGCCTTGCTTCTTGTGCTCACCTGCAGTGACTGAGTCCATGTTCCTCTGTCGGGTCTCCTCCCAGTGGAAGATCTCATGCATACCAATGGGTCCTTGGTCCCATTCTGACTTTGTTACTCTCTTATCCTAGCAGGAATAGTGGCCTTGCTCAACTGGCCCACACCCATTCTGGTTCTTTCTGTTGGGTGTTGCAGCCCAGGCACAACTGGGCTGTGCCCATACATAACTTTCGCATAGTTCAGTAGGAGCCAAGACCTAGCCCAGCCAGTTCTACATCCACCCTGGTTCTCACATGGGTGCTGAAATCGAGCTCGATATGTTGTTACCCAGACCCAGCCCACACCTACACATGGGGAGGCTGTAGCCATGTCCAGCCCAGCCTGCTGCTCCCAATGCTGCTCTTGTCCTTACCAGCGGGAACCACAACTCAGCTGGGACATCTCCTTAGCTCCCCAGCTAGGCCTATTCCTACCCACAGCTCTTGTAAGAGCCAGCGGAGATTGCAGTTCCACAGGGGTGAGTCCACATATCCCCCATAGCTTCTGCTACCAGACTCAGTTCTCTCACAGGCTAGCTATTGTCATGGCCCATCCTAATATCAGCTGTCTCCTGTTCTGACTCACTGGCAGGCCCTGCCTTGGCTTTAGTGTGTGCCAGTGAGTGGTGCTTGGTGCTGATTGATGCTAACTACCCCAGCTAGGTCTTCTATTGGTTCTGGTACTTTGGCCTGACTCTTTTATTTTTTTAAGATTTATTTATTTTTTAGTATGTCAGATATACAGAGAGGAGGAGAGACAGAGAGATCTTCTGTTCGATGATTCACTCACCAAGTGAGTGCAACCGCAGATGATATGCCGATCTGAAGTGAATTGACAGGAACCTCTCCCGGATCTCTTACGTAAGTGCAGGGTCCCAAGGCTTTGGGATGTTCTCGTCTGCTTTTCAAGTAGGGAGCTGGATGTGAAGTGGAGCTGCCGGGATTAGAAATGACACCTATAAGGGATCCCGGTGTGCTCATGGCGATGACTTTAGCTGCTAGGCCACGCCGTCTGGCCCACTTTGGCCTGACTCTTAAAGGCCCTCTTGCTCCCCGTCTAAACCATTTGGGCTCAGTCCTACTTACTTACATGTGCAGTGGCCTTATTCTTGGAAGCCCCTGAGTAGTAGTTCCTCTCCTGGCCATGAACCCTCAGGTCATTGCTTACTACCTTCTGTGCCATTGGCCCTGTGCCCCTGTAAATCCAAACCTCAGCACCTTTGGCACCTAGGCTGGCCAGGCCCTCCAGCAGTGAGCCATGTGGCCTGTCTGAATGCATCTGTGCCGGTCAAAAAGATTCCATACTACGGAGAACCCAAAAGCCTGCTTAGGCTCCCTTCCCCAGGGAGCCATTCCACTCGGCTGTCTATACCTGTGCTGGTTAGAAAGCCACCAGGAAGGGGAGAACTCAAAGTCTGCATATTCCATCTTGAAATGCTGTTTCCTTCTCTCTTCGCTCTTTGTTAGCAGGTTCCCTTGCAAATCACATCTCAGGTTGGCAGCAGGAATTTTGTGATGTGGCTGCACCCCCATGGCAATGATCACCTGTGCTCATGCCTCAGTAATACCCACTACCTCTCTGATTCCCAGGCTCCATGGCACTGAGGTAATGACTTCATTGTCACATTTATTGAGGCAGACTGAGTGATAGGCACAAAAATCAAGAACTGAGATACAGGGGTGCAAATCTGAGTCTATGTTATTGGCACTATATTGACAGACTCCTGTGCAGGGAGAAGGCAAGTGTTCTCACGCTCCTCTGACCCCAGCAAACAGTGGAAGAGGAATGAGTCATTTTCAGTGCATGAGAAGGCCCTGCACAAACAGCAAGTACCCTCCTCTAAGATAGGGAGTCAATAAATTTCATTGCCCTGGGCTGCATTCTCACCTGTTCTCCATGTACCAGGTTGCAGAGATGATGCACTTTGGTCCCAGAGGTAAATACTGCAGCTCAGAGAAACTAACCAGGAGACTTCATATGTGGTTTCTTTTAAATAGTAATGTTCTGGGTGTGAACTCATTTAATGGATCTTGTGGATCCTAACTGAGGTACCTACAGATGAATGAAAACACTGACGGTAGTTGGCGTTAATTGAATTTCACATCAGCAGTCACAGCTTCATGGTGATGAAGTTCAGGAAATGACAGCAAATGGCAGAAAATTGTATTGCAGAAGCTCCAATGTCAAGAAAGGGGCAGCACATTTAGTCCCAGGGCATGAGAGTCCTCCCCTATATTATGGCGCATCCATCTGCAGTAAATTACTTCTCAGTGTTCAGATTGTAACAGTGTCTGAGTGTCAATATACTGTGATTACTAAATATATATGAATTCGTTTCCCTCTTTTCTAAATAGAGTAAATAAAATGATTTCAGACTCAGAAATGACCTAAAATGATAAAGCATGGGAAGAATTTGAGGACAGGCAAAAGATTTGAAAGACTTGCCCTATAGAATGGTACTGCACATTTCTACCAAGGAGTTGTTCTCAGGGAAAATGAATCATAGCCATGCAATACAAGTATTGACACCATCTTGTTCTTGAGGTCATTTATAGTTTGTCAAGTCTCCCCCCCACCCCCAATGCCTTATGTCACATAATGTGTCTAGGGAGGATCATGTTCTATGTAGGTAAATTAGTACATCCAGGGGGTGCCCTGGCTGCCTGGAGACACTTCCCGTGTGCTCAGTTATGAGATGAGCTTGGCTCCTCTGCTTTGCACAAGAATATCACTTCCCCTTCTGCTGATTTGCATGTCCCCCGGACACAGCCCACTGCCCTCCACACTTAAGAGCAGGCTGCTCACAGCCTGTGCAGGAGTCAGTGCCACTCAGGACACAGCATGGACATGAGGGCCCCTGCTCAGCTCCTGGGGCTCCTGCTGCTCTGCCTCCCAGGTGAGGAAGGACAACACCAGGAATTGAATTCTTGCAGTGTGGTCAATGCTGACTGAATATTCTGTCTCTGCTGTATGAACATGATGATGAGAGTGGATGTTTGTGTTTGTGTTTCCCTTCTCAGGTGCCACACGTGCCTTGGTTGTGACCCAGCCTCCAAAGGTGTCTGCAGAGGTGGGAAAGCCAGCCACCATTACTTGCACGACGGGTCAGAGTGTTAGCAGTTATCTATCCTGGTATCAGCAGAAACCATGCGAGACCCCGAAGTCTCCAAAGCTCCTGATCTATAGTGCATCCACTTTAGCCTCTGGGGTCGATTCGAGGTTCAAGGGCAGTGGATCTGGGACATCATTCACTCTCACCATCGACCCTGTGAAGGCTGAGGATGCTGGAATCTACTACTGTTATGCAGCTTATAGTTGTGCTAATGTCACAGTGATACAAGCCTGAACAAAAACCACCCAGGAAAGCAGAAGTGTGAGTTTGGGCTGCACCAAATGCCTGTCTTGATGTCTGTATCTGCTAAGAATCATTCTCAGATGTAGTCAGTCATTCTTCCATGGTCCCTGGAAGGTAGTTAGAAATGTCCCTGAGGCTCCCATGTAGCCTCTGTCTCTTTCTTCCAACTTGGCACCTGCATCATATACATATCTAGGTTTCTACTGATTTAAAGGAAAAGAGTGATTTTGTCTGATGTTACAGCTCAATGTTGCAGCATCCTTTTGGTTGCATGCAGTACAAAGGTAAGCATTGTGGATATTTCAAGCAGAAACATTAAACACAGTTTATTAGAATCTAAGTTACAGACTTTAATGTTCTAGGATATAGATCAGGGACGGTGATCCTAGAAACATGGGATTCTGTGCTTTGCCAGAATCCAGTGCCTCTCTTCCAAGGAGGGAAGAGTCAGCTAAACCTGTGATCCTCAGCCCTGGAGCTGATGCTCTCAGCTGCCCATAGACTGACAGGGGCTCGCTTGTCCTCAGCGTTGTCAATGGGTCTGGCTGCAGGTACAGATGGATGGCCCTGGATTTGTCTTCTGACATTCAAATCTCAGGGCACATGGGTTGTTTGCTTCAAGACACACGGTGAGCTCTTGTGGAGATCTGGAATTTTAACTCAGATTGTTATATGTTTAATTTTTTTTTTCATTTTTTTAAGTTATTTTTTTAAATAATCTTACTTAGTTGATTATGATACAAAGGGTCAAGGGCTACATGGTGAAAGTGGGTAAAACCATTGTTTCCACACTAATATTTTTTCCTTGTATCTGGGGTCAGGGAAGAAATAAAGGGAAATGCCCCACTCAGCGTCCCTTTCTCCTAGATCCCCAATATGAGGTGCGCTCCAAGGGTCCTGCTCAAGCAGTTTTGATAGTTCAACAGTTCTGGATTGCTGCCAATCTCACCGTTCCATTCGCAATGAAACCTATTCAGAGTCCCCTGGCTGACACAGACTCTTCATGGTTGGGGTTCTGACATCAGCAGTTCAGTTGTAGTGATCACCAAAGAAACTTCATTTGAGATGTTCCTAGAGCTGATTTTTGCCTGTGTTTGCTAGTACATGGTCCAGCACCGTCCGTCACACCAGTCAGTTCATGAACATGCTGGTTGTTGTGATTGCTGCATCCGTTCTGTTTCCAGCCTGTCTTCCATGCGAACCAACGGGTGTTTAGTCCAGCTCTATCCTACCCACTTCATACTTGGTCGTCACGCAGACCTGTGGGAGCTGCAGCCTATTTAGGGTGACTCCCCAAAACCCCCACCAGGCCTGCCCCGTATCCTGGTTCCCATGTTTGCCGGTATGTACCCGCAGACTGGTCTAGTCTGTCCCACATTCCATTTAGCTCTTGTACATTTCAATGGGCACTGAAGCCTAGTTCGACCCAACCTGCCCTACTCTCCAGCCCACACACTGGTAGATGCCTTTCTGCCTAGCCATGCCTGCCCCGATCCTGGTTTTTGTGCTCCAGTGAGAGTGGTAACCCTGAGGGAGGTGCCCACTATCTCCCTAATAGGCCACACCCACCCCCAAATTATGTACTCTCCAGATGGTTCTGGCATTTGACTTGGCAGAATTAGCTCCTAGTGCTGTTCTCTGCCAGCCGATGCTGTAGCTAAGCCCAACCGATCCTCACCCACTCTAATTTTTGCTTGCACCAGTTGGGACAGTCAGCCCACCCTGGCCCTTCCCTTATCTATCTCACAAGAGGCCCACAGATGTTATAGCTCTGCCTAGTCTGGTCTGATCCCCCATCCCAGCTCATGCTTTCCATTGGAAGTAGTTGTTCAGCAGAGGAGCCCACATTTCCCTGTCGGCTTTGCCTCCTCCCCGCCAGTTTTCTCATGTGCTGTTTGAGCGCTGCAACTACATCTGGTATGGCTCATCTCACCTTGGCATTCCTTAATGTGTACTGGTATGTGTCGCAACTGAACCTGGCCCAACTTACTCTGTGTTCTGGTGCTCGGATTCGCCAGTGGGTTATGTAAATGGGTTTAGTCTGGTCTGCCCCCAACCAATGCTAAGTGTGTGCCAGGGGGATAATTTCCATAGCATGTTCTGGGCTGTTTCCTATCGTGCTTCTTGTGCTTACTTGCAGGGACTGTGTCCTGCCAGAGAAGTTGCCCAGGCTCCTCCATCAGAACCTCTCCCAGTGCCAGATTTTGCGCATACCAGTGGGTCCATGAGCTAGTCCTACTGAGTTAACCACCTGTCCTAGCAGGAACAATGCCTTTTCCTGACTGGCCTTCAACCCAAAATGGTTCTTACTGTTGGATGTGTCAACCCAGCTGCGGCTCATCCATACCCACATGTAGCTCATACATGGTAAAGTAAGGGCTGAGACCTAGCCTAGTCCGTCACACATCTACCCTAGTCTACCAGAGCACAAGATGGTGCTGCAGTCTAGGCCTGTTTGGTGCTTCCAGTCCCAATCTACACTTGTGCCAGGGGAGACTACAACTGTATCTTGATTAGAACACAGCCCCCATTCCAGCCCATGAGCTCCTTGGTGGGAACCTCAACCCAGCTAGGGTGTCCCCTTAGCTCCCCAACTGGGCCTATTCCTGGCCATAGATCAAGCGCAGGCCAGTGGTTGCTCTGACTCAGCTTGGCAGAGCCCCTCACCTGTCTTGGCCCCTGCTTTAGATGCTGTGGCTTAGCGTCCCTGACTCACACATATCAGTAGGTGCAAGGGCCTACTTGACATGACCTATGCTCCAACCTGATTTCTGTTGTTTCTTGTGAGTTAAGGTTTGTTCGGCCCTGCCCATTCTGCCCCCTTCCCGTTGTAGCCCGGCCCACCCCACATCCTGTTTTAGGATGAACACTCGGGTGCTGCTGCCTTGACCTGCCCAGGCTGTTGTGGGTTCCTTTACCCGTGAATGATGCAGGTGCCATGGTCACACCTAGCTTAGTCCATCACAACCCCAGCTGGCGTGCTAACCAGGGGGACTTGTATTACCACAGGGTTGGGCCCACACAACCCCACAGAGTCTACCCCAGGCCAAGTTCTCTTGCGTGCTGGATAGTGTCTTGACCCTGCCAAATGTGACCACTCCACCACACAGTTGACAATGGTACCTAACCCTGCCAAACAGGCCCCCATCCATGGCTTTGGTGTGGACTGGTGTGTGGCCATCAGTGATGCTCTATGCTACCAGCCGATTTCTGGATTCCTAATTGGGCTGGTGAGTCAGTCTAACCCAAATTACCTTTTGGATACTTCCCTCCAAACCACCTGGTCTCAGTCCCCATGCATGCCTAAAACTTTCATGACCCTGTCACTGCGAATCATCCAATATTCACCTCTCACTCACACTAAAACTGGCCTTAATCATGGGTGTCCCCAGGCAGCAACTACACATTTTAAAAACCACAGAGTTTGCTGCCGGGTGGCCAGCAGGTAAAGCCTGGCACCACTTGATGCACTGGCCGCCCAAGGCCGAGGAATCCTTCACTGTCTTGCGGCAGTGTCTTTGGCTTGAGTCCCCAGCATTGGGTCCGACCCGGCAGGGGCACCCCCAATAGCCGCCACACTGCAGGGAGCAGCAGTTGCCCCCAAGCCCAAGGCCCGAACCCCTCCCAAACTCACCCAGCCACAAGATTTTAGTGGCAGGGCAGAGCTGGAATATTAATCATTTCCCAAATTCCCTCATGGTGTACTTACACTTAGGGAAGAGCTCTCGGGTCCTGGGGGAAGCCGAGGACTTGTTCACTGCCTTCTGGCAGTGTCTTTGGCTTGAGTCCCAAGCATTGGTAGGGGCACCCTCACAGCCGCCACACAGCAGGGAGGAGCAATTGCCCCCCCCATGTTTAAAATTTTAAGTCACATGTTCACCTTATATTGGAGGCTGTAACTAGAGACAGCTCAGAGGAAAACCAAGGTGATGTAAATCCAAGTCTCACACTGACATGCTTGACAACATGTTGATCTGAATCTTCAATCGTGCCTTCTCAGCAATTTAGCCTGAACGTATCAGCTATTTCAAAACCACCACAGAGCATTTCAGATTTATAGGAAAGAAGTATCTCCCATCCCTTATCCTTCATCTGCTCAGTCCCTTCTCATCCCTTGGACTCAGCTCTGTCCTCTCACATTCTCTGTCAACTTATTTTCTCTGCCTATTATGGAAGCAGAGAAGCAAACAAATCAGTACCTCTTCCTCCACTCACACTCTGATACCTGAGCCCTAGGCTTTCACACAACTTGTTTGGCAAGAGATCTGCAAGATAGTTCACTGAAGAGATTTTCCCTTTAAGAGGAATTTGTGCTCCCATCTTATAATCAACTATCGTCTAATTTTGCAAAATTCACATGAAATGAGAACAAAGTGACATTTAAGGATCTCAGAGATTAGTCATTTATAGTGGGGAAGGTGAAAGAAATTATCTGCATTGGTGTAGCTCAAGATATGATTTATGTATTATCATAATGTGTATATTGTCAAATTAAACACTGTGCTGTCATGCAGTTGAGGAGGTCATAGGCCTCAATGGGATGAAACCAAGGAGGCAGCAGGGCTGTGTTCCTTCTGGAAGCTCAAGAGGGGATGATCCAAGTCCCTGTTCTTGCAGCGTCAGGATGCCCCACGTGTCCTGCTCTGTGGACCTCCCATACCCTCACTCTTAACTACCTTCTCCACTGTCACACCTCCTCTTTGAACTAGACCCACCATTCTATTCTAAGGAGGAATATCATATTATATTATATTACATTATATTTATTACTCTCAAATGGTTCATGATACTCTCTCCAGTAGAGTCATTGGATAAGCAACGTGCCAAGTCCTTTTGTTATTTAAAGTAACATTCCTGGAGCAGAGCTGTGTTTCCAATTCTGAAACAAAGAGTATCAGGCAAAACAATGTGAATTTAGATTAGGAGACAGGGAGAAGAAGAGGCTGTTTGGAGGGCAAAGGAGTAACAGAAGGAAAAGTGCTTGAAAATCCAGTGCTGTGGTTAAATCTGGTGATGTACCAAGACCTGACATGAATTCACCCAAATATGTGCTGAAACAATTAGAATTTGTCCACCAGTGTCGCAGTCTATTTTGACAGTATATTTACATTGGAGTGGAGGAGTAATGAGGTAGGAAAGTGAAACAGAGAAAACAGACGGGAAAGGTTCCTAAGTCAGTAAATTGTAGCTGAGGATTAGGAGATGTTAGCCCACATGGAATACAGGAATTAGCCCAGGGTTGAGTCCTCTGAGAGCTGAGGGAGCTGGGATGCTTAGCACCTACCTCCTCCTGCTCTCAGGCACAGAGGGTTCCCTGAGGGCTGCTCATCCCAGGCCCTGTGCTCTGCACATGTGCAGGTGGAGCTTTCTGCCCAGCTTGGAGAGCTCAGTGCGGTTCAGATAGGAGTGGAGGGAGTCAGCAGAGGGAGAGTGAAGGAGAGAGAATGGGGTGGTCCTACCATTCTACTCAATAAATGATGTGGAGGAATCCAACATGAGGGGAAGGTTATGGGAGGGGTGGTGGGAATCCCAGTACCTATAAAACTGTGTCACATAATACAATGTAATTAATTAAAAAATAAGTGGCACCCATTTGGGATCACAGCTTGTGCAAGGTGAGGACTTTAACCACTAGGCTACCCCTCAATTACTAATTTTTTAAAATATTTTTTACAGGACTGTAGTGTTGGCATAGCAGGTTATTACTTCTAAGCAGGCTAGAATCCAGGTGCTCCACTTTTGATCCAGTTCCAAGCTTATAGACTGGGAATACAGTGGAAGATGGACAAAACCTAGTTTTACTGCACTCATATAGAAGACCTGGAATGATTCCTTGTCTCCAACTTATATATCAGCCCATCCCTTTTCATTGTGATCATTTGGAAAGTGACTCTGTAGAGGAAATCTTTAGTTCTCCCTCTCTCCTTAACTTGACTCTGAAGTACAAAAAAATCAATATTTAATTTTTTTTACCTTGAAATTCATCTATACAAAGGGAACTTATTTAGTATAGTTTTTTGATTATTGTTATCCTACCTACTCTACCCTGCCATCCATATCTCCTTCCTTTGTTAATTTCCTTTAATTTTTGTAGTGGCATACTGTTTTAATAATATATATATATTATTATTATTATTATTAATTACATTGCATTATGTGACAGTTTCATAGGCTCTGGGGATCCCCCAACCCCTCCCTGTACCCTCCCCCCTGGTGGATTCCTCCACCTTGTTGCATAATCACAGTTCAAGTTCAGTTGAGATTCTTTCATTGCAAGCATATACCAAGCATAGAGTCCAGCATCTTATTGTCCAGGAAAATTCAATGGTTTCTTGGGGAGACCTTCTCTGGTCTGAAGGCAGAGCTGGCAGAATATCATCCTGATCAACTAAAAGCCACAACATAACATCAATGACAATTTATAATGTTATGGAATTAATTGACATAGTATTGAGTAACCAATATGTTAAAAACAATGCAAGTTCTTAACCACATCCTGTGACTACTTCATTGACATTTCAATTTTAGTTTATACACAGAACTGGCTGCTATGCCCCTTAAAATGGCTATAGGGTACTATTCAGCCATCTCATGTTGATTTTCATTATAATATTTAGCATTTTATAGCGTTGAAGCATAATTTTGCTGAACCTGGCTTTTTTTTTTCGGGTAGTCTAATCTGGTTTATAACTCTAACAAGACATATGTCAACAGTTTAGGTGCAGAACAATTTTAGGAGGGGTGTGCAGAGAAATCTTCAACACCTTAGTGAGGAATAATTAATTTATCTTTGTGTCTTACCTAGTAAGGTATGTGTGAGTCCATGCTGACCATTTCCTGTCTGTTTCTCAGCTTTCCTTGTTGTTCTCTGCTTATCTATTCTAATTTGTGTGTGTGTGTGTGTGTGTGTTTTGGGGGGGCCGGGGCGACCCTGATGGTCATTGCAAGAGAGGGTGGGGATCCAAAGTTGGAACTAAGTAAGGACCGGAGAAAACTCCTCTCCCTAGTCCCAAAGGAAGTTTATTGTTCTGTTTCTGTGGAGTGCTCAGGGTTCCTGGCTGTTGTTCCGATGACCTTGGATCCTGTGAGGAAGGATTTGGGCTTCTTTCATCCCATGTGGTAGATCCAAATGGGGGTGGGTGACCTCAGAGTTCTAGGCCTCCGAAGGCACTCCAGTTCCTCGTGGTCTCTTTGGCAGTTGGGATGTAGTCCTTGATGCCTATTCTGATAGTCCTTGGTGAGGATACGAGAGTCTCCAGGGTTGGGATACAAGCCTCCTCCTGTCCCCCTGCTCTGTAGTGGCATACTTTGAATTTAATATGTATTACCAATATTATTCTTCCTCTAAATAAAAAATTCAGTAAATGCAAAGTAAAATTCTGCTGTTCAAGAACAGCACCCACCAGCATGCTTGTGGGCTGGATAGTAGGGCAGGTTGGGTTAAACTAGGCTTCAATGCCCATTGAAATGTACGAGAGCTAAATGGAATGTGGGACAGACTAGACCGGTCTGCTGTACATACCGGCAAACATGGGAACCAGGGTAGGGGGCAGGCCTGGTGGGGGTTTTGGGGAGTCACCCTAAATAGGCTGCAGCTCCCACTGGTCTGCGTGACGACCAAGTATGAAGTGGGTAGGATAGAGCTAGACTACAACACCCATTGGTTCGCATGGAAGACAAGGCTGGAAATAGAACTGACTCAGCAATTGCAATGACCAGCATGTGCATAAGTTGATTGAGGCAATGGACTGTGCCAGACCTTGTACTGGCAAGCACACGCAAGAATCAGCTCTAGGAACATCTCAAATGAAGTTTCTTTGGTGATCACTACAACTGAATTGCTGATCTCAGAACCCCAACCATGAAGAGACTATGTTAGTCAGTGGATTCTGAAGAGATGTCATCACGCTTGGAATGGCGAGATTGGCAGCAATTCAGAACTGTTGAATTATCAAAACTGCATGAGCAGGAACCTCGGATCATGCCCCATGTTGGGGACCTGGGATGGGAGGGAGGCTGGGTAGGGCTTTTCCCTTTATTTCTCCCCTACCCCGTATACAGAAAAAAAAAAAATAGTAATGTGGAAACAATGGTTTTACCCATTTTCCTGTAGCCCTTGACCCTTTGTGTCCTAATCAACTATATAAATATGATTAAAATAAAAGAATTAAAAAAAAAATTCTGCTGTTTTTAGGAGGGTAGACCAGGTCTGTAAGTCTCAAATTCTCCCTAATCCCCCATTCACTACCAGATCTAAGGTGTAATGGCTCCCCCTGGAGGTCATGAAGGGAAGTCATTTCAGCTTTCAATCTGGTAGAGCAGTCAATTCAAAATCAAACAGAACATTCTCATAGATTTGCATCAATAATAGTATCATTGGTTGCAAATAAACAACAGTATTATAGTCTCCCTTAGATGTTGAATATCTTGAAAATCAAATGGAATACTTTATTTCATACATCTTTCATTTTTGCTGCCAGCACAGATAATAAAGACAACGCATGTGCTGCCTCTGCTCCCACCCTACTCTGTGTGAGGGACCTCCTCTGCAGCAATGCCATTGCAGGGGCCAGTGGGCAGTGTGTGTCCTCATCCACCTAGTGCATCCTCCTGTGGCAGGATGGACAGGGGAGGGGCAGTGGAAGAAGGAATGGAGCAGGGCTGTTCCACTCCTATGCTTCCTGAAAAATGAACCGAGAGTCAGGCTCATTAATGGTGCAACATACAAGTTGTCCTCTCACTGACAAAAGAGCGTTTAAAATGTCTCTAGTTGCTACACATGAAACCAGCTGACCTGCAGGTCAGTAACAGGAATCAGTGCTCTAACCCCAGATGTCTAAAATGCAGAGCTCATTTATTTTTTTCCAGGATGTCTCTTTTTGTGTTTCGCATTTACCTTTTGTAAAATTTTTCTTCCTGGCTACTCTCTTTTTTCAACATATTTATTTATTTACCTATACTAAAGACAGAGTATTATAGAGACAGAGAGACCGGAGTTTATTTCCCAGATGACTATGGCAGCTAGGACTGGGCCAGGACAAACCATTCTGGATCCATCCTGGGATCCAAGTGTGTGATAGAGACCCAAATACCTGGGTAACCATCTGCTGCTCTGGTCACATTAGTGAGGATCTAGATCCAATGTGAAGGAATATGATCTCAATTGATTCCCTGATTGATATGAGGTACGGATGTCACCAGCAACTTGACTCACTGTGCCTCAACACTGGCGCTGATCCGATAGTCTCTGATTTGGCAGCAAAACTGGTGATTGTGACATTAACATGTGAATGTTGAGGGGACATAATTAATCCCATCCCTGCAGTTATATCCAGAAATGGTGCTCTGTTTTCTATGAATGTTGTTGGGTGGGGCATGGTATAAATTGGCCCCTTTAGGTGATGTCAGTTTCTATTTGGAGTGAGGCTGTGTCTGCCACAGCCCCAACACCCAGTGAATCAACAGTCTCGGCATTCCCATATGAGGACAGCTGCTTTGCCCCAGCATAGCTTGCTTACTGTTTGTTGGCCTTCTGCCTTGCTGCTTCCTGCTTCTGCTTTTGCCTGGTCTGGCCCTCTATGTCCTAAAATCAGCCACTGATACCAGAGGAACCGAAAGAGATTTGGTGATAGAACAGTAGGCATGTTCAGAAATAATAGTGGATGCTGGGGTAAAAGGAACATTCCATCTAGACAGAGCTGTTGGGCAGGTGCCACTATCCAGGTGATTGAGAGCATCAGTCAGAAGCTGAGGCTCTGGGAACATCTGGCTTGGAGTGTGTGGTAGGAAGCAGAGCTGGGAAGGTGACCACACCCCTCATTTAGGGAGGGAGAAAACACTTGACTGCCTCATCTTGAAGGAAGGAGGGGACAGAGCATTCAAATGAGGAGTCAGTTGCTTAGCTATGGACAGATGTTAGTGCTCATAGATACAGCTCCTCCATAACGATTCTATTTCCTCACCTCATGTTTCTTATTTATTGCTCTAATAATTTACACCAAGAGCATTGGGGAACCAGAGCAAAGTGTAAGCCTCCCAGGCTTCAATGATAGTTATGGAAGCCACACTGAGGAGGTTGTCTTCGTTCTTGTCTTGTGCAGACTTGTCATAGATTTGATACTGGTAGCAAAGCAAGCCCTGAGCCATGAGACAAGCAATAAGATATTTCATACATGGAATACCAGACTGATGTCTCATGTGGCCCAAGGGTATAGTTGTTCTTGGTGGGAAAACCTGTATCTGTGGCACTGGATCTTATATGGTCCCCCAGGGGGCATTGCACATCTGCTGAGGTATTCACTTAAGACAATCCTGCAATGGGATCTAGTTCTGTAGCACAGCTGATATTTTGCATGTGCCCAGACACAGCCCACTGCCCTGCACACTTATGAGCAGGTGATCACAGCCTGTGCAGGAGTCGTGCCACTGAAGACACAGCATGGACATGAGTGTGCCTGCTCAGCTCCTGGGGCTCCTGCTGCTCTGACTACTAGGTGAGGAAGGACAACACCAGGAATTTACTGAGCCAGTATGCTCAGTTCTGACTGAAACATTTTGTCTCTCTTGTAATGACATGATGATGAGAGTGTATGTTTGTGTTTCCCTACTCAGGTGCCAAATGTGACTTAGTGGTGACACAGACACCTTCCACAGTGTCTACAAATGTGGGAGTCATAGCCATCGATTGCAAGACGAGTCAGAGCACTAGCAATTTGTTATCCTGGTATCAGCAGGAACCAGGGCAAACTCCAAAACACCTGATCTATCATGCATCCAGTTTAGCCTCTGGGGTCCCTTCATTGTTCAAGGGCAGTGGATCTGGGACATCATTCACTCTCACCATCAGCGGGGTGCAGCCTGAAGATATTGTCACTTATTACTGTCAAACAGAGTAGCAGTTACCCTCCCAAAGTATTACAAGCCTGATCGAATGTCACTCAGGAAAGCAGAAATATATATCTGTGTTCCCCATTCTGCTCCTACTTTGGGTCTCTATTTGATAATGGAGTTATTCTCAGGGCTATTAATGCTTGAAGCTCCTTGGAAGGTTTGAGGGAGGGCAATGCGGCTCCTGTGCAGCCTCTCTCTGTTTTGATCTCCTTGACAATGGCAGGACAGACATGACTAATCCTCCACTGCTTTAAAGGTAAGTAAATAGTATGACCACTGCATGTGACAAAATCTTTATTGGTAATAGAGCAAGAATGTATGTTTTGTAGATATTCCAAACAGTAACATAGCTTCATATAATTTATTAGGACTCCAGATTTCAGGCTCCAAGACCTGTGGGGGTTAGGGATGGTGAGTGTAGAAAAGTGGGACTCTATGCTTTCCAACAACAAATGTCCCTCTGACAAAAAAGGAACAGGCTGCTGATCCCTGTGGTTCTTTGCCCTGGAGCGGAATCTCCCAGCTGCTGTGCTACCTACAGTGAATTCCCCAATCCTCACGTTGTCCATGGGTGTGCCTGCAGGTGCAGATGGATGGTACAAAATTATTTTCTGTGGATTTTCACTCTCAGGGCTTGTTTGTTTTTGCATGAAGACTCGTGGTGAACAAGTGTGGACATATGAGATTTGAACCCAGGCCAATATATTGTTAAATGTCTCCTTGCACATAGCCACATTCACTCCATATTTGAGATTGTCATCTACAGTAAAGGCACAAGACAAATTCAGAAGGAAGTGAATCTATGGCTCCTGCTACCCCTGTATTGTTCGTCTTGACTTGCATCTTAAAGCCAGCCCTCTCTGCACTGTTGCCTGACACAGACAACTCTCTCAAATCCTTCACACACCACAGGTGCTGTCAGTTGTGATTGTGGGCATTGGGACATCTCTCATCACCGACTCTTCCCTCGTCTGCTGTGTCCCTTCCCATCCTTAGGACTCTGTGCCATCGTCTCATATTCTCTGTCATTGTGTCTTTACCCACCTTATGGAAACAGATACACACACAAATCAACCTCCTCTTTGAAGCTGATCCTCAGGCTTTACATTCCTGGCTGACAAGAGATCACTAAGGTATTCCCTTAAGGGATTCTCCATCTAAGAGGAATTTGTGCTCCTTCCTTTATAAATAAGTATTCTTGGGCCCGGTGTGGTGGTGTAGCAACGAATGTCCTTGCCTTGAACGCCCCAGGATCCCATATGAGCATCTGTTCTAATCCCTGGCAGCCCTGCTTCCCATCCAGCTCCCTGCTTGTGGCTTGGGAAAGCAGTCGAGGAAGGCCCAAAGCCTTGGGATCCTGCACCTACATGGGAGACAAGGAAGAAGCTCCTGGCCCCTGGCTTTGGATCGGCGCAGTATCGGCTGTTGCAGTCACTCGGGGAGTAAATTGTCTGAAGAAGATCTTCCTCTTTGTCTCTCCTTCTCCCTATATATCTGACTTTGCAATAAAACTAAATAAATCTTTTTAAAAAAAGTACTCTCTGTGCACTGTTATAACTGTCACCAAATGAGAACAAAATGACATTTGAGGATCTTACAGGACAGACACTCACTCACAGATATGAAAGACATTATGTGCATTTGTATTAGCTTGGCAATGATTACTGTATTAAATTATTGCAATTTTAAATGCTAAATCTCAGTGACATGTTGTCATCCCAGTTGAGGAGGTCAGAGGCCTCACTGGGATGAAACCAAGGAGGCAGCAGGGCTGTGTTCCTTCCAGCAGCTCCAAGGGGGAGGATCCAAATCGTTTCTTGCAGCTCCAGAGTGCCACTATTCTGAATAATCTTGATTCCAGTCATTAGCTAGTCAATCTGCCAAAAACCTTCTGATATTTGTTGTAGCAGTCCAATGTTCCAGAACTTAGTACTTGTATGTCTGATTTTGGGGTGTTATTCTGCCTTCCTTATATATCCTTACCATGCATTTACTGCCTTCTGCTAAATCAGAATTCAAAATCACAAGGAAGTTCTATGGAGCACAGAGCTGGAGGATATCTGAAATCAAATCCCTCACTGTCTGTGGGGGTTGTATTTGCTGCTTCTAATGGAGTGTTCTGTCTACAATACAGGACAAGAGCCACTTTGGCTTTGTGATAAATATGGAATGTCTGTTAGAGCAGACTAATGGACCGAATAAAGAAATTAAATTTTTAAATTTTCTTAACCTTCCTACCACTTAGAGGGAGACCTGACATGAATTCACCCAAATATGTGCTGAAACAATTAGAATTTGTCCACCAGTGTCGCAGTCTATTTTGACAGTATATTTACATTGGAGTGGAGGAGTAATGAGGTAGGAAAGTGAAACAGAGAAAACAGACGGGAAAGGTTCCTAAGTCAGTAAATTGTAGCTGAGGATTAGGAGATGTTAGCCCACATGGAATACAGGAATTAGCCCAGGGTTGAGTCCTCTGAGAGCTGAGGGAGCTGGGATGCTTAGCACCTACCTCCTCCTGCTCTCAGGCACAGAGGGTTCCCTGAGGGCTGCTCATCCCAGGCCCTGTGCTCTGCACATGTGCAGGTGGAGCTTTCTGCCCAGCTTGGAGAGCTCAGTGCGGTTCAGATAGGAGTGGAGGGAGTCAGCAGAGGGAGAGTGAAGGAGAGAGAATGGGGTGGTCCTACCATTCTACTCAATAAATGATGTGTATATTCCAGCTGGAATGGCATTTTTCCTCTTTCTGATCTTGGCAGGTTTTTTCTTTGGTATCAGGTTCCCTTCAAATCAGACCCCAGTGTGTGGCAGGAGTTTGTGAGGTGATTGCAGCCCTCTTGGTCACCTGTGCTTGTGCCTCAGTAATACCTAGCAGTTCACTGGTCTCCAGAATCTTAGGTACTGAGATGGTGACTTCCTTTTCCCATTCTAGTGATGCAGACTGGGTGACTGGCACAAAGATCAAGATGTGAGATATGAATGTGCAAATCTGGGTCCAAAATGTATTGGAACCTAACATATTGCTCTATGCTGTTGTCATTAGCTTGAGAAAGAGGAGACTACTGCGGAAGGAGAAGGTGAGTGCTCCCACTCTTGCCTTCAACTCCAGTAGAGAGTAGAAGAGGAGTGAGGCATTGGATGTTAATTTGAGGAGGGCCGAAGGTGGGAGGAAGTGTTTGTTTTTGAAGATATCTCAAAGTCCAAGGAGAATGTGGCATGCATCAAGTGACTCTTTAATCAAAGCCTTCAGTTTTTTTCCTGCTATACTGCATTGAGAGTGTTTGTGTGTATGGGGTTACTTTAGGCTTTTTTTTTTTAGACTAAGGAATAAATTTATCTTAGCGATGTTTATTAAATGTCAGGAGAATACGTGGAGTGCCATATTTAATTCTAGAACTATTAGAATGTAATCACTTGGTTGCATACAGAAAGCTTAGAAACAGGATCCCTGTGGAGGGTGAACTCTAATTGGTCTTGGTGAGTAATAATAGATAAGGAAAACTCAATTCATGCATAAATCCCTCGGCCAAAAGCCATGTGAGAAATTCTCTGAAAAGACAACCAATCTTTTTCCTGGTAAATTTCCTGCATTTTATAGCTTTTCTTTCCCAAAGGGTTCTACCACCAACTTGAACAGTGTATTAATCAAGGTGTTGTGTGTGTGTGTGTGACAGAGAGAGAGAGAGAGAGAGAGAGAGAGAGAGAAAGGAAGTGCAAGAACAGATGCCAGCTGTGATAAAATTAAAAAAAAGATGGGACCGGGGTGGTACCCAAGTGGCTTAAGTCCTTGCCTTGCATGTGCCAGATCCCATATTGGTGCTGGTTCATATCCCAGCTGCTCCTCTTCCTATCCAGATCCTTGCTTGTGGCCTGGAAAAGCAATAGAGGACGGTCCAAAGCCTTGAGTCCCTGTACCCACATAGGAGACCTGAAAGAAACTCCTGCTCCTGACTTTGGGTTGGCTCAGTTCCAGCCATTGTGGCCATTAGGGGAATCAACCAGTGGATGGAAGATCTTTCTCAATGTTTTTCCTTCCCTCTGCAAATCTTATCTTTCCAATAAAAATAAATAAAAGTCTTAAAAAAAAGAACAAGAAATCAAACCCCAAGATGGGCAGCAGGAGGTTTGTGAAGTGGCTGTACGTCTGTGGTGTGGTCCCATGTGTTTTTGCCTCATTAATACCCACAACCTCCCTGGTTTCCAGCTTCCATGGCACTGTCTGTCCTCTCTGTAAATTTGCTCTTTCAATAAAAATGGCTAAATCTTGAGAAATATACTGAGAATGACTTTCATATCAGCCACTATTTGATGATTAAATTAGCATCGAGTTCGTTAAGAAATTGAAAATGCTTGAAGTAATCCAGATGGCGCTATAGGTTAAGGACATGTTTAAATGGATGGAGAAACATTTAATCAGGATGAAGTAGAGAGGACATGTTTCAGGAAATACGAAAGAACAGAATAACAGCAGAGAGGTACCTGGAGACTGACAGACACAGCAAAGAAGTAGACACAGCGGTGTGGTGTTGCAGTGACTGATATTCCAGCGGCATTCAGCTAACAGCGATCTGAACTCTACCAGCAGCTGGAACTCCACCAGCAACCAGGTGGGAAGAGAGTTTCACTGGGAGCTTGGGAAGTGAATCCAGACAAAGAACTCTCCATCCTGCTGGTCCATTTGATTTGAACTGGAGCAGAGACAGAGCAGTAGATCCCAGACAGGCAGTGTGAGAACAGGTTGGATTTTACAGTCCAGTAAGCCCCTAAAGCTGAATTGGGTGCCATTTTGTGTAAGGAGGAAAGGGCAAGGAAAAGGACTGAGCATGCACTGGGCTGGGAGTGAGCTCATTTCTGACTAGGTGAACTGCAAGAACGTGGCATTCTACAGGTTCTATCCAAGACAGGTCTGGGTAGTCCTCAGATCTGATGGCCAGCAGATCAAGAACTGTAATGGTGGTACATCAGGCACCATTTTGTGCACCTTGGCAGTAGCTTTGGGACTGCAGGGGACAACAGTGAACTGTGCCTGTGCTGAGCTCGTGAGAAATCACTGAGTTCAGTGGTTTGCACTGGTCACCTAGGAAAATAATATGGACGGTGGCATTGTAACAGTCAAAACAGATCAGCGTGGCACCCAGACCTAGCGTCCAACAGGTTCAGACAAGATCAGCGCCACCAACAACCTAATTATATAGGACACCTGGAGTCTCTCTAGTCCTGAGACCTGCTCCAACCGAAAGTGGGAGAAAGGTTGCAGAGACAACGGTGCAGCCTCAGCATGGTATCACAGGAGGTCTCCTGAGTGGTGAGCCAGGAGCTGGGGCTACAGAGAACATCGTGGAAATCTAACATAAGAACCAAGACCTGGAACTCGCTGGAGGTTGTGGCACAAGTGGCTGCAAGCAAAAAGTTGTGTACCAACCACAATAAGTAAAATTGCATTGTAGACCTGTGGGTCACACAGCTTAGAGACCTGCCCCAAGGAGAAGATTCTGCTAACCAGAAGTACAATGATCAAGAGTAAAAGAAGAGACAAAGGCACAATGAATATTACTGAAGACTGACCTGCAAAGGAGCAAAACCCTATGCCAACCTCAGAGTTAACTGAGGAAGACATCGAGAAAATGGGAGACACAGAATCCATAAAACTCATTTTAAAGATTCTGACCAAAAATGAGAAGCTCATGCAAGAGCCGAAAGAATTTAAGGAAGCAATAAAGCAAATCAAGGCTGATATATCAGAAATTAAGTACACAGTAGAGCAAATTAAAAGTACAGTGGAGAGTCTCCAAAATAAAATGAAGCAAACAGAAGAAAGAATCTCAGAATTGGAAGATATTTCCTGTCACCAGGAGGAAGCAAACAAAAAGGTGGAAGCAGAGCTGGATCAGGTCAAAAAAAGTATTCAAGAATTAAAAGACACTATTAAGAGGCCAAATATGAGAGTTATGGGAGTCTCGGAAGTTGCAGAAAGAGAAACTGGTTTTATAAATACTTTTAATAAGGTAATAAGGGAATTTTCCCTAATCTAGAGAAAGAATTGGGAAACAAGATCCAGGAGGGACACAGAACTCCCAACAGGCTTGACCAAAAGTGATCTTCACCAAGACACATGATCATCAAATTCTCTTCAATTGAACATAAGGAAAAGATCCTTAAATGTGCATGTGAAAAAAATGAATTGAAATATAAAGGAATGTCAGTTAAGCTCACAGGAGATCTCTCACAGGAAACTCTACAGGCAAGAAGAGAATGGAGTGATATATTCCAGATTCTAAAAGAAAAAAAAAATTGTTGGCCTAGGATAACATATCCAGCAAAGCTTTCTTTCGTCTTTGAAAATGAAATAAAATTCTTCCAGAGTAAAGAAAAGCTAAAAGAATTTGCCTCTTCCAAACCTGCCCTACAAATGATACTTCAAGATGGTCTCTTGACAGAGAAGAGGAATGGCACCTACCAAAACCAAAGGTAATTGTGAAAAACATCCCAGTAAAATGGCAACACAAGACTAAACCAATGAATAACCCATTCCTAAAATGACAGGACCAAATTTCTACCCATACTTATGAACCCTGAATATAAATGGCTTAAGTTCAATCAAATGTCATAGATTAGTAGACTGGATTAAAAACAACCCATCTATTTACTGTGTGGAGGAGACACACTTCAGCAAAGATCAGCGGAAAATATATCGCATGGGTTTTGTTGTTTTCTGTTGGTTTCTTCTCTTCAAAGCACTTTCTTCTGATTAAATCATTTAATTACTTGTACATCATGCAGTGGCATCATTTTCTTCAAGAAGGTTCTTGATTTTCATTTCTTCACCTAACGTAAGTCATATAATAGCATGTTATTTAACTTCTCGGTGTTGTTAATTCCTTTTTTTTTTTACCCGATGTTGATTTTGTTTTGTGGCTCTTCATTTAAGGCATGTATAGGAACTGTGTAATGGAGAGTATCCTATCCAGATCTGAGGATCAGTGCAGTATGAATTTCTGCTTCCAGACAAAGATGGACTTAAATGAAACTGTTAAAAAAGTGTGGTAGGAAGCAGAGCTTGGGGATAACCACACTCCTCATTATGGAGGGAGAAAAAGCCTTAACTTGCCCTGCCTTGAAAGAATGCAGCGAAAGAACATTCAAAAGGGAAGACAAATTGCTTGGCTAGGAACACACGTTAGTGCTGACAGACACAACTCCTTCTTATAAATCCTACTCCACTATCTCATGTTTCTATTTATGTCTCTTGTGTGTCACAGCAAGACCATTAGGGAATCAGAGCACAGAGGAAGCCTCCTGGCCTCAACAACAGCCACGGGAACCACATTGAGTGGCTTGTCAGGGTCTGAGATTGTGCACACCCTGCAGACCCAGTCACAGGTGGGAGAGTGGCAGCAAATCAAGTCCTGAGCCATGACAAGAGTAATGGGACATTTCACACACGGAACACCAGACTGATGTCTTTCCTGTGGTCCCTGTGAGACGTCCTCAGTAGGAACCCAGTGCCACGGGGCCTGACATGGACCCCTGGGAACATTGCATGTCTGCTGAGTGACTGAGTTAAAGTAGTCCTGCAATATGTCCACCTCTGCTCCACTTTGTCTGATTTACATGTCCCCAGGGGCACAGCCCATTACCCTGCAGACTTCCCTGTGCAAGAGTCAGTGGCAGTCAAGACACAGCGTGGACATGAGGGTGCCTGCTCAGCTCCTAGGTGAGGAAGGACAACAGCAGGGATTGTCTCAGCTCTTGTGGTCAGTGCTGACTGAATCTTCCTGTCTCTTCTGTATGAACATGATGATGAGAGTGGATGTTTGTGTTTGTGTTTCTCTTCTCAGGTGCCAGATGTGCCGCCATGGTGACACAGACTACATCCACATCAGCACTTGTGGGAGGCACAGTCACCATCTAGTGCCAGTTAAGTCAGAGTGTTGCTAACAACAATGCTCTAGCCTGGTATCAGCAGAAACCAGGGCAACCTCCAAAGCGCCTGATCTATAAGGCATCCACTTTAGCACCTGGGGTCCCTGACAGGTTCAAGGGCAGTGGATCTGGGACATCATACACTCTCACCATCAGTGGGGTCAGGCTACAGACGTTGGAACTTAACTACTGTGCTGGGTATTATAGTGATAATACTCACTCAGTGATATAAAACCTTCTGAACAAAACCTCCCAGGAAAGCAGAAGTGTGAGTGTGGGCTGCCCCAGTTACTCCTTCTGCTGTGAGTGATTCTCAGGTGCATCCAGGCTGTGAAGTTCCTGGAAGGTTTGTAAGAATGACCTTTAAAGAAAAAATATGGTTATGCCCAAATGCTATATACGACCACATTCCTTTGTATCTGTACAGCAAAAAATCTGTATTACAGATGTTCCAAGCTAAAATAGCTTAATACAATTTGTTACAATATTAGGCGTTGCCTTTGATGTGCTAGGAGTGTAGTAGTAGAAAGGTGATTGAAGTAAAATGGAGCTCTGTGCTCTCCCAGATGTCCCCCAGTCATGGAAGGAATAGGTTGCTGAGCCCTGTGTTCCTCAGCCCTGGAGCTGATGCTCAGTTGCACACAGTCTCACTGGTTTGTAGATCTGCCTGCAGGTGCAGATGAATGGTGTACATAATTCTCCTGACTTTCACGTCCCTCAGAATGTATATTGTGATCCAGAGTCAGGATAGGTGAGTGTGGAGTTCTGGGGTTTGAGCATAGGTCAGATATTTCTAAATGTCCACCTTCCACATGGTCATGCTCATTTCATATTGGAGGCTTTAATCCACAGAACAGGCATCAGCCAGAACCAGACTGATATTAAATCCGTGGTTCCTGCTGCCCCTGCTTGACTTTGTATTGATCCAGATCTGTAATCCAGTCATCTGCAATTTTACTTGCACATACAATTCTCTTAAAACCTTCACAAATCACAGGTGATTTCATTTCAGATTTGTGGGCAGGGACACATCTCACATCCCCGACCTGTTTCTCATCTCCTCTATCCCTTCTCATCCTTTGGACTCAATCCTGTCCTTCCACATTTGTTACAACTTTGTTTTCTTTTCCTATTATGGGAGCAGAGAAGCAAACAAATCAGAACCATTCCTCCACTCACTGTTGAGTTGAGCCCTAGGATTTCACACACCTGGGTTCAAGACCATGTTTCGTGTGAGATGGAAGATTGTAGAGTTTTATTCACTGTTCCTAGTGAAGTCCTCCTGGTCCATACTGCTTTCCCTAGGTCACTAGAAGTTTTGTGACTCTGATTTGGAATTTCTGCTTCAGCTCATTCAAAGACTGGGAAAGGAGGCTAAGGTTTTGCTGAATTTAAAAAATCTTCCTACACCTTGGAAGGAGAAGGCCCAGGTCAGGGGGCTGCTTGGGTAACCTCTGGCTGCTGAACTAGGCCTGGGAAACCTCTCCCACCTGGGTCAGGGTGGCCTGTATACCAATGGTGCTAGGCGATGACCTCAGGTCACACAGGTGAGGGTGAGTGATGACCTGAGGGTTTATGCCTCGTGTGAGGAATTACTTATGAGGGACCTCCAAGGAAAGGCCACTGCACATGTAAGTAAGTAAGGGATTGAGTCCAAATGGCTTGGAGGGGAAAACAGGAGGGCCTTTAAGGGTCAGGCCAAAGTAACAGCACATGTGGGAAACTTGAGATTGGGTAGCACCAAGCACCACTCACTGGCACATACTTAAGCTAAGGCTGGGCCTGCTTGGCAGGGCAAGATCACAGTACTCACCAGTGAGAGTCGGAACAGGGGACGAGTGATGTTAGGATGGGCCATGACAACAGCTAGCCTGTGAGAGAATTGAGTCTGGTAGTAGAATCTGTGGGGGATATGTGGACTCACCCCTGTGGAACTGCAATCTCCGCTGGCTCTTCCAAGAGCTGTGGGTAGGAATAGGCCTAGCTGGGGAACTAAGGGGACACCCCAGCTGCATCGTGGTTCCCACTGGCAAGGACCCTTCACTGGGATACAGTCCCTGCAGATGAGCACAAGAACCAAGGTAAGGAGCAGCCTGGACCATGCCAGGTTACAGTACCTGCTAGCATACACGTGGGTCAGGTCTGGGGACAGACTAGGCTGAGCTAGTTCTGAACATCTGCTGGCAGATCTGAGAATCAGGACAGGGTGCAAGTGTGTCCAGGTCAGGTTGCAACTCCAGCCAGTTCACACTAGTGCTGGGATGGGGCTCAGGCTGGACTGGGCTAGACTGCAGCACCCACCAGCATGAGCTGGAACAGGGGGCAGGCTAGAATGAGCTATACTGTGCAACACAATAGTGGATGCTGAGGTGAAGTGAGCCACGCCAGCATGGGGTCAGTGGGTGCTGGGATCGTGAGCCCCGGGGGTGGGGAATCTGGCAGGGCACGGGTTACCTTTCCTGCTCCTCAGGTCAACCAGGGGATGTTATGAACTGGCCTAGTCTAGTCATTCCTAGACCTGACTCACATGTAGGCCTTTGGGTGCTGTAACTTGGCATGGTCTGGATTGCTCCTTGCCTTGCTTCTTGTGCTCACCTGCAGTGACTGAGTCCATGTTCCTCTGTCGGGTCTCCTCCCAGTGGAAGATCTCATGCATACCAATGGGTCCTTGGTCCCATTCTGACTTTGTTACTCTCTTATCCTAGCAGGAATAGTGGCCTTGCTCAACTGGCCCACACCCATTCTGGTTCTTTCTGTTGGGTGTTGCAGCCCAGCCACAACTGGGCTGTGCCCATACATAACTTTCGCATAGTTCAGTAGGAGCCAAGACCTAGCCCAGCCAGTTCTACATCCACCCTGGTTCTCACATGGGTGCTGAAATCGAGCTCGATATGTTGTTACCCAGACCCAGCCCACACCTACACATGGGGAGGCTGTAGCCATGTCCAGCCCAGCCTGCTGCTCCCAATGCTGCTCTTGTCCTTACCAGCGGGAACCACAACTCAGCTGGGACATCTCCTTAGCTCCCCAGCTAGGCCTATTCCTACCCACAGCTCTTGGAAGAGCCAGCGGAGATTGCAGTTCCACAGGGGTGAGTCCACATATCCCCCATAGCTTCTGCTACCAGACTCAGTTCTCTCACAGGCTAGCTATTGTCATGGCCCATCATCCTAATATCAGCTGTCTCCTGTTCTGACTCACTGGCAGGCCCTGCCTTGGCTTTAGTGTGTGCCAGTGAGTGGTGCTTGGTGCTGATTGATGCTAACTACCCCAGCTAGGTCTTCTATTGGTTCTGGTACTTTGGCCTGACTCTTTTATTTTTTTAAGATTTATTTATTTTTTAGTATGTCAGATATACAGAGAGGAGGAGAGACAGAGAGATCTTCTGTTCGATGATTCACTCACCAAGTGAGTGCAACCGCAGATGATATGCCGATCTGAAGTGAATTGACAGGAACCTCTCCCGGATCTCTTACGTAAGTGCAGGGTCCCAAGGCTTTGGGATGTTCTCGTCTGCTTTTCAAGTAGGGAGCTGGATGTGAAGTGGAGCTGCCGGGATTAGAAATGACACCTATAAGGGATCCCGGTGTGCTCATGGCGATGACTTTAGCTGCTAGGCCACGCCGTCTGGCCCACTTTGGCCTGACTCTTAAAGGCCCTCTTGCTCCCCGTCTAAACCATTTGGGCTCAGTCCTACTTACTTACATGTGCAGTGGCCTTATTCTTGGAAGCCCCTGAGTAGTAGTTCCTCTCCTGGCCATGAACCCTCAGGTCATTGCTTACTACCTTCTGTGCCATTGGCCCTGTGCCCCTGTAAATCCAAACCTCAGCACCTTTGGCACCTAGGCTGGCCAGGCCCTCCAGCAGTGAGCCATGTGGCCTGTCTGAATGCATCTGTGCCGGTCAAAAAGATTCCATACTACGGAGAACCCAAAAGCCTGCTTAGGCTCCCTTCCCCAGGGAGCCATTCCACTCGGCTGTCTATACCTGTGCTGGTTAGAAAGCCACCAGGAAGGGGAGAACTCAAAGTCTGCATATTCCATCTTGAAATGCTGTTTCCTTCTCTCTTCGCTCTTTGTTAGCAGGTTCCCTTGCAAATCACATCTCAGGTTGGCAGCAGGAATTTTGTGATGTGGCTGCACCCCCATGGCAATGATCACCTGTGCTCATGCCTCAGTAATACCCACTACCTCTCTGATTCCCAGGCTCCATGGCACTGAGGTAATGACTTCATTGTCACATTTATTGAGGCAGACTGAGTGATAGGCACAAAAATCAAGAACTGAGATACAGGGGTGCAAATCTGAGTCTATGTTATTGGCACTATATTGACAGACTCCTGTGCAGGGAGAAGGCAAGTGTTCTCACGCTCCTCTGACCCCAGCAAACAGTGGAAGAGGAATGAGTCATTTTCAGTGCATGAGAAGGCCCTGCACAAACAGCAAGTACCCTCCTCTAAGATAGGGAGTCAATAAATTTCATTGCCCTGGGCTGCATTCTCACCTGTTCTCCATGTACCAGGTTGCAGAGATGATGCACTTTGGTCCCAGAGGTAAATACTGCAGCTCAGAGAAACTAACCAGGAGACTTCATATGTGGTTTCTTTTAAATAGTAATGTTCTGGGTGTGAACTCATTTAATGGAACTTGTGGATCCTAACTGAGGTACCTACAGATGAATGAAAACACTGACGGTAGTTGGCGTTAATTGAATTTCACATCAGCAGTCACAGCTTCATGGTGATGAAGTTCAGGAAATGACAGCAAATGGCAGAAAATTGTATTGCAGAAGCCCTAATGTCAAGAAAGGGGCAGCACATTTAGTCCCAGGGCATGAGAGTCCTCCCCTATATTATGGCGCATCCATCTGCAGTAAATTACTTCTCAGTGTTCAGATTGTAACAGTGTCTGAGTGTCAATATACTGTGATTACTAAATGTATATGAATCCCTGTTTCCCTCTTTTCTAAATAGAGTAAATAAAATGATTTCAGACTCAGAAATGACCTAAAATGATAAAGCATGGGAAGAATTTGAGGACAGGCAAAAGATTTGAAAGACTTGCCCTATAGAATGGTACTGCACATTTCTACCAAGGAGTTGTTCTCAGGGAAAATGAATCATAGCCATGCAATACAAGTATTGACACCATCTTGTTCTTGAGGTCATTTATAGTTTGTCAAGTGCCCTCCAAATGCCTTATGTCACATAATGTGTCGAGGGAGGATCATGTTCTATGTAGGTAAATTAGTACATCCAGGGGGTGCCCTGGCTGCCTGGAGGCACTTCCCGTGTGCTCAGTTATGAGATGAGCTTGGCTCCTCTGCTTTGCACAAGAATATCACTTCCTCTTCCGCTGATTTGCATGTCCCCCGGACACACTTAAGAGCAGGCTGCTCACAGCCTGTGCAGGAGTCAGTGCCACTCAGGACACAGCATGGACATGAGGGCCCCTGCTCAGCTCCTGGGGCTCCTGCTGCTCTGCCTCCCAGGTGAGGAAGGACAACACCAGGAATTGAATTCTTGCAGTGTGGTCAATGCTGACTGAATATTCTGTCTCTGCTGTATGAACATGATGATGAGAGTGGATGTTTGTGTTTGTGTTTCCCTTCTCAGGTGCCACACGTGCCTTGGTTGTGACCCAGCCTCCAAAGGTGTCTGCAGAGGTGGGAAAGCCAGCCACCATTACTTGCACGACGGGTCAGAGTGTTAGCAGTTATCTATCCTGGTATCAGCAGAAACCATGCGAGACCCCGAAGCCTCCAAAGCTCCTGATCTATAGTGCATCCACTTTAGCCTCTGGGGTCGATTCGAGGTTCAAGGGCAGTGGATCTGGGACATCATTCACTCTCACCATCGACCCTGTGAAGGCTGAGGATGCTGGAATCTACTACTGTTATGCAGCTTCTAGTAGTACTAATAATACAGTGATACAAGCCTGAACAAAAACCACCCAGGAAAGCAGAAGTGTGAGTTTGGGCTGCACCAAATGCCTGTCTTGATGTCTGTATCTGCTAAGAATCATTCTCAGATGTAGTCAGTCATTCTTCCATGGTCCCTGGAAGGTAGTTAGAAATGTCCCTGAGGCTCCCATGTAGCCTCTGTCTCTTTCTTCCAACTTGGCACCTGCATCATATACATATCTAGGTTTCTACTGATTTAAAGGAAAAGAGTGATTTTGTCTGATGTTACAGCTCAATGTTGCAGCATCCTTTTGGTTGCATGCAGTACAAAGGTAAGCATTGTGGATATTTCAAGCAGAAACATTAAACACAGTTTATTAGAATCTAAGTTACAGACTTTAATGTTCTAGGATATAGATCAGGGACGGTGATCCTAGAAACATGGGATTCTGTGCTTTGCCAGAATCCAGTGCCTCTCTTCCAAGGAGGGAAGAGTCAGCTAAACCTGTGATCCTCAGCCCTGGAGCTGATGCTCTCAGCTGCCCATAGACTGACAGGGGCTCGCTTGTCCTCAGCGTTGTCAATGGGTCTGGCTGCAGGTACAGATGGATGGCCCTGGATTTGTCTTCTGACATTCAAATCTCAGGGCACATGGGTTGTTTGCCTCAAGACACATGGTGAGCTCTTGTGGAGATCTGGAATTTTAACTCAGATTGTTATATGTTTAAAATTTATTATTGCATGTTCACTCTATATTTGAGGCTGTAACTAGAGATGGGGCACAAGAAAACTAAGGTGATGTAGATCCATGGTTCACACGGACAGGCTTGACAACATGTTGATCTAGATGTTTAATTGTGCCCTCTCTGCAATTTAGCTTGCCACATACGACTGTCTTAAAACCACCACAGAGCACACGGGATTACATTTCAGATTTATAGGAAAGAAGTATCTCCCATCCCTTATCCTTCATCTGCTCAGTCCCTTCTCATCCCTTGGACTCAGCTCTGTCCTCTCACATTCTCTGTCAACTTATTTTCTCTGCCTATTATGGAAGCAGAGAAGCAAACAAATCAGTACCTCTTCCTCCACTCACACTCTGATACCTGAGCCCTAGGCTTTCACACAACTTGTTTGGCAAGAGATCTGCAAGATAATTCACTGAAGAGAGTTTTCCTCTGAGAGGAATTTTTTTTACTACAGGTTAAAATAAACTGTTAACTGTTTCTGCATAAGTGACTCCAAAATGATAATAAGAGGCAGTTGAGGATCTCAGAGGTCAGTTAATAATGTGGAGGTAAAGAGATAATCTATATTTACATTAGCTGAAAGTATTATTTGTAAAGTGTTGTACTTTTATGATGTCACACTATGCACTGTGCCATCATCCCAGTTGAGGAGGTCAGATGCCTCACTGGGATGAAACCAAGGAGGCAGCAGGGCTGTGTTCCTTCCAGCAGCTCCAAGGGGGATGATCCAAATTGTCTTCTTGTGTGAAAGTCTGGGCCAAAGCCCCCCGGACGTCAGGGTGTAATCTAGTCAACCCCCAGAGAACGACAAAGAGTCTCACTGGTAATGCAAACAGCAAACAGAGTTTATTTTGCCAGCATGCTGGGGCCAGACCGCACTTAGGGGACATAGGCCAACCAAGCAGGGCAGTGGGACCCTGAACAGCCCAAGGTAGAAGTATATATGGCCCTTTTGGGCTGAGAAATACATCAAAAGTAACAACCTTAGACATGTTCATTTAAATGGCCTTCAGAGACAGGGAGCCTGTTCCGTTCCCATACCCATTATCTGTATGGCTCATCCCATTCTCACACCGTTATCTTCTTCCTGTTCCTGGGACCAGAGAAGAATTGTACCCTTGCCCTCCTGCACCTGGGTTCACAAAGTTGCAGGATAGCAAAGAACAAATTTATCACAAAAGCGGAATCCTCCCAAGCTCCAGGATCCTCCTGGCCTAGAAAAAGTAGTAGTTTTTCTATACAAAGGAACCTCACACTGCTCAACAATAGCATTTTACCCACACTCTAACATTTGCCACTTCTTGTCCTTTACTGTGGTCCCTTTTTCCTCTACAATTACTTTATTCACTGTCACACATGGTCTCTGTCTTTGGCTTCTTCCCTATTCTTAGGAGGATTATGTTACATTGTATTACCTCTGATCTAGAATCCTGAGGAAAATCTCCAGATTACAGTTGTTAGCTAATCAATCTGCCATGAACTTTCTGATATTTAGTGTGAAATTCTGATGATCCAGAATTTAGGACATGGATATCTCTTGGTTTGGGGTGATATTTCTCCCACACCTTTATAACATTGTCTTCCCAGCTACTGTCTTTTTCTACATCAGAATTCAAAACCACAGGGAAGATCTCTGGAGCACAGAGCCGCAGGACTTTTCAGATCCAGTCTCCGACTCTGAGGCTGAAGCTGGGGGAGTTGTATTTGGTGCCTCTAATGAAGTCATCTGTCTCCACTATCAGGCTAGAACCACTTTGGAGTTGTGATGAAGATGGCTTTGTGATAATGATGGGATTCCTGTTTTAGCACACTAACAGATGGGTAAAAGAAATTCAAGTTCTTGGTTTTCTTAAACTTCCAATGCCATAGCAAGTAGAACTGGCAATTGTTCACCCAAACATGCACTGTTACAATTAGAAATTATCCCCCTGTGTCAAGGACTCTGGTATCAACTGCATATTTACATTGGAGTGGAGGACCAGTGAAGAGGGAAGTAAACAGAGAAGAGAAGACAGATGGGAAAGGCTCCTAAGTCAGTAAGTTGTAGCTAAGGATTAGGAGATGTTTGCCAACTTGGAATACAAGACATAGCTGAGAATTCTGTTATCTGAGAGGTCAGGAAGCTGGGATCATCAGAACTCCCTGCTGGTGTCATGCACAGAGGGTTCCCTAAGGGCTGCTCATCCCAGGCGGTGGGGTCTGCATGTGTGCAGGTGGAGCTGCCTCCCCAGCTCAGAGAGCTCATTGCAGCTCAGGCAGGAGAGGAGGGAGTCAGCAGAGGAACAATGAAGGAGGAGGTTGGGGTGGTCCTACTATCCTCCACGACAAATGAAGTGTGTATTCCATCTGGAAAGGCAGTTTTCTTCTCTCCTATCCTGGTAGACTGTTTACCAGCAGGTTCCCTTTTAAATCAGATCCCAAACGGGAGTTTGTGAGGTGGCTGAACCCCCAGGTTCTGCTCTCCTGTGCTTGTGCCTCAGTAATGTCTGCCTCCTCCCTAGTCCTCAGGCTCCTTGGCTCTGAGATGGTGATTTTGTCATCCCATTCTAGTGATACAGACTGGATGACTGGTGCAAATATCAAACGTGCAATATAGGGATGCAAATAGACTTGTATTCTAAGTCTATTGTAATCCAAGATATTACTCTGTAATTGGCACTAGTTTGACATAGTGGAGACCCCTGTGTATAGAACAGGGGAGTGCTTGCATGCCCAGCTTGATCCTAAAAGATCAGCAGAGGAATGAGGAATGTGCAGTGCATGACCTGACTCTGGACCAAGCAGCAGGTACCCTCTAAGTCAGGTGGGTAATAAATGTACTTTTTCAATGGGCTAACTTCTCACCTGATCTCCCTGAGCCCTGAGTGTTAGATACTGCAGCTCACAGAAACTAACCAGGAAACTGTACTTGGGGTTTCTTTGTCCTTTGCCGAGAATGGTATAGGTGTGATCTCCTCTAAAGGGTCTTGTGGATCTTAACTGAGGTACCTACAGATGAATGCAAACATTGATGATAGTCAAATTCATTCAATTTCATATTGGCAGTCAGAACTTTATTAGCATGAAATGGAAGCAAATGCCACAATGTTTAACTGAAGAGGCCTTCGTGTCAATAATGGTACATTCCATTTAGTTTCTGGGAATGTGAATCTTCACCTACACATCTGTCTGCAGTGAATTGCTTCTCATTATTCAGATTCTGACAATGTCTGTTTGCCATTATATCCTGGTTCTTAAATATATATATATGAATTCCTGTTTTCCTCTTTTCAAAATAATATAAATGAAATAATTGCAGATGCTCAGAAATCTGTAAGTAATAAGTAAAGCATGGTAAGAATTTGAGGATAGGTTGACAAATTGATTGATTTACCCTATAATAAAGTACTTCACATTCTCCAACAGTAAGTTGCTCCTCTGTAAGTTGAGACTTTGCCATAAAATAAGGTAGAATAATATCATCTTATCTTTGATCTCATTTAGACTATGCAAAGTAGCCCTCAAATGCTTTATGTCACATAATATGTGTCAGAGGGGATCATATTATCTGCAGGTAAATTAGTGCAGCCCAAAGCCTAACATAGACACCTGGAGACACTTCCCTTGTGTTGTGTTATAAGATGAGCTGGACCCTTCTGCCTTGCACAAAATTATTACTTCTGCTGATTTGCATGTTCCCCAAAACACAACCCACTGCTCTTCAGACTTAAGAGCAGGCTGCTCACACCTTGTACATTAGTCAGTGCCAATGAGAATACAGCATGGACATAAGGGCGCCAGTTCAGCTCTTGGGCCTCCTGCTGCTTTGGCTCCCAGGTGAGGAAGGAAAGCATGAGTCATTGAATTCTTCCAGTGTATCAGTGCTGACTACATATGCTTGTCTCTTCAGTAATGACATAATGATGAGAGTGGATGTTTGTGTTTGTGTTTCCCTTCTCAGGTGCCACACGTGCCTTGGTGGTGACCTAGACTCCAACCATGGTGTCTGCAGCTGTGGCAGGCACAGTCACCATCAATTGCAAGACAGATCAGAGTGTTGACAATGATCTAGCCTGGTATCAGCAGAAATCAGGGCAACCTCCAAAGCTCCTGATCCATAGTGCATTCACTTTAGCATCTGGTATTCTTTCAAGGTTCCAGGGCAGTGGATCTGGGACATCATACACTCTCACCATCAGTGGTGTGCAGACTGGGGATGCTGAATCTTACTACTCTTTTGCTTGTAATCGGGCTTGTAGTACTGACACAGTGATACAAGCCTGAACAAAAACCACCAGAGAAAGCAGAAGTATGAGTCTAGGAGAAACCACCTCCTTGTCCTGAGATTTTTATATGCTAAAAGTCATTCTCAGATAGTGTCAGGTTTTGATGGTCTCTAGAATGTAGTTAGAAAGGCCCCTGAGGATTCTTTGCAACCTTCCCTTCTTTCCTCCTACTTGGAAGCTGCTGCACTGATGTCCATGTTTTTATTGATTCAAAAGAGAGAAGTGTTTATGCCTGATTCTTTGATGTTACAACATTCTTTTGAATTCATGCAGTAAAATAGTAAGCATTATGAAATTTCAAGCAGAAACATTAAACCGAGTGTATTAGAATCTAAGTTATAACTTAATGTTGTAGGAATATGGGGACCAAAGGCAGAGATTGTAGGAATGTAATCCAATCCCCGCATCAATGCCCCTCTGCCACAGAAGGAGCAGGCTGCTGACTCTGGTTCTCAGCCCTGAGCCTGAAACACTCAGCTGCCCACAGTCTCACAAGGAGAATCCCAATCTTTCATCCCTATGTCCGTCCGCAGTTGCAGATGAATGTACCAAATTTGTCTTCTGACATTCAACTCTTAGCAAACTTGGGTTGTTTGCCTAAGGACCCTTGCTGAACTAGAATGGAGATGTACTTTAACTCAGGCTGATATATATTAAAAACTTTTTTTTCACATACCCATGTTCACTCCATATTTGAGGCCACAACTAGATACAAGGCACAAGAAAGCCAGGGTGATATGAAATCCAGGGTTCAAGCTGAACTTCTTGACTCCATGTTGCTCCATATCATTAATCTAGCTCTCTCTGCAATGTAGCGTGCCTCATACACCTGTCTCAAAGCCTTCACAGACCACAGGTTATTACATTTCAAATAATTGGGGAAAGAAGTATCTTGCATCCTTGACTCATCTGCTTTGTCCCTTCTCATCTCTGTAATCCTATTTTCTTCTATTAATAAGAAAGCAGAGAGGCAAACAAACAAATCAGAACCTCTTCCTCCACTCAAACTCTTTGATAACTGAGCCCTAGGCTTTCACACCCCTTGATTCATAAGAGGTAAGAAAGATAATTCACTGAAGTAAATTTCCCTCTACTTGGAATTTGTGCTCCCACCTTACAATCAACTATTGTCTAATTCTGCAAAATTGACACCAGATGAGAATAAAATGACATTTGAGAATCTCAGAGAATGTCCCACGTGTCTTGCACTGTGGCCCCTTCCTCGTCTCACTCCAGCAACCTTCTACACTGTCACACTTCCTCTCTGACCTAGACCCATGTTTCTATTATAAGGGTTATATTAATAGTATAGTGTATTTCTGTCAGTGAAATAATTCATGATAATCTCCAGAGCACAGACATTAGATAATCTGTATAAATCCCTCTCACATTTAAAGTAACATTCCCAGGATACAGATCTGTGTTTCCAGTTTTGAAACAAAGAGCATCAGATGAAAAATGGAATGTTAGGAGACAGGTAGAAGAAGAGGCTGGTTGGAGGGCAAAGGAGTAAGAGAAGTGCTTGAAAACACAATGCTGAGGATTAACTCTGGTAATGCACCCACAGGGAGAGATAGAGATAGAGATAGATAGATAGATAGATAGATAGATAGATAGATAGATAGATAGATAGAAGCAGGTGAGTCGGCCAAGGAAGGAAATGGGACGTTACAGTGTCATCAGGCACAGGGGAGAGGCAACTGCTGGGAAATGTAAATTTTCTTATTCTTTAGAATATTTCAGACTGTTCCTGTGAATTATTGAAGGTTTAATGGTACAGTTACATAGGTAGAATGCTGTTTGCTCCTTGAATCCTCTCACCTGAGACCCAAAGGCCTAGGGGGATGAGGAGTTGGGCTGTGGCCCCATCCTCTGCTGAATCTCCTGTGGGATGCACTCAGGCCCAGCCCCTGGAAAAGCCCATTCCTAGAGCTCTGAACAGACAGCCTTCGGCCTGTGGAGACTCTGGAAAGCACCAGGAGAATAAAAGCCACGGTACACCTGTGGGGACTCACAGAGCCCAACAATGGAAGGAGGAGACAGAGATGTCATCATTCCAGGATTATTATGCCTTCTAAAGGACCAGGGCCAATCCAAAGATGTAATTTATAGTGAAATCCAGCAAGGTCTCCTGATACAAATTCTTTATCAGCTACAAAATTTCAAATCAATTTATAAGCCTTAATAACTTGTCATAAAATGCATCATGAGCATGTAATTTAAACACTTTCTATATACTGAAGTTTTTCAGAAAGTTCATGGTAAATAGATTTGGTAGATAGTGTTGTTTGCTGCAAAAAGAAGCTGGAAAAAATGCTTAACTCTTTATAATGTGGATTATCTAGTAATTTTTTGAATTACATATTAATATGGTATCAGTACATGGAGTGTGTGAATATTACTGGTTAGCAAAGACAGTGTCTGCTTGTTAATATCTCTCAGAGTCTTTTGATACACTGTGTATATTTGAATTTGCTCGTGGATCAGTGGAGTCATTTCAGTAAATCCACACCAGACTCTTGTTATTTTCATCAGCCGAAACCCCATTTAAACAAATATGTCACTGCATACTTGTGAATCACTCTGATCACCATTCCTTTAGCCAATCACTTCATTTGTTTTTAAAAATATTTTTTGGGACCATTGTGCTGACATAGCGGGCCAGTCCTCCTCACTGGGCTTGAATCCCAGCTGTTTCCACTTCTGATGCAGCTCCCTGCTTATGACCTGGGAATGCAGTGAAAAACTGACACGACACTGGACTTTGCTCCCATATGAGAGACCCAGAAGAAGTGCCTTGCCCTCAACTTCAAATTAGCCCATCTCTTCCATTGTGATTGGTTGATTAGTGATTCAGTAGAAGAAAGATCTCTTTGGCTCTGTTTCTGTAACTCTGACTCTGAAGTACAATAAATAAATATTTAAAATATTTTTTACTTAAAATTCACCTATACAGGGCCCGGCGGCATGGCCTAGCGGCTAAAGTCCTTGCCTTGAATGCGCCGGGGTCCCGTATGAGCTCCGGTTCTAGTCCTCGCAGCTCCACTTCCCATCCAGCTCCCTGCCTGTGGCCTGGGAAAGCAGTCGAGGACGGCCCAAAGCCTTGGGACCTTGCACCCGTATGGGAGACCTGGAGGAGTTCCTGGCTCCTGGCTTCGGATTGGCACAGCACTGGCCTTTGCACTCACCTGGGGAGTGAATCATCAGACGGAAGATCTTCCTTTCTATCTCTCCTCTTCTCTGTATATCTGACTTTGTAATAAAAATGAATAAATAATAAAATAAAATAAAATAAAGTAAGATAAAATTCAGCTATACAAAGGGAATTCATTTCATGTAGAGATTTGAAAAGTATAGTTATCATTTCCACTCAATCCTCCCTCCCACCATCTCTCCTTCTTTTGCTGATTTTCTTGTAATGTTTATACTTTCAATTTATTTTGTATTTCCTAAAAAAAAGTTTTCAACAGGTAGAAAGTAGAAAATCCACTGTTCCTCAGGAGGGTAGACCAGGGCTGTTGAGCCTCAAGATCTAACTAATCGCCCATTCACTACCAAATCTAAGGGCTAATGAGTCCGTCCACCTGGAGGCCACAGGGGGCAGTCATGTCAACTTTCAATCTGGTAGAGCAGGTAAAAATCCATAAGAACATTCTCATAGAATTGCAATAACAGTGTTATTGGTTGCAAACAATGAGCAGTATCACAGTCTCTTTTAGATGTGGAATATCTTCAACAATCAAATGGCCACAATTCAGCCCATACCTGCAGCTATATCCAGAAACAGTGCTCTGTTCTACCTGTACCATGTTGTTGTTGTTGTTGGGGGGGGGGCATGATATTAATCTGCCCCTTCAGATGATGTCAGCTTCCACCTGGAGTAAGGCTGTGTCTGCCACAACTCTTCCATCCAGTGAACCAACAGCCTTAGAATTCTCATACGAGGACAACTGCTTTACCCCAGCATAGCTTGCCCACTGCAGGGAAGGCTTGCATTCTCACATTCCTGCCAGATTCTGTCCTTATCTTCATTTGGCCCTCTGTGTCCTAAAACCAGACACTGACAGTAGACAAACTGAAAGAGATTTGGTGATAGCATAATAGGCATGTTAGAAAACATAGTGGATTCAGGGGGTAAAAGGAGCACTCTGTGTAGCAAGGACTCCATCTGGCAGAAAGCAATATTGCAGACGACTGCATGTCAACATTAAGGGGCAACATTTTAGCTTCTGAGAACAAATGTCCTCAAATTAGGATTATGGTGCATCTCTCTGCAATAAATTCCTTTACATAATTCAAATTTTATTAGTCTTAGTGCCATTTCAATCAGGCTTCTGAGAATATTTGAGGTCCTCTATGTGCTCTTTTTTAGTTGAATAAATGAAATAATTTCACTCTCTAAGAAATACACATGTGCTAAGTAGACCAGTATAACAATGCAGTATGAGGATTTGATAGCTGTAGTCTCTAAGATGTCTCTGCAAATTTCACCTAACAAAGTTGTTTTCTAATTAATCACCCATAGCTTGGAAATAAAAGTAGATTTTAACATGTTGTCTTATGGTTCATTTAAATTAAGGCAAGTATCTCTTAAATCCCTTTTGTGATTATAAGTATTCTGGAAAAATCATGTTCTCTTAAAATGAAAGAGTATTGCTCTGATTTGGTCTGGGATGCCAGGGCACCGCCTTGTACTGAGCTAGGAGATGGACTGGGATTATCATCTTTGCACTGTGCTGCCCCATCTCCTACTAATTTGCATGGTCCCTGATCATAGTCCACTGCCCTGCAGGCTTACAATTAGTTTACACAAATCCTGTGCAAGAGTCAGTACCAATGAGAATACAGCATTGACATGAGAGTCCCTGCTCAGCTCCTGGGCTCCTGCTGCTCTGCCTCCCAGGTGAGGAAGGACAACACCAGGAACTGAATTCAGCCAGTGTGGTCAGTGTTGGCTGAATTTTTCTCTCAATATAACATGTTGATGAGAGTGGATATTTGTGTTTGTGTTTCCCTTGTCAGGTGCCAGATGTACAATGCAGGTGATCCAGACTCCAAACATGGTGTCTGCAAATGAGGGAGGCACAGTCACCATCAATTGCCAGAAAATTCAGAGCTTTAGCAGTAGGTTATCCTGGTATCAGCAGAAACCAGAACAACCTCCAAAGCTCCTGATCTACTGGGCATCCACTTTAGCCTCTGGGGTCCCTGACAGGTTCAAGGGCAGTGGATCTGGGACATCATTCACCCTCACCATCAACGGTGTATAGCTTGACAATATCGGAACCTATTACTGTTTTGGGCGTTATAGTGGTAGGAGTGTGAACACAGTAATAAAAGCCTGAACCAAAACCACGCTAGAAAGGAGAAGTGAGTCTGTGCTATCACACCAGCTATTTTCTGACCTCATATATTAAGAGATATTCTCAGGTGCAGTCAGTCTTCCATGGTCCCTGTAAGCTAGTTAGAAAGGCTCCTGTGGATCCTTTATAGCCTCTTTTTCTTTTCTCCTATTTGGCACCTGGAGCACTGTATGACCATGTTTTTATTGAATTAAAGGAAATAAATGTTTATGCTTGATTTCTCAATGTTACAACATTCTTTTGGACACGTACATTAAAAAGGTAAATATAATGGCTGCTTCAAGCAGAATCATTAAACAGTATTTCTTAGAATCCAAGTTATACTCTAGTGTTCTAGGAATGTGGTGATCGAAGATGGTGACCTTAGAAACATGGGACTCTGTGTTCTCCCAGAATCCACTGCCCTCTGCCACAGAAGGAGCAGGCTGTTGAGCCTGTGGTTCTCAGCCCTGGAGCTGATGCTCTCAGCTGCCTGCAGCCTCACATATGGTTCCCCAATCCTTCATCCTTTGGTCTTTCTGCAGGTGTAGGTGGATGGTCCAGGATTTGTCTTCTGACAACAAATCTCATGGCACAGGGGTTTGTTTGCCCTAAGGCACATGGAGCTCTTGGGGAGATCTGGAATTTTAACCCATCCAATGTATGTTTGATATTTTTTCACATTTCCACGTTCATGCCTATTTGACACTAAAAATTAGTTGTCCCCTATTTTCTGGGTGTCTTCCTCAGTTTACTCTGAGGTTGACAAAGCTTTTATTCCTTTGTCGGGGAGGCATTAGTAATATTCATTGTGCCTCTGTCTCTTCTTTTTCTCTTGATCATTTGGAATTCTGGTTAGCAGATTCTTCTCCTTAATGCCTGTTTCTAAGGTGTGCTGCCTATAGGTCTACAGTTCTATTTTACTGGTGATGTTCAGCATATGGACTTCATTTGCAGTCACTTGTGCCACTCCCTCCAGTGAGTTTCAGCTCCAGGTTCTTGAGCAAGGCTTCCACCAGGATATCTACAGCCCAGCTCCTGGCTCACCATTCTACCCCTTGTGAGCCTGTGCTGTGGCAGCACTGTTGCCTGCATAGCCTTTCTCCCGTTCCTTGCTTGAGCAATGCTGGGGATTTTGAAAGCGTCAGTTGTCCTAATCACTGGATTGTCAGCAGTGTTGGTCTTGTTCTGCGTTCTCTGCTGCTTCCCTATGTCCACAGGTTTCTAGGTGCCTCTCTATCATTGGCCTGTCCTCTCCTATTTCCTGTGCTTCACCCTAACTAATGATTCTGTTTAAACTGGTCCTCACTCTCTCTTGCCATCTTTGCCTTCTTCTAATTTAGAATTAAAAGCCACAAAGCACATCTTGGGAGCACAGAATTGGAGTACATTTGAGATGGATGATTGGTGGAGCTGAATTTATTGCTTCTAATGGAAACTTCTTGTCCTTAGCTCTTTGCTTGTGACCATTTAGGTTTTGTGACCCAGAAATGGAATTGCTGCTCCAACACACCTATCAAACTGACAAAAGAAATCTCTGGATCTTCTTAGTGTTCCTACACCTTGGAAGGAAAACTGACATGTGTTAAGCTCAGACACTCTCTGGAAGTTTCAGGATATTGTGTGCCTGTAGTCTAGAGTTCTAGACCCTAATATTCTAGTGTCAGTAACATAGTTGCCAGAATAGGCATTGACTGGAGGAGTGGGGATTGAACCAGCTGACAGAAGATCTCTCTATTTTCCTCTGTTCTTTTTCTGTCAAATAAAAAATGTCTTAAAAATAACAGTTATGATACGATTTTATCATTTTTGCTCACCCCTGTTTTGCTTACCCTTGGTTTGGCTGGGTTGAAACCAAGGAGACAACAGGGCTGTGCTCCTTCAGGCAGCTCCAGAGAGGAGGATCCAACTCCTTGTCCTCGTGGCTTCAGGATGCATCCTGTGTCCTGTGGTCTGCATGTATGCAGGCTGAGCTGTCTTCACAGCTCAGAGACCTCAGTGTAGCCCAGGCAGGAATGGAGGGAGCCAGCAGAGGGACAGGGAAGGTGAAGGATGGGGTGGTGCTGATGCCTCTTTCTCCAAAGATATGTGTATTCCATCTTTAAGGAAGTTTGCTTCTTTTTGATTTGCATAAGCAATTTGATAGCAGATTTCCTTGGAAATCACAGCTTTGGTGGGCGTTAGATTTTTTTTAAAAAAATGATGCTGTTTGGGCCTGGTGCGGTGGCACAAGTGGTTAAGGTCCTCGCCTTGCACGCTTGGGATCCCATATGGGCGCCGGTTCTATCCCGGCAGCCCCGCTTCCCATTCAGCTCCCTGCCTGTGGCTCGGGAAGGCAGTCGAGGAAGGCCCAAAGCTTTGGGACCTTGCACCCATGTGGGAAACCCGGAAGAGGCTCCTGGCTTCGGATTGGCATAGCATGGGCCGTTGCGCTCACTTGGGGAGTGAATCATCAGACGGAAGATCTTCCTCTCTGTCTCTTCTCTCTGTATAATCTGCCTTTCCAATAAATAAAAAAAATAAATCTCATTGCAGCACAATCAGTAATTGCAAAAACATGGAAGCAACCGAAATGCCCATCAGCAGAAGATTGGATAAGAAAGCTTTGGTTCATCTACTCCATGGAATACTACTCAGCTATTAAAAAAAACAAAATGCAGTTCTTTGTGGCTAAATGGGCACAACTGGAAACTATAATGCTAAGGGAAATGAGCGAATCCCAAAAGATTAGATACCACATGTTTGCCTTGATTTAACCTGTAATTTTTTGTTTGGTTGTTTGTTATTTTTTGAACCTGTCATTGATACTGTCTCAACCCAGATGTTTCGAAGAAGGGAACTTGCATTATTTTTAACATATTGTTTACCCAATACTATGTCAATTAATTCCATAATGTTGTATATTGATACTGAGGCCTTGTTGGGGCTTTTAACTGACCGGATCTTTACTCTGTTAGACCTATCTTCAGACCAGAGAAGGTCTCCCCAAGAGGCCACTGAACTTATCTGGACAATAAGACGCTGAACTTTATGCTAGGCATGTGTTTGCAAGCAATGAATCTCAACTGAACTTGAACTATGGTTATGCAACAAGGTGGAGGAATCCACCATGGGGGGAGGGGTATGGGAGGGGTGGGGGGAATCCCCAGCGCCTATAAAACTGTACTACATAATACAATGTAAGCAACAATAAAAAAAAATCTTTAAAAATATGAGGCTGTATCACCATGTTCTGGTCACCTGTGTTAATGCCTCAGTAATACTCACCACTTCTCTGGTTCCCAGGCTCCATGCCACTGAGGTGTGACTTCCTTAATATATTCTAGTGGTGTGGACTGGGTGAATGGTACAAAACAAGATGTGAGATACAGGGGTGCAAATCTAAGTCTAAATCTACTAGAATCCGTTGACAGCTCTGTTATTGGTACTAGATTGACAGACTCCTGGGCAGGGAGAAGGCAAGTGCTTCCATCCTCCTCTGACCCTAGCAAAGAGTAACAGAGAAATGAGGCACTTTCAGTGCATGACCTGGTCCTGCACCAAGCATCAGCTTCCCTCATCTAAGTTAGGCGGGTTAATAATTGATCTTTCCCTTGGGCTACCTCACCTGTTCTGTACCAATCAGTTTCCAGACATGGTCCACATGAGCCCCAGTGTTAGATACTGCAACTCAGAGAAACCAGAAGAATCTACAAAAGGTTTATTTTCAATAGAATTATACTGGGTGTGAACTCATATCCTGGGTTTTGTGGATTCTAATCCAGGTTCCTACAGATGACTGTAAACACTGATGATAGTTCATTCATGACATTTCACATCAGGAATCAGAGCTTCATCCTGCTAAAGTTCAGGGAAAGACAGCAAATGGCAGAAAATTGTATTGCAAAGACCCTTATGTCAAGAAAGGGGTGCCCCATTTAACCTCTGGTCATAGGGGTTCTCTCCAATATTATGGTGCATCTATGTGCAGTACATTGCTTCTCATTATTCTAATGGTGTCTGAGTGTCATTAAACATTGGCCCTTGAGTATATGTAAATCTTTCTTCTCTTTCTAAATAGACTAAATGAAATGATTTCACTCTTCAGAAATATGTACGTAATAAGTGAAGTATGGGAAGAATTTGAGGGCAGGAATGTATAGAGGAATGTATAGAATTATACAATAACATAGTACTGCACATTCTCTAAAAATAACTTGTTCTCTTATACAATGAAACAAAGCCATGAAATACAAGTAGATGGTACTTGTCCATCGGTTCATTTAGAGACTGTCAAGAGCCCCTCAAATGCCTTATGTCACATAATGTGTCCAGAGAGGATCGTGTTATCTACAGGTAAATGAGTGCAGCAGGGGGGATGACCTGGGTGCTTGCGACACATTCCCTGTGCTCAGTTATGAGATGAGCTGGGCTCTTCTGCTTGGAACAGCAATGCCACTTCCTCTGCTATTTTACAAGTGCCCAGGACACAGCCCACTGACCTGCACACTTAAGAGCAGGCTGCTCATGCCCTGTGCAAGGGTCAGTGCCAGTCAGGTCACAGCATGGACATGAGGGCCCCTACTCAGCTCCTGGGGCTCCTGCTGCCCTGGCTCCCAGGTGAGGAAAGACAACACCAGGAACTGAATTCAGCCAGTGTGGTCAGTGCTGACTGAAACTTCCTGTCTCTGCTGTATGAACATGATGATGAGAGTGGATGTTTGTGTTTGTGTTTCCCTTCTCAGGTGCCAGATGTGCCTTGGATGTGACCCAGACTCCAACCACGGTGTCTGCAAAGGTGGGAGGCACAGTCACCATCGATTGCACGACAAGTCAGAGTGTTAGCAGCAATTATCTATCCTGGTATCAGCAGAAACCAGGGCAACATCCAAAGCTCCTGATCTACCTTGCATCCAATTTAGCCCCTGGGGTCGATTCGAGGTTCAAGGGCAGTGGATCTGGGACATCATTCACTCTCACCATCAGCCCTGTGCAGGCTGCGGATGCCGGAATCTACTACTGTTTTGGTGATTATAGTGCTAGTAGTACTACTGCGGTGATGTAAGTCTGAACAAAAACCACCCAGGAAAGCAGAAGTGTGAGTCTGCACTGTCCAGTTCCCCATTCTGGATTCTCTATCTGCTAAGAGTCATTGTCAGATGTAGTCAGTCTTGATGGTCCCTGAGATGTAATAAGAGATTGGTGAGACTCTTTTGCAGCCTCCCTCATTTTTTCCTACTTGGCACCTGAAGCACTGATATGTTCATGTTTGAAAAGGTTCATTGTAAAAGTGACTATGCCTGATAATCTGGCCCCTCTTAAGACTTGCCTGTATTCCGTTAGAACACTCTGCTTCCTGAAACGCCATGAAGCAAATGGAATATAGGCAGTTCTTGGGAATGTTAGATATACGGGACAATTGCCTTTGAAGCATTCTGTTCACTATTGTTCGCACTGAAGTGGTAAGGCTTAAACCTGTGGTTATACATTGCTAATCTTCACTGCCTGCTTTCTGCTTTGTGCCAATGTAGATACTGCAACGTAGTTACAATAAAACCCCTCACTCATTTTGGGAGCTTCATTGTTCATGAAGCAGAGTGACCACAGGGCTGAAGAATGAAGACATATCACTCGTCTTGGAATCTTGTTTTTAATTTCCTTGAGCCCCAACACATATTTCCATTGATTTAAAGGAAATAAGTGATTATGCCTGAGCTCTTAATGGTACAACATTCGTTTGGATACATACAGTAAAAAGGGAAGCTTGTGGATATTTCAAGCGTAAACATTGAACAGTTTATTAGTGTCTCAGTTATATTTTAATGTTTTATAAATGCAAGGATCAGAGAGGGTGATGTGATTGTAGAAACATGGGACTCTGCTTTCTCAGAACCCAATGTTTCTCTGCTACAGAAGGAACAGGCTGCTGACTGTGGTCCTCAGCCCTGGAGCTGATGCTCTTAGCTGCCCACAGCCTCACAGGTGCTTCACCCTGTCCTCAGTGCCGTCCCTGGGATATCCTGCAGTTGCATGCAGATGGATCGTACAGAATTTGTCTTCTGACATTCAAATTTCATGGCACATGGGTTGTTTCCCCAAAGACACACAATATATTCTTACGGAGATCTGGAAATTTAACCAAGGCTAATATATGTTTAAATATTTTCTTGCATATGGCCTTGTTCACTCCATCTTTGAGGTTATAAACAGTGAAAGGGCACAAGAAAACCAGGGTGATGTGAAATCCATGCTGCATGCTGACCTGTGTGATTCTGTGTTGTTTCAGGTCTTTAATCCAGCCAGCTCTGCAATTACTCCTGCCACACACAGCTGTCTCACAATGTTCAGAAGTTAGCTCTGTCTCTCCCTCTCTCTTCGTAATTCTGACACTCAATTACAATATTCAAATATTTAAAAATATGTTTATGACTGCTCCCCTCTTTGACATGTCTCAGAAAGGGACAGAGTATTGGCCAGTGAATAAAGACTCCTGAACTTCTTAAAAAAAAGTTAAAAAATTTTTATTTCAAAATACAAAAGGTGCTCATTTCACATATTTCTTCTAGACAGTTTTAAGAGTATAATGATCCTTTCAACTCTACCCTCCCATCATTTGTTTGTTATTTTCCTTTTAATGTTTTTAATGACATGTTTTAAATTTATTTTATATTCAGCCTACAGCCATATCACCCTGATCGTGTCCTATCTTGTCTGAATTTATTTTATATTCGCAAGTATATCCCTCCTCTGAATAAAAACTTCCCCAAGTAGAAAGTAGAAAAACCACTGTCCCTCAGGAGAGCAGATCAGGGCAGTTGAACTCAAGTCCTCCCAAATTCGGCTGTCACCATCAGAACTGAGGTGAAATGGCTCCCCTGCGGGTCAAAGGGGAAATCCTGTCACCTTTCAGTCTGGTAGAGCAGGTTTTCATTTTTTTTGTTTTTAAAGATTTATTATTATTATTTTTTTATTGGAAAGGCAGATATACAGAGAGAAGAGACAGAGAGGAAGATCTTCCATCTGATGATTCACTCCCCAAGTGAGCGCAACAGGCCGATGCTATGCTGATCCGAAGCCAGGAGATTCTTCCGGGTATCCCACGTGGGTGCAGGGTCCCAAAGCTTTGGGCCGTCCTCAGCTGCTTTCCCAGGCCACAGGCAGGGAGCTGGAAGGGAAGCGGGGCTGCCGGGATTAGAACCGGCGCCCATATGGGATCCCGGGCATGCAAGGCAAGGACTTAACCACTTGCGCCACCGTGCTGGGCCCCAGGTTGTTGTAATCTTAAGGACTAACCTGTATTGGCAATTTCTTTGAAGTATATAAAATATTTTCATTTTTGCTTTTATAACTTTTTAGCTAGAAGAATTAATGATGCTTTTATAAATATTGCAGAAATTTGCCTTTCCTTATCATTTGATTGTTTATGGAATTATAAAGCCTGTATTTGTAGAGGGAATTAATGTTTAAAACTTCTGCTTTGGATGGTTATGTTTTTCCATTAGGATATATTTCTTTTGTTAAGCGATAGATAAGCTGTAAAAATAGAAATGCAATAGGAATGTGTTACGTATTATTAGGTAACTGCATGTGCCTTGGCGTTGGAGTCCTGACTATTGCCAAATGCCTACTACAGAAGTATGGAATAATGGTTATAGTATCTTACAGAATTATCTTTAAGAGCACCTGCTTAACCATGAAGTAACAAATAGAACAATCAAACATCTGTGCATGTGGTGTGGTGACTATATATGCTGCAGCCTACTACTGCCTTCAGGACTAAAGTGCCCTTTAGACTTAAGACTAAAGTGCCCTTTAGACTTTGATACAAGTCTTAACATCAACCCCCCCAGGAAAGCAGAAGTCCCCAGCTGGGTCTCCTGGGTCCTCCATCAGCTGAGAGAGATTGTTAGTTGCAGTTAAGTTGTGAAGCTCCTGAAAAGTCTGGAGGATGAGCAGCGACAGCTCCAGTGAAGCTTCTCGTGTTTTCTTCTTAGCACCTGCCACACTGGGTGAAAGTAACATGTTTGCATTCAACGAGGAAAAAGTATAAACATTGGCATATTTTCCAAGCTGAAACAGAGTTTCATACAGTTTATTAGAACCAGACTAAAGCCTTTAATATGCAAGACAGTTAGGGGCTGGAAATGGTGATTGTAGAAATTTGGGACCCCTTGCTCTTCAACAAGGCAATGTCCCTTCCCTACTGAAGGAACTGTTTGCTGAGTCCTGTGTTCCTCACGCTGAAGCTGATGTCATCAGTTGCCCGCGGCACTAACAGGTGCTTCTCCAGGCCTCATCCTCCTCCCTGGATCTGCCTGCAGGTGCTGATGGATGGTATGAGTTTCTCCTGATGTTCACATCTCTGTGCATATCGATTGTTAGCCAGACTCATGGTGAGCAATTGTGATTGGGGTTTGAAAACAGGCCTGTATATCCTTAAGGATCTTCCATCCACATACCCATGCTCATTCCATATTCAGGCTGTAGTCTACAGGAAAGACAGCAGGCAAAACCTGGGTGATGAGAAACCCGGGGTTGTTGCTGCTCCTGTTTCACTCTGTGTTGACCTCGATCTAGTTCTTTAATTTAGATCTCTCTGACTGCAAATTTTCCTGGCACATTCAGGAATTTCAGATTAGCAGGCAGGTGGCACATCTCACATTCTTGATCCTTTCATTATTTTCTCTGTCCCTTTTCATCTCTTGGTTTCAGCTTGTACTCTCACATTCTCATCAATCTATTTTTTCCTCCTAATATGGAAGCAGATAAGCAAACAAAATTTTTTTTACAAGATTTATTTATTTAATGGAAAGTCAGATATACAGAGAGGAGGAGAGACAGAGAGGAAGACCTTCCGTCCGATGATTCACTCCCCAAGTGACCACAGTGGCTGATGCCATGCCGATCCGAAGCTAGGATCCAGGAACTTCTTCTGGGTATCTGACACAGGTGGTGGGTCCCAAAGCTTTAGGTGGTTCTTGACTGCTTCCCCAGGCTACAAGCAGGGAGCTGGATGGGAAGCGGAGCTGCTGGGATTAGAACCAGCATTAGTATGGGATCCTGGGGCACATTCAAGGCGAAGACTTTAGCCGCTAGGCCACACTGCCAGGCCCATAGAAGCAAAAAGCATCAGGCTATATCATCCCTTGATTGACAAGAGCTCACTAAGATATATCAACCATGAGACTCTCCATCTAAGCGGGATTTGTGCTCTCACACTGCAATCAAATGTTGTCTGTCTCCTGTTAAAACTGACACTAAATGAGAACACAGTGACAGTGTGAAGATCTCAGAGGACAGTGAATGAATCAGAGATGTGACAGTAACTTCACATCTATTAACTTAATAATGACCTTATAAATGGGCTATTAGGTTGATTTTAGAAATATTTAATTTCATTGCAAAAGCAGATATACAAAGAGAATGAGAGACTGACAGATAAAGTTCTTCATGTGCTGGTTCACTTTCCAAGTGGCTTCAACAACACCTGAAGGCTAGGCAATGAGATGCCAGGGGTCTGGAGCTCCTTCTGGATCTTGCATGTGGTTGCTTTGTACTGAGGATTTTTGCCATTCTCTACTGCTTTTCCCGTCCATACCTAGGGAGGTGGAATAGAAATGGAGTTGCCGGAGTCCAGCTCCAGCTGAGTTCAGAGCTCGGGAAGTGTGCGTGGAGTCGGCGATAAGAAAGACACAGACACAGACCCTTGGTGCTTTCTCACACCAGCTCAGGAAAAAGCTGTCCTTTTTATTTACTCAAAACCCTTCTCAAGCTTCTGCACAAGTAGCTATTCTATTTTTTCATTTTCAAAATTAAGGGGGCATGTACAGATATTTGGTCACTCTGTCTGCACTTCAAGGCTAAGCAGGTGACCCTAAAGATAATTCTGCAAAATACTGTATTCATATTCTTCAAAGCAAGCCATTATTTATTCTTCAACAGTAGCCATGGAGCAACAACCAGGACTCCAAGGCCAAGGCACATGCGATTATCTGCTAATCAGTAGTACTTTCCCACCACATTTTTACTTCTACAATTTACCCATCATTTAATGGGAAAATAGGTTACAAGGGAAAAAACCTAAAATCTAAAACAGAAACTTCAAATGTTAAAGCTCCCTACAACTATAAATTCCTACAACCCCATAAACAATAAGACAATAATCAAAAGCATTTTTCTTTTTTAAAAGCATCCTTAATTCCTCTAGCTAAAAATTATAAAAGCAGCTAAAACAATTACATTTCCTACACTCCTAAAAATTGCAAAGACAAGCTAGCCTTTGAGATAACAATAGCTATATTTATTGTCATAGCAGTTTCAGCTTTCACTCCCATCACTTCCATTACTTTGTAAAATTCTTATTAAGCCATTTCCCAGAAGGCATGGTATATGCCTGGGCCCGATTTCAGGGCAATGGGTAGGTACACAATAAGGTGTCCAGAAAAGGCATGGGTTTAATTGTAGTCCTGTGCACAGTTAAAGGCCCACTCACCAAGATATTATCAATAATAATAACTCTCAAGCTCATGTTGGTGATAAAAGCCATCCCATAGGGGCAAACCATCCCTCAATAGATTGCAGAATTCTTAGTGGGGTGCTTGGGTGTCCATGCAAAGAGGCGGTGAAACTGTGTCAAGGTGGTCAGAGAGAAATTTGCTGGGCCCTGCCAAACAGCTGGAAGTTCCCCTGGAGCCCTGGTAAGCAGGGGAGCTGTTCTCTTCACACCTTCTTGCCATCCACACCTACTGCAGGGACCCCAGCACCAGCCACTCTAATAGGCTTCCAGTGATTGCAGACACAGCATCAGGCAGTGAGAAATTGTTCCAGCACCTTATCATATTGTTCAGGCCTCAGCTCACACAAATATGCTATCATCCCAGTTCAGGAGGTCAGGTCTAGCTGGGATAAAACCGAGGAGGCAGCAGGGCTGTGCTCCTTCTGGCAGCTCTAAAGGGGAGGATCCAAGTCTCTGTTCTTGCAGCTTCAGGATGCCCCATGTGTCCTGCTCTGTGGACCTCCCTCCCCTCACTCTTAACTACCTTTTCCTCTGTCACAGCTGGTCTCCACGCTTGGCTTCCTCCCTCTCTCTGGAGAAATAGAACATTGGTAGCTAATCAATCTGGCATTTACTTTCTGACATTTAGTGTGGAATTCTGATGATCCAGAATTTAGTGCTTGGTTATATGCTGGTTTGGAGTGGTATTTCACCCACACCTTTATAACACTGTGTTCTCTACTACTGCCCTTTTCTACATCAGAATTCAAAACCACAGGGAAGATCGCTGAAGCACAGAGCTGCAGGACATTTCAGATCCAGTCTCCGACTCTGAGGCTGAAGCTGGGGGAGTTGTATTTGGTGCCTCTAATGAAGTCATCTGTCTCCACTATCAGGCTAGAACCACTTTGGAGTTGTGATGAAGATGGCTTTGTGATAATGATGGGATTCCTGTTTTAGCACACTAACAGATGGGTAAAAGAAATTCAAGTTCTTGGTTTTCTTAAACTTCCAATGCCATAGCAAGTAGAACTGGCAATTGTTCACCCAAACATGCACTGTTCCAATTAGAAATTATCCCCCTGTGTCAAGGACTCTGGTATCAACTGCATATTTACACTGGAGTAGAGGACCAGTGAAGAGGGAAGTAAACAGAGAAGAGAAGACAGATGGGAAAGGCTCCTAAGTCAGTAAGTTGTAGCTAAGGATTAGGAGATGTTTACCAACTTGGAATACAAGACATAGCTGAGAATTCTGTTATCTGAGAGGTCAGGAAGCTGGGATCATCAGAACTCCCTGCTGGTGTCATGCACATGGGGTTCCCTAAGGGCTGCTCATCCCAGGCGGTGTGGTCTGCATGTGTGCAGGTGGAGCTGCCTCCCCAGCTCAGAGAGCTCATTGCAGCTCAGGCAGGAGAGGAGGGAGTCAGCAGAGGAACAATGAAGGAGGAGGTTGGGGTGGTCCTACTATCCTCCACGACAAATGAAGTGTGTATTCCATCTGGAAAGGCAGTTTTCTTCTCTCCTATCTTGGTAGACTGTTTACCAGCAGGTTCCCTTTTAAATCAGACCCCAGGTGGGATGTAGGAGTTTGTGATGTGGCTGAACCCCCAGGTTCTGCTCTCCTGTGCTTGTGCCTCAGTAATGTCTGCCTCCTCCCTAGTTCTCAGGCTCCTTGGCTCTGAGATGGTGATTTTGTCATCCCATTCTAGTGATACAGACTGGATGACTGGTGCAAATATCGGCATGTGCATTATAGGGATGCAAATAGACTTGATTTCCAAGTCTATTGTAATCCAAGATAATACTCTATGTAATTGGCACTAGTTTGACAAAGTGGAGACTCCTGTGTACAGAGCAGGGGAGTGCTTGCATGCCCAGCTTGATCCTAAAAGATCAGCAGAGGAATGAGGAATGTGCAGTGCATGACCTGACTCTGGACCAAGCAGCAGGTACCCTCTAAGTCAGGTGGGTAATAAATGCACTTTTTCAATGGGCTAACTTCTCACCTATCTTCTAAGTCCTAAACTGCAGATGTAGTTCCCCTAGCCCCGAGTGGTAGCTACTGCAGCTCACAGAAACTAACCAGGAGACTGTACTTGGGGTTTCTTTGGAATTTGCAGAGAAGGGTACTAGGGTGTGTTCTCCTCTAAAGTGTCTTATGTATCTTAACTGAGATACTACCGATAAATGCAAGTGTTGATGGTAGTTGCATTCATCCAATTTCATAACTCAGAGCTTTGTGCTGGTGAAGATCAGGAAATAGCAGCAAATGGCTCAATATTCAATTACTGATGCTCTCATGTCAACATTGGTATAGGACATTTAGTCCCTGGATATATGAACGCTCCCTCATATATCATGGTGCATCTATTGGCTGCAAATTGCTTCTCATTATTCAGATTCTACAAATATATGTGTGCCGTTGTAAGCTGGCTCCTAAATATATATGAATCCCTAGTGTTCATTTTGTTCTAAATAATGTAAATGAGATAAGTTTAGACTGTCAGAAATCTGTAAATAATAAGTAAAGCATGGGAAGAATTTGAGGGCAGGCTGAGGAATTGATAGATTTTACCCTGTCAGAAAGTGTTGCACAATCTCTGAAAATAATTTGTTCTGTAAATTGAGACACTGACATTAAATACAAGTAGATTACACTGACCTGTCTGTGGGGGTACATTAGAGTGCTTCTCAAATGGTTTATGTCACATAATGTGTGTCAGAGGTTCATGTTCTCTGTAGGTAAATTAGTGCAGCCCAAGGGGTGGCCTGTGTGCCTGGAGACACTTCCCCTCTGCTCAGTTATGTCATGAGCTGGGCTCTTCTGCTTTGCACAAGAATATCACTTCTCTTACTGATTTGCATGTCCCTAGGGAACAGCCTACTGACCTGCACACTTATGAGCAGGCTGCTCATGGCCTGTTCAGGAGTCAGTGCCAGTCAGGACACAGCATGGACATGAGGGCACCAGCTCAGCTCCTAGGGCTCCTGCTGCTCTGCCTCCCAGGTGAGGAAAGACAACAGCAGGAACTGAATTCAGCCAGTGTGGTCAGTGCTGACTGAAACTTCCTGTCTCTGCTGTATGAACATGATGATGAGAGTGGATGTTTGTGTTTGTGTTTCCCTTCTCAGGTGCCACACATGCCTTGGATGTGACCCAGACTCCAACCACGGTGTCTGCAAAGGTGGGAGGCACAGTTACCATCGATTGCAAGACGGATCAGAGTGTTTACAATGCTCTATCCTGGTATCAGCAGAAACCAGGGCAACGTCTAAAGCTCCTGATCTATTATGCATCCAAATTAGCCGATGGGGTTGATCCGAGGTTCAAGGGCAGTGGATCTGGGACATCATACACTCTCACCATCAACCCTGTGAAGGCTGAGGATGCTGGAATCTACTACTGTTTTGCTGGTTATGATTATCCTGATATTACACAGTGATACAAGCCTGAACAAAAACCACCCATGAAAGCAGAAGTGTGAGATCGGGTTGCCCGGCTTTCTGACCTTGAGCCTCTATCTGTTGAAAGTCATTCTTGGATGCAGTCATTCTTTCATGTCTTCCGAGGGTAAGGTCTGCATGAAAACTAACCTTTGTCTTTGAAAATGAAATAAAATTCTTTCACAGTAAAGAAAAGTTAAAAGAATATGCCTCTTTCAAACCTGCCCTACAAATGATACTCTATGATGTTCTTTAGAAAAAGAAGAGGAATAGCACCCAACAAAACCAAAGGCAAATGTGAAGAACATCCCAGTAAATAACAACAGAAAACTAAATCAATGAATAAGTTATTGCTAAATGACAGGACCAAATTACTACCTATTCTCACTAACCTTGAATGTATAAGGCTTAAACTCATTAATCAAATGTCGTAGATTAGTAGACTGGTGAAGAATTCCAACATTTTATTTATTTATTTATATCATTTTTGATACAGTTCCAGAAGCTCCTGGGATTTCTCTTATTCCTCCTCCCCCACCTAGCTCCTCTATATCATTACTAAAGCATAGTTCTTCATACACAGTCATATGTCCATCATTGTGGGCATGGACAATGGCAGAGAGTCCAGCATCCTATTGTGAAGACATAGTAAACAGTTTCCATTGTAAGTCCATCTTTGGAAGTAGAGATGCATAATGCCTTGTGTCCTCACATCTGGATATGATAGTTTCCATTTCACAGTTACTGTACATCCGCTTAATTGAAAAGCCACAAAACAAAATCAACAGCAGGAAGAAAGAAGAAATTAACAACACCATGAAGTTAACTAACATGCTACTGAATGACGAATGTGTCGCTGAAGAAATGAGAAAGAAAATCAAGAATCTTCTTGAAGATGATGCTACTGCATTATCTATGAGTCACTAAAGATTTTTATTTTATTTTTTTATTTTATTTTAACAATCGTTACATGGTTAATTTGGGCAAAGGGTCAAGGGCTACAGGAAAGTGGGTAAGACTATTATTTCCAAATTGTTTCCTTCATATATCTGAGGTAGGGGGGATATTGAGGGAGAAGCCCCACCTGGTTTCCCACCCACCCCAAGTCCCGCATGTGGGGCATACTCCGAGATACTCATTGAAGTGGTTTCAATAGGTCACCAGTTTTGAAATTGCTGCCAATCTTGCCTCTCCAAAGACGATGAGGTTGTTGAAAAATCCATTAATTGACATTGTCCATCATAGCGTCTCTATTTGCCCGATATTTTGTTGCCAACCTATAGCTGAGGTGGTTGATTAATTTGTTCCATGTTCTGTCCCTTTATGGTTAGGATTCTGAGTCTGGCATTTCAATTGGGGAGATCACCAAAGAAACTTCGTCTGAGGTGTTCCCAGGCCAGATACTTGTATGCACCAGCAAGCACAGGGCCCAGCACAGTCCATCACCCGGTCAGCTGGTAGTTGCAATTGTTGGGCTGGTTCTGTTTTCAGCCCCGCCTTCTACTGGAACCAATGGGTGTTGCAGTCCAGCCTGGTTCTGCACAGCACATATTCGGTCTTCACCGAGACCAGTGGGAGCTGCATCCTGATGAGAGCGGCCCACAATAACCCCCACCAGGCCAACCCCCTACCCTGGTTTGCCAATATGTGTGGCAGACCAGTCCAATCTGACCCACCTCCCCCTGGTTCTCGTACATGGCAAATGGCATTGAAGCTTGGATCCATCTAACCAGCTCAACAGTCAAACCTTCACGGGTGTGGTTGAGTGCCTCTCTGTCTAGCTACCCCAACCCCCGTCCTAGTTCTCGTGCCCTCCCGTAGGAGTGGTAACCCAAGAGGGGGGAACCCACTATTTCCCTCCCAGGTCTCTCACTCCTGGATTGTGCACTTTCCAGGTGGTTCTGCAGTTTAACTTGACAGGATTAGCCCCCAGTGCCAGTTTCTGCCAGCTGATGCTGTGGCTATGCCCAAACATCCCTCTCCCATTCTAATTGTAGGTTGCACCCATAGGAACAATCAACCCATCCTGGCTTTTCCCTGGTCTAGTCCACATGAGGCGCACAGGTGTTGTAGCCCTGCTTAGTCTGGTCTGCCTCCATCCCAGTTCATGCTCTCCAGTGGGAGTAGCTGTCCAGCAGGAGAACCACCCCTTATTCCCCCGCTGGCTCTGCCCCCTCCCTTCCTGTTTCTCATGTGTGCTGGATGGGCACTGCAGTCACATCCAGCACAGTCAACCTCATCCTGGCATTCTGTAGTGTGGACTGGTTTTTATCGCAACCAAACCTGGCTCGACCCTTACTCTGTTCTGGTGCTTGGATTTGCCAGTGAAGATGATAACTGATTAGCCTGGTCTGCCCCCAATCCATGCCTAATGTATGCCAGTGGGAAACTTCTTGTGGCCTGCTCTGGGCTGTTTCCATTCATGCTTCTTGTGCTTACCAGTGGGGTCTGTGTCCTGCCAGAGGAGTTGCCCAGGCTCCTCCATCAGAACCTCTCCCAGTGCCGGATTTTGCGCATGCCAGTGGGTCCATGAGCCAGCACTAGCCCAGTTCCTGACTAGCTTTCGACCCAAGCTGGTTCTTGTTGTTGGATATTTCAGCCCAGCCATGGCTCGTCTAGCCCATTCCCACATACGGCTTACACATGGTTCAGTAGGGGTTGCAACCTAGCATAATCCGTCCCACTTCTATCCTGGTCCTCCAGGAGCACCAGACAATGCTAGGGTTGGGTCCAGCCTGGTGCATCCAGTCCCTGTCCACACTTGTGCCAAGGGGGATTTCACTGTTACATGATCAGAACGCAGCCCCCATTCCAGCCCACGTGCTCCTTGGTGGTAGCCTTAATCCAGTTAGTGTGTCTACTGGACAAGACCCGTGCCAAAGCTTTAGCATGAACTGGTATTTGGTGGTCAGCATTGCTAAGTGGTAACGCATTCTTTAAAGGAAGAGGAACTGTCATTGGGAAACTTTAGGATGTATTCACCTCGCCGAAACACATCGGGTTCAATGTGGAGCCACATAAGCAGCAATTCAAACCACCAAAATCCAAGAGCTGCCCTGCCGGGCGGCCAGCAAGCAAAGCCTGGCACCAAATGGCGCCCTGGCCGCCCAAGCCCGGCTCACCATGTGCCTATGATGGCGGGCGTATGGGATCCGGGCATGAGACGCCCTGTCCCGGGACCCACCCGCTGCCGAGAGGCGACGGGAAGTGTAACCTCCCAGGGCCAAGGTTGCGCTCCATCCCAATCCTGTCCACTGCCCAATGAGAGCGGCGGGCGGGCCTGCCTAGCTGGCTCCAGAGACCTCCTCCCTCGGTCGGTGTACTCACCCTGAAGGAAGCAGTCCTGGAACCACAGCAGACCCAAGCCCGGCTCACCATGTGCCCATAGGGCGGGCGTATGGGATCCGGGCATGAGACGCCCTGTCCCAGGACCCACCCGCTGCCCCAGAGTCACTAAAGATTTTAATCAGAAGAAAGTGTTTTGAAGAGATGAAAGTAACAAAAACAAAAACATCAAAATCCATGAAATATAGTTTCTGCTGGTTTTTGTTGGTGAAATGTGTCTTCTAGACAACAAATAGATGGGTTTTGTGTTTCAATCTAGTCTAGTAATGTATGACATTTGATTGAACTTAAGCCATTTGTATTCAGGGTTCATAAGTATGGGTAGAAATTTGGTCCTGTCATTTTAGGAATGGGTTGTTCATTGATTTATTCTTCTGTCGTCATTTTACTGGGATGTTTTTCACATTTGCCTTTGGTTTTTTGGGTGTTATTCCTCTTCTCTGTCAAGAGACCATCTTGAAGTATCATTTGTAGGGCAGGTTTGGAAGAGGCAAATTCTTTTAGCTTTTCTTTACTCTGGAAGAATTTTATTTCATTTTCAAAGACGTAAGAAAGCTTTGCTGGATATGTTATCCTAGGCCAACAATTTTTTTCTTTTAGAATCTGGAATATGTCACTCCATTCTCTTCTTGCCTGTAGAGTTTCCTGTGAGAGATCTCCTGTGAGCTTAATTGACATTCCTTTATATTTCAATTCATTTTTTTCACATGCACATTTAAGGATCTTTTCCTTATGTTCAATTGAAGAGAACTTGATGATCATGTGTCTCGGTGAAGATCATTTTTGATCAAGCCTGTTGGGTGTTCTATACCCCTACTGGATGTTGTTTCCCAATTCTTTCTCTAGATTAGGGAAAATTCCCTTATTATCTCATTAAAAGTATTTATAAAACCAGTTTCTCTTTCTGCAACTTCTGGTACTCCCATATCTCTTAGATTAGTTCTGTTAATAGTGTCTTTCAAATCTTGAATACTTTTTTTTTTTACCTGATCGAGCTCTGCTTCCAGCTTTTTGTTTGTTTCCCCCTGGTGACAGGAAATATCTTCCAATTCTGAGATTCTTTCTTCTGCTTGTTTCATTTTATTTTGGAGACTCTCCACTGTACTGTTAATTTGTTCTACTGTGTTCTTAATTTCTGAGATTCCAGCCTTGATTTGCTTTATTGCTGCTATTTTGTGTGTGGCATATTCCTTAAATCCTTTGAACTCTTGTATGTGCTTCTCATTGTTGATCAGAAGCTTTATAATGAATTTTCTGAATTCTGTGCCCCCCATTTTTATGATGTCTTCCTCAGTTAACTCTGAGGTTGGCACAGGGTTTTGCTCCTTTGCAGGTCAGTCTTCAGTAATATTTGTTTTGCCTTTCTATGTTCTTTTGCTCTTGGTCATTGTACTTCTATTTAGCAGAGTCTTCTGCTTGGGGCAGGTTTCTAAGCTGTGTCACCCACAGATCTACAGTTTGATTTTATTTATTGCTGTTGGTACACAGCTTTTTGCTTGCAGCCAATTGTGCTACTCCCTGCAGCAAATTCCAGGTTTGGTTCTTATGTCAGATTTCTACAATGTTCTCTGTAACTCCAGCTCTTGGCTCACCAGTCTCTACCTCCTGTGGTGTCATGTTGAGGTTGCACTGTTGTCTCTGCCAACTTTCTCCCACTTCCGGTTGGAGCAGGTCCCAGGATTAGGATTAGGTGTCCTATATAGCTAGGTTGTTGTTGGTGCTGATCTTTCTGGAACCCATTGGCTGTTAGGTCTTGGTGCCACACGGACCAATTTTGACCGATACGATGCCACAGTCAGTATTATTTTCCTGTGGGACAAGTGCAATACATTGAACTCAGTGAGTTCCTGCAAGCTAGCACATGCACAGTTCACTGTTGTTCCCTGCAGTCCTAAAACTTTTGGCACACTGTACAAAATCGCACCTGACATGCCCTCAAAAGCGTTTTTGATCGGCTGTCATGTCTGAATGCTACGTGTCTTGGGTGGAACCTGTAGAATGCCACGTTGCTGCAGTTCACTGAGTTAAGAAATGAGTTTACACCCAGCTCAGTCCTTTCTCTTGCCTTTGCTTCCTTAAGCAAAATGATTTCCAATTCAGCTCTAGGGAGCTGAGTGGGCTGTGAAATCCACCCTGTGCCTGGACTGACTGTCTGGGATGTGCTGCTTTGTCTCTGCTCCTGGTCCAATCAAACATACCAGCAGGACAGACAGTTCTTTGTCTGGGTTCACCACCCAAGCTCCCAGTTAAAACCCTTCCTACCTGGTTGCTAGTGGAGTTCAGATTGTCATTAGCCGAAAGCCACAGGAGTATCAGTCATTGCAAGACCACAGCATTGTTTTTGTTGCTTTCCCATGTCTGTCAGTCTACAGGAGCCCCTCTGCTGTGGTTCTTTCTTCTCCTATTTCCTGGAATGTGCCCTCTGTGCTTCATCCTGATTAAATATTTCTCCGTCCGTTTAAACATGTCCTTACATTTTCTGCCATCTTGATCCCCACAAAAATCCCAACATTCCTATATAAAAAATGTAAGCAATGTGAATCAAGGAAAAAAAATAGAATGGAGTTTATTATTTTATTTTAGTTTAGTTTTTAATACCTTTGATGTGACTGTTGCACTGGCAAATCACGCTAGTCCTCCTTGCTTGATTTGTATCCCAGGCGCTCCACTTCTGATCAAGAGCTCTGTCACCTGGGAATGCCGTGGAGGATGGACACTGAGCTAGTGTCCCCACATAGAAGATCAGGAAGAAGCCCCTGGCCTCCAACTTTGGATCAGGCCATCCCTTCTGTTGTGATCATCTGGAAGGTAATTCAGTAGATGAATGATCTCTGCAGCTCTCCCTCTCTCTGTGTAATTTTGACTCTGAGTACAAAAAAAATATGTATTTAATAATTTGTTGCTTTAAAATAAACCTATGCAAAGGGACATATTTCAGGTATTTAATACAGAGATTTGAAGAGTCTAGTTATTCTTCTCACTCTACCTTCCCTTCCTCCCACACCATCACAGATCCTTCTACAGTTAACTTCCTTTATTTTTTATTTCATTCCATGGCACAGCTTCATAGGCTCTGAGATTCCCCCAACCCCTCCAAAAAGCCCTCCCCCCATATTGAATTCCTCCATATTGTTGCAGTAGTATAGTTCATATCCAGTCATAATTCCTTCATTGCGGGCATGGACCATGTAGGGAGCCCAGCATGTTATTGTCCAGATAAATTCAACAGTTTCATTGGGAGACCATCCCTGGTCTGAAAGTAGAGCTGGCAGAATATCATCCCCTCCAATGAAAAGCCACTACACAACTTCAACAGCAATTTACAACATCATGAAGTTAATTGACATGGTATTGAGTGACCAGTATATTAGAAAATGCAAGTTTTTAACCACATCCTGTGACTACTTCATTTAGTTTAATGCACAACCGGCTGCTATACATCTTAAAATAGTTATAGGGTACTATTCAGTTGTCTTGTGTCTATTTTCATTTTTATATTTAGCATCTTAGAGTATTGAAGCTTGATTTTTACTGAACTTCACAAATTTTAGGATAGTCCAAACAGGTTTATAACTCAAACATGCCAAATTTTGTCAATTGAGGATCAGAACAGTTTTAGGAGGGGTGTGCAGAGAAATCTTCAATACCTTAGTGAGTAGTACCTAATCTTTGTGTCCTACCTCGCAGGGTAAATGGGAGTCCAAGCTGACTGTTTCCTGTCTGTTCTAAGCTTTTCTTATTGGTCTCTGTCTATCTGAGGTCAGTTCCTTTTCATTTTTATGGTGACATAATTTTAATTTACTTTACATTGCCAAAGTCATACATCCTCTAAATAAAAAATACAACACTTAGAATGTAGAAAATCCGCTGTTCCTCAGGAGGGTAGACCAGGACAGTTGAGTCTCAAGTTCTCACAGATCTCCCATTCCTACCAGATCTAAGGGGCAATGGCTCCCCCTGGAGGCAATATGGGGAACATGTCAATCTGCCCCTGCAGGCGAGGCTCAGCTTTCACCTAGAGCAAGGCTGTGTTCTCCAGTCCTCATCTCCATGCCTGGGTTGGCCTGCAGGTGCCTATGGATGGTATAGAATTCCCTTCTGGGGACTTTCACATCTCAGAGCTTATGTGTTTTTGCATGAAGACTCATGGCGAACAAGTGTGGATATTTGAGATTTGAATCCAGGCATATATATATATTAAAGATTTATTTATTTATTGGAAAGTCAGATATACAGAGAGGAGGAGAGGCAGAGAGGAAGATCTTCCATCCGATGATTCACTCCCCACATGCCACAATACCTGAGCTATGCTGATCCGAAGCCAGGATCTAGGAACTTCTTCCAGGTCTCCCACAAGGGTGCAGCATCCCAAGGCTTTGGGCTGTCCTCGACTGCTTTCCCAGGCCACAAGCAGGGAGCTGGATGGAACAGGAGCTGCTGGGACTAGAACCGGCACCCATATGTGATCTCGGCGCGTTCAAGGCGAGGACTTCAGCCGCTAGGACATGCCGCCGGGCCCCAGGCCAATACATTGTTAAATATCTCCTTCCACATGGCCATGTTCACTCCATATTTGAAGCTGTCATTTATAGCAAAGGCACAAGACAAATCCAGAATGAAGAGAAACCTGTTGTTGCTGCTGCCTGTGTTTCATCTGTATTGACTCCCATCTTAAAGCCAGCCCTCTCTGCACTGTTGCCTGCCATAGAAAACTCTCAAAAGCTTCCCACACCACAGGTGGTTCCAGTGAATGATTGTGGGCACCGGCACATCGCTCATCCCTGACCCTTTCCTCATCTGTTGTGTTCCTTCTCATCCCAAGGACTCAGTCATGTCCTGTCATGTTCTCTGTCGTTGTATTTTTACCCTCCTATGTGGAAACAAATATGCAAATATCACAACCCCTTCTTTTTTATTTTTGATGAAGTTTATGCAGTTGATCAGGTTGGGAAGGATCCCATGATAATAAAAAGTGGGTGTGGGGCCCGGCGCGGTGGCGCAAGTGGTTAAAGGTCCTCGCCTTGCACACCCGGGATCCCATATGGGCGCCGGTTCTAATCCCGGCAGCCCTGCTTCCCTTCCAGCTCCCTGCTTGTGGCCTGGGAAAGCAGTCGAGGACGGCCCAGGGCTTTGGGAACCTGCACCCGCGTGGGAGACCCGGAAGAGGCTCCTGGCTTCGGATTGGCATAGTATCGGCCTGTTGCGCTCACTTGGGGAGTGAATCATCGGATGGAAGATCTTCCTCTCTCTCTCTCCTCTCTGTATATCCGCCTTTCCAATAAAAAAATAATAAAAATAAATCCTTAAAAAAAAAGTGGGTGTGATCACTGTATCAAAATTTTCTTCCAGCTTCTGGGAGAAGGGAGGATATAAGGGGAGAAACCATAACCAGCCTCCCCACCACCTCAGTTCCTGGGATGGGGAATCACCAGCTGATATCAACCCAGGGTCCCAATTTTCTGTGCACTCTGAGGGTTCTGCCCAGGTGAATTTAATTGTTGTGAAGTGCTGTCAAGCTCACTGATCCAAGGACGTTTCAATCCTTCCCTTGTCCATTGGCTGAGATAGTCAACCTTACAGTCTCCATTCAATCGGAATTATGCTGTAACCATTTGACTGGCGGTAGTTGTCCATGGATCTCGAGATCCTGCTTTAAAGGGAAATTAACAACTTCTTGTTCTGTCATGTGGTTCTCTTTTTAGGTTGTGGTCATCCTGCTATCGTCCCCCATAAATGATGTGTATAATTTATCTGACAAGGCAGTTTTCTTCCTTCTGATACTGGTAGGCTCGGTGCTACTAGGTTCCCTTTCAAATGAGACTCCAAAGGGCAGCAGGAGTTTGTGATGTGGCTACACTATAGTTTGGTCACGTGTGCTCATGCCTCAGTAATACCCACCACCTCTCCAGTCCACAGACCCCTGGCACTGAGAGGGTGACTTTGTTGTCATACGGTAGTGATGCAGACTGCACGACTGGAGCAGAGCTCAAGATGTGAGACACAGAGGGTGCAAACCTGGTCCCAAGTCTGTTGCAGTCCAATGGATTGCTCAGGTTACTGTCACTAGCATGACAAAGTGGAAACTCCTGGGCAGGGAGAAGGCGAGTGCCCCCATCCTGTCCTGATCCTGATGAAGAGTAGAAGTGGAAGGAGGCACTTTGAGTTCATGACTTGATCCTGCACCAAACACCAGGTACTGTCATCTAAGTTAGATGTTTTAACAAATTTGTGTTTCACCTGGGCTACCTCCTCACCTGTTCTCCTTGTGCCAGGTGCCTGAGACAGTCGCCTGAGCCCCAGTGGTAGATACTGCAGCTCAGTGAAACTAACCAGGAGACTCCCCTGTGGCTTTGTCTTTTGGAGAGAATTTTTTTCCGAATATGAACTCCTCTAATGTGTCTTGTGGATCCTGATTCAGGTAGAGGCTACAGATGAATGCAAACACTGATGATAGTTGTAATCATTGAATTTCACACCAGTATTCAGCGCTTCATGGTGAAGTTCAGGAAATGACAGCCAATGGCAGAGAACTGTATTGCAGAGGTCCTCATGTCAACAAAGGGACAGCCCATTTAGTTTCGGCATAAAAGCCTCCTGTGTTATGGTGCATCTTTCTGCAGTAAATTGCTTCTCGTTCAGATGGTAACAGTGTCTGAGTGTTAATATTGTGGCACCTGATGATATATAAAGCCCTCTTCTCTTTTCTAAATAAGTTAAACGAAACAATTTCAGACTCCTAGAAATGTGTCAGTAGTAAGTAAAGCATTGAAAGATTTGAGGGCAGGGTGAGGAATTGAAATACTTATCATATAGAATGGTATTGTATATTGCATGATAACAAGTATTTCTGTAAAATGAAATAAAGCTAATTAAACAAGAGTAGATGACTCCCTCATGTCCTTGGGGTCTTTTAGATTTTGTCAAGAGCCCCTCAAATGCCTTATGTCACATAATGTGTCCAGAGAAGGTTGTGTACTCTGTAGGTAATTGAGGGCAGCATGGTGTGCAGCCTGGGTGCTTGTAGTTCCTTCCCATGTGTTCAGCTATGAATGAGCTGGGCTCTTCTGCATGGCACAAGAATATCACTTCCTTTGCTATTTAAATGTGCCCAGGACACAGCCCACTGCCCTGCACACTTATGAGCAGGTGCTCTCAACCTGTGCAGGAGCCAGTGCCATTCAGGACACAGCATGGACATGAGTGTGCCCCTGCTCAGCTCCTGGGGCTCCTGCTGCTCTGCCTCCCAGGTGAGGAAGGACAACAGCAGGAACTGAATTCAGCCAGTGTGGTCAGTGCTGACTGAACCTTCCTGTCTCTGCTGTATGAACATGTTGATGAGAGTGGATGTTTGTGTTTGTGTTTCCCTTCTCAGGTGCCAGATGTGCCTTTGAGGTGACCCAGACTCCAACCACGGTGTCTGCAAAGGTGGGAGACACAGTCACCATCGATTGCACGACGAGTCAGAGTGTTAGCAGCAACAATAGGTTAGCCTGGTTTCAGCAGAAACCATGGCAACCTCCAAAGCTCCTGATCTATTATGCATCCACTTTAGACGATGGGGTCCCTGACAGGTTCAAGAGCAGTAGATCTGGGACATCATACACTCTCACCATCAACGGGGTGCAGGCTGAGGATGCTGGAATCTACTACTGTCAAGGGTATTATAGTGATAGTAATGGTACTCTCACAGTGATACAGTTCTGTACCAAAGCCATCAGGAAAGCAGAAGTGTGAGTTTGTGCTGCCCCAGCTGCTGTTTCTGGAGCCTGTCTCTGCTTAGAGTCATTCTCTGACATAGTCAGTCTTTGAGGGTACCTGGTCTTTTCCTTCTAGCTGCTAACTGCATCACTTAAATGCCCATGTTTCTCCTGATTTAAAAGGAAGAACTGATTACACCTGAGCACTCAATGTTACAGTATGCTTTTTGATTTAAACAGTAAAAATGTAATTGTTTGGACATTTCAAGCAGAAACATTAAGCAGAGTTTACCAGATTTCAAATTATACTTTAATGTTCTGGGAATGTTGGGATCAGGGACGGTAATCCCAGATACATGAACGTTTGTGTTCTCTCCTTATTTAAATCCCTTCTGCAAGAGAAGGTTCAGTGAACTGACACTGTGGTCCTTATCCCTGGAGCTGATGCTCTCAGCTTCCTGCAGCCTCACAGGTGGTTCCCCACTCCTTCATCCTTGTGTCTGCCTGCAAGTAGGAAAAGCCTCAGGGTTGACAGATTTGAGAGTGAGGGAGTTGGGGTTCTTGGCACAGAGGGTTCCCTAGGACTGCTCATCCCAGGCCCTGTGGTTTGCATGTGTGCAGGCTGAGCTGCCTCCTCAGCTGAGAGAGCAAAGTGTAGCCCAGGCAGGAGTGGAAGGAGTCAGCAGAGAACAGTGAAGGGGAAGGATGGTGTAGTATTGCTATACTGCCCCACAAATGATGTGTGTATACCATCTGAAAGGGAGTTTTCGTCTCTCCAGTCGTGGAAGGCTCTGTGCTACTAGGTTCTCTTATAGTTCAGATCTCAGGTGGAAGGCTGGAGTTTGTAATGTGGCTGTGCGCATGCTTAGTAATACCCGACCAATTCCACCCTGTTCCCAGCTCCTTGGTACTGAGATAGTCACCTCCTTGTCATATCTAGTGATGCAGACTGAGTGACTGGAGCAAAGATTGAAATGTGCTATACAGGTGTGAGAATCAAGAACCAAAATATTGCTCATGTTATTGGCACTAGCTTGGCACAATGGAGACTCCTGGGCAGGGAGAAGGCGAATGTTCCCACCCTCCCTTTACTCTAGTAAAGATAGGAAGAGAAATGAGGCACTTTCAGTGCATGAGCTAGTCCTGCACCAAGCAGCAGGTACCCTCATATAAGTTATTTGTGTTTATAAATTAGTCTTTCTTTTGGACTAGCTCCTCACCTGCTCTGTAACTTCCAGGTTCCAGAGATGGTCTACTTGAGCCCCAGTTTTGGTACTGCAGCTCAGCTAAACTAACCAGGAGACTCCCCTGACGTTTCTTTTGTCTTGTACAGAGATTTCTTGGAGTCAAATCTTCTAATGGCGTAGTTGTACAACCTAACCCAGATACTTAGAGAAGAATACAGAAACTGAGGACAGGTGCAGTCATGGCATCTCACAGTAGTAGTCAGAGCTTCTTGCTGAAAAAGTTCATGAAAAGACAGCCAATGGCAGAAAATTGTATTGCAGAGGCCCTCATGTCAAGACAGTATCTGGGCACAAGAGCCCTCTCCTATATTATTGTGTATCCATCTGCAGCAAATTATTTCTAAGTATTTAGACTTAAAAGTATCTGAGCACCATTACACATTGGCTCCACAATATATGTATGAACCCCATTTTCCCTCACTTCTAAATAGAGTAAATGAAATAGTTTCAGATTTCCAGAAATGTGTAAGTAATAAGTACAGCATGGGAAGAATTTGAAGTCTGGCTGTGGAATTGATAGATATTCTGTATATTAAGGCACTGCAAACTCTCAACCAATAGGTTGCTCTCCTGTAACCTGAAACACAAGTATAAGATACAAACAGATGATGCCATTTTGTTCTTCAGATAATTAAGAGCTTGTCAAGAGCCCCTCAAATGTCTATGTCACATACTGTGTCTTAGGAGGATCGTGTTATCTATAGGTATCAGTGCAGCAGAGGGGATGACCTGGGTGCCTGCAGATACATTCCCTGTGCTCAAGTATGACATGAGCTGGGCTCTTGTGCTTGGAACAGCATTGCCACTTCCTCTGCTATTTTGCATGTGCCCAGGACACAGCCCACTGACCTCCACACTTAAGAGCAGGCTGCTAATGGCCTGTGCAGGAGTCAGCGCCATTCAGGACACAGCATGGACACGAGGATGCCTGCTCAGCTCCTGGGGCTCCTGCTGCTCTGCCTCCCAGGTGAGGAAAGACAACAGCAGGAACTGAATTTAGCCAGTGTGGTCAGTGCTGACTGAAACTTCTTGTCTCTGCTGTATGAACATGTTGATGAGAGTGGATGTTTGTGTTTGTGTTTCCCTTCTCAGGTGCCAGATGTGCCTTTGAGGTGACCCAGACTCCAACCACGGTGTCTGCAAAGGTGGGAGGCACAGTCACCATCGATTGCAAGACGAGTCAGGATGTTGACAATGATCTATCCTGGTATCAGCAGAAACCAGGGCAACATCCAAAGCTCCTGATCTACCTTGCATCCAGTTTAGCCCCTGGGGTCGATTCGAGGTTCCAGGGCAGTCGATCTGGGACATCATACACTCTCACCATCAACCCTGTGCAGGCTGAGGATGCTGGAATCTACTACTGTTTTGCTGATTATAGTTGGAGTAGTAGTACTAACACAGTGATACAGCCTGAACAAAAAGACACAGGAAAGCAGAAGCGTGAGTCTGGGTTCCTCCAGCTTCCTGCTATGTGGCCTCTATCTGCAAAGAGTTATTTTCAGATGCAATCAATCTTCCATAGTCCCTGCAAAATACGTGGAAAGGCCCCTGGGGATCCTTTGTAGCCTCCTGTTTTCTCTCACTAGATGCCTGCAGCACTGATGTATCCATGTTTCTACCAAACTAAAGGAAAGAAATGCTATGTCTGAGTACTCAACATTACAACTTTCTTTTGGAGTCATACAGTAAAAGATTAATCATTTTGAATATTTCAAGCAGAAATATTAAACACAGTTTGTTAAAATCCAAGTTATAGATTTGAACATTGTCAAAATATGTGGATAAGAGGCAGTGTTTGTAGAAATATGGGATTCTGTGTTCTTTCAGAATCCAATGCCCCTCTGCCACAGAGGGAACAATCAACGAAACCTGTGGTTCTCAGCCCTGCAGCTGATGCTCTCAGCTGCCTGCAGCCTCCCAGGGGGCTCCCCTGTCCTCAATGTTGCCTATGGGTGAGCCAGCTTGTGCAGGTGAATGATTCAGAATTTGTCTTCTGACATTCAAATCTCATGGCACATGGGTAGTTTTGCCCAAGACACAGGGTGAGTTCTTGTGGGAATCTGGAAGAGCTTGAAAGCGCAGTGCTGAGATTGAAATTTTCTGATGTACCCAGAGGGAGAGAGTCTTTATAACCTGGATTCCTTGTGTAAAAGACCCAGGAGAGGCTGCTCCACTCAGCCTTCTCTGGATGCTAGTTCATGCTCCACAGTGAAGTAGGAGATGGGGTCTGTTCTACAGACAAGGGAGAGACAGGGCAGGGCAGGGAGGAAGCAGCTGGGACAGCAGGAGCTCACTCCCCTGTGGCCCTGGGGAGGAAGTTGGTGTTGGAGGCTGAATCTTATATTGGAGGCTGCTTTCATATTGCCCACCATACTAATGTCCCACGTTCTCAGCCTGGAGGCTGCTGCTGCTGAGATGAAATCTGTCCCGGAGCTGCTTCCCCTGAATCTCTCAGGGACCCCAGTTGCTCAGATGGATGTCAGTAAATGAAGAGGTTAGGAGGCTGTCTTGGTTTCTGCTGCTAGCAGGCTAGTTCGTTCTTCTGGAGTTAACTGGATAAGAGACTCTGGCTGGACTTGCAGTTGATGGTGACCTTCTCTCCTGCAGACACCATCTGGGAGTTTGGCGACTGAGTCATGCTGATGTCTCCACGAGCACCAGCCTTAAGGAATGGGCAGTGACCACACAATGCATCACTAATACCTTAGAATGCAAATCCAGGAAATGTAAGTTTTCTTACTCTTTAGAATATATCAGACTGCTCACATGAGTGGTTGAAGGTTGCATGATGCATTTTACATCATTAGAATGTTGTTTACTGCTTGAAAATGCTTACCAAGGATCTGGATCTCCTGGATCCCCTGGAAGATGAGGAGTTTTGCTGCAGCCCCTTCTTTCTACTTAGTCTCCTTTGGGATGCACTCATGCCCCGCCCCCAGGAAAGCCCATTGTCAGAGCTCTGAGCAGGCAGCCTTGGGCCTGTACAGCCTCTGCAAAGTACAAGGAGAATGAGAATCCCAGGGCCCCTGTGAGGAGTCACAGAGACCAACAATGGAAGGAGGAGGCAGAGATGTCATCACTGAAGGAAACATGATATTATGCCTTGCAAAGGAGCAGGGCCCAATTGAAAGGTGCAGTTTAGAGGTAAATCCAGCAAGGTCTCCTGACTCAAACTGCATAACAACAGCACTATCTCAAATCAGTTTGTAAGCCTAAATAACCTGTCACAAAATAGATGTGATTATGAGCATGTACTTTTACAAATTTTAAACTTACTGGAGTTTTCATTAAGTTCATAGCAAAATAAATATAGTGGCTAATCTTGTTTTGCTACTAAAAGAAGTTGGAAATCATGCTTAATTAGTTACAATGTGAATTTCCTGTGTTTTTTTTTAAAGACTCATGTTCATATGGTATCAGTTCACAGAGTGTATGAATATTACTGGTTAGCAAAGACAGTGCCTGAATGTTGGTATCTTTCAGAGTCTTTTGATCTGTTTTGTATATTTGAAGATCCTCTTGGTCCATTGAAGCTGCTGCACTAAATCCATACCACTTCTATTATTTTCCTTAGCTCAAAGCTGCTTTCAAAGTAATACATCACTGTACACTTGTGAATCACTCTGATACTATTCCTTTTGTCAATCACTTTATTATTATTCTTTAAATACTTTTCACGGTACCATAACGGTGGCATATCAGGCTAGTCCTAGCTGGCTTTGTATCCCAGCTGCTCCACTTTTGCTCAGCTGCTTGTTCTTGAACTGGCAATGCAGTGGACGATGGACAGGATCTTGGGCTAGTGCTCCCACACAGGAGAGCCAGAAAAAGCTCCTGGCCTCCAACTTCGGTTCAGCCCATCTCTGGTTTTTGTGATCATTTGGAAATGAATTTGAAGATGAAACATCTTTTGGCTCTCCTTCTCTCTAATTCTGATTCTGAAGTATAATAAATAAATATTTACAAACTTTTATTTTGCTTTAACATATATCTATACAAAGGGAACTCACTGCACGTATTCCAAATAGTTTTAAGAGTATTGTGATTCTTCCCTCTCTATCCACCCTCGCTCCCACCATCTCTCCTTCTTCTTCTGTTATTTTCCTTTTTAATCTTTATAATGACATACTTTGGATTTACTTCATATTCCCAAAGTTATCCATTCTCTAAATAAAATTTTCATGTAGAAAATGGAAAATCCACTGTTCCTTAGGAGGCTAGACCCGGGCTGTTGAGACTCAAGTCCTCCCTAATTCCCCATTCACTACCAGATCTAAGGGGTAATGGCTCCCCCTGGAGTTCATAGAGGAAATCATGTCAGCTTTCCCTCTAGAATACAGAGCAGGTCTGTATTCTAAATGAAACAGAGTACTCTCACACATTTGTACCAATAACAGTATCAATGGCTGCAAACAAATAGCATTATTACAGACTCTGTTGTATGTAGAATGTCTTGAAAAATCAAATGGAACCCTTTATCTCATGCATCTTTCATTTTTGCTGCCAGCACAGATAATAAAGACAACGCATGTGCTGCCTCTGTTCCCATTCTGCTCTGTGTGAGGGACCTCCTCTGCAGCAATGCCATTGCAGGGGCCAGTGGGCAGTGTGTGTCCTCATCCACCTAGTGCATCCTCCTGTGGCAGGATGGACAGGGGAGGGGCAGTGGAAGAAGGAATGGATCAGGGCTGTTCCACTCCTATGCTTCCTGAAAATTGAACCGAGAGGCAGGCTCATTAATGGTGCAACATACAAGTTGTCCTCTCACTGATAGAAGAGCGTTTAAAATGTCTCTAGTTGCTACACATGAAACCAGTTGACCTGCAGGTCAGTAACAGGAATCAGTGCTCTAACCCCAGATACCTGAAAAATGGAGCCCAGTTTTTGCAGGATGTGTTACTGTGTTTCATATTTATTTCAAGTGAAAATTTTCTATCTGGATATTCCTCACCATTTTTCAAAATTTTTATTTATTCACACTAAAGACTGAGCCTTATAGGGAAGAAAATACACATATTGAGAGAGAGTGAGAGACCGAGAGAGAGAGAGAGAAAGAGAGAGAGAGAGAGAGAAACAGAGAGAGAGACTGAGATCAGAAGTTTATTTCCCAGATTAGTATGACATCTGGACCTGGCCAGGACAAACCATTCTGGACCTATCCCACGCACCAAGTATGTGGCAGGAACCCAAGGACCTGGGTACCTGTCTGCTGCTTTCTGGACATATTATTGAAGATCTGTTCTGACCACTGCATCTGAGAGTGTCTTTACTGACTAAGAGAGCAAAAATAAAAAATGCTTTGTAGATATTCCAAGCAGTAATACAGTTTCATACATTTTATTAGAATAAACTACAAACTTCAGTCTTCAAGACCTCTGTGGGTTAGAGATGGTGATAGTGGAAATTTGGGACTCTATGCTCTCTAAGAATCCAGTAATACCCCTCAGACAAAAAAGTTAACAGTCACCTGAATGCTGTGGTCGTCAGCCCTGGAGCAGAATCTCTCAGATGCTTGCCATACTCACGGGAGGTTCTCCGGTCTTCACATTGTGTTTCTGTCTACAGGTGCACATGCCTAGCCCAGAATTCTCTTCTCCCGACTTTCACATCTCAGTGCACTTGTCTTATGCTCCATGGTGTTGGTGTATGAATAGCTAGGATATTAACACTACAAGCTTATATTTAATTGTTTTATTCCCACATGGCTGTGCCATTCCATGTTTGAGGCTGTAGAATACAACAAAGGCACAAGACCAATCCAGAGTGAAGTGAAACTCATGGTTTCTGCTGGCTTATTTAACTCCATGCTGACTTGTATCTTAAAGTTATTCTCCGCAATTTTGCCTGTCCCAAACTGTCACAAACCCCAATGACTTTATTTCATATTGCTGGACAGGGGCATGTCACATATCCCTGATCCTGTTATCTCCTCTGTCCCTTCCTTTCCCTTGGACTCAGTCCTGAACTCTCATGTTTTCTGTACTTTTATTTTATCTTCCTAATGTGGAAACAGATATGCAAGCAAATCAAAAGCTCCTTCTACATTTACAGAGTTTGATACCTGAGTACAGGGCTCTCACATTCCTGGACTACATGAGGTCACAAAGATGTTTCACTCAAGAGATTCTCCTTCTAAGAGGAATTCTGTTCCCTCTCATCACATTCAACTATCTCCTCTTGTTGTCTATCTCCTCTTAGAACCCACATCAAATGAGAACAATGTGTCATGTGATGATCTCACATGTCAGTCAACCACTCAAGGAGGTAATAGAAATTATATGCACTTGCCAGCCAGCTCAACTCATTACCAGTAATACCTTGTTGCATTTGTTTGACATCACATCCCACAGATCTGTTGTCACAGTTCAGGAGATTAAGGCCCTGTTAGAATGATGCAGGTCTGTGCTCCTTCTACCATCTCCAGAGTGGAGGATTCAGCTTCCTGTTCTTGAAGCTTCAGGATGCCCATGTGTCCTGCTCTTTGCCACCCTTCTCACTTTCTGAACCTTCTCCATCACACATCTGACCTTGTATCTTGGCCTGGCTCTCTATCTGGATGGGAATTGTATTGTGTTCTATTTCATGAAGCCTCTCTCAGCCAGATAATTCTGGAGAATCTCCAGATGGTTGTTTAGCTAATCCATCTGCCAAATGCTTTCCTAAATTTACTGTAGAATTCTAATGATGTAGAAATAAGACCTCATTTTCTTTTGTGTTGGGATTGCTGTGCACCTCAAAATATCAGGTATCATGCTTATTTGTGCTTTCTTCTGAATCAGAATTCAAAACTACAAAGGAAGATCTGTGGCCACAGAGCTAAAGGCATTGAGACCATATCACCTGAGGACCAGCGACAGGAGATGGGTGGGCCCTGCTACCCTCCTCCTTAAAAGATGTGTGGATTCAGTCTTGAAATGCAGTTCTTTGCCTTCAGAACCTCAAAGGCAATTTATCAGCATTTTCTTTACCCACAAGTCATCCAGATGTGCAACAGGAGGTTTTGGCAGCGGTTCCATCCCATGATCTAGTCACCTGTGCTTGGTCCTCAGTAATACCTACCACCTCCTTTGTCCCCAGCTCTGTGTCACTGAGGTAGTAACTACCAGGTCACCTTTTATTGACCAGACTGGCCAACTAAAGCCAAAGTCAAGATATGAGAAACAGGACTGCCAATCTGGGTCTATGCTTACTGAAATCTAAGCTATTTCTCCATGCATAATGCTGAGCCTTACAAGGTGGGTAGGGAGTGGTGAGTGCTGTCCTCTCACTGATGTAGTGTAAAAGTGCATGTTGAGGAGGACAGGCCCCATCAGAGGTGACTGTCACCTAGGAGAGAGGGTCGGTATTTTGGTCTGCTCCTGGACTAGCTGCTCAGCTGGTCTCCAGTACCAGAGTCCAGAGACATGCTGGTAGAGAGGCAGCTCAGAGAAAATCACAGGGTACGCCCTGCTGGTTTTCTTCATCTTTGCAGGAAGTTGATGTAGGTGTGCATTCATTCAGAGGAGCTTGTGGATCCTAAATCAGGTTTCCACAGTGAATTCAAACACTGATGATTGCATTCATTACCTTTTATCTAACAGTGGGAGGTTTACTCTGATGAACTTCAGGCGATGACCCCACCTGGCAGAAAGTAGTACTGCAGAGGATGCCAAGTCCACAGTAAGAGCGGGCCCATTTAGCTTCTGAACATAAGTGCCCTCTAGTTTGGATTATGGTGAATCTCTCTTCAATGGATTCCTTCACATTATTAATTTTTATTAGGCTTAGTGCCGTTTCAATTTGGCCTCTGAGTGTATTGGAGATACTCTATAAGCTCTTTTCTAAGTTGAACAAATGGAACAATTTCACTCTCCAAGAAATGCACAGGTGCTAAGTAGATCAGTAGAACAATGATGGGCAATCTGAGAGTTTGATATCTATGCTGTCTAAGGTGTCACTGCACATTCCCAACCAACGAAGTTGTTCTGCAATTATTCACCCATGACCTGGAAATAAAAATAGAGATTAATATGATGTCTTATTTTTCATTTAATAGCAAGTGTCTCTTAAACCCCTTTTGTGGTATAAGTGCCCTGGTAAAACCTTGTTCTCTGAAGGTGAAAGAATGTTGCGCTGGTTTGGTCTGGGACAGCAGAGACACTCCTTTGAACTGTGCTGGGGAGGGGCAGGGATTATCATCTTTGTACATCACTTTATACATCACTGCCACATGGCCTGGTGATTTGCATGTTTCCTGAACAGAGTCCACAGAGGTGCAGACTTATGAGCAGGCTTCTCTCAACCTGTGCAGGAGTCAGTGCCAGTCAGGACACAGCATGGACATGAGGGCGCCTGCTCAGTCTTGGGGCTCCTGCTGCTCTGGCTCCCAGGTGAGGATGGACAACAGCAGGAACTGAATTCAGCCAGTGTGGTCAGTGCTGACTGAACCTTCCTGTCTCTGCTGTATGAACATGATGATGAGAGTGGATGTTTGTGTTTGTGTTTCCCTTCTCAGGTGCCAGATGTGCCTTTGAGGTGACCCAGACTCCAACCACGGTGTCTGCAAAGGTGGGAGGCACAGTCACCATCACATGCACGACGAGTCAGAGTGTTAGCAATTGGTTATCCTGGTATCAGCAGAAACCATGGCAACGTCCAAAGCTTCTGATCTATTATGCATCCGATTTAGCCGATGGGGTTGATTCGAGGTTCAAGGGCAGTGGATCTGATACATCATTCACCCTCACCATCAATGGGTTGCAGGCTATGGATGTCGGAACATATTACTGTTTTGCTAGTTATTATAATTATGCTAATAATACTAAGAAGTCTGAACAAAACCACCCAGGAAAGCAGAAGTGTATGAGTCTGTGCTGCCCCAGCTGTCTCCTGGGATCTCTATGTGCTAAGAGTCGATCTCAGATGCAGTTAGCCTTGATGGTCCCTGGAAGATAGTTAGAAAAAGCCTTTTGGCTCTCTTATAGCCCTCCTCTCTTTTCCTCATACTTAGCACACGTGTTCCTCAATGTTACAGCATTGCTTTTGATTCATACAGTAAATAGGTAAGTATTATGAAATTTTCAAGGAAAAACATTAAACAGAGTGTATTAGTATCATAATTTTCCTTTTATTTTGTATGAATGTTTTGATCAAAGATGGTGATTATAGGAACATTTGATTATTGTACTCCCCGAGTCCAATGCCCCTCTGCCACAGAAGGAACTGATTCTGTAATCCTCAGCCCTGGAGCTGCTACACTCAGTTGCCCACAGCCTCACAAGCAAGATCCCTAATCTTCCATCCCTGTGTCTGCCTGCAATTGCAGAAGAATGTACTGGATTTATCCTCTGACGTTCAAATCTTAGGGAACTTGTATTGTCTGCTCCCGGCCCCATGGTGAACTAGCATGGAGATCTGGACCTTTAACCTAGGCCAATATATGTTTAAATATTTTCTTCCTTGTGGCCATGTTCACCTCTTATTTGAGGCCATAAGTAGAGAGACAGAGAACAAGAAAATGGGATGATGTGAATTTCATGCTGCTCTGTTGTATTCTTTTTTTTTTCTTCCAGTTCTTTTTTAAAATTTTTTTAAAAAATCTGCATTTTTTAAAATTATGGTTACATTGTTGACCAGGAAGGGAAGGATTGAGAGTTAGGGAAAAGTGGGTAAAGTCATTGTTTCCAAATTCTCTATTTCTTCTTGTCTCTGGAGGAATGGGAAAGTTAAAAGGGTGAAGCCACACCCAGCTTGCCAAATGTCCCAGTACCCAGGCATGGGAAATCACCAGCCAGTGTCAACTCAGGATTCCGATGTAGTGCATGTTCTGAGGGCTCTGACCAACTGCTTTGGAAAGTTCTGAAATGCTGTCAATTTTGCCAAATCAGGGGAGAGACAACCCTTCCAATGTTCATTGACTGACACAGTCAACCTCAAGTCACCATTCACCCAGATTGTTGGTACCCTTGTTTGCTGGTTTAATTGTCCAATTTGCTCTGTTTTCCTTCCTCTGGTGTGATACCAAATGAGCTGCCATATTCTCCATGTGCATCAGCGTCTATGTCCACTCCCCTGCCTTTTTGCTCACAGGGAGGTCCAAGGACCAGGACCAGGAGACCTAAGCCCTGCCAGATTCCTCAACCCTGAGACTCATGAACCTGGCACCCACTTTGCATGTGGGCCTCAAGACCTGGGCCTGGTGACCCAAACCCCATCGGATTCCCCACCCCGGGGCTTATGAAACCAGCACCCACTGCTCAGGCTGGCCAAGGGACTAGGGCCAGGCGACCTGAGCCCTGCCGGACTCCAGCCCCTGGGCTCCTGAACCCAGCATCTCCGGCAGGCCACTGCCAGGACCCAGGCCAAAGGCCCTGAGTCCTGCTGTATTCCCTGCCCCTGGTGCTAATGAACCTGGCACCTACCTCACAGAGGGCCCCAGGACCAGGCCAGGTGACTCAAGTCACACCAGATCCCCTGCCCAGTTCCCACAGACTCCAGGATGCCACCTCAGCATCCCCAGTGTGAGATGTCTGGCATTGCAGCCTAGTTTGGCCTCTCTCTCACCCTGTCCTGGTTCTCAGATCTGCCAGTGGATGTTGTGAACTGACCAAGCCTGGTCTGTCCCCAGACCTGAGCCACATGTAGGCTGGTGGGTACTGTAACCTGGCATGGTCAGGGCTGTCCTTGCCTTGGTTCTTGTGCTCACGTGCATGGACTGCAACAAACAACTGTCCAAAACCTTCACAGACACAGGTGATTCCATTTCAGATTTGTGGGGAAAGAAGTCTCTCACATCCCTGACCCCTTCCTTATCTGCTCTGTCCCTTCTCATCCCTCAGATAGGCTGTCTTCTTACATTATCTGTAATCTTATTTTCTCCTTCTAATATGGAACCAGAATAGCAAACCAATCAGAACTTCTTCCTCCAATTACTCTGATAGCTGAGACCTAGGCTCTCACACACCTGATTGACAAGAGGTTACCATCATAATCCACAGAAGAGATTTTCCCTCTAAGAGGAATTTGTGTTCCCACCTTATCAGTTATTGTCTAATTCTGCCAAGCTGACACCAAATGAGAACAAAGTGACATGTGATGATCTCAAAGTTAGTCAGATACAGAGGTTGGAGGGAAGAAGAAATTATCTGTATTTGTATTAGCTAAAAAACATTATTTATACATTTCTGTATTGTTGACGATGTCGTAGTGTTACATGCTGTGCTGTCATCCCAGTTGGGGAGGTCAGAGGCCTCCCTGGCCCCATGAGTCCTGCTCTGTGGTTCCTCCCCTCACTCCAACAACCTTCTCTACTGTCACACCTCTTCTCTGACCTAGGCCAACTTTTCTGTTATAAGAAGGATACTCTCACAAAGAGTGTTATATTATAATATATGATATTACTCTCAGCCAAATAATTCATGATTATCTCCACACTGTAATTAAGCTCTTCTGCCAAAATCTTTCTCACATTTAAAGTAACATTTCCAGGACGCAGAGCTGTGTTTCCAGTTAAGAAACAAAAGTCATCAGGTGAAAAATGGAATGTCAGATTGTTTCAGGCAATTCAACGAAAACAGAGCAACCACCTCTTTTCTTTCTTTTTTTTTTTGAGCTTGTGATTAATATTCATTTTTAAATTTTTTTATTGTTTCACTTTATGATACAGTTTCATAGGCTCTGGGAGTCCCCCAACCTCTCCCCAAACATTCCCCCATATTGAATTCCTCTATATTGTTACAGTAGTACAGTTAATAACCAGTCATGATTTCCATATTGCAGGTATGGATCATGTGGAGAGTCCAGCATCTTATTGTCCAGATAAATTCCAACAGTTTCATTGGGAGACTATCCTTGGTCTGAAAGTAGAGCTGGCAGAATATCATCCTCTCCAATGAGCTGTTACTACACAACTTCAACAACAGGAAGAAACATGGAAGTTAGCAACATCATGAACTTAATTAACATGGTATGGAGTGGCCAATATGTTAGAAAATGCAAATTCTTAACTACAGCCTGTAACTACTTCCTTGACATCTCAATCTTAGTGTATACACAACCAGCTGCTATAAACCTAAAAATGGTTGTAGGGTGCTGTTCAGCTGTCTCGTGTCTATTTTCATTATTATATTTAGCAGCTTATAGAATTCAAGCATGATTTTTACTGAACTTTGTGATTTTAGGATAGTCCAAACAGGCTAATAACTCTAACAAGTCATGTTAACTATTGAGGAGCAGAACAGTTTTAGGAGGGGTGTGCAGAGGAATCTTTAATATCTTAGTGAAGAGTATCTGATCTTTGTGTCCTACCTAGTAAGGTATATGGTAGTCCAAGCTGACTTTTTTTGTATGTTCAAAGCTTTCCTTCTTGCTCTCTATCTGTCTATCTGATCTAATTTGGGGGGCTCCAGAGTGATCCTGATGGTCATTGCAAGAGAGGGTAGAGAACCAATGTTGAAACTAAGTAAGTACCAAAGAAAGCTCCTCTCCTGAGTCCTGGAGGAAGCTTACTGTTCTTCTGATTCTGAGGACTGTTCAGGGCTCCTAGCTGTTGTTCCAATGACATTAGAGCCTGTGAGGAAGGATGTGGGCTTCTTCCATCCTGTTTGGGAGATCCAATATGGAATGGTTGACCTCAGAGTTCTTGGCCTACAAGGGCACTCCAATTCCCTGTGATCTTCTTGACAGTTGGGATATATTCCTAGGTGCCCCTAATGATGGTCCTTGATGAGGTACTGGGAGTCTCTGGGGTTAGGATACAAGCCTCCCCCATCCTCTTGTTTCACTCTGGGATCCCCTCCTGCTCTGTGCATATGACCTCCTGTTAAGAGGCTGTCAGGATTGCTCTTGGATCCCACTGTATGTCTTTATAGTTTTTGCTGATGTCTAATGCAGATTTGAGTCTGCTGTCTGTAAGTTACCTGTTACAATCTTGATAGATTATACTTAACGTCTTCCTCACTCACTCTAAGAAGGTGGAAGATATCTCTGCTCTCCCGACACGTTGCGAAATAACATAAGGTATTAAAGACATACCAGGTTTTTCAATTCTTTGATGTAATTCATAAGCAGTCTGTCTCATTGGTTATTGGTTCATTGATTACATCACAATATCTTATTGCATGTGATACAGGCTGTTTGAGAGTGTAATAGTGTTACAATTTGCAAGTACTATTTTTAGTATTGACATCATTTCATCTCAAATTAAGGCAAACATGTGGTATCTAACCTTTTGGGATTGGCTCATTTCCCTTCGCATAATGGTTTCCAATTGGGCCCATTTGGCCACGAAAAAATGCATTTCTTTTTTTTAATAGCTGAGTAGCGTTCCATGGAGTAGATGAACCATAGCTTTCTTATCCAGTCTTCTGTTAATGGGCATTTTGGTTGCTTCCAAGTTTTTGCAATTATTGATTGTGCTGCTATGAACATAGGGGTGCATGTTAGTTTCTCATGTAACAGGTGTTTTGGATGTATTCCTAGAAGTGCTATTGCTGGATCATATAGTTTGCAGATTTTCAGTTGTTTGAGCATTCTCCATATTGATTTCCATAGAGGCTGCACTAACCTGCATTCCTACCAGCAGTGGAATAGGGTTCCCTTCTCGCTATATGCTCACGAGCAAGTGTTGTTGGTTGGTTTTTGTATGTGAGCCATTTTTTACTGGCGTTAGGTGGTACCTCAGTGATGTCTTAATTTGGATTTCCCTTATTGCCAAAGGGCTTGAGCATTTGTTCGTATGTTTGTTTGCCATTTGTATTTGTTCCTTTATAAAGTGTCTGTCCATTTCCTGTGCCCATTTCTTGAATGGTTTGTTTTGTTGTTTTGGTTGTTCTAGAGATCTTTGTATATTCTGGAGATTAGTCCCTTATCTCCTGTGTAGTGTGCAAAGATCTCCCATTTTGTGGTTGGACATCTAAACAACAACCTCTTTTCTCACAGAAAAGGAGAATTTTATGTGGACAACTCTAGTCTACAAAGCAAGATTTATTTAAGAAAGAGGGAGAAGTCTCCTGTCATAGCAACAAGAGGGGCCTCCAAGAGAGGAAAGATGAGTATAACACCCGAGGTAATGGAGGAAATTGTGTCGTTTATGTACCATCTCAGGCAGGGGGTTCACATGAGTCACCCCAAAGGCAGAAAGAAGAGCTTATTTGCAAGGGGCAGTAGTGTCTACCACTTCACTCAAAATAAAAGTGTGAGACTCAGTGCTTTATTCTCCCATTCTGAAGATAAGCTGAAAGCTAAAGTGCCATTCCTTTGACAGTGACCCAGAGTTGAATGTGGGCCATGTCTCCTTGCTTTTGATGTGACATCAGCTCTAAGAGATGGAGATTGATTTTGATTCTGTCCCTTTATGGAAATAGGGGAAAGTCCCATTTTTAATTTTAAAGGATAATTTTACCAGGGAATAGGAGACCCTAACTGCCTACTATTCCTTCTGATTTCTCACACTCCCATCCACCATCTCTTTTCCTTTTGTAATTTTCCTCTCTAAATTTATAATGACATACTTTTATTTACTTTGTATTCCCAGGGTTATCCATCCTTTAAATAAAAATTCAAGTGTAAAGTAGAAAATCAGCCATTTCTCAGGAGGGTAGACCAGGACTGTTGAGTCTCAAGTCCTCCCTAATCCCCCATTCATACTAAATCTAAGGGGTAATGGCTTCCCCTGGAGGTCATAGGGACAGTCATGTCAACCTTCCCTTTGGTAGAGCAGGTCTGTTTGCAAACCAATAAAATGTTCTCACAGAATTGCAGTATTATTGCTCGCTAACAAAGAAATGGCAGGTCTTGTGGGTCTTGTGGATTCTAAATCAGGTACTTACAGATGACCATAAACACTGATGATAGTTCATTCATGACATTTCACATCAGGAATCAGAGCTTCATCCTGCTCAAGTTCAAGAAAAGACAGCAAATGGCAGAAAATTGTATTGCAAAAGCCCTTATGTCAGGAAAGAAGTGCTCCATTTATCCTCTGGTCATAAGAGTCCTCTCCAATATTATGGTGCATCTATGTGCAGTACATTGCTTCTCATTATTCTAATGGTGTCTGAGTGTCATTAAACATTGGCCCTTGAGTATATGTAAATCTTTCTTCTCTTTCTAAATAGACTAAATGAAATGATTTCACTCTTCAGAAATATGTACGTAATAAGTGAAGTATGGGAAGAATTTGAGGGCAGGAATGTATAAAATTATACAATAACATAGTACTGCACATTCTCTAAAAATAACTTGTTCTCTTATACAATGAAACAAAGCCATGAAATACAAGTAGATGACACCATCTTGTGCATCGGTTCATTTAGGATTAGTCAACAGCCCCTCAAATGCCTTATGTCACATAATGTGTCCAGAGAGGATCGTGTTATCTACAGGTAAATGAGTGCAGCAGGGGGGATGACCTGGGTGCCTGCAGACACTCCCCCTGTGCTCAGAGATGAGATGAGCTGGGCTCTTCTGCTTTGCACAAGGATATCACTTCCCTGCTATATTACATGTACCCAGGACACAGCCCACTGACATGCACACTTAAGAGCAGGCTTCTCTCAACCTGTGCAAGGATCAGTGCCAGTCAGGTCACAGCATGGACATGAGGGCACCTACTCAGCTTCAGGACCTCCTGCTGCTCTGGCTCCCAGGTGAGGAAGGACAACACCAGGAACTGAATTCAGCCAGTGTGGTCAGTGCTGACTGAAACTTCCTGTCTCTGCTGTATGAACATGATGATGAGAGTGGATGTTTGTGTTTGTGTTTCTCTTCTCAGGTGCCAGATGTGCCTTTGAGGTGACCCAGACTCCAACCACGATGTCTGCAAAGGTGGGAGGCACAGTCACCATTGATTGCAAGACGGATCAGAGTGTTAGCAGTAGTTTAGCCTGGTTTCAGCAGAAACCAGGGCAACCTCCAAAGCTCCTGATCTATGGTGCATCGTATTTAGCCGATGGGGTCCCTGACAGGTTCAAGGGCAGTGGATCTGGGACATCATTCACTCTCACCATCAGCCCTGTGCAGGCTGCGGATGCCGGAATCTACTACTGTCAAGGGTATTATAGTGCTAGTAGTACTACTGCGGTGATATAAGTCTGAACAAAAACCAACCATGAAAGCAGAAGTGTGAGTCTGCACTGCCCAGTTCCCCATTCTAGATTCTCTATCTGCTAAGAGTCATTGTCAGATGTAGTCAGTCTTGATGGTCCCTGAGATGTAATAAGACATCGCTGAGACTCTTTTGCAGCCTCCCTCATTTCTTCCAACTTGGCACCTGAGGCAGTCATATGTTCATGTTTGAAAAGGTTCACTGTAAAGGTGACTGTATGCCTGGAACCTGGCCCCTCTTAAGACTTGCCTGTATTCTGTTATGAGAACACTCTGCTTCCTGAAATGCCATGAAGCAAATGGAAGCTAGGCAGTTCTTGGGAGTGTTAGATTTACAGGACAATTGCCTTTGAAGCATTCTGTTCACTATTGTTTGCATTGAAGTGGTAAGGTTTAAAGAGCTGGTGATTCAGCCAAGGAATACTCATCAAATATCATTACAGAGTCTTCCTGGTCTGGCCCCTTGTGTGAAGGATCCAGGACAGGCTGTTGCACTCAGTCTTCCCTGAGTACTAGTGCATACTCCATAGTGAAGCAGGAGACGAGGCATGTGTAGAACAGAGCAGGGAGAAGCGGAGCAGGACAGGAAGGAATCAGCTGGGACAGCAGGAGCTAACACCCCTGTGTCCTGGGGAGGAGTTTGTGTTGGAGGCTGAATCCCTGAGAGGACTGCTCTCATGCTTCCCACAGGAGTAACCTCCTACATCCTTGGCCTGGAGGCTGCCGCTGATGAGAGTGAAACCTGCCTTATCCATTTCTGCTCAGTCTATCGGGGACAATGGACACTAGACTGGCTGACTAGTTGATAAATAGTTTAGGCACTTGTCCTGATTTCAGTTGGTACCAGACTAGGTATTTGTGTGGGTAGAGCTGGTTAAAAGACTCAGCTGAATTGCAGTTGATGATGACCTTCTCTTCTGCAGACACAGTCAGGGAGTTTGGAGACACGGACATCATGTTGTCTCCACAGGCACCTGCCATGAGGAATGGACAGCAACCACATGATGTATCACTAAATCTTAGAGAATATGTAACTGTGAAATGTAAGATTTCTTATTCTTTAGAATATATCAGACTGCTCATGTGAAATACCAAAGGTTTTGTGATGCAGTATAACGTGATTGGGATGCTGTTGACTCCTTGGATGCTCTCACCTGAGGCCAAGAGGCCCAGGGGGTTGAGGAGCTGGGCTGTGGCCTCATCCTCTGCTGAATCTCTTTGGGATGCACTCAGGCCCAGGCCCTGGGAGAGCCCATTCCTAGAGCTCTGAGCAGGCAGCCTTGGGTCTGTGGAGCCTCTGGAAATCACCAGGAGAATGAAAGCCCACAGTGCACTTGCAGGGACTCACAGAGACCAACAACGGAAGGAGCAGACAGAGATGTCATCATTCCAGGAAATGTGATAGTATGCCTTCTAAAGGACCAGGGCCCAATCCAAAGATGTAATTTACAGTTCCAGCAAGGTCTCTCTCTTTTTAAAATTTTTTTCTAATTTTATTTATTTTTGATATTTTACATAGCTAATAATGGTAAAAAGGTTCAAGGGCTACAGGAAATTGGATAAGACTGTTATTTCCATATTGTTTTTTTTCATTTATCTGGTGTAAAGGGGGATATTAAGGGAGAAGCCTCGCCCAGTCTCCCACGTACCCCAGGTCCCAGATGTGGGGCATGCTCCGAGATTCTTGCTCAACTGGTTTTGATAGTTTACCAGTTATGAATCCCTGCCAATCTTGCCACTCCAAGCACTAAAAGGTCGTGAAGAATCCGCTGATTGACATAGTCCATCATAGCTGAGGTAGTTGATTGACTTGTTCTGTCTTCTTTCTTTTCATGGTTAGGGTTCTGAGTCCGGCAGTTCGATTGGGGAGATCCCCAAAGAGACTTTGTTGAGGTATTCCAAGAGCAGATTCTTGTACTAGCAAGTACAGGGCCCAGCACAGTCCATTGCCCCGATCAGCTGGTGGTTGCAATTGCTTGGTTGGTTCTGTTTTTAGCCCAGACTTCCACTGGTACCAATGGGTGTTGCAGTCCAGCCTGGTTCTGCTGAGCACGTACTCGGCCCTCACATAAACCAGTGGGAGCTGCAGCCTAGTCAGGGCAATTCCCAATAACCCCCACCAGGACTGCCCCGTACCCTGGTTTGCCAGCATGTGTAGCAGACTAGTCCAGTCTGTCCCACATTCCATTCGGCTCTCATACATATCAAAGGTTATTAAAGCCTAGTTCCATCTAACCAGCTCAACTATCCAGCCCTCATGGATGTTGTCGGGTGCCTCTCTGTCTACCCACCCCATCCCCTGTCCTAGTTTTCCTGCCCTCCCGTGGGAGTGGTAACCCAAGAGGGAGGAGCCCACTATTTCCCTCCCAGGCCTCTCCCACACCCAGATTATGCACTGTCCAGGTAGTTCTGTGGTTTGACTTAAGAGAATTAGCTCGCAGTGTCAGCAACTGCCAGCTGATGCTGCGGCTAAGCCCAAATAACCCTCACCTACTCTAATTTTGTTTGCACCAGTAGCAATAATCGGCCCAGCCTGGCTTTTCCTTGATCTAATCTACATGAAGCGTACAGGTGTTGTAGCCCTGATTAGTTGGGTTTGCCCCCATTCCAGCTCATGCTCTCTAGTTGGAGTAACTGTCCAGCAGGGGAGCCACCCCTCTTATTTCCCCGGCCGGCTCTGCCCCCTCCCTTCCTGGTTCTCATGTGTGCTGTCGGGTGCTGTGGTCACATCCAGTACAGGCAACCTCAACTGCGTATTCTGTATTGTGCACTAGCTTTTGTCGAGACTGAACCTGGCTTGACCCACACTTTGTTCTGATGCTCGGATTCGCCAGTGGATGACGTGAACTGATTCAGCCCGGTCTGCCCCAGACCCATGCCAAATGTATGCCAGTGGGAAACCTTCCATGGCCTGTTCTGGGGTGTTTCCTCTCATGTTTCTTGCGCTTACCTGCTGGGTCCATGTCCTGCCAGAGGAGTTGCCTGGGCTACTCCATCAGAATCTCTCCCCAGTGCCAGCTTTCGTGCATACCAGGGAGTCCATAAGCCAGCCCTACTCTGTCCACCTCCTGTCCTAGCAGGAACAGTGGATTTTACCTGACTGGCCTTTAACCCAAAATGGTTCTCACTGTTGGATGTTTCAGCCCAGCCACGGCTCGTCCATGCCCACATCTGGCTCACACATGGCTCAGTAGGGGTTGAGACCTAACCTAGTCTAGTCCCACATCTACCCTGGTCCTGCAGAACACTAGATGGTGTTGAAGTCTGGCCCAGCTCTGTGCGTCCAGTCACAGTCCACACTTGTGCCAAGGGAGACTACAACTGTACCCTGATCAGAACGCAGCCACCATTCCAGTCCATGTGTCCCTTGCTGGGAACCTCAACCCAGCTAGGGTGTCGCCTTAGCTCCCCAACCGGGCCTATTCCTGGCCATAGATCAGGCGCATGCCAGTGGTTGCTCTGACTCAGAACTAGATTTCAATGCCCTATGATATGTAGGAGAGCTGAATGGGATGTGGGACAGACTTGACTAGTCTGTTGTACATACTGGCAAGCATGGGAACATGGCAGGGGAAGGCCTTATGGGGGTTACTTGGGAATTGCACTGACTAGGTGGCAGCTTCCACTTGTTTGTGTGAGGATAGAGTGTGAGGTGGGCAGCATTTTAATAAACTGATTGGGACGACAGACTGTATCAAACCTTGTGTTGCCATGTGCACAAAACCAGGCCTCGAATCACCTCAGACAAAGTTTCTTTGGGCATCCCTCTAAATGAACTGATGATCTCAGAATCCCAACCATGAAGAGAAGTGCAGGTCCCATGGTCTGACCATGGGTGCAAGTGTCAAAGCTGAGTCTCCTCAGAGGCTTAGACTGAACAGTGGACAGCAAATCCAAGTGCACATGGTCTATTGGAACCTGCAGAGGACACTTGGTACCACAATAAGACAGAGGATGAAAGAATCAACCATCTGTCCTAGCCATTTGTTGGCATTGAGAATCTGGGCAAACGGAGGCTCTAAAGTAGACTGTGTCAACCAGTGGATGCTAGAGAGATTTCATCATTTTGGAATGGCAAGATTGACAGCAATTCAGAACTGCTGAACCATTAAAACCACTTGAGCAGAGCCCTTAGAGCTTGCCCCACTTCAGGAACCCTGGGAGGGGTGGGAGGCTGGGTGTAGCTTCTCCATTTATCTCTTCCCTTTACCCCAGATCTAGAAAAAAAAAATAATGTGGAAACAATGGTCTCACCCACTTTCCTGTAGCTCTTGACCCCTTTCTGCGTTAATCAATTATGTTAAGATGACCCAAATAAAGTAACAAATAACAAAAATATATGCAATGTTTGTCCTTGTGAGATGGCTTTTGCAACTGATGTGAGTTTGGGAGTTAATGTTATTGATAATGTTTTGGTGAATGGGGCATTTAACAACATATGCTAATTAATGCACACAGAAGCATAATGAAGCCCATGTCATATCTGGACACCATATTGTGTGCCTAAATATTGCCCTGGAACCTAGCCCAGACATGTAGCACGCCTTCTGGGAAAGGGCTTAATAAATATCCAAAAGATTCATGTAAGTGATGGGAATGTGGGTGAAACTGCTATAGTGATACATATAGTTATTGTAATCTTTTTGAAATGATTTCTTATTATTGCCAAGTCAGATATTCAGAAAGGAGGAGAGACAGAGAGGAAGATCTTCCATCCAATGATTCACTCTCCAAGTGATCACAACGGTCAGTGCTGTGCTGATCTGAAGGCAGGAGCCAGGAACATTCTCCAGGTCTACCATGCAGATGCAGGGACCCAAGGCTTTGGGCCATCCTCAACTGCCTTCCCAGGTCACAAGCAGGGAGCTAGATGGGAAGCAGGGTTCTCAGGATTAGAACCGGTGTCCTTATGGTATCCCTGCATGTTTAAGGCGAGGACTTTAGTTGCTAGGCTACTATGCTGGGCCCAGGTTGTTGTAATCTTAAGGACTAACCTGTATTGGCAATTTCTTGGAAGTATATAAAATATTTTCATTTTAGATGCTTTTATAACTTTTTAACTAGAGAAATTAATGATGCGTATATTAATATTGCAGAAATTTGCCTTTCCTTATCATTTGATTGTTTATGGAATTATAAAGCCTGTATTTGTAGAGGGAATTAATGTTTAAAACTTCTGCTTTGGATTGTTCTGTTTTTCCCTTAGGGTATATTTCTTTTGTTAAGCGATAGATAAGCTGTAAAAATAGAAATGCAATAGGAATGTGTTACGTATTATTAGGTAACTGCATATACATTGGCTGTGGAGTCCTTTCCAATGCCTACTACAGAAGTATGGAATAATGTTTACAGCATCTTACAGAATTGTCTTTAAGAGCACCTGCTTAATCATGAAGTAACAAATAGAACAATCAAACATCTGTGCATGTGGTGTGGTGGCTATATATGCTGCAGCCTACTACTGCCTTCAGGACTAAAGTGCCCTTTAGACTTTGATACAAGTCTTAACATCAACCCCCCAGGAAAGCAGAAGTCCCCAGCTGGGTCTCCTGGGTCCTCCATCAGCTGAGAGAGATTGTTAGTTGCAGTTAGGTTGTGAAGCTCCTGAAAAGTCTGGAGGATGAGCAGCGACAGCTCCAGTGAAGCTTCTCGTGTTTTCTTCTTAGCACCTGCCACACTGGGTGAAAGTAACGTGTTTGCATTCAACGAGGAAAAAGCGTAAACATTGGCATATTTTCCAAGCTGAAACAGTTTCATACAGTTTATTAGAACCAGACTAAAGCCTTTAATATGACAGTTAGGGGCTGGAAATGGTGATTGTAGAAATTTGGGACCCCTTGCTCTTCAACAAGGCAATGTCCCTTCCCTACGGAAGGAACTGTATGCCAAGTCCTGTGTTCCTCACGCTGAAGCTGATGTCATCAGTTGCCCGCGGCACTAACAGGTGCTTCTCCAGGCCTCATCCTCCTCCCTGGATCTGCCTGCAGGTGCTGATGGATGGTATGAGTTTCTCCTGATGTTCACATCTCTGTGCATAGCGATTGTTAGCCAGACTCATGGTGAGCAATTGTGATTGGGGTTTGAAAGCAGGCCTGTATATCCTTAAGGATCTTCCATCCACACACCCATGCTCATTCCATATTCAGGCTGTAGTCTACAGGAAAGACAGCAGGCAAAACCTGGGTGATGAGAAACCCGGGGTTGTTGCTGCTCCTGTTTCACTCTGTGTTGACCTCGATCTAGTTCTTTAATTTAGACCTCTCTGACTGCAAATTTTCCTGGCACATTCAGGAATTTCAGATTAGCAGGCAGGTGGCACATCTCACATTCTTGATCCTTTCATTATTTTCTCTGTCCCTTTTCATCTCTGGTTTCAGCTTGTACTCTCACATTCTCATCAATCTATTTTTTCCTCCTAATATGGAAGCAGATAAGCAAACAAAATTTTTTACAAGATTTATTTATTTAATGGAAAGTCAGATATACAGAGAGGAGGAGAGACAGAGAGGAAGATCTTCTGTCCGATGGTTCACTCCCCAAGTGACTGCAACCGCTGATGCCATGCCGATCCGAAGCCAGGATCCAGGAACTTCTTCTGGGTATCCCATATGGGTGCAGGGTCCCAAAGCTTTAGGTGGTTCTTGACTGCTTCCCCAGGCTACAAGCAGGGAGCTGGATAGGAAGTGGGGCTGCTGGGATTAGAACCAGCATCCATATGGGATCCTGGGGCGCATTGAAGGTGAGGACTTTAGCCGCTAGGCCACATTGCCGTGCCCCTAGAAGCAAACAAATTAAATCTTCTTCCTCCACTCACAGTCCTTGATAGGTGAGCACCAGGCTCTATCATCTCTTGGTTGTCAAGAGCTCACTAAGATATATCAACCATGAGACTCTCCATTTGAGCGGGATTTGTGCTCTCACATTGCAATCAATTGTTGTCTGTCTCCTGTTAAAACTGACACTAAATGAGAACACAGTGACAGTGTGAAGATCTCAGAGGACAGTGAGTGAATCAGAGTTGTGATAGTAACTTCACATCTATTAACTTAATATTGACCTTATAAATGGGCTATTAGGTTGATTTTAGAAATATTTAATTTCATTGCAAAAGCAGATATACAAAGAGAATGAGAGACTGACAGATAAAGTTCTTCATGTGCTGGTTCACTTTCCAAGTGGCTTCAACACCTGGAGGTAGGGCAATGAGATGCCAGGGGTCCCGAGCTCCTTCTGGATCTTGCATGTGGTTGCTTTGTACTGAGGATTTTTGCCATTTTCTACTGCTTTCCCCGTCCATACCTAGGGAGGTGGAACAGAAGTGGAGTAGCCACTGTAATAGGCTTCCAGTGATTGCAGACACAGTATCAGGCAGTGAGAAATTATTCCAGCACCTTATCATATTGTTCAGGCCTCAGCTCACACAAATATGCTATCATCCCAGTTCAGGAGGTCAGGTCTAGCTGGGATGAAACCGAGGAGGCAGCAGGGCTGTGCTCCTTCTGGCAGCTCTAAAGGGGAGGATCCAAGTCTCTGTTCTTGCAGCTTCAGGATGCCCCATGTGTCCTGATTTGTGGGCCTCCCTCCCCTCACTCTTAACTACCTTTTCCTCTGTCACAGCTGGTCTCCACGCTTGGCTTCCTCCCTCTCTCTGGAGAAATAGAACATTGGTAGCTAATCAATCTGGCATTTACTTTCTGACATTTAGTGTGAAATTCTGATGATCCAGAATTTAGTACTTGGTTATATGCTGGCTTGGAGTAATATTTTTCCCACACCTTTATAACATTGTCTTCCCAGCTACTGTCTTTTTCTACATCAGAATTCAAAACCACAGGGAAGATCTCTGGTGCACAGAGCTGCAGGAAATTTCAGATCCAGTCTCCGACTCTGAGGCTGAAGCTGGGAGAGTTGCATTTGCTGCTTCTAATGAAGTCATCTGTCTCCACTATCAGGCAAGAACCACTTTGGAGTTGTGATGAAGATGGTTTTGTGATAATGATGGAATTCCTGTTTCAGCACACTAACAGATGGGTAAAAAAAAATTCCAGTCATCGCATTCTAGAGTTACAGACTGGATGGCTGGTGCAAATATCGATATGTGAGATACAGTTGTGCAAATAGACTGGTAATCCAAGTGTATTGTAATCCAAGATATTACTATGTAATTGGCACTAGTTTGACAAAGTGCGGACTCCTGTGTATGGAACAGGGGAGTGCTTGCATGCCCAGCTTGATCCTAAAAGATCAGCAGAGGAATGAGGAATGTGCAGTGCATGACCTGACCCTGGACCAAGCAGCAGGTATCCTCTAAGTCAGGTGGGTAATAAATGCACTTTTTCAATGGGCTAACTCCTCACCCGTCTTCCAAGTCCTAGACTGCAGATGTAGTTCACCTGAGTCCCGAGTGCTAGCTACTGCAGCTCACAGAAACTAACCAGGAGACTGTACTTGGGGTTTGTTTGGAATTTGCAGAGAAGGGTACTAGGGTGTGTTCTCCTTTAATGTGTCTTATGTATCCTAACTGAGATACTACCGATAAATGCAAGTGTTGATGGTAGTTGCATCGATCCCATTTCATAACTCAGAGCTTTGTGCTGGTGAAGATCAGGAAATAGCAGCAAATGGCTCAATATTTAATTACCGATGCTCTCATGTCAACAATTTTACAGCCTATATAGTCCCTGGACATATGAACCCTCCCCCGTATGTCATGGTGCATCTATTGGCTGCAAATTGCTTCTCAGTCAGATTCTAATAATATCTGTGTGCCATTGTATCCTGGCTGCTAAATATATATGAATCCCTATTGTCCTTTTTCTCTAAATAATGTAAATGAGATAAGTTTAGGCTGTCAGAAATCTGTGAATAATAAGTAAAGCATGGGAAGAATTTGAGGGCAGGCTGAGGAATTGATAGATTTTACCCTGTCAGAAAGTGTTGCACAATCTCTGAAAATAATTTGTTCTCCTGTAAATTGAGACACTGACATTAAATACAAGTAGATTACACTGACCTGTCTGGAGGGTACGTTAGAGTGCTTCTCAAATGCTTTATGTCTACATAATGTGTGTCAGAGGATCATGTTCTCTGTAGGTAAATTAGTGCAGCCCAAGGGGTGACCTGGGTGCCTGGAGACACTTCCCCTCTGCTCAGTTATGAGATGAGCTGGGCTCTTCAGCATGGCACAAGAATATCACTTCTCTTACTGATTTGCATGTCCCCAGGGAACAGCCTACTGACCTGCACACTTAAGAACAGGCTGCTCATGGCCTGTGCAGGAGTCAGTATCAGTCAGGACACAGCATGGACATGAGAGCCACTGCTCAGCTCCTAGGGCTCCTGCTGCTCTGCCTCCCAGGTGAGGAAGGACAACAGCTGGAACTGAATTTTTGCCTTGTGGTCAGTGCTGACTGAAACTTCCTGTCTCTGCTGTATGAACATGTTGATGAGAGTGGATGTTTGTGTTTGTGTTTCCCTTCTCAGGTGCCACACGTGCCTTGGAGGTGACCCAGACTCCAACCACGGTGTCTGCAAAGGTGGGAGGCACAGTCACCATCGATTGCAAGACGAGTCAGAATGTTTACAGTGTTTTATCCTGGTATCAGCAGAAACCAGGGCAACGTCTAAAGCTCCTGATCTATGGTGCATCCGATTTAGCCCCTGAGGTCGATCCGAGGTTCAAGGGCAGTGGATCTGGGACATCATACACTCTCACCATCAACCCTGTGAAGGCTGAGGATGCTGGAATCTACTACTGTTATGGTGTTTATAGTTATCCTGATGGTACACAGTGATACAAGCCTGAACAAAAACCACCCATGAAAGCAGAAGTGTGAGATCGGGTTGCCCAGCTTTCTGACCTTGAGCCTCTATCTGTTGAAAGTCATTCTTGGATGCAGTCATTCTTTCATGTCTTCAAAGGGTAAGGTCTGCATGTAAACTTTCCTTTGTCTTTGAACATGAAATAAAATTCTTTCACAGTAAAGAAAAGTTAAAAGAATATGCCTCTTTCAAACCTGCCCTACAAATGATACTCAATGATGTTCTTTAGAAAAAGAAGAGGAATAGCACCCAACAAAACTAAAGGCAAATGTGAAGAACATCCCAGTAAATAACAACAGAAAACTAAATCGAAGAACAAGTCATTGCTAAATGACAGGACCAAATTACTTCCTATTCTCACTAACCTTGAATGTAAATGGCTTAAACTAATCCATCAAATGTCATAGATTAGTAGACTGGTGAAGAATCTCAACATTCTTTTTATTTATTTATATCATTTTTGATACAGTTCCAGAAGCTCCTGGGATTTCTCTTATGCCCCTCCCCCACCTAGTTCCTCTATATCATTGCTAAAGCATAGTTCTTCATACACAGTCATATGTCCATCATCGTGGGCATGGACAATGGCAGAGAGTCCAGCATCCTATTGTGAAGACATAGTAAACAGTTTCATTGTAAGTCCATCTTTGTCTGAAAGTAGAGATGTACAATGCCTTGTGTCCTCACATCTGGATATGATAGTCTCCATTTTATAGTTACTGTACATCCCCTTAATTGAAAAGTCACAATATAAAATCAACAGCAGGAAGAAAAATAGAAGTTTAGAATGCCATGAAGTTAAATGACATGTTACTAGATATGACAGTCTCCATTACACAGCTACTACACATCCCCTTAAATGAGAAGCCACAGAACAAAATCAACAACAGGAAGAAAGAAGAAATTAACACCACCATGAAGTTAACTAACATGCTACTGAATGACGAATGTGTTGCTGAAGAAATGAGAAAGAAAATCAAGAATCTTCTTGAGGATGATGCTACTGCATGATCTATGAGTCACTGAAGAATTTAATCGGAATAAAGTGTTTTGAAGAGATGAAACTAACAAAACAAAAACATCAAAATCCATGAGATAGACATTCCGCTGACTTTTGCTGGTGAAATGTGTGTCTTCTAGACAACAAATAGATGGGTTTGTGTTTTAATCCAGTCATCTAATCTATGACATTTGAGTGAGCTTAAGCCATTTATATTCAGGGTTCATAAGTATGGGTAGAAATTTGGTCCTGTCATTTTAGGAATGGGTTGTTCATTGATTTATTCTTCTGTCGTCATTTTACTGGGATGTTTTTCACATTTGCCTTTGGTTTTGTTGGGTGTTATTCCTCTTCTCTGTCAAGAGACCATCTTGAAGTATCATTTGTAGGGCAGGTTTGGAAGAGGCAAACTCTTAACTTTTTTTTTTTTTTTTACTGTGGAAAATTTTTGTTTCATTTTCAAAGACAAAAGAAAGCTTTGCTGGATATGTTTTCTTTTAGAATCTGGAATATGTCACTCCATTCTCTTCTTGCCTGTAGAGTTTCCTGTGAGAGATCTCCTGTGAGTTTAGTTGGCATTCTCCTATATGTCAATTGATTTTTTTTTTCTCGTGCACATTTAAGGATCTTTTCCTAATGTTTGATTGAAGAAAGTTTTTTTTTTTTAAATTATATTTTATTATATGACACAGTTTTATAGGTACTGGGATTCCCACCACCCCTCACAAAACCCTCCCCCCCCATGGTAGATACCTCTACTGTGTTGCGTGACTCAGTTCAAGTTCACTTGAGATTACATCATTGCTAGCATATACCAAGCATTGTGATCCTCATATTATTGGCCAGATAAGTTCAACGGCTTTTTGGAGAGACCTTCTCTGGTCTGAAGGTAGAGTCAACAGAGTAAAGCCAATCAATCAAAGCCCCAACATTGACATTTCTCCATATAAGGTACATAACCGTTATAGGAGGGGTGAGCAGAGAAATCTTCAGCATCTTGGTGAGGAGTGCTTGTTCTGTGTCCTACCTAGCAAAGCATGTTTGAGTCTATACTGACCAAACTTTCCTTGTTGTTCTCTGTCTATTCAAATGTGTATGTGTTTGTGTGTGTTTGTGTGTATGTATGTGTGTGTGTTTGGAGGGGGGGCTCTGGAGCAACCCTGACAGTCATTGCATAGAGGGTGGAGACCCAATGTTGGAACTAAGGACAAGAGAAAGCTTCTTTCCTTAGTCCTGAAGGGAGTTTACTGTTCTTTTGATTCTGAGGACCACTCTGGGTTCCTGGCTGTTGTTCCAACGTCCTTGGATCCCCCGAGGAAGATTTCGGGCTTCTTTCATCCCATGTAGTAGTTCCAGTCCGGGAGGGATGCCCTCTGAGTTCGCAGGCTCCGAAGGCGTTCCAGTTCCCCGTGGTCTCTGGCAGTTGGGATGCAGTCCTTGGTGCCCATATTGATAGTCCTTAGTGGGGTTTATGAAGTCTGCAGGTGTGGGATACAGGCCTCTTCCTGTCCTCGTGCTCCACTCTGGGGTCAGTCCTTGCTCTCTGCATATGTCGTCCTGTTGGTAGGTTGTCAGGATTGCTCTTAGTTCCCCCTGTATGTCTTTGTAGTTTAAATGATGTCTATTGTGGTTTTGAGCCTATTACCAATAAGTTACCTTTCATTTACCTGGTAGGGCAGGTTTGGAAGATGCAAATTCTTTTAAATTTTCAGTACTGTGAAAGAATTTTATTTCATTTTCAAAGACAAAAGAAAGCTTTGTGGGATATGTTATCCTGGGCTGACAATTTTTTTCTTTTAGAATCTGGAATATGTCACTTCATTCTCTTCTTGCCTGTAGAGTTTCCTGTGAGTTTAATTGGCATTCCCCTATATGTCAATTGATTTTTTTTTCTTGTGCATATTTAAGGATCTTTTCCTAATGTTCGATTGAAGAGAGCTTGATGATCATGTGTCTTGGTGAAGATCATTTTTGATCAAGCCTGTTGGGTGTTCTATACCCCTCCTGGATGTTGTTTCCCAATTCTTTCTCTAGATTAGGGAAAATTCCCTTATTACCTTATTAAAAGTATTTATAAAACCAGTTTCTCTTTCTGCAACTTCTGAGACTCCCATATCTCTTAGATTAGTTCTGTTAATAGTGTCTTTCAATTCTTGAATACTTTTTTTTTCGCCTGATCGAGCTCTGCTTCCAGCTTTTTCTTTGTCTCCCCCTGGTGACAGGAAATATCTTCCAATTCTGAGATTCTTTCTTCTGCTTGTTTCATTTTATTTTGGAGACTCTCCACTGTACTATCAATTTGCTCTATTGTGTTCTTAATTTCTGATATATCAGCCTTGATTTGCTTTATTGCTGCTTTTGTGTGTAGGATATTCCTTAAATTCTTTGAACTCTTGTATGTGCTTCTCATTGTTGATCAGAAGCTTTATAATGAATTTTCTGAATTCTGTGCCCCCCATTTTCATGATGTCTTCCTCAGTTAACTCTGAGGTTGGCATAGGGTTTTTTTTTTAAAGATTTATTTTTATTATTTTTTCATTGGAAAGGCGGATGTACAGAGAGGAGAGACAGAGAGGCAGATCTTCCGTCCGATGATTCACTCCCCAAGTGAGCGCAACGGGCCGATACTATGCCAATCCGAAGCCAGGAGCCTCTTCCGGGTCTCCCACGTGGGTGCAGGGTCCCAAAGCTTTGGGCTGTCCTCGACTGCTTTCCCAGGCAACAGGCAGGGAGCTGGAAGGGAAGCGGGGCTGCCGGGATTAGAACCAGCGCCCATATGGGATCCCGGGTGTGCAAGGCGAGGACCTTTAACCACTTGCGCCACCGCGCCGGGCCCGGCATAGGGTTTTTTAAATTTATTTTTTAAATTATTGACTACATTGTATTATGAGACACAGTTCCATAGGTACTGGGATTCCCCCTACAGCTCCCCCATCCCTCCCCACCATGGTGTGTTGTGAGACCATAGATCAAGTTCAGTTGAGACACCTTCATTGTAAACATATAGCAAGCATAGAGTCTAGCATCTATTATCCAGATAAGTTCATCTGCTTCTTGGGGAGACCTTCTCTGGTCTGAAGGTAGGGATCAAGAGAGCAAGAACTCGATCAATTAAAAGCCCCAGCAGCAACAATATATATCGTTCTGGAATTAATTGACATAGTGTTGAGTAAACAATATGTTAAAATTACATGTAAGTTCTTAACAACCTCCTGCGACTATTTCAATGACATTTAAACAATTGAGGTTCATAACAGTTTTAGGGGGGGTTATGCAGAAAATCTTTCATACCTTGGTGAGGAGTACTTGTTCTTTGTGTTCTACCTAGTAGAGTATGTGTGAGTCCAAGATGACCAATCTTTCTTTGTTGTTCTCTGCTTATCTATTCCAATTTGTGTGTATATGTGAGTGTGTGTGTGTGTGTGTGTGTGTGTGTGTGTGTGTGTGTGTGTGTGTGAGTTTGGGGAGGGGTTCTGGAGTGACCCTGTTGGTCATTGTAGAGGGTGGGGGCCAAGAGCTGGAACTAAGTAAGGACTGGAGAAAGCTCCTCTCCCTTGTCCCGAAGGAAGTTTATTATTCTTCTGATTCTGAGGACCACTCGTGGTTCCTGGCTGTTGTTCCGATGACTTTGGATCCTATGAGGAAGGACTTGGGCTTCTTCTATCTCGTGTAGTATGTCCAAAGAGTGGGGAAGGATGTCCTCTGGTTTCTCGGCCTCCGAAGGCATTCCATTTCCTCGAGTTCTCTTTGGCAGTTGTGATGAAGTCCTTGATGCCCATTCTGATAGACGTTGGTGGGGATTCGGGAGTCCTTATGATTGGGATACAAGCCTCCTCCTGTCCTGCTGCTCCGCTCTGGGGCTCTCCCCTATTCTGTGCATATGATCCACTGATAATAGATTATTAGTGTCTTTCCTGATTCCCCCTGTATGTCTTTGTAGTTTTTACTATTGTCTAACGCTGCTCTGAATCTATTGCCTATAAGTTGCATGTCCAGTTCATGTAGTTACACTACAGCCTCATGGCGGCTGCGGGACCATACCCAACCCCTCCCCCACCCCCCCAGCATAGGGTTTTGCTCCTTTGCAGGTCAGTCTTCAGTAATATTTGTTTTGCTATTCAATCTCCTTTTGCTCTTGGTTATTGCAGGTTTCTAAGTTGTATCACCCACAGGTCTACAGTTTGATTTTATTTATTGCTGTTGGTACACAGCTCTTTGCTTGCAGCCAGTTGTGCTACTCCATGCAGCAAATTTCAGGTCTGGTTCTTACATTAGATTTCCATGATGTTCTATGTAACCCCAGCTCTTGGCTCACCAGTCTCCACCTCCTGTGGTGTCATGTTGAGGTTGCACTGTTGTCTCTGCCACCTTTCTCCCACTTCCAGTTGGAGCAGGTCCCAGGATTAGGGAGACACCAGGTGTCCTATACAGCTAGGTTGTTGTTGGTGCTGATCTTTCTGGAACCCATTGGCTGTTAGGTCTTGGTGCCACACAGACCAATTTTGACAGATACGATGCCACAGTCAGTATTATTTTCCTGTGGGACCAGTGCAATACACTGAACTCAGTGAGTTCCTGCAAGCTAGCACATGTGCAGTTCACTGTTGTTCCCTGCAGTCCTAAAACTTTTGGCACACGGTACAAAATTGCACATGACATGTCCCCAAAAGCATTTTTGATCTGCTGGCTGTCATGTCTGAATGCTACCCAGACCTGCCTTGGGTGGAACCTGCAGAATGCCATGTTGTTGCAGTTCACTGAGTTAAGAAATGAGTTCACTCCCAGCTCAGTCCTTTCTCTTGTCTTTGCCTCTTTAAGCAAAATGGCACCCAATTCAGCTCTAGGGAGCTGAGTGGGCTGTGAAATCCACCCTGTGCCTGGACTGACTGTCTGGGATGTGCTGCTTTGTCTCTGCTCTTGGTCCAATCAAACATACCAGCAGGACAGACAGTTCTCTGTCCAGGTTCACCTCCCAAGCTCCAAGTGAAACTCCCTTCCTACCTGGTTTCTAGTGGAGTTCAGATTGCCATTAGCTGAATGGCACAGGAGTATCAGTCACTGCAAGACCACAGCATTGTTTTTGTTGCTTTCCCATGTCTGTCAGTCTACAGGTGCCCCTCTGCTGTTGTTCTTTCTTCACCTATTTCTTGGAATGTGCCGTCTGTGCTTCATCCTGATTAAATATTTCTCCGTCCGTTTAAACATGTCTATACATTATTCTGCCATCTTAAAATAGTTATCGGGTACTATTCAGTTGTCTTGTGTCTATTTTCATTTTTATATTTAGCATCTTAGAGTATTGAAGCTTGATTTTTATTGAACTACACAAATTTTAGGATAGTCCAAACAGGTTTATAACTCAAACATGCCAAATTTTGTCAAATGAGGATCAGAACAGTTTTAGGAGGGGTGTGCAGAGAAATCTTCAATACCTTAGTGAGTAGTAGCTAATCTTTGTGTCCTACCTCGCAGGGTAAATGGGAGTACAAGCTGACTGTTTCCTGTCTGTTCTGAGCTTTTCTTATTGGTCTCTGTCTATTTAAGGTCGTTTCCTTTTCATTTTTATGGTGACATAATTTGAATTTACTTTACATTGCCAAAGTTATACATCCTCTAAATAAAAAAATACAACACTTAGAATGTAGAAAATCCGCTGTTCCTCAGGAGGGTAGACCAGGACAGTTGAGTCTCAAGTTCTCACTGATCTCCCATTCCTACCAGATCTAAGGGGTAATGGCTTCCCCCTGGAGGCCATATGGGGAACATGTCAATCTGCCCCTGCAGGCGAGGTTCAGCTTTCACCTAGAGCAAGGCTGTGTTCTCCAGTCCTCATCTCCATGCCTGGATTGGCCTGCAGGTGCCTACAGATGGTATAGAATTCCCTTCTGGGGACTTTCAGATCTCAGAGCTTATGTGTTTTTGAATGAAGACTCATGGCGAACAAGTGTGGATATTTGAGATTTGAACCCAGGCCAATATATTGTTAAATATGTCCTTCCTCATGGCCATGTTCACTCCATATTTGAAGCTGTTATCTATAGCAAAGGCATAAGACAAATCCAGAATGAAGCGAAACCTGTTGTTGCTGCTGCCTGTGTTTCATCTATGTTGACTCCCATCTTAAAGCCAACCCTCTCTGCACTGTTGCCTGCCATAGAAAACTCTCAAAAGCTGCCCACACCACAGGTGGTTCCAGTGAATGATTGTGGGCACCGGCACATCGCTCATCCCTGACCCTTTCCTCATCTGTTGTGTTCCTTCTCATCCCAAGGACTCAGTCATGTCCTGTCATGTTCTCTGTCGTTGTATTTTTACCCTCCTATGTGGAAACAAATATGCAAATATCACAACCCCTTCTTTTTTATTTTTGATGAAGTTTATGCAGTTGATCAGGTTGGGAAGGATCCCATGATAATAAAAAGTGGGTGTGGGGCCCGGCGCGGTGGCGCAAGTGGTTAAAGGTCCTCGCCTTGCACACCCGGGATCCCATATGGGCGCCGGTTCTAATCCCGGCAGCCCTGCTTCCCTTCCAGCTCCCTGCTTGTGGCCTGGGAAAGCAGTCGAGGACGGCCCAGGGCTTTGGGAACCTGCACCCGCGTGGGAGACCCGGAAGAGGCTCCTGGCTTCGGATTGGCATAGTATCGGCCTGTTGCGCTCACTTGGGGAGTGAATCATCGGATGGAAGATCTTCCTCTCTCTCTCTCCTCTCTGTATATCCGCCTTTCCAATAAAAAAATAATAAAAATAAATCCTTAAAAAAAAAGTGGGTGTGATCACTGTATCAAAATTTTCTTCCAGCTTCTGGGAGAAGGGAGGATATAAGGGGAGAAACCATAACCAGCCTCCCCACCACCTCAGTTCCTGGGATGGGGAATCACCAGCTGATATCAACCCAGGGTCCCAATTTTCTGTGCACTCTGAGGGTTCTGCCCAGGTGAATTTAATTGTTGTGAAGTGCTGTCAAGCTCACTGATCCAAGGACGTTTCAATCCTTCCCTTGTCCATTGGCTGAGATAGTCAACCTTACAGTCTCCATTCAATCGGAATTATGCTGTAACCATTTGACTGGCGGTAGTTGTCCATGGATCTCGAGATCCTGCTTTAAAGGGAAATTAACAACTTCTTGTTCTGTCATGTGGTTCTCTTTTTAGGTTGTGGTCATCCTGCTATCGTCCCCCATAAATGATGTGTATAATTTATCTGACAAGGCAGTTTTCTTCCTTCTGATACTGGTAGGCTCGGTGCTACTAGGTTCCCTTTCAAATGAGACTCCAAAGGGCAGCAGGAGTTTGTGATGTGGCTACACTATAGTTTGGTCACGTGTGCTCATGCCTCAGTAATACCCACCACCTCTCCAGTCCACAGACCCCTGGCACTGAGAGGGTGACTTTGTTGTCATACGGTAGTGATGCAGACTGCACGACTGGAGCAGAGCTCAAGATGTGAGACACAGAGGGTGCAAACCTGGTCCCAAGTCTGTTGCAGTCCAATGGATTGCTCAGGTTACTGTCACTAGCATGACAAAGTGGAAACTCCTGGGCAGGGAGAAGGCGAGTGCCCCCATCCTGTCCTGATCCTGATGAAGAGTAGAAGTGGAAGGAGGCACTTTGAGTTCATGACTTGATCCTGCACCAAACACCAGGTACTGTCATCTAAGTTAGATGTTTTAACAAATTTGTGTTTCACCTGGGCTACCTCCTCACCTGTTCTCCTTGTGCCAGGTGCCTGAGACAGTCGCCTGAGCCCCAGTGGTAGATACTGCAGCTCAGTGAAACTAACCAGGAGACTCCCCTGTGGCTTTGTCTTTTGGAGAGAATTTTTTTCCGAATATGAACTCCTCTAATGTGTCTTGTGGATCCTGATTCAGGTAGAGGCTACAGATGAATGCAAACACTGATGATAGTTGTAATCATTGAATTTCACACCAGTATTCAGCGCTTCATGGTGAAGTTCAGGAAATGACAGCCAATGGCAGAGAACTGTATTGCAGAGGTCCTCATGTCAACAAAGGGACAGCCCATTTAGTTTCGGCATAAAAGCCTCCTGTGTTATGGTGCATCTTTCTGCAGTAAATTGCTTCTCGTTCAGATGGTAACAGTGTCTGAGTGTTAATATTGTGGCACCTGATGATATATAAAGCCCTCTTCTCTTTTCTAAATAAGTTAAACGAAACAATTTCAGACTCCTAGAAATGTGTCAGTAGTAAGTAAAGCATTGAAAGATTTGAGGGCAGGGTGAGGAATTGAAATACTTATCATATAGAATGGTATTGTATATTGCATGATAACAAGTATTTCTGTAAAATGAAATAAAGCTAATTAAACAAGAGTAGATGACTCCCTCATGTCCTTGGGGTCTTTTAGATTTTTTCAAGAGCCCCTCAAATGCCTTATGTCACATAATGTGTCCAGAGAAGGTTGTGTACTCTGTAGGTAATTGAGGGCAGCATGGTGTGCAGCTTGGGTGTTTGTAGATCCTTCCCATGTGTTCAGCTATGAATGAGCTGGGCTCTTCTGCATGGCACAGCAATATCACTTCCTTTGCTATTTAAATGTGCCCAGGACACAGCCCACTGCCCTTGGCACTTATGAGCAGGTGCTCTCAACCTGTGCAGGAGTCAGTGCCAATCAGGACACAGCATGGACATGAGTGTGCCCCTGCTCAGCTCCTGGGGCTCCTGCTGCTCTGGCTCCCAGGTGAGGAAGGACAGCACCAGGAACTGACTCCTCTTGTGGTCAGTGCTGACTGAAACTTCCTGTCTCTGCTGTATGAACATGTTGATGAGAGTGGATGTTTGTGTTTGTGTTTCCCTTCTCAGGTGCCAGATGTGCCTTTGAGGTGACCCAGACTCCAACCACGGTGTCTGCAAAGGTGGGAGACACAGTCACCATCGATTGCACGACGAGTCAGAGTGTTAGCAGCAACAATAGGTTAGCCTGGTTTCAGCAGAAACCAGGGCAACCTCCAAAGCTCCTGATCTATCAGGCATCCAAATTAGCCGATGGGGTCCCTGACAGGTTCAAGAGCAGTAGATCTGGGACATCATACACTCTCACCATCAACGGGGTGCAGGCTGAGGATGCTGGAATCTACTACTGTCAAGGGTATTATAGTGATAGTAATGGTACTCTCACAGTGATACAGTTCTGTACCAAAGCCAGCAGGAAAGCAGAAGTGTGAGTTTGTGCTGCCCCAGCTGCTCTTTCTGGAGCCTGTCTCTGCTTAGAGTCATTTTTAGATGTAGTCATTCGTTGACGGTACCTGGTCTTTTCCTTCTGTTGGTAACTGCATCACTTAAATGCCCATGTTTCTTTTGATTTAAAAGGAAGAACTGATTACACCTGTGCACTCAATGTTACAGTATGCTTTTTGATTTAAACAATAAAAATGTAATTATTTTGGACATTTCAAGCAGAAACATTAAGCAGAGTTTACCAGATTTCAAATTATACTTCAATGTTCTGGGAATGTTGGGATCAGGGATGGTAATCCTAGAGACATGAACTTTTGTGTTCTCTCCTTATTTAAAGCCTCTTCTGCAAGAGAAGGTTCAGTGAACTGACACTGTGGTCCTTATCCCTGGAGCTGATGCTCTCAGCTGCCTGCAGCCTCACAGGTGGTTCCACACTCCTTCATCCCTGTGTCTGCCTGCAAGCGTAGATGTATGGTCCAGAATTTGTCTTCTGACTTTCAAATCTCTGGACACACAGTTTCATTCTCCATGAAAATTCTGAATTGAGAATTGTATTTTAACTCAGGGCCATATATATTCACATATTTTTCTTCCACACAACCATGTTCACTCCATATTAGAGGCTCCAACTATAGACAGGGCACAGGAAGAGCAGTGTGAAATGAAATCCAGGTTCATGCTGACCTGCTTGGTTCTGCGTTGCTCCAGATCTTTAATCCAGCCCTCTTTGCAATTTGTCTTGCGCATACAGCTGTCTCAAAATCTTCCCACACCACAGGTGATTACATTTCAGATTTGTGGGGAAAGTTGTATCTCGCTTCCCTGACCTTTTCCTCATCTGCTCTACCCCTTCTCATCCCTTGGACTCATCTTTGTCCTCTCCAATTGTCTTTGATTTTATTTTCTCCTATTATGGAAGCAAGAAGCAAACAAATCATAACCTCTTCCACACGCATACTCTGATAGCTGAGCCCCAGGCTTTTTCTGTCTTTTTTTTTTTTTTTTTTTTTTTAGATTCATTTTATTGGAAAGTCGGAAATACAGAGAGGATTAGAAATAGAGAGGAAGATCTTCTGTCAGATGATTCACTCCCCAAGTGGCCACAAAGGCTGGAACTGAGTTGATCTGAAGCCAGGGGCCTGGAGCTTCACCAGGTCTCCCATGAGGGTGCAGAATCCCAAGGCTCTGGCCCATCCTTGATTGCTTCTCAGGCCACAAGGGAGCTGAATGGGAAGTGTAGCTGCCAGGGTTAGAATCTGTTAGAATTTTCAAGGCGAGGACCTTAGCTGCTAGACCAACATGTTGGGCCATCTTATGTTTCTTTTTTCTTAAATGTGTCATAATTTTCTTTTTAAAAATTTTTATTTATTTTTATTACAAAGTCAGATATACAGAGATGAGGAGAGACAGAGATGAAGATCTTCCATCTGATGATTTACTGCCCAAATGAGCGCAATGGCCAATACTAAGCCAATCTGAAGCCAGGAGCCAGGTCTCCCATGCGCGTATGGTGCAGGGTCCCAGGCTTAGGGCCATCCTCGACTGCCTTTCCAGGCCACTAGCAGGTTGCTGGATGGGAAGTGGAGCCGCCGGGACTAAAACCTCACCCATATGGGATCCTGGGTATTCAGGGCGAGGACTTTAGCCACTAGGTCATGCCGCCAGGCCCTAATGTTGCATAATTTTCATCACAGACATCTTCCACATCTTTGGTTAGATTAATTCCAAAGTGTTTAAGATTTCTCTCTGCTGTTTTAAGGGAGACTATAGTTAACAATTTCATGCCCAGCCATTGAGTTATTTGTGTGTGTTAGTGCAATTGGTTTATGTTCATTAATTTTGTATCCTGCTACCCTGTCAAAGTCTCTTAGGAGTTCCCATAGTCACTTGATTGAGTCTTTTGACTCACCAAAGTAGAGAATTATGTGATCTGCAAACAGGGATAATTTCAATTCCTCATTTATGATTTGAATTCATATAATTTGTCTTTCTTGCCTAATAGCTCAGGGAAGGACTTCCAATATTGTGTTGAATAGCAGTGGTAAGAGAGGACATCCTTGTCTAGTTCCAGATCTTATCGGAAAATCATCCAGTCTTTCCTGTTTAGATTGATGATGTCATTTTTTAAATGTATTGCATTGATTTTGATATAGAATGTTCTTCTATGCTTATCTTAGTTGCAGTTTTTAAACATGGAGTGATGTTGGATTTTATAAAATGCTTTCTCTGCATCTACTGAGATGACTATATGGTTTTTATTTTCCAATTGGTTGATATGGTGTGTCACTTTTATTGATTTCTCAAAGCTATGCCATCTCTACAAGCCGGGAATAAATGTTCCCTATTTGAGTGAATGAGCTGCTTGATGTACTGTTGGATGCTGTTGGCTAGTATTTTGCTGATGATCTTTGCATCTATGTTCATCACGGCTATCGGTCTGGAGTTTTCTTTCTGTTGTGACTCAATCTGGCTTTGGTATTAAGGTGATATATTTTTCATAGAAAGACTTTGGAAGGATTTCCTCCCTTTCTATTATTTGGAATAGTTTTTGGAGGATTGGGGTAAGTCCTTTTTAAAACATTTAGTAGACTTCTGAAGCCATATGGCCCATGGGCTTTCTGGGTAGGGAGTGATTTAATTGTGGATTCAATCTCAGTCTGTGTTATAGGCCTATTTAGATGATCAATTGCCTCATGATTCACTTTTGTTATGTTTCCAAAAATCTGCCCATTTCTTCTAGGTCTTCTGATTCGTTGTCATATATTTGCTTATAATTTGTTGTCATATATTTGCTTATAATAGTTGCTAATAATTCTGTGTCTGAGGTATCTGATGTTACATTCTCTTTTTGTCTCTGAACCTATTGATTTGTATCTCCCCCTTCCCCGCTCCTTTTTTTGATCAGTTGTGCTAGTGGGAAGTCTATTTTGTTGATTTCCTCGAAGAACCAGCTCTTTGAGTCATTGATCTTATGCATTATCATTTTGGTCTTTATTTGGTCTATTTTCTTCCTTTTTCGGTTATTTGGTTTTTTCTTGCTAATCTTGGGATTGCTTTGCTGTTGTTTTTCTTGCGCCTTCAACTGTAATGTTAGCTCATTTACTCGGTATTTTTCTAACTTCTTAACATAGGCATTGAGATAAAATTTCCTTTGAACACTGCTTCGACAATGCCCCATAAGTTTTGATACGTTGTTTTGATGGCTTCATTTGTTTCAAGCAATTGTTTCATTTTCTCTTTGATTTAGTCTATAACCTATTGTTCATTTAGTAGAAATATGAGTCTGGGCTGCCTCAGCTGCTCCTTCTGGAGCCTCCATTTACTGAGAAGGATTGTGTGATGTAGCCACACCTCAAGGCTCCTGAAGCTTTGTTGAAGTGACCATGGGGCTTCTGTGCAGCACCCCCTCTTTTCTTCTCCTTGAATTTGCAGCACTGGCATGAATATTTCTCTACTGATTTAAAGAAAAAAAATTATTTTTAAGCTCGAGTACTCCATCTCCTATAGATTTTGGATTCATAGAGAAAAGCACAAACATTAGAAATCTTGTAAAGAAATAGGATTTCATACAGTTTATTTGATCCCAATTTTCATGTTGCAGAGTACCTAGGTTATTTGCCCAAAGACACATAGTGAGTAAGTGTGGAGATCTGAAATTTGAACCCAGCTGAATATATCATTAAATATCTTCCTTTCACATGGCCAAGATCTTTCCATATTTGAGGTTATAGTCTACAGGAAAGGCACAAGACAGAAGTAGTGTGATGTGAAATCTCTGGTTCTTGCTGCCCCACTTCTACTCCATGTTGACCCAAATCTTAAATCCAGTCCCTTCTGTAATTTTTTTTATGTCATTCAACTCTCTCAGATCATCTATGAATTTCAGGTGATTTTTCAGATTTGTGGACAGAGGCACATCTCTCATCCCCATCCCTTATCACATCTTGTCTGTCCCTTCTCATTCCTCAGACTCAGAGCTGTCCTCTCATATTTTCTATAATTCTGCCTTTGCTAAAATGTAAAAGCAACCAATTTAGACCCTCTTCCACCCTTCATTACTGTGTTAGCTGAGCCTTCGCATTCCAGAATTGGGAATAGATGATGAAGACACTTCATTAAAGAGATTCTGTTTCTAAGCAGAATTTTGGGCTCCCTCACCTTACAAACAGCTTCGCTTGTCTTCTGTTACAGGTGACACTAATGAGCTCAAGGTGACATTTTTGAGGATCTTAGTCACACACTCACAGTTGTGAAAGATATCATCAGTATTTGCATTTGTTTGATAATACTGACTGTAATAAACTATTTTATAGTTTTGATAAAAAGGACACAAGTGTGCCTTCACCAGAGTTCAGGAGGTCAGAGATATCTTTAGGGCAACACCAAGCAGGTAATAGTGCTATGCACCTTCTGGCAGCAACGGAGGGAGGATGATCCAAGTGCCTGTTCTTCTGTCTTCAGGATGCCCCACATGTCCTGTTCTATGGTCTCTTCCTCCGTCAATCTTAAGAATCATCACCGTCATAACTCTGCTCTGACGCTAGTTGTCTTCCTTATAATGAAGAGAAATGTATTTCATGTTATATAAAATGCTACAATGTCATATCATATCATATCATATCATATCATATCATATCATATCATATCATATCATACTTTAAGTATATCAGTTGTCCTAAGGATTATTGAATGATAACCATATATTTAAAACTGGGAAAGCCTCAGGGTTGAAGATTTGAGAGTGAGGGAGTTGGGGTTCTTGGCACAGAGGGTTCCCTAGGGCTGCTCATACCAGGTCCTGTGGTTTGCATGTGTGCAGGCTGAGCTGCCTCCCCAGCTGAGAGAGCAAAGTGTAGCCCAGGCAGGAGTGGAAGGAGTCAGCAGAGAACAGTGAAGGGGAAGGATGGTGTAGTATTGCTATACTGCCCCAAAAATGATGTGTGTATACCATCTGAAAGGGAAGTTTTCATCTCTCCAGTCATGGAAGGCTCTGTGCTACTAGGTTCTCTTACAGTTCAGATCCCAGGTGGAAGGCTGGAGTTTGTAATGTGGCTGTGCTCATGCTTAGTGTTACCCGACCAATTCCACCCTGTTCCCGGCTCGTTGGTACTAAGATAGTCACCTCCTTGTCATATCTAGTGATGCAGACTGAGTGACTGGAGCAAAGATTGAAATGTGCTATACAGGTGTGAAAATGAAGAACCAAGATATTGCTCATGTTATTGGCACTAGCTTGGCACAATGGAGACTACTGGGCAGGGAGAAGGTGAGTGTTCCCAACCTCCCTTCACTCTAGTAAAGATAGGAAGAGAAATGAGGCACTTTCAGTGCATGAGCTAGTCCTGCACCAAGCAGCAGGTACCCTCATATAAGTTATTTGTGTTTATAAATTAGTCTTGGGCCCGGCGGCATGGCCTGTTGGCTAAAGTCCTCGCCTTGTATGCGCCAGGATCCCATATGAGTACCAGTTATGATTCCGGCAGTTCCACTTCCCATCCAGCTCCCTGCTTGTGGCTTGGCAAAGCAGTCGAGGATGGCCCAACGCTTGGGACCCTGCAACAAACTGGGAGACCTGGAGGAGGTTCCTGGCTGCTGGCTCCAGATTGGCACAGCATCGGCCGTTGCGCTCACTTGGGGAGCGAATCATTGGACGGAAGATCTTCCTCTCTGTCTTTCCTCCTCTCTGTATATCTGACTTTCCAATAAAAATAAATAAATCTTAAATAAATTGGTCTTTTTCCTGGGCTAGCTCCTCACCTGCTCTGTAACTTCCAGGTTCCAGAGATGGTCTACTTGAGCCCCAGTGGTGGTACTGTAGCTCAGCTAAACTAACCAGGAGACTCCCCTGAAGAATCTTTTGTCTTGTACAGAAATTTCTTGGAGTCAACTCATCTAATGGTGTAGTTGTGCAACCTAACCCAGATACTTAGAGAAGAATACAGAAACTGAGGACAGGTGCAGTCATGGCATCTCACAGTAGTAGTCAGAGCTTTTTGCTGGAAAAGTTCATGAAAAGACAGCCAATGGCAGAAAATTGTATTGCAGAGGTCCTCATGTCAAGACAGTATCTGGGCACAAGAGCCCTCTCCTATATTATTGTGTATCCATCTGCAGCAAATTATTTCTAAGTATTTTAAGAGTTTGTCAACAGCCCCTCAAAAGCCTATGTCACATAATGTGTGTCAGAGGATCATGTCTTTTGTAGGTAAATTAGTGCATCTCAGGGGGTGATCTGGGTACCTGGAGACACATTCCCTGTACTCAAGTATGAGATGAGCTGGGCTCTTGTGCTTGGAACAGCAATGCCACTTCCCCTGCTATTTTACAAGTGCCCAGGACACAGCCCACTGCCCTACACACTTATGAGCAGGCTGCTCATGCCCTGTGCAGGAGTCAGTGCCAATCAGGACACAGCATGGACATGAGGGCCACTGCTCAGCTCCTGGGGCTCCTGCTGCTCTGGCTCCCAGGTGAGGAAGGACAGCAGCACAGAAATTGAATTCTTGACTTGTGGTCAGTGCTGACTGAAACTTCCTGTCTCTGCTGTATGAACATGATGATGAGAGTGGATGTTTGTGTTTGTGTTTCCCTTCTCAGGTGCCACACGTGCCTTTGAGGTGACCCAGACTCCAACCACGGTGTCTGCAAAGGTGGGAGGCACAGTCACCATCAATTGCAAGACGAGTGAGAGTGTTTACAGCAATCTATCCTGGTATCAGCAGAAACCAGGGCAACCTCCAAAGCTCCTGATCTATGATGCATCCAATTTAGCCCCTGGGGTCGATTCGAGGTTCAAGGGCAGTGGATCTGGGACATCATACACTCTCACCATCAACCCTGTGAAGGCTGAGGATGCTGGAATCTACTACTGTTTTGGAGCTTATAGTTGGAGTAGTAGTACTAATACAGTGATACAACCTGAAAAAAAATACAAGCACAGGAAAGCTTAAATGTGAGTCTGGGTTCCTCCAGCTTCCTGCTATGTAGCCTCTATCTGCAAAGAGTTTTTTCAGATGCAATCAATTTCCGTAGTCCCTGCAAAATACGTGGAAAGGCCCCTGGGGATCCTTTGTAGCCTCCTGTTTTCTCCTACTTGGTGCCTGCAGCACTGATGTACCCATGTTTCTACCAAACTAAAGGAAAGAAGTGCTATGTCTGAGCACTCAACATTACAACTTTCTTTGGAGTCATACAGTAAAAGATTAAGCATTTTGAATATTTCAAGCAGAAATATTAAACACAGTTTGTTAAAATCCAAGTTATAGATTTGAACATTGTCAAAATATGTGGATAAGAGGCAGTGTTTGTAGAAATATGGGATTCTGTGTTCTTTCAGAATCCAATGCCCCTCTGCCACAGAGGGAACAATCAACTAAACCTGTGGTTCTCAGCCCTGCAGCTGATGCTCTCAGCTGCCTGCAGCCTCCCAGGGGGCTCCCCTGTCCTCAGTGTTGCCTATGGGTTAGCCAGCATGTGCAGGTGAATGATTCAGAATTTGTCTTCTGACATTCAAATCTCATGGCACATGGGTAGTTTTGCCCAAGACACAGAGTGAGTCTTGTGAGTTCTTGTGGGAATCTGGAAGGGCTTGAAAGCGCAGTGCTGAGATTGAAATTTTCTGATGTACCCAGAGGGAGAGAGTCTTTATAACCTGGATTCCTTGTGTAAAAGACCCAGGAGAGGCTGCTCCACTCAGCCTTCTCTGGATGCTAGTTCATGCTCCACAGTGAAGTAGGAGATGGGGTCTGTTCTACAGACAAGGGAGAGACAGGGCAGGGCAGGGAGGAAGCAGCTGGGACAGCAGGAGCTCACTCCCCTGTGGCCCTGGGGAGGAAGTTGGTGTTGGAGGCTGAATCTTATATTGGAGGCTGCTTTCATATTGCCCACCATACTAATGTCCCACGTTCTCAGCCTGGAGGCTGCTGCTGCTGAGATGAAATCTGTCCCGGAGCTGCTTCCCCTGAATCTCTCAGGGACCCCAGTTGCTCAGATGGATGTCAGTAAATGAAGAGGTTAGGAGCCTGTCTTGGTTTCTGCTGCTAGCAGGCTAGTTCGTTCTTCTGGAGTTAACTGGATAAGAGACTCTGGCTGGACTTGCAGTTGATGATGACCTTCTCTCCTGCAGACACCATCTGGCAGTTTGGCGACTGAGTCATGCTGATGTCTCCACGAGCACCAGCCTTAAGGAATGGGCAGTGACCACACAATGCATCACTAATACCTTAGAATGCAAATCCAGGAAATGTAAGTTTTCTTACTCTTTAGAATATATCAGACTGCTCACATGAGTGGTTGAAGGTTGCATGATGCATTTTACATCATTAGAATGTTGTTTACTGCTTGAAAATGCTTACCAAGGACCTGGATCTCCTGGATCCCCTGGAAGATGAGGAGTTTTGCTGCAGCCCCTTCTTTCTACTTAGTCTCCTTTGGGATGCACTCATGCCCCGCCCCCAGGAAAGCCCATTGTCAGAGCTCTGAGCAGGCAGCCTTGGGCCTGTACAGCCTCTGCAAAGTACAAGGAGAATGAGAATCCCAGGGCCCCTGTGAGGAGTCACAGAGACCAACAATGGAAGGAGGAGGCAGAGATGTCATCACTGAAGGAAACATGATATTATGCCTTGCAAAGGAGCAGGGCCCAATTGAAAGGTGCAGTTTAGAGGTAAATCCAGCAAGGTCTCCTGACTCAAACTGCATAACAACAGCACTATCTCAAATCAGTTTGTAAGCCTAAATAACCTGTCACAAAATAGATGTGATTATGAGCATGTACTTTTACAAATTTTAAACTTACTGGAGTTTTCATTAAGTTCATAGCAAAATAAATATAGTGGCTAATCTTGTTTTGCTACTAAAAGAAGTTGGAAATCATGCTTAATTAGTTACAATGTGAATTTCCTGTGTTTTTTTTTAAAGACTCATGTTCATATGGTATCAGTTCACAGAGTGTATGAATATTACTGGTTAGCAAAGACAGTGCCTGAATGTTGGTATCTTTCAGAGTCTTTTGATCTGTTTTGTATATTTGAAGATCCTCTTGGTCCATTGAAGCTGCTGCACTAAATCCATACCACTTCTATTATTTTCCTTAGCTCAAAGCTGCTTTCAAAGTAATACATCACTGTACACTTGTGAATCACTCTGATACTATTCCTTTTGTCAATCACTTTATTATTATTCTTTAAATACTTTTCACGGTACCATAACGGTGGCATATCAGGCTAGTCCTAGCTGGCTTTGTATCCCAGCTGCTCCACTTTTGCTCAGCTGCTTGTTCTTGAACTGGCAATGCAGTGGACGATGGACAGGATCTTGGGCTAGTGCTCCCACACAGGAGAGCCAGAAAAAGCTCCTGGCCTCCAACTTCGGTTCAGCCCATCTCTGGTTTTTGTGATCATTTGGAAATGAATTTGAAGATGAAACATCTTTTGGCTCTCCTTCTCTCTAATTCTGATTCTGAAGTATAATAAATAAATATTTACAAACTTTTATTTTGCTTTAACATATATCTATACAAAGGGAACTCACTGCACGTATTCCAAATAGTTTTAAGAGTATTGTGATTCTTCCCTCTCTATCCACCCTCGCTCCCACCATCTCTCCTTCTTCTTCTGTTATTTTCCTTTTTAATCTTTATAATGACATACTTTGGATTTACTTCATATTCCCAAAGTTATCCATTCTCTAAATAAAATTTTCATGTAGAAAATGGAAAATCCACTGTTCCTTAGGAGGCTAGACCCGGGCTGTTGAGACTCAAGTCCTCCCTAATTCCCCATTCACTACCAGATCTAAGGGGTAATGGCTCCCCCTGGAGTTCATAGAGGAAATCATGTCAGCTTTCCCTCTAGAATACAGAGCAGGTCTGTATTCTAAATGAAACAGAGTACTCTCACACATTTGTACCAATAACAGTATCAATGGCTGCAAACAAATAGCATTATTACAGACTCTGTTGTATGTAGAATGTCTTGAAAAATCAAATGGAACCCTTTATCTCATGCATCTTTCATTTTTGCTGCCAGCACAGATAATAAAGACAACGCATGTGCTGCCTCTGTTCCCATTCTGCTCTGTGTGAGGGACCTCCTCTGCAGCAATGCCATTGCAGGGGCCAGTGGGCAGTGTGTGTCCTCATCCACCTAGTGCATCCTCCTGTGGCAGGATGGACAGGGGAGGGGCAGTGGAAGAAGGAATGGATCAGGGCTGTTCCACTCCTATGCTTCCTGAAAATTGAACCGAGAGGCAGGCTCATTAATGGTGCAACATACAAGTTGTCCTCTCACTGATAGAAGAGCGTTTAAAATGTCTCTAGTTGCTACACATGAAACCAGTTGACCTGCAGGTCAGTAACAGGAATCAGTGCTCTAACCCCAGATACCTGAAAAATGGAGCCCAGTTTTTGCAGGATGTGTTACTGTGTTTCATATTTATTTCAAGTGAAAATTTTCTATCTGGATATTCCTCACCATTTTTCAAAATTTTTATTTATTCACACTAAAGACTGAGCCTTATAGGGAAGAAAATACACATATTGAGAGAGAGTGAGAGACCGAGAGAGAGAGAGAGAAAGAGAGAGAGAGAGAGAGAAACAGAGAGAGAGACTGAGATCAGAAGTTTATTTCCCAGATTAGTATGACATCTGGACCTGGCCAGGACAAACCATTCTGGACCTATCCCACGCACCAAGTATGTGGCAGGAACCCAAGGACCTGGGTACCTGTCTGCTGCTTTCTGGACATATTATTGAAGATCTGTTCTGACCACTGCATCTGAGAGTGTCTTTACTGACTAAGAGAGCAAAAATAAAAAATGCTTTGTAGATATTCCAAGCAGTAATACAGTTTCATACATTTTATTAGAATAAACTACAAACTTCAGTCTTCAAGACCTCTGTGGGTTAGAGATGGTGATAGTGGAAATTTGGGACTCTATGCTCTCTAAGAATCCAGTAATACCCCTCAGACAAAAAAGTTAACAGTCACCTGAATGCTGTGGTCGTCAGCCCTGGAGCAGAATCTCTCAGATGCTTGCCATACTCACGGGAGGTTCTCCGGTCTTCACATTGTGTTTCTGTCTACAGGTGCACATGCCTAGCCCAGAATTCTCTTCTCCCGACTTTCACATCTCAGTGCACTTGTCTTATGCTCCATGGTGTTGGTGTATGAATAGCTAGGATATTAACACTACAAGCTTATATTTAATTGTTTTATTCCCACATGGCTGTGCCATTCCATGTTTGAGGCTGTAGAATACAACAAAGGCACAAGACCAATCCAGAATGAAATGAAACTCATGGTTTCTGCTGTCTTATTTAACTCCATGTTGACTTGTATCTTAAAGTTGTTCTCCGCAATTTTGCCTGTCCCAAACTGTCACAAACCCTAATGACTTTATTTCATATTGCTGGACAGGGGCATGTCACATATCCCTGATCCTGTTATCTCCTCTGTCCCTTCCTTTCCCTTGGACTCAGTCCTGAACTCTCATGTTTTCTGTACTTTTATTTTATCTTCCTAATGTGGAAACAGATATGCAAGCAAATCAAAAGCTCCTTCTACATTTACAGAGTTTGATACCTGAGTACAGGGCTCTCAGATTCCTGGACTACATGAGGTCACAAAGATGTTTCACTCAAGAGATTCTCCTTCTAAGAGGAATTCTGTTCCCTCTCATCACATTCAACTATCTCCTCTTGTTGTCTATCTCCTCTTAGAACCCACATCAAATGAGAACAATGTGTCATGTGATGATCTCACATGTCAGTCAACCACTCAAGGAAGTAATAGAAATTATATGCACTTGCCAGCCAGCTCAACTCATTACCAGTAATACCTTGTTGCATTTGTTTGACATCACATCCCACAGATCTGTTGTCACAGTTCAGGAGATTAAGGCCCTGTTAGAATGATGCAGGTCTGTGCTCCTTCTACCATCTCCAGAGTGGAGGATTCAGCTTCCTGTTCTTGAAGCTTCAGGATGCCCATGTGTCCTGCTCTTTGCCACCCTTCTCACTTTCTGAACCTTCTCCATCACACATCTGACCTTGTATCTTGGCCTGGCTCTCTATCTGGATGGGAATTGTATTGTGTTCTATTTCATGAAGCCTCTCTCAGCCAGATAATTCTGGAGAATCTCCAGATGGTTGTTTAGCTAATCCATCTGCCAAATGCTTTCCTAAATTTGCTGTAGAATTCTAATGATCTAGAAATAAGACCTCATTTTCTTTTGTGTTGGGGTTGCTGTGCACCTCAAAATATCAGGTATCATGCTTATTTGTGCTTTCTTCTGAATCAGAATTCAAAACTACAAAGGAAGATCTGTGGCCATAGAGCTAAAGGCATTGAGACCATATTACCTGAGGACCAGCGACAGGAGATGGGTGAGCCCTGTTACCCTCCTCCTTAAAAGATGCGTGGATTCAGTTTTGAAATGCAGTTCTTTGCCTTCAGAACCTCAAAGGCAATTTATCAGCATTTTCTTTACCCACAAGTCATCCAGATGTGCAACAGGAGGTTTTGGAAGTGGTTCCATCCCATGATCTGGTCACCTGTGCTTGCTTGGTCCTCAGTAATACCTACCACCTCCTTTGTTCCCAGCTCTGTGTCACTGAGGTAGTGACTACCAGATCACCTTTTATTGACCAGACTGGCCAACTAGAGCCAAAGTCAAGATATGAGAAACAGGACTGCCAATCTGGGTTCATGCTGACTGAAATCTAAGCTATTTCTCCATGTGTAATGCTGAGCCTTGCAAGGTGGGTAGGGAGTGGTGAGTGCTGTCCTCTCACTGATGTAGTGTAAAAGTGCATGTTGAGGAGGACAGGCCCCATCAGAGTTGACCGTCACCTAGGAGAGAGGGTCGGTATTTTGGTCTGCTCCTGGACTAGCTGCTCAGCTGGTCTCCAGTACCAGATTCCAGAGACATGCTGGTAGAGAGGCAGCTCAGAGAAAATCACAGGGTACGCCCTGCTGGTTTTCTTCATCTTTGCAGGAAGTTGATGTAGGTGTGCATTCATTCAGAGGAGTTTGTGGATCCTAAATCAGGTTTCCACAGTGAATTCAAACACTGATGATGATTGCATTCATCACCTTTTATCTAACAGTGGGAGGTTTACTCTGATGAACTTCAGGCGATGACCCCACCTGGCAGAAAGTAGTACTGCAGAGGACGCCAAGTCCACAGTAAGAGGGCACCTGTTTAGCTTCTGAACCATAAGTGCCCTCTAGTTTGGATTATGGTGAATCTCTCTTCAATGGATTCCTTCACATTATTAATTTTTATTAGGCTTAGTGTCATTTTAATTTGGCCTCTGAGTGTATTGTATTGGAGATACTCTATAAGCTCTTTTCTAAGTTGAACAAATGGAACAATTTCACTGTCCAAGAAATGCACAGGTGCTAAGTAGATCAGTAGAACAACCATGGGCAATCTGAGAGTTTGATATCTATGCTGTCTAAGGTGTCACTGCACATTCCCAACCAACGAAGTTGTTCTGCAATTAGTCACCCATGACCTGGAAATAAAAATAGAGATTAGTATGATGTCTTATCCTTCATTTAATAGCAAGTGTCTCTTAACCTCCTTTTGTGATATAAGTGCCCTGGTAAAACCCTGTTCTCTGGTTGCGCTGGTTTGGTCTGAGACACCAGAGACACTCCTTTGAACTGTGCTGGGGAGGGGCAGGGTTATTATCTTTGTGCATCACTTTATACATCAGTGCCCCATGCAGTGCAGAAGTTAGTACCTATTAGGACACAGCATGGACATGAGGACTCAGCTCCTAGGCCTCAGTTCCTGGGGCTCCCTCTGCTCTGGTTCCCAGGTGAGGAAGGGCTACACCAGAAACTGAATTATTACACAGTCACCATCAATTGCAAGATGGATCAGAGCATTAACAATTGGTTATCCTGGTAGCAGCAGAAGCCAAGGCATCCTCCAAAGTGCCTGATCTATGGTGCATCCACTTTGGCTTCTGGGGTCCCTTCGAGGTTCAGCGGCAGTGGATCTGGGACATCATTCACTCTCACCATCAGCAATGTGCAGCCTGAGAATATCAAATCTTATTACTGTTTTGGGCGTTATAGTGGTAGTAGTGCTAACACCGTGATACATGCTTGAACAGAACCACCCAGGAAAGCCGAAGTGCGAGTTTGTGCTGCCCCACCTTCTGTGTTATGGCCTCATTTATTCTCAGATGCAGTCAGTTTGATGGTTCCTGGAATGCAGTTAGAAAGGCACCTGGGGCTCCCTTGTTGTCTTATTTCTTTCCCCCTACCTGACACCTGCAGCATTGATATGTCCATGTTTCTACTGATTAAAGAAGTCTTAATGCCTGAGTTTTCAATGTCACAGCATTCTTTTGGATACATACATTGAAAAGGTAAACATTATGGATATTTCAAGAGGAAGCATTAAGCAGAATTTATTAGAACCGGTGCCCATATGAGACCCCAGTCTTTAGCTGCTTGGCCATTGTGCTGGGCCTGATAGTGACCTTCTTTGCTGCAGACATAGCCAGGGAGCTTAAAGACTGGCATAACACGATGTCCCAACATGCACCAGCAATGAGTAGTGGACAGCAATCACACACTGCATCACTAAGAATTCAGAGTGCATCTCTGGAAACTGAAGTTTTCTTATTCTTGTGAACAAATAGTATTGCTCAGGTGAAATATTTAAGGTTTCATAATGCATTTTATCATTGTTATAAAGCTGTTTACTGATAAACCGGATAGCAGAAAAGGGTAAGTATTATTGTTTTCAGGCAAACAACAGTATCACAGTTTCTCTTAGTTTCAGTAATGTCTAGGTTTCTCCTATACTTTTTATGACCCCCCAGATAGGCATTTCTCCAAGAGTTGTCCTTTAAATGAAGAATGACAGAATTGTGTGGAGACAACAAGATTCGGATGCTAGGGTGCTATTTGCAACTGGGGGTGTGGTGGGTCAGTAGGCTGGAGGGGCAGTGATCTACCGAGGTACCCATCTACATACACAGCCAAACATTCATATCTTTACCCCAAAGCAGGAGTTTGAACTTACACCTTTAAGTCTGTTCCCCCAAATCACAATTTATTGAAACAGTCTTCTTTTATTCTCTGCAATGTCTTTCTCTGTATGTGGATATTCTATTTCTCATTATCATTAATGAATGTATTTACTTGATGAATCTCCTGTTTGAACCAGTTTGTGGTTGTCATGATCTCAAACATCTCCCTAGAAGACAATTCCTTGTGCATCCTGCACCCACAGCCTGCCCTGCATCCTTCGCCAGCTGGGTCCTCTAGGTGAGTGTCCTACTTACTCTGCCTGGGCTTTGACTCCTGCTCAGAAGGATCCTGACACCGTGTCTTCACTCCTTATTCCACCCCTCAGGGACATGACCAGTGAGCCAACAGCCTCAGCATTCCCATATGAGAACACCAACTTCACCCCAGTGCATCTCATAGGCTATGTGAAGCGCGTCTGGTACCACATTCCTTCCATTCTTTTTGTCTTCACCTTGACTGGGCCCTCTGTGTCCAAAAAGAAGCCACTGGTACCAGAGGATGTGAAAGAGATTTTCTGATAGCACAATAGGCAGGCTCAGAAAGCACAGTGGATTCAAGGATATGAACAAGCACCCAGTATATACAGAACTGTTCTTAAGGCATGGCTGGGGCTAAGAGCGGACAGAAAGCATCAGTAATAAGTTGAAGCTCCAGGGATCTCCAGGAACGGAATAGGTGCTAAGAAGTAGAGCGGGGGTGATGGAGGGGGGAGATGAACGCTTCTCCTATAGGGTGGGAGAAAATCCTTGATTGCGCCTGGCCTTGAAGGTAGGGGCAGAGCAGTCAAATTGGAAAGACAAATCACTTAACCAAGAACACAGGTTAGTGCTGACTGATAGAGCTCCTCATAAAACTCATTATTCCATCTCAGGTTTCCTATTTATGTCCTTTTACTTCACACCAAGAGCATTAGGGAATCAGAGCCAGAGGAAGCCTTGGCCACCGGGACTACACTGAGGAGCCTGCCAGCTTTCTTGCAGTTTTCTTTTTCTTCTTTTTTTGCTTTTGTTTTAAGATTTATCCATAACAGCTGGAACTGATTCAATCCAAAGCCAAGAGCTAGGCACTTCCCCTGGACCTTCCCATGGGTGCAAGGTCCCGAACACTTGGTGCATCCTCCACCGCTTTCCCAAGCTGCAGCAGGAGGCTGGATGGGACGTGGAACTGCTGGGACACCAACTGATGTCCATATGCTCTCATCCTGTGCAGGAGTCAGTGCCAGCCAGGACACAGCATGGACAAGAGCCCCACTCAGCTTCTGGGTCTCCTGCTACTCTGGCCCCCAGAAGAGGAAGGACAGCACCAGGAACTGCCTCATCCAGTGTGGTAGTGCTACTGGAGATTTTTGTTTCTCCTGCAGTAACTTTATAATCAGAGTTGGTGTTTGTGCTTTTGTTTCCCTTCTCAGGTGCCTTTCAGCTGACCCAATTTCCATCCCTGGTATGTGCATCTGTGGAAAACACAGTCACCATCAATTACCAGGTGAGTCAGAGCATCAGCAATGTTTTAGCTTGGTATCAGCAGAAACCAGAGCAATCTCCTAGGCTCCTGATGCATGGTGCATCCACTTTACAACCTGGAGTCTCATCAAGGTTCAGAGGCAGTGGATTTGGGGCAGAGTTCTCTCTCACCATCAGTGGAGTACAGCCTGAAGATGCTGTAACTTATGATTGTTACTAGTGGCACAGTTCACCTCCCACACATAACTTGCCTTAACAAACACCCTGCCGCTATCCCCCAGGAAAGCAGAAGTGTGAGTCTGGGCTGCTCCAGCTTTCCCTCCTGGGGCTTCCATCTGCTGAGGTTGATTCTCAGATGCAGCCAGGTACCTTAGTGGTAGTTTGAAGGGCTGTTGTGTTCCTTTGCAACTTCCTAATTGGCATCCGGAGCACAGACATGTCTTTGGGCCCACTGATTTAAAGGAAAAAAATAACTATGCTTGAACGCTTCATGTGGCAGCATCCTTTTGGATCCCTACAGCGAAGTTAGCATTCCATATATTTCAATCAAAAATAGTTTAATACAGTTTCTTAGAATCTAAACTATACGTTTTAATATCCTAGGAATGTGGCAGTCAGACATGGCGATTGTGTCATGATTGTGCCAGAAATGTCAGACTCTGTGCTCTCCCAGAATCCAGTGCCCTTTTGTCACAGAAGGAACAGGTTGCTAAGCATGTGGTCCTCAGCCCTAGAGCTGATGTCCTCAGTTGCCCACAACACTCACACGTAGTTCACCAGTCCTCAACTTAATCCGTGGTCTGCCCATCAGTATGGCATCCTCTTCTGCTGACACTCACATCTCAGAACATGTGGGTTGTTTGCCTCAAGACACATGGTGAGCAATTGTGGAGTTCTGAGATTTTTAAGCCATGGAAATATATCCTTAAATATCTTCCTTCTACATGACCATGTTCAGTCCATATTTGATATCATTTTTTGCAGAAGATGTCATCCAAAAAAAAAAAACCAGGATGAATTGAAAGGCACAGATTCTGCTAGCATTGTGCCTTTATGTTGATCCAGATCTTCAATCCAGTCCCTTCTGATTTTCTGATTTTAATAACATGATAATCAAAGTTGATGTTTGTGTTTCCCTTCTCAGATGCTAGATGTACCTTGCAGCTAACCCAGACTCCATCCATGGAGTCTGCAAATGAGGGAGGCACAGTCAGCATCAACTGTGAGACAGATCAGAGTGTTGGCAGTGCTCTAGCCTGGTATCAGCAGAAACCAGGGCAACCTCCAAAGCTCCTGATCTATAAGGCATCCACTTTAGCCCCTGGGGTCCCTGACAGGTTCAAGGGCAGTGGATCTGGGACATCATTCACTCTCACCATCAGCCCTGTGCAGGCTGCGGATGCAGGAATCTACTACTGTTATGGTTATTATAGATATGCTAATAGTACTAACAAGCCTGAACAAGAACCACCCAGGAAAGCAGAAGTGTGAGCTTGTGCTGCCCCAGCTGTCTGTCCGCGGGCCTCTGTCTGCTAAGAATCATTGTCAGATGTAGTTAGTCTTGATGGTCCCTAGAAATAGTTAGAAAGGCCCCTAAACTCCTTTGTAGCCTCCAATTTTCTCTTATTTGATACCTGCAGCACAGATATGACTATGTTTCCACTGATTTAAAGTAGTGTTTATGCCTGAGTTCTCATTGTTACAACATTCCATTAGATTCATACACTAAAATGGTAAGCATTATGGATATTTCAAGCAGAAACATTAAGCACAGTTTATTAGAATCCAAGATACAGACTTCAATGTTCTAGGAATATGGGGATTATAATTGATGATAGTGGAAATATAGGACTCCATGCTCTCTCCAAATCCAATGCTTCTCTGCCACAGAAGGAACAGGCAGCTAAACCTGTGTCATCAGCTCTGAATCCTATCCTTTCAGATGCACGCAGCCTCACAGCTGGCTACCTGTCTTCAATGTTGTCCATGGGTTAGCCGGCAGGTACGGATGGATGTTTTAGAATCTGTCTTCTGACATTCAAATCTCAGGGCACTTGGCATGTCTGCCCCAAAACTATGGTGAACTCTTAGGTAGATCTGGAGTTTTAACATAGGCTGATATACAATTAAGTAATTATTTTCACATTTCCATGTTTACTCCATATTTCAGTCTGTAAGTAGAGACAGGGCACTTGGAAACCAGGGTGATGTGAAATCCAAGGTTCATGCTGGCCTGCTTGATTCCGTGTTACTCCAGTTATTTAATCCTGCCGTCTGTGCAATTATTCCTGCCACACACAACTATCTCAAAACCCTCATGGAAAACAGATGATAACATTTCAGATTTTTGGAGAAAGAAGTATCTCACATCCCTGACCCTTCCCTCATCTGCTCTGTCCCTTCTCTTCCCTCAGACTTAATCCTGTCCTTTCACATTCTTTGTAATCACATTTTCTGCTTTTAATAGAAAGCAGAAAAGCAAACAAACTAGAACCTGTTCCTCCATTCATACCCTTTGATAGCTGAGCCCTAGGCTTTCACACACCTGGTTGACTAGAGGTCGCTAAGATAATTCACAGAAGAGATCTTTCTCTAAGAGGAAATTTGTGCTTCCACTTATAATCAACTATTGTGTAACACTTCAAAACCAACACCAAATGAGAACAAAGTGACACTTGAGGATCTCAGATGCCAGTCAATTAATGAAACACGCAAAGGAAATTATCTGTGTTTACACAGCTGAACAATATTATGCATAAATTAGTGTACTGTTAGGATTTCAAGCTATACTCTGTGCCTGTCATCCCAGTTCAGGAAGTCAGAGGCCTCACTGGAATGAAACCAAGCAGGCAGCAGGGCTGTGCTCCTTCTGGCAGCTCCAGAGGGGAGGATCCAAGTTCCTGTTCTTGCAGTTTCAGGATACCCTACGTGTCCTGCTTTGTGGTCCCTCCCTCCCTTCCCTCCAACAACTTTCTTCACTATGCATCTGATCTTGGATTGTGGCCTTCCTCCTTGTTGTGCGGTAATTGTATTGTATTATATTCAATTAAGTCTCTCTCATCTAGACTGTTATGATCCCCAGATTGCTACAGTTTTGCAAATCCAATCGCCAGATGCCTTTTGAATTTTTTTGTAGAATTCTAATGATCCAGAAAAAGCATGTGATAATCTTTTCGGTTGGGATCACTGTGTACCTTGCCTCATCTCTTATGTCCACATCTGCTCTCTTATTAATCAGAATTCAAAATCACAAGTAAGATCTATGGAGCAGAGCTGGAGGACATTTGAGGTCATGTCAGCATTGGAACAGTGAAGAGGGCAGATGGGGTGGCCCTACTACCCTTCTCCTTAAAGGATGTGTAGATTCAGTCTTGAAATGCAGTTTTCTGCCTTCAGACACTTGAAGGCTCTTTGTCAGCATTTGCCTTATGCATCGGACTCCAGGATGTTCACTAGGAGGTTTTTGGAAGTGGCTGCACCCCCATGGTCTGGTCATCTGTGCTTGGTCCTATAGTAATGCCCACCACCTCCCTGGTCCCCACCTCTATATCACTGAGTTACTGACTTCTAGGTTGCCTTTTACTGACTAGACCCCCAGCTGGAGCCAAGGTCTAAATGTGAGAAACAGGGCTGCCAATCTGGGTCCATGCTTACTGAAATCCAAGCTATTTCTCCACATACAAGGCCCAACCTTACAAGGTGGAGATTTCTGTATAGGGATTGGTGAGTGCTGTTCTCTCACAGCTCTACTGTAAAAGTGCATGCATGATAAGAACTGACAACCATTAGGGGTGACCCTCACCTAGTCACCTGATAATTTGGCCTGCCCCTGGGTTAGCTGCTCACCTGGTCTCCAGGCAGCTCAGAGAAAATTCACAGGTACATTCATCTTTACAGTTGATCTAGGTGTGTACTCACAGGAGCTTGTGGATCCTAAATAAGGCTTCCACAATGAATAAAAACAGTAATGATTGTTGCATTCATTACCTTTTATGTAAGTGAGAGGTTTACCCTGAGGAGTTTCAGGCAATGACCCCACCTGACAAAAAGTGGTATTGCAAGAACTTCAAGTCTTCAGTATGGGGCAGCCCATTTACCTTCTGCCCTCTAGTTTGGTTAGGGTGATTCTCTCTGCAGTGAATTCCTTCACATTATTCAGATTATTACACACTTTAGAGTCATTTCAAATTGGCCTCTTAATATAGTTGAGGTCCCCTATAAGCTCTTTTCTTAATTGAATAAAAATTTTTCTCCCAGCGAAATGCACATGTGCTAGGTAGATCAGTAGAACAATGATAGGTGGAGTGAGGAATTGATAGCTATACTCTCTAAGATACCACTGCAGGCTCTCCACCAACAAGGTTGTTCTATAAATCACCCAGGGGCTGGAAATAAAAGTAGATTTAGAGTGTTGTCCTTTGGTTCATTTAAATTGTGGCAAATTTCCCTCAAATGCCTTTGTGACATATGTAACCTGGAAAAACTGTATGCTGTGCGGGTAGATTAGTGTTGCCCTAGTCTGACCTGGGATGCCTGGGACACTGTCTTGTACTGTGCTATGAGATGGGCTGGGATTATCATCTCTGCACAGCACCATCCCAATCTCTGCTCATTTGAATGCTCCTTGATTAAAGTTCACTGCCCTGCAGTCCTAAGAGCAGGCTGCTCACACCCTGTGTAGGAGTCAGTGGGGTTTCTTCTTGTTTTGCAGAGATTATTTTCTGGGTGTGATCTCATCTAATTGAGGTACCTACAGATGAATGCAAACATTGATGATAGTTACATTCATCCAATTTCATATTGGTAGTCAGAAGTTGATGCTAATGAAGTTCAGCAAATGACAGTAAACGGCAGAAAGTTCTATTACAGAGCCTCTCATGTCAACAATGTTGCAGTCCATTTAGTCTTTGGGCATAAGAATCTTCTACTATGTAATGGTGCTTCTATTTGCAGTAAATTGCTTCTCATTATTCAGATTCTAACAGTGTCTGAGAGTCATTACATCCTGATTCCTAAATATATATGAATGCCTCTTTTTTTCTAAATAGTGCAAATGAAATAATATCAGAGGCCCAGAGATGTATAAGTAAAGTGTGGGAAGAATTTAAGGGTAGCTTGAGGAATTGATAGACTTACTAAATAGAAAGTGCTGCACATTTTCTAACAGTAAGTTGCTCTCCTATAAATTGTGACACTGCCATGAACTGCAAGTAGATTATTCTTGAGCTCATCGTGTTCTTGAGCTCATTTAGAGTTTGTCAAGTAGCTCTCAATTGCTTTATGTCATATAATGTGTGTCAGAGAAGATCATGTCTCTGCAGTTAAATTAGTGCAGGTCCAGGGCGTGACATGGATGCCTGGAGACACTTCCCTGTGTTCAGTTATGAGAAAGCTGGGTCCTTCTGCTTTGCACAATGGTACCACTTCCCCTGATGATTTGCGTGTCCCCAGCACACAGCTCACTGCCTTCAGACTTATGAGCAAGTTGCTTACACCTAGTACAGGATCAGTGCCAGTAAGGATACAGCATGGACAGGAGGGCCCCTGTTCTGCTCCTGGGGCTCCTCCTACTCTGGGTCCCAGGTGAGGAAGGACAACACCAGGAATTGAATTCTTCCAGTGTGATCATGTGTAAGAACATGATGATGAGAGTGGATGTTTGTGTTTTCCTTCTCAGGTGCCAGATATGTCTTTGTGGTGACCTAGACTTCATCCACGGTGTCTACAAATGAGAGAGGCACAGTCACCAACAATTGCGAGACGGATCAGAGTGTTGGCAGTGCTCTAGCCTGGTATCAGCAGAAACCAGGGCAACCTCCAAAGCTCCTGATCCGTAGTGCATCCACTTTAGCCCCTGGGGTCCCTGACAGGTTCAAGGGCAGTGGATCTGGGACATCATTCACTCTCACCATCAGCCCTGTGCAGGCTGCGGATGCCGGAATCTACTACTGTTATGGTTATTATAGTTATGCTAATAATACTAACAAGCCTGAACAAAAACCACCTAGGAAAGCAGAAGTGTGAGTCTGCGCTGCCCCAGCTGAAGTTGAAGTGTGGGAGTTTTATTTGCTGCTTCTAGTGGTCTACACTGTAGGTCTAGAACCACATTACTGGTGTCATAAAGATGGGAGTCCTGCTTTATCACACTAACAGATAGGCAAAAGAAATTCAAGCTTTTTTTTTTCATTTTCTTAATCTTTCTATCCCTTACAGAGGAGAACTGACATGAATTGAGATGAGACACACATGTAACAACTAGAATTTTTCTCCAATGTGAAGGATTCTAGAATTCACAGCAAATTTGTATTGGAGTGGAGAAGCACTGGAAGCAGAGACGTGAGACTGAGAAGAGAAGTGGTAAGGGCTCTTAAGTCAATTTATCATACCTCAGGATGACTGCATGTTAAGCACACATGGAAAACAGGGATTGTCTAATGATTGACTCAAAGATGTGTGGGTGCTGGGGTCCTTAGCATCTCCTTCTGTATCATACATAGAGCGTTCCCTAAGGGCTGCTCATCCCATGTCCTGTGGTAAGCATTTTGCAGTTTAAGCTGCCTCCCCAGCTCAGAAAGCTCAGTGTAGCCCAGGCAGGAGTGGAGGGAGTCAGCAGAAGGACAGGGAAGGGTAAGCATGGGGTGGTGCTGATGCTCTCTTCCTTCAAAGACGTGTGTATTCCAACTTTAAGGAAGTTTGCTTCTCTTTGATTTGCATAAGCTCTTTAACAGCAGGTTCCTTTGGAAGTCTAAGGTGGGCAGCAGATTTTTTTTTTGTGGCTGAACCCTTGTGGTCTTGTCACTTGTGATCATGCCTCAGTAATGCCCACCACTTCTCTGGTTTGCAGGCTTCATGGCATTGAGGTGTGAGTTCCTTGCCATATTCTGGTGATGCAGACTGAGTAACTGGCACAAAAGTCGAGATGTGAGATACAGGGGCACAAACATGAGTCTAAGTCTATTGGAATCCACACACTGCTCTATGTTATTGGTACTAGATTGACAGACTCCTGGGCAGGGAGAAGGCAAGTGCTCCCATCCTCCTCTGACCCTAGCAAAGAGTAACAGAGAAATGAGGTACTTTCAGTGCATGACCTGGTCCTGCACCAAGCATCAGCAACCCTCATCTAAGTTAGGCGGGTTAATAATTGATCTTTCCCCTGGGCTATCTCACCTGTTCTGTACCAATCAGTTTCCAGACATGGTCCACATGAGCCCCAGTGTTAGATACTGCAACTCAGAGAAACCAGAAGAATCTACAAAAGGTTTATTTTCAATAGAATTGTACTGAATGTGAACTCATATAATGGGTCTTGTGGATCCCAATCCAGATACCTACAGATGACTGTAAACACTGATGATAGTTCATTCATGACATTTCACATCAGTGATCAGAGCTTCATCCTGCTAAAGTTCAGAAAAAGACAGCAAATGGCAGAAAATTGTATTGCAAAGGCCCTTATGTCAAGAAAGGGGTGCCTATTTAGTCCCTGGGCATAAGTGTCCTCTCCTATATTACGGCGCACCTATCTGCAGTAAATTGCTTCTCATTATTCTGATTCTAATGGCATCTGAGTGTTATTATATTGTGGCTCCTAAATATATATGAATCAGTCTCATCCTCTCTTCTAAATAAGTTAAATGAAATAATTTCAGACTCCCAGAAATGTATAAGCAATGAGTAAAGCATTGGAAGAATTTGAGGGTAGGCTAAGGAATATATAGAATTATTCTATAGAATGGTACTGCATATTCTGTGAAAATAAATTTTCTGTAAAACGAAAAAGCTAATGAAAAAGAGTAGATGACACAATCTTGTCCATCGGCCCATTTAGAGTTTGTCCACAGCCCCTCTAAATGCCTTATGTACATAATATGTCCAGAGAAGGTCATGTACTCTGTAGGTAAATTAGTGCAGGAGAGGGGATGACCTGGGTGCCTGCAGACACTCCCCCTGTGCTCAGAGATGAGATGAGCTGGGCTGTTCTGCTTTGCACAAGGATATCATTTCCCTGCTATTTTACATGTGCACAGGACACAGCCCATTGCCCTGCACACTTATGAGCAGGTTGCTTATGCGCTGTGCAGGAATCAGTGCCAATCAGGATACAGCATGAACATGAGGGCCCCTGCTCAGCTCCTGGGACTCTTGCTGCTCTGGCTTCCAGGTGAGAAAGGATAATACCAGGAATTGAATTCATCCAATGAGGTCAGTGCTGACTGAAACTTCCTGTCTCTGCTGTATGAACCTGATGATGAGAGTGGATGTTTGTGTTTCCCTTCTCAGGTGCCAGATGTGCCTTGGTGGTTACCTAGATTCCAACCACGGTGTCTGCAAAGGTGGGAGACACAGTCACCATCACATGCACGACGAGTCCGAGTGTTAACAGCAATTATCTATCCTGGTTTCAGCAGAAACCAGGGCAGCGTCCAAAGCAACTGATCTACTTTGCATCCACTTTAGCCCCTGGGGTCCCTGACAGGTTCAAGGGCAGTGGATCTGGGACATCATTCACTCTCACCATCAGCCCTGTGCAGGCTGCGGATGCCGGAATCTACTACTGTCAAGGGTATTATAGTGCTAGTAGTACTACTGCGGTGATATAAGTCTGAACAAAAACCACCCATGAAAGCAGAAGTGTGAGTCTGCACTGCCCAGTTCCCCATTCTAGATTCTCTATCTGCTAAGAGTCTTTGTCAGATGTAGTCAGTCTTGATGGTCCCTGAGATGTAATAAGACATCGCTGAGACTCTTTTGCAGCCTCCCTCATTTCTTCCTACTTGGCACCTGAAGTACTGATATGTTCATGTTTGAAAAGGTTCATTGTAAAGGTGACTGTATGCCTGGAACCTGGGCCATCCAGATATTTCCCTTCATTCTGTTAGAACACTCTGCTTCCTGAAACGCCATGAAGCAAATGGAATATAGGCAGTTCTTGGGAGTGTTAGATATATGGGACAGTTGCCTTTGAAGCATTCTGTTCACTATTGTTTGCATTGAAGTGGTAAGGTTGAAACCTGTGGTTATACATTGCTAATCTTCACTGCCTGCTTTCTGCTTTGTGCCAATGTAGATACTGTAACGTAAATACTTACTATAAAAACCGCTCACAAATTTGGGGGGGGAGCTTCTTTGTTCTTGAAAAGAAGTAGCCATCCGATAGAAGTGTAAAGACATTTCACTCACCTTGAAGTTTTGTGTGATTTTTTTGAACCCCAACACATGTTTCTACTGATTTAAAGGAAATAAATGATTATGTCTGGGTTCTCAATGTTACAACAAACTTTTCGGATTCATGTTTTAAAAAGGTAAGCTTATCGATATTTCAAGCTGAAACACTTAGCACAGTTTATTAGTATCTAAGTTATATTCTAATGTTTTAGAAATGTGGGGATCAGAGATGGTAATTGTAGAAATATGGGACTCTGCGCTCTCTCAGAATCCGAAGCCCCCTTGCTACAGGAGGAACAGGCTGCTGACTGTGCTCCTCCTGCAACTGATGTTGTCAGCTGCCTGCGACCTCACAGGTGGTTCTTCTGTCCTCAGTGTTGTCTACTGGTCAGACTGCAGTTGTAGAAGGATCGTGCAGATTTTGTCTTCTGACATTCACACATGGGTTGTTTCCCCAAGGTACAGAGTGAGTTCTTGTGGAGATCTGAATTTTAGCCCAGGCCAATGTATGCTTAAACATTTTCTTCTGCATGGCCATGTTTCATGCCATAAGTAGAGATAGAGAACAAGAAAACAAGGGTGATGCGAAATTCAGGCTTCATGCTGACCTGTTTGACTCTATGTTGCTCCAGGTCTTTAATCCAGCCTTCTCTGCACATACAACTATCTCAACACCTTCACAGTCCACAGGGGATTCCATTTCAGATTTTTGGGGAAAGAGGTATCTTGCATCCTGACCCTTTCCTCATCTGCTCTATTCCTTTTCATCCCTTGGTCTCAGCTCTGTCCTCTCATATTCTGTAATCTTAGTTTCTCCACCTAATACTGAGGCAGAAAAGCAAACCAATCAGAACCTCTTCCTCCACTCACTCTTTGATAGCTGAGTCCTAGACTCTCACATACCTGATTGATAAGAGTTCAGTAAGATGTTTCACTCAAGAGATTATCCCTCTAGGAGAAATTTTCACTACCACCTTACAAACATCTATTGCCTAATTTTGCCAAACTTACACCAAATGAGAACAACGTGACTTTTGAGGATCTCAGATCAGCCATGCAATAGTTGAGGTAACAGAAATGATCTGGGGCTCGGCGTGATAGCGTAGTGGTTAAAGTCCTCACCTTGCATGTCCAGGATCCCATATGGGCTCCGGTTTTAATCCTGGCGGTCCCACTTCCCATCCAGCTCCCTGCTTGTAGCCTGGAAAAGCAGTCAAGGACGGCCCAAAGCCTTGGGACCCTGCACCCGTGTGGGAGACAGAAAAGCTCCTGGCTTCGGCTGGCTTTGGATTGGCTCAGCTCTGGCCATTGCGGCCACTTGGGGAGTGAACCATCAGACGGAAGATCTTCCTTTCTGTCTCTCCTCCTCTCTGTATATCCGCCTTTCCAATAACTAACTGACTAACTAACTAACTAAATAATTTAAAAGAAAGATCTGGGGCCCGGCGCAGTGGCGCAGTGGTTAAGGTCCTCGCCTTGAACTCCCGGGATCCCATATGGGCGCCGGTTCTATCCCAGCGGCCCCGCTTCCCTTCCAGCTCCCTGCCTGTGGCCCGGGAATGCAGTCGAGGACGGCCCAAAGCTTTGGGACCCTGTACCTGCGTGGGAGGCCCGGAAGAGGCTCCTGGCTTCGGATTGGCATAGTATCAGCTGTTGCGCTCACTTGGGGAGTGAATCATCGGACGGAAGATCTTCCTCTCTGTCTCTCCTCTCTGTATATCCGCCTTTCCAATAAAAAAAAAAAATAAAAATAAATCTTAAAAAAAAGAAATGATCTGAATTTGTGTTAGCTGGATAAAAGTTATTATTTATTATTATTGGTTCACTATTTATATGAAACTACATACTTGTGTCATCATTTCAATTCAGGAGGTCAGAGGCCTCACTGGGATGAAACCGAGGAGGCAGCAGGGCTGTGCTCCTTCTGGCAGCTCCAGAGGGGAGGATCCAAGTCTCTGTTCTTGCAGCTTCAGGATGCCCCACGTGTCCTGTTTCTGTTATACCTCCCTCACCTCACTACAACTACCTTCTCCACTGTCATACTAGCTGTTCAGTATTGGCCTTCCTGCTTATTATGAAGGGAATCATATTTTATTACATTGCTCTCAGCCAAATAATTCATGATAATCTCCAGATTACAGTCATCAGCTAATTAATCTACCAAATCTTTCTCACAATTTTTAATACTCCCAGGACCCAGAGCTTTGGTTTCAGCTTTGAAACCAAGAGCACCAGGTTAAGAAAAAAATTCAGTCTATCAGAAGACACATGAGGCTAATTGGAGAGCAGAGGAGTTGTGGAAGTAGAAGTGCTTGAAAACTCAGGGCTGAGGACTAAATCAGGTGGTGTCCCTAGGGAAAGAGATACGAGTTTCCTCAACCAAGGAAGGAAATGGCTCATCAAGGATCTTTACAGAGTCTTCACGGTCTGGTCCCTCGTGTGAAGGACCCAATGCAGAAAGTTCCACTGTCTTCCCTTGTTATTACCATATGCTCCACAGGGAAGCAGGAGACAGTGCCTGCTCTACAGACAACGGAGACAGATCAGGGCAGGAAGGAAGCAGCTGGGACAGCAGGAGCTCATTCCCCCGTGGCCCTGGGAAGAGGCTTGTGTTGGAGGTCAGGTCCCTGTGAGAGGACTGCTCTCATGCTGCACACAGGAGTAATCTCCCATGTCCTTGGCCTTGAGGATGCTGCTGCTGATAAGAGTGAAATCTGTCTCTGACCCAGTTCCACTAAATGTTAGGGAATTCAGATGTTTGAGTGGCTGTCTAGTTGCTGAGTAGTTTAGGCACCTATTCTGGTTTCAGCTGGTACCAGACTAGGTAGTTGTGGATAGAGCTGGTTATAAGACTCAGCTGGACTTGCAGTTGATGGCAACCTTCCCTTCTGCAAATACAGTCAGGGAGTTTGGAGAATGTGTCATCCTGATGTCTCCACAGGCACCTGCCATGAGGAATCAACAGCAACCACACAATGTATCACTAAATCTTAGAGAATACATAACTGGGAAATGTAAGATTTCTTACTCCTTAGAATAAATTAGACTGCTCAGATGAAATACTGAAAGTTTTGTGATACAATGTGACATGATTGGAATGCTGGTCACTCCTTAAATCTAATCTGAGACCCAGAGGTCCAGGGGGATGAGAAGTTGAGCTGTGGCCCCATCTTTCTGCTGCATCTCCTGTGGGATGCACTCAGGCCCTGGAAAAGCCCTGGGGAAGCCCATTCCTAGAGCTCTGACAGCCTTGGGTCTGTGGAGCCTCTGCAAAGCACCAGGAGGATAACAGCCACAAGGCACCTGTGAGGAGTCACAGAGACCAACAATGGAAGCAGGAGACAGAGATGTCATCACCCCAGGAAATGTGATTCTCTTCCTCCCAAAGGACCAGGGCCAATCCAAAGATGTAATTTATTGTTAAATTCAGCAGTCTCCTGATGCAAATTGTATAACAATAGCACAATTTCAAATCAATTTGTAAGCCTCAATAACCTGTCATAGAATGCATTGATTGTGAGGATGCGATTTAAAAACTTTCAACACACCAGATTTCTTCAGAAAGTTAATGGCAATTTGATTTCTTTCAGAAAGAAGTTGGAAATTATGCTTAAGTTTCTGCATAACGTGGATTTCCTACACATTTTTGACAATGTCATGTTAATATACACTTCCTGTGGTGTGTGAGTGAATGTTCCTGGGCAGAATAAGGATAATGTGTGCTTGTTGATATCTGTCAGAGTCTTTTTTATCTTTATATGTGTATTTGAAGCTCCTCTTGAACCAGTGAAGCTGCTTCAGTAAATCCATATCAGACTTCTGCTATTTTCCTCAGCCCAAAAACCATTTCAAAAGAAGTCAAAACCAGGAATTCTCCTTTGTTTATGGAGAAACTTCTTTGACGTGAACTTTTAAAAGACAGAATCCCCACCATTAATTTGGGTCTTTTTTTTCTTCCTGCCACTATTGCAGGGGTGAGGGTTCTTTTCTCTCTTGAAGCCCCTCCTGGCACTAGGACGGGAGTCTCCTCATCATTTCTAATAAATCTTGTTTTAAAACTAAACTGCATTCACATGAAAATTCTTTTCTGTGAGACAAAAATTGAGGTTGATGCTGTATTCTGGGTCAAAAATCCTACAACAGTGATGCATCTTCTCTAACAGTAATTTGTTCTGTAAATTGCAAGATATCCATGAAATACAAGTTGATGACACCATCCTTTCCTTGACTCACGTAGATGCTGTCAGTTACACATCAAAGGCCCCTTCGTCCCATAATGTGTGTGCGAGGATATTGTTCTCTGCAGGTAAATTAGTGCAGCCCAGTGGGTGACCTGGGTGCCTGGAGACACATTCCCTGTGCTCAGTTATGAGATGATCTGAGCTCTTCTGCTTTGCACAAGGATATCACTTCCCCTGTTGATTTGCATGTGCCCAGGACACAGCCCATTGCCCTGCACACTTATGAGCAGGCTGCTCACACCCTGTGCAGGAGTCGGTGCCAGTCAGGACACAGCATGGACATGAGTGTGCCTGCTCAGCTCCTGGGGCTCCTGCTGCTCTGGCTCCCAGGTGAGGAAGGATAACACCAGGAACTGAATTCAGCCAGTGTGGTCAGTGCTGACTGAAGCTACCTGTCTTTTCTTTAATTACATGATAATCAAAGTGGATGTATGTGTTTGTGTTTCCCTTTTCAGGTGCCAGATGTGATGTTCAGATGACCCAGAGTCCATCCATGGTGTCTGCAAAGGTGGGAGACACAGTCACCATCAATTGCCAGGCCAGTGAGAGTGTTTACAGCAATCTAGCCTGGTATCAGCAGAAACCAGGGCAACCTCCAAAGCAACTGATCTACCTTGCATCCACTTTAGCCCCTGGGGTCCCTGAGAGGTTCAAGGGCAGTGGATCTGGGACATCATTCACTCTCACCATCAGCGGGGTGCAGGCTCTGGATGTAGGAACCTACTACTGTCAACCAAATGTTTATAGTAAAGGATTCCCACAGTGATACAAGCCTGAACAAAAACCACCCAGGAAAGCAGAAGTGTGAGCTTGGGCTGTTCCAGCCTTCTGTCCTGGGGCCTCTATTTCCTGAGACTCATTGTCAAATGCAGTCAGTCTTTTATGATCCAGGGAAGGTAGTTAGATAAGCCCCTAGAGCTGCTTTATACTGTTACAGGGTGTGAGAGAGATCACACCAGACATGTGTAAACTTTATTAAGGAGTCTTTATTTTATTAACCATGCTTGGTGATAACAGTGCACTGAAAATAGCAAATCACAAGTCCATACAACAATCAAATCAATCATAATCCAACCAACCATAACCGCAAGAGGATCAAATGGTCATTATTCTTAAGTCCATCTGTTAAGCTGAAGACTTATGTTCCAGCTTCCCCAGCAATATAAGTTATCTTAAGAGAGATGCATCAAATAACTTGGACATCTGACAAAGCTGCATACATTCACCTTTCCCTAGCTTCTGTGCCCATATTCCACTGCTGCTAGGCATCATCTCCCCTGGAACTCCAGACAGCACACTGATCATGGAACAACATACCCAAGAAGTAAACAGAGGAAGAGAAATAGAGACACACAGAGGCCATGCTCAGGGGATACCTGTCCTGGGTAGGGCCAGAGCAACGGAAGCACCCGACCAGACGCTGGATCAAGAGAGAAAGCCCCTGCTTTCATGAGCCTTTAAAGAGGCTTGTGAAGGGAGGGAGTGTTTCCATAACAACAAAATGCTGTCCCCTCTCCTCTCAGAAGATAGGTGAGAGTCACAGGTGGGCAGGAGTGAGCATGTAGGTGGAGGGGGGTAGTGGCTGAGGGCTTCCCATGGATGGAATTAACATTCTATTGCTGTTCGGTCCCACCTTCAGGACAGAGGGTAGGGTCACAGCCACATTCCATTTGTCCACTATCAATGGGTGCTGGTTATCACTGGCTGCACCCCATAACATTCCCCACTTCTCCTAACACCTGAGTCAAATCATTGACTCAGTCACGTATTACATTCTGATAGACTTACGGAAAGACCATAACACGGACGGGGCCCAGAGGCTGAATGAGTCTGGGTTCTCCTGTGGCTTTGTCCCGCGGATTGTGCGGTTTTAACTATGACTCTCAGTTTGTGCTGAGGGACCTCCAAGACTTCTCTTCCTCCCACAAAGAAAGTTTCACTTTCGGATTTCCCCTGCTATGCTGCTTCTTGACTTTCGGCAGAAATAATCTCAGGGATCAGTGGCAAAAGGGAATCCCCATTGAGGTCATCCCCATGGCCTATGTCCCAGTGAGCCGCAGTGACCTGGAAGTTTGGGGGCGAGGTTCAACTTCGAATGGCCGTCCACAAGGCAGTAAGTGGCCAGCGAGGTTCCGGAGGGCGCTCCAGTCCCAGTGTTGCCTTCCTCTCCGCTCCAGTTAGGTCCTCTGTGCCTAGAGCAGGCGGCTGGCTTTCTGCTTACTTCAACCCAGTTAATGTGTTTATTTTTAGGGAGTTGACTTTATGTATTTCTGTATGTAATCACAAATAGATAATAGATAATCACATACCCGATATGGTGTACTCTCCTGTATTAAATGGGAACATGAGTGTTTCTATCCCTTGGGATCTTATATTGATTTATTTAGACTGGCAGAGTGACGTGAGGTAGGGAGACAAGATCTCCATCCACTGGTCATTCCTCAAATGACCGCCCGGATAGAGCTGGTCTAGGCCAAAGCCAGCAGCCTGGAAGTCCATCTGGTTTTCCCATGTGGATGTTGGGGGCTCAAGAAGGTGGACCATCCTTTACCGCTTGCACAGACACATTAGCAGGGAGCTGGATTGGAAGCAGAGCAGCCGGGGCTTGAACCAGCACTTGTGTGTGGGACACTGGCATTACAAGGCTTGCCCAGCTGAGTCACAGCACTGACCTCATGCATGATTTTTCCTCCTCTTTCTCTCATTCTGTGCATAAGTGTGACAAGATATGGAATTTTTGGAGGAGCACATGGACTACTCCATAGGAGCTTACTCCAGACACTTTCATCCAAATATTTGTCTTTAGTTTCTAAAGTGGGCTAATTGCAAAAATGCTTTTTCTTCCTTACACATAAACAAGCCAAAGAAATTAATTCAACCTAACTATAGTTATATTCTCTGCATAGTATATTTATTTGCTAAATAAAATGTTTACAGACTATGAAGACAGAAAGGTGGTCTGTGACCCTGGTACCTTCGTAGCTTAGTGTGTTTGCTTCTCTGTGCTTTTGTGATTTGAGAGTGGTCCTAGCCGAGGTGGGCTACACAGGCTCGATGGGTGTTTGTGGCCTCTTCATAGCAGAAGGGCCAGGGGCAGGTGGTGGGGTTGCCTCTTGTAGATGGGTTACTTCAGGCAAGAGCTGCAGCTCCCTGCCTTCATGGAGTTCTCCCTCTCTCTCTGTAAAGTTAACTGATTTCAAAGGCAAAGAGACTAGAGTTTTCTCCTGTCTACTGGATTACTCCCCAAGTGCCCACAACAGCTAGGGATGGGCCGGACTGAAGCCAGGAGCCAGGAACTCAGTCTGAATCTGATACCTGGGTTCCTGGGCACCCAAGGACTGGGGCCTTTACTTCTAGTGCCTTCCCTGGGTGTGCGTTAATAAGAATCTCCAATGGGGCAGAATTGGAACCTGCATCCAGATGCCCTGCTGTGGGATTTGGGTGTCCCAAGCAGTGTCCTAACCACCACCACCACCCTGAGTTCCTGCTGGTCTGCAGAGAATTCTCTAGAATCCTCATCTTTGTGTTGTCTGTCAGCGTTTGTCTTCCTGCATTCTGCCTCTGCTGTTCCAGTATGCAGAGGTACTGAGGAACTTGAGATCAGTGAACTGAACCTGCCCCTGCCTGTCTGAGCTCAGAGCTGCTGCTCCTGCCATGTAATGTCAGCGATCTGTTCTGTGGTAATTTTTCAGCATAATAGCAGCCAAGGGTTGTTGAGCCCTTGGTCATCCCAGGCAATGTTTATGTATTTGCCCTGATGACGTATCATGTATTCGAGTCTTGTAGTACAGAAGCTTTGACGCTCACGGGAGTTAATGGCTCCTCTCCAGTTTTTACCTGTGTGGCATTAAAACGCACACCCCGAGTCCCACTCACGCCAAAGCTCCTGCTCAGTACTCCTTCCCAGCATGCCTTCCAGAAGGTGTAAGGGGCAAGTGCCAGCCAGAGTGCGTTAACTAAGATTCTTGCCTTTGGTTATCATTTCTGTTTTTTTGTATTTCTTCCTGTCTGTATTTATATCTTTTGTCAATGTGGAAAATTATCTTTTAGGGTCCTGTGGTGACGGATAATGGGAATTTTATCCTGGACTGGAAGTTTGATCGAGTCCATCAATGGAGTGAAGTGAACAAGGCCATCAAAATGATCCCAGGTAGCGTGAGTAGCATCTCCTGGGCGTGTGGTCCCGTGCCCTTCACCTGTCCGTTGAGCCTGGCTGCGGGAGACGTAGGGGACACGGGCTTTGAACAACTTGGTTGGAAGGAAGAACTCGACTTTCTTCTTACTGTATTCGGGGTTTCTGGCTTGGCTTCCTGCATCTTTGCTCCCCAGGAATCATTGGTGCCTACGCAGCATCTTTGGGAGGAAGCAGTGGATCTCTGCTCCCGGATGAGATAGAATGGGCTGAATTCTGCGAGGCGGATTCTGGGAGTCTGTAGTACAGAGTTGCTTCTTTCGGAGAGGGTGAGGGAGTTCCAAGATGTTGAGGTTTCCGAAATAGATTTAAGCCTATGTCTTAGCATAACATAATCAAACAGTGCTGAGTGCCTGTAGTGTAATATAATCTAGACAGTGCTGAGTGCCTGAAACGATGTATGTCCACACTGATGAGGAAGCAGTGGAAGAAGACGCAGGCTGAGGAAGATTACTCAGTAACCAGGGTTGCAGCCCCAGGGTGGCAGTCCTGTGTTGGCTGCCATACCTTGAACTTTAATCCCCACATGGTGTCAAGAGCTGGGCTTGGGAGAGGTAGTGTGACCATGTGTGGGCCATGGGAGAGCCCCCATGCAGCTCGTGCCTGGGAGGGTGCAGGAGCACGGGTGGCCGGGGGCAGCGCAGGGATGGGCCTCAGTGACTGCAGTGGGAGTCCAATGCTCTCCTGGAGGGTTAAAGGGAGATGAGAAATGGGAGGTAGCAGTCTAGCCAGGAGCTTCCCATGTTATGGATTATTCTTGGGCCAGAACTGCCTACCTAACAAGACAGCCAAGGCCAGCCCAGCATGAAAAGCCGAGCTGGTGGCTGAGGGTGGGGTCTGCAGCAGGCTGCTCACAGAAGGAGCCTGGCTGTTCATGCTGTGCCACCGTGCACAAGTTGTATGCTTCACATTGTTCCTTGGTGAAAGGGGCTGATGCTTGAGCCTATCTCAGGGTTGTGGAGAGGATTGGTGTGTTTATGGATGAATAATTCCCTGGAAAGGACACCATGCCTTCACTGTTTGCTAGATACGTGGGTTCTCAGTTATCCATGATAGCTGGGAATGGAAACGGTGTGTGACTGCGTGTCCTGAAATAAAGAATTGATTCTTCCAACTCTAATTTAGTCATTTCAATGTTCTGTAATCTTTTATAAGATTTATGGAGACAGAGATAGTTCAACTCATGAACTGTATTCATCATCTTGCCTAATGCTGCTTTCCTAATGGAAGAGTAAGGAGCCGTGACGATGGGAGGGAGAGAACACGTAGACGCTGCTCTTAGTGAAGTAGGGGAGCTGCCTGTGATGGTAATGCAGGCAGTCATAGGGGACTGGGTAGGAAATGGTGGCTCTGTGTCATGGTTCTCCTGTGAGGTAATTTCTTGCTGTGTCCACCAGGGGGCACCCCTGCACCACTCTGACTTATTTTGGGTTGGTGAGGGGATGAGCAGTCCCTTTGAGAGGGAGTTTTCCTTCTGTTTGCTTTGCATCTCAGCCTGGAGAAGCTGCATCCAGAGAAGCTCAGGGTTTTATTAGGAACCCAGAGTTAGGAATACGAAACCAGAGACTCACTGTTAAGCAGATAATAGGGCAAGCAAGCCCAGCGTGGCTTTGGGTTCTTCCCTCCCTACTTATCTTAACATCCTGTGCCCTTCCACAGAATGCCCACTAGTCTGTGCTCGTTTGCCAGTCTGTCCTTCCTTCCTCTTTCTCCCTTTAAAGATTTATTTATTTCTTTGAAGGGCAGAGTTACAGAGGGGAAGATAGATACGGAGACCTTCCCTCTGCTGGTTTACTCCTCATAAGGCCGTGATGGCCGTAGCTGGGCTGTTCTGAAGCTGGAAGTCTTGAGCATCTTCCAGGTCTCCCACGTGGGTGCAGGGAATCAAGCCTTGGGCCATCTTCTGCTGCCTTCCCAGGTGCATTAGCAGGGAGCTGGATGGGAAGTGGAGCAGTCAGGACACAAACTGGCATGCGTGTGGAGTGCTGGCACCGTGGGCAGCAGCTTTACGCACCCCACCACAGCACCACCTTCGCTGCTCATTCTTTAAGGCCTGACTGGACCGATCCGCCTTTCTTGGATCATGATGTTTGAGGAGGAGGGTCTTCTGGGGCCGCTCTGCTCGTCCCTGGGAGACCCTGGTTGGGGAGGCACAGTTTGGTATCAGAACTTCTGTGTTTTGTTGGTGGCTTACTATTCTATTTTGTTTTGGAAATGATGTAGTTCATGTGAGTAAACCATGACAAGTCCCTTCCCCTATTGCCTAGCCAACTAGGAGACAGCCATTGTTAGCAGAACATTCTATCGCCTTCTAAAAAATACTCTCTGCCTATCTATGTATGTATCTATCTACCTATCTATCTATGTTTGTTTGTATTTTCATTTTATTTGAAAGAGAATGTAAGGGCTGGGGTAGGGGGAAGATAGACAGAAATCTCACATCTGCTGGTGGAAGATTTTTCTGCCCACATATTCACTTGGCTGGGACTGGGCTTGGTAACCCAGGGAGCTAAAAAGTTAATCGAATCTCCCATCATAAGTGACCAGTTCAGGTGCTTGAGCCATCACCTCTGCTGCCCGGCTCTGCGTTTGGACTAAGGCTTCCGACTCTGCGTGTGAAGGACCCTGTGTTAGAAGGGGCCAGGCCCTGCAGTGTAGCTGCTGCCTCGGGTGCTCTGCCGTGGCCCCTGCCCTGCTCCTTTTTTGCAAGTGACAGTGTACTTGAATACGTGTCTGTTCTGGCTTTTTCTGGCTTGGAGATGATGACATACTGACTCACCAAAGAGCTTCCTTAATCTTTCCTTTTTTTTTTTCTGTAAGAAATAGCTGTATTATTCATTTAATGATAGTGTAGTTGAGCATCTCACTGGATGCCCACAGTGGACATTTCTGGTCAGTGCTTCGCTGGAAGGGAGTGCCTGGCTCTGAGGATAAGCAGGTGTCTCTGATTTCACTCGGTGCTGTTGGCTTCTGAGCGCTCTGCTTGTCATACACCGTCAGTGTGCGCAAGTGTCTGCTCCCAGCTCGTAGTGTGTGTGTGTGAATATATAATGGTTGGTAAAGGTCACACGGGGTGGTCCGGCTGTCCCTGGCATCCCTGGGCATTGGTTCCAGGCCTCCCTGTGGGTACCAGCATCAGAGGGTGTGCTAGTTCCTTACATGACTCAGGGCACATTGCCTGTGCGTGTCTTCCATGTATGTGAACTCATCATGAGTTACTTAGAATACCTGATGTGATTTAAATGCTGTGTAAGTCATTGTGCACCAGTGCTTAGGAAGCAGTGGCAGAGGGTCTGTGTGTTCAGTATGGAGACGGTTTCACTTTGCTGGAATAGCTCAGACCAGTGCTTGGGTGACTGAGTGTGAGATGCAAAGGGAACGGGATCAGGCCGTGGCCTCACGGTGGGACAGAGCTTGGCCTGTTGGGTACAGAGAGAAAGCCAGGACAGGAGAGGAGAAGGAGGCAGCCATGGCTGTGCCTGGTGCGGTGGCCTCCGGCGCCCCATGATCTGCCGGCCCCCTTGCTTTGGGAACTGGAACCTAACGCTGCTTTCCGTGCTTTGTACCTCAGGCATGGTGGACACGGGCCTGTTCATCAACATGGCTGAGCGAGTGTACTTCGGGATGCAGGACGGCTCTGTGAACGTGAGGGAGAAGCCCAGCTGTTGATGTGTCCACCTTGATCTCCAGCCCCAGCCAGGGGGATGTGGCTGTCCCGGAGCCTTTGCCTTAATGTGTCTGTGGGGGCGAGAGGGGGAGCGCTCAATCCAGTCTTCTGCAGTATTGTTATTAATGTCTTTTTAAACAGAAATTTAAAGATTATATATATATTTTTACTATTAAGATATTCAATTTTTTTTTTATAAAATAGAACTTGATTTCAGGCTTTATATGAAACATTTACCAAAAAAAGAAAAAATAAAAAGGGCAAGATGGGGAGATGATCTTTAAAATCTTCGACTAGAACCTGCTGAGTCGGCTTCTGAATATTGGGTTTGCTGAGGAAGGGAATGAGGCTTTCCTTGAAGCTGATGAAGGCCGGCAGCGGCTCCCGATGCCTTAGGGAAGCCTGTCTCCTTTCCTGCCACTCTCTGTTGTATTTTCACTTTGTTCTCATCAGAATCACGCACAATTTAGTTACCTCTGATCGAGTTTACAAAAGTCTGCTGAACGGAGTGGTGTGACCTACAGCGCCTTGGAGTGTGACCTGTCAGGGGGCAAGTGTGGCACTTTTGCTAAGATCAGGGGCTTGTTCAGATCCTTGTTGGAGGAGGCAGTCGGCCGGAAGTACTTGCCAACGCTGCCAGAACACTTCTGTGAAATGTGAAATAGCTGTTTGTGTAATCATTTTCTTTTTGTTGTCATTGATTTGTTCTGTTCCTGTATTATGTGCATGGTTTGGCATCAGAAGTCATCACTTCTCTGCGTTGTTTGGAGGTTGGAATAAAGCAATGTGGTGCCATTTTGAGTCTGTGTCTTCTCTGTAGGATTGGAAGGAAAATGGGGATCAATTTTGCTCTCCTGGTTGACATCTGAGAACGGGTGAGATACACTGCAGAGACCTGGAGCCAAAGAATGCTTGCTTTATTCCTGGGAGTGATGTTTGTACCATAGACCTGTAAAGTCAAGGCTGCTTCGGTTGTGGAAGCTGATAAGCAGTGAAATAGGGCACCTGAGGTTCCTGTATGGCCCCTGCCCTGTGATGGCCCTGCCCTGTGCTGGCCCCTGTCCTGTGATGGCCTCTGCCCTGTGATGGCCCCTGCCCTGTGCTGGCCCCTGCCCTGTGATGGCCCCTGCCCTGTGATGGCCCCTGCCCTGTGCTGGCCCCTGCCCTGTGATGGCCCCTGCCCTGTGATGGCCCTGCCCTGTGCTGGCCCCTGCCCTGTGATGGCCCCTGCCCTGTGATGGCCCCTGCCCTGTGATGTCAGGCCATCTGGGAACTTCCCAGCAAACAGCTTCAGAAGGAGAGCCAAGGCCAGGACCAGCTCAGTGAATGTTCCCAGTGGGCTTCCAAGGACCAGCTCAGCATTCCCAAAGGGTTTCCAAGGAACCCTGGCTTTCCCTGTGCCAGCCTTGCCCAATGCTAGGATATTCATTCCCTCTGTCTTGAAGCTTGGACTATTACTACATTCCTATTAGTAAATTCATTCACGTTGCAGACTTAAAGCCAAGCGGACTGCCTGAGCCTTCAAGAGGCTGTTTGTGTTCCCAAGGTGCTCTTCACTGGCAGCTGCCTCATCCTCTGCCAGGAAGCCTGCCAGGAGCACGCGATGCTTCGCCCGGACTGCCTTGGTGACAGTGATCACTTTGGCCCCAAATGGGTGTTAGATCTTCGCTGGGAAACACTTGGTAGAAAGGTTTTTGAAATAATCCTTCAAAGCTTTGTGGCATGGATTTAATTCAGGGATGAAGATAAAGTGGGTTTCTGAAAAACACTTGCATGCTTCATGGCACATGCAAATTTTCTGCTGATTTTGTAGCATTCACACCTGTGACTCAGCAGTGCTTGACTCTAAATGTGAGGTTTTTCTTCCCCTAAAGAAAACAAACATGGGTGATATTCTAGGCACACACAAATAGCTTGCTCTGGAGGTGAAGTTTGCTTAAAGATTCTTCAATAAAATGGTTTTATTAAGTGTGATCTTGCTGACAAACAATTAAATGGAAACAATAATTTGCTCATATCTGTAATCGATTATGAGTGACACAGGACAGATGCCAGGTTTGATTTATGGGTGAAGCTTTGTAAGCCAGAGAGATGTCACACATTTGGGAATTGGGGCAGCAGGGAGAAAAGCCATTGGATTGGAATAAAATATATTCAATTTTGGCTTTGGCTATTACTTCTTGTGACACCAAATTGACACCAAATTTAATAGCTTCCACCCTGGGCACTTGCAGGGCAGAAAGTGTAGCACACATAGGAATAAGATAACTGCGCATTATCCACCTGTTTCCAGCCTGGTGGGCAAGTGGACAGGTGTGCCATGGTAGAGGAATGTCTAGTGTTGCAAGAGTTATCAGCAATGTCTGGCTAAGATGGGTCCATCAGTGAGGAAAGTGGTTGTGAGTGACCCTGGTGGCAGCCTGTGGTCCACCACTGCTGACTGTGGCTGCCAGAGCACTTCTAATGAAGCTAATGAGCCAGTGTATGGTGGAGGAACCAGGCTGGTTAGTCACAGACACAGTCAGTCAGTGAACAGGTGAGCCAGCCGTGGACCCCTGGTTTGCTGCTGGAGGGTTTTATAGTTTGGGAGGATTCTCATGTCAGCCACAAGAGGTGTCATGGATGTCATGCTATGACTTTTTTGGGGCAAATTCCAATGGATTTAGGCAAATTTCAAAGAAAAGCTAATTTTGGGATGATCTTTTCAAGAGGCTGACGTCTATGAGAAGGGCTTTGCTGTAATGTGTTATTTTTAATATCCTGTTTCATGAGCTTCCACCTTTTGAGATATGAAGTGATCTTATTTGAGTGCTGTGTACCAGGCACAGTTCTGGGCCTGTGTTCTGGCATCCCACACAACTTTATGTCCTCTCGGTGTGCAGGGTTCAGAGAAGCAGATCCAGTTTAAGTAACTTACTCAAGTCCACGCTGGACAGGACTTCTGGGGCCCCAGGCCTCCCGTCTATGTGGAGATCGGTGTTGGACTTTGAATGGTTTGTGTTCATTCCTTAGTCGTGCCCATCAGTTGAAGAGCTGGAATCTGATGTGTATTTGTGCTGGTGTAGGTCATGGTTAATGCTGTTAGTTTTTATATTCTGAAGGCCTTGAGAAGAAGTGGAAGCTGGTACATAACCCCAGGGGGGCATGGGAAGTCACCCTCCTCTGCCATACTGGGGTGAAGCCTGATAGTCATAGGTTTTGTTTTTCCTATCCCATGTGCTTCTTTGTTTTTCTGCCTGTGTCACACGCACAGTGACAACCATGGGCGTCATTGACCTGGACAGGGGTGCTTATGGATAAGGATCGTTCGTTCCATTGAGGAGCACTGTTGGGTGTCTTGACCCAGTGAATGAGGGAATTCCCTTGACTCGGTAGCTGCCAGGTGTCACCTCCCTTGGGCTCCAGGAACTGGAAGCTGTCAGGAATCCAGGTCCTTCTGGGACTGATTGTCTTAGAAGGTAAGAAAATCCAGGGAGTTTGGAGTTGATCATGGGAAAGCAGCCTTAGTTGCTCCCTAGCCAGGCTGCTTGGTCACTTCCGCCATTGGACAATGTTCAGGTTTTGTCTGCGTTGAGATATAATTAGGAGGTAACCTTGTTTTCATCTTCATCCACACTGACCACAGAATGGTCTGGTCTGATGTTAATGTGGAATTATGTTTAAGAAGAGGACACAAGGCCTAATCTGGCTGCCAGACCAGCCAGCCAGAGCCAGCTCTGGCTGTCAGAGACCACATCTCAGGATTTGGAAGACCTGAGTATTTCCTAATCAACTCTCAAACTGCCCTTGTTTAATGTCGTTGAGCACTCCCTGTGTCTGGGCACTGGGGTGGAGGAGTTGGGCTGTGTATGCCCTGTGACATGGCTGCTGCCCTGACTACATTAGCACCATGACAGTCATTTCTCATGACTTCTCAAATGCCTGACCTTGCTCAGTTCCTGTCACACTGAGTAGCTGATGCAGCCAGATGCAGGATTGCATCAGCCTTCACTCTCCACTAACCCAGTAATCAGATGATGTTTTCAACATAGGTGCTGTGCCTTTCCTTTTTAGAAACTGGGTGGTTTTGTAGGGCAGCAAAACATTCTGATATAGCCTAGCATTCAAATGTTAACCTCACAAGATAAACATCTCATAGAGCTTTGAGAAAGATGGAAGTTTAATAGTTAATGAGGACAGTGTGATGGAGGCAGCGCCTAGAGCGGGAAGGGAAAGTGTTTACCTGGCAAGGCAACTCCAGTGTTCTGTGATGATGTGCAGACTCATAGAATCACCCAGAATTCGAGGGGACCCCATTCTGCTGTCACTGAGGCCCATCTGCTCAGCAGCAACGGGAGAGGGGAAGCTCTGTGTCAGAGAACCGAAGTCTCAGCGCAGTGGCACTAAGATCCCTGAGTGTCCTGCTGATGACAGCACTCCGTTCTGAGGGGTTCCAGAGTTTCTGATAGGCTGTGCTCATCCTCACTTCATTAGCTGTTCTCAGTGGAAGTCAGCATCAGTATGGCTTTGAAAGCTTCCCATGTTCCTCTGTGCCAAGGCTGCTGTCTCCTCTTTCTGTGTGAGAAACATTGACACAGTGAGAGCCCATGGGTCCTGGTACCAGGGCAGCTTAGATGCGGTGAAGAGCAGCACTGCAAACAGAGATGTGAGCCATACATGGATTTTAAATGTTCTAGTCATCCCACTAAGAAGGCAAAAAGAAACTGATAACCTTGATTTTAATAGAAAATTGTATTTTACTCCAAATAGCTAGAATGCTGAGTTCATAATACAGTGTCTATTTTACTCAAGGACATCTCATTTTGGACTAGCCACATTCCAAGGGCTCATCAGCAACTTGGTGACTGTAGTATTTGCAGGGGTGACACAGATCTAGAATTTGAGGGAAATTGTGGCTTCTCTGGTTTCTTGGAGTAAGTGTGGGGTTCTCCTGTGAACTTCTAGTGGTTCCTAAGACCACAGGAAGTCAAGCCAAATGGAGAACTGCTCCAGGTGGTCCACACAGTGACCCCAGCTTGCACTGAGACCTTCATCTGGCCTTCAGGCAGCTGGCCTTGATCTTGGCTCCAGGGAAGAGAACCGTCCTTTTAGCTCCTAAGTTAAATGACTGGTGTAGTTGACATAGGCTAATTTTCCCCTGAGAGATAAGTGTGTTTGAATATATATATTTTCCATAATAAAGTTACCATCAAAATGACTTGTCAAGTTTTGGAATTTACTGTATTTTATGTCTGTCTGTCTGTCCATTTGTCTTCTACTTGGAGATATTAGAGAAGACTCCAGAAGTAGGTGGTTATTCAGCTGTGTCCTTTTGAAAAGTGGGTCATCCTCTACTGCTGCTTTCCCAACCATAAGCAGGGAGCTGAATGGGAAGTGGAGCAGCCGGAACACCAACAGGCACTCATGTGGGAGGCTGGCGCTTGCAGGTGGAGGATTAGTCAACTGAACCATTCTGTTGGCCCCAACTTTGTACTTTTTTTATTTTAGAATCTTCTATTACATGGGTATGCCATTTGATTAATCCATCAGCTGTTGCATATTTGGCTTTTTCCACTGTTATGGATAATGCTGCTATGCAAATGTGTGTATAAGATTTTAGGTGGACTTAGATTTTCGTTGTCTGGTCTTTATTGTTAGTGTTGTGTGCCTTATCCTTTCTTTGCCTAAATGAACATATACTGTATCTTCAGACTGAACGTACTTCCTTTTTGATCTTTAAGTCCCAGGAATATGGAAAAGGCAGAAGCAATATTATTATAGGCAATTTAATTTCTGAGATTGAGGACCACATTTTTTTAATTTGGAAGGCGCAAGTGAGGATTGGGGGTGCAGGGAAGGAGAGAGAGAAGAAGAGAGAGAGAGAATCTTCCATCCACCGGTTCACTCGCCAAATGGTTGCAATGGTCAGGGCTTTGCCAGGCTGAAGGCAGGAGCTTCTAGAACAAGGAGTATGGGATGAAAGAGGCAGAGTCTGGACCAGGAAGACAGTTACGGGTCTAGGATGGGCTCCAGTGGGCTTCCTGGGGTATTGTAAGACAGCCTTTAAAGTGAATGAAATGTTTCCTTTCCATTCCAGGGTGCAGCCAGTCTGGATTGTGAGCCCTGCTTCCACTGCCAGGATATTAAACTTCAGAAGTGCTTCATGAAAATGATCCATTGTTCAGGGAGGCCCACAAACACGGTATGACACAGAATAGAATTCTTCTGTTTTAATTGAAAGGCAGAGAGGCACACTCACACACACACACACACACACACACACACACACGATCCTTGAGACAGAGTTATCAACGCTCACAGTGTAAGATTAACATGAAAAGGCAGATACATGAATCCAGATAAAAGGAGGTGAGAGTGACAGATGTTTTGGGTTTTCCCCAGTATCTGAACATCTTCCTTCCATGTGGGAGGAATGTGCAGCCCCCTGTGCTCCCTGCTGGCGGGGTACAGCCCTAGGCCTGGTCAATTGGCTGTTCCTGCCCGGAGTTTGAACCTTCAGGGAGGGTTTCGGTTACCTGCTGCTACGTGGGAAATTGCTCAGTAACTCAGCACCTTGAGAGACCTGTGCCGTTGGTCTCCTCCCTGAGCAGCTGGTTGGCAGGCCTGGTGGGTAAGGCTCATCCTGTGGCTCGTGTCCTTTGCTAGAGCAGTCTGACTGAGGCTGGGATATGTATGGGGTGCTGCCTGGGTCTCTCCCTCCAGAGGGCACCCTGGCCTTCCCCACAGCCTGGCAGGTAGCTGGATTCTAAGGAGTGGCACCTAGAATTCAGTGGTGATTGGCAGCAATGCCAGGACTAGCATTTGGGATAGCAACATCAACAGGAGTGCCTTATTCACATGGCTGCAGAGGGAAACCTTGGCCTGGTACCTTGGTTCCTCCTGTTACATGAACCGAATTTTCCAGTCTTGCCATTCACTTTGGAGTTGCATGATGACCTTGGAATGGATCCCATATTTATGCAATTCAGTTCATTCTGCTTAATTTAGCCAGATCAATTCCTGTTTGAATCTGGGGACCCTGAGTGATGTCCTGGTTAATAAAGGAATCATTCAGGACAGAGAGGAAAGCAGATGAGACAGTGGACCACAGAGGAAGTGCCGATGGATAATAAACATCTGAGGACAAGCGTTCCACCTGGCTGACAACAAAAACAAAGGCACCTAGAGTAAACAGGAGCAAGCAGAGGCCTCTTTTGCCTGTAAAGTGACCTGAATAGTTACTGTAATCAGAGGGCGTGATGAGACCTGCTTTCTTAGATGGCAGGTGGGGACTGTACACTTGCCTAACTCTTCCTCCCTGGGGATGTTTTTTTGGACAACATGTATACAAATATATACATATTTAAATTTATTTAAAATATCACAATACAGATTTTGGAGCTCAGTAATACTCCGCTCCACCCCTCCCTCCTGCCCTAATCCCCCATCCTCCTTTGTTCTTCTTTTTTTCCTCTAGTTCCCCAAATCATAAAATAGGTCATCCTTTTAAGTGACCCCCAGGAGTTTGGCCTACACAAATTATTAGAGACCAGGATAGAAATTTATGCACAAGGAAGTTTATACTATATTATTTTTAGCAAAAATTGGAAATCTGGATTAGGCATATCAATGAAGATGTGCTTTAACATGGTGTGCGCTCACTCAGAAAAGCTTATAAAGAACTAAGATATAGAAATCTTTGATGGAACCATGTTGACTGAGACATTGTTTTAAAAAGATGTGTTTTTCAAAGATTAGTTACACCTCACTGGGGTATTGGGGATTTCTCTGCACACGCCTCCAAAAAATAAAAAAGTTCTGTACCTAAACTGATGATACATGTCTTGCTAGAGTTATAAGCCAGTTCAGACCATCTGAAAAACAACCAAGTTCAGCAAAATCATGAAATGAAAATACACACGAGACAGCTGAATAGTAATCTATAGCCATTTTGAGGTGTATAGAACCCGGTTGAATATAAACCAAAATTGAAATGTCTATGAAGAAGTCACAGGATGTAGTTAAGAACCTGCATTTTCCTATTAACATATTGGTTAATTAATACCATGTCAATTAATGCCATAATGTTGTAAATTGTTATTGATGTTATTTTGGGGCTTTTAATTGGTTGTAATGATACTTTGCTGGTTTTATCTTCAGACCAGAGATGGTCTCACCAAGAAATCGTTAAACTCACTAGGATAATAAGATGCTGGACTTTATGCTTGGTAAATACTTCCAATGAAAGAACCTCAACTGAATTTGAACTGTGGTAACGCAGCAAGGTGGAGAAGTCCACCATGGGGAGAGGGTTCGGGGAGGGTGGGGGGAATCCCAGTGCCCATAACAGTGTGTCACATAATGCAATGCAATTAATAATAATAAAAAAGATATGTTTTTATTTATATGAAAAAGGGAGAGTTAGAAGAAGAGAGGGAGAAATAGAAAACTTAAAAAAAATATTTGCTCAAAAGTCAGAGTTAAAGAGAGAAAATGAGAGACAGAGGGGTCTTCCATCCACTGGTTTACTCCCCAAATGTTCACAACAGCCAGAACTGCACTCATCTGAAACCAGGAGCCAGGAGCTTCCCCTGTGGTCTCCCATGTGGGGGCAGGAGCTCAGGGGCTTGGACCATCCTCTATTGCTTTCCCAGGACATAAACATGGAGCTAGGTTGGAAGTGGAGCAGCCGGGATTCAAACTGACACTCATGCGATGCTGACTCCGCAGGTAGATGACTAATCTGAATAGCACTGTGCCATTCCCCAGAAAGCAGAACCCGCTGGTTCACTTCCCCAGTGGCCTCGATAGCTGTAGCTGGGCCAGATGGAGGAGACAAGAGCTTCTTCCTGGTTTCCCGTTCCAGATGTATTAACAGGGAGCTGGATTGGAAGTGGACCGACTAGGACTTGAACCAGTGTCCATATGGAATGCTGGCATTGCAGGCGGCAGTTTAACCTGTTATGCCACAACAACTAGTCCCTGACACATTATTATTTAAGCAATAAATTAATCAGAACACATACACGTGACATATATTTGGCATGAACTAATCAGGAAAATGTCCTGCCTCAGGGATTTCCAGCAGAAGAAAGTGCTTCAGAGGTGAAGAAAAAAGAGCTCATCCTTGGGTTGACGCAACCCTGAGCTGAGTCCTGCCAGGATGGCACGGTGCCCACAGGGCTGGAGAGCTGCTATTCCCTGGGTGTCCTGGCTGAGAGCCTGGGGCAGACATCGCCAACCTGGACACTCCTGCACAGCGGAGACGGAGGAAGACCCTGGATTACACCTTCTTCAACCATTCTTATGCTCCCTGTCCCTTGCCAGGCTTCCCTCTGCCAGTTCTAGATGCCAATGGAGCCAGGGACAGGAAATGAGCCTGAAAGTAGATGGGCAATGACTGCCACACAGCATAATCTCAAGTAGATAAAAATCATGCTTCTGAAATGCTGCGAAGAGTAGTGATTGGTGTGGAGTGGTTTGAGTGAGTATATAGCCCTTCATGGTTTCCCTGATAATGCACTTGGAAAAGTAGCAGGTGGTGGCCCACATGTTTGGGACCCTGTCATTCATGTGGAATATCCTGTGGAGACCAGGATGAAGTTTCTGGCTCCAGAATCCTAGCTCCAGGACACACTAGGATAATAAGATGCTGGACTTTATTCTTAGTAAATACTTCCAATGAAAGAACCTCAACTGAATTTGAACTGTGGTAATGCAACAAGGTGGAGAAATCCACCATGGGGAGAGGGTTTGGGGAGGGCTGGGGGAAATCCCAGTGCATGACCCACTGAGACCTGGCTGTTGTGGCAATGGCCAATGCTGTGGCGATCTGAAGCCAGGAGCCAGGAACTTCTTCTGGGTATCCCTTCAAACAAATAAATGAGATTGAATAGGGATATGATGCAATCCACGGGTGGACACTCTGAGGCGCTTCCTTCCTGTGACCAGCAGGGGGCGCTCCTGACCAGCACACCAATGTCTCCTGGTCAGGTTGCTGAGGGAGCCATTGTGGGGCAGGATCCCAGCTGCCTAATCCTCTGCCCCTTGTATCTTTGTCCCTGTCTGTTTCAGGGCCCAGCGTTTATTTAGTGTTAGGCAAGCTACTGCCAGGATTCCCAGGAAGGCTAGACCGAGTACCCCCAGGCCTCGAAGGGCCTCCCTTTACCCTTCAGGGCACATATGTGGCCTGGTATGCTTGCAATGATTCCTGGTGACCTAGAGCTACTTGTCCAGGGATGTCAGTGGCCGCTGCTTAGAACTGTCAGTCCAGATAACAATGGTACATGCACTATCTAATCCACTGTGATTTTTCCCAGTAAGTCATTCAAACCACTGTGTTAGCGTTCTTTGATTCTGAGTTTCTGCTGGTTTTTTTGGGAGCCATCTCATCCTATGGGACTGACTCTGGGAGACCGGCTCTGGCTGCTAAAACTAGCCAAGGCCAGGTGTAGTTATGGTTGCATGGTGGCAGCTTCCTTGGCTCTGTGCTGGCCAGGCCTGCTGCAGTCCTGCCTTCCCGAAGCTCCTCTGAGACCTCTTGGGCAGCTGATTTTCACTGCACATCTTCCCATGAGTCCCCAGGGATCAGAGGAAGTTCATTTCAGGGAATGACAAGGCTGTCATGTGGGAGAAGAAGTCAAATTCCAAAGTGGGGGGCATTGCACTAATGTAGTAGGACTCAGCTCTGGAAAGCAGCTGCAGCCCCACGGGGAGCCCCGGGCTGCGGTAGGGGTGCTCACAGTGAGCTCTGCCAACCTGCTGTCTGTGCAGAAACTCTGGGTAAGGGCTGGGTCCTGACCACACACCCCTTGGGGCCGTGCGTCCCTCACCCTGTGTGTGCATCTGTGTGTGTCCTGAGAGTCCCTGGGGCCATGTGCCCCTTACCCTGTGTGTGTGTGTCCTGAGCACCCCCAGGGCCATGTGTCCCTTACCCCATGTGTGTGTGTGTGTATGTGTGTATGTGTACATGTGTCCTGAGCACCCTGGGGCTGTGAGTCCCTCACCCTCTGTGTGTGGGTGTGCATGTGTGTTGGGCTGTTGCTGGAAATCCAAGGGAGATGGATACAAGATGAGACTCGTGTAGTTTTTACAGTTTGGCTTTTCCGAGTAGCCCTCTTCCCACCTTCCTCACTTAGGGCGGGTCTTATTTGGGTGTCTTTTGTCCCTCAGTGATTGTAGAATATGTTGTTATTTCATGCCTTTCTCTTTGGGAATGTGAGTTAAAACCGCTTGAGCCTGAGTTAAAACACTGTGGAGGAACATAAAGAAGCTGTTAGCCGAGCTCTGGGTAAAGAGGGCTCAGGGTGCAGTCTTAATTGTGAAAATGAAGCAGAGTTTCCTCAAAGTGCACTATTTCAGGCAAGAAAAGCTGAGTGCCAGAGAGAGCCATTATCCTGGCATGGGAGATTCCTGAAGCACGGAGCAGGGCTGAGGGGGTGCTCTGAGCTGGGCCCACGGGAGACCGGATCTTCCCTGAGCACATTTTCTTGGGTTTTATGTATTGCACTTTTATTTGTCAGATTAAGATATAACTCATGTGCAATTAGATTCTCACTGTGCTGTCTTATGTAGAGTGCTGTATTTGTAAGATATATGTGCAAACATTTATATTTATGTTCAAAGATGATAAGGAGAATAAAAGGAGCGCTCCCTTTGTAAGCGACCCCGTGGGGTTGGTTTTTAATCGCGTGCACGTGATAAGTGCTCTATAGTTATAATGTCACTTAGGGACAACATACACTTCCTGGGTACTCCTTCCCTTAGGAAGCCCACCTGACTGTAATTCTGGGTTTTCACTTGACTACAAATGATGGCAGTGAGTAAATGATTCAAAAACATACCCAAACGAAGACTGCATTCTGACCCCACTTTCCTGAAAGCTTTCTGTGCTGCAAATGACCAGTATTTTTATAATCTGAATTTTAGTGTAAGAGTCATTCTAAACAAATTCCCCCAATTTTGGTTTTATAATTAAAGAAGTATTTTACCTCAACAAGAAGACCTGATCTAAGGGCATCCTTGCCAAATTCGTGAAATACGTGTATTGTGAAAAAAAAAAAACTGTGCATTTCAATTTTTTTACACCAATGTAAACATCTTTAATTCCACTTCGCACAGACTTTTTGAATTGCCTTCATGCAACTCATACCTCTGAGCCTTCACTTGCTGTTCTGGGGTTCCTGACACACCACTTTCTGGTTTCAGTCCACCTTTAAGAAAATCCTGACATGCTTTAGAGCTTAAAGACGTTATCAAGGATGTCTCAGCGTGGAGGATACGGACTAGTTGAGAGAGTTACTTCCTGTGGGTACTTCTTTTTTTTTCCACTATTTTACTAGATGCATGGATTACTTTTCCAAAAATTCAGTGAGAATAATTTCTGTCATCAAGGCAGTAAAACAGAGGATGCATCTGAGCTTTCTCTTCTTGCACATACTCGGCCTTTTTGAAAACTCTCAAGAACAGAACTAAACAAAGGCGTGTCAGCAATGGGAGTGCCCTGCTCCACAGTCTGCGTCTACCCTGACATACACTGCTAATTCGCTGTAGATGATTGTCTAAATGTAAAGTCATTCCAGTTCCCAGACCGCAGTGGTCAAGGTTCTTTGTGGGGCTCACATGCCACTTGCCAGAAGGAGATAATTCATGATTCGGTAAATTTTACCTCTCAGATCACTCGTGTTAGAAGGTGTTGATGCTTGTTTAAGTGACGGCACCTTTTGGGCTGGAGTGGATCCCCATGGCCACGGAATGACCACTCAGGACCAGGCAGGGAGTGACTGGTTCCACCTCAATCAGAAAAGAAGCAAAGCTTTATTGTTTTCTCTCTCTCTCTCTCTCTATTTTACTTATTTTTATTGGCAAGTCAGATATACAAGGAGAGAAGAGACAGAGAGGAAGATCTTCTATCTGTTGATTCTCTCCCTAAGTGACCGCAACAGCTGGAGCTGCACGGATCTGACGCCATTAGCCAGGAGCCAGGAGCTTCCTCTGGGATCTCCTACGTGGGTGCAGGGTCTCAAGGTGTTACGCCATTCTCCACTGCTTCTCCTGGCCACAAGCAGGGAGCTGGATGGGAAGCAGGGCTGCCAGGATTAGAACCAGTGCCCATATGTGATCCCGGCATGTTTAAAGCAAGGACTTTAGCAGTTAGGCCACCGCTCTAGGCCCAACAACACAAGTTTTAAAGGAAGGAAATTCATAATCTTGTACTTGATTGGAGCAGCGGTCTACCCCTTTTCCAGTCTTCTTTCATGGCATACCATTTTTGCACAGAGCTTATTTATTTACAGGTACCGTATCAGTGGGCAGCTTTCTGTGTTGCCAAGCAGACGTTAGAAACCCCTCAGCTAACTGCACGTCAGTCCATGGAGTTGGTTTCCCTTGGCTTCCGTGGCCATTTCCTGGATCTTGGGCACTGAGGATATTTCTGTTGTTTGATGTTTAGACTTCTTCAGTTTAGGGAGTTGAGGAGGACGAAATTTTAACAATTTTTGATAGCTGTTACTAAACTCCATTTCTAAAGGATATATTGACTTACAAATGCCAATTCAGTGGTCACAAATGCTATTTTTAACCATGTAGGCATTATCTTGCAGTTTGTTTCCACACATCATTGTTCTGCCCCGCCATTCAGCAAAACAAAACAACAAAAAAAAGGTGCTTGCGAGGACAGTAGACATGTCTGCCTGCACGTGTTGTTCACATATTGCAAATAGTCTCTTACTGGGAAACAGAAAGAACCAATTTAGCTCCAGGTCTCAAGTCTGCATTTTTTTTTTTTGCTCTTATTTGATAATCCAGTTCTGAATGTTTTTGTCACAGACCCTGAACAGTGGTCTGGAAGCTCTGGGTTTCTGTTTCGATGACTGCAGGTGTGTGGAGTTGAGGGAAGCTGTTCCCGCGGGTCCAGTTACGCGGGGCCATGTCAATGTTCAGCAGGGAGTGGCAGGGTGGGTTTGCTGGCCCTTCTCCTTCGGAGGGAATAGGGACTGAGGGGGTGGTCCCCGAGTTCCCATCCTGGAAGTGGATTCTGCTCCCCTTCCCCAGAACGAGCATTCCGAAGGTCTCATGTGTTAAGCTGACAAAGCATTTCCTGAACACTGCTCTTGTAAACAGTACTCAACCACAGAGTGTAAGCAGGTAATCCTGTCTGCAGTTCCACGGTGAGGCCTACTGTAGACGGGGGAATATCTTAGTCAGGGACAGAGTAAACCAGGACTAATGTTTTCTAAGCCAGTGTTGACGTTTGGGTACTTACTTCTGTTTGAGGCCACTTCACTACTTTCCAACATGCGATCAGAGAGCATCTCAAATGCTCTCTAGTGACAATTACAGCACAGGAGGGAAACACTGATTCGTCTGCCTTGGCAGATATGTCCAACATTGGCATTTAAACCAGGGTGCCTAGGAGTCTCTGGGTTTAATTTTAGCTTACCTCAGTAGCCTGCATCTTCTCTCGATCGCATTCCTCCGAGTGTGGACGTGCATGCTCAGCATGTGTGGGGATGAGCACCCAGGCATGGGTGCAGGCCTGGCATGAGACCTGAACCCTGGGCGGCAGGGCAAGCTGCACGGTGGGCCCAGTCTGTCTCTGTTGTTCTAGTTTCTCTTTGGCCATCTGTCTTTCTCAGAGAAGCTCTTCTTTCAGTGTTACTCCAGGAGGATTACTGCAAGGCCCCTTTTCATGGTACTGTGATTATTTCCACATTTCAGGTAGCAACTCATGTTCAAAGAAAGGACCTTAAAAATTCCTCTGTCGCCATGTGGAGGTGGTGACCTTTCAGATGTGAAGAGAACCTTCACACTCGCCTGATCCAACCTTCTCTTGTTCTACATGGGGAAACTAAAGCTCACTGAATTGCCTGGCCGAGGAGGGCCTCCAGCCTACTGTCTTTGCGGCTACACATTGAGCCTCTGATCTGAACTATTTTTCAAAAGGGTGCCGTGGTAGACAGAGGGAGGAAGACCCTGGCTTAGGAATCAGAGGCAAATAAGAACTAGAGCAGTGCCTTACAACTGGGAGGTCCTTTGCAGGTTATATACTTCTGAATAGGAGGGCCAGTGCAATGGTTCAGTTTTCTAATCCTATGTGTATAAGCACCAGCATCCACATGTGGGTGTGAGTTTAAGTCCCTGCTGCCTCACTAAATGTCCAGCTCCCTGCTTGTGGCCTGGGAAAGCAGTGGAGGATGGATGAAGGCCTCGGGGGCCTTGCACTCACATGGGAGACTTGAAGAAGCTCTTGGCTCCTGACTTTGGATTGGGTCAGCTCTGGCTGTTGTGGCCACTTGTGGAGTAAATCAGTGGATGGAAGACCTGTCTCTCCTTCTCTCTGTAAATCTACCTTTGCAATAAAAATAAATAAATCTTAAAGTTCTGAATACATAGAAGCATGAATATGGAAGATAAGGCTTATTTGCTGCTTTATGAAGCAGAGTCTAATTCATGATATTTGCCCCTGGGTAGTGTTACAGTAACTTGAGAGCTACTTACATGAATGATCAGAGGAATTCAATTGTTGAGGAAAGGACAGCACTTCTGGCTTTATCTAATTCAGTGATGATTTTGAAATATATTTCATTTAACTAGAATGATTCATTCGTTAAGTAAAGCTAACATGGAATTTCCTGAGCTTCCTTAACAATTTTGATCCATATCTTTTGCACTGCAATCAATATTTTAATTTCACCTTTGCTAAAGAAATAAAGTTTCAGATTTTAAAAGCTTTTTATTTTATTTATTTTTAAAAGACTTATTATTTGTTTTTATTACAAAGTCAGATATACAGATAAACAGAGAGGAGGAGAGACAGAGAGGAAGATCTTCTGTCCATTGAGTTGCACCCCAAGTGGCTGCAATGGCTGGAGCTGTGCTGACCCAAAGTCAGTAGCCCAGGGCCTCTTCTCGGTCTCCCACGCAGGTGCAGGGTCCCAAGGCTTTGGGCCATCTTCGACTGCTTCCCCAGGCCACAAGCAGGGAGGTGGATGGGAAGCAGGGTTGCTAGAATTAGAACCAGTGGGCTTATGGGATCCTGGCTCTTGCAAGATGAGGACTTTAGCCACTAGGCTACTGTACTGGGCCTTTAAAGCTTTTTACAAATTAATCTTATTTGGGAGGTGCCAACACACATACACACACACACACACACACGTACGTACACACACAAACACACACACAGGTGTGGCAAGGTGAAGGGAGAGTGCTGACATCTGATAGTTTGCTCCCAAATGCTTGCAAAGGCCAGGGGCCAAAGCTGGGGGCTAGGAATGTAAACCATATCTCCCATATGCTTGTCAGTAACCGAGTAACCTCAGTCATCACTGTTGTCTCCCTGGGTCTGCACCAGCAGGAAGCAGAGTCAGGATAAAAACGCAGGTACTCTGTGAGGGCTGCGGGCACCGTGCTTCATGTGTTAACCACGAAGGTAAACACCCACCCTGGTTTGGGGAGTTTGATAACCGCATGGAACAGATTTAAAATCTAGTGATGTCATTCAAAAATGAAAAAAAATGCAAAATTCCTTAAGTCTGAGTGACAGATTCTGGGGCAGGGGTCTGGATGTCACGGGTGGGAGCTCAAGGAGAAGACTGGTTGCCTGTGTTGTGTGAACGAGGGACAGAGAGGTGAAGCTTCCTGTGTGGAGGCTGCAAAGTGTAACGCATTGTTCACCCCTAGGTTGGTGGAGCTTACCTTTGCCTAGGCCCTTCCTTAGATGCTGTCACCTTGTCCCTATTCTTACAACAGCCATCAGAGAGTTACTGTGTTATCTGCAGAAATCATAGATGAGGAATTATGCATGAAGCGATAATTGGTTCAAGGTCAAGCCACATAGGTGAGCTGGATTCAAGGTCAGGTCTTCCTAACTCAAGGGCCAATCCTTTTCCCATCACAGTTTTATTAATATCGTGGAGTAATTAGAATTAAGATACTTTTCTGTCTTCTTTGACAACTGATTCCAATGTCTGATCACTTCCTTTTTATTTTTTGTGGACCTGCTAGGTAGGAGGCACGGGATCCTAACCCACCATTGCCTCTAACAGATGGTCCACTCCTGCTGAACCAGCACACAGTGGAACTACATTTAAAACAGTTCCCTCTTCTGACGTGACCTTCTGTTTCCACTCTGTGTTATGGGAACAAGTGGAGTAACTGAGTGGGAATCTTGGGAGGAAGGCTCCTCACCCCCATGGGTTGGCGGCCTCAGCTTCACTCAGTTCTTCCGGTGTTGCACAAGAGACCTGTGACCTAGACACTCATACCAGCCCTATAGTGAGAATGGCATGTTTTCTTCTTTTGCCAAGCACATCTGGCCAGAGCAGGTGCAGGGGTGGACTCCTAAAATAGAGTCTTTGTTCCGTGTGATGTGGCACTATGGAAATCCCCTAGTTTCTTCACCTGTTGTTCAGGTTAAGGAAATGGTCTCTCTCTTCATCATGGCTTGCTCCTGACTTCTGTGACGTTCATTTATCAATTGATTTTTTTTCCTAGTTTCTTCTTTGATAAAAAAATATAAGGCTTATTCTTGACAACCTCAGGGTCACTCCTAGCTTTGAGAGTCTGTGCTCTTATTTCTGATTAGGGCTCTATTTTGGAATCCTCCATCTCTATTTCACTAAGTCTTCTGGTAATGTTATTCTAGCAGGAATATCTAAGCATAAAGACTATTCTCAATGGTTAGAGCACATTATACCCCTTTGACCTGAGATTTACTCTGTCCCAGCAGCCCTCTGTTGTGCTGGGAGTGTCACTCACAGGCTTGAGCTAATCCTATGTGTGCTGAAAGTCACAGAAAACCATAGATGACTTAATTTAATGTCATGGAAATGTTATTTCTATGACAACAATTCTTCCCTTTTGGCTAAAATAGTAAATATCCTTCTTGAAATTTCTAATTTTCAAAAAAGATTTATTTACTTTATTGGAAAGGCAGATATATAGAGAGGAGGAGAGACAGAGAGGAAGATCGTCCATGCTTTCATTCACTCCCCAAGTGGCCGCAAAGGCCAGAGCTGAACCAATCTGAAGCCAGGAACCAGGAGCCTCTTCCAGGTCTCCCACATAGGTGCAGGGTCCTAAGGTTTTGGGTGATCCTCCACTATTTTCCCAGAATACAAACAGGTGTTGGATTGGTAAGTGGAGCAGCTGGGACACGAATTATCACCCATATGGTGTTGCTTGCAAGGCAAGGATTTAGCTACTCAGCCATCGCGCCAGGCATGGGGAGCAAACATTCATCATGATTTATGCTTTGAATATCTTGATATATTTCTCATTTTATTTGAGAGGAAGATAGAAAGAGAGAGACCCATCCATCCACTGGTTTACTCTTCAAATGCTTGCAACAGCCAGGGCCAGGTTGGGCTGAAGAAAGAGGCACATAACTCAATTCAGTTCTCTCATGTGAATAGCAGGGACCCACATACTTGTCCATCTCTGGCCTGCTAGTGTGCGTATCAGCAGGAAGCAGCCAAAACTGGAACCAGACATTCTTATAGGGCAGTTTAAGCACTGTGGTCCCCTTCCCCCCTTTTTTTTCTTAAGAGAAGGAAGTGCCACAGATATAGTAGGTAATAGAATTTTCTCTCTGTCATTTACATTTTTCTGGATCTTGCTTCTCAAATTCCCTATAACCTGACCTCAGATCCTTAAAGGAGGGGACAGGCCCTGGGAACTCTGATGTTTGACTTCAGGGCTTGTCCCACACTGCTTTAGAAAATGCCTGACTTTGTCTAGAATCAGTCTGCTCAACAAATAGCACCAACTGAGTGGATAATTCCACAGAGGCTTTAAATTTTTCTCTCACAGATAGATACTTCATTTACAATAAACATTTCTTTGAGATGCAGTTGATAGGAAGAATAACTTCTAATATTTGACAGCATAGTAGAGTAACTATGTTGGATGACAATTAGTTGTTCCTTTCAGAATATCCAGTCAAAATAATTTTGAAAGTTCTTGGGCCCAGCAGCATGGCGTAGTGGCTAAAGTTCTTATCTTGAACACGCCAGGATCCCATATGGGGGTTGGTTCTAACCACTGCAGCTCCACTTCCCATCCAGCTCTCTGCTTGTGGCCTGGGAAAGAGTGTCGAGGACAGCCCAAAGCCTTGGGTTCTACACCCATGTGGGAGACCGGGAAGAAGTTCCTGGCTCCTGGTTTTGGAATGGCTCAGCTCTGGCTGTTGTGAATCATTCACTCTGGGGAGTGAATCATTGGATAGAAGATCTTCCTCTCTGTCTCTCCTCCTCTCTGTATATCTGACTTTCCAATAAAAATAAGATTAATCTTTTAAAATTGTTCGAAAGTTCTCAGCACAAAGAAATGATGCATGTTTGAGGTGATCTGATCATTGAAATGTACAACTATTATGTGCCTATCAAAAAGAAGAAGAAGAAGGAGAAAAAAAAAGAACTCTGTATGAACTTCCTTAAAAAATGTTTTGAATTTCAGAGGAAACATTAGCAGTACTCAGTGACTTGCTAAGTAGGTGGTAATGCCTTCCTAGGGGTGGCCCTTCCGTGGCTCAAATAGGTGAGTTCTTGTGAAGTGGAAATAATCTCATGAGATGCAGCATCTTCCAGCTTTCAGTTTGATTCAAGCCACACCAGTTCAGCCCTGTACAAGCACGACTCCAGAGCAGTCTGATTTAGCACAACCAGACCAAGTGGTACTTGGGTACGTGTGCCAGTGCATCTGCCGATTAAACCATTCCCTTTGCATTAGCTAGAACAGGATGGCTCATGTCGTTCCTTGCTCTTCCCTACAACCTCAGGGAAGCCTGGGCCCTGTCTCAGTCTGTGTGCCCACTTCTCAAGGTCTTTCCCCTGGGTTTGCTTGACAGTGTAGACTAGAGGAAGTAGAACCAGACAGAAAAAGACCTGACCTGTAGTCTTTGTTCTAGTTTAATTACTGATAGCGCTGCCAATCGATTGCTTCCAGCCTCAGTTGTCAATATGAAGGAGGTATTCTGATTTTACTGGGTGCTGTTTTAGAGTTCATGGAATTCACTTTTTGCTCTTTCATCCAACTTTTTGATTGATTATAATCTAGCCTCAATCACTCTTAGTTTTACCTGGATCTTCTCAGAGCATTAGTGCTGTTTGTACTATTATAGTTTTTCCTGGTTTGTATTTTTTTTAAAATTTTTTTTTGGCAAAGATTTTTGTTTGCTTTTTCTACACACAGGCTCCTTATATCCCTAAGCTGTTTAATCCCTGTACCCGACATTCTTGGGGATTCTTGTCAAACCCTTGTCAGTTGCTTTATTGCTTCACCATGATTTTATCTTTGCTTTAGGCTTTCATATGTGTGAAGGAGTCATAACTCAAGAGTAAAAGGTTATTAATATTTTAAACAAATTCTGGGATTTTACTAGATCTAGTATATGATTTTGGGCTGATGTTGTAGACATTTTGCCAAAAGATTTGAAAAAAAAGATTTATTTATTTATTTGAAAAGTGGAGTTGAGGAGAATTGCAATCTTGCAATTCTGGTTCACTCCCCAAATGGCTACAATGGCTGGGATTGGGCCAGCTCACAACCAGAAGCCAAGAGCTTCATCCAGGTTTTCCCATATGGGTGGCAGGGACACAAAGGCTTGGGCTACCTTCTGCTGCAGGAGCATTTTTTTTTTCAGGGAGCAGAATTGGAAATGGAGCAGCTGGGATATGAATTGGCTGGTGTTGCCACAATGCCAGCCTCAGGTTGTTTGCTTTGTTTTGCTTTGGAAAGATTCATTCTTTTAACTAAATCAAGTTGTCTGATAAATTAATCTTCGGATACACATACACCAATTCCTTCCCAGCTGTGAAAAAGTAGTGATTCTATGTCAGGGAAACTCAATAAGCATTTGCCTCTGGTCAAACTATCTCAGTTCAAATGATCTCAGGGGCTGGTAGGTGTAGCATCCCATGTACGTGCAGGTTCATGTCCTGTCTGTTCCACTTCCCATCCAGCTTCCTGCTTGTGGCCTAGGAAGGCAGCAGAGGATGAAAGATCGTTCAAAGCCTTGGGACCTTGCACCTTGTGGAAGACCTGGAAGAAGCTCCTGGCTCCTGGCTTTGGATTAGCTCAGTTTTGGCCATTGCAGCTATTTGTGAAGTGAGCTAGTAGATGGAGGATCTTTCTCTCAGTCTCTGCTTCTCTCTGTAAATCTGACATTACAATTAAAGAAAAAAAGCTTAAAAATATGTGAAGACCAAAGAACCATAAGCTGGGGTCTGGAGTGAAAGTGGAGCAGCCAAGACAGGTACTGATGCCCAGGCACTGTAGGCAGAGGCTTGGCCAATTCAACCATCTTGCTGGCCCCAGAAAGTGGGATTTCCTTAGGCCAACTGAAAAAAGAAACAGTCTGTTATTGATTTTTAGACACATCTTTAGATAAATAGCTGCTCAAATTTAGAAGTCTATCAACTTTGTGTTACAGTTACCAAACCTCATTATTTTGGGGAATGTCATGAATCCTACAACATGAGTGATGCTGAGATTTGTGACTGCCTATCAGGTTTATCTATTGAACAGTTTTAGGAACCTGTTCATATATTACTGAATATAGTCTTGAAAGAAGTACATTCTTTTCTCTTTTCTTTTCATAAATTTTTATTTATGATAATGTTTATCTAGTTGATTAGGATGGCAGGGGTCACCATATTAAGGGAAAGTGAGATCATTATTTCTACATAGTCTTTTTCTTTTTCCTGCATATAAGAGAAGGGGAGAGATAAGAGGAGAAGCCACACCCAGACTCCCAACCACCTCAGTATGCAGGGATGGAGAACAGCCACCTGATGTCATCCCAGGCTCCCCGATATGGAGTATGTTCTGAGGGTTCTGTTCAAGTGGTTTCAGTACTTCTGAAATGCTGTTGATCTCGCAGATCCAATGATGAGGAAATCCTTCCAAGCTCCATTGGCTGGCATAATCCACCTTAGAGTCTCCATTCACACAGAAATTTACTGTTAAGCTTTGCTGGGTTAGCTAACCAATTTGTTTTCTGTTATAGCACCAGATGTCCTCCACAGGCTCCAATGGTCTGCCAAATTCTCCATGTGCATCTGGGTGTGCTGCCCACTGCACCATTTTCAGTAAGTGAGGAGGCCCAGTTAAACACATGTACTCTACAGTCAGATGACAGGTCCTGCCATTCTCCCCGTGGTTGGAGTTCTGAGTCCAGCAGCTTAGTTGGGGCCCCCTCCAAGAAATTTCATCTGAGATGATCCCAGACATGTCTCCTGTGTGCACCTGCCAGGACAGGGTCCAGCTCATTCTGTCACTCACATCAGCCTACACACACATATTAGTAGTTGCAATTGCTGGTCAGTTTTGTCTCTAGCCTTGTCTCTTACACAAACCAGTAGATACTATGACCCAGTCCAACCCTACCCACTATACACTCAGCCCTCACATACACCATCAAGAGCTGGAGCCCAGTCAGAACAACTCCCAATAGCCTCCACTGGGGTAGCCCCCAACCCTGTTTCCTGTGCCTGCCAGTGTATGTAGTGGATTGGTCCAGTCTATCCCATATCCCATTCAGCTCTTATACATCATTGGGCATTGGAGCCTAACTAAACCCATTCAACTCCACCCTCTAGCCTTCACTCATGCCAGCAGGTGCCACCATCTGTATAGCTAGGCCCACCCTCAGTCCTGGTTCTCATGCTCACCAGTGGCAGCTGCAGCCATCACAGAGATGCCCAGTTTCCCTACTGGGCCCACTCCCAGTCCTGGATTTTGCACTCTTCAGGTGGTTCTACATTCTAGCTTGACAGAACTTGCCCCTAGTCCCAGTACTTGTCAGCTGATCCCGTGGGAAAGACCAACCAGCCTGTATTTACTCTGGGACATGCCTGCACCAGTGGATACAGTCAGTTAGCCTAGCTTGGCCCTCTGCCTAACCCAGTTCAGATGCAAGCCAACAGGAGTTGTATCCCTTTCTGTCCTGGTCTGACCCAAGTCCCAGCTCTCATGCTCACCAGCAGGAGTAGTGGCCCAGTAGGGGAGTCCCCATAGCTCTCCTATTGGGCTCATGCCACCCTCACTCTGAGTTTTGTGTGTGCTGGTGGGTTCTGTGGCCCAGTCTGGCATAGCCCCTTTCACCTCAGCATATGCCATAGTCTGGCCTGATCTGCCTCCAGTTCCAGCTTGCATTTGTAGTTACTGCCACCTAATCTGGTCCAGCCAGCCCCCAATCCTGACCCTAATGTAAACTGGCTGGTGTTGCAGCCTCACCCTACCTGTCCTGCATCACATTGTGGTTCTTGGATCTACCAGTGGGTGTTATGAACTCACCCAGCCTGGTCTGTCCCCATACCTGACCCACACATATGGCAGTGGGTACTGTAACCTGGCCTGGTTTGGGCTGCTCCCAGCCTTGTTTCTTGAGCTCACTTTTACCGATGTCCCGGCAAAGGAGTTTCCCAAGCTCCTCTATCAGGTCTTCTCCCAGTGGCAAATCTCACAGACACTGGTGGGTCCTTGGCTCTGTCTGACTAGGTTTATGTTCTGTGCTGGCAGGAACAGTGGCCTTGCCCAACTGGCCCGCACTCATTGCAGTTCTTACTCTTGGGTCCTACAGCCCAACCATACCTGGTTCATGCCCTGATACCACTCTTGTGTGATTCAGTGAGAGCCAAGACCTAGTCCAGCCAATTCTATACTAACCCCGGCTTTCATGAGTACTAGTGGGTACTGCAGTCCAGCCCAATCTGGTGCACCCCAGACTCAGTCCACACCTGTGCTGAGGGCTACTGCAGTTATATCCAGCCCAGAGTGCTGCTGCTATTCTGGCCCTCAAGCTCACCAGTGGGAATTACAACCCAGCTGGGTGTCTCCTTAGTTCCCCAACCAGGCTTGTTCCCAGCCACAGATCTTGTGTGAGCCAAGACTGAGCTTGGCATAGCTCTGCCATCTTAGCCTTTGCCATTGGATGCTTCGGCCTGGCCTGACCTGACCTGTCCCCAGTCCCAACTCTCACTGGTGGGTGCTGAAGCCTGGCCCTGCTCAGTCTGCTCCCATCTCTGCCTCTTGCAAACTGATTGGTGTGTTAGCCTAGCCCATCATGACCCATAGTTTAACTTGGCTCCTGCACTTGCCAGTGAGCTAAGGCTGGCTTGGCCCTGCCTAGTCTGCTCCCACTCCAGAACTATATAATTAATACATAATTATGCTTCTGATCAATAATATTATTAGAAACTAAACAGGTTGAGTGGATCCAGCAGCAGGGGTGATAACAAACCAAACAGAAGCTATATGTGTGTGTGCTTGTGCATGTGTCGGCTCTGGGACCATGAGCATCTTATTCTCTCATTTTCCACCTATGTATACATAGATAACTGTGTTACATGAACATTGTCTATTTTTTTTTAAGAATGCTCTTGAATTATTTATATTGGTAACCAGATTTATTTTGTATTTTGTAAAAAAGATTTATTTATCTTTATTGGAAAGTCAGATACACAGAGAGGAGGAGAGACAGAGAGGAAGACCCTCCATCCGATTATTCACTCCCCAGTGACTGCAACGGCTGATCCGAAGCCAGGAGCCAGGAAATTCCTCCAGGTCTCCCACACGAGTGCAAGGTCCCAAGGCTCGACATTCTTTCCCAGGCCACAAGAAGAGAGCTGGATGGGATGTGGAGCTACTGGGATTAGAACCAGCACCCATATGGGATCCTGGCATGTGGTGAGGACTTTAGCTGCTAGGCTACCGTGCTGGGCCACATGAACATTGGTTTTTAAAGTTAGTTGTGGAGCTCCTGTTTGTGCCCGTAAGCACTGACCATGTTAAAAGGATGAGTGGTGTGGGGAATGACTGAAGACAGGGCATGAGCCCCAGAATGTTCTGGTCCTTTTGCCAGTGTGGCTCTCTCTGCGGTTGCTGCAATCTGAGAGTACCTTTCCATCTCCAGGTGGGCTGCTCCGGCTAACAGTCAGTGTTTCCATGCTGTGTTGTCAAGCAGTGGAACTCTGGTCAGTGAGCAGCAGGCCAGCCATTGAATATCTCAACAATCCCCAGAAGTCTCCAGTCAGGGACCCTGCAGAAAGGCTGCTGTTGATCACTCTCTATTTCTGTCTTCTCTTCTCTTTCCTCCGTATTCTGTCTCTATTATCTTTTATTTTTCTTCATGTTCTTTTTATTATTTCACCTCCTTTAACTCTTTTTGACATTTACTTTTATTGTCCATGTGATGGAGTTAAATTACGTTTAGTTTTGAAAACAAATTGCAGCATACATGCACACCAATAGAATGTTTCCTTAAAAATGTAAGAGAGGGCCTGATGCTTTGGCTGAGTTGGCTACTCCTCCCCCTTCAAGTGCTGGGATCCCATATGGGCACCAGTTTGTGTCCTGGCTGCTCCACTTCCCAGCCAGCTCCCTGCGTGTGGCCTGGGAATCAGTGGAGGATGGCCCAAGGCCTTGGGATCCCAAACCTGCTAGGGAGACCTGGAAGAAGCTCCTGGCTCCTGGCTTCAGATCAGCTCAACTCTGGCTACAGTGAGCACTTGGGGAGTGAATCAGTTTCTGTTTGTCCTTCTCTTTGTAAATCTGCCCTTCAAATAAAAACAAATCTTAAAAATAATGTGAGAGACAATTTTAAAAACTTAAAAACATAGAGGACTGGTCTATTACTTGCTTGCATCAGTGTTCCTCAATGCAAAATTTTATCATGTCCAGATAATTATCTCTGGCGGATGACAATTGAAAATGTAAATTGGGAACTGATAATGTGGGTCTTGAGTCTGTAGAGTAGTGAGAATTGAATAGGAGCAGGTTGGAGGTCCTTCTGTTTTTGTTGGATCCAGGGAACAGATTGGGCTTCCTTTTTGGTGAGAATCTTTTTAAAGATTTATTTATTTTTATTGGAAAATTTCATATATAGAGAGAGTAGGAGAGACAGCGAGGAAGATCTTACGTCCATTCATTCACTCTCCAAGCGTCCGCAACGAGCAGAGCTGAGCCAATCCAGAGCCAGAAGCCAGGAACTTTTCCACATTTCCCACATGGGTGCAGGGTCCCAAGGCTTTAGGCTGTCCTTGACTGCTTCCCCAGGCCACAAGCAGGGAGCTGGATGGGATGTGGGCCCACAAAGCTTGAGATGAATTTGTGATCTCTTAGATTCCGGAGTCTCTTTCCCCACAGAAATACAGCTGTTCTTCAGCTGGGAAGAAAGTTGTGTGGTTGAATCACTTGAAAATATGCGTGCTGATATCTAGACAGCACATTTTTTTCAATATGAAATACTGCTCGTTTGAAAAAATGTATCTCCCACCTTAATTCTGTAACATTTTGTGAGTTGCATTGTGTCTAAAGAGCAGGATAGGGGTAGGGTGGGATAGGAAATGAGCTGGGCTGAGCTGGATCCTTCTGACTGTGGGTAAAATATAGTAACCAACAAATAGTGCCTCAGTTTCTTTATATTTCAGATGGAGAGATTTTTTCTTATCCATACATGGGAAATCAGGTAATTATGAATAGAAGGTCTGTATTGTATCTTTGCATATAATACAATTAAAAAAAAATCAAAGAAGGGTTCTTTGTGCAATTACTGTAGGGGAAATATCCACTGGGTGCAGGCCCAGGCTCAAGAACCTGTTGATGATTAAGAATTTGAGAAGGTTACAGAATAAGCACATACTGTAAGCCATGCTCTGTACTGCTTGAATTATATATAGTATTTTATGTATTGCTCACATTACCAGTAAGGTAGAGGTATTATTGTTATTGCTTTGTTGTAGACAGATCTCAAGAAAAAACAGAGGTAAATTTCTGGACCCAGCACAGTAACCTAGCAGCTAAAGTCCTCTCCTAAAACACAGCAGGATCCCATATGGGTACCGGTTTTAATCCCAGCGACCCCACATCCCATCCAGCTCCTTGTCTGTGGCCTAGGAAAGCAGCTGAGGACAGCCCAAAGCCTTGGGACCCTGTACCCACGTCGGAGACTTGGAAGAGTCTCCAGGTGTCTGGCTTTGGATTGGCTCAGCTCCAGCTATTGCAGACACTTGGGGAATGAATGAATGGACATAAGATTTTCCTCTCTGTCTCTTTCCTCCTCTGTATATCTGACTTTCCAATCAGAATAAACAAATCTTAAAAAAGAATGTAAGTTTCTAAGTGGTGGATTTCCATGTGGGAGCCTGCTAACCCATACTTCTCAGAGGGCCATGAGGTCAGCTTCGGTGTCAGATAGCTAATGTGTGAGTAGACAGGGGAGGGCATGTATTTTCCCTTCCCTCCAACTTGCATTAGGTGTCACTTTGTGTGTTTTTTAGCCTATGAATAGACATCCATCCATTGTTCTTTGTTAAAATTTCTAGTTACTGATTCTCACCCCAGAGAAGTCTTGTCAGCCATGTTGTCTGCAGGACAAAATATAGAGCCAAGCATGTGGCGATGCTAACAAGTGCCCAGGAATGAATGGAGTCAAGTATCTATATGTCCAACATATAAGCACATTTTTCTATAGTATTTAGGTATGTTTTATAAAAGGGCAGACAGATAATCCTATGACTTGGGTGAAGATGAGGGTAAATGGCTAAGTGGCTGATCATATGTATGGATGGAAAAGAGATATGGTAGAAGAAAGCTTCTATCAGGGGGCTCTGGGAGGCTTACTAAAATATCTTCTGAAATATTAATACGTCATTGATTTCAACCCTTCCCAGCCTCCCATCCCTGAGATGACCTAACTGTTCTACATAAAGCCTTTCTTTCTGTTCTCAAATATTTTCCTGACTTTCCTGGGTTTTTGGAAACACCTTCTTGCTCACAACTTCCTTCCACATGCAGTCTATGTGGTCTTGTTGCCATGTCAGTTTTGTTCAAGGTCACTGACTATTCCAGGCTGATGTTTTCCAGAGGGAGAATCTGAGGACTGGAGATGGGGCAGTGGGCTTAGGTGGAGTGATACCAAAGGCAGTTGGGGCTGCTATTCCATCCCAATACTGGGCACAGCCTTGGCCAGGTGTGGTGGGTCTTCAGGTGCATGAGGCAATGGAAACTTCTAAAAGGGTGTGGAGCGCTCCACCCAGCCTTCTGGAGGAGGATGGGAGCGAAAGCTGCAGATGGGCCCAAGATTCTGTTTTCAGTTCCCTAAACAGTTTTCCCCTTGACCAAAGCAGTGTGACCGTTGCTATGACTGTTGCTATCTTGGTCCCTGGGACTCTCCCAGCTAAGATAGCAGAACTTTTTTTTAATCTCCTTGGGCCAGTCACCATGAAACTCAGGAGTACCTGCTCTAGGGTGGGGCTGTTGGAGGCTTGTTTGGGGTCTGAAACTGTGTTGTGATGATTGAAGATATTGGAGTATCAGGTGGGACTTTTGTTCAAAGTGTTTCTTTTCTAAATGATCCCAGCACTCCTCTTGATTGCCATGGGTTTGTTTAATTCTCCATTTTTACAGAAGTTGAATGATTGCTCCTTGGAGATGCCCATAATTAGCTCCTTACTACAACTGGTAGAAACCCAACAGGTTGAAAGAATACTAGATCTAGCCTCAGACATGTCACTAAGTAACCAGATCATGATCTTGAGTCATTTTGCTGCTAACTAAAATGCTTTATTTCTAAACTTTCTCAACTCTATGATTCATTGATGCAGTGCTCCTAAAACTGACACCCATGGATAATAATTATTGAGGAACTAACATGTTATTGCTTTAAAAAATTACTTGTTAATTATTTGCAAGGGGAAGAAAGAAAGAGGGAGGAAGAGAGAGAGAGACAGACCCTCTATCCACTGTTTCACTCCTCAGTTGTCCACAATAGCCAGGCCTGGGCCAAAGTGAAGCTAGAAGGTCAGAACTTAATCCAGATTTCCTACATGGGCTCAGGAGCTAAAGTATCAGCCATCACCTGCTGCTTTCCAAGGTGTACATTAACAGGAACCCAACTGGAAGTGGAGTAACTGGGATTCAAACCTGAATGTCTTATATTTGTCAAAGTTGTACACATGGTAGTTTCTTTGTTTTTATAACATTCATGTATGATAGCCACCATTAAATCTTAGTAAACTCTTCTGAAATTAATGAGAAAGTGATATTGAATAAGAATAAAGACTTTCTTCTGTAAGAATCTTTCTCAAGAAATATACATTTTTAAAAAAAAAGATTTATTTGAAAGAATTAGAGAGAGAGAAAACAGACAAGACACACACACTCTCTCTCTCTCTCTCACACACACACACACACACAGAAGTGGTTGGGAAGGTGAGCCGAAGGAAGAGGACCTGGTGGGTGATTGGGAGAGTCTCCCTCATGAGCCACTTTGCGTCCTGATTCTCTCTTCTCTCAGCTTCATCCTGCCCACAGCCTTCATGTGCCTACTTCAGTGTACAAGGTCTTCCTGAATTTCTCAACCTGAATCTCAGCAATATACATATTTTGAACTCTGTATTTTATTTTTTGGATGGCATATTCCTAATTTGCAAGATAGTTAAAGACTTTGTGCTGTAAGCATTTGCTGGGAGCCATGAGCCATTCTGAGCACATCTGTGGTTCTCTGTGCACCTGACCTGAACACTCCTTTCTCTTCTGTGACTGTGGATTCACTGTTCTCCCAGCTCCACCTCCATCTGTGACTCTCCCACTCCCTGCTTGTCACTCCAGCACTTTTCTTATGTGTCCCAATCTGCCGGATCATTTCATCAGCGTTCGGAAGGGTTGCCCTTTCTCCCAATTTAATGTATTCTCTCTGTAGAATCTGCTTCTCTTTCTAGAGGTCTCCTTTCTTTCCTCTGTTCTACTTCTTTTTTGAAAGAATTGTCCAGGAACAGTCTCCAAGTTTTTGCCTCCATTCTTGTTTGAACCTATCTGATCAGACTTTTGCTCTGGTAGTTCGCTAGTGACTACTTGCATTGGTAAATACAATGGCCAATTTCATTCTCTATTTTAGTTGACCAGTCTTTATTATTTTTTTTTTTTTAGATTTTTTTTTTTTTAGAAAGTCAGATATACAGAGAAGAGGAGAGACAGAGAGGAAGATTCTCTGTCTGGTGATTCACTCCGCAAGTGGCTGCCACAGCCAGAGTTATGCCAATCCAAAGCCAGGAGCCTGAATCTTCTTCTGGGTCTCCCATGAGGGTTCAGAGTCCCAAGGCTTTGGGCCGTCCTTGACTGCTTTCCCGGGGCACATATGGGAGCTAAATGGGAAACGGGGCCACTGGGACACAAACTAGCTCCTATATGGGTTCCTGGCATGTGCAAGGCAAGGACTTTAGCCACTAGGCTAGTGCACTGGGCCCTTTGTTGACCAGTCTTAACAATCAACCCCGTTGGTCACTCTTTCTTCTGTAATTTTTCTTCTCTTGTTGTCCAAGACTAAATCATTCTTCTGGGTTTCCTACACTTGATCTTAGCTAAAAGTCCGAAAGGTGATCCTCTCATTTTCCTTCTTCTCCATTGGTCAATCCCCTTCATGCTTTGCTTTGTCCTCATTTTGCCTACTTCCTAATAACTGAGTAGTGTCCAGCTCAGTTCTTAGAGTTCTCTGTCCTCACGTGCTAGGCACTCTCTCCTAGTCTCAGGGCTTTACTCGTATCTGTGTGATGATGGGCACCACATTCAGGTCTCTGGCACTGAACTGTGCACCTGACACATCTTGGCTTTGTCTGACAGGCATTTCAGACTTAGCATGTCTAAAATCAAGCTTCTGAGCCTCCAGTAATCAGACAGTGTCGCCTGGGATACGAATGGGATGAAATGGTGAGCTTATTTAGAAACCCAACTTATACTGCCATTCTCATATGTATTTATTGCTTGTTTTGGATATATTCCCAGGCACGGGATTGCTGGCTCATGTGGTAGATGAAGTGTCAGTTGTCTGAGCACTTCCCATACCTGACATCCATAGTGGCTGCATAATTCTACAATCCACCAGCAGTGGACTAGGATACATTTCCCCCACATCCTTGCCAGCAGCTGTTGATTGTTGTTTTCACTGGGTTAAGTAGAACCTCAATGCGTTTTTTGAAAAAGTAAAAAAAAAAAAAAAATAGGATCAGCATTGTGGCACAGCAGGTAAAGTCATTGTCTGCAACATTGGCATTCCCTGTGGGCAGCTGTTTGAGTCCAGGCTGTTCCACGAGTCCTGGCTCTTCCAATCCAGCTCTCTGGTAACACTCCTGGGGAAGCAAAAGATTTCCTAAGTGCTTGAGCCCTTTTCATTCACATGGGAGACAGGGAAGAAGATCCTGGTTCTGGGTTTAGCTTGGCCTAACTCTAGCCATTGTGACTATCTGGGAAGTGACCCAGTGGATGGGAACACTCCTCTCTCACCTTCTTGCTCACATCGCTCCGTGATTCGGTTTTACAAATAAGTAAATAAAATCTAATAAAAAAATTAAAAAATCTGTGAAATTAGTCTCAAAACAATTTAACCCAATATATCCAAATATATTACCATCCCACTATGCAATCAAAATAGAAAATAAAATATAAACATATTTGTGGTACTGCATCTCCTAATGTTGGACTTTTAGACTTCAGCACATCTCAGGATGGCGTAGTCTCATTCTCAAAGCACCTTAACCCAATGTTTTAGTGGTAGCTGTTCTGGACACAGGTCTAGAACATACGGGAGCTAACTGAAGGATCAGCCATTTGATATTACAGATTCTGACTGAAGCACAGGTTCAAGGAGTAAAACAGGCAATAGTCAAATTGAACTACTATTTTTTTTTAAATGGCTAACAGTTCTAGATCTTTTAGTATATATGTGGCCAAATGCTTAACCTTAATTAAACTGGATTACTTTTCTTAGTTTTCACAATTTTACAAGTTAGACTTCTCCCACCTTCAGATGGGAAAATAAAGACCCAACAGTGAAGGAACTTGCCATCATGACCAGTGAATATATTTTCCTGGAAGTTAAGCACACACCATGATAGGGAAGGCAGCTTAAGGATTCATCAGTACACATCACTAGAGCACCAATCACATGTACTTTCACCCTGAAACAGAAGAGGAATAGAAAAGGAAGACTTTTTATGTTGGACAATGACTGAGTCATCTAATGATTGCTGGGTTATGGAATGTGAACATCTGTTAGCTTTAGGGAGCATGCCCAACATTTTAAAGAATGCTCTTAGCCTCACAGTGTAATGAAAAATCAAATTAGGCTGTGTAAAGTGCTCAGCATAATCCTTGGAATATAGGAACTCCTGAATATGTGTGTTTAAAATGGTAATAAAGGTATGACATTCTGTGAAGTCCAAACTCCATGATGGATTTACATGTTCATTTAGGTTGTTTGCATTGTTTTATATCATGCTGTAATAAATGACTTTCTTATATAGTTGCTTGATGTTGAAAGATTGTGTTTTGGTAAACCTGTGGAGTACGTTGGATTGAACTGTGTGAGACTGTGGGGCTCAGTGAGGGGAGAGTAAGTGGAGAGACACAACTCTGCCTTGTGGTCCAGGGGATGGAGGTGTGAAGACAGGATAGGGGCTTGTGGGTTCTCAGGGAGTTGTGCCTCCTAGATGACTGCAGGTTTGGGTGGGATGGAGGATGCAACAGTCGGGATGGGGCAACTTCCTATTTAGTCTCTTAGAAGAGAAACAGGGCAATTGGATGCATAATGTAGGATAACCATTAAATGAGGAAGGAGAGAGAAATAACAGGTGCAAGGATCTCTTTATTTATCTATTTCCCCCACCAATATTCGCATGATCAAAGCCAAGGAAGGGTTTGGGAGGGCACAGGAGGTGAGGGGCTGGAGGACTGCACTGCAGTGGGGGCTAGGTCCACTGAAGGCAGGGAAGCATCGAGGCTGGGCCTCAGGATCCGCTGATGGTGCTGGGTGAGTGTCTGGATTTAACATGCACTCCTACTGAAGCTCTTGACGAGTGGTGAGGTCAGGCCTGCGTGTGTTATCTCGCAGGTGTACTCATCGTTGCTGTTGTAAGTTGCAGTGTCCAACGTCAGAGTGCTGCTGAGGCTGTAGGTATTGTCTGAGTCGTTCTGTGGTGTTTTGCTCTCCAGGATACCAGTCTTCTTGGTAACACCACCCACCTTCCAGGTGACACCGATTTCGCTGGGGTAGAATTTATCCGCTATGCAGACAATAGAGACTGTGCCGGTGCTCAGCTGTTCCTTAGCTGGTGGGAAGATGGAGGCAACTGGCGCAACTGTGCTACCTGAGGAAGGAAATACAGAGGTTTGGGATTTGAGTACCTGGGAGCTTCTCCCCAAGGGGGCATTGGGAATGACCACAGAGCAGTTAGGGACATACAGACAGACAGCAGGCAGTACAATTGTTGCAACACGACCAGCAAGCAAATGTAGAATCTGAAGATTTGGGGTGTTGCCCTGGATACCACTACCCATTCAGAATCCTCAGTATTGTATGAACTCTGTGGGAACCCAAACCAGGAGGCCCCTTTGGTGTGCTCCTCTCCTCTGTCGTCTTTCCCAGGAGGGGTCAACTGAAAGCTGGGCCACCTGCGCAGGAGGAAGTGGTGCCTAAAGCTTCATTTCTGACCTTGAGCAGCTGCCAGATGGCCTTGTGAAAATCCCTATGTCAGTGGGGACTCAGGATCTCGGACAGGAGAGCAGAGTTAAACAGTAATCATAATAAAAAGAATCAAGAATCTTTTCCTGGGAGAAATCAACAGATAGCTGAACAGGACTTGACAAAGCTAAGCATAAGGTTCAAACAGTAGTTCAATATAAGATACTTAATAGGATAAGATATTCAGCACAGATTTTGCTCCTGAAATTTTCAATAAATCACTCTTGCACATCTGTTGCCCATGCTGGCTGAGGGTCCACCATATTCTCTTTATGTTAACGCCATTATGAGAATTATGGTGTGTCAGAAAACCTGGCCATGGCAGAGTTGAACCGGCTCCGGCAGGGTTGCTGTGGCCTTTAGCGGCCAGGCACACTGCCACAGAGAGTAATGGAATGGCCAAGCAAGTCATCCTGTCATGAAAAACGACCACCACAGAGGCCTCAGACCATGCTAGCTGTGCCACGGCCTCCCTGGTGCTACAAGAATAGGAATAAGTAACTGAGGAAAAATAAATAATAATAATAATAAATAAATAAATAGGTACTATTTTCTAACTTCCTACTGATCTCTTTTAATGCAAGATAGTGATCATTATAGCTGTGAAAAATCAATTAATTCCTCAGACTAAAGAGAGAAGGCAGATTAAGAAATACATTTCTCTCACCTTTTCTATATCATACACAATGAGCCAGGCACTGTCACCTTTGTTGATAAAGCTCAATAAAAATGAATGTCTTTGTTCTTTAGAGCACAAAGAGCTCCCTTTTTAAACTTCATTGATTTCTGCCCCTTTGAGTCATCCAGCATAGAGACATCTAATATTATGGCCTCTGAATCCATCCAGCTTTCACACCAGATGCCATGTCTGAAACAGACTCATTGACTCACTTTGATAAAATTCCTACTTCTGCTTCTAGAAGAGTCTATCTGGGCAAAGACAGCAAAACATCAAACAGTACTAAGAGAGAAGGTACTTACAGTTCAGCTCCAGCTTTGTTCCTGGGCCAAAGATGATCCACAGAATTAGCTTTACTGCTTTGCCCTCCACAGAATCCTCCACCTGCTGCCTAGCTCACTAGACCGGCTGATAGAAAAGGTCTGGCCACGGACAAGTTCTTTGCCTCAGTGAACAGATTTTCTGCTCCCTATTCATCTACTTTATTCTTTTTTTTTTAATTGAAGGATTCTATTTTCTGTTGAACTGACCTCAACTCACATTCCCAACACAAAAAAACCTCAAAATTTCACAGCTCCATAAGGAAAAGGATTAGAAAAGTGCACTTACGTTTGAGCTCCAGCTTGGTCCCGGGACCAAAAGGATACCACAGCGAGGACTCCATCATCCTCCCCTCCACCAAAACCTGCTCTGAGGCCGGTCATGACAAACAGGTGGAGGCAGAGAAACTTGTGCTGCTTGTTCCCCCTGTTCTGCTCACAACCCTCTCCACTTTGTCTGCTTTCTCAGCTTTTGATCATTTTTCTTCTACTTACTTTTGAGTCACCACGAATGATGACTTTCACCACACATCACAAAGTTGCACAAATGATACTAAAATCTCACAGAAAATTGAGTAAAAAGGTACTTACATTTGATTTCCACTTTGGCCCCCGGGCCAAATGTGAATCACAGTGAATTCCTTTAAGTTCTCCATCTACAAATACCTCCCGGGAAAGGCAACCAAGACCCACTGTCCCCAGTGAAGTTAGTCTGACTCAGAAATCTCTAAGACTAGCCTCCTGAGGAACCATTTCCCTCCCTGGCACCAAATCCTGGAACATAATTCGTGACAAGCCTGACCTCCAGCGAACAAAGACACACAAAATTGAACAAAACAGCAAACCACAGAGACAGAAGCAGTGAAGAATGGGTTCAAAGGCCACTTACGTGAGATGTCCAGCCGGGTCCCAGGCCCGAAAACAGCACACAATGTTTCCTCCTAACTTCCCTCCTTTACAAAAACTGAGTTTCCCCTTTTGAGCTTGGGTAAGCTCTGCCCAGAACATGTTACGATGTACCCCAGAACATTTCTGAAGCTGACCAACTACTCTCCCTCCAGGACTGATTCTTGGTCTCAACAGAAAGACACAGTGCTTGCTCATGTTTGCCTGGAGGGTTCTTGAGCCTGGTTCCTCACAAGAGTCAGGTTATAGACCCCCACACAGAGCCTGCGATCACAAGACACAGACAACCAGAGAGGGAATCTGGTTTGGGTTTTACTCACGTTGGATTTCCAGCTTGGTCCCCGGTCCAAACGTCCACCACAGTGACAGCTCTTGGTTGTCTCACTGTACAAAAACCCTTTTCATGGAAGGGGAAGGCAGCCCCACCTCACTGCAAGAGGAGTTTCTGCTTTCTGAACAGGTGTAGAAGCTCCATGGCTTCTCAGATGCTGGCTGAGTGTTTGCTTCCTACGGTGAGATCCTAGAAGACACAATATTGATGTATCTGTATTACTCTGGGTAGCCTGCATTCTGTCATAGCCCACCACTGTTGAAGTGCTTTGTTATGTATGCCTGTATGTAAGTATGTTTAAATGAATTCCAAAGAAGAATGAGTAAATTTGAAGTACTGCATGTGTAAACTTTCCCTTAGAGTTGGTTGGGAGAGCTTGCAAATGATAGACTTAGTGTAGTGAGGGAACTATCAGTGTTTTCCTACTAATGTTAAGAAATGACTTCTTCTCACTGAAATTCCTTGAATACATGATGTATTTTCAAAAAGACTAAGTGCATCTCACATGAAGACTCCCTCTAACTGACACAGAGTTAAATCTAGCTAGAATGGGACACCAAAATGAAGATAGAATAGAAAGGCAGCCTTGGTTGTCTGAGTTATGTTCACAGGTGAGGTGCAGTTCAGATCTCCAGGATCTGAACCAGGTGCTGCTGTCTTTGGAGTAGGCATGCAATCCTGAGCTGTCATGAGATTTCTAGGAAACTTCTTCAAAGATGCTGAATTCCTCATTTGACTTTGAGTTCTGTTTCCTTTGTTTCAGTTTTGCTGCTCTTTAATTTTCCTCCCCCAGAGCATCTTCTATTCACAGTCTCAGAACCCTAAGCCCTCTGTATTGTTAATGACCTCCAGTATTTTAGAGACTAGTCCCTCTGAGTGGTTCTTCCTTGAGTTAGCTAGTGAACAGCTCATTGTTCAAGATTCATCTAAATAGTAAGCTATCGTCCAGTTATACCCGAGTGGGTCAGCTGTGTTGGAGGAGCACAGAGACAGGTCTCTGGGCCTAGAACCCCTGATTGCTGTGGTCTGCTCTCAGTGCCTGACTGTGTGAGAATGTTAATTGCTGAATGTTTTTTTTGTCATGTATTTGGGTTATGTATTCCAGCCTCATCTCTTTCCAAGTGAGAATGATTAAACAAATATGAATATCAATCCCAGATCAGAGATGAGAAATTATAATAAACCAGAGAATAATATTGTCTGCTTCAATAGATCATTTTACAGCAGAAATTATATGTGTGATTTCCCAGGTTAGGGGTAGTTTTCTGTGAATCTGTCCCTAGCTTTGATAGTTGCCTGGAATAGTGGAGTTGGACAGTGGCATCAGAAGGCAAGGGCAGCTGAATGAATGAAGCTGGAGATAGAGAGTAGGACGATGTTGACAAGTGAAGTGAGTTGAAGAGCTGGTGGCCAGCAGAGTTACTATGTCCTAGTGAAAAAAGAAAGTGACTTGCACAAAGGTTGTCATGTATAGGACACTTACTAAGGGCTTAAGTTTTACATGGGTCACCATGTGTAATGATTTCCCCAATTTCATGAGCTCAACCTTAGTATTTTTGTGGTTCTGCAGGAGAGCCAACCTAAGTTCAGAGTGGCACAGAACTGATAAATAAAAGCTCTGCAGTGTGATCAGAGCTCATGGACGTAGCTAAGCTTTGCCACAGGTGAAAGTCTGGGTGTGCAGTCAGCTCATTGGATCATCAGGGATGAGAGAGTGCAGGGTGGAGGGAAGGGGAATGCTTCAGCCTGACTCACAGTTCAAAATTAATGGAAAATATCATGGTAGCATTGAAATGGTGAAAATGTGGTAAAATGGGGGAAAAAAAAACCCTGAAATTATGAGCAGTAGAAGTTTTTTTTGTTGTTGTTGTGAAACCAAATATGACAGTGCCTTATGAAGAAGTACAAAGCACCAATAAAATAAGGCAGCTGCCATTCAGTCAGATGTTTTGTTTTTATTGTTTGACTGGGGTAGTTGTCTAGTTTGTTCTATTCTTCTTCTGCTATAGCACCAAAGGAGCTGACATATCCTTCTTTCACAGTCGGCTGTGTTCACTGCTCTGCCTTTTTTTTTTTTAATTAAGTATGATATGTTCTTTTATGTTAGCCCAAGGACCTGGGCCAGTTGTCCCAGGCCTCCCTGAATGCCCCATCCCTGGGGTTCATAAACTTGGCACCCACCTCCAAGCTGGCCTCTAGGAGCTAGTGCAAAAGACCAAAGACCCACTGGATCCCTTGCCACCACCCTGCCTCTAGGGCTCACAAATCCTGCACCCACCTAGCAGATGGGCCAAGAGACCTGGGCCAATGGACATTGGGAAGGTGGCTTCATCCTTGAATTGGAGAAACTGACAACATTTCAGAACTATTCAAACTGTTTGGGCAGAACCATCAGAATAGGTACATATGGAGGCCTTGGGTTGATATGAGGAAGAAGTTCCTCTTCCCTGGGAACTGGGATGTTTGGAAAGTCATGTGTGTCTTTCCCCTTTGTCTCTCCCCTTCTCTCAGAAACAACAAGAAGAAATAGCATATTCGGAAACAGCAAGTTCACCCAACTTTCCCTAAACCTTGATCCTTCCCATCCTGATAAACCATGTCATCATTATAAACAATAAAATGAAAAAAACAAAACAAAACAATTATCAACAACAACAAGATAAAGCAGGCTTCTACACACATAGGGAGTGTTTGTACCAAAAATCAAATTTACAAACATGATAAAGTTCATGATGAAATCAACACCTTTATCTAAGAGAGGAAGATATGACATGTAATAAACCATGACCTTTGCCTGTTGACTTTGCATTTACCTGTTATCTTTGTTACAATAAGAAACAACTGAGCCACAGGAGAAAGACATCTTCTTGGGAGTTTTGGATGAAGTAGCACCAATTTTGACCTCTCACAGGGGTTCTCAGAATGTCGTTTTTCAAAGGACAGATATACATGCATGATGAAAAGGGTTTCTATAATCACAAAACTTAGGGCAGAAAGGACAGGGGCTTCTCTGGTTCTGCACAGGAGACAGAACGGAGAGGTGGGCTGGACATGGACTATTAATGATGAAGTTAGACAGGGATGTCTGTTCCTGAGTATCTTGGAGGCCTATTATGCAGAGTGCAACTGGATGGCAACTAAAGCATATTCTTTCCTAATAAGAGTGGTTCTCATAAGAACCATGGTGGCAACAGGTATTTATTCATCACTCATGATAGTGATCAGTAGCCCTGGAGAAGTGGCTGAGATGTGAACCTATGTGTGTTTCAACCTGTGAAGGAGGGGTATTTGAGTGCCATCCATGAGGCTCTGTGAAGGACTGCTTTAACATCAAGTATCCCTAATGGGCAGAGACAAGGCCAATTGACTGAGGAAAGGCAAACTTTCCTAACCTGGTGTGTGAGGCTGGGATTTCATGTGTAAGAGTGATGGGGACAGAGGATTCTAGCAAACTCATATTGGAAGAGTTTACTCTCTTGACCTCCAGCCAATTACATTGTACTTGTGGAAGAGAGAATGGATAAGGATGGAGTATGAGAGAAAATGTTAGAGAAAGAGAGAGAGCGAGAGAGAGAGAGAGAGAGAGAGAGAGAGAGAGAGAGAGAGAGAGAGAGAGAAAGAGAATGCACAGCTCTAAACCATCCTGAACACTGTGGATAAGTGATCTTAGCAGGGTCCCTCAGCTCTGTCACTTCATGAAATGCCATTCTGGATGGACCCCTGACACACTAGCCAAGCCTCTCAGTGGCTTCCATACCTGGCCCTGGAACACTTGTCTGGTGTTCCTCTTGAAGCCCGGATTCAGCAGGCCTTTCGTTTGTCTCCCAGTTCATCAGGCAGCTGTGGTAGAGTCCAGAACAGGAGATTGTTTTTGCTCCAGCTTGGTTCCTCCTTAGGATCATGGCTCTGTCTTTCTTTCTTTCTTTCTTTTTTCTTCATGGAAGCAGAGATCCCAAAAAGCAGATGGGTAGTTCTTGATCCACATCTAGCTGTGCTTAAGTTAGCACCTGGTTGATTGGTTTTCTGATTGGAATAGCATCATGGATATCCATCCTGGATCCCAGGGTGAATGGTGTGGTGGGCCCCAGTGGCTCACTGGGAAGAGGGAGACAGAAGGAGTCCCTTGAGGAATAATTGGAGCTTTTGTGCCTGTTTCTTCTGTCTATGGAGAAAGAACTGTTGGCAGAAGCAAAATCCTCAGTTATAAGAACCTCTCATCCTGTGGTGGCTGGTTTTCAGAAGCGCGTGAGAGCTGTAGTTGCTTCATGGAGTGAAACAGAGAACCACTAAGCAAGGGCTGCCTACCTTTCAGTGGGTTCAGCCATCAAGATTTGCATACTCAATGCTGTAGTTTCTGCTCATTTTACATAGTGAAAAACCTTGAAGCTCTGCCCCTATCTGTCTGCTGGTCATCCACACTCAATCTTTTTAATCATGCAGAAGAGAAATCCATTGGGTTGACCACTTGAATGCAGTTGTGAAATCTTTGGACTAGGAAGTTTTTTTCCACAGACAGCAGTCCTGCCTCCTCTACATTTGACTGGTCTGGGTTTCATTCTGCCTTTCTCTCCAATTCACTTTATCTTACCTAGCATGAGTTGTTTCCTCTGAGCCCAAGCAGAAAAAAGAATCTCAGAATTGGCAGATATTTCCTGTCATCAGGGAGAAGCAAACAAAAAGCTGGAAGCAGAGCTGGATCAGGCAAAAAAAATATTCAAGAATTGAAAGACACTATTAAGAGGCCAAATATGAGAGTTATGGGAGTCCCAGAAGGTGCAGAGAGAGAAACTGGTTTTACAAACATATTTAATGAAATAAGAAAGGAAAAATTCCCTAATCTAGAGAAAGAATTGGGAAACAGCATCCAGGAGTGGCACAGAACTCCCAACAGGATTGACCAAAAGAGATCTTCACCAAGACACATGATCATCAAGCTCTCCTCAATTCAACATAAGAAAAAGATCCTTAAATGTGCACATGAAAAAAATTCAGTTGACATATAAAGGAATACCAATTAAACTCACAGGAGATCTCTCACAGGAAACTCTACAGGCAAGAAGAGAGTTTTCCAGATTCTAAAAGAAAGAAATTGTCGGGCTAGGATAACATATCCAGCAAAGCTTTCTTTTGTCTTTGAAAATAAAATAAAATTCTTCCAGAGTAAAGAAAAGCTAAAAGATTTTGCCTCTTCCAAATCTGCCCCACAAATGGTGCTTCAAGATGTTCTTTTGACAGAGAAGAGGAATAGCATCTACCAAAACCAAAAGCAAATGTGAATAACATTTCAGTAAAATGACAACAGAAGACTAAACCAATGAACAACCCATTCCTAAAATGAAAGGACCTAAGTACCACCCATACATATTAACCCTGAATGTAAATGGCTTAAGCTCAATCAAACATCATAGATTAATAGACTGGATTAAAAAACAAAAACTCATCTATTTGTTGTCTAAAAGAGACACACTTCACCAACAAAAATCAGAAACTATATCGCATGGGATTTGATGTTTTTGGTTAGTTTCATCTCTTCAAAACATCTTCTTCTGATTAAATCATTCAATGACTCATAGATCATACAGTGGCATCATTTTCTGCAAGAAGGTTCTTGATTTTTCATTTCTCCAGCTACATGTTGGTCATTTAGTAACATGTTATTTAACTTCATGGTGTTGTTAATTTCTTTTTTCTTCCTGATATTGATTTTGTTTTGTGGCTCTTTATTTAAGGGGATATATAGTAGCTGTGTAATGGAGACTGTCATATCTAGTAACATGTTATTTAACTTCATGGCATTGTAAATTTCTATTTTTCTTTCCAGTGTTGATTTTTATTATGACTTTTCATTTAAGGGGATGTACAGTAGCTGCGAAATGGAGACTAACATATCCAGATGTGAAGATACAATGTAGTATGCATTTCTACTTCCAGACAAAGATGAACTTACAATGAGACTATTTACTATACCTTGACAATATGATTCTGGACTGTCTCCCATTGTCCATGCCCGCAGTGATGGACATATGACTGAGTATGAAGAACTATACTTTAGTAATGATATAAAGGAACTTGGTGGGTGGGATAGGGAATTGGGTCTGGGATAAGGGAAATACCAGGAGCCTATGGAACTGTATTATAAAATGATAATAATAATAATAAAATGTAAACAACAACAACAACAAAAATACTGAAGGCTAGATTGTCTTGTGGCCAACTCTCTACACCTACTGCTGGGTGAAGATCTTAGGGGCCATGAGCATCTGGGCAAAATAAGGAGGCTGGAGGATTTTTGGGTCCTGTGAATCCTTCCAGACCTAGGATGCAGTTCCAAAGCAGTCCACGTGGGGGCTCTTGGTGGCTGTCCAGGGTGCTGAAGGACCTAATGAGGATCCACAGATGCCAGATGGCTGGGACTATTGACAGAGCTCTCTCAGATCCACTCCTTTTCTGTCTTGATTTCTGTCATTTTCCTTTATATATATAAAGGAAATATATGTATATATTTTTTCTTAATTTATATTAAGGAATGTATATTATATTATAATATTATATAATGTATAATATTAATATACAATACACACTATATTAATATAATATTATAATATTAATATATTAATTGTTATATTAATAATATTATAATAATATATTGATATAATAATATAATATATTAATATTAAAATATTAATATAATATATTATATATTAATTTATATATATATTTGAAATGTAGATATTCAGAAAGGCCGGGAGAGGCAGAGAGAGAGAAGAAGAGAGAGAGAGGCAGAAGGTGATTGGGAGAGGCAGAGGGGGAGAGAGAGACAGCTTCCTTTTACCGATTCACTGATCTGATGGGCATGTACATGAATTGGCATGGAGAAAAACCTGGAGTCTGTTGTTTCTTCCTAGTCTTCCATTTTGTTAATTACAGAACAAGGCATTATAAATGAAGCAATTAATAAGTCCTGTTGCAGTTAGATTACTCTAACAAGAATAGACATGCGAAAAACAATGCCAAAAACTGTTATGAGTAATCCAAATGATTTCATGATATCTGTCCACAAAGTCCTTTAACTTCTACCTCTGGGAAGCAGTAAAATCTGCGTCTTCTTGTGACATTCCCCTTCCAGAATTCAACAGTTTCAGGTTAACATGATGGTCATGCAGGGCTTCCAGCCATTAGCAATGACCTGTGGCCAACCTTCGTCAAGAATTTTTGTTCCTGGATTGGCAAGCACAGGTGTAATGAGAGTTAACAGGATGAAAAAATTTTTTTAAACTCAACTCCTATAAAGGAGAACATATGAAAATCTCTACATTGGAAAGTTGACTTAGGCAGGGAGGTGCTGAGGGAAAGGAGCTGAGGTCAGCAGCACCTGTCGGTAAGCCTTGCCTGCCTGCACTGCAGCCCACTTCATCACTTCAGTCTACCCCACCAATCCCTCAACTACTTCCATTTCAGAGAAAACTGCAGCTTCTGTATTGTCATTACTGAAGAGTGGAGCAGGCTTCAAGTAGCTGGCATGGTTGTCAACTTCAATCCCGTTACCTTAGGTTCATAGAATTACTGTGACTGAAATTCTTGGTTCTATCAGGCTTCTGATGCCATAACAACTCTGAGGTTCTCTGAGATTTATTATTTATTTTACTGTTTATTTTTTTCTTTATACTACCTGTGAATTTTTTAAAAAGATTTATTTTTATTATTTTTTTTATTGGAAAGGCAGATATACAGGGAGGAGAGACAGAGAGGAAGATCTTCCATCCGATGATTCACTCCCCAAGTGAGCGCAACGGCCGATGCTATGCCGATCCGAAGCCAGGAGCCTCTTCTGGGTCTCCCACGCGGGTGCAGGGTCCCAAAGCCTTGGGCCATCCTCGACTGCCTTCCCGGGCCACAGGCAGGGAGCTGGATGGGAAGCGGGGCCGCCGGGATTAGAACCAGTGCCCATATGGGATCCCGGGCGTGCAAGGCGAGGACCTTAACCACTGCGCCACCGCGCTGGGCCCTACTACCTGTGAAATTTTATAGAAGGACAAGGAAATAGGCTGCATTCAAGTCCTAATCCAAACTCAAGCACCTCTATAAGGACAACTCTTCTCTGCCTCAGACACATCACCATATGCCTCCAGATGGACCAAAGCCACACTGTGGGCACTTCTGTCTCACCTTTGCTCCCTCCTGAATGTGTACATCTGTCTCATCTGTCAGTATCCTTCACTTCCTGCTGACGTTTACCTCCAGCTTGTGCTTGGATTCCTTCTTTCACTGGGGATGAGAGCTTGGAATCAACCACGCACAGCAGAGAAGCAGGTGGGAGAAGGAACCTCGGCCATGGCAACCATCCTAGCACTGAATGGCTCACCCCAGACTCCTGATCCTCAGAGAAAAAACTCACCCCACTGTCTAATTAGGGTTCCCTACTTTGGCTTAAACCATAGGCAGCTGAATGGCTACTGACCTGAACTGACTAAATGAAGACAGACATACTTCCCAATATTGGCTGTTAGAGTTTTGTATTGAGATCTGCAAGTGAATTTGGTCTATAGCTTTCTTTTTCATTTTCTCCATTTTTGCTTCAAGATTATTTTAGCCCTGTGGCATTATTTATGTTTCTGAATAATGGTAGCTTTTATTAAAAAAAGAATTTGGTGAATTGTAGGCATATGTTTCCTTGGAGCTGGAGTTTAATTTAAGCCAACAAACTGTAGAGACACTAGCCAGGAATTGTGCACAGAGGCTGGGTAATGGATGACATTATGTCAACGACTGTTAATTCCAACAGGTACCACAGTGTACTGGTGAGGGGGTCAGTTTTAGAAAGCCCTCATCAGGGCTTAGCAATGTATTAGTGGATTGACTTATATATAACATGTGAAATGAGTTGGTAGCACTTAACACAGCCACTAGTAAGGTACTGCATCCCATAAGTAGGTGCCTGGGTTCAGATACCCACACTTTGGCTCCCAATTACAGTCTCCTACTAAGTAGACCTTAGAAGCAGTGTTGAAGGAAAACCAAGAGTGTGGATTTAGGCAGGAGATTCCTGCAGACAGGAAATCTGAGGGAGTTTACACTTGGATGCTTGATTTTCAGCAGTTCCAGGAAGGCAATGTTTCCTCAGGAGGTCCAGCCCAACAGTCCATCAAGGAAAGTTGCAGGAGACCAGTCCAGGTCTGAGTGTGAAAAGGGCATTTGTGCACATAACCTGATAGGGAAGGCAGCTTAAAGATTCATCAGTACACATCACTAGAGCACAAATCAAACATACTTCCACCCTGAAAAGGAAGGAGAAATAGCAGAGGAAGACTGTTTATGTTGGGCAAGGTCCCAGAGTCATCTAATGATTGCTGGGTTATGGAATGTGAACATCTGTTAGCTTTAGGGAGCATGCCCAACATTTTAAAGAATGCTCTTAACCTCACAGTGTAATGAAAAATCAAATTAGGCTGTGTAAAGTGCTCAGGACAATCCTTGGAATATAGGAACTCCTGAATATGTGTGTTTAAAATGGTAATAAAGGTATGACATTCTGTGAAGTCCAAACTCCATGATGGATTTAAACAGTTTGGTATTACATGTTCATTTAGGTTGTTTGCATTGTTTTATACCATGCTGTAATAAATGACTTTCTTTTATAGTTGCTTGATGTTGAAAGATTGTGTTTTGGTAAACCTGTGGAGTGCGTTGGATTGAACTGTGTGAGACTGTGGGGCTCAATGAGGGGAGAGTAAATGGAGAGACACAACTCTGCCTTGTGGTCCAGTGGATGGAGGTGTGAAGACAGGACGGGGGCTTGTGGATTCTCAGGGAGTTGTGTCTCCTAGATGACTGCAGGTTTGGGTGGGATGGAGGATGCAACAGTCGGGATGGGGCAACTACCTATTTAGTCTCTTAGAAGAGAAACAGGGCAATTGGATGCATAATGTAGGATAACCATTAAATGAGGAAGGAGAGAGAAATAACAGGTGCAAAGATTTTCTTTATTTATCTATTTCCCCCACCAATATTCGCATGATCAAAGCCAAAGAAGGGGTGGGGAGGGCACAGGAGGCGAGGGACTGAAGGACTGCACTGCAATGGGGGCTGGGTCCACTGAGGGCAGGCAAGCATTGAGGCTGGGCCTCAGGACCCACTGATGGTGCTGGGTGAGTGTCTTGCTCTAACATGCACTCCTACTGAAGCTCTTGACGAGTGGTGAGGTCAGGCCTGCATGTATTCTCTCGCAGGTGTACACCTTGTGGCTGCTAATCTGTCTTTATCAGTGACAGAGTGCTATTGAGGCTGTAGTAAAGCTCTCATCACTTTGAGGTCTGATGCTCTCCAGGATCTCATTAAAAAGTTTAGATTGAAATAATCCATTTTAAGCATCAGGTTTGAAATCAGCTGGGTGGTCAACAGCAACAGCAGTAAATCATTAAACCATTTTAGATGTTATGAGTTTAAAGTATCTAGATTTGTGTTTTTCAACAACAGACTTAATATATGAGAAAATATATTTTATTGTTTTATACTAATCACTTTCATAAATGATTAGACATTTTGTACAACTGTAATAGAACACTGCCCAGGCAGCTAAATTGTTGAAATTAACAATATGCCCAATATTTGCCTGACACTTATTAGTCATACATCTTATTAGTATTTAATATAAACTCTGCGCATTGATTGAAATGCAAGTGGCTGAATTGTTGCTGTTAAACTTGATTTTTTTTTGAGAGTTTGGATTGTCGCAAAAATAAAGCTCTAAATATGCTCCTTTCTTTTGAAATGACCTTTCACATGTAAATAAATGTGAGAACGAAATGTTGGATAATACTGGAAATTTCATTTATCACTCAATAAAGGTATGGTCTCCAACAGGGAAACATCAGAAACAGGATAAGATACTGAGCATAAATTCTGTTCCTGAAATTTTCAATAAATCACTCTTGCACATCTGTTGCCCATGCTAGCTGAGGGTCCACCATATTCTCTTTATGTTAGCACCATTATGTGAATTATGGTGTGTCAGAAAACCTGGCCGTGGCAGGGTTGAACCGGCTCTGGCAGGGTTGCTGTGGCCTTTAGTGGCCAGGCACACTGCCACAGAGAGTAATGGAATGGCCAAGCAAGCCATCCTGTCATGGAAAACGACCACCACAGGAGCTACAGACCATGCTAGCTGTGCCACGGCCCCCCTGGTGCTACAAGAATAGGAATAAGTAACTGAGGAAAATTGAAACAACTTACAGTTCTCTCCAAACCTGTAAAATACTTGATACTTTCCTTCAAGCCCATGGGCATTAAACAACACAATGCCATTCCTTCATTTAAGCAAACCTCTTTGAAACAGATCTTTTTGAGCCACCTGTCCCTGCATCATTGTGACTGGAGGCCATTTTGTAGTTTCATGTGAAAATGGATTTTTTTTAGTAAGACAAAGCCTGTAACAGCCTTATTCCTACAGACCCACATCACACATTTTAGGCTGTAACATTACATTGCTACCAAGTTCTCCAGCACACTAAATATGTACTATTTTCTAACTTCCTACTGATCTCTTTTAATGCAAGTTAGTGATCATTATAGCTGTGAAAAATCAATTAATTCCTCAGACCAAAGAGAGAAGGCAGATTAAGAAATACATTTCTCTCACCTTTTCTATATCATACACAATGAGCCAGGCACTGTCACCTTTGTTGATAAAGCTCAATAAAAATGAATGTCTTTGTTCTTTAGAGCACAAAGAGCTCCCTTTTTAAACTTCATTGATTTCTGCTCCTTTGAGTCATCCAGCATAGAGCCATCTCATACTATGGTCTCTGAATCCATCCAGCTTTCACACCAGATGCCACGTCTGAAACACACTCATTGACCCTCTTTGATAAAATTCCTACTTCTGCCTCTAGAAGAGTCTATCTGGGCAAAGACAGCAAAACGTCAAACAGTACTAAGAGAGAAGGTACTTACAGTTCAGCTCCAGCTTTGTCCCTGGGCCAAAGGTGATCCACAGAATTAGCTTTACTGCTTTGCCCTCCACAGAATCCTCCACCTGCTGCCTAGCTCACTAGACCGGCTGATAGAAAAGGTCTGGCCACGGACAAGTTCTTTGCCTCAGTGAACAGATTTTCTGCTCCCTATTCATCTACTTTATTCTTTTTTTTTTTTTAATTGAAGGATTCTATTTTCTGTAGAACTGACTTCAACTCTCATTCCCAACACAAAAAACTACAAAATTTCACAGCTCCATAAGGAAAAAGGATTAGAAAAGTGCACTTACGTTTGAGCTCCAGCTTGGTGCTGGGACCAAAAGGATACCACAGTGAGGACTCCATCATCCTCCCCTCCACCAAAACCTGCTCTGAGGCCGGTCATGACAAACAGGTGGAGGCAGAGAAACTTCTGCTGTTTGTTCCTCCTGTTCTGCTCACAACCCTCTCCACTAGTCTGCTTTCTCAGCTTTTGATCATTTTTCTTCTACTTACTTTTGAGTCACCACGAATGATGACTTACACCACACATCACAAAGTTGCACAAATGATACTAAAATCTCACAGAAAATTGAGTAAAAAGGTACTTACATTTGATTTCCATTTTGGCCCCCCGGCCAAATGTGAATCACAGTGAATTCCTTTAAGTTCCCCATCTACAAATACCTCCCGGGAAAGGCAACCAAGACCCACTGTCCTCAATGAAGTTAGTCTGACTCAGAAATCTCTAAGACTAGCCTCCTGAGGAACCATTTCCCTCCCTGGCACCAAATCCTGGAATATAATTTATGACAAGCCTGACCTCCAGCGAACAAAGACACACAAAATTGAACAAAACAGCAAACCACAGAGACAGAGGCAGCGAAGAATGGATTCAAAGGCCACTTACGTGAGATGTCCAGCCGGGTCCCGGGCCCGAAAACAGCATAACTAGTATGACCTTCTAACTTCCCTCCTTTACAAAAACTGAGTTTCCCCTTTTGAGCTTGGGTAAGCTCTGCCCAGAACATGTTACGATGTACCCCAGAACATTTCTGAAGCTGACCAACTACTCTCCCTCCAGGACTGATTCTTGGTCTCAACAGAAAGACACAGTGCTTGCTCATGTTTGCCTGGAGGGTTCTTGAGCCTGGTTCCTCACAAGAGTCAGGTTATAGACCCCCACACAGAGCCTGCGATCACAAGACACAGACAACTAGAGAGGGAATCTGGTTTGGGTTTTACTCACGTTGGATTTCCAGCTTGGTCCCCGGTCCAAACGTCCACCACAGTGACAGCTCTTGGTTGTCTCACTGTACAAAAACCTTTTTCAGGGAAGGGGAAGGCAGCCCCACCTCATTACAAGAGGAGTTTCTGCCTTTCTGAACAGGTGTAGAAGCTCCATGGCTTCTCAGATGCTGGCTGAGTGTTTGCTTCCTACGGTGAGATCCTAGAAGACACAATATTGATGTATCTGTATTACTCTGGGTAGCCTGCATTCTGTCATAGCCCACCACTGTTGAAGTGCTTTGTTATGTATGCCTGTATGTAAGTATGTTTAAATGAATTCCAAAGAAGAATGAGTAAATTTGAAGTACTGCATGTGTAAACTTTCCCTTAGGAGAGCTTGCAAATGATAGACTTAGTGTAGTGAGGGAACTATCAGTGTTTTCCTACTAATGTTAAGAAATGACTTCTTCTCACTGAAATTCCTTGAATACATGATGTATTTTCAAAAAGACTAAGTGCATCTCACATGAAGACTCCCTCTAACTGACACAGAGTTAAATCTAGCTAGAATGGGACACCAAAATGAAGATAGAATAGAAAGGCAGCCTTGGTTGTCTGAGTTATGTTCACAGGTGAGGTGCAGTTCAGATCTCCAGGATCTGAACCAGGTGCTGCTGTCTTTGGAGTAGGCATGTAATCCTGAGTTGTCATGAGATTTCTAGGAAACTTCTTTAAGGTCGATGCCTCAGCCTGAGTTACAGTTCAAAATGAGTGGAAAATATCGTGGTAGCATTGAAATATCAAAAAGTGGAAAAATGGAAACACTGTGGATAAGTGATCTTAGCAGGGTTCCCCAGCTCTGTCACTTCATGAAATGCCATTCTGGATAGACCCCTGACACACTAGCCAAGCCTCTCAGTGGCTTCCATACCTGGCTCTGGAACACTTGTCTGGTGTTCCTCTTGAAGCCCGGATTCAGCAGGCCTTTCGTTTGTCTCCCAGTTCATCAGGCAGCTGTGGTAGAGTCCAGGACAGGAGATTGTTTTTGCTCCAGCTTGGTTCCTCCTTAGGATCATGGCTCTGTCTTTTCTTTCTTTCTTTCTTTCTTTCTTTCTTTCTTTCTTTCTTTCTTTCTTTCTTTCTTTCTTTCTTTCTTTCTTTCTTTCTTTCTTTCTTTCTTTCTTTCTTTCTTTCTTTCTTTCTTTCTTTCTTTCGTCCTTCCTTCCTTCCTTCCTTCCTTCCTTCCTTCCTTCCTTCCTTCCTTCCTTCCTTCCTTTCTTTCTTTTTTCTTTTTTCTTCATGGAAGCAGAGATCCCAAAAGGCAGATGGGTAGTTCTTGATCCACATCTAGCTGTGCTTAAGTTAGCACCTGGTTGATTGGTTTTCTGATTGGAGTAGCATGCATGGATATCCATCCTGGATCCCAGGGTGAATGGTGTGGTGGGCCCCAGTGGCTCACTGAGAAGAGGGAGACAGAAGGAGTCCCTTGAGGAAGAATTGGAGTTTTGTGTCTGTTGCTTCCCTCTCTGAAGAAAGATCTATTGGAAGAAACAAAGTCCTGAGCTGTGTCAAATGCATGTGTGCCATAGGTACCACCCATCAGTCTACTGAATTGGACCAGGGAGTTTTTCTCCCAATAGGAGTCCTGCCTCCTTGTTTTCATTCTGCCTTTCTCTCCTATTCATTACATCTTCCTTACCATGGCTATTTCCTCTGAGCACAACTGTGTCTGCTCCTTCCAGTAACTTTTGGATACAGCTGGACTGAAACCTGACACTGTGTGGATTAGACAGTGTTGGCTCCTTTGGGAATGTTTTTATGAGTGGATGTGATTTGCTGAAAAGCTATGCAGTGCCTGGGGAAGGGGGGTCTGCTTGTTTCTATTGAAGTCAGCCGTGGACTCTCTACATTCCCTGATTCTGTTTTGCTTATGCTTTCTAAACGTCCAGGCTTTTTGCTCTCTTGAATGGACTGCCAATTGCCTATTTTGTAATCCTTTTAAATGACATATTTTGTTCCCAGGCAACATGCATGTGTACATATGGTCAGCATCCTGGTTTTTATTTTTCCTGAAGAAAATATAGCATACGGCCACTCTCCTAGGACACCTGCACAACCCTGACAGCCCATTCACTTTGGGATTCTGCTTTCTTTCTCTTTTGATATAATGTTGTCATTCCCAATGGCAGTACTCAGAATGCACAGTCTGAATATGGTTCTGGGACAATATTGGTTGTTGGTCTAAGAAAGATTCCATTCAGAAGTCCCTACTTGTAGGCCCAGTGTGGTGACCTAGTAGCTCAATCCTTGTCTTGCATGCATCAAGATCCCATATGGGTATCGGTTGTGACCTGACTGTTGCACTTCCCATCCAGCTCGCTGCTTGTGGTTTGGAAATGAGTGGAGAATGATCCAAAACATTTGGATCCTTCATCCACATGGGAGGCCTGGAAGTAGCTCCAGGTCTTTTGCTTTGGATAGGCTCAGCTCTGGACGTTGTGGCCTCTTGAGGTTGTGAACCAGTAGATGGAATATCTTTTCTCTGTCTCTCCTTTCTGTATATCTGTTTTTTCAGTAAAAATAAAAAATATTTTAAAAAGTCTATACTTGTTTTGGACAAGAGAAAGAACTTTCTCTGTGCCTTCAATTTGCACTTTGATTATTTTTGTGGTGGTTCTGTAGGACCATTGTTGCCTGGAGCTGAAGCAGCAAACTGGTTACTGCCTTGCTGAAACCTTCCCTGCCTCAGACATGTCCCCACATGCCTGCAGATGGACCAACGCCATGCTGTGGGCACTTCTGTCTCACCTGTGCTCCTTCCTGAATGTGTACATCTGTCTCACCTGTCAGTATCCTTCACTTCCTGCTGACGTTTACCTCCAGCTTGTGCTTGGATTCCTTCTTTCACTGGGGATGAGAGCTTGGATTAATGGACTGACTTATATATAACATGTGAAATATAACATGTATAATAGAGGTAGGGATTTGGAGTAGTTGTAAAAATGTTACTTAAGATGCTCACAGCCCATTTTAACTTGTCTGGCTTCTTGTCCCAGCCTTGGCTGTCCATTTCAGAGTGTCTGGGTTCGTGTCCCGGCCCCGGCCCCGGCTTTCCATTGCAGAACTCCTGGGAAGCAGCAGGTGATGGATCCAGCAGTTGGGCCCCTGCCACACACGGGAGGAAGGATTGAGTTCCTGGTTCCTTTTGGCCTGGCCAGTCCTAATAATGGTGGGTATCTTGAGTGCAAGCCAGTGAATGGGACTTCTCTGCATGTCCGTTTCTCTTCTTAAAAATACATAAAAAGGTGGGTCTCAGGACGGGGCGTCTCATGCCTGGATCCCGGACGGCCGCCATGGGCACATGGTGAGCCGTTCTCCCCGGGCCTGCTGGGTTTCGGGGGCCGCTTCCTTCGGGGTGAGTAGACCGAGGGGGGGAGGCCTCCGGGACTGGGCAGGTCCGGGGCCCACCCGCCGCCTTCATGGGGCGGTGAATGGGATTTGGGAGGGGCGCGACCTTGGGCCTGGGTTATTTAAACCTCCAGCAGCCTCCTGGCAGCTGGTGGGTCTCAGGACGGGGCGTCTCATGCCTGGATCCCGGACGGCCGCCATGGGCACATGGTGAGCCGTTTCCGGGCGGCCAGTGCGCCATTGGTGCCAGGCTCCGCCTGCTGGCCGCCCGGCCCGGGAGCTCTGGGGATTTGGTTCTTTGAGTTGCTGCTTAATTAGCTCCAGGTTGAACCCATTGTTCTTCTTGGACCTGAAACAGGCAGTAACTCTTCCTTAGCAAAACTTGTAATCACTAATAATGCTGAGCACCAAATACCAGTCATGCAGAAGCTATGGCTTGGGGCTTGTCCTGCAAAAGTAGCTCCAACAGCTGGCCAAAGCGTCAACTGGTAATGGAACAGAGTAGATTAGGCACGACTGAGCAAACCTTAGCCCACAAGTAAAACTAGAAACCAGGAGGGAGCAGAGGTCATGCCGAGCTAGGCTCTTGTACCTGCTGGTCTGTGGGAGCCTGGGACGCTAAGCCACAGTGTCTAAGGCAGAGTTCGGGACAGGGGAGGGGCTGTGCCAAGCTGAGTCAGAGCATCCATTGGCAGGCATGTGATCTATGGCTGGGAACAGACCCGGTTGGGGAGCAAAGGGGACAACCCTAGCTGGGCTGAGGTTCCCACCAAGAGGCGCGTGGCCTGGAAGGGGGCTGCGTTCTGATCTGGAAACAGTTGTAGTCTCCCTTGACACAAGGGTGGACTGGGATTGAATGCACCGAACTGGGCCGGACCCCGACTCCCCCTGGTGTTCTGGAGGACCAGGGCAGATGTGGGATGGACTAGGCAGGGTCTCAAACCCCTACTGAGCCATGTGTGAGCCATACGTGGGTATGGGCAAACCATGTCTGGGCTGGAACATCCAACAGCAAGAACCAGATTGGGTTGAAGGCCAGTCAGGAAAAGCCACAGTTCCTGCTATGACAGGAGGTGGACTGAGTAGGGTTGGCTCATGGACCCACTGGTAAGCGTGAAACCTGGCATTGGGAGAGGTTCTGATGGAGGAGCCTGGGCAACTCCTCTGGCAGGGCACAGACCCAGCAGGTAAACGCAAGAAACATGATAGGAAACAGCCCAGAAAAAGCCATGGAAAACTACCCACTGGCATACAATTGGCAGACGTGGGGGCAAGACCAGGCTGAATCTGTCCACGTCATCCACTGGCAAATCCAGGCACTAGTGTGGGTCGACCCAGGTTCGGTCGCAACAAAGACTAGTGCACATTATGGAATGCCGAGGTGAGGTTGCCTGTACCGGAAGGGACTGCAGCGCCCAACCAGCCGGAGAACAAGAAAGGAAGTGGGCAGAGCTGGCAGGGGAATAAGGGAGGGTTCCTTTGCTGGACAGCTACTTCCACAGGAGAGCGTGGGCTGGGATGGGGGCAGACCAGACTAGGCAGAGCTACCACACCTGTGCGCCTCATGTGGACTAGATCAGGGAAAGGCCAGGCTGGGCGGATTATTCCTACTGGTGCAAACAAAATTAAAGTGGGTGAGGTTTGTTTGGGCAGCATCAACTGGAATCTGGGAGTGGGAGAGGCCTGGGAGGGAAATAGTGGGCTCATCCCTCTTGGGTTACCACTTCCATGGGAGGACATAAAACTAAGACAGCGGCTGGGGTGGAATGGGATGTGGGACAGACTGGATTACTGCTACACTTACTGGCAAACCAGGGTAGGGGGTGGGCCTGGTTGGGGTTATTGTGGGTCGCTCCAACCTAGGCTACAGCTCCTGCTGGTTTATGTGAGGGCCAAGTATGTGCTGGGCAGAACCAGGCTGGACTGCAACACCCATTGGTTCCAGTGGAAGTCGGGAGTGAAAACAGAACCAACCCAGGAATTGCAACCACCAGCTGATTGGAGCGATGGACGGTGCCAGGCCCTGTACTTGTTAGCACATACAAGAAGTTTCTTTGGAGATCTTCCTAATCTAAATGCTGGACTCAGAACCCTAACGAAGAAAAGAGAGAAGACAGAACAGGTCAACCAACCATCTCAGCTATGATGGACTATGTCAATCAGTGGAGTTTTCAAAGATCTCATAGTGCTTGGAGTGGCAAGATTGACAGTGATTCATAACTGTGGCAATATCAAGACCACTTGAGCAAGAACCTCAGAGCATGCCCTATATCCGGGACCTGGGGAGGGTGGGAAATTGGGTGGGCTTCTCCCTTAAATACCCCCCTTTGAATATGAAGCTAACAATATGGAAAACATACTAGTATTATCCACTTTCCTGTAGCCCTTGAACCTTCTTACCCTAATTAACTATGTAAAGAATGTCAAAATAAAATTTATTAATAAGAAAAAAAAATACATAAAAAGTTTAAGTTTATAACTGGATTGAGATTATTTTTGAAACAGGGAGGCTTTTGAGCAGTATATAAACCTGGCCAGCAGAGGGTACTCATTCCTCATAAATAAAAGTTAAACTAACTTCCTCCTGCCTACTATACATAAGAGTGTTTAGACTATTTATTATTTTTGCTTTCAACCATAACACATATTTTACTTTAAGATTTATTTGTTTTATTTGAAATTCCGAGTTACACAGATAGAGAGGGAGAAACAGAGAGAGGTTCTATTTTCTGGTTTACTCCCTAAATAGCCGTAATGGCCAGAGCTGGACTAGTTGGAAGCTAGGAGCTAGGAGCTTCTTTTGGGTCTCCCACATAGGTGGAGGGTCCCAAAGCTTTGGGTCGTCCTCTGCTGCTTTCCCAGGCCATAGCAGGGAACTGGATCAGCTGGGACTAGAACTAGCACTCATATGGGATGCTGGCATTACAGGTGGAGGATTAGTTTATTAGGTCACCATACCGACCCCTGGACTATTTATTTACAATCAGGCCTAAAAGATTTTTTATATTTGTAAGTAATGTAAACTTCACATTTGTAAACTAAAAAGTCATCGCTAAAACACTGTCTTGGCTCTGGGAGGTCGTTCTCTCTAGGTGCAGCTCCTACCTTGGAGGTCACTCCTATCTCCTGTGCTGGTTCCTTCTCATCCCTTTGTTGTCTGTTAGGTCTGCTATGGGTCAGTCAGTCCTCTTCATCTGTTATACCCTTTGTCTAGTGATCTCACTACATCCCAGGCCAGAGGACTCCCCTGAGTCTCAGAACTGCACCTGTCCATCGCCTAAGGGACATTTGGGGGCATTTGGGGTCTAGCAACATTCCCAAAATCTCATGTGTCTGCTTTTTGCCCATCTTCTGAGATGGCTTTCTTTGGCTTTCCTCGTCTGGGATGATGTCATTCCTCATTTTTCCAGCTGTTCGATTCCAAGCGCTGGCATGAGCCCTTGCTTCCCTGTATGTCAGTGAGATTTCCTTGTTCCACCTGATGCTGTGGCCAGAGCCTGATCACCTTATGCGCAGTCACATCTGGGACTGTTGGTGAAGTGATCAAGAACGCAGGCATGTGCTGACTTGGATGTTAAGTTGAGGAGGGCAGAAGGTGGGAGGAGGTGTTTGTTTTGGAAGATGTCTCAAAGTCCAAGAAGAATGTGGTAGGCACCAAGCGACTCTTTAATGAAAGCCTTCAGGTTTTTTCCCTTCTATGCTGCATTGACAGTGTTTGTGTGTATGCGGGTTACTTTAGGCTTTTTCTTTAGACTAAGGGACAAATTTATCTTATTAATGTTTATTAAAATGTCAGGAGAATACGTGGAGTGCCATATTTAATCCTAGAACTATTAGAATGTAATCACTTGGTTACATACAGAAAGCTTAGAAACAGGATCCCTGTGGAGAGTGAACTTTAATTGATCTTGGTGAGTATAATAGGTAAGAAGAACTCAATTCATGCATAAATCCCTCAGCCAATCACCATGTGAGAAGTTCCCTGAAGAGATGACCAATGTTTTTCCTGGTAGTTTTCCTACATTTTGCAGGAAATCTGGAACCTGCCCTTTGTGCTTCACCTGATTAATGATTCTCTTTCAGTTTATACCTGTCTGCAGTCTGTACCGCTATCTTGGAAAATCCATGTGTATTCCATCTTGAAAGGTACTGTTTCTTATGTCTGATCCTGGGTGGCTATTTGCTAGCAGGTTCCCTTAAAAACCAGATGTCAGGTGGATGCAGGAGTTTGTGATGTGGCTTCACGCCCATGGTCTGGTCACTTATGCTTCAGTGATACCCACCTCCTCCCTGGTGCTCATGTTCCTTGGTACAGAGATGGTGACTTCATTGCTTCACTCTAGTGATGCAGACTCGGTGGGTGGTACAAAGATTAAGATTTGAGATATAGATGTGCAGATCTGGGTCCAAGTCTATTGGAATCCAAGATCTTTCTCTGTCTTACTGTCACTACTCTGACAAAGTGGAAACTCATGTGGAGAGGGAACAAGTGAGAGCTTGCACTTCCACCTTGACTTCAAAAGAATAGCAGAGGAATGAGGCAAGTTCAGTGCATGATGTGGCCCCTGAGCAGAGAAGCAGGACCCTCCTCGAAGTCGATGGGTTCATGAATGGCTCTTTCCCCGGGCTAGCTCCTCGCCTGTTCTCCATGTACCAGGTTCCAGTGACGGTCCACCTGAGCCCAGTGTGGATAGTGCAGCTCAGAGAAACTCACCAGGACTCTCCCTTCTTGTTCCTTTGTCTTTTTTCAGAGAAATTTTCTAGGTGTAAAGTCATCTAAATGGCCTTATGGATGCTAATCCAGGCACCTAAAAATGAATTGAAAGACTGATGATAGTTGCATTTATGTCATTTCACATCAGCAGTCAGAACTTCAAGCTGATGAACTTCAGGAAATCACAGAAAATCGCAAAAAAAAATTGTATTACAGTGGTTCTCATGTCAAGAAATAGGCAGTGCATGTCAACTTTGCCATAAGAACCCTCTGCTTTCTTATGGTGCATTTATCTGCAGTAAAGTACATCTTGTTTTTCAGATTCTAGCAGTGTCTGAGTGTCAATACATGGCTCCTTTGCATACATATATCCCTCTTATTCTCTTTTCAAAATAGAATAAATGATACAATAACACACTCTGGAATATATAATGCTACTTAAAGCATCAGAACAATTTGAAGCCAGGCTGAGTAATTCACATGTTTACCCTGTAATATGGTACAGCAATACCCTAACAGTGAGCTGATTTCATGTAAAATGAAACAAAGTCATGAAATATAGGTAGATGATGCCATCTTGTCTTTGGGTTTATTTGGAGTTTGTCAAGTGCCCTTCATATGCCTCATGTCACATAATGTGTGTCAGAGAGGATATTGTTCTCTGTAGGTAAATTAGTGCAGCCCAAGGTGCCTGGAGACACTTCCCCTGTGCTTAGTTATGAGATGAGCTAGGCTCTTCTGCTTTGCACAGCAATATCACTTCGCCTGCTGATTTGCTTGTTCCCTGGGAATAGCCCACTGCCCTGCACACTTATGAACAGGTGCTCTCACCCTGCGCAGGAGTCGGTGCTTGTCAGGACACAGCATGGACATGAGGGCTCCTGCTCAGCTCCTGGGGCTCCTGCTGCTCTGTTCCCAGGTGAGGAAAGGCAACTGCATGGATTGTCTCAGCAGGAACTGAACTCAACCAGTGTGGTCAGTGCTGACTGAATTTTCCTGTTTCTTCTGTATGGACATGCTGATGAGAGTGGATGATTGTGTTTGTGTTTCTCTTCTCAGGTGCCAGATGTGACGCCACAGTGACCCAGAGTCCCTCCGTGGTGTCTGCACCCATGGAAAGCACAGTCACCATCAATTGCCAGTCAAGTCAGAGTGTTCTTAACAATGAATTAGCCTGGTATCAGCAGAAACCTGGGCAACGTCCAAAGCAGCTGATCTATGATGCATCCAAATTAGCATCTGGGGTCCCTGACAGGTTCAAGGGTAGTGGATCTGGGACATCATTCACTCTCACCATCAGCGGGGTGCAGGCTGTGGATGCAGAAATGTACTAGCGCATAGCCAATTTTGATAGTAGTGCTAACACAGTGATACAAGCCTGAACAAAACCACCCGGAAATGCATAAGTGCATAAGTGCCTCAGCTCCCTGTCCTGAGAATTGTATCTACTAAGAGCCATTCTTAGATGCAGTCAGTGGTCCATGGTTCCTAGAAGGTAGTAAGAAAGTCCCCTAGGAATACTTTGTAGCTTCCCTCTCTTTCGTTAAACTTGGTACCTGTAGCACTGATATGGCCATGTTTTTACTGGTTTAAAAAAAGAAGTGTTAATGCCTGTGTCTCAATTTTACAACATTCCTTTGGATTCATACAGTAAACAGTAAGCATGATGGATAGTTCAAGCAGAATCATTAAACAGAGTTTATTAGAATCCAAGTTACAGACTTCAGTTTTAGGAATGTGGGGATCCTAGATGATAATTGTAGAAACATGGGACCCTGTGCTTTCTCCGTATTCAATGCCAGGAGAATGAAAGCCACAGGGCACCTATTGAGAGTAGCTAAGAATGAGAAAGAGATGTCATTACCCCGGGAAGTGTGATTCTCTGCCTTGCAAAGGACCGGGACAGATTCAAAGATGGAGTTTATAGTTAAATCCAGCAAGATCTCCTGATGCAAACTGTATAATGACTGCACAATTTCAAATCAATTTGTAAGCCACAGTAACCTGTCACAAAATACATGTGACTGTGAGCATGTAATTTTAAAACTGGAAACATACTGGAGTACTACAGAAAGTTCATGCAAAGTAGATTTCATGGACAATCCTGTTTCGCTGCAAAGAGAAGTTGGAAATCATGCTTTAGTTGATTAAGTTGATTATGTGGATTTCCTTCTAAGTTTATGTTAATATCATATCAGTGTATGGAGTGTATGAATATTAATGAGTAGAAAAGTTAGTGTCTGCATGTTGGCATCTCCAGTCTTTTGATGTGTTATGCATATTTGAAGATCCTCTTGGTCCAGTAAATGCACACCACTTGTGTTATTTTCCTCAGGTCAAAGCCCCTTTCAAAAAAATATGTCACTGTACATGTGTGAATCACTCTGATACCATTCCTTTTGCCAATCACTTTATTTTTAATAATACTTTTGTGGTACCGTAGTGGTGGCATAGCAAACTCTTCCTCTTAGCTGGGTTTTTATCCCGGCTGCTCCACCTCTGATCCTGCTTTGGCTACTGCACCCATATATGAGATCCAGAAGAAACACCTGGCCCCCAACTTCAGATCAGCCCATCTCTGGCCATTGTGGTCATTTGGGAAGTGAATCTGTAGGTGAAAAATGTCTTTAGCTATCCCTCTCTCTGTGTTACTCTGATTCTGAAACACAACAAATAAATGTTTAAAAAATCTTTTTTTTACTTTAAAATGCACCTATACAAAGGGAACTCATTTCATATATTTCATATAGATGTTTTGAGAGTGTTGTGATCCTTTCCACTCTACCTGCCCATCCACCATCTGTCCTTCTTTTGTTATTTTCCTTTTAATCTTTATGGCGACATACTTTGAATTTACTTTATATTTCAAGATTATCCATCCTCTAAATAAAATATTCAACAAGTGGAGAGGAAAAAACCCGCAGTTCCTCAGGAGGGTAGACCAGGATTATTGAGTCTCAAGTCCTCTCTAATTCCCCATGCACTACCAGACCTAAGGGGTAATGGCTCCCCCTGGAGGTCATTGGGGGAAATCATGTCAGCTGTCAATCTGGTAGAGCAGTCTGTATCCCAAATCAGGCAGAGCATTCTCATAGAATTGCATCAATAACAGTATCATTGGCTGTAAACAAATAAGAGTATCACAGTATCTCTTAGATGTAGAATATCTTGAAAAACCAATTAGAACCCTTTATCTTTCGTTTTTGCTCACAGCACAGATAATAAAGACAACTCATGTGCTGTCTCTGCTCCTACTCTGCTCCTCTGGAGCAATGCCATTGCAAGGGCCAGCGGGCAGTGTGTGTCCTCATCCACCTAGTGCATCCTCCTGTGGCGGGCTGGAGAAGGGAGGGGCAGAGGCAGGAGGAATGGATCAACGCAAACACTTGTGCTTCCTGGAAATAAACTGAGGTGCAGGCTCATCAATGGTCTGAGATCCAAACTGTTCTCTCAGTAAGGAACAGTTTTTAAAATTTCTCTTTTTGTATATGAAATCATCTGACCTGCAAGTCAGAGACAGGAATCAGTGCCCTAACTCCAGATACCCACCCCCTCAAAAAAGGAGCCCAGCTTTTATAGATATCTTTTATTGTGTTTCATATTTATTTCTTGAGAAAATTTTCTTCCTTGCTGTTCCTCTTATTTTTAAAAACAAATTTATTAATATTAAAGACCAAGCATTATAGAGATGGAAAGACAGAAGTTTATTTCCCATGACTGTGACAGCTGGAGCTGGGCCAGTACAAGCCAGACTGGACCCATTCCGGTCCCCAAGTGTGTGACAGAGGCCCAAGTAGTTGGCTAACCATCTTCTGCTCTGATCACATTAGCAATTATCCAGATCCAATCTCAGGTGCCAGATGTGCTATTCAGCTGATGCAGTCTCTATCCATTGTCTGGAAATGTGGGAGGCACAGTCACCACCAATTGCCATACAAGTCAGAGCATTGGCAGTAGTCTAGACCAGTATCAGCAGAAACCATGGCAATCTCCTAAGCCTCTGATCTATGATGCATCCACGATGGGATCCCTTCGAGGCTCAAGGGCAGTGGATCTGGGACATCATTCACTCTCACCATCAGTGCTGTGCAGCCTGAAGATGTAGCCAGTTATTACAGTTTCCAGTATAACAGTTACCCTCTCACAGTAATAAAAACTCAACCATAGAGCCCACCTAGAGGAGCAGAAGTGCATGTCTGAGCTGCCCTGACTGCTTTTCCTGGAGACTCCATCTGCTGAGAGTGGCTCTAAGCTACAGCCAGGCTTGACAGACCCTGGAAGGTTTGTAGAAGAGGCATGGGGTCTCATTTGAAGCCACCACTCCTTCCAACTCATTGATGATGGCAGCACAGATATGACTGTATCTACACTGATTTAAAGCAAAAAATTGAGGGCTCCATGTGACAGCATCCTTTTAGATTCGTGCTGCACACACATAAGCATTACAGATATTCCAGGCAGAAGTGGTTTAATACAGTTCCTTAGAATCTAAGCTGTAGTTCTATCGCACTTGGATAAGGGGATTGGAGACAGTGTGCGCCTGTGTCATGGAAGGAACAGTCAGCTGACACTGTGGTCCTCAGTCATGGAGCTGATGCTCTCAGCTGGCTGCAGCACTTACAGGAGGTTCCCCAGTCCTCATATTGTCCATGGGTCAGCCTGAAGGTGAAGAATGGTACAGAGTTCTCTTCTCCTGACTTTCACATCTCAGTGCACTCAGGTTGTTTGTTCTATGACTCATCGTAATGAAGTGTGGAAATTAGGGATATTAACACAGATGATATTTATTTATTTGATAAATATTTATCATAAATAAATCAATCTGGGATTTCCTTTCCTTACCTCCCCAAATCCCAAACCCCGCTGATTTCCTCTATATTATCACAATAGTTTGTCCATCAGAAACAGTCATAAGTCCATTATTCTTCTACTTACGTAATCCTGACATTGCAGGTATGGACAATGGTACAGAGTCCAGCATCCTATTGCTATGACATGTATTACAGTTTCATTGGCAATCCATCTCTGATTTGGAAGTAGAGATCTTCACATCTTGAAATGATATTCTGTATTGCACTGTTCCTCTAGATTTTATATGGACATGCGTGTTTACTAATATGTATTGATCTTATATTTTTGCATATACATCAGAAAGAACATATGTCTTTGGGCACAGAGTTGTAGCCTAGTGGCTAAAGTCCTCGTCTTCCATGTGAGGGGATCCCATACAGGTGCTGGTTCGTATCCTCGCTGCTCCACTTACCTTCCAGCGCCCTGCTTGTGGCCTGGGAAGGCAGTCAAGAATGAGCCAAAGCCTTAGGACCCTGTACCCTTATGAGAGACTCAGAAGAAACTCCTGGCTCCTGGGTTCAGGTTGGCTCAGTTCCAGCAGGTGCACCCACTTGGTGAGTAAACCAGCAGATGGAAAAGCTTTATCTCTCCTTTTTTAAAATTTGACTTTCCGGGCCCGGCGCGGTGGCGCAAGTGGTTAAAGGTCCTCGCCTTGCACGCCCGGGATCCCATATGGGCGCCGGTTCTAATCCCGGCAGCCCCGCTTCCCTTCCAGCTCCCTGCCTGTGGCCCGGGAAGGCAGTCGAGGACGGCCCAAAGCTTTGGGAACCTGCACCCGCGTGGGAGACCCGGAAGAGGCTCCTGGCTTTGGATCGGCATAGTATCGGCCCGTTGCGCTCACTTGGGGAGTGTATCATCGGATGGAAGATCTTCCTCTCTGTCTCTCCTCTCTGTATATCCGCCTTTCCAATGAAAAAATAATAAAAATAAATCTTTAAAAAAAATTAAAAAAAAATTTGACTTTCCAACAAAAATTAATAAATCTTTAAAAAATATTTAAAATTTTTATTGTACTTGTTAGTCAATGTTATAGGAAGAAGAAGCGTCAGAGAGATTTCACTGTCATTACCATCAGTCTCCTGGCCAAGAACAGGAGCAGCATGAGAGCATGTGGGCAGTGTGAGAGCCGTCCTCAATCAGGGATTCAGCCTCCAACACAAATCTCCTCTTGAGGCCATGGGTGAGTGAGCTCCTACTGTCGCAGCTGCTTCCTTCCTGCTCTACTTTGTCCCTCCTTTGTCTGTAGAGCATACCACATCTCCTGAATGGAGCAGTCTGTCCTGCATCCTTTGCATGAGGAAGCCAGGTCATAAAGACCCTGTAAGAGTCTGTCATGACCCTTTCTCTGCTTCATTCAGAGCTTTGCCTCTGAATAGAGGCAACTGCCTCTCCCATGTGTCTGCTGACACTGAACCTTCCCGTTTCCTTCCTTGGCTGACTCACCTGCTTCTCTCTCTCACTCCCTCTCTTCCTCCCTCCCTTGCTCCCTCTGGGCACATCACCAGATTTAATCCTCAGCAGTAGGTTTCCAAGCATTTCTTCACTTACTCATCTGCCCTCCAATCAGTCTCTTCTCCCTCTCTCCTGATTTGACTCTGCATGTTTTAACTGGTGCTCTTGGTTTCAGAAATGGAAACACAGTTCAGGTCCTGGAAATGTTGCTTTAAACGTGAAAAGACTTAAAAATTGTGCTCTGAAGAGTATTATGAATTAGTCAGCTGAAAGTAATATAATATAATATAATATAATATAATATAATATAATATAATATAATATAATATAATTCTTCTTGTAATAGAAAGGTGAGCCTAGATCAGAGAGGAGGAAGAAGGTTGTTGGAGGGAGGGAAGAGAGGAGGCACAGAGCAGGACATGTGGGTCATCCTGAAACTGCAAGGACAAGGACTTGGATCCTCCCCTCTGGAGCTGCCAGAAGGAGCACAGCCCTGCGTCCTGAACTGGCCCTGTGAAAGACCTCCTTGATTCCACCCCAGCACGATCTCTGACCTCCTGATCTGGGATGACAGCACAGTGTGCAGATTTACATAAAAGTACAATAATATATAAATAATGTTTTTCAGCTAATACAAATAATTTCTGTTACCTCCCTCATTAATTGTCTTAACTCTGAGATACTCAAATGTCACTTTGTCCTCATTTGGTGTCAGTTTGGCAGAATTAGACAACAGCTGATTATAAGGTGGGAACACAAAATCCTCTCAGAGGGAAAATCCTTTCAGTGAATTGTGGTAGTGACTTCTTGTTAACCCAGTTGTGTGAAAGCCAAGGGCTCAGCTAACAGACTGTGTGTGGAGGAAGAGGTTCTGATTTGTTGGCTTCTCTGTTTCCATATTGGGAGGAGAAAATAAGATTACAGAGACTGGAAGAGTACAGAGCTGTGTCCAAGAGATTAGAATGGACGGAGCAGATGAGAAAGACTCAGGGACACGAGATACTGCTTTCCTTACAAATCTGAAATGTGGTCAGCTGCAGTCTCTGAAGGCTTCGAGACAGTTGTATGTGACAGGAATAATACAGAGAGGGCTGGTCAAAGATCTGGATCAACATGGATTCAAGTAAGTCAGTGTGAACCCTGGATTTCACATCACCCTGGTTTTTTGTGTCCTGTCTCTAATATAGAGTCTCAAATATGGAGTCAAAATGGATATGTGGAGGAAAATATTTAAACATATTGGCCTGGGTTAAAATTCTAGACCTCCACCGGAGTGCAAGGTATGTCTTAGGGGAAATAACCCACATGCCATAAGATTTGAATGTCAGAAGACAAATTCTGTATCATTGATGCAGAATAATGAAGGATTTGGGAACCACCAGCTCCGTGGCTGAGGATTACAGACCTAACAGCCTGATTAAAGCACTCAGGAAGAGCACAGATGCTATGTTGCTACTATCACTGTGTCTGATCCACGTATTCCTAGAACATTTAAGTATAACTTGGATTCTTCATAATGCTAACCTTTAAATGTATGAATCCAAAAATGGTTGTAACATTGAAATCTCAGGCAAACACATCTTCCCTTTAATTCAGAAGAAACCTGGACATATCAGTGCTGCAGGTGTTAAGTAGAAGAAAAGAGAAGGAGGCTATAAAAGGAGTTCTGGGGACCTTTCTAACTACCTTGCAGGGACCATAGAAGACTTACGGCATGATAGAATGACTCTTACAAGATAGAGGCCCCAGAAGAGCAGCTAGGGTAGCCCAGACTCACAATTCTGCTTTCCTGGGATGTTTTGTTCAGGCTTGCATCACTGAGTGAGTGTTATCACTATAATACCCAGCACAGTAGTAGATTCCAACATCCTCAGCCTGCACCCCGCTGATGGTGAGAGTGAATGATGTCCCAGATCCACTGCCCTTGAACCTCGAGGGGACCCCAGATGCTAAAGTGGATGCCATATAGATCAGGGGCTTTGGAGGTTGCCCTGGTTTCTGCTGATACCAGGCTAGATTATTGTTGCTAGCAACACTCAGACTTGACTGACAATTGATGGTGGCTGTGCCTTCCACAGATGCGGACACCACAGATGGACTCTGGGTCACCACGGCACATCTGGCACCTGAGAAGAGAAACACAAACATAAACATCCACTCTCATCAGCAAGTCCATACAGAAGAAACAGGAAGACTCAGTCAGCACTGACTACACTAGTGCCGACACAACTCCTGCTGTTGTCCTTCCTCACCTGGGAGCCAGAGCAGCAGGAGGCCCAGGAGCTGAGCAGGGGCCCTCATGTCCATGCTGTGTCCTGACTGGCACTGACTCCTGCACAGGCTGTGAGCACCTCCTCATAAGTGTGCAAGGTAGTGGGCTGAACCCAGTGACAGGCAAATCATCAGGCGAAGTGATATCACTGTGCAAAGCAGAAGAGCCCAGCTCATCTCGTAAGTGAGCACAGGGTAAGTGTCTTCAGACACCCAGGTCACCCCCTGGTTGCACTAATTTACCTGCAGAGAACATGGTCCTCTCTGACACACATTATGGTGTATGAGGCATTTTAGGGTCAATTGACAAACTCCGAATAAACCAAAGGACAAGAATGTGTCACCCATTTGTACTTTGTGCTTTTTTTTTCATCTTACAGGAAATCTAATTCTTGATGGAGAATGTGCAGTACCCTTTTGTAGAGTAATGGTATCAATCCCTCAGCCTGTCCTCAGATTCTTCTCATGGTTTATTAATTTTTAATACATGTCTGTGAGACTGAAATTATTTTATTTAGCATATTTAGAAAAGAGGAAGACAGGGATTCATACATTTAGGAGCCAATGTAAAATCATACTCAGACACTGTTAGAGTCTGAATAGTAAGGAGCGGTTTACTGTAGAGAGATGCAGCACAACATAGTAGTGGGCTGTTTTGCTCTGAGTAAAAATGGGCTATATCTTTCTTGCCATGAGTGTCTTTGCAATAGTAGTTTCTGCCATTGGCTATTATTTCCTGAACTTCATCAGCATGAAACTCTAACTACTGATGTGAAAATCAACGTACACCACTATCATCAGTGTTCGCATTCATCTGTAGGTACCTGTATTAGGATCCACAAGATCCGTTTGATAAGGGTACACCCAGAACAGTTCTTTTTGAAAATGCAAAGCAGCCCCATGGGATTCTCTAAGCTTCAATTCCTACCACTGGGACTCTGATCAAGACAAAAAGATACAGATCATTTACTCCAGAGGAAGTTGTCCTGTGAGAACACTCAGGTTGTACTGGGGCGGATCCACATGGTGCGCGGTGGACCTTGCCTGTGGACAGCCAGTGTGGGAGCGGGTCACCTGTGGACAGCTAGTGTGGGAGCGGGTCACCTGAAAGGCCACCAGCAACAGTTTTGGATGACTGCACCTCTGTCCAACCTCAGGGCAGCAATCTGATGAGAAAGCTTGAAGCAGAACCAGCCAGGAAAACAGAGCCCAAACTCCTGGCTCACAGAAATGGTGTGAGACAATCATACTGTTCATACTTTAAGCTGCTGAATTTGAGGAGAGCTTGCTACACAAAAATACAGAAATAGTGCATGTTCAGAAAACACATTAATTTCAAGGGCAAAAAGGAGCATTTCATCTAGACAGAGCTGTTTCTAAAGGCATGGCTAGGGCTAACAGGGGACAGGGAATATCAGCAATAACTAGAGGCTCCTTGGCGGATCTGGCATGGAATGTGGCAGGAAGCTGAGCTGGGAGGGAGAAAACCTTGAAAGAATTCAGTGACAGAGTGTTCAAATGGGGAAGACAAATCATTTAGCTAGGAGCATACACTAGTGCTGCCAGATAGAGCCCCTCCTTATAAATTCCACTCCTCCACTTCATTTTTCCTCTTTTTCCCCCTTCTTGTATGTCACTCCAGGCTACTATGAAATCACACAGAGGAAGCTTGGCTGGACACAACAACAGCCACAAGAACCACAGAGGAGCTTGTCAAGGTCTGAGATTGTGCAAGCCCTGGAACCTGGTCACGGGTGGAACACTGTCAGGAAAGCAAGTCCTGAACTGTGAGAAGAGCAATGGGACATTTCACACATGGAAAAGCAGACTGTGGCCTTTCCTGTGTTCCACAGGCAGACGTTCTTGGCAGGAAATCCTGTGCCTATGCCACTACTGCATTCATTACATTTTATGCAACAGTGGCAGGTTTGCTCTCATGAACTTGAGGCAATGACACCACCTGGCAGAAAGCGGTATTGTGGAGGACTTCACATCCACAGTCAGCAGCAGCCCGTTTCCTTTCTGAGCATGAGTCCTCTAGTTTGAATTATGGTGCATCTTTCTGCAGTGAATTCCTTTACATTGTTCGGATTTCATTAGACTTAGTGCCATCTCAATTTGGCCTCTGAGTATATTTGTGGTCCTCTATACACTCTTTTTTTAGTTGAATAATTGAAATACTTTTGCTCTTCTAGAAATATACAAGTGATTAGTAGATCAGAGGAACAATGATGGGCAGTCTGAGGATTTGATAGCTGTACTCTCTAAGATGTCACTGCAGATTATCTACCAACCGTAAATCACCATTGCCTGGAAATAAAAGTAGATCTTAGCATGTTGTCTTTTGGTTCATTTAAATTATGGCAAGTGTCTCTTAAACCCTTTCGTGTAATCAAGCCCTCTCTGCAGTTTTGCCTGCCACATGCAATCATCTGAAAACCTTCACACACCCAGCTAATTTCATTTTAGATTAGTAGACAGGGGCACATTTCACATTCATGACCCTTCAATTGTATCTTCCTTCTCATGTCTTGGTTTCAGTTTGTCCTCACATTCTCTGTAATCCTATTTTCTCCTAATATGGAAGCAGAGAAGCAAACAAATCAAACTCTCTTCCTCCACTCACCATCCTTGATAGCTGAGCCCCAGGCTTTCACATCCCAGGACTGGTAAGAAATCACTAAGATATCTCACACAAGAGATTCTCATTTGTTCTCTCATCTTACATTCTGTTGTCTGTCTGCTGTTAAAACTGACACCAAATGAGAACAAAGTGACAATCAGAGGATCTCAGAGGTCAGTCGGTGACTCAGGGATGTAAAAGACAATATCTGCACTTCAACTAACTTAATAACCATTGTAATAGGTTATTATGTTGATTTCATAAATATTTGCTTTTATTGGAAAGTCAGATTTGCTGAGAGAAAAAAAGACAGAGAGATTAAAAATCTTGCATCTGCTGGTTTACTCCCCAAATACCGCAGTGACCGAACTGAATTGATGGGAAGCCAGCATTCCTGCGGTGCTTCTGGGTCTTGCATGTTGGTACAGGATCCCAAGAAGTTCTACCATTCTCTAGTGTTTTCCCAGGTCATTAGCAGGGAGCTGGGTCAGAAGGGGGCAACCAGGATACTAACAGCACCATTATGGGCTGCCAGTGTTTGCAGATAGAGGATTAGCCTGTTTAGAAATTGTGTCCATGCCCTATTATACTGTTTAGGACTGAACCCACACAAATAAGTTGCCATCCCAGTTCAGCAGGTCAGAGACCTCGTTGGATGAAACCAAGGAGGCAGCAGGACTGTGCTCCTTCTGGCAGCTCCAGAGGGGAGGATCCAAGTCCCTTTGTTGGAACATCAGGATGCCCCACATGTCCTGTCCTCCTCTGTCCTCCTCCTCTGTCCAGCTAGTTTCTCCACTATCACAGCTGGTCTTCGTCCTTGGCTTCCTCCCTATTCTTAGGAGGATTATGTTGCATTGTATTAACTTCTGCCAGACAATTCTGGATAATCTGGATTACAGTCATTAGCTAATCAGTCTGCTGGTTACCCTCTGACAACCAGTGTAACATCCCAATGATCTGGAATTTAGGATGTGGGTGTCTCTGGCTTAGACTGATTTTCCCCTTCCTTATTCTGTTATCACCCCTACTACTGAAGTAGTCTAAATCAGAATTCAAAATCACAAAGAAGTTCTTTTGAGCTCAGAGCTGCAGGACATTTGAGATCCAGTCCCTGACTCCATGATTGAAGCTGGGGCAGTTGTATATGCAGCTGCTAATGGAGTCTTCCTGGTCTACACTGTAGGCCTAGACATTTTTTGTTTTTTGAAGTAAAGGTGAAATTTCTGTTTCAGCGCAGTAACAGAAGGACGAAAGAAATTCAAATTTCCTTCATTTTGTTAAACTTCTACCCCTTAGAAGGGAGAGCTGACATGAACTGAGCAATGACACTCCTTGTGTAACAATTAGAATTTCTCTACCTATGTTATGGGTTCTAGAATTTATATTTTAGCGGAGGACCAGTGCAATAAGGAGGTGAGACAAGGAGAAGACAAATGGGAAAGGCTCTTAGGTCAGTAAGTTGTAATGGATTAGGAAATGTTGGCCCACATGGAATACAGATGAAAGTCTCAGAACTGACGTCACTGAGAGGTGAGGGAGCTGGGGTCCTTACTCCTCCTCTTGCCTTCATGCACAGAGAGTTCCCTAAGGGTTGCTCATCCCAGGCAGACTGAACTTCCTCCCCACTCAGAGAGCTCAGTGCAGCCCAGGTGGAGGGGGTCAGGTCAGCAAAGGAACAGTGAAGGGGAAGGATGGGGTGGTGCTGCTGCCTAACTCCTTAAAGATGTGAGCATTCAGTCTGGAAAGGCAGTTTTCTTATTTCTGATCCTGACAGACTCTTTGTTAACAGGTTCCTTTGGAAATCACATCTCAGGTAAACCTTGTGATGTGGCTGCACCCTCATGATCTGGTCAGCTGTGTTCATATCTCGGTAACACCAACCACCTCTCTGATTTCCAGGCTCCATGGCACTGAGGTAGTGACTTCGTTGTCCCGTTTCACTGAATCAGACTGGGTGATCAGAGCACAGAATGAAATGTGAGATATAGGGGAGCAAATCTGGGTCTAAATATACTGGAATACAAGATATTGCTCTATGTTATTGGCACTAACTTGACAAAGTGGAGACTCCTGGATAGGGAGAAGGCAATTGCTCATACTCCCATCCCAACACGAAAGAATAGACGAAGAATGAGGCATTTCAGTGCCTGATTTGGCATTGAAACCAAGCAGCAGATAGCCTCCTGTAAGTAAGGTAGATTAATAAATTGATCTTTCTCTTGGGATACCCCCTCACCTCTTCTTCATGTACCAGGTTCTACAGATGGTCCACCTGAGCCCCAGTGGTAGATACTGCAGTTTATAAGCTCCCTGCGTTTTCTTTATCTGTTGCAGAGAATTGTTCTTGGTGTGAACTCATCCAAAATTTATTGTGGATCCTAAGCCAGATACCTACAGATGAAAGCAAATACTGATGATAGTTGCAATCATTGAATTTCACATCAGTAGTCAGAGCTTCATGGTGACGAAGTTCAGGAAATCACAGCCAATGACAGGAAATTGTATTGCAGAGGTCCTCATGTCAAGAATGGGGAGCCGATTTAGTCTCTGGGCATAAGAGCCCTCTCCTGTATTATGGTGCATCCATCTGCACTGAATTGCTACTGATTATTCAGATTCTAACAATGTGTGAAGATAATTTTACATTGCCTCCTAAATATATAGGAATTCCTCTTACTCTCTTTTCTATATAAAGGAAATGAAGTAATTTCAGACTCCCAGAAGTGTATAAGAAATTAGTTACCATGGGAAGAATTTAAGGGCAGGCTGAGGAAATGATATAATTACTCTATAGAATGGTACTGCATATTCTTTACCAACAAGTACATGTCCCGTAAAATGAAACAAAGTCATAAAGCACAGTGGATGACATCATCTTGCCTTTCAGTTTATTTGGAGCATGCCAAGTGACCCTAAAATGCTTTGTCCTATAGCCTGTTTTGGAGAGGATCATATTCTGTGCAGGTAAATTAGTGCAGCACAGGTGTGACCTGAATGCCTGGAGACACTTACCCTGTGCTCACATACGAGATGAGCTGGGCTCTTCTGCTTTGCACAGTGATATCACTTCCCTTGCTGATTTGCATGTCCCCAGGGCACAGCCCACTGCCCTGCACACTTAAGAGCTGGCTGCTCTCACCCTGCGCAGGAGTCAGTGCCAGTCAGGACACAGCATGGACATGAAGGCCCCTGTTCAGCTCTGGGGCTCCTGCTACTCTGGCTCCTAGGTGAGGAAGGACAACAACAGGAATTGACTCAGTTCTTGTAGTCAGTGCTGACTGAGTCTTCCTGTCTCTTCTGTATGGACATGCTGATGAGAGTGGATGTTTGTGTTTGTGTTTCTCTTCTCAGGTGCCAGATGTTCCGGCCAAACAGTAACCCAGAGTCCATCCGTGGTGTCTGCACCTGTGGGAGGCACAGCCACCATCAACTGCCAGTCAAGTCAGAGTGTTTACAACAACAATGCTCTATACTGGTATCAGCAGAAACCAGGGCAACCTCCAAAGCTCCTGATCTATGATGCATCCAAATTAGCCTCTGGGGTCCCCTCGAGGTTCAAGGGCAGTGGCTCTGGGGCATCATTCACTCTCACCATCAGCGGGGTGCAGGCTGAGGATGCAGGAATCTACTACTGTGCTGGAGCTTATAGTGGTTACATTTACACAATGATACAAGCCTGAACAAAAAACTCCCAGGGAAGCAGAAGTGTGAGTGTGTGCTGCCCCAGCTGCTCCTCCTGAAGCCTCTATCTGCTGACAGACATTATTACATGTAGTCTGTCTTTCATGGTCAGTGGAGTGTAATTAGAAAGAACTCTGGGCTCCCTTATATCCTCCCTCTCTTCCTACTTGACACTTACAACATGTCCATGTTTCTACTAGTTAAAGGATAGAAGTGATTTTGCCTCAGTTTTCAAAGTTATACCATCTTTTGGATTCATACAGCAAAAAGTAAGATTATGTATCTTTCAAGCAGAAGCATTAAACAGAGTACAATATAATCCAAGTTATATTTATAAAGTATAATCCAAGTTATACTTTAATGCTCTAGGATTGTGGGGATCAGTGATTGTAGAAATGTGACTCTGTGTTCTTCCCGAATCCAAAGCCCCTCTGACAGACAGAAGGAATAGGCTGCTGACTCTGTGGTCCTTGGCTCTGGAGCTGATACTCTCAGCTGTCTGCAGCCACACAGGTGGTTCCCCAGTCCTTTATACTTGGGTTTTCCAATAGGTGCAAATGGAAGATATAGGATTTTCTTCTGACATTCAAATATCAGGGCATAGGGCTTGTTTCCCTAGGATACATGTTGAATTCTCGTGGAGATCTAGTATTTTAATACAGGCTAATATATGTTTAAATATTTTTCTTCCACATGGCTATGTTCACTCCATATTTGAGGCTGTAACTAGAGACAGCACACAAGAAAACCAGGGTGATATGAAATCCAGCCTTCACACTGACCTGCTTGGTTCCATCTTGCTCTAGATCTTTAATCCTGCCTTCTCTGCTTTTATTCCAGCCACATGCAACTGTCTCAAAACCTTCACAGACCCCAGGTGATTCCATTTCAGACTTGTGAGGATAGCAGTATCTCACATCCCTGACCCTTTCCTCATCTGCTCTGTCCCTTCTCATCCCTCGGACTCAGCTCTGTCCTCTCCCAGTCTCTGTAATCTTGTTTTCTCTCCTAATATGGAAGCACAAAAGCAAATAAATGAGAGTCTCTGTTTCCACTCACACTCTTTGATAGTGGAACCCTAGGCTCTCACACACCTGGTTGATAAGAGGTCACTATGATAATTCACTGAGGAAATCTTCCCTCTAACAGGAATTTGTGCTCCCAACTTAGAACTACGTGTTGTGTTGTTCTGCAAAACTGACAAGAAGTAAGAACAAAGTGAGGATCTCATAGGTCAGTCAACTACTGGGGCAAGTAAAGCAAATGATCTGTATTTGTATTAGTTAAAAATGTTGTTTATTTCTAAAGATTTATTTTTTAAAGATTTATTTCTTTTTTGCAAAGTCAGTTATACAGAGAGGAGGAGAGACAGAGAAGAACATCTTTTGTCTTATGATTCACTCACCAATTGGCCGCAATGGCTGAAGCTGAGGTGATCCGAAGCCAAGAGCCCGGAGTTCTTCTTGGTTTCTCACGTGGGTGCAGGATCCCAAGGGTTTGAGCTGTCCTCGACTGTTTTCCCAGGCCACAAGCAGGGAGCTGGATGGGAAATGGGCCCGCTGATATTAGATCCATATAGGATTCTGGCATGTGCAAGGCAAGCAGTTTAGCCGCTAGGCTACTTCACCGGGTGCTGCTAAAAATATTATTTCTCAGAGCATGCCCCACATCAGGGAGCTGGGATGGTTGGGAGACTGGGTGGGGCTTCTCCCTTTACTCCAGATACATGACAAAAACAATTTGGAAATAATAAGTAGTCTTACCCACTTTCCTATAGCCCTTGAACCTTTTTGCCCTAATTAACTATGTAAAGAAAGCCAAAAATAAAGAAAAGGTATGGAAAAAAATATATATAAAACTCAAGTAAGGAATTGGAAAAAGTATTATTTATAAACTATTGTAATGATTATAATGTCAACCTGCACATTGTGCTGTCATCCCAGTTCAGGGGATCAGGGGCCTGGCTGTGATGAATCCAAGGAGGCAGCAGGGCTGTGCTCCTTCTGACAGCTCAAGCATGAATGATCTAAATTACTGTGTATGTTCAGGATTCCCCACATGTCCCTTCATACGCTCACTCCAACAACCTTCTACACTGTCATATCCCCTCTCTCACCTAGACCCACCTTTATATTATAAGGAGGATTACATATTATATTGTTATATTTCTCTTGGTGAAATAATTCATAATAATATCCAGAGTACATTTATTAAGTAATCAATCTGCCAATACTCTTTGGCATTAAACTAACATTCCCAAGATTCATAACTGTTTTCAGTTTTGAAACCAAGAGCACCAGGTAAAAACTGCAAAGTCGGATTTGGGGACAGGAAGAAGAAAAAAAATGACTGGAGGGCAGAGTACTTTGAGATTAAGAAGTATTTGATAACTCAGTGCTGAGGATTAACTCTGATGATGTAAAGAGAGACAGAGAGGTAGAGAAACAGAGAGAGAGAAAGCATTGAGTCAGCAAAGGAAGGAAATGGGAAGGTTCAGTGTCAGCAGGCACATGGGAGAGGCAGCTGCTCCATCCCATATTCTTCCCTGAATTATTTTGCTAAGAGTCAGATGAGACTGTCACTGTTTGGGGGGTTAAGTCTACCTTATAGGCAACGGAGATCATGAGATGCAGTCAAGCTTGACTAACACAGAGGAAGGCTCATGACATTTTCTTCCAGGTCTTCTTCGTTCCCTGGCTTCCTTGTGCAAAGGACCCAGGAGAGGCTGTTCCCCTCATTCTTCCCTTGGTAGATACTCCACAGTGAAGCAGGAGACAGGGTCTGTTCTACAGGGAAGGGAGGGACAGTGCAGGACAGGAAGGAAGCAGCTGGGACACTGAGCTTACTCCCCTATGTCCCTGGGGAGGAGGTCCATCCTCTACTGCTTTCCCAGGTCACAGAGAAAGGCTGGATGGGAAGTGGAGCTGCTGGGACACCGACTAATGCCCCTATGCACTCACCCTGCGCAGGAGTCAGTGCCAGTCAGGACACAGCATGGACATGAGGGCCCCTGTTCAGCTCTGGGGCTCCTGCTACTCTGGCTCCTAGGTGAGGAAGGACAACAGCAGAAACTGAATTAAACAAGGGTGGTTAATGCTAACCACATCTTCCTGTCACATTTGTATGGGCATGCTGATGAGAGTGGATATTTGTGTTTGTGTTTCTCTTCTCAGGTGCCAGATGTGCCACCCAAGTGATAACCCAGAATCCATCCGTGGTGTCTGCACCTGTGGGAGGCACAGCCACCATCAATTGTCAGTCAAGTCAGAGTGTTTTCAACAACAATTGGTTATCCTGGTATCAGCAGAAACCAGAGCAACCTCCAAAGCTCCTGATCTATCAGGCATCCACTTTAGCCTCTGGGATCCCCTCGAGGTTCAAGGGCAGTGGCTCTGGGACATCATTCACTCTCACCATCAGCGGGGTGCAGGCTGAGGACGCAGGAATCTACTACTGTGCTGGACATTATAGTGGTAACATTTACACAATGATACAAGCCTGAACAAAACCCACTCAGGAAAGCAGAATTGTGAGTCTGGGCTTCCCCAGCTGCACGTCTTACTGTCTGCATCTGTTAAATGAATACTCAGGTAAAACCAATCACTCTTTGTTGGTCCTTGAAAGGCAATTAGAAAGGCTCTTTAGACTCCTTTCTAGCTTTACTCTGTTTCCTTCTTGGCACCTGCATTTTATAAATGTCTATGTACAGAAATGTCCAGAAATGTCTACTGAATTAGCGGAAGAAATGATTATTCTTGAGCACTAAATGTTACAGCATTCTTTTAGATTCAAACAGTACAAAAGTAATTGTTATGGACCTTTCAAGCAGATACTATAGAGTTTATTAGAGTCCAAGTTATACTTCAATGTTCTAGCAATGTGGGCATCAGAGACTGTGTGATCTACAAACATGGGATTCTGTGTTCTGAAATCCAAAGCTCCTCTGCTACAGAAGGACAGGTTAGGGAAATTTCTAAGCTGTGTCAACCACATGCCTACTGTTCAATTTTTTCTTATTGTGGTTGGTACTTGATTCTTTGTTTGCAGTCTCTTGTGCCACTCCCTCCATTGAATGTTAGATCTGGTCTCCAAAGGCACAACCACTGGTTCAGCACTCTTTACCTCCTATGATCCTGTGCTGGGGATGCATGGCTGTATGTGCAATCTTTCTCCCACTTCTGGTTCAAGCAGTTCCAACGAGTCCTAAATAATTAGGTGATGGGTGGTAATGATCTTGCTGACACTTGTTAGCTGTTAGGTCTGAGGGCTAACAAGACCTTTTTTGACCCCATAGGATGACATAGTGGGTATTATTTTCCCTGTGTGGGACCAGTGTGATGTAATGAGCAGGAAGTGAGACTGCTCCCTGCTCAGTGCATGTGCATCTCACTGTTGTGCCTCCAAACTCAAAATCTTAGCCACACTATACAAAGTGTTGCCTGAAGTGCCGCTTACGGAGTTCTGGATCTGCTGGCCTTTAGGTCTGGGGAATACCTAGATATTCTCCGAGTCGAACCAGAATGCCACATCACATTGGTGCAATGCAACAAACCAGAAATGATTTCACTCCCAGCTTAGTGCATGCACAGTCCCGTCCCATAGCTTTTGCTTACCTACACAAATAGTGCCTGATGAGTCTCTGGTAGGAATCTGGGTTGTGAAACGGACTCTGTTCCCACATAGACTGGGATCTGCTGTTTTCTCTCTGCTTCTGTCCAATCAGATAATCAGGATGGGCAGGTCTTTACCTGGGTTCACCTTTTGAGATTCTGGTGAACTCCCCTTCCCATCTGGCTCCTGGTGGAGCTCTGATTGCCAGTGGAGCTCAGATTGCTGCTCACTGACTGCCACTGGAGTATCTGGTCACTGCAACACCATACCATTGTCTCCTCTGTCTTTCAGTGTCCATCCATCTCCAAGTGCCCCTCTGCCGTGGGCCTGTGCTCTTGTATTTCTTGGAAAGTGCCCTCTCTGCTTCACCCTGGCTAATGATTCTCCATCTGTTTAAACATCTCCTTATGCTATTGCATAATTTTGATTTTTTCATCTAAAGCCACAATTTATTGAAAATAGTCTTTTCCTGTAATGTCTTTCTCTAAAAATGAATACTCTTACTCTAATAATCATTAGTAAATTTACTTATTTTCTGGAACACTGTTTGAACTAGTTTGCGATTGTCATTATCTCAAAACATCTTTTGAAGGTAACTAACGTTACCTTTCCTATCTTCAGCCTGCACTGCCCCTATATCCTGTCCATTACCATCATCTTGTTTTCCTCTGGGTGAGGTTCCTACTCACTCTGCCTGGGCTCTGACTCCTGCCCAGGAGGTCCCTGTCCCCACAACTCTACTCCTTCTCCCACTCATTGGGGACAACCCCAATGAGAACATACACTTCACCTATGCATAACTGAGATGCTGCATGCAGGGCTTGTACCCTCCTGTACCTGCCCACTTCTGTCCTGTTCTTGACTAGGCTCCCTGTGTCCTAAAAGCAGCCACTAAGACCAGAGGAAGTGAGAGATTAGGTGATGGCACAATAGGCATGTTCAGAATGCATAGAAGATACAGGGGTATAAAGGACAGCTTTGTCTAGACAGAGCTGTTCTGCAGGCATAGCTAGGGCTAATAGGGGCAGAGAACATCAGCTATAAACAGAGACTCCAGGGGAGATCTGGCATGGAATGTGTGGTAGGAAGAAGAGTTGGGAAGGTGACCCAAACTCCTCATTTAGAGAGCAAGAAAACCCTCAATAGTGCCTTTTCTGAAAGGATACAGTAAAAGCGCATTCAAATGGGGAAGACAAATCACTTAGCTAGGAATACACACTAGTGCTGCCAGATGGAACTCTTCCTTATAAATTCAACTCCCCCATCTCATTTTTCCTTTTTTTCCCACCTTCTTGTATGTCACTCCAGGCTACTATGAAATCACACAGAGGAAGCTTGCCTGGACACAACAACAGCCACAAGAACCACAGAGGAGCTTGTCAAGATATGAGATAGTGCAAGCCCTGGAACCTTGTCGCAGGTGGAACAGTGTCAGCAAAGCGAGTGGTGAGCTGTGAGAAGAGAAATGGAACATTTCACAGATGGAACAGCAGATTGAGGCCTTTCCTGTAGTCCCCAGGGAGAGAGGTTCCCAGGGCCTGAGCCTAAGCACTAGGTTTTGGCATGGACCTCTGGGGATATTGCACATTTGCTAAATTGCTCAGTTAAGACAGCTTTGTATTGGGGTTCACTTCTGCCTCACACTGTTGATCTGCATGTCTCAAGGTCACTTCCCACTGCCCTGCACACTTATGAGGAGGTGCTCACAGCCTTTGCAGAAGTCAGTGCCAGTCAGGACACAGCATGGACATGAAGGCTCCTGTTCAGCTCCTGAGGCTCCTGCTGCTCTGGCTCCCAGGTGAGGAAGGACAACAGCAGTAACTGACTCAGTTCTTGTGGTCGATGCTAACCACATCTTCCTGTCTCCTCTGTATGGACATGCTGATGAGAGTGGATATTTGTGTTTGTGTTTCTCTTCTCAGGTGCCAGATGTTCCGGCCAAACAGTAACCCAGAGTCCATCCATGGTGTCTGCACCTGTGGGAGGCACAGCCACCATCAATTGCCAGTCAAGTCAGAGTGTTAACAACAACAATTGGTTATTCTGGTTTCAGCAGAAACCAGAGCAACCTCCAAAGCTCCTGATCCATAGTGCATCCACTTTAGCCTCTGGGGTCCCCTCGAGGTTCAAGGGCAGTGGATCTGGGACATCATTCACTCTCACCATCAATCAGGTGCAGCCTGTGGATGTCGGAACCTATTGCTGTCAAGGGTATTATTACAGTAGTAGTGTAGACCTTGCATGGTGATACAAGCTTGAACAAAACCACCCAGGAAAGCAGAAGTATGAGACTGGGCTATCCCAACTCATTCTCTTGTGGCCTCTGTGTGCTTAGACTCATTTTCTGATGCAGTTTATATTTTATGGTCCTTGTAAGGTAATTAGGAATGCCTCTGGGACTCATTTGTAGCCTCCCTCCATTTTGTCCTTCTTTGCACTTGGATTTCATAAATGTTTATGTTTCTACCTAATGATCAGAGAAATGATTATGCCTGAGTAGTCAGTGTTAACAGCATCCTTTTAGATTCAAACAGTAAAAGGCAATTGTTATGAATCTTCAAGAAGAAACATTACATACAGTTTATTACTTTGCAAATTATCCTTTAACGTTCTAGAATCTGGGGATCAGTGATGGTGATCCTAGAAACATGGGATTCTGTGTTTTCCCTGAATCCAATGCTCCTCCGCCACAGAAAGAACAAACTGCTTAGCCTGTGGTCCTCAGCCCTAGAGCTGATGCTCTCTATTGCCTGTAGTCTCACAGGTCCTTCACATAATAGTTTGCCTGCAGGTGCAGATGGATTGTCCAGAATTTGTCTTCTGACATTCGAATGTCCGGACACTTGACTTTGATGTCTTTCCTAGTCTCTGTCACTGCCAGTCCTAAGGGATATTTGCTGCCCCTGGCAGTCATAGGGCTAAATAATGTCAGTTTTCAATCTGGTAGCACTGGTTTGCATGTGTTTCAAACCTAATTGAAAATTCTCATAGAATTGCTCTAATAATTTGCAAGTAAGTAACCATGTGGAATCTCCCTTACACATAGAATATTTTGGAAAATCGAGTAGGATCCTTAGCACACACAGCTTTAATCTTAGTGGACATGACAGATAACAAACAGACAACTAACATTTTCCCTCTGTGTCCACTCTTCTCTGAGAGTCGTCCCCTGGAGCAATGAAATTGCTCAGGGAAACTTGGCAATGCATGCCCTTATCCACTTACTGTATCTTCCTGTGACAGGTTTGAAAAGGGCAGGGGCAGAAGGAATAAATTGGTGCAGTCAAACACTTATTGGACATGTACTTCCTAAAAACGTGGTGATGTGCAGGCTTATTAATGGTCAGCAAACAAAGTTGTCCTTTAATTGAGCAAAGAGATTTTAAAATTTCTCTTGTTGTTGCATATAAAAGAAATTTACAATCAGTCTGTGACAGGAATTAGTTTTAGAAGGATGTCATTACTGAATTTAATATTTGTTTCTAGGGATGACAATTTTCTTCCTGGCTACTCTTCTCCATTTTTCAAAATTTTATTATTAACTTTAAGGATAGAGCATTGGAAAAAGGAAAACAGAGATCAAAACGAAGTGAGAGAAAAAGAAAGAGACAGAGGGAGGGAGAGAGAAAGGAAGAAAGGAAGGAAGGAAGGAAGGAAGGAAGGAAGAAAGGAAGTTTGAGAGTCAAGATGACAGAATAGGGTAACAACACATTTAAACAGATGGAAAATCATTATCCAGAGTGAAGCAGAGAGGGCACATTCCAGGAAGTAGGAGAGGACAGAACAGCAGCAGAGGGGTCCCTGGAGACTGACAGACAGGAAAGTAGCAGACACAATAGTGTGATGTTGCAGTGATGGATACCCCAGCTGCATTCTGCAAGTGGGAATATGAACTGTCCCAGAGGTTGGAACTCCATCAGCAACAAGGTGGGAACGGGTATTCACCGGGAGCTCAGGATGTGAACCCAGACAAAAAACTGTCTGTCTTGCTGGTCTGTTTGATTTGACCAGGAGCAGACACAGAGCAGCAGGTTCCAGAGGGGTGGTGCAAGAACAGGGTAAATTTCACAGTCCAGTTTGCCCCCTAGAGTTGAATCAGGTGCCATTTTGTATAGGAAGGCAAAGGCTATGGACATTATTGCTCATGCACTGAGCTGGGAGTGAATTCATTTCTGCCTCAGTGAACTGAAACAGTGTGGTTTCCTACAGGTTCCACCCAAGATAGGTCTGAGTAATCCTGATGGTCAGCAGATCAAGAACTCTAGTAGTGGCACATCAGGTACCATTCTGTACAGTGTAGAAAAACTTTTAAGACTACAGGGACAACAGTGAGCTGTGCATGTGCTGAACTGGAAGCAAACTCACTGAGGTCATGGGGAAAATAATAACTTTGGCATTGCACGAGTCAAAATAGGTCCATGTGACCCTCAGACTTAACAGTCAAAAGGTTCCTGCAAGTTCAGCACCACCAACAATCTAGTTATATAGGCAACCTAATGTCTCCTAAATCCTGGGAACTGCTCTAACAGCAAGTGGGAGAAAGTTTGAACAGACAATGGTGCAGCATCAGCATGATATCACAGAAGGTGGAGAGTGGTTAGCCAGTGGTTGTAGCTACGGAGATCATGGTGGAAGTCTAACATAAGAACCCAAACCTGGAACTCGGTGCAGAGAGTGGCACAAGTGACTGCAAACAAAGAGCTGTGTGCCAACCACAATAAATAACATCAAATTTTAGACCTGTGGGTAACACAGCTTGGAAATCTGCCCCAAGGAGAAGAATCTGATAACTAGAAGTACAATGACCAAGAGCCAGAGAAGAGACAAAGGCACAAGGAATATTATTGAGGACTCTATTGCTAAGGAGCAAAAGCCTTTGCCAACCTCAGAGTTAACTGAGGAAGATATAGAGAAAATATGTGATACAGAATTCAAAACACTTGTTATAAAGCTTCTTACGAACAATGAGAAGCATGTAATACAAGAGTTCAACAAATGTATAGATTGTACCATAAAATTCAAAAATTCAAAATAAAAATTTAAAAAAGATTTAAGGAACCTGTTACAAAGGAAATGAATCAAATGAAAGCTGATAGATCAGAAATGAAAAATACAGTAGAACAAATTAAAAGTACAGTGGAGAGTCTCCAAAATAGAACAAATGAAATAGAAGAAAGAACCTCAGAAGATATTTCCTAGCACCAGGAGGAAAGAAAAAGCTGGAAGTAAAGCCGGGCCAAGCTAAGAAAAGTATTCAAGAATTGAAAGACAAAGCCAGAAGGTGCAGAAAGATAAGCTGCGTTTAAAATCTATTTAATGAAATAATAAGGGGAAATTAATCTAGAGAAAAAATTGGGAAACAACATCCTGGAGGGGCACAGAACTCCCAACAGATGGAGACTCTTGGATAGGGAGTGATGAGTGCTATCCTCTCACTACTACAGTGTAGAAGTGCATGGTGAGGACTGGCACCCAGCAGAGGCAACCCTCACCTGGGAGAGAAGGTCCATACCTTGGCCTGTCCTTGGACTACCTGTTTACCTGGTCTCTAGCAGAGAGGATTCCAGAAAGGATTTACCTGAACCTCAGAGACATGCTGGTAAGAGGAGGAAGCTAAGAGAAAATTCACAAGAGATACTCTGTTGGTTTTCTTCATCTTTGCAGAAAATTGATGTAGGTCTGTACTTATTCAGAGGGGCTTATGGATCCTACACCAGGCTTCTACAATCTATGCAAACACTGATGACTGCTTCATTCATTACCTTTTAGGTAATAGTGAGAGGTTTACTCTGATGAACTTCAGGCAATGACCCCACCTGGCAGAAAGTGGCATTGCGGAGGACTCCATGCCCACAGTCAGGAGCAGCTCATTTAGATTCTGAGCATAAGCGCCCTCTAGTTTGAGTTATGGTGAATCTCTCTGCAGTGAATTCCTTCACTTTATTCACACTTTATTAAGCTTAGTACCATTTCAATTTGGCTTCTGAGTATATTTGAGGTTCTTTATGTGCTCTTTTCTTAGTTGAATAAATAAAATATGTTCACTCTCCAAGAAATGTACAAGTGCTCAGTGGAACAGTGGAACAACGATGGGTAGACTGAGGGATTGATAACTTTACTCTCTAAAATGTCACTACTGATTCTTGACCAGCAAAATTGTTATCCTATAAATCATCCATGGCCTGGAAATAAAGATAGATTTAGCATGTTGTCATTTGGTTCATTTAAATTGTGCCAGGTTTCCCTCTACTATTTCTGTGACATACTACTGTGTCCTAGAAAATCATCTCCTGAGCAGGTAACTCAGTGTTGCCCCAGTGTGACCTGGGGTGCCTGGGACACTCTTTTTACTGTGATGAAAAGGGGTGTGATCATCATCTTACACAGAGTTGCCCCAAACCCTGCTCATCTGTGTGTTCTGAAAACAGCCCACTGCCCTGCAGATGTAGGAGCAGGCTGCTCTCAGCCTGTGCAGGAGTCAGTGCCTATCAGGACACAGCATGGACATGAGGGCACCTGTTCAGCTCTGGGGCTCCTGCTGCTCTGGCTCCCAGGTGAGGAAGGACAACAGCAGAAACTGAATTAAACAAGTGTGGTTAATGATAACCACATCTTCCTGTCTCTTCTGTATGGACATGCTGATGAGAGTGATGTTTGTGTTTCTCTTCTCAGGTGCCAGATGTGCCACCCAAGTGATAACCTAGACTCCACTCGAGGTGTCTGGACCTGTGGGAGGCACAGTCACCATCAAGTGCCAGTCAAGTCAGAGTGTTTACAACAACAATCAATTAGCCTGGTATCAGCAGAAACCAGGGCAACCTCCAAAGCTCCTGATCTACTGGGCATCCACTTTAGAGTCTGGGGTCCCCTCGAGGTTCAAGGGCAGTGGCTCTGGGACATCATTCACTCTCACCATCAGCGGGGTGCAGGCTGATGATGCAGGAACCTACTACTGTGCTGGAGCTTATAGTGGTTACATTTATACAATGATACGAGCCTAAACAGAAACCACCCAGAAAAGCAGAATTGTGAGCCTTGGCTGCCCCAGCTGCTCTTTCAAAGGTCTCTATCTGGTAAGTCATTTACAGATGCAGTCAGTCTTGATATTCTCTAACTGGTAGTAGAAAGGCCCTTGGAACTGCGTTGTAGCCTTCTTCATTTCTTTCTGCTTGGCTCCTGCAGCAGGGAAATGTCCACGTTTTTACTGATGTAAACGAAAGAAGTGATTATGCCTGAATAGTCAATTTACAATATTCTTTTGTATTCATACATTAAAAAGGAAATTGTTATCAATCTTTAACGTAGAAATTATAAACAGAGCGTATTAGAATACAAATGATGCTTTAATGTCCTAGGAATGTAGGGATCAGAGATGATAATCCTAGAATAATGTGATTCTGTGCTCTCCAGAATCCAATGCCTCTCTGTCGCAGAACAGGCTGCTCACTGTGTGGTCCTCAGTCCTGGAGCTGATGTCTAAGCTGTCTAGAACTTCATAGATGTTCCCAAGTCCTTCATCCCTGAGTCTACCTACAGGTGCAGATGTGTGTTCCAGAATTTGTTTAATGACATTCAAATTTCATGTTGCTTGGGTTGTGTCCTACAAGACATATGGTGAGCTGGAAACTGAAATTTCAACTCAGGAAAATATATGTTTAAATACTTTCTTCCACATGGCCATGTTCACTCGTTGTTTGAGGCTGGAACTAGAGGCAGGGCACGAGAGAACCAGAGTGATGTGAATCCGGAGTTCACGTTCACCTGCTTGACTCCGTGTTGCTCCAGAGTTTTAATCCAGCTCTCTCTGCAACTTGGCTTGCCACATACAACTGTCTCAAAGCCTCACAGACCACAGGTGATCACATTTCACATTTGTGGAGAAAGAAATATCTCACAGCCCTGACCCTTTCCTCATCTTCTCTGTTCCTTCTCATCCCTTGGTCTCAGTTCTGTCCTTTCACATTCTCTGTAATCTTATTTTCTCACCTAATGTGGAAGCAGAGAAGAAGCCAATCAGAACCTCTTCCTCCATTCAAACTCTTTGATAGCTGAGCCCTAGGCATTCACACCCTTGAGTTCCAAAGAGGCTAGTAAGATAATTTACCTAATGGATTTTCATTCGAAGGGAAATTGGTGCTCCTAACTTACAATCAGTTATTATCTGCCAAAATTACATTAAATAAGTACAAAATGACATTTGAGAATATCAGATGTAAGTCAATTTTAGAAAGTAGGGGGGGGGAGTGATGAAATAATCTGTATTTGTATGAACAGAAAGCTATTATTTATACATTATTGTATGGTTTATAATAACAGACTACATTCTGTGCTGTCATCTCAATTCAGGAGGTCAGAGGCCTCACTGGGATGAAACCCAGGAGGCAGCAGGGCTGTGCTCCTTCTGGCAGCTCCAGAGGGGAGGATCCAAGTTCCTGTTCTTGCAGCTTCAGGATGCCCCATGTGTCCTACCTACTCGCTGGCCTCTCCCTCCCCTTACTGCAGCAACCTTCACTGCCACACTTCCTCCTTGACCTAAAACCCCCTTGTCTTATAAGTAGGATTATATAATATTATATAAGATTACATTAGTCAAATAATTCATGATAGTCTTCAGAGCACTATTAATAGCTTATCTGCTGAAATTCTGCTGTTATACCAAGTAACATTCCCAGGATCCAGAGCTGTGTTTCCAGTTCTTGCTCTCTTGCTCTGTGTGTATATGTGTGTGTGTGTTTCCAATTCTAAAACAAAGACTGCCAGGTATAAAGTACAAAGTCAGATCAGGGGATAGGCGAAGAGGCTGATTGAAGGACAGATGATAAAAAAAAAGAAGTGTTTGAAAACCTAGTGCCAAAAATTAAATCTGGTGATGGAGAAGGGAGAGAGAGGAGCAGGTGAGTCAGCCAAGGAAAGAAATGGGAAGGTTCAGTGTCAGCAGGCACATGGAAGAGGCAGTTGCTTTATATCTGAATTCTTTTCCCTAAGAGGCAGATGAGGTTGTCCCAGATTTGCTGGTTAAGCCCATCTTACAGACAACTGACATCCTGATAGACAAAGTCAAGCACTGAATGGAGAAAGGCCCATCATAGATCCTTAGAGTCTTCATGTTCTGGGTTCTCTGTGCAAAGGACCCCTGATAGATTGTTATTCTAGGTCTTCCCTGCTTACCAGTACAGACTTTACAGTAAAGGAAGAGGTGTGGTCTGTTCTGCAGACAAGGGAGGGACAGAGCAGGGCAGGAAGGAACTGGCTGGGACAGCAGGAGCTCACTTCCCCATGGCCCTGAGGAGGAGGTTTGTATTGGAGGCTGAATCCCTATGAGAGGACTGCTCTCATGCTGCACACAGAAGTAATTTCCCATATTGTTGGCCTGGAGGCAGCTGATGCTGAATGTAAAATCTGTCCCTGATTCATTTCTACTGAATCTGTCCTGGACAACAGATGCTTGGATGGCTAACCAATAGATGAGTAGCTTTTGAGAGTGTTCTGGTTTCAGCAGGTACCCGGTAGGTAGTTCTTGTGGATGGAAGTGGGTAGAGACTCTGCTGGACTTGCGGTTGATGGTGACCCTTTCTTCTACAGACATAGCTAGGGAGATTGGAGCCTGGGTCATCTCGATGGCCCCCACTAGCATCTGTCATGAAGAATAAACAGGAACCACACAATGCATCACTAATACCTTGGAATGCATACAGGGGCAACATAGATTTCCTTATTTTTCAGAATTAATAAGACTGCTTAGTGCACCTGCAGAGGAGACCCAGAAGAAACTCCTGGACCCCAGATTCAGACCAGCCCATCCCTTCTGTTGCAAACATTTAGAATGTGAACCAGTAGATCGAAGATCTCTTTCGACCTTCTCTCTGTAACTCTGACTCTGAAGTGCAAAAAGTATTTAAAAATATTTTTTTACTTTCAAATGTGCCTATACAAAGTGAACTCATTTAATATGTTTCATGTAGAGATTTGAAGAGTTCAGTTCTCCTTCCCACTCTATCGACTCAACCTCTCACCATTTATCTTTTTTTTTGTTAATTTCCATTTAATTTTTCACACTGACATACTTTGAATTTGCTCTATATTCCCAAGGTTATATATCCTCTAAATAAAAAATTCAACTCTTAGAAAGTAGTGAATCTGTTGCTCCTCAGGAGGGTAGACCATGGCTGTTGAGTCTCAAGTCCTCTCTATTCACCATTCACTACCAGATCTAAGGGGTAATGGCTCCCCCTGGAGGTCATAGGGGGATCCAGTTAATCTGCTGCTTCAGGTGATGTTTAGTTTTTACTGGAGTGAGGCTGTGTCTGCCACAACTCCCCCACCCGGTGAGCCAACAGCCTCAGCATTTCCATATGAGGGCATCTGCTTCACCCCAGCATAGCTCACCTGCTGCCTAGAGGCCTTCTGTTCTCATCTTGACTGGGCCCTACAGTGTCTTTCAAAACCAGCCACTGATACCAGATGAAGTAAAAGAGATTTGGTAATGGCACAATGAGCATGTTCAGAAACAATAGTGGATAAATGTGTAGGGGTAAAAGGAGCACTCAGTCTAGACAGAGCTGTTGGGAAGGTGTGGTTAGGACTGCCAGGTGACAGCTGAGGTTTTAGGGAACATCTGGCATGAAATGTGTGGTGGGAATTAAGCAGGGAAAGTGATTCATACTCCTCATTTATGGAGGGAGCAAATGCTTGGCTGTGCCTGGCCTTGAAGGAAGGAGGAGACAGAGCATTCAAATGGGGAGTCAAAGTGCTTAGCTATGGACAGATGTTGTGCTGATAGATAATGCTCCTCATTGTAAATGCTGTACCTTCATCTCCTGTTTCCTGTTTAAAGCTCTTCTATGTCACATCAAGAGCATTAGGGAATCATAGCAAAGTGGAAGCCTCCCTGTACTCAACAACAGCCATGGAAACCACATAGAGGAGGTTGTCATCTTTCTCGCAGTTTCTGGGGTTGTACAATCCCTGGGAACCTGCTATTGGTTGGATAGTGGCAGCAAAGCAAGCCCTGTGCAGTGAGAATAGCAATGGGGACGTTTCACACATAGAACACCAGACTGAAGCCTTGTCTGTGGATCCCAGGGAGAGCCTTCCCCTGTAGGAAAACCTGTGCCTCTGCCACTGGTCTGATATGGACCCCTGGGGAATTTCAACATTTGCTGAGTTATTCAGCTAAGAGAGTACTGCCATGCGTCTACCTCTTTAGTACAGTTTTTGATTTGCGTATCTTCTGGGAAGAGCCTACTATGTTGCAGACTTATGAGCAGGTTGCTTACACTCTGTGCAGGAGTCAGTGCCAGTTAGGACACAGCATGGACATGAGGGCCCCCCTACTCAGCTCCTGGGCCTCCTGCTGCTCTGGCTCCCAGGTGAAGAAGGACAGCACCAGGAATGAACTCTACCAGTGTGGTCAGTGCTGAAAGAATCTTTCTGTCTCTCCTATAGTAACATGATGATGAGAGTGGATATTTGGGTTTTCCATCTCAGGTGCTAGATGTGCCAACCAGATGACACAACTTTCATCCCTGGTGTCTGCATCTATGGGAGACACTGTCACCATCAATTGTTGGGAGAGTCAGAGTGTTATCAGCAATAGGTTGTCCTGGTAGCAACAGAAACCAGGGCAATCTCAGCTCCTGAACAATATGTTTGAATTCTTTTACTTTTTTCTAAGTAGCATAAATGAAATCATTTCAGCTCCAAAAAATGTATAAGTAATAAGTAAAACATGGAAAGAATTTGAAGTAATGCTAAGGAGTTTATGGAATTACTGTATAGAATGGTACTGCACATTCTGTAACAGTAAGTTGTTCTCCTGTAAATTGAAACTTAGGCATGAAATACAAATAGATTGACATCATCCTGAGCTTGGGTTTATTTAATTTGTCAATAGACCCTTAAATGCTTTGCTTCACATAATGTGTGTCAGAAAGGATCATGCTCTCTGCAGGTAAATTACTACAGGCCAGGGGTTGACCTAGGTGTTTGGAGACAGTTCTCCTGTGTTGAGTTATGACATGAGCTGGGTGCTTCTGCTTTGCACAGCTATATCACTTCGCCTGATGATTTGCATATTCCCATGGCATAGCCCACTGCCCTGCAGACTTATGAGCAGGTGCTCACAGCCTGTGCAGCAGTCAGTGCCTGTCAGGACACAGCATGGACATGAGGGCTCCTGCTCAGCTCCTGGGCCTCCTGCTGCTCTGGCTCCTAGGTGAGGAAAGAGAGCGCCAGGAATTGACTCAGGTCTTGTATTCTGTGCTTTCTGTCTCTAATGTATCTACATGATGATGAGAATGGAAGTTTGTGTTTGTATTTCTCTTCTCAGGTGCCAGATGTTCCGGCCAAACAGTAACCCAGAGTCCATCCGTGGTGTCTGCACCTGTGGGAGGCACAGCCACCATCAAGTGCCAGTCAAGTCAGAGTGTTGCTGGCAACATTGCTCTATCCTGGTATCAGCAGAAACCAGGGCAACGTCCAAAGCTCCTGATCTATGCTGCATCCTATTTAGCCTCTGGGGTCCCCTCGAGGTTCAAGGGCAGTGGCTCTGGGACATCATTCACTCTCACCATCAGTGGGGTGCAGGCTGAGGATGCAGGAACCTACTACTGTCAAGGAGGTTATAGTGATGAAACCCGCACAGTGATACAAGCCTGAACAAAAACCACCCAGGAAAGCAGAAGTGTGAGCGTGAGTGTGAATTACCCCATTTGCTCCTTCTGGGGCCTGTATCTGCTTAGAATCATCCTTGGTGCAGTCATCCTTGCTTGTAAAGTATCTCTGGGCTCCTTTGTGACCTCTCTTTCCCTCCAACTGTCCATGTTTTTACTGAGTTATATGAGAGAAGTGATTATGCCTGAGTTCTTAATGTTATAGCATCGTTTTGTATTCATACAGTAAATATGTAAGCATTAAGAATATTTCAAGCAGAAGCATGAAACAGTTTATTAGAAAACAACGTCTACTTTAATGTTTTATTAATGTGAGGATCAGAGATGGTGATTTTAGAAACATTGCCTGTCTGTGCTCTCTCCTAATGCAGTGCCCCTCTGGCACAAAAGGAAGACACTGCTGAGACTGAGGACCTCATTCTTAGAGCAGATTCTCTCAGCTACCTAGCACCCCACGGTGGTTCCTCAGTCCTTCATCCCTGGTCTGCCTGCAGGTGCACGTGGGTGTTGCACAGCTTGTCTTCTGACATCCAAGTCTCAGGATACAATGGTTGTTTGTCCCAAGACCCATGTTGACTTGGGAACTGGCATTTTATTTTTTGGCTGCAGCAGGTTTTTATTATAAACAAACAAACAAACAAACAAAATTCAAAAATTTAAATATATATATATTTTTGAAATTTTAAATCATGTGGTACAATTTTGTATACACTGGGATTCCCCCCAAACTACCACTCCCTGACAGATTTTCCCCATTTTACTACAATAATATAGTCCTTCATAAGGAATCATAACCCATCAGTTTCTTATTTAAGTGTATCCCGACATTACTGGTACAGACAATGTCAGACAGTCCAGCATCCCAGCATCTACACATGTCTAGCAGTTACACTGGGAATCCATCTGGGAAGCAGGGATGCATGTTGCATTATACCCCCATATCTGGATATGGTAGACCCCAGTACTCCATCACTATACGTTTCCATAAATGAGAAGCCATGAAACAAGGTCAGCAACTGGTATGAATTAGAATAACAGCCACAACAACAACAATTATAGCACCATGAAATAACATGCTGCTGAGTAACCAACACATGTGTGACAAAAAGGAAACACCGAAGTCTCTTGGGAAAAATGATGCCACTGTGTAATCCATGTGGCAGCAATGAATTTGACAAGAGAAAAGAAAGTATTTGAAATAAATAAAACTGAAATAAAAAATCAAAACATATGGGATGCAGCAAAAAAAAACCCCACAAACCCACCCCCCAAAAAACTCAAAACCAAAACCAGTATGGATCAGATTATTGAAGTTACACTATCCATGCTGGTTTCCTTATATAAGAGAACATATGGTATTTGTTCTTTTGTGATTAACTCATTTCACTGAGCATAATGGTCTCCAACTGGAACCACCTAGTTGTAAATAGTATAATTTCATTCTTCTTATTAGCTGAATAATATTCCTTGGAGTAGATGTGTCATGGTTTCTTTAACCACTCTTCTTTGGACACACATCTGGATTGTTTCCATGTTTTTGCTATTGTGGGTTGTGCTACTGCAAATATAGGATTACAGATCCCCTTCTCATATGCAGATTCCATTTCTTTTTTTGAAAGAGTTATTTTTTTACTGTTATATTTTATTGTTATTATTATTATGATTTTATGATACAGTTCCATAGGCTCCTGGTATTTCCCTTATCCCAGACCCAATTCCCTACCCCGCTCCCCCCCACCTAGTTCCTCTATATCATTATTAACATATAGTTCTTCATACACAGTCATATGTACATCATTGCGGGCATGGACAATGGTAGACAGTCCAGAATCATATTGTCAAGGTATAGTAAACAGTCTCATTGTAAGTCCATCTTTGACTGGAAGTAGAAATGCATACTACATTGTAGCCTCACATCTGGATATGCTACTCTCCATTTCACAGCTACTGTACATCCCCTCAAATGAAAAGTCAAAATACAAAATCAACACTGGAAAGAAAAATAGAAATTTACAATGCCATGAAGTTAAATAACATGTTACTAGACATGACAGTCTCCATTACACAGCTATTATACATCCCCTTAAATGAAAAGCCATAAAACAAAATCAATATCAGGAAGAAAAAAGAAATTAACAACACCATGAAGTTAAATAACATGCTACTAATGACCGTCGTGTAGCTGGAGAAATGAAAATCAAGAACCTTCTTGCAGAAAGTGATGCTACTGTATGATCTGTGAGTCACTGAAGAACATAATCAGAAGAAAGTGTTTTGAAGAGATGAAACTAACCGAAAACATCAAAACCCATGCGATATAGTTTTTGATTTTTGTTGGTGAAATGTGTCTCTTCTAGTCAATAAATAGATAGCTTTTGTTTGTTTTTAATTCAGTCTATTAATCTATGATGTTTGATTGAGCTTAAGCCATTTACATTCAGGGTTAATATATATGGGTGGTACTTAGGTCCTTTCATTTTAGGAATGGGTTGTTCATTGGTTTAGTCTTCTGTTGTCATTTTACTGGAATGTTCTTCACATTTGCCTTTGGTTTTGGTAGGTGCTATTCCTCTTCTCTGACCAGAGAACATCCTTCACTATCATCCAAAACAGGTATTTACAGATGAATGCAAACGGCATTGATTGAATTTCACATCAGTGGTCAGAGCTTCATGCTGATGAAGTTCAGGAAATCACAGCAAATGAAAAAAAAAAAACTGTTATAATAGATGCTCCATGTCAAGAAGTGGGCAGTGCATTTATTCTCTGAGTGTAAGAACCCTCTAGTTTGCATCATTTTTGTGCATCATTCTGCAGTAAATTGTTTCTCATTATTTACATTGTAACAATGTCATAGTGTCATTATATCATGGCTCAAAAATATACATAAATCCCATTTAGTCCTCTTTTCTAAATAGAGTAAAAGAAACAATATCAGACTCGCAGAAATTTCTAAGTGATAAACAAAGCATGGAAACAATTTGAGGGAAGGCTTGGGAAATCGTAGAATTAGCTTTAGCTTGGAAATGGTACTGCACAATCTGTAACAGTATATTGTTCCCCTATAAATTGAAATACAGCCACAAAATACAAGTAGATGTCACCATCTTATCCTTGGGATCACTTAGATTGTAGCATCTGCTCATCAATTGCCCAAGTCACATTATGTGTCAGAAAGGATCACATTCTCTGTAGATCAATTAGTGTAACACAGAGAGTGACCTGGGTATCTGAAGACACTTCCCAGTGCTCAAATATGAGATGAGCTGAGCCCTTTAACTTTGCACAGCTATATTACTTCCACTGTTGATTTGCATGTCCCCAGCACACAGACCACTGCTCTGCACACTTATAAGCAGGTGCTCACAGCTTCTGCAGGAGTCATTGTCACTCAAGACACAGCATGGACATGAGGGCCCCTGCTCAGCTCCTGGGGCTCCTGCTGCTCTGGTTCCTAGGTGAGGAAGGACATCACCAGGATCTGAAATCATATAGTGTGGTCAGTGCTGTCTGAATCTTCCTGTCTCTTCTGTATGGACGTGATGATGAGAGTGGATGTTTGTATTTGTGTTTTTCTTCTCAGGTGCCAGATGTGCTGCTACAGTGACCCAGAGTCCATCCGTGGTGTCTGCACCTGTGGGAGGCACAGCCACCATCAAGTGCCAGTCAAGTCAGAGTGTTCAGAACAACAATGCTCTAGCCTGGTTTCAGCAGAAACCAGGGCAACCTCCAAAGCTCCTGATCTATGCTGCATCCACTTTAGCCTCTGGGGTCCCTTCAAGGTTCAAGGGCAGTGGCTCTGGGACATCATTCACTCTCACCATCAGTGGGGTGCAGGCTGAGGATGCAGGAACCTACTACTGTGCTGGACATTATAGTAGTGGTTGGATTTACACGTGATACAATCCTGAGCAAAAAACCTCCCAGGAAAGCAGAAGTGTGAGTCTGGCTGCATCAGCTGCTTGTCTTGAGACCTGTTTGTTCTAAGAGTCATTCTCAGATTTAGTCAGTCTGCCATGTTCCCTGGAAGGCAGTTAGAAAATCCCTGAATCTCCATTGTAGCTTCCCACTCTTTCCTTCTATTTGAAACCTACAGCACTGGTATTTCCATATTTTATCAATTTAAAATAAAGAAATGCTTAAGCCACAGTCCTCAGTGTTAGAATATTCATTTAGTTTCATGCTGCAAAAAGTTAATCATTACGGATATTTCAAGTAGAAACACTGAATAGGGTTTATAGTGATTCAACATATACCTTAATTTTCTAGTGGGATCAGAGACTGTGTTTGTAGAAATATGGGACTCCGTTCTCCCAGAATCCAAAGACCCTCTGAGACAGAGGGAAGAGTCAGGTAATCCTATGGTCCTCAGTCCTGGAGCTGATGCTCTCAGCTGCCTGCAGCCTCACAAGGGTGTCGATTCCTCTATGTTGTCCATGGGTAGCCTGCAGATGCAGTTGGGTGGTCCAGAATTTGTCTTCTTGCATTCAGATCTCAGGGCACATGGGTTGTTTGCCCCAAGACACACAGCAAGTTGTCACATCTGAATTTTAACCCAGGCCAATGTATGTTGAAATATTTTCTTCCATATGGCCATGTTCACTCCATATTTGAAGTTGCAACTAGAGACACACAAGAAAGGTAAGGTGATGTGAAATTCAGGGATCATGAAACCTGCTTGATTACTTGTTGCTCCACGGCTTTAATCCTGCCCACTTGCATATACCCAGCCACATAAAACTGTCTCAAACCTTAGTAGGCATAGGTGATTACATTTCCTATTTGTGGGGAAAAAGTATCATGTATCCCTGACCCTTTCCTCATCTGTTCCATTCCTTCTCATCTCAGATTCAGACGGGCCTCTCACATTCTGTAATTTTATTTTCTCCTCTCATTATGGAAACAATAAGCAGACAAATTAGATCCTCATCCTCCACTCACACCCTTTGATAACTGAACACTAGGCTTTCACACACCTGGGCTAGCAAAAGGTCACTGAGATAATTCACTGAAGAGATTTTCCCTCAAAGAGGAATTTGTGTTCCCACCATATCATCAACTATTGTCTAATTTTGCAAAGCTGACACTAAATGAAATCAAAGTGGTATTTTAGGATCTTGGAGGAAGAAAAAAAAGAATTTTTTTATATTCATATTAGCTGAAAAATATTACTTAAAATTTATTGTACTGTTTATGATGTCAAACTACACACTGTGCCCTCAATCAAGCTCAGGAGATGAGAGACATTATGGCATGAAAACAGCAGGGCTGTGTTCCTGGCAGCTCACGGGAGCAATATTCAAATCCCTTTTGTAACAGATTCAGGATGCTCCACCCGTCCTGCGCTGTGGACTCTCTCTCCCCTCACTGTAGCAACATTCTGCACTGTCACACCTCTCTCTGACCTAGCCTCACCTTTCTGTTATAAGGAGGATATTATATGATATTTATATTATATTATATTAGCCAAATAATTCATGATAGTCTTCAGAGTAATCCAGTTCATTTTTCAAAATTCTTCTCACATTTAAGGCACATACTCAGCATCTAGAATTTTGTTCCCACTGTTGGAAAAAGAGCACCAGGTAAAAATGCAGTCAGATAAGGAGACAGGGACAGAAGAGGCTAAGAGGAGGGCAGAGTGATAAGAGAAGAATGTTTGAAAATCCAGTGCTGAGGATCCACTCCTGTGATGCACCCAGAGGAACAGTCTTTATAACCTGGATTCCTTGTGTAAAGGATCCAGGACAGGCTGCTCCACTTTCACCTATAGTTAGTACCACAGACTCTACAGTGAAGCAGGAGATGGGGTGTGCTCTACAGAGAAGGGAGAGACAGATCAGGGCAGGAAGGAAGCAGCTGGGACAGCAGGAGCTCACTCCCCTGTCCCCTAAGGAGGAGGTTTGTGTTGGTGACTGAATCTTTGTGAGGACTGCTCTCATGCTGCACACAGGAGAAATCTCCCACATTCTTAGGCTGGAGGCTGCTGATGGTGAGATTGGAATCTGTCCCTGAGCTGCTGCTTCTCCATCTGTCAGGGACCCCAGATGCTAGGTTGGATTATCAAGATGTGAGTTGCTTAGGAGACTCTCCTGATCTCTGCTGGTACCAGGCTAGGGAGTTCTTCTGGAGGTAAAGGATAGGAGAACCTGGCTCACTTGCAGTTGAAGTTGACCTTTTCTCCTGCAGATACAGCTAGGGAGGCTGGAGACTGGGTCATGCTGATGTCTCCACAGGCATCAGCCATGAAGAATGGACAGCAACTACACAATGTGTAATTAATATCTTAGAATGCATAACTAGGAACTTTTTTCTTCTTCAAATCAAATCAGACTGCTCAGATGAATTATTGAAGGTTTCCTGATGCAATTTAAATTATTAGAATACTGTTTACTGCTTGAAATCTCTCACCCAAGACCCAGAGCCCCAAAGGATACATTCCATCTCCTATGGAATGCACTCAGGCACAGCTCCTGGCAAAGCCCATTCCTACAGCTCTGAGCAGACAGCCTTGGGCCTGTGGTGCCTCTGCAAAGCACCAGGAAAATGAAAGCCACAGAACACCTGTGGGGAGTCAGAGACCAACAATGGAAGGAGGAGACAGAGATGTCATCACCCTAGGAAATGTGATTTTCTGCCTTTTAAAGGGCCAGGGCAGATCCAAAAATGTAACTTACAGTAAAATCCAGCAAAATCTGCTGATGCAAATTGTATAGCAACTGCACAAATTCAATTCAATCTGTAAAACTCAATAACCTGTCACAAAATGCATTGATTGTGAGCATGGAGTTTATAAACTTTAAATACACTGGAGTACTTCAGAAAGTTCACGGCAAAGTAGATTTGGTGGATAATTTTGTTTTGCTGCAAAATAAACGTGGAAATCATGCTTAATCTTTTGTAATGTGAATTTCCTACTAACTGTTTGAAGACCCATGTTAATATCATATCAGTACCTGGAATGTGTGAATCTTACTGGTTAGATAAGACAGTGTCTGCATGTTGATATCTCCAAGTCTTTTTGGTTTATCATGTGTATTTGAAGATCCTCTTGGACCAGTGAAGCCATTTCAATAAATCCACACCAGACTTTGTTTTCCTCAGCCAAAAAAAAAAAAAAAAAGAAATTTAAAGAAATCATTGTATACTTGTGAATTATTCTGATCGCCGTTTCTTTTGTCAATCACTTTATTTTTAAAAATATTTATTGTGAGAGTATTGCTCTGGCATACCAAACTAGTCCTTCCCTACCCGGGTTTGAATTCTAGTTGCTCAGCTTCTGATCCTGCTCCCTGATTATGGCCTATGAAGGCATTGGAAGATGGACAAAGCCTTGGGCTGCTGCACCAATATGGGAGACCTGGAAGGAGCTCTGTGCCTCCAATTTCAGTCAGCTTATCCCTTGTGTTGAGATCATTTGGGAAGTGAATCTGTGGAGGAAAGCTGTTTCTCTCTCTCACTTTAACTTTGACTCTGAATTACAATTTTAATGTAAAACTCACCTTTATTTCATGTATTTTATATAGTTTTAAGGTTATTGTGACCCTTTCCACTCTACCCTCCCATTTACCATCTCTCCTTTGGTTATTTTTCCTTTTGATTTTTATAGTGACATACTTTGATTTAATTTCATATTCCCAAGGTCATCCATCCTCTAAATAAAAATTTCAACAAATAGTAAATAGAAAACCCAATGTTCCTCAGGGGGTTAGACAGGGCTGTTGAGTCTCAACTCTTCCCTAATCATCCATTCACTACCTGAACTGCAGGGTCATAGCGCCCCCTGGACGTCATCGAGGGGAAATCATGCCAGGTTTCAGTCTGGTAGAGTAGATCTATATATAAAATCAAGCAGAGTATTCTCATAAAATTGCAATAGCAGTGTTATTGTTTGCACCCTAATGAGAATATTGCTGTCTCTCTTAGATGAATAATACCTTGAAAATCAAATGGAACACTTTATCTCATACATCTTTCATTTTAGTTGACAGTGCAGATAATAGACAGCTGATGTGCTGCCTCTGCTCTCACTCTGCTCCGTGTGAGGGACCTCCTCTGCAGCAATGCCATTGCAGGGGCCAGTGGGCAGTGTGTGTCTTCATCCACCTAGTGAATCCTCCTGTGGCGGGCTGGAGAGGGGAGGGAGAGGCAGGCGGGATGAATCTGTGTAGTCAAACACCTCTGCTTCCTGGAAATAAATGAGGTGCAGGTTCATTAATGGTCCGACATCCAAGCTCTACTGGGGAAAGAGCTTTTAAAATGTCTCTTGTTGCTGTACATGAAGCCAGCTGATACTCAGGTCAGTGACGGGAATCAGTGCCCTGACCCCGGATACCTAAAAAGTGAAGCTGAGGTTTTGAAGCCTGTTTTATTGTGTTTCTTATTTATTTCTTGTGAAAATTTTCTTCCTGGCTACTACTCCCCATCATTTAAAAATTATTTATTTATTCATCCTGAAGACCAAGCATTATAGAGATGGACAGATCTCTCTCTCTCTCTCTCTCTCTACATACAAATATATATATGTATAATATCACTAAGATATTTCCCTGAATGTATTCTCAATCCAAAGGACTTTTCTTCCTCACTTCACAATCATTGTTGTTTGTCTCCTATTGTATATGTAGTGCTTTGGCTTGAATCCCTATATTATGGAGGAATTTATATTATATTATATTATATTATATTATATTATATTATATTATATTATATTATAATTTATTACGTGATAAATTTGTCTATAATAATCAAGGATAATTGCCAGAATACAGTCCTGAAGTTAATTAGTTTGCTAAATTCCTCTGACATGTAAGAACAATCCCAGAATCAACAAACTCAGACAGGGATATCTTTTATGTTTGGGATGTTATACAGTTCATTTTCAATTCACATCATCACTACTCTCTCTGAAGTCAGAAAGGAAATCGCCAGATATATCAACAAAGCATAGAGTTGGAGGATTTTTGAGACCAAGTGCCTGTGACTGTGAGATGGAAGTCTGGAGAGCTGTATTTGCTGTTTTTAATGGAGCCTTCCTAGTCCGCAGCTGAAGGCCACTTTGGTTCTGCGGTCAGTGATGGAATTGTTGCTCCTGCACACTAACAGACTGACAAAATAAATTCAAGTTTTCTTGATTTTCTTAATCTTCCTTCTCCTTAGAAGAAGAATTTACATGAATTCAGCTCGGACACCCCTTGTACGAATCAGAACTTGTCCACCTGTGTCGAGGGATCTAGGCAGACAGAGTATTTACCTGGAGTGGAGTACATGGGAAGAGAGGCAGAGATTTGCTGAGGGAAACTCTGCCAAGCAAATCTGTATTAGCTGAGGATGCTGGAGGTTTAATCCACATGGAATGCAGGGACAAGCCTCAGAATTGATTCCTTTGAGAGGTGAGGGAGCTGGGGTCCACAGCACTTTCTCCTGCTGCCATGCACAGAGGGTTCTCTAAGGGCTGCTCAACCCTATGGTGTGCATGTGTGAAGTCCTCATGTGTGAAGCGGGGCTACCTCCTCAGCTCAGAGAGCTCAGTGCAGCCCAGGCAGGAGTGGAGGGAGTCAGCAGAGAAACAGTGAAGGATGGATGAGATAGTACTGCTATCCCCCTCCAAAAACCTTTGTGCATTCAATCTGGAAATGCAGCTTTCTGCTATAAGACCTTAGTAATCTCTTTGTTAACAGGTTCCCTTAAAAATCAGACCTCAGGATGAGCACCAGGATGTTTGTCATGCGGCTACTGCTCTGTGGTCAGATCACCTGTGCTCATGCCTCAGTGATACCCACTACTGCCCTAGTCCTAGACTCCATGACACTGAGGTAGACTTGCAGCTCATGTGCTACGGAACCACTGGGGGAGACTGGAGTGAAGATGCAAAGGTTAGACACAGTGGTTCGATGTAGGTGTTAGTCTTACTGAAATCTGAAATATTATCCCATGTAGGTTGTGACAATGCTTGACAATAGGAGACTCCTAACAGTGAGAACTTGAGTGCTGTCCCTTTCACTGCTAAAAAGAGAAAAGAGGCACCTATAGGGCTTGACCAGGATCAGCTCAAGCAGCAGCTGCCCTCACCTGGGAGAGAGGGGTAACTAGACTGCCTTTCTCCTAGACTACCTCTTTTTCTGTTCTTTAGTACCAGGTTTCAGAGGAGTTGCACCTGAGTCCTCAGGAACATGCTGGTACATAGTGCAGCTCTCAGAACTGCACCAGGAGTCCTAATGCTGGTTTTCTTAATCTTTAGCAGAGAATTAATCTAGATGTGGACTCATCCCAGAGTTTGATTGATCCTAATCTATGAAATGCTACAAAATGGCTGAAAATAGTGTTCCGTGGAACCCTGCATAAATCGGCAGCTCATTTAGTCCCTGGTGGTAAGGGACCTCCAGCCTGGATGATGGTGCATCCATCTGCAATAAATTCCTTCACATTACTTGAATCACAACAATGCCCAGGGCTACTACAAATTGGCATCTGAATAAATCTGTGGTGTTGTATATGCTATTTTATAAATTAAGTGAAATTATTTTAGATCCCTAGAACTGTGTAAGTGCTAAATAATGTATTGAGACAGTTGTGGGCAGCTGTATCATCTAAGATGTCACTGTAGTTTCTCTATGATCAAAGTTATTCTGCTATAAGTTATGTCATGATCATGAAATAAAACTGGAATTTACCATCCTGTCTTTCAGCTCATGTAATGTGTGGCAAGATTCAGCATAGAAAAACTATGCCCAAACCTCTGTTGATTTGGTTATTTCCATGACAAAGCCCACTGCTCCGCAGATGTATGAGCTGGCTGCCCACACTCTCTGCAGGAGTCAGTGCCAATGAGGACATAGCATGGACATGAGGGTTCCTGCTCCTCCCACCCCCGTGACTTGAAGTGACTCAGCCAGTGCAATCAGTGCTTCCTGACTTCCTGTCTCTCCTGTAATAACATGAGGTTCAGAGTTCATGTTTGTGTTTGTGTTGCCCATCTCAGCTGCCAAGGTGCCATCCAATCACTTGTTCTCCATCCCTGGTGTCTGCAAATGTGGGAGAGACAGTCACCCTCAGTTGCCAGAAGACTCAGAGCGTTTGCAGTAATTTAGCTTGGTATTAGCAGAAATCAGGGCAATCTTCTCAGCTCTTGATATATCAAGCATCCAGTTTAGAATCTGGGGTCCTTGGGCAGTTCAGCAGCAGTGCATCTGAAACACAGTATCAGCAGCATGCAGCCTGAAGATGCTTCCACTTATTCCTGTCAACGGTGAAACAGTTACCCTCCCACAGTGATACAAGCCCAAACATACATCCCTCCTAGAGAGCAGAAGCATAGGTCTATGTTGCCTAGACTGTTCCTCTTTGGCCCCTATCTGCTGAGAGTGATTCTCACATGCAGCCAGCCTTCAAGATCCCTTGAAAATTTGTAGATGGTCCTTGCTTGGTAGCCTAAGTCTTTGCCTTGCATGAGTGGGTCCAGTGTGGGCCCCTGTTGTTGTTCCAGCTGCTCCTCTTCCATCCTGCCTACTGCTTGTGGTCTGGGAATGCACTGGAAATCTGCAACCATGTGGGAGACCTAGAAGAAGCTCATGGCTCCTGGCTTTGAATAGGCTCAGTGCAGCCACTGCAGCCACTTGAGGAGTGAACCAGGAGACAGATAATTTTTCTGTCTGTCCTTCTTTCTGTAGATCTGACTTTTCCATAAAAATTAATAAAAAGTTTGTTGAAGAGGCTGTGGCAGCTAATGCGAAGCATCTGCTATTTTCAACTCATTGGTGATAGTAGTAAAGGCAAGACTGTCTACTGATTAAAAAAATGAGCTCTCCATGTGAGAGCATCCCTTTGGATTTATACAGCAAAAAATGAAGAACTGCAGGCATTCCAATTAGAAATAGCTTAATACAGTTTATTAGAATCTAAGTTGTAGTTTTCATGCACTAGGAACAGGGGGGTTAGAGACAGTGATTGAGAATGTGGGGATTCTTCTCTCCCAGAAGCCACTGCCTTCTGCCACAGAAGGAGCAGGTTGCTGAACCCTGGGGAACTCAGCCCTAGAGCTGATACTCTCAGCTGCCTGAAGCACTTACAGATGTTCCCCGTCCTCATCTTAATCCCTGGGTTTACCTACAGGTGCAGGTGTTGGTACAGTATTTGCTTCTGTCGTTCACATCTCAGGTTACACGGGTTGTTTGCCGCAACGTGTTTGGTGAATAAGTGCAGAGACCTGGGATTAAATCCCAGCTGAATATAACTTTAAATATCTTCCTACCGCGTGGCCATAGTCTACAGGAGAGGTTGTAGGCTAGAGGAAAGAGAAGCAGGATGATGTGAAGTATCTAGTTCCCGCTGCCCCACTTTCACTCCATGTTGATGAGAATCTTAAATCTAGACCTTCTTTAATTTTTCATGCCATAAAATTCTCTCAAAATTCCAGATGTTCTTCTGTGGGCAATTCCCTGCTATCTAGTGGGCATGTTTCAGAGCTTCCCTGCCTATGGCCTGAGCTACAATTCCCAAGCCTACACAAGGAGTGTGACCTCTGATATGGCTAGAAGGTCAAGGGGAATACATGTGGAACAAGACCTCTGACACGACCGGAAGATCAAGGGAAATAGATGTGTCATATACCAATGACAGTGTCTTTGGTGGGCGGGGGAGGGGGAATCTACCAGAAAGGAAGGTCTTCCATCCGATGATTCACTCTTCAAGTGACCGCAACGGCTGGTGTTGTGCCAATCTGAAACCAGGAACTTCCTCCGGTCTCCCACGTGGGTGCAGGGTCCCAAGGCTTGCGGCCATCCTCGACTGCTCTCCCAGGCCACAAGCAGGGAGCTGGATGGGAAATGGAGCTACCAGGATTACAACCGGCGTCCCTATGGGATCCCAGCATGTTCAAGGTGAGGACTTTTAGGCGCTAGGTCTTGCCGCCAGGCCCTTTTTCTTACTTTTTAAAAGCTATAACCTGTGCATAATAAAGTGGACATTCCTCACCAGCTTGTTTTTGGTGTTTCTTGTGGCCAAGGGACATTATTTGCCTCACTCTCAGTGACTTTGGGACCTGCTGGCAGAACTAAATCTGCAGATTTTTCTCCTTCTCCTTTTTTTTTTTTTCTTCTTCTTCTTCCTCCTCCTCCTTCTTCTTTTCTAAATTGTCACCACGGGCATATCTCTCATCTCTGACCCTTACCACATCTCTTCTGTCCCCTTTCATTCCTCAGGTTTCACTTTGTCCTCTCATATTCTCTGTGATTCTGTTCTCCCTCCTAATATGGAAGCAGAGAAGGCAACAACTCAGAAACTCTTCCAACATTCATTGTTGTGTTAGCTGAGCTTTCCATTGCAGAGTTGGGAAGAGATCATGAAGATACTTCACTGAAATTCTGCATTTAAGCAGAATTTGGGTTCCCTAACCTTACAAATATGCTTATATAGCTTTGGTTATAGAAAGTTTATTTTCTGTAAATTGAAAACTAGTCATGAAATACAAGTAGATGACAATATCTTATCCTAAGTATCATTCAGAGTTTATAAAACAGCTGCTCAAATGCCTTATGACACACACTGCCTGTCAAAGTGGATGATGTCTTTCTGGATAAGTGTAGCCCAGGGGGTAACCTAGGTGCCTGAAGACACTTCCTCCGTTGTGTTGTGAGATAAGCTGGGCTCTACTACTTTGTACAACAATGTCACTTCTCTTCTTGATTTCTATGTCCCCAGCCCTGCACACTTATGAACAGGTGCTCACAGCCTGTGCAAGAGTCAGTGCCACTCGGGCCCGGCGCGGTGGCGCAAGTGGTTAAAGGTCCTCGCCTTGCACGCCCGGGATCCCATATGGGCGCCGGTTCTAATCCCGGCAGCCCCGCTTCCCTTCCAGCTCCCTGCCTGTGGCCTGGGAAAGCAGTCGAGGACAGCCCAAAGCTTTGGGACCCTGCACCCGTGTGGGAGACCCGGAAGAGGCTCCTGGCTTCGGATCGACATAGTATCGGCCCGTTGCGGCTCACTTGGGGAGTGAATCATCAGACGGAAGATCTTCCTCTCTGTATCTCCTCTCTGTATATCCGCCTTTCCAATGAAAAAATAATAAAAATAAATCTTTAAAAAAAAAGAGTCAGTGCCACTCAGGACACAGCATGGACATGAAGGACCCTGCTCAGCTCCTGGGCCTCCTGCTGCTCTGGCTCCTAGGTGAGGAAGGACAACAGCACGAATTGTCTCAGCTCTTGTGTTCAGTGCTGTCTGAAACTTCCTGTCTCCTCTGTATGAACATGCTGATGAGAGTGGATGTTTGTGTTTGTGTTTCTCTCCTCAGGTGCCAGATGTGCCATGGTGACCCAGACTCCATCTGTGGTGTCTGCACCTGTGGGAGGCACAGCCACCATTAATTGCCAGTCAAGTCAGAGTGTTGATAGCAACAATGCTCTAGCCTGGTATCAGCAGAAACCAGGGCAACGTCCAAAGCGCCTGATCTATGCTGCATCCAGTTTAGATTCTGGGGTCCCCTCGAGGTTTAAGGGCAGTGGATCTGGGACATCATTCACTCTCACCATCAGCGGGGTGCAGGCTGACGATGCAGGAACCTACTACTGTGCTGGGCAATATTATACTAGTGGGAATTACACTCACAGGGTGATACAAGCCTGAACCAAAACCTCCCATGAGAGCAGGAGTGAATGTAAGTTTAACCAGCTGCTCCTCCCAGCCTTCTATCTGCTAAAATTCATTCTCTAATTCAGTAAATCTTCACTGGTCCCTGGAAGGTAGTTAGAAAGAAAAAAATAAACAAATCAGAACATCTTGTTTCATTCACAGTGGAGAGGGCTGAGCTTTCCCACTCCTCAGAGGAGAAGAGGTCACAACGAGATTTCACTGAAGAGATTCTGCATCAAAGAGCAGTTTGGGCTCCCTCACCTTGTAAATGCCTTTGCCTGTCTTCTGTTATAGCTGACACTGATGAGAACAAAATGATAGTTCATGGATCTCAGGGGATATTCAATTTATCAGGGATGTACTGTAATAAATTATTTAACTGTTTTGACTAAAATCACTCACTTCTGTCCCTGTTCTTTCAGGTTCAGGGTGCCCCATATGTCCTACTCTGTGGGCCCTTCCTCCCCTCTCTGCAACAACGTTCTCTACTGCCTCACCAAGCTTTCAACCTTGGCTTTATTCCATCATGTGTGGACGAGTATATTGCATTATATAACTGTCAGCCAGATAATTCAGGATTGCAAACTGACTGTAATTTCCAGATTACAGTTGTTAGCTAATCGATCTCAGATTTCAGAATCAAGGAAGATGTGTGGAACACAGAGCTGGAGGAAATTTGAGATCAAATCTGAGTATGTGACTGAAGTTGGGTGATGTGTATTTTCAGCTTATAATGGAATTTGCAGATTGACACCACAGGTCTAGAGTCACTTTGGTTTTGTAAGTAAGATTGAAGTACTGCTTTGGCAACTAACAGATGGAATACAGACATTCTAGTTGTTTTTTTTTTTTTTAATTTTCTTAAAATTTCCATCACTTAGAAATTAGACCTGACATGATTTGAGCTGAGGTACACTGTGTAAAAATCAATATTGACCACACATTTATGTTGGAACAGAGGAACAGTGAAGTAGACTAGTGAGACAAAGAGAGAAGAAAGAAGGACTCTCCTAAGTTAGGAGATGTTAGTTTCCATGGAATATAGGTAAAAGTCTCAGAACTGACTCCTGGGAGAGGTGAGGGAGCTGAGGTCATTTACCACCTCCTGCTGTCATGCACAGAGGGTTCCCCAAGGGCTGCTCAACCAAGGCCCTGTGGTCTGCATGTGAGCAGGCTGAGCTGCCTCCTCAGCTCAGAGAGCTCAGTGCAGCCCAGTCAGGAGTGGAGGGAGTCAGCAGATGAACAATGAAGGGGAAGGATGGGCTGGTCCTGCTACCCTCCTCCTTGACAGATGTGAGCATTGATTGTGTCTGGAATGGCAGTTTTCTGCTGGGAGACCCTGGTCTGTTCTTTGTTAGTAGGTGCCCTGAGATACCAAACCCCAGGAGAGGCATCAGGAGGCTTGTGAAGAGGCTGCCCAAGTGATCTTGTCACCTGTATTCATGCTTCAGTAATACCCACCTCCTTCATGGTGTACAGGCTCTTTGGTACTGAGATGGTGACATTCTGGTCACACTCTAGTGATGCAGACTGTGTCAGGGGCACAGATAGAAATGTGAGATTCAGGAGTGCAAATCAGGGTCCAAGTTTATTGCAATACAAGATATTCTCTATGTTATTGGTACTAGCGTGACAAAGTAGATCTTCCTGGATAGGGAAAAGGAGAGTGTTGCCATCCTCCCCTGGCCCTGATAAAGAGGAGAAGATGAAGGACGACACTGCAGTGTGTGATGTGGAGTGGCACCCAGCAGCAGGTACCCTCATTTAAGAAAGAGGTGTCAATAAATTAGTTTTTCTGCTGCTCTACCTCCTCACCTGTTTTCCATGTCCCAGGATCCAGAGATGATCACCTGAGTCCCAGTTTAGATACTTCAACCGGAAGAGTGTATATGGGATTTCTTTGTGTGTATCAGAAACTTGTTCTGCGTGTGAAGTCATCTAAAGCGACTGGTGGATCTTATTCCAGGTACCTACAGAAGAATGTAAACATTGATGATCAATGCATACTGACATTTCACATCAGTTGTCAGAGTTTCAAGTTGATGAAGTTCAGTAAATGAGAGTCAGTGACAGAAAATTGTATTGCAGAGGCTCTCATGTCAAGAAAGGGAAGGCTATTTAGTCTCAGGTCACAAGAACCCCTTGTTTTATTGAGGTGCATCTATCTGCAGTATGTTGCTTCTGAGGATTCAGATTCTAATCATATTTGAGTGCTATTAATTTAGGGATCCCCTATATACTTCTATGAATCCCTCTTTTTCTCTTTTCTAAGTAGCATAAATGAAATAATTTCAGACTCCCAGAAATACATAGGTAATAAGAAAAGCATGTGAAGAATTTGAGGGCAGGCTAAGGAGTTGATGGAATTACTATATAGCATGGTCCTGCACCTTCTGTAACAGTAAGTTGCTCTCCTATAAATTGAAACATAGACATGAAATACAAATAGATGACATTACCTTCTCCTGGGTTCATTTAATTTGTCAACAGATCCTTAAATGCTTTGCTTCACATAATGCGTGCCAGAGAGGATCATGTTTTGTTCAGGCATATTACTGAAGCCCAGAATATGACCTCATGGCTGCAGACTATACTCTGTTGTGTTATGAGATGAGCTGGGCTCTTCTGCTTTGCAATCAGTATCACTACCCTTGCTGATTTGCATGTCCCCTGGGCACAGCCCCTAGCCCTGCACACTTATGAGCAGGTGCTCACAGCCTGTGCAGGAGTCAGTGCCACTCAGGACACAGCATGGACATGAGGGCACCTGCTCAGCTCCTGGGGCTCCTGCTGCTCTGGCTCCTAGGTGAGGAAGGACAACAGCAGGAATTGTCTCAGCTCTTGTTGTCAGTGCTGACTGAATCTTCCTGTCTCCTCTGTATGGACATGCTGATGAGAGTGGATGTTTGTGTTTGTGTTTCTCTTCTCAGGTGCCAGATGTTCCGGCCAAACAGTAACCCAGAGTCCATCTGTGGTGTCTGCACCTGTAGGAGGCACAGCCACCATCAATTGCCAGTCAAGTCCGAGTGTTTACAACAACAATTATCTAAACTGGCTTCAGCAGAAACCAGGGCAACGTCCAAAGCTCCTGATCTATGATGCATCCACTTTAGCCTCTGGGGTCCCCTCGAGGTTCAAGGGCAGTGGCTCTGGGACATCATTCACTCTCACCATCAGCGGGGTGCAGGCTGAGGACGCAGGAACCTACTACTGTGCTGGGTATTATTATACTAGTGGTAGTTGGACTTACACAGTGATACAAGCCTGAACAAAAACCACCCATGAAAGCAGAAGTGTGAACCTGAGCTTGCCTAGCTTCCTGGAGCCCTAATCTACCAACAGTCACTCTCTGTTGCGGTCAGCCTTCCATGGACTCTTTAACATAGGGATCACGCTCTGTGGAATACTGTAGCCTCTCTCATTTGCCTTTACTGGGCACTTCCAGTATAGTACTGATTTAAAGGAAAGAAATAATTATGCCTGAGTATTCATTGTTACAATATCCTTTTTGGCTCATTCAAAAAAGGAAGCATTATGGATATTTCCAGCAGAAACCATAAATACAATTTATTAAAATCCAAAATACAGTTTCATGTTCTAAGAATGTGGGTATCAGGGGTAGTGATCATTAAAATATGGGATTCTGTGCTCTCCATGGATCCAATGCTCCTTTGCCACAGGAGGAACAGGCTGCTCACCCTGTGTCCTCAGCCCTGGAGCTGATGTTTTAACTGCATATGGTTGCACAGGTGATTCCCCAGGCCTTCATTCCTGGATCTGCCTAAGGGTGCAGATGAATGTTCCAGAAATTGTCATCTGACATTCAAATCACAGAGTACATGGGTTGTTTGCCCCAAGTCCCATGTTGGTTTGGGAACTGCAATTTTAACCAGGAGTTTATATATTTAAATATCTTCTTCCACATGGCCATGTTCACTACATGTTTGATGCTGTAACTTGGGACAGGGCACAAGAAAAGCATGATGATGTGAATTCCATATCATGCTGACCTGTTTAGCTACATACACATTTCTCCATATAATCAATACAGTTCTCTTTGCAATTATTATTGCTACACTCAACTCTCTCAAAAGCTACAGAACATGAACATGATTACATTTCAGATTTCAGGGGAAGGAAGCATCTCACAACCTTTCCCTTTCCTCATCAGCTCTCTCTCTTCTCCTTCTCATCCTTCAGATTCAGCTCTGTCCTCTCACATTCTCTGCATTCTTATTTTCTACTGTTAGAATGCAAGAAGAGAAGCAAACCAATCAGAATTTCTTTCTCTACTCATGCTCGTTGATATCTGACCCTAGGCTTTAACACATTTGGTTCACATGAGGTCACTAACACCGTTTATTGAAGAAATATTCCATCTAACAGGAATTTGTGCTGCATCGTACTATCAACTATTGTCTAATTCTGCCAAACTGACACCAAATGAGGACAAAATGACGTTTTAACTTTTCCCGAAAGTCATTTAGGGGGTGGGAAAGGCTGAGGAGAGCATAAATTAATTGCTTTGTTAGGCTGGTAAGTATCATTTATAAATAATGGTAGAGTTTATGTTATCAAATTGGACACCATGTTAATATCCCAGTACAAGAGGTCAGAGGTTTGCTGGGATGAAACCCAGGAGGAATCAAGGCTGTGCTCCTTCTGACAGTTCCAGGGTGGGGAGATCCAGGTTTCTTGCTCTTCCAGCTTCAGGATGCACCACGTGTCCTGCTTTGTGGTCCATTTCTCCACTCATTTAGCATCATTCTCCATTGATATACTTCCTCGCTGACCTACTAAAATTTCTATGGATAGGAGGATTATATTATATTATATTGTATTATATTATATTATATTATATTATATTATATTATATTATATTATATTATATTATATTATATTATATTATATTACTGTCAGCCAAATCAAGATAATATATAGAGTACAGTTATTACATAGTTAATCTGCTAACCTCTTTTCACATTTAAAGTCTGGAGCGTCTGGCCACTATGTTGTACTGTGCAAGGAGATGAGCTGGGATTATCATTTCTGCACAGCACTGCCTCATTCACTGCTGAATTCCATTTTCCCAGGGTACAGCCCATTGCCCTGCACACTTATAAGCAGCTGCTCACAGCCTCTGCAGGAGTCAATGCCAGTCAGGACACAGCATGGACATGAGGGCCCTGCTCAGCTCCTGGGCCTCCTGCTGCACTGATTCCCAGATAAGGAAGGGCAAGAGAGCAAGAATTGACTCAGTTCTTGAGGCCAGTGCTATCTGAATCTCCCTGTCTTGTGTATGATCATCGTGTGTGGATCTATGTGTTTGTGTTTCTCTTCTCAGGTGCCAAATGTTCCGGCCAAACAGTGACCCAGAGTCCATCCGTGGTGTCTGCACCTGTGGGAGGCACAGCCACCATCAATTGCCAGTCAAGTCAGAGTGTTTACCTCAACAATGTTTTATCCTGGTATCAGCAGAAACCAGGGCTACCTCTGAAGCTCCTGATCTGGGGTACATCCACTTTAGCATCTGGGGTCCCTTCGAGGTTCAAGGGCAGTGGATCTGGGACATCGTTCACTCTCACCATCAGCAAGGTGCTGGCTGCAGATTCAGGAACCTATTACTGTCAAGGAGCTTATGGTAGTGGGAGTAGTATTAGTTACACTCCCACAGTGATACTATGCATGTTTTCCTACATACTTTTCTTGGGACTGTGCCACTGGGTCTCACATGGTTCCCTGGGGACATTCCACATCTGCCAATCAACTCATTTAAGACAGCCCTGAAATGGCACACAACCTGTGGAGCACTGCTACTGATTTGTACATATCTGTGGCACAGCCCACTGCCATGCAGACATAAGAGCAGGTACTCACACGCTTTGTAGGTGTTAGGTGCCAGCCAGGGCACAGCATGGATATGATGCTTCTGCTCAGCTCCTGGAGCTCCTTCTGCTCTGGCTCCCAGGTGAGGAAGGACAACACCAAGAACTGCCAGTTTTGTTAGATCTGCCTGACCTTTTCTCTTTCTCCTATGTAACATTGTGATGAGAGAGGCTTCTTCTGTTTGTTTCCCATTTCAGTTACTAGATGTACTAAATGAATTATGCATTCTTCGTCGCTGATGTCTGCCAACATGGAGACACAACAGCATTTCTCATACGAGTCAGAAAGTTAGCAGCAATAGGTTAACTTGTTATCCACAGAAACAAGGGAAATCTCAGAAGTTACAGATATATCAAGCATCCAGTTTAGAATCTTGGGTTCCATTGAGGTTCAAGTGGCAGTGGATGTGTACATCAAGTGTGCCATCTAGTGTGCAGCCTGAAGATATTACCACTTCCTACTGTCAACAGAGTAGCTGTACACCTCCTACAAGGTTTCTAGCCTGAACAAAACCCTCCAAAGGAAAGAAGCAATGTGTCTGTGTTCCTGTTTTATTCCTCCTGTGGCTGCCATCTGCCACTGGAGACATTCCCAGTGCCATCCATGCTTGAAGTTCCTTGGGAGGCTTGAGGAAGGGCCAAGGTTCTCCTGTGCATCTTCCCTCTCTTTTCTTCTTCTTGACAATTGCAAGACAGACATGACTAATCCTCCACTGCATTAAAGGAAAGAGAATAGTAAGCCTGACTACTGAATGCCACAGCATTTTTCTTGAGTAATAGAGCATAGATTTATGCTTTGTAGATAATTCTAAGCAGTAATATAACTTCATACCATTTATTAGGACTACACTAAAGGCATCTGTCTCCAAGACCTGTTTAGGTTAAAGGTGTTGATGGTAGAAATGAGAGACTATGCACTCTGGAACACACCAATGTCCCTTTGACACAAAAGGAGCAGGCCCCTGAACCCTGTGGTCCTCAGCTCTCTAGCTGATACACTCAGCTGCCACAGCATTCACACATTGTTCTCGAGTCTTTATTTTATCCCTTGTTCTGCCGGGCAGGTGCAGAAGAATGGCACAGACTTCTCTTCTTCATATTTTCACATTTCAGAGCTTATTTGTTTTTTGCATGGTGAACAAGTATGGTCATATGATATTTGAACCCAGGCCATCATAGCGTTAAATAATCCCCTTCTGCATGGCCATGTTGAGTTCATATTTAAAGCTGTCATCTACAGCAAAGGCACAAGACAAATGTGGAATGAATTGAAACCTGATGTTGCTGCTGCCCCCATTTCACCCCATGTTGACTTCCTTCTTTAAGCCAGCCCTCTCTGCACTGTTGCCTGCCATATACAACTGACACACAACTTTCCCACACGACAGGTGGTTCCAGTGAATGACTGAGCAGCCCAGGCAACTCCTCTTTGCCCTTCCTTCTATTTAGAGTGATTCTCATGCAGCCAGGTTTCAAGACCTCTGGAAAATTTGTTCAATGGCCTGGTGTTGGCACCTAGTGTCCTATCCTTGCATGCACTGGGATCTCATGTGGTTGCCTGTTTATGTCAAACGGGCTCTACCACTTGTCCAGTTCTGGCCATTACACCCCCTTGAGGATTGAAACTCAGGATGGAAGACCTTTCTGCCTCTACTCTTCTTTATATTCTGGCTTTCCAATAAAAATAAATGAATCTTGTTAAAAAAGGGCAAGTTTGTTAGAGGCTGTGGCAGCTCATGTCAAACATCCGCTATTTTCAAATCATTGATGATTGTAGCATAGACATGATGGTGAGTTTATCCATTTTAAAAAAAAGAAAAATAAAGAAATGAGACCTTGATGTGAGAGCAAACCTTTGGATTAATAGAGCTAAAAAAAAAATGCAGGTATTCCAATCAGAACTAGCTGAATACAGTTCATTAAAACCTAAGTGAATGTGCTAAAAAAAGTGGTTAGAGACGGTGACTGAGGTTATAGGGATTCTTCTCTCCCAGAAGCCATTGCCTTCTGACATGAAAGGAACGGGTTTCAGAGCCCTGTCTTCCTCTACTCTGGAGCTGATGCTCTTAGCTGCCCACAGCACTCAGAGTTGGTTTCCCAGTCCTCATGTGGTGCATGATCAGCATGCTGGTGCAGATGGATGGTACACAATTCTCTTGACTTTCACATCTCAGTGCACTTGGGATGCTTGTATTATGATTGTTGTGATGAAGTGTGGCTATCTAGAATAGCCACCCAGCCAGTACAATTTAAATATCTGCTTTCCAAATGGCCAGGTTCACAACATATTTTAGGTTTAGAATAGAGCAAAGGGATAAGACCCATTCAGAATGAAGTGAAATCCAAGATTTCTCCTTACCTGTTTCACTCCATATTGACTCATATATGAATGTCAGCCTTCTGCAGTTTTGCCACCCACAAACAATTGTCTCAAAACCTTCACAACACAAGGTGATTTTATTTCACATTGGATGGCTGGGGCCTGTTGAACATTTCTTAATTCTTTCTTCATCTCCTCTGTCCCTTCTCATCCCTGGAACTCAGTGCTGTTCTCCCATATTTTCTGTGGTTCTCTTCTCTCCTGCTTAGATGGAAACAGAAAAGCAAGCAAATAAAAGATTCTTCTCCACTTACAGACTTTGATAGCTGAGCCCTAAGCTCTCATATTCCTGGATTGACAGACAAGAGGTCACCCACCAAGATATTACACTCAGAAGTTTTTCCACCTGAGATGAATTTCTGTTCTCACCCATTATAATCAACTGTTGTTTGTGTTCTTTAAAATATCAAATGAGAACAAAGTGAACATTGAACATTTTAAATGTCAGTCATACATTGAGGAGGGAAATAGAGGTTTTGCCTATATAGAATAGAGAAGAGCCTCAGGGTTGACTCACCATAACAGTGAGGAACCTGGGATTCTTAGCAATTTCTGCTGTTGTGCTTTGAGAGTCCATGTCTTATTGGAATCCATGATATTGTTCCATGTGGATTGTTCATAGTTTGACAAAGTGCAGATTCCTGGCCTGGTCCTGAAGGCCTGTTGCTCTTTTTCACACCCCTCCCTGCCATGACTCTATATAGATTAGAAGAGGAATGCAGCACTCAGAGCACAGGTAAGGACCTACAGCAAGCAGCAGCTACCCTCAGCTATGATGGAGGAGTACTAAATCAGCCTTTCTCCTGGCCTACCTCCTCACCTGTTCTCTAGTACCAAGTTCTACAGATGTTCCACCTGATCCTCCAGAGACATGCTGTTAGATGCTGTTGCTTTGGGGGCAAATTCAAGAGGAGGTTCTGAACTGGTCTTCTTCATCTTTTTCAGAATATTAGTATTTTGTGAAACCATCCAAAGAGTGTTGTCCACCTACCAGGTTTCAGAGTGGGTCCACCTGAGTTCCAGTGGTAGACACTGTAATTGAGAAAAACTAACCAGGAGACTCCTCTATGGTTTCTTTTTCTTTTTCAAGGATTTTTAGATGTGAACTCATTAAGTGTTTAATGTAGCCCGTATTCCAGGTACGTACAGATGAATTCAAACACTGAACAGCTCCATTCATGACATTTCATATCAAGTCTGATCTTATGGTGACGAAGTTCAGGAAATTGCAAAAATCTGTATCACAAAGACACTCATGTCAACAAAGGTGCAACCCATTTCGACTCTGGGCATAAGAGCCCTCTCCTCTATTATGGTGCATCTATCTGCAGCAAATATTTTCTCATTATTCAAACTCTAAGAGTGTCTGAGTGTCATTATATTGTCGCTCCTAAATATTTACAAGTCCCTGTTTACCTCTCTTCTACATTAATTATTTGAAATAAATTTAGATACAATGAATTAATAAGTAATAAATAAAGTATGGGAAGATGTTGAGGCTAGATCCAGAAGTTTATGAATTTAGTTTGTAGAATGGTACTGCATATTCTCTGCCAAAAATTTGTTCTGTAGATAAAACCTAACAATGAAATACAAGAAGATGATTGCATCTTATTCTTGGTATTATTTAGAGTTTGTCAAGATTTGCTCATATCCCTCAGGACACACACTGTTTGTCAAACAGTATTACTCTACAGCTAATTCAGTGCAGCCCAGAGGGTGACTTGGGTTCCTACAGACACTTCCTTTGTGCTCAGTTATGAGATGAGCTGGGCTCTTCTGCTTTGCGCAAGAATATCACTTCACCTGCTGATTTGCATGTCCATAGGGAACAGCCCACCACCCTGCACACTTATGAGCAGGCTGCTCTCAGCCTATGGAGGAGTCAGTGCCACTCAGGACACAGCATGGACATGAGGGTACCTGCTCAGCTCCTGGGGCTCCTGCTGCTCTGGCTCCTAGGTGAGGAAGGAGAATAGCAGGAATAGTCTCAGCCTTGTGGTCAGTGCTGACTGAGTCTTCCTGTCTCTTCTGTATGGACATGCTGATGAGAGTGGATGCTTGTGTTTGTGTTTCTCTTCTCAGGTGCCAGATGTTCCGGCCAAACAGTAACCCAGAGTCCATCCGTGGTGTCTGCACCTGTGGGAGACACAGCCACCATCAAATGCGAGTCAGATAAGAGTGTTGCTTACAACAATTATCTAAACTGGTATCAGCAGAAACCAGGGCAACGTCCAAAGCTCCTGATCTATGCTGCATCCACTTTAGAGTCTGGGGTCCCCTCGAGGTTCAAGGGCAGTGGCTCTGGGACATCATTCACCCTCACCATCAGCGGGGTGCAGGAGGCAGATGTAGGAACCTGCTACTGTCAAGGAGATTTTGGTAGCTGGACATACAGTGATACAAGCCTGAACAAAAGCCTCCTATGAAAGCAGAAGTGTGAGCTTTGGCTTCCCCACCTACTCCTCCAGGGACATCTATCTGCTAAGTAAGTCTTTCAAGGTCTCCGGAAGGTAGTTAGGAAGGCCCTGAAACTCCTTTCTAGTTTCCCTCATTCCTTTTGCTTAGCATCTGCCTCTCAGAAATGTACATAACTTTACTCATTTAAAGGGAAGAAGTGATTATGCTTGAGTACTCAGTGTTACTTTATGCCTTTGATTCATACAGTAAAAGGGAATTGGTATGGACCATTCAAGCAGAAAAATTAAGTGGAGTTTATTATAATCCAAATTATGCTTTCATGTACTAGGAATGTGGGGCTAAGACGGTGATCTTAGAAACATGTGCGTCTGTATTCACCCCAAATCCAATGCCTCTCAGAGAGAAGGAACAGGCTCCTGACTCTGTGGTCCTCTTCCCTGGAGTTGATGCTCCCAGCTGCCTGCAGCCTCACAGGTGGTTCCTCAGTCCTTCATTACTGGTCTTTCTGCAAGTCCTGATGGATTTTCTGAACTTGTCTTCTGACATTCAAACCTCAAGGCAAATGGGTTGTTTGTTTCAAGACCCATGGTGAACTAGGAAATGCAATTTTAACTCGGGTGAATAAACATCTAAATAATGCTTTCTTCCTGATGTCCATGTTCACTCCATATTTGAGGCTGAAACTAAAGGCATGGTGAGAGAAAGCCATGGTGATGTGAAATCAAGAAATCACACTGACCTGATTAACTCCATGTTGGTACAGGTCTTTAACACAGCCCTCTCTGCAGTTTAGTCAGCCACATACAACTGTCTCAAAGCTGTCACAGACAACAGGTGATAACACTTCAGATTTGTGGGGAGAGGAGCATCTCACATCCCTGACCCTTTCCTCATCTGCTCTGTCCCTTCTCATCCCTCAGACTCAGTCCTCTTCTCTCACATTCTCTATAATCTTATTTTCTCCTCCTAATGTAGAAACAAAGTCAGAAACTAATCAGAAACTCCTCTTCCACTCATACTCTTCGATAACTGAGCTCTAGGCTTTCACACACCTTGTTGGCAAGATGTCACTAAGATAATTCACTGAAGAGATTTTCCTGCTAAAAGGAATTTGTGCTCCCAACTTAAAATCTACTGTTGCCTAATTCTCTCAAACTGTCACTAAATGAGAACAAAGTGACACTTGAAGTTCTCAGAGGTCAGTCAATTGTAGGGGATGGAAGAGGGGTGAAACTATCTGTATTTCTTTAGCTGCAATATTTTTTTAAATAAATTACTGTACTGTTTATGGTTTCAATTTTACACTTTGCTTTCCTGTCAGTTCAGGAAGTAAGAGTGTTCACTGTGTTGAAACAGAGGAAGCGGCAGGGCTGTGCTCCTTCTGGCATCTCCAGAGGGGAGGAACCTAGTCTCTGTTCCTTCAACTTCAGGATACCCCATGTGTCCTGCTCTGTGGTCCTTCCATCTCTCACTCCAACAGCCTTCTCCATTATTACACCCACTTTCTGAAATAGACCCAATTTTCTCTTTTAAGAATGATTATATTATACTATATTATATTATAATTACTCTCAGCCAAATAATTCTTGATAAACTCAAGAAAGAATGGTTCATAGCAGGGCAGATCAGTAGGAGAAGAAAAATTCTTGCAAAGCCAGTGGTGAGGATTAACTATAGTGATGTACCTAGAGAGGGAGGCAGGAGCAGGTGAGTCAGCCAAGGAATGAAATGGGAAGGTTCAGTGTCAGCAGGCACATGGGAGAGGCATCTGCTCCATACTTAAATTCTTTTCCTAAGAGGCAGGTGAGGCTGACTCTGGTTAAGTGCTTAAATCTATTTTGCAGACAACTGAGACGTTAGAGGAAAAGGCAAGCTCTGAATGAAGCAGAAAAAGGCTCATGACAGATCATTTCAGGCTGCTTTTTGTGGCAGGGCTTGCTTGTGCAAAGGACCCAGTCAGGCTGTTCCACTCAGACTTCCCTTAGTAGTACAAACTCTGCAATGAAGCAGGAGACAGGGTCTGTTCAACCGAGAAGGTAGAGACAGAAGGGTAGGAAGGAAGCAGCTGGGACAGCAGGAGCTCACTCCCTTCTGGTCCTTAGGAGGAGGTGTGTATTGGAGGCTGAAACCCTGTGAAAGGACTGCTCTCATGCTGCACACAGGAGTAATCTCCCACGTCCTCAGGCTGGATTCTGTTGATGGTGAGGGTGAATTCTTTCCCTGAACATTGTCACTGAGTCTGTGAGGACTCCAGTTTCTTGAGTGACGCACAAACAGAAGAGCAGCTTATCAGCCTGTCCCAGTTTCATCTGGTACTGGGCTAGGGACTTCTTGTGGATGGAAATGGATCAGAAACTTTGCCCTGACTTGCCCTTCATGGGTACCTTCTCTCCTGCATACAGAGTTAAAGAGCTGGAAACTGTGTCATCACGTGTCCTCACAGGTACTAGCAATGAGGTTTGGACAGTGAACACACAATGCTTCAGGTATATCTCAAAATTCCTGTCTGGAAAGTGTAAGTTATCCACTTCTGTAGGGCAAATAAGACTTCTCTGGTGAAATTTCAAGGCATCCATTGGAATGCTTGTGAGCAGTAGCAGGGGATGGAACTGAACCAGGGGGCTGCAGCCAGCATGTGTGCATATGCTGATGTGGGTCAAGGACTGAGCTGGACTTCATGCTGGCTGTTACATACAGGACCTAGGTTGGGGTCACCTCTGGGAAGTTGATTGGTGGACTCCCCTAACTGGATCACTGGATTTAGAACTCCGTCTACTGTGAAAATCACAGGCTATGTGATCTGTCAATGGGATGCATGTGTCAGAACTGGCTCTTCATGGTTGCTGAGGCCTGTGTGGTGGCCGATATGCCCACATGCTAGTTGTGACAGTGAAACAGTTCATTGAGGCCTGCAGAGGACATCTAGTTCCATGGAGAGCAAACCAAATGAGACAGCTCTCCCTGACAAGTATTTAGGCAAATCACGACTCTATGTTGGACTGTGTAGGCAATTGACCTTGGGAGGATTTCCTCCACCTTGGAGCAATGAAATCAACAACATCTCAGAATTGTTCAAACCACTGAAGCAGTATGCTTGGAACATGATCCACATAAGGGACACTGGGATGACAATGGTTGGCCTACCCCTATTCCTGGGTACTGATATGGTTGGCTTGCTGGGAGCAGCCTTCTACCCTTTTCTCTCCACTTTCCCCAGATACTTGAAGCAAAAATGATTCTGGGAGCAGTTGTTTCATCCAATTTTCTTCATGCTCGACCCACCCCATCCTCATAGGTGTTCCACATGAGCAGGCATCCCTCTCAACTATGTAAACATCATCAAACATAAAACGCATTTACAATTAAAATTTTTTTACTTTAATATACTTTTATACAAAGGGAGCAAATTTCATGTACTTCATATCGACCATTAAGATGAGTATTGATTCTTTCTACTGTACTATCTGATCGTATCTCTTTCTTTTGTTATCTTCCTTTTAATTTATATGATGACATACTCTCAATTTTTATTTACAAGCTTATCCCTTCACGAAATAAGAAATTCAACAAACAGATAGAAGGTAGAAAATCTGCTGTTCCACAGGGAATAAACAAGAGTTCAAGTCCTCCTTAATTTCCCTGCAAGTACCAGAGCTGAGGGGCCATACCTCCCCCTGGCGTTCCCTGGGAAAATCGTGTCTGCTTTCAATCTGGTAGAGCAGCTCTGTATGTCATGCGAAGTTAGAAAGAACATTCTCATAGACTTGCTTCAAAAACTGTGTCATTGATTGCCCCAAGTGACAGTCTCAAAATATCTTGAATAGTTACAGAACATTTTATCTCATACATTTTTCATTTAAATGGTCAAGGCAATGAACCAACAAGCAATGTTCTGGCCCTGTGTCCCCTCTGCTGTCTGAGGGTCCTCCTATGGGGCACTTTCATTGTTTGGGCTAATGGGGCAGAGGGTGTCCAGTTGCTCTTAGGGCACCCTCCTGTGGCAGGGTGGACAGGGGCAGAGTTAGAAGGAATGGTTCAGTGTAGTTCGACAGCAGTGCTATCTGGAAAAGTGAACTGAGTTGCAATCTCATTAAAGGCCAGACATTTAAATTTTCCTTTGCTGAAGAAAGAGTCTTTGCATTTGCATTTACCATTTCATCCAATCTAGACAGAGCTGTTCTGAAGGCATGGCTAGGCCTAACAGGGGGCATAGAATGCCAGCAATAAGCTTAGTCTTGCAGGGAGCATCTGTCATATAATGTGTGGTAGGAAGCAGAGCAGCAGAGCTGGGAACGTGACCACACTCATCATTTAGGGATAAGGAAACCATTGACTGCACCTGACCTTTAAGGAAGGAGACAGGGCTTTGAAACGGGGAAGCACACTAACATACTGAGAAAGGAAGCTAAGGTTTTGCTGAATTTTCATTAATCCTAGAGTTTGGAAAAACTGACATGAATTGACCTCAGACACTGTAAGAATCAGGACTTGTTCACCGTGTTTAGGGGTTCTTGTGTTGGCAGCACATTTAGTGGAAGAGGCAGAATGGTAATGCAGGGAATTGAAACAGAGAAGACAGATGAGAAAGACCCTTTGGTAAATCAGCTGTAGCTGAGGACTGGGCGATGTTGAGTGCACATGCAACACAGGCAAAGGCCTCAGGTTTGACTCCTGTTAGAGGTAAGGGAGCTGGGGTTCCTTAGCCCTCTTTCTGTTGTCATGCACAAACGGTAGGCTAGTGGCTGCTCCTCCCAGGCCCTGTGGTGTGCATGTGTGCAGCTGGAGTCCCCTCCTAACTCGAATTGTGCACCCAGACAGGAGTGGAGGGAGTCAGCCGAGGAACATGAAGTGGTAAGGATGGGGTCTTCTTGCTATTCTTCTCCTTAAAATGTGTCTGCATTCAACCTGGAAATGCAGTTTTATGTTGTCATATCTTTTTATGCTCTTTGTTAGAAAGTTTTCTTAGAAATCAGACACCCTACCACCAAAAGAAAAAAAAATAGAATTTAGATTCCAGTGGCTAAATCTTCACCCTAAAGTAATGGGATCCCTTATGGGTTCCAGGTCATGTCCTGGATGTTCTGCATCTCATTCAGCTCTCTGCTTATGGCCTGGGAAAGCAACAGAAGATTGCACTAAGCCTTGATACCATACACTGTCTATCTAGTTTGATCAGCGGACACCAGGGCAATCTTCTAGGCTCCTGATGTACCTAGCATCCATTTTAGCACCCGGGCTCCCAAGGAGGTTCAAGGGCAGTGTATCTGGAACATCTCTCACTATCAGCAGTGTGCAGCCTGGAGATGTTGCCACGTATTACTGTTACTAGTTTAGTAGGAAACTTCTCAAAGTGTTAGGAGTCTGAGCAAAAACCACCCACCAAAGCAAAGTGTGAGTCTGAGCTGTTCTTGCTCCTTGCCCTTTGGGCGCTGGCTGCTGAAGGTGATTCTCATATGTAGCCATCCCCTACAGTTTCTTGGAATGTTGGAGGAAGGGGCTATGGGATCTGCCCTGCAGCTTCCTGTCCTTTCCCAAAGCTCTGCACTCTAGCACAGACCTCATTGTGTCTACTGAATTAAGAAAGGGAATGATTTAGCTTATTGATACTATGTCACATCATCCTTAGGATTCATGCTGGAGAAAAATAAGCATTACAGATATCAGCAGATACATTGTGAATATATCTGATATTAGTTCCAAATTATAGGCTGTAATGCCATAGGAATGTGGATATCAGTGGATGTCATTCTTGAAATATGAGACTCTGTGCTGTCTCAACAGCCACTATCCCTCTGCCCTGGAAGGAACAGGCTTCAGAGCCCTGTGGTCCTCAGCCCTGGAGCTAATGCTCTCAGCTGCCCACAGCCTCACAGGTGGTTTGTCAGGCCTCACCTTCAGTCTTGTTTCTGTCTGTGACATTTCTAAAATTCCTCAACCCTTTCTTAATCTCCTCTGTGTCTTCTCAATTCTCACAGACATGTCTTCTCATATCATCTGTAATTTTTTCCCCTGCATCTGTTATGAAAACAGAGCAGCAAACAAATCAGGAGCTCTTTCTTCATTCATATGTTTGATGGCTGAGCTCTAGTCTTTTGCAAAACTGGGTTGACCGGATGTCTCTATAGTGATTCATTTCCATCAGAGAGGAATTTGTGCTCCCTCACCTAATAATTGTCTATTGTCTATCTCCTTGAAAACTGACTCCAAAGGAGAGCAAAATGACATTTTGAAGATCTCATAAGATAGTTACTGAGGGATGGAAAATACATCATCTGAATTTGTACTAATTATACCTTGTGTAATAAACAATAGTATTATTTTGGATTTTAAGCCTACAAACGTATCATCCTCCCAGTTAATCAGGTGAGAGGCCTTACTGGGATAAAACCCAGAAAACAGCAGAGCTGTGCTCCTTCTGACAGCTCCAGATGGGAGGATTAAAGTCCCTATTCTTTGTAGCTTCAGGATGCCCCATGTGCCCTGCTCTGTGGTCCCTTCCTTCCCTCACTCCAACATCCTTCTCCACTGTCACAACCTCATTGTGACCATGGCCTGCCTCCCTAATGTAAAGAGCCTAATGTGAATATTATATTAATTATATTATGTTACATTATAGTATATTATACTGTTATGTTATATTTCTCTTGCTCAGGTTATCCAGGATAATTGCCAGACTGCAGTCTGAAGTTAATCTTTGTGTCAATATTTCTTTGGACATAAATGATATCAACCCTAGGATCAAGAGACTCGGTCAGCAATGTCCTTGTGTTGGGGGTGTTATACAACCCACCTGTAATTCATCATGCTTTCTCCTTCAAAGTCATACTGTTAATCTCCTGTCATGTATATTGTGTACAGAGCTAGAAGACATTTGAGATCATGTCCCTGTAACTGTGAGATGGAAGGTTGGTGGAGTTGTATTTGTTGCATCTAATGGAGTCTTCCTGGTCCACAGCTGCTTGCTGGAGACCCCTGACAGTATCGTGAAGGCAAGTGGCTCTTCTTCAGAGTGCTCTTAGTATCCTATTATCATGGCATATTTAATAGTTTCATTGGGTGTTGGGCATCCTATGTTTATTTGTGTGTAGAGATGCATACTGTAACATATTCACTCCTCAGTATGTTAGTCTCCATTATAGGTTCATTTATGATAATATACATATACATATGTTCACTTATATATCTGCTTATCTTGTATTATGTATGAAGGTTGCCTTACATCAGAGATAACATATATCCTTTAAGATCCAAGGAATGTGGATACCAGAGATGGTGATCGTAGAAACAGTAACTGTTTACTCTCCCAGAATGACTGCCCTCTGCATGGAAGGAACAGACTGCAAAGCCCTGTGGTCCTCAGCTCTGGAGCCAATACTCTCAGCTGCCTGCAGTGCTCATTATTGTCCATGGATCTGCCTTCAGATGCACATGGGTGGGACAGAATTCCCCAGTTCAGATAATCACTGACAGGCACTGTGTATGAGCCCTGTTTGTAGGCCCCCAGCCCTAGCTTTAGTGAGCATCACTGATTGGTAGATGGTGGTGCTCATTGCTAACTAGCCCCAATCAGGTCTACCATCTGGACTGGTACATAGGTCTGACCCTTTAAAAGTGCTCCAATCGGGCCCGGCGCGGTGGCGCAAGCGGTTAAAGGTCCTCGCCTAGCACGCCTGGGATCCCATATGGGCGCTGGTTCTAATCCCGGCAGCCCCACTTCCCTTCCAGCTCCCTGCCTGTGGCCCGGGAAAGCAGTCGAGGACGGCCCAAAGCTTTGGGACCCTGCACCCGCGTGGGAGACCCGGAAGAGCCTCCTGGCTTCGGATCGGCATAGTATCGGCCCGTTGCGCTCACTTGGGGAGTGAATCATCGGACGGAAGATCTTCCTCTCTGTCTCTCCTCTCTGTATATCCGCCTTTCCAATGAAAAAATAATAAAAATAAATCTTTAAAAGTGCTCCAATCGCCCGCTCCAAACTGCTCAGTCTCAGCACCCATGCTTTCCTGCAAGTGCAGTGGTCTTGCTGATGCAAGTCTTTCAGTATTCATTCCGCTGCTGCAACATACTCCCTCAGTGGTCCTTCCTAACTCCCCACCTCCCCACACACATTCCTTTACTCCCTTCCCTGGGCAATCTTTCCTCCATCCTCTGCTATAGTATCAGATGTCTTCTGCAGGCCACAATGAACTGCCACATCCTCATGTGCCATCTGGGTATGCCATTCATTGTTCCAACTAAGCTACTAAGGAGATTCAAATCTAAAAGAGCATTAGCCTTGTTGATGCAAGTCCTGCAGAGACCATTCTACCAGGATGTGAGCACCCAGGTTTTAACATGCCACCACTTGTGCCACCACTCTTGGTTCCTGCTGACCCACACCACCAACCCCACAAAAACATGTTGCTTGGTTGCCGTGGGTCTTTGCTGGTACAGTTGGCACCTGGGCCTTGTGATCCAAGCCATGGTTGGCACTTCCAGGGCTAACTGCCCTGGGTTCCACTTCCCTCTTGGGACAAACGACCCAGGCCAAGGGACCTGAGACATGCCTGGACCCCATTCTGGGCTCACCTGTCTGGCTACCAAATGGCACCTACCTGACACTTCCTGTTATCTCTGTAGTGAGATGATGATCAGTTCTGATGGTTGTGTTTGTGTTTTCCACATGATGTACATGATTTGCCACCCAAATGATGTAATCTCCATCTCTGGGTTCTGCAGCTGTTGGACACACAGTCACCATCAATTTCCAGGTGAGTCAGAGCATTGGCAGAGCTCTAGATTATCAGCAGCAACCTAGGTCCTCTCCTCAGCCTCTGATCTATTATGCATCCGGTTTAGCACCTGGGGTACCAGCTGGGTTCAGCATCAGTGGTTCTTGGACACAGTTCATGCTCACCATCAGTGGTGTGCAGGCTAAAGATGCTGCCACTTATTACTGTTTCCAGGGGTAGAGTGTTCCTCCCTCAGTCACAGGCCTGAACATAAACCAGCCAGGGAGCTTAAGTGTGAGTCTGTGGTGCATCAGCTGCTCCTCCTGGGGTCTCTGTATGCTGAGAGTGAGCCTCTGGTGCAGCCATGCTTGAAAGCCACAGAAGCTGTGTTGAAGGGACCCTGTCACTCTCCTCTGGCACCTCTAGCACAGACATGAATATTTCTGCCCTGATCATAAGGAAAGACATTTTTAAGCGGAGTACTCCATGTTACAGATTTTTTTTTTAATTCAGAGAAAAACACAGTAGATACAAAGGGGGTTTCATACAATTTATTTTATTCACACAACTGACTTTAATGTCCCATAATGTGGTAGTTTGAAGATGGTGATACAGGCTGTGAAGTGCTGTCTTCTCAGCCTGGAGGTGATGCTCTCTAGGCCTGCAGCACTCACAGGTGATCCCTAGTCCTCACGTGTACCTCCTGGTGTACCTTTAGGTGCACATGGATGGTACAGCATTCTCTTCTTTCAGATTTTTTTAAAAATTATTTTTGAAGATGTTTACATACTTGATTATGATACAGAGGGGTCCAGGATCCAAGAAAAGTTGGTGAGTCAATTGTTTCAACATTTCTCAGGACACAGCATGGACATAAGGGCCCCTAATCATCTCCTGGGTCCCAGGTGAGGAAAGACAGCATCAGGAATTGACTCAGCTCTTGTGTTCAGTGCTGTCTGAATCTTCCTCTGTCTTCTATATGAACATGATGATGAGAGTGGATGTTTGTGTTTGTGTTTCTCTTCTCAGGTGCCAGATGTGCCACCCAGCTGACTCAGAGTTCATCTGTGGTGTCTGCACTTGTGGGCGGCACAGTCACCATCAATTGCCAGTCAAGTCAGAGTGTTTTCCTCAACAATGTTCTATCCTGGTATCAACAGAAACCAGGGCAGCCTCTGAAGCTCCTGATCTATTATGCATCCACTTTAGAGTCTGGGGTCCCTGACAGGTTCAAGGGCAGTGGATCTGGGACATCATTCACTCTCACCATCAACCCAGTGCAGGCTGACGATGCAGGAACCTACTATTGTCAAGGAGCTTATATTGCTAGTGGTAGTAGTACTTAGATTCCCACAGTGATACTATGCATGTTTTCCTATATACTTTTCCTTTGGCTGTTCCACTGGGTCTCAGATGGTTCCCTGGGGACATTCCACATCTGTCAGGCCACTCAGTTAAGACAGGCTGAAGGGGGGGATTGATCTGTGGAGCACTGGTGCTGATTTGCATGTCCCTCTGGCATAGCCCACTACCCTGAAGACAGGACACAGCTTGGACATGAGGGTCACTGTTCCTGGGGCTTCTGCTGCTCTGGCTCCCAAATGAAGACAGACAACACCTGGAGCTGCCAGTGTTGTTGGACCAGCCTGACCCATTTTCTTTCTCCTATGTAACATGATGATGAGAGAGGTTGTTTGTGTTTATGTTTCCCATGTTGGCTGCTAGATGTGCTAACCAAATTATGCAGTCTCCATCGCTAATGTCTGTAAATTACCATCAATTTTAAAAGTCAAAATGTTAGCAGCAATAGGTTAGCTTGGTATCCATAGAAACGAAGGAAATCTCAGAAGCTGCTGATACCTCGAGCATCCAGTTGAGAATCTTAGGTTCCATTGAGGTTCAAGCAACAATTGTTGTGGGACAGTACATCATCGCCATCTAGTGTGCAGCCTGAAGATATTGCTTCTTCCTACTGTCAACAGGGTAGCAGTACACCTCCTACAAGGTTCCTAGCCTGAACAAAACGCTCCCAGGAAAGCAGCTGAGTCAGCCCAGACTTACACCTCCATGAGTGGATTATGTTTCACGTGTGTGAAAGCCTAGGGATCAGAAGAGTGTGAGTGGAAGAATGGGTTCTGCTTTGTTTGCTCTGGGCTTCCATAGTAGCAGGAGAATATCTTGCATATTACAGCAGAATGGAAACATAGAAACTGCAGCCCATTCCTTCTTTGGAGTAGAGCTGTGTGTCTTGATGTAGAATGCAGAGTTTCAAGTTTCTAAAGTCACCATCTTCAACCTTGCCCTCACTTAGGGAATGACTCAATGGACAGAAGATCTTCCTCTCTGTCTCTCCTCCTCTCTGTATATCCGACTTTGTAATAAAAATAAATAAATCTTTAAAATAAAAGTGGATCATGTTGGGTGGGGAGAAGGGGAGTGTTCCCATCCTCTGCTGGTCCTGATAAAGAGGAGATGAAGGAGGACACTGCAGTGTCTAATGTGGACTGGCACCCAGCAGCAGATGCCCTCCTCTAAGATGGAGTTTTTTAATAAGTGGGTTTTTTTTTGCAGGACTACCTCCTAACCTGGTCTCCACATACCAGGATCCAGACATGGTCAATGAACCCCAGTGTTAGATATTACACTCAGATTCTAAACAGGAGACTTAGATGGGGTTTCTTTGTGTGCTGCAGATAAAAAACTCATCCAAAGGGTCTTGTGGAGCCTATTCCAAGGTTCCTACAGATGCATGGAAACATTGATGATCAATGCATACATGGCATTTCACATCAATAGTCAAAATTTCATGCTGATGAAGTTCAGAAAATGACAGCCAATGACATAAAATTGTATTGCAGAGGCTCTCATGTCAAGAAAGGAAAAGCCACTTAGTCTCATGGCAAAAAGCCCCGTCATATATTAAGGTGCGTAAATTTGCAGTATATTGATTCTGAGGATTGAGAAACACAATATTTGATGGTTACTAACTCGTGGAGCCTGTATATACATGTATGAGTCCCTCTTTTCATCTTTTCTAAGCAGCATAAATGAAATAATTTCAGACTCCCAGATATGTATACATGATAAGTAAATCATGGGAATAATTAGAAGTCAAGCTGAGAACTAATGGAGTTACTGTATAGAATGATGCTATACATTCTGCCACAATAAGTTACTTTCCTGCAAATTGAAAAATAGGCATGAAATAAAAATAGATGACATCATCTTATCCTTGGTATCATTAATTTGTCAACAGATCCTTACATGCTTTGCTTCTCATAGTATGTGTCAGAGAGGATTATCGTATCTTCAGGTAAATGAGTGCAGCTCAGAGACTGCAGATGGTTCTCCTGTGCTCAGCTATGAGATGATCTGGTACCTTCTCTTTGCACAATGACATCACTTCCCTACTGATTTGCATATCCCCAGGGCACAGCCCAATGCTCTGCACACTTATAAGCAGGCTGCTCACAGCCTGTGCAGCAGTCAGTGCCACTCAGGACACAACATGGACATGAGGGCACCTGCTCAGCTCCTGGGGCTCCTGCTGCTCTGGCTCTTAGGTGAGGAAGGACAACAGCAGGAATTGTCTCAGCTCTTGTGTTCAGTGCTGACTGAATCTTGCTGTCTCCTCTGTATGAACATGCTGATAAGAGTGGATGTTTGTGTTTGTGTTTCTCTTCTCAGGTGCCAGATGTTCCGGCCAGACAGTAACCCAGAGTCCATCCGTGGTGTCTGCACCTGTGGGAGGCACAGCCACCATCAATTGCCAGTCAAGTCAGAGTGTTTACAACAACAATAATCTAAACTGGTTTCAGCAGAAACCAGGGCAACGTCCAAAGCTCCTGATCTGGGGTACATCCACTTTAGCGTCTGGGGTCCCCTCGAGGTTCAAGGGCAGTGGCTCTGGGACATCATTCACTCTCACCATCAGCGGGGTGCAGGCTGAGGATGCAGGAATCTACTACTGTGCTGGAGGTTATTATACTAGTGGTAGTTACACTTACACAGTGATACAAGCCTGAACAAAAACCTCCCATGAAAGCAGAAGTGAGATCCTGAGCTGGCCTAGGTTCTCCTGGAGACAATTTACCAACAGTCATTCTCTGTTAGGGCCAGCCTTCTATGGTTCCTATAAGGTAGTTAGAAATGCCCTTGTACTACTCTGTAGCCTCCCTCATTTCCTTTTACTTGGCATTTCCAGTACAGTACTGATGTAAAGGAAAGAAGTGATTATGCTTGAGTACTCTTTGCTACAAGACAACTTTTGATTCACCCTGGAAAAGGAAGCATCATGGATATTTTAAGCTGAAATTTTAAATAGAGTGTATTGGAGTCCAAGTTATGTTGATTTGATCTAGGAATGTGTATCAGAGATGGTGATCCTTAAAACGTTTGATTCTGTGTTGTCTTTGAATACAATTCCCCTTCACCACTAAGGAACTGGCTCCTGATGCTATGGTTCTCAGGGCTGGATGTGATGCTCACAGCTGCCTATATCCTCCCAGGCGAGTTCTGCAGTCCTTCGTCCCTCGGTCAGCCTGTAGGTGCAGATGAATGATCAGAATTTGTCTTCTGACATCCATTCTCAAGGTACATTGGGTTGTTTGCCCCCAAACCCATGTTGACTTTTGAAGTGCTATGCTATCTCAGGACAATACTGAAGCAACAATGTTGGGGTACACTTCAATAAGAGACTAATAGAATTATGATTCCTTTTGAAGGACTACACTAATGTAGTAAAATGGGGAAAATCTGCCAGGAGGTTGGAGATTGGGCAGGGGTGGGAATACCAGCCTATACAAAATTGTACCACATAATTCAGAATTCAAAATAAAAATATATTGAAAAATATTATTGTGCATATGGCCCTGTTTACTCCACATTGAAGCTGTAAGTAAAGACAGGCACAAAAGCCAGGTTAGTGTGAAATCCACGGATCACACTGACATGCTTGTCTGGATGTTGATCCAGGTCTTTAATCCTACCCTCTCCGCAATTTGGGCTGTCCCATGCAGCTGTCTCAAAGCTGTCACAGACATCAGGTGATTACATTTCTGATTTATGGGGAAGGAGTATCTTGCATCCCTGACCCTTTCCTCATCTGCTCTGTCCCTTTCTCATTGTTAAGATTCAGCACTGTCATGTCACATTCTCTGTAATCTTATGTCCACCTCTTAATATGGAAGTCAAGAAGCAAACAAAGCAGAACCTCTTCCTCCACTCACACTCTTCTGATCCCCAGGCTTTCACACACCTGAGTTCACAAGAGGTCACTACCACAATTCACTCAAGAAATTTTTCCCCTAGGAGGAATTTTTGCTCTAACTTTATTATATATTATTATCTAATTCTGGCAAGCTGACAACAAATGAGAATATAGTGATATTTGAAGTTCTCAGTGTCCAGTGAATAATTAGGGATGGGCATAATTATTTTTTTTAATTGTTGTTAACATTGTATTATGTGATACAGTTTTATAGGCACTGGGGATTCCCCCCACCCCTCCCATACCCCTCCCCCCATGGTGGATTCCTCCACCTTGTTGCATAACCACATCAAATTGCCCAAAACATTCTTCACGGATGGGCATAATTATATGATCAGTCATTGTATTAGCTGAGAATGTTATTTTTAAACTATTGTACTGTCTATGATATCAGTATTTACATGATATTGTCATGCCAGTTCAGGAGGTCAGAGGCCTTTCTGGGATGAAACTCAGGAGGCAGCAGGGCTGTGCTCCTTTTGGCAGCTCCAGAGTGGATGATCCAAGTCCCTCATCATGTGTCCTCACGATGCCACATGTGTCCTGTTCTTCTGGTCCCTTTCTCGCCTCCCTCCTACAATCTTCTCATTACTCACACCTCCTTTCTGCCATAGTTTCACCTTTCTTTTATAAACCAGATTATATTACAGTATAATATAATACACTCAGCCAAAGAATTCATGATAATCTTCAGAGAAAAGAGTCTGATTTGAGGGCAGAGGCATTAGAAAATTAGAAGTGATTGAAAACGCAGTGCTGAGCAGGAAATCTCATGATTCACCCAGAGGGAAAGAGAGATACGACCAGGCGACTCAGACACAGAAGGAAATGGGAAGATTTAGTGTCAGCAGGCACAACGGAGAGACAGATGCTCCATTCTGAATAGTTGTCCTAAGAAGCAGGTGTGGCTGTCCATGGTTGGATGGATAAGCCCATCTTACACCCAATTGAGAACCAGTGAGGAAAATGCAAGTTTAGAATGAAGCAGAGAAAGGCTCATGGCAAATCTTACACAGTCTTTGTAGGCTGACTTTCTCATGCACAGGATCCAAGGCTGGCTGTCCCACTTTCTCTTCTGGTTAGCAGTACAAACGCCATTGTGTGCAGATGTAGTGTGTTCCACTGTGATGAGAGAGACAGAGCAGGGCAGGAAGGAAGCAGCTGGGATATTAGTAGTTGACTCCTGTGTGTCCCTGGGCAGGAAGTTTGTGTTGGAGGCTGAATCCCTGTGGGAGGACTGCCCTCATGCTGCACACAGGAATATCTCCCATGTGCTCAGTCTGGAAGCTGCTGACGAGTGAAGTTTGTCCCAGAGACGCAGCCACTGAATCTGTCAGGGACCCCTGATGCTTTTGTGGCTGAGGAGTAGATGAGTAGCTTAGGAGCCTGTCCTGGTTTCTGTTGCTACCAGGCTTTCTCGTTCTTGTGAGCTGAACTGGATAAGATGCTGTGTAATGGATTTACTCTGATGGTGACGTTTTCTCCTGTAGAACAGCCACGGAGCTTGAAGACTAGGTCATCACAGTGTCCCAACGTGTACTACCAATAAGGATTGTATAGTGACAACACAAAGCTTCTGAAATATCTCAAAATTCCTGTTTGGGAAGTGTAAGTTCTCTTTCTGTGCAGAGCAAATGAGACTTTCAAGTGAATTATTGATGCTTTCATTATAGAGATTCAGAATAAGAGGTTGTGACCATGGGGACTTTGTTCTGCATCTCCCACCAAATGTATGTAAGCCTTAGACCATGGGAAAGCCCATTCCTCATCCCAAGATCCAGAGTGTGTCGCCTGAGCCGCAGTGGTAGATACTTCAGCTCAGATAATTTAACCAGAAGAGTCTATATGGGGTTTCTTGGTCTGTTGCAGAGAATTGTTCTGGGTGTGAACTCATCTAAAGGGTCTTGTGGATCCTCTTCCAGGTGCCTACAGATGGATGCAAACACTCATCATCATTGCAAACATGGCATTTCACATCAGTAGCCAAAGTTTCATGTTGATTAAGTTTAGGAAATGACAGCCAATGACATAAAGATGTATTGCAGAGTCTCTCAAGTCAGGAAAGGGGAGGCCATTTACTCTGGGCATAAAAGCCCTGTGCTCTATTAAAGTGCATGTATCTGCAGTATATTGCTTCTTTGCAATCAGAGTCTGACAGTGTTTGAGTGTCATTATATGGCGGATCCTAAATAAATAAAAAAATCCATTATTTCCTGTTTTCTAAGTAGCAAAAATGATATAATTTCAGGCTCCCCAAAATGTATAAGTGATAAGAAAGGTTTGGGAAGTATTAAAGTCAGACTGAAGAGTTGGTGAAGTTACTGTATAAAATGGTACTGCACATACTGTAACAGTAACTAAATCTACTGTAAATTGAATCAAGGCATGAAATAAAAATAGATGACATCATCTTATCCTTGATATCATTAATTTGTCAACAGATCCTTACATGCTTTGCTTCTCATAGTATGCATGTCAGAGAGAATCATGGTATCTGCAGGTAAACTAGTGCAGCCCAAGGCATGACCTCAAGTCTGAAGAGAGTTCTCCTGTGCTCAGCTATGAGATGAGCTGGTACCTTCTGCCCTGCACAGCAATATCACTTCCCTGCTGATTTGCATGTCCCCAGGGCACGGTCCAGTGCCTTGCAGACTTATAAGTAGGTGCTCACAGCCTGTGCAGGAGTCAGTGCCACTCAGGACACAGCATGGACATGAGGGCACCTGCTCAGCTCCTGGGCCTCCTGCTGCTCTGGCTCCTAGGTGAGGAAGGACAACAGAGGGAATTGATTACACTCTTGTGCTCATTGCTGACTGAATCTTGCTGTCTCCTCTGTATGAACATGCTGATGAGAGTGGATGTTTGTATTTGTGTTTCTCTTCTCAGGTGCCAGATGTTCCGGCCAGACAGTAACCCAGAGTCCATCCGTGGTGTCTGCACCTGTGGGAGGCACAGCCACCATCAATTGCCAGTCAGCTCAGAGTGTATACAGCAACAATTGGTTATCCTGGTATCAGCAGAAACCAGGGCAACGTCCAAAGCTCCTGATCTATGATGCATCCACTTTAGCCTCTGGGGTCCCCTCGAGGTTCAAGGGCAGTGGCTCTGGGACATCATTCACTCTCACCATCAGCGGGGTGCAGGCTGAGGATGCAGGAATCTACTACTGTCTAGGAATTTATGGTAGTAATGCTAGCACTAGAACTGACACAGTGATACAAGCCTGAACAAAAGCCACTCATGAAAGCAGAAGGTTCTTCTGGAAACTTAATCTACCAACAGTCATTTTCTGTTAGGGTCAGCCTTCCATGGTTCCTATAAGGTAGTTAGAAATGCCCTTGTACTACTCTGTGCCCTTCTCATTTAATTTTATTTGGCATTTCCAGTACAGTACTGATTTAAATGAACGAAGTGATTATGCCTGAGTATTCTTCCTTATAATATCCATTTTGACTCATTCAGTAAAAAGACGCATTAGGAATATTTAAAGCTGAAGCTTGAAATAGAGTGTATTGAAATCCAAATTATACTTTCCTGTTCTAGGAATGGGGGATCGTGGATGGTGATCTTTAAACTTGGAATTCTGTGCTCTCCAGGGATCCAATGCTTCTTCGCACAGAAGGAACAGGCTGCTCACCCTGTGGTTCTCAGCCCTGGAGCTGATGGTTTTATTGCCTATGGCCTCACAGGTGGTTATCCAGTGCTTCATCCCTGGGTCATCCTGCAGGTGCAAATGAATGTTCCAGAAATTGTCATCTGACATCCAACTCTCATGGCACATTGGGTTGTTTGCCCTGAGACCTATTTTGATTTGGGAACTGCAATTTTAACCAGGATTTTATATGTTTAAATATCTTCTTCCACATGACCATATTTACTCTATGTTTGACACTATAACTAGAGACAGGACACAAGAAAACCAGGGTGATGTGGAGTCCAGGGATCACGCTACACATTTCTCCATATTTTATATCCCTTCCTTCCTCTCTGCAATTATTACTGCCACACTCAACTCTCGCAAAAGCTACAGAACATGGAAGTGATTTCATTTCAGATTTCTGGGGAAGGAAGCAGCTCACAACCTTCCCCTTTTCCTCATCAATTCTGTCCTTTCGCATCCTTCAAACTCAGGTCTGTTTTCTCACATTCTCTGCATTCTTATTTTCTACTGCTAAATTGCAAAAAGAAGAGAAGCAGACCAATCACACCTGTTTCTCCACTCAAAATTTCTCATAGCTGACCCTCAGCTTTCAAACATTTGATTCACATGAGGTAATTGAATAGATATTGTACGTAAGAGGAAATTGTGCTACATCTTACTATCAACTCTTGTCTACTTCTGCCAACCTAACACTAAATGAAAACAAAGTGACATTTCAGCATTTCAAGGGGCAGTCATTTATGTGTGGATGGGAAGGCTGTTATGTTAGGCTGGTAAGTATCATTTATAAATTATTGCAGAGTTTATGTTGTCAAACTGGAACTGTGTTATCATCCCAGTTCAAGAGATCAGAGCTTTGCCGGGATGAAACCCAGGAGGAATCAAGGTTGTGTTCCTTCTGACAGTTCCAGAGTGGGACGATCCAAGTCTCTTGGGGTTGCAGCTTCAGGATGCCCCCATGTGTCCTGCACTGTTGGCCATTTCTCCACTCACTTTAGCATCATTCTCCGATGATATGCCTTCTCCCTACCAATGACTCAGCATTCTATGGATAGGAGGATTACATTATGTTATATAACATTACTGTCTGTGAAATGATTCATAATAATATGTAGAGTAGAGTCATTAGAAATGAATCTGCTGAAATCCTTCTCGCATTTAAAGTAGCATTCGTGGGATCCAAATCTTTGTTTCCTGTTTTGAAATCAAGAGCATCAGGTAAAGAATGCAAAGTCAGATCAGAAGAGAGGGAGAAGAGGCTGACTGGAGAGCAGATTAGTAAGGGATAAGTGCTAAAAAGTCTAGTGCTGAGGATTAAATTTGGTGATGCACCAGAGGGAGAGTAAGGTGAGTAGTGAGGTGACTCACTCAAGGAGGGAAATGGGAAGGTTCTCTGTCAGTAGTCGCAAGGGAGAGGCAGCTGCTCCATCCCTGAAAACTGTTCCTAACAGGCAGGTGAGGCTGTCACTGGTTCTGTGGTTAGCACTCATCTTACAAAGCGAACTCTGACTAAGGAAGAGAAAGGCTCATGATAGATCATAAACAGGGTCTTCATGTCCTGGCTTCTTGGATTAAAGGACTCAGGACAGGTTGCTGCAATACACTGAGTCTTCCCTGGTTACTAGCACATATTCCACAGTGAAGCAGAAGATGGAATCTGTTCTAGGGACAAGGGAGGGACCCAGTAGGGCAGGAAGGAAACAGCTGGCAGAGCAGGAGCTCAATCACCCTTGGCCTCTGGAGAGCAGGTTTGTGTAGGAGGCTGTATCCCTGTGAAAGAATTGGTCTCATACTGCCCACAGGAGTAACCTCCCACGTCCTCGGCCTCGAGGCAGCTGATGGTGAGCATGAAATCTGCCCTGGACTTGTTCCTCAGAATCTTTCCTGGACAACTGTCGCTTGAATGGCTGGTCAATAGATGAGCAGATTAGGAGCTTGTCCAGTTTTCAGCACATGCCAGGGTAGTTCTTACAGAAGAGACTGCTTTAAAGGCTCTTGGGGGATTTACAGTTGATGGTGACCTTCTCTCCTGCAGACACAGTCAGGCATTTGGAGACTGGGCCTTCCCCTTCCCAGTATCCACGCAGGCACCTGCCATGAAAAACGGACAGTGACCATTCAATGCGTCAGTAATATGTTAGAATGTGTAACTGGGAAATGTAAGTTTTCTTGTTCTTTAGAAGTATTCAGGTGGCTCAGGTGCATTATTGAAGGTTTCATGATGCAATTACATCATTAGTTCAGTAAACATTATGCTTCCACACTAGAAACTACTAAATACAAAAATGAAAATAGACACAAGACAGCTGAATAGTACTCTTCAGCCATTTTAAGTTGTGTAGCAGCCAGTTGTGTACAAACTAAAATTGAAATGTCAATGAAATAATCTCAGGATGTGTTTAAGAACTTGCATATTGGTCACTTAATACCATGTCATTTAACTCCATAAGGTTGTAAACAGTTGTTGATATTATGTTGCGGCTTTTAATTGGTCGGGATGATATTTTGCCAGCTCTGCCCTCAGACCAGAGATGGTCTGCCCGAGAAACTGTCAAACTTATCTGGACAATAAGATGCTGGACACTATGCAAAGCATAGGCTTACAATGAAAGAATGAGGATTGGATTTGAACTGTTATACTGCAACTAGGTGGAGAAATCTACCATGGGGGGAGGATACAGGGAAAGGTTGGGGGAATCCCAGAGCCTAGGAAACTGTGTTATAAAATCAGATGTAATTAAAAAAAAAGACCAGGTAAAAAAATCTGAGTGCTTTCAACAACAATCATCTGGCAGGTTATCAGCAGAAACCTGGACAACCTCCATAGAACCTCATCTACTTTACATCCAGTTTAGCATCGGGATCCCATCCAGGTTCAAGGGACATCATCACTCTCACCATCAGGTGTGGAGCCTGAGGATGTGTCAAGTGTTTTATTATCCTAGTATTAGTAAAATATTACAGAAAATCCACTTAGGAAAACAAAAGTATGAGTTTGGGCTGTCCTAAGTCCTTGTCCTGGGGCTTGTTTCTGCTGACAATCATTATGTCGTCAGCCTTTGTTGGTCCCTGGAAGGGAGTGAGAAAGCCTTCTGGACTCATTTGTAACTTCCCTCTCTTTCCTCCTAACTACAGCATTGAAATCTCCATGTTTCTACTAGTTTAAAGAAAAGAAGTGATTATACATGAGTTCTCAATATTACTACATTTTCTTAAGGTTTCTTTAATTTTATTGTCAAGTCAGACCCATGGAAAGGAGAAGAGCCATAGAGGAGGATCTTAACTCCCCATGAGAAAAATTTAATTTTGATTATGTTTACATGTTAGTTTACGGTGGAAGGATTCCAGTATCTGGGGAAAGCAGATGAATCCATTGTCTATACCTTTCTCTGGACAGAGCATGGACATGAGGGCTCCAGCTTAGCTCCTGGTCCTCCTGCTGCTCTGGCACCTTGGTAAGTAAAGACAACATCAGGAACTGACTCAGGTCTTTTGGTCAGTACTGTGTAAATGATCCTGTCTTCTGTATGAACATGATGACCAGAGGGATGTTTGTGTTTGTGTTTCTCTTCTCCGGTGCCAGATGTGCCATCACAGTGACCCAGAGTCCATCGTGGTGTCTGCACCTGTGAGAGGCACAGCCACCATCAATTGCCAGTCAAGTCAGAGTGTATATCTCAACAATGCTCTAGCCTGGTTTCAGCAGCAACCAGGGCAACGTCCAAAGCTCCTAATCTGGGGTACATCCACTTTAGAATCTGGGATCCCTGAAAGATCCTGATCTGGGACATCATTCACTCTCACCATCAGCGGGGTGCTGGCTGCAGATTCAGGAACCTGATACTGTCAAGGAGCTTATGGAAGTGGTAGTAGTACTAGTTACACTCACACAGTGATACTATGCATGTTTTCCTATATTGTCGCCCTGTGTCTGTGCCTCTAAGATTGATATGGTTCCCCTGAAACATTTCACATCTGCCGATCAACTCATTTAAGACAGACCTGAAATGGGTGTTGAACTGTGGGACACTGCTACTGATTTGCACGTCCCCAGGGCACAGTCCACTGCCACGCAGAATTATTATCATGCTGCTGACACCCTTTAGAGGAGTCAGTGCCAGTCAGGACACAGCATGGACATGAGGCCCCTGATCAGCTCCTGGGGTACCTGCAGCTCTTGCTCCCAGGTGAGGAAGGACAACACCAAGAACCGCCAGTGTTGTTAGATCTACCTGAGCTTTTCTCTTTCTGCTATGTAACATGATGATGAGAGAGGTTGTATGTATTTATGATTTCCATTTCTGGTGCTAGATATGCTAACCAAATTATGCAGTGTCCATTGCTGATGTCTGCCAACATGGCAGAGACAGTCAACATCTATTCTGAGGCTAGTCAGAATGTTAGCAGCAGTAGCTGAGCTTGGTGTCCGCAGAAACCAGGGAGATCTCAGAAGTTATAGATATATCAAGCATCCAGTTTAGAATCTTGGGTTCCATTGAGGTTCAAGTGGCAGTGGATGTGGGACTGTACATCATCGCCATCTAGTGTGCAGCCTGAAGATATTACCACTTCCTACTGTCAACAGAGAAGCTGTGCACCTCCTACAAGGTTTCTAGCCTGAACAAAACCCTCCCAGGAAAGCAGACCGTTTTGTCCCTCCTGTGGCTGCCATCTGCCACTGGAGACATTCCCAGTGCCATCCATGCTTGAAGCTACTTGGGAGGCTTGAGGAAGGGCCAAGGTTCTCCTGTGCATCTTCCCTCTCTTTTCTTCTTCTTGACAATTGCAAGACAGACATGACTAATCCTCCACTGCATTAAAGGAAAGAGAATATTAAGCCTGACTAGTGAATGCCACAGCATTTTTCTTGATTAATAGAGCATGGATATATACTTTGTAGATAATTCTAAGCAGTAATATAGCTTCACGCCATTTATTAGGACTACACTAAAGGCATCTGTCTCCAAGACCTGTTTAAGTTAAAGGTGTTGATGGTAGAAATGAGAGACTATGCAGTCTGGAACACACCAATGTCCCTTTGACACAAAAGGAGCAGGCCCCTGAACCCTGTGGTCCTCAGCTCTCTAGCTGATACACTCAGCTTCCATAGCACTCACACAAGGTTCTGGCGTCTTTATTTTCATCCTTAGTCTGCTGTGCAGGTGCAGATGAATGGTACAGAATTCTCTACCTCATATTTTCACATTTCAGAGCTTATTTGTTTTTTGCATGGTGAACAAGTGTGGTCATATGATATTTGAACCCAGGCCATCATAGCGTTAAATAATCCCCTTCCGCATGGCCATGTTGAGTTCATATTTAAAGCTGTCATCTACAGCAAAGGCACAAGACAAATGTGGAATGAAGTGAAACCTGTTGTATCTGCTGCCCCCATTTCACTCCATGTTGACTCCCTTCTTTAAGCCAGCCCTCTCTGCACTGTTGCCTGCCGTATAGAATTGAAACACAACTTTCCCACATGACAGGTGGTTCCAGTGAATGACTGAGCTGCCCAAGCAACTCCTCTTTGCCCTCCTTCTATTTAGAGTGATTCTCATGCAGCCAGGTTTCAAGACCTTTGGAAAATTTGTTTAGTAGCCTGGTGTTGGAGCCTAGTGCTTGATGTCCTATCCTTGCATGCACTGGGATCTCATGTGGTTGCCTGTTTATATCATACAGGCTCTACCTCTTGCCCAGCACCATAAGTATGGCTTAGGAAAGCAGTAGAGGGTGGCCCAAAACCTTGGCACCCTGTACCCATATGGGAGACACAGAATACTTCCCTTGCTTCTTGGCTTCGGATCACTTCACCTCTGGCTGTTACAGCCACTTGAGGATTGAAACTCAGGATGGAAGACCTTTCTGCCTCTACTCTTCTTTATATTCTGGCTTTCCAATAAAAATAAATGAATCTTGTTAAAAAAAAAAAAAAGGCAAGTTTGTTAGAGGCTGTGGCAGCTCATGTGAAACATCCGCCATTTTCAAGTCATTGATGATTGTAGCAAAGACATAATGGTGAGTTTACCCATTTTAAAAAAAGAAAAATAAAGAAATGAAACCTTGATGTGAGAGCAACCCTTTGGATTCATAGAGCTAAAAAAAGATGCAGGTATTCCAATCAGAAATAGCTGAATACAGTTCATTAAAACCTAAGTGAATGTGCTACAAAAAGTGGTTAGAGACAGTGATTGAGGTTATGGGGACTCTTCTCTCCCAGAAGCCTCTGCCTTCTGACATGAAAGGAACGGGCTTCAGAGCCCTGTCTTCCTCTACTCAGGAGCTGATGCTCTTAGCTGCCCACAGCACTCAGAGTTGGTTTCCCAGTCCTCATGTGGTGCATGATCAGCATGCTGGTGCAGATGGATGGTACACAATTCTCTTTTGACTTTCACATCTCAGTGCACTTGGGATGCTTGTATTATGATTGTTGTGATGAAGTGTGGCTATCTGGAATAGCCACCTAGCCAGTACAATTTAAATATCTGCTTTCCAAATGGCCAGGTTCACAGCATATTTTAGGTTTAGAATAGAGCAAAGGGATAAGACCCATTCAGAGTGACGTGAAATCCAAGATTTCTCCTTACCTGTTTCACTCCATATTGACTCATATATGAATGTCAGCCTTCTGCAATTTTGCCACCCACAAACAATTGTCTCAAAACCTTCACAACACAAGGTGATTTTATTTCACACTGGAGGCCTGGGACCTGTTGAACATTTCTTAATTCTTTCTTCATCTCCTCTGTCCCTTCTCATCCCTGTGGTTCTCTTCTCTCCTGCTTAGATGGAAACAGAAAAGCAAGCAAATAAAAGATTCTTCTCCACTTACAGACTTTGATAGCTGAGCCCTAAGCTCTCATATTCCTGGATTGACAGACAAGAGGTCACCCACCAAGATATTACACTCAGGAGATTTTCCACCTGAGATGAATTTCTGTTCTCACCCATTATAATCAACTGTTGTTTGTGTTCTTTAAAATATCAAATGAGAACAAAGTGAACATTGAACATTTTAAATGTCAGTCATACATTGAGGAGGGAAATAGAGGCTTTGCCTATATAGAATAGAGAAGAGCCTCAGGGTTGACTCACCATAACAGTGAGAAACCTGGGATTCTTAGCAATTTCTGCTGTTGTGCTTTGAGAGTCCATGTCTTATTAGAATCCATGACATTTTTCCATGTGGATTGTTCACAGTTTGAGAAAATGCAGATTCCTGGCCTGGTCCTGAAGGCCTGTTGCTCTTTTTCACACCCCTCCTTGCCATGACTCTATAAAGATTAGAAGAGGAATGCAGCACTCAGAGCACAGGTAAGGACCTACAGCAAGCAGCAGCTACCCTCAGCTATGATGGAGGAGTACTAAATCAGCCTTTCTCCTGGCCTACCTCCTCACCTGTTCTCCAGTACCACGTTCTACAAATGTTCCACCTGATCCTCCAGAGACATGCTGTTAGATGCTGTTGCTTTGGGGGCAAATTCAAGAGGAGGTTCTGAACTGGTCTTCTTCATCTTTTTCAGAATATTGGTATTTTGTGAAACCATCCAAAGAGTCTTTTTGATGCCTGTCCAGGTGCCCAGAGATAAATGTATACCTCAATGATTTTGTACCCATTAATTTTTTAATTTGATGAGCCTCAGGAAACGACGCCAAAGGGCAGAAAATGATATTCCAGAAGCCCCCAAGTCAAGAAAGAGCAGTTTATCTTATGTGGGAATAAGATTATATTTGGATTATGAGAATGGACTAAAAAAATCACAATCTGGCTCTGGGTATCTTTATGTCCTCCATGTGGTCTTTTCTAAACTGAATAAATGGAACTATTCCATCTTCCCAGAAAAGTGTAAGTGCTAAGCAATGCACTGATAGAATTTGTGGCAGGCTAAGACCTTGATACTTTATTCTTTACTACATATGGCACATTTTCTACCAATAAATTGCTCTACTATAAATTGCAACATGACAATGAAATGGAAGTTCATTATCCAAATTTTCCTTATATCCATTTAGACTTTGGTAACTCACCTTCAGATACCTTTTGTGTCATACTATGTCCCAGGGAGACCACGCTCTCCTCAGGTAATTTTCTGCAGTCTGGGACTGCCCTTATGTCTGGGGACAGTGGCCATGTGCCAGCTTAGGAAACGAGCTGGGTCCTTCAGATTTGCACAGTGATGTCACATAGCATGCTGATTCACATGTCCTCAGGGCACAGCCCACTGGCTTCAGATTTATGAGCAGTCTGCTCACAGCCTGTGCAGGAGTCAGTGCCAGTCAGGACACAGCATGGGCATGAGGCCCCCGCTCAGCTCCTATGGCTGCTGCTGCTCTGACTGCCAGGTGAAGAAGGATGACACAAGGAAATGACTCAGGAAATGTGGCTAGAGACTTCCTGTCTGTCCTCTAATAATATGATGATCCTAGTGGATGTTTGTGCTGGTGTTTTCCATCTCAGCTGAGAGTTTTGCCATCCAGATGATGCAGTCTCTAACCATGGTGTTTGCAACTGTTGGAGACACAGTCACCATCAATTACCAGGCAAGTCAGAGCATTGGCAGTGTACTAGCCTGGTACCAGCAGAAACTAGGGGAAACGCCAAAGGACCTGGTGTAACAAGCATCTAGTTTACAACCTGGGGTCCCATCGAGGTTCAATGGCAGTGGATCTGAGACAGATATCACCCTCACCCTCAGCGGTGTGCAGCCTGAAGCTGTGGCTTCTACTTCTGTCAATAGCATTGTAATGTACCTCCCATGGTGATACAAGCCTTAGTATGAACCACTGAAGGAAGCAGATGTGTGTGGCTAGGTGGGCTCCTGTGTGCACCCTCTTTTTCTTCCTCTTAAAACCTACTGCCAAGAAACAATGAAAACATATCTGCTGATTTAAAGGGAAGGTATTTCTAAGCATGGGCACTGCATGTTACAATTCTTTTTGGATTCATCTAAAAACATAAGCAGGATAGACTCACAACTTTATAAAATGGTACTACATTTGTCTATCAAGAAGTTGTTCTGTAAATTGCAATCTAGTCATGAAATACAAGTAGATGATGCCATCTTATTTTTGGGATCATCTAGAGTTTCTCAAGAATTCCTCAAATGACTTATGACACACACAGCTTGTCAAAGAGTATTGTTCCACAGCTAATTTAGTGCAGCCCAAGGGGTGATGTGAGTGTCAGCAGACATTTCCCCTGTGCTCAGTTAGGAGATGATCTGGGCTCTTCTGCTTTGCACAGTGATATCATGTCCACTGCTGATATGCATGTCACCAGGGCACAGCCCATTGCCCTGCATAATTATAAACAGGTTCTCACAGCCTGTGCAGGAGTCAGTGCCTGTCAGGACACAGCATGGACATGAGGGCACCTGCTCAGCTCCTGGGCCTCCTGCTGCTCTGGCTCCTAGGTGAGGAAGAACAACAGAGGAAATTGATTACACTCTTGTGCTCATTGCTGACTGAGTCTTCCTGTCTCTTCTGTATGAACATGATAATGAGAGTGGATGTTTGTGTTTGTGTTTCTCTTCTCAGGTGCCAAATGTGCCGCACAGCTGACTCAGAGTCCATCCGTGGTGTCTGCACCTGTGGGAGGCACAGTCACCATCAATTGCCAGTTTCAGCAGAAACCAGGGCAGCCTCCAAAGCTCCTGATCTATTATGCATCCACTTTAGAGTCTGGGGTCCCTGACAGGTTCAAGGACAGTGGATCTGGGACATCATTCACTCTCACCATCAGCAGATACAGAAACCTACTACAGTGCTGGAGTTTATAGTGGTAGTATTGATACTAATACAACAGTGATACAATCCTGAACATAACCTCCCAGGAAAGCAAAGTTGTGATTTTGGGCTTCCCCAGCTGCTTCTGCTGCTGCTGGGGCTTCTATCATCGAGCTATTCTCTGATGCAGTAAGTCTTCCATGGTCCCTGGAGGGTAGATAGGTCAGTGGGACTCCCTTGTAGTGTCCCTTATTCCTTTTTTTTTCCTTTGTGACACCAGCATCTCAGAAATGTCCATGATTTTACTCATTTAAAGGAAAGAGGTGATTATACCTGAGTACTCAATGTCACATTATACCTTTGATTCACACAGTAAAAAAGAATTGGTATGTACCTTTCAAGCAGAAACATTAAATGGAGTACATTATGTTCCAAATTATACTTTCATTTCTGGGAATGTGGGGCTAAGAGATGGTGATCTTAGCAACACTGGGTTCTGTATTCTCTCTGAATCCAATGCCTCTCAGAGAGAAGGAACAGGCTCCTGACTCTGTGGTCCTCATCCCTGGAGCTGATGCTCTTAGTTGCCTGCATCCTCAGTCCTTCATTACTGGTTCTGCCTGCAGGTGCTGATGGATTTTCAGAACTTGTCTTCTGATATTAAAATCTCAGAGCGGTTGATTAATTGCATCACGAGCCATGATGAACTAGGAAACGCAATTTTAACTCAGGTGAATACATTTAGATATTGACTTCCGCATGTCCATGTTCACTCCATACTTGAAGCTGAAACTACAGGCAAGGGAAGAGAAAGCCACGGTGATGTGAAATCCAGGAATCACACTAACCTGCTTGACTCCATGTTGATGTAGGTCTTCAACATAGTCTGCACTACAATTTAACCTGCCACATACAACTGTCTCAAACATGTCACAGGCAACACAGGTGATAACACTCAGATTTGTAGGGAGAGAAGCATCTCACATCCCTGACCCTTTCCTCATCTGCTCTGTCCCTTCTCATCCCTCGGACAAGTTCTGTTCTCTCACATTCTCTATAATCTTATTTTCTCCTGCTAATATGGAAGCAGAGACACAAACAAATCAGAACCTCTTCTTTCACTCACACTTTGATAGTTGAGCTCTAGGTTTTCACACACCTGGTTAACAAGAGGTCACTAAGATAGTTCACTGAAGACATTTTTCCTCTGGGAGGAATGTGTTCCTCTACCTTAGCATCAACTATTGTCTAATTCTGCCAAACTGTCACTGAATTAGAACAACGTGACACTGGAAGTTCTCAGAGGTCATTCAATTGCTGCAGATGAAGGGGGTGAAACTATTGTTTTGAATTAGCTGAAATATTATTTGTAAATTACTGTACTGTTTATTATTTCAGATTTTACACTGTGCTGTCATCCCAGTTCAGGAGGTCGGAGGCCTCGATGTGATGACACCGAGGAGGCAGCAGGGCTGTGCTCCTTCTGGCAGCTCCAGAGGGGAGGATCCAAGTCCCTGCTCTTGCAGCTTCAGGATGCCCACATGTCCTGCTCTGTGGCCCCTCCATCTCTCGCTCTGGCAGTCTTCTCAATTGTCACACCCACTTTCTGAAATAGAGCCACTTTTCTCTTTTATGGATGATTATATGATAGTATGATATATTACTCTTAGACAAATAATCCTTGACAATATCCAGAGAGAAGAAGCTGATTGGAAATGTAAAAGAAGGAAAAGCACTTGCAAACTCAGTGCTGAGGATTAGCTCTGGTGATGCACTAAGAGGAAGACAGAGTGAGAGACAGAGAGAGAAAGAGAGTGAGAGACAGAGAGAGGGAGAAACAGGTGAGTCAATCAAGGAAGGAAATGGAAAGGTTCAGTGTCAGCAGGCACATGGGAGAGGCAGCTGCTCCATCCCAGAATTTTTCTGCACAATGCAGGTCAGGTTTTCTTTTGTTCACTGCTTTAGGCCATCTTACAGAAAACAGAGACACTGAGAGGCCAAAGCAAGCTTTCAATGAAGATTGAAAAGCTCATCATTCTTCCAGTCCTTTTCTGGCAGGGCTTGCTTGTGCAAAAAACTCAGTCAGGATTTTCCACTCAGACTTCCCTTGGTAGTACAAACTCTACAGTGAAGCAGAATATAGGGTGTGTTGTACAGAGAAGGGAGAGACATCAGGGCAGGAGGAAGCAGCTGGGACAGCAGCAGCTCACTCCCTTGTGGTCTTGGAGAGGAGGTTTGTGTTGGAAGCTGAATCCCTGTGAAAGGACTGCTCTCATGCTGCCCACAGGAATAATTTTCTACCTCTTCATCCTGGAGGCTGCTGATGGTGAGAGTCAAATCTGTCCCTGAACATTTCACCTGAGTCTGTGAGGACTCCATTTTCTTGAGTGGCTGACCAACAAAAGAGCAACTTTTGAGTAAGTGACTGATGCCGTGTGACATCTATTTGCTGTTTTTCATGGAGTCTTCCTATTTTACACTATAGGCATAAAGCTGCATTGGTTTTGCAGGTAATATTGAAGTCCTGGTTCAGCACAATTACAGATAGAGAACAGCCATTCCAGTTTTCTTAGTTTTCAAAATCTCTCTTCACTTAGAGTGGAGAAGTGACATGAATCGAGGTAATGCAAACCTGATAATAGTCAGTATTGACAGCACCCTGATATTGGTTCAGATCAGCAGTGACAAAGAGAAAAGAAGAGAAGAAATTCTCCTAGGAAAGTCACTTGTAGCAAAAGATAAGGAGATGTTAGTCTTCATGGAATGTAGGAAAAAGCCTCAGAATTGACTCACTGAGAGATGAGGAAGCTGAGGTGTTAGTACCTCCTCCTGCTGTCATACACAGATGGTTCCCTAAGGGTTTCTGATCCAGGCCCTCTTAGCTGCATGTGTGCAGGTTGGGTTGGCTCCCAAGAACAGAGAGCTCAGTGCAGCCTAGGAAGAAGTGGAGAGAGTCAGCAGAGGAACAGTGAAGGGGAAAGATGGGTTGGTCCTGCTACCCTCCTCCTTGACAGATGTGAGCATTGATTGTGTCTGGAATGGCAGTATGCTGCTAGGAGTCCCTGGTCTGTTCTTTGTTAGTAGGTGCCCTGAGACATCAAACCCCAGGGCATCAGGAGGCTTGTGAAGAGGCTGCCCAAGTGATCTTGTCCGCTGTGCTCAACTTCAGCAATACCCACTTTCTACCTGGTTTATAGATTCCTTGGAACTTAGGTAGTGACATTTTTGTCACACTCTAGTGATGCAGACTGTGTCAGGGGCACAGATAGTGATGTGAGATTCAGGGATGCAAATTGGGGTCCAAGTTTATTGCAATGCAAGATATACTCTATGTTATTGGAACTAGCATGACAAGGTGAATCATTCTGGGTGGGGAGAAGGGAAGAGTTTCCACACTGTACTGGCCCTGATAAAGAGAAAATGAAGAAGTACAGTGCAGTGTGTGATGTGGACTGGCACCCAGCAGCAGATGCCCTCATCTAAGAGAGAATTTTTAAATAAGAGGGTTTTTCTGATGGGCTACCTCCTCAGAAAGCATCCACACACCAGGATGAAGACATGGTCACTGAGCCGCAGTGGTAGATACGGCAGCTAAGATAATCTAAACAGGAGATTCTAGATGGGGTTCCTTTGTCTGCTGCAGACAAAGAACTCATCCAAAGGGTCTTGTGGATCCTATTCCAGGTTCATACAGATGAATGTAAACATTGATGATCAATGCATATATGGCATTTCACATAAGTAGTCAAAATTTCATGTTAATGAAGTTCAGAAAATGACAGCCAATGACATAAAATTGTATTGCAGAGGCTCTCATGTCAAGAAAGGAGAAGCCACTTAGTCTCCTGGCATAAAACACCCTGTTATGGCAATGTTCATAATCTACAGTATATTGAATCTGAGTATTCAGAAACAACAATGTTGGATGGTTATTAATTCATGGAGCCTAGATATACATGTATGAATCCCTCTTTTCATCTTTTCCAAGCAGCATAAATGAAATAATTTCAGACAACCAGAAATATAGAAGTGATAGGAAAAGCATGGGAAGAATTAGAAGTCAGGAAGAGGAGAAATGGAGTTACTGTATAGAATGATGCTATACATTCTGCAACAATAATTTACTCTCTTGTAAATTGAAAAACAGGCATGAAATACAAATAGATGACATCATCTTATTGTTGATATCATTAAATTATCAACAGATCCGTACATGCTTTGCTTCTCATAGTATGTGTCAGAGATGATCATCGGATCTGCAGGTAAATTAGCACAGCTCAGAGACTGGAGATGGTTCTCCTATGTTGAGTTATGAGATGAGCTGAGCTCTTCCCTTTGCACAATGATATCACTTCCCTGCTGATTTGCATGTCCCCAGGGCACAGCCCCTAGCCCTGCACATTTATGAGCAGGTGCTCACAGCCTGTGCAGGAGTCAGTGCCACTCAGGACACAGCATGGACATGAGGGCTCCTGCTCAGCTCCTGGGCCTCCTGCTGCTCTGGCTCCTAGGTGAGGAAGGACAACAGCAGGAATTGTCTCAGCTCTTGTTGTCAGTGCTGACTGAATCTTGCTGTTTCTTCTGTATGAACATGCTGATGAGAGTGGATGTTTGTGTTTGTATTTCTCTTCTCAGGTGCCAGATGTTCCGGCCAAACAGTAACCCAGAGTCCATCCGTGGTGTCTGCACCTGTGGGAGGCACAGCCACAATCAATTGCCAGTCAAGTCCGAGTGTTAACAGCAACAAGTATCTATCCTGGTATCAGCAGAAACCAGGGCAACATCCAAAGCTCCTGATCTATCTGGCATCCAGTTTAGCCTCTGGGGTCCCTTCGAGGTTCAAGGGCAGTGGCTCTGGGACATCATTCACTCTCACCATCAGCGGGGTGCAGGCTGAGGATGCAGGAATCTACTACTGTTATGGGGAATATTATACTAGTGGTAGTTACACTTACACAGTGATATAAGCCTGAACAAAAACCTCCCAGGAAAGCAGAAGTGAGAACCTGAGCTGGTCTAGGTTCTCCTGGTGCCCAAATCTACCAATAGTCATACTCTATTGTGGCCAGCCTTCCGTGGTTCCTATAAGGTTGTCAGAAATGGCCTTGTACTACTCTGTAGCCCTTCTCATTTAAATTTACTTGGCATTTCCAGTACAGTACTGATTTAAACGAACAAAGTGATTATGCCTGAATATTCATTCTTATAATATCCTTTTTGAATCATTCAGTAAAAAGACGTATTAGGGATATTTCAGCCTGAAACTTGAAATAAAGTGTATTGAAACCCAAATTATACTTTCATGTTCCTGGAATGGGGGATCATGGATGGTGATCTTTAAACTTGGAATTCTGTGCTCTCCAGGGATCCAATGCTTCTTCGCACAGAAGGAACAGGCTGCTCACCCTGTGGTTCTCAGCCCTGGAGCTGATGGTTTTATTGCATATGGCCTCACAGGTGGTTATCCAGTGCTTCATCCCTGGGTCATCCTGCAGGTGCAGATGAATGTTCCAGAAATTGTCATCTGATATGCCACTCTCAGGGCACATTGGGTTGTTTGCCCTGAGACCTATTTTGATTTGGGAACTGCAACTTTAATCAGAAATATATTTGTTTAAATATCTTCTTTCACATGGCCATGTTCACACCATGTTTGACGCTGTAACTACAAACATTGCACATGAAAACAAGGGTGATGTGAAATCCAGTGTTCACGCTAACCTGTTTAACTATACACTTCTCCATATTTTATATCCATCCCTCTCTGCAATTATTACTGCTACACTCAACTCTCTCAAAAGCTACAGAACATGCAAGTGATTTCATTTCAGATTTCTGGGGAAGGAAGCAGCTCACAACCTTCCCCTTTCCTCATCTGCTCTGTCCTTTCGCATCCTTCAAACTCAGGTCTGTTTTCTCACATTCTCTGCATTCTTATTTTCTACTACTAGAATGCAATCAGAGAATTGATCAATCAAACCTTTTCTTCACTCAGACTTTTTGATAGCTAACCCTATGCTTTCAAACATTTGATTCACTAAAAGCAATTAAATAGGTATTCCATCTAATCACAATTTGGGCTACATCTTACTATCAAATATTGTCTACTTCTGCCAACCTGACACCAAATGAGAACAAATTGTTAGTTTTTCAAGGTTCAGTAATTTATGTGGCGGGGAGGTGGAAGGCAGAGGGGAGAAGAAATTAGTTGCTTTGTTGGGCTGGTAAGTATCATTTATAAATTATGGTAGAGTTTATGTTGTCAAACTGGATAACATAAGTTCAAGAGGTCAGAGAATTTCATGGGATGAAACCCAGGAGGAAGCCAGGCTGTGCTCCTTCTGGCAGCTCCAGAGTGGGGAGATCAAGTCCCATGTTCTTACAGCTTCAGAATGCCCCATGTGTCCTGCACTGTTGGCCATTTCTCCACTCACTTCAGCATCATTCTCCGATGATATGCCTCCTCCCTACCAATGACTCAGCATTCTATGGATAGGAGGATTACATTATGTTATATAACATTACTGTCTGTGAAATGATTCATAATAATATGTAGAGTAGAGTCATTAGAAATGAATCTGCTGAAATCCTTCTCGCATTTAAAGTAGCATTCATGGGATCCAAATCTTTGTTTCCTGTTTTGAAATCAAGAGCATCAGGTAAAGAATGCAAAGTCAGATCAGAAGAGAGGGAGAAGAGGCTGACTGGAGAGCAGATTAGTAAGGGATAAGTGCTTAAAAGTCTAGTGCTGAGGATTAAATTTGGTGATGCACCAGAGGGAGAGTAAGGTGAGTAGTGAGGTGACTCACTCAAGGAGGGAAATGGGAAGGTTCTCTGTAAGTAGACACAAGGGAGAGGCAGCTGCTCCATCCCTGAAAACTGTTCCTAACAGGCAGGTGAGGCTGTCACTGGTTCTGTGGTTAGCACTCATCTTACAAAGCGAACTCTGACTAAGGAAGAGAAAGGCTCATGATAGATCATAAACAGGGTCTTCATGTCCTGGCTTCTTGGATTAAAGGACTCAGGACAGGTTGCTGCAATACACTGAGTCTTCCCTGGTTACTAGCACATATTCCAGAGTGAAGCAGAAAATGGGATCTGTTCTAGGGACAAGGGAGGGACCCAGTAGGGCAGGAAGGAAACAGCTGGGAGAGCAGGAGCTCAATCAACCCTGGCCTCTGGAGAGCAGGTTTGTGTAGGAGGCTGTATCCCTGTGAGAGGACTGGTCTCATGCTGCCCACAGGAGTAACCTCCCATGTCCTCGGCCTCGAGGCAGCTGATGGTGAGCATGAAATCTGCCCTGGACTTGTTCCTCAGAATCTTTCCTGGACAACTGTCGCTTGAATGGCTGGTCAATAGATGAGCAGATTAGGAGCTTGTCCAGTTTTCAGCACATGCCAGGGTAGTTCTTACAGAAGAGACTGCTTCAAAGGCTCTTGGGGGATTTATAGTTGATGGTGACCTTCTCTCCTGCAGACACAGTCAGGCATTTGGAGACTGGGTCTTCCCCTTCCCAGTATCTACGCAGGCACCTGCCATGAAAAACGGACAGTGACCATTCAATGCGTCAGTAATATGTTAGAATGTGTAACTGGGAAATGTAAGTTTTCTTGTTCTTTAGAAGTATTCAGGTGGCTCAGGTGCATTATTGAAGGTTTCATGATGCAATTACATCATTAGTTCAGTAAACATTATGCTTCAACACTAGAAACTACTAAATAGCAAAATGAAAATAGATACCAGACAGCTGAATAGTACTCTTCAGCCATTTTAAGTTGTGTAGCAGCCAGTTGTGTACAAACTAAAATTGAAATGTCAATGAAATAATCTCAGGATGTGTTTAAGAACTTGCATTTTCTAACATATTGGTCACTCAATACAATGTCATTTAACTCCATAAGTTGTAAACAGTTGTTGATATTATGTTGTGACTTTAATTGGTTGGGATGATATTCTGCCAGCTCTGCCCTCAGACCAGATATGGTCTGCCCGAGAAACTGTCAAACTTATCTGGACAATAAGATGCTGGACACTATGCAAAGCATAGGCTTACAATGAAAGAATGAGGATTGGATTTGAACTGTTATACTGCAACTAGGTGGAGAAATCCACCATGGGGAGAGGATACAGGGAAAGGTTGGGGGAATCCCAGAGCCTAGGAAACTGTGTTATAGAATCAGATGTAATTTTAGAAAAGACCAGGTAAAAAAAAAAAAACCTGAGTGCTTTCAACAACAATCATCTGGCAGGTTATCAGAAGAAACCTGTACAACCTCCATAGAACCTCATCTACTTTACATCCAGTTTAGCATCGGGATCCCATCCAGGTTTAAGGGACATCATCACTCTCACCATCAGGTGTGGAGTCTGAGGATGTGTCAAGTGTTTTATTATCCTAGTATTAGTAAAATATTACAGAAAATCCACTTAGGAAAACAAAAGTATGAGTTTGGGCTGTCCTAAGTCCTTGTCCTGGGGCTTGTTTCTGCTGACAATCATTATGTCGTCAGCCTTTGTTGGTCCCTGGAAGGGAGTGAGAAAGCCTTCTGGACTCATTTGTAACTTCCCTCTCTTTCCTCCTAACTACAGCATTGAAATCTCCATGTTTCTACTAGTTTAAAGAAAAGAAGAGATAATATATGGGTTCTCAACGTTACTAACTATTCTTAAAGTTTTCTTTAATATTATTTTCAAGTCAGACCCATGGAAAGGAGGAGAGCCAGAGAGGAGGATCTTAACTCCCCATGAGAAAAATTTAATTTTGATTATGTTTACATGTTAGTTTACGGTGGAAGGATTCCAGTATCTGGGGAAAGCAGATGAATCCATTGTCTATACCTTTCTCTGGACAGAGCATGGACATGAGGGCTCTTGCTTAGCTTCTGGTCCTCCTGCTGCTCTGGCACCTTGGTAAGGAAAGACAACATCAGGAACTGACTCAGGTCTTTTGGTCAGTACTGTGTAAATGATCCTGTCTTCTGTATGAACATGATGACCAGAGGGATGTTTGTGTTTGTGCTTCTCTTCTCTGGTGCCAGATGTGCAGCGCTCAGGTGACCCAGAGGCCACAGGTGGAGTCTGCACCTGTGAGAGGCACAGCCACCATCAATTGCCAGTCAAGTCAGAGTGTATACCTCAAAAATGCTCTAGCCTGGTTTCAGCAGAAACAAGGGCAACCTCCAAAGCTCCTGATCTGGGGTACATCCACTTTAGCATCTGGGATCCCTGAAAGATCCTGATCTGGGACATCATTCACTCTCACCATCAGCGGGGTGGTGACTGCAGATTCAGGAACCTGATACTGTCAAGGAGCTTATGGAAGTGGTAGTAGTACTAGTTACACTCCCACAGTGATACTATGCATGTTTTCCTATATTGTCGCCCTGTGCCTGTGCCTCTGGGTATTACATGGTTCCCTGGAGACATTTCACATCTGCCAATCAACTCATTTAAGACAGACCTGAAATGGGGGTCGACCTGTGGGACACTGCTACTGATTTGCACGTCCCCAGGGCACAGCCCACTGCCATGCAGAATTATTATCATGCTGCTGACACCCTTTAGAGGAGTCAGTGCCAGTCAGGACACAGCATGGACATGAGGCCCCTGATCAGCTCCTGGGGCTCCTGCTGCTCTGGCTCCTAGGTGAGGAAGGACAACACCAAGAACTGCCAGTGTTGTTAGATCTGCCTGACCTTTTCTCTTTCTGCTATGTAACATGACGATGAGAGAGGCTGTTTGTGTTTATGATTCCCATTTCCGGTGCTAGAAGTGCTAACCAATTTACGAAGTGTCCAAACCTGATGTCTGCCAACATGGCAGAGACAGTCAACATCTATTTTCAGGCTACTCAGAATGTTAGAAGCAATGGGTTAGCTTGGTATCCACAGAAACCAGGGAAACCTCGGAAGCCGCTGCTATATCAAGCATCCAGTTTAGAATCTTGGGTTCCATTGAGGTTCAAGTGGCATTGGATGTGGGACTGTACGTCATCGCCATCTAGTGTGCAGCCTGAAGATATTACCACTTCTTACTGTCAACAGAGTAGCTGTGCACCTCCTACAAGGTTTCTGGCCTGAACAAAACCATCCCAGGAAAGCAGACCGTTTTGTCCCTCCTGTGGCTGCCAGCTGCCACTGGAGACATTGCCAGTGCCATCCATGCTTGAAGTTCCTTGGGAGGCTTGAGGAAGGGCCAAGGTTCTCCTGTGCATCTTCCCTCTGTTTTCTTCTCCTTGACAATTGCAATACAGACATGACTAATCCTCCACTGCTTTAAAGGAAAGAGAATAGTAAGCCTGACTAGTGAATGCCACAGCATTTTTCTTGAGTAATAGAGCATGGATATATGCTTTGTAGATAATTCTAAGCAGTAATATAACTTTATACCATTTATTAGAACTACACGAAAGGCATCTGTCTCCAAGAACTGTTTGGGTTAAAGGTGTTGATGGTAGAAATGAGAGACTATGCAGTCTGGAACACACCAATGTCCCTTTGACACAAAAGGAGCAGGCCCCTGAGCCCTGTGGTCCTCAGCTCTCTAGCTGATGCACTCAGCTGCTATAGCACTCACACAAGGTTCTGAGTCTTTATTTTCATCCTTGTTCTGCTGTGTAGGTGCAGATGAATGGCACAGACTTCTCTACCTCATATTTTCACATTTCTGAGCTTATTTTTTTTTGCATGGTGAACAAGTGTGGTCTTATGATATTTGAATCCAGGCCATCATAGCGTTAAATATCCCTTTCTGCATGGCCATGTTGAGTTCATATTTAAAGCTGTCATCTACAGCAAAGGCACAAGACAAATGTGGAATGAAGTGAAACCTGTTGTTCCTGCTGCCCCATTTCACTCCATGTTGACTCCCTTCTTTAAGCCAGCCCTCTCTGCACTGTTGCCTGCCATATACAACTGACACACAACTTTCCCACATGACAGGTGGTTCCAGTGAATGACTGAGCTGCCCAAGCAACTCCTCTGTGCCCCTCATTCTATTTAGAGTGATTCTCATGCAGCCAGGTTTCAAGACCTTTGGAAAATTTGTTCAATGGCCTGGTGTTGGAGCCTAGTGCTTGATGTCCTATCCTTGCATGCACTGGGATCTCATGTGGTTGCCTGTTTATATGAAACTGGCTCTACTCCTTGCCCAGCTCCCTAAGTATGGCTTAGGAAAGCAGTAGAGGGTGGCCCAAAACCTTGGCACCCTGCACCCATATGGGAGACACAGAATACTTCCCTTGCTTCTTGGCTTCGGATCACTTCACCTCTGGCTGTTACAGCCACTTGAGGATTGAAACTCAGGATGGAAGACCTTTCTGCCTCTACTCTTCTTTATATTCTGGCTTTCCAATAAAAATAAATGAATCTTGTTAAAAAAAAAAGGGCAAGTTTGTTAGAGGCTGTGGCAGCTCATGTGAAACATCCGCTATTTTCAAATCATTGATGATTGTAGCAAAGACACGATGGTGAGTTTACCCATTTTAAAAAAAGAAAAATAAAGAAATGAAACCTTGATGTGAGAGCAACCCTTTGGATTCATAGAGCTAAAAAAAAGATGCAGGTATTCCAATCAGAAATAGCTGAATACAGTTCATTAAAACCTAAGTGAATGTGCTACAAAAAGTGGTTAGAGACAGTGATTGAGGTTATGGGGACTCTTCTCTCCCAGAAGCCACTGCCTTCTGCCATGAAAGGAACGGGTTTCAGAGTCCTGTCTTCCTCTGCTCTGGAGCTGATGCTCTTAGCTGCCCACAGCACTCAGAGTTGGTTTCCCAGTTCTCATGTGGTGCATGATCAGCATGCTGATGCAGATGCATGGTACACAATTCTCTTTTGACTTTCACATCTCAGTGCACTTGGGATGCTTGTATTATTATTGTTGTGATGAAGTGTGGATATCTGGAATAGCCACCTAGCCAGTACAATTTAAATATCTGCTTTCCAAATGGCCAGGTTCACAACATATTTTAGGTTTAGTATAGAGCAAAGGGATAAGACCCATTCAGAATGAAGTGAAATCCAAGATTACTCCTTACCTGTTTCACTCCATATTGACTCATATATGAATGTCAGCCTTCTGCAATTTTGCCACCCACAAACAATTGTCTCAAAACCTTCACAACACAAGGTGATTTTATTTCACACTGGAGGCCTGGGACCTGTTGAACATTTCTTAATTCTTTCTTCATCTCCTCTGTCCCTTCTCATCCCTGTGGTTCTCTTCTCTCCTGCTTAGATGGAAACAGAAAAGCAAGCAAATAAAAGATTCTTCTCCACTTACAGACTTTGATAGCTGAGCCCTAAGCTCTCATATTCCTGGATTGACAGACAAGAGGTCACCCACCAAGATATTACACTCAGGAGATTTTCCACCTGAGATGAATTTCTGTTCTCACCCATTATAATCAACTGTTGTTTGTGTTCTTTAAAATATCAAATGAGAACAAAGTGAACATTGAACATTTTAAATGTCAGTCATACATTGAGGAGGGAAATAGAGGCTTTGCCTATATAGAATAGAGAAGAGCCTCAGGGTTGACTCACCATAACAGTGAGAAACCTGGGATTCTTAGCAATTTCTGCTGTTGTGCTTTGAGAGTCCATGTCTTATTAGAATCCATGATATTGTTCCATGTGGATTGTTCACAGTTTGAGAAAATGCAGATTCCTGGCCTGGTCCTGAAGGCCTGTTGCTCTTTTTCACACCCCTCCTTGCCATGACTCTATAAAGATTAGAAGAGGAATGCAGCACTCAGAGCACAGGTAAGGACCTACAGCAAGCAGCAGCTACCCTCAGCTATGATGGAGGAGTACTAAATCAGCCTTTCTCCTGGCCTACCTCCTCACCTGTTCTCCAGTACCACGTTCTACAGATGTTCCACCTGATCCTCCAGAGACATGCTGTTAGATGCTGTTGCTTTGGGGGCAAATTCAAGAGGAGGTTCTGAACTGGTCTTCTTCATCTTTTTCAGAATATTAGTATTTTGTGAAACCATCCAAAGAGTCTTTTTGATGCCTGTCCAGGTGCCCAGAGATAAATGTATACCTCAATGATTTTGTACCCATTAATTTTTTAATTTGATGAGCCTCAGGAAACGATGCCAAAGTGCAGAAAATAATATTCCAGAAGCCCCCAAGTCAAGAAAGAGCAGTTTATCTTATGTGGGAATAAGATTATATTTGGATTATGAGAATGGACTAAAAAAATCACAATCTGGCTCTGGGTATCTTTATGTCCTCCATGTGGTCTTTTCTAAACTGAATAAATGGAACCATTCCATCTTCCCAGAAAAGTGTAAGTGCTAAGCAATGCACTGATAGAATTTGTGGCAGGCTAAGACCTTGATACTTTATTCTTTACTACATATGGCACATTTTCTACCAATAAATTGCTCTACTATAAATTGCAACATGACAATGAAATGGAAGTTCATTATCCAAATTTTCCTTATATCCATTTAGACTTTGGTAACTCACCTTCAGATACCTTTTGTGTCATACTATGTCCCAGGGAGACCACGCTCTCCTCAGGTAATTTTCTGCAGTCTGGGACTGCCCTTATGTCTGGGGACAGTGGCCATGTGCCAGCTTAGGAAATGAGCTGGGTCCTTCAGATTTGCACAGTGATGTCACATAGCATGCTGATTCACATGTCCTCAGGGCACAGCCCACTGGCTTCAGATTTATGAGCAGTCTGCTCACAGCCTGTGCAGGAGTCAGTGCCAGTCAGGACACAGCATGGGCATGAGGCCCCCGCTCAGCTCCTATGGCTGCTGCTGCTCTGACTGCCAGGTGAAGAAGGATGACACAAGGAAATGACTCAGGAAATGTGGCTAGAGACTTCCTGTCTGTCCTCTAATAATATGATGATCCTAGTGGATGTTTGTGCTGGTGTTTTCCATCTCAGCTGAGAGTTTTGCCATCCAGATGATGCAGTCTCTAACCATGGTGTTTGCAACTGTTGGAGACACAGTCACCATCAATTACCAGGCAAGTCAGAGCATTGGCAGTGTACTAGCCTGGTACCAGCAGAAACTAGGGGAAACGCCAAAGGACCTGGTGTAACAAGCATCTAGTTTACAACCTGGGGTCCCATCGAGGTTCAATGGCAGTGGATCTGAGACAGATATCACCCTCACCCTCAGCGGTGTGCAGCCTGAAGCTGTGGCTTCTACTTCTGTCAGCAGCATTGTAATGTACCTCCCATGGTGATACAAGCCTTAGTATGAACCACTGAAGGAAGCAGATGTGTGTGGCTAGGTGGGCTCCTGTGTGCACCCTCTTTTTCTTCCTCTTAAAACCTACTGCCAAGAAACAATGAAAACATATCTGCTGATTTAAAGGGAAGGTATTTCTAAGCATGGGCACTGCATATTACAATTCTTTTTGGATTCATCTAAAAACATAAGCAGGATAGACTCACAACTTTATAAAATGGTACTACATATTGTCTATCAAGAAGTTGTTCTGTAAATTGCAATCTAGTCATGAAATACAAGTAGATGATGCCATCTTATTTTTGGGATCATCTAGAGTTTCTCAAGAATTCCTCAAATGACTTATGACACACACAGCTTGTCAAAGAGTATTGTTCCACAGCTAATTTAGTGCAGCCCAAGGGGTGATGTGAGTGTCAGCAGACATTTCCCCTGTGCTCAGTTAGGAGATGATCTGGGCTCTTCTGCTTTGCAAAGTGATATCATGTCCACTGCTGATATGCATGTCCCCAGGGCACAGCCCATTGCCCTGCATAATTATTAACAGGTTCTCACAGCCTGTGCAGGAGTCAGTGCCTGTCAGGACACAGCATGGACATGAGGGCACCTGCTCAGCTCCTGGGCCTCCTGCTGCTCTGGCTCCTAGGTGAGGAAGAACAACAGAGGAAATTGATTACACTCTTGTGCTCATTGCTGACTGAGTCTTCCTGTCTCTTCTGTATGAACATGATAATGAGAGTGGATGTTTGTGTTTGTGTTTCTCTTCTCAGGTGCCAAATGTGCCGCACAGCTGACTCAGAGTCCATCCGTGGTGTCTGCACCTGTGGGAGGCACAGTCACCATCAATTGCCAGTTTCAGCAGAAACCAGGGCAGCCTCCAAAGCTCCTGATCTATTATGCATCCACTTTAGAGTCTGGGGTCCCTGACAGGTTCAAGGACAGTGGATCTGGGACATCATTCACTCTCACCATCAGCAGATACAGAAACCTACTACAGTGCTGGAGTTTATAGTGGTAGTATTGATACTAATACAACAGTGATACAATCCTGAACATAACCTCCCAGGAAAGCAAAGTTGTGATTTTGGGCTTCCCCAGCTGCTTCTGCTGCTGCTGGGGCTTCTATCATCAAGCTATTCTCTGATGCAGTAAGTCTTCCATGGTCCCTGGAGGGTAGATAGGTCAGTGGGACTCCCTTGTAGTGTCCCTTATTCCTTTTTTTTTTCCTTTGTGACACCAGCATCTCAGAAATGTCCATGATTTTACTCATTTAAAAGAAAGAGGTGATTATACCTGAGTACTCAATGTCACATTATACCTTTGATTCACACAGTAAAAAAGAATTGGTATGTACCTTTCAAGCAGAAACATTAAATGGAGTACATTATGTTCCAAATTATACTTTCATTTCTGGGAATGTGCAACACTGGGTTCTGTATTCTCTCTGAATCCAATGCCTCTCAGAGAGAAGGAACAGGCTCCTGACTCTGTGGTCCTCATCCCTGGAGCTGATGCTCTTAGTTGCCTGCATCCTCAGTCCTTCATTACTGGTTCTGCCTGCAGGTGCTGATGGATTTTCAGAACTTGTCTTCTGATATTAAAATCTCAGAGCAGGTTGATTAATTGCATCACGAGCCATGATGAACTAGGAAACGCAATTTTAACTCAGGTGAATACATTTAGATATTGACTTCCGCATGTCCATGTTCACTCCATACTTGAAGCTGAAACTACAGGCAAGGGAAGAGAAAGCCATGGTGATGTGAAATCCAGGAATCACACTAACCTGCTTGACTCCATGTTGATGTAGGTCTTCAACATAGTCTGCACTACAATTTAACCTGCCACATACAACTGTCTCAAACATGTCACAGGCAACACAGGTGATAACACTCAGATTTGTAGGGAGAGAAGCATCTCACATCCCTGACCCTTTCCTCATCTGCTCTGTCCCTTCTCATCCCTCGGACAAGTTCTGTTCTCTCACATTCTCTATAATCTTATTTTCTCCTGCTAATATGGAAGCAGAGACACAAACAAATCAGAACCTCTTCTTTCACTCACACTTTGATAGTTGAGCTCTAGGTTTTCACACACCTGGTTAACAAGAGGTCACTAAGATAGTTCACTGAAGACATTTTTCCTCTGGGAGGAATGTGTTCCTCTACCTTAGCATCAACTATTGTCTAATTCTGCCAAACTGTCACTGAATTAGAACAACGTGACACTGGAAGTTCTCAGAGGTCATTCAATTGCTGCAGATGAAGGGGGGTGAAACTATTGTTTTGAATTAGCTGAAATATTATTTGTAAATTACTGTACTGTTTATTATTTCAGATTTTACACTGTGCTGTCATCCCAGTTCAGGAGGTCGGAGGCCTCGATGTGATGACACCGAGGAGGCAGCAGGGCTGTGCTCCTTCTGGCAGCTCCAGAGGGGAGGATCCAAGTCCCTGCTCTTGCAGCTTCAGGATGCCCACATGTCCTGCTCTGTGGCCCCTCCATCTCTCGCTCTGGCAGTCTTCTCAATTGTCACACCCACTTTCTGAAATAGAGCCACTTTTCTCTTTTATGGATGATTATATGATAGTATGATATATTACTCTTAGACAAATAATCCTTGACAATATCCAGAGAGAAGAAGCTGATTGGAAATGTAAAAGAAGGAAAAGCACTTGCAAACTCAGTGCTGAGGATTAGCTCTGGTGATGCACTAAGAGGAAGACAGAGTGAGAGACAGAGAGAGAAAGAGAGTGAGAGACAGAGAGAGGGAGAAACAGGTGAGTCAATCAAGGAAGGAAATGGAAAGGTTCAGTGTCAGCAGGCACATGGGAGAGGCAGCTGCTCCATCCCAGAATTTTTCTGCACAATGCAGGTCAGGTTTTCTTTTGTTCACTGCTTTAGGCCATCTTACAGAAAACAGAGACACTGAGAGGCCAAAGCAAGCTTTCAATGAAGATTGAAAAGCTCATCATTCTTCCAGTCCTTTTCTGGCAGGGCTTGCTTGTGCAAAAAACTCAGTCAGGATTTTCCACTCAGACTTCCCTTGGTAGTACAAACTCTACAGTGAAGCAGAATATAGGGTGTGTTGTACAGAGAAGGGAGAGACATCAGGGCAGGAGGAAGCAGCTGGGACAGCAGCAGCTCACTCCCTTGTGGTCTTGGAGAGGAGGTTTGTGTTGGAAGCTGAATCCCTGTGAAAGGACTGCTCTCATGCTGCCCACAGGAATAATTTTCTACCTCTTCATCCTGGAGGCTGCTGATGGTGAGAGTCAAATCTGTCCCTGAACATTTCACCTGAGTCTGTGAGGACTCCATTTTCTTGAGTGGCTGACCAACAAAAGAGCAACTTTTGAGTAAGTGACTGATGCCGTGTGACATCTATTTGCTGTTTTTCATGGAGTCTTCCTATTTTACACTATAGGCATAAAGCTGCATTGGTTTTGCAGGTAATATTGAAGTCCTGGTTCAGCACAATTACAGATAGAGAACAGCCATTCCAGTTTTCTTAGTTTTCAAAATCTCTCTTCACTTAGAGTGGAGAAGTGACATGAATCGAGGTAATGCAAACCTGATAATAGTCAGTATTGACAGCACCCTGATATTGGTTCAGATCAGCAGTGACAAAGAGAAAAGAAGAGAAGAAATTCTCCTAGGAAAGTCACTTGTAGCAAAAGATAAGGAGATGTTAGTCTTCATGGAATGTAGGAAAAAGCCTCAGAATTGACTCACTGAGAGATGAGGAAGCTGAGGTGTTAGTACCTCCTCCTGCTGTCATACACAGATGGTTCCCTAAGGGTTTCTGATCCAGGCCCTCTTAGCTGCATGTGTGCAGGTTGGGTTGGCTCCCAAGAACAGAGAGCTCAGTGCAGCCTAGGAAGAAGTGGAGAGAGTCAGCAGAGGAACAGTGAAGGGGAAAGATGGGTTGGTCCTGCTACCCTCCTCCTTGACAGATGTGAGCATTGATTGTGTCTGGAATGGCAGTATGCTGCTAGGAGTCCCTGGTCTGTTCTTTGTTAGTAGGTGCCCTGAGACATCAAACCCCAGGGCATCAGGAGGCTTGTGAAGAGGCTGCCCAAGTGATCTTGTCCGCTGTGCTCAACTTCAGCAATACCCACTTTCTACCTGGTTTATAGATTCCTTGGAACTTAGGTAGTGACATTTTTGTCACACTCTAGTGATGCAGACTGTGTCAGGGGCACAGATAGTGATGTGAGATTCAGGGATGCAAATTGGGGTCCAAGTTTATTGCAATGCAAGATATACTCTATGTTATTGGAACTAGCATGACAAGGTGAATCATTCTGGGTGGGGAGAAGGGAAGAGTTTCCACACTGTACTGGCCCTGATAAAGAGAAAATGAAGAAGTACAGTGCAGTGTGTGATGTGGACTGGCACCCAGCAGCAGATGCCCTCATCTAAGAGAGAATTTTTAAATAAGAGGGTTTTTCTGATGGGCTACCTCCTCAGAAAGCATCCACACACCAGGATGAAGACATGGTCACTGAGCCGCAGTGGTAGATACGGCAGCTAAGATAATCTAAACAGGAGATTCTAGATGGGGTTCCTTTGTCTGCTGCAGACAAAGAACTCATCCAAAGGGTCTTGTGGATCCTATTCCAGGTTCATACAGATGAATGTAAACATTGATGATCAATGCATATATGGCATTTCACATAAGTAGTCAAAATTTCATGTTAATGAAGTTCAGAAAATGACAGCCAATGACATAAAATTGTATTGCAGAGGCTCTCATGTCAAGAAAGGAGAAGCCACTTAGTCTCCTGGCATAAAACACCCTGTTATGGCAATGTTCATAATCTACAGTATATTGAATCTGAGTATTCAGAAACAACAATGTTGGATGGTTATTAATTCATGGAGCCTAGATATACATGTATGAATCCCTCTTTTCATCTTTTCCAAGCAGCATAAATGAAATAATTTCAGACAACCAGAAATATAGAAGTGATAGGAAAAGCATGGGAAGAATTAGAAGTCAGGAAGAGGAGAAATGGAGTTACTGTATAGAATGATGCTATACATTCTGCAACAATAATTTACTCTCTTGTAAATTGAAAAACAGGCATGAAATACAAATAGATGACATCATCTTATTGTTGATATCATTAAATTATCAACAGATCCGTACATGCTTTGCTTCTCATAGTATGTGTCAGAGATGATCATCGGATCTGCAGGTAAATTAGCACAGCTCAGAGACTGGAGATGGTTCTCCTATGTTGAGTTATGAGATGAGCTGAGCTCTTCCCTTTGCACAATGATATCACTTCCCTGCTGATTTGCATGTCCCCAGGGCACAGCCCCTAGCCCTGCACATTTATGAGCAGGTGCTCACAGCCTGTGCAGGAGTCAGTGCCTGTCAGGACACAGCATGGACATGAGGGCTCCTGCTCAGCTCCTGGGCCTCCTGCTGCTCTGGCTCCTAGGTGAGGAAGGACAACAGCAGGAATTGTCTCAGCTCTTGTTGTCAGTGCTGACTGAATCTTGCTGTTTCTTCTGTATGAACATGCTGATGAGAGTGGATGTTTGTGTTTGTATTTCTCTTCTCAGGTGCCAGATGTTCCGGCCAAACAGTAACCCAGAGTCCATCCGTGGTGTCTGCACCTGTGGGAGGCACAGCCACAATCAATTGCCAGTCAAGTCCGAGTGTTAACAGCAACAAGTATCTATCCTGGTATCAGCAGAAACCAGGGCAACATCCAAAGCTCCTGATCTATCTGGCATCCAGTTTAGCCTCTGGGGTCCCTTCGAGGTTCAAGGGCAGTGGCTCTGGGACATCATTCACTCTCACCATCAGCGGGGTGCAGGCTGAGGATGCAGGAATCTACTACTGTTATGGGGAATATTATACTAGTGGTAGTTACACTTACACAGTGATATAAGCCTGAACAAAAACCTCCCAGGAAAGCAGAAGTGAGAACCTGAGCTGGTCTAGGTTCTCCTGGTGCCCAAATCTACCAATAGTCATACTCTATTGTGGCCAGCCTTCCATGGTTCCTATAAGGTTGTCAGAAATGGCCTTGTACTACTCTGTAGCCCTTCTCATTTAAATTTACTTGGCATTTCCAGTACAGTACTGATTTAAACGAACAAAGTGATTATGCCTGAATATTCATTCTTATAATATCCTTTTTGAATCATTCAGTAAAAAGACGTATTAGGGATATTTCAGCCTGAAACTTGAAATAGAGTGTATTGAAATCCAAATTATACTTTCATGTTCCTGGAATGGGGGATCATGGATGGTGATCTTTAAACTTGGAATTCTGTGCTCTCCAGGGATCCAATGCTTCTTCGCACAGAAGGAACAGGCTGCTCACCCTGTGGTTCTCAGCCCTGGAGCTGATGGTTTTATTGCATATGGCCTCACAGGTGGTTATCCAGTGCTTCATCCCTGGGTCATCCTGCAGGTGCAGATGAATGTTCCAGAAATTGTCATCTGATATGCCACTCTCAGGGCACATTGGGTTGTTTGCCCTGAGACCTATTTTGATTTGGGAACTGCAACTTTAATCAGAAATATATTTGTTTAAATATCTTCTTTCACATGGCCATGTTCACACCATGTTTGACGCTGTAACTACAAACATTGCACATGAAAACAAGGGTGATGTGAAATCCAGTGTTCACGCTGACCTGTTTAACTATACACTTCTCCATATTTTATATCCATCCCTCTCTGCAATTATTACTGCTACACTCAACTCTCTCAAAAGCTACAGAACATGCAAGTGAGTTCATTTCAGATTTCTGGGGAAGGAAGCAGCTCACAACCTTCCCCTTTCCTCATCTGCTCTGTCCTTTCGCATCCTTCAAACTCAGGTCTGTTTTCTCACATTCTCTGCATTCTTATTTTCTACTACTAGAATGCAATCAGAGAATTGATCAATCAAACCTTTTCTTCACTCAGACTTTTTGATAGCTAACCCTATGCTTTCAAACATTTGATTCACTAAAAGCAATTAAATAGGTATTCCATCTAATCACAATTTGGGCTACATCTTACTATCAAATATTGTCTACTTCTGCCAACCTGACACCAAATGAGAACAAATTGTTAGTTTTTCAAGGTTCAGTAATTTATGTGGCGGGGAGGTGGAAGGCAGAGGGGAGAAGAAATTAGTTGCTTTGTTGGGCTGGTAAGTATCATTTATAAATTATGGTAGAGTTTATGTTGTCAAACTGGATAACATAAGTTCAAGAGGTCAGAGAATTTCATGGGATGAAACCCAGGAGGAAGCCAGGCTGTGCTCCTTCTGGCAGCTCCAGAGTGGGGAGATCAAGTCCCATGTTCTTACAGCTTCAGAATGCCCCATGTGTCCTGCACTGTTGGCCATTTCTCCACTCACTTCAGCATCATTCTCCGATGATATGCCTCCTCCCTACCAATGACTCAGCATTCTATGGATAGGAGGATTACATTATGTTATATAACATTACTGTCTGTGAAATGATTCATAATAATATGTAGAGTAGAGTCATTAGAAATGAATCTGCTGAAATCCTTCTCGCATTTAAAGTAGCATTCATGGGATCCAAATCTTTGTTTCCTGTTTTGAAATCAAGAGCATCAGGTAAAGAATGCAAAGTCAGATCAGAAGAGAGGGAGAAGAGGCTGACTGGAGAGCAGATTAGTAAGGGATAAGTGCTTAAAAGTCTAGTGCTGAGGATTAAATTTGGTGATGCACCAGAGGGAGAGTAAGGTGAGTAGTGAGGTGACTCACTCAAGGAGGGAAATGGGAAGGTTCTCTGTAAGTAGACACAAGGGAGAGGCAGCTGCTCCATCCCTGAAAACTGTTCCTAACAGGCAGGTGAGGCTGTCACTGGTTCTGTGGTTAGCACTCATCTTACAAAGCGAACTCTGACTAAGGAAGAGAAAGGCTCATGATAGATCATAAACAGGGTCTTCATGTCCTGGCTTCTTGGATTAAAGGACTCAGGACAGGTTGCTGCAATACACTGAGTCTTCCCTGGTTACTAGCACATATTCCAGAGTGAAGCAGAAAATGGGATCTGTTCTAGGGACAAGGGAGGGACCCAGTAGGGCAGGAAGGAAACAGCTGGGAGAGCAGGAGCTCAATCAACCCTGGCCTCTGGAGAGCAGGTTTGTGTAGGAGGCTGTATCCCTGTGAGAGGACTGGTCTCATGCTGCCCACAGGAGTAACCTCCCATGTCCTCGGCCTCGAGGCAGCTGATGGTGAGCATGAAATCTGCCCTGGACTTGTTCCTCAGAATCTTTCCTGGACAACTGTCGCTTGAATGGCTGGTCAATAGATGAGCAGATTAGGAGCTTGTCCAGTTTTCAGCACATGCCAGGGTAGTTCTTACAGAAGAGACTGCTTCAAAGGCTCTTGGGGGATTTATAGTTGATGGTGACCTTCTCTCCTGCAGACACAGTCAGGCATTTGGAGACTGGGTCTTCCCCTTCCCAGTATCTACGCAGGCACCTGCCATGAAAAACGGACAGTGACCATTCAATGCGTCAGTAATATGTTAGAATGTGTAACTGGGAAATGTAAGTTTTCTTGTTCTTTAGAAGTATTCAGGTGGCTCAGGTGCATTATTGAAGGTTTCATGATGCAATTACATCATTAGTTCAGTAAACATTATGCTTCAACACTAGAAACTACTAAATAGCAAAATGAAAATAGATACCAGACAGCTGAATAGTACTCTTCAGCCATTTTAAGTTGTGTAGCAGCCAGTTGTGTACAAACTAAAATTGAAATGTCAATGAAATAATCTCAGGATGTGTTTAAGAACTTGCATTTTCTAACATATTGGTCACTCAATACAATGTCATTTAACTCCATAAGTTGTAAACAGTTGTTGATATTATGTTGTGACTTTAATTGGTTGGGATGATATTCTGCCAGCTCTGCCCTCAGACCAGATATGGTCTGCCCGAGAAACTGTCAAACTTATCTGGACAATAAGATGCTGGACACTATGCAAAGCATAGGCTTACAATGAAAGAATGAGGATTGGATTTGAACTGTTATACTGCAACTAGGTGGAGAAATCCACCATGGGGAGAGGATACAGGGAAAGGTTGGGGGAATCCCAGAGCCTAGGAAACTGTGTTATAGAATCAGATGTAATTTTAGAAAAGACCAGGTAAAAAAAAAAAAACCTGAGTGCTTTCAACAACAATCATCTGGCAGGTTATCAGAAGAAACCTGTACAACCTCCATAGAACCTCATCTACTTTACATCCAGTTTAGCATCGGGATCCCATCCAGGTTTAAGGGACATCATCACTCTCACCATCAGGTGTGGAGTCTGAGGATGTGTCAAGTGTTTTATTATCCTAGTATTAGTAAAATATTACAGAAAATCCACTTAGGAAAACAAAAGTATGAGTTTGGGCTGTCCTAAGTCCTTGTCCTGGGGCTTGTTTCTGCTGACAATCATTATGTCGTCAGCCTTTGTTGGTCCCTGGAAGGGAGTGAGAAAGCCTTCTGGACTCATTTGTAACTTCCCTCTCTTTCCTCCTAACTACAGCATTGAAATCTCCATGTTTCTACTAGTTTAAAGAAAAGAAGAGATAATATATGGGTTCTCAACGTTACTAACTATTCTTAAAGTTTTCTTTAATATTATTTTCAAGTCAGACCCATGGAAAGGAGGAGAGCCAGAGAGGAGGATCTTAACTCCCCATGAGAAAAATTTAATTTTGATTATGTTTACATGTTAGTTTACGGTGGAAGGATTCCAGTATCTGGGGAAAGCAGATGAATCCATTGTCTATACCTTTCTCTGGACAGAGCATGGACATGAGGGCTCCAGCTTAGCTCCTGGTCCTCCTGCTGCTCTGGCACCTTGGTAAGGAAAGACAACATCAGGAACTGACTCAGGTCTTTTGGTCAGTACTGTGTAAATGATCCTGTCTTCTGTATGAACATGATGACCAGAGGGATGTTTGTGTTTGTGCTTCTCTTCTCTGGTGCCAGATGTGCAGCGCTCAGGTGACCCAGAGGCCACAGGTGGAGTCTGCACCTGTGAGAGGCACAGCCACCATCAATTGCCAGTCAAGTCAGAGTGTATACCTCAAAAATGCTCTAGCCTGGTTTCAGCAGAAACAAGGGCAACCTCCAAAGCTCCTGATCTGGGGTACATCCACTTTAGCATCTGGGATCCCTGAAAGATCCTGATCTGGGACATCATTCACTCTCACCATCAGCGGGGTGGTGACTGCAGATTCAGGAACCTGATACTGTCAAGGAGCTTATGGAAGTGGTAGTAGTACTAGTTACACTCCCACAGTGATACTATGCATGTTTTCCTATATTGTCGCCCTGTGCCTGTGCCTCTGGGTATTACATGGTTCCCTGGAGACATTTCACATCTGCCAATCAACTCATTTAAGACAGACCTGAAATGGGGGTCGACCTGTGGGACACTGCTACTGATTTGCACGTCCCCAGGGCACAGCCCACTGCCATGCAGAATTATTATCATGCTGCTGACACCCTTTAGAGGAGTCAGTGCCAGTCAGGACACAGCATGGACATGAGGCCCCTGATCAGCTCCTGGGGCTCCTGCTGCTCTGGCTCCTAGGTGAGGAAGGACAACACCAAGAACTGCCAGTGTTGTTAGATCTGCCTGACCTTTTCTCTTTCTGCTATGTAACATGACGATGAGAGAGGCTGTTTGTGTTTATGATTCCCATTTCCGGTGCTAGAAGTGCTAACCAATTTACGAAGTGTCCAAACCTGATGTCTGCCAACATGGCAGAGACAGTCAACATCTATTTTCAGGCTACTCAGAATGTTAGAAGCAATGGGTTAGCTTGGTATCCACAGAAACCAGGGAAACCTCGGAAGCCGCTGCTATATCAAGCATCCAGTTTAGAATCTTGGGTTCCATTGAGGTTCAAGTGGCAGTGGATGTGGGACTGTACATCATCGCCATCTAGTGTGCAGCCTGAAGATATTACCACTTCTTACTGTCAACAGAGTAGCTGTGCACCTCCTACAAGGTTTCTGGCCTGAACAAAACCATCCCAGGAAAGCAGACCGTTTTGTCCCTCCTGTGGCTGCCAGCTGCCACTGGAGACATTGCCAGTGCCATCCATGCTTGAAGTTCCTTGGGAGGCTTGAGGAAGGGCCAAGGTTTTCCCGTGCATCCTCCCTCTGTTTTCTTCTCCTTGACAATTGCAATACAGACATGACTAATCCTCCACTGCTTTAAAGGAAAGAGAATAGTAAGCCTGACTAGTGAATGCCACAGCATTTTTCTTGAGTAATAGAGCATGGATATATGCTTTGTCGATAATTCTAAGCAGTAATATAACTTTATACCATTTATTAGAACTACACGAAAGGCATCTGTCTCCAAGAACTGTTTGGGTTAAAGGTGTTGATGGTAGAAATGAGAGACTATGCAGTCTGGAACACACCAATGTCCCTTTGACACAAAAGGAGCAGGCCCCTGAGCCCTGTGGTCCTCAGCTCTCTAGCTGATGCACTCAGCTTCCACAGCACTCACACAAGGTTCTGAGTCTTTATTTTCATCCTTGTTCTGCTGTGTAGGTGCAGATGAATGGCACAGACTTCTCTTCTTCATATATTTACATTTCAGAGTTTATTTGTTTTTTGCATGGTGAACAAGTGTGGCCATATGATATTTGAACCCAGGCCATTCCAGTGTTAAATATCCCTTTCTGCATGGCCATGTTGAGTTCATATTTAAAGCTGTCATCTACAGCAAAGGCACAAGACAAATGTGGAATGAATTGAAACCTGTTGTTCCTGCTGCCCCATTTCACTCCATGTTGACTCCCTTCTTTAAGCCAGCCCTCTCTGCACTGTTGCCTGCCATATACAACTGACACACAACTTTCCCACATGACAGGTGGTTCCAGTGAATGACTGAGCTGCCCAGGCAGCTCTTTGCCCTTCCTTCTATTTAGAGTGATTCTCATGCAGCCAGGTTTCAAGACCTTTGGAAAATTTGTTCAATGGCCTGGTGTTGGAGCCTAGTGCTTGATGTCCTATCCTTGCATGCACTGGGATCTCATGTGGTTGCCTGTTTATATGAAACTGGCTCTACTCCTTGCCCAGCTCCCTAAGTATGGCTTAGGAAAGCAGTAGAGGGTGGCCCAAAACCTTGGCACCCTGCACCCATATGGGAGACACAGAATACTTCCCTTGCTTCTTGGCTTCGGATCACTTCACCTCTGGCTGTTACAGCCACTTGAGGATTGAAACTCAGGATGGAAGACCTTTCTGCCTCTACTCTTCTTTATATTCTGGCTTTCCAATAAAAATAAATGAATCTTGTTAAAAAAGGGCAAGTTTGTTAGAGGCTGTGGCAGCTCATGTGAACATCTGCTATTTTCTTTTTTTTTTTTAAAGATTTACTTTATTTTTATTGGAAAGGCAGATATACAGAGAGGAGAGACAGAGAGGAAGATCTTCCGTCGGATGACTCACTCCCCAAGTGAGCGCAACGGCCAATGCTATACCAATCCGAAGCCAGGAGCCTCTTCTGGGTCTCTCACGCAGGTGCAGGGTCCCAAGGCCTTGGGCCGTCCTGAACTGCTTTCCCAGGCCACAAGCGGGGAGCTGGATGGGAAGCGGGGCCGCCGGGATTAGAACCAGCGCCCATATGGGATCCCAGGCGTGCAAGGCAAGGACGTTAACCACTTGCGCCACCACGCCGGGCCCAACATCTGCTATTTTCAAATCCTTGATGATTTAGCATAGACATGATGGTGAGTTTACCCATTTTAAGAAAAGAAAAAGAAATGAGACCTTGATGTGAGAGCAACCCTTTGGATTCAATGAGCTAAAAAAAAAATTGCAGGTATTCCAATCAGAAATAGCTGAATACAGTTCATTAAAACCTAAGTGAATGTGCTACAAAAAGTGGTTAGAGACAGTTATTGAGGTTATGGGGACTCTTCTCTCCCAGAAGCCACTGCCTTCTGACATGAAAGGAACGGGTTTCAGAGTCCTGTCTTCCTCTGCTCTGGAGCTGATGCTCTTAGCTGCCCACAGCACTCAGAGTTGGTTTCCCAGTTCTCATGTGGTGCATGATCAGCATGCTGGTGCAGATGCATGGTACACAATTCTCTTTTGACTTTCACATCTCAGTGCACTTGGGATGCTTGTATTATGATTGTTGTGATGAAGTGTGGCTATCTGGAATAGCCACCTAGCCAGTACAATTTAAATATCTGCTTTCCAAATGGCCAGGTTCACAGCATATTTTAGGTTTAGAATAGAGCAAAGGGATAAGACCCATTCAGAGTGACGTGAAATCCAAGATTTCTCCTTACCTGTTTCACTCCATATTGACTCATATATGAATGTCAGCCTTCTGCAATTTTGCCACCCACAAACAATTGTCTCAAAACCTTCACAACACAAGGTGATTTTATTTCACACTGGAGGGCTGGGGCCTGTTGAACATTTCTTAATTCTTTCCTCATCTCCTCTGTCCCCTCTCATTCCTGGAACTCAGTGCTGTCCTCCCATATTTTCTGTGGTTCTCTTCTCTCCTGCTTAGATGGAAACAGAAAAGCAAGCAAATAAAAGATTCTTCTCCACTTACAGACTTTGATAGCTGAGCCCTAAGCTCTCATATTCCTGGATTGACAGACAAGAGGTCACCCACCAAGATATTACACTCAGGAGATTTTCCACCTGAGATGAATTTCTGTTCTCACCCATTATAATCAACTGTTGTTTGTGTTCTTTAAAATATCAAATGAGAACAAAGTGAACATTGAACATTTTAAATGTCAGTCATACATTGAGGAGGGAAATAGAGGTTTTGCCTATATAGAATAGAGAAAAGCCTCAGGGTGCCTCACCATAACAGTGAGAAACCTGGGATTCTTAGCAATTTCTGCTGTTGTGCTTTGAGAGTTCATGTCTTATTGGAATCCACGATATTGTTCCATGTGGATTGTTCACAGTTTGAGAAAATGCAGATTCCTGGCCTGGTCCTGAAGGCCTGTTGCTCTTTTTCACACCCCTCCTTGCCATGACTCTATAAAGATTAGAGGAGGAATGCAGCACTCAGAGCACAGGTAAGGACCTACAGCAAGCAGCAGCTACCCTCAGCTATGATGGAGGAGTACTAAATCAGCCTTTCTTCTGGCCTACCTCCTCACCTGTTCTCTAGTACCAAGTTCTACAAATGTTCCACCTGATCCTCCAGAGACATGCTGTTTTTGCTGTTGCTTTGGGGGCAAATTCAAGAGGAGGTTCTGAACTGGTCTTCTTCATCTTTTTCAGAATATTGGTATTTTGTGAAACCATCCAAAGAGTCTTTTTGATGCCTGTCCAGGTGCCCAGAGATAAATGTATACCTCAATGATTTTGTACCCATTAATTTTTTAATTTGACGTGTCTCAGGAAACGATGCCAAAGGGCAGAAAATAATATTCCAGAAGCCCCCAAGTCAAGAAAGAGCAGTTTATCTTATGTGGGAATAAGATTATATTTGGATTATGAGAATGGACTAAAAAAATCACAATCTGGCTCTGGGTATGTTTATGTCCATGTGGTCTTTTCTAAACTGAATAAATGGAACTATTCCATCTTCCCAGAAAAGTGTAAGTGCTAAGCAATGCACTGATAGAATTTGTGGTAGGCCTAAACCTTGATACTTTATTCTTTACTACATATGGCACATTTTCTACCAATAAGTTGCTCTACTATAAACTGCAACATGACAATGAAATGGAAGTTCATTATCCAAATTTTCCTTATATCCATTTAGACTTTGGTAACTCACCTTCAGATACCTTTTGTGTCATACTATGTCCCAGGGAGACCACGCTCTCCTCAGGTAATTTTCTGCAGTCTGGGACTGCCCTTATGTCTGGGGACAGTGGCCATGTGCCAGCTTAGGAAACGAGCTGGGTCCTTCAGATTTGCACAGTGATGTCACATAGCATGCTGATTCACATGTCCTCAGGGCACAGCCCACTGGCTTCAGATTTATGAGCAGTCTGCTCACAGCCTGTGCAGGAGTCAGTGCCAGTCAGGACACAGCATGGGCATGAGGCCCCCGCTCAGCTCCTATGGCTGCTGCTGCTCTGACTGCCAGGTGAAGAAGGATGACACAAGGAAATGACTCAGGAAATGTGGCTAGAGACTTCCTGTCTGTCCTCTAATAATATGATGATCCTAGTGGATGTTTGTGCTGGTGTTTTCCATCTCAGCTGAGAGTTTTGCCATCCAGATGATGCAGTCTCTAACCATGGTGTTTGCAACTGTTGGAGACACAGTAACCATCAATTACCAGGCAAGTCAGAGCATTGGCAGTGTACTAGCCTGGTACCAGCAGAAACTAGGGGAAACGCCAAAGGACCTGGTGTAACAAGCATCTAGTTTACAACCTGGGGTCCCATCGAGGTTCAATGGCAGTGGATCTGAGACAGATATCACCCTCACCCTCAGCGGTGTGCAGCCTGAAGCTGTGGCTTCTACTTCTGTCAATAGCATTGTAATGTACCTCCCATGGTGATACAAGCCTTAGTATGAACCACTGAAGGAAGCAGATGTGTGTGGCTAGGTGGACTTCTGTACAGCACACTCTCTTTCTTCCTCTTAAAACCTACTGCCAAGAAACAATGAAAACATATCTGTTGATTTAAAGGGAAGGTATTTCTAAGCATGGGCACTGCATGTTACAATTCTTTTTGGATTCATCTAAAAACATAAGCAGGATAGACTCACAACTTTATAAAATGGTACTACATTTGTCTATCAAGAAGTTGTTCTGTAAATTGCAATCTAGTCATGAAATACAAGTAGATGACACCATCGTATTCTTGGGATCATTTAGATTTTGTCAAGAATTCCTCAAATGACTTATGACACACACAGCTTGTCAAAGAGTATTGTTCCACAGCTAATTTAGTGCAGCCCAAGGGGTGATGTGAGTGTCAGCAGAAATTTCCCCTGTGCTCAGTTATGAGATGATCTGAGCTCTTCTGCTTTGCAAAGTGATATCATGTCCACTGCTGATATGTATGTCTCCAGGGCACAGCCAATTGTCCTGCACACTTATGAGTAGGTGCTCACAGCCTGTGCAGGAGTCAGTGCCTGTCAGGACACAGCATGGACATGAGGGCACCTGCTCAGCTCCTGGGCCTCCTGCTGCTCTGGCTCCTTGGTGAGGAAGAACAACAGAGGAAATTGATTACACTCTTGTGCTCATTGCTGACTGAGTCTTCCTGTCTCTTCTGTATGAACATGATAATGAGAGTGGATGTTTGTGTTTGTGTTTCTCTTCTCAGGTGCCAGATGTGCTGCACAGCTGACTCAGAGTCCATCCGTGGTGTCTGCAAATGTGGGAGGCACAGCCACCATCAATTGACAGTCAAGTCAGAGTGTTGCTTACAACAATGCTCTAGCCTGGTTTCAGCAGAAACCAGGGCAACCTCCAAAGCTCCTGATCTATTATGCATCCACTTTAGAGTCTGGGGTCCCCTCGAGGTTCAAGGGCAGTGGATCTGGGACATCATTCACTCTCACCATCAGCAGATACAGAAACCTACTACAGCGCTGGAGGTTATAGTGGTAGTATTGATACTAATACAACAGTGATACAATCCTAAATAAAACCTCCCAGGAAAGCAAAATTGTGATTTTGGGCTTCCCCAGCAGCTTCTGCTGCTGCTGGGGCTTCTATCATCATCGAGCTATTCTTTGATGCAGTAAGTCTTCCATGGTCCCTGGAGGGTAGTTAGATAGGTCAGTGGGACTCCCTTGTAGTGTCCCTTATTCCTTTTTTTTTCCTTTGTGACACCAGCATCTCAGAAATGTCCATGAGTTTACTCATTTAAAGGAAAGAGGTGATTACACCTGAGTACTCAATGTTACATTATACCTTTGATTCACACAGTAAAAAAGAATTGGTATGCACCTTTCAAGCAGAAACATTAAATGGAGTACATTATGTTCCAAATTATACTTTCATTTCTGGGAATGTGGGGCTAAGAGATGGTGATCTTAGCAACACTGGGTTCTGTATTCTCTCCGAATCCAATGCCTCTCAGAGAGAAGGAACAGGCTCCTGACTCTGTGATCCTCATCCTGGAATTGATGCTCTCAGCTGCCTGCATGCTCACAGGTGGTTCCTCAGTCCTTCATTACTGGTTCTGCCTGCAAGTGCTGATGGATTTTCAGAACTTGTCTTCTGATATTAAAATCTCAGAGCAGGTTGATTAATTGCATCACGAGCCATGATGAACTAGGAAATGCAATTTTAACTAAGATGAATAATTGTTTCAATGTTTTCTTCCACATGTCCATGTTCACTCCATACTTGAGGCTGAAACTACAGGCAAGGCAAGAGAAAGCCAAGGTGATGTGAAATCCAGGGATCACACTGACCTGCTTGACTCCATGTTGATGCAGGTCTTCAACATAGTCCGCTCTACAATTTAACCTGCCACATACAACTGTCTCAAATTGTCACAGGCAACACAGGTGATAACACTTCAGATTTGTAGAGAGAGAAGCATTCCACATCCCTGACCCTTTCCTCATCTGCTCTGTCCCTTCTCATCCCTTGGACTCAGTCCTGTTCTCTCACATTCTGCATGTCACCAAAACTTCAAAAATTCTGCTAGAATTTCTTCAAAAACTGTGTCATTGATTGCACCAAGTGACAATCTCAGAATATCTTGAAAAATTGGAGAACGCCTTATCTCATTTGTTTTTCATTTAAGTGATTGGGACAGGTAACGAACCAGCAAGCAATGCTCTGACCCTGTGTTCCCTTCTGTTCTGTCTGAGGGTCGTCCTGTGGGGCAATTCCATTGCTTGGGGGCAATAGATCAGAGGGTGACTACGTGCACTTGGTTCATCTTTCTGTGTCAGGTTGGACATGGGAAGAAGCAGCAGGAATGGATTAGTGAGGTCTGGCATCTGTGCTTCCTGGAAAAGTGAACTAAAGTGCAGTCTCATTAAAGGTCAGACATTCAAGTTTTCCTTTGGCTGAGCAAAGAGTCTTTCATCTGCCATTTCACTGTGTATGAGACAGGAATCAGTGCCATACTCCAGATGTATGTATAGAGAGAATGATGCCCACTTTCAGCAGGATATATTTAATTTAATTTTAGTGAATACAATATTCTTATCTATTTTTAAAAAAATATTTATTAACTTTAAAGACTGTGCATTGGAAAGAGGAATCATAAAAGCTACCAGGGAGATTGCAAAGGAAATAAGTGAAGAGAGGGAGAGAGAGAGAGACAGAGACAGAGACACAGAGAGAGAATGAGTGAGAATTGCTGGGACAAAGGAACAGAACAGAGGAACAGAAAGAGATTTTGTGATACTACCATAGGGATATTCAGAATGCATAGTGGATTCATGGGTATAAAGGAGCATCCAATCTAGACAGAGCTGTTCTGACAACCTGGTTAGGGTTAACGGGAACAGAAAATCATCAGTAAGCTTAATCTTGGGGGAGGCATGTGCCATGGCATGTATGGTAGGAAGCAGAACAGCAGAGCTGGGAAGGTGACCACACTCGACATTTAGGGATGAGGAAACCATTGACTGCACCTGGACTTGAAGGAAGGAGACAAGGCTTTGAAACAGGGAAGCACACAGGCTGAGAAAGGAAGCTAAGGTTTTGCTGAAATTTCATTCTTCCCACACCTTGGAAGAACTGACATGATTGAGCTCAGACACTGCTTGTAAGAATCAGAGCCATTTACCTGTGTCAGTGGTTCTAGTGTTGGCAGCAGATGTAGTGGAAGAAGCAGAATGGTAATGCAGCGAATTGAAGCAGAGTTGACAGATTGGTAAGGACCTATGGTAAACCAATTTAAGCTGAGGACTGGGAGATGTGAAGCGCTCATGGAAGTGGGGAAGGCAAGAGATCACTAAGACAACTTTCCAAAGACATTTTCCTTCTAAGAGGAATTTCTTTCAATCAACTGTTGTGTGTGTTGCTAGCACTGACACCAAATGAGAACCAAGTGACATTTTGGGAATCTCAGAGGACAGTCACTCACTCTTGGATGTGAAGACAGTATCTGCACTGGTATTATCTGAAAAATTGCTAAAATATGTTATTGTATCATTTCAACTAAACCAACACACAAATGTCAACATTCTAGTCCAGGTGGTCAGTGTTAGATTCGACACATTCTATCTCAGTAATGATTCGGTGGGAGACTCTTGTCTTGGGAGTCTATTCATTGGCCAGCATCCTGACCTGTATCACTGCAAGCAGACGAGGGGAGCAGCCCTGACGGGCCACCATTAGGAGCTTTTGTGCTCACACTGTCATGAAAATCTTTCCATTGTTGCAATGTGACAAATGAGGGTGCTGCCTGGAACTATTTTGGTCTTTTCAATGTTGGACACTCTTTTCTCCCAGGGTTGTTTGTGGAGTCATATCAGATGCATGGAAACTCCCAAGCTCTGTACCAGCTGACTGGCTGGCAGAGTTCGTGATATGTGTTAAATGCATAAGATACCTGTTCTTTGGTCCATGCTGCCAAGGAACCTTTGTAGGTAAGGGCTAACCTGAGGATAAGTGGAAGGTTGACGCCCTGCAGCCTAGATGCCAGCAGTATTAGGTGAAACAGTAAGACTGTTAATTATGTTACTGTGTCTCTGTAATCTTTCTCCTTTACCAGGAGGCCTGTGTCTTTGAGGTTAAATTAAACCTTGGATGTTATGGAGCAACACAGCAGAGTCTCCAAGTTTCATTAGAAGCTACTCTCTTGGATGTGCTAGCCAGTAAGTCAAGATTCTTAGTGTTAACATCTTTGTGTCTGGTGTGGTCTCTGACCAACCTCATACCACTTTTGGAGGCAAAACAGTCCTAGTATCATGTACTATCCAATGAGAAAGTGTTTATATGGACTAAGGGTTACATTCTACTTGGTAGTGAGCAGGCAAAACCAACCAACAGACAAACTAACAAACAAAATAAAAAACAAGCACAGTTTACAAAAGTTAGTTTTTCAGTAACATTTCTGAATTTCCTGGACCATTTTCTCATCTCCTCTATGTCTTCTCATTCCTCAAAGTCATATCTTCTCATATCCTCTGTCACCTCATTTTGGCAACCTGCTATGAACACAAAGAAGCACACAAAACAGCACCTCTTCCTCCATTCACACTGATTTTTAGCTGAGCCCTCGTCTTTGGCAAAACTGGCTTGACCCCAGGTTACTAAGGTGATGATTTTTCATCAGAGAGGAATTTGTGTTTCCTCACCAAATAATTATCTATATTAATTATATAATATATTATATCACATTAAAATAGTATTTAGTATGATTATCTAATATATTAAATAATATATCATTATATTATATAATCATCTATGTTATTTATATTATATTGTACTATTATGTTATATTTCTTTTGTTCTGGTAATTCAGCTAATTGCCAAAGTTTAGTCCTGATGTTAATCTTATGTCAAAATTTCCTATTCATGCATGATATCAATCCTAGGATCAAGAGACTCAGTCAGCAATGTCCTTGTGTTGGGAGTGTTATACAGCCCACCTGTAATTCTCGTCATGCTTTCTCCTTCAAAGTCATAATGTTAATCTCCTGTCATGTATATTGTGCAGAGTGCTGGAAGATATTTGAGAGTATGTCCCTGTAACTGTGAGGTGGAAGGTTGGTGGAGTTGTGTTTGTTGCATCTAATGGAGTCTTCCTGGTCCACCGCTGGTTGCTGGAGATCTCTTTGGTTTTGTGACCCAGAAATGCAATGGCTGCTTTAACAGACTGGACAGACTGACAAAAGAAATTCCTTGAGTTTCTTAACCTTCCTACCCCTTAGAAGGAGGACTGACATGAAATCAACCCAGACACTCCTTGTATCATCAGGACTTGGCCACCTGTCAAGGGATCTGGTGTAGGCAGCCTGATTACCTGGAGCAGGAAACTGGCAAAATAGGGAAGTGAAACATAGAGATAGGAACGGTGCTTAAGTGATGGCTTACAGCTGAGGGTTACTTTGTGTTGAGCCCACATAGAATACAGAGAAAATCCTCATGGTTGACTCATCACAGAGGTGAGGGAGCTGGGGTACTCAGCACCTCCTTCTGCTGTGGTGCAGAGAGGGCCCAAGTCATTTTTGACCTCCAAGAAATTGTTCAATGTGGATTGTTCACAGCTTGATAAAGAGGAGACTCCTGACAGGGCCGTGAACGCAAGTGGATGTTCTCCAGATCCCACTACTAGTATACTATGACGATGGTATACTTAATGTTTTCATTGGGGATTGAGCATCGTACGTTTATTTGGGCATAGAGATGCATACTGCAACATATTCACATCCAAGTGTGTTAGTCTCCATTATAAATTCATCCATGAAAATATCACATGTTTATTTCTATATGTTTTTATTTGTATTTTAATGAAGGTTGCCTTATGTCAGAGATAACAGATTGCCTTTAATATCTTAAGGATGTGGATAAAAGAGACGGTGTAAACATGATGTGTTTACTCTCCCAGAATGACTGCCCTCTGCATGGAAGGAACAGACTGCAGAGCCCTGTGGTCCTCATCTCTGGAGCTGATACTCTCAGATGCCTCCACTGCTGACTGTTGTCCATGAGTCCGGTCTTCAGGTACACATGGGTGGGACAGAATTTGCTTTTACTGACTTTCACATTTTAGGCATTTGGCTTATTTGCCCAAAGAGTCATGATAAGTAAACATGGAAACCTGAGATTTGAGCCCTACTCAATATTTCTTTAAATATTTTCCTTCCAGATGGCATTTGTACATTCAATCTGAAAATGCAGTTTTGGTTAGGAGACCGTGCCATGTTCTTTTTCAGTGGGTTCCCTTAGCAATCAGAACCCAGATGAGCATCAGGGGGTTTGTCAGGTGGCTGCAGCTCTTTGGTCTAACTATCTGTGGTGGTGCCTCAGTAATACCCACAGTTTCCTTGGTCCCCATGCTCCATGGCACTGAGTTAGTGACTTGCAGCTCACCTGCTACAAAACCCCTAGGGGAGACTTGAGCATAGTTACAGAGGTTAGACACAGTAGTTCGATGCAGGTGTTAGTCGTACTGAAATCTGAGAGATTGTCCCATATACATTGACCATGTTTGACAAAGAGGAGATTCCTGGACAGTGTGAAGGTGGGTGCTGTCCTTTTCATTTCTGAAAGACCAAAGAGAAAAGAGGCACTTACAGGGCTTAGCCCAGATGAACTCAAACAGGAGCTGTCCTCACCTGGGAGAGGTATAAATGAATTACATTTTCCCTGGACTACCTCTTCACCTCTTCTGTAGTACCAGGTCTAGTACCATAGATGTTGTGCATGCCAGTGGGTGTTCTGACCCACATCAGCCTAGACCATCCCCTGTCTTTGTCTTGGTCATCAGATCCCAGAGCCTGAGCTGCCCCAGTCAACCAACAGTCCTAACTCTCGTTGGTGGTTGCCACAGCCTAGCCTTTCCCAGTCTGCTTCCATGCCTGGCTCATGCAAACTGGGAGGCATGATGGCTTAGGCATGATGGCTTAGGCATGATGCGCTGGCTCAACACGGACTGCACTCTAGTCTTGTTCCTGCATGTGACAGTGTGCTAATGTTTGATCTGACCCTTTCCTACCTCCTCCTCTCCAGAGCCTATCAACACACATTCTGATGTGTGGAGCTACCTTGTCTGGCCTGACCAACAGCCAGGCCTCAAGCACATACTCACAAGGCACAGCTATGGACCTCTTGGGGAGAGTACCAGGTTCCCTCACCAGGCCCACTCCCAGACCCAGATCTCATATGTGCCCGTGGGTGCCAGGTCCTTAACCAGCATGGTCAGCCCCTCCAGACACAGCCTATGTGTAAGCCAGTGGATTTTGCAGTTTTCTCTGCCCCATATCTTATACTTGTGTTTACCTTAAGGTGCTACAGCTTGGACCAGCCCAGTCTATACCCAATTCCAGTACCCATAAGTTTCAGAGGGTTCCCTGGTCAGTCCTAGCTCAGCCTGTCACCACTTCTGGCTCTTAAGCAAACCAACAGATAATGCATCTCTACAAGGGATGTGCCCACATACACCTCACAGAATCTTCCCCAGACCTGGTGTTTTTGAATGTTGCTTAGCATCATGGGCCAGGCTAGCAGTACCCATTCCCTGTTCAGATTCTCAGTGACAGGTACTGTGATCTAGCCCTGCCAGGTGTGACCTCAGTTCAGATTTAGTATACATCAGTGAGTGGTAGATGGTGGTGGTCAATGCTATCTAGCCCCAGTCAAGGCTGCCATTTGTGCTGCTGCATATGTTTTATCCTTAAAGGTGTTCCAGTTCCACCCTTCAAACTGCTCTGTCTCAGCACCCATGTTTGCCTGCAAGGAGAGTGGTTAGAGTGGTCTTGTTGATGATGGAAGTCCCTCAGTATTCATTCCTCACTGGCTCATTGGTCCTCCCACTAAATGAACCCCTCACCACTCCACACACATTTCCTTAACCCCTTCATGGGCCATCTGCCCTCCATCCTCTGCTATGGTGTCAGATGTCCTCTGCAGGCCCCAATGGACTGCCATATCCTCTATTTGCCATCTGTGTATGCCATTCACTCTTCCATCTAAGCCACTGAGGAGGCTCAGATTTGCAAGTGATAGCATTATTGATGCAAGTGCAGAGGCCACTCCTCACCTGGGTGTGATTATCCACGTTGTAACACACCAATACTTGTTCCATCCCCCAGGGTCCCTCTAACACAAAGCTCCAACCAAACACAAATATTTCGGTGGTGGCCAGGGGTCTTTGCAGGGTAGAGTTAGCACGTGGACCTCCCAACCAAACCCATGCCCAGCCCGCTTTGGGGCTCACTAACCTGGCTCCCACTGTCTACCTATCTGACACTTCCTGTCTTCTCTGTAGTAACATGATGATCAGTGTAGAAGTTTGTGTTTATGTTTCTCACATCAAGTGCCAGATGTGCCATGAAAATGATGCAGTCTCCATCCCTGGGTTCTGCAGCTGTTGGACACACAGTCACTATCAAATTCCAGGTGAGTCAGAGCATTGGCAGAGCTCTAGATTATCAGCAGCAACCTAGGTCCTCTCCTCAGCCTCTGATCTATTATGCATCCAGTTTAACACTTGGAATACCAGCTGGGTTCAGCATCAATAAATCTGGGACACAGTTCATGCTCACCATCAGTGGTGTGCAGGCTGATGATGCTGCCACTTATTACTGTTTTCAGGGGTAGAGTATTCCACCCATAGTCACAAGCCTGAACATAATCCACTCATGGGAGTGTAAGTGTGAGTCTGTGCTGCCTCAGCTGCTGCTGCTGGGGCCTCCATCTGCTGAGAGTGAGTCTCTGATGCAGCCATGCTTGAAAGCCCCAGAAGCTGTGTTGAAAGGGCCATGGGGGCTCTTGTGCAGCACTCCGTGCTACAGATCTTTTTGAGTTATTGGAGAAATATCCAGTATACAGAAGGAGGGTTTCATACGGATTATGTTTCACAATTCTGCGTTTAAAGTGCAAAAACTGAGGAAGGTTGAAGATGGTGATTTCAGAAACTTGAAACTCTGCATTCTGCATCAAGACACACAGCTCCACTCCAAAGAAGGAACAGTTTGATGATTATTGTGTCCTCAGCCCTGAGCTGATGCTCTCAGCTGCCTGCAACACTTATAGGTGTTCAGCAGTCCTCATCTCATCCCTGGATCTGCCTGCAGGTGCACATAGATGGCACATAATTCTCTTCTTACTTTCACATTTCAGAGAAGACGGGTTGTTTCCCCCAAAGCACTTGGTGCACAAGTGTGGAGAGCTTTGATTTGAACACAGCAGAATATAGCTTCAAATATCTTTGTTTCACATGGCCATTCTCTTTGTATATTGGAAGTTCAGTCTAAAGAAAAGACACAAGTCTCCCCTGAAATGGCAACAGAGAAATAAACGAATCAGAATGTCTTGTTTCATTCACAATGATGAGGGCTGAGCTTCCTCACTCCTCAGCGGAGAAGAGGTCACATCGAAATTTCACTGATAAGATTCTGCATCAAAGAGGAATTTGTGCTCCCTCACTTTGTAAATACCTTTGCCTGTCTTTGTTATAGCTGACACTGATGAGAACAAAATGATATTTCGTGCATCTCAGGGGATATTCGATTTATCAGGGATGTACTGCAATAAATTAATTAAATATTTTGACCAAAATCACACACTTCTGTTCCTGTTCTTTCTGGTTCAAGGTGCCCCATGTGTCCTGCTTGTCAGTCCTTCCTCCCCTCACTGTAACGACCTTCTGTACCGCCTCACCAGAATTTCAACCTTGGCTTTATTCCTTCGTGTGTGGATGAATATATTACGTTATATAACTGTCAGCCAGATAATTCAGCATTGCAATATGACTGTAATCTCCAGATTAAAATTGATAACTGATCAATCTCAGAATTCAGCACCACAGGAAGATGTATGGAACACAGAGCTGGAGGACATTTGAGATCAAATTTCTGAGTAAGTGACTGAATCCGGGTAAAATCTATTTGCTGTGTTTCATGGAGTCTTCCTGGTTTACACTCTAGGCCTAGAGCCACTTTGGTTTTGTAAGTAAGATTGAAGTCCTGGTTCTACACAATGAGGATGGACAACATCCATTGTAGTTTTCTTAATTGTCCTAATCTTCCTATCACTTAGATTGGAGAAGTGACATGAATAGAGCTAAGGCAAGCCTGATAATAATCAGTATTGACAGGACCCTGATATTGGGTCCTGAGCAGCAGTGAAGCAGGCTATTGAGACAAAGAGAGAAGAAAGATGGGAAACTCTCCTAAGTCAGTCAGTTGTAGCAGAGGATAAGGAGATGTTAGTCTTCATGGAACACAGGAAAATGCCTCAGAATTGACTCCAGGAAGAGGTGAGGGAGCTGAGGTCCTTAGCCACTCCTCCTGATGTCATACACAGATGGTTACCATGTGTGCAAGTTAGATTGGCTCCCAAGCTCAGAGAGCTCAGTGCAGCCTAGAAAGAAGTGGAGGGAGTCAGCAGTGGAATAGTGAAGGGCAAGGATGGGTTGGTCCTGCTACCCTCCTCCTTGACAGATGTGAGCATTGATTGTGTCTGGAAAGGCAGTTTTCTGCTGGGAGACCCTGGTCTGTTCTTTGTTAGTAGGTGCCCTGAGATATCAAACCCCAGGAGAGGCATCAGGAGGCTTGTGAAGAGGCTGCCCAAGTGATCTTGTCACCTGTATTCATGTTTCAGTAATACCCACCTCCTGGCTGGTGTACAGCTTCCTTAGTACTGAGATGGTGACATTCTTGTCACACTCTAGTGATGCAGACTGTGTCAGGGGCACAGATAGATAGAGATGTGAGATTCAAGAGTGGGGTAATTGGGGCCCAAATTTATCTCAATGCAAGACATTCTATATATTATTGAAACTAGCATGACAAGATGGATCATTTGCGGTACAGAGAAGGGGAGTGTTTTCTACTCTGTGCTGGCCCTGACAAAAAGGAGAAGAGGAAGGAGGACACTGCAGTGTGTGATGTGGACTGGCACCCCGCAGCAGGTACCCTCATCTAAGAGTTTTTAAATAAGAGGGTTTTACTGCTCTCTACCTCCTAACCTGGTCTCCACATAGCAGGATCCAGACATGGTCAATGAACCCCAGTGGTAGATACTGCAACTCAGATAATCTGTATGGGAGACCTTTGATGGGGTTTCTCTTTGCTGCAGACAAAGAACTCATCAAAAGTGTCTTGTCAATCCTACTCCAGGTACCTACAGATGCCTGGAAACATTGATGATTAATGCATACATGGCATTTCACATCAGTAGTAAAAATTTCATGTTGATGAAGTTCAGAAAATGACAGCCAATGACATAAAATTGTATTGCAGAGGTTCTCATGTCAAGAAAGGGGAGCCCACTTAGTCTCCTGGCATAAAAAAAAACCTGTTACGTTAAGGTTCATAATCTACAGTATATTGAATCTGAGTATTCAGAAACAACAATGTTGGATGGTGATTAATTAACGGAGACTGTATATACATGTACGAATCCCTTTTTTCATCTTTTTAAGGTAACATAAATGAAATAATTTTAGACTCCCAGAAATGCATAATTAATAAGTAAAGCATTAGAAGTCAGGCTGATGACAAAGGAGTTACTGTATTGAAAGATGCTATACATTCTGCAGCAATATGCTACTCCCCTTCAAATTGAAAAATAGGCATGAAATAAAAATAGATGACATAATCTTATCCTTGGTATCATTAATTTGTCAACAGATCCTTACATGCTTGCTTCTCATAGTATGTGTCAGAGAGGATCATGATATCTGCAGGTAAATTAATGCAGCCCAGAGAATGGAGATAGTTTTCCTGTGTTGAGTTATGAGACAAGCTGAGCTCTTCTTTTTGCACTCAGTATCACTTCCCCTGCTGATTTGCATGTCCCCAGGGCACAGCCCAGTGCTCTGCAGACTTATAAGCAGGTGCTCACAGCCTGTGCAGGAGTCAGTGGCAGTCAGGACACAGCATGGACATGAAGGCCCCTGCTCAGCTCCTGGGGCTCCTGCTGCTCTGGCTTCTAGGTGAGGAAGGACAACAGCAGGGATTGTCTCAGCTCTTGTGCTCATTTCTGACTAAATCTTGCTGTCTCCTCTGTATGAACCAACTGATGAGAGTGGATGTTTGTGTTTCTCTTCTCAGGTGCCAGATGTTCCGGCCAAACGATAACCCAGACTCCATCTGTGGTGTCTGCACCTGTGGGAGGCACAGTCACCATCAATTGCCAGTCAAGTCAGAGTGTTGCTAACAACAATGCTCTAGCCTGGTTTCAGCAGAAACCAGTGGAGCCCCCGAAGCCTCCAAAGCTCCTGATCTATGCTGCATCCACTTTAGATTCTGGGGTCCCCTCGAGGTTCAAGGGCAGTGGATCTGGGACATCATTCACTCTCACCATCAACCCGGTGCAGGCTGAGGATGCAGGAGTCTACTACTGTGCTGGAGGTTATAGTAGTAGTTGGATTTACACAGTGATACAAGCCTTAACAAAATCTTCCCAGGAAAGCAGAAGTGAGAGCCTGAGCTGGCCTAGGTTCTCCTGGAGACTTAATCTACCAACAGTCATTCTCTGTTGCGGCCAGCCTTCCATGGTTCCTATAAGGTAGTTAGAAATGCCCTAGTACTGCTCTATAGCCTCCCTCATTTCCTTTTACTTGGCATTTCCAGTACAGTACTGATGTAAAGGAAAGAAGTGATTATTCCTGAGTACTCATTCTTACAAAACAATTTTCAATTCATCCTGTAAATGAAGCATTGTCGATACTTCAAGCTGAAATTTTAAATAGCGTGTATTGGAGTCCAAGTTATGTTTACTTGATCTAGGAATGTGGATCAGAGATGGTGATCCTTAAAACGTTTGATTCTGTGTTGTCTTTGAATACAATTCCCCTTCACCACTAAGGAACAGGCTGCTGACCCCATGGTTCTCAGGGCTGGATGTGATGCTCACAGCTGCCTATATCCTCCCAGGCTGGTTCTGCAGTCCTTCGTCCCTCGGTCAGCCTGTAGGTGCAGATGAATGATCAGAATTTGTGTTCTGACATCCAATTCTCAGGGCACATTGGGTTGTTTGCCCCCAAATCCATGTTGACTTTTGAAGTGCTATGCTATCTCAGGACAATACTGAAGCAACAATGTTGGGGTACACTTCAATAAGAGGCTAATAACATTATGATTCTTCATAAAGGACTGCACGAATGTAGTAAAATGGGGAAAATCTGTCAGGGGTGTGTGTTTGGGGGCAAAATCCAAGCCTGAACAAAATTGTACCACATAATTCAGAATTCAAAATAAAAATATATTGAAAAATATTATTGTGCATATGGCCCTGTTCACTCCACATTGAAGCTGTAAGTAAAGACAGGCACAAAAGCCAGGTTAGTGTGAAATCCGCGGATCACACTGACATGCTTGTCTGGATGTTGATCCAGGTCTTTAATCCTACCCTCTCTGCAATTTGGGCTGTCACATGCAACTGTCTCAAAGCTGCCACAGACAACAGGTGGTTACATTTCTGATTTGTGAGGAAAGGAGGATCTTGCATCCCTGACCCTTTTCTCATCTGCTCAGTCCATTCTCATTCCTCAGACTCTGCTCTGTCCACCCACGTTCTTTGTAATATGGAAGAAATGCTCTTCCTACTATGGAAACCGATAAGCAAACAAAGCAGAACCTCTTCCTCCACTCACACTCTTCTTAGGCTTTCTCACACCTCGGTTCACAAGAGGTCACTATCATAATTCACTGAGGAGTTTTTACCTCTAGGAGGAATTTGTGCCCTAACTTTATAATCTAGTATTGTCCTATTCTGCCAAGCTGACACCTACTGAGAATATGGTGGTATTTGATGTCCTTAGAGGTCAGTCAATAATTAGGGATGGGGGTGATAAAATTATCAGTCATTTTATTAGCTGAAAATACTATTTTTAAACTATTGTACTGTCTATGATGTCAGGGTTTACATGATATTGTCATGCCAGTTCAGGAGGTCAGAGGCCTTTCTGGGATGAAACTCAGGAGGCAGCAGGGCTGTGCTCCTTCTGGCAGCTACAGAGGGGATGATCCAAGTCCCTCATCATGTGTCCTCAGGATGCCACATGTGTCCTGTTCTTCTGGTCCCTTTCTCGCCTCCCTCCTACAATCTTCTCATTACTCACACCTCCTTTCTGCCATAGTTTCACCTTTCTTTTATAAACCAGATTATATTATTCTATAGTATAATTATATTCATGATAAATTATAATTCATGATAATCTCCAGGGAGAAGAAGAGGCTGATTGGAGGGCAGAGGTGCTGGAGAAGGAGAAGTGATTGAAAACGCAGTGCTGAGTAGGAAATCTCATGATTCACCCAGAGGGAAAGAGAGATACGACCAGATGACTCAGACACAGAAGGAAATGGGAAGATTTAGTGTCAGCAGGTACAAGGGAGAGACAGATGCTCCATCCTGAATACTTGTCCTAAGAAGCCGGTGTGGCTGTCCCTGGTTGGATGGATAAGCCCATCTTACACCCAATTGAGAACCAGTGAGGAAAATGAAAGTTTCCAATGAAGCAGAGAAAGGCTCATTGCAGACCTTACACAGTCTTTGTAGCCTGACATTCTCATGCACAGGACCCAGGCCTGGCTGTCCCACTGACTCCTCTGGTTAGTAGTGTAAACACCATTGTATGCAGATGTAGTCTGTTCTACAGCGATGGGAGAGACAGAGCTGGGCAGGCAGGAAGCAGCTGGGATATTAGTAGTAGACTCCTGTGTGTCCCTGGGCAGGAGGTTTGTGTTGGAGGATGAATTCCTGTGAGAGGACTGTCCTCATGCTGCCAGGAGTATCTCCCATGTGCTCAGTATGGAAGGCTCTGATTATGAGAGTGGAATCTGTCTCTATGTTGCTTCCCCTGAATTTGTCAGGGACCCCAGATTCTAGTGGCTGAGCAGTAGATGAGTAGCTTAGGAGTCTATGCTGGTTTCTGCTGGTGGTACCAGGCTATGTAGTTCTTGTGGGCTGAATTGGATAAGAGGTTGTAGATGGATTTGCTCTTGATGGTGATGACTCTCCTGCAGACACGGCTGGGGAGTTTGAAGACTGGGTCATCACAGTGTTCCCACAGGTACTACCAATGAGGTTTGGATAGTGACAACACAATGCACCACAGATATCTCAGAATTCCTGTTTGGGAAGTGTTAAGTGTTCTTTCTCTGTAGAGTAAATGAGACTGCTCAAGTGAAATATTGAAGGTTTAATTATAGAGATTCAGAAAGATGAGAGACTGGTGACTTGGTGACTGTGACTTGGTGCCTTTATTCTGTATCTCCCACCAGGTGCACGCAGGCTCTAGGCTCTGGGAAAGCCCATTCCTCATTGCAGGTTCCTGAGATGGTCATCTGATATCTAACCATAAGTGTCTATATGGGTTTTTTGGTCTGTTGCAGAGAATTGTTCTGAGTGTGAACTCATCTAAAGGGTCTTGTGCACCTTATTCTAGATACCTACAGGCACATGCAAACATTGATGATCATTGTGTACATGGCATTTCACATCAGTAGTCAAAATTTCATGTTGAGAAAGTTCAGGACATGACAGCCAATTACATAAAATTGTATTTCAGAGAGTCTCATGTCAAGATAGGGGAGGCCATTTAGTCTCTGGACATAAGATGCCCCTGTTATATTCAAGTGCATATATCTGCAGTTCTTTGCTTCTGACTATTCAGACATTATCAGTGTTTGAGTGTCATTATATTGTGCACCTTCACACACACACACACACACACACACACACACACACACACATGAATCCATCTCTTTTTTCTCTTTTTCCGGATTAATTTTTAGCTAACCCATGTGTGAAATACCTTCTGAAATCTTTTGTAAAATTCTAATGTCCAGAAATCAGATGTTGTGTCTAGTGTTGGGGTTGTAATTCACCCCACCTATATCTCTTTTCATCCCTACTTCTTCCTTCTAATCAGTATTCAAAATCACAAGGAAGATCTACGCAATCAAGATGAAGAACTTTTCTGTCTATGTCCCTGTGATTGGGAGATGGAAGATCAGGTGAGTTACTGCTGATTCTTATGTAGTCTCCTGTCCACAGTTTTTTGCTGGAGGCCACCTTCGTTTGTGACCCAAAAATTGAAATGCTGTTGCAACACAACAAAAGACTGACAAAATAAATTCCTTGATTTTCAACATTCCTGCACCTTCCAATGGCAAACTGACATGAAATCAGTCCAGAAACGACTTTTAAGAATCAGGACGAGTCCACATGTGTCAAGGGTTGTAGTATCAGCAGCATATTTACCTGTAGCAATAGATTGGTCCTGTGTGGATGTGAAATAGAGAAGAGAGATGGGAAAAGCTCCTAAGTACTAACCTATAGCTGAGGTTTACTAGAGGTTAAGCCCAAGCAGAATACAGAAAAGCCTCAGGGTGACTCACTATAGTGTTGAGGAACCTGGGATTTTCAGCAATTTCTGCTGTCATGCTTTGAGAGTCCATTCTTATGGGAATCCAAAATATTGTTGCAGGTGGATTGTTCACAGTTTGACAAAGAGCAGATTCCTGGCCTGGTCCTGAAGGCCTGTTGCTCTTTTTCACACCCCTCCCTGCCATGACTCTACAAAGATTAGAAGAGGAATGCAGCACTTAGACATACAGCAAGCAGCAGCTACCCTCAGCTACGGTGAAGGAGTACTAAATCAGCCTTTCTCCTGGCCTACCTCCTCACCTGTTCTCTAGTACCAAGTTCTACAGATGTTCCACCTGATCCTCCAGAGACATACTGTTAGATGCTGTTGCTTTGGGGGCAAATTCAAGAGGAGGTTCTGAACTGGTTTTCTTCATCTTTTTCAGAATATTGGTATTTTGTGAAACATCCAAAGAGTCTTTTTGATGCCTGTCCAGGTGCCTAGAGATGAATGCAAACATTGATGATTTTGCATCCATTGATTTTTTTTCAAAATTGATGAGCCTCAGGAAATGACACCAAAGGGCAGAAAACGGTATTGCAGAAGCCCCAAAGTCAAGAAAAGGCAAAAGAGTCCTCTAGTTTGGATTATGGCGCATATGTCCATAGTAAATTGCTTTACATTATTTAGAATATAACAATAGATTTATACAATCACAATCTGGCTCTGAGTATGTGTAAGTCCTGTATGCACTCTTTTCTCAACTGAATAAATGAAAGCAATTACACTTCTGTACATATATGAGTGCTGCGTAGAGCAGTGAGGGAATTCATGTGCACACTGAAAGGTTGATAACTTATACTTGAGGAGGCACTGCACATTTTCTATCAAGGAGTTGCTATTCTATAACATGCAACTTGTCCGTGAATTATAAATAGATTACCCAATATTTTCTTAATATTCATTTAGACATTGGCAACTGCCCCTCAGATGCCTTTTGTAACATAATGTGTCCCAGGAAGAACAATGTTCTTTGAAGGTGAATTTCTGCAGTCTGGGTCTGCCCTGGATACATGGGAACGGTCCCCATGTTCCAAGTTATGAGATGTCTTGGCTGTTCTGCTATGTACAGTGGTGTCATTTACCCTAATAATTTACTTGTCCAAGAAATAGCTCATTACTCTGCAGACTTATGAGGTGGGTGCTCTCACCCTGTGCAGGAGTCAGTGTCAGTAAGAACACAGCATGGACATGAAGGCCCCTGCTCAGCTCCTGGGGCTCCTGCTGCTCTGGCTCCCAGGTGAGGAAGACCAACAACAGAAATTGACTCAGCCAGCATGGTCAGTGCTACTAGAATCTTTATGTATCTCTTCTACAACACAATGATGAGAGTAGATGTTTGTGTTTGTTTTCCATCTCACGTGCCATTTTTGCCACCCCGCTGATGCATTCTTCCTCCCTGGTGTCTGCAAATGTGGGAGACAGAGTCACAAACAATTGCCAGTCAAGTCAAAGCCTTAACAATCTGTTAGCCTGATATCACCAGAAACAGGGGTATAATCCAAAGTCCCTGATCTCTTTTGCTTCCTATTTAGAGTCTGGGATCTCATCGGTGTTCCATGGCAGTGCATCTGGGACACCATTCACTCTCACCATCAGTGATGTGCAGCCTGAAAATGTGGCTTCTTCTACTGTCAACTGCATTGTAATGCACCTCCCACAGTGATACAAGCTTTAGCTTAAGCCACTGAGGAGTGAGTCTGGGTTGCGTCAGCTGCTCCTCCTGGGGCCTCGATCTACTGAGTATGATTCTGTGCTGCAGCCATGCTCAAAAGCTATAGAAGTTTTGTTGAAAGGGCCATGGGAGCTCCTGTGCAGCCCCTTTATTTCCTCCTGCTGATAACTGCAGCACAGATAGGAAAAATATCTCTACTGACTTAAAGGAAATGCATTTTTAAGACTGGATACACCATGCTACAGATGATTCTGGATTCACAGAGAAAAGATTTGAGCATTATTGGTATTACAAACATACATATGCTTTTATACAGTTTGATAGATCCAAACGATTCCTTTTAATACCGAGGAAATGTGTTTGTGTGTAGTGGAGGGTAGTGGTTGAGATGGTGATTTTAGATACTCGAGACTTTGTATTCTGCATCAAGACAACATCCCTGAGCCAAAGAATGAACAGGATGCTGAGTGTTGTGTCCCCAGCCTTGGAGCTGATGTTCTCAGTTGCCCCCAGCACTCAGGTGTTTTCCAGTCCACATCCTCATCCCTGGACCTATATGCAGGTGCAATGGGTATTATAGAGTTTTCTTCTGACTTTCAGAGCACATAGAATAATTTGCCCCAAGATGCAATGTGAGCAAGTGTAAAGACCTGGGATTGCAAACCACCCAGCTGAAAACATCTTTAAATATCTTCCTGTTACTTGGCCATGCTCTTTCCACATTGGAAGCTTTAGTCTACAGGAAAGGCACAAAAAGCAGGATGAAATGAAATCTGTGGTTCCTGCTGTCCCACTTTCACTCCATGTCGACTGGAAACATAGGTCCAGCCCACCTGTAATTTTTTTGTGCCATATATTTCTCTCAATTCTCCTTTAAAAGTTTGACATGGTTTTCTTTCTTCTTTTTTTTTTTTAAGATTTGTGGATAGGGGCATATTTTGCATTCCCTGATCCTTACCACATCTCCTCTGTCCATTCTCATTCCTCAGACTCAGTCCTGTCCTTTCATTTTCTCTGTGATTCTGGTTCCTCTCCTAATGTGGCAGCAAACAGATCAGAACTTCTTCCACCATTCCTGATTGTGTTGGCTGAGCCTTCACATTCTAGAGTTGAGAAGAGATCACACAGATACTTCACCGAAGTAAATATGCACCTAAGCAGAATTTGGGCTCCCTCACCTTATAAACACCCTTGCCTGTGTTCTGGTATAGATGATACTAATGAGAACAAGATGACATTTTGAAGATCTCAGAGGACAGTCAGTTACTCATGGATGCAAAAGCCATGATATATATCAGTATTAGCATGATAATAATCACTCTAATGAGTCATTGCAATGTTTTTTGCCAAAACTACACAAATATGCCTTTTGCACAATTCAGCATGTCAGAGGCCTCTTTGGATGACGCCAAGCATGTAACAGGGCTATGCTTCTTCTGGCAGCAATATAGGGAGGATCCAGCTCTCTGTTCTGGTTTCAGGATGCCCCAGGTCTCCTGATTGTGGCTTCTTCCTCCCCTCACTCAAACAACATCACTGTCACTGTCTCTGACATTTTCTGGCCTTCACATAATAAAAAGAAATGTATGCAATGATATAATATGTCATATCATATATCATATCATATCATATTGTGCTATGTCGTTTTAAAGTGACTCAGCTGTAATTGAGGATTGGTGGATATCAAGCGCATAGTTAATACCAGGAAAAGTCTCAAGATTGACTGGAAGGAGAGGGAGCTTGGGTCTTTACAAGCTACTCCTGCTGCCATGCACAGTGGGTTCCCTAAAGGCTGCTCATCCCAGACCCTGTGGTCTACATGTGTGAAGGTGGAGCTCCCTCCCCAGCTCAGAGAGCTCAGTGCATCCCAGGAAGGAGTGGAGGGTGTCAGCAATGAACAGTGAAGGGAAAGGATGTGGTTGTCCTGTTATCCTCACCCGTAAATGAGGTATGTAACTCATCTGGAAGGGCAATTTTCATCACTCCAATCCTATAGGTTCTTTGTTAACAGGTTCCGATACAAATCAGATCCCAGGTGAGAGGCAAAGCTTTATAACATGGCTGTATCCACATGGTCTAGGCACTTGTGCTCATGCCTTGGTAATACCCAACTCCTCCCTGGTTCTCAGGCTCCTGGATACTAAGTTGCTGACTCCCTTATCCCATTCCAGTGTTGCAAACTGGGTGACTGCAGCAAAGGTAGAGATGTGAGGTACAGTGTGCAATCAGGATCCAAGCCTATTAGAATCCAAGATATTGTTCAGGTTATTGGATTCAGCTTGGCAAAGTGGAGATTCCTGGGTTACCTTGCCTTGGCCTTGATAAAGGGTGTAAGAAGAATGAGGCACTTTCAGTGCATGACCTATCTCTGCAACAAGCAGCAGGTACCCTCATCTACATGAGGTGGGTTAAAAATGGTTGTTTCCCATGGGCTACCTCCTCAGCTGTTTTACACCACAAGGTTTCAGAGTGGTTCTACCTGAGCCCCAGCAGGAAATACTGCAGCTCAGAGAAACTTAGGCAGAAGACTTGCTTGTGATTTCTTTGTCTTTTTCGTAGATTTTTCTAGGTGTGAACACATTTAAATTTCTTGAGGATCCTATTCCAAGTACATACAGATGAATGCAAACACTGATGACTGTTCCATTCATGGCATGTTATATCAAATCAGATCTTCATGATGATGAAGTTCAGGAAATAGCAATAAATGACAGGAAATTGTATTACAAAGATACTCATGTCAACAAAGGTGCAACCCATTTAGACTCTGGGTGTAAGAGCCCTCTCCTCTATTATGGTGCATCTATCTGCAGCAAATAATTTCTCATTATTCAGATCCTAACAGTGTCTGGGTGTCACTACATTGTGGCTCCAAAATATATATAAGTCCCACTCTATCTGTTTTCTCCATAAGCTACATGAAATAATTTTAGATTCAGTGCACTGTATAAGTAATAAATGAAGTATGGGAAGATGTTGATGATAGTCTCAAATTTATAAATTTACTCTGTAAATGGTATTGCATATTCTCTGCCAAGAAAATGTTCTGTAAATTGAAACCTCGCCATGAAATGAAAGTAGATGACAATTCCTGATCTTGGGTATCTTTTAGAGTTTTGCAATATTTGTTCAAATGCATTTGACACACATTGCTTGTCAAACAGTATTACTCTACATCTAATTTAGTGCAGCCCAGGAGGTGACCTGGGTGCCTGGAAACACTTCTCTGTGCTTGGTTATGAGATGAGCTGGGCTCTCCTGCTTTGCACAGAAATATCACTTCCCTTATTGATTTGCATGTCCCCAGGGAACAGCCCACTGTCCTGCACACTTTATGAGCAGGCTGCTCTCAGCCTGTGCAGGAGTCAGTGCCAGTCAAGACACAGTACGGACATGAGGGCCCCTGCTCAGCTCCTGGGCCTCCTGTTGCTCTGGCTCCTAGGTGAGGAAAGATAGCACCAGAATCTGAATTCATCCAGTGTGCTCAGTGCTGACTGAAAACTTTTGTGTCTTCTGTATGGACATCATGATGAGAGTGGATGTTTGTGTTTCTCTTCTCAGGTGCTAAACGTGCTGCTCAAGTGACCCAGAGTCCATCGGTGGTGTCTGCACCTGTGGGAGGCACAGCCACCATCAATTGACAGTCAGCTCAGAGTGTTAACCAGAATAAGTATCTATCCTGGTATCAACAGAAACCAGGGCAGCCTCCTAAGCTCCTGATCTATCAAGCATCCAATTTAGCACCTGAGGTTCCCTCGAGGTTCAAGGGCAGTGGATTTGGGACATCATTCACACTCACCATCAGTGGGGTGCAGGCTGTTAATGTTGGAACTTACTACTGTCTATGGTTGTATTATCCTCGTGGTAGTACAACTTACACAGTGATGCAAGTCTGCACAAAAACTACTAGAAAAGCAGAAGTGTGAGCCTTGTCTGTGCTATCACTTTTCTCGGGTCTTTATCTGTTATGAGTCCTCCTTTGATGCACTCTGGCCTTAATATTCTGTGAAATGAAGTTAGAAAAGCCCGAGACTGCTTGGTATCCTCCCTCTCTTTCTTCCAGCTTGACACCTGCAGCACCGGAATGTCCATGTTCACTGATGTACAGGAAAGATGTGATGATGCCTGAGTTCTCAATGTTACAGCATCCTTTTGGATTCATACAGTAAAAAGGGAGTTGTTATGTATCTTTCATGCAGAAACTTTAAATAGATTGCTTCAGAATTCAAATTATATCTTAATGATCTGGGTATGTTTGGATTAGAAATGGTGATTATAGAAATGTGACTCTGGTCCCTCCAGAATCCACTGCCCCTCTGCCACAGAAGGAGCAGATTGCTGATCCTGTGTTTGGCAGCCACCCTGGAGCTGATGCTTTAGCTTCCTGCAGCAGAACAGGTGGATCCATAGTTCTCACCACTGATTCTGCATGTAGGTACAGATGTATGGCATAGAATTTGTCTTCTGACATTTAACGCTTAGGGCATATGGTTTGTTTGGCCCAAGACATATGATGAGCTGGGAACTGGAACTTAAACCCACAACTATACGTGCTTAAATATTTTTTCCACATGGCCATGTTTACTCCAAGTTTGAGACCATCACAAGAGACAGGGCACAAGAAAACAAGAGTGATCTGAAATCCAGAATTCACACTCATCTGCTTGATCCATGCTGGTTCAGGCTGATCCAGGTCTTTAATCCAGGCCTCTCTGCAATTATTCCTGCCACATCCAATTGTCCCAAAGGCCTCACAGGCCACAGGAGATTACATTTCAAATGAGTGGGGCAAGGTGTATCTTGCATGTATGCCCCCTTCCTCATCCACTCCGTGTCTTCTCATTCCTCAGACTCTGCACATTGCCCTCACATTCTGTGTGATCATATTTTATCCTCCTACTTTGGAAGCAGAGAAGGAAACCAGTCAGAACCCCTTCCTCCACTCACACTCATTGATAGCTGAGCCCTAGGTTTTCACACGCCTGGGCTCACAAGAGCTCACGATGATAAATCTACAAAGAGATTTTCCCTCTAAGGGAATTAGTACTCCCACATTGACATCAACCATTGTCTAATTCTGCCAAACTGACAAGAAATGAGAGCGAGGTGACATTTGAATATCTCAAGGATCAGTCACTTACAGGGGGTGGATGGAGTGATTAAACTATCTATAGTTGTATTAACAGAAATGTATTATTTATAAATTATTGCACAGTGTATGATGTCAAACTGTGCACTATGTCGTCATTCAAGTTTAAAAGTCAGAGGCCACACACAATATCATCAGCTATTATTTAATACTACCAAACTGACAAGAAATGAGAACATGAAAAAAGTAGGGCAGCAGGGCTGTGCTCCTTCTGGCAGCTCCAGAGGGATCCAAGTCCCTGTTTTTACAATTTCAGAATGCCACATGTGTCCTGCCCAGAAGTCTCTTCTCTCCTGATTCTAACAAGCATCACCTTCATGCCTGCTCTCTTGACATTGGTCAGCCTCCAAATAATGAAGAGAGATGTAAATTATGCTATGTAATAAAAAATATTGCATTATATCAATCACATCACATCATATCATTCCTTAAGTAAAATTAGTTATAGTTGAGGATTTTTGGATTTTGACCCCCCATTTAACAGTGGAAGCCTAAGGGATGACTCCTCTGAGAGGAGATGGAGCTGGCATCCTCAGCCCTTACCCTGCTGTCACGCACAGCAGGCTCACTAAGGACTGCTCATCCCAGGCCCTGTGCTCTGCATGTGTGCAGGCAAAACTGCCTCCCCAGCTCAGAGAGCTCAGTGCAACCCAGGCAGGAGTGGATGGGATCAGCAATGGAACAGTGAAGGAGAAGGATGTGTGGTTCTGTTATCCTCATCCTTAAACGATGTATGTAACCATCTAGAACAGCTGACTTCATCACTCTGATCCTGGTAGGTCCTGTGTTAGCAGGTTCCATTACAAATCAGATCCCAAGCGGGAGGCAGGGTTTTGTGATGTGGCTGTATCCACATGGTCTAGGCACTTGTGCTCATGCCTTGGTAATACCCAACTCCTCCCTGGTCCCCAGGCTCCTGGATACTAAGTTGCTGACTCCCTTATCCCATTCTAGTGATGCAGACTGGGTGACTGCAGCAAAGGTAGAGATGTGAGATACAGTATGCAAATCAGGATCCAAGCCTATTAGAATCCAAGATATTGCTCAGATTATTGGATTCGGCTTGGCATAGTGCAGACTGATGCATCATCTTGCCTTGGCCTTGATAAAGGGTGTAAGAAGAATGAGGCACTTTCAGTGCATGACCTAGCTCTGCAACAAGCAGCAGGTACCCTCATCTACATGAGGTGGGTTAAAAAATGGTTATTTCCCATGGGCTACCTCCTCAGCTGTTTTACACCACAAGGTTTCAGAGTGGTTCTACCTGAGCCCCAGCGGGAAATACTGCAGCTCAGAGAAACTTAGGCAGGAGACTTGCTTGTGATATCCTTGTCTTTTTTGTAGATTTTTCTGGGTGTGAACTCATTTAAATTTCTTGAGGATCCTATTCCAAGTACATACAGATGAATGCAAACACTGATGACTGCATTCATGGCATTTCACGTCAGTAGTCAGAGCTTCATGGTGAGAAATGGCAAAAAATGGGAGAAACACTCATGTCAACAAAATGGCAGCCCATTTAGATTCTGGGCATAAGTGCCCTCTCCTATATTATAATGCATCTGTTTGCAACAAATATTTTCTCATTATTCAGATTCTAACAGTGTCTGAGTGTCATTATATTGTGGTTTCTAAATATATATGATTTCCTCTTCTTTTTGCTAAATAAGGTAAGTGAAATAATTTTAGACTCACTGGATTGTATAAGTAAAAATTATGTGTGGGAAGACTTGGAGGTATGTTCAGAAATTTATAAAATTACTCCACAGAATGGTACTGCATATGCTCTCCCAAGAAGTTGTTCTGTAAATTAAAACCTAGTCATTAGATACATGTAGATGACAATTCCTTATCTTTGGAATCTTTAGTTTGTAAAGAGCTATTCAAACACCTTATGACAAACTGTCAAAGAAGATGTTGTTCTCGCCAAGTAATTTAGCGCAGCCCACGGGGTGACCTGGATGCCTGAAGATACTTCCTCTGTTCTCAGTTATGAGATGAGCTGGGCTCTTCTGCTTTGCACAGCAATATCACTTCCCCTGCTGATTTGCATGTCCCCAGGGAACCGCCCACTGTCTTGCACACTTTATGAGCAGGCTGCTCTCAGCCTGTGCAGGAGTCAGTGCCAGTCAAGACACAGCATGGACATGAGGGCCCCTACTCAGCTCCTGGGCCTCCTGCTGCTCTGCCTCCTAGGTGAGGAAGGACCGCATTGAGACTTGAAATCATCCAGTGTGCTCAGTGCTGACTGAAATCTTCCTGTGCCTTCTGTATGGACATGCTGATGAGAGTGGATGTTTGTGTTTGTGTTTCTCTTCTCAGGTGCCAGATGTTCCGGCCAAACGATAACCCAGAGTCCATCGGTGGTGTCTGCACCTGTGGGAGGCACAGCCACCATCAATTGCCAGTTAAGTCAGAGTGTTTGCCAGAACAATCAATTATCCTGGTATCAGCAGAAACCAAGACAACGTCCAAAGCTCCTGATCTATCTGGCATCCACTTTAGCACCTGGGGTTCCCTCGAGGTTCAAGGGCAGTGGATCTGGGACATCATTCACCCTCACCATCAGCCCGGTGCAGGCTGAGGATGCAGGAATCTACTACTGTCAAGGATGTTTTTGTACTAGTGATTGTTCGGCTCCCACAGTGATACAAGCCTGTACAAAAACCTCCCATGAAAGCAGAAGTATGGGTGTGGGCTTCCCCATCTGCTCATCCTTAGGCTTATCATCTAACAGGCATTCGTTGATTCAATAAGTCATGCATGGTTTGTGAAACTTAATACAAAGTCCTCTGGAACTCCTTCTAGCGTTCTTAATTTTTCTTTGAAGTTGGCAGCTGGATCTCAGGAATGTCCATGATTTTACTCATTTAAAGGTAAGGAATGATTATGCTTGAGTACTCAATGTTACATTATGCCTTCGATTCATACAGTAAAAAGGAATTATTATGGATCTTTCAAGCAGAAACATTAAGTAGAATTTATTATAATCCAATTATACTTTCATGTTCTAGGAAGGTGGGCTAAGAGATAGTGATCTTAGAAACGTGTGTTTCTGTATTCACCCTGAATTCCAGCCTCTCTGAGAGAAGGAACAGGCTCCTGACTCTGTGGTCCTCGTCCCTGGAGCTGATGCTCTCAGCTGCCTGCATCCTCACAGGTGGTTCCTCAGTCCTTCATTACTGGTTCTGCCTGCAAGTGCTGATGGATTTTCAGAACTTGTCTTCTGATATTCAAATGTCAGGGTACATGGGTTCATTGTTTCATGAATTCATGGTGAGCTAGGAAATGCGATTTTAACTCAGGTGAATACATGTTTGGATATTGACTTCCACATGGCCGTGTTCACTCCATATTTGAGGTAAAATTACAGGCAGGGCAAGAGAAAGCCATGGTGATGTGAAATCCAGAGATCACACTGACCTGACTGACTCCATATTGATGCAGGTCTTTGACACAGCCCTCTCTACAATTTAACCTGCCACATACAACTGTCTCAGAGCTGTCACAGACAACAGGTGATAACACTTCAGGTTTTTGGGGAGAGAAGCACTCACATCCCTGAACCTTTCTTCATCTGGTCTGTCCCTTCTCTTCCCTCGGATTTTCAGTCCTGTTCTCTCACATTCTCCATAATCTTATTTTCATCTCTTAATATGGAAGCAGAAACACAAATAAATCAGCACCTCAACTTCCACCGGCACTTTTTGATGGCTGAGCTCCTGGCTTTCATATACGTGGTTGAAAAGAGGTCATGAAGATAATGGGCCCAAGATATTTTCCCTTTAAGACGAATCTGTGCTGCCAACTTACCATTAGTTATTGCTTAATTCTGTCAAACTTCCCTAAATGAGACAAAGTGATACTTGAAGTTCTCAGCTGTCAGTCAATTATAGTGGGAAGAAGGTACAAAATTATTTGTATTTGTATTAGCTGAAAATATTATTTATAAGTTACTGTCCTATTTCTGATGTCAAACTATACGCTTGTTTTCATCCTAGTTTAGGAGATCAGATGACTCGCTGAGATGAACTGAGCAGGCAGCAGGGCTGTGCTCCTTCTGGCAGCTCCAGAGGGGAGGAACCAAGCCCTTGTTCTTGCAGCTTCAGGATGTCCCACGTGTCGTGTTCTGTGGTCCGTGCCTCCCCTCACTCCAACATCCTTCTGCACAGTCAATCCTCCTCCCTGACCTTGGTCTGCCTTCCTATCATGAAGAGAAAAACATTATGTAATATAATATAATAAAATATTATATTATCACATTGTTCTCTACGTAAGTTATGATACTTGAGGATTATTGTATCTTAAACCTACAAAGAATGCAGATGAAAGCCTCAGGGCTGACTCCTCTGAGAGGTGAGTAAGCAAGGGTCCTCAACTTCTCTTCCTGCTCTCATGCACAGAGGGTTCCCTAAGGGCTGCTCATCCCACTCCCAATGGTCTGCATGTGTGCAGGTAGAGTTACCTCATCAACTCCCAAGAGGTCAGTGCAGCCCAGGCAGGAGTGGTGGTAGGCAGTAGAAGAAAGGAAAGGGGGAGGTTGGGGTGGTCTTGCCACCCTTAGGTCTGGAGAGGCAGTTTTCTTCACTCAGGTCTTGATATGCTCTTTGCAAGCAGGTTCCTTTGCAGATCAGACCCAAGGCAGATGGTAGAAGTTTTGTGATATGGCTGAACTCCAGTGGCCAGATACTCGTGTCCATGCCTCAGTAATACGTACCACCTCCCTGGTTCCAAGGCTCCTTGGTCCTGAGGTGGTGACTTTCTTTTTCCATTCTGGTGATACCGACTGAGTGACTGCAGCAAAGAAGAGGTGTGAGATACAAGGGTGCAAATCTGACTCCAAATCTATTGGAAACCAAGATATTGCTCTATGTTAGTGGCTTGACAAAGTGGATGTTCCTGGGTAGGGAGAAGTTGAGTGCTCTGTCCTTTCTCTCCCCACCATCCCCATTAAAGAGTATTTTAGGAATGAGGCACTTATGGTGTACAACCCAGATTTGTGCCAACCAGAAGGTATCTGACCTAAAATAATATCAAGAAAGGGGCAGCACAATTAGTCTCTGTATAAAAGCCTTCTATTTCAGATTATGTTTCTTGTATTTGCAGTATATTGCTTTACATTATTCAGAACATAACAGTGTTTGAGCATTATTAAACATTGTCTCCTAAATATGAGTGAGGTCATATATGTCCTTCTCTAAATGGTGTAAGTACAACTCCTTCACACTCCCAGAAATGTATAAGTGCTAAAGATAGCATTATACAATTGAAAGGCAGGCAGAGGAATTGGGAGACATATGTTTTAAGAAGATATTGCACTTTTGTACCAACAAATTGCTCTCCTGTAAATTGAAAAATAGCCACAAAATACAAAGAGATGACACCACTATACTTGTATGAGATGAGCTGAGCTCTTTAATTTAGCAGAAAGATGTGACACATAGCCTGTTGATTGGCATGTCCCTAGGGCACAGCCATCTACCCTGCACACTTAGGAGTATCCTCTTCACACCCTGTGTGGGAGTCAGTGCCAGTCAAGACACAGCATGGACATGCGGGCCCCTGCTCAGCTCCTGGGCCTCCTGTTGCTCTGGCTCCCAGGTGAAGAACAGTGGTAGGTTCTGAACTCAGTGTCTTCAGGGCTGACTGAATCTCTCTTCTCTAAGACCATGATGAAAGTGGATGTTTGTGTTTGTTTCTCTTCTCAGGTGCCAGATGACAAATGTGGGAGGCACAGTCACCATCAATTGCCAGTCAAGTGAGAGTGTTTACAGCAACAGTTGTCTACACTGGTTTCAGCAGATACCAGGGCAACATCCCAAGAGCCTGATCTATAGTGCATCCACTTTAGCACCTGGGGTTCCCTTGAGGTTCAAGGGCAGTGGTTCTTGGACATCATCCACTCTCACCATCAGTGGTGTGCAGCTTCGGGATGTAGGAATCTACTACTGTCTAGGTTATTTTTGTTGTGGTACTAATGCAGTGATACAAGCCTGAACAAAAACCTCCCATGAAAGCAGAAGTGTCATTTTGGCAGCCCCAGCTTCCTGTCCTGGTGCCTCTATCATTTAAGAGTGATTCTCAGATGCAGTTAGACTATGATGGTCCCTGGAATTGAATAAGAAATGCACCTGGGCAACCTCTTGTAACCTCCCTCTCTTTCTCCTACTTGACTCCTGTAGCACTGTTATTTCCAGATGTCTACTGGTTTAGAACAAAGATGTGTTTATGCCTGAGTTCTCCATGTTACAACATTTTTGGATTCATACAGCAAAAGGGTTAGAATTTTAGATATTTGAAGCAGAAGCATTAAACAACATATATTAGAATCCAAGTTATACTATAATGATCTAGGAATGTGGGGATCACAGATGGTGATTCTAAATATGGGACTCTGTGCTCTCCCAGAATGCAATGCCGCCTTCTCCCACAGAAGGAACAGGATGCTGAGCCCTGTGGTCCTCATCCCTGGAGCTGATGCTCTCAACTGCCTGCAACCTCACAAGGGGTTGCCCTGTCTTCAATGTTGTCCATGTCTCATCCTGCAGGTGCAGATGGGTGGTCCAGAATTTCCCTTCTGACCTTCAGATCTGAGAGCACATGGGTTGTTTTCCCCAAAATGCATGTTGAGTGGAAACTGCAATGTTAACCCAGGCCAATATAATTTAAAATATTTTCTTTGACATGGGCATGCTCACTCTGTGTTTGAGGCTGTAACTAGAGGCAGAGCACAAGAAAACAAGGGTGATGTGAAATCCAGGGTTCGTGCTGACCTGTTTGATTGCATGTTGCTTTAGATCTTAAATCTGCCCTCTCTGCTTTTTTTCCTGCCATTTAAACTGTCTCAAAACCCTCACAGACCATATGGGATTACGTCTCAGATTTGTGGGGAAAGAAGCATCTTTGCTCCTTGACCTTTTCCTCATCTGTTCTATCTTTTCAATCTCTCTTGTTCAGCTTGTCCTCTCACATTCCCTTTAATTTTATCTTCTCTTAATATGGAAGCAAAGAGGCAAACAAATACAACCTCTTGTTCCACTCACTCTCTGATACCTGAGCCTTAGGCTTTCAAACACCGGGTTCACAAGAGGTCACTAAGATAATTCACTGAAGAGATTTCTCCTCTATGAGGAATTTGTGCTCCCACCTTAAAATCAAAATTGTCTAGTTCTGAAAAATTGGAACGAAATGAGAACACATTGGCATTTTAGAATCTCAGAGGACAGTCAATTTTCAATATCTCCATATTAATTAGAAAAAAAAGTTTTTTGTGATTTTCCTTTTAATATTAATGCTTACTCAAATTCTGGAGAAGCTAGCCCCTGCTGTAAATGACATATAGTAATCATATAAATTTTGTAAATAATACATTTTGTAAAGCAGTGTCCATTCTCCTGACTTTTTCAAAATAACAAATACTGGGGGAATTGCAGGGAGAGAAGGAAGCTCTTTGTGCCCTTATTTTAATTTCTCTTGCACTAATATTTTAGAAGTCTGTTTTTTTTTTTCTTGATTTAGGGGACATGGAGGCATCCTTTAGAGTCTAAGAGTTTAGGCAGAAATGAAGAAATTATTTCAGTCACCAGGTTATTTACATTGAGGAACACTATCAAGTGAAAGCTATCAAATAACAGCTTTAAAAACATTCATCCAAAGTTTCTATGTCTGCTATAAATTCGAGACAAGTATAGGTTTACAGTTAACCTAAATTGTGCATTAGAAAAAGCAATGAGACTATAACATGAATAACTTGATCATTTAGTTAACTGAGCATAAACATGTAAAGATATGATGATTGACCGCCCAATTGGCCACAATGGCTAGCTGTAGCTGAGCCAGTTTGAAGCCAGGAATCAAGAGTATCTTCTAGGTCTTCCACACAGATGCAGGTTCCCGAGGCTCTGGACCATCCTTGACTGCTTTCCCAGGCTGTTAGCAGGGAGCTGGATGGGAAAAGGGCCTCTGAAACACGAGCCAGTGCCAATATGCGATCCTGGCAAGTACAAGGTGAGGCCTTTAGTCACTAGGCTACCATGCCAGACCCAAAATAAACAGTTTTGACAGAAACATAGACACCAAGACAGACAAGTTACCACCATATTCTCATGATTTAGAAACTCAGTGGATCATTATGAGGTCTCATATGGATCCTAACTCATGAAATTGAGTCCTAGATTAGTATTCAAAATAGAAACAGATCTGATTGTGAGATACCTGCTTATTGTTAAAGACCATGGCAAATCTTGCAAGCCAGGAAGCCAGGACTGGTTGCTGGGGCCATGTTAATCATCACAATACACACCACCCCTTTCCCTGACTGTTGAACCATGTTCCAAAATGCAGAATGGCCACTGCCCTCTGACTGAGGCCTCCAAAATGTTACAGAGTGCAAGAGATATCATGTCAGACAAATCTAGGATGTATTATGGAGTCTTTACCAACCAACCTGGGCAATAGCAGTGCCCAGTAGAAATTAGCAAGTGAAAGGTTAGCATGATGATCCAATCTGAATCAAAACCCTGAGAGGAAAAAAATTGACCATTCCACTGAAATTCATCCATTAAACTAAAGACCTGTAACCTGAGAGATGTGCAGTGAACAATCTGGACACATTTACAGAACTAAACATTTATCTTTTACTTATTTACTGTCTCTGGCTTTTTTGGCCTGCATCTTATTATTGTTAGACATCACCTGTCCTGAAACTCTTGAAAGTACAAAAATTTGTAGTAGATTTCTGCAATTTTTTAGACATGGGTGGTGATGGTGTTTTGGTATAACAAAATTTTGCCAGTATCTTGGCATTTGACAGGATCTTTAATATAGTTCAAATATCGGATCAGCTTTGCCTCTACAAAATGAGAGATGATTCCTTTGATAGCTCTAAGAGGTCTCACTAGAAATGCTAAACTGTCAAAATATGTAATTTTTGAGTTTTTGAATGCCTTTGAGGCATGCCAAGAAGGCTTAACATATCTGATAGAAATAGGATTCTTTTACATGACACATATAGGTTAGATTTAATTATTCACACAAAGCCATCACTCAAATACTTCTAAAGCTAGACATAACTTTTATTAATTTTAAACAATGAGGTCTTCATGAGACAAAGAATACAAAGATTACCTTAACATAAAAAGTTGTAGATAAAAATTAGCACATTGGTTTAGATCTTATTCATTATAAAGAGTCCTCGGGGGCCTTTACCAAGCTTCCAGCCTTCACCCTATCAGTGCTGAGAAGCACCCCTGGTACCAAAGCCCAAGTGATTCCAGATTGCACCAGAATCTGCTTCTCCTGGTTATATGTTTTTAAGACATTCTGTTTCACTCTCCCAGACTTTTAAGTCTAAAGTCCCTTCATTGGACAACCAAGTTCTATTTCAACACCGTGTCCCTGCACTGTTGCACCTGTGCCCTTGAGAACACAGTGCTTTCTGCTTCCAAAAGTGATGAAGCAGGTCAATGCAGGGAACATACTTCCCCTTTCTTACTTTTTTCCCCATTAATGATTCCTGCTTACCTCCTTACATGGATGTTGTCTTCTCCTTTCTTTTTCCTTTGTCTTCAGGACCCTGATCATGGTGCAAATTGTAAATAACCTTGAAGGTCCTGGGGAGGAGAGTGACTGAAAAGAAATGGAGAGACAGCACTCTCATGGGTAACTGACAAAAGTTTATTTCCAGGGTTCCAGTTTTTATCCTCTCAGCAAAACAATAATTCAAGCACAAGTCAGATCATGTCTGTGAGCAGGGAAGTCAAGGAATCTAACAAGGCAGCTTGGTCAAAGCACTGTTGAAGTGAGGAATTGATAAAAGCAGTCTGTCCTTGGTTACCTGACTAGACAGAGCACAAATATTTATTTTTTATCAAGGAGAGCACAAAGCACCCCCCATGGACTCACTGGGGTAGCATGCACTCTGGGCGAAAGGCCCTTTGCCTCCTCTTCCTGGAGCCTCTTCTCATCAGGTTCTAATCCTTGCATCTGTCACCCCATGTTTATCTTGTTGGATGCACTCTCCCACCCATGGTCCTGGAGCGGAGGTTTGTGTCAGAAGCAGAATCCCTGTGAGATGACTGTTGTCATGCTGCCCACTCTAGTAATTTCCCATGTTGAGGTTTGGAGGCTCTCTCACTCTGATCTCTCTGTCACTCTGACTCTCAGGAACAGTAACAAATTTTTGAAAATATTTTTATTTGAAATACATTTATATAAAGGGAACAAATTTTATGTACTTTATATAAACAGTTTTAGGAGTATAAGGGTTCTTCCCACTCTACCTTATCTTGTTTGCATTACTTCTCCTTTTGTGACTTTTCCTTTAGTTTTTATCATGACATACTTTGAATTCACTTTCTATTCACAAACTTAACCTCTTCTAGATAAAGAATCCAAAAGTAGAAAATTCAAAATTCACTGTTCTTCAGGAGGGTAGACAAGGGCTGTTGAGCTCAAGTCTTTCTAATGTTTGTGTCACTAAGGTCCCCTTAGAGGCCCCTGGGGACAATAGGGGAAATTGTGTCATCTCTCACTCTGGTAGTGCAGGTCTGAATTTAATCCACAGTCAAAGACAATATTCCCACAGAATTGTTTCAATAGCAGTGTTATTGATTACATCCAAGTAATAATCTTTCTTAGAATATCTTGAAAAATTAGAGAACTCTTTATCTCATACGTCTTACATTTTAGCGGACAGGACAGATAACTTACTGACAACCAGTGTTCTGTCTCTTCACCATCTCTCCTCCGCTTGACTCATCACTCACCCTCAGGGACCATGAGCTCACTTGGGGTGAGTGGGGGAGGGGGAATACAGATGCACTTAATGCATCTGCCCCTCGATTGCTTATGCCACATTGTGTCAGAGAAAATTGTGTGCTCCGTAGATCAATCAGTGCAGTGCAGAGAGTGACCTTGGTGCCTAGAGACACTTCCTCTGTGCTGTTATGAGGTGAGCTGGGCACTTATGCTTTGCACAGCAATATCACTTCCCCTTCTCATTTGCATGTCCCCAAGGCAAGACCCACTGCCTTGCAGACTTATGAGAAGGTGCTCACAGCCTGTGCAGGAGTCAGTGGTAGTCAAGACACAGCATGGACATGAGGGCCCCCACTCAGCTCCTTAGCCTCCTGCTGCTCTGGCTCCCAGGTGAGGAAGGATAGCACCAGGATCTGAATTCACCCCGTGTGCTCAGTCTTGACTGAAACTTCCTCTCCCTTCTATATGAACATGATGATAAAGAGTGGATGTTTGTGTTTGTTTCTCTTTTCAGGTGACAGATGTGCTGCCCAAGTGACCCAGAGTCCATCCGTGGTGTCTGCACCTGTGGGAGGCACAGTCACCATCAATTGCCAGTCAACTCAGAGTGTTAATAGTAACAATTGTCTACACTGGTTTCAACAGAAACCAGGGCAACGTCCAAAGCTCCTGCTCAGTTATGTATCCAGTTTAGCACCTGGAGTCCCTTCAAGGTTCAAGGGCAGTGGATCTGGGAAATCATTCACTCTCACCATCAGCGGGGTGCAGGCTGTGGACGCAGGAACCTACTACTGTGAAGCGGAATATAGTGGTTGGATTCCCACAGTGATACAAGCCCGAACAAAAACCACCCAGGAAAGCAGAAGTGTGAGTCTGGCTGCATCAGCTGCCTGTCTTGAAACCTGTTTGTTCTAAGAGTCATTTTCAGATGTAGTCAGTCTGCCATGTTCCTTGGAAGGCAGTTAGAAAACCCCTGAATCTCCATTGTAGCCTCACACTCTTTCCTTCTACCTGCAGCACTGATATTTCATGGGGAAAAAGTATCATGTATCCCTGACCCTTTGCTCATCTGCTCCATTCCTTCTCATCTCTCAGATTCAGACGGGCCTCTCACATTCTGTAATCTTATTTTCTCCTCTTATTATGGAAACAATAAGCAGACAAATTAGATCCTCATCCTCCACGTACACTCTTTGATAGCTGATCCCTGGTTGCCAAGAGGTCACTAACACAATTCACTGAAGAAATTTTCCCTCTAAGAGTAATTGATGTTCCCACATTATCATCAACTTTTGTCTAATTTTGCCAAGCTGACACTAAATGATATCAAAGTGGCATTTTAGGATCTTGGAGGACAGTCAACAAATTGGATTAGAAAAAGAAATTTTCTATATTTGTATCAGCTGAAAAATATTGAAAATTTATTGTACCATTTATAATGTCAAATGACACACTCTGCCGTCATCCAAGTTCAGGTGTGAGAGGCACTATTGGCATGAAAACAAGGAGATAGCAAGGCTGTGCTCCTTCTGGCAGCTCTGGAGAGGAACATCAAGTCCCTGTTCTTGCATCTTCAGAATGCTCCACATGTCCTGCTCTGTGGACCCTCCCTCCCCTCACTGCAGGAACATTCTGCACTGTCACATCTTCTCTCTGGCCTAGCTTCACCTTAGAAGGCATATCTGGGAAAAGTAAGTTATCTTATCATTCAGAACAAATCAGAATGCTCCGGTGAAATCTTTAAAGTTTCATGATGAAATTTGCATCATTAGAATGCTGTTTACTCCTTGAAACCTCTCACCCAGGACCCAGAGCCCCAAGAGGATGAGGAGCTGGGCTGTGGCCCGCCCCTCTGCTGAATCTCCAATGGAATTCACTCAGGCACAGCTCCTGGCAAAGCCCATTGCCAGAGCTCTGAGCAGGCAGCCTTGGGTCTGTGGAGCCTCTGCAAAGCACCACTGGTATTCGTGGGGCGACACAGAGACCAACAATGGAAGGAGGAGACAGAGATGTCATCCCCCTAGGAAATGTGATTTTCTGCCTTTCAAAGGGCCAGGGCAGATCCAAAGATGCAACTTACAGTAAAATCCAGCAAAATCTGCTGATGCAAATTATATATCAACTGCACAAATTCAATTCAATCTGTAAAACACAATAACCTGTCACAAAATGCATTCATTGTGAGCATAGAGTTTATAAACTTTAAATACACTGGAGTACTTCAGAAAGTTCACGGCAAAGTAGATTTGGTGGATAATTTTGTTTTGCTGCAAAACGAAGTTGTAAACCATGCTTACCTTTTTGTAATGTGAATTTCCTACTAATTGTTTGAAGACCCATGTTAATATCATATCTACACAGAATGTGTGAATCTTATCGGTTAGATAAGACAGTGCCTGCATGTTGATATGTTTCAGTCTTTTAGTTCATTATGTGTATTCGAAGATCCTCTTGGACCAGTGAAATCATTTCAATACATCCATACCTGACTTTGGTTGTTTTCCTCAGCCAAAAAAAAAAAAAAATTCAAAAAAACTCACTGTATACTTGTGAATTATTTTGATTGCCATTCCTTTTACCAATCACTTTATTTATTTTTTAAAATATTTATTATGGCTTTAACAAGGCATATGTCACCAGTTGAGGCACAGAACAATTTTAGGAGGGGTGTGCAGAGAAATCTTCAATATCCTAGTTAGGAGTAACTTATTTTCGTGTCCTATCTAGTAAGGTATATGTGAGTTCCCGCTGACCATTTCCTGTCTGGTTCTAAGCTTTCCTTGTTGCCAGTTTGGACTATCCTAAAATCTGTCAAGTTCAGTAAAAATTATGTTTCAATACAATAAACTGTTAAATACAAAAATGAAAATAGACAAGAGACAGCTGAATAGTGTCCTCTATCCATTTTAATGTGGATAGAAGCCAGGTGTATATCAGCTAAAATTGTACTGTTAATGAAGTAGTCACAGTATGTGGTTAAGAACCTCCATTCTCTAACATATCAGTCACTCAATACCATGTCAATTAACCCCATAATGTTGTAAACTGTTGTTGATGTTATGTTATGGCTTTTAATTGTCAGAACGATATTCTGCCAGCTCTGCATTTAGACCAGAGATAGTCTCCCCCAAGAAATTGTTGAATTGATCTGGACAATAAGATGCTGGACTCTATGCATGGTAGATGCTTGCAATGAAAGAAGCAAGACTGGATTTGAACTGTAACACTGCAATAAGGTGGAGTAATCCACCATGGGGAAAGGGCACGGGGAGGGGTTGGGGCAATCTCAGAGCCTATGAAACGATGTCATAAAATGAAATGCAATAAAAAAATATTATGAGAGCATTAATCTGGCATACCATGCTAGTCAATCTAGCCTGGCTCAAATCCCAGTTGCTCAACTTTTGATCCTGCTCCCTGCTTATGGCCTGGGAATACATTGGAAGATAGACAAATCCTTGTGCTACTGCACCAATATGGAAGACCTGGAAGGAGCTCTGTGCCTCCAACTTCAGTCAGCTTATCCCTTGTGTACCCTCATCTAAAACAGAATTTTAATAAATGAGTTTTTCTCCTGGGCTACCTCCTTATCTGTTCTCCACATACCCGGATCCAGGATGGTCACCTGAGCCCAGTGGTAGATACTGCAGCTCAGAGAAACAAACCACAAAAGTGTATATGGGGTTTCTTAGTCTGTTGCAGAGAATTTTTCTGGGTGTGAACTCATCTAAAGGGTCTTGTGGATCCTCTTCCAGGTGCCTACAGATGAATGCAAACACTGATCATCATGCATACATGGCATTTAACATCAGTAGTCAAAGTTTCATGTTGATTAAGTTTAGGAAATGACAGCCAATGACATAAAAATGTATTGCAGAGTCTCTCATGTTGGGAAAGTGTAGGCCATTTAGTCTCTGGGCATAAGAACCCTTTGCTATATTAAGTTATATCTATCTGCAGTATATTGCTTCTGTATTCAGACTCTGAGTGTCGTTATATAGTGGTTCCTAAATAAATTAACAAATAAACATATATGTGCATGTGTGTGAATCCCTCTTTTCCTCTTTTCTAAGTAGCATAAATGAAATAATTTCAGACTCCCATAAATGTATCAATGAGGAAGAATTCAAAGACAGGCTGAGGAGTTGATGGAATTAGTGCATAGAATGGTACTACACATTCTGTAACAGTAAGTTTCCCTTCTGCAAGTTGAAACATAGGCAGGGAACCCAAATAGATGGCATCATCTTGTCCCTGGGTTCATTTAATTTGTTAACAGATCCTTACGTGCTTTGCTTCAGAGAGGATCATGTTCTCTGCAGATAAATTAGTGCAGCCCAGGGTATGATCTCATCTCCCGTGCTGTGTTATGGGATGAGCTGGGCGCTTCTGCTTTGCAGTCAATATCTCTTTCCCTGCTGATTTGCATGTCCCCAGGGCACAGCCCACTGGCCTGCACACTTATAAACAGGTGCTCACAGTCTGTGCAAGAGACAGTGCCAGTCAGGACACAGCATGGACATGAGGGCCCCTGCTCAGCTCCTGGGGCTCCTGCTGCTCTGGCTCCTAGGTGAGGAAGGACAACAGCAGGGATTGTCTCAGCTCTTGTGGTCAGTGCTGTCTGAATCTTCCTGTGTCTTCTGTATGAACATGCTGATGAGAGTGGATGTTTGTGTTTGTGTTTCTCTTCTCAGGTGCCAGATGTTCCGGCCAAACATTAACCCAGAGTCCATCTGAGGTGTCTGCACCTGTGGGAGGCACAGTCACCATCAATTGCCAGTCAAGTCAGAGTGTTGCTTACAATTATCTAGGCTGGTTTCAGCAGAAACCAGGGCAACGTCCAAAGCTCCTGATCTACCGTGCATCCACTTTAGAGTCTGGGGTCCCTGACAGGTTCAAGGGCAGTGGATCTGGGACATCATTCACTCTCACCATCAGCGGGGTGCAGGCTGATGATGCAGGAACCTACTACTGTGAAGCTTACTATGCTACTAGTAGTGATCGTTTTACCACAGTGACACAAGCCTAAACAAAAACATTCCATGAAAGCAGAAGTGTGAGCCTAGTTGGTCTAACTTCTCATGGGGCCATAATCTACCAAGGACCATTCTCTATTGCAATCATCCTTCCATTGTCCCTAGAAGGTAGTTAGCAAGCCCCATGGAGTACCTTGTAGCCTCCCTCATACCCTCCTGCTTGGCACTTCCAATAGACTACTGATTTAAAGGAAAGGAGTGATTATGCCTGAGTACTCATTGTTGCAATATCCTTTTTGGTTCATTCAATAAAAAGAAGCATTATGGATATTTCAAGCTGAAACATTAAGCACAATTTATTGCAATCCAAATTAAACATTCATGTTCTAGGAATGTGGGTATTAGGGATAGTGATCCTAAAAACATGGGATTCTGTGCTCTCCGTGGATCCAATGATCCTTTGCCACAGAAGGAACAGGCTGCTCACCCTGGGAACCTCATCCCTGGAGCTGGCACTCTGCACACATGTGGGATACCTGGAGAAGGCTCCTTGATTCTTGGCTTCACATCCGCTCAGCTCTAGGCATTACAACCATTTGAGGAATGAACCTCAGGATAGAGGACCTTTCTGTCTCTCCTCCTCCTTGTAGATCTGGCTTCCCAATAAAAAAAATCTTGTCAAAAAGGGGAAGGATTATTGTAGGCTGTGGCAGCTGTTATGAAACATCCGCTGTTTTCAAATCATTTGTGATTGTAGCATAGACATGACTGTGGGTCTATTGATTTAAAAAAAATCAGTAGTCTGTGTGGGTGATGGACTGAGCTGGATCCCATTTTGGCTGGCACATACAGGACCTAGGTTGGGTCACCTCTGGGGAGGCTTTTTTGTGGGCTCTCGCAACTGGATCATTGAACTCAGAACTCGAATCATGGTGAAAATCACAGGCTATGTGATCTGATGATGGGATGTATGTATCAGAACTGGGTCTCCATGGTTGCTGAGGCCTGTGTGGTGGCCAGTATGGCCACATGCTAGTTGTGATACTGAAACAGTTCATTGAGGCCTGCATGCAGGGCAAAAGAAGTTGGACAGCTCTCCCAGACAAGTATTTAGGCAAATCAAGATTCTGTGTTGGACTGTGTAGGCAATCGACCTTGGAAGGATTTCCTTCACCTTGAAGCAATGAAATCAACAACATCTCATAATTATCAAAACCTCTTAAGCAGTGTCCTTGGAATATGCTATACACAGGGGACTCTGGGATGACATTGGATGACCTACCCCAATTCCTGGGTACTGATGTGGTTGGGTTGCTGGAAGCAGCCATCTGCCCTTCTCTCTCCACTAACCCCAGAATACCAGAAGAAAAAATGAATATAGAGGCAGTTGATTCATCCACTTTTCTCCATCCCTCGACCCACCCCATCCTCATAGGTGGTCCACATGGGCATGCATCCCTCTCAACTAGGTAAACATCATTAAACATAAAATATGTTTAAAATTAAACATATTTTAGTTAAAATACATTTATACAAGGGGAGCAAATTTCATTTACTTCACATAGACCATTTAGAAGCATAATGTTTCTTGCCACTCTTCCCCCCACTGTATCTCTTTTGGTTATCTTCCTTTTAATTTATATGATGACATACTCTCAATTTATATTTGCAAGCTTATCTCTTCACTAAATAAGAAACTCAACAAATAGGTAGAAAATAGAAAATCTGCTGTTCCTCAGGGAATATACAAGGGTTGTTGAGCTCAAGTTCTCCTTAATTCCCCTTTAAGTACCAGAGCTGAGGGACCATGACTCCCCCTGGCGGTCATAGGAAAAGTCGTGTCTGCTTTCAATCTGGTAGAGCAGGTCTGCATGTCATGCAAAGTTAGAAAGAACGTTCTCATAGAATTGCTTCAAAAGCAGTGTCATTGATTGCACCAATTGACAGTCTCAGGCTGTCTTGAATAATTAGAGATCGCTTTTATCAGTGGTATATGCCTTAGCATAAGCCACTTAGGAGTGAGTCTGGGCTGCCTCAACTTGCTCCTCCTGGGGCCTCCATATACTAAGTATGAATCTGTGATGCAGCCACACTCAAAAGCTACAGAAGTTTTGTTGAAAAGGCCATGGCAACTCCCTTTATTTCCTCCTGCTGGTATCTGCAGCACAGACAGGAAAAATCTCTGCTGACTTAAAGGAAATGTATTTATAAGCCTGGGTACACCATGTTATAGATAATTTTGAATTCACAGAGAAAAGATTTGAACATTACTAGTATTACAAAAACACATATGGTTTCATAGAGTTTGTTAAATCCAAACTATTCTCTTTATTACCCTGGAAATGTGTGTATGGGGGGGGAGGGGTGGCGCTGGGAAGCGAGGTGGTTGAGATGGTGATTTTAGATACTTGAGACTTTGTATTCTGCATCAAGACAACAGCCCTGAACCAAAGAAGGAATAGAATGCTGAGCGTTGTGTCCCCGGCCTTGGAGCTGATACTCTCAGCTGCCGCAGAACTCACAGGTGTTCCCAGTCCTCATCCTCATCCCCGGACCTGTGTGCAGGTGCAATAGGTGTTACAGAATTCTCCTTTAACTTTCACATCTCAGAGCACATGGATCATATTTACCAAGACACATGGTGAGCAAGTGTAGAGACTTGGGATTTGAACCCAGCTGAATATACCTTTTAATATTTTCATTCTGTATGCTATTCTCTTCCATATTAGAGGCTGCAGTCTACAGGAAAGGCACAAGACAGAAGCCGGGTGATGGGAAATCTCTGGTTCCCGCTGTCCCACTTTCACTCCAGGGTGATTGGAATCTTAAAACCCGTCTGTACGTAATTCTTTCAGCACATCTCGCATTCTTGACTGCTACATCTCCTCTGTCCACTCCTCAGATTCAGTCCTGTCCTTTCATATTCTCCATAATTCTGTTTCTCCTCTTAAAATGGAATCAGAGAAACAAACAAATCATAACCTCTTTCACCATTCCTTATTGTGTTGGCTGAGCCTTCATATTCTAGAGTTGAGAAGAGATCACACAGATACTTCACTGAAGAAATTATGCATATGCACCTAAGCAGAATTTGGGCTCCCTCACCTTATAAACACCCTTGCCTGTGTTCTGGTATAGCTGATACTAATGAGAACAAGATGACATTTTGAGGATCTCAGAGGACAGTCACTTACTCATGGATGCAAAAAGCCATTATATATATTAGTATTAGGTTGATAATAATTATTGTAAAAAACATTGTATTATTTTTGATCAAAAGCACACAAATATGCCTTTTACACATTTCAGCATGTCAGAGGCGTCTTTAGGATGATGCCAAGCAGGCGACAGGGCTGTGCTCCTTCTGGCAGCAATAGAGGGAGGATCCAGCTCTCTGTTCTGGCTTCAGGATGCCCTATGTATCCTGATTGTAGCTTCTTCCTTCCCTCACTCTAAGTAACATCACTGTCACACATCCTCTCTGACATTTTCTGGCCTTCATATAATAAAAAGAAATGTATATAATGGTAGAATATCATATGATGTGATATGATATGATATCATATCATGTCATCATATCATATCATGTTGTGTTATATCATTCTTAAACTGAATCTGTAATTGAGAATTATTGGATGCTAACCCCAATTTAATACTGGGAAAAGCGTCAAGGTTGACTCATTTAAGGGTGAGGGACCTGGGGTCCTTCACCCCTCTTCCTGCTATCATGCACAGATAGTTCCCTAAGAGCTGCTCATCCCAGGCCCAGTGGTCTATATTGTGTTGGTGGAGCTGCTTCTCCAGACAAGACAGCTGAGAATACATGCAGGAATGGAGGGAGTCAGCTGAGGAACAGTAAAGGATATGGTGGTCCTACTACCCTCCCTGATAAAAGATGTATGTTTTCTGTCTGGATAGCAGTTTTTTTCACTCCAATCCTAGCAGGCTATTTGCTACCATGTTCCCTTATAAATCAGTCCCCTGGTGGGAGGCTGGAGTTTGTGAGATGGCTGAACCCCCATGGTCTGTTTACCTGTGCTGGTGCTTCAGTAGTACCCACTACCGCCCTGGTCTCTAGAATCTTGGTACTGAGATAGTGCCTTTCTTGACACATTCTAGTGATGCAGAGTGGGAGACTGGGGGCAAAGATCAAGATGTGGGATACAGGGCTGCAAATCCGTGTCTAAATCTACTGGAATACAAGATAGTGCTCTGTTACTGGCACTAGCTTGACAAAGCGGAGGTTCCTGGGGAGAGAAGGCGAGTGCTCCACCCCCATCTTGACACCAAGAGAATAGAAGAGGAAAGAGGCACTTTCAGCAAATGATTGGCCCTGCACCATGCTCACGTGCCCTTATCTAAGATAGATGTGTTAATAAATGGATCTTTCCCCTGGGCTAGCCTCTCACATGTTCTCCACATACCAGTTTCCTGAGACAGTCCTTCTGAGCCCCAGTGGTAGATATGGCAGCTCAGAGAAACTAACCAGAAGACTCTACATGGGGTAGCTTTGTTCTTTGAAGAGGTTGCTCTGGATGTGAATAATCCTAAAGGGTACTGGACATCCTATCCAGGTATCTACAGGTGAATGCAAACACTGATGATAGTTACATCCATTTAATTTCACACCAGTACTCAGAACTTCATGGTGACGAAGTTCAGGAAATGACAGGCAATGACATAAAATGGTATTGCACAGGCTCTCATATCAAGAACTGGGAGGCTATTCAGTCTCTTGATATAAGAGCCCTCTATTATCTTATGATGCATCTATCTGCAGTAAATTGCTTCTGAGTATTCAGATTGTAACAGCATCTGAATGTATTTACATTATGGCTCCTAATAAGTATTAATTCCCCTTTTCCACTATTCTTAAATGGGTATATGAACTAATTTCAGACTTTCAGAAATGTATAAGTCATAAGCAAAGCATGGGGAGAATTTGAAGGCAGGCTTGTAATTAATAGACTTACCCTATAAGAAGATAGCATTATGTCCTTTGGATCAGTTAGACTTTGTCAAAAACCCCTCAAATGGATGATGTCACATAATGTGTGTCAGAGGATCATGTTCTCTTCAGGTAAATTAGTGCAGCCTACAGGTTACCTGAACGGCTGGAGACACTCCCTGTGCTCGGTTATGAGATGAGCCGATCCCTTCACCTTTGCACAGCAATATCACTTCCTCTGCTGCAGATTTGCATGTCCCCAGGGCACAGCCCAATACCCTGCAGACTTATAAGGAGGTGCTCACAGCCTGTGCAGGGGTCAGTGCCACTCAGGACTCAGCATGGACATGAGGGTGCCTGCTCAGCTCCTGGGGCTCCTGCTGCTCTGGTTCCCAGGTGAGGAAGCACAGCACCAAGAATCGACTCAGCTCTTGTGTTCAGTGCTTTCTGAATCTTCCTGTGTCTTCCATATGAACATGAAGATAAGAGTGGATGTTTGTGTTTGTGTTTCTCTTCTCAGGTGACAGATGTGCTGCCCAGGTAACTCAGAGTCCATCCGTGGTGTCTGCACCTGTGGGAGGCACAGCCACCATCAACTGCCAGTCAAGTCAGAGTGTTTACAACAACGTCAATGTACAATGGTTTCAGCAGAAATCAGGGCAACGTCCAAAGCTCCTGATCTACTGGGCATCCCGTTTAGCATCTGGGATCCCCTCAAGGTTCAAGGGCAGTGGATCTGGGAAATCATTCACCCTCACCATCAACCCGGTGCAGGCTGAGGACGCAGGAACCTACTACTGTCAAGGGGAATATGGTACTAGTGGTAGTTACACTCACACAGTGATACAAGCCTGTACAAAAACCACCCAGGAAAGCAGAAGTATGTGCCTGAGCTGGCCTAGCTTCTCCTCCTGGGGCCCTAATGTATCAAGAGTCATTTTCTATCGCAGTCAACCTTCCTTGGTCCCTGGAGGTAATTAGAGCACTCACTAACTGGACTACTTTGCAACCTCTGTCATTTCCTTCTACTTGGCAATACCAGTACAGTACTGATTTAAAGGAAAGAAGCAAGTATGTCTGAGTACTCATTTTTACAATATGATTTTTATTCATTTAGTAACTGGACAGCATTATGGATATTTCAAACAGACACGTTTAAAAGAGTTTATCAGAATTCAAATTATACCTTGATGTTCTAGGAATATGGCAATCAGGCATGGTGATCCTTAAAACATGGGATTCTGTGCTCTCTGTAGATCCAATGCTCCTTGACCACAGAAGGAACAGGCTGTTCTCCCTGTGGTCCTCGGACCTGGACCTCACAGGTGGTTTCCCAGTTTTCCCCCTCTGTCTGCCTGTAGGTGCAGATGAATTTTCTGTAATTTACCTTCTGACATTCAAATCTCAGAGTACATGGGTTGCTTGCCTCAAGACCCATGTTGATTTGGGAACTGCAATTTTAACCAGGACTTTATATGTTTAAATATTTTCATCCACATGACCATATTCACTCCATGTTTGAGGGTGTGACTAGAGACAGGGCACAAGAAAACCAGGGTGATGTGAAATCCAAGGATCACGCTGACCTACTTAATCCAGTTCTCACTGCAATTATTCCTGCCACATGCAAGTGTCCCAAAGCCTTTGCAGACTGCAGGTGATTTCTGGGGAAAGGTGTACATCGTGTCCTCCCCCATTTCCTCATCTGCTTCGTCTCTTCTCATTCCTCAGACTCCGCACTCTCTTCTCACATTCTGTGTGATCATATTTTATCCTCCTAATATGGAAGTAGAGAAGGAAACCAGTCACAGTCTGGGCTCACAATAGATCACGAAAATAAATTTACAATGAGATTTTCCACTAAGGAAAATTTGTACTCCCACATTATCATCAACTACTGACTAATTCTGCCAAACTGACAGGAAATGAGAACAAAGTGACATTTGAGGATTCCAGGGGTCAGTCACTTACAGGGGATGGGGGAGCAAGATGAAATTATCTGTTTGTATTAGCAGAAATTTATTATTTATAAATTATTGTGCAGTTTATGATATCAAACTACACACTGTCCTGTTATTCCAGTTCAGGAGGTCACAGTCCTTCCTGGGATGAAACCGAGGAGGCAGCAGGGCTGTGCTCCTTCTGGCAGCTCCAGAGGGGAGGATCCATGTCCCTGTTCTTGCAGTTTCAGGATGCCCAATGTGCCCTGCTCTGTGGCCACTCCATTTCTCACTCCAACAACCTTGTCTACTGTCACACCTCCTTTTTGACTTAGATATTCATCCTTATTATAAGGACTACTATGTTAATTAATTATATTTCATTTAATATATTACTTTCAATCAAATAATTCATGATAATCTCAAGATTGTGCCCATACATTTTATAAATATATTTCTGTTGCTGATTTTGTTTTATGGCTTTAAATTTAAGGGAGTGTATAGTAACTGTGTAATGGGGAGTATCATATCCAGATGTGATATGCATCTCTACTTCCCAATCAAACACATGCCATGCAGTGAGCATTCCTACTTCCAACTCAAAGAAGGACTCCCAAAGAAACCGTTAAATAAAGCTTGACAACAGGATGACGGACTCTCTGCCTTCTTATACCTGCTATGTCATGATACACTTAAATAGCAGAATGATGCACCTGGAAATATTTACGAAGACCTATACTATTATAACAATACAGGGGGAATCAGCGGGGGAGGGGGACTGGGAAAGGGGCAAGGGAACTCCAAGAACCTATGGAATTGCATCATGAAAAACTATCCTTGTTAAACTAGCCAACATTCCAAATTCCTTCTGACATTTAAAATAACAATCTAATGATGCAGAAGTTAGGAAATGGATGTTTCTTCTTTTTGGGGTGTTATGTACCCACTTTAGAATCTTATCATTCCTATCACTGCCTTCTTCTAGTCAGAGCTAGAAATCGCAAAGCTGATTTGCCAGGATTAATTGGACAACAAGAAGAAGCCTAATGGAGGAATGATTTTATGATTCTATACTGCGGCCATCATCCACATTTTCTGGATGACACATTTTATTTGAGAATACAGAGACTTTTATACCCCCCCCCAAATCTCAGATATCACAAGAAGGCTTTCATTAATTCTTATCTTATATAAAGCTAGCAATTCTTAGAAGAATTATTCTTGTGTTAGCAAAAGTACAGAAGGAGTAAGAGAAGACATTAACATGCCAACTTGATTTGCTTTGGTCTCTTATTTACAACTCAAGGAAAGCATAAGAAGAGACAGTATAAAGGCTAGGGACACTCTGTGGGTTTCTGTCCGTCACTTGGTGTTCCCAGGTTAGACACAAGCCCAAGTGTGCTAACCTGACTTGAGGTGGAAGAGCAGTGTTCTTTACCGCTTCTGGAGTCCACCTGCTCCACACTGCCATCTGTAGGTCACTCGAGGTGATGTGACTCATTTGGAATTTTTGCTTCAGCTCACTAAGACTGGGAAAGGAAGCTAAGGTTTTGCTGAAATTTTTAAAAGAATCTTTGTAAATGCTAGAAGAAGAACTGACATGAATTGAGTCCAGATAAGCCTTGTAGGAATCAGGACTGTTCACCTATTGCCAAGGGTTCTAATGTAGGCAGCCTACTTACCTGGAGCAGGAAACCGGAGGAATAAGAAAATGAAACAGAGAAGACAAGACAAATGGGCAAAGCCCCAAAGTCAATCAAGTGTAACTGACGTTTACTGCATGTTGAGTTTGCACGGACTGTAGACAAAAGCCTCAGGATTGGTTCATCACAGAGGTGAGGGATCTGGGATCTTGAGTACCTCCCTCTGCTGTCATGCACAGAGGGCTGCCTCGGAGCAGCTCCTCACAGGCTCTGTGTGCTGCTTTTATGCAGTGGGAGATTCCTCCCATGAGCAGAGAGCTCAGTGCAGCCCAGGCAGGAGTGGAGGGTGTCGATATAGCTACAGAAAAGGGGGAAGCATGGGGTGGTCCTGTTATTCTCCCCTAAAATTGATGCGTAAATTCATTTAATCTGGAAGGGCAGTTTTCTGCTCTCAGATCCTGGTATCCTCTCTGCGTAGTATGACCTCTCGCAAATCAGATCTCAAGTTGGAGGCCAGATTTTGTGATGTGGCTGTGCCCAAATGGCCTAGTCACTTGTGATCACGCCTTGGTAACACCCAACTCATCCCTGGTCCCCAGGCTCCTGCATACTGAGATGATGATTTCCTTATCCCATTCTGGTGATGCAAACTGGGGGACTGCAGCAAAGGTAGAGATGTGAGATACAGCATGCAAATCAGGATCCAAGTCTATTAGAATCCAAGATATTGCTCAGCTTATTGGATTTAGCTTGGCAAAGTGGAAAAGGCGGGTGCATCCCCCCTGCCCTGATGCAGATAAAAAGTGGAAGAAGAATGAGGCACTTTCAGTGCATGACCTGGCCCTGCACCAAGCAGCAGGTGCCCTCATCTACATTAGGTGGATTAACACATTGTTATTTCCCATGGGCTTCCTTTTCAGCTATTGTCCACCTACCAGGTTTCAGAGTGGGTCCACCTGAGCTCCAGTGGGAGATACTGCAGCTCAGAGAAACTAACAAGGAGATTCCCATGGGTTTTCTTAGTGTTTCTTTTTTTAAGATTTATTTATTTTTAATGGGAAGGCAGATCTAAGCAGAGGAATAGACAGAGAGGAAAATCTTCCATCCAATAATTCACTCCCCAAGTGCCCATAATGGCTTGAAGCTGAGCCAATCCGAACCCAGCAGCCAGTGGATTTTTCAGGGTCTCCACGCGGGTGCAGTGTCCGAAGGCATTGGGCCATCCTCAACTGCTTTCCCAGGCGACAAGCAAGAAGCTGGTTGGGAAGTGGAGCCACCAGGATTAGAACAGGTGTCCATATGGGATCCCAGCGCATGAGAGGTGAGGACTTTGTGCTGGGTCGTTCTTTGTGTCTTTTTACAGAATTTTTCTAGGTGTGAACTCATCTAACGTTTCATGTGGATCCTGATACCTACAAATGAATGCTAACACTGAAGATAGTTGCAATCATGGCATTTCACATCAGTGGTCAGAGCTTCGTGGCAACAAGGTTCAGAAAACAACAGAAAATGGTAGAAATTTGTTTTCCAAAGGCAGCCATGCCCAAAAAGGGGCAGCCCATTTAGTCTCTAGGTATGAAGCCTCTTCTGTTTTATGGTGCATTAATCTACAGTAAATATCTTGTCATTGTTCAGATTCTAACAGTGTCTGAAGGTCATATTGTGGCTCCTAAAAATATATGAATTCCTCTTTTCCTCTTTCCTAAAAAGGTAAATGAAATAATTTTAGACCCAATAAATTGTGTAAGTAATAATGTATGGGAAGATTTCAAAAGTAGGCTCAGAAATTTATAAAATTATTTTTAAGAATAGTACTGCACATTTTCTAATAAGTTATTCTGTAAACTAAAACCTAGTCATGAAATAAAAGTAGATGACATCTTATTCTTGGTATCATTTAGAATTTGTCAAGAGTTGCTAAATGCATTATGACATACACTGCTTGCCCAAAAGGATGATGTTCTCTCCAGGTAAATAAATACAACCTAGGGGGTGACCTGGGTGCCTGCCCCTATGGGATGAGCTGGGCTCTTCTGCCTTGCACAGCAATCTCACTTCCCTTAATGATTTGCATGTCTACTGGGAACAGCTCACTGCCATGCACACTTATGAGCAGGCTGCTCACAGCTTGTGCAGGAGTCAGTGCCAGTCAAGACACAGCATGGACATGAGGGTGCCTGCTCAGCTCCTGGGGCTCCTGCTGCTCTGGTTCCCAGGTGAGGAAGCACAGCACCATGATGCGAAATAACCCAGTGTGATCAGTGTTGACTGAATCTTCTTATCTCCTCTATTTGGACATGCAGATGAGAGTGGATGTTTGTGTTTGTGTTTCTCTTCTCAGGTGACAGATGTTCCGGCCAAGTGACCCAGAGTCCATCCGTGGTGTCTGCACCTGTGGGAGGCACAGTCACCATCAATTGCCAGTCAAGTCAGAGTGTTTACGAGAACAATTATCTAGACTGGTTTCAGCAGAAACCAGGGCAACGTCCAAAGCTCCTGATCTATGAGGCATCCAAATTAGCATCTGGGGTCCCCTCGAGGTTCAAGGGCAGTGGCTCTGGGACATCATTCACTCTCACCATCAGTGGGGTGCAGGCTGACAATGCAGGAACCTACTACTGTCAAGGAGCTTATGGTACTAGTGGTAGTTACACTCACACAGTGATACAAGCCTGAACAAAACCTCCCAGGAGAGCAGAAGTGTGAGTCTTGGCTTCCCCAGCTGCTCCTCCTGGGGCCTCTATATGCTAACAGCCATTCTCTGATGTTGTAATTCTTCCATGGTCTCTGGAAGGTCATTAGAAAACCATTGGACTCCCTTGTAGTGTCCCTCATTCCTTTTTCTTGGCACCTGCATCTCAGATATGTTCATGATTTTATTGATTTAAAGAGAAGAAGTGATTATGCCAGAGTACTCAATGTTACATTATGCCTTTTATTCATACAGTAAAGGCAATTATTATGGTTCTTTCAAGCAGAAACATTAAATAGTGCTCATTATAATCCAAATTATACTTTCAATTACAAGGAATGTGGGGATCAGAGATGGTAATCTTAGAAACATGGTATTGTGTGTTCTCCCTGAATCCAATGCCTCTCTGAGGGAAAGAACAGGGTCCTGACTCTGTGGTCCTCATCCTTGGAACTGATGCTCTCAGCTGCCTGCAGCCTCACAGCTGGTTCCACAGTCCTTCATTGCTGGGTCGGCCTACAGATTCAGATGGATGGTTCAGAATCTGTCTTCTGACATTCAAAACTCAGGACACTTGTGTTCATTGCTAGGGAGTGGAATTTTAACTCAGGTGAATACATGTTTAAATATTTTCTTCCAGATGTCCATGTTCACTCCATATTTGAGGCTGACCCTGCATGCAGGGCAAGAGAAAGCCATGGTAATGTGAACTCCAGGAATCACACTGACCTGATTGACTCCATATTGATGCAGGTCTTTATCCCACCAGCCTTCACTGCAATGTAACCTGCCACATGCAAGTGTCGAAAACTCTCACAGACAACAAGTGAGAACACTTCAGATTCTGGGGAGAAAAGTATCCCATATCCTTGACCCTTTCTTAGTCTGCTCTGTCCCGTCTCATCCCTCAGAGGTGTCCTCACACATTCTCTGCAATCTGATTTTCTCCTCTTATGGAATCAGCACCTCTTCCTCCATGCACACTCTTTTAAAGCTGAGCCCTGAGCATTCACACATAAGGTTGACAAGAGGTCACTAGGATAATTCACTGAAGAGATTTCCCGCTAAGAGGAATTTGTGCTCCCACCTTAGCATCAACTATTGACTAATTCTGCCAAACTGACAAAAAAATGAGAACAAAGTGACATTTCAAGTTCTCAGAGGTCAGCCAATTATAGGGGATGGGAGTGGGTTAAATTAAATACTTGTGTTAGCTCAAATATTATTTATAAATTGTTGCACTGTTTATGATGTGAAATTCCACATTTATGCCATCACCGCATTTTAGGCAATCACAGGCCTCACTGAGATGGAACCCAGGAGGCAGCAGGGCTATGCTCCTTCTGGCAACTCCAGAGGGGAGGATCCAAGGCCTTGTTCTTGCATCTTCAGGTTGCCCCATGTGTCCTGCCATGTGGTCTCTCCTTCCTCTCACAGGAACAAGCTTCTCCACTGTCATACATCCTCTCTGACCTAGATTACTTTTCCATTGTAAAGAGTATTATATTTCAGTATATTATCAGTCAAACAATTTATAATATGTTCCAGAGGAAGATGCTCCTTCAATAAAAGATAGGAGGACAGAAGAATAAGAGAAGGAAAAGCACTTGCAAACTCAGTGCTGAGGATTAAATGTGGTGATGTACCCAGAGAGAGAGAGAGAGAGAGAGAAGCAGGTGAGTCAGCCAAGGAAGGAAACGGGAAGGTTCAGTGTCAGCAGGCACATGGGAGAGGCAGCTGCTCCATCCCTGAATTCTCTTCTGCAATAGGCAGGTGAGGCTGTCTCCTGGTCAGGGCTTAAGCCCATCTTACGGACAATAGAGACCCTGAGAGGCCAAGAAAGCTCTGAATGAAGATGGAAAGGCTCATGACAGATCATTACATGGTCTTTTTGGATTGGCTTCCTTGTGCAATGACCCAGTCTGGATGCTGTACTCAGTCTTCCCTGGTTACTAGAACATACTCCACAGTGAAGCAGGAGACAGTGTCTGTTCTCCCAATGAGGGAGGGACAGAGCAGGGCAGGAAGGAAGCAGCTGGGAGAGCAGGAGCTCACTCCCCTGTGGCCCTGGGGAGAAGGTTTGTGTAGGAGCCTGAATCTCTGTGAGAGGACTGCTCCCATGCTGCCCACAGGAGTAATCTCCGACATCCTCAGGCAGAGGGAAGGCTGCTGATGGTGAGGGTGAAATCTGTCCCCGACCTGTTGCCACTGAATCTGTCAGCGACCACAGAGGCTCAGGTGGAGCTCAGTCATCATTCCCACCTTACCTCCCTCCCACCAGCTCTCCCTCTTCTGTTCATTTCCTTTCAATCTTTATAATGACATCTTAGTTTACTTCATATTCACAAGCTTATCCCTCCTCTGGATAAAAATAAAAACTCAGGAAGTAGAAAGGAGAGAAACCACGGTCCTGCAGGAGGGTAGACCAGGGCTATTGAGTGTTCTCAAGTCCTCCCAAATTCCCCATCACTACCAAATTAACGGTCCATGGCGCCCCCTCGCGGTTGTAGGGAAGATTGTGGCCACTTTCAATCTGGTAGAGCAGGTCTGCATGCCATCCACAATCAGATACAACATTGTCACAGAATTGCTCCAATAACAGTGTCATCGATTGCACCCAAGCAGCAGTCTCTTGCAGTGTCTTGAACAATTAAAGAGAACCTTTTGTCTCATACATCTATTTAAGTGGACGGCAGAGACAATAAACTGGCAAGCAATGTTCTGCCTCAGTGGTCACTCTGCTCTGCCTGAGGGTCCTCCTATGAGGAATACCAATGCTTGGTCCAGTGGAGAAGAGGGTGTCCAGGTGCACTTAGGGCATCCTCCTGTGGCAGGTTGGACAGGGGCAGAGGCAGGAGGATTGGACCCGTGCGGTCCAACCACTGTGCTACCTGAAAAAGTGAACTAAGGTGCACTTTCATTAAAGGTCTGACATCCAAGTTGCCCTCTCATTGAGTAAAAAATGCACCCTGTTAGGACTGTGGGGTAGGGGTGATGCAATGGGATAGTGTCAATCTGCTTTCTCAGGCAGTGTTTTGTTTGCACAGGCAGTGAGGCTGTGTTCGTCCTGATTCCCACACCCAGTGAGCCAACAGCCTCAGCATTTCCATAAGAGTACACCTACTTTATTTACCACCACAGCTTCTCTACAGCAGTTAGGGCTTCCACCCTCATCTTCTTATCTGTATCTGTCCTCACCTTGACTGGACTCTCTGTGTCCTAAAACCAGTGGAATTGAAAGAGAGTTGGTGATGGTACAGCAGACTTGTTCAGAAACAATGGTGGATTCATGTGTTGAGGCAGCCATCAGTCTATATAGAGCTGTTCTGAAGGCATGGCTAGGGCTGCCAGGTGATAGAGAGCATCATCCCTAAGCTGGGATTCCAGGGACTATCTGACACGACATGTGTGATGGGAAGATGAGCTGAAAAGGTGACTCACACTCATTTAGGGAGTGAGAAAATGCTTGACTGTGCCTGGCCTTGAAGGAAGGAGGGGACAGAGCACTAAGTAACTCAGCTTACACAGATGTTCCAATAGATACTGCTCCTCCTTATAAGTCCTATTTTCTCACCTCATGTTTCCTATTTATTGCTCTCATTCTATATACCTGGAACATTCAGGAATCAGAACAAAGTAGAAGCCTCCCTGGTCTCAAAAACAGCCATGGAACCCACACTGAGGTTCTTGTCTTCTTTTTGGCAGACTCTGGGGTTGTGCAAACCCTGGGAACCTGCATAGGTTGGATAGTGGCAACAAAGCAAGTCCTGAGCCATGGCAGGAGTTATGGGGCAATTCACAGCAAGAACACAAGAATGAGGCCTTATGGACCCCAAGGACAGATGACCCAAGGGACAGACGGTGGCTTCATGGCCTCATTCTAGTGAAGAAGAGTATGTAGGTAGAGCAAAATCAGGATTTGAGATACAGAGGTGCAAATCTGTTTTCAAATCTGTTGGAATAAAAGATCATTCTCTGTTTCACAGTCAATAGTGTGACAAAGTGGAAACTCATGTGGAGGGAGAACAGGTGAGAGCTTGGACCTCCACCTTGACTCTAAAAGAATAGCAGAGGAATGTGGCACGTTCAGTGCATCATGTGGCTCTGCATCAAGCAGCAGGCAGAAAGACAAAATGGGCTGGATTTAAGATCTGGATCAGCATGAAGACTGGCATCAATTCATCCTGCTTTTGTCTGGTGACAAATTCTGTAGAAAATGATGTCAAACATGGATCTAACATGGCCATGTGGACGGACAATATTTAAGGATATATTGCACCAACAGAAAATCCCAGGTCTCTATTCTTACTCATCATGAGACTTGAGGCACAAACTCCACGTGCTCAGAGATGTGTCAGCTGAAGAAATTGCTGTACCATTCCTCTGCACTTGCAGGCAGACCAGAGATGAAGCTGAGGACTGGGGAACCATGTGTGAGTGCTGCTGGCAATACTGAGGACATCAGCTAGGAGGCTGAGGACCACAGGGATCAGAGCCTGCTCCTTCTGTGAGAGAAGTGCACCAGATTCAGGAAAAGCAAGGAGTCCCACATTTCTACAATCATCAGCTCTTTCCACAACATTCATAAGATATAAAAGGGTACCCTAATTTCCAAAAATATGCCTTAAGCTATTTCTGATTGGAACATCTGGAATGCTGACGTTTTACCCTACAGATCCAAAGGGATGCTGTCACATAAGTGAAGGATTCAAACATACCTATTTCTTTCCTTTAAATCAGTAACACAAAGTCATGTCTGCTCTGCAGGTTCCAAAGATGAGGAGTGGGTTTGTTAAGGAGATGCTGCATCTGTCAGCACTGACATGTTTTATTAGCTAAGTGATTTGTCTCCCCCTTCAAATGCTCTGCCTCTGCCTTCCTTCAAGGCCAGGCACAGTCAGGAATTTTCTCCCTGTCTATATGAGGAGTGTGGGTCTCCCCTACCCAAGCTCTGCTCCTACCACACATTCCATGTCAGAAGCTCTCTGGAGCTTCAGCTTGTTCCTGACATTCTCCGTCCTTTCCTAGCCCTAGCCATGCCTTCAGAACAGCTCTGTCCATACTGGGTGCTCCCTCATATCCCTGAATCCACTGTGCTTTCTGAACATGCCTATTGTGCCATCACCAAATCTCTTTCACTTCCTCTGCTCGCAGTGGCTGCTTTTAGGATGAAAAGGACTTAATCAAGGTGAAGACAGAAGCAATCAGGAACATGGCTCCAGAAGAGCACTGCACACGGTATGTGAGCTCCACTGGGATGAAGCATTCATGGGGGGAATGCTGAGGCTGTTGGCTCACTGGGCATGTCCCTAAGTGTTAGAAGCAGGAGTGAAGACACGGTAGCAGGATCCTTCTAAACAGGAGTCAGAGCCTGGGCAGAATGAGTAGGACACTCACCCAGAGGACCCAGCTTTCCAAGGATGTGATATCAGAGAGGGGCAGGCTGTGAATGCAGGTAACACAGAGAGTTGTCTGCAAGGCAAGTATACAAGATCATGACAACCACAAACTGGGTCCAACAGGGGATTCATCAAGTAAGTACATTTATTAGTGGTAAGCAGAGATAGAATATTCATATCCAGAAAAAGACATTGCATTATGAAATATTCATAAAGTGATAATAAATAATTTTTCTAAAACATTGTAAAATACACAAAACAAAAATTCTACAGAGGAGAGTTATGGCAGACACAGCCTCACTCCATCCACTGAAGGGGCAGATTGATAGACATCGTGCACCACCTGACAGAGTGCAGGGAGAGGAACAGAGCACCGTTTCATATATTAATGCTCAAAGGAATGAATTCTGTTTGCACAACATTAACATCTTAGTGTTGTAGTCCCAGCTTTGCTACCAAATAGGAGACAAATGGATATTGACCAATGTTGAGGTGCAGTGGGTTAATCTACTGGAAACATCAGTATCTCATATCAACCAGGGAATTGGTTGAGTCTCAAATGCTCCTTGTCTGATCTCGGTTCTCACTCACATGGCTAGAGCAGCAGGTGGTTGCCCGCATATTTGGGTCCCTGTCACACACTTGGGGGTCTGAGTTGGATCCAATAGGTGTATGTCCTGGTGCAGCACATCTGTCATCAACATCTGGGAAATAATCAACATATGGTTTCATGTGAACCAACATGAGAAATTTTTAAAGCTTTTTCTTCTCTCAAAGAATAGGTTGGATGTCTGACCATTCATAAGCCTGCATCACAGTTCATTTTTGCAGGAAGCACAGGAGTGGGACAGCACCAATCCATCCCTTCTGCCTCTGCCCCGTCCAACCTGCTACAGGAGGGTGAACTATATACCCTGGACTCCCTCTGCCCCACTTGCCCCAAGCCATGGCATTGCCCAGAGGAGGATCCCAGAGCAGAGTGGGCAGAGTGGCAAAACATATTTGTTCTGACCAGTAAAGTGGAAGATGTATCAGATATAGGCTTCTGTTTGATTTCTTTATTACAAAGAGACTGTGATGCTGATATTTTACTACAAGCAATGATACTGTTTTTGGTGTAAGCTTATGAGAATATTCTGATTTTTGATGACCTGTTTTACCAGATTCAAAGTGGACACGATATCCCCCATTACCACCAGGGGGGAGCCATGCTTCAGGTCTGGTTAATAACAGGGGATTTCCCCCTGAAGAACAGTGGCTTTTCACCTTTCTAATTGTTAAACATTTTTATTTGGAGGTGTTACAAGCTGCAAATATGGAGTACTTTCAATATATATCATTATAACAATTAAATGGAAAATATGAGAAAGAGAGTTGTTGGGAAGCAGGAGTGTATATTGGAAAGAACAATCATACTCCTAAAAGTGTGTATAAACAATATGTAATACCTAATGGCTTTGTAAAAATATATTTTAAAATAAAAATTATCTTTGGGTACAGTACTATAGCCTAGTGGCTAAAGACCTCGTCTGGCACGCACAATTCTTTAAGAACATATGCAGATTCTTTGCTAACAAATATATATTCTATATAAAGAAACAAACTTGTGAAGTGCAAGTGGATGATACCATCCTGTCCTTTGGTTTGTTGGAGTTTGTCAACTGTACCTACTGCTATGTCACATAACATGTATCAGTAAAGATCATGTTCTCTGCAGGTAGATTACTGTAGAGCAGGAACTGACCTGAATGTCTGGAGACACTTTGCTTACTATCAGTTATGAGATGAACTGGACTCTTCTGGTTGGTACAAGAATATCATTTCCTCTGGTGCTGATTTGCATGTCCCCTTGGCACAGCCCACTGCCCTGCATACTTATGAGCAGGTGCTCACAGTCTGTGCAGGAGTCAGTGGCAGTCAGGACACAGCATGAACATGAGGGCTCCTGCTCAGCTCCTGGGCCTCCTGCTGCTCTGGTTCCCAGGTGAGGAAGGACAACAGCAGTAACTGACTCACCAATGTGGTCAGTTCTTTCTGAAGTTTTTCTCTCGTTAACATGATGATGAGAGTGGATGTTTGTGTTTGTGTTTCTCTTCTCAGGTGCCAGCTGTGCTGTTCAGATCACCCAGTCACCATCCGTGGTGTCTGCACCTGTGGGAGGCACAGTCACCATCAACTGCCAGTCAAGTCAGAGTGTTTACGAGAACAAGTATCTATCCTGGTTTCAGCAGAAGCCAGGGCAACGTCCAAAGCTCCTGATCTATCATGCATCTAGTTTAGCCTCTGGGGTCCCCTCGAGGTTCAAGGGCAGTGGATCTGGGAAATCATTCACTCTCACCATCAGCCCGGTGCAGGCTGACGATGCAGGAACCTACTACTGTGCTGGAGAGTATGATGATATCAGTGATACCACAGTGATACAAGCCTGAACAAAAACCTCCCAGGAAAGCAGAAGTGCTAGTGTGGCTCCCTCAGCTGCTCCTCCTGGGGCCTCTTCTGCTGACAGATGTTACATGCAGGCCTTCTTTGATGGTCAGTGGAGGGTAGTTAGAAAGGCCCCTACGCTCCCTTGTTCCCTCCCTCTCATTCTTCCTACTTGACACTTGCAACATGTCCATATTTCTACCAGTTAAAGGAAAGATGTGATTTTGTCTGAGTTCTCCAATTTGCAGCATTCTTTGGACTCATACAGCAACAAAGCAAGATTATGTATTTTTTAGGCAGAAATATGAAACAGAATTTATTATATTCCAAGTTGTACTTTAATGTTCTAGGTCTGTGTGGATCAGTGATTGTGGAAACAGGAGATTCTGAGGTGTCCCTGAATCCAACGCCGTTCTGGAACAGAAGGAACAGGATGCTGAGCCTGTGGTCCTCAGCCCTGGAGCTGATGCTCTCAGCTGCCTGCAGCCTGACAGGTGGTTCCCCAGTGCTCCATCCCTTGGTCTCCAGTGGGTGCAAGTTGATGTTGCAGATTTTGTCTTCCTACAATCAAATATCAGGGCATAGGGGTTGTTTCCCACAAGACACTCATTGAGCTCTTGTAGAGAACTGGCATTTGAACCCTGGCTAGTGTATGTTTGAACGTATCCCTCCATATGCCCATGTTCACTCCATATTTGAAGCTGCAACTAGAGACAGGGCGCCAAAAAAAAAAAAAAAAACCAAGGTGATGAGAAGTCTTGCTTTATGCTGACCTGGGTGATGATTTTTTATTGATCCAGGTCATTTTTTTTTCTTTACAGATTTTTTTAATTGAAAAGTCAGATATCAAGAGAGGAAGAGACAGAGAGGAAGGTCTTCCATCCAGTGATTCATTCTCAAGTGGCCATAATGGCCAGAGCTGCACCAATCTGAAGCCAGGACCATGAAGCATCCCTCTGGATCACATGCAGGTGCTGTCCCAGGCTTTGGGCTGTCCTTGACTGCTTTCCCAGGCCACAAACTGAGAGCTGGATGGGAAGCAGGGTCTCTGGGATTAGAACAGGTATCCATATGTGATTCTGGTACCTGCAAGGCAAGGACTTTAGCCACAGGCTACCATGCCAGGCCCTGCTACAGGTTTTTAAGCCTAAGCTCTCTGCTTTTGTTCCAGCCACATACAACTGTCTAAAAAGCCTTCACAGACCACAGGTGATTATTCCATTAAGATCTGCAGAGATGGAAGTATCTCGCATCCATCCCCTTTCCTCATCTGTTCATTCCCTTCTCATCCATTGGACTCATCCCTGTCCTCTCACATTCTCTGTCATCTTATTTTCTCCTCCTCATATGGAAGCAGAGAAGCCAAAATAACAGAACCTCTTCCTCCACACACACTCTTTGAAAGCTTAGTCCTAGGCTTTCACACACCAGGATTGACAAGACGTCACTGAGATCATTCACTGAAGAGATTTTCCCTCTAAGAGGAATTTGTGCTCCCACCTTACGATCAACTATGGTCTAATTCTGCCAAAATGACACCAAATGAGAACAAAGTGACATCTGAGGATATCAGAGATCAGAAAATTAATGTGGGAGATAAAAAGTATGATCTGCATTTATGTTAACTAGATAATAATTATTATTTATAAATTGTTTCACTGCTCATGGTGTGAAGCTACACCTTTATATCAAATTTTACACTGTGCTGTCTTGTACAATTGCAGATTGATGGACGTATGACCATTTATGAAGGTCTATGCTATTGTAATAATACAGGGGAAATCAGTGAGGGAGGGAGATTGCCAAAGGGGAAAGCAGAAATCCAAGAGCCTGTGGAATTGTGTCACAAAAAATAACTGTTAAGCTTGTTCACTTTTCAAAGTCCTTCTGACATTTAAAATAACATTAAAATGATCTAGAATTTAAGAAGTTTTGTTTTGTGGTGTTATGTACCTGCTTTGGACTCTCTTCATTCCCATCACTGCCTTTCATGTGCATTTTAATCCAGATACCTAAAAATGAATGCAAACACTGAAGATAATTGTATTCATGGCATTTCACAGCAGCAGTCAGAGGTTCATGGTGACAAGGTTCAGAAAACAACAGGTAATGCAGAAATTATTTTTACAAAAGCACTCATGTCAAGAAAGGGGTAGTCAGTTTAGTCTCTGGGCATAAGAGCCCTCTCCAATATTATGCTACATGTATGTATAATAAATGTCTTCCCATTTTAAAAAAGGAAAATGAGCAATAAGAACATGCGAGTTGTATTCCTGCCCACAAATCTGAAACAAGTTATTAAAACAGATTAGGAATTGAGAGACCTGGTGCAGTAGGCAGAAAGAGAATGGACTGGATTTAAGATCATGATCAGCATGAAGACACCAGTGGCAGCAGAAACTGGCTTCAATTCATCCTGGTTTTGTCTGGTGACAAGTACTGTGGAAAATTATGTCAAACATAGACTGAACATAGCCATGTGGATGGAAAATATTTAAGGATATATTGCACCAGCATAAAATTCAAAGTCTCCATACTTGCTCATCATGAAATTTGGGGCAAAAAAATCCACGTGCTCTGACAAATGATGTGACATTATAGAGCAGCAGGCTGCAGGTGTGGGAGGAACAGGTAGTTGTCTTCAAGGGCAATATGAGATCATGACAACCACAAACTGGTTCATACGGGAGATTCAACCAAAGAAAGTGCTTTCATTAGTGATAAGGATAGAATATTCACGTCCAGAGAAAGACATTGCAGAAAAGTAAAGAAGAGTTTTTCAACAAATTTTTATTTTTGGAAAAGACTTAACGCTACAATTTCAGGGCCCGGCAGCATGGTCTAGTGGCTAATGTCCTCATCTTGAATGCGCCAGGATCCCATATGGGCGCTGGTTTAAATCCCAGCAGCTCCACTTCCCATTCAGCTCCCTGCTTGTGGCCTGGAAAGCAGTTGAGGACGGCCCAAAGCTTTGTGACCCTGCACCCATGTGGGAGACCTGAAAGAAGTTGCTGTATCCTGGCTTCGGATTGGCTCAGCTACAGCCACTGCACTCACTTAGGGAGTGAATCACCGGATGGAAGATCTTTCTCTCTGTCTCTCCTCCTTCCTGTATATCTGATTTTCCAATACAGATAAAATAAATCATTACAAAAAGCTGTATTTTCAGACTCCTGCGTTGGGATTGAGATATAAATGTGTGGCTCTGTATGTGGATGGATACCTCAGTAGATCACTGTCTCTACAGCCTAATGACCACACCACACCAGGCAAAAATAAGATCCTAGCATCCAAATCTTGTTGTCTCCATACAATTCTATCATTCTTCATTTAAAGGACACAACAACTCTTGGAGAAACACCTATTTTGGGGACAGAAAAATCTTTAGGAGAAACCTGAACGAAATAAATATTGATGGAGTCTTGGATGAAGAAAATAAAGCCCTTTTGAATGGATTCTCAACTAGTTCAATGTGGGGCATTTCAGTATAAATGAATTAATGATAGCAACATAGTCCATTAAAGAAAATATGAACCTGTGATAAATACTGATATTTAAATGACAAATGAAATATTCATGAGTAATAATAAATAACTACTGCTCACAAATATAATAAGTTACACAAAGGAAGAGTGTCTACAGAGGAGAGTTATGGAAGATATTGCCTCACTCCATTGCCTGAAGGGGCAGATGGACAGGCATCATGCACCACCTGACAGAGTGCAGGGAGAGGAACAGAGCACCGTTTCATATACTACCTGCTCGAAGGGCTGAATTCTCTCTGCACAGCAGTAACATCTTAGTGCTATAGCCCCAGCTTTGCTACCAAATAGGAGACAAATGGATATTGACCAATGTTGAGGTGCAGTGGATTAATCTACTGGAAACATCAGTATCTCATATCAACCAGGGAATTAGTTGAGTCCCAAATGCTCCATGTCTGATTTCGGTCCTCACTCACATGGCTAGAGCAGCAGGTGGTTGCCCGCATATTTGGGTCCCTGTTACACACTTGGGGGTCTGAGTTGGATCCAGGAGGTGTATGTCCTGGTGCAGCACATCTGTCATCAACATCTGGGAAATAATCAACATATGGTTTCATGTGAACAAGCATTAGAAATTTTAGGAGCTTTTTCCTCCATCTTAGGACAATTCAGATGTCTGACCATGGATAAGCCTGCATCACAGTTCATATTTGCAGGAAGCACAGGAGTGGGACAGCACCAATCCATCCCTTCTGCCTCTGCCCCGTCCAACCTGCCACGCAAGGATGCACAAATTGTAGCTGGACACCCTCTGCCCCACTTGCCCTGAGACATGGCATTGCCCAGAGGAGGATCTCAGAGCAGAGTGGGCAGAGTGGCAGAACATATTTGTTCTGACCAGTAAAGTGGAAGATGTATCAGATAAACACTTCTGTTTGATTTCTTTATGACTAAGAAAGACTATGATTCTGGAATTTTGCTAAAAACTATGACACTGTCATTGGTGTAAGCTTATGAGAATATTCTGATTTTTGATGATTTGCTCCACCAAATTGAGCAGCAGACACGACTTCCCCCATTACCTCCAGGGGAAGCCATGCTTCAGGTCCAGTTAGTGACAGGGGATTTTCCACTGAAGAACAGTAAATTTTAACCTTCCTACTTATTGAACATTTTTATTTGGAGGAGGAACAAGTTGTGAATATAAACACTTACAATATATATCATTATAACAATTAAATGGAAAATATGAGAGAGTTGTTGGGAAGCAGGACTGTATATTGGAAAGAACAATCATACTTCTAAAAGTGTGTATAAGCAATACATAACATGTGATGGCTTTGTATAAATGTATTTTGAATCAAAAATTATCCTTGTGTACATCACTATAGCCTAGTGGCTAAAGACTTCACTTTGCGTGCACCATTCTTTAAAAACATATGCACATTCTTTACCAAGAAATCATCTCCTATATAAAGAACCAAAATTGTAAACCACAAATGGATGATACCATCCTGTCCTTTGGTTTACTGCAGTTTGTCAAGTGAGCCTAATACTTTGTCATTGTCATGTAACATGTTTCAGAAAGGATCATGTTCTCTGCAGGTAAATTACTGTAGAGCAGGGTTGACCTGAATGTCTGGAGACTTTCCCTGTGCTCAGTAATGAGATGAGCTGGGCTCTTCTGTTTTGCACAGCAATCTCACTTCTCCTGCTGATTTTCATGTCCCCTTGGCACAGCCCACTGCCCTGCATACTTATGAGCAGGTGCTCACAGTCTGTGCAGGAGTCAGTGCCAATCAAGACACAGCATGGACATGAGGGCTCCTGCTCAGCTCCTGGGCCTCCTGCTGCTCTGGCTCCCAGGTGAGGAAGGACAACAGCAGAAACTGACTCACCAATGTGGTCAGTTCTTTCTGAAGTTTTTCTCTCGTTAACATGATGATGAGAGTGGATGTTTGTGTTTGTGTTTCTCTTCTCAGGTGCCAGCTGTGCTGTTCAGATCACCCAGTCACCATCTGTGGTGTCTGCACCTGTGGGAGGCACAGTCACCTTCAATTGCCAGCCAAGTCAAAGTGTTTACAACAACAATTATCTAAACTGGTACCAGCAGAAATCAGGACAGCGACCTAAGCCCTTGATCTATGCTGCATCCAAATTAGAGTCTGGGGTCCCTGACAGGTTCAAGGGCAGTGGATCTGGGAAATCATTCACTCTCACCATCAGCCCGGTGCAGGCTGAGGACGCAGGAACCTACTACTGTTTTGGAGAGTATGATGATGATAATGATACCACAGCAATACAAGCCCTAATAAAAACCTCCCAGGAAAGCAGAAGTGCGAGTTTGGCTCCCTCAGCTGCTCCTCCTGGGGCCTCTATCTGCTGACAGACGTTATTACATGCAGGCCCTCTTTGATGGTCAGTGGAGGATAGTTAGAAATGCGCCTGGGATCGCTTGTACCCTCCCTCTCATTCTTCCTACTTGACACTTGCAACATGTCTCTGGTTCTACCAGTTAAAGGAAAGAAGTGATTGTGTCTGAATTGTCCAAGTTGTAGCATGCTTTGGATTCATAAAGTAATAAGATTATGTATGCTTCAAGCAGAAATATGAAACAGAGTATATTATAATCTAAGTTATACTTCAATCTCTAGGACATGGAGTTCAGAGAGAGTGATTGTAGAAACCTGTGATTTTTTTCTCTCCCTGAATCCTGGCCCAGAAGAACAGGCTGCTGAGTTTGTGGTCTCAGCTCTGAAGTCCAAGTGGCTGCCTGCCACTTCACAGGTCATTCTCCATTCCTTCCTTCCTTGGTCTTCCGGTAGGTCGGAGTTGATGTTGCAGAATTTGTCTTCCTACATTCAAATATCAGGGCATAGGATTTTGTGGGTTTGTTTGTTTGTTTGTTTTTGCCCCAAGACACTCGTTGAGCTCTTGTGGAGATCTGGCATTTTCACCCAGGCTAGTGTCAATATATTCCTCCATATGCCCATGTTCACTCCATGTTTGAGTCTGTAGCTAGAGACAGGACACAAGAAAATCAAGGTGATGAGAAATCCAGCATTCACACTACCTGCATGGTTTCGTGTTGCTCCAGATCAAATTTTAAAAATAATTTATTTTGTTTTTATTGGAAAGTGAAATATAAGGAGAAGAAAGAGACAGAGATGAAGATCTTCCATCTGATGAAAAACTCATCAAGTGGCTACAATGGCCAGAGCTGCACTGATCCAAAGTCAGGAGCCAGGAATTTCCTCCAGATCTCCCACACGGGTGCAGAGTCCCAAAGTTTTGGGCTGTTCTCGATTGCTTTTCCATGCCACGAGCAGGGAACTGGATGGGAAGCTGGGGTGCTGGGATTAAAACCAGTGCCCACATGGAATCTTGATGCCTGCAAGACAAGAACTTTAGCCACTAGGCTACCATGTCAGGCCCTGCTAAAGGTCTTTAATCCTACCTTTTCTGCTTTTATTCTGACCACATACAACTGTCTCAAAACCATCATAGATCCCAGGTGATTTCATTTCAGATTTGCGGGGAAAGGAGTGTCTCACATCCCTGATCCTTTCTTCATCAGTTCTGTCCCTTCTCATCCCTTGCACTCAGCTTTGTTGTCTCACATTCTCTGTAATCTTATTTTCTCCTCTTACTATGGAAACATATAAGCAATCAAATAAGAACCTCTTGCTGAACACACTATCACTGAAATCTGAGCCCCAGGCTTTCACACACCTGAGTTGACAAGAGGTCACTAAGATAATTCACTGAAGAGATTTTCCCGCTAAGAGAAATTTGTGCTCCCACCTTACAATCAACTATTGTCTAATTCTGCCAAACTGACACCAAATGAGATAAAAACCGCAGGGTGGGCAGCAGGAGGTTTATGATGTGTCAGAACACGTGTTCTGGTCACCTGTGTTCATGCCTCCGTAATACCCAAACCTCAATTGTCTCAGGGCTCCATGGCACTGAGGTCATGATTTGAGAGTCATCTTCTGTTTCACTGGGAAGCTGAGGGCAAAGAGGTGCTATACTGGGGTGCAAATCTAGGTCCAAGACTAATTGGAATCCTGGATACTGTTCTGTGTGCATTGGCCCCAGTAGGACAAATAAGAGACCAGGACTGATGCACCAACTAGAAGATGCCCTCACATATGATAGAGAGATGAATAAACATGCTTTTCTCCTTGGCTTTTTCCTCGTCCGCTCTCCATGACAACGTTACATAGGAGTTACGCCTGATATCCATGGACATTATGGTGGGAGCACCATGCTGGTTTTCTTCATCTTTTGCATAAAATTGATCTAGGTGTGGTTTCATCCAAAAGGTCTTCTTGATGTTAATCCAAGCTCCTGCAGTTTAGTACAAATACTAATTGCTGCATTCATCACATTTCACATCAGTAGTCAGAACTTCATCATGGGGAGGGAAGAATGCGGTTGTCCTAATACCCTCTCCCATAAATGATGCGTATATTCCATCTGGAAAGGCATTCCTCTCCTCTTGTATCTGGGTAGGCTCTTGGCTAGCAGGTTCCCTTACAAATCAGATCCCAGGTGGGTCAGGAATTTTTAATCTGGCTCTGCCTTCATGGTCTGGTCACCTGTGCTCATGCCTCATTAATACCCTGGTCTCCATGTTCCTTGGTACTGATGTGGCAGCTTCATTTTCCCATTCTAGTGATGCAGTCTGGGTGATTGGAGCATAGACTGAGTGTGAGATACAAAGGTGCAAGTCTGGGTCCAAGTCTATCGCAATCCAACATAATGTTCTATGTTATTGTCACTAGCATGACACCATGGACACTCCAGGTTAGGGGGCAGACAAGTTCTCACATGCCCAATTTGACCCATAAAGAATAGCAGAGGAAATAGGAACATCTGGCGCATGACTTAGCCCTGCACAAAGCAGCAGGCATCCTCATTAAGTCAGGTGGGTTAGTAAATAGACCTTCCCACTGGGCTACTGCTCAGCTGTTCTCCATGTGCTGTTTCCAGAGATGGTCCACGTGAGTGCACAGTAGTAGATAATCCATGTCATAGAAACTAACCTTGAGACTCTACATGGTTTTTTTTCTTGTCTGTTGCAAAGAATTGTTATAGGTTTGAACTCATCTGATCTCTTGTAGATTCTAATCTAGGTACCTGCCGATGAATGCAAACACTGATCCTAGTTGCATTCTTGGTATCTCACATGAGTAGTCAGAGATTCATGGTGATGAAGTATAGGAAATGAGAGCAAATAACAGAAAATTGTATTGCAGAGGCCCTCATAATGAGAAAGGGGCAGCTCATTTAGTCTCTGGGCATAAAAACTCTAATATATGATGGTAGATTTATCTACAGTAAATTTTCTTCTTATTATTCAGATTCTAACAATGTCTGAGTGTCATTTCATTGTGGCTCCTAAATACATATGAATCCTCATTTCTCTCAACAAAATAGAGTAAATAAAGTAAGTTAAGACAGCAATATATCTTCCCTTGCTGCTGATTTACATGACCGTGGGGCATGGCCCACTGGCCTGCACACTTATGAGCAGGCTGCTCACAGCCTGTGCAGGAGTCAGTGGCAGTCAGGACACAGCATGGACATGAGCACCCCTGCTCAGCTCCTGGGGCTCCTGCTGCTCTGGCTGCTGGGTGAGGAAAGACAACAGCAGGAACTGAATTCAGCTTGTGTGGTTAATGCTGCTGCTGAATCTTCCTGTTTCTTCTGTATGAACATGATGATCAGAGAAGATGTTGGTGTTTTTGTTTGCCTTCTCAGCTTCCAGATGTGCTGTTCAGATGACACAGTCTCCATCTCTGGCGTATGCAACTGTGGGAAACACAGTCAGCATCAATCGCCAGAAGAGTCAGAGTGTTGAGAACAACAATGAATTATCCTGGTATCAGCAGAAACCAGGGCAACGTCCAAAGCTCCTGATCTACAGTGCATCCACTTTAGAGTCTGGGGTCCCTGACAGGTTCAAGGGCAGTGGATCTGGGACATCATTCACTCTCACCATCAACTCGGTGCAGGCTGACGATGCAGGAACCTACTACTGTCAAGGAGCTTATTTTACTGCTGGTAGTTATACACACACAGTGACACAAGCCTAAACAAAAACCTCCCAGGAAAGCAGAAGTGCTAGTGTGGGCTTCCCCAGCTGCTCCTCCTGAGCCTTCTTTCTGCTAACAGCCATTCTCTGATGCATCTCAGAAATGTCCATATTTTACTCATTTAAAGGAACGTAGTGATTATGCCAGAGTACTCAATGTTAATTTATGCCTTTCATTCATATAGTAAAAGGGAATTGGTATGGATCGTTCAAGCAGAAACATTAAACAGAGTTTATTATAATCTAAACTATACTCTCAATTTCTAGGAATGTGGGTATCAGAAGCAGTGATTGTAGAAACATGGGGTTCTGTATTCTCCCTGAATCCAATGGCTCTCTAGCTCAGAAGGAACAGGCTCCTGACTCTGTGGTCCTCATCCCTGGAGCTGATGCTCTCAGCTGCCTGCAGCCTCACAGTTGGTTCCTCAGTCCTTCTTTACTGGGTCTACCTACAGGGTGGTTGAGAATTTGTCTTCTGGGGCCCGGTGCGATGGCTCAGTGGTTAAGGTCCTTGCCTTGCACGCCCGGGATCCCATATGGGCGCCAGTTCTAATCCTGGCGGCCCTGCTTCCCATCCAGCTCTCTGCCTGTGGCCTGGGAAAGCAGTTGAGGACGGCCCAAAGCTTTGGGACCCTGCATCCGCATGGGAGACCTGGAAGAGGCTCCTGGCTTCGGATCCGCATAGCATCGGCCATTGTGTTCACTTGGGGAGTGAATCATCGGATGGAAGATCTTCCTCTCTGTCTCTCCTCTCTGTATATCCGCCTTTCCAATAAAAATAATAATAAAAAATTTTTTTTAAATGAGAATCTGTCTTCTGACATTCAAAACCCAGGTCACGTGGGTTCATTGTTTCATGAATTCATGGTGAGCTAGGAAATGTAATTTTATCTCACGTGAATATTTGTTTAAATATGTTCTTCCACATATCCATGCTTACTCCATATTTGAGGCTGAAACAACAGGCAGGGCAAGAGAAAACCATGGTGTTGTGAAATTCAGGGATCACATTCACCTGCTTGACTCCATGTTGATCCAGGTCTTTGACACAGCCCTCTCTGCAATTTAACCTGCCACATACAACTGTCTCAAAGCTGTCACAGACAACAGGTGATAACACTTCAGGTTTGTGGGGAGAGAAGCATCTCACATCCCTGAACCTTTCTTCATCTGGTCTGTCCCTTCTCTTCCCTCGGATTTTCAGTCCTGTTCTCTCACATTCTCTATGATCCTATTTTCTCTTCCTAATATGGAAGCAGAGACACAAACAAATCAGCACCTCTTCTTCCACTCACTCTCTGATAGCTGAGCCATAGACTTTCACACACCTGGTTGACAAGAGGTCACTAATACCATTCACTGAAGAGATTTTCGCTCTGACAGGAATCTGTGCTCCTACCTTACAATCAACTATGGTCCTATTCTGCCAAACTGACTCCAAATGAGAACAAAGTGAGATTTGATGTTCTCAGAGGTCAGTCAATTTCAGGGGAAGGAAGGGGCAAAATTATCTGTATTTGTATTAGCTGAAAATATTATTTTTAAATTACTATCCTATTTATGATGTCAAATAATACAGTTTGCTGTCATCCCAGTTCAGGAGGTCAGAGCCTCGCTGTGATGAAAAAGAAGGTAGCAGGGCTGTGCTCCTCCTGGCAGCTCCAGAGGGAGAGGATCCAAAGCCATGTTCTTGCAGCCTCAGGACGTTCAATGTATCCTGCATTGTGGCCTCACATTCCTCTCCCTCCAACAGCCATCTCCACTATCACACCTGCTCCGTGAAATAGATTACTTACCTATTTTAAGGAGGATTGTACTATAGTATATTATATTACGGTCAGCCAAATAATTGATGATAATCCCCAGAGAGAGAAAGAGGCTGATTGGGAGAGCAGAGCAGTAAGAGAAGGAAAAGCACTTAAAACACATTGCTAAGGGTTAAACCCGGTAAGGTACCCAGAAGGGTGGGGGAGAGAGAGAGAGAGAGATAGAGAGAGAGAGGCAGGTGAGTCAGGCAAGGAGGGAAGTGGGAAGGTTTAATGTAAGCAGGCACATGGGGGAGGCAGCTGCTCCACCCCTGATTTCATCTCCTAAGAGGCAGCTGAGGCTGTAACCTGGTCAATGCTCAAAGCCCTTCTTACGGACAACTGAGACCCTGAGAGGCCAAGAAAGCTCTGAATGTAGCACAGAAAGGCCCATGACAGATCCTTACATGGTCTTTTTGGATTGGCTTCCTTGTGCAATGACCCAGTCATCCTGTTTCACTCAGACTAGACTTAGTAGTATGAACTCTGTAGTGAAGCAGGAGACAGGGTCTGTTCTCCCAATGAGGGAGGGACAGAGCAGGGCAGGAAGGAAGCAGCTGGGAGAGCAGGAGCTCACTCCCCTGTGGCCCTGGGGAGGAGGTTTGTGTAGGAGCCTGAATCCCTGTGAGAGGACTGCTCCCATGCTGCCCACAGGAGAGAGAGAGAGGCAGGTGAGTCAGGCAAGGAGGGAAGTGGGAAGGTTTAATGTAAGCAGGCACATGGGGGAGGCAGCTGCTCCACCCCTGATTTCATCTCCTAAGAGGCAGCTGAGGCTGTAACCTGGTCAATGCTCAAAGCCCTTCTTACGGACAACTGAGACCCTGAGAGGCCAAGAAAGCTCTGAATGTAGCACAGAAAGGCCCATGACAAATCCTTACATGGTCTTTTTGGATTGGCTTCCTTGTGCAATGACCCAGTCTGGATGCTGTACTCAGTCTTCCCTGGTTACTAGAACATACTCCACAGTGAAGCAGGAGACAGTGTCTGTTCTCCCAATGAGGGAGGGACAGAGCAGGGCAGGAAGGAAGCAGCTGGGAGAGCAGGAGCTCACTCCCCTGTGGCCCTGGGGAGGAGGTTTGTGTAGGAGCCTGAATCCCTGTGAGAGGACTGCTCCCATGCTGCCCACAGGAGTAATCTCCGACATCCTCAGGCAGCAGGCTGCTGATGGTGAGGGTGAAATCTGTCCCCGACCTGTTGCCACTGAATCTGTCAGCGACCACAGAGGCTCGGGTTGAGCTCAGTCATCCTTCCCACCTTACCTCCCTCCCACCAGCTCTCCCTCTTCTGTTCATTTCCTTTCAATCTTTATAATGACATTTTAGTTTACTTCATATTCACAAGCTTATCCCTCCTCTAGATAAAAATAAAAACTCAGGAAGTAGAAAGGAGAGAAACCACGGTCCTGCAGGAGGGTAGACCAGGGCTATTGAGTGTTCTCAAGTCCTCCCAAATTCCCCATCACTACCAAATTAACGGTCCATGGCGCCCCCTCGCGGTTGTAGGGAAGATTGTGGCCACTTTCAATCTGGTAGAGCAGGTCTGCATGCCATCCACAATCAGATACAACATTGTCACAGAATTGCTCCAATAACAGTGTCATCGATTGCACCCAAGCAGCAGTCTCTTGCAGTGTCTTGAACAATTACAGAGAACCTTTTGTCTCATACATCTATTCAAGTGGACGGCAGAGATAATAAACTGGCAAGCAATGTTCTGCCTCAGTGGTCACTCTGCTTTGCCTGAGGGTCCTCCTATGAGGAATACCAATGTTTGAGCCAGTGGAGAAGAGGGCGTCCAGGTGCACTTAGGGCATCCTCCTGTGGCAGGTTGGACAGGGGCAGAGGCAGGAGGAATGGACCCATGCAGTCCAACCACTGTGCTACCTGAAAAAGTGAACTAAGGTGCACTTTCATTAAAGGTCTGACATCCAAGTTGCCCTCTCATTGAGTAAAAAATGCACCCTGTTAGGACTGTGGGGTAGGGGTGATGCAATGGGATAGTGTCAATCTGCTTTCTCAGGCAGTGTTTTGTTTGCACAGGCAGTGAGGCTGTGTTCGTCCTGATTCCCACACCCAGTGAGCCAACAGCCTCAGCATTTCCATAAGAGTACACCTACTTTATTTACCACCACAGCTTCTCTACAGCAGTTAGGGCTTCCACCCTCATCTTCTTATCTGTATCTGTCCTCACCTTGACTGGACTCTCTGTGTCCTAAAACCAGTGGAATTGAAAGAGAGTTGGTGATGGTACAGCAGACTTGTTCAGAAACAATGGTGGATTCATGTGTTGAGGCAGCCATCAGTCTATATAGAGCTGTTCTGAAGGCATGGCTAGGGCTGCCAGGTGATAGAGAGCATCATCCCTAAGCTGGGATTCCAGGGACTATCTGACACGACATGTGTGATGGGAAGATGAGCTGAAAAGGTGACTCACACTCATTTAGGGAGTGAGAAAATGCTTGACTGTGCCTGGCCTTGAAGGAAGGAGGGGACAGAGCACTAAGTAACTCAGCTTACACAGATGTTCCAATAGATACTGCTCCTCCTTATAAGTCCTATTTTCTCACCTCATGTTTCCTATTTATTGCTCTCATTCTATATACCTGGAACATTCAGGAATCAGAACAAAGTAGAAGCCTCCCTGGTCTCAAAAACAGCCATGGAACCCACACTGAGGTTCTTGTCTTCTTTTTGGCAGACTCTGGGGTTGTGCAAACCCTGGGAACCTGCATAGGTTGGATAGTGGCAACAAAGCAAGTCCTGAGCCATGGCAGGAGTTATGGGGCAATTCACAGCAAGAACACAAGAATGAGGCCTTATGGACCCCAAGGACAGATGACCCAAGGGACAGACGGTGGCTTCATGGCCTCATTCTAGTGAAGAAGAGTATGTAGGTAGAGCAAAATCAGGATTTGAGATACAGAGGTGCAAATCTGTTTTCAAATCTGTTGGAATAAAAGATCATTCTCTGTTTCACAGTCAATAGTGTGACAAAGTGGAAACTCATGTGGAGGGAGAACAGGTGAGAGCTTGGACCTCCACCTTGACTCTAAAAGAATAGCAGAGGAATGTGGCACGTTCAGTGCATCATGTGGCTCTGCATCAAGCAGCAGGCAGAAAGACAAAATGGGCTGGATTTAAGATCTGGATCAGCATGAAGACTGGCATCAATTCATCCTGCTTTTGTCTGGTGACAAATTCTGTAGAAAATGATGTCAAACATGGATCTAACATGGCCATGTGGACGGACAATATTTAAGGATATATTGCACCAACAGAAAATCCCAGGTCTCCATTCTTACTCATCATGAGACTTGAGGCACAAACTCCACGTGCTCAGAGATGTGTCAGCTGAAGAAATTGCTGTACCATTCCTCTGCACTTGCAGGCAGACCAGAGATGAAGCTGAGGACTGGGGAACCATGTGTGAGTGCTGCTGGCAACACTGAGGACATCAGCTAGGAGGCTGAGGACCACAGGGATCAGAGCCTGCTCCTTCTGTGAGAGAAGTGCACCAGATTTTGGAAAAGCAAGGAGTCCCACATTTCCACAATCATCATCTCTTTCCACAACATTCATAGGATATAAAAGGGTACCCTAATTTCCAAAAATATGCCTTAAGCTATTTCTGATTGGAACATCTGGAATGCTGACTTTTTGCCCTTCAGATCCAAAGGGATGCTGTCACATAAGTGAAGGATTCAAACATACCTATTTCTTTCCTTTAAATCAGTGACACAAAGTCATGTCTGCTCTGCAGGTTCCAAAGATGAGGAGTGGGTTTGTTAAGGAGATGCTGCATCTGTCAGCACTGACATGTTTTATTAGCTAAGTGATTTGTCTCCCCCTTCAAATGCTCTGCCTCTGCCTTCCTTCAAGGCCAGGCACAGTCAGGAATTTTCTCCCTGTCTATATGAGGAGTGTGGGTCTCCCCTACCTCAGCTCTGCTTATGACCACACATTCCATGTCAGAAGCTCCCTGGAGCTTCAGCTTGTTCCTGACACTCTCTGTCCTTTCCTAGCCCTAGCCATGCCTTCAAAACAGCTCTGTCCATACTGTATGTTCCTTCATATCCCTGAATCCACTGTGGTTTCTGAACATGCCTACTGTGCCATCACCACATCTCTTTCACTTCCTCTGCTCACAGTGGCTGCTTTTAGGATGAAAAGGACTTAATCAAGGTGAAGAGAGAAGTAGTCCCAGACATGGCTGAAAGAGCACTGCACACAGCATGTGAGCTCCACTGGGATGAAGCATTCATGTGGGGATTCTGAAGCTGTTGGCTCACTGGGCATGTCCCTAAGTGTTAGAAGCAGGAGTGAAGACACGGTAGCAGGATCCTTCTAAACAGGAGTCAGAGCCTGGGCAGAGTGAGTAGGACACTCACCCAGAGGACCCAGCTTTCCAAGGATGTGATATCAGAGAGGGGCAGGCTGTGGATGCAGGTAACACTGGGGGTTGTCTGCAAGGCAAGTATACAAGATCATGACAACCACAAACTGGGTCCAACAGGGGATTCATCAAGTAAGCACATTTATTAGTGGTAAGCAGAGATAGAATATTCATATCCAGAAAAAGACATTGCATTATGAAATATTCATAAAGTGATAATAAATATTTTTTCTAAAATATTATAAAATACACAAAACAAAAATTCTACAGAGGAGAGTTATGGCAGACACAGCCTCACTCCATCCACTGAAGGGGCAGATTGACAGACATCATGCACCACCTGACAGAGTGCAGGGAGAAGAACAGAGCACCGTTTCATATATTACCTGCTCGAAGGGCTGAATTCTGTTTGCACAACATTAACATCTTAGTGCTATAGCCCCAGCTTTGCTACCATATAGGAGAAAATTGGATCATGGTCAATGTTGAGGTGCAGTGGGTTAATCCACTGGAAACATCAGTATCTCATATCAACCAGGGAATTAGTTGAGTCCCAAATGCTCCATGTCTGATCTCAGTCCTCACTCACGTGGCTAGAGCAGCAGGTGGTTGCCCGCATATTTGGGTCCCTGTCACACACTTGGGGGTCTGAGTTGGATCCAATAGGTGTATGTCCTGGTGCAGCCCATTGGTCATCAACATCTGGGAAATAATCAACATCTGGATTCATGTGAACCAACATGAGAAATTTTTAAAGCTTTTTCTTCTCTCAAAGAACAGGTTGGATGTCTGACCATGGATAAGCCTGCATCACAGTTCATTTTTTCAGGAAGCACAGGAGTGGGACAGCACCAATCCATCCCTTCTGCCTCTGCCCCGTCCAACCTGCTACAGGAGGATGAACTATATACACTGGACTCCCTCTGCCCCACTTGCCTCAAGCCATGGCGTTGCCCAGAGGAGGATCTCAGAGCAGAGTGGGCAGAGTGGCAGAACATATTTGTTCTGACCAGTAAAGTGGAAGATGTATCAGATATAGGCTTCTGTTTGATTTCTTTATTACAAAGAGACTGTGGTGCTGATATTTTACTACAAGCAATGATACTGTTTTTGGTGTAAGCTTATGAGAATATTCTGATTTTTGATGACCTGCTTTACCAGATTCAAAGTGGACACGATATCCCCCATGACCACCAAGGGGGAGCCATGCTTCAGGTCTGGTTAATGACAGGGGATTTCCCCCCTGAAGAACAGTGGGTTTTCACCTTTCTAATTGTTAAACATTTTTATTTGGAGGTGTTACAAGCTGCAAATATGGAGTACTTTCAATATATATCATTATAACAATTAAATGGAAAATATGAGAAAGAGAGTTGTTGGGAAGCAGGAGTGTATATTGGAAAGAACAATCATACTCCTAACAGTGTGTATAAACAGTATGTAACACTTAATGGCTTTGTAAAAATATATTTTGAAATAAAAATTATCTTTGGGCACAGTACTATAGCCTAGTGGCTAAAGACCTCGTCTGGCACGCACAATTCTTTAAGAACATATGCAGATTCTTTGCTAACAAATATATATTCTGTATAAAGAAACAAACTTGTGAAGTGCAAGTGGATGATACCATCCTGTCCTTTGGTTTGTTGGAGTTTTTCAACTGTACCTACTGCTATGTCACATAACATGTATCAGTAAAGATCATGTTCTCTGCAGGTAGGTTACTGTAGAGCAGGACCTGAATGTCTGGAGACACTTTGCTTACGATCAGTTATGAGATGAACTGGACTCTTCTGGTTGGTACAAGAATATCATTTGCTCTGGTGCTGATTTGCATGTCCCCTGGGCACAGCCCACTGCCCTGCATACTTATGAGCAGGTGCTGACAGCCTGTGCAGGAGTCAGTGCCAGTCAGGACACAGCATGGACATGAGGGCTCCTGCTCAGCTCCTGGGGCTCCTGCTGCTCTGGCTTCCAGGTGAGGAAGGACAACAGCAGTAACTGACTCACCAATGTGGTCAGTTCTTTCTGAAGTTTTTCTCTCTACAATTTGATGATCAATGTGGGTGTATCTGTTTTTGTGTTTTTCTTTCCCTTCTCAGGTGCCAGCTCTGCTGTTCAGATCACCCAGTCACCATCCGTGGTGTCTGCACCTGTGGGAGGCACAGCCACCATCAACTGCCAGTCAAGTCAGAGTGTTTTCCTCGACATTGGTCTATCCTGGTACCAGCAGAAGCCAGGGCAACGTCCAAAGCAGCTGATCCATGCTGCATCCAATTTAGTGTCTGGGGTCCCTGACAGGTTCAAGGGCAGTGGATCTGGGAAATCATTCACTCTCACCATCAGCCCGGTGCAGGCTGAGGACGCAGGAACCTACTACTGTTTCGGAGTTTATGATGATGATAACGATACCACAGTAATACAAGCCTGAACAAAAACCTCCCAGGAAAGCAGAAGTGCTAGTGTGGCTCCCTCAGCTGCTCCTCCTGGGGCCTCTTCTGCTGACAGATGTTGTTACATGCAGGCCCTCTTTGATGGTCAGTGGAGGGTAGTTAGAAAGGCCCCTACGCTCCCTTGTTCCCTCCCTCTCATTCTTCCTACTTGACACTTGCAACATGTCCATGTTTCTACCAGGTAAAGGAAAGATGTGATTTTGTCTGAGTTCTCCAATTTGCAGCATTCTTTGGACTCATACAGCAACAAAGCAAGATTATGTATTTTTTAGGCAGAAATATGAAACAGAATTTATTGTATTCCAAGTTGTACTTTAATGTTCTAGGACTGTGTGGATCAGTGATTGTGGAAACAGGAGATTCTGAGGTGTCCCTGAATCCAACGCCGTTCTGGAACAGAAGGAACAGGATGCTGAGCCTGTGGTCCTCAGCCCTGGAGCTGATGCTCTCAGCCGCCTGCAGCCTGACAAGTGGTTCCCCAGTGCTCCATCCCTTGGTCTCCGGTGGGTGCAAGTTGATGTTGCAGATTTTGTCTTCCTACAATCAAATATCAGGGCATAGGGGTTGTTTCCCACAAGACACTCATTGAGCTCTTGTAGAGAACTGGCATTTGAACCCTGGCTAGTGTATGTTTGAACGTATCCCTCCATATGCCCATGTTCACTCCATATTTGAAGCTGCAACTAGAGACAGGGCGCAAAAAATACCAAGGTGATGAGAAGTCTTGCTTTATGCTGACCTGGGTGATGATTTTTTATTGATCCAGGTCTTTTTTTTTTCTTTACAGATTTTTTTAATTGAAAAGTCAGATATCAAGAGAGGAAGAGACAGAGAGGAAGGTCTTCCATCCAGTGATTCATTCTCAAGTGGCCATAATGGCCAGAGCTGCACCAATCTGAAGCCAGGACCATGAAGCATCCCTCTGGATCACATGCAGGTGCTGTCCCAGGCTTTGGGCTGTCCTTGACTGCTTTCCCAGGCCACAAACTGAGAGCTGGATGGGAAGCAGGGTCTCTGGGATTAGAACAGGTATCCATATGTGATTCTGGTACCTGCAAGGCAAGGACTTTAGCCACAGGCTACCATGCCAGGCCCTGCTACAGGTCTTTAAGCCTAAGCTCTCTGCTTTTGTTCCAGCCACATACAACTGTCTAAAAAGCCTTCACAGACCACAGGTGATTATTCCATTAAGATCTGCAGAGATGGAAGTATCTCGCATCCATCCCCTTTCCTCATCTGTTCATTCCCTTCTCATCCATTGGACTCATCCCTGTCCTCTCACATTCTCTGTCATCTTATTTTCTCCTCCTCATATGGAAGCAGAGAAGCCAAAATAACAGAACCTCTTCCTCCACACACACTCTTTGAAAGCTTAGTCCTAGGCTTTCACACACCAGGATTGACAAGACGTCACTGAGATCATTCACTGAAGAGATTTTCCCTCTAAGAGGAATTTGTGCTCCCACCTTACGATCAACTATGGTCTAATTCTGCCAAAATGACACCAAATGAGAACAAAGTGACATCTGAGGATATCAGAGATCAGAAAATTAATGTGGGAGATAAAAAGTATGATCTGCATTTGTGTTAACTAGATAATAATTATTATTTATAAATTGTTTCACTGCTCATGGTGTGAAGCTACACCTTTATATCAAATTTAACACTGTGCTGTCTTGTACAATTGCAGATTGATGGACGTATGACCATTTATGAAGGTCTATGCTATTGTAATAATACAGGGGAAATCAGTGAGGGAGGGAGATTGCCAAAGGGGAAAGCAGAAATCCAAGAGCCTGAGGAACTGTGTCACAAAAACTAACTGTTAAGCTTGTTCACTTTTCAAAATCCTTCTGACATTTAAAATAACATTAAAATGATCTAGAATTTAAGAATATATTTAAATGACAAATGAAATATTCATGAGTAATAATAAATAACTACTACTCACAAATATAATAAATTACACAAAGGAAGAGTATCTACAGAGGAGAGTTCTGGCACATATTGCCTCACTCCATTGCCTGAAGGGGCAGATGGACAGGCATCATGCACCACCTGACAGAGTGCAGGGAGAGGAACAGAGCACCGTTTCATATATTAACTGCTCGAAGGGCTGAATTCTGTCTGCACAGCAGTAACATCTTAGTGCTATAACCCCAGCTTTGCTACCATATAGGAGACAAATGGATATTGACCAATGTTGAGGTGCAGTGGATTAATCTACTGGAAACATCAGTATCTCATATCAACCAGGGAATTAGTTGAGTCCCAAATGCTCCATGTCTGATCTCGGTCCTCACTGACGTGGCTAGAGCAGCAGGTGGTTGACTGCATATTTGGGTCCCTGTCACACACTTGGGGGTCTGAGTTGGATCCAATAGGTGTATGTCCTGGTGCAGCCCATTGGTCATCAACATCTGGGAAATAATCAACATCTGGTTTCATGTGAACCAACATGAGAAATTTTTTTTTTTTTTTTTTTTTTTTTTTATTATTGTTGCTTACATTGTATTGTGTAGTACAGTTTCATAGGCGCTGGGGATTCCCCCCACCCCTCCCATACCCCTCCCCCCATGGTGGATTCCTCCACCTTGTTGCATAACCATAGTTCAAGTTCGGTTGAGATTCATTGCTTGCAGACACATGCCTAGCATGAGAAATTTTTAAAGCTTTTTCTTCTCTCAAAGAACAGGTTGGATGTCTGACCATGGATAAGCCTGCATTACAGTTCATTTTTTCAGGAAGCACAGGAGTGGGACAGCACCAATCCATCCCTTCTGCCTCTACCCCATCCAATCTGCCATGCAAGGATGCACAAATTGCAGCTGGACACCCTCTGCCCCACTTGCCCTGAGATATGGCATTGCCCAGAGGAGGATCTCAGAGCAGAGTGGGCAGAGTGGCAGAACATATTTGTTCTGACCAGTAAAGTGGAAGATGTATCAGATAAACACTTCTGTTTGATTTCTTTATGACTAACAAAGACTATGATTCTGGAATTTTGCTAAAAACTATGACGCTGTCATTGGTGTAAGCTTATGAGAATATTCTGATTTTTGATGACCTGCTCCACCAAATTGAGCAGCATACACGACTTCCCCCATTACCTCCAGGGGAAGCCATGCTTCAGGTCCAGTTAGTGACAGGGGATTTTCCACTGAAGAACAGTAAATTTTATCCTTCCTACTTATTGAACATTTTTATTTGGAGGAGGAACAAGTTGTGAATATAAACACTACAATATATATCATTATAACAATTAAATGGAAAATATGAGAGAGTTGTTGGGAAGCAGGACTGTATATTGGAAAGAACAATCATACTTCTAAAAGTGTGTATAAGCAATACATAACATGTGATGGCTTTGTATAAATGTATTTTGAATCAAAAATTATCTTCGTGTACATCACTATAGCCTAGTGGCTAAAGACTTCACTTTGCATGCACCATTCTTTAAAAACATATGCACATTCTTTACCAAGAAATCATCTCCTATATAAAGAACCAAAATTGTAAACCACAAATGGATGATACCATCCTGTCCTTTGGTTTACTGCAGTTTGTCAAGTGAGCCTAATACTTTGTCATTGTCATGTAACATGTTTCAGAAAGGATCTTGTTCTCTGCAGGTAAATTACTGTAGAGCAGGGTTGACCTGAATGTCTGGAGACTTTCCCTGTGCTCAGTAATGAGATGAGCTGGGCTCTTCTGTTTTGCACAGCAATCTCACTTCTCCTGCTGATTTTCATGTCCCCTGGGCACAGCCCACTGCCCTGCATACTTATGAGCAGGTGCTCACAGTCTGTGCAGGAGTCAGTGCCAATCAAGACACAGCATGGACATGAGGGTGCCTGCTCAGCTCCTGGGCCTCCTGCTGCTCTGGCTCCCAGGTGAGGAAGGACAACAGCAGAAACTGACTCACCAATGTGGTCAGTTCTTTCTGAAGTTTTTCTCTCTACAATATGATGATCAGTGTGGGTGCATCTGTTTTTGTGTTTTTGTTTCCCTTCTCAGGTGCCAGCTGTGCTGTTCAGATCACCCAGTCACCATCCGTGGTGTCTGCACCTGTGGGAGGCACAGTCACCTTCAATTGCCAGTCAAGTCAGAGTGTTTACAACAACAATAATCTAAACTGGTACCAGCAGAAATCAGGACAGCGACCTAAGCCCCTGATCTATGCTGCATCCAATTTAGAGTCTGGGGTCCCTGACAGGTTCAAGGGCAGTGGATCTGGGAAATCATTCACTCTCACCATCAGCCCGGTGCAGGCTGAGGACGCAGGAACCTACTACTGTTTTGGAGAGTATGATGATGATAATGATACCACAGCAATACAAGCCCTAATAAAAACCTCCCAGGAAAGCAGAAGTGTGAGTGTGGCTCCCTCAGCTGCTCCTCCTGGGGCCTCTATCTGCTGACAGACGTTATTACATGCAGTCCCTCTTTGATGGTCAGTGGAGGGTAGTTAGAAATGCGCCTGGGATCGCTTGTACCCTCCCTCTCATTCTTCCTACTTGACACTTGCAACATGTCTCTGGTTCTACCAGTTAAAGGAAAGAAGTGATTGTGTCTGAATTGTCCAAGTTGTAGCATGCTTTGGATTCATAAAGTAATAAGATTATGTATGCTTCAAGCAGAAATATGAAACAGAGTATATTATAATCTAAGTTATACTTCAATCTCTAGGACATGGAGTTCAGAGAGAGTGATTGTAGAAACCTGTGATTTTTTTCTCTCCCTGAATCCTGGCCCAGAAGAACAGGCTGCTGAGTTTGTGGTCTCAGCTCTGAAGTCCAAGTGGCTGCCTGCCACTTCACAGGTCATTCTCCATTCCTTCCTTCCTTGGTCTTCCGGTAGGTCGGAGTTGATGTTGCAGAATTTGTCTTCCTACATTCAAATATCAGGGCATAGGATTTTGTGGGTTTGTTTGCTTGTTTGTTTTTGCCCCAAAACACTCGTTGAGCTCTTGTGGAGATCTGGCATTTTCACCCAGGCTAGTGTCAATATATTCCTCCATATGCCCATGTTCACTCCATGTTTGAGTCTGTAGCTAGAGACAGGACACAAGAAAATCAAGGTGATGAGAAATCCAGCATTCACACTACCTGCATGGTTTCGTGTTGCTCCAGATCAAATTTTAAAAATAATTTATTTTGTTTTTATTGGAAAGTGAAATATAAGGAGAAGAAAGAGACAGAGATGAAGATCTTCCATCTGATGAAAAACTCATCAAGTGGCTACAATGGCCAGAGCTGCACTGATCCAAAGTCAGGAGCCAGGAATTTCCTCCAGATCTCCCACACGGGTGCAGAGTCCCAAAGTTTTGGGCTGTCCTCGATTGCTTTTCCATGCCACGAGCAGGGAACTGGATGGGAAGCTGGGGTGCTGGGATTAGAACCAGTGCCCACATGGAATCTTGATGCCTGCAAGACAAGAACTTTAGCCACTAGGCTACCATGTCAGGCCCTGCTAAAGGTCTTTAATCCTACCTTTTCTGCTTTTATTCTGACCACATACAACTGTCTCAAAACCATCATAGATCCCAGGTGATTTCATTTCATATTTGCGGGGAAAAGAGTATCTCACATCCCTGATCCTTTCTTCATCAGTTCTGTCCCTTCTCATCCCTTGCACTCAGCTTTGTTGTCTCACATTCTCTGTAATCTTATTTTCTCCTCTTACTATGGAAACATATAAGCAATCAAATAAGAACCTCTTGCTGAACACACTATCACTGAAATCTGAGCCCCAGGCTTTCACACACCTGAGTTGACAAGAGGTCACTAAGATAATTCACTGAAGAGATTTTCCCGCTAAGAGAAATTTGTGCTCCCACCTTACAATCAACTATTGTCTAATTCTGCCAAACTGACACCAAATGAGATAAAAACCGCAGGGTGGGCAGCAGGAGGTTTATGATGTGTCAGAACACGTGTTCTGGTCACCTGTGTTCATGCCTCCGTAATACCCAAACCTCAATTGTCTCAGGGCTCCATGGCACTGAGGTCATGATTTGAGAGTCATCTTCTGTTTCACTGGGAAGCTGAGGGCAAAGAGGTGCTATACTGGGGTGCAAATCTAGGTCCAAGACTAATTGGAATCCTGGATACTGTTCTGTGTGCATTGGCCCCAGTAGGACAAATAAGAGACTCCTGGATAAGGAGAAAGCAAATTGTTCTCACAACCCACCAACCTGCTAAAGTATGTAAGAGTAATGAGGCAATTACAGTACGGGACCAGGACTGATGCACCAACTAGAAGATGCCCTCACATATGATAGAGAGATGAATAAACATGCTTTTCTCCTTGGCTTTTTCCTCGTCCGCTCTCCATGACAATGTTACATAGGAGTTACGCCTGATACCCATGGACATTATGGTGGGAGCACCATGCTGGTTTTCTTCATCTTTTGCATAAAATTGATCTAGGTGTGGTTTCATCCAAAAGGTCTTCTTGATGTTAATCCAAGCTCCTGCAGTTTAGTACAAATACTAATTGCTGCATTCATCACATTTCACATCAGTAGTCAGAACTTCATCATGGGGAGGGAAGAATGCGGTTGTCCTAATACCCTCTCCCATAAATGATGCGTATATTCCATCTGGAAAGGCATTCCTCTCCTCTTGTATCTGGGTAGGCTCTTGGCTAGCAGGTTCCCTTACAAATCAGATCCCAAGTGGGTCAGGAATTTTTAATCTGGCTCTACCTTCATGGTCTGGTCACCTGTGCTCATGCCTCATTAATACCCTGGTCTCCATGTTCCTTGGTACTGATGTGGCAGCTTCATTTTCCCATTCTAGTGATGCAGTCTGGGTGATTGGAGCATAGACTGAGTGTGAGATACAAAGGTGCAAGTCTGGGTCCAAGTCTATCGCAATCCAACATAATGTTCTATGTTATTGTCACTAGCATGACACCATGGACACTCCAGGTTAGGGGGCAGACAAGTTCTCACATGCCCAATTTGACCCATAAAGAATAGCAGAGGAAATAGGAACATCTGGCGCATGACTTAGCCCTGCACAAAGCAGCAGGCATCCTCATTAAGTCAGGTGGGTTAGTAAATAGACCTTCCCACTGGGCTACTGCTCAGCTGTTCTCCATGTGCTGTTTCCAGAGATGGTCCACGTGAGTGCACAGTAGTAGATAATCCATGTCATAGAAACTAACCTTGAGACTCTACATGGTTTTTTTTCTTGTCTGTTGCAAAGAATTGTTATAGGTTTGAACTCATCTGATCTCTTGTAGATTCTAATCTAGGTACCTGCCAATGAATGCAAACACTGATCCTAGTTGCATTCTTGGTATTTCACATGAGTAGTCAGAGATTCATGGTGATGAAGTATAGGAAATGAGAGCAAATAACAGAAAATTGTATTGCAGAGGCCCTCATAATGAGAAAGGGGCAGCTCATTTAGTCTCTGGGCATAAAAACTCTAATATATGATGGTAGATTTATCTACAGTAAATTTTCTTCTTATTATTCGGATTCTAACAATGTCTGAGTGTCACTTCATTGTGGCTCCTAAATACATATGAATCCTCATTTCTTTCATCAAAATAGAGTAAATAAAGTAAGTTAAGACAGCAATATATCTTCCCTTGCTGCTGATTTACATGGCCATGGGGCATGGCCCACTGGCCTGCACACTTATGAGCAGGCTGCTCACAGCCTGTGCAGGAGTCAGTGGCAGTCAGGACACAGCATGGACATGAGCGCCCCTGCTCAGCTCCTGGGGTGCCTCCTGCTCTGGCTGCTGGGTGAGGAAAGACAACAGCAGGAACTGAATTCAGCTTGTGTGGTTAATGCTGCTGACTGAATCTTCCTGTCTCTTCTGCATGAACATGATGATCAGAGAGGATGTTGGTGTTTTTGTTTGCCTTCTCAGCTTCCAGATGTGCTGTTCAGATGACACAGTCTCCGTCTCTGGCGTATGCAACTGTGGGAAACACAGTCAGCATCAATCGCCAGAAGAGTCAGAGTGTTGAGAACAACAATGCTCTAGCCTGGTTTCAGCAGAAACCAGGGCAGCCTCCAAAGCGCCTGATCTACAGTGCATCCACTTTAGAGTCTGGGGTCCCTGACAGGTTCAAGGGCAGTGGATCTGGGACATCATTCACTCTCACCATCAGTGGGGTGCAGTCTGAGGATGTCAGAACTTACTACTGATTATGCTGCTTACAGTTACTCTAGTAGTACTAGCACAGTGATAGAAACCTGAAAACAAAACAAAACAAAATACCCAGGCAAGCAGAAGTTGAGTTTTGGCTGCCCCAGCTGCTTGTCCTGGAATCTGTATCTGCTTAGAATCATTCTCAGCTGCAGTCAGTCGTCCATGGTCCCTGGAAGGTAGTGAGAAAGACCTCTTGGGATCCTTTATTGCCTTTCTTTGTACTTGACACCTGATGTGCTGGTGTTACATATCTCTACTGATTTAAAGGAAAACAGTGATTATGACTGAGTTCTCAATGTTACAGCATTCTTTTGAATTCATACAGTAAAAAGTTAAGCATTATGGATCTTTCAAGCAGAAGCCTTAAGCAGTTTATTAGAATCCAAGATGTATTTAAGGTTCTAGGTGTGGGGATAATAGACAGTCATTGTAGAAATCCAATGCCCTTTCAGCCACAGAGCGCACAGTCAGATAAACCTGTGGTGCTCTGCCCTGGAGCTGATGTTCTTAGCTGCCTGCAGCCTCAGAGGTAGGCCTTTTGTCCTCAGTGTTGTCCATGGATTAGCCTGCATGTGCAGATGGATGGTCCAGAATTTGTCTTCTTACATCTCAGGCCAAATGGGTTATTTGCCCCAAAACATATAGTGTGTTCTTTTGGAGATCTGGAATTTTTATCCAGCTTTACACATGTTTAAGTATTTTCTGCCTCATGGCCAAGTTCAGTCCATATTAGAGGCTATAACTAGAGACAGTGAACAAAAACAAACAAACAAAAAACAACAGAGTGGTGTGAAATCCAGGGATTACAGTGACCTGCTTAATTCCATATTGCACCATGGCTTTAATCTGGCCATCTCTGCTTTTGTTCCAGCCACATACAACTGTCTCAAAAACTTCACAAACCACATGTAGTTACATTTCTGATTTGCAGGAAAAAGACTATCCCCCATCTCTGACCATTTGCTCATCTGCTCTAATTCTTCTCATCCCTCAGACTCAGCTCTGTCATCTTATTTTCTCCTCTTAATATGGAAGCAGAGACACAAACAAATCAGCACCTTTTCTTTCACTCACACTCTTTGATAACTGATCCCCAGGCTTTCACACACCTGCGTTGACAAGAGGTCACTAAGATGATTTACTGAAGAGATTTTCCCTCTAAGAGGAATTTGTGCTCCCACCTTACAATCAACTATTGTCTAATTCTGCCAAACTGACACTAAATGAGAACACAGTGACATTGGAGGATCTCACACCCAGAAAATTAATGCCGGAGGTAACAGCAATAATCTATATTCATATTAGCTGAAAAACATTATTTTTAAATTACTGTAATGTTCTTGATGTAAAATTTTACACTGCGCATCATCCCAGTCAGGGAAGTCAGAGGCCTCACTGAGATGAAAACAAGGAAACAGCAGGGCAGTGCTCCTTCTGGCAGCTCCAGAGCAGAGAATCCTAGTCCCTATTCTTGCAGCTTCAGGATGCCCCATGTGTTCTATTCTGTGGTGCCTTGCTACACTCAATTCAGCAACCTTCTCCACTGTCACCTGCTCTGAACTAAACTCACCTTACTATTATCAAGAGAGTTATATTATGCCATGTTATATTATTCAACCGAATACTTCATGATAATCTCCAGATTGAAGTTATTAGGTAATTAATCAGCTAAATACCTTCTCACATTCAAATAACATTCCCAGGATCCAGGATCCAGAACTTTGTACTTTGGAAAGAAACAGCAACAGGCAAAAGTGCAATGTGAATTCAGGAGACAGGGAGAGGAAGAGGCTGCTTGGAGGGCAGAGGAGTAAGAGAAGGTGAAAAGCTTGTAAACCAGTGTTGAGGATGACATCTACTAATGCACCCAGAGGAAGTGAGTCTTGATTACTTGAATTCCTTGTGTAAAGGACCCAGGACAGGCTGCTCCACTGTCATCTGTGGTTAGTACTACAGACTCCACAGTGAAGCAGGAGACAAGGTGTGCTTTACAGACAAGGGAGAGACAGAGCAGGGCAGGAAGGAAGCAGCTGGGACGGCAGGAGCTCACTCCCCCGTGACCCTGGGGAGGAGGTTTGTGTAGGAGGCTAAATCCCTGTGAGAGGATTGCTCTCATGCTGTCCACAGGAGTAATCCCACGTCCTCAGGCCGGAGGCTTCTGAGGGTGAGAGTGAAATCTGTCCCAGAGCTGCTGCCACTGAATCTGTCAGGGGCTCCACATACTAGGATGGATGGCCAGGATGTGAGTAGCTTAAGAGCCTGTCCTGGTCTCTGCTGGTACCAGATGACATAGTTCTTCTGCAGGTAAAGAATAGGAGAACCTGGCTCACTTGCAGTTGATGCTGTCCTTCTCTCCTGCAGGTAGAGCTAGGCAGGTTGGAGACTGGGTCTTCATGATGTCTCCACAAGCATCTGCCGCGAGGAATAGGCAGTTACAACACAATGTGTCACTAATATCTTTGGATGCATAACTGGGATACACAAATTTTCTTATTCTTCAGAACAAATCACACTGCTCACATCAATTGTTGAAGGTTTCATCATGCAGTTTACATTATTGGAAAACTGCTTAGTCCTTGAAACCTCTCACCCAAGTCCCAGAGCCCCAAGATGAAGAGGAGTTGGGCTGTAGCCCCACCTGTCTGTTGAATCTCCTATGGAATTCACTCAGGCCCAGCCCCTGGAAAAGCCCATTCCTAGAGCTCTGAGCAGGCAGCCTTGGGCCTGTGGAGCCTCTGCAAAGAACCAGAAGAAAGAGAGTTTCAGGGAACCTGTGAGGAGTCACAGAGACCAACAATGGAAGGAGGATACAGAGCTGTCATCAACCCCAGGAGATGTGATTCCCTGTTTTCTGAAGGACCAGGTCCCAACCCAAGGATGTAATTCACAGTTAAGCCCAGCAAATTGTGCATCAACAGCACAATTTCAGCTCAATTTGTAAGCCAAAATAAGGTGCCACAAAATATATACTAAAGTAGATTTGGTAGATAAGCTTGCTTTACTACAAAAAGGAGTTGGAGATCAAGCTTAACTCTTCATAATGTGGATTTCCAACTGATTTTTACAGACCTGTGTTAACATGCTTTCAGTACACAGAGTGTGTGAATCTTAGTAGAAAAGGCAGTGCCTGCATGTCGATATCTCCCAGAGTCTTTGGTCTATTATGTATATTTCAAGTTGCTCTTGTACTTGTAAATGCACTTCACTTCTTTCCTCAGCAAAAAAACTCTTTTCAAAAAATATGTCAAGGCACATTGGTCAGTCACTCTGATCACAATTTCTTTTGTGAATCACTTTATTTGAACGTGTAAGACTTTTTATGGGACCCTTGCTCTAGCATAGCAAGCTCTTCCTCCATGTTTCAGTCTTCTCCCACGTTTCAAGCCCAGCTGCTCAATTTCTGCTCCAGCTCCCTGCTTATGGCCTTGAAAGCAGTAAATAACTGACAAGATCTTGGCCTACTGCACACACAAGAGAGTCCTGGAAGAAGCTCCTTGCCTCCAACTTAAGATCAGCCCAATCCTACTGTTGTGATCATTTGGGAAGTCAATCTATAGCTGAAAGCTATAGCTGAAAGCTCACCCTAACTCTCTGTAACTCTGATTTGGAAGCACAATAAGTTAATGTATGCAAAGGGGACTTATTTCACGAGACTTTAAGGTTATTGCAATCCTTCCCACTCTACCTTCCCATTCACCATTTCTCCTCCCTTTGTTATTTTCCTTTTTAATATTTATACTGACATTCTTTGCATTTACTTTATATTCCCAGGTCATCCATCCTCTAAATAAAAAAAAAAATTCAACAAGCAGAGAGTAGAAAATCTGCTGTTCATCAGGTGAATAGACCAGGGCTGTTGGAGTTTCGAATCTTCTCTAATCATGATTCACTACCTAATCGATGGGGTCATAGCTCCCCCTGGAGGTCGTAGGGGAAATCATGTCAGCTTTCAGGCTGATAGAGCAGGTCTGTATTCTGTATCAAACAAAACAGTCTCACACAATTGCGCCAATAACAATTTTATTGGCTGCAAGCAAATAACAGCATTGCAGCCTCTCTCAGATGTGGGATATCTTGAAAATCAAATAGAACCCTTTTATCTTTCATTTTTGCTGCCAGCACAGATAATAAAGACAACGCATGTGCTGCCTCTGCTCCCACTCTGCTCTGTGTGAGGGACCTCCTCTGCAGCAATACCATTGCAGGGGCCAGTGGGCAGTGTGTGTCCTCATCCACCTAGTGCATCCTCCTGTGGCAGGATGGATGTAGACACGGGCAGAGGCTGGAGGGATGGATCGGTGTGGTCCAACATCTGCGCTTCCAGAAAAAATGAACTGAGATATAGGTTCATTAGTGATGTGACATCCAAGCTGTCCTCAATTCAGGAAAAAGACCTTTTAAAATGTATCTTGTTGCTGCGCAAGAAACCAGCTGACATGTATGTCAATGACAGGAATCAGTGTCCTGATCCGAGATACTTAAAAAGTGGAGCTGAGCTTTTGCAGGATACCTTTTACTGATTTTCATATTTATTTCTTTTTAAAATTGTCCCCCTCCTACTACCACTCTCCATTTTTAAAATTATTTATTTATTCGCATTCAAGACAAAGCATTATAGAGTTGGAAAGACAGATCTCTCTCCCTCTTTCTCTGTCTATATATATGTATATATACATCACTAACATATTTCCCTCGAAGTATTCTAAATCCAAGAGGAATTTACTTCCTCAGTTTACAATCATTGTTGTTTGTCTCCTATTACATATAAGGCCTTGGCTTGCCTCACCACATTATGGAGAAGTTTATAGTATAGTATAATATTATATTATAATTTGTCATGTGATAAATTTTTCTCCAATAATCCAGGATAATTGCCAGAGTATTCTTCTGACATATAAGAACAACAAACTTACACATGGGATCAGCACACTCAATAATGGATGCCATTTGTGTTTGGGGTGTTTGTGAAGCAGCCACTATTTTCAACTCATTGGCAATAGACGCATAGACAGGACTGTGTCTCTACTGATCAAAAAAAGAAGAAGAAATGAGTACCTCATGTGAGACCATCCTTTGGATTCATTCAGCAAAAAAGGAAGAATTGCAGGCATTCCAATTAGAAATAGCTTAATATAGTTTATTAGAATCTAAGTTGTAGTTTTAACGCACTAGGAGCAGGGGGGTTAGAGACAGTGATTGAGCATGTGGGCACTCTTCTCTCCCTTCTTTTGCCACAGAAGGAGCATGTTGCTGAACCCTGGGTACTCAGCCCTAGAGCTGATACTCTCAGCTGCCTGAAGCACTCATGGGTGTTCCCCGTCCTCATCTTAATCCCTGCAATTTTACCTACAGGTGCACATGGTGGTACAGAATTCTCTTTTGTCGTTCACATCTCAGATTACATGGGTTGTTTGCCCCAGTGTGCATGGTGAGTAAGTGCAGAGACCTGGGGTTTGACCCTAACTAAATATAAATTTAAATATCTTTGTTCCGTGTGGCCATGCTCTTTCTATATTGGAGGCCGCAGTGTACAAGAAAACACCAGACAGAAGCAGGGTGATGTGAAATCTCTGGTTTCCGCTGCCACACTTTCATTCCATGTCGATGAGAATCTTAAATCCAGCCCTGCTTAAGTTTTTCATGCCATAAAATTCTCTCAAAATTCCAGATGTTGGGCCTGGCACTGTGGCCAAGTGACTGAAGTCCTCGCCTTCAACACGCCGGTATCCTATATGGGTGCCGGTTCTAACCCTGGCAGCTCCACTTCCCATCCAGCTCCTTGCGTGTGGCCTGGGAAAACAGTAAAGGACAGCCCAAAGCCTTGGGACCCTGCACCCACAAGGGAGACGTGGAGGAAATTCCTGGCTTCATCTTTGGATCCGCACAGCACCAATCACTTGGGAGTGAATCATCGGAATGAAGATCTTCCTGTCTGTCTCTTCCTCTCTGTATATCTGACTTTGCAATAAAAAAAAACTTTTTAAAATTCCAGATTTTTATTTCAATTAATTAATTAATTATTTGCAGATATTACCAGGGGCATATCTCTCATCCCTGGCCCTTAGCTCATCTGTCTCTTCTCATTGCTCAGGCTCCAGTTTATCCTCTCATATTCTCTGTGATTCTATTTCCAACTCCTAATATGGAAGTTGACTCCTCAGGGTTGTCTCCTCTGAGAGGTGAGGGAACTGGATTCACAACACTTCCTCTTGCTGTCATGCACAGAGTGTTCCCTAAGGGCTGCTCATCCAGGCCCTGTGCTCTGCACGTGTGCAGGTGGAGCTGCCTCCCTAGCTCGGAGAACTCAGTGCAGCTCAGGCAGGAGTGGAGGGAGTCAGCAGAGGAATAGAGAAGAGGAAGGCCGGGGAGATCCGGTTATCCTCCCCCATAAATGATGTGTGCAATACATCTGGAAGTGCAGTTTTAATCTCTTCAATCCTGGTAGGCTCTGTGTCGGCAGGTTCCCTTACAAATTAGGTCCCAGGTGATAAGCAAGATCTTGTGATGTGGCTGTACCCCATGGTCTAGTCACTTGTGCTCATGCCTTGATAGCACCCAAATCCTCCCTGGTCCCCAGGCTCCTGGATATTAAGTTGCTGACTCCCTTATCCCATTCTAATAATGCAGACTGGGGGACTGCAGCAAAGGTAGAGATGTGAGATATGGTGTGCAAATCAGGATCCAAGTCTATTAGAATCCAAGATACTGTTCAGGTTATTGGATTCAGCTTGGCAAAGTGGAGAACGCAAGTGCACCCCCCCTGCCCTGACGCAGATAAAAAGTGGAAGAAGAATGAGACACTTTCAGTCCATGACCTTGCCCTGCACCAAGCAGCAGGTGCCCTCATCTACATTAGGTGGGTTAACAAATGGTTGTTTAGCATGGTCTACCTCCTCAGCTGTTGTCCACCACCAGGTTTCAGAGTGGATCCACTTGAGTCCCAATGGGAGATACTGTAGCTCAGAGAAACTAACAAGGAGACTAACATGGGCTTTCTTTTGTGATTCTGAGAGTTTTTTGGTTTGGTTTAGTTTGGTTTTTGCTGTGAACTCATGTAGATGTGGTTCCTAAAGCAGCTATTCACCGATGAATGCAAACACTGATGATAGTGGCAGTTATGGCATTTCACATCAGTAGTCAGAGCTTCATGGTGATGAAGTTCAGGAAATGACAGCAAATGACAGAGAACTTTATTGAAAAGACCCTTATGTCAACAAAGGGGCAGCTCATTTAGTCTCTGGGCATAAGAGCCCTCTCCTATATTATGGTGCATCTATCTGCAGTAAATATCTTCCCGTTATTCAGACTCTAATAGTGTCTGTCATTAAATTCTGGCTTCTAAATATATTTTTATCCCTCTCTTCCTCTCTTCTAAATAAGGTAAATGAAATAATTTGAGACACACTGAATTGTGTAAGTAATAAATAAAGTATGAGGAGATTTGGAGGGTAGGATCAAAACTGTATAAAATTACTCTATAGAATGGTAGCGCACATTCTCTGATAATACGTTTTTCCACTAAATTGAAACCTATGCATGAAATACAAGAAGATGACACCATATTATCCTTGATATCATTTAGAGTTTGTCAAGAATTGCTTGGGCTCTGCATGGTGGCCTAGTGGCTAAAGTCCTCACCTTGAGCAAGCCAGGATCTCATATGTGCTTTGGTTCTACTCTCGACAACCCCGCTTCCCACCAGCTCCCTGCTTGTGGCCTGGGAAAACAGTGAAGGATGGCCCAATGCCTTGGGCTGCACCCATGTGGGAGAGTAGAAGAGCTCCTGTCTCCTGCCTTCAGTTCAGAGCAGCACCAGCCATTGCAGCCACTTGGGGAGTGAATCACCAGATTGAAGATCTTCTCTGTCTCTTCTTCTCCATATATATATCTGACTTTACAATAAAGTAATTCTTTCAAAAAAAAAAGGATTGCTCAAATGCCTTATAACACACACTATTTTTCAAAGAGGATCATGTTCTCTGCAGGTAAATCAGTGCAGCCCAGGGGTTGACCTGGGTGCCTGGAGACACTTCCTCTGTGCTCAGTTATGAGATGACCTGGACTCTTCTACTTTGTACTAGGATATAACTACACCTGTTTGATTTGCATGTCCCCAGGGTCCAGCCCTCTGCCTTGCAGACATATGAACAGGCTGCTCAAAGCCTTGCAGGAGTCAGTGCCAGACAGGACACAGCATGGACATGAGGGCTCCTGCTCAGCTCCTGGGGCTCCTACTGCTCTGGCTCCAAGGTGAGGAAGGACAACAGCAGAAGTTGTCTCAGCCTTGTGGTCAGTGCTGACTGAATATTTATGTCTCCTCTGTATGAACATGATGATGAGAGTGGATGTTTGTGTTTGTGTTTCTCTTCTCAGGTGCCAGATGTGCCACGGTAACCCAGAGTCCATCCGTGGTGTCTGCACCTGTGGGAGGCACAGTCACCATCAATTGCCAGTCAAGTCAGAGTGTTTACGGCAACAATGAATTATCCTGGTATCAGCAGAAACCAGGGCAACGTCCAAAGCTCCTGATCTACAGTGCATCCACTTTAGAGTCTGGGGTCCCTGACAGGTTCAAGGGCAGTGGATCTGGGACATCATTCACTCTCACCATCAACTCGGTGCAGGCTGACGATGCAGGAACCTACTACTGTCAAGGAGCTTATTTTACTGCTGGTAGTTATACACACACAGTGACACAAGCCTAAACAAAAACCTCCCAGGAAAGCAGAAGTGCTAGTGTGGGCTTCCCCAGCTGCTCCTCCTGAGCCTTCTATCTGCTAACAGCCATTCTCTGATGCATCTCAGAAATGTCCATATTTTACTCATTTAAAGGAACGTAGTGATTATGCCAGAGTACTCAATGTTAATTTATGCCTTTCATTCATATAGTAAAAGGGAATTGGTATGGATCGTTCAAGCAGAAACATTAAACAGAGTTTATTATAATCTAAACTATACTCTCAATTTCTAGGAATGTGGGTATCAGAAGCAGTGATTGTAGAAACATGGGGTTCTGTATTCTCCCTGAATCCAATGGCTCTCTAGCTCAGAAGGAACAGGCTCCTGACTCTGTGGTCCTCATCCCTGGAGCTGATGCTCTCAGCTGCCTGCAGCCTCACAGTTGGTTCCTCAGTCCTTCTTTACTGGGTCTACCTACAGGGTGGTTGAGAATTTGTCTTCTGGGGCCCGGTGCGATGGCTCAGTGGTTAAGGTCCTTGCCTTGCACGCCCGGGATCCCATATGGGCGCCAGTTCTAATCCTGGCGGCCCTGCTTCCCATCCAGCTCTCTGCCTGTGGCCTGGGAAAGCAGTTGAGGACGGCCCAAAGCTTTGGGACCCTGCATCACTAATACCATTCACTGAAGAGATTTTCGCTCTGACAGGAATCTGTGCTCCTACCTTACAATCAACTATGGTCCTATTCTGCCAAACTGACACCAAATGAGAACAAAGTGAGATTTGATGTTCTCAGAGGTCAGTCAATTTTAGGGGAAGGAAGGGGCAAAATTATCTGTATTTGTACTAGCTGAAAATATTATTTTTAAGTTACTATCCTATTTATGATGTCAAATAATACAGTTTGCTGTCATCCCAGTTCAGGTCAGAGCCTCGCTGTGATGAAAAAGAAGGCAGCAGGGCTGTGCTGCTCCTGGCAGCTCCAGAGGGGGAGGATCCAAGGCCATGTTCTTGCAGCCTCAGGACGTTCAATGTATCCTGCATTGTGCCTCACATTCCTCTCCCTCCAACAGCCATCTCCACTATCACACCTGCTCCTTGAAATAGATTACTTTCCTATTTTTTTTTAAAGATTTATTTTTATTATTTTTTATTGGAAAGGCGGATATACAGAGAGGAGAGACAGAGAGGAAGATCTTCCGTCCGATGATTCACTCCCCAAGTGAGCGCAACGGGCCGATACTATGCCGATCCGAAGCCAGGAGCCTCTTCCGGGTCTCCCACACGGGTGCAGGGTCCCAAAGCCTTGGGCCGTCCTCGACTGCTTTCCGGGGCCACAGGCAGGGAGCTGGAAGGGAAGCGGGGCTGCCGGGATTAGAACCGGCGCCCATATGGGATCCCGGGCGTGCAAGGCGAGGACTTAACCACTTGCGCCACCGCGCCGGGCCCTACTTTCCTATTTTAAGGAGGATTATATTATAGTATATTATATTACTGTCAGCCAAATAATTGATGATAATCTCCAGAGAGAGAAAGAGGCTGATTGGGAGGGCAGAGCAATAAGAGAAGGAAAAGCACTTAAAAACACATTGCTAAGGGTTAAACCCAGTAAGGTACCCACAAGGGTGGGGGGGGGAGAGAGAGAGGGGGGGGGGGGGGAAGCAGGTGAGTCAGCCAAGGAGGGAAATGGGAAGGTTTAATGTAAGCAGGCACAGGGGAGAGGCAGCTGCTCCATCCCTGATTTTATCTCCTAAGAGGCAGCTGAGGCTGTAACCTGGTCAATGCTCAAAGCCCTTCTTACGGACAACTGAGACCCTGAGAGGCCAAGAAAGCTCTGAATGTAGCACAGAAAGGCCCATGACAGATCCTTACATGGTCTTTTTGGATTGGCTTCCTTGTGCAATGACCCAGTCATCCTGTTTCACTCACACTAGACTTAGTAGTACGAACTCTGTAGTGAAGCAGGAGACAGGATCTGTTCTACAGACAAGGGAGGGACAGAGCAGGGCAGGAAGGAAGCAGCTGGGAGAGCAGGAGCTCACTCCCCCGTGGCCCTAGGGAGAAGGTTTGTGTAGGAGCCTGAATCCCTGTGAGAGGACTGCTCCCATGCTGCCCACAGGAGTAATCTCCGACATCCTCAGGCAGCAGGCTGCTGATGGTGAGGGTGAAATCTGTCCCCGACCTGTTGCCACTGAATCTGTCAGCGACCACAGAGGCTCGGGTGGAGCTCAGTCATCCTTCCCACCTTACTTCCCTCCCACCAGCTCTCCCTCTTCTGTTCATTTCCTTTCAATCTTTATAATGACATTTTAGTTTACTTCATATTCACAAGCTTATCCCTCCTCTAGATAAAAATAAAAACTCAGGAAGTAGAAAGGAGAGAAACCACGGTCCTGCAGGAGGGTAGACCAGGGCTATTGAGTGTTCTCAAGTCCTCCCAAATTCCCCATCACTACCAAATTAACGGTCCATGGCGCCCCCTCGCGGTTGTAGGGAAGATTGTGGCCACTTTCAATCTGGTAGAGCAGGTCTGCATGCCATCCACAATCAGATACAACATTGTCACAGAATTGCTCCAATAACAGTGTCATCGATTGCACCCAAGCAGCAGTCTCTTGCAGTGTCTTGAACAATTACAGAGAACCTTTTGTCTCATGCATCTATTTAAGTGGACGGCAGAGATAATAAACTGGCAAGCAATGTTCTGCCTCAGTGGTCACTCTGCTTTGCCTGAGGGTCCTCCTATGGGGCAATACCAATGCTTGGTCCAGTGGAGCAGAGGGTGTCCAGGTGCACTTAGGGCATCCTCCTGTGGCAGGTTGGACAGGGGCAGAGGCAGGAGGAATGGACCCGTGCGGTCCAACCACTGTGCTACCTGAAAAAGTGAACTGAGGTGCAGTCTCATTAAAGGTCTGACATCCAAGTTGTCCTCTCATTGAGGAAAGAGCTTTGAAAATTTCTCTTGTTGCTGTACATGAACCCAGCTGACATGTCAGTGACAGCAACCAATACCCTGTCCCCATATTTAAACACTGTGGACCCCAACTTTAGTAGGTTGACCTTTACTGTGTTTAATTTTTATTTCTGGGAAAAACACTTATCAGAAAATTGAAGCCTGAGCATTGAGAACTTAAAAGAGAGAGGAAGAGAGAGAGAGAGAGAGAGAGAGAGAGAGAGAGAGAGATGCTGTGGACAACTAAAGATATCAGCTAGAATGCTAAGGACCACAGGGATCAGAACCTGCTCCTTCTGTGAGAGAAGTGCACCAAATTCAGGAAAAGCACAGAGTCCCACGTTTCCACAAGCACCGTCTCTTGCCCCAACCTCCTAGGATATGAAAGGGCACACTTCAGATTCTAAAAAAAAAAAAATGGTATTAAGCTATTTCTGATCAGAATATCTGGAATGCTAATGTTTTGCCCTACAGATCCAAAAGAATGCTGTCACATGAATGAATTTACTTCCTCAGGTACTACTGGCTAAAGACCTCACTTTGCATGCACCATCCTTTAAGAACATATGTAGATTCTTTGCTAACAAATATATATTCTGTATAAAGAAACAAACTCGTAAAATGCAAGTGAATGATACCATCCTGTCCTTTGGTTTGTTGGAGTTTGTCAACTGTACCTACTGCTATGTCACATAACATGTATCAGTAAAGATCATGTTCTCTGCAGGTAGGTTACTGTAGAACAGGAACTGACCTGAATATCTGGAGACACTTTGCTTACGATCAGTTATGAGATGAACTGGACTCTTCTGGTTGGTACAAGAATATCATTTGCTCTGGTGCTGATTTGCATGTCCCCTGGGCACAGCCCACTGCCCTGCATACTTATGAGCAGGTGCTGACAGCCTGTGCAGGAGTCAGTGGCAGTCAGGACACAGCATGAACATGAGGGCTCCTGCTCAGCTCCTGGGCCTCCTGCTGCTCTGGCTCCCAGGTGAGGAAGGACAACGGCAGGAACTGACTCACCAATGTGGTCAGTTCTTTCTGAAGTTATTCCTTCGTTAACATGGTGATGAGAGTGGATGTTTGTGTTTGTGTTTCTCTTCTCAGGTGCCAGCTGTGCTGTTCAGATCACCCAATCACCATCCGTGGTGTCTGCAAATGTGGGAGGCACAGCCACCATCAATTGCCAGTCAAGTCAGAGTGTTCACAACAACAATGTTCTATCCTGGTATCAGCAGAAACCTGGGCAACGTCCAAAGCTCCTGATCTACTTGGCATCCAATTTAGAGTCTGGAGTTCCATCGAGGTTCAAGGGCAGTGGGTCTGGGAAATCATTCACTCTCACCATCAGCGGGGTGCAGCAGGAGGATGCAGGAACCTACTACTGTTTTGGAGTATTTAAAGATCATAACGATACCACAGTGATACAAGCCTGAACAAAAACCTCCCATGAAAGCAGAAGTACTACTGTTGTCTGCCTCAGCTGCTCCTCCTGGGGCCTCCACCGTGACTCCAAGGAATAGCAGAGGAATGAGGCACGTTCACGGCATAATGTGGCCCCTGAACAGAGCAGCAGCACCCTCCTCTAAGTGGGTTCATAAATGGCTCTTTCCCCTGGGCTAACTCCTCACCTGTTCTCCATGCACAAAATTCCAGTGACGGTCCACCTAAGCCCAGTGGAGAATAGTGCAGGTCAGAGACACTCACCAGGACTCTCCCTTCTGGTTCCTTTGTCTTTTGCAGAGAAATTTTCTAGGTGACAGTGCCAGGTGACTGTTCCTTCCATGGTACAGGCGCATGCTCAATCACTGTCTCCAATACCCTAGTCCAAGTGCAAAAGAAGTACAGCTTAGATTCTAAGAAACTGTATTAAGCCACTTCTGCCTCAAATATCTCTCATGCTTATGTATATGCTGCAATAATCCAAAAAGATACTGTCACATGGAGCCCTCAATTTTATGCTTTAAATCAGCAGAGACACAGTCATATCTGCATTGCTATCACCAAAAGCGTTGGAAACAGTGCAGCCTTCACATGAGACAGCATGGCCTCTTCTGGCCAAAACTGCCTTGGGCCTTCAAGCCTGACTGTAGATTAGAGTCAAGACCAGCAATTGGAGACCCCAAGAGCAGCTGAGACAGCACAGACATACACGGACACACACACACACACACACACACACACACACACACACACACACAGACACAGAGTTCCAGCCATTGTGGCCATTTGGAGAATGAGCCAGCAGATGGAAAATGCTTCTCACTGTCTCTCAGTCTCTCTGTAAAATCTGTTCTGCATTTCCAATAAAAATAAATAAATCTTTTAAAAGGTGAATGGAGCAATAAAGAAATGGTGAAGGAAATGTGAGTTGAACTCCTACCCCCAAATCTGAAACAAAATTCTTGGAATGTATAAGATATTGAGAGAACTGTATACAGCAGGCAGAAAGACAGAATGGACTGGATTTAGGATCTGGACCAGCAGGAAGACAACAGTGACAGAAGAAACGGGCTTCAGTTCATCCTGGTTTTTCCTCTGGTGACAACTTCTGTAGAAATTGACATCAAACATGGACTGAACATAGCTATGTCGAAGGACAATATTTAAGGCTATATTGCACCAACAGAAAATCCCAGGTCTCCATTCTTACTCATCATGAGACTTGAGGCACAAAATCCACATGCTCAGAGATATGTCAGAAGAAGAGAATGCTGCACTATTCTTCTGCACTTGCAGGCAAACCAGGGATGAAGCTGAGGACTGGGGAACCATGTGTGAGTGCTGCCGGCAACACTGAGGACATCAGCTAGAAGGCTGAGGACCACAGGGATCAGAGCCTGCTCCTTCTGTGAGAGAAGTGCACCAGATTCAGGAAGAGCACAGAGTCCCACATTTCCACAATCACCATCTCTTACCCTAACATCCTAGGATATGAAAGGGTCTAAATATATATATATATATATTTAGGCATATATATATATGCCTTAAGCTATTTCTGGAATGCTAATGCTTTGCTCTATGGATCCAAAGGGATGCTGTCACATGAGTGAAGCATTCAAGCACAGCTATTTCTTTCCTTTTTCATCAGTAACCCAAAGTCATGTCTGCTCTGCAGGTTCCAAAGATGGAGAACTGGGTTTGTTAAGGAGATGCTGCATCTGTCAGCACTGACATATTTTATTAGCTAAGTGATTTGTCTTCCCCTTCAAATGCTCTGCCTCTGCCTTCCTTCAAGGCCAGGCACAGTCAGGAATTTTCTCCCTGTCTATATGAGGAGTGTGGGTCTCCCCTACCTCAGCTCTGCTTATGACCACACATTCCATGTCAGAAGCTCCCTGGAGCTTCAGTTTGTTCCTGACACTCTTTGTCCTTTCCTAGCCCTAGCCATGCCTTCAGAACAGCTCTGTCCATACTGGGTGCTCCCTCATATCCCTGAATCCACTGTGCTTTCTGAACATGCCTATTGTGCCATCACCACATCTCTTTCACTTCCTCTGCTTGCAGTAGCTGCTTTAAAGATGTAAATGGCTCAACAAGGTTAAGACAGAAGTAGTCCCAGACATGGCTGGAAGAGCACTGCACACAGTATGTGAGCTCCATTGGGATGAAGCATTCATGTGGGAATGCTGAGGCTGTTGGCTCACTGGGCATGTCCCTGGGGGTGGAAGAAGGAGTGAACACACTATGGCAGGAGCCTCTTGGACAGGGGTCAGAGCCCAGGCAGAGTGAGTAGGACACTCATAGAGTGGACCCAGCTGACCAAAAATGTGATATCAGAGAAGGGCAGCCTGTGATTGCAAGTAACACAGGCAGTTGCTTTCAAGGGAGGTATATGAGATCATGACAACCACAAATTGGTTGAAACAAGGGATTCATCAAATAAGTACACTCATTAGTAGTAAGGAAAGGTGGTATTGTCACATCCAGAGAAAGACATTACAGAGAAAAGAAGACTATTTCAACAAATTATTATTTTTGGAACCAACTTAATGCTCTAAGTTCAAACTCCTGCTTTGGGGTAGAGATATGAATGCGGGGCTGTGTATGTGGTTGGGTACCTCGGCAGCTCATTGCCCCTACAACTTAATGACCAAAGCACCCACAGGTGAAAATAGCACACTAGCATCCCAATCTTGTTTCTCCATACAATTCTATCATTCTTCATTTAAAGAACACAACAGCTCTTGGAGAAATGCCCATTTTGGGGGTCAGAAACAACTTTAGGAGAAACCTGGACTTGCCTGAGACTAATAAAATAAATATTGATGGCATCTTGGATGAAGAAAATAGAAACACTTTGGAATGGATTCTCAACTAGTTCAATGTGGAGCATTTCAGTATAAATGAATTAATGATGGCAATATAGTCCATTAAAGAAAATATAAACCTGTGATTAATACTGATATTTTAGTGACAAATGAAATATTCATGAAGTAATAATGAATAACTTTTCACAAATATTATAAATCACACAAAGCAAGAATGTCTACAGAGGAGAGTTCTGGCAGACACAGCCTCACTCCATCCACTGAAGGGGCAGATTGACAGGCATCATGCACCACCTGACAGAGTGCAGGGAGAAGAACAGAGCACCGTTTCATATATTACCTGCTCGAATTCTGTTTGCACAACATTAACATCTTAGTGTTGTAGTCCCAGCTTTGCTACCAAATAGGAGACAAATGGATCATGCCAATGTTGAGGTGCAGTGGGTTAATCTACTAGGGACAACAGTATCTCATATCAACCAGGAAATTGGTTGAGTCTCAAATGCTCCATGTCTGATCTAGGTCCTCACTCACGTGGCTAGAACAGCAGATGGTTGACCACATATTTGGGTCCCTGTCACACACTTGGGGGTCTGAGATGGACCTGGGAGGTCTATGTCCTGGTACAGCACATCTGTCATCAACATCTGGGAAATAATCAACATCTGGTTTCATGTGAACCAACATGAGAAATTTTAAAAGCTCTTTTCTCCATCAAAGAACAGTTTAGATGTCTGACCATTGATAAAACCGCACCGCATTTCATTTTTTCAGGAAGCACAAGAGTGGGACAGCACCAATCCATCCCTTCTGCCTCTGCCCCATCCAACCTGCTACAGGAGGATGCACTGAGTGCAGCTGGACACCCTCTGCCCCACTTGCCCCGAGCCATGGCGTTGCTCAGAGGACGACTGTCAGAGCACAGTGGGCAGAGAGACAGAATTTAGTTGTTAATTATTTGTTCTGACCAGTAAGTGAAACATGTCTCAGATAAAGACTTCTGTTTGCTGTTTGATGATTAAATAAGAGAGACTGTGATCCTGGTATTTGGTTGCAAATAATGATACTGTTCTTTGTGCAAGTCTTTCTGATTGTGGATTTTTTGCAGACCTGCTTTACCAGAATCAAAGCAGACATGAATTCCCCTGTGACCCCCAGGGGGAGCCATGCTTCAGGTCGAGTTAGTGACAGGATTGCCCGCTGAGAACAGTGGATTTTCTCCTTTCTAGTTGCCGAATTTTTCTATTTACTGGTGCGAAAAGCTGCCAATATAAGTACTTTCAGGGACAAGCTGTGATTATAAGTACTTTCAATGCATATCATTATAAAAATTAAAAGGAAAATAAGAGAAAGAGAGTTGTTGGGAAGCAGGTGTGTATAGTGGCATCATTATACTTCTGAAAGTGTGGATAAGCAATACATAAGATTTGATTGCTCTGTATAAATATATCTTTAAAATTTTTTTTCTTTTGGTCCAGCAATATAGCCTTGTGGCTAAAAACCTCTCCTTGGATACACCAGAATCCCATATGCACATTCTTTACTAACAACTAGAACTCCTGTTAAAAGAAACAAAGTTGTAAGCACAAGTGGATGATACCATGCTGTCATTTAATTCATTGGAGTCTGCCAAGTGACATTAATGCTTTGTCACATAACATGTATCAGAGAGGATCAACTTTCCTGCAGGTAAATTATGACAGACCAGGGGCTGACCTGAATGTCTGGAGAAACTACCCCTGTTCTCGGTTGTGAGGTGAGCTGGGCTCTTCTGCTTTGCACAGCAATCTCACTTCTCCTGCAGCTGATTTACATGTCCCCTGGGCACAGCCCACTGCCCTGTAGACATATGAGCAGGTGCTCACAGCCTGTGCAGGAGTCAGTGCCACACAGGAGACAGCATGGACATGAGGGCCCCTGCTCAGCTCCTGGGGCTCCTGCTGCTCTGGCTCCCAGGTGAGGAAGGACAATAATAAGAATTCATTCAGCAAGCATGTTTAGTGCTGCCAGATCATTCCTGTGTCCTGTAACAAGATAATGAACAAAGTAGATGTTTGTGTTTCCTTTCTCAGGTGCCAGATGCGCTTTTCAGATCACCCAGTCACCATCTGTGGTGTCTGCAAATGTGGGAGGCACAGCCACCATCAACTGCCAGTCAAGTCAGAGCGTTTACAAGAACAATTATCTAGCCTGGTTTCAGAAGCAACCAGGGCAACGTCCAAAGCTCCTGATCTATGGTGCATCCAATTTAGAATCTGGAATCTCCTCAAGGTTCAAGGGCAGTGAATCTGGAAAATCATTCACTCTCACCATCAACCCGGTGCAGGCTGAGGACGCAGGAACCTACTACTGTTTTAGAGTATATAAAGATCATAATGATACCACAGTGATACAAGCCTGAACAAAAACCTTCCAGAAAAGGAGAGTGCTAGTGTGGGCTTCCCCAGCTGCTCCTCCTGAGCCTTCTATCTGCTAACAGCCATTCTCTGATGCACTAAGTCTCCCAAGGTCCCAGAAAAGTAGTTAGAAAGGCCCCTGGGACTCCTTTCTAGTTTCCCTCATTCCTTTTTCTTAGCATCTGCATCTCAGAAATGTCCATATTTTACTCATTTAAAGGGAAGTAGTGATTATGCCAGAGTACTCAATGTTACATTATGCCTTTCATTCATACAGTAAAAAGAAAATTGGTATGGACCTTTCAAGCAGAAACATTAAATAGAGTTTATTATAATCCAAATTATATTTCATGTTCTGAGAATGTGGGGCTAAGAGACAGTAATCTTAGAAACATAGGGTTCTGCATTCTCCCCTAAGAGAAGGAACAGGCTCCTGACTCTGTGGTCCTCATCCCTGGAGCTGATGCTCTCAGGTGCCTGCAACCTCACAGCTGGTTCCTCAGTCCTTCATTAGTGGGTCTACCTACAGGTGCTGATGGATGGTTCAGGGCGCATGGATTCATTGCTTCCAGACCCATAGTGAACTAGTAAATGCAATTTTAACTCAGGTGGATATTTGTTTAAATATTTTCTTGCACAGAAGACTGTGTAGGAGGCAGAATCCTTGTGAGAGGACTGTGCTCATTGTCCCCACAGGAGTAGTCTCCGACATCCTCAGGCAGCAGGCTGCTGATGGTGAGGGTGAAATCTGTCCCCGACCTGTTGCCACTGAATCTGTCAGCGACCACAGAGGCTCGGGTGGAGCTCAGTCATCCTTCCCACCTTACCTCCCTCCCACCAGCTCTCCCTCTTCTGTTCATTTCCTTTCAATCTTGATAATGACATCTTAGTTTACTTCATATTCACAAGCTTATCCCTCCTCTAGATAAAAATAAAAACTCAGGAAGTAGAAAGGAGAGAAACCACGGTCCTGCAGGAGGGTAGACCAGGGCTATTGAGTGTTCTCAAGTCCTCCCAAATTCCCCATCACTACCAAATTAACGGTCCATGGCGCCCCCTCGCGGTTGTAGGGAAGATTGTGGCCACTTTCTTTTTTTTTTTTTTTCATATATCATTATATTAACCTTTATTTTTCTTTTTTTTTTTTTATTGTTGCTTACATTATATTATGTAGTACAGTTTTATAGGCGCTGGGGATCCCCCCATGGTGGATTCCTCCACCTTGTTGCATAACCATAGTTCAAGTTCAGTTGAGATTCATTGCTTGCAAACACCTGCCTAGCATAAAGTTCAGCGTCTTATTGTCCAGATAAGTTCAGTGGCCTCTTGGGGAGACCTTCTATGGTCTGAAGATAGGTCTAACAGAGTAAAGATCCAGTCAGTTAAAAGCCCCAACAAGGCCTCAGTATCATTATACAACCTTATGGAATTAATTGACATAGTATTGGGTAAACAATATGTTAAAAATAATGCAAGTTCCATTCTTCGAAACATCTGGGTTGAGACAGTATCAATGACAGGTTCAAAAAATAACAAACCACCAAACAAAAAATTACAGGTTAAATCAAGGCAAACATGTGGTATCTAATCTTTTGGGATTCGCTCATTTCCCTTAGCATTATAGTTTCCAGTTGTGCCCATTTAGCCACAAAGAACTGCATTTTGTTTTTTTTAATAGCTGAGTAGTATTCCATGGAGTAGATGAACCAAAGCTTTCTTATCCAATCTTCTGCTGATGGGCATTTCGGTTGCTTCCATGTTTTTGCAATTACTGATTGTGCTGCAATGAACATAGGGATGCATGTTGGTTTGTCGTAAAACAGGTGTTTTGGATATATTCCTAGGAGTGCTATTGCGGGGTCATATGGTATGCTGATTTTGAGTTGTTTGAGTGTTCTCCAGACTGATTTCCATAAAGGCTGTACCAATTTGCAGCTCCACCAGCAGTGGAGTAGGGTTCCCTTTTCCCCGCATCCTCGCCAGCAAGCGTCGTTGGTGTTCTTGTTTATGTGGGCCAATCTTACTGCTGTTAGGTGGTACCTCATCGATGTTTTAATTTGGATTTCCCTTATTGCTAGGGAGCTGGAACATTTTTTCATATGTTTGTTTGCCATTTGGACTTGTTCCTTTGTGAAATGTTTGCCCATTTCCCGTGCCCATTTCTTGAGTGGCTTGTTTGTTTTGGTTTTTTGGTTGTTTTGAAGTTCTTTGTATATCCTGGCAATTAGCCCCCTATCGCCTATATCGTGTGCAAAGATCTTCTCCCACTCTGTGGGTTGCTTTTTTACTTTGTTGATTGTTTCCCTTGCTGTACAGAAGCTTCTTAGTTTGATGAGGTCCCATTTGTTTATTCTGTTCTCAACTGCTATTGCTTTTGGTGTCCTTCTTAGAAAGTCGGTACCTACTCCTAGGTCTTGCAGGGTATTTCCTACATTTTCTTGCAAGAGTTTGAAGGTTTCTGGATGTAGGTTTAGGTCTTTTATCCATGTAGATTGGATCTTAGTGTATGGTGATAGATGTGGGTCTATCTTTTTGTTTCTACAGGCTATCAGCCAGTTGTCCCAACAACATTTACTAAAGAGTGCTTCCCACTTGCTTAAGCTGTCATTGGTCTTTTTGTCAAAGATTAATTGGCTGTATCTGTGTGGATTCCCTTTTGGTGCTTCTATTCTATTCCATTGATCTTCCTTTCTGTCATTGTGGCCACTTTCAATCTGGTAGAGCAGGTCTGCATGCCATCCACAATCAGATACAACATTGTCACAGAATTGCTCCAATAACAGTGTCATCGATTGCACCCAAGCACCAGTCTCTTGCAGTGTCTTGAACAATTACAGAGAACCTTTTGTCTCATACATCTATTTAAGTGGACGGCAGAGATAATAAACTGGCAAGCAATGTTCTGCTTCAGTGGTCACTCTGCTCTGCCTGAGGGTCCTCCTATGGGGCAATACCAATGCTTGGTCCAGTGGAGAAGAGGGTGTCCAGGTGCACTTAGGACATCCTCCTGTGGCAGGTTGGACAGGGGCAGAGGCAGGAGGAGTGGACCTGTGCGGTCCAACCACTGTGCTACCTGAAAAAGTGAACTGAGGTGCAGTCTCATTAAAGGTCTGACATCCAAGTTGTCCTCTCATTGAGGAAAGAGCTTTGAAAATTTCTCTTGTTGCTGTACATGGACCCAGCTGACATGTCAGTGACAGCAACCAATGCTCTGACCCCATATTTAAACACTGTGGACCCCAATTTCAGTAGGTTGACCTTTACTGTATTTAATTTTCATTCCTGGGAAAAAAACAGTTCTTCAAAATATTTATTTACTTACATTAAAGACTGAGGATTAAATACTGAGCAATAGAGGAAGAGAGAAAGAGATCTGTTGTTTATTTTCCTGTTGACCAGGAGAGCTGGGATAGGGCCAGGACAAAGTCATCTGTGACCCATCCTTGAGCCCCATGTGTATGACATCGACCCAAGTTCTTGGGTTATCACCTGCTCCTTTCCATGCACATTAGTGAGGACCTTGATTGTATATGCAGCATTTGGGACCCGACTGACTCATTCACTGATATGAGGTACTGATATCACCAGCAACTTGCCTTGTGTGTCTCAACACTGGCCCTGGTCCAATAGTCTCCGATTTGATAGCAAAACTGGGTGTTTATGACATTAACATGTGGAATGTTGAAGAGACCGAATTCTGTCTTTGAAGGAGGTAATGTAGACACAGTGCTCGGTTTTGCCTGTACCCTGTCAGGTGCTGCTCGATGTCTGTCAACCTGCCCCTCTAGGCAATGTTTGGTTTCCATCTGGATTTTACCATTTATCTGGATTTTGTAATTCCTATTGTGATTTATAAGAATTTGCAAAATGTTGCTTGCTATTACTTTATGAGTATCTCATTCATCATTGAATTATCATTGTGAAAACATGGATTCATGTTTTCCTCAATGGGCTATGTAGCCATCATTAATTCATTTATACTGAAATTCCCCACATATAACTAATTGAAATCAATTCAAATGGGCCCCTATTTCCTTCTGCCAAGATGTCACCATTCTTTATTTTATTAGTTTCAGCATAATCCAGGATCCTCATATACCTTGACCAAGAAATAGGCATTTCTGCAAGAATAGTTGTCTCTTTTAAATGAAAAATGATGAATTCTATGGGGACAGCGAATTTAGTTTGCTTGGGTATTATCTGGAACTGTGGTGGGGTGGTCAGTTGCCTGCATGAGGAATGATCTATTGATTTGTCTTTGCACATCAACAATGAAACATTCAGTCTCTCCCCAAACCAGGAGTTTACAAGAACATCTTTAATTCTGTTATGCAAGTCACAATTAAATAATCTTCTTTTTTCTGTAATGCTTCTCAAAACGTGAATATTCTCTGGGCCCAGTGGCATGGCCTAGCAGCTAAAATCCTTGCCTTGAACGCACCGGAATCCCATATGGACATCGGTTCTAATCCCGGTGGCTCCACTTCCCATCCAGCTCCCTGTTTGTGGCCTGGGAAAGCAGTTGAGGACAGCCCAATGCTTTGGGATCCTGCACCCATGTGGGAGACCTGGAGGTGGTTCCTGGCTCCTGGCTCCTGGCTCCAGATCAGCACAGCACTGGCCGTTGCAGTCACTTGGGGAGTGAATCATCAGGCAGAAGATCTTTCTCTCTCTCTCTCCTCCTGTCTGTATATCTGACTTTGTAATAAAAATAAATAAATCTTTAAAAAAATAAAATAAAAATAAAAAGTGAGTGTTCTCACTCTAATGATTTGAACAAGTTAGTGGTTGTCATCATTTCGAATACCTTCCTGAAAGACAACTCCCTGTGTCTCTCCCATCCCCTGCTCCTCCCTGATACCTTGTCCATGACCACCATCTTGTTGCTGTCCTCTGGGTAAGTGTCCTCCTCACCCTGCTTGGGCTCTGACTCCTTCCCAGAAGACTCCTGCCACTGTGTCTTCAATCCTTGTCCTCCCCTCGGGGACGTGCCCAGTGTGCCAACAGCCTCAGCATTCCCGTATGAGATCACCTGCTTCACCCCAGTGCTTCTGCCCCCCAAGTTCCTGTCAGCTTCTTTTCTCACCTTACCTGGGCCCTCTGTGTCCTAAAACCAGTGATTGGCACAATAGGCATGTTCAGAAAACAGTGGATTCAGGAGTAAAAGCATTCCGTCTAGACGGAGCTGTTCTGAATGCATGTTGAGGTCTAACAGGGGACAGAGAGTGTCAGTAATTAACTGAGGCTCCAGCATGGAATGTATGGTAGGCAGCAGGATACATTCTCAGCAGGAAAACCTGTGTGTAACAATGAGTCTGACTTGGGCCCCCAGGGACATTCCATGTCTGCAGAATCACTCAGTTAATGGAATCCCCCTCTGACTCACCCTGCTGATCTGCATGTCCCCAAGGCACAACTTACTGCCCTACACACTTACGAGCTGGCTGCTCATACACTGTGCAGGAGTCAGTGCCAGTCAGAACACAGCATGGACATGAGGGTCCCTACTCAGGTCGTGGCCCTCCTGCCGCTCTGTCTCCTAGGTGAGGAAGGACAACAGCAGGAAGTGATTCCTCCAGTGTACTCAGTGCTGCCTGAGTCTTCCTTTCTCTCCTCTAATAATTTGACATTTAGGGTGGATGTGTGTATTCATGTTTCCCATTTCAGGTGCCAATTGTGCCATCCAGATGACCCAGTCTATATCCCTGGTGCAAATGTGGGAGACACAATGGCATATTGAGGATTTCAAAAGATACTCACTGAGGGATGTAAATAATACCATCTGTATTTGTATTGGTGATAATTGCTGTAATAAATTATAATATTGTTTTAGATATTAAACCCACAAATGTGTCGTCATCCCAGTCCGGGAAGTCAGAGGCCGTACTGTCATGAAACCAAGCAGGCAGCAGAGCTGTGCTCCTTCTGGCAGCTCCAGAGGGAAGGATCCAAGTCCCCATTCTTTCAGCGTCAGGATGCCCCATGTTTCCCGCTCTGTGGTGCCTCCCTCCCCTCACTCCAACAACCTTCTCCACTGTCACACCTGGTCTCTCAATTGACTTCCCCCCTATTGTGAGGAAGATTTTGTTGTATTATATTAACAGTCAGTAGATAACCCAGACGATATTCCTTAGCTAATTAGTCTGACAAATACCTTCTGACATTTAATGTAACATTCCCAAGATGCAGACCTTAGCATGTGGATGTCTCTTAGTTGGGGTAGTATTCCTCCCTACTACTGCCTTCTTCTAAATCAGACAAAACCACAAGGAAGACTCTCACAGGTGAAAAGTAGCTGTCCTCCACAGCTAAATGTCCTCCACAGTGCTGGAGGACATTTGAGATCCAGCTCCTACTCTGAGGTTGATGCTGGGAAGTTGTATTTGTTGCTTCCAGTGGAATTTCTCTGGTCTACACTGTGAGCCTTGAGCCATTTTGGTTTTGTAATAAAGATGGACTTCATGCTTCAGAACACTAACAGATTGGCACAAAAAAATTAAAGTTTTCTTGATTTTCTTAAATTTCCTATCACTCAGAAGGGAGAAGTGAGTGCATGTGTGCAGGTGGAGCTTCCTCCCCAGCTCAGAGAGCTCAGTGCAGCTCAGGCAGGAGTAGAGGGAGTCAGCAGAGGAACACTGAAGGTGAAGGGAAAAGATAGGATGGTCCTGTTACCCTGCCTGTTAGTATTCAGTCTAAAAGTGCAGCTTTCTTCTCTTTCATCCTGATAGGCTCTTTGTCATGCGGTTCCCTAAAATCAGAACCCAAGTGGACAGCAGGAGATCTGATGTGTCTGTAGCCCAGAGCTGTTTACCTGTGCTCATGTGCTCGATACCCATCACTGCCCTGGTACCCAGGATCCTTAACACCGAGGTGATGACTTCCTCGACACATTCTAATGATGCAGAATGAGTGAATGGAGCAAAGGATCGATGTGTGAGATTCAAGGGTGCAAATCTGAATCTAAATCTATTGGAATCTAAGATACTGCTTTATGTTATTGTCACTAGCTTGACAAATTGGAGAGTCCTGGGTAGGGAGAAGGCAGGTGCTCCCACCCTGTCCTCACCCAGATAAAAACAATGACTGAGCAAAGTACAGTGTGCCACCTGGGCCTGTACCAAAAAGCTGGTAAGCTCCACTAAGATGGGGGGAGGGTTAATAAATTGATCTTTCTACTGTTCTTCACTGTTCTCCAGAGATGGACCACCCGAGAAATAGATGCTGCAGGTCAGAGAAACTAACCAGGAGACTCCCCTGGGGTTTGTTAGTCTTTTACAGAGAATTGTTTCAAGTGTGAACTCATCTAAAGGTCCTACTCCAGGAAACTATAGATGAATGCAAACACTGCTGATAGTTGTACTTATTGAATTTCACATCAGTAGTCAGAGCTTTATGGTGATGAAGTTCAGGAAATGAGACACAATGGCAGAAAAATTGTATTGCAGAAACCCTCATATCAACAAAGGGGCATCCCAGTTACTCTCTGGATGTAAGAGCCCTGTCCTATATTATGGTGCATTTATCTGCAGTAGATTGCTTCTCATTATTCAGAGTCTAACACCGAATGAGTGTCATTGTGTTGCACATTCTAAATATCTATGAATCCATCTTTTCCTGTCATCTAAATAGAGCAAATAAAGTAACTTCAGAACGCAGAAATCTATAAGTAATAAGCAAAATAGGAGAAGAATTTTAGGACAGGTTCAAGAATTCATACAATTTTCTTATAAGAAAGTACTGTATATTCTCTAACAATAAGTTGCTCTCCTATAAATTGATACAAAGCCATGAAATACAACCAGATGACACCACCGTGTCCCTCAGCTCATTTAGAGTTTGTCAGAAGCTCCTCAAATGCTTTATGTCATATAATGTGTCCAGGGAGGATCATGGTGTTATCTTTTTATTTATTTATTTATTTATTTTTATTGCATTTAATTTTCTAACAACGTTTCATAGGCTCTGATGTTCCCCTTTCCATGGTGTTTCCAAGTAGATTAGTGCAGCCCGGGGCTGACCTGGTACCTGGAGACATTTCCCTGGTGCTCAGTTATGATGAGATCAGCTGGTCCCTCCTGCTTTGCACAAAAATATCACTTCCACTTCAGATTTGCATGTCCCCAGGGCACAGCCCACTAGCCTGCAGATTTATGAGCAGGCTGCTCACAGCCTGTGCAGGAGTCAGTGCCTGTCAGGACTCAGCATGGACATGAGGGTGCCTGCTCAGCTCCTGGGGCTCCTGCTGCTCTGGCTCCCAGGTGAGAAAGAACACCAAAACCTGAATTCAACCAGTGTGATCAGTGCTGATTAAATCTTCTTGTCACTCCAATAATAACATGATAATCAGAGAGGATGTTTGTGTCTGTGTTTCCCTTCTCAGGTGCCAGATGTGCCACGGTGACCCAGAGTCCATCCGTGGTGTCTGCAGATGTAGGGGGCACAGTCACTATCAACTGCCAGTCAAGTGAGAGTGTTTTGCTCAGCATTTTTCTTTCCTGGTATCAGCAGAAACCAGGGCAGCCTGCTAAGTTCCTGATCTATGCTGCAACCACTTTAGAGTCTGGGGTCCCCTCAAGGTTCAAGGGCAGTGGATCTGGAACATCATTCACTCTCACCATCAGCCCGGTGCAGGCTGACGATGCAGGAACCTACTACTGTCAAGGCGGATATGATTGTAGTGAAGCTGATTGTACTCCCACAGTGATACAAACCTGAACAAAAACTACCCAGGAAAGGAGAAGTGTTAGCCTTGCCTGCCCCAGCTGCTCCTCCTGGGGCCTCCATCTTCTAGGAGTCATTTTATGATGCAGTCAGACTTCACTGGTCCCTGAAAGTAACAAATGTTCCTGGGACTTCTTTTGTAGCCTCTCTTTCTCCCTCTGTGGCACCTGCATCATGGATATGTTCATGTTTCTATTGATTTAAAGGAAAGAAGTGATTATGCTTAGTACTCAATGTTACAACATCGTTGTGGATTCATACAGTCAAGAGGGAATTGTTATGATCTTTTAAGCAGAAACATTAATAGTGTTTGTTAGAATCCAAATTATATTTTAATGTTCTAAGAATGTGAGGATGAGTGACGATGATCTTAGAAAGATGGGACTCTGTGCTCTTCCAGAATCCAATACCCATCTGCCACAGAAGGATGAGGTTGGTGACGCTGGGGTCCTCAGCCCTCGAGCTGATGCTCTAAGCTGCCTGCAGCCTCCATGTGCTTCTCTAGTCCTTCATTCTTGGTTCTGCTTGCAGATGCAGTTGAAAGTACTGAATATGTCTCCTGACATTCAAATCTCAGGGCATTGGTGGTGTTTGCCCCAAGACCCCTGGTGAACTGTCAACTCAGGATAATATGTTTTTAAATACTTTATACCACATGGCTATACTCACACCATATTTGTGGCTGTAACTAGAGACAGAGTACAAGAAAATCAAGGTGATGTGAAATCCAGGGATCATGTGGACCTGTTTGATTTCGTGTTGTTCCTGATCTTTAATCCACCCCATCTGCATTCATCCTGCCACATACAACTGCGTCTAACCTTCACAAAATGGTGGAGATTACAGTTCAGATTTGTAGGGAAAGAAGTATCTCATATTTCTCCATCTTTGCCCACCTGCTATGTCTCTTCTCATCTCTCAGACTCAGCTCTACTCTCTCAACTTTGCTGACATCTTTTTTCTCCTCCTAATATGGAAACTGAAAAGCAAACAAATCAGAACCTCTTCCTCCACACACCCTTTGATAGCTGAGCCCTAGGCTTTCACACTCCTTTGTCCCCAAGAGATCACTAAGATAATTTGAGGAAGAGCAATGTGTGCTCCCACCTATCACCCACTATATAGTCAAAGTAACACGAAATGAGCACAAAGTGACATTTGAGGATCTCAGAGGTAAGTCAATTACAGAGGTTGTACCAGGGGATGAAATTATGGGGGTTTTTTTTGTATTAGTTGGAAACTATTATTTATCAATGATTGTACTTGTTTATGATGTCAAGCGACACACTGTGCCATATTCCCTGTCAGAGGCCTCTCTGGGATAAAACCCAGGAGGCTGCAGGGCTGTGCTGCTTCTGGTAGCTCCAGAGGGGAGGATTCAAGTGTCTGTTCTTATGGCTTTAAGATGTTCTCGGTGCCCTTTTCTGTGTCCCTTCCCTCTCCTCACTCTAACAATCTTCTCCGCTATCACACCTGGGCCCTCTGACCTAGACCCAGCCATCTGTTATATGGAAGATTATATTCTATGCTATCTTACAGAAAGTTCAGAATGATTTCCAAAGTAAATTAATTAGCTAATAATTCTGTCAAATCCTTTTGTCATTTAAAGTTATATTCCCAAGATCAGAGCTTTGTTTCCAGTTCTGAGATAAAGACCAGCACACACATACACGCGCGCGCGCGCGCACACACACACACACACACACACACACACAATGCAAACTCAGAACACTGGACAGGTAGAAGAGGCTGTTTGAAGGGCAGAGGGCAGAAGAAGAGCCTGAAAACCCAGTGCTGAGGATTAAATCTAATGGTGCATCAGAAGGAGAGAGAGAGAGGAACAGGAAATGGGAATGGGAAGGTTCAGTGTCAGCAGGCACATGGGAGACGTAGCTACTCCATCCCCGAGTTCTATTCCTCTGAGGCAGATGGGGCTGTCACTGGTTCAGTGGCTAAGGCAAAGGCTATCTTACAGACAACTGAGACCCTGAGAACCAAAAGCGAGTTCTTAATGAAGCAGATAAACGCTCATGGCAGGTCCTTACAGACCTTCATATCCTGGTTTCCTGGTGCAAAAGACCCACGACAGGCTGTCCCACTCAATCCTCCTTGGTCACAGGCACATTCCCCACAGTGAAACAGAAGACAGGATCTGTTCTACAGACAAGGGAGCGACAGAGCAGGGCAGGAAGGAAGCAGCTGGGACAGCAGAAGCTCACTCCCCGGAGGCCCTGGGGAGGAGGTTTGTGTTGGAGGCTGTATCCCTGTGAGAGGACTGCTCTCCCATTGCCAACAGCAGTGTTCTCTCATGTCCTCGCACTGGAGGCTTCTGCTGGTGAGAGTAAAATCTGTCCCTGACCCTTTTCCACTGAATCTATCAGGGATCACAGATGCTTAAGCTGACCAATAAACAGATGAGTAGATTATGAGATCTTTTCAGTTTCAACTGGTACTTATTTTGGTAGTTTTTCTGGATAGAACTGGTTAAAACACTCTGGCTCACTGGCAGCTGCTGGCTAACATGTCTCCTGCAGACATAGTCAGGGAGCTTAGAGACTGAGTCATGCCAATGTCTCTACAAGCACTCACCTGTTCACAGGTGGGACGGTGACAGCAAAGCAACTCTGAGCCATCATAATAGCCTTCAATATCCTGGAAATATGGGGATCTGGGAAGGTCCTCCCTGAAATGTGGGACTCTGTGCTCTCTCAGAATCCATTGCCCTCTGCCAAGGATGCAACAGGCTGCTGAGCCCCATGGTCCTCAGCCTTGAAGTGGATACTTCCCCCCAGTCCTCACCTTTGTCCATGAGTCTGCCAGCAGGTGCAGATGGATGGTTTACAATTCTCTTCTCCTGACATTCACAGCTCAGAGCACATGGACTATTTGCCCAAAACTCAGGGTGAACTAGTGTGGAGATCTTGGATTTGAACCCAACTCAATATGTCTTTAAATATCTTCCTTGACATGGCCATGTTTTATTCTGTATTTGAGACTGTCCTAAGCTTCTGATCTATAGTGCATCCATTTTACAATCTGGTATCCCATCGAGGTTCAGAGGCAGTGGATATGGGGCAGAGTTCATTCTCACCATCAATGGTGTGCAGCCTGAAGATGCTGCCACTTACTACTGTCTGCAGACTTATAGTACTCCTTCCACAGCGATACAAGCCCTAACATAAACTACCCAGGAAAGCAGAAGTGTGAGTTTGGGTTGCCCTAGTTGCTCCTTCTGGGGCTTCCATCTGAATCACTGAGAGTTATTCTCATATGTGGCCAGGACCTGAAAGTTACTTAATATTTAGTGTAAGCAGTCGTAAGGTCATGTGGTGTCTTCCCTCTTGCTTCCTTCTTGGCACTGCAATACAGACATGATTTTTGTTTCAATTAAGTGAAGGAATGGCTCTGCCTGAATTCTGCATAAAATAGCATCCTTGTGAATTCATTAAAAGATAAATTAAAAGATAAGCCATATATAAAACACACATATATATATATATCCTAAGCTGAAATACTTGTATTTATTTTATTAGAATCCCAATTATAGCCTTTACCATCCTAAGAATATGGGCATCAATGCCACTGCCATTCTGCAACAAAAACAACAGATTGCTGAGTTTTGTGTTCATCTGGCTTTGAACTGAGACGCTAATCTTCCTGCAACAATCTCAGGAGAACCCCTGCATGTTATTACATATTTTCTGCCAAAGTTGCTCTCCTGTAAATCACACCATAGCCACGTTATACAAACACATTACATTGTCTTGTCCTTTGGTTCATTTAAAGTTTGGCAAATGTAACTTATATGTGATCTGGAAGAACAATTGTTCTCTGCAGATAAATTAGAGCAGCCCTGGTCTGAGTAGGTGAATACTGTCCCTGAGCTAAATGATGAGATGAGTTCGACCCTTCAGCTTTGTATAATGCTGTCCGGCTGTTGGTGATTTGCATGTCCCCAGGGTACAGCCCACTGGCCTGCACACTTATGAACAGGTGCTCATAGATTGGGCAGGAGTTAGTGCCAGTCAGAATACAGCATGGACATGAGCGCTCCTGCTCAGCTCCTGGGCCTCCTGCTGCTCTGGCTCCCAGGTGAGGAAGGAACAGAAACTGACACAGCCAGTGTGGTCAGTGCTGAGTGAATCTTCCTATCTCTCCTTTAATAACATGATCAGAGTGAATGTTTGTTTCCCATATCAGGTACCAGCTGTGCTATCCAGCTAATGCAGTCTTTGTCCCTGCTATCTGCAGTTGCAGGAGACACAGTCACCATCAATTGTTAAGCCAAGAGAGTCAGACTATTAGCAGTTGGTTAGCTTAATATCAGCAGAAACCAGGGCAACTTCCTAGTAGCTCCTGATCTATAAGGCATCCACGTTAGAATCTGCGGGTTCAAGGGCAGTGGATCTGGGACATCATTCACTCTCACCACCAGTGATGTGCAAGCTGAAGATGTTGCTACTTAGTACCGTAAACAGTACAGCAACTGGCCTTCCATAGTGATACAAGCCTGCACATAAACCACTCTGGAAAGCAAAAGTGTGAGTTTGGGCTGCTCCAACTGCTCCTCCTGGGGCCTCCATCTGCTGTGGGTGATTCTGCAATGCAGCCAGACCTTGAAGGTCTTCTCTTTCTCATGGCACTGCACTACAGCACAGACATAACTGTCTACTGATTTGGAGGAAGTCAAAATTACATCCAAATATTCAGTAACACCATTTTTATTCATATAGTAAAAACGTAAGCATCATAGTTATGAGCAGATATGTACAGCAGGTCTGGAGGCCTGAGATCTGCACTCAGGCCACTCTAAATATTTTCCTTCCTCAAGGCAGTGTTCATTCCAGATGCGATGTCAGAGTTCATAGAAAATGTCACAAGACAAAACCAGGGTGATGCAAAATCTACTGTTCCAGCTGCCCTTAGTCACGTTATATTGACTCAGATCATAAATTCAGCCCCTTATGTAATTTCATCTGTGACACATAGTTCTCACAAAATCTTTTCTTTGCATTTTCTTCATTATTATTATTTTATCTTGATGATCTTAACATAGTTGATTACATAGGGTACAAAGGGTCAAAGATTACAGAAAAGTGGGTAAGACCATTGTTTCCACATTTTTTTCTATATTTGGGGGGGAAGAGAGATAAAGACAGCAGCCCTTGAGGTAGAGATACAACCTGTATTTCCCTGAGCATTGCTTTTTCACATCAAACCAAGCAGAAGTAAAGGATTATGGGAGAGGCTCTAGGTTGGGATTATGCTGCAGCTATGAGTGAATCATTCACTGAGAAATCAGTGTTTTTCTGTATGTTACAGTAGATTGCTTCACATTATTCAGATCATTTTTAAAAATACTTATTTGAAAGGCAGAGTTATAGAGAGGAAGAGGCAGACAGAGAGAGAATGCTTCCATTTGCTGGTTCATTCCAAAAATACCCAAATGACTACTACAACATCAGGGAACTTGGGTCTAAACCACAGGTCTTAGGGACCAGTGTTGTGGTGTACTAATGAAGTAGCCGTTTGCAACATCCACTTCCCACTACTTCATGTCCCAGCTGCTCCAATTCCAATCCAGCTCCCCATTACCCTGAGAAAAGCAGTGCAAGACGGCTCCGGTGGTTGCAGGCAACTGAGGAGTGAACCAGTGAATGGAAGATCTATCTCTCCATGTCTTTCCATCTCTGAACTCTTTTAAAACCAAAAATAATCTTTAAAATAAAAAAACACAAACACCATTGCTCTTCTCCTTCTGTGCGACAGGACTGTGAACAGAGCAGCCCACAATTTTCTATGCAGGGAGGTGGGGCCACCTATCACAGGACCTGTATGTAGGTTTCCAGGAGCTAATCCATGAGAGGAGAGAGCCAGGCATACGCTAAGTGCTCAACAGATCCCAACTGCTTCCACAGCTGGAGCTAACAGGGCATTTGTTTTAGGTGAGTATATACTGCCATCTAGTGCAAAAGAAAAGAAAGTTGACAAAATGTCACAGTGACGCATTAAGGATATATACAGGAACGGAAAGAATTGCCTCTAGTTTGAGGATAAATGATGGTACCTGAAGAAGTTCGTGGGAAATTGAGTCAAATGACAAGTTTATTTTTGTGCAAAAGAACCTTTGTGGTGCTGGCTTTGTAGTATAGCAAGTAAAGCTATTGCCTGCAAAGCCAGTATCCCACATAAGTGCTGGTTTGAATCGCAGCTGTTCCACTTTTGATTCAGTGAGTGGCCTGGAAAAACCAGCTAAACATGATCCAAGTGATAGACACCTGCCACTCATGTGAGAGACCTGGAAGAAGCTCCTTCCCCCTGGCTTCAGTTTGGCTCTGCTGTGGCTGTTGCCATCATCTAGGGCGTGAACCAATGGATGGAAGACTTTTCCATCTCTATAACTTGGCTTTTCAAATAAATAAATAAATAGACATTCTTCAGAAAAAAAATATTTTTTTTCTGTTTATGATGTTAGGAAATACATGTAAGAGTGCTGACATTTGGCAAAGCCTTCTTGCTGTGTCATGTTAAGGCAGAAGGCAAATGGGCCAAAGCAAATGGAGGAGTTAAATTTTCCCTAATAATGATCTCATTCTCATAATGATGGCGTTACCCATTTAGGAAGGATGACCTCTTATGGCCCAATCACCTCTTGACAGTCTCACTTTTCTTTCAAATTATAGCAGCTTTAATGAAGTAGGAATCCAACAACATACAACTCACCTGAATAAAGTGTACACTTCAATGACTTTCAGTATACTGAATTATAAATGTGCCAATTTCACCTCAATTGCCCCATGAAGAAAGCAGTCATTCCCCATTTTAGTAGAAAAATACTTTGCTTACTTAAATCCCCTCTACAACATAAACAATGTCTTTGATCGGTTGGTTGGTTTGGGGTTTTTGTTTTGTTTGTGGTTTTTTAAAGACTTATTTGAGCGGCAGAGAGGGAAAGAGGGAGAGAGGGGAAAGAGAGGAATCTTCCATCTGTTAGTTTACTCCTCAAATGATCACAGCAGCTAGGGCTGGGCCAAGCTAAAGCCAGAAGTTAGAAACTCACTCAGTCCTGATCTCCTATACAAGTGGCAGGAATGTCAGTAATGGGAGCATCTTCTGCTGCATTCCTGGGAGCGTTAGCTGGGAGCTAGATCAGAAATGGAGCAGCTGAACCTTGAATCAGTGGTCCAGCATGGGATGTTTGCATTGCAATTGGCAGTTTAACCCACTGCTTACCTTATAGTTGTCTGATCTTTCAAAATCATCACTGACAGAAGTCATGGCCTCTAGAAGAGTCTAGCTCATTTTCAAGCCGTTGTTGGAGTAACATTCTTTATGCTGAGATGGTCCTTTTGGGTCCTCCAAGCACGGATCTTCATTCTCTGCTTTAGAGTCATAAAACAGAAATATTCTTTATTTTTCCCCCACACTCCATTTTCCTTTTCTGACCTCCCTCTGAGTCGCTGTCCTCTGGAAATTAGCATTGTTTGCTAACGTTCAAGTGTGGCAGGCAGAAGCAAATGCACTACTGCAGGTGCAATGCAATGATGACCTCAATTTTTAAAAATTTATTTTTATTTGAAAGGTAGATTTCACAGAGAGAGACAGAGATCTTCCAGCTGTTGATTCATTCCCCAAATGATCACAATGGCAGCAGCTGAGCTGATCCCAAACTAGGAACCAGGAGTTTTATCTGGATCTTTTACGTGAGTGCATGGTCCTAAGCACTTGAACCACCTTTCGTTGCTTTCTCAGGCCAGACAGGCTGTGGGAGAGACCAACAGAGCACAGAGCTGGATTAGAAGTGATAAACTGGATGAGAACTGGTACCCATACTGGATGCTAGCACTGCATGTGGAGGATTAGCTGCTATGCCACTATGCCAGCCCCTATCTCCCCTTTTCTACAATCGAAACTTTAATGAAAATCTCACGACACAAGTGGATTTGCAGCTGCTAAAACTCTTGAATCTTTTGCACAGATGCTATTAAGGCATGCCATCCTGTATCTTTTATAAAATCTAGTACCAACTAACTCCAGCTCTAATAGCATCACAGTTACAATACCAGTTAAGACATCTTGTTTGTGGATGGGCTGTCTGACATTAGAAAAGCCACTGCCTGTGCTTTGTCCCCTGGCTTTCAGGGTTAAATATATGCTCTTGGATGAGTGCTCCATGATGCCTCCTCACTATGGTCAATTGTACCCCAGAACTGGCTCTTTAAGAAATTAGAAAACAATTTTCTCCCTAATTTCTTATGGGAAAATTTCATACTTGAACTCTCATCTTCTGCAACTCTGTTGACCAGACACTGAGTAATAAAATGTGTCCTGTTATATTCACTTATAGTAAATTGAGCCCTATTGAAATAAACAAAGGTCATAACCGAAACCAGTACAAACTTCCTAGACTGTGGGGGTGGCTTGGTGGCTGTCGGTCTCTTCCACAGCCTGCCTGGCCTCAGAAGGCAGCTTCCTGGGGACTCACTTAAAGCCAGTCTCTCTCTCTCTCTCTCAACATATTGTTATTTGAAAGGCATATTTTATATAGAGAGAAAGAGAGTCAGAAACAGGCCTTCCACCTGATGGTTCACACTCCAATGGCTGCAACAACAGGAGCTAATCCAGTCTTAAATCAGGAACCAGGAATATCTTCCAGGTTTCCCACATGGGTTCAGGGCCCTAAGCATGTAAATCATTCTCCATTGCTTTCCCAGACCATAAGGAAGAAGCTGGATTGGAAGTGGAGTAGCCAACATTAAAACCAGTGCCCTTATGGGATGCTGGCACTGCAGGAGGAAGATTAGCTTGCTGTGCCACCATGCTGATCCCCTAGTCTCACTTATTAATCCTGTTACAATGGTAACTAACATCCTCCCTAGTGGCTTTTTTGGGGGACAGGACACGGTGGGGCATAGATAACATGCAAACTACAGCACCTATGCAACTGGAATAAATTTCTCTTGCTTATGAAGTTTAATTTTTGTCATATTCAATTTTATAACTTGCATTTTTCCCTCCTGCCTGAGCTTGAAGCATGAAAGGGGATGTTGTTTTGTTTTGTTTGATTTCACCCTGAGAAGCTGGTGGGACATGAAAGCATGAGGACTACATGGGACTATCCTGTTCGGGAGCTTTGAACTCTCAAGCTTTCCACAGTGCACCCGTGGCAATTAACCAACCGCCTCTGAGTTCACTGCCCATATCTTAGCTCCAGTGGCAATGCTTCTGCTCAGGTAAGCTGTGATTACCACACGTACCAGTCATGCCATTTTTGAGGTGTGTTCTGCCTGTTACCTTATTCTTAAGGCATCAACAAAGGGTTGTGATTTTAAGTGTGTTTAGTTTTTTCCATATCTGTGATGCTGGGAGTGCTCAGCAGTCCAGTTCATGTGCATCTCCATGCAGATGTAGGAAGGCTTTGGGCCCCTTTTTGACCCTAGAAAAATAATTATGTTACAATAGCAGTTAAAAAGGTGCTATTCGATGTAAACAGCCCTTTACTGGTCCTTATACCAAATAAAAGGGAAGACATATTCTCAGGAGCAAATTGCTCATGAGCAAGCTACCTCCCAGAACCACAGGTGTCTTTTTTTCACCACTCTCCCTAGTCTGTGAGCTTTAAAGGCAGACCCATTCTCTCTGAGATTTGTATGTAGACAGTTTGAATAGGATCCAAAACCTATGACCTAGCTGACTTGCATCTCAGCCACAGAAGGTGGGCCAGTTATCAAAGCCCACAGGCCAGGAAGAATAGGGAAAACAAACGAAAACTGTAGTTCTGTAACCAAAGAAAACTTTAATTTTTGTAGGGACTTGAACATTTGCACACTCATCTACTGCCTCTCAGGATGCACTCTCAGTATCCAGGACTCCAACTGGCACTCTGATATGGGATATGGATGACCCAAGCAGCAGCCTGAGCTGCCGTGCCACAACACCCACCTTTAAGATGGAGGATGACTTTTGGGGTACATGCCTTTCCTTTCTCAGGAAAAAGGATTTGCAAGAAAAACAAAATCACATTACTATCATAAAAAAAGAATCATGTACTTTTTGTTTGTAGGTGAACATAAATGACAGATGGTACTCATCATTCCCTGTGTCACAACAACAGGGGAGAAAAAGCTGAATAAAATGAACATCAAAAATCTCTTTCATCTACCAGAGATTTTACCTGGGCCAAACAGTTCTCCCTAAATTTTCAATTCCTATTCCAAAATGCAATATCCTTTCCCTGCATGAAGTCCCACAGAAGGCTCATGGGTCTACATTAGCATCCGTCCCCGTAGCACATGCCTCCACTCACTGCCCCTGTGGTGTGGCCTCCCTGTGGTCAGGTGACCATGCTGAGTGACCAACCGCTCAACTCCCAGTGGCTCAAAACTCCAAACATTCCAAACCAACTGCCTGCCTAACAGTTGCACAAAGAATGAGTGTGACCTTCAACTGACAGAACTGGGTGGGCAGCCATTAGAAGTAATTAGCTGGGACAGTGGCCTGCAGATCAGGGGGTTCAACTGTTCAAGAAGGTCTACAATCTCCCTTTATTTTGGTGACCAAAGATAGGAGCAACCGGTACAAGTCTGGGCTGAGAAAGTGGCTATCGCAGCTCAAAGTGTGTACCTTCTTACCTGTGTTCATTCACTCCCAAAACCAGTCTCTGCTGTGCACACTGGGGCCATTGCTAGGGATTTTAACTATTGGCTTACTGGCACCAGGCCTTCACATGGTAGAATAGGCAGGAGTATTTGAAGCTCTGTTAGTCCAGATGCCTGATTTGAACTGCTAAAATCCTGATGGTCCTGAGACTAGATTTGCTACTGCTTCTATGTACGATTACGCTAAGGAATGCAGTTGAAATAGACAAGTGTCATTATGCGGGTAACAGAAAAGTAGCGAAAGGTGTCTACAGATCCCTGATATCCCACTTCTGCCCTCTTGTTGGACAAAGAAGTTGGGCTTAGAGGAAGGGATCTTACACAATCCTGCACATTCTGAGGATATTAACATGCCAAGGAAGGATATGTGCTGTTGAGGGACATCCACACAAAGGCAGCCAACACAGTGGCCAGGAGCCGTGGGCCCAAATTTCATGTACAGTTCATTTCATTGAATTTAGGAAAGTGACTGGATCCCTGAGTCCTGTGTGGGTTAAGAAACTGTTAATGTGGCCTGCTTTTAGCGATGTTTACAAAGCTTCATTCTAAACACATGTACACATAAATCCTGAAGCAAAAGGATGGGCAGGGGAAGGTAGGCAACACTTTAGAGGCATCAGTGAGGCACTGACACATTTGGGGTCTGGAAAAATAAGCCAGAAGGGAAACTTGGTTTTGTGGGGTGGGGGAGGCTCCAAGTAAGCAAGGATGGAAAGTGACTTCACTAACTTGACTTGCATGTGATGGCTTCGTTTTTCACATCTATGCCCATATCTACTATGCCCATATCAGCTGTGTGGAGGAGCAGAGCAACTCTGGGCTCCATACTTGCCAGTTTATATGTTTCTTTGTCTTGTAAAGGTGAAGTCTTTTGTTCCAGAGTCACATACAAAGGAGTGATGGACTAGATATAGGAGATTAAAAAAAATCTGTTCCCTGGGGACAAAAGTCCTTGAACTCCTGAATCCTCTGCATTGCACTTCTTTTGGTGGAAATAAGCACCTCCCTCACTCAATTTTCCCAAGGCTGCTGTGAATGAGAAGTGAATCGAGGAGGTGCCTGAGCCAAAAGAAGGGCATATCCTTGACCCAGCATCCTCGTCTGTGTTTCAAACCCTGACCTATAGTTGTGCAGTGTTCCTGATTCCCCCCCCCACACACACACACACTCCCACACACAAAAATACCACTGGATATCAACTACAACCTCCTCTTCCTCTGGCATCTCTACATGCTGAGCTGCCTCAAATAAGCCTCCTAGAAGACAGGTAACCCTTTTGGAACCAGCGCTGTGTCTCCAAACTCAGAGCTTTCCACACCAGCTGCTGGCACCCCTTTAACTGACCAAGAGTTAATGCTGATTAATGGGAAAGCTGGATGCTGGGCTGAGGTCGGACTCAGGGAGATAGTGGTGCAGTCAGTAATCCTAGGATGTTGCAGACTGTTGATCTCAGAGACTAACTGAAAAAGGGCAGTAGCAGCATTATTTCTCTTGAGCCTTTGCTTTCCAATTCATGTTTTTCCTCTTCAGGCTCTGATCCCTCCCTAGACCCTGAATAGACGGGGGACAGATTCTACTCTCCCCTTAAAAGGACCTGTCAATAGCCATAGCCTGTGACCCTTGCTAAGGACCCTCCTTGAAGCCCTCCTTCCCTGGATCACCAAGTGGGTGTGTCTGCTAACCTGCCAGCACTGTCTCTTGTTATCCCTTACTTCATCAGTCTCATGGAAATCCTTTCCTGGAACCCCAATTTCTTGCCTTTGTATAAACTCCTAGATCTAGGGAACTAAGTTTGGTGTTAGTAAGGGGTGTTTGGTGTGCAAATCCCCTTTTCCTGCAGGGTCTATTGCGGGGCTGGGACAGGGGGTGCACTACAATTCTCTGAATACTTCTTGGATGGACTGTTTGAGTCTGTCCTAGAGAATAGTGTGCAGATAAATGTATTTCCTAAATATTGGACAGGTCTTGAAGTTTGCTTTATGGGGAAAAAATAATCTCTACCTCTTTGTGTCAGTTGCTGCTTATTTCTCTTGTTGTACAAGTACACATAGCAAGTACATTGCTTTATACTACAAACACTCACATATGAACTCTGGGCAGCATGCTGCAGAGAGAGAAAATCATGGAAACCAACCTATTTAGGAAGAGCAAGGAAATCAACTCCTCCAATGTTCTGAGATCTGGGATAGATGTTCTTAGCACATAGCTAGTGGGCTGATGGCCTCACCATAGAGGAACAGAGCAGGCCAGTTGGGGAACCCAATAGAACTGATGAGATGCCAAGAGAAATTGCCAAAGGACTGTGCAGACAACCAGAGAGAAAGGTGACCCCACAAAGGCTCATGCTCATGACAGCTCATGTAGTCTTTCTTCTATGTGTGTGTGTTTTTTACGTGAAATATTTGAAGTGTACCAGTAGTACATAATCTTGGTTAAATGCCAATACCTGGATCTCTTAAAGCATAACATTTCTCATAAGGACACTAAATCTATGTAATTAAAAAAAATGTTGCAAAAGCGAGGAAGACATTAGGTAGGCACTGGCAGGGCTCTTAGTGTATTTCTTTTTGTGTGATTCAACCTTCTGAAGGATGAGGAAGCTCCAGACCCTCTGCCACCTAAATTTCAAAGTCTGGGACATTTGAGTACAAGAATTACCAGCACATATGGCAGAATTGGAGGCAGGGGAAAAAGGTTGAGGGAAGCCAAGATTGCTGGGGTGGTTGTTTACCAAAGTCCTGTGGGATCGAATTCACCAGGGGAGTTCACCTAGTCAGCTTTCAAGGTACTGGCAGACTGGATGGTGAACTGATGCAGAGGAAATGGGATGCTTTTAACTCTCAAGATAAAAAAAAAAAAAAAAGCTGAGTCCCATCCACTTGAGCCCCTCCAGGAGCAAGAAATCTGATGACACAAGGGGAAATGCATGTTAAATATGGATGGATTCTTGGAACTCTTCTTTTTGTTTTTGAATCTATGAATGAATGATATCTTTAACATTATACCCCAATCAACTCTGTACCTTTCAATGAAAAGCATTATGCTGTGGAACCAAAACTATAGGCTTAACATATTCCAATATGGTAATCATTTGGGAAAGTCTGCTGCTTAAAATGAAATAGTTCTATTTGTGCAACGTATCAACTTGGAAAATAAAGGCCTGGTGTATTGTAGCCCTACCTTCTTGACATATACCTAGATAGCATTCTGTTGGCTTTCCTTCCATTTTGAAAAATTTTACATGCATTTGAAAAACTTATAGAACTTTGACATGAAGGGTAAGTTCACAGAGCAATGTCAGAAGCTCTTCAGGGCTCAACAAAAGGGGAATCAGCACTTGGGCAAACCCCAGCTGATCTTGGGTTCTGGATATTGGTGCCAAGGCCTACTGTATACTCACAGAGATGGCAAAACTGGGCTGGGTGGGTACTCTGCTTGTGTGGCAAAGGAGCCTGGGGATCCTCTGTCCCAGTCATTCTCTCAAGAGATATAAACACAAGGCAGGCACCACCACCAGCATTGTCTTGCTCAATATACATGACAGTGGAGGATGCTGTAAGCAAACTATCAGTCTGAGGATGCTCCCTGTTGAGCTTTAAGGGAGTTGGTAGTTCAGAGTTAGCACCTGCAGGGAAAGATTATAGCAAGTCTTGGAGCACTTTCCAAGAAGTATGCAGCATAAACTACAACTCAGGAGTCACACACATGGCCTACAGTAATCTACAGTGCTGGCCTCCAAATAGAGGAACCACTAGAGGGCATGATTCCCAAACCTTAGCAGCTTACTTGACTCTAATGATTTTGCCAACTATTCAATCTTTCTTGCATGGCCACTTACAAATGTAGCCACTCTCCTATTGCTTTCAACTTTGCTGTTCTTCCTTTGTGCCAAAAAGAGAGTGAAAGAAGACTGGAAAACACATTTCCTTCCGTGCCTTACTCTCCACCTACCCACTCCACACTCAAATTTCTTATTCCTCTTCTTCAATTCCTTCTATCTCCTTGAGGCTCGCTATGTGATCTATTGACTTGAGAGTTGGAAGGAAGAAAATAATTGTGAAAACCCAATGCCACTCATTGCAAGAAAGTCCCCGATTGGGTAGCACTGAGAATACCAAGAGTGGAGTCAGACCTCACTACAGACTTTCTCTTTCAGTTGGGAACACAGTTGTCCTGACCCCCAGCCTAGGCCTGCCTGGGCCATTCAGGGTTACAGTCTTGCTGCCAGAAATGAGGGCAAGACTAAGAAAGTGGAAGAAGAAGGTGGCACAGAGATTTTGTAGACATTGCCAATGAAAGTGTGTCAAATGATGGAGGAAGCCAGACAGGTCCTTCAAGATGAGCACTATACAAAGTGGGAAAGTGGGAGCAGGGAAAATGCACAAGGAAGAACTTATACCTAGGGATAAATGAAATGAAAAAGAGCCAATGGAGGAAATAATTTAGAAGCAGATTCTCAATCTGTGTTTCTGAATATTTGATAGCAATCCTCTGCATATGCAGTAACAAGAATGAGGATGGGGTTGCCTTGAGGAAGGAAAGGGGGACTGACAAAGTTGGGGGAAGACATTGGGTAGAAGAAAGCCTGACCTTGGATCTCATTCTGTTCTAGTGTCTAGATTCTTCTCCCATGACCCTAATGCTTCGCCTCTGCTATGAGGCCATGCGTCTGGAATATCCAGAGGGCCTTTCCAGTACTCGAAGTCTCTGTGATGAGCTGGGAATTTCTGTCCTCCAAAAAGACAGCTGTTGTCCCCATGACGTGCCAATGCATCACACTGACATCTTTCCCCTCTTATTTTTATTTACTTGTTATTGTTTATTTTCTGATTACCAAGTTATTTTCTCCTTATTCTACCATCTCTATTGCTCTATAATGTGAGAATAATTGCAAGAATGATCATGGCTACAACACTACCCACCCCAATCAGTCAGATGGTGGTACCATCTATCCTACCCATAGAGCACCTAACATCAGCCCAGGTTTATGTTGGGCTCTTTAGGAGACAGGGAAAAGCTATTCCATAAGTTTAAAAATGGTGCTGTGCTTAAAACACCCTTAAGCTGTTTGGAAGACATTCAATCTTCACAACAACCCCATTCAGTTTCCTAGCCCAACAGGGAGGATGAATGTGAAAGCAGAAATAATATAACATGTCCAAATCCCCTTAGTTTGCTAATTCCATAACAGATGAATATACAGCTACATAAACAAATGGGACCTGCCAACGGTTTATACCAATCCATGGAGAAAGGAAAAGAAACATGGGCAGGCCTGATGACATAGAAAAGGCTCAAGCATGACTGGGGATAGAAGCCATGACCGGACAGCTCTGTCTGCTGGGGCAAGGATTGGAGAAGATGACTTTTTGTCACCTCTACTCTTTTTCAGATTTGTTGATTCCAGGAGACAAGGTCGGTGGGACTTTTGAGAGTCAGTGAATGCAGCAAGCCCAGCAAATCCTTCACACCTGTCCTGTGGGATTCCTATTGGCCGGGATCTATCTTGAGAGAAGTTGCACATAGAACTCTCAAATAGGAGAAGGTTGAGGCTTTATTGCCAGTCCTAGGATTTAGGCTTGGGTGAGAGGTGAAGGCCAGAAATGTGGTCAAAATTACACTTCAGACCTCTCATCTGCAGAACATTGGGAACATGCATAGAAAGCACACGAGAAGACTCTTTAACCTCATCCAACCCTATGAACCAGAATGAAACAATTGGGCATGCCTTCAAATCTGAGAACACAGGGAGAGAGAGAATCCATTTCTCACCACTGTCTGGCGCATGCTAGCAGACCCTGGTCTCAAGATTCATGCAGTGCCTGGGAGGGAGAGTGTCCCACCCCGATTCCTTTGAGAGTCAACACCCGAAACTCAAACACAAATGCCTTGTGTATGATTTCCAAGAGGTGCTATCAAACATAAGCTAAGGGTTTAGAGTTTACTGTGGCAAAAGCATGATCTGGCTCCCTCATCTCAATCTTTAAATACATGGGGAACAGAAGACGGTGACACATGTGCCACAGCTGAGGCCCAGAGGCCCAATATCACTTACTCTCATGCTAATAATAAGGCATGGAAAGAACCAATCCAACTTGTAAGCCCTTTTTTTTTTTTTTTTGGTGACTTTTCACCATGTCCCCAAACACTTTTCTCAGTCTCCAAAACAACAGTATAACTGAACTGCTCCCAAGTACTCTCTCCTACCTTGGGTGCTACTCCAAACTTGGAGTGTCTTCATCGTTGCTACTTGAACCTCCTTCTGTTGACCAATAATTTGAGAAATAAACAGGTACAAGGAGGTTATCTAAAAGAATAGCTCACCCATTCCTCCTGTTGTAGTTGAGGTCATGCTGCCCTCTACAGGTTTACCCTGCTCTTTTGTGTGGATTCTCTGATCTTCCTTAGGCTCTGCAAAGTCAGAAGCCTTTCTACAAGGCATTGGCCAGTTTCAAGTTGTCAAATGATAGGATCCCCCTGGTGGCTTCTAATATCCACATTTTTTTTCATTGGAAGATTGCAGTTCTCATAAGCATAGCAACTTGGAATACCAATTATGACCAAAAAAAAAAAAAACTATTTTGACTTAGATTCAAGTTCTTCTATGGCCAGGCTTGAGCTAGAAGCCACAAAGCGTGTTCTGTTAGCATGGGAATGTTCTCTCAGCAATGTTAAACAGGGGAGACAGAGGTCATTGAGCACTTGAAATGTAGTATGACCAAGGGTTTAGGTATCTAATTTTGATGATTAAGTAAATTCCATAAAAACAGATACATCTGAATAATGACTGACTGTTACTGTAACGATACAGTAACTTGCTGTTTTATGTAGGTATTTATTTATAGTTGAATAACATACATCAATGCAAGCCAGACACCATGTGAAATCTTAAAGGTGCTAAAGTCAGTGGGTGGAGTGGGGTGGGGGCAGGTTTCAGTGTCCAGGTCTAATGGAATTCCCTCTAACAGGGCTACATCCAAGCAATAGAAACAGGATGGTGAGCAGGATCCCTAACTGGACACCATCAGAGCAGTGGACTGAGTGGTGGGAGGAGGGGTGGTGTTGACTGCAGAGGCCTCCTGATCCAGAGCGGTCTTAACAGGCACCTGCCTTACTATGGGCTTAACAGGTTGCACAAGTTGAGGAGGGAATGTATGCATACTTGAACTAGGTCCAGCTCAGAGGGGTGTTCACCAAAAACTCAGAGGCCCAGCAACCTGCTACCTAGCTCTGAAACTCGGGGATGTGTCTCTCCCTGTCAGCCTATGGCCTTCAAGTTTGGGTCAGAGAACTGAAGAGACGACTCCTACTTCATACTCTAGTCAGTGTCACCAAGGGAAAGTGCCCGATGCCTCACCATGAAGGGAGAAGCCAGCAAACAAGGGTTCTCTCTTTATACACACTACAAGGTGCCCATATGTAGTGTTCATTCTAGCCGTAATGCCTGCGCGTTCTGCTCATTTCTTAGGTGGTGACCCCACATGGTGTGAGAACCCTGATGGTCTTCTCCTACTTTTACTTTTAAAATTCATTATGATGCATAGAAAAGAAAAAGTATAATTTAATGAAGCACTAAATATAACACCACCAAATGATATTATAGCCACACAATGTTTTCTATTTACTTCCACAAGTCAGAGAAGAGGTGATATTTGTGTTTTGGGGTGTGGCTTATTTTACCTAGAATAATGATCTTTAGTTGCACGCATTGTGTTGCAAATTCCAATGTTTTATTCTTTTTTTCACTTTAATATTTATTGTTTTATTGCTCTGTTCATAACCGATATTGATTTTGTCCTTTTGCTAAAAACGCATTGTTGATTTGCGTGTTTAAATTAGGGGCCTTAAATATTCCTTTTTGGTCTTTTGTTCTGCTTACTCTTTTAAGAAATGTGATGATATGGAGTGTGTGGTTGTGCCACATGGAGTGGCTTGTGCTGCCTTCTTGAGTATGTGGACATATGATTGTTTTTAGTGCCTCTGATCATATTTCCCTACTCAACTTTTCTGCTGGATAGCACTGAAAAGCTTTTGCTGATCCTCCAGACATTCTTTTCAGCTTATCCTCTGTCAATGTTTGTCACTGCTCCAAGATTGGCTCTGTTTCAAATCACCAAGCTTTTCCATGATATGCTCCAGGGTGTTGGTCACCGTGAGCAGAATGCTTCTCTGACGCCCAGAGGAACAGTCCCTGGTGCCTTCTGCCTTCTTTTTCATGATTTTACCTAAACAGTCTGGTGACATTATGGAAGAGTTGATCTCTTCACCCTTCCCTGGGGGAGTTCTGCCATTGGTTTCTCTTCTTGCAGCAGAATCAAAAGCAAGGATGTCAGCAACAGGGAGAGCAGAAATCTGTGCATTGACTACCTTAAACTTTGTTATTAACCTGTGTATAGGATCCAACAGCTTCAATTTTTCCCTCTTAGGGATGTGGTGTTCTGGGGTAGATATCAAGAAGATGCAATGGTGAATCAAAATGTAATGTTATGGATTTCTTTTTTGAAGTCACTTACAATGTAAACAATTAAAGTTAGTCCTCCATAATAAGATCTGTCTGTCTGCACCCCCTGATGAAAACAGCTCTCAATTTTTGAAAAAAAAAAACAGCAAAAACAAGCCCTGTATTTTGTTGAAGTGTATAGTTGGGCCTTCTTTCCCAGAGATCCAAAATCTTTAGCGATGTCTAAAGAAGCACTAATCAGGTAGTTATCTGAAAGATGGAAGGATAGGCAGTTAACTTGTGAACTTGATAATGCGGCAGCATTCTAGTCATTCTTTTACCCCAAAGTGTTACAGTATGGTCAGGATCTGCTGAAGCTCTACACGTACCATTAGTGTTAAAATCCACAAAATTTCCAAACCCTACTGAGTCTGACAAGTTATTACACTGCTTATTTGTTTTGTCCCAAATTCTAACAATGTTATCCACTGTCTCAAGTTTTAACAGTTTTGTCCTTACTACATGACACAATTAGTTTTCCATAAGATAAAAATCAAGTTGTTTGCCATGCAGGCTGAAGTCCACCAAAGTGATAGCCACTTTGTGCTGTTTAAAATCACACTCCAGAACGGGGTCCTCTGTGGAGGAAGCCATGGAGCAGCAGAAGGTGCTGGGCTCTCCCGCCAGCTGAGGGAAGCTGGGATGGAGGGCAGGGAGACCGCAAGGCACACAGAACCATTGGCCCCAAGAGTCAGTGCCTCCCAATGTTTTGTTTTTAACTTGGATGTCACTTATGAGTGTGCTCAGAGGACCAAAATATTCATTTGTATAATTATGCACATTTCTTGGCATGTTCACTGCACTTCAATAAAGTGTTTAAAAATAAAATAATAAAATGGATGCATTAAGAGAAGGGAAAGCCCAGGGTATGTTGCTTCTCCCCTCTGCTGCCCCTGATGATCCCAAACCTCATCCAATGTGCACAAAGAAAGTGACCAGAGAGTAGTCTCTCAGGCTCCTTTTCATGGGATTGTCCCTAATATACTTAAACTGGACGTGAATAATAGCAAACTATGAGACAAAGCACCATAAAGGATGAGGAGAATGGATGGAGAGAAAGTCATAAGTATCCTCTTGTGTGGATCATTTCTCATTTATAGTTAATTTTATGTTGAAATTGTGAAATAACTACTAGCAAAGATGGCAGAGTGCATAAGTTCAGTGATAATACAATGGAGGACAAAAATACAAATTAGAATCAAAACTATCTACATGCTCCTCTGGGTGGTTTATGTTCATTCCTGTTGGCTGCAATGGGTTGCCAGATTTTCAGGCCACACATTATGATAATGAAAGTGAACTATGTCCCAGGTCCACTACCACTGAACCTCAATGGGACTCCAGTGTGCAAGTGGGATGCATACTATATCAGGAATAGGGTCAGGGTGGTGGTATCATGGGCCAGGGCATAACCTGAGATGCCAGCATTACATATGGTAGCAATTTGAGTCCCAGGTGTTTCACTTCACATCCAGCTCCCTGTTGATGGCCTGAGAAAGTAGTGAAGGGTGGCTCAAATGCATGGGTTCTTGGACCCACATGGGAGACTTAGAAGAAATTCATGACTCCCAGTTTCATACCTACCCAGCTCTGGCCATTGTGGTCATTTGGGGAGTGAACTAGTACATGGAATCTTGTTTTCTCCCTCTTTCTCTCTCCCCCTCTCCCCGTATGACTTTCAAATCTTAAAAAAAAAAAAAGCAGGAACTTAAGAGCCTGCTCTGGTTTCTGCTAACACCAGCATAAACAGTAAACAGTTGCTGACATCTTGCCTTGCTTAGCAAGTGGTAATGACCGTACTTCCCAGAGGTGCAGACATGGAGGATGGAGACTAGTTCAACTGGATGGTGGATTAGGCACTTGACATGAGAGGTGTAAGCATGTATATGCAGACATATGATGATGCTATAAGAGGACTTTGGGCAGCCCTAAACATGCTGGATGAGTCAGTTCCTGGTGCTGTTCTTGCTTACCTGGGAGTGAGCACAGCAGGAGCTCCAGGAGCTGAGCAGGGGCCTCATGTCCATGCTGTGTCCTGACTGGTACTGACTCCTGCACAGGCTGTGAGCAGCTTGATCATAAGTGTGTAGGGCAGTGGGCAGGATCCTGGGATATGCAAATCAGTATGGGAATGAGGTGACTATATCATACCTGTACTGGAGTTATGTGAGACAGTATCTCTGTCTGCAGAGAACATACAATGAAGTCTGAAGACAGTGGGGTGATAAGGTCTTCAAAAGACTCTCAATTGTTTTCTATGTAGGAAAAATAGTTAATTCTGCAGTTAGAGCATTTCTGTGTGAAATGATTTTATGTTTTCAATGTATGGAAACTCTTACCTGCAGCTTATTCATAACCATTTTGTTATGGTCCTAAGCCATTGTCTGTACCATGTCAAGTGGTCACAGCCACGTAAGTCCTGTAAAAAGCTGGTGTGACTCACAGACCTACCAGTAGCTAAAGTGATGGATCTCTTCTATTACTCATGGGCTAAATGGGCTATGCTTTCACTCCAATATTCTAGCCCTTTATCTGAACTTTGGCATTATCAGCTCAACTTATCAGCTTGACCAGTGATGTCAGATCTGGCTACTTCTGCAATCGGTTTTGTTCCTGCCTTCAGCTTTGGAAGCCTGGATTGGCATAAACTTGTGTCTACTACTCCTACTCTCCTCCCCCAGCATCTTCTCCACCAGAGTGTGACCAAGATTACAGCACCTGAGAAGGTGCTCCCAGCTTCCCCTGCCCCACTCGGAGGCTCAGATGCAGCTCTTATGGAGCTTGGCTAGCCAGAGAAGCCCTTGGGGAAAAGTCAGTTTATGAAACCCTTGGTTTTTGCTCAGGGCAACTGCTATTTACTGCATATCTCTGCCACACACCACGAATGCCACTCTCATCCTCATCAGCCATGAATGAGGACATCATTCTAACCCAGATCTCTGAATCACTAAGAGATTTAGTCTACACCCCCCTGGCAAGACAGTGCTCACGTACTGGGAGAGATAACCCCAGCAAACCCTGGGCACTAATTGGAACCCCACTGTCTCACATCTCTACCCTGACTCTAGGAATCCCAGCCTAGCTTGGCTCCATGCCAACTACCTCAGCATCAGTGCACTGAAACCTGGGTTTTCTGGGGAGTTTTCCTAAGGCAGGAATACAGATGACCAAAACGTGCTGGTTTGGCCTAGGAGTGAATCTCCTGCCTTTCAGCTTTGGGCCTGAGCCTCAAAGGAACTCGATTGTAGCAGCCAGGAAGGATCCACTTTCTGAGAAATTTAACTTGAAAGGGAAAGAACTCTGAGGAGGTAGATGAGGCTGTCTGTGAATACTCTTGTTCTTTACCCCTACCTGGGTTTCCACCTATGCCAGACTGTTTGAACTCTGCCTACACACATGGCTAATGACAGGGCCTGGGATAAGCCTCCTCAAAAGCAGCCCTCAATGAAAAATGATAGAAGCAGATGCACACTTCAGTTCTCTCATCTCTTAGGGAGAATAACCCAGAGGTGGATCCCCTGTGTTTACAGGTGTGCTTGGGCTCCACTCATGGCAGCTGTGGGTGACTTCCCTATTTCTATTTCCCCTCCCTGTGCCCCTTAAGGCTTCCTGAATTTTATAAATGTACTGCCAGTACCAGAATCCTTGTCTTTTGTGGGAGCCTCCTAAGGTAGCGGATGAATCTATTCTTGGGAGTTTATCTGTGGCTTGAATTCTTGTCATTGTTCCGGGAATCATTCAGAAGATTGATCCATTGCTTAAAGTGGATTGAAATACTTTCTCTTAGGCCCCTCAAAAGACAGTCTTGCAACAAATAGTTATGTACCACAAAATCTGCATTGTAGGTAACAGAACAAGCAATCACCCAGTCCCTAACATCCACACTTCTAGCAGCACCTGACTCTAACTTCTTCCAGCTGTTAATGCCAACAAGGGAGAATGGTGGCAATAAAAGTTGAAGCAGGGTTGGGGTGAACAATGCCACTGAGACGAAAGCTCTCAGTGTTTCGGGGATTGTACCTTCCTCCTATGGCACAAGGAACTTGAAAGATGTGCTTGAATGAGGGACTTGGCAGTTGTCTGGGAATATTTGGTCAGACTCTAAAATCGCAGAAGCCCCTAGAATAGGAGAAGGGTCCCAGGCAGAGAGGTGATGTGATAATGGAAAGAGATGTTAGAAAGATGATAGGAAGAGATTTGTGGTGTAAAGAGCATGGGAACCTCCTGAGAAGGAAAATTTAGGGAATTCAAGCCCTCACATGTGAAGCATCCAGAAGGAATGTGCTCCTGCGGGCTGGGTTTCAGTTCAGCGAGGATTCTGGCTTCCAGAATGAGGCTGTCTTCAATCCACTTTGTTTAAGGCCAGTGGAGTTTTGAAAATTGTTACAGCAGCAGTAGGAAGCTAATGGGAGAAGAGAGAGAATGTCTCTTGCTCCTCACAATAGGTACCTGGCTGTCCTCGGATCTCCCAGGTGTGCCCCACCATGCTATAATTCAATGACAACATTGGCAAGAGTTGGAGAATTAATTTGCAGGCAAATGATTGGTACCAGATTGCTTCTTGGGTAGAATATCTGTGTGGTGAAGCACCTGGATCAGCTCCTGCATACTCTGGGGTGTGAAAACCTGGGGTTCACTCTCATGGATCTTGAGAGGCTGTTGGATAGAATTCACAAGCTCATGGTCCTCAACCCCCCAAAAGCAGCGTGTGACCTTACCTGAAAAAGAATTTACCTTTGCCTCTTGTTGTACTATTTACCACTCACTATCGACGGCACATTCAGTGCAGGGCGACTGAGGTGACAAGGTTAGCTGAAGTATGGAAGTGACCATAATTCTAGTGTAGTCTATTTTCTTAGTGATGCTTACAAGGCATTTTGAAATATTTTGAGAAGTCTTCTAGGAGAATCTGTGTAGGCTTCTCACAGATGGGCAAAATCCTGGAACTAGAAATACATAATGTTTAATTGTGGCTGGGACATGGGACACAAAAAGTCAAGTGTTTATGTACCCCTTACCTGCTCAGCTGCTGTGGAAGACTGTTACGGAAGATACACATTTGCACCTGCTTCCTGCATTGCCCGTTCCAGGACAGGTTGCAGGAATCCTGGAAGTTGTTTCCAAACAGATTCCAATGAGGAGGGAGGCCACAGGGGGCTCACAAAACTCCTGGTGAACAGCTGTCTTTTGCAGGTATTGATCAATAACTGGGCACTTGGATAGAGCAGGAAATCTATCAGCCAATGGGTCACTAGGATAGAACACAAAGTCACAAGACATCTTGACTGGCACTGGGGTGGCTTCATTCCCAGGGGCAGGAGAGAAGCCTTGGGTACAGGAAGCAACACCTGGCCTACTCAGTGTAATCCCAGCTTTTGTGTGATCAGAAACAGTCCTGGGAACTGTAGGGGAAATGAGCCTGCCAGCTCTGGGGAACTCAGAGAGGAAAGCTCGCTTCTGGGAATCAGGCAGGCAAAGGGATTCTGAAAGAACTTGTGGTGATTTTCCTCCATGGCATTGTGGCCTTCAGTTCCAGAGAGAATCACAGGCCCACAAATGTCCCTCTGATCCAAGTAATAAGAATGATGCAGAATTCTCAAGATGGGTTTCCTAGCCAAGCTCCTTTGCCTCCTTGGGGGATGGGTTTCCTTTTCAGACTCATGACCTGGGCCTTAGAATTTGGGCTATAGAAATACTGTGTTCAGAGGTGCTATTTGGAAATGGCACCACAGAACTGCTTTCAGAAGGCGCAAGCTCAAGGCTACCAAGGCTACCAATGAGAAATAGTTGTCAATGGCCTTGCGCCTCCCTGGGGATCATAGAATATTCTGTCCTTGCTCCTACTTCATGGCTACTCCCTCTCCAGAGCCTCACAAGGTTCCTGCTAAGCCTCAGGATGAGGCTGATCTGTGCCATATTCTCTTTTATAGATGGCCCTGTGCCCAAGCACATCAACCAACAGCAACTTCTAGCTGGATTCTTGTACACAAGCCAAGCAGGGACAGTCCAAGAGTTTTATGCTTCACCTAGTCTATTTCATCAGGGTTCAGTTCTTAAAAGGAATAGGACAAATTTAATCCTTTGAGAGGGTGTGCTCCAGCATCCTGACTGGGTGGGCTTCCTCACATACTGCAGGGAGCCGACTGTTGTCCCATAGCCTCTGGTGATCCTGCCTGCATCTCAAGATGACTTATGTTTATCACCTGTGGAGGCAGCACAGTGGAATGGACAAGCCCTCCATAATGTTGGTCACATCTTCAAGCAGGTGGCACAACAATCGCCTATCCACTTCCTAGCTGGTTAAAAGACCACCAAACTGGAATGTCTTCCCTGCAGGTTTGCGTCCAGATAAGGAGGGGTCATGGAAAACTTAAAATCCCAAGACCTTTCTGAAAACCTTTGGTGTCTCTCCCTATCTCAAGAGATACCACATTTCCCATCTCTCTCTCTCAGGAGGTTGCTTTCCCCTTTGTATGTTCACCTGGTCACTTTGCAATGAAACTTCTCTGTCTAGAACCAATTCCTAGCTTTTTATTTCTATACTAAGCTGAGGAAAGAACCCACCAAGCTTTTCTAGTAACACATCCAAGAAAGCTCCCGGGCTGCTAATGTTCAGGATTTTGCCTAGGCGTTTGCAAAACCACTCATCCCTACTGGTTTCCTGGGAAGTGACTCTTTGTCTTCTTCATTGCCACCCCTGGTAATGGGAGCTGAAGACCTATTGGTGTTTGATGCCTGCAGGATGCTGTCAGCTTCCCAAATTGACAGGTCTCCAAACTAGGACAGCCTTTGTGGAGGTGGAGATGGATTCCCTGCTACAAAAACAGCTGGTCCAGGCAGGGGAAAACTGAGAAGGTGTATTTGGTAGATTCCCACATTCTCGAAGTCTCTGTTTTTGGGCCTCGGGAAGCAAGGGCAGGAGCAGAAGATAATACTTTGCATTTAATCTAGTTTTACATGATGAAAAAGATAGAAGACTGGAACCAAGTTCCGATCTCTCCAGACATTTTACCTCGATCAATTTGTCGCAATTACTTGAAGGGCCAAACCACTGACATTAAGTACAGGACTTGTGGGCTGATGGAGCAGGTTCTCTGTCACTCTGCCTGGGCGTCCTCCATGCAGCTGCAGACATCTGAGCTAGCTGGGCTGAGTTCCATATTGGTTTCACAAGTATGTCTGCCCTTTGGTTCTGCTGATGCACGGTGGGCCTGAATACTCCTAAGCGAAGCCAAGGGAGAAGAGCAAGGGGAATTTCACTCTAATACTGACACTCAGGGGTAAACTGACATAGCAATTTAAATTACTCATAAAAGGATTTTTCAACCACCATCCCCTGGTCATTACAAATTATGCTGTGATTCAAACACTGCAATTGGAAGGAAGGATCATTCAACACTGCACTGTTCATTCTTCTGATTGTCCTGCTCAGGGACAGTGTCCTGTTGGAGAGGCAAAGTGGCCTCTCATGTTCCTGTAGGCTATATGAGCCCGATAAGAATTCTATTTCTCCTGAAATGTGGATCAGACGCTCTGGAGATGCTCACAGAAGAGCTGCGTAGGCATTAATGGACAAAGGAGAGGGGCTGCTGCTGCTTCTGTGTTGATGTTTTCTCATAGTGAACATGTCCACCGAGAGCTGGAGTGATATTTGCCCTCCAGACCTAATGTCCTGACCACCCAGGCTTTGTGTCCAGAGGGCAGAGGGAACCAGCAAGAGACTGAGGCTGATCCTGTGTACCTTCCCTATGTAAATGCTTTGTTAATTATGATAGTTTATAATGTTTTCAGTCTCTAGTCCATGATGTAAGTTCATATGGGACAGGTGCTATCTTGCTCATCCACTTGGCATTCTCTGATATTTGGTAAATATCTGTTGGCTTGAATTAAAGCAACTATAAACATATGTATTAAATTAACTGGGTTGTTTTTGGTCATATAAAAGATATGCAAATATAAAAAAGAGGGTCAGTAGTGTATATGAGTCTTCTAGGGCTGACTGGGGTGCTGACATGTTCTGGGCATAAGGGCTTAATGAACAAAAATCAATTTCTCACAATTCAGGAGGTTGATGAGTTCACCATTCAGGAGCAGCAGAGTTTATTCTTTGGCAGGATCCTCTGGCATGCATGCTGTCCTCTGCTCCTGACCTCACAAACCAGCCCTGTGTGTGTGGGGAGGGTGGGACAGGGGACAGGGGTAATAACACATCTCTTCTTATAAGGACAGTAATCCTATTGGATCAGGATGCCCTAAAGGCCCTGTGTTCCAGTTAGAGCTTCCATAAATGAATTTCAAGACAAAGTTCAGCTTAAGACAGATGGGTCTTGGGGTACACATTAGAAATGGGGAAGACAAATCAGGCTCAGAACACAGAGTACATGGTACCCATGGCTCAATACACCGCCAGCCCCTCACTAGAGTCGCCACTGAAGCCAATGGTGGATGGAATCACTCTGATGTTCCTCCTGTTTCTGTGATTCAGCCCCTCTCCTTTCTTTCCCATAGGCTTTTCTGCTAGCTACTATTTTTTGTGACATATAACCAAGGGCTTTGTACTTTAAAAAAAATAGTTTATTTGAAAGTGCTATATGCACATACACGTGCAAACACACATGGGGGGAGGGGAGAGAGAGAAAGAGGAGAATCTTCCACCCATCAGTTCCCTCCTCAAATGGCCTCAACAGCCAAGGTAGGAGCAGGCAAAAGCAAGGAACCAGGAGCTTCATCCTGGTTTCCGATATGGGTGGCAGAGGGTGGCAGAGGGTGGCAGAGGGTGATAGAGGTCCAAACACCTGGGCCATCCCCACAGACTATTGTGATGTTGATTCCATTACAGTCATTACTATGACATATTTTGTGGGCAACATAGAAGAGTTCTTCCCTCGACCCCTAGTAATCCAGTCATCTAACTGAAGGCAAAGGGCTTTAAGAAAAGAGATTACTTACAAAATAATTGAGAACTAGAATCTATGTAAGATGTCAAATGTCTGACACAAACAAGGTGGCCCTGAGGGCCCCTTCAAAGTACAGTACCAATGGTGGGGTGGAAGATTTAGGTGTGTGTCTAGGTCCCTTGACCTGGTATCAATTATCGCATCCTGAAGCCCTTTCTGAACTGACAATGAGAACCAACACAGCTGCACAAGCCAGAAAAACAGCTGGACCCTTGGCTGTGGGGCTTGGCTGGCTGTGACCATGGGAGTGACCAAGTGTGATCGTGACATCCCGCGCTGACTGGAGCAACATCTGCAGGTGAGGAAAACGTCTCATCTATGCTGTGAAATGGTAGAGATGTTCACGAAATGCGTAACTGAGGAGCTAGGATTCTGATTTAGCTCTCTGTAGCAGTTAGTTTAGTAACTATGCCCGTAAAGGCTGCCCAGCTGTCAATGGTGTTCAGCAGTGAACTCATCAGGACAACCCAGCTGTTAACTGCTGAGTCTGTCCCACAGACACTGCTTCAAGTACAGCGCTGAACTATGGCCGAGACAGACATGGCAGGTGGCTGGACCTTTGGAAACTTTCCTGGATTCTACTGACTTGCAGAATCCAGACTATGTCTTGAAGATGCTGAGAAGTGAGCAGGATACTGGAGCTCAGCATGCCACAACTTATAAGATGGAAACAAGTCACAAGTGTACCTCAGTGATAATGATGCGTCACCACCCTATGTCTTCCCAAAATGTCCTGCTGGCTGATGAGCAGAGTGATGGAAGCTGTGCTCCCTGAACAGTGGACTCAGTCTGAGCCTTCTGGAACACAAGGACCCGAGTACACAGAGCTCCTCTCAATCTCCTTTCCTCCTGTGCTGCGCCTGCCTCAGGTAGACTGACACCAGAGGCAGAGACCAACTCACGTGCAGGATCCTGGGGAACACCAACAACATGGTGAATGAGTAGTGACCCTTGCCAGAGTGATACTGAAAAACATGACATTTCACTTTTAATAAAATCACAGAAAGCTTATTGTGTTAAAGATTGCGTTTTGTATGCCTTCAGAGTTTAAAAATATGTTTCGATAAATGAGTTTTGAATCTTCTGATCCTTGCACCCTGCTGAGAAGACCCCCGGTCTTGCTCTGTATTGTCTTGTCTTGTGGTCACAAGGCTGCTGCTTCCTCACTCTTCCGATGCATTTTGAAAGGACCCCCGACCTTGAGCATACATGCACAGCACACATGCTCAGCCTTCCGCTGCCAGACCCCGTGCGCCATCACCCATGCTCCATATGGTTATCAACGACTGCAGTCATTCCTTCCACCTTCATTCTTGCAGTTATTAGTTCATGTTTGTTCCCTTATTTACATTGGATCAAAAATTGCCCAATTTGGTCATAGGTACCTGTCCTTCCGAAGGCAGCAATGGCCAGGACCAGGATCTCCTTCTGGTCTCACACGTGGTGCAGGACCCCAAGCACTTGAGCCGTCATCCGTCAGTTTCCAGCTACAAGTATTGGGATCGAGGTGGGAAGTAGAGGAGCCGTGATTTCATCCCACACCCCTGTGGGACGATGCCACCGCAGGTGCGGCTTTACTCATTATGCCACACCACCAGCCCCTGGAATCTTGTTTCAAGAGGATTTATCTATTTAAAATAAGTACTACAGAAAGAGAACCAGAAAGAAAAGGAAACAGAGAGAGAGAGATCTTAAATCTACTGGTTCATCCCCCAAATGACAACTCAACCCCCAAATGCAACAGCAGCAAGGACTGGACCAGGCAGCAGCCAGAAGCAAGAACTGCTTTAAGGTCTCCCATGATGGTGACAGAAACCCAAATACTTGGGCCATCCACTGCTTTTCCCAGCCCACTAACTGGGAGTTGGATTGGAAGTGGAACAACCAGGACATGACCATCTTTTTAAAACAGGTACATGTGCATGTGAATATATCAATATGATGTGTTAATATATTATGTAATATTATGTATTACCAAATACTTAATGCAACATATTATATATTTGTGTATTAAATATATCATATTTTATTCTATAGTATGTGTTATAATATTATATATTAACATATTTTAAATATGTATATTTAACCCAGTCATTCAGGAGGTTAATCCTTCACACTGCATGGCCTGGGAAAGCAGTGGAGGATGGTCCAAGTGTTTGAGTTCTGTCACGCACATGGAAGAACTGAAGAAGTCCCTGTTTCCTGGCTTCTGATTAGCTCAGCTCTGGCCATTGTGGCCATTTGGGAAGTGGACCAGTGGATGGCAGGCACTCTCTCTCTCTCTCTGCTATAATCTGCTTTGCTTTAATCTGCCCTACATATAAATTATAAATCTTTTTTTTAAAAAGTTTTCTTGATCAGTTCCTTCTTTGCACTGTAAGATAATCAGTAGTAATTTATTAGAACTCCATAACTTAGAAATTAGGAGGATCATTATGTGAATAAAATAATTTGAATGTACAATATGGAAGATATCCTGTAGGTATATTGCAGGCTTAATTTACATGATTTATTTTACTTATGCACCTTTAAAATCACTTACACAGGCTGAAGCACTGGAAGAACACAGGAGTTCACATAATTATCACCTAATGAATCCTCTGTGCAGTTGTAGCCACAAAGGGATGAGTTTTCACATCTGCATTTAGGAGCTACATTTCAGATCATATATGAGGGACTATGAGCATGCAGGTAAAGCAGCAGGGCCGTCAAGGCCAGGCGCCCAGTCTGTGGACACAGAACAAGTTTTCCCCACAGCGCAGCACACTGGCAGCTTCCACTCCCCATGTATCTGTCCCACCAGAGTCACCAGACCAGTCAGATGACTCCCTGATGGGAGAGAGAATTCTGACTCTGCTCATCAGAGTAAGCCACTCTCCTTATGGTGGAGCTTTTCTGCCATCTAGTGGCAGATTTATAGTGTAGCCACTTAGAGCAATGAAGCTAGTAAACAAAGGTTTGTCCCTGTTACAGCTGAGTAACATAGCCCACTGCCTAAACCTACATATATTCTTTGTCCACTTCTCAGTTGTTGGTCTCTGAGGTTATCCCCGTTTCTCAGTACTTATGGCAAGCTTGATACCAATATGTGAAGATCTTATTTAAGGATAGTTTTGGTTTGTGTTTTCTGATTAAAAGTATAGTTGCTCTTTTTTATATGTGTGCATGTTGGCTTTCTTGTAAGCCTCCTTAGGGAATGTGTGTTTAAATTAACTCCCAAATTAAAGGATTGTTTTGTCCTTTTGATGAAGTCATTTGAGTTCTTATGTGTTCTGGTAATTAACTCCTTGTCAGGTGTGGCAGGTACAAAGTTTTTCCCCTATTGCAAACATTGTTCTCCACTCTACTGCTTGACTTCTTTGCCAAGCAGAAGCTCTTTAGTTGGGTGAGTTTTCATGTGTCTGTTGTTCCTGATTCTCCTCCTTTTTTGTTGACTCATCCAGAAAATAACTGCACATTCAGTTGTCCCGTAGGACTTGCATTTTTTAAAGTTTTTATACCTTGAGAATCCACACATATATCTTGGTTTTGTTCCTATCCATTCAGGTTCTGGTGATGGCCTCGCATTGAAAATTATGAGGATTCTTGATTTCAACCTCCTCAGGTCTAAAGCCCCATCCTATTCACAAGACTGCCAAATAAGGACTCTTCTAACTCGCTTGTATTTCAGCTAACTCTTCACTTGGGGCATGGCTACTTTCAAAGTCTCCAGTGTCTTCTGAATTCTCAGTCAGATGCCCCCCTGGTAAGTTGAGCCTGGAGTGTGATCTCACTGAGAAGTCTAGGAGTCACAGGATGCTTCGGAAGTGGCATCCGTGTGTCACACCTTAAGGCAGAGGCCAACCTGCATCACTGGACGTAGGTCTGAGGAAATTCTAAGTCCACCTCTTGCCTAGTCAAATAGGGGACTGGCTCACCCGGGATATATGACAGTCAGTGGAGGAGAACTCAATACCATCGATGGCCAGCAGGAAGAGCCATAGAGAGGGAGGAGAAGATTGGGGGTATCCTCTGGGAAGTTCTACAGACGAACGAGAGATTCAGCACCTGACATCTGGGCTTTCTGTACAGATCATGATGTGGTGAGGGAGCCCACCCCCACAGTGACAGGTGGGCATGGCTTCCATGAACCAGCCGACAATCTCTTTCCTCTTACACCTGATTTCCTGAATACTACATCCACTTTCATAGATTCCTGTTGGCATTCACTTTGAGTGTCTTGCCATTGATTGTATAAATCCTAACCCCACGGCATGTCCCTGAATCGTCTGGACACAGGTTAGAACTGGTATCATCTGTGAGAGCCACAGGCAGCTGAGAGCACCAGAAACCTCACCTCCAGACCTCCTGGTCCAATCTCTATGAGCATGAGCTACAGACACCTGTGCCCTCTGTGAATGATGTGCTTTGGCTGCTGGGGAGCACTAGAAATTTCCCATTTCAAACAAATGCATGCCCTCTGTTCTTTATTAAGATGTGATTTTGACTTTAATTCTATCGCACAATTATTGTTTTAAATGCTGACAGAGGCCTCATTTTTACTTTGTGAACCATGACTAATGCTGTAAACTAGACAGATCAGATATACGGACCTCTCTGTAGGAAAGTCCTGGTCACGTCTCTGTTGCAAAGCGAGAAAAGCAACGAGCAAGGTGCACAGAAACACTTCTGAATATGCATGCTAAAATGTCCTAGTTACTTCTAAGCCTGGATGCATCTGGGAGAGTGTGCACGCAGATGCAGTCCCCACGAGGAGCAGTTGAGGCAGCTCGGCCTCATGCCTGCGCTTCACTGGGTGGTTTATATTCAGCCTTGTGACACTGTGGGTCACCACAGTATTGACTTTGAGAGTAGTAAGTGGTAACACCTTCAGACTGCACACTGCTGATGGTGCAAGTGAACTCGGTTGCAATCCACTGCTGCTGAACCTCAATGGGATCCCAGATTGTAATCTGGATGCCACATAAATCAGGAGCTGAGGAGATTGCCCTGGTTTCTGTTCATCCCACGCTAAGTTAGTGCTAATGCTCCGACTTGCCTGGCAATTGATGGTGACTTTGTTTCCCACCGAAGTAGGCAGGGAGAGTGGATCCTGGGTCATGTGGATGGCACATCAAGCACCTGAGATAGGAAACAGAAACAGACAATCATATTGTTAGATGATTTCCACGAACAGCTGAAGCAACAATGACCTGCCTGGTGAATAAAGTCTTGGTGTGGTTCTTCCTCTCCAGGAGACCAGGAGCTGAGCAGGGGCCTCATGTCCATGCTGTGTCCTGACTGGCACTGACTCCTGCATGGGGTGAGAGCCCCTGCTCCTAAGGCAGTGGGCTGTGCTCTGTGGACATGCGAATCAGCAGGGGTAGGACACAGCTGATTCTTCTCTGTCACACAGGCCCAGGGATCCCTAAGGTCCCAACTCACAACAAGGAAACACAAATTTGCCTCCAAATATGTCCCTCTATGGGATGAGTTTGTTAGAGATTATTTAGTCTAAAGGTTAAGACATGAAGTGGCTCAAGAATAGCTACATTAGCAAGGAGCTCAATCAGATATGGAGCAGCTGGGACTCAAACTAATAGCCACTGGGATACCAGCACAAAAGGCTTGACCCACTTGTCTAAGTGCCAACCCCAATTTGTGCAAGAGAGTCAAGGAGAGAGTTCTTTGTTACTTGGTAAAAACGAATGAGATAATACATGTAGGCTTTTCAGTTGTTTATTCATATCATTGGATGGAGTTCTTTTGGTTTATTCTGTTTCTATTTTTGTTTTCTTCTGGACCCAGATTTCTTATTACACTGGGAATCAGATCTCAACAAAATCAAGGACCATCACCTATCTGACAGATTCATGGTGTTGGGGAAAAGTGACCATCCTGGGTTGTCACCTATAAGCTCCTCATTGTCACAGCCCTGTTATGGACATCAGAAAACCATCTCTGAGGTTTCCTGTAGAGTCATTCACCTAGGAGATGTTGAAGTCAGTGGGGAAGAAAACCCAGTTCTCGCTACAGTTCTCTCTACTGACACCTGTAGGGAGAACAAGGAAGCGAGGTGGCGGCTTGGGAATCACCAGCAAAGTGTATAGGCAAACCAGGACATCAACAAATAGCATGTGGATATTCTATGGAGGTGTGAGGACCACAGGGTAGAGGACCCTACCTTCATAATGCCAGGTGGCCTTGGCTTCTAGGAACCTATCCTACAGTCTTCATCTGTGGCACCTGCTTTTCTGACTACCAACTCCAGGATTACACTTTGCATTCTTAGAATGTCCACATTTTTGATTGGCTGCATAGATCCTTAGTGTTGCCATGACCTAGAATATCCTGGTGGGCTTACTATGTCCACTGTCAAATCAGGAGATTCTGTTGAAGCTGATGAAGAGGAGGAAAAGAGAGTAAAAATTCAGAGGATTTCTCTGAACCCTCGAACACAACCTTCCAGTGATCTTCACGATCCAGCTGCATGTAAGTATCACTCTCAGCAGAGGAAGGACCCAGGAGGAGCAGCTGGGGCAGCTGAGCTTCAGCTTGAGCTCTCCTGGGGGTTTATGTTTGAGTTTGTATCATTGTGGAAGGTCATCATAATTTTGTTGACAGTAACAAGTGGCAGCATCTTCAGGCTGCACACCACTGATGGTAAAGGTGTACTCAGTCCCAGTCCCACTGCCCTTGAACCTCGATGGGACCCCAGATTGTAAATAGGATGCACCATAGATCAGGAGCTTCGGAGATTGCCCTGGCTTCTGCTGATACCAGGCTAAAGCTTTGTAAATGCTCTCATCCACCTGGCAATTCATGGTGACTGTGTCTCCCACCGCTGCAGACACCAGGGATGGAGACTGGGTCTTCTGGACGTCACATCTGGCACCTAAGATAAAAAACATAAAAGCAAATGTTCAGTCTGTTGATCATGTTGTAAGAACAGTTCTCTGAAAATCCAAGCAACACAGACCACACTGGCTGAATAAATGTTTTATGTCCTTCCTCACCTGGGAGCCAGAGCAGCAGCAGCCCCAAGAGCTGAGCAGGGGCCCTCATGTCCATGCTGTGTCCTGACTGGCACTGACTCCGACACAGGCTGTGAGTAGCCTGTTTATAAGTCTGCAAGGCAACGGGCTGTGCCCTAGAGACAAGCAAATCAGCAGGGAAAGGGCAAGTGATAGACCAGCTGCAGGGCTGGCTCAGACAACAAATTAAGGGCAGGTGCAGTCTCCCTGGGGTTCCAGCACAGACTGCTACACCAATTCATCTGCAGAGAACCTGTTTTTCCCTACAGATACTTAACCAAAATACACATTTTTGGGTGGCAATATTAAAATTATATGAATCTTATATTGGAGTAGAATATTACATCTCAATCTTCTAGGTTGGTTTCTGTATGAGCATAGTTTTATGGCTGAGAAATGGGCCATAAGATTAGATAATGAGACTATGTCTTCTTCAGTTGACAAATGGTTCTGTTGGAAAGTTGTTGAGTAAGACAGATACATCTGATTTCTGATGCCTGCGCTGTGTGCCGTGATTTCTATTTTGATGAATGAACACGTGAACTGAAGACCTAAACAAAAGGACTTAGTTGCTAGACGCAGGGCTCAATTTTGTCGTTCTGCTGTAGGGTGCTGAGCACCTCTCCAGCCCAAAAAGTCAAGGTCATCTATGGCTGGGGCTGAAGGCAGTGACCACTGAAGGTACAATGACTCACAAAAAGTTCAGGAATGACCCAAATTCCAGACCCTTAAAACAACAGGTGCTGAAAGTGTTGGTGTTTTAAATATTAGAAAAATGAATCTGGGGTCTTTTTGGACAAATAACAGTATGCAGAGATTTTCTTAAGGTATTGTAAAAGTTGTTCAGAAAGATTCTTGAAGATTCTCACTGGGGGAGAGAGTAGTTCAACTGAGTGAATGTCCCCACATGTATCTTTATAAAGCCTCTGTTGGTCTGCTGTAAACTCATTAACACGCAGTTGCTCCATCATATACTCAGGTGTTAAGGATGACACTGGCTTCATAAGAGATTCTGAGTAGATAAGTGTATGCATACAAGAAACACACTATGTCATTGTTCAGGATTATTTTTTAATCATAAAAGGGGAGGTTTATTTTCTTTTTCTGTGTTTTTGTTTTGTTTTGCTCCTGTTACAGATGCTTCTTACACTAGGAATCAGAGTTGAACAAAATTTGGGACCATCACCTGTCTGCCACAGTCATGGGAGCTGTAAAGGTCGTGCTCTTGCAGGTTTGTCACCCTCAGGTCCTCATCACAGCCCTGCTGGAAGCACATTTCTCAGAAAACTTTTCCTCCCTAAGGTTTTCTGTAGAGTGGCTCACCTAGGAGATGTGGACATCAGCAGAGAAGACTCAATGTCTACTGACACCTGCAAGGAGGATCAAGGAGCCAGGTGAGGACTGGAGAATCACCTGGGAAGGCTGTGGGCAACCTGTAGCACCAGCAAGCAGCACCTGAGACTTCTGCTCAGGGCTGAGGACCACAGGGTTAGCGAGCCCACCCCCACAATAACAGTGGGCTTGGCTTCTATAAATTCAACTTGTATCTGGCACTTTCCTGAATACCACACTCCAGGCTGTCACGGATTACAATTTGTGTTCTCATTACTCAGCCTAGAGTCCCTGGCTCTAGTACCTGCTTCCTCATTGGCACACCCCAAGATTTCATGGATTACAATTCGGGTTTTTATTTCACGCCTAGAATGTCTGCAGTGGCTTCTCATTGCCAGCGTGTATCCTTACTGTTGGTATGGCCTGTAATCACCCTGTGAAGTTATTTATACCCATTGTCTAATTAGGAGATTCTGTGGAAGCAAAGATGGAAAAAAGAAGTAAGATACAGACAATTCTCCCTGGACCCTTTTAACAGAAGTTTCCAGGCATTCTCAGCCAGGCTGCCATTGAGTATCAGGCTGCTAAAAGACCCCAGGAGGAGCAGCTGAGGCAGCTGAGCTTTACACTTGAGCTCTCCTGGGGGTTTATGTTTGGTTTTGTATCACTGTGGTAGGCCAATCATAACTTTGTTCACAAAAATAAGTGGCAGCATCTTCAGGCTGCACACCACTGATGGTGAGAGTGAACTCCATCCCAGATCCACTGCCACTGAACCTGTCAGGGACCCCATCGACTAAACTGGATGCATAATAGATCAGGAGCTTTGGAGGCTGCCCTGGTTTCTGCTGATACCAGGCAAAAGCTTTGTTAATGTACTCGCTCACTTCACAATGAATGGTGGCTGTGCCTCCCACCGCTGTTGACAGGGAGGATGGAGACTGGGTCACCTGGATGTCACATCTGGCACCTGAGAAGGGAAACATAAACGCAAACGTGCACTCTGCGAATCATGATGTAAGAGAAGCTCCCCAAAAGGCCAGACTGCACTGAGCACATAGCCGGAATAAATTCTTGTTGTCGTCCTCACCTGGGAGACAGAGCAGCAGGAGCCCCAGGAGCTGAGTGGCGGCCCTCATGTCCATGCTGTGTCCTGACTGCACTGACTCCTGCGCAGGGTGTGACAGGCTGCTCATTAAGTCTGCAGCACTCTGTGCTGGGCTCAGACAATATGCAAATCAGCAAGGGATGTCTAGGTCTAGTCCTGGCTGCAGGGCTGACTCACACAACCAGCTACGCTCAGGTGCAGTCTCCCCCAGGATCCCAGCATAGAAGGCTACACCTACATACCTGATGGCAGTTTTAATTCCATTGGGCACATTTTACCAAAATATACACTGTTGGGGGAATAATCCTAAAAAAAAAAAAAAAAAAACTAGTATAAATCTTATGCTGAAGTGTGCAAAAAATTTCAATCCTATACTTAGATTATTGTGAAATTCCATTTACTTCTGGCAACTGAATGATACGGTTAGATAATGGGACTATCTCTTGTTCAGTTTGTTCTCAAATATTTGTGTTGGCAAGTGAATATACGTCACACTGACCTTTCAACATTGTTTTGACTGTGTAACTGGAACCAGTAAGAGAATCAAACAGGGATATTACTGAGAGTCACATTAAAAAATCCTTGGCAAGGGCCCACTCATTGTTTTTATGCTTCCAAGATCAGGAATTTCATTCTGGACCTGAAGACAATCACGTTTTCCTCAGTGGATGTCACACAGATTCAGGTTGTCTGAACCTCATATGATTGTAACACTCTGGGAATAAATTGACACCTTTTGATCCTTATCTGAGACCCTGCCCTGTTTTCTACTCAAATTTCCATCCTTTGGTCCTTTTTCTCTGATTCTCAGGAAAAAGTGCTAAAAGTAATGGCAGGTTTAAAATCCTCCACACAATACCCATGTGTGTGTGTGTGTGTGTGTGTGTGTGTGTGTGTCCTTGCCTCTTCTCTCTCTGCCTCGATAACAATGGTTATCATCATAACCTTATTCCACTGGTGTCTCCAGCAATGCCTCTTTGTAGTCCACCGCATTTGGATAGAGTATCCAAGACTCAAATAAAACTCGGATGTAGATCTGAACCCCCTATGTCTCACTTCCCTGCTTTGGTTCCTGGCATCTCTGCACAGCTGAGTACCAAGCTGACTAAAAGCAACTACTCAGCATCATGACCCTGGAACCTAGGCACCCCAGGGAGTGATGTGTGTCAAGACTATAAGTGACCAGAGCACAGGGTGCAGCCCCTGCACACACTTCCTGCTACTCGTCCTGGTGCCGGGACTTGAAGGGTAAATACTTGTAGCAGACCAGTCTGGGGCTGATTTTAGTGATGCAACCACACAAGGAAAGATCACGTCTTTGGGCAAATGCAGCTGTTATTGTTGAAAACCGTGACCATTTCCACTCCACTGCATTTCTGTTGACTTGCTCCAGTGATTTCTGTGCCTTGCTTAGCTCTCAAGGCTGTGAAGGCAACTCTGCCCCTTTGATGAGTCTCCCTGGGGCTGGCCTCAGTCACATCCTAATTCCCTCACCTGTGTCACTTTATTTATTTAGTTAGTTAGTTAGTGAGTGAGTGAGTTAGTTAGTTAGTTATATTCCTTCTTTTTTAACCTGTATCCGTTTCTTCCTTCCCTCTAGCTCTCCTGTTCCTCACAAAGATCCTGCAGCACAGCAGCCTTACCAAGGTGGACACTACCTGACCATGAACACATCCTCCTCTTCGGAGCATAGCTTGGGTGGAATTCTTGCCACTTTTCTAGTTTTGATGTTTAGAAAACTCCAGAACATTCAAGAAACTTTTAATTCCCTTTTCACAAACATTCAAGTTAAGCAGTGATTATCGTATCAAATGGACCCTCAAGAGATGTCAATGTGTCATGGAGGCAGCTGCAGAGATTCCCCAAAATCTACAGCCTGGAGGTCAGAGATTCAGAGAGCATAATGGGGATATTTCTTGTTCATTTCTTAAAATACTTATGTTGTCACATGACTGTATGTTGTACTATCCTACAGCATTTCTCTGAATATGAAATTAATTCATCAATAAAATAAACTCTTATGAGGAGTTGCATTTAAAATCCTCTATAAAGTTCCCAAGTTTCTAGTTTCAAAGCATTTTTATGAAGCTATGTGAAAACAGTCACATTTCCCTATTTGAGTTTCATGTGGGTACAGGTCATTCAGCTGCAGGTGTCTAACACTCAATACACACATAGAAGTCTTGTAAGCCTTATTTGGGACTCCTATATTCTACTCAGATTTCTGTCATGTGGTCCTGCTTCTCCAATCCTCAGGATGAAGGCATGAGAGTGATGCCAGACGTGAAATTCCCCATGAAATATCTATTGCTTGGTGTGTGTCCCTGTCGTGCCCTATAAGTGCCACTTTCCTCTTTTCATCAGTGGTGGCAGGTGCAGAGGTCATTCTAATTCAGACCTAGCCCACTTCTATCTCCTATTTTGCCATTTCACATGAGCAGGGAGAAATGTCCAAGACTCAGATGAATCTTGAACATAGATCTAAGACCATACGTTTCATATCTGGAGTCCAAATAAAACCTCCACACTGAGTTGAGCCCTGTAACTTACATCTCTACAGTGACTCCAACCAGCATGACTTGTGGACTATCTGCAAGCAGCTATGTGAGTCTCAGCCTCTTGGAGCCTGCACACTCAGGGGAGTGTTCCAGATGCAGGACAGGAAGTGTCCAGGGCCTGATAGTGCACACACCTGCTGCCCTTCTGACACCTGAACTTGAGACGAAGGTGCTCGCAGCAGGCAGGCCACCACCCTGGATCCAGAATGTGTGTAGGTGAACGTGGCAGGCCCTGTGACACCTGACTGTGTCCACATCACTGCCTTCCTGATGATGTGCACCAGTTACTGTTTATTCCCTGTTTATACTGGCGTTCTAGAGGGCAATGTCACTGTGCAGAATGCACAATTAAGTCTGACAGTGGGACTATCAGTGGGTCTAGTATGAATATCCAATTACAAAAACAGGCAGAACTTTCCTGAGAGCTCAGCGAGAAGTGATGAGTGGCAGCTGCCCAAGGTGTGCACAGTGCACTCTCCTTCCAGCGCCCCCTACACCAGCACAGCTTGCCATCCAGCTCTTCCCGAGGCCTGGAAAGGCAGTAGAGGACAGCTCAAAGTCTTGGGATCTTGCAGTCCTGTGGGAGACCTAGAGGAGGCTCCTGGATCCTGGCTTTGAATCTGCTCAGTCTGGCCATTGCAGCCACTTGGGGAATGAATCAGCAGATGAAAGATTTTTCTCTCTGTATCTCTTCCTCTCTGTATATCTGCTTTTCCAATGAAAATAAATAAATCTTTGAAAAAAGATTTAAAAAGATAAACAAACCTTAGCTAACTAATGCACATAAAGCCATCATAAGTAACTGAGAAGGTAAACGTTAGTGGCCTACCAGGCTAATCCTCCAACTGCTAGAGCCCACATCCCATACAGGCACTATTTTCAGTCCTAATTTGTCTACCTGTTAATCCAGCTCCCTGTTTATAGCCTGAGAAAGAAAAAATCGTGGAACAAGTGCTTGGATCCCTGCACCCATGTTGGATAACTGCAAGAAGTTCCTGGCTTCCATTTTCAGGAAGGACCAGCTATTGCCAATGTAAAATTATTGTACAACAATTTTCAGTAACATAGGAAGTTATTAGGTATGCTGTAATCTTAATTTAACCTCTTTATTTGACTCATGCTCTGATAAAGTCAGTTATATTGAGTTAAATCTGACCCCACCACATGAGTTCACATTATCAACTCCTAGAGGAGCTGTATCAAATGACAGCCACTATGGGTTTAGACTCTCACCTCTACACTTAGGAGCCACATTTCAGCCCTAGGCTATTGCCTTGGGCCCTACAGTATCACTTACTTTCCAGCTTTTTCTTCAAACAGGCTTCTCTAAACTTGCACCATCTACTGGCAGAATGATGGTACAGCATGAGACAGGATTCCAGAGACTGAGCCTGAGTCTCCCTCCTTTATTTACAGCTTTACTGTTGCTGTGTGAAGACAGCCACATTTGCCTCACTGAGTGTCACACAGATGCAAAGCATCCACACTGCAAGTGTCTGTAACGCTCAGAGAATAAATACATTCCTCTTATTCCTTATTTGACATCCCAGTAGTCTACGCAAACATCTGTCATTTGGTCCCATTTCTCTGAGTCTCAGGATAAAAGATCAACAACAATGCCAGACTTGAGATCTACAAAACACCTGTTGCTTTGTTTATGACTCTGTCATGCCCTAAATGCCACTTTCCTCTTCTTCTAAGTAGTGAATGTAGACATCATTCTGATCCAGGCTCTAGGCTCACTGTATTTCCAGCAGAGTCTCCTGTTAAGCCACTGTGTTTGGATAGGGAGAACATCCAAGATCCAAACACAACTTGAACATAAATTGAAACCATTATATATTACATCTCTGCTTTGACTTCCGGCATCCCAGAAGGAGAAACAGTTTGACCAGAAACAAATACTTCAGCATCAGCACCCTGGACACTGGGCGCTCAGGAGAAGGACTGTGTGTCAGGAATGTAAGTGGCCAGAGCACAGGGTGCAGCCCATGCACACACCTCCTGATGCTTGTCCTGGGCCTGGACCTGAATGGATCTTGCTTGCTTATAGCAATGCAGCACAGATGCGATTTTAGAGACACAACTATGCAAGGAAGAGCACATTATATGTGAATGCAGTAGTTATTGTTGACAACCTTGACCATGTCTACTTTACCGCATTTCTGCTGATGTTTCCCAATCATTTCTGTACCTCACTGAGCTTCCCAAAGCTGTGAAGGCAACTCTCTGCTCCTTTAGCAGGTCTCAGGGCCTGCAATGAGCACTGCCTGGGGCTGGCATCAACAGTGATGAGAGGAACATGTGTGTAAGTGCCTCAGTGCTCTCATTCTATGTAGAATTGCCCATAGATCTTGAGCTCCGGTCATCTCCACCTCTGCTTGATTTGCCCCAGTGCTTTTTGAATTCAAATTCCTTTACCTGTATCACTTTATCCTCCTACCCGATGACACTTAAGAATAACTGTGACCATTTTGACTAACATTGACCAAGCAACTTTCTAAGACACTAAAATAACTTAGCATTGCACATGTCTATTGAGAACAGGTAATGTAGCCAGTGTAACTGAGGAATTATCTTACAGTCAGTTTCATTTCTGTTTTTGTAGCAAGGCCCTGCCTGTGTGGTGCAGTTTTATAGATGATATAGTTAGCAATGTCACCAAGACAGAAAGGACACTTGATTTAATTCATAGTCTGACCAATGGCCACTGCAATGTACTGGAGGATGTTCTTTTTAAAAGGAGATATAGCACTTTGGGAGAGAAAGCGTGGGGAGAAAAAGAGAAAGAGAGAGAGAGAGAGAGATTGTCTTGGCCCAGTGCGAAAACCTAGTGGCTAAATCCTTGCCTTGCATGTGCCAGGATTCCATATGAGCAATTATTAGTGCCCAGGCTGCTCCAGTTCCCATCCAGCTCCCTACTTGTGGCCTGGGAAAGCAGTACAGGATGGTCCACAGCAGGATCAGAACTGGAGTAACTAGGTGGTTGTCATTGGAAAGCCCTTGGTTAATCTGCAACCTGTGATGCTAGCATCGCTTATGAGTACTAGCTCAAATCTAAGATTTCTCTACTTCTGATCCAGCTCACTGGTAATGTTTCTGGTCACCAGTAGAAGTTGGTCCAAGTATTTTGGTCATATCATCTGTTTAAAATTGTTTATGATGATGAATAATGTGTGGTGTTTCACTGCAGTACACATTGTGCAATAGAAAATCAGAGTCTACTTATTTATCTCTTCAATCATGTAACATTTCTTTACAGGCAAAGTATCCCAATTGCTAGCTTTCAGTTTATTGAAAAATGTGCAACACATTAACATGATTTGTACTCATACCAGTTTCTATAAAGCCTCAGGACTGCTCTCTCCTCTCTTGCTGTCAGAATACACTCAAATAAGGAAAGGGAAATGATTGTCAACATGCACACTTGCAGGTGGAATGCAAGAAGGAGGTCAGGTTTCTGATAAGCATAAAGGATAAACACAAAGCAAAAGGAACTCCACCTACATTTCATGTCATAGATGATATGAAATAAGGCATCTGCTTCATTGTCACTGATGACATGTGCTCTGAAAGCTGCCTTCCCTGCATGCTAAAATCTTGATTCACTCAACTGTGTATGGACACAACCTCTATATTTCTCCTGCGCTCGCTGTCTGTTTGGTTCCCTCCTGGTTTTCTGTGTTCACCTTTTTGCATTAGCAGCTCTTCTTCAACTTTGGGAACCACTGGGCTTCTCCTAGATTTCCTCTCCCCACACCATGTTCTGAAAACCCTCTTTAAGGTGTAAGATCAATTTAAATCATACTTTTTCAATTTTCTGACTCTTTCCAGCATTTCTAATGCCTTCTAATATCCGAAGTTCACACATGTGTGTGTCTGTGCGTGTTTATTTATGTGTTGCATTTCAGTTTGTGGCACTCATTGGGAAATCAGCAGAGCAAGGAAGAGTACTGATAAAGAGAGCGCAGTTGTTGTTAGAAGCCTTTCTCTCAGCCATGGCCTTTAGGTGAGCGATTATGTAGAAAGGCCTATTCAGTTTAGCCCGTTTTTTAAAAATCCTGTCATATTTCTTCCACAGCGACTGTGTTTTCAATCATTCATTGTATATTTTCTAAATTCTGATGATTTTCCAAACTAATGAAGGAATGTCATTAATCCACCTGCTTCTAATCCTGAAATAACCATCAGGGTAACTGGCAGTGGTGGTGATGTGACATCACTCCAGGGTTCTCTGTAGAGGACTGCATAGAGCAGAGGATCGGTGTGGACACGTGTGTAATTGCAGCTTCCCTGGGATGCAACAGTGACGGGATCGTCAGACCGATGCTGTCTCCATTCACGCTCTTTGGACTGCTGATGTTTACAGCTGAGAACACTCATGTGGCTAGAGAGTGAGAAAGAGAGTTACATAGGAATCCTGTGGCAACTCCAGGTGCTACCCAGGAGTCCCCTGTGTTTGCTTTTGATGTGCTGCTGCAGAATCCCAAGTGGGTGACAGATGTCACACAGTGTACATACTATACTATACTATACTATACTATACTATACTATACTATACTATACTTTGTGCCTTTTCCTAAGTGCAGACATAATTATGGCATGATTTAACTTATTAAGAAAAAGTTTATTGAGAAATTAATGATATGGCTCCTTCACTGTAGTGAGGCCAATGAGGCTACTGCCTGGGATGCCTGCTCTGAATATGTGCACTGGCTTGTGTCCTGGCTGCTCCAATTCCTATCCAGCTCTCTGCTAATGTTTAGGAAAAGCAACAGAAGATGGCCCATCCTTTGACCCTTGCCATGCTCATGAGAAACCTAGAAGAGGCTCCAACCTCCTGGCTTAGGCCTGGCTCAGCTCCTGTGCTTGCAACCACATGAGGATTGAAACAGTGGCTGGATAACTGCTCCTTCTCTTCCACACCCCCTCATAACTCTTGAATTTCAAACAATCTTTTAAAAGAGAAATTTGCACAGACCAATACTCACTTAGTCCACGTCTGAAAGTGAATGATTATCTGCTTCTGTGTCCTGACTGGCACTGACACCTGCCCAGGGCATGAGCAGCCTGCTCTTAAGTGTGTAGGGCAGTGGGCTGTGTCCTGGGGACATGCAAATTAGCTGGGGTGGGGGACAGCTGACTCTTCTCAAAAACTCAGTACAGAGGAAGGGATCTCTGGTGTTCCAGCTCACAAGACAGCACATATTTGCCCCTTAATGTGTGTCTCTGTGGAGTTATTTTAGCAACAAAAACACTCAGTCCAAATATCAAGTTAGAGCTAACTGGAGTAACCTGTTGTATACTTCCCCTGCGGTTCTGCAGGACAAAGTCATTGCAGAGGACCCAGAACCTCCCCAGACTAAACTGTAAGGTCTGGACAATGGGGCTCTCAGATGCTTGACAAAATCTCAAGATTCAAACAGTAGGAAGAAATAAGTCCTGGATCCAGCTTTTTATCTGGGAGACCCCTCAAAAAAAAGATTTCATCTGGGGTGATCCCAGACATGACTCTATTTACTGTTTTCTAAGAGACAAGCATGGGCTTGACCTCAATCCTCTTAAATACAGTTGTGTCATCACCATCATAGAGATTTGGCAAAACTGTATTTGAGACATAATTGCAACTACTTCAACTTCTTGTCTTGGTATCAAGTGCAAATGTTGAAGTTAAATTTAATGGCAGAGTTCCTCCACTTGGTAAAATGGATCATCCTAGACAAGGGGCTGTGGACGTACACTGGCCCTTTAAGTACTCTCTGGTCCCCAGAATGTGCTGATGTCATCAGCAGGTCATAAAAGGCTGCTGAGACTTGAGTGAAAACTTCTGTCTTGAGGCTGGACTGAGCACAAGGCAGGACGGTGAATAGGCAGTGAAGAAAGTCTGATGTGAGATTTGTTGTTGTTGAACGCTCCCATTTCATTCTGGATCACCCTCTACTAACTTCTCTGAAAGCAGAGTAGCAGTTGGGAAGGTACCTGATCTGAATCTCCAAAGAGTCGCACCATGAAAAGGAAAAAGAAGAGTAAACATCTGGAGAGCAGCGGCTCACCGCCTGCTGCGAAGATGCTCAGAGGTCTGTCTAGGATAGTATTCAGATGTGAAGAGGGCACAGGGTGAATTACCTCCTTACAAATGAGGAAGGAAGGACTCCTGGCTGTGGTGTAGGAAGAGAGGAGAGAGTGGAAAAGAGGAGAGGGGCCATAAGTATGTACGGATCGTGTACATCCTCCTGGCTCCTGACTGTGGATCAGATCAACACTGATCATTGCGGTAATTTAGAGAGTGAACCAGAAGACAGAAGATCTCTTTGTATTTCTTCTCTCTGTATATCTGAATTTCAAACAAAAATAGATAAATCTAAGAAAGGGGAAAATTTAGTACATATATATATACACATAATACCATTCAGTTATATTGATTAAATTGAGACTATAAGGTATGGCTCTATCGAGAAATGGTGATACCAGACAGTTATGGTTGCCATGGAGCTTCAGAGTAAACAAGTAACTCCATAGGTAGGACCTTTGATCAGTGGGTAGAGCGAATGTCAACTTTCATCATTTCACGTAGTTGTTCATATTCCCAGGTAGCAACTGTAATTTCTGACAAAGTTTGGGACTTAGCGGTTCACTTGAACAGGTTTTGTGGAATGAATCCTTTTCAACTTCAGTAAACTCAACACACTTTACAACCTGACATCTGTCAAAGACAAAGCTTTCTAACTACTAAAAAATGAAACTATGTCATGTTTATATTCAGGGTGTACATGCTGGTAAGTAGAAATGTCTTCTGCAAGAGATACATCATGATTGCGACCGATGAGAACTTGGTCATCATTACAGGTAGTTTTCAGGGAAACCTGCGTTGCTTGCATCCTGATGACTACAAAGAAAGGAGCTTGGAAATTGGAGATGTTTTTATGGCTATGCCAGGAAGGGACACATGTCACTCTTTTTCCCCAACTGAGTCATGTGGTCACATAAGGGACATGGATAAATATAACAGCAGGATGCAGAGGTGAACAGGGGATTGACAACAGTCTCTGCTCAGACACATTAGTTTGTAATCTCATCAGTCCTGACATGTACTGACACAGTAAATACAGCATGTTGTGTATAGCGACTCTTCTGTCATAGGAATCGGATTATGGCCCCATGAGGATGGAGACTGTGTGTGTTTGTGGAATGTGTCATTGAGCACACGCTTACATGTGTACATGCTTTGTATCTGGGTGCATTGCTCATCATTATACGTGTGAACTTCATCCTCCTCACCAGTGACTGTCCATTCTCTGTATATAACTCATTGCATGAGCATAAATGATTTCCTAATGACTGGTTGCATTTAAGTGGTTTTCATAACAGGGCCACTAAGAGATGATGTTCTGATCACTCTGTGCCATGTGTTTTGGTCTATTGATACATTTGCTATATTGATGTATGTAAAGGAAACAAGTTTCATGTATTTTGTACATGCAGTTTAGGAGAGCAAGCACTTCCTAGCTTATCCTTCCACTGTCCCTCATTCCACTTTCTCCCCTATGTATTATTGATTATAACAATGACATATGCTAAATTTACCATATAATCATGTGCCTGAAGCTCTACTAAATAATAATTCTACAGGCAATGAACTGAAAAACCACTGACCCTCAAGAGTGTAGATAAGGACTATAAACTATAAACAAATCTCAAAATGTCAATTTGACTCACACACGTAACATTACTTTGGCCTACATATGAGGACAATCATATGATATTTATCTGCACGGAGCAAGCTTATTACACTAAACATAATAGTTTCCAGCTGTTTGCAATTCATTCTTCCTTACAATTGAGTGGTAAATTTCCATCACAAACACCTTATCCAGACAATGGTTGTTGAGCTTCTGAGTTTACTGCATATCTTAGAAACTGTGACTTGAGATGCTGTATATGTGAGAATATAAAAGTCAGAAACTCTATACTTTTACCACAATCCCTTCAGAAGTAAACTGCATGCTTTAATGTTTTAGAAACATTATTTTGCTATTTATTTGTGGGAGGGAGGGAGACAAAGGGTGCTAAAATGTGTGCTTAAGACAGAAGCTTCTTTGTGCTGGCTTACTACCAGGTATCTACAGCTGGGATATGCCCAGTATCCTACATGGATGGCAGGATACCAATTACTTGAAGCATCACCAATGTCTCCCAGGGTCTGCCCTAGCGGGAAGCTGCAATCACAAGCTAGAAGTGGATAATTCATCCAGGCACTGTGTTGGGGACACCAGAGACAGCCTATAGGTTAAGATCCAGTTCCCATACTCTCCTTTTTGAATGCAATCCTGTGTTATTATACACTTAACCTTCATAGTCTCCCTTGTTTTTTCATATCCTTTATCTTTTTCCACAGTCCAGGAATATTTCACTTTTCTTATACCTTTAAATTTTCATATTCATTTACCATTGCTTTAGATCTCACAAATATCATATTTCCTTGAGTCTCAGAGTAAATGTTTCCACTAATTATACTGTATAACTAAATAATATAATTTCACAGAATACATACTTAGAAATCTGTAACCCTCAAACTTGCTGATGACATGCAAAGATAAATGTGACAGACACAAATCACATACATTCTCCCCACCCAAATAAAACTCACATTTCACTCTTGAAAACATCAAATCATTTACACATTAAGCCTTAATCAAATTTGAACCTACATACTATGAACTTAAGCACATGGAGCCCACTGCATTTTTTTAAAAAAAATTATTTATTTTATTGGAAAGGCAGATTACAGAGAGGAGGAGAGACAGAGAGGAAGATCTTTCATCCGATGATTCACTCCCCAAGTGGCCGCAACGGCCGGTGCTGCGCCAATCCAAAGCCAGGAGCCCAGATCCTCTTCCAGATCTCCCCGTTGGGTGCAGGGTCCCAAGGCCTTGGGCCGTCCTCGACTGCTTTCCCAGGCCACAAGCAGGGAGCTGGATGGCAAGTGGAACTGCCGGGATTAGAACCAGTGCCCATATGGGATCCTGGCGTGTTCAAGGCGAGGACCTTTACCATTACTCTATCACGCTGGGCCCAGCCCACTGCATTTAACACACATTATTTTGTTGATTAAAACAAAAGTACAAACACATTCATCCGAGAGTTCAATAAGCTTTAAAGCTCCATAATGAGGGGTGAGCTCAGGTAATATTTAGTAGAAACAATGATATGACAGCCATGAATATTTACTTTCTTTAAAAATTTTTAAATTACATATTGGAAAATTTCATGTATTACATAACTTTCCTTCCCTTTTCATTCCTTTACTTTAAATTTTACAATGACATAGTTTCAATGTACTTTACATTCACAAACTTGTGAACATCTAGACATGAAATGTAGGAAGTTGAACTATGAGAGATGTGCTGTATGCAAACTAAGGCTGAGTCTTAGCCAAGATGAGGCTTTGAGGAGCAGGATTGAGAACAGAAGCCTGTGAGTAGAAGACACCCGATCTCTGGCCATGTCAGACAGAACCCTGAAAATAAACTGCCATTCTGGCTCATGGAAGGAATGGTGTGGGTCAGGGCAAGACGACAGTGTAGGACAGAGTGAAAGCAACTCTAGAGTTTATTCAGAAATGGAACTGGGCCCTGGAGACACAAGCCTGGAGTGGGAAAGCATCCAGGAGCTGTTGGAAGAAAACCATGGCAGACTGCAGAAGCAGATGGTTATAGCCCTCACATATTCTGAGTTTACCAGGAACTAAGCATTTGTGAATGTCACACAGTCCATCTCAAACTTATGACTTCTAATCCAGACTCTAATACCCAGCCAAGCAACAGGTATTTCTGTGCACATATACACTAGGGTTTTCCATATTTCTATGACATAGAGGTTTATTTCCTGTAAGTCATTTCCATTGCGAGAACTCAGCACATGATGCTCAAAATACACATTTGCTAAAAAAAAATAATTAAATGAAGTGCTAACTATATATCATTTTTGTTCTATTCTCCAGGAATCTCAGATTTACCTGAGTATGAGCTATTTTCTGGGACCTCTTCGGAAGACAAGAACTTGGTTCCCAAGGTCAAAGAACCACCCTATGAACTGGAGTACTATCCCTACCACACCAATTTGTCCAGTGCTCCTGATGCTGGTAAGTGGGAGGAGGACAGCTGAGACCAGGACGATCTGTTGTGTGGGGAGCAGACAGGGGGAGGGGAAGCAGACCTGCGGCCACTCAGCCCTTCACCAGCAGTCACGGACACCTAATGACCACACAGTAATGCAGAGTGCCGAGCGCAAAAGGCAGACACAATTATATGGAAATTATGGTTGAACAAGAACATTTGAAGATAAAAAAAATGACAGAGAAAAAAAATTAAGAAAAATACATTGGAAATGATTTATTTAGATAAATTGCAATGAACATAGGAGTTGATAGGAGCAAATTCTGAGGTAAAATATTTATAAAGACATAATTAAACATAAACAGGCTTTGGTGATGTAAATCTCCAAGATATTGGTCACTGTTCAGAACGGATAAAACAGGTGATAATGGAATTGAAGAGAGTGCCTGAAGGTGAATTATTCTGTTTCTAATGTTGCTATAAGGTGGGTCATACCATTGACTCCACAAGCAACTGTGCACTCAGGAACCCAGGGATCTGAGTAAGTAGTTCCTCACATGAGACAGAGTTTTAATTCAAGGTTAGTATATTTACTTATATCTTATTTACTGCCATACATATTATGATAAACTTGGTAGTTAAATACAACATACTTTTATTGTCTTCCAATGCTAGGGAGTTGACTATGTCTCATGGGGTTAACAGTCAAGGTGTTGGAGCTTTAATTTCTGCAGAAGATACCTTGTCTCCTTGCTGCTTTGCATGCATGCCATATGCCATGGCCCCCTTCGTTAGAGATCATCATTTACCCACAATCATGATGAGATATATTAAACACAATGACAAACACTAAGCAAATACCAAAATCTCTTGTCTTGGCTGTACTCTGTATGTCAGCATAAATTCAAAACACACATACCACAAGCAGCAATATCAAGACAATACATTCATAGAAAAGTAGCCAAGGGCACAAGTTTTTGTCTTCATTGAAATACCTGTAGGACCAATCCTCCCTTCTAGAGAATGCAAATTCTCTCTCTCTCTCTCTCTCTCTCTCTCACACACACACACACACACACATCCCATCTGTATCTATACCAATATCTTTACATGTATGCTTTCATGTGTCTGTGTGGGCACATCTCTACCACTCATCAATCAAATTTCTCTGTACTCAACCTTGCCTCTCCCCTTCTTAAATGCACTTATGAGTGCTATATATCATATATACTATTTCTATATATAGAGAGATAATAATGTAAAATACCCTTATTGTATAATTTTAGAAGTATTCAGATAATAATAATATCAGTCTTTAATGACTACCTATGGTTCAGAATTTCCAATATTTTGTATACATTTCCAAAAGATATATAAGAAACCCAGTCACCATACAATTTTCATAACTCCTGTCCATTTGTATTTGAAACTGTGGATGATGCTGTCACCTCCACTCCTCTGAGAGCAAGTCCCACAAGTGCTCAACATGCCTGAACCACATGCCCTCGTATCACGTTCTTTTGAATGGACTCAGAACCCAGAATGCCCAATCTCAATGCTCTTTTCTGGTCATTTTATTTCCCAGAAATCCAGAAGAGTCCAGAGGTGGCTCCTGATTCATATGCAAGGGTCCCGGCCCATTCTAAGGCAGCAGGAGGGGCGTCCTCCCCCTCACAAGGTGGCTCCTGTCTGAACAAGCCCTTGGTTATTGAAGAAGCTGGTAAGTCAGAAAAAGGGATGTCTAAAGTTGGACTAAAGGTGCAGCTGAGATACCCAGGCCAAGCCCTGCTTGCTTCCCTTCCCACTCACAAACAAAATGTTTCAGGAAAGAGGGACCAGGATGAGGGCTCTGGAAATGAGAATGTTGAGAATATATTCCGAGGAGGAGTCACAGCTGCTCAGCACCTAACTGCCACATATGAACACTGGGACAGCTGTGTGTAAAGCTGCGGGCAGGGTTGGTGTGTGTGGAAAAACAGCTAGAACCCTCCCTCACACGTTGACAGCATCTGGTGTTTACACACACACACACACACACACACACACACACACACACAGAGCCTCCCACAGCAGCAATGCCCAGTTTCCATCCCTCTTGCCAGTCTTCTCAAATCCACCTCCCCACATCCTAGGCATCCTGCCATTCTCTGGCAGCATTGCACAGGGACAGCCAGTCCCCATTTCTGCACACACCCCTTTCTAGATAATCCCATGAGTACTTTACAACCCCTCAAATAGGGAACCCGTTCTAACTCACTGCAGGTGGATCCCATTGCCACAACACCTCCATGTCTGCAGAGAACTGATTGTCGCCGACATCCCTCCTCTCTTACGTTCCTGCTCCCACCACGCCTCAGCCCTGCAACAGCTGCCTGTGCTGAGAGCTCAGCCAGCTTCCTCCAACAACACATCTACCGTGCCGTGGATTAACATAGGAACCTTTCCTATTTTTGCTTACAAGTATTGTCACACCTTACCACAACACACATAGACCATGGATCACGCCACACACAGAGACTACATGAACCTCCTCTGACACCTACCACACAGAGTGCTTGACTCATCCCGCACACACACATGTATGTCCCTACTCTGCCATGCACAGGGACTCTCCGGGGCCATCTTAAATCACACGGATGCCCCAACCCTCTCCCAGTATTCTCAGGTTTGACATTTTCTCTATAGAAGCTCATCTTTCCCAGCAAGAGACTCCCTCTGTCCAGTATCTGCAAATGCCTCTACTCCAGGACCCAGAGCGGCAGCCGATGGCCCATCCCTGCCAACACCACTGCTTCCATTTCCATCTGGCTGATGAACCCTGTACTTTTGCAGCACACAGGAAAACAGAGAGAATCATGAAGGTCTACTACACGAGAGTGGAGAGAAAAAGAAAGGCCCATGTCACGTGGGATATTCAGGAAGGACCTGGAGCCCTTGGGAAGAGAATGAAAGTGGAAGCAATGACCGTTGCTGGGAAGGTCCCTGAAACCCCCAGCCTCTCCTACGAGTCCACACAGGACCTTGTCACCGACGACTCCAGCTTCTGTGTGGAAGAGCCAGAGCCAGAGCTCGAGCAGGAAGGGCTCAGCTGCCAACCAGTGCTGCCAGCTGCAGAGGAGGAAAGGCCCCTGGCCAGGGCTGGTTCACCTGAGTGGCTGGTGACACCCATGAGAGGCGTCAAGTGCCTGGCCTGCTGTCGCATCTTCCCCAGCCTGGAGGAGCTACAGGAGCACGTACAGCACGGAGTCAGGGAGGGCTTCAGCTGCCGTATTTTCCATCTTGCCCTCTCCTGGCAAAAGAGCAAGAGGCACATGAAGGACAAGAGGAGCAAGGGAAAGAAGAGATTCAGGGAGTCAGCTTCTGCACACAAGGAGGAGCAACATTAGATGCGAGGACATCCTCAAGCGACTAACCAGCTCATGGACATGCCAAGAGCTCAGCTTCCATTCACTGAACACCATCCTAAAGATGGGACCTAAAAATGTTCCCGAGTCTCCAACAAATGGCTGAGTGTTTGCCAGCACAGCATGAACAGCTACCTCTTCCTGGGCACTGGTTTTCTCAGAGCCACAGGCCCAGGACTTGAACACAGACACTCAGCACATGTTTCCAGTCTACCTGTTGTGTAGTATGCAGGATTCAAGACAGGAAAGAATCCTCCTGCTTCTCCCCAGTGTCCTGGGGTCTCTGGCCATTGCTCAAAATGAAGAGGCCTCTTTCTGCTTCTGTCAACTTGCAGGAAAACAGGACCTGTATGGTCGCATTGTGTGCATTGGATTGTAGACATAGAGATGGTCCAAGACTACTGGAAATAAACTTGATGCATCTGGAGCTATTAGCAGACAGATGATCACTTTTACAGATTTAGGGAGGACACTGCTGTGCCCCAAATCCTGCTCTGATCCTTTTATCTGAAAGAGCTCGTTCTTCAATTACTTCATTTATTGAATATTCCATTAATTGTTTAATAAAGTTTTGTTTTGTTTCTATTAGCTGAGTCATTTCATGCTGGTCATTTAACATGCTTTATTGATGCACATTAGGTTTAACATGTCATTCCTTCTAGTTTAATCATTAAAGTGATACATTCCAAAAAAGAGTAGCACATTATGATCCTCTCAGACTTTATGTTGAAAGAAATAATTTCAGTAGATACAATATCTCCTTGACTGAGTAGGGAGGTATATTGAACACTTCTGAATACCAAAACCAAATGATTGAATTTCAATATAATTGGCCTGGCCTATATTCCCCTTTGTAGACGTAGATTTAAATCTCTGCATTGGGCTTTTGCTTCAATTGTCTTGAAAGAACATTGTTCTCTCCACCAGCTCTTTCTTAAAAGTAGAGATCACAGCCTTAAATACAATATTAAATTCTAACCCGATGAAATGCACAGAATCAAATATGGGAGGATAGTGGCCCAGGTTAAACATGGAATATATTTCTGGAGCAAATGTTCCCTCGGTATATTTTCCATGTCTTTTCTTTCAGTCTGTGTGCTTTAATTATCCCTGTATTACTGGTGCTAATATTGCCATCTGTAATGATTAAATGATTTATACTCAAAATCTGAACTGCATCACACCCTTGTCTCTGCAATTTCATCTTTTTTAAAGATTTATTTATTTATTGGAAAGTCAGATATACAGAGAGGAGAAGAGACAGAGAGGAAGATCTTCCATCCAATGATTCACTCCCCAAGTGAGCGCAACGGCCGATGCTATGCCCATCCTAAGCCAGGATTCAGGAACTTCTTCCGGGTCTCCCACACAGGTGCAGGGTCCCAAAGCTTTGAGCCATCTTCGACTTCTTTCCCAGGCCACAAGCAGGGAGCTAGATGGGAAGTGGAGCTGCCAGGATTAGAACCGACGCCCATATGGGATCCCGGAGAGTTCAAGGCGAGGACTTTAGCCACTAGGCCATGCCGCCAGGCCCTGCAATTTCATTTTTACTTCAAATATACCACAAATATGTTTTCCAACCAAAGTTAAGGCTCAGCAGAATAGATTCATCTTTATTTTTCATTTCTAAATAACATTCCCATATGATTCTGAGCTAGCATGTGACATTTCAATATGAGCATAATGTATACTTATCAACACAGGATACTCAACATTTCCCCATCCTTGACACCACTTTCCAATTGGAAAGTTACAGTTCCTACTATTTTTTTCATAAGATGCTATCCGATTATAGGGAGCTAGATTCACTTGACTATATGCTGACTGGCACTAAGAACTTTCTCCTTCAATCTAATTCTGATTTGGTAGCTGTGATACAAACTCCATCCAGCCCTTCTCCACTCCCGCATTCTAGCATTCATTATTCTGTGTTCACAATGAGTTTGTATATTTTATTTTTAGCTTCCATGTCGGTGAGAGAATATGCGGTACTGGTCTGTGACTGACTATTTCTGGTAATAAGATGTTCTCTATTTCCATCTATTTCATTGCAAATGACAGGATTTCATTATTTTTTAGACTGACTATATGTGTATAGATTTTTTTTTCTGTTCATGTTGGTGGACACTTACTGATTGCCTACTTCAGCTCTGTGGACAGTGCTGAAATAAGCATCCGGGATCTCTTTAACAAAAAAGTCTTATGTCTTTTGTGTTTATGCCCAGTAGTGGGCTTGCTGGATCTCATGGCAGTTCTACTTCCAGTTTTTCAAGGAATCTCCATATTAATTTCCACAGTGCCTGTACTGATACATATTCTCACCAACAACACATAAGAGTTCCTCTTTCCCCAGATCCTCTAGTAGCCATTCTGACAAGAGTGAAGCAACATCTCAATGTCATGTTCCTTTGCACTTCCCTAATAGCTAGTGATAAGTAAACCCTTTGTTTACAGCCTGGTTTGTCATTTGCGTTCCATCTTCTAAGAACTGTGAGCTCAGGTCCTTTACCCAGGCAAAACTGAGCAAGCAAATACTCAGGATGAATCAAAGACTTAAATAAGATGTGAATCTATGAAACTGTTAGAAAACATAGGGGAAACTCTTCACGATGCTAGTGCTGGCAATAGTCGCTGGGACAAGACTCCTAAACAGCAGAGAACCAAACATCAGAAAGCATGGGCAAAGTATCTGCAAGCTACTTATTCATAAAAGATTGATTTCCATAACGTGTCAGTCTTCAAAAACTCAAGATTTTGTTTCGAAATCTTTCCACGAAAATCTAGATAAATTTCCCAACCTCTGAGACATCGAACGAATTTTTACTATAACTCCAAAAAAGAAAAGTCTATAGTAGCAATGTCCTTTCCTGGTATATTCATTCTGCTTTAAATTTCTTTACAACAATCTTAGATAGCAGTATTGGTACTTGTAAGGAAAGTTGAATATCTCAGAATGGAGATCGAATGTAAAACGTGTTTATTCTGCAACTAACAGCTTGCTCCTAGATAAAGTGCTTCATCTGCATTTTTCCCTGGATGAACTATATGCATCACTAGCAGATGAACAATGGAGTACAAGTGATCACAGACAATTTAGTCTAGGATTCCCTGATCCCCATTTATGTTGATTTCAAAGACTTGTTTAAATTAGGCCACGGATTGCTGCTGTTGCATTATAATAAGCCTCATGATGGGTGAGCCACTCCGTAGTATGCACAGAACGGAAATATTTTTTGAGAAACATGTTTTCAGGAGCTGACAACACAGCAGGGTCCCAATTCCCTCTACTCTTCTTTGTTGCAAAGTAACTCACCTAACATAGTTGGAAGTCAGGAGTGGAGGATCTAGCGTTAGATCCATTGACGCCTGCAGGGAGAGTCATGAGCAGAGATGATGACAGGAGAATCACCAGAGTGGTACTGCAGGCAGCAGAAAGCATCAATGCCCAACACCTGGGCTTTCAATTCAGGTTTGAGAGCCTACATTTATATGACAGGCATGCTTATCTCCCAGGTGACAGATCTAGGGTCCCCTCTCTCTAGAATCAGCTTTTCTGATTATTTCAGAATTTCAAAAGTTATGGCCCCCCGCTATAATTCCCTTTTTAGAATACCTACAGTAGCTTTTTATTTGCTGTTTGAATCCTAACAGAAATGCTTCAAGTGAAACTAGTTCCGTCACTTACTGAATCAGCAGAAGCCTTGCCAACTCTCTTGGGAGTAGCAGAGGGAGGCAAGAGGATTAAGACCCAAAGGATTCACACTGACAGCTTCTGGCAAAAATGTCCAGCGTCTGAAAAACGGAGCTTTATGTGAGAATCACTCTAAGCAGATGGACACCACAGCCAGAGCACCTTGGCCAGCCTAGACTCACTTCTGCCTTCCTAAGTGGTTTGTGTTAAAACTTGTATCACTCTGGGAGGTCAACTGCTAGCCTGCTGACAGTAGTAAGTGGCAGCATCTTCAGGATGCACACCGCTGATGCTGAGAATGAACTCCATCCCAGATCCACTGATGCTGAACCTCGATGGGACCCCAGATTGTAAAGTGGATGCATCATAGATCAGGAGTTTTGGAGATTGCCCTGGTTTCTGCTGATACCAGGATAAATCATTGCTAATGCTCTGACTCGCCTGGCAAGCATGGTGACTGTGTTCCCAACAGCAGGAGACAAGAGAGGTTGGAATTTGGGTCACCTGGATGGCACATCTGGCACCTGAAGTGGGAAACACAAAGACAGATATGCACACTGATCATCATTTAGTTAGAGGACTTCCCTAAAGAGTCAGGTAGCACTGTCCACACTGGCTGGGTCAACTCCTGGTGTTGTCCTTCCTCACCTGGGAGCCAGAGCAGCAGGAGGCCCAGGAGCTGAGCAGGGGTCCTCATGTCCATGCCGTGTTCTGACTGGCACTGACTCCTGCACAGGCTGTGAGCACCTGCTCATAAGTCAACAAGGCAGTGGGCTGTTCCCAGGGGACACGCAAATCAGTGAGAGAGGGCAGTCATAAACCCAGATGCAGGGCTGGTTATATGATTAATTCAACCAAAATACAGTATCCTCAGATGTCCCAGGCCGTACCAGGAGAGAGAAAAATTGCTGTGAATAATGTGTTTCTACCTGGGAACATTCTATTACAAAATATATTTTATAATAACTTTGGTAAAGATTGTAAAACCACATATTAGCTTGGTGACAACTGTTAGGCTTCTCTGAAGACTAATTATTGGTCTTGCCCTCCTTTTCTGCAATTTAGATGGTGTTAGCATCCCTATATACAGTCTAGCAAGCACTGATCAAGAGCTCTGAGAGGGCAAAAGAGGTGATTTGCAGAAGAGAATACCAGTGAACCCTCTTCCTCTGTAACCAAAGCTGTGGGTGAAAGATTAGAGAAGGAAGACAAGTAAGAACAACAAGGAGTGTTTGTGGGTCTAAGAGACATGATGGGCAAAGCTCCTGTGTCTCCTTGAGCAAAGAAGCAATTAATTTATAAATCATAGAGAAGGGTGATTTTTACTACGATACATATTAAACACACTACAAGGTGCTATGCTAAGACCAGGTTCTATTTGCATTTCCTTGTACTATGTTGGAACACTAATCCAGTCACCAGCCTATGTGTAGATGAACTCCATACTAAGGGGTGTGAGGAATTTAAAGATGACTTGGGTTAAATATGATTTAGACAACTTGGGTTAAATATGATTTAGCTCCTGGCTCCTGGCTTTTTGTCAGATAAGCAAATGTTCCCAATTCCGAAAAGGAGGCTCATCTCATTGAGTTAACACAGCAGGCTGCTGAGTATGCATAAAGAAAAAGTACACAAGGGCTAAACTGATGGACTCTAAATTACAAGAACTGGTAAAGAGCTGAGAGCATCCTTCATCAAGGGCAGGTGGAGAGTGGTCAGTGAATGAAGAAGGATTCAACAGCTGTTGATGCTATAGCTTTCTTCTCTATGCTGCCAGATGCTATCAGTTTAGGACCCATATACCTGCAAGGTGGTGGTGATTCTTGTAAATCAGAAGATACTCCTATTAATGGAAATGTTTGCCAGTCATGCTGAGATTGGTAGTGAGAGGTGGAGGTCGGATGTGATTATATATTCAATAGAATTTATTTGGTAGCCTTTGTCAGCACAGTCCCAGGCCACACTGTTTTGAGGAGCATTAAAGATTCACAGGCCTGTTCTCTACCTGCCCGTAAATGTAAGTTCTTGTGGCTTTTTTTTAAAAAAAAATTTTATTTGGATCTTCTGGTATATTTCATCACTCTCACCATGAAATTCATTAACTGGAAATCACTTATACTTATTTCCCTAACCACATTCAGGGTTAAATTGTGGATGTGTTTCTTCTCTTATTCTGTCCATAGCAGGCCATGTTGTGTAACTGATATTACTTCAGAAACATTGAGTAGTAATTTAAACAGAATATTAAAAACACATATTTTTTAGACTATTACTCTAGAGTATGAGAAACAGATTCAACTCCAAGTACTGATTGCGTATTAAAATAATGTGTGTATTCTTCAAAAGCATTTTTGTTACATGGGAATTCTAAGTGAAGACTGTCATTTCTTTTGGTTTTTTTTAAGATTTTTTTTAATTGGAAAGGCAGATATACAGAGAGAAGCAGAGACATGAACATCTTGATCTACTGGTTAACTCTGCAAGTGACCACAATGGCCAGAGCTGAGTTCTGAAAAGTTCCAGAAAGTTCTGAAAAGGAGGCTCATCTCATTAACACAGCTTCACCTCCAATCTAGCTGCCGCTTGTAGCCTGGGAAAATAGGTGAGGATGGTCCAAAGCTTGGGACCCTGTATCCGTATGAAAGACCCAGAAGAAACTCCTGGCTTCTGCTTTCAAATTAGCTCAGTTCTGGCCATTGCTTCCATTTTGTGAGTGGATGAGGGGATGGAAGATTTTTCAATCTGTCTCTCCTTTTCTCTGTAAATCTGTCTTTCCAATAAAAACAAAAATATAGCTTAAAAAGAAAGAAAGAATTTAAAAGAGTCATTTACCTAAACAAGAATTGGTCCCTAATATAGACCCCTGCTCCTCTCATCGGAAACTCTCCAGGATTTCCAGTTTGTAACTTTAAGAAATGAAACATTTTCATGGTATTGGGTATTTCTTGCAATATATGGACAAACTCTATGTTTAATTTACACTTTATATTTTTTTTAGAAACAACTTTTCTACCAGTAAGGGGTAACTGAGGAAAATTAAAGAGTGTTTGACATTTCTAAATCTGTATGAACTGAGAACAGTTTTGGGGCCAGCAAGAAAGTCAATGTTGGTACTAGTTCTCAGATAGCATCCACTTCGCAATAGCTCCTGCAGCCATTTCACCATCATAGAGACTAGAAAGGTAAGCTGCAAACATGAGAGGTAGCAAGTGAGAAAAGGGAAAAACAAATACCAATTTCTCATCAGTACCATCTATTCCCCTAAAACTACTGCAACAAACTGTGAAATCTCAAGTTGTACACAGCATGAGTAACAAACAACTGTATCGACTCTCTGGCTATTATTCTGACTATATTTGAGTCAGTTGGCAAGGTACAGAAGCCAAGGATGAGGTATGCCCAGTTTCCCTGTGAATCCCCATCCTATGAAGAAGTCCTTTGAAGGTTTGAGGAAGGGCAGTGTTGTCAAGAAAATAAATACTGAAAAGGCAGGCATTGGAGCCCCACAAACCCTCCCAAATACACCACACTCCTCTGCACATCCCAGGGGAGAAAGCAGCTGCTAAACCACACCCCCCACACACAGGCAGCTCGGGGGGTTTTTGTTCAGGTCTGTGCCACTGTGTGAGGGACTATATAGTCTTGCTGGCAGTAATAAGTGCCCTTGTCTTCGGCCTGGACACTGCTAATTTTGAGAGTGAATTCTGTGCCAGACTGAACCCCGGTGAAGCGGGCTGGCACACCAGGATACTGGTTATCGGCATCATAAATGAGAATTTTAGGAGCATGTCCCGGCTTCTGATGATACCAAGTTACATAATCACTGACACTCTGGTCGGCTTTGCAAAAGAAGGACACCGTCCCTCCCACAGGCACAGACAGGAAAGCTGGAGACTGGGTCAGTGTGATGTCACCGCTGGCAGCTGAAAAGGAAGCAAAACACCAAGTCCCACTCATGAGCAGGTCGCCCCGATTTTCTGGGACACCTTCTCACTGTCCTGTCCCTCTGAGAATGCTCAGATCTCTGTTGGGGAGCATACGAGGATCTCAGACTAAGAGAAGAGCATCTCTGGGGTGCTCCTTGCAGCCCTTCCTCACCTAAAGGCCAGAGGAGCAGCAGGCAGGAGAGCTGAGCCAGGACACCCATGTTCAGGCTGGACCCTGCCTGGGACTGTTCTCCACCCGGGGTTCACAGAGCAGCCTATTCATATGATATCATGGGGCATAGAAACAGACTCGGGGCGGGGTATGAAAATTAGTGAGGGGTTGACAGGGGCAGGTTTGGCAGCTGCAGAGAGATACACATAAGGTGTGGCTCCTCCTTCATCTCAGAGCAGCAGTCCCCTGGCCTTGGTAAGATCCAGCCAGTGCAGATATTTCCGACCCTCATTTGTCCTCAGGGTCTAAGAATCTGTCAGTAGAGAAGGAGTTCTCCTTCTTAGAATAAGGGAAAAAGTAAGTGACCTATACAACCTCCACAAACTTAAGCTTTCAAAGGAACACAAGAGTTTTCCTCCAGAATGGCATGGACTATCATCCTCATGGGGTGGGTGTGACTATTTGTTCTACCCTGGTGGGTTATTAGAATAGGTACTGTGAGCCATGGATGGAGCAGATGCAAGCCAGCCTCTTCAGGCCCTATGTCACCAAGAAGGCTCATAGTGCACGGGACGATATTCCTATGGCCAATAACCTTTGATTTTATTTTGAACGTTCATGCATTTTACACTGTGAACTTTTCTCTCTTTCTATATTACGTTTTTTTCCCTCATTTCTCTCCCTAACCATCTCCTTTCATATGGTCCTATTTGAAACTAACCATATCTTCTATTTGTGTTTTGCTGTGTGGATATCCAGTGGAATTATTAAGAACATTCCCTTTTTAATCCTCCCAAATGATCTAGTTTGCATGTAAACGCCATGACCATCCTAGTATCGTTACTAATGGAATAAGATACTTCTTCCTCCAAAATCAATAACGTGGGTAGAAAGTGTCCAATGCTTGTGGATCATCTCCTTATGTGATTAAACTTATCTTCTCCTGCAACCCACTGCTCTGCTCAAAGATAGCCTGGGCTCCCTGAGCCCCATGAGATCACCATCATCATCACAGCTAAACCCACAGCACTGCTCCTGGAGCACAAGTCCCCAGAGCTGCCCACGTGTAGAGCAGCTTGGCTGAACGTCACCTTCAGGTCCCAGTGACAAAGCTTGTGACAGCTGGTTCTCTCTTTGTGAAACCTGTCTTTCTTTGCTTTTGTATTTTTCTCTGAGCTGAAAAAGCTTGGAACTTCATAGGTTTCATCTCCTTCTTGGATGCAAAAGTCACAAATGCTGGAGAGGATATGAAGGAAGGGGGAGCTTCCACCATACACATTGTTAGTATAAATGCAAATTAGTACAGTCACTATGGAAAACAACATGGAGATTCCTTTAAAAACCACAGATAGGATGCTGTATGGACCAACAATCCTACTGCAAATAATATACCCAGAAACTCATGCAATCATGGTATCAAGGAAACACCTACAGCAGCAAGCTTACCCCAACACTATTCACAACAACAGGGATGTGGAATTGACCAAGGTGCCCCTAAGCTGCTGAATGGATAAATTGTAATGTATATATGGACAATGGAATATGGAAAATAATGGTATCTGTCATTCACAGCAAAATGGATAGAACTAGAGGACATTATGTTTAAGTGAAGTAAGACACAAAAAGTTAAATACCGCATGATCTCCCTCCTATATGTAGTTAACAAGTATCTCAATACAAGCACAAGATAGCAGTTTCTATAGAGATTGGGAGGGATGGGGCAGGAAGGGGTTGGCAAACGGGTACCATGTTAGAATAAGAAAGAATAGGTTCCTAGTGTTACACAGCATTAAGGGTGATTATGGTTCCTAATAACCTACTATGTATTTTGTGAGCAAATAAAATACAGGAGCCCCAAGTTTCCAGTCATAAAGTAATGATAAAGTTGAGGAGGATGTTAATTAACCTAATTTGATGTATACATGTACCCAAATATTACAACACTTCAGTAAAGTCACCCAGGGGTCATTTCTGAAGGCAATATTTTTATTTTTATATGGCTCAGAATTGCTAGCATAATTGTAACATTAGCACATTATTCATTTTTAATTTTTGAATGTGTAATTGGTCTTATAATAAGGCACCTGTATCTCACACTGAAGTACTTGGAGTCGGTTCCCAGTTCCAACCTCCTGCCAATGCAGAACCTGGAAGGCAATTGCTGATGGCTCTGGTAGTTCCTGTCACACTTAAGTGGAGACCTGAATTGAGTTGCTGGCTTCAGACCAATCCGATCCTGGCCATTGAAAGCATCTGGGAACTGAACCAACAAAGAGAAACACCAAACTACCTCTCCCACTAACACCTCTCAAGACTTCCCACCACAAGTAGAATGATATTTTAATAAACACAATAATTTACTAATTATAAAATGTTAGGTACACAACACATTCATAATAAGTGTTTGCTAAATAAAGACTTAAACAAAACTTTAGAAGAACCCATATAGAGTTAATGTGCAGGGGCTGGTGCTGTGACTCAGCAGGCTTAGCCTCTACCTTGAGGTGTCAGCATCCTGTATGGGCACTGATTCATGTCCCAGCTGCTCCACTTCCCATCCAGCTCCCTGCTTGTAGCCTGGGAAAGCAGCCATGGACAGCCCAAAGCCTTGAGACCCTGCACTTGCATGGGAGACCTGGAGGAGGCTCCTGGCTCCTGGCTTCAGATCGGCTCCACTCTGGCCATTGTAGGCATATGGGTAGTGAACCAACAATTTATCTTTCCAATAAAAACAAATCTTTTTTTAAAAAAATTAGTTTCCAGACACTGGCAAGGCATAACAAATGGTAACATATTCTAATATTGGATAAATTTTTTAAACAGCATAAAAATATACAGACAATTCATCCATAAATTCCAGATGCTGAGGCCCAATGCTCCCACTGACACAGTTGAAAGAACAGAAGCCCCTCTGCAGATGGCCAACACCAGCTGGCAAGCAGGTGGGTGAAGCCAAGGTGAATGTTCCAACCCACTGGGCCCAGCTGCTTGCAGTAGCAACAGGGATCCCAAGCAACTCACATAGGAACCAGCCAGTCCACCCCCAGAGTCACAAGAAAGTTAAGTTGCTGTTGTAGTCCTGGAAGCACTGGGGTGCTCTGTTCTACTGCAACAGCAACTGCAAACTGCAATAAACAAACCAAGTGAAACCATCTATTTAGACATAGATTGGTTCTAATGTCCTCCCATCTTTTCCTTTGAGCAGATCTATTTTCAATGGGAAGCAATTTCTTCCATCTTTCCCTGCTTCCCCTATTTAGGGGCTAGACTCTGGGCTTCCACGATGCCATCTGCAGGGAGTAGATGTCTTAGCTTCAGGGCAGGTGACGTCAGCCCAGAAAGCTGAGTTTTTGTTTAGAGATCTGTCACTGTGGGAGGCTGGCTGAAGTGTTGCTGGCAGCAAAATATCCCAACATCATCAGCTTCCACTCTGTGGATAGCGAGAGAGAAGTCGAATCCAGAGCCACTTGCCCGGAACCTGGAAGGGGTCCCAGCAGCCCTGGAGGAAGCTCCAAAGATGAGCAGCTTGACAGGTGATGGTGATAAAGTCACCCAGCGATGCTTCCAGAACCTCTGGCGTCTGAGTCAGGGTGATACTGCCCCTGCAGCCTGCAAGGACACCACAGCCAGACAACACAGTTTATTACTTCCCTTAAGGGATGAGAAGAAACCCTCCAGGTCCCCTGTTTCTTAGAGGACCATACCAGGCTTTAATATTACAACTGCTAAGTACCCTTGCACTTCCAGCTTAGTCTGTGCACAAAATTCCATACAGTAATGGTTGTTGGTGTATTTTTAGGCACAAGGCAAACTCCGAAAGGAGACACACAGCATGGTATAGTCCCAGGCCAAGAAGCTACTGGGCAAGTCCTCTCTTTATAGCCTGGACAGGAAGCCAGCGAGCCTCTAAGAGAGGGGTGGACATGGGTAAGGCATGGACAGCATGTCCTGTGGTCCTGGAGGAGGCAGAGGACAGGTACAATGCATCTCTACTGCATAACTACCCTCGAGTCCCTATGCCCTAGATTCCTAACAAGAATCAACTCAAAACAACTCTACCCATCTCACTGTAGTTTACAAACCACATCTTTGTGTCAAAGAAGTCCCAGCTCTTGGACAGCAATGAGAGGTGTGCTTACCCTGAAAGCTGACCACCAGGAGGCAGAGCAATTGGGCCAGGAATTTCATGTTGGAGTGTCCACAGAACCACTTGCTTCTTGATCTAAACGTCAGTTATGTTGGTATCAGGCCTAGATTATCTGTCAGGAAAGCCCAGCCACGGAAGCCCACACCCTCAGCTTTAAAGAGGCACAGCTTTCCTTGGAGTGGATTTGCATGTCTGATGGTCTGAACTAAAACTCCAGGCACCTCCCAGGGCTCAGAAGTTCACTCCACCTGCAGCTGCCAGGAGATGATGGAATGACACAGGGGCCTGTGGTCCCTCAGATGCTGAGACTACACAATGGGGAGCAAGGGATGCTTCCCTCAGCCAGGCTCAGGGCTCTTCTCTGGGAACTGGGAATGTGAGTCAGGCAGATGTCTGCAGAGGGGTCACTTGACATTTTATTCCTATGGTAATGGTAGGAGCAAAGACTAGCCTGGTTTCTACCCTAAATAGATGCCCTGAGATTCACTGATCTAAACCCACACAAGCCCATCCCGTATCAGGGGAGAGAAGCCAACCTGCTCCGTGAAGAATCTTCTAGGTCTCACAGATCTCCTTCATCACTGGAATTCATTAGCATACAGGCTCTGAATCCCTGCCACCTGCTCTGGAAGGGATGATGCAGCAAGTAGGTAGGAAAGTGGGTCTTTCTAACTCAAGAGTGACTGAGGTCCAGTGAGGCACAGGTAGGTAAATATTGGATTGCTATGTCCCATATTAGAGAGGCAAAATGAGGGACTTCTCCCATCTACTGATGGGATTTAACTGCCAATTCACATACAAAACTTTGTAGAAAGACACTTCAAATTGCCTCAGGAACTTAAGAAAAATCCCAACTTATAACCTTTTCTGTACTTTGCACCACTTTCTCAGTTCACTCAGCCCACACTTGCCAGTAAGTGGAAGGATGTAAAACGGGAGGCAAGAGTGGATCCTATTTGAACCAGCAACTACTGTACCCTCCCTGTGGGTGAAGCTCCCCAGCCCTAAGATTATCAGAACCAGCGTGACTGCTCTCCGCACAGACGCTTCTCCCCAGTTGGGAAGGGATCATCCGTGGCTGGGCGCTTCCTTCTGCAGGACACTAATGGCAGAGCAAACCTGTCAGTTAACTTTGGGGAAATCTGCCTACTATGGAATCCCCTCTAGCTCTGAGTATAACTGATGTTGGATCCACTCAGGAAAGTGAGGCGATTTGTGTCCACATGGTAAGGATGTGAGAATACGGCGTGTGTGTCCACGGTGTGTGTGTCCACACAGTCTGTGCTTTGTTCTTTGATGATTTAACAGACTGCGTGTGGCTACAATAATATCAGGTCTTCCACCATGGATGGCTGTGGGTGGATTTTATTTGCAAATGTTCATTGGAGATCTTAGAAGGGAAGATGACCCGGGATTAACCTGATCATCCTAAATGCAATCCGCATGCAATCGCAAATGTCCTGATGAGCAAATCACCGGCAGATCTAACCCAGACGAGCAGAAGGCCATGTGAATGGACAAGGAGGCTAAGACTGGAGTGTCGGAAGGAGCAGACACCAGAGCTGCAAGAAGCCAGGAACAGACTCTCCACTAGAGGGAGCCCTTCCAGCCAGCCCGGAAAACCACTGGCCTGAGGAACTACTAAAGAATGTGCTTCCTGTTTCCATCAGCCACATGTTTGGAGATTTGTCACAGCAGCCCTAGGAGCTGGGGTTTAGGAAAAACTAGGCTAGAAGGCAATAGTCATTTATAATCTCTAACTTTCTAATGATGTATATAAATGGATCGATGGGAATTTAAATTGTTTTTTTTTTTTAATTTATTCTCATTCTATTTGAAAAACAGAGCATCAGGAGGAGGAGGAACTGTTCTATCTGCCGGCCCACTCCTCAAATACCACAGTAGCCCGTGTGGGGCCAGGCAGAAGCCAGGAGCATGGAACTGCATCCAGGTCTCCCCCGTGGGTGACAGGAAGCCTGCAGCCATTGAGTACTAGGGAACACACACCATCTCATGTAAAGCTTCATAGTTGCCCCTGTACTCACTCAAGTAAAAGACCCGACTCTAGATGAAATGAAGAGTGTGGGTCCCTCCAGAGGGAATGAGGTCTCTCACAGTGACCTTGGAGGACGTTTGAACCCAGGGCCTCCTTCCATTGGAACTGTTCCTGCCTCCACATAGGTAGAGAAAGAAAGCGACTCACTTTCAGCTAGGCACAGGCTGCACATAACGTCTGTCATTTCTCTCCGGTTCCCAGGCCACCAAACAAGAGCAATCAACAAGCTCCAAACCTCCATTTGAAAAGCGGGGCAAGCAAGTGCCAAAGGCAAGGGAGGGGAATTCAAGAAGATTGGCTCCAATTGGACATTAGAAGAGCTGTGCCAGGGTCTCAGGTACACGATGGCAGTCACAAAAACATCCCCCAGAAAAGAAGGATGCCTGCAAATGCAGATAGAAGATGTCTGGCTGGGAGGGTTGGCGGGAACGTTGCCTGAAAAAGCAGAATGAAATCCTGCACAATCACCTCCATCTAAGAAAGTGTTTAACCAGCTGAATCCCATACTGTGAATTCCAAAGCAGGACTGGGTGCAAAGGGAGAACTTGGAATTGAGGAGACAAGTAAGGACCAAGACAGCACAATTCGAACACAAGTTCCTACTTCTCCTCCTTGGAGCTCCTCCCTGCCAGCCAACACTGGGCAGGACTCTGCTCAGAAGGGCTCCCTGGCACCCTAATGCTCGCATCCCATGTGGATGGAGAGTTTGTGAGATTCCAAGAGATGAGGAAAGGCCTTCCCCAATCAGCATCCTGACTCCAAAGGCACCTGCTTCTCCACCTTGCCCTGCCCATCATTTCCCTCCTGTAGCATCTCCACCCGTCTTCCCCCGTTAAATTCTCACATCCACTGTCACCTCCTTTTTCTTTGTCTATGAGCCCCAGGGTGATAATATTTTTCTCTGTGTGCAGATTTTGCTGTGAAAACGTTACCTACAAGGGCAGCCTCCTTCTCCTTCTACTTCCTCACCCCTCAGCCCACAGCAACTTGACCTTTGCCTTCACTCTATTGAATATGCGTGAGTCTCATAGTCAGGTCTTCCATATCCACACTGTTAGGGTTTTTCCACAAACCCAAGATGCCAGACACAACAAGTAAACCACATAAGAGGTCTTTATTTCAGCCAGGGAGGCAGCTTGAGGCTGGGAGAAAATGAGAGCAGAGACAGAGCAGAAAGAATAGAGAGCAGAGAAAGAGAGAGCCAGAGGAGAAAAGAGTGAGATCAAATGGCAGAGGCACCTTTATAGCCCGGGGTGGGCATGGCGTGTGTGGGGCCAGGGATTGGCAGAGGTGGTTGTGGGTGAACACCAGTGATAAATGCCTCAGGAGATTGGTGGAGTGCTCAGTTTGAATCTGAAAGTCACTAAGCTTACTTAGGCAATTGAGCTAGAAGGGGGTCAAGACCTGGGGGATTTATGGTAGTGCCAGGTAAGCAGGTATTCAAGGCATTCAAGGTGGTCCCGAGTCCAGGATGGTGGGGTTGGTCTCAGGGTGCTGTCACTCCTTACACACATAGTTGCCAACCCCGTTGTCTCAACCCTTTCCGTGCCTGCTCTTCCTGTGCGGTTGGATGCTGTGGTCCACAGCCTGGTGAAAAGCCTTCCTTTTTCGCCTTTGTGAGGCAGCTCTCTCCGGCGCATTCTCTCATTGTCTCACAGTGGAGACGTTTGCCCGTGTGTCTGCTGCCAGGTTGGTGTGCCTGGAATCTGTCTTCAGTTCCCTGCTGGTTCTTGCTTGTCCCCATTTATTGACAGATTCCCTGCTTGTTGGGCATGGTTATGAGCTGGCCGGGGATCTATTGGGAACTCTGGGCAGGAGTTGCTGAGTTTTTGATCTTCAGAAATGCACATCAGGCTTCCAGTCTCAGAGGAAGGAATTTATGCTCTGGGGCCAGGCTCCAGAAGTGATCTGTTAGAACCAAGTGGAAATGCAGATGCCGCTCAGCTGATTCCCAGCTGTTGTGGCTACTTCAGGAGCATCTGCGTCACTTGGCTTTTTAAGATAATTAATTGTTTTTTAATGAGGTCAATGAGAGACGACTATGTTTATATGACTTCATCGGCAACAAAGAAGTGGCAAGGTGGGGGCTTCTGAGTTTAGAGGTAGGAGAAATGAACAGGTGCCTCACTTTGAGGGACCCTGACCTTGACACCCCTCTCTGCAGTCCCAGTGTTAGCAGCCCTGCAGAGGTGTCCTCCTCAGCTGATCCAGAGCCTGCAGGCTCAGGGTCATTGTCCATAGGGCACTCTCTCCACGCAACTGACACATTAGTGTGTTTGTGATGGACTTCAGAAAAAATCTGAAAGAGACATCAGTCAGCCGACCAGGCTGTGCACACAGGAGGGCAGCATCTTGCTGGCATAATGCTTAGATCGTTGATCAGGAAGGACCCCTACACACGGCCCCAGGAGAGTGGTGAGGGGCAAGCAGCTCATGTGGCAGCCTCAGGGGACAGGGTGGGGCTGGCCAGCACAGGGCATCCGGAAACCAGGGCTCTATTCTGAGCTCAGTGTGTAATGTCTCTGCCACGAGTCACTTCCTCTTTCTAAACCTTGGTGAGTTTTTCCTTTGCAAATGAGGAAATTGAACTATGTGGTCCTTACAATTCCTTTCAGTTCTTCATTTCCTAGAACTATAAGATAAATTAAGTAACATTAGCTATGGTGGTTGGGGAAAGCGCTACTTATCCGTTTTAGCCACCAGAGGGAGATGCGTGATTAGATTGGGGCATGACAGATTTTCATGTCTTTCTCTCTCTTTTCCTTTCTTTTTCTTTTTTTTATCTCTCTCTATTCCTCTCTTCGTTCAATTCTCTTTCTTTCTCTTTCTCTTTCTTCCTTTCTCTCTCTTCCTCTCTTTCTTTGTATTTCAATTTTTGATCTTTCACGATTTTCTTTATGACCACAAGAGGGCACTCCTGCCCCACGCATAAAGAAAGTTGGGGGTATGTCACACCTTTCCCCAATATAACACTAATTCATCTAAAATGTAAGAAATAAATAATTGTTGTTACCTCCTAGAATATAATTATAAGCAATAAACATTTTTTTTAAAGCCTCCTTAGGGGCAGGCAATCAGCCTAAGAAATGAGTCCCCATCCCTGGGGATTCAGCATCCAGCTCCAGCTCCTGATTCCAGCTTCCTGCAAATGCAGACCACAGGAGACCGCGGCTCAAGGAATGGTGCTCATCAGTGGTCACCACTGACCAGAGCCCAAGAGAGCCCTGCACACATCGTGATGGTCTCTGCCCCACAAGATTTCTATTACCACAGTTAAGGAGCTGCCATCAGCTCCTCACCCCTGAGACCACACTCCTGAGATTCACCATGAGTGGAGCTCACAGTCCCTGGAAGGCAAGCACTAAGCAGTCCTGCTACTAACATCCAGTGTTGGGTGCTCTGACGGAGGATACGGGGCCCTGGGGAATGCTGTCCTGGGACACTTCATGAGACCTAACAGGTCAGGAAGGACGTTCTGAAGAACCAGCTGGTAAACAGAGAGGCAAACGGGGTAAAAGCATGCCATCAGTGGAGGCAGAGGCTGGGGAAGGGGAGCCCCTGGGAGTGTGGGCGGGGGTTGCAGAGGCCCACAGTGGGAGAGAACCAGTGCTTTGCTCCCCTGTGAAGTGGGCCAGGTCAGGGTCGCTGCAGCCATGAGGTGCTTTGGACAAAGGATGCTTTGTGAAGGTTCCTGTCACTCCCCGGTCTTGGTGAATGCCCAGTCAGTGCCCGGGACACAGTGGATCGTTGCGTGTTTGGTGGGTGAGTGCATCGAAGGACATGTGACACTCACACAGGCAGGTCAGCTCTGAGCAGAGCGACAGTGCAGCCTGTCTTCAGCTCCTTCTTTGTTGAACACTGGAGCTGAAACTCCTCCACAGGCACATCTTTCTTTCAGGCGCTCTAACGGGCCATCATCTTCATGGCCAGGGACATCCCTCCACCTGTGATGTCGCTATCGGTGCGGTGCTGATTGGCCCATACTATAATTTCTTACTTTTCTCTCTTCTGTTTCAATCATTCACTTCCTGGAGAAAGGAACAGCCGGTACAAAACCCCCAGGAACACTTCTCAGAAATCCAGCCTCCTTCTCTCTGCACATGACCTTAGTTCCCTTCCTTGCTTCAGGAGCATCTGCTGCGGCTCAGATGGGCACCCCCGGAGACTCAGGTGTCGCCAGTGTTCAGCTGTGGGCCCTGTAAGAAGCAGGACCAGCAAGCTCTCTCTGTATCAGCAGCGCCAGGTGCACGTGTAGAAGGGCCCAGCGGATAGAAGCCCACCCGTTTTGAGCTTCCGCTATCTCCCGTGTGAGGAGGACACAGCATTCACAGCCCCACCCCAAAAGCCCAAGGTCAGGTTCTCTGCAGACAGCTCTCAGTGCTCCCTTGATCTCGGATGTCCCAGGCTCTTGACCCAGTCCCCAAGTCTGTGGGATTCAGTTAGAGGAGCAGAGCTACACTAAGGACCCTTCTGAAGAGTTGGCGCTGTCCAAGTGTGATCGCCTCACATGCACATTCTCGCCAACAGGCAGTGGCAGCGCTGGCATGTGGCTATGCCCCCCGTCAGAGCAGTGGCTCAAGTCTCAGCTGCTCTACTTACAATCCGCCTTCCCCTCAGGCTGCACAGGGGCAGCAGAAGATGGGGCCAAGTGCTCAGGCTCTTGCCCCACTGGCTCCTGGCTCCTGGCTCCTGCAGCTCAGCCCAGCCCTGGCAGTTGCGAGCATTGGAGAGTGGTGCACTGGATGGAATCTACTTTCTCTCACTCTCTCTTTCCATTCTGTTTCTCAAATAAATGAAACTTTTAAATGGGGGAGGGGACGGCATGATAGCCTAGCAGCTAAAATCCTCACCTTGGATACACCGGGATCCCATATGGGCATCAGTTCTAATCCCGGTGGCCTTGCTTCCCATCCAGCTCCCTGCTTGTGACCTGGGAAAGCAGTTGAAGACGGCCCAAAGCCTTGGGACTCTGCAGTCATGTGGGAGACCCAGAAGAGGCTCCAGGCTACTGACTTTGGATTGGTACAGCTCCAGCCGGAGTGAATCAATGGCCGGAAGATCTTCCTCTCTGTCTCTCCTCTCTCTGTATATCTGACTTTGCATTAAAAATAAAGTAAATCTCTTTTTTTATAAAGTAAGGTAAAACAGACAAATGTTGAGTTCTGGGTGCATAGGACATTTCCTGCACTGTGAATTTCTCCAAGATGGTAGGTACAGATGAGAATCCCCCAACTGGTGCTCATTCTCAATGCTGTTCCTAGAATTTGAAGGATAGATGGCGTGAGGGTGGGGGACTTCCTGGCTGGGTGGGGACTGACCTTCTGGTTCCTTGCACAGCACCAGTGAGGGGAAAGTACACCCCAGACCAGCTGCCCAGGTGGTAAGGCATAACCAACAGAGTGATTCTCCTTGATTTAGTCCTGATATCTCCATAGTATTGGTTTTGCCATGAATTAGATAATGTTGAATCCCAGAGAACTGAAAATTACTTCATCAAGACAGGTAAATGAGAATATCCTACACTTAAGTTCAAAAACTATGGATTACTTAAATAGATAAAGGCGGGGAAGGCAAGATCCTCTGAATAACCATGAACTTGAGCCAACTCAATAAAGGGGTATGGTTGCAAGATGAGTCCATCTTGACACATCACCCAGTGACTGTAGTTCTCAGAACAATATTTTAAACCAAGGATTTCCAAATACAGTGTCTTTGGGAGGAGAAGAGGGCTGTTTCCTTGTTTTATAAAGGTCAGCGTTGGCAGCTACAGATGCCTCATCGATGGCGGACAAGGTTTAAAGAGGGGCATGACGTTGGGTTTCCGCAACTAAGAAGTCACTGGACAGGATGCTTAGCCTGACCAGTCATTATTTCCAAGAACAGAGTTACTTCGGAGGACAAGATCTACCAAGAAGCAAATTTTCATTCAGCACAATATTCCTTACACGTCCAGTGGCTCAGTGGCTAGATCCTCAGCTTACAGACATCGGGATCCCATATGGGCACTGGTTTGTGTCCTAGCTGTTCCACTTCTCATCCAGTTCGATGCTTGTGACCTTAGAAAGCAGTGAAGGATGACCTAAAGCCTTGGGGCCCTGCATCTATGTGGGAGACCTGGAAGAAGCTCATGGCTCCTGGCTTCAGACCAGCTTGGCTCTGGCTGTTGCAGTCACTCAGGAAATGAACCAGTGGATGGAGGATCTTCCTCTCTGTCTCTCCTTTGTAAATCTGATCTGCCTCTCCAATAACAATAAACAAATCTTTTTTAAAAAAAATCCTTACAACAGGATCTGCTTGCCAGGAGTAGACTGTCCCTAAGGAGAATCTCTCGCAAGCATGGGACAGAGCCCAGCCACCAAGACCAACAGACCAATTAATGGGTACACAGATGCTAGATGGACAGAATTTTCACACAGTTAACAATATGAGATCTTTACCATGAATCTCTTCTTGTATTTCTCCTTCTTCTCTCCCCTATTCAATCAAACATCTGACTCTGGGAGCCAGTGCTGTGGCACAGTGTGTTGAGCCACCACCTGAAATTCTGGCTTCCCATATGAGCATTGCTTCCAGCCCTGGCTGCTCCACTTCTAATGCAGCTCCCCGCTAACATCCCTGGGAAAGCAGTGGGGAAGAGAGCCCAAGGTCACCTTTGCAGGAGACCTGAATGGAGTGTCCAGCTCCTGGTCCCTGTCTGCCCTGGAGCTGGATGTGATGGCTATTTGGAGGAGTGAACCAACAGATGGAAGATTTCTCTCTCACACAGTTCTTTCAACAAATGAGTCTGACTCTGTTTTATTATTGGAAAGAGAAAAAACTGACATTTTCTATTCTAAGGCAAAAGCTAAAAGGGGAAGTTACAGGGTCTGCAGAAAAGACACAAGCTAAGAAAGCCTTGCTCAACAGAGAGAGGTGGTTCTAGTTGGGCAAGCACAGCAGGGCTGGAGAAATGGGAGAGGCAGCAGGCAAAATGTCCATCTCCCCTGTGAAGGTCAACACAAAATGACTGACGCCAATCAAAGAGATACAACCTAATTCAATTAAGTAAACCACTGACTGGGAGGTGGGGGGTAGATTCTGGGACACACAGAGAGGGCCAGTGGCACTCAGCAGCTAACCCCCTGCCAGCCCCACCCTGCACACCCTCCTCCAAAGCCTGAGCGCTCTCAGGAATAACCACCAGGGCACGGCGAGGCAAGCAGTTCCCCCAGCTGACAGCTGGCTTCTGGGCCAGGGCTCACATCCAGAAGGTCCATCGGCATCCAAGCGTGCCAGCCAGCACTCCCCCATCACCAGGCAGGCCTTCCCCTCACGGGGGGGGGGGCTCCCCACCTACCTGGGACCCCCAGGGAAAGTGGTTAGTCAGGGCCCTCTGGTCAGAGGAAGCCAGGGGCATACTATAGTTGAACAAACAGGACAACATACATGGCAGCGAGTAGTGGGGGTGCCCAGGCAGATGTTGGGAAATATTCTAGGGTGGGGACCATGTTGGGTGAGACCTTGCAGGGAGGGTGTCAGGAAGCAGGTTTTATCCTAGCATGGGGCATCATTTAATAACTCTTGTCCAGGAGGACATGAAGCCAGAGCAAAGCTCGAACGGGTGACAGCTGTGATTGGGAGTGCAGGGGCAGCCAGAGTTGGAGGACCAGCAGCCACTCCCTACCTAGACTGTCCATTCTGTGACACCAACAGCTATACTCAGACCTGAGCATGGACTGCTCCTGCAGTGTTTAAGTGGGTGGAGAAGGTCGGGTACCTTAGTTCCTGAGGGTGTCCTGGGAAATTGTGCCCAACAGGAGAATCGCCCAGGCCTAGCTGCAAGTGTTGTCAAGGGCAGAAAGAACCACAGTGGCCACTGGCTAACAAGAGCAGCTATGGGGTTGTTTTGGTTGTTGTTTTGTTTTGTTTGTTTGTTTTCCAGAGGAATAGACAGCCATGCCCAGGCTCAGGACAGTGCCACAGGAGGACAAACGTACTCAGACATTGGAGGGAAAAAGCCAAGACATCACCTGCAGAATGATGGAGAACCAAGTGCTAAAACATTGATATATTCAGGCCCGGCGCGATAGCATAGTGGTTAAGGTCCTGCCTGAATGCGCGGGGATCCCATGTGGGTGCCGGTTCTAATCCTGGCAGCCGCACTTCCCATCCAGCTCCCTGCCTGTGGCCTCAGAAAGCAATCAAGGGCAGCCCAAAGCCTTGAGACCCTGCACCCGCGTGGGAGACCTGGAAGATTAGCTCCTGGCACCTGGCTTCGGATTGACTCAGCTCCAGCCATTGCGGTCACTTGGAGAGTGAACCATCGGACAGAGGTTCTTCCTCTCTGTCTCTCCTTCTCTGTGTATATCTGCCTTTCCAATAAAAATAAATAAATCTTTTTAAAAAATTGATAAATTCATTCACATTCAAGAAAAATTATGTCTGATAAATAAAATGACCACAATAGCCATCAAAAAGCAGAAGACAGATGTGAAAGTGGGGAAACTTAGCTTACATCACAAAAAGTTGCTCTTTAATATTCAAATATCTCTTGTTTAGGATTTATTTTTACTTATTTGAAAGGCAAAGTTATGGAGGCTGAGAGGGAAAGCCAGAGAAAGAAGTCTTCCATCTACTGGTCTGCTCCCCAAATGGCCACCACAGTCAGGGCTTGGCCCGGCCCGGCCCAGGCCTGGAACCCAGAACACCATCGGGGTTTCCCTCACAGGTGGAAGATGCCCAAAGCCTTGGGCCATTTTCTGATGGTTTCCCAGGCATATTAGCAGGGGCCTGAGTCAGAGGTGGAGCAGGTTGAACTCAAACCAGCGCTCACGTGGAATGCTGTCTCAGCCAGCTGCTTAATCCACTATACCACAATACCAGCCCCCCCAAATAACTTGCAAATTTAGGAGGAATAAGCTCACAGTCTGATGAAAACAACAACAAAGTGAACAGAAAGGCCATAGGAAAATGATCAAAAACAAATCTTAAACATAAGAAAAGCTACTTGACACAGCTCCCCATCATTGCACATTGGAACCACACGGAGATGTTCCTTACCGTCTAGCAAAGTTGGGCAACATTCTGCTCGTGACTTTGCTTCAAGGCGGAACCCCCTCCTCCATTCCTGGAAATAACTCAAAATAGGCATCCTTGGGAGAAAGTTGGCCGTGTCTAAATACGTTGCAGATGTATTTATTCATTTATTTTATTTTCTCTCCGCTCTCTCTACGAGTCAGTGCATAAAAGACACATCATTAGAGCTTTTTTTACAAAGATTTTTTTTTTTCTTGGAAAGACAGATTTACAGAGAGAGGGAGAGACAGAGAGGAAGATCTGTCTGCTGGTTCACTCCCCTGGTGACTGCAGTGGTCAAAGCTGAGGCAATCCAAAGCCAGGAACCAGGAGCTTCTTCTGAGTCTCCCACATAGATGCAAGATCCCAAGGCTTTAAGCCATCCTTCATGGCCTTCCCAGGCCACAGGCAGGGAGCTGGATGGGAAGTGGAGCAGCCAGGATACAAAGCAGAGCCCGTATGGAATCCCAGAAGATGCAAGGCGAGAATTTTGGCCACTTGGCTATCGTGCCAGGTCCCATAATCAGATTTTGTAAAAATATTTGTTTCTTTTACTTGGAAATCAGGATTACAAAGAGAGATCTTCCATCCACTTATTTACTCCCCAAATGATCCCTACAGCCACAGATAGGATGGTCTGAAGCTGGGAACCAAGAGCTTCTCCCACGTCTCCCATGTGGTTTGCTGGGTCCCAAGGACTAGGAGTTTCCTCTGTGGTTTTCCCTAGCCACGAGAATGGGACTGTATCAGAAATGGGGCAGTTGGGAGTCAAACCGGAACCCATATGGGATGCCGGTGCTGCGGGTGGAAGCTTAGTCTAATATGCCACGTTGGCAGCCCGTTGCTTCCTTGAGCCTGTCGGATGCTCAGGCTCTTGTTTGGTCAATGAGAATCCCCGTGTCCTTTTGACTCAAGCTATCATTGTGTGGTCATCTCCCAGCTTTCTGGCCTGCACACTGGTCCAGGGTCATCTTGTGTATTTGCTGCCCACACCCGTCCTGAAGTTGTTCTTTTAAGGAAGCTTGAATCCTAATGCTTTATGGAATCCTGGTTCTCTTTATTGGAGTCGATGTTCATGGCAGTTTCGTTACATGGGCCGCTATGTAACAGTGAGGAGAGCTGTGTCTTCTCTATGGCAATAATTATCTTTCTAAAGAATGATCATTGCCTTTTTAAAACAAGTTAATATTCTCATAATCTTCCTCCTCTCTTGCGTTTCAGTCATCCTTTAAAGAACCAAATCTGGGCTTCCATGGTTGAGCTAATATTTCTTTGTTTCTTTTTTTCCATTACAATTAGTTTTTTTGCAAAGGTTGACTGACTTGTTGATTTTTTTCTAACTGTTTTAATTACTCAGGTAGGTGTTCCATGGGGGGGGGGGAGGGGTTATTTTGTTCTTTCTAAAGTCTAAATGAATGCCACATATTACAGTTATGACTGCTTTTCTGGGGTCACCTGTTTTAGCTCTAACACATCCATCGCCCGCAGACAGCTTCATGCCCTGTTCTTTTTGTTTGTGCAGGTAATGTCATTTAAACATGCTTTTCCCGTATTACTATGTATGAGCTCCAAAAAGTTCTGGAGAAAAACAGAACATGTGTTATTAAAAAAAAAGAAAAGAAAGCTGTGCATGGATTTCAAAAAAATTTTGCATCCATGTAGGCTTTTAGTTCCTTTTTCCCTCAAACCTTGGGATTCGTGTGTGTGTGTGGGGGGGGGGGGGTGTGCGCGCGCTAAAATTTACCCCCAACAGCCATCACCCAGTTTCTGCCTGCAGATGCCCAGTGGGGCCTCCAGCAGGGGGCAGGAGAGAGCATTCCCAGGCCTGCCAGGATGAGATTTCCTCTGAGACGTCCTGCCAGGAAAAGCTTTAGCAGCTGAACACCACTTTCAACACCTGTTAGAATCACTTTTTAGAAACCTAAGAATACTGGCACCTGGGTCCCCCCTTACCCCCACCCCTGCCACAAGAAACCACAGGAACCAAATCACTGCAAACAGCCCAGACTTCATGTAACAGTCGATTTGGAAGCTCTAAGCACTGGGAGAATCGTTGCCAATGTCTCTGACCATGGGGTGGCAGAGTTGGCACCACAGAGAACCTTCTGGAAAGCTAGAGAGAGCAAAGAGGGCATGAGGCCAAGGGTTGTCCATCGGTCCTCCAGCTGGACTTCTCTTCCTACAAGGGGCAAGCTGATAAGGATAGGGATTTTACAAACCTGATTCTGAATATTTTTTTCTTTTTCCTGAATCAATGGTTCTTTCCTTTTGCTCTTACAATACGTGCACGACTTCTTGACAAATGCCCAGCGCTGTCAGCGTGGGTGTTAAATGGTGCTGCTGTCCCGACTGTGGAAATTGAGCCTACTGCTTTCTGCCTAGTCTCTCTCCCTAATCCTGTCAGTCTCTTCTTGTCCCCTTCATTCTGCTCTTGATGACTTCCTGTGCCCGAGGCTCTGATGGCTTCATGCCCAAGTAACTCCTTCTTGAGTGACTTTCAGGGAAAAAGGTACAACGACTCTGAGTGAGACAGACTCCTCTGTCCTGGGCCCCTTGTGCTTCCCAAGGCTCCGAGCAGGTGGGCGAGCTAACTCTAAACCAGTGTGGAGCAGGGAAGGTGGGTGCAGGAGGGACCTCCAGGGCGCCTACTATGCTTGTCTTCTTCAGTTTCATTTCTTTTCCTTCCATGGAAAGGCTAGAAGACAGGAGGAAGCAAAGAGACCAAACCCATCCACCGGTTCACTCCCCAAACGCTCACTCCTGCCCTCCTGCCCTCCTGCCCTCCTGCCCTCCTGCCTCACTTCCTCTCATGTCTCTCTTTTCACCCTCTGTATTTCATGCTTAACCTGTAGACTCAAGCTGAAGAATGCAGCCTCTTAGCTGAGCTGCACGGGGTCCAGCTTGAAGTCTCTGAACGTTAACATTTTTAATCAATTTCCGATGACCGTTCTTAGCAGATGCCGCTAAGAAAAATCTAAGCTTTTCAACACACCCAAGGCAAAAAAGCATTTCGGAGGAATTCCAGCAGTATGGAATTTGTCAGCCATGAGAGCTCAAGCTTTTAGCATCAGGGTCCTGGTCTTCCTCCCGACCCTGCTCAGCACTGCTGCCTCCAGTACCGCGACCTGCTCACGATCTAAAGTATGCTCTTCAATCCACAGATTCCAGCTGCTGGAATTCAAATGAACCTTGCCTCCTCCTCTAAGAAGCTCTGTAAAGCATGTCCTTGCTCCCCCCGGTTCGGTCCCTGATCTCACTGTCATACTGCATCCCATCCTCCATGACTCTGCCCCTCACAAGAAAGACTTCACTGCCAAGGCAAAGGCCCCCCCTTGCTCAGTTTCCTTACAAAGTGTCCCCCATCAGAAACACAAGCCATAGGGTGGGAGGCAGCATTTGCCAAAGACATCTCTGATAAGGGACTGATATCCAACATAAATATAGAACTCTCAAAGTTAACAAGCAAATGAAGAAAATGAGCAACCTCCTCTGTGAAATGGATCAAAGAGCTGAACAGACAGCTATGGATGAGCATGAGCAGATCCAAAGGTGTTCACCATCATACATCATCAGGGAGCTGCAAATTAAAAACACTGAGACACCACTGCCCAGCTGTGGGCGCAAGCTCCCAGGGACCCGGGCCAGCCCCTGATGCTTTCCCAGGCCAGAAACAGAAAGCTGGGCCGGAAGTGGAGCAGCCGGGACAAAAACCAGTGTCCATATGGGATCCTGGCACCACAGGGCAGGGAATTAACCACCACACACACAGAAGCACTGTTTGAGAATGGCAAGCAAAGTGGAGATAGGATGCTGTCCCCCAAGATAACCAAAAAGCAAAACTAGGAGGATAGTCATAAAAAAAAAAAAGTCAATGGGTGATTAGGGGATGGGTGAAGAGGGCTGCTTAGGGCAGAGAAACGACTCTAATTTCTAATTTCATGGCACCCTGTGTGTGTCCAAAACTCTGGGAATACACAGCACCACGGTGACCACTGACAGATAGGTCCCCCCCTTTTGTAATTTTCGGATAACGATGACCTGTCAGAATTGGGTAATCAAGGGAAAGGCATTGTGGCACAGTGGGTGAATGCCTGCAGTTGGGTCCCATCTCCACTTTGGATTCAGCACCCTGCAAATACGCAGTGGGTGAGGGGCCAAGGGCTTGGATCCCTGCCACCCGCGTGGCTGATTCAGAGGCAGCTCTTGGCTCCCAGCTTTGACCTGATGGAGCCCAGCTATCGCAGGCATTTGGGGAGGGACTCAGTGGATGGATTAGCTCTTTCTCTGCTCCTCCCCTTCTCTCTCTCTGTCACTTTTCCTTTCAAATAAATGAATACACAAATCTTTGTAAAAGGCAGGTTGTACTGCTCTGGTGTGGAGCGAGGATGGCAGAGGCAGTGGAGAGGTGGGAGCACGGAGTTCGCAGGAAAGCTCTGCCTCTTGCTATTGGTCTCTGTGAATTGAAAACCTGAAGTCTATGGAAGGGGCAAAAGGAGCTGCCGATCACCCCAGCCAAGGGGTGGCAGCAGAGGGGAATGTCCGTCTTTCCTGTCCCAGGCCTTGTCGCTGTGGAAGGCACAGCCCCCCAGAGAAGCACTAATTGAGGATGGGGTCGACAGCCGTTGTTCTCTGGGATCCAAGTCCCTCCAAGAGTTTATGGGAGATGGAAATAGAAGTTAGGTAGAAAGCACAAAACCTTTTGAAACCCATACACAGTAGTTTCCTAACTGACATTTTCCAAGAACACGTTCACGCGCCCACGTACCTCTGCTACTGGATGACAAGTGCCACCCATTATCTCCAATGACACCTGTCAGTTCCCCTGCCTCAATCTCCATGAAGTCATGAGCTTAGTTCTCCTCCAAACCTCCAGTCCCAGCCTGAACCACAGAACAAGGAATATTATAAACAGCATGTTCCCCACCTATACTGTGAGACCATCGTAGGAACTGTAGGCTGGTGTGGGTGACAAACACATCCCGTGATCTCGGTTTTGCTGTAACCTGAGGATTTCCCGGTAGCCACCTGTCGGCTCTCAACTCTCAGTGCATCTCTTCAGATGCTGCTGCTGCTGAATTCTTCGGCTGCACCTGTTGATTGGACCTGACTTGGTCTCGACTATTCAGGACCAGGCATTTCCCCCCAGGACCACACCTCACCACACCCCTAAATGCTTCTGTGCCTTGAACCTACCCATGTCCTCTAGATTGGATTTGCTATCACCTGTAGCTCTAGAAAAACTAATCCACAAGGTGCCTGAGGTCTGTGAAATTGATGCCCGTGGAAGACGAAGCATCCAGGAGACAGGGGAGGGCAAGGACACCAGAGCCTCCCGCAGCACCCAGCCTGCCCCTGCAGGCCTCTGTTCTGCCTACTGCTCATCAACACCTTCCCCACACTCCTTTGCCTTGGCTGTGTCACCTTTCAAAGCCAGTCTGCTCTCACCCAGCTTCTCTCAACAACCCACATGGCTCCGCAGGCTACTTCCTTCCTTCTCCCCTTTCACAGCCCCTGAGCACCACAGCCAGCCCACCCAGGCCCAAGTCCACCCTTGCTGACCTTGCCTGGGCTTGCTGGAACCCACATGTTTGCAGCCAGACTCTCACTGGCCACTCTCAGTGAGACAGCCTCCCCGATACATGGAGTATGTTGACTCTGGAGTATCTGTGAGTCCGACAAGGCTGGATGACACAGCAGGGCCCTGATCCCTGCCCGCAGTGCTTCGGACTCAGTTACTTCTGAGTGGGGCCCAGGTATCCAGGTGCTGCGAAGTCCCCCAGAAGGCTCCAGCAGGCAGCAGCTGCAGCCCCTGGGGAAGCTCCCAGCTCAACCCCAGGCACCTGCTTGTTGAATCCAATGCAAAGACCAGGCACAAACACAAGCAGCTTCAGGGGACGGTCCAGACTGGGCATTCCCTTTTCTTGAAACTTCCAGTGGTTTCTACAGCAATGTGGTGACCTTTCCCCTCCTCTCCATCCACAGGTGGAAGCTGTTTCACCTGATGACCCATAAGGCCATCCCTGACCGCCTTCCTGCTTCCTGTATTGGGGGACCACATCCAGGAGCCAGATACCGTTTACCAGTAGTGCTAAGCTCAAACAAGGCTTCTGAGGAAGGCCTTCCTGACGTCTCCAGGGACTCCATCACATCATCTTGCTTTATTTTCATTGCATTGGGCTCTGAGGATGCAATGGTGCCAGGTACCTCGGCACCAGAAGTTATCAAACGCCACCACACGATGGCAGCATCGCACAGTCGATGGAGCGTTCCCACCTGGGACCACGGGAAGTGGTCAGTCCAAGGCAGCGCCGCTGGACCATGGGTTCTCGCCGGTGTGGAGAACCCGGGTACGGCAAACACCGGCCGGCAGAATCAAGGAAACGACTCTCGGGTTTCAAATTGTGCCTCGCCAGCCTCAGGCGTTCCCTTTTACCGTGGGCACATTAAGTCTAAGATTCACATCATTTAAAAACTGCCTACTAAATATTGTGAAAGGCCAGATTTCAAATGTTGCAGGAATAAGGACTAAAGATAAGGATAAAGATTGTGTTAAGAGGAATTCAGTTAAGCGTGGAGAGAAGACACTCCCTATTGACTGACCGGTTTTGATCAACCTCTTAATAACTACAGTTAGACCGGATTCAGAGAATCACACTTTTACTCCTCGCTTTAATAATAATTGTAAAGCCTCATGCCTTTATCAATTTTTCCCATATGCTTGGGAAGATGTAGCAAATATTCAGGACGTAAGAAGTGAAGTGCTAACATTCGAGTTTGCACCATTAACAACTGAAACAGCAGCAATGTGGGACAGAGGAGACAGCCACGAGCTTGGAGAAAGCAGCCCTGGGTTCAAATCTGGGCTCGGTGGCACAAGCTCAGCGCACCTGGTTCTGAGCCCAGCCCCTGGTCCAGAGCAGACCTCAGCCACAGCACAGGCGGCACGACGATGCCACACGTGTGCATGCGTGTAGAGGGGGACCCGTGGCAGTGATGTCAGACCCCATAGCCCTGAGGATTCAGTGAGATGATAAAGCTAAGCAGCCTTTGCTTTTCGTAAAATGCAGAGGCACAAAAAGACATCAAAATGTTCAAGAGATAATGGAACAAGAAGTTTTGAAATCGTCTGCTTGGTATTAATAAAGGTTGAAGGAAACCTGATGTGGGTGACTGTCTGCTGGAGACCCCTAAAAGGCATCTCTGAGGTGGGGGAGGGGAGGATGTCACCTCCACTCTTTCCCCAGCAGGCTCCTGCATCCAGCAATGACCCAAGAGGCAGCAGGAGCCTGGACCCTCCTCAGGAAGGCCATGAGTTTAGCTCTGCAAAAGTCCACGCTATTCAGGCCCAGCACACATGTCCCTGGGCTAGGAGCTCTTCCCAGCCAATCAGAACCGGCCATATTTCTGCCAGGAACCCTTCTTCCCACCCCACCACTCCCCCACCCTGCACATAATAGCATCCTCAGAGAAAAGACTCTGGGTCCGTTCAGAATGCTGTTACTGCCACTGTAATTATTATGGCTATGACTGTGACAGTCGTTGGAGGGAAAGCCATCGGGATGCAGGCAGGAGAGGAAAGGTGGAGACTCGTGGCTGAAAGGGCCAGCCAGTCTGAGCAGCTTCAGCATATCCCTGCCTGGGCTGCCTTGGGGTGCTGGGAAGCTGGGCAAGTGCACAGAGGAAGCCCTTTCTGTCCCCTTGCTGCCCAAGACGTGGCCCTGCTGACTGCCTCCAGCAGCCCGCACTTCCTCACCGCCCTACTGAAAGTGTACCCGCTCAGACGCTCATCACGCTATGCCTCTGTCACGCCAACACTGCCCTCATCTGCCTCCAACCCCACCCCTGCAGTGCAGCCCCCAGGGGCTCTGCCTTAATTCCGTGATACCCCACCACTCCTCTGTCAGTCAGCAGGTGCTTCCCATAGGTTCCAGGATATATGCTGACGTCTTCCCTGTGGCTTGCAAACATCCAAAATCTGGCGCTGTATCGTCAATGATTATTCTGTTTCCACCCCACCCCACGCCCCAAACTTCATGTGTTGAACTCCCACCCCAAGGTGACTGGGTCGGGCATAAGGGTGCACCTTTGTGAGTGAGATCCCTCAGCACCCGGAGGAAGGAGACAAGGACGCAGCTGGAAGTTGCTGCCTATGAACCAGACAGTAGGGAGTTCCCAGCAGATCCCACATCTCCTCTTGGACTTCCAGCCTCCAAAATTGAAAGAAATAAATTCTTACTGTTTATAAGTCATACAGGAGCTTATAAATCGACTGGGCTACCTGGTTACCACCTCATCCTCCAAAGGAAAGCCAGCCTGCTCATTCACATACCTGGTGCCTCCAGCTGTGGCCTGAAGTTGAGTTAATCTCCACGCCTAACTTGCTAGAAGTACCTTGCCATCCTTCCATCTGCCTATTTTACTGTTATTATTCTTTCTTTATAGAGATTTATTTATTTTACTTAAAAGTTAGAGATAGAGAGAAAAAAAGAAAGTTCTTGCATCTGCTGCTGAACTCCCTAAATGGCCCATACAGCCAGAGCTGGGCTAGTCTGAAGCCAGAAGCTTCTTCTGGGTCTCCCATGTAGAAGCAGTTGCCCAAGGACTTGGGCCATCCTTTGCTGCTTTCCCAGGCCACAAGCAGGCAGCAGGATTGGAAGTGGAGCAGCAGAAATTAGAACCAGTCTCCCCATGGGTTGTTGGTGCGACAGACAGAGGACTAACTTGGCCCCACCACGTTGGGCCCTGACTCAGCCCACCTTCTCCAAATATTTCCTAAGAGTTACTACCGCATTTCATTTGTACTCAAGATACTCTGTGTTGACCTTCGGTTAAGTTCCACAATTAGTTCCTAGAATCTGCAATGCCCCAGGACCAGGGTCTGTACCCCAGCTCTGCCTCCTTCCAGCAACCAGTGCCAACAGAACAAATGCCTGTGGCTTGGGTAGACTCAATCACCTCCCTATGGTGTGTTCCTGAGACAACCCTAGAGGCGAGGCCCTCGCTATAGCAGCCACAGTGCTGCGTGTAGACAAGGAGGCCTGGGCCACACAGTTGGGGAAGGAAGCAGGCACAGAATCAGGCTGGGCACCAAAGCACAGCCTGTGCCAGGGCAATGCCTGGGCAGCTCTGTGACTCACAGCAAAGCACACAGCAAGTCAGAATCCAAGACCGCGCCACCCCATTCTGGGGAAGCTTCCCAATTTCATCACTCCCAGGACGGGGCTGATCGTAGAGCCTTCATAGGCCTGTGGTAGGAAAGACCTGAGTCGGACATGTGCTGATACACAGAAAGATCTTGGTTGTTCAGCAGTCACGGAGAGCAGTGAAACACAGCATGCAGGTTCCTCTGGGGGCCTGGGAACGGTGGTGAGAAGGCCAGGAATGGGGAGGAGAGGGAGAGGGTGGAAAAACATGCCCTGGCCATTGGAGCGCATTCCCAAGATACCAGGCCACCCAGCAGCATTTCCCCAAGGGACACCTCCCTGTCCCAGTGTCCTGGGAAAGTGCACGAAAGGAAACCATCCCACAAGCCACTGTCTCCCCGATCTCAGCCCTGGTTGGTCACCACCCTAACCTGCTGCCTGCCCCCAAAGTATGGCTGGCATGAGCTGTGACTCCACAGGCATGGGAGAAGAAGGCAACCAGCTTGGGAGACTTGAGATTCTGGGTATGGAAGTCAAGCCTCCTGAATCCAGAGAAGTCCTCACTGCAGGTGAAGGGGGTGTCCCAAGGAGGAGGAAGGTAGCTAGGGAGGAGGGAGGCGACTCATCAGACACCTGTAGCCCAAGTCACGAGCACAGAGGCTGCAGTGTGTGGGTCCTGGAATCAGGCTGCCTGAGCGCAAACCTGTACTCACCACCATGACTTGGGAGACTTATCTCAGTGCTCTCCAAGTGAAACCCCTGGTAAAGCTGGGCTGCAGGATGGTGGTGAGGAACCAGTGAGCCCATTCCCATAGAGTGCTCCCCTCAGGGTACACAGCACAAGCTCGCTCAGCCGACTGGCTTAGCTTTGCCAGCAGCTATGGTGATGGGAATTGGTTCCTGACCTGTACACTGAATGAATCATTGCATACCCATTTCCCAGTTGACTAACTCAGGTTCAGAAGCCTACGTGTCTTTCTCAAGATCACACAGCTAGGGCATGGTGGGTCTTATTTAACATTCATGCTGGCTTTGCCTTAGAGTCCAGGGAGTGATCCAGATGGCCCAAGGAAGAGCTGGAATGAGAGCAGAGGTTCCTGGGGAGTCACAGGGTAAGGGAGATTCAGATGTAAAAAAAAGATCCTCCTATGAGCCAGGTGAAATGCAGCAGCATCCTGAATCATCCCTGGGAGCGAGGTGGGTGCACGTCTACTGAGAACACCTCCCTCTGTTCCCTGCGATTCCAAGCTGTGCAGGACTTCATCACCACTCCCAGCACACATACGTGTGCATGCGCATACACACACACGCACATGCTTATAACTGAGGACACTTGATTCTTGGGGAGTCTTCTTGCAAAGGAAAATACAAGATTTTCTCCTAGGGAAGCCTTAGGTGTGTGAATTTTTGTAAGGCACCAGGATTTATTTATATATTTGAAAGGCAGAGTTACAGAGAAAAGGAGTGAGAGAAAGAGCTTCCATTTGCTGATTTAACCTCCCAAAATGGCTGCAAAGGGCCAGTCTCAAACCAGCAGCCAGGAATTTCTTCTAGGTCTTCCTTATAGGTACAGGGACCCAAATACTTGGGGCAACTTACTCTGCTTTCCCAGGCCATTAACAAGGAGTTGGAATGGAAACGGAGCAGCTGGGACTCGAACCAGTGCCCATATGGGATGTTAACAGCATAATGGCAGCTTTACCCACTACACCACAGTGGGTAAAATCTGTTCACTGGAAGCAATAAGGCATTGTTTATCAACCGATTTTCCCAAAGGCCAAAGACCAGGGGCTGCAGCTGGAATTAAGATTCAAAAAAGGGCTGACCCCAGAGTGAGGAGTGGCCTGGCTAGAAGCTGTGGTGTCCCTTGCTCTCTGGCCATTGGTGTAAGGTCGCTGAGGGCTGTCTGAGGCTCACGCCTCTATAATGGTATGGCAGGTGATCTACAAATACCTATTAAGTGAACAAAGAGAGGTCACCTTCATCCCCACTGAGCTTAGGAGCACCCCTTCCTGCCGTCCAGCTGGCTCCCTAAGCACCTGCTCTTTCATCCCAGGCTCTCCAGCGTGTCCCTCTGAGAAGTGCCCACGCTGGCCTCAGCAGCCAGGACCGGTGGCAGGCGGAGTGATCCCTCTGCTGGCCAGGCCCGGGACTGCAAGGCAGCAGGGCAAGGCAGCAGGCGGCCCAGAGCAGGGGTCCGCAGGCCTGCGTGCACATCACACCCACCTGGACCTATGCTGAAACTGAGATGGGCCGATGCAGCCCCCCAGAATGCCCCAAGTTCAGCGAGTCAGGAGTGGGACCTGCAGCTCATTGTAGCAGGTTCCTGACCCTAGAAACACACCTGGAGGAGAGCTGACCTGATGACCTGAACTTTTGCCATGCCTAAGGTTTTTGGCTTTTGTGGCAAAGTTGCAGCATACAGCAGGGAGAAAGGAGAGTTGCAGAAGAGGAGGAATTTCCAAATACATCAGCAGCAGTAGGTGCCCAGCTAATCCTCCACCTTCAAGCACTGGAATCCTACATGGGTGCTAATTCATGTCCCAGCTGCTCCACTTCCCAGCCTGTGGCCTGAGAAAGCAGCCGCGGATGACTCAAAGCCTTAGGACCCCACATCCGTGTGGGAGATCTGGAAGAAGCTCCTGGCTCCGGGCTTCCAATTGGCTCACCTTTGGACATTGCAGCCTTTGGGGGGAGTGAATCAACAGATGGAAGATCTTTCACTTTGGATCTCCTTCTCTGTGTATCTGCCTTTCCAATACAAATAAATAAATCTTAAAAACAAAACAAAAAGACATGGCACCCTGAACCCCACGGATTTACTCTCACATCCCTTCTGCGCTCAGATGTCTCATTTGGCTTTTGTTGGAGTCTGTATCCGAGACCATCTTTTATGGCAGCAGCTGTTTGAGTTCGTAATGAAATACTTTATGGGGAAGCACGTGGAAAATATGAAGTACAAGGCAGGGGGTTTATTTTGCATGTGTGTTTCTATTTTCTGTTTTCACCTCCCTCAAGAAAGCAAATGATGATTGTCATAAAAAGACCGAGAGGCAGTTGATGGGAGACAGTCGAACGGGGTGGAACGGAGCTGATTCAGATTAAATAAGAGGATCATTATCCCTCTGAGGAACCGAATGAATGTGGAGAAGAAGCCAGCAGAGCTCCAAAGCAGATGTCTCGCACACTCCCTGAGGACTGGGAAGTGGACAGGTGCCAACTTGGTGGGACACAGGTGCTGTGGACACAGCGCATCCGATGGCAGAGGTCTGGGGTCCACATGGAGGAGGAAATGCATCTTTTGTATGGGATGAGGGGCATGCCTGGTGTCCAAAACGCTTCAGGAGGGCCTGTGGTCGGAACATTTGGTGGCCACAGCTCAGAATGCAGCATTTCCAATTCCCTGACCCCTGGCCAGTGTCTCTGTCACCACCATAAGGGTTCTTACCTACAGGGACATTGTGGGGGCTGGCGAAGTCTCCTGCCCTGAGACATGCACCTCCACCTGCAGCTGGCCCAGGCATGGTTATCTGGGGTGGATGCTGGGAGAGGGGGCCATGTGGGCTCAGAGCACTCTGAGGACTCAGGAGGGGCCTTGGGTGGGCCACAGTCCTGCCCACCTGAAAGCTGCCTCTGAGACTCCATGTCAGCTTCTCTTTGTGGAGGGAAGAAGGCCCAGGAGAGGCCAACACCAGAGTCCTAGAAGGCATCTAGCCTGCCTCTGTGCCAGGCTAGAGGATCCCAGTGTGGCAGGGACACAGCCCACAAAGTTGCAGGTGGAGTGTCCCATGTCACACAAGAGCCCTTCTCAGAGGAGCTGGCTGCACTCCTCCCCAGAGTGGTCTCAAGGCAGGAGCCCAGGCACTCGGGAGAAGTGGACGGCAGGCCAGGGTGGCGCCAGGCAGCCTGGGGCCTCAACAACCCCATGACCTTCCTCCGACCTCTGTACGGAGCCAGGTTGGGCAAGAGCCCTGGGTGGAGCCCACTGGGAAATGCACTGTGGAAACACACCTGGGCCTCAAGGACCTGTTCTCTGTTGGAATCCAGACAAACAGGAGCACTGAACTATTACCCATGAGACGCCCACAAGTTGGGGGTCAGGACTCAAAATGTCAGCTCTGTGAGAAGGGGCCCTTGTTAGGTAGAGCAGTGAGACTTGGGGGTATCAGTGCCCCACGAGTGCCTATGAGCCACACGGCTGCTTACACAGAAACAGAAAACCAATGCACCGTCATAGAGGAGGTCTGAAATAAAGGCTGTGAAAAGGAGTCAGGCCAGCTAGCCACATTGTGCTGCATCCTAGCTGGTACATGTTTTGAATCATAATGACAAACCAGAATGTTCTCTGATCCATGGACCAGCATAGCGGGGAGCTTGGAAGGCAGCTTTCGGACAAATATCATATGTTCTTTCCCTGATGGAAGGCAACCTTCATGCAAGAAATGCAAAATCGATAGATATATAGGTAAACATCTATGTACATATATTCATCTATAAGAACTGAATAATGGAGACTATCATATCTGGAAGTGAAGATACAGCGCAACATGCATCTCTCCTCTTGAATCAAAGATGAGCTTCCAATGAAACTGTTAAACGTATCTTGACAATAGAATGCTGGACTTGCTACCATTGTACCTGCAACATCAGGATGCACTTAAATAGCAGAATGGTGGACCTGTGAAAGTTGCAGAGGGACTGTACTATTGTAATAATATGGGGGGGGACAGTTGGGAAAGGGGAGGTGGTAAATGGGAAGGATGGAAGGGGAAATCCCTGAGCCTATGAAACTGAATCATGAAAAATAAAGATTTAAAGGGGAAGAAAAAAGAAATGACTGTTTTGCTCAAAGAGGACAGGAATGTGGGAGACTGCAGAGCCAACCCCAGTGTCCTGCAGGTATCATGGAAGGTACTGAAGGAGAAAGGTATCTTACCCATAGAATCTGACACAAAGTTTTTGGAGAAACCACAGCCCCGAACATCAAGGCCCTAAGTTAGACACATCCCCACTCCACCTTGGGCCAGGACTTCCGTTCGGAGGAGTTTATCTCAACCAAGTAATCAGGAAGCAGCAAAGATTTTTCCCACAATGATGTTTACTGTGGTGTTATTTACAATATTGAAAAATTAGCAACAGCCTAAGTATCTAGTACGAAGGGAACATTACATCGTGATCCATCCATGCCATGGATAATTTGGCAACCATTAAAAATACGTTTTCAATGATTATTTAATGATATGGGGAATGTTTACAACATCAGTGAAAAAGAACAATCGGATTTAAAAAGAATAGACAGTCCATGTGATTCCAATTTTGCAAAGCATGTGCAAGCTCACACATGCACAAATGGGAAGAAACACACTAAAATACCAACCCTGCAAGCAACAGTCACTGCTGGTTATTCCCAGGTGGGTTCTCCTATACTTTAAAAGTACTCTGCCATGCCTAGGCTTACTCTTATAATCAGAAAAAAAGTGTACTAAAAATATTTCAGAAGCCGTTTTCTGCCTCACAGGTGAAAGATTTGAGGGTTGCATCCATAGCACAAGTTGTTCAAGGTCAGCTTTCCAGGAGGCATAGCCTCCCAGCCCCAGGTGCCCCAGTATGTACCAGGTGGCAGGTGGGAGAGAGTAGCCAGGTAAGGGGATCCCTGGCATGAAAAAGGGAAATGACATTTACTGGGCTCCAGCCATAGCTTGGTCTCATTCAAATCTGCATTCAAATCTGAAACTTGAATCAAGTGATTCCTGCCAGGAGCTTAAAGGAGGAAATGGTAATGCTGAACCCGGGGCCCTTCTGCTTGCTAGGCACATGTCTGAAGCCAGCATGTTCTTCTCCCTGCAGGACCCAGGCCTGTTCACCTGCTCTGGCCACCAGCATTGCTTCCTGGGGCCAAGAAACAAATCAAAAATCTTGCAAAACACCTCCTGGAGGATCTGTGTAACCTCCAGGAGACCCCATCGGGGCCGGAGTTGCTCAGGGAGTTGCCTTGGAGGTGGGTGGATTCTCATTTGGAGGGTGGGCTCAGCACCCCAGCTCCTTCCCCTGACTGTGTGCCTCATAGGGTCTCCCACGGGTGCTGAGAGGCACCACTGAACTGGGGAGGGAGCGAGGGAGAGCATGTCACGTTTGGCCCCAGACACCAAACCTGGAGCCATGATCACATCCATCTCCCACCTGCAGACCCCCTAGGGGGTAACTTGAGCCTTTTCTTGTTTTTGTGTGGGACTTTCAGTGAGTCCTAGAGAAAGAACCAGGCTGGATGTATAGTTCTAAGGGCGGTTTGAACACAGATGCCTTCCAGATTCGGCTGCTGCTCTCTTCCCTGCTTTCCCTCACTGGCTGTTTCCACATGAACGCACACATGCATGTATACACACTCACGCACCACTCCCATGCACACACTCGGGCTCCCTGTAAGAGCTCTGAGCACCAGCTCACTTCAGCCATTCCTAGGCTCTCAACAGAAGTACAGGAAGCAAAGTCTTGCCCAAACGTGAGCGCTGAACAGCCCGCAAGGAAGCAGTAGATGTAAGATCAACAGTCACAAACTCCAGCAAGGGACTCCAGGGACTCAGCTATGAGGCTCCACCAGAAGCCAAGAAATAAAATTTTCTCCCATTTTAGAACAACTGCAGCTGGGCGGTATGTGTGGGGGTGGCATTTGAGGAATGGGTATAAGCCCTATTTCCTGATTTTTCAGGAATTGCAAAATAGCCTTTGGTTGTCAAAGAGGGGCTAGGCTCATGGTATAGTCCCAGCAACTCCGACATTCCGTGGTGAAGATTCAGTTAGAGTTCTGATTGTTCAAATTCCAATCCAGCTGCCTGCTAATGCACCTGAGAGAGCAATGGTTGGTGGCCAAGTGTTTGGGCTTCTACCAGCCACGTGGGAGACCTGAATGGAATTTCGGGCTCCCGACTTCAGAAAAAATATTTTCTAAGGAAAGGCAGTTGTTCACTGTCAATGTATTACAATCTATCATCTCCCTCACCCTCAGCCTCACCCCCCTGAGTCCTCTAGCAGCCCTCCATGGGTCTCCAGCTGTGTGACCTTGAGGAGTCCACATGACTGCTATGAAATGAGGGTGTGAGGGTCAAGTCGGCTCCCAGTCTGAAATTGCATGATCCAGCCTAACTCTGAACTTGTCTAGCAGACCATGGCGTACCACCCTGCTGGTCCGGTCTGGCCCTCTGCCTAATTTCGTAAATGCAGAGCTAACAGAACACTGCAGTGCCTGTTCATATGTACATACATCCTCTGTGGCTGCTTTCCCACTACATAACCATCTGCCACACAGAGGGCCACAAAGTTAGAAATATTACTCTCTGACCTTTTCTGGGAAAACTCGGCTTACTCCTGGCCTATTCCCCAGGGAAGCTTGGATGAGATGAAGCGGCCGGCGGCTCCAGGTGTGCATGCACAGGCTCTGAGACTATTTCCAGCTCCACCCAGCGCCACCCCTTGGGCTCCCACAGCAGCAGGCGGCAAACTTACAGAATGCATTAAGTGGAACTTTCTTCTCATTGTCCTAAAACTGCAGCCTCTCAGCTTCACTGAGTGCCCCCTTGGCAGACACAGCCATCTCTCTCTCCCTCTCCACTCCTGCCACAGCCCAGAGCCCCCAGCCTGCTCTCCCTGCCTCTCCTCAGACTTTTTACTGCTGCCTTTTTTTTTTTATCAGTCTGTCCTCACACAGAAGCCTCCCCTTCCCTTGGGGGTTTTAATTGCTCGTCTCTGAACCATGTCTAGGTTCAGGATGTCTTCAACCAGCGCCTATGACCAGGACCATATGCTTACAGGAGCAGACAGACTGTGACTTCAAGCAAGCAGAGAAGACTTGGTCATGTTCTCAGGCCTGAAGGCTGAATGGGCAGATGGGCACTGAATCCTGACTCTTGCACCTGGCAGCTGTATGACCTTCGTCAGTGACAGTCAAGGCCATGGGTGGCATGAGTCCGGGTGCTGGTGAGATGTGGCGCTTAGGGCAGAACCTGCACATGTACCCACTCAGAGAGTGTAGTTAGTATGGACCAAGCAGACAGAACTCCAATTACATGTTTATATATGTGCATACATATGTATGCCTACATACAGAGTGTACATGTGTATCCACACACATACATATACATATACATATATGAAAATAAAATATCTAGTTAAAATCCAAGATGCAGTCTCTTTACATGGAAGGCCACAGGTTGACATCAGTGTAATACGCATTTTTTAGAAAATTTGTAGAAAATGAAACTAAAAGATAAACTTATTTTTACACGTAAAGAGAAAGGTTTGAGATCAGCCTTGTGGATCAGAAGATAAAGTCTGCAATGCCAGCATCTCATTCCAGAGTGCAAGTCCAAGACCTGGATGTTCACCTGCCAATCCAATCCTGTGCTAAGACAATCTGGAAAGGCAGCAGACAGCGGGCCAAACACCTGTTGCTTCTGCTGCCCAAGTGGCAGACCAGGCTACAAGCCTCATCTCTGACTTTGGCCTGCTTCAGACCCAGCTATTGCAACCATTTGAGGAGTGAGCAAGAAGATTTTAAAGATCTATTTATTTATTTGAAAGGCAGAATTACACAGAGAGAGAGAGATCATCTATCTAGTGGTTCACGCCATCCACTCCCCCAGCCCACCAAAGAGATGAACTTCGAAGCCAGGAGTTTGTTCTAGGTCTCCCAAGCAATTGAGCCATCTTCTGTTGCTTTTTCAGGCACATGAGTAGGATGCTGGAATGGAAGTGGAGCAGCCAGGACTCAATTCAACACCTATATGGGATGCCAGCATTCCAGGAGGTGACTTTAGCTGCTGTACCACAGTGCCAACCTTCAACTAAAATACTTTTTAAAAAATGATAAAAGTCTACTAATTCGATGACAAGGATGAAATGTAATACCTTCAGCATCAGTTGAAAATTTATGCCTGAGTAAACAGAGACAGATATCCTAAGTGTATTATGCATGTCATAATACATACTTTTTATGAACTTTTTGATATCTCTTAAACAACACAGGGTAGCAAATAGTTACACATGTATTACAAATAACCTGTAAATGATTTAAAACATACAGAAAGATTATTTCAGATATATGTAAATACTATACTTTCCTTTGAGAGAGATAGAAAGACAGCTGGAGCTTCTTATTCACTGGTTCATTCCCCAGATATCTGCAACAGCCATGTCTTAACCAAGGTGGAAGCCGGGATCTAGGAACACAGCCTGTCTCTCAGGTTGGCACTAGCAGGCAGCTGGATCAGGAGCTAGAATCAAGCATCAAGGTCAGGCACTTCCATGTGGGATGGCAAAGTTCTACAGGGTTTATTATTATTATTATTATTTCAAGAATTTTTATCATCCATTATCCACAGATCTTGGATATTTGTGGATGTCAAGGGATGATTGTATACACACACACACACAGAGAGACACACAGACACACACACACACATGCACGCACATGCGCATGCAGACACACACATACACACACCACAATGTGTCTTCCAAAAGTTCATGGAAAACACACATTATCGTTCAGTAATTCTATGTTCTGCGAGCTTTTTGAAGTAACTTGTATACATATATATACAGCTGCGTCATGGTACCGGGTATCTTCATTTTCATTCCAAGTTCTCGCCTCTGCAGAGATAAGATTGCAAAGCTGAGGCGTTAACTGCAGTGCAAAAGCAAGAGCAGGATTTGTTTAAAGTCAGAGATTCCTGCCATGATATCTGAGAATCACCCGTGGGGAGAGGGCAAGAAAGGAGACCAGAAAAGGACCCAAAGCCAGAACCAGAAGCTCAAGTGCAAAAGCGCCATTTCTAATGTGTCACAGTCCCCTTTTTGGGGTAGCAAACGGTGCCCTAACGAAATGTACGCACGGAATGGAGTCTGTATGAGACTTGGCATGTGTAAGGCGTTCTTGGGGAATTTTAACTTCTACTGGGTCATCATGGCAGCTCCTCCTCCCTGTTCTATGAGGAGCAGGTGCATCATGGGAAGGCAGGGATCCTGGACTGACGCCTAGAGAATGGAGTCACAATGCAGGGCTGGCAGAGTTATGAAAGCAGAACTGCCAGCACGCTATTCCTCCCTCGTCTTCCAGCTTATTCCCCAGTATCAGTGTGAGTATGCAGATCCATGCCGGCTTACACACACCCATCCACACACACCCGTATTTATTATATAGGACATTGAAAACTAACACAATTTCTCAGCCCCACAGAGCATCAGGGACCTACAGGCTGCTTTGCGGTCTAGGAGGAGGATAGAGTAGACAGCCTAGCCAAATTTAAAGCTCTCAGTGAGGAGCTACAATTGTTCAATAATCACTTGAGCTGAAGTGCTCTCAAAACCCCCTTTCTGAAAAAGTGCTTTGGCAAGCATTTATTGAACATCTAATATGAGCCAAGCCCCTTCACATAGGGCCTGTCCTTTGCATTCCTAAGTATTGGTTTACAGCTCATTAGCCATTTGACAGGGCAGCTGGGAGGGCAGGGGGTGAAGAGAAATGTAACCCTGGAGGGTCCCAAGCCATTGTCACCTGGGGAGCCACCCCCCTGTGACAGGAAGGCAAGTCCGTGAGAACCTATGCCTCCTTTCACCGGCACCCAAGTCATTCTCTGACATTTGGAAAACACAGAATCCCCCAAGTCTTTCTGGGGTTTCTGTGACTTTACAAGGCCAGCTCTCCCTGCTGGGTTACCTGACATAGGCTTGGGAGAAGTGTATCACTCCCTCCCTCCCTACTATAGCCAAGTGACCCCACAACCATAACAGGTCCTTGTTCCTAATCTCAGAGCTGACGCCGGGGACACTGCAAACACAGACGGTCGGATCAGGAGCTGGTGAAGGTGGGGAGGACCCCAACAGGTCTTAGTGTCCTAAACCTGGGTTTACCTAGGTGACTTGGACTTTTTAAGAAGCCAGAACATTGCCGTGGGATTCGCTGGCTTTCCCAAAAGCAGACACCTATCTCTAATAGGGATCGGCATTAATGACAGAGACAAGTCCTTGGGAAGATTAAAGGCCTTGTATAATTAAAAAGATAAGAGCCTGCCTAGGAGAAGGAAATTGGGATTCAATTAACAGGAGGCCTCTCCCCACAGCCACTCCCGCTATCAAATGTTCCACTCAGAAGTGGCCCCTCCGCTTGCCCCAGAGTGAAGTGAAACGCTGAAGGGCTCTTATTTATGGCCTACTGGGAGTTGGGCCTGGGGCCCTGCTTGGCTGGGGAGTTTGTTTACTTAGGGTTCAGGTGGGGAGGGGCAAGCAACACAAATCCTGCAGGAGGAGGCCACAAGGTGCTTTTGACTCCTTTTCTTTCCAGTCTCAGTTCCTCTGATCTTCTTGACAGGGGAAGAAAAATCCTCAATAGAGGGTCTATTTCCTTCCTCCCTCAGCCCGAGGCTGACACGACAGGCTAAGGGTCACTGCTGAGAAAGCTCTGTGGGCTTATTTGTGTTGGGAAAACCACGCCACTTCCCCCTTTCCGTCTTTCTCAGGTTTCCATAAAGGCAGAGGAAGATAAGGTGGGAGAAGCAGCTACCCAATGGCCTGTGGGACCGGACCTGCCTGATGGGGTGTTTGGCTCCCACTTCTGGGGAACCTTTCAAGGGGTTTCAAAGTTGCAGGCAGAGTCGAGGCCCACCAGGCTGGCCCCTGTGGATGGGAGATAGCAGTGCCAGCCCTAACAAACCCCAGGGAGCATGGGCACTGGTCCCAAGGGATCTGCCACTCAGTGGCAATGAGGTCCTTTTGCGTAGATAGGATGAGCTTTGGATAGTGAGTGGCAAAGTCTGCCATGTGCAGCTTTCCCCAGGCTCTCTCTGTAGAAGGACCCACAGAATCCTCAGTCAGAGACACCATCACTCTCCTTCAACCCCACTCCCCAGTAGACAGCAGCTCCTGGTCTCTCTATGGAACACTCAAAGCTGTGGACCGGGCCAATGAAACTAAGCAAGGTGGCTTCAAGGAACCACTCAAGGATATCTGAGCAAAGAAAACAGGACCCAAGGCAGTAGTTGGACACAGGGGGGCAAATGTGCAGATAGAGCAAAATTAGCCACTGTATTGGCTCTTGTTTCATACCCAGCTAATTATCTGGAAGTCATATTCAGGTTGTTCATTAACTTTACTTAGTGTTCCATAGCTGAGCAAGAGACAAAGTGATCTTCCATCCACTGGTTCATTTCCACAAATAGCTGCAACAGCCAGAGTTGGGCCAAACAGAAGCTAGGAGCCTTAAATTCCATTTGAGTCTCTCACAGAGATAGCAGGGCCCAAGTACTTGAGCCAGCTTCTGCTGCTTTCCCAAGTGCATTAGCAGGGAGCTGGGTTGGAAGTGGAGCTGCTAGGTCTCAAACTAGTGCTGTAATGTGGGATTGCTGGCTTTGCATGACCTGACCTGCTGTGTCACAACATTAATCCCAAAGTGCAGGCTTTAACTATGGATCAGGACCTTCCTGAATTCATGGTTTTCACAATGCCTCAGTTAGGACTTTCTGAGCCTTAGATTTTAAATCCATAAAACAGGGAGAGCAAGGTGGCCATGTCTTCAGCTGGTAGAATCCGAATGGGAGCCCAGATACAGTGACATACTGGAAGATAGTAAATGGAAGGCATATTGCATAACTGCAGATCAGCGTTTGCCTTGCCCCTATACCTCCCTCAATGCCCACATGGGTCACCTCCCTACTAACTCTCAGCAAGAGAATGACAAACCAGCACAGTCAGCAACAGGGCCAGATGCAGACCTTGAGTCCAACGCACAGCAGCCAGCTCTACAGAAATGAAAGCGGATTTTTTTAGTCCCAAATCAGGGGCTGACAGGGATAGCGGGAGTTTGGGGCTAGAAGGAAGAGGTGAATGCTGGGTGGCCAGCTTGGGGGATGTTGTTACACCGTGAAAACCTCAGGATGGTCAGTTACAGCCATCATTTCCCTAAAAGAGAGACTAAAAGCCTCCATTGTGATGCCCCCTGTGAGTCCCACCTGCTGGAGTTTATACCTTTGTGTAGTCAATTCCTCCCCAGACCTGAGAGGGCTGACCCTGGAGGGGGACCATGAAAAACTGAGGAAATGTCAGTATGTGTATCCTCTGAGTCTTGGTTGTAACACACAAGTGGCTTCTGCCTTACAGCCCTCAGTCTGTGAGAAGCCAGCAGCCATGACATGAGGTCACACGGGCAATCTTAACAGAGTTGACCCCCAGGGAGAGGGGCCTCTGCAGCAGGGTGGGGCTGTGATGCAGCCTTCTGGCATCAGCCAGCAAGAGGGCCTTGTGAATGAGCCATCCTGGGTGGAAGATTCTCCAGCTACAGTCAAACCTTCAGATGACTATAGCCCCAGCCACCTTGAGAGACTGTAAGTAGAACCTCCCAGTTATGCCACTCTCACAGTCCTACCTCCTTACGACTGAGAGGTAATTAAGTTTGCTCTTTTGATTCACCAAGGTCTGCTGTGTAGGAACGGAAAACCAATACAGAGGGTGGGTAACACTTCCAGTTACATTCAGGATTTTCACAATGCCATTACTTCATTCTTAGATTGGCTCTCTGGCTCAAAGGCTGAGAATCTGTAGCTTGAAGGGGCTAATCAACCTCTCCAAGTTCACATTGGGTATGGTACAGACAAATAAAGAAGCCAAGCATTCGACTTCTAGAACTTTCTCATGACACACAATCCAAGGTCTGAACTCACTTCTGCGAGCATTGGGCATCACATAGGGCATACTCAGTGCTGGAAGAATGACTCTCTGGGTGCTCTAGGGTACAAATAGGAGCACCATCCGAGGGGAGTGGGGGGTGACCTTGGTTTCGGCCTAACCTGCTAAATTATCCTGGACTTTCCCAACTATAATTCAACAAGCCTCAATTGAGTGCCTGCTGTATGACAAATGTCAAAGAAGCCACGGCTACTGTTTGTATTTCCTGGAGGCACAGTTCAATAGAGAGCCAAGGGGGTGAAAAAAAGAGAGAGAAAGAAAAAAATTAGAAAGCTATAACATTTGAGTTCGAAATGTCACAGAGAGCCAAGGAAGTTATCTGATGGATTGCCCTGTCATTTCCAAGCCAAAAGAAAAAATTTCAGATCCATCAATTTGTCCCTGCCCTTTTAATCCAAACAATATTTCACAGCATCAGAACGCAAAGGAATTATTTCCTTGGACATTTAGCTCTGTATGTAGATAGTTGAGCATTTAACCAGAAAGAAGCAAGTGGGTTGTTAGTGTCGAGGCATCAGATTGATTCAGATTATAAACAGAATATCCTGTAACATCTGTGAGAGTCTATGTGGTGTTATTTGTCCATTCCTTCATTCATGGAGAGACCACTATTCTCACTGCTCTTCTTGGGGCCATGAACACGAAGAGACACCTGTGTGCATAGCCCCTATCTGCCCAGGCGGAGGACTGTCTGGCCTGTTACGGGCCTGCCTTCTGCCTGATATGGAGTTATGGCCTTACACGCACAAGAGGTGAAAGGCTCCTTCTCCTTAGAAGAAAAGATAATTGGCAGCTGGCAGTCTGCACGAACGATGGTTTCATGAGGAAGACTTGCCAAGTTTGAGGATTCTCCAGGCCTCAAGTGCTGCCTTCTTGTCATACCCCAGGTCTTTGTACTCTGCCTCCTCCACACAATGCTGCCTGGTCTTCCCAGCTAGTGTGATCTCTTCCTTCCCACCAAGTGTTGCTGCTCTGTCTTGGTTATCTGCTTCTGTGAATGAGTTTCCCATGTGTGTATCTTCCTTTCCTACTAGATTGGGACCTTGGATAGACGTGAGCATCCAATGTCACGCACAGGGAGTAAGAAGTACCTCTTTATAATGACTTGAATGAGGAGAAATGTAGAGGGAGGGTCGTTTCCCAGATCTCTCAGGAGATGACTGAAGTCAGAGAGGTCAGACAGCGCAGGAATGAGCAGAGAACAGCAGGAAGGCCAACTTAGCTGATATAAGTCAAGATATAATGTATGAGAAGGCAATGAAATGAGGAGTCACACAGTTTCTCACCAAGTTAAACACACCATATAAGCCAGCTATTTCACTCCTACACACCTATCCAGAAGAAATGAGAACACATTCACACAGGGGCATGAACATGAATATTCATAGAAGCTTAATTCATAAGAGCCCCAAACTGAAACCAATCCAAATGCCCACATCAGTACAATGGAATACTACTCAGCAATCAAATGAAGAGGAGTGAACTGCTGGTACCTGCAGCAAAATGGATGGATCTCAAAGATTTCATGCCAAGTGAAAGAAACCAGACCTAAAAAGACTTCATTCTCTGATTCTATTTGTATGGAATTCTAGAAAATGAAAAACTAATAGTGACAGGAGGGAGATTCTTGGTTGAGACCACAGGTTGGTATATAGGGTGCTGAAAAGACAAGATCATCACAGGGACACAAAAGAATCTTATTGGAAAATGGAAATATATCAAGTTTGTTGTGATTATGATCGCACAGCTATAACTATAACCAGTGTAATTTAAACAGTAAATGTTACTGTATTAGATTATACCTAAAGAAAGCAATAGAAGAAAGTTGGCCAGCATGTAGAGGAATTTGGGTGTGACTTAAAGAGTTTGGCCTTTCCCTAACTAGCAATGAAAGGTAAAACGCCTGAGGAAAGGAGGGCTGGATGGCCCTAGGCAGATATGCAACCCGTGAAAGTGAGCCACAGGCCTGAAGGGATGAATCAGGCCCCAGCTGCAGGGAGCAGGTTTGCCACAACAGGTGGGCCAGGAAATCCAACATGGGGGTTGCTCAGGAACTGTGGGGTCAGGAGCAAACATGAATTTGCTCTCTGGTCCCACCTTCATAGCAGAAGCTTCTACCTCCTCTCTAACACCACTTGGCTTGCACAATTCCCTAGAAACAAGAAGTCTATTGCCTTGTGACTATCTGCCCTTTAGTGAACAGCTTTAAATGATAATGATGGTGATGATGATGATAGAAAGCAAAAGGAAATGGCCAAGAAATTGACTAATGTGTTTTGAGTAATGTCTGTGCTGGGAATCCTACTAATCACCCTACAAACATTATTTTATTTAATCCTCAAAAGAACATGAGCTAGGTACTGTCTCCATCTACCTTCATTTTATATGTGATGAAAAAAACAGAGACATAAAACAACCAGTAAGAAGCTGCAGAGCTTGGATTTAAATTCATGTCATCTGGCTACAGAGCCTTCACAAGATTGGAAATTATTGCTTGCTAGTGATTGCATATCTGTAATTTCTCATTCTATTTTCTGTAAGTATCCAAATCAGTAGACAGAAAGCCTTTTGTACATCTTTTCAATTGTATAAAGACAGTGAAAGCTATGTTTCCTCTGCATCTTATATTCTGTAGGTAAAATATATTCCATTCTTTCAAATGTTCCACAAGATGAGATGTCTCTGGCTTCCTCACTATCCTGGTCACCCTCTGTTAAACATGTCCTAGTTTGTAAAATAATTCTCATTGAAGGTGAAACCTAGACATAAACATAATATTTCAGCATGGAGTAAAGTCCAATGATGGTTCCTTGTTTTGGGTGGAACTGACGGTATAAGAATAAGTCTGGGGAAAAGATCACGTATCAAGAGAGATGAGAGTCACACCAAGTCAGAACAAGGTGCAGGGACCATAGATATCTCACAGTTAAGGAGGATACAGGGAGGGTACACTGTTGAAGTGTCATGGAAACTAAGAGAAGAGGAAGTTTTAAGAAACGAAAGCATGCAGTGTTAAATTTTACAGAGTTGGAGGGGGAATGAGAACTAAAAATGGAAAGATTTGCTGGTTTGGAAAGAAAACTTGGAAAAACTAGACATTAAGGAAATATTAGGTAATGTGTCAGCATTTTCTCTGTTTACAAAAGGAAGCGGAGGGGTCCAGCGTGATGGCTCATTGGCTAAAATTTTTACTTTGCATTGGGATCCCATATGGGAGGCAATTTGTTTCCTGGCTACTCCACTTCCTATCCAGCTCCCTGCCTGTGGCCTGGGAAAGTAGCTGAGGATGGTCCAAAGCCTTGGCTGGGACCTTGCATTCACACAGAAGATGTGGAAGAAGCTCCTGGCTCCAGATTGGCTTAGTTCCGGTCTTTGTGGCCATTTAGGGAGTGAACCACCAGATGGAAGAGTTACAAAACAGATTGTTTACAAGCAGGGAAGGGAGGAAGAGCCAGCAAAAAGGACGGAATGAGGAGTGAGTGGAGATGGAAAGACCAACGGTGCTAGAGGCAGTGTAAGGTTGATGGAGCAGGTGAGATGGAAATGAAAGGAATCACTTAGAATACAGAGACAGAAAGGCTGAAGGTATGGAGCCAAGATGGGCAATAACCCTTACCTAGTAGCTTATGGTATACAAAGATTCTTACATGTTCATTATCTCATTAAAATTGTCACCAAACCTGTGAGAAAGGCATTACCACTTTCAGTTTACAAGTGAAACCATGGGCACTCAGGGAAAATGACTGAGAGTGACTTAGCAGGCTAAATCTTCACCTATGACACCAGTATGCCATTTAGATGCCAGTTCGTGTCCCAACTGCTCCACTTCTGATTGAACAGAGAATGACCCAAGAGCTTGAGTCCCTTACACAAGGGAGACCTGAAAGAGGCTCCTGGTTGCTGGCTTCAGATCAGCAGAGCTCCAGCCCTCCAGCCATCTCGGGAGTGAACCAGCAGATGGAGGAACTCATTCTCTCTCTGTAAATATGCCTGTCAAACAAAAGTAAAATAAACCCTCAAAAAATTTTCTGATATCTAGCCCCTTTATCCACACTCTGTGTGACTAAAGCGTATTTCACTGTGCACCTGAGAGACCACTAAGATATGAATTGAGTCCATACTCCCATAGGGAGACAAACAAAAAGTACATTGTTGAGAAGGGTTGAGAGCTGAGGAGAGATGAGATGGAGCACACAGTTACAGAACAGGATTCAACAAGCAATGAATAGAAACACGGTCCTGCCACATCAGGAGCACCAAGGAAGACAGCCTAAGTCTGCACAGCTCCCAAGGAGTCCATTGCCAACCTTCTTCTACATCCTGAGAGACTGAAATCCATCACTGCTTCTACTAAGTGAGTGATTGCCGTGTCAAAGAGCAGGTGACTCACGACCCAAATTCTCTGCAGCTATAGTCAAGAAAGAGGGTATATTACATGGATAGGGACAGTGGCCATGCAGGATAGAATGTGACCAAAGAATCTTCACAGATTCCAGTCAGAGGTGGACAGGACTTCATGAATGCAGGTGGACTGAGAAGCTCCCTTGGCAGCCAACTAGAATTCCATCTAGGATCCCACACATATATAAGCATGGTCTTGATGGTAGCTACATAAACCCAGAAACACTGACATTAACCAATATATTTAATATAATCAAGTCCCATTGACAGCAGGATTTAAAAAGGAAGTTTTTATAAAATTGGACATGATGAGTCAACAGAAAACTGAAACTGTCCATGGGGAATCAAGTCAAGAAAATGCTGGGACACATTTCTGGAAACACAAACCAAAATGCTGATAAGAAAACTGCAAGAGGGAGTGTTACAGAGGGAAGAATGGATGGGAGTTGATTTCTGAGTAAAGCACAGAAAATGAAGAAGGCGAAATTGATCCTTGCTCATGAGTAATAATTGTAGCAGAGTTTACAAAAAGGAGCAAGCTTAAGAGAACTCAGAAGACTGCACAGAGGACCAGAAAAGCTGGTCCAAGGTCTCTTACACAAGCAGACCTGCTTGGTGTAGACACCGGGGTTTCCTACAAGGAGGAGAAGGCCTTGGGACCACTTCAATGTGGATTTCAAAGCCGAGAGGCAGAAGACCTTGGTCTGCGTCTTGGGGAGATCATGATGGACTGCAGGACTAGAAAGGCAGAATGGAGAACAAACACCCACCCTGGCAAACAATTTTGAAATCCATGCATGTCAGGTGTCTTCAAAAATTAATAAAACTAAATAGCATAAAAAAGCGTATTTCAAACTTTTGTTTATCAACATCAATGTATCAGTTAATTTCATTTTCCCACAAGTATCTTGACATACCCTAGTGTACTGAAAAATCTCCCCATCTTGTACAAGAGCCATTGAAATACTCACAGCAGCATTACCTTCATGGACACATATGAGGTAAACAAACCAGCCAACTGAGTGTCCGTGAACGAGAAATGGACAAATAACATGTTATATTCCTACATTGCAATACAGGTGCAAATTTCAATACCTGGTAACCGTCCTGGACAGCTGATGCTTTTGCTCTTCACTCGGGTAGTGTTTGGGTTGGTGTTCACCCCTTATGGGCTATATAGGATGTTTTGCAAATGTGAGTTTGGTAGCAAAGTAGACAAGAACAATTCATGTTTACAATGCAGAGTAAATGGTCACCTAGCTTTCTCACCATTCTGAAGCCAGTGACTGGCACAGTAGCTCAAGTACTATATATGCATTATAGCAGTGTGGCAGAAAATGAATGAAGATTGGCTGAATCAACAAGGGGTAAAAGAGTGGGGTGGCCAGCTCAAAGCCTGAATAGTATAAAAGTAAGTCCAAGAGGCTCAGTGGCCACTGAGAGAAAGCAGCAGAGTCTGAAACTTGAGATCTTTACCAGTAAGTCTCTTTCCCCATCTCCTTCATGCATCCAATCAGGTATAATAAGGGTCATCTAATTTAGCAGAAGCTTAATTGAATCCTTCTTTATTGAATGGAAAGAGGAGTATGAGGATGCTAATTCTGCCCAGCCCTCCCTGCAGCACCCCTTCCTCACCTGGAATCACACCTCTCTTGGCTTCCTCGTTCCTGACCCCAGCTCCCCAACACACGCCAACTCAACCCTTTGCATGCACATGGACTGTGGGCACTGCTTGCTGATTTGCAAGTGTGATGTCCTCGCAGGCTCTGCTAAGGCTGCAGGTTACATGAAGGCAAGTGTGTGTGATTCATTTTGTTAACCCTGAGCCTGTTCCCACACTTGGCAGATCACAGCCATGTGCCACACTTGGACAGCACACAGCAGACACTGAGATGTAGACTGTGAAAGGCAACGGATCTCAAGTGTGTCTCCAAACACAAGTATTAATACATGAACAGAGTGCTTGAAATCCAAAAAAAGTTGTGGGAGACAAAGCTTCAAAGTGGATTGTAGGTTGACTATGGCTAAGGCATTTTTTTTAAAGATTTATTTATTTTCATTGGAAAATCAGATATACTGAGAGGAGGAGAGACAGAGAGGAAGATCTTCCATCCAATGACTCACTCCCCATCCAGCTGCAACAACCAGAGCTGAGCCAATCTGAAGCCAGGAGCCAGGAGCCTCTTCTGGGTCTCTCACATGAATGCAAGGATCCCAAGGCCTGGGCCGTCCTCAACTGCTTTCCCAGGCCACAAGCAGGGAGCTGGATGCGAAGCAGGGTTGCCGGGATTAGAACCGACACCCATATGAGATCCTGGTGCATTCAAGGCAAGGACTTTAGCTTCTAGGCTACTGCACTGGGCCCCGGCAAAAGCATTTTTAAAAAGCCATTTAAATCAAACCATGCCAGATCCCCTGCTAAGCTAAACAAGTCTGTTGTACATGCAACACCTAGCAGGCCACATGCACAGCCCAGAGGAGAAAGTGGTGCCACGCAGTTTGGCTAGGATAGCTTTGAAAGACAGAATAAAGTTGGCTTGGTGAAAATAGGGCATTCCAGATGCAACTTTTAATTTTTTTTTTTTTTTTTTTTTTGCCTAGAAATCACTCACATCGGTGCATCCTGGAAGGGACAGGCAAGTGACAAGGGCAGGAAGAAATGCAGGGAGGCAGAGAGGGGAGGTGGAAATGTTACCCATAGAGAGCCATGAAGACTGATCGTGTTGACTAAGCATCTCTTAGATCACTGTCTGCAAGGAGCCTATACTCATTCTATATTGATGTTTGCATTTTTTTTAAAGATTTATTTTTATTATTATTTTTTTTATTGGAAAGGCGGATATACAGAGAGGAGAGACAGAGAGGAATATCTTCCGTCCGATGATTCACTCCCCAAGTGAGCGCAACGGCCGATGCTATGCCGATCCGAAGCCAGGAGCCTCTTCCGGGTCTCCCACGCGGGTGCAGGGTCCCAAAGCTTTGGGCTGTCCTCGACTGCTTTCCCGGGCCACAGGCAGGGAGCTGGAAGGGAAGCGAGGCTGCCAGGATAGAACCAGTGCCCATATGGGATCCCGGGCGTGCAAGGTGAGGACCTTAACCACTGCGCCACGGTGCCGGGCCCCAAAATAATTTATTTTTAAATTACATGTTCCATGAATGTGCTGAAGTGCCCTTATCCAATGTACATTACAGTGAAGCAGTGACAACTTGTTGACCACTCCCTATATGCCGGCACCATTTTAATCCACACATGTGCTTTATCTTTGCAATAAGCCACAGAGTGTTCTCAGAATGATATGCCCATTTTTCTAGATGGGAAAACTGAGTCTTCGGAGATCAAGTAGCCCATAACTAAATAAATCCTGAAACACTGACCCCCCACAAAAGCATCGTAAGTTATTTCTTTTTAAAAAATGTATTTATTATTCATTTATTTATTTAAGCAAGTTTTAGAGAGGGGCAGGATGATCTTCCACCCCTTCTTCCCTCCCCAAATGGCCACAGTACCCCATCTAAAACCAGGAGCCAGGAGCTTCTTCAGGGTCTCCCATATGGAAGCAAGTCCCAAAGACTTGGGCCATCTTATGCTGTTTTCCCAGGCCATTAGTAGGGAGAGGATTGGAAGTGGAGCAGCCAGAACTTGAACTGGGACGGCCATATGGGATGCAGGCACTACAGGCACTGGCTTTATCCACTGCACCACCGCACCGGCCCAGTTTGACAGTTATCTCTATTTATTGTGAGAATAAAACCACAACAGCCAAGTCCATCAAACTAAGGGAAACTCGTGGGCAAGAATCAGCCCAGAGCTGGGTACCTTGCAACTCAACATGTCTCCTGACTGAATTTTGTTTGGTTGTCTAGAGCATCAGGGCTTGCAGAACGTAAACTGAGAAAACACCCAAGTGCCCAAAGTCTTTGGTCTTTCCTTGTCCTTTTCTTTCCCTTTACTTACACTTTAATGCCTGTAACATTTTTCAAACACTTGTTTATACACAGCATTGTGTTATGAGCTGGGATACAGAGACAAAAACCCAAGTACCCACACTCAAGGACCAGGGCATTTAAATGTGGGAATAAAATACATGGCAGCGGAGGGAAAGGCTGCTTGTTCTGTAGGAGAAACAACGAAAGCTCTCTGCGTTTGTCACTAGCCTACAGGGCTATGTTTCTAAAGGCAAGGGGCCTGGCAGGTGCACGTGTCTGGCATGTGAGGGTAAGTCTGCAAATGAACCAAAACACATTATGCAAAGGGAGGACAGCAGCATCATAGAAGAAAAGAAGTCATAGGGCTCTGGGTGGAGCGAAAGAGGAGTGCAGGGTGACTCTGAGAGCCAGGGGCGGAGGGAAGGAGCCACAGGCCAGGGAGATGATGATCAGCAGGTTCCCTCTCACCAGGCCCCCCCACTCCCACACTCAGCCTGGCCATCGAGCAAGGAGGAGGTTGCCTTCACTCTCCTTTGCCCTTAATCTTGCGAATAAGAATAGAAAATGTAAATCAGCAATGGAGTAAGACAGAGCAAGAGCTGCCTGTGGAGTGGAGGGGGAAGATCCATTCCAATATTTATTTATTATTATTATTTCGAGGAGAGAGAGGGGGGGAAAAAGCCAGAAATATTTCCAAAATGTCAACACTATTAAGGAAATCTGAACACCTTAATCCATTTAAATGTCAGCTAGAACCAGGCATGAGTTTCCAGGAGAGAGGAAGGAGGAAGTAAGGAGGGGCCGAGGGAATGAATGCCAGATTCTACATAATCTATCAAAGTTTCTTTCTTTTCTTAATATATTAAATATTAAATGCTTCTTTGCATCTGAGTGAGAGAGGAGAGAGAGAGAGACCAGGGTGGAACTCATAAATGCCTAGATAATTGGTTTTGAGGGTTTTTTTTTTTCCTTCTTTCTTTCTTTCTTCTTGGCGGATTCTCAATTTCCCTATAAAAGAGAAAATTCATTTCCAGCCGCTAATGTAATGTCAGCGTGCTGTTTACTAAGCATGGATGATGTATAGGGGGACACTACTTTCAGAGGACTACTTAATGATGCATAGAATTAAATCCTGAGCTCCTCAGCTGAGCCTCCTCCCTCCCTCCTGGTTCCCAGGCTTCCAGTGCATCCTGGGAAAAGAAGGGTTGGCATAACCTGTCTTCTTGTTGCTAGAATTCTGGGGCCTCTGCCATGGGAGCTTTGAGACAGCCCCTTGACCTCAGCAGACATGTCTGCCCTTGGGATAGCCTTGGGATGCGCTCCTGGGCACTTACACGCCCATGTGCAAGGATGGAGATGGCCACTTGAAGTTCAGGGAAACAGGAGGAGGGAGCTCATGGTGCTGGGGAGCCAGGTCAGGTGGCCAGGGGCAGGATAAGCTGAACAGTCCTGTAGGCAAAGGACTGTCAAGGAGGCTGTGGAGAGGTGGGGTTTCTCTGAGCTCGCCCTATGTCGCCTAAGCACGCAGCCTTCTGATATCAAGAAAAAAAGATAATGATTACTCCACTGTGTCCTAGGGAGTCTGAAAGGTTTTCAAGGGCTCAGACACTTCCATTCGCCCTGGTACTAGCCAGGCCAGGGCTGCCCCATTAGCACGGGTGGCAGGCTGATTCAGCTTGGCTTCCCAAGAGGAGCTGTGCCTGGTTGAGACCTGTCCCAGCTTCTTGCCCTTCTTGCTAGTCCCTCTTCCCACCCCAGGACAGCACTCACTCTAGACTTTAGAAGCAAACACAAAACACAGACCCTGGGACTGAGGGTGGGCTGAGGGGAGGAGGCAAACGTGGCTCCCCAAGGAGGGTATTTGGGATGGGGCAGTCATTTCCTGGCCTGCCCCAGGGTCACTTTGTCCCCAGCCCATTTATTGCTACTGATCTCCCTCCCCTGGACCCTTCTGCTGGCTTCTTTTCTCTGTCTGCCTGGGCATGCAGTGCCATTGGTGCTGGGTACTTTCTGGAAGCTCTCCAGGTCTGTAGGACCCTCTGGGCTGCTCCACCACAGACAGTCTCTCTATAGGTGTCTTCTCTAGTGCTTCATCCTTCTGTACGTTTTCATTCCCTCCACAGACCCTTGGCTTTCAGGACTGCAAAGCCACTATCTCTCTAACTACTCACCTGCACAGTCACCTATAGGGTAAGCGCCCTGCTCTGTAGACAAAGTCACCATCACTGCCCACATTGAGCTGCCCTCCCTTCCCACCCTAGAAAAATTAAAACCAGCAGACATCTTCAAGTACCAACTGAGTCTGGAAGACCCAACAACATGCCCCTCCTACCCCCATCTCCCTGTCTCAGCACATCCTCGTCAAGGAAAAATGGTTGAAGAAATCAAGAGTTTCCAGCCTAGAGAGAATAGCTTGATCTGAACATCTAAGGAGCTCTGCCACAGCAGAGGGGAAGAGGTGGGATGGACACAGAGAGGTGTATCTGGAACCCACAGACATGAGAAACCATGAGCTACATTGCAGCAGCACTGCCCCACAGGCAACACATCCATAGTTAAGGTAAGGCCCCTGTCTTTATAAGTGTCCTTGCAGAGTGATGATCACGTGTGACGATATGACAGAAGGAACTCAGAAGACTGAGGAGTTGGGGCAATTTTTAGACCCCCAGGTCCTGTGATTGTATGTGCAACAGAGACCTTCTTCTTTTGAGCTCACTTAGAGTTCCACCTTCATTCCCAGCATCCCTGTGTGCCTTCCGGGAAGCAAACTCCTTCATTGTTTTCAGTGCTACAGGCCCATGTGGCCCATGTGGCCCATGATGGCCTCTCACTGATCCCTTAAACCTCTTCTTGCAGGAAGCCTATTCAGCCTTCTCTGTTCTCTCATCTGAGCCATTCAGCAACATTGATTCCTGCCCTGACATTAATTTTTAAAAGATTCATTTATTTTTATTTGAAAGGCAGACTTACAAAGAAAAGCAGGAGAGGGAGAGAGATGATCTATACAGGTTCACTTCCCCATGGCTGCAACAAGAGCTTCTTCTGGATCTCCTGTGTGCGCACAGGGGCCCAAGAACTTGAGCCATCCTCCACTGCTTTCCCAGGTCATAAACAGGGAGTTAGATTGCAAGTGGAGCAGCTGGGGCATGAACTGGCACCAATATGGGATACTGATACTAGCAGGTGGAGGAGCAGTCTGTTGAGCCACCATGCCAGTTCCCTCACTCTCAACCTTGGCTTTTTAAAGTGTGAATGACATTGGCCTGCTATGCTATAGGAAATCCAGTGTCTCTTAAATAGTTTTGCAGTAGAAAACAAAGATCCTGGCATATCCTGGCCATTCACAAGTACATAATTGATTAAATAATGTTACCTTCTCATTTTCATTGCCCTCCTTGAGTCTTGCTCCATCAGCCTCAGCAGCTACAACGTATTGCCCAAAGGGAGATTTTGTGCATGGCCCTCTCCTCCATGAATAGAACAAAATGCCAACTCTCAAGCATGATACGCAAATCTATTCCCATTCTGACCCCAAACTACTTTTTCCAATTCTCCTCTTCCCTCACTCTACTCTAGTCAAACCATACTCCGTACTGTGTACCCTTCTCACTGCACATCCTATCTCTGCTCACTGGAAAATTCCTACTTGCTCTCCGAATGGCAACTCAGAAATCGCCTCTGTGGAGCTTTTCCTGATGACCTCTAAGGCAGCTCCTTCACTCCCTCCTCTGTGCTCCCATGACACTTTGGGCAGATCTCCATTATATCACTCACCGTATTTTATTATAGTTAATTGTGTACACATCTGCCTTCCCCACTGCATGATATGCCTGCCCTTCAAGGGCAAAGACAATGTCCTACCCATCCCTCATCCCTCTAGTACCCAGCAGAGTGTATGTCATAGAATTAGTAATTAATAGGAATGGAAAGAAAGAGAGGGAAAGGGGAGAATACAATGGAACAAAGGGTAGGAGAAAGGGAAAGAGATGAAGGGGAAAGAGAAGGGGAAGGGAAGGGAAAAAGAAGGAAAAGGGGGGAAGGAAAAAAGGGAAGGGAAGGGAAGGGAAGGGAAGGGAAGGGAAGGGAAGGGAAGGGAAGGGAAGGGAAAGGGAAAGGGAAAGGGAAGGGAAAGGGAATTCATGAGTTTTGTGGATTTGATTACATCCATCTGCAAAGAAACCTATCCCTTTTTAAAAAATATTTATTTGTTTGTTTATTTGTTTGTTTGTTTTGAAAGGCAGATTTACAGAGAGAAAGAGAGACACAGAGAAAGATCTTTGACCTGCTGGCTCACTCCCCAAATGGCCACAGAGGCCGGACCTAAGCTGATCAAAACTAGGAGCCAGCAGCTTCTTCTGGGTCTCCTATGCAGTTATAGGGTCCCAAGGTTTGGGGGCATCCTGTACCGCTTTCCCAGGCTATACACAGGGAGCTGGATCAGAAATGGAATAGCTGGGACACAAACTACCACTCATAAGGGATGCTGGTGTTAGCAGATGGAGGATTAGTCAGTTGAGCCACCACACTGGCCCCAGAAACCATTCCTTTCTTCAATCTTTTTTTCTTTTTTTCACATTCCTTCGTTCATGCTAACCTTCCTTGAGAAATAATTCCATGGTCAGTGCTGTGGTGGTAACCTGGTGGAGTCTGCAACTCTGCCAAAGAAATCAATAAATCAACAAATCATCTTTAGCCAAAAGGAAGGGATACTAATTCCATGGGTTTTCTTTTTCAAAGCTAAAAATCCAGTTTTTAGAAGTCCTACTCTGGGACTGTGACAGCATAACGGAAGTTAAATCCCTGGGGACGACTTCTGAGCCAGCCACAAATAACTAACACGAGAGATTTACAGTGGGGATTGATTCCTACCTGTTACTCTCCAGGCAGAAGCAAGTAAACGCTCCCTCACAATGGGATTGTCAGGGACGTGGCAGAAAGTGGTGCTGAGAAAAGTGAGGATTTGAGTAAACCTGGTCAGACTAGGAAACATGCCCCCTACCTCATGCCCTGCTCCTGAGCACGGTTCCCACGCCCTCCTTCAAGAATGCTACCCACATGCACCGCACACATGCAAACAACAGAAGGGGTCGCTAGGAGCTGAGCCTTGAGCAGGAGAGGGGAGTGGGGTCCAGGTTGTCGGTCCAAAGTCAACTGAGGTGTTCTGTCCAGGTGGCATCTAGAAAAAGTGTGTCTTGATCTCTCGTTCAGTAAACCATAGCAGCTATGAGTAGCAGCTCTGTGCCTTCACTTGGTGTCTCAGACGTTGCCAAGTGCTTGACATGCATTCCCTTGTTTAATTCCAGCAGATGAGTCCAAGGTTGGATCCCATCTTATAAATGGAGAAATCAAGGCCCGGAGAGATTAAGTAACCAGCCAGAGGGCACACGGTGCACCTGTGGCTCATTCAAAGACTGGCTGTTTTGCTGCACTGCTTTTCCAGCAGCCTTTCTACCTCATCCCTTTGGAATGCAGACATCTTCGTGGCTGTCTGCCATCTGTGCCCAGTTCTCTTAGTCAACAGGCTGAGTGCAGAAAGAGGACAAGCGTGCTTCTTTGGGGACTAAGCTGACCTGCAGGGGCACTGCAGAGTTAGTCAGTGACAACCACCCACACGGAGAGAGGGCTCCTGCTGTGTGAGTTTTTCTTCTGTAAGGGGTCTTCAAACACTACATAGAAAACGTATTTTGGTAGGGCCCAGGGTGGCAGCCTAATGGCTAACGCCCTTGCTTTGCTCACACTGGGATCCCATATGGATGCTGATTCATATCCTGGTTGCTCTACTTCCCATCCAGCTCCCTGCCTGAAGCCTGGGAAAGCATTCAAAGACCGCCTTGGGACCCTGCACCTGCGTGGAAGACCTGAAAGAAGCCCCTGGCTTTGAATTAGCTCAGCTCTGGATGTTGCAGCCGCTTGGGAAGTGAACTAGCAGACGGAAGATCTTTTTATCTATCTCCTCTCCGTGTATCTGCCTTTCCAATAAAATAAATAAATAAATCTTAACCAAAAAAAAAAGACTTTTTTTTCAGAAAAGAAAGAAAAAGAAAATGTATTATGGAAAAGCTAAACATGGATGTCAAAAATGTCAAACCAAATTTATCTTTCAACTTCATTCTTCCATGAACTTCTAAAACCCCCTTTTGGCTTTAGCAGCATCTTAATACACAGAGTAAGGGATCCTCATGTATAAAATGAATGTGAAATTTCCCGGCTTGTAGGATTCGAAGGAAAATTCAGCAATTAAAGGGTAGTTCTAAGGACAACGTCAGCCATGCAACCCACCCTTTCACCAGGTGCCTGGTCCCTTCCCAGCTCTTAGAAAGTGATTCTATCAGTAAGAAGCCAGGACTATGCAAGGCCAAATACATGCCCCTGGCTTTTCCCCCTGAGAGCGAGCATGAGTGACCACCTCATATCTTCTCTCTTGAGTGTCCTTTCCATTTTCCCATTTCTCCTCCTGCTTCTCCATGACCACAGTGTATTGTGCTTTAGGGTGAGAATTCAAAAGAATCTCTGGAACAGGAAAGGATGCTTTGTGATGACAGCATTTAGGGAGGGAAAGGCTGATGGGAGGACAGGTGTATAGCACCAAGAGATACACAGGTGATTGCAGACACGCTGAGAGATGTATATAACCCGTACACGCACTTATACACACACACACACACACACATAGAGCATGCTCATCTGTCAAGTGGCTTGGGGGACCACACTTCCGGCAGCAGGGATCTCACCAAACAATTCTTTGCTCACTCTAGAAAAAGAGTTATTCAGACAAGCTGCTCTTCCAGGAAGCAGTCACTCTTTTTTAGGGACTCTTTCCAGAAAGCATAATGTGTGATTTGAAAAAGATGACATGCATATAAACATAGTTGTTATGTGGCAATACAGGGAAGTGTGCCTAAGGATCTGCCCCCACAGACCTGCCCCTTTTAGCCCTCATCTGCTGCCCAGGAGGTATCACACACTGCGCCTCGGAGAGCCGACTCTCAAGATACACAGGGTTTGGGGTTGGGAGACAGGAGACGTTAGTTGAACCTATAATCACACAGTGAGCGCATTTGCCTTCGCAGCTGTGGAGGACAGGTCACTGGGATCTCTAAGGACTTGCAGTCTCAAACCAACTTAATCCATGACCTCCAAAAACCTGGCTTTACGGGAGGCTAACAAGTTTCTGCTTTGCCTAGGCTCCCACTGTTGCAACTTTCTGCTACTCACATTCCAGGCGATCCATCATGCTACCCACTTCTCTCCTGGCCTCCAGCATCTCAGGCTGACCTTGTAGCCTGAAGCTCTTCTCTTCTTGCCACTTGTGATTTGACTGCACTTACTTTCTTACTGCACACAAATCACTTGGGAAGCCTATCCTATCTGACTCACTGTGGCATCCTGAGGTCACAGAACCATGCTTGGCACACAGTGGGCACTCAGTGGACAGGTCCAAAGCAGACAACTGAACAATCCTTCTCTCCAGCCCAGCACCATCCCCTTTGTCCATGGCTGCTCCACCTACAGCTCCAACTCTGACCCCTTGTCCTTCGCTCAGCTCATATTTCTTATTGTCTGTGGAAGATCTCTATGTGGTTGACCTCCCAACCCCTGCCACAAAACTTGTCCAAAGCAGAGCTTGTTATCAGTCCTTCCAAATCAGAGCTCCTTCCAGCTTTCTAGTTATTGCTGGCAGTGCAATTGGCCTTGGGACCGCACTGTCATTGCTCTTCATTTTTCTCCGGCCCTGGCATTTACTCCCTCTTCAGATCTGGCCTGTTCTTTCTCAGCACACTGTTGCAGCCTCAGTGTTATTCTGATGCAGGTCCACGCTCTTCGTGCTGGAAACACCAGGCAACCTTCCTCTGCACAGTACACAGTCAAATGTGGACTAGCGCTAGACAGCAAGTGTGAGGGTCCTGCATCACCAAGCACCACAGGGTCCTCAGTGAATGAGGAATGAACTGAGACAAGGGAATGAAGGAAGGGTCCCATCTATGCTTCTTGAGGACAGGGGTCTTCCACATGTGCTCTCCCTTCCCATTCATGATGAAGAAGACATTCAGAAGACTAACTGGAGGCTTGTGCTAATTCTGCAAGTTTACTTCACCCCTCCCCCCAAACCAATCTGGAATTCTTTCCCCCTTCCCTACTGTCCATCATCACTCTCTCTCCCTTTCTCTTGATATCAATTCCTTGACTGAACAGCACCCACACACGAGCTGAGGAAAGAACATGTTGGGAATTCTCAGGTGATGGGGCAGAGTTCCTGGCCTTCCAGTAAAAGAAAAGCCAAAAGGGGGGGAAAAAAAAACTCTTCATTATAGGCAAGGCAGACCATTTTCCTCATCATCCACCTCTATCATAAACTATACACCTAATCCTACCCGAAGGTGCTTTTCACATGACATGGATATTTGCCTACCTTTGCATCAGTGCTTGGGGTGACAGCATAACCCACACAAACATCTGGGTTGCCTGTTACCCAGAGCTTCTCAGAGTCCATGCTGACTTACACATAGCTCAGAAGCTGCCTCACTGGAATCAAGACAGATGTGTCTGGTGACATTGGCAGGGACTTCACAAAGCCAACCTCCAGTAAGGAGCTTCGGACATGCACCCCAAAGGAAGACCAGTTATTGTTGTGCATTAGTCTGTACCCAGGACCTGGCCAGTAGGAGGAAATGGTTCCATGTAGAACAAGGCCATCACTCCATCAGCACACTTGGCCCAAGTGCTAGCAGTTGAGTTTTCTCTCTGCAGAGAAGATTGTGTGTGTGTGTGTGTGTGTGTGTGTGTGTGTGTGTGTGTGTGTGTGTGTGAAGCTATATGAGCTACAGTTCATTGGAGTCAGGAAAGCCTTCCATGGGCTAATCTAAATACCAAAGAAGAAGGAACCTCCACTATCCTCCCATTTTGTAGATCTTGGTTAATTAGCATCTAGACTGAATGCTGGTGGCCAGCCTCAAACATTTGGCCTAAGCAGAGTGGTAACAGGGACATGGCTAAGAAGCACATGGTAGGGACACACTAGTAAGCATATGATAGGAATAAGAAGCACTGTGGCACAAAAAGTTAAGCCATCATCTGTGACATGGACATCCCATATAAGAGCATCTGTTCAGCTCCCAACTGCTGTGCCTACAGTGTGATTCTCTGCTAATGTACCTGGGAAGGTAATGGATGATGGCATATATACTTGGGGAACCTAGTTAGTGTTCCAAGCTTCTGCCTAGCCCAGTCCTAGCTATTAGTCATTTGGGCAATGGACCAGTAAACACAAAATTCTCTCTCTCTCTCTCTCTTCTTTCCCTCTCTTTTTCTTTCTCCCCAATCAAAAAGAGATTCAGCATGGGATAACAGCAAAGAAAAACAGCAAAGAGTTAATGAGAACTTTGTGACACCCCTAGGCATCCCTCAGATGGATGGGAAGAGTTATGGCGGAGTTGGGGAGCAGATGATACCCTCAAGAGCCCAGCCTGACCTCTCCAGTCCAGGGAACGAAGAACACAGTTAGTTCCCTGTGACCTCATTATACCCACAGTCAGGAGGCAAAGGATAATTCAGATTACATAAGGAACCCTCAGTTCAAGGTACATCAAACAAGTCCAAAGAATGAAAGAGGGAGAAAAAGAAAACAAGATGTTGGGCTTGCAAAGCACTGAGTATATTTGAGGAGGCCAAGTGCAGATAGTACTTGGGCAGGGACACTGTTCGGTTAGGATTAGAGGAGGAGGAAGGGGGAGGATTCCAGCCATTTGCTGGCATCCATTCAGCCCAGCCTGAACCAACACTGTCCTTAGAGTATCAGGGGCCTCAGAAATTGGAAATTCCAATTCGTCCTCCTCATGGATAGAGCTTTCTACTAAATAATCACAAGTAGCATTTGAGTTGGCTCATCAGACATGCATTGGTACACAAGTGCTGTCCTTACTTTAAAAGAAAAGAAATAAAGGTTCAATGACATTGGACAATTGCCTCTGAGGTCTCTCGGCTCCCCTATACACTCACCATGTTTTGCAAACAGGACAAGGGTAGTAGGAGCTAGTGGATGAGTATCTGACAGTTGGTGATCTGCAACTGACACTGTGAACAAGCACAATGCATAGAAAAGCATGAGAGACCCTAATCATCATCATCAAACATGAATTGGGCAAAATTTTAGGAAATGGAAACACTATGGAATTGTGCAAAACATGGATCTCAGCAACATTCAGGAAACACATGGTAAGTGTTGGGTATGGAGCAGAGTTTCTTAAAATTACAGTTAGTAAGGCCCAGAGCAATGGCTCAATGGCTAAATACTCACTTTGCAAGTACCAGGATCTAATATGGGTATCAGTTCGTGTCCTAGCTATTGTACTTCCCTTCCAGCTCCATACATATGGCCTGATGAAAGCAGTAGAGGATGCCCCAAAGCCTTAGGACCCTGCACCCAATGGAAGATCTGGAAGAAGCTCCTGGTTCCTGGTTTCCAATTGCCTCAGCTTTGAGCACTTGGGAAGTGAACCAGCAGATGAGAGAATTTTATCCCTATCTCTTCCTCTCTTCATAAATCTGATCTGCCTTTCTAATAAAAATAAATCTTTAAAAAAAATTCTAGGTGTGTAGACTGCACCCATAATAGACTGTCCAGTAATCCTACTGTGTGAGAACTGGTGACCCAGCATATAGCTTACTTTAGCTTAAATTTGTCCAAAGAAATCATTAACTAGGTTGTAAACACCCATAACAACTGACTGCCATTGTGGTTCCTTCCGAAAATAATGGAAGCTTCCCAAAGCACCCACTTGTGGCCACATGTGTGTTCTGGTGAAAGATTCAGGAGAATAGTTCAGGATCGGTATTATTAGCTTCATGGTGTAAAGATAGGACCTAATGTTCAGCAAGACAAAGTGATCTAGTTTAAGCTACCCTGTTAATATGTGCCAAGGCTGGGCTCTGACCCTGGTTCTGCCCAGTTCCAGAGCATGCTGTCTCTGGTAGCCACAACAACATTGACACTGGGCTCAAGCCTAAGCTAAGAGGTTTAGGAAGAGTCTCTCGCGTCTCCAAAAATAATGAGCATGATTCCTACTGTGTGAACGCTTGTCACTGCAGCCTCAAATGCAACTTTAGAGAAGTAAGTGAGCCAAGAGGAGAATTGTGTATGGACTCGATAAATTCTGGAAGAAAAAAGGAGCCTGGCCAAGAAAGAATTATGAGCGATTGGAAAGGGAGGTTAAGGTTAAGAAGATAAGGGCAGATGCAGAAGGGGAGGCTGGCTGGAGAAATGTCACTGGTTTAGATCTGGCATCTGGGAAGTGAGGGAGCGAGATCCCATGGCGGGAAGCCCTGTGGAAGGGAAATGTTCAGATGAAATGTCCAGCCCAGATAAGGCTGCCAGGATGGAAAAGTTGCTGGGATGGAGGTGTTGCATAGCAAGAGAGCAATGGGGGAGAGAGAGGGAGAGAGAGAGAGAGCAAGCAGCAATGGGCCTGCTGCTTCTAAGCCAAACCAAATCAAATTTTTAGAGAACCCACTGTGATCCAACAGGCTTCAAAGGCTGGTCTCAGGATCTTGTTATACTCAAAAAGATTAGTGAGCTGATCCCAAGAGTATATATTTATGTAGGTTACAGCTATGAGGAGTTCTCCTATTGTAAGTCAAAAAAGACATTTAAAAATATACTTGGTAATGCTTTGAAAATAGTAATAAACCCATTCAGATGCACAAATAATGCACTTGTAATTTCATGGAAAATAGCTACATTTTCAAAAATAGTGAGCTGGGTATTAGTGTCAATAGTGTGTGCTCATCTCTTTGCTGTCTGGCTGAACAGAAGACCATGGATTCTCCTATCTGCTCTTACATTCACCAGCGTTTCCATGTGTTGCTTTGGCATAAGTATGTTGAACAGATAATTACTGCTGAAAGGATGAGTGTTAATCAACTTACCAGATCGCTGTGAACAGTCGGCTTTCATGTACCTCAAATTCAACATATACTAGCTGTGCAAAGGCTAGTTGTGCGCAATGAGAAATCTGAAACCACTCCAGAGAAAGGTCTTTAACCTCTTACTTCATCTTACTTTCATCTTGCACCTTAAGTGGATATTTTAACTGTGCATGATTTGTGTTGTTCAGTTTTTAAAAATATTTATTTGAAAGGCAGCATTACAGAGAGACAGAGAGAGATCTTCAATTCACTTGTTTGCTCCCCAAATCATTTTAACAGCCAGAAATCCTGAAACTGGGTTTCCCACATGCATGTCAGGGACCCAAGTACTTGGACCATTTTCTGCTGCTTTCCCAGGAGCATTAGCAAGGAACTGGATCACAAGTGGAACCGCAGGAATTGGAACTGATGTTGACACACCAATCAACTCAGCCACAACACCGACACCCCCTGCCTTACCCTGATGCATGATTTGTAACAAACAGGTATTACAGGGACTTGGAAATTTCTGTTTCCCTGAGACAGGCAGATCTTTCAAATGCCCAGTAGAAATCCTCACTGTATAACTCAAGAGTGGCCAAGAAAATACAAACAAACGAATAACTTAGAGATGGTGCTGATCCCCCAGACTCTCTGAAAGGATCTTCAGCAGGTCTAAGGACTCCAGACTACGCTTTGAGAATCGATGTTGAGGTAAAATCAAAAGTGTTCAACCTGGGAATCAGACAAGCTGTCCATGAAATCTGGCCTGATTTTCCTCAGTTGTACACATTCCTGAGTCCCTCTGGGCCTTTTCAACAGAAATGAACACTTAGCTTTCTTTGCTCTGAGACACACTCTTCCCCATCAGGTGCTCCAACTGTTAGCTAACCACTGCCTGCTTCTTGGAGGCCCTGATGCTTACGACCCCTTGCACGATGTGCTCCTGATTTCACCCTAAGGCACATCTTTTAGACCCTCCACCAGTTGTGCTTGCCTCTCTTTTGGGCATCTAAAGAAAGCCAGAGTGCTGGTCTGGCACCCCACTACCTCCCCCTGCCACTGACCACTCCCCACTGGACTGACAGTCACTAGAGAGCAGAGGCAGCCAAGTCCTGTGCCTGTTTGTGTCTCCTTCAGCTATAAGCCCAATGCCGGATGCCAAGTAGGCGTCCTGTGCAAGTGAAATTAATTGGATCGCATGTTTCAGAAAGCTCTAGCTGTAAGGGGTGAATGGATATTTATGGGAGGAGAGCCTGGGAAGAGGTGACTGGGAGGTGAAAGGAAAGGAATGGAGGTAAATGGAAATAATGAGAAGAATGATAGGGGCAGACGAGAGGAAAGGTCAGAGGGTGTGCAGACGGGCCACAGAGTGAGATAAAGAGATGGGATATGATTGGGGTACAGTAGGAAGATAAGAAGGACAGAGTGGGAGGCAGGGTCAGAGAAGGACCGAGTGGGAGCCTTGGGAGGAAGCACTTTCTAGATGAGGAAAGTAAAGAATACTTGGGGTGAAAATCTAGCCAGCTAAAGTGCCGAGTGCTAGTTGGTTGTGTGAGTGAGGGCCAAAAATAGGGGTGCCAGGAAGTTGATCTGTACTGCCACATCTCCAGTTCTCCCAAGGATGCTCAGGGCACTCAGGGCAGGCCTCCTGAGGACCCACTCCCAGGCAGCAGCAAGCCCTGCCAGCTCCGGGAACACAGCAGGTGAGGAATGGGACAGCAAGAGGTTCAAGTGGGAAAAGCAAGATGTTGAACGCCTCTGCTTTTTTTTCTCCTTAAATATTTGCAGAGAGGGAGCGTGGCTTCAGCCCAGGGAACGCAGTGCTTACTGCTCACACTACATTAAAATTCAGATTGGCTTGTGCAATATCCCCGGCAGAACCGCTATGTGCTGATATTTTTATAACTCTTAATATCAAACAAATTGCCTCTTCACTGAGACAGTTTAATGTGACGGGGGGCCGTGCCCGCCAGCTTCCTCACGCTGGCCCCATAAAGATCATCGTTCTGTTACTGGGAACACAGGAGCCATGAATTTCCTATCAAAAATATGACTGGATTATGCAGAGTAAATCTCGGACCATATTACAAGGATTATGGTGTTTTAATTTCTTTTCTCCCCATGCCTCATGCCCACCACCACATCTTTTCTTACTAATAAAATGGGGAGGGGGGTGGGAGTTGCTATGAATCATCTTTCCTGGCACGGATCCCTGTCTTTGTCCTAGGCATGCCTCCTCTCCAATCATCGCTCCACCCCGGAGAGGTGTCACCTCTCTCCTTTCAGAGTCTGGCCATGAAAAAGATTTGGATGAAGAAAACCCACCCACAACCAGAGTCAGGGGTAGTCTTCTCTGTGTAGGCAGATTTCACCTCAATAGCAGCTGGACAATAGACAGCAAAGTTCCAACTCGTCCTCCCAAGCTCAGGCTGTTAAAGATCCAGTGTGTAATCATGAACTCCTACATGATTAGACAAAACAGAGTTTGTGTATTAAGCTATTTATTCTTCCCCGTCCATTTACAAACCAAGGACTTAGAAAAAATGCCCACCGGGTTACTCCACTTGAGATAAACATTCTCAGATTCAGTCAGTATGATTCAAAAACTCAAAGCAAAGAAACTTGACATTGAACTAACACTCTGTTTTGCAGGTGACCAGTCCTTTTCAAACCTCGAAATTAGTTCACGGGTTCTCCCTACCTCCTCATTACTGCATGAGAGAGTTGCTCAAAAACCAAGGACAGGGAAGTTTACAAAAGATGGAATAAGGAATGCTCAGAGACTCCAAGAAATTCATGTCATTAGAAATCTCAATACAATGTTTGCACTTTTTCGTTTGCTTCCAGTTGAAATAGTGGCAGCATGAACAAAACAACAAATGATGGGGCGGGGGGGTGGCAGGCGCTATAGCCTAGCAGTTAAAGTCCTCACCTTCACGTGCTGGGACTCCATATGGGCGACAGTTTTAATCCCAGAAGCCCTGCTTCCCATCCAGCTCCCTGCCTATGGTCTAGCAAAGCAGTCAAGGCTGGCCCAAAGCTTTGTGACCCTGCACTCTCATGGGAGACCCAGAAGAAGCTCAGCTTCAGCTGCTGCAGCTGCTTGAGGAGTGAATCACTGGACAGAAGATCTTCTCTGTCTCTCCTCCTCTCTGTATATCTGCCTTTCCAATAAAAATAAATATATCATTTTTAAAAATAGGTTTAAAAAAAATGATGGGGACTGGTGCTGTGGCCTAGCAGCTAAAGCCCTCGCTTACATAGGCAGGGATCCCAAATGGGCACTGGTTCTAATTCCAGCAGCCCCACTTCCCATCCAGCTCCCTGCTTGTGGCCTGGGAAAGCAGTCGAGGATGGCCCTATGCCTTGGGACCCTGCACCCGCGTGGGAGACCCGGAAGAGGCTCCTGACTCCTGGCTTCAGATCAGCTCAGCTCTGGCCATTGTGGTTGCTTGGGGAGTGAATCAGCAGACAGAAGATCTTCCTCTCTGTCTCTCCTCCTCTCTGTATGTTTGCCTTCCCAATAAAAATTAAAGCAAATAAATAAATCTAAAGAACAAATCATCAGTGTGTTCTGCATCATCTCCCAGAATTCCCGAGGCCCACACACACAGGAACAACACACACAGGAACAGTTCAAGTCCTAGCTGCTCCATTTCCAGTGCAGCTTCCTGCTATATGATTGGGAAAGTCACAGAAAATGGCCCCAGTACGTGGGCCCCTGCATCCAGGTGGGTGACCCAGGTGGCATTCCAGGATCTTGGTTTAGCCTGACCCAACCCTGGCCATTGAAGCCACTTGAGGAATGACAAGCAAATAGCAGAGATCTCTCTCTCTCTCTCCCTCCTTTTTCCTCTGCCTTTCAAATAAGTAAATAAAGCTTTAAGGAAATGTGTTCAGTTTCTTGAACTTGGTGTTCTCTTGGTAGGTCATATTATGACTTTGAAGTTTTTTCTCTATTAACTCTATATTTCAAATCTCCCCTTACCACCCATATGTTACTAGACACTTTTCAAACTGGAGTAATAGGATAGCACTATCATTTTCAGGTTTTGTCTCAATACACTTCAAAATTGGCGTCACTATATAACATACATTAGAGGAAACTTTATCTGTTATTATAATTTCACACAAATTTCAGTTGTATCTGACAAAGATTCATATAATCCTTTTCTTCAACTACCTTATTGCTTTTGCTTCTTACAGCAACTCAAGCCTTTTCTACCACCTGTGCTTCCAAAACTCTGTCAGATTCAGCCCTGAGCGCTCTCAGAAATCCTATAAATTCTAGCCCACTTACTCCAGATTGGGAACCTCAACCAGCTCCAGGGGAAGTGTCAACTGTTAGCATATCTTATTTTTTTATAAGTCAGGAAAGAACAGAAGTAACTGTTTTATCACTGATGACGATAAGATTGGAATGATTTGAATAGTACTGAAGTTAGTACATCCTCATCATAGCAAAAACTTAGAAACAGTGGAATGAAAAATATCTGCCCTGTTAAAAAGTAATCATACACAGAATATACAAACATACCATTAAATACTGGCCTCACTTAAAATTATGTTTTATAAGAATTAGTTAACATGATTTAAAATACTCACACTGAATGCCAAGTATATAGAGCAGCTGAAAACAAGTTTATCATGTGAGCTTGTATTATGTATGCATGCATACTTTGAAACCCAAAATAAGTACCACACTGTGCTTAGAAGAATGGGCAATTTTTATTTTTTTTTTCTATATGCTTTTGTCTATTGTCTCAATGTTCCACAGAAGAACAAGTGCCCTGCCTTTAAAATCAGAGGGGGGAAAAAGAGGAGTCTGAAAAACTGGTTCCATTGCACATCCCATTGGAGTTGAAAATTGAGCTTACAAGAATGTAAGAGCCTAGCGCTTCTGGTATTTGTGAATTCACACCCTTCTGGGATAATACTTACTGGGGCTGCAGGTGCGCCTTCCCTCCAGCTGTTTCAGACTAAACTGACCCACTGCCTGCCTCAGGAGAATTTAGACTTCTCTGTCCCCGCATGTCCCCACCCCATCCCCAGACAGGCCAGGCCTTGAGGTGTGGTCCGGGGAGGCTTGCTTCCACCTAGAGTCTGTAGCTTCCCCAAGCCCCAGGGCTGAGCCTGGAACTCACACTGTGACTAGCTGACACTGTAACCCTTATGATGTCCCTGCGAATGAAGATGAAGTTGGAGTAGCAGGGACAGCCACCACCACCAGGCCCACCCAACCCAAGGCAGGCAGCCGATGCCGCAGCCCTGTAACACCCATGCACTCGCTCTCTGACCTCACCCCTTCCCATGCCCCTCCGATTGGATTTTTCCAGACCACTCGGGGGACTTGCGGCTTCACCCTCATCTGTTGCTTGTGCCTTAAGAGGGCTCTGGAACCCTCCCCAGCTCCCAGCGTCCTGCGCCCAGCACCACTTCCTGGGGAAGATAGAGGAGGAGGTGGAGGAGGAGGAACAGGAAGAGAAGCGAGAAGCGCCCCAGGGCTGCCAGTGCTTCTGTAGGGAGGGAGTCCCCTGGAGTCACAGCAGATGGGGAGGTCCCAGTGGGGTGCACGTGGATGCCTTTCTGGGCGGAAACCGTGTACCATCCGCTCTTGCTCGCCGCCATCCAGTGTTTGCTTCCCCCAGTGAGTCTCTTAATTTTGCTCATTTATCTTAAAGAGCTCCGTAAGCGCCGAGGGCTCCGGTGGGGGGGCGCACGCGGGCCTCGACACCCGACCCCCACGCCTGCCTCCCAGAGGAGCCATCCAGCGCAGGCCAAATCTCATTTTCCTACAAATAGTTTGTCAGAAGCAGCAGGGCAAGTAATAAATCACCAAGAGCGAGCGCGGAAAGGGAAAGGGAGCGGCTGATGCGGGGCGGGGCACGGGGAGGGCGCGGGCGCAGATGGAGCGAGCTGGGAAGGAGGGCTCGGACCGAAACCCAGAAGAGGCGAGACCGGAGACAAAGAGAAGGGGACTGCGGCGGGACATCCCGGGGAAGGCAGGAGGAGAGGCTGGGAGACCAGAAGGAAGGGAGATGCTGGAAAGCAGAGCAGGAAGAGAGTTGGGGAAAAGCAGAAAAGAAAATGAGTGGAGGGGAGGGGTAATTAAAAGGAGGTTAGAGGGGCCTGGGCAGAAGCTCCAGGGATCTGTAGTGGAACAAGCCTCTTCCAGGATGGACTGAGGCCCGGAGGCAGGTGAGGCTGGTTCGGTGTGGCCAAAAGCCAGCCTAGAAAGGCACTGCCTTCTGTTTGGGAGAGATGAAGGCCTGTGAAGGAGGTAGGGGCGGAGGGGGGGGATGGGGTACTTGAATCCCAAATGCTATGAGGATGCTGTGTTGCATTCAGCAAATCTTGTTCCTATTAGCCTCGGTTTCCTGATCTGGAAAATGGGAACCTTCTTGCCTGTGCCCAGGCTAGGAGGGTTCAAAGAAATGACCCTCATGGTGGTCAGGAACCCCAGCCTTCCTGGAATTTCTGAAGTTGAACTTACCATCCCCCCAACACACACCCTTGGCAGCTGTGGGCAGGGATGCTGGGTGCTGTGTCACCACCCCCGCAGCCTGTGATCCCCAGCCAGACCCTGCAACCCGGCCGGAGCTGTCAACGCCAGCACACTCCAGTGCTTTCTGCCTTGCCGGTGACCTCCCCGGGGAAACTTTGAGCACTGGTGAGATCATCATTGTCAAGCTCGCCCGGACTGCTGGGGCAAGGGCAGCCTGATAAGGAAGACCACAGGATGCCCACCCCTCCCTGTTTAATCCACCCTCACTCCCACCCCAGGCCATCCCTTCCCACTTCCATCTTCTGTGTGGCTCGGAGCTGTAAGTTCATGAAGGTGGTGTTGGTTCGTTCATGATGGCGGTCTCAGTCGGTGTGCCCCAAGAGGAGCATGCAGCACCTTTATAGGTGAGAGGAGGAGACTGCAGTCCTCCTGGGCACCACGCTGTGTGGCATGCTGGGCTCCCAGTGCAGCCCTGATACATGTTTTCTCTGGTGAACCATATGCATGCACTCCATGCCTTAGCACCCTAAAGATGCCAGCAGTGATTCAGGTCATGGTAAGAGCCACTGAGATGTGCAGTTGCAAAGGCAGGAAGTGGTTGGACTGGGCTCTGAATCCAGAAACATCTGCCTCCAAACCTGTATTCCTTGTCCTGCAGCCTGTGCCCCAACCCGACTCCCCGCCCCCCCCCCCCCAGGGGCCTTGCCTACCAGCATCAGCCTACCAGCATCAGTCTGTGCTGGCTTGGGGGGTTCCCCCATGACCTGAGGCCCAGGGGGGAGAGAGTAAGGGCGGGCAAGAGGAGCCAACACTGTGAATGCTGCCCCATCTTCACCTCCCTGCCCTCCCTTTTGGAGGAGCATATTCGTTTCTGAGCTCCTGGCCATTGTCGGCTCTCAGCCCCCAGCCCCATAGCCTACTCTGGACTTGGTGAACAAGACCACATACCTCGGCAATTCTCTCAACTCAGCTCTTGGAAACTCCCACCACACCACCTGCTTTGTTCCCCTGTCGTCTGGCCCTCCAGCTAAGTGGGCATCCTGTGGGCACCTCTTGCCCAACCCTGGCAAGGAACCTAGGGAGAAGAAAGAGAGACGCAGATTCCGCTCTCCTGCCTTGTACCAAGTCAGTGACCCTGGGCAAGGCTCATCTCCCCTCCAGGCCTCAGGTTCCTCGACTGGAAAATGGGGATTTAGAAAAAATCCATGCCTAGCTCCTCGGGCTGTCATAAGAATCAATGAAAGCCGATGCTGTGAAAGCACTTTACAGATGAGAGGTCTCTCCCGCTCGGCTCCCCAGCTGCTGCCAGCGCCCCGGCTCGCCTTCCTAGGGTTCCTACTCTACCCGCTCAATGAGATTATGAATTCTCAGGTCTGAACCCCAGGAACTGCAGGTGCTTCCCCACTTTCCCTCATGGCAGGACACCACTGGACCCCAAATGAAACCTTGTGAGTGAAGCAACTGAACTAGAAGCAGAAGAAAGCAGGTTTCCAAATTCCTGCTGAGCCACCCCTTGTTAACGGTGCTCTCGTTGCACAGTCTGGGTTCTCCCAACTCTAAAATGGCATTACCATACCTGTTTTATAAGGCAGCTAGAGGTCCACATTAAAGAGGTATCTATTAGTAACCCAGCAAGCAGCTCCTGCTGTTACTACCCCTTCCTTTAGTGCCAGATGTGTGGCTCTTCCCTCTTTCTCTGTTGTGTCACTGTCCTGGTGACAGTGGCTAAGTTCACATCCTTGTCCTCTACGTCTTTCCTGAGGGTCACAGCCTCTCCTGCCTGTCTGCAAGCACACATCACACTCTGATCTGGGCATGCAGCCTCCTGGATCCCCAAGTGCCAGACTACCAGAGAAGGAGGTAAGGAGACCTGTGCAAAAATCCAGAGGCACTGCATAAGCATCACACACACACACACACACACACACACACACACACACACACACACACACACACAGAGCCTCCTCCAGACAGGTTCCTGAGAATGATCCTTTGGCTTCCCTACAGCCCAGCCTGGCTCCCCATCTTGCAGCTCCTTTTCACAGGCATCACCAGAGTCCCGTACTGTACCCCGGCTCATCTTTTCAGCCCCTCTCAATTATGTTCACTCTCTGCTTCCTTCCTTTCATGTCCTTCCTTCGTGCTTTCTCCCATCAATACATTCACAGCCCCTGATGTATGTTCTGGGCCTCAGGCTGGCTGCAGAGGATACAGGAGAAACCCTGGCACAAGAGGTTTTGTCCTCAAGGAGCCCATGCACAGAAGGCCATGCCAGCCCAAGCCAGCTCCTGTGAATCCCCAAAGCCCACTTTCCTTCAGGAAGCTCTCCCAGATTGGCTGACTGGCTGAAGAGTGCTTCCCAAATCCTCCCAAAGGGCATCCTTCCTCTTTGGAAACTATGTGCATGAGGCACTCTTATGTCCTTTGTTTAAAAACTGTACTCTGTGTTGATAAGATGTGTATGGCTGGCATTTTTAAGTTCATTTTCAAAATGTATGCAGTCATATCTGTGTTTCCCAAATGGAAAAATCCACATCGCTGCCCAACTGAAGACAGCATCCCCTGTTGTCTGGGAGTTTGGGGAAGTCAAGGTCCAGAAGACCACGAGCACCGGAGGTTAGGGGCAGGGGAAGCAGACCACTCAGCACACTGACTCCAGGACCAGAGAGGAGAACCAAACACAGCGGACACCAGAGGAAGAGAGAGCATTCCAGAGGAAGGAGGAACTTGGGATGTCCTCCTTCTGTGGGTGCCCGTTCAGATGCTGAGCCCCACACCGAACTTCCCCGATAGTCCACTGCACAGAATAGCATCTTCTAAGAACATGCCCTGTTTTGCTTGGACCTGCCCGGTGACACTGTAGATTCTCTGTAGGAACTTTGGACATTTTATACCTCAGTTCTTTCTCCCTCTCTCTTTCTGTCTCTTTCCCTCTCCTGCTCCTCCTTGGACCTCAACTGTACAAAAACTGTCCCCCCTATAGAAAGCTGGATCTTATATCGGCTTTTACATTCCCTCCATCTACAACATCATCTAATTTAACACCTGGTACTTAGTAGATGCTGAATACTTCTTTCAGGAAGGGAATCCAGAAAGAAAAGAGAGAACAGAAGATAAGAGGAGGAGAAGACTGGAGGAGAGCAGAAGGAAGAAGGGCTGGAGGAAAGAAGGGAGAACAGAAATGTTGTCTGTGGCAGCCAGGCTGTGTACAGCGCAGGGAGGAGCTATCCAAGGCTCCACCCATTGCCTCTCCCTCCCCATGCCAACAAGGGGCCCTGGGAAGCAGATTTTATTTCCTATCATCATCCCCTGTGTCCTCAGCACCCTGCGTGGAAACCAACACTTGGCGCATCACACTGAGTGTGTGTTCCTGAGGAGAAGCAACAGCTGCAAACTCATTTGGGTGATTAAGATGGTGCAGCTCAACAACCTGGAGCAGGATCCAGTGAAACATACAAAATCCAACAGCTCTGTGCCTTGCCTAGTGGGAGGTTGCCAGGCAGGTGGAGGGCAGAGCGCCAGCAGCCAGGGTCCTCTGGGCCCAGTGTGACTGGGACTTCTGGTGAGAGGGCAGCTACCAGATGGCAGACACATGGTGATGGCTGCTAGGTGCAGTCTACCGAGGTGTGAGCCCAAAGGAGCTGCATTCCCAAGCTTCCCTTCCTTTGGCTGAGAAGTGGGGGACCTCAGATTTCCACATCCGATTCTCCCCAGCTGGGAGGGACTCGCTGCAGAATGCAGGGCTGAGTGAGGCCCAGGAGGGGTGGTGGGCGAAGCCTGAGGCCTGGAATTCTGGTGTCAGAGATGCTGCCAGCTGGCTACTTGGTCCGCAATCAGTCCTTTGCTTTCTCTCATCCTCAGGTGTAACCCCTATTTTCCCAGTCAAGGTGGCTCCACATTCCAGTTTCTCCTTACAGACCCTCTTCCTGAGCTAAAAGGCTCCAGTGATATTTGGAAAAGATATATTTTTTCCAAGATAACTTTGGGCTGCAGTTCTCCTTCTTTCAAACAAATTCCTTTCCCATTCCAGACTTGTCAGTTGTTCCTCCAGATGAAAATCTACTTCACTCTACAATTGGGTCTGCCCTCCCTGTAACACTCTTCACCATGGACTTCCAAAACACTTGCATTTATTCATTCCTTCATTCAGCAAAATTTTGATTGAGCACAAAGTGCTTACCTAGGCCCAAGACAGAAACAAAGGTGAGTATACGAACCCTGTTTTTAAGAAGTTTTTCTCCAGAAGAAAGGATTTAAACAAATAAGTCACTTAGTGTATGTTCAGTATTATATGTTTCACACAATAGAATGCCTTAGAATGTCAAGATTCATCAAAACCCTAACATGCATCTATTTTAAATATCTACTTCTTTCTATGTTGACATTACAAATCTTATCACAATATTTGCAATTCATATTTTGTTTTAAGACTTATTTATTTATTTAAAAGGCAAAATTACAGAAAGAGGGAGAAGAAGAGAAAGAAGAAACAAATCTTCCATCTTCCCCCACATGGCTGCAATGGCAAGGATTGGGTTAGGTCAAAGCCAGGATCCAGGAGCTTCCTCCAGGTCTTCCACATCGGTATAGCGGCCCAAGCACTAGGAACATCTTCCTCTGCTTTTCCAGTCACATTAGCAGGGATCTGGGTCGAAAGTGGAGCAGCCAGGACTCAAACCAGCACCCATATGGGATGGTAGCATTGCAGGTAGTAGCTTAAACAGCTAAGCCACAGCACTGGCCCCTGGAAGTGCTAAGTTCTGTAGTTTGGAGAAGAGACTAGAGAGCCTTTTCGATGAATGATTCAGAGGAAATGCCTGCCCTTCTTGGTGTCTCTGTGTCTCTCGCTGGCCGTTGTAACCCAGGGGTTCAAGTGCCAGGCTTCAGTCTCCTACTCTGCTATCTGAAAGGGTTAGCCATAATGTCTTCCAAAACCCTTCCAGCACCAACATTTTATGATCCCTAATTAAGGCTGAGATGACAGAGTCCGGTGTGATGACTCAGTGGCTAAATCCTCCCCTTGCAAGCACCAGAATCCGATATGGGCAGTGGTTGTCCTGGCTGCCCCAATTCCCATCCAACTCCTTGCTTGTGGCCTGGAAAAGCAGTAGAGGATGGCCCAAAGCCTTGGGAGCCTGCACCAGAGTGGGAGACCTAAAAGAAGCTCCTGGCTTTTAGCTTTGGATCAGCTCAGCTCCAGCCATTGCAGCCACTTGGGGAGTGAACCAACCAGCGAAAGATCTTTCTCTCTGTATCTCCTTCTTTCTGTAAATCTGCCTTTTCAAGAAAAATAAATAAATATTTTAAAAAATTGAGATGACATTGCTCAGCCCCCTCCAGGGGTGACCCACCAAGTTTCATAAAAACAATCATCATTAATCTATGCTAATTGGTCAATAAAACCATCACAGTTTTATGACACAAAACTTGCTGAGATCAGCACTACTGACAAATTAAGTAGAAGTTCAGCCTTGGAAACAAAATTAGCCAGATGAAAACTTCAATGGGACACCAACTGCAACTTTTGGCTGCAATAAAGACAACCGACAGGAAAAGTGAGCAACATGGAAACACAGCTTATGGCTGTAAAAACCTGGACCAAGCAGATTGGGGTGGGCTTCCTAGGGTAGGAGTTGATACAAAAGGAATCCAGAGAGGCTTGCTTAGTCAAAGAATCAGGTAGCTGTCATGTTAAAAATCTTCGCTGGGACCCCGCACTGTGGCATAGTATGTTAAGCCACTGCATACAGTGCCAACATACCATATTGGCACTGGTTCATGTCCAGGCTTCTGTTCCCAGCTTTCTGCTAACATGCCTGGGAAAGCAGTTGAGGATGGCCCAATAGCCATCCTCCTGTACCCACTCTTGGTCTGGCTTCAATCTGCCACTGCCAAGGTCATTGTGGCCATTTGGCAAATGAACCAGCAGATGGAAGATCTCTCTTCAACTCCACCTTTCAAATAAATATAATAAAGCTTAACAAAACTAACAACAACAATAACAAAATCATCACCACACAGGCACCTATCCATGCCACCTGTGGTCTGTAAATCAGGAATGGAGTTTCTTGTTCTTCAAGCTCAAGCAACTCACCAAATGCCCCACTTCTTAAATTTAAGGATATCTCTCGTTTCTGACTCTCTTTGCTGTTAACTGTCAGAGAATTATGTTGATCTTCTATGCTTACATCCAAGATCTTTCTTTTTATATGCCACCCAGTTTGTATAATATAATTATCAAAGGTTATCATCCATGCTTACTAAATGATTTATGTACTTTTGTCACTAAATCCTTACAAAAGCTCTTATAAAACTATTTTATGGTTAAGGAAATAGGGATTCAGATAGTTTGACTAGCTCACCAACATCATTTGCTCAGGTCTGTTTGTTTTCAAAGCTCCATCTGCAACATCTAGGCCCTTGCATTCCTTCTAGCACCTGGGCCAGTTCTACTCTGGCACCCCTCTAGGAAGCATGAGACAGTCACCTTATAAATCATCAATGACTCCACCTTGTCTGGGAAGAAAGACAAAGCATGCACATGAGAAAGCATGCAATGAGAAAGTGGAAGTTCAAAGCTGTGAGATGCATTTGCATACAAACAACAAGATGCAGAAAGAAAAAATAGCAGGGGACAAAAATGAGCTTGGAGGTCCTAGAGGTTAAAGGAGTTAGACACAATGCAAGTAAGAGCAGGCAGCTTGAGAAGCCAAATGTGGGCCTGCAGTGAGAAGAGGCTTATACTGCAGGGCCTGGGGAGAGGGAAGTTCATCACATAGCTAGACAAGAGGGGACCTTGAAGGTCAACCACTTAGCTTTCATCACCCAGGGTGATCTAAACCAAGGCTTTCAGACTAGCACAAAAAGCCAAAGTCACTCCATTTATATACACAGACTCTATATTGAACCACCAGGAGTTTAAAAAGAAATAATAAATGTGTAGACTGATACCTGCCACATTCTCACACAAAGAGATCAGAAGGGCTGTTACCTGCTCAGACTGTCATCCATATATGTCAACTTGTCACTAGTAAATGACAACTTAACAACAGAGAGGCTGTGTTTGAGGGATGCCTGTTGCATGAGTATAACTACATTAAATATGGTCATGAGAGAAGGGACTCTACAGATTACCTGTGGATTTAGGGTTGCCAAAATTCAGTTTAGAAGTGAGTGTTCTAGGACATGTATGTTATATAGAGGGATAATGATCTACAACCCTACTACTCAGGAAAGCCATGCAGGTAATTCTATTGTGAGAATCAACCCATACTATTGGAAAGATTCTTTTCAAATTGATATGACTAAAGTCACTCTTGGTATTATGACATCCCTGGCCAGAAACATGTCAGGAAGTGAAACAAGGATATGGCTGTTTCCTATGCATATACTTAATTAACATTTGTATTAATAAGAGACATCACACAGTACTGTACATGCAAGCTAGATGCCTGGTGAGCAATACATTCTTACTATAACACTCTAATGAGGGATAGCAACACAGTCATTCCCCAGGCACCCAACCTAATACTTAAAAGATATTCACTAAAACACACAGGCTCTGCAAGCTAAGAAGGCTAAATCCAGCTCTGGTTCCTTCAACTTAGGTGACATCACTCAAATTACTTATCCTTGGTTTTTCCCCTCCGTAACTCCAGAACAGGGCTCACTGCCTCAGCCAGGTTCTCTTCTTCCTTGAACCTCACCAGGTTCACTCACTGCACCTGCTGACTTACCATTCTTCAGGCTAGTTACGGCCAGGCCGTGTCACATCTTTGGTATAGCATCTATCCAGAGCTCCCAAGCATTTGATCTGGAACAAGCATCTAGCAGCATGGACTCCAGGACCCATGGTGGATGAGGTTAGGAGCAAGACCATACCAGCAAGGGCAGTAGGGCCTCCCGGAATGCCACCTGCACTACCCCAGGCATCTGTTGTGCTTGGGTCCTGTCTGACTATCCTCTGGCAGGCCCGGGTTCCCCCTCCGTTACCATCTGTCCTCATCATCCAGCCCTCAAGGGAGCCTATAGTCACAGCATCATAAAAACCTCGGCAGGAACCATCTCTCATGGAACGTCTCCAAAGCACCTGTTCTTTGCAAATGACTGAGAGCAAGAAGGACGGTCTCCTTGCAGATGGCAGAGACTGGGCAGGAGCCTGAGGTCTAACATGACTGGCATCCTGTTCTTTCTCAGTTCTGAGCCCATGAATTTGTGTGGATGCCTCATCCAAGGGAGTACTTTACACAGAACCCAGAATAGACAAACCCAAATGAGATACAAGCAGAAGGGGAACCAGGGAGAGCCCTGGAGAAAAACAAACATCTCAGACGGAAGAGTAAAAGCTGTGAAGAAGCAGAGCTGTGGTTCTGGGGCTGGCAAGTCGTCAAAAGGTGGGAAGGTGGGAAGCCAGGAGCAGACATCTCCAAGACAAAGAAGCTGGCTGGGGGCTAAGAAGAAGACTGTTGTGTTATTGTTCATACTTCTGCAGTGTTAAAGATTAGAAGGCAATGAGGATTCAGAGCCTAAGCCAGAAAAGGAGCAGCCACTTGCTAAATATACAGCGCACACAACTTCATGGAGCAGGTGGGGCTGTGCAGTGTTACATAAACGAACCAGGTCCAATTTTCAGTGCACCAGGGAGATTTGCTTGTTAAAAGGTCCCTGCGAGGAATAAAAGAACTTAGGATGTAAATAACCAGCCACCCCCAGCTGTCCTGGCCTGCAAGCCTGTTCTCACAAAGCAGGTCTTCCAGAAGTGGGACAGCTAGGCTGACCCAGGCCCCTAATTTCTCAGCCCACCCTGCTTGCTGATGAGCAGCGAACCACTGATTATTGCCACTGATGGTTGCTGTGTCCTATTTGTAGTGGTCTCCAGGGAAGAGGAGCCACATCTTTCTTCCCCAAACTCATTCCAACTCCTCAACTTCTTTCAGGCTGAATCGTTGCCTCTGCCCCAATCCCATACCACCACCCTCTTGAAGATAAATGGTGGGGACCCCAGCAGCTCACCATCTGCTGTGAGCTGCCAAGATGTGTTAGCCTCATAATTCTGCTTTTTCTTCTTTCAATAGGATGTGGAAATCCACCTTCTCTTTACCTGAGAAGAGGGCCAGTCAGGCCAGAGAGAGAGCACCTGGAGGTTGGTGATGGCCTGAGCCATGGCAGGTGGGGGCCAGTGCTCCCGCTTCTCAGCCAGGTCAGCCTGGCCTTGTAATCACCACATTGGGCCACTGGCTCCTCATCTTTACTGAACAGATAGGAACAGTACCTCTTGCGTGGGGCTCTTGGGATTGAACAGCACTGTGGCCAGCCTGAGTGTCCCTCATTTGAAATGCTCTGGACCTGAAGCACTCTGGATGGGGAGTTTTCAGGTTAGGGTTGCTCAGCTTGTATACATGTACAGGACCTCGTACAAGGGAGCTGTAACTATGGCTGTCTCTGCCTTAGTCCACACCATATTCTCTAATAATCTCTTCCATATGGTTAGGTTTAAATCATGTTAAATTTATGTCATGACCTACAGCGTCCAGCAAAGGCATTACTTGGGAAGTGATCATGAAATATTGAACACAGTTCCTGTCCTGAAAGCCTTATGAGTGATTTAACTCAGACACTTAGACACATATGCACACACACGAGCACACTGCACACACATGCATGTGTGCACATATATAGGTGCACAGCTACCTGTGCACATGCCCAGATACATACACATATACATGCACAGTCATGCACGCATGTATAATGCACACAGGCTTACACATATGCTTATACCTTGCATCTGTGCACATGCCTACACAGATGCATAATACACAACACACACACACACACACACACACACACTCCTTGCATGCCTCTGCAGCAAGATAGTCAGTCTGGCTTGCTGAGTGCAAGCAGGTTCCTGGGAATGTCCCTTCCCCCTCCGGTCATCTGAAATCTCTGTGAGATCTGAGGATTCTGTCCCATGTAGGTTTACCCGGGGTAGAGATTCCTTACCAAAAGAAGAAGTGGGGTCAGTGGGGAGGTTGATGGGAGAGGAATAAAACCCTAATGGTAACTGGAAATATTCTGCATTCCAGTCCCTGAAGTGCATGTGCATTTTAGCCAATCCTAAGATAACACCACCCAAGTATTACAGTAGACACTGCCCTGAGATTCCCCCATGAGACTGCAGGGTTCATTGCCAGTGTTCAGACCTCTCTACAGACACTCTTGGCTGAAGAGAGTCAACTCAGCAAGGTCAAGCCCACTTCCAATAAACGGTTGGCTTAAAGCTTTGAAGGCCCAACTCCCTAGTGCTTAAGTCCCCCCAATAGCCTAAAGAACTCAGTATATCCTCTGAACTCTGAAAACTCCCCAGAAGAAGTAAGATCGGTAACAACAGTCCAAGTCCTATGGTTAAAACTGATTATGGTCTTGGGCCCTGAACTTGCCATCTCTGTGCGGTGTAAGTGTAATGAACAAGTGCAGAAGGGTGCTGCTGGCTGCTGTGCGAGAGAGACCCAGGGACCCAGGCACTGTACCTACCTTGTTGTTTGCCACTGGTGTGACGTTGAGCAAGCTACTCTCATCAGTTTTTGTTTCAGTTTTCTCACTATGAAAATAATGGTTTTTCTCCCAAATTGATTTTAGGGTTAAGTGACATGATAAATATTTTAAACTTCTTTGAGATGCACAGAAATCTCCCAGTCTAGAGGGAACACAGAGCCTAGAAAAGGTGAAGAAAAACCTGCTATCCAGAAACCCAAGGTCAAGAAGATCACAAGCTTCTGTCTGCTTGTCCAGCTTGGAAACCCAGGACATCACAAGGAGGCTACTGATGCATCAGCAGAACAACAGACTAACAGTCCTCGCAGCAGCAGCAGCACAGGATCCTGGGACAAGGACAGAATCAGGTAACCAGGCTGTGAGGTGCTGTCCCAGCATTCTGAAGCTGCTAACTTCCTAAGCCACACCCACCCCGTCTCTGTTTTTTCTTTACTGAAGTGAGGGAGTTACACCGGATAGTCCAGCAACTCCAGCATGTAGAATTCATTCTGTGATGCCCAATGACTTCCAGGAAAAGTCCCCACCCCCGACTCCTTATGCTCAACACCTACTGCCCTGCACTTACACCTTGGTTGATGTCCTTGCTGCCCATCTAGGAGGCCAAGATGACAGGGCAGGAAAGGAGAAGATTGGCAACAGATCCAGAGTCAACCAAAGCTCCTGGAACCTTGGGCAACAATGAACCAACACTGAAAGCTTTTTTGGGGAGGGTGAATGAACGCTGCTTACCTAATGCCAAGTCCTCTCCACACAGGTTTCGGTGCCCTGGCATGGTAAGCACTCACATCCCAGCTGGCTGCCCACTTATACCAAGACTCAAGAGGCACCCAGTTCTTCCCCTACAAGGTGTTTCGGAAACTGCACTTGGATCTTAACAAGGATTCAAAGCAAAATCAGATCAGATGAAGATGTACTGGAGAAGTTGAATGAACATCCAGCTGTTCAGAAAGCTAGTTTACAAAGTTGATGACCTGTACCTCTGGCCCTGGGGAGGCCTATCTCTCTCAGCACCTGCATGTGTGAGACAACAGTGGAAGGCTTAGGGTATCACTCTCACAAAGCCCTATTCTGCATGCTTCCCATTAAAGGAACCTGGGTTTGCAAGTACATAGACTGTTCCCGCAACACAAATTTATTGTTAACATGCTGCTGTTTGCAGAGATTGCATTAACTAAGAACAGAGCACTGGGGAAGCTAGAGAAAGCTGGACAACAGTTTTTGACTTATGCTCTGTTCACTCGTATATTCATTCAAAAGAACTCAATGAGACTGTGCCACATGGAGAAAGATGACTGTCAAGCAAAAATTATGTTAATCCTCATGTGGCTTCAAATTGCTGCTTTAAGAAATTAAGTAGAGAAATGACACTGAGTAATTTTTGTCATCAATTTATTTTAGGAAAAAAATGACTTTTTAATTTAAAAGTGGGATAACAAAAAGGAAGAGAGAACATCTATCCTCTGGTTCACAATGCCCAGGACTAGGCCCGATCAAATCCAGAGAGCTGGCACTCCATCTGGGTAGCAGAAACTCAAGCACCTGGACTGTCCTCCTCTGCTATCCCAGGCACAAAGGTATAGTAGGAGGAAGTTAGATTAAAAGAGTAGCAACCGGGACTTCAACCTGTGCTTTAATATGGGATGAAGGCATCACAGATAATAGCTTAATCTATTGCACCACAACACCAGCTCCTGTCATCAATTTCTTAAGAACTATTTGTGAACCTACTTGTGTGCACGCACAGTGACAATGAGGCCATTGGACACGTGTATCATTCATGCACCCAGAAGAGGTGACAAACACAAACAGTGCTGTGCAGTTGTTAGAGGAAACACATTTAATACACAACCCAGAGACATTAGCTAAAGCTGAGTTGAATCCCTTAGTCTGGAGAAGCTCAAGGATTCACCTTCTGTGGTTACCCAAGTAACAAAAGTGCTCTGTTGAGAAGTATTTTGAGGCTAACCCAGATCATTTGTGGAAGAACATGCCTTGAGATTTGGAAGAGATAAGGAGTATGAATTCATTTTCTGCTGATATAACAAAAGACCTGAAGCTGATTATGTATAAAGAAAAGAAGGTCATTTACCACACAGTTTTAGAAATTTCAAATCCAAGACTGAGCAACCTGCATCTGGTCGACCTCTAGTAACGGCCTCCCAGCTATGATATGGTGTACTGAAAAGAGAAGAGGAATTGGCTGTACACAGAGGTGCCAAGCATGTAAGGTGGCCCTGTTTTAGAACAACTCTCAAGAAGGCTAACTTCATTCCATGGGACCAGCAGGAATCTCTTCTGAGTGTAACATTCCCCTGAGATAATTACCTTGCACCGGGCTCCACCAGCTCTTGACATTACCAGCCCAGAGACCAGGTTCCCAGCACATCCACAACCTAGCAGGGTGGTGTTTGGCATCCTGGCTTCTGCAGTTTTAAACCTGCATCCCTGGAGAAGACACTCCAGGCCTAGTGATCAGAAGACCTCTCTGGTTCTCCACTGTCACCTAAGAATGCACTCTTCCTGTAGATTCAGTTCTTCTCCCAGTGGTGCTATCTGAGCATGTGGCCAGAGTAAGGTGCCAGGGCACAGTTTGCTCATTTCCACTCTGCTCAACAGAGCTGGTTCAGAGAGCAAGCTCTCCCTTACACACACACACTCATAAACACACTCCCCAACAGAGAATAGACATGAGGTGGTGAAGCAGAGCACTCTGGGTGTTGGGTAGGGAATACAGGGGACAAAGTTTGGGGTGAGCAAGCTCTATGGCTCCACCCCTACCTCACGTGCAAGGGAGAGGGAGGAGCTGAAAATCCTCTCCGCCACCCTTGGCCGAGAGCTAATTGCAGAAGTTGTGATTGAGTTCCCAAGACAGCTGTACTCCTCACCTCTGTCTGGGTAATTAACCAGCGTTTGTTCCTGCTTTGTGGAACATGGACCCAGCAGCCCTCGTGAGGGCCCATGGGGACGTTCTTAGTCTGATTGGTGACAACTGACAGGCGCAGCTTCTGTGATGCTTGACTGAGGGCACCGAGGACAACCCAATTCTTTCTGTTCCACCTCAAATCATCTACTTCTGTCCCACCCCTGTCCAAGCTCAGGGCCTTCTCAGCGAAACTTCTGCCAGCCCTGCTGCTGCTCCCCTGAATTGGCCAGCTCTACTGCAATAAGAATTTGGGTTGAATCTGAAACCTTAGCATTTGCATTCTAATACGTCTGAGCTGCAAGGAGCCTGTAATATCTCGGGGACAATCTCACTATGCGTAGAAGAGGAAGCTCACCCGTGGTATACCCAAGGACACACAGCTGGCCAGGGCAGAGCAGAGGCCCACTCTCAACACTGCTCATGGCCAAATTCCACTCACACTGGATCCTCCCCCAAACCCAAAAAGACACTCAATCCACAATAATCAGAGACACATGATCTCCCAAGATAAGCCCACTGTGTTGTGTTTAACTCCTGGTGTTAACCTTTTAACACTGACTTCTTATTTAAAACCAAGACCTGTTTTTTCAGGTGCCAATGATCCCTCAGATGCAGTGTGATAGAACCCCTTCGCCTCCCTCTTTTCCAAGCCCATGCAATTGCCTGCGTTCTTGTGGCTCTTTGGTGGATTCTGCACAGTGACCTATTTGCTTAGGAGGCAGATGAGGCACCTGCTACTCTAAGACCCACAGAAAACCTAGTCTGGCCAGGTAGCCATAGTGGGAACGGTTGTGAGGCTGGAACTCAGACATGAAAATGGGCGCAAAGCCACCATGAGGATCAGCTTCACCAGGAAGACCCTAAGGTTGAACAGGACGATCCAGACTCCTGACACCTCTGTGTCTTCCTCCAGCCTCAAATGCCTCCCTTAAGGATCAAAAATCCATTCCTCCTGGGGTAGTTTGGTCTATTTCTGGAGGAGCGGTGTTGGAAACGAGCTCTTCACAAAAGGGATGTGAAACCTGCTTTTTTGGCTGAATTCCACCATGCCCATCAAATCTCCATGCAGATGCATCTCTAATGAGATGCAGTCCCTAATGAGTTGCAGCTAATGATGACCCAAAATTGAACAGGTTTTTTTTCTCAAGCCCAAGAAGCCCCAGGTCTCAGTGCTCAGGTTTCCCAGTCCCAAACACGTCCCCATGTATGCTCTCCTAGGGTCAAATCCCGCATAAGGTGACCAGGACAGACGAGAACTGGACAGTCACTTCCATGTTCCAGCAGCAACATCTGTCCACCAGGCTGAGGCTATCCCAGCCATCTGGGCAGCTAACACCTCTAGACTTGCTCCCAATCCTCCAAGAAAAGAGGAGCCAGTTCTCCCAGCCTGCTTTGCCTTCTCACAGCCTCTCCTATGCTTTGTTCAAAGTCCTTTTCCAATGCCTCTTCTCCTGTGAGACCCTCCCTGTGTGCTGCTCCTCACAGGGGTAGGTGTGGATCATGCCTCCTCAACATTATCTATAAAGGAAGCCAATTGAGCTGGGTGGTCACTAGGTCTGCCTCTGGCTCTGAGATCCCAGAGCCCAGTGTCAGGCTCTCAGGATGCTCAGACTCACTGCTCCACCAAATCACCTGGATTGCTGTTAAATGCTCCCGTTCATAAGGACACCATCTATGTTGATGGATTGATGAGTATGTCCCTGGAGCCAGTAGTTGTATCAATGTCTGTGTTTCTCAAAATATGCATGGCCTCACTGTAACAGGTGTGTTGTCATATATGTAAATTATACCTCAATAAAGTTGATCTGAAAAGAAAACTATCCCTGGATCTGAATCATGTACCTATATTAAAGCTGGAAGGCATGCTGTATTCAAGCATATCAAGACATGCCTTATAATCTTGGCCATTTCTCCACTCCTTGAGAAGGACCATGCTCAGACATAAACGCTAGTGGGAGTATGTTCTTAAAATACAAACCAGTGTTTCTTCCCCTGGATGCTAACACACTCCACCCTGATATACACACACACAGTCCCACTGCTGTAGTCTATACCCATTAGGTCAAAGTTTCAAGGATTTTCTTAAACCTCTCCAAGCAGAGCTAAGAATCACTCAAGAGCCTCTGGCAGGTGTCAGCGGCCAATTCTTGTGGTTCTCTCAGGATGTCTGAGTGCCCAGTACAGAAGAAAAAGGGGAAAAGACAGAGGAATGGCAAGTTATGCTCAGCAACATAGTCAGCATAGGGACACAGGTTGTGGACCAGCATAGAAAGAAGTTGAGCTAAAATGGAGGCAGGGCCACTCCCACAGCCAGAGGTAGCAAAGTCGCCCACAGGAGTGACAAAGCCATGGCAGCCTGTGGAAGGTCCCTGGCATCCACCACTGTAGACAGCTGTCTTCCTGGCTCCCATTAGACCCTTGTTGGCAAAGGTGAAAGTGGAGACTTGTAGAGGTGGAGGGCTTTCCCAAGGCCACAAGCCACAAAGGAAGGAGAGAGGAGAGGTTGTGAAGCTATGCCTGCTGGCTACACAGTACAAGCCCCTTGCACAGAACACCATGTGTCCCCTACTCTTACTGACAAATCAACCTAGTCAGTTGCACTATGCTGTGGCCCTCAGACTTGTTTCAGCTTTCCAGGCCACAGGAGCACAATAAGGAGCTGAGCCTCCACTGAGTGGAGGGCACAGGTGCCTCCTCTACCCCTCAGAAAGAGGAGCCACGGCAGTGTGTGTTCAGGGAATAATTCAACTCCAGGAGGTGAGGGCATGGTGAGCCCCGCAGACCCTCCCCCTTTGCCAGGGCAACATAGGATGTCAGACAACACTGTGGCTGCCTCATTATTGGGCTGCTTGGCCATTGTCCCTGGGACAATGGTTTCCGGCCTGGGCTTTGTGTAAGGCTGCCAGCCAAAGTTATTAACCACGGGAGCTGCCTTTGAGGGGCATCCAGGGGAGGGGTGAAAGGTCACCCAGAGCAGTGAGGGGAGCGGAAGTGGGAGGGAGAGGCAGCACAAAAGAAAGGGATGAGCCCCTGTCCCCCTTCCCCTCCCCCGCTCCCTGCAAGGAACCCCAAACAGAGTCCAGAAGGAAGCTGAGCAGAATGGGGCCGGGGGAGAGCCTGTTGGTGATGCTGCTCCTGGGATGTCCAGCCTGCCCTGAGGAGTGGCAGAGGTGTCACTGCGAACAGAAATGCCATGCTCTTCACTGGCAGGACTCAGCTGGGGGGAGGCCAGATGGGTGGAGGAGAAGCAGAGGCTGGCCTGGGAGCTTCTCACTTCCAACCAAGGTGTCTACTATTCCAATCTCCAGCATCCATGCCACCTGCCTGAGCACCAGCTCTCAGGCAAGCAAACCAGACCAGGCCACAGTGCACCGGTCCTCATGAAGATAGCTGTCCTCCTTCCCTGGACTCTGCCCAGGTTGGCCCCTCTCCCCCCAGGCCTGGGTGGAGGAGGGAAGGACCATGCTGCATCACCCCTGTCCCTGAGCAGATGACCCTGACCACAGGCCACAGACAGAGCTATAGATATTTCATTGGTCAGTCAGTGACAGCTCAGCTTCGGCAATAGAAGAGTGATGCCCACATGGGGAGAGGACTGTGCCAAGGGTGAAGATATGGTGATTGACACAACTGGAGCAGGTGGCAGTGTCTATTCCTGACCTGTAGGAACAATGGGGAATCTGGGGTGAGCCCCAGAGACTACCCAATCCCTTCCTGGGTTTCCAGGTCAGGCCCAGCCAAAGGTGTGAGGCACCTACTCCCCACCTCAGAGGCCAGACCCCCAGGCAACAGAGCTTTGTCACAGGCAGAGCACTGCTCCAGAAGCTCAGAGCTATTTCCGCCTGCCCTCAGCTCTACCTCTACTAGCGTCAGCCTGTGAAATGCCTAGACCTGAACCATTACCCAGAATAGGGCTGGGGAAATTCAGAGCTTCCAGCAATGAGGCCTATGGAGGCTGGTGACTTGTCCAAAGTGAAGGGGTCAGGGCCAGAATGCCAGCCTCCTTCGTCACAGCTGCTTCACACAGGGAGATGGGTCAGGGTGGGTAGGAGACCTGCTGAACTGTGAGATAAAAAAAAGCATTAATAACTTATCTCTAAGGCTGGATATGTAGGAGGGTAGATGAGTATATGAATCATTCCACTGACAGTTAGATGTAAGGTTATGCAATTTTTTTTTTCAACTAAAAAGAGTGCTTTGGTTCCATGATATGGTCGAGGCAGGCTTTTGCTGTAGTGGCCAAGGCGCTACTGCAGACTCCACATCCTGTACTAGAGTGCCTTAAATTCAAGTTCCAGACCCTCTCTCGATTCCAACTATCCACTAATGCAAACCCTAAGAGGGAGCAGGTGAGGTCCCAAACACCCTCATGGAAGAATCAGTGTGGATTCCTACCTCCTGATTTCAACCTGGCCCCCGCCTAGGTGGTTGTATTTGGAAATGATCCAACCAATACAAGATTTCTCTTGCTCGTAAATAAGTAACAGTAATTTTTAAAAGAGGGACAGCAGTATGAGGAATATCTAGAGAACAAGCTGTGGTGCTTGAGGGGGCCACAGGGAGGCCTGGATTCGCTCTCCATCTCTACTGCCTCATCTCAGACCCCATTTCCCTTCTCCTGAATCATGCTTGGTTTCAATCTGTCCTCCGTTCCCTCCTGGTCCCTGCCCCTGTCAGCCTCTCTTCAGGCCACCCTTCCCTGCTCCCCACGTGCCCCCAGCCTGATCCAGACTTCCCCTAAGATCCAGACTGTGACCCACTTCCTCCCAGTACAGACCATCCCAAATCTCCCCTCCTTCACTGCTCTGCCAAAATGCATTTCCAAACACCTGCCCTACCGTGGCTACTCTTTCTGCCATTGAACCCCTACCCCAGCGTGTGAAAGCCACCAGTGGATCCCAGACCTTCAGTCACAGCAGCTTCCCAGCAGGCCTTCAGAGGTGGGCAGCCAGGGCAAGGCCTTCAGCAGAACAAACTTGTAGTGAGCAGATCAAGGGAAGGTAACGATGGACCCTATCTGTGTCACGCATACACAAACATATACGCATAGATATACACATTTTCACACAACAGCACAACCCCAAGCACTGATTTTTCTCTGTTGTGTTGGCCAACCTGCTTGTCTGTGCAAAGCCAAGGACGGCATCCATCCCCTTGCCTATCCTGAAGTCCTTATAATAGTGTAACCCTGACCCAAAGCATGGGACTGCCCCAAACCACAATAGGGGAAACAATGGGTTTCTATGTCCCTTCTCATTTTCAATTCTTTTGGTATCCCAATGCCATGAACACCGAACGCATGGGGTCAGCTGCATGTGACCAAAGGGCTTACTCCACTGATAGCCTTGGTCTCTCTACTGTCCGAGGCTCACTGTGGCCCTCTTCACGCCAATACTGGAGAGACTCCCACTTCCCAGAGTTTGCCGACAGATTAAAATCCAAGCCAACAACCATGGGAGGGAGTGGAAAGAGTGGAAGCAAATGAAATGTTAAGAAAAAAAATTAAGCAATACTTGCATTCTCATTAGTAGGAACATGTGAGATGAAGCACGTTATGTTATTAGGCATTCTCCCGATTCAGTAAACACAAGCTGAATAAATGTATAAATATCAGCATTAAGTGAGATTTAACGGGGAGCTGTTTATCTTCTGCCTGTCAAGCAGGAGGCAATGCTCTCCATGGATCACTCCCTGAGCTGTGTAGCTCTTGCTGCCTGAGCAGGTGAGCCAGGTCAGAGCCTGCTGCCACGGGGCCTGGTGATCAGAACGGCTCAGCTCTCCTCCTTGTGCAGCTCCCTTGGCAGGGAGGGGTGCTCAGCAGCCGGCTCTCTGGCCCCATCCAAGCTCCCTCAGCAACAGCAGCCCATGTCTAGGTGACTTTGAGGACACTGCTGGACCTCTCTGAGCTAGAGCATGCCACCTACAACATGTATCTTCCTTGAATGTCTGTTCTTAAATGCCACTCACCAACCACAGCCAGGAACACAGTAGGTCCACAAGCAAATGTTTTCACTTTCAGCACAGAGCCAGGGGATGAAGAGGAATGCACACGGTCACTGGACACTACCATCCTAGGTGGGGACAGGACAAAAACCATGCAAAGGGGGCACAACAGAGGACAGCCACAGGGAGGACTTGAGTACACATCCTGCTCTGGGGACACTTGGTGTGGGGACTCCAACTAATTCCTCCTGGTTCATCTTCAGCATCCCTCTAAGGTCCCTCTGTGTGCTCATTGCCACATGACTCCACACTCAGTATCAGGTATGGGGGAAAGGCAAGGTCACCAAGAGCTGAGAAGGTTGCCTCAGCAGGTGAGACCTGGATGCTGGGTACTTGGGGTGGGTGGGAGGAGTTCCTGGTCCCTTTGTGCTGCCTGTTACCTGCTTGCCCTTTGTCTGGACTCAGCCTGGAGCACTGTGCTTGGACTCCAAAGCCTGCCCAGACACTCAACACATCCTGGAGTTGCCAGTCATACAAGTCTTACTTAAATCTAGCACTATCTTCAGCACCCACTCCCCCACCACCCTACTCCCATTCACAAATGAAATGAGTAAAATAAAACATACGGTTGAATGTGAGCTGCATACATGGTCTAGTTTACTGGGTGGAAACTAAAAGAGGGCCCAGCAGCAAGTGCATAACACAAAGAGCCACTGAATATGAGACTAATACCAATTTCCAGCTGTCTGAGAATCCTTGGACCTTATCCTTGAGAACAGAACATAAACTTGGGTTTCATATGAGTGAGGGAGAACCACAAGGGCTGCGTGCCCCATACGTGACAACCACTATTCCATCTGCTGATACCCCTGGGACCCAAAGATCCACCCACGACAAACTCCCCAACAGGTCCTCTGAGGTGCTTTGCTGCTAGGCAACAGTTACACTGGATTATGGGTGGGTGTCAGGATGAAGACACACTACAAGCAGGAAGGGAGTTCATGGGGCACCCCTCGTCTACTCCAGGGATGGTCATAAGAGCAGATGCCACCCTTTCCAAATTGAAGCAGGTGACATGTAAGACGACCTTACAGGGGAAAATGAGCACACCCCTTAGGTCTCAAAGCAACATCATCATCATCAATGAAATGAAGTCGGTCTTGTGTACACTCCTCTCCAGCCATCTCCAGTCATCTGTCTGTGTGGGAAACTTCAGGAGGTTCTGGAGGCCAAACTCCAAAGAATCAGCATTAGTGTTTTAGTTACACATCCTCAGAGCAGGTGCATTGAATTTTGTGTTTAGGATAAGCACCCCAGCAAACTGAGCACTTAAGAGAAGCTGTACTCAAACAGACTGAATGAAATGCAAAATTAGAGGGCAAAACACACATCCTGAACAAACCACCTGTGAGAAAGGTTACCCCCCCAAGGACACACATGATCTGCAGCAGTTCCAGAGTTCCCTGATGATCTGAGTCAAACTACAGACATTGGCTTGTTACACTTTTGGAGGCCAGCAGTTTGAGCCCAGGGTGCTTCAAGGGTGCTCTCTTCCTGCCTGTCTTCTTGTTGAACCATTTCATGGCAGGAAGCAAGGTGAAGACTCAGAGAGAGAAGAAAGAGGAGAGAAAGTGGACAGAGAATGAGAGAGATGAGCTTTTTCATGTCTCCTTACAAGAGCATGAATCCCAGATCTTGGCATGGTGGCTAAACCTGCTGACCTTGGTCTGCAGCACATGTGTCCCACATGGGAACTTGTTCTGGTCGCAGTTGCTCCATTTCCAATCCAGCCCCCTGTTTGTGGCCTGGAAGGGCAGTGAGGATCATTCCAGTCCTTGGGCCCCTGCACAAGTGGGAGACCCAGGGGAGGACCCCGGCTCCTGGCTTCAGATCAGTTGAGCTGTGGCCATTGCAGCCATTTGGGGAGCGAATCAGTAAATACAGGATCTCTCTCTTTCTCTCTCTCTCTCTCTTCTCCCTGCGTCTCTGTCTCTCCTTCTCTGCATATCTACTTTTCCAATAAAAATAAACCTTTAATGAAAAAAAGCATGAATCCCATCATGAAGACTGTACCTTGTTCAGTACTCCCCAAAACACCCTTCTCCAAATCCCCTCCCACTGGAGGTTAGGAATTACCCAGTATTAGTACGAGACAGAAATATGTAGTCTGTACCACTAGCATCCCTAAGTTGTCCAGCTGGAGCTGCTTTGAGAGACTCAACAGGCAGAATCAGATCTGCACCAGACTTCTCCAGTCCTCAACAGACTGTGTGCAAAGATGGGGAGGCAGACCCCAATAAGAGCAAAAAGACATTTCTCACAGGACTGGCTCTGCTCACAAGCCTGTCCTCATCCAAAGTGCCCAAATTTTCAGAATGATTTATCAAGGATTGGCGTGGAAGCCTGTTAAATAAAGAACAGAAGAATGGTGGTATCTGGGTGTGTGTGTGTGTTTACAGAAGATATATTTTGCTTGGGGCATATTACCTGAGACTCATCAGTGATTTCCAAGCAGCGATGACCATCATGCCAGAGAGATATATATGTTACTTACTTAGAAGAAGGCACTGAAGCATGAAGGTTGGAAGGAGAGGAGAGAGTGTGTTGAAAAAAGAAAACGGGGCCAAGGCCTCATCATTAAAATTCAACTTGAATTGGAGATGTGGAAAGCTGGAAAAATTGGAGAAGGAGGCAGCTGTGAAACTATCTTGAAGACAGGAGGAGACTTGGTTCTACAGAGACCCGGACATCAGGCAGTTGAAAGGTAAGAGGAGGAGGAGAAAGGTAACCATGACAGCAATTGCAGAGTACTCACAAGGACAGGACCTGAGAAAAAGCCACCGAATTTGGCATTGATGAGTTTTGTCAGAACCTCACAGGGAGGCTGTAGAAAGAGAACTCACTATAAGAAACCAAGGAGTCGGTTGACAGGAAGAGTACTGAGGTGTTGGGTTCCTCTGTGTCCACCCAAAAGACATGTTCAGGTTCTAATGTTGTGTCAGGGTATGTGATCTTATTTAGACAGAGGGTCTTTGCAGACATAGTCATGCTAAGCTGAGGTCATTAGCTTGGTACAGGATGATTTGTAAAAGAGAAAATTCCAGGGCTGTCATGGTGGCATAGTTTGCTAATCCTCCACCTGCAACATCAGTATCCCATATGAGTACTGGTTCCAACCTGGCTGCTTCATTTCACAATCCAGCTCCCTGATCATGGCCTGGGAAAGCAGCAAAGGATAGCTCAAGTCCTTGGGTCCTTTCTACCTACCTTCATGGAAGACCCAGAGGAAGCTTCTGGCTCCCAGCATTGGATCAGCTCAGCTTTGACCATTGCAGCCATTTGGGGAGTGAGCCAGTGGATGGAAGATCTTCTTCTCTCTGTAAATCTGCCTTTCAAATTAAAATAAATAAATCTCTTAAAAAGAAGGAGAGAGAGAATGCCACGGGAAAACAGACACTGTGGAGCCCATGGTGAGAAGGAGGCACAAGGAGCAGGATGATGCTGTTGCAAATCCAGGAATTCCTGTGTCTATCAGAATTTGAAGAGGCCAGAGAAGCGCTTCCTGCAAGCCTTCAGAAGAAACATGAACTTTTCAACACCTTGGTTTTGTTCTTCGGGTCTCCAGAAATGTCAGAGAGTGAGTTCCTCTTGTCTTCCCCACCAATTGCAGGGGGCTTTGTTGCGGCAGGCCCAGAAGACAAATCCATAGCATTATGTGGTTTTACGGGAATCTGGTTCCAGAAAAGATGGACTGAAATACTGTTAACAGAGGGAATATCTGCTGTTGATAAAAGTACTCGCGTGGCTTCACAGGTGAAGAAGAACGAGGAATCAAAGGGAGGAAGAAGTTGAGGGGTCTGAAACAACAGAAGAATGATGGATGAAGGCTACAAGAAGACACGGAAGGGGGCTGATAGAAGAATCCCAAGGTGATGCGATTTCCCTAAAATGGATCAGGACATGTTGTCATCTGAAGTTCAATGTTTTGGGCAATGCCTGAGGTCAAGAGGAAAGCCACATGTTGTAGGGAAAGGGGGCAAGCCCAGCAAGGGTGAGGAGTAAGTGGTGGCAAAGCCAGGGGAGATGCAAAGCGCTGGGACGAAGCACATCATTGTGCTGGGTGCTGGACTAGCCAGAGTTCTCCAGGAAAGAAGAGCCTTTACAGTACAGAAACAGACATGTGCAGCCCTCGCATATAGAAATACAGAGTTGCCCTGATATATCTATATACATACATGGAGAAACAGAAATGATGACACGGGGAGAGGCAGCAAGACGAGTACTATAAGGAGCTGGTACAGGTGATTTTGGAAACGGAGACTTCCTGTTTTGTGCCATGCATAAGTTGAAGAAGGGCGTCCAGGGATGTAGTTTACCCACGGTGCAGGTTCCATTTTAAGGGCAGGGAAAGCCTGGTGCCCCTGATCCAGCCTTCAGGCAGGGAGAGCAAACTCTCCCTTCCTCCTGTCCAGTGATCTGTTCCAGCTCTCAGGAAGACAATGGGCTTTGTTCAGCCTAACCAGTCAGGTGAGCCTGTTCCATCTTGAAACACACAGAGAGAGAGATACACCCAGAAGTAACGCTTAGTCAGATATTCGGGTACCCCAGGATGTAGGCAAGCTGACTCATGAAATTAACCCTCACCTACATACAGTAAATCACTCATGAGATGTGATGATTTGCCATACTGAGTTTCTCTCTTGGAATTGCCAGAACACATACTTTGAAATAGCCAACAGAATGAAAAGATTATATGCTATCCCACCTCTGTGCTCCCATTCCCCATCAATCAAGATCTGCCCAAATGGAAGCAAATGGTCCCGAACTTCCAGATGGCATCATCCAGGCTGTAACACCCAAATGTTCATCTTTCACACTGTGACCAAGTCTGGGAGTGGAGGGACGACTGAGAGCGGCTAGGACACCAAGTCAGGGAGAGAGATCACCAGGTAAATAGAAGGAGGTATTGAGGATTGATTCAGATGGTTGTTGATATCAAAAGAGAGTGTGTGTAAGTAAACCATGGGAAAGAAAGCTACAGAGTATAGAGCTGTGACCTCTAAACCTTAAGGAGCTGAGATGGCTCAAAAATAAGTAGAGCCAGGCCCGGTGCAGTAGCCTAGTGGCTAACGTCCTTGCCTTGAACAAGCTGGGATCCCATATGGGCACCGGTTTTAATCCCGGCAGCCCCACTTCCCATCCGGCTTCCTGCTTTTGGCCTGGGAAAGCAGTCCAGGACGGCCAAAAGTCTTGGGACCCTGCACCCGTGTGGGAGACCTGAAAGAAGCTCCTGGCTCCTGGCTTCAGATTACACCCACTTGGAGAGTGAAGCAACAGATGGAAGATCTTCCTCTCTGTCTCTCCTCCTCTCTCTATATATCTGCCTTTCCAATAAAAAAAAAAAAAGAATAAATCTTAAGAACAAAAATAATAAGCAGAGTAAACCCTGTAGTAAACGCTCTACTACTAAATCCTAGAAGTGCAGAGCTGGACGTTAGAAATCACCTTCCTCGGCCCTTTCGTGCTGAAGATGAGGCAACACAACACTGGGCAGGATTAGTGACACAACACTTGTTAATGGATGAACCCAATAAATAGATACTAATTTATAAATAAATAAATAAAGACTAATAAAATAATTATCATTTCATGAGTATATGTAGTCGTGTGTGTTCAGGAGCAGTTTCAAACGTAATAACCAATCCTATCTTTTCTGTTGTCCACATTTTGGGGAACCCTAAGGATTTGGGAGTGGGCAGCGTTGTAACCTAGACTTTCTCCACCTAGTGGCACCTGGCTGAATTACAGGCAGAGTCCTGCAAATGCCAAGAAACCGCAGCATTCACCACCTGACAATCCCTGAAGAGTGCTAAAGGTGGAGCCCTGCCTCCCAGACCCAGACCAGCTACTCAGGGCCTTTCCGTCATCCTCTGCGACTCCTCCCCACACCCTCTACAGGTCTCCTTCTTGCAAAGGAAGGAGGGGAAATCTGTAAACAAAATGTGAAGTTGGATCGCTGATGGCCATGCTCACTGGCACTTTGAAGACTCCCAAGGGAACAAAGGGCTTCCCCATGCATGAGCACACAGATACGAAATGCAGAGACTAAGACCCCCATAGACCTGCTCTCTCTTTTATTCTGAAAGTTGAGTTTCATTAACCTTACTTACTGTCCCGTAGCCTTGCCACTTTTCCTGACTTGTCTCTAAGGATCATGTACCTACTCTCCCAGGATCACCCTGTCTCAGCCACAATGTCCAGGCGAGGCAAAAAAAAAAAAAAAAAAAAAACCTCAATTAGAACCCGAAAAAGCACCCCTGTGGTCTACCAACTGGCTTCTGGGAGGATCCCCTCTGGGACTTCGATCACAGTCCCATCGCATATGCCAAGAGTGAATTGATGTGTGCTTTCGCCCCCTTTCAGCATCAATGCTGGAGGCAGCTTTCAGGCACAAAAGAACAGCTTAGAACAAAAGAAAGCGAAAAAAAAATTCTTTCTTCTTCTCCAGCTATGAAAATAGTCCATGGAGAGTCTATCAAAAGAACACTCATGTGAACATAAGTAGAATTTTTCTCAGGGCCTATTGCTGCTTATTCAGCAGCTTCAAGCAACCAACACTTCTGATCTCAAACACTGGTTCACGAAGGTCAGGAACTTGGGAGCTACACAGCTGGGTGGATCTGTCTCTGGGATCTGGAGTCATCTAAACGCTTGACTCGGGCCGGAGGATCCACACCCAGGGTGTCTCTCACACTGCTGTTGACCGGAGGCCCTGGATTCTTGCTGACAGCAGACAAGAGGCTTTTCTGCTGGAGTGCCAGAGTGCCACTGGGCATCCAAGGCTGGCTTCCCCCAGCACACGAGAGTCGAGAGAGACCAACACAAGCCCTGTCTCAGTTATCTAGCCTCACAGTTGATACTTCTGCTGAACTCTGGTAGTCAGATGGACAAGCCCTGATGTACCAGGCCGTTATGAGAGTCTGTGACAAAGTACCCCAAACAAGTTGCTTATGAAGGAAGCAGGTTTATTTTGAGTCCCAGTTCGAGAGGTTAAAGTCCGAGATCTGGCAGTCCCGCTGTTTGGGCCTCTGGCAAGGTTGATGGATAACAAGGGTTATTCCAAGGCATCACATGGAAATAGACAGGCAGTGCACATGTGTAGCTGGATCTGGTTTCTCCCTCTTGCAGAGAGCCACAGGACTCAGTCATGGAGTGCCACCCCAATAACATTTCTTAAGGCTCCATCTCTAAACACTAGAGTTAGACTGAGTTTCTACTCTTTAAGCACCTCAAAATGGGTGGTGGTGGCAGTGTATTTCAACCGTTAAAGGCCTGGGGAACACTCAAGCCATACCCCAAATGATAATATCTCTCTTTTTTTAAAAATTCTTTTATTTTGGTAATCTTTACATAGTTGATTAGGGCACAAGGGTCAAGGACTACAGAATAGTGGTTAAGACCACTGTTTCCACATTAGTATTTTTTTCTCTTTATCTCTTTTTATCTTTTCCCAGCATAAGGGAAGAGATAACGGGAAAAGTCCCACCCAATGTCCCATCCATCCAGGTCCCCGACATGGGGCATGCTCCAAGGGTTCTGCTCATGCAGTTTTCATAGCTCAACAGTTCTGAATTGCTGCCAATCTCGCCGTTCCAAGCACAATGAAATCTCTTCAGAACCCACTGGCTGACACAGTCTCTTCAGGGTTGGGGTTCTGAGATCAGCAGTTCAGTTGGAGGGATCTCCAAAGAAACTTCATCTGAGGTGATCCAAGGCCTGATTCTTGTGTGTGCATGCCAGTACAGGTCCGGCACAGTCTGTCATCCCATGCACATGCTGGTGGTTGCAATTGCTGGGTCAGTTCTGTTTCCAGCCCTGTCTTCCACATGAACTGATGGTTGTTGCAGTCCAGTCCGATTCTGCCTCCTTCATACTTGGCCCTCACAAAAACCAGTGGGAGTTGCAGCCTAGTCAGGGCGAAGCCCCATAACCCTACCACCAGTTCTGCCCCCTACCCTGGATCCCATACATGCCAGTATGTATCACAGACTTGTTCAGTCTGTCCCACATCCCATTTAGTTCTCATACTTGTCAATGGGCATTGAAGTCTAGTTCAACCCAATCAACCCTACTATACAGCCCACACACATAGTTGCGGGTGCTGTTCTGTCTAGCCATCCCTGCCCCAATCCAGGTTTTCATGCTCTCTAGTGGGAGTGGTACCCCAAGAGGGAGGCGCCCACTATTTCCTTCCTAGGTAACTCCCACACCCTGATTATGCAGTCTCCAAGTGGTTCTGCAGTTTAACTTGACAAAATTAGCCCTAGTGCCAGTTTCTGCCAGCTGATGCTGCGGCAAAGCCTAACCCACCCACTCTAATTTATGCTTGCACCATTAGAAACAGTCAGCCCAGCCTGGCTTTTCCCTGATCTAGTCCACATGAGGTCCACAGGTGTTGTAGCCCTGCCTGGTCTGGTTTGCCCCATCCCAGCTCACGCTCTCCAGTGGAAGTGGCTGTCCAGCAAGGGAGCCCTCCACATTCCCCCTACCTGCTTTGCCCCCTCCCTCCTGGTTCTCACACGCGCTGGTTGGACACTGTGGCCGAGTCTGGCATAGCCCACCTCACCTTGGCATTTGCCAGTGGGTGCTGTAGCCTGACCCAGCCCACCCCCAATTCCAGCTGACATTGTGAGGATGATAGCCTAGCCCAGTCCAGCAGGCATCCAGTCCTAGCCATAATGTGTACTGGTATGTGTTGCAACCGAACCTGACCCAACCCACACTCTGTTTTGGTGCTCGGATTCACCAGTGGGTGATGTGAACTGGTTCTGCCTGGTCTACCCTAGACTTATGCCAAGTGTATGCCAGTAGGTACCTTTTGCTGGCCTGGTCTGGGCTTATCCCTATCGTGGTTCTTGAACTCACATGAACAGACTGTATCCTGCAGAGGAGCTGCCCAGGCTTCTCCATCAGAACCTCTCCCAATGCCAGATCTTGTGCATATCAGTGGGTCCATGAACCAGCCCTACTTAGTCCACCTCCTGTCCTAGCAGGAACAGTGGCCTTTCCTAATTGGCCTTCAACCCATTTCGGTTCTTACTGTTGGGTGTTTCAGCCCAGCCAAGGCTTGTCCATATACAGACACGGTTCACACATGGCTCACTAGGGGCAGAGACCTAGCCTATTCCATCCTACATCTATCCAGATGGTGCTGGAGTCTAACCTGGCTTGGTGCATCCAGTTCCAGTTCATACTTGTGCCAAGGGAGACTGCAGCTATGTCCAGACCAGACCGCAGCCTCCACTCCAACCCCCACACTCACCAGCAGGAACCCCAACCCAGTTAGACTGTCTTCTTAGCTCCCAGCCATAGATCATGTGCATGCCAGTGGTTGCTCTGACACAGCTTGGCATAGCCCCTCACCTGTCTCAGCCTTTGCCTTCAGTGCTATGGCCTAGTATCCTGGCTCATGCAGACTAATTGGTGTAAGAGCCTAGCTTGGCATGACCTGTGCTCCATCCTGATTCTGTTCTTTTGTGAGTCAAGGTTTGCTCGGCCCTGCCTGGTCCCCACCCACTTCCAATTGCATCTTGGCCCACCCCACATCCTGTTTTAGGATGCACATTCGGATGCTGCTGCCTTGACCTGCCCAGACTATTGTAAGTTACTTTACCCATAAGTGATGGCAAGTTCCATGGTCACATCTAGCTCAGCCCATCACCACCCCAACTCGCAAGCTGAACAGCAGGGCTTGTATTTCCACAGGGTTGGGCCAACACTTTCCCCAGGGAATCTACCCTCAGATCTGGTTCTCTCGTGTGTCAGTTAGTGTCTTGACCCTGCAAAGTGTCACCCATCCCCTGTTCCACCACTCAGCCAGGTACTGGCACCTAGCCCTGCCAGACAGGCCCCCAGCCATAGCTTTCGTGTGGACTGGTGTGTGGCAGTCAGTGATGCTGTATGCTAACAACCCATCTCTGGCCCAAATAGAACTTACGGACTCTTCCCTCCAAACCCTCAGATCTCAGTCCCCATCCTTGCAAGCAAGTTCCGTGATCCTGTCGCTTGGAATCACACAGCATTCATCCCTCACTTACACTCACACTAGTCTTATCCCTGGATGTCCCTAGGCAGCAATTACATACCCTACAAACCCTAGAGCTTGCCACTGAGGGACCAGGACTCTCTCACCATGTGGCAAAGGTGCCCATGGGCCGAGTCCTGGGCATTGGGTCTGACCTGGCTCAGGGACTCTCCATAAGCGGGTCACAATCGCTATGGAGGGCTGCTGTCACCTGAGCCACCAAAGTCAACTCCAGTATCTCTCTTCTTAAGGTAGTGCTTCCAGCTGAACTCACAACCAAGATACGATGTGACTCAAAAAGCATGGCTGGAATAACACCATTGTAATAGTAATGTGCTGTTACTTAATAAGCACAAGCTGAGCACTGGGCAGGTAAGTTATTATTTTGGGAAATCCTAAGATGAAGAAGCACCTTAGAGGAGTTCTCTTGAAGTATCTTGGCAGCCCAAGGTGTTTTGTTTTGTTTTGCTTTGTTTTGTTTTTAGAGTTGTCTATTTATTCATTTATCTGAAAGGCAGCATGACAGAGAGAAGGGAAAATGGAGAGATGGAGGAAAAGAAAGGGAGACACAGAGACATTTTCTATCTGCTGATTCACTTCCCAAATGGCCACAACCACCAGGTCTGGGCTAGGCCAATGCCAGGAACTACATCTTGGTCTCTTATGTGAGTGACAGGATGCCAAGAACTTGGGCCATCTTCTGCTGCCTTCTCCAGATGATGGGTAGGAAACTGGATGACAAGCAGAGTAGCTAGGGCTCAAACCAGCACTCCAATGTAAGATGCCAATATCACAATCATCAGCTTAGCACACTGTGCCACAACATCGGCACCAGCCCAGTTTTGACCTCTCCTTCTCCAAGAGCCTCTCTTCATCTTCCCACTTAAAGAAGCACCCCAACCAGCCTCAGTGAGAGTAGCCTGGACCGGGGCATCAAGCGGCACAGGCTTAGACAGACAGCTTCTCTGGGATGCAGGAAGGGGTCCTCCCTCTCTTCAAGAGACCCTGGTGGATACTCCCAGGACTTTGCAGGCTCTCTGTGTATCCACCCCACCACTTTGTGGATAATGAAAAAGAGAATTCTTCTGCAGAGACAAGTAAATAGAAAATAGGGCAGGAAGCCCACAGGTCTTCCAAGACCCAACTCCAGTCATTTCTGAGGCTTAGCCTGCACCATGCACCTTGAATCCCAAGACCCACCCCCTATGATCTTACCCAATCAGTCCTAGTTGGTTGCCTGTTTTGCCTGAAGAGAGGCAAAGAATAAAACCTGCAGTAACGTTCAGATCAGGTAGGCACTATGAGAAAGCCAGGCCCTGAGTTCATACCGACCAGCATTCTATACTACTCCCTCTCTTACACATATTCCCAAATGGAATTCATCTATACAAACTCTGCTTGCTGGAGTCACTTCCTGCTCCCAGGCCCTATCCCTCTGTTTCTTCTCTGATCATTCAATTAACACTTACTGCTTCTCGGTAGTTACTGAGATCCTAGTTATGCCTGGAACATGTGAGAGCAAGGCAGGCTTGATCTCAGAGAGCTTCTAAGCCTCTAAGTTCATTGCTCTGCGCTTCATCTGCCTTCCGATCCCTTCCTCCACCCCCATCAGTGTACCTTTCCTGAGATCTATCTCCTGAGGGTCATGGACTCTGCTTCCCAATGATGTCAGGTGCACTGAATGGTCCCGGATCCACTAATAGCTCTGTTCAGCCTCAGCTATGTACTGTCACACCCTTCCCAACAAAAAAATATCTGCATTAGTTATATATTCTTATTTGAAAGAAAGTGTTACAGAGAGAGAAGGAGGCATATAAAGAGAAAGATATTCCATCCACTAGTTCATTCCCCAGATGCAACAGCTAGACATGGATCCATCTGCAACAGTTGGAGCTAGACCCATCTGAAGCCAGGAACCAGGAGCTTCTTCCAAATCTCCCATGTGGATGCAGAAGCCCAAGGACCTCCTTTCCCAGGTCATAAGCAGGGAACGGAATAAGGAAGCAGAGTCACCAGAGCATGAATCGGTGCCCATTTGGAATGCTGATGCCATACCCTGCTATGCCACGGCGTCAGTCCCGAAATCTTTGTATTTTTAGTACATCTGTAGAGAAATGGCGCCTGAATCAGATAAGAGACCTGTTAGGTGTCATTTCAAACAAGCTGCTTGCCTTGTTTTTCCAAGTGCCCTCTTCAGGAAGATTCCACTTTCCTGGGCAAAGCCTGAAGGTACAAGGACTTACACTCAGCTCCCTTTCTGTTGATCTTCTCCAACCCCGGGCTCCCCAGCTCTATAATGAGATGACCTGACTTCAAGTCCTGATCCCAACACCATGTGGATCAATGGCCTTGGGGATGCTGTTTAGCCCATCAGGGCTTCACTCCGCTCACCTAAGAACCAGACCAACATTAACCTTATCAGCAGCCCAAGAGACTGGTATGAGATGATGCTATTAGGATGTGGGCTACAGGAGTCATTACTCAAAGAGCTCTCCCACATCTCTTACTTGGCAGAGCACCCAGCAAAGGAAATGTGAGAAGAGCTCACCTTCCCTCTCCTGCCACCTTCCATGCTGGACCTAGCATGTTGTTAACTGGTTTTCTGTCCATCCTACTGGGCTAACTCCACAGAGCAACTGCTTTGGGCTCCCAATTCCAAAGGCTCAAGCACGAAACTAGGGGGAACGTCACCTGTTTTCCTCACGGCCACCATGGGAGAGCTGATAGCATGTTACCCTTAAGGGTTACACTCTGGAACACTGCAGAGTTTGTGGGAAACAAGCTGGGAAGAGCATGCGTCCACCTCCCTTCTGCCATTCTTGCCCATAGTCTTTCCTCCTCTGTCTTTGACATGGGAATCTAGCTCTGCAGTTGGGATCGATCTAAGACCTATTCATTCATCCATCCATTCATTCAATAAGTGTTGGTTATCTATTCTGCGTTTGATAATGTGCATAGGGATAAAACACTATAGCTGCCTGTGGTACAAATACACACACACACACACACACACACACACACACACACACACACACCACTGCTGCCTGAATCCTAGTCCAAGCGTGAGAAGTCAGTGGAAAGGAAGATCTGAAATAACCCACAGAAGTTGGGAGAGTGAATCTTCTGAGTCAATCTGAGGCAAGGGGCAGAAAAGCAGCAGAGAAAAAGGAGCCCTTCGATATGCATTTTTCCTTATTTGTAAGAATCAGAGCCTTGTGCATTCCTGTCTCCTAGGCCTTGAGCAGCTGCAGGAGGCAGATAGTGCAGTGAGAGAGGAAGAAGCAGGGCAGCGAGCAGGCCAGAGGGGAGGCCACAAAGAAAAATCTCAGATCTGCCGAGAAATCCAGAACCAGGAGGGAACTCGGGAGTCAGAAGCTCAGACCTTGATCTACACTCCTGGGTCTGTCCCATCTGCCAGCTGAGCATGAGCAACTGGAGGGAGGGAGATGGGCTAGCCACACTTCCTGTCCTGCTAAGTGTGAGGAGGCTGGCCTAGGAAGTCAGCTGGCCAGGCGTGTAAACTACCATCGAGGAGGCCATGGTGAATTTTCTCGATTATTTGAATCACATAAATTTTCATTTAAGAGATACTGGAAGCAGGCACTTAGCCTAGTTGTCAAGACGTGTATCCGAGTACCTGAGTTTGATTCCCTGCTCCAGCTCCTGGCTCCAGGTTTCCGGCAGTGAAGATCCTGGGAGACAGTAGTGAAAGTTCAAGGAAACCTGGATTCCCAACTCCTGATTGCTCTCCAGGCAAATCTGGACCTGTACATTTGTGGACTGAACCATTTAAATCCATCAAAGCATTTGTTTTTATGCTTTTTTTAAAAAAGATTCATTTATTTGAATGAGTTAGCTAAAGGGAGAACCAGGGAGAAATGTCCTTCATCCACTAGTTCACTTTCCAAATGACCTCAACAGCCAGAGAGAACCAGGGGCCAGGACCCCCTGGGTCTTCCTTTAGGGTGGCAAGGGCCCAAGCACTTGAGGCCATCTGCTGCTGCTTTCTCAGACTGTTAGGTGGAGTCTTTACCTGCCATGCCTCAAAACTGATCCCAAATCTAAACATTCTTAACATAAAAAAAAGAAGAGCCACTGGTGTATTGACAGTCACGTCTGGCTGTCCTCTGAACTCCAGGGGCTCTTTGGATGCCACTGCGTACAGGTTTTTAGCCACCTTCTGCAGGAACTCAGAGCCAACCCTGTCATCTCCACACATGTTTCTCCTGACTACCTTTTGTGCTTTCCAGCAGGAGTTGTGAGTCACCTTCCCTGTGCTGTACGTAACTCAGCCCAGTACCTGATACCTGAAGGTAGTGCAAAAACACCTGTCCTCATTCACTCAGATGCTTACTCAACGACCAGGCTGGGGTTTCTTGAGAAGTGGTCCATAGAGGCAGAGGGTACCTGGAAACCACTGCTGCGAGTCCTGGATGTTGTTCTGGGGGAGCCATGGGTGCCTCCCCTCCTGCTGTAGTGGTCCAACCAGGCAGTGCATGCTTGGAGCTGCAAACCTGACTGCTAACACCTATCACCCATCCATGACAGCCACACCACCGAGCAGGACAGCAGGGAGTGGCATGTGCAACACCAGGGCATGCAGTTCATCCAGGCATCCTGGGACACAGCTGATGCCTGTCCCTTAGCCTCTTGATACTGAAGCTCAGTGAAGAGAAGGATTCCATGCAAATGAAGGCTAGTGTCATGGAAGAATGAGTACTTTTAATTAAAGGAAGGCACCTGCAGACCCAGCCAGGGGACCAGAGAACTAGAGTGAGTTGCAGTCATGCTCCTGTGCAGTGTGGCAGTGGCACTTCCTGGCCCTCCTGCTGCTGCACCTTCCACACAGATCCTTCTTCCAGGTTTTACTCCTCCTCGTTACTCCTCTCACCTTCAGTAGGCAGAGGGGGAGCAGAGGCAGCCTGCCCAGGACACATTAAAGGTGGGACCAGGACTTCCTGTTATGTGGGGGATCCCTGACATTGCAGCTTCTCAGTCAGTGAAGTTGAGACTCAGCCCAAGGTATAGATGGAAAAAGTGACAGGCCCCAGGTGACCAGGCAAGTAAGAGGTCTGCCAGGACAGCCACCATCAGTAAAGCCAAGGCTAAGGTCTAGGAAATGTGCACTGTTTCTTCATCATCATCATCATCATCATCATCATCACCATTCTCAAAGTTTGCAGAGTCCTTCACAAGTTCTATTTCTCCTCCTTTTGCTTCATCATCTTCTTGATCTTCAACTTCATCTTTATACCTAAAGTTTGCAGAACCCTGAACAAGTCCTATCTATTTCATCATTGTCATCAATGTAATCATAACTATGTCTGAAATTTTCCAGAGCCCTTTAACAGAATTGTGCCATGTGGTTCCTCCTGCCGTTTAACCCCACACAACCTTTGGATTTGCAGTGACTCTGGAGTCCTCTCTCACAGGTAAGGCAACAGGGACTCCAAGTGGGGTGATGCCCTTGCTCAGGCTCCACAGTAACAAGTCACAGGCATCTCCAAGACCATCCATTTGTAATCCAAGATCATGGGATGCTTTTCCTTATGGATCAGGGCAACAAGAACGGTGATGATGGTAACATTTTGGATAGCACCCAGCTTGGAGTTGGTGCTCACAAAGCAGTCATTGGAATGCCCCAGCACCCGCCTCTGTGGCCAGGGCCTCTGCATCCCCCTGGAGGGTGACTCTGGAGAGGTCAAGCATGGGTCACAGAAATAACCTGCTGGGCCCTAAAACCCAAAGTCCTGTGCAGAGACTCTCAATATCTGTCCTGCAAAGTGAGAGGGGAAAAGGTATTACAAGCGTCTTGACGGGGCCCACATTGTGACACAGTGCAGTAAGCTGTCACCTGTAAGGATAGTACCCCTAGATTTCATGATGTCAGCATCCCATGTTACAACACCAGTTCAAGTCCCGCACACTCCACTTCCTATCTCGCTCCCGGCTAATGTGTCTGAGAAAGCAGCAAAAAATGGCCCAAGTGTCTGGATCAGTGTCACCCATATATGAGAACTAAATGGAATTCTAGGCTCCTGGTTGTGACCTGGCACAGCCTTGTCCTTTGCAGCCTTTTGCGGAGTGAACAAGTGGATGGAAAGTAGGTTGATCTATCTATCTATCTATCTATCTATCTATCTATCTATCTATCTATTCCCTCTCTCTCCCACTTTGCCTTTCAAATAAATCAGTAAACATTAAAATTAGATGGAAAAGGAAGAGGGAGAAGAGAAAAGTTATGCTGAAGACTGGGACAAAGCAGATCTGGAATCTCTGTACCTATGTCAGTATTTGGAACCCAACATGGTCCTGGTTGGCTTTAAGCTCCTTGATTCAGGTTCATCTGCTCTTTGCAATCACTACAAACCAGGCACTCAACAAACTTGTGATTTACTAAGTGGAGGAACAACCCCTATTCTCCCACCTATTAGAATCAAAGTGGCTGTGGCAGGTTGAATGCTACCTCATCATGTCATTTTCCTTTGAGTCACCTGTAATGAAGAAAGCAAAATGACCTAAGCAGAATGGAACTTCCTTAGAGTCACCAAATGGCCCTACAGAGTGAAATGTGGCAGTGAACTTTGAGGTCCTGTTGGACTCCTCACTCCCAGGGGGCCAGTAACAAATATGTCCTTGCTATGCAGGCCAGTATGTTGCAAACCTCGCTCCGTTCAATGCTACCTGCAAATGTGTATGACAAGAATCATCAGCCCTACTTTATAGATGATAAAAACAGATGCAGAGAGGTCAGGTGGCTTGCCAAAGACCATTTGGTTTAAAAGTGGGACAGCTGAGGTATGTTCATCCCAGCTCAGTCTGTCTTCCTAGAAACTCATCCTGCTGTGCTGTCTCATAACTGCCAATCTGTAGCTGGTGGATGCTGAAGGCCCATCAGTGAAGGGGTATCCCCCTTCAGAAGTGGATAATGACTTCCCGGAGATTTCTGGACCCAGACATGCCAGGGAAGAGCCTTTGAATTTCTCAAAGTTGCTAAGTGCTCAGCACCACCGATGTTGGAGTCTGACACCAAAGCAAATGTTGGATGACAATGGTTAATGTCCGACTATCACCAGGATTCAGTGATAGCCCCATCCGTGATTCCTCTTCTCACATGGCCTGAAGCCAGGACAGGCTTATTTCTTTCTTCTCTCATCTACTTTTCCCTAACCTGCAGAGCAGGCTGTGGTAAATGAGTGTTGCAGGAGAAGCCTCATCCCCTCCGTTTCTAGTTGGGTTCTGGCAGTACTGGAATGGGGAGTGGCCCAGCAAGGAGACCTGCATGTTTAACACAATAACCCAATTGTGCAGGTTGTTCCAACCCAGCAGTGCTTAAGTGGTCACATGTTCCCTGGGCAGCAGGTGCTATAACCTTTGCCCAGACATTTGAGACCTTCAGTGGCAGGACTGAGTGCCAGGGAGGAGAAGGGTGGTTTTCTTCCACTGTCACTGCAATCTGGGGAGGGCCACTCCCTTAACCAAATTCCTATTCAGATTCTATTTTGTGGTTCCTAGGCTACTCAAAAAAAAAAAAAAAAAAGGTGAGAGGGGAATTGAACCAAGCAGTATCTTGAGGTTAAAAAAAAAATGGAGGAGGAGGGGAGGAGGCTACTGAATTTCTGCTTTTGTCACAAACTGCTAAGAAACAATGCAATGAGGGGCATGCACAGCTGAGCCTCCAACCCAGCTTGCATTGCTCCCTGCTGGGTGCCCAGTGCCAAGTGCCACACAACACAATGAGAACACAAGCACAAATATTTATTGAGGCGCTGCCCCAGGCACTGAGGATAGAGAAATGGACCAAACTGATAAGAAATCTCTGTCCTTATAAAACGTACCTTGTACTAGAGAAAGAGAGATTATAGATAAGGGGGTGAAAAGGGAGGAAGAAAAGAAAGGAAAAATAGGAAAGAAGGAATAAGATATCAGGTGAAGCAGAGAGATTAAGTGACAAGGATAAAAACTGGGATAGAGATGTTTGCAACAGGAAGATCAGAAAATTCACAAGAATGCAAAATCTGAGCCAAGACTAGAAGGTGAGGGAGTGAGCACCAGGTTACCCGGGGAGGGAGCAGTGACATGCAGGTCTACAGTGAGACCAAGCCTGGCTTGTTGGAAGCAAGCAGAGTCCAGCGGGACTGGAGCAGGATAAGAGGCAAAGTACAGAAGGACATATGTGGGAGGGAGGTGGCAGGGTGGGATACAGAGAGAATGTCCTGATTTAGTAGAACTTTGGAGGCCACTGTAAGAATTCTATCATTTTTTCCTGAATGAGTTAGGAGGCTACTAAATATGACTTAGAGTATATTAGAATTGTACATCTGATGAGTTATATATTATTCTATATACACACATGCTGCAATGCATCCACATATGTATCACACATGCTACTATATATGATTATATGGTAGATGCACATATAAATACATGATATACATATGAACTGCAAATGTATTAGTCATGGTAATAAGATATACAATAGCACTTAAGCATTCTAAAGCAATGTATAAGTCTAGCATGATTACAACCATGGATTTTTGAGGTGCTTTCACGCATAGCAGTTCACAACAGCCAGTGGAATGAGACAAAACAGGAAGACACCTGAATAAGCATTTAGCACAGCAGTTAAGACGCCACTTCAGGAACCTGCATCCCATTTTGGACTGCCTGGGAATCCTGCCTTCCCTTCCCAACCAGCCTCCTGCTAATATGCACTTCAGGAGGCAGCAGGTGAGCGTTTGAGTACTTAGCATTTACTATTCTTGTGGGAGACCTGGATCAAGGCTTCAGCCTTGCTCAGCTCCAACTGTCCTGGAAATTTGGAGAGTGAGTCAGGGATCACAATATCTCTCTCTGTCTCTCTGTCTCTCTGTCTCTCTCTCTCTCTCTCTCTCTCTCTCTCTCACACACACACACACACACACACACACACACACACAGCTGCTCCACTTCTGATCCAGTTTCCTGTTGGTGACCGGGAAAAGGCAGAAGAGAATGCCCAAGTATTTGGACCCCTGTCACCTTTGTAGCTGACTGGATGAAGCTCCTGGCTCCTGGCCTCAGCCTGGCCCAGCATGGCTGTTGCAACCATCTGGGAAGTGGACCAGCAGATGGAAGATCTCTCTGTGCATGTCTCTTTTCATCTTTGTAAGCCTTTCAAATAAATGCATAAATCTTCAGAAGAAAAGTGAATCATGACAGTATCACCTACCCCACTGCATCTTTGCCTTGTTCCATTCCCAGTTCTAAAGGAGTTATGGGAACAGACTCTCCTGACCCTGCCTGCTACTTGGTCTCCTCCTATCATTCACCACCCCGCAGCCAGGACACTGAATACATCTTCAACCCCATACTAAAACCCCTTCACTTTTAGTGTAAAGTCCAAATTCCTCCACATGCCTAGAAGGGATTTTGTGAACTCCCCCTGCAGCTGTCCCGGATCCAACTCTCAGGTATTGCTGCACACATACACTCTATTATTGCACATTATCCCTACTGGACTAAACTCAGTTCCCTAAATACGTCTGGCTTCTGCTGGCCTCTGGGCCTTCTTACTCAATACCTTCCTCCTGCCCTGTACCCCATTTTCACTCCTTCTTAATCTTACATTTGTTTGGTTGATTCCAACTCATCCCTCAACAATTCACATCTCCAGCTAAATTCATAGAAGGAGAAGGAGAGAGGAATGACTCTCTTGAAGAGAGGCATTCTTTCATCAGCACAATTGTTCTGATTCCATCACCCTCACATTTCATCATTTTAACCCTACCCACTGATGGGATGCAGACATCATATGCATTTACTTGTACTAAGGTTCAGAAACCTGGGAATCAGAGAGGGTGAGTTAACTTCCTAGGATCACGCAGTTTAGAGCAGAATTACATCGCAAATCTAGGTCTTCCACTTTGGAGCCCAGCATGCTTTCCATAATTCACAATCTTCCTGCTCAGGCAGGCAGAGCCTAAGTCCCAAACATGTGACTCCAATTTCCTTTTAAATTCTGAAGGAAAGATCTGTAGACTGAGCCCAATTACCTGGTTTGACCTGCAAATATGGCCTTGGACTTAGGGGGTCAAGGTGCACCTTCCCCATCCTCTCCCGTTACCTGCAGGCAGTCAAGGGCGCTCTCAATCTCAAGAGCATTTTCCAGCCTGGATGCTGGGTCACTGCCTGGCACATGCTTGGAATCCAGGATTGGGAAGCTCGCCTGGAATCCTCTCAGCCTTCAGTTCTTCAAGGGACATTCAAGAGCAGCAAAACCAGATAGGCCAGCTGGCAAGAAGCCTGTCCCCTCATGCCCACTCTCTGTTCTCACAGATTCCCCAGGAAATATTCACACAAGGAGTTCATTGCAGAACAACTCAGATAAGAAGAGACAGAGTGAGATACCCACGGGATTATATTATGTCATAGTTTGGGTTATAGTGGAGCAGTTCAATAACATAGGTTGGTGCTGTATGTTCTGACATGGAAAGATGGCTGAGACACTGCCAAGTGAATAAAGTAACTGGCAGAACCAAACTTACTCACAGTGAGCTCTTATTTATGCTAACACACACTCCTCAAAACAAAGGTCATAACTTCAATGGCAGCAGACAGAGAGGTATAAACATAAGTGGTCTGGAGGGATAAATATCCAGCAGATAACAAGGTTACCTGAGGCTAAGGGCTGGAAGAAAGGGTACATTAGTCATCACTACTTGAATTATTTATAATATAGTACCTGAATATGCAACATAAAATTAAATTAAACCAATGCAGGAAGAAAGTGAGACAAGGATCTGGCTTACCAATGAAGCCTGATTAATTCAGCTGGGTCAGACATTGCCCAGAGAAACTGAGCCCAGAGTCTTACTTAGCTCTGAAATCCACATTCACACTCCCCGCCCCCGGCCCCAGAATAGTGTCTTACATTGTTGACTCCACTTTCTGGAGGCCCAAGCCCCTGGCAGCAGGTGCATCATCTAAGAGGAGACTTCTTAGCAGAACTTGGCAATTGAAGTGATGAAGCACATTCTAGCTCATGATTATGGCATTTGTAGAATGGGGCCAAGCCCCAGCAAGAGCCCACTCAGAGATCAGAGTTGTATGGGAAGACGCAGCTGACAGATACGTGGGACACTTGTCCTCAGCATCTCTCTATCTCACTGCCACCTGTGGAATTCACAGTGCCTCCTGATGTTCCCAGGAAAGTGACAACACCACCCTACCCAGATCTTCAAGTCAGGCCTCTCTGACAGATTCTCAGATCCTGCCCTCTCTCCAACTGAGTCATCACAGTAGCATGCAAGGACCATGATGGTTAGTCTCACTTTTCAGACTTCAACTCAGAGAAGTTGGGCAACTGCCACCAGGTCACATAGCCAGAGCAGGAATGTGCCAGGCCTCCAGCCCTGGGAATCTGATTCCATGCTCTGCCTCTTAGCTCTCTACAGCACCTCTGCCCTTTGGATAACTGGGTGCCAGGACCCAGTGGAAAGCCCCTTCTCCCAGAACTCGCTCCACCACAGTGAATCAGAGGAAGTGATTTCTTCTTTTATTAATAGATCTGAGCAATGCTTTTCTTGTGTGAGTACCAAAACATTTATATGATTTCTTCTATCTTTTTAAAGATTTATGCTATTGTTTATTTAAAAGGCAAAGACATAAATTTTCCATCTTTTGGTTCATTCCACAAAAGGTTGCAACAGCGAGGGCTGAGCAAGACAGATCCAGGAGCCTGGAACTCTATCCAAGTCTCCCACATGGGGGGTGAATAAATAGTACTTAAGCCATCTGCTGCTTTCCCAGGCACACTAACAGGAAGCTAGATTGAAAGTGGAGCAACAGGGACTTACACTGGTGCTTCTATGGGATGCAGATGACAATGCCAGCCCCAGGGAGATGTGGCTTCTTTTGGGGGTCAGATGGGCTCCAAATCTATGAAGTGACCAGAGATGGGAATCAAGAGAACAGGGAGCATCAGGGCCACAGCATTGTTCATGAGGCCCAAAGGAGAGATCATGAAAGCACAAAAATGAATGCCGCCTCCCAGAAAAATGGTATGCCTAAAACAAGGAAAGTTTAAAAAAAAATAATAACACTTAGAAAAATGTACAAGGATGATTCACTTACCCTGCCACGAGTATTCCTGCCCTGCGTCTGTTTTGCAGATTTAGCAGGTGTTCAGGTAAGAAGAGCTTGGCCTTCCTGTACCCCAACCCTTGACTTCCTGTTCATTCATCAATCTCCTGGCCTCTCTCAGGACCTAAGGGCTAAGCTCTCCCCTCCACAGGTCTCAGGACACCCTGAGAGGGCCAATCTACTTCCAGTTTACTTCCTAGCAGATTCCAATAGCTTTTGGAGTTACAAGCGGTCTTTTCACATTTTTTTCTTTGGATGGGCCCCAGCATTGTAGCCTAGTGGCTAAAGTCCTCACCTTTCATGTGCCAGGATCCCATATAGACACCAGTTCATAGCCCAGTTGCTCCACTTCCATTCCAGCTCTCTGCTTGTGGCCTGGGAAAGCAGTTGAGGGTGGCCCTAAGCCTTGAGACCCTGCACCCCTGTGGAAGACCCAGAAGAGGCTCCTGGCTCCTGGCTTCAAATCAGCTCAACTCCAGCTGTTGCAACCACTTGGGGAGTGAACCAGCAGGTGGAATATCTTTCTGTCTCCCCTCCTCTCTGTAAATCTGTCTATCCAATAAAAATAAATAATAATTATTTTTTAAAGTTAGTGGAAAATGCTTACCCTGACAAAATTTATTATGGGTTTCAAATGCTCTCTGCATCCAGATAAATTTATCTTTGAATTCATCTTCTTGCGGACTTGTGGAAGTCCCTTCATATTGTGGTGGTCCGTATCCTCAAAATGCCCCACGGAACAATGGGAGCATCACTGATTCAGGAATTCAACGGGCCCGAGTTCAGAGCCTGGCGCTAGCACTCTGGGGGAGCAACACAGTCTCCAAATTCTGAGTCGCTGAGTGCCCCACCACCTAGAAGAGGGGTTCTAGGTCAGGAGCACCACAGCCGCTAGCACTGAAAAAATGGTAGCACAAGTGGACGTTGTCATTAGACAGAAATACCACTTAGCATTTCCCCAAGGGATACCCACTCCAGTACAGGGGTCCTGAGTGAGCCCTAAACCTCAGGAATGTACTCCCAGCTTGCAGCTAGGCAGCTGTTCTCTGACCTGCAGTACTATTGCGAAAGAGTGACCCAGCAAGGAACAATTCTGAAGCAAGCCTGGTCCTCCAAAGAAGTGGACCAAGTGCTGGAGATTTCTGTGCTTGGAATGTGCCAGAAGTCTCCTGGGGGCAAGCAGAAAAGGTTGGAGGAGGGGAACACAAAAGGCAGGTGAGATTCCCCTGAGTCTTCACTATCCCTCACCCCTCTTCCACACTACTGTCCCCAGGATCTTTTGTCCTTTCCAGAGAATCCTGCTGTTTCCAGAGGTTGGCAGGTGGGACCCACAGGCAGCGTGCCCTGTACTATGATTTGTAGCAACAGCAGGGAACTCTGTATCCCAAGGTCCCAGAGAACAAAGCCAAGCCAGAATCGATGCCAAGCCCTGGGCCTGGGCTTTTTCCCCTGGCACCTCCCCAAAAGCTGCTGTCAGGATGCAGCCCCCTCCGTTCCCTGACTCCCACTTCCCTCGGCTGGACCACAGGGACCTGGCCAAGCGAAGGACATTCCTGTCCAGTGAGCTACTCTCCTCTCCTGTGGCAGGAAAGTTTCCAGCCATAAGTATCTGACCTCATTCTGGGCACTCCCTGGGTTCCATAATTTTCCTTCCTGATGAGGCTGGGGCAAGCAAAATTCCCAACACTTAAAGCAAGACCTGGGTCACTAGGGCTTCAAATAAGCCACCTGCCAGCTGGATCACCTTACTCATGTTCCTTATCTTCCCTGGGACTCAGCTCTCTCATCTCCAGAATGAATTTAAAAGGGGTATAACTCGTTCTGTAACTTAATTTTTTTAAAAATAAAATTATTCCTAGAGAAAAGAAATTAAGGTGTGTTATCCTCTCTGTTCCTTGCTCCTACTCTTTCACTCCACCACCCTGCTTTCTGTCTCCCTAGAGAGGGTTTTTCCAACCCAGTTCAGCAAACACCCTGGGGTGGGGAGGTGGGGAGGTGAAGGTGAGGGCAGAGACCTGGGGAGGCCGCCATCAAGGTATGTGGGGTGGGTAGAGTCCAGGAGAGACGCATACCCATCTCCAACCTTACTCAACTGGACAAATGCCACAGGTGGCTTTTTCCAAATTGCCTTGCTCAGACGGTGGCCCCTCTCCTTTCACCTGCCAGGACCTGTGAGGTTTTGGGGGGGAGGGGCGGGGGGGGGGTTTTTTTTTTTTTTTTTTTTTTTTTCTATTTCTGTGTTTTGAAAGCCTGGGAGGGGGAGGGCGAGAGGGAGGAGGACAGGGAGTAATTAATGATTGATTCACAGGCACAGCCACCAGCAGGCCCGAGGGCAGGCTGTCAGCCATTTCTCTACCCCAAGCTCCTGACCCCACCTTGCCAAATGTGGAGATTGGAGAAATCCCATGTGGCTTTGGCAGGATGGGGCACGTCTATGAGGGGACAGGGCCAGGCAAAAACTGCCAGCACCCTGAACACTTCCCTGCCCTCTGCAAAATGGAGAAGTCGGCCGTAGCTGGAGCTCCGCTTGGGCCCAGCCTCCCTCTGCCCTTGGCTCTGCTCCCCTGGCTTCGATCCAGGGATATGAATCATTCCCCTCCCAGACATACCTGCCCCTGCCACCATAAGCACTGGCTTCTAGACCCTGTTCCTTTCCAAATGCTCACCTGATGGCACAGGCGGCTGTTGGAAAAACTCACCATACTTTCAGCACAGGATTAAAGGAACTGACCTCAACAACAAAATTTTAAAGGACTTTTAACTCTGCCCTCCTTGGACGCATTGCTCCTGCCTTTGTTGCCTGACAATAATTAACTTTCCCTTCGAGCTGTAGTTTTCAAAGGCCTTTCACATTGATCATTCTATTCATCTTTCCAAGAAAGCTAAGAGGTGGGTCTCACTCTCTCCGCCCTGCCCAGCCCAGCACCTGCACCACCAGGCTACAGAGAGAAAACAGAGGCTCAGAGAGAGGCCACAGTTCTACTGCTCACAGTCGCCTCCTGGAACATTCCCCTTCTGGCTCAGGGCAGAGGGTAGTTGCTTCACTGTGCAGGCCAGGGTGTCAGGGCAGGTGAGTAAGCAAGATTGGTGGGCATGGGGTTCATCCTCCCACCCCCAACCCCAGGTTAACATCTGCACAGTTTGTTTCTGAGCCTACACATCGAAATGGAAGAGAAGGGGTGACCCCATATTCCCTCTGCTAGAGCACAAGAGGGTGAGGGGGAGAGACCCATGGACCAGATCTGGTGCAATTGAAGGGGCCCAATGGCCTGGGCCAGCAGGTGGTAGAATTCCACCTGCTCAGTCAGGTATCCACCCAGGAATCAGTTGAAACTGAGCTGTTTATAAAAACCCCTTAAACCATCCTTCTCTCCAATTCTAACCAGCTGGATAATCAACTCACCCTAGTGTGCCAAGCAAGTTCTAGGTTTATCCCTGAGAAGCTCTAAGTGCCAGCACCCACAGCAGCATTTTAGCAAGTTAGAACCATTGATTGCCCTACCTGCCTTCCTCTGGCTCAGTGAGTTTCAGCTGAAATTCGGAAATACAGACCATCATTTGAAGTCCCAACAAGTTCAACACAGCGTCAAAAAGACATGGACTATGATACAGACTCAGAAAGTTACTGCGATTGGGCAGTTCCTTGTTGGAATATTTAAACCTAAAGAATATTTATTTCCACAAAGATTCAGGTGGTGGCTAGAATGCTCAATTATCTAAAAACAAGCCCAACTCGCTTGCTTCTCACCTTTGTGTGTGTGGTGTGTGTATTCTTAACATCGGCAACAAATAAAATTTCCTGGGAAAAATACTGAGACTTTAGGAGGGAAAAAAAAGGAAAGAACATTGCGATTGTCTTTTAACAGCAAGGTGTCAGTTGAAAAACATTGCATTGAAAGCCTCAGAAACATCTGGTCAGAAGACATAGAGAAGAGGGTGGCAGGGTTATGAAAATTGAGAACTAAATGGCCAACAAACTGAGACTCTCTTGGTCATGATGCAAAGTGATTTTGAAATTTCAAATAATGTCAAAGAAATTTAGAGAATTATAGGCTTCACTGGGACAAAGGAATTTTTTAAAACCTAGAGAACAACCATGATGAAAGTCCATGATGTGTGTGTGTGTGTGTGTGTGTGTGTGTGTATGCACATATGTTTCAAAGCAATCATCCCACAAGAGGCTGGTGCCCAAGAGACAGGGTTGGACTACTGGTTAATGGCATAGGTCTTGGCCTTGGTCTCAAGAAATCAAAAAGCATTAAAGAACCCAAGTCTGATCTTGAACTGTAATCAGAAATCAGGCCCAGTCCATGAGGACCAGAGGCCACAGGCTTTTGTTTATCTGCATGGCAGGGTTCACAGTGTTCTTACCTTATTGGCTCTAGATGGTCTTCTCTGCACAGTCTCCTCCTGGTCATCTGTTATGTCACCTGCAGTGTGGACAAGGAGAGGGAGCCGAGGCTGTGAGCATGTTTGTCCTTGAGAAGCAGGCTTGCATAGGTGCATATTAAGTTTTCATATGAAAATCAGTCCTTAAACAATCAGCTCACAGGTGAAAATGTTTTCAGAACTTAACTATCTTTTTCCCCTTTGAAACCTTCTGCCCACCAAATGAGGAAATAGCGAGACTGATTGGTTTGGGGGTAGGGTGGTGAAAGAGTGTTGGCAGGAATGGGTGCATGGACCAAGTGTGGAGATGATTGGTCCCCTAGCTGAGGTCACAACTTTGAAGAAGCCTCCAGCACAAGAAAGCGCCCACTGTTTTAGTTCTTAGCCCACTGCAATGTGGAGGATTCATGTAGGGAAATGCACTGGGTTTACCAAACGTTTCTTTTTCTTAAGTAGAGAGATGATTGAAGAAAGCTAAACAGGAAGAGGTAGTGAATTAACCAAAGTAATGAACTTGCTTAACGAAGAAAAGCTGCATGTGTTTTTAAACTCACACAAGCACACACACACACATCCTCCAAACCATCCCAGGTTCCTCTATCCCCCTTCATTCACTTGCACTTTAGCCTCTGCACCCCAGCACAGCCCTTCCAGGCAGCTCAGCCACGCCAGTGGTCCTTCAGTTGCAATCCTGAGCCCAGAGGTCCAACCTGAGATGGGTTGGGCAGTGCCAAGACCTTCCCTGCACGTGCCCCCAAGGCATTCGCTCACACGCATCTACACAAACGCTTCCCCTGTATTCTAATTCCTACAGTTGAATAGAGCAGAGTGATGAAGAAGGACGAGGCAGTTTTTGCCACCCCTCAGGATCTCTTACCCCCCTTCCAAGGGAACCCCCTCCTTATGCACATGGAGGCTTCCACCTGGCCCAGGCTGTGGGTTCCCACAGGCTAAGGCAGAGGTCCACACAGGCCTGTCCTTGGCTAAAGTTCTTGCCTTCACTGCCATTTCTGTGAACTTGCCCCCCAAGTTTCAAATTCTCCAGGCGCAAGAAATGGGGCAGATGGGCTTGGGACAGGGCTGTGATATCGTTTTACTTTCACTTAATGATGCCAGGGTGTGGCTCTTGTCCTGTGTGCAACCCCTGAGGAATCACAGAGGATTCTGCCCAGCCAGGGCTTCTCACCAGTCAGGGAGGAGGCCCTGGAGCAGTCTAGCTGCCAGGCTGTGAACCAGGCATGAAAGCCACAATTCCCTCCTGGAAGAGGAGGGGCCCCAGGTGGCAGAGCTGGGAGGAGATGGAGGACTCAGGGTGTCAGGACAGGGCCATGTGTCTCACTCTGGTGGCCCTCAACCGCCCAAGGGACCCAGAGAACAGGCCCAGAGGCGTCCATCCACTCCCCGAATATTTGCAGGCCCGCCTGACTGAGGGCTCAGCTGCCTCCTCTCTCGCCTCCGCTGGCAACAGCAGCTCCAGCGAATGTTTCTAACTCCTGAGTCCACTCAGCCATGTCCCCCTTGCAAAAACCTCCCCTTCCCGCACCCCCCTGCACCCAACCAGCCAATCCGCGGCCTGCAAGCCTCGCCAGACCCATCTCCCAGGGCTTCGGCGGGATAAAACCGGTCAGCGATGCCGGGTGGATGGGAACAAACTTCCGAACGACAGGAGACCAGACACCCTCGCGGGCAGAACCCAGGCACTCAAGGCCTGTACTGGCCAGCCAGGTACACTGACCAGGGGTGAGCAGGAAGCTGACTGGGAGATGGGGAAGGGATAGGAGAGAGAAGAGGGTCCCCAGGAAACACAACAGCCTACCCCTTTCCAAGTCATACGGGTTAACCACAACAGACAGCGCACAGGAAGAGGGCACCCCGGCTGGAGCTGGGGCTTCCCAGGAGCACGCCCCCTCCCAATCCCAGTTAGGCCAGCCTGAGATTGGCCTAACTAACTCCTGGCCCTCAAAGAAAGTCTGAGGGATTGGGCCTTGGGAGGGGGCGAGGGGCGTCTAAGGTCACAACAAAGCTTAGCATCTCATACCCTTCCCCTGGGTCTATGCAGGGCAGCGGCGTGGCGACAGCCCCGGCCGGGACCTGCGCAAGGAAGTCCCGAGCCCTCTGAGGGCTGCGAGCGACTGCCTGGCGATGCCTCACAACTCCATCAGATCCGGTAAGACGCTGTGGGGCTGGGACCCCAGAACCCCCGCGCCGCCTTGCGTCTTGCGCGCGCTCTGGTCGCTGGGGCTCGGGAAGCTGACGCTGGGGGCGAGAGGGACCCACCTACGTGGGGACGCAGCTCGGGGCGCCTACGGCCTGGTTCTTGCCCGGGGCCGCCTTGCTGTTATCGGGCCCTGGGAACCCCCTTGGTGCGGCTGAGCGCTTCGCCCCAGGCCTTGGTTTGTGCCGACCACACGGAGCGGTGAGGGGGGATCTGTGGGGGTTATGGGGTGGAGGGTAAGGGTCCTTTGCAGCCCACAATTGTGGTAAAAGGCCTTTTAGCGTGGATACTCCGCGCGCTCTCACACCCTGGGCCTGGCTGGTGCAGGACTCTCGAGTCCCGGACCTCCAAGCCCTGGTCCACACGGGTGCGCGCAGTCCTTTTCGGGGACTGTGAGGCGGGACCGTGAGCGCCCCCCATCTCTCCAGGGAGCTCAAGGACCCGGGCCTGGAAGTCAAGAGCTCACTGGGATGCTCCCGGACCCCTGGTTTCTCGGCTCAGGAGAGCCGCGCACGGGGCGTCCGGCTGCCGAGGACCAAGCTGTCCGCAAAGCGGAAGCCCCTCCCCACCTGCGCTCAAGGCCCTGGACCTCCCCAAGTGCTCCAGAGCTGGGGCCCATGGTGCCTGCTCTCCCTCTCCCAGCACGGCCTTGCCCGAACCGAGTCTGTGTCGTGAAGGAGCCCCGGGGTCGCGAGCGGGTCGGCGCGGTGGTCGCGGCTACCCCTGCTCGCGGCCAATGCGGACAAGCGGGCGGGGACGCGGCACGGCCCTCGGTGATGGATGGAGCCGGACCCGCCGCGGGAAAGGCGATTTATGGGGCCAGGGCGCATCGCGATCGATTTGGACCGGTCAAGTGAGAGGAAATCAATATTTCAGATGAATTCCCAGCGAATATGAAGTCCCGCTCGGCAAACGGGACATTTGTTATAATAAGGAGGGTCGGTTGGGGCGCGGAACGCCACTGAGATCTCTATTTAGGAAAGCGCGCCTAGGGCCGGGATGTGCCGCTCAATCTCGGTTCCCGAGGCCGGGACCCGGTAAGGAGGGGCGTAAGCAACTCCCAAGAGCGCAGCAAGGATCTGGATCCCGGTTCTCTCCAGAGCGGCAGACCTAGTCTGCAGTGTGCGCTCTGCCTGGCCCCCAAGCTCGCCTCCCGGAACCGCGCCGCTAGTGTGACGGAGGAAACCCACCACTCCGAGGCCTTTTGCCCGGCACAGAAGGGCTTGCGAGCCCACAGACCGAGACGAGATGTCTGGCACCCTCGCCCCCGGGAGCCACGCGCACTCTGGCCGCCCTCTGAGGCCAGTTTTCGCCCCTTTAGAATTTAGCCGAAGCAGGCTTCGGTTGTAGACGTCGCTCGGGCCTCCGAATCAGTGCCGCCCTCTTGGCTGAGCACACGCAGCTCCAAGTGTGGGCTTCCACCTCGGGCCAGTCCTGGCCACTTAAACTCGACTCAGGGGTTCCGGCTGCCCCCGACCTTCCCCTGACCTTTGGCGCGGAGCTGGCAGGGACCTCGAATTTACCCGGCCTGCAAGCCTCTTTTCCCTCTGTCGGCGCCGGCTGCACAATTAAGACCGTTTCGCGGTCCCTCGGACCGACACGTTATTATTTCTGTTGTTGGTGTTACTTACTTTCATTCTAGAAGCACTTATTACGATAAATGGAAATTTATAAAAGAAAGGAAAGGAGAACACAATTGATGTTTATTATTAATCTGCAGTGCTCCCAAATGCTGAAAAGCCTCTTCCCCATTAGCTCAGAGGCAAACCGTCTTCGGGGCTGGGGAGGGAGCGGCCCGCCTCGACCTTGCCAGGTAATTTTCCGTCTGGGAGAGCCGGAGGGGATGCTGCTACCCTTTTCCCCCCAAAACAAAGAAAACAAGCTAGGAGTCTGAGTGCGTCAGACCTCCTCCTTGAGTTTAATTAGACGCTAAGAAAACGCCAAGAAAACAAAGTCTGAAACCCAGCTCAAATCGTTCTGTGCTGTGCCATTTCTTGTAATACTACCTCAGCGGTCATCCTAACTTTCCGAGTCTTCTAGCACTACTGCTGGGTTCAGAATAAAACCCAGAAACCCCTTCCTTTGGTTTTTACAAGCCCATTTTTTGCTATATTTTTAGGGTTCCCCCTCCCTCCAGACATCCCTATTGCCAGGTCCTGCTGTGCTCCGAGAACTCCATAGGTGTTTTCTCGGGAGCAGAACTCGAGGCGCCCGTGGCCGCCCGCTCGGCTTTTCGCGGGAGCGAGGCCTAACTTGGCGCACCCTTTGCCGGCACCTCAGGCGATGGGAGAAAGTTTGCGGCCGTGCTTTCTCCGGCTGGCTGCGCGAGCCGGGCTCCTCCGCCGCCGCACTGGCTTGACAGAAAGCGCTGCGCCTTTATACAGCCTTATTCCGCCAAGAAAATTTGGGAGCGAATGATTCTGAAGCGCGCAAGTTAGCCATCGATTTGCACCGTGAAATCCGCTGGCATTTTTTGTTGCATCAGGGAATCCTAAAAAAAAAAAAAAAAAAAAAACTTTATGTAAGAAAAATGCTCAGAGGTGCCCGAGACAAAATCCGAGTCACATAAATTTGGTAAATACTCCCGGAGCGGTGAGGAAGAGAGTTCAGCAAAAGTGCGCGGCTCGTCCTGCACGACGCTGCTCGAACCAGCACTCTCCAGCTGATCTGTAAAACAAGTCATTCACGTGGCCAAGCAAGATCCAGAATTAAGATGCCACTTACCTCCCCGACAGAGTTCAAGCCCGGTTCGGTTCCCTCCTCTCGATTTTAGAATAGAGGACTGACTAGATGAGAAAGTAAATGCATTTGAGAAGGGTCCGGGTTTTTTGTTGTTTTGTTTTGTTTTGCTTTTTGGTTTTTTTTTTTTGTGTGTGTGTGTGTGTGTGTGTGCCCCAGGTGCCTGGTCTGGGTTGAAATAAAGTCTTGGAGGGAGAGAAAAGTGTTGAGGAACATGAAGAGGTGTTGGGGGTCCGTCTGTTCATCCCTGTCTTAGGCTACACTCCTCCTAACCCTCCTCAATGCAAGATAATTAGGAGATAATTTAGCTACCTTGTGAATTAGTTTTAAGATAAGTATCTTTTCAAGCTTTGTCACTTTAATTGCCTCCCTGATTGATAAGAAGTAATTATTTCTAATTGACACTTTTTTTGATGTCCATTGGAAGCTTGTGTGGAACTTGGAGAGGGGCTGGATGTGAAAAGACAGTTAATTAATTTTATCCATCTACACCCAAAAGGACTCTGCCTAATTTTGCTGAAAAGGACAATGGAAGTAAAGGAAGCGAAAACAAAAATCAATCTCATAGAACTTTAATTACTGAAAAGACAATTTTGCTTCAAAGAGAGCACCTACAGATATCTTGTGTCAGAACATTCTCATTATGACCCCCGTCTGTAATTTTGTTGGAGTGCCTGTTTGGTGGGTACGTGCTTCTCCTGGGCATACGCATAGCCTGGTAGATGCTGAAAAACGTCATTGAGGAGGTTCTCCGCTTTGTGATTAGTTTTCGTAAAAAGTAACTCAATAGAATTCGGTATGTGCAGAATAAATGAAATTATTTTTGCGAGAGCTAACCATCAGGAAGATGGACTAGCAGCTATCCTTGTTCTGTAATTATTGATGGAGCTGGGTATAAAGGTGAAACCCGACTCACAGTGACATGCCTTTTTGTACCTCAACCTTGGAGTCAACAGTTTAATCATTCACACCCTGCAAAACATTTTACTGCGAGGGAGAAGCAAGGGAAAGAATAAAGGGAAAAAGACATCCAAAGGAGGGGGGGAGGAGTGCAGACAGAGGGAGGCGAGTAGAGGTGATCAAAGGAAAGTAGTTCAGAGAGGAAGGTGGGCAGAGGCATGGAAGCTTTGCCATTCAATACGTGAACATCATAGAAATTTCCAACATTTCTTTTGAACACAAAATCTCTACTAGAGCCTCCCTCCCAAACCCCCTAACCACCACCTCAAAACTTCTGCTTTCTTTGCATACAAAAAGGTAGCACTTAGGGGACCCAGTTAATCATGATCTTGAATATCTAGGTGCAGAGTTCTGACTTTGAGGTCCATGAAAAGGAAGCAAAATAATTGGGCTCTGGAACCTTTTGGGATTCAAACTCCATGTGATTGTCATTTCTAGTTGCATACGCACCATCTTTGCTTAGGTAAACGTGTGGCTTACTGGCATACAAAAACGTTTCCTACCGAAGAGTACACTACACACGCACACACACTCACACCTGTTTGGAATGAGAGGACCGCAATCACACAGAATGCACTCCTCTCAGGTTAATTTCAGCTAGGGCTTTTTCCTTTCAATCATTTGTGTAAAAATCGTGTCTGCTTTTAATGCTGTTTCTCTCAGATTATGTGGAGTTGCAAGAATGAGGAAACGTTTTAAATGAAAAGAAATGTAAGACGTACAAACAGCAGATAATATCGCATACCAACCTCACTATTAGTGAAACTGAAAAAAATATATAAATAATGCAAAAAAAAAAATCAGCAAGGGAGAGTTTAGTAATGGAAAATTCCCCTGCAATTAAATGAAACAGTAATTTAGTGGAGATATGCCTGAATGAATTAGCATTTATTAATTGGTTTTCATAAAAACAATTTGTGTGTGTGCATGCGCGCATTGGAAAGCGATGGGTTTAAAGGATGGAGTTTCCATAGGAAATGTTCCTCAAACATTCGTATCGAATCATGCATTATCACATTCTATTTTGCGAAAAATTCCTGATGTACTCCCTGCCAAGTTTTGCCTGCACAGAGGAAACCTTGGAGGCAGGAGGCATGAGGTAGGAGTCCCCTCTAGATGGGAAAGAATGGAGAGAGATCCGCCTTTTATTGGCACATCATCTGCAGGTGTGAAGACAGTGAGGGACTTGCTGCAGACTCGGTTCTGGCTTAGGACCCTCCAGAGCACTCCCGGGGAGAGAAGAACCACCTAGGGGAGATGGCACCCTCACAGAGGCAGAGGAGGCCTGTTTTGTGACATATTCTGGCCAGTCCCAGCAGAAGCTGCTGCTTGTCATCCCACTGAGACACTTGCCAGGGTTTACTGGCGCATGCCCGTGTTTACTTTCTATTGCCACAGTTGGTCCGTCTTGAGCTCTAAGCACTTTTTAAATAAACATTTTTTCAAAGATTTATTTATTTTCATTGCAATGGCAGATTTATGGAGAAAATAAGAGACAAAGAGAGATCCTCCATCTACTGGTTCATTCCCCCAAATGGTCATAACAGCCAGAGATGAGCTCACCTGAAGCCAAGTGTCAGGAACTTTTTCTAGGTCTCCCGTGCTGGTGCAGGGTCTCAAAGACTTGGACCACTCTCCACTGCTTTTCCAGGCTACAAGCGGGGAACTGGATGGGAAGTGGTGCAGCCAGGTCATGAACAGGTGTCCATATAGGATCCCTGTACGTGGCAGTGGAAGATTAGCCATTTGAGCCATTACACCTATCCCAGCTTTAAGCATCTTAAAGCTGCTCTATTTATGAGTCTGAGAAGTGCCCAAATTCTCGGCTGAGCTGGGAAGCTTTGAGTTCTGTGGCTCTGTGTACACGAAGAGTCCAAAGATAAAGAAAATTAATTTTGCCTAAGGAGAGGGGGAATAATTTCAAAAGGGGAGAGGCAGAGAAATGTGCGCTGGTGCTTCTTGCTGTGGGTTTAGTTGAGAAGTGGAAGAAGTCGGAGGCAACAGCCACCATTGACCCCTGCTTCCTTCAGTAGTAGAGCTTGGAGGTTGTGGTGGCGGTGATGAAACCCTCTGAAAGGGATTACACCCCCACACTCAGAGTGTGAACCTTTGAGAGGGGTTTTTTGGGTTCAGACTGGCCCAGATTCTTTTGGGGAGGAAGCCTGGAAACAGCTGCATAGAGAGTTCTTCCAACAAGTGTCCTGGGGCTAGACAGTTCTCTTGTGAAGGAACCCGGAACATCCATCCCCCGTTCTCCCCTGCCAGTTCCTGTCTGTGTAGCCCACAGTCCATGAGCAACCCCTCATTCTGTACCTGCAGTCATAGCACCTTAGATAGTTGGAGCTGGCAAGCCCCTCCAGACCCCTCTGGCAGCCACACGGTGACATGATGAGCAAACACCTTTTTTCAACTACAAGCCTGAAACATCTTCATGGGAAGATTTCTGTTTTAGACTCAGGATTCATGTTACTGAATTGCATCTTTTCCTTGGCTGAGGGTTCTTCCCCAGTAATGGGTCAGAAATGAGGCAGAAATTCCATCTCTTTTCCAAGGTATGTCCAAGACCAGGGCATGAGAAGTTAAGGGCTCTCCCATCCCTACGACCTTGGATCCTGTTTCTGCGATGATTCTGCAGGATTTCCCCTACCTATAATTTCAGATACCATCTAAGATGCCCAGCTGCTAAGGGAAGGGGCATGGGTCATCACAGCCTCTTCTGCTTTGCCAATGCCACTTTTTTTTAATCCAAAGAAACAGAACTGATGCCCAAGAGCTGAGTACACCTTGGCACTTGGTGAGCTTCCACAGTAGCAGCTGCAGTCCTAGTCTATCTTGAGAACAGCTGTGGAGAGTGAGGTTGTACTGACAGCCAGCACTGCCATCAGCACATTGTTTCCAATGGCTCTGCCAGGCAGGTGTTGCTGCTGACATTCTCACTTTTTTAAAGATTTATTTATTTTTGTATTGCAAAGTCAGAGACACAGAGAGGAGAAGAGACAGAGAGAAAGATCTTCCGTCCGATGATTCACTCCCCAAGTGACTGCAATGGCTGGTGCTGTGCCGATCCAAAGCCAGGAGCCAGGAACTCTTCCAGGTCTTCCACACAGGTGCACAGTCCCAAGGCTTTGGGCTATCCTTCACTGCTTTCCCAGGCCACAAGCAGGGAGCTGGATGGGAAGTGGAGCCGTCAGGATTAGAACCAGCGCTCATATGGGATCCTGGCGTCAAGAACTTTAGGTGCTAGGCCACCACGCTGGGCCCGCTGCTGACATTCTTAAAGAAAAGGAAAGTGATATACAGAGAGGTTGGTCTGACTCTAGTTCCTTTTCCACTGGCCTTACACAAGTCCCAGCTCATCAGAACTGCCCCCAGCAGGAGACAGAGGGGCAGGCAATGCCTGCAACCCCAGTGGAAACTCCAGTTAAAACACTTGGCAGAAGGTGCAAAAGCCAAGAGCAACAGTCACCTTCACTCTGTCAGCTTGTCAGTGACCCCCAGAGCTACAACAATTCATTAAAATAACAACAATATGTGTAGTTCTCCATCTTTCCATTTTTAAAGATTTATTTATTTACTTATATGAAACAGGCAGTTACAAAATGGGGGAGAGACAGAGCTCTTTTCATCTGCTGTTCCAAATGATCGCAAGATGGGCCAGGCTGATGCTAGATCAGTTCTCCCAGGTGGCCGGCAGGGACCCAAGTATTTGAGCCATCTTCCACTGCCAGCCCAGGAGTATTAGCAGGGAACTGAATTGGAAGCGGGAGTGAAACAGGCATTCATATGGGAAGTAGGTGTTGCAAATGGCAGTTTAACCTGATGCACCACAACGCTGTCCCAGTCTGTGAAGCAGGGAAAGTGGTCTCTGTCTGGGGGGCCTCCCTTGGGAACTGCAATGAGGAAAAAAAGAGATGACCAGGCAAAATAGAGGAAGGGAACTTGTTTACCTCAGTCCCTTCCAGGGCTACCACATTCAGCTTAGTAAGTTGCAGACCCATGGGAAACTCGCTTCCCTCCCTTGGGATCTCTGTCTTCCTGCCTGGAACTGCCTGGGAGATGGATGACTCAGCGAATGCTGTAGTAGGAATGACCTCCCACTTACACTGTCAGCACCAGGAGCTCTGATCCCTAGGGGACAGGTGCAGTGGAGGTGCAGGACGTCACTCCCCTTACTTAGGCTGGTACCCTCTGCCACTTCCTTGGCATGTCTCCCACCCTTAGGCTCATGAACAAGAGCACCTACTTCCCAGAAGCTGCCTTGGAAGTTTAGTTTGTAACATTAGCTTGATTTAACAACAGCAAAAGTGTTCATTTCTCTGAGAGTGAGCTCCCATCTACTGTCTTAGTCTCCAGATGCCTGCCACAGCCTGGGCAGGGTGGGACCAGAGCAAGGGATTCAATCCAGATCTCCCACACTGGCCTCCAGAGTGGAGCTAGGCATAGAATCCAAGCACTCAGATAGGAAATGCAGGGCCCAGCAGTCATCTTAATGGCCAGGCCAATTTCTAGACCCAAGAGGTTTCAGTTAAACATTTTTATTTTCTCACATGGAACATAGCTACTCAGCTCCCAGGCTTAGCTGCATTTCTCACATGTAAACTCATGTTGGATCAAAAAAAAGCAAGAGGGAGACTGAGAAAGAAAAGGAATTTCTTTTCTGTCTTCTTTCACTCTTTTCTTTTCTGCCCTCATTGGTTTTGTCTTTTTTTTTTTTTTTTCCCTTGTTTTCCTAAACGGCCTTGCAGTGACCTGGGTGGTTAGTGCTAATTAGTCTGCTGGGACATATTGTCGCTGTCAGGCCAAGCACAGCAGAAAAGTTCGGGAGCTGGTGGGGTGACACATCTAAGAGAGAAATGGCTTAATCGGCTGTCATCATGGTGACTGTGTTTGTACACAGCCAAGGCCCTTAGTGTGCATTGCATTTTGGAATCTTCGGTATCTTCAGGAGAGAGTTGGGATAAACTCAAGGGCTGTGAAATGTCAAGAGGTCCAGCAGCTTCTGATGCCTCTGCAAGGCCAGGGCTGTGTGGAGACCTCCTCCCTACAGAGTCCCCCTACACCTCCACACCCCTGGCTTTGTAGGCTGCAGAAGAGGACTCAGCCCTGTAGGTGCTGCCCCCAATCCATTCTTTTCTGTGTGCTCCCTGTGTGGTCTTAGGCAAATCAGTTATTTTCCTGCACTTGACTCTGCTCCCCTCTATCAAATGCAGGGCTTCCGAAAAGTCGTGTAAGTAAAAGTAATGTCCTTGCTAGGATACGATGGCCACTGGAGAGCTTCTCCTCGGCTCCAGCCAGTAGTTGAGCAGGGAGGAGGGTCTCCAGGACACACTCCCCCATGTTTCCCTGTCTTAGTATTTCCTGTGAAACTTGTCATGAGTGACTTGAAATCCAGTGCTGAAATTTTTGTTCCCTTTGAAGTTTAGGACAGATCTTTTAATATTCCATAAGGACAAAATCATAGGCCTATCACACAACAGTGCTGAAGTTAATGAAGACTCAGGACAAGTGCTAACTAGACCGCTAAGGTCGTTGTCAGCATTACGGCAGCCAATCTGGTGACCGGGAAACCCAGAGGAGAAGCACTAGGATTTGGATCAAATGAGTTGTCTCTAGACTTCACATCAGAATCCAGAACATTCCAGGAGCTTAGCAAAACTGATCTTAGAGCTAAAATGAGTTCCAATGGGTACATGCAGCAAAGGCCCACAGAGAGGCTTGTCTTGGGTTACTTTTTTTTTTAGATTTATTTTTATTAGAAAATTAGTTACACAGAGAATCTTCCATCTGACGATTCACTCCCCAAACAGCCACAACAGCTGGAGCTGTGCAGATCTGAAGCCAGGAGACCACATCCTCTTGCAGATCTCCTGTCCTCGACTGCTTTCTCAGGCCACGAGCTGGGTGCTGGATGGGAAGCAGGGCCACTGGGATTACAACAGGCATCCATACAGAATCCTGGTGCCTACAAGGTGAAGACTCCAGCTGCCAGGCCCGGTTACTTGTTTTTAAGTGACACCAAACCAGAGAGCTCTCGCTTCTCTGATGTGAGCTCTGTCCTGCCCTTATGCTAAAATGCTAAGGCTAGTACTTGAACAGTATTCAAGGGGAGGGTGGAATAAGGTGTCCTCCTGACATTTCCCGAGGCCCAAGTGGTACAGAGCCTCTGTCCGTGACCCTGAGTAGGAACAAAGAAAGGAGTATGGGATTGAGAAAGAGTGGGGCAGGTGTCAGGGCCAGAGAGGCACTGGAGTCAGGCTAGTGAGCAGTTGGCATCTGAGGGCCAGTGGCTTCACTGGATTGAGGGAGGTCTCAACGTGTAGCACAGTGGCAGCCATGGTGGCATCCGTGCCCGGGGTAGATGGTATTAATGACTAGGCTTCTGAGGAGCACCTCTTTGGGGCAGGAAACCTGCACCCAAGAAGAGAGATTTACAGAATTGCAGGGCAAGGATAATCAAATGAAAGAGCTCAGGACTGAGTAGTAAAATCCCCATGGATAAGAGTACCAGAGGTCAATGATCTTGAACAGCAACCACAGCACAACTAGATGGTTGACAGTCCAGTTCAATTGGCTTTCTGGAGTCTGACCTAAAGTGCCAATTGTCCCAGAGTTGTGTAGCATCAGCCGGCTCCCTGGTGGCCTGCACGGAGGCTCCACCCCAGGATAGTCAATCAGCTTCTGGAAAAAGGGGACAGAGATACAGGTGCATGCTACCATGCAGCCATGGCCACTTCTGCTAAATAAGAATGCTTGCTGGGTACCTGGAAGATTCAAACCCTGTGCTCTCATAGATTTGTAATCTCTTTTGGACCTGCCATACTTTGTGCCTCCTAAGATCTGGCTGGTGACCCTGCTGTGGCCTAAGACTCTCCTTTCCTGAGGGCCTGCCTGTGCTGTGCTGGCTGGAAGGGGTCCATAGCCTGGGGAGAGGTGAGGTGCAGGAGTGCATTGTGGCCCTGCCCACACTGCTGTTCCTGGAAGGCACTCTTTGTACTGGGCAGTGTAGATAGCATTGTCCACAGCCTTCTTTTGTTTGTAGACTGGTGTGCCTGTGTTCACCCATCTGCCCCAAGCAGGGCTATCAGCTACTTGGGAGCCCTGGGGGCAGGTGCACAACTCTGTTGCCTCACAGGTTTTTGTCATATCAGATGGTCTGCCTGGATTCAGACTTGTTTAAGGCCCTGCAGGGGCTCACAAATGAGGCCCTATGATCACAGAACCCCCATCACAGAGCAGGGGCTTCTTCTTATAACCAGGGCTCTCCCCATGACCCTGTACTGCCTGCCAGAGCACAGCAAGGATAGACTAAAGCCTGACCCATGCTCAGGGACCTGTTCTGGGCCAGCAAGACCTTGGGGAAAAGGAAAAGAAAGGGCCTCCATCAGCTGCTGACAAAGACTGAGAAGTTCAGCGGGGGCTGCCCAGGTGCACAAACGTGTACAGAGCGCTCACACACTCCCACCCATGTACATGCACACATAATATACTCAGACAGAGACAGTCATACATACCGTCAGGTCTGAGATGGGGTGAGGTACACGGGCACTCAAAATGCAAAATTTAAGGAGGCGCTCCATCCCAGATCCATGCAGCAAGGGGACTGGCTTAGAAAACAAGTGCCTCCTTGGATTCCATAACTTGGTGCCTGACTATCCTCATGAGAGGTCCTCATATTTGATACACATGGGCCAGGCACATACTCAGTTATACAAACAGCAGTTACCACCACACAGGTTCACTATACAAAGATGATACTCACCCCGTGACACACATAAACATGTTAGGAATAACCTTTTATGACATACATGCCTGTGTAGTTGACTATCTCAGTGATAAAACAGACAGAGAGATATCTGCTCTTGGAGGTGACCCAAGAGACACAAGTGTGAAATGGCAGGTATACTCCATGGCTTCTGGTTGAATCCACAATTGTTAGGAAGGAAGGAATAGCAGATATTGTAGCAAAGTGGGGTCCAGCTTGTGTGGAGGAAACTGCTCTGTGTTGTGGGTCAGTGTAGGCAGGCGATCACTAACCTGTGATCTCCCTGTTCTTGCAGTCTGTGGTTTGAGGTCTGAGTACAGGAACATCAGTATGCAGCCACGTTCCCCTCCAGCTTCCCCAGATCCTCACTGAAATTATGGGACACAAGTTGTTGTGAGGACTAGCAGAGCCCTCCAGGTCTGTATTCTTGTTTCCAGGTGAGGCTTAGGGACAGTCATTTGCTGCATCTTGGTCCCCAGGGTGCTGAGTAGATCTTACCAGAGGGGAACAGAATTGCCAAGTGTAAGAGGGCAGTGGCAATAGGGCTCATCCATTCTAGAATCTGGCCTCCTGCTCCCCTGCAGCACTGAAGGCAAGTGGCAGAGGGCTGTCCCAGGACGCACCTCTGTTCAGAAGGTAAGAACATCCTAACATTTTGCCCTCACTCAGAATTCCATGCAGCTCTGCCCGCTAAAACCTTCAGTTCCAAAGCATGGGGCTCAGCCAGGGCTCAGTTCAAGCACAGGTTTGTTCACCAAAGCCCGAAGGTCAAAAGTGAAAATCAACAGCAGTTGCATAGGTGTCCAACACCTAGCCAATTGTAGCTTATGATTATTTATTATTATTATAGGCAATAATAATAATAATAATAATAATTTGTGTAACTTGCATAAATCAGTGATTCTCAAGCAGTGCTTCCCTGCAGGATGGGCAGAGGTGTGCTCATTGAAGTAATAAAATGCAACAACAGTGGTGGGACAAAGGACACTTGTGAGTAACACACCTTCAGGTTTAAGGCATATGTGGTTCTCAGTGGTCACCCCTTCAGGTGGTCTGTAAGATTTAGAGTCGTCTGATTTCACAACATGTGGTGATTTTCACTATGTCGAGCTTGCTGATTTTTGGTGCTCTTTGAGGAATGTGTGACCTTCCAGGTGCCGCATATGTGACAAGTGTCAGGACAGTTCATGTTGACATGAGTCTGGAATGGCCAGACATCCATGTTGTGGCTGTAGCCTCCCATGCTAGGTGATGAGTTGACATGTCTGTCTATCCTTTGATCAGAAGGCTCTCCTAGGATTCCTGTCATGGAGGATTTGTATTGTCACCATCCCAAGAAAGAGCCATCTTGTGTGTTGGTCACTTAACAAAGTCCAGGTGCTTTCTGGTAAGGCAAGGACATATACAGAAAATATGGGGTTCTGGGGCAGAGTCTGCCATTACTCAGGTTCCCTGTCATACATCTGGTACTTGAAAGATGTTCCTGCTGGAGATTCCCTCAATGACCTTATCATTGCTAAAGTTTCTATCCTAGCCACTGGGGCAGTCATGATTTCTTCTTTTATCTCCTCAAGTTGGCAGACTTCTTGATTCTTCTCTGGAATGTTTCTAGCCTAACCCTCCACTGTCCTCTCTCTTCTCTTCTATGGTTCCCACAATACTTTTGGTTCTGCCCTGCTTCTAAGAAGTTTCCCTTCACCCTGGGCCTTCAGCCCCCTGCTCTGCTCCCTCTGGTACCCAGAGGTGCCCCTCTCATGCAAATATCTCACCCTACTCCAGGCATGTTCAACTGCCTCCCAGTGCTTTGACGTGCACTCACGCAGTCATGCATCTCCTGGCCACGCAAGTCCTAAGTTTCCAGTCCAAATAATTTCCAAGAGCTTATGACTTGGCTATCAAGTTTAATAAATAAACATCAATAGAGCCATTCAGTGTGTCAGATATGGAGTCAGGTTTGGAGTGGAGGAATCCAAGGGATTGTGTCTCCACCTTCATGCTGACACTCTCAAAGGAGCAGGGAAAGCAAGCTAGACTTCAGGCATCAATGGAAGAAACAAAAGGTTTCTCCTAGGTTGCTCCTAGCTGGACGCTGAATGCTGAGCAAGTGGGGCAAAGAGGGGTGCCTATGGAAGTCTGGCAGGGCCAGGGCTCCACAAGGTGGCTCACAGGAGGGACCTGCATGGCCAGGGACGTGGAGTCCCAGGCATGTCCCTAAATGGAAAGTGATTGCAGGGCCTTGCTAAGGAGAAGCTAGGCTATGGTATCATTTCTAATCTGCCATCATGAAGTCTGAGTACAGTGCACTTATTTTTGTTTAGAAAAAATTATTAATTTGTTCGAAAGGCAATGTGACACAGAGAGAAGAGACATATAGAGATCTTCCATCTTCTGGTTCATTATCCTGATGGCCACAGAGGTCAAGGCTGGACCAGGAGCAAGGAACTCCATCCAGGTCTCTCACATGGGTGCAGGGACCCAAGCACTGGGGCCATCTTCTGATGCTTTCCCAGGTGCATTAATGGTGAGTTGGATTATAAGCACAACAAGCCAGGGTTCAAACCAGCACTCTGATATGGGATGCCTTTGTCATAAGCTGCGGCTTTACCTACTGTGCCAGAAACACCAGTTTCTCCGGTGCGTTTAATGTACATGCTTCAGGACACTTAATTTGTTTGTGTGTGAGACCCTCACACTCCTGTTGTTGGCAGTTTTCATATCCTTCTCAGCACTCTCCAGAGCTGCAAGCCGACCAACCCTCCCCTTAGTTCTGTAGGGATTTTATTGTGTGGAATAGCCATGGCAGAAATCTGTGATAGCTAGATTATTTGCATTATTAAAATGTTCTAATTCCTTTGCTCTCCTGGCCCTGCTCCAGAGAAACTTAGCCTGGTGATTTTCCAAAATAAGCTTAGATTCCTGCTTGTACTTCCTTTTGATCCAATCATTAACAAACGTTCTCAGGTAAACCACTGGCATACAATCTGAAAGAACGCTATCCCACCTCCCTGGCCCTATTCCCCTCTGTTTCCATGTGCAACCCATGTTCCGGCCAACTAGCCTGTGTTTGCAAAACACACCAGTGCCCACTCCCATCTCTGAGCCGTGCCCATTCCATGCCAGCTGCCCGGAACACAGTCCCCACTCCCAACCTTGTGGCAAAGCTCTGATCAAGCTCCACTTCTCTCATGTGAGACCCCTGTGGACACCCTCAACCTTCAGTGACTGTCCCACTGCACACTGAGTCTGACTTCCCCCTGTACCTCTTCTTCTCACCTCCACTGGTACCCAGTTTCTGACACCAACGAAGGTCACCTAGCTTCTTACTCTTACTCCTGAGGTTGGCAGGAGTAAGAGCTCTTTCAGATCTCTTTATACCCAAACCACCTTATATAAAATCTCACACCGAATAAGGATGTTACAAACTTCATGCTGGAGTTTTCATTCCCAGTTCTCTAATACCATGTTTTATCGTTTCACCAGTTGTTGTAACTTGCACTTTTGAGTTTTAGATGTGGAGTTTTCCACCCACGAAGCACATCCAGTTCTTTCCTATGATATTGCTATAATTAGTCTTCTGTTTTCTTTATAGTGGATGATGGTTGGGGAACTAAGGAAACACAGCCTTTTAGTGGCCCTGGGCAACCACTGAGGCTGGAGGGGCCCCACTTGGACAACTCCCAAGTTTTTGAGGCATCTTCCTGGCACACAAGAGCCTGTGCTCCACAGGAAGATGATCAGGCCAGGCGACCGTGGCAGGGGGAAGTGGAAAACACTGGCAGGCCTGGGCAGTTCTGTCATAACAGGGGACCTTCCTGGCAAATGAGGGTGTCAGCTTGGCAGGATGGCTGGTCAAGTTCAGCCCCAGAGCATCTGTGATGGCCATGGAATATAAGAGCCTTGTAATTATTCTAGAGAAGTGACATTCCAAACAATATCAACATCTAGCATCCTATACCAGGTGTTTTTCTTTTCCCTTAAGCTTTAGTTTTTCCTTCATGTGAATAGAATATTCAAATAGAAAACAGACTTAATGTAGTTCACAGACACAATTCTAAGAATATAGTGATATTCACTTCCCCTCTCTTACTCCCTCCTCATCGCTCTTCCTTCCCACTTCCATCCCTACCTCCATTCTCCTTCCCTTCCATCCCCTTCATTTTTTCCCCTTAGCTTTAGAGAAGTGTTTCCCAAGTCTTGTTTCTAGTCCAGCACCCCAACTTTCTGGGCTTGTTTTAGCAGACATGAGGTCCTGAGATCTGAATCCTTCACAAGCCTTAGGGATTCTTTCATAGGTCAATGGCTTGGTTAGGGTATGCTTTGTCCTCCCAAAGGACCATATGCTGGAAGCTTGGTCATCAGGGTAATGATATTGGCAAGTTTTGATCTCTTAAGAGGGAGGCTCCCAGAGGAAAGTTACTGGGCTACTGAAGGCCCTGCCCTCAGAAGAGAATAATGCCTATTTCTTGGGAGTGGGTTAGGTCCCACAGGACTGGATCAGATGCTAGAAGAGTGGGTTGATACAAGGCAAGGCTGCTCCATGTTTTGGCTTCTTCTGCAAACATCCCTCACTGCTTTCCCATGTTCCCTCCACCATATTAGGAAGCAGCATGAGGCCCTTACCAGATATGGCTGCCCAAGCATGGACTACTCAGCTTCCAAAATTGTAAGCCAAAATAAATCCCTTTTCCATAAAAATTCTTGGGTATTTTGTTTTAAGAAAAGAAAGCAGAGTAAGACAACTAGCATTTGATTTAAAGTCTGTCACCCAATACCCACCCAGAGAACCTTCCTTCCCACATAGAATCTTTCAAGCCAGTGCACTGGGCACATGGTCCTCCTTACTGGGGTCTCCCGTCTACCCAGAGACTTCCTGTCTGCTTGTGAAAGGAGGGACAGGTTGTCAGACTTGAATGCAGTCTCAGGTCTGCTCCTAACTGGCTTGGCACAAGTCCCTTAACCTTTCAATTACCTAGAAAATAGGCCTAAAAGTGCCAGCCCCACCTCTCTCCCAAGTTTGTTGTGAAAACCCATCCCTGACACCACCCAAGCCCAGTGCTTCATTTATTGAATTTGATTGAAGAGTCATTTACCTGATAGCACTTTGAACGGACCCTGTGAGTATTAGGTGAGTGCAGAACCAACTATACCTATGCCAATCAACTGAATCCAGGGTCAGAAAGTTCTTGAAAGGAGAAGTCTAAAAGCCCTCATAGACAAGGACTGGATCCAAGCCCAACAGGGCATGGAAAGCAGACCCTTCTGTGTAGGCTTTGCTGTGCTGATCCACTGATGCTCTCGTTAAAGAAAGAAAGAATCACCATCTGATTAAAATTGGCAGTGAGGATGAGGGCTCTGCAGGAAGGAAGTGATATCAAGACAAGCAGGTAAACCTACAGAGGATCTGCCTTGGCTTGCCTGATGGAGCCTGTCTTCTATTGGAGAGCCATTAGGCGGGAAGCTGGAGGAGCAGTTAAATGTCCTGGGAGACGAACTCACAGGGCTCCCTTACACTTGCTGTGCTCAACTCAGTGGGGCGTGATTGGTCTGCACATTTGTTTGCTGGGGCTGCCATATCTAAGCATAATCTGGGTGCCATAAGCCACAGAAAGTGGTTGCCTCACTGTCTTGCAGGCCAAAATTGTCAGAGCAAGGTGTCGGCAGGATTGATTCCTTCTGGGGGTCATAAGGCAAAAACTATCCCAGCTGTGCGGCAATCCTTGGCATGTCTTGCCGTCCCATGACTCTCTGTGTGCAGACATCACAGGGATGTGGCCATATTGGATCAAGGCCCATTCTAACTACCTGCCTTGACTGGGTCACTGCAAAGATCCTGCTTTCCCCTCTCTCTCGGAGGGTCCCAAACTGGGACATCTGTGGCTGGTGTCACTCAGAACCAAAACAGCAGAGTCTGTCATAGCTGGGCGGCAGGGAGCAGATTGTCCCAGAAACGGGTAGCATTCAATTTGTCAAGTTGAATTGTGGTTCCTAAAACTGACAGGGAATGGGATCTCATTTGAAAGCAGGAAAGGATTCTTTCACTGTGCCTCTACTTCAGACCAGAGCCCTCTCTTCCCTATTGCCTCCCCCTTAAACTGTTCAGTCTGTCTCAGTTCACTCAGAAGCTCAGAATCCCAGACTTGGAAACTGAGCAGCAATTTAGTTTCTGCCCTGGCTAAGGGAAGGGTCCTCCTTTCTCTCCTCTAAGTGACTTCTTTACATCCAGCATCCCGCATTCCTCTGGCCTCTGCTTCCCAGCTCTCTCCCTAGCTGCAGCTCCTGCTTGCTCCCTGGGCCCTCTCCACCTGCCTCCCTCTTGCCTGCCCCTTCTCCCACCTCCTAGCACCACCCCTGCTTTCATATCCCTATCAGGAGCTGGAAGACTAGTCACTTCTCTATTCCCTTCTTGTTCCGTCTCTGGATGACTTTCAAGTCAGTGTCCACACACCTTGCACTGATAAGATCACGAGTCACTGCAGTCATCAGAAAACATGTCACATGGCCTGGATTGTGCGCTCTCCACCTGCATCCTCATGGTGCCTGCCCAGAGGGACACACACATGTGCACATGCCCAGGCCCTGCTGGTATCCTACAGGGCAGCTCGTGGAAAAGACAGAAAGAGAGCAGTGCACTGCAAATCTTGCTGGGTCTATAACACATTCAGGGGTATTAACCTACAAGTTTTTAAAGACCAGGGCTGACTGTTGCTCAGAAGCATCCCTCTCTCCCAAGACACACACACACAGGAATACTGGTGGGCTCATTGACTAGAGTGGGTGCTCACTGAATTGCAATCTACTGAATTGAAAATTGCTTTAATATCAATCTTGACCCCTGGAAGGAGCTAAGGATCCAGCTCAGTGACTTGCATTCAGCAGGTGTGCCCACCTGCTCCCACACGCGGAGGCTTGACCCTTGCTGCTGAACCTGGAGGCTCCTTTCCCAGCCCTAGGCGGTGGTGTCTAGGAAGCTCAGTGAGAAATATCTGGGAAGAATGACCTTTCCAGGGAGTCCTGGATGTCTCCATTTACAGCCCCTGCCTGCAAGTTCATGTCCAAATAACAAATTAATGCTTTCAGTTGACACCTACTGAGGGGCTACAAACTTCCGAGCATTCATCAGGGGAGCTTTTTCAAAAATCTAGATTTGGAGACAAGCCAAAGGACTCCATGAAGGTGGGAAGCTTCTGTATTCACCATGCAGTTGGAGTTGTAAGCAGTGCTCTGCTGCCTGCATGCCAAGCTTGGCGCCCTGCCATTGGGGAGCTTGGTGTCAAGGTGGAAGCCGAAATACTTAAACACAGGTCGTGGGCTGTGGACAGATGAGGCTGGAAAGGCCACACGGGGCGGTCCCATGAGTCCTGCTCCTGGGACACTTCTTTGGGAGCCATGAAGTCCAGAATGCACTGTGAGGCTTGGCCAGTCCAGTGTCACAGCCACATCAGTATAGTCACCTCATTGGGAAGGTGAGAGTGTGCCTCCACGTGGGCACAGTGCCCAGCCTTACTCACTAGAAGGTGGCCCTAGTGCTCTTTTGTCAATGATAGAGGATGTATGAAACCTTGCAGAGACCTCCAGAAAGAGTCTGGGGAATCCCAAAAACCACCCTAGCTAGAGAATGCCTCCACCTAGGTCATGTTCAGGTTCAAGACAGCCCCCTGTGTCCCGTTCACTCCAGTGTTACTGAGGCATCCAGACTGCCTTTAGGGAAAGGCAGGATCTTGGGACAAGCCATCTCCTTAGGGAGCTTAGAGGTCAACAGGCATTTTCAGCAGCTTTCTCCCTGGAAATTCACACACTGGGGCCCTTCCTGGAGGGAGGGGTTATGGTTAATCTAAGGGTTGGGGGAGGCAGAGAAAGGCCCGGAATCCACACAGTGAAGCCAGCCAGATGAATAGAGGAAGAGAGAGGGGGGTAGACCATTAGGAAGACAAAGAGAAAATCATGCTGGAGCAATAGAAAGGGAAATCTAATATCAACTAGGGAAAAATAAATGGAGATTAGGGCAAACAAATTAGCTTTAATGGGTTCAATGCTAATACAAGAATAACAGCCGAGCTGCGAATGCCTTTGAGGGGAAGATGGGATAAAGAACCTGAGCAGTCATGCAGGCGATAAAGATGATGCAAAGAAGAGGGATGGCCAAAGGAGCGGGGAGGAGGGAGAGAGGAGAGAAGCCAGGCAGGCTAGTGGGTAGGGGGAGGGTGTGGGAGGGGCTACCCCAGGAAGGGACCTGAGCAAGGAAGGGGCTGAGGACTCTCCTGAAAGGGGGCGGGGGTGGGGGCTGGGGGGGGTGGAGTGGGTGTGCGGTCTGCAAGGGATAAAAATAAAAGAAAGCAAAGCCGGGGAAGAGACTTAAGAAAGAGGAATAAAACCCCAAGGCAGGAAAGAAAAGCCGAGGAAGAAAGGAGGTAGAGACGGATGTAAACAAAGAGAATGGAGGAGAATAAACCAACATGGAAGACTCAGAGGAACATGTAGAGGAATTGGGTTTGCTCTCTGATTAGATAAGATTTTTTAAAAGAATATGGGTGTGGGCAGAGGGGGGGAGATGAAAACCTGGAGAGGATTTGGAAGTAGATTTTGGAAAGTCCCCATCCTAACTCAGGACAGGGTCTGGCTGCACCCAGAGCAAGCACACTGCTGCCACCAGAGGCTGTGCCAGGTAGTGGGTGGGCAGGAGCTAAGCAGTTTGAGGCTTCATTCTGTCCCTTTGCAATGAGACAGCCCTGGACAAGTCATCTATTGTCTCTACTCTTCATCTCAGAGCTGCAAAATGGGGAATGTGCTTCCTACCTCAAAGAGCATTTAGGATAATTAAATGAAAGGATGTGTTTATAGGGCTTAGCTTGGTTGATGAATACGTGTATTCTGGGGCGAGGAGCTGAACACTGACAATAAACCCTCTTCCTTCCATTCCTTGCTTCTATGTGAGGTCCAACTTTGCTGAAATACCAGACAAATCTGATTCTTTCCCACCTATGGCTTAATCCAAATAAGCCTCTTTATCCATGCTTTGCCCCCCCTTCCTCTGCTCCTTCTAAGTCAACTCTACATTGTTAATGAAATGGAGTGCTAAGCCTTCTCGTCAATTCCATCCTCTGGGCTGATCTTAGACAAAAACATCCAAGGAAGCCAAATTTTGTGCCTTATTGGGAGGCCCCCTTAGATTTGTTAGAACTTCAGCATGTAGAGATTTGGAGTTGGTCCTGTGGCCTTATGTCCTCTGGTAATCCTGGGCAACATGAAACAGCACGGAAACCCTACTAGAGAACAGACTAGGATATCAAATTGACAAGAACAAGACCAAGGATCACTGAATAGTCAAGAGAGGAAAGAAGGAGCTGGAGTTATGACACACCCCTATGGGCATCCCTGAACCTTTCCTTTTCCTTGTCACTTACTAAAGATGATGGAAAAGTGAGAGAATAAAATGTTCCAGGCCAGAATAGGGACAGTTGAGGTGGGGAAACTCTATCAGCTGCTAAGAAATGTTCATTAAATTGAATCCATTATTTTTTTTAAAAAATTGACACTCCACCCACCTCCGGCCTATACTCCTGAAGCCTGGAGTAGTGTCTAGCATGGAGGGAGCAGTGGTCGAGGTGGTTGTGACAATGAGAAACATCTGTGGAATGGCTGCTGCAGTCCAGGCCCTGTAAAGGATTCACTGCATGCATCACATTATTTAGACCACACAATACACCTATGAGAAGAAGGCAGCGGAAGATGTTTGTGCCAAAGTCAGAAGGTAGCAGAGGTAGAGCAAAGGCTTCCCAACCTCTATCCTTTATGGCTTCAGAATGAAAATAGATGTATCCATGAACCTCAGCCACCCACCAGGGCAAGAAGACAGATGTGAAAGTTGGCTGGACAAGGACAGCTCTACGTACATAATCAGGGAGTCTCCTCTCGTGAGCTGGGATGGTTGTGTTCTTAGGAGTGGGGAGCTCTTCTCTAGCTTGGATTGTCTCCATGCTTGTTGGACTCTCACAAGAAAGCTGTAAACCCCACAAGGGCAGAGTCTGTGCAGGTCTTCTTTGTCATTCTCCACAGAGTCTCCATGGCCACAGTTAGGTGAAAAGGCTTCTTGGCTCAGAGCCCAAAGTCCAGAGTTGATGACACATTCCTCATCTATGTAAAATAGTGCCAGGGACTCTCATCTCACAGAGTGCTCCTGCAAGAACAAGAGAGCACGTACAACTATTGCTCCACCCAATGTAAAGCTTCTCATAGGAGCATGAGACAAGGGTGCTGACCCACTGTTTGCGCTAGCAGGTAAGATGCCTGCAAAACATGTCAGAAGCCCCAGATTTCAGTCCTAACTGTGGTTCCTGATTGCAGCCTCCTACTAATGTAGACCCTGGGGTGGAGGGCAGGAAACTAGTGTCAGTGCAAGTAACTAGACTCCTGACACCCACATGGGAGATGTGGACTGAGTTACTCCCAGCCTGGGCCATTTTGGGCATTCAATGAACGAATCAGCAGTCAGAGACTAGAGAATGTTCTTATCCTACACACACACATGCCTCTGTATGTTTCTCTCTCTCCTTTTCTACCCCTCCAATTAAAAAAAAAAAAAGCAAGCCTGTTAAGTGCTCATATTCAATGATGATGTCACGGCCAACAGGAAGAGCTATGCATTCATTCCAGGCTTCTGCAGAAACAGAAGAACCTCTCTTTCCCAAGGTCACAAGAGCTATACTCCCTCTAGAAACAAATCAAGTCTATAGCATGTGTCTGTGGAAGCCAGAATTCTGTCTAGGGCAAAAGAATAATGTATGGGTGTCATTACATGTGTTTTAGATCTGCCTTCCCTCCCTCCTTCCTGGCATCTTCCCTGGCAATCAACTCAATAAGCATTTATTAAGTACCACTGTGCACCTAGCATTGCAATAGATATTAGGGTTTCAGAGATAAAGAAGCTTGTCATCCCTCAAGGGACAAGCAATCTATGTAGCAGCATACAACCAATAAACAGACATTCATACTCATATTCTGCTAAATGTAGTGGAAGAGATGATACCCTGGCTTGCATAAAAGCAAGAAGCATCAAAAGCAGGCAAGAAAGGCCAGAGGAGACTTCCTGTTGGGGGAAGCAAGCGTGATGAAATGACTCTTCAGGTATGAGTACAATTCACCCAGAACAAGGTGAGTGCATACAGAATAATACCAACAGTATCACAAGACAGTAGTCAAATGCTGTGAAAGAAAGCTAGCAATTCCATGTTGCTGGAGCATCAGGTTCAAGGCTCAGACAGGTAGAAAGTGAAGTTAGATAGCTAAGCTTAGGTCAGGCTGAGTCAGAGTAGCTTACCCCTGATGTCTCAGAAAATGGGCTCAGGGTGATGAGAATGGTAGCATCACCCAGCATGGTCATGTAGACTATGAGCAGTTTCAGTCACATGGACTTTATCCTGCAGGAAATGGTACTCTGCCCAGGAAGGATTCTTAAATGGTAGTGATATAGCCAGACTTGGGGTTAGATGTGATGCTCTTCACCTGTGTAGCAAAGGGTGCTATGTGCAAGCTGAAAAGTGGAGGCTTTTAACTCCAAGTCACCTCTCCCACAGATTATACATCATTTGGAGAAATTGTCCTTCATTACCTTGAAGTGATTCGACCTCTCACTCTCAGCTCCTCCATTCTCTACACTACACCCTGTTGTGTCCTTGACACATATCCCAACTAGTAAATTATCCATTCATTTGTGTGTTTACTATGTAAATATGAACCCATCCCTAGACTGCCTGTCCCTCGGCTGGAGGCCCCATGCATTTGCTTCTATTAAAGCACTTGGAACATGGTAGGTATTTAAAGAATATGCTGAATGGATAAATGAACATGTGGATCTTTGAATACTGAGGATTGTTTAAATAACTGTTCAAAAGTGTTACATATGGGAAAAATTGAGATACTAAAGGTTAACAATTAATTCATGTGTCCTATTTAGTGAACCTTAAATTTAACTTAAAAGGCAGAGATAAACACACAGAGAGATTAGCTTCTACTAATTCACTCCCCACATGCCCATAAGCCAGGGCCGGGCCAGGCTGAAGCTAGGAGCAAAGAATCCAATCTAGGTCTCTCAAGTGGATCACAGAAACCCAACTACTTGAGCCATTACCTGCTGCCTCCCAGTGTAAACATTAGTAGAAGTCTGAAATGGAGAACAGAGTTGCCGATATGGGATTCTGGGCATCCCAAGTAGCAGCAAAATCACATCCCTATTTAATATAATTCAATAATGAACAAAACAGAAGCAGACTGCCTGGTATGAACTTTCAATCTGATGGGAGAAAGTAATGATTATTCATACAGATAATCATGCAAAGATGCATACACTTAAAATGTAAACCTACAAATTGAACTAACTTGATCTACAATAGCTTCCTAGGCAACCCAAAACCTTCCTTCTGATTATAAAGCTCTTTTTCTTGTTTTTCCATCAAATTTCTCAAAAGACATCATAGTAGGTGCTGTATTTGATGAATGGTATGCTGACACTACCCCATAGGATAACATACAACTACTGAGACTTTGGCAGAAGTGACTTAGTGCTGATACACAGTCGAAGAGTTAACCAGAAAAAAGTGGACGGCAAGAGTTCCAGATGTAAGGAGCAGTATGAAGCTGAACCTGAAAGCAGAGGAAGGCTTGGCTGAGCACATCTGGGATGCCCGTGAGGTCTCAGAAGATGGGTTGTAGGTCAAACAATGGCAGAGTTACCAAGGATGTCCATGGCAAGTAACAACAGCTCTGAGATTTGAGAAAAGCTTAGGAAAAAGTAGATAAAATGAAGCAAATGAAGGGAAAGAGCCCTATTAAAAAGAAACCAAAAGCCTACACTGAAAATATAAGGAATCAGGACATAGCATGCTCTCTTCTTCCCCTCACCTGCTATCACCAAGTGTGTGAGCATGTGGCCAGCAGGAAGTTTAGGAGGAGTTAGCACTGAAAGGGCAGGGAAGAAATGCAAGACAGGAACCTCAGTATGACTGCTTTTGAGAAGTCTGGTTAAAAATGAGAGAAAGAACCAGTTCATAATCAAGGAGAAATCCTCTCCTTTTTCTTCCTTCTTTCCTTTCTTCTGTATCTCTCTGTCCATCACCAGGCAAGGACAGCAGAGATGAATGTTTTTCATGGGAAAGACCTTCTAGAAAAAGAGTCAAACAATGTAAGAAGATAATTTAGAGTAGCATTCTGAAGCAGGTAGAGAAGGAGAGGATCTGTCTCACTTCTCCACTTGCTTTTAGGAGGACAGACGTAAGGCACGGAGACACCAAGGGTCACACAGCAAGGTGAAGCACAGCAGGTGCACAACGCTGCCTTGCAACATGCCTGTCCCCTTCATCCTGCTCCAAGAGTCTGAAGTGTCCAAGTAACCCAGAATTTCATGGGTGCTCCAGTGATCCCATGTGTTCACTTGAGACACTAGGATTTCATGGACCTAGGACACTTTCTTTAGGAGCAGTTCAAGGCAAGTTCTCGTCTTTATTCCGGAAAGTCCTGGACTTTTCTTCAAGCCAAAGGAAGCGGCTGAGAGGCTGCAGAAGGAGCAGGTACTCTGGGGAGCAACAACAAAGCAGGCTGAGAACGTCAGAGACTAATTGACTGGCATTAGAAGCCTGCTCCTTCACGGAAGGGGACTAGGCCCACCATGATTTGAAGGGTGTTCCAAAGCAGCCACCACACCACTTTCCAGAGGCCTGATATGAATCAGACTCCCATTTGACACTCTTTGGAGCTATAACTGAGTCTCCTGGTGGTTCTGTGGAAATTTTTGCAGAACAACACATCAAACCATTGTCCCTTTCGGAGTGAGCAGAACTGTAAAGAAGCGAACAGAAAGAAAAGAGCAGAAAGCACCAGATACTGGAATTGCAGTTCCTTCATGAGAAAACCTGGGAATTTGTGCAGCAGCCACCACAGGGTCAGACATCAGATATACATACACACTGAAGCACTCAGGAACCTCTGTGTCAAATGCTAGGTAGGCAAAGGCAAAGTCTCTACCCTTGAGCCCCTCATAAAAGCCCTTCAAAGGATTGAGTTGCTGTTCAGTGCACGTCAGAGCCATGTGAGGACTTGTGCCAAGGATCTAGGAAAAGATCCCCACATCTTCAGATTTTGCAGAGGGGCACATGTAACAAGAGTTTTGGGCAATGAGCCCCTCTTGCCTTTCTCCCACACCTACTCCTCAGCGCTGTACAAGTGGTGACAGAATTTCCAAGGAAAATCCCAGAGCCAACCACAGTGGTTACTTCCTTTTTAAATTCTTGTTTTCCATTTTACAGCTTTGCAGTTATAGGGCTTCCATCTTTACCTCCATTTCTTCCTTCTCCCACCCCCTCCTCAAGATCCCTTGTATTTTACAATAATATAGTCCTTCAGCTGTAGTCTCAAGCCCAGTGGTCTGCTCTTTCGATGTGTCATGATGTTATAGGTATAAACAATGGTAAAGAGTCTTGTATTTGGTTGTCAAAGTGCATTTAAAAGTTCTATTGGGGACCTACTCTTTTTCAAGAGTAGAGATGCAAACTGCAATTCCTCTTTGATTCCTGGGACTCTGATCTCCACACATGGCTATTTTTTCAGAAGATGTCTTTCTGGACAGCAGGCTGATGTGTTGTGGAGCTCCAGTCTCCCTACTGTGAGATAGGTCCCCTCTGACCCTAGGCAAGCTTCGATTTCTTTCATCAGGCCAGAAGATCTCATCTTCCCCTTCCTCATCCACCCTATCCCACCCATCACCCTCCAGACTTACAAAGGGTTTTTGCATAGGAAACTTCAAACCTCTTCCTGGTCTACACCTTTCTCCACCTCCTGCCCAACCAAGGGGGCTCCTACTCATGGCTGGTTTCCGGCCTCAGGCCCACCCCATCCGTAGCAGTCTGGAAAGGTAGTCAGCACAGAGGGCACCTGGCCCTCTCCAGGGCAGGAAGGAAGCCTGCACCCACCTCTGGGCATTTGATGGTGACTCATCCGGAGGAATCCACTCCCCCACACCGGACACAGGGAAGACCAAAGTCCTTCCATTGCAGGGACTCAGCTTAAGCATCAAACCGTAAGGGCCATCTCCACCTGCAGCTCTCCTCCCTCTAGAACCTCTTTCTGGCTTATCTTTCAGCCACATCAGCATCTTTAATCTTCTTGAAAACATGAGATATTATGCATGGATTTTGTTTCACCTCCTCACTGCCTAGTCATTCCTCCCTACTATGGTGACTTACTGAACCTCAAGCACCTGACCCTATCTCTTTGAAAGGACTTGTACCTTAACATGGTGATTCTCCATTTGTCTGATTGCTTCCTCAGAAGCTCTTAAGTTCCTCAGGGCCAGGATTCTTGGTCAAGGTTGCTGCTATGTACTGAGTCGAGGAAACAAAAACCGTAACATAGAATCAACTGTTACACCTAAAAGAAGATTGGGGAGGGAGAATGCAAAATTATTCCTTTAGATTTTCCTTCCTGGCCATGTCCCAGCAGGATGAGCACCACCAGGAAACCTCTTCAAAACACACATTCTTGGTGAACTCAGGACTTAACTGGTTCAGAAATGCAGGGCACTGTGTTCAGCCAGCCATCTGTTTTAACCCCCATCCACCCCACCCCAGTGATTTTAATGCTTGCTCAAGTTTGAGAAGCACTTGGTCCTAAAGTCAAAGCTAGGTGTTACAAGTCAGCCACAAGTACCATAAGTTTTGTTAAGCTACATTCAACAGATAGAAATACTCTGGTTGAAAAAAAAAAAAACATATTCTCACATTGTCAAATGATAAAATGAAAGCTGGTGGAGTGAAGGCAGGAATCTGGCCCAAAGCGCTTACTATAGTAACTCAAAGTCATTCAGAAGCCAGTAAAACAAAATAAAGCCCCAAAGGTTTCAGAGTTAAGGGGCCAGAGATATGAATACGACTTTCCACACATTGTGGCTCATATTCTTTCCAGAGCATTTCCCAGGGTTTGGGTTTCTAAGGTTCCAGAGTCAGTCCTTTAGGATAATTTAGGACAAAGACAACACAATATTTTTTAATAGGCACAGTGCCTAAATCACACCACTTCAAAATGGTGATTATTTTAAATCTACTACCTAGCTAGAGGTGAACAACTCCCATCTATAGGAAATCTCACTTCCAGGTGGAAGAGGCAATAGTTTCAATATCCTAGAGCAGAACAGCACAGGGAAAGTTCTAGAAAATAAAGACCAAGCTGGGCTGTACAGGTAAAGTTCTAGAAAATAAGGATCACGATGGGCTGTACAAGGTCTTTTGATATTTGGGTGGCTGTCTGGCGCCCCCTTGTGTTCAGAAAGAGCCAGAAGGCAACCATGATGGAGTGTGGGAGTAAATGCCTACATCCATTTTCCATGACTGATAGGGTAGCCAGTGAGGAGCTGGTTCTGCCCACCACCCAGGCTGCACTGAAAGCCACTGCGGGCATCTCTCCAGCCCTGGTGGTGAAGCATCCACCTGGGCAGGTGCCTGGAACTGGGCAGGTGGAAGCTGTGCCCTGGCCCAGCTGTCTCTACCACCTGGAGGGTGGATCAGCCTGTCCCTCACACTGGTATTTGGCCAGCGGGCTTTTCCTCCTGACTAACTGCCCAGGGCACAGGCTCATAGTCTCTCCCACCCCCCCTTTTAAGGGAAATGGACTGTTTTACCAGAAGACAGCTTGGGCCCCTGTGGAGAAATTGCAAGGCAGTCCTGAATGTGCTAAGTCAGTGGGTGGTAATGGGCACGGTGTACCCACAAAGGCACTTCCCATCCTGGACCATAAATAGTCTTAACTGGCTCTCACAGAAGCTCTGGAGTTGCCTTCTTGCCTGCCTGTTCTCTTGGAGTCCCATCCCCCAAGACTCCATCCTCCTTCCCAGCTGGATCACTCCACAATGCCCACACTGTAGCATCTTCCTGATAAGCTGCAAAGCCAGTCCCAAGCCGCCAGGGTCAGCTCTGGCCAGTGGACAGAGTTCACCCCAGGTGGCAATACCCTAAACTTGAGTTAGATCCAGGCTGCTCCTCCTATCTGCTGAGTCATCCAAGCCATAGCAATCAACTCTCTCAAACTCTCCATGCCCAGTCTTGGTGGATGCCCAAGCCTTGCCCCCTGTGAATCAGAAATATTATAGAGTTGAACATGCTGGCACATTGGGCAGACAAGTGCTTTCTAGTCTCTGAGCCTTTGCAATGTGATTTGCACTACCCAGAATAGCCTTCTCTCTTTTGTATCTCACTTTGGCCCTTCTTCAAAGTTCCATGTGAACTCAGACTTGTCCAGGAGGGGATCTGTGGCTGCCTGAGCCAGGGCTAGCTGCCCCTCCACTGATTTTCATACTCTCTTCTTATTCCTAGTCCCAGATGTGATCACAAGGAATGTTAATTAACTGGTGGCTGCTCTGGCCTCCCTGTGTAATAAACCTCATGAGGGAAGGGCAGGGGTTGAGTCTTCCTTTCTTCTGGCCCCTGTAGGACCCAGTGTCTGTGTAGTGTAGCTATTGGACTCAGAAGGAAGCAGATTGCAGTGTGTAGGACAGAGACTGAGTCAAGAAAGCAGTAAGGAAGCAGCCGTTCATTTCCATGGCAGGTCTGTGTTCTGCACAGTTACTTGCAGCTGGACCTGCCAGTCCTGTAACCCACAGGACCATGTGTGTTTGAGGCCTCTGGTGGCTGGTTTCAATGTTCTGGCCTTGAGGCCCACTAGCAGCACTCAGGCCCATTCTGCCCCAGCTGAACCGAGAAGCTCTGCTTGGATGCTCTGTGCTTTACAGTGCGGTTGGTGTTCACAGCCCAGTTCCACTTCTTAAACAGGAGAATGAGGACTGTGAAAGAGGCCTGGGGCCAGCACCTGCAGATCTGGCATCTTAAGCACGCTGGTTCGAATCCTGGCTGTTGCACTTCCGATCCAGCTCCCTGCTAATGTCTTGGAAAAGCAGTGGAGGATAAGAAGGGACTCTCCCCCACCCGACTCCGAGGTCACCCAGCTCTGTGTTGGCCTGAACCCTTCACTCTAATATACTTTTTATGATGATGGAAGGAAAGGAGATTTTGAGTGAAGGACTAAGGCTCCAAGGGGGACAGAGTAGACCTTTGCTCATAATGCATCCTTGGGAACCAGCACATGGGGGTGGCTGTGGACATCACCATGCCTGCCTGCTTGGGAGGAGGGATATGAGGAAGGATGCAGAGGGAGCTCCTGAGGGCCTGACTGTGGGAATTTACAGTCATGCACATGGACACAAACACACACACTCATCTTCAAAGCTAATCCTCACCAAACCTCCCTGCCTGAACCTGACATCTGCAAATGCTATCTTCTCAGGCCACGGAGGGCTGAACCAGCTGGGAGGGGCCTTCGTGAATGGCAGACCCCTGCCTGAAGTGGTCCGTCAACGCATTGTAGACCTGGCCCACCAGGGTGTGAGACCCTGCGATATCTCTCGCCAGCTCCGTGTCAGCCATGGCTGTGTCAGCAAGATCCTCGGCAGGTAAGCACGAAATTCACCCTGCCCCACTGTCCTTGCAGAGTCTGTCCTCTGCAGCCCACCTCATGGCCACAAGCCAACCTGTCCAAGGGCAAGGGACCCATGTCCAAGTCCAGGTTTGGCCTCAGGACCTGAATAGGGTGTAGTGGTGCTTCTGAACTTCTACTCAGACATAACATCCGTCTACTGTCTTCCTGTCCTTCCTCCCTTTTTGGTCCTTTTCTTCTCAGTTTGTCCTGCCCCAAATTTCATTTGCTCTAGTCTCCTCTGGTCCTGTGACAGGAGTCTTCTCTGGAAGGCTCAGAGTACTGATGCCAATAGGGAGGGGACACATAGTCTTGGGTGACTCCCCAGGTAAGAGCCCCGCAGGAGGGACTCCCGTGTTTTGGCTTCTCAAACTAACACCCAGAACACCGGCCACAGAAGTATGAGGGTTGATTGATGAGATGCAGATTCTCAGGCCCCTGTTCAGTCTTTACTAAACTGGCTTCTTTAGAAGCCAGGTTTGGCTACCTTGACTCTTCTGAGATGACCAGGCCATGTTTATGGACCATGGAGGTCAAGAGCCACTCAACTGTAAGACCCCAATGCAACAGTTCACAGCACTTGCTATGCCTGGGAGCTATCATTGATCCAAAACAGTCAAAATCAATATCTATCCTCCAACCCAGACCAATCAGAGCAAAACTTTAGGGTAATGGAAGCAAGTTTTGCTATACATGGATACTTAAGAAAAAAAATGAGTGGGCAGATGTTGGCCTGGCAGTTAAAACTCTGGTAAGGACACCATCATTCCACATTGGGGTGCTTGGGTTCAAGTCCAGGTTCTGCTTCCAGTTCCAGCTTCCTGCTTAGGTTCACCCCATTTGATAGCAGGTAATGACTCAAGTCTTTGAGTCCTTGATACTCATATGGAAGTCCTGGATTGAACTCTTGGCTTGGTTTGGTCCTGTCCCAGCCATTGCAGGCATTTGAGGAGTGAACCAGCAAGTGCACCACCATGCCCACATATGAAATGAAATCTCCAGCATTCTGGGCTTTGGGTCAGCTCCGTGTACCTGTCCCCTTCTCACAACCTACATGTGGATTAAACAGGAGCTCTAATTTAAGAAGGCAAAGAAGCCTGACTCATAAATAAACTGTGGGGGGCCCTGGCATGGTGCCTGAAGTTGTCAGGGAAAAGCATGGTCTTTTGCAGAGATTGCAGAGAGGGGATTTCCACGATGAGCTATGGCTTTTCCAGAGCGATGAGTCCTGGATGGCACAGACTAATGAATAGAGGAGTTGTTGCTGCTGCTGTTGTTGCTTTTAAAAGATTTATTTATTTATTTATTTATTTATTTATTTATTTATTTATTTTAAAGGCAGGGCAACAGAGAAGGAGAGACAGAAGAGAGAAATAGGCAGGCAGATCGATCTCCCACCTGCTGATTTACTCCTCATGCGAACAATAAGCCAAGGCTGGACCAGGCTGAAGCCAGCAGCCAAGAACTGAATATAAGTCTCCCAAAGTGGGAGGCAGACACCCAAGTACTTGGGCCATCTTGTGTTGACTTCCTAGACACATTAGCAGGAAGCTGAATCAGAAGCAGAACAGCCACTGCTCTAACCAGCACTCCTATATGGGATGCCCGGGCTGCAAGTGATAGCTTAACGCACTGCACCACAATGCCAGTCCTTAAATGGAGTTTCAAGAGCCATGTTTGTTTGTTTGTTTGTTTGTTGTTTGTGTTTTTTTTCTTTTTCATGGTAGAAGGAACCAGGGTGTTTCCCTACAAGGCAAAGGGCATGACCCTCCTTGCCATCCGTCTGCCAAGGCAAGCTAGTTGAGGGCTGGGGAGAAGGGAGAAGTACAGACCCTGGAAAGGGAAACTTAGCTTCCAGGGCTGGGCCATGCTGTGGAGTACAGGAAAAGTGGCTTCAACTTCAGCCGGAGTGGGAGGTAAGGGCTGTGAGAGAAGCTCAGACAGGATGCAAAGGTGAACCAACGAGACAGGGTGGAGTGCCCGGTGACCCTAGCTGGCTTCTCAAACAAAAGTAAAATCAGGATAGCCAGAGAAAATCGTCAGTCATGTCTTCTCCACCTGTAATTAATATGGCACATCTGTCATTTTTCATATCTGGGAAAGGAAGTCCCCTGAGGATGGCTCCTCTTGGGGCAGGCACAAAAGCCTGGCCCATGGGAAGGGAAGGAGGGGAGCTGGAGTAAAGTCAGGGTTGGCAGCAACAAAACCTCTCCAAGTGAGGGAAACAGACAGTTCAAGGAACAGCAAGTGTTCAAGGGCAGTCTTGGGGTGCCACCCCCCACTCCAGCAGCCTCCAAGAGGAGTGAGGCTCTGGCTTGGGTCGTTGCCCAAAGACCCCACCTGCTTATTGGGTAATTCTTTGGGGTTCTCTATTGGAGTAGGTACTACGAGACTGGCAGCATCCGGCCTGGAGTGATAGGGGGCTCCAAGCCCAAGGTGGCCACCCCCAAAGTGGTGGAGAAGATCGGAGACTACAAGCGGCAGAACCCTACCATGTTCGCTTGGGAGATCCGAGACCGGCTCTTGGCTGAAGGAGTCTGTGACAATGACACCGTCCCCAGTGTCAGCTCCATTAACAGGTGAGCCACAGGAGCCCCTGTCAGCAGGCTTGGACTCTGGGGGAGTCACAAGAGGGTCACCCGAGGAAAGACCTGGCATGGGCAGAGCAGAAGGGAGGAAGGCAGTCCAGGTGCTGGGCAGGTCTACCACGGAGGCCTCTCACTTGCCCCATGCTGTGGGTACACGTTTCCCTAATGCCCCACTGTGCTATGTGATCCACAGTCTCCTTCCTCAAATGTCACATCTTTCATTCAATAAAAGTCTTCTAGAATTGATCTTTTCCTGCACCACAAAACTGGAAACGTGGCCCTCACTCAAGCATTCACTCATTTGTGTAGTCCTCCAGTTCTTCATTCACTGCCTCTCTGCATCAATTATTTCTTACTCATGCATTCATTCACACAAAACTCATTCATTAGGTGTAAGGCCCTGGGGACACACAATACCTGTCCTTGGGAGTTTATAGTCAAATGAGAAGACAGACACTAATCAGGTAGTCAATTGTAAGCACGTACCTCTATAGTCTGCTAACAAAGGTGAGCTGGCATGTGAGTCAATGAGGGGTACCTTGATTTATTGAGAATATAAAGGCTTTCCTGAAATAAGACACAGTGAGGAAGAGTTAAGAAAGTAAAGGTGGAAGGAAGGAACTCTGAAATGGCCATGCAAAGGTTCTATGGCTTGTAGGCTCTTCCACGAAGCTGAAAGACAGCCAGTAGGTCACAAGCAGAGAAACATGAGGTAGACCAAGGCTGGGTGGTCAGATGAGGCTGCCCCTTTGAGTGGCTAATCTATATTCTTGCCTCTGATATATGAGCTAGGGGGAAGGGGGTGCTTGGCAGGTTTTAAGCAAGAGGCTGACTCCCACTTCAAAAACCCCACTTTGCCATTGAGAGAATCCATCAGGCGAGGAGGAGAGTGGATAGGTGTAGGCCAGTGAGGGACCCGGTGGAAGTGTTACTGGTGGCACGTGGACTCTGTCTCTGTAGAGGGATTCAAAGATGGAGGGTACAGAGCTGGATGGATTTATAGGGTCCTGAATGGTGGGCTTGATAGCAAGTGGAAGGACGCTGCATTTCTGCCTTGGGTGACCCGTGGCACCAGTCACGACACTGGGGATGATCGGGTCCCAGGTATGAAGTCGTAGGTTTGATGGCAGGAGATGACCATGAGTGCTGCTTCCTCCTCTCTGAAGAACTTTATCTTCTTCCTCACAGGATCATCCGGACCAAAGTGCAGCAACCATTCAACCTCCCCATGGACAGCTGCGTGGCCACCAAGTCCCTGAGCCCAGGACACACGCTGAGTGAGTACAGAGGGGCCTGGATACACACACACACACACACACACCCGCTAAACCCTTGCATGCACTGAGCTGGCCTGACTCCCAGAGGGACAAAGACTGGGAACAGCACTGACTCCCAGGGGCTTCTTGCCAGTGGCCCTGGAGGAGTGACCTCACGGCATGACTTGCTGCCTTCTCGCAGCAAGGGCAGGGTGAGGATGTCACCCCCATATCCTTACCGCCTCCGTTTCACCCCACTGCAGTCCCCAGCTCAGCCGTCACACCTCCAGAGTCACCCCAGTCGGATTCCCTGGGCTCCACCTACTCCATCAACGGGCTCCTGGGGATTGCTCAGCCTGGCGGAGAAAGCAAGAGAAAGATGGATGACAGTGAGTGTTGGGGAGCCCAGGGTGCAGCCAGGGCTAGGGGTACAACTTGCCCAGGCTTTGCCGAGGACACAAGGCCCTCTTCCCTATAATCCAGGACTCTGCAAGCATCTCCACCTGCACAGTGGCTTGTCCTATTTCTAATCCTGCCAAGTTTCCCAGGGGGCTCGGGAGCCTGGCATTGTGCCTCCAGTCTGTCTTCTGCATTGGCCTGGAGCATGGATTAGATGGGTCCCCTGCCTGATCACTTTCTCCCGGTGGGGGTTGGGGGACTTCAGGTGACCAGGACAGCTGCCGGCTGAGCATTGACTCCCAGAGCAGCAGCGGCGGGCCCCGGAAGCACCTCCGCACTGACGCCTTCAGCCAGCACCACCTCGAGCCCCTGGAATGCCCCTTTGAGCGGCAGCACTACCCGGAGACCTACGCTTCCCCAGGCCACACCAAAGGCGAGCAGGTGAGGAGCCCCTTGCGGGGCTCAGGGCATGTGATTCAGGCAACCCCAACACGTGTTCTTTCTCACTCTCATCAGATGCCCAACTTCTTCCTCTCCCCCAACTCTCCACTCGAAATCTTTTAGATTGTCCCCCCTCCCCTGACCTTTCAGGAGCGATAACAGGATGTGGTAGCGCCTTCCCCGTCAAGTTCAGGGTCTGATCCCACACTTCTGGGTCTCCCTGCCATGACCTCAGATGCCCTGTCTGCCAGCCCCACCCCTGGCTGTCCCCAGCTGCATATCACCACCCCCATGCCCCTGCATTATTCATGGCCCGAAGCATGCCACCCTTGTTCACACCTCTCTGCTCTCGCACACCGTGTGCCTTCCTCGCAAGATGCCTTTCCTCCCACTTCTCTGCCTGGAAAAATACCGCTGGGCCATTATGACTCAGCGCGAACACATTGCCTTCTGCGTGAATCCTTCACTGCCCCTCAGACGTAAGTCACCTCTCCTGCCCTGGTGCCTTGGCACCTCTCACTGGCTGCCCCTCCCATCGCCCTCCTCCCCAGGGTCTGAGGATCAGCTAGCAGACAGGACAGGGGTGTGAGGACATAGCAGACTGGTTAAGGACAGAGCAGGGTTTCTAGTCCCCGCAACAAGCACTCTGCACAACACCACCGTCCTTAATAAAAGATACCCAATAAAGGTAGACTGAGCCAGTGAAAGAGTGAATTGAGAAATCCAGTATAATACGTCACAAGCTGCAGGGGACTTCTCTTCCCAGCACTCGGGCAGGTGCAATGAATTATGACAGGGTGGCTTCTGGGAAAGCCTTCCAAAGACGTGACAGGTTGCACCTGAGACCCACAGACTCTCCAGCTCTGTCAGAATCACCACCTTCTGCCTTCAGGAGCAGCCATCAATAGTTGTAGCATCTTCTCCCCTCCCTGCAGCAAGTCAATGAGCTGCACTGTGTCTGGTGGGGACACAATAAGAGGAGACTGAGATTTAGACACTGTATCTGTTTGTCCCCTCTTGACTAACCCTGTCATGTGACCCAGGAATAAAACAGTCCTGCATATATGTCTTTAAGATCTGCGTAGGATGATGGTGGCAATGCCAATAATTGGTTGAACCACTGCCAGTGGCCGTCTGGGTTACTGGGCCTGTGCCAGCACCCACAGCTGGGCTGGCAATCTGCGTCAGCGATTTTATCAGCCTTGACTGTGACAGCTACAAGGGGTGCAGAGAAAGCTGGCAGGTGGCAGCAGCCATGGGGAGTCAACACACAGCTCCTCCTGGAAGGTACCTGGTACCTCCTCATCAATGGACCTGCAGGAAGCCCACTCTGGGGGAGTGAGCCTACAGAATCCAGTGTGCAAGCACCAGCCTCCCCAGGAGAGTAAATATACCCCTCCCTGGCTGAGACCCTGGGCACTTGCTGGGTCCCAGAGCCATTTTCTGGCTCAGTTGTCCAAAGGCCCCTGCTTAACTACAGCAAGGTCCTGTTCCCTGCTGGCTTACGTATGAGGGAACTTAAAAAAAAAAATGAATTAGCACCATCTCTTTCACAGCTATTATGTTTTCCCAATTTTTATGTGTTTTTGTACACATGTCAAATCTTTTTAAAAAATGAATTATCTTGAAATCCCTACATCTAAGGCATCTTCCAAAAGATCACAGGAAAATATATATCACAAGAAAAACCCAATATGTGAATTTCAAACAGGTGTGACACTAAAAAAAAAGCTAATATTTTCATTTCATTTTCCATGACATATTTAAGTCCCCTTGGACCTGGAGAATCCTGGAGTCACAGGGGGCCTTGGTGACCACCAAGCCCAGTTCTCCTGTGTGTGTGGTACTAACCCAGGGTCTGAGAGCACAGGCAGGGCTGGGTATGCAGCTGGCTGTGGCGCTTAGCTCTGCTGGTCTCGGGTTCATGCAGAAAGCTCCACCGTTGGCCTGTTTAAGCTAGGTTGCTTTCATAAGTTCTAACCTGAAGACAGTGTGGTGGTGCTGGGGAAGTACTTAAAAACCATCAAGCTATCCCAACCCCTACCCCACAGAAGAAGAGTCTGAGATCTAGACAGTATCCATGAAATTATTCCTTCTCCCATTCCATCAATCATTAACTCATTCATTCATTCTCCTGCCTTGGTAGTGAGAAGGTAGAGCAGGCTCAGGGTATGAAGGCTTGAGCCCTTACCTCCCTAGCCTTTGGTGACTGATTATGTTGCCAAAGCAACAGTGTGTGTTCGCTCCCCTGGGCATGGAAAGGCCCATCAGCTTGTGGAGGTGCTCAACACCTGACCTGAGCATGAGCCAAGGCACAGGCATCTAAGTCAACAAGGGACAAAGTGTTGAAGACGAGTATGACGTGATCTCATTCCAGGTGGCTGTTTCACTACCCAGCATAGTCAGGAGTCCATTCGGCCACTCTCTATTGTGCAAATCCACCAGGGAGCAGGTCAACAGAATGAGAATATTATCCAGATAGAGACCATGAACTTGGCAGCTTCTAGCTTTCACATCATTCTGAAATAAAGAATAATACCTACAATGACCTAGTAGTATCGGTGGTCAGCAAGCCTTTTAAGAACTTTGTGTAAGCACCATCCATGAGAGCTCATTGACTCTGCATTCGTCTTAGATTCTACAAGCCTAGTTAATACAAAAGAGGAAGGCAGGCACAGGAAGGTCAAGAAGACCAAAGCTACTTAACAGGTTATTGTCAAACCAGGGCTCAAACTTGCGCGATTTCCAAAGCACTGTGCCTTCCTGTCCCCAACTCAAATTCAAGTCCAGCTAAACAGATCCAATCATCACTAGGATATTGAGGCCACTCAATGCAACAACACTGAAACATCTGACTCCATAGGAGAATTTTTTGTTCTTTTTTACTGAATTGCCTGAACTTGGAAACAGCTATACAGTTTTGAGTACATATTTCAATATGGAATTAGTCCATCATATGGTATTTTAAACTTTTCTAATACTCCGTAGAAATTGGATATTTTGTTTGAATTTACATTTACATTTAATTACATTAAGCCAGGCTCTAAGCCACTCTACTCTGCTAAGTGGACTCCTCCAAAAGGCATGGAGCCAGAGCACCATGGAGTCCGTCATTGCCACTATGCACTTATCATGGCCTCCAGAGTGGACTTCAACATCCAGCCATGCCCAGTGTGCTGGGCATTCTTGGAGAGCCTGGTCCAATGACTGCCTCTAGTGAAGCTGTTGTGTAACCCAGAGTATTCCCCAATTTCAGTTTTGTGCAATTTTTCACCTATCACACTGGTGACGTGTGTGAACTCTGTGTGAGGGACAAGTGTGTGCTGTCTCTTCTGGGTGGAAGGGAGCCACAAGCAGAGCCGGCCTCCTGCTTGCAGCTGAGCAAGCTCTTTACAGATGGAGCAGCATTTCATGTCAGAGGAGACTAGTAAGAGTCTACCGTAAGGTCTTATGGGAGAAAACTCCCAACTACTTGATACCTTTTCACACCATATTAACCACAAGCATCATTTTCAAGCTGGAAATGCAAGTTTCTGTTCCTGGACATGGAGAGGAAGAAGAAGAAATCCACCCGTCCTACAGTTTGCCACCAAAGGCTTGGATTTGGTGCTTTCAGAACTGGGCCCTTGCGTCCAGGCTCTGCAGCTATAGAGCAGGGCATTCTATCACCTGACCATGGCATAGGGCTGCTGCTGAGGTGACTAATGTCAGCTACCCCACCATGTTAAGAGGAGGGCATTGAGTCACCTAGTCTAGGGTAGCAGGGACATTGGCACCAAACTGCCTGCGTCTGAATCCTGGCTCCACCCCACGTGGGAGCATGATGAGTTTCTTAACTGCATCTGGAGGCAAATTAAGGAATGAATAGGCAGACTCAACAGTCTTTGGACTGACCTGTCTCTGTCCTTACTCGTCCTTGTCACTCTCCTGTACTCTGGGCCCATGAAAACACAAAGCTGGGGCTCACTGTCCAGCCAGGGCACCGTCCTCTGAAGTGAGTGCTCATCCTGTTCCCGGGTGCCCATGCTACCAACTGATCTTGAATTTTGGGGAGGTGGTAAGGAAAGTCTGGGGCCTGGCACTGGGGGCAGAGCAGCAGGGCTCTAAGAGAACAGGAGCAGGTGAAGGATGCTGAGAGGGGTGGACAGAGATGGCATGGGAGAAGAGCTTTACCTAGGGTTACGTGTCTTGCCTGGAGGATGTCTGTAAGCTGGCCTCTCTTTGCCTCCTCAGGGCCTCTACCCGCTGCCCCTGCTCAACAGCACCCTGGACGATGGGAAGGCCACCCTGACACCCTCTAATACGCCCCTGGGACGCAACCTCTCCACTCACCAGACCTATTCAGTGGTGGCAGGTATGGTGCCAGAAGCCCCTTGAGGCCATGTGGTCTCAGCTGTGAGGCCCAGTTGGAGGGCATTGGCTGCCCGGCTGGAGGAAGGTGATTGGGGTATGGACCTGGCAAGCGAGGCAAGCCCAGGGGGCGGCACGTTTGACCTTATGCCCCTCCTGGGTTTTCATTTTTCTTGTCTCTGGCGGGGAAAGGCGGGCACATACACACGTTGGCAAAGGCGCTCCATCTACACTTGCTAAAGACACAGCAGGGAGGTGGAGCCTTGCTTGCCACTTCTTCATTCACCGCAGGCTCAGGGTGTACCCCTACTCTGGCCCCAGAACCCGGGCGGGGGGAAGCACCCTGTCTACCCAACCCATGCCCACCGCCACCCCACCCGCTCCCACTCTGCCCATCCCCCCATCTCATGGTTTGTTTTGTGCATGTTCCCGTCCCCTCATCTCACAACCCTCTCTCCTTGTTGTCTCCCTCCCTCCGGCAGATCCTCATTCACCCTTCGCCATAAAGCAGGAAACCCCCGAGGTGTCCAGTTCTAGCTCCACCCCTTCCTCTTTATCTAGCTCCGCCTTTTTGGATCTGCAGCAAGTCAGCTCCGGGGTCCCAGCCGGTGCCTCGGTCCCGCCCTTCAATGCCTTTCCCCATGCTGCCTCCGTGTACGGGCAGTTCACGGGCCAGGCCCTCCTCTCAGGTATGACAGGGAGGCCCCGGGCTGTGCAGGCTTTGTGGGGAGGGGGTGGGAGGAGGGGGCTCCTCAAGACCAGCCGCCAGAGACCCCCCCTGGCTTGATCTTGTCCACCTTGGAAGAGAGGTACTGTGGGGGGTGCTAGGAAGGCAGGGAGCAATACCCCAGGATCCCACAGAAGAGGGCCCCCACAGCCAGGAGTTAGCATTGTAAAGGAGGAGACATTTGATCTTGCATACACGCTTATACATACACATTTTTTTTTTTTAATGAAAAAGAAGTGAAACTTCAGAGGCATTACCTTTTGAAACCAGTTTCTGGGTCAGATTCATTAAAAAATACTTGGGGGTGAGTCCCAGTTGATCACAAGGTATATGCATATATACTTCATGGCGGCACCTGCCCACAGTCAGTAACTAGGAAAGTGGAGTCACAGTGAGGGGAAGTGGGGGAGCACCTCTCCTAGAAGACTTGAAGCTGGAGGTGTAAAGGGAGCACCAGAACCCTTCTTTCCTTATGCTGAGAAGGAAACAAGCCCAGGGAGGTAAGGACCTGGGCCAGGACTCTGCATAGGAGCCTTTAGTGCAGAGGCCTCAGGTGGAACTGGGTCTCCCTGCCACAAGGACCATCAGCCTAGCCTACCGTGGCCTGGGTAGTGGCCACAAGAGGCAAGAGTGCAGCAAGAGCACTGGCACCATTCCATGATGCTCTGGAATCTGAAGGACTTACAAGGATAAGGTTGTGATATGGGCCCGAGGGATTGCAGGGCCAAGGGACGAGGCCAGCGAGCTCTCAGTTCTTCCCTGGAAGAAGGTCCTGGACATGAGAGCTGTGTCCAGATACTCCATGTATTCAGGGGCAGAGCAGACACTTCCCCAACCCTAACCACCTTGAGATACTAGAGCAGGGGCAAGCGGGAAGATGAGGCAGAGGATGGGGCTAGTAGGGTATAGGATGTTATCTGGTACACAGACAACCCAGGGTCAAGCAGTCCATGTGGAACACTGGGTGCCAAGCAGCTTGGGCCTCATGGTGCTCACTTAAAAGTCTTTGCAGAACCACAGTCCCAACTAGACCAGCAGAGCCCATGGTGTAAAGCCGGGGCTTGCAAAGGGCAGACCTTCCACCAGCCAGCTCACATGTCTGCTTGGACAGACTCCATTTCCCCCCTGTCTGGCACCTGGACTTTCTCTTCCTCTTCCTCCTGGCTTTGGAACAGGTGGCTGTCCAGTGTGGTGAGGGCACGCAAGTGGAGCTTAAGGATCTGAAGGGAGAAAGTTTCCCTCTCACTGCTGACTAAGAAAGTTCAAGAGAGTGAAGTCAGCAAAGACAGGTGATTTACTTTAACCAAAAAGGAGAGAAACCAGGGAGCTGAGTGAGACCATGTGAGCTGAGGGGAAGGGCTGGGCAGAGGAGGAGCAGACAAGTAGAAGAGGCGTGTGTCAGCCAGTCTGAGTAGAGGATAGGTTGGCATCTCATGGGAGTGTCAGGCCAGGGCTGGGAGCTACAGAGAAGCGCCTGAGTTGGAGAACAGTTCAGCCTTTACCATGTGAGCTGCAGAGAGGCCTGGCAGGACCAGCTCAGAGGAGAGCGAGGGACCAACGACAGCTGGAGGAGCAAGGTAGAGACCTCAGAATACAGGGTTGTCTGAGCAGATGGGAACATGGAATTAAAAGATGAGCTTAAAATTGAAGTCCACACAGCCTTTTCCATATGCCTTCTGATGACTCCTCACAGTTGGAACAGCCCAGGGCAAGCTCCCTGCCCTGCCACACTTTACCCCCTCCCTATCACCTTTTTAGAGTTTTAGATACTCTCTGTCAGCATGCAGCCGGTCGGGGTGACATTTCTAACTTGTGTCATCTCTGACTGGACATGCCTAGTCACCAGGTCAGCTGCAGGACCTGGAGGTCATCTGGCTCAGGGAACAAGGCAGCTGGCAGCAGAGAGCAGGTGTGTGGGCACACAGGAAGGACAAGGGACAAAGGTTGAAGATCGGCTCCAGAGTGGGGAAACTGGGGCCCTAATAGGGGGCCAAGACTACAGCTCACAGCTCTGAGCCCAGCCCTGCTGATGCTACACAAAGTACTGGTGGTATCCTTGCTGAGTTCCAAGTGTTGGCCCTAGAGCTTCCTACAAACCGACTGCCTCAGCTGGCCTCCGCTCAAGACTGGACTTGAATACCTCACTCACGGCTGAGCCATGGTGAGAGGGCTGGGGAGATATGACAGGTGGAGGAAGACTGGGAAGGAATGGACTCAAGGGTGTGAGGTTTTCAGACACTGGGAGGAGAGGTGAATTTGAAAGGAAAGAAAGCAGAGAAAAGTGACTCCTAGGCAATGCTGCAGACCGAGGAGAGGAGGCAGCACCCAGTGAGTTCTCATCCTCCAGTCAGTTTGGCTCCAGTCTGTGACCTACTTCCCTGCCGGCTCACCTGCTCTGGGGAAACCCCTAAGGTCCCTCGCCGCTTCTCCTGGAGCTCATTCAGCTGCTTCCTAGAATTTTCTCTTGAGTCATTTCTTAACCTGGTGACCCTGGTGGTGGGAGTTCTAGGGTGACAGTCCTGCATCTCAGCCTGTCTCCTATTCAGCCAGGAAAGGGGAGATGCATGGCTTGGGGAGCAGTCCTGCCAGCCCCTCTTCAATCACCTCAGAATGGAGTCCCCACACACTGGCTGCGACAGAGCCATACAGGCCATAGTTATCGCGGCTGCTCCAAGGCTGCTGCCAGCTCAGCCGTCCAGAAAACTCAGAGTTTGGTTTTATCATCAAAGAGTCCCTTGCCCTCCTCCATCCTTTTGTACCAAATCATATTTAGTCTTGCCAAAGAGATTTCTGGACTGCCATAAATTCTGCTTGCTATCAGAGCAAGATAAGGAGCTGAAAAGGGGTTGTTACAGCGAGGGTGCACATCAAAGAACAGTCTGGAAGCACCTCTGTTCTCTGGATGCCTCCAAGCAGTGGCTTTCTGATGCTGCCCTTTACCAACATTTAGAATATTTACGTGTGTTTCTGAAGTGCTACCATTTTCTTAGCTAGCCCCAGTCACACAAACATGTGTCTATGCCTGCCTGCATCAATGTTTTACAAATAGGGTCATGTTGATAGAAGAGATGACATGACACAGCGAGGACTCATTGATGATAAAGAACTTTAGAAAACGGAGAAGCTGATGAGAGGCCATGGTTAGGCCACCAGGAAATGTGGCTCGTGGGCTCTGGGTTTTGTTTGCTGGCTTTTAGGAAGAAACTATGTATGAAAGGTCTTCAGAAACATTAATGGAATGTGTGCGTTACCTGCTCCTTTAACTTTACCACCAGCCTTTTGAAGTCTTGATGGAATTGAAGGAAAGAGTTTGGTGAACTCTGGAGAGGTTACAGTTTCATGTTCTAAGTGAAACTGTCCCAAGCCCAGTTTTTTAGGGGTGCACTCTGCTGTTCTTGAAGCCAGGAGCCTGGAGCCTCTTCCAGATCTTTCACACGGGTGCAGGGTCCCAAGGCTTTGGGCCGTCCTTGACTACTCTTCCAGGCTACAAGCAAGGAGCTCGATGGGAAGCAGGGTTGCCAGGGTTAGAACCAGCGTCCATATGGGATCCTGGCGCGTGTAAGGTGAGGACTTTAGCTGCTAGGCTACTGCGCCAGGTCCCCACTCTGTTATTTTATTCCAGAAGTTGCAGGGATTAGGACGTGGGAAGGGAAGGGTTGAGGATGGGAATAAGGGGAGTAAGGGACCATCCATTGCTGGGCTCTTCTAACACTAGCAAATAGGGGACCTGAGAACAAGACACAGCTCCAACAGTGCCACTGCCATGATGGTAAACCCCAGTACTGCCTCCGAATCCTTCTCAGCACAGAATGTCCTCCAGGAAGCCCCTGTCAGGCAATTCAGCTGCAAGGTGAATCCAGTTTGCAAGTTCTGAACTACAGTAGCTTCTTCCATGACAGAGGAAGAGATGTGATTTAACAAAATGAAGTGATGAGTCTGTTGTCCACAGTCTGGCCTGCAGTAGACATTTCACTCAGGGTGCAGGAAGAAAAGAGGAACGAGTAAGACATCAGGGCTGCATGAGCTTCCACCCTCCATCACGCGGCCTCCCTCCCCCCCACCCCCCACCCCCCCATGCTCCTCCTGCTCTCCCCGACAGTGCAGCACATCGCCCTCTCATGAGCATGCCTGACCAAGTGCTTTATCCAAGGGCCAAGGAGGCTGAGTCCCAGGCCCACTGGATCACAGTCTTCGTCACAGAAAGCTCAGTTTTCTACGCAGAGGAGCCATCTGCGAATTCCTCCCCCTACTACCAGGCAAACTAAAATTCCCTTTTCTCTGCCTCTGTGCTCAGCCCTTGATCTTTTCCTTTGATGATCCTGTGTCAGGTGAACTAAGGCTACCTGTGGAATTCCAATGGTTTACAAATTTGATCTAGCACAAATCATGGGGGGTGGGGAGTGCAGTGCTATAGTAAAAGTTAAAACAAAGTAGGAGGTAGCATTCAGGCTTCCCCAAACCTTCATGGGGCGGAGCGGGAAGGGGAGGAATAATAGATACGCATGGCTCATTTTAAAGAGAATCAGTTCTGTAAGAATTCCATGGACATGCAACTGTTTCTGGAATGTGTCCATTGTATCAACATCCTTCTGTAGCATGACACTGCTAATAATCTCAGTCATAATAATAAAGGTTCCTAAAGCTACTCCTAGCTTTATCCTATTTTGCGTGTGAAGCTGAGGTTTGGGGCATATAAGTGACTATTTTAGGGGCACTAGGTGAATTGATCATAGATGCAGAATAAGGACCCAAGACCTCTGACTCTTGGACCTTTTTCTTCGAAAGGACAGCAGTTGAAGATGCCTGCCTGGTGTTGTTCATTGACCCCATAGATTTACATCCAAGTGTCCACTCAAATCTATGCTCTATTTTGATTTAGTGCCTGGCCTTGCTAAATCTTTGAGACATTTCCAAACAAAGTCACTATGGTGCTGACAACTTTTGGGCTTCATGGGACCTACCTTCCCCTTCCATCTCTTCTCACGGTCTCAAAAAGGTTGGGGTATCAAAGACTCTGTGGGGAAAGTTGGACAAGCAGTGCCTTCGATGGTCAATTGGTGGTATAAATCCTAGGGAGAAAAATACCCCCCAAATAAGGGAGAGGTGGAAGGTATTTGGATCAAGCAGTCATAATTAATATGGTGGTTCTCAAAATAAACAAAACAAAACTCATGGTGCTTCTCACCCAGGGGGACGTTTCCCCTACAGCCCCTCCCCTAGGGACAAACAGTGATGTTTAGAGACATTTTTGATTTTCACACTGGGCAGGAACTGCTACCAGCATCTAGGGAATAGAGACTAGGGATGCTGCTAAGCTTCCTGCAATGCACAGGGCCCCCTCCCACGAGCAAGTATTGTCATAAAGAGTCCGGACTGCTAAGAGGAGAAACTCTGTACTTGTCCCCAGTAAATGCAGCAACCAAGTAACTTGTCACTGAGTGATAATTCATCCTTTAAACTGAGAGTAAAGTGAATCTCATTGATAAATAGGCTGAGACCATGGTCATCACCTGGGCAGATTAGGGGAAAACAAGGCCTTGTCTCCTTGCCAAGGAGCTTGGGAGAGATTGGTCTAAGTCTACAGGCCATGAGGATGTGGAAATAGAGCACAGCCAGGGATCCTGTTGTTGGTACATGGGACAGATGGAGGTGGCAGGGAGGGGGAGGCATGGAGCTCACTAGTCAACTGAAATCAGTAGAAGGGGAAGACCTGACTTTGTGCTGTAGAGGACAGGTGGAGTTGGGTAATGGGGTCTCTTCAAGGAGTGTGAGAGGGAGGAGTGTCTGTTTTGTTGAGAATGACTGTTTCCAGAAATGAAATTGGCAAGTGTGTGGCTCAGGTATGTGTTAGGTATCTCTCAGCCACATGGTAGCCTGCGAATAGGCTTCATGTCCCTTGCAACTTCATGGCTGACATCTACCTGTGAGGCCAGGCTGAGGAGTAGGACCTGCTCCCTGGCTCAGTGAAAGAAGGTGGTGATTGACTAGTACTGCCTGCCACAGGTCCAGGACAGCATAGTGATGGGCCAGTCATCCCTTCACAGGGCCTTGTCCTTTGTCCTCCTCAGAGCTAGGGCCAGAAGGGATGAACACTGAAGCAGGTGCCTTCCGATGTGTTTGCCTATGGCAGCTGTGTCCATTGCTGTGGGGAATGAAAAAAGAGCCGGGGAACATAACCCCCAGCTTCCAATACATGACATTTTTGTGGATGGGTAAAAAAATAATCAGGTAACTGAAACTGCTGGTGGACAGGGGGCACCAGTAGCACGTGCCCTCCGCGTGGTGGAGTCTCTGTCCTGCAGAAGAGCTGAGAGGAGACAAGAGCTTGGGCTTGGAGGAGGAGAGGCAAGGGAGGAAGTAGCCTTGGAGAAAGAGGGAATGGCATAAAGGAAGGCTTGCTGAACCTCCTGAGGATGAGACAACACATCCAGGGGTCTCTATGCTTGAGTGATAACTCCTTGTTGTGTTTTTCTAGGGCGAGAGATGGTGGGGCCCACGCTGCCCGGATACCCACCCCACATCCCAACCAGCGGACAGGGCAGCTATGCCTCTTCTGCCATCGCGGGCATGGTGGCAGGTAAGGGGCAAGCCTATGGAATGGAGAGCATTGTAAAGAGGTAGTGTTGGGGAAATATGGGACTGGGGTGACCCGAGGGAGGCCAGAACTCAATCTATAGATTATGTGAAAACCACTGGAAGGTTATTGAAAGTGGGGTGGGGGGAACCTTCTTATAAAAAGCCTCTAGAAAATGCACAGGGAAGTCCTGGCTCCTGAATGTACCCGAGCTCAAACCCCTCCTTCCCAGACTGCCTACATTACCCACCATGATGGATAGGGAGGGTCTGAGACAGCCCCATGTGTCCAGCCAGGTTTCTCTGTTTCCCCTCTTGAGTGGTTGGGTGTTCGTGGAGCACCCAAGCGACTAGAGGAACACCATGGGCCAAACCAGAGTCCAGCCTTTAGACAGCCCAACATCTCCCAGCCACTCAAGTCTGATGAGTCTCAGTCATCTCTTCCTGTCAAGTCTGAATATGAATGACGCAGCTGCTGTATTGGTGATGATCATGACGGTGGTGGTGATGAAGTGATGGCAGTATATTATCCTTGATCACCAACACTTGCTCAGATTTGGGCAGGACTCAAGTTCCAGGTCCTCTACAGCTTATCTTCATTTGGACTGTCCTGGAATCCTGCCTGCCACTCATTTGGATTTCTTTGCCAGCTGTCATCCCACGGTCTTTAGGAATGCCCAGGTCTAGACAACAGGAGGACAGTCAGAATTCCTTAGGGCGAATCTTACTCTTTTTAGGAGCCAAATAGGAAAAACTCTGGGATGGTTGAGATAGAACTAAATGACTTTATTGCCCGAAGAGGTCCTATAGCATCTGAAAGGACCTGTGAACTCAGTCTGTCTTGATTCCTCATACCAACCTTGAGCCAGCCTTGCTGGCCTGCCCCCTTCCCTCACTGCCAGGTGTTATTCTTTGCCAGGCATCCACTCTGGGCACCCAGTACAGAGGCAGGTGGGCTAGGCTCTTCTGAGCAGAGGAAGGGGAGGGAGAAAGAGGAGGGAAGGAGGCTCTGTGCTCCCTGGGAACCTGCTGAGCTGGCACTTGTTGCTGCCCGGTTACCGTGGCGATGTGCTTAATGCAGCGTTGAAAATACAGAATACTGACTCCTCTCTCCCTCCTAGCCCCGGACTCCCTCCCTCCCTCCTTTCCTCTTCTGGAGCGTGAAATGAGATTGGTCAAGATAAAAAAGGAAAAGATTCGGTTATTTTTTTAAGAGTGTGGATAATGGGGCCTCTCAATCAAAATCCCAGTCTCCAGTTGGGTCCCCCATCCCCCTTCCCACCCCTCCACCTTCCCGTGCTGCATGCTTCCAGGAGGAGGAGGAAGAAACATGAAGCACAAGGCTTTCCTCTTAATTATGAGTCATTCTCTAAGGGCAGGCCCAGGTCAAGGGGTTTCTGAAGTCCAGAGTGTGACCCACAAGGTAGCTGGAGGCTTTGGGCTTCTCATCAAAGGAGACCTGATCTGCAGTGGGTACTGTAGAGGAAAAAAAAAAAATGTCACAACCACCACACAGGCTGAAAGTGAACTGGAAATGGGAGGGGTCTTGCCTTACACAGAGGATGGGTCCCCACTAAGTTGCATACCCATGAGTTTCAGAAACTGCAGTACTGTTGAAATGCATCACCTGATTCCTAGGGTTGCCATCATGCAAATGAAATCTCAAGAAATTTTGGGGGGTAAGAAAATCCCATGTCTATCTCTTAATACTGCCTGTTGTCTCCCAGTTGACTGAATAAGGGGGATTCCTTCCACTTGAAGGTAGTATGTTTTATTGAGCACCTACTGCATACATGTTAGACACACAATAAATGCTTTAAGTAAAGTGTGCCAATAGCACACTTTAGCATTCCTGAATCAGTTGTGGAAGGAAGGGAGTGATCATCTGTTACACGTTTCTCTGTAACCCTGCCACTCATATATCAAAATTTATTTTTCATTTCTTCCTCAACCTTAAGAGTAGGCTTACATACAAAAGGAAGCAGGCATGGAAAAGCAAACTGGTATACTCAGGTCATAACCATACTAAGTGACTCAGCTGTTCAAACACAGGCCTTCTGACTTCAGATCCAAGGCTATTTGGGCTATACCCCACTGCAGAAATGAACAAGCAAGTTATAGAAGAGGGGCACAGGAAAATGGCCTGAATGCAGGTTTCTCTTGTCCATTTAGGCTTTGATTTTGCCTTCTCTTTTGTTTCTTCCCTACTAGCAGGTAGTGACCCTTGCACCGGTTCCGTAGTGAAACCAACAGTGCCAGTTGAATAGATCCATCTAGCCATCATTCCATATACAAATCATTCTCTCTCTCTGTCTCCATCCATCTATCTACCCTTCCATCCACTACTTCAATCATTATTCTTCCTATTGTCTGTACTTCCATCCATTCTTGTATTCTCTCTCTATTTGCCACTTTTCTCTCAACAAATACTGGTGAGGCTCTATTGCACAGGTTGCTGGAGACACAGCCGAGAACAGGTCTTGTCTGTGTGGAACTTAGACCCTAACAATGGAGAGAAGTGATCAGTAAATAAGTGAATGAATGAACAGGCATAATGGCAGATGGTGATAAGTGCTGTGAAGACAATAAAATGAAATGATGTCATAAAGAGCCGCAGGGAAAGGAGATAACTACTTGAGATTACTTGATCAGGAAAGGCATTTCTGAGAAGCTGTTCAAAGCGGCCAGCCAAGGATAAACTGGAGAGACCATCCTTGGCCAAAAGAACAGCAAGTGCAAAGGCCCTAAGGCAGGAACTGGCCAGGTAGCACATGGAAGAGAGGTGGGTACATTAAACAGCAGTGAGTGACACTACACGATGAGAAAATGTTGATAATAGTAAAAGCTGATACAAGTTTGAAAAGACAACTCAGACTTCCGGGAAAATAGATTACTGACCATGAAGAAAGCAAGCATAGAGGTCAGTTAGGGAATCCTTGAAGTAATTTTTTTTAAGGTTTACTTATTTTTATTAGAAAGGCATATTTACAGAGAGAAGGAGCTGCAAAAAGAAAGGTCTTCCATTTGCTGGTTCACTCCCCAAGTGGTTGCAACAGCTGGAGCTGACCTGATCCAAAGCCAGGAGTCAGGAGATTCTTCCTGGTCTCCCACGTGGGCACAAGTCCCAAGACTTTGGGCCATGCTCCACTGCTTTCCTAGACCATGAGCAGGGAGCTGGATGGGAAGTACAGCAGCTGAGACACAAAGTGGCACCCAGAAAGGATCCCGGTACATGCAAGGAGAGGATTAGCCAGTTGAGCCATCACATTGGGCCCCTTCACGGTAATTCTTCAGTGGCTTGGTTCAGGAAAGTACCAGTGGAGGAGAAGGGGAGAGGCACTGAGGATATATATTTGGTGGTAAAACCAACAAAACTTGCTTTCAAATTGGTGTCGCCATGAGAAAATAGAAAACAAGGAACACTTGTAGATTTGGGGTTTGGGGTACTTTAGGAGTGAGGGTGACAAGTTATGCATGTGAAAGATAAGAAGAGGTGGGCCATTTTAGTACTTAGATGCCTACTAAACCCCCAGCTTAATGGCATATGTCTGAAGTCAGATTTTGTACAAAGCTGTTGTCCAATGTCAAAAGATTAGAAAAGTTTACCAGGAATAGAATATAGATGAAAATTCACAGAAAGCTCACAAGTTAGACCTGGGGTTTCTGTAACAGGGCTCAGAGCTCTAACAGAAAAAGAATGGACAGGGAGAGTGAGTTAGAAAAATGAGTTACAAAGCTGATCTAGAGATTGGCATAGAGGGAATGATGAGCCTTCAGTTGGAGGATGCTTGGACACAGAAGTGACTACCAGGGTGGTGGAGTCAGAAGCCATGGGGATTGGAGAGGATTACTATTGGCCTGATTGGAAGGGAATGACATGGTGAAGGCAGAAACTCTATGACAGACAACGAAACTGAGAACAACAGAGAGACGCTGGGCCGGGAAGAGGGTTTTTCAAAGGAGAGAGCTCTGAGCATGTCTACACACTGAGGTGGATGATGAGTTTAAAAGGGAGAGATTGTTGCCACAGAAGGAAGGCATCATGGCAGCAGCCAAGTGAGCAGGTGAATGGATTGGGTACTGAGCAAAGAAAGCAGGTTGGCTGCAGACAAGCTGACTGATCTAATGGTGGGCAGGTGCTACACCCAGGAGTGCACAACCTGCCAGGCCCTATCCCTGCCCTAGCTTCTCTGTGACATAAGCAGACAAGTAGTTGATAAGTATGTGTTCAATGAATGGGTACGTGAGTGGGTAAGTAAATGCATGAATGCTTGACAAAATGAGAGGGCAAACACCTTGTTTTTTCCTACCTTTCTTCCTTGTCCTTCAAAGCCTGCAATGTTCGGTATTTGGTAAAGTGGGATCAAGGTGCTTGCCGTGCAGCTGGTATGGAACTGGCTTCTGCCCAGGGAATGCTAGAACCAGGGAGACTTGGGGTATGCCAAGAGTTCACACTGTGGGACCCAAGTCACAGTTCTAGTGTGGGAATATAGAGCCAGGCTTCCAGTCAAAGCTACATTTGAACTTGTAACTTTGAGAAAATATCCTTCCCTATCTGGGTAGCAGGTTCTTCAGTTGTTGGATGGGTGGTTGGGTTTGATTATTTCCTAGTCTTCTTTGTGTTTACTTTTTTTTCTCCTTCATCTATGTCTTCTTTTACATGATTGAGGTGATTGAGATACATATATGTGTGTATGTATTTATTGGCCTGATCTGTATCAGCCTTCCTCCCTGCCCCTGAGGAACTTAGTAGGTTCTTGCTGTGAACTTGCTCCTATCATTGACCCTAGCCAAGGACAGGCCCTAAAAGCCTTTCTCTGTTCCAAGCAGCCTCCTCTTCATTCCCATGACTGCTGTGCAAATGCCTGCTTTTCTGACAAGCATCTGAGGCCAGCTGAGTGACTCATTGGAGCCTCTGTTGAGCTATATTTTATCACTTGTGTAATGGGAAAATGGGAAAAAAACTAATATTTATTGAGTGCTTATTACATTGCCAAGCATGGTGTTAGGCACTCAATAAGCATTATTGCAATTAATTCTCGCCATGCCATCTAGGATAGGGACAATAATATGTGCCTTTTTACAAGATGAAGCAGAGACATTAAGAGGTCCAAGATCCAAGCCAGGGACCTGGCTTTGTAATGAGCCTATGGTGGAATTATCTGGAATTGCGAGTCATCATGCTGCCTTCCAGGTTCCCCTTCCACACATCAGCAGAATGGATGGGAGCTTCCTGGGTTGGTTGTGAGAATGCGAGTGAGGACGTGTGGGATGGTGCTTTGCCCACGTTCAGCTCCACACCACAGTGGTGATCAGCTTGACTTGGTCATTGTTATGTAAGGATTCTTAAACAACTTCTTGGTAAATAATTCCTTTGGGAAAACCAAGAACCCACTTACGGGAAGTTATCTGACCTACTTTATGCAACGCCATGGCCCAAGTTGGCTTCATGTAGCCGTCTCAGGATGGAGCAATAGATTTCTCAGAGGGAATCTTGGACAGCCTACCCAGAGAAGAGCCTACCCTCCCATCCTTAATGCATAACACCCGTCCCCTTCCCCACCTCCTCTCTCTCTGCACCCCTCTGCCAAAATACGCATATTTACTGTTTTCTCCCTTGGATCCCTCCTCCCCATCCACTTGCTGACGGCTCCTCTGCAGGTTCAGACAGCAGTAGGAATTGGGTTAGGACCTGTACCTTGGAATCCCAGCCCAGCTTCCACGCTCCACCCAATCAATACCTCACCTATGCTCTTAGCCCCTTCGGGCCCCAAAGCCTGAGTTTTTGCCCCCTAAAAATGAGGGGTGAGAATAGTCACATCTCCCTCCTGGGGCTTCTTGAAGGCTGCAGTATGTCAGAGCACTTTCTGTGGTACCAGGAGAAAGGGATGCAGACATAGGGATGGAGAAAAACACCTTTTGAGCTCCACCTGCACTCCCTATCTGGAGTTCCAGCCACCTCACAGGGCTCTCTCACCTTGTGCCTCCAACAGGAAGTGAATACTCTGGCAATGCCTACAGCCACACCCCCTACTCCTCCTACGGCGAGGCCTGGCGCTTCCCCAACTCCAGCTTGCTGAGTAAGTTCCTTGGGCCCCCTCCACCTAGTCCTCTGTGGGGATTGATGAGATGCCATGGATTGAGGGGGAAGGGAGGCAAGGTCAGGCCTTAGAAGCTGAGAGGCCTCTGGTTAGCCATGAGCCCAGGGAACCATGTGTTGTCTTTAACAGATGTGGAAGGGCAGTGTATAGGAAAGGGGGTGCCCAAGATCAGACTTCCTGGCATTGTTCTTGCTTCTGATCCCCAAGGCCATGTCTGTTCAATGTGATGCCATAGCTCAGGCCTTGAGAGCAAAGTGAGGGTAGCCTAAGAGAGGTGCTCTGGCCTCCAGGGACTTAGGGCTCAGCAGCAGCAGGGCCAGCTGTGTCACATGCCCTCTCACCTGGCAGCTGATGACAGCCCCCTCGCAAGCACTCAGGATTCAGCACCAGCTTTCTTCCCCATCAGTCCTTTGTTCCACACTATTGTCTCTTTTTGGCTTGAGAAGTGGACAGCAGTCAGGATCAAGGCCCAGGAACTGAGCCTTGGGGAGCTTCCAGACCACTCTGTGTTCCTGTCTCCCCCTGTAACCCCAGGGCTGGTCACAGCCTTAGGGATCCTGTGAGAGCCCCACCTACTCAACTGGTGGCCTCGGGAGTGTCTGAGCAGACCTGAGTTGACTCCGGCAGGCAGTACTGTAGGCTGGCTGCAGAACTATTCCCCAAGCACTCCCTCCATCCCCACCCCGTCCACCTGCTGTCACTTGCTGGCGTTTTGGAAAAGACTGGCCCCTGTTTGACAAATAAGTTCCACTTCCCAAACCGCCTCTCCTGAAAGGACAGTGTGGGCAGTAAGATATGCTTGGGCTCATGGCACCTTCTCTCTGAAGGGTTGCCATTCCAACAGCAGACAGAGGAAGGTACTTGCCATGGACATCCTCAAGCCCAGATGCCCTTTGACCAGTCAGGAGTTCAGTTCTTTTTCTGACTTGGCACTGTCTGAACAAGGGTGGCAGGGAGGCCTGAGACGCCCCCGAGTGCTTGGATCTTAGGGATTCTACATGTGTCTTTTTCTCTGTTACCCACTTCCTTCACTAAAGGTCAAAACATTGTGGGGTGGGGGGCATGCAAGAAGCCACCGTTCTCATTCTGGCCAGAAACCCAAAGGTGAGGCCAGAGAAAGAGGAAATGGGGCCAGAGAGGAGTTAATCTTTGATGATCAGATATGCTGGAGGGAATCAATGATTAACTCATGCTGTCTTGCAGGTTAGCAGATAGAAGGGAAGGCTGGTGCACATTTCCCCCTTCTGACCAACAATGTTTCTTCTTCTTCTTTTTTTTTTTTTTTTTTTTTTTTTGACACATCCAGGTTCCCCATATTATTACAGCTCCACATCAAGGCCAAGTGCGCCACCCACCACTGCCACGGCCTTTGACCATCTGTAGTTGCCATGGGGACAGTGAGAGCCACCAAGCAACGGGAGGACTCAGCCTGGGACAGGCCCCAAGAGAGTCCCACAAAGGAATCTTTATTTATTATGTGAAAAAAAGCCACACGTCCAGCATGGTGGCTCGCTCCCCGTGCGGTGGACTTCATGCACCATGAAGATGCAACGGCCTTGCGGAAGGATGGACTAACTGCTGAGACTTCCCAGCCAGGAGGAAACAGGCCCATCCCGTTCCCAAAGAGACACAGTTGGAGGAGAAAGGTCCCCTTGGCTGGTACCCACCCACCAAAGCAGAGAAGGAGCCATGAGGAACCCGAGGGGGATGGTGGATGGGGAGCGCGGCCTGACTAGGCCTGGGGGTCATGACACCTGGGTCTGCCATCCACATAGCTGTAACCATTGTGAACTGTAAGCACTTTCACTCAGTCCACAAGTCACAGCCAGATACCACCTGGAGAGCCACCTCCCTTGACTTCCTGCCTGCCTAGGGCCAAAGCTAGAGCCATCCACTTTCTCTGCTCGCCTAACGCGTGTTCTTCCTCCTTCACTCCTCTCGACCACATGGGCGGAGTGGTAGGAACCTGCTGCCACCTTCCCAACAGCTCCTTTGCACCAAATGTGCTTCCTGCTACCCAGGCCCACCCACCACAACCACCAACAAAACCCACCGAGGCCAAGCCCTCCTCCCAAGCCAGCTGCCCCCTCCCCCAGTGCCTGTCCCCAAGGCCTGACTGTAAATACTGTAAATGAAACTCTGGGTCCAACTTCCCCTCTGCCACTCCTCGCTGTGCCCCCCTCTGTGTTGGGCTTTACTCCTTGATGCTTCTTTTCTTTTTAAAGACCACCGCCATGGCAACATGACTCAATAAACCATTGCTCTTGTCTCAGGCTTCTGGACTGGCTGGGGAGGCGCATCTCAGGGCCAGCTTTCCCCTGAGCCTGGGGGCTGACCAAGTCACCTTAAGCTGTAGGTTGAAAGTGCCCCCAGAGCTCACTCCCACTTCTCTCTGTCCTTAGAGTATGCTTAGCACTAGGTAAATTGCACATCCCAAGCTTTGGGTGCTGCCACTCAAAGCGAGTGTGTAGATAAAGCAGACCAGTGGCATGGTGCCAGGGCAGTCACCATCTCCCCTCAGGTAGGTGCTGTTGGCATAAGGCTCAGTTGACCAGGGTTAGAGCTGCAAACTGGAGCCCACATACTCAAGTGAAGGGATAGAAGATTGGGATTGCTTGTGTGCCAGGCAAGATGTGGAGGTCTTCATGTGGGTTAAACTGGGACTGGTCTTATTTTCCACGTGAGAAAGTGAAGGCTTAGAAAAAGAAGAAATGAAAAAGAACACAGCAGCTATAGAAAGCAAACCAGCAAGAAAGAGAAAAGAGGAAGAAAGAAGGGGGAAGAGGAAGGAGAGAAACAAACAAAAAATGAATAGAATATATTCATATATTGAATAGAATGAATAGAAATTGAATAAAATGAATAGAAATGCCATGGCTCACCCTGGGTGGGAAATAGCAGATTTCCCTAAGTCCAGTAGTTTCCCCAACACTACAGCACAAAGAGTTCTAGACTCAAGGAACTGCCTCTACAGGTCTGATTTCTGTGGTTTGGTCTCTGAAGATTTGACCTAAGACGTGGAGAGGAATAGGCAAGCAGAGGGAGACGGAGAGAGGAAGCAGCCTGCAGGGACTCAGACCACCCCTCCCCAGCCCAGGAAATTTGGAACAAGCAGAAGAAGCAATATGACAACAGGAGTGCCTGTAGCTGTCTGCAGCTGCATTCCCCAGCAGGGCGACGCCAGATGGAAGGAGAGAATGGCCACCTCAGCCATGGATCCCGAAGATGACAGACCATGCTTTTTTTTTTAATTTTTTAAGATTTATTTTATTTTTATTGGGAAGTCAGATACAGAGAGGAGGAGAGATAGAGAGGAAGACCTTCCATTCGTTGATTTACTCAGCCACACAGTTGGAGCTGTGCCAATCCAAACCCAAGAACCAGGAGCCTCTTCTAGTCTCCCACGTGGGTACAGGGTCCCAAGGCTTTGGGCTATCCTCCAGTGCTTTCCCAGGTCATAAACAGGGGGCTAGATGGGAAGCAGGGTTGCCGGGATCAGAACCGGTACCCATATGGGATCCTGGCACATGCAAAGTGAGGATTTTAGCCACCAGGTTACCATGCCAGGCCCAGATCCTACCTTTTTTTAAGGTCTCCCAAAGGAGAGGTCAGGAGTGTTTGAGAGATGGCTTGAGAGCAGCTGAGCCCTGGGAGGAGGGGCAGGGCTTCCCATGAAGAAAGCCCATCCCCATCTGCCCTGAGAGATCCCTGCAAGGCAACTGGATTTTTAAGAACAGAATCTGCGCTTGGCTGTGTTTGTGGCAGAGGACTCAGCATCCTATGCCTCTGGCAGCTTTTCTGGCCCCAAACCTGAGCATCCCTGAGTGCCCAAGAACACAATACCTGCTTCTGAGCCCACATGCTGCAGCCTCGCAGCCAGAAGCCTTCTGGTAATGCTACTCCCCTGGAAAACCTTCTCCAGCCCCCAGTGACAGAAGGACTGGGGATGTGCTTTTACTGCTGTGACCCTGGTCTTTATTCACCTTCCTCTCTGAGCAGAGCAGAGCATCCTAGGCCAATCTTGAATGGGCATCTTGGTGGGTCTCCAAGTACCATGGTTCCTGGCTTGCACCTGCCATTCTCCAGTCAAACCTCATCCATGATCCACTGCGAAACACAGATACTTAGGCATTGGATGACAAAGACAATTTGAGGTGTTCCAGCAGGTGGGGACGTGATGTTAGGAGACAGTGGAGGTGGCCCATGAGGGGGTCACAGTCCACAAGGGACAAGAACGGGGATGGGGTGGCAGATGGGGTGCCAGACCGAGCTGGTAGCCACTTTTGTGTTGGGGAGTGAGGAAAGAATGCAGGGTAGCATCTGTGTGGCATGGGATCAGGGCAGTGGGTGGGGGGAGGCTGGTGTCTGTAGGGTCTATGGGTGCTGGTGTTGATGGCAGAACTGGCGTAAGACATGAACTGAAGACACACCTGAGACACCGAGGCCCCTCTCAACCACCCCCTCCCAACCTCCTGTTGCACCTGCAATGGTTCCTTTTGCTGCTGACCAGTATGGCGAGACCCCCAGCTTTCCTCACAGTTTGCCCTGGTTCATCATGGCCTCTGTATCCACCTAGGACCTGCCAGGCCCTCCCAGGGTGCCAGGAGGACCAGACAGGCCCTGCTCAGGTTTCAAACTGGACCACAGAGTGTAGAGACCCTGCTAGGAGGCCGCTAGCGAGAGGAACCCTTGCAATGTCCTGGCCCCTATCCCACAGCTCCTGAGGTAAGCAAGGGGGGAAGTGGGAGTCCTCACCCAGGCAAACTCCAACCCCACCCCATCTTCTCATCTTGCCTCACTTCTCCAGAATCGTTGCCATGGACAGCTACTGAGAAATATATTTTCTGCCTATTGTGCGTCAGCTATACACTCAACCCTAGTGAGAGGTGGTTGCACTGTACAGACTGTCAATGAGAGGCCAGGAAGGTTGAACATGCTCAGCTTCTACTGCCACCTGACCCCATCAGTCTACCACTTCTGACTGTTAAATTACACACTCCACTTTGCATCAGTAACGACACAAGTCCCCTTAAGACCATTCACAATATCCTTGTTCTTTGGGAGAGAGGCATCTAGAAGTCTCCGAGCCAGCATCAGGGGGCCTGTGCTTCAGCCTCAGGAGCCCAGGAGGACAAGCAGGCATCGTGGTTCCCTTTTAGACCCCTCTAGCAGAGAGAAGGAGAGATAGAGAATGAGATCTTTCATCTGCTGCCTCACTCTTCAAATGCCCACAGTGCCTGGGGGTTGGGCCATGCTGAAGCCAGGTGCCAGGAGCTTCTTCTGAGTCTCCCGCATGACTGACAGGGGTCCAAGCACTTGACTCGTTTTCCACTGCCTTTCCAGGAGCATTATCGGAGAGCTGGATTGGAAGTGGAGCAGCCTGGACTTGAACCTATACATTGAAGTGGTGGCTAACCTACCACACCACACCAGCCCCTCATTTCAGGCTCTCACAGCCCCTTACTTAGGAGTGGTTTCCTCCATTCCTAACACTGGCCCTGGCTTGCACATGGGGAAACTCAGACCAAGAGATGACAATGGCAGAGAAGCTGAAACCATAGCCCGGCCCCTTGTCGGAGGCCTCCTTGCATCAGAAGAAGCTTAGGCCTCACATCATTGACCCTGGCCAGGTTTCTAAGGAATGCCAGCCCTGGCTTTATGAGATGGCCCAGTTAGGGCACTGCCACACCTCCTGGCTTGGCCTGAAGCCTGGAGAGACGGCTGAGAGCAGCAGAAGCAGGCAACAGCCAGGGCTGAGATGTGCCAGACGAATCCCAACTCCTCTGCACCCATGGCCCTGATGTTCCATCCCCTCTCCAGCCCATGGGGCAGTAAAGTCTGCCCATTTGACTGAAGCTGCCTCCTCCTGCCCAAACATATGTCACATCCTGACACAAGAGACCCTGCTAATCAGGGCTACAGTTCTGTGGAAGGACCCAGCCATGCCAAAAAAGACTCACTTACCTCTACTCTTTCTTTCATCCCTTCCTTCTTCCTGTTCTTATCTCTTTCTGTATCTTACACTACTTTCCTTTCTCCAGGGTTTGAAGCAATGATTTCTTCCAGTCAAGATCAGGTGCAAGGGAAAGTGGAAAAAACTGAGAGCTCCCTACCTGTGGTCAGGAAGCTCCAAAAGATATTTGGGCTCCCTATCTATGCCTCCCACTCTCTGGCTGCTGGCTCTTCTTGCTGCCACCCCTTTTGTTGGCTCTTTAGGAGCCTTTGAGACACAAATGGCAGACTACAGACTTGATTCCCCAGGCTCCTCACAGTCCTATCTCAGCATTCTTCTTCCTTCACCTTCATATCCCTTCCTCCTGGGAGATTCTAGAAGTGGCCAGGAGGACAGAGCTCTCCCTTGCCACCTGGCCAGCACTCCTGGCTCCCCACACCATGAGGCTGAACCCTGGCTGGGGAGAGTTGGGGCCAGGGACTAAGGCTGGGTGGGATCCAGGAGACAAGGGGTGGTGGGGTTGGGAGAAGTAGTGGGACCCCAGCCCCCATGCATCTGTGCCGGGTGGCAGTGGGCCAGGCTATGGAGTGGAGCGCTGCCTGCGGCTCGCCCAGGGAAATGTGATTTCCCCTTGAGTGAAGCGGACTGTGCAGTGTGGAAATTGGCTCTTTTCTGAACAAGCGGCGGCTGTTGCTGCAGAGTCGGGCAGGCTGGGGCCCGCGGGAGGCCGCGCTGGCCCCTGGAGTGAGCCGGGAGCAGCCAAGTGCTGAGAACTCATTAGGGATAAATCAAAGTAGGAACAGCGTGAAGGCAACACCCTCCCCCTAGTGCGCCCCAGACTCCCCACTACCCTCCTCCTCCTCCTCCTCTGCAGTCTCTCCTATCAGACTGCCTGCTGCCCACCCTCCATCCCAGGCACCTTCTCCTCCAGTCCCAGGCACCAGAGCCCACGCCCATGTGCACACGATCATGCCCATGCACACCTGCCCACCCACTGCCCAAACTCCAGCAGCCATTCTTGAACCAGAGTTGCATGTGTCTCCAAAGAGAGCTTGATTGTTGCTTGTTTTGAGGTTTATCTGCCTCTTTCAGATGAGCTGGGGCCAGCAGGACTAAATTCCACTGACAGCTCCAGGTCTCACCAAGAGCGTGAACTAGGGACCCCCAGCCCAGGACAACCTCATCTTTCTCCACCAGCCTTTTCATCTCCTCCCAGGGTGGGGGCCCAGCGCAGAATTTTCCAGCTGGGTGCATTACCACACCTCCCCACCCTCAACCGCTGTTCTCTGGGGAGCTAAGAGCACCCAAGAGACTTCACTTGCAGTGGGAAAGAAATTGTCTGTCTATAAAGTGGATGAGCTTGGTCAAGACAGAAACTCATTACACCCCTAGGGCTGAGGGAATGAAGGAAGACCTCTTGCCACTGATCCTGGGTGCTGACAAACGCTGAGGAGGCTCCCACCTGCAAACGTGGGGCCATTTTGTCTTTCTCAGAACCACTCTTTTTGCCAGTGAGGAGCAGGGCCTGCCCTGTCTGTTGTACCAGGGGCTGAGTCTGCAGGCGATTGATGGGGAAACTAGGCCCTGATCATCACCACTGCTTGTCCCAACCCCCCAAGACAGAAACCAACAAGGGTAAGGCTTTGTTTCCGTCTCCTCCCTGCCAGTCAGTCCTGGTGACCACTCCATTCCCTGTACTGTGAGATGCATGGCTTTACCCACACCCCAAACCTTGTCTAGCTACAAGCTCCCTGGGTCAGCGAGAAGCATGAAGGGCCTCCTCTGAGCGGCTCAGCCATGAAGCTTTCTATCTCTCGAGTTCCCCAGGGAATTTTCCATCGAGCTGAGGTGTATTTCCATATCTGGAATCTGGTTTCTGTTTGCAGTGAGGCTGGAGTGCCTTCTAGTACCCAGCCAGATGGGATCTGGGCTCTGACACAGGCTATGAGGCTACAGCCAGGCTTCTGAGGGACCACAGGATGGGGCTGCAGCCAGAGGGGCTATAGCGACCCCACAGTGCATGCACAGGGCAGGGAGGAGTCAGCCTTGCGTTCCTTTAATTCACTCATTCATAGAGGCGCTTCATGAGCAACTTACCATAGGGCTAATGCCTGCACAGGCATCTCAGAGAAAATAATATGAACCTGATAGAAACTCCTCCTCCCTCAAAAAGAAAACCTGGAGTGTAGAAAGGAGACCTGTACGAAGCCACAGAGAAGATGGGAGCCTGAGGCAGCATCTAAGAGACAGGGACTGGAGCCGGTGCTGTAGCACACCAAATCAAGCTCCTGCCTGCAACACTGCCATCGATACAGGCATTTGTTCGAGTCCTGGGGGATCCACTTCTCATCCAACACTCTGGAAAAGCAGCAGAGAATGACTAAATCCTAGGGCCCTTGTACCCACGTGGAGATCAGAAGAAGCTCCTGGTTACGGCCATCTGGGGAGTGAACCAGTGGGTGGAAGATCTATCTCTCTGTCTCTCCTCTCTTTCCATAACTCTGCCTTTTAAAGAAAGAAAGAGATCAAAAATGTTGTTACAGGATTTCAGGCAATATTTGCCAAATCCCTTGTGCCCATCCTGGGCCAGTCTCTGCCATCCCTTTCTAACCACGAGGCAGCTGCTAGGAAAACTAATTGAAAGCCCTAAACCTTGAGCCTGAAAGTATGATCTTTCCTCTTGGAAAAGTGCTCTGCTCCCCTGTGCTCGTGTGTCCCAGGGAGGAAGAGGGTAGCAGGTAAGGGAGAATCTGAGCATCAGCTTCCATTCCCCAACATCCTCTTACCCCATCCCAACTACTCTCTGGCCTTGTCCCACCCCAATCCCGGCCCCAGTTACAGTCCCCGTCCTGGCCCCAGACTTACTGGAGAGCAGCTGAAGGCCTCCACCCCTCTCTGAACCACCGGACCTGAAAACAAGCCCTAAGCTCCCTTCTCTGCCTTTGCATCCTTCCTGGATCCAGCCTGCCCTCCACACAGTGCTCTGACTACAGACTCCTGGGATGGGAGGGACTGGAAGAAGAGTGCTCAATGGAGAGAGAGAGATAAAAGGCATGGCAAGTAGGGGTGCAAGGAGCCAGGTGTGTGTATGGAGTGTCCCCATTCTCTGAGTTTCAGGACTCATGGTGTAGGTGATAACAGAGGCCTTGGGACAGGTCTCACCACCACTGTCCCCTCTTCCTGTACAAGTTTCTACTTGGAAGATGGGAGAGGAGGTCTCTGGGGATGGAAAATCAATGATGTGTATGCGCGCTGGGGGTGGTGGGGAAAGAGTATGTGCCATGGAAGATGGGAGAGGGAGGAAGGGCTGGGGTGGGGAAGCCTGCCTGGGGAGGGAGTGTCGGGGAGGGACGTGCAGACCCAGGCCAGGGCTCAGGGCCCATCTGAGCATGTCGCCGCTAAGGAGGCGCGGAGGCGGGGGAGGGGAGGGCGGGGAGGTGAATAAATAATAGGAAATAAAACTTCATGAAGCAGAAAATAAAAGGCAGATTATACAGATGTGGCAATTTGAAGGATCATTGCCTCTGTCCTCTTTTTAACTGCTGCATCTGGAGTTTTGAAGCCGCTTATCCCCACCCTCCCTCTGCCAGGTCCCCGCCTGGCTGGAGGCCCCCGTGGGGCTAAGGCACGCGTGGGGACAGCACCTCAAAAGCTGCCCGCTGCCGGTGGCATGTCCTAAGCTCACACATGGCTGGCTGCCGGGGTCAAGAGTGGCAGGGTGGGTTGAGGACACAAGGCATGGGTGTGACCAGGGAAGGGGGAGAGTGCGGGAGAGGAAGAGGAGGGTTATGGAGAGTGGGTGGGCAGGATGGGAATGTGGGAACCAGCCTGGAAGGTCAGGAATTGGGGTGGGGGCTTTGCGTCAGGCACCAGGAAGGGGATCCCTTCTCCTCTCCCCACCCCCAAAAGCATGCAGAGGATTATCAGCTGAGGTCTTAAGCCTGGATCTGCAGGTTCTGTCTCTTCTTCATCAAAATTCATTTGTTAAGCCTCAATTTGACACTGTGCCAGGTGCTATATAAACAGACATGGTCCCTGCCCTTAAGGAATTTCCAACCTAAGATACACACATACACCACGCACACACATACACACAAACACACACACACACTGACATTTCTGTTTATTTTGCTTTAAATATTAATGTATTCCCCACTTCATTCCAGGAGGATTGGAGACAGCTCACAGGAAATACATGTGATACATTAGCAAGACACAAATGAAAAATTGAACATCAGAGCTACAGGAATCATACCAAGACAGTCCAAGTGGGTCTGAGGCCACAGCAACATGGGGCTGGACCTGTGGGTCCTGAGTCTCTTGGTGGCCGAGTGGAAGGCTCATCAAGGCCACGACCACGGCTCGGTTATAGAGGAGACTGTCCACCTGAGCTCCAATGAAGGCAGCTAGGGATAGACACTGCCCACCCTGGCCACCCTGCTGCCTTGCGTCTGCAAGAAGAGCCAGGGCCTTCGCTCCCAACCCCTGCTCAGATCTCAAGCCTGTACCTTTCAACCCTTCCTACAGCTCTGGGAGGTCTTTCCACAGATGAACACATGGCTGTGGCCAGTCCTGGCAGAAATGCTTGTCGCAGAAGTTGAAATTCTGGGCTGGGTCCACCCAATCCAGGGTCCCAGCAATGAAGGCGCACTATGGGCTGCAGGGATGGGGATGGGGTTGGGGGTCCCAGGCAGACCCTAAAAGACCCTCTCTTTCTCCAAACATGTGCCTCCTCCTGACCCCCCAAGTCATGCCATAGCTGTGGACAGAGCTCAGAAGCTCCTGTGCTGATGCCCAAGTTGGAGTAGAGGCCGCTCTGGGTCCAATCAGCTCACGATCGCCCTGGTGTGCCTCTTTGAAAGGAGTGGATGGGGCATCACAGGATCATTAGCAGAAAGAGGGGGCTCAGGTCTGGGGCAGGTGGCACCAGGTCAGTCTTCAGGAGGTATTTAAAACAAAGCATATCCAGGCTGAGTCTCCAGGAGGCATGTCTTACACATGGCTCAGACTCCAGATCTAGAAATACGAGTTGAACGTTAGGAGATATTTCCCAAGAGATATCCTGCAAGCCCTAATCTGCCAGGTAAGAACCCCTGCAGTTCCACTCCGTGGGAGGACTGAGGTCATGGTGGGAGGCGTAACGGGATAACACAGAGGTAGCACTGTGGCGTAGCATCTTAAACCTTCACCCACGGCACTGACACTGTAGATGGGCACTGGTTCAAGTCCCGGCTGCTGCACTGCTGATCCAGCTCCTATGAATGTGCTTGGGAAGCTGGTAGAAGATGGCCCGGGTGTTTGGGTCTCTGTGCCCATGTGAGAGCCCCAGAAGAGGAGGAAAGAGGGAGCCAGAGCCAGCATTGATCGCAGGAAGGGGCAGGAAGGCCACAGGGAGGCTGGGGGCGTGTGATGTCAGTTGGTCTCTCCCTATCACCCCTGCCTCCTGACCACCAGGTCTCTTAGCCCATCCCTGTCCCCAGCTTCTGAGTGACCTTTCTTCCCAAAGAGGAACTCTGACTGCCTTCTTTGCCCTAGGGACAGGTCAGACATGGGCATGCAGCCCCAAGGGAGGGTCGCTTAGAGGGACTCCATGCTGCAGTTTGAAATCTGCAGGAAGCAGGCAGTTCTCTGTTGGAGACTTGTACCCAGAAGGAGGATCTCGGGAGCTGCTGGGGTCACCTGGGAACCACTGGGTTTGTTTTTTTTGCTTCCTAGGCTGGCAAGTGGAGCCTCAGAAAGGCCAGAGAGAACCAGGGCCCTGGAGCGGTTATAAACCTGTGCTCAGCATCACCTGATCCCAACACAACATCCTTTCCTGCTAAAGCCCACTTGTGCTCAGACTGCATATGGGCAACTGCAGGCAGAAGCTGCACTTCCAAATAGGAAAGCATGTTTGAGGGCAGAACCCAAGCTGGAGCCCAACAAAGGCGGGAAGGGTGCCCGCCTGAGTGCAACAGGGCTTGTGTGCTAATAGTTAACCTCACAGACTCTCCTCCTGTGCCAGTCATTGTTCCCAGGGATGTTTGCCTGTATGACTTCACCTGCTCCTCACGCAGTTCCTGTGAGGTAAGCAGAGCTATTATGTCCCATTTTAGAGAGAAGCAAACTGAAGCAAAGAGCATAATTGGCACGCGATCAGTCCCAGACACTCCAACCCCATGGTCTGGCCATGCTGAGACCAGGTCACACTGGACCTGGATACAGGTTCAGGCAGGTCACACAGCATGGCCAGAGTCAAAGGTAGCTGAGAAGGAGGGGGTCTGAAGGCTGAGCCATTGGCCCTGATGATGTCAGGAGCTCTAGGGCTGATGTTTCCGGGAAGGGTGGAAGCTCATGTGTAAGGAATGAACGAGAGCCAGGTATGAGTGGGAACCATTTGAGAGAAGGAAAGAGCTGGTGCAGACACACACCCTGGGGGGGTCTTCCTGGGAAGCCTACAAGGGAGGAAGGCGCAGGGGGTAGAGGGCACATTCAGGAACCCCTGTAGAAAAGAGGCCCCCGGCAGAATTGGAGGTGGTGCTCAGGTGCAGGGAGGGCAGGCCCCTTCAGTCACAGGCTTGAAGATTGCACCTGTTCTTGCACCGAAGGCCAAGAGGAATGGAACAGATGAAGGCATCTGCCAGGTCCCACAGTCGGAACACAGACACACAGAAGCACTGTGCGGGCAGCTGTTGGCAAAGCACAGGGAGGCAAGGAGCCTTGAGGGAGAAATGGGTGGGGGGTGAGGGGAGTCTGCTGGAAACGGTGGTGCAGCTGTGAGCATGCACCTCAGGGTGGGAGGAGGGCCTGGGAGGGGGGAAGGTGTGACCATGTTGTCCCATGGTTCCACGCCATTGCACTTTTCTCCCCCCACCCCATTTTTCTTGTTATTTATTTTGAAATGATTTTTGAGATTTACATGGAAGTTGCACCAGTAGTACAACTCATTTCCAGGCCCTCGTCTTAGTCTGACCCCACCTCTTGGCATTACATACTCATTTCACCTTCTCAGCAAAACGCCCTAGGCTGGTTCTGGTGCAAGCGGGAGGAGAATGTGCTGTTCTGTATTGCGATCTGTACCGCATGTTCGCAAGAAGCAAGACGCTGTGGCTGTGGCTGCCTTCCAAGTCCTCACAGACCTGGCCTTAGCCCAGCCACCACCTCCCCCCCCCCCAAACGTGTGCCCAACTCCAGAAGACCCTGAGCCTCCCAACTGTGATATGTTCATCTTGCCCAAAGTGACCTGCAAACACACAAGCCCCTGCTCCCAGCAGAAGACAGCTGAGCAGTCTGGAAACGCCCTGGTCACGGATGGCTCAGCTGCGTGGCAGTTCTGCAAAGCGCAGGAACATTCTTGGGATGGAGACCAGGTAACACACCAATCTGGAGTAGCTTCACCTGTCCCATCCTGGGACTGAGCCTGGGGCTCACTCAGCTGCCTACCTGAACCACGGTGGATCCAGGGAAGTGGAAGGTTCTGGTTCGAGTGCTGGATGGCACAGGGGCACACAGACGCACACACTTGCTGTCTTTGTAGCTGCACACCTGAGCAGCACAAAATAGGAATATGCAAGCCCGCCCCCCAGTGGTCATATGTCACAACTGCAGCCTTGAAAACCCAGTCTCAATTTCCCTAAATACCCTCCCAGCAGGTGCTTGACGAGGTTGCACAGTTAGCATCGTTGAGCCCGTTAGGCTTCACCAGTGAAGGGAAGGTCCTGTTCCCACATGAGAAAAGGCGTACAGGAAGTGTCACACATGCATACAGACAGACCTCCACATTTTATTCTGGTTTTAGGTGTTTGGCCCAGCAGTTAAGGTACTGGTTAGGCTGCCCATCTCCCACATTTGAGAGCTCAGGTTCGATTCCTGATGCTGGATTCCTGTAAATGTGCACCCTGGGAGGTAGCAGGTGATGGCTCAAGTGGTCGGGTTCCTGTCACCCACTTTGGAGACCTGGATGGAGGACTGAGCTCCCCAGCTCTGGTCTGGCTCAGCCCTCACCACCATAGGGCATTGAGGGGCAGTGAACCAGCAGATGGGAGGAGTTCCTTCTCAAATAAATAAATAAAAATAACACATGTCCAGGGAGGTTCTGGGACCTGGTCCAGGCCATCTGACCTCATTAGCCTCAGCTCACATCTATCCAGCTGTATCAAGTGAGACTACTGGCTCCATCCCACAGTGGCTCCTAACTATTGTGACCTATCGGCTGCTCCAGGAGCCTTGCACACATCTGTCCTCCTCTGCACAGGCTGGCCGCATGACATGCCTTTGCAGTGTGTACCCCAGACAAGGCAAGTCACGGGGAAGCAACAGGCAGGATCGTCCTCACACACAACTCCTCAGATCTGGTCCATAACCAGGGCTCTGACATTCTTGTGGAAGCCACCAGTGGCTCATGAGGAAGTGATCCTGAGGTCCCGTCTAGCTTGGACAGGCCATCACTGTGTGCCTCGTGTTTTCACATATACAAGGACACAGGGGGCAAAGAGACCTACAGGCTGCTCCCTCTGCCTGCCTCATACACACACATCCTTCCTCATGGCTTCTGTGTACTGTGCAGTCGTGGGGTAGACAGTGCAGTCGCAGGCCCCGGGGCTGGTTCTAAACATTACGGGGGTGGATGGCTAGGAGTAAGAGGGTGGCCCAGGAGGAAGGCTGAGGGAGGCCGTGTGTCATGGGGCAGCAGCCACCGTGGAGGCTCCTCTTGGCCAGCAGCCCCCTCTCCAGGACACACTTGACTGAACAGACACAATAGAGGCTGCTCCCTGCAGCCCAGCCTCCTTCCCACAAGCCCAAGTCCCCGGAACCTCCCCCCACCACACACACACACACACACACACACACACACACACTCCCCTTAGAGAACAGGTCCAGCTGGGAGGCAGCCAGAGGGCAGGAGCAGGGGACTGCCCAGCGCAGGGCTGCCAAAGTCCTTGGAGCCCACCCATGGCAGGAATGCAGCCTTAAGGGCAGGGGTGCATGTTGGGGGGGTCTCACACAGCGTACTTGTCTAGCTCTTGCCTGCTTTCCATCCCACACATCCCTCCAAGGCTGGTGCTCCCCTGCCCCTCAAAGCAATGGTCATCATGCAGGCTCAGGGCTCTGCACCCAGGGAAACACCTCTTTGATCTGGGAGACAAAGGCACTGCATCCCAGGCAGAGGCCCCAGCCCCTGGGCTGGGTTCTGCTCTGCTAGCTAGCAGCAACTGGATCTGTGGGGCAGGAACAGCTACTCCCTGTGCATGCCTCCATAACTGGTGGATTCTGGCTCACACTGGGTTGGTACACATGCTCCACCCAGATGTGGCATCAGGGCCATGGGCGGCCGTGAAAGGCAGCTGTCCCAACAGTTCCTACCACAGGGCTGGTCCCCCACCCTGGGGTGCCCATGAAATAAGGCCACTCTGGATTCTGGGGGTGCAAGGATGATTGTCCCAGGATGGAGCCAAGTCTTCGACTTCCCTCTGCCTTGGGAGCAGCCAGGAGACAGGGCGGGGCTGGCAGCACCCGGGCAGTTCACGGGCATCAGGCTCCGCCCCAACGGCTTCACAGCTGGTTGCGGTTCCGTTTGGGGATGATCTTCCGGTAGGTTCTACGCTCAGAGATATTGCGCTTCACCTTGGCTGTGGTGGGGGCCTCCTCTTGGTGCAGGGACGGGCTGGAGTGGGACTTCTTCAGGCTGGGCTTGGGTTCCCGTGCACCAGCGGCTTCCTTCCCCAGCTGCTCCTCCCACAGGGCCAGGTCTCCCTCTGGGCATCGCAGCCGGGCCACCAGCAGCTGCACATACGTCTCGTAGCGGGTTTTCTGCAACACACAGGCATGCCACCCCCCTTCTCAGCCCCATGCCAGCTCCAGGGGGCCCACGGGAGGCTGACCTCCCCATGGTACAACTCCCAGATGTTAAGAAGTCCCAGGGACCAAGACTGCTACAGAAGGAAGCTGGGTGTCTGGACCCCATAACACCACACATGCCAACCCCAGCCTACTCTGATCAGCAACCCCTTGCAATGCTGTTGTGATTGATGTTTCTAGACCATGTTGCATTCCAGATGTGACAAGATGCTCCACCCATTCCACCTGCCACCAGTGTAGCACTGAGCCTGGATGCAGTGCCATCGGGCACTAACAGATTGCATGCTGAATGTCCTTACCTACTGCATACAGAGGCCTCCCTCTGCCACCGTCATCTACAGGGGGATGTCCCAGGACCCCTCTCCAACATCCACCGGGCTCCTACAACTCTGAATAGTACATCCCAGACAGACCTGCAGCGCCAATCATTTCTGCCAGTTTGTAAGGAAGGAAATGAGGCTGGTGGAGAGCTAATGCCTGCTAACAGTCCTGGCTGGGCCGTGGGGCAAGTCCACAGCCACGGACCTGACCCAGCAAACCAAGGCAGATGGACCAGGCCCTTGAAGGCTAGCCAGACAGCAACGGGGACCCAGTGGGCACAGGTAGCAAGCACAGGTGCCCCCTTCTGGTCTCAGAGCCCTCCACACTCAAATGGCCTCTCAGCTACCCTAACTGCCCCCTCTCTGGGTTCTCAGGACCTGGGTGATGGAAATGTGTGCACCGAATGGGGGCCAAAGCCACACAACCAAACAGTGTGGTCGGACAGAGGACTAGGGGATAGAGGGCTCTATGATGCTAAGGCGCTGGAGGCCTCGCCTCGGGTCAGACCAAACATGACGCAGGCAGGAGACTTGAGCTGCATGTAGGTGTTTGGACAAGAGGTTTGATGTTGCCATGCCTGTGTCCTTGTCCCCTCTAAGATGGGGATGGCATGCTTAGCCAAGAGGTGCTGGACAATGAAACGACCCATGCCAGTCATACAAACTCCATCGGTACTACCTGTTAGCAGGTGGATGTCGGAATGATTCAGACAAAATAGTTTGTCCTTCTTAAGAGCCCACTACACTCAGAAATGGGGTGGTGGACAGCTATAAAAGTAACATCTCCTTCTGAGTGTTAGCAGAAAGGCGTCCGCCCCGGGGACTGCCGCGGAGGGACTGAGAGGTCCACTCACACTGGGCTGGCACACACGCTCCGCCCGGGCAGGGACCCGGCGGCCACGAGAGGGCGGCAGAGGACAGGGCGGGCGCCTCACCTCGTGCTCCAGGTACTCCTTCCGCATGCGGTGCTCCTCCAGCTCGCGGCCGCGTCCCCGCCGTTCGGGCAGCTTCCTTTGCAGGTCCAGCAGGTCGTCGGAGGCGGCGTCCAGGCAGTTCTCGTGGGATCGATGCTGCTCCTCCTGTGAGCAGGAGGCGGTGGCGGAAGCTGTCTCGGGGACCCCTCCTCCCAGGGCCCTGATGAGTCAGGCTGCAACCCGGCCCCACTCTCCTACTAGGGTCAGGTGTGCACTCCCCCAATTCTCCCCTTTGGGTGCCCTTCCGCGGGTTCTCGGGCTGGGGTGCACACACCCATCACTCTGGGAGACCGTACCAGGGAGCTCTGGGCTGGGCCCATGGGCAGGATGGGCCGCACGAACCGGCGCTGGGAGCCCACCGCGGCGGGGAAGGGCGGTGCTGAGTGCGTGGCGGCGGCCAGGTTGATGCGTGCGATCCAGGAACTCATCTCCTTGGCCGTGCTGTGAGACAGAGGCGGCCATGGGTCCCCGGGTCACCGAGTGGGTATTAGCATCCCCCCCACCCACACACACACCTGTGGCCTTCAAGAGCCAGCAGCCTGGTCACCTGCTATGTGAGGTTACTGGACTTCTGCCCTGGGTCAACCAGGAAAACACGGGAAGGCAGAAAGTTTTCAAGCTACCCTCCTGGAACCCTGTCTTCCCCAAGGGCAGGCTAGGTGGAGGCTGATGGATGCAGAAACCGAGAGGAGGAGCAGGAAGCACCCAGGGCCCCCAGCATCCACTCCCAGCTCTGCGTTCTAGGAGCTCCAGGACCAGACTGGCAGGACCCCAGGAAGTGGTGCTGGGACCAAGACAGGGGAATTTAAAGCCAGCTCCTCTCCCCACCCACCCGGGACTCACGGTGCCTGGAAGAGGTAGAGGCGCCAGTCTGCTGTGCGCAGCTGGAAGACGTGCGGCTTCTTGGTGTAATGGGTGGCCGGAGTGGCCAGCGAGTGGTGCACCCCCACGGGCTCATCCACCATCTGCTCCAGTAGGCTGTCCCCATCCAGGCACTGGCTGTCTCCCTGCACAGGGCACAGGGAGCTCTCAAGGAGGAAGAGATCATCAACTGGCCAGCCACCCTCCCTCCAGGTTCCTCCTCACCCCCAACATCCCCCTCCATCACTGTCCTACCTTCAGGAAGTAGAGAACCATCCCTCGTAGTAATGTGTGGAACATCTTCCAGCCGCGCTTGCCCCAAGGTGCTGCTCCAGGAGCAAAGCATGAGAGTGGGTGCTGGCACCCACATCTGCATCCAGGCCCACACAACTGTGGGTCCAGCCCCCACCCAAGTGCCCCAGGATGCACACAGAGAGACACTGCATACTAATACAAGAAATTACAGACTCCACATAGGTCAGGGTGTCCCCTCAGGGGAAAACCAAACCGGTCTATATGCGAACACGGATGTTCACAGACCGTTGCCAACCTAAATACATGACTGTAACCCATGTGCAAACACCCCATACACACACTCTCTCTCTCTCTTCCACTCAGGTACCCTTCTGGGCCTGTGGGATGATCTCATTGTATCCATCTAGCGAGGCTCAAGGGCTCAGCTCCCAGCCTTGGGGTGTCTCCCTGTCACCCCACTCTGAGCACCAGCAGCCCACCTCCGCTCCCCTTCCTATGCTGTCCTCATGTGGTCAGACTTGGCCTGACTCCCTCCTGTTACTGCCAGGGGCTCTGCCTTGGCCCCTGCGGCTTCTCACAGCCATGCCAGTTCCTTCCTGCTAAAGCTGTGATTTCCCAATTGGATGCTGAGGTCCCTGCTCTGGCTACGCTGCTGCCCAGCTCAAAAGCACCCCCAACTCCTTCCACATTCCCCGGGTGCCGAGACAACTCTGCCTGCTCTTTTCTCTGTGGCAGACACTCTGTGCCCAAGTTCAAAAATCCAGACCCTCAGCATCTCCCCAGGAACCTTCCCGGTCCCTGTCCCCCTACCCAGCCCCTCAATAAAAGTAGACAGCCACATGCCCAGATGCATCACAGCCCTCCTGGCATGTCCAGCTCTTTTCACCTAGGATCCCAGGCATGCATGTGCCCTGCCTACTCCCTCCCCGACCCATTCTGAGGGCCCAGGAATAACCAAGAGCCTTACACAGCACCTTGTCCATGGGGGTCCTACTTCAGGATTTATCCCTGCCCATGGGCTGGCCCGGGGCCTGGAGTGGCACAGCGCTCTATGTCCCGCCCTGTTCTCAGGCAGCATGCACTCACTCTTCTTGCCATCTGCATCATGATGCATCTTGCGTGCCAGGATGCCCTGCTTGTAGGTAGGCACCATGGGGTCCTGGGTCAGCTGGAGGAAGGGGTTGCCCATCTTGCCAGCTGGGGGAGATGGCTGCACCTTCTCAGGTCTGGCTGAGTCCTCTTCATCCCTGGATGCATCAAAGAATCAAACTGGGTGCTGACTGGACACAGAGTGCTAAGAGGTACCTGTGACCCCAAGACCTCAGCACCGTCTCTCTTGACAGGGAGCCACATCCCAGGACCTTCTAAAAGGAGTCTTCCCCAGTTCAAAGCCAATCTGTCCACTCTTGGACATGCTGCTCACCAACCCCCTTGCTACTCCTGCCCCTTTCCCCATCCACTACTTCTGGCTCTGCCCCACTCAAAGTGAGCCTTGTCCAGCCAGGGCCTGCACTTTTCTGGTTCTTGGTGGGTGGCAGTGAGGACAGGCCCAGCGTAGGGGCTAGGAGACTGAGAAGAGAGGGGAAGGCGGTTCTCACTCACACGGCCCACTCAAGCTTCTCACTTCGGATAGACCAGTAGAGGGCCTGAAACAGAAGCACATGAGGGAGAAGGATACTGAGGGCTAGGGGTTGGGGGACAGGGATGGGGAACTTCAACCCACAGTCTGGTATAGGTAGGAGAGATGCATATGTCCCTCCGTTCCCTCAGTATAGCTGCCCCTCCATCATGCATCCATCCACCTATCCTAAGCCATCCATCCATCCATCCATCATCCATATATCCATGCATTCATCTGTTCATCTGCCCATCCATCTGTAACCCACCCATTCATTCATCCATCCATCCAGTCATGCATGCATGCAGTGCCTAACACAGTGCCTGGCACACAGTGGTATCCAGTAGGTCTAATAAATGTTCACTGCTCATGTAGTACATGCTGCCGTGAAGCTTGGTTCTCCATCCCCTCTGAGAACCAACACCCCAGAGTTTCTCAGACTTTCCCAGTATGTCTCACCTGGAAACCCTAATAAAACACCACTGGAGCCCCAGCCTGAGAGATTCTGATGCAGCAGGTTCAATATGGGGACCTATACATTTGCACAGCTTGACAAGCTCCAAGATGTCGCAGATGCTGCCAGCCAGGAGCCCCACAGTCAGCAGGCAGCCTGGCCAATAGGGGTATTTCTGGCAGGGCAAGGCCTCAGCTCTGTATACACCCCCCCACCACCACTTTCTTGGGGTCCCAAGCCCAGCAGGTACCTTCAGCAGCTCCTTTGGGAAGTTGCCACCATCTCGCAGGCCATGCAAGTTGGTTATGAATTCCTGGCAGCTCATGCTCTTGCCGATGTTCTGTGTGGCCATGGAGAGAAGTGGGACAGCTGATTGAACAGCCCCAGCTGGCTGCTCCATCTCGCCCAGGCTCTAGTCTTCTCTCCCCTGCACCCCCAAGTCACAGCCCCTGGCCCAGCGCCCACCTGGGATCCCACAGGCTCTGCCCCTTCCTCACCTGTCCATGCAGGTCTGTGTTTAGGAGCATGATTGCACAGGTCAAGGTGTGTACGGAATCTGCCCAAGAGAGACAAAAGCTCAGAGAGCACTGAAGCCAGACGCCCCAGGACAAGCGGGTGAGCCCCTACAGTTTCTCCATGAACCCCCACCACGCTCCCAACAGCCACCGCCCAGTGAACTCCCGAAAAGGCACAGGACAGTCCCATGCCTTCCCACTCGCAGGTCCTCCCCAAACTTCCCTGGCCCTGCTCCCCAGGGCTGACCCCTCTCTACCTGCTGAGGGGAAGAGGCTGGGATTGCAGTAATGGAAGCGTTTGGAGAACTGGTAGAGGACTCTCTCCCGCTCCTGGGTCTCCCCACTCAGCACCAGCGCCTGGAGGAAGCCCCTGCCAGGAGGGTGAGGGTCAAAGGGTGGGCCTGGCTGGCAGACCCCTGGCAGACCCCAGCCCCTTCCCCTCCTCCCTCTCAGCCAGTTAGATTCAAGCCTTGGGGCTTGTCGCCGCCCCACAGCCATCCCTGCCCAATTGGGCCTGAGGATTTTACCGAAGGGCACGGTCCAGGCTCTGGCCTCCAAACTGGAAGAAGTTCAAGTACGCCTCAGCCACGGCCCTGCTGAAGTCATTGCTGGCAGGGGAGATGGAGATGAGGCTGATCCCCTGAGGTCGGGCTGGAGTCCCCAGGGCCGGAACACATCAAGGGATCAATGCATGGGATGGGAACCACGTAGGCAGAAAGGGTAGGGGACGAGGGGTCTGGTCTGCCCCTGGCAACCCCATCACTGCTAAATGGGAAGGGCCAGGGGAGTCTGGGTGGGTAAGGGCAGATTGGCGTAGGGATCCAGACTGCAGACAGGCAGAGGCAAGGCAGGCACTGGAATGGGACAGGGCCCAGTGCAAAGCGGCAATGGTGCTGGAGTAGGGATGGGACACAGGACGAGGGAAGGGAGAGGCGGCCAGGAGAGGCTACCCACTGGCAGCTCCTCTCTGTCCTGCCTTAGCCTGCAGCCAGGTCCAGGCTCAAAGCCCCTTACTTCTTCTGCAGGTACGCAGCCACTTCCGACTTCCGGAAGCCCTCCAGGTGGTAAAGACGGGAGGCCAAGTTGGAGGCCACCTTGTCGGTCGTGACACCATTGGCCAGTTTGTCTCCAGCCAGCGGCCCCCGGCCTTCCTCCGGGGACTGTGCTTGGGACTTGGGGCTCTTTGTAGGCCTGCAAGAGTCATTGGTAGCCCATGAAGGATACACTAGCAAAGGTTCTGTGTCAAGTATCCTGGCAGCCTTGGCTGGAAGGGTAGAGGGTGTGGTGGAGGCATACAGAGCTCAGGGTCACACCTGGAGCTCCAGAGCCTTTGAATGATGGCCTGGCCATCCCTGGTGCTTCACTAGGGGTTCTGACTCTAAGGTTCCCCAAGGTTCCTCCAGGCACCCTCCACCTGACTACTGGCTCCCCTTGCAACACCATCACATCCAGGTGTGGTATGTCTGTTACCCATGATGAATATCTGCTATCCAAGCCAGCACACCTGGGGAGAACTGTATGGGGAAACAAAAGTCATGATAACAAAGCAACAGGCCCATCAGCTAAGATGCCATTTGGGGTGCCTACATCGCACGTTGGAGCACCTGGGTTGGAGTCCCAGCTCTTCCTTGCTCCAGCTTTGCGCTCATGTGCACCCTGGGAAATTGCTCAAGTACTTGAGTCCCTGCCGCCCCTGTGGGAGACCCAGACTGAGATCCTGGCTCCTAGCTTCAGCCTGCTGCAGCCCTGGTTGCTGGGGACCCTCAGAGAGTGAACCAGCAGATGGGAGCGGGGAACCTCTGTCTCCTCCTTTCAAATAAAGTGTAAAGAGAAGTACTTAGATCACCAACTGGTGAAGAAGTCCTGAACTACATAAAGAATGACAGTTAAGTCTACCCCATCCTATGTCGAGGGCCTGGGGACAACACGCACCTGCAGCTCTCAGTTCCAGCTTCATGGTAATGCAGTCTCAGAGAGGCTGCAGTGATGGGGGATTCCTGCTGCCCACGCAGGAGGCCTGGACTAAGTTCCCAGGTCGCAGCTTGGCTTCAGCACAGCCCCAGTCAGGGTTTTAGGTGGCAAACCAGTGAATAGGATTTCTCTGTCCCTCTTTATCTCCCTGTCTCTTACCTTTCAAATAAATACATAAATAAAGTGACTCAACATATAACCAAATCACTCATATCTAGGTAAGGAAATACTTGGGCAGGAAAAAAAAAATCACCATGCAAACACAAATTCACACAGCATTGTATATTTTACATATGCCATTTGCATGGGACTCTAATTATCTCTCTGTGTGTAACTATACGAACAGGAAGAGATCAGGGTCATGATGTATTTAAATGACCTTTTTTAATCTCACTGAAAGTCAAGCTTGAAGGAAGGAAGTCTCATCAGGGCCAGCAAACTCACGCTGGGAATATTAAACCTCTCCCGCTGTGTTCAATGAGATTCAGTAAACTCACTTCCCCCGATACAGTGTCACACCTGCGGAGTTGGACAGGTGAGCAAAAGGCATCAGACGAGGACAGCAGTCTCCAGGAGGTAGACACACTCAGGCCTCCATCAACGCTTTCTCCTCTTGAGGATACACTAAGTCCACAGTTTGGGAGAAACCCGAGGCGAACTAACTGAAGTTGCAAATTCAACAAAATCCAGCAGGATTTTATGAGTTAAGGAAAATGATTCTGGAAGACTCCAAAAATCACATGGAAAGCCACTGACCAACAGGAAGAGTCCAGTTTACTAAGATAAATCTACTGGGAATTTTTTTTTTTAAATGTACGGTTCTCACTTTAGCTGGGTTTACTTACTTAGGTTCTGGGTTGGATGAACTAACTTTTCATGAAATGAACCCTCCCTTTGTGGGCCCTGGGGCTCCTCTAAGCCATAAGGAAGATGCTGCTTTGGTTTTTTGGTCCTGAATTGTTGTCTCTGTCAAGCAAGGATTAAGATGGGAGTGGGGTCATCCCATCACCCCTCCAGCTATTGTTCCTTTAGATCCATGAGCTAAGCTATTGCTGGCTTCTAGAAGTCTCCTGGCTATGACCTCTGCTCAGCTAACAAGACAACCAAACCCGTTCCCATGTTAGAAATCACAGGAGCTAATAGATGCAGGTACACCAGTTGGCCGGCTCCCACTTGAGGTTAAAGCCTGAGATTACATAATCTTCTATGGAGCTCACTATCCAGTTCCTCAGAACCAACGAACCTCCCCTTGGCGAGATCTGTGCCAGGTTCTCTGGTGGATTACTCCCAGCAAACAGAGCAGCCCGTACTCCCCATATCATCAGCCTTGCTCCTGCCCGCTGTCAGCCTGCCTTGCTCAACAGCATCGTCTTGGGCACACAGCCCTTGTCAGATTCCCTGGGATTTGGCTACGGACAGTCCTCCCAGTCTATTCTTGGGTTCCTGTGCCTTCAAACCTTCAGGTCATGGGACCCAAGTTTGGTAAATATCTGTATGTTAAACCCTGATTGGCGTATCTCAGCTCCAACCCCACCAGGGAGGATTCTGGTCAGTAGGAATCAGAGAACCAGAGAGGGGAGACTCACCTTTCAACAGAGGTCAAGTGCTGGCTGGGTAGGGCACCACCTCCAGCCTCTGCAGTCCTAACTGTGTCTTCGCTCTTCACTTCCTCCTCCGGGTCCCGGACCTCCCCTGGCTCCACTCTCTCAGGAAAACCTGGTTCTGCCAGCTTCGTGGTGTCCACGAGCAAAGCGCGTGTGGTATCTGGTGTACACTTGGGCACAGGATCTGAGCTACAGCGCTGGCGCTGTGGGCTGCCCTCTGGGGAGGACATGGTGCCAGGCCTGGGAGCGGGGCTTCTGCTGCTCTCAGACCCACAGCTGCTGGGCTGTGGCGAAGAGGCTCGGCTCCCCGAGGCGCTGGGGGATGTGGGGCAGGGAGCAGCCGGCTGTGGGCTTCCAACTTCCATGTCACCTGCCAAACAGCGGGCAGTGAGGAAGGCACAGGGGCAGGAGGAGGGGCTGGGCAGCCACCCTCAGAGGCTACCTCCCTGGGGCTCCTCCCCTGGAGCTGGGCCAGCACACCCTGTCCCCTGCTCGCAGCAGTAACTGCTCCCACGCAGAGGCAGCGGCTCTCAGAGTTGCAGCCTGAGGCCTCGGGACTTCTGCAGAGACCCATCAGACCCAGACAGATGTGAGAACCACTGGGCCTTTGGCATGCTGCTATGTTGATTCTGCACACCACAGAAACGACAGCAGGAACCCACCCCAAATCTCTGGCTCTGAGATGATACACTGAGCTCCCCAGTGACACCTTCAGATTCAAGAATGATCTCTGGTCCCATTCGAAATTCCAAAGCCTCCCACAACCCTATTTTCCCCATGCCCATGTTGAATTTCACCTGGTTCCTGAAAAATCGGCACCTGGGGCTGGGGGGGACTCTCTTCTGTCTGCCTGGTCTCAGGCCTGGGTGGATCCTGTTGAGAGAGGTGTGTTAGTTTCAATGAGTCTTGGAGATACTAAGCAGTTCCTGGGGGGGTGAGGGGAGACATCTGGGAGAACACCGCCTCAACAAGTATGTGGGCTCCAGCCTGAGCCTTGCGTTCAGAAGAACAATGCCACAGAGAAGCCTTCCTATCCAAGCATGCTGGGGCTGAGCCCTGGAAATCAGGGTTTTCACACTCCTCTTTCCCAGGTGGATAAGTTGGGGCACAGAGAAGGGGAGTGACTTGCCCAAGGTTGCACAGGATGTGAGGCAGGGCTGAGGTCGGATGCGAAGCTTGCTGGCTCCCAAGACAATCCTTCATCCACACTGGGTGCTGCTGGGGAGTCAGGGCCCAGTCTGTTCCTGAGAGAAGTCTGAGAGACAGGAACAGAGAGAGGAGGGGTGATTTGACCAGAGGCAACCTGCTCCCAGCCCTTTCCCACACCCTCCCCTCACAGTTTGCCTGCACCTCTCTGGCCCACGGGGAGCAGCTTAAGGAGTGTCCTAGAGAGGACTGAGGACGCTGGGCCCCTGGCTGGGTCGCCTTTGCCACCGCAGAATGCAGCCAATTCCAATGATTTCCTCTGAGCACCCTGGGGCACCAGGGCAGGGTCCTGGGAGAATGCACCTGCCCAGGATGGAGCCCTAAGCGCCCGACCTGGGGTCTCCCTGCAGGATGACAGCTCCCCTGCCCCGGGGGTGCTGGTGTCCAGTGGAGATTACAAAGTTACCTCTTGTGCTGCCATCTTGAACCTTATCTCCCCAGGCAGCCTTCTCTGGGAAAACTGTCCCACTTTCTCCTGAAGGCCTTTTCCCCTGCTGCTCTCAGGGAGCCCCGCCATTGTCCCGGGGATGCTGTCTGGGGACTCTGGCCAGGGGCAGGACCACCAGGGATTGAGGCAGAAGTTAACAAAGTCTGCCCAGGCGCAGCACAATAATGTAGTGGTTAAAGTCCTCTCCTTGAACACACCAGGATCCCATATGGGTGCTGGTTCTAATCCTGGCAGCCCCGCTTTCCATCCTGCTCCCTGCCTGAGAATGCAGTTGAGGACGGCCCAAAGCTTTGGGACCCTGCACCCACATGGGAGACCTGGAATAAGCTCCTGGCTCCTGGCTTTGGATTGGCTCAACTCCAGCTGTTGTGGCTGCTTGGGGAGTAAACCATTGGATGGAAGATCTTCCACTTTGTCTTTCCTCCTCTCTGTATATTTGCCTTTCCAATAAAAATAAAGCTTAAAAAAAAAAAGGCTGCCCATCTCTCCAGGGAGGAGATGATGGAACTGCCAGACAGATCTCTCTCTGCAAGGGTCACAGGTCGCTCCTGCTGGCTGGCTATGCCCTGCTGCCAAAGGAGGGAGGGACGAGTGGGGGGAGCAGGGAGGGGGGAAAGCCTGGGTGCCCCGTAGCTGGATGAACCATTTATTCTGCGAAAGTATCCTGTGGAGCTTGAAGCAGGGAGTGGGGGGGTCACTTAGGGCTTTAATTGTCAGTGAGGTTGGCAGAAAGAAGCACCTCTGTGTGATTTCCTGTTATACTGAAGGTGACCCTAGGTCTGATTTTCTGCTCTGTTACCCAACAGTTACGAGGATGCCCCCATCATCAGAAAAGCATGTTTGAGGTCTGGGAGCCCCTGAGGTGCCCAGGTTGGGTGGAAGGTGGGAGGTGGGTGCTGGTTCCCAGAGTGTGGCTTACCTGATCTTCCTCCCAGCCAGAAGGCACTGCAGGGATGTCTCCCTGGGCGGAGGCCTCCAAGGAGTAACAGGTGTGCAGCTTATAGGTGGGCACAGGGAATGGAGGCGTGCGGTGCCCACTGCAATCAGTGGGGTCATCCTCCAAGTCCAGCTCACTCCCCAGCTCCCAAGCCGCTGTCCCTCCTGCAGGGGGCAACTCCAGGGCTCCGAGGGCCCCCAGGCCCTTGGGCTCAGCGTTTTCATCCACAGGGGCTGTGGCATCAGTGGCTGGGAACTCCCAGGAGAAGCCCTCTCTGGAAGCACCGGTCTCCGAGTCAGGGCTCTCCAGGAACAGGGGGTTATCAAAGAACAAGCTCTCCTCTTCCTCACCCCACTCGGGGGAAGCGTCTGAGGTTCCTGCCTTTGGCCATGCCTGTTTATCATCCTGCTCTGGTTCACTGCTGTCTTCTCCTGAGTCCTCCTGGATGGCAGGACTGGGGTGCAGGTCCGTGGCCCCTGAGAACTCTGCAGTGGCTGTAGGCAGGCAGCACTTCAGTTCAGCCCTGAGCCCTTCTGTCTTTTCCAACTCCTCCTCCAGGTCCAGGACGCACATCTGGGCCTGCAGGATGCCTGCCCAGAACACCACTTGTGTGGACGAGCTCTGGTTGTGCGGAGGGCTGCCTAGAGGATGGTCACTGTTCCCAGGCAGTCCTGGGGATGCTGCAGCCATTGATCTGGGCTCACCCTGGGAGGAGCAGCTCCCCAGGCGGGTGGGCTCCATGTCCTCGGAGCTGCAGGGAGGTGCATGGTGCCTGGTGGCTTCAGGAAGGTCCAAGGCTGGAGTGGTGTGGTTCTCGGAAGGTTTGGGAGGGTCCAGAGAGCATTCTCCTGAGTGGGGCTGCGGGTCTTCGCCCAAACAAAAGTCTATCAATTCCACAGTTTGAGGGGCGTCCGGGACTCGGTCGTCACCCATGGTCCACAGAGTGAGGATGCTTGGGAACCCCCTGGAGGGTCAACTGTCACAATCCCATCGCACAAACTAGGGCAAGTACAGGGCGTGGGGACTAGCAATCCACATCTACCCTGGAAATTGCCAAAGCAGATAGATGCAGGTTAGGAAAAGGCACTCATGGCTCTTGACTAGAGTGGCAGGTGGTGCTACAGAGCCCACGGCTAAGATGCCCCAGGACCTCAGTCTCAACCATGTACCTTCTGTCCACCCCACCCCAGAACACCCCTTTTGCTGGCTACAGGTGTCTCTGGGAGCTTAACTAAAAAGGACAAGCAGGTCAAATCGAAAATTAGACTAGTGGCCTCAAGAGACCCTCTTACTGGCTTGGGGAAGCAGCCACCAGCTGGGAATGCCAGCACAAAAACCATGATGAGCCAGATACATTCACACCAGAGACCAGGAGAGTGGAGCGGATTTGTGGGAGAAGACAGCACCCTGGTGAGACAGGTCACAGCCTACCTGCCTGCCTGCCTTGTACCCACCAGCCCAGGTTTCTGGGCTTGGGCCTGCCCCCAGCATGAGTCTGGGTTCTTGGGAAGCTGGCATCTTGGTTCAAGTGGGAGCAGAAACTCAGCCCCAACTTCGTGGAAGGAGAATACTTCGGCCCTTACTGCCCAACCCCCTGGGCAGGCCCCAGTTTGGCCAGGACTACACACCCACATGAGCACTGTGGGTGGTGCTTATCAAATGCAGGCTAGTCAAATGCACAGCACACATCTCCATCTTCTGCATATGGACTGTGACATGCCTGTCACTCACAGTGACCCTGTCTCCCCAGAAATGCTAGCTTGTTTTGACCTAATGGATGCTGTGAAACTTGTTTAGCCTGTTTCCTTGTTGATGCCTGCTTTCAGAGGTGCAGGGTTGGGTACACAGTCTGGGCTGATGTTCAGGTGCAGTGGGTAAGTCTGTATACCACTTTGAGTCCTTGCTGCCCTGCTTCCAATCTAGCTCCCTGCCAACACATACAAGAAGAGACAGGAAGATGGCTCAAATGCTTGGCCACTCCATGTGGGAAACCTGGATTGAATTTCTGGCTCTTAGCTTCAACCTGGTCTAGCCCTACCAGTGTCAGGTATGTAGAGAATGAACCTGGCAATGGAAAGTCTCTCTCCTTCCCTCTCCGTTGCTCTGCCTTTCAAATAAATCATTAGAACAAGTCCTGAAAGAAAGAGGACATAGGCCAACGCATAGCGTGTTGTTTCCGTTGCTCATCACACTCCCCCGGCTGCATCACCTCTTATTTTCTCTCTGCCTGGCTCTTTTTACACACTCATGGCTATCTTAAAGAAAGTGTGTGTTTGGAAGCTGTACTAAGACACCTGAGCCACCAAGATGGTTAATAAACACACATGCACACACTCTCAACACATATCAGACACAACTGCTGCATGCACACAGATGGTTAGAAAAGCTGTTCTCAACCACTGCTTAGCTAACCTCATGCCCAGCGGGTGAGCAGGGCACCTGCTGCATCGCTGACTCACAGCCAATGAAACTGAAGCCGGAGTTCGGCCTAAGGCTCCATAGCTGCTGAGACAGGCCCTGCTCTGCCCTACTCTGTTTTCCAAGAGCACCAGCCTCCCTCTACCACTAAGCTTGGTTCTGAGGTTGGAGTGCAGGGGAGGGTCTAGACCTCAACCAAAGCTCTAGGCTGTGGGTGACTGGTCTGACCTGGCCTGGCCTGGCATATGGGACTTCAACCAGCAGATGCTATAGAATCGTAGGGAAAAAAAAAAAAAAAGAATCATAAAGGGACAGCTCCCAGCAGCAGCAGAGGGCTTGGGCTGAATGAGAGCCCTCCCTACCATTTCTAGCTGAATGAACCTATGAGGTGCCTCAGCCCCTGGGGACCACCCCTCCAAGAAGAACCGGGAGATAACCGTGGTAATTCTTGTCCAGCATCACTGCTAGACACTAACAGGTAACCCCCCAGCAGTCTCAAACCAAGGCCAAGAGGCAACCACCTTTGTCATTCAGAAAAAAACAGCTCGAGAGAGAAACAAGTTAGGACTAGCATACGGGCAGGTCTTCACACACAGTCATCAAATCTTCATAAAATGCCTTTCTGGATTTTCACCCTCCCTGTCCCAACTCTACCTTGCTTGCTTTCAGGCAAATAAGAACCTGAACATTTTAGCCCCCCTGGGAAAAGTCCCCAACCAGCCTCAGGGCTCTTGTGTCCTTCATGATAACCCAGCCTCCCCAAAAGATCACTTTCCTAAACAGCTGGGTCAGGTATGTGTCCAATCTTCTGTTTGAAGCTCTGATCCAAAGGACTTGATCCATTGATCCTGCCTTCCAACCTCCTCCTATATCTGTCTCCAACTGTTTCCATTCTACCTTCACATATCTTAGGAGCCACCTGTCCACCCCATCTCCTTCCCTCCCACCCCCAGAGCCCAAGTTGAGAACTTACGAAGTCCACACGCTAAGTCTGAAGGTCAAGACCTGCTCGTCTAACCAGGTACCCGTTGTCAGAGCTCAGAACTCTCTAGGTAACAGGCCTACAAAAGCCCTGCCAGTCCCCTGGGCCTCGCCCCTCAGGCCTGACTGCTGCAAAAGGACGGTGGGGAATGGGAAGATGTCTCTGTTCAGGAGACCAGGTGGGGGTGAGGAGAAGTACTTGGTGTACAGGTGCCCCACAGGGCAGCCCCAGCTCCAGCGACCGCCTCCTTCCCAGTCGCCAGCTCCTGTCTATCTCTTGCCTGTTAAGCTCAGCTCTCTTGGCATCCAGCTGGCTCCCTCCCAGCCATGAGTTCTTGTCATCCATTCCCACAATCTCCACACATTGTATCTGAGTGTGTGCCAGCCTCTTTTCCCTGTGGGCGTCAGAGCCTTTTTCCAGGATGACATCAATTCACTATCTCATCAGTGAACCCACTGGATGGGAAAAGTTCATGCACTAATAATAGGTGTGGGGGCAGGGCCAGTCGGCAAGGGTGTCCCACATTATGTCACAGGACAAGGAGTTCCCACATGTCTCTCTTTGCACACAAGCATTTCAAAAGCAACTATGTATTTATGGGCATACAGGGAGGCACATACTGTGGACTATGCTTAGACAACAAAGGCGCACTGGATTTGCCTTCTCAGAAGAAGCCCCGTGTCCCTTGCCAGGTTCGGTGGGAAGCTGCTACAACTTCCCAGAGCACAAGAAAGCGGAGCTAGGGGATCTGAGAAGCTTTACAAAGCCTTGAGGGCATGGGATAGGGAGAGGACAGCAGGCATTGGAAGGCAATGGGTGTTAGGGGCTGGTCACCATCAGATACATGCTGCAAAATGGCATTTCCACCAGTGACAGACCACCCACAGTTTGGGGACCACACTCTCTGGCTTAGGTATACGGCAGGTGACAGGCTGGGCTTAAGTATCCTCCAGGATGTTCACCCAACGACACGAGGGATGCATTGCTCGAAAGGCAGCCCGTTCTGTTATTAAACAACATATGGCTGTGCTTGGTGAGACACGAGGCATGTGTGGCCTGGCTGTGGCATAATTCTGTAAACCAACTCAACTCCACCTGTCTTCGTGCCTTCCCCCTCGCTCTGGGACTTCACAGCACTGGTTCCAGGGTTTTCACACAGGGTTCCATTGTGCCTGGAATGTGAGTGCTGAGTGGGTAGGTTCTGTGTGCTTCCTGTTCACAATTGGGTCTCACTGGTCAAATGCTGAATGATATAAAACTGCCAATAGCACTGATGAGGCTCTGGGAGTAGGGGTGCTTCCTGTCATCCTTCAGTTCAAGTGCATTAGCAAGTTAGGGACCAGTCTTTAGCAGTGATTCATGTGCACCTGGGAGACATCTAGGTTTCTGGAGCTTGGTGAGAGGTAGTCACATTTACCTCACAGGCCGTATACTATCACAGCACACAACTTCCTCATGGGGTTGCCAAATTTTGGAAATACTCATATAGAAGGCTTGAGATCTGAGGCTCAGGGCTTATTCTGTGTTTATTGGAAAATCAAGTATAACTGGACCTTTTCCTATAATCCAGCAGCCCAGCCCATAGATGCCTATGGTGTACTCATTAGACAGCTTAACAGAGCTCATCTGTTGGGCCAGTCACCCCACACATGGCACAGGTGGTTGTACCCCATTTTTTTTTTAAGATTTATTTTTATTTTTACTGGAAAGTCAGATATACAGAGAGAAGGAGAGACAGAGAGGAAGATCTTCCGTCCGATGATTCACTCCCCAAATGGCCGCAATGGCCAGAGTTGAGCCAATCTGAAGCCAGGAGTTAGGAGACTCTTCTGGGTCTCCCACACAGCTGCAGGGTGCCAAGGCTTTGGGCCATCCTCAACTGCTTTCCCAGGCCACAAGCAGGGAGCTAGATGAGAAGTGGGGCTGCTGGGATTAGAACAGGTGCCCATATAGGATCCCAGCATGTGCAAGGTGAGGCCTTTAACTACTGGGCTACCATGCTAAGCCCATTGCATCCCCTTCTTACAAAGAAGAAAGTGGGGCTGAGATAGTGGTGCAGCAAACAATCCTCCATCTGCAGCGCCAGCATCCCATATGGGTACTGGTTTGCCTTGGCTGCTCCACTTCTAACCCAGCTCCCTATTTATGAATTGGGAAAGCAATGGAGAATGGCCCAGAGTTCTTGGGCCTTGCATAAACAAGGGAAACCCAGACGAAACTCCTGGCTCCTGGCTTTGGTAGTAAGTGGAGAGCTGGGATCTCAACTCAGGTCCAGGGCACCACACTTCTCCCACCCACAGATCAACTGTCACAGGCATTCACAATTTTGTTATGAAACAGAGGTACTGCCCAGAGTGATGTCTGCTTGGTTCTGTCCGAGGTGGCACCCCAAGTTTGTCAAAAGAAGGGGAAAAGAGAGGCAACAGATGAGCCAGATGTAGAGACAAGATGAACCTGCTTGGCAGTCTGACCAAGGGCTAGACAGACTGGGACCAGTCGTCCTGTGAACCAAACACCTCCTCCTTCAAGGAGGCCCAGTGCTGTGGGGACGGTGCTCCACCACGGCAGCCCAGTGGTCACTTAGGGAACACTGGCAGCACATGTGTAAGCAGGTCCTCTCCTCCCTGAAGGGAGAAGGGGTGAGGCCACTTCTCCTGGCCAGCAGGGTAGTTCCACCAGGCACCTGGCTGAGGACAGTCTTACCCAGGAAGGGCCTAGGGTGGATACAGCCTTGGTTTCCTGGAAGTAGGATGGTACCTGGTAGGCACAAGTGGGCCAGGAATGGGGCAGCAGAGCCCAAGTCTAATGAATGCATCTGGAATTTTCCTGCTTTAATCTCTCTGCCCCACCCCTGGTGTTTAACAACTGCAAACAAACAAGCAAGCTAGCATCCTTTCTAAGGGCTAGGCCCATCCCACGCCCTTTGCTTTCAGCTTCCTGGAGGAATCCTCCCATGCAGAGGCCGTCGGTTTCCCAGCCCCTCTCCCTCTTCTGGTTTCCAGACTTAGCAAGCTTTGGGTTCTTCGTCTCACATGAAAAAAAAACAAAAACAAAACAAAAACACCAAGATTCCTGGCCGGGTCTGGGAATTTGGGCTGGGATGGTGCTGGAGGGGTGATTGTCCGGGGGCCTGCGGGGCTAGATATGTCACTCCTAGGACAGCACCACTGCCTTAACTGGAACAGGAGCAGGGTGAGAGAACTGGTGAGGGCAGCCCCACATCCTGCCCACAAGGAGGAGGTGGAGGCCGCAGCTCACAGAAGACCACAGAGAAAGAGGCTGAGCACCCGATGGTGGGGCCAGCTGAGGCTCAGGCAGGCAGCTGAGAGGATGGAGCTGCGGGAGGCAGGGCGGTCCAGACAAAGGGACCACCAGGGAGCAACTGCTGCCGCGGGGGAAGGGAAAGGCGTACTGGGAAGCTCAGGCCAGGTGGGCTGGGTCTCTGTCCTAGGAAGCCCAAAAGTCCCATTTCCTATCCCTGGGACCTGAGCCTTATCTCCTTATCGACTGAGCCCCGCCCACCTGGGGCCATTTCTGCAAGCCCTGACAAGAGGTGTGTTTCCTGTCAGCTGACCACAGTCCTCCCTCTTACTCTCTCTCCAGCCTTCCAGCAATCAAGTGACTCCATCCACCGTGTTTAAACGCCTAAAACAAGTGGATGAGGGGAAGGGAAAGGATTGAGGACTTGCCTCCGGAGCCGACAATGTAAACTACTGGGCCCAATAAACTTCCCAAAAGGATTCCCAAGGCCTACCAGGAGGACAGGCCTAAAGGGCAGCTAAGAGGGCAGGGAGGATCCCTGCCCTAAATCGGAGCCTCCCCCTGTCGCCGGAAGCTAGGATCCCCTAGTGGCGGATTCAGCCCCAGCGGCACAGACCCCATCCAAAGCTGCCCCAATCAGGCCACGCACCTCGCCCTCCGTCCCCCAGGGGCCCAGCCGAGGTCGTCCCCGTAACCCGGCAGGCAGGGTCCACTGAGATTCTGAGGGTGAGGAAGGGGGTGTTCATGGAAGGAAATCAAACCCAGGCCAGGCGGGCAGAGAACAGCCTGGCAGAAGGAAGGGGAAGAAGGCCAGTGCCCAAGTGAGGCCAGGCCTGCAGGAGCATGCGCAGTAGGCGCACAGGGCACGCCTGGAGACCCGGCCTCCCTCCTGCCCACTTGTTCGTGGCCGTTCCCGACTCTCCTTGTCATCTGCTCGTCCCAGGTCCCTCCAAGCCCCACTCCATCCCAGGTCCACCGCACTCACCTCCAAAGGGGGCCCCAAAAGGGATGAGTTGGCCCCGAGGTTCCACCTCTGAGCACTTCCTGCTGTACTCTCTGTCTGCCCCGAAAATGTGGCGGCTGGAGCTTCCTACTTCCGCTCGCCCCAACCACGGTGACACACACCCCTTCTGCTACCCGCTGCCGCCTCCCCAGTACCTCACACTTCCTGCCCACAAGACGAGGGCCACTGCGCCTGGGTCCCTGCCGGCCCCCCACCCCCCACCCCCCGAGCTGGAGCCTCAACCCTGTGAGTGCAGCCCAGAGAAAACGTGCCCTTCAGCAAAGGGGCCAGCCAGTGGGACGGAAGGGGGAAGGTGGCAGCGTGGAGTGTGAGCAGGACCCTGAAGCCTACTCCCTGTCTGCTGTGGGCCACCTGTGGGAGACAGCATGCCCCCAGGGCATCTCATCAGCCTTCTGGTCCACCCCATGAAACCTGGACACAGACCCAGGGCTGACGACAGGCTCAGAGAGGCCAAGCCACTTGCCTCTGGGTAGCCCAGCAGCGAGATCCCAGAGCCAGGGTGAGAACACAGAGGCTCTGGTTCCAAGCATGGGTCGTGGTATACAGGAGGACCTTGCCCAGACTGTTCTCACTGCTGGCTTCTTCCCCTACACCACCTACTTCTACAGTCTGAACTACCAGCCACTTGGTTGAGACCCAGGAGGACCACAACCCCAAAGGTGTCCTCCTCCTCCACCTGCATGCCTATGACAGTCATGCCTTCACAGCACCTCAGCCCAGCCAGTTATGCTCCTTCTGCAGCCCAAAGAGGAGTCGGGGAGCCCCGCACCCCTTTTCTAGCCACACTCTGGGCACCCAGCTTTCTGCACTTTTTAGGGCTCCAGGACTGGCATGGCTGCCTTCTCTGTTTAGCATTAACTACCTGACTGTCACTTGCCCTCTTGCAGGTGTGATCCTGGCCTGGGCTGCAGGGAGACATGGAGGTGGGTCCCAGCAGGGGTCAAAGGCCAGAAGCCACATGTGGACAAGGCTAACTCCAGACTCACACCCGGATGCCACTGGTAGAGCCACAGTTTGGAAGGGAAGAGACTAAGACACACAAAAGTTATCACTTTGCATTCTAATCTATCAGATGGGGCAGGTGGGTTTGTTTTGAGGCAGGCATTTGTCTAAGTCCCTCAAACTCAGGGTGGCCCCTTCTCTTCTGGAAGCTGAGTCCACTTCCGACTCCACCCCCATGGGCATTCACAATTCTTCCCAGCTGAGTAAGCTAGAAACTGGAAGTCACTGAACCCTATATGACAACCCTGCCCTGGTCTCTTGGGAGTCTCAGGAGTGTGGCCACAGCTAGCCCAGGACAGGCTCCTCTCCACGTGGGGCCTGGGCCAGAAGCTGCTGATCTGTCTCAAAACACGGGACCCTTGCTCTCAGGATGCCTCCCACCTGTAGACTCAGAGAAGGAAGAAGTATGCTCATTCACCAGCCTCGGGGTAGCATCAATTCACTGGTGATGAAAACTGGGGTTTGGGCAGTGATGACAAGTGAGAGAGCAGAAGTGGCAAGGCCTCTGCCAGGGCGGGGCACATTGACAGCACAGATCCAAGACAGGCCTCCACACATTCAGGGAACAGAAATCAGCACGATGGGGTGCCCAGTCCAGGGAGGGTGTGGAGGAAGGGAAGGAGGGACAGAGCCAGCTTCCACGGGTGCACAGTGTGAGCTTTAAGTGGGGAAGAGCAGGTCAAGGAGCTTTGACATACTGACACTGAAGATCACTTGTCTATAGTATTGAGAACAATCAGCAGAAGCAAGCTAAGAGGAAGGAGACTGGCGTAGTACTGCTTGCAACACCAGCATTGGTTCAAGTCTAGCTGCTTCCTACCGATTCAGCTCCCTGCTAATGCACCCGGGAAGGCAGTCAAAGATGGCCCAAGTCCTTGGGCTTCTGCCACCCACAAAAGAGACCCAGGTGGAGCTCCTAGCTCCTGGCTCCTGGCTCCTGGCTTTGGCCTGGCTCAACTTTTGCCACTGCAGCCAATTAGGGAGTGAACCAGTGAGTGGCTGGATCTCTCTCTCTCTCTCTGTCTCTTTCTCTCTCCTTCTTTCTAACTCTGCCTTTTAATACACTTAAAAGGGGGTAGGGTGGATCCTGGTTAGAAGAACAGGCTGGCTGCCAAGAAAGACCTCTGCTGAAAGAAGAAAGAAGTGAGGAGATGAGGCTGACGGGGAGAGAAGAGCTTTAAATACCAGCCTTGAGTTATCAGTGTGAGACTCAAGCAGGCAACTGAAGAACAGGTTGTGGACTATATGTGCATAGTGACCAACAGAGGTAGGGGTCAGCACTGGCCACGGTGGGCAGCCGCGGAGCATGGGAGAGAAAAGTCTGCCAAAAGGTTTAAGGTAAGAGATGTCAGGGTAGTTTGTGGTCAGTGAGGACAAGAGAGGAGGATGTGGTAGATTTGGCGGAACATTTTCAGAAAGTTGCGAAAGATAAGACAAAAACGGGGCTGACCCCTGATCGTGGTGACACGGAGGTCCCAGACAAATGGGGGCCTGATGGAGGCAGAAGCCAGGTGACCATGAATAATGACACTCCTCCCTGCCTCCAGCAGCTGGGATGGTGCTGGGCAGGTGAGGCACCAGGGGTCCTCCCCTTCCCCTCGGTCTGCAATGTCATTGTAGCCAGACAATGTTCACAGTCAAGGATGGGTCTCTGCGTTTCAGGGCTAACCAGGTCACAGAGCTCCTGAGGGCTGCAGGACCACTGGATAAATGAATCCAGAGTGGAGGCTGCTCATTCACTCTTGGGCACAGTATGCGTGTGCATTGAGGTGCACTGGGTAAGGCTAGGGGTGTGCTTCCTGCTTAACCCCCGCCCCCCACCAAGATTACAGAAGAATCCAGAGTCCTGAGTGGCCAGCTCCACCCCCTCTCCCATCACTTCTATTGTCCAACATGGCAATAAAGCAAAGCTTGGTGTGGAAGACAGCTTGATACAGGAAAGGAAGACAGACACCCCGAGCCTCTCCGCTGGCCAGCAACGAGTTTGGATCTGCTGTGTGTTCTCCTGCACTCCAGGGGGCTCCCTCCCCCAGGCTCAGAGGACGCCCAGCCTCCTCCCGTGACTTAAGGAAGGTGGCACCAGGCAGGCCCTCCTGGTTTCCTCAGGGTAAGCTGCTTCCTGTTTGCCCCAGAGGAAGCTGCTCATTGCAGGTGGCTCAGTGTACTTTCACACATCGAGCACAGGTGGAGGTCAGGACTACAGTGAGCTGTGAACTTCTCAGACTTCTTTATACACGTGATCCCCAGTCCTAGAGGTCTGGGGTGCAGGTGGAGTGGGGTTATCCCCTTGAGTCTTAGAGAGGCATGGAGAAGGCTCTTGCAGGCAAAAAGGAGGGGAAGGGAAGACATACCAGCAACTTCCAACCCAAGTGTGCACCCCTGGGCTGCCCCCCTGCCTCCTGGAGACAGACAGGTGGTGATTCCACAGGCCCCAAGGCTGCTTCTACCTGTTCGTTTGATGCCCAGTTCTGTGGTAGGTGCAGGAATCTGTGACCAGCCCAAATGGACCATCTATGTGCATGGTCAGATGTCCAGGAATGGGGCACCAAGGTCCCAGTACACTCTTATGCACCCCAGCATGAAAGTTCACCCCAGGGGCCAGTGCGATAGCTCAACTGGCTAATCCTCTGACTGCATGCACCAGGATTCCATATGGGCGCCAGTTCCTATCCCAGCTGCTCCACATCCCACCAAGCTCCCTGCTTGTGGCCCAGGAAAGCTGTCAAGGATGACTCCAAAGCTTTGGCACCCTGCACCTGTGTGGGAGACCCAGAAGAAGCTCCTGGCTTTAGGTTGGCTCAACTCTGGTTGTTGTGACCACTTGGGAAGTGAACCACTGGATGGAAGATCTTTCTGTCTCTCCTTCTTTCTGTAAATCTGCCTTTCCAATAAAAAGTAAGTCAATCTTAAGAAAAAGAAAATTCATCCAGACTTGACCAGGGTTGCCCACTTTGACCCTCTTAGAATACTGAGTTTTCTAAGCGAACACCTGCCTTGCAGCCATACGTCCTGGATCCACCCCCTTCTCCGGCGAGCAGTGAATGGACTCCTGGTCATGCACCCTCGGTCCGCTGTTCCCCTTGTCAGCAGAAGGCACCCGCCACACATTTGCTGCATCACACATGCACACCACTTATCATGAAGGCATAAACGGTCACCACCTCCACACCACAACAGCATCTAGATAAACAGCAAGGCAGGCATGCGGCCTATGGTGACCACAGGCAGCCTGCAGCTACCACTGAAGATTCATGAAGGGGAAGAATGCTCAGAGCACATTGTTAAATGAGGAAATTTTACATTTCATTAAAAAAAAAAAAAAGCTTGTGTTTTAGGAACCCAGCATTGTGGCACAGTGGGTTAAGCCAAGGCCTGTGATGCCAGCATCCCATACGGGCACTGGTTTGCATCCCACTATTCTGCTTTTGATCCAGCTTTCTAAGGCACCTGGCAATAGCAGCAGCGATGGCCCAAGGGCTTGGGCACCCTACCTCCGTATGGGAAACTCAGTTGGAAGTCTGGGCCCCTGGCTTTGGCTGGGTCCTGACCTGCCATCACACCCATTTGGGAGTGAAAAAGTGGATGGACGATCTCTCTCTAATTCCACCTTTTAAGAAAAAATAACTTTGGGTGGGTCGGAGCTATGGCTCAACTGGTCAATCCTCCACCTGCAAACACCTACATCCCATATAGGTGCTGGTTCTTGTCCCAGCTGCTCCACTTCTGATTCAGCTCCCTGCTTACAGCCCTGGAAAGCAGTGAAAGATGGCCCAAGGCCTTGAGTTCCTGCACTCATGTGGGAGGCCTGCAAAAAGTTCCTGGCTCCTGACTTCGGGCAGTGAACCAGCAGATGGCAGATCTCTCTCTCTGTCTCTTCTTCTCTTTATAAACTTGCCTTTCCAATAAAAATAAATAGATTTTTTTTAAAGATTTATTTTTATTATTTTTTCATTGGAAAGGCGGATATACAGAGAGGAGAGACAGAGAGGAAGATCTTCCGTCCGATGGTTCACTCCCCAAGTGAGCGCAACGGGCCGATACTATGCCGATCTGAAGCCAGGAGCCTCTTCCGGGTCTCCCACGCGGGTGCAGGGTCCCAAAGCTTTGGGCTGTCCTCGACTGCTTTCCCGGGCCACAGGCAGGGAGCTGGAAGGGAAGCGGGGCTGCCGGGATTAGAACCGGTGCCCATATGGGATCCCGGGCGTGCAAGGCGAGGACCTTTAACCACTTGCGCCACCGCGCCGGGCCCTAAATAGATCTTTTTTAAAAAAGCTGAAAACATCATCTTGTTTGTGTATTTAGGCAGCAAAACATCAAAACATTGGAAGCTATCTATGCATATAATGGTAATAAATGTAATTTTAATTTCTTGATGCTAGTTTGGGATATGCCTAATTTTTAACTGTTATCAGGAAATATAACAAGAGTATTAGCACATTAAACTCTTTGGGTTAAATAATGATTGAATTCCTGGGCTCACTTCATAAGACTAGGAGAGCCCTGGACAGCCCCAGGGTCTCCACTGCCAGTGATCATGAGGACCTTGACCCTGCACTGCCCTGTCCCCACCTCTCAGGTGGCTAACGATGCGATCTCCAGGATGTAAGTGTGGGGACCCAACCCAGTTGGAGCAGGTCCTAAGAAGACAGGAAAGAAAGCAGACCTCTGTGACTCAAAGCGGTGACTTCTGGGAAACAGAGCAGCCATAAATTCCTTCTGGGAGCATCTACTCCCAGGAGGGAGGGCAAGAGTCAGACACGCCCCAAATCCCTTTTGAGGGGCCCCAGCTTTCGTAGGGTCCTTGAGAGACAGAAAAGCCACTCCTGGCTGTCCAAACAAACATCACCACACTCTTTATCTCTTCAGTGTTCTCCTTTAAGCCCATCAGTCTGTACTAAAGAAATCTGTTTGTCCTGTCCCTAGGAGCCCTTTCAGTCGGGCCTCTCTGCTTCCCTACTGAGCTAGGTTTCTAAGCCTTAGACTTCAATGGCTAACAAGTCAGTTAGTGCTTTTGTTGATTCCCCTAAGCACTGGAATGAACCTTTTTTTCTCGGGTTAATCTGTCTTTTGTCAGTTTCCTGTGCAAGTCCCAGACATTAAACAAAAGAAGATGGAGAGGAAAGCTTCCCCACTCCCCACCACCCCGACCGCCCCCAGCCCTGTCCCTACCCTCCTCTGCAAAGGGTTGGGAGGTAGCATCAGGAACCCCCAAATGTAGAGCCTTATTTGCCAGGTGGGTACCTGGTTAACATAACATAGTAGTTGGGCATTGATCTCAATTGGGAGAGAAACAACAGGTGCAGCACAGCTATAATGTTACTGCTCAGGAACATGCTAAGGTGGAGCATGCCCATTGCTGTGTGTAGTATGCGTATCTACAGTAAACGTTACAATCAGTGAGTGGAGAATGCTCAAGTCAGAGGTCACAGCATGGCCGTGTACGTGAGCAGGTGCTGTGCACAGTAGAGCGGACCTTTGGGCATTTCCCCTTGGAGAAGGAACTGACCGTCTTTTTTTGCAAGCTCAGGAGAACCCAACTGAGCCTTTAATCACTGCACAGGAATCTGAGTGTATGTGATGGCCAGAGGAGGCTCTGTGTCACAAAACAGGGAGCAGGTGTGATCTTACCAGGCCAAGCAGGAAAACAAGACCCAGGACGTGTCTCGGGCCACCGGAAAAGCCACGTAGTCTTCAGCGGGGTGACAGGAGCTGGCTTCCTCCAGCCTCTCTCACAGCATTCTAATGCCTTCTGCTGCAGCAGGAGCTGACCTGTGCTCCAGCCACGTGTACTCCCAGGGGACAAGGGGCTGCCTGGCTTGGCAACTCCCAGTAGGAGCAGGGCTGGGGCCTGTGAGCAGAGGCCCCAGGAAATCAGCCAGCACACCAGGGCTTCCAGAGACTCCTCCCTCCTGTCTGCCTTCCACTGTGCATTCTCCAAGGCAGCACTGAGAACCTTGAGGAAGGAAAGTCAGGGAGCTCTGTGTGGGGTTCATCCACTCAGGAAGGGAAGAGGGCAGCTGTGCATCAGGTCTCCGTGGCTGGCTGAGCCTGGTTGTCCCAGCCGTGTTGTGGCCAGGCCTCACTCACTCCCATATGCCCACCACCCACCAAATCTGCTAAAGGTTCATAAGCTCCTCAGTAGCCCACAGCTGCTCCCGCCCCCAGGACTCCTCCAGCAGGATTGCAGCCACCACCAGCAGCCACATGCCCCTGAAGGCCCTCCCAACCCTGCACCTGGGCCTGCCCCTTACCACTTGGCCCAGAGCTCTGCCAATGATGGCATCACACCCCCACTTCCCAAGGACCCTGGCACTGCCTGCGGTCCGGGGCCCCAGCTGGTTCTCCCTCCCTGCAGACCCTGCTGTCCAACCTTTAGGCACAACCCCTCCTCCCTTACCTGCTGCCTGCTAGAGGCCTCAGTTCTGGGCATGGGAGGATCTCCTACCCTGGATAACCTTTGTTGACTGGACCCCCCTTGTACCCTATCCCTACACACACACACACACACACACACACACACACACACAGCCTCTCCCCTGTTGCTTTCCAGAAAGTCCAATCCTGGCACCTGAGACTCCCCGTTTTCACATCTGACCACACAGCACTCCGGCTGGAGACCAGCCTTCTCCAGGAGCTCTTGGTTCATTCACAAGCCAGATATCGTCTTGCAGTCCTCTGAGTTCACTGCATTCTCTACCGTCCTTTCCATCCACGTAGTCCTCTTCATTTCCTCCATTCTCACCCCTCACTTCCCCCACAACCTTTCTAGACTAACCCAGAACACATTGCCTGTTACAGTAATTCCACACCTTCAGTAACAGACCCCAGTCTACATACATCCAACCGATCTTTAAAACAAGACAGCAGTGGACTTCAAAATAAGAAAATGATGATTTATAGCACGGTGCAACGAATTGTAAGTTTTACAACGCAAGCATGCATAAATCAAAACATAGCTTCTTCTAAAATGCATCTAGCTCAAGGGCTAACCCTAGCCTGGATGCATCAGATTGGCTGCTGCATACAAGGGCCGGGTTGGGAGATTCATGAAACGGTCTCTGGGACTAAGGGCGAGACGAAATAATAAGACTCTTTAGAATCCAATAATAGGGCCCGGCGCGGTGGCGCAGTGGCGCAGTGGTTAAGGTCCTTGCCTTGCACGCCCGGGATCCCATATGGGCGCTGGTTCTAATCCCGGCGGCCCCACTTCCCATCCAGCTCCCTGCCTGTGGCCCGAGAAAGCAGTCGAGGACGGCCCAAAGCTTTGGGACCCTGCACCCCTGTGGGAGACCCGGAAGAGGCATCAGCCGTTGTGCTCACTTGGGGAGTGAATCATCGGACGGAAAATCTTCCTCTCTGTCTCTCCTCTCTGTATATCCGCCTTTCCAATAAAAACAAAATAAATCTTTTTAAAAAAAGAATCCAATAATAGAGGAGAAAGGACCCAATCGGCAACTGAAAACAGGGGCTGAGGACATGAACTGGCCAAAGGAAAGCAGACAGCTTAGGACATGTGTACAACTCATTACGCCATTCATTAGCTATAAATCCCTATGAAAAGTACTGCAAGATTCCTTTAAGTCTGTCAACATGACAAAGCACCTGCTGATGCATCGAGCTGGTGGAGCTGTGGGGACAGCCCTCCAAAATCCACCGCTACACACACCTTTGGAAAGCAGGCTGGTGGCACTAGCCAAACCTCAAGCACACACACCTTTTAAACCGCATTTGTGTTTCTTGTGCTCCATGGGTCACAGGAGTGGGAGAGTGCACAGGAAGAGGTGGGCTTACTGCATCACTGCCTATCCCAACAAAGAAAGGGAAAACAATCTATTAACTCAGAGTGGTCTGGCTAGGTACACAGAGAACATGTAGCAAATGAAACTTTTACGCCTCTCCTTTAGAACAAGAAATTCCACCACCCTACCTATTGGAACAGAAAGATTAAGTATGTCCAGTTAATAGAAGAAGAAGATGGGGCCAGTATGGTGGCATAGCAAACTAATCTTCCTCCTGTAGTGCCTGTAACCCATATCGACACCAGTTGGTGTCCTGGCTGCCTCTCTATAGAGCCAGCTCCCTGCTTATGAACTATGAAAGCAGAAGAGGTTGGATCAAGCCTTTGGGGCCCTGCACCTGCGTGAGAGCCCCAGAAGAAGCTCTGGGCTCCTGGCTTCACGACTGGCTTAGCTCTCACCACTGCAGCTGTTTTAGGAGTGAATTAACAGATGGAAGATCTCTCTCTCTCCCTCTCTGCTTTCAAATAAAAATAAAATAAATAAATTTAAAAGAAGATTTATAAATTTATTTGAAAGGAATAGTGATGGGGAGAATGGAAGAGAGGTCTTCCATTTGCTGGTTCACTCCCTAATGTCCACAACAGCCAGGGCTGGGCCAGAAGCCCAGAACTCTGTTGGGGTCTCCAACACACAGAAGACAGCAGCCAAAGCACTTGAGCCCTCTCCCGCTGCCTTCCCAAGTCCATGTAGGGAGGTGGTTCACAAGCGAAGCAGCAGGGTCTGTTGCTGGCACTCTGATATGGGATGCTGGGGACATGAGTGGCAGCTTCATCCACGCCCACTGTGCAACAAAGCTGGCCTCTAACTAATCCTTGTTGCCATGCACTAGAGCCCAAAGGACAAACACTCCTTCAGCAAGCTCAGTGACCCCACACACAACCCTCTTGCTTGGCCCCTTTTGACAGTACCCTGAGCTCATGTCCAGGGGCCCTCCCCATCAAGTCCATCTTTGGGATCCAGGTCAAGGGAACCAAATGAAATGCCAATCAATAATCACGATCTGAACATGTCCCCCCATTTTTTTTGTGTTGGAGACAGTAACCCTCAGCAACATGCTGGTGACATCTCTGAGAGGTACCAGCAGAAGACAGGCTCTGACTGGAGTCACTCATTTGCAGATTAGCAGGCTAATGCATTAACAGGTCATTGCAGACTGGCCTTTCTATGTCTCAACATACCACACCCCAACCCCGTGCTTAGATAGGGAAAGAGCCTCCACCAACTGCCTGCACCAGGTTCCTATACTTCTCAGCCCCCAAAAGCTGTGAGTTCAATAAACCCCTATGCTTTACAAATGGCCCAGTCTCAGGTATTTGGTCCCAGCCACAGGAAACAGACCAAGACACCAGCTTCCTTTCCTGGCCAAACCTCAGTGCTCTCCATGATGCAGGTGTCCGACATGGACTGGGGAGGGGAGAGGCAGGAGCAGGGTGCGGGGCAAGATGACAGCTGAGGGGCTCCAACGTCTGTAGGGCAATCAGGCCATGGACAGGAAGCTGGGCGCCAGCACTGCACAACAGCCTGGAACTGGACCCAGGGCGTGCTAAACAGTCTTCACCTCTGCCTGCGACCAGCATTTGCCACATGGCCACAACTATTTCACAAAGGGGCCAATTTCATTTGCTGAGTCCATACTATCCCCAAGCTCAGGCAGCAGACAACTTCATCTTGGTAGACAGAATGCCTTAACAGCATGGGTCCAAGGTCAGGTCTCTGCCATGACTATGGCACGGCAATTAAGAATACAGGCTCGAAAATTGCACCACTGGATGGCAAGTTCTGATTCTGTACTTACTTGTCTGTAACCTTGAGCCATGCTCTTACTCTAAGTTTCCCTTTTTTTTTTTTTTACTGTGAAGTGGAGTAGTAAAAGTGTATACCTTCCAGTAAAAGTGTATTATTATCCCAACAAGAGCTTAGCATGTTTAATAAATGCCAACTACTAGATGTTCACTTGTTGGCTTTTTATTATTATTTAGTTTAAAAGGCTGGACCAGAAGTGAGAAACTCAGCCCAGGTCTCCCATGTGGGAGTTAGTATTTGAGTCATTACCTGCTGCCTTCACAGGGTACATGCTAAGGGGAAGCTGGAATCCAAAGCAGTCAGGACTTGAAGCCAAGCACTCTAACCTGGGATGCAGGTAGCTTAACTGCTGTGCCAAACACCTGCCCCAGCATTTTTAAGACACCTCTATGAGATCATCTAACTCTTCTAAGGATGAAAGAGTAGAGTACTGGGATTTTTCCAGAAGATACCAGTTTCTCTCCCCATTTCCAGTTCTCTGGGTCTTCACTGACAGGAAAACTTTGAGTCAGGTCTGCCTCGCACTTTAGCTTTCTTTCTGTGGGCTTGAGGCACTTTGAGAAGTAGAAAGAAAAAGCTAAAAGACAAGTACCACATTGTTTGGTTCCCATAAGGAATTTAAAAAAGAGGGGTTCTTACAAAGCTGGGGGTCCCAAAGGCTGTTGAGGTAAGAGTGTTGGGATAGAGAAAGGTTAGTGAATAGGTATCAAGTTAGAATTTAAAGGGACAAGTTCTATTGCACAGTAAGGTAACTATAGATAACAGTGGTATATTTTTGTCTTTAAAAAGCCAGAAGGAAGAATTTGAAACACTTTTGCCAAAAAGAAACAATCAGCTTAGGATGAGGCAGACACCATTTAGCCTAATTTGGTCATAACACAACATATCCATGTGCCAAAACATAACACGAAACCCCATAAGTATGAGTTATTTTTGCGTTGGTTTAAAGCTTTTTAAGAAATACAGTTTTTAAAGAAAAGCACTCATCCAACACACACTGGTGACCCTATCCACTGCTTACAGCATCCTGATCAAGGTATGAGCAGACACCCCCAACAGCTCCCCGGCCCACCAGGGCCTGAATGAGCCATGGCTCCCCTCCAGGGTCACGCTTCTCGCCACCCCAGCTGTGCTCTGCCCACCTTTGCTTTTTCAGCATTAAGCACTTGCTGCAAAAATGCAACCCCTCCGCTGACAAGTTCATTTTCCCTACTCCTACAATCTGCAGGTAAGTGCCAGTTCTTTCTGATTACACAGGGTTTGTAGCCAGCACCCAGGAAATGCCTGCCGAGTGAACGGACCACTCTTCCTCATACCCTCCTCCACCAAGAGGAAATAAAAGAATGAATCACTCAGCGCTCCCTGCTGTCTAAACTTGACTTGAGTGAGCTTCACATCCAATTACTTATTCATGACATCCAATCAGTTCTGGGACTGGGGAGTGGTTGGGCTAATGGGGTTCAAAGGCAGGTGGAGGCTCTGCTTGCTCGGGCTTACTGCTACCCCCCCCCCCCACACACACACACACACGCCCACCGACTAGGGTAGCATGCAGCCTGTGGCAGGCTGGAGAATCCCACCCAAGGCAGGGGTTCAGTCCCTGATTCCATCAACCTACAAAACCTGAGCTAGGAACCCTGGAGGTGATGTCAGTGGAATCTCTCCAATATTCTAGACATGCAGGCACCAGCGGCCAGGAGGGTGGGAGAACAGGTGGCCTTCCCTCCATGCCATTGCATTGCTGCGAGTCCCCAGAGTGGCCACCAGGGACCACTGAGGCACAGGCGCAGCAGCAGATCAGGAGCGAAGAGGCCCTCAGTGTCGCCCAGTTCTAACACTGCAGAGCTACTTTGTAAGCACTTCCAGTTCTCCAATAGGACCAGGAGCCCAGCGGGAGGAAACAACGGGCCTACCGCGTGCGCCCGCCCGGGATAACCTTCCCTGGAAGGTGCAGCCAGGCGTTCCCCTGCCCTCCCCTCGCCTCACCAGGAGGCTGCATTCTTGGGGGGAAGGGATGATCTCCCGATTGCTTTCTGCAACCCTGTCCTGCACCTCCCGCGGCTGCAGGCCCATTGCCCACAGCTGCCACCACCGCAGGTGCTCACCAGCCCGGCCCCGGCGCGTCCCCACGTGCCCTTACCCACTTCGCGCCGGGCTCCTGCTCGGGCCTCTGGCCGGCCCGGGCGCGCCATGGCCCCGCGCCCGGGCGCCGGCATGGGGCGGCGAGGCTGCGGGGCGGCGTCTGCGTGGGGCCCGGCCCGGCCAGCCCCGACGCTCGCGGGAGAGATTCGGTTTCCGGGCGGGCGGCGGCGCGCGGGGCGGGGAGGAGCGCGGGGGGCGAAGCCGTCCGACTGGTCCGACCGCGGCCGGGCTGGCCCGGCGCCTCCTGCCCGCCCCGCGCGCCGCAGCCCCGGAGCCCTCTAGTTTGTTTTTCCAGCGCATAAACCGGAAACCGAGGCCAGATCTAAAATTGTGCATGCCTGGATTAGGGCAAGGATTGAGTCCCCTACAAGTCTATTATGTACTCAATATTTAAGTAAGCACTTGAGCACAAGAAAAAAAAAAAAACGCGTGGTCAGAGCTCACAATTTTAGCTTGGTGGTGAACAGCTGTGACTTACAACTGAAACTAAGCAAAAGTGTCCCCAGACAGAGCCTTGCGTCTGCACAAAGCGGTAATTTGCTGGCATTTTGCAAATGCTTCCGTAGTTCTGGTATACCCAAAGTTGATTTAGCTCCCTGGCATTGGGCAGCAGCCACCTGTGGATCTGATGCCAAGCCTGTGCTCTGGGGAGAATTTCAGCCACCACTAAGGGCTCCTCCTAACAGTTTTTTTAATATATGTATTTGTTTAATTTTATCTGAAAGAGAGTTAGAGAGAAGGAGAGACAGAGCGAGATCTGGTTCACTCCCCAAATGTCCACAACTGCTGAGTTCTAATGCAAATCCACAGCTTCTTCCATGTCTCCCACATGGGTGCAGGACTTGGGCCAACTTCTGCTGCTTTTCTAGGCAATAAACAGGGAGCTGGATGGGAACCGGAGCATTGGAACTCAAACAAGTGTTCCTGTGGGATGCTGGAGCCACAGCCAGACTTAACCAGCTACGCCACCACAAACTCCAGGAAGATTTTTACATGAGGAAAATGATGCCTAGAGAGGTCCCATAACCTGCCCAGCTTTACACAGCCAGACAGCTGGCATCTAAATGCCATGCTTAAGTGAATCACTGCTTTTTTTACTTGGGGTTATCATTATTTATTTATTTATTTATTTATTTATTTATTTAGAAAGGCAGATGTACCAAGAGGAGGAGAGACAAAGAGGAACATCTTCCATCCACTGATTCACTCCCCAAGTGGCCGCGATGGCCAGAGCTGCGCCGATCCGAAGCCAGGAGCCAGGAAATTCTTTCCGGCTCTCCCCCATGCAGGTGCAGGGTCCCAAGGCCTTGGGCCGTCCTCCGCTGCTTTCCCAGGCCACAAGCAGGGAGCTGGATAGAAGGCAGAGCCACCAGGACTAGAACCAACACCCATATGGGATCCCAGCACATTCAAGGCAAGGACCTTAACCATTAAAAGCTATCGCGCTAGGCCCAGAGCTATCATTTTTAAAAATTTACTTATTCGAAAAGCAGTTACAGAGAAAGGGGGGAGAGGCAGAGAGAGAGAGAGAAGGGAAAAGAGCTTCTTCTGGTTAACTTCCCAATGGCCACACCAGTCAGGGCTGGTTCCGGCCAAAGCCCAGGGCCCCAAAATTCCATTCAGATATCGCAAGTGGGCAGAGGGGCTCCAGCACTCATGCCGTTCACCTCTCTTTCCCTGGTACATTAGCAGAGCTGGATTCCCAACAGGCTCTCATATGCCAGGCCAGCAACACAAATGTCAACTTAGCTTCCGAATCAAAACACTGGCTCCTGCTTAGGCTACTTAAAGATGGGATCCCGATGCTAGCTCAACATTCTTGTCATTTATGAATTCACTCTCTAAATATTAACTATGTGTCCACTGTCTGTATGCCGTGGACTGAGTAGGCACTGCGGAATATGAGAGAAAAACGATCAAATATCCTCAAAGCACGAAGCCTAGCAGGGGAGAGCAGTAATGTGATATCCGTTAGTGCCGAGGCAGGGAAAGATTCTAGAAAAGAAGGAGCTGAAAACGAGGGACCAATATGGACCAAACGTCCACACGCAAGTCCCCTTGAAATCCGTGTAACTGGTTCCTGAATAACCACACCGCCAATGACAAGGCTTCAGGTAACGGAAAACAGTCAGCAAAGAGCTGAAGTTTAAGTCCTGCCGTCTTACAGGGGCTTGGAAAACACCCCGATCTTTTCATTGAAATCCCAGAATGGCCACACCTGAGGGGGAAAGACAGCAACCTAGGATTAAGGGACACCTGCTAGAATCAGAAACAAAACAAAACAAAAAAAGCCAAGTGCAAAAAAAAAAAAAGTTCAGAAAGCTGCAGGGGTTTCTAGCAATTCAATGTCCTATTAGAACAACACTTGACACTTCTTGAAAGAAAAACAACAAACAAACAAACAAACAAAACCAACAGAATATAGAGCACCTACAATGAATCCTCACAATAGACACCCTACAACTAAAAATTATCAGAGACTCAAAGTCGGAAAAACATGAATTGGAGTCAAGAGGCAAAAAAATCAGTCCACTGGAATGCAGATAACCAAGATGTTGGATTTATAAACAAAAGCTAAAAGTGTGATGGAGTCCCTCCAGGGTGTTCTCTTAAGCTAAAATGGCTTAAGAGATTAGAAATTTCAGCAGAGATACTATAGTCATATTTTTAAAATTTTTATTTATTTATTTGGAAAGGCAGGTTTACAGAGAGAGAGACAGAAAGATCTTCCATCCGCTAGTTCACTCCCAAAATGGCCTCAATGGCCACAGCTGACCGATTTGAAGCTAGGAGCCTCTTCCTGGTCTCCCACATGGGTGCAGGGTCCCAAGGCCTTGGGCCGTCCTCCGCTGCTTTCCCAGGCCACAAGCAGGGAGCTGGATGGGAAGTGTTGCAGCCGGGACATGAACCAGCAACATATGGGATGCCAACGCTTACAAGGGCAGGATTAGCTAGTCAAGCGATTGCCCCAGGCCCAACAGTCATTTTGAGTAAGATGCCAGATGAAATGTGAAGCAGGCTGCTCCAGGGAGAATGGTGTCTCCATGTTTGCTGCTCCAGAATAGACATAACTCCATCTTTGTTCTCCAATGGGAAGGCCAGGCAGGTTTTAATAACAGAACATAAGAGGTCCATTTGCTTGGGGTGTCACCAGGCGCTCATCCTCAAATGAAAGTCACTCAGAGTCAAGCTGTGTTGGTGGCAAATAAAGCAGACAGCAGGAAAATTGCCTCCCTGGGAAGTAATTGGCTAGAACTTTTATATCAGGGCTTAGGGGAGTGACCAGGAAGTAGCAGAGGAGGGAGCAGCCAGCCCTTCCTGCTTGCACTATGTACCTTTACGTATTTAATGCTCGGAACACTGTCTCAGGCTTATTCTTTTTTGCACCTCTTCTTATTTTATTGGTTGATTGATTGATTTTGCTTTGTTTTCAAAATTTTTTTTTATTTAAAAGTTACAGTGACAGAGAAGCAGGGAGGGAAGAGAACACGAGGCCCTCCATCTTGTGGTTTACTCCCCTGCGTGTTCTCAGCATCCAGGACTGGGCCATGCTAGAGCCAGGAGTGAGCACAGTGTCTGCCCAGCAGGTGGCAGGAACTCCAGCACTGAGCAGCCGGTGACCGCTGCTTCCCAGGTGCACTCCCAGGCTGGGTTGGAAACAGAGTAGCCCAGACTTAGACCAGCACTGGGATCTGGGGAGTAGCCCTTCCCCGCAGTGGATTAACCCATCCTGCCAAAAACGCCTGCTCCAGCGACTTTCTGTACTGCGTTGAGATGGCCCCCACATGTGCAGTGCTGTCAGGTAAGCTCTCCTGGAACAGCCCCAGACGTGGGACAAGCCCACTCAGCGGGTTAACCGCCTCAGGCTCTGGACCCCAGGCCTGAACCCCCACTTGCCCTGAATCCCACAATGTGGGCTGGAAGACATGATCCAACCATTGGGGTTTCTCTTCTCTGACACGCTCTGCTGGCTGTTCGGGTAACACATATCCTCATTACGTACGCCCTTAGAAACTGGGGCTCAATATTAGCCTACTGTTCCTAGTCATGTACTGTCTGTCTTCTGTATCTCCTGCCATTCTACACAGTTGTGACAGGTTAACAAGGCAACCCTTTTTTTGGAAGCAGGACATTCTCAAATAAGCAAAATTTGACAATATTAGAAAACATATAAATGAACTCTTCAAAGTGAAGTAAATAATATCAAATAAAAAACGAAACCTGACAGTGAAAGAATAAAATGTACATATAAATATAAAAGGCTGTTTTTCTTGTTTGTATTATTTAAAATTATTTAAAAGCTCATTTATTTTTTAGGGCAAAACAGTAGATTATTTGGCAATAAATAACCTAGGTAGAGACAAAATATATGAGAGAGTTGAAAAAAACTCATTAAAATGCTCATTATCTTTCAATTTCATTCTCACAAAGTTTTGAAATACCCTAGTACAAATCACATAAGGGGGGATATAAATGAAGGTGTATTCTTATGTTATACATGAAGTTTTAAAATAATAAGAGAAAAAACATCTAGGAGAGGATTTAAATCCTGGAACAGCGCGATAGCTCAGTGACTTAAGCCTTCGCTTTGAACATGCCAGGATCCCATATGGGCACCGGTTCTAATCCCAGCAGCTCCACTTCCCATCCAGCTCCCTGCTTGTGGCCTGGGAAAGCAGTGGAGGACGGCCTAAAGCCTTGGGACCCTGCACCCGCATGGGAGACCCAGAAGAGGCTCCTGGCTCCTAGCTTCAGACTGACTCAGCTCTGGCCGCTGCAGCCACTTGGGGAGTGAACTAGAGGATGGAAGATCTTCCTCTCTGTCTCTCCTCCTCTCTGTATATCTGACTTTCCAATAAAAATAAGTAAATCTTTGTTTTAAAATTCTAACTCAGGAAAGACAAAGAACAAAGGATAAATGAAAAAGAAAATACAGTAAAATATAAACAAGGCAGTTTCTTTACAAGGGTATTCCCAGAAATAAATGGGTCACTTTTAAATGATCAAAGGAGAAATTTATCAAGAAGACATAATTCTAAATAGGTGTGAACCAAATGACAGAATTTCTAAAACATCAAGCAAACATTGACAGGTTCAAAGAGAGAAATAGAAAATCTAGGATCATAGTCATACCCTTCGTAACTGCTTTCTCAGTAACTGATACACAAGTGCACGAAGCATTACAAGGACACAGAATATACACAATATGTAAAAGCCAACTCCAAGTGGGAGCGAGTGGTGAGCCAGTGGATTAAACCGCTGCTTTTCTATAATGCCAGCATCCCATGGGGTTGCGGGTTGGAGTTGCAGCAGCTGCACTCTCCAGCAAGCTCGTGGTTTGGAAGGCAGCAGCAGCTGGCCTGAGCAGTCAGGCCTGTGCCATGACATGGGAAACAGAAATGGGTTCCAGCTACTCGGCTCTGTCCCTTGTTGCTCTCTGGGGAGTAAACCAGAGCACAGAAGATCTCTTTCTGTCATTCTGACTTTAAACATATCTTTAAAAAAAAATCAACTAGAAAGGGCTCACAGACTCAAATATAAAGCTAGAGCTACAAATAACATCTAGCAAAAACAGGGGAAAAAACTTTGTACTTTGTGTTAGATTTCTTGGAAGGAAAACAGGGATTGATTAATTGGATCCCATTAAAATTTTTAAAATTCTTTTTCAAAGACTTATTTTTATTTTCAGGCAGATTTACAGAAAGAAGGAGAGATACAGAGATTTTCCATTGGCTAGTGCAATCCCCAAAGGCACTCAAGGGCCAGAGGTGGGCCAAACCAGAGCCAGGAGCCAGGGGTTTCTTCTGGGTCTCCCACTTGGGTGCAGGGGCCCAAGGCTTTCAGCCATCCTTGGCTGCTTTCCCAGACCACAAGCAGGGAGCTGGATGGGAGGTGGTCAGCTAGCAGTAAGCTAGTGACCATATTGGATACCGTACTGCACCATGGTATCAGCCCCCTAATTTAAAAAAATTTGTTCATCAAAATATCCTATTCTTTTTAAAAAAATTCTATTAAGAAAAATGAATATTTTCAATCATGGATTGGGAAGAAAAAAATTTTTGGAAGAAAATATAAAAATGTGTGGGACAAAACAATAATGTCTGGGACATATACAATTCCCATAAATCAGTAAGGATAAGGCAATCAATTAAAATAATGACCAAGGGGGCCTGGCAGCATGGCCTAGCGGCTAAAGTCCTCACCCCATATGGGTGCCAGTTCTAATCCCAGCAGCCCCACTTCCCATCCAGCTCCCTGCTTGTGGCCTTGGAAAGCAGCAGAGGACGGCCCAAAGCCTTGGAACCCTGCACCCATGTGGGAGACCCGGAAGAAGTTCCTGGCTCCTGGCTTAGGATCGGCATAGCATCGGCTGTTGCGCTCACTTGGGGAGTGAATCATCGGACGGAAGATCAACCTCTCTGTCTCTCCCCCTCTATGTATATCTGACTTTCCAATAAGTAAATAAATCTTTTTAAAACAAAATGGCCAAGGACCACCACCTGTGATGCTGGTATCCTGTTTCGGAGTGCTGTTCACTTCCAGCTACTCTGCTTTTTTTTTTTTTTTTAAGCTTTTTAAAAAAAGATTTATTTTATTTTATATTAAAAATTCAGATTTACAGAGAGGAGGAGAGACAGAGAGGAAGCTCTTCCATCCGATGATTCACTCCCCAAGTGGCTGTAATGGGCGGAGCTGCGCCAATCTGAAGCTAGGAGCCAGGAGCTTCTTCCGGGTCTCCCATATGGGTACAGGGTTCCAAGGCTTTGAGCCGTCCTCCACTGCTTTCCCAGGCCACAAGCAGGGAGCTGGATGGGAAGCCGGGCCGCCGGGATTAGAACTGGCGCTCATATGAGGATCCTGGAGTGTTCAAGGCGAGGACTTTAACCACTAGGCTACTGCACTGGGTCCACTACTCTGTTTTTGATCCAGCTCCTTGCTAAGGCACTTGGGAAGGCAGTAAAAGAGGGCCCAAGTACTCGGACCCGGCAACCCAAGTGGCAGACCAGTATGGAGCCCCTGGCTCCTGTCTTCAGCTTGGCCTAGACCTAGCGATGGGCATGTGGGAAGTGAGCCAGTGGAGTGAAAATATTCTTTCTCTCTCTTTCTCTCAACCCCATTTCTCTATCTTCGTAAGTAAATAATTCTTTAATGGCCAAAACATTTAGCAGCTACTCTATACTAGAAGATAAACGGTGACCAACAAGCAGCTTCAATGTACAACGTTAGTGCAGATTCGTAACAGCGTGAGGTACTGTGTCTTCCAGTTTAATTCTTGGCCTGCAAATGCCTCAATACATGAAAAATGTTAAGCTTGCTCTAAAGGCTTGTCCAGGCATAGTGAGCTGCAACCTTGCTTGACGTGTCAACAGACTGTAACCCACACTAGTAGCAAGCAGCTGAGTGCTAGCCAATCGCAGCTGGTCGAACCATGTCCAGCCAAGGTATAGCCCAGCAGGCCATCTGTCAGGCTGCGCCTCTATGGCCCCTTCTGTTGTCTGGCTGTCGGTATAACCTGCTCGTGTGGCCAAGGGAGATTACTGAGTCATTTCTGACCCAGACTCCTGCCTGATTGCAGCATGGCAAATAAGATCTGCAAAGCTAATTTTTAAAATGATTTTTCTCACAAGAACAGCCCAAACTGAAAACACCAAATATACAAAGACAGGAACAAGTGGAGTAGTGTCCAGTTTTGCTGATGGGGATGCGTAACAACATTGCTACTTTGGAAAGCAACTTGGCCAGTTCTCAGTAAAGCGACACATGCACCCAGACATTCCGCTCATTGGCATGTACCCAAGAAAACTGAGAAAAATATGTCCACAAAAAGAGTTGTGTCAAAGAATAGCTGATGTATCTGCCGCAGACGACAGCTGGGAACAACCCCCGAGTCCCTGGTCAGACTGCTGTGATGGTGCCATCGGCTGGAATACTACTCAGCAACAGAAAGAAACATCCTGCTGATCTCCCACGGGGTGGGTGACGTTCTGAGGCATATGGAGGGAGGGGATTATATGATGCTGAAACCAGGGCACCATTGAGCTGTGGGATAGCACTCAGGAACTGTGCTTACCTCTTAGATACAGGGTTGGTTTGATTAGAAAGAGATGCAAAAGAATTTTCAGGAGTTACAGAAACATGTCCTACATTATCATTGGGATGGAGGCTAAATGAATGGATGCATTTATCAAAGCTCACAGAACTATTGTTTTAAAAACGTGTTTGTAGGGGCCCAGCACAGTAGCCTAGTGGCTAAAGTCCTCGCTTTGCACACACCAGGATCCCATATGGGCACCGGTTCTAATCCCGTCAGCCCCACTTCCCATCCAGCTCCTTGCTTGCTTGTGGCCTGGGAAAGCAGTCAAGGACAGCCCAAAGCCTTGGGACCCTGCACCCGCATGGGAGACCCAGAAGAAGCTCTTGGCTTCTGACTTCGGATCAGCTTAGCTCTGACCATTGCGGCCACTGGGGGACAGAAGATCTTCCTCTCTCTCCTCCTCTGTTATATCTGACTTTAAAATAAAAATAAATCTTAATAAAAATCTATATATAAGGGATGGCATTGTAACAAAGCAGATATCGCTGCTTCCTGAAACACCTGCATCCCATACGGATGTGTTTGTGTCCTGCCTGATGGCCATCTCCCTGTCTGATGTCCAGCTCTTTGCTAATGGCCTAGAGAAAGCACTGGAACCCATGGTCAGAGGTCACACCCTCTCACTCAGGGATGATGGCAACATTGAGTGCTAACTGGGGGACACAAGCGCCGCCTAGTGGTGGAATCCGGAAATGGTGGTCGTTCTCCAGAACCTAGTCCAGAATTTGTGACATTGGGATTGTCTGCAGGGATGTCCCTTGGAGCCAGCCTTCACAAAGAGAAAAGGGCAATGGTAGAAGATTTTTCTAGCAATGGCCTGGTGCGGCAGCCTAGTAGCTAAAGTCCTCCACATATATGAACTGTATATAGGCGCCGGTTCATGTCCTGGCTGCTCTGCTTCCCATCCAGCTCCCTGCTTGTGGCCTGGGAAAGCAGTGGAGGATGGCCCAAAGCCTTGGGATCTGACACCCACGTGGGAAACCTGGAGGAAGTTCCTGGCTCCTGGCTTTGGATCAGCTTAGCTCTGACCGTTGCAGACACTTGGGGAGTGAATCAGTGAATGGAAGATCTTCCTCTCTGTCTCTCCTCCTCTCTGTATATCTGACTTTCCAATAAAAATAAATAAATTGAAAAAAAAATCTAACCATAGGGACTGGCATTGTGGCATAGCACATTAAGCCTCCATGTGTGATACTGGTATCCCATATGGGCAGTTCAAAGGACTGGAAACAGAATGAGTCAAGTCCCTCTGCCCCTGGCGGACTCCAGCAGCTTCCTTCTCCCTGAGCGCACCTCTCAGTGCAAAGGTGAGAGATGCTGTTCGCTTCTGGGAAAGATTGTGCACCTCTCCGGCCGTGTGGTTTGAGCATGTGCTAAACTGGGTTGCAGGTAGGAGGTTTCCTATTTTCTCCCTTATAGACTAGTTACAACAAATCGTCAGCTTCACACCTCTCCTTACTATTTTATGTAAATTTACTATTACTATATTTTACATTTATCTTTACTATATTTACTATTTTACATAAATTGGGGGTATTTTTGCAAATCAGGAGGGGAGGCGCATAGCTTGTTTTCTCTTCATGTGGTTATGAAATCCCTAAACTACAGCAGAAAATCCCAATTTGCTTGACATGAAACCTGCCTCCCTCAGATAGCCTTGGGGAAGGGGGTCAGTGCTGGAGTAGCAGGTAAAGCTGCAGACCATGACAACATCTGTATGGGGGCTGACTCAAACTGCAGCTGCTCCACTTCCCATCTAGCTGCCTGATAATGTGCCTGGGGAAGCAGTGGAGGATGGCCCCAAACCTTGGGACCCTGCACCCTCGTGGGAGACCTGGAAGAGGCTCCTGGCTCCTGGCTTCAGATCAGCTCACTTCCAGCCATTGCAGACATTTGGGGAGTAAAGCAACGGATAGAAACCCTCTCTCCCTCCCCCTCTTTTACCTCCCCCTCCCTCCCCCTCCTCTCCCTCCCCCTCCTCCTCCTCCCCCTCCCTCCCCCTCCTCTCCCTCCCCCTCCTCCTCCCCCTCCTCTCCCTCCACCTCCTCTCCCTCCCCCTCCTCCCCCTCCTCTCCCTCCCCCTCCTCTCCCTCCCCCTCCCCTCCCTCCCCCTCCTCCTCCCCCTCCTCTCCCTCCCCCTCCTCCTCCTCCCCCTCCTCTCCCTCCCCCTCCTCTCCCTCCCCCTTCCCCTCCCTCCCCCTCCTCCCCCTCCCTCCCTCTCCCTCCCTCTCTTTCCTTCCCCTTTCTCTTCCTCTCCTACATCAGTGTCTTCAAATGTTTTTCCCACATTTTCTTCTAGTAATTTAACAGTTTCTGGTCTTGTATTTAGGTGTTTGATCTATCTTGAGTTGATTTTTGCATATGATGAATGGAAAAGATATATATTTTTGAAAATTCATTTTTTTTTTGCCAGGAAGGTATGCGTACAAAGGAGAGAGACAGGCAGGGAGATCTTCCTCTGCTGGTTCACTCCCCAAATGGCCACAATGGCAGAGCTGAGCTCATCTGAAGTCAGGAGTCAGGAGCCTCTTTCAGGTCTCCGACATGGGTGCACAGTCCTAAGGGCTTGGGCCATCCTCCACTGCTTTCCCAGGCCAAAAACAGGGAGCTAGGGAAGTAAATCAGTTGGGATACAAATTGGTGCCTGTATGGGATGTCAGCACTTGCAAGTAGAGGATTAGCCTGTTGAGCCACTGCGTCAGTCCTGGACATTTATTATTCTACATACATGTGTCTGGTTTTGCTGGACATCATTTGTTGAAAACACTATTTTTTAAGAAAATATTTATATTTTTATTTGAAAGGCAGATTTACAGAGAGAAAGAAGGAGGCACACACGCACGCACACACACACAGAGGAGAGAGATTTTTCATCTACTGGTTCTCTTCCTAAAGTTAGGAGCCAGGTTCTCCCTCCAGGTATCCCCCGTGGATACAAGAGTCCGAGGACTTGGGCTGCCCTCCACCACTTTCCCAGGCAATATGCAGAGAGCTGGATCAGAAGTGAAGCAGCTTATATGGGATGCCAGCAGTTCAGGCAAAGGGTTAGCTTGCAAAGCCACTAGACCAGCCCCTGAAAAGACAATTAATTCCTTTTTCTAATGTATGTTCTTGCCACCTTTGTCAAAAATCATCCAGACCTCCTATATGCGCCTCATGCCATTTGCACTTATCCATCATGTCATCTGCTCAGCTCATTTCAGTCCTGTATCATCCTTGTAGGGTAGGTTGGTTCAGAAGTGTTGGCCATTCTACACATCATTACAGCAGCCAAGACTTTGAGCATGCAGTTGGGTGCCTTTTAGCAGTCTGCTGCTTACCCTCATTTGCTTTTACCTTTAGAACCTCCTCTTCATACTAAGTCCTATGGGAAGTTCAGTTTGTGAAGCAGGGAAGGCCAAGAAGTGGGCGCAGGTCTGAAAGTTGGAACCTGATGACATCGAGACTTCCCCTTCTTGGGGTCCCCACCTTTAAGGACCTCAGAGAGTTGATCCAGGAGCTCCATTTGAAAAACCCCTTCTAAATCACCACCCCCCTTGAACCCAAGAGGAACAGGCTCCAAGGTGGGAGATGACTTGGCCTAAAACAAATTGCAGGTGCATGGCTCCCCTGGAGCTTCATTTTAGGAGTATAAAGTTCAAGTCCAGAATGCAACAGAGCTTGGGCAAGAGAAAGGACTGCACTGTTGTTTGCTGACTGATTGTCTATAGGGCCAGACTCAAGATTCCATCATATGTATATAGGCTAATGTGAAATAGGTTGATGCCTGACTCTGGTCACCCCCAAGTGCTCCTGCTTGACACTCTCTTGGAAGCCAACTATGCCATAGGTTTTAGGGTGGGCTTGTCCTTGCTTCTCCCTAGCTTGGCCCATCTGTCTGTATATCCACTATACAACAGCTCCACGTTGGCCATTTTCAACTTCATGTACATGAAATCATGCTCTACATTTGTCTGCCAGATTCATCTGTTTGTGCTGAGTGCTTCCACAGTCGGTTGTGGTGCAATCAAATGCTGTGTTGTAGGCATATTCAAGGTGCATGTACTTGCTCTTTTGCGATGGCTGCATGGCAGCTGTTGTGGACAAAGCTTGCTGCACAGCTTCCTGGTAGGGAAGTCTGCTCTCCTCTTATCCAGGGAAACAGAAACCCTTAAGGACAAGGACTCTTAGAGGAGAAGGAGCCACGACCTGGCCCAAGGAGTTGAGAAGGACCCATTGGCCTCACCATTGTCCCTTGCACACCATGCCCTGAGCCTGGCATGGCCAGGAACACAGCCAACACAGCAAGTGCTTGGAAAGTTTTATTGTAAAACAGAGCTGAAGTCACAGAGGCAGGAAACTTTCCACCCAACTCATACAGCATACTTGCTGGGAGTACTTCTCCAGGGCCAGGGCCAGGGCCAGGGCCAGGTGCTTGGCCCTATTCCACGTTCCCCAGAGCTTGCCGTCTAGACTGGGGCCAGACAACAGCATGGCCATCTCTTAGGGAGTTTCAGAATCGTTAACACAGGCAAAGTGCACTTCATGGAGTTCTACCTCGGCAGAGCAGGAGCGAGCTCCCGGGGAGCCAAGCTTACATGGTGTGGGGGTCAGGATGGAGAAGGCTGCACACAGCTGGGAAGATGTTGAGTGAAAATGGTGTGAGTGAGTGGGCAGAGGGGCTCAGGGATGCTCCAAAAGAGAAGAAAATGCAGGAGGTGACAGTGAGCTCACTGCTCACTCAAAGAGTTTTGGACATCAGTAAAAGAATTGCCAAAAAAAAAAAGTTTCCCCTGTTTTCCACTTGCAGTACAGTATCATTTCACAATGCAGGAGTGTGGCAGTTCCCCAACCCTTCCCAGAAAGGACCCAATTCCAAGCGAGAGCTTCTCTTTTACAATGAATAAAAAAAAAAAATAAACCTAAGAAGTCCATTTTTCATAGACCCTTAAACACTTCCCCAGGAACCAACATCCGTTTATGGATCAGGGTGAGGGAAGCCCTTGTTTAGGAGGTTGGTGAGTGGCCTGTCAGCTAGGGCAGTGACCCAGAGGGTGTAAGGCCGGGCAGGTGGTCTGGGCTTTTCCCAGACAGCAGAGAGAACGGCAAGCATTGCGAGCAGGGGGCTGCTCAGATGCGAAGTGTGCTTTAAAGAGACAGTTCTGCAGACAGCCTGGAGGTGGTGTCCACTGAGGAGGCTGGAGACAGAGTCCGGTGCCCAGGGCTCTCGGGCCTCGTTCCATTGGCTGACCATGCAAAGGCTGCTCCACAGGGGTGGAGAGGTGGTTCCCGGAGTCCTTGAGGGGCTAGAAGCGGAGAGGGGCAGGCCTGGGCTGCATTACTGGTCTTCCTGGAAGTAGAACTTGGTATTCACAATAGATTCGTTCAGCATGTTGGTGAGGCTGACGGGCTGGTCAGCTTCCAACGCCGTGCACAGGAACCAGCCTGGGCAGGAGACAGACTCGAAGGTGTTGGTAAGGCCATTGTTCGAGCGGATGAAGGTGAAGCGCTTGTCCTGCTCACTGTTCTTGCCCAGGTCAGTGATGTCAACCTCCTGGAAACGAACAGAGGGTCAGGTGAGCGCAGAGGGGCTGGGACACGCCAGGCTGTCAGTGTGCAATAGGCAGTGGCCCTTCAGGAAGAGTTGAGGGAAACGGCAGTGCCAGAGTTATGGCCACACACATTTGAGATCATTCCTATCAAGTGGCTGAGACAAACCATCTTTACTTGGGACTGGGCATCTCATTATTATTGCCCAGAATCCAGGAATCTTGGAGTCTGGTTGGGATACCAACTGATCAGGTAAAGTAGACCAAGAGTGGAGGAAAAACGTCCCAACAGGTAACTTTGCTAAAAAATAATATTTTTTAAAAGGCGAATGCAAGTGTGTTAACTACTGTGAGCAAGAGAGAGGCACACTGAAGCCCTCCCTCCTAGTGCTCCCACCCTTTGCAAGTCTACTCTCATATTGAGACCAGATGGCCATGTGACTGGCTTCAGCCCATAGGATGAGGCAAATAGAGTTTAATAAGCCCTGCACATGTCTTTGGGGGACCATCTCTCTTGGGAGCCAGACACCTTGCTGTAAGGAAACTCAAGCTCATCCTTGAATGCTGAACAATCACATGGAAAGGGAGCCTGGAGGTTGAGAAACCATGTTGGTTGCCCAGGGCCAGCCACGCTCCCTGCTGCAGAAGGAAGCTTCAGGTGTGATCCAAGCATGCTCCGGGGGCAGAGCAGAACAGCCCAGCTAGCCCTAACCAACCCACAGAGGCAACAGAAAGAGCAAATGGTGGCTGTTTTCAGCCACTGGGTTATGGGATGGTTTGATGCCTGCCACAAATTCTTACCTCCAGCTGGAGCTTTCTCTCATCACCAGACTTCACACAGGATAAACACAGCTTCCCCCCGTGGATGCCCAGGAACATGGTCTGTGGCTCAATGGGCACCACGTCTATCTTTTCTGGGAAAGAGCAGAGAGGAAGGTCAGGCGAATGAAGAGAAAGGAGGCAGAGACGATGGAGAAACCCTGAATGTTTTCCTTTTTCTGCAACTCCAACCAAAAACCAGGAGCACAGGACCATCCAAACCAGAAGATCAAAATGAACACAGCATCTTGTTCCACCTAAAGAAGCACGTTTCCTAGATTCCAATCCATGGAATTTCTATCCTAGCCTCACTCTGCCAGGGACGCCTGTGTTCCCTGTCAGCAAGACCCATGCACGGGGAAAATACAGGTCACCAAGTCGTGAATGCAGCTCCAGGGAAGCCTGGGAGACCCCGAACCCAACTCTCCCCTCAGCTGTCTCTGTCGGCACGTGGGAGTGAAAAACTCAATCTCCTGCGCCCCACTGCGACCATTAATTAGGAGAACCTCCAGAAAGCCAGGAGAAGTAGGGCTGGGACTCGTGCAGAGTGAGACAGGGGCTGCCAGCAGGGATGGAAAAAGTGGGAAGAGAGCGAGCATGGAGAGCTGATGGCGTCTAGAACACCATGTGTTCCCACTATCTGACTGCCTTTTCCTTACTGAAGCTGAAACTAGGCGGTGAGTGGGTAGACCCTATGCAAGTTCATTCAGCTTGTTTAGAGAATAGACCAGAACGTGACTGAGTGTGATGTGCTCAGTAGGGGGCAAAGCCCAGCCTTGTGTGTGATGTGTTAGCCTGGGGGTGAGGCTAAGGTTTGACACAGGACGATGGGAAGGGTCCATCTTGATTTCTGGTTCTCGCACCTTCCAGCCATGGTCCTGGGACCTGGTGGCCCTGTTTGTTCCTGGTGGCCCTGCCCTCCTGAGGCTCTGCCCTCTAGTGGTCAGGTCTTCAGCTTCAAACTCAGTTACAGACTGCCCAAGGGAGTAAGGATTGGGACGTAAGATTTGTGAGAGAGGCTGACCCATTATCCACACAGCACCGGTTTTCCTAACAACCACTCACCTTCCAGTTTGGCATTTGGTCCTTGCAGGTAACCAGCCACGAGCTGGCTATTTCTCAGGTAGAAGGTCTTCTGGTTAACGTCCCAGATTCTAGAAGGTAAAAGGGATAACAGACAGCTGTTGCCTGCCAAGCCCTGTGCCCACTGTCTTCCTGTGTCTCCCAGAGCTTGCCCAGTCTGTAATCAGCTCTATTTGAGGGCTGGTTTTAGCACACCTCGCTGGCTAAGACCCAGGCTTAATTTCCTCAGCTGGTGAGGACAGCCCCATCACTATCCCTCTCTTCACCTTGCCTCTCATCTCAGATTTGGGTAATCTGTTTCAATGAGGCATGCTCTAGAGCACAAAATCCCATAGAACCCTGAGACCCAGACATGCTTTACAAACCTCCTATCCAGTATGGGAAACCACTAGGCACACAGGCCTCCCATGATCTTGGAATGGAGGTGGTGAGACCAAGCATTGGGGTTTTTGCTTTTCTTCTACGCTCCTTCATGTAAATGCAATATAAATTGCCACCCGAGCCTAGTGGCTACCACAGTGCAAGCGTTAGAAATTTCAGTGTGGGGTCAGTGCAGTAGCTCAGTGGGTTAATCCTCTGCATGCTAGCACTATATCCCACTGGTCTGTGTCCTGGCTCCTCCACTTCCTTTTATTTTTAATTTTGTTAAATTAAAAAAAAAATAAAGATTTTTTTTTTTAAATTTGAAAGGCAGATTTACAGAGAGAAAGATCCTCCATCCACTGGTACACTTCCCAAGTGGCTACAAGGGCCAGAATTAAACTAATCCGAAGCCAGGAGCCAGGAGCTTCTTTCAGATCTCCCACGCAAGTGTAGGGTCATATGGTTTTGGGCCATCTTCCACTTGCTTTCCCAGGCCACAGCAGGGAGCTGGTGGGAAGTGGAGCAGCCAGGATACAAACCAGCACCTATGTGGGACCTGGCTCATGCAAGGCAAGGATTCAGCTACTAAACCATTGCACTGTGCTCCTCTACTTCCAGTTCAACTCCCTGCTTGTGGCCTGGGAATGCAGTAGAGGATGGCCCAAATTCTTGGGTTCCTGCACCCATGTGGGAGACCTGGAGGAAGCTCCTGGTTCCTGGCTTCAGATCAGCTCAGCTCCTGCCATTATGATCATTTGCAGGGGAAGGGGTTGAACCAGCAGATGAAAGATCTCTCTCTATCTCTCCTGCTCACTCTAAATCTGCTTTTCAAATAAAAATGGATAAATCTTCAACAACAACAACAAAAGTTCCTTGCACAGAGCCACTTTGGGTGAATGCGTCCACCCAGCAAGGACAGTCAAGCCTGGGAATAAATCAGCTGCCACGCTTGCTCACCCAGGAGCTTGCTGATGGCTCCCAACCCTTTCTTCTTTGGGCAGGGCCTTTCTGGTTAACAATGGGGCTGGGCAACTGTGAGCTATGATCAGCAGAGCCCTTGCCAGTGTCCAAGAGGACCTGCCCTGACCTTCACCTGTGAAGTGTAGCTAATGGCACCTTCGGGCGGCCCTGGGCAGTACATGAGCTGCATAGGGACTCTGCGTAAACCTACAAGCACTGCGCATTGGGCCTTTGTCAGTATCCTTACCACCCAAACCTTGTAGGACTCTATGTCACTGCCAGAGGCCTCCAGGGCATATCCTGGAGCCCCCCAGGAAACAATGGGGGGCAGACTTTGTGAAGAGGATAGTGATATGGCTGGGAATAGGGCAACTTGTCTTAGGATAACCCCCCTTCCCCTCCCTGCCCCCACACTTACACACTCAAGTCCCAACCTGCAGCCTCAGACCAGAAGCTCAAAGCGCCCCAAGGTGACTGCAGTCCCGTCATGCACAGGCAGAGGGCAGACACCCACAGCACTCACTGCGTCGCAGCCTGTCATTTTACAATAGTGATATAGATGGCTTACACCGTCTCTGAGCTGATTTTAAAATCCTGGTTGTTGCAGGCCACTTTACAGTTTAGAGCACGCTGTGATTCTCTGGACATTTAGTCTTCGTTCAGCCAGTAAAGTTATGCCATGAGTTATTATGAACCCCAGGCATGTGAGATCCTCTAACATGACAACATAGTTGGCCTGGGCTTTTTGGGGATGCCCTCTCTGTCCCTCTCTGCCAGGCCTGAATACCAACACCACTGCCTGGCATGTGCCTTGTCATTCTTGAGCTGCCAGAGCCTGTAGGAGAGTGAGCCAGGCCTGTTGTCATGCTTGCCACATCTGGAGTTATTTGGAAATACAAGCCCCGAAAAGCATGCCAGTGGCAGCCCCCTCTCCAATCACACACATCCTTTTATGACTAACCCAGTTCTCAAGGCCCTGCATGGAGATGGTCTCTGTCTCTGGCCCATCCATCCACCGTTCCACATCCCGCAGGTGGAGGCGGGGGCAGTCTTACCTGAAGGCTTGCATCCTGCAAGGTCTTTTTCTAGAGGGGCGACAGACTGCTTCTGAATAGAACAGGAAGAGGAGGAGAGAGATTAGGTGGCTGTGGGTGCCCCCGGAGATTCTCATCCTGCTGCCACAGCAAGGCGTAGGGGACTGCCATTGTGGACCCAGGCTCGCTGCTTATAAAGAAGATAAGCGCTCACCCAGACCAAGCTGTTATCGTCCAGCCTGACAAGCGGAAATACCCTCACATTTCCAAAAACAGCAACCCTTGCTGTTGTCACCTTCAACCCCACTGAGTGTCGCAACCAAGTGTTGAAACCGGTCCCCTCCCCCTTTTTCCTCTGTGCAATTTCCCCAAAATTAAGATTTCTATTTCTCCTTCCTTGAGTTCCTGGGAAGAGCAACACATGGAAACTAAGTTCCCTCGTTTGCGTGACAGGTGCCAGGACCTGATTTTTCCATCAGATTTGAACGGAAATGCCCCCTTTGGAAAACGATCTCATGATAGGATTCCCAGCACACAGGACAGTCTTGTGTCATGATTTGCTTTTTGAAAAAGCTGGTTGGACTGTGCCCCGAGAGTGTGTGAACATTCTGTAAAATACCAGAGAGTAAATATTTTAGAATTTGTGGGCTGTGGCATCTAGGTCATGATTAGCTAATTCAGCTGTTGTTGTGTTAAAGTAGTCAGAGATGGGTTGTAAACCAGCAAAGCCCACCTGTGCTTGTGCCAGTGCAACTTTACACACAAAAACAAGAAGAGACCAGGACACAGCCTGAAATCTGGGTCTGCTTGACCCCTGCTCTTAAGAGTATTCCTTGAGGAGTGTATTGAAAACAATTCCCTTTCTGCTAATCTACAACTCTGGAAGACATTATGATCTGGGGACAGTGAGGTGAGGTGAGGCGATCCCTGGAATAGAAATGACTCCATCATGTGACTCTGAACAAGTTGCTTCTCCAAATGTTGATGGTCATGTCTTCCCACCAGGTAGAAGGAAGGAGGACAGGAGGGGAGCAGGAAGAGTTCCTTAGCCATTGTGGACACCCACTGACATCAACTTCTATCCTCACAGTGTTGCTCTGTTAGGAATAGAGAAGGTTTGGAAGGGGTTCCCATATCATTGAGGTGTTGGGTGATACTAGCACAGTGGAATGGATTGTGATATTTGGGAGCTGATGGGAACTTAGCCATCACCCTTGGCCATGCAGTCACTGCTTTACTGAGGACCCAGAAAGACCCAGGAAGGAGAAGGGACCTGCTCAAGGTCACATAGCCAGTGAATGGCAAGGGGATGCCAGGGCATATATCTTCTCACTACAGCACTTGATCCCAATGAGTGTGACTATTTCTCAGCTATCCAATCAGAGGCTGCTCCATAATGAGGTCGTTAACCCAGAATACGGAAAGGAAAGGAAAGGAAAGGAAAGGAAAGGAAAGGAAAGGAAAGGAAAGGAAAGGAAAGGAAAGGAAAGGAAAGGAAAGGAAAGGAAAGGAAAGGAAGAAAGAAAGAAAAGAAAAAGAAAGAGAGAGAGAAAGAAAGATGGAAGGGAGGAAGGAAGGAAGGGAGGGAGGAAGGAAAGAAGGAAGGAAGGAAGGAAGGAAGGAAGGAAGGAAGGAAGGAGAGAAAAGGAACAGAGATGTTTTTCTTTTTAGAATTTCTTCTTATAATTCTATTTATGTTAGGTATGATATTTTAAAAATCAGAGACTGTGCAAATGAAGTCTCAGGAGAGGAAGAAATTTCCCAAATCTTTAAAGAGCTCCGTTTTCACGGCAATAAGACTTTCCTCCAAAGATAGTGTCAACCTCATGGGTGACTGGCAAGGAGAAAGGCAGGTGTGCATCACACACCTGGGCTCTCCTCACAAGGTGATCCAGTCACTTGTTTTGAAACACATCCAGCAAGCAGCATCTTCCCTTTAAGACCCGGGGGAGTTCTGTTTGTCTGTTTATTCACTTGTTTGTTCATGTGAGGGCTGGCTGACGGAGGTACTGCATGGGAACATACCGAGTGATCTGCCACTTCCAGAATGTGTTGACTTGGGGTTTCAAGTTTCTGGAACTGTTATTAATCATCAGGCACATCATGCTGTCATCATACCTGCTGAGAGGGAAGGCAGCCAGGACCCTGTTTGTCTTTCTTCAGCTACTTCTGCAACTAGCTACAGGCTTTAAGTCAGTCCTATCTCAAGGATGGGGAGAAACGGGTCACCCAAGCAGCCTGGAAGAGCCCATCCGGGTCCCCCTCCTCAGACAGGAGTCTGGAAAAGGTTATATTTTGTATCATGGTTCCCAGATATTTGTTTCTCCAACCCATAATCCAGATTTGAAGATTTCTCCACGAGAGCAGAAGCTCTAAGCTCTCAGATCATGCAGGATCCGTTCCCCTGTTCCTCTGTTTCCTCTGAGAATTGGTCCAGCACAATGTTTTTAGGCAGGCAAGAAGGGGACCCTTGAGGTGAGGTTTGGGAAGCCAGGTCAACTTGCATCTGAATCCTCCCACATCATTGAGGACAGCATCAGTCAGTGTGTGGAGCCTGTCTTGGTTGCAGTTGCATTGTCTGTTTAATGGGGTAAGTATATAAGTCATGTCATGTGTTGCAACAAGGATTAAGAGAGATAATGCACGTGATGTAGTGAGCCCTCACCCTGGCTTGTGGGAAATGCTCCAACCATACTGGATGCATATGCCTCTTTAACCCTGGTAAGGTAGGAGAGGGGACAGATCAGTCACACTCTCCCAGCCCCTTCAATGCTGTGCACTGCTGGATTTCCTGTTTTGCATATTGAAATGCTCTTCTTTCCGTATATATTGATCCACCTTCTTTCCTCTGCAAACTGACCCACATTCCCTCCCCTATGTGCTGACCACACATCTAGCTTAGATGTGTGTCTTTTCCTCCTTCCTTTCTTTTTCTCTTTCGCTCCCTTCATCCATTTCTTCCTATCTCCATTTATTTCTTAAGATTTATTTATTTATTTATTTGAAAAAGAGAGAGAAATAGACATATATCCTTCATCACTCCCTAAATGGTTGCAATGGTAGAGCTGAACTGATCTGAAACCAGGAGCCAGGAGCTTCTTCCCCACCCTCTATGTGGGTCCAGGGACCCAAGCACTTGGGTCATCTTCTGCTGCTTCCCAATGACATCACAGGGAGTTGGTTCAGAAGTGGAGCAGCCAAGGCTTGAACCAGCACCCATATGGGATGCTGGAACTGCTGGCAATGGCTGTATCTGCAACACTACAGCTTTGATTGCTATACTCCTTCCTCTATGTACTGATCCACGTTCCTCTCCCTGTGTCCTGAGCCTATACTCTTTTCTCCCCTACAGTCCCAGACCTGTACTGATTCTAAAAGGGCACCGCTCAGTCTAGGTTGGGAGAAAGAAGGAGAAAGGGGAGACTGCCTGTTACTCCTCACGCTTCTGCCCACAGTCTCTTGGTTCCCTTAAAGCTCACCAGAGCAGTTGGTGTCCCTACCGTTTCTGCCCACAGGACATCTCTGGCTAAACCTGTTCCTTGTTGTGGGTACTCAGACATGCACCAAGCTTCCTGAGCCAGGCTGCATGACCACAACACACAGGAGCCTCCAATCTCCTAATCGGCTTCCAGTAACCATGGATATAACAGATGCCCCCTGTGTGCAGAGCCCTGCCCGCCCTATTACACATGCTGACAACAGAAGGGACTGGAACTCTTTCCAAGGGGTTTTGGCTGTGCAAGTCTCCAAAGTGATAGTACACAGGGTTGAAAGACAAGTCCTTCCACACGCAGACTGTGGGCCTTGCACAGGGAAGCCGACTTCCATGTGTCTGGCGTGGAGGCCTGTGCAGTGTTGAGCACAGCACCACCCACATGGGAAGTGTTCAATATTCACTATTTCCCAATGCCAGTTAATTGCATCTTTCAGTTCTGAGATTGCCATATGTTTCCCTTTTTTGGTATAGTTTCTAGTTCTCTATTAAAATTTTCCATCGTGTCTTTTAAATCTTCAAGCCTGTTGTGCACAGGTCTTTCAGAGGCTGAGTCTGGAAACTATTACTTTGCATTCTTGCTGTGTTTCTCTGTGCATGTTGGCTTCCCTAGGGTACCAGTTGTCTGGCATTTACTTAACCTTTTATTGACTGCTGGAAGCTGCAGGTCAAAATTGTAGAGCTCCATTCGAAACTCTAGGTGATGATGTCTTTTTCACAAGATAATTCACTGTTACTGCCAATCAGTGCTGCAGCCTCAGGTGACATTGACCCAGATGGGATGTGGCTTCAGTACCTGGGAGGACTGCTCCACTTTTGGGACACTCCTGACCTTCCAGGGTCCCAACCCAGACCCAGAGGGACATATGAGGGTCCCTCTTTTTAAGCAGCACAGCCAATGCAGGTGTTGTGTGACTCTTCCAAACAGGGGGTCTATCAAAGCCCGGTTGGTGGCTTTTGAAGCCAGCAAACACCTGCTAGGAGTGAAGTGACCCAGGACAGGAGGGTGGCGGTGGTTTACAATAATGTATTATAAATTACATAAGTGACAAAGTGACAATATATGATAAATGAAATAACATGTAGTGACATTGTAAACGACAATATAATATAAACTTCGTGAAGAACCAGAAGGGAAGAATGTGGAGGCTCCCAGCACCAAGGAATAAGATATGTTTTAGGAGGTAGAAAAGCTCATTGTCCTGATGTGACTATTGCACATTGCATATATGGATTCAATTGTCAATCTGCATCCCACAGCCTTAAGTCTTGTCAGTAAGGATGGCAGGAGCTTGAATGGCGTCTAGGAGGCATAAGATAAAATGGAAAGTCAGGCAAGTGCCAGAGGACCAAGTATGTTTCATGTCACCCCAAGGAGCTAAAAGTTTTCCCAAAGAAGTGGAGTCACAGGGGTTTGGTTAGGTTCAGTTTTCCAGTCATCCTGTGGACAGTGGACAGATGCGTCAGGCATCAGGCTGGATTAGAGTGACTGCACTTGGAGGCAGGGAAGTGGTAAATGTTTAAACTGGATCTTCTCAGTAAGTTTCGATTTGCAACATTTGACGATGTTTATGATGTAAATACTCCCACCCACCATAGATGATTGGCAGCCACCAATGTGACTTCACTCAGTGGGGAGTTGGTGAGATGAGCTCAGCCTGACCTTGCTGGCTTCTGCATTCAGAGGCCAGGGAGATCCGGGCATTCTTCAGTCCTTCTAGAGAAAGACATAGTCCTTATGTTTTTCATCTCCATCCTCCCTCCTTCTCAACACAAAGGGCTTATCCCACAGGTCTTCTCTTTTGCAGAAAACCATCCTAACTGATAAATCCAGTTTATCAGGAAGCATCGATGAATTTTAGTGCAAATGTTTTTAGCTATGCCTCCTGGACCTCTATTAGCATGTCTCAAGCAGAAGTTCTAATATGTCAGCATCCAACTTCGGGTGGACAGGGATGTGCCCTAAGTTGTAATGGCCTTATCTCATTTATACTCTTTTAAAAAAAAAGATATTTATTTGTTTGAAAGGTAGAGAGAGAGAGAGAGAGAGAGAGAGAGAGAGAGAGAGGCCCTCCACCTGCTGGTTTGTTCTCCAAACAGCTGTAGTGGCCTAGCCAAACCAGAAACTTGGAATTCCACCTGGATCTTGGGCAGGGATCCAAGCACTTAGGCCATCTTCTGCTGCTCTCCCAGGCACATTAGCAGAGAGCTGGGTGAGAAGTGAACAGCTGAGACTTGAATCAGCACCCAGCTGGGATTCTGGCAGGGCCCATTTGTATAGCCACTTTATGAGGCCATAGGATGACAATGGTGGAGATGTGTGTATGCAGGAAGGAGCCTATTATAAGCCAGGAGGTAGGGAGAACAGTCATGGCTAACTCAGCTTCTGTAACCAACCTTGTCTTAGCAATAAGATTCTGATGGCAAGCCCACCATGAGCTGAGAATCTGCTGCTAGGACCACCTTCTAAACATCACCATTGGATTAAATTCCTACCTTCTTAGATACCACCAACTTAAGACTTTGGGATTTAATCATCTGTACGTGTTCAGCAGCCGTATCCTATTCAAACTAGAGAGTTTTACACTCATTATCACTTTGCAGAAGAACTCAAGGCTCTGAAAGACAAAATCACTTGCCCCACAGTTGCCAAGACAGGATTTGAACAATTTCAACACCTAACATACGCTACATCAAGGTACTTTACTGGTTATAAACTAAGAAAACTAATTGCCCCAATTTGCTCAGGACATTTTTGACTTTAATTGTTGAAAATTTCACCTCTTGGCAACTCCTCTGACCCCTCAAACTGGAATAGCTGGTCACTGTACATTATGCATGCTTGGGGCATGCATTTGGCCTGGTGGTTAAGTCACTGGTGGGGACACCCACATCCCATTTCAGCAGACTGGGCTCAAGTGTCGCCTCTGCTCCTAATTCCTGTCATCTGCCGATGCACACCTGGTTGAGTCCGAGCCACTCGCATGGGAGACCTTCACTGAATTGTGCACTCCTGGCCCGGCCCAGCCCCAGCTATTACAGGCATTCGGGTAGTGAACTTGCACATGACAGTTTTATAGTTCTATCTCCCTGCCCCTCAAATCAATAAAATTAAAAAGCAACAATTGGCAATTATGCGTCCTTCAAAGGTACCAGTACCTCTAGAGTTTGGTGCTGTGAATTGAGAATAGAACTATCCATGTTCATTGTACATTTAATCTGGTTTTTTTTTTTATCAGCAGTGATGAGATTCATTTTATTAGGTGATAGATAGATAAACCCAGGAGTCTCCAAAATTTTTTTGTAAGTCTTCCACTCACTTAGGAGAATATCACACAAAGCTATTTCAAAGTTGGTGAAAAACAGAGTTTAAAAATAAATTTACTTTGGTGCGAAAAATTTGGACATTGATTCATAGCTTTTTTTCATAATATGCATTTTCCATGAACTTTTTGAAGACTCCCTTATAACAGATATGATGGAAATTAGTCACTCATTTTAATCAGAATTTTAATGAAGTCATTCATCTTTGACTTTCTCCAACTGTTTACCTAAGATATTGTCAATATCTAGTGGCTCCAAATAATCTTCAAGCTTGGGCTCTGAAGAGGATTTTTTTCCTTCCCATCAGGATCGTCTGTTCTTTCTCCCCCTCCCTCCTCTCCTGCTTCACACATGGTGTTGTGAAGTGAGGTGGCAGGGTCCGACTGTGGAGAAGGCAGGCAGAGCCCAAAGACAGGATGAATTGTGTGAGCCAGAGCAGACTGTGTGTGGTTGTTCCGTCTGCATCCTTGCTGCTCTCTCCTCGCTCTCCTGCGTCTCTGGTCGGACGACGCAGCTCTCCGAGTTCTGCCTCCATAGATCCCTGTTCTCTATCACTGTTTTGCAAGAGCTGGCACCTCCATACAGCTGGCCTCGGAGAGCCTTAGCTAGAGAGCATGGTCCCTCTCACCAGGGAGCAGAGCTCCTTCAGGAGGCATTTGAACTTACTTGCACTTGTTTCACTTGTCCTGAATTTAATCCGAATCCACACATATTCGCTTAGCACCTTTTGTGTACCAGCTCAAAATAATTTAGGATGAGCCATTTTTTAAAGATTCATTTATTTTTAGTGGAAAGTCAGATATTTAGAGAGGAGGAGAGACAGAGAGGAAGATCTTCCATCCACTGATTCACTCCCCAAGTGTTCTGCAACGGCCAGAGCTGCGTCAATCCGAAGCCAGGAGGCAAGAGCTTCCTCCAGGTCTCCCACATGGGTGCAAGGTCCCAAGGCTTTGGGCTGTCCTCAACTGTTTTCCCAGGCCACAAGCAGGGAGCTGGATGGGAAGCGAGGCTGCCGGGATTAGAACCAGTGCCCATGTGGGATCCTGGCGTATATGAGGCGAGGATTTAGCTGCTAGGCTACCATGCTGGGCCCATAAGCATTGTTATTTTTATACTGCTAACATATATCACTGTCTGGTTCTGGGAGTGGTTCTAGCATCCTATTTGCCACATTTGAAAAACATGTAAAGAATGGCATTGTGGAGACGTGGGGAAAGCCACCACTTGTACTGCCAGCATTGCACAATAGCAATGGAAATGGGCGCTCCATTTCCTATCCAGCTTCCTATTGTTGACCTGGAAAAAGCAACAACAGGAATGAAAATACAGTGGATGATGGCCCAAGTACTTGGGCCTGGATGAAGTTTCCAGCTCCTGGCTTTGGCCATCTGCAAAGTGAACTAGCAGATGGTGGATCACACTCTGTCTCTCCTCTGTAACTCTGACTTTAAAAATAAGTAAATAAATTTTAAAATGAAATTACAGAAGACCATCCCTCAAGAGACCACTGTACCGACTGGAGGAGAGGGAGGATCTGCTGCCCTTATAGTAACTGTGCTTTACAGAGCAACACCCTCTCCTGCCCCCATTGCCACAATCACATCTTGTTTCCTGGCCCCCAAAGCATAGTACGGTGATTGGAGATGGACCGTCTTCAGTCAATCTGACCTCAAATCAATTACTTAATCTCTTTATGTACATTTCTTGTTCTGAAAAGGTGCGCAATAGTATTTTTTCCTTCTAGGGCTATTGTAGGGATTATAAGGTAAACCAAGCAAAGAATGGGGCACACCTGGCTTGTAGTAAGCTCTGGGGAAGTGTTAGCTATCGGTGCACCCATGAAACCCTGCGAGTTTGCCAGCCTCCTCTTGACACCAGGGAGAGTCAGACACAAATGCTCCTTGGGGCCAACTTCAAAAGGTAAGCTGGGTCTTCAGACCAACTTCCCAGTTACTTTTCTTTGTCCCCACACATCTCATAACCAGAGATTACAAGCTGGTAGAGCACAGACTGAATATTTGGAGTTTGATTTATTGTGCTGTTTAATCAAGATATTACACATAAGCAAATCAGACTATCTGGAGTCTGTTGAAATTTCAAAAAATTCTGGCCACTGGGGTCTGCCTTGCTACATGACAACTGTCTTTTGGAACTAATTCTTCACAGCTCCTCCCCGTCCTAGCAACCCTCAGACCTGAGACTTTGGGCCAGATACTATCAGCTGCTCTCATTGAATCCTCTGTTATTTCCCTCCTTCAACAAAGGGATGTCCCCAAGCTTTCTGTTTCTATGAGCAGTGGAGAAGGCCCCATGGCCTCGAAGTGTTCCAGGGCTTTCTTCATGGCAAATATGCACCCCCTTCCTCCCCCGGCTCACCTCTATTCATCCCCGCCTTAAAGCACCGGCAATGGCCTTTGGTGGAGGCTGGAGCCTCTCATATTCCCAAATTCCTGGTCAGGCCTGTGGCCCTATGCTCTTGGCATTTCCCCTGGAAGATTTCTCAACAGATCTGGAAGCATTTGCTAAAACATCAAGAAGTAGACATTTTACCCTCCCCCTTCCACACTCGTGGAAACATGTGTGTGTGGCAGGGCCTTACCTGAAGCCATAGGGAGGGTCTGGTAGAATGTATGGGCTCCTGTAATCTTTCAGCTTCCGGCTGCAGACTGAGTCGCTGCATTTAAGGGGAGCATCCAGGTAGTACCTGTGCCACGACACCTCCCAGGGTGGAACCACTCCTCCCTCCTGACTATCTGCAGGAAAGGAAGAGGAGGAGTCTGGCTTTGCTTCCCGCATGCCCACACAGGGCTGGCCAGCCCAAGGAGGTGGGAAGGTGGTGACGGATGCCAAGCCAGGCCCAGCTTCCAGAAGGTTGACTCAGGCTAGCAGAAGCAAAACTGGTTCTTAACTGCGTTAAGACAGGAGCTCATGTGTGAAGAACATGGCTGGGTTCAGGCGACTGGTCCCTTGTGCCTCCCCAAGTCTTGGCCACCAGCAGTTCACATGTACAGCTACAGGCTTAATCTTGTGTGCTAGGAATTCTTCAGGCCTTGGGAACAAGCCACTCTGACCAAAACAAAGCAAAACAAAACAAAACAAAACAAAACAAAACAAAACAAAACAAAACAAAACAAAACAAAACAAAACGAGTTTATTTGGCAGAATGTGATAGCAGGAAAACATTTTTGAGGGAGTTAGGAATGGGTAGAAATTCAAGGAAAGTGGCCAGCAAAGTTCTGTCTGAGGAGGTGATATTTGAGCTGAGACTTGAGTGAAGGGAAGGAAAGGGAAGAACATTCCATGTGGAGGAGGTTCACTCAGGGCAAGCAAAGGCCCCTGGGTGGGAATATTCAAGGCTTAATTAAGCACCGTGTGTTGGTCAGTGTGGTGGCACCATGGCTTGGGGAGCAACTAAATGTCTGCACCCTCAAGTGAGTCACACACCAGCCACATAGTCCAGGAGGACAGCTATTCTCTGCCCACTTTCTCTGGAAGAACCCTTTGTTCTGGGCACCTCTCCTCCACCTGGTCATTCAAAGTCCATTCACTCTAACTTTCTGTCTCTGCATCCTACATCAGGAGACAGGTAACCCTCAAGCATCCAGCAACCATCAAGGAGCAAGGTGCAGGACTCAGCAGGCTGCAAGTTTTCAGCCATGTGCATCTGAGCATGTGTTGGCTGTCTTCTAGGTTTTGCTTTAATGACTGCAAAACGCACTGGATACTCTTTTGCCCAGATGGATGAGGAACATGCACACATAGTAACATGCATTAAAAACTGTGCCGTTGAACAAGGTTATGCTGCAAGGGATGCTTTGGAAATATTCAGATGGAGTATTGTTAGGGAAGGGAAGCTTCCTTTGGCCTGCAGAGATTCATAATTGCCATACTTTTCAATAGGGGTCTGATAGGAGCCCTATACATCCCTTTAGTCCTGTAGACGAATTTCTTCATTTAATGCACGGGCCCTGAAACAGGGCGTGGGAGCTGTGATGCAACAGGCTAAGCTGAAGTGCCATATCTGAGTGCCTAGTTCAAGTCCCAGAGACGCTGCTTCTGATCCAGCTTCCTTCATTGCATCCTGGGAAGCAACAGAGGTTGGCCCAAGTATTTGAACTCCTGTCACTCACATGGTGGGCCCAGATGGAGTTCCTGGTTCCGGGCCTTCAGACTGGCCCAGCTTTGGCTGTTGCTCTATTTGAAACATGAACCAGCAAACAGAAGAGATCTCTTGCCTTCTCTCTCTCTGACAGTGCTTCAAAGAAATAAACACAATCTTTGAAAAACACAAACTAAGGCTGGGAAAAGCCAGGAGCTGGAGCTGAGAGAGGGTGCGTGCCTGGGAGTTCCAAGGACAGGGATTTCCCCTGGGGCCCTAACTTCCTGCTCTTTACAACCTCAGATCACCCAGCCAGATAACAAGGTCCTTGAACCTGGCCTGGGGATTTTTGAAGCAATGTTTGTAGAGAAACTCCTGCTTATTAGAGAACCAGGAACTAATTTTGTAAGCCTGGAAACTTTGTAAACCTGGGAAGCCAAGCACATGGGCAGCCTGGACGACTGCCTTGTCTCCACAGTGTACATGTCTGTGATGACATCAAAGGGGGCCACGGGGCGGAGAGACAGCTCTGTTGCTGGGAGGCTCAAACACCCATATCACATGAGCTACTATCCGTGGGCGTGGGGTAAGCCTACAGTGGGAACAGAAGTCCGGAGCCCCTGTGTGTTGTGGGAAGGTGTTGCAAAGAGCTTGAATGAATGCAAGTTGCAGAGAAAGGTACTAAGGGGCCCACTGCATCCTCCTAGTCAGGCCCATGAAACATGGGCAATGAATCTGAGAGCTGAAAAGAGATGGAGACCATTGTTCAGCTGTGATGAGTGTTAATCCTATGGTGGAAGAGAAAGTTGAAAGACTTCACAGGTTCATGAGAGTGCACAGCTCCGCTTGCCTTGATTGCTAACTCCAGCCACACAGGCCTCTGTTTGCCTCCTCGAGGTCACCTCTTCCTGTAGCTGGGGTTGTGATGCAGTGTGTTAAGTTGCTCTACTTCTTTTTTCCCACTTTTTCTTTATTTTTGACAACCTTTACATAGTTAGTTAGGGCAAAGAGGTTCAAGGGCTACAGGAAAGTGGGTAAAACTATTATTTCCACATTTTTTTTTCCTGCATCTGGGGTAAAGGGGGAGATAAAGGGAGAAGTCCCACCCAGTCTCCCACCCATCCCAGGTCCCTGATGTGGGGCATGCTCCGAGGGTCTTGCTCAAGTGGTTTTGATAGTTCAACAGTTATGAATTGCAGCCAATCTCATCATTCAAAGCACAATGAAGTTGCTGCAGAACCCGCTGATTGACATAGTTCACCTTAGAGTCTCCATTTGCCCAGTGTTTCACTGCCAACTTATGGCTGGGGTAGTTGATTGATTTGTTCTGTCCTCTGTTGTGATGCCAAGTATCCTCTGCAGGTTCCGATAGACCGCCATATCCTCCATGTGTAGCTGGTTATGCTGTCCACTGCTCCATCTGAACCTCTGAGGAGGCTTGGCTCTGGCATTTGCACTCCATGGCAACTCATGGGTTCTGAGTCCAGCAGTTCAACTGGGGAGATCCCAAAAGAAATTTTATCTGAGGTGATCCCAGACCAGATTCTTGTGTATACTTGCAAGTACAGGGCCTGCTACAGCCCATCGCCCCAATCAGCTGGTGGATGCAATTGCTGGGTTGATTCTGTTTCCAGCCCTGTCTTCCACTGGAACCAATGGGTAGTCGCTCCACTTCTGATCCAGTTCCCTGTTGATGTACCCGGGAAAGCAGCAGAAGATGGTCCAGATGGAGTTCCAGTCTCTTGGGTATAGTCTGACCCAGCCCTGGCTGTCCGTGCATTTAGGTGAGTGAACCAGCTGATGAAACCTATCTTTGTTCCTCTTTCTTTCTCTCTCTCTCTCTCTCTGTCTCTCTCACTCATTTCTCTCTCTGCCTTTCAAACAAGTAAAATAAATCTTTCTTTAAAAATTCATCTCTTCCTGAGGACTTTGACATAGGTTCATGTTTTGCATGGAGTACACTTCCATGCCTATTTCTATTGACTAGTCAGCTAACCTCACCTGAAGACTAAAGTTCAGATGCTGCCTCAGTGTGGCTTCCTATAGCATTTGCCTCCCAGACAAGTGGCAGGAAGGACTATGTCTGTTATGCTCACCACTTTGTTCTTAGTTCAGAGGAACAGACATGTTCTTTTGAGAGAGGAGCGAAGGAATGAATGGAAACTCATCAGATCTATATACTCTCCCCCCTCACACACTCTTATACATTTGGTGTATGAATGAGACTCCTGAGTGAAATATTCCCAAGTGGCCACACATTGAAACATGTCAAGACAGGCACACTCAATTTAACTCTTGATCGTTCTTCTAGGTAGACTTCCATCACCACCGCTGTGATTCACAGGAACAGGATTTTACTCACAGGTTACAGTTGACTGGACCTATAATAGGCAGATGCTTGAACCTAACTCACTTATGAGAATAAGGAGCTAGAACAGGGTGTCCCTCAAGTTAAGATCTCCAAAATCCATAAGCTGTAGGCTGACTCTCTTCTGCAGGTGCATGGAGAGGCAGAGACAGCTAGTCCACAAAGAGAGAGAGAACAAAGCAGATGTGGAAATGAGAATGCTATTGGTTTGAGAGACAAGTATGGCTGCCTTGATTGCTCACTTTCCTACACCCAGCAAGTTTTCCCTGATAAGCATGGCTGCAGCTCTAGTCACTGTGTCACACATCTCATGAGCTTGTTTCATCTGCCACTAGTTCAAGCATGGTCATGTCCTGCCACTGAAGACTCACCTAGACTGTCCTGCCAAATCTAGCAAACAACTGATGAGCCAGGGAAAACAAAACACAAATGGGGAAGAACCCAGTGAGACACAAGCTATCAGCTGCAAGGAGCCACCTGTTACGCTGGCCTACCAAGCCCACAAAGCTCATTGATAAGGCTCCTTGCTTCAGTGGTCCATTTGTGAGATTTGGCATGTCCAGCCCCTCTGCCTCTTGTCGGTGAGCTGCTCCTCTTTTTCTTCCCCCATCATGTTTTTAAAAATGTTTTATTGAGGTATAATTAAAATACAAATGATGTATTCATCTTAATGAATTTGAGTATTAGAATGTACCACCACTGGGACTCTAAACATATTCATTACTTTTCAAAGTTTCCTTCTGCCTCTTTATTATTGTCATCATCATTTATATATTATCTTTTTTGCAAGAATGCTTAATATCAGATCTACTCCCTTAGCAATTTTTGTTTCACAATACAATAGTGATAGCTGTAGACAATTATCAATTCACTTCCTAATGCTGTAACAAAATATCGGACGCTGGCTATGTTATAAAGCAAAGAGGTTCACTTAGTTCCCAATTATAGCTGTAGTATAACATGGTGGAGAAGTAGAAAGGCAACTGGAAAAGTAAAAAATGGGAACAAGCCTATGGGGCGGCCTCACTTGACTTGCTCTAACGAGCACTAACTTACTCTCTGAGACTAGCATTAGTCCCTTTTGGGGGGCAGTGTCCCCATGACCTAATTACTTTCCATGGGCTCTGCTTCTTAAAAATTTCGCCACTTCAACCAACCCTGTTCCTCCTGGGTCCCAAAACTCCAGCACATGACCCTTGACTGGATGCCTCAAACCATATCACTCCAGCAGGCATGTGCTGTATAGAGATAATCCTCTTGCGTAATTGAAAGGTTTCACCATTCAACCATCTCCACACTATTCCCCGTTCTTTCAGCATCTAGAAACTGTTATCCCCCTCTTCTTTTTCCTCTTCTCCTCCTCCTTCCTCTCCACTTCCATTTTCTTTAAAGTTTATTCATTTTAAACACAAAATGACAAAGAGAAAAAGAAAGACACGGGGGAAAAAAGGAGGAAGGGAGAGAGGGAGAGAAACAGAGCCGGTGAGTGTCCATCTTTTTGTTCATTCTCTAAATGTTCCTAAGAGCCAGGGCTTGTCCAGGCTGAAACTAGGAACTCCATCTGGATCTTGCAGGTAGCAGAGAGTCAAGTATTTGAATTACAATCTGCTGTCTCCCAGACATATTTACAGGATACTAGGACTTAGCGACTAGGAAACCAATCGCTCCAATATGGAATTTGAATGTCCAAAGTGATGACTTAACCTGCTCTGTCCCAATACCCACCCAGAGTTTGACTATTTTAGATCCTACCTATCGGCATAATCACTTGGTGAATGTATTTCTGTTTTATTTCACCTAACATAATAGGCTCCATGTTCATCTATGTTTTTATAATGGTAATGTACCCTTAGTTTTCATGGCTGAATACTATTCTATTTTGCAGGCATACCACAATTTCTCCTTTCATTCAGCTATTCGTAGACATGGAGGTTGCTTTCACACCTTAACTGTTACAAATGACGCTGAAAGCCTCACCTTCTTTCGTTTAGCAGCCTGACTTTCAGACACATGATCTGGGTGAGACAGATCCAAATCCTCCTGATGTTCAAACTGAAACCAAAGGGGGAAAAAAAAAATCAGATTCCCCTTCCTTGCTGTGTGGCAAAGCAGCAAAGTCTGAGATGGTAGAGCTGCCAGCTAGTTCAAGATGGTTTTGTGTCAAGTACAAAAGCAGCCAATCACTATCAAAAAGGACATGCACTTCATGAATGTGACTGCCCTCCCTCTCTGTGCCAAGTGTGGTGGTAGATCCTGAAGATCAGCAGGGGAGCAAGGCGAACATGTCCTTGAGTACACGGGACTCAAACATTTCACGTGTCCCAGAAGGCCGCATCTTGGGTAATGTATGTGTAGATGAAGGAAGCACAGAACTTTGTGAGATTGTAGAGGCAGGGTCACCCCCTCAAGGCTTGGAGGATTCAGAGAAGAAGGTGAGGGAGAAAAAAGGAAGAGAGCCTCAAAAGTGAGAGCAATTGTAAGTAAGTCATTAGAACTGAAATGAAATGTTAAAGGGAAAAAGCAATGAGAAAAGTCTACAGAGTAAGTTGGACTCCCGGCCCTACGTCTATACCTTTTTACCTTACAAAGGATCAGGGGCCTTGGAACAGAGTCAGGAGCCCCAGGATGCAACACAGGGGACTTGAGGTGGCAATCAGGTTGGAAATGAAAGAAGTGTTAGCAACTCTTCTGTTTGAACTTCCCCTTTTACGTTGTGTGCTGGTTTAGGAGGAAGACTGATGGGCAGATGATGATAATTACTGAGTTCTACCCCAGAAGACAAGTCAAAGGGGGTCCCTGTTGGCTGGTTCATTTAATATGGTGACCCAGCCCTGGAAATCTCTGCTCCAAAAGCCTGTTATTTGAGCCAGTTTCCTTTTCTGAGACAAGAAGGCATTCAGACCACAGCATGGAATTGCTGGAGAGATGCTACAAGAATAGAAACATGCACTCAACCTGAAGTGTTACAGAAGAGTGTGCCATTGAGGGGTGGGGAAAGAGACTGTTCCTAGGAACACAACAACCCAAAGTCTAGGGTTGCCTCAGACCGGGCCTGGAAGCTAAGGTCATGGAGGGACCCGGGAGGGCTTGTTTATCTTGTTTTGCTGTGAAAACACAGTTGTGCACAGTTAACTCAGACTGGCCTCTCTGGGAAGGGGACTTTGAGTGATTGGCTCCATGTCTGGCTGGGAGTGAATGATTTTATGTCTGTGTTAAGAGTCTAATGTGCAATGGAGATGAGCATGCAGAGCATCTACTGGAGAGCTATGGCAGGATTTGTGTCTGTGCGGTGTGAAAGAAGGACTGAACAGTAAGAGTTGAGCTGTTCCTTCTGCTGGTTCACACACCAAATGATTGAAATGAAACTCTATTCCAGTCTCCTGCATCAGTTCCAGACACCAAAGCACTTGGGCCAGTATCTGATGCCTTTCCTGGCATATCAGCAGGGATCTGGATCAGAAGCTGGATCAAAAGAACTGTAGCTGGGACCTGAACCAGCCTGGTAAAGGATGCTGGTGTTATAAGTGATAGCTTAACACGCTACACTACAACACAGCCCCAACCATCAGATTTATGTGTTCAGAGAAGATGGGTAATTACTTGCCAAGGATGCAGAGGCAGAGGGAAGATTCTTCATGTGCACATACACATATGTGCATTTGTGTGTGTGTCCGTACATGCATACTGTGACTGAAATAGAGCCAGACATAAAACGGGACCTCCTTTATTCATCAGCAGACACAGAAGGCTCCATGCAGACCCATCTCAACACATTTAGGGAGTAACTGTGGCTCTTTCATAAAGACACACCTCCTCACTTTGCATGAAAGATCTCCAGGTAAGGTGTGGAATCCATAAGGAGGAAGAGGAGTCCAGAAGAAACCAAGCATGGCCCGTGTATGTCACACTGTGTATGGCTGTTTTGGTCAATGATAGACATCATGCAGAATGGTGGCTTCAAAAACTTTATCACTTGTTGAGGTCATAGCTGTCTTTCTGTAAGTACATTCCATCAAGTTCACATAACACGGAAACTGTCTAGTGACTCATCTCATGTAAGATACCATCATTGTTAAAGCACAAATGACCGTACGTCTTCCTCTTTGGGGGAAAATTTAAAACCTTGGTGATACAGACAAAGCTTTAGGTAGCACAACACAAACATAATAAGGCTACTTCAACTAACACCCATGGCTCTCCCAAGATTTTATATATCTGAGGTCACTTTTATAGTCATACATGTTTATGTGTCATATATTTGTGGGGAATAAAATATTTCATCACTACATTAACACTTTATCCCTTCCTGTTGTTTTTTTCCCATTGATATAAGAGGGTATCTGGTATTTGTTGACATCAAACAATGCTAGTTGTTTTCCAATAAGACAACTTCCTGTAAGTATTTGGCTGTGTTCTTCCATCCCTCTGGTTTTTACCTTCCTGTATTTTGACACTTGTAAATAGCATCATCGTCAGACTTTAAAATCCAGTCTGACTCACTCAGCAAGAAAATTTTAGCTTATATTCATTTTTTGTGATCTTTGATATATTTAGATATATCTGTCTTCATTCTTAATTTTTATTTCAGCTTTCTTTCAATGCTGCTTCTTTCTTTTCTCTCTTGCATTATTTATAGGGGGTCACATATGATTGTTTTGTTTCTTGTCTCATCTCCCTCTCGCTTCAGTTTAGAAGCCACACATTGTTTCTATTCTTACAGTAATTACTACTGAAATTTTGGTGTGAATTTTTCTTTTTTTCAAAGCCTGAAGTAGTACGTGTCTAAATTCCCTTTCCCCCAAATACATGCTTGAGGAAGATTTTTTGAACTCTAGTCATCTCCCTCTCCACTTGTATGTTATTCTTGAATGGCATTGTAGTTCTGTCCTTTTGCCAAACCTCCCCATTCAGAGGTTTTCATTTGATAGGTAAGGCATGTTCATTTATATTTTCTTCTTTTTCTTTTTTTCTGTGTGTGTGTGTGTGTGTGTGTGGTAAGTACAACAATGTCCACATCCTCCTCCGTGAGGCCTGTGTGTGGCACAAAGCAAAGGAAAAATTCAGGTTACAGGTGGAATGAAGCTTGCTTGCAACAGGGGGGATTATCCCATCACCTAATGGGCTCATTAGGGTAAGGGGGAGCAGAGGAGGCCAGAGTGATGAGACACAAGGAGGACTTGCCACAGCTACTGGCTCTGAAGATGGAGAAGCAAGGGCTGGAAGCCACAGGGTACAGGTGGCCTCCAGCAGGCAGAAGGAGCCAAGAGCCTCCAGTAGCTCTGCCTTCAGCCCAATAGGACTCGTATCAGACTCTGACCTCCAGAATTGGAAGATAATTAACTTTGTTGTTTGTGTTCACTTGGTCTATAGTAATCTAGTATAGCAGCTAACAGGAACTTAATTTATCCACTGTTAAGATTTGAATGTGTCCTCCGGAAGTTCATATGTAGGAACCTGCATTAGCTATATGATGGCATTGCATGTGGCAGGGTCTTCTAGGAGGGGATAAGTCATTAAAGTGGATTAACATTACTATTGAGAGACTGGATTAGTCACTGCCAGGATGAGCTGCTTCAAACCAGCGTGGCTGCTCCTCTTTGTTCTCTCCTGCCCACACCCAATTGCCTTCTGTTTTTTCACCATTAGTCCCTTGCTAGAAGAGGCCTCTCCACCTTGGCCTTCCAGCCTGTGAAACAAGGAGCTTCATGAACTTCTGTCCTTCATGAGTTACCCAGTCTTAGGCATTCTGTTAGAGTAACAGAAAGCATACTAAGATGCTTCTCTTTGAGGACTGTTCTTCTTTTGAAGATATTTTTTTAGGAGGCGAAGTTGTTCAAGGTTATCTGGAAATTTATTTGCTGTGTACATCTTCAAAACACCTTTGGGTAGATTGCCAAGTCTTATTCATTTTTCTCTCAGCATTTTGAAGATGTCCTTCAACACTGCTTGTTCCCACTGTTGTTGAGAATTCAGCAGTCAGTTTATTTATAAAATAATCTCTTTAACATTGGTGTCCTGCAGATCCACTGTAGTGTATCTCTGTGCTAAGCTCTTTTTTAAAAAAAATCTCTTTTGTATAAATAGCACTTTTCAGGATCTGTGGATGTATTTCTTAGTTTTAGAATGTTCTCACACTTGAACACTTCAACACTGTCTTTTCTTCTTGCTCTCACTTTTCACATTACAAAGGTATAATTAGACACGCATTACACTTCTTACTGTGTTCATAGTGACTTAACATGTCACTTTTGTATTTAATTGCCTTATATCATTGTTCCAAACTGAGCAATGTTACAATTCATTCACTGTAATAGTTCTCTTAAACGTTTGCCACTTAAACCCATCCACTTGAGTTCCTTTCAAAGATTCATTTATTTATTTGAAGAGAGACAGATTATACATCATTCTTTTTCTCATCCATCATTCTTTCTTTTCTTTCTTAAAGACTTATTTATTTTTATTGCAAAGTCAGATATTCAGAGAGGAGAAGAGACAGAAAGATCTTCCATCCGTTGATTCACTCCCTAAGAGACCACAATGGTCGGTGCTGCGCCAATCCAAAGCCAGGAGCCAGGAACCTCCTCCAGGTCTTCCACAAAAGTGCAGGGTCCCAAGGCTTTGGGCCATCCTTGATTGCATGCCCATGCCACAAGCAGGGAGCTGGATGGGAAGTAGGGCTGTCAGGGTTAGAACCTGTGCCCATGTGGGATCCTGGCATGTTTAAGGTGAGGACCTTAGCCGTAGGCCACCGTGATGGGCCTATCATCATTCTTGAAACACCTGCCGTGGCAGGGTTGTGCCAGACCAAGGTCAGGAATGTAGAACTCCATCTGAATCTCCCACATGGGTGCAGGGACCCAAGGATCCGGGTCATCTTCCACTACCTTCCGAGGCGCATTAACAGTGGAGCAGCTGGGACTTTGACTGGCATCCATCCATATGTGATGCCAGCATCATAGGCAGTGGCTTCATCTGTTGTAATACAACCCTGGCCCCACTCTTAATTTTTTTTAAGAACTACACTCATCACTTTAAAATCTGAATTTAATTCTTTCTCAAGTCTACCAGACCATTTGTTACTCTGTCTCTGGCTCATTTTTTATAAACACTATGCTTAACTTTTCCAAATATTGTTATTTTAATTTCTGACTCTGAATAACCTGACATTTGCAGATTCTCACTGGTTGTTTTTGGACTCCGGGGTGCCATAAGTTCATGCCTACATTTGGTGGTCTCAATGGGGAGATCAAATTCCCACTTGAGCAAATATATCTGTCAGCCTCAAAGAAAGGTGGGGGAGAAATATAAGCAAGATTAAAATTATTTAAAGATTTGTTTATTTGAGGGCCCAGCACAAGAGCCTAGTGGCTAAATTCTTGACTTACACGCATTGGGATCCCATATGGGTGTCTGTTCATGCCCCAGCTGCTCCACTTCCCATATAACTCCCTGTTTGTGGCTTGGGAAAGCACTAGAGGATGGCCCTGCACCGATGTGGGAGACCTGGAACAAGCTCCTGGCTCTTGGCTTCGAATCAGTTCAGCTCTGGCCATTGGGGAGTGAACCAATGGATAGGAGATTTTTCTCTTTGTTTCTCCTTCTCTCTGTATATCTGCCTTTCCAATAAAAATACTTATTTACTTATTTGAAAGTCAGGTGTTACACTGAGAGGGATATATATCTATCCTATGTGTGTGTGTGTGTGTGTAGAGAGAGATTCCACACACTGATTTACTCCCCAAATGGACCCAATGCTCAGGGCTGAGCCAGACGACAGCCAGGAGTCTGGAGTTTCTTCTGGGTTTCCTGTAGGGATACAGGGATCCAAGTACTTTGGACATCTTCTGGTGCTTTCCCAGGCACATTAGCAGGGAGCTGAATCAGAAGTAGAGCAAGGGGGACTTAAACCAGTGCCCTAAAGAGATGATAGAGTTGAAGACAGCAGCTTTACCCACTATGCCACAATGCCAGTTTTCAGTGTTACATTACTTACAGCATTAAATAACCTATGAAAATAAAAAATAACACTGTAGTTTTTGTTATGACAGATAAACAAAGTGATAACCAAACCAACAGTTTGGTTAAAACAGTTATTACACAACAAATGTTCTTAACCTGAAAAGTTTTTATGGACAAACCTTAAGTTTTCATTAACTCAGTTCAGGTTCATTTTGGGGACTCATGTCTCAAAAGAATGTATAATCCCAAACAAATTAAAAATAACCACTCTGAAGGAGCTTAAAAAATAGAAATAAAACCTTTTTATTTGGCATTTTTATTTGCTCTCTCTGCCATTCTTGACTCTAGCCCATTCCCTCAGTTATGTGGCTTCAAAGAAAGAAAGACCCTTTGCTTCTTTTCTCACATGTGAGTTTGTAGTCACAAACTGGAAAAAATGATACTAAAATTCCAGTAACAAAGACACCAAAGAAAAATGTATAAAAATATAAAATTCAGATAGAAAGTAAAGATACAGAAAATCCCAACTGCCATTCACTGACAAGGGAATCATGGTTAAATTAAGATGTGCACTTCTGGTTTTTTTAAGATTTATTTTATTTTTATTGTAAAGTCAGATATACGGACAGGAGGAGAGACAACTATTGATATACTCCCCAAGCAGCCCCAACAGTTGGAGCTGAGCCAATACAAAGGCAGGAGCCAGGAGCTCTTCTGGGTCTCCCATGCAGGTGCAAGTTCCCAAGGCTGTAGGCTGTCCTCGACTGCTTTCCCAGGCCACAGGCAGGGAGCTAGATGGGAAGTGGGGCACTGGGATTAGAATTGGCGCCCATATGGGATCCTGGCGTGTGCAAAGCGAGGACTTTAGCTGCCAAGCTACCGTGCACAGGCCCAAGGCATGAACTTCTAATGAATAAGCACAAACAGGGAAAAAAAAAAAAGAAAAAAAACACAACAGCAGGCCTCCCAGCACTGGTGAGTTTACACCGAGATATGACGCTACTAGCAGCTAGTATTTCAACTCTTTTAGAAGGTGATTGTGTAACAGGTATCACGAACCATGAAAATATTACTAATCTTTGATCTGTTAATCCTATTTCCCAACAAGTTTCAATAGGAAATAATCCAAAGAATAAGCACTTCATCATTATTTCATCAAGGTTGAAAATATCTAAATATTAAAAGAAATCTCCAAGTGCCAAAAGGAAAATTACGGTATTTGTGGAAAATGCACAGCCATTTGAAATGCCTAATTTTTAAGGAAAGATTTGTTCCCCCTCCTCCCCCCCCTTTTTTTTTTTGAGAAGCAGATTTATAGGAGAGAGAGTGCAGAGATAGAAAGAGGGAGAGAGAGATTTTCTATCTGCTGGGTCTATTAGCACAAGGCCACAATAGCTGGGTCCAAAGCCAGAAGCTAGGAGCTGCTTCTAGGTCTCCCATTTCGGTATAGGGGCTCAAAGCCTGGGGCCATTCTCTGCTGCTTTCCCAAGCCATAAGCAGGGAACTGGACTGGAAGTGAAGTAACTGGGAGTAGAACTGGTGCCCGAATGGGATGCTGGCACTGCAGAGGATTCGTGTGCTAAGCCACTGTAATCGCCCCTGAAATATTTAATCTTAAAATTAAATCTTCAATCTTTAAAGATTTGGATAACAAACATGTAAAATGCCTACAGCACATTCCTAATGCCATCTCCTCCCTCTGAGGAACCAGACAGGGAAGGAAGGAGATTGCTGAGTGCGTGCTTCTCAGAGGGCATGGAAGAAGGATGCCAATTTCCCTTTTAAAAAAAGATAAAGTTTCAACAGAGAGTTGTGCTTAATGACCAGAAGCTTGTTTCATGTGAATGGCTAACCGTGAAGCCTGTGACTGTTTGTACACAGCTTGCATTTCTGATTAGACACTTTTCATCAGAGAAGTTACCCTGCACATATTCAGAGCAAAGAAATGAATGCAACAAGCTAGTTTCAATGTTCATGGTTCTCATAAGAGGAGACATGTCATCAGCCAGACCCCGGGCTTGGCTGGGAGGGTCAATTTTCTTTTCCAGAATTTTTGGTCATCATCTGTGCCAACAGCAGATCCTGGTGTCCTAAGCTCTTGACTCATTGTGGTAGCCTGTCTACCCACTGTTCCCGACACTGACCACTTCCACACTTTTGTATATGCCCTCCTGCTGCCTAACCCACCTCTGCCCAGAAGCTCATCACCCCTGAGACCAGCTCTCATGCCACCTCCTCCAAGAAGCCTTTCTCATCTATTCCCCCACCAATGCCGGTACTCCCTTGCAGGCTTCCCAAGCATTGCTACACTGCGTGATAAAATAACCTGTAATTCCACTTTCCCCTGGGACTGAGGGGTTCTCCGAGTCAGAACTATGTGTCATTCACAAGCAAATGGATCACATATGGGATTTGGAGTTGGATGAACCTGGTTTTCAAGTTCAGCCACACCACCTGCTAACCACATGGGCATGGAACTCCTGTGTCTCCATCTGCACGATGGGCATTAATGTGAATCTGCTTCCCCAGATCATTGGGACATACAAGTGCTGAGTGAACGTCAGCTCTCACCAGTCTTGATGAGCCACTGCTACGGGGCGAGTCCTGAGTCTTCAGACTACTGTGTATGGGTCAGAGCAGAGGCGAGGGAAGCTCAGAACACTCCATTTCCGTAAGACTCCGACTCTGAAAACCACTAGTTGCTTATCCTGTCTCCTTGGAGCCCTCAGACACTGGGGGAATCCTTTTCAACGCCTCCTGCTTCCACAGCAGGGAGGCCCAAAAGATGCTGTGAGGGTGGAGGAGTCAGAACCCCTACTCCTTGCTAAGTCTCCCTCCCCCTTCTGCCATGGGACAAACAGACAGTGAGTCACTGCCAACATCAGCCGTACCACCCGCTGGCTTGCCAGCTGGTGACCTCATGCTGTGAAGAAATTTTTCTTCTGAGGAACTTACTAAAGATGTATCTCATTTCTCACTACTGCTCCTCGGAGCTGACCTCTAACTTCTCAACATGCCCCTTCCTCTGACCTTACCCTGTGGAGCTCAGCTTCTGCAACACTGAGCTTCAGCACACCTGTCAGGAACTCTCTCTGCTTGCTTACCCAGTGCTGCAGGAGGATGGAGGACTACACTGCGATCGCAATCATTCAGCCTAGAATCAGACTGGATCCAATTTAAGTTTAAATTTTATCCGTGACCAGCTGAGTTATTCTGGTAATAGATCTTAACTCATGGCCACTAAACTGGGGGAATCTGCTTTTAAAAATCCACCTCTCAAGGACCTGGCACAATGCCCAAGTGGCCAGTCCTTGCCTTGCACACCCAAGATCCCTTATATGTGCTGATTTGTGTCCCTGCTGCTCTGCTTCCTATCCAGCTCCCTGCCTGTGGCTTGGAAAAGTAGTAAAGGACGACCCAAAGCCCTGGGACCCTGCACCTGGGTGGGAGATCTGGAAGAAGCTCCTGGCTTTGGATAAGCTCAGCTCTGGTCATTGCGGCCACTTGGAGAGTAAACTAGCAAATGGAAGATCTTTCTCTCTGTCTCTTCTTCTCTCTGTAAGTCTACCTTTCAATAAAAACAAAATCCATCTCCAAGATACGTTAAGGACTAAGCAAAACAAAAATCTTGAGAAAGAAAAATAACCCAAAATCCTGCAGGTATTCAATAAATATTATTACCTTGTTCTCTTTATTTCAAATATTGTGTTGTTCCTTTCTTTTTTATGTTTCAGAACTTCCAATTATTTCATGAGCACTTTCCTGATAACACATAGATGAGTAAAGAATATCCATGAAAATATTCTCCAGTACCCCATGCCACTTACTGACCTCCCAAGGGTGATTCTATGAATTAGATATATTATATTAGATTTCTGTTCTTATTGTACCTGATTACAACTTAGTGGTTTAGAACAAATGCGTATCATTTTCAATAGTGTAGATTAGTTAAATGTGTAACACAGGTGACACTAGAATACAATCAAGATGTTAGTAATATAATATCACTCTGGATTCCTTTTCTTAAAGATATTTATTTGAAAGTCAGAGTCACAGAAAGGTGGCAACAGCATTGTGGTGTAGCGGGTGAAGCCACCACCTGCAACAGTGACATCCAATATGGCATTGGCTCATGTCTCAGCTGGTGCACTTGAGATCCAATTCTCTCCCAGATGATGCACTCAGATGGGCAGCAGAAGATGCGAGTGTTTGGGCTATTGCCACCCATATGGAAGACTCCAATAAAGCTTCTGGCCCCTGGGTCATGGCTCCTGGATCCAGGTATCAGATTGGCCTATCATTGGTTGTTGTGGCCATTTGGGGAGAGAACCAATACATGGAACCAATACATCTCTCTCTTCTTAACTCTGACTTTGCAAATAAAAAAGCAAATAATAAAACTTTAAAAAAAAAAGTGGTGGTGAGATTCACAGAGATGTCTTCCATCTCCCCAAACTGTTACAAGTCAGCCCTCATCGGGGATACCAGTACCACAGGAAACATCTAAACCTGTTGGCTCCATGGATTTTAGGACAACTCACTTCTTTGCCTTTCTAGTGTTGGGGCTCAAAAAATGATATCCCAAAGGGAAGGCCTCAAAAGCAACTTCTTTTCAACCTTCTGTCTTCTTGGCTCCTGATTCTGCCCACATCCCAAGGTAAGCCATAGGAATTACAATTTCTCTTCTTCAAGGACAGTCTTAAATACTAGAATCCCTTTTCCCCAAAGCAAGCCACAAGCTGTGAAAATGTCCATCTCCCCTAGCTTCCTGCCTTGGAGCTGACCACTAAGAAGTTCTTTGACATACAATTGTCTGATAGAACCAGCACAGGTGTGGATAGCTGGAAAACATGGCCCCCTGAGGGAGGGGAGGCACGACAAGACTTCAGGCCCTCCCTGACCTGGAAGCCTTTTGAACGGCACAGGTATAGATAGCCAGGCAGCATGACTCGCTGAGAGAGAGTCTGGGTGTCCTGGACACCAATGATCCCAGGCCAAGCCCTCTGGCCACCCAGAACGTGCTTTGGGGACTAGGTAGTGTGGACTTAGATTAGGTCTGGGGGATGGCACAGGTGGAAGACCTGGGCAAGACCTGAGGATTCTTGCCCAGGTGAGAAACAACTTCTGAAGATCGTCCATGGTCAAGGTCACTGTACTTATAGGGCTAGATCATGGAACCCATCAGTGGGAGTCAGAACAAGGAACAGGTAGTGTGAAGCTGGTCCATGACACTAATCAGCATGCGAGTGAATAAGGTCTGGGGGCAGAATATGTTGCAAAGTATATGACTATCCTAGGTTAAATAACAATCTTCATTGGCATGCATAAGATCTGTGGTTGGGAACAGGCCTGGTTGGGGAGCTAAGGGAACGTCCCAGCTAGATGGGGATTCCCACTGGTGAGCGTGAGAGCTTGAGTGGGGGCAACGAGCTAGGCTGGACATGGCTGCAGTCTTCCTTGGTGTAGGTGGGGACTGGGTCTGGGGAGCACCAAATTGGGCTGGACTCCAGCACCCACTGATACTTGTAGAGCCAGGGTGGATGTAAAAATGGGCTGGGCTAGATCTCATCTCCTGCTAAACCATAAGAAGGCTGTAGCTGGGTGTGGAACATGTAAGGCTGGACTGCAACACCCAACAGAAAGAACTGGATTGGTTTGGGCCAATTGGGCAAGGGTATCATTTCTGCCAGAGCAAGAGGCAAGAGGTGAGCAGTCAACCTAGGCCAAGGGCACGCCAGCGTGCACTAGATCTGCCATAAGAAGGTGCCTGATAGAGGAGTTTGGGGAATTCCTTTGCTAGGACACAACCTTGCAGATGAGTGCAAAAATCAAGGCTGGTAGCAGCCCAAGCCAGGGCAGGCTACAGTACTGGCCAGCAAACATATGAGTGAGTTCCGGGTGGTAGGCCAGGCTGGGCCAGTTCATAAAATCCACTGGCAGATTTGAGGACCAGGATGGGTTGTATAGGGGCCAGGCTGGGCTGCAACCAATCAGTTTACAACAAGGCTGGAACAGGGGGATGACTGGACCAGGATAGGCTGTAGCACCAACCAGCTGGAGCTGGAACTGGAAGCAGGCTAGGCTGAGATAGACTGAAGCATCCACCAGTTGATGCCAAGATAAGATGAGCCATGCCAGTCTGGGGGTGGTGGCAAAGACCATGAGCCCTAGGGATGAGGGATCTAGTGAGCCCATGTTACCAGGCCTCAGTCCTTGCACCCACCTGCACAGTGGGTGCCATGTTCATGAGCCCTGAGGGTGGGGAGTCTGGTGAGCCTGGGCTGCTTGGACCAGGAGGTGCTTGGGCCTGCCTGCATGGTGGGTGCTGGGATTATGAGCCCTGGGGACAAGGGGTTCTACGGGGCCAAAGTCACCTGGCCTGGGTCCTTGTACCCATCTGTGAGAACTGGTCATCCTCAGTAGAAAAGACAGAGTAGTGGATGGCTAGCCCTGATCCACATGGAGAACATTACAGCCCATGGGGGACTGTAGAAAACATCTGTTAGCATAGCAGTTGAAGGAGAACAGAACAAATTGGACATCTATCCCAGTCCGAAAAATATCTGGGCAAATGGACACTCTAAGGTGAACTATGTCAGTCAATGGACATCCAAAGTGCTTTTTCATTCTTGGATCAGCAAGATTGACAACATTTCAGAACTATCAAAACCACTTGGGCAGAATCCTCTGCACTTACACTACACCAAGATCCTGGGTCAATATTGAGCAGCTATTCCCCATCCCTGGGTGGGATGTTGGGTGTGGCTTCTCCATTTGACTCCTCCTCCCCTCCCCTCAGATACAGGAAAACGAAATAGAAAACCTGGAAACAATGGTTACACCCATATTTCTCTAACCCTTGATTCTTCCTACCCTGATCAACTATGTAAGCATCACTTCAAAAAGAACTATCTGATAGTAGATTTTAACATCCAAAGTTCCCTTAAAAATATTGCTCCATACCCAGGTGCAGAAAATGCTGCACAAAAAGGTCAACAAAATTTCAAATAGTCTCTACTGGATTCCAGCACTCAGTGGATCAACATCACATTGCATCGTTTTTGTCCAAGCAAAATTCTACATGGCTGTTCATACTTCACTGAACGTAGGAAGTAAAAATTCATAGGTCACCCTGGATTTTTGGATGTTCAAAATGAAAGTGTAAAACTATGACCAAGGGGTCTGGCGGCGTGGCCTAGCGGCTAAAGGCCTCACCCTTGAAAGCACTGGAATCCCATATGGGTGCCAGTTCTAATCCCGGCAGCTCCACTTCCCATCCAGCTCCCTGCTTGTAGCCTGGGAGAGCAGTCGAGGATGGCCCAATGCCTTGGGACCCTGCACCCGCGTGGGAGACCTGGAAGAGGTTCCTGGTTCCTGGCTTAGGATCGGCACAGCACTGGCCGTAGCACTCACTTGGAGAGTGATTCATTGGATGGACGATCTTCCTCTCTGTCTCTCCTCCTCTCTGTATATCTGACTTTGTAGTAAAAATAAATCTTAAAAAAAAAAAAACTATGACCAAGTAAATTTGTTATGTTTATGTCTTATCACCTTGTCTTTTGGTAGGAAGTTGTTGGATAGGAAAGGGGTTAGTGCCTGTTCCACCCCTACACCAACCTTAGAGATGACCCATACTGCATAGCTTGGACTGTAGCACTCCGGCCTCTCATGGCCTCATATTGCTCTTTTGGGCTCACTCTCCTGTTTCCCTGTTATGGGTATCATTGTGATTACATTGGTCCTACCAAGATAATCCAGAATAATCTCTTCTTCTTCTTGAGCTCCTTAGCTTAATCCAGCTACAAATTCCTTATTCCACGCAAGGTGATATGTTGATTGGTTGTAGGCATTGGGACACAGATGCCTTTGGGGACCACACTTCTCCCAGACTCCCGGTCTAAAAGGTTAGGACTATCTGGCACTCTTTCACCTTCCTATAAGGTTTGGTGATAGGAAAAAGATCACAAGTTACATTTCTTCTCTGATTTGCTTGTGCAAGCTGCCCAAAATATGGTACTGAAAATGGTGTTGCTATTGCATCTTGGATTCTAAAGAAAAGACTGCTCTGGTGAATTAATTAATCATATCTGTCATGGTCACGGATGGCAGAAAACACCATGTGCGCTGTGTATCTCCTGCTTAGCTCCTCCAGCATCTGACCTTTCCTCTCCCGCCCACAGGACTCCTTCTTCTTTACCTCCAATTAGAGCTCTTTTCTCAAAATTTGCAACAGCACTACTGAGGGTTAAATTGTGCCCCTCCAAAATTCCGGTAAAGTTCCTCTTTTTTTTAAAAAAAAACATTTTAGAATTTGCTTACTTGTTGCTTGAAAGGGAGAAAGGCTAAAAGAAGAGAGAAAACAACAGCTCAACCATCTACTGACTGATTCCCCAAATGCCGCCAGTGACCAGGGCTGGGCTGAGTCTGGAAGCAGAAGCTGGAAACCCAATTTAAGTCTCCTGTGTGAAGGGCAGACAGGCACTCAGCTATCTGAGTCATTATCTGCTGCAACACTTGCATAGGAAGCTGGAATTGGAAGAAGATGTGGAATTTGAACCCAGGTACTCCTCTCTGCATTGTGTCCATCTCAAGCAGCGTCTTGTTCACCAGGTCAAATGTCTGTTTCTCACAGGTTGAAGCTCTGAATTCCAGTGTGCCTGTATTTGGAGAGATGCCTATAAAGATGCGATTAAGTTTAAAACAGGTCTTATGGCTGCAGCCCTCCCTGAGCAGATGGGATCTGTGGGCACGGAAGAAGAGACATCACACAGCTCATACTGAGCCAAGGCCACAGAGAAGGGGTGACCACCAGCCGAGTAGTAATTCCTGACCAACAGTCGCACCTTGCTGGACCTTGATCCAATAAGAGAGAAATGAATTGTCCTGTTAAAGCCACCCAGCCATGGCTTTTTATTATAGCAGCCTGGGTGACTCAGACAAGCACCTAAGGACTGGAATGCCTTTCTTGCTTATAACTGCCTCCCCAATTTCTCATTGCCTCCTATCATCTTGCCAGAACCTACTGAACGGGGGTTTCTGCATGGTTAGTAGAGCAGTGCCAATGCTAGATCAGTGCCACTTGTCACAGTTTTAATTGAAATACAACCAAAGCCCTGTGATATTCAACATACTGGGTGCTATTTACCACACTTGTTTCCTTTTGAGATCACATCTCAGGAGAAAAGACATAAAAATTAGTGTTTTTTGCATGAAAGAATGCTGATAGGGGATGACACTTGTTATTTTTTTATTTATGTGCTTGTCAAAATCAAAAAGCTATTTTCCCACATTTTTTTGAGAGATTGCATGAGACACTAAAATGTTCACAAATTGGTTTTTGAAACCATAGCTTTGATCATACCTGGCCTGCTGCCCCATTCTTAACAAGTGAGTGCCTCCGTTCTCAGGCAGGATGGAGCCCCTTGTTCCTTAGCCAATCCACATCTTTCCCCACAGGCTCACTATTGCTCAGTTGTCCCTCCACATGTGCCTGTCCTACAGACTGTTCACCGTTTCCAAACTTCCCCTTCCCCTCCCTGCTCTCCTAGCTCGTTTAGTTTCCTCCAGCACCACATCCTCTTTCTCACACTTGTTTGCCTGTGGATATCCTAGGGAACCCTCAAACCCCACAACCAGCCCTGCATCCTTCACAAAGCTGTAGGGAACCGATCTAGACCACTCCCCAAAAGTGCTTCTTTGCTTCTTTGTTCAATTGAAGGCAAGTAAGGAACAGGTGCAGGACATCTCTCAACCCTCCCTCTATGTGCTTAACAGATGCAAACAGAAGATAACCCACTGCTCTCCTCTAGGGAGAACAAAGGTTCTCCACTAAATGCAGTATTGGATCTTTGCGAGTCTAGAGCAAGCCAGAGCAATCTTCATCAATGAGCACTACTAATCAGCTTTTATCTGTCAGTTGTTTGTCTTCCTACAGGTTGCAGCCCTTAGAGACTGAAAATTCTTTTCTTTTGTCTCATCATATCTCTAAAATTTTATTGCGCTTTGTAGAAGATACTACACAGCCTGGTATTTAAAACCACTTCTTTAAGTACTCATCCCTGGGTGTGTCCCAAATATATATATGACCTACCCATGTTAATAAACTTCTGTTTTTCTCTTGTTGATCCATGTTTTGTTACAGGAGTCCATTCCAACTAAGAATTGGTGAGGTTTGAGGGGGGCATCTTTCCTCTGTGGAGACTTCTGTATCCTCTAGCCATTTGAAGTCTCTTCCTCAACATAGAATATTTGGATCTTATCTAGGGCATCTGAAACTGGGCTTGTCTGACCTTGGCAACCATCCTCTCCCAAGAAGCAATGAGAGTGTGTTGTGATTGAAACATGACTTTCCAGTAGAAAAGCTTGACTTTAAGTTCTTGTCCACCAAGACAGATGTTTGGTTCAGCTGTTAGGATAAGAATTGGGATGTCATATCTCACATCCAAGTGTCTGGGTTCAAGACAGCTTCACCATGATTCTAGCTTCCTGTAATTGTACACCCTGGCAGGCAGCAAGGGCTGGCTCAAGCAGTTGGGTTTTGCCTCCCATGTGAGAGACCTGGATGGAGTTCTGGGCTCCTGGCTTCACTGTGGCCATCTCCTGACTACTGCGTGCAATTGGGGGAGTGAAACACAAACGAGTTAGATATCTCTCTCTCTCATTTTTTGTTTCTCTGTTTCTCTGCCTTTCAAATAAATTAATGAATTTTAAAAAATAAATTTGTCCACACCACTTCCTGAGAGAAGTTACTTGACCCCTCTGAGCGTCCATCTCTTTGTTGGTATCATGAGGCAGTGCAAGTGCCTCAGGTGAGGCTCCCATGGCACTGCGGTCAGCACAGTGCCTCCCAGGGAGAGCATGAGCTGACTTCCCAGATGTGAGGCTGTGTCTCCCTCACTGACCAGCTGCTTTTCCTGTAACTAGTAAGGGGCTCAACTAGGACCTGTAAGTGTGAACATGAATGTGTCAGATCTCAGATAATCTCCAGTTTTCCTCCAGTTTGAGAAAGAGCAGAAAGGAGCTCAATAATCTTTCATCATGAACAGTTGCCTCTTCAGCTTTCTTTGGCCTTTCCCTCACCTTCTACAAAGCATCCTCTCTTGGTTTCTGTCCATTTTCTGCACCTGTTCTCATGATTTTAGGAATGGCTTAGTATGTTCCTCAATACATATTTACTTAAGTTAGTCTTGAATTTCCATATCTAACCCTGCTGAATCTTGCTGATAAATACACATGAAGCCAATCCCCCATGAGGTAAAAGCAGAACCTGGCCTCGTGTCTTTCTTAGCACAAGGTTTCCTTGCCTGCTTTTTATCAAAAGGAATTCACTGATTTGAGTTGGCCTTGCAGGCTTTTTTTCACTGGACTCAATGAATCATTTGCTTCTTCAATAGGTAAGAACCTGAATGATCAGTATTGGCTGGAGGGCTTCATCTGAGGTGAATCCTCGCAAAAAATATAACCAGATTCATCTGACCCCTGATGGGCTGGAGCTCACCTGACCATTGTAAATTCACTAAAAATCACACCATCACTGACCAATCAAAGGAAAAGTTATGAGCTTTGCTGAACAACCAGGAGCCTTGCACATACACACCTCATAGCTCAATTTCTGTCCATAAAAACCTTCATCCCAACTCTTTGAGGAGCCTGGGATAAGTAGTAGTTGCCTGGCTCCTTGCTCTGTACTTTGCAATAAATGGCTACTTTTCTTTTCTTTTTCTTTTTTTTTTTTTTTTACCACTCCAATGTCAGCTGTTGGTTTTCTGTGAATAAGACAAGTGGATCCAGTTTGGGGGTTCTATAACAACACTTCCAACCTATCACAATGACAGATTTGCCAACATAACACACATCTCTTTACATGTCTATTTGTTTGTGTTCCCAAAGGATGAGATGGCTGTTATTGGTGGCACTTGAGATAATTTCAAATCTCAGAAAGTATTTACATATTTTTATAATATAATAGTGTGTTTGCTTTAAGATGTAATAGACAGGGCCAGTGCTGTGATATGGCAGGGTAAGCTCTGCCTTCTGCAGTGCCAAGTTAAGCCACCTGCAGTTCCAGCATTCCAAACAGTTGCTGGTTGACTTTCAGCTGCTCTTTTTCCAATACAGCTCCCTGCTAATGTGCCTGGGAAAACAGCTGAAAATGGTCCAGGTCATGGGGCCACTTGCACCCATACAAGAGACCCAGAAGATTCTCCTGGCTCCTGACTTCAGATCGGCCCAATTCCAGCTGTTGAGTAAATCAGTGGTTCTCTCCTCTCACTTTTTCTGTAACTGGAACTTTTTAGTAAACAAATAAATATTTTAAATATATTGTATAAAGAAATGTAATTAATATGGTAAACATATGATAACATGAATATCAGTGTTCAAGTTGAGGCATTCCTCACTTAAAATTATATAGAAGTGTGCAAATATTCTTAGTGTAGTCGGTTTTTAATTTTTTTATCCATTAACAAGTACCCTCCCTATTTCTGTTTAAATTCCTCATTGGTCATGTCTCGGTAGGAAGTGGGACTCTGCCTTCTGTGCTTTTACCTAAAGAATCAAATGGAACAAGATATGGACACATGAGCAAAGATGGGTCAAATAGATGCCCCTACTGAGAACTTTGAATTTGAGAAAAATGATGTGAAAAACCCAGAGGACTAAGTTAACATTGGTACTGGTCCAGGTCATGGGGCCCCTTGCACCCATACGGGAGACGCAGAAGAAGCTCCTGACTTCAGTAACCCCTGGTCTTAAGGGTGATTATTTCAACAATGTGAAGCCCTGAAAGAGATCTAGGATGTGGAACTGTCAACAGCGACTGAGGGGTAGGGCTCCTAGTGAGAGAGGACCTTTTCCTCCCAGTGCTCTTACCCAACAGACTTCCTTATATGGAGGACATCCGATTTGTCATTGTGAGTCAGCTGCCATAGGAACACTGTCCCCAGAGGTGTTTGTGCTAAGTTGGGTTCAAAACTGCCAGGTGGAAATGCAGAAAAAGAGCCCTGGGTTTCATTAGAAGGGAATGCAAGGGTGTTGGCTCAACTTTCTACCACAAGCATAAAACAGCATGTTCCACATAGTTCTGCAGGGTGGCTAGGAAGGGGAAGGAGAAACAACCCACTCAAGGAGCTTTGGTTTATCCCTGTTACCATACACAGTTTCCTGGTTACTTAAAGTCAACAGACACTGGGGGAGCTGGTGTAGATGGTAGCTGGACATCTCTTTTATTATCCTTCTGATTTGTATTTCCAGGGCCTGAAAAAGCTAAAAACTGCTGCCTTAGTGTATTTTCTGTTGCTGCTACCAAATATAAAGAAGAGAGGTTTATCTAGCTCAGAGTTGGAGATTCTAGAGTGTGGTCAGCATCTGTCTGGCCCTGGTGGGACTGCCATGGTGCCATGCATTACGACAGTGGAACTATGTGTACAAGAGTAGAAAACAGTATATGCAGAAGAGAGATGCAGGGGAGGTGCCAAAATTTGCATATAACAACCCATTCTTGGGGCTGGTGCTGTGGCTCAATAGTCCTATCTTCCACCCTGCAGGAGCAGCATTTCATATGGGTGCCATTCCATGTCCTAGTTCCCACATCCTATCAAGTCCCTTGTTATGGCCTAGAAAAGCACCAGAGGATGGCCCAGGTCCTTGGGACCTCGTACCTGAGTGGGAGACTCAGAAAGAAGCTTCTGACTCATGGCTTCTCATTGGTTCAGTTCTGACTGAACCATCGGGAACCAGCAAGGGAAAGATTCTCTGAGTGTGTCTGTCCTGCTCTCTATACAACTGCCTTTAAAAGATAGTCTTAATCCTTGTAGATAGAGCTCCCATGGCCCAATCAGCATCTACTCATTCCCTACCTCTTAAAACATCACCACACTAGAGTCCAAACCTCTAGCACCTGAACCTTTAAGGGCCAAACTGCATCCCAACTATAGCAACCGGGTTTCTCAGTTTCCCTTGCCAACGGAGGCCCAGATCTGGATTTAATTCTGCCAAGCAGTCACACCTGAGGGGAATGTGAATTTGAAATGCATTCTTTGGGAAGAACCAATGGTTTCCCTACTGCAGACATTAACAAGCCCAGCAGGCTTGAGCTGGTAGCTTTCTGATCTGCGGATTACAGCTGAAGAAAGGTATTCCTGAAGCCAAGAACTGTGTAATCTCTGTAAGAAATTCCCTGGTTTTAAGGTAGAATCCCAGTGTGACAAACAGCATCTTCCCAACCAAGGCAGAGCAAACAGTTCACCAGCACACAAGTCTAAAACCCCTTTATCCAGTACCTTCAGTGGATCCTGTAAGTTCTTAATTCTTCATTAGGAACCATTACTTGGCTCAAATACCACTGCATTTCCTACTTTCAGTATGAGTTAGCTGTTTCTCCTGTTTATCCCCATTCACTCTTTACAACTTAGTGAAAGAGGCTCACAGTTGACATAGTGTTGGACGAATGACCTACTGCGGGTGAGCAGGGCCTCACAGCTCCATAGAGGAGGGACATTTAACAGAGCTGCAGAGTTACACAACTCGTGACTTTCAAGAAGGATTGAATCCTCCTTAGTTGAGCTCTCAAATATGAGTAAAATCAACCAGGAAGTGGAAGAAGTATTATTTTAGAAACTGAAAAAGCAGCATGTGTAGAAATGGAACATGTGAGAGACTGCCAGGTACCAGGGGACTTGTCAGAGGTTCACAGTGACTACTATTAAATATGCTACATGTGCAGGGGGCTGTGAGGGCAATCAAGAGATGTCACAGAACACAAGAGGCCTTGTCTACTAAAGTTATATAGGTAGTATGAGGTCACCCAGGTACAGCAGTGTAGAACAAGAATTTACAGTAAGAAGACTTATTGGGTTGCTGATTCATTGACTCACAGATTAGAGGATAATGGTCCTGGTCATCAGGATGGAAAGAAAGCCCTAAAAATATTCTGGAGCTGGATTAATAGGATTTAGTGAGTACTGAATGCAGAGATGACTATTGGATGGGGGGGAGGGGGACAGTAGAAATCCTTGATATTCTTTTTTGTCATCCTTATTTTGTTTCATTTATTTCAGTGCAAAGAATTAGACATGGGACGGTAGCAATGGTCATTGAAAAAGAAGATAGAAGAAGGGAAGCACCAGGCTGTTTCTAAGGGTGATGAGAGGAGATGTTGAATTCAGTTTAGGTTGTGTTGGGTTGGAGATGCAGATGGGAGTTTGATATCAAATGGAGGCATCAGAGTTGGCTGCTGGATTTGTCAGCCTGGAAGTTGGAATGGAAGACTTGCCTAGAAGATGAAATTCTACAGATGGTGAATGAAGCCTGCAGATACCTGAAAGGTAAACCAACATTTACATTATTTTGTAATCCCATCCAGAAAAAAAGTGTTCTCCCTGTTGGATAATGGATTGCAGCATTTTAGCCTTTAAGTTTCAATTTACTATAAAAGTATCCTGAGAGCAATTAAGAACTCTCAGGATAAGTGAGACAAAAAGAATCATTAACATTAACCTGATCATTTTTAAAGGAAGGACCTTTTCTCATTCAGGATTTATCCATTTTTACTTTAAAGTCAGAGTTACAGAAAGAGAGGGAGAGACAGAGAAAGAGAGAAAGATATCTTCCATCTTGCATGTTCACCCTCAAGTGGTTACAATGGCTAGAACTGAGCTGATCCAAAGCTGAGAGACAGGAACTTCTTCCCAGCTCCTAGGTGGGTCCAGGGGCCCAAGAACTTGGGCCATCCTCCACTGCTTTCCCAGGACGTTAGCAGAGAGCTGGGAATAAAGTGGAACAGTCGGGGCTTGAACTGGCACATATATGGGATTCCAGTGCCACATGAAGAGGATTAGCCTGCTACACTACACCAGACCCTAGAACAGTGTTAACTTTAGCTAGAAAAATACATCTTATTTGTGATCTCAAAAAGAGATTCAAATTAGGAAAAAAGACTCAGAATGGGTTGTAGGATTCCTGGTAAAGGAAAATCAGACAAGGAGGGCAGAAACATGAGCTGAGAGTCAGTTCCAGTGCTCAACAGGGAACTAGAGAGGATCTCAGAGGTCTAGGACTGCTGCTCACAGGACCGCTTGGAAGGACACCCTCCAAAACACCCCAATTCTCATGACCAGTTTATCTCTAACCCCTAGATATTGTTCTTTGTCTTCATTTAACCTTATGTAGTGATCTATTGGGAAAGTAGATTTACTATGCTTACTAACCCCTAGTGGAGGCGAACTTCCCTTTCTTTACCCTAAAAATGTCTCCTCCAAGACTCAATGAGTGTGATGTCTGAAGTGCTGACCACTTCCCTTTGCTCAACTCCATGGAAGCCATTGTCATTATTTACTTAGAAGGCAGATGACAGAGAGGGAGAGAGACAAAGAGATTTTTTTTTCTTATCTGCTCATTCACTTTCTAAGTTACAATAATGGTTGGGACTGAACCAGGCCAATGCCAGGAACCAGGAAGAACTACAACTAGGTCTCCTATGTGGGTGGCAGAAGTTTAAGTACTTGGACCATCTGGCCATGTTTTCCCAGCAGGGACTTGGATTGGAAGTGGAGCATGCAAGCTGCCTAAACAGCACCCATCTGCTCTGCCTTCCAGGGGTTCCATGACCTATAGAGCATGTGGGCAAGGTCCAGCAGCTAGAAGAAAGCTTGCATTGACCGCAACTTCCCCCAGAGGGCCACCATGGGGATGAGTTGCTGTGAGAACCATGATAGTAATTCTGCAAAATCCCACATCCTCAGGGGCGATTTGTAACCCCTGATGTGATATCCTCCATGTGATGCCCAGCCAAGCCACCTAAAGCTTGCAAGCTTTAATTCAGTAAGATGTATGTAGACTTATGGCAACACAATTCTCATAGCACTCTGCTTTCAGTTTGGAGGACACGATTTGTAACAGATTCTACCTTCTCAACACACTCTCCAGTCTTCATTTTTCAATCCTATTTTTTTTCTTCATACACTGCATTCTCATCTAAGATCATATTGAAAATGATTTGCCCAGCGTCTATCTCCTACCACTGGAATGTAAGTTCTGTGCTGTGTCTTATTTACACATAGCAGGTGCATGCCAGGAAAAATGATGACTTTGAAATAATTAGGATGTCATTAGACTGTATATGGCTAACTGTATTATAAATATTGGTGAACAGTGGTCTATAGATGGTTTCATACTTAAAACCCTAAATATTATTTATGGCACTTGTCTTCATAATTTCTTAACAGATATATTTTATTTATGTAAAGGGCAGAATGACAGAGAGGGAGAGAGACAAAGAGATTTTTTTAATCTGCTCATTCACTTTCTAAGTTACCACAATGGCTGGGGCTGATCTAGACCAATGCCGGGAACAAGGAAGAACAACTAGGTCTCCTTTGTGGGTGGCAGAGGTTCAAGTACTTGGACCATCTGCTTTCCCAGCAGGGACTTGGATTGGAAGTGGAGCAGCTGGGACTCAAATGCGAAACTCTTTTATAGGATGCCAGCATTGCAGAAAGAAATGTAACCTGCTGTAGCACAATGTTTGCCCCAGTCTGCATACTTAATAAACAAGCAAATAAGAAAAAATCTTGGTGACACAGAAGGCATCCCCTGTCTCTCCCAGTGTGAAGAGCGGAGCTGCACCTCAAAGATGGCGCTTGTTGACCATTGCTTTGTGGCACAAAGGTGGTAAACAGGTTTTGGGAAGTTACTGAGGATTGGGCCGAGTACGCAGGGAAGCTACGTGACCTAAGTCATGATTGGTGTGCTTATCACATGATGTGAGGAACTGTGTATGGATCGGTTTGTGTAATGTAAAAAGGTCTGGGTGAAAAATAGTTAATGAGAAGATTCTCCCAGGCGCGCTTCAAGGCTATGCTAGAGCTAGAGCTATCGCTATCACTTCAAGGCTATTGCTAGCTAGCACTAGGCTGCTTTTGCTTTACTGTAATAAGTCTTACAAGTGCTGTAACTGCTTTCATTTTGACACAACGCTTGAAGTCTTATCCAATAAACCTTTTTAAGAATCTTTACCGCATCGGGGTCTTGCTCACGGGACGAGGGACCCCGATATTTGGTGCCGTGACTCGGATAGAAGATATTTGGTGCTGTGACTTGGATAGAAGATATTTGGTGCCGTAGCTCGGTGGAAGATATTTGGTGCCGTGACTCAGTGGCCCGATATTTGGTGCCGTGACTCAGTGGCCCGATATTTGGTGCCGTGACTCCTTGACTTGAGAGAATTTGCATCATAATAGGTAAGTAAATTTAGATAAGAAGCTGGGCAGCATTCGCCCAGGAAGAAGCTGGGATTAATACCCAGGAAGCCGCAACAGCGGAGGGCCCGTTTAAACTGAGGTCTTGCTTACCTCAGGGAGCCGCTAATAGCAGCGGGGACGTGCACGTCAGGCTCGCCAGGTTTGCAGGTTGGCGACAATCCAGGTTCCTGGTAAAGGGACGAATTAGGCTCCCGGTAAAGGGACAAGTCAGGCTCCCGGTAAAGGGACAAGTCAGGATCCCGGTAAAGGGACGAGTCAGGATCCCGGTAAAGGGACAAGTTAGGCTCCCGGTAAAGGGACAAGTCTGAGTCTGCAATGCTGAGCAATATGAGGAACTTGGCTTTCTTGGCACGTATGCAGAACTTATTACAGAAACTGCTACAAAAGCATGGAACACCGGTAAAGGCGGGGACGGTACTTTCATTTCTGCAAACAGTGCAGCGACATGCCCCTTGGTTCAAGTTTGCCTGGCCACCTGCGCCATCTCCTCGAGGTCCTTTGTTGCCTAGTGCGCCACCTTGGCCACAATCAGGAACCCAGCAGATGGCTGAGGCTTCGCTTTGTTGTGGCAGGTGGGCCTTTGGTCTGGGTATGTTTACCTATGCAGCCCTCTAAAGTTTTAGTTACTTTTCCAGAATTAATGGACCAGGTAATTCTTAAAGCAGTAGAATGAGCTCATGAGCAGTTATGATTGATAATCAGATTTTTCCTGATGCAATTGCTACATCTTCTCCTTAGCCTGCAGAATTGGCTGCTGTTGCTTTAATTTTAAAATTAGTGCCTAACTCTTTGAATATTCTCTCAGACAATCTGACTAGCAAAAAAAAAAACGGCCTCTAAAGCAGTCTAACCAGACCCTGTGAGGCCTTGGAGTAGCTAACTAGCCACAACAAAGTGCCTCTGTTATCTCCTGGGAGAACCATGAAGGTCACAGAGGATTTTTTCAACCTTATGTTTGTGTCATTCCCATGAGTTCCTTTTGCCTCTGCCCATACTGGAGAAAAAGCTCGGGATGTTATTTCCCATTGTCTGCAAGCCTTTGCTGCTTGGGGTGTTCCTCAATGTTATAAGACAGATAATGGACCTGCATATTCAGCCAAAGCTTTTTCTACCTTTTGTACTGAATTTGGCATAAAGCATTCCACAGGCATACCTTACAATCCTACTGGTCAAGCCATGGAAAAGTGTGCCCATTCGGTCATTAAAACATTATTTTAATAAAACAAAAAGGGGGAATGGGGTCCTCCCTATATCCTTCTAGTCCTAAGCATCAGCTGGCTTTGGTGAATGTTTTAACAAAACAAAGGATGGGCCCGCATCCTGTCTTACGACGGACGCGAGGAGTGGTTTGTGTTTTTCCACAGGATTCAGACGGACCAGTGTGGGTGCCGGAACGTTTAAAGCCAGAGCAAGATGAACCTTTAGATGTGGTGAATGCTGACCGGGTCGATATTTCTTCAGATGATAGAGGCTTGGACCCCCGGGTTCTCAATGACTAAGTCTATTATAGCCAAGCATGTTGCCTGGAGTTGGGGATGGGTGAACTCCACCCACAGTTGAACCCAGGACAGCTTCACTTGTGCCGCAAATCAAGTCTGTTACTTTCTCCACATCAATGCCTACTATGATCCCTCATCAACAAACTCTTGGTTGGACCACGTGCTCTATGCAAAACATCTATGCGCTAATACAAAAGGAGAATGCCCAGCGGCTGCTGATGCAAGGATATGCGGACATGTGGCGTGTTATGTTACAAATATCTGAAGATGCTTGGATTGCTAAGACACACTCTCCTGCTAATTGTACCCCAACTTGGTGTTATGGCATGGTAGTGTATTATGTTCCCCAAGTTACCAAAGTGTTGTGTTCCTTTCATGTGTTACCTGTATTAATTGATTCCAATTTTCTGAGGTTTCAAATTGATGGAACCCATATTGATGAACATAATGTTACTTATCAATTGCAAGATTGTGTCCCTACTGATAGAGGTCCAGAATGTAATGGTCTTGTTCGTGCTGTGGAACCTTGTTTACTTACTCATGCTATCAATGTATGTCATTTTACTGTGTTTCCAGTTGCTAATTATTCAGTGCTGTATGAAATCCAATCTCAGCATATTTGTTTAGCGTATGCTAGGCCTGATGATTTAATTCATATGGAATTGCCCTCTCCATTTGTTGGATGCATAGAACACCTTGAGGTTCTTTTTTGGTTTGATGAAATGTTCTTTTTATTCTGGTATTGTTACTCATTTTTAATTGCTACCTTTATTGTGCCTCACGTAAGCAGCTTCAGCAACAACAGATCATGGCTCAAGCTGTGTTTGCTCTCCACAAGCGTGATGCCTCAGGTACCTGGCTTAATATGCTGGACCGGTAGCCAGAGACGGGTAAGTATCTGATACAGCTTTACCGACCTAAGACAGGCACCATGCCTTTAGCCACGTGGTTAGCCCATGACGGGTAAGGAAAGTCTGAATTCAGTACACCTAAGACAGGCACGGTCCCTTATTTTAATAAAACAAAAAGGGGGAGCTGTGGAGAGCGGAGCTGCGCCTCAAAGATGGCGCTTGTTGACCATTGCTTTGTGGCACAAAGGTGGTAAACAGGTTTTGGGAAGTTACTGAGGATTGGGCCGAGTACGCAGGGAAGCTACGTGACCTAAGTCATGATTGGTGTGCTTATCACATGATGTGAGGAACTGTGTATGGATCGGTTTGTGTAATGTAAAAAGGTCTGGGTGAAAAATAGTTAATGAGAAGATTCTCCCAGGCGCGCTTCAAGGCTATGCTAGAGCTAGAGCTATCGCTATCACTTCAAGGCTATTGCTAGCTAGCACTAGGCTGCTTTTGCTTTACTGTAATAAGTCTTACAAGTGCTGTAACTGCTTTCATTTTGACACAACGCTTGAAGTCTTATCCAATAAACCTTTTTAAGAATCTTTACCGCATCGGGGTCTTGCTCGCGGGATGAGGGACCCCGATATCCCAGCTTCAGCAGGGGAAACTTGCTTCTGGAACCTAAATATGCTGAAAGAGTCCATTTGAGAAGTACGAAAGTTGAGATCCAACACAATGAAGACTTACCTAATTCCTATTATTACCAACTTCTTTTGGTTAACATAAATACATCCTTGTGAGCATCTTAACACGATTTTGTAAGACATGGAAGCCTTCAGAAATTACTGTTATGTTTTACAGAAGTAACCTTGAAAAAGAAAATGACTATTTTAATTTGTTGCCTCAATTAGAAATGTAACTGCGGTGGTGGCGGCATTTATTTATTTGGAGACAGGGAGAAAGGGAAGCATCCACTGATTCAGTCTTCAAATTCCTGCAGTAGGTGAGGCTGGGAGCAGACCAGAGTTAAGAATCAGGAACTCAATTCGGGTCCCACCTCCTGTCCCACGAGGGAAGCAGAACCCAACTACTGAGTCTTCATTGGCAGGCAACTGGGGCCCAAAGCTGTTTTTTTCCTCTGTCATCTTTACTTCAGTGAATAGAAAGAACCCCATCCATCTATAGAAATAACTGCTCTTCAGTTGAAGTACCTAGCAACAGATACCAAAGCTGCACATTTTGCATATGACTCCCTCACTCTGTGTGCAATAGCTCACTGAGGTCTACCTCTAGGTATCCTTGAGTCCACTCATTTCTCTCAAATTCCTTGAAGCAGTTGCTGGACACTTATTATTTCTCAAATAGATCGGAGGTGACCACCGTCCCAGGGTGATCACATGAGAGTTTGTGCCAACAAACAGGTCCCCAGTCAACAGCCAGAAGGCACTGTTTTAGGAGGCAAATCTGCTCCTCTCATTCTCCTGGTTGACACCATCTACAATGACTCCACATTGCCCTCCTGATTAAGACCAAGTATTAGCACACTTTAATGAAATCCAAGGTCTGGTGGTGTTCTTGCTCTAAAGACCCTTGAGTCCTTCGAGTGATTTTATTCGCATCAGCTAGAAAGCCATTAGAAATATTGCCCCTTTTTAATGCACAAGCTACTTTTAGTCAACTGTTGTAACATTGTCATGAGGAATAGCCAAGTCTACAATGTCAGAAGGTGGGCAGTGTTCGCTCAAACTTTCCAGAGCAAATTCTCACATTCACACAAAATGGCCCAACAGTTTCATGTGTATCAGTGAGTCTGTGAAAATATAATGTCCAAGCCCTTGGCCCTTAGAAGCCCATAGACTGGTGCTCATATAATCGGAATGTCGATGGGGAGATAAGCAATCACTACTGCCACCCCGCAGCAGGCTGTGCAGGGTGTGTGGGGCTGGGCTCTACTGCTTCCCCATTTTCTTGTCATGATTTCTTCAGCACAAGAACTCCCATTGCTTTGGCCAAGTGAATCTTCAGGCCTGGAATGTGGCACAATGAAGACACAATGAAACCACAATGAAGAACAACAGAGAAGGCAGAGAGACCCAACCTCCAGGTCAGGGAAGAATGCAACATCAAACTTGAACTCTCAATCAACACACCATACTCCTGGTCCCACTCTAGCCAGCCTTAGAACAGCAACTTCTGTTCCTGGTGGACCCTAAATTTATGTTTTTCAAGATTCTCATGTTGGGAGGAGGTGTGAAGTCTTGAAACTAAGTTTCCCTGGATTTCCATAATGGATCATCTACTCGGCTTTTTTTTTTTTCGGTCTTCTTTTGCAGGGTGTGCAGGGAAATAATGACAGCTGAGCAGCTTCTCTTCATGAGGATGATTTTCCATGATTTTGTGTGACTAATCAGTGTGAGCAAAGAATGACATGTTGAGTCACATGTAGTGTATGGTTCCATAACGGAGAGTTATGTTTTGATTTTTCAACTTCCCATTTGAGTCCATCCCTTTGTGTTATGGGAACACAAACATAGCAAGGGTTGCATCTCCTAATTGGGATTTAACTGCTGAAGACAGACTCATGATTAACAGCCGGCAGCTCTTTTTAAAAAACATGTGACAAGGACATGTTCAGGTTGGTGATGCTGAAAAACCCTTCCTATTCAGAAATGGTTGAGTATGAAGTGAAATCCAGTAGGCACCAGGGATCTGCAGACTCTCCCCAAGTGTCACTGGAAGGACCCCTAAGAAGCTCAGTTCCTGTGCTCAGTACTTCAAGCTTGTGTGAGTGACTTTGGGGTAGCAGCACAAGAAGCTTCAAGTAGCATTTCACTTGACTGTATTCTGTGGCCAAGAGAATCTAAGAACCTCTGCCCTGGGGCTTACTGCTACTTCACACAGTAAACTCCTGAGTGTGTACTATCTTCATTGTGAAGGGTAAATGATGGAGGTAGCCTTGGATCAGGGGCCAGCCTGCTGTTAAGAGTACAAAGACATTTATTTGGTCAGCCTGTCAGGTTGCAGTCATAGCTCTGAATCATTGAAAACCATCGATGAAGCTCTTTCTGCGGTGCAACATGGACTTCCGGCATTGGGAGAGCAGGAAAGGCTGAGGAGTTGTGTGAAGTTGAAGAGGCTGAGAAGTCAACTCTCACACTTAGTGCCCAATGCAGACGCTAAAGCAGGATTCTGCAAATACACAGAAGGAAAAAAGATAGAGAGAAAGGAGAAGAAAAAGGAAGCAAACACCAGAATAGTAAGTCTCTTTACCATAATACTGTCAGGGACATCAGAGGTTGTTACTCTAAGGTGAGGGGAAGCTCCGCTTTAGCAGTCATTTATTAGGGTACAAATCCTCTGCTCTCTAGGGTTGCTCTTCCAAATGACTTGGACCCGTGCCCCTCCAGTCTTAGAAACTTGCCTTGCCTCCGGAACTGACTTCTCCCTGTTTCCCTTCCACAGAACCAGAGCTTCACTTCCCTCTGAAAAGCTCTCTCTCTCCTTTGGGTTCTTGGCATAGAATCACTGAGCAAGATGAAGAGCACGTTAGAGGAAATGGGCAAGGTTGGCTCCCCCATCTTCTTTTGGAGCACCAAGTACTGGAGCCCATCTATTTCTGTAACTCCGATGCCCAGCACTGCCTCTAATCACCAGGTGTGCTCAGTAGCATTTGTGAATGACTGATGAATAAAGGAATGAATACAGAGGCTCCTGGCTCCCATGTCAGTTTCTTGGGGAGGTGCAACTTGACAACCAAGAGAGAACCTTCAGGCGTCCCAAGCTCTCTGCCAGTCTGCTACTTGCTCACAGTGACTTGATGTTATTAATTGTTTGCCACTCCCCTTCAAGAGGTGGAATCTTGTGACCTACTTGGACCCCTAAGGATGTGCAAGGAGTGACTACATGAGTTCTGGGACAGAGACCTCAGGAGGATTTGCAGCTTCCACTTAGCCTCTCTTGAGAAGTAGTCCTAACCATGTTCCATAAGACAGTCACTCCAGTCAACAGAGAATGAAGGGGCATGTTGGGGAGAGTCATGGCTTTTTACCAGACCATCAGAGCCAACCATCAGATTTATGGCTGGAATCATCTTGGATATTACAGCCCACCTGAGCAATCAATCAGGCAGTGAGCAAACCAACCACAAACTTGTGAGAATGATAAACTGTTAAGGTTACTAAGTTTTGGGTTGGCTCGCTACCAAGCTATAGGTAACTAAGGCTCCACACACATGGTATTTCAGACATTATCTGGGAGCTCCAAGACTCCATCCATCCCCCTTCACCCTCTCTCTAAGGTGCAGAACCTCTAGTTACTACTCCCCACCTGGTGCTATCCTCCCTACGGGCTAGACTCCAAGTTGGACTATTTTGGGAATCCTGCTTGAGATTCCAGAGAATTCATGTCTTGGAGATCTAACCAACCAAGTATTCTCCCAATTACCTTGTCTATTTACCCTTTCTTCAGCCAGGCATGTCCCTGAATGCCTGACACATATCATAAATGCTTGTACATGCTGGTAATACATAAACAAACAAAGCAGAGCAAAAGCCTTCACCCTGTGGGTCTGGTGTTTTGGTGGGAGAGTGAAGGGCAAAAGCACAATAAATACAAAGCAAGTCAGAGTGTGTGTTAGGATATAGCCTGATAAGTAACTTAGCAGGACTGAGTTTTGAGGGAGTATGTACTAAACTGTGTCGTGGAATGATCAGGGTAGACGTCACCTAAGAAGCAAGCCAAGCAGATCACCACAAAACAAGCCTTCCTTGCAGAGAGCTAGTGCAAATACCCTGTGTTTGCTGTGTGTCTTTGGAGGCCAGTGTGACTGAGGCAGAGAGAATGCATAGACATACAGAAAAAAGAGACCATAGATAACCCCTTCTATCTCCCCTGACCATAAATCCATGCGTACTCGTTGGAAAAGTGTTCCCTGTGTCCCCTAGGGAGATACCTGACCAGCACTACTTTTGCTCTATCGGGCCTATGGCAACAGATCCCCAGAGCCATTTGTGCAGAATGTTCCAGTTAGAAAAGCCTCTGCCATTACTCAAGGCTCCCACCCACCTCCTCCCCCCATTGCCATACTTCATGACCGGAGCTGGGCCAAGGGCATCCCAAGTGACTTGGAGGGAATGAGTATGCAGGAAAACAATGTGCGGAAGCATCCTTGTTCTGTGGAAATATGTAATGTGCTCCTTCACACAGATACAAAAAAAAAAATATATCCCATAACTCTGCATGTGTCTCACATCTGTAAGCTCCAAGCAAATAGGTGCTATGTCAGGAATGTGCTGTTGTTGTCAGAAGGAAGGAACACACAGGGCTCTGCAAAGTTGGCATGTGTTCAAGTTTCACATGCTGTTATAAAGAGGTAGAAACTTGGGGCACAGAGGTTGCTGTTCAGGAGAGAATAAGCATTGGCAGAGTTAAGTTCTCTTTAATGACAGCTCCCAGGCCCAACCTTCAGTCACTGGCACAGTTGATCTCTGTCGCCACCTGCAGTCCAAAGATTACACTGCCTCTGAAATGGCTGCTGGGAATCCTACTCCTGGATTGCTTAGAATTTGTACCTTTTCAGTGCAGGTTGGCATTTGCTCTGTGGATAGACTGTTTTGGTGAAATCATAATAAGTCCCTTAAGTGACATAAACTATAACTAGAAATATATAAATACAACCCAAACGTCAGTGCTCCAGACTCAAGACATTAACCCAAGCTGATGTTCATTAATCTGTTTTGGCATGTCATTCGTGGAGTGCCTATACATTTTACAAATATGCAGGGAAACAACGCTCCCTCGGAATCAAACGGAGCCTCCACCTTCAGTCTGCTGTGGACACGCACATGTACTCACGTGCACACAGAGCACATGGGGATCCATGCACACAAACACATGCACACTGTCCAACCCCATCAGTACCCTCCTCCCCCAACACATAGACATGAGCACACAGCCACCCTGCCCACCACCAGCTGCCTGACAGTGCCTAACTGAACTGGGGCCATACTGTGTGTTCCAACTCCCTGTTTACGCTGACTCTGCACCTACTAGTCCACTCCAAAGTATGGGTTATGGACAAGGCTTCCAGTATGCTTCTCCCAGTCACTGACATCATAACAGCTCTTGTGACTCCAGCCAGTGTCCAAGGAAGGAGAAGGTAGATAGGGGCTGAGTCTGGAGGTGTGGGAGAAGAAAGTGCTTGGCTTCCCTACACTGTGCCTACAGGGGAGCTGCTACTTCCTGCTTTGCAATCCCCAGAGCCAGAAGTTCCATCACTGCTTCACCACAGAGTCCTGCAGAATTGGAATCCAAGCTGCCTGAGTGCTGTCTGTATGCCAACAGGTGTCCCTGGGCTGTGCAAGAAGTCACTACACATTAGCACAGGTATGGGTCTCCCCTTTACACACGGTATCTCAAGAGCAAGGAGCATATCCTCCAAGTCTTCGTCTCCTTCGTCCTCCCAGTGCTCATCCAGAACTGCCATAAACTAGATGTGAGCTGCTTTCACATACGTAGATGATGCTGTCCAGCTTGGTGCAGATCCTGGTGTACCTGGCTCTATGCAGCAGGTTCACAGGAGAAGAATCAGCAAAAGTGAGTTGCCATCTGATAAAGTAATTTACTAGGAGGTGATTAGGCTGCAATGGTATTTGGGTCTTGGATTCAAAGTAGCTTTAAAAAGCTACAGAGAAAGAAAGGAGAGTCAGACAGATCTTGCATCTGCTGGTTACTACCTAAATGGCCAGGAACCTAGAAACCTATCCAGGCCTCCCACAAAGGTGGCAGGGGTACAAGTAGTTTGGGGCATCTTCTGCTGCTTTTCTAGGTTCTAACTGGAAGTCTAATTCTAGTCTAATTGGAAGCAGGATAGCCAGGACTTGATCAGGTATTCATATGGAATGTTAGCATCACAGACCATAGCTTAAATCACTATACCAAAACACAGGTCTCTGGGATAGTGAATCCAAGCCCAATTCAGAATGAATGATCATTCATATCCTAAAAGAATAAAGCTTAACTTTAGCCCATCAAAAACCACCCCACAGTCTCTAACTAGAATCTTTCCACTTCAGCTAATCATTTATTTTCTTTGCGGGTGGTGTGTGGTACAGAGGTTAAGTTGCTGCTTGGGTTGCTGGCATCTAACATTGTGGGGGACCACTTGGTTCCAGTCCACTTCCAGTCTAGCTTCCTGCTGATTCACATCCTGGGAGCAGCAGATGATGGGATCTTGACTTCTTGAATCCCTGTCACCCAGCTAGGAGATCCAGGCAGAATGCCAAATCCCTGGCTCCTGCCTGGCCCAACCTTGGATATAGCAGGCTGTTGGTGAGTGAACTAATGTGGATGGAATGTTTCTGTCTCTTTACCTTTCAAATAAAATGGCACTAAGTGTTTATTTAAAAAAAAAAAAGGTATTTTCTTTGTATTGTTTCCTAGGCATCCTCCAGAAGTCTCCCTCACATCCTTCTCTCCCTGCCCAGTGGAGCTCTGAATTGTTGATGAGCTCATGACTCACAGCCTGATCAAAGACATCCTCTACAACTTCAGCAGGCCTAAGTTTATCTTGGAGCAAGTGAGCCAAGGAGATAGCCTGCCACAGTGACAAAGCATGGGTCAGACGGAGAGTCCAACTAGAGCACTGAAGCTGACCCCAGGGCAGGTTAGAAGAGAAGGCAAGGGAGAAAAAGAGGAGGAAGAGGGAAGGAGTAGGAGGAAGATGCTTGATGAGCCAAAGCCTTAGCAGCTTTGAAGTCAGGCCAACATTGATTTCAGGGGTGCAGGCTTCAAATCCCCCGCCCTGCTTGACTGCACTCCTCAGGGTGATTCCTCTGGATGAAATCTAAACTCCCTCACAAGGCATCCGGACCCCACCCTTTCCCCCATCTGTATGCACATGAGCTGTGCAGCCACAGGCCCTGGGTGCCAGCCTCACTGATGAGTCACCACACCCCAGCACACCTTCCCAGGGGGTGCTTCCTCATTGCAATGCCCATCTCTGTGTTCGCCACCTGGAAAACTCCTCCAAGGCCCAGATTCAATGTGCTTTCCTTGCTGAATCCTTGCCAGGTTCATCCCTGCCTGCTGCACCACCATGCTGCCACACATCTGGTCCACTTGCTATCCCAGCCCTCCTCATGTGATGTGGTGAACTTCCTGCTAGTTGAGGATTCTGTACTAATTCATTGCCTCCCTATGCCTCAGCAGTGTTCTGGCCAGCACCGATGCAAAGGCAGAATCTGCCTCCAAAAGCACAGAGCACACATTATCATGTCAGGTGACAAGGCGACTTAGGGTCACAGGCAGGCTGGGGAAGGACAGCTTGGGAAAGAACCTAAATGTGGCAGAGCTGTGAAGCGTCAAGTCTTTCTCAGCCAAGTTTTCCCATACTTTCCCATCCACACTGAAATACATTGAAGTCCTTGCTTTACCTTCAGGGTTCTCCAGGACTCCTGGGTGCTGATCTTGCTCGGTTCCTCCCCTCCTTTGCCTCCAAGCACCCAGCCACCCCTGCTCCCCTCATGACTGTCTGCTCTCACCTGAATATACCAGCACCTTTCTATCTCAGGATGGATGTATTACCTGTTCCTCTGCCTGGAGCATTCCAAATCCCAGTTCCTGCCAGTCCTTCGTCTTCAGTGTCACCTCCTCAATAAAACTTCTACAATGGGAGCTCCCACAAAGAGAGCTCCTGCCACCACCCTGCCCCATGTTCCCACTGAACACCACTGCTCTCTGCTTTGATCATGTAAATTGTCTTTTTTTTTTTTTTTTCTTGTTTAGTGTTTCTCATACCCAACTCCAAGGAAGGAAGTCTGGTTTTGTTCACCGGACTATCTCCATTTCCTGCAGGGAAATAAAAATCTGTAGAATGCCTTGGGTCATGGTAAGATACACTGGGTCTGATCTTGAACTCCAACAGTTACAGTTTAGGCAATTTCACTTCTCTTGACTCCCTCTCCTCATCAGTACAGTGGAGGTAACAGTTGCCTGGTATAGTCATTTGGAGGATAGACATTGATCTCAGGTTCTGCCCACAATAAAAACTCAGAATGTGTTGGGTGTGTGCTGAGTGGATATACATGAGCAGAGCAGTACCAGCAGCTAGTCCTGTCTCTGGGTTCCAATTCCATGGCTTGAGCCTGATCACAGATTCCCTAGGAAATGGAGAATGATTGAGGCTCTGAAAATGAGTCCCAGTCCCCACGGCATGCCCTCAGCCAAGTTCATGTTGACATTCTCACATGGAACAGGTTGCCTCTACTGGCAGATTCCACCATGACCTTCAGCTCTGCATGTCCCAGAGGAGCAGTGGGAAGCTTTCCAAGCAGAACACTAATGCAGCTTATCCCTTACACTGACCAGTGCACACAGGGCCGACTGAGGTCCTGGAGTAATGACCTAACACTGCTGTAAAAAACAAACAAACAAACAAACCACTAACACAGTGACTTCAAACAGCACAGGTTTATTAGTTTGCCATCCTGGAGGATCTATCCCATTGCCTTTTTCAGAAACCACCTGCACCTCCTGGCCCTGGCTCATCTCTCCACCAGCAGCGTTAGCAGCAGAGCATCTTCCAACCTCTCTCTCACCCCACCCTCCTTCCTCACTGTCACCATGGGTCTCACCTGGAGAACCTAGGATCTTTAATCACATTTGCCAAGTCCTATTTGCTGTGTTCAAGAACACATGCTTAGGTTCTGGGGATTAAGATGTGACATCTTTGGGGAAGCACCATCATTCTTCCTCCCACAGATTCCAAGTGGAATGAGCTAGTTTGGAAGCAGCAGACTCCCTGTCGTCCTACCGACTCTGCTCAAAGTAGAACTCAGTGCGTCCTGAATGCTCACTTTCCTTGCTGAGCCCTACTGGTTGCTGGGGCTCAGCCGGGCCACAGAGGAACCAGCCAGGCCAGGCAGCAGCCTCGAGCCTGAAGGCAGAGCCCAAGCTGCTCTGGAAGAAGGTGAAGCGTGCGGCCTCTTCGCCACCCTTGTACAGGTCCTCAATGTTCACATCCTGCAGAGTGAACAATGGAACTAAGGAAGACTATAGCCAGGAGGCCGGGGGGCGGGGTAGTTGGTGGGAGAGAGGGGCTTGGGAGCGCATAGTCAAAGAACGATACCAGAGAGGTGCTTTTCCCAGGGAGCTGCTTTCTGCAGACCCAGGGACAAGGGTCTTGGGATCCGTAGGGAGCTGTCTGGGAACCCACAGATGGGTGTACAGGTGCCAAAGCATCCTAGGGCTCAGGCCAGGTGTGCAGTATCCCCTCCGTCCTGGATGAGGAGGAGTGTCTTACCTCCAGCTGCAGCGAAGGTCCGGCTTCTGTTTCTACACATGCCAAGCAGCGACTCCCTCCCTGGGTCCCCAGGAAGATGGGGACCTTGGTGCGGTCTAGGCCTCGGTTGGGAAGTATGCAGATCTTCTCTGGGATGAGAGGAGAGAAGAGAGCCAGGAGATGAACGCATGGCACCTCACAGGTCTCACTGAACAGAGAAACTAGACCTGGTATCCTCAGTGCAGGCTGCAGGGCAAGCCTGGACTCCGTTGGGGCCATGTCCACTAACTGGAAGAGGGCACAGCTGCTTGTCACTGCATGCAGCCTCTGCACTGGCCCTCTGGCTGTGGGAGGGAAGGCAAGAAGGCAGCCCAATGGCAGATGCAGAGGGGGATCTGTTGGCAGCTCACCTGCAGTGCAGCTGTCTGCATCAGGATCTCCCACCAGGAGCTGGCCATCTCTTGTGTACAGAACCTTCTGGTCTGTGTCTTTGATTCTGGAACAGGACAGCACAGGTCATGGTTCTGCCCTCCCACCCCCATCCAGCCTGTCAGTTTTCAGGCAAGGGAGAGCCTCTGGGCCCCATCTCTTCAGAGGCAGCAGTTTCTACCTTCATCACTGGGGGAAACTGTCAGAATGAGGGAACCAATGAAGCAGTCAACTAGAACAAAAGGATTCTAATCTGGAATAAGGCAAAATGCAGACCGGAGTGGAGACCAGGCTGGGAATTACTGCTGCCGGAGTCACCATCACTGTCCCCCAGCTTTAGAATTGTGTCTGCCCCTTCCAAAAGGATGTGGAGCCTGATTTGGGCTCAGCTTTTTGGCCACTGTGACCCATGGGGGAAGCCGTCTAACTGCCTTCAATCTCACTTCCAAGATCTATAGAATGGTGTTAGTGATGTCTCCTGGTGGCTTTCTAATGGCAGCTGGCATTGGGGGGAATCTCGGGACGCAGGGCTCTTGTCATTGTGATGAGAGGAAGCTTCACCCTGGGACTCCTGAGATTTCTGAGGTGAGCCGTGTGGCTCTGACCCAGCATCATTTCCCTTCTGTACAGATCCCCAGACCCCTGCCTGGGATAGTGGTAGAGACACAGCAGGACTTACATGTAGTATCTTGCCATGGGCAGGGAGCACATAGTGGCAGGACGTCTGGTGGTACCTGAAGGGAGGAAAGATGGTTAGAGGATGAGGGTAGGTGGACATGGGGACAGACATTTGGGAGTGAATCCAGTTCCACTTTGCAGCCTACCGCACACTCCAATCCTCCTACCCATGAGAAGGTGAACGTCCCCAAGGCCAGAGCAGAGGCAGAGCAGCACTACTGAGGGGAGTCTCTAGTTTTAGTGGGAGCAGGCAGGGTCTCCTGCAGCCCTCCTGATGTATCTGAAATGGTTTGGCATGCACTACTACAGAGAGCCTGTCAACACACCCTTGTGCTGATCCACCAGAGAAGTAGGGATCCTGAGGCTCTTCTCCTTTTCTGCCTCACACATCTCATCTGGAAGCTTTCCTTTTCTTATTGGATGGCGGCCCGTATCCCTCATTTCCTCCTGTTGGTTCTCCACAGCCACAGTCTGGCTATCGGAGAAACCTAAATTTATCAGTCCAGCACGAAACACCACTGCCTAATAGCCCTAGGCTTTCTCCATGTTCTTTTATACATTGCACCTGTCCTATTCTCTCCTCATGTTCCTACACATTAGTTAGCTATGTGAGATCTGCTCTTTCCAAAACCATCTTCCATGGAGCCAACCCTAAAGATTATTGTTTCTTTGAATATTTGGTCACTGTCTCCTGGAAACCTTGATTTGGCTGGTTCCTTCCTCTCTTCTCCTTCTGTTCTTTTTAGGCCCACTGCAGATTACTCTTCCTTCTGGGGGTTGTCCCTAAGATTGAGGTTTATAAAACAAAGTCCTAAGCACTTCAATCTCATATCCCATAGGGTTGCAATCCACGAATCTCTCTAGTTGCAATCATCATCTTTAGCTAATGCCTTCCAAATCCAGACTGAACTTCCTGCTTTGTCTCCAGCAGTCTGCAAGACATCCCTCTTAGTACATTCTGCCAATGCACAGTGTAATGTATCTGAGGTTGAGTGAGTTATCTTCTCCTCCCAACCCAAGGATCTCTCCCAATTTCATTTCAGTCCTTGCTAGAACAGTCCTCTCAGTAGCAAAATTCAAAACTTAAGGAACATCACAGATAACCTCTCTTGCATCTCCTAGTTTTATGTCTAAGTTATCAATCTCTCCCAGTAGATTATCCCTTTAAAATAGAAATCTGTGTTCTTTATTGACAAAACAACTGTATAGTATGCATTCTTGGCTTTTCTGCCTTCCATACAACCCAACTTAGGTATGCAGGCTTACATTCTCAGCGATTCTTTCACTGTGTCCTTGCCCAGCTCTGGGATCTATAATGGCCACCCATTTTGCAATAATCTGGCCCTGATTTACCTGTATGATAGCATCTCAATTGGACACCACACCACCTCTGCAAGCAATACAGCATCTTACACTCTGTAGACAGACTCAGTTGCTTCTGATTTTTCCCCAGAAGCCATCCATCCTCATTGCCTTCCATTCATATTTTTCAGCATTAAGATCACTAGACATCCTATCAGTATATATGGATTCAGCATCTAGTTCTGTCAAGTTAATTATCAACTCAGGCATTCAGGGTCATGCCACTTAACCTCCAATGTCCAGATTCAACACCTATAAATCAACATGATTAGATTATGTGGTTATTAAGGTTCTTTCTAGGTCAGACCATCCATGAGTCTATGACTCAGTGTTTAATAGATCTTACCCTGACTATTGCAATGCTACTTCAACTCCTACTAAATGTTGTTATATTGTGTATTATTACATATTGAAGCACTTTCCTCTTGTAGAAATCAGCAAAGCTTTGAAGTCATGAGGCACAGCTCATAGTTCACTTGAAGCTCCTTGCAATCACCTTGTCTGACATACATTGGAACCTATGAGAAGGACGTGGAAGCACATGGCAGACTTTGAGTGTCAAGGCTGGGTTCCAGACACAGCTCTGCAGCCATTTGTCTTCTAGCTCTATCCCTAGAACTTCAACTTATCCTCACTGGAGTGAGAAGATGGGTGTGAACTGTAGCTTTCCAAATTATTTTAACTTTCACAATGAAATTTTATACAGAACCTAATGAATGTTTAATGGATAAAGGGGACCTGCTTGTGCCAAAGCAAGGGGTGATGGAGACACCCTAGTATCTACTTTGCCTACTGAAGCGGGCAAGGAGGACATCTCTAAGGAATTCTCAAGCTTCTCTAAATACTGAATGCATATGACCAGCCTAGACAATTTCTTCCGACATTACTTTCTACAATCTATGCTATGGTTGGGTGTGATTTGTCCTCCTGAAGGTTCATGTGCCGAATTCTTGGGCTCCAGGGTGTCAGTGTTGAGGAGGTCGGACCTAGTGGGAGGTGGTGAGGTCACTAGGGTGCTGCTCTTGGAAAGGTTTAGTACAGTCCTTGCAGGACCTGGTTACTTTCCAGGTGTGTTGTTATAAAAGGACTCGCTTCCTCTCTTGCTAAATGACCTCACCTTCTTGTACACACTCTCACCCTGACATCATCCACCAGGTTGGGATGTAGCTCAGAGTGCCCTCATCAGAGGCTGTGCACAACAATCACCCAATCTCAGATTTACAGCTACCAGGACAGTGAGATAGATGAAACTCCACATTCCTTTCTATATTACCCAGCCTCCTGTATTGTTCATAGTAACAGAAAATAGACTACTAATATATCTGCAGTTCTAAATATTTAACAATCTTGACTTAACTTCTCTTCAAATTCTTCTTTATATGCTGCCAGATATATTTAACATGTCATGCTCTGTGGTGAGGATATCTTGTTACCTAGAGAGTTTGCTTGCCAAGAGGAATGTATGGGGGTTACACATCAGAAATCAGACAGAAGGGAGACAGAAGGAGAGATGAGACTGACCTGCTGATCCTGGATACCGGAACCTTGATGCCTGGAACCTCCGACTGACTTCTGCCAGGCACTTGCACTGTGTTTATACCATCTGCTCAGGGTGGATCAGGTCAGCAGCAATCTCTGCGATTGGCTCTTATAAGGGGAGGAAGAAGAGCCTCTGGGCTCTGCATTTCACAATGTCTTGAGCACAGTAGAGATAATAAAAAGGTGGGGACATTAATGAGTGTTTGTTGAAGGGGGAGAGAGTCAGCCATAATGCCTTGGTAGAGGCTAGGCACTGGGCAAATTGTTCTGTAGTTACTGTCATTGACTGTATTATTAGTAGTTTAGCAGCCAAATAAACAGTGTGGAGGTCAGACGTCTTAGGTGCCCATAGGCTCCATCCTTGTCTTGTAGAGGTGGTGGACGCAAAAGAGACTATGTCTGAAAGCTCCAAAGACACACAAACCTCTGGTGCCTGGAGTTAGGTACAGTCAGACAGCCAGAGTGAGAGCACAGGCTGACAGCATCATAAGTGTGATTCTATTGGAAAAATGGGAGCGGACTCTATGCTTTTCAATAGGTTCCATGTGACAGCGCATGTTTTTAACCAGCTGCAGAAGACATTGATCTTAGATTCAATGGCCTTAGATGGGTAAGGATAATATTCCCTGGGCTACTAAGGAATATGACAGTGTAAGCAAGACAGCGATAAAACATACTCAAGCTTCTAATTGACATTAATTAACTCACTCTGGTATTCACTCATCCACCCATCTGTCTACCTACCTGTCTGTCTGTCTACCCATTTGTCCCTCCATTCATCCATCCCAAGGGACACAAAAACCTTAGGCATATGGTTGCATACAGACCAATAATCCTATTGTAATTGTCCCTCTTGAACTCTTTGCAAAATCCCATGGAGGGCTTGGTGAAGAAGTAGAATGGGTCATGGCAAGACTGAGGTACTTACAGGATGAGAAACAAGACAAAATGGGGTTATATTATTGCGTTCTCAGTCCCTCTCTCCAATGTGGGAAGGGTCAAAGCATGGTGTATTCTATCAGGTAATCAGTGAGTGTTTACCAAGCCTTTATACTGCCATGTGGCAAAGACATACAATACACAGTCCCTGTTGTTAAGTAGCTTTACAGCCTGGCTGGGGAAGCTAAACCCTTGAAAAGATAATTAAAAAGACTAGACTTTCTAAGCTGTGGACCAAAAGCATGTTGGAGATAAAAGTAGTAGAAAAACTCTGGTTACCAAAAGATTCTAAAATTTGAAATGGCCTGAGACATGGCATCATACTCTCCTTGCAAATGTGACAACTTATGCTATGGAATCCTGAAGAAGTAGATTAGCTAGGCTCTTCCACAACACTTGCAGGATTAGAGACCACATAATCTCTTGAATAAGCAATGAATTGTGCTTTTGCTATTTATGTGGTTGAAATTTGGGACTCATGGTGTTCACATTGTGGTGCAGTAGGTTGAGCTGCTGCCTGCAACATTAGCATCCTATGTGGACACTAATTTGAGCCCCTGCTGCACCACCTTAGATCTGGCACCCCACTAATGCATAAGGAAAAGCAACAGAAGATGCATCCATCCACCCGTGTAGGATATGCAGATGGCATTATAGACTCCTGGCTTCTGTGTGGCCCAGCCTCCCTTGTTGCAACCATTTGGAAAGTGATCCAATGGATGGAAGATTCTCTTTCTTTGCCTTTCAAATTAATTAACAAATCAATAAACAAATAAATAAACCTTTTAAAACATTGGACTCATGTGGGAGGAAGCAGCCTTTATATAATTTCAACCATCATATTCTGTTTGTGCTTGCTGGAATTACAGAGAAGTATATTCTACTCAGCACATCTTTGACTTCTCAAAGGGCGCCCCTTGCATGTTGATTCTTTGGGTTAAAGACCCTTAGTACTTGGCTTCTTCCCTTCAGATTTTGCCTATTCCTTAGTGCCTACAACTGGCATGAGCCTTACAAAACAGATAACAAACCTCTATAATATAGGCCCAGGCCAGTGGTTTATACCAAAACTTCAGCAATCTAAAGCTGTAGGGTGCCAGCCCATACAGTCTAAAGGTACTTCTTCATGTTCCCCATTTACTATCTAAGTTTAATTTCTAACTAGCATTTAAGGAATTCAATGTGAGTTATAGTAGCTTTAATTTTAAGAACATGATATTACTTATCTCCTTCCCTCCCATCTTTCTTCCTTCTCCGTTTTTCTTTTTTCTTAACTTTTGAGATAACATTTTTTAGATTTACATTACAATAAACTGCTTAATACTTCCCGCTTACAATTGACTCACAAGTGTTAACTCATCCTAGTTAATGCTATTGTTTTGTCATCCCACATTGATGCAACTACTCAAGCTGGAAAAACTTCCAAAAATGAGATGAAATTTGAACTGCACTCTTACAAATTTCATTGGTAGAGGAAAGGGAGACAATGTCCCAGGGTGGAGAAATAGTTTGCACATTTTATACTTACTATGGCTCCATTCCTTGCCAGCTATTATGCCAGCCCTAGCCTTGAGGTTATTCTAGGGGTCACATACTTCCCCAGCCCAAGTGCTGCAACCTGCTACCTTACAGTGGCACAAACAGAGCAGATAATTAAGGACTTCATTTCAACAAAGCCTTCTCAAGGGGATGTGTCATGTTAACAGGGTATTGAAATATGAAAGATTTCTCTGTACAGAAAGGATAGGGAAAGAAACATGAGACTGTATCTCAGCATACAAACAAAGAATGTGGCCTGGGTCTGCAGAAATACAGCATGGTACCTGGAGCCCATATTCCCAACAAACTCAAGAGGACGCCCATTGCCCAAGGACTTCAGCACCAGCATCTGGGCATGTGCTACTGAAGCCCATTGAGAAAGCTCCTTCTATCCTGGCCACCTCCATGCTAACCCTTCAGCCGACACTGAGCCTGTTAGACTGGTTCAACCAGGGAAGCACAGGTATGGGTCTCTCCTCTGCCTGCTCGCTTGTCCCTCAAGGTTTAGACAGACATACTAGGAAGAGTTCCTGGTACAAAGATAGAGAGGATTTGAGTGCTGTACAAGCAGACAATTCAACACAATTAGTATGATTTGCTTTTTTAAAAATGTATTCTGGGTGATCAGTGCCATGACATAGTAGCTTGCACTGCCAGTATCCTAAATGGTCTCTGGTTCAAGTTCTGGCTGCTCCACCTCTCCAATCTGACTTCCTGCTAATGGCTTAGGAAGGCAACAAAGGATGCCCTGAGTCTTTGGGCCCCTGAGCCCAAGTGGCAGACTCAGGAGAAGCTCCTGGCTGAACTCTGGTCATTGCAGCCATTTGAGGAGTGAGCCAGCAGATGGAGATTCTCTCTGTCTCTCTCTCTCTCTTTTTTCTCTCTGTAAATCTGCCTTTCAGATAAAAAAGGAAAAAGAAAAAAACAACAGAACATTTGGGTCCACAAAATGGCTGTTGCTTATTTTGAGAATGGAAAAATACTGGGGATAATTACAATGATAGTAAATAAATGCATTTCCTTTCCTTTTTCTTGGGTGTTAATTATCTATTACTTCATAACAGGTTACTCCAGAACTTTGCAGCTTGAAGCAACAACCATCGCTTCTCTCACAGTCTAGCAGGCAGGAATCTGGGGCAGCTGAGTCCACAGTTCTCTCTGCCACAGCCCCTCATTAGGCTGCCGTCAGGGCTGCCGACTGGGTGCTGGCACCTTGAAGGCTGACATGGCTGGAGGATGAATTTCCCAACCCTGCAAGCTCACCCATGGGGCTTCCAGTAGGGGGCTCACTTTGTGTTACAGAGTCTCACTACAGGGTTCTTTCCAACTTGACAGCTAGCTTTCAAGAGGAAAGAAGGGAGCAAGGGAGCCAGGGAATGAGGGGAGGGGGGATGAAAGGAGAGAGAGGGAAAGGAAAGAGGCATGAAACCAGTGTCTTGTAACTCAACCTTGTATGTGGTGGATCATCACTTCTGCCATATTCCCTGGGTCACGGAGATGACTGGTACAGTGTGGGCAGGATTTCCTACAGGGAGTGAGCACCTGGAGAGAGGGGTCAGCCACAGCCAACCTCCCTTCCCAGGACTTCTGAGCCAATCACCACAGACGTGATGGCTTTACCATAACAGAAATTTATTCTCTCACAATTCAGGAGACCACGAGTCCAAAATCCAAGGTCGAGCTGGCCATGCCCTCTGAAGACCCCAAGGGAAAGAGCCTCCCTTCTCTTCTCCCTGGCTTCTGGTAGCTGCCCCAATCCTTCATACTGCTCAACTTGTGGCAGCACCACTACCATCTCTGCCTCTGTTGTCACATCTTTTCCTCTCTCTGTGTGTCTCCTCTTCTTCCAAGCACATCTGTCATCTTAGGTTTAGGTCCACTCTACTCCTGTGTGACGCGGGCTTAATGAATTGCAGCTCCAATGATCATGTTCCTAAATAAGGCCACAGCATGAAGTTCTGAGAGGAATGTGAAGAGGGAGGCATAATTCATGCAGCATAGCAATCCTCTTGCTGGCTGGACTCCAAATCTTGGAAGTTGAGAGGTTGTGACCATTCAAAGGCTAAAGCATAGGACTTTGATTTCTTATAAATTCTTTACCCAAGAGAGTCCATTCATACACGCCCGCCACTTGCTTCTCCTTGGGGGTTTTATGGGAGATCTCTTTCCTGCTCCCAGCTCTTGCTGCCAGAACAGTAGAACTCAATTTCATTTGCATCTCATTTCGGGAAAGTAGCAGCTTAAAGATGACTAAGCAATGAGGTGAACTCTGATTGCTGGATTAATGACATTTCTTGTCATTATATAAGGGCTCCCTCCTTGTTGTACCAAAATAAGGAAATATGAATAAATAAGAACAAGAGAAATGTCACCTATCTTGCCACCATCCTGATATTGCCACAACTGACATAAATCTTCCAGATTTTTTCAATCAGAAATGCACAGCATTTTTAAATATTAAAATGAGGTTATAAGATGCATTATGTTATAACTCATCTCACTGTGTCACAAGCATTTGCCCATGAGCACAGGAATTAGCATCTGTCCATCGTCTGCCTTCTAAGTTGCAGAATTTACCTGGACACCACTGCCCTTTCTTGCCTATCGTTAGAAGATGATGGAAAAGGCAGCAGGTGCTGGCAGGATGAATGGGAAGGTGGACAGGCTGTGGACCCTGCTTCAGTAACCCCATGACTTCCTCTCTCTGTGTGGTGTCAAACAGCAGAGCTGTATATGGTGAGTAGGAAGCCCTGTGAGACTCAAGTGGGGATCAAGGGAATTGGGCCTGTTGCTGTTGAGCATAAAGACCCTTCCACATCAGTAGCACCACTCAACAGACAAGAAAACTGTACAGAGCCCCAAATCTTGGAAGAACTTGCCCACACATTCAGGATCAGGAAATGAGAGCAAGGCTAGGAAGTCAGAGATGGGGGGCCTGAGCCCAGAGAGGGGTCTCACTCATCATTTCTCTCCTCCAGCCCCACTCCTGTTCCAGCTGGCCCTGCCCAGGGAGTTCTGGGCAGAGGTGGGGTTATGGAAGGAGGGTTATCCTAGTCACACTGCTGGAAGTAGAAGTCCATGATGGGGGCATCCCCGGCGGCATTATCAGGGATCTGGGTGAGCCTGACAGGCTGGTCTGCTTCAGGCACAGTGCAGAGGAACCAGCCTGGAAAAGCAGCTGACTCAAAGCTGGAGGTAAGCCCCATGTCCCTCCGGTAGAAGGTGAAGCTCTTGGACTCCTTGGCATCAAGGTAGAGTTCCATGATGTTCACAGGCTGCAGGAAGAGAGGCAGGGTGAGTGAGAGGCAGGAGCAGGGAGTAACAGGAGCAGTCACAATTGCAATCCACAGAGCCCTCCCAGGCTGTCCTGACCAGCCCCAGAGCACAGGGCACCCAGCTTTGGTGGGCAGGGATGCCACAGTAGGATTCACCCACCTCTAGTTTCAGAGTCGGCTCCTCCTCCATCTCACAGGACAGACACTTGCTTCCTCCTTGGACACCGAGGATGACTGGGGAGAGTCGGGCATCCAGTGACCGATTGGGGACAACACTAATTTCTTCTCCTAGAGAAAGGAGGCAAAGGAACTTGACTGCACTTCTGTTTGCTTTGCCTTCCCAACCTCCTGGCCGCTAAGGGGCAGGATCGAGGTCAGACCTTCTGGTCATAAGCTGGAGATAAGGTGGCCTCTGAACAGCTGCTGCATGCTAGGAAGGCTGGTTTCCCGCCTGCTGGCCCAGAGAGGACATTGAGGCACAGAATCACATTGGCCCACTCCCAGTCTGGCTCAGGGACAAGTCTTCAAGTCTTCTCTAAATTCCAAAGTAGATTTCAGAACCCTTGGCATTTAGGCCTTATTCCCGAGACTTCCTTCTCTTGATGAACTTTCTACTGGGGTTGCTGGACAACTTTATATATCCATTGTGAGATTCCTCACAGCATAAGAAGTTCTCATTACAGGACTAGGTTTGTGACATAGTAGACTAAGCCTATGCCCACATCACTGACATCCCATAGGGGTGCCAGTTCCAGTCCTGGATTCTCTACTTCCCATCCAGTTCCCTGTTTATGGCCTGGGAGAGCAGCAGAGGATGGCCCAAGTGCTTGAGCATCCACGTGGGACACTGGGAAGAAACTCCAGGCTTTGGATCAGCTCAGTTCTGGCCATTGCAGCCATTGGGGAGTGAGCCAGTGGATGAAAGATCTCTCTGTCTCCTTGTGTAAACTCTACTTTTTTAACCAAAAATTAAAATAAACCTTTTTAAAGTCTCATTTGTTTCTGCTCAGTCCCTCTCACCCCCATACTCACACGCATACATGCATGTATGTACACATTACAAGCATATACATGTACTCACAGATAACTGCACATATACACACAACCACAACCTACACACATACACATGTATGCATGTCCACACACATACATATAGCATGCCAGTGTATCTGCCTGTGCTTACCCAGGCACACACATACACCCTTGCAGCTTTGCACATATTCACTCAATAGCCATAACCTACTCATGCATATATTCTCCTGCACACACATACATGTACTTGGATGCTTGACATAAGTTTACCCCAGATGGACAAGAGTGTATTGTTACCGAGTTTTCATAGTGTGTGTGTGGCAGAGGTGGGTAGGGAAGAGAACAGATGGTGCCACCACTCTGTGCCAGTGAGAATCCTCAGCAAGGGCCCCAGGTGGAGAGACAGAAGCCCAGCCCCACCCCATGGGCAGTAGACAGATGGAGAGCCTACTTTAGCTCTTTCTTCAACCCTGAGTCCCCAGGGAAATGGAACATCTGGTCCAAGTCTAACTGGTGAAGGACCAGCAAGTCACTCTTTCTGGAAAGGGTCCCACCCGTGCATAGAAGTTTCGAGGGTTCTCGGGGCTGGGGTCCTCCATCTGCTGGCAGCCTGCTCTACGCTGCTCTGTCCACTGTGCTTGGCCTGGATGCACTGCCCAGTTGCTCCAAGGCCTCCCCAGAGTGTAGAGAGACCTGAGCAAGCCAAGGTGCTTTGTCACCAACCTTTGATGACCTTCCCTGCATGCAGTCCTCCAGCCAGAAGTTGGTTGTTATGCAGATAAAGCACCTTCAAGGCGGAATCCTTCATTCTGAAACCATAGGAAGAGAATGGACTGTGAGAGGAGTGGTGGGTGCTCCAGGAGGCTGCTCCAATCTCAGACCTTTACTCTTCCTTTTTTCCTGGATGTCATAGCTCAGTCCTGTCTCCTAGACTGTCTGCCACCTCCCTGTAGGATGACCCCACAGCTTCCTCTCAGAGTCTGGGGTTTGCTCATTATTTTCAACTCTAATCAATCTCTTCCATGTGCTGTGCTGGAAAGATGCTGAACTGGGCATTGGAGCCTGGGTTCTCATCTTTGCTGTGCTGCCACTGCAGCTGGGTGACCACAGACACATCACTCACCTTCACTGGGTCTGAGTGTCCCCAAGGCTACACTAAAACAATGGATTAGAAAGTAGCCAGACCTCTTTCTGATTAAAGTCTGATTCCCCAGCTACTACTGAAAATCTTCCACTGCTGTGAAGTGTGGAGCACAGCAATGTACCCGTTCCAGTGTTTGTCACCAATGGTGTGACAACAGGGAAGTGATGGCACAGATTAGTCTGGCTGAAGGCACTGGGCAGCTGAGCCCCCACTCTCACTATGGATGCTCTAAGCTGTTATGCTACACCCAGAAGTTCACTTGTCATCACTAGCATCAGGGAGCCCTCAGGAAGAGGCCTGCCCCAGTCCTGCTACAGTCTGGCACTGACCACAATGCCCCGGTGACCTGCTCTACCTGGGAAAGCCCAGCTCTAGACAATTGTAGTTTCTTCCTTCTGGACAACAGGTCTACCCAGAACTCACTTCACCCAGAAGGAACCACCCACTCAGAGGTCCAAACACTCACCGGAAGCACAACGCCCCACTCAGGACCATCTTGAGCTCCAAGGCCTGCTGACTCCACTATTCTGAAACAAAAGGCAGAAAATTTCTAGGGTTGGGGGAAAGGGGTGGTGAGACAGAGCCTGGGCTGGTGGGAGCCTAGGTAGCAAGCAGCCTCCTGGACCTCCCAGCAAATGAGCAGCTACTCAACCCTCACGCATGGGATTGTGGATAGAGGGCCAGAAAGGAGTCCCAGTCCTGCTGGTGCCCCAAAGGATACCTCAGAATGCACCTTCCTCCCAGTAGAAGCCCGTGATGTTTGCCTGACCCTGCAATGCTGCCTCTGCCTTTTAAGTGCAACAGGGAGGAGCCTGAAACTGCTGCCACCTGGGGAGGAGCAGGGCTTTCCAGAGTGAGTGTGCACCACCTGAGCCTCCAGAAACACCTGCTGCTCACGCTCACTCATGCTCTTGCACCAGCAGGCATGGAAGGAAGCTTTGGAGAGACAGTCCCTTCCCAGCAATCCTGGGTTTTCCAAGCATCTGCTGAGCAGCTCAAGAAAGACAGCTCATTTCTCTTCTACCCATCCTTCCTGCCTGCCTGCTCTCTCCCTTCTGTCTCCTTTCTTCCTTTGCCAGGCCTTTGGGAGATGCTGGAGGCGGGACTCTCCCCACCCAGGGAATGTGTAGGCTAAGAATTCATTGTAGAAAAACCTGAAAATCCAGACCAGCAAAATGTGAATAGTAAGTGTCTTCTGTGAATGCACTATTAAAAAAAAAAAGTCCAGTCAGAGACCTGGGTTGTGATGCAGCTAAGTTGTCCATGCTACCAGCATCCCTTATGAGTGCAGTGTTGAGTCCCGGCTACCCTGCTTCTGATCCAGCTACCTGCTAATATGCCTGGGAAAGAAATACAAGATGGTCTGAGTGTTTGTGTCTCTGCCATGCATGTAGCATGCCTGGACAGAGTTGCAAGCTCCTGGCTTCCACCAGGCCCAGCCCCAGCCATTCTATCCATTTGGGGGCTGTGAATCATCAAATGGAAAAGTACTAAGTTCCATGCGACCCATGTGGCACACCCAGATTGTGTTTCAAACTCCTGGTTTTCACTTGGTCTACTGCCGGCTGTTGGAGGCATTGAACCAGTGGATGTGTCTCTTACTTTCAAATAAAATAATCTTTTTAAAAAAGCAATTTGTATAAATATTTTTTGAAATCCATACATAAGTTTTTTGCATGCATAGTTTTTACTTTTTTCATGCATTGTTTTTAAATACTATACATTTTCCATGTACCCCTTGTCTGTCCATAAATTCTGGGATATGTCATCCTTTAAGGAATGAAGCTTAATTTTCACTTCCTGTAATGTAGACTGGACTTTACGACTTGTTCCTAATGACCATGTTTCATGGTAGAAGTGATTGTGTTCCCCCCAAGATGTTAGGTCTTAAAAGGTTTTGCTTCTTCCCTCTTGTTCTTTCTTCAGCTGCTCACCTGGGGGATGCCAAGTACCAAGTGGTAAGGACATTCAGGCCATGCGACAGAGTGGCCCACGTGGTGAAGGCAGGTGATTTCCAGGCACAGCCTGCACGTGAGCGACCTCAGAAACAGATCCTTCAGCCCCAGTTGAGTTTTCAGATGACAGCAGCCTTGGCTGACATCTGACCTACAACCAAGAAGTCTCAAGATAGAACCCTGGCAAACTCTGTTTATTTACATCTGATTCTCAAAACTGATTTGGAAAACTGATGGTTCCAGCTTCAAGGTAAAAAGTTTGGGGATCACGTGTTAAATACCGATGGGTTAGAATACACCTAGCCATCACTATTAGGAATGTCTGCCTTTTTATTCGTTCTGCACAGTCATCAGTGGGTACCCTTGCTTCTCAGCAAACAGCCCAACTCTGCATGGGCATGTGCACTCCCAAATTGCCAGACTTCAGCAGGGGCAGAGCCCTCCACGGTGACTCAGCACCACTTTTGATGAGAGCAGTAGGACTCCAGAGGTGATGTGCCTCTTGCTCTTGATAGAGGTTTGTAGACCTAACATTCCACGTAGAGTCACGTATGTGAGTGTGTGAGCACAGCTGATCACAGTAAGCCTGAAAATTCCTATCAGGGAGATACAGTCTATCATAGCCAAAATAATTAATATTCATATTTACTGTATTCATCAATAAGTATCATGGCATTTCTGGAATTTATTCAGTGACTTGCCTGGCATTTTTCATTTCATGTTCATAATTTACCAATGGATTTACTTTTTAAAGATTTATTCATTTTTATTAGAAAGGCAGATATACAGAGAGGAGGAGAGACAGAGACAAAGATCTTCTGTCCATTGGTTTACTCCCCTAGTGGTCACAATGGCTGGAGTGGCGTCAATCCAAAGCCAGGAGTCCGGAGCCTCTTCTGGGTCTCTCACGCAGGTGCAGTGTCCCAAGGCTTTGGGCTGTCATCAACTGCTTTCCCAGACCACAAGCATGGAGCTGGATGGGAAGCAGGACCACTGGAAACAAAACCGGCATCCACATGGGATCCTGGCGTGTTCAAGGCGAGGACTTCAGCTGCTAGGCTATCACATCGGGCCCCCATTGGAGTTACTTCTATGATTATCTCTGTTTTGCTGATATGGAAGTTTGGCATAAAAAGAACTATCATATTGGTGGTGCTGGGCCAGTAACTGGTAGTGGACCGAGGTAACCTGAGTCCAAATCAATTGAACCCAACGTACAACAGTACATTGGCCGTTTTACACTCCTAGTCAGATATTGTCACTTCTCTGGTCCCCATATCTCTGAGAGTAAGACACATCCTCTGAGGCTCTGCACAACAGAGCATGCAGTAACTCCTCTCCTTCCTCCTCAAGGAAGAACAACAGCATGTGGGCCTCTTGCTACCTGCACCCCCGACCCAGCCACCACCAAGCAACCCAAACCTCCTGCTTCCCCAGGGCCTTTACACTGCCTTTACCTTCTTGGAAAGTCAACCAGGCATCAGTACAGCTCCCTCCCACACCTCCTTTAGGTCTTTGCTGCAATTCCACCTCCTCAGTGAGGACTACATCAGCATTCGGGGCTTCCCCCATCACTCATAGTCTCCTTCTCAGGTTTCACTGCTTTCCCTGGTGCTCAGCATCATTTAGCATACTGTATAACTCACCCCATATTATCATGTATTGGATTTCCCCACCCAGTGGTGCTGGACGATCAGCTCACCCAAGGGGAGGCATGTTGATTGGTGTGTTCTGAACACCTACGGTGGCACTTGATATAAAATTTGTCTTCAATAAATGTTGCAATAGTGCCAAATGAGTTGTTTACTTCACATACAAGGACAGCCAGGGAATCATCTCATGATTTGTTCATGGCTCTTCATCCTCAGGGGAGGTTGATGCTTCTAGGTCCTCTTGATGCAATAGCTAAGAGGAGGCAACACTGGTCTGTGAGCCAAGACTGGCCCATTGTTGGTTTTACACCAAGTTTTATGGCCACAGAGCCAAGTTCACTGGTTGACCTTAAATCTCGAATTACAGAGTGAATGTTCAAGACAGAGACTAGATGGTCTACAAAACTGAACATTTATTACCTGGTCTTTTACAGAAAAAGTTTGCTGGACTCTGTTCTTTGGTCAAGTGATACAACCTTTCTGTGTTTAAAATTTTCATGTCTAAAATGACAATAAAATTCATGCTTGCTTTTGGTTTTAGGATTAAATGAGTTAAGATATATGATATGTTTAGAAGAATGCCTGGCACATATCAGGTAGGGTCAGCTTTACCATGCAATCCTTACCATCACTGCTATCATCATCATCTTCACAGTCCTGAGAAATCTACTTCATTGTTCTGATCTCATGCCTCATCCTCCTAATTTTTGTTTCTCCACAGAAAGGATGTGACATCCCATCCCTGCTGTGTCACAAGGACTAGATGACACAGAGGCTTAAAAAGCCATGTCAGCATATAGCACAGACCAACAATCACCCACTGCCTCAATCTCCCCACCCCCCACACCCCCAATGGAAAGAGGATGCCAAGAAACGGCAGAGCTCACGTTTAAAAGGACTTACATCTGAGACTAGGAGCTAAAAGGCAGTTGCTTCCTGTGTGTGCTGGATTTCCTGATGCAGAAAGGAGAAAGGTCCCAAAGTGACCTAACTCAGCCCAGCTGACAGACTCCCCACACACTGTAGGGTTCTCAAATTAATTGCAGGAAATGTTGACAAAGTGGATGCTGCCCATCCACTTTGTCAGGCACTGACGGGATAGCTCTTGTCCCGTCTCCTTGTCACCTCAGCCCTGTGAAGCAAATGCCATTCTCAATCCCATTTAACTGAAGACAAAAGGAGGCTTAGAGAGGGTAAGTCATCTAAGGTCACAAAACCAATAAGCAATGAACCTAGGACTGGCTTTCTAGAAGTTTGATTCCATACTAACCCTCCTCCATCCCCCAGTGTAAGCCTATAAAGCTTATTGTACTTACATCTCAAGCAATGCAGAAGTAGATGGCAGAGAAAGGGCTAGTGTCTCTCCCTGGCTGATTGTCTTTGCCTAACGAACTGAGGGTGACTAGACAAAACAATAGAGACAACAGAGTTGGTCAAAGACAAAGGACGGCACCTGACATGGCAGAGCGTGGCAAACATTGGCATGGCACAGGTGGGGAGGGATTTCATTCCTCTCTGGGGTGACTTCTGGTGACTTGGAATATCCATGAGAGCCTTAGAACTCAGCCACAAGCCCCCAGGGACCATGAGCGGAGTGGACCTCCAGCCACAGCCCAGGATGCTTTCCCACCCAGCCATACTCTGCTATCCTCATAGTGAGTGATGAAGAGGGAAGGGCTGTTCAGCTCACACCACATTTGAAACCAGAGGGAGATTTGTGGGCCAGGGTGCACAATGCTATAGCTGGGCACTGAACCAGGAGTGTGCCGCTTTTGTGATCCTTGCTTGGACCCTTGTCACCTTCCAGAGGGTGGGGCAGAGGACTAGGGAAGGGCCAGTTCTACAGGCTGGGATGGGGAGAGTGTGTGGGGCAACTAACAAGGAAGGTGAGGCCCTGGCGTGTGTCACACCCACAGGCAGTTCCTCCTGACTGAGTCAACAAGGGCAGGGCCAGAGCCACCAGCAGCCTCTTTACCTGAGATCCAGGTGACCACCTCCCATGCTCCAGATCAGATGCAAACACCTCCCACCCTAGAATGTAACTCAGAGAGAGAGAGAGAGACCTTCAGAGCCTGGCCACGCTGGAGGAACCCATCATGAATAGGCAAACACAAAGCCAGCAGATCCAGAAAGGGACTGGTCTGATGCCTTGTTCTCCGCATGCCCAGGAGTATGTCAGGCTACAGCCCCACTGGAGGGGGCACTGTTTACCAGGCAAGAGCAAGTAGGCCATGCTGGGATGCACCAAGCTCCACAAGGCCCATCCACCCCAAGAGTCCTACCTCTTCTCTGGCTCCTCCCACAAAGCAGCTGGAGCAACTCACCTGCATGAGACTGGGTCCCTACCGCACACCTGAGGCCACAGGGAGCTGTGCAGGACTATGCTGACGAGTCCCACCTTTCCATGGCTCTGTTGGTGACACAGGACCCAGAGAGGGTGGAATCAGCCCTTTCAGGGAGTTCTCCAAAAACAAACACTATTTTGCAATTGATGTCACTTTTTTTAAAAAAAATGATTTATTTGTGTTTTGTTTTATTATTTAAAAGGGAGCACATCAGAGAGAGAGAGAGAGAAAATCTTCCTTTGACTGGATTAGAATGGACTCACAACAAACCCAGGCCCGGGACTCCCAAGTTTCCCACAGATTCAATAAGGACCCAAGCACCAGGGCCATCACTTGCTGCCTTCAAAGGTGCGGTAACAGGAAGCTGTCACAATCTGAACGGTCAGGACGTGAACCTGCAGTTCAATGCAGGATCCCAGTATCACAAGTTGTGGTATCACAGTGCGGGCCCCCTCAAACATTTATTATACAGGTGTCTTCACATTTGCCCTTTCTTGAAATATTTTTTAAGCATTCCCATTTTTAATTGTGGTGAAATAGCACTTCCATTTTAATCACTCTTAAGTGGCCAGTTCAGCAGCGTTAAGAGTATTCACACCATTGTGCAACCATTGACATCATTTTCTACCCCACCCCCAACAGAACATTTTTTTCAAAATTGAAGCTGCTTATCTACCAAACAACACCATCTCATCCATCTCCCTCAGCCCATGAAAACTAGTGTACTACTTTCTGTCTGTATAAATTTTATTACTCAAGATAACTTCCACTCCATTCTAGTGGATCCTGAAAGTATTTATATTGTTGAATTAATCCATTTAACATAACATTTTTAAAGACTGATCCATGTTGGGAAATGTATTGGAATTTCATTCCTTGTTAAAGCTAAGTAAGATTCCATGATATGTATGCTAAAATTTGAATGTATTCCTAAAATTCCATGCATTGGAAACTTGGTCCCCAGGGCAATGGATGTTAGAAGGTGAGACATGAATTACTGAATGAGTGGACGAATGCGTCCTCTGGGGATGAGTTCTGGCCACTGTAGAAACAATAAGGATGAGCAAGATGATTCCCTCAATGAAAGAGGTGCTCATACCTAGAAATAGGGGTGTGAGGCATCAGCAACTCCCCTTTCCAAAAGGAAGTCCTGTTGTCTCATCCACTTTCCGCATTCCTTGATCCTTCCCACCCTATTCAGTGATCCAAATGAGCATGCATCCCTCTTAACTGTAAAACCATCACCAAAAATAAATAATTAAAAAAGAAAGTCCTTTGAAACAACAACTGACGGTCTCCTTGTAATTGCTAAGTTTAGCTTTCAACCAGCATCACCTATGTCCTTGGATTGAACCTCTATCCTTTACCATCAAAGCTTTATACCTTTCCAATCTGGGATCTTCTCATCTAATATGATTGGGATATTCTTTCTCTCATCAAAAGTCAGTCAATCGCCACCTCTTTCCCCTTTTCTAGGACCTGCATGTTCAATTTCACTCTTCACCCTAGAAAAACAGCTAGTGTAGGATTTGCAGTAAATGTTATGTTTAGGGAAAATCCACATGAAGCAATACATTCTACGTGGAAAGGGACCTGCAGAAGATCAGGAGTGGGAGGCGGCTCAGGATCTGTCCTCTGAAAGGACAAAGCTAAGCTGGCTGTAGAATCTGGTGTCCAAAGACTATTTATTGTGTCTGGATGGAAATTTGGGTCAAGGCAGTGTCTATCTTCCAGGCAAAACTGAAACCTCTTAATTATCTCTGCTATAATGAAAATCGTCACATTTCTGATTATCTACATTTTTAAGGAATGCAGTCCCTTAGTGATTGTAAAAGTAATCAGGGAAGACAGGGTTATGTGATTCTTTATTTTTAAATAAAGATAAGGCGGGCGCACAGATGGCTGACTGTTAAGACATTGCTTGGTACATCCACATCTCATAAGAGAGTGATTGGGTTCCGGTCTCAGCTCTGTTTGTGGTTCTAGCTCCCTGCTAATGGCATCTTGGAGGCATCAGGTGAGAGCCCAAGGACCCAAGTTCCCACCACTCGCAGGGGGAGACCCAGATTGAGTTCTGGAGTCCTGGCTTTGACATCAGCCCCACTCCAGTGGGTCTTGACCTGGTGCGGAAGTCTGGTGGCTAAATCCTCGCTTTAAGAATGCTGGGATCCCAAAGGGGTGCTAGTTTGTGTCCTGGTTACTCCACTTCCCATCCAGCTCCCTGCTTGTGGCCTGGGAAAGCAATGGAGGATGGCCCTTAGCCTTGGGACTCTGCACACGTGTGGGGGACCCAGAAGAAGCTCTTGGTTCCTGGTTTAGGATTGACTCAGTTCTGGCTGTTGTGTCCGCTTGAGGAGTGAAACAGTGAATGAAATATCTTTCTCTTTGTATCTCCTTCTTTCTATAAATCTGCCTTTTCAATAAAAATAAATAAACTGAAACAAAACAAAAGTGGGCTTTGAGTGAAGCAATGAATAGAAAACCTCTTTCTCTATCCTGGTCTCTCTGGATCTGTCTCTTCTCTCTCCTCTCTCTCTCTCTCTCTCTCTCTCTCAAATAAATAAAATGAATATGTGAAAACATGTAAAGATAAGCCTTCAGAAGAACTGTGCTTTCCATGCAGGGGCCTTGTCAGTGCACAGTGTGAGAGCTCACAGGGAAAACCCTCAAGTGTCTCAGGATACCTTCCCCAGGTGAGGTGGCGAGGTGGTCTGGTTGGCTGTGCTCTTGCAGTGGGCCCCAAATAAAGCAGTATGGTTCCTATTCAGGAGGCCCTCTTTGTCTCTGGGGAGCCTGGGTCTTAGGAAGGTCCCACTGGCCCCACTGATTTTCCCAGTTCTTTTAGAAAATGAGACTTCCTGAGAACCTGCTTCACAAGCTGGAAAAGGCCTTTAACACTGACTGTGATCCCGAAGAGTGCCAAGCCATTCATCCCTGAGAAACTGAGCTGGCATCGTTTGTGCTTCAGAGAGTTGACTCTGAGCATTGACCTGTGACAGTGCTGTAGTTGACCACTTCACACATGTCCACAGCTCTGCAGCCAAAGCATCACCAGAACATACGAGGGGACTGACATCACATAATTCATGGATAATGAAGCTAAAACAGAAATCTATCTGACGCAAAAACATATTTTTTAAATCCAGTTATACTATATGCATTTTCTATGACCTTTCTGAACACCTGTGTAAGTTCATTGAGGGATAAGTCAAAGCCTGGAGGGACTCAGTTTTCTTTCTGTTCTCTTCATTTTCATGAAACCTGTATCTGCTGCTTGTCAGGATCCAGAAGACGTCGATACAACACCACAGAGCAACACATCTGAAAAATCAAACACAAGAACTTAGAAACAAAAGCATTATCACTTCGATTTCTTAGCTGCAGTCCTGCTGACAAGTACAGTAAGTGGATCTGTCGTTATTATTTGTTCACTAGTGCTGTAGTCTAGCTGTGTGACCTCCATAGAAGCCCACTCCACTTTTCCTGGATTATTTCCAACACAGGCTGGAATAGCACTTAGCTCACTACAGAAACATAGTGAGGGAGGGAGCAAGACACCCTTGGATAGAAGGCCCAACCATAGATTCTCCCTTCCTCTTCCAGGCTGACTTTACCACTTTCCACCTAGTTAACCTATTTCTGTTTCTAAGCATTGAACTTGATGGTGGTAAATCTGCTGCCCCTTGCTGGGGGTGGGGGTTAGATAGACAGGGCTGAGCTCACATCATAGGCACCCAGAGAGCAGAAGGGAGGAGAGAGAGCAATGCCTCGATGTGAAGAGGAACTTGCAAACCTAGACTGACCTTAGTGCAGTAGGGTTAACTCAAAGTCTGTGGTGTAGGCTTTCCCCAGTTCTTGGGTCAGAAAGAGTGGACAGCCTCCTGAGGAGCAGACAGCAATGAACCAGCCAGGGAATGCCACGGATTCGAAGGTGGAGGTTCTGCCACTCTCATTGTGATAGAAGAGAAAGGGCTTCAGGGGCTCAGGGTGGTGATAGAGGGCCATGATGCCCTTCTCCTACAGGGTGAGAAGATGATACAAGAGAGAGACATAGCATGTGAATTGTTTCACAGCTCTTACAGATACTCCCCATTTGCTAAAACTGGCCTGGAGACCTCCCATCATTTTTTGGTATTAAAACCCATATGCTCTAAGGGCTTGTGCTATTGCTTAGTAGGCTAGGCTTCTGCCTGTTGGCACCAGCACCCTATGAGTGCCAGTTCTACTTGTCCTCTCCTCACTGTTCTACTTATGATTCAGTTCCCTACTAATGCATATGAAAAAGCAGCAGGACTTGGGCCCCTGCACTTGTGTGGGAGACCCAGAAGAAGTGCCTGTCTCCTAGCTTCAGACAGGCTCAGCTCCAGATACTATAGCCATTTGGGGAGTGAACCAGCTGACAGCAGATGAGTGTGTATGTGTGCGTGTGTGTGTGTGTGTGTGTGTGCCTCTTGTCCAAATTAAATCTTTTTGAAAATCATGTGCTGTAAATACATTTGCATATGTCTAAAATGCAACTGAAATCATAGACTACACATTCCAATGGTTCTTAAGTCAGGACTCACTCTTAAAGAATATATTGCCATTTAAGTTTTCAAGAACATAAAGCACCTGTTGATGGTAATGGAGAAACGGAAAGGCTATTTTGGTAACAGTGACTATGAATTTTGAATTAACTCATGGTTGTTTTGTGTCAAGTTTCTCGTATCAGGTGAGTAAGACTTTGCTGTCAGGGGCTGTCTTGTGTGTTCCAGGAGGCTTAGCCACATTCCTGGCCTCTTCCCACAAGATGCCAATAGCATTCCATCTTCTCCACTGTGGCAGCCCTGGAATATCTCCAGAACTGACAGATGTTTGAGGAAAAGCCACTCTGGTATATCAAATTGTCATCCCACAGAGTGTCTATATGTGTTTGTTTCCTGAAAAGGGCCAGAGAGAGTCCCAACAAGCTACAGAGATCTGCTTTAATTATATTTCTTTAATCCTATATTATTCAGTCCATAATGGGAAATTATAATTATTAAAATGTTTGTTACAGAGCATTATGACTTCCTATAAATTTTTAAACTTTTTTTTTGTCAAAAAGATGTTTTCACAAACCCATCCACATTGTGATGATTAATTCCTTTGCTGGTTTTAACACGTGTGTGTGTGTGTGTGTGTGTGTGTGTGTGTGTGTGCACGCGCATGCACATTGTTCTATTGGAGTATTGTTCTATTGGAATTAGGAATAACTTTAAAAGTTTTCCTTTCAGCTATCTCCTTTTGCACCAGACTATTTTTTGTAAAACAGAATCAGAGATTTCAGCAGATCATTTTAAAACAGTCCAATAATTTTTCCTATTCTTTCACAATAGCACAGCATCCCAAAGCAAAAGTAAACATATATAAGCAAATAGTCTTTCAGCAGGTCCAAAATCTAAGTCTCCATCAAATAAAAGCTTTGCAAAAATGAATGAGTTCCTCTCTGCTAGCTGAGCATCTCCCAGTCCTGTGTCCTGTACTCACCTCAAGCTGCAGCATGGGCTGCTCCCTGGTCTTTGCACAGAAAAGACAGAGATTTGGCGTCTCTAATCCCAGGTACATGGGTGTTCCTTTGTCTGTGTCAAGAGTATTCAGATGTTGGCATGGAATTAAGGCAACAGTGGCTGGGACAGAAATGCAGAAAGTAGTGTTCAATTGCTATTTTAGGGTAACATCTCAAAAACAACACCTGCTACCTCACCCAACCTCACCATTCTGTTGTTTAAAAAACATTTTCCATGACAAAAGGCAGCCTTTGATCCAAAAGCATTCCCTCCTGTAGACTCAATTCTTTGGTCCTCGTCCTATTTCTCAAAGTTCCCTAGAAAAAGCCTTCTTCCATTCCCCACAAGCCAACCCTTTAGTCTAGATGAGTTATTGCTCTCTTCTCTTGACTTCATGTCCATAGTCACAGACAGCCCCGTGCTCACCCTCTATTCATCCTTGACCTTAAGAAATTCCTCTCTCTCACAGGATGAGTTAATAAAACTACAGTGACATGGAAGCCCCAGCACAAACCACACCAAAGCACTGCTGACCAAAGGGTTGCCTCTGACATGCCTTGACCACTCACCTGGAACCATGTTATGCTTCCTTGGGACTGCTGTCAGGGTCTGGTCCTGAAGGATCCATACCTGATGATTGAGATCCTGAATGTTCCTCAAGAGAGGTGCCGGTGTAGAAAAAGCTGCAGAGGAAGTCAACAGGGAAATATGTTTAGACAAAAGTGCACAACGTCCCTCCCCCTTCACTGTCCCCCACCACCCAACCCTGGCCTCACTTCCAACTTTTCACCCTTCCCTGAAATCTTTACCTGTGGCCATTGTGGTGATTTCAGAACTACCAAGGACAAGGAATTGTTTCTGTGCAGAGTAACCCCAGCGGAGGATCTGAGTGAGTGCCAAGCTACAGTTTTAACTTGGGGCAGACAGGCTGATGACCAACCCAACAGCGACCCCAGCAGGAATTTACACTCTCAGAAGTCACCAAGCTTCTTTAGGTTCTTGGAGGCAGAAGCAGGTGCACCTAAGAGTCCTGTGCAACCTGGGACCAGAGCCCTGGGATGATAGGCAACTCCAAGGTCAAAGGCTCAGAAGCAAGAGAAGACCAGAGGTAAGCTGGCTTTCCAGCTGCAGGCTACAGCTGTAACCTGCTTACAGAAGGCCTCGTATCCTGCCTTCAGGAATGGCTTCTATTTCATTCAGGTGCTCTGACAGGTTGTAACAGGGCCCAGGCCTTATATCTACACAGGGGAAGTAGGAGGCTCTGCCTCTTTGGGACTGGGATTGCCCAGTACTCTGGGTAATCGCTAGTTCCTGGTACCAGAGGATTTTGTGAGTGCTTAAGCGAATAAATGTCAACAGTAGAACAAGTAACCTGAATAAAAGAGGGCAGGCCGTGCATTTCAGGGCAATAACCAGGAAATGTCGTCACAGGGTTTGAGGAAAGAATCAGCATGGGACTCTCCCAGGGCTGATGATTGAGCTATGATGCTTTAAAATGACACACTTTGAGACTGTTCCTGAGAGTGGAGGAAAGGCAGACTGATGTGGGGACCAGTCTCCAAAGAACTTAGGTAGCCTCTGACCACTCCTGGTCTGTCTTCTCTGCAAGGAACAGGCTGACTTCAGTAGACCTTTCACACGCTCTCAGAGCTGCTGTACAACTGCTTCTACACCAGGGAAATCTCATCCAGAGCTAGGGCAGCTCCTGGACGCTTTGATCCCAGATCACTATTCTGGTATGGCAGGCAAGAAAGACAGCTCTGGGGCCTGGTGGCATAGCCTAGCAGCTAAAGTCCTCGCCTTGAAAGTGCCAGGATCCCATATGGGCGCCGGTTCTAATCCCAGCAGCTCCACTTCCCATCCAGCTCCCTGCTTGTAGCCTGGGAAAGCAGTCGAGGACGGCCCAAAGCTTTAGGACCCTGCACCCGCGTGAGAGATCTGGAAGAGATTCTTGGTTCCTGGCTTTGGATTGGCGCAGCACTGGCCATTGCGCTCACTTGGGGGTGAATCATCAGACAGAAGATCCTCCTCTCTGTATATCTGACTTTGTAATAAAAATAAATAAATCTTTAAAAAATAAAATAAAATAAATGTAAAGAAAAAAAAGTCAGCTCTGGATACCAGCCACTGGTCTTCTTGCAGTGCCTGGTATTGGGTCTTTCACATACAGAAGCTGATGCTCCACTTCAGTCCATCCAAGTTCATAGCTGTTGTGGCAGATCCCAGCACCCACCAGCTTCACACCTCTGGGACTTGTATCTCAAGAGAAATGTGGACCAACCGAAAAAGGGACTGATAGATATATATCTCAGAACCTCATCTTCTGGTGAGATAATACTAAGGATTTATAGGGGCGTCCCCATTTAGTTCCAGCCCCCGTTGGACAGTAACAGTAGCCAGCTCACTAATTACACCTTTGTTGTCCTCTCTTTTATCTCCTAAAGAAGCTCCATGAACCCAGGATCTGCCTTGAAGAACATCCAAACTAAGACAGTAGCTTATTGTACAAAAGCAAGAGTCTTGTATACAAAATATTGGTCTTCAAAGACAGGCTTTGCAATTCCCAGAGCTGCATTTGCCTCTGATATTCAAAGTGTGGTCTATGGATGGTGCACTGTCATCATCTAGCATCTAGTTAGAGATGCAGGATTTCAGGCCCTAGCCCAGACCTTCAGAACCAGGATTTGAGACAATGAAGAATTAAAATTACTGCATGATCTGTGCTGAAACAGCACACACCCATGCTCAGTAATGTAGTCATACCAGCACAGAAAGAGATCAGGGTGTGCCTAGGCCTGGGCAAGTGACAAGTTCACTTGTCCTACCTTTGCCTCTCTGCAATCTCCAAATGCCACAAAATGGGCTGTGTTGACACCAAGCAAAGGGGGATGGGAGAGATCAAAGAGAAGTAACCATTTCAGAAGGACTGTCCCCACAGATGGACTCTCACAAGGATTTTCACCTTGAATTCCCACTGCTCCACTGAGTTGAACTCTCACTGGGCTTTTGGTTCAATGTAGTCCATACTGTTTCCAACAAAAGCAAAAAGACAGCTTCTTCAGAGAAAGGAAAGCAAAATCACTCGCAGCAATTCTCAAATGCACCAGCCACAAGAAGTTGAAGGTTACTAGGTATACAAGCAAATAAAATCGCAAGAGCAAAAGCAGAAGAAGAAAAAAGAGGAGGAGAGGAGAAGGAAGAGGAGTGGAAGAAGGAAGAGAGGGTGAAGGTAGGAGAGGACGAGGGAGTGATGGAGGAAAAGGGATAATGGGAAGGAAAGGGGAAAGGAAAGGTGAACAAGAAGGAGTGGAGGAAAAGGAAGGAGGGAAAGAAGGAAGGAAAGCAAGGAAGAGAGAGGGTGAGTAAGAGACAGAGAAATAACAAGACAGCAAAAGCAGATACCCACACAGCCTTCAAAACTTATAATTATCACACAGAGATTAATATTACTATCCTAAGCATGGTCAACAAAGAAATAATGAGCATGAAAGTATATATATATATATATATATATATATATATATATATTTTTTTTTTTTCTGCAGGAACCTTACTCCACTGCTGGCAGGACTGCAAGCTGGTGCAAGCACTATGGAAGTCAATATGGAAAGCACTTAGGCAATTGAAAATCCACCTACCACATGACCCATATCCAAAAGACTTGTTACACAAGAAAGCAGCATGCACCCCAGTGTTCACTGCAGCACAATCAGTAATCACAAGAACATGGAAACAATATAAATGCCCACCAACTGAAGACTGGGTTTAAAAAAAAACTGTGGTTTATCTACACTATGGAATACTACTTGGCTATTAAAAAAAATAAAATATTGTGTGGCCAAATGGGCCAAATAAAGATCATTATGCTAAGGGAAATGAGCCAATCCCAAAAGGTCAGATATCGTGTTTGCTCTAATGTAAGATAACATGATGTCAAATCTAGGGATATTACCTCTGAATCCTACCTTATGTCACTTCATATTTACCTGTACCTTGTGTAATAAGGTCTTGTGATGTAATTCATTAATCAAACATCTATAAGAGACTGATTGTTTATGATCACCTGAGATGTTCAATGTCCCTTTTATTGCTGTTATTGGTACTGCCCATAAATAATGAAGATCTAGCCCTCATTGTACCTTCATTAGGACCCTGGGATACAAGAATGAACTCACAACTGAAATGACTGACTCAGTCTCCTACTCCAGCGGCAGCATGATAGACGTGGGAAAATCATGAAAGACACTCCTTGTGAGACTGGAGGGGAGAACAGAGGGAAGGGGAGGGAACTTGGGGGAGGTGGAAAGGAGACCCCAGTGCCAACTAAACTGTATCAGAAAACAATAAAATTTTTTTTTTCTGGAAAGTGACAGACTAAAAGAGTCAAATATCTCCTCAGTAACTGCATGATGAGATAGCAAAGTCAATAGCTCTGTGCAGCAGCAGAGAGCACACACGGCAGCAGAAGGAATTAGTAACATGGAAGATAAAGGGGAAGAAATCCAGATTTCAGCAGAGACACAAGAAGGCAGGAAAATACAGAAGAAGGTGGGAAAAATGTGAAGAGTAAGTCATGAGAGGAAAGCAGAAGTAGGTCAGAGTCATTTGAACAGAGAATGGCTGGAACAGCTTCACAAGGACAGATGCCAATGGACGGATTCAAGGAACACGAGAAATCCCCATCACCATCAACACACAGAAATGTGAGTGGGCAGCTGCTGCAGCTGGTAAGATGCCACTTATGATACCTGAGGGCCTGAGTTTGAACCCCAGCTCCTGTTACAAGGATCCAGTTTCCTGGTCATGTGCACTGTGGGAGGCAGCAGCAGCAGATGCTGGTACAAGTGGTTGGGTCCCTGCCATTCAAGTGTGAGTCCTGAATTGAGTTCTAGGGCCCCTGGCTCCGGCCTGGTCCAGCCTCAGTTGTACCAAGCATTAGGACAATGAGCCAACAAATAGACAAACTTTCCCTCTCTTCTCTCTCTCTCTCCCTCTCCGTTTCTTAATATCTATCCATCTACCTTTCAAATAAAATGAAAATAATTAAGATTTAAAACAGAAATGTTCATCTAGATGTTCAGAATGAATTTCACAAAACCACAAGCAAAAAACTGAATAGTGAAAGTAGCAGATAAATAAAAAGGCATTTCCTTCAAAAGTTTAAGAGATTGGCAACTGACAACTAAACCACAGTAGAAGCCAAAATGCTGAAATAATACAGTGACATCTCAAAACATTGAAAAAAAAAATCTCCTAATGGAATTCTTGTATTCTGCAGTATTTCTTTACGGAATCAAGGCAAATTGAAAACAGAGGAGGATCAGAAAAGGAGAAGAAAGAGAATTGCGGTGCTACTGCGCCGGCCATGCTCGGCCCATGGCCTCAGGGCTCTGGAGCCATTTCACTAATGGTTCCTCCTCCTGTAACCCCATCTGCCCCGCCTATGAGCTGTGGTGCCGGCTCCTCCTTCATTGATCCAGTCACACGCCGGGAACTTCAAAATATGTTCCCCGTCTTAGAAGAAGAAAGGGAAAGAGTTTACAGACAGGTAGATGCATTATTAGTGCGAGAATTGGCCATGTCTGTAAAGCAATATGGTCTTCATGCCAATTATACATTGTCCCTGTTAGAACGCATGGAGGAATGAATATGACTCCCTCTGATTGGCAATTTGTGGTGAAGGCTGTTCTCCCTAATATGGGATCATATCTAAATTGGAAGGGATTATGGCAGGAGCTTTTGGCTGAGACCGCCCGCGCAAATCAACAGCGCGGCGGCGACGCTTTGACGTGGTCTTATAATATGCTTTCCGGACAAGGCCAATACTCTGATGATCAAAATAGATATCCATGGCCAGTATATACTCAAATTTCTACTGCAGCTATAAAGGCTTGGAAGGCCCTTTCACTTAAAGGGCAAGAGAAACTGGGCATTACACAGGTTAAGCAGGAGCCAGATGAGCCCTTTGCTGATTTTGTGGCACGCGTAATGCAGGCCGTGGAAAGGACCTTTGGAGAGGGAGATCAGAACACTAGAATGGTAGAGCAGATAATTTGGGAGCAGTGTAATGCAGAATGTAGAGCCCTACTCAAGGATCGTAAGTCCAAGGGAATTTCAGATTGGCTAAAGGTTTATAGGGATACAGGAGGCCCCTTAACAGCACATGGACTAGCGGCCACCATTTTGAGGTCTAATCATAGGGAGAGAACATCACCCGTGTGCTTTCAGTGTGGCAAACCAGGACATATGAAAAGGGAATGCCGTGCAGGGCCTAGCAATAAGCCTCCTGGGATATGCCCACGGTGCCGCAAAGGTAGACATTGGGCCAATGAATGCAAGTCAGTGAAGGATATAAAAGGACGCCCTCTCTCGAGTCAGGAGCCAAAACACCCCTTAAGCCAGGAGTCAAAAAACGGGAGATGGGGATCGAAGGCCCAGGTCCCCTCGACCGACCGGGCACTCTTCCATCATGCACAAAGGAACCCTGCCAAGAGCGACACCTCGCACATGATTATGATGGTGTCTCCACCATCCTCAGGGGAGAAAGCCCGCCAGTTTCATTCACAATTTCATGTTTCAGCCCAGACCCTCAGACTCCAATTTGGGATCACTAGAAAGGAAGCGCGCCAAATAGTTCTTGATTGCCCTGCCTGCTGCGAATTTAGACCTGCTTCACATGAGGGGGTCAATCCTAGGGGATTGAGACCTAATCAATTGTGGCAGATGGATGTGACACACGTCCCATCCTTTGGGAAGAACCAATTTGTTCATGTATCCGTGGACTCCTTTTCTGGTGTACTCTTTGCATCAGTTCTAACTGGGGAGAAGGCCATCCATGTAATCCAACACTGCTTAGAAGCATGGGCCGCATGGGGTAAACCTGAGTGTATTAAGACTGATAATGGCCCCGCCTATACTTCAGCCAAATTTCGCGATTTTTGCATGAAGATGGGCGTCAAATTAGTGACTGTCATTCCTTATAATCCACAAGGTCAGGGAATAATCGAACGTGCTCATCGCTCTATTAAGGAATTATTACAAAAACAAAAAACCACCTGGGAATCACTTGGTCTCGCCAGTCAGAGCCCTCGGGCCACTCTAGCCCTGGCTCTTTTCACCATCAATTTTTTACAGCTGGATGAGCAAGGCCTCAGTGCTGCAGATCGTCATTCCTTTAACACGGCGCAAGAGCAATCTTGGGTCAAGTGGAAAGATGTTCTGGAGTCCAAATGGAAGGGCCCAGACCCAGTTATTAGACAGGCTTGAGGAGCCATTTGTGTGTTTCCACAGGACGCCCCAGTTCCAGTTTGGGTTCCAGCTCGATTGACTCGTTCCTGTCCATCACCGCCTTCTGACATTTCTGCAACCGCTGGAACGCTTGCACGAGGCAACGGCTGCTAATCTTTCCTGCCAGCTTTCTTCTCACCTTTTAAGAAACTGGACGAGAGAATTTGATATTCTACAGTCTGACTTGTGAATTGCCATTGTCCAGATTAATTCTACACGGGTGGATCCTGTTGTTACTGAAACCCTGGCCACTTGGATTTGGAACATCACTTCCCATATTAAGGAATGGGTGGGAATGGTTGTGCTGATTCTGCTCTTATGTACAGGCTGTGCCTTATGCCTTTTTTGCCTGTGTCGTCTGAGATGCCGCGCTCAGCGAAAACGTGTGGCAATACATCAAGCCCTACTAGCCATGCAGAGTGGTGACTTCCCCATGGTATGGTTGAGCATGCTTCAACAGGTTTAGTTAAGAGCATGGACATCATGGCTCCTGCACCTCAGGCCATTATGGCATTGCACTGAGTTCGAGCATGATGTACCTGACTAGCCCTTGCACCTCGCAGGACTTGTCCATTGCACGCGAGAGGGTAGTCACTCTTATAACTGCCTTGTCGAGACATTGCTCTTTACAACCGCCATGGTTGTAGCCCATGACGGGTAAGATAGACCCAGACAATTATCGGTCTAAGACAGGGACTACGTCAAGCTACGCAGCCTCCCTATGACGGATCGTGCGCCTTGAGTCTACAACCTAAGACAGGCCCATACCAGCTTATTTTTTCTATTGTATAAGAAAGGGGGACAGCGGTGGCTTGCTTAAGGGGAAAATCAAGAAGGCACTTCAAGCCGAGAACGCTTGTTAGCAGAGAAGCCTATGCTTTCTGAGAAACGGTTCTGGATTAGGAACTGGACTCTGGTAGAAACAAAATGCTTGACTGTGAGGCAACAGCTGAGCACCCATCCAGAACAGTTCACTGTGCTCTGAGTTTCCAAATCATCAAATCATGAAGTCACACATTCCCAGGAAGTGAGATTCCCAGTAAAATAAGAGTGGCACATCCAGAATCGAGCCCATTATGTCCATGGGATATGTGTAAGGTGCATGACCAGGCAACCCAGAGCTTTATACTGCTGATCTCGGTTACTCAGCTGTCTTTCCCTAGCTTGAAACTCTGGACATCTTTATTGGAAAACATATGTTCAGGTTTTGGATGCTGCCCCCCCAAAATAACTCTAGCACATGTCAGAGTCAAACTTTAATTGAACAAGCAATCAAAATGTGTTGCAAGTGAAAGTACATTCCCCAGAGGAGGGAAGTGATGGGCTCTGGGAGAAAAAACATCCATCCTGAGTTTTACGAGGACTTTCTTTTATCTCTGTCTTGTAACGAGCGGGCAGAAACATTTGTGAGATGAGTAAGAGAGTTCCAGAAATAAGGTGGGATTTTCCCAGGACAAGGGATGCCACCTATTTTCTTCCCTAATAGGTTACTTTGGATGTGTCATGGCAATTTTAGAGGCGTGTCACAACCCAAACCGCAGTACTAATGCTGTTCTAATGACCTCAAGGTTAACGAAGGTAATAATATATCTGACTGCATGACTGTCTTTTCTAGGACGTTTGCCAACCCAGTTGTTTTTGCTCAGATAAAGAAAGCCTTTGCGGCTTCCTGGGACATTGGTGTACACTCCCATGTAGCTGACTGCCTCTGCTAACAGTTGTATGGCCCCACACCACCAGTTGAATGACTACAAAAAGTGAAAGTTCATTTTGCAAAGGACTTTTTACAAATGGGGACAAAAGCTAAAAATACATGACAGCTGTCTTGCAGCCTTGCTTGAGCCTCTTGGCGTGGTCTTAAAAAGGAAAAACAAAGGAAAAGGGTTGTAAGTAGTGTCACTGGTGATTCACTCTGCATGGCCCAAGGGAAAGAATACATATAGGTTCCTTGATAGTAGGTAACAGCCTGAAAAATAAGGCACAAAGGTGGGTGGGCCAGGCATGATGGCTCAACGGGATAAATTCTCACCTTGAAAGTATTAAGATCCCATATGGATGCTAGTTCGTGTCCTGATTGCTCCACTTCCCATCCAGCTCCCTGCCTATGGCCTGGGAAAGCAATAGAGGATGGTCCAAAACCGTTGGATCCTGTATCTTCATTAGAGACCTAAAAAAGGTCCCCGGCTTTGAATTGGCTTAGTTTCAGTCATTGTAAACATTTTGGGAGTGAACCAGCAGATGGAACATCTTTCTCTCTTCTTCTCTCCATAAATCTGATATGCCTTTCCAATAAAAAAGCTAAAAAAATAAAATGATAAGGCATAGAGGCATGTGGATGGACATAGAATAGGCACAAGGAGTGAAGATGTCTGTATTACATATTAATGCCCACCAGAACACAGCAACCACAAACACTGAGCAACCAAGCCAGCCAAGCAATTGCTAGGTTGATGTTAGCCAACCATTGTCTTCAGCCACCCCGGAGCTGACAAGCTGGGTGCACTAAGGTAGCTGAAGTGGCAAGCGGATATGTGAGACAAGTAAGCATTTCCCACTTGATAAGGATGATCATGCAGCCTTCTAGCGACTGCTGTCCATACCAAGAGCTTGGTGGGCACTATTCCTCAAGGAATGGTCCCTCTTTGGGTCACTTCTGTTTGGAGGGGCAGCACGCTATTCTTACAGAGGCAGATGCACATCACGAGTGTTGCTTTGCCTTTCCTGCCTTCAGAACTTCATTAGATTCACCGTCAGGGACGACTGGCATCCCACGTAACACACATTCAACCAAATTCCAAAACTTGTCATATCCAATCAAAAAACTTACATATGAGGAAGGAAGAGCTGAAACAAGTGCATGAGCATGATAGCTACTCAATGGTGTGCTAGTAAAATTTTCACAACTGGTTATCTAGGAAACACACATAACAAAAGCCCTTACCTATAGTGTTTGTGCATTTCCATGATGTAAATACTCTCACTATTGGGCCATTTGGCTTAATAAAATCTTGGAAATGTAACAACTGACCCTGGCAAGCCATTCTGAGCCTGTTCCTGTAGTTTTCTGAATCTACTGGTCAATCCAGAGGCATTCACCTTAATGGAGCATTAGATGGTCTACTGAAGGTATATCCAAAGCACTGAGTAAGTGGAAAACTCTGGAAGGGTGGGATGCCCTCCCTCAGGGTGCAGTGTGTGTGTGTGTACAGGAGGAAGTAAAGCTGTTTTACACCTGCAGACATGGAGGAACACATGTATAATATTTGTGGAAGCCAGATGATGCCATTGGGCACCTATGGATATTTCTTTGCCCCACTGTGACAGTGACTGGTACAGGCAATATTCCTAGAATAGGAAGGACATGACACCAAAGGCTCAGACGCCTCAGGATTGAGGATTTTTTTTATCACAGTCACAGAAAAGCTGCTAAGACGTGTCAGGTGGGTAGCTGAGGACAGGAGAATCTACAACAGATAGTGACGAAAGGAGAGGATGGGAACTAGCTCTGGATCCAACAATCGAAATGGTCCATTTGTTAGCATTCTTCTTCTAAGTTTGTCCTTATGGAGGACCTGATCCAAAACATACATCAAGTAGTAGATCAGTGCAACCTAAAGATGGATTGTGGTGGGCATGGGGCTGTGCCTCTTAGGTCTCCCTTTAGGAGAGCCTGTTCCAAGAAGAGCCAAGCAGCCTCCCACCAAGCCTCCTCTTCCAAGCTGCTCTCAGTGAGTGGAGGTGGCAGTGATGCTTGAGCAGAGCCTTCCAGCTGAGATGCAACATCTCCAAGTCCAAGGTGGCTCTGGGGCTCCCATTCTGCACAGCAACCACCTCTTCCTACCTACTCCTCCTTTCTTTTCACATCTCAATGGCCACCAACAATCTTGCCTCTCAGTCTGTGGGCTCTCTAGTTGCTCATAATCCCCCTTCCTCCATCCTTCCTAAGTATTTCTCCTATTAAAGCTCTTGGTTATGTTCATTCTCAAAGCACCCAAGCTATCAGCACTTAGAACTATACATGAATTCCAGGACCAGAAAATAAGATGTATAGAACACCCATTTCATTTGCCTCAGGTTTAAATACAAGCAAAACTAAACAGTATCATTTTAGGGACATATACACATGTTAAAGCCATAACAAAATTCAAGGGAAGAAGTACCTGAAGAATATTTGAGAATTACCACTGGAGGAAGAGAAGGGAATGAGAGAGAAGATGAGCAAATAAGCTTTTCTATCTTTTTCTGCTGGGTGACAAGTACATATGGATCTCCTTTATCATCACCTGGATTATGCTTGTTATTAAAAAAACCTTTAGAGACTGGGATTGTGGTGCATCAGGTAAAACTGCTACTGGCAATGCTACTATCTCGTATCAGAGGGCTGGCTGCTCCACTTGTAAACCAGCTCCCTGATAACATGCCTGGGAAGGCAGCCAATGATAACACAAAGGCTTATGTTCCTGCCATGTACATGGATAACCTGAATGGAGTTCCAGGCTCCGACTTCGCCTTGGTTCATACCTTGTTGTGGCAGTCATTTAGGAGAGTTAACCAATGGATAGAAGTTCTCTTTCTCTCTCTTCCCTCCCTTCCTATCTCTTTCAGTCACTCTTCCGTTCAAATTAAATAAATAATAAATATAAGCAAAAAATCCACACCTAGTTAATATTTATTTGAAACTATGGAAAGAAAATGGGTCCTGAAAAACTTCCTGAAATTTTCTTGAAATGATAATAGTTAGCATTTGTTGTTTGCTATAATCCATTCCTTCATTAAAATCTGATAGCAGCTTTTTAAAATTCAAGTGTATCTATTATTTACCATGATACAGTTTTATAGATATAAGGGTTCTTCCTTATCCCTTTCCTTCTTTCCTTCCCATTTTCTCCTCCCATCATTTTCCCATAAATTAACATAGTAATATAGTCATTTAGTAACAGTTACAAGTTTAACCTTATGCTATTTAAGTGTGTCATGACATGGTAGACATAGGCAAAAGTAGAAAATGTAGTATATGCTGTACAAGTATATTTACATGTTTCTTCTATCACCTTTTGAAATCCATCTGTAAATCTAAACAAAACAAACTAAAAGGTAGAAGTAAACTAGCTATCAGCAATAGAGATGAAAAAATAAAGACTTATATCAGAAAAGCAGAAAGATCATTGTGCTTTAAAAAAATCCACTTATCTTACTTGAAAGTCAGAGTTGAGGAGAAGAGAGAGATGGGCTAACCAGGGTGCATCTTTCCTGCACAGACAAGGAAGGCAGATGCTCCAGGCCACTTGTTGAGTTTTTTAAACTTCAATCATTATGTATGGTCATCCTTTCATGAAAGATCAAGTTCTATCACATTTCACAAATGACTATACCCAAGTAAAGTCTGTCTCTCTGTGTCTTTTCTTCTCTTATCTCCTTCTTCTTCTTTTTCAGACATCCTTCCACAATATTTCTAACATAGTTTTGGAAAAATAACCCTACATATTATCACCACAGTGTGAACACTCCTGATGATTGGGCCATATTGTGAAATATAATTATATTTTTTCCCTGAATGTTAAGAAAACTTATGTTTTCTCTGGAATTAAGAACCTGTTATGGATGGGTTTTTCCAGTTTCCTTTTGGCTTACTTTTCTTTGGAGTTTAAGCCTTCAAAAGCTTCACTTTGCCTGACTATGCTAAGGACCTTCTTTTATCAGCATCTTGCAAGTTCATGGTGCCTTTCTTTGGCTGAAATTTCCAAATTTAAGGATCTTATGTCTTTTTTTAAAAAATAATTATTTTATTTTAGATCTAGCATGATTGCTCAGTGGGTAAAATCCTTGCCTGCACATGTCAGGATTCCATATGGCTCTGGTCCATGTCCCAGCTACTCCACTTCCCATCCAGTTCCTTGCTTGTAGCCTGGGAAAGCAGTGGAGGACAGCCCAAAACCTTGGGACTCTGCACCTGCATGGGAAACCTGGAGGTTCCTGATTTCAGTTCAGCTCAGCTCTTGCCATTGCGGCCATTTGGGGAGTGAATCAGTTATTGGGACATCTTTCTCTCTCTTTATCTCCATAAATATGATATGCCTTTCCAATAAAAATATATCTTTTTAAATGATTATTTTATTTTTATTTGAATAAAATGGCATTACAGAGAGAAATATAGATAGAAAGAGAGAGGCAGAGAGACAGAGAAGGTTTTTTATCCACTCATTCACTCCCCAAATGGCTTCAACAGCTAAAGCTGAGCAGGTCTGAAGCCAGGAGCCAAGAGCTACCTCCAGGTTTCCCATGTGGGTACAGGATCTCAAAGACTTAAGACATCTTCTACTGCTTTCTTAGGCCATAAACAGGGAGCTGGATGGGAAGTGGAACATCCAGGATAGAACTGAAATCGATATGGTATGCCAATGCTGCAGCTGGAGATTTAGCCTACTATACCATGGCACTGCACACACACACCTGCCCGCCCATCCCCAATTCCACATTTTCATCTTTCTTAATTTAGTCCTTTGTTTGGACAGAGCACATTATCTAGTAGCTTCTCAATTACAAGCACACAGGAGATGAATCTTGTTTGAAAATGAATTTATTTTCCTTTATATTTAATTGATTGTGTCAGTGTGAAATATTACAGTGGAAATCATTTTCCACCATTGCTCAGTGACTCTGGCTTCTGCATTTGCTTAGAGAAGGGCAAAGAAGACATGGCTTTTATATGTTTGAATGTGACCATCTTCCAAAATCTTTTATTTTGGCAAGCACTTCCCAAACCCCTGCCGTAACAACCAATCTGCTGATTTCTATCATGGTAAATAAATTTTGTCTATGAAATCATATGTACCCCTTTGTGTCTGGCATCTTCAATAAATGTTTGACATTTATTTACTTGGGTGTCTATCAGTGGTTCATTTCCTTTTTATTTATGAATTGTGTTGACCGCATCACTAATTACACATTCACTGATCAATGGAAAATTGACCTCTTTCCAATTTGAGGATAATAAGAAATTATGTTTGAGAATTTACACAAGACATTTTGTACAACTCAACTTTTTAATACTAACCTTTCTATGTATTTTACTTAATTTTTAAATTTGCTTATTTAAGAGGTGAGAAGACAGAGAAAGAGACATAGATAAATACAGAAAGAGACCCTATTCACTGGTTCCCTCCCCAAATGCTGGAAGTGAAACTGAGATCCAGAAACTCAATCCAGGGTCTCACATATGAGTGACAGGAACCAAATCAGTTGAGCCATCATTGGCCAGCTTCCAGGGTCCACACTTTCTGGCAGCTAGAGTCAGGAAGACAGAACTGTGACTCAAATCCAGATGTCTTTATGTAAAAGATAGGTGGTTTAATAGGTGTCTTAGCCACTATGTCAAGCAACTTCCCCTCAAGTCATTTTAAAATCACTAAGCGGGACTCGGGTTGCCTTGCATGGGCCCCTGTGCCCACCTGCAAGGGTGGTACCGCATTTGTGAGCCCCAGAGGCAGGAATCCAGTGGAGCTTGGGTTGCCTGGCCCAGGTCCTTGAACTCACCTGCAAGAATATGCCCTCCTCAGTAAAAAAGGTGGAGCAGTGGACACAGACCCTGATGCACATGGAAAAATATTGCAACCCATTTGGTACCGCAGAAGAAGAAGGAAAACAGAGCAAATTGGACAAGCACTCCAGGCACACAGTGACAGCAAAAAAAATCCAGATGAATGAAGACTTGAGGTTGACCATGTCAGCCAATGGGCATTGAGAGGGCTGTATCATACTTGGATCAGCAAAATTAGCAGCATTTTAGAACTATCCAAACCCCTTGGGCAGACCCCTTGGGATATGCACACATTGGGACCCTAGGTGGATATCAGATAGTGGTTTCCTATCCCTGGGTTCTGGGACATTTGAGAAACTGAGTGTGGCTTATCCCTTTGTTTCCTCCTTTCCCCCCAAACAAGAAGAAGAAATAGCAAATTTGGAAATAATTATTCCACCCATTTATCCCTAACCCTCAATCCTTCCCATCCTGATCTATCAAGTAATCAACATAAAAAAAATTTTTTTTAATCACTCGAGAGAACCTTAAATGTCAGTTAAATAAATCAGACATATACATTTTAATTTATCACTTTGTTTCTAAAGTACACAGAACATCCAAGGCATGGCTAATCTGAGCCTTTCCATACTCCAAATCCCATTGCAATAATGCAGAAGGGTGGTCTCAACTTTGGTTTACCATCAACATTCTCTATGAACCTTGGCATGATTCTTGGGTTCTGCCCTAGATGTAAAACAGAGGAGTTTTTAATTTACTAGGTGTGAGGCAACTGAAGTTTGAGTACACACCCTGGGTGATTTCGAGGCCATTTCAAGTTTGAGAAATACAGCATGCAATATGTTTCAGTATTTAAGTCATTACGTAATGATAGTTGGATGGCCAGAGGTGTTCCGCCCTGGGTGGGTCATTGGCTGACATTCTGTCAGATAAGGTCAGCCCCGCCAATGGGAGTAAAATGCCTCAGTCTTTTCCCTGCCATCTCATTCCTTGTAATAGCTATTGATTTCTCACAGACTGTTTCACAATATCCCAATTCCATGAGCCAGACACTGAAAGACAAAACAAGTAGTCCAGAATAACATTATCCAGTTCTACTCAGTGCTGCCCTCGACAAGTCATGTCCACTCCATAGAACTCAGTGTCCTGGTCATCTGAAGGAAATCAAGTCACTAAAAGTCATTATCCAAACCCTGGAAAACAAGCACAAGGACTTTCGGTATCTTTTCACTGGTCTTGTCTAACAGACTCACCTAAGGGTCTTCTCACTGTCTATACATATATATAATCTCACTTGACCTATTGCTATTATTAACTTGTAGAAAACACAAGGAATGTGCAGCTTTTTCAGTAGTGATACAAATCACATCTGTCTACAGAGAAGATCATGCCTGAGGTTGATAATTCAAGAAATGGGGGTCTGAAGGGACTTCAAAAGTGCATGAAATACAATACAAAGATAAGTTTATCTGTGTAACAATTTTTGAAATCTATGCTTCTTTATGTTTTAAAGATTTATTGAGGGTTTGGCATTGTGACATAGTTGGTAAAGCCACCACCTGAGAAACCAGTATTGCATATGGGTACAAATGCATGCCTAGCCGCTTGACTTTCAATCCAGCTCTCTACTAATGGCCTAGAAAAAGAGAAGATGGTCCAAGTGCATGGAACCCTGTCACTCCTGTGAAAGAACCAGAAGAAGCTCCTAACGCTTACCTTCGGCCTGGCCCAGCACTGGCCACTGCAGCCATCTGATGAATGAACCAGCATATTGGAGAATGAGACAAAAACAGAGAATTCTATGCAGCCAAGAGTCAAGAACTCCATCTGGTCTTCCACGTGCATGGCATGGACCCAAGCAATTGGCCATTGTCTGCCACCTCTCAGGTGCTTTACCAAAGAGCTAGATAGGAAGTACGGACTAGCCTGGACTCAAATTCACATGCAAATATGGAGTGCAGAGACTCCAAGTGACAACTTAATGCACTGTTTTCATGAACTCTTCCAAGACTCCAGTGAAAGCACATGCCCAGACACACAGAAGAAAATGAAAGAAATAGACATGTTCACATAGAAAACAGGTAAGAATTCCTTTTATCCATAGTCAGGCCACACTTTGGTAAAAATCTGTTCTTACAACTTTGTTTAAAATCCAAGAAACAAAAGGCAATGTCTTTTGATATGCATGATTTGTTTGCATCCAGAGCAACCAAAATTTCCAAAGAATGTTAGTCTGCAGCTTGTGCTATGCAGAAGTGAAAGGATCTGATAAATGGGAAAACCAAGGTTGGGTCAGGCCAAAGGGCCTGCCAAGGGCCCATGCATGGTAGAGTTTGCCTTGGAGGTCTGGTTGCTTCAGCTTGGGAGGAGAGCCCTTCACTGTCCCATGCCATCTGCCTCTGAGTCCATATTCTGTTCTTTGTTGTCCTGAAGCCATTACTTCTTCTCCATCCACACCAGACAATTACCAGTAGCTCTATTCACTCCCTTGGCACCACTGTGAAGATGGTACTGAGATAATACAAATGAAAACATGCTGAGGACCAGAAAGTTCAAGACAAAGATCTCTAACCATGTTGCTAGGTCGAGGCTGGGTTCAGGCGTTGTTTAGTTCTAAGTTGAAGGCAGTGTTGTACAATCTCCCCTGCTCTGAAGTCAGGATGATGGGCTGGCCTATCTTGGAGGAGGCAATGAACCAACCAGGAAAGGCCACAGACTCAAAGGTGGAAGTTCTGCCCACTTTGGAGTGGTAAAACAGGAAGGGGATCACAGGCTCAGTGTGGTGATACAGGTCCATGATTTCCTGCTCCTAGGTGTGAGAAATACAAGTTATGTCCACACAGCCCATTAGTGTTTCAAAGTTGAAGAGCACCTCTTAGAATAAGCCTAGAAAACACATGTCAAGAGAGCAGAGAAGAACGAACATGCACAGAATCCCATCTTCCCAGCCTCTCCCTCTACTGCCATCCAGAGCTAATACAGGCAGCACACAAAGGAGACGGCAATGAACATGTGGTCACACTTGAGCAATGAATTGGAGCTCTATTCACACAAGAGGTGGAAAAAGAAAGTAAGGAAAAAGATGTGAATTTGTTATAGGTGAGAAGTGGTTCCATTCAGGAAATAGTTCAGAAATATTCACAATAATAGGCTTTTATGCTGAGTTGGAAGTTGGTGGATCAAAGGGACAAGTACTGGGAAAAACACCTAGGCTCAGGCCACCCAAAGTATTAGGTAAAGAATTAAACAAATAGCTTGAATTTCTAAGCCACAGATCTCCTTACCAAGCCACAACTGTGACAGCTACTATGTTCAAGGACCAATTGCCCAACATGTGAGAAGGGTCAACACCATGAAAAAGACATAAGAAGATCTAATCATCATGGAATTATTCACCAAGGAACAAAGCAAATGGGGCAATCAGAAAATAGCTTCTATATGTTTTACAAATGACGTCAGATATAATATAGAAAGTAGGATATTATATAAAGTTAGATTCAGATTATATAATCACATAGTCTTTATCTCACTAAAAAGCTGTCTTATTTTAACACTATTTTTCTTGGTTACTCACTTTTAGCTGTAACGTGGGTTGTCCTCCAGTGTCCTCACAGAACAGACACATTTTTGGATTCTGGATTCCAAAATAAACGGGAACCCCTTTGTCTTTCTGAAGAGCCTCTGGATACTTGCACGGGATAATATTGATGGTAACTGTTAAGATAAAAGGGGATATGTGTCCTTTTCCATTTGAAATCAGAAAAGACTCCTTGATCTAACAGGGTAACATCTTCTCGGCAATGTTGAGAGAGACGTTAAGATTATAATCCTCATGATTCTTGACCTGTTAAATAGCCAACCATCACATCCATTCAGTCATTGATCCATCCATTCATTCCATGTGCCATTCACCACTCTAGCACATGGAAAAAAAAAAACTGTGATTGATGGGAAGCGCCCAACCCTAGCAGGCCCTTGGATCCTTGTAAACTCTGGCCTCTAGTGAGTTTTACCCTAATTTAATGTCAAAATCTTCTTTCCTGTGATAGTCTTCTTAGTCCTTTAAGGGTAACATGAGGTAACTCAAGCTACTCCTCTTCTGTAGGACAAAGTAGTGGCTCCTTTTGTCCTGGCGATTCCTCTATCATTCTGACTTCTTTACCTCTCCCTGTTTTCCTTTCCCAGGCAGGTATGAAATCCCCCCGTCCATGTGAACCCCATGATAAAATCATAGAATTTAGGACACATAATAAGTGTACATATTTATGGGACACAATGTGATGAGTCAATGTATGTATATATTACATAATGACTACAGCAGGGTAATTAGCATATCCATCAGCCCACACATTTATCATTCCTTTGTGGTAGAAGGCATCGAACATCTTTCTTCTAGTTATTCTGGAATACACAATACATCATTATTATTATTACTACAATCAGTCTACACTAGCACTTAAGCTTTAGCTTTCACAAAAGGCCACACCCACGTAAGGAGCACAGCAGCCAGAGGATGACAACTCACCTGCTGCCACTTTGTCACTTCGTGGAACTGTCACCAGGGTCTGGCCCTGAAGGATCCACACCTGCTGATCCAAATCGGAGACCTCCCCATGGTGAGGCCTACTCATTGCTGTTGGATGAAAAAAAAAAAAAGCCATAAAGAGACATGTCGATCAAGGCTGCCTGGTTAGCCACAAGGAGAAAGAGCATCAGATCCAAGCCCTTCAGGAAGCAAAGTCAGGACTTACACACCAAAACCAGCAGTGCTCACGTGTCCAGGCTCAGGTAAGAAGTGTGAGGGCTCCCAAAAGTGAGAAGTGGCCTAAAAGGCCAAACTGTCAAGATCAAGGTAATAAGCAGTCCCAAACACACTGTGTCAAGGCCCAGCTACTTTGTTGTGTGCGGCTCTGTGCTTGGCCCACATCGGGGACTAAAGGTGGAGCTGTGAATGAGCAACAGTCCCCAGGCCCCAGAAGCTCCCAGCTCAGCAGCAGAACAGCACCAGCTGTGAAGGCCATACACAGAGAAGGACAGAAAATAGCGGGGCTCCAGAGGATCAGGTATGAGCACAGGTGGCCATGGCCTTCATGGTCACATCTCAAAATCACCTTCATGGATCATCTTTCCAGTGTCCATCATACTGCAGTTGTCTCAGTAACCTATGGGGACAGATACAGGACAGATTAACTTTAGGAGAGGTTTCCAGATCTTTCCAGGATGCTGGTGCCTTAGGGCCTCATTCTAGATAGGCAGCCAGAAAGCCTGACCTGACATGAAGCTTTTGGCAGAAGATCTGAGCTACCTTCCAGGGAAAAATCTTCAAGATAGCCTCAAAGAAGGCAGATTAGAAGAATTTTCTTCCACCCAGAGACTCAACCAATAACAGTATCTCCATAGAATTTCCAAGGCCAGGCAGGGATCTGCCTCTAATACCTCCATGGGTCCTGATGCCAATATCACCTCCTCCCCAAAGAATACTTCTTTTCACCAGCCTCAGTTTCTGCTGAGGGAAAGGACCTGCCAAGATTCCAGGGAAATTCCTGGTGAGACCAGCAAGCCCCACCCAGGATAAGACCTAGTGCCCACCTGGTGTGGAACCCAGCCTCTTGTTGGACCCAAGAGTACAGAAGACTTCAGAGACAGATAACTTTCCAGCTGTCAGTGCACCTAGCAAAGAAGGGTTTTCCTCAAAAGTCCACGAGACTGAATCACGGCCAGCTACCACAGCCTCCTGAAGCACTGATGGATTGTGCCAGAACCTGGACCATTTATCTGGAGGATAAATGGCTTGAGGCTCCTTGGAGGGTGTGACGGATACATGACACAGAAGCAATCCAGTTCCTCCTGCCAGGAGATTCCATGAGCCATAAGTGGGGGGAAAAAAAATCAGCACATATATGACCTGCCTAGCCTCCCTGAGAAATCACTGTTGAGTCAAGCCTTACGAGATCCACCACAATGAAAGAGAGTTGATGACTGATCCCAGATTTCTCAAAAAGGGGAGACTAAGGGACTTCCCCAGAGCCCAGCTTTCCCTCTGGGTCACAATGGGGTTAGGACTGGAAAGGTTAGGCACATTTCCATAGACTGCTGGGGCTAAGAGTCCAGTCTTTGACAATCAGGCTAAGCAGATTCTGCAGGAGTAAAAGTACTTGTGTGCTTTAAGCAAGATAAATATGGCATTTCTGGCCAACCAATTTCCTCACATTAGGTCAATATGAATGGGGGGACCAGGCCAAAGAGCCCCCTTACCTAACACTCTTTCAACTTCCCAAAGACACACCCCTCCACTTGGTGAGCCACAGGATGGAGGCGGCGATCTGATTTTAGTTTCCCTCCTCTCCCAAAAAGAGTTCACTCCAGACTTCCTAGACACTACAGAAATAGGCAGTGATCCCTCCTTGAAAACAGCCCCAGAACCCAGCTCATCCCCCACCTCCTTAAACAGTACATGTGGATGTTCCCAGGGAGAAGGAATGCTTCTTTGTCTAGCATGCACAGTCCTGTCCCATCCCAAGCCATGAGTGAAATGAATTTCAGGAGAGAGACTAGAAGCACCTTTGCTTCCATATTTACCTGCCTATCTTAGAGAAAAGATGCCGAGACATAACTTTCTAGATTTGCCTCTGTATCAGCCCCTCTTCCAAATCCTCAAGATTTACCTTATTTAAGCCCAATCTCTTCTCTAACCTTGAGAAGTTTGGTCCTTTTCCATAAAAGCCCCAATCCAATTGCTGTAGATCCAGTTTCTCTATTACCCTAGTAGAGAACCTGATAGTGAATTTGGGGTCAAATGACAATAAAATGCACTTTGAGTCAAACCTGAGCAGTGTTTCCTCTTCTGAGTCCTCACTGTCCGGATGAAAAGCCATCATATATCAGTTAACATACTAGCATCTGAAATGCCCATCATTTCAATGCCAATTCTCTTTGGTTTCTCTTTGGATTCAGTTAGGACCCAGAGAGGAAAGCAGACTCCATACTGGGAACTGGAACCAAAGCAAATCAAATATAAAGTATTAGGTGTGTTTATGTTGCAAAGAACAAAAGGAATTACAAGAAAACAAAAGAGAATCTAAGAACCAAGGAATTCAGAGGAGGTATCATGCAAGACTAATACGCAGAGGGGTAGACTCTACTACCTACACAGCTGGCATCCTTACAGATGTTGATTCAAGTCCCAAGATGCTCCACTTCTAATCCAGCTTCCTGCTGACATGCCTGGGAAGGCAGGAGAGGATGGCCCAACTCCTTGGGCACCTGTACCCACACGGGACATCCAAAAGAAGCTCTTGGCTTGCAGGTTGAGACCACTACAGCTCTGGTCATTGCAACCATTTGAGAGTTAGCCTGTGGATGAAAGCTATCTCTGTCTCTCCTCACTATGTAACTCTGCCTTTCCAGTGAAAATAAATAAAGCCTTTGAGTAAAGCCTGAATATGTCTTGCCACACATGTTGCCCAAACCTCTGTGGTAATATGACACATGTTCTTAATATCAGCTCATTCATTTGGTTCCGACTCCTCACTAGCTTTCCGGTACTCAGAAAATCAGCCCTTTTCCCAGATTTCCAATCTTTAGCATCCATTCTGAAATTCCCTGCTCAAACTTTGGTGTGAATGACTAACAGAAATTAGAGGAAGTGGGAGTTCATGAGTTTGTTTTGCATCACTATAACTAAACACCTGAAGCTACAAGGCAGAGACTTATTGATTTGAGAGACTTATTGTGTTGAAAGCCAAAAGTCTGAAACTAGGTGTTCCCATCAACTTTGCCTCTGGTGAGGGTCACATGGCAGGAACACGACAATGATGTGGGCATGCACAAGAGTGATCACATGGTGAAACAAGAAGCCAGAGAGTGGGAGAGAATCCATCTTGCTCTCTTACAACAGCTCTCCCTCAATAACTGACTAGGATACCATAAATGCTATGATAATCTCTTGTAAGGGCAAAAACCCCAATAACCTAACCTCCTTTCATTAGGCTCCACCTTTTAAGGACCTCATCACCCCTCAAAACTGCTACATTAACTTGTAACACATGACCCCTCGTGAAACATATTAACATCATCCATGATCATAACACAGAGTGGTGGTGATAGAAAGGGAAGCCATGAACAATTAGCATTGGTAACTGAAGCAGAGAGCCCATCTACTGAAGAAATGATGCAGTTTTTATCTGAAAATAGAAGGATTAGGTAGTATGATTATGGGATATCCTAATTGTATTTGAGAAACTATCAATATTGATGGGGATTATGAAAAACTGAACACCTAGTTTTGCTATGCTAATATAACCCAGTTGCCAGATTCTTTCATTCATGTTTTATAACCGTGCAGAATAATGACAATGATACACAACATCAAAGGTGGCGTCAGCCAAAATCCAGTAAGTACTCACAAGGTCAATGTCCTAGATATGGAAATGATTGTAAGGAAAAACAGTCCAGATTCCAGTTTTCAAGTTATAGGATTATGTCCTCCACATTAATTTGGTAATCAGTCCTACTAGTTTGCTTACTTAACGTGCTTGTAACTTTATTAAGTGAAAGAGACATCACAGGAACCAAGTAGGGTAAAAGAATTTGCTCATTCACCACCACACAATCTCCAGAGTCTTTTCATACATGTCCAGTCTGTAACATCTTATTCACATAACCAGACTGACAATCATGAATGATAAAGTTGGTGATATCATTAAGCAACAATACTTGCCAATTCTTCCCAATAGAAGTAAACTTAAGATTTACAACTCCCAACACCAAACCCATGGCTCTTTGCTCAAGTGCTGACCAATTCCCTTGGGGCTCCAAAGAGAACCAGATCAACTGAAACTTAGGCTCAACTACAGGCTGCCTCCTGGCACCGATGGTGTGGCATAATAAAGTTGTACACTTATGTGCAATAACAATGCTAGACAAAAAGTGCCTAACTTTGGACAGCACACCGTTCACTGCTTAAGGAAGTATGAAGGTTAAATGTCTAACATTTTTAATTCTTGGACAATGAACCAAATGACAGAGAATCTCTTTCCCTTACCCAGAAGTCCACGTTATGTTAGCTGCAAACTCCTTGAAAAAAGAGATGACATGTTGAGTGTCAAAATTTAACATTTGGAACAACATTTGGGCTAAATACACCATGAAAAAAAGTTAAAAGATCAAGCCACCAGTGAGAAAATATTTGAAATACACTCAACAAAGGATTATTATCCGAAGTTTTAAAACAATTCCTACTAATCAATACAAAAATACAAAAAAAAAAAACTCTATAGAAAAGATAGTGGATGTAAAAATGTATTCCACGTTGTAAATGGTTGTTGATGTTATGTTGGGGCTTTTAATTGATTGGGATGATACTCTGCCGGCTTTACCTTCAGACCAGAGATGGTCTCACCAAGAAATCGTTGGACCCACTAGGATAATAAGACGCTGGACTTTATGCTTGGTAAATACTTCCAATGAAAGAACCTCAACTGAATTTGAACTGTGGTAATGCAGCAAGGTGGAGAAATCCACCATGGGGAGAGGGTTCGGGGAGGGTTCGGAAAGGGGTGGGGGGAATCCCTTTGCCCATAACACTGTGTCACATAATGCAATGCAATTAATAAAAAAAAATATATTCCACGGAGTAGAAAATAAATGTTAGCAATTACAGTGAACAATTATAATTAACTACACTGGTAATCAAAAAAATGCAAATCAAACTAATAACTGAAATTCGGTTTCCACCCATCAGGAAAGCACAAATTAAAAAGATGGCAAGCAATAGTGTGATGAAATGGATCCTGTCACAATGCAAATGAATATACTAATCAGCATAGCCTTTTCAGAAGGCATCAGCTATCACAATTTTTAAAAATATTCGTTTGTATCTAAAAGGCATATTTACAGAAAGAGAGAGAGAGAAAGAGAGTTCCTTGTGGTTCATTCCCCTAATGGCCACAATGGCCCCAGCTGGGCTGGACCAAAGCCAGAAACATGGAGCTTCTCCCATTTCTCCCATGTGGGTCTACTGTTTTTCAGGCTCACTGCCTGGGAATTGGATCAGAATTGGAGCTGCAGGGACCCAAAGTGGCACCCACATTTAATGCTGTTACTGCAGGTGAAGGCTTAAGCTACTATGCCACGGTGCCGGCCCCTCTAGCATAAATTTAAATGCATGCATCCTCAATCCAATAATTCTACTCACAAGAATATAAGTTACTTACAGCTTTCAATCCTACTCAAAGTAGCTGAAATAATTAAGAAAAAGCTTCTTAGATTTTTACTGAGAAACTTGCTTCTGAGAGCATGTTTATCTCAAATCAGATTTTATGTTTGAAATAGCTACAGACAATTCCTTATCAAAGTCTTTTAAACAAATTCTTGACTGCTACCATCAATGAGAAAATGTTCTCACAAGTGATAGCAAACAGTAAAATGTCTAACACCTTTTACCTGACTAACATATTCTGATGATGACTCAATATGTTTAAGTTGCACCTCAAGGAGCAAGAATCCATCTATACTCGTTTCTCTGCTCTTCTGGACATATGTAAGTCACACCTATTGGTCACTGCAGCCACACCCTCAGTATACAGGCACTCCACAGGGCTTCAACACTGTGTTAGTTTTGAAGTGTTGACTTGCCACTTTGAATATTTTGTGGTCAGATGGAGTGAAAGGCTCTAGTCCAGCCTTGGCTAGTATTGGCCATGTGAGGAACGAACCAGAGTATGGAAAAGATATCCCTTTCCCTGGCTACCCCTCCCTTCCATCTCTGTAAATCAGCCTTGAAAATACACACACACACACACACACACACACACACACACACACACACACACACACACAAAACTTAGAAAAGAAAAAGGAAAATGGCAAGTCAAACCAATGTTGGTCGAGACCAAGTATATTATAGCTTCTTATTACTGATAGCAATGCTGTTAGCTTTGCTCCCTTGCTTCTAACAATCTTGCTCAACTGTCTTACTAGTTACAACTTTTTAACCAATCTTTCTTTATTATCATCATCCACAGACAATGGTCATTTTGGATTTTTCTTTGCGATGTTTCTATTTCTCAATTATTATTTTTACTTCAAATATAGCGCAAGAACTCTACTATAACATTAAGTAGTAATGCACACTTATGTCTTATTATTCATCTCATGGAGAATACGTTTAACATTTCTCAATTAGATTTTATTTGACATACAATTGTGATATATAGATTTTCTTGGAATAAAAAAAATTATAAGGGTTTTTTTTAGCCAGAAATACATCTGTTGAAAAATCACATAAAATTTTTACTGTTAATGTAGTGACCTTGATGGACATTTTCAATGCTTACTGAACCCCTCTTGTATCTGTAGGACACACCCTGCATGATGATAAAAAAAAAGTTTCACACACTGTTATATACAGCTGCTATTTTATTCAGAATAGATTGGCAATTGAGGCTAAATGGTTCTATGGTAGTTATTGGTATTACCATTATCCTTTTTACAGCTTTGAAGAAAAAATTTTATTCTCCTCAAACAGTAAGCTGAGAAAAATTTATGAATAATAATACTTAATTGTTCCTTGATGGTTTGATAGAATTCATTCCTAAATTTATTCTAAAATTATCCTTGTTTTGGACTCTCAGGAAGAGGATATCCTAGCTTGCCATTAATTTTTTTATTGCATATTGGCCTCTTTCATTTGCAAGTTTTTGAGAATAGCTTTTCTGGAGACTTTTTTTTTCTTCTAAATCTTTATTTTTGGTCATGCCAGTACCCTGATACCAAGTATAAAAGTTGAATAAATGACTTTTCACTCTAACAGCAAAAGAGTCTTCACTGGATGATTCCAACAAGAGTTGGTCCAGACATAAAGCTAAGTGAACAAACTCCATTTGTCTGAAATCACTTCTGTTCAGAAACATTGCTACTGAGTTAACTTCCCTAAACCAGTCTGCTTCTCCCTTTTGAAGTACTGCTCTCCTGGAAAAAGGGCATCTAATGCAACCTAGTTTACTTCCACATTTTTGCCCCAAAGTGTCTGAGTCTCAGGTTAGATTTAAATTGAGATCTCCAACATAGAGCATAGAAGTTTCTGTGCCTTGACCAGGAGACCAAAGACAGCATCTCCAGATAAAATCTGAATGATTACCCCAGCCATGTATAGTGAGGAATGGAGAGCAGGTATCTGTATATGGGTCAGGAAGGGAAGTAATAAGAATGTGCAACATTTAAATAATATGCACAGATTACAAGGTAATAAAATGGGAAGCTAACATGCAACTCAGAAATATGAAAGATCATCCCAGGAGGAAATTAAAACATTTTTCTTGGACAATTTTTTAGTTGAAGTGGTTACATTGCAAACTAAAGTGGCAATATTTCTTGAAAACAAATATAATGATAAGTTAAAGTTATGTTTTTGAGAAATTTCAAGCCTTAGGTAATTGAAGAAAAGATATAAAGAAACTAATGTTATCTCCCCAATGTGAAACATAGAAAATCTATCAAAATAACCCAAATGGGGAAAACATGACACCATACTCCCCTCCCCCCAAAAAAGAAAAGTGAAAGTGGCCCAACACATTAGCTTGATTGACTAATCCTCCCCTTGCACACGCTAGGATCCCATATGGGCACTGGTTCATATCTCGGCTGCTCCACTTCCAGTCCCAGCCTGTGGCCTGGGAAAGTAGTGGAACATGGCCCAAAGTCTTGGAACCTTGCAACCACGTGGGAGACCTGTAAGAAACTCTTGACCTTTGACTCCTGGCTTCGGATCGACTCAACTCTGGGCATTGCAGCCATGTGTGGAATGAACCATAGGATGGAAAATCTTACCCTCTCTGTCTCTCCTTCTCTTTATAAATCTGCCTTTCCAATAAAAATAATAAATAAAACTTCCAAAAAAAAGGAAGAAAACAAAGAATCAGAAAATACTATCATTTACATATCTGGGTGAGACATAAATAAAATGAATAATTTTCTATGAGAATATAATTCATCAAAATAACTCAGGAGTTTGTTTGATTGATTGATTGATTTTAATCCTTGTACTCTGTTTCTCAAGAATTGGTAAAGAATTCTGAACTCCCTAGAAAGAACAGACTCAAGGAGATTCACAGCAATTCTCCCAGGATTCAATGAGCAAATTTCAGTTGCTAATTAGTTATTTTGCAGCATAAGGAAAAAAAGTCAACGCTTTCAAATTCTTATTACAAAGTAATAATAAATATTAGTGCTGAAGACAAGCAAAGAGTACACATGCAGAGAAGGCAAAAATAGAACAACTCTCACATTTAAAAAATGCATCATGTCCCAAGGTGAGATTCATTTCACAAATGGTTCAGTACAAGGATACTTAGAATTTATCCCATTACCATAAGGACTTCTTATTGTCAGACTAGATTTTCCTCTCTTTCTAGTCACTGACCCCTCCAACCCAGAAAATGTTCTGAGGAGATGTAAATGAGGCAGCAGGTCCGCACAGAACCTGAAAGATGAACTTCAAGGAGCCACTGCTTGAAGAATTAGAAGTGTTACTAATGATGCAACCACTTCCAAACCCAACTGTCACCTTTTAAATTTATATCTAAAACATCCCAAATGAACAGTCTTGGGACAGTACAAGCATGACATCCTTATTTCAGATGTGATCCACTTCAACTTAATAGTTTTATATCAGATCTTCATTACCTGACCTTGATATGGAATGCCATTGCATTCCATCATTTACATGTTATTCCATTGGAATGTAATATATCGTTAATCAAAATGTGGTCCGTGCATCAAAAATTAGAGGCTGGGGCGATGTCCTGTCTGCCTGCATTAAAATCTGCCTGTATTTTCCCAAGGCCCCTAGATGGTCCACACTTGGAGGTTATACCTTTTCACCCAGTAATCACTGCAAAGGATACTTAGTCTGGTTGCCAGATTGCACTGTGTGCAAAGGGCAAGGTCACCTTTGCTAGTGAGTCACCTGCAGACATCTCCTTGATGATGGAGACAGCCTCAGGGATGGAAACCAGTGTTGACACTGAGCTTGTCACCCTGTTCTCCTTCACCACTGCTGATCTGTCTGCAAGATTTCCCAACATCCCTACTGTAACTGATGAGACTAGAAAAGCTGGAGACGTGAAACTCATTCTTCAGCTCTGCTTTTGCACTAAAGATCAATGAACCTCTCTCACAGTCACTTTCCCTTTCTGTGCCTTGGTTTCTTTACCTGTAACTGAGGAACTAGAGTCACTCATCTGGAGTTCCCAATGCCAGTGATTCTAAGCAGACAGGGTTAAATATTCCACAATGCTTGTTTCTCCGTGACTACTCCTTCGGTTTTAGTCTTCATCAACAGAGATAAGGGTTTTCCACAGGCTTATGGAAAATACATATTATGGAAAAACTATGCATGTAGTTTGACTTTTTTTGAACCAAAACAAACACATTTTTTAAACTTCATTTACCACACACGTTTTAGAAATATTCTAAGTGTCCATCACTGCACCAGTACATCATTTTAGCTCTTCTAAGAGTTTAAAGTTTCTGCTAATACGTTACATAACAATCTTAAGGATTTTTGCATTCCACTTTCAGGTCTGCAAGTCAGCTGATCTCATCGAAGTTCAGCTCCCCTCCTGGCTTTTAATCAAATTCATTACGTTCCACATTTGTCTTTCAGGACTTGAGCTGAAGGTACAAACTGGGGGATTCTCTTGTGATCAAAGGACAGGAGTCTTAAAGGGATTGGCAAAGTTTTGTCATACCTCCTATGACCTTAGCTCAGAACTGTTCAGTCTATTAGCCAAAGAAGTCAAAGGGACATGGAACTAGACCTCATACATAGGGAATGGAAGCCATGACAAGAGCAAGAAGAGGAAGAATCATCACAAGCAAATAATACCATCTACTCATTTGTACACCACTTACATACACACATACACACACCACAGTAATGAAGCTCAGTGAGATTCATCAGGAATCTTTTGGTACCCTTGAGCTCTTGAATAATTTGTGTAGATACAAAATAATTGAGGGATGTAATTGGAGAGCCTAGATAAATCAAACCAAATAACTCAGATAATTCTGGCTATCTGTCCTTTGACATCACTTAAAGCCTACTCTAGAAAAAACTGAGTAGCCTTCTAGAAGAGAAATCAGAAGATAGAACTAGGCTTGATGGTGTCAGCATTGTGGTGTAATTGATGAAACCACCATCTGTGACCCTGACAACCCATATGGGCTGTAGTTTATGACCCAGATGCTCCACTTCTGATCCAGCTCCCTGCTAATGACTGGAGAAAAGCAACAGAAACGTCCCAAGTATTAGGGCTCCTGCACATATGTGGGAGACTCGGCTGGAGCTCTCAGCTCTTGGCTTCAATTTGGCCTACTTCTGGACAGTGTAGCCATTCAAGGAGTGAACCAGTGGATGGAAGAGTCATCTATCTTCTATCTATCTATTCCATCTAGCTAGCTATAATCCATTTATAGCTTGGACAATCAAATGTTTAAAAAAAATTTTTTTTTAACTAGGCTTGATGAGTTTAACCCAGAAGCTGGATCTTACTCACTGAGTTGGAGGAGAGAGTTCAAGGTTAATATGTTTCTAACTCAGATTTGTCTCCTGGAATAATTCCCACAGGGTTCCCATCTGAGTATCCCTCTTTAAATGTCTGCATGTGTCCCTACTACTCAGACTATAGCAGATATCAAAGTTCCAAGGGGTGAGAGGAACTACTCTACTCAATGCCTGTGAAAACTACCAGAGTTTTATGCAGGATTTGTCACTTCAACTTAAACTACAGACAAGAGGGTGATCCCAGGACATCACAAAGCCCAGCAAGGAACAGAAAGAGCTAACCATTCAGAGGTGGTAACATCTTTTGTTTCATTTCTTGAGAAAATGATAAAACTAGAGGGTAACCAGTCAGGAAGTTTCAGCCACCTCCTAGATTAGATTTGAGCTCTTGGGGATGCCACTTAGCCTCTCTGAGGTCTTGGACTAACTTAGACCCACAGCATGGTCCACAAGTGCTGTGCAGGTCAGCTGGTTCTACATTTGTTGGAGAGCCTGATATCAGATTCCCCCATGAACTGTTTATTCCATGTTTTGTACTCATCTATCTCACAAGTTTTTGCCTCTTTTAAAATTGGAGACAATAACAGCTGTCCCACCTCCTCCACTACTGTGTACACCAGTGACATGGTGATGATACATATATCACAGCATTTTAAGAAGCAAAGGGTCCGAAAGCCTGTTTCATTTCTATGACCTCAAATATGTCACCCCAATTAGAGCCATTGCTCATCGTGGTCCCCATTTTTGACATCTGGTAGGCAGGCTGGCCTCCATTGGAAGGGATCAAACTGACCAAGCTGGGGAGGTTACAGACTCACAGAAAGGGGCTCTGCCCACCTCCTTAGTTCTTCATGCTCCCTCTCATAAGTCACTTTCTACACCCAGCTGCTGTTATCTCTTCACATTCAAATCCGAACCTCTATTCCCACATCCTCTGTGTGGTGCCAAAGTAGCATAAAGGCTCTGTAGGAAATGAATACTCAGCAGAATCTCCACACAACCACTGACCTGATGGGCTAAGGAGTCAAGGAAAGAGCTGGGCCTTAGAGGCAAGCATGCCTCTAGATTGGAATTCTGGCCCTGTGACATTGGATGGGAAATGAAACCTGAGTTACACTTTTCCTATCTGTGAAATGGGGACGAGCCTGTCTCAATGCATTATGACTGATGGAACTTGTTGGTATACAGTAAATAGCAGCAGGATCCTTGGCTCACGGCAGGGGCCCAGTCTTCATTTTCACCCTACAAAATGTGCTGGTGAGGAGTGCCTCACCTGGGTGCCTCACCTGTCCCTCCCACTGCCCTCTGGAGGCTCTTGGTGTCATGTAGGGAGGAGGCAAGGTCCCTGCTTGTCTTCACCTAATTGGCACCTGTGTAGACAGAAGCATTGACTGGCCACAGGAGAAGCTTTCAGTCCCTAAAACTCAGGTGGGTGGAGCTGGGGACAGGGAGGTTCCATGCCACACACCACTGGCACGCTTTCTCCTGTTAGCACACGTGCCTGTCTCTTCCCACAGAGCCCAATATATGGTGATTGCGCCCAAAACTCAAAAGATTCCAAGTCAGGCAGAAAATGACCCATCTACTGGCATTGTCACTGTCAGGATCATGCATAATCTCTAAAGAGTTGTTCAGAGAATCCTACAGCCCAAAGCCCTTGAAGTAGATAACCAGAACACAAATAGTCCCTTGATGGCAGATAGAGATGGTCCCTGACAGCTCAACTTAGGAGTGCTTAACTTCACAATGATGCAAAAGTGATATGTATTCAGTAGAAATTGTTCTACAAAGTCTGACTTTGGACCTTTTGCTGAACAAATGGCGTGTGCTCCAATCCTGTATTGTGATGCTGGGAGCTGCAGCAAGCATAACCTCTATTTAGCCCTGTGACTGTGAGGGGAAGCACTTGACACCCTGCAGTGGACTCTGTGGCCAGCATTTATTGGATTCACTACATTTACATGAGATATTTGCCCTTCATTGCTTCATTGTAAAGTGGACTTAGTGTTAAGTGATTTTGCCCAATTATTAGGTGATAGAAGTGAGCACTTTCAAAGGAGGCTGGCCTAAGCTATAGTGCATGATAGATTAGCACTATTTTCTTTCTTCTTTTAATAGTCTTTGTTTAAGATTTATTCATTTTTATTGGAAAGTCAGATATACAGAGAGGAAGAGAGACAGGAAGATCTTCCATCCATTAATTCATTCCCTAAGTGGCCACAATAGCTGCAGCTGAACTGACCCAAAGCCAGGAGCCCAGAACCTCATCCAGGTCTCCCACACCAGTGCAGGTCCCAAGCTTTGGGTCATCCTCAACTGCTTTCCCAGGCCACAAGCAGGGAACTGGATGGGAAGCAAGACTCCCGGAATTAGAACCAGCCCCCATATGGGATTCCAGTGTGTGCAAGGCAAGGACTTTAGCCACTAGACTACTATGCTGGGCCCCAACAATATTTTCTACTTAGAATAATTTTAGCTTACAATGAGTTTATTAAGACATATCCTCATAGTCAATCTAGGAGCATGTGCACCTTTGAATAGATACTATGTGCCAAATATTGCTATGAGTGCCAGAAATAACAGCACACACACAAAAAAAACACTCTTTTTCAGAGATTAAATGACTGTGAGTTTAAGGAGACAAAAATATCAAAAGTAGAAAGCAAAATTTAAGATAACAAATGCTTTTGGAAGAAAGCAGTGGAGAGAGCTAGGAAGGTTAAGGGCAGGTAGTACAGACACTCAAATTTCAAAAGGTATTGTGTAGAGAGAGGCCTCTCCAGAATGGGGATACTTTTTTAAATTTTTGTTTAAAAATTTGAATTTTATGGTATAATTCTGTAGAGTCTTGGATTCCCCCCTCAATTCCCCACCCAGACTGATTTTTCCCATATCATCACAATAGAATAGTTCTTCATAAGGAGTTATAATTCCATAAGTCTGTTATAAGTGTGCCCTGACATTGCTGTTAGAGACAATGTCAGATAGTCCATCATCCAGAAAGGAGATGCTTAAGCAAGAACCAGGAGAAAGGAAGAACAACTATGTGAACCATTGGAGCAGAGCATTTTGGGCAGAGGGAGCAGAGCAGGCACAGAAATCTGGTGGCAGTTGCTTACTTGGATGAACAATATGCGGAAACATCCAGTGTCTAGAGTCTCTTTCCAGGAAGGGCTCCCCACCCAGCCACCAGAGCATTAAGCATCTGTCCCTCACCTGTCAGCTCTAGTTTGCTTCCTGGCACCGCCTCCAACCTGTGCCTCATCAAGGTAGGAGTACCAAAGCTCAACCATTTCAGCCTCAAGTACACCATTCTGATGGACAGTAATCCCCTCATTCTCTAGAGCACCTACAGGGTTTACAGGCTTTTTGAGAATGTGAATGGCAATACAGCTTCTTCCTTCATTTGCTGCAATCATTTATCTGAAGGACTTGACCTTTAATATACACTGGGTGCCTCAACTGCAACATCTGCATTTGACCTAAGAGTGGAGATTGGTTATAAGAGAGAAGTGGAAGATTTCAAGAGCTTTGACCCAAGCAGCTGTGAGGATCAAGCTGCCATCTGAAATGATGGGGGAGACAGCAGGTAGCACAGTTTGGGAGGGGAAGGAAGAGGTGAGGTTTGGGACAGGTATGGTTTGCAGCATCTGTTGGGCATTAAAAAAGAGCCAGTGATAGTGAGAAAATCCTTGGCTGTGCAGATCAGGAATTCGGGATGGAGATTCTTCAGCATCAAAGTGATACCAACTGTTTGTTAGCTTCAGGTCCACACTGACCACTGACCCTCCTCTTCACAGCCTTACCAACACAATGGAAATCTCCAACCTTTTCCCAAGGTAGCCTGCCAGCTGACCCCTCCCAGGACCTGCCAGGAAGCTCAAGCACACGGAGAAAGGGCAACCTTGCAGGAATACCCACCAGATAAGGGAAAAACTATCATTAGACATTCAGCCAGGAGACACTTCAGGCAGCTTCGCCATAGCTTCCATTTAACTTCAGGTAATAGGAGTCCAAGGTGGAGCCAAAAACTAAGCCAAAGGAAAACACAGAACCAAGGAAACTCATCATGAAAGTTGTGTTTGCAGCCACTAAGGTCTGAGATGCTCTGTTGGAACAGAACATGTCTCAGGACATGGATGTGTGGATCAGGGTAGGGATGTTTCCATCTCCAACATCCCATGGTCTCATTCCTTGATGCTCGTTGATGAAACAAAGGAAAACCACTGGAGATTAAAGGTAGTAGTGGAAATTAACAGGAAGACCAGCTGTCAGTTGCATCCTCAGACATATTGCCTGAGAAAAAACTCTGCCACAAGGTGGTGCCAAACACCAAAAGAGCAGACAATTAGGATCAAGAAAGTCACCCCAGCACTGACCAGGGGTCCTAATAACACAACCCTGAACCTTATACAAATGAAGTTTGTGACCCAATTTATTGCCTAATCTTGGATTTTCTTTATGAAGCAATACATGACTAGGAAAGATCTATAACGAAGTAGAACTGGAAAAATAAGACAGAAGGGTTAGGCCATTAACCCAAGGTAATATTTTTGAACAGGGTTCCTTAATGTTGGCAATATTTGCCTATTGATCCAGAGGCTTCTTTTTATGTGGACTTCCTTAAGCATCCAAAGCACCCATAGCCCCATCTATTAGATCCTACTTAGCTACACTCTAACCTCCAACCCAAGTTAGAACAATCAGAAATAGCTGCAGAGATTGCTGAATGTGCCCTAGGTAAGGAGTAAAATTGCACCTGATTCAGAAGCAATGATTTAGAGGATAGAGGGTAAGTCAAAATCTAAGAGGAGATCAAGAAAAGCAGCAAGGTAGGAAGGAAAATCATGAGAATACAGATTGTGGAGCCAAGTGGGGAGCGAGTCCATGGCAGAGATCAAACCACAGTTAAACAGAAGTCATTTCTAGTAGTCCACAATACAGTGGAATGACTGCTGCTTGCAATAAATTTTGTCTTTGAGCAGACAGAGGAACTCAAAACCTGTAAACACAAAGTAATAAGAGAGAGGGAAACATTCATTATCCACACATGTTGTGGTATTAAAATATTTCACTGTCCCCAAAAGCAAGTGCAATTACTGTTTAAAATTTAATCTTCGAGGAAATAGAAATGCTACTTACATTACATGTATATATCAACTTACTATGCTGTACTCCAAAATACATATAATCAAAATAATAATTAAAGCAATGCACAGATTCTCGGTCAATGGACTTCCAACCTGGGAATAATCATTAAATGAAATTGCCTGTCTCGGCATCAAATCTCCTTGGGCCCGTCTTCCTTTCTCTGTTCCTGATGCCCTGGTACCAGAGTGATTCCTTCACCTCTCAGAGGATTGCCCCAGCTGGGGTCAAGTTGGCACTGGATGCCCCACCTGTGCTCCTAGATCAGGGTCCCAACCCCAGATGTTCAAACCAAGACTTCAGCTTGCCTAAATGGGGTTAGTGAGGTATCAGGATAAAGAATAGATGAATCTTAGGCATGAAGCTGACCCAACAGCGGCTGAAGAGGATCTATGTGGGAGCCTACCAGGAATGCTGCAAAAGTGGAGCAGGATCCAACCACAATGGCCAACAGGGAAATCTGGGGAATCTCACAAGCTGAGTTTCAGGGAGGGAGCAGATTTCCACATTCTCTGGTTAACAGAGCTGAGTTCATTAGCTGGAGCCCTGTTCCCTTGGGCTAAGATGTGTCAGCGCATGTTCAGCTGAAGAATTTGGGTAAGTAGCTTCACATGAACCTCTGGCTTTTGCCCTGGAAATTGGGGCTCAATATGGGCTTCCTGCAGGCTTGACTTCAGGATCAATGGAGAAGACTAAGGTGAACTCTGAAATTCTACAGCAGCGATCCTCAGAGTGTGTTCCACCAGCACATCAGTGATCACCAGGAGTTTTCTGACATGCAAATTCTCAAGTCAGATAATTCGGAGAGTTGTATCAGAAAATCTGGGAATGGGATCCTGAAATTTAGTTGAACAAGTCTTTCAAGTGATTGTGTTGCACATTAAAGTTGGAAGACCTACGCTCTGCAGAATAGATGTCACCCCAAGGTGCTCCACAGCACCTGTAGGTAGCACTTGTTTGTCTGAATCCTTGAGGATGAACCTTAATGTAGGTGATTCTAGGTTGGAGAAGGGAGACCAGGAGCTTTTCTCCAGGGGTAAGGCATTGTTAGCAAGCAGGCAAACCTGGCTTCATGAGAGAATCACCTAACATGTTTTAAAGATGCAGATTGAGTAGCGGACAGTTCAGCTTCAGACAACTGAATTACACTCTCCTGGGAGGGGCCAGGCACATGTCCCTGGGTGATTCTGACATGCAGCCTGGGAATTGGGATCCCCAGAAGATAATCTTCCATGGAGTAGATGAACCAAAGCTTTCTTATCCAATCTTCTGCTGATGGGCATTTCGGTTGCTTCCATGTTTTCGCAATTACTGATTGTGCTGCAATGAACATAGGGATGCATGTTGGTTTGTCGTAAAACAGGTGTTTTGGATATATTCCTAGGAGTGCTATTGCTGGGTCATATGGTATGCAGATTTTGAGTTGTTTGAGTGTTCTCCAGACTGATTTCCATAAAGGCTGTACCAATTTGCAGCTCCACCAGCAGTGGAGTAGGGTTCCCTTTTCCCCGCATCCTCGCCAGCAAGCGTCGTTGGTGTTCTTGTTTATGTGGGCCAATCTTACTGGTGTTAGGTGGTACCTCATCGATGTTTTAATTTGGATTTCCCTTATTGCTAGGGAGCTGGAACATTTTTTCATATGTTTGTTTGCCATTTGGACTTGTTCCTTTGTGAAATGTTTGCCCATTTCCCGTGCCCATTTCTTGAGTGGCTTGTTTGTTTTGGTTTTTTGGTTGTTTTGAAGTTCTTTGTATATCCTGGAAATTAGCCCCCTATCGCCTATATCGTGTGCAAAGATCTTCTCCCACTCTGTGGGTTGCTTTTTTACTTTGTTGATTGTTTCCCTTGCTGTACAGAAGCTTCTTAGTTTGATGGGGTCCCATTTGTTTATTCTGTTCTCAACTGCTATTGCTTTTGGTGTCCTTCTTAGAAAGTCGGTACCTACTCCTAGGTCTTGCAGGGTATTTCCTACATTTTCTTGCAAGAGTTTGAAGGTTTCTGGATGTAGGTTTAGGTCTTTTATCCATGTAGATTGGATCTTAGTGTATGGTGATAGATGTGGGTCTATCTTTTTGTTTCTACAGGCTATCAGCCAGTTGTCCCAACAACATTTACTAAAGAGTCCTTCCCACTTGCTTAAGCTGTCATTAGTCTTTTTGTCAAAGATTAATTGGCTGTATCTGTGTGGATTCCCTTTTGGTGCTTCTATTCTATTCCATTGATCTACTCCATGGAATACTACTCAGCTATTAAAAAAAACAAAATGCAGTTCTTTGTGGCTAAATGGGCACAACTGGAAACTATAATGCTAAGGGAAATGAGCGAATCCCAAAAGATTAGATACCACATGTTTGCCTTGATTTAACCTGTAATTTTTTGTTTGGTGGTTTGTTATTTTTTGAACCTGTCATTGATACTGTCTCAACCCAGATGTTTCGAAGAATGGAACTTGCATTATTTTTAACATATTGTTTACCCAATACTATGTCAATTAATTCCATAATGTTGTATAATGATACTGAGGCCTTGTTGGGGCTTTTAACTGACTGGATCTTTACTCTGTTAGACCTATCTTCAGACCAGAGAAGGTCTCCCCAAGAGGCCACTGAACTTATCTGGACAATAAGACGCTGAACTTTATGCTAGGCAGGTGTTTGCAAGCAATGAATCTCAACTGAACTTGAACTATGGTTATGCAACAAGGTGGAGGAATCCACCATGGGGGGAGGGGTATGGGAGGGGTGGGGGGGATCCCCAGCGCCTATAAAACTGTACTACATAATATAATGTAAGCAACAATAAAAAAAAAAAAGAAAAAAAAAAAGAAATAAAGAACATTCATAAGTTAGAAAGAAAAAAAAAAAAAAAAAAAAAAAAGAAGATAATCTTCCAAGAAGCTGCTTGGCTTGATCAACTCACTCTGAGTGTCACATTTCATTTTCCAGTCTTTGTCCTTAGATAAAGCATCTATTTCTTCCACTGCAATCCAGGAGTACAGTCAGGAGGAGCCCTAATCCAGTCCTCCTGCTTGGCACGAAGTACCACATGGAAAAATGGCAAGAGATCTGAGGAGCTTCCTGTCATCTTGCCTGCAGATTTTAAAAGCCCAAAGGTAATAAAAGTCAAAAAACATTAAAATTAGCATTGACCCAGTAATGGCATTTTAGGAATTCAGCCAAATTATTAAGAAACTTTTTGAAAAAAATACCCAGAGGAGTTGGGTAGTAGTGCTTTGTTAAGAGAGCTATGGACCTGGGTCTGGGCTAATCGTGTTTTCAGGTGTTAAATCATATGCTTCTTGTCATAGCCCTATGAAAAGGCATAATTATTAGCTCCATATTACAGATTAAGAAGAGGTCACATAAATAAATAATGGTGATACTAGGATAAGAGCACAGTTTCTGGCTACTAAAACACTGTGCTATTATTATTTGTGAACTCTTAAATAAACCTGATAGCTAAAGTCAGAGCTTAGATTGGCTTCTCTCCACTTTAAACCAAGATAAAGTACAATCATCAGACATGCCCTCCCACATCAAACAACTTAGAAACAAGAGGAAGTATATACAACAACACCTTCATACACTGGCTGACAGGCAGAACAAGACAATAATGCCTGAGGAAGGAGGAAGATGAGGTGACCTCAACAATTGCCCCCAGCCTACTAAATAGGGCATAGTAAATGGCATGAAAAAGGGAACTTAAAGACTGGCAGTTTGAGCTGAAAATTTGGGGACATAAAGACAGTAAGATATGTAGTGCTGAAAAGGGAATTCCTCTGTCAGCCCCAGAAGGGGGTGAGTGCAGCTCAGATCAGGCTGCCCAGTACACCAACGGTTCTAGATGAAGCCCCCAGGCTGCCCAGTGGCACGTCTGTGGAGGCCTAGCGGTGTGTGTTTACAGGGACCTGGGGGTTAACACTCAGGTGAGCAATGACCTCTGAGGGACTTGTTCTTGCAGATCTGAGCCTCCTCCATGGTTTAGGTGGAGCAGTTGATGGCATAGCCAGATGCACATGGAGGATATAGCAGTCCACTGGAGCCTGCAGAGGACATCTGATATCATAGCAGAGGATGGAGGGAAGATTGCCAAGGAACGGGATGAGGGGATGGGACCACGATCCTGCATTTATTTATTTATTTACTTACTTACTTATTTATTTCTCTCTCTCTTTCTCTCTCTCTCTCCCTTTCTTTCTTTCTTTCGTTTCTTTCTTCCTTCCTTCCTTCCTTCCTTCTTCCTTTCTTTCTTTCTTTCTTTCTTTCCTTCTTTCCTTCCTTCCTTCCTTCCTACCTTCCTTCCTTCCTTCCTTCCTTCCTTCCTTCCTTCCTTCCTTCCTTCCTTCCTTCTTTCTTTCTTTCTTTCTTTCTTTCTTTCTTTCTTTCTTTCTTTCTTTCTTTCTTTCCTTCTTTCTTTCTTTCTTTCTTTCTTTCTTTCTTTCTTTCTTTCTTTCTTTCTTTCTTCTGGTATAATTCCATAGCAGAGCCTGCATTTCTAACAAGCTTACCAGTGATGCCAATGCTGATAACCTCCAGACTAAACCTTGAGTGGCAAGGAGCAAGCAGACATGGAAAATACCATTGGCCCAGCAAATACCCTACCATGAGACTTAGACAAGCCTATTGCCAGCAGCCCTTAGTGATGTTACTATCTATAACCCAAGAGGTCATTCTGCACATCCAGTTCCAGCTCCAAGCCTTTTTCTCCCCTCTTACTTAGCCCTCTTTCCCTGGACTTCCATAGTTACTTCTTTGTAGAGCATCTCAGTTCAATCCTCTATTTCCAAGTGTATTTCAGTCTTTTGTCAAAAGGATTTAGTAATTCCACAGCAATATTCTTCCCAAAGAATCTTAACTGCCAGTTCTCAGACTTTCCAGTCCCAGTTAATATCTGGGGAATTTCTTCACAGAGCCTTTCAGCTGAATGAAGTGCTTGGCATTTCTATTGGTTAGGCAGTCTGGTGGTTTTCACAGGTTGGCAGACACCTCTGGTTCCCTCACAGTATTCCTGTGAGTGTGCTGAGGCACCCTAGGGCTCCAACTTGGGGACTATGGCTCTAAACCAATATGGCATCCAAGTCACAGTAAATGAAACTGATGATGGTGTCTGATCCAGATGGGAGACTGAATTGGTTTGGAGAGGACAGGGCTTCAAGACAGTACAGATCTCCCACCCTCAGACACCATCAACACCTCCCAGAACCTGAGGCAGAGAAGCCAACTACCCACTTTATCCTGGCTGAGAGCAATTTACAAGTTCATCTCCCAGTGACTTCCAAAGGGCTATGGGGTTAGAGTAGCACAGGGGAAAAAATATATAAAATGAGAGCAGGAAAGCAGTTCCTTCCTTGGTAAAAACCTTATAAATATGACTCATTAGTATCAGAAAATCTAAGGATGGGATCTCAACAAGTATCAAAAGCTGTGTAATCTGATGATGCAAATGGTTTCCAGTAAGGAGCCCAACCCCACAGCATGGAGATTCTCAACCGTGGCAGCAGACTAAAATTTGCTTAGCCAACTTTCAAAAACACAAGTGGCCAGGCCCCACCCACCTGGAGTCAGTCCCTGGAGATGCAACAAAGAACTCGCTAATTTTTAAAGCTCCTCAGGTGATTGCAAGATAACACCAAGATTAAGTGCTTGGTTCTAGGTCCACTGCCTCTACCTCATCTAGAGCCTTCTAGAAATACATCCTTGATATGGTGAATCAGTTCTCCATATTTTTACAGAGATCCTAAGTCATCTGTGTGCACTTTAAAATTTGGGATGTCCATCTAGCCCACACAGAATCAGAAAATATCAGTTCCTTCTGAGCCATCACCAAGCTCCTCCTGTGTCTTTGGGAGCCCTGGACATGTGTGGCCTGGCCTTGGCACCCTATGGGTTGGCCGTGGGCTATGGTGAGCCTTTTGAGTCTTGCACCCTCTGCCAAAGGGACTGAATATGATACGTAGAGCTTGGGAAAGTCTGGATTGAAACACCAGGAACACTGCTGTTTGTTCCTAGCTCAGTTCCCTTCATCCACTTCAGTTTCTTCCTAGGTGAAAAGGAAATAAAAATGCTCACATGCAATGCTTCAAAGTTGCATGGTGAACATCAACTGTCCTGTGTATGTGAAGAGCTCTTATTCTGAAAGTGCTGCTGTATGGCTCCGGAGGAGGATTGAAATAGAGGTTGTGCCCTCCTTTCTGCCCACCCTCCCTGCTCCCTACACAAGCAGAGGAAGCATGATGGTGAGCTCACCCTGCTCCCAGGCTTTGCTGTTCAGTGTAGTCAGTTTGCTAGCACAATTACTGCCTGAGACCTGGGTAGTCAGGTAGATCCTCAGGCCCCACAAGGCCTACAGAGTCAGAACCTGCCTTTCAGAAAGATCTCCAAGTGGCTCTTGCAGGGGAAACAATTCACACAGGAAATAAAATATGGCAAGTGTCAAAAACAAATGTTTATTTGATAAGCAAACCATCAAATCGCCTTGGTGGGTAACATCAAAATAAAATTGCATTACAAACTGCAATAAACAAACCCTGTGATGTTAAGACAGTGTCATCAGTTATATTGAATCTAGTCTCTTTAACATGACAAAAACAAAGAACAAAAAAGACGACAATGCTGAGTAGAAATCATTTAATGGCCTGCAGGTAGTAGGGGCATAGATGACGTTTCTCTAATGGACCCTATGCTATCTTGTAAGTCTTACCTTCCCTTTCCTCTCCAACTCACTCTCAGCCTGGATGATGTCCTCCTTGGGTAGCAGCTCAGACATGCAAACGAGAATACATCTTAGCTAGAGTTAGAGTGTAAGAAACCTCTACAAATCCATCTTCAGTTTCAAAAAGTGGTTCCAAAACAGGACAACTATTCTAAATACCACCTAAAGAAATCAGCTGTTCTTGTCCAACTGTCCAAGCATCTCAGCTCCAGGAACTTCTCCACAATGCTAAGTTGACAGGCACAGCTGGGGAGAATGCTGGTGATGGAGACAGTAGCACTATGGGAGCCCAGTGGCATCATGGGAGGACATACCTTTTCTTTTAAGATATATTTATTTTTATTTGCTTGGAAAGGCAGATTTTTCAGAGAGAAGGAGAGACAGAGAATAAGATCTTCCATCTGCTGGTTCACTCCCCAAATGGTTGCAACAGCCAGACCTGAACCAATCTGAAGCCAGAAATTTCCAGGTCTCCCATGTGGATACAGAAATTTCCAGGTCTCCAAAGGCTTTGAGCTATCCTCTACTGCTCTCTCAGACCATAAGCAAGGAGCTGGCTGGGAGGTGGAACAGTGGAATCGTGGTTGCTTGCAAGGGGTGGTTTAGCTGCAAGGTTGCTTGCAACTGAGCCATTACACCAGCCCAAGGACATAGCTTTGATGCATGCCTTGGATGAATGGTTTTAAAGCACTGCTTCCTCAATGACTGTTTGCAGCTTCTCAGACTCCCCTTCCTCCAAGAGAAAAGCACAAGTGAAATTTTCTGTGATTTCCTGAGATGAACAGAAAGGATGTGAACAGCTCAGCTTCCCCAAGAAAAAGGGGACTCTCTCCTGAGGACTCTCAAGGGAGTTGTAGGAGGAAGTGACACCTGGCCCTTGCCCTGTCAGCTTTGGGGGAAGCAGCCATCCAGGAAGTCAACACAAGACATGGCACTCTGGTGACAGAACAGAGCAAGTTCACAGCAGATGTAAGGTTGAGCACGTTCCACAAGGGCTGCGGTGTGGTTCTCATGACAATCTACCAGCAAGTATTGCATACCCGCTTTTTGTTTTTTTTCCAACGAAGATTGAGAATTATAGGGTGATTCTCACAGGCGAGTTAGTGGTCTGAAATCTTCAACTGGCAAAGTAGCAGAAGAGGGGGCCTCTCAAAGGGTCTGCCTGACTCAAGGGTTAAGGGTCTTCAGCCATTGAAAGACCACAATTTGTGTCTCAGTGATTCTTCATCTGTAGAAATGCTGGGAAGATATATAATGGAAACACCTCAGGGATGCAAAATAAACTGTTGGCCCACTCCCATTTAGGAGAGCAGCCACTCCCATTTCTGTGGTTTGACTGGTGTTGATGGAGTAAATTTCTAGGCAGGACAATGACTGGCCCCAGTACAACTGGGCTCTGTTCACTCTTACTGTTTCACATCCCATCACAGGTGGCTAGTGTCAGAGGAGTCATCAGAGAACAAGCAGGTCACTTCCTCCTGACCCAGAGAGGTCATTTCAGTGAACACTGACCTAACACCGGCTACAGTAAACCCCATAGAAAACACAGAATAAGTCATAGGTTAATCCTACACAAAGACACAAAAATTGTACTACAAGGAACTGCACTACAGCTGCCTTCACCCAAGCACAGGCCAAGGATGGGGACCACTCAGAGAGGAAAATGTCACTCTTGGCAAGGCTTTGAGGAAGGACTACTGGGTGGGAGGAGAACATAAGCCAGAATTAAGAATGAGGAAGGCTTGAACAGCAGGTGACAGAGAGTGCAAGTTAGTCCCAGCTAAAGGTATCACTTGTGAAGAGTGAGGATGACACTATATATGTGTTTATATTTATGTCTATATAATTATTTAACATAGCCACTAATCTGTAAGATAATTAACTACATCATAACATTTAAAGACTCTAAATAGATTGATCAGTCCCATATGGGGGCTCTTAACCTTCCCCACGCAAAATCTGAGCCTAGTCATTGATGAACGAGCTGTCTGCTGTATCAGACATGGTGGTAGAGGCAAGTTCCAGTTTAGGATTTCTCCTTCTAACCACAGCTGCATCACCTGCATGCCTAAGCCCCCCCTGACCAGTGTGGCAGTTGATCTCCCTCACTCAGGGAAGCTCCACTTGAGCAAACGGGGCCCCTCTGGCTTGTCCTCCACACCTCCTGCCATCTCCATCCTGTTCCTGAAACAAAGCTGTTACTCCTGAATGCTTCCTGCCTTACCTGTCATCCCTATCCCCCCACTGTCTTCAGCACCACCACAGCCAGGGCCTGAAGTGACTGAGATCCGTGTCACCTTATTTTTCATGGCAATGTGGCCCACTGGGAGAAGTTCATAAAAAAGGCTTATCCATATAATTATAACCAGTGATGATGGGGACAGTGCTGTGGCAGAGCAAGTTGGCATGCATCCCATATTGGAGAGCCATTTTGAATCCCAGCTACTCTGCTATCAATCCAGCTCCCTACTAATGCACCTGGAAAGGCATTGAAAGACTGCTCAAGTACTTGGGCCACTGGAACCTGTGTGGGAGACCTGGATGGAGTTCAGGCTCCTGGCTTCAACCTGGCCCAGACCTGGTTGCTGCAGTCATTTGGGGAAACGAACCAGTAGGTGAAAGATCTCTCCCACTCTCACTCTTTCCCTCTTTCTCTTTGTCTTTCAAATAGGTAAATATCTTTTTCAAATGTCACTGGTCATCATTAAGTGATTTTTTTTAAGATTTATTTTTATTAGAAAGTCAGATATACAGAGAGGAGGAAAGACAGAGAGGAAGATCTTCTGTCCGATGATTCACTCTCCAAGTGACCGCCAACGGCTAGTGCTATGCCAATCTGAAGTCAGGAGCCAGGAACTTCCTCCAGGTCCCCAACACGGGTTCAGGGTCCCAAGGCTTCAGGCTGTCCTCGATTGCTTTCCCAGGCCATGAGCAGGGAGCTGGATGGAAAGTGGGGCTGTCGGGATTAGAACTGGCACCCATATGGGATTCCAGCACGTCCAAGGCAAGGACTCGAGTTACTAAGCCACTGTGCCAGACCCCAAATAAGTAAATATTTTGATGGGTATGAATAAATAAATGATGGGTATGAATTTTCACTACTACACACAAATAGTGAACATTCATGCAATCTCTTCTTACTTGTCCTATCAATCTTACCTATATAAGATAGGTCTCACCCAGATGTTACTAGTGCACAAAATGAGATTTGGAGAAGTGCAGAAACTTGTTCAGCTTGTAAAGAACTGATCATAAGATTTAACTCCAAGTCAGGGTGACCCCATAGTACAAGTGGTTTATCACTAGAGAGACGAAGGATCTCCATTAGTGGAGTGAACATCTGACAAGAGGGAGACAACTTGCTCAAACCCATGGCTCCAAAAGGAATCTATTTGAGTCTGGGGAACTGAAACAATAAGTATTCACAGACTTTGGTGCTGTTTTCCATATCCAAAATGCAAACCAATAACTGGACACAAACTGACAGGTTCTGAAGCTGGAAGATGGAGTTCTCCAAGCGCTTCTTCCAAACAATGACCACTCAAACCAGTGATGACCCTCAAGCTTGCTTGATACAGTGGAAGTAGTCTCTCCCTATTCCCTAGCCTCTGAAGAAAGGCCCTTCCCACCGGGGCTAAGCGGAGCCACTCTGCTCCCATGAAGGGTCAAGCCCCACTGTCCAGGGAGCAGTGCAAAGGCCAGCCAGTGGCAGGGAGGGTAGAGACAGGGGGCCCAGGGGTTACCCCATTGCGAAAGGAATCTCCCTGAACAGTTGGGTGGAAATCAGAGATAGAGTTCAAGGGAGAGGAAGAACCCAGGGTGAGGGTGTTCCTGACTCCTGGACTGGGATGGGGTGAAGATTTGATTGCTTGGCAAAGGGATTGTTGAACCTGGAACTTCTACAGAAAAAAAAAAAAAAAAAACATTAAAGAAAGGGTTTGTTTTGCTTGTTTGTTTTCCTGCTCTAGAACTAATCCCACTTAAATAAAGCTAATACCACAAAATCAAATCCTGTATTTTGGCTGTCACTAAAGAGGAGCTATGTCTGCATAGCGATGGAGTCACAGAACCAACGCAGCCTTCACTGCAGTGAAAGGCATGAGAGCCTGGAAAGACATTTCACAGGTCTACCCAGTCCAGAGAGGAAGTCCAGGGATAAACAAGTCATAAATTTTAAATAGTGCGCTATTCCAAGCAATACAAGATGAAATTTCACACTGCCCCTCTCTGGCCTGCCCAGTGTGTTCCTCTAACCCAAACATCCATGCTATAAACACTGCCTATCCATTAGTCTGCTCCATCTCTGATATTAGAATAACCATAAGGGCACAGTGCTTGTGTTCAAATAACCCTTATCTACTCAACTGTGGCCCCAAGGCACAAGAGTAGTGAGATAGGCAAGTTAGCTATGCACAATAAAAACCATAAAGGGCTTCCCTTCATTATAAATATGTTCTTCACCTAATAAAAAAAATCATATATAATGGTGCTAAGATCCACCTCCAATCCACCTCCAGTTAAGATTGTTCATCTGTTATTTATTGTGCCTGATTTACCATTGGTACGTTACAGATGGTAAACACAACAGGAAAAGGCATACTAGCTTGCACCATAGGCTTCTGTACTTTCTATTTTTTCAGGCATCCACTTGGGAGGGGTCAGTCTTGGAAGGTATCGTTACTGTTTTTTTAAGTGAATATACTCACTTACTTATTTCTAGGGGACCATCCTTGATAATGTTATGGGTTTGCCACTCTGCCAAATCTGAGTCCTGTACAGAAGAATTGGGTTTTCTCAGTCCTGCAGAACCCCAAATAAAACACTTGTACTGGGCTTACAGTGCAAGCTACAGACCAGACCCTTCCATTGGGTTTTCATTACCCTCTCCCACCCCTGTCAACCCTGTGTGAGGGCTGGTCTAAGTCTGTCCCCTGCTTTTAGTTCCTTGCTGATTGAAGTGAGATGTGACTAGCACACACCCACATTTTACCTGTGCCTAAAACAGTCCTTCCCTCTTCCTTGTTCTACAACCTTGGGTAATATGTGGTCTGTGTCCCCAGCTACATCTGGCTTTAACCTGATAATCTACTGCCTCAGAAAAACAGGTCTATATATTTTCAGGTAGCACTGAGCAGTAACCACGTCTTTGCTGCATGCATCCATGCCAAAGCACAGGTTGTGTGATTTCCAGCCACCTACTGCTGGAAAGCAGCCTGGTCAGGGAGGATTGGGTAGGCACCACAACTATGGTGGCTTCAACATATAATCAATGTACGCGGTTTATATGATGTAAAGGACTGGTAGGCAGCTTTGTGCTGTCATCAGTAATCCAAAATTGTCCTGACCACTCTACTGAATTCCAGATGCAATTTGTCTTGTGGCTCCTGAGCAAAGTCTGGCTTGAAGTGGGTTCAATGAGGGTGTGTGGTTATGCAGAACTAATAAATCATGCAGAAAGGAAGTTATTTGCAACCTTCCTAGACAAGAGTCTCTGAAAATAATAAATTTGTGTTAATGTGATTAGTAAGCTAGGTGGGACTATCACTTCCTATTCAACATTCTATCTTCAGCCAATTTAACACAAACAGGACAGGCCTAAGGGATTTTCTGCCATGTAGTTTCATCTAGAAGATAGGTGCAGTCCTTGGTCATGTCTCTGCCTTCTTCACTGGGAAGTTGGACAAACAGACCACTCTCCCCACAGCTCACCCCTGGGCTACACACAGTGACATCCACTCAGGCAGCCTTGGCCAGGACTGATTCAGGATATCCTATCCCCCTATCCTTTCACTGACCGCAGGTAGCCAGTCCTCCTTTGCCCTTGGGTTTCCAAGGAGCAATTAGAGGCCAGTCCAGCAGGCCCTGACTACAGACACAAGTATCCATTCACCTGAGGACCCCTTTCACTGACCTTGTTCTGAGGAATGAGTCCCCATGGTCTTTCTTGGGAAGATGGTGGTGTTGATGGGCAAGACACCCAGAGCTTCAACAGCTCCCTCTCAAACTCTCTTCTTGGGGCTTCTCAACCCACTCTGGAGCCCTCTGGTCCCTCACTGTGGGCAGAAATTAAAGGCTCCAAAAGCTACTTCTTAGACCTTCAAGATGGCAAATCCTCCCGGGTCTCTCTCTCTCTCTCTTTTTTTTTTTAAGATTTATTTTTATTGCAAAGTCAGATGTGCAGAGAGAAGGAGAGGCAGAAAGATTTTCCATCCATTGGTTCATTCCCTCAGTAGCAGCAACAACAGGAGCTGAGCCAAGCTAATATGAAGCTGGAAGCCAGGAGTTTCTTCTGGATCTCCCACGCAGGTGCAAGGACCCGAAACCTTGAGCATCCTTTACCACCTTCCCAGGCCACAAACAATGAGCTGGATGGGCAATGGAACAGCTGGGACATGAACCAGTGCCCATTTGGGATCCCATTGCATGCAAGGCAAGGATTTAGCCACTAGGCTACTGTGCCAGGCTTATCGTATCTTAAATCTCATTTGAATATACACATTCATAGAGTTATCTCTACAAGATGTCACAGAAATTTAACCTAGACCTCACTCCAGGTTCAACAAATGCATGTCCTTGTTGTGCTACCTTTTCTACAGCTGAAGTGAAGCTTCATGAAGGATGATAAAGGAAAGATGACTCTAAACCAGTAAATCATGTGACCACTTTCTAATGGGATGCATAAGAAGGCAGAGTTTCCCAGCATTGATCAGGCATTTGGGAGTTCTTTTTCTCTGTCTCTCTCTGTCGCTGTCTGTCTGTCTGTCTCTCTTTTTTTAAGGAAGCCAAACTTCTGAACATCTCAATCAGAATCTCAAGATACACAGCCCTGAGGGTCTGCATTTTTAAGAAATTTTGGGGGTTATTCTTAAATCACACTGCAGTTTCAGGACTCAGGGATCAGGAAAAGAACTCTGTACTAGAAGTCCAAATGTCTGCAAATTTGCCACTGACTGTCTGCATCTGTGCAGTAAAGTCATTTGATAGTTTTGAGTCTCTTAGCTATAAAATCTGTAACAGTCCCCATCCTGCCTTCTGGGCTATGCCAATCGTCTTTGTCCCTTCTCTGATAATAATGACACAATACTACAGCCGAGTTAAGTTATAAAGAAGAGATTTGGGGCCCACAGTTCTAATCTCCAGAGCCAATGACCTGTATCTAGTGACACCTTCTTGTTGGCAGGGTCCGAGGGATACAGGACAGCACAGGATAAGACAGGGAGAGAGTCCATGAATGTGTCTTCTTCTTTCTTTCCTCATACCTTCTACACCCAGTCATGGGGCTCCCCCCTGATCACCACGGCTAATTTTAATCACCTAGCAAAGGACACACCTCTAAACACCTTAACTGGATGAAGTTTCCACACTGTTAATATCCCACAATGAGGATTAAAGTTCAACTTGTGAGTTTTGGAGGGGCCAAACCATAGCATTGGTGCAGCAATCATCCAATACATAGGGAAATTTGCCTTGCAAAACAGACACCACCATGACCACAACCATCTGACAAAGAGTTTCCTCTGTGTTTTTTTGGTAGTTATGTGTGTATGTATGTATTTGAAAGGCAGGTGGTCATAGACAGAGAGAGAGGTTCTATCTGCTGCTCAAATTTCTACAACTGGGCTGGGCCAAAGCCAGGATACAAGAACTTAGGCCAGGTTTCCTATATGAGTGACAGGGCCCAAGTACTTGAACCATCACCTGCTGCTTTCCAGGGTACACATTAGCAAGAGGCTGGAATTGAGAACATGGCCAGGATCCGGACCCAAAAACTCTGATGCAGCCTATGGACATCCTAAACAGCCCCTGAATCACTAGTCCAAACACCCACTCTTGAAAGGCATTTCCTTACTGAAAATCGTTAAAGCAAGCTGGGCTAACAACAATAACAACAACATTACTTTTGCCATAAATAATCAAGTAGTCTTTGGCAGAGCTGCCAGTCCTCTGCTGGGAACTGCTTCAAGTTCCAGACTGCTTCTTGAATAAGTATTTGGAAGTGGCAGACAAACCACAGCCTCCCGCGTTCTGGAACAGGAGTCAGCAAATTCTATAAAGTTCAGAGCTATATATCTCTCACCATATGCTCTATTATTACAACACAGACAGACAATCAGAAAGTGTAACTGCACCACCCAGACACACAGTCGGCTACCTATGGGCTGCAATTTGCCCAGCCCTGTGCTAAAACAAGGACCTTCCAGCTCGTTGCAGCTAGCACAGGAGCCAGCTTACCTACGCAACCTTGGCAGTGGCCCACGCTGCCTTCTCTTTCCAACTCTGGGTTGAGTGACTTCATGTCAGCAGTTCAATAACAACCATGCTGGGAGCAGGTTTGCCATGGCAACTAGCAACACTGCTGAGTTCTGTGCACCCCACCACCCCAAGAGCAACACACTTGCCAGGGTAACATGGGGGTGTGTCCACCGGGAGTAGGGTGGAGAGTGAGACTGGGATGTGGGAAGAATCTAGGAGAGGTCAGTTCCTGTTTTATTTGGTTCAGACAAGTTGTCCAATTTTGTGTACATTTCATAGTACCCACATTTCAAGATGTGTCCTCAATTTTGTTTAATTGATTGGGGTAACTAAGATTTTTAAAAATTTTGGAAGGGCAGGCTTTTGGCTAAGTACTTAAGCCCCCACTTCGGATGCCCACATGCCACATCAGAATGCCTGGATTCGAGGCATTTGAACACCCAGCACCACTCCCAATTCCAAAGTCCTGCTAATGTGGACCCTGGGAGGCAGCAGTGATGGTTTAAGTTTGTGGGTCCCTGCCACTCACATGGGAGACCCAGACTGAGTCATGAGCTCGGGGTTGGGTCTTGGGCATTTGAGGAATGAACCAGCAACTGCAAGTTCTCTTTGTATCTCTCTCTCTCCTATTTTTTTTCCCTCTGCCTCTCTACTTCTGAAACAAGTAAGTTCTCTCCTGTAGTAAATCTTTCTTAGGCACAAACATTTTATCCTGTGTCTACATGTGCCTCTGTGGTTGCTTCTTCATATACATCAGAGCGAAGTATACATGAAACTGACATTCAAGCAGAAGACAGAGACACCAAGTAAGCACATTGTAAAGCATTCTATGACAAACCGTATGGCTAGGTAAAAGAGAAGTGGATGATGCTGGGGGTAGGGCATGGGCTACAGCATTAATGGGAAGTCATACTTGTGTGACCTGAGGCCATTCTAACTTTTCCAACATAAATTCAACCACAACACACTTGTGTTTTTTGCAAGGAACTGGGACATCTGAGATCTTGGTGGAGCCTCATTGGAAGGAGGAACGTCTAGCACTCTGCCCTCTTGTGGTATATTACCAGATTAGAAGGAAGTGAGGCAGGATGCAGCCTGTCCCCTTCAGCCTACAGGATCAGCTATGAAAGGCCATACTCAGTAGCAAGCTCCAGTTCATTTTGGTTGATCTCTCATGGAGTCCGGGTCCTTCCTGCAGTTTAACATCCCTGACTCAGAGGCTAATTTGAATAGTTGTTTCTTAGTTGGGAGAGAAATTTCATGATGCTATAAAGGCATGATTTCTTTCCAATGCATATTTAAGGTTTATTTTATTTGCTTGACAGAGTGATCAAGAGGGGAAAAAACAGAAAGAAAGAGATCTTTCATCAGATGGTTCACTGCCACACCCCCCCCCCAAATGGCCACAACAACTGGGGCAAGAGCCAGATGAAAGCCAAGAGTTCGCAGCTCCATGCAGGTCTCCCACATAGATGTCATGGACTTTTCCTAGGTACATTAGCAAGGAGCTGGATTAGAAACAGAGCAGCTGGGCCAGGCACAGTAGCCTAGCATGCACCAGGGTCCCATCTGGGCACCCGTTCAAATCCTGGCTGCTCCACTTCCCTTCTAGATCCCTGCTTGTAGCCTGGGAAAGCAGTAGAGGACAGCCCAAGGATTTGGGACCCTGCACCTATGTGGAAGACCTGGAAAAATCTCCTGGCTCCTGGCTTTGGCTCAGCTAAGCTCCAGCCATTGCAACCACTTGGGGAGTGAACCAACAGATGGAAGATCTTTCTCTCTGTCTTTTCTTCTCTCTGTAGATCTGAATTTCCAATTTTAAAAAATTAATAAACCTATGCTTCATTTATATATATATATATATTATGCATATGTATATATGCTTCATTTATATATATATATATATATGAAGCAGAGCAGTCAGGGCTCCAGTTGGCACTCTGATATGGGGTGTAGGTATCACAAGCAGAGGTTTAACTTGTTATGCAACAATGCCCACCCCATGGGGACACATTTTAAAATGCTAAAAAATACCACATACTTTTTCTACCACTGAACTTGTGGATCTGGCCTTGGCAGAGCTCCTTCTGAGGCAATGTGTGACTGGGACACTGGCATCACTCCTAGTTGACAGCTGAAGTTTATTTGCTTCTCTGGCATCCATATACCTTGCTCCTGTGACTCGCTTTGCAATTCTACTTTGAGGAATCTCACTGACCTCAGTGAACACCTTGTAGAAGGAGTGTAGGCCAAGGAGCATTATTTTTAACTGATCAAGAAGTGGACCCAGGAGCCAAACTAAGGCATCCCTGGCTTATCACTTCTCCACCTGAGGGGTGGGACCCAAACCTCCTGGATCCTGTCATTGACAGTCCAACAGGCATTTCTGACACTGCGACTACAGCATATTCATCAACTTGGGAGGTCATCTACACTGTGGGCCCAACAACGGTCCCTCCCCTGACACTGGAGCTAGGTTATCCTACATGTCAGGGAGGACTTTGCAGCCTAAAGTTGGGCATCATGTAACAGGAATAACCCTGGATGGGCCAAGCAGATTAGGTATGAATGACAAGAGCACTGGTAAACCCAAGGGGAAGGCAGGAAGATCACAGTGCAACAAAAGCCAGAAAATGCAAGGAGATGGCTGAGATGCTCCCCAGGAATCTCCAAAAGGAATACAACCATGCTGACCCTGTAGCCCTGCGATACGGACCCTGGAGTCCCATGTCAGAAGGACCTCCAGGGCTATTAGATAATATGGTGCATTGGGACTCCATTTCAACAGTGTCAGACATGAGTTAGCTGCCTTCCCTGCTGCCCCCGTCCTTTAAAAAATTTATTTATTTTTAATGGAAAGAGTCAGATGTACAGAAACAAGGAGAGAAAAAGATTTTCTACCTGCTGGTTCACTCCCCAAGTGGCTGCAATGGCTGGAGCTGAGCTGACCCAAAGCCAGGATCCAGGAGCTTCTTCCAGGTCTCACACATGGGTCCCAAGGCTTTGGACCATAGTTTGCTCCTTTCCCAGACCGTAGGCAGGGAGTTGAATGGGAAGTGGAGCAACCAGGACAGGAACCACTGCCCATGTGGGATCCCAGAATATGCAAGGAGAGGATTTAGCACTAACCCATTGCACTAGACCCTCCCTTCAGTTTTAGTACACTTCCTTCTATGCAAGCCAAAAGTTATTGCTACTACTTGTAGCTGAAGAGATAAAACTGATGGATGATTCATTCCAAGCTTTATTCTCCAGCCCTCACTCTGCTTCAAGGCTCTGCATTCTTGGGCTGCCAGTCTGCCTAACCCCTTTTCAAGGCCCTGATCTTGTTCAGGAAGGGATTTTGCCCTGTGGACAGCTCCTCCCACTGCTGTCTGCTCATTCTTCTGATCTCCCAGCTGTCACTTGACCCAGATTGCTTATCTCTGTGTCTCTCCGACTTGTCAGGTCACCTGCTGTCTGTCTGGGACCCACCCACTGGGCTGCCTGGAGACTCTGCTACTTTTTGGTTACATGCCACACGCTCAACACACACTCAGCCACTTAGCACTTCTGCCTTAGGATCCACTCCCCCAGCACCCACCCTAGAAAGAGGTAATATTTTTGAGTTTTTAAAAAAGATTTGCTTACTTTTATTGGAAAGACAGAGTTACACAGAGAGAAGGAGAGACAGAACAATTTTTCTATCCACTGTCCCACTCCCCAAATAATTGTGATGGCCAGAGCTGGGCCAGCCAAAAGCCAGGAGTTAGGACATTCTTCTGGGTCTCCTTCATGGGTGCAGAGGCTCAAGGTTCAGGCTCTCCTCCATTGGAATGGCTAATTCTTATACAGAGCATGCACGGAACTGCTCCTTTCTGCTGCAAGTTTGCAGGTCAGCCTGGTTGAGTCATGAGATATGATGCACTTTGTGAGTGTCTGATGATTCCAGACAGCACTACCCAGGCACGGTCAAGCTCATTCCAACACAGAACTGCATAATGACACAGTTCTTGCCATAACCTAAAAATACCAATCCTTCAAGGTTGAGTAAGAAATGAAACCTACCAACCCAGGGTTTCAGGAAAAGGTTCTGTGTTCTTCTCTGGCGGATACTATTGGGAAGGAAAGCAGAGGAAGGCTTTAGTCAGGAAAGACTCACAGAACAGAGAGGGGGAGCAGATTCAGAGACAAGTTGAATTTATTATAAAGAAATAAACGCAAAGAAGTAACCAACTACCAATTTGTGGACAAAAGAAGCATGGGGCAGAAGGCTCAGTTGTTCAGAAGGCTGGCCTTTGAGTAATTTTAGGGTCTCAGTGTGTTTTGAGGGGTGGAGGAGATAAGAGACATGGAAAAGTGGGCCAGGGGAATCCAATAGCTTTTCACTGGCATTTTCAAACTTGATAGATTTGGTCCTCTGGGAAGATGGAAGGAAATGCAGGCAGGTTAGAACGGCTCTTCTCAAATAGCTGACAGTTGTGAAAGTTCTATTAAAACATAGTGCAAAGGTCATGGGGAAGACTGCATTTGGGATTTTTAAGATTCATTTATTTTTAAGGTAAAGGCAGATTTATAGAGAGAAGGATCTTCCATCTGCTGACTCACTCCCCAGATGGCCACAACAGCTGGAGCTGAGCTGATTTGAAGGCAGCAGCCAGGAATTTCTTCCAGATCTCCCATGCAGGTGCAGGGTCCCAAGATGTTGGGTCATCCTCTACTACTTTTCCAGGACACAGACAAGGAGCTAGGTGGGAAATGGAGCAGCTGGGACACAAACTGGTGGCCATATGGGACCTTAGCACATGCAACTTGAGAACTTTTAGCCACTAGGCTACCACACCTGGCCCTGCAGTGAATTTTTGTTTGTTTTGTGCCAAAACCCTTCAGTGAACTTTTAAAGGGGAACAAAAAACCCACACCATGTTTGCAAGCAAACAGGCAATGGTACATCATGGGTTTTCAATGCGTAAATTACTTAAATGGCTGAATTTGCTGGAGTTCTCACTCTTGTAAAATAAAACTCAATGTGTTTCCTTCTTCCAACTTTGTTTGTCATTGCCACAGGTTCACCAGAATTGCAGGAGGTGCACATGAACCACCCGGGGTAAGCAGCTGACTCCAGTGTGTCACGGGAGCCCACCTTAGCCCTGTAGAAGATAAAGGGCCGGCGTGCTGGCTCCTTCTGCTCAGCCAGCTCCATGAGCTTCTTCTTCTGCAAGATGAAAGAGATTCATTCACTAGTACAGGCTTAGATAGGGAGAACAATGCAACACATGTGCTCTTGATCTAGACCTGGGCCCCAGAGAAGAAAAAAAAGATAGAGGACAGGTAGCCCCCATGGGGAAGCTTGGGTTTGGGCATTGAAGCCTTGGCACTGGCGTTTAAGGAATGATAAACAGTCATGCCCCCTCTGCCAGAATTAAAAAACAAACTGACAGAGAGGAGCTGCAGGAATCCGATGCACACTGCAATATCAGCTCTATAGTTTTTTAAAAAAATATGTTAAAGAACATGGCTTTAATCCAAAGCCAAAACAGAGCTTCCTAGAGCTCCCATCGAGGACCCTCTGCCCCCACATCTGTCCCAGAATCCAGCAGTGAAAGGTTCGGGCCCTCCGCCATATATGCTGTCTGCTTCAGGGAAGGTCAGTGTAGGAGACACAGCCCATCCCAGGATGGCCATCCGGAGAGCACATAAGGCTGCTTGTGCCTACGGGGCTCCTCTCTGGAGCCTCCCCACTGTGAGCTGCTTCCTTGCTCACATGACAGGAATCAGTTGAGAGGGTGCTCCTGTACTCTGGGCCAAGATAAGAATGTGCAAGGAGAGTCAGAGGCATGGAAGAGCCTGGCTTTCCACTTTAACATTAAGGTCAATGAGGGCACAAGAAATTGGCTGACAGATCACCTTCAGACAAAGGGATGGTCTCCTTTTCCCACAGTCCTTCTCACAGCAGAGGCAGAACTCTTCATTGTTAACTGCCAAGAGAACCGGGCTCCCTCTGTCAGCTTTTGCTGAGCGCAAACGTGAGGGTAAAATGAAGAAGATCTCTAGAAAAATGCAGTCAGGAAAAAAGTCAGTACTCTGAGCAAGGAAAAAGTCCCTCATTGGTGTTGGGGTCCCAGGCTTTGTGGTCCCCTTCTGTTCTCCTGCCCTAAACCCCCTCTCCCTAACACCCAACCATCTGGCTCCTTCTTCCTTCCAGAACAACTCCCCTCTGATCTAGTCATTATAACAGACCGGCCCTCTGACTCCCCAGGTTCCTGGAATCCTCCCTGCCATTGCTATCACCTACAGTGGTTCATGATAGAGCTGAGCCCATGTACAAGGAGGTCTGACCCTGCTGTGGGTATAGGAGGGCAAGCAGAAAACACAACCAGACTAAGAGTCACCTGGGCGTGTGTACTGCTTATTTGGAACTGCTTTCAGGATCTCACAGTCCAGAACCAACACTTTGTGATCTTCATCTTGGATGTTGAATTTCTGGGCCTCTCTGGGCTTCACCATTGACCCTAGACCAACAGAATCGACATTGATACTGCATCACGGAAACCAAAATCTCAGCCCTTTTCCCATCAGCCCCAGCTCTCCACCCTACCTCAATATTTAGAACCACAGCTGCTAACTATTTCTTCCATGTCAAGGCCTTCTGACATGATTGGAACAAGCAATGCAGCATTGTGCATAAGCATATTGGTTCCATATTTTGACAAATGAATTCAACATCAAACTTTGCCTCTTGTTGTTTTAGGCTCTAGGACAAGTTACTAAGTACTCAAAGGTTGATCCCCTCATCTAGGAAACAAGAGTAACAAATTACCTGCCTGAGAGAGGTAGTGAGCATTTAAGCACTCCTTCCAAGGAGTCTGACCTTAAACGGCGTCTGACCTATAAGAAGGCCCAGGAGGTGTCAATTATTCTTCTTCCAAACCCTCTGGGTAGGGCTCTCCTGCCACCAGCTGTGCCCAGGGGGAACAGAAACCTGTACTTTCTGGGTTGAAAAAAGTGATCATGGAAGAATGAGGGCGAGAAACTAAGACAGGAGACACACAGAAGCCCAACACTGGACAAAATTGAGCTGAGATGCTGCCACAGTGGCACAGCGGGTTGAGCTACCATTTTTAGTGCCAGCATCTCTTATGGGCACCAGTTGCAGTTCCAGCAGCACCACTTCCAATCCACCTCTTTGCTAAAGCACCTAGGAAAGCAGTGGAGGATAGCTCAAATGCTTGGGTTCCTGCACCCACATAGGAGACCTGGAAAAAGCTCTGGCTTCAGATCAGCTCAGCCCTAGTCATTGTAGCAATTTGGGTAGTTAACCAGTAAAAGGTAGATTCTCATTCTCTCTCTGTCTCTCTCTCTTTCCAGCTCCTTCTTTCTGTTACTCTCTTAATTATATGTATTTAGGGAAACAAAATGAAAGTCTTTAAAAAAATAAGTGAGCTATAGAGGCTATTTAAAAAAAAAAAACCCAGGGCTGGCCATGGAGGAGCCTTCAGAAGAGGAAAGACCATCCATCCACTACAGTGGCCAGAGCTTTCCTGGAGCAGGGGCTCCTGGGAGCTCCTTCAGGTTGTTGTTATCTGAAGTGAATCCTGCACAGGGAGCCTGCACTCCTGGCCTCTGATGAGGCAGGTGACCTGTCACGCAGCAAGGAGCTCAGGCATTTGTTTGCTGAAAGGCAGGAGTCTCCATGCCAGGCCAAAACTGCTTGGTATGGGTGGGTGTAAGATATCAAATATGCTACCGCCCTGTATGATACCTCAACGCAAGTGTCTATGAGATGGCTGTAATGTAGAAGCCATTCCTAGGGCTCCTTCTCCTCCCACACATATCCGCCGCTCTCTACCAGGTGGGCTGTGCTCCTGGGTTCTCAGGCCGGAGAACAGGGAGGAGTCTCCTGCAGCATCGGCTCTCCTGCCACCTCATCACTGCAACCCTCCTTGGCCCCTCTGTCTGTATCCCTCATCTCATCACCCTTGTAGACTCATAAGAAAGTCATCTTTCTAAATTAGGGGTGACCCTCTTCAGTCTCTCTAATGCCCCAAGCGTCACGATACTCAGTAGCATTGCACTAGATGACTGGGCCCCTGCAAATCCTCAGTAACGTACTTTGACATGGAGTCAAATGTGAGGTGAGCCACTCAGCCCTGGCTTGCATCAGAATCTCCTCAGAAGCTTTTCTGGGCCCCAGCCGCTGACACACTGACTCATGGCGCAGGAGCCACTGAACCAACTGAACCCTGAGCCTTTCCATTTCTCACACATCTTGGGCAATGAATCCCCTGCAGATGGAGGTTCAGTGGGTTCTGCTGGTGCCAAGACCCCATTTTTCAAAGCAGTTCTAGGAGCTGTTGCTGCTACTGATTTGAGAACAAGGCCAAGGGCATGTCCAAGGCTCCAGTGTTTTTTCTGCCTTGCTACCCACTGTGCACCACCCAGCTGGTGACATTTTGAGACCACGGTGTCTGGGCTGCTTATCCTGATACTAAAACTCAGTTGGCCTAGACTGTGAACAGACATGCTATTTCTATGAAGCCCAATTCTGGCATTGCCCCTTTATTTTGCTACCTCTTAACTCCTTATTCCACCTGCTCCCTCCATATTTCCCTTTCCTCCTGTCACAGCCTGCTCCAGGCCCTCATCATGTCACACACAGGCCAGCACAGGATCTTCTTCACTGGTATCCTTGCTCTTCCTCCTGGAACCCCAAGCTTCTCAAGGCCACTGACAGGGCTGCTGACAGGGCTTGTGGCACTGGCATTTGTATTCTACAGGGGGAAGCAGTTCTTAAACCACAGCAGCAGCAGCAACAACAGCAGCAATAACAGCAGCAGAAGGAAGAGCAGTAATGGCAACAGCAGCAGCCACAGCAACAACAAGCAGCAACAGGCAACGGGAAATGACACGGTCAGCATTGTGGTGGCTGCCATAGCAGCACAGGAACAAACAGCAGCAGCAGCAGCAGGAGTGACAGTGCTGAAGCAGGCTCTGCTCACATAGACTTGAGAGCCACCATGACCCTCAGCCACCTGGTCTCCTTGGGTCCTCCCTGCCATTTGTGCATGGGAACAGTGAGTCTCAGGGTTGACACACTGACATGAGGTAGTGTTGTACGTGAGACTAAGGGCTTCCTGGCTCTGTCCTGAGCTAACAGAGGTGATGGAGCCTTAACCCTGAGTTGGACAAGCAGGTGTTAGAACACTTTCAATGTTGCTCACTCCCTGTGTCATTTGGGGCAGCTCACTGCTCTTCTCTACTTCTTTGCACATCTGAACAGGGATGATGGTGGCCTCTTCTTCCTGTGTTGTTGCATAATACAGATAGCAGTGGGTAAGGAAGTTTCTGGCTCCATCAGAGAGGTGGTTGGGAACCCTTCCTGCTGTGTGTATTGCCAGAGTCACTCTTTGCTTATCACAATGTTACATTCATCTGTGTAATGACGAAGTCAGTGGCCAGCCTTCTGGGAGTGGCCAGACAGCACTGAGCTGCTCCCTGGGCTCCAAACATTCCTCCCCTATGCCACTCAGCATCTGAGCATTACCTGTCTTCCCTGCAAAGGCCAAGTTCCACCCAAGACTCAACTTTCCTATAGAATCTGCTGAAGATTTGCCTCTTACCTAGGAAATGCCTCCACCCCCTTCAACACCCTTTGGGGTTCCCCAGTCTGGGATTCTCCCTTCCTCTGAGAGGACCCAGCAACACCATCTTTCAAGCCCTCCCCCACAACATAGCTATCCCAATACTTCACCAGGGCCTTACTTGTACAGACAGAATTCACAGAGGGCAGGGGAGGCACTGGCTCATGGGGGCTTCCAAGTGGGCCTGCAATCAGAATCAGAAGTTAGCCAATGCTGTTGGAGCTTTCCAGGGACTTAGGAGTTCCAGGGACTACTTGATTCCTTGGTTCCTTGTATGTATGCTGAGAGATACTACAGCGGACAGATAATGGTCATGACAATCATATGGCCTCCCTGATCTCAAATGGTGGGAAATGGACTTGAAGTTTACAAGGGGCATTGTAGTCCCTCCCCTTACACTGAACGTGTTAGGCTTTCAGGTGGATTGGAGCTTCCTCTCATCTTTCACAAGTGAACATCCATGTACTTTCCCCCACTGAAACATTCAGAATTGACTCTTTTTCCCCATCTACCCTCTGACTCCCTCCCATCACAGGGCTTTTCCTCTGTCTGGGGAGGACGGCAAGGAAGACATACATTCAGAAGCTATGAAGCTTTCCAGTTGATTGGGGGTGAAGGGAACAGTGGGGAGTCAGGAAGGAATGACCTGAAACATTAGTGGGCATTGATCCATTGTCTATTACATGGCGTGCTAGCACCTGCAGCAATACTTCTTTTCCCTCATAAGATTCCTCTGGTCTAATCAAGGTCAGCAAGTAGAAACTGGATTCGTGAACAGCACCTAGCAAAATTCTGCTTCAGGACTTATACCTTGGTCAATGTGAATTTTTCCAAGATTCTCACCTCCTGAGCAGCACTGGGGCTCAGCCTTTTCCTGGTCTTCTGAGTCCATTTTCACTCCTGAATTCTCCTCCAGAAAGGACATTTTTACACATAAAGTAAATAACTAGAAGATGATGAGACGGAGCAAAGGACCTGAGCAGAGAGGGAGGGAATTAGTTATAAGCCTCCTGACCCCAGGACGCTTTGTTGGGTGTGATGAACAGTCCTGAGTGATGAACAGGCCTCTAGCTTTCCTTGCAGCTCAGAAAGACTCACTACTTCCCACAAGGCTTCCTGGGGCCAGACCATGCCCTTCTGTCCACTACCCCACTGGCCCAGTGCTTCACCAGGCCAGTGCCCGCTCACAAGTCACAATATCATTTTTAGAGATCTTAGCAACAGCTTATAAAAATTAAATAAAATAGACAAGTTCAAAGCACATATTTCTCTAGTCATAGAGCTGGCAAATTATAGTTGCTGGGCCAAATCTAGCTTACTGCCTGTGTTGTGTAAAGATTCATTGTAACACAGCAATACCTGTGTACTGTCCGTGGCTGCTTAGGGCTACAAGAACAGAGTTGCATAGCTGAGAAATCACATAGCCAGCAAAGCCTGAAATACGATCTTAGCCTTTCCATAAGACGTTTTCCGACCCTCTGCAGGAACTAACTTTTGTCTGAACAAAGGAAATATCTTTACACCTTTATCATGAATACTGACATTCCAAAGATCCCAGGAGGCACAGCTGGGGGAATAAATCTGGTGGATCCTTAAGCGCAGGTACAAATACTACTAGATCTCAGGTTGTCCATCATTTAAGCTGCATTAAATCAATAAAGTACAACTGCCCTTTGACACTTGAGAAGGAAGAGAATTTGGTGACATAGGACATCAGCTCAAGAGACAGTCTACAAGGCTGTCAAGATTCCAATAGTACCACTAGAGAATAGAATAATGCCCACAGGCTGAAGGACACCAGACTAACCCTGCGAATTCGCCACCTATGTCAAGACAGATTCAAGTGGCTTCCACAGAACACCCTCAAGAAGCAGTGCATCTGGTCATCTGAGGTTCCTCTCTTTCCACTTAATACATTTAAAGTACTGAGTTCCAAAACTCCTTTCCAAAAGCTAGTACATTTTAGACCAGGAGATAAGCCTTTTCATCCATACAAGAAAGTGCTAACATTATCAGAGATTACAGGTTTAGAAGCCTTATGGTCTGAGCGGGTCTCAGAGATAATAATTAAAGACACGTTTCTAACAGAGAAAAGTAAAGCAAGCTGCTGTGGACTTCTGCGCTTTTCCCTCCTTGTCAGTTGGCCTTCTGCATCCACAGGTAAAAACCACTTACCTGAACCAGGAATCCCAGAGGTCTGTGGCTCTGCCGTGGACCACCACTCTTTATCTCCTTAGTGTTAAAACTCTTTGGTTATTCCTCCCTTTATATAATCATTTTGGGAGTGACTATGCAAATGTGACGGCAACATTTCTTTAGTCAATAATAAGCAGCATCATAGATTATCACATACCGCTGATTCCAAGAGTACAGATTCCATGGGCCAGTATCACAAGGGCTGTGTCACAAGTGTCCAGTCTAGTCTGACAGAGAAGGTGTAGGTCACAGACACAAGCAAAGAAAGGAAAAGAAGACACAAGGTTCTGGCCAGCCAGTGAATATGGCTGAGAAGTTGGAAAATTCTTTGCTCTCCTGAAGGTTCTTTGCCCCACCACAGAATTCAAGCAAGTGGAGCCTCCATGTCCCAGAGGGAAAAAAAATATGCTCCTTTCACGTCTTTTCCCAAATGTCCTCTAGCACATGACTGACCCTGCCCTGCACCTGTCCTCTGCACCATCTTCCCCAAAAGTGACATGCCAGGTCCCCTCAATGGGTTATCCTTCATCAAGCCCATCAGGTACCAGCCTCTGTCTACAGCCTATTTGCTATTCACTGTCATATTCTTCCATTTTGCTTTGCCTGTGCTCTTGCCTGGCCAATTCTAAGGAAAATCCATTTAGCCAATGAAGATAAAGTTATTGGCCTACCACCTTAGCACATCAACAACACAAGAACAGCAGTAGGCAACCACAGAATCCTCAGTGTGTGGGTGTGGGCTCGGTCCATTTCTGTTTTTATCTCCAACTGAACACTTTGAGGATCCTATGATGAGGTACAGTCCTTCCAGCTTTACAAACAAAACACAGTATACTTCAGAGGTTAAAAAACTTACCTGGAGTCATATTTCTGGTCACATAGCTATCTTTCAAGTATGATTCTAGATGAAGGTTTCATCTTCTAGCCTTTTACCACGGACATATTTATATGCAAACACAGACATACGTTTGGCAAGGTGTGTTGTAATGTACTCTTCCTACTTAACTCTTGCCTTTTCTGCCCAGTGTGATATCACCCAAATCATTTCATTGTATCAATATTTTTCTATAAGATCATTTTTAATTTTAGATATTTAGTATTTGTTTAAAGACCTAGAAAATGCAGCTCCCTAAATTGCCAAACTAGAAATAAGAATTTGTCCATTGAATTTCTAATAAAGAGAAATATATCTTTGGAGAACATCTTGATCAGCCCCTTGGGGCAGGCAAAAAGACAGAGTTAAAGTCAAAACAGCCACTAGATTATTGTCTTGGAAGGCAGTGGTTTGACCAGAGGCAGTTTTCCTGTGCTGATTCTAGAAAGAATGAGGATATGGGAACTGGGGAGTGGGGTAGCCTGGTTCCACTCTCAGTATGAGCAAGTTGGAGATGCATAGGGAGATGCCAGGTTGGGATGTCTACAAAGTAGCTTTTCAGAGATTACACCCAAGTGGTCAGTATTGTGAAGTATTCAGTATAAATGCCCACCCTGGTGGCCCTAACGAAACCTTCACATCAATACTGATTATGCTCAAGAACACTGTTGACTTGTGGGAGGTTGAAGAATGAGGGACAACTAATGTGTGTCAAATATAGATAAATCCTAACTTAACAAATTCCCCAATTTTGATCATTTAAGCTATTTTCACTTTTATACCATCATGAGTACACTGTGTGTGCTAAATCTTATATTTTATGTATAACTTATATGCATATATAAATGCAAAAATATTTATAGATTATTAATATGATTGAAATTAAATGTTCGCATCTATGACAGCGTAGTAGTTTAGGTTAAACCTCTGCCTACAATGCCAGCATCCCATATGGGTATTGACTGAAGTCCCTGCTGCTTCCCTTCTGGGCCAGCTCCAACCAAAACACCTGAGAAATCACCAGATCATGGGCCAAATGCTTGGGTTCCTGCACCCAAATGTGACACCCCGGAGACGCTTTGGGTTCCTGACTTCAGTCTGGCACCTACCCGGCCATTATGACCATTTAAGGAAAAAACCAAGAGATGGAAAATCTCTTTCCCTCCCATTTTCTCTGTAACTTCCACTATTCAATTAAAATTTTTAAAGTCTTTGCACCTGTCATTGATTATGAATTAGTATAATTCTTAGATCCATGATTGATTTCTGGGTCACATTCTGTTTGTATACTTTTGGCATTTTGTTTTGCAGTCATCTGTAAGAAAGCTAACTTACTGGATAACATTCTTTTTCCAATAACTGAGGCTATCACTATTGAGACTTTTTGACTTTTGTGTATTTGTGTATGTAAACTTCATGTGTACTAATTGAGGGAACATGTCATTTGGTGTGTGGGGGGTTTTAGTGTGGATGATTTTGTGCATTTTGTCTGCATTATGAGTATATATTTCATGTGAATTGGGGGTATTGTGTGTTGTGTATGTTGTGTGTGTTGTGGTATTCTGAGTTTAGATGTGTTATGTGTGTGCTGTGGGAAGACAAAGATGTACCCTGGATTTACAGGTAGGACGTCCCTTTCTTTGAGACAAAACAGAACAGAACCTGCAGCAGCTCTCCATTCTCCACTCCAACCCAGCTTCCCAAGCCCAGGGTGCAGAAGCACCAAGAGATATCAGTCCTTTTAGGAGAATTCCAAGAAGATTCCGCTGTGTAGCTGCTCTCCCCAAGGAGTCTGGCCATTTTCACAGCCACTCCAGTAATGTTTCTGAAAAGATGAGTGATGCCAACTTTAAATGGCACTGAGTCAGAGAAGCACAGGGAACTTACATGAGCAAACCCTGGAAACTCTTTTTGCAGGTTCCTGCCTCCTGCAGCCTCCTCTAGCTTCTTCACCAGATGGGGTGGGACTGCTGTCCTTCCAGGACTGTGGTGGCCTGTGTCTCCCAATCCACTGACCAGCCTTTCTGAGGCCGAGCACTTGCCAGCCAACTTCCACCCCCGCACATACATATACCTTTAGCTTCTGGAAGCTCTAGGTCTTCTGTCACACACAGATTGGTTTCAGAAACCAATTTCCATGTAGTTGTTGTTGATGACTATCTGCCACAGGATCTGAGTGTTTACCAGCTTGGGTTGAGCCATGCTGAAGTCAGGAGGCCAGAATTCGATTCAAGTTTTCCATGTAGGTGGCAGAGAATCAAGTACTTGGGCCATCACCTGCTGCCTGGCAAGGTGTGCATTAGCAGGAAACAGAGCTTGGACTCAAACCCAAGCACTCCAACATGGAATGTGGGCATCTCAAGCAGCATCTTAACCACTGCACCAGATGCCCATCCCTACTTGCATTTTAAGTCATTGTTTTGTGCAAAGACATCTGTGCTCTAAAATCACCCCACAGTGACTCCAGCAGTTTCAGTCACAACTTCCAGTCTCTGTGACATGACAGGGTTAAAGCAAAGCCTATGATTATTCCAAAGCAACCTGAGCACGATGGCAGAGCAGAATTCAAAAGCTTCCCCTGCCCCAACCCTCTGGCATGCATCACCAGCCCACCTGCAAATTGTAGGGTCCAGGTGTTATCCCCTCTGCAGGCTTTTTTTTTTTTAATCCACCCAGAGATTCTCCTGTTCTCATGGTGAATTCCTGGAATCCATACTGTTCTCTGCTTCTCTAATTGGTTTTGGAGATCTGTAGCCTGTTCTAGTATGCCATCACAGCCAACAGCTGTGTATCACTGAGAGCATTAGAACAGTTAGGCGCAGGCCTTTCTGATGTAAAGAATAGATGTGGGTCCTGAGTCTGTTGAGATATCCAGAGCAACAACACAAGAACAGGGTAAGAAGAAGGAAGGATTTGGGTGGACATGTGAGTCCCGGGGGCTTAGGGGCCGATGCCCTGGCAGCTTCTTGGGCTTTCAGGAATCCAGATGAGAGAGGGTGACAGGTGGGAGAGTAGATGTGGAGGTGACACAGCCTGACAACATAGCAAGAGGGGACCCCTGAGTAAGGAAGAATCGTCAGAAAAAAACTAAAATATCAGAGATCTCTAGTTTCCATTTGTGAAAAAGAACTTGTAAAGGCATAATTGTAACATGTATCCAACTCCCACGTTTTACATCTTTTATGGTTCCAGTGTCATTCTGCTACATTACAACATTATTTTTTTCTTTGCATGGGGAATTATTCTCGGGGGCTACAGTTGCTGCTTCTTTGGACCACCTCTAAAACTCCACTAGCTCTTCTACTCTTCCTGCCTGATTTTTTTTTTCACCTGCAGGAGCTTGGGGCAAAGCAGGGACAAGGAGAAAGGCATCATAATTCATGGGTTGAGATTCAGCACTCCTTATGAAACTCAGAAAGGTCAGATGACTGAGTTTTCATGAAGGATTATGAAAAGCATTAGCTTTAATTTAAAGGAGCCTAAACCCAGAGCTACTGCCAATAATAAAAATAACACAGAGTGGGGCAAAAAGACAAAGGAGAAACACAGTAGAACACAAAAAGTATTGGATTCAACAAAACCATTAAACTCCAAGGAATGAAATCTAGTTGCATTTCTGATTATACTCAATATAATCTTACTACCCAAAGACTTGATCAACAAAGTATGTTTTATCCACTTGATGGAATGAGACTCAGTAATCATAAAAGTTAACAAAATACTAATGTAGGCTATACCATGGGTGAACCACAAAAACAGGCTGAATGAAAAATAAAAAATTATGCAACATTCAAATGTGTTTATATGAAAACTGAAAACTAATCTATGCTGAGGTAATCAGATCAGTGTTTGGATAAAGGAAAGCCTGCAACAGGCAGGGCAGAGCATCCCAGGAAAGTAGAAATTTCCTAGACCAGCTGGAGAACATGGGCTTAAATGACTTGTATGTGTCAAAACTGCTGAAACCATACAGGCATGTATATAAATATTCATCCAAAATGAGGACAATGATGTATGTAAATTAAAACTCAAAGATGATTTTTTAAAGTACTATAACCAAAAAATAAACCTGCTTTAGGATTTTGTCTCATGAACCATATTTGTTTCCTCAAGTATGCCTTAATCTATTAGTTCATGAACTATTTCTAAGACATTATGTTCCTAGTGTTAGCAGGGCCAGAGGGAAAAAAAGGAAGAAACATTTTAATTATTATTAATCCCCAGGAATTCACTAAATTCCTATAGCACTTGTCAATTGCATTGTCTCTGAATCCATTACTGGCCACATTCCCTGAGATCATCTTCAGTCCCATACCTGTGGCTTCTGCTGGCTCAGCTAAGCTCCTGAAAGGGTACACTGGCTGGGGTGACTCAGCAACGGGGTGAAGGGTGGCATACGGGTTCAACAAAACTCCACAGAGGGCAAGGCCACGTATACCTGCAGAGTGGCACAGTGGAGAAATGTTTTGTGCCTGGGAACCTTACAGGTGTCAAGAGGCTGGAAACCCTTAGAAAGTCCAAGAGCATAGCTAGAGGGGAGCAAGGACATGTACATCACTGAGTGTATTCAGCAGCTACCCCTGGAGCCAGAAATATCCTCACACATTGCTATCTGCACTATGCAACAACACAGGAAGAAGAGGCCACCATCATCCCTGTTCAGATGTGCAAAGAAGTAGAGAAGAGCAGTGAGCTGCCCCAAATGACACAGGGAGTGAGCAACATTGAAAGTGTTCTAACACCTGCTTGTCCAACTCAGGGTTAAGGCTCCATCACCTCTGTTAGCTCAGGACAGAGCCAGGAAGCCCTTAGTCTCACGTACAACACTACCTCATGTCAGTGTGTCAACCCTGAGACTCACTGTCCCCATGCACAAATGGCAGGGAGGACCCAAGGAGACCAGGTGGCTGAGGGTCATGGTGGCTCTCAAGTCTATGTGAGCAGAGCCTGCTTCAGCACTGTCACTCCTGCTGCTGCTGCTGCTGTTTGTTCCTGTGCTGCTATGGCAGCCACCACAATGCTGACCGTGTCATTTCCCCGTTGCCTGTTGCTGCTTGTTGTTGCTGTGGCTGCTGCTGTTGCCATTACTGCTCTTCCTTCTGCTGCTGTTATTGCTGCTGTTGTTGCTGCTGCTGCTGTGGTTTAAGAACTGCTTCCCCCTGTAGAATACAAATGCCAGTGCCACAAGCCCTGTCAGCAGCCCTGTCAGTGGCCTTGAGAAGCTTGGGGTTCCAGGAGGAAGAGCAAGGATACCAGTGAAGAAGATCCTGTGCTGGCCTGTGTGTGACATGATGAGGGCCTGGAGCAGGCTGTGACAGGAGGAAAGGGAAATATGGAGGGAGCAGGTGGAATAAGGAGTTAAGAGGTAGCAAAATAAAGGGGCAATGCCAGAATTGGGCTTCATAGAAATAGCATGCCTGTTCGCAGTCTGGACCAAATGAATTAGAATCTCAGAGGTACCTGAGTCAAACCCCCTTCCCTAAGTCAGACAATGGATTTGCTCCCAAGAGCTTACAAGGATGTTGAGACAAGTACATTGACACCTGTGTGTAGCCAAAGAGGAGTCCATCCCATGCAGAGGGGCTGATAAGAGCTGCAGAGAGGAGGCGGCAGGACAGCCAATGCTGCAAGAGGCTCCTCTCTGTTTTCTGATCTGAGGAACCCAGGGGCACAGCCCACAGACAGAGAGCGGCAGATATGTGTGGGAGGAGAATGAGCCCCTGGGATGGCTTCTACATTAAAGTCATCTGTCACAGATACTTTTCTCAGGGCATCATGTAGGGCAGTGGCTGGTGTTCTCTCACATGATCTTATTTGATATCTTACAACAATGCATACCAGGCAGTCTTGGCCTGAACTGAGAGTTCCTCCATCAAACAACTGAGCTCCTTGCTGCATGACAAGTCACCTGCTTCGTCAGAGGTCAGGAGGGTGGGCTTCCTGTGCAGGACTCACTTCAGGGAAGAGATGTCTGAAGGAGTTCACAGGAGCCTTTGTCCCAGGAAACCCCCAGTCACTGTTATAGACGGTCTTTCTCTCCTGAAAGCTCCTGTGTGGCCCGGGGCCAGAGAAAACTACTATTTCTATATGCAGATCACATGATTATGTGCATTAAAAAAATCTCAGGGAATCCTGAGGAACAACAAATCACAACATAAAGGTCATCCAAGAACCGATAAGAGAGTTTAGTGAGGTTTCACGATTCAAGAACAAAGATCAACACAGAAAAAAAAATTGCATAACTAGTCGCCTAAAATGAACTAGTAGGACAAAAAACAGATATCATCTGTAAGGATGATGAAGTGTTTAAGTAAATTAAGTGTCTAAGTAGAAAACAAAATGTATGTAAGATGGAAACTAAAAAACATTGATGACAGAAACCAAAAAGACGTCTTATATATTTGGAGTGATAATGTTGTGTTCACAGATTAGAGGATACTCCCTCTAAAGTTATATAGGCATAATTTTTTAAATCTATTGAAATAGAAAGTTCATTCTAAAATTTATATTCCAATATTTGAAATCACCAAAAGATTTTTGAAAAAGAAGAAAACAGAAGGAAACACTCTTCCCAAGTCTGAGACTCACTATCCAGCCATGAAAAGACAATGTGGTATTGGTGGGAGGACTAATCACGCCAAAATAGGCCAGCACAGACAACTGAGAAGTAGATCCACACAAAGAAGCCCAATTTGTTTTCAATAAAAGATCAAAAGCAATTTAATGGGAGAGAAATAGCCTTAAAAACTGGTACTATAGCAATTGAAAACAGGCAAAGAAAGAAACTCAAGATACCAAAAGCTGTTCATCCAAACTGGATCCTGGACTTAGAGGTAGCACATGAAACTCTAAAACTTTCAGGAAGAAAATTGCTGAAAATTTTTGGTACCCAGGAAAAAAAACATTTAGAATTCACAATAAGGGTCTGGCACAAGAACCAAGGCTGGGAGCAGCCCAAACCAAGGCCAAGTTACAGTATATGTGGCTCAGATCTGGGGGCAGGCCAGGTTGGGCCAGTTTATAAAACGGGTGCAGGACAGGCCAGTTCAAGCTGAAACACCAGCCAGTTCACATTAAGGCTGGGACTGGGAACTGCCTGGCCAGCGCTAGACTGTAACACCCACCAGCATGAGCTAGGACTAGGAGCAGACTAAGCCAGGCCAGGCCAATAGCACCCACCAGCAAATGCCAAGGTGAAGCAGGTCATGCCAGAGTGGGCCGCAGCACCCATCAGCACACGCTAGACCCAGGCAGGATATGGGGATTGCAAGCCTGATAGGAAGGCTACGAGGAGGCTCCCATGCTGGGCCACTGCTCTCACTGGCAAGCATGAGAACAAACTGGGATGTGAACAAACTAGGCTGAGCAGGGCTACAACACCTGATGGACTGCATGTGAACTGGGTTAGGGGGAGATCAAGGCTGCAATAAGCAACTGTATCCACTGGTGCATGCATGAGCCAGAGTAAGTGCAGGCTGGTTAGGCTTTGCCACTGCATCAGCTAACAAGTGCTGGGACTGGGGGCAAGTTCTGTCAAGCTAGACTGCATAACCACCTGGAACGTGGAAGATCTGGGGCTGGGGCTAGCGAAACTAAGCACTTCTCTTGGTGGGCTGCAACTCTCACCAGTGAGCATGAGAACCAGGGCTGGGGGTGGGACTGGCTGGACAGGCAGTAGCACTTGCCAGCATGTGGACTGGATAGTGGGGTCAGTTGGGCTGAGCTAGGATGCAGCACCCATTGAGGTGCACCAGAGCTGAATGAAATGTGGGACAGACTTCTCTGTTGCACATTTTGGCAAGCACAGGGACCAGGGCTGGGGGCAGGCCTGGTGGGGGTTATTGGCTGTTGCGTCAACTAGGCAGCAGCTCCTGCTGGTATACAGTGAGGGCTGAGTGTGTGGTGGGCAGGGTTAGGCTGGGTCACAGCATTCATTGGTTTATATAACAGATGGGGCTGGAGACAGAACTGAGCCAGCAACTGCAACTACCAGCGTGTGTAGACTAATGTGGGTGACAGACAGGGCTGCTTTCTGTGCTGGCTGGCACACAAAGAAATCAAATCTTGGATCACCTCAGATGAGGTTTCTTTGCAGATCCCCACAATTGAACTCTTGGACTCAGAAGTCTAACCATAGGGAGAATCACAGGATCTGTGGTCTGACCATGGAGTACTTGTGTCAGAACTGGGCCTCCTCGGTTGCTAAGACAGAGCAGTGGACAGCATGCCCAGATGCACATGGAGATACGGCAGTCCACTGGGGCTTATAGAGGACATCCAGTACCACAGCAGAGAATGGAGGGCAGAACAGATAAAACAACTCTCCCAGCCAAGTTTTGGCAGCAAGCATCCGGGTGAATGGAGACTCTAAAATGAACTATGTCAGTCAATAGACCTTGGAAGGATTTCCTCATCCTTGGAGCAATGAAATCAGCACTATTTCAGAACTATCAAAACCACTACAGCAGTACTCTCAGAGCATGCTTCACATGATGACATCAGGTGGCAGACCCCTGTTCCTCAACCCTTCCCACCCTCATCAGTGGTCCACATGGGTATGCATGCATCCTCCTCAGCTATACAAACGTCATCAAAAATGAAACTTAAAAAAAAGAAAAATACTCATATATTTCTGGTGTGAATTTAACAAGTCTCAGGTACTCTGCAAAATGCTTTGGCAACTCCCTTTAAAACTAAAAACGAACCATATGACCTGGCAACCATATTCTGGCAGTATCACTGCAGAAACATAAAGACTTAGGCTCACACAAAAGCCTCTCCACACGTCTTGTGCTCATGTTATTCATGATAACCCAAACTGGAAACAAAACAGAGTCCTCCAATGGGTGGGTGAAGGAGTAAATAAACTGACACATACTTATCAGGAAATAATACTCAGCAATAATAAAGGAAAGAATGATATATGTTTCATGATTTTATTGGCATAGCATTCATTAAATAATGCAATTGCAGAGTTGGAGAAGGGATTCATGGTTGCTGTGGCTGGAAACAGTGGGGATAAGGGGTTGATGTGATGTGATCCCCTTGCAAATGCCAGGATTCCATATGGGCACCTGTTTGTGAACTGGCTGCTCCATTTCCCATCCAGCCCTCTGCCTGTGGCCTGGGAAAGCAGTATAGGACAGCCCAAACCCTGGGACCCTACATCCACATGAGACACCCAGAAGAGGTTCCTGGCTCCTGGCTTCATATTGGCTCAGCTCCAACCATCCCAGCTATTTGGGGAGCAAACCAGTGCATGGAAGAGCTTTCTCTCTGTCTCTCCTTCTCTATATAAATCTACTTTTCCAATGAAAATTAATAAATCTCTTTTTTAAAAAAGAAAAAAAAACAAATGTGGGGATGGTAGGTTGATGGGTGGGGAATGGGTATGACTTAAAGCATACTGAGAAGTCATGTGGTGATGACACAAGTAAATATTTTGATTGTGCTCAGTACAGGATGCTACTCATGTCATAAACTGCATAGGGCAACACGTATGTGCAAAATGGGAGAAGTGTCAACTTCCTGGCCTTGATATTATACTATAATTGCAAAATATTCACATAGGGAGAGGCTGGGAGAAGGGAAGTCAAGAACTCCTAGAATATTTCTTTGCCTCGTCCTATGAACCTACAATTATCCCAAATTTTAAAAGATTAAGACTATATTATTTTAACTTTAAAGGCCCTTTGACTGCTGGAACTCACATCTCTGCATAAAGATCAAGAATATTTGATGGACCCTGGCCTTCAAGAAATCACTTCAAGAAATTCCTACTCATCTATCTGGTGACCTGAAGTCATTTCTCTGATCAATTTTTCTGGTCAAAATCTCAATTTTCCATCTTGAATGTGAAGTTTGGCTCTTATAATTCTTGAGATGAAAGGTTCCAAATGAACTAGAAATGATGGCATCTAAGGTTAAAGGTATTCTCTACCCAGCCAACCATACAAGCCAGGAGGCCAGCACTAAGACATGGCCTCCAAGGAGGCAATATGTAAACCAAGACCATTAGACATACACTCAGAGCTTTACAGCCCAACTGGTGTGGCCAGCTGATGAAGTATGAAGTAAATGAGTGGAGTTAAGGAAGAAGGAAGCAATGCAGACCAGTCCCATGCAGCTTATTAGTAGCTGACTTCCAGCCCCTAAGTCTCTGACAAGTAACTAAGCTCCAGCTTCCACTTAGAGGGTTTATATGGAGAGCTCAATATCCAGCATTGTGCTCAGCATCACCCCACTGCCCCACTGAGCAGCCCTCATCCTTCCCTACCTCACCCTTCAGGTTCCAGGTTCTACAACAGTTTTAGAAAGAAGGTTGTCCTCATGCGACCCCTTAACACCCATCATGGGACCTTCATCCCTTCATGGTCCACAACTGCCCCTTGGGGACCACAACTGCCTCTTGGGGGCTTATCTGCTATATTGATAAGCCTTGGGTAAGGTGCACACAGCACCAATGCCCCATGTCAGGACCCAGCGCCCAAGCAAAGGGGCTCTGTCGCTCTTGTTACAACACTTTGAGGACGGAGTATTTCCTAAAACACCTCTGGACAAATTCTCCCTGTGAGAAGGGCCCAACCATCCTTCCATCTTCTTTCTGCTTCCCTATCCTAGATGGAAAGTGCACCTGGGCAGAGATTTCTGAAAGGAAACCCAGACCTTAGCACACTTCCCCAGTTCCGATTATCATGCACATGGCTGGCTCTGTCAGCAAATACCAACTCTATCTCACACACATGGACAGAGTCAGGCAGGGGGCAGACTGAAAGAATGCCTTGCTCCAGTCCTGACCCCAGCTGTGGATCCCTAGGCAACGCAGATATCAGAGAAGCTATGTAGATGCTATGGGATGCTTTTTTCAGTCATTTTTGCAAAGTTCGTCTTTTGTTCCCTAGTGCGACGCTATAATTTGCACATGTAGCTTTCTCTGTAGGGAATCCAAAAGTGCAGAAGATATCCATAGAGGATTATACCCACCAAACCCTGTGCTGAATACCACACACCAAACATGATGAAGACATGACTGAATGAATACAACCTGAGATCCCAAGGGTAATAGAAACACATTTTTGGCTAGGGAGACACAATGTGGCTGAAAAAGTGGCTGCGGGAAGTCAAGAAGTTTCAACTAAGCAGCACAAAGACTTGTCTTTTCTACTCCATCTACCACCAGGAAGAACTCTCTCCCACTGTTGGGTGAGTGAGAGCCACCTGCTGCAACCAGCCCAAAATGCTTAACTCCTTGACCTCTACCCAGGAGTCCAGGTGTGGAAAGCAGCTGCAGGTGGTTTGGCAGCTAATTCACACTTTGGTTTCACTTGGGAGATCTAATTCATTTGACCTTTTTCCAAGCACCAGCTTCCTCATTTCCTCAACTCCTTGTATGTTCCCTCCCCTTTGCACAGTAGCTTGCCACAAGCTTCAGGGTCCTGGCTTGGGATTGGCCCAACTCCAGCCACTGTGGCCATTTTGAGAGCAATCCAGCAGATGAAAGATCTCTCTCACGTGCTCTCTCTCTGTAGCTCTATTCTCTCCAAGAAAAATCTCATAAAGATAGAACCAAATAAAGATACAACTGTTGTCTGGGGATTACTCTTTAAAAGATAAGTAAGAAGAAGTCATAAAATAGATAAAAATACATTAATAGTGATTGCTCTTTAAAATGGAATATTAACTCTTTTGTTATTATTAGCATTTGAGGGAGAGACACACATACACACAGACAGATATGGACAGACAAGAGAGCTTCTATTCAGTGATTCATTTTCAAATGTCCACAATGATTGTTTCGGGCTTGGCTGAAGCTTGGACATGGCAACACAATCTAGGTTAACCACATGAGTTGCAGGAACCCATCTACCGATGTCATCGCTTTTGCTTCCAGGCTCTCCACTGGCAGGGAGCTGGAGTCAGGAGCCAGAGCTTGGAATCAAACTCAAATATTCCTCAGGTTTCTTTATGGCTAGGCCAAATGCCCACGCAGTGGTTGCTTTTAAAAGGTGGGGTTAATAATTATTCTCGGCAACTTTTCTGCACTCTGCCAAGGCTGTGTACCACTTTGATAACCATGGCCTCTGCTAAACTACCCCTGCCAAGTAGAGTGCAATTAGTGGAAGAAGTCGACTCAATAAGTGGTGAGAGGAATCAGGAAAGATACAGGCCCACTGCCAACTGTAAGGGGGTGAGGGCTGGGCTTCCCTAAGTGGCAAAAAAAAAAAAAAGAGAAAGGAAAAACAACTCCAGGACCCAAGATTTGCCACAAAAAGACTGGAGTCTGAGAGCCCATAAAGCAATGAGTACAGGCACCCTAGGGTCCTTTGACAACTGGTCAAAGACCTGTAGGAAACCATCGTTGAACCTTACTCCTGGAAAGCAGAGCATTTGCAATTACTTACGGTGTAGGTCCCAGGGCTAGGGTTGGCACCACGCAGTTCATTCATTCAGTATCTTGATTTAGTACATGCCAGGTGCTCAGCTGCATGCTGAAGACACAACCAGCCCACCATGGCACCACTCTCACAGTGCTCACAGTCCGGGAATAGAAAGGTAGAGGGTATTTTAGGTAGAGGGAATGGCAAAAGTGCGGCACAGAGGTGGGAGAGCAGTCAACTGGTCTTCAGTAGGGTCAGTGGCTCATCTAAGAGGTCCTCAGTACTGGGGTGGACAGAAGATAATGCTGAGGGGTCAGCACACAGCATTCTGGACACAGATGCCACATCATCTCCCAAGGTCAGGGTTCTTCATTCAAGAAATCTTTGCTTCAAGTTTTCCTTGAATAATACTTAAAAGATGGGTCTGGGCAGGGAAGGATGATGAGCTGGGAGATCAGTTAGAAGGCTGAGTCATAACCAAGGAAAACAAAGATTCCCTGAACCCTGGAGTACACACAGTGCTTAGGGAGAAGCAGGTGGTTTCCCAAGGTCCTTAGTAGGTAAGATAGAGGTGGTTGATGCAGATGTTTCTTTCTCCAAGGACAAAATGGGTCACTAGTTCCAAGGAACAAGATGTAGAAGGAATACAGCAAGATCAGGATAGGTTCAAGCTGAATGAATTCTGGAGTGTGGAGTTGGGACTAGAGTATGACACTGCTGAGATAGTTCAGACTATGACACAACACCTCTAGGTGTGCTTGCTTAGGGGAAAATAACATAACCAGCATCTTAAATGCACTAGATTTTAGCTTTTGATCAGATCCTTAAAATACAAAACCAAACCAAATGAATGAGCATGAGCCCAAAATACCCCAGCATGGGACATGCTAAAACTTGCTATTCTCCCAGCATAAGGTATATGTTTAAGGTAAGGGTTCTCCAGCACAAATACAAATACTGGCCCTGCTGAGCCTAATGCAAGAACACTTTAAAAAAAAATACTCATGAAAAATGGAATCACAAGATAAAAGTTCAGGGGTCTGCGCTATGGTGTGGCAGGTAAAGCAACCATCTACAGTACTGGCATCCCATGTGGGTGCCAGTTCCAATCACAGTTGCTCTACTTCCAATCTAGCTACCTGCTAATGTTCCTGGGAAAGCAGCAGAAGACAGCCTCAGTGTTTGGGCTCCTATCGCCCGTATGGGAGAACTGGAAGAAACGTCCAGCTCCTCACTTCTGCCTGGCCCAGTCCCGTTATTGTAGCCATTTGCAGAGTAAACAAGAAGATGGAAAATCTCCCTCCATATCTCTCCTCCCTCTACAATTCTGCCTTTCAAACAGATAAATAAATATGTTTAAATAATAATAATAAGGGCCCAAAGTGGTAGCCTAGCAGCTAAAATCCTAGCCTTGCACGCACCAGAATCCCATGTGGGCACCGGTTTGTGACCTGGTGGCCATTTCCCATACAGTTCCCTGCCTGTGGCCTGGGAAAGCAGTCGAGAATGGCCCACAGCCTTGGGATCCTGTACCTGCATGGGAGACCCAGAAGAAGTTTCTGGCTGCTGGCTTCAGGTTAACTCAGCTCCACTTGGGAAGTGAATCAGCAGACAGAAGATGTTCCTATTCCTCTCTGTCTCTCCTCCTCTCTGTATATCTGATTTTCCAATAAAAATAAAAATAAATCTTTAAAAAACAATAATCATCATCATAAGTTTATTCTGGTGCAAAAAGTTTTAAAACCCATGCATACGAGGGATCTCTAAAAAGTTCCTGGACCATACCCACTATGGAAACACTATGCATTGGACTTCAAATATCTTTTTGCTTCAAAATTAATTTGTCTTTTAATTTCATTTTTCAGCAACTTTCTGAAGTGCTCTCATACACCCTGAAAGGCTCTTCCGTGGTCTTCACTCTGAGGATTTGAAAATCAAATCCAAACGTTTTTAAGTATTTTGAATACTGATGCAAATAAGCGCATAAAAGGAAGGTGTTAAAGGCCCCAGTGATGACACGTTTAATGAGAGAAGACAATGGGGACAGTAGGGAAATGCTGGTCATCTACGCTTACACATCTCAGAATTCTCTTCATGAGTCTTAATTCCTTTTAAAATATAAGAACAAGAAAACATTCACTGATAAGAAAACAGTTTATGAAAGAGAAGAAGTCTCAAGGTGGTTTTCTGGATGTTTTACTTCCATGAACTTGAGCTAATAAAAGCTGCAATCAGTCCTGCGAAACACAGTTCTTACAACATCAAGGACATCCGCTTTCGACACCCCTTGACTTCCCAGGCCAGCGTCACAACTGAAAACACATGTTGAGGTTCCTATGCGTCACAAACTAGAATGACATGGAGAAAAAAGGCAAAAACACTCTCACGACATCTGGCAGGCAGCATGGACCATGGGAGAGCTTGCAGGTACCAGTGTTAGGAAGAGGCAGTTTCTGTGCAAGAGCAGAGAAGATCTGAAGTCTTCCCATCAACAAAGCATTTTCCCCTTATTACCTCATTTGACCAGTTCTATGAGAAATCCAAGAACTTAAATACAAAATACTTAAGGGAAAAAATAAACATGGAGCTCTTCCAAAACAATGAAACAAACCATTAAATTTTTTTTTCAAATGGACAAAAGATGGAAGCGAGCAAACATATATAAACAGTCATCAGGGAAAACAAAACTGGAATGACAATGAGATGCTTCTGCCCACTTCAAAGTATAAACTCAGAAAAGCAAGAAGTGTCAATAAAGCTGTGGAGCAGTTACAAGTCTCACAGAAGGCTGGTGCAGACACAAAATGGCATAACCAGGGTAGAGAACTGTTTCGAAGTTTCTTATAAAGTTAAGCATATCCAGGGGACTTCAAAGAGTCCATGAAAATGGAATCATAAGATGAATTTATTTTGGTGCAAAAAACCTTAAAACCATCTGTGGTTTTTCATCATATGCATGCTCCATGAACTTTTTGATGACCCTTTCTACTTACAATATGACCCAACAATTTTGTTCCTAGCCACTCAGCAAAGAGAAATGTAAACAGAAGCGTAAAGACTTACATGTGAATGTTCACAAAACTGAAAGCAAGGACCCAGCATGGTAGCCTAGCAGCTAAAGTCCTCTCCTTGCATGCACCAGGATCCCAACTGGGTGCCAGTTGGTATCTCAGCTGCTCCACTTCCCCTCCAACTTCCTGTTTGTGGCCTGGGAAAGTAGTGAAGGACAACCCAAAGCCTTGATACCCTGCACCCATGTGGGGGACCCAGAAGAAGCTCTTGGCTTCTGGTTTCTGATCAGCGCAGCTTCAGCTGTTGCAGCCACTTGAGGAGTAAATCAGTGGACAGAAGATCTTTCTCTCTGTATCTCCTTTTCTGTAAATCTGCCTTCCCAATAAAAATAAATAAATCTAAAAAAAAAACTGAAAGCAAATCAAATGTCCACCAGTAGTTAATGGATATACAAATCATGGCATACCTACAGAATAGAAAAGCACTGAACAACACAATGAAATCAATTACTGTCGAGCACTGAAGCAAACATGTCTCAGAAAAGGAAGCCGGACACCAACAGCCATTCAGTGGATGGTTCCATCTGTATGACATTACAGAAGGGAGCAACTGAAGCTCTAGTGACAAGAGGTAAACCACTGCTTACCCAGGGATGGGAGAGAGGTCGACTGTCCAGAGGCATAAGGAAGTTTTGAGCGTGCGCTGCTGTTGGGAATATTCTATGACGTGGTTGGAGTATTTGGTTTTACAAGTTGTACATCTGCCAAAAGTTATCAAGTTCCACACCTAAATCCAGCTCCCTGCTTGTGGCCTGGGAAAGCAGGTGAGGACGGTCCAAAGCCTTGGAACTCTGCACTCGTGTGGGAGACCTGTATGAAGCTCCTGGCTCTTGGCTTCAGATCAGCTTAGCTCCGGCAGTTGCAAGCACTTGGGGAGTGAACCAGCTGACAAAAACTGACAGAAGATCTTCCTCTCTGTATCTCCTTCTCTCTGTATATCTGCCTTTCCAATAAAACTGAATAAATCTTTTTAAAAATTAATCAAAATGCATTTTAGTACTTAGAATAGTGCTTGGTGCATGGAAACACTTGTAGAAACACTAAACAACACTAAATGTATTTTAAAACACTCTTCTTCATTCAGTTTAGTTTTGTTTTGCTGAAGTTTATCACAAACTACAATCTCCCTTGACATGTTAGCAGATGGCCACTAGGTGGCAGAACTCTCCTGCCCACTGCCAGGTGGTGTCCTGGCCAAGACTGCCTGCAACCTGCGTGTGCAGGTCTCTGAACCACAGCTTTCAGGTAACTGTAACATCTTCTTAAAGCTCCAGATGACAAAAGGCTACATACTTTTGAAGAAAACTTTCATGGCATGCATTAATAAGAACTTTACATCTGGGAGTTCCAAACACAAAGTGGTTGTGCATCGGCCTCAGGGAGCCTTGCTCAGCTTTGATTGCATACTTAGCCCTCTTCAACTCAGCCTGGTAGGAAGACTGGGTCTCTCTTGCTACATCCTATTGGCTTGTCTATTTTAGGAGAGATATGTGTGTGGTCTTCAAAAAGTTCACACACACACACACACACACACACACACACACACACAAAGATCCAGTAACAGCATGGATGTGACAGATAGCAAAGCTTTTCTGCTCAAACTTCAGTCAGGCTCTAGGCCCAACTATGCACATTCTCACATTACATAACAAACAGTTTTAGGAAAAACTCTCCTTTGTCAGTTTACCACAAAATCCCACTCTGCGTATCAGTCAGCTGGTTTTTCATGTCTAACCAGGATCCTCACCACCACCAGCGCCCCGTTGCAGGTCATGCATGGTCACCTTGATCAGACATCAGCAAAGAACCTGTTAGGTCCCCTGATGCTCACTCTTAGAAATTTACACCCACTGATCTCCACCCTTGATCCTTGGCTATAAATCCCACTTGGAATTGAGTTCCATTCTGCACTGAGCTTTCTTTTCCCCAAGTACAACAGCCCTAAATAAAACCTGTCTTTACCACTTGATCAATTGTTCAGGTTGTTCTTTGACACATGGTCATGTTTACATCAGGGGCAATTTTTCCCAAGGGCAATTTTTATTCCATGTGCTATTTGCCTCACCTCCACCCATTCCCCTCCCAAGTTGTGATTCTATGTTCAAGAGACAAACAATCCTTCCCAAGCAACAGGAACAGGCTGTCCTGGATGAATCAAAGAGGTTCACGGGGAGAGAAAGGTCAAGGAGAGCCATAGTGGCTGCCACCCTCTCCTCAAGGCTGAGCTCCAGGATGAGGAGATGACAAACACCCAGTCAGCTGAGGATGGAGAAGAGGTGTTTTGCTTTCCGAGGGCACCCAAGGAAGCTATGAGCCTCACAGTGCCCAGAAATTGTGCAGCAAGAAAGGCCTGGACAGAGGCATACCGTGTTTCCTGTGGCCCTGGGAATCTCAGCCTCTGGAAGTTACTCCAAATCTCAACAGGGAAGAAAGCCCACAGGTCTGGAAGCCAATGTCCCCACAAGGAGGAGGACACAGGTTGTCTGTGCTGTAGTGGAAACCATTAGGGGCAAGGTCAACGACCAGAGACCAGATGGCCAGAAGCAGGGTCACCCCAAACTCATTGCTCTCTCTCCAGCAATGGCTATGCAGTCTCTTTCATAGGTTGTTTTGTTTTGTTTTGTCCAGAAAAAAAGGTGTGATGGGACCTGGCTGAGTTTCAACCTAAAAGAATTAGGAAATCATGAATTGCCTGAGTTGACCTGAAACAGACAGGATTAAGCTTTCTGTCACAGACAAACGCAGGCATTCCTCCAGATGAAGATGAGTTAAGGGAAGTAAGGTCAGTTAAGTGTGTGCTCCCATCAGCGTGTGGTCTGTGAAATGCTGTTACTACACAGGAAATGACCAGAACCCAAGTCCTTAGCTGAGGGACGCCAGCTGACTCCTGCTGGTGGAGTGGGTACAAAGGGCTGGGAGGGGCTGCCACGGTTAAAAGGAGGGGTGAGCCCTGGAAACAAGCTCCAAGACCATGCCCATGTTTTACAGGCTTACATGTTTATGCGACAGGTGGGCTAAGCCTTGCCTCTCAGAGACTCAGAGTTGTCGAATCACCTCTCTGATGCTGTTCAGCCATCAGAACAGCATGGGGAATGGAACTCAAATGTGAATCAGTATTTCTCATCTCGTATTTATTTTTTTAATGCATAAGAATAGCAAGTGCTTATTGCTGGAATATCACTATTTTCTGAAAAAAAAAACCTGTGACTCTAGGTTTATTGCAGAGATGATTAAAGATAGTCTATTGACTTTAAAATCTAACACGAGCATCTGTTGTTTAAATAATGGAAAATTTATTTTCAACAGACATCTGTTTGTCAACAAGGACATGGAACTGCTATGAAATCTACTGTGGGATTTAGACTTAACATAATTATTCAGTTACGTAAAGCTCTTTTTGATTTCGATTTTCTTCCAAGTAAGGCCTAAGTCAGGACATACTATCTGTAAAAAGGATCCTTAAGTCCAGGAAGTATTTTTGTTGTTGTTATTTTGATTTGGATTTTTGCAAGGCAGAGACACAGACAGGAATCTTTTATCTGCTGGGTCACCACCTCAATTCTTGCAACAGCCAGGCTAAGCCAGACCAAAGTCGGAAGGGTGCAACTCAGTGTGGGTCTCGCATTGAGTAGTGGGCACAGAGCTGCTTAAGTCATCACAGTATGCCAAACACCTTCCTGCATCCAGCAAGTCTATACGTATCATTGACTCTTTCATTATATCTTATTACTAATTTGATGTTTGAAGCATTTCACTTTCTTTAAGAATAATTAGGCATGAGAGCTACTGTCTCATCGCTTGCTCTTACTTTCAGTGCTCAAATCCATGATTAATTTCGGCTCTCTGAGCGTTAGCCAAGGCACTGACACCTACCAAACATCCTTCCAGAAATACTTCACAGTTTCTTTATTTGTGGTTCTGCACTGTTCATTGCAGTGATCTCTCACCACATGACTCATTAGAATTGAAATGTAAGGATAATTGTACATCATCTCAAAGAAGGTGTATGCTATAAAGAATGTAAAATATCCCACTGTGGGGAGTGATTTAATGGACAGAAGATCTTCCTCTCCGTCTCTCCTCCTCTCTGTATATCTGACTTTCCAATAAAAATAAATAAATCTTTAAAAAATAGATCCCACTGATTCACAGTGTAAATTACAACATTTTGGATTGCTTGGGTTCAATAAAATATATTGAAATTGATTTGGACTAGTCCTTTTTGCTTTTCCATTTGAAATTTTTTAATTATGTATAGGACTTATGTTGATGTTTTCCAATTAAGTTTCCATCAGCACTGTTCTACACAATTAATTTCATGTCTGCTTTTATATGAGCCTTCATGGTTCATTTTCCACAAGCTTTTTGAAGACCTCTCCTCCTTCCCACTTACAGGAATGTGGACAAGATATTTAACTCTGCCAAGCCTGATTATATCCCTTCAAAGAGGCAAGGAAAAATAATAGCCTAGCACTTAATGATGTCTCAAGGATAAAAAAATAAAAAAAGAGAAGAAGAAGACATAACTACGTGCTTCTCCCAGTGAGGATCCTCGGGGTGCTCCTGCATCAAACAGCGAGGTGATGCGTTCCCACATGTTAGACATCGGCCAAGTGAGCAGCCAGCTTATCCAAAGAGAATAGAACATTCCCAGTATTTTTCAGGAGGGTTCAATGGCAAGGGATCCACTGCTATCATACACCTGCATCAAGTGAGGTCAGTGTAGTCACTGGGAAGTTGCCCTAAAGAAGGGAGGAGTGGCTGTCCCGAGAGGAGTCATCCCTGCTCCCCACTGGCTGAGTGATTCCTGGCAAATTGCTCCATCTTTCCCAGAGGCCCCTCGGGAGTGGATGCACTTCCGATACTACTGAAGTCCTTTATTTCTGCTACTTTAGAAATAGCTACTTTTGGTGCACAAAAATAAGTGCTTCTATTTCCTGCTGCACAAAACTAGCCATAAAATAGCTCCAGAAATAGCTAAATCAATCACACCCGTAAAATATTTATTATGTGTGTTTTGATTGTTGAAACGTCTACCTTAGCAATAGCAACTACAAAAAATAACTCACCACCTCTCATCTTTCTCGGAATAGGAAAACCCTCCCCTCTGGCCATTGAGATTATGACATAACTGACATCCAGTTGGCCAGCTGTGACAGCTAGGATGGGTCCCTCTTACATTTATATCACTCCAGGTTTGCAATCTTTTGTGTGTCTAGCACATTCCCAAGTGAAACCCAAACAGTTTCTGACCCTGAGAAACCAGTGGAAGCACAAAGCTTTAGGTCCACAAACCTCACACAGAGGGCACTGCAGAACAGGCCCCAGCCTGAGGGTCTCAGTTACCAAGTTTCTCCAGTAACTCAACAAGAGACAACAAGAGTTCACTTTGTGATGGACATAAAGGATAGTAGTCTTCCTTAAACCTTCATACAGCCAGTCGCTCGTGGCCCAATTGGTCCTTACTTAAGTCCCTGCTTGTGCATTTTCACAATTCTGACTTGGAGATGTCACTGAGGCCCACTAAGAAGGCTGGCGGGTTGTGGGGGAGTGCAATACTTGGTGGGCAAGATGTATGTGCACGTCCTCTCTCTCAACAGAACACCAACTCTCCATTTTCTTGCGATGCCTCCCCAACAGCACCCAGCATGGCAAGAAGAAACAGCACACTGTCCAGAAATGTGTGATTCCCTCCCCCCTCCTGAGCCTATGGGAATACCCCTCAGCCCCTACTCCTAGGCCCCCCACTGGGGCTCCTCATCACTCTTGCACAAACTGAAAGTTATAAGCCCCAGGCTTCTACTGACATAGCAAAGAGTTTCTGTGAGATTAAACACTGATGATTCAGCACTGCAAGGATAGTAAATGGGGAAGAAGGCAAGGCCAGGCAGGCTGTCTGGGTCCTCATGGCAGGTGTCATCCTAATTCTGCCACTCAGAGTCCCCACCGTGACAGGGTGCCCAGGTTTGGGTACAAGGATAGTAAATAAGGATGGGAGTTAGCCAACATGAAGTCCCCTCCCATGCCAAGGAAATGTCAAATGGTACTCTTCCATTGGGTTCCTCAGATAGCTAGAGTATCTTTCTAGGACTGGGAACTTTAAATTTCTAATAGCAGAGAAAGGATGGAGACTCTATTCATTACCTGGATGGTGTCTCAAATAGGGAAGAGATCGCAAGACTGTACGAGGCCTGGCATGACCAGGCAGGCACTGTAAAAACCTGAAACCTGGGAGAGGCCACAACAGAGATGGGCTCCTCATGCTCTTTATCTACATACAAACTACAACACGTTTTCCCACCTGAGACAAATCCCCTTCCATGAGGCCCTGGTGGGAACAGGGGAAGTGACCACCTACTTGCTTGCATGTGCTTACAACCTGCATTCCTGGGTGAGCACATGCTAGACACTTGTGTTCTGGGGAGAGTGTGTGGTTAGTATTGCAACAGGCCTTACTGATCGCCCCACCCTTTACATGCAGGTCTCATACCCTGCTACAAAGATGAGCCAAGCACTGGATGGGACACTGCCCAGGACATAACACAGGAACTTTCAGCCATCAGCATCTTAGTGGCCTGACTCCATCAGATTCTTCTCTCACCTGAACTGAGACTCTGGATCACTGCCTGGCAGTCTTCCTGTTTTTTTCTTTTTTAAAATCTTGGTTGAATGGCCACCTGCCTGCATGTCTGACCATCAGCTCATCAGTCTTTCTGTTACTATAGGCTCCAAAATAAGCCAAGAAAGCTAAGGAGACTCTTCAGTTCATCAGCATCTCTCAGAGTTCATAAATTCGTAATTTTCCACCACACCTGCCCCCATCATCATCACCATCGCGACACTCACCACTAGTTAGCAGTCCCTCTAGTAGGACTTTCTGCCACCCCAGGGATTTCCAGACTCTGGCTCGTGTCCTCGGTCTTCCCCAGGAGCCAGCTCCAGGACTCATGGCCATGCCACCTCCAATCACGACCAAGCTACACATGGTCCAGAGCCAATGGGACTCAAAAGCCCCAAGGCCTCTGGAGAAGTCATTTCCTGGGAGGACCCTCCCAAGCAAGCTAGGATAGCGTCAGATGCACTCCTGCTAACCTTCTCCCCACAGCAGATCTTGACTTTCAGGTCTTCTAAGCTCAACTGGCATAGGGAAAGAGAAAGAAGCAATCAGTGAGCCTCAGAGGCAATTTGCCCACTCTATGCATGTCAATTTGTGTGAAATGCCCATACCTAACAATTACAACATTGATAAATTTTGGTATCAAGTTTCCAGAGCTGTAAATTTCCATAAGGCATTGAAACACGTTCTAAAAAATACAAATCAATTGACAGCAGTAGTTTTGGGCTGCAATGTCTATCGCTAAACAGAAATGCAGCATTTCACTTTTGACAGCAAAAAAAATATACATAATTTTTTGCACTTGCAGAATTTTTTTTGTTGCTGTTGGGAAATTTTATTTATTTTTTTTAATTTGCTTTTGAATTTGAAAGGCAAAGAAATATTTTACATCTGCAGGTTTGTTTCCCAAATGTTTGCAACTGAGGTTCTACCAGGCTAAAATCAGGAACCTGATCTTCATTGGGGTCTCCCACATGGATGGGTGGATGGCAGAGACCCAAGTTCTTGAGCCATTATCTATTGTCTCCTAGGATATACATTGGTAGGAAACTAGTTTAGAAGCAAGGTTAGAATTTTGCCTCAGAAACTCCGATATAGGATAAATACATCTTAACTACTGTGACAAATACCTGCCCCAAACTGTTGGATTTCTAATTCTAAGTTGCATAGCTTTAAAAAAAAATAAATAGAAAGTTTTAGGAGTTTCAATAATACAGCAGCTGAATCATACAGTCTGAAATTCTAGTAGCAGCACAAAACCCCTATATGGAAAGCTATAAGCTCTATATACACAAATTGCAGCCACCATTCTTATAGGTGATGAGGTGCAAATGAGATGAAGACATTTTCTCACTCATCCCCTTGCAGTCAGCTCTGTGCTGTGGGAATACTGAGGCAGCATAGGGCACAAGTCCCTATTCTTAGAGTGCTGAATAGGAGACTTAGCTTTCAGGAGGCCTGTTCAGAAGTTGGCCATTGTCTAACTTTCAGGGACAGGCAAGAAAACAAAGAAGTGGTAGAACAACTATGGAACAGGTTTATTACCCTAGTCCAGAAAAACCCCTAGACCTACAAATTACATACAGCAGCCCTATCCTTCAAAGACCTTTACTACCTGGGTTTAATTGATTCAAAACAGCGTGAATGGATGTGTAAGTTTGATTTAATCATGTCATTATGTGATCATAGATCAAAACAAATATTGCACACAATAAACATACAATTTGGGGCCAGTGATGTGGCATAGTAATCTAATCCTCCACCTGAAGGGCCATCATCCAATATGAGTGCCAATTCAAGTCCTGGATGCTCCCCTTCTGATCCAGCTCCCTGCCAATGGCATGGAAGGCAGTAGAGGATGGCCCGAGGCTTGGGGGCTCTACATCCATGTGGGAGACCCAGAAAACACTCCCGACTCCCAGCTTTAGATCAGCCCAGCTCTAGCCATTACAACCATTTGGGGAGTGAACCATCTGATAGAAGATCTCTTTGCCTCTCTCTGCCACTCTGGCTTTCAAGTTAAAGAAATAAATCTAAATATATATGTGTGTGTGTGTGTGTGTGTGTGTGTATGCATTTGACTGTTCTAATATTATGATGCCAAGGTTTCCTGGAGAGCTATAGGTTTAAAGATGTGGGTGTTTTTTTCAGAGAAAATATTCCCAGCACACATCTCTGAGAAAAATGATTGCCTGTATGTTCAATTTCCCATCTTTCAACCCAAATCCACCTGGGAAACTCTGTGAGCTGCTAAGCCTGATTCTGCAAGATCTTTAGGCACAGCTGGTCAAGGAAAGTAAGCTCTGAAGATTTTTTTTTAGATTTATTTATTTTTTATTGCAAAGGCAGATATACAGAGAAAAGGAGAGACAGAAAGGAAGATCTTCCGTCCGATGAATCACTCCCCAAGTAAGCTGCAACAGCCAGTGCTGTGCCGATCCAAAGCTGGGAATCAGGAACTTCCTCCAGGTCTCCCACATGGGTGCAGGGTCCCAAAGCATTGGGCCATCCTTGACTGCTTTCCCAGGCTACAGGCAGGGAGCTGGATGGGAAGTGAAACTCCCCGGATTAGAACCGGCACCCATATGGTATCCCGGCGTGTTCAGGGGGAGGACTTTAGCCGCTAGGCCATGCCGCTGGGCTCCTGAAGATATTTTTGAAAGCCACACCGCAGCCTCCACCTGCTTTCAACTGGATGTTAATGCTGAGAAGTGACCAGGAGAGGGTCTAGGGAATCACCCATCACTTCCACCAGATCCCAAGCCAATCCTCAGTATATCACCCAAGAGTCTGGAGCCATTTCCCCTAGATCTATGTGCAAAACCAAGACTCGCTCATCTTCTTGAGTCATCTGGATTGGGCAAGAATAAGAAACCCATCTCTAATGTGAGTCACTCCGCAACTCATAAACGTCATTTTTACATCAGTCTGGAGTGATGAAAATGACAGCTTTTTCCTGGAATTTCTCCAGCTGGGAAGGCTTCAGATATGCTCTCCAAGGGTCAGTGACTTTTAGGGGAGATAGAGGTTGCTGTATTGTATGCTTTTTATTTGGATTGCAAATATTCCCCCCAGTGGCATCTTACTTAGGGAACACATTACAGCGATAATATTGATCAAGTGCTTACTAAAAGCTTACTGTATTTGAGGCCCTATGCAATGTATCACAAGTAGTTTATCACAGCTACTCTTAATCACGTATCCCCTTTACACAAGGCCAAAGTTCTTCTTATTCTTCACTGTGCAAAGACTTGCTCTGGCTGTAGAATGTCATATTCCAGGTATATCCACCCAAGTAAGCTTTGCTCCCTCCTTACTGCTGTGGGTTTGTGTTCTTTCTCAGTCACTTAGAAATGCACATACTTAACCCTCATTGTCTACGTATGAATCCCAAAGGCACATCAAATCTATATTTTCAAACTTCAATTTGTTAACTCCTTATCTAATTTCTCCCTGGAAAGCAGATAAGGCTGATCTTCCCCCTGGTTGACAGGTGGTGTCAGGAGGTCAACCTAGAAGTCTCAGAATTATCCTTGGCTTTGCATCTCCAAACCCCAGCCACATCCCATTGATTACTAAGGCCACCCTAATTCTACCTGGAACTATCATGATTCTATCCCTTCCCTTCTACCCCAGCCACTGCTGTCTTACTTGAGGTCTCCATCCTCTCCCATCTCAACTACTTATCTCCTTGCTTTGAACCTGAACAGGTCTACTATGCTGTGAAAAAAAAAAGTAAGATGCTAAAGTACAAATCTGACTGTATCGGTCCTTCCTAATCTCGGCCCTGCCTTCCTTCTCAATTTCATATTTCATAACTCCTCTGCAGTGTTTCTGCCTGGAGTCCTTTTACCCAACACCCCATGACCCCTCTAGTGCCCCACACCTCCTTCAAGACTCAGCACAAGTGGCAGCTGCTCACCAATGTGTTTGCTAGTACTCCACTGATCAACACACATGTTCATCACAGCATTTGTAGCACTCTATCATAACTACTCAGTATTGTGTCTGTCTTCTCCCTACCTTCTAATACAAAAAAAGAGAAAGAAATAAAAAGAAAAGGAAGGGAAGGGAAGGGAAGGGAAGGGAAGGGAAGGGAAGGGAAGGGAAGGGAAGGGAAGGGAAGGGAAGGGAAGGGGAGGGAAGGGAAGGGGAGGGGAGGGAAGAGTAGAGAAGAGAAGAGAAGAGAAGAGAAGAGAAGAGAAGAGAGGAGAGGAGAGGAGAGGAGAGGAGAGGAGAGGAGAGGAGAGGAGAAGAGAGGAGAGGAGAGGAGAGGAGAGGAGAGGAGAGGAGAGGAGAGGAGAGGAGAGGAGAGGAGAGGAGAGGAGAGGAGAAGAGAAGAGAAGAGAAGAGAAGAGAAGAGAAGAGAAGAGAAGAGAAGAGAAGAGAAGAGAAGAGAAGAGAAGAGAAGAGAAGAGAAGAGAAGAGAGGAGAAGAGAGGAGAAGAGGGCCCGGCGCGGTGGCGCAAGTGGTTAAGGTCCTCGCCTTGCACGCCCGGGATCCCATATGGGCGCCGGTTCTAATCCAGGAAGCCTGCTTCCCTTCCAGCTCCCTGCCTGTGGCCCGGGAAAGCAGTCGAGGACGGCCCAAAGCTTTGGGACCCTGCACCCACGTGGGAGACCCGGAAGAGGCTCCTGGCTTCGGATCGGCATAGCTCACTTGGGGAGTGAATCATCGGATGGAAGGCCTTCCTCTCTGTCTCTCTTCTCTGTATATCCGCCTTTCCAATGAAAAAAAATAATAAAAATAAATCTTTAAAAAAAAAGAAGAGAGGAGAAGAGAGGAAGGGAGGGGAAGGAAGGGAAGGAAAGGGAAGGGAAGGGAAGGGAAGGGAAGGGAAGGGAAGGGAAGGGAAGGGAAGGGAAGAGAAGAGAAGAGAAGAGAAGAGAAGAGAAGAGAAGAGAAGAGAAGAGAAGAGAAGAGAAGAGAAGAGAAGAGAAGAGAAGAGAAGAGAAGAGAAGAGAAAAGGAAAAGAAAAGAAAAGAAAAGAAAAAATATGAGTCTCATGAGTTCAGACACCGTGGCTCTCAATTTTATATTTCCAATGCTTCTCACAGTGTCCCAGAGGGTCAGTAAACACACTCCTCCTGGAGGATTACTGGCTCCATTTGCTATGGGCTTGGATGTCCATGTCCCTCTCTTCCCCACCTCCCCTAACTGAGCTCTCAGTCAGGCCAGAGTTAGACATCAGTGGGATCCATCTCTACATTATCTCTCAGACCTATGCCTTTCAGGTAAAGAGTTCCAGGATCCTCAGTATTATGCAATGCAACCTCAGGATCCAAGTTATTTTGTAACTAAATCAAGTAACGCCTTGAAATAAACCAAACCACTAAGGACAATAGCCTACTCTCCACAAAGTATAGGCCTAAGAGCTTTTCCAGGAAACAGATTATCTAAGACATGAGAAATTTTATTTTAAAGTTAAATCAACATTTTTGACTCTCATTTTAATTCAGTCACATGAGTTGGGATCAGTTGCAACACTCTTGGTAAGTAGAGGAGTCTCAACAGAAGACAGAGAACAGGTTGCCCTATGGATTTTATTGGAAAATTACTTTTTTATTTTCATGTAGGAATAAACTGGGCTCATATCTTACTATAGAGGAAAAAAGCCTCAGTATTTTTCTACATATAAACTTTACCGTTATAATCCAGCATAGACTTAAATAAACAAATGGGCCAGGCACAGCAGCTCAGTGGCTAAATCCTCACCTTGCACACACCAGGATATCGTGTGAGCACTGGTTCATGTCCCACCTGCTCCATTTCCCATTGTGCTGCCTGCTTGTGCCCTGGGAAAGCAGCCGAGGATGGCCCAAAGCCTTGGGACTCTGCACCCACATGGGAGACATGGAAGAACCTGCTGGCTCCTGGCTTCAGATCCGTTCAGCTCCATCCATTGCAACCACTTGGGGAGTGAATGAGCAGATGGAAGATCTTTGTATCTCCTTCTCTCTGTAAGTCTGCCTTTCTGATAAAAAATAAATAAATAAATCTTTTTTAAAAAGGTAAAGAAAGAAATCACTACATTGTTTAGTTAATTTCAGAAGCCAGGGATCCAAAATAACTTTTGTCTGAAACAAAGCCTTCATTTATGAGAATATCCCAAACATTGGCTCAGCTCATCACTAACAAAACCACCAACTAAGATAAATATTGGTTTTTTTTCATGAGAAAGAATACTTCAGAAACTGGATGATAAAAATTTTCTGGATGTTGACCTCCTTATCAAAGACATCAGCACAACCCTGTCTTTGGTTCTTCATTGAGATGTACCTCTGTACTGGGGTAACAATGCAGTTATAGCTACCAACAATAACTTTGTGACGAAGTGCCACCTGCTTGTGAGAAGCGCCACATTCTCACATTGTTCCAAAATCAAGTTTTGTTTTTGCACATTCCTCTGTTTTTTCTCAAAGGCCCGGAAGAAGGTCTCACAAGCTTTCACACAACTCCCCTTTCACCATCCCCTGATGACACTGGAAAGAAGAAGGTGGTGGAGCCCCAGAAGTCAATAGGATAAAAAAGAAAAAAGAAGAAGAAATCAGTAAGATGCAAAATAAGCTAATTTAAATACAGTTCAGTTTGAACCATTCTGCTGAGGGAAATGAACAAGTGACAAAGCAAATAGTCTAAACCTCCAGGAACTCTCAGAGTCCAGAAAGAAGGAAAAGCAGACACAAAGTTGAAAACTGTGGTAAGGAACAGATGTGATAAGCAATAGAAATTCATGGAAAATGCATATTATAAAAAAATCAGTGCAAGGATGTCAATGCCTTTGCACCAAATAAACTTATCTTTTAATTCTATTTTCCCACAAACTTTTTGAAGAACATTCTTGTAAAACAAGTGAAGAAAGGATAATCTAGGAAAATGGGAGGAGTAGTCAACCCTAACTGGGCATTATTGTGGATGAGCGGGGATACTGCGATGAAATTCAGCGGAAGAACATATATAAAGCAGGGATTCCAGGCAGAAAATTGCTTGATGTAACAAAATATAAAATCTGCATCAAGAACACCAAGTAGTACAGTGAGTTTATTGAAGAATGATACAAGATAAGGCTAGAATACTGAAGTGAACATGCAGGTTTTTCAATTCCTGATTCAGTCTGTTTCATTCTATGGGATAATAATGCTTTTCCTCTTTCAGTTAAAGATTTTTTTTTAATTGGAAAGGCAGATTTTTTTTAATTGGAAAGGCAGATTTACAAAGAGAAGGAGAGACAAAGATCTTTTCATCATTTTGGTCCACATCCCAAGTGACTGCAATGGACAGAGCTCAGCCAATCCAAAGCCAGGAGCAGGTCCAAGGCTTTGGACCATCCTCTACTGCTTTCCCACCACAAACGAGGAGCAGAATGGGAAGTGGAGCAGCCAGGATAACAATAGGCACCAATATGGGATCCCAATGAATACAAGACGAGGATTTAGTCACTAGGCTACCATGCCAGACTCAGCAATATTTTCTGTTAAATTCATTCACAATTTTAACAATCTCTTTCCCCATGATTTAAGTTTAGGTCTCAGATCTCCTTCATGGGACTTCTTTTTCTCTATTTAACTTCTTTAACTGTATTTAAATTCTTTTTCTCTGTCTGCCTGCTGGTAAATTCTCAGTCTTTGTTTATATGAAAACATGCTCACATTACTTCCTTCCTTGAGCCAGCTGTTGTGGCTGCTTAGGGAGTGAATCAATGGATGGAAGATCTTCCTCTCTATCTCTGCTCCACTCTGTTTCTCTAAGTTTCCAATAAAAATAAATTAAGAAAAAAAAAGAAAAAAAAAAGAAGCCTGCTGCTATGATTGCCATTTCTTTCCAAGAGGTCTACTTTGTTCCACCTCTGATTTTAAAATATTTTTTGCTTTGTGGAACAGTTTTTCTGCAACTCATTTCTGGCGTGCTCATTCATCTGTGATGTACCTTAACCGCCTCTATCTATTCAATCATATCTTAAAGTGTGTGCTGAAAATTTCTGAGACATCTTTTCAAACATTGCCCTTCCATTCTCTGTGTTTTCTTCCTGAACTCTAAGCCAACATTAATTCTTCTACCCTCCATCAAATTTAAGCTCTCTTTTACAATTCCCACTTACTTTTGTAAATTGACTTTATGAAAATCAATGACTTGATCAATGCTGAATAATTTCTTCATAATTATCCTACAGCCCATTAATTATTTCCTCGGCTGTTTAATTCATCTACCAAGATATGCATTTCAATCATTACATATTTTTACTTGCAGTAGATCATTTTACTTTTTTCATACCTGCCTGGTTTTATTTTAAAATTCCTTCTTTCACTTCTTTAGCCATCTTGTACAAGGTTATATGTTATGTCAACACCCTCCCCCCTCACTAGGGATGTGGCCCTAGACAAATGACTTCATTTTCTGTTTCTCTGCTTTCTTCCGTAGAAATGCAGTATTTCTTCTACTTTCCTCATAGAGATAACAGAATTAAATGAGTATTTTATTTGCACAAGACAATGCTTCTTAGGACACAGAAATCAATCTGTTTCAATCAGAGAGGCAATTAGATACAGCAAAGTCAGTTACAGAAATTATTAGGAGAGCTAAGGAAACAAAAAAGAGAAGTACGGATCAGAATTGTGACTAGGCAAATTAAGTTGCTACGCACTATGCTGGCACCTCACAGAAGAGAGCCAATTCTCCACTTCTGATCCAGAAGATCCACGCCACGAAGATGGATCCAAAAGATGGTCCAATGAGCTCCTACCATCCATGTGGGAGACTCAGATGGAATTCATGGCTCTTGGTTTCAGCCTGACCCATCCTGCTTATACACATAGACTAACAGCCAAGAGTCCTCCAAGCTGACACAGTTCTGCCTCCAAAGAGCCATGAAGTCACTCCAATAACCACTGGTCACCTGCTGGTTATTGTCCCTTTAGAAATTTTGCTTGTCTGAGTCCATGCTTTTAATGCCACATTGCCTCGAGGCCGCTGAGTTTGCACTTAACTGTGAGTGCCACTGTTACTGGTGTTACTACCTGAGACCCATCCAAGAGAAGAACAGATGCCACCTTCTTTCCAATGCAAATTAGAAGAGTGTATCAGGAGGATGGAAGTGGATCTGATTAGTATGGAGCACCACAGTAATATGCTTTGGGGGAACCTGGTACATGGTAAATACTACATAAACATTTGCTTCAGTGGCATCTATATCTGTATGCACTCAGTCTAACAACAGGAATCTTACACAGTCCTAACTGTGCATTGCTTCTGTTGACTCTCATAATCTGTTGCTGTGTGTGTGTGTGTGTGTGTGTGTGTGTGTTTGCAAGCTCCAACAAGGCTGATGTCAATCTGTGAAGATTACAGTCTATGAATAAATTGAGGTCGGGGTGAGGCCGCTAAGAAAGAGGATTGATTTTTTTCTTCACTCAGAGGAGTAGGGAAACCAACCACCAGGAGCCAACTCAGAAAAACTTGAAAGGCCCCACACTGAGGCAGGGCTCTCAGGTTCAACAGCTACCTCCAACCTTGCCTCTGTCCCATAGTCTTAGACTCCAACAGTTGCACTGCTGATGCAAGGGTTTTACCTAGGACAGGAAGCTGCTTCAGATGCGTGTACACCTCCTGCTTACTCCCACTCTGGATTAAACTCATTTGTGTGGGAGAAAATGGGAGAAGTGAGATGGCAGAAATGTACCTCAAAATCAATTTTATTTAAGAATTAAGCCAGCAAAATCCCACAGAGTCCACACTTTACCAAAGGCAAAATTCCATACCTTATTCAACAGACAAAATGGGGAAACCATCCAGGTAATGATACAAATCTCAGTTTTGTTTAAAAAAAAAAACTGGCAATAAAATAATCTGATTCTTAACTTGGTTTCTCACATCTTTGTTTTACCAGCTTATTTATTACTTGAAAGGCACAGTGACAGGGAGAGCAAGCAGGACAGGAGGAGGGTGAGGCAATGACAGGGTGAGAGAGTAAGGGAATGGGGAGAAATCTAGCATGGTCTTGGTCTGTTTCCTCAGCAACTGGGTTGTCAGAGAATCATTTAGAGGATAGATCAGCAGGAATAGTAACAGTTATGATTAGTAAAGATGAGGTTGGAGATATGTACAGAACACCCAGGTAGTCTGTAGTTACAAATATGAGCCTGGAAGCATACATCCTAAGCCAGCTCTGTACCAGCACAGAACCTCAAAGCCATTCATTTCAGCCTTTCCCAAGCAGTTTCCAATGTTACCACATCCATGAATACTGTACCTATGAATGCGAATGCAAGTTTAAAACTCTAATTAAACCCAAATTTCTCTTAAAGAACATTTCAAAAGCTGGGCACTTCAGAAGTCACTTATTACCATCACCTTCTACTCCTGCTTTTAGAGAAAATGCTTCCTGCTGACCACCCAGGCAAGATCCTGTGCCACTCTCAATCTCTTCAAGAACACCAGTATTTGTCTGCCAAGGTCCAAAACCCTCAACCCTCCCAACACGAAGGAGACCCCTTTCTTGTTTCAGCCTCCCTGACCCGTAGCTACCTCCTTGACCTGATCTTCCTCCTAAGTGCCAATCATTGCCCTGCTTCTAGAATGACAGATAAAGAACTAGAGAGAGGATCCAGAACTCTCACTGGTTAACAGTTTGGCTGGGCTTCCGGTAGAGCAACAGTATCAACAGGAACCCCTGAGAAGGAGCACCCTTTGTACACTGGTTGCCGTCCTGTCTCCCCTGGCAAGTTATCACTCTATTCTCTTTTCTTTGTATTTCCTACCAGTGCTAATCAGCTTGCTCACCCTCCCAACATTTCTTCCTGCCCTCAACTCCTGTAGTCATTGCATGTCCTCCACCTCAAATGCACTTCGCTCCTAATCACATGTTCACATCCTACTTGACCATCAAAAAGAGGTCCAGCAAAGTAGCTCATCTAATTATCCAACATTCCATCTGAGCACTGATTCATGTCCCAGCAGTTCCACCACCAGCACCACCACCACCACCACCAATACTACTAGGTTGTCGTCATCATCTTCTTCTTCTTCTAATTCATTTATTTCATGATATAAGCTCCAAGATTTCCCCTCCTCCCTCTCCAACTCCCTTCCCCTTTCAAAAGCTTCAAAAGTCCATCATTCCTGACAGCTCCACATCTAATCCAGCTCCTTGCTTATGATCTGGGAAAAGAGCAGAGGATGGCTCAATTCCTTGGAACTCTGTATTCATGTGGGAGACCAGGAAGGAGCTCCTGGTTCCTGGCTTTAAAATGGCTGAGCTCTAGTCATTGTACCCATTTGGGGAGTGAACCAGTGGATGGAATATCCTCTCTTTTTCTCTCTGTAACTCTACCTTTCCAATAGAAATAAATAAACCTTTTTTTAAAAAATCAAAAGCATACTTCAATCTAGGAGCCTGCTCACCTCCTCTAACTCCCACAGGCACAACAGTCTTATCCCACCCACGTTATAGGTGACAAAACATGCCCAAAGAGTACATGAGGACACAGCTAGCCAGGGACAAGGCTGAAACTCAAATCCAAGTCTGCTGATTATTGTAGGATTCTTACCTCCAAATCCATGACCACATCTTAGGATCACTAACTATCCAGATCATGTCACAAGCCAGCCAGAGAATGTCTTTGGGTGGCACCCTCCATAGAGCATCTTAAGGATCCCAAAATGATGCCAATGTGGACCAAGGATGAGAACCACTATACTATACTGGTCTCTCCTTCATCTCTTCAAAACTATCTTGTTAAACACCCACACCACCTTATTTCTATCATTCAGGTATGGGTGGTTTTTTGTTTTTTGTTGTGGTGGTTTTCGTTCATTTGTTTGTTTGTTTGTTTGTTTGTTTGTTTTGTCACTGAGTCAGTCCACCAACAGTTACTCATAGATTTGCTATGGTTGCTATAAGTCTACACAGGGCTTTGGGGATCAGGCTACATAGAGAACAGTGTCTCCCACCCTCAAAGAGTGGACTGTTTGGCAAAGAAAGCAGTTAATTAAATATAGTAAATATAAATGTGTGCAAACATGGAGAGCAACCCTTGAAAGTTTTTATAGTAAGTATAGAGAAATGTCTTTATGAGTTTGGCACAGGAAAGAATTGCTTATACAACACACCAAAGGCATAAACCATAAATGAAATAACAGATAACATACATTTTGCCTTATTTAAATGCCGAACTCTGTTCACTGAGAGACATTATTAAAAAGGGACAAGCTACAAGCTGAAATGCAAAATTTACAACATATACAGTTCACCAATCATTAGTTTCAGAACATGCAAAGAACTCCTATAAATAAGTAATAAGGGTAAAACTTATCCAGCAGAAAAGCTTATGCATATTTCAGAAAAAAGGGAATGTAATGGCTAATAAACATTTGAAAGCATGTTCAACCTCATTAGAAGTAGAGAAGTACAACCTAAGACATGGTAAGATACCATTTTTACATTAGAGGGATTGTCAAAACTTTAAGTCGGGCCAATTGTTCCCAAAAATGTGGAAGGATAGGGCTGCTGGGATATTGTTAATGGGTATGTAAATTGGCACTGAAATCATTGCAAACATGTAGTAAGTATATAATAATCGAAGCTGGAAGCAACCTAGGACCATAAAGCAGGTAAGGAAAAAGTGCCATGGAAGTTGAGATTTAAGGGTTGTGTTATAATTACCCAGCTAGGGCCCGGCGCGGTGGCGCAAGTGGTTAAAGGTCCTCGCCTTGCACACCCGGGATCCCATATGGCCGCCGGTTCTAATCCCGGCAGCTCCGCTTCCCTTCCAGCTCCCTGCCTGTGGCCTGGGAAAGCAGTCGAGGACGGCCCAAAAAGCTTTGGGAACCTGCACCCGCGTGGGAGACCCAGAAGAGGCTCCTGGCTTCGGATCGGCATAGTATCGGCCCGTTGAGCTCACTTGGGGAGTGAATCATCGGACGGAAGATCTTCCTCTCTGTCTCTCCTCTCTGTATATCCGCCTTTCCAATGAAAAAATAATAAAAAAAAATAAATCTTATAATTACCCAGCTAAAGGAATGTGTTATAGGTAAAGGGAGGATGAGCATGATGCTTGTAAGGCCAAGGTTGGAAGTGAGCAAGGAACAGGTCAGGAAACTTAAACATATGTCAAAGACTAGGGATTCTAGAAACCATGGAGATTAGTGGGGGTCTTAAGAAGGGACATAATATTCATTTGTTTGTTTGTTTGCTTATTTGCTTGAAAATATGACAGGAGAGATACAGAGATCTTTCATCTACTAGTAAACTTCCAGATCGCTGCACAGACCAAAGCCAGACAAGACTAAAGCAGGGAGGCAGGAGTTTCATCTGGACTTCCCCTGTGAATGATAAGGGCCCAAAACTTGACCTCTTCTGCTGCTTTTCCCAAGCCATTAGCATGGAGTAGAGCAACTAGGACATGAAACAGCTCCCATATGGGATGCTGGTATCACAGGCAGGGGCTTTAGCCACTATTCCATAATGCTGGCCCCACATTGCTCATTTTATTCAGCAAAAAAAGTCATTGGCACCTGCCATGGGCCAGGCCCCACACTGTCTTCAGCTGTGGAGACTAAGACTTCATTGCCAGATAGGAAGTTGAGGAAAAATCCAGAGGTCAGGCTAGGGCTTCTATTACAACTTGATTGCTTCCTGAGAACTAACTCAGGGGTCTCCGAAGAACAGCCTTAATTATGATGAGTGCATCCCTTCAGTAATCTTTGTACTTTCCACTAGGCCCCACTTCAACATCACCACACTAGAGATCACACTTTCAACACGTGAACCTTTGGGCACACACACAAACCACATTCCAACAACAGCAATGGTCCCAAAATCAAAGAGAAGCACGCAGAGTGGACAATACGTACAGTTTGGAATGGACAAAAGATGGTACAAGAGACTGGGGAAAACAAAGGAAAATCAACATAGTTTTACAGAAATTAGGGCACAAGAAGAAAAAGAAAATGACTAACACTTCAAAATATTCTCTAGAAGTCGAGTTTAAAAATATACGGGGACAGGAATTTGGCCTAGTGGATAATACTGCAGTTGGGTCGCCCACATTCCATATCAGACAGCCTGCATTCCAACACCCTCATCTAACCCCGAATCCAGCTTCCTGCTAATGCAGATTGTGGGAGGCAGCAACGGCAGCTCAAGTAAGTGAGTTCCTGACACCTACACTGGAGACTTGATTGAGCCTCCAGCTCTCAGCGTTAGCCTTGGCAAAGCCCCAGCCATTGCAGACATTTGAAAATTCAGTGTTGCGCAATGCCTTATGAGCATCCCTTATGAGCACCTGTTTGAGCCTCAGCTGCTCTACTTCTGATCCAGCTCCCTGCTAATGCAGCAAAAGAGAGCCCAACTACTTGGGTCCTGGCACCCACATGAGAGACCCAAATGAAGCTCCTGCCTTCTGACTTTGCCTTTGCCTAGGCCTGAACACTGCAGGCATTTGGGGAATGAACCAGCAGATGGGAGATTTCTCTCTTTCCTCTCTCTCACTCTATTTTTCCTGCACATTCTCATTGTCACTCTCCTGTTCTCTCTATTACAGTGCCTTTCAAATAAGTAAACAAATCTTTATTAGAAGGAAGAGGAGGAGGTAGAAGGGAGCCATCAGATGGGAGTTCTCTCTCTCAACCAAATAAATGTGGGTTTTTTGCTTGTTTTTTATGCTGAGCATTAAGAACAACTTTTAAAACAGACATTTGGGAAGTGGTGAGAGAGAACAGAAGTGTAGGCTTGAGTGATAGAACAAGTGAAAAAGTGCCTTTTCAAAAGAAACAAAGCAGTAGATCAGAGGAGATACTGCTTTCACCGTTCTGCTTTAGATGAGCAGCATTCGAGTGCTTCTGGCGAGAAGCAGCCAGCTGAGAGTTTAGAGGTGAAGGAGGGAAAGCACAAAGCAGCAAAATCCTTGTGAAGACAGATGCTCTGGCTCAGCCCCAGGTGCTGTGCTTCAACCCAGTTCAGGTACCAACCGCTTCCAAACCAGCGGGAACCACACAAGGTAAAGGACATGGCCCCTGTGAGGCTGTCCCTACTTCAGTTGCTACTCACACTCCAGGAGTCCCCACAGCTACTCATAATTTGAACGGTTGGCTATGACTTCAAGGATTCCCACAACCACCCAGGTTCAACAACTGGTTAGAAGGACTTCTAGACAATGGAAGATGCCATACTATTACAAGTTTATTATGACAGGATACAAATCAGAAGGACAAGGCAAATGACCAGAGAGAGGAGAATCGGGCAATGAGTACAGGCCTTTTGGCAGCATTAAGGATTCACTGGCCATTAATACCTTCAGCAACCAGCAAGTTCCTCCAAACTCCAGGGTTCAGAGTTTTGAGTAAGGTTTTCACTGTGTAGGTATAATCAATTGAACAAATCATTGATTAGATTGATGACTGCCTCAGATGCAGGAAGGGAGCTGGGTTGACTTCAGACCTGACACATCACTCAGGCCTCAGAACCTAGAACCGGAAAGGGCAGCAGGAGCCAGACTCATCATCGGACTAGCAGGGCTCCAGCCAGCCAATGGCGAGCCTAAGCCGACAATCCTCACCTAATCAGGACTTAAACAGAGCCTTTGCCAGTTTCCGAGTGGAAGGGGTATAAACCCTCCCACACGTCCTCCGCTGCCTGTGTTCCCTCTTGGCTCCCCAGATCTTTCCCTCTCCCTTCTCCTCCTTCCCACTGGCCCTGGGGTGGATCTCAAATAAAAGCCTTTGTGAATCGTGCATTTTTTTTTCTTTAAGATTTATTTATTGGATAGGCATATATAGAGAGAGGAGAGACAGACAGGAAGATCTTGCATCTGTCGGTTCACTCCCCAAGGGACCACAACAGCTGGAGCTGAGCCAATCCAAAGTCACGAGCTTCTTCCAGGTCTCCCATGCAGGTGCAGGGTCCCAAGGCTTTGGGCCATCCTCAACTGCTTTCCCAGGCCACAAACAGGGAGCTGGATGGGAAGCAGGGCGGCCTGGATATGAACCGGCGCCCCTATGGGATCTCCGGCGCATCCAAGGCAGGATTTTAGCCACTAGGCTATCACACCAAGCCCCTCTGTGCATTTTGTTTTACAATCGACTGGTATTTTCTTTTCACAGGAGGTAGGCAAATCTAACATAGACCACCAGCCATTAATCATTAATCACGTATAATTGGATTATCGGCCATGTACCTGAACTTGGTCTCCAGCACCCCTCTCCTCCTTGGAAGTCTGAAGCATTAGCTGATATCGAGTGATTCAGAACTCCACCTTCTAATTATGTGATTGGTCTTTGGATAATCAGCTCCCACCCTATCTGTAGACCTTGCCTCGGGTTCAATCATTAGCGTTATGAAGACATTCCTGTTACTCAGTTCCAAGGGTCTTTGACACTCCATGCCAGGAATGTGAGACAAAGATGAGAATTTCTCTGTTATATAACAAGAGCTCTTGAGACTCAATTGGGTGAAAGCAAGAGCCTCAGTAGGAAACAGAGCCTCTTCCAGCCCAGCAATAAGACAACAAATGGGGTAGATGGGAATACATGTTGGAGTTGTAGTGGGGAATTCATACAAGCGCTCCCATGTCATGGTGTCTACTTTTCTGGCTGAGTATATGGGAGAGAAGTGGGATGAGGATTTGAAGTCAGTGGTAAGTATTTGAAATTGTTGCTGTGGAGTGTAGCCTAGGAAAGTTTCGTAGGTCTGGTGGGTGGTGTGAGTCCAGCAGATGGTGCTGGTCATGCATTATGACATCTGTGAGCCTCAGTGAATTATTTTTCAACAGCTCTACCAGCCCTGGTGGAGATGCCCCGGCACAGAAGATGTGAGGTTCTAATCTGGTGAGTGCAACAGGATAAACATCAGAAGACTGGTAAGGAGACCAGTCTGAAATAGCTGAAAATCGGGAGCACCAGTAATTAAGCTGGATGAATGAGGAAAGGAAAAGAAGGAATGTGTTTATGAGTCAGAGGTGCTGGTAACAGCCAATCATTTGATGGCTTTGAGTGTGGGGGTAAAAAAGGAAGAAGGTTGGACTGTGGTTATAGAAGAACATGTCTACGTGCCAGATGGCAGAATCGGGGTCATTCTAAGAGGTGCCAGGCATGAGTGTGGTAAGCAGGAGTGCCTCTTCTCAGCACCTATACTAATCCCTTGGATTCAAGATAAGCTCCCTAAACACAGGTACTCACGTTAAAATTATCTGTGGATCCCTAGCAGTACTGAAAATATTATCCGAGAATGGACAATGCTAAATTATTAAGGATATTGGAAAACTCAAAGAGCCACTGGGTCCTGAGCCCAATAGGAGCTTGCTTTGAACCAAGGCTTCTGGGAAGCAGTGAGACACAGGGACACTGCAGACACATTGCCCAACCCCATTGAGCACCAGGCCAAGCTATCACTTCGTGAGCATGTTCCCAACTAGTTAACCCATTTTTAAAATTTATTTTTATTTTTATTGGAAAGTCAGATATACAGAGAGGAAGAGAGACAGAGAGGGAGATCTTCCTCCATTGATTCATTCCCAAGTGGCTGCAATGGCCGGAGCTGCGCTGATCCAAAACCAGGAGCCCGGAGCCTCTTCCGCTTCTCCCATACAGGTGCAGGGTCCCAAGGCTTTGGGCCATCCTCGATTGCTTTCCCAGGCCACAAGCAAGGAGCTTGATGGGAAGTGAGGCCACCTGGACAGGAACCGGCACCCATATGTGATCCTAGTGCATGCAAGGTAAAGACTTTAGCCACTAGGCTGCCACGCGAGGCCCAGTTAACCCATTGATGGCCCAAGTATTTGGACACTTGCACCCATGCTGGAGGCCTAGTAAAAGCTCCTGGCTTCTGACTTCATGGGGCCCGGCAGCATGGCCTAGCAACTAAAGTCCTCGCCTTGAATGCGCCAGGATCCCATATGGGCACCAGTTCTAATTCCGGCAGCTCCGCTTCCCATCCAGCTCCCTGCTTGTGGCCTGGGAAAGCAGTCGAGGACGGTCCAAAGCCTTGGGACCCTGCACCTGTGTGGGAGACCTAGAGGAAGTTCCTGGTTCCCACCTTCTGATCGGCACAGCATCAGCCGTTGCAGCTCACTTGGGGAGTGATTCATCAGACGGAAGATCTTCCCCTCTGTCTCTCCTCTTCTCTGTATATCTGACTTTATAATAAAAAATAATAAATCTTAAAAATTAAAAAAAAAAAAGCTCCTGGCTTTTGACTTTAGCCTGGCCCAGTCTCAGTTGTGTGGTTATCTGGAAGGATGAACCAACAAGTAGAAAATCTCTCTCTCCCTCTTTCCCTCTGTGTGTAACTCTTTCAAATAAATAAAAATATTTTAAAGTTTTTATTTAACTTTTGGAAGAGTTACAGACAGAGGTGGGGAGAAGAGCAAGATGTTTCAATCATTGGTTCACTCCTCAGATGGCCGCACCGGCCAGAGCTGGACTGGGCTGAAGCCAGGCACTTCTCCCAGTTCTTCCTTGTGGGTGCAAGAGTCAAAGCACTTGGCCCATCCTCTGCTGCCTTCCCAGATGTATTGGTAGGGAGTTGGATGATCCAAAGTGGAGCAGCCAGAATTGGAACCGGTGTCCATACAAGATGCCAATAAAGCAAATGGCAGCTTAACCTGCTCTACCACAGTTCCAGTCTCATCTTAGTCCTGACGAACACCTTGCTCACACACAACTGATGATCTCTTTGGATGTTCATGAGCACCAGAGATTGGATAGCAGCAATAAAATCAAGGTTATGCTCATTAGGAAGAGAAGAAACAAAGAAAAGGAGAGAGGCAAACAATGTTTCCTATGTCAACAATGACACTTCTCTGTATTAGGCCTGTCTCATAAGCAACCTCTTTATCTTTGTAAGAACTCTGAGAGTTAGGCCTTATCGTTTACATTGTACAGGAGGACATTGGGCCAGAAAGTTGAGCAATTTCTAGGGCTGCAAACAGAGCAGCTGTGTTACCGCCACTCATTTTATCACTGTCTTCTAGGAACCTACAGATGGGTGGAACAGGATGGAAATAACCTCCACCCATCATACTCAAAGTAACTCTTACCAGCTGATAAAGAAGCATGTTACCTGGGGGAGACTAAGTTGAAAACTTCCTTTATGAAGATTGAGGTGATGAGTCTATTTTTTGACTCATAAGACCATTCTCTTTTTTTATTTTTTTAAAAGATTTATTTATTTATTGGAAAGTCAGATATGCAGAGAGGAGGAGAGACAGAGAGGAAGATCTTCCGTCCAATGATTCACTCCCCAAGTGAGCGCAACGGCCGATGCTATGCCAATCCGAAGCCAGGAGCCAGGAACTTTTTCCGGGTATCCCACACGGGTGCAGCGTTCCCAAGCTTTGGGCTGTCCTTAACTGCTTTCCCAGGCCACCATTCTTTTTTTTTTTTTTTTTCTAAAGATGTGTGTTGTGTGTGTGAGAGAGAGAGAGACTGACAAGGGGAGAAAGAGAGATCTCCTGCCTGCTGATTCATTTCTCAAATGGCTACATCAGTGGCAGGTGCACCATGCCAAAGCCAGAAGTCTGGAACTCCACTGGGGTCTCTGACATGGGTAGCAGGTGCACAAGCACTCGGGCCATCTTCTTCTGCTTTCCCAGACAGACTGCTGTATTTCTAACTGACACAGAAAAAGTAGGAGGAACTCTCCACACCCGAGGATGAAGTGAGCCTGACATTAATCATGCTGCATCCTTGATATTATAAAGTATTATCTCCTACAAATTCAACTTCAAGGAGGAGAGACTTCAACTTCAAGAAATATGTTTTGTTTCACGAAGGCTACCTCTTTCTGTTGAATCCCAGTTGTCCAAGGTTAAATTTGTTAATGAAAAATTACCCAATAATACTTATTTATCCAAATAAGAAAGATTGCATTCAAGACCATCATGATGGGGCCCAGCACAGTGGCATAGTAGCTAAAGTCCTCACCTTGAATTGGCCAGAATCCCATATGGTCACCAGTTCTAAACCTGGCGGACCCACTTCCCATCCAGCTCCCTGCTTGTGGCCTGGGAAAGCAGTCGAGGATGGCCCAAAGCCTTGGATCCCTGCACCCACATGGGAGACCAGGAAGAGCTCCTGGCTTTGGGTTGGCACAGTACCAGCTGTTGCACTCACTTGGGAAGTGAATCCATGAATGGAAGATCTTTCTCTCTGTCTCTCTTTCTCTCTGTATATCTGACTTAGCAATAAAAATAAATAAATCTTTAAAAAAAAAAAAAGACCATCATGATGGATACAGGGGCCACTGCAATGGAATTTTTGCGAGAGAGATGATGGGTGCAACTTTAACTACGGCCTGAGGAAATGGGGACTCACAGCCAAAGAAGAGGGTGGCCAAATCAATGAATGGACAATTACTAATAGGGAAGTTTAGGAGTTGGGGATATAATAGGTCCCTTGCTAAAGACAGGTAAGGGTGACCAGATATCACCCGACAGGAATGGTGGGGAAGGACGAACCTGACCAGATGTTGAGAGTACACAGTCAGATGGGTTCTGTCTAAGCTGGCTTAGCAGAGTTCTTTGTTAAAATTTGATTTTAAAACAAAATGCACAGGGCCAGTCATGATGGCCTAGTGGCTAAGGTCCTCACCTTGCATGTGCTGGGATCCCAGATAGTCACTGGTTCCTGTCCCGGTGGCCCTGCTTCCCATCAAGCTCCTGCTTGTGGCCAAGGAAAGCAACTGAGGATAGCCCAAAGCCTTGGGACCCTGCACCCGTGTGGGAGACCCAGAAGAGGCTCTGGGCTCCTGGCTTCAGATCAGCTCAGCTCCAGCTGTTGCGGCCACTTGGGGAATGAATCAACAGATAGAAGATCTTCCTCTCTGTGTATCTGACTTTCCAATAAAAATAAAATAAATCTTTTTTTTTAAGTGCACAAATGAACCTTATTCAGGATTCTTAGTAGAGCTTAATCAAGCAGAGTACCTCTGTTAACAAAAGAACCTATTGATCTGACATAGTACTAAGGGGTGTAGGTTCAGGGAAAACACTGAGGGTTCCCTTTTCTCAGTCTCTACTCATCCCAGCTTAGTTCCCTGGACAATGCAGCAGGAGGCCTAACAGTCAGAGAAAGGACAACTGAGCAATTTTCATTCAAGAGATCCTGAGATTTCAGAATCCTGGGTTTTCTATAGAACATAGGGTGTTGTGTGCCCTCCCTCCATCTGAATGCTGTGCGGGCAGGAAGCACTGGAGTTGGGAGTTGGGCACCTGTGTTGGAGTCAGAAATCTACTCTATCTGCTGGCACTGTCCCCTGACTTTGGAAACCAGGACAGAGAAACAAACAAGTATTCAGTGCCTTTAAGCCCCTGTGAAACTGGACTTTACTAGGGAAAGTCATTCTATTACGGGGGAGAAAAAAAACCCATACATAAGCAATTTCAGCAGGAACTTTCACAAGGAAGTGAGAAAAGGCAGGGAAGCTCACCCAGCTTTAGAAACCAGTTTTGTAGGGCAGGACCCAAAGAGCCAAAAGCACCGGACTAGATGACTCTAAAAATTTTATAGGGCTCACATTCAGAGGAAAACAGGGAGTAAAAGCTAAGGTAGGAATCAGCAAGCACCTCTGGTGGCTCATTTACTCACACTCCACTCAGCGATTTTAATCAGTCATGCAGGCCTAGGGACACAACTGTAATAAGCTGACAGGCACTTGTTCGGAGAGCTAGGTCATGTTTCACTCCCTGTCCCCATCTCCTAGCCTGGCTCTGCCTGCATAGTGTTGGTGGAGGAAAAGGCAGATGGCCTGTCGCTGTCGGTTTAAATTGCGAACATTTTCAAAAACTTCTTGAGGACAGCTACCATATCTTGCATAGTTTTGCTCTCCTTTGTGTATGAACACACACACACATACCCCTCCAACTGAGTGCCTGGTGTGTTGAATGAATGAGTGATAGAACTCATTCTAAAAACCACTTTGGGGGCAGATGTTTAGCTTGGTAGTTAAGACTCCCACACATCCTCTCCCTCCATTTGGGAGTGTCCTGGTTTGAGTTTCAACTCTGCTCCTTTCTCCAACTTCCTGCTGATGGTACCCCGAGAGGTACATGTGATAGCTCAGGTCAGTGAGTTCCTGCCACCCACAGCAAAGACTTGGACTGAGTTCTCAACTCCCAGCTCCTGCCCATATGTGGGCAGTGAATCACCAGATGGGAGTGCTTGCTCTCTCTCTCTCTTTCTACCTCTCACATAAACAATGTGTATATATATTGAAGATTTATTATATATGTACATATTTTTAAAGAGATATTTCCCTTGGCAAACCTTATAACCCCTGACTTCCTGGAATGCTTAGAAAATTTTGGATATCTCTCAGGAAACACTGTCAGTCTGTTAGAAAGGAGAAATGGCAGCCCCTCTCCACAAATCGACCTCCTGCAGGCATTTATGAGACACAGAACAGAGAACACCACCCTTTTCTGGTTAGAGTGTCAGCTCCAGACACTTCCCCATCCCAGGAAAGGTCATAAAAGGCTCAGTATTCCCAAGCAAGCAAGGTGGGTCCCATCCTGACTCAAGCTAAAGGAGCCAGGTGTCTGATGGGTACAGAACTCTACTCCACTCCAGGGGATTTCTGGAGTACACCTGTCGCCTCTGCAATAGTCATTTACCAAGCATCTCATTCTGAGCCACACACTGTGCTTCCACTGAGTCTCTGCTTTTAATCCAGAGAGATTCTTCTCTTTTTAAATATTTATTCATTTAAGGCAGAGAGAAAAATAGGATGAGATATACTCAGAGGGTGGGGTGGGGGGAGATAAATCTTCCATCTACTGATTCAGTCTCCAAGTGGTGACAATAGCCATGTCTAGGCCAGGCTGGAGTCAAGAGCTTAGAATGCCATCTGGGTCTCCCATGTAGGTGGCAGAGTCCTAAATACTTAAACTTTGGTCATAATCCACTATTTTCCCAGGAACATTTACAAGGAGCTGAGGTGTAAGTGGAGCATCTGCGATTCAAATCCCCACCACATGGAATGCAAGGGTCACAAGTGGCAGCTCTGTCTGCTGCAACACAACACTGCCTCCCAAAAAGAAACACTTTTCAACCATAGAAGAAAGTTGTAGATGGAACTCATGAGTGATGGCACCTTTACTTCTGGGTTTCACCCATTTTGCCAGCCAGTGTCCTTGGAGCACTGTCCTGTGCCCCTCAGTGAGATGAGAGAGACCCCCCCTCTGCCCCCCCCCCAAAAAAAACCCTAGCCCTGGAACAAGAACATTTACCAGGAAGGGAGACAGGCAATTAAAAAAAAATGTTGAGGGAGGTTAGACAAAGGAGTTAGATATTCATCCAACCCAGGGTAAAAAAGCACCCACCTTTTAGTGTGGGAAGAGGCTTATTTTGAAAGAAGTAAAGCACGAATTGGTCAGAGGAAAAGAGATTTTCAGAGAGAAGGAAGGGGTTATATAAAAAAAAAAAACAAAACAAGAGATCGTACAAAGCGTGACATTTGTGAAACTGCAAATTGCTTAAAAATGTTGAAGCATAGAACAGGAGAGGAGAGCAAGGGATCCTACGGTGAGTCTTACTTGCTATTCTCATGAGCTAAAACTCATGGGTTTTTTTTTAAGATTTATTTACTGTTATTGGAAATGCATATCAGATTTATGAAAAGAAGGAGATGCAGAGAGAAAGGTCTTCCATCCGCTGGTTCATTCCTCAAATGGCCACAATGGGCTGAGCTGAACCAATCCAAAACCAAGAGCTTCTTCCAGATCCCTCACACAGGTGCAGGGTTCCAAGGCTTTGGGCCATTCTCTACAGCTTTCCCAGGCCACAAGCAGGAAGCAGAATGAGAATCAGAGTAGCCAAGACACGAACCGGTACCCAAATTTGATCCCAGCACTTGCAAAGTGAGGATTTAGCCACTGAGTCATGGTGCGGGGCCCAAACATGTGGGTTTAAAGCAAGGGCTTGATGTCCTACCAGAATTGCTTTTCTGATAGATCTTTGTGTCTAGAGTGCGGGAAATGGACAGATGAAATTTTCTGTGGCAACAAAGAGAACTAATAGGCAGATGTGAAGAGGATTTGAACTACATTGTAGTTTTTAAAAAATGGAGAGAAACATCTAGACCCTTGGAATTCAGGAAGTGTTCACCCAAAGAACCAGTGACAGACAATGGATGAATTTGGGGGAAAGTTCTTGGAATGGCAACAATGGGTAAAGTACTTTCAAGTTGAAGGTCCCATCCCATGAGCAAGGTGGAGCAGGGGAGTAGAGGCTTTCCACATTTTACTTCAAACACTTCAAAAGATGACCCTGTATAGAAGATGTCCTCAGACAGTTCTTGAATTCCAACACCTGGGCCCTGTTCTAAAGGTTGATTCAGCTGATCAGAGTTGAGTTCTGGAGATTGAAATTTTCTTTGTTTATTTGTTCACTTGTGTATTCTTTTTTTTGAGAGAGAGAGAGATAGAAAGAGAGAGGCAAACAGACAAAGATGAAGATCTCCCAACCAATAGTTCACTCCCCAAAGACCTACAATGGTCAAGCTAGTCCAGGCCAAAGTTGGGAATCAGTAACTTAACCCAGTTGTCCATATTGGTGCCAGGTACCCAAATATTGGAATCATCAAGTGTTGTTGATGCATATTATCAAGATGCGTGTTATCAAGAAGCTGGAATTGAAGCCAAGGTTAGAACCTGAACTCAGGGACTCTGATATAAGTTGTAGATATTCCACCCAGCCCCTTAACTACTAAGCCAAATACCCATTGCCGGATTTCAATTATTTTTAAGATTTTTTTTTCATTGGAAAGGCATATATACTGAGAGAAGGAGATACAGAGAGAAAGATCTGTCCACTTGTTCATTCCCCCAGGTGGCCACAACAGCCAGAGCTGAGCTGATCCAAAGGCAGAGGAGCCAGTATTCTCTTCTGGGTCTCCCATTCAGACACATGGTCCCAAGGCTTTGGACCATCCTCCACCACTTTCCCAGGCCACAAGCAGTGAGCTGCATGGAAAGTAGAGCAGCTGGGACATGAACCAGTGCCCATATGGGATCCTAGCAGAGTCAAGGTAAAGATTTAGTCACCAGGTCATTATTTTGGGTCCTAGATTTCAAATTTCTTTGCAACAAAATAAGTTTATCTTTCAGCCTATTTTTCCACAAATTTATAAAGCTCCTTAGTCTCCTTGTATTAGAAAACAAAGTTTGAAAATATTTCTAAAATTATGACTAATTCTAATATAAGGCTTTCTGTTTGTACACATCATCAATTGATCTTGATAAGCCCTGTCTGGAATTATCAAGCAAAGTTATAACCTATTGTGGAAAATGTCTCTGCCTGATAGCCTCCCAGGTTGCTTGTGAGGTGTTCAGAGATTTTCTCTAATCCCGGACAGAGAGAGGAATCTCAAATAAGAGACTGGCAAATTCTGAACATCTCCCCAGAGAGCAGGCAGGCTTTGCTTTTTTCAGAAGGGTATGACATCTTTACAGAATCAGATGTCCCCCTGCCACATTGCTCAGCAGTGAGCATGAGTCTTCAGTTTGACCGTTTCACCCAGCAACTCCTCAGTGACCCTGCTGAGTCTTCCCTTACCAGATGAGAAAATCATTTCCAACCAACAAGGAGGAAGTTACTGACGGAATGAAAGTAACATGGAAACAAACATTAGAAGAAAAATGGACACATCACCTTTGGTTATGCAATAACCAGGAAGTGAAAAGTAGACACAAGAAACATTTTAGGTGAGAAACACTGTTTTAGTATCATGGTAAAAAAAGAAAAGTATCATTCCAAGGACAAAAAATTCAAAAACTAAAACTAAAAGGGACTTTAACAAAGTGTTAAGGGAAGTCTAACAGAGTTTCCAGTCACAGGGGACAAAGTGAACAGTTGCAAGAAAAAGTCAGAAAAGGAAATATAGATAATTAAAACCTCCGCTCCAGAAAGTCCCAGTGCCACCCTGAGAAAAGATGAAAGCAGCAAATTCAGACAGCATATCACCGCCGTTGGAAGGCGAAATGAGGGAGGGCATGGGAACAGAGCTTACCTAACCCCAAACACGGAGTGGCTAAGATACATGAACCTGCCCACCAACATAGTTTAGAATCTAACTGGACCACTGAAGAATGTCTCTGCATGTGTTATAATTTAAACTGGGAAACAAAGATCTGGTTTGGGTTCAGCTGATCCATACTTGAGTTATAGCTACAGTACTTCCTACTTCAGAGGTCTTCCTACTTGAGAGGCCTCAGTCTCTCCACAGGAGAAATGGGATAATACTATCTATCTTAAAGATTCTTGTGATTCTCAAGACTGTATGAGAAAAAGTTCTGGTAACTAGTAGCTGTTCAATAAAGGGAAGCTTTTACTTTTAAGTATTATTTCCTAATTTGCATCTAGGAAAAATGACATGACACAATGATAGAAAACACACACCTACAATCTGTCAGCTGAAGGACAATTCCAGCCAAGCCATTCATTTGTATATTATCAATGACTACTTCCTTGAAACCATGGCAAAGTTAAACAGTTGCTCCTAAAACATTTACTATATGGCTTTTTTTTTCTAAGAAAAAACACATCAAAAGAAAATTAAATTTGGTTTAACAGAAACATGAATCACTTTTATTGAAAATTATTATGACCTGAAAACATTCACAAATGTTTACACATTAATATATGTTAAATTAAGACACAGAAGACCTAAAATACTAATAGTGCACATGTCTTAAGTTCTCTGTCAAATATAATTGCTTCACTACTCAGTGAAAATGGTGAGTTTCATCAATTTACACGATTTCATATTCAATAATGTGCAGTCATAACCTAATTCAAAGCTATAAATCTTGAAATACACACTTTTGTTAATTAGCATTCTATTTCCCAATTGCCTTATTTCACATAGACTTAACTTAAAATACAAACTATTTCAAATATTTGTAATATTTGCACAGTTTTTAGGTACATGAAATTACTTCTTTGAGCATATGTGAATCAGGTTGTCTTTGATTTCCATTACCAACTCAACAGTTACTTAACTATAGTTTTCCTTTTTTAAATAATAAATTTATTTTATTTTTGATGATGTTTACATAGTTAAATAGGATAAATGCCCATATGGACCACAGGTTAGGGTGGGGAGGGTTGAGGAATGGCAGAAAGTGGATGAGACAACTGTTTCCAATCTCCTTTTTTCTTCCTATACGTGGGGAAAGTGGGGAGAGAAGAGTTGAGGACCACTCCCATTGGCCCAATCACATCACTACCCAGGGATGAGGGGGCGCCTACCTGATGTCATCCAGTATCCCTGATGTGAAGCATGTTTTGAGAATACTGCTTAAGTGGCTTTTATAGTTCTGACATGCTGATGATCTCATTGCTCCAAGGTTAAGAAAAATCTTTCCATATAATCTCTACAGAGAATTTTTCTAAAACCATGAAATAAGTGGTACCAGAGCCCTCTGCTCATTGTTCACTCTCTTATACCCATTACATGTGAGAGAAGAGGCATCAAGGGGGACAGTTCTGCCATCTACCTACTCAACCAGGGACTTTGAGGGCACAAGCCAAAACAAAGTCAAGCTATCATGGGCCTCTGGAGATAAAATGAAAATTCAGGCAGCAGGAAAAGCCAGCACTGGAAAGCAAAATAATACCTCACATGGCCATTGCTCAGGCCTCAAAATCTCATTGTTTTAGACCAAGAAGTTTTAGATTTTGAAGTCTGCCTGCCCCTTCTGTAAATACTTTATTCCAAGAGGAAAATAAAACTGTTGGAGATGATGGCAGTAAAGATAAAGGCCAAGGTCGCAACACTCAAAATCATATTTCCCAATCTGTCATCATCCCAGAAGCAGAAAGAAGTGTCTACAGGAACAGATGTGGGTTCCTATGACATTGCTTATATTTTCATATCAGAACAGCTCAAGCAAATGATGGGAGGAAGACAACAGAGTCTTGCAAACAATCTTAGGGAATCAATGCCAAGAATAAATGGGGCTTTGGAAAATGGAGGAAATCTGTATTGCTTAGTTGTATTGTTAGCAAGAGAATGAACAAAGAAGGAATGGCTCCACTGCAGACGGCAGACATCACCAAAAGTACCTCTGGTAACCTAAGAACTAACTCTTGATCACTTCTTGTTCAGAATCAGTGAGGATTACTGATCAGTGGAATCATGCCAGTCTTGATAACAGAGGTAGGAAAACAACAGAGGTAGGTAGCACTTGCTGCTTTGAAGAAATGCTGATTTTATGTCTTGGGGGAATGACATAGTTGAGCAGAGAGACACCAAAGGGTTTGAATAACTAAAATACCGCAAAAATCCCCAAAATTTGGAGCTTCCCATGAAATTCTGGAGTTGCCAACTTCCCATTTCTACTTGCTCTATTTCCTTGGGTTCACATTGCCATCTCCATCATTGACCCTTATCCACTGCTTTCTATTGTGAGTTGTTTTCACATGTTGGTGACCTGCAGGAAGTGGCAGTGGTGAGGGGAGATGGGGTTTGAAGTACACATTATGCAATCTGCTTGCTTCACACAAGTTGTTTCAGCTCCTATGATGGTGTTCAAGCTATGGGATCAGGATGAGACCAGAATTGAAGAGACTGTTAATGTCAAAGGGCATTTTTCCCACAGTTCCAAAATTTCCCTTGAGAAGAAAGAATCAGGGATTTGGCCAAACTAAAGACTAATGACACTTCAATCACATGGCGACATTAAATGAGTCTCTTCTTGGTTTTTTTCAAACACTGTTCACATTCAAACAGCAACCTGAGTAATAGTCTGTATGTTCCCACTAGATCCCACAAAACAAGCATAGAGCTACTTTCAGCTGGCAGATTCCAAGATTCTAGAACACTACACTTAGAAAGATGGTGAAGTGGAAGTACGTCAAAATTCCCAATCTGCAGTCCGGGTCCCAGAAACAGAATGGACTGACAAAGAGCTGATGCTCAGGCCCGTTCCTGTCACTGCTCACATCCTCCTTCACTCAACCTGTAATCACAGCGGCACACTGAAAGCATGTCTATGCTCTCTGTCAGAATAACCCAGAAAACCACAGGATCTCCAGATCCTGCAGGCCCCACCATATGTGCTCCAAGGAAGGTAGCATCTCCTTCAGTATGACTTGGGAAACCAGTGCTTATGTTGTAAAGGTGATTCTGTATAACACAGAACAGAGAAATCTATCAGGCCACCCAGAAAAGCCCAAATTTATGATTGCTCAGAAGAAAACTGATTGCTGTTTATCAAACTCATGAAAAATTATTCATTAAATAAGTTTTGATTTCTTGTAGTGCATATGGCTTACCAAGGACTGGATTCTGCAAGTCCTCTACTTTGCCCCAGAAATCCACAAATAAAACATTTTTCTTACTCAGGGAAAATCCATTATTTTAATATTGACATCATTTGCACAGTAGTTGTCAGAAAATGATGTGTATTTGTATGATGATAACAGCCTTGCAAGATATGTCATAATTTGCTACTTCTTGTTCTTCCAATGGCTAGAGAATGGTTTCATCTCAGCAGCTCCTTCCCCCACAAGTTCCCATGGATCCTTCCCCAACCCCACCCCACCCTTGATGTGGTTGTGAAATAAGCTAACCAACAGAAAATTTTCTCAGCTCTCCACTTCTGCTTTTGGAGACCATAAAATAGTAAGGGAGAAACTGGCAGAGGACAAATCTCTGAAGAGAGAAATTCTCTGCAGCTCAAGGTACAAGGCATCACAGCTCGCTTTCAGATTCTCTGCAGCCACTCTTTATTGTTCAAGTATGACTTTACCTGTTCTTGTTGAAAACTAAACCCTAAGAAGGTCTCTCTCTCTCTCTCTCTCTCTCTCTCTCTCTCTCTCTCTCTCTCCTTATTCCTCCCTCTCAGCTTAGAAACTGGGTTTTTTTGGTTTTTTGGTTTTTTTGCAAAACTGTAAAACTGCTCATTATACTGTATTTTTGTGATATACGAAATACTCCAGGCATGGAGACAGCTTATCTAGCAACTAAGATCCAGGTCTCCTAGCAATACATTGTTTGCTTGGGTTTGCTTTAGCAATTTCTTTTCTCTAAATTCGAAATGAACGCTCCCTCATACATTCACTCATTCGTTCAGAGATCTTTACCATATTCTAGATGACAGAAGCTCATTATGTGACAATGCCTTCATGGCAACTGCACTGCAACTGGTCACTCATTTTCTCCTCTTTACACAGGTCTCTACGACAACCATGGCAATAGTACCTGAACTCGCCAGTGAGATGATGGCTTACCACAGGTGAGTGGGGAGATTGGGTCAGATAGGTGAACGAGACTTCTCTTTCAAGATCATACAATTGTCTGTACTTGGAGACTAGAAGTGTTTCCCAAACTGCCTCCTTCACAATTGCCAGAAAGATTCCAAGTGAACCTGGTTTAAAGTCGAATTTCTCCTCTGAGTCCAGAGTTAGGACCCAGACACCAGCTAAGTATTACTGCTACAGATGACAAACTGGAAGAAAAGATTCTAAGTTTGCTGTTTGGCCTGGGTGAGAGGGAGAGCTCAGATTTAATCTGAATCTGCTGGGTTAGCATTTAAGACTCAGTATCCAGCTGGGATCAACATTTTTGCCAGGTAGTTTCAAAGGACGTACAGTTTGCAATTTGATGAACAGTGAAGATTAGTATTCAGAGAAGGAAAGTTGAGACTGTTTAGGAGACATAATTGAGCCATGTCTCTGCTTTTATTACAGCGGCAGTGAGAATGACTTGTTCTTTGAAGAAAATGATCCCAAACATATGAAGGTAAGATTGTGGGCTCAGCTCCCAACCTATGGGGCTCAAACTTAGGGAAAATTCAAAGAAACAGGTTCTGGACCACCTTCTTCCGGCATTCTGTGCTAGAATGATTTCCTCCTCTCCCAGTGTGACAGGTCAAAGCTGCACCTCATACTGACTTGGCTTCTAGGCAGCTCCCAGTTAGCCACAGTCACTCACTAAGACTTGATGATGATAACCATGCTGGGAGTGGAGGTAGCGGTGATCATACTTGCGATTCATGCCAGGAGGACAGCTAAGTTTCCAACATGAATTTGATTCTTCTTTTAAAGGAAATGGAATCAACTTACACTAGTCACTTGGATCGAACTCTAAAACTCCAGATTGACCTTGAAAACTAACATGTGTCTAGCTGCTTTCGGTTAGAATAGTATTTTGTTCACTGGGGTGGAGCTTATGACAATAATTCATAGATGATAAAATAATAAGAGATGAACTGAGAGTTTAAATATTTTCCCTTACTCTTTGATCTTGTATGAGTCATTTCACATCTTTGGACCTCATCTGGAAAATACAAGGCATGAGCTAGATGGTCCCCAAAATCCTGACACCCTAAAATCAGCGGTTCTGAAACATTTTTCAAATCCTCAACCCTACACAGAGCCATGCTGACCTCCAGCTGTCCCTTCTTGTCAGTGGGTGTCTGCTAGCCTTCCCAAGTGGCACAGCCACCAACCAGGTCAGTATTGTAGACTAGATAGTAGGCAACCACTGTGCCTTGACTTTTTTTTTCCAGTTCTTGATAGCTTCCCTTACCCTCATAACCCAGTCTTCTCCTCAGTCTTGCCAAACACATATTTCTTTAAAAATCTGAGGCTCAGCTTCACTGGTTGACTCCAGCCCTGGCCATCACCCCTTACCTTCTCTCCAAGTGTGAACTTCTCCCATGCTACGCTTTCCTTTTACTGTTTATCAAGCTTTTCTGCCATTATTGAGGCTCAGAGGGATCTCTGTTAAGTCTTTACATGGATTTCTTCGGATAACTTGAAAGCGGTAACTTACTCCACAAGTTGTCACCTTTTTTACAGCATTTTACGGAATTCCAGTGCAGTAGCATTCTGCAAGAAAGGTCTGTGTAGAATAAATGATAACATGTTGAGTGAGCACAGGTGCAGAGAAAGTGTTACAATCATCATTGTCTTGTGAGTACTGTCAGAGCATTAGGGATATGAAGATAAAAGGATAAAATAGATAGAAAGCAAGGATGAGGCACATATACAAAGTAGAAACAGGCTTCATTCTAAAAGAATAGTCCACAGGGTGTCTTAAAAACCCACATCCTGGTTTTGGATCTGCCTCTAAACTACCTTGTGCCCCTCTGTGAGCAGTTTAACCTCCCTAAGCATCAGAGAGACGGGGGTTATGGTTAGAAACTCAGCTGCCTCTGAGGTCCCTCCTCCTTTCTGTTGTTGCCTGATATACTCACTGGCTGCCTCGGTTTCTCCACAGAGCTACCTCCAGGACCCGGATGAGGGCATCCAGTTGCACATCTCCCCTCGCCACAACAAGAGTTTCCAACAGGTCTTGTCGATCATCGTGTCTCTGGAGAAGCTGAAGAAGAAAGTAGTCCCCTGCCCTCTGGCCTTCCAGGATGGCGGCCTGAGGACTTTCTTCTCCTTAATCTTTGAAGAAGGTACTTCATGAGAACTGAGAGCAGACAGTACAGCGTTCCTCAGGGCCTTCTCAGAATCTGTGGCTCAACAGTCACCTAAAGCCCTTCCTCTCCCACTAATCTGAAACCCTTTAGAGATAGAAGTCCCCCTCCCCCATCAAGAAAAGGAAACCAAACAAACCTAGAAACTAAATTCATCTCTTTAGTTGAAACTACTCTTCAAAAATGTCCTTAGTAACTGCTCACTCTCACAACTCTTTTCATTTGCCTTATCACCTGCAAGTTCTACAAGCCCAGCACAGGACTGGTGTCGTTAACAGCTATGATTCACATATCAGGAGCTCCAAGACTGGCCATTGTGCATGACCACAGCTCGGAAATTTGAACCCACATCTTATGGAGCTGTCGTCCTGGTTCCTACCCACCCCACTGCCAACACTGTCATAACCAATGTTGTAAAGGAGCCTTGACCATCCATGCTTAGGTGTTCTTACAAGAAAGCAAATCCTGCTCTCTCAAATCACTAGGTTGGCGCTTCCAATTCCCTGCTAAAATAACACCTGTGCTCTCTGTTTCAGAACTTCTCTATTATACAGAGGATGATAATTTTGAGTGTGATGCAGTACAGACACTGCACTGCAAGCTCCGGGATGCACACCAAAAATGCTTGACGTTGTCGGAGTCCTATGAGCTGAGAGCTCTCCACCTCAGTGCGCAGAATCTGAACCAACAAGGTAACTGGACATATCCTGGTTTCCCTTCCTGGCCTCCTGGGCAGCTTTTTGAGCCTTTACATTTTGAACAAAGTAGAATGCTAAGGAAAAATAGTCAACACAAGTGAAAAGAAACATTATATATATGTATATATATATATACATATATAAATATATGTGTGTGTATGTATATATAAGTTTTTGCTTGGTCCTAATAATGGCATCAGTTTGACTGCCTTGGCATGTCCATTTGTTAGCAAGTTGTGTGACTTGGAGTCAGTCTGCTCATGTACCCCCAATGCCATCATCATTCAGCAAGTCAGTTGAGATCCTGCAATGTTAAAGCTATTAGCTTTGATGGACATGCCCTAACTGCCTGTGGGATCCTTTTTCCTCTGTTGAGGTTGAGACTAGAAGAGTGGAGAGATAATATGTGCTTTCCCATTCCTAGCTCTGCCCCTTTACCCCCAACAGCCTTCCTATCTGGTACCACAAGTTTCCTTAAAGGGGAATTTGACTAATCAGCAGGAACTTGTATCTGTTGGCTGTCACTGGTAAATGTTCCGAGTGTGTTGAGTTCATCATCAGCAGTGTTGAGCTCCTTGGCACCATGCCCCTGTGCCTGAGGCCTATTTGCGAGGTGTGGGCAAGGCAGTGGCCTGGTTTCCTAGGAAGAGCAGGATCACTCAGAGGACAGCTTCCTGTTCTCACCAGTCCAGGGGAAGCCTGTGTCTTTACAGTTGAGCAGTAAGAGTGGCCCTGGGGCCAACAGACTGCTGTGACTCAGGAAGATCAACATGTGTGTCTCTTTTGGGAGCCATATTCATAGCTAAGCCTCTCTTCTCCCAATTCTCTCCACTTACTGCTCTAAATCCCAAAAGAACTTTGCTGACTGATGCCTTTTGAGGAGCCTGGTGTTAACTTCTGCCCTTGCTTTTCACATTGATCAAATTGCTCTGCTCACACTGATGGGCATGCTGCCTGCCAGAGACAACAGAGCTTCCTCCTTTCGGGTTCTCATTCATTCTTCATTGTTGCCATGAAAAGGCACCTTCAAATAGGAACCTTCTAATCTTTTGGAGAAAAAGCCCGAATCAACCAAGTGACCCTACTGTTAGCTGTGGGAAACTCAGTTACCTTGTCTGCTAGGCCAAAGGAACCTTACTGTGGGCTCCCACATAGGATGCACAATTGTGTGAGTCCCACATGTGGAGTCCAGCAGTTGGATCAGCTCTGTGCTGCCATGTCCCTGACCACAGGACCCCTTTCCTTTCTTTAGTGGTGTTTTCTATGAACTTTGTACATGGAGAAGAAAGTATTGACAAGATACCTGTAGCACTGGGCCTCAAGGGGAAGAACCTGTACCTGTCCTGTGTGATGAAAGACAAGAAACCCACCCTGCAGCTGGAGGTGAGTGGGGACCAAGGCTGAGCCCCTCCTCAGCCATCTTTTCCCCTGTTGCCTATTTGCAACAAGTTAAGCAGATCTTCCAGTTCTTTTCCACAAAACTTTGGAAGCATCCTTGTACAAGCTTAGGATTGCTCACATTTTGTAAGAGGCACTTTGGGGAGCCAAGCAATTGGAAGAATGGGTCTCCAGTCTCCATGTCATTTCCAGAATGTCCCTCCCCCACCACAGTCACTACCAGGTTTCCTAGCAAAAAGCTTCATTTCTAAGTCGATCTCATTCTATCTGGATCCACCAAGAAAGATAAGGCAAAAAGTACCTGCCAACTAGTAAAAGCTAAGTATACCTAGAAACTTTGGCTTAATTTTAATGTTTTCTTTTTAATGTTTATTTAATTTTTTTCTATATTAGAAAGGCAGAGCATAGAGATAAAATTTTTCCATCTGCTGGCTCATTCCCAAAGCAGCTGAGGCTGACCATAGCTGGCAGCTCCAGATTCAATATGGGTGTCCCCACAGGGGTTGCAGGAACAAAAACACTTGAGCCACTACTTGCTGCCTCCCAGAATATATTAACAGGCAGCTGGAGCAGATTAGAAGCTGGGACTTGAACCAGGTACTCTGACACGCAGGTGTCCCGCAGAAGTGGTTTAACTTACTGAACCACAACACCTACCCCTAATTTTTTTTTTCTTCACCCACAAGATATTTCCCAGAATTTGATCCTAAGATTAAGAAAATGAAAGATTCTTACAAGAGCCACATGGGATGTTGGAGATCTTAAAGATAACTCAGGAGCCTGCCTTCTGGTCTTACAACCTGCCATTCGCATTCCAACCAAACAGGAGGTCATCTCTACCACAGTGTCTTTGGCCCTCATCTCACAAAATGTCTTGTTTCTATTTTGCTGCAGAGCGTAGACCCCAACCATTACCCAAGGAAGAAGATGGAAAAGCGATTTGTCTTCAACAAGATAGAAATCAAGGGCAAGGTGGAATTTGAGTCTGCCCAGTTCCCCAACTGGTACATCAGCACCTCTCAGGCCCAGAACATGCCAGTCTTCCTGGGAAACAACACTGGTGGCCGGGATATAACTGACTTCAGCATGGAGTTTGTGCCTTCCTAAGGAGAGCCCTCCATGGAAGAGCTGCAGGTTCTGAAGGTACTCAACTCTGTGGCTGACAGAAGAACACATTGTGATGTCCCACTGCCTACCCTCAGGGAGAACTCAGAAGCATGCTTTCCCACGGGCTGGTAGAAGAAGCTCCCTTGTATAACCTTCTGCCGAGCCAGCCTCTCTCACCTCTGATACTCACACAACGTCAGCCCAATACAATTCAAAAAAACCCTCTTGTCACCCAGCTTCTATGAACAACCACTAAATTATCTATTTATGTATTTATTGATAGGGTGGTCTATTTAATTCAAGGAAACCAGAGGCAACAGCATCTTCAGTATTTATGAAATCAGTTTAGCCTGAATTCCTGTGCTGTCTGTATCAAATTCTTTCACCAAGGCTGGAAATATAAGTTTGGGCTTGAGTTATTTAAATGGGGATAATTGTGGATAAAAAAGTATGATCACATTGTTTCAATGTTTCTGAAATAAACCTTACTGGAAAAAAATTCTTCCCTGCTTATTGGCTTTTCTTGGATATGACACAGAAAGACAAAGATAAATCGGGAGCTAGAAACCTATTTCTTGCTGAGTACAGCAAAGAGGCAGGAAACACCCTTGGACACAAAGACATGCATTCCCATTCATACCTCCACTCCTTTTTTCAATAAAAGGGTACTTGGTGTACAAGTTCCATCTGGAAAGCAGGTTCAGCTGCTAGTAACAGCTGCCAGTGATTACTCGATCCACTTACTCATCCAACATCTATGAAACAAATACTAGGGGCTGGAAATACAGAGATAAGAAAAGTAGAGTTCCTTGTTAGATGTAAAGGTAGATACATACAACAAAATAAGGCTACACGACAAGTAGAAGCAAGATAAAGTTAACAAAGGAGTGGTCTTTATCACAGGAAGAAGTGGCAAAAATCTGCTGGAAAACACAGCGTCCATAGGTATGGCAAATGAGTCAAGACAGAAGGAGTAGAGTTAGCAAAGAAAGGACACTCCAGGTACATGAACCATAATGAGCCAAACCATGGAGATATAAAAACTAAGGATGCAAGAACCAGCATCACAGTGCAGCAAGTTAAGTAATCAAATGTATTCACGATTATATACTAAACCAATTCTCAGGAGACTGGCTAAATAAACTATGGGACAAGGAATACTATGCAGCTTTATAAAAGAGTGGTAAAGCACCATGCATCAATATGAGATCCTTTCTAAGATATGCTGACACTTTAAAACCAGTAACTGCATGTTTTTCTGTAATGAAGGGCATGGATAAAGACAACACACTCTGATGTGCTTATAGTATTTCATTTGAAAAATTCTGGCAGCTACCAGAAATAATTAAAGTTTCTGTAGGGGACTGAGGAGACATGGAGAGATGGGAGTGGAAATAAGACATTTCCATAACAATTTTAAAGACTTATTTCTTTCTATTTGAAATGCAAATTTTTACATAGAGAAGGAGAGAAAGAGGTTTTTCATCTGCCAGTTCACTCCCCATCACACTTTCTTCACTCTGTTTCACATCCAGAACTAAGCTGACTTGAAGCCAGGAGCTTCCTCCCTCTGCCTCCAGCAGTGGGTGCATGGAACCAAGCCTTGAGCCATACTCTGCCGCTTTTGTAGGCTATAAGTAACGAGCTGGATCAGAAGTGGAGCAACTGGAACATGAACTGGCCCCATATAGAATACCAATGCAACAGGCAGAGGATTAGTCAGATACACCATTACACCAACACCCCCATGATGGGGTCCAACAGGATAACGTAGTGGCTAAATCCTCACCTTACATGTACCAGGATCCCATAGAGATACCAGTTCATATATCCACTATCCCACTTCCCATTCAGCTCCCTGCTTGTGGCCTGGGAAAGCAGCTGAGGATGGTCCAAAGCTTTGGAACCCTGCACCTGCATGGGAGACCCAGAAGCCCCTGGCTCCTGGTTTTGACTAACTACTTGGGGAAATGAGCCAGCAGACAGATCTTTCTATCTGTCTCTCCTCCTCTCTGTATATCTGACTTTCCAATAAAAAGAAATATATCTTCTTTTAAAAAGAGTGACAATTAGTATTTGGTGTAGTGATTAGGCCACAACTGGGAATATCAATATCTGTATTAGAATGCCTAGGCTCAGATCTTGGCTCTAGTTTGACATATTCACACACTAACGGGCAGCATGCCATGGTTAAAGTAGCTGAGTCCCTGCCACCCTAGCAGGAGATCTGGAGTAAGTTTTTCAGCTCCTAGATTCAACTTGACTTAGCTCCAACTGTTGCAGACATTTGGGGAGTGAACCAGCAGATGAGAGATCTCTATCCCTAGTTTTCACTATCTCTCTCTGCCTTCAAAAGAGTTAATTTTTTCCTAAGATTTATTTATTTTATTGGAAAGTTAGATACACAAAGAGGAGAAGAGACAGACAGGAAGATCCTCTGTCTGCTGATTCACTCCCCAAGTGGTCGCAACAGCTGGAGCTGAGCTGATCCAAAGCCAGGAGCCTCTTCCAGGTCTCCCACACAGGTGTAGGGTTCCAAAACTTTGGGCCGTCCTTGACTGCTTTCCCAGGCCACAAGCAGGGAGCTGGATTGGAACTGGGGCCTCTAGGACAATATGGGATCAATGGACAATATGCGCTATATGGGATCCTGGTGCATGCAAGGCGAGGACTTAACTTCTAGACTACCGCGCCAGGTCCGAAATGAGTTAATTAAAAAAAAAAAAAAAACTTCTTTAAGTGCATGACTTAGGAAGTAAAAAAATATTTCAAGTAAAAACCACAAGAGTTTTCTCCTCATCCCAGCCAGAATTATTAGTAACCATACACACACACACACACACAGATAAATGCTGCTGAGAATGTTAGGGGTAAGATACTATAATCCACTGTTTTTGGGAATGCAAACTAGTACAACTACTATCGAAGATGTAATACAGAGTTCTCAGAGGTCTGGGAATAGATCTGCCATATGACGCAGCCATTCCACTCGTGGAAATTTACCAAAATAAATGAAATCAACATTTGAGAGAATTGTTTGCATTCCACTCCCCACTATGTTTATTGCTATTCAAGTCACAATCGGTAAAATACAGAATCAAACCAAATATCCATCAATCGATGACTGAATAAAGAAAATGTGAGATATATATGATGCAATAGTATTTAACCATAAAGAAGAGTGAAATCTGTGTTTATGAGCAAAATGAATGCAATTAGAAAACATTATGCTTAGTGAAATAAGCCAGTGTTAAAAAGACAAAGATCATACATTTTCTGATATGAGGCAGAATATAGAATTTTTTAAAGTATAGGAATAAAATGAACACTTTGAGATATAACTGTCATTTTTTAGTCTATATTTATGCTCCAGCACAATTGTGATCTCTTATTTTTCACTTGTTAAATATTAAGCCTGTGAATATGGAGTGAATTAAAATTAAGTCCTTATAAAAACTGATGGAGAGGGGCTAGCACAATGACTCAACAGGCTAATCCTCTGCCTTTCAACGCCAGCATCCCACATTGGTGTTGGTTCATGTCTCAGCTGCTCAACTTCCAATCAAGCTCCCTGCCTTTGAAAGTAGTAGAGGATGGCCCAAAGTCTTGGGACCCTGCAGCCACATGGGAGACCCAGAGGAAGCTCCTGCTTCTGGTTTCCAGTTGGCTCAGCTCCAATTGTTGTGGCCATTTGGGGAGTGAACCAATAAATGGAAGATCCTCTGTCTTTCCCTCTCTCTGTAAAAAACCAAACAAAAAAAAATCATCCTTTCAAATAAAGTGAATAAATAAATCTCATTTAAAAATAATTAAGAGGGCCCTGCGCGATGGTGCAGTGGTTAAGGTCCTCGCCTTGCACGCCCGGGATCCCATATGGGTGCCGGTTCTAATCCCGGTGGCCCCGCTTCCCATCCAGCTCCCTGCCTGTGGCCCGGGAAAGCAGTTGAGGATGGCCCAAGGCTTTGGGACCCTGCACCTGCATGGGAAACCTGGAAGAGTCTCCTGGCTTCGGATCGGCATAGCATCGGCCGTTGCACTCACTTGGGGAGTGAATCATCAGACGGAAGATCTTCCTCTCTGTCTCTCCTCCTCTCTGTATATCCGCCTTTCCAATAAAAATAAAATAAATCTTTAAAAAATAATAATAATTAAGAGGGAGAGAAATGGAGGAGTATTGAGGGAGAGCACAGGGATAAGGGAAGCGTGGTTGTCTTCTTAGAACTGTACCTATGCAATACACAAATCTATCCTCTTTATACTAATGCCAATTATTTTAAAGAAAAAAAGGGAGAGAAGGATATAGGAAGAGGGAAGGAGGAAAGAAGGGAAAGAAGGAGGGAGGGAGGGAGAAAGTAAAACAAAGGAGGGAAAGAAAGGAAAAAAGAACTTGAAATGTGCCAATTCACAGCAGTTCACTCCCAAACCCTCCTTCCTTCTTTATAGCTCCCAGGCCAGGGAGAGGATAGCGAAGCCCCCTTCTCCTAGCTTCCCTTGCTCCACATCAGTGCCAAGGACAGGGTGGCTGTTAGGAACAGGTGTCACAACAGCATGAGCTCTACAACATGGACTAGAGCTGGTCTGGCAGAAAGCAGAGATGCTGCCATGAGCCCCAGCTGGGACACAGCCCCTCTTGTTCAAATCATGCCATTCCATCTGACCTTCTCAGAGGACCAAAAAAGAGACCAGAGAAGAATGGCAAACTGCAAAGGCACCTCACTCTGTGAGGAGGCCAGATTCCCAAATCATCATATGTAAGCACACTGGTACAGCCACTTCAAAAGAAAACAAAACGGAAGCATCTAATTGTGTTTACAAAAGAACGCTCTATGACTCAGTAATTCCACTCTCTGGTGTCTTCTCTAAAGGATCAAGTTCACAGATGTTTACTGATTTATAAATATTTAGTAGAATCAACTAAAACAACCTAAAATTACATTGGCAGGCAAAAGGTTGAATAAACTATAGTAAACTAAAAAAGAAAGAAGATAGTACTGATAAGGAAATAATTCCAAACAAGGCATTGAGAGAAAAGGGCATTTACGTAAAAGAAAAAAATTCCGCATGTCCACAGTGATTAACCACACATTTCCAAGGAAATGCAATGGCAGAGAGTCTGGGAGAGTACTGATCAGGTTCAAAGTAGTAGCCTTACTCGGGATATACAAGGACAGGGGAGGTTGTAATCAGCTAACTTTATTTTAAATGTTTGAATTTTTCACAATAAGTACCGATATTTTTTACTTCACATACTCTTCAAATTTTCTTCTATTAGAACACATATTGGTATTGTTCTGCTACTTCTTTCCAACAACAAAAGTTTGTATTTGGTCAAGACTTATTACAGTTTTTATGTGCCCATAGAATGCATTAAATTCTTCTAAATTCTGTGCTATCAATAAAATTGGTGATAATACACAATTGATAAAAATAACAGATGGCAGCTGACATTGTGGCACAGTGAGTCCAACTCCTGCCTAAAACAAAAGCATCGTTGATTGATGCCAGTTCATTGCTCGGCTGTTCCACTTCCCATCCAACTTCCTGCTGATGCACCCAGGAAAGCAGCAGAAAACGGCCCATGTACCTGGACTTTGCCACTCACATGAGAGATCAGATGGCGTTCTCCACTCCCAGCTTCACACAGCCCCAGCCATTGCAGCCATCTGGAGAGTGAACCAATGGCTAGGAGGTGTTCTCTATCCCCCTTTTTCTCTCTGAAATTGTGCCTTTCAAATAAATAAATATTTTTTTTTTAAAAATAACTATATAAGGCCTGGTGCGATAGCATAGCAGTTAAAGTCCTTGCCTTAAACACACTGGGATCCCATGTCAGCGCCAGTTCTAATCCCAGCAGCTCCACTTCCCTTCCAGCTCCCTGCCTGTGGCCTGGGAAAGCAGTCAAGGACAGCCCAAAGCTTTGGGATCCTGCACCCATGTGGGAGACCCAGAAGAAGCTTCTGACTCCTGGCTTCAGATTAGCTCAGCCCTAGCTGTTGCGGTTGCTTGGGGAGTGAACCATCAGATGGAAGATCTTCCCCTCTCTCTTCCTCTCTGAATAGCTGCCTTTCCAATAAAATAAATAAATCTTAAAAGAAATAACTATATAACAGATGTTGATCTTATTAGCAATATACCTTAACGAGATAGGACCTTTATAGATTATTTCATGCTAACATTATTCCCAATTAGAATGAACATTCAGATATTGATCTTGTTATTTTCATTTTTGCATATAAATAATAATTAGCTAGAAATGAAAGGAATTATTATAGCAATGTCACTCAATTCATTGAAAACCTAAATTACATATCAAAAGTCACATACCCACCTATCATCAAAAAGTATTTTTAATAATTTACTAAATAACAACACTTTCAGATCTTCTTATTAAAAAATCAACATTGGCTGTCAGATGAACATGACACCTCCCCAAGAAAATCTACCTTAAACCAAAAAGAGAGTAGAATGAGGGATTTTTCTATTTCCTGTATTTTGCCTGTCAAAGTCACTTGATTTCTATTTTTAATTTTTAAAAAAATTTTTTTGAACCTGTCATTGATACTGTCTCAACCCAGATGTTTCGAAGAATGGAACTTGCATTATTTTTAACATATTGTTTACCCAATACTATGTCAATTAATTCCATAATGTTGTATATTGATACTGAGGTTTTGTTGGGGCTTTTAACTGACCGGAACTTTACTCTGTTAGCCCTATCTTCAGACCACACCACAATGCCAGCCCCAAAATATTAGTCATTTCTGCTTAAAAGGAAAGGAATTTAAAATTATCTTTAACCCTATCCTTCTTGCTACTTTTAATATTTTGACCTGAACCTTCCCAGAAATATGAAATACATACATATTATTGCATATAATTCACATGTACTTGTATGTATAAAATCATGCTTTACCACTTCCCACTGCTTCATTTTTATCCAATAAAAAACAAACCTCAGACATAAAAAAGGATAAGAAATCACTAGAGTCATTCAGTGACCATGGAACGCTTAGGCATTTTTCTCTACTTCCTGTCCCAGGGCTTTCAATAAATACCCCAAGGCAATAAAATTCCCCACAATGAGGTGTGCGTGCAAAGCCTGCCGTTCTGATCTTTTGTAAACCAGGAAATGGACAAAGAAACAATAAGAGGTGAAGTTCATGCTGGTCTTTTTTCCACTACTCATGTGGCTGCCTGCCTCAGGGGAGGCGGGGGTGTGCCTTGGTTTGGACAGAAGTCAAGACTGAGCCCAGCGGACGTGAAAGCTGGAACTCTAATCACGCCATCCAAATGAGCTCTGTGGCCCTTGTTACAGGGGAGCTTTGAAGTGGAAGGTCTGAGTTGTTTTCTATGGAGGAAAAACAAGGATTTATTTTATCTTTATTTGAAAGGCAGTTTCAAAGAGAGGCACACAGAGAGAGCTCTTCCTTTTACTGGTTCACTCCCCATATGGCTGCCACAGCTGGAGCTAAACCAATCCAAAACCAAGAGCCTAGAGCTTCTTCCAGGTCTCCCATGTGGATGCAAGAACACAAAGGTTTGGGCCATTCTTGACTGCTTTCCCAGTTCATAAGCAGGTTGCTGGATCATAAGTAGAGCAGCCGGGACACAAACATGCACCCATATGGGATGCCAGCACCACAAATGGAGGTTTAGCCTACTATGTCATGGTGATGACCCCTTGGGCTCTTCTTACCACTGGCTTCATGTCCTCCTCTGTAATAATGCTGAGGTGGGGACAGGATCCCATTATCAGCTCCAGCACTATGATCTGATTTCTTCCTAGTAATGGGAAAATATCCAAGTAGGACAGGATAGAGAACAACTTTTGACAGAGTGCAGCCAGGTGATGGCACTCCATGGCAGTGAGCAGATGTGATATTTTAAAAGAGGACCAGAAGGGCAGGCACTCAGGCATAGTACTGAGTTTCCAGTGTGGCTAACCACAGCTGTCTGCTTCTGTAAACACCCTTGCTACCTGATTGGCCTAAGGTATATGTTGATTGGATTATTGAATGATTTGTGATGCATACCGCCTGAGTTGATTCCTGGCTGCCACACATCAATGGGAGTTTAAAAATCCCTGACTTCTGGGCCCAGGATGATGGCTTAGTAGCTAAATCCTCACTTTGCATCTTCCGGGATCCCATATGGGCAGCGGTTTCGGTCCTGGCTCCTCTACTTCCCATCCAGCTCCCTGTTTGTGGCCTGGGAAAGGAGTTGAGGATGGCCCAAGGCCTGGTTACTAGCTTCAGTAGCATTCACTTATGGAATGAACCAGCAGATGGAAGATCTGTCTCTCCTTCTCTCTGTAAGTCTATCTTAAAAAACAATCCCTGCCCTTTCACTCTCCATAGTAAACTGAGTGGGCACCATAAGAGGCATTGTATCAGACAAGGCAGCTAGCAGGGCCCCTTTGAGAAGGTGGTTTGAGCAAAGTTCCAACTAGAGAGAAAGTGCCAATGTCAAGAAGAAGAAACTGGCTGCTGGAGAAATGTGGGAGAACAGGGAGAAACAGAGGCATCAAGGCAGACTCGTGGGTTTTAGAGCTGAGTAAAGGAGGGGTGGGAAGGGGCCAAGTGTCACAAAAATGGAAATGAAGAAGCCTGGAAAGGCAGTAAAAATTGTGAGAACCAAGGTTAAAAGCTATGTGTTTTGGCCAGGTCAGGTTTGTAGTATCTGGTGGATATGCTTGTGAAGATGTCAAATAAATGTAGATGCCAGTTAAATGTAAGATCCAGAGCTCATCGGCATGCAGCAGGCAATACAGTCAGCCCTTCCATCGGGGTGGCGGGGGTCTGCAGCCAAGAATTCAGCTGATCCACACTGAACATGCACAGGTTTGGGAGCCTGCCATTATTCCCTAAACAACTCAGCATTGCAACTACTGACATAGGATTCTAATTCTAAGTGCAGGAAGATTGCAAAGGTTGTGTGTAAAACTGCACTGTTTGATACAAAGGACTTGAGCATCTACAGATTTTGGCGTCCATGGCAGGTCCTGAAGCCAATCCCCTGAGGATGCTAGGGGACACTGTACTACCATGGTCACAGAGCACCATATAAAACCAACTAGAAAAGAAAATATAGTGGGAAACCAAACCCTGGACACTCCAGCACAGAGAGGCTTTGAGCAAAAGGTTACAGACCATGAGGTTATGAGCAAGAGGTTATGGAGACTAAAGAGGAGTAACCAGGGTGGTGAGAAACATTCCAGGAGCAAAGAGAGAGCAAGAGAACGTGGGTGAAGGAGAATGCCATCCACCTGGCCCAGCGACGCTGGACGGGTGAGTCAGCAAGGGCCTGGCCATGGGATTCCATGAGAAAGAAGTCAGTGGTGGCCCTAAAACAAGAGTGAGGAAGAGCTAGGGGCCAAAACCATTGTTGGGATTGATTCAGGAGAGAATGAAAGACAAGGATGTAGAACCAGAGACCACAGAAAGACTCCTTTGAATGGTTTTGCTACAAATAAAACTGAATGCTGGGAGAATGGGAGCACAGGGAGATACAAGGGGTAGCTTGGAGAGAGCTATGAAACCATGGGAATCTTTTTATGTTTAATGTGAGAGGTGTGGTTCCACTCAACAAGTCACATCAAAGAGAGGGATATGTTGATCCAGATTTGATCAGTACATGTTGTATAGATGCATCAAAATTTCTCACTGTGCCTTATAAACATGCACAGTTATCACTAACATACAATTTAAAGACCATTGTAAATGAACACATACTACATGATTCCATTTGTGTGCAAGAGAGGTAACTTTTTAGAGTCAGAAATTTTTATTTGTGTTTACCCAGGGAAAGGGAGGAGTATAGGAAGTGACTGCCCATGGGAATGGGGTTTCTGTCAAGGATGACTATAATACTCTACAATTAGATCATGCCGGTGGCTACAGAACAGAATACACTTTTAAAACCCCACTGAATAGCACATTTGGATTAAAGTTTACAGAGTGTAGAATATATGTCAATAAAGCTATATTTTTAAAAAAATAAAACAAGATGCAGAGGTGGCGTTATGGCATGGCAAGTAAAGCCATCGCCTACAGTGCTGGCATCTCAGACGGATGCTGGTTCAAGTCCTGGATGCTCCACTACCAATCCAGCTTCCTGCTAATGTACCTAGGTGTTGCCAGCCGCATCTGTATGTACTGGCCACATGCCATACCCAAAATGGCGCCGGCCGGAGAAGCCACACCTTCGTGCCTGGTGGAGAGTCACGTAGCCTTCGCAGTACTGCACAGGCGCCTAGCGCATGCGCAGTGAGCTGCGGCGTGGCCAGCACGTGAACACTGGGGACTGACGAATCCGGTCGCCCAGGACCCTGCGTGATCATGACGCCGACCTATCATCGGCGGAGGCGGAGCCAGTCAGCACATAAGAGCAGACAGCCTGCCGGGGTCAGCGCCCTTTCCTCCTCATCTTGGTGTGCACAATAAATTTTACCGCAGAAGGCTTCACTCGCGTCTGCGTCTTATTGCTGGCGATAAGACACGTGGGCGCGACACCTAGGAAAACTACAGATGATGTCCTGAGTGCTTGGAGTGCTTAGTCCCGTCACACACATGGGAGATCCAGAGGAAGTTCTGGCTCCTGGTTCAGCTTGGCTGAGCTCTAGCCATTGTAGCCATTTGAGGAGTGAACCAGCAGATGGAAGATCTTTCTCTGTCTTTCCATCTCTCTGTAACTTGGCCTTTCAAATCAATCAACCAATAAACAAAAAGATGGGAGTTGTTGTAGCATATCAGTAGGTTCCCATAAGTCACACAACAGGAAAGAACAACCAACAATGCAGGAGAGAGATGGAGCCAAGTCCCCAAGTAGCCTGCAGGGGAGCTGATGGAAGGAGCCCCCGTGGGAGAGCACAGATACAGGGAGGTTGCATAGGTCTTGCAGAAGAAATAGATGCAGCTCCTCACTGATTTCTGGAAGAAACGGCAATCGTGTGTGCCTAGTAAGGGTCCTGTACAACCAGGCTCTCCTCTCCTGGCTCCCCAAGGAATGCCATTTCCACTGTGCAGCTCTTCCTCTCAGATCAAACACACTGAGCTGCCTGGCCACTGGCACATTCGCATGGAGTCATCCTCTGCCAAACTCCAAATGATGCTGCACTTCACCTTTGCCCCTTTGAAGTTTTGTCAGCTTCTCCTGGAGGAGTTTGCAAAATATCTCTTGCTCACTCATTATTATGTGGCAATCATGAGCAGTGACCACACAGGCTGATAGAAGGGGTGGGAGAGGTTGAGCCAAGATCTCATGGGAATAAACGCACACAAATGCTGAGATTTTAAAATATTCATGATTAATACCAGAATGAGTACAGGATTATAATCATCAGCATTTTTCAAAAGCCAGTCACTGAAGAAACATTGAGTTCACTAAAGTAATCAAAGATAGTAACTACAATCCAGACAGGAGGATTTCTCTCCTAAACCAGAAAATGCTAAAAGCAATTAAAATTTTTCAAAAACTGGACAAAAGTAAGATGACAGTTAAAAGATAGTTGAAAAATAAAATAAAATAGAAAAAAAAAACAAATGAAAAGATAGTTGAAAGATGTTCATGTGATTTAATTATGAAAACAATTCACAGTTAAAAAGCCTGACTTAAGAACCTGACCACAACTCTAAGAAATGACTCAAAGGTAGGCACCGGCTCAGCAATTACAAGTCACATCCCGTATCAGAGTGACTGGGCTCGAGTCCCGGCTCCTGCTCTGATTCCAGTTTCATGCCAATGTGCACCATGGGAGGGGCAGCTCAAGTCCTTGGGATCCCTTAAGTAATATGTTCTCTCTCTCTAATAAGTTCATTGAATAAATAAATAAATAAGAATTGACTTAGTGTTGGGAAATGCATTGTGGTATAGTAGGTAAAATGAAGGCTTGCAATGCCAGCATCCCAATAGGAGCATCCGTTCAACACCTAGCTGCTCTACTTCCAATCTGGATTCTCAATGGCCTAAGAAACGCAGTAGAAGATGGTCCAAGTATGTGGACTGTCACCACTCACACAGATGACCCAAACGAAGCTGGCTCTTGGCTGCCACCCAGTTCAACTGTGGTGACCATCTAGGGTGAACTAATACATAAAAGGTTTCTCTCTCTCTCTCTCTCCTTACCTCTCTCTCTCTCTGAGCATCCCCAGGTGCACACAACACTGTGGCTTGGGTAGACAAATGACCCTTTCTCTGATTCACTAGCTAATAGCCCAAGTCAACTTCCTGAATCTTTGATGCAACGACCTCAGCATCGGAATCTTTGACTCAGGAACCATTGCAGAGCAGTGATAGTTCTTCAATCTGCACCCTGTAGTTAAGAGGCTGTATATCACCAGGAAAGTTTTTTTTTTTTAAGCATAGAGCTATTCATGTAAATAAACCTAATAACTATAATACCTTTTGTTAAGTTTAAAAATAAGTTTTGGGGGTCTAATGCTGTGGAATATCAGATTAAACCACCATCTATGATGCTAGCATTCCATATGAGCACCAGCTAGAATCCTGGCTGCTCCACTTCCAATTTAGCTCCCTACTAATGCACCGGGAAAAACAGTGGAAGATGGCCCAAGTGCTCCTGCCACCTACATGCAAACCCTACATGAAGCTCCTGGCTTTGGCCTAGCCCTTTTCTCAGCTTGTGTAGGCATTTGGGGAGTAAAACCACCCAATGGGAATCCTTTCTCTGTCTTTCTGTCTATGCCCCTCTCAAACAAATATAAACAGTAACTACATAAAAAAACAATTTTAAAACAATTCAGGGCCTGGCACAATAGCGTAGTGGTTAAAGGTCCTCGCCTTGAACATGCCTGGTATCCCACATGGGTGCTGGTTCTAATCTCGGCAGCCCTGCTTCCCTTCCAGCTCCCTGCTTATGACCTGGGAAAGCAGTTGAGGACGGCCCAAAGCCTTGGGACCCTGCACCGACATGGAAGACGTGGAAGAAGCTCCTGGCTCCTGGCTTCAAAATTGGCTCAGCTCCAGCCGTTGAGGCCGTTTGGGGAGTGAACCATCGGATGGAAGATCTTCCTCTCTGTCTCTCCTCTCTGTATATACACCTTTCCAATAAAATAAATAAATAAATCTTTTTTAAAATTTCAGACTTTTTTAGTTGTTTTCAAGAACTCCGTAAGAAGTGTGCACAACCCAAGAAAGATCTCTTCCCTCACCCCACATCTATCTACTTTTTTTCTTCCATCTATGCACAGTCCCTACCCCATGTCCTAGATCTGCTGCTCATTTACAGGTTTGGCATCACAGAAGTCCAAACAACTGGACTCCCTTGGGAAGAACTGCTCTTCTGAGACCAAGGATGTCACAGGGATAAAAGCTAAAACACATTATTAAGAAAGGTTACCGAAAATATTACAAGGGGCAAAAAGAATACAAGGGGCATCAAGATTCCAGGGCAGTGATCTACAAAACTTTTCTCCTCAGACAAGCCAGTTGGTGAACTTTCCTGGCCTAGGGACCATGAGGACTTCATCACAACTATCCGATGCTACACTGCCACTAGAAAATAGTTTTGGACAACATGTAAGGAAAGAGGAATGGCTGCATTCCTCAGCAACTGTTTGTGATGGAGACAGCAGAAGGCCAAATTTGAGACGGGGTGTGGTTTGCTGGCCCCTTCTCCAAGAGGGGAGTAACTTGGTCTGTCTCCTGGCTAACAAGGCCCAGACTTGGTAGAGTCTGATGCTCATGTGTAGAAGATTCATGATTGACAGTAAGTTTTGTCCTGAAGAGAATCACATTCTTTCTGACCGATAGAGAAGACAAGTTCATCTACCATATTATAATCACCTCTTTTGTATTTTTAAACTTATATGAAAGGAACAGATTTCATGTATTTTATATATATAGTGTTAAGAGTATAATGGGTCCCCTCATTTTTAATCTAATTTTATATTCTTATTCTAGAATTTGTCATTAAACTGATCATATGCATATCTATGTTTATATCTACTAATCTATGAAAACATGTATCTCAGTTTCTTGGATTCTCTTTCCATCAGCTTTGCTATATAATTGGTTCCACCAGTAGCAAATTAAACAAATTTTTGACCAAGCTTACTATGTAGTTGTTAAGCTCTTGAACATTATGTATACTTGGACAATTTTTGTATCAATTACTTTTTTCCTGTCCCTTTGCTACCAAAACCACTTAGCTTAACCTTGGACCAGACTGGTCTATTCCCCAAGCCTTACAGGCTGAGTGGAAATTCCTTCCAACCCTCATTTCTCTGAATGCTAGGGATCCTAAGGTTAAAAATAGACTTTGACAACAAGGTTGTGCTGGATGGATTAAGAGGAGGTGCCGGAAGCAAGACCTGCCAGGGCAGTGCCAAACTTCACCTGCCCCAACTGTCTGACGTCACCCTGGAGATCTGTAGAGACAGGGAGGGGATCAGTGCCTCCACCCTTCCTCTGCTCTCCAAACCCTGTCATGTTGAACCCCATAAATCTTGAGTAGAGTTCGATTTGAAAATAGGTATCTAAAGTACCCAAGTGCCCCTCTATTGTCTCAAAATTCTACTTACAATAATCAGAAATACTCAACATACATTATGAAAGTTTACTAGAGCAACACTCAAAATAATGGAGAAAAGTCCTTGGAAATATACAGGGAATTAGATAAGCAAAGCAATGATTTTTATATAACTACTTGATAGGATAGTATACACCATTTTGACCTTCACAAATATCCATTTCACACTGCCAGATATAGATAAAAGCATATTAAAAAGCACATTTTATTTCAATTTTGATGACTACACATATTCACTTACACATCCATCTATTACATATTCTTATATATGTTATATATGTGTATTGTGTGAAAATATAAATACATACTGAATATGTGCAAGCGCAGCTATATATTATGTGTGTGCATACATATGTATGTGTACACACACACATACACACACACACACACTCTTCCTCAAAAGAGAAAGGGGTTTGATAAACACAACTCTGAAACAGTTTATCTATACACCTGCTCAGCATAGGCACTGGTTTAGAGCTCCCAGGAGGAAGAGATTAGGATCGAAAAGCAAAGCTGAGAGTGTTCATGTTCCTTGGTGTTTGAGGAAGGATAAAACACAGCACCGCTGTTGACAGCCTCTCTGCTCTCATTCCCACAGTTCAAGAGAGCCATGTGCAAGAGGGAGGAACAAAACACATGTATCAACTTGACCGGGGACATGGGAAATTCCCAACCCAGCAGGTAAGATCCTAGAGGAAGCAAGAGGCTCTGGATTAGCAGGTCTGAGCAAGAGCCCACATGCCATAGATGTTCACCTCTGGCGGGTGAAGTCTGAGGACCTTTGGCCCAATGTTAAATATAAGGCGAGATCCTTGCTGAAATAAACTCCAATGGGGGGCTTACAGTAAGACAAAACCGGGGATAGAGAGTGGTGGGGAGGTTCAAGAGAGCTTGCATCAAGAAGAATGAAAAGAAAGAAACAAAAGCTTCCACTGAAAAGAGGGCAAAGATAGAGAGGGTAAGTGCAGAGACATAGCCAGACATGACCATAACAGGGCAGGGCATAGCTAGCGTAGACTGCTATAGTGTGGAGTTTGGTTGAATTTTGTAGGTGATAAAGAATCACTCATGAGCCCTCTTGAGACATGGCTTCAAATCAGCAGGTGTTTTTTTAATGTTTATTTTCACCTCAACAACTCCTTCCTCTTAGGAAAAAAAGGAGAAAGGGCCCAGAGAAGGACAGTGGCTTAGCCAGATCACACAGTGAGTTGGCCATGAAACAAGGACAAAAACTATCACCCAAAAAAGGCTGAATTGACCTCATTTCCTTGCTAATCTATCTGTTTGATATTTGCAGATCTCTATGTGCACCAATGTCAGTGCTTCAACTGTTACCCTACCCCCACCCCGCAAAAATATTACAAATATTAATCATGTGACAAAGTAGCAAGAGCAGTGCTAGGGAGTCCTAGCTTTTACTCAAACTTGCTGGCTGACTATGCGATCATTTCCTTAACTCCTCCATTTTTCCCCCACCTATAAAAGGAGTAGTATCCCAGGTCCTTCCAGGTTATAGAAGACACCATTGGCCTCTTTCACCCCAGTTTTGTTATTTTTTAAAAAGTGCAGAGCTCTGAACATTCATCTTTTCCAGCTCCTTTCTTGGCTCTACTTCTTCCAGTCACTTTCCCTACAGGAAACCAGAAATGATCTTCTTTCTTTTAACTTTCACTCCAGAACCTGGCACATTATCAATGACAGGAGCTTAACAAACGTTCAATGAATAAATGATACCATTTTATTTTAATGAAGTGGATATTCAGAATAACAACATAACTCCTCTCTGCTCTTCCTTTCTTTTTTTCAGACATCCCTGCCCCAAACTCCAATAAAGCTGTCCTCAGTGCCCTAAGCTTGGCCTTCCTCTGCTTCTGGGCTTTGGGCCAACCTCAATAGGCCACAGGCAGGGAGTTGGATGGCAAGTGGAGCAGCCGGGATTACAACCAGCACCCATATGGGATCCCAGCAATGCAAGTCAAGGACTTTAGCCACTAGGCTACCACGCTGGGCCCTGGTACAAAAATTCTGTTCCCTTTCTTTCCCATAGATGGTAGGAAGGCCTTAACTTTGTGCTCATCCCATAGCTATTCAAACAGGTGAACAATGAGGGCATAAGGAACTCAGGATCAGAACTCCCCTGAGCTCCAGAATAGAGACTGTCTTTTGAACATTGACTCTCCAGTGGCAGGATGACTGCGCCCAAGGTGGGGCACTCACTCCCTGCAAGGGGATGGTGGGGGTTAGAGGACTACACAATTGACCACCTTCTCTGATCATCTTGGCAAGTGCTGGTGCTCAAGCATGGGAGATACTCATTCCCCTTTCCCAAGGGAAACATCAAGATGATTTGCATCTGCCATCCGGAGAAAGGTTACAACAGAGGACTCTATGCACTCTCTGGGTAGGTGGAGGTTCTGTCTAAAAAAAAAAAAAAACAATGAATCCACAGCTATTTTTTCTTCCTGTCAACAGAATGCCTAGAGACTGAGTTGGCAAATGAGAGCCCAGGGCACGTGCAGGGAAATTCTAGTTTCTGCTGCTGCCTTTGCCACTGCTACTGAGTAATCATCCTGAATTCACTTGGTCTCCACCAGCTCTCTGTCTCCACTTCCTTGGGAATTCCCCAAGTGTAGGGAGTTTACAGTATCTTCTCTACAATTGGAAATGGAATATTTATGAGATTTCCTCTTCAAGGGGAAATGGTGCCATTTAAATTTGTGTTGAAAGAAAAGCAAATGGATGTTATAATGCAACTCTCTGAAAGTATCACCCAGAGGCCAAGAATCTCTCATCCTTGGGGTGATATCAGCAGAGTCCCTGGGAGACAGGTGGGCAGCAGCTCCATGCATGTCCAGGACCTCAGCTCCATCTCCCATTCCTCCACGCCTCCAGTACACTCTGCTCTCCATCTTCCTCAAGATCAGGAATAAAGAAGACTCCTCCACAAGAGTTTTGTAGTGTCACCTCGTGCCTGCTTCCCAGGCCAGTCCCAGAGGTGGCTCTCCACATCCCAGTTTATCTGCCTTGTGCTCTCCCATGTGTGAAAAGATCTTTTTACTCAACCACCAAATAGTCCTCCCCACCAGCTGAGACCCTGCAGCCTACAGTATTCCAAAATTCTTTTTGCAGTTCCAGGTCCTAGAATTCCTATCCTCCATAGTTCATTTCTATGACACCCTCTTTTTCGCCTACTCTCAAAAAAAAAATAGATCTCTCAAAAACACCACAGATAGCCCCACTGGCCTCACATGACCCTACACTGAGCTGTACCAGGTCTCTTATTTTTCCAAGATGAGCGAGCTCAGTCTCCCTCTCAGAAATTTCCCAAAGCAACTTCTGCAGAACAAGAAAGACAGGGAGAAAAGAAAGAGACAAGAGGAAGGGGAAAACTCTTGTGTCCTAAATACCAAATGTAACCATATCAGAGTACTGTAAAAAGCTCCTGGATAAATGTAATTAAAAGGTTATTTTAGTGCAAAAAAAGCTGACATCCATGCATAGTATTTTTCACAACATGCATCCCCTGTGAGTGTTCTTCTGAAGACCCTTCATGCACATGGTTGTCAGTTGTCAATTTTTTTTGCATTAATCTAAACTTAGCTTTTCATTTTCATTTTCCATGAATCTTCTTTACACCTTTCCAAGAGGGTTTAATAAAAAGAAACATACTGAGCAGTTGTTTCTGTGGAAAAACAATGAGACAACAGCCACACCTGTGGGAGGACACCGTCCAGTTCCGCAGTTGCTCGTAAGCACCATCTTCTCTCTTCATTAACAAATTATAGAGCAAGAAACATGATATGCACACTCTAAAGTCTTTAAGCTGGACATGTCAGGGCTCTTCCAAAGCAAAACCAGAAATATTAATCTCCTTTAGATGCTTTCCTGTTCATGTAACTGGGTCCTTCACTAGCCTCAGCTCCATAGCGAGCCCTCATATTCGCTTGTGTTGCACACAATTCAATCATGGAAAGTATGAGGGCTCCCGCCAGTCTAAACCCTCACAGGGTGCTAGGTTTAGTGAGGGACTATGGATTCACAGCTCAACCTAGGATCCTGAGTTTTAGAATGCCTCCTCTTAGGGTGGTCCCTTTTGAACCATGAGAGGCTCAGGTGCTGAAGACAGCTTGGCTAATGATAATTTATTACCCTCTGTGGGTCTCTTCTCTGCATTGGCTGAGGCTCTGCCTCCTGCATGGACTTTCTGAAGTATGTGAGCAGTCTAGCTTAAATGAGGTCCAAATCAGAAATGACTTTTTATTTAGCAGTTGCCTTCAAACACGCTCTTTCAAATCTCACCGACTTCTCAGGTAATTATAGTACTTTGTTAAAAAAAAAAAAAAAGTATTCGCTCATATTTGAAAGGCACATTTTACAGAGAGAAACAGAGTTGGAGAAAGACAGAGGTCCTCCATCTGCTGTATTCCCCAAATGGCAGCAGCAGCCAGGGCTGAGCCGATCTGAAGCCAATAGTCAAAAGCCAGGAGCTTCTTATGTATCTCCCACATGGGTGCAGGTGCCCATGGACTTGAGTCAGCCTGTGCTGTCTTCCCAGGTCATAAGCAGAGAGCTGGATCAGAATTGGAGCAGCCAAGACATGAACGAGTGCATGTGGGAGGCCAGCACGGCAAGTGGAGGATTAACGTGCTGAGCCACCACACCAGCCCCAGAACTTTCAAGAAAATAATCCTCATATCTCAACATCCTGGAGGTCCAGAAGTAGATGGAAAATGCACACTCCTGTGCCTCATTCTGTTCCTGTTCCCAAATCTCACTTTGCTAACATTAAAGAGGATTTTTTTTAAAGATCTATTTATTTAATTTTATTGGAAAGTCAGATATACTGAGAGGAGAAGAGACAAATAGGAAGATCTTCTGTCTACTGATTCACTCCCCAAGTGGCCACAATGACTGGAGTTGCACCAATCCAAAGCCAGGAGCCAGGAGCTTCTTCTGGGTCTCCCATGCGGGTGCAGAGTTCCAAGGCTTTGGGCTGTCCTTGACTGCTTTCCCAGGCCACAAGCAGGGAGCTGGACTGGAAGCGGGGTGACCAGGACATGAACCAGAGCCCATATGGGATCCCAGAGTGTGCGAGATGAGGACTTCAGCCTCTAGGCTACCACACTGCACCCTAAAGTGGGTTTTCTAGACACAGATACACAGGGCTGGGGAGAACACAGGATGAGACAGCAACAATTGGGATCTCAGGATAACCGTTTTTGATCAGTCAATCAGGACCCCAGCACTCACTTCACTGACATCACATTCACAGCAGCAGTTCGAAAGTTACAAGCCTCTAACAGGAGTACTCTCAAGAAAGAAAAGCAGTTGAAATACGAAAAGCAGGTGGCAGCTGAGCCTGTGTGAGCAGCAAAACACAAGAGAACCAATCAGCACTCAGTGTCCTTAGGCGTGGGATCAAAGGAATTAGTACAGTAAGAATGACAATTAAGAAATAGAAATCCCAAAAAGTACATACTGTGTCATCCCATTTATATAAAACTCTAACATGTAGACTAACTTTTAGTGACAGATTAACATCTGCTTAAGAACGTGAGAAGGGAGAAGAAATTGAAAAGATGATGGATGTTTTTATTATGTTGATTCTGGGGATGCCTTTATGAAGGTATATTGAAACATAAATTGCAGTGCCAGTGTTGTATTGCATAGGATTCAAGTCCCAGCTGCTCCACTTTCAATCCAGCTTTCTGTTAATATGCCTGGGAAAGCAGCAGAGGAAAACCCAAGTGCTTGGTCTCTACAGCCACATGGGAGACCCAGGAGAAGATCCTGGCTCCTGGTTTTGGCATGGCTCAGTGCGGACCATGGCAGCCATTTGGCAAACATAGCAAATGGAAGACTCGCTCTTTCTCTCATTCTCTCTCTCACTCTCTCTCTTTCCCCTCTCCTTTCTTGTAACTCTTTCTTTCAAAGAAATAAAACAAACATTTAAAAAATATATATATATAAGACACATGATTTAAATACGTACAGTTGGTTATGTGTCAATTCTACCTTCATAAATTTTTTTCTTTAATGCCAGCAATAATTGCCAATAACTGTCAATAATTGTTTTTTGGAAATATAATAATTTAACATATTTATAATAATAAAATGACATTAACAGGGTAAAATTAAGTCCCCAGGTCACTTTTCTCACAAGTGATCAAGATAGGAATTTTTTAATAGTGAAAATTTAAAAGGGGTCTTTTTGCTTGAGAACACCAGGTATATTTTCACATTGAAGAATACTGAAAAAAGGACTTATGCTAACCTACAGCATGATATTGAGAATCTCAGCCTTGGTCCCACACTTCACCTGCAGATGTCTGATACCCAGGTCTTTATCCTTCAGGCAGATTGAAAGAGCCTTCCATGGGAATGAGGCCAACCTAATGACCCCACTAAGTCATCAGACAGTGACACTCATAGCCCAGCAAGCCTCCTCATGGTACTCACAGCTCCCAACCAATTTTTGAGCTGCCCATTTTCAAAAACCTAAGACCTACTTATCTTCAAAAACATCTAGTAAGACAAAGATGAACACAAACCAACATGCCACAGTTTAGAGGTGATGTGTCCCCCAGGGCCATGTATAGTAGGCCTGCTCCTCAGGGTGTGGAGCCTTTAAGGTCCTTGGATCAATTATGGGTGTGTCCACAAATGGGATCATGGGATCCAGACTCCTAGGCTTCTTGTGTGATGACATGATCCCTCCTGCTCACGTGTACTCCCACCATTGTGAAGCCATCGACTATTAGGTCTTGTCAGCTGGTATATTTAAAAGATCCTTCAGCAAAGCTGTTCTTACTCAATACTATGTCCATTAATTCCATGACATTGTGGATTGTTGCTGATGTTATGTTGGGGCTTTTGATTGCATCAGCTCTACCTTCAGACCAGAGATGGTCTCCACAAGAAGCCATTGAACTTATCTGGACAACAAGATGCTAGACTCTGTGCTTGGTATATGCTTGCAATGAAAGAATCTCAACTGAACTTGAACTGTGGCAATGCAACAAGGTGGAGGAATCCACCATGGGAGGAGGGTTGGGGAAGGGAGAGGGGGAATCCCAGTGCCTAAAAAAACTGTGTCACATAACTCAATGTAAAAAAACAAAAACAAAAACAAAAAAACAAAATACTGGGCCCGGCACTGTGGCCCAGCAGCAAAGGTGCTCGCCTTGAAAGCACCAGGATCCCACATGGGAGCCAGTTCTAATCCCGGCAGCTTCACTTCCCATCCAGCTCCCTGCCTGTAGCCCGGGAAAGCAGTCAAAGATGGCCTAAAGCCTTGGGACTCTGCACCCACATGGAAGACCTGGAGGAAGTTCCTGGCTCCTGGCTCCAGATCAGCACAGCACCGGCCGTTGTGCTCACTTCGGGAGTGAGTCATCAGACGGAAGATCTTCCTCTCTGTTTCTCCTCCTCTCTGTATATCTGACTTTGTAATGAAAATAAAATAAATCTTTTAAAAAAAGAGCAAAATACTGTGTGGGATGGGTAAAGAAAAGGATATTCAAAGAAACAAATATATGATAAGAAAAATAAAAACTAAAAAAATTTAATCAATCTCCCAGAAACTAAAGCAAAAGGATAAAGATATATTAAAATGGATAGAATCATTAAGAATGATAGCGAACAGAAACAGGAGATTCAGAGATGAAACTAGACTAGAGAAAGAAATAAAAGCTATTCCAGAGAAAGACAAAAGAGGAAAAAAACAAAGAATCAACAAAGTTTTCAAAAGTTGAAGAACACACATTTTTCCATATTGGATGGTCCCCTGAATGCCTAGCATGAAAAAAAAATCCACATTATTCTTCAAAGAAAACAATAGTCACATGGAAAGAAATCAGGTATTTAAACAGTGCCAGACTTCTCAGTAGAAGCTGGGGGAAATTGTAGTCATGTGTTCAAAATTATGGAGGAAAATTAATTCTAACTTAGAATTCTATACCCAGCCAAGTTATCAACCAAATATTAGGATAAAATATTGTCAGATATATGATATCTAAAGAATATCTTGCTTCTCATACATCTGCCCAAGAAGCCACCGAAGTGTGTAAAGAGGAATACATAGGAATCAAGAAAGTGATCCAAGGAGGGAGGGAGGTGAAGAGAGGCCCTAGGAAAAGGCTGTGCACAGGGGCAAACAGCCCCCAGACAAAGCTGGAGCTAGTCAGAAAGCTAGGTGATTTTCCCTAAAATACCAAGAAACTACCTAATACAACTGAATGCACTAAACAAATATTCAAATATCAATTAAATAAGATTAAATAATGATGGGGAAGTCTAGCATTGAACTAACAAGGCATACTGTGAAACTAGTTAAACCTGGATCTTAGGACCCTTCATTGCTGAGGGTCTTTGTCAAATTTTGAAATTTTGTATTTATAATCTTACATGTACTTTGTGTTTATAATATTATAGATTTAATTTCTGAAAGAGGACCACCAATAGAAACTATCTCCAGCCCTAGAGTTAAGTGCACAGAAAACTAAACTCCTAGGAGAAAAAGAAAAAAGATAATTACACACTAAGGAAGAAGAAAACATTGAACTGGAAAGGAAAAGTACTTAGTACATTAAATGGCTCAGCTCTCAAGCCCATATTTATAACAACATAAAGAGGGGTAAGAGGTAACTGTGTTAGGCACACTGGGAGAGGGAAGCATAGATGTGTACAGCCAAGGTAGGGATGGGAAGAACATCAACCCCACAGCCTGATTTCCCCTTCCCCTGTTCAACCTGACCTACCACCTCTCTTCCTTCTGTCTGGAGACCAAGCCTGATCCTTCTCTTTCCTCTCTTCCTTCCCCTCGCTCAACCCTGTCCCAGGCTCATCCTTCCAGGACTAATTTAGAGCCCAGAAACAGGTCTTGGGAAGTAGGGGGAATTCCTCCTTCCACTAACCACTACCAGAGAGACCCAGCTCTACCATGGGGTGTGAGTGCCCCAGATGAGGCCTCAGTGTGCCAGCCTTGAGTCCTTCAAGTTCAGGCACACCAGGTGAGTTGCTGCAGCAAGCAGCAGGAAAGTCGTTCACCTGTATGAGCCGGTCTGTTTGCTGTGGTGGGAGAACCTGCTGTGGGAATTGGCACTGCCGTGGGAAATCACAAATGATATCTGCACCAAAAACTGGGACATGGATGGAAAACTGCTCAGGAAACAGCAGGCTTGTTCCCTCTCCTGCAAACTCACCTAGTCTCAGTGCCCTGGCTCCCAGGGGTCCTCTGTGGAAAGCCAGGCCTCAAGAGGGAACATCAGCTTTCTCCTCGGTTCACCCCTAGCCTGACCAAAGCAAATATCAGTGAGGCTTCAGGCTCCCAACAGTAGCAGCAGGGGCAGTGCCATGGAGGGCCAAAGCTACTAGATAGAACAGATTGCTCATGCCAAGCTCTAGCATATGCTTAACCAGGCTTCCAGCCACCTCCCAGTCCCTGCTCAGAAGAGGTCAGGAGCCAGAGAAATTGTAATTATTGACACCATGATTCCTTTATAGCCACTCACAGTTATGGGAACCAGACAGCCTTATTTTTTCCCTTCCCTTTGTTTTTCAAGGTATAATCTCTCAACAACCCTATGGAAGTATAAATAATAAACAAAGTAAAAGACAGAAATTTAAAATGTTTACCACAGTCAAGATAATCTCTGGCCACTGTCAAGATAACAACATATTCATTAACCCCAAGCATTTCCTCTTCTCCCTTATAACCCCTCCTTCGCTACTTCCTGCCCCTCAACCAGACAATTTCCAATGCATTTGGTCCTCATGTATCCATCTTTGTTTTCTATGACTTTATGTAAAAGAAAGTACACCACATATGTACTTTTCTATACCTGGATTCTTTCAGCATAATTATTTTTAGATTTATCCATACTGTTCATTGGGCCGGTCCTTTGACACTGCTGGGTAATATTCCTTTGTGCAGATGGACCACAGTTGGTTTATCCATTTACTGGTTGATGACCCTGAGTTGTTTGTGCTTTTAGCAACCACAAATAGAGTTTCTGTAAGTGTTCCTAAAACATTCTTGTTTAAGTACTTGTATAAACATAGGCTTTTGTTTCTCCTGGACAAATAAAGACCTACCAATAGAGAGACTGAGTCATTTGGTCAACAGATACTTAACGTTTTAAGAAACTGTCAAAAGTATTTACCATGGTGCTTGTACCATTCTACATTCTCAACAGCAGTGTATGACAGTTCCAGTTCTTCCACGTCCTCCCCAATACTTGATACTAATAGGTTTTTTTTTAACTTTAGATACATAAATCAGTGCATAAATGACAACCAGAGAATCTTGAGTTCGATCTGTAATCTCATTAGCACTTCAAAGTGTGTCAAGCACACAGGAGACACACTGAGATGGGCCAGTTTTTTACGTAAGTAGGACTAATTACAGACTGGTAATTCCACTGACAATCCCATGCCACATGCCAGAGGGCACATGCAGAGAGAAGAGCAGGGGAGTAAAAAGGAGGTGCAGGGACTCTAGTTCTGGCCTCATAAATATTACATTAAATCACCATAAACAGCTCACTGGACTTCCCAGGGACTCAACTTGCTCACGTGTAAAATGGAAACACTGGAATAATTACCCTTATTACCTAGGTTGGTGGCAGTTCTATTAAAGGAACAAATTTCCAAAGGTTAGTTGAGAAACATATTGAACAGAAAAGTACATTTGGATATTTTTCAGTCTTTGTTTTTATCAGCACATCTTCCTTTTGATTTTCAGAACTCCCTTGGGATGATAGTGTAGCTTCTTTCACACTATGGCTTTCTGCTATGGTAGAAAACCACTCCTGGAACAGATCTGTGCCACCACAATAAGACACTGAGGCACCAGCCTCCCATGTAGGAGTACATGTATGTGAGTTCAGGCTCTGCTTCCAATTCCCGCTTTAGCAATTACACATCCGGGAAGGCAGCAGGTGTTGGATCCCTGCCACCCAAGTGAGAAATCCAGATTGAGTTCTCAGCACTTGGCTTTGACCTAGTACAATTCCAGGTGCTGCAAGCATTTGGGAAGTAAGTTACCTAAGGGAAAGTCAATCTCCCCCTTCACTTCCCCTCTCCATCTCTCTCTCCCTCCACCCTGCCTCCCTTCTGAATAAAATGTGAAAATAACTTTTAAAAGATTTATTTATTTGAAAGGCAGAGTGACAAAAACAAAGAGCAGGAGCGAATCTTTATCTGCTGACTCAATCCCCAAATGGTCAAAGCCAGGAAGCTAGAGCTCCATCCAGGTCTCCCAGGTGCGTACAGGGGTCCAAGCACTTGGGCCATCTTTGGCTGCTTTCCCAGGCTCATTAGCAGGGAGATGGGGTGGGAGTAGAGCTGAGACTTGAACTGGAGCTCCAAAATGGGTAGCCAGCATTGCAAGCAGCAGCTTAACCTGATAGATACACCGCAACACCAGCCTCCAGAAAAATAAAAACTATTTTAAATTGTTAAAGAAAAATTCCAATCCCTTGTGGTATCCTCAAATGGCATGTCTAGGACAAACAGATGGGACCATGAGAACTCAGAGGTACTGATGCACCAGAAGGGAGAAATCGTAACAGAGCTGTCCAGCTGCACAGTGGCCTGCTTCACCAAGTACCCAGGGTTCCGGTTCCTGAATCACTCCCCTCTTTGTAGAAGTGCAGTGGAAGAAATCACTTTTCCTTGCTTTTAGGGAGGGATTGGACTAGAGAAATCATTTATGCATTCTAAACAGAAGGAACATATTACAAGTTTTCTTAAAAACTTTTTTTTTACCTTAAAACTTTCTTTGCCTAATGAAATTGAACAGCTAGGATAGGCAATTCCAAATTATAACAAAGCCTTGCCTTAAGACAATGCAAATGGACCATCAGCAAGTAAGCACGTGGTGAGTTCTAGAGCCTCACTTCAGTAGTGAGGGTTAGACAGAAAGACTTCCAGAATGGCAAGTGAGGCAGAGCACAGCTTAGTTCCAATTACTGGATTACACTAGAAAGGGTCAGTCTAGGGGGGAACCTCTGTGTAGGGGTCCAATGCCCCAAAACTCATCCAGGAACCCAGCAGGAAGAGAAGTGGCCCTTCAGAAGCCTGGAACAGAATATTCCCAAGAACCCACTGCCAGAGATAGATCTCTCTGGAAACATTTTTGAAATATTATTTTAGTGCTTTAAAATGTTAAAAAGTTTTTTTTCTATAATAACAGATGTGGCATATGTTTTCCATAATAAGTTTTTTAGTAATAGAGAAACACACAATAAAAAAAATTTTATGTCTATAATCCCACCATGGAAACATCACTGTTCTTGACACACTGGTATATAGCTAGCCAATAGTATTACCGACAAAAATGCAAACTGTTTCAAAGTGTTGAGTTTATATTATCACTTTCAAAAGTTAAAACAGGGGCAGGTATTTGATGTAGTGATCAAAATGCCACTTCTTGGGGATGCCCACTTCCCATATCACAGTGCCTAGGTTAGAGTCTCAGTTGTTTGACTCCAGCTTCCTGCTAATGTGCAGCACCCTAGGAGGTAAGATGCAGTGGCTCAAGTGGAAAACATAGATCGAGTTCCTCACTCCTGTTTTCAGCGTGGCCCAGTACCAGCAGTTGTAGGCATTTGGGTAATAAACCAGTGGAGAGAAGACTTCTCACTGCCTAACTCTCTGTGTCTTTCTACTCGTCAAATAAATATATACAAAAGCAAAAGTAGTGCCACTGGTGAAAGTGTGCAAAAGTGGACACCATCATACAATGCAGGTAGCAAGATAAAGGGACAGCTTCCTGGATGGCAGTTGGTCAACAGAGCATCAAAAACTACCATGGAAAGACTTCTGGACCCCAGGTTTCACTTGGAAAGAAAATTTCTTTCCAGCATTATTTAGAAATCGGTCTTTCTTTGGTTATGATACTTTCATGGTTTAAATTCTTTATATTTAAGCCTTTCATTTATTTAGTATGAGGAAGAAAATGTCACCTTATTTTTTTTTCCAAATGCTGTCTCTCCTTCATTAGTTAATCTACACTTTTCTCCCTCTTGTCTTGAATAATAGAACTTGAGTTTTGAAGTGCAATCCACCCTCTGTTCAGCTACATTTGAGGAAATCTGAGACAGAGTCAGAAAATCCAATGTCCCTCAATCCTCAGGGACAGGCACTGTATCACTTCCCTCCTTGGGTGCTTCATTTCTACGAACTCCCTTTTCCACACTACTAATTCATTGATTCAGAGTTACAGAAATTCCCAGCACTCACAAAGCAGAACTGACCCATGGGGAAACCTGGGGAATACTTTGTCTACGGAGTTAAGCCTGCCCTATACAATGACTCAAGTTGTCTATGGCAAAACTATCATTTTCCTTCCCAGACTATTTCCTCTTCTGGACTTCTCTATTTCTGTCACCCAGACACTCAGATCTTGATGTCATCCTCCTCTGCTCTTCTGCACACTCAAGTGACTTCCTTCCCTAGAACTATTTCCTTCACCTCTTCTTCCCACCTGTAACTGGTCCCTATTGCTGCCTCCTCACTATGCACTGGGAACAACACATTGATCTACCAGACTTCACTTACTTCCTGTGCTAATCTGTTGTACTCACCACTATCAGAATTTTCTGTGTCACATTGGTTCTCTGTGCAAAATGCTCATTCTTCATTAATGAGAAAGTTAAGATGTTACATTTAGAAATACCGTAACAATCTGGTCCTACCTCACCTAACTCTCAAAAATTTTCCCCTTGTGAAACAACCTCTCCACCTCTGACACACGTCTATCATTGACACACTTTATTATTGTTCTTCTCTTCTACCCTATCCTGAACTGCATTCAAGTATGTAGATATAAATGTACAGATCTATTTTAATGGCAAAGAGAACAGAGACAGAGATCACCTATATGCTGGTTCACTCCCTAAATGCTCACATCAATCTAAGCTGGGACATGCAGAGCCTGGAAACCAGGCACTTGAGTTGGGCCTCCTACACAGGTGGCAAGAATCCAACTACCTGAGCCACCACCACTGCCTCCCAGGTTTCCATTAGCAGGAAGCTGGAATGAGGAGAGGAGCCAGAATGTAAAATCAGGCACTTCAATGTGAGATATAGTTGTCCCAAGCAGCATTTTAACCGCTGTGTCAAACACCTGCTCCCAGGAATATCTTTAAAATACATTTGCCAAGTATTTAACAGAGTATTATCATGTCTGATTTTAATTTTTGACAACTTAAAATTACATTGCACCCTTGTATTTAATACCCTTTTATTTACGTTTTTCAGTGAGTCAATAATACTCACAAAAGCAAAGTTCCCAGGACCCGGCAAAGTGCTATGGGTGTGACTATGTCCCCCAAAAGATTATGTGTTGGGCATTTAATCCCAAATTCATGTGCTGATGGTATTTGGAGGCAAGGCCTTTGGGAGATGATTCGGATTGGATGAGGTCATGAGGGTGGGGCCCCATGATAGCATTAGTGGCTTTACAGGAAGAGGAAGAAGGACCTGGGCCAGCATGCTTGCTCTGCTCACCCTGTGATGCCCTCCACTGGGTTATGACACAGCTCAAAGGCCCTTCGCAGATGCAGGCATCATGCTCTTGGACTTCCCAGCCTCCAGAACCATGAACTGGATTAACTGCTGGTCTGTATAAGTTACCTGATCGATCTCAGGCATTGACAGAAAACAGGCTATGATATAAAGCCTTGCTTTTCCCAACTCATTTTAAAATTCTACAAAGTATACTTGTTCATTTTCAACTGCCTAACAGGCAGAAAAAAATACAGAAAGGAATCATTCACTCCCCAAATACCCACAACAGCAAGATGAGGTCAGGCCAAAGTGCTCACCTGAAACCCCACCGGGGTACTAGGACCCCAAGCACTTAAGCCATTGTCTGCTGTATTAATAGGAACCTGGATTAGAAGTAGAGTACCAAGGGGGCTAGAACTAGCACTCTGATCTGGAATTTGGGCATCACACGCAGTGGCAAGCAGCAGCTTAGCCCAAACACTACAATGCCCACCCACCCAGCAAACTCAATGCTTAAAAAACACAAATGCCGGGCCCTGCACGGTGGCACAAGTGGTTAAGGTCCTCGCCTTGCACGCCCCGGGATCCCATATGGGCGCCAGTTCTATCCCGGCAGCCCCGCTTCCCTTCCAGCTCCCTGCCTGTGGCCCGGGAAAGCAGTCGAGGACGGCCCAAAGCTTTGGGACCCTGCACCCGTGTGGGAGACCCAGAAGAGGCTCCTGGCTTGGGATCGGCATAGCATCAGCCGTTGCACTCACTTGGGCAGTGAATCATCGGACGGAAGATGTTCCTCTGTCTCTCCTCTCTGTATATCCGCCTTTCCAATAAAAAAATAATAAAAATAAATCTTTTTTAAAAATAAAAAAAAAACACAAATGCCAACCAAGTGGAATGAATTAAGTTCTGAGTATGACTCTAAGTTGAAGATTTTATTGAGAATTTCTTCCAATGAAAAAGTTGAAAATAGGGGTCAGAGAAGGAGTGGGGAAGAAAGGTGATTGAACAAGAATGCTATAACAAAGTCATGGGAAGCTGAGGACATCGATAAGAAATTACAAAGGGGAGCCAAGGAGCATTTAGCTACACTGGGAAGTGTAAACACGCTGACTGTCTCTCCATGTGGACAGATCACAGCTGTCAGTTCCCAACACTCTTCAAGTAGATCAGGGTTTATGTGTAATCTCCACAGAACCCCATACTACCCTACTCTGAGTAGCCACCTGCTAAAATTTATTTGTTGAAACCTAGTCCCAAATGTGAGTGTATTTGTAGGTGGAACTTTTTGGGATGAATGGGTTATGAGGCCAGAGTTCTCACAAATGGGATTAGTATTATTATGAAAGAAATCCCAGAGTACTCCCTAGTCCCTTCCACCATGTGAAGATACACAGGGAAGGTGCAGTGTATGAATCAGAAAGCAGAGCCTGAGCAGGTACCTCAATCTTGGACTTTCAGCCTCCAGAACTATGAGAAATAAGCTTCTGTTGTTTGTAAACCACCCAGTCTGTGACATTTTGTTCTAGTGGTACAAAGAAACCACTACAACTATGACTTCATGTGTAAGATACAGCTTCTTAGGGTGAGTGCCGTGGCACAGCAGGTCACTCTGTTCCTCTGGATACCAGCACCATGTATCCAGAGTGCCTGATTTGAGCTCCAGATTCTCTGCTTCTGATCCAGTTTCCTAACAATACACATTCTAGAAGGCAGCTCAAGTACTTGGGTTTGCCACCCATGTGGGACACCCAGGTGGAATTCCAGTCTCCTGGTTTTGGCTTGTCCTAGTCATGGATGTTACAGGCATTTCAGACTGAACAAGCAGACAGAAGCATTTCTCTTTTCTCTTCTCTTCTCTTCTCTTCTCTTCTTCTCTCTCTCTCTCTCTCTCTCTCTCTCTCTCTCTCTCTCTCTCTCTCTCTCTCTCTCTCTCCACTCCCCACCCCAACTTTCTCTCTCTGCCTTCGAAATAAATTTAAAATAAATAAATGAAATACAGATGGATTCTCTACTGGCAGAGATAGTCCATGAGCTTGTAGTCAGTTTGCCTTATATAACACTCAGTCTTCAGCTCCAAGAATGTCTTGAATGAATTACCCTTCATTTTTATTCCACCCTGTTATACCTGTTTATACCCACTATACACAAGCCTATCTTGGCTCAAAATTTCTATGATTGTAACTTATTAGCTAAACACATCTGCTAGTTCCTGTGATAAATCTATGCTGTCTATTCTAGGTCAAGGAGGGGCTGACCAGTAAGAAATTTCTAAATTCCATGGGTAATGAAAATAGAATACATCCCAAAAGTATAATAAACTAAGCAAAAGTGTAGAAAAGGGAGAATTTTGGCCATTTAGAGATAAAGGAGACAAAATTGAACTGAGCACTCTCACAAAGACAATCCCATAACATCTTTCCAAACCCTATGACGCAAGAATTACTAACTCAGTTTTGCAGCTGAAGCAATTAAGGCTCTAAAAGTTGAGGAGCTTGCCCAATGCTAAACAGTAGGAGACTCTGAAATGAAACCCATGCCATATGTCTTTACTCACCTCGTTTCCTCAGCCTGGAATATCCATTCTCTGCTTTGCAACACATGTGAAGCTAAAACACACGCAGGCATCGTTGTTAGCTTCTGTGTTAGCTGCTGTCACTTCTTCCTCATATCTTTCTGCTTCTGTCTCTGTTCTAGCCCTTATTCTATTCTGTCATCCTCACATGTCTTCCCCACAAGTTCAAAGCTTATTGAGGGCAAGTGGAATTCTTTGGCCATTTCTTTCCCTATGGATCCTGATACAACACCTCTCGCATGACAGAACTGTGAAGCAGTCTACCACATTGGCAGAGGTAGGTTTGCACAGAGCTGTGCACTATAGAAACACCTGCTCACCTGAGACCCCTGCCCTGAGTCCAGGATCTCTCATTCTGCTCATTCTCCCTCATGGAAACCAATATAGCTCTGAGCAACCATACAAAAGATAGCAAAGTATACTGGGGATATGGAGGTAAGACCCACTGGAGGGAAGAGTACACCAAGGGAAAATTAAGGTTATATTTTTCCCTTGGATGCTCATTTTTTAAATCAAAATGCTTCAGAACTCGCCTAGAGTTTCAGACTCAGAGACTTCCTTTCCTTTCTTTGAGGTTAATCAAGGACCAAGACAGACTTTGGTGAACAACAAACTTTCTAGAAAACAAGGGTGAGTCATCATGAAACATACGTAGTAAAATAGCTATTTCCTTATAATTTCTAAGTAGCTGCTACGTATTGCAGCATCAGAGAAGAACTTATTTCTATTTATACCCAGAGTGACAAATCAAATTTCCCACTGAAGTCAAAAAGAAGAAGCGCAGAGTTAGTATGTATCTGTCTGTACCTCAACTGTGTATGAGAAGGACTTTGTGAGAGGATGGCAAGGAGTGAATCCAGTGTGGGCCCTATGAATGGGAGGCAATCTTGCGAGAATCCAGGGATACCATGAACTAGACCATGGCACTGACCAGGGTAATCTGAAAATCTGAAATGGATGGCCCAGGGCTAAAGGAACTCTAGTAGTTGACTGGCCGGTTCAATCTCCTCTTTTTATCAATAAGGAACACCTGGAAATAGGTGGAAATTGCCAAAGGCCACACAGCTTATTAGGGTCAGAACCAGACTGAGAATCCAAATCGCTTGTCTCTCCATCCTCACTTAATTGCCACTTTGTTTGTGTTATAATTGCGCTACACAGTGATGTGATCTCCTTCATAGCCAGTTCATACCAAAAGGAGGAAGAAGGTAACTAAGTACTAAGCATAAGCCTTTTGCTACTGAATATTTTCATGCGTTAAAAAAGTCAACTTCCGGAGCCCAGTGAGGTAGCCTAGTAGCTTAAGTCCTCACCTTGCATGTGCCAGGATCTCATATGGGTGCCACTTCTTGTCCCGGTGGCCCCACTTCCCATCCAGCTCCCTGCTTCTGGCCTGGGAAGGTAGTCAAGAATGGCCCAAAGCCTTGGGACCCTGCACCTGTGTGGGAGACGCAGAAGAAGCTCCTGGCTCCTGGCTTCGGATTGATGCAGCTGTGGTGATTGAAGCCACGTGGGGAGTAAATCAGCAGACAGAAGATCTTCCTGTCTGTCTCTCCTCCTCTTCTCTGTATATCTGACTTTCCAGTAAAAACAAATAAATCATTTTTAAAAAGTCAAACTCATATAAAATTGAAAACTTATATTAGCATCTGCAAAAAATGCTTTGAAATCTTTCAAGCACCACACACATGATTTTTAGAAAACTAACATAATTACTATGTGATTTGCTATCTGAGATACTAACTCAACAGAACCTTCTTCTGGATCTTAGCATTTTCACAAATAATTTATCTTTATATCTAGAATCTGAATCTGGCTGACCAAAATGAAACCATCTAATTAGATTATTGAAAAGTCTTCTCCCATGGGGTAGAAAACATGACAAGAGAATGCTTAATCTAGACAGTTCTGTCCAAGAAGACATTCATTGTGCAAAAGAGGAATTTTGAGATTAAAATACGTTTCATCTTAGAGTTTGTGACACAGAAGAGAAAAAGAGTCACACATACCACCAGAATAGGTTAGGTTGTTGCACGGTAACAAACAGAAATCTCAGTGATATACTGTAACCCAAGATTTGTTTCCTACTCACAAAGCCTAAAACAGGTCATTCTATTCCCATGCACTTATAGCCACTCTATTTGGAAAACGTCACTACGAAAGTTGCCGCATAGGGGAAGTCATACATGATGAAGGCAAACACTGGGTCCTGATTACATCACTACCTCAGAAGTGTTACATCGCATATCATTTCCTGCTCATAGTCGGTACGATGATTCAATGGACAAATCCTCCTCCTGAATGCAGTGGGATCCATCTGGGCATCAATTCATGTCCCAGCTGCTCCACTTCCCGTCCAGCTCCCTGCTTAGGCCTGGAGAAAGCAGCAGAGGATGGCCCAAAACCTTTGGGCCCTGTATCCATGTGGGAGATTCAGAAGAAGCTCCTGGTTCCTGGCTTCAAATCAGTTCAGCTCCTATCACTACAGCTATTTGGGGAGTGAACCAGCAGAAAGAACATCTTTCTCTCTGCCTCTCCTTCTCTCTGTAAATCTGCCTTACCAATAAAAATAAATAAACTTTTCAAGAGAAGTTTATAGACTAGAACAAACCTTATGTCCACAGGCTAACTACAAGGAATAGCAGAAATGAATACAGATGTGAATAAAGTAGTTCCATGAATGAACAGATAGCATAGGATTCCTAAATTTTGAAAAGATATCAAAAAAGTTCAATTATCCAAGAATAGCTATCTATGACTTGAAGAAGAAAGACTGAAGGGATGGATGTTAAACAGTAATAGTCATTATCTCCTGTGGATTTTATTTTTGTCCAATTATTTATATTTCCCTATGTTTTTCAGGTATGTTTAACAATGTGTTTTAAAAACTGTTTAACAAAGGTGTTTTTAGAAATCAAAACAGTAATTCAAGTTATTTTTTGAAATGTAGAAACAAGTTCAGTCTGGAGATAACCATGACTGCCTCCAACAAACAAAGTTACTCAGAAGGAAAGAGAAGTTCATAAAAAGACAAATCTGATTAGATAATCACATTTAGCCAGTAAGAATAAAAGTGAGAGACAGGCACAGACATCACTGTTGCCATGCACACTGTTGCTTTTGATGAACTTTTCTTTTTAAAGGAGCATCCTTGGTTTAAAAAAAAATGAAAAGGGTAAAAAAAAATGAAACGGGAGAAGGCAGGAGAAAAAAAAAAGAATAGCCCAATTAAACACCATCTCAAGAGAAGAGGGAAAAGAACTTGAGAAACAAAATGCATGGAAAATTAAGGGGGAAATGAACTAAGGCAATAGAGAGGTGGTCAGAACTAAATGAGACTAGCTACAAGAAAGAACAAAAATGAAGACGGTTAGGAATGAAGTAAATTCTGAGCAAACATGAAGCCAGTTCCTTCCTGCTGCAATCCTCCAGCAACCTGAACTTCTGCATCTCCCCCAAGCCATGACCATCCATCTGCTATCTGGGTTCCCAGAGCGTTATTTCTGTCACACACATGCAAGATAAGGCAGCCAGGCTGGTCTCATTTTTCTCTACATAATCCTATCAATCTAGAATTTGTTTTCAAACACAGAGGTGACCACTCGAAGCATAAAGCTGATTATGTCACCAATACACATGACCTTGAAACTTTTTGTAAAAACCTCACAAAGGTGTGCCTGACTGGGTCTTCCTTTTCTCCCCATCTTCATCTCATTAACACACTGTGTACCCCCACCTTTCTGAGCTCCAGCCTCAATGACCCATTCTTACTTACTTAACCCCACCACCTCCACTTAGCCTAGAATGTCCCTATCGAACTACTCACACCTGGTCTAAAATTGCCAAATCTATTGCATGCTCTGACTTTACTGTCTTGGTTCATTATTATCTACTTGTTTAGAAAAAAACAAGTTTAGAAGTTCATGGCTGAAGTATTTCGTTGCTAGCTTTGAGAACAGCAGATCCAATGCAAGTTTTGCTCACTTGGTGGGGTTTCATTATTACTAACTCCTTTCAAACTTACAGTGAGAAGTCACAAGAGAGGTCATTGCTTTCAACTTTGCCCTCTTCCCTGGAAAGCTTGTGTCTCTAAGTTACAGGATATTTTGAACCAGAATTCAACAGTGAGTTATAACTTTGCTTCCTACTCTCACATGAATTCTCACATGAATTGGCCTTCTCAGCCAACTTCCTCTTGCATAAAATCAAGATTTTAAGCTAAACAGACCCTGAGATGCATCTTTCTCTAACTTGTAAGCTAGAATCTTCAAAAGACCAAGAAAAAACAGAAAAATGAAAAATTCATTTAAAAGTGCACAGAAGGGCCTGGTATGGTAGCCTAGCAGCTGAAGCCCTCACCTTGTAAGCACCAAGATCCCATATGGGCACCAGTTCTAATCCCCGTGGCCCTGCTTCCCATCCAGCTCTCTGTCTGTGGCCTGGGAAAGCAGCTGAGGACAGCCCAAAGCCTTGGAACCCTGCACCCACATCGGAGACCCGAAAGAGGCTCCTGGCTGCTGGCTTCAGATCAGCACTGCTTCGGCCATAGTGGCCACTTTGGGGAGTGAATCAGCAGACAGATCTTCTTCTTTGTCTCCCCTCCTCTCTGTATATCTGACTTTCCAATAAAACTAAATAAATCTCTTTTTTAAAACTGCACAGGAGAGCTGGCATGGCAGCCTAGTAGCTGAAGTCCTTGCTTTGCATGTGCCAGAATTCTGTAATGGCACTGGTTTGTGTCCCTGCAGTCCCACTTCCCATCCAGCTCCCTGCTTTTGGCCTGGGAAAGTAGTCAAGGATGGCCCAAAGCCTTGGGACCCTACACCCACATGGGAGACCTGGAAGAGGTTCCAGGCTCCTGGCTTCAGATCGACTCAGCTCTGGCCATTGCAGCCACTTTGGGAGTGAAGCAGCAGACAGAAGATCTTTCTGTATCTCCTTCTCTTTGTATATTGACCTTTCCAATAAAAATAAATCTTTTTTTTTAATTGCGCAGTAGAGGAAAAGTCCACAGCAAGGAAAAGAGAAGGCTCGTGGTTGAGAGTAAGCTCCTTTGTCTAACCCCGTTTCCACAGTCTGGTAGCCCTGCAGCCTTGCGCAGATCACTTACTTCATCTTTCCAGGTCATGACTTCCTCTTCTGTGAAATGCATTAAGAATACCTACCCCTCAGGTTTGACAAGAAGATGAAATGAGATACTATGTTGTAACATCAGAGACGTGACAGACTACTATGGAAAGTTCTTTCCTGGTGCTCCCTCAAAGTCATGGAATTGTAAGGCAGGTTACGAGTAAATCGGTCATTAATTGACTCTATATGTAATAGTTTATGCATGTGTTCTTTCTCTGAGAGCTTTTATGCCACCTGAAGAGAAATGTATGCATGGCCCTTAGCAAGAATTGGTTCCAGGATCCCCCCATAGATACCAAAATCTGTGGATGCCCCAGTCTCTAGCAATAGCTCATAACCCATACACATCCTCTCATATACTCCAAATCATCTCTCTTGATTATTTACACCTAATAAAATATAAATTGTTGTTACCCTGTGAAGAAAATGTGTCTGCACACATTCGGGACAGATGTGATTACTTCTTTCTTTTTAAAAGATTTATTTATTTTCATTGGAAAGGTAGATTTACAGAGAGAAGTAGAGACAGACAGAAATACCTTCCATCCTCTGGTTCACTCTCCAAATGACAGCAGTGGCAGGAACTGAGCCGATATTAAACCAGGAGCCAGAAGCTTCTTCCAGGTCTTCCATGCAGGCAAAGGGTCCCAAGGACTTGGGACATCCTTTACTGATTTCCCAGGCCACAATCAGGATGCTGGATGGGAAGTAGAGGAGCCAGGACACAAACTAGCATCCGTATCGGATGCCTTCCTGTGGAGGTAGAGGATTAGCGAACTAAAGCAATGTGCCAGCCCCTACTTTTTTCTGATTATTTTTGAGCCAGTTTTTAAAATTTGGTGTGCAGAACCCACATATACATAGAGCTGACTGTGAACACATATTTTTTTTAAAAACTCACTAAGAAGTGTTGTGTTCATTCAAGTGATGCTGTCACTGCCAAAAACAGTGAACAATTTTAAAGCTGGTTCCAATGGTATCTGCATATACTTCATATCTTCATGTGCAATGGCAAGTTATAAGTGAAGTTTACATCCAGACTCCACTGATGAACATGTCTTCAATTACATGTCACTCTCACCCTGTTTCTGTATATCAGACTACAGTGCGATTTCACTGAAAGACAGCAAGAGAAAGAGGGCAAATACCTAAAGAATTTTCTTTCCTTTTTTACAAGGATCCTAGAATCACTGAATAGGGTGTTTGAGCAAGGGAAGACGTTGTGTATGAACTGCTTTATCTATGTCATATAGCGTTGGTGATAACAGACTCAAGCATTTACATGCAAGAGAAAGACAAGACTGGGCTTGTGATCAGAAACCTTAGTTCAAATGCTGGCTCTACCAGTTTTGTGGTGTTGGTTAGTCATTTTAACTTCTCCAGGGGGCTTCAGCTATGAAGGAGAAGGTAGGTTCATTGAGGAGCCAGTGAGATAGTATAGGTGAGAGCTCTTCATGGGCTTTGAGCAATTTTTCACGTGAAAAGCATCACCATGATTCTTTGGACCCATAACCTTCAAACTTTTAAATCCTGTCAGTTGACCAACATACCTACGTATCTCTTTTTGCATACTGAACTTTACGAATCACATGAAAGAACGATAATGCATGACAAAATCCTTGGCACAGAATAAGTTCACAATAATTTCTTTGTAGGTGGTATTATATGGGGGTGTCTTCTGGATATTTATTTATTTGAAAGGCAAAGAAACAGAGAGAGGGAAGGAGGAAGACAGAAAATTTTCTATTTTCTGGTTCTCTAATTCACTTTCCAAATGGCTCTAACAGCCAGGTCTTGAACAAACCAAACCTAGGAGATAGGAACTCCAACCTTTTATCTCACATGGGTGGTAAGAGTCCAAGCACTTGGATCATCTTCTGCTGCCTTTCCAGGCACATTTATAGGAAGCTGTATTGGAAATGGAGCAGCTAGGATTCAAACCAGCACTCTGATATGTAATGCCAGCATTGCAAGTGGCTTCTTTGCCCACTGAACCACAGCACCAGTCCCTCAGGATAGGGACCTCCACAGACTTAAAAGATAGTTGCAGGAAGACACCAGAAATTCTTTTCACAGGACAGCTTCCCCAACACACATATGCCATGATGCAGCAGAATCCTACTCATCTCATTTCTCCCTCCCTTCCATAGAAGAGGTGATCTGATCAACCTTTGTTCACACTAACAGAAAGATAGGTTCCCTCCAAAAATGCAAGGACCTCTCACTCTGATTCTCATTCACTCTGTGTTTCCCATAAAAACCAGTTTCCAAGAAGATCATGAGAAGGCAAAGTTGCTATTTCTCAACGAAACTCTCCTTGAGAAATTCAACAACCACATTTGAGGAATTCGCTATAATAGAGGAGTGAAGATAGGGCCAGGATGGGTGTTGCCACAGACTGTAGAACCAAGGGTGCTTTCCTGAATTACCAAAGAGATATTATGTATTGCTCCGAGAAGAACCCAAATATCTTCAGATTTTAATGGCTGAAAATTTCCTTCTGGTTGAAGTTTTCAAACCAACATTTTAATAAGAACTCTATTTTCTTCAGGAAACTAAGTCATTACAATGATAACTACACTGGTTCCCAAGTGGCTGAAGCTATCATTAAAGTTGTTATTATTTTTGTATAGTTGCATCTCCATAGCACCCACATTCACAATGTGCTTGCCAATTGTTTCTTAGTAATGCTTCTCACAAGATCCCCGGAGGCAGAAGGGATGACCAGGATTCACATTTCTGTTTTGATAAGCAGAAAGTAGAAAGGGGACCGCCATCATTGTACAGGCTCAGCATGATACATTCAAACACTTGCCGTAGTCTGGTCGTTTACTTTGCCTATATCCAAGGTGCACTGATGTCCCTTCATAACTATTATAACAATAGGGCTGGCCCAGGGGGAGCTAGGCTGAACAACAGAATCTGAATCAGATTATGCACCTGCACCAGACCTCAATGATGACTTCATTGATCTCACTATTTTCTGTTGAACAGAATCAGACAGAATATTTTATACAACTCGCACAGCCAGTTGACCCCCATACTTACTTTTTTTTCACTTTAGATTTCAGTGCCCTACTTCCTCACTGCCTTTTTTTCCTCTCCCTTGCAGTTTTTTTCCCATCCATTTCCTTTTTTTTTTTTTTTTTCAGTTTTCATGCTTTAAACTCCAACTAGGAAATCTGAAACATTCGTTTGCTAAGAATCTTGGTGTTCTACCACCCAAAATGAGCCATCGTTGGGATACTTAGAAGCCATTAAGGATAATAACTAGTGCCCAGCACTTACCCTAGTGGCTAAAGTCCTTACCTTGCATTCGGTGAGATCCCACATGGGTGCTGGTTTGTGTCCCGGCTGCTCCACTTTCCAACCAGCTCCCTGATTGTGGCCTGGGAAAACAGTAAAGGATGGCTCAAGGTTTGGGACCCTGCATTCGCATAGGAGACCTGGAAGAGGTTGCTGGTTCCTGGCTTCAGATCAGCTCAGCTCCAGCCTTTGCAGTCACTTGGGGAGTGAAGCAGCAGATTGAAGATTTTTCTCCCTGTTTCTCCTTCTCTCAGTAAGTCTGACTTTCCAATAATAATAATAAATCCTTTTTTAAAAAAGATAATACCTAGACCCCACTGATGTGATGTTTCTATGTAAAGCTCTACACCTTCCCTTTCCCAAGCCTGAGCGTCCCCAAGTCTGCAGCTAACCTCACACACCTTGCAGTTATCCTGGACAAGATCAGACTTTTCCCTGGGTTCTGGTAGAAGTCACTTTAATCTAACTTACTTAGGGCTCAAATTTTTCTCCTGAATCCCTATCACCTCTGCTAGAAAAAATTTTATATAACACAGAGAGAGAAAAAAACAACCTTCAGAGGATTAAGAGAACAAAACGTGTGTGGCCAATTGCTTTTCTGGTCCTCTATCCATTCCTGCCAGTAGAGTGCTGTCCCAAACTGAGTTTTATGTATACCTAATTCAAGCAAACCTCTCTTTAAAAAACAAACAAAAAAATGGCTCATTGTCCCACAAACACCACCCCTTCTTCACTCAGCTGCCAAGTGTTCCACCAACCACACTCAGCTCTTGGGTACTGTAAATAAAGCAAAACAAAACACCAAGCACAGCTGCTAGGCTCCTCTCCAACTCTCTGATTTGCGATTTTCTCCCTTCCTCCTCCCACATACATTTTCAGAAACTTGATAACTTTTTGTTCTTCCCTTAGATAAAGCTTACACACACATAAACTGCAAGGTATTAAATAAACCTAATCAAAAGCTGGATTCTTTGCAGTTAATGGTATTGCAACGTATCTAGTCTTTGAATGAACAGAGAGAAACACAGAATTCTTCCCTGTAAATTCCCATGACTCATTGAGGCCACGCCCACCTAAGAGGACAATTATAAAAAGGCAAAGAAGCCTGACTCAAGCTTAGAGAAGGAGTCAGTTCATTGGCGCTTCGGTCAGCAAAGGTATTGTTCTTATGACATCTCTGGCTTTTAAGATTCTTTTTTTTCTGTTTTTCTCCTTGGCTGGATACTCTAAAACTGCCTTCTCTAAAACCATCGCCTCTTCCTTTTTTTTTTTCCTCTCATGGTTTGGTGTGTAAGCTAGAACCACAGTCAGGTACTAGAAAATGACTGTGTGGTTTGACTGACGAGGAACAAAAGGAGAGCAGAATTGGGTTCCTATCAGTATATCCACAGAACATGGAAAGAAATCTCTACCACTAAAAACTATTTTACCACTAACAACTATTTTGCCTATTCTGTGAAGTATACTGTGTGGCTGTGTTGGGGACATACAGAATACCAAGATAAATAAAACATTCTAAAAGAAGTGTACAATAGTAGAGGCAGATGCATTTACAAATAATTCACAGGAGCAAAAAGGATGGGGGAAACCCTGTGTGGGAGCTACCATTCAATGTAGGGTCTCAGGAAACACACAGCAGGAGTGCCCCATCCCTTGACAGGCATCTGGTACAGAGACCAACAGAACTAACCACCGTTTGTATTCTCTGTTGCAGAAATCAAGATGGCCAAAGTTCCTGATCTCTTTGAAGACCTGATGAACTGTTTCAGGTAAGAAACAGATTCTATCTCTGGTGATTTAATGAGGGGTTTAAGGCTTGTTTGATACCAGCTGGGAGTTGTGGTAACTAGTGCAGAACCAGGCTAATAGAAGCCACAGAGACACATTCTAGACCCAGAAGAGGGGCAGGTCGGGAAAGACCTGAGAAGACATCTATTGCAGAAAAGTTATTTTGGAGCCGGATTCACTCCTGTATGAATTTCAGCATCTGCATGGACACAGTCACGGGCTTTGACAGGTGCCTGAGAGAGAATCCATTCTCAGGAAAATTCCATCTCAGTCTGGAGGAGGAAATGGCTCTTCGGTGACTTGAGCCTGTGAGGGCTGCTTCACCAGCCAGCCCCACCACACACAGAAAATAATAAGCAGACGGTTAAAATGAAGGAACACTTCAAACTAACGTGGTGTTCCCATCACCTATGATAAATCCTAGCATGAGCTAGATGATCGAAGTCTTGCCTTGGTATTTTGCCATGTGTAAACGTATCAAAAGTAAAGTGTATCAGAAGATCTATTTGGCTAAAGAAAAAATGAGGTACTTTCCAAGCATTGTTTTGCTCTTAAAGAGTTTAACAGGTTTCCCTGAAATTCAATTCGGACTCTTTGTTAGCCAAGCCCAGTTTTCTAATTATAAAGCCCAGGAGAAGTTCAAAGGTTGTTCTAATGATTCCAATTAGTTACTAGTTACTAATTCCAAATGAGTGAGGTATGAATTATGATACAAAAATATGTGTGTTCTTAATTCCCACAGATGACAATAATGTGTGTGTGTATATATGTGTATGTTACCCAAAGTCAATGTGCTTTTTAAAATATGATGCCCAGTAACAACAGTGAAATAAATAATGAACAGAATTACATATCCATCATTTTATTTTTGACAGTGAAAATGAAGAAGACAGCTATGCTAGTGATGATTCCTCTTTGAATCAGGTAAGAAAATGACAGTAATTCTTAAGGGACTGCTGGTTTTATACTGATTTTATAGTTTCTCCACTAGAACAGGCGAGCAGTAGCTTGAATCTTAGATGTTTTTTGTTTTCCCCTCACCAAAGGTCATAAGACCTCCATTTCTTCATCACCACAGAGATCAACTTCTCCATACACAGGCAATTGGTGACACTCTTCATGTCCACTAGCTTTTCCCAGTTCAAAACGGTCCCAAAACCCTGGGAACTGAAATCTCAACAGGATGTTGGCTATCGTATGTGAGGCAGCCCTTCAGACTGATCCTAACATGACGTGTTGTCATGGTTCTCTCTGACACCAGCATGAATAGTGAGGTAGCTCTCCAATCATACTAGCCCATGAAGATAAGGTGGAGGAAATACGCCAAGTGACAATAAGCAATTGGCAGCCACTCACCCAGGTGTACTAGTTTACTGGGAGACTACAAATAGACATATAGGTACTATGACATGCATCTGTAGGATTGGCATTAAGAGCTCTTCCCCAAGCTACATGGTCGTCTCTTTGAGTGCTCCAGGAACACCATCCACTTCACCCCATGCACTATGAATACCAAAATCTTGCATGAATGGCAGCATTATATTTACACAGAATCCATACATATCTTCACATGTCTTTTTAATCACCTCAAGGTTATAATACCTAATATGATGTAAATGTTGTATGAGCAAATGTTAACAATTCATTGTTCAGGGGAGAGTGATAAGGAAAAATTCCTATATATGTTCAATAGAGATACAATCTTTGAGGGGAATTTTCAGTTGGGTTAACCCATGTCTGTGAAACCCAAGGATATAGAGGAATACTGTATTTTTTATGTAATTTTGATCACTGCCAAGCAGACATTTAACCTCCTGAGGAAGAATGCTATTTACCATCCCCTCAGGTTATTTGTCAAATTGCTTTTTTATACTATCTCATAAACCAACTATCTCATAGCCAACAGAGAAACAAACTTTCCAACAAACTGCATCCTTTCAGAGAAAAACCTAAAGAAAAAAGGAGGAAGGAAGTGGGAAGACTGGTGAAACATAGGTTACCCAAGATCAAAATGGAAATATTTCTAAGTCTGCCAAAAAGATCTCTTTTCTCACTTTGCATTTGCCTTCCACACAGAAATCTTTCTACGATGTAAGCTATGGCCAACTTCATAAGGACTGTGTGAATACAGCATCTCGGAATACCTCTGAGACCTCTGTGTCATCCCACCTTACCTACAAGGAGAGTGTGGTGGTAGTGGCACCCAATGGGAATATTTTGAAGAAGAGGCGCCTGAGTTTAAACCAGTCCATCACTGGTGATGATCTGGAGACCATTGCCAGTGATCCAGAAGAAGGTAAGGGGTGAAGTTTTCAGTGAAAGAGGCAATTGAGAATAGGAGCAAATGAAACCTGGTGTCAAGATAACAAGAGGCTAGCCAGACATTAATAGTCTAGTGACTGTAAGAAAAGAAAATTAGTGGGTTTTTTAAAATATATATTTATTTTTATTGGAAAAGCAGATTTACAGAGAGAACAAGAGACAGAAAAAAAATGACCTTCCATCTGCTGCTTCACTCCCGAAATGGCTGCAACAGCCAGAGCTGAGCTTATCCAAAGCCAGGAGCCAGGAGCTTCTTCCAGATCTCCCACATGGGTCCAGGATCCCAAGGCTTTGGGCCATCCTTGACTGCTTTCGCATTCCACAAGTAGGAAGCTGAATGGGAAGTGGGAGGGCTGAGACTAGAACCAGCACCCATATGGCTGCTGGCATTTGTAGGTAGCAGATTAGCCAATTGAGCCATTGCACTGGCCCCAGGAAATTAGTTTTATCCTTCTCTATCAACAAGAGATTAGAAATAACCAGAGTCTACAAACTTGCTCCTGTACTCGTTCTCTGGACATCCTTTAAAGGTTGTTTGACTTTTAGCTGCTCAGGAGAAAGTAGTTATATACTCCTAGAGAATGGCCACTTACAAGATTATTCATCTGCTTGATAGCCATGCCTCTTTAGGCATGTTACTTAATCTTTCTGCGCTTCAATTTTCTCTACTGAAAAAATGGAGATGGGGGTCCCTGCATAATCGTTACTATAAGCAATAAATGGGCCAATATTTCCAATCTTTTGTACTACTTGTATATAGTAAGCACCCATTAAATGTTATGTTATTTTGATTGATACTACTATATTTATTAATACTACCAGTACTATTGATTTATTGATGTCTGTGCTATTTCTAAGCCTCAGAATAACCGTATAGGCTCATGTTATATAAGGATGTTTCAAAGAGTTCATAGAAAATGGAATGAAAAGATAAGTTTACTTTGGTGGGAAGAAAAGAAACCTTTGAAACCCATACATATAAGGGTTCTTCAAAAAGTTTGTGGAAAACACAGATTATGCTTTAAAAAAAACTATCTGTGCATTCCAAAAACCTTTGTGCCAAAATAAACTCCACTTATTAGTTCCATTTTTCCATAAACTTTTTGTAGTGCCTTTGCATATGAGGAAGGTAAGCCCACTAACTTTAAACTTGGCAAAGACAGAGTGCACAAAGTAGAGAGCCCCAAAACTACTTTGGCTGTACCCGGCTATAGAAACCATGGTTTTTCTTCCAAGTCTTTACTCTAAGGAACCTCTACATTAAATTTAAACCAAGTAGCCCTGTTTTTCAAGATAACATCTAAATAGTACATATGCCTCTGAAAGACTTTAAAATACAAGACAATTTCAGAAGGAAAGTAAAAGAAGGTCACATTGTCAATGCCAACTTTATGATACGCTTCCTTGAAGTATTTTCTGTGTGTTCTGGGACAAAAATATTTAATGGTATTAGGGATAAACTTAGCCAATTTGATGTCCAACTCTTTTATTTAACTGTTTATCAAGGATATTTGAGAGTGTATATCAACAAATCTTCAGGTCTACTACCATTTGTTTCTTCAAATGGAGTGCAGGAAGTAGAATTACTCTGATCCATGAGGATTTGGTAAGCTATTGATACATACCACCTTCCAGAAAGGAGGCAAACCTGAGCCATCAGGGACACAGAATGTTCAATGTACTCATTTTTGCCTCACAGTGCACACATTTGGAAATAAAGATGAGGGGACTGATAGTTGTCTTGGTCACGTAGAAATTCCAAATAAAAGTGAGAAAGTTACAAATACTCTTTTTTGAGGAAAAAATATCACCTGAGAGATCAAAGTTCGAGAAAAACAAAAGCAAATAAATAATCACAAGATAACCTTAGAATCGATCCCCTCCCTGGCTGGTTGATCTCCTTCCCCATATTTCCTTACTTGGATTGGAAGGCTCCCAATGTCCCTCCCAGAGCTGCGTGCTGTGCTTGTATGAGAGTATATCATCTCTGATAGTACCTACATGCTAATCTGAATTTGTGGTGATGGCTTTAGAAATCATCGTGTCTGCATCGGCACCTTACAGCCACCAGAGTAAGGGATATTACAAATATTTGAAGACTATCAAACAAGAGTTTACCCTGGCTGATCCCCTCAACCAAATCTTAATTCGGGACAACTCTGATCAGTACCTCAGAGCAGCAGCACTACAGAACATGGACGATGCAGGTAAACAGCCAGGTCTGTCACCCTTGCCTCTTCTTTCTGCTTCTTTTCCTTCTGCTTCTTTCTTTCCAGTTTTCTACTCTCAGAAAGTAAACCTAGGTCCCAACTTGATACAACTTTTCTAGGATAGGATAAGACACATCATTCTCAGCACCACCCAAAGACAGAAGTTTCAGCCAAATCTGAATGATACACAAGAGAGACTTCCTATCTTTGAAAGCATAGAGTATAAAGCTGGTGCTTTGGGATTTTCTTGTCCCTATTTTAAAGACAGGGAGGCTGACTCTCAGATATACTAAATACTTACTCAAATATATCCAAAAGCCAATGAGAAGAATCCCTGTTCATTAGAGAAAGCCTGTTGATCAAACTTATAATGAGTAGCAAATTGGTTGTGCAGTAAAAGAGACATTAAGCTAACAAATATGATCTAAAGAATCAAGTCTTAGCATCCAGAAGATTTTATCACACAGGTCCAATCTTTCTTATGGGTTATATTTTAGTTTCAGGATATATCATCAGTATACAGAACTATGTTCAAAGATGCAGCTTACACTAGATCAGTAGTACTCCTCATTTTGTATGTGCTTCCCTTGCTTTCCATGCATTTCCATGCTATTACAAATAATTTATGTTCTATATCCTACTTAATAATAATATTCTTTCACACCATTAGCCATTTTTAATGGCTAAAAGACTTGACCATTTTGCTGTGTTGGTCCTGTGAGTTTACCCTCAGTAGCTCTGTGGCAAACATCTTTGTGTATCTTTGTTGCTTCTCCCTGCATCAGGCTATTTCATTGGAGCATATTCCCAAACAAAACTTACAGATCAATAGACAACAGTAATTTCACAATTTCTATTAAAAATTGTTCTCTAAAGACAACTGAGCTACATTTACACGTATCAACTTCCTGGACTCCATTTTAGGTCATTATGATCTCATGGCTTATCACAGTGTAGAATCTCACTCCACTAATGTGATTACAAGAGATCAGACAAATGTTTATACAGCCCCCAAACATTCAATATTTAACACAGAAAAATGTTTAAAATATTAACCTGGCATTTACCTTCCTGGTAAATGTAAGGATACAAAGAATTGCACTACTGACTTAATGAAAACTGTAGTTGAGAACCTAACTACACACACACACACACTATAATAAACTCTAATTTTACACCTTCACAATGAACTTACTTTTTGGTTCTTTCTCTTCTTCAGCGTTATTTGACATGGAGATGTACAGGACAGACTCAGCAGATTCCACAATTCCTGTAACTTTAAGAATCTCAAACACTCGACTGTTCGTGAGTGCCCAGAGCGAAAATGAACCTGTGTTACTGAAGGTCAGTTGTTCTAAGCCTCCAACTTACTCTCATTTACATCTCACACATTTATAAATGATCCCAAAATGTGACACACTTCTCTTCCTTTCCTACCAGAGTCCCCACCAGATCATGACACCCCATTGGATTTATCTCTAATCCTCAGAGGCAATCCTAGGCAGAATCTGTGAAAGGGGACAATGGAGGGGGCAAGAGTAAATACAAGGAAAACTGTTTTCTTCCCTTTCCCTTTCTTACCTGACCCTTGTTTACCCATTCCTGGATATCCATTCATTCCATTCATCTTCAGTGACATCTTCTATGCCTTACTGGGTACTATGTCAATGGAGCTTTCCTCCAAAATCTCAGAGAAGCCCAACTGGTATCAGGAGGATTAATCACTGGCCAATTGGCACAACGTAAAAAGCTGGGTGTCATGATTTCCACTCTGGCCTTCTCACTCCAGTACCTCTCCCCTTTTATTGGTGCCAGCATTACTCAGCCCCATCTCCAGTACCACTTTCCCTTTCAAACTCACAGATACACACAAGCATGCCCAAAATAGTGCTAGCTACTTTCTCCTCTAATAAGTAGGCGACTTATTCAGTAAGTGTATCATGCATGCAAAGCCTCTTATCCCCAACTGGAATTTACATGGCATACAAGTTTCTCTCTCCAGGGCAAGTAAAATGAAAGTGATATTTACAGAGTAGGGCAGTAGTTTTACTCATAAATTCACCCAGCAAGCATTACATATTGAATGCCATTGAATGCTATTTTTCAAGCACAGTGCCCATCACTATGCAGACAGATATAGTTAAAGTTTCTGGACTTTAAGACTTAGCTTTCTGATGGACAGAGACAATGGAAATGCCAATCAACAAAAAAATATATTAAGATGCTGTTTCCAAAAAAGAAAGTGCTGAAAGAGAAAAGTGAGAAATAATGTTTAGACTGACTGGCAAGAACACAGCTCCCTATGAGACGATAGCTGACGCTAAGCAGGGTCGGGCAATACGAAGCCATGGGCAGGAAGGCATTCTAAATAGAATAATATCAAGAGTGCAAAGGCCACTTCAAGGATCAGAGGGGGCACTGCTTTAACTGGGGCTTCATGAGAAGTGAGATATTCTGAAGCTGCAGAGCTTGGCTTTGGATTTCCTTTGAAGTACAATGAAAGCCTCTAAAGGCTTCAGACAGTACAATATCTTGACCTCACTTGATTTCCTTAAATGAGAACATACCAGAAGGAAAACAATGAAGAAAGCAGAAAGCCTAATTAGAAGTCATGTGGACAGGGTAAGGAAAACAGGCAAAGAGAAATAGAAGTTGGGTTGTCTTAGGAAATAGGGCAACAGGAGCAAAGGAGTTGCTCCATTTACTGAGATGGAAATATCTAGGTGAGAGAGAAGTTTGGGAAATAAAATTCTTCCTGACATAGAAAACTCCAAACAAGCTTCAAAATGATATTTGCTTGCTTCGGATTAAAAAAAAAAGGACAGAGACATCTGAATTTGGAATTTGAAATGGAATTTTCCATTAAAGCATTGTTAGATTCCATCCACACTCACAGGAAAAGTACAATCTAAAGAGACTATACTGAAGGAGTTCAGTAACTAACACACGAGAAGAGTTAGCATGTGTACATGTGTGTTTAACCTTCAACTATTAACTAAAATATAGGTATAAATGTCCTCTAAATGCTAAATTGCTTTCCAAATGATATGATTTGTACACTTAGCAAGCAAAATGCCAAGTGGTCTTAGAATCTCCAATGCTCCTATTTAATGCAAAAAATAACATGCCTATGTTGAAGCTGAGACATAAACTGTTTCACCCCTACCTATCTGGATAGAGTGAGACTAGTGCTGCTAGCAGTTGTCATGACTGTTTGAGATTTTTCTAGAAAAATCAACTCTTAGAAACGGACTGAGCCATACATCTAACAGACATGTGATAATAAATGTCTAATGAGTCAACAAATGAATGAAGAGCCTAGTTCACCATCCTATCACAGTCATGATATTAAAGTGCTGTGTCTAACAAAGAGCAAATGCTGGAAGGTCCTTTTTCTACAATGTCCTTAAGCTCTAACTGCTTTCTATTCTCTAACACAGGAGTTGCCTGAGACACCCAAAGACATCACCGACAGTAAGCTTGATCTCCTCTTCTTATGGGAATCTCAAAACTCTAAGCAATACTTCAAGTCGGCTGCCAACCCAGAGCTGTTTATTGCCACAAAATCAGAACATTTGGTGCACATGGCAAAGGGGCTTCCCTCGATGGTTGACTTTCTGATCTCAGAAAAACATTCGTGACTCTGGAAAGCCACTCACTAGTGAAGCGTTGACCATCTGTATGTACCATGTACATGAAGTTGAATTCCTCACTCTTAGTCATTTGCTGAGCACGTGCTGAGCCTGTGTAATTCTAAATGAATGCTTCCCCTCTTTGTAAAAGAGGTGTCAAGTTAAATGAAATCAACACTAACATATCATGCTGTTTGTTGTTGAAAGAACACCCTATACTTTGCACAGTAGCAATCATTTTAATTACTATTCTTCACAACAATCTGAGCAGGGCTAAGGCTACTGACTATGGCAGCCAAAAAAAAAAAAAAAGACTAAGCATATCACAGATGGATTAGCTAAGGCTTAGTGTAACTAACAGATGCATTTAATAGCAGTTAGAATGAGAAGCTACAGACCCAGCATATCCTTCAAACACTTTTCCTTCTGCTTTGATCCTTAATCAAACAGTTAAGTTTTCAGGACCTCAGTTATTATTTTCAAAACAGCAGAAATAAATAAGGCCTACATCCTTCTTGCCTCAATGGCTCTTCATGTCAACCAATAGGTCATTTTGTTAAAATACTGTTTGAAGCTGAGCTTCAAGGAAAAAAAAAAAAAAGAAAAACATGTAATGTTATTTTTAAGTTATTTATGTATATGTATTTATAAATGTATTTAACATAATAATATATGGTGATATTTATGGCAGCTTGTTACAGAATCTGAGTAGGAAACCTCAACAACAGTAAGCAGTGTTTTCCATGTTGAATGAATCTGTTGTGCTTCATACATTTCCAAGAACGTCTCATCTCTAAGCCTCGAGACCCCTGTACATATGATAATAAGTTATTTTTAATTTATTTGCTTATTTGAGCTGATAACTGGGTAAATATTTCATTCTCCTGCCCTTAAACTTATTTTCACATTTTTCTGTTACTGTTCTACCTGCAGTCAAGTCTTACTAACTAAAATTAGATGAACTGAACTTTGGCAACCATGGTACCCAAAGTTTCCTTTCTGGAATAGAATATAATCAGTGCTTCTTCTCATTTCTAAAAATTGTGATCAAACCATAATGTTACTTCATTATCAATAAAAAGCATTGTCTTATTACTACCAATCAAAATTAAATAAACTTCAAAAAATTGACCTGATATGTAATTATATGCTGTCTTCATCGTTGTGTTGTTTCTATCATTATATTAATGCATGATAATTATGGTCATCTGGTAAAACCCATATAAACATACTTTACTTTACAAAACTATGCCAAGGCTTTTTAGTTTTTCTTTCCTCTTTGCTAGCTCCCGACATGTATGAATAGTATTTTAAAGATAATATTCTCAGATTCAATTAAAGCTCATGTTACACATACACACCATGTATGTTTATGCATACACACAAACACACACAGAATACTATGTTAAAAAAAAAAACTAATGGAAACAAGTATCCAACCTAATGATCAACACACAGATTAAGATGCCCATATCCCATATCCCAGTGTCTGGGTTCAATGTCAGACTCAAACTTCTGCCCAAGTTTCCTATAACACAAAATGTGGAAGGCAAAGGATGCAGCTCAAGATAGTCAAACAATTGGATTCCTGCAAAATGCACGGAAACCTGGATCAAGTCCCTGGTTCCCAGATTTAGCCTCCTGACTACCAAAGACTTTCGGGCAATGAGCCAAAAGATGGGAGTTTCTCCCAAATAAAATTTTAAAAAGCAATCAATCAATCAATTTTGAACACATGGATACAAAAATATGTTAAATTTGGGGGGGAAGACTGGATAAGTCTTAATTAGTAGGTTCGGTAGAAATAGTGAAGTATGAAGAATATAATTTTTAACATATATTTTATCTACTATAACATTTCCAAGTGTAAAAGCAAAATGGGCATTTGATAATGAAACTCAGGAGAAATTAAGACTAGCAGTAGACTGGAAGATAGCAGCAGGTATGCAATAGTTAAAATCCTAAAAGTGCCATGAAAGAGCAAAGAGAAGGGAATAAAGACATCTGGTGAGCCCTCCTGGCGTCCATACAGTCACCATCTCCCTTTCTTCCTTACTAACACAAACTTGACTGCTTTCAAAGCCAACATCCCTGCCCTTGAGAAGGAATCTAGTGGCTTCAAGACCTATATTTACTAACCTCTCCCATAATTAAATTCTGTTAACTTAATCCTGCCTAGTGACATGCCAATAATATGCTGAGAGTACCTTCTGGAAAAAAATGCCTTACCCTGATAAAGAAGAGAGCCTTTTTCCTCCCTCCTTGCATTGATCAGTCTATAATCATTGGAAAGACATCATCACACGCTAACGAAGGCAGAGTGGAGGAAACCCAGCAGCTCCAGCAACACTGCTGCATTAAGAACCCACACCTATGCTTTGGGAAAATTTCCTGAATGCTGTCATTCCTCAGTTATTTTCATTTGGTTGCTATTCCTGGCAGGGAACCTTAGTCTAACTGATGCAGAGGACACAGAACCTGGTCTCAGGTTGTCTTTGCCTTATTTTTAATATTTATTTATTTTTATTTGAAAGACAATTTTACACAGAGAAGGAGAAAATAGAAAGAAATATCTTCCATTTGCTGATTCATTCCCCAAATGGCTACAACAGCCAGAGCTGAACTGATCTGAAGCCAGAAGCCAGGGTCTCCCATGTGGGAGCAGTGTCACAAGGCTTTGTGCCATGCTATACTGCTTTCCCAGGCTACAAGCAAGGAACTGGATAGGAAGTGGAACAGCCAGATACCAACAGGCACCATATAGATATGCTAGCACCACAGCTGGAGGATTATCCTGTTATACCACTATACCGACCCCAAATTTACTTTTTTTTTTCTCACCTGTCATTTAACAAAGTCATTTTTTTTTGTAAAAATTTATTTATTTTTATTGCAAAGTCAGATATACAGAGAGGAGGAGAGAGAGGGGGGGGAAGATCTTCCGTCCAATCATTCACTCTCCAAGTGACCATCATGGCTGGTGCATCCCAATCCGAAGCCAGGAGCTTCCTCCAGGTCTCCCACACGGGTGCAGAGTCCTAAAGCTTTGGGCCGTCCTTGATTGTTTTCCCAGGCCACAAGCAGGGAGCTGCATGGGAAGCGGGGCTGCCAAGACTAGAACTGATGCCCATATGGGACCCCATCCCGATGTGCTCAAGGCGAGGACTTTAGCTGCCAGGCCATGGCACTGAGCCCTTAACAAAGTTTTTAATGGTATAATGATAGAGAAAAGGTGGAGCCATGCGGGCTAAAAGAGCTATCAGTCTCATCTAGTGCTTGCAACTATACCTACACAGCACAGTTACCCTTCACTAAAGGGAGAAACCTCTATTGATGCAACAGATACTGAGTTCTTAGTTTATTCTAAGCACAACAGATATAATGGTCTACTCTGAACTTACAAGCTACCAGGGAGAAATATAAACAAATAATCACACTAACCATAAAGGGAGACGCAGAAAAGCTTCCTTGAGAAAAAAATGCCTTCCCTGAAAGTGAGGCTGATTAGGACATAACGGAGAAGATTGGAGCAGCCATTCATCTCAGTGGCTGTGAGAGTGGCAGTGAAGTCCACATCCCCGCACCCGAGTGCCTGGGGCCATATTCATTGCTAGCTCCCCACCACCCACCCAGGAAACCTGAACTGAATTCCCCACTCCTGGTGCTGAGCATTTTTAAGGGTAAGTCAGTGTGTGGGAACTCTAGTTCTCTGACTCTCAAATACACAAATTTTAAAATTTAAAAAAAAAAAGTTTAAGTAGTCAACTTTAAAAATAAAGTTAACCAGGAGATACTCAGTAGTAAAATATATATATATATGAGTGATAGGATTTGAATGTATCTCCCAAAATTTATGTGTTAGAAACTTAATCCCTGGGCCCAGCATGGTGGCCTAGTGGGTAAAGTCTTCGCCTTGAACGCACCAGGATCCCATATGGGCACCAGTTCTAATCCTGGCAGTTTCACTTCCCATTCAGCTTCCTGCCTGTAGCCTGGGAAAGCAGTCAAGGACAGCCCAAAGCCTTGGGACCCTGCACCCATGTGGGAGACCCAGAAGAAGTTCCTGGTTCCCGGCTATGGATTGGCACAGCACCGACCATTGCGGCTCACTTGGGGAGTGATTCATCAGAAAGATCTTCCTCTCTGTCTCTCTTCCTTTCTGTATATCTGACCTTGCAATAAAAATAAATAAATCTTTTTACAAAAAAAAAAAAGAAAAGAAAGAAAAGAAAGTTAATCCCCACTACAGGAGGGGTAGGACATTTATTTCCAAGGTAGGACATCTAAGAAGTGATAAGTTCATAAGGATACCAGCCCTCATGCATGGATTAATACAGTCTCCACGCTTCTGATAAAAGGGTGACTTCCCCCATTTCCTTTCTCTCCCTCTCCCAGTCCCCACACTCATGTGCATTCAGATTTTCTTATCCTTCTGCCTTGCACCATGGATTGACACAAGAAGGACCGCCCAGATGTGAACCCCTCAACCTTGAACTTCTAGCCTCCAGTGAGAAAAAAAAATGTTTAAAGATTTATTTATTCTTACTGCAAAAGCAGATATACAGAGGAAAGGCAAAGAGGAAGCTCTTTCATCTGCTGATTCACTCCCAAAGTGGCTGCAATGGCCAGAGTTGAGCAGATCTGAAGCCATGAGCCAGGAGCTTCTGCTGGGTCTCCAACGTGGGTGCAGGGTCCCAAGGCTTCGGGCCATTCTTGACTGCTTTCACAAGCCACAAGCAGGGAGCTGGATGGGCAGTGGAGTTGCCAGGATATGAACTAGTACCAACATAGGATCCCAGCACATGCAAGGTGAGGGTTTCAGCCTAATTAGGCCATCATGCAGGACCCAGTGAGAAAATTTTTATAAGTGAGTCAATATTCGGTAGATGTTACAGCAGCACAAAACAGACTAACGACAATGAACCATTTTTTAAATGTGCAAAGGATTTGAACAGATCCATCTTCGAAGAAGATCTCCAAATGACCAGTAAGTGTATGAAATACAGAGAAAAGCCATAATTAGATACCACTCACACCTGCTAGAATGATTGTTATACAAAAGTGAACCATACCAAACGTTACTTGGGAATGGGGACAAATAGACACCTTCCTATGCTGCTACATGGCTAAACACAGCGTTACCCTGTGACTCAGCCATTTCATTCATAAAGTTCTGTCTTTGTCTGTTCTGTTGAACATGCTGATCCTGTAATTTATAAAGGAAAGAGATTTATTTTGGTTCCCAGCTCTACAGACTCAGTAGTCCAAGATTAAGCAACTTTCTCTGGTGAGGACTTTCATGCTGCTTCGTGGTATGACAGAAGCCAGAATGGAAAACAGGCAGAAACCAATGGAGAGGGGCTGGGCTCACTTAATATCAACCTGCTATTTGGGGAATTAATCCAGTCCTGAGAGAATCAACCCAGTACCACCAGAAGAGTAGTAACCTCCTTAATGGCCTACTTATCTTTCTCTTTTGTTTTAAGGTTTTTTTATTTTTATCTGAAAACCAGTCAGACAGAGAGGAGGAGAGACAGAGAGGAAGATCTTTTGTCCGATGGTTCACTCCCCAAGTGGCTGCATTGGCCGGAGCTGAGCTGATCTGAAACCAGGAACCAGAAGCTTCTGTCAGGTCTTCCACGTGGGTGCAGGGACCCAAAGCTGTGGGCTGTCCTTGACTGCTTTCCCAGGTTACAAGCAGGAAGCTGAATGGGAAGTGGGGCTGCTAGGACACAAACCAGTGCCCATATGGGATCCTGGTGCATGCAAGATGAGGACTTTAGCCATTAGGCTACCACGCCAGGCCCTAAGCTGAGTATCTCTTTTTCAGTCCCTGGTAACACCAGCCCCTTCCAACATCATCACAATGTCAATCAAATTTAAACATGGGGTCAGCATGGTGGTGTAGCAAGCTAATTCTCCACACTATGGTGCCACTATTCCACAGGTACTGGTTCATATCCAGGATGCTCCACTTCCAATCCAGGCAACTCTCTGTTTCTGGCTTGGGAGAACAGCAGAAGGTGGTTCAAGTCCTGGACTCCTGTACCCACATGGGAGAGCCAGAGGAAGCTCCTGGCTCCTGGTTTCAAATTATCTTAGCTGCTGCCTATGGTGGCCATTTAGGGAAATAGCCAGTGGATAAAAAATTTCTCTCTCCCTCTTGCTCTGTCTATATATAAAATCTGTCTCTTAAATGAAAATATCTTTATTTCAACATGAACTTCAAAGGGAAAAAAACATATTCACCACAACAAATATATGCCGATGAGTAATAAAAACATATACCTATGTGAAGGCTTGTACATTTATGTATCATTATTCATAGCAGCCAACAATGGAAATGACCTAAATGCAAACTAATGGGTGAGTAAGCTAATTAAATGTGGCATTATTCATACAGAAGAATATCATCCAGTCATGAAAAGGAATGAAGTATTGATACATGGATAAAGCTTGAAAACGTTATGCTAAGTGTAAGCAGTTGGTCATGGATCACATGTTGTATAGCTCTGTGTATCAGAAATGTCTAGATCAGGAAAAGCTATAAAGTAGTGTAGTGGTTCCCAGGGCCTCGGAGGAGAGAATAGGGAATTCCTGCTAAGAACCATGGGGTTTCTGTAAGGGCTGATAACATTTCTCCAAAATAAGTGTGGGTAGGAGAATCAAGATGGCAGGATAGGGTAAGGACACGTTTAAACAGACAGAAAAACATTAGCCTGTTTGAAGTAGAGAGGGCACATTCCAGGAAATAGAAGAGAGAAAAACAGCAAAGGGGAACCTAGAGACACAGACACAGGAAAGCAGCAGACACTACGGTGTGGTGTTACACTGACCTATATCCCAGCGGCATTCAGCTAGTGACAATCTGAATTCCAAAACTCCACCAGCAACAAGGTGGGAAGGGACATTCACCAGGAGCTCGGGAGGTGAACCCAAAGAACTGCTCATCCTGCTGGTCTGTTTGATTTAACCAGGAGCAGAGACAGAGCAACAGGTCCAGCAGGGGTGGTGTAAGAACAGGATGCATTTCACAGCCCAGTCTGCCCCCTAGAGCCAAATCAGGTGTCATTTTATCCAGAGAGACAAAAGCTAAGGGACAAGACTACACACGCACTGAGCTGGGGGTGAACTCATTTCTGGCTCAATGAACTGCAACAACGTGGTATCCTACAGGATCCACCCAAGACAGGTCCGGGTAGCCCTCAGACCTGATAGCCAGCAGATCAAGAACTCCACCAGTGGCACATCAGGTGCAATTTTGTACGGTGTGGCAAAGGCTTTACGACTCCAAGGACGACAGTAAACTGCGCAAGAGCTGAGCTGGGAGTGAACTCACTGAGCTCAGTGCATTGCACTGATCCCACAGGGAAACCAGTACTGAGATTGGCATCCTGCAGGTCAAAACAGGTCCATGTGGCCCTCAGACCTAACAGCCAACAGGTTCCTGCAAGATTAGCACCACCAACAACCTAGTTATATAGGACACCTGGTATATCCCTAATCCTGAAACCTGCTCCAACCACTAGTGGGAGAAAGGTTGTACAGACAACGGTGCAGCCTCAGCATGGGATCACAGGAGGTGGAGAATGGTGAGCCAGGAGCTGGGGCTACGGAGACCATAGTGGAAATCTAACATAAGAACCCAGACCTGGAAAAGGTTGGAAGGAGTGGCACAAGTGACTGCAAACAAAGAGCCATGTACCAACCACAATAAATAAAATTGAACTGTAGACCTGTGGGTGACACAGCTTAGAAATCAGCCCCCTGGAGAAGAATCTAATAACCAGAAGTACAATGGCCAAGAGCAAAAAAAGAGACAAAGGCACAATGAATATTACTGAAAACTCCCCTGCAAAGGAGCAAAAGCCTTTGCCAATCTCAGAGTTAACTGAGGAACACATTGAGAAAATGGGGGACACAGAATTCAAAACACTTGATATAAAGCTTCTTATCAACAAGAAGAAGCACATAAAGCAGGAGTTCAAGGTATTTCTGGGATCGGGCCTGGCTGGGGAATAAGGGAATGTACTTGTTGGGGTCCGTGCAGTGGATGTGGGGGACATGAAGGTGTGAAGAGTATTGTTCCATTGCAGGCAGTATGTATGGCAGTCCTGTATGGCAGGACCTGGTGGATGTCTCTACAGGCACCTGAATGCAGCTCCACCTTCCTTTGCATGGACACCGGACTACCCTGCAGGAGAATTCTAATCTATTCAGGCATTCATTGTTTGCTACTGTGGAGTTGGCTTTTTTATTCAATGTGAGCTTGGAGGTTAATGTCACTAGACTGCTGGAAGCTTCCTTTACCCAGGCCCAGATGTCAAACTCAAAATAAACAATTTTTTAAGTATTTCATAGTATATGGGATCTCCAAGTAACGGACAGATACAGCAGCCACCCCCCACCAGCAGCGTTCCTTCACAGGAGCAATATCTACACGGAGGCCAGGCAAGAGGGCTCCTAAACTGAAACTCACTCAGTCATCCATGTTCTAGAAATCTCAACAGAAGTCCCTTCCCTCTCCCAAAACCACCCACAAAAGGAGTGCTTTTCCTACAAAAGAGGCTGCAGCTCCACTCCTAAATTCAATCATTAGACCTAAAGTTATGACCCTGGACAAAGACTCCAGCTTTCATTAGAATAGTGGTCTGTTTTCCTATTTTGACCATATTTTATACCAATGTAAATGTGTGTATACATTCAGAAACCCCAGCACAAGTCCTCTTCCAAATACGTGCTGCCAAAGAGAAGACCTGCTCTTGCTCTGCTGAGTCCAACTGGAGAAGCAACCCTATCAAAGGGACCCCAGAGACGACCACGCCACCTCCCCTGGCCCCTGGGAGAGAGGATTCCGACACACCAGAGTCCAACAGCATTGCCCAGAGCTCTCCAGGAAACTGGAGAACAGCTCAACCCCAGGGCAAACTTTAAATGGAAACATCTAGAACTGAAAGAGATGGAAGCAGATGCACCTGGGCACTCAAGACCAAGGGCTCTACCCTCTGCCTTCCCCTTCTTGGTTAGCCATTACACGCAGCTGACGGGGTCAAAGCCAGAGTGCACGTTAACAGGGAGCCATCCTGAAAGGGAGTATGATATACTCCCTCCCCCTGCCTGCCGCCAAGAAAACAAAAACAGAAATACCTTCAGAACAGAACTCCCGTTACAGTTCAACAATACTAGCTCTTGGTATGTGTGCCCAAAACAACTGGAAAGAGGGACTCACAGGAATGAATACTTGTGTACTCAGGAACTTGTGGCCTCAAGAGGATCCTGAGAGAAAGAGAGAGAGAAGAAAAGGAATCATTGTAAGCCAGCAAAGTTGGAAACATGAAAGTTGCTACAGAAAGTGACCAAGATGAAGCTCTTCCATCCACAGAGCAGTCCCCCCTGCTTTCGGGGTCCACATTTACAGGCTCCAAAACATGGATGTTAATATCTGGCAAAGGGGCAGTGACTTCCCAGCCACTTTGCTCTCCTTGGGTTTCACAGCAATTGTAAACTGCCATGGCTGTGAGGGAGTTCGTTTGGCTAGGCTAATCATCACAATGACAGGACAAGCATGGCTAATTTGGCTAATTTAAATCCATCTGGGCTTGCCGCATACTCTCCCAAGAGTGATATGCACGACAGCCACCAGGGGGAAGCAACCCCAGGGCGCAAGGATGGGTTTAAGGCGTGAACGCACCACATGCTGTAGACACTTAGTAGAATGTCATTCAAGGGTTGAGGCGTGTACTGCATGCAACACGCATCACCTCTGAAAATGTCACGTTAAGTAAAACACGTAAGACGCGCGTCGGAGGCTGTGTGACTCCACTTACATGAAGTGGCTAAAACTGTCCAACTCGTGGAGAGAAGCGGAACGGGGTTCCCAGAGGCTGTGGGGAATGAGGAGAGCTGGAGGGTGATTCTGGCCTCCACATCTTCAGTTTAGAAGACAAAGTTTTACCAGGCTAAGAGATGGATGCACAACAATGAAAATGCACGGTACGCATTTTAAGGTAACAAAAGTAGTTAAAACGGGAACATATGTCTATTTTGCCACAACGACAATTTATAAGGGAGCCGAGTTTTAGATTCATCATCCCGCTTAGCCAGTAAACATGGCCCATTTTTGCTTTATTCTTAGTTTTCCTCTGAACCTGACGGTCCTGGAGAAGGGGCTCGGGTGGTGGCCCCGGGACCCCCGGAGGTCGGCCGGGTCCTTCTGCTCAGGGACTCCCTGGGCCCCGGGCGGCGCAGCTCAGCGGGCTGACTGAACCTCTAGCGCGTCCCCGAAGCCTCCGAGGCGGGGCCTGCGCTGTACGGTGCCGGCGTGCGTGCACGCTCTTCCAATCAACGAACCCCAGGGGAGGGCTTCGCGAGCCAGAGCCAACCGCAAAGCGCCTGGCTCCTGTGGTCCCACCCTCGCATTCCTTCGACTGGTGCGTTTTCAAACACGCGGGAACCAATGAGGGCGCGAGGGCGCGCGGCGCGACGGCCTAGTCGGCCTGGCGCGGCGTTTGAAGAGAAACTGTCAAAGGAGTCAAGATGGGGCCTGGGCGCGGCGCCTCCTCGGCTGCGGCAGGTGAGTAGCACGGCGGACTCCGCCGCCCATGGCTCTCGTGTGGGGAAGTGGGGAGGCCACCGAGTGAGCTCTGCGCCGGCCAGAGGAGACGCCGGGGTCGGAGCCGGGGATGGGGGCGGCCGGGCGCAGGGCCAGAGGCCTCCGGGCTCCTTCCCCGCCGTCCTGCAAAACGATGTCGTTGTCACCAGTGGGAAGCGGTGGGCCCCCCTCGCCCCAGATCTGACACCAGGCAGAAGCGGGTGTGGTCCTGTGTGCCTCTTGGAGTGAGGTCCAACTGGAGCCCAGATCCAGTTGCGGATTGGAAGTTGTGGATTGATTAAATCTGCCCCCCTGAGAACCGAGGATCTACCTTCTGACCTCTGACCCGTCTCCACCCCCTTGATTTACTGCTGCTCAGACTCCGCCCACACCAAGATGCGCACTGGTGTTTATAGTCTGTTGCACCTGCTGAATCTAACTAGCTCTTGCACGCTTTGGACATCACGCACAAAGATGGACATTTCGGTCCCAGTCTTCTAGACCCTCAGCTGCAGGGCTTGCAGACTTGGTAGAAGGCACAGAAATGGGGCCTCGCCTCAAGTGTCAGACTCCACAGTCCCTGTGCTGTATACTGCTGACTGCCAGATACTGTATTATTCATGCTGTCCTATAAAAACACATCAGAGCCGGCAAAACAGGGCCCCTCAACCCAGTTAAGGTTATTGTAGTTTTTGTGTCCACTGGAGTCTGTTTTTTTAATTGTGACTCAGTTTTTGCCTTTTCCCATCACCTGCTTCTTCGACCATTTCCCACCTCTGAGTTCCATGATTCTCTCTCTGAATCCAGTTTTATGGTACCTAGATGTTTTCCTTGTATTGTAATTTGTTATTTTCATCTCCATGACCAGATTGAAACATTTTGAAGGCAGAAATACAGGTTAACTATCCTTTTTTTTTTGACATGTTTATTTGCATGGATATAATAGCATATCTTAAGCCAAAGCATAGAATTCATATATGCCTGCAGCCTAAAGGGAATTTAACAGTATTTTTAGTGCACCTGTCCCCTGAAGTCAAGCAAGGAATTTTCTACTTGTGTTCACAGAGTTTTGAATGTTGAAGCATTTTAGATTTACAGCCATGGGATTCTCAACCAGTACTGACTTTGCATCTCCTCACAAATGCCTTGCCCAGAAAGTCGCCATACGGATGTTTGCTATGAAACCCTCTACTGGCCTATATTTTCTTTAGCCCTAAAGCAAACTTATCCCCTATCAGAAAAAATAAGCAAACAAATAAAAAAGAGTAAGCCTAACTCACCAGTTCAGGTGAACCAGTAACAATGTTTTCATGCAAAGTACTTTATGTTGTACCTGAGAATGACTCTGAAGCTAAGTACACATGTTTCCAAATCCTGGCCTTGCCACATATTAGCTGGGTAATTTCAGGCGTGTGCTTTGCCATCTCAGAATTTCCATTGTTGTATGGGTTAAAAAGAAGCAATTGTAAGGACCAGAGTTTTGGCACAGCAGGCAAAGCCACCATCTGCAACACCAGCATCCTGTATGGATGTCAGTTCATGTCCTGGCTGGCTCTGCTTCAGTTCCAGCTCTCTGCTAATGGCCTAGGAAAAACAGCAGAAAATGGCCCAAGTGCCTGGGCCCCTGCCATCCACATGGGAGACCCAGAGAAAAGCTCCTGGCTTCTGGATTAGGCCTGGGCAGTGCTTGCTATGGCAGCCATTGGGGTAGTGAAGCAGCTGGAAGAGGGTGTCTCTGTATTTCTCCTTCTCTTTTTTTTTTTTTTTTTTTATTGGAAAGGCGGATATACAGAGAGGAGGATCTTCCGTCCAATGATTCACTCCCCAAGTGAGCGCAACGGGCCGATACTATGCCGATCCAAAGCCAGGAGCCTCTTCCGGGTCTCCCACGCGGGTGCAGGGTCCCAAAGCTTTGGGCCGTCCTCGACTGCTTTCCCAGGCCACAGGCAGGGAGCTGGAAGGGAAGCGGGGCTGCCGGGATTAGAACCGGCGCCCATATGGGATCCCGGGCGTGCGAGGCGAGGACCTTTAACCACTTGCGCCACCGCGCCGGGCCCGTCTCCTTCTCTTTCAAAATAAATAAATCTTCAAAAAAAAAAAAAAAGTAAAGGTAATGATCTTCATATAGGGCCTGGCATATGAATGATAATGCTGATGTTGTTATTAAGCTGATGGCAAAGTGTATGACTAAAGCCTAAAATGTCTGCACAAAGCTGGAATCACTACAGAAATGTATTGTCTTTGACCGTATAAATGAGCTGGTTAAAAGCTCAGACAAAATTTCTCCTGTATGTTTGCTCCACCTGTTTTCCAGAAGAGCGGCAGAGAAAGCTCCAGGAGTACCTAGCAGCCAAGGGAAAACTGAAGCCCGAGAACACCAAGTAAGTCTGTCCACACACGGCTCCTCCAGCTGTGTCGCCCTGGTTGCAAACAGCAGCTCACAGCTTTTTCCAAACCTTGCCTTTTCAACCACTTGAGGATCCTCTGATCAAAAGAGCATTTCAGTCCAAGCACCTCCCAGTCACCGGGGCAGTGCCCAGGCAGTTGACAGAGGTTGAAGTGTAATTGTTCCAAACACCTCCAGAGGAAGCAGGGAAACATCAACAGTGTTACCATGGTTCATCTGTTCTCTCTGTTCTTTCTCCTGAGGGCAGCTCTTAGGGGGTTGAAGACCCTGATCCTGGTGCTTTTCACTGACGCAGGAGAGCCAGTTGCCATCAGTCCCCCACACTGGCACTGGCCTTCCCTGGCATGCTGGCACCCTTTGCTCTTGTTTGTTCTTGGGATAAGCAGAACCACCACCACCTCACCTTTACCTTCTTCCAGCATCTCACCTTCAGGATTGGGTAGGACGGGAGGATAGAGAAGTTGTTTATTTATTATTCTTGCTTAGCATCAATGTGTTTGCCTCTCACTTTAGTAGCTACATTTTTATTTAAACATTTGTTTTTATTTACAAAAGTTCGGTTTTCCCTTTAGTTTACCTTGGATTTTACTCAACTTTATTCCTTTGATTAAACAAACTTGAATTCATCAACAAATGACTTATTTAGTGTCTGGAATATACCAATCACTCTGATTCTGATGCGCTCCATAAGCTTCCTGTCTCAAACAAGTCATGATCAATATCCCTGTTGGTCTAGCTATCATTTTTGGTGCATGGAAGCTTCATCCTAGGTTCTTCCCTTTCTCATATGCTTTTTGGTTTACCTGTTTGTTTTTGACATTTTTATCTCATATATATTCCTAGTATTTAATTATGTCATGTTCTCTCTGAAAATCCACTGTCTTAAGATGTTTTAAACAAGGAAGTTTTATAAAGAAGGAGTTAATTGTATTAATCAGCTTGGTGTTACCACAACACAAAGTTTGAGGCAACAAGCTTGTAAAGAGAAAAGGTGTGTTTAGCCCCAAGTTTTGAAGCGTCACAGTTCACGCTGCACAGGGAAGGCTTTGGCTGTGGGGAGGGGCCTGTGGCAGATGGTGGAGCGCATCAGAGAAAGGATCACAGAGTAGCTCAGAAACAGAGGGAGGCTGAGCCCAGACTCAGGCTTTAATACCTCTCATAAGAATTCAAGGGGTCACACGACAGCTACCTGTCACCACTATCTGTCACATTGCAGTGTTAAAAGGATAATTTTGAAAAAAATAAGACTGCAAATATGAAAAAAATCCACATATATCTAATTGATATTGTTAGAATGCTACAATACAATTTGTGCATAGGATATATCTCTGAAAAGATAACATGCACAATAACTGGGGAAGGCATGTTACCCAGCAATTAAGACACTGCTTGAGACCTCCACATCCCATGCTGGAATGCCTGCTTCAAGGCTCAATTCTTCATTTCCAATCCAGCTTCCTGCTAAAACACACCTAGAGAGGTAGACAATGGTGGCTTAAGTGCTTAGATCCCTGCCACCCACATTGGAGACCCAGAGGGAGATCCAGTCTCCCGGCTTCGTTCAGGCTGGTCTAGCTCTGGTTGTTGGCAGATACCTAGGGAGTGAACCAATGCATAGAGGATCCCATGCACTTTGTTTCTCTCTGTCTCTTAGATAAAATGAAAATAAATGTTTTAAATGATTTTTTAAAAATGGGCAAAAGCAATTTTGAATCTCTTAGAAGAATACAGGACTAGGGAAGCTTGGATAAGGAGACTTTTTATTGAACATAAGTTTGATTTGTTTTACCCTATATATAAATTCTAATGATTTAATTTTATACTCCTAGTTTTTAATCACTGTACTTTGTAAACCAGCTAATATGTCTATTCTAAGGATTAACTTTATTTTCTCTTTTTTAGGCCTTACCTAAAAGCCAAGAATAATATCCCAAATCCACCAGCTTCCAAATCAGTAAGTAGAGATTGGTCTTTTAAGAAATATCATGATGGGAGGGGACCAGGTGAGCTCGACCTCAGGGCTTGGGTGAATAGACCTCCTGGCAGCATGGCAGCTGCTGGGAAGACACAGGCCAGATCAGGCTCAATGCTTGGGGCATGAGCCACAACAACTGCTGCCAATTAGTGGGTGAATCTTGAGCTTGGACTTTGCCAGCCAGCCTCCCAGCAGCAAACTCTAAGATTTTTGGGGGGTGTGGAATTATTGCCTATGGACATTCATGGATGAGACCACCTTATATGTAGGTAAGGAATGAATCCTGAGGGACTCCTAATGACATGGCCACTGTACTTGCAGGTAAGTTAGGGGGCTGAGACCTGGTAGTTGGGAGGGGAGAGGCCAGAAGATCTGTGTGGATCAAACTGATCCACCTGCCCACATGAGAGTCCTGAGTTGGGCTTGTTAGCGTGGAACATTGCCGACTACCACATGCCAGTCCAAGAGAAAACTAAGGCTGGGAGCCTGTCTATCAGGGCTAAATCCCAGTCCTGACTGAGTGTCAAAACAGGGGAGGGGTCACATTAGGCAGGGTCATGACACTAACCAGCATGCGAGAGAACCAGGTCCAGGGATAGATTCTGTGGGGGATGTGTGGGCCCAACCCTGTGGAAATACAAGTCCCACTGGTTAGCTCAAGAGTTGGCGTGTGAAGCACTGAGCTAGGTTTGATCTTGGAACCTGCCAATACTCATAGGTACAGGGACCAATAACAGTCTGAGCAGGTCCAGACTGCAGCACTTGCATGTGCATCCCAAAACACGGTGTGGGGTGGGCCAGGTCACAACATTCACCAACTCATACAAGGCCAAGAGGGAGGGGCAGGCCATGCCAGGCAAGAGCCTAGTACCTGCTGTCATGCATGAGATCTGGGTCTGGGAGTGGGGCCAAGTGGGGGACCTTGGGATACTCCCCTAGTGGGTCATAGCTCCTGTTGGTGAGCATGTGATCCAGGCCTGGGAGTTGGGCAGGCTGGGCAAGGTAGCTCCAACTGTTGGCTAATGTGTGGGTTGGTTTTGGAAGGGGGCGGACCTGGCAGGGCCGAGCAAACCTTAGCTCACCAGCAAGAACAGAAATCAGGCTACAGTGCAGATCATGCTGTAGTAGGCTGTCACTTACCGGTTTGCATGAACTAGGGATGGAAGCAGACTGATCAGGGCAAGGTTCCAAAATCCACCAGCAACAGTTGGGACTGATGTCAGACCGGATCAGGCAAGGCTCTAGTATCTGAAGGCAAAGGCCAAGACAGGTGAGGGGCTATGCCAAGCTGTGTCAGAACAACCACTGGCACATGCAAAATGTATATCTGGGACAGGCCTAGTTGGGGAATAAGGGAATGCCCCAGCTGGGTTGTGGTCCCCACTGGTGAGTGCAAGGGCCAGAGTTGGGGCTGCTATCTGGTCTGGACCTGGTTGCAGTGTCCTTCGGCACAAGTGTGGACTGGGTCTGGGATGTGTCAGACTGAAATAGGTTCCAGCGCCAACTGGTGCTCTGGAGAACCAGTGTAAATGTAGGATGGGTTAGGCTAGGTCTCTGTCCCTACTGAGGCATGTGTGGTCTGTGTCTAGAGTATGGACTAGGCTTGGCTGGGCTTGAACACCCAACAGGGAAAACTAGAATGGGTGAAGTCTAGTCAAGAAAGGCCACTGTTCCTGCCAGGATAGGAGGTGGGCTAAGTAGGGGTGACACATGGGCTCACCAATGGATGTGAGATCTAGACTTGGGAGAGGTTCTCCTCTGTTGGGACACAATCCCTACAGGTGAGTGCAAGAACTAAGAAGGGAGCAGCCCAGACCAGGCTAGGGAATGGTACCCACCAGCATACTTTTGGCACAGGTCAGGTGCAAAACAGGCTAAATGAGTTCACATCACCTGCTGGGGAATTCGAGCACCAGAACGAAGTGTGGGTCAGGCTGGGTTCAGTTGCAACACGTACCAGAACACATTACAGCTGGGACTGTGTGCTGGCTGGGCTGACTAGGCTGTAACCCCCACCAGTGGGAGCTGGAATTGGGAGCAGGCCGGGTTGGGCCAAACTATAGCACCCACTGGCAAATGCCAAGATGAAGTGGGCCATGCCAGACTGGGCCACAGCCCCCAACCAGCACACATGAGAACCAAGAGGAGAGGAGCAAAGCTGATGGGGGAATATGGAGGGCTCCCCTGCTGGACCACCACTCCCACTGAAGAGCCTGAGTTGGGATGGAAGCAGACCAGGCCAGGCAGGGCTATAACACCTATGGGCCTCATGTGAGGTGAATCAGGGGAAAGCCAGGATAGGCTGACTGTTCCTTCTGGTACAAGCATAAATCAGAGTGGGTGAGGGTTGGTTGGGCTTTGCTGCAGCATCAGCTTGCAGATGCTGGCACCGGGGGCAAATTCTGTCAAGTTAAACTGCAAAACTATCTGGAGAATGAATGATTTAGGAGTGGAATTGGTCCCATTAGTGAAACAATGGGCACCTCCCTCCTAGGTTGCCATTCCAACTGGTGAGCATGAGAACCGGGACTAAAGCAGGCATAACTAGACAGAAAGTATCACCCAGTGGCACACGTGTGGGCTGGATAATGGGGCTGGTTGGGTTAGACTGGGCTTCAGTGGCCACTGACATGTATGAGAGCTGGATGGCATGTGGGACAGAGTGGACAAGTCCGCTATACATACTGGCAAGCATGAGTACAAGGGCAGGTGGTGGACCTGGTGGGGGTTATTGCAAGTCGCTCGGACTAGGCTGCAGCTCCCACTGGTGTCCATGAAGGCTTAGTGTGTCGTGGGCAGGATCAGACTGGACTGCAACACCCATTGATTTGTGTAAAAGGCAGGGCTGGAACCAGATTAGTCTGGTTAGGCTGGTCAAAAGTGAAGACATGAAAAACGTACAAGAGAGAAAATATAATAATTCATGTTCTTGGTAACGATCTGATGTCCAGGATACATATAAAAACTTATAATGCAGTTATTGAACGACAGATGACCTAATTTAAAAATGGACATTATTTCTGCAATGATAAACTAATGCCAATCAAGGCATGAAAAAGTACTTAACATGATTAAATATCAGTGAAATGCAAATCAGAACCATAATATGAAGGATAAGCACTTAACCTCATGATTAGGACAGAGTCTGGGATGCCCACACCCCATATCAGAAAGCCTGAGTTTGTGTCCCAGCACCACTCCTCGTTCTACCTCCCCACTTAGGTTTTCACCCTGGGAGACAACAAGTGATGGCTCAAGTAACTGAGTTCCTGCCAGACCTGCTGGAAACCCGGTTTTAGCTCCTAACTTCGAGGCTCAACATTGCCAGACCCCTGCTGAAGACATTACTCTGAAGTCTTGACCACATTCTTGCTGAGTGGTGCTTTTCACTGTGTATCTACCAGAATTCACAGTAACTTGTCCAGTTATATACCATTTCAATCCTAACTACTCTTCCCCTACACCTAGTTTTCAAAGTTATAACCCAGTCCCACTTTCCTTAATTTTTAGCTGTACAAAATACTAGAGGGACCATAATATAAATTCCTTATGTGTGTACATTTCCAGGATCACTAGGAGGACACTTGATTGGGACATTGTGGGCATTCAGCAAATACGATTTAGACAAATACATTTTTGAAATAGCAATTTTTGTATATTTACTGCATCTCAATTTGTCAAGCTAAGGGATTCTACTGTATTTGTGATCAGAACTCAAGTTGCAGAAACACCTGGCAGTGTTCCTTTACTAAGTTATTTTTATCATTATTTTTAAAACAACTGTTATGATATTTTTCATAATTTCTTTCTTTGTCTTTTTAGGCTGTTAGACCGGGAAAGAATGTTACCAGCCACGTTGCTTTGCCTGTGAAAACCTCAAAGCCCATCAGCATTAAAGTACAACCCAGACCAGACAATATCACAAGATCTCAGAAGCCAAAGTTGGAGCCACCCAAACAACCGGGCAAAAGACCAATATCAGGATGTATTTCTTCCAACCCAACCTGTAAGCCTTCCAGCAAGAATCAGCAGCAACATGAAGCTAGACCATTTACTACAGGAAAGCTAACTAGAAAACCGGAGGGATCCCTTAATATACAGCAATTAGAAACTACAGAGCAACCAGTTACAGATCAAGGGCATGCTAAATGTGCAGACTCCACAGACAACACCCATGTTGAGCAGGAGTCTTCAGATAACTTTTTGAAGGAGAGGAACAAAGAGAACTTACCACAAACTTTACCAGAATCTCAGAGAAAGCCAGCTCCTGAGTTATGTATTGTAAGTAAGGCAAAAACTGGCTTGTATAATCAACCCAAGAGCAGTTATGCTCATAGAAAGGCCTTGAGCTCCAGTTCAGTGACTCGCACTGTTCTGAAAGACAGAGCTAACAAACAGTTTGGAGGGACACAAACCAAGATTATTCCAGTGAAGTCACAGCAGCTCCCCAGGGGAGATCTTGTAAGGCCAGGAGGAAAATTCCCAAGGACAATTCCCTCTCACTCTGTAGCAATCCAAGCATCCGGGAAGCCAGAGGTCAAGGATACCAAAGTTTACAGGAGTAACCCTGAAAGACCAACTAAAGCTAAGTTACAATCATGCTGTGTTACTGAACAGAAAGCAAAACCTATGAAACCCAGAACATACCCCAGTTTGGTTCAGGGAGGACTTAACAACAGACATCCAAACATCAAACAAGATCAGACATCCACACAATCTGGTATTAGACCGCAGACATCATGTATACTGCCAAAAACAAAAACCGTCAACCAGAAGCCTGGTCTGACCATTCGCAGCTTAAGTTCGATTGTTCCAAGCACCCCCAGCTTGAGAGCAAATAGAGCCAACAGCAACAGCGTTCAACAGAAAGCACAGACTTTGGACTCCAAGTTGAAAAGGACTCTTCCCCTCAATGCTTTCCTGAGCAAGACAGCTCCCAAACCTCCCACCGCGATCACAACCGCAAATAGGAACAGAGATGGAACTGGGGCCCAGACCAACCCCAATATTAAAATGAAGACGACAGCAGAGGATCGAAGGTACTTTTCTTTAAATCCAAAATTTTGCAGCTTAAGGTGATAATACAAATTGACCATTGAAAAAGACTTACTTGGTCAGGAAACAAGCCATAATGTCTCTTAAGTAATTGTTAACTGTGGCCTGACAAAAAGATTTGAAGCAAATTTAACAAATATTTTAAGACTTGGCAGAGCCAGGTATATATTTATATATCATAAATCATTCTCTTTTCCTTCATGTATATTTGAGATTATTTTTTTAAAGGAAAATGAAATAGAGAATGGTTGAATTTAGAGTTGTAAATGTAGCCTGGCCATTCAAGAAGTACCTGTAGGGACTGAGCAGCAAGAAGTTACAGTCATACTCTGTTACTGAAGCATGTCAAACCCAGGAACTACCCCAGTCTTGTTCAGGGAGAATTTAATAACAGACATCTAAGCATAAGTATCATGTGAGATCAGAACTGGGCCACTTAGAAGGAATCAGAGTAGTGAGTTCACATGGCTAGGAAGTGGGAGATGATAGTCCCTTGTCAAGCAGACATGTCAAGCCCAAAAAGTTGGGTTTTTTTTTAAGATTTATTTTTATTTATTGGAAAGGCGGATATACAGAGAGGAGAGACAGAGAGGAAGATCTTCCGTCTGATGATTCACTCCCCAAGTGAGCACAACGGCCGATGCTATGCCGATCCAAAGCCAGGAGCCTCTTCCGGGTCTCCCACGCGGGTGCAGGGTCCCAAAGCTTTGGGTCGTCCTCGACTGCTTTCCCGGGCCACAGGCAGGGAGCTGGAAGGGAAGCAGGCTGCCGGGGATAGAACCGGCGCCCATATGGGATCCCGGGTGTGCAAGGCGAGGACCTTAACCACTGCACCACCACGTCAGGCCCAAGTTTTTTTTTTTTTAAGAACTATTTATTTATATGAAAATCCACATTACAGAGACAAAGGGGGTGAAAGATTTCAAATATTGGTTCACTCCCCAGTTGGCCACAATGGCCAGGGCTGGGCCAAGCTGAACCCAGGATCCTCCTCCAAGTCCCTCACATGAATGGCAGGACCAAGCCTTCCTCCTCTGCTTTTCCCAGGCTGTTAGTAAAGAGCTGGATAGGAAGTGGGAGAGCCAGGACTCAAATCAGCATCCGAAGCAGTGGCTCAACCCACCATACCACAACACTAATCTCCAACCCAGAGGAAGAAGAAACAGGAAGTTTTTATCAGTCTGGGTGGGCCAAGGTGGTTTTTTTGGTTCTTTTTTTTGGGGGGGGGGTTGCCTTTTTTGTTTCTTATCTGAAAGTTAGAATTACAGAGAGAGAGGGAGAGGCAGATTGAGAGGGGTTCTCCATCCACTGGTTCACTCCCCAGCGCCAACTGGGGCTGAGCCATGCACAAGCCAGGAGCTTTCTTCCAGGTCTCCCATACAGGTTCAGGAACCCAAGCATTTAAGCCATCCTCTACTGCTTTCCCAAGTGCAGTAGCAGGGAACTAGTGAAGAAGTGGAACAACCAGCTCTTGAATTGGTTGGTACCCATTTGAGATGCCAGCATTGTAAGCAGCTGCTAAAGCAACTATGTCATAGTCTCGGTCCATGGGCCAAGTTTTGGAAAACGAGTTAAAGCAGAGAGGAACAACAGTAAGTGCAGATCTCAGAGAAATTGGGATCTCGGCTTGCCAGAGGTTAATAGTAACAAATAGCACAATGGTTCAGTGACTAAATCTTCACCTAGGATGCCCCAGGATCCTGTATGCACACCAATTAAAGTCCCAGCTGCTCCAGTTCCCTGCTTGTGGCCTGGGAAGGCAGTCGAGGATGGGCCAGAGCCTTGGACCCTACACCCACCTGGGAGACCCAGAAGAGGCTTCAGTTCAGCTTAGCTCCAGCCATTGGAGTCACTTGCGGAGTGAACCAGCAGATGGAAGATCTTCCTCTCTGTCTCTTCTTATCTCTGTAAATCTACCTTTCCAATAAATATTAAAAAGTTAAGAAAAAAAAAAAAAAAAAAAACGATGCCAGAAATGGAGTCAGTGGATTTTGATAAGGCAAAAAAAAAAAAAAAAAAAGATGGGTTAGAGCTAAGAGGTATAACAAAATCCTAACCACCACTGATGAGTGTTTTGCCTCACTGAAGGGACAAAAAAAACTTAATTCAGAATGATATAATCGAGAACATAGGTTCTGGTGACCTCTTTAGGTAGAAGGATTGGAAGAGACACTTTATTTTTTTTTTAATTAAATTTTTTATTGGAAAGTCAGATATACAGAGAGGAGGAGAGACAGAGAGGAAGATCTTCTGTCCGATGATTCACTCCCCAAGTGACCGCAACAGCTGACGCTATGCCGATCCGAAGCCAGGATCCAGGAACTTCTTCCGGGTCTCCCACGCGGGTGCAGGGTCCCAAGGCTTTGGGCCATCCTCAACTGCCTTCCCAGGCCACAAGCAGGGAGCTGGATGGGAAGTGGAGCTGCCAGGATTAGAACCGGTGCCCATATGGGATCCTGGCGCGTTCAAGGCAAGGACTTTGGCCGCTAGGCCATGCCACTTGGCCCAGAAGAGACACTTTAAATGGTAACATGTGAGCTAGGATGTGTAAGGTTGGTGACAATAAGAAGGAAGAAGCAAAGTGAACCTAAAGACCCCAAGCTGATGGAGAGAAGTCAGTCCCTGTCTCAGGACTGAGTCTGCATCAGACAGCAGAGGCTCGGTCAGTAAGACAGTGAGCTGCATGTTGAACTTGCTTGATTGCAAGGGACAGGGCCGTCTAATCCCCTAAGGGTTCCCTCAGAACGTGCAGTGTGCCCAGCATTAGGAGGTACAGGGTAAGCACACAGTGCCTACCATTATGGAGCTCAGTGTTGGGCTTTGAGGCTTCAGGAAGAAGTTGGGTTCATACCAGCAAAACTTCCTGCCCTGCTGATATCTGAGATCCTCTCACCATTTAAATAAACTTGAAAAAGAAAGGGAAAGGAACATCTGTTCTTATTAGGAGTGCTGAGGAGACAGACAGCAAGCCAGAAATGTGGAGGAAATGCATCTCAGATAGCTCACCTTTGGCATGAAGTGGATGGACAGTTTGAGGATGAGGCACTGGACCGCCTGCGCTTCTGCCTTCACATTGCTGGCCTTCCGGTGGAGGAGATAAAATTGACACACTGATTAAACCAGGTAGTGACTCCTCAGGGACTTGGGATTTGAGCAGAGGACTTGGGATACATGACCTGGAGACAGAAACAAACTTGGGTCCAGAAGCTGAAAGTCTGCCTGGAATCCTGGCAGGTGGTAAGTGAGGAGAGTGGTCACCACGTAGGCTGGACAAGGTCAGCAGGAGCCAAATTACACTGCAGCTTTCAGCCATGAAAGGCATTTTGAATCATATGGAAGTCCTTGACTGATTCTGTCTGGTTCCCAAGTTCGAGACACACTTCTGCACAGAGTGAACTTGATCCAAGCAGAAGCAGAGAATCAAGAGTGTAGAACATGAATAGTAGAGGAGGAACATAAAGTGAAACTAGAACTGTCAGAGATCAGCTACCTAAGAACCCTGCAATTACTGACCTAGCTTTGGAAAGAAATGGAATCCTGTGTGGTCAGGAGCAGGCTCCAAAGTTGAAGAAGTGTGTCCCTTTGAATACCGACACTACTGAGGGCAAAATGCAGATTTTGCTCAAGATGACAGAACGCTGTGGTGGGAGAAATGGAATGCTGATTTAGTAATTTTGAAGATGGAGGATTTTTCTTAGGGAAGCAAATGTTAAAGGTAGCATTTTAGAAAACTAAATTTAGGGAAGAATGCAGAGTCATCACCAGGTCAAGGTAGTTGAAGACTGAACTGCTGGCCACCTGCAGTCCTGGTAACCCAACATCTCCCTCTGCTGGCTGGGAGCCACCCAGGGCCGCCCTTACTTATTTATACATTTTTTGTTTATTCTGTCCTGCTAACTTTGAATGTAGCTGATGGCATTTAGTTGTACTCAGTCTGTGTTCATTATGTATTTTAGAAACTTGACCATGTTAAAAGAAAACAAAAAAACACTGACACCACCACCTTCTCCCCTTTTGTTGTATAACAGAAAACAACTGGAAGAATGGCAGAAGTCCAAGGGAAAGGTCTATAAGCGACCTCCTATGGAAATCAAAGCAAAAAGAAAAGTAATAGAGGAAATGAACATTTCTTTCTGGAAGAGCATTGAAAAAGAAGAGGAAGAAAAGAAAGCTCAACTGGAGCTGTCTAGTAAGATTAACAAAACTCTGACGGAATGCCTGCAGCTCATTGAAGAGGTGAGTGAGAGGAGTCGGCTCGCAGAGCTCGGGCTAGTCTTCAAGTTGTTGGACATGTTTCTTAGGGACAGTAGAGGGAACATAGCCTACACACCTAAGTGAGATTTGACCAATCTTTTTGATACAAACCAGTAATATTAATTCAGAAATAATGGCATGCATGGCTCCAGAATATAGCTCTTGTGTGCAGGTGATTATAGAAGTCTCGCATAATCCTCACTACTCTTACTTTGTCCACTTTATGAATGAAACAGCTCAGGTAGTCTGGCTCCAGAGGGATCCGAAAGGAACCTTGCCTTCTTGAGCTGTCAAGGTCCAAAGAGTAATAAACGCTTACTATCCATTTCTGAAACTTAAATCAAAAGGCAAGATCACATGTGAGATTGGAACATCTTAAATATTCTGGGTAGCTAGAAAGAGTTTCTAAATGTTGTCTTGGATTTTAAAGATAAGGGTAGAGTAGTTGGTAAGGATGCAATCCTTCCCCCTTTTTAAGATGTGTTTATTTGAAATCCAGAATTAACAGAGAGAAAGGAGGGTTTTCTAACTATTGATTCACTCCCCAAATGACCATCATAGCCAGGGCTGGGCCAGACCAGAGCCAGGCAGGAGCTTCGTCTGGGCTTCCATGTCCAAACCTTGTATTTCTAAGCCTTCTTGAGCTGATTGATTTAGAAATATCTCATAAGAATGCATAGAATTGAATTTCTGTGAACAACTTCTACAATGCACATTTAACCCATGTACATTTCTTAGTCAATTGCTCTGAATTCTGGAAGAATCCCACATTGATTTATTCTTCAGTAGTATCCCTGCCACTGTCCTGCCCTTCTCTTGGTTCCTTTATATAGACCCAATCTAGCTTTATAATAGCAGTATTCTCTCTTTATTGTTCTGAAGATACTGACTTTGGTACTCTTAAAATGTATTCTTCCAGGCCTGGTGCAATAACATAGTGGCTAAAGTCCTTGCCTTGCATAAGCTGGGATCCCATATAGGCACTGGTTCTAATCCCGGCAGCCCCACTTCCCATTCAGCTCCCTGCTTGTGGCCTGGGAAGGCAGTCAAGGACAGCCCAAAGCCTTGGGACCCTGCACCCGTGTGGGATACCCGGAAGAAGCTCCAGGGTCCTGGGTTCAGATTGGCTCAGCTCCGGCTATTGTGGCCACTTGGGGGAGTGAATCAACAGATGGAAGATCTTCTCTGTTTGTCCTCCTCTCTGTATATCTGACTTTCTAATAAAAATAAAATAAATCTTCTTTCCTGTAGTGCCCACTTTCTCACCCGTTGACAGTTCTCAGCGTCAGCTTAGCTTCGCCTTCCCCATCTCTAGAGGAGTGAGAGAGACTGCTGGCTGAGAGGCCAGTCCCTGGGTTTTGCACAAGGGAGCCCCTTCTTCCTGGTCCAGGCCACCACCCTGATCTGGGCTTAAGCCAATGACACTATTTCCATTTTATAAGGTGTTATCCCTCTTTCCTACATGCATCCACAGGAATCCCCGATCCGCACAAACACATCCATATCCTTCCCCTTCCTGCTGTTAGGGTTCACCTGGCAGTCCTATCGCCAGTGTTGAGGTATTGTGAATATGTAATGTCATTAACATAAAGATATAACAAATGTTGATTTTCTAGCTTTTTTTTTAATTTTAGCACCACATACGAAAATAACGCACATCCTATACCTTCAGCTGTGCTTTTCTCTTTGGTCTCTTGTACACGTAAAGCTCAGTGGCAAAGCTCCTTGAAAGGCACATTTTATTATGTGGACATTACGCTTCGGAAAAACAGATCTTTTGTGTGTTTTTTTTTTAATGTTCAAAAAATAGCGATCAGACTGATTTCTCCATGCGTGTTGAAAAACAGTAGGAGATGGAAAAGCAAGAATGAAATGATGACGTGTTTCACTGGGCATTGTTTCTCTTCAGGGAATGATGTCTGATGAAATACTCGATGTAATGTCTAGCATTCCTGAGGCTGAAAAATTTGCTAAATTCTGGATCTGCAAAGCTAAGCTGTTGGCAAGTAAAGGTCCTTTTGATGTGATTGGGTTATACGAAGAGGCCATTAAAAGTGGGGCAACAGTGAGTATCTGTTCTGAGTAAGTTACCTAGAGTTCTCTCTCCTGTGTGTGCTCTGTTGGCAATACGATGGTCATGTAATAGTAATTTCTAATTCAATTCCTAGAGTTTTACACAGAATATATCTTTTCTGAACATTTTAATTATTTATTTCCTAGAAAGCCACATTACATGTAAACCAGTATAATTAATTTGCCAAGCTGACTGTCTCAACACTAATTAGAGAAAAATATGATCATGGAAAGTAATAGCCTAGAAAATTATAGCGTCAATATTCAGTACTTAATAAGAACCCTACCTAAAAATCATAAATGTATACTAAAAAACATCAATATCACTAAGTCAGTCATTCGGAGCCACTGCATGAAATAATATTTAATTCTAAAATCTAAAGGGGGAAAATACTTTATGATTTTTTTTTTACACAGATCACGTTAAATATTTCTGCACTCTTTACTTCAGTGTCATTGTCCGGGTCATACTCCACACCCTCCGTGGCCTGTGTCTGTGCTCACCCTCAGGGTTACACACACACATTGTTTAAGTGGTCAAGTTGCTGAACAAGTTTCATTCCATAGAGTCTCTTCCTCCTCCTCTTCCATTCTCTAGTTCCTGGGGAATACTACTCGTTTCTGTAGTGACCTCTGTAGTGTCAGGAAAACATGCATATGTTGTTGTTGTTGCATTTTTCAGCTTTAAACACAGTTTGTAAACATCCAGCTAAAATAAGGCCTTAACCCGCTTTCACACATACCTGTACAGATCCCCAGCACATGTATAACCCTTCTTCTGTCATCCCTGTGGCCTTTGCAATGTTCACACCTGCATTAGGGTCACAATTCTAATCACAGTTTAGTCATCACATTGTTATAAATCTGTAAGAACTATGTGACTCCCTTGATCCATGTAATATATGTTATGATTACCTTGCCTTTCAAGTACAAGCTTCTACTTTTCCTGGAGCCTATATCAAGTTGTTTTTATTTCACCTTTGGTTAATTTCCTATCTATGACATAATTCCGAAATTCATGTCTAACTACATTTCTCAATACTTTAAAAACATCAGGTTTGCTGATGATTTCCCTTCCCCGGGACCTCCTAATTGGTTCAAAACGCCACACTGCCCTTTCCTCCTGCCTTCCCTGGTTCCCATCCTGAGATTCCTTCTCCCCGCCCCCTTCTTGTCCTCTGCTCAGCCTTCTGGTGCTGGGTAGATCCCTTCTTTCCTGGAGCCTCTATCAAATTTTATTCTTCCCACATTGTTTCTTCTCCAACACTTTGCTTCTCTCTCTTTATCTCTCTTGATCTCTTGATGTTTTGTTTTGTTCTCTAAAGACTTTACTCAGAAGCCAGCATTGTGATGTAGCAGTTAAAGCTGCTGCCTGCAATGCCAGCATCCCATAAAGGCATCAGTCGGCATACTGACTGCCCCACTTCCAGTCTAGCTCCCTGCTAATGGCCCGGGAGAGCAATAAAGCATAGTCCACGTACTTGGGCTCATGCAAGCCTTGAGGAAGATTAGGATAAAATTTTGGCTCCTGGATCCTGGCTCCTGGCTTCAGCTTGGTCCAGCACTGGTCACCATGGCCATCTGGAAAATAAATCAACAGATGGAAATATTCTTTTCTGTGTCTCTTCTCTCTTCCTCCCTCCCTCCCTTCTCTCTCTCTCTCTCTCTCTCTCTGTAACTCTTACAAAAATAAATGTTTTTTTCTTTTCTAAAAGTCTTTACTCAGGTGTGGGTGAAATGTGACAATCTATACTTATAAGAAGTAAGTTTGGAGAGGCCCATCAAGGCCCTGGACACGACATGTGAATGGGGCTCCACCGCAGAGATCTGGCTGAGTTGAACAGTTAGAGAACCTTCAATATCTGAGTCGCTAGGTCTTTCCTCTTAAACTAATCAAGGTTTCTGATGCAGCGTCGTCCCACCTCCTCCTGAAGGTGAGGCTGGGTGATGCCAGGGTCATGGAAAAGAGGGCTAGGAGTCTACCCACAGCATGGAAACTTCTCATTTAATCCTTCTCTCAATAGGCACCCCACCTACTGGAGAGTAAGATGTAAGTTTATGTTCAGTCCACTGTTTTTCACCGGAGTCTGAAAACATAAGCATGCTGCCTGACATTCTCCAGGGTCTAAGAGAAAATGTCCCTAGTTTCCCGACAACAGAGGGCTGTGCATGGCCACCAGGTTGCATGAAGTTCAGAGGTGCAGGTTGGATTTGGAGGTCCTATTTTTTTTAACAGATACTACAGAGTCCTCCTAGTTAGGGCCCCACAACACATCCTGGAGTCTTTTGGAGGACTTTGGGTCCAAATCAGGCTTTTCCTCAGGCAGCATTGTTAATTTAGGATGGAACACACTCAAGTTAGTAACTTCCTGTTGCATTCCAGCTTCCAGAATCTTACTGCAATTTCTACTCTCTTTTCCTCCTGGCTAGTGCCTCTTTTTAATTCCTTTATTATCATCTCAGGAGAGATGAGAAATAAATATGTTTTCAGTACATCGTGTTTAACGACAAGCCTAGAAAAATGTAAAACATATCTGAAGAATTATGTATTTATATATGAATATAATTCAGACCCCTTTTGCAATATGATTCCCAAGTCAGGGAGACAGACATCAAAATGCAATTTCTATGAAAAAGAGTAGTTCAGTTTATGATGTTCTACTTCATGGTCTAGTTTATTTACTTTGAAAAATGAAGGCTATTTTAGATCATTTTTATCATAAAATTAGTGATCTCTTTTTAAAGATTATTCTATCACCAACCAAAAGAAGAAGAAAAAAAAAAAAAAAAAAGACTGAGGCAAACTCCCCAAAATGGTAACAAAGATTGTATAAGCATTTATCATTTCCATCAGTGCTTTTAATATTTTTCATACGTTTTCTTCCAGCCTATACAAGACCTGCGAAAAGTCGTTCTTAATATTTTGCAAGACTCAAAAAGAACTACAGAAGGTATTGTTTCTTGTGTGTTTAAATCCAGTCCCTCTAGCTAAGCAGAAAAATCAAACAGGAACACATAGAGCAAGTAAGCAGATTTTAAATCCCTTGAAACATGTCTCACTTCTTGACTTTCATACTGCGCCCCTCTCAGCCTTCATCATCCCTGACCTGTGGCTGCCCAGTACAGCACAAAGCTCATCTCCATAGGAAGCGCCCAGGCCAGAATGTCCAGTTTCCCTCAAGTCTTAGGCAGAAGGAGACAGATGACTCTTAAGAGACAGAGCAAACCAGGACAAATACCTTGGCTTAAGATAGATGTTTCGTCAAGTAACTTAATATACCCAAGGACACTTTATAAAAGAAAGTGAATTATATTGTCTTAGAAGGTGACAAATGTTTTTGTTTAATAATAGATTTAACTGGGCCTGGCACAAACCTTAGTGGCTAAATACTCAACTTATATTTGCCAGGATCCCACATGGGCACAGGGTCATATCCCAGTTCCACTTCCCATCCAGCTCCCTGCTTGGAGTCTGGGAAAGCAGTAGAGGACAGCCCAAAGCCTTGGAACTCTGCACCCATGTAGGAGACCTGGAAGAACCTCCTGGCTCTTGGCTTCAAATCAGCTCATTTTTAGCCATTGAAGCCCCTTGAAGAGTGAACCAGCAGATGGAGGATCTTTCTCTGTCTCTCCTCCTCTCTGTAGATCTGACTTCACAATAATAATATATTTAACTGAGAACAATCAAGTCACATGGAAATATAGCTTAAATGACTCTCTACTTAAGGAATAAGTTCCTAGTAGGAAACCATCAGTGGTGAACTCTTGCAGGGAAACATACTTCAGTTCACATATCTGGCCATAATGTTGACAACATTCTTCAAAGACATGGAAAGAGAAAACAGGAACCCATGCCTTTGGCATTTGTTGGCCCACTGGGCCTCCCTTGGGGTCTTGTCCCTACGCCCAGTGTCTGCTTCTTGTCTACTTCTCTCCTTTTCGTTCTGGAAGTTGTGGTTGGTCTACCATGAAAACTGTGTTGATGCAACATATTTACCCACTAGTGAAGGGAATGGCCATGTGGTTATCATTGGTAAGAAGGCATCAGGCCGTCAAGGAAGTTAATTAATGAATCAAGAAAATTGATCTGCAGTCTGGTGTCAGAGTAGAAGGGAAGTGACTGGCCCCTAACAGCTCTCTTGAGAACAAATAAAAGATTGGGAAGGCGTTCAAAGTATTAAGGTAGGAAGGAGTCAGTTGCACATGGCGAGGAGGCCCAAGGCTGTCTACAGAGCTGGTTGATGTTACCAGGATCTGCTACAGACTTAGCAAAAAAGCAAGGCGTAAGTCGTCCCACTCCACTCCAGCCCTGCTTACTTAATGCGTGGACCCCATGAGGACCACAGGGGACCGTTGTGTGTTTACTTTCCTGTTTCACTGATGTTGAGCTTGAGTATTAAATTGTTCAATCTCACTTTCCTCCCTGACCTCACCCAGGAGTGACCTCTGACCCTTCAGGCACCGAAACTGACACAGCATCAGTAGAAGTGCTGGCCAACACCGTGGAATCAGGACAGGCTTGTCTTTCTCCTTCTCCCAAGGAGAGAGAGCAGCTTGCAGCAACACCCCACATCTCCATAGCCGAACAGGATAGTCATTCTGGGATCAAGTTACAGGTTGCCCCAATTCCCAGGTAAGCGGACTCTCAGCAGCTTGTGTGTTCACAGACCTTATTCTAGTCTAGTTCTCAGCAAATTCATTTGTTTCTGCTCCCACGAGGGCTCTGGCTTTCAGGCAGGAGCTGAGAGCAGAGGAGGTTGGGTCATTGAGTCCGTGTCCTTGTACACACAGCATCCCCCTCACAACTACCCTGTCGAGGCCTGCGCTGCAGCGAGAAGGGGGCTGTTAGCATCAGAGGAAGTGGGGCGCTGGAGTGGACTCACTCCTCTGCCCCTGGAATGGGTCCTCTCCCACTGCCTTTCACCCTGTCCAGCTCTCATGCCAGTCCCAGGACGGAGCTCCCTCTGGAGGGGTGAGAGAGAAGGGATGGCTGGCCCTGTCAGAGCAGGGAGGGCATTGAGTATGTCCCAGCCAGACTACTCTGGGGATCAACAGGCTTTTGCTTTCCTAACAAGTGCGAGTTTGAGGTGATGTCAGGAGCTGTGTCAGGGTGTTCATGCTGTCTTCTAAGCTGTTGGTGTGACGTCACTCTGTTGGTATCTTGGAGGGGGACTTGGAAGCTAGAGTGCCGGGACAACAAACGTGGCTGGTTGTCCTCCAGCCCCAGCCTGCTCCAGGCATGTCCCTTACCTGCTCCAGTCAGCTCCTGGTCAGACGAAAGCAGGCAGGTGGTCCCCAACTCACCTTAAAGCTGGGCCCTAGGATGTACCGAGATGGCTTTTTAGCAGGCATGACCTTATACGGTGAGTGGGTTTGTGACCCATGAATGGCCTGTGCATCCTGTCCCCCAGGCTGCTTTGTAATAGCATGCATTTACAAGCATGCCAGGAAGATACCCAGTGTGTTCTCGTTTTGTTTTGCGGTTTGGGCTGCCATCTTAAAAGATGCTTTCTGAGCGATTTATCATTGAAGCTAGAAAGAAGCTTAGAATATATTTGTTCATCCAAATTTGCTGTTAGACCCAATCCTTAACTTGTTACCTCTTTTGAAAGTTTATGGAATAAATAAATACCAACTGCCAGTTAGATAACTTCCAATAAAAGCCACATTTTAGGGCACATGATCACCATGCAGTACATTCTGGAAATCAGGGAAAAGCTAAATTAGGAGGAAAACTGCCCTTCAGGTAGCTCTGCACTGACCCGTCATGTTTTGTTATAGAATAAGGAACAGTAGCAGCTCCCTAAATGCTAAGGTCTTGAACTCCTCTCTCTGTCTCTCAGGGTGAGTGGAATGGTGGAAGTACAAAATATGAAGCTCATCACCCCCGTGCGACGCTCAGCCAGGATCGAGCGAGCAGTGTCCCGCTACCCGGAGATGCTGCAGGACCACGACTTGGTGGTGGCGTCTCTTGACGAGCTCTTGGAAGTGGAAGAAACCGAGTACTTTGTATTCCGTAAAAATGAGGCCTTGCCTGTAACATTAGGGTTTCCAGTTCTTGAATCGTAATTCCTGCATGAGTCAAGAAAAAGTCCTCATCCAGGTGCCCTGGAAAAGAATGTGTCCCGGAGAGGCACAGTGGATGCAGCGACAGACCCTGGGGACGTTGGAAGTCACTCACTAGGCTGCTTCGTAAATCCTACGTCCCTACAGCGACGCTTGGGTTTGTGAGTTTAAGTCTAGTTTGCCACAGATTTACAAGTTCAAACTATTGCCCTGCAAATGTGGTTAAAAATATGCCCATTCCTGTGCCACTTTAATTGCCAGCTAGTTGACATTTCATGCAGAAAGCTGGTGCCACAGCACAGTGCACTGTCCGAGCATCCACCTTCCTGGGAGAAGGCCCTTAACGCTTGGGAGAGCTGAGCACCAAGTAGCCTGCAGGTGCATGAGCAAGGCAGCAGCCTGGCAGGGCCTCACTGTGCAGATACAGATGCTCCTGCGCACACAGGACAATCACAGGGATCCTGACTCCCGTCACAATGTCCCTTAGACAAAGGCTAGTCCCTGTCCCTCCCTTCCATGACTCAAATCTGGCACAGTCCTAAGTTGGGGTGGTCCCCCTGGTTTTATATCCAAATCTGATTTTGCACGCATTCTTCAGGTCAAAATAGAAGGCAGGAGAGAGCAGTGGGGAAGGGCCTCAGCTTCACCTCCATGCTTTGCCACGGGACAGCGGCCCTGAGGGCAGTGTGAGCCTCCAGAGACTGCTGGAGGGCACTTTCTCTTCCTAGCAAACGCCCTGGGAAAGGTCCAACCCGAGTCATTATGTAAATAGAAAAACATCAGCAGCACATTTAAAATTTTAGCCTTCTTAATATTTAACTATTTGTCTAAAACTAGGCCATTAAATTTATGTTTTGTTCCTACATACTCATTTGTCTTATTTATTATGAAAAGAGGTGATGACGGTCTGGCAAGAGAATCAGAGCTTCCTGTGAGGAAAGCTCAGTGGGCTGTGTGGGGAGGCGCCCCTGGGGACAGTCACCACCCTGGGGAACTGCCCTTGCTCAAGGGGCTGACCAGCCTCATCTAGGAAGACTTGTGAGAGCAGAGCAATAGCCTGTGACCATGGTGCCACCAGACCAAGCAGCCTGTCACCACAACGGAAAGGCAGGAGCCCCGAGGTAGACTTGCTTCACCTGAGAATTCCAGCAGAGTGGTACGTGATCCCAGGACCCAAACATGGGACTTGGAGCAATCGGATGTGCCAAGTCACCCGGCTGATCCGGAACAAGTCCCTCCGCATCAGCAACATTCTGGCTAAGACCTCACATCCACTGACCGAGGCCTTGATCCTGCACTGCTGTCTTTGGCTTCTGCCGTGTTCCTTTTCGTTACCTTCTAGGATGGTTCGTGCTCCCCATCCAAGGCCTAGGAAGCTGCTACATCTTTTTATTTTAAAGATGTATTTATTATTGACAGGCAGATTTACAAAGAGAAGGAGGGACAAAAAGATCTTCCGCCTTCTGGTTCAGTCCCCACATGATCATAATGGCCGGAACTGAGCCAACATGAAACTAGGAGCCTCCCACATGGGTGCAGCGTCCCAAGGCTTTGGGCCATCCTCCATTGCTTTCCTGGGCCAACTGCAAGGAACTGGATGGGAATCAGCACTGTCTGAATACAAACTGGCACCCATATGAGATCCTGGTGCGTGCAAGGCAAGGACTTTAGGTACTAGGCTACCGTGCTGGGACCGTACTGCCTCTTTTAATGAGTATCCCAGCTTGCTCAGGAACCCTTCCTTCCTGCTTTTTTTAAGATCCATAATTTTGGGCCTGGCATGATAGTCTAGTGGCTAAATCTTTGTCTTGCATGCCCTGGGATCCCATATGGGCACCAGCTGCTCTACCTCCCCAAGTGGTGCAGAGGATAGTCCTCTGCCCAGGCCCACCAGAGTCCAGTATTTCCCTGGCTAGGGGCATTGATGGGCGGGAGGAGTTGGATCTCAGAACCAGAGATCCATTTCCAGGTTTCTGCTACAGACCTATTACAGTTGCTAAAAAGATATGGTAGAAATCTGGGACCACAATTTTATAACCTGTGTGGGACACAATATGTCAGGGTCTAAAATAAATACCATATAGACCTGAGAGAGAGCTGCATTTGACATGGACTTGATCCCCTGGCTCACGCTATGCCTGGAGTCAGCCTAGCCCTGTTAGTGACCAGAAAATCCCCTTCTTCTGAAGCCAGTTTCACTTAAAAGTAAAACCACACACACCCACAACTTAGGACAGACAGTGCTCTGCCCCAGCCCTCTATCAGCAGTCTCACTGTGACTGAGCTGGGCAAGACCTCAGGGCAGTTAGACTGAACGCAGGGCTGCGGTTCCCAACCAGCGGCTGTCTGGCTGCAAGCCGTAGCTTTTAATGCTTCTGTCTGTTTTGAGTACAGGAGTGAGGATGCTGAGGACAGTGATGAGAGCAGAGCGAGTCTGGGAGAGATTCTTGGACCGGTTCCCAGCAATCTTTCCAGGACAGGAATCTCTGATCCCTTTTCACCACAGTCCACCACCCCAGGGATGGCGCATTTCTTCATTTCCTGCCTGCCGCAGACTTGAGGCAAAGCCTGTGCATCCATGTGGCCACTAGGACTGCTCCCAGGTGGAAACGCTGCTCTGTCACACGAGCAATCCAACTGAAAGCAGCGTGCTGCCAGGCACCCCTGGGGTGCAGCCCCAGCTATAGGAAAGATGTCAAAGGAAAGATGCCTTGTATAAGGTGCAGCTCAGAAGTTGGACGGACTACGTCTGCCCAGGATGGAGGGTCATGTGGCCCCACCCTTCTTCAAAGCTGGGAAAGAGATGGGTCTGTGGGCTAGGGGCAAAAAGGTACCTTTGCTTCAGGTACAGGGAAAACCTGTAGCCCACATCCCATCCCCCCCAATCATTCCCTTCCTCAGACCCCAAACCTACCCCAATCCTTTGCTGCATTCTTTCTATCTTGAGTGGGAATTCCACAGAGAAGACACAAAAAGATCTTCCATCCACTGGTTCACTCCCCAAATGAGCACAATGGCTGGAACTCACCAATCCAAAGCCAGGAGCTTCTTCCGGTCTGCCACATGGATGCAGGGTCCCAAGGCTTTGGGCTGTCCTCTAGTGCTTTCCCAGACCACAAGCAGGGAGCTGGATGGGAAGCAGAGTATCCAGGACATGAACTGGTGCCCATATGGGATTCCAGCATTTGGAGGTAGAGGATTGAACAACTGAGCCACTGCACTGAGCCCTGAAGGGTGACTTCTGTGACAGGGACTACTCTATCACATTCCAGGATCTTTCCAGAAAAGCAAGGACCCTTGAGTCTGAGCAGTTAAAGAGAAGTCTAGCAGTTCTCTAGCCCTTAAAGAAGACCCTGGTGGGCCCGGCGCGGAGGCCTAGCGGCTAAGGTCCTCACCTTGAATGCGCCAGGATCCCGTATGCATACCGGTTCTAATCCCAGCAGCCCCGCTTCCCATCCGGCTCCCTGCTTGTGGCCTGGGAAGGCAGTCAAGGACGGCCCAAAGCCTTGGGATCCTGCACCAAAGTGGGAGACCTGGAGGAAGTTCCTGGCTCCTGGCTTTGGATCAGCACAGCACCAGCCATTGCAGTCACTTGGGGAGTGAATCATCGGATGGAAGATCTTCCTCTCTGTTTCTCCTCCTCTCTGTATATCTGACTTTGCAATAAAAATAAAATAAAATCTTTAAAAAAAAAAAAAAGAACCTGGTGTTTAAAGACATGAGGCCAGGGATCCCGATTTTTCTGTGTGGGGAACCAACCGCTGCAGACTCAGCCCAGATGTCACTCAGGGAAGACAGGCCCCGGCAGCTTCTGAAATGCACAGCAGTATAAAGCAGTACGTGAACCCTGAGCATGTGACCTGCTCCCCTTACACAGCCCTACGGAGTCACACTGCTGAGCCACACACACACACACACACACACACACACACACACACACACACACGATGAAACAGGTGAACTGTGACGTCAGACTTCCCCCCCCCCCACAGATCTGCTTTGTCATTCTAAACAGGCAGGTTCATTCTAAGCTTCCATGTAATGCCAACAATACCACCAGCTGACAAAGAAGTGAGCCATGGGAGAGAATTAAAATCAGGGGCACCGGAAGGAGAGGCTGCTGAGAAGCTCGTCTTTGTATGTCATGATGCACTCGTATCTAATTCAAAGGCCTTTTGCTACCTCACTCAATCCGTAGTGACTTGGACTGCAAGAACAGTTACTGGAGCAGTCTCTAACCAATTCTATTTTATTGGTATTACTAAGTGACAAAATCAAGGGCATTAGAAACCCTGAGTTATATAAGGTGATGTTGAGAAATAAAATCAGGCATTTTAAGGCAGCTTAAGAGAACTGAGTCAAGTAGTTCCCATTGACTATACACACACTTCCGGCAGCTGCAAGGCCACGGGGATGACTTCCAGGCCCTCCTCTGCCAGGAATCCATGACACCAAGGAGATGAGGGCAGCGGTTGCGTGCTTCTTCCATACTGTTCCCGAATCTCAAGTAAGAAGGTGACCTGTGATGACAGGTGCCGGTCTACGCCCAGGATGTGGTCAGCCGCAGTGCGACCCGCATTGGTCCTCGCTCTCTTTACCTTCAACCTTATGAAAAAACAAAGACAATGGTCACGGAAACCTTCTTCCCAAGATGGGACAGAAAATTTGCCACCGATACTCCCAGATGAGCCGGGCCAGTGATGGGAGCAAGGAAGGGGTCAAACCTTCCTGGAGAGTCCCCAGGTACCAGGTTTGGGTGTGACCGGCTCACAAGTGTGGAAACTACCGCAAGTCCCTGATTAAAGAAGATGAACGTCTAAATTCTGAGCTCCGCTAGGCAAGTAAGCAGCTCACGCTGTCAGGTGGACGGGTCTCAGTAAGAAACAGTCTGAAAGATGGCATCATGCCTTCTCATGCCACTCGACTTAACAGAACCTAGGAGAGGGCTGTCTTCAAAAGCAAGCCAGAGTGGACAGGAATCTCCCTGCAGGGTCAGGATGCCAAGCCACGCTGGGAGCCAAGGCTGCCCATAAAACATGCCCAGAAGCAGAGTGACAGCACAGCACTTGCCAGGATCCAAAGTGAGCGCCTATACCTATTGGTGTTTATAGAAGCTTTCGGTAGGGGGAGCCCTTGGCTCAGCCTGGCTCAGGGGAGCGAGTGCCCGTGGGGTGGACCAGATGGAGTTCCTGGCTCCTGGCTTTGGCCTGTCCAGCTTTGGTTGTTGTGGTCATTTATGAACCAGCAAATAGAGTCTCTCTCTCTCTCTCTCTCTCTCTCTCTCTCTCTCTCTTTCCCTTTTCTCCTTTTCCTTCCCTCTCTATAATGCTTTCATAAAAATAAATCTTCAGAAAGGAAAGGAGTTAGCAGGCAGCAGTGCCTGAAAAAGCGCAGGACAGCCAAGCCCGAATTTACAAATAATTTCCTCCTTTACACACTCAATTAAAATTCGTAACTATTGTCTGCGTAATTTTAAATATCCATCTAATGCCCTAACTATAACAAAGGAGAAAGAAAAACAATGTATCACATGTGTTTCTACATATAAAAGACACTTGCCCCTAATTAACCTTGTAAAGAATGTCAAAATAAAATTTTATTTAAAAAATAAATAAATAAATAAAAGACACTTGAAGACCAAAATGCCTCCACAGCACCGCCCAGCGGTCATGGCCTTCCCAGTGCAACCCGGCTTCAGCCCAAGCCGCCCATGCCAGCCCATGCCAGCCCATGCCAGCCCATGCCAGCCCATGCCAGCCCCAAGCCGCCCCAGCTCCAAGCCCACAGCCACGCGGCTCCTTGGTGAGGAGCAGAGCCTGGCTCCCTCCCAGCTACTCACCCTCCGGCTGCCAGAGACGGGGCAGGAGGTAGGGTCCAGACCAGCCCGTTCTTGTTCCACAGCTAATTCATGCGGCATCTGCAGGACAAACTCAGATGCAAAGGGAGCAGCCCTCTGGTGGAAAGGCCTTGCAGGGGCATCAGCTGGGCACGGACTATCCCCATCCACAGCCGCCAGGTTCTTGTCCAGTGAGGGTGCAGAGCCTGGGGGCGGGTCGCCAAGGGAGGGAAGGTTCTGCCAGCTGCACTTCCCTGGCTCAGAAATGGGTGGTGGTGCCAACAGGGCACCAGCCAAGTATATACCTGGAACCTGGCAGCCCTAGGGTCCCATCCCAGCTGTGTAGTCTACTAGTAATGTGACCACAGGAAGTTCAATTTTTCTGCCTTTCCATTCTACCCAAGGGCAAGCAAGGAGAAAAACTCTTCATTGCTGGGGTCTGGTACACATCAGGCAGCACCCAGCCCAGCATGAAAAATGACAGACACTCAATAAGCAGCTTGTCTCTGCTCGATCCTCCAGGTGGAGGGAAGGACAGGGGCATCTCTGTGGGACTGTTCCCGTGCGTGTTTTCCAGGTGGGAGACTGGGTCTGGTGACCTTGCAAAGTCCTAACAGGGATGAGGTTCCGACAGCTCCTTCTCCAGATTTGTGCAGGGACCCACCAGCTCCGGGACGGCACGAAACAGCGAGCTGAGCGGGTAGTGCAGGAAGTTGAGGCAGGTGGCGGTGTAGAGGTCGGCGTAGCGCATCAGCTGATTGGAGAAGAGCGTCTGGCGGAAGCCGCAGCGGAACAGGCTGCCCGTGGTGCGGTAGCACAAGTCCAGCTCCCGGGTGAGCCTCTGGCCAGGAGGACGGTGTGATGCATTGAGATCCCAGCCCACTTCCGCCCCGTCAGCTAAGATGTGGGAGGACACTGCACTTGTGTCCACCTGTGGGACTGAAACCCACAGGCCACGCACCTGCAGGACTCACCACGCACCTAACTTGCCCTTGCCTATCCCACGACTAGGCTTTTTGTTTGTAGCAAGGAGGATGGACCTGGTCATCGGTCCCAGGATAGCCAAGGGCATGTTATTGCCACCTCTCTGAGCCTCACCTGCCTCATTGGCAAAGTGTGACAATCCCGGCCCAGCCAGGCTCATGAGGCTGGGAGGTGAGCTCCATGTGCCTTATGCAGTAGAACCTGCAACAGCCTTCCCAAAGCTGCATTGGACCCAGCTGGGTAGGGATATGCTGCATCGTGGCATGATGCCCCCCAGCCCAGCAGGCCTGCAGGAATCTCCCCGCCTGGGAGTGTGGCTCCTGGTGCCACAAGGAAATGTTTGCCTTTCTCCCCCACCCCCAGAATCCTCGGTCACATTTTCTCTGGACCCTTCTCTGGTTGGCCCCAGATGTCACTCATAGCTGGCCAGCTGGTCATGTGGAGGCACACCCCAGCTGGCATGCTCTTCAAAGGGGGTTAGGACAGAGGGCAGCAGGCAAACCCCAGAAATCAACAAATCGCCTCCACTGGCCCTTGATCGAGGACGCTGCCGCTATTTGGCGGATGCGCCAGCAGAGGGCGCTGTCTGATAAGGCCAGGGGCAGCTGGGGCACATCAGCCAGGGACAGGACACAGCCCATGCAAGCTGCAAACCAGGGCGCTTCCCTTCCTCCCACACAGGGCTGACCCCTCCCACCCCTGCTCTTACCCGAATCTCCTTCTTAGTGGAGTTGATGACTTGCAGGCCAGCACTGCTTCCATCCATGTGCCTGAAGCAAAAATGGCAGGTGAGCCAGGAGCAGACCCCTGGAGAGTCGGCGAGGGGTAGACACAAGGGGCCCCTCGTGGGGAGTGCTAGCCCGTGGGTGGATTAGGAGGAGGAACAGGGGTCAGTGAGTGGAAGTCCCTGGGAAGCCACTGAGGTCCCCAAAGTCCACTTAACTAGTAACACCCAACCCAGAAACACACCTTGGTTTCCTAACCCCTTGGGCCAAGCTGTGCTGACCCCAACTCCCACCCAGGTGGACCAGGTGCTCACTGGTATAGGTCTGCCAAGTGTGTGTCCAGCCTCTTCAGCTCCTCCTCTCGCTCTACAACCCAACAAGGAACAGAATCCCTCACTGGCCCTGGCTGGCCTGGGGCTGTGGGGTGGGGAGGGGTAGAGGGTGGGGGGTCTACACTAACCGAGCTGAGGACATGAGCTCACCCCAAGTCAGGTGAGACCCCAGCCAGAAGCAGAAGGGGTCAGCATAGAACCCGTGGACAGGGGAGGACGGCCTCAGGCAGCCAGGAGACCTTCCCGAAGTCACAGGGCAATGACTCACACCGGCCCCAGAGAAGAAGCCCCAGGCTGCTCTAGTTAACAACAGCCACAACCTCAGGATAAAACTGCATGCCATTCCAGCAAGAGAAAACCATGTACCTTCCACTTCCTGTGAGTCCTTGGAGCAGGTAGGGAGGGAGGGGAAGGGTGAGGAAGGAAGCCCCAGCCCAGGAAACAAGGGGGAACCTGGAGCCCCTACCTGAGGGTCCGAGTCCAGCTGTGTGACTTTAGGCAAGCTACTTAACCTCTCTGGGTATCTGCTTCCTGCGCTCCCGCACAGACCATGGTGGATGGAGTTCTGCTCATGACTAATCCCTGCCCCTCCCCCGCAGAAGAAGGAGGCAGACGGCAGTGGGGTGGTCCCTGCAGTGGCAGCCACCCACCCTAGCCCCCCAGTGGCTCACCCTTCTCTCGGGCCCAGATGCCCAGCTCCCGGGAGAGCTCGGGAACCACCAGGCAAGTGCGCCAGCCCTGCCGCTTCTTGGACTTCACGATGTCCCCGAAGATGTGGTCTCCCACGTACAGGATGTCCTTCCCTCGCACGCCGAGCAGCTCACACACCATGTCCGAGGAACCTGCCCACCACAGGTGCTCGCTCAAGCTGCCTGTCCATAGCTCAGCAGGGGAGGTCCATACCCTGGGCTCCGAGAAGCAGGACACACGGCCGAGCAAGCAGCTACCTCCGGAGTAGACGGCGCAGTGCTGGTGTGGCCCGGTGTAAGTGCCCACGCGGAGCTTTCCTGAGTCCTGGGTTGGAGGGGAGGAAGGGAAGAGGTTGGGTACCCTAGCCAGAACAGCAGCTGTACCCCAGGCCAGAGAAGGCTTGGAGTGGCTAAGGAGGGAGCAGACAGCGGGGCCCTGAAGGAGGCCTCTGGCTCCCTGCTTCCAGAGGCAGAAGGAGCAGGTTGCCTCTCTCCACCAAGCTGTGATCCTCCCCATCTTCCCTTCATCAAGGTGGGCGGGGCCTCAGCCCCTGCCTTACCGTGTTGACCTGTCTGAGCACCGTCCCCTCCGCAAAGAATCGAGGCTTCTGTGTGTCCACCACCACCAGGTCGAAGTAAGACCTCCAGGGCCTGGCCGATGCCTCAGCCTGTGGCGGGGGCGAGCATGGAGGGGACACACAGCATGCACGTGGTGGGGAGAAGCTGGCCTAGCGCAGCCCCACCCCACAGAGACCAGCAGCCTCCTGGCCACATGGAGCTGGGATGTGCCCAGGAGAGCTGGCAGAAGTGGCTGATGGGCATTGCAGGTGCCTCAGCATCCCTCATGGGGCAGACACCCAGGAACGTGGGACACACACACACACCCCAGTACCCAGGGCCTGTGATGCCTGCATCTCACTCCAGTCCCCGCCCCATCAGCCCTCCCCAAACAGCCAATCACCTCTTCCCAGCCTTGTAGGAGAGGACATGCACCCCCACCCCAAAAGGGCACCTTCATGGCCTGACTGAGGGCTCTAGAGAGAAGCCAGCCAGACCCCAGCAGGTAAAGGAACAACTCCCAAGTTTGGCTTCTCCTCCATGGGAGGGCTGGGCCTGGGAGGGACCTCCAGCCTTGCAGCTTGACCAGCCCTGTACTTGATGGCCCAACACAACCCAGCATAAGTCACTCACCCCACCACCGCTGAACAGGTAGGTCATGATGGCCTGAAAGGACAGGGCAGGGTCAGGGTGGGACCCGGGAGCCACAGCCCGCCTCTGCCCTCACCCCCATACACCCAGGGCACACAGGAGGCGGGCTGCAGGAGCAGTTTGGTGAAACAGAACCCATGTGCATGCTTGCAACTCACACAACGCACCCTCACATACTCGTGTGCATACATGCACGCTCACACACACGCACACTCACATCAGTGTAGTTGTAGCCGCTGTTGGTGGCCAGGAACACTTTTCCCACCTCCTTCATCTTGCCCAGCAGGATGGGAATCCGATCCTGGGGCAGATACTACAGTGACCCCAGGGCTAGGGTCTCCCAGAGTGGCAGACACCTCCTTCTCCCCCTCTTCTTAGGTCTCCTGCCTCCTGGGAGCCTAGCTCCAGGCCAGGCAGGAAGGCCCCAAATGACGCCCACCCTCAGGGTGCAAGTTTGTGTCTAAACCTCAAGGAAGATGGCAGGGAAGGGAAGGAGAGGCAGCCATGAGGGACAGGGGCAGGGCTTGGTCATGGCCTTGGTCTGTGGCCACTCACGTCCTTCTCCACATATTTCTCCAGATCCTCCAGGGTCTTCTCCTTGAGACAGCCCTGCAGGAGGGAGCAGAGAGCAGGGTGTGTATGCGCGCATCTCCCGTGGACCTGCCCATGAGCCCACATCCAAGATGGCGGGAATAGTGCTGCCAGAGGGGAGAGCGGAGAGGACCCGAGGGGACTGGAGGCCTGGAGATTGCCCCCAGAGAGCCACATGCAGACAGATCCAGGGTCCTGGGGCCCTGGGCAGCTCACCGACTGGTGGACATTATTCATGGCATCAGTCACGTCCTGGAAGAGGCTCCGGAAGGACATGAAGAGGTTCCCATGCTGGTAGCCAGTGTCACAGCTGAAGAGACACAAGCCACGCAGGTTCCACCTGCCTCCAGCCATGCCAGGACCTGCACCAGCTAAACCCTGAGCCACCCCCAGGAGGAGTACCAGCACCCTGTGCCCAGGACCTCCCCCTCAGAGACAGGACCATTCACTACCAGGAAGGTGGCAGGGGCTCCTGGTGGTCCCCAGCAGGGCGGGGAAGGCCATGGGGACGCACTTGACATAACGGGAGCAGCTGGAGAAGAAGTCCACCAGGCAGGCGTAGAGGTATGTTTCTGGGGCAGAGACCCGAGTCAGGGGCAGCCCCCTCCTCTGAGGTCCAGGCCCCCTCCCCGCCCCATGCGGGCCCTCACCGGGCAGGTTGAAGAGCGTGTTGAGGATGTGGAACCGCTGAATGTCGTCCCTCTGGATGAACTTGCTGGGATAGAAGCTCCAGACCTCGGCCCTGGGCACGGGTGGGGTCACTGCAGCCAATGCTCATCCCCAAATCCCCTTATTCCCGACTGCACCCACCCCTCCGTCCTCCTCCATCAGACTGCCTCCCTCCATCCCCTCCTGCCTTTGGCCTCCCCAGGAAGCCCAGTACCCCTCTTCCGTTCCCGCTCTTCCCGTCCTCCCCTAGCCAGCCCTACTCAGAGAGGAAGGTGAGGCCATGCAAGCCCAGCAACACGTTCCCGTAGGCGTCCACCTTCAGCAGGTTCCCGTAGAGTGCGTCAAACACCAGGCCCCTGGGAAGAGAGAACGCGCAGCGGCTGGAGGGGACAGTGCCAAGCGGACTACGACAGCAGCCGCCTTGCTGGACGGCCCGTACCTGGACAGGCAGGACATCCCGTACCTGGTGGCAAAGGCGGGGTCGTAGGTGTAGCGCAGGATCTCGTGCGGGTACCCAACACACACCAGCCGCTCCAGCAGCAGCTCGAAGGCCAGCGTCTCGTAAGCTGGGGACTTGTAGGCTGCAGGCCCCACGGGCCAGTTGGTGCCTGGCTGCTTGGCACCCCCTGCTTCTCCCCACTCCCTTACGCTGCGCCCACCCACCCAGCCCCAGCCAGAGCCCACTGTGCGTTCCAGCCCCCTCTACCAGCCAGCGTGTAATCCATGTCAAAGCCGAAGCATCGGATCTTGCCCAGGGCCAGACTTCGGTTGACAAAAATCCTGGGCGAGAGGAGGACGTTTTGGGCTTCAGTTTACCCTGAAACCTAAACTCCAAAGAAGGATGGGGAGGGGAGGGAGTGGGCTGGAGCAGCCACAGCTTCCCCTGGATTCCAGCATGTCTGAACACAGGCGTGTGTGTCCAAGCATGCTGTGTGTGTGTATGAGAGAGAGAACGCGCCTTGCGAAGAACCTATAGCTCATGGGTTTGGGCCATGGGCATTGGTTCTTGTGGACAAGACATCTATCATTGTGGGAGGTTGTTCAGGTTCAATGACGCATCTGAAGTGATGACACACCTGCTGTTAGGGGATGTGGGTGCCCGTCCCTGGATCTTGCTGTCCCCATATCTCTGTATTTTATAGGAGTCCCCATGCACTGTGGTGTGCTGTGGGCAGCAAGCAGCCCAAAGCCCCGCCCCCACGCCCCAGTGCCCCTCTCACCGCTGGTCCCAGTCCTGCAGGAGGCCTTGGGAGGTCATCAGGCCCTCAGGGTCCCCACTAGCTTCCCACGGCTTTCCCCCTTCCATGCTGGCTGTCACCACTGAAGTGACCAAGAGGCACTGTCCCCTCCTGGCCACCTGTGCCTTATCAGTGGCGTCCAGCCACCCTGGGCCTCTGCAGCTTTGGACCCTACTGGCCCAGCTGCCCCACCCTGTGCTCCCACCGCCTCCACCAGGACAGTGTCTGCTATCTTCAACAGAGAACATCCCTGGGGCCTGGGAAGATGCCTTCATCTGCTTGTCCAGCTCCACCTCCATGTCTAGGACTTCTGTCTGAATCCAGAGGCCTCGGCAAGTCTGGGAAAGCAGCACAGAGCCCAGAATGGGGCTAACAGGTGTATCCCAGTGGCTTCGAAATTGAAAGTCCCTGGTAAAGAAAGGGAGAGCTCAGCACTTTATCCGTAACCCTAACAAACCCAGTTTTCAACTTTCCCAGCTCCAAGGGCAGGCAATGTAGCACAGCTGCTTCAGTCACCACCTGCATCCCCTGTTGGAGCCACTAGTTCAAGTCCTGCCTCCTCAGCTTCTGATGGCCCAAGAGAGGCCCTGCTGCCCACATGGGAGACCGGGATGGAATTCCTGGCGCCAGCTCTAGTCTGCCCAGCTTTAGCTGTCACAGATACTTGGGGGCATGAACGCCACACACACACACACACACACACACACACACACACACACACACACACTCCTTGATAATGCCCTGGGAAAAGTGGCAGAAGATGAGCTCCTGGCGCAGGCTCCAGCTGGTCGAGCCTAGCCCAGCCCTGGCCACTGCAGCCATCTGGGAAGTGAATCAGCAGATGTCTCTTTCTGTAGCTCTTAGTTGCAAATAAATAAATAAATCTTTCCCCCAAAAAGGAAAAAAAAAAAAAACAGAAACAGGGTGATTGGGTACATTCAGTCAGGAGTGAAAATAGCCTGTGACGGCCCACGCCACTGTTTTCGTAAGAAGACATGTGACTTCCATGCACAGCGGTGACCAGGGTCACCCAGAAAGACACAATGAGGTGGCATTTCCTCTCTTTCAAAGGAAACTTGCTCTACCCTCCATTTGAGAATATCTTCTTTCTGAAATAGCCAAATCAAATAAGGTTAGGCACTTCCAAACCCCTGAAAGTTACCTGGACAAGAAAGCAGGCGCCTTCCACATCTCCTTCTTTGACGATACTGGAAAAGCAACTGCTAGAGGGGTGAGGCAAGGGTGTGCAGAGGCTGCGGGAGGTTTGCTCTTCCTTGAGTGGAATGAGAGAGGAAGAATGGTGGGTGGATGGATGGTAGGTGGAGGGATGGACAGTTGGTTAGACACAGCAGCCTTAAGCAGCACGGTGAAGTCGAGCTTCAGGAATCAGGCCTGTTTCTGCAAACCCTTTCAGCTGTGGTTTTATGCCACCTGCTCATTTCACAGTTCCTCTTTAAATGCCTTTTCCCAGTCCCACCCTTGAGGTCAGGACGAAGGTGGAAAGAGGAAAATCTGGCTGCAGGAAGTTTCAGGTAAGTAGCTCAACGCTACCACAGGAGTCACCTGGGAAAGCCCACAAAAATGTAGCCTGCTTTCCCTGCAGCTGAGCTTAGGGTCTACCTTGAACTCCCCTCGCACCTGTGGGCAGCCCAGCCCTTCATGGAGATTGCAGAATAACCCACCACTTCCTTGGTGTCTCAGGTCACCTCTCCTGGGGCAGACTGAGATATGGGTGGTTGGTGAGAGCATCCCTGAATGGGTTCTGGTGTGACCTGCACTGGCATGGCTCCAGTGGATGGCATCTCCTCACACTGCTGTCCTCTGAGGTGGCCACATCAAGTGCCATGGTCTCGGCTGCCATCCCAGGGCACTGCAGTGCATCCAGACCACAGAGTTCTCACTCATTGCAGCTACTATGAGAGAGGATGAGGAGCTGTCACACGGTCCTCTGTGGGTTGGGGACACACTTGTGGGCTCAATGCAATTGGGCCCCCATTGGGAAGAAGAAACTGGTGATTTTTAAAAAAAAATTTGTTTTATTGGAAAGGCAGATGTACAGAGAGCAGGAGAGACAGAGAGAAAAATCTTCTGTCCGTTGATTCACTCTCCAAGTGGCTGCAACGGCCAGTGCTGCACCAATCCGAAGCCAGGAGCCAGGAACTTCTTTCTGGGTCTCCCACACGGGTGCAGGGTCCCAAGGCTTGGAGCTGTCCTAGACTGCATTCCAAGGCCACAAGCAGGGAGCTGGATGGGAAGTGGCGCTGCCAGGATTAGAACCGGTGCCCATATGGTATCCCGGGGCATTCAGGGCAAAGACCTTAACCATTCATTACACTATCATGCCTGGCCCAAAACTGGTGATTATAACATGAAGAGGGCACTTGCAATGTTTTCATCATGTGCCAGGCCAACTGGTACCGATACACGATTCAACCAACAAAAGGGATCAGCACACTGCCCAGCCTAGGAAGCTGACACATGGCAGAGCAGACCTGAACCAGGACAACCAAGTGTGGTAAAAAAGATTCATTTATTTTTATTGCAAAGTCAGATATACAGAGAGGAGGAGAGACAGAGAAGAAGATCTTCCATCCAATGATTCACTCCCCAAGTGCCCGCAACAGCCGGTGCTGCGCCAATCCAAAGCCAGGAGCCAGAAGTTCCTCTGGGTCTCCTACGCAGAGAGGGAGGGAGTACAGGGTCCCAAGGCTTTGGATCGTCCTCGACTGCTTTCCCAGGACACAAGCAGGGAGCTGGATGGGAAGTGGGGCTGCTGAGATTAGAACCGGCACCCATATGGGATCCCGGCGCGTTCAAGGTGAGAACTTGAGCCACTAGGCTACCCTGCTGGGCACCTCTCTTTTTTTTATAGCTTTTTAGAAACTTGAAATTATTGCTTTTTGGCTAAGATCAAGCGTAGAAGCTTGAAATTATTTCCAAACTACAAATAGAATTTTTAAAGAGTTCATGAGAGGCAGGTGTTTGGCCTGATGATTCAAACACCCGCGTGCCATGTCAGCGACCCTGCAGTCACAAGGCAGTTCCAGCTCCTCTCTGCAGCTTCCTGCCAGTGCAGCTCCTCGGAGGCAGCAGCGATGGCTCAAGCCATGGAGTCCCTGTCTCACTTGTAGGAGACCCAGACTGAGTTCCCAGCTACTGGCTTGGGCCAAATCAGATATTTGGAGAGTAAACGGGCATTTTCTTACATGCTCACTCTCTTTCTCCAATAAATAAAAGCATCCTTTTTTTTGAAGATTTATTTTATTTTATTTTATTTTATTGGAAAGGCAGATGAACAGAGAGGAGGAGAGACAGGGAGGAAGATCTTTTTAAAGATAAAATTGGGCCCGGCGCTTTGGCCTAGTGGCTAAAGTCCTCACCTTGAACACGCCAGAATCCCATATGCATGTCAGTTCTAGTCCTGGCAGCCCTGCTTCCCATCCAACTCCCTGTTTGTGGCCTGGGAAAGCAGTCAAGGATGATCCACAGACCTGGGACCCTATACCCACATGGGAGACCTGGAGGAAGTTCCTGGATCCTGGCTTCAGATCAGTGCAGCACCAGCCATTGTGGTCACTTGGGGAGTGAATCATTGGACGAAAGATCTTCCTCTCTGTCTCTCCTCCTCTCTGTATATCTGAGTTTTCAATAAAAATAAAATATTTTTTAAATAATAAAATAAAATATAGGGCCCAGAAAAATGGCTCAATTGGCTAATCCTCCCTCTCCAAAGGCCAGGATTACACTTAGGCACTGATTTGTGTCCCAGCTGCTTCAATTCCCATCCAGCTCCCTGCTTGTGGCCTTGAGAAAGCAGTCATGGTCAGCCCAAATCCTGGGAACCCTGCACACACTTGGGAGACCTGGAAGAGGTTCTTGGCTCCTGGCTCCTGGCTCCTGGCTCCTGGCTCCTGGCTCCTGGTTTTGGATTGGCTCAGTTCCAGCCATTGTGGTCATCTGGGGAGTGAGCAAGTGGATAAAAGATCTTTCTATCTCTCCTTCTTCCTGAGATCTGCCTTTCCAATAAAAATAAATAAATATCCATTTAAAAATAATAAAACTAAAATTAAAGATATAAAAGTAAATAGCCCAGTCCCTGCCCTGTCCTTGGTCTCTCTTTCCTTTCTCCTGCTAGTTTGGTGCTTCTCTTTGGGATGGGAGGAAAAGCAACTGGATCATCTGGCCAGTACGCCTCTGATGGTTTCATTTAAACTATCTATTCAGAGAGTGTCAAGGCCAAGTCTATGATGGCTTTGCACCATGGCTGCTGGCCATCCGAGAGGTCTGCAGATCCGGGATGCCTGAGCAATGGAGCCTAAGTGTAGGGCACAGATGTCACCCCTTAGGTGTCACTCCTCAGCTTCAGACCAGATCACTCCAGCCTCACCAACACAAGGCCCACCCCCTGGGCATGAAGAAAACTGTTCATGGCAACCAGAGCCTTTGTGCTAAACAGGGACTCCTGGCACAGGTGCAGCTGGCATGGAAGAGAGTTGAGGTAATGACCCAGGAAGTCTTTCTAAATGAGGTCTTTGAGGAAATGGAAGGGTTTTTTTTTTCTTATTAATTTAGAGGGTAAAGGTATTTCACATAGCCAGCAATGAGCCCAGAAAGAAATATGCCACAGACAACAGCAAAGAATCAAAGAATGCAACCTGCGTTGGGTCAGTGGCCTTTAGAGTCCATCCAGTGTCTTGACTTCAGCTGTCTTTTCCCCAGGGCGGCAGGCACATGGACAAAGACACTTCTGGGGTGCAAGAAAGGGACTGGGAACAGGTTTCCAGAAACCGAGCTCAACTTATGGGAAGGCTCTGGGGCTGATTCAAGGCCATAGGCACTAGGTCCCTGATGCAATTCTGTCCCATCTAGAGCAAATACTGACCATCTCCTTGGTCAGTGATGGGAGGCAGGTATGGTATGAGATTTAAGGTGTCAGATTAGGAAACAGCCAAGTCCCTCTGTTCACTTGCATCAAAGCAATGGAAGTTGCTGGCCGTCTGCAGTGCCTTTGGCACCACATGTAGGCACCAGTGTGTGAATGTTCACATGTGTATACATGGATGAGTGTCCTAGAGTGTGTGTGACTGTGCAGGGCACCTGCTATAACCCATGCTGGGCAAAGCTCCACAGCTTTGGCACACTGCTATACTTGCAGGGATTCCCAGAGAAGGAGTCGAGGATGGCAGGAGAGGGAGAACACCAGAAACAGCAGCTGGTGTCAGACCCTGTATGAAGGCTCCCCAGGCAGGCCTGAGGTTGCAGCTGCAAGTTCTTGGGCAGGAAGTTCCCAGCAACCTACTCAGCTCCCTCGTTGGGGCCTGGCCATGGAGGGGGTGAGTGAGAGGTGCCTGCAGCAGAGATATTCAGCTCCTCTCCTTTAGCAGTCATGAGAAGATGTTGACACACCTGGGAAAGCAGTTGAGGACGGCCCAAAGGCTTGGGACCCTGCATCCATGTAGGAGACTAAGAAGAAGCCCCTGGCTCCTGGCTTCAGCATGGCCCTGCCCTAGCCAGTGTGGTACTTTGAAGAGCAGCGAAATGCAAGATCTCTTAACTGTCTTCCAAATAAATAAATATCTTAAGAGAGAGAGAAAGAAGGGGTGGAGTGGCTGCCCAAGATGAGCCAGGGCTGGAGCAGTGGGAGCTGTGTGGAGGCTGGAGATGCTGTGCAGTCCAGTCCTGGTCCCCCCATGTGCATTTATGAAATGCCACCTCCTCCTAGGTTTAGGCAAGAAGCTGGATTTCACACTATGACTAAGATGTGTTACTTAAAAGAGCCCACGGTCTCAGAAAAGAGACAGACAATATGCATTAGTAGGAGACAGCAAAAGAGGGGAGGGCTCCCAGGGGCCTCTTCCCCACACTCCCCTCCCCTGCACCCCAGCAGGCCTTGCGGCAGTGCAAACTCCTCCTACACACCCCGGGCTGGGAGGCAGGGTTTGTGGGACTGCTGCGGGTTCCATCTCCATGGGAGCTTCTGAGGAAAGTATTTTAAAGGTTGCTGCTATGCAGCTCACAAACCCCAGGAAAATGAGCAGAAAGTGCAAGTGAAGAACTTTAGTATCAAAATCCCAAGCATTTCTTTATGGCCCATTGCTACCAAGAAACTGTGAGCTTGCAGGCCAAACAGCCTATGTGACCTTTAGCAGCTTATGTGACCTTTAGCACGGATGGGTCCCAATTCTTACGCATCAAGGCCCACCCAAGTCTGGTCATCTCATAGGTGGCTCCAAGTAATTAAGTGGGTGCTGACCTCAGTTGCTGGAGGCATGGGCTGTCCAGCGAGATAGGCAGGGAATGTGTGGTATTTCCCCTCACCTTACAGACTATTGTGAATTGCCCCTTTTCAAGCTATTTGTGGACTGCCTCTAATAAAAACCCCATAAATGTGCTGTTTGGGGCCACACTCCTGTAAGGGGTGTTGGTCCCGGCCAGCCGCTGGCCAGTCAGTTAGCCAGCTGCCTGCTGTCAGCCAAGAACCCAGGCTCGAATGTGCTGAGAGCTTCAATAAATTATGCTTGTGCACTCAGATTGACTTCAGACTCCTGGTGATTTCTGGGAATCTCAAAATCTGGGCACAACACAAGCAGAAGGTTCATGAAATGGCATAGGCCACATCAGTGTCCAACCAGGGACAAGGGAGCCTGTTATTTTTAAACTGTTATACAAATACACACATGTTCTATTTAAACTGTTATACAAACTTTGCTAATTTTAGCTAGGAAGCTGAACTCAAAACAATGCTATAGATTCAATGCCACTGGGCCAGGGCTAGAGGGAGGAGACCATAAAATCGTTGCTAGCGAGCCACCAGTTTACAAAATGCATGCACAGGACCAGCACTGTGGCACAGCTGTCGCAACTGCATCCCAAACCAGAGCATGGATTTGAGTCCTGGCTACTCTGCTGCAGATGCTGTTACGTACTTGGGAAGGCAGCAGGAGAAGGCTCAAGTACCAGGGCCCCTGCCGGCCATGTGGGAGACTCATACAAGGTTCTTGGCTCCTGGGCCCAGCACGATAGTGTAATGGTTAAGGTCCTTGCCTTGAACGCGCTGGGATCCCATATGGGTGCCAATTCTGATCCTGGCAGCCCCACTTCCCATCCAGCTCCCTGCTTGTGGCCTGGGAAGGCAGTCGAGGACGGCCCAAAGCCTTGGGACCCTGTACCTGCATGGGAGATCCGGAAGAAACTCCTGGCTCCCAGCTTCAGATCGGCTCAGCTCCAGCCATTGCAGCCGCTTGGGGAGTGAACCAGTGAATGGAAGATCTTCCTCTCTGTCTCTCCTCCTCTCTGTATATCTGACTTTCCATGTAAAAATAAATGAGTCTTTTTTAAAAAAAGCCAAGACATGGCATGTGTGTGATGAGCACAGGGCAGTACTGCCCACCAGGAGCAGCCAGCCAGAACCAAGGCAGAGGGCATCAACCCTGAGAGGGAGAGGGCAAGGCCTGTCTCCTTGGAAAGTGGGCCCGAACTCCCCTAGCACCACAACTGCAGGTGCACCTAACAGGCAAGGGGAGCGAGGCAGGATGACCGCAGCCCCTGGATACTGAGGAACCTGGCAGTGCTTTTGTTCTTAAGATTAATGAGTGGGGCCTGGCACAACAGCGTAATGGTTAAGGTCCTCACCTTGAATGCACCGGGATCCCATATGGGCACCAATTCTAATCCCAGCAGCTCCACTTCCCATCCAGCTCCCTGCCTGTAGCCTGGGAAAGCAGTCGAGGACAGCCCAAAGCCTTGAGACTCTGCACCCACGTGGGAGACCCAGAAAGAAGTTCCTGGATCCTGGTTTCGGATCGGCGCAGCACCGGCCATTGTGGCCACTTGGAGAGTGACTCATCGGACGGAAGATCTTCCTGTCTGTCTCTCCTCCTCTTTGTACATCTGCCATTCCAAAAAAATAAAATAAATCTTTTAAAGAAAAAGAGTTACGTGTGTATGCATGTACTTGAAAGGCCGTGAGAGAAAGAAAGATCTTGTTTCTACTGAGTCACTCAAAAAATGGCTGCAACAACCATTCTGGCACAAGCCAAAGCTAGGATCCGGGAACTCCATCCAGGCCTCCCACAAGTGGTAGGGACCCAGCGCTTGAGTCATCATTTTCTGCCCCCAGAGAACACAATAGCAGGAAGCTGGGATCAAAAACAGGAGCCAGGACTTGAACCAGAACTCCAGTCTGGGTTTCCTGCATTCCAAGCCATGGCTTAGTCGGCAGAACTAACCTGCACCCTGGCAATGTTTTGAAGAAAAGGATGTGACTCACCTTAATTTTTTTAAGTTGCCTTCACGTAGGCAGGAGGAGCCACTGGCAAGCCTGGAAGAGGCAGAGCTGTTCAATCAGCACAGGTAGCCCCAGGGCAGGAGTGGGGAGAGGCAGCATGAGTAGGAACTGTGAAGGGAGGACAGGTCAGAGAGCCATTTTGCTACTGAGCTTGGAATTGTGGGGAATGAAGAGTGTGTGGAGCCAGCATCCCAGACACCTGCAGGAACACAGGAGCTTGCTGGGAAGGCAGGCGGGACTGCTGGAGCAGCTGGGCTATCCCTTGGCCGGGATCCTTAGGCCATGAGTCGGAATGCTTCAAGGCCATAGGTGTTTCAGGACTCAGTATTTTCTGAGTGTGAGAAGGTGGCACATGATTACCGTGTGGATGCATGACCGTGCACTTACTGATGTGGGTGGCACCAGCCTACAACCACAGGTTAGGGTTAGTTATCCCCGCACAGCGGAAGCCCCACGCTTGAGCCTGAGCACATCGGCGCCTGCCACTGATTAAGTCTGGAACATCCTCTCGGTTTAAGGACCTGCAGGATGGAGAATGAGGAATGTTTTTTCTTTTTCTTTCTTTCTTTTTTTTTTTTTTTGGTTATTGTTTATTTACTTTTAGCAGCAAATGTCAGAGTTACAGAGCGAGAGGAAGAAACAGATCTTCCATCGGCGGAGTTGGGCCAGTCTGAAGACAGGAAACGAGAGCTTCTTTTAGGCCTCCCTCATGGGTGCAGGGCCCCAAGGCTTTGGGCCATTTTCCACTGCTCTCCCAGGCCATAAGTAGAAACCTACATAGGAAGCGGAGCAGCCGGAGCATGAACTGGCACCCATATGGGATGCCAGCTCTTGAAGGCAGAGTATTAACTAGTTGACATGTCACGCCAGCCTCAAAGGCTGTTTTGTTAGCAGGAGTGGCAGCAAAATCCAGCAGCTGGAGGAACCAGAGCAGAAGACTGAGACGAGAACCCTGGAATAAGTAGGCATGGAGGCAAGAGGGGACCCAGGAAAACAGCGTGAAGGGAGCTGGCAGCAAGTAGAAGAGGGGCTGACCCAGAGCTCCTACATCAGGCAAATGCACCTGCAGAGAGGCACAATGAGGAAACAGCCGAGACAGTCACTAAATTGGGCAGCAGGTAAGTGACAGTTGACCTTGGCCAGTGGGCCTTCGGTGGTGAGATGAAGCAGGAGTCGGGCTGGAGCAGAGAGCAGGGGTGGGTGGGAGAAGCGCCTAAAAGTCCTGTTTGCAGCAGTTGTGACCAGTGAGCCTGCAAAGTAGCTGGACTGATAAGCAAGAAGCCTGGTGACCTTGGGACCTGTGCTCGCCATGCATGGCTAGAATGCTAAAGGGAGGACAGTGGGCTCCAACAACGGGCATGTGTCCATGGAAGACACGTGTGAAGGTATTGAAGGCACCGGTCTCATCCCAAAGAGAAAGCAAGCCGAATGCCTGTCAGCACTGGAATGGGATCAACAGGAAGGAAAAGCAAGGAATGCAACTCGCTGTAACAGGAGGAGGGAGGCTCTCAGCTGGCAGATAGGAAGCTGGAGCACATATGCTTGGCTGGACATGCGCTGCACTAAGTCTGAAGGGATTAAAGCCAGTGGGCCCAGCACAATGGCTCAGTGGCTAAGTCCTCACTTTGCACATTGCTGGGATCCCATAAGGATACCAGTTCACATCCCAGCTGCTCCATTTCCCATCCAGCTCCCTGCCTGTGGCCTGGAAAAACAGTGAAGGATGGCCCAAGGCCTTGGGACCCTACAAACACGTGGGAGACCCAGAAGAAGCTCCTGGCTCCTGACTTCAAATTGACTCAGCTCTGGCTGTTGCGAGCAGTTGGGGAAATGAACCAACAGATAAAAGATCTTTCCCTTTGTCTCTCCTTCTCTCTGTAAATCTGTCTTTCAAATAAAAATAAATAAATCTTTTTTTAAAGAAGATAGAATTAGGGCCTGGAACAGTAGCCCAGTAGCTAAAGTCCTCACCTGCACATGCCAGGACCCCATATGGGCGCTGATTTTAATCCCAGCAGCCCCACTTCCCATCAAGCTCCCTGCTTGCAGCCTGGGAAAGCAGTAGAGGATGGCCCAGAGCCTTGGGACCCTGTACCCACATGGGAGACCCAGAAGAAGTTCCTGGCTCCTGACTTCAAACCGGCTCAGCTCTGCCCATTGCAACCACTTGGTGAGTGAATCAGTGGATAGAATATCTTCTCTGTCTTTTCTCTTCTCTGTATATCTGACTTTCTACTAAAAATGAATAAATTTTTTTTAAAAAGGTATTTTAAGCCAATGGGATGTAAGACTTCAGACACAGAGCACAAGCTGATTCCTGTAAGGTTGTGGGAGTTTGGTGGGGAGGGAAACACACTCTAAGACTCTAAAGTCCCTCATGGGTGAGTGCAAGGCAGAAATGGAAAGCTGTATTTGCAAATAGGGATAGTGCTGGGCTCCATGGCACTCAGTGTCTCTGCTCCAGTGAGGCTGGCCCGTATCCCACTGTCCCCAGCTCTGCCCAGGGCTCCACAATTGCTTCCTCTCTCCAACCCTGTGGACCCTCGCTCACGCGCACACACACACGCACACACACACACACACAGACCTTCTCCAGGGCTGAACCTAGCTGAAGACTGTGATAAACCAGGTGCGGAGGATGCACACCAGGACATACCGTGCCTGCCCCCACTGCCCCTCAAGGCCTCGCTCACCACTGCAGGGTTCCCCCTGGCCCTGCCAGGTTCCTCTCCCCTCAGACTGAATTCCCTCCAATAGGCTCCCCCAACTCCCTCTGCAAATTGCATTTCTGCAGATGTCCCCTGCCCTGAAGCTACTCCAGAGTGTGTGAGCTTTCAAAACTTGGGGTCAATGGAATTAAACCTAGTGAGGAAGATGTGTCAGAGGCATGAGAACGACAGGCTGGAGGTGACAGCTCACCAGCATCTCGACTGCACGCTGGGCTGGGAGAGACTGGAAGGACCAGTGGGGCACCAGGCCACATGCGCTAGGCCTGTGCAGAGACGTCAGGCTGGCAGGAGAGTGACCTGATTAAATCCACAGGCTTATGCCGAGAAAAGGAGCCCCAGTTAAGGCCCCTGGGCAGCCACATGCACAGCCCTAAGTGACCGGAATAAGTCTGATATTAAAATAAAAGTTATTTACCTCTAATTATAAAACTAGTTCATAGTTAGCGTAGAATACTTGAAAAAATAGGAAGTCCAGAAAAGAAAGAAGCAATATATATATATTGCTTCTTTCTTCCCAATCTTCTTTTGACAACTGAGGGAAAATGCTTGCTCAAAGAACATAAACATATATATACACATACACATACATAAGCATAATTACAAACTGCATGATCCCAGACTTATGACATCTACAAGGACCAGGTTGTGTATGGAGTTCTGTGTCCTGCTAATTAAAACACAAGCATCTCCCCATGTCATTGGATGTTCGGTACTTGATCTTAAATGCCCACTAACATTCATCATACGGAATAACTCCTAACGATCATCGTTGGTGGTTCCCAATTTAACAAATAACGCAAGGCTGAGTCTTCCTGTACCTTTTTTGCTTACCTCCTGTGCTAGATTTTAAAAGAATAAAAATCACTTAAGACCCTTGTTATATCCATTGCCAAATGGCTTCCTGAAAGTTTGCATGGTCACTTTCACTAGGTTAGTCTGCTGTGACAAGCAATCTCAGGATTTTTAGATTAGCACAAGAAGGTTTGCTTCTCACCCATGCCTGAGATATAGATAAACCATGGCTTTATTCCAACTCTCTTTTCTCTCTCTCTCTCTCTCTCTCTCTTTCTCTCTCTCTTTCCTTCTCTCTTAAGATGTATTTATAAGACAGAGAGACAGAAAGAAAGAGATCTTTCAGGGCCAGCAGAATAAATGGATCCTCTGCCTGCAGCACTGGCACCCAGTATGCATGCCAGTTTGTGTCCCAGCTGCTCCACTTTCTATCCAGCTCCTTGCTTGTGGCCTGGAGACCCAAAAGGAGCTCCTTGCTCCAGGCTTTGCATTGGTTCAGTTCTGGCCATTTTGGCCCTTTGTGGAGTAAACCAATGAATGGAAGATCTTTTGGTGTCTCCTCTCTGTAACTCTGCCTTTCAAATAAAAACAATAAAATAAATCTTTTTTCTTTTTTAAAGAAAGATGAAAAGATCTTCCTTCCTCTAGCTTATTCCTAGATGGCCAAGCTTGATCCAGGCTGAATCTGGGAGCTCTGAACTCCACCTCTGTCTCCCATGTGGGTTCAAGGCACAAGGACTTGAGTCATCTTGTGTTGTTTTCCAAGGCACACTAGCAAGGTGCTGAATCTGAAGCAGAACCCCAGAACTTGAACCAGCACTCCAGTATGGGATGTCAGCATCACAAGCAGCAGCTTAATCTCTGGGTGTCTTCCTTACTCTTCATCTTTTTATCCTGGGACCCAGGCTGAAGGAGCAGCCCAGCCCTCCTCTCCATTCTCACGGTCAAGGACAAAGACACAGAGCAGAGTCACCCTAGCCCCTAAGTCTTTGACCTGAGCCTGGCATGCATCACTCCCACTCCCTTTCTGCTGGCCACGCTGATACTCATGAGGGAGGTGCTGCACGTCACAGAGAGAGGAACAGAACAGAGTAGCCAGATCACAGAGCAAGGACACAGTGACCACAGCTGTGAGTGTCAGACACAATGTTTCAGTGCTCCTCATCCCATCCTGCCACTGAGTCTGACATCAGGAAGGGCTGGCCGCCGGAATCCCTCCTTGCACCAGAAAATTCCATGCTACAACAGCTTTCTCCACTGGCTGATGAAGGGGCTGCTTTAGGTGTTATTATTGTGCAAATAAAGGGGAAAAAAGAACTGTGTGTGCATGTGTGTATACGTGTGACTATGATATGCATTTGTGACAGTGAAGATAGGGCAGCATTTGGACACAGAGGTTAAGATCCCACCTGGAATGCCTGCGTCCCATATCAAGTGGTTGGGTTTGAGACCCAGATCCACTTTGTTTTAGGGAGAAAAAAATATTTATCTAATTAAAAAGTGGAGTTACATAGAGAGAGAGAGAGAGAGAAGGAAATCTCCCAACTGCTGATTCACTCCTTAAATTGCTGCAACATCTGGAACTGGGCAAAGCCAAAGCAGAAGCTTTTTCCAGGTGTCCCACACGGGCTCAGGAGCCCAGGCCCTTGGGCCATCCTCTGCTGCTTTTCTCAGTCAGAAGCAGAGTAAGCCAGATCTTAAACCGACATCCATATGAGATGCTGATACTGCTATGCTTTACTTTACCTGCTATGCTGCAGCACCAGCCCCCAGCTCCACTTGTGATTCTAGTTTCCTGCTAATGTGTGCCCTGGGAAACAACAGCAATGGTTCAAGTAGCTGGATCCTTGCCATCCACACGAGAGTCCTGGCTTGAGTTCCCAGCTCCCAGCTTGAGTCTGGCCTAGACCCAGCCATTGTGGGCATTTGGCAAATGAACCAATGAAACCAATGAATGGAAGATCTCTTTATTTCTATCTCTCTCATACACACACACACACATACAAACCCTTTCTAATAAAGACTTTTTTGATATAAAGAAATATGCAATATTGTTACATTTTTAAAGGACAAAGTAAGCCATATGTTTATCATGCTATCATTTATTTTTAAGTGGGGAGAATACATATAAACACATATGCATGTATATATACATATATGTATGTATATATGTACATAGATATGTGCTTATGAGTTCAAAATAATATTTCCCAAACATCACTAAGAAGCTGGTGACAGTGGCTATACTATGAAAGAGAACTAAAGAAGTGATGGTGAGGGAGAACCTTTTAATTTATTTTACTGTATAGTTTATTATTTATTCCACCATATGTCCTTTTTATAGCTCATTTTCCTTGTATTTATATATTTATATGACCTTTTCCAAAAGAAATTTTCTACTTAAAAATGTTTAAAAACTGTCCTGTTTCACTCAAGTTGCACAAATCTTCGCTCTTCTTCCCCTGCAAGTCATGTCCTAATCCCCATGCCTGCAAAAGTGTTGGAAATCTCCAGGAGAAAATAACTCACACAGCTCAAATCAGAAGCAAAGTTCATGTTCTAACAGGTCAGGCCACTTCCTCTAGTTGTGTATATCGTGTCCTTCACCGCTGGCCAGGTGAGTGCCTTGAGATAGGCAAGATCAAAAGATCACCCTGCCTGCTTCCAAACAAAAGATGGACTCCCAGTGAAACTGTTGGAAATGTGTAGACAATGGGATGCCAGACTGTCTGACACTGTCTGTACCAGCAATGTCAGGGCACACTTAAATGAGACTGATGGAATTATGACTCCTTATGAAGGACTATACTATTGTAGCAATGTGGGGAAAACCTGTCAGGAGGTGGGAGTTGCGGGGGGGAGGGGGAGGAAGGATCCAAAATTTAAAAAAAAAAAGAATATTAGACAAATGAAATCACCCTGAACTTGTCTGGGTGAGTCAAGTGTCTTGTTCCCAAGAGGTAAAGGGGAGAAAAGCAGGAGGCAGACAGAGTACAGCAGCATGTCAAACAAAGCTAAGAATAGACAGGACCAAGGTCACTGGGGTCCCCAAGAGAGGGTACTCTCTGGGCAGCATGGACCATTTGCCATCAAGACACTGCCCACTCCCCAACTCTTTTGCCAACCCCCACAATCTCCACCTGTATATCACACCTTTACGCAAGCCATCCCCGTCACAGAAGCCACAAGGACAGGGTAGCAGGCCAAAGCGTCACTGCTCCGGGACACTTTGATCAACTACCCACTGAAACGCCTGGTGCAGGAGCCACATCCAGATCTCCTAGCGCAAGCTCCCAGCTCCTGCGGATGTGGCTCACAGAACCTGACACCAACAAGACGTTACTGTGGTTCCACAGGATGAGAGGGACACTGGAATATGCAAGATTTGTGATTGCAAGACTTTACAGAGCCTTCCTGTTCTGTTAGGTACAACGGAAACCCAAGAAGTGAATATGGAGTGTTCCTCAAACTCCTTTCATGATGAAATCTTTAACTTTCGAACAAAATCCCAGCCAGGGATCCAAGGAACATACTTTGGGTAGTGTGACCTTACATACCTCCCAATCAGCAGGCAGTAATCAGGCCCAAAGAAAGCAAAACTTTTTGGATTCTTTTTTATTTGTCATTTACATTCCCAAGCAATGCTAATTTCTATCTGAAAAATAGTTTATCCACATCTGTTACAACTTTAAACCTGCCCACCACACACTTGGTTTAAACAAACATATAGAGAAATAACCCATTAGAAATAATAGGTTTAAGCTGGTTTATGTCTGTAGAATTTTTAAAAAAAGATTTAATTATCTTCATTGAAAAGGCAATTCCACAGAGAGAAGGAAAAACAGAGAAAGATTTTCTATGCACTGATTCACTCCCCAAATGGCCACAGATCCAAAAACAGGAGCCTGAAGCCTCCTCTGAGTCTCCTACATGGGTGTCTATTCCCAAGGCTTTGGGCTATCCTCCACTGCTTTCCCAGGCTACAACCAGGGAGCTGGGTGGGAAATGGAGCAGCCGGGACACACACTGGCACAATATGGGATGCCAGACTTGCAGGTAGAGGATTGGCTACGTGATATACCATGCCGGTCCCCTATGGTCTGTGGCCATAACACCCTGAATGCGCCCCATCTTGCCTGATTTCAGAAGCTTAGCAGCATTGGGTCTGGTTAATACTTCAATGGGAGAACTTCTAAGTGATGAACTGAAATGCAATGATACTGAAAGACAATGCCAAGATAATGGTAAGGCTGGTGGAAATATTTACCAAAGGTATATCTGATAAAGTACTGTTATCCAAAATAAACCCCCGAAAATCTTAAAATTTGACAATAATAAAGTGAACAACGCAGTTTGAAAATGTGCAAAAAAAAAAAAAAAAACCTTAAAAAACACCTCGCAAAAGACATACAGCTGGTGCTGCCATGGCCTTGTACGTAAAACCATCCTCTGCTTGTAGCACCGCATCCCGTATGGTCACTTGGCTGCTCCACTTCCAATGCTGCTCTCTGCTAATGCACCAGGCAAAGCAACAGAAGATGCTCCATGTGCTTTGGGCACCTACACAAACCCAAGAGACTCCTGGCTCTTGGCTTCAGATCAGCACATCTCTGGCCTTTGTGGCCATTTGGAGAATTAACCAGTAGAGAGAAGACTTCTCTCTATATATCTTTCCCCCTCTCTCCTTCTCTCTCTGTAACTCTGCTTTTCAAATAAATAAATCTTCAAAATAAAATAAGATTTTGGTTTTTTTTAAACAGTGACATTTGAAAATTTTCTGCGTAAAATGATGTGATGTCTGAAGCTTGCTCTAAAATAATCTAAAGAACACTCCAGATGTTAAGCGGAATAATATGCTGTCAAAATGCTGTTAAGAATCGTGTACCAGAAAGCTTTTTTCTTTTCTTTTCTTTTCTTTTTTAAGGTTTGTTTATTCAATGGTCATAGTCGCAGAGAGAGACAGAGCTCTTCCCTGTGCTGACTGCAGTGGCCAGAGCGGGTCATGCCAAAGCCAGGAACCAGAAACTCCATCCATTCCATCCTCCCTCCACGTGGGCAGCAGAGCCTCAAGCACATGCGCCATCTTCCACCACTTTCCCAGGTGCATTAGCAGGAAGCTGGACAGGAAACAGAACAACCAGGATTCAAACTGCTGTTTAAATGGAATGCCAGCATTATAGACAATGGCTTAGCCCACAGTGCCACAGAACAAGCCCCTAGTTTTTTTATTCCAGTCTTGAAGAACTTTTGGAAAAGCTGGGAGAAGGGCCTGAGGTTTCTTTGTAACCTTGTACTTCAGAAAATATTTCAAAGTTCAAAAGAATTGCAAAAGCAATGATAATCGAAAAGCAATGATAATCACAAAGCAATAAGAAACACCATAAATAAAGTACATAATGCACTATGGAGGCTTGGAATTCACATCCTAGACAAAGAGTAGATTTCCTCTGTGTAAAAAGCTCCTAAAGGAAGATCAAAAATGCAAGAAGGAAAAAAAAAAGAATAATTCAGAAAAAAGAAACAAGTGGCTCCTGGATGTATATACACATCACTAAACTCACTCTTACAAGAACTGCAATTAAAACTAAACACATTGGAACCGGCGCGGTGGCGCTGTGGTTAAGGTCCTCGCCTTGCACGTCTGGGATCCCATATGGGCGCCGGGATCCCATATTAGAACCATATGATGGTTCTAATCCCGGCAGCCCCTCTTCCCATCCAGCTCCCTGCCTGTGACCCTGGAAAGCAGTTGAAAACAGCCCAAAGCTTTGGGACCCTGCACCCGCGTGGGAGACCCAGAAGAGGCTCCTGGCTTCGGATTGGCATAGTATCGGCCGTTGCGCTCACTTGGGGAGTGAATCATCGGACGGAAGATCTTCCTCTCTGTCTCTTCTCTCTGTATATCCGCCTTTCCAATAAAAATTAAAAATAAATCTTTAAAAAAAAAAAACTAAACACATTAATTTTCGCCTATCAGCTTGGCAAAAATCCAACTGTTTGGTACCACACTGTGCTGATAAGTTCAGACAAAGAGGAACTTTCACACGTTCTTTGTCACAGCGTCCATTGGTACAGCCCGTTCTGGATGGCAAGGTGCCATCATCCATCAACATCGAGATAAGTCCTTTGACCCCCAATCCCCTTTCACGCCTCAGTCTGATGTACACACATCCACGTGACCACAATAACATCATTTACAACAGGAAGAATGAGGATTATGTGCATAAGCCATAACCAAAGGCTGGTTAAAGAGAAGACGTCGGGCCCAGCGCGGAGGCCAAGCGGCTAAAGTCCTCGCCTTAAACGCGCCAGGATCCTATATGGGAGCCGGTTCTAATCCTGGTGACCCCACTTCCCATCCAGCTCTCTGCTTGTGACCTGGAAAAGCAGTCAAGAATGGCCCAAAGCCGGTTCCTGCACCCAAGTGGGAGACCTGGAAGAGGCTCCTGGCTTTGGATTGGCTCAGCTCCAGCCGTTGGGGCCGCTTGGGAAGTGAATTATCAGACAGAAGGTCTTCCTCTCTGTCTCTCCTCCTCTCTGTATATCTGACTTTGCAATAAAAATAAATGAATCTTTAAAAAAAAAAAGGGAGGGGTCTACAGTAATACAAGCTGAGTCAGTCCTGGCTGCCAACTGTGTGGCATAGCATCTACTGTATGCAATACTGTATTGCCTACTCCAAATTTTTTAAGAGCATAAATCCTTATCACAAAAGAAAAAGGGTGGGAACAAACTTTTACAACTAGTGCTAACGTTTATGGCATTGTAAAGAGCACAACTCCATAGATGCACACTCACCTTCAAACTCATCAACATGTTTTCATTAAAAATGTGTAATTATTTTGTATGTCAATCATACCTCAATAAAAAGTGGAATGAGGAAGTGCTCCACCTACTAATAAGGAAAGATCTTCCAAGATATGCCAACAGCTGGGGAAAAAAAAAACTTTCAGTGTACTAGAGTCTATTTAAATAAAAGACAGGACAAAGATTTGTGTTTCTATTTGCTTGTGTTTGCAGAAAGAAAATAAAAATAAAATAGAATAAAATGAAAAGAAAAGAAAGCAAAACCAGAATTTCAGAAGATAGAGAATGTGGTGGAAACTAGGAAACTCATAGTTTTAAATGATGAGTCATGTAAATGACCTACCTATTCAAAAATTTCATCTTAAAACTACAGGGAGTGGGTGGGTGTCTGGCACAGGCTTTAAAACGCCCATCTCCAAACTTGTAGTGCCTGGAACTGATCGTGGCTTCTCCACTTCAGCTCCAGCTTCCTGCTAATGCTCACCCTGGGGGCAGCAAACAGCGGCTCCAGCACTTGGTCCCTTCCACCCACATAGGAGCCCCAGATGGAGTTCTGGATTCCTGGCTGTTGCAAGCCTACAGGGAGTGAACCAATAGATGGAAGGGCTCTTTGGGTCATATCTCTGCCTTTTAAATAAAATGAAAACAATTTTCTAATTTTAAAAAGAATAAAGCTAGAGGAAAATGCAAAGAAAGTCTGAAAACAACCAAAATCCAAATTATTCCCTGAGCTCCACAGTCATGCCTTGGGATTAAAGATGTGCTGGGGGAGCAGGCATTTGGCCCAGAGGTTAAGACATCCACATAGCATGAGTGACCTGACTCAGCTTCCTGCTAAAGCAAATCCTGGGAGACAACAAGCAAAGCTCAAATCATCGGGTTCCTTCCACCTGCATGAGATCTTGATTGGGGCTGTGTCTCAGGATTATCCCTAGCCAGAAAGAAAAGAAGCAGAGGTTAGGTTAGTGGTTACCAGAGGCTAAAAAAGGTGTATATGGGGATGAGGGAGATGAAGGGATGGGTGGTTTATGGAGCAAGTAAACAGGAAAAATTATTTCATTCTCTTTTGAAGATTTACTTATTTTTATTTGAAATGAAAAGTTCAGACTGAGAGAAAGAGAGAGGAGAGATAGATTTTCCAACCACTGGTTCACTCCCCAAATGGCCAAAACAGTCAAGGCTGGACCAGGCTTAAGCCAAGAGCCAGGAGCTTCTTCTAGGACTCCCATGTGGGTGCAGGATCCCAACACCTTAGGCCATCCTCTGCTACTTTCCCAGGCCATTAGCAAGGAGGTAAATCAGAAGTGGAGTAGTCAGGATTTGGACCAGCACCCACATTGGATGGAAGCATAGCAGGCAGAGGTTTGGCCTAGCACACCACGGTGCTGATCTCAAGAATTTCTAATAATCCATTGTGTAGTAAGGTAGCTATTGTTAGCAACAATTAGTTGAATATTTTGAAATAGCTAATAGAAAAGATTTTGAACGTTTCCAACTCAAAGAAACGATGTCTGAGGTGATATATACACGAATTACTCTGACCTAATAGCTTGCATTGAAATGCCAGGCTGCACGCCACAGCATGTATAATCACTATATATCAATTTAAAAACACATTAAAAACAGGTATTATTTACAGGTGTATTGAGAAGACAAAAGACAAGCATGAGATCCAAACATCTCAAGATAATTTAAATTTAAGCAAATCAAACCTAAATCACCAAACTCCAGGCATTACACTCCTCATTTCCATCCCTGTGACATGACTGTGGAAAAAGACACAGTTTTGCTTCTTTGGGGGAGAAAGCAGGCAGGTAGGCAAGAAGGACAAGTGCGCCAGGGTGTTAACCCATTGACAGACAAGTACCCTGATATATTGTCTTGGTAGGGCAATTTTACAATACCTATCCACATTTTTAATACACACTCCATTTAACCCAGAAATTCCTTTTCAGGGACTTTTCCCAATAAATAAAATTCCACCACTACATTAAAAAAAAACTCTACTATAATGTATAACGATGTTAAGATGACATCATTTATATAGCAAGCTTCTGGAGGCTATCAAAATGTTAGAACTGGCTTTATTATGAAAGATCCCAAAATGAAGCCCTGTGCAAAATACAGTAGATGTGTCTGGGATGAATTATTGATAAAGCATTAGCTAGGAAAATATTAGCAAGGGCAAAGCAAGTTGCAGTGCAGTCCATGCACGAGTATATTTGTGCAAATAAAAACTATGATGGGGTTAGCACATTAAGCCACTGCTTGCTTATATCTGCATCCCCTGGAGGAGTGCCCATTGGAGTCCCAGATACTCCACTTCTGATCCAGTTCCCCGCTCACACACCTAGAAAAGCAGCAAGGGTAAGACCAAATACTTAGACCACTGCTACCCACATGAAGGACCTGAAGGAGATCTCAACTCTAGCTTCAGCATGGCCCAGCTCTGGCCATGGAGTCCATTTGGAGAGTGAACCAGTGGATGAAGCACACGCTCGCTCTCTCCCTCTCTCTCTCCTTGTTAAATAACTACATTTTTAAAAGGCTAACTCACGATAAAGGACAAACACCCTGCAGAAAAGGTCTGGAAGGAGCCACAGGCATCCTCTATCGATGGGTAATTCTGAGATGTGAGACTGTTTTTATTCCAGTCTACTAATCTATAACATTTAATTGATGAATTTAAGCCATTTACATTCAAGGCTAATATGAATGGGTGGTAATTTGGTCCTGTCATTTTAGCAAGGGGTTGTTCCTTGATTTAGTCTTCTGTTGTTATTTTACTAGGATGTTCTTCACATAAACCTTTGGTTTTGGTAGGTGTTATTCCTTTTCTCTGTCAAAAGAACATCTTTAAGTTCTCTTTAGGTCAGGTCTGGAAGAGATGTATTCTTTTAACTTTTCTTTACTGTGGAAGAATTTTATTTCATTTTCAAAGACAAAGGAAAGCTTTGCTGGGTACGTTATCCTGGGCCAACATTTTTTTGCTTTTAGAATCTGGAATACGTAGCTCCATTCTCTTCTGGCCTGTAGAGTTTCCTGTGAGAGGTCTCCTGTGATTTTAATTTGCATTCTTTTGTATGTCTGTTGATTTTTTTCATGTACACATTTAAGGATCTTTTCCTTATGTTCGATTGAAGAGAGTTTGATTGTGGTGAAAGATCATGGTTAAGATCGCTTTTGGTCAACCCTGTTGGGAATTCTGTGCTCCTCCTGGATGTTGCTTCCCAATTCTTTCTCTAGATTAGGGAAAATTTTTCTTTATTATTTCATTAAATACATTTGTAAACCAGCTTTTTTTTCTGCACCTTCTGGAATTCCCATAACTCTTATATTTGGCCTTTTAATAGGGTCTTTTAATTCTTGAATACTTTTTGCAGCTTGGCCCAGCTCTGCTTCCAGCTTTTTGATTGTTTCCCCATTATGACATAAAATATCTTTCAATTCTGAGATTCTTTTTTCTGCCTCCTTCATTTTATTATGGAGACTTTCCACTGAATTTTTAATTTGCTCTATTGTATCCTTCATTTCCAATAATTCAGCTTGATTTTGTTCCAATGTTGCTATTTCCTGTGTGACATATTTCTTAAATTCCTGCATGTGCTTCTCGTTGTTGATAAGAAACCTTGTAAGAAAGGCTTTGAATTCTGTACCCCCATTTTCTCGATGTCTTCCTCAGTTAACTCTGAGCCTGGCAAAGCTTTTGCTCCTTTGCAGGGGAATCTTCAGTAATATTCATTGTGCCTCTGTCTCTTTTGCTTTTGGTCATTGTAGTTCTGGCTAGCAGATTCTTCTTAGGGCTGGTTTCCAAACTGTGTCACCCACAGGTCTGCAATTCAATTTTACTTATTGTGGTTGGTACATAATTCTTTGTTTGCAGTCACTTGTTCCACTCCCTCCAGCAAGTTTCCACCATGGTCTCCATAGCCTCAGCTCCTGGCTCAGCAGTCTCCACCTCCTGTGATCCTGTGCTATGGCTGCATTGTTTTCTGTACGTTTCTCCCACTTTCAGTTCGCACAATTCCCAGGGTCAGGGAGACACCAGGTGTCCTATATAACTAGGTGGTTTGTGATGCTGATTTTGCCAGAACCTGCTGGCCATTAGATTTGAGGGCCACATGGATTTTGAGTTGTAAGATGCCAACGTCAGTATTATTTTCGATGTGGGACCAGTGCAATGCACTGAACTCAGTGAATTCATTTCCAGCTCAGTGTACATGCAGCTCACTGTTGTCCCTGCAGTCTCATAGTCTTTGCCACACTGTACAAAATGGGACTTGATGTGCCACTGGTGGAATTCTTGATCTGCTGGCCATTAGATCTGGGGGATACTCAGACCAATTTTGGGTGGAACCTGTAGGATGCCATGTTATTGCAATTTACCAAGCCATTAATGAGTTTGCTCCCAGCTTAGTGTATGCACAGTCCTGTCCCATAGCCTTTGCCTTCCTACACAAGATGGCACATATTTGGCTCTACTGGGGGTTTGGACTGTGAAATCCAACCTGTTTCTGCACTGCCTGTTTGGGATCTGCCGCTCTGTCTCTGTTGCTAGTCAAACCAAACAAATCAGCAGGATGGGCAGTTCTTTGTCTGGATTCACTTCCTGAGTTCCCTGTGAACTCCCCTTCCCTCCTGGTTGCTGGTGGAGCTCCAGCCACTGGTGCAGTTTAGATTGTCACTAGCTGAATGCTGCTGGGATGTCATCTGATCTCTGCAGCACCACCCTGTTTTTTCCGCTACTTTCCTATGTCCATCAGTCTCCAGGTGCCCCTCTGCAGTCAGTCTGTTCTCTCATTTCCTGGAATGTGCCCTTTCTGCTTCACCCTGGCTAATGTTTCTCCATCTATTTAAACATGACCTCACCCTATTCTGCCATCTTTATTCTCCTTCTCTTCTTCTTCTTTTTTTAAGATTTATTTTATTTTTATTAGAAAGTCAGATATACAAAAAGAAGAGACAAAGATCTTCCATCTACTGGTTCACTCCCCAAATGGCCACAACAGCCAAAGCTGAGCTGATCCAAAGCCAGAAACCCGGAGCCTCTTCCAGGTCTCTCACATAGGTACAGGGTCCCGAGGCTTTGGACCATCCTCGACTGCTTTCCCAGACCTCAAACAGGGAACTAGAAGGGAAGTAAAGCAGCCAGGATATGAACCGGAGCCCATAGGGGATTTCAGCATGTCCAAGGTGAGGACTTACCATGTCAAGGCCTATTTTCTCTTCTTTTAAGATATATTTATCAATTTATTTGAAAAGTAGAGCTACAAACAAAGACACAGAGAGGGAGAGAGATCTTGAATCCATTGATTTACTCCCTAAAAGGTCACAATGGTAGTGGCTGAGCCAAGCCAAGGTCAAGTGTCCAAAACTCCATCCAGGTTTTCTTGCAGGTGGCAGGAACCTAAGTAGGGAGCTGGATAGAAAGTGGAGGAGCTGAGACTTGAACTGGCACTCACATGCAATGTTGGCCCTGCAAGCAGAAGTTTAACTTGCTATACCACAATACTAGACTTAATTTTCTATTTTTTTTTCTGAAGATTTTTTAGATTAGCCTCAGAGAAAAGAGATCTTTTATTTGCTCATTGACTTGCCAAATGCCTGCAAGAGGGGCTGGGTCGGGCTGAAGCCAGGAGCCTGTGACTCCCCCTGATCTCCCACACCATGGATGGCAGTGACTCAGCTAGGCAAGCCATTAGCTGTTGCCTTCCAGAATGAGCCATTAGCAGGGAGCTGGAATTAGAGAAAGAACTTGCTCCTGGGGCCTCTGATACACGACACAGACATTCTAAAAAGAAACCTATCCCCTGTGCCAAATGTGTACTTTGTCTTCTCATATTATTTTTATCTAAAAATGCATTGAAACTTCAAAATGATTCTCTTTTGATTTCAACAAGATCTCTGATTTTTGCCTTTCATGAAAACCACTCAGATTACAGATTCTGTACGGGCAGGGCCAACCCTGTGTGCATCAGTCCCTTGTTAAGTAACTATGCTGCCTGTTTAGGTTTTCCAGGGGGTGGAGAGAAAGACTCAGCAAACCCACAAAGTCCCTGCAGCACACACAGCCTAGGAACACTTTCCTGACCCAGCCCTCTGCCAGCCTCCCCCTGAGCTCCCCATGCAAGGCGGGCATAGCAAGATAACAGCTCAGGATCTGCTGGAGGCCCCATGGGCATCTCAGAACCAGAATGCTATTTGCTTTGAAACATTCTGGGTGCACAACCCCCAGCTGGCTGCCCGAGCAGCTGCCAGATCTCCTAGAAGCCACACAGGGTGCACTATTCAGGGTACATGGGGCTGGTTGGGAACACTGGGGATTTCCAAAGGCAGCTGGCCAGCTTTCTCAGGAAACAGAAGCCCTTGTCTTCCCTTGGCTCATGTGGGTCTTCTGGAAGACTTCAAGTTCCTGCCTGAGGCTATCTCACCTATTGATTTCTTTATTACCTGTTTGACCTCCAGGTCACAGCTTCCGGTCTGAACACAGCTTAGGAAACTGTTGCTCACCACATCTGAAGATGCCTGTCCACAACACCACCCCATTCAGCCACCCAGACACTACCCCAGGCCCTGGGCAGAGAAGGAGGCACCCTCTCCTGCCATGACAACAGGGCTCTGGGGCTTCCTGTAATGACAGGAGAAAACTCACAGCAATGATTCACCTTAGTCTGTTCCTTAGGCTGCCCCAAAGTTTCCGTCTAACAAAAAACACAGGTAACAGTCATTACCCTCGTGTGGATAAGAAAACCCGCATCCAGAAAGATTAGATACCTTGGTCAGGTGGCTCAGCTTGAATGGGGAGCTCAGTTTTCTCAGAACAATAAGCTGGAGGCTCATCCCTTGGCCCTTGCTCTTTGTTGGGTTTTGATGATCAACAAATTCAAATGTCTGGATTTTAGTAAGTTTACAACTGAAATATTTTCATTATCTCAAAAAAAAAAAAATCCCAAGATGGCCCAGTGCAATGGCTTAATGACTAAATCCTCACATGTAAGCATCAGGATCCCGTATAGAAATCAATTCATGTCTCAGCAGCTTCACTTCCCATCCAGCTCCCTGCTTGTAGCCTGGAAAAACAGTCGAAGACAGCCCAGAGCCTTGGGAGCTTACACCGGCGTGGGAGACCTAGAAGAAACTCCTGGCTCCTGGCAACGGCCATTGCGACCACTTTGGGAGTGAACCAGCAGATGGAGGATCTTTCTGTCTCTCCTCTCTCTGTAAATTTGTCTTTCTAATAAATATAAATAGATCCTTTTTTAAAAAGCCAAAGATCTATTAATTCAGGTGTTTGAACTAGTGGATGGGAGCTCTCTCTCTCTCTTTAAATAATAAATGAAAATTCCTTGATTAATCAGAGGTCAGGCTGAGTAGGTTGAACTTCCTGGGACCTTCAAACCCCAGAACTCTAGGGCTCCCCAGCTGAGCCCTCTGGCCACATTCATGCCCTCGCTTCCTTCTTGGCACCTCTCACCTCTCCTGACTCCACTGCCTTTTAGCTTCCTCTTCTCAGAAAAGCCCATTTACTGCCCTCACACCAAGGTTGTGCACCAGGGTCCTCCTACATGCTCCAAAAGTCACATGACTGAGGAGAAATCGACCCCACGGCTCAACGGTAATGATTTCCACATTAAAGAGACTCAGGGAGTGGGGGCAGTTTCATAGGGTTCAGGAGGAGAAATGCCAAGTCTTGGCGGGTCCCAACCAGGTGGGCGTGCTGGTGAGGGAAGCATGTGTTGGGTCAGGTGGGCCACAGTTTGGAGGAGGAAGAGGGGACAGTGGAGGAGTGGGGTGCTGAGTTGGGCCGGGCAGAGTGTGGGGTTGCAGGGGAAGTAAAGGAGGATGCAGATCTTGCTGACTAGAGGAAGAGAAGTTCCAGGCCCTGAGGTTTGGGGAGGAAGTTCCCACGCTTACTGCAGCTGCCTCCCTCACTGCCTAAGGCAGAAGTCAAGTTCAGGTTTGCTGATTTCCAACAACATGACCACTCAGGAGGAACCGGAATGAGCCGGAGCCAGGCAGACTCCTATGTTTCCAGCTTCCACTCCATGTGACGGCTAAAGTACAGGGCAGAGTCCCAAGGCCGGCCAGCCCGGATGGAGTCACATGCCCACCTCACAACCTGGCTGGTGGCTGATGCCTCTCCCGAGAAGGCATCTGACCTTGGACTGGCAATTCCTCCAAAGGAGGTGGGGCTGCTCAGGAGCAAAGCTGGGAAGTCAGATGACACAAAGTCTGCAGTCCAACAGTAAGAAAGACTACCCTCAAAACATGCTCTTCTGAGTCTTTCAAACTGTCACAAAGGCATAGTGTCCAATGGCCAAGCAAATTCCAAGTGTTTCTATTCATTCATTCATTTCATTTCTGGGGCTCTCACCAAATCTTGCAGGTAAAGGCAGTTGGTGACAGTGGAACAAGACCCATGTGGCCCTGTGTACAGAGTTCCCATTTGAGTGTGACATTTCTCAGTGAAAGGCTTCCTACCAAGTCTCACTCAGGTTTCTCCATCCACCCGCAAGGCATACAGAGATTCAGCCAAAGTAACCCTTTGCAACTTCACATCCAATGGTATAAGGAGCTGGAATCTTTCTCCAGACAGGCTAAGTGATGTCCTTACTTACACAGTGGACGATGTACCTGCTCAAGGCCGGGTGTTGTGGTGAGCAGGTACAGCCACTGCCTGTGACACTGGCATTCCATATGGTTTGTGTCCTGGCTGCTCCACTTCTGAGCCAGATTCCTGCTATTGCACCTGGGGGAAGCAGCATGCCTGCATCAGTCAGAACATTTTAGCCAAACCAGCTCTGTAGTCTGGTCTAGGGGGTTGGTCTTCCCTGCAGAACCCCAAGCTGGGAGCTGCCAAGAACAGAGAAAGCAAAATAAGCATTCTGACCAAAGGGAGAGCCTGTTAAAGAAACTAACTGGTCACCTGCTAACACCAACTGAGTCTTAACTGGGTTGCCAGGACTGCACACATTTTAAATTTTTATTTTATTTTATTATTTTGTATTTGCCTAGTTCTTCTTTGGTATATCTTGGTGTTGCTTTGTATTTGATTAATGATGATTCCTAAAAGCAACCTTAATCAGGCAGCAAAAGAGGGTTGTCTTGCAACTCAAGACAGGAATGGGGAGAGAAGGAGCCAGATTAGCAGAGAAAGATAGGAGACAAAAGCCCAGCATATGGATACAAGCACTCCAGTGGCTCCTGGGCCTCACTACTACGGGGATTAAAAAAAAAAAAAAAAAAAAGCATCTGTTGTAAGGGGAAAAGGAAGAAAGCCATTGAAAAAGTGTGTGACATGTCCATTCAGTGGAATTAAAGGAAATTATGGAAATGAAAGGAAATGATGGCAGTTAAAGAAAAATACAGCGAGGATCTTAAAGGCATTTCGTTGAGGAAAGAGACACACACACAAAATGCATATTGTGTATGCAATTTTAGAAAGTGTAAAATGATGACTTTGGAAAGCATGAGTGAGAGAGACTGATTATAAAAGGGCAAGGTGGCACTGGGAGGAGCAGTGAGGGGAACTTTCTCTAACTTGATTATGCAAATAATTACACCTGTGTAGACATTTGTCTGTACTCACCACACTGTATGCTCACAAAGGGTGCATGTGATGGTGTGCAAAACGGCCCTCAATAAAGTCATTTTCAAAAGAACTTAGAGGAGGGAGTTTTGAGTGAGTACCTGGTGTGCAGGCTATATTCAGTGGTGGGTGTTGGTTTGATGGTGTTTCCAAATGGGTGATGGAACAGCATGCCCACCACTTCTTGGCCAGCTAGGCTCTGGATGTGAAACACAGCCTGAATGTTCAAACACCCAGGAGCAGAGCAAGCAAAGCTGCTGACCTCTCCCTGAGCATTCGTGTGGGCACAGAAGGAGAAGGAGCCCGAGCCAAAGCAGAAAAAACATTCTCCTCCCCCTGCCCTCTCTGCAGGTGCCCAGGAGGCATGTATAAGGGGGTGACAACACCCTCTTGTCACCATCCTGAGGAGAGCGAACCTGCACCAGCAGAGCACCAGGTGTGTGAACCGGCCAGGGATTCTAGTGTTCACCCCAAACAAGTGAGCATGAACAATCCTAAAACAGTGATACTCATGGGGGGCTGTAGATAGAACCACATTCTCACCTCCGGGCAACTCACCCAGGAGGAGCTTCACTGTACAAAGTTAGAGCCCCAACCCCCAGTGTCAGGAAACATCTGGCTCACTCCCCTGTTCAGGGAACAGAGAGCCCAACAGGGTCCCTGGCTTTATACCCTCATCTCAACCCTTCCCTGCTCACTCACTCCATACCCTACCCAGCCCTGAGCACTGGATTCTGGGGTGAGAACAGCTCTGTCACCTGAGATCTAATGCAGCAGGAGAGGCCACTAGCATGGTGACTAGGTAAGGGTGTAAACAGCCCTTTAACCTGATTATCACAAAGCAGGGAGTGGTGGGGAGGAGAGGTGACCAAGCGTTCCTGTTCCAGCCAGTTCCTGGCAGGCGGGGCAGGTGAACTCTGGATTGAGGCCAAAGAAACATTTGTATCTAGGATGGTAAAGACTCTAAGCGTTTTTCTTAGCGGGTAATTGCACATCTTCATGGGGTATGGTAATGTTGCCTCTCACTTCTACATCCTGTAATGATCAACTGAGTTATGTATCATTTCTTTCGGCTGAGAACATCCCAAATCTTGTCTTCTAGCTATTTCCGGATCCCACAATGTAACACTGGGTGACCCCAATTGCCTTTCCGTGCAGCACACCTGAGATCGGATTCCTGCTATCTGCTGGAATCAGTCCCTGTCCTCCCATTCCTGCTGTCTGCCTTGGAGAGCTCAGCTTGCTCTGTGTGAAGCAGATCTTGTGGTGCTTGTCTTTCCAGCCTCCACCTGCTTCACTGGACAAAATATCTACCAGATGCATCTATGATGTCACAGATAGCCAGACTGTAGCCGTCTCATGCCTGAAGAGCATTCCCTTGAAAAAAAATACACACGTTTTCTTTATCCATTCATTAGCTGATAGACATGGATCCATCACATCTATTGAGTGAAGCTGCCCGACAGTATGAGACAGCTCCCCTTGCCAGATCAGGGGGTAAAAAGAGTCTCCGTGCAGCTCTGGCTCTCCTAGGCACTGTGGAACATCGAGCTCCACAGAGACAGCACTGGGGCAAGTGAGGGCTCTGGAGACCCCCAGGATGATCTGAGCCTTGATAAGGAAACTCAGGCAAAGCAGGTCCCAAGAAGCTGAACAGCAAAAGCAGCACCAAAGGTAAAAGATGATTTTTGCGTGTGCTTACAAGCAGAAGTACAAGCAGCTGCACCCAGTGCTTACACCAGCTGCTCAGAACTCTCCAAGAAGCCGTCAGAGGTGGAAAACTTCCTACTGATGTGCAGTCTGGGAGGCCAGCAAATGATGGGGCCTTAAAACCCTCATGGGAGACAAATGGAGTTCCTAAGTCCTACTTTCAACCTGGCACAGCCCTGGATGTTGTGGGCATTTACAGAGAGACCCAGTGGATTCAAGATCTTCCTCTCTCTCTCTCTCTCCCACTTGTTTTTTTTTTTTCTCTTGCTCTCTCTGCCTTGTAAATAGATGTCTATAAGACAGGGAGCTTGTTATCATCCAGGCTCAGAGCCAACACTGTAAAATGTTCTACCAATTTGTTAAAGCACTTTAAAGATGGAATCTGTTGGCTACTACTATTTTATTTTGTCCCATAGAGCTGATTGTCTCATCATCTATGTATGATATTCATAAACACGTCTTGGCAGCCAGGCAGGGCCAGATTCAAACGTCACCTTTTCATTCTCAGCCCTTCCCCTGGTTCACTCTGCATTTGCAGCCTGGGCCCTCCCTGCCCTTGGTCTGTATTTTTGTTCAGAGCACTAAGAGTTTTCTTTTTATTGTAATAACCTTTTCTTTCTTTTTTTTTAAGATTTATTTATTTTTATTGGAAAGGCAGATATACAAAGAGGAGGCGAGACAGAGAGGAAAATCTTCCATCCACTGATTCCCTCCCCAAGCAGCCAAAATGGTTGGAGCTGCACTGATCCGAAGCTAAGAGCCAGGAGCCTCTTCTAGGTCTCCAACGCAGGTGCAGGGTCTCAAGGTGTTGGTGTTGGGCTGTCCTCTACTGCTTTCCCAGGCCACAAGCAGAGAGCTGGATGGAAAGTGGAGCAGACAGGACACAAACCAGAGCCCATAAGGGATGCTGACACTTGAAATGGAGGATTAACCTGTCTGGCCATCGTACTGGCTCCTACTCTTGCAGCATGTGGGCACGGCCATGGGAGGGGGCAGGGGTGTCTTGAAAAGTGCCTGTAAAATGTGAAGTCTGTGCAGTGTGCTCCCACCCTCCCACCCGCCTCTCCCAAGGCAGGAAGAGCTGTCACCATCCCAGTGCCCAGGCAGCAGGATCATCCTTTTCAACAGCTCCGGGACTCTGCTGTCTGAGCAATCCTTCCCCAACATGCTTTCTAATAATTAGCCTTCACTTGGAATCAAACGATCAGATTCTTTCTCCTCTTCAAACACTACCCAGGTTTCTTCTGTAACCTAATCATAAAGCAATTTTGGGATTTTATTCCTACAAAGGCCCTGGGGTTACCACAGTCTCGTGAAAGAGGCCCTGAAAAACACCGAGTTCAAGTGGGCCTCGGCTGGCTCATCTCCACGAGGGTCCCACTCACCTCCTTACCTTGTGTTTACCTTGGGACAAAGGCACAAAAAAGAAAAAAAAAAAAAGGATGAGACCTACAGGTCTTTGCAGATAGATTATCTCTCAGAAACTTGCGAGGCCCACACTGCTGACTGGTTACAGATAAATGAGTGAATGTCCTGGCACAAAATCTTACCACACTCATGAGCCTCCAACAGCAGGAGCTGCAGAGTACAGATACCTAAGAGTTTAAGATTATCCCGAGCCCATTGGACAGATGAGAAGGCTGAGGCCACAGACTCAGAGAGGAGAGGGCTGATCCAAACTCCAGAAACCAAGATGGCAGACACCTAGGGAAGGCCCTTCCGACCCAGTGAGGACTCTGCAAACTGCTTGGCTTGGAAATTTCAAGCAACATTCTTTTCTTATCTCAAAGCAGTAGCTAAAAAATTCTTTAAAATAACAGCAGTCTGTTGTACCCCTAATCAATTGTTGATACCCTGGCAATTATTTGGTGTCTGCACCTGAAGCATCCCTTGGGGCAGGTGTGATAGCTTGGTTAGTTGATCCTCTGCCTGCAAACACCAACATCCTATATAGGTTCCAGTTTGTGCCCTGGCTGCTCCACTTCCCTTCTAACTCCCTGCTTCTGGCCTGGGAAAGTAGTAGAGGGTAGCCCAAAGCCTTGGGCCCTGCCCGGGATTGGGAAACCCAGAAAAAGCCACTAGCTCCTGGTTTCAGATTGCCTCAGCTCTGGTCATTAAAACCATTTGGGGAGTGAACCAGCAGATGAAGATCTTTGTGTCTCTCCTCTCCATAAATCTGCCTTTCCAATAAAACTAAATAAACAGTTTTTAAAAGTGTCCTTTTCCTACTCATGTGAACATATCTGCATTTTTCTCTTTTGCAAAAATGTGACACTGCTAAATACAATCCTTCATCATTTGTATTCTCTGCTCTGAATTAATAGAAGACATTTTTCCAAAGCAAGCATTCCTTGACACTATTGCCATAATTCTCATTAATGGCTACATGGCACTATATACAATGAACATGTAGCTGAACTTCTCTCTATTGTACAATGAGCATTCTCTTAGTGTTTATTTTTCATATACTTTCACGATCATTTCTTAAGCATATTTATGATTTTCACAGCTGCTCCCCAAAATATGTTACACTCCTCCAACACATGACTGACCATTTATTAAGCCCTTTCTAGCAGATATAGTCTTACCATCTTTTGTCTTTTCCAGTTCAAGAGATAAAAATTCCTATTTCTCTGCTTACGGTGGAAAATTGGACATTTTTTGCTTTATTAATCATATGCATCTCTCTTTTAAATAACTTCTTAGTGCTACATTTCCTTCTCTCATTTTGCTATCTGAGTCTATTGTCTCTTAATTATTTCTGGGAGCTCTCTGTATATTAAAAATATAAATCCTTGTGGCCAGTTCAGTGTCTCAATAGGCTAATTCTCTACCTACCAGCGCCAGCATCTTATATGAGTGCTGGTTTGTTACCCAGCTGATCCACTTCTCATCCAGCCCCTGTGCTTATGACCTGGGAAAGCAGTGGAGGATGGCTCAAATTCTTGGGCCCCTGCACCCACATGGAAGACGTGAAAGAAGCTCCTGGCTCCCAGCTTCAGATCTGCTCAACTTTGGCCACTGTGACCATTTGGGGAGTGAACCAATGAATGGAAGAGCTCTCTCTGTCTATCTTCTCTCTGTAACTCTGCTTTTCAAATCAAAAATAAATACGTAAATCATATATATAATATAAATATATATACCCTTTGTTTCGGATGTTACAGCTCTTGCCTGGTATTTTTTCACAATTACAGCTATCTCAGTACTTCTTTCCTTTAGTTTTGTGTGGCTAGAAGAGTTTTCACAACATCAAAACAAAGTATGTTTTCCATGTACCACAGGATGTGTAGTCACACCCTCCTCCCTCCATCAGGGTCCAGCTTCATTCCCCAGCGTAGTCACAGCCAAAGTGTCCCCACTGGCTGAGAACCACCAGCTTAGCCTTTTCCCAGTGACACCAAATGCCACTCTACCAACACAGTAAGCCCTTGTGTTGCACATAGCTTTCAGGTTTACTTCAGCTCCAGGGAGTCGAAGTTTGTTCTTGAACTGCAAGTGACTTGTCTTTCCATTATTGTAGCTTCGTATTAACTTTTCAATCAGTTTCTCTCCTTGCTCTCCCAGCCTCTGTCTCTCTCCTTTAATTTTCCATGGGAGGAATACTTAATCTTACAGAATAGGTGAGGAGGGAACAAGACTTAGGTGGCCCCCGGGGCGGGGTCCCCACCTGCATTCTGGCAGCAGCTGCACAGTGGGTGGGGCTGGCAGGCACCAGGCTGCCAGAAGCTGATAGGAGAAAAGGCGCCGGATTGGGCCTGGATCACCCAGAGGGAAAGAGCTACAGAAAAGCAACCAGGTGGAGGGATAGCACTGGGGGTAGCTGGTACTGCTGGGAGGCCAGGGCAAAGGGCGGGTAGGGACTTGTGGCTGCTTTGTGAGGGTCTGACAGTGACCCTGGAGGGACCAAGCTCTTCCAGCCTCAGTTGGGTGGAGGACTCCTGTTTGGATGGGCAGTACCACATGCTGTTCTTGAATTTGACCCCTCTGCCCTCTGGGAAGGAGAGCCACACTTCTGCCAGCAAACACTGGGATGAGCAGATTCAGGCTGCCTCCCCCGGGAGTTTGAGTTGTGTCTTCTGAGACGCGCCAAAGCTGTCTGTGGTGTCCCGCTGGGTCACCAGCTTGGATTTGGAGACTGAAACAGCTCAAAGCAGTGATTGGTACCCTGGGAGGCAACAGAGGACAGTCCAAACATGTGGGTCTCTAACACCCATGTGGGAGACCCAGACTGAGTACTGGGCTACTGGCTCAAACCATCAAAGCAACATACAGGTCCAGAAAGACTTCCCCCAGTGGCTCAGTCATGTTGCTAAGGCCATTCCCCTCTGCATCATCTGCCTCCTATTGAGTAACCTGCCTGACAAAGGTTGGGACCAGGGCTTCCTGGATGCAAGCCGGGAGCTGCCCTGTCCCTTTCACTGCAGCAGAAGATCCTGTGTTCTGGGATCCCTACACAGTCTGAGGTCAACACCAAATACAGCAAGGCTGTTCTCACAGCTAACCTGGAGAAGGGTTTATTTGTTTGTTTGCTTGCTTGCTTGAAAGGCAGAGGGACATAAAGAGAAAGGGGAAAAGATTTTCTATTTCCAAATGAACACAATGGCTGAGGTTGGGTCAGGCTGAATCCAGGAACCAGGAACTCCAAATGCCATTCACATGGGAGATCCAGATGAAGTTTCTAGTTCCTGACTTTGGTCTGGCCCAGTCCTGATCATTGTGGCCATTTGGGGAGTGAATCAGAAAATACAAGACACCTCTTCTCTCTCTCTCTCTCTCTGGTCTCTCTCACTCTGGTCTCTCCTCTCTTTCTCTCTATAACTTTACTTTAGTAAATAAATAAATATTTAAAAAAAAAAAAAAGCATTCCAGTGCCCCGTCTGGCCTACCAGAGGTACTGTTTCCGTGCAGATGTCTGGCTGCTCCTAGGCACAGCAGGCAGCTGTGTCCGGAAGTGAGCCTGCTGTCAGCCCAGCAGCCTTGCCCGGCAAGGTCTGGAATGGTCTATCTCACCAAAACATGCTTCTCATCTGCACACCCCAGCAGTGTCGTGCTGTGCTTCTCCATCAAGATCATTAGCTCCTACCCACGAACTCTGCTCCATCTGGCAAAAAATTCTGCAAGGTATGGGGAGGGTGAGTGGCGTAAGGATACAAGATGTTTCCTTCTTCCCACACAGGCCAAGGGCAAGACAGCCTCAGCCTGCTATGGGCTTATCATGCCTCAAGGTTCTCCTGCAATTGGGAAAGAACTCACTGCCACGGGCCATGGGGTTGTACCGGGAGGCCATGATGCATGCCAGGCACACAGGAAACAGTATTATCTACCTGGCTCCAACAAGGCTCGCCCATCAGGCTGCCTGTAGTCCAATGCTCTAACACGGTTCACAGGTGATCTTGCCAAAACCCTTATAACCCAGCAATAAGCTCACAAAGGCATCTCTCTCATCTATAGAGACCCCAGATAACCTCTCTTGTCTTTTATTCTCCCTTGCGACCAATCACACACCTACTACTAGCTTTGAAGACCCCCCAACACACAGGTCACAGCCTGATAGTAGACCCCTCTCTCAGCTGGGCAGCCCCAGGGTCTCCAGATGGCTGCATGAAGGCTCTGCTGAGGGAGTGACTGCCCATGTGCACACCAGAACTGTTACATTGGTCCATAAGCAATGTTCCATGCGTTCAAATCACTCAACAGGGGAAGTCAGTTGTCCTGCAGTGGCCTTGTGTATCTCTGATTTACAGATGCTCCTGCACTGCAGGTCCCGGCTCTGGCTACTGAGATCCAAGACCCTCCACACCTTTGTTGTCTCTACCTCTTGGAAGACCCGGTCCCTGGTGGGCTGGCTGTGACCTTGGATGGCAGTCCTAACCTCTACAATGCCTCTCACTTGCAAGCTGCAGCCTCCAGATGGGTTTACTGTGAGAAGCAAACGAGGTAAAGGCCGTGAGTACCAAATTAGTGCCAGTTGATGGCTAATTCTGCACCTCTCTAATTATTGTCTGATTTCCCTTTGGACAAACCCAGCTAAAAATTACATGACACAGGACATCTAAATAGTTATCTAGTTCACAATCACATATTTAATTATAAGTTAAGTATGCACTTCAAACACAGGCCACAGCAGAACATGAGAAAATGAAAATGGTGTGAGCAAGTGATGCCTGATGTACTGTTATGTAATAACAAACACGTGTGGTGGACTCCAGAGAAACTGTCACACAGGTGCCCCAGAAAACCCAGGCAAGAACATGAATGGAAGGGCTCTACGAAATGCCAAAAAATCAGACACCACCTAAACATTGACCAGAACTGACAATAAACTGTGGTATGGTCACAAATGAGCCAGAGCTGCACTTACATAACCACAGAGGAATCTCACAACCACAGAGCCAAGCAAATGAACAACAACAAAAGGAGCTTTATACGTGAATGTGAGATTCTTTGTATGAGAATAGTGTGGGGTCACTGACACATGTCTTAATGTGTTCTCTACTATTTCTAAATAGCAAGAATTACATATGTGTAATCAAACTTAAAAAAATAAAGACCAAATACAATCATGGGACAAAAGGAAAACAATCTCATCTGAGGACTGGGTTCAAGATTGTCCATTACTTTATTCTTTAGACCTTCTCTGTGTTTGAACTGTTTCAAAGACTAACTTCAAAAGTTTTTGCATTTATGTGAAAGGCAGAAAGAGACAGACAGACAGCACTCCCAAATACCTGCAACAGCTAGACCGGACCAGAGCAAAGCCAGGGGCAAAAGCCGAAGCTAGGAGGGCCCTGCTTTCAATCCCAGTCTCTCCCAGTAGGTGGCAGGGACCCAACTGTTTGAGCAGTCACCTGTTGCCTCCCAGGTGCACATTAGCAGGAAGCTGGGGATGGAGCTGGAACACCAGTATAGGAGTTCCCCAAGCAGGGTCTTCACTGTCAAGCCCACCGCTGAGGAACAACACAGCAGGCAGCGCAGTGCTGGGACTGTGGCAACAAGGGTCATTTTGACTCACGTAACATGCTCTTTAGTATTTACTCCACTTCAGGATTCTCTCCTTCATTCCACCTTTTGGAAAAAGTGCTTCTATGGGCCCGGCGCAGTGGCACAAGTGGTTAAGTCCTCGCCTTGCACGCCCCGGGATCCCATATGGGTGCCGGTTCTAATCCCGGCAGCCCGCTTCCCTTCCAGCTCCCTGCCTGTGGCCCGGGAAAGCAGTCAGCAGTCGAGGACGGCCCAAAGCTTTGGGACCCTGCACCCGCGTGGGAGACCCAGAAGAGGCTCCTGGCTTCGGATCGGCATAGGATCGGCCGTTGCGCTCACTTGGGGAGTGAATCATCGGATGGAAGATCTTCCTCTCTGTATCTCCTCTCTGTATATCCACCTTTCCAATAAAAAATAATAAAAATAAATCTTTTTTTAAAAAAAGTGCTTCTATGTTTATAAAAGTTCAAATGAGTTTATGACTCTGATCAAGAAAGCAATTTTCAAGCTGGTTTCCTGAATATGAACCAGCTGAATCACAAACTGGCTGTGAAAAGTCTTTTTTTTTTCTTGAGGTGGGTGGTGTGGGGAGGCAAGAGATCAAACCTATAATTAAATATGCCAAGTGGGCAGATTTTTGAGAGTACTGATTTGGAAGCAAGACTGGCCACTAGTCCCAGTTCAGTTCCCTCATCCTTGTGCAATGGACCCTAACAGGGACGCTAACTTACCCACACGAGGCCAACTGAGGCTGTGTCAGGATTCCCAACCCTGAAGACACAAGAATTTCAAAATCCTGATACCCAGGCCACGCCTCATCCAATCACAGCACCCTTGCGTGGGCTCCGAGACTGAGTGTTCCCGATGAGTGGAACTTGCAGTCACAGTTGACAACCACCAGTCCAACTAGTCTTCTCAGGAAGACGACCTGAATGCAGCCACCACCTGTGTGTTCAGACTGTCTTCCTCCCAGCCATGTGTAAAACACAAATGCTCCCCAATGCTACACATTTTCCTAAGTCTCATCAGTAACAGACTCAACCGCTGCAGTAAGACCACTGAGTCACACAGCAAATAGCATTTGCTTTTCCCCAGTCCCTGGTAACAGGACCACACCTGCTAGCTGGGCATTTGGCCACTCAATGAAACAGCATAGTCCTCGCAGGATAATCCTCCATCTGTGGCACCAGCATCCTATCTGGTGCCAGATCTAGTCCCAGCTGCTCCACTTCCGGTCCAGCTCTCTGCTTATGGCTTGGGAAAGCAGCAGAGGGATGATTCAAGTCCATGGGATGCTTAACCCATGTGGGAAGCCTGGAAGAAGCTCCTGGCTGCCAGCTTCAGATTGACCCAGCTCTGCCCATGGTGGCCATTTGGGGAGTAAACCAGCAAATGGAAGATTTCTTTGTCTCTCCCTCTCTCTATAATTCTGACTTTCAAGTAAAGTAAATAAATAAATATATTTTAATAAATTTTTCTTTTTCTTTTTAAAGATTAATTTTTTTTTATTGGAAAATCAGATTTACAGAGAAAAGGCAAGACACAAAGATCTTCCATCTACTGGGTCACTCCACAAGTGACTGCAATGGCCAGTGCTGAGCCAATCCGAAACCAGGAGCCAGGAACCCCTTCCAGGTCTCCCACATGGGGACAGGGTTCCAAGGCTTTAGGTTGTCCTCAACTGCTTTCCCAGGCCATAAACAGGGAACTGAAAGAGGAGTGGAACAGCTGGGATATGAACTGGCGCCCATGTAGGATGCCGGTGTGTGCAAGGTGAGGACTTTAGCCACTAAGTTGCCATGCCAGGCCTATTACATCTTTTTTTTAAAAAGAAGAGAATGTTCTTTCTGCTAGAGAATGATGATAAATGAATGCCAAGGAATGAGAAAGACAAACATCTTATAGCAACCTTCTGAACAACTGATACACGCTCAAGAAACTGGTCTTTACTGATACGAGCTACTAAGGACACCCACCCAGGGTCAAAGTGCCATACCGTGCATTAATCTCAAGGGGGGAAAGAGATTTAGAATGGACACACGTGACACAAAACTCTTGTGTTGATTGTGAAACCATCTCACCTTCAATCCTGGCCCTCTGCACTTTGCCCTGTAAGGCTCCATCTGGGACTCCCACAGCCAGGTTTGCCAGCTGTTGCGGTGTTGCTCTGCCAGGAGGGGCAGCTCCAAGGAGCGCGGGAGGACCCCTGCTCCTGGTTCATTTCTGGTTTTCACTAAGCCCACCTCACACTTCTTGGCTCTGGAGGTAGGAGGAATCCATTCTGATACAGCAACTGGACCCTGTTGGGCTCTCACAAAACCAGCTCCCCCCACACAGCTCCGCAAGCCCCAGGACTCCGTTCAGCTGGCCCTCGGCGACCAATGCTGTTTCAGCTGCATCAAGCTGTTCTCCACCCTTCTGAAGCTTTAGCCATGGCAACCACTTCTCTTGGCTCCTCCTGCCTCCGGAAGTGCTACCCCCAGCTTCTGAAATTGCTACCTCCGTGTTTATTTCTTGCCATTTCAGTTCATCTGGTTAACACTTAGCACGCTGTTAACCGCTAAAGCAACACTCCAAGTTCTGTTGAAATTACTATGATTTCTGGCTCCTAACCGGAAGCCAGCACAGAAACTGGGAAGTGGATACCCTCTCGTCTGGCATGCCCACCTAGCTTAGGCATCTCAACTACCTGCTGTCTTCCTGATCACTTGGACTCTCAGGGGTTTGGTCACACAACGCTACTATTAACCACACAGCTGGCAGCCCTTGGAGCTTGAGTCTTAAGGTGGTAATCAGAGGTTGAGAATGCAACAAGATGGGAAAAAAACCATCCTTCTACCGTTTTGACCATGAAGCCAGTGAAGCCACAATAGCGCTAGACCTACTTATCTTGGGAGAAAAAGAAACTTAAACCTTAATTTTTTTTTATTTATGTAAAAGGCATAAAAGATGTAGGGATATCTCCTCAAATGGCTGCAACAACCAGGCATGAACCAGACCAAAGTGTGAAACTCCATCCAGGTCTCCTTATGAGGATGGCAGGGGACCAAGCACTTGGGCCATCTTGCACTGTTCTCAGTAAGGAGCTGGATTGGAAATGAAGCAGCTGGGACTTGAGCCAGACCTACACAGGAACCTGATGATGCTGGCTACGACCTACCTAGCTGCACCACAATACTGGCCCCAGAAACTTGTTCTTGAGGCTTCTTCTCACTCACAGCTTGACTCAATCTGAGTTAATGCTTGTCTTCAGTAGCAATCCACTAATATTAAATCATTCCTTCCAGGAACAGTGCTGTGGCCTAGTAGGCTGGCTTTAGCCTGCAGCACCAGCATACTTCATCATAGCCCAAAGACAGGATGTTAAAGAAAATTTCTTGTCACACCAGAGTCAGAAGATGCTTAGGGAAGCAATATGACATGGGATATGCAAATTATTATTTTTTTAAGATTTATTTATTTTTATTGCAAAGTCAGATATATACAGAGAGGAGAGACAAAGAAGATCTTCTGTCCAATGATTCACTCCCCAGGTGACCACAACGGCCGGTGCTGAGCCAATCTGAAGCCAGGAGACAGGAACCTCCTCCAGGTCTCCTACACGGGTGCAGGGTCCCAAGGCTTTGGGCCATCCTCGACTGCTCTCCCAGGCCACAAGCAGGGAGCTAGTTGGGAAATGGAACTGCTGGAATTAGAACCAGCGCCCATATGGGATCATGGCGCATTCAAGGCAAGGACTTTAGCCACTAGGCCACTACACCAGGCCGGGATATACAAATTCTTCAAAACATTCATGGAAAATTAGTATCAAGAAAAAAAAACATGCAGGGATTTTGAAAATTTTTTGTACCCAAATCAAGTTATCTTTTAGTTTTTTTTTTTTTTCTTGAACTTTTTGATTCTGCTCCTGTGACTATGATAGAGTTACATGTGTCAACTGGAGAATGAGATCCGTTAATTACAAGAAGAGGTGCTATAGAAATCACGGGTTGGCACCGTGGTATGGCACGTAAAGCTTCTGTCTGCAGCATCACCATCCCATATGGACACTGGTTCATGTCTTGGCTGCTCCACTTCCAATCAAGCTCCCAGGGTATGGCTGGGAAAGCAGCAGATGGCCCAAGTATTTGGGCCTCTGCACTCATGTGGGAGACCTGGCTTTGGACCAGCCCAGCCCTGCCCCAGCTGTTGTGGCCATTTAGGTAGTGAATCAGCACTTAGAAGACCTTTTTGTCTTTCCTTTACTCTATAACTCTGCCTTTCCATTAAAAATAAATAAATCCTTTAAAAAGAAAAACACATACATTGTGTATGTAAATTAGAAAAATGAGCCCAGTTCATACAGACAGTTTGCTTCAGAAATCAGGTACTCCAGTTCTATGCATTAGTTGCTTTAATCTTTGTGAGACACCTGTAACATAATAACCAGTATCATCAACAAACTCTAGACAACTGAGGCTGATGAAGATTAATAAGATTCAGGTCACACAGCTTGCTACATGGTACAGTTGGAATTAGAACCCAGACAGACTTGGTCCAAAGCTTATGTCCCTAACCACTACACAACATTGTACACGTCAGATAAGCAACTCCCTTTGAGGTCTGCACTTTCAGTGGAAATGTAGACTTCAAACTGTAGACAGCAATTCTATGTCAAACCCAACAATAAAATAGTGTCACTTATCTACTCTGCACTCCCAAGCTGACAATGTTTCCAAACACCTGGCAAGGCCAACCCCATTTAGGCCGATGGGTGGGGCTTTCCAGAAGTCAAGATCTTCCTGAGGGAAAAAAAAAAATCACCACCCTTCCTGATCAATAAGATACACATGAGACCCAGTGCAGGCCTGTTAAGTAACAGGCAATACTGACTAGCATTCCCAGAACCTGGCTCCAACAAAACATTTTAATTGAAGTTCAATTTAATGAAAGCTCCTGAAGAAAGACATCAGATCAATAGACATTTGTGCTCACAGGCCAAAGTGAGCTCCCTAATGGTCCTCGTAGGCAGCCCAAACTCTTCCGGAGACTTCTCTAGATCCATTAGCCCTGGTGCGGAACTATAAAGTACTAGTTCATTTTAGGCACCAAACTGGCGACTCAGCTGCCAACTATTATTTTGCAAAGCAGGACACAGTTAGTTGAAAATTATATTTTTCCAATTAGCACAGTGGGAAACACTGCTGAGGCATTCAGCCCAAGCCTGCAATTAGAGAACATTTGCTTGCTTCTAGAAATAGAATGAATGGGAAGTGGAGACCTGCTATCTAGGTCTTCGGCAATAATACCCCAAGAGAGGAAATCGCTACCATTTCAGCGGTTCCCAGAAAATACCCATCCTGTTCCATTTAATAAGCAGTGTTCTACACCGCTCTGCCACATGCTCACAAGAGACAAAGAAACCCAACACCTTCCCTGAAGATAGTGAAGGGGCTTGCACCACAGCCAGTTATTACAGTCAAGGGTGCTGCCAACAAGCAGCTCGAGGGATTTGTTCCAGTAGCTACTTGTAGCATCCACGTATTAATACTCACAAATGTCCATCTGTCACAAACGAAGCTTGGTATGTATGCCTCCACGACCTCCAGATGAGCCTTCTCAGCTGCCCCAGCATCTCCTTGTGTCTCAGATCAGACATGGATGCTTAAAGCATTTTAGATTTCTCGAGCAGAGGGGGAGATAATGATAGGGAACAGAGTTGAAAAGAGACAACAGCGGCCCAGCGTAATTGCTCAGTGGCTAAATTCTCACATTGCAAGAGCTGGGATCCCATACAGGCACCAGTTCACGTCCTGGCTGCTCTACTTCCCATCCAGCTCCTTGCTCATGGCCTGGGAAAGCAGTAGAGGACAGCCCAAAGCCTTGGGCCTTGCACCTACATGGGAGATCCAGAAGAAGCTCCTGGCTTTGGATCAGCTCAGCTCTGTGACCACTTGGGGAGTGAACCAACAGATGGAGGATCTTTCTGTCTCTTCTTCTCTCTGTAGAGCTGTCATTCCAATAAAAATAAATAAATCTTTATTTTAAATAAAAGAAGAAAAAAAGGTGCAACAATTTCCACACCACCTGGCTGAGATCAGTAATCTTTACCAAGAACTGGGCTCAGCACTCTAAGTGACCCAGATAACCTTGGAACATACCAGAGGAGTTAAAATCAAATGGGAGGAAAGTATAAAAAGTACTTAGGGCTGATGGGGTATCATGAGATACTAAATAACTGCTATTAATTTTCCTAAATTTTACTGGATTGCTTTGAAGAATATCTTCTCCTACAAGTTCTATTATATAAAGGAGATATCTGAGATTTACTTTAAAATACACTAGTAAAAAAATAAAATAAGCACAGCACTTGAGATGTCTGGGATTTCCACATCTCACTGTCCGTCTCAGCTCTGCTGCTGATTCCGGCTTCCTGTTAATGTGCGCCTGGAGAGGCAGCAGGTGATGGTTCAGTTAATTAGGTCCCTGCTACCCACATGCAAGATCCAAAGAGTCCCCAGCCCCCAGCCTCCAGCTTTGGCCTGGCCCAGGCCTACATACTGCAGTTATTTGGAATGTATTCAGCAGTTGAAGGCTTTCTTTCAACTAAAAGTAACATAAAATGAATTAGACCCCCAGCTGTAGGCTTTGTACCTAGCCAAGTGTTACACTGCTGGGAGAAAACCAGTAGCAGGTGGGCATCCTGGACCTTGTTAAAATGCCAAATTTGTGTTAACTATGCCAGCATAGTCACTTATTTTCTTTCTTTCTTTCTTTCCTTCCTTCTTTCTTTCTTTCTTTTTCTTTTTTTTTTTTATAGACAAGCGGGGAAAGCAGGGAATATGGCATGGGACTGGAACACACCAGTGTGTTATAGATTTTCTTGGAAAAGTGGGTCTGGGGACATATTGGAGTGGGAACAGCTGAGGGTGTGTATGATGAGCAGGAATGACTTCTGGGGTTTCCACAGAGTGGGCCACTGCATTCACAGGTAGGCGACTGAACTGAGACATGTGGTTTGAAGTGGGGAAACTGGAGGGCATGTCTGGGTTATGCCAAGGTAACTGCCCACATAGGAGACATGGGCAAAGCTAAATACCAACACTCACTGCCCACTGTTGCTCACAAAAGCTGTAGCTGGAGGCATGCCTGCCTGGGCTGGGCCACAGTACCTGCTTGTGAATGTCAGAGCAGGGGATTAGCATGTCAGGCTGGGCCAAAGAACACACCAGAACATGAGAGAACTAGATCTGGGAATAGATCCTGTAGGGGAATTTTCATGGAGAGCTGGTGGTTGTGCCAGACCAAGCCAGGCTAGACTCCAGAACTCACCTGACAGGAACCCATCTGATACTCATAGAAGCTGGAACTTGGAGAAGGCTGGGTGGGGTCACACTACAGCACCCACCAGCACATGTAAAGGCTGGGACTAAAGGCACACCATGCCACACAGGGCCACTGCCCCTGCTGGCATGGATGAGATCCTGGGCTGGGAGCTGGCCTGGAAGGGGAAGTTGGGAAACCCCTTACTACTAGACCACAGCTCCGACTGAGAAGCACAAAACCAGGGCTGGTGCAGGTGGGGGAGGCCAGGCCAGGCAAGTCTGCAGAACTCTATATCATTTATGTGGTTTAGACTGGGGACAGGCCAGGCCAGGCCAGGCCTGGACTCAGCATCTGCTGGCACACATGCAAGCTTGAACAAGGTGCAGGCCACATCTGGGTAGGACAAGTCAGGCTGTGTTTAGCACCCTGCAACATGTGCAAGACCTGGGGCTGGGAACAGGCATAGTAGGGAAACTGGGGATTTCCATGCTGGGTTGCAGCAATCACTAGAGAATGTGAGAACTAGGGCTGTGGATGGATCACACTGGGCAAGGCTGCAGCACCTGTCAACATGCATGTGGGTTGGGTCTGGGAGCAGGTCAGACGGGGGTGAGCTCCAGCACCAACTGGAGATCACGAGAGCCAGAATGGATGTAACACACAGGCTGGGCTAGGCCATGGCACCCACCAAGTCACATGAGAGCCAGGTCTGGGGATGGACTAAGTTGTAGCACACAGTGGTGACAGCAAGAATGCATGCAGGCCAGTTGGACTGAGCTACAGTGTCTGCCAGTGAGTGCCAAGACTAGGAGCCAGTCATGTCAGTCTGGGAAGCAGCATCCACCAGCACACAAGAGATCCATTGCTGGGACAGAACTGGTAGAGAAACTCTGGAAACTCTTCTACTAGGCACCAGCTCGCAGCTGGTGAGCACCAGAGCTGTGGCTAGGATCAGGCTACATGAAGCTGGGTTGCAGCACCCATTGGCACATGCGTGAGCTGGGTCTGGGGCAGGCCAGGCAGGCTCAGTTCACACCACACACTAGCATCGGTGAAAGCCAGAGTGGGGTGCAAGCCAAGCCAGGTTGGGCTGGAACAGTCAGTTCACATGAGGGTTGGGAGTGGGGTAGGATGGGCTAGGCTGTTATACCCACCAGCAAAAACTGGGACTGGGGGTGGGCTGCACTGAGCCAGGCCGTAGCACCTGCTGGGCCATCTCAGACTATGCCACAGCACCTTTTGGGACATACAATACCACATGGCTAGCTAGGAGTGGACCTGGTAAGAAACTTCAGGCACTCCCTTGTGGGGCTGCTGCTTCCACTGGTGAGCTTAAGCCTGGGGTGGACCAGATTGTATTTGGCTGCTATACCCACTGGCGAGTGCCAGGACCAAGTGCAGGTCATGTCAGGCTGGACCACACTAACCGCTGGCAGGCGCAAGATGCAGGCAGGGTCCACTTCCCTGCTAGGCTATACCTATCTTGTGCTGGTAAGCACAAGAACCAGGATTGGGGGCAGGCCAAGCTGGACAAGACACTAACACCTGTCACAATACCCAAAGGCCAGGTCTGGGGGTGGGGTCAGCTGAGCTAAGCCATAGCACCGATGGGTGGTACAGATGGGAATGGGTCAGGCCAGGCAAGACCATAGCAGATGTTGGCATGCACAAAAACCAAGGCTCAGAATATGCCTACTGGGGGTTATTGAGGGTCACCCCAACTAGGTTGCAATACCCACTGGTATATGAGGGCCAGTCTGTGGCGAGTTCCCCGACTTAGCTGCAGCATCCATTAGCTCGTGTAAGGTATCGGAGTGAGGCAGAACTGACCAAACTGCATCCACCAGGACGTGCACTGGCTGGTGCAGATGCCAGAGCAAATCTGACCCTGTACTGGCTGGTACACCCAACAGTCAAGTCTGAGGTCATCTTGGGCAAGGTTTCTTGGGGAATTCCCAGGAGAGACCACTGGACTCAGACCTTGGCCACTGGGGGAAAAAAAATAATCACAGGATGTGCTGCAGAGCCTGAGTGCCATGTGTTAGAATTGGGCCTCCACAGTTGATGCCTGTACAGTGAACAGGGGACATGACAGCTCATCTAGGCTAGAAATCAACTGCCTTAGAACAGGATGAAGGTTGGACAGTTCCTGGGTCTGTGGATGCACTGAGGTGGACTTTGTCAACCAACAGATTTTGGAGAGACTAGCTCACCCCTCACCCTAACCAGAGGCCAAACGGGCATGCACCCCGCCCAACTACATGGACAATATTAAAAAGAAAACTAAAAATGTTAAAAGCAAAGAAAAAATAAATTAGAAAAAAATGTGAAGGGATTGTTCTCAGAGCTACTGAGTACATAGTACAGGCTCATTATACTCTTGTATTTTCATACATATTGAGTATCTCCATAAGGAAACTTCAAGATTTATTTATCAAGTCGGAGACAGAGATTTTCTATTTGCTGGTTCACTTTCTAAAGTCACAAGTCAGGGCTGGGTCAGAAGAGGAGCTTTCTCACCTGTCGCCGACACTCACACCCCCTCCTTGGAATGACACGTGGTAGCTGATCAAGAGCTCAGATGACTCAACATGGACAAAAACCAGGAGGACAGATTTTCTAAAAACTGTAGGCTTTTTATTATTCAGTTAAGAGGTAGACAGATGAACATGGAAGGCTGTCCCATTCAACTTGCCCAAAGTTCATATTCCACTTCATTCATCCATCCCACACTGCCAAAAATCTTAAATAATCAAGATGGCCACAAGGCTTGTTCTTCCTACTTAGCAATAATACTCAAATGAATTGCTTGCAAAGAAGTTACAACTAAAATTCATTGTGTCCCAAGAATCTCACCCCTCTAAGCAGTCCCCACCTGTGCCAACAGAACCTGCCACTACTGACAGGAGGGCAGAGTGCCAGGGACTGGTTTTCTAAGAGACTACAAGGGAAGCTTCAGTTACATTTTTTTGTTGTTGGTGGTGGTTGTTAAATCCCTGTGCATGTGAGGGCAGAAGCTGGTGAATTCAACAAAGCAGAGTACACTCTGTCAGATGGCTCTGCATGGTTATTTAAAAAAATAATAATCACAAGTTATCTTCATAGACAACAATTAAAACATAATGGGATTGAAGCCTGATACAAAAAGTAGAGAAATATGTACAGGAACTCACAGCCCAGAAGGAAAAGAGGGACCTCAGTGGGAACCAGTGGAAACCTGGCTATTTTACACAGCTAATTTTGAGATAAGTCATATTTAGCACAAAAGCAATTACAGCGTAAATAACACTTCCTCCCACAGCTCCCGGGCTTGAAGAAGACTCGGTCCTGGGTAACACTGTCATCCTCCCTCAGGCAAGCAGGAATGCGCAAGGTGGTCCCAAACATCGACAGAACCCTCGAGCAGCCTCACACACTCCTGAGGATGCCATATTTGAAGACTGCCATGACAGCAGCGCTGATCACACCAGAGATGGGGACTGTGACAAACCAAGCCATAAAAATGTTGCGAAAGAGTCGCCAGTCAACAGCCTTCTTGGAACGAAGCCAGCCGACAGACACAACAGAGCCCACCTGCAAGAGAGAAGTGGTGGTGGGGGGAGGAGAACTGGTTACTAAAGTGCCAGTGATATTCTGGCAAAGATGTTTGAAGTTACTCGGGTGAGCAGCCCAATTCCATGGAAGCTGGTTTATAAACAAACAGGTCTGGGATTACTCAAGGGTAATCTGCACCAAGTATACTCAAGTACAATATGAAAACACTCTTATTTCCTCTTGCTTGCTACCTGGGAGCTCATGAATGTGTACTGCTGAAGAATAAACCCTTACGCTCCTCAGAGCTCCTATCAGACAGCAGCTGTATCAGACCTAGTAAGACAATCAATCATCTAGAGAGATTCTGGCAGAAAAAGGATGACTCGGCAAGCTCTGTGTGGGGCCAGCATTAAAAAAAAAAAAAAAAAAAAGCCAATCTCTTCCTTTTCCTAGAATTACTACATGGTTATCAGGCAATCTTAAGATCAAACAGGTTTCCCAGGACTTCAATCCAAAGAAGCCCTCATAAGTGCTTTCTGTAAATAGACTGCCAACAAGCCTCACAGACTTATTAAAACTGCAGCTTCATCTGCCACAAATGGCAGCAAATTCCACTTGGTCAGAACAGCTGGCCTGCGTGCTAGCACACACCCAAACTACACTGAGTGACTTTCCCAGAAAGAGCATAATGGTGCTAAGCAGAAATGACTAGAGAGAAAACAAAATCGTAAAATAACCGCAACAAGGGAGGATTAAGTAACAGAGAGAGGGGTTAGCAGGCAGAAATCATAGCTGCCTCTGGAGGGAAGAACTTTGCCATCACATGGGGAGAATGCCTAATGAACTACTTCCACAGATGAACACCACAGATGATAAGACCTAGGTCTTCACTCTCGTAGTTCCTTTGTCCTAAGCTTATGGATTTTGCAAATCCACCTGTACAAGATTTTCTAAATCAAAACATCAGAGCAAAAATTTCAAAGTCCTTTGTGTTAGGAGAAGCACCAGGAAACACACACTTCTATCACACTTACTTTACAATGAGTTGTACTGATGGGAAGGCCAATGTTTGATGCGATTACCACAGTGAGGGCAGATGCCAATTCGATACTGAAGCCACTGCAGACACAAAGATGGTCAAAATTTAATTGTTTTACCCTGTTCTAGTCAATGACTGAACTTCTACTGATGTTTGATAGAATACACAACTCCCCTTCCCCTAGTAAAGACTGAAGTCTTCAGTTACGTCTGTTAACAAACGAAGTTCATGCTTCCAGTAGTTTGATAAACATCAGTATTAGTTCCCAAGACAGAATTCACTCTTGGCGTACACATTTGAATGGGTAAATGTTTGACCAAATATTTAAGGGCTAGGCAGTAAGTTAAATCCGACACAGGAACTGAGGCCAACCTGGTGACTTGGAACTAGATGTGTGTGTGTGTGTTAGCACTACCCCACGCGAGAGCTGCTTTGCTTACTCACCTGGAGGGAGTGATCGGTGTCAGATCCTTCCCCATCGTCTGGATAACTCTCCTTCCCCAAACCCACAGACCAATACAGATACCAACACCACCATAGAGCAGAAGCCATATTGGGACCGCCTCTTTGGAAGACACAACTCCGTTTCGGTAAATCAGATATAAAGCCACCAGAGGCCCAATGGCATTGCTGAAACAGAAAAGGATAGAGTGGGTTTTTCAGCAAGAACTCCACTGTGGTGAAAGGTCCACTTCCAGTTCACTAGATGACTTCCTAGGCTTTCCAAGGCAGTTTTCAAAGCTCATGTAGCACACATCCCTTTCTTCCAAAGGAAATTAGTAAAACTCCAACCTACAGAAGAAAGTACAAACTGCCGAGGGAGGGAACTGTTGCGCAGTCCGTGGCTTCTGCACCTTCCCCGCCCCCTCCCAGGTAGCTTAAAGCAACTCCAGGCTTCCACGGACCTTACAAACCAAGCAACTAAAGCCAACAACACACAAATCCATCCGGCAGGGTGCTTTCTTAACATCTCAGTTTACTCCGAACTATTACTTTTAATAAAAGTTTCCCTGTGCTTGTCTTCTATAGAAATAGCTCAACATTCTTCGTAATCTCTTGGGAAAAAGAAATCACTGATTTATTAAGTCTGTGACCGCTATTACTTCACCCAACTAGATTATTCCAAGTCCTACAAGTGGTGTGGCCACCACTACCACAAACACAGGATTTATAAAAAAGAAAAAATATTAAAATAGCCAGGTGAAGATGCAAAGTCAACTGACCTGACGTCATTGCCGCCATGGGCAAATGACCCAAAGCAGGCAGTAAGGATCTGCAGGAACTGGAAGAGGAGGGAGACTTCAGGTTTATCCTGGTCACACCATTCTTCTAGAGAGCCGCTGCTTCCTTTCCGGTCACCCAGTCCCATCTCTGCCTTGACGCTCATGTCCATCTCAGACGCCGAGTGAAGCTCCGACACGGCATTGCAGTAACTGGTGTAACTGTCCATTCGAATGCGCTTCTTGCTGTCTGTGCTGGGCCATGTCAGTTTCTCCATTTCTTCACCTTTCTGCTCACCTTCTTTGGCACGGAATGAATCCAGGGGCATGCCACAGATGGCCATGGTGTAGGAGGTGTAGCTGTTATTGCGCCGCAGGGGCTTGTCGCCGGAATCTCCCATGCAATCCCCCACCTTGGCCAGATGTAACTTGTGGAGCAGCTCTTTATACAAGCCAGAATCCTTGTGCACGGTGTGATACTGGTAGTGTCCACTGGAATTGATTTGATTGCTGACAGCTTGACTGAACTGAACAAGGTTCCCATTAGGCAACTGCACTGCACCTGGCCAGGACCAAAAAAAGAACAATTCAGTAGTGAAAACGGTATGCCTCCCCCAGAACGGGTGGGTGCAACTCCAGCAAGCTCTACCCACCATTCATGGTGCTGTCCAGGCTGGTCTCCTCCTTCAGGTCCACATTGGGAAGCCGCTCCCGCTCTGGAGCCTCTTCCAGGTCCCCAAGCTTGAACGAGACTGTCCTCTCCTCCACCACGGCCCGCAAGGGCGCAGCGGCAGAGCCAGCGTCAGAGGCAGGACTTCTGTTCTCGCCATCACCAGCAGACAACTTGGTTTCCTCGTGGTCTTCTTTCAAGCTACACTTTTTTTCCATTAACGGGCTTTCAGAAGGACTAGACTTTATTTCTCCTGAGGGGGAGGGAAAAAGGACTTTTTTTTTCTTTGCTTGGTTTTGATGTAACTACCTTTGTTCTATATTTCCCTTTATCTACCACCACCAAAAAATTCCCACCTCAAAATAAAGCCACAGGCAAGCATCAGTTAAAATACAAACTAATTCTGCTGCCCACCTAATTATTTGTCAGCAACACAGGCCACCTGTGTTAGAGGTTATAGAGCTGATCTTTAACAAGTCAGACTGTATATATCTATAGCATGTCCTTGGCTTTTATTTTTCCCCACAAACCTTCAAATCGTGAAGTCCCCCTCCACCGCCCCTTAGTGCAATGCAAACATGGAACTGGCAGATGACTAGAAATCTGAGCTGCACATAAATTCACGAAAGAAATCTCCCAAATTTTAATCCCAAGAGTTCAAGAAGTGACTAACGCAGGCAGCCAAAAATGCAGCTTTAAATTCCACCTCTAGTGTAAGAGAAATGCCACGACCACAGGAGTGAACTCTGCCTGTCCTGTCACTGCTCAGCATGTCTCACTTAGGCACCTGCTCAGGCGGCCCTCTCTCTCTCACACACACACACACACAGCAGCACGGGAACCAGACTTGTCTCACTTTCTCCCAGACTGAGGGCAAGAACTGGGTCAGGGAGTCCGCAAAGTCTCCGAGCCCACGGTGCACGCGGCCCAGCCGGCCTGGCAGAGCCTCTCAGAACTCCACTGCAGTGACACAGCACTCTTCCCGGAACACTGCAGTGTGTGCACCCCCACTGCTAACCAGCACACTGCAGAGCCCAGCCCTGGTGCAGGCTCGGCCCAAGACACAAGCAAGAATGACCCTACCACGACGGGTACTCGTAGCCCAAAGGATCTCTGCCTGCGACACCCGAAAAGCCTTACTTCTCGAACAGGTATAATTCTGAAACTGGTCTGTCATGCCGCTGCGTATGCCACGAAACACAGTATGAACTGACTCGTATCCAAGGTGAGAGTCTCATAGCAGACTTAGGTTTGCTTGCCTGAATCAGAAATTACACTGAGAACTGCAGTGCTTCCTCTACAAAAACTTCGTACCTTACCCTTCTTTTTCATTAAGATGGACTTAAGCCTCTCAGTTAACACAGGCTACAATTTCCCCATATTTATCATGGCACTAGCAACTGCCAAGATACATTAAAAAAAATTTTTTTTTAATTCTCAGCCTGTCTCTACAGTACAAGCTGTATAATCTCTGTGTATGACTAAGTCATTTTAAGCCCCTTAAGAACAGTTTGAACAGCAGACCTCTTTATCCTCAAGCTTCCATTTATACACCACATCATCAATCTCTCCACGTAGAGCATTCTCACAGGTGGCCCAAAACACAAAGTCAACACAGCCATTACCAGTCAACCCCGTTTGTTTCAAGTCAGTACTTACGTTCAATTTTTCTCTTCATCCTGGGACATACAAAGAACCAGACGATAAGGGCACAGAAAACGGCACATCCCACCGAGATGAGAATGGTACCCCACAGAGGAAGTGTGTCAAAGCCCAGCACTAGGAGATAAAATGGTGCATCTTGAAAACCCCCGGGCGACAGCCCCCCTGCAAGCACGTGCACACCCGCCTCTCAGGCCTGGGAGGGGTCCCCCACGCCAGCCCGGGACCCGCCACACGGTTCTGCTGTGCTAGTGGCCACGCAGATCTGGGAGGAAAATCCAATGAGCAGCTCGAACCCTCCAGAGCCTGCCCTCTTGAACGCCCTCGGCCTTCGCAGACTCGCTCTCTTCTCTGCTTTGCCGAAGGTCAGAGCACCGTGCTGAGGACCTGCAGCCAGATGCCCAGCCCTCCTACTCCTGTGCTGCCATCACACATCTGCACGTTCAGATTGGTTTTAATGTTATGGGAAGTTATCTCTTTGCAAACATTATCAAACCAGAATTTAGAAAACAGGAATATTACCTGTCAAAGGTAATGTTCTGAATAGCTTAAATACTTTCTCGTCTTCCACAGAAGGGAAAATTTGGTGGCTTCAGTAAGAAGCCACATCTCAAACAGACATGCCTTTCATCGCCTAATTCAAAGATCACTAATTGGCTACCATCTGTTTGTCACCTACACCCACTAGGTGCCAGCCACCAGTCTACAGTGAATGGAGGAGAGCACTACACAATCCTGTTGAAGTCTCAAAGACACAATGATCTACATTTTATCCAAGGATCAGTTACTAAAGTTGTTTTGCTACATTTTGCTCACGCAGCATTAAATTATCTAACAGAGTTTCTATGGTCCTGCAACTACTATTAGCCTTTCACACTTAAAAAAAAAAAGGCTTCTTGAAACATTAAAGTACTGAAGTACTGGGGTGACTAAAAGTCCTTTTATTTTTAAAATCTGCTTTCAGTTTCGATCATGTAGTTACACAAATTAAAACATACATGAAATTTAATCACCATTATAATTTAAATGTACCTATTTCCCAAGTCAAGAGGGGAAATGAGACAGGATCTTTTTTAAATGATCCATAAAGGACAGGACAAAAAATATGCAAGTTCCCGTTTTCAAAAATGAACATTCAGGTGCCAAGTAGGGGCGCTGCCGTGACCACAGAAGCTTAAGTGCTTAAGAGAATCATGGGAGAGTTCATTATTTAACATGAAAAGCTCGATTTACAGCAGAATGAAAATTCAGCATACTTGCTTTTTACACCTGTACCATTTTAAGGATACTGGCTATCCTTAATAAGATCAATATTCTCATAGGAGTTTGTTTTTTTCCCATTCCAGTCCAAGAATAAAAATAAACTTTAAAAATATTTCACTGACTCCACTTCTGGTCAGTGACTTATGACTTCAGTGAGACTTAGGAAGCCGGGTCACCACCCATTAGTCAGAAACGGAATCCATTTAATGATTCACAAGTACCAAGAAACTAAAAAGAGCTATTTAAAACTGAGGGCTAACATACTAAGGGCGAGGGGCGCCAGGACACTATTCCAGTGCTCTCTATATGCATGGGACCGGGTAGCAACACACCATGTATTTCTTTCAGTGGGTCCAAAAAAAAAAAAAAAAAAAAAAAAAATTATACAAATTACTGACTATGCTGTCCCAGGCCACAAGCCAAAGGAGCCCTTACCAAACTACTGTACTGTTTTGCCTGAGCAGTTCTAAGGTTCTAAATCCTCCATTTTTTATAGTGGCTAAATTAACATGCAGCACCATAATGTAACTCATGCCGACTTGGTTCCAAGATGAAAATACTTAACATTTCAACCTTTTTCATCTTAGCTGTATGAATTCTTCTTCCAAGGGTACTTAGAAAAGGTGGTTAAGCAGCCCAACTCTTCTTATTCAAGTAGATTCAGAGAAATAAATTTAGAACTTAAAGAGATAAAAGTAGCTCCATTTGGGAGGAAAAAGAAAAAAGGACTATTCAGCAAATCAGTCCTAAGTGACTGATTACTGAAGACCAGATAGAACTAATGACTCTTGAGCAGTTGAGGTCAGTATCAATTCCAGCATTTTTAACACAAATAGGAAAGAGGAAGGGAGAAGATCATATTATCGGTGAATCCTGTGAAGACTAAAGAGGAAAGGTCTGTAGTGATTTAGAATCTGAGCAGGTCTTTTTGGTTGAAAAACTATCTAATTAACTCAGCATACACTAGCCTGCCGCCTTCTGAAATGGGCGCAGGCCAGCCACCTTCTAGGAGATTTCAGCCCTGTAAAGCAAAAAGGGGTAAATCGGGCATTTAATGCAAGTTTTATAAACAACTTTAAATTCACATTCAAATATTTTGACATGTACTTACACGGTGCTCCACTATACATGATGGAGAAGAGGTTTATTCCAATTGTACAGGCATAGAACACGGGCAAAGCTCGCAAACCATTAGGAACTGGATCTGCCTGCAAAACATCACTAACATCAGTTATCTTAACCATAAGTTAATCCATGTAACAGGACAGGCAGGCCCTGGAATTCTGGTGCCAATAACTGGCTCTCTCCACGGCAGTTTCCAAGGCCAACTAGGCTTTTCCCACATTTGCTCTTGAAAGTCTCCGTACAAAACTAAATCTTCTGAGGATTAGGGGGTTTTGAGTTTTTCCTTCTTTTCATTAACAAAGCTTACCTACACATCACTGACTGTTAATAAATAATCAGTTTCAATACGCACGTTCTAATGACCGACCACCTGCGTGGCCTGAGGACGGATGACCTATCTGCACAAGGTGTCAACAAGCAGACTGTGAAAGGGAAGGACTCTGGCCTGCCTGACTTCACACCTGCCAAACTTTGTCTTCAAGGTAAAACATGCAGAATATGCCTTCTCAACCATCTTAGTTAAACAGCTGATAATGCGTTACTAAAGCGTAAGGATAAAAACCAGTATGTACTCTCTGTATGGCTCACATTATTCCTGGCATTGGATGTCAAGGGGCAAAGTGAGCAACTTCCTGACCTCACAAAACTGACATTGACCTTTTCCAAGACGTAACAGCCACAATGCAGACTGTGACTGGTCAAAGTGAAGCAGCAGCCACGGAGTCCAACTACACACTCCCCGAGAGAAACCAACAGCAGTAAAGCAGGCAGGCTGCAATAGGAAACACCTGACACGGCCACTACTGTGTTCTTGTGAAATACCAAACAAGAAGGACCGTCCTTTATTCTCCCTCAGCGGCCCCGCTCACTGGCTTCCCAAGGCCCAGGCAGGGCTAAGAACTTTTATGAAAACGGTTATCATGCTGTGATCCACCTAACACAGAGACAACTTCACCAATACCCCATTAACTAGTTATGGAGGGCAGGAAGGGGGGGTCTTCAACCTTCACTGGAATATTTTTTTTGACACACTGGATGACCCTGAGTATTTTCATCGAAAAGGTAATGAGGATAGCACAGTCATGCCTTCTTCGATGAGACCTTACACACTCAACACGAAAACACTGCTCCTCCCCCACGCCTACTGCTCAATGCTACAACCCTACGGCACAAGCTTTGACTTTCAGCCACCAGCTGACAGACATCACCAGAACAAATTTTCAGAAAACAGGGAATTTTTAGAAACAATGTTTAACTTAAAATACTCTCCACAAAGCTTACCAACCTAAAGATTTTCCTTGAAATCTAAAATCCAATCATAACTAAAAATATTCCCATTCACCACCTAAAAATCTCATCTTTTAATAGACTGGCAATAACTGTGTGTGTGTACCTTGTCAGTGTGTGTGCACACACATGACATCCCCAAAGCCAGCATTATCACATCCATCCTCACTGATGTAAAAATAACAGTTCAACAAGTCTGAACATCTTACTTAAACTTTCCCAGCAGGGAAGGAATGAAAACCCTGTGTACTTGACAGAAGTGAATTCCCCATCCAGAAAGGCAGACAGATTCCATCATGAGACACACAAACCCCTGCTGAACCCATCCAGGACCTGCGACACAGGGATGCAACAGGAATCCCTAAAGCGGGTCCAGTCTTGTTATGTAAGAGATATGAAGCTGAAACCAGAGCAGTAAAAATTCTGGTCTGTGCCAAACAATGATCTTCAAATTTAAGGCTAATCCGACCATGCACCACAGCCATGTGGAATGGAAAGCTGGGAGCTAGTCTGTACCTGTTTGCAGAGTAACACATTACCAAGGCCAGTCAAGTTCACAGCTGTATACTCTTCACCAAGTCACATTGTAACCAACTGTACACTTTCAAATTTAAAGCCTGTTACATTGTTATCTTTCCTCAGACTCATAAAGCAATTACTGAATCCCTACACCAGGTGTGGAATTTCTCCAGAGGCACCCTTGCTTTCCCAAGGGCTTAGAACTAGACCAGAGAAGTGCGTCTGAAGACATCCTCACCCTCTGGGACCAAGCTCCTATCTCCCTTCAAGTTCAGCAACAGCCATTCACTTAGAAAAAAGACAACTTTGTTTGCTGAGAAAAATGCATTTACTCTGACTGTAACTCATCTTCTTGTTGACATTTACTCTGGCGCCAGCATCAGACTTCTCCTCTATCTGGTCCCTCAAAGGGGTTTTCAAATAGGCAGGAAATTAAATGGCCGTCCTAATTTTTTTTTCCCTTTTACTGCTCCTTTTCTTTTTAACCTAGTCTAAGCAACTGGAGTCACTATGGGAGACAGAGTCCTCCTTTAGGGCCTTATAAACTGGGTATCAGCAGCAGGGCTGTGGACAAGCATTCGACTGGCAGCTTGGAAAAGGCCACAGGGGACAGACATTGCGACTTGTTGAACCCCAGGCTACAAACCAAACTGGCCTGAATATAGTGTGAAGCTAACATCTGCACCCAGCCAGCCAAAGCCACCCTCAGCAAGTCTTATTATTTTTTCACTCCTGGTTCTCACCACTGTGTCCAGTCAGTTTTTCCTGTCTGAATGCGCTCTGGAGTATTCAAGTTTACTTCTTTCAGAGAACTCCACAGAGTTCTGATGTACAGAACAAAGCACTCATTTAACTTTCCAAGGCCACACACCTACACACCAATCAGGGTGGCAGGCATGCCATGGGATCTGTATATGACCAAGTGTGACCTACGAAAGGCTAGAGGAGGGAAGAAAGGTTACCTTCCGGAGGATGAATGCACGAACAAGGAAGAATAAAATTCCAGACATGATACCGGAAAGCAGTGGAGAGACGAACCAAGACATCACTGGAAGAGAACACAGTAAAGAAATGTCAACCAGGGAGAGCACTTGCCATGTTGGCGCCCCGTTCAACTCCTCAGTCTGTCTCCAGTTTACCCAATATCCTCCCGCCCCTAATACCGGGGCAAGGAACGGAACAACACAAAGCAAAACGGCAGAATCAAACATACCAATTTTGATCAGCTCAGACCACCTGACACCTTCCTGCCCCTTCGCCACAAGCGAGAAACCAATGGTTGCCCCGACAATGCAATGGGTCCCCGATATGGGGAGCTTCAAGAACGAAGCCACTAGTTGCCACACAGCAGAACCTGAAACACAAGACGAGTAGGATTCAGAAAACGGCAAGATGCCAGTGTGCAAGCACGGCTTTCTGAAGGAAAGATCCCGGAAGACTCGCCATCAAAAAGGAAACCACACAGGACACAAATGTACATTCCCCACCACTGAGAGAACAAGGCCCTGAAAGAACTTACCAAACATAGCACTGACCGAGCCAGCCATCAGCAAGTGCGTCGAGTTCCCATACATGTTCACGTCAATCAAGCCCTTGCGGATGGTCTCGCTCACTTTGGCCCCGAGCAGGACCGAGCCCACGGTTTCAAAGATGCTAGCTAAGATACAGGCTTGCCTCAGGGTCACTACACCGGAGCCTACGGCGGTCCCGAACGAATTGGCTACATCATTGGCTCCCACGGAGAATGCCAGGACAAACGCAATGATGAAGCCCAGGATGAGCATCCAAAGATAGTCTTTGGAAGCAACCGCGACAGTAGCAGCCAGTGTAGTGGCGATCAGCGTGGCCGGGGTAGATGCCATTCTTCCGGAGTTGAGTGGTTTCTTAATGAACGACTGCAATTGCTTGGGGGGTGAGGGTTGGTGGGAGGGAGGGTGGGACTTTCAAGGTGTGTAAACAGAATATGAGGTATCCGAAATGCTATAATAAATAATATATATCATATAAATACTGTAAACTACGGCACAGAAACTGAGCCGGGGAGTTAGTGCTATAAACTGCTGCGTAGGGACGTCTGTGGTTGAGAGTTTCTTTGGTTCTGCAGAGCTAAAAGGACGAAGGAGAATTCCATGGCGGAGAAGAGAAAGGACCCAAGTTCATCCTGGAATGGAGAAGGGACGGGAGGGGCGGGGGAGAGAAAAGAACAGAAAAATCATAGCAGCGACGGCCCTGGGCAGCCCCAGCTCAGCTCTGCCCACGCGGCCGCGGACCCCCGGCGTGCCCTCCTCCCGCTGCCCGAGTCGCTGGGAGGACGCGCCAGGCAGCGAGGCACGTGGCGCAATGGACCAGTCCCCACCCGGCCCGCGCGCGCCCAACCCGGGCCCGCGCGCGCGTCCTCCGCGCAAAAAAAGAAAAAAAAAAAGCCCAAAACGGAAAAGATCCGTTCCCGCGCGCGCGCCGCCCCGGGACCGCCAAAAAGGCCCGCGGGCGGCAGGCGGAAAAGGGAGGAGGACAGCAGCTGTCCACCGGGCCGCCTCCGGCGCCAAGGCCTAGGGAAGAAAAGAATAAGCCCTTGCCCAAGGCGGCGCCCCCCACGCACTTACCAGTTGAGACGGAGGGCCGAAAGGAGACGAGAGCGAGACGGCCACGAGCTCACACTCCCGGGGATCGGCGGACGGAGGGTGCCGAGGGCGGCTTGGCGGGCCTCGGAGACCCAGCCGGGAAGCAGCTGCTGGCGACTCAGCGGCCCAGAAGGAAGCGCAGGCAATGCGCACCGGCAGCCATCACCCTGGCGGAGCACGCCGCCGGCCTGTACTTATAGCCGGCGCCGCGCCCGCGTGACCGCCGCGCCTCCCCTCGCCACGGCTCCGTTCCGCCCCCCGAGCTGACGCAGCGCCGCCAGTGCGCCCGGGTGCGCCCGGCCGCCGCTCATTGGCCGTCGCCGTCCAGCGGCCACTCCCGCCGGCGGAGCGCTGGTCCACGTGGGGAGGGAGTGCCCAGCCCCAGGGGCCTCGCCCCGCCAGCCCCGCACCTTCAGGTCCTGCGGGCTAGCTGCCCGCGATGCCCGCTGCATCGCCGTCCTGGGGGGTTCACACAAGTCACCCCTGCCGGACCCGGATTGCCATGCCGGTCGCGCACTAGAGGCCGGCGCGCCCCGGAGCTACACCTAGCTGACTCGCTGCGGCGGAGCTTGCGCTGTGGGGCCCTGGCTTCCATTCCCTGACTCGTCTGTGACCTGTTTTTTGGCCGGACAGGGCGCTGTGTCTCGCCCGAGGAGCGGCGGTGCGGCGCTCACGTGGTCGCTAACTCCGTACACTTGGGTGGAATCTGGAAGAGTCCGTCACGAGAGCCCACGGGTCCCCTACCGGTTGTGGCGCCGAGCTCCTGGTGGCTATGGGGCATTCACGTCCCTCAGCCAGCCCTTGGATCGCCTGTGGCGCGCGGGGCGGGTGTTGGCAGCTTTGGGAGTCTGCCTCACGCTCCTGCTTACTGCAGTGGGTCATCTTGAGTGAAGGCCGAGTGAAATGAACTACCTTGTGTTTGCAAAGCTTGCCAGAACTCAGTGGGTGTTCTGCACTGCGTGCCCGTTTGGGGTTGTAGAAAGGGCATCTCTTTACATCTGGAAGCTGCCCCTATCCTTGAGTTTGACCTTGATTTCTGTTCCCTTTACAGGACAGACGACCATGATACAGTTTTGACCTTAAGGTGGTTGATTCTGCCCCCTTTGGGCATTTTATAGAGCAGCAGACTAAGGCAAACCATTCGTGCCAAGGGAGATTAAGAGCCTGGTCTCTTGTCAGGGTTGTAGTGAGATTAACAGAATCCCAGCCAGACAGACTTAAAATGTTCCAGAGCTCTCCCCACATTTTTCCCCCCTCGTTGGCACTGAACAGAAACAAACATGTAGATGGTTGCTACTTCTGAGTCATCTATACAGATTTTAGCTCAGAGGGTGGTCTGAACTACCTAGAACATCTGTTCAGTGCTCCAGGTCCCAAGGTCATGTCTGAAGGACAAAGTCCCTGCCCCGGAGCGATGGCCCTGAAGTGTAATTCTACACATGCACACGCACGTGCACGGCCCGTAATTCCTTCCACCTTTGTATTTCAAGGTTATAAACACAGTGAAGGAAAGGGGTGGGATTTGTTAAAGTTCCACAGTGTTATGCCATTTAAAACAGGAATTTTCAAAGTAACGGCAACCAGCCCCTGTCCATTGGCCTCCTTGGAGTCAACCAGGTGCTGGTGGAAGACATTTTCCTTCAGAAGGTTCCAGAAAGTGACATTGGGATTTGTTGTGGCGCTGAGTGCTACTCAGAGGCCCCACAGGTGAAGGGAGGTGTGGGCGCACTGCAGAGGCCTCCCTCGTATTCAGTCCAAGTTTGACCCTGTGCTGTGCAACCAGAGCCGCTGTGCCTGGTTCTGTGTTACATGTGTAGACTTGTTTTTCTTGCCGTTATTCGCTGAACGACAGTAAGCTGTTTATGCAGCATTCATGCTTTGTTAGGAATCGTGAGGTCTGGGCCCGGTACAATGACTCAACAGCCAAATCATCACCGTGCAAGCACCTGAATCCCATATGGGCGCTGGTTCTAATCCTGGCTGCTCCGCTTCCCATCCAGCTTCCTGCTTGTGGAAAAGCCGTGGAGGACGGCCCAAAGCCTTGGGACCCTGCACCCACGTGGGAGACCTAGAAGAAACTCCTGGCTTTGTATTAGCTCAACTGTTGTGGCTATTTGGGAAGTTAACCAATGGCTGGAAAATATTTCTCTGTCTCTCCCTCCATAAATCTGATCTGCCTTTCCAATAAAGATAAATACTTAAAAAAAAAAAAAAAAGAAAGAAAGAAACGAAATCACCCATGAGTAACCAAGAGATGATTTGAAGGTACTTAGGAGGACCTGTATAGGCTGCATGGAAATGTGACAATATTTTACATGAGGCATTTGGCTAACTACAGATTTTTGGTGGCTGCAGTGGTTGTTAAGAGGAGGGTCGTGGAACCAATTCCCTACATGCACCAAGGGACGATGGACAGAAAATTGCCCAAAATTTTTCCAGCATGAGCGTTTCTCCATTTGTCCACAGGCTGCTCTGGGAAGGGAGGTTTTTAAGTTGGCACAGACAACAGTTGCTGGAAACAGGACAGCCATGGAGAGTGTCTTCAACATGAGCAAGCACAGTCCAGGGCTCTTACGATGAGTTCATAGACATGGGTGGGAGAACATTCAGATAGCAGTCCCAAGAGAATTCCCTCATGTGGGAAAGGAATCTTGTCAGTGTCTCTGGAATGGTCTTTTTCCTGCTTAGAAAGGAGTTAGTATTCTCTCATAGCAAGGCTACCTACCCAGGGAGATGGGGAGCCACGCCTCCAGGCAGGGTCAGCAGTGGACAACTCTTAGAGAACTGTTACAGAAGCATCCACCTTCCACAGGGAAGGAGGAGAAGGGTTCTGCGCTGTGTGGAGAGTGTGTGGAGAGACCTTAAATGCCCCAAGAGTGGAACACCTGACTTCTGCCCAGCCCCACTGTCATATCTAGAGGCGTTTGGGAAGAGAGCTAGCAGGTGGAAGAAAGCAATTCCCTTTCTGTTCCTTTCAAATTAAGTAATTTTTAAAAAAGACACTGATCAATTATGTAAATATCATCTAAACTAAAATATATAATATATAACATATAACATATATGACAGAATTTTTTAAAAACTGGGACAGGGGCCCAAGGTGGCAGCATAGCGCTAAAGTCCTCACCTTGCATGTACCAGGATCCCATATGTGTGCCAGTTCTAATCCCAGTGGCCCTGCTTCCCATCCAGCTCTGGCCTGAAAAAGCAGTAAAGGATGGCCTAAAGCCTTGGGACCCTGCACCCATATAGGAGACCCAGGAGAGGCTCCTGGCTCCTGGCTTAGGATCGGCACAGCCTAAGCCATTGCAGATGCTTGGAGAGTGAATCAGCGGACAAAGATCTTCCTCTCTCTTTCTCCTCCTCTCTATAAAATCTGTCCTTCCAATAAAAATAAATAAATCTTCACACACAAAAAAAGTGGGACAGGGGCCAGCACAGTAGCCCTAGCGGCTAACGTCCTTGCCTTGCATGCACCAGAATCCCATATGGGGCCAGTTCATGTACTGGAGGTCCCAGATGGTTGCAATAGCCGGAGCTGAGCCAGTGTCAAACCGTGAGCCAGAAGTCAGAAGCTCCCACGTGAGTGCAGAGGCCCAAGAACTTGAGCCATCCTCCTCTGCTTTCCCAGGCCATAAACGCGGCACTAGATTGGAAACAGAATAACCAGGATACAAACTGGTATCCCTATGAGATGCCACCACATGCAGAGCTTAGCTTACCATGCTGTGGCACTAGCAGAGTTAAAAAGCAGTTTAAAAAGCAAAGTTAAAAAAAAAAAAAGAAAGAAAAGACAGATCCTCAATCTGCTGGTTCACTCCCCAAATGGCCTCAATAGCCAGAACTGGGCAGAGCTGAAGCCAGGAGCTCCTTCTAGGTCTCCCATGTGAATCCAGAGACCCAAGGACTTGGGCCATCTTTTACCCTGTTCTCAGAGAGCTGGAACAAATGTGAAACAACAACAACAAAAAAACAAAACAAAACAAAGAAAGGCCCAGATGTGTAACCCATTTTAAAGATAAAGTATGTGTCAGCTGACAAGATACTTCCCTACCCAGTCACCTGAGCCAGACTCCTTCCAGTGTTCCAGAATGAAGGGCCATGCAAAGCCAGGGCTGTGGCCACAAGGAGAGGACAGCAGTGTTGGACACAGGCATAGGCATGGGCTCACTGGCCTGGACGCCCGCTGCCCACGAGATCTTTGCTCAGCCACTGCCTCTGAAGCTCGTGAGCCATGAGGGTTCCTGACCCTCTGAGAACACGGAAGGGAACAAACAAACTCTCCCGGGTCCCCCAACACCTCGCCAGACAGCTTCATCTCTCAATGACTCAGTGGCTGGACTGGGGAGCTAGGGAAAACCGACCCCCAGCCTCCAAGGCTGCGGAAGTCTGAACAAAGGACTTTCTGAGTCCGAGAGGCTATCAGTGGAGGAAACAGACCCAAGGTCTCTGTGTAAGTATGTGTGAGGTAAGCATCCTAGAATAGCCCACTTGGAGGCGGGTGCCCAAGTCAGGGTAGAAGCGCTGTGCAGACAGACCAGGAACAAAGGCAGCTGTAAGGGGCTGTCCTCAGGACTCCGGGTAGGGGTGGCGAGGAGAGAACATGCAGAGATGTCGTTAAATGGTAGAAGCCATGGGTGACTTCTCCACCCATCAAAGGCCACCTGCCTACATCTCCAGCTAAAAGAGGCAAGAGCAACAGCCGCAGTCAAACCCAAGGTTTACTAAAATGCCAGGCACTCTTCCGGATTCTCCATGGGGTACGATCACACTGACACTCCCAGGAGGCGCCTTGACCTTCTTTTTTACAAATGAAGAAACTGAGGCACTGAAAATGAATCAACAGTTAAACCAGGGGAGAGCCTCGCAACACTTCCAAGGTTGCAGGTGCCGCCTTCCGGACCGCCAGTCAGTGCAGAGACAAGGGTGAGAGCGAAGGTGTCAGCTCCTGTTTGCACTTCAGCTTTGCACATTGACTTGCCCACTTCTTTCGTCTTTATTTTGATGAACTCTGTCACTTTCACAACCTGTGTTTTCAGGCACCCCCAACCCTGCCGGAATAGAAAAGCGTATTTCTGGGAAGCCTGCCTGCAGCTTCGGCCCCCATTTCACCAGAGGAAGAGGCAGGAAATTGGAGCATGTGTTGTCTCCAGAAATAAAGTGATGCGGTGGCCTGGCCCTGTCTTCAGGATCTCTGGAAACTCCCCAGGAGAGGGAACCTATCTCACCAGGCAAAGCCCACCTCTGGGTGACTCCTACAGGAAATAGTTAAAAATAATGTTCTGAGCAGGAATCCCATATCATCGCCACTATCTCTTTCCCTTCTGCTTGGGATGTCTCAAGTCCTCCCTCCCCAACCAGCAGGCGTGGGTACCCAGCATCCAAGGTTCCAGGGGAAGCTTGGAGCCTGGGGGTGCAGGTGGGTATGAGTGGCAGGGGTGCCTGCAGTCCCCCAGTCTGTCCAGCTCTGTCATGAAGACTGGTCTTGAGCCAAAATCCCATGGAGAGAAAGTGGTTTGGGATTGTGGTAGGCAAACTGGTCAGTCCATTCCTCTGCTATTGCAGGAGCCAGCCCTCCCACTCCAGCTTCTGCATGCCTCCTGCCTGGACTTTTCTCTTGGGCTTGGCATTCGCACACGTGGGTGTGATGTGGCACAGAACCCAGACAGAGGCAATAGAAGCAGGACTCTTGGGGCTTGAAATAGCCCCAATGTGTCTGGCTCTCTCCTCTCCCAGCCACCCCCAAAGCTAGTCTTAAGACAGCACACACAAGCACACATACAACAGTGGTGAGCATGTCTTTGGAGAGACCTTTCTAGAGAATTCAGCTGGGACCCAAGGCCCAGCTTTCCCATCTCTTACCCAGGAAAGAAACCTCTGGAACCCAGTGTTGAGAAGAAGAGGAAGGGGTCAGATCACTGCCCCCACACTTCAGGTCATGTGATTTTACGCTGAGAAAGTGATGGCGCAGCAGACCATGAGTCACCTACACCCTCATCCCCAGAGGAGGTAGAGGACAACTCATTCATTCATCGATCAAAGAGCCAGCTACAGATCTCAGGGACCGGCGAGGCTGACCAACACAAGCCCTCATGAAACAAACTCCTTGCATTCAGTTTCACCCTGAGGACTGGCCATGAAGCTAATAGCCAGAGAGGCCAAGTCAACCTGCTTGTGCTGGCACCCTTTCTTCCCCCTCTTTTGTCCACAGCCCACAGATCTCATCCTCTGGCACACCCCAGATTACTCAGTCTCTGAGAAGCCATTTCTGTGCCAGGCCCTAATCCAAAGTCCATCCCAGCACCTCAAGGCCTTCTGCTCGCCAGCACCCTCTTCCCAGCCAGTGCAGGTAACCTGACTCTTCTGACTGTCCTCTGCAAAGATCTGGGGCTGCACCCCAACAACTCAGGGGCTCTTAGAGGCTCTTTCTTATTTTCTTTAAAGATTACTTATTTTAGTAGTCCGAGTTACAAAGAGAGAGGGGAGGCATACAGTGGGAGAGACAGAGAGAAATTGTTATCCACTAGTACTCTCCCCAGTTGGCTGCATCAGAGAATACTGCTCCAGGTTGAAGCCAGGAGTTTCACCGAGTCTCCCCGTACGCCCTGCATGTGTCATCTTTTAGAGGAGAATGCTTCTGTCGCTGGTGATCTCAACCATCAGGTGCAGATTCTTCCTAGTTTTATCTTCCAAAAACAACTTTCTCCCTGCGGCCAACTATTACTCCAACACATGTTTATTTCAAGACTGACCCTCCTTTTTTTTTTTTTTAAGATTTATATATTGAAAAGGCAAGATGGGATCTGGCACAGTAGCCTAACGGCTAAAGTCCTCGCCTTATACGCACCAGGATCCTGTATGGGCACCGATTCTAATCCCAGCGGCCCCATTTGCCATCCAACTCCCTGCTTATAGCCTGGGGGGAAAACAAAGAAAGCAAAAAGGCAAGATGGGAGTTACACTGCTGATCCATAGAAGGGAGCCAGGATCCCAACACAGGGGACCTTGGCACTCATTCATGAATAAATGAAGGACTCCAAGATCAGGGCTTTTCCTACCATCCCAGGCCACCTCCAGATTCAGACCACAGGTGCCCCGGTGAGGTGTGGGGATGGACGATGGAGCAAGCTGGGGGAGGGGACAGTGGCAAGAAGAACTTCATCTTTTGAAATGACTCAGGGGTGGACATTGTAGCACAGCAGAGCATCAGAGCACCTGCTCAAGAGCTGGCTATTCCATGCTTGCATTTCTCTACAGCTTCCTGCTAATTGTTTTTTTTTTTTAAGATTTATTTATTTATTGGAAAGTCAGATATACAGAGAGGAGGAGAGACAGAGAGGACGATCTTCCGTCCGATGATTCACTCCCCAAGTGAGCACAACAGCCGATGCTATGCAATCCGAAGCCAGGAGCCAGGAACTCCTTCCGGGCATCCCACACGGGTGCAGGGTCCCAAGGTTTTGGACCATCCTTGACTGCTTTCCCAGGCCACAAGCAGAGAGCTGGATGGGAAGCGGGGCCACCAGGATTAGAACCGGCGCCCATATGGGATCATGGCGCGTTCAAGGTGAGGACTTTAGCCGCTAGGCCACGTCGCTGGGCCCCCTGCTAATTGTTAATGCTCTGAGGAGGCAACAGAAGATGCACCAAATACGTGGGATCTTGCCATCCCCAAGGGAGAGAGACTAGATGGAGTCATTGATTCCCGGCTTCAGCCTTGGCCAGACTTGGCTCTTGTAGCTGTTTAGGGAGTGAACCACACACTCTGTCTCTCTCAGACTCCTGTCTCTCTCACGCCCTGCTTTTCAAACAAATAAGGGTATCTTTTTTAAAAATAGAAATAACCTCAATTTCAAATATTCTGGTCCATTATCCCCATAAGAATTCATATTTATCAGACTTGTATTCTATTTAGTTTGCAAAATATTATCACTGAAACTACTAGACTAATACAGGAAATGTTCAGTGCAAAAGAAATTCAAACGCTTTTAAAAATATTTACTCATCTGAAAACTGTATCATCTGAAAACTGTATCATCAAGAAGAATGTCAAGTTAAAGTGCACCTCCTTAGGGTCCCAACTCTGTCATCTAACCTCCAAAATAACCACTCTTAACAGTTCTTGTGACACACATATGAAGTATTTACATCTTTTCTTAGTATATAGTATATATCATTTTTCTTTCTTTTAAGCAAATGAAACCATGCTGTGGAATTGTGAAACATGTTATCTGCTGTTTTCACTTAACATTGTCTTAGAATTCTTTACCATCATTACTAATAGATCTCCCTGATTTTTTTTTTAACATTTATTTTGTTTATTGGAAAGGCAGAGCACAGAGAGAGAAAAGGAGAGGCAGAGACAGGTCAAGAGAGAGGTCTTCCATCCACTGGTTCATCCTTCAGAGGGCTAATAGCCAGCTCTGGGCTAGATTGAAACTGGGAACCAAGAGCTTCTTCCAGGCCAGCACAGGGGCCCAAGGACTTGGGCCACCCTCTGCTGCTTTGCAGGGTCCGAAGCAAGGAACTGGATGGAAAGTAGAGCAACCAGAACTGAAATCTTGCCCATTTGGGAGTGCTGAAGACAGGAAACTTAACCTGATATTCCACAACACCAGCCTCTCCCTGATTTTTAAATATGGTATTACAATTCACTCTTAAGTGTGTGTGTGTCTGTGCATGCTCATCTTGTTGCAATGAGCTCAGCTGGATCATAAGCTAAGCAAATGTTTTCATTGGACATGACACTGCCTAATTTAGATGTCCTTCCAACATACAAGAGCTAATGCTGGTTCCAAGGTTGGCAGGTGTTTGGAGGTGTGGCCAACAGTGCATCTTCATGTCCTTTATCAGCCTTGGCATCAGTCATAGGGAAACAATGGCCTCTCTTCCTCAACCATGCGACTTTACTCTCCCTTCACCTCCTGCCTCTGCACACGTCCCTCCTGAGCCAGCCGGCTGCCCTCGCACTGGCCGTGCCTTGAAGACCCAGTCCTCTTTCCTTCCTCCCAGCCTGCTCTCTCCCACGCAGTCTCTCCCACGCAGTCTCCCATGGCTCAGTGGAGGGGTGCCTCCTGCCCCTGTGGGTGGGGGGTGTCTGTTTGTCTTTCTGGTGAGTTCATCCTCACTCTGTCCTTGTTTGTTGATGCTTCTACCTCCGCAGCCTGCCGTTGGCATGGTGGTTGTTATGAGGTCAGCATGGCTAACCAAACCCTGTGGAGACACAGCCTGGCTGCTGGGGACACTGCATGTGTCATTACTCACCATCTCTGCAGAAGCTGGTTCTGGAGCTGGCTGCCAGCAACACTGATGATTAACCCTCCCTGGCTTCACGGCCCATTGGCTACCCACTTTCACTTCCTGTGCCTCTGGCTCCTGCCAGGATGCCCAACAAAGAGGCCACTGAGCACTTCACTCAAGTTTTCAGCCCTCTCAATGAGGTCTAGCCATTAGTTGTGATGGGCTCTACAAGGAAGGGAAAAAAGGATGTGTGGGGGGGAAAGGGCGGGGCGAGCAATGGACACAATGGTTAAGGCATCTCTTAGAACACACACGTCCAGTGCCAGAGTGCCTAGATCTGCGTTCCCAATTCTAACTTCCTGCTTATGCTCACCCCGGGAGGTAGCAAGTGATGCTTTAAGGACCTGGGTCCCTGCCACCCAAGTGGGAGACCTGGATTGAGTTTAGGCTCTTGGTCCATCTCTCTCTCTCTCTCTGCCTTTTAAGTAATTACAGGAGGATCTGGAGATGTGAGTCCCAGCCCTGAGCTGCATGTACCCTCACCACTTCCAGAGACTGCCTGGTTGGCTCAGCTGTCCAGGCACCTAACAGCAGGAATTCAGACCAGGGCTGGTTGGGGGATCAGAAAGCACCAGACAAAGTTAGCACAAGACTGAGGGATTAGGGGATGCAGCCCATTGTGAAATCCAAGATCAGCATCTCCAGCCACCCAACTGCCCACTTTGACCTTCGCAGATTCAATGTCCTCTCTCACTGTCTCTACCCACTACAGGCTCCCCCAAAGAGGGGTCTATATTCATTACCTTCCTTCCTCTCCCCTGCCCCTTCCCCACTGCCTACCTCCAGATGCCCCAGGGTTTCCTTCACTCCCAGTCTCTCTGAACACCTTGCCCTGCATGGGGCTGGCAGAACACATGGTCCAGGTTGCCTTCTCCTCTGACTTCTGTGTCCCGTCCACTTCCAGCGCCCTGGGAGTTTCAACCCCTCCATGAATATTTCCAAGAATTCTCCATCTCCTGGCCCCTGGTTCTGAATGCAGGCTGCATAGATCTAGAAAACACAATCATTTAGACCACATCTTCTCACTTCTTGGCCCACTTCCCACCCCAAACAGCCACCTCCTCGGGACTTCCATGTTTAAGCCACTGGAGCCATTTGAACTGACTAAGCTCCTTTGGCCTGCATGAATTTTCCTTAGGGGACCTTTGGAGACAGGCCTTCCCAATGGACTTTCACATCTTTCACTTGGTGCTAGCCCTAGTCTAGATCCCAAATATGTGTGTGGGGTATCTTTGGAAAGCCACAGGATAGGGTAGCCAGGGTGCGTATTAGCCAAGTCATCATATTGACCGCAGCAAACTACAAAACAAGGATCAAATGGTTGAGGCCCAATGTGAGACCAAGTTCAAGTTCCCTGACCCCTGGCCCCCTGATGATTCACATCATCAAAGAAACTTATTGTGGGTGAACCTGAGGATGTGGTGAGTGAGAAGTAACTCATCCAAGAAGGCTGTGGGATCCAATATATCCCCCACAGTGGGCCCCTGGACAAGCAGTGGATCCGCCTAGTGAAAGTGACCACTTTCACTGTGTGACCCCATGCTGCTCCTCAGCAAAAAAATAAATGTAACAATTTAGCTCTTGCCTTTGGCCTGACCTCACCCTAGCTGTTGCAACATCTGCTGCATCTGCAAGAAGAAATGGAAGATCGCTCTATCTCTTTGTGCATAAACGCAAACATATGTGTGTGTATCTCAAATAAGTAAATAAATAGGGGCTGGCACTGTGGCTCATAAACAGTCTAATCCCCTGCCTTTAAGCACCAGGATCCCACATGAGCCCCAGTTTGTGTCCCAACTGCTCCATCTCCATTCCAGCTCCCTGCTTATGGCCTGTGGAAAACAGAAAAGGATGGCCCAAGTCCTTGGGCCCCTGAACCCATGTGGAATATCTGGAAGCTCCTGGCTCCTATCTTCAGATGGGTTCAGCTCCAGCCATTTAGGTAGTAAACCAACAAATGGGAGATCTTTCTCTGTCTTTCCTTCTCTCTGCAAATAGGTTTTTCAAATAAATAATAAGTAAATATTTAATACATCAGCAAATCCTTAAATAAAAGCATAGAATTACACCTCTCTTAAATACTCTGAAGCTCCCAGTCTGCTTTGAATCCTTGAATGTCCTCCCCATATCTGTCTTTGATCCTCTGATATTTCTCCCAAATCCATGCCTCTTTCTACTCCTGTCCCTGCTAGGTTTGCCTCCTGGTGGAACCAACACCCTGTGTGCTCTCCTACCTACTCTCATAATCCCACCTTTATTCAAAGTCCCAGCACTGCCTCTCCCAACTCTGAACTCCCCTTTCCTGTACCCATGGTAATGTCCTCTTTTTTTCTTTTCTTCAAATATTAATTTTATTTGTTTGAAACTACATGTGCAGGAGAGAGAAAGAGAATGGTCTCCCATTGCTGGTTCACACCCCAAATAGCTAGAACAGCCAAGCCTATGCCAGGCTAAATCCAGGAATCAGGAACTCCATCTGCTCTTCCCTGAGGGTGGCAAGAACTCAAGCATTTGATCTATCTTTTTCTGTTTTCCCAGGTCACTAGTAGTGAGCTGGATATACGGTAAAGCAGCCAGGACTTGAAGTGAAACTATAGGAGATGCCAGCACTGCAAGTGGCACCTTAACATGCCATGTCACAGCACTGGCACCTCAATGTCCTCCTCTTTTCTCGCTCTGCCCAGTTTGAGTCTTACCTCTCTGCATCTCTTTATCATGACTTCATTAGAAGATCTCTTATTTAAATTCAACTCCCAAAGACCAGGATGGAGTTCCAACCATCCTGGCTTTGATGTCCATCCAGTCCTGGTTGTTGCAGCCATCTGGGGTGTGAACCAGGAAATGGAAGACCTCTCCCCATCATCTTTCCATAAATTTGTCTTTCAAACATATAAAATAACTCTCACAGCAAACAAATACATTCAACTCTCAGATCCAGATGTCTCCCCCTGCTTTGGGCATAGCACGGTCAGCTCTCTTTGCCTGTGTCTGACCTTTCTGTGTCTCCCAGCCATGCCAGAGGTGCTGGAAACACTTCTATATTTCTCTGTGTCTGGCTAGGATAGGCTGATCAATTCCACACCCAGACACAGGAAGGCTGTGTGAGATATGACAGAAGGCAGGAGCTTATGTTTGCCAAACAAAATCTATCAGCCGGTGAGGTGGACCCACAGATCACCAGTTTGAGATCCCCAGCCGGGTCCCTGGTTCTGCAACTATTCCATCATCAATCCTTCCTTCTGGTTGATTCCCCAGAAGATCAGTCAGTCCCATGGCATCTGGCAGAGGCATTGGGGGCAGGGTGACCCGATTTGCTGGGCCTGCAGCAGAAGAAGCAGCCGGCTGCTGCAGGACCCAGAGGTGTCAGTTCCTCTTCTCACCCAGTTGGCTGTGCCGCAGCCTGCTGTCAGGTGTTGCCACGCGCCTCTGACTTCCTGTGAGGTCTAGGACAGCAGCTTTTCTCACATACTGAGAAAGAGTATGTGAAAGAAACTCAGCCTGCTCCTCTCTGTGCATGCCCCCTTCAGAGCCGGACAGACCACATCTACCTGATAATGACCCGATGGGCAATGGGACTGCAATCATCTGAATCATCTGCCGAAGCCATTTACAAACTGGCTTAGGTGGTGCTCCTGAAGGCTCTGTCCCAGCCTTGCCTGCCCTTACCACCCCAGCCTCCCTAACCCTCTCTCCCAAGGCCCCAAGGCCCTTTCTGGGCCTCACTGCCAACCAGCCAGACCTGCTGAGTCCTTGCTTTCCATGGCCTAGTGGAATGACTGTCTTCTCCAACAATGTATGCCATATCGCCACTTATCTAAAAAAAGCACCCAGAGGTTCCCAATACATGGTAAATGCTACGTGTCTGGACTGTACCCCACACATATTTACAAGTAGGACAGCTCGAGAAAAATAAAATCCACAGGAATCCTCCAGACAGGCCTGGCAGGCTGGAGTTTTCCACGACAGGGCCTTGCTCTGTCTGCCTAGATTCATTTTCCATTGCTTCGCCTGGCAAAACTCTACCCCTCCCAGTCTGGTCACCCTCTCCTCCCTTCTGTGCTTGGAGGCAGGCATCCTGCAAGACCGTCTCAGGAAGGTAATTTGCTCCTGAATGTAAACTCCTTGCAGGAGACCCCTCAGCTCCTCTCTCACAGCAAGCCAGCAGTGGATTGGGGAGCAGTGCCACGCCCCAACTCTGTAGATGCAGAGAAAGTGGGACTGAGGGGGCTGGGTCACTTCCCCAGGCCACAGAGCTGTGAGTAAAAGAACTGCACTTTCAACCCAAGCCCTTTCACTTCCAAGTGCAAGGTCTCCACATTACACCCCACTCAAGCAAAACCACAAGACTTCTGGGAAACACAGGCCGGGTCCTGCTTGAGGAGAACTGAGTCCATCGGGGTTGCTCCAATTGAATCCTGTAGACCGGAAGGTCTTTGAACAAGAGACATGTATTTCTCACCATTTTGGAAGCTTCAGTTTTTCCTGTTCATAGGCCACCCTGTTCTGGCTGCATCCCCACACAGCTAAGTGGGCAAGGAAGCTCCCTGGCATATTGAGGAAATACAAGTATTCTATCCACAGCAGGTCCCAGGTAGCTAGGCAGGAGAAATGCTTACTCAGTGTTTTGTTGTTGTTGTTTTTGTTATTGTTTTTGTTTTTTTGGTTTTTTTTGTCTGCACATTTACACAAGTCATTTTAAAAATTCCATTTTCTCTTGGCGGTGGGTGGCAACACAAAGCCTTTCTCCTAAAACACATTTGACAGTGTTGGAAGAACAAAGACACAGGTGAGGGAGGCCCAACCATAGGCAGCACCTGGCTGCAACGTTCTCTTGAGGCTCCCTGACACAGGGGGCCCATAACCAAGTGAAGCTCCTGACACTTCCTTTGGGAAAGATGTATGGTTACCACTGTCAGCGTGCAAACAGAATCATGTCTTGTTTCCTAACACATCATGATGTATGTAATACTTTAAACTTGTACTGATTTATTCTCGTTTCAGTTAAAAGGCAGGAAGATAGACACATCTCCCATCTCCTGGCTCACTCCCCCAAACACGTGCAATAGCCGTGGCTGGACCAGCCAAGGCCAGGAGACGGGAACTCAGTCTGGGCCTTCTACATGGGTGGCAGGAAGCTAAGTACTTGAGCCATGTCAAGTTGTTACACAAGTTGAAGAGCTCAAGTTGCTACTTGGGAAGCTTGGTCCCCCACCCCCTTTTTTTTTTAAGATTTATTTTTATTGCAAAGTCAGATATACAGAGAGGAGGAGAGACAGAGAGGGAGATCTTCCATCCAATGATTCACTCACTCCTCCATGTCTTCAATTTACCAGAGCATTTTACTCCCAAGAGATGAGGGCAAAATTAGCATATCAACTCCCCACCTTAAGTGCCTGCCCAATTTAATCTCTTGGCCATTGCCAAAAAGGTAGTGTCTGAATGGTCAGTTTATCATCAGAAAGGGACTGAGGAAGTTAGCACTTTTCTGAGCTTTTTGTCTCTGAACCAGGTACCATGGAAACTAGGATTTTTTTCTTTGTCTATGGAGAAACACCTTTGTAGTGAAGATTTTTTTTAAATTTTATTTTATTAGACTTATTTAATTTTATTGTAAAGTCAGATACAGAGATAAGAAGAGACAGAGAGGAACATCTTCCATCCACTGATTCACTTCCCAAGTGGCTGCAATGGCCAGGGCTGCGCTGATCAAAAGCCAGGAGCCTCTTCCAGGTCTCCCACATGGGTGCAGGATCCCAAGGCTTTTGGGCCATCCTTGACTGACCTCCCAGGCCACAAGCAGGAAGCTAGATGGGAACTGGTGCCCATATGGGATCCCAGTACATGCAAGGTAAGGACTTTAGCTGCTAGGCTACTGCGCCAGGCCCTGTAGTGAAGTTTTAAAAGACACTATCTCCATAATTGAGTTTTCCTTCCTCCCTCCTGCTTAGGGTTTTTCCTCCCTTGGATTCCCCTCACTAAGGAAGGAGCTCTCTCTTTCTTTCCTAAATAAATCCTAGTTTGCAAACTAGAGTGTGTCCGCATGAACATTCTTCTTTCATGTGAGACAAGAATTGAGTTTGCTGCCATGAATTGCATTAAAAGCCCTCAACAGGTGCAGGGTCCCAAGGCGTTGGGCCGTGCTCCACTGCTTTCCCAGGTCACAAGCAGGAAGCTGGAGCAGAAGTGGAACAACTGAGACTCAAGCCAGTGCCCATATGGGACACCAGCTGCACAAGCTGAGGCCTAAACTGCTAGCTACTCCATGGTGCCGGCCCATTTTTGTCTTTGTTTCCTCTTCTCCCGCCTACTCCCTTTCAAACACATTTCATAAATAATTAATCTTTAAAATCTACACTTTAACACTGATGTCACAAGACGACGTGATAACCAGCCGCCAGAGAAGCATCCACAAAGCACAGCTGCAGGAGCAGAGTGTCGGAGTGTTGGGGGTTCTGGATGAGGTGGCCTTGAAACATGAAAGAAGAGAAAAACTACAAGGCATGCAACGAGGAAGCGGAACAAGGAGAAGGTCTACGGTCCAGCTGCTGCCCAGAGCATCAAGTGCACCACCACGGTCACTCACCCACTGCCCGGGGACTGCCTCCTAATGAGCTGCCCAGAAGCCAACATTTGCTTATAGCTTAATCCTAATCTGATCCTGGCTTGGAGCAAAGCTCCTCTCACTTAGCAATAATAGCTTCCCACCTACAAGTCCCAACAAGCACTAAAAAAGAAAGAAGAGAACCTGTCATAGTGCCTCCAACATAGTATTACTGCATAAGCCTTTTGTTTCATGCATGCATGTATGAGTGTGTCAGTGATGTGAAATGTATTTCTCAACATGGATTGAAGTTTCAAGCTTAAGGAGCCACCATAGCTTTGGGGGGTGGGGGTGCAAAAAAATGCATTAAATAGTAAACACAGCCAGCCAGTTTTTCTATGAGCAGGAAAAAAACCTAGCAAGACCTGACTCCCAAGCCAGGGAAACCCTGAGTCTGGGGGTGAAAAGGCAAGCCCTTGAGTACTATAGGATGTGAAATCCCCACCAAGCATCTGGGATTATATGCACTGACTGAAATAGGTGGGGAGGAGCCAGCAGTTTCCAGGCCCTGCTCCCTGGGGAGCTGGTTTGTGTGTTGGTTTTAAAGTTGGCTGAGACAGGAGGTGGAAAGCTTTGTTGGGTTGGGCCCAGGGTACATGACTGCCCGGGGCCTGGTGTAGCCGGGCTAGGATGGGAGTCACTGGGCAGCCTGTGGGCGCAGGAAGCTCACAGTGAGGGAGGTGGGGTGGGGCTGGGGGTGCTGGCAACATCATTGAAGGTCAAGGATGGAAAGATGGGAAAAGGATCGAGAATGACTTCATCCTGAGAATGGGGTGATTTCTGCCGCAGTTCAAGCAAGGATGGTGATGGAGGGCAGCGGCGACGGGAAGACCAGATGTTGCACTGTCCACAGTTCCTGATTAAAACTAAGGATACAGTGAATTATTAGCCTAGTATGAATGATCCATATTTTTATTTTCTTCAGTGGCCATCTTGCTGCCCAGCAAGAGCCAACACTGATGTCTAACCACCAGGCTGGACTGCACCATTTCACACCCCAATTCCCCTGGGTTTTCCTACCCATGGTGGCCTCACATCCCTGCTAGAGTCCCAAGCCCTCTCGCTAAAAAGGAATTGAAGCCCTTCCTCCATCTCCATCATCTCTCTTCACAGGCCTGCAGGTGGGGGTGGGGGATGGGGCTACAGACAAGCTGGTTTTCCAAAGACACAGCAGGGCTAAGAGGTTGGTTGTCAGCTCACCAAAGGAGCCTCCCCTATAGTAGATTTGTGGATCCAGAATGCGGATTCTGCCTTTTTCTAAGCGACCTCTTCTGGAGTCCAGCAGCTGTGGAGGGACTAGACAAGTAACCGTGGTCAACACAGAGCTGGCAGAGGGCCAAAGTTTATTCAGAGACTGGGATTCACAACCTCCCCACCCCTCCAGCCTCACGGCACACTTCTTCCTCACCTTAAACTGGAACACAAAAGGGCCCCCAGGAGGGTGGCTACCCTGCCCTTTGGGCTTGTCTCTGCCTAGCCCCTCTCCATTCCTCTGCCCCGGGTACACTGTGCTGTCTGGACTTCCCTTGCCCCTTCTCTACATCCACCTGGATCCTACTGGTCCATTTAGCTTAGATCCCATAACCATCCAGGAAGCCAACCCATTTGGACAGCCGAGATTTCCTCAAAGCTTTATGCACAATAAGGAAACCGATCGCTTCCTTGTGTGGAAGCTCGTGATGGCCAGTGGGTATCAAGGAGATCACTGGTTCCGAGAACCAGGGACACTCACCCATCCTCATGTGCTTGACACACTGCTGAGAGTGGAGACCGATTTTAGAGCTAAGCCTGGCACGACGGCACATTGGCTTAATCCTCACCTTGCACGCGCCATGATCCCATGGGTGCCAGTTCATGTATGGCTGTTCCACTTTCCATCCAGCTCCCTGCTTGTGGCCTGAGAAAGCAGTCGAGGATGGCCTAAAACCTTTGCACCACACATCTGCTTGGAAGACCCAGAAGAGGCTCCGGGCTCTTGGTTTTAGATTGGCTCAGCTCTGGTCATTGCGTCCACTTGGAGGGTAAACCAGCAGATGGAGGATCTTTCTCTCTGTCTCTCCTTCTCTCTGGAAATCTGCTTTTCCAATAAAAATAAATTAATCTTAAGAAAAAAAGAAAGAAAGAAAAGAACTGAGGTCTAAGATCAATCAGATTCAAGTCCTAGGGTGAGGGTGGAAAGAAACCTTGTCTATTTCCACCCTTATAAAATGAGGGCAGCTATCCTACTGACCTGACCCACTTGAGATGTTCCAAAGGTTGCAGTAAAACTGTGGGAAAGTGTTAAGGCCACAGTAAAGAACTGGTTATAGTTATTATACAGTGGTAGGACAGTAAGCAAAGGACATTCTTTTTCCTTCCTCTGTTCAGTTGCAGGGTTGTGCCTGACTTGGAAGTTTGTCTTTCTTTCTTTCTTTCTTTCTTTCTTTCTTTCTTTCCTTCCTTCCTTCTCTTTCTTCCTTCCTTCTTCCCCCTCTTTCTTTCCTTCTTTTAAATATTTATTTCCTTGGGCCCAGCGCAATAGCCCAGCAGCTAAAATCCTCACCTTGAACATGCCGGGATCCCATATGGGAGCTGGTTCTAATCCCGACAGCCCTGCTTTCCATCCACCTCCCTGCCTGTAGCCTGGGAAAGCAGTTGAGGACGGCCCAAAGCCATGGGACCCTACACACCTGCGTGGGAGACCCTGAAGAAGCTCCTGACTCCTATCTTCAGATGAGCTCAGCTCTGGCTGTTGTGGCCATTAGGAGAGTGAACCAGTGGATGGGGGAGCTTTCTCTCTGTGTCTCCTTCTCTCTGTAGATCTGCCTTTCCAATAAGTAAATGATTTTTTTTTGTTGTTAAAGGAATATTCAGAGAAGTCTCCATCTTGTTCTCACCATTTCCTGCAGGTGGCCAATCTCATCTCTGTCTTCATCCTTCTGTCCTTGTTTCCCACCACCCCTCCCCCTCGGGCAAATATCTGAATATCGTTTCTTCTTCCCCTCAGAGGTGTTTTCGAGACAACCTTCTCTGCAGAGCAGTTTTTCAAGGGCCCCTCCCCCACCCCGGTCATCCTCTATACAGGCTGGTCAGGAGCAGCCGAACGAGCCCCAGGTCTGCGAGAACAGGGTTAGTTAGGTTAGTTAGGGTTAGTTAGGGTTAGTTAGGTGTTGGTCCCGACTTCACGGATTAGTCCTGGTGAGAGTGAACTGACAGGCTTCCCAGCGCCAGCTCTATCATAAGTACAAGCGCAGGTCCCAAAGGTGTTCCTCGGATTGGTAATGGGGCCACAACCCAGTTCTGGCTACTCAGGAGGCTGAGTCTCACATTTCACTCCCTAAAGCCACAGCCTCACCCAGCTCATCAGGACTGACTCGCCCAGAGACAAAGCCTGGAGGAAACTGGATCCCCGAAACCCCACCCCCCTAGCAGCCCGGGCTTCATCCCTGCAGCCCCCTCTCCCTCACGTTCCCCGGAAATCAGCGCCATGTGTGCCATCAGCATTTCTTTAGGAGCCGGCAGGAATCGAGGCCGAGAGGTTCTCAGGAATTTCCTGGCAATACCTCTTTTGAAGGAGTAAATAAAAGGCCCCAGCCCCAGGAGAGGTGGCCGGAGGAAGTGGAGCATTACCGCCCACCCACCCACTCAGCCAGCCACCAGCCAGCCAGCCGCTGGAGTCACTGGAAGAAGCCGGAGGCGGGCAGGGAGGGGCCTGTCCTGGAGTGAAGCTGTCCACAAGCTGCGAGGCTGTGAGTCATTCCGAGGAAAAGGAGTGCCCTGTGTTCTGCACACGGGCATCTGCAACCAAGGAAGGAAATGAAGCAACCCCAGACCACTGGGCAAGCCAGATCTGAAAGTCCCAGCCATGCCTGTGCACATGCTTTAGATCTATCTGCCCTGTTGTTGCTCCCCCTCCAAGGTCCCAGGTACCCTGAAGAGACTCTGGTGAGAAAGGGCATGGCCTCAGTTGGGGGCAAACAGTGCCCCCTCTCTGGACCTTGCTTTTCTCAGCTATAAGGCAAAAAGGCATGGAGAGGAAGGGCAGGCAGCAGCCCATGTGGCAGCTCAGCCCACGCCCATGTTCAGTCTAACTCGCCATTAGAAAGCATTTGAACTGCGATGTTGAGGCACCAGGTTCCGCTTCCCAGTACAGCACACCTGCCACCACTTCCCTCCATTCTAGCCTAAGCTATCTTCACAGACTAATGTAATATTGTAATAACTAGAACTTTAAATTTTTAAGTAACTAACATTTGGTGCTGTGACCGGCTGGTTTCCCCCGGCACTAGGCCGCACGGCCTTAGGGCCTTCGGCCACTACCGGTTGGGGTTCATTCCTCTGGAAGTGTGAGGACTTAGATGGGATGATAGGCAGTCAGGGTCTCTGGTTCCTGGTGAAGCTACCTTGTCTACACTGACTATTCAGGAGTAATGAGGAATCAATGACCAAAGTACAAGAAGGCCTGGCTAAGAGCATAAGATAACTCACGCCAGCTTTTCAAAAGGACTCTCAGTAACCCCTCCCTCCATTCCTGTGTCATCCACTCAAAAGTAAAACAAATTTTTCTAATCAAACCATTAACCAGTTTCTGTTACAGGATTAGGAGCGTCCCTCCATCTCACTGCCAAGAGAAAACAGCTTGAAGAAGCCATAGAGAACAATGCCCCTCTTCCTTTATATATAACAAAAGGGAAGAATGTAAGGACTTATTCCAATATCCCATCCTGGACCGGCACCATTTCCTCTTCCTCACAGCTCACGAAATTTGCACCAGTCCAGCTGTCCACCAATCAGGCAATTCACCTGAGAATCCCACCCCCAATCTCCCAGCCCCTTCCCCAACTCACCAATCATTCTTAGGCAATCACCTGTGACAGTCTCAGGCACCAATCCCCTGGGCCCTGCCCTCGATCCTTTCCAATCCCCACCCCCGACACCTTGTGGGCTCATTGGGCTCCCCCTCCCCTTTTCCCCACTGTTCTCCCACCACCTCCATCCAGTTCCTGCCCCGCTGGAATAAACCTCCTAAGAGACCTTGTTGTGTCTGGTGTTTTTAGCTCACGGTAAAGAACCAGGCTGAGGGAATTAGCAGCGCATAATTGACAACTAGAACTTTAACTGTTTAAAATAACTAACACAAACCCTCCAGCCTGCTCTGTAAAGTTAGCTGAAACGACCACTTGTGGACCAACCAAGTATTTTCTAGCTCGAGCACTCTCAGATTCTAAGCCTGGGAAAACAAGATTCTGAAGAGTGGCAGCCCTGCACAGGGGACAAGAAGGAATGACTCACCATTCCGGGGACCCTAGAGCAGGGGAGCAAGGCAAGACGCCAGGGCTGAGCCTCTGGCAGGCAGAACCACACACAGCCTAGGGAGAACTTGAAGCAGGCTTTTCTAGAATCTCCTGGCAATCCTGTTTTTCTAGCCAGCTAGCAGGCACCATGCCCAACCTTCAGTGGGTAGCAAGGGGGCTAGGTGCCCATCTGCCCTGTTTCCTCAGCAGGTGACTGGCAAGATGGTGCCCAAGCTTAGGCTGCCCTCTGCTGGGCATACGCGGAAGCTGCAGTGGGGTCTGAGACTACAGACCCTCCAGATGATGCCCTCCAGTAGATGCCCTCCGGTAGATGTCCGTGTGTCTCCTGGATTTTCTGCATCTGTCAGGTCGGGGTTACCTTGAAGTTAAATGGCTTCCTCGCCATGGTGTCCAACACAAGGATGGACCTAATAAACACTTATCAAATAAAGAACTGGGTCAACAGCAAGAGTGGGGGAAATATTCAGGAGGGAAACCTTATACAGTTTTGTGCCTTGTTTCAAACTCTGCTTTCTAACGGACACCCTGACATCTGCAGGTTCTGAGGCCTGGTCCTTCACCTGCCTCTCCGATGGCAAGCTGCTGCTGCTGCCAGGACCCTCGCTTGGCCTCCTGCCGTGGTCTCTCCTGAGCCTGGCTCTTCTGATACCTCGGAGACGCCGACAGCTCTCACCAGAACTAGTTCACTGCCTCTCCCTTTTCTCTGTTTTGACACATTGCCTTCTGTCCAGACTTGGAGCGAGACTTGAAGACAGGGCATCATCTCCTCCAGCTCCTGCCTGAACCATGAGCTGTTCTTACTCGTGTGCACTTGATGGGGAGGAGGAGGGCAGGCAGCAGGAAGGGTTGCAAACTTGGGGCATTTCTAGAGCTCCACAGGGTTAGCTTGGGACTGGGCTGGGGGCAGCAGAGACAAGGTCCAGGCCCATGTGGAGGGCCAAGATGGAGTTCCTGACACTGGCCTTCACTGAGGCCCAGAGTTGTTGTAGCCATTTAGGCGAATGAACCAGTGGGTGGAATATAGCTGTCAATCTCTCTGTCTTCTGACCTTCACATAAATAAATCTTTTTGTTAGAAAACTTATGCATAAATTAAATTTTTTTTTTTACCAGTCTATCTCTTTTCAGAAACCATTGATTTATAAAAGTGGGCCCCAATTAACCTACTAAATATGCCTTGACAGCAAGCTACTAGACTCTACCATTGCTTATCCCTACAATGTCATGGTACATGTAAACAGCAGCACGCTGGAGTCAAGGCTACAGCTGAAGGCTATGTTATTGTAAAACACAGAGGACAGTGGGGAGGGGAAAAGGGGAAAAAGGAAAGGGAGAGGAAAGTTTTATACCTACAAAACTGTAAAACATAAAATAAGAATAAAAAATATTTATTTTTGTTTTACAGAGAGAAGGAAAGACAGAGAAAGAACTCCCATCTGATGGTTCATTCCCCAAGTGGCCTCAACGGCCACAGCTGAGCTGATCCGAAGTCAGGAGCCAGGAACTTTCTCCCGGTCTCCCACACGGGTGCAGGGTCCCAAGCTTTGGGCCATCCTCAACTGCTTTCCCAGGCCACAAGCAGGGAGCTGGATGGGAAGTGGGGCTGCCAGGATTAGAACCAATGCCCATATGGGATCCTGGCGCGTTCAAGGTGAGGACTTTAACCACTAGGCTATTGCGCTGGGCCCAAGAAAATTATCTTTTAATTCCATTTCTCTCCTAAGCTTTTTCTTTCTTTTTTTTTTATTATTTATTTTTTATCACAAAGTCAGATATACAGGGAGGAGGAGAGACAGAGAGGAAGATCTTCCATCCGATGATTCACTCCCCAAGTGAGCGCAATGGCCAATGCTATGCCAATCCGAAGCCAGGATCCAGGAACTTCTTCCAGGTATCCCACACGGGTGCAGGGTCCCAAGGCCTCGGGCCATCCTTGACTGCTTTCCCAGGCCACCAGCAAGGAGCTGGATGGGAAGTGGGGCTGCCAGGATTAGAACCAATGCCCATATGGGATCCTGGCGCATTCAAAGCGAGGATTTTAGCTGCTGGGCTATTGTGCTGGGCCCAAGAAAATTATCTTTTAATTCCATTTCTCTCCTAAGCTTTTTCAAGCAACTTGTGCTTGGTGGTGATACAGGGAGGGGGTGAATTTCTTCAAGCTTTTCTTTATTATTCCTATCTATCTTTCAGTGCTTTATTCTGATAAATACCAGGAATGTAACTCTTTTGGTCAGCTAAATAAAACAGATAAGCAGGAAAAATTCAAAAGGCTGTACAGAATAGGTATGCTGGCTCACATGCCTTCCCCAGTTCCTTATCCCTCTAAAGCTCTCCTGCCATTTTCTAGTGGTTCCTTCTAGAAATACCATTGTGGACATACACACCTGTGTGCACTGCCAGGTATTCAGTCAATACTTCCTGAGCACCTGTTATAAGCCAGTACCATTCTTGCACCACACACACACACAAATCCTTGCTCCAGAGAACTTCTACTCCAGCCAGCAGTGGGGGAGTCAGGCAGTCAGTGAGGCCAATTGGTCAAAGATAATATGTTTGGGGCTGACACAGTGATGTAGCTTACCCTCTGCCTGCTACGTCTGCATCCCATAGGAACACCAGTTTGAATCCCAGCTGCTCCACTTCCAATCCAGCTCCCTGCTGACCTGGGGAAGCAGGGGAGGCTGGCTCACTCCTTGGGCCCCTGCACCGCTGTTCAGAGACCCAAAAGAAGCTCCTGGCTCTTAGTTTCTGATTGGCCCACCACTAGGAGTTGTGGAGTGAACCAACGATGGAAGATCTTGCTCTCTGTCTCTCCCTCTGCAACTCTTTCATGTAAAATAAATAACCTTCAAAAAAATTAACAATGTGTCGGACATTGAAGAGGTACAGTGGAATACACTGAGTATGGGCGAGGCAGCTGGGCCATCCGTGGTCGTTGGGCCAGTGGCTGGACTGCCTTAGCCATGAGCTGAGAGCTGAGGGTGTCCAGCTGCTGCCAGTCCCAGCCCTGATCCCTCAGCAACAGTGGCCTTGCCCTGCTCTGTTAAGTCATGGCCCTCCTCTGCTTCCTAGCACAGGGGGGCTTGGCCGGAGTGACCAGTAGGTGTGGGTCAGCTGGAGGAGTGCCTCCCGGGCATGAAGATGGGTAACAGCTCATCTTTAACTCCTTTCCTGGAGGCTGTTCCTGCCTTTATTGAGACACGGTGCCCCTGTTCTGCAGGGTGGCAGCACAGAGATCACACCGCCTCTGGGTGCCTGTCAGAAACACACATTCCTGGACCCCATCGTGGGCCAGCTGGGAGCCACAACTCTGGGGTGGGCCCCACAATGTGGGCTGGAACGGGCCCACCAGGTGGTTCTGATGTACGATGAAGCCTGGCAGCCTGTGCTCTGTAGCAAGGCTTCCCCTGCTCACACGCCAACCAAGCAGTCAGAAGCACACGGTTCTACAATAAAGACATAAAAGCGCTTCCAAATTAAATCCTAGATGAGAGGGACAAATGGTAGGTTATGTAAAAGAGCAACCATGTAGATCAATCATTTGGAAGTAAGAACCAAGGCAAGGTCAGTTGATCCTGTGCATCTTACTAACCAATCTGACATGCAAGAGTGCCAGAGGTCGTTAGGTGAAGCAAGCTAAGTCATCCACACACAGGAAAAAAATCACACCATCTCTCTTACATGCGGGCTTAAAAACAGGTGATTTCATTGGAGTTTTAAAAATCCTGGTGGTTGCCAGAGGTTGGAGAGCACAGGAGAGGGGAGGGGGAAGGATCACACAACGGATACTAAGTTACAGCTCCATGGAGTGAGGAGCTCTGGACCACACAGAGCAGTAACCATACAATGTTAATGTGCTTGTATTTCTCTGTTTAAAAAACAAACCAGCGCTTTCAAAGCGAGGACTTTAGCCACTAGGCCACCACGCGGGCCACGCCAGGATCCCATATGGGTGCTGGTTCTAATCCTGGCGGCCCCACTTCCCATCCAGCTCCCTGCCTGTGGCCTGGGAAAGCAGTTGAGGATGACCCAAAGCCTTGGGACCCTGCACCCAAGTGGGAGACCCAGAAGAAGCTCCAGGTTCCTGGCTTCAGTTTGGCTCAACTCCAGCCGTTGCGGTCACTTGGGGAGTGAATCATCGGATGGAAGATCTTCCTCTTTCTCTCCTCCTCTCTGTATATCTGGCTTTCCAATAAAAATAAATAAATCTTAAAAAGAAAAAAGTCTCATTACTACTGAGGCTTGATACTAGCTAATAGCTGGTGGGCATCCTGAGCCTGGTTAATGCCAAATTACCAATGTGCCAGTATAGTTGCCTATTCTATTTTTTAAAAAGATTTATTTATTTTTATTGGGAATTCAGATATACAGAGAGGAGGAGAGACAGAGAGGAAGATCTTCCATCTGTTGATTCACTCCCCAAGTGGCCACAATGGCCAGAGCTGCGCCAATCCAAAACCAGGAACCAGGAGGCTCCTTTGGGTCTCCCACGTGGGTGCAGGGTCCCAAGGTTTTGGGCCATCCTCAACTGCTTTCCCAGACCACAAGCAAGAAGCTGTATGGGAAACAGAGCTGCTGGAATTAGAACCAGCACCCACTTGGGATCCCAGTGCATGCGAGGTGAGGACTTTAGCCACTAGGCCACTGCGCCAGGCCCCTATTTTGTTTTTTTAATTCCATTTCTTAAAGATATGTATGGTGCAGATGCTGGCATGCTCGCAGACGAGATCTGGGAACCTGTGCCCGAGTATGCATGAGCCCTGGGCAGGCATGCGAGACCTCAGGCTTGCATGGCACACTACCAAAGGACGGGGCTGGTGGATCTGCATGCTTGCAGGCATGGGAGGCTGTAGATTGCTCAGGGAAGGGGGGGTTGGGGAGGTGTGTGAGGGGACCTGCTAAGGAACAATGTGGCAGGTAAGGCATGACTTCTGGGGGACTTCCACCAACCAGGCACTTGCAAGTTAATGAGGGGGCTGAGACCAGATGGCTTGGAGGAGAAAACTGGAGGACCTTATGAGGCCAAATGAGTATACCCACCCATGTGGGAGACCTGAGCTGGGCATGTTGGTATCAACCACCATCTATCGGCACACAGGAAAGCCATGGCTGGGAGGCCTGTCTGGCAGGGCTCAACCACAGTACCCACCAGTGGGTGGGCCATGTCAGACTAGGCTGTGACACCAACAAGCATGGGAGAAAACTGGGTCTGGGAGCAGATTCTGTGGGGAATTTTTGGGCTCACCCCTGTGGGACTAACCAATTCTATTGCCCAGCCCACACTGGCAGGTGCTACTGCCTGTCCAGCCAGAACTGTCCCCAGCCCTGGTTCTCATGCTCACCAGGGCATGCAGTGGGAGCTACAGCCCATCACAGGGGTACCCACAATTTCCCTATTAGGACCATTTCAAGCCCTGGATCTTGCACTTGCCAGTTGCCCAACTATTCGAGAAGAATATATTTTAAATGTTAGTTATTTGGTTTACAGAAAGACGGAGGGGAGAGACAGAGTATACACACATGCATTCCCATGACTAGTTCATTCTCCAAACATCCTCAAGGACCAGGGTTGAGCAAAGGCAGGGGCCAGGAGCCAGAAACTCAACACAGGCTCCATGTGAGTGGTAGGAACCCCATCACTGGCATAAACACTGTCCTCTCCCAGAGGCTGCATATTGGCAGGTAGCCAGAATCGGCCCCTGCTCTAGGTCCCAGACATCTTAATCAGTGTCTAGGCCAAATGCCTGCATCTAGAAGTCTAGCTTTAGCCCTGAACTGGTTTTTACCTTTGGGAAGACAGCACTGTGCTGGAGACAGCTTCTTGCTCGTTTTCCAGCCTGAATAATCCTTCAACCACTGGGTTACAACAAGCAGCAAAGTCTCTTTTTGTTGTTGTGGTTGTTTTATTTTTTGAATAGCCTAAGGTGTCTCCTCCCTATATGTTTTCCTTCCCCGTCATTTTTCTGGACAGATACTTGAGTCCCTTCTGAATGTCAATCACTGTATTTTCACTGAAGATACAAGGTTAATGTTTGGACTCAGGCCTACTTCTTGCCAGCAAAACGTGGAAGCCAGAGATGACAGAATATGTTCTGAGTGTTGTGCCAGGAGTCTTCCATACCACCCCCAAGGTAGTGAGTCACTAGGAAGACTTACAGGAGCCTACCTCCTATGGTGTTTTGTTGCTTTATTTTGTTTTACAGTGAAGAGATACAAAGCAAAATCCATCAAGGGAAAAGGCTCATGGGGTACAGTCAGAGTGGGGGTGGAGAGGAGCCAGAAGGAAGCTCAGCTCCCAGGGCTCTACCCTGGCGGAGCCGCACAACATGCACTTCATTCCTCTGGCAAGGAGTCATGACAACTTGCAAGGCTGTCTGTCAGGGAAGCTGACTTCAGTGTGTAGGATATGTTGTTGGAGGTGGCTCATGGAGATATCCATTGTTTAGTATGTACCAAGTTCCAGGCCCCCTGGAAGGAAAGCAGGTCTTTAGACAAAACTATACTGTACGCATAGTTTAGATTCATTGAGCCACTCTTACCAGGGGTTAGGAATCTTCCAGAAATTCACATGCCAAGGCCAGCAAACGGCCAAGCTAAGCAGGCTTAGAATGAGGATGAAATAAGGTCCCTAGAAACTTCACCAGGATGCTAATTGCCTCTGAATTTTAGGGAAGAGGAATTTAGATGCTCAGAATGTCTGCCTTTGTTTTGTTTCACCAATTCCAGGCAGCATTGTGTTCCAAAGAAGGCCAAGGTGATCCAGGTCCCCAAAGACAACCTTGTGATACAGAACTGCCACAGTGCTGGGGAAAAACAGTGATTTTATTCTGTTGTGTCTCCTACATATTAACAGAATAACTTTGAGTCTCTTTACTGATGAAGATGGCGAAGAATGCCTTTGCCAGATCAATAGCTGCATATCAGGTGCCAGGGACTGAATGGATCTGTTCAGGTAAAGATCCAGCCTCGTGGCTATAATCAAAACTACCCATTGGCTAACGTGGTGGCAGCCACTGTCATCCGCATTCGATATGGTCGTAGGCATGTGAATCCACTGGGAACCCACATCCTTGAGTCTTCAGTCTCTAATGGGGCTGCTGGTGTCCGTAGTTCCCAGATGTGCATAGACTGCTCTTTTCTTGTCTTGACATTTGGATCTTCCTAACAGTGAGGGAACAAGCATGCAAGTTTTGCTGGTTGTTGGGTCAATGCATCCAATCAGGAGACTGAGAAATGACTGCAAGATGGACCTGCGGATCTACTAGATCCCCAGGAGACAAGCGTGAGACTGAACTCAGGCCCAGGCTAAGCAGGGAGCTGCAATGACAGCCACGTATCGTCAGAACTCAGTATTCCATAGTCCCCCAAATGTCTGTGTGGACGGTTATGCTAGGACCATTGCTCCCTTTGAGGGAGAACTAGAGGAATATATATTGTATGAATTTTTAATGGCATCGCCAGGCCCTCTTTGGGAGGGAACTTGGCCATCCTTCTCTGGATGGGGTCTGAGTTTGAGAAGTGACTCAGATCTAGACATGAATGAGCACTTGTGGTCTTCACTGTGACCGTTGCCATCAGGCTTGGCTCCCCAGCTCTTCATTTCTTCTGCTTCTGCAGTCAAGTTATCCTCTAGTGAAGATCTCACATTTCTCTCCCTCGAGGAACAGGCTGGGTCAGCCATTGCCACAGCCACCTGTGTGTCCAGACAGCCTGATTCCCACTTCAGGCTTGCTGCTTGCCACACCCTCCCTGCCTCTGACAGTCAAGCAAGCCCCTGCACCTACCCTTGCACATTCAGAATCCCATTGGCTCCACTGCCACTGCCACATCTGGCCTACGCTGGGTCCCACTGCTGAGTTTCTCATGGATGACCTAATCTCCTAGGCTAGTGAGCTCTGTTTTGCATCAGGAGTAAAGGACCACAATGCTCCTGTCTTTATTTTCCAGCTTTTTAGGGGGAAATGTTAACACACAGGATGAGGTCTAAGAGACTAGACAAGCAGCCAACCAGTGAGGTGAAGGGTCAACAGTAGAAAAACCCAAGTGTAGAGCACATATGTAGGCTTTGTATTATTCTTTAATCGTCTTTCCACATATTCTGTAGCAACTGACATTCTTGTATTTTCTACTTCCAGTATGAAATCTGATCCTTAAGGAATACTGTGTTTGAGTCCCTGCCCAGGGACTTAAAGATTTATTTATTTGCTTAAAAAAAAAGTGACAGAACATTAAGGAAAGACAGAGCAAACTCTTCCATCTGCTGACTTACTCACCCAAGTAGATGTGACAGCCAGGGCTGGACTGAAGCCAAGAGCCAGGGATTCCATCTAAGTCTTCTATGTGGATGGCAAGAGGCCCAAGCACTTGAATCATGTGCTGCTCCCTAGTATTTACATTAATAAGGAACTGGATCAGAAGCAGTTCTCAAAACCAGGCACCCCAATAAGGAAGGTGGGCGGTTCCAAAGAGCATCCTAAGTGCTTCACCAAACACTCAGCCCTGTTCTCTATATTACTTAAAAATTCACTGATTTATTTATTTGAAAGAATAAGATACAGGGGAGCAAGAGAGAGAGATCTTCTAACTACTGGCTTACTCTCCAAATGGCTGCAATAGCCAGGGCTACTGAATCAAATGCTCACTCCTCAAGAACACCTTTTTTTTAAAAGATTCATTTATTTTGGGCCCAGCGGCATGGCCTAGTGGCTAAAGTCCTTGCCTTAAATGCACCGGGATCCTAGATGGGCGCTGGTTCTAATCCCGGCAGCCCCACTTCCCATCCAGCTCCCCACTTGTAGCCTGGGAAAGCAGTCGAGGACGGCCCAAAGCCTTGGGACCCTGCACCCGTGAGGGATACTGGAAGAGGTTCCTGGATCCTAGCTTTGGATTGGCATAGCATCGGGCATTGTGCTCACTTGGAGTGAATCATCGGACGGAAGATCTTCCTCTGTGTCTCTCCTCTCTGTATATCTAATAATAATAAATAATAATAAATAAATCTTAAAAAGAAAAAGACTCATTTATTTTTATTGGAAAGGCAGATATACAGAGAGGAGAAGAGACAGAGACAAAGATCTTCCATCCAATGGTTCACTCCCCAAGTGGCAGCAACGATCAGAGTTGAACCAATCCAAAACCAGGAGCCTCTTCCGGGTCTCCCACTTTGGTGCGGGGTCCCAAAGTTTTGAGCCGTCCTCAACTGCTTTCCCAGGCAACAAGCAGGAAGCTGGATGGGAAGTGGAGCTGCCGGGATTAGAACTGATGCCCGTATAGGGTCCTGGCGAGCTCAAGGCGAGGACTTCAATTGCTAGGCTATCATGCTGGACTAACATTTAAAAATTCATTCTTAAAGGGCTTAGCACAGTAGTTTTTCCTTATCTGACTTTCAATAAAAATAAATCTTTCAAAAAATCATAGGTTTCTACATTAAATACCAAGGCAAGTATTATATATACATGTTTTAAATATGTTTATTTATATAGCTCAGTGTTTGAAAATATAGAATAACTCATTTGGGTTCTCTGAGTCTTGATATCCAAAATTTTAGTCTACTTCCAAGAAACATTATGAATAATTAAATGATGTAAAACATCTGAAAGTAAATTAGAGAAGTCAAGAGCACTATGGCATGTAAGTTATTAAAATATTAATGAGGCAGTGTTAATGGCTAAGGTTTGCATTCACTTTCCTAAAGAAGTAAATGGCACTGATGGTCTTTAGGCCATCTTCCAGGCAATGCATGAAAAGCTTGATGTGTATAATCTTAGCACAACAATCAGGGGAGCCTTTTAAACTTTATTTCCAGACTCAGGGCCTAGCAGCTAAAGTCCTTGCCTTGAACATGCCGGGATCCCATATGGGAGCCGGTTCTAATCCCGACAGTTCTACTTCCCATCCAGCTCCCTGCTTGAGGCCTGGGAAAGCAGTCGAGGACAGCCCAAAGCCTTAGGACCCTGCACCCATGTGAGAGACCTGCAGGAAATTCCTGGATCCTGGCTTTGGATCGGCACAGCACCGGCCGTTGTGATCACTTGGGGAGTGAATCATTGGATGGAAGATCTTCCTCTCTGTCTCTCCTCTCTGTAGATGTGCCTTTGCAAGAAAACTAAATAAATAAAACTAGAAAGAAAGAAAGGAAGAAAGAAAGAAAGAAAGAAAGAAAGAAAGAAAGAAAGAAAGAAAGAAAGAAAGAAAGAAAAGAAAGAAAGAAAGAAAGAAAGAAAGAAAGAAAGAAAGAAAGAAAGAAAGAAAGAAAGAAAGAAAGAAAGAAAGAAAGAAAGAAAGAAAGAAAAGAAGAAAGAAAGTCTGGAAGAAAGAAAGAAAAAGAGAGAGAGAAAGAAAACCACAGGCTGGCTATCAGGAGAGGCTTCTGCATCGGACACAGGGTCACAGCGCCATGCTCAGAATGACGATAGGTCTGGGGAGTAATCTAGACTGCATCGGCATGGCTCCAGTCAGTCCCAGCAGAAAATGGTCCACACCATGAACCCCGTATATTGAACCCTCAACCAGTCAAGTGGTATCTTTGTTTTTTAATTTAAGTTCTTTAATTGAAGTTCTTTATTTTATGCACAAAGAGCTATCATGATTTTCCAAAGCATCACTGTCTTGCAGGATCCATTTAAGGAACAAGACTTAATCCAACTTGATGAAGCCGATATCCTTGGTGTACTGGCGGAAAAATGTCCAGGCCGTGTTTCCGAATCAGACCACGTGGTTCAAACACACTCAGCAAGAGCGGGAACCCTGGCCGAATTTCCGCGGGTGACTCCGATTGAGCTGCTGGTGACCCATTCGGTCCTCACAAGAGTGAGGAGGTAAAAGGTTGAGTGGCATCTTTCATTTACAAGTTTTCCAAGCAACACAGATGACTGGGTCATTGGGAATACTGCAAGAGTCAGAAGCTTACAACTCATTCTTAGCGTATCATCTAAGGCAGTGTGTTTTGTTTTGTTTTTTATCGGAAAGGCAGATACACAGAGAGAAGGTGAAACAAAGAGAAAGATCTTCCATTCACTGGTTCATTCCCCAAGTGGACGCAATGGCCAGAGCTGAGCCAATCCAAAGCCAGGAACCTGGAGCTTCTTCTGGGTCTCCCACATGAATGCAGAGTCTCAAGGCTTTGGACCGTTCTCCACTGCTTTCCCAGGCCACAAGCAGGGAGTTGGATGGGAAGAGGGGCCACCAGAATTAGAACAGGCACCCATATGGGATCCTGGTAGTCAAGGAGAGGACTTTAGCTGCTAGGCTACCACACTGGGATGCTACTGAGGAGGCAGTCAACACTTCAGTGTGGGTTTGGCAGACAAATTCAAGCAGAGATGAAATTTCAGAAGTTGATTATGCATCAGTTGTCTTGTTATTTTACTAAAATACTTGAAAGAAGGTTCTGAGGAGGAAGCAGGTTGATTTCAGCTCATGATTTGGAGGTTCACAAATCATCAGGCAGTCCTACTACTCAGTGTCCGATGGAGCCTGGCAATGACCAAGTGTGTGTGGAGGAAATTATCTTACATCGAGCCAGGAGGCAGAGGGACTTTGGGAGAACAGCCCCCCTCTACCCGCTGGATGCACTCTCCTTACAAAGCTCCCGAGGTTCCTTCCCAGGGCTCCACCCTAGCAACCTCATACAATTCAACAACTTCCCAAAAGCCTGACCATGAGACATCATAATTAGATCAAGACTCCACCTTAATCCGTCCCTAATCCATTAACTGTTGGCATAAGACTTGGGGGGGGGATTAAATGTCTGCATGATTTGGGAAGGCAAATCCTGTCCAGGCAAGACAGCTAGCCTGCTTTGTCACTGTGGCTGTTTTTCCCCTGAGCTGTAACATGTGATTCACAGTCATGAATCATCCATTGCTGCATCACTCCAAATGATAGAACACAAGTTACATAGCAGCTGTGCGGCCACAGTGTGCCTGACTATGGATTGACTGTTATTAATTAGCTTTGAGTTGAGACGGTGCTTAATTTTTAGCACTGTGACTTTGGTGAATGTGCTTCTGATGGATTGGGGTAAGAAAAATCAGAATGAGCACAATCCCCACCATAGCACGACACAGGCATCGCTGAAAATGCAGGCAAAATGGTTGTTGTTTCACTGACAAGTGGAAGGACTTTGACTACCACATTAGGAAAGCAAGTAATCAAAACATATTATACTACAACATAATGCTCAACAAGAAATTTGGGGCTGCAAACAGTGGAAAAGGAAAACAAAAATCAAGGCTGAAACTCACAAATTCTAGATGAGGGCGTTTTGTCCCTTTTCCTCCTCAACACACCACTGCTTGGTCAAGCCTAGCAGCCACTCAACAGTTCGGGCAAACCATACAAACACAAATGCACTATCATACGGATAGATCTGTTGATATTGGTACATGTATTGGCAGATCTATCTTACTGATTATCATATTTTAGATGGCTCTATGCAATTGATCATTATGTTTTCTGATTCAAACATTGAAACTTCAAGTTCCATGAGAGAACAAAGAAGAAACTCTGATAACAAACATGTTGATCCCTGGCAGTCTAAAGCTGACCCGTCAAGGTCTTACGACCATCAGGTTTGTACAGGTGCTTCGTGGCACCAGAAACCAGCAAGGCTCCCCTAATTCTCAGGCACTTGGGAACACAGGCTCAAATCATCTTTGGTTCTTTGACAATCAGCTCAAAACTGAAGCAGCATAAAATGAGGGGCTGGCACAGTGGCATAGCAGGCTAATTCTCTGGCTACAAATGCTAACATCTCATATGGGCACCATTTTATGTCCCAGCTCCTGGCTCCCAACTTTGGATCAGCTCTGCTCTAGCCGTTGAGGCCATTTGGGGAGTGAACCAGAGGATGGACAATCTCTCTGTGTCTTCCTCTCTTTAAAACTCTGCCTCTCAGACCAGCACTGTGGCATAGTACGCTAAGTTTCCGCCTGCAACATTATCATCCTATAAAGGCAACTGGTTCGGATCCCAGAAGCTCCACTTCTAGTCCTGCAGACAAGCTGATGTAAGAGCTCCCTGTATATCCTTCTCTTTGTAGCCCTGCCTTTCCAATAAAATAAATAAATTTTTAAAAACCCTCTGCCTATCAAGTAAAATTTTTATTTGAAAGGTAGATTTTTACCTTTTGTTTTTCCTGTAGAAAAGGTAGAAAGAGTCTCTATCCACTGGTTCACTCCCCAAATGGCCTCAAGAGCTAGAACTGAGCCAACCCAGAGCCTGGAGCCAGGAGCCAGGAGTGTCCTCAGGGTCTCCCATACGCACACCAGGGCCCAAGAACTTGAGCCATTCTCTACCGCTTTCCCAGTCCATACACAGGGAGCTGGATTGGAAGTGGAGCAGCTGGATTAGAACTGGTGCCAAATGGGATGCTGGCTCTTGTAATCAGAGGATTAGCCTGTTCAGCCACTGCAACAGCCCCAAAACAGATCTTTAAAAAAAAGCATAAAACTAAAGACCACTGATCTGTTCTGATAAAAACTAGATTTCATTTCTCTGCATATGTAGCAGACAACACAAAATGTAAGTACTGACATAGCTCACTCAGTCTAGAAGATTCTTGGTGAAGAAAGTGAAAAGTTTCAGGGGAGAGGGAATTTGCGGAGGAGATAAGGGAAATCCCAGAGCCTGTGGAATTGTACAATAAAATAAAAACAAATAAATAAATGTGTTGTGCATTAAAAAAATGTTAAACTTAATTTCTTGTTCAGAGAGCTAGGTAAAAGAAAAGGAAATGAGAAGCTTCCAACGTGCCTGGGAGAAGAGCAGAAGAGGGCCCAAGTGCTTGAGCTCCTGTCACCCACAGAGAGACTCAGACGGACTTCCAGGCTCCCCACTTTGCCCTTGCCCAGCTCCAGCCATCTGGACACTGATGAGTGAACCAGCAGACAGGTGATCTCTTTCTCCTCCTCTCTGTAACTCTGCCTTTCAAATAAATCAAAGAAAGTGGTGGGGTGGGGGACAGGGAGTAAGGGCAGGAAGGTGGGAAGGAGGACGGAAGGAAGAAAGCGAAGGCCTTGCTTGTCAGTGTGGACATCATGTGTGCAACATCCTCAAGCAAGGTAAGGTGTGCCCCAGACACTGAAGCTGTCACCGTGTGGTCACTTTTCCACTTCTCAAAAAGAAGTAACTTGATGAGAAGTGACTAGCAGCTCAGCTCTCGTCAAGCCCGCGTGAGACGGACTCCTGCAGTCAGTGCATTGTGAACACATCATGCTCAATGTTCTCTCGACAGAAGCATTCAGCGTGGCACAGTTAGGATTTCCGGTTTCCTCACCGCAGAAGGGAAAGGAAGGATGGATGAGAGACTGTGGGCAACTGAGCAGTGTTACTGGAAAAGGAAACAGGAAAAGCAAAAATATCTTATCGCATCATGGGACGGAAAGAAATGTTATGATTACTTTGTATTGAATACAGAGGGTAATTTTAGCTAGTATTGTACTTGTACTCTTGTATCTATGCATCTCATTTATGAATTTCAAAAATAGAGTTGGTCGGGCCCGGCGCGGTGGCGCAAGTGGTTAAGTCCTCGCCTTGCACGCCCGGGATCCCATATGGGCGCCGGTTCTAATCCCGGCAGCCCCGCTTCCCTTCCAGCTCCCTGCCTGTGGCCCCGGAAAGCAGTCGAGGACGGCCCAAGGCTTTGGGACCCTGCACCCGTGTGGGAGACCCGGAAGAGGCTCCTGGCTTCGGATCGGCATAGTATCGGCCCGTTGCGCTCACTTGGGGAGTGAATCATCGGACGGAAGATCTTCCTCTCTGTCTCTCCTCTCTGTATATCCGCCTTTCCAATAAAAAATAATAAAAATAAATCTTTAAAAAAAAAAAAAAAATAGAGTTGGTCTCTGGTCATGAGCTCTGCCGGGTAGACTCGTGGGAGCTGCTGGGCCTCCTCATTTTCAATTGTGCATGTTCCCCTTTTCCTCCCCAGCACCCTGAGCTCCGCTGTGCAGTCTCTGTCATCAGCAGTTGCTTCTCCTGGGAAGTTCGAGGTTGGCCTTGAGACTCTCGGCTCCCATTCTGCAGCAGGAGTAACTTCAGCCTGGACTTGTGAGCCTGGGGGGGGGGGGGAGCACCTTCACTACACAAGCCAGCCCAGCACCAGGCATGTCTGTTGCTTTTTTTTTTTTTTTCATTTATTTTTATTGGAAAGTCAGATTTATTGAAAAGAAAGACAGAAAGATCAGTCCACTGTTTCACTCCCCAAGTGGCTGCAATGGCTAGAGCTGAGTCAATCCAAAGCCAGGAGCCAGGAGCTTCTTACAAGTTTACCATGCAGGTGGAACAGCTGAGATACAAACCAGCACACACATGGAATCCTGGCACATGCAAGCAGAGGACTTTAACCGCTAGGCTACAACTCTGGACATGCTTCTTTTATTTTGTTCAAAGACAATTTTTGTAAGATTCTTAAAAAAAATTTTTTTTGTTACTACTTAAAACTTTTTAAGACTCTTCTCTTTAGATCTAGTTGTCTTGATCCCAAATCCCCACATCCAAACAGCAATTTCTGGACCATCTAAGAAAAGGTTAAATTATTTGGGGGTGGCCTTTTTTTAATGACAACATCTCATTGGTAAATCCTCAGTGTTAGAAGAGAGTTACAGGAAAGGGGAAATTAGCTACTGTGATACACACAGAACCCACAGACCACAAACTGGGGCGTCAAAATCAATGTAACAGCTTTCAGCACCTTATTTTTAAGTAAGTTAATATAAAACAAAGTCACCTAAAATGGGAAATGCTACCACAGCAGTAATTCTTAGCCTTGGCAATATACGGAATTGGTTTTTCAAATTCATATACTTTTAAAAAAATATCAATGTCTGAAATGAAACTGAGATTCAGGGCCCAGCACAATAGCCATGTGGCTAAAGTTCTTACCTTGCACTTGCCAGGATCCCATATGGGCGCCAGTTCATGTCCTGGCAACCTCACTTCCTGTCCAGCTCCCTGCTTGTGGCCTGGAAAAGCAGTTAAAGATGGCTCAAGGCCTTGGGACCTTGCAGCCACATGGGAGACCCAGAAGAAGCTCCTGGCTCCTGACTTTAGATAGGTTCAGCTCCAGCTATTGCACCCGCTTGGGGAGTAAATCAATGGACAGAAAATCTTCCTTTCTGTCTCTCCTTCTCTCTGTATACTTGACTTTCCAATAAAAATTTTTTTAAAAATCTTAAGAAAAAATTAGAAACAGATCAGATTTCACTGGTCTGCGATACGGCCTGAGCACTCTCTATGGTACAAGTCAGAGTATTTTTCTTTCAAAATTGCCAGCTTCCTTAGGAAAGCTGCCTTCTGTTTGTGACTGGACTGTTGTTTTGCCACCTCAGATTCCTCAGTGGCATCAGCTCCCCAATCACCTCAGCACATCCCCCGACACTGGCACCTGCCCGCACGCGCGCGCGCGCACACACACACACACACACACACACACACACAGCTCCTGACACTTCTTCCTTCATGCCCGTCACCAGCAGTGGACTTCTTGCTTGAATGTAGCCATTCTTTGGGAAGTAAGTCAAACAATTTGGAAAATGACATGTGACCTCAACTACCAGTGGTAGCTGTGGTAAGATGGGGCAGTGGGTGGCAACAGGGACAAGCAGCAGAGATGAAAGTGATTGTGGCCGCTGTGCTGGGAATGGCAGCGGGCGCCAAAGTGGGTGGCCCCAAGCCAAGACAGCTGCTCTTGTCCAGAGAGACTTCCCTCCTCAGAGCCCACTGCGTCTTCTGACAAGCAGCAAGTGGCCTTTACCAAATGACTGACAGAGGGAGTATGTACCACACTGTTTCCAAGAGACCCTCAGGCACTGAGGAGGACCCAGCTGGGCCAAGGTGATCATTTGCTTGACGACGCCCCTTCAGGCACTTCTTTCCCTTCCCGTCACTTCCCACTCCCCTGCCAAGGCCTTTTGGAATCATCTCCCAAGTCCTTGTTTCAAGGTCTGTTTCTGGTGGAACCCAAGCTGAGACAGTGCATGGTGAACCAAGGATTATGATTCAAGCACATATGGCACATGAACAAAACCAGAGTCTGTGCCAAGCCACAAACCTTCAGCAAATTTCAAGATTTGTCATATAAAATAATGCTCCCAAACTGCAATTAAACAAGATAACTAGAAAAAAATCCCCTTAAGTTTAGAAATTAATACAATTCCAAATAACATGAGATCAACAAAGAAATCAAAAGAGAAAGTCATGCTTTGTAGAAAATTTGAGTACGAGAAAAAAATGACTGGAAACCAATGAGCTAAACATTGGTCCCACAGAGAAGGAAAACAGAAAAGTAAATGCAAAGGAAGAAGGAAATAAAAAATCAAAAATAAATTCTGTGAAGATACTGACAAGATCCTGTTCCTGATTGATCAAGAACAGAGGGAAGAAGGTATATAGACAAGTTAGACATGAAAACAACTGCCATTACACACCTCCACAGGCCTTAAAAATGAAGATATTATGAAAAAAAAATTACAACGATTAGAAAATGTTACATACCTAGAAATCCACAAACCCAATCAAGTCCTGGAATTTCTTGCGGTGATTTACACAGGGGCACAGCTTAACTTGCTACTTGGCACCTGAAACCCAAACCAGAGTATTTGCTTTAAGCCCTAGCAATTCTGCTCTTGACCCAGCTTCCTGCTTAATGTGCGACTTGGAAAGCAGCAGGTTTAAGTACTGAGGTCCCTGGGGCCGATGTACGAGACCAGGATGGAATTACAAGTTCCCATTTTTGACCAGGTCCAGATCAGACTGTTGTAAGCATTTGAAAAGTACAGCAGATGATGCAAACTTTGTCTCTCTGTCTCTGCCTATCTATCTTTCAAATCAAAGTGAAAATAATAAATATAACATAAATTGCTTGCAATACAATGCCATCAAGATTGTGGTAAAAGGGCCTGGCCGGTAGCCTTGTGGCTAGAGCCCTTGCTTGGCACCCACCAAGATCCCGGTTTGTGCCACGGCTGCTCCACTTCTCTTCCAGTTCCCTGCCTGTGGTATGAGAAAGCAGTCGACAGACCAAAGCCTTGGGTCACTGCACCCGCATGGGAGACCCAGAAGCTCCTGGCTCCTGGCTTCAGATTAGTTCAGCTCCAGCTGTAACACCCACCTGCGGAGTGAACCATGGATGGAAGATCTTTCTCTATGTCTCTCCTCTCTCTGTAAATCTGACTTTCCAATAAAAATATATTTTTTAAAAAAAGGTTGTGGTAAAAGTGAAATCTTCAAGGTTTCCATCTTCATTCTCTTGGAGCCCTGAGATGACCGTACAAGAAAGTTGATTTAGTCTAATGGAAGAGAAGCCAATTAGAGGTCAAGTTCTAATAGGTAGACTGGAGCACCAATCTGTGTTTTAATCATACCTTTTATTTGCAAGGACCAGAATCCTGCTGAAGCTTACTCAAGAAAAGTAGGCTGGAATGAAAACATTCAAAGACCTAGGCTTCATGCACAGTCCAGAAAAACTGCAGCTGGCAGCAGAAAGCCACTGGGACTTCAGTGGTCCTTCCAGGGACTTTGGCATCTGATTGGCATCCTCCATGCACTACCTGGGTTTCTTCCCGTCTCAGCCACACACAGCATTTGCTGCCTTTGAAGCCTACCTCTATAGGACTTCCCTTCCAGGATCTTATGTCAAAAATACAGATGGATTTACTTCTTTGAAAGTCAGAGCTACAGAGAGAGAACATGAGACAGAGAGACAATTTCCTTTGTCTTGGAGATTAATTCTCAGAGGAGATTCCATGGGCTAAGCTCATTTTTTTGTTGGTTCATCTTTTGGTTTTTGTTTCAGCCAGAGTACGAGTCTTGAGCTTCAAACAGCTGATTACTCTGAATCCCAGAGGCCTGAGGTCCCTGCAGGGTTGAGCAATTTGTCTGAGTGTCAGCCATGGGCATGCTTGCTTTTGCTCTGGATTCTGTCTCCTGCATTCTTGCTCAACTGTTCTCTGCCCATTAGAACCTGACCCCTGCAGAGGGACTCGTCATCAATCAGCCATGCTCGAGGAGCTTGTCATCCTGAGAAGTTGTGGCAGCCACACTCGGTACCTGCCCAGGGCACGCAGGTGTCTCCTCTGCAGGCTGAGGACTGCTTTCTTGAGTCTGTCCTTCTGCTTGCACTTTCTGATGACAGCACAGCCTGCCTGTGGTAGGTAGGCTGGAAATACCAGATGGTCATGTGCATGAGACATGGGAGTAGGTGGATAAACATCCCAATTTTCCTGCCCTCCTGAGAGAATAAATGACTTATGCTCCAGGCAGACTCCCCAAGGTCCTGGTGGGATTTCACTCTTCTTGCCCACAGTGGTAACTGACTGGACAATGTACCTTTCACTGGCTGCCTTCCTTCTTCAATCTCCTACCCGCATTTCTGAGATCAAATTCCATATACACTATCCACTCAAATTCTCAAGGTTGGTTTCAAGAGAAACGTCAACTACGATACAAATCCAGTACAGAAGTCACCTTCTTCCAGGCTGTTGTTTCCAGTCAGAAAGCCAGTATATCCATCCCCATTGCTTAATGCCTTTGTCTATGTCGCTCAGGTGATCCTGAATTCAGCCAGGAAAGATACACTGCTTTTCTCCCATGCACATGTGGCAAGTGACAGGAAATGGCAATCTGGCAGCCTTAACCTCAACGAACAGCTGGAGTACCTTGCCACCACGCTGGCTACTCATTGGTACACCGACTGAATCTGGGGAATGGAGGACCAGGGATTCTTCCTGGCCAGCTCTCCTGGGGCCCCCTCAGATGCTGAAAGCAAGATTCAAAGCCCAGTGTGTAGTTTCATTTATTGGGAGTCCCGACATTTAGGAAAATGAGGGCTCCAATCGTCAACTCTTCAGAAGTGAAAACACCAAGGGACCACACACTCCTGTCCAGCTTTCCTGCAGTCAAAGGAGTCCTCAAGAGGCAGGGAGTGGCTGTGCCTGCTGAGAAAACACATCAACATTTACTGGAACCTCTGTCAGCCCTGTGATCATAGCTGGCAAACAGAAGCTGCCCTTGTAGAGTTCTCAATCTCAAGGGAGAGGGTGTCAGGCAATGACCTTGACCATCTAGGTGAATTAGGAGCAGGGAAGGCATCATTTGGCCATATTTGTTGGGCACCTGCTGCATTTTTGGCATTGCTGCACATCCGTGGGATTCAACAGGGATGGCTAAAACCTCTGACCCTGGGGAGCCTCCAATGAAGAAGACAATGTATAAACAGATGTGTGAAATACTGAGAAGTTCCATACAGAAAACTAAATGGAATAAGAAGCAAAGGTGTGTGTGTGTGAAGAGAGGGAAAACGTGTAGCACTTTCAACTAGCAACACCACAACCTTGACATAGCCCATAATGCCTTTCTATCTTGTTGCAACAAGAACAATTCCAAAAGCTCAAACAAAAACAAACTCATCCTTAGCCTTGCATTCCATTTTTGCCATAAACATTTAAAGTGCCATCACAGGAGATGAGACAGAGTGTGTGTATGCTATTTAGATTCAAGAATAGAGGAGGTCCCAATCTCATTGCCCCGACCAGGGAGGAAAAACTATCACTAGGAGGCCCTCACCAGCAGAGGCCTGGGGGTTACTACTCCGCGCACACTGGAGAACCATGAGGAGGTCACAAAGGGAGAGATCTGACCTGACTTCCATTTTTAAAAGTTCCTTTGCCTGCCAGGAAAGAAAAGCCAGTTAGGGCAGGGGTGGCCACAGCAAAACCAGGGAGAGACAAGTTGTCTGTCCCGGAAGGAAGGAGCACTTGGCCCTCAGATGGCAGGGTGGGGTCTTAACTGTGCAGATGCCATCAACACTTGGAAAAGAAAGGAATATCCCCAACAGATGGCTGGCTGAAAACTCGTGGGGATCATGTGGAGTCATGGCTGTTTCCTGAGGAGCCATTCCACTCCTTCCAGCTGGTTTCTGAAGCAGCCAATGGGAGGGAAGTGACAGGATATGAGCCACGTGGGAGCCTGTGGGCCTCCAGGGTCCGGGATGGGGCATCAGAGGAGGTTTTCTGAGGGATGGGGCTGTCCAGCCTACAACAGGAATTAGTCGGCAGATGCCAGGGCGGTCCAGGCACAGAAACAGAGCTGGACAAAAACAGGAGAGGCACCCGGTGCTCATGTTCACCAGGCCTAGAACAAAGAGCTCAAAGTGGCAGGTGGATGACAGATGGGGCCAGAGGTCCCAGGGGCTACATCCAACAGGGTCCTGGAGGATGGGTCACAGTGACAGACATGCTACCAGTTCTAAACAGATGCCACACCAGCCATGGGCAGAGTTCCAGAGACCACCATGAGACCACCAGAGAGAGTGGACTTTGAAGGGTCAGCTGGAGCACAGAGGTCTGAGAGAAAGATAGTCAGGAATGAGGGAGAAGGCAGGGTTACAAGGACAGGGAGGCGGTCTCCACAGGGGCTGCGGAAAGACGGGGCCTGTGTCTTGGGAGTGCAGAGGGTAGGGGAAGGCGAGAAACACCTAATCACTGGAACCCCTGCAGAGTCATCTTAGTTGGTTTTCAGAGTCAGCCCACCCATGAACCAAGTAAAATCCACGAAAGTTTAATACACAAGTACACGGTATATTTTATGCTTTTGTACTTGAAAGAATTAAGTCTGTATCTGTTTTGTTTTCCTTTGTGTGACCCATCGTCTCTGTCAGGGAGGAGGTGAGCCTGCAGGCAGCTGGGTTTTTGTTCTTGGTGTGACGAGGAAACCATTGGAAGGGCATACTGTAACTACATTTCAGTTCCTGAGGCTTGCCCCAGCCTGTATAACGAGGCAAGGTAAGAGGCAGGAACCCTGGCGCTGGGGTGAAGGGGAAAGTTGGCTGAACTAAGCAGAGGCTATGGAGAGACAAGTGGTGACCATGTTCTGGAATCTCACCTTACAGCAAAGTGAAGGCCTCGGTGGGCGTGGGTTGGCCTGAGGATGACTTTGCTTTTTTTTTTAAACCTACACAGCTAGAATAATGAAGGGGAATTTGGGGGGTGGGGACGTACAGGGAGCCTCCCTTACCTCTACCGTTGTGGGTGAAGGCGGCAGCCGCACCTGCTCAGCACACTGCAGGAAGCGGCGCACGTGTTCCGCACAGTTGCCCACCGTGGCCTCGTTCTGGCGCAGACACTCCTCGAAGGCCTCAAACGGCTCAGCACAGGCCTGGCGGATCTGGCGGATGATCGGGCTGTGCAGACGGGGCATGTCAGATCCTGGGAGCCCTCATGCCGCCTCCATGCCACCACCCAGCCCTCCACCTCGCTCCCCGTGTACCTGCCCCCACTCACTGGGTGGATGTGCACCGAGCAATGCTCATCTTCAGGTGGTGACAGTCCCGCTGCCAGGACTCGGGCTTGGCCGCCACACACTGGCCATACTGTTCCAGCTCTCGGCTGCAGTAGCGGGCAGTGATCTCCAGGGCTGCCTGCCTGTGGGAACAGGGTGGGCTGAGGATCATTTCAGGCTGTGGGCCAGGAGAGGAGTTCTCAGTGAGGTCAGAGTTAGGGCTGGGATTCATGCGAGGCTGGAGATCCCGAGATGGAGCCAGGAAGATGCAGCAGTCAGGCTTGACGTTTGGGGAAAAGGGTGGGTGGGAAGCCTAGAATAAAGTCTGGTTATTATAATCTTTTGAAGATTTATGTTATTTATTTGGTTTTTATTTTTTTTAAAGATTTATTTATTTTATTGGAAAGGCAGAGAGGAGGAGAGACAGAGAGGAAGATCTTCCGTCCAATGATTCACTCCCCAAGTGATCACAACGGCCAGTGCTGTGCCGATCCAGAGCCAGGAGCCAGGAACTTCCGAGGCTCCCACACGGGTGCAGGGTCCGGAGGCTTTGGGCTGTCCTCAACTGCTTTCCCAGGTCACAAGCAGGGAGCTGGATGGGAAGTGGAGTTGCCGGGATTAGAACTGACGCCCATATGTGCCCAGATGCTGACACTGCTGATAGCAGCTTAACCTGCTATGGCACTGACCTAAGGTCTGGTTATTCTAATGCAAGCCTTGGCTGGGACAGGAGAGTCCTTCTGCCGTCAACAACCTTCAAGAAAGATCTTGTGGGTTAGGTACTCCCCAGTAGTTCTGGCAGAAGGCTGAGCTTTTAGAACTAAGATTCAGGGAGCCTGGTGTGGTGGCCTAGCAGCTAAAGCCCTCTCCTTATACGCACCAGGATTTCATATATGGGCGCCAGTTCTAATCCCGGTGGCCCCACTTCCCATCCAGCACTCTGCTTGTGGCCTGGGAAAGCAGTGGAGGATGGTCCAAAACTGTGGGACCCTGAACCCCTGTAGGAGACCCAGAAGAGGCTCCAGGTTTCTGGCTTCAGGTTGGCTCAGCTCCAGCCATTGTGGCCGCTTGGGGAGTGAAGCATCGGATGGAAAATCTTCCTCTCTGTCTCTTCTCCTATCTGTATATCTGAGTTTGCAACAAAGATAAATAAATCTTTTCTAAAAATTTTTTTAAAAAGTAAGTTAGGGACCAGTGCGATAACCCAGCAGCTAAAGTCCTTTCCTTTAACGCGCCGGGATCTCTTATAGGTGTGGTTCATATCCCAGCAGCCCCACTTCCCATCCAGCTCTCTGCTTGTGGCCTGAGAAAGTAGTAAAGGTCAGCCCAAAACCTTGGGACCCTAAACCCGCATGGGAGACCCAGAGGTGGCTCCTAACTCCTGGCTTTGGATCAGTACAGCTCTGGCTGCAGAGGCAGCTTAGGGAATGAATCATTGGACGGAATATCTTCCTGTCTCTCCTCATCTCTGTATATGACATGCTGATAAAAATGAAATAAATCTTAAAAATAAAAAAGTAAGGTTCAAAGTTCTAGGGAGACATGCGTTTGCAGGTCCTAAAAATGAGGCTTAAAGGTCTTGGGGAAGGAACGCTCGACAAGAGGAGTTACAGATTGGAGATGAGAGCTGAGGCCCAGGAGAGGTTGGAGGATCCTCCGGTGGGACTCGGGATGCTGTCCTCTGCTTGGGTCTGCAAGCTCTAGATGCGGGGTAGATCTGCAGAGTCCTGTGAGCTACTGACGTTTGCGGGACTAGGTCTGAGCAAACAGGACGGTCACAGGGGACTGGGAACAACTGTGACAGCCGTAAAGGAAACATCTGGGCCCAAGGCCCTGGCGCTGACGGTGCTGCCTCACCTCCCAGGCAGCTCCCTGCTGTTGCGCCTGGGAAAACAGCGGAGGACAACAGGCGCTTGGGGTCCCTGCACCCCCGTGGGGACCGGGACAAAGATCCTGACTCCTTGCTTCACACTGGCCCAGCTTGATCGTTGTCGCTATTAGGGGAGTGAGCTAGGGTACGGGAGCTCCCCGTTTTTTTAACTCTGCCTGGCAAGTGAAAACGTTTAAGAGGTTGCAGCTAACGAGCCAGCAGGGAAGTGGAGCCTCCTGGTGGAAGGGGGACGGGCCCAGAGCAGCTTAGGGGCGGGCCTCCGAGTCCTCGGCTCTCCCAGCAGATCCTTCCCGAGACCCCAGGCCAGGCCGAGGAGCAGGCTCGCGGCTGCAAGGGCGTATGGGCGCTCCAGCTACTCACATGGCCGGGAAGTGCCGGTGTGGGCTCAATCAGGCAGCGACAGCCCGCCTCTTCCGGTGCAGGCTCTCGTGGCGGCGCACGGCTCAGCCCGCCCTGCCTCGCTTTTCCGGTTGGTTTTGCTTGTTGCTTCTAGCTGCGGATTGACAGCCCCGGACCCTTTAGAACCCAATGCGTCATGGCGACGCCCTTGGAGGCCACTTCCGGCACCGGCATGTCATGGCGGCGCCCATTCTAATCCCTTCCGTGCTAGCGGCCTCACAAGCTATTTCCGGCTCGTAGCGGCGTCGCCCGAGGTCACCGGAAATACACCTTCAGCGATGCGACGAAGCGCCAGCCTCAACGCAAGTGCCGCGCCTTGTGGGATGGATATGGCGCTGTCACGTGTTCGACAAGTCGCCTAGGTGACGTATTTCTGTGCGCGCCCAGGCTTGGCGGGAAGGGGCTAGTATGGCCAGGTCTCCTGTGTCCCCACCTCTTGTGTAGAAACTGTAAATCCTAGATGCTGGTGGCTTTTAGCGCAGGCATCACGGGAAGCGCCACCGTTTTCCCTCCCTTCTCCTTCCACAAAGTGCGCGTTTAGATCTGAGCGTGTGAGCATGCGGCCGTGCCTTGCTGAGAGAAGGGAGCGTAGAGAGATTTTGCAAAACTCTAGCTAAACCGAGCAGGAAACGCAGTAAATCATCGTGTTTCAGGTGACACGCCCACTGCCAGCTTGGTTTTCCATCCATTTGGGGATGGTGACTGTTGGGACCTCTGCAGCCCTCCTACTGGTTACACCCACTCTCCCCTTGATCTCACATGTGCTGGTTGGGTGCTAATGGCCTTGTCCGGTACATATGCCTCGCCTCACCTCGGCATTTGCCAGTGGGTGCTGTAGCCTGGCCAGGTCCGGCCTGTCCCCTGTTCCAGCTCATGCTGGTGGGAACTACAGCCTAGCCCAGCCCAGCCAGCCCCCCCAGTTCCAGCCCTAGTGTGAACTGGCTGGTATTGAAGCCCGACCTGGCATGACCTATATACCATTCTGGTGCTTGGATTTGCTAGAGGGTGGTATGAATCGGTCTTTTCTGGCTCACCCCAGACCTGAGCCCATGGGTACCGTAACCTGGTCTGTTCTGGGCTGCTCCTGTCTTGGTTCTTGCACTCACCAACAGGGATTGTGTCCCAACACAGGAGTTGCCAAGCTCCTCCATCAGAACCTCTCCCAGTGCCAGATGTCACACACACTGGTGGATCCATGGGCCAACCCTACTTAGTAAACCTCCTGTCCTAGCAGGAACAGTGGTCTTTCCTGACTGGCCCTCACCATTCTGGTTATTGTTGGGTGCTACAGCTCAGCCTAGCCTGGTCCATACACAGACACAGCTATATCCTCCTTGTGTACCTGGATATGTTGTCCACTGCTCCTCTGAGCCACCGAGGAGGCTCAGCTTAGACACATGCTCTCTACGGTCAGATCGTGGAATCTGAAATTCTTTTCATGGTTGGGGTTCTGAGCTTACACACACACTGGTGATTGCAATTGCTGGGTCAGTTCTGTCTCTAGCCCCATGTTTTACACAACCCAATGGGTATTAGAGCCCATTCTGATCCTACCCAGCACTCACTTGGCCCTCAACGCAAACTGGCAGGAACTGTAGCTCAGTCAGAGCGACCCACAATAAACCCCTCCTGGCCCATCCCTGCCCTGGTTCCTGTGCTTGCCAGTATCTACAGCAGACTAGTCCAGTCTGTCCCACATCCCATTCAGCTCTCATACATGTCAATGGGCACTGAAGCCCAGTTCAACCCATCCAGCCCCACAATCCAGCCCACACATGTGCCAATAGGTGCCATTCTGTCTAGCCATTGGCAAACAGAAGATCTTCCTGTCTTTCCTCCTCTGTGTATATCTGACTTTCCAATACAAATAAATAATTTTTTTATTTCCTCCCCCCCCCCAAAAAAATAAATCTTTTTTAAAAAAGAAAAAACACTCTTAGCCTGCTAGCCATATAAAAACAGGTGGCAGGACACGTTTGGCCTTTAGAACATAGCCTGCCAGCTGCTGCTCTGGGCTTTCATTGCATCCATTTGTGATCCCAATACTGCATTCCTGGAGCTCAGTCACATGATCACTTGATCTTATGCACAGTCCTACGGATGCTAAGTAACAGTACTACTACTCCATTCCTAGAGACAAGCAACATATCAGTTTTGTTGTGTAGTTTGGGATTCATTGAACTTCATGGATCTGGGGTATAGAACTTTCATCAAATATGGAAACATTTTATTTATTATTTTACTTATTCCTCAAGAGAGGATTTACTTTTGCTTCTGGAAGGCCAACAGCCTAGAAGTCCCAGGTGACATCCAGTTGGGGGCCAAGGCAATCTCAGTTTGCAGTGTTCTGTTTCCAGTTCGGTCTCAATTGTGGCATTTAGCTTTTTGCTATTCCTGTGTTAAGCCCGGGAAGCTGGAATGTGAGGGTGATCTACAAGCTAACATGCTGGCAGCCCATACTGGAGTGCCTGGGTTTGATCGCCCACTCCCCTCCTTCCCATCTTCCTGCTAATGAGTCCCAAGAGGCAGAAGGTGACTGCAGCGGCTGAGTCTCTGACACCCATGTGGGAGATCATGTGGAAGAGTTCTTTCACATAAAAGTATTTTAAATAAAAAACTGGGCATGGCATGATAGTCTAGCAGCTGAAGTCCTCACCTTGCACACGCAGAGATCCCATATGGGTGCCAGTTTGTGTCCCATCGACCCTGCTTTCTATCCAGCTCCCTGCTTGTGGCCTGGGAAAACAGTCAAGGATGGCCCAAAGCCTTGGAATGCTGCAACCAAGTGGGAGACCTGGGAGAGCTCCTGGTTCCTGATCAGTGCAGCCCTGGCCATTGCAGCTACTTGAGGAGTGAATCAGCAGACAGAATATCTTCCTCTCTGTATATTTGACTTTCTAATAAAAAAAAAATAAATCTTAAATTAAAAACTAAGAAGGGGGGATAACACAGTTACCCCATCCAACTGCAAGCAGCAGCATCCCATATGGGCACCAGTTCTCCCAACTGCTCTTCTAAGACAAAGGGAGAGAGAAGTCCTGCATCTACCATTGGTTCACTGCAATTCCTGGGGCTAGGCCAGGCCAAGATGAGCCAAGAGCTCCACCTGAATCTCCCATGATGGTGGGAGACCAAGCACTTGGGGCACTTCTGTTGCTTCCCAAGATGTTTCAACAGGAAGCTGGAGCAGCTGGTACTTGAACAGGCATTCCAACAGGGGATGTTAGCATTGCAAACAGTGGCTTATTGAGCTATGCCACAACACAAGGTAGGCCTCTATCTCACTGTTTTTACAGCCATTACATGCTGAAATGACATTTGGCTGTATCACGTTAAAATATTAAAATTATTTCTAAGATATAGAAAAAAAAAACCGTAATGATGGGTGAATAAAGAAATCAGGATATTACAGAGTACAATATTACTCAGCCATAAAAACAGAGGGAAGGCCACCACTTGCTTACATAATGAACCTTGAGGACATCGAGCAAAGTGAAATCAATCAATCTCAGAAGGACGTTAAGACCCCAATGTGCGGGGCTTAGGCAGCTAAACTTACACCAACAGTGTTCACTGAGGTTGAGGGGAAAGGAAACAGGATTGTCGCCCGACGGGAATGGAGCTTCAGCTAAGCAGGATGCAGTCTGCAGGCGCCTGTGGTTAGCGGCCCACAGTGACGCCACAGCAGAACCAGAGGGGCACGGGAATTTTGGAGAAGCAGCATATTCATTGCCCTGAACACACATCCCGCTTGCTCAAGTTCAAACCCATCACGCCACCCACTCTCTCCACACTCCATATATGCAGGACTGTGTAACACCTAGCCACCAATAATGCTGTTAAGCAGGTTTCTGTTCCTTTGTACTTTACTACAACTTTAATAAAGAATGTTCATGGTTTGTTCTATTTGTATCTCTCTGCTCTCCACATGGACTAACAGCCGTGACAGCCATGACAGCCATGACCTATGTAAGGCATGGTAGGGGACCTGTGGCCAGAGAGGAGACTTCTCCCTGAATACCTTTCTGTTCATCAGTGTCTCTTCCTCTCTCCTTTGAGAGGCACCCCGCCTCCCGCCTCTCTCTCTTGGGAGGTGCTTTCCTCTTCCTCCCCCACTGCCAACCTGGTCCCTTTGCAAATAAACTTCTCTGTCTGCAAATAAACATTTGTAAGGCAAAACAACAGAGAAGGGAAGAGGTAGAGATCTTCCAACCACTGGTTCATTCCCCAAATGGCTGCGACAGCCAAGGCTGGGCCAGGCCAAACCAAGGGGCCAGAGCCTCCCAGTGGGTCTCCCACGAAGGGGCCCAAGCATATGGACCATCTTTGCATCGTTCCCAGGTACCTTAGCAGGAAGCTAGATTGGAAGAGGAGCTGTAGGGACTTAAATATATGATCTGATACAAAATGCTGACTCTGCATGTAGTAGCTTAGCTCACAGTGCCAACACTGGCCCAAATATGTAATTTTTTTAAGAAGATACAGGTGGAATTTTGCAAAGAATACATCAGAAATTGACTTCGTAGCTATTATACCAAGCCAGACCTCAAATTCTTGGTCGACAGTTTTAAAATCCTTGGGGGAAAAAAATGCAAGAGTAGTGTTTAATGAATGAAAGTTATAATTAAAAAATATATATGTATTTATTGATTGATTTGAAAGAGTGACAGAGAAAGGAAGACAGACCTTCCATCCACTGGTTTACTCCCCAAATGGCTGCCAAGAGCCAGGGCTGGGCCAGGCTCAAGTGGGGAGCCAGGAGCTTCCTCTGGGTCTCCCCTATGGGTGCAGAGGCCCAAGCACTCGGGTCATCTTCTGCTGCTTTCCCAGGTGCACCGGCAGGGAGCTGGATCAGAAGTGGAGAGGCTGGCACCCATGTCAGATGTGGGCAGTGTGGTGGCTTAACCTGCCACAGCACCTGTACCGTGCGTTTTCATCTCCTAGAAGAGCAGTCTCAGATTATGCGACATCCAGCTTCACCTTGATGTTCATAGCTGCCAGTTCAGCTACAAAATACCGGAACACGTAAGGCACACATACGGTGTCGATGGTGTCGCTGCGCTTACAGAGCGCACAGTGGTACTTTCTGTTGCGCATGGCAGACCACGACGGGGGCGGCTTCTCCAACAGAGGCGAGAGTAAGCTGCCACACTCTACGCACACGTGGGCTATGGAGCGGTCGGAGCAGTTGAAGAGGCGGTCATGAAGCAGGAAGGACGTGCCATGAGCCAGCAGAGCGTCCCGCTCCATCTCCCCGAAGCGGATACCACCCTGGACATTCCTGCCCCCGATGGGCTGGTTGGTGACTTTGTCCCTGGCTCCGGTTGTTCTGACCTGAAATTTGTCTGAGACCATGTGGCGTAGGCGCTGGTAATAGACCACGCCTATGAAGATGTCGGCCTCTAGTTCCAGCCCGCTGATGCCGCTATACAACCTCTCGGTGCCATAGAAGTTGTAGCCGGCGGCCTTGAGCATCTCACCAAAGTACTCCAGGGCCGAGTTCTCCTCGGAGAAGGTAAAGGGGGTGGCGTCGTGGCAGAGGCCGTGCAAGGCCGCGGACTTCCCCGCCATGCTCTCAATCAGCATGCCGATGGTCATACGCGACGGGAAGCCGTGAGGGTTGAACAGGATGTCGGGGACCATCCCACTCTCGGTGAAGGGCATGTCCTCCGCCGGCCACAGGCAGCTCAAGATGCCCTTCTGCCCGTGACGACTGGCGAACTTATCTCCGATGGTTGGCCCCCGCGGGACTCTCAGGGTGATGCAGATGCACTTGAATTTGCCAGTCCCACTGTCGTTACTGCACACTTTGACGTTGTCCACAATACAATTTTCTTTACTCCTTAGGAAAACACAAACCACACAGAAACGTCAAACTGGTGAAATTCCCAAACACAGCTTCGTCCATGTAATCAGTGCTTCATAAAAGATGTCTGTGATTGATTCTTACCTCTACCCCGCCCCCCGCACTGATACAAATACTTGGTATCTCTTTAAGTAATCAGGAGCAAGGCTTTTGATTCTGTTCTCTACAGAAGAGTGTTCACTTGAAGGGATGTGAGCAGCAAACACTGCTAAAGAACTATGATGAAAACCTACTGAAATAAACACTATTGCTGTAACAACATAAAAATTATTATTTTTTTTTTGAAGTTTTATTTTTATTAGAAAGTCAGATACACAGAGAGGAAGATCTTCCATTCGATGATTCATTCCCCAAGTGGTCACAACAGCCAGTGATGTGCTGATCCAAAGTCAGGAGCCTGGAGCCTCTTCTGGGTCTCCCCTCAGGTGGCAGGGATCCAAGGCTTTGGGCCATCCTTAACTGCTTTCCCAGACTACAGGTAGGGAGGTGGATGGGAAGTGGGGCTTCTGGGATTAGAACCAGTGCCCATATGGGATTTCGCCATGTGCAAGGAAAGGACTTTAGCTGCTAAGCTACTGTGCCAGGCTCCAAAATTTATTTTTTTAAGAAGAAACATACGGCCCAACATAGTGGGACTAAAGTCCTCGCCTTGCGATTGCCAGAATCCTGTATGGGCGCCAGTTTGTATCCTGGCTACTCTACTTCCCTTTCAGCTCCCTGCATGTGGCCTGGGAAATCAGTAAGGGGAAAACCCAAAACCTTGGGACCCTGAACCTGTGTGGGAGACCTATAGGAAGCTCCTGGCTCCAGGCTCCGGATCAGATCAGTTCCAATTGTTGTGGTCACTTGGGAAGTGAACCAGTAAGTAGATCTTTCTGTGTCTCCTCTCTGTAAATCTGACTTTCCAATAAAGACAAATAAACCTTAAAAAAATCGCAAGTGATAAATTTGCAAATATTTATAAAAAAGAAAAAAACACACTTAGTAAATGCAACATTTTGGCTGGGAAGCATTCCTGATAGCATGCCTGAGACAGAAGATATAACTTGTATAAAAAAATGTATTTTTTCGGGGGAAGAGAGGAACCTCCACAAACTCTAATGAACCAAAAGCAAGAAATAGAAAAACTTAGCACAACAGACATGCAACTCTCTCTGCTTTACACAGTGACGATTCAGTTATGACAAAGACCACAGCAGCTACGGCCTGAATGTTTTCCCCTCCGCGTGTGTGCTATGGCTTTTAGGATGTGACCAAGTCATGAGGAACAGATTAGTGAGCTTATAGGAGGCGGCAGGCAGCTGTTGGCCCCTTCCTCCTCCTGAGGACAGTTGGGCAGTGTTATCTCTGAAGAATGACACCGCATCTGCCGGTGCCTCCATCCCGACTTCCAGAAAGACACTTCAATTTCCTAGCCTCACTGGGGCCTTTTGTTATAGCAGCACATACTGACTTAAGACAAGTGAGCTGCCACTTGGGTTCCCCCCACCTAAAGGAGAACTGCCACTGACTGCCAGCACTTGTACCAACAGCTTCTACAAATCGGCGAGACACTTACTTATAGTACACCACAAAGCTCTCCCCGGTGTTGAGGTTTAGGTAGCCATAATATGGGTCCCCATACTGCAGCTTCGCTCCTATGAATGGCAAGCCGTCATCATTCAACGTCTGTGAAACCCGCGGGTCGCCAGGTTTGACTCCAAACACCAAACTATCATCTCCTTGCTTGATTTTTTCAGAGAGGTCTATGAACTCAGACTTGTAGACGCTTCCGTAGGCAAAGCCCCGTTCCCAAGAAGCCTTATTCACGATCTGTGAAGGGGAGGGTTTTGAAATACTGTATAAGTACTTTCCTAGTCACCAAAATCAATAAAACCCAGAAGATTTAGATGTACACATGTAAAGGGTAGCCATATCCAAGAATACGTTCATCACCAATTATTCATAGCATGTGCTTAAACATGCATGCCTGAATACTCAGTTACTATTCCTCAAGGCTTGCCCACTTTCAACTTAGACCAGAAACCACGTTATAGAACGTGCCAGACACTCAGTACTGGAGGTCACAAAATATTTCTTCAGGGATCTCACAGTCTTCAAAAAACTCAAGAACCGTGAAGCTGTGCACTGCGTCTGCCGGCCACACTCACCATGGCATCCTCCATGTCGTAGCCAGTGTAAGAAATCACGGCCACAATGGCATTGGTCCCGGTGGGGTAGTTATCCATGTCATAGTAGTCGTACATGTACGGCCTCACTAAGGGACTCTGTGGTGTCTGCAGACGGTACAGTTTATTATCCGATCGGTCTTGGTAAGTGAGAAGTGGAAAGCCCATTGTTTGTTTGCCTACAGAGGAGAAAGAAAACACCATCTTACTGCTTTCTGCTTTGTTCTGATCATAAAGGTCACAGACCACAGCATCACAAGGGACTGAATCAATCAGTGATTGTGGCTGTGCTTATGACGAAGTAGAGCTTAACAGGACCGGATGGGAAGAACTAGAGTGACATTTCCTATGAAACTCCCCATGTCCGTGTATGAACACGTTCCCAACAACCCTGTCCCCAGCTCAGAGACACACAGTCTGCAGAAAGGCACAGAGAGATTTAAAGGCAAGACAAAAACACGATCTAGCACTACTGGAGGAAAAGAAAGGAACCCAACTCAAAAAACAAACCGTTCCTACATAACCAATGTGCAGACATGTGAGGAGAAATACATCCAGAATTGAAGAAGGTATGAAGCTTCAGAAAACAGAAATGACTACAAAAAGAAATGAGAATTGTAGACAGAAACATAAAAGGTGTATTTGCAATGAAGCAGCAAACGGTCCTGAGCATGATGCAAGAAGGGAAAAGCAACTTAACTGGCTGTCAGACAAACTCACTGGCTGAAGGTAAGGCACAGCTGAGCCTCAGCAGGGGAAACAGAGACCCAAGCAGAAGCAAGAGCTTTAGAAATAATCATATGAACAAAATTCAATAAACCTTCCAACGTTCACTATATTTTTTTCCTAACAGATGGAAGACCAGCAATCAGTAAGCAGAATAAAGGAAACCACACGTGGCCAACCATTAGCCATTCTCCTAAGAATTAGAAATGAAGTGGGAAAACCAGCACAGAGAGATGCGAGGAGACCTAAATCCACTGCCTTCTGAAGAGAAAGGACATAGACCAGGACATGGGGGCACTAGTGACCGGAGAGCACAGCAAAGCACTCATGAAAAACTGGAATTACATTTATATTTTTGAAGTCCAAAAACAATTCTTGATTCACATGTATAATTTCTTTGTGATCTGCATTTTTAATGAATCGCTCGAATATTCTTTGTGTGCAGTTCAAACATTTTTGCACCCAAATAAACTGATTTCAAATTCCTTTTGCAGAAACTTTTTTGAAGTATCCTACTCCATCCAGTAATGACTTTCCTTGAGTGAAAGTGAAATAAAAATGTTTTAAGATGAATGAGAACCAAGAGAACATGTGGCCAGTGATGTGTACTATAAATATGCTACAGGAAGACTTTCGAGGGAAGGGAAATTCCAGGTAATGCTAACTTGAAGCTTTAGGCAGGAAAGGACCCCGGGTGCGGACATTACACAGGAAATCACCACAGCTCACGAGCTTCAAACATGGAGACACAGTGTCTCAAATTCAAATGGATGCACACTCTTAAAAAAATTTTTTTTTTCTTAAATGTCCATTTCACGAAAGAATGAACAACGTGTCATCTTCAGCTGGGTGCTTGCTGCACAGAATATCTGATTTTAGGCTGGACTGGCCAAAGTTTGAATAAGAATTACGAAATGGCCGAACAGTACCATATGAGGTCTGCAAGTCCCTATTGTCAGGAAGACATGTGGAAGCATCTCGGGTGAAAGTGTCCTGTGCCTGCGTCCCACCTGGGCAGTGGGCTTGGGGGAACCTAGGTACTGTCCCCTACCCCCTGCATCTTCGCTTCTCTAAGTGCAACTTTACCAGCCCTCTGTGCCGCCTTACCCATCTGGCACTGGTACATGTTCCGGGGACTCTGGTTGTGATCGGAGAAAGGGATGAAGTTGGCGATCACGCTGAGCATGCTGTGAGGGAAGAGCTCCTGGTGCGTGGTGACTCCGGCCAAAACGTCACCTTCAAAGATTGCCACATTCATGAAGAGCTGGGGAGGGAGGGAGGAACATGCTAAGGGCCCATGTCAACAGTGCCCAGGAGCACCTCAGCTGACTGCTCCTGCAAGACGCCGAAAAGCATGGCCAGCCCAGCGTCGCGAAGGGGAGGCCTGCCGTCAGCAGTCACATCTGCCTCATGTATTCTTAATCAACGCTGGTCTAATTGTAAAGGGAGAACTTTCTAAGCAGCACACAGTTCCTAATTTTGCAACTGCATGCATGGTGGCAAAGACTATAGGCAAATCTCACGGGATGTTTCCATCTCACCAGCCACTTCAGACAGAGCCAGGCACAAAGGGGCTCTGGGGCTGAGTGAGAGGGGCCGAGAGCAGAAGTCCCTCCCAGGTTCCCCGCAGTGAGACACACATCTGCCTAGTGCTGGGCACAGGCGGCAGAAGGTGGTTTACCTTGCTTTCACATGTCTCCCTGTTAATGTAACAATGGCAATAAAGCCGCCTCAGGTTTCTGAAAGTCCCACAGAAGCACACCCCTCATCACGGACAAGGCATACCTGCTCCATAGTTCCAATCAGCTCTTCTCTGCCTAGTTCCACATTCTGCACAGGCCGGACGAGCCTGCAAGGAGTGGTAAAAAGGTACAGACCCGGGTACAGGCTGGGTTTTCCCGTCATGGGGACAAGGGCCACCTCCATCCAAGGGGGGATTCTTTTTTCTCTCAACACCTGTTTTGCAACAAAGAGAGTGTAAGTAGTATGCCTGACATTAGACATGCCCGATTGCCACCATGCTGGTAGATGGGGAGACTGGAGGAGATCTAATATGAGAAGCAATACCCCATGAACTTAAGTTACGCAAGTAACAAATCCAGTGCCCCAAATCCAATGCCATCCGAGCCAGTGTCATCCCCACACAGTGCCAACGTCAGCATGTCCAGAAGGACAAAGGCTCTACCTCCTTGGGAGCTCAGCCCTTATACCAGGAAACCACAATGACTGACATTGGGCATAAGGACGACCAATAACATGCACAAGGATGTACTACATGAAACCCCAGCTCCTGGTGTTAAAAATGCAATAGATTATCAATATTATTTTGTTCCATTTATCTGCTTTAAAGGTTAGTTATCTGGCTAACTTGCCAAGTACCTGCAAGGGTTAGGCAAGGCTGAAGCCAGGACCTCCACCTGGGTGTCCCGTGTGTACCAGCAGGAGGTGGAGGTAGAATTCCACCCAGGCACTCAGTTAGGCGTAGGATGCAGGCATCTGCTACATAACGCCCAACACTGGCTTTAGTTTTAAATGTTAAATGGGAAAGTCCTTCTCGAGAGGTAAGGAAAACTCAAAATAAAACTAATGTCCTCAAGAAACTACTCCCCAAGAAAATGCAAGAGTCACATGAAGGCACACCTGAAGAACAGCTTGATTAAAAAAGAACTAAAAGACCCAGCATGATGGCTCAGTTGGCTAAAGATCCCCTTGCAAGCATGAGATCCCATAAGGGCACTGGTTTGTGTTCCAGCTGCTCCACTTTCCAACCAACTCCCTGCCTGTGGCCTGGGAAAGCAGCAGAGGACAGCCCAAAGCCTTGGGACTCTGCACCCGCATGGAGACCCAGAAGAAGCTCCTGGCTTCAGATCGGCTCAGCTCCAGCCTAAGCTATCTGGGGAGTGAACCAGTGGATGTAAGATTTTTCTCTTAGCCCCTATGTGGCATCCTAGTGGCTAAATTCTTCGCCTTGAACACACTGGCATCCCATATGGGTGCAGATTCACATCCCAGCTGTTCCATTTCCTATCCAGCTCCCTGCTTGTGCCCTGGGAAAGCAGTTGAGGACGGCCGAAAGACTTGGAACCCTACACCCATTTTTGTGATTTAGTTCTCATAGATCTTCATTTAGTATTACCAAAATGTTCTTATTTTGAAATAATTTATATGCCACTGGTACTAATTAATAAGGGGAAGCAGCTAAAATTTATTACACTGGGGTCTTCAAGAGACCATCCTAACCTGCCAATGGGCCCGATGTGCCCCAGATCCAAACCAAGGTCAGTACAGATCAGGCCTTTGCCACCCATGGGAATAAATAAGCACCTCTAGAATGAGCATCAACCCACTGACTGCTTGATCCATTTTTGACTGCCCTGGACCACTCAGAGACTCTCCTAGAGCCAGCTCTCAAATGACAAAGGACAAAAACTCAAGTTTAGGGGCGGTGATAATCCACAAAGACTCATGCTCACCTTGAAATGACGGAGAGTATCTGCAATGCCAGGAGCCAATTCCTGGTCCACCCAGCCCATCATGACGCCATCCAGCAGGACAGGGTAGCACTCGATGTGCGGTCGCTGCGGAGTCCCATCGACAGGTGTGACCCCTGGTGACGGAGCAGACAGGACAATCACGTCAGGGTGCTCTAGCCAACTCCTCACACGTCCACCACACCTTCTTCAGTGTGTAGATATCAACCATCATCTTGGAACAGGTAGCCCTTTGCACTCTTTCGGAAATGAGTTGGGGCAGAGGGGTGGAAAGGCAGTCTCTCCGTGGACCCACAGACCCACTGTTTACAGCCTAGCATTCAAGTCCCCAAAACATCCAACTGCTCTCAAAATTGTATCATTCTTATTTGCAAGGCCCATATTTGCAATGAGTCTGGATAATCACAAAAGCCAACACTAAGGGTATTTTCAGGGTCATTCAATGACACTCAGCCTGCTGCATGTCTTTCCAGCTAAGATGCGGATGCTCTGGGTCCAATGACACTGTCAAGCAGCATCCTTGTGGCAGTTGGCACGGCATCTCAGGCACAGCACTGCTCTGATGTCAGTGCTGCTCAGGGCATGAGGTTGTGCTGCACTGTTACGGGGATAAATAGATCAGGTAAACTCAGTGTCATGGTGCTGATGGACAGCGTGACATCCACAGTCCACCACATCTTTCAACAGAAGCACAAAAAGCTGGGCTGGATACTGCCCAGTTGCTCAACACGCTGTGACCAGAGGCTGGCAGGAACTGCTCGCTGTGATTCCCTGAGAACTTACCAACTCAGTGTGACAGTGACTTGACAGAACACAAGCGCCACTACTAAGAACTAGCTGTGATTACAAAAAACAGTCTTGCTTGTCCAGGAACCCTGCACACATTCTGAAGACAGTCAATGTTTCTCCTCTCGGCCACCTGACCAGCTCAGCTCCAACAAGCCAGCGTTTTCTGCTCTACCTTCTCCTCCACGCCAGAGCAAACAACCCTCGCCGCTCCCCTGCAGCAGTGGGGTGTGTGGCCCCATCACGTTCCTTTTTTCTTTCCTCCTTTCTATCCTTTCCTGGGCTTTGGTCACTAAAATCGCTGGTGGCAAAGTTAGCCCTTTGCTTGTGGAAGGTGAACGTACACATCATACTGCTTACATTCTCAATTTGAGCATGTCTTGGCTTCTTTCTCTGGGACTCCCTCGTCTCAGGCCGCACTGTAACTGGAAGGAATCCTTGTCAAGCTGACCCTTCCGGACCTCTGACTCAAAGCTCTCTGCTGCTGGAGAATCCCTACTACCACCTGGCCTCTGGGAATTGGAAGTTTTACCCGTCTAATCATTAATCCTGCTGGAGAACCAGACAGTGAACATGCCTGGTCTCCAAATCACAACCAGAGAGCCCAGAACTGCAGGACAGTTAAAAGGCTATTGGGGCTGGTGCGGTGGCAGAGTGGCCTAATCCTCCATCCCCTAGTGCCAGAATCCCATGTGGTTCCTGTCCCAGCTGCTCCATTTCTGATCCAGGTCTGTGTTTATGGAAAAGCACTGGAAGATAACTCAAGTCCTTAGGATTCTGTACCCAAGTGGGAGACCTGGAGCAAGCTGCTGGCTTCTTCAGGTCAGTTCAGCTCTGGCCATTGAGGCCAATTGGGGAGTGAACCAATGAATGGAAGACCTTCTCTCTACCTCTCTGTAAAACCTGCCTTTCAGACAAAAATGAATCAATCTTTGGGGGCGGGGGAGAAGCAAAGGCAATCTCTCCTTAAGTATGAAGGTGAACTTGACCCAGGAGCAAGCTGCACAAGAGCAGGTCACGTACCTAAGCTGCAGAGCAGTGGTGCGATGGATGTCGTGTACACAAACTGCGTGACGACCTCGCAGATGGCAGTCAGGTGGTTCATGAGGCCACAGGGCTCGCCGTCAGGGGTGTGCACGGGACACAGGAAGCCCCAGGACTCCGGGAGCAGCCTGCGGACCGTGGTGGTCCTCATCTTGGCGAATGCAGCCCCTCTGTGCACGCAGCGGAAGTGGGAGAGGTAGCGTATGAAGTTCAGTTTGTCGGCCACAACACAGAGTCCAGAATCTTGCAGGATGCCCAGACCTTAACAAAACAGACATCACTCAAAAACGGGTCAAACGTAATGAAACAAAACCAGTTCCTAGAGAAGATAAGGCCTTGGGACACTCAAAAGATCAATAGAGTGGGTTATTCTGACATTCACTCAGCTCGGGTGAGTGGAGCATAACAAAAACAGTGAAACAGAAACACAACACAAAGCTCCCCATCACATCCGCTGGCTCCCCAGCTCCTCCACCACCAGCTCTTTGGTGGGAGAACATCAGGTAACTCGATTCATCTGAGTGAGGAGCCGGAGTCACAGCATGACTTAGCCTGCTAATCACAGCACCCGCTTTAGCAGCATCTATTTAAACAAGAAAAAGCTGGCACAATGCCTCAGCTGGCTAATCCTTCACCTGCAAGTGCCATAGGCGCATCTGTGTTCCAGCTGTGCCATTTCTGATCCAGCTCCCTGCTAATGCACCTGGGAATGCAGAGGATGGCCCAAGTGCTTGGAACCCTGCACTCATGTGAGAGACCCAGAAGAAGCCCAGGGCTCTTGGCTTCCGATCGGTTCAGTTCCACTCACTGCAGCCATTCATGGAGTGAAACAGCAGTTGGAAGATCTTTTCAGGAGGCACAAGAGATGTATTTAGCCCTAAGAACTGGGTTTAAGGTACCCATACGTCTTGGTGAAAGCCCTCTAGACTGACAGACGCTTGTCAAAAGGCAGCCCGTGAAATCAGACTTCAGGGAAAGCAGGCAGTTTCCTTTTAAAGAAGAACCTCCTTTGGCAACTACACGTAATTGCACAGCATGTAAGTCATTTGAGAGGCCTCTCGGCTTAATTTCACCTGTTTTGGAACGCAGGTTCCCAGTAGCCAGAAGATATTCAAATGGCCTGGTCAGGTCAGCTCCCATACTAAAGATCTTTTGCAAATTCTCAGTGTTAATGGACACGTTGGACTTCTGAGCTTTCTTATCCAGGGCAATTTTGATAGATGTTAACCAAACTTCCATCTTTTCCTAAAATGAAGAAAAGCAAATTTTCAAATGCTACATGCTTTCATCATTGCCAGTTCTATCTTGATGCTGGTACGAGTTTGTAACACAAAACCCAGGCTAGCTGTGAGTATACTTGCCCTGGGAAGACAATGAAGCCCTGACACCTGAATGGCAACTTTTCAGTACACAGCCACACCAGGTTCCCTGGACAGAAGACACTAACTTACCAGACACCTGGGCACCTGCACACCAAGAACACGCTGTTGGAAGGGGCCGTCCTGAGTACTGTTGGTAGTTAGCAGCATCCCTGGCCTGCACCTGCCAGAAGGCCAGCACCCCCTTCCCACACCACACTACACCACACCACACCACACCACACACACACACACTCACCCTCTCCCAGGTGGTAACAACCAAAGATGTCTCCAGACATTGTCAAACGTCCCTGTAAAGCGAGGAGGAACCACGGCTCTCCACACACTGATGGGGACAGAGCCACTTCTCTAAGGCTGACCCACATTAATGGGTGCTGGGGTCTGCACAGTGGGTGTGGATGACACGAGGGTGTGATGAGAACAGCTCCCCTGTGCGGCAAGGCCCGGGGGAGCTTCCAGCTGTTTGGCAAGGCCCAGCGGACTTCTCTCTGACCACCTTGACACAGTTTTACCACCTGTTTGCATGGACACTCAAGCACCCCACTAAGAATTCTGTAATCTATTGAGGCATTGTTTGCCCCTGTGGGATGGCTTTTATCACCAACGTGAGCTTGAGAGTTAATGTTATTGATAATGTCTTGGTGAGTGGGCCTTTAACTGCGCACAGGAGTACAATTAAACCCATGCCATTTCTGGACACCTTATTGTGTGCCTACCCATTGCCCTGAAATCGGACCCAGACATATAGCACACCTTCTGGGAAGGGGCTTGAAAATATCCTAAATATTAATACAAGTGATGGGAGTGAGAGCTGAAACTGCTATGGCAATAAATATAGTTATTGTTATCTCAAAGGCTAGCCTGTCTTTGCAATTTTTTTGGAACATAGAAAATGTAACTGTTTTAGCCGCTTTTATAATTTTTAGCTAGAGGAATTAAGGATGCTTTTATTAAAGAAAAATGCTTTTGATTATTGTCATATTGTTTATGGGGTTGTAGGGGTCTATAGTTGTAGGGAGATTTAACATTTGAAGTTTCTATTTTAGATTTTAGGTTTTTTCCCTTATAACCTATTTTCCCATTAAATGATGGGTAAATTGTAGAAGTAAAAATGTGGTGGGAAAGTACTACTGATTAGCAGATAATCACATGTGCCTTGGCCTTGGAGTCCTGGCTGTTGCTCCATGGCTACTGTTGAAGAATAAACAATAGCTTGAAGAATATGAATACAGTATTTTGCAAAATTATCTTTAGGAGCACCTGCTTAGCCTTGAAGTGCAGACGGAGTGACCAAATTTCTGTACATGCCCCCTTAATTTTGAAAAGAAAAAAAAAATAGAATAGTTGCTTGTGCAGAAGCTTGAGAAGGGTTTTTAGTAAATAAAAAGGACAGTTTTTTCCTGAGCTGTTGTGAGAACGCATCAAGTGTCTGTGTCTGTGTCTTTCTTTATCGCCGACTCTATGCACCCTTCCCGAGCTCCGAACTCGGCTGGAGCTGGACTCTGGCAAATGGGATCAGTTGTTTGCTTTGGCAGAAACGGGAACTAACTGCAATTTTGAACTGCAAGACTCTCATCAAGCAACTGCCACAGTGCCATGCCAGAAATCAGCAATCGCCACCACAACGACACCAAAGCAGCAGCTCCCGTGCTCCCAAGAACAGAAACCACCAGCAAGCCCTCAAAGGCTCCAAATCAGCCAACCGGCCAGTGGGGACGAGGCAAACTTCCTTCTGCTACGGGATCGGAAACATAACAGGAAAACAAAAACGCCCAGGAGGAGAGACGGCCGGGGAGCTGGGCACAGGGATTCGGGCACAGCTGCAGAGCAGGCAGCCCGCTCCCATGCTGGCCTGCCTCGCAAGCCTTGCTTTATTTTTGATTGACATTTAACAACTGCACAAACTTACGGGGATACACATGGGGCTCCTACACGTGCACAGGGTAATGACCACATGAACACAGGGGCCTAAGGACTGGCCCATCCGCTGCTTTCCCAGGCATCTTAGCAGAAAGCTGGGTCGAAAGTGGAGCAACCAGGACTTGAAGCAGCTGGTGTTACAAGGAACAACGTAAAGTGCTATGCAACAATGCTGGCTCCTCACATATCTTCTGAAGATGGCTTCTGTGTCTCAAACTCAGGTGTTTGGAAGCTTAAATTACGCTGGCAATGGGCAAAACAATGAGGTGTTCCTAAGTGATGTCTTCTCCCAGAAAGTCTCAGGCTTCCCAGTGCTTAGCCCGTTGCTGAAACACATTGCCCTACTTAGGAAAACGCTGTCTTGCTGCTAAGGATACATTTGTAAGAGTGTGGCCATAAGACAACCGGTGACCTGCCAGGCTTTAGCTTAAGCAGATAGGAAGTGTCAGTAGCTGTACTTGAAAAAAACCAGCAAGAGTCCACTGCAATGGCTCTACCGGCTAATCCTCTACCTCCAAAGACTGGATCCCAAAAGGGCACCGGTTCTAATCCTGGCTGCTCCACTTCCCATCCAGCTCCCTGCTTGTGGCACGGGAAGCAGTAGAAGATGGCCCAAAGCCTTAGGCCCCTGCACTCACATGGAAAACTCATAAGAAGCTCCTGGTGCCGGGCCTGGCGTAGTAGCCTAATGACCTTGGGACCCTGCACCCACATGGAAGACCTGGAAGAAGCTTCAGGCTCCTGGATTTGGATCAGCTCAGCTCTGGCCATTGCAGTTGTTTAGGAAGTGAACCAGCGAATGGAAGATCTTTCTCTGTCTCTCCTCTCTGTATCTGCCTTTCCAATAAAAATAATAAATCTGTAATAAATAAATTAATAAATAAATTAATTAAATAAAGGAGCTCCTGGTGCCAGGCTTCGGATCGGCTCAGCTCCAACCATTGTGGCCATTTGGGGAGTGAATTAGTGGATGAAATATCTCTCTCCATGTAACTCTGCCTTTCAAATAAATAAAAGCCTTTTAAAAAAATAACAAGAGCCTGGCACGATAGCGTAGCAGCTAAAGTCCTTGCCTTGAATAAGCCAGGATCCCATGTGGCCGCCAGTTCTAATCCCCGCAGCCCTGCTTCCCATCCAGCTCCCTGATTGTGGCCTGAGAAAGTAGTCAAGGACGGCCCAAGGCTTTGGGACCTTGCACCTGCGTGGGAGACCCAGAAGAAGCTCCTGGCTTTGGATCGGCTCAGCTCCAGCCGTCGTGGCCACTTGGGGAGTGAACCATCAGGTGGAGGATCTTCCTGTCTCTTCTCCTCTCTGTATACCTGCCTTTCCAATACAAATAAATAAATCTTTAAAAAGCACATTAAAAATATGAAAAACAGGGCACTAAGGAGACCCTGAAGACTCCTCATGGACAGTGTTGGGGCTGAAACAGGAAGAAGATGTCCTGTTGGCCCCAGCTGGGAAGGCAGCATCCAGGGACGGACTGCAAAAGCTCCAAGCATTGTGGGCCACGGGGGTAGGGAGAGGTGACACCAATAAACTTGAGCCAGCAAGTGAATCCACAAACAGGGAGTGTGTAAAGAACAAGAGTGAGCTCCAGGTACACTCCAGCCCGTTCACACTTAACTGTTCATGATGTGACCACGATTTGATGCTCTCAGCTACAATATCGGATGGTTTCTTAAAAAGAAGAAAGAAAAAGAAGAAATATTTATTTATTTTAACTGGAAAGGCAGATTTATAGAGAGAAGGAGAGATGGAAAGATCCTCCATCTTCTGGTTCAGTCCCCAAGTGGTTCCAACAGCTGGATCTGAGCTGATCCAAATCCAGGAGCTTCTTATGAGGCTCCCACTCAGGTACGGGATCCCAACGCTTTGGGCCATCCTCCACTGCTTTCCCAGGCCACAAGCAGGGAGCTGGATGGGAAATGGAGCAACCGGAACACAAACCAGCGCCCATATGCAGGAGGATCAGCCAATCGACCCACTGCAGTGGGCCCCTCTGTTTTTACTACTAAACAACAAAAACAAAATTGCACACTCTAAAATCGGGCATTCTGAACATGCAGACACACTCTACCAGGTGCCACCACCTTCCTCCATGAGCACACGTGGCGAGGACTGATGCGCTTACCTTCAGAAACATAAGGAAGAGCTGGCCAGGTGTGAGCACCTCCTGATTGACTAAACTGTCAGGATTGTCCTCCATGCACTCGCCTTTGGCTAAAGCAAAGAGCTTCCGAGTCATGAAGCAAAGCAGGTAAAACTTCTCCGTGTTGGATTTCAAGTGGATACAGATGCACTGGCTGCCAAAACAGAAAGAAAACGCTTTAAGAAACTCAGCTGCTAATACTTCTTAATGTCTTTCTGACCAAGATCATCAGTAAATACTTCATGTATACTTATAAACAAGAATCCTTACTCAAGCCGGGGGGGGGGGGAGAGGCTTTTCCTTGGGTGATATGCATCGTACAGAACAGAGGTACAAGGTCTAGCACCGCACCAGCCAGTTACAGGAGCAAGCAGTCCCACTTGGCTATTTCCGCTTCATTAAAACTAAGAATCGTTTTTCAGTTTACTGGCCACACTTGCCATGTTCATCTTGCAGCCTGCGGCAACCTTCTTTTTTAAAGATTTATTTTTGTTATTTTTTTATTGGAAAGGCGGATATACAGAGAGGAAGATCTTCCGTCCGATGATTCACTCCCCAAGTGAGCGCAACGGCTGACGCTATGCCGATCCGAAGCCAGGAGCCTCCTCCGGGTCTCCCACGCGGGTGCAGGGTCCCAAAGCTTTGGGCCGTCCTCGACTGCCTTCCCAGGCCACAGGCAGGGAGCTGGAAGGGAAGAGGGGCCGCCGGGATAGAACCGGCGCCCATATGGGATCCCGGGGGTGCAAGGCAAGGACCTTAACCACTGCGCCACCGCGCCGGGCCCAGCCTGAGGCAACCTTCTGCACAGAGCTCGCCTGGAGCTGAACTTTGGGGACATGAACAGACACACAGTAGCTGCAACTATCAAATAGTGCACAAGGAAAAATGTGTATCTATGCACAGGATAGCCATCCAGTGAATGTGGTACAATGTGAACAGTCAGCCAAAGTACTACCTTGGACATGATTTTGGAAATCTGAAACAATTTAAAAATAAATGAAAAAAAAAATGCAGTACTATCAAATGAAACCACCAGAGAGGGAGGAAGACAGTGAGCAAGTTGAGAGACAGAAATGTAAGGCTGGCTAGAGACTCAGCCAGCCCCTACCAGCAGGATCTGCATTCTACCCCAGGCTCACCCCGACTTTCAGAGCAGCACCAGCCCAAACTGCAGGCAGGGCAAGGAGCCACCATCCCCTTCTACCCCAAGAATGCAGACATGGCAAAGCATGCATACTTAAACAGGAATTCCGCAGCCTGCTCATTCGGGTACCAGTCCGGAAGGTTGAGCTTTACTCGGAAACATTCGCCGAGATGGTTAAGGACCTGCTTCTGGGTAGAACAACCCTCCTCCATGACAATCCTCAGCATCTGGGAGACAGAGTTCCGGAAGAAAGAGTCGTCCTCTTTCCCTCTGATGAGCTCCTGGAAAATCTGGTAATCGGAAAAGCTGACAAGGGCCTGCAATAAGGAGAAGAAGGTTAGCCTGAGCTGCTCGCAGGTGACAGGCAAGACATTTTACTCCTTTAGTAGCAATTTTCTCCTCTGATGATTTAACTACTCAAGTAGACTGGGTGCTCCACTACTGCCTCTCCTAACTAAAACACAGTGATGAGTGGACGACAGCCTGGGCGGGGGCCTCAGCTGCAGGCACTTCACAACCTGGATAGACTCCTCCCACAGTCAATCAGCTGAGGTCCACAGGACCAAGAGAATAAGGTGAGAAACACGAGACACCCCAGGTAAGTCAGCCTCTGCCATGTTCTCTGGAACCGCCAGGGTCAGTCCTTCCAGGTTCCTGATATAGGGGAGACACATCCTACTGGACATGGAGGTAAAAGCAGCAACAGACAACTAGCACAGCGTCCACTTCCCTGGGAGAAATCCACGCAGGGAAATCTGAGGACTTCCTTCCCACCCAGCAGGGTCCCCCAGGACTCCTTCCCCAAGCACACAGGGACCCCCAGGACTCCCTCTCCAAGCACACAGGGACCCTTAGGACTCCCTCTCCAAGCACACAGGGACCCTCAGGACTCCTTCCCCAAGCACACAGGGACCCCCAGGACTCCCTCTCCAAGCACACAGGGACCCCCAGGACTCCCTCCCCAAGCACAGCAGGGTCCCCCAGGACTCCCTCCCCAAGCACACAGGGACCCCCAGGACTCCCTCTCCAAGCACACAGGGACCCCCAGGACTCCCTCTCCAAGCACAGCAGGGTCCCCCAGGACTCCCTCTCCAAGCACAGCAGGGTCCCCCAGGACTCCTTCCCCAAGCACAGCAGGGTCCCCCAGGACTCCTTCCCCAAGCACAGCAGGGTCCCCCAGGACTCCTTCCCCAAGCACAGCAGGGTCCCCCAGGACTCCTTCCCCAAGCACAGCAGGGTCCCCCAGGACTCTCACCCTAACCACAATCACATCCATTTGGAGAGTCACACCTTAAGTGCAAATCCCAAAGGAAGAAAAAATAGCTCCTTCCGGTAGATGAAGTTCAACATGACCGTGCCGTTCTCCAGGTAGTGCAGGTTCATGTTCACTGCAGAGTGCTCCTCCCTCACGCAGTGCATGGACACCCCTGTGGAAGCAAGCGGCACACATCACACATGAGCACACCATGACTGGCCACCGAAACATCTGTAGGTCTCACTAACTGTCCACTGGGTGCAAAGTCAGCTTTTTACATCTCTACTATCCACATGCGAGAGCTCACATGGAGAAAAGCAGGATATTAGGTTTTTCAGCGTGTTATGGTATCAATTGATGTGAAGGACTACATGGCTATCTGGCCGTGCCGACACTGCATCTGGGTGTGGTGTGCACAGCTACAATGAAGGGCTGATCTTTACCTCAGTCATCAGGGGGAGCTGTCTGGATGCAGGGGTTGCTGGTTGTCGGCCTGGAGAAGCCAGTCGGTGCCACAGAGCACTTGGGGGTAGGGTGACTGTCAGCCAGTGACACCTCCAGGGGCACTGTCACAACAGATCAGCCCAGTCTTCACTGCCACAAGCAGTGGCATAAAAATACATAATACAGAGGCTTGCGCAAAGCCCTAACATCCCACAGAAGGGCCAGCAGTTCTGATCCTGCTGTTTTTTTGCCTGGAAAAACAGTGGTGGATGGCTCAAATCCTTGGGACCCTGCACCTACATGGGAGACTGGAAAGAAGCTCCTGGCTCCTAGCTTCAGATCAGTTCAGCTCTGACCATTGCGGCCATTTGGGAAGTGAACCAGCAGATGGAAGATCTCTCGGTCTCTCCCCTCTCTGTAAAAATTTCTTCCAAATAAAAAATATTCTTTTTTTAAAAGAAGAATGCACTGTTGCAGGGAAGTAGGTTTCCCAGGATTATATTAGGATTTTCTTTTAAAAAAAAATCTTAAGACCACTTTGAATGTTGACCTCCTGCCGGGCCAGGTACACACAGCATGAAGGGGGCTCCCGGTCAGTGACGCAGCCATGAGGGAGGCAACCCCAGCTGCACAGAACCACATGGCCTGCGTGTCAGCCCTGAGCTCTGCCTTCTCACATTCCACTGTGCCTACAGAACACCCACCTGGCTGTGTACCCGAGAGGGGTACAGGCCTGGCTGTGGGCTCAGTCAGGTGTCCCGAGCTCAGACGGCTGCACCTAGCTTAGTTACACAGCACAGCACGTTCCACTGCATACCTTCATCTTTTTTTTTTTTTTTAATATATTCATCTTTTTTTTTTAAGCTTTATTTTTTATTGGAAAGTCAGATATACTGAGAGTAGGAGAGACAGAGAGGAAGATCTTCTGTCCGATGATTCACTCCCCAAGTGAGCACAACGGCCGATGCCATGCTGATCCGAAGCCAGGAACCAGGAACTTTTTCCGGGTATCCCACACAGGTGCAGGGTCCCGAGGCTTTGGGCCGTCCTCGACTGCTTTTCCAGACCACAAGCAGGGAGCTGGATGGGAAGTGTAGCTGCCAGTTTTAGAACCGGCGCCCATATGGGATCCTGGCGTGTTCAAGGAGAGGACTTTAGCCACTAGGCCATGCCGCCGGGCCCTGCATACCTTCATCTTACGGTGGATTTCTTGGGATATGACCCGACCGCAAGTGAAGGAATGAGCCATGTGTACTTTGGGTAATGACAGCCACAATAAAGCTGGGCAAAACATCAGTCATGACCCACAGTTACCATCTGTGTGTGTGTGCACACGTGTGCAGGAACACATGTACATGCCCTATAGTCAGGATACTTGAAATCTATTCTCTTCCAAATCACAAAGAAAAAAAAGCAGTGTTATTGACTGTTATCACCAGGCCCTGCATCAGACGCCCAGAACTGACTCGCTTAGAACTGAAAGCTCAGCACCCTCTAACCAACATCCTTCCATTTCCTCCCTGCCTTCATTATCAGATCTTTGCATAGAAATGCAAAGCAGAAAAAAATCAAATAAATAGGAGAAAACTCCCCCCTTTTTTTTCCCACCTATTGCACCTGTTGAGGGTGCATGTGTTTTTTTTTTTTTTAAACTGGCTTAAAACTTTTCAAAGAGAACTTACCATACTGAGTGTAGCCAGGTCCTCTGCTTTTCCATTTTGGCCGTACCATGGCAATGGGGAAATTTCTCCGAGGCATAATCAACATCCGGATGACTTTCTCAATGCCATTGATTATAAAATAGCCTCCCATTTCCTATCAGAGACGAAGGAAAATTTGCTAAGTAAGATACCTCACTAGCTGTGAGCATGAAGCCACTGTAGAAAGAATCGGTGAGAAGGCGTGTAAGTTCTCCTACATCTGCACAATCCTACTGTCAGAAGCAGACACTTGGCACAGCAGTCCTGTGCATTAAGATGGCCAGAAACACACACACATTTCCTGGAAGTCTAAAAAATGCATGACTCAGAAAATAGGAGAATAAACTTCCAGTTCTTGCCTCAAAATATGCCTCAGGGGACAATCTCAGGAACCCTCAAGCCTGTGAAGATGAGGTGTTAACCTCTCATTTGTCCCTGTCCGGGAAGCCTGGCTCCCAGCCCCGAGCAGCCAGCTAGCCGGCCTGGAGTTACCTCTGGCTCCTCGTGGTGTTTGATGAGGGCCTGGGGAGGAAGCCCATACAAGTTGCAAAGCTTGGATTTCACCATGATGGGGACATGGCCAAGAAACTGTTTGATGATTCCTCTGGAGGCGCCATTTACTGCCCAGTTGATATCAGCCTAGGTGCAAAGGAGAAAAAGCAACTTCTGAGAACAGTGAAGACTTCCAGAGTAAGGCCCCGTACCATGTCGAACAACCGAGTGCTTGCACAACAGCACGAAGGAGGTAGAACTGTGGGCACAGCCCTTCACGGCTGGCACTCACCATCAGCCTCCCGCGGTAGGTGCTCCTTCGGCCACGGCACTCGGCCGGATACACATTGAGCTCTTTGCAGATGGTCCCCTTGGGAACTGTGGGTGGGCTGATCTCGGCGCCCACAATGGTAAGCGTGATGCGCTCATCTTTGAAAGCAAACTCAAAGGGAGGTATGGCCTGAAACACAAGGCACATGATTATTCAGTTCGCCCGGCCAAGGCATTTTTTTTAGAGACTCCTGCCAAGCCCAGCTGCTCCACGAGCATGGGTGCCTACAGAGCCAGTGCGATACAAAGAAAATGATCACACTTGCTTCTATTCCTAACTTCATGAAGAACCTAAGGCTGTCATCTAGGACCTGCTCCGTGGCGTAGTGGAAAAAGCAACCTCCTGTGGCACCGGCTCCAATCCTGACGACTTTGTTTCCAATCCAGGTCCCTAAAAAAGCAGCCCAAGATAACCCTTCCACCTGGACCCCTGCACCCACATGGCAGACCCAGAAGCTCCCGGCTCCTAGCTCTGTATCAGCTCAGCTCTGACTATTGAAGGAGTGAACCAGTGCATGGAAGATTCCTCTCTAACTCTGCCTTTCAAAAAAACAAATCTTAAAAAACAAAAAAACGGTCATACATTAACTCAAGATTTTTTCTTAGCCTGGGAGCAGAGAAAAGCTCCTGGTCTTGGAACCAACTGTCTGCCTTCACTAGTCCTACCATGTCCCCTCCGATTCCTGCTAAGAGAGCAAGGAGACGGGAACAGCCTTCGAATCAGGATTACTGAGGCTTCCACCTGCAGGCAGTCCCAAGCAAAGCGGAAGGCAGCGTGCCCAGGCACGTCTCTCCTCCTGCAGCCCCACACTCCCACTGAGGACACACCAGCTCTGGCCTGCCCTCCTGTACCAGCCACAGAGCCTAGAGGGAATACACAGGTCCCTTTCTTCATGAGATTCAACCCAGATTTTCCAAATTTTTACCTATACATTTCACATCCAAGGGATGGAGCATTAAACGGGGAACTGTAGACAAATACAAGAATGACTATTTGCCACGGGGATAAATATTTCCCAATAGTGTGATGGGTACCGGCTAAGGTACATCGTTACCTACGAGGAGCAGATCCTCTTCACCTACTTCAACTAAAACAATGGCCTGAGAGGCGCTCGCTGCTGCTCTACATTACACACCCTCTCAATCCTGGCCTGCCTTCACTGTTTTCGCCACCCCTGGGTCCAGGGACCACCTTTCCAAGAGACAGGACCCTGTGAGAGCACAAGCCCCCTGGGGGCTCGCAACCTGCTCCTTCCCAGGAACTCCCCTCATCCTGTCCTCCTCCACCACCTGAGTTAACGTCACCTCCCAGGTGCTCCCACCTAAGCCTGCACAAGCCCTGGGCAGGGCAGTTCTCTATAGGATGGGTACTGACTGCCCCAATCGCAAAAGCCCAAGAAGGAGCGCGCCAGAGCGTCCACTGCCTCCTGGTGCCTGGGGAGCCAGGCGATGCTTATTGTAGGAGCCCGTCCTCCGCCGTCCTCACCTGAGCTTCGCCAGCCTCAGCCACCCACCTCAGGTGCACAAACACTCCCAGACAGCGGCTGGTGCCTCTCTCCGGCTCTGCTGGCTTTTCCAGCTCAGGTACCCCTTCCTCTAACTTGTTTGTCATTGGCTACAGGCACCCAAGAGTTCCTCTTTGGAGCTCGGGAAGGAGGAGATGAGCAACCTTACAGCCCACGATGCATCCATTCAGAGGTTCAGGCGAGTCTTTGGATGCGTGGTGGAGGGCGGGACGCGCCACTTCCTCGCTCCTCCAAAGTCACGCTGAGTTAAGCACAGGTGCACCGATGCAGCGCCCCCTCCGAGATGCTGGGGCGCCCCGAAGCACCACCACAGAGCCATCAGGAGCCGGGGCTCCCGCATCCCGCACCTTCTCCATAGCCCTGCAGGCACCGCGCTCACCTGCACCGCCTGGCTGAGCCCCTCGCGCACTGCATAGTTGAACGACTCCACGTGCGCCCGCGTCAGCTCCTGCAAGGCTGCGTTCTGCTGCTCCCGCGGGACCCCGTAAGAGGGCTCGGTCAGATGCTTCAGGGTGGGCCCCTCGGGCAGGCCACGCCACCGGCCGACCGGATCCATGTGTTCGCCCAGAGGTCCAGGGAAGTCGGCGACTGCAGCACCGCACGCGGGCGGAACTGCGGGCGGGACTCGGCGCCCGGCGCCTGCTGGGAAATGTAGTTTCCCGCCCTGTTCCGTCGGCCCTGCGGTAATACAGGGTCGACGTGGAGCCAAAACCGCACCGCGAATGGGCCGGTTGAAACTGTACAAAACCAGCGCTGGGCCACAGCGCCCCTGCAACTGTGTTCCGACCCGGCTCACTTCCTTCCTCCCCCAAATACCGGAAGTGAGACTCCAAGCGCAATTGAAATGTTAACTCTTCGGTTCTACTCCCTTGCTAAGGATCGTCCAAGGGCCATCTGGATAGTTTCTATTGTGTGGCCATTATGAATGATGCTATGCATGTGTGCACACGTTTTTGTGTTGGATGGATTTTCATTTTTAGGAATTATAGCTATTAATCCGTACTTTATGTTTACCTCCACCCACTGCCTTCTGAGAGGCAGAGTGGGAGACGGAGAACATCCATTCATTGGTTCATTTCCTAAAGGCAAGCAACAGCCAGGCCTGCACCAGGGCAAAAGTGGGGAGCTAGGCCTCTTACGTGGGTGATGGAATCCAGTTTATTTGATCTGCCGTGACTGTTTGCTGGGTTTGGCAAGCGCAGGAAGCTTGAATCAGGAATTGGCGCTGAGAAAGGAACCCGGGAACTCCATCCAATGGCACACGGACCTCCTAGACCCTGGCTAAACAGCTGTCCTCAGGCTTAACTTTATGAGGTTGTGAAAAACTGTTTCCTAAGGGTGCTGCCCAATCTGACATTCCCCACACAATGTCTAGTTTTTCCATCTCCTTACCAGCACTTACTATTATTTCTTCTGTATTGTAAGCATCTTATTATGTTTCTGATGTACTACCTACATCAAATTGGGGCTTTCACTTGTATTTCCTTAACAACTAATGGTGCTTATTGTTGCTACGGTCTTGGGCAGCTAGTTCAGGGTCATGAGCTTGAAAGCCACACCTCCCTACGTGGTCCTTTCTGCCCACCTGTGAGGCTCACCCATCACCACCTGGAACCTGAGAGGGGGCATATTGTGTTGTTGCAGAACCTCTGCCCTCCCAAGCCCCTCTAAAGGGCCGAAATAAGGAAGGGCTTTCTCTTGGTCACCTGCTTCCCTCACTCTTGCACTCCAACTCCTGGCCTCACCAGTACTTGCTTGCTGTGAACATCAGCCCTCAAGATTGACGAGACTCCCATCATTTTGGACCTGCCACTGCTTTAGATAGTTGCTTCCCTTGGATTTTAGTTCCCCTAAGTTTCAGTTTCATTTTTTTGTAAAGTCTCACGCTATTTAGTTACGAGCCCACTTTGTACCTGACAGCCGTATTCCCATGGCCCTGGACTCCCCATACGTGCCCCTGTGTTCTTTCTCATTCTTTCCTTTCCTCATTCTCTCTTTATCCTGCTGGCGCACACTTGTGGCTCTCTATTTCTTTCCCAGGGCAGGAGTCCCTTCTCTCCTCTTCTCATGCTCTTTCTGCTCTACGCTGCTCTTCTCTGTCTCCCTCTCTGCCTTCATCCCTTCCGTGTGCACACAGTCCCTTTCTGCTCTGAATAAACATCTCCTGTATGGCTCACTGGCATCTAGTGTTTTTGGTTGATGGTGAAAACTCCTAAAACTTGCTCTCTGGTTTGCTGCTGACAGACTCCAAGGACAGGTATTCCCTGAGCATGGTGCCTGTGTGTCTGTATTCCTCACTCTCTGTTCACTGCTTGGGTGCCTCGGTGAAAGATGCTTTGTGTTTCTAATCTGTGTACTTTCAAGAGTTCCAAGGGAGGTGAGGCCGAGTAGTAATGGAGCATGGACAGAGAAGCCAGGAAAAGGTGAATGCTAAAAGTTACAACTTGTAAGTGTGTAACATAAATCTTCAGTGTAATGAATGAACTTTACCATCATGACCATTTGTTTGTTTGTTTGTTTGTTTGTTTCTTGTTTTTTATTCAGACTGAATTGTCCTGTGGACTTCTCACTTGCTAAATTCTAGTGGGCCCTGCCATCACCAAGCTTAGTTAATAAAGACTCCTTAAATAAAGACCGCCTCAACTTGTCTGCATGAGCTACCTTACACCCCACAATTGACCCATTTGTATCTATACTTTGGAGAAATAAATATCTTGAACAATAATATTTTACTTACTTTGAAATTGGATTTTAAAATTATTGAATAATTATTTAATATATTTTATGATCATCATATGTGATCTGAAAATATTTTCTCTCATTCTTTCAGTTGCCTTTTTACTTTTGCGATGGTGTCCTTTGAAGCAAAAACATTTTTACTTTTGATTAAGTGGTTTCATTGTTACTTGTGCACTTTTTTTTTTAAGATTTATTTTTTATTATGTTTTTTTCTTATTGGAAAGGCGGATATACAGAGAGGAGAGACAGAGAGGAAGATCCTCCATCCGATGATTCACTCCCCAAGTGAGCACAGCGGCCGACGCTATGCCGATCCGAAGCCAGGAGCCTCTTCCGGGTCTCCCACGCGGGTGCAGGTTCCCAAAGCTTTGGGCCGTCCTCTGCTGCTTTCCCGGGCCACAGGCAGGGAGCTGGAAGGGAAGCGGGGCTGCCTGGGATAGAACCGGCGCCCATATGGGATCCCGGGCGTGCAAGGCGAGGACCTTAACCACTGCGCCACCGCGCCGGGCCCTTGTTTTGTTTTTTAAGAAAAAGGGATTGTGCTGAATAAATAGACATTTCCTCCACGCTCCCCAAAGAGATAACTTCTCACAGCAAAGGGAGCCAGCATCCCCAAGGAAAACATTGTGAAGGCCTCACTCTTGGGTGCCTCATCTCATCACTCTTGGGTGCCTAAGTGGCTGTGTGCCTGGCTGCTGCACCCCGCCCATGAAATAAATCTCTATGGAGTTTCATGTCAGCTGTATCCCAAACTATGGTGTCCAAGCTCGGGTTTCTGAATATGGAAGGGCCTTCTCTGTGCCAGAAGTGTGTTTATTGAGTGGAAGCAGACACAAAAGGCAGACCAGCTGAGCATGAGAAAGGAGCCCCAAAGCATCAGAGGCAATATGCAAGTTATAAATTAATGACTTCATTCAAATGAAGTCCTTTCTATCTTGAGACTAAGTGCCTAAGGTAGGTGACAGCTGTGGGCCTTTACAAGCCTGGGGTAAGTGAAATGCTCCCTAAGGACCTTGGCTTCTGGCCAGTTATGGAAATCTCATTGAGAAGCCCTTCCACTTTGTCCCATACTAGAAGCACACCTCAACCCTCTCTTACAACCTTGGACTCACTTTACAATGGGCATTGTGCCTTGGCCAATAAAGAAGGCCCATGGGAAACAAGGCCTGGGTTGTGGACACTTCATTTTAGAGTCCATTTCTGGAAGGACGATCTCTGGTCACATCTAGTCTCTTTTTATATGGCTTATGAGTCTGGGACTGCTTTTGCACTTTCAATGAAGAGTTAGGGACGAAAAAAAAAATACAGATGGTAACATAGAGATCCTATATGGTTTGAAAAACCCTGGCCTATTTACTACTCATTTACAGGAAAAAATCACCAGTGACATCACAGGGCTGTCAATGCACACAGTAAGATGACAAAAGCAAGGGGAACACACACAGCTGGAATATCATCCATTTAATGCTCCAGGCATTTTGAACATTCATAAACTGCCTTATTTTGGAAGTCATTGCCTCTGAGCTACAGACTCTCTGTCCGGGATCAGACATGTGCATACTGAATGTTGTCTACAGCATCCACATGCTAGATCCGGGGTCCACTTCAGTGCTCTCACTTCGCTAGTGGAGCCCCATTCCACCCACTCACAGGAGGGCTGGATCCACCCCTGCTAGTACACAACCTTAACTGTGAAAAGTTTTGCAGCTTCACTGCTACTTGGCTGGTTTTGTCCCTTCCAGCTCTCCCAGACCCGGCATGCATATGTCATACAAACATGGAGGCACTTACAAGATGTTGATAAAATGGAGTTTACACTTAGCACAGGCATTGAGTACAAGGGAATTTATTCGCACATAAATAATTCATCTCAACATATATTTAGAAGATTTACAAGTTCCTATCTATGTACATCAGTTGCCAAGGCTTCATACACTGGATAAATGAAAGCACATTTTGAGGTTTTCAGGTGCCTGGTGAGAAATAGAGAACCTGCTCAGATAGTACTTGATTAGACCATGAACAGATATGTCAACATCTGGTCATTCCTAAAGAAATGTCTGTGTTTCCAAAAAAAAAAAGGATTTTTTTTGTTTAAGAAGTTATAAGCCATACACAATTCACGATTCTTCCAAAGTGTGTGTCCTTCCTTTCTCAGGCAGAGGTTTGAGACATCTTGGGATGAATTAGTTGCCTGAGGTTTTGATTAATTGGCCAAGGGCAAGAGGGAAGGCCAAGTGTGGGCATCAATGTTTTTTTTTTTAAAGACTAGAATCTTCCCTAGTTAGTCCAGCACACAGCCAGCATTGATAACCTTAGCCCTAAAGGCTTCTGAGTCTTGCGACACTCCTCTGTCCTCACAGAAAGCCCTTGAGGTAGTCCTTGGGTCAGGCAAGGGTCTCTTCCATGAGATAAGAAACTAAGGCACACAGAGGTTACGGGCTTGCTGACACTCGCACAAACAGGGCCGAAGCCAGAAACAACATCTCCAAACACATTTGTGCCTCCTTGCCCAGCATCCTCAGGGACTCGACATGTGAACACTGACCAATCGGTGGGGTGGGGCTAGGGGGACACACAGGAGTGACCACTTATGCCAAGGACACCATGGATACATAGGGGACAGTTCTGAGTTGACCATTCTGCTGACTTAAAAAGGGCCTGACGCAGTAGCCTAGTGGCTAAAGTCCTCACCTTGAACATGCTAGGATCCCATACGGATGCTGGTTCTAATCCAGCTCCCTGTTTGTGGCCTGGGAGGGCAGTAGAGGAAAGCCCAAAGCCTTGGGATCCTGTACCCTCTTGGGAGACCTGGAAGAAGTTCCTGGCTCCTGGCTTCAGATCAGCAGAGTGCTGGCCATTGTGGTCACTTAGGGGAGTGAATCAGCGGATGGAAGATCTTCCTCTCTGTCTCTACTCCTCTCTGTGTATCTTACTTTCCAATAAAAATAAATAAATCTTAAACAAATCTTTCAAAATTTGTAAAGCCATATGAGGAACAAACACCAACTTTTCCTGTTTTTTTGTTTAGAGTCCCACTTCCCTCGTAGATACGCTATTGAAGTTCCCCAGAAAACCCATCAAGATTCAGACTTTCCCAAAACACACACTCTAAGCTCTGCTCTTGCAAGAAGGGGAAAATTGCAATGTCACTGTAATAAAAAGGTTAAGTTCAAGCCTATGTTACAGGTGACAGTACACAAAGACCTCCATACCTTCCCTGATCGCAGCTCACAGCACCCTCCACTTTCTAAATGACTGCACTGTGCCAAGATCCGATCAGATGGCAGTCCCTTCTCAAACCCCATCAGCTGCAGCACACTCAGGAATGACTCTTAGCCATAGACGCAGGCTCTGGATGCCAACTTGCTCATCTACCTTCGGGAGAACTCCCAGGACTTCCCTTTGGTAATTCCAAATCCCCAGTGACAGTCCCCTCAGCAGGGCCTTCCTCCCCTTCCTGCCACAGCCACCTGTCCCACCACCCACTGCTGCATCTGCTCCATCAGGGCTATCTTGACCAGCCTTTTCACTGCATGCCTCTTTTGCCTCATCGTACTGGAGGTGTGGCTTTCCTTTCTCTTCTGTACCTCAGTGCAGAACTATCTGTTCCAAAGCGAGACAAATCATGGCGCACATGGATGCACAAAGAAAGCGGACGTCATGTTCTGGGCCATGTGTGTACGCATGTGCACTCAGCTTCTGCATGGGTCTGCTGTGATTTCTAGGAAACTCAAAGAAGGGCTTACGAGGCTTGCACAGAAAACAAATGACAGCTGCTCTTCCCACTGCAAGTGGTGTGGCTTCTGAAAGGCTTACCGAATACAGAGTTACTGCTAAAGGTTCCTGGAAAAGATAAGCTTATTCTAGTGCAAAAACAGCTCAAATCCATGCATAAAAGGCATCCTTCCATAAAAATATTGTCCATGACCTTTTAGAAGATTTCGCATCTGCATGGATCTCAACTGCTTTCTGCATCAAAATAAACTTAACCTTTTAACTCCATTCCCACTGCACATCTCAAAGCTACCCTTGTATTAGTCGATCTAGGCAAACAAATGTCTGACAGTACGCGTTCTGCTCACACTTAGAAGGCGACTTGTGAAGGTGGGACACTGTGGCATTCCCAGCAAGAGAACAAGCCCACTGTAGACCCCGAATCCTTCTGGTGAGGAAGGGGCCCCTCCCGTGGGTGCCTGCAGTGGGCGCCTTGGGCACAAGAGGAACCAGAAAAAGGGAACAGGGAACCGGGTTGGAGCTGAGACATGCAGGGAGCAAAGGGCGTGCCATTCTTTCTCCTGAACGGAGAAGTTTGTTCAACACACTTTTTGTTTCTGTTTTTTTTTTTTTTTTTTTTTTTTCTTGAAAGGGGAGATGATGGGGAGGGAGGAGAGGAAACTTGCAAAATTGCAATTTAGCATTCTGGCTTTAAAACAAACAAAAAAGAAATAATTGGGAACCACCTTCTGTCAAAGTCTCACCAGAGCTAACCTATCAAGTAAAGCAAGACGCTGTTTCATTTTTTTTCCTCCCTGCCGGGGTGGGGGAGGGCGGGGGGGTGGGGGAGGGTGTGGGGGGGTGAGTGAGTAGATTTCTTGCTGTTTGTAAAACATGCCGAGAGCAGTCCAAGCGCACAGTGCGCCAAACCTCAGGAACCTTGGCAGGTGACAACCCTCGGCCATAGCGGAAGGTGATGAGGGGAAGCTGCTGTGGCCAAGGCTGGCCGGCCGAGGGCAGGAAGCAAAGGGCCACAGATACATGCTAGGCTGGAGCGAAGAGGGCAGGGCATCGTGAGCTGGGAACACAGGCAGGCAACCTCCAGGTCTGCTTGAGCAGCTGATCCCTGCCCCGGGCGTCGGCAGGGCTGCGGCGGGGCGCAGAGCTAAGGCACTAAGTCTGCAGCGAGTGGAGAGACCCCTGCCACAGTCCCAGCCGTCTGCCTTCCCAGGGAGGCGAGGGTCTGCTTGCAATGCTGCCTTAGCAGAGAAAGAGTCCTGTACAATCACCAAACCCTGCTGGGTTTCTTTTTCTCCTCTTGGGAGAAACGCGGTGCTCCGCTCAGAGCCGTCAATTCCACCGTCAAGAGCAGAGCCGAGTCGTGAGCAGCGTGCTCTTGATCCAGTTGGCTCCTCTTCTGTCTCGTCTGCTCCAGCTGCCCTTTTTTCCTCCTCCATGTTGGCATGATAGAGAGCAGTCATCTCACCTTCCCCGGGGAAGGGCCCTGCGTTCTTCCCAGGGCAGCTCTGAGCTCACCGTGTAGCTCACAGCTTGATGAAGGCAGCTGGCGGGGGCTGTGGCTGCTCCACGTCAGGGGGCGGGAAGACCCTGGATATGGCTATGTCCACGATGCCCTGGCACAGCTCGGAGTACAGCTTCCTGAAACGCAATTGAAAACTGTCACTGAGGATGGTCACCAATGGACAAGTGAAAAAATAAAATTAGTGCTTTGGTTTTTTTTGACCAAAGTCAGCTCCACCCAGCCTGAATCATAACGACATTTATAAAACTGGTTCCTATTTGCTATATTTATATTGTAGTAGGCAGTGGAGGAAGATAAACAGTTGAATATTCTCAGATGGCCTTGTACTGAGTCACACAGACAACCTTTGCCCTGACTGACAGGGAGAATGGGGGCAAGTACAACAGCAGGGGAAGGGCCATCTTGTCCACCTGGGCAGGTGTCCATGGAGGCTTGGACACACCCAGGACAGGGACTGGCTCCGTAAGGTTGAGAATACACTGGGAAAGACTCCCCAGGAGTAGCAGTTGAGCTGACATACAGGAAATGAACAGCAAGACAGAGGATGAAGGAAGAAGAGAGAGAGAGAATTGAAGTAGAGAGATTCAAGGCACTGGAGGAATTCGGCAGACGGTAAGCTGGCTGTGTGGGATTCAGGGCGCAGAGCAGGAGTGCTCAGTCCCATCCCTAGAGGCCTCTGTTGGGTGCTGCACCATAGGCTCCCATTGAGTTCTTAGTGAAGCAGGTACACGTCTAGGGGAGGGGGTGGGGGCAGACAGTACTCCTGGCAGGAAAATCAAGGTTCTAACCATGGCCCTCCAGCACAGCTGAGGAGAAGGGACCATCTCACCACCTTCTTGCTTTCTTACATGGATGAAAAGGGGCAGCCCCTCTTGGACCGATGCGAAGGCAAGTGTTCAGCCTAAAGGACTTCGAGAGATGGCCTGCACCTTGACACAGGATGGCTCTACCGACAAAGAGCTACTCCAGAGGAAACCATCTGGTTAACATTGAAGCAAGCTTCAGAGGGACAGAGTGAAAGACCCTCTCACCTGCTCCCAGCCCCCAGCAGCGGGACCACCTTACTCCTCTCTTCCAGGAATACTTTTTTCCTTGACTGTATTTTAAACTCTGCTCCTTGATCCACCACTGGGATGTGATGGCATCCCTGTATCTGGGACTCCCATTATGCCATTCGGACACTCTCTAAGTTCCTTCCCTCCATCTTATATAACAAGACGGCCCGAGTGAAAAAGCTTTTGTACTTTAATACTAAAATCATGAGGAGCAGAAAGATGACACAAAGACACTTCTGTTGAAGCAGAACTCAAACAATTACTGAGCCAGGTGATTATACTGTTAATGAGGAAGGAGCACCTTGTGCATTTAACCTATGCATTACAAGAACTCCGTATGCCAATGCTGTGCTGTAGGACTCGATGAACAATAAGGAAAAGAAGGCCATTGCCTCCACGGGGCACAAGTTCTAGAAAGAAAACCAAAAATGAGTTTAAGACATTCAGTTCAGTGAAGGAAAATGACTAAGGTGAGACCTTCAGACATGGCACTGTTCAGGGATGGCTTCCCTGAGCTGTCGCCGTGGTACAGAAGACCAGCCCTGATAGCACAGGTGCGGAGGTGACAGCAAGTACACAGCCCCATGACAGACAGGAGCACAGAAGGTGGAGGATGCCCAGGGTGTCCTAAACAGGGAGGTGAGGCAGGGATCCCAGAGGTGTTGGAGGGAGATGGCTTTTCTCTCAGATGCCATGGGGAGTCTGGTCCCCGGGGCATGGCTCTGGCTCCTCCTGGGAAAATGGGCTTTAGGCAGGACAAGAGCAGAAGCAGAGATCCCAGCTAGGCGCTCTGCCAAAGCCTCCGCAGTGATGGCACAGGGTTTGCGCAAGGGCCACAGCAGTTGGTGGGCGGGGGTGTGTGGCACCTGAAGAGGAGGCAAGCCACAGAGTCCACAGGCCTTGTGGCCAGGGCCTGAGGATGACAGAAGCGGGAGGCAGGACCTGGCTGCAGTTCTGGGCACTGGGCATTTGGTGGCCACTCACCGAAATGGGGCAGGAGCCTACTGGGGGTTCCTCATGAGATGCTGGGAAGGCAGGAGCGGACGGCAGTCTGTGACCCTGTACTGTGTGTGATTTGGTGGCTTTCAAATCCTCAGGTTGAGTGAGATCACAGGGTCAGTGTAAGCAAGAGTGGACAGGAACAGCTGGGGCTGAGCAGAGGGTTTATTGAGCAGGAGGAAGGGGACACACTTGCCCACATGACCGCAGGCAGATCTGCCCAGTGCACAGTGCATTGAAGCCACAATCCCAGAGCGGAAGGCAAGGGCTGGCCAGCTGCTGCCAACCCTGCCAGGGATGTGATGACAGAAAGGAAAGGCTGCACTTGGCAACAAGGGCACAGCTGGTGACCTTCCCAGGTCAGTGCCTGTGGTGTGCTCAGGTCACCTTCAAACAAAACATATCCTGCTTCACTCCACTGCCAGGATCTTGCCCACTCACCTGCCACCTGAGAGGGTCCCTCTGCCCATTACCAACCACACCAACCTTCTAAGCAGGAGCTCCACACAGAGAGGAGAGAGATGGCAAGGCAAAGGACTCAGCCAAGTCCCCTGCCAGCTGGCATCCTTCCAGAAGACACCCAAGGCCTACGACTCACCCTTCCGGCACCCAGACGGATTATCCCCATTGCCCGGCCAAGTCGCGCTAGGCTCAACATGAGGCCCTTCAGACTTACTGAGCACAAGCAGGGGCGCCGTTGACCTCAATGAGCCAGACCTTCAGTTCCTCATCCACCATGAAGTCGAAGCCAAAGAGCTGGAAGCTTTGGTAAGGGAGGTTCTTGGTGCTAATGGCGGGCTCCACACTCAGGAGACAGCTCCTATGGGACAGGAGGAGAGAGCTCCCTGAGAATGGGGTGGTTGAGGGACAGGGGACACCTGAGACGTGCATGGAAGACGTTATATCAAGTGCATATAAAAACTGGCTTTGATTCAATCCTCTCTTTTAAATCTATCACCAGGGACTAGCATTGTGGGTGCAGTGTCAAGGCACTTGTGCAGAAAACCCGCAAATGGAAGATCGCTCCCACTCTGCCTTTAAATAAATAAACATAGAAAAAGGAGAAAACTGTTAGCCAGAATTCATTAAGAAACTAAATATAATTTTTTTATCTACTGGAAGTCCAAATGGACGCATCAAAGGACTTCTTACTTTAACCATTGGAGACGTCACAGCGTGTCTTGTTTTGACTGCTGTGGGAATCAAGTGGGTGCTGCAGGGAGCATGCCCAGCACCCAAGTGGCAACCCTCTAAACTGCTCAGAACAAAGAGGGGGCTGAGCAGGTTTCCAATATAGATCTTGCCTATGGTAGGAATTCTTTTTTCCAGCAAGTTTCATTTTTCTAATGTCAGAATTATGAGCACTCAGAATTCCTGAAAGAAAATCAGAGACGCTCCAGCTGCTGTAATAATTCTGCTGGACTTCTCGTAAAAATTTTGACAGTCAGGCAGTTTTTTCATAATACATTTTTCTCTTGAATGTTTTTGAAGACCTCCTCATAGGCCTGGATTTCAAAATCCTTTTTGCACCGAAAGTTATCTCTTAATCTCACTTTCCATAAACTTTCTGAAGTTCTCCTACACATTAAACATAAAACTAGCTGACTTCTCAGCAGAAACGGATGCCATGAGACAGGGGCAGATATTTGCAGTAGTGACAGAAACTAACTTGATCCACTGATCTACTACCTGAGTAAATTTGCTTTAAAAACAATGACAAGGTCCAAGTGCCGTGGCCTAGCAGCTAAAGTCCTTTGCCTTGAACAAGCCAGGATCCCATATGGGCGCCAGTTCTAATCCCGGCTGCTCCACTTCCCATCCAGCTCCCTGCTTGTGGCCTGGGAAAGCAGTCTAGGACAACCCAAAGCCTTGGGACCCTGCATCCACGTGGGAGACCTGGAAGAAGCTCCTGGCTTCAGATTGGCTCAGCTCCAGCCATTGCGGTCACTTGGGGAGTGACTCATCAGACAGATCTTCCTCTCTGTCTCTCCTCCTCTCTATATATCTGACTTTGCAATAAAAATAAATAAATAAATCTTTAAAAAATACAAAACTTACTAACAGATACTTCATCACTTGGTAACCCTACTTCAAAAGTTTCAAAAGGAGGGCCCTCCTTGCCCTCTCTGCACCTCTGCCTTCCAAATAAATATTTTTTTTTAAAAAACTAGGGTTAACCCTTGAAGACATTGGAATAGGAAATAACTTTTTTAAAGTACCAAGAGCAAGGTGTTTTATGTTAAAAATAAGAAAAACAATCTAGACAAAAGCAAGGAAACACAAGCAAGAAAGATGCAATGTAAAAGGTTAACAAGGATCCTTGTTAGATTTTTACAATTGAGTTGAATTGGTAAACTATTAATCCAAGAAGGCTCCGAAATATCAGATATATATTAGGTATATATATTGTAATCCCTAGAGCAGACACAGAAATAGAAAAATCATGGAAACATGCCAAGCATAAACAGGAAAAATAAAACTAAACATTTTCAAATAATTCAAAAGGCAGGAAAGGAGAAAATGGAAAACAAAAAGGAGGGACTTGACAACCACAATAAAATGGTATATACTGAGTCAATGAAAACAACAATTACAGTAAACTTGAATGACACAGATATGCCAATTAAAATGCAGATTGTCATACTGAATACGATAAAAAACCAAAACTCAACTATACATTATCTATCAGAAGTCTATTTCATTATTATTGTTTCTTAAGATTTTTTTGTGGGGGCCCAGCACGGTGGCCTAGCGAATAAAGTCCTCGCCTTGAACACACCGGGATCCCATATGGGCACCGGTTCCAATCCTGGCAGCTCCACTTCCCATCCAGCTCCCTGCCTGTGGCCTGGGAAAGCAGTCGAGGATGGCCCAAGGCTTTGGGACCCTGTACCCGCGTGGGAGACCCAGATGAGGTTCCTGGCTTCAGATCGGCATAGCATTGACTGTTGCGCTCACTTGGGGAGTGAATCATCGGACGGAAGATCTTCCTCTTTGTCTCTCCTCTCTGTATATCTGCCTTTCCAATAAAAATAAATAAATAAATAAATAAATAAATAAATAAACGTTTTTTAAAAAATCTTTTTTTTTTACTTGAAAGTAGAATTACAGAGAGAGACACACAGAGATCATCTGCCAGCTCACTCCCCAGGTGGCCACAACAGCTGGAGCTGAGCAGATCTGAAGCCAGGAGCCAGGTGCTCTTCCAGGTCTCCCGCACAGGTGCAGGGTCCCAAGGCTTTGGGCCGTCCTCGACTGCTTTCCCAGACCAGAAGCAGGGAGCTGGATGGGAAGTGGAGAAGCTAAGACTAGAACTGGGGCCCATATGGGATGCAGGCAGAGGATTAACCTATTAAGTCATGGCATGAGAGCCTCCCAGAAGCTTACTTTAAATGTAGAAGGGTCTAATATGGAACGTAATAAAAATAAAGAAATGGAAAGATACAAACCTTGGTAACACTAAAAGCCAGACAAAATAGCATAGAAAATAAGAAATGCTACCCAGAGGTAAAGACATATTATGTAACAGTAAAAATGGCCAATTCCTAAGTAAGGGACAACATCCCCAAGTGTGCACGTCCCAAAGACACACCTTCAAAATGCAGGTAGCAAAAACTGAGCAAACTGAAGCCAGACACTGACAACTCTCAAATTCTCCTTGGAGACTTCAACGTTCTTCCTCTTGCTCATGATCAGAACAAACAGAACAGACCGCTGGTGCGGCTTTCCAAGACTTGAACAGCTTCATCAAAGCGCTTCGACCAGCCTGCCATCAGCTGGAGTCTGTCCAACCCCAGCAGGAGCCCACTCCTTCCAGGGTACAGGACCCATGCACTCAGACCGCATTCTGGGCCTTGAAGCCATGCCAAGTGCCTTGACCATGAAGGACACATCCTCAACCATCTGGCTACCAAACAGAAAGTTCTACATCACCCGTGAGTCACAGACGAAGTCACAAGGGGAGTTAGCGGGTGCTACAATTAGCTGCAAAAGTTTCTGAGGTGCAGCAAACGCTGTGCTCGGAAGAAAGCCGACCGCATTAAAATGCTGTCTTTTATTTCAAGGAAATCTTCCTAGTTAACAGTCTCAACCTTTACCTTGAGAAACTAGAAAACTAAAGAAAAAAAAAAGGAAAATAATATAACGCAAAGAAATTAAAAACAATAACAATAAAGTCAAATGCTGTTTTTCTTTTAGAAAAGATTATTAAAATTAATAAACCTCTAGCCAATGGAGAAACAGAAATGATCAGTATCAGGATGAAATCTGTGACATAATTAGAGACTAAATGCTATAAGTAGCAAAAGGAAGAGAAGGGATATTACAAATAACTTTTACTCATGAATTTGACAGCTTACATGAAACAATTTCGTATAAGGCATAAGCACGCCGACCTCCTTCAAGAACCGCACAACGAAAAAGAGATGCAACCAAGTTACCTTATGATGTGTTTGATTTGAACCAGAATGCTGTTTTCCAGGGTAACGTTCAAAGCACTGGTCAGGTACTGGTTGAACTCCTCAAAGAACATCTCATTCCCTTCTTCGTACTTCCCGTAATTCTTGGAGTACTCCTTCTGAATGCAGTGGTTGGTCAAATGGCACGTCTTGTCCTGGAAGTTGTCCATGTGATAGGGTTCCGACGCCGTCCGCAGCACACCCTCCCTATAGAGGTAGATGTTGTACTGATGGTCCACCAAGACCCAGCTTCTGCAATTCAGTAAAACAGGGCGAGTCAATAGACTCCAATCTCAGAGTACATGACAGTATTTCAAAAAGTTACTGAGGCCAACAGAACCCATACCTATGAGGGAATCCTCAAGAAGTTCATGGACAAGTGGGTACAACTTAAATTCCCCTTTCGACAAACTTCCGGAAGCACCCTTGTATATATCTTTATATAGCCCATGCTCACATCATCACTTTTAGGGGGAAGTGGGGAAATGAGCGGGAACGGAGAGAGGAGGTGAGTTCTAACATTATACAGACCAAAATGGTGTGTTATCACTATAACGATAGCATTGTAAACACACCACTGCACCCTATGTGACAAGGGTCACATTGGCCCATTGTGAAGAGCCTCGACGGGCGATGGCTTTGGGTTAGCCCATAAAAGTCCACTTGTCCGGGGTGTTCCTTGAGGAAGGTCAGAGAAAGCTGGCTCAGGGCTGACCTGCCAAACGGCTGAGCAAGAGGCAGCCGCGGCAGAGGCCCACGGTGCTTGGAGAGCGGTGACAGTCAGGCAGAGGGTGAGCTGAGGGACGCTGGAAAGCACCCCATATCTTTTTCCAACCTACACCTTTTTGCTTGAAATTTATGGTCTGCCATAACCGAGGCATGCTCAGGAAATCCCTGACACGCGGGACCCAGGTGATGCGGCAGGGCCACGGGGGGCTTGTAATGCAGGCTCTTCTCTTTGGAAAGCAGAACATGAGGTAGGGAAGCTCTGCTGCGTTCGGTTGCACCACCCAACACTTGCTAAGTATTTAACATGGTACCCCATTTCCTCACTTTGCGCTTCTCAGTCCTTCCCGCACAGCACAGCCTGCTGAGGGCCTGGATGCGTTACCGAATGTCGAACTTGCGATGGCCCGGCTCCAGCAGCAGAGGGCGCTCGAGGTATTTCTGGATCACGTGCACTTGGCCCTGGGCGTCTATGAAGTCCAGAAGCTCCGTGGCCTCCGACGAAATGAGGATGCCTTCGCCTAAGAGACCAGAAGAGGAACAGGAAAAAGTACAGGTGGTGTCAGGAGGAAAAGCTTGATCTGTCGACAAAGCCATGGAGGAAGCACTGACGGTGAACATGAACATGGACACGCACACACGTGTGCAGCCAAAACTCAGGTGCTTTGGCTGGCTCATGTATTCATTCTCATTTTTCCCCTCCAATTTTTCCATATTCTTTCCTCTCCGGCAAGAACATCCAGTGTCATGCAAGAGTCTCTGTCTAGGATTGCCAATACTATTTGGACAGGCGTTAACGGTGAAGGTCCAGTTTTATAGGTACTTAAAGGGTCTACAAGCTGTCAGCCCATGTCACTTTTATTGCTCACTAGCTGCCAAGGGAAGAATGTTCACTGCCTCTGACCGAAAAACTCACCGCTGACATATTGGAAAGATCAGGACGTTTAAGGTATAAAGTAGACCGTCTGAGTCTGGTACAATGGCTCATCCTCCATCAGCAAGGACCAGCATCCCATACGGGTGCCAGTTCATGCCCCGGCTGCTCCACTTCCCATATTGCTCCCTGTTAGTGGCCTGGGAGGGCAGTGGACGACGGTACAAAACCCCGGGACCCTGCAAACATGTGGGAGACCCTGAAGAAGCTCCTGGATTTAAATCGGCTCAGCTCCAGCCATTGTGGCCATTTGGATAATGATCCGCAGATGGAAGATCTTTCTGTCTCTCCTTCTCTCTGTAAATCTGCCTTTCCAACAAAAACAAATATTTTTTAAAAAGGTAAAACAGATCATTTGGCTAACTTCAACATAATTCCTTAGAAATTTGCCCGTGGTGTATCAAGACTTCATTGCTTTGTATGGCTGCATAGTATTTCATTGTATGACAAGATTTTGAAAGGAGATTCATTAAAGAATGAACATTTAAGTTGTTTCCAATATGTAGCTCTTATTAATGACCCTGTTATAAAAATAGTTTTTATAAGCTTTTGTGTGGAAATGTTATTTTGATTTCTTGGGACTATATGTAGGAGTGGAAAAGACAGACTTTGCAGTAATTGTGTTGAGCTTTCTGAGGAAGCATTTCCCAAAATGGCCGCACAATTTGGCATCCTCACCAGCAACCCCGGCTCTTTACATCCTGGTAAGCACCTGTCACTGTCTGCCTTCTTGGGCACAGCCGTCTTCATGGGCAGGAGGTGGTACTGCTCTGTATTTTGGGTTTGCATCTCCCTAGTGACTGATCATGCTGCACTTTGCATGCACTCACTGGCTATAGGGACATGTTCTTTGGAAAAATGTCTACTCAGGGGCTTGCATGACAGCGTAGTGGTTAAAGTCCTTGCTTTGCATGTGCCGGGATCCCATATGAACGCCGGTTCTAATCCCGGCAGCCCTGCTTCCAATCCAGCTCCCTGCTTCTGGCCCGGGAAAGCAGTCGAGGATGGCCCAAAGCCTTGGGACCCTGCACCTGTGTGGGAGACCTAGAAGAGCTCCTGACTTCTAGCTTTGGATCAGCTCAGCTCCAGCCATTGTGGCTGCTTGGGGAGTGAACCATCAGACAGAAGATCTTCCTCTCTGTCTCTCCTCCTCTATATATCCGCCTTTCCAATAAAAAAAAAATTGTCTACTCAGATTCTTGCCTATTCCCCGATGGAATCATTTGTCTTTTTAAAATATGGATATTTATTTATTTATTTTATTGGAAGGGATGGGAAGTGGAGCAACCAAGACATGAATCTATGCCTATATAAGATTCTGGCACTTGCAAGCTGAAAATTTAGCTATTGAGCCATCACACTGGGCCCTTCTACATTACTTCCTTTTTACATATGGGCAAAAAAATCCTGGTTCAATCACAATGAATTCATTTTGCATTCTTTTTTCATTTATGTTGTTAACTGTTCTTATGACTTAATGTGGGTCCATGAGAGCAAGAGATCAAATCCATCTTGTTCTTACAACTCCAAACATCCATCCACTCATGCACTCAGGATAAATGCTGAACCTCTGCCGGCCGCAAGGTGCTGAGCACAGACGTGGCACGTTTGGCATGGCTGCCTGCTTTCTCAGGGTCTTTGCCTGCTGTGCCGTTGGTAGGCTCTGAGCAATGGCCAAGGATGGGTAGCAACATTCCTGTGCAAAGTGAGGGTGGCTGAGGTCAGAGATGGGTGGCAGATGTGATGAACAGGGCCTTGCTACTGAGTAGAGTTTGAAAAACGACCCAACTCACCCAAGCATGTAGTAGAGACTAAGTAACTATTTTGTTTAACGTGAATAAAAAGTTTTTATTTACTCTACTGGATTCATTTCAGTTTCCCCCAACAAAACAAACAACCACCATGGACTGCAACCCTTAAAGTAAAAACGCAGTGTCTGCCAGGCTGCAAAAGCCAGGCACCTCCACTTCATCCTTGACCACTCTTTGCTTTACAGTCCTGACCTAATGCATCCGCTGTAGTCTTGCTAGCTAGCCCTACCTTTCAAAAGACATGTTCTTAACTGGACTTTTACTTGTCATTGCCATGGCTGTCACCCTACATAAAAGCCACCATCTCTCCAATTTGATGTAACGACACTGCCTCCTCTTGGCTGGCTAGCCTCCTCCCAGACAGAGCAATGCTTTGAAAACAGATATGATTATGTTGCTCCCTGCCCAAATCCAGCCAGCTGGCTTCCTAAAACAATTAGGATCAATTCCGGGATCCCGGTGGTAGCCTGTACCATTAGACAATTTGGCTGGCATGTTTTGGTTTCATCTCCTTCACTGCACTGTGTGGATGCCGAGACTGCCCAGGGATCAGCAAAGACTCAGGATTGGTCTCTGTACCTGGAATGCACATACACAGGGGATTATCTGTTTATCTCAATTCAGATGTTGCCTCACCAGAAAAAGCTTTTCTCCTCTACAACAGGCCCTAGCTGCGTTCTTTCTCTCCCTTCACTCTGCCTTTCTAGCCTTTCCTGGCACTGCATCACTCATTTCTCTGTCTCATGAGCTCAGGACTTTGTGCCATGCGAACATTTGCCTTGTTCATCCTGTAGACACTCAATAAATGAGTGTAGAGCAGGAGCAGGAAGAGGTGAGGCTATAACATTATTTTAGGCATCAAACACGCCTGAATTGATGTAGTGATCATGCCTGTTTTGTAGTGAGCGCATAACCAGCCCTCCTTGGTGTCGACCGTGATTCTCTCCTTAAAAAATGTTCCGTTGTGAGCATACATAAACCAGTATCTAAAAAAATATATATATCACATGTTGCCATTGAGCAAAGCACTTTGGGAACCTCCAGGGGACAGAAGGGCTGTGACAGAAACTTACCCTTGGCACCAGCTGATGACTTTGCAATCCAAACATTGCCCTCCCCGTCCTCTTTCTTTTGGTTGTAAGAAGTCAGGAAGAATTCCCTCTCATCTGTTCTGGAGCTATTGACTGGCAGCTGGATTCCATTCTGCGCTGGGGCCACGGGCGTCTTGAGTGTCGTTGGGTAAATGACATAGGACTCAGGGAACCATGTGCAGGACTCGGCCAGTTCTGGGCTCGTCTTGATCAGCCTGGCAGGTGACAGAGGGTCAGTTCCCTTCTCGGTGCACTCCCCCCCTGTTGCCCGATTTAGAAAGGACACTACTTTGCCACTGAGCTTCACAAGGAGACAAGGCATGGCCTGGTCTCCTCCTTACCCTTCTAATTTGCCCTTGACCTTGCTGAACAGACATCCCAATGCACTACAGAGCAGCACACAGCTGGCAGGTGCAATGTTAAAGGGATGTTCTGGTTCATTCAAAGGGCTTGACACTCAGAACTTCAGCTTTTTTGCTAATGCATTTCCAAGGAAACTCAACTTGATGTAATCCTGAGCTAACATCTTTTCAGCAAATACGCCAAGGATGAACCAGATTCACACAAGAACATAAAGTGGGAAATGAAGGGAAATATTGGAACCATGAACAAATGCACTATCGTAGCTCAAATCTGGGGAGCAAACGTGCTTCGAAAACAGTGCTCTAAAGACATCTTTAATTTTTTGTTCTTCGCCTTCAGCTCAGTCTGGCTTAACAGACAGATGAAAGAAGGAATCTTTTCATGGGACACCAGTTGTCATAAACAAATAGATCTCCTGCTCCCAAAATAACATGACAGCACGGGGGCTCAAGTCAGACCCAAGCAAGGGACTCGATACCCGGAAGGGCTTACTGCAGACTTCCTCGCTGTCCCGAGCCCTGCCCAGGAGCAGCAGGCCCTGGCATTCCATCTCACTAATTAGGAACTGGGTCACACAGGCATAAATATCTCAGGATCACACAAGTGGTGAATACTGGCCAGGATGCAATCCTCAAATTCCCAACCCCCACCTCCCCTTCCTTCCCCAAAATCAGAGCTACTCAAAGACACGGGTGGGGCTTCTCTAGGCAGCATGCCCTCTTGGGTCTAGATCAGAAACATTCATGTCAAGACTCAGCTCTGGAGCCCAGACAGGGGAGCGTGTACTTAGCCCAGAGGTGAAGACACCTGCCTTCCATCTCAGAGCACTGACCCCCGCTCTGCCTCCGGACCCCAACTTCCTCCCTGTGCAGGCGCTGGGTGGCAGGAGCTGAGGACTCAAGCATCTGGATTCCTGCCACCCCATGAGAGACCTGGGATACGTTGCCAGCTCCCAGCTTTGGCCTGGTCCAGCGCTACTCACGCGGGAAGTGAACCAGCAGATAGAAATCCTGTCTCTCTTCCTGTCTTTCCTCTATTCCTCTCCCTCTCAAAAAAATACAATATGGAAAAAAGGGTCACACACACAAATCCTAGTCTGTGAGCAATAGACATAATGAAAACATTTAAACTAAAACTATTACACATTAAAATTGTTTCGAAAATAAAGGCAGTAGAATTTGAAAGTTATCTGAACTCAAAGGAACAAGAATGTATCTCTAACATGATGAATGTTCACATCTGTATGTCACTGTCCCTTAGGCTGACCACTGGCCACATGTGGCTGCTGAGCCCAGGAAGCAGGAGCCCAGTTTTGAATTGTACTGAATCCATGCTAAGTTACAGTGCTAGCTGTGCAACCCAAAACAGGAGACTAAAGTGAAATGTAATTCTGTGCTTTCCTAAGTCAAAAGCAATAAGACCGGGGGGGAGCGGGGGGCAGGCTTTGGTGTATTAGTTAAAACACTATTGAGCCTCCTGCACTCCATACTGGGAGTGCATGGGTTTGAGTCTTAGCTCCTCTCCAATTCTAGCCTCTTGCTAAAACACACCTTGGGGGTACAACAGCTGGTGGCTCTAACAGCTGATTCTTTGTCACCCAGGTTGGAGCCTCAGACTGAGTTCCCAGCCCTGGACTGGACCCGGCCCAACCCTGCTAGTGGCAGACACTTGGGGGCGCTCTCGTTCTCTGCCCCACAACCCATCTACCCCTCTGTCTTTAAAGTCACCAAAATAAATTTGAAGACATTTTTCAGAAGTCTGAATAAATTTTAAAATTTAAAATAGGGCCCGGCACGATAGCGCAGTGGTTGAAGTGCCTTGCATGCACCGGAATCTCATATGGTTGCCAGGTCTAATCCCAGTGACCCCGCTTCTCATTCAGCTCCCTGCCTGTGGACGGGGAAAGCAGCGGAGGACAGCCCAAGGCCTTGGGACTCTGTATCTATGCAGGAGACCCGGAGGAGCTCCTGGCTCCTGGCTTCGGTCGGCTCAGCTCCAGCCATTGTGGCCGCTTGGGGCCGGACGGAAGATCTTCCTCTCTGTCTCTCCACCTCTCTGTCTGTATATCTGACTTTGTAATAAAAATAAATAAATCTTAAAAAAGAGAGAGAGAGAGAGATTCTTAGCTCCTAGCCGTGCACAATCTCACTTTGATTTAGGGCTCTACCCACAACAAAACACTCTGAAAGCCTTTCTTAGATAAGCTATAAGCTACATTTTAATAATAATAATAATAATAAATTTAAAACAAAGGCCAACTACTATTGTGGAACTGGGATATACAGAAGTTCAGACAATGACCAGGACAGTAAAGCTAAAAACAAACAAAAACTGAGAAATTAAGTCACAAATTCACAGGGAATAGCAACTGCATGTGCTGTGACAGAGTGAAATGAACATGTAATTTATCATGCTAAGGAGATATTTTCAGTAGACACATAATCACCTTAATAAGAATTCTCTCAATGGTGAAAAACAGGATCAAGGAACTAGGCTAGAGGCGGGGGTTCAGTGGAAATGCCACTGAAGCCCGGATTTCCTTATCATGTTCTGGGGTTCAGGTATGGGCTCTGCTGCACATTCCAGCTTCCTGCTAATGTGCATCCTGGGATGCAGCAGGTGAGGGCTCAAGCAGCTGAACACCTGCCACCCAGAAGGGAGATGTGAACCGAGGATGGTTCCCGCCCGGTCCAGCCCTGGCTGGTATAGGCACCTTGGGAGCAGTAGCAGCTGAACACTTGCCACCCAGATGGGAGATGTGAACCCAGGATGGCTTCCGCCCGGTCTAGCCCTGGCTGGTATGGGCACCTGGGGAGCCAGTGTGCATCCTGGGAGGCAGCAGGGGACGGCTCGAGTATTTAGGCTCCTGCCACTCAAGTGACAGACCCAGACCGAGCTCCCAGCTCCCAGCCGTGGTCCTGGTTGGTGTGGGCAGCTGATAGAAGATCTCTCTTGCTCTTTCAAATTAAGTAAGATTTTTTTTTTAACTGAAAAAAGAAATTGACTAAAATTATAATTATCCATGGAAAGGTTTTTTTTAACAGGATCTGAGCTTATAACTTTGGTCAACTATAAAATGGCTTGGATTCTTATACACATACAAAAAAAAAACATTTTGGGGGGGAAATATGGTGACAAAACTTAACAATATATTTACAAAACATAAAGCATCTTCAGTTAAGCCTAGCTGTCATAGAATATAAAATACTTTCAACCAACAACATCAAAGTTTGACTCAAGGTTAAATATCTGGGGCCAGTATGATGGCTCTCTTTCCTAATCCTACACCCCCAAGTGCTGGCATTCCATATGGGTGCTGGTTCGTGTCCTGGTTGCTCCAATTTTCATCCTGTTCTCTCCTTATGCCCTGGGAAAAGCAATGGAGGATGGCCCAAAGCCTTGGGACCTTGCAACTGTGTGGGAGACCCAGAGGAGACTCCTGGCTCCTGGCTTTGGTTTGGCTCAGCTCTGGCCATTGCGACCATTTAGGGAGTGGACCAGCAGATGGGAGATCGTTGTCTCTCCATTTTTCCATAAATATGCCTCTCCAATAAAAATTAAAAATTACATATTTTTTCAGATTAAGATAAGTTATGTGACATCAGCCTAATTGATGTTTTGGGCATCCCTGGTCTTGGAACTTCCACACACATGAAAAAAATAATGGCAAATAGCAGCCCGCCAGATTTCAAATTCTTGGTATAAATATTTTTGAACCTTTTACATCTGTCAAAGAATTCTACCTGTATGTTGAAAACCCGCCTTAAAAAAATTAAAATGTGTTTATTTTCATTGGAAAGGGAGATTTACAGAGAGAAGGAGAGACAGAAATATCCTCCATCCTCTGATTTACTCCCCCCCAAGTGGCCACAATAGCCAGAGCTGAGCTGATCCAAAGTAGGAATCCAGAGCCTCCTCTGGGTCCTCCAGGTGGGAGCAAGGTCCCAAAGCTTTGGGCCACTGTTGACTGCTTTCCCAGGTCCTGAACAGGGAGCTGGATGGGAAGTGGAGCAGCCGAGACACAAACTGGTGCCCCATGGGATCCCAGCATATTCAAGCCAAAGATTTAGCCTCTGAGCCATTGTGCCAGGCCCCGGCCCCTATTTTCTGTCTTGACAAGTAGCTAAATACGAGTAAGTATAGATTTGCTGGGATTTTCAATGGAGTTTCCTTCCTTCCTTCACTTTACTCTGTGATACATATTGGAAACATTGTCTGGGTGCACTGGTGGAAGCCTCTGTGTTCAGTTTCCTGAAGCTGACTGCTCAAGCGGCTACAGTCACGGAGATGGTAAACTGTGTGGCACTCACAGATGTTACAATGATGCGTCAGTTGGGACTGTTGAAAGAGACAGGAGAGGACAAATAGAATGATCCAGAAATCTTTGCCAATTGCCGATTGAGAAGATGAGACATTTATACAGAAATTTACTGTTAAGTCTCAGACTTTTGTGAATAAAAAACCTGCTTGGCAAACCAGTACTTTGACTCAGTAAATATTTCATTCAATAATCAAAGATAAACACCGCAAGTGTGATTTGCATGAACTTCCCACTGTATCTGCATTGCATGTTAACCAACTAAAAGCTCCAAGCAAGGCAGGGAAACAGGTGTTTCACTACAGTCAAGATGCTCCTGTCCCATACCTGAGTACTGGGATTTAATTCCTAGCTGAGCTTCCTGCTGAGGCACAACCTAGGAGGAGCAGAAATAACTCAGGAGCCTGCTACCCACGTGGGAGACCTGGATTGAGTTCCAGGATCCTAGTTTCAGCTCTGGCCTTCCTCCAGCTCTTCTGGTATTTCGGGAGTAAATCAACAGATGGTGTATTTCTCTGTTTCTTTCAAACACTTATTTAAAAGTCAGACTTACACAGAGAGAGCTTTTATCCACTGTTCACTCCCCGCTGACCTCAGGAGCCAAGGCTGAGCCAGGCTGAAGCCAGGGCCTCATCCAGGTCTCTCTCACCAGTGGCAGGGGTCCAAGCACTTGGACCATCCTCCACTGCTTTTCCAGGCACATTAACAGGGATCTGGATTGGAACTGGAATAGCTGGGACATGAGCTACATGGGAAGCCGGCATGGCATGCAGTGGCTTTGCGCACTATGCCACAACTCCAGCCCCCTTTCAAATAAATTAAAAGTTAAAAAAAAAAAAAAAGCTCCAAGGGAAAGTTAGACAGATGTGAGAATTTATATTTGTTCACAATAGAAATCAAATTATAAATAATCATTTTATATATCTATTACAGGGCTCGTTGTGCAGATGATTTTATTTATAAAACACTATAAAAACTAATCGCAAAAACTAAAAAACAAATTGAACACGGTGACACCTTATAAATAAATAAATCTGAAAAATGGGACAGCTGAATTCAGAGTGGCACCATCGGGGTCACATGTACATCCCAGAATCTAATTGAGACGCCAGCTGTGGGTCTCTCTACCGCATAGATGCCCAACACACCCACGTCAGCACAACATTCCTCTCCACAACAGCCCATCCTCTGCTCCCCGCTATCGGGGAGTAAAAGTCCACCTTTGCCTTTAGAGAGAAAAATTGTAAGGAAAAAAAATTGAATATATTTCTCAATGAATAACCTCCAGGAAATGCCCTGTGCCGCGTCCTTCTTGCTTCTGGTGACACAGTTTTCTGTCTTGAAACCGTGTGAATAGATGCTAAGATGACTGTGGGCCTTTCTCCTTAGGATCATGGAGAACCACACTCCAGTTCCAGGGCTACTGAGTTTGAACACAAAGCTGGAAACAGTCCATGAACGCCCAACCTAGTTATTAGTTAGACTATAAAAAGAAACCCAAGTGGAGGGTCCAGCACAATGGCTCAACTGGCTAATCCTCTATCTCCAAGTGCCAGGATCCTATATTGTCACTGGTTCACATCCCAGTTGCTCCACTTCCCATCCAGCTCCCTACTTGTTTCCTTGCCTGGGAAAGCAGTAGAAGATGGCCCAAAGCCTTGGTATCCTGAACCCCCATGGGATACACAGAGGAGGCTCCTGGCTCCAGGTTTCAAATCAGCTCAGCTCTGGCTGTTACGGTCATTTAGGAAGTGAACGAGCCATGGAAGATAGTTCTGTCTCTCCTCTCTGCAAATCTGCCTTTCCAATAAAAATAGATAAATCTTAAAAAAAAAAAAAAAAGAGAAAGGAAAGGAAAGGAAACATGAGCAGAATAAAAAAAAAAAAAAAAAAAGCATTGTGCCTGGTGTCTTCTCCGTTACCTGATCTGGCCAGCTACACACACATTCCCTAATATTGTAAAAGGATCATCTGGGGCCAATCCCAGTTCACCAACACATTAAGCCCAGTCCCCATTAAGATGGCAACATAATAGCCAGGACGGCCACCATAATGGAAGAAGGGGAACACTTGCAAGGCAAAGCTTTTTTGTGCATGAACTCAATTACCATTCACAACAACCCTGAGGTCTTTCCCATTTTTAACAATTGTTATGTGCTTATTTGAGAAGCAGAGGAAATGGGGAGAGGCAGGACAGGCAGGCGCATGGACAGATAGTCGCATACACACACACATCTCTTATCGACTAATTCACTCTCCAAATGTCTGCAGCATCTAGGGCTGGGCCAGCTGAAGCCAGGAGCCTGAAACCCCATCTGGGTCTCTGTGGGTGGCAGGGGGCCATGTGCTTGAGCCACCTGCTGCCTTCCAGGGTGTACGTAACCAGGAAGCCGCAATTATGAGCATAGACAGAACTTGAACCCGGGCACTCCCATAGAGGGTGCAGGCATCTTGACTAGTGTCTGAAGCACCAGGTGAAATACCCCACCCCCAAGGTTGAGTCACTCTTACCAACCTCATTGAATGGAGAAGAAAACCAAGGCAGAGGGTCAAACACTGATTTCCCGATCAGCCTGCTGGGTTAGATACCACTATACTGCTGCATCACATTTACTTGTCACAAGGAGGGAGGGACAGATGCTTAGAGAGGTGGGGTTTGCCATGAGAAGAGGAAGAGCCAGGGTTCAGTCCACACTGATGACCCTAGATTAGTTGCTGGGCCATACCACCTCCTTAAGGGCCATGTCCCCTTATGATAGATATTCTTGTGACACCTGCCATCCCCTAAGCACCCAGAGATGAGTAAGTGCTGGGTTATTTCCTGTTACACTTGCCTAGACATCCTTTCTAAAAATGCCTTCACAGCAGCATCCTCTGGCTCTTCCCAGGGCCAGTGACTGATGGGCTCTGGTCCCTCAGCTTTAACATGCCACCACCCTGCGGTGACACTGGCTTAGGCGTCCTATGGGATGGGACTTTCCCTAGTACCTGTTCTTGGCCCGACTCCTGCCCCACTGCGTCCTCCTTGCTTTCTAGTGCGATTCTCTGGAAGAGACTGTCCCATAAGAAATCACCCACTCAGATCCCCACCCCACCCTGAGTCAGGCACCGCCTCCAGGGAGTCCCCCCTAAGAGGCCTCCGCCCTCAACAGCAACATTTGTGACTGCCAGTCACTGCAGCTCAGGGAAAGCTCCAGCCAGCGGAGGATCTGACCCTTCGATTCCACATGTCTGCGTCCATGCACGCTTCAAGATGAATGCTAAAGACAGCAATGTGAATAAGTGACACGGCGAGGCTCCAACAACACTTACTTCACCAAGGACGCTTTGCGGCACAGCTTGTCGGCCCCCCGGTAGTAATTGACCAGCTGTGCCAGCCCAGGCTCGTAACCTAGGAAGGAAAGAAGAGGCTCAGAGGGCTGAGGACCACATCAGCACCAACATGCAGCAGAGACAGAGAGAGTGGCCATGTCATGCCCAGCTTTTCTTCCCTTTGCCAGACTGCTGGTTAGAAATGGAATCAATTTTCCCCCTTGTGCTACCATGTTTCCACCAGCTGTCAGCTACGATTCCTCCTTCCCTTCACAGTGAACATGACAATCTCAGCATTGTGGGGCTACCCAGGAACACTGCTGCTGCTCCCTTTGCTTCTCCCTGTTAAAGTGAAGATCATCAGGGCTGTTTTCTATCTCACCCATCCATGTTCCTCACCATGCCTCTCTCCCGGCTTAACATGCCCAGGTTTTCAAGCCCCCGTGTGGTCAGGCTACTTAACAGGGAGCCATACATGGCACGCCCCTTAGCATGCCATCCAGGAAGGCAGCCGAGCCTCTGGAAGATGAGAGGTCATGGAGAGGCCACGCCCATAAAATCAGAAGCTACTGGAACTTTCCTCTTGGCCTCGCCCCCACAGGAATATCAATTTTGGTAGCTCTTATTACAGTTCCTGCTCTCTAGGCAATTAAAGCAGGAAGGGCATGAGTTGATGTTAATCTGTAATTTAAAAACTTTTCAATGCTGCCAAAAGTCATTGCCATTTCCAGCAACATCCAAGCAGGAAAAAAACCAGAGACTCTGAAGTGCAGATGCCAGCAGTAAGAGGAACTCATCCGAGAATGGCACACAGTCCAGTCTCTGGCACCAGAAGCCTGCATGGGCTGCCTGGGGTGGGCACACCTGCTTCCCACCTAACTACCTGCTTTACCCCCAAGCTCCTGAGTGTACCTCTATCTGAGTGTTGACTTGGCTCTGTAGCTCTCCTCGAGTCACATGATGCCTCTAAGCAGGTGGTAAATATCTCTATCAGCGATGACATGCAGCCATTTCGGTTGTGGGCTGTTGTCTTTTGTCCCACTGAAACCAAGTGCCTGCTGCCTCTGGGGCACCTGCTCAGGCTCAGGACCCTCCAGTTTTTCACTTGTCATCCCCACACTCCGGTGCCACAGCAATGCCAACCTTCCCTGCCTGAGCTCAAGGAAGCTCTTTCGATTTGCTTGTAGCCATTCGATGTTGGTGTTGGCATTCCACCCCAGCTTGGCCAGAGAGGACAGTCAGGAGGAGAAGCAGACCGCCCAAGGAGAAGAGAAAACCACCCCCTCTCCATTACGGGCATTTTCTCCACTCTTTCCTGTAGGAAAGGTGTTTTTGTTTGTTTGTTTGTTTTTATTTTTTGCCTTCCAGAAGAAACCGTTTACCGTTTACCAAAAGTGCATCTCCGGGCACAGCTCTGGTATGCTGGGGAGCGTCAGTCACCCTCTCCATGCAGTCACCACACTATAGGATAAACTGGAGCTAACAGAGGTGATGCCAAAGAAGAAAGTGCTATGAGTAACCAGCACCCATCTAGTCCAACTTGGTCCAACCAGCTCAGCCATGGTCAACGCACTGCAAACGCCCCCTGCGGACCTGCGCCCCTCCAGCCTGGCCACACCTGTGTCAGAACCCTGCCTGGACTCCTGCACATAACAGCCCTGCTCTCCAAGACACATCGGATTCCTGCTCTGCCTCAGGTCTCCCCTCTTACTGTGTGGAATGCAATCAGGGCCCCTCCCCAGGTGAAACTCAGCCAGGAATGCGGCGGCTCAGGGTTGAGGCCGACCCCACGCAGGTGCAAGAGATGGGCTCCAAGCCATCCGCACAACTTACGGGTGACGTCATCGAGAAGGAGCCGCCGGTCTCCCCTTCCTCCAGCAGGCTGAGTGCGCACGGTGGTGCCAAGCCCGCTCCCAGACTGCAAACCACGGCAACTCCCATCCGGAAAGCCGGTCACATACCCGGGGACACAGGGCAAACTCTGGCTCACGTGAAACCGTTATTCAGAGCCCAATTGAGCAAGCACGCTCAATGGAGATGGGAAGAACGTGCCCTCAATCAGACGCCCGAGGCTGGGTACCTGCTGGGGCTCCTAACTTGGGAATCCAGGTCTTCTCCCAAATCCCCTGGCCCGTCCGAGCTTTGGGGGGTGGGGGTGGGAGGGGCAGAAGGCGGCACGGCTCCCCACACCCGCAGGGCGGAATTGCGGGAGCGGGACAACCGCAGAAGGGTCCGGGATGCCTGCCGGCAGAACTGCGCCCCGTGCAATCCCCCGACTTGGGGGACCTGGACTCTTCCGCCCCCAGGGGCTGCAGGGTCAGGTTACTGTCCCCGCGTGGCCGCAAGCCGACTCCGGCTCCAAAGTCGACTTGAAGAGAAAAGGCATTGAAAAATGACGGGTTTCAGTCTGTCCCAGAAAGGATGGCCGGGAAGATCCCATGGCCTTAAAAACAAAAGCGCCCGCCGCAGCCGGCGTGGGCGGAGTGGCCGGGCGGCCCGCGGCGCGGGGAGGCGGGGAAGGGCGCGCGGCTCACCTAGTCTTCCGAAGGGCAGCCGGTTCCTCTCCCCCAGCATCAGGTTAAAGCGGGGGTTGTCTCGCCGCAGTCGCTTCCAATGGCCAGTGGCGAGCAGCAGCCGGGAAACCTCGGCGTAGACGCTGCTGTTCTCATCGCGCACCACGAAGGTGTACATGGTGGAGGCCGCGCCCGAGCCGGGCCCCGGGGCAGCCGAGGCAGCGGTGCAGCGACGAGCCGGCCCAGGGAAATAGCTGCTCGGCGGGGACCCCGAGGGCGCCGGCGCCCGCGCTCCGGCCGCGCCTCCCGGCCCGGGCACCGCCCCCGTCCCGCCTCCGGCCCGTGATGCCGCGCGCTCCCCTCCCTGGCTGCGCCGGCCCGGGTCGCCGGGGGCTGCCGGGGAGCGGCGGGCGCGGCTTCAGCCGCAGTGCTTGGAACGCCTGGTGGAAAGGCCGGGCCCACGGCCTGGGGGCGGTGCAGGCGGAAGTGCCGTTTTTCGGGGTGCGCACTCTAGGGGCGCTTCCCTAGGCGTTTGCCAAGGACTTTTTTTTTTTTTTTTGGCTAGAAACATGGATCTTTAAGGCCCTGGATTGTGTCACGGAAAGATGCAGTGCTCTCTCCCCTCACCATGTGCCCTTGGCGTCGTTTTCTCTTTCTTAGAGAAATAGTATCCTGGGGGTCCTCCCCATCCTCGTGCCCCCTGAGCTCGCAGCATCCACAGAGCATCTTGCACAAGCTGCCTGCTGGGCCCTTCCATGCCCACGTGGGGTGAGCACTCCACTCGTTTTGCACACGCACCTGCACCTGTAGGCGTGCGTCAGCAGTGGGGAAGCTGCTGAGGGAAGAATCAGGGCTGGGCTCCCCGCACCCGTTTGCCAGCAGCTCTCGAAGTTAAGAGCTGGTCGGCGGTCAGCTAGGAGTTGGTCGGCAGCGCTAGGTTTTCTCCCAGGCTCCCAGGGCGTTGAGTTCGCCGGTGGGCGTGTTCCCAGGTCCCATTTCAGGGGATCTCTGCACGGTGCAGCTCCTTTGGCGCATAGCTAACAGCTCTGACTGGCTTGCTTCCTTTCCAACCACTCCACTAGAGATTGGGTTGGCCTCCAAGATAAGCCGCCGGCCCTCACGTGCTTGTTCCAGGGCCACCTGTTTGGGGAACTCAGGCCAAGGTATTCCCATCTGTGGTACCTCTCCACAGTGGCACACACGCTCACTGCCCCTCCCTCCCACGCTGCTTCTAGTCTTGCACCTCATTTAGTCTCCCTTTGCTGCCTCACAGCCATGGATCCGGATCCCGTTTGAAACATCGGTGACCTCTGAACTTGCAAATTTAGAGGGTTCATTTCTCCTTTGTCTCGTCTTGCAGTGAGCACCATTTTTGTCCTTTTACAGCAATTCTTATCCTTTCTTATTTGGTAGCAGAATTTGGGGAACCCACGTTTGTGACTCTGATGAGATTAATGCCCTCCATTATGGGCCCAGAAAAATGAATAGCTAGGCCCGGTCTGGTAGCCTAGCGGTTAAACTCCTCGCCTTGCACGTGCTGGCATCCCATATGGGCACTGGTTCGTATCCTTGCATTCCACTTCCCATCCAGCTCCCTGCTTGTGGCCTGGAAAAGCAGTCAAGGACGGCCCAAGGCCTTGCGACCCTGCACTGGCTTGTAGGAGACCCAGAAAAAGCTCCTGGCTCCTGGCTTTGAATTGGCTCAGCTCTGGCCATTTCCCCCACTTAGGGGGTAAACCAATGGATGGAGGATCTTTGTCTCTCCTCTCTGTAAATCTGACTTTCCAATAAAAATGAACAAATCTGAAAGAAAGAAAAGAAAGAAAGAAAGAAAGAAAAAGAAAGAAAGAAAGAAAGAAAGAAAGAAAGAAAGAAAGAAAGAAAGAAAGAAAGAAAGAAAGAAAATGAGTATCCACGACGGATTCGGCAGGACAACTCCATCCCATTTGGCGTAGTGAATAGTAAAGTATAAGAAAATGATCTAAGTCAGATGAATCCAATTATTTATGGAACTATTTTTCTACCAGAGCTACAAGAGAAATCCTCTCTCTCTCTAATGCAGTTGCTTGGATGGAAGGTGGTATGGGCCAACTTGCTGCTGTGTTAACTTACAGAGGGAGGACCTGTCTGAGAATTTGATTTCCCTCCTTCTGTTGCATTAGGCCTGGCTATTTGTTTTTTTTTTTTAATATTTATTTTTATTGAAAAATCAGATATACAGAGAGAAGCAGAGACAGAGAAGAAGATCTTCTGTCCATTGATTCGACCCCCAAGCAGCTGCAACAGCCAGAGCTGAGCCAATCCAAAGCCAGGAGCCAGGAACCACAAGCCTCTTCCTGGTATGCCACACAGGTGCAGGGTCCCAAGGCTTTGGGCCGTCCTTAACTGCCTTCAGGCCACAAGCAGGGAGCTTGTGGGAAACACAACTGCTGGGATTAGAACCAGCGACCATATGGGATCCCAGGTGCATGCAAGGTGAAGACTTCAGCCACCAGCTCTCTGTGCTGAGCCAGGATTTTTCTTTTTTCTTTAATTATTTGTTTGGAAAGCTGAGCAGCAGAGAGAGAGAGTGAGATCTTTCATCTACAGTTCATTCCTCTATGTGGCCACAACAGCCAGGGCAGGACCAGGCTGAAGCCAGCAACGTGAATCTGCACTTGGGGCTCTCATGTGGGTGACAGAAGCCCAAGCACCGTCTTCTGCTTGCCTCCCAGACACGTTAGCAGGCAGCTGGATCAGAAGCAGGGCAGCTGGGACTCACACCAGCACTCCCATTTGGGAGGTTGGCATCATAGGCAATATCTTTATGCTTCGTGCCACGTGGCTATTTGAACATATTCTTGTCAACATACACGAGTGAGGCATGCCACTTCCCAGCAAGCACTTTCCAATGTGGAAATGCCTTTTCCTTCTCTGAGAGGCAGGCGCTACTAATAGGAATAGTAGAACAAAAGGATGTAAAGAATTGAGAAAAACCAGCACTGTGTTTAATCATAAAGCGACCCTCAACAAATTTTCAAGCGATTAAATAATTCTGAGCATTTTTTCTAACAACAGTGGAATTAGGCGTTGGAAAATTAAGTCATGCATTTATAAATAACTCATGAGTCAGTGAAGCAGTCAAAATAGTATGAAGAAATGTATCTTAAATTAATAATAATGAAGCTATGACACATCAAAACCAGTAGAATACAGCTAAAGTTGTGCTTAAATGGAATTTTACAATCTAAAAATACATTTAAAAAGGAGACTGAAAACTAGTTATCCAAGATCTCATCTCATGGGACTAGAAAAAAAATCAAACCCAAGATAAGTAGAATAAAAAATTAACAAAAGGAGAAACCAAGAAGATGGAAATGTATTACAAAGAAATGAACAAAATCCAAAGAAGGGTTTAGAGAATGACCAGTTAACTTGTTAAACATTCAGGCGCAATTCAGGAACCAACAGGGGCACAGGTAGTCAATGTTAACATGGCAAGACAGATGTCAACGAAGACAAATACGATACAATGAATAATTCTTACCAATTCATTTGACCATTGGACAAAATAGACAAATGGCTTAAAGATAGCATTTATACACACACAAAAAAAATAGAAATACAAAATCTGAATAATCCTCTCTCTCTTTTCTTGTCTCTCTCTTTTTTAAAAGGTTTACTTATTACAAATTTGCTGAGGAGAGACAAAGAAAGATCTTCCATCTGCTGATTGACTCTCCAAATTGCCACAATAGCTGGATGGAGCTGAGCTGGCTCCATCACAGTAGTAGGAGTTGCCAGGAGCCTCCTCTGGATCTACTATGTTGGTGCAGGGTCCCAAGGCTTTGTGCCATCCTTTGCTGCTTTCCCAGACCATAACTAGGGAGCTGGATGGGAAGGGGAGCAGCTGGGACTTGAACTGGCGCCCATATGGCACCCGCATGCTAAAGCCCATATGGGAGGTGGAGGATTAGCCAACTGAGCCAGCGTACTGGTCCAAATCCTATCTCTATTGAAGAGATTGATTCTGGTCGCAGATGGCATGTGTGCAGAAAATGTTAGTGAATCAAGGACTAAAGACGGACTACCTGCTACTCCCTCACCCAATAAACTGATACACAAAATCAGAAATAAAGAAAGTTTCATTGATAATAGCAACAAATCCCCAGTAAGGCAACATTTGAAAAACATTAGTGTCACAAAGTCAGCAGGCCAGCAGGTCAAATGCAAAATATCCACTGGGTTTTTAAATATCAGCAACAACAAAAACCCAGAAAATTTCAAAAACATAAAATTTGTATTAGAACTAAGAGATGCCAAGTACTTAGGACAGTAATAAAAGCTGAACAAGACTTCTAAAACAAACCCTAAAAAAATGCAATTCTTTTTTTTTAGGATTTATTTTATTTTATTTTTACTGCAAAGTCAGATTATACTGAGAGGAGGAGAGACAGAGATAAAGATCTTCTATCCGATATTCACTGCTCAAGTGACCACAATGGTCAGTCTGCACTGATCCAAAGCCAGAATCCAGGAACTTCCTCCAGGTCTCCCACGTGGGTGCAGGATCCCAACGCGTTGGGCTGTCCTCGACTGCTCTCCCAGATCACAAGCAGGGAGCTGGATGGGAAGTGGGGCTGCCGGGATTAGAACCGGCACCCATATAAAATCCTGGCGCATTCAAAGCGAGGACTTTAGCTGCTAGGTCACTGTGCTGCGTCTGCAATTCATTTTTTTAAGTGTATTTATTTAATTATTTGAAAGGCAGAGTGCTAAAGAGGGAGAGACATATTTCTTCCACCCTCTGGTTCTCTTCCCAAATGTCCTCCAGCTGCCAGGTTAGGCCAGGCCAAAAGCAGGTGCCAGGAATGCCATCTGGGTCTCCCCTATGGGTGGCAGCAACCCAAGTACTTGCCTCCCAAATGCACTAGTAGAAAGCTGAATTGGAGGAACAGAGTTGCGAGGTGGGTGTCTCAAGCAGCAGCCTCACCCTCTATGCAACAATGTTGGCCCCAAGAGAAGTTTTCAAAGCACAAAATAAATGGAAAGATGTGTCACACTCATGGCTGAAAGACTCACAGTTGCTAACCTCTCAGTTCTTGCCAAATTGATCCAAACTTTCAATGCAATCTGCAGTCAAATCTTTATGAAGCTACCCATGGGAACTGAACTGGCAATTCCAGTATTTATCCAGGAATTCATAGGATCAAGAGCGACGAAGACCGGAGACGTTCGTGAGGCTGGCAGAGCTCAGATTCATTTACTTCAGAAGGGAATTCTATGAGGATTGGGACTCCTGACTCTTGAGCATGCCATGCAAAATAAAAGGACGACTCTGCTTGTGTCCTGAGAGAACAGTGAAGGACAGCCCAACGCGTTGGGACCCTGCACCCACATGGGAGACCCAGAGGAGGAGACTCCTGGCTCCTGGCTTTGGTTTGCCTCAGTTTTGTTGTGGCCATTTGAGGAGTGAACCAGCAGATGGAAGATCTTTCTGTCTGTCTCTCCTTTTCTTTGTAGATCTGATCTGTTTTTTTTTTTTTTCAAATAAAAATAAATCTTAAAAAAAAACCCTTATTTTCACTCTAGTTTAAGCCCCATTTCTTTCCCAGGAAGCAGTAACTAGCCTATTGAGTCACAAATTCTTGTGAAAATTGACCACAATGAAAATACCAGTGGACAGAACAAGAAAAAAAAAAAAAAGCAATTAAACTGCTCAGTGATTCCTTACGTGGCCTTCCTGCATCCCAGTGCCTTCAATTCGTCTCAGTTCCCTACAATAACACTTTTCTGCAGAGCCACGGCTGAAGTTCTCTGCATTTGTTTCTTGCTCTTGCACAGAAGCTGGGCCTTCTCCCACAGCAGAAACAGGAGCCCTCCCTGGCTGCATGCATAAATCATGATGTTTGCTTGTTAGCAACACTAGGCGTGACGTCAGCCCCAGAGTCAGCTAACGGTGGCTGGGGGATGCTTCCACAGTGAGGTGCAGCTGAGCTGTGGCTTGCCCCCTGTGAACGCGAGAGTGATTGCAGTGATCCGAGCTTTAGCAGGAAGCAGGCAAAGTGTCTTTCCATCAAGGTAAGTAAAAAAGGCCTTATTTCCCCCTCCCTCCCCTTTCTTTTGGTTCTCTGCAGGTGGCTACACTCTCACCATTGTCCATCAAAGATGCATCATAGGATTTTGTGAGCTTTGAGTAAGATGGTGTTGGCTGATCCCTCAGTGTTTTCCAAAGCAGGAATAATCCCACTCCCTTTTTCTTCTCTGTTAAATCCTTTGTTATCTGAAGTATTAACCACACATGGTGAGGTGCTAAAATGCCTGTTTACCAGGGTTCATGCTGAAAATACTGTATAACTTATCCACTTGAAATGAGAATGCAGTATCCACTAAAGTAAAAACCCCACTCCCTCTTTCTGGGTTGTGAAGGAGGTAGGGAGGCGTGAATGGGTTCTGCCTGTCTACCCTTCATTGGCATTATGTGTTTGCCAACTGTAGCCGTGCAGAAAGGCAGGTCTGTGGGGACAACACAAGGTGCATGGGATGACAGAACGGCCAACAGAAACAAAATGGCTTAAGGGAGAGAAAACATGAGTTAGAGGACAAATGTTGGCTTGACCCTTGGGGTTTGAGCAGTGTCCCCAGGATTTGGTTTCACTCTCTCCCTTGGTGGCACTGTTTGCAGTGCTGGCTGTATCCACCATGGAGGTGGGAAGGAGGGTTAGGGGAAGTGGCCCCCAGCCCCGAGCGCATAGTAGAGCTTTCAGCAGGTTTGGGGTGTCAGCCCTAACTGGAGAGTCTAGCATCATCTTTCCTCCGTGAGTCCACCCGAGGAGTCCAGGACAGGGTCTTCACTTTCCCCAGAGGTGGAGCCCGAGACAGGTGGAGGTGCATGTAGGAGAAGCCTAGTGGGGAGGGAAGGAGCCAAACTCCAGCCAAGTCTTCCCTACTGCAAGCTACAAGATATGGCCACAAGTTATATCCTAGATGGTCTTTCCCTATGGGTTGGGGTAGAAAGAGTGGTAGCGGTGCTGACCTTCTCTATTCTATATCCAACCTGGCAGAGAGAATTGCTCCTTGGAAAGTAGCTGGCATTGTCTCTCTCTTTGGCCTGCTGCCATGTGGTGCCTTCCACCTGGTGAAGTTGTATCAAGCAGGCCCTCGCCTTCTAGAAGGCTGAGCCAAACCATTTCTGTTCATTATAAATTACCCAGCCTGAGACGCTTTGAGAGCAGATTAAGACTGGAAATGGGTCCCAGGAGCTAGGTGGTGCTGTAACAAATACTTGAAGATGTGGAAGCTTTTGGGGGTTGGGTACCGATCACAGAGGCTTAGCAGAGTGCAGCAGTGAACGCTGGGAAAGCCTAGGTTGCCCAGAATGAAGCACTGAGGGCAATTCCTGAGAGGCTCGGAAGAAGAGGAGAGCTGTAGAGAAAAGTCTGGAACTTTTAAAGGTTACTTAAGAGGTCGTGACCTGCATGTTTGTAGAACTACAAGCAGGAAGGCCATTCTGATGAGGTCTTGGGGTAGGAATGAGTAATAAAATACTGGAAACTGGAGAACGGGCCATCGTTGCTCTAAAGAGGCTAAGAATCTGGCTGAATTGTGCCCCCACCTGAGAGCTTGGCAAAAAGCAGAATCTAAGAGTAGTGAACTAAGATATCTTGCATAAGAATTTTTTTTTTCTGCAGAAGCATTTTCTAAGCAAAAGGTGTAGCATGACTAAAGCCTATATAGGAAAACACCAAGAACAAAGAATTTAAAGAAGGAATTTACAGTTTATGTTCGCTTCGGCAGCACATATACTAAAATGGGAATGATACAGTTTAAATAGCAGCATCATGCAAAGCCTTGGTCAGCTCACAGTCTGGCCGTCTAAAAAACTTGTTTTCTTGGGAAAGAATACCAAGGTGACCCTTTTGAAAGGGTTTAGGAGGAATAAAAGGAGGAAGGGGTTGGGGGATGACTCCTCTTCAAGATAGAGAGACAGGGACCCCGTGTGATGGCCTCCTAGTGGTGAAAGTCCCCACCTTGAATGTACCAGGATCCCATATGAGTGCTGGTTCTAATCCCAGCAGCCACACTTCCCATTCAGCTCCCTGCTTGTGGCCTGGAAAAGCAGTTGAAGACAGTCCAAAACCTTGGGACTCTGTACCCATGTGGGAGACCCAAAAGAGGCTCCTGGCTTCAGATAGGCTCAGCTCTGGCCATTGTTGCCACTTGGGGAGTGAACCATCGGACGAAAGATCTTCCTCCCTGTCTCTCCTCCTTTCTGTATATCTGACTTTCCAACAAAAATAAAAATAAATCTTAAAAAAAAACCCAAATTGCCATATATTGTTGATATTGGAAAAATTCTTATTTCTATGAAATAGAGGTTTTTTTTTTCATCCAACCAGGTTATATCTCTCAATTTATTCAGCTTTTCATTTCCTCTATAAGATTTAAGTCTAACTAAATCTGTACCTTTCATAGTAAATTTATTTCATGCTAAATTTCTTAAGTTTTTTTAATGACGTCTTCTTTTAAATTCTCATTTTTAATTTTTGCAAATGGGGAAAATATACACAAGGATATATGGAGACCATTTTAGTAAAGTACCTTGGATAATCTTGCTCATTTTCCCTATTTCAATTGATTCTTTCATTTTGGGGCCACTTGTATTGAGTAGAACTTGAAAAGCAACATTTTATTGTGGTTCTAAGTGGTATTTCTACCTCGGAATAGATTTGGATGAAGCTGGCACTGCATTTCATTCTTTGTTACGAAGCTTTCTCTTGATGAGTAATCTTCATCCTTTTTACCTCTGAAAGGATTGTGAATGAGATCGCACTCCCCTCTTGCAGTCCTGCCTTCACCGTTTTACCATTTCTTAAACTGTCACCATTTCCTAGTCTGTCCATTTGTCATTGTTTGCCTTCCCCCACACCTGTCTCATTGCATCTTTGTTCTGCTTTCTCATTTTATTCCTTGAAAAATAGGATTTACTTGTAGGGCAGAGTGACAGAGAAAGGGAGGGAGAGATTCCATTTACCTGTTCACTCCCTAGATGGCCACAACACTGGTGTCTGGGCCAGGTCAAATCCAGGAGCCAGGAGCTGTATTCCGGTCTCTTACTCAGGTGGCAGAAACCCATGTACTTGGGCCATCTCCGCCACCTGCCAAGGTGAATTACAAGGAACTGGACTGGCAGGTGAGAACCTGGAACTCAAACCAGTGCTCTGTCTTGGGATACCAGCTTAACCCACTATACCACAATGCCAGTGCCACCTTCTTCATGTTTCTGCTCAGCCACAACCTATTCCATACTTGCAGCATCCTGAAAATCAACCTCTACGTATTCCTTGAGCATCTTGTAGATTTCTCTCCCTTTGTAGAATTAGAATCAGACGAGCAACACATGAGGAAGAAGTAGTCTCACTTCGGTGAACATGGACAATGATCACGTTGTGACCTCTGTTCACAGACCACGACAGATGGATTCTTTCGTCTTTGATGACATCAGCTCCATGATACAGAACGAGGCTACTGAGAGAATCATCTCACCAATGAGTGTTCGGCTCTGCCACCTGCTCATCTCCATGGAGAAGGCAGATGTGGAGGAGGAGGCATTTGGCTCTTTGGAGAAAACGGCAGAGGACTTGGCTGAAGCTACTGAGGCATTGGTAGAGAAGGCCAGGAGGTACGCTGTGAAAGAACTCAGCCCTTTACTCCTACAGTGCTTTAAAACACCTTTGTTAAAAAAAGTCACATGTGAAAAAGCAGCACACTTATTTAATATATTATTATTTCTGATTTTGAGTATCCAAGTATTTCAGAGCCAATTGAATTTTCCACTAAGAAGCATATCTGTGTCTCATCAAAAGACTTTTAGATTCATCCGTATTGCATTTCACAGGCAATTTTTCTATATAGATATAAGAATATTCAGAATAGTCTAAACATAACTTAATTTTTTTAAATTGGAAAGTCAGATATACAGAGAGGAGAAGAGACAGAGAGGAAGATCTTCATCCCGTTGATTTACTCCCCAAGTGGCTGCAACGGCTGGAGCTGAGCCGATCTGAAGCCAGGAGCCTGGAGCCTCATCTGGGTCTCCCACATAGATGCAGGGTCCCAAGGCTTTGGGCCGTCTTCCACTGATTTCCCAGGCCATAAGCAGGGAGCTGGATGGGAAGTAGAGCTGTCAGGATATGAACTGGTGCTCATATGGGATCCTGGAGCATGCAAGGTGGGGACTTTCACCACTAGGAGGCCCTAAGCATAATTTTAATTTGGTCATTCAGTGCACTGAGCATGAGTCTTCTATTTTTTGAACATAAAAACTGTATCAGATGCAGAGAGAGAAAGGTCTTTCTTCCCCGAATTCAGCCAGGGCCAGTCCAGCCCACAGGCAGGAGCTAGGCGCTCTTATGGCAGTATGCTATGCGGGTGGCAGGACCCAAGTGCTTCAGCCATAACATGCTGCCTCTCCGGGCACACATTCTCAAGAAGCTTGATTGGAAGAAGAGGCTGGACCCACTGGTGCTCCAGTGTGTGATAGAAGCATCCAAGTGGCAGCTTAACTTGCTGAGCCACAGTGCCTGTCCCAATATTCCCCCTCTTTTACCCAACATTATTGACCAACCATTAAGTTGCCAGGTACCGTTCTGGGTTCTGAAATAGAGCAATCAATAAGAAAGACATTTGAAGTCCCTGTTCTCAGAGGCAGTGGAGACAAACCAAAACACAAGGTTATACTAGCAGAAAAAGTCCAAATACATAAATAGAAAGTGGGGACAGTAAAGTCATTTCACTGAAGAAATACATTTAAATTACAAAATATGGAAAATTAACCCAATCTTATAAATAACCTTTTTTTTCAGTAAGGATGCAAATTTAAATGGTAATATCCCAGTATTTGGACCCAACATATTAGCAAAGATTAAAGAATGATAACTCAATGTTGGGAGAAATAGATCTCTCATATACTAATGATGGAAATGAGAATTGGTATTTTATTTATTTCTTTTTAAAAATGTTTATTTATTTGAAGGCACAGTTACAGAGAGATGTGTGTGTGAGAAGAAGAGAGAGAGAGAGAGATAGAAACCTTCTATCCACTAGTTCACTCTCCCAAATGGCTGCCATGCCCAGTGCTGGGTCAGGCTTAACTCAGCTTCCTGTGTCTCCCACCTGGATTGCAGGGAGCCAAATACTTGGTCCAACTGCCACTACTTTCCCAGACACATTGGCAGGGAGCTGCATCAGCAGTGGAGTAACCAGGCCTTGAACTGGAACACTAGCATATGGAATCTAGCATCATGGGCTGTACCTTAACCCACCCCTGCAGCACAAGGTCAGCCCCAGGACTGGCATTTTAGAGGCTAATTCGGTACTAAAGATCCAAGACTTCAGAAATTATATGTTTATTGCACTCATTGATTCCAATCCTATTTGCCTGAATGTCTGAAATTATTGACTCCAGAAGTGTTTTAGACTTCTTTTTAAGTTTGGAGCATTTGCATGTGTGTGAGATGCCTTGGGGATGGGACCCAAGTGTAAATATGAACTTCATGTATGTTGCACATATATAATGTTCATATAGACTGAAGGTTATTCTATTTGGGATTTTCAATAATAATTTTGTATATGAAACAAAGTTTTTTTGATATGGAGTTTTCAACCGGTGACATGTGTCTGTGTCAGTGCTCAGAAAGTTTTAGAATCTGTAGCACTTCAGGTATTGGATCTTTGGATCAAGGGTGTTCAACCTGATGCTCATCCTAAGGGGATATTCCAAAATATGCACCCAAAATATGCATATCAGCATGTTTGTTGTGACGTTATTTAGAATTGTGAAAAAATAGAAGCAGGGTAAAATGTCTGAGTTTAATAATCCTAGTTGCAACATAAAATACAGTGTAGATGCTAAAGATGTTGCCGAAGAGCATTTGTTGGTTCGATATTCACAGTATCACTTAACATGGGAAAGCACGCTACCCAAAACTTACTTCGATCAAGGCAGCATGAGCGGGGTTGGAGAGTAAGACAATATGTAATTGAGAAAATAAGAGATGAGATGGACATAGATGGGCAGCCAGGGGAAGCCCCCTTCTCTGAGGCAGGAGGTTGACTTAGAAGGCTCGCTGCCTCAATCTTATATTGAACCACTTGGGAACTTGAATCACAGGAGTTGAAGTGGCACAAACTTTGATAGCTACGTCCCCTGTAGATGTTAACTGTAAGCCAGTGTTTGTGATCAGGAAGCAGCAGTGTGACCCAAGTACCGAGTACAGAGGTCAGCGTGTGACTGTCTCAGGCATTGCTCGAAGCACACAGTCCTGTGGCCTTGAGCCATTCGTCAGCCGCAGACCCTGACCCTCACCCCTTCACCTTGATCTCGCACCTTTGCCCACTTGCGGATCCTTGTTCTGGGTCTCCAGCTCCAGCAGTGGGAGAATTCAAGATTCCAGATGCAGTCTGCCTGCTCTCTCATGTCAAGTCACACTGTTATTCTTTACGAACTGCCTGCTGCAAAACTTAAAGCTAATGTGGAGCCAGAGTTGACACTAACTAGGCACACACCGTCTTAACAAGTCATCTGCAAACTTCCTCTCTTTTCTTTTATCTCAGTATGTTTCTGTCAGATTTTATTCAAGATCACATAGTAGCTATATAACTAGAAGTGTAGAACTCTATTTTAAAATATGAAAGAAATTTTAATTTAAAAATGAGATTAAGTGAGATTGGTCACCTTCAGAACCAACAGGGCGGGGTGAAAGTGATGGGCAAGGAAGAGGGACACTTTTTTGAGTTTTTGTGCAATTGGGAAACCTATGAATATTTTTGTAGATACAAATCCACTTAAAACTTAAAGAATGGAAGATAAAACCCTAAATTGGAGAAAAAATGGTATTGAAGTAAGCAAACAGGAGTGGCAAAATTTTTTCCTGCCATGTGTATATTTATAATGTCATTCATGGGCCGTACAGAATGACCATCATTAAGATCAACCTGTTAGGCCAGACCAAATGATTTCATGAACCTTATGTGTGGCCCGTGGTCTGGGTAAGACCATAATCTCATGGTGGAAAATAAAAAGAACCCAAGTGCCTAATTTTTGAGCAAGGCACTTCAATGTAATCCATCAATCTAAAGACAAAGCAAACTGCAAACAAAGTGGGTTTTTTAGTTTTGTTTGTTTTTTTTTTTTTTCCAAATTAGGATGGGCTATCAGCTTTGGATTGTTAACACACTCATGAACAAACAAGTGAACATGTTGAGGCTAAAGGGAGTCAGGTTTCTCACTCACGGAAAAGGGAGATCACAAATGGAAATGAAGAGTCCAGGAAGAACCCTCGGTGCTGGATGGGGTTAGGCTGCAAGGAGCAGCCATGTCCCCCAAATACAGAAAAAGTGGAAAAAGTTGTCTCACCCACTTTGCCCTGTTCCTCAACCCTCCCTGCCTTAATCAGTGGTCCACCCGGGCATGCATCCTTCTCCACTGCGCAAACATCATCAAAAATAAAACAAAATAGAAACACTGGAGACAATTGGATATGAACTCACATATATGCCCAACCACATGTCTGTTTACCATGTTTGTATTTCCATGCTCCTCCCACTACAAAGACCTAGAGGTAATGGTACCCCAGGAGCAGTGAGCACACCTGTCACCCAGATCTTGGTTTCTAAACACTATCTGCTTTAAAAAGAGCCCAAGTCTGTAGAAATGACCTGTCCTGGGACTGGGGTAAGGAAAACATGGAACCTGGATTTTCTTGAGTCAAGGAAGGAAGTGATTGAAAAACAAACCAAAAGACAAACAAATAAACAAACCCTTAAGGCCAGCACTGTGACATAGGGAGGAAAGCTGCCAGCTGAGTCCTGGCATCCCGCATGTGTGCAGGTCCAAGATCAGGCATCTCCATCTCTGGTGCAGCTCCCTACTAACCTGCTTAGTAAAGCAGCCAAGGAATCCCACGTCCCTGGACCCCTCTTTCCATGTGGGAGACCTAGAGGAAGCTCAAGGGTCCTGGCTTCGGATTGGCCCAGCTCCTAACACTGTGACCATTTGGGAAGTAAACCATCAGATGACGGATTCTCTCTGTTTCTCTGCCTACCCCCAATTCATAAATCTTTACAAAAATAATAATAATAACAACCCAACAGGGACAAATAAAAAAGATATAGGATACAGTTTGAAAGGGGAAAATTTGGGGGGAAATATGGTCCAATATGGGATCATATGAGGATAACAACAAAAAAATAATGGTTTATAAACCATTGAAGAAGATAAAAATGGAAGAGTCCCTAACATAATAAATGAACAGTGGAGAAGAGAACATTCTTTCTTGTTGTGGAAGGATCGTTGATGATGTCAGGAGGAGCTGTGAAATTAGTTACCATTTGGGCACTCTTCACTGGTCCACGCAAGGATCCTCAGTGGAAGCTTACAGCAGTAGACGGAAGCTTAATTTAGAGGCAGTTAGTATCTCAAGGAGAACTAGGACCTTCAGAAAGGAGAAACCTGGCAGGTCACTGCCCCCGCATGGTCAAAGGTGGCATTGCCCATTACTGGAACCAAACGCCTTCCTTGCCTGACAATGTGGCACTTTGAAGACACAGCGTCATTCTGGAGAACCACTTCCCACATTGTGCAACCAGAATTTATTAATAACACATCAGACCGACCCACACAGAAGAAGGGCTTTCTGTAAATCACTGGCTTGAAGGAGCCATAAAATATCAAGGTCAAGAAAGCCAGAGAAAGCTGCTTGACTTGTGGCAGATCAGAGGGATCTAAGCTCATTCCTATCGCTGATGGACCAAATTGTTTTTTTTTTTTTACATTTGTTTATTTTTATTGAAAAGGCAGATTTACAGAGAGAAGGAGAGAGAGAGAATGATCTTCCTTACACTGTTTTCCTCCAAAGTGTCAGCAACAACCAGAACTACGCCAACCCGAAGCCAGGAGTCAGGAGTTTCTTCTGAGTCTCCCACTTGGCTGCAGGCTCCCAAGGCTTTGGAACATGTTCCATTGCTTTTCCAGGCCATAAGCATGGAGCTGTGTGGAAAATGAAGCAGCCGGGGCATGAACCAGCACATTTATGGGATCCCAGCACCTGGAGGTGGAAGATTAGCCAATTGAACCACATCGCCAGGCCCACACACTAACTTTTGAGGGAAGTTCCATATTACTTTTGTGTGTGTTAGCATAAGTGCTTTTGCTGCATGATCTGTCCTTGGCAAGGTCAGTTACGTATACAGAGAGTGATCTGTGCTCATGACCGTGGGAAGTGGTCCAGCTCGTCCATTGGAGCAATACTATTTATAATTCATATCTGCACTCAGATTTGACTGCACCGACTTTCACAACAGTTCCTTCAGCAGTTCCCTAGGGAGGCCAAGTGGAGGCAAGCAGCCCGGAGCTTGTGGAGGTGGCAGCTCCTTCAGGCCTTCCTCTGCCTGGTGAGCCACCCAAGGACAAATCAACAGGCCCCGGCCAGCATTGGCGGTGGGAGAGGGCTGGTAGGAATGACCTTGCAGAAAGAAGACAGTACAACACGTACTTCCTTTTGCTTAAAAACCCACCTTTAAATTACTTCTTAACCTTTTGGCTAAGACCAAGTATAAAATCCCGCCTATGGGGACCAGTGTGGTGGTATATCAGCTTAGGCCTCTGCATGCAGTGCCAACATCCCACATGGACGCAGGTTCAAGTCCCAGCTGCTCCATTTCTGATCCAGCTCCTTGTTAATGTGTCTGGGAAAGCAATGGAGATGACCCAAGTGCTTGGGTCCCTGCACCCATGTGAGAAACCCAGAAAGAAGCTCCTGGCTCCTGGCTTTGGACAGTCCAGTCCTGGCCATTGCAGCCTTTTGGGGGAGTGAACCAGCATATGGAAGGCCTCACAGTAACCCTGGGGGAAACTGGTGGTTTCACTTATCTCCCCTCCACCTCCACTTTCTGCCCCCTGGGCATGCTCCTGAGAATTTTCTAGTTATCTTGTTTTTTTTATTTCTAGTATAATTGTGTTATAATCCAATACATACTTTGTATGATTTTTTCCAATTTTTGGTATGATTTTAAAAGATGTATGTGTATATAGATACAGATCTTTTTTTTAAAAAAGATTTATTTATTTGTATTGCCAAGTCATATATACAGAGAGGAGGAGAGACAGAGAGGAATATCATCTGTTCGATGATTCACTCCCCAAGCAGCCACAACAGCTGGAGCTGTGCTGATCTGAAGCCAGGAGCCAGGAGCCTCTTCCTGGTCTCCCACATGGATGCAGGGTCCCAAAGCCTTGAGCCATCTTTAACTGCTTTCCAAGGCCACAAGCAGGGAGCTGGATGGGAAATGGGGCCATCGGGATTAGAATCGGTACCCATATGGGATCCCGGCACATGTAAGATGAAGACTTAATTGCTACAGGCCGATCTTTTCTTTTTTAAACATGTTATTTCTTTGAGAAACAGAGAGCAAGACAGAGTGAGTTCCCATTTGCTGAGTCACTCCCCAAATGTCTACAATGACCAGGATTAGGCAGGTGCTGAAGCGAGCCAGGAGCTGAGAAATCTGTGGAGGTGTCGCACGGAGGTGACAGGAGCCCTCACTGTTGCCTTCCAGGGTCCGTTGTAGCAGGAAGCTGGAGCCAAGAACCAGAGGCAGGCATTGAACCCAGGCACTCTGACATGGGGTATGGGCATCTTAACCACTATGCCAAATGCCCACCCCTCTCGTGACTATATCCTCCAGCTCTGGGTCTCTATTTGGAAATGTCCCATGGACCCTTGAATAGACATGCATTCTAAATTATTGGGTGTAATATTCTGTATGTATCACCGAGGGCATGTTTGTGTGTTGAAATATCCTATCCATGCATCTATTTTTTTTTTCCTAGAGAGTTGAGCAAAACATCTTCCATTGTGATGATGGATCTGTTCTTCCTTTTCCCTTTTGTGACTACTTGCTTTTGTATATTGGGCTTATCTGAAAAAAAAAAAGCTTACAAATCTAGAATAGTTACCTTCCTTGTGGAAGCAATCATCTTTTGTCATTTTGAAATCTACCCTTCAAATCAGATCATTCTTGTCTCTTTGTCTAAATATTACAATATTATAGTTACTCTAGATTTAGTAGTTCATGCACTTGGGAGTTTATACATAAATACCGGATCATGTCCCGACGGCCCTGCTTTCCCTGCTTAGGGCCTGGGAAAGCAGCAGAGGACGGCTCAAAGCCTTGGCACCCTGCACTCACCTAGGAGACTCAGATGACTCTCTCAGTTGCTGTTTCAGATCGGCTCAGCTCCAGCTTTTGCAACCATTTGGGAAGTGAGCCAGCAGGTAAAAGACCTCTCCTTCTGTCATCCCTCTCTCTGTAAAATCTGCCTTTCAAATAAAAATCTTAAAAGACACACACAGAGACAGATATACGCCATCTGCTGGTTCACCGCCCCTCCCCCCCAAAAAGGCCACAAAAGTCAGGGTTGTGCCAAGCTGAAGCCGAGAGTTGGGAACTCCAGCTGGGTCTTTCATGTGAGTGGCAGGGACCCATGTTCCCTTACCCACTGCCACTCAGGATGCGTGGTCAGTAAGCTGGTTTGGAAACAGCGTAGCCAGGACTTGAACCAGGTGCATCAGTAGATATGGGCCTTCCACACCATAGTTTAACCCAGAATACCACCTGGCCTTTGTTTTTCACAACTTTATTAAGGCAAACTAATGATCAACAAACTGTATAAATTTAAAATGCATCCATTGATACATTTTGGCGTATGTATTTACCAATGAAACCATGACCGCTGTTAATGTGATAAACAGAACTGCCACTTCCAGAAGTTTTCAGTGTTGAGGTGAAATAGGAATGAATGGGTTCACAGAGGAAACTTGAAGGTGATAAATATATTCACTCTTGACCTTGAAGGTGGTTTTGTGGGTGAGTACACAACAAGCTTACTAAATTTTATAATTAAAATAGTCCAGTATATTTTAAGAAGCTGTAAACAAAAACACAGAACGATATAAGCATCCATGAGGCAATAGTGTGTAAGTAAATACATGACATAATAGATGAACGCAGAAGAAAGGACAGCATTTCTTTATAGAATTCCAGTTAATCAAAGCAGATGGAATGAAGGCAACTACAAATTATCATTGGGCAGGGCCTGGTGTGGTGACCTAGTGACTAAAGTCCTCACCTTGCACACGCTGGGATCCCACATAGTTGCTGGTTCTAATCCCGGCAGCTCCACTTCCCATCCAGCTCTCTGCTTGTGGCCTGGGAAAGCAGCTGAGGATGGCCCAAAGCTTTGGGATCCTGCACCCGCATGGCAGATCCAAAAGAAGCTCCTGTCTCCTGGGTTCGGATTGGCGCAGCTCCAGCCATTGTGGTCACTTGGAGGGTGAATCATCGGACAGAAGATCTTCCTCTCTGTCTCTCTGTCTCTCCTCCTTTGCAATAAAATAAGGAGGTTGAGACTGAGAGAGATATCTTCCATCTGCTGGGTCACTCAAACAGCTGCAATCACTGGGGTTGTGTGGTTCTGAAGCCAGGAGCTTCTTCAGGGTCTCTCATGTAGGTGCAGGGTCTCAAGGACTTGAGTCATCTTATGCTGCTTTGCTGGGCCATAAGCAGGGAGCTGGATAGGAGGTAGAGCATCTGGGCCATGAACCGGCTCCCATTTAGAATGCTGGCACTGCGATGTGGAGGATTAGCCTGTTGAGCCACTGTGCTGGCCCCAAACACACCGTATCTTTGGAGACTCCCAGCACCCTTAGCACAGCCGGGCATCTCCATGGGAGCGGCTGGTTGCTTGGTTCCTTGCTGCTGTGTATCATCCTCTCTCTAGGACATCAGCTTCTGTGACAGCATGTCGTCTCTCCAGGCTGGCGGCTGACTCTGGGGAACAGTGGCTCAGGGCAGAGGTGGAGCCTGCAGCAGAATCACTCCTGCTTTGCGGGAGGAATGTCACGCAGGTGGCACGGAAGCTCCTACTGCAGCCCGCCTGCCAGCGCCACCGCGAGGAGCTGGCGACTATGGCTCAGCAGATGGTGGTGGCCACTACCAAGGTGAGGCTGCAGTCCGAGCTTCACAGAGAGCTTGTTGCTGGGGACTAGGGGTGGAAGTGGCGTTTTCACAGTAGGTACCTGTCCCAGGCACAGAATCCAGGCCCAAGTCTCTGCTGAGTCCTAGGGCTCAGGATTCATGACCAACTACATGAAGGCTGCCTGTGGAAGCTGCCATGGCTGGGGCGAGGAACTGCAAGGGGGGTCTATGATCTTAAACACCTATGCAGTCCCTTCTGGCTTTACACTGAACCACCTACCTCTAATTTAAAAAGAAAGAAGGAAGAAAGGAGGGGAGAGAGAGGAGAGGAGAGACAGGGAGAGAGAGGAGAGGAGACAAAGGAAGGAAGGCAAGAAGGAAGCAAGGAAGAAAAAGAAAGGAAGGAAGAATGGATGGAAGGAGGGAGGGAGGAAGGAAGCTCTTAGAAACAAGATATTGCTGCAGTGGGGGTGATGTGAGGAAGCTAGAACAAACTCTCAGTTCCTAAGCATTGCCCAGTGCCAGTCTGACAGTCCTCCCTTACTGTGCCACTCCCTTACTGGGCACTTGGTGTTCCCTGTTAACATCACTATGCCTTGGGCCTAGCACAATGGCTTAATTGGCTAGAATCACTGGGATCCCCTATGGGTGCTGGTTCCTGTCCCTGCTGCTCCACATCCCATCCTGCTCCGTGCTTATGGCTTAGGGAAATGGCCCAAAGCTTTGACCCTACATCCACGTGGGAGGCCTGAAAGAAGCTTCTGACTCCTGGGTTTGAATTGGCTCAGCTCCAGCCATTGTGGCCATCTGGGGAGTGAATCAGTGGATGGAAGATCTTTCTCTCTGTCTCTTCTCTCCATAAATCTGATCTGCCTTTCCAATAAAAATAAATAAATCTTTGAAAGGTCTACATGCCTTAAACACTCTCAAGTGTTGTCTATCATTAGCTAGTTAGTGTGGACTGTTTGGTGGTGGTGGCGGAGGGGCATTTGTAATTCAATAGAACCTCAGTGAAACAGCATTAGAAATGAGTAGAGGAGACCATCTTGTCCACCTGCTGGTGGGAGGCTGGGCAAACTTTGTGGAAGACAGGAGATGGGAGGGCAGGGCTAGGCTAAGAAAAGTTTCTCAGAGGCACTTGCTGGAAGGTCCTCCCTCCCGTAGCCACTTTTTCCCTCCTTTTGACTTAGAGTCTACACTCCACTACAACGTTGGGATTTGGGAAGTGCAGAGGGCTTTGTAAAGCCTAAGACAGGGGCCACAATGCTCTCGCCTTTGCTCCAAAGCATGCAATAACCTCCAGGACTTGTCTTCTCTGGATGCCCTGACAGGTGCTGCTCCTCGAAGATGCGGCAACGGCAAGGAGGGCGGCGCTGGAGGCCGGCTGCTGCTTGAGCTGCCTGGACGCGCTGGAGGCCACGGACGACGCGGCCTCGCTGAGCCGCCTTTTCGCGGATCTGGCTATGGCGCTGCTGCGCCTGGGGCACCTGACGGCGCGCCGGGGCGAGGCCGACGGCCTGCTGCGGGGCTGCATCCCCGCACTTGTCGCGGTCGCTCGCGGCCATCTGCGGTACCCACGCGACCCGCAGTTGGCAGCCTCCAGGCGCCGCGTTCTCGCTCAAACCAGGGAGGCCCTGAGCAAGCTCCTGGCGCTGCTGGAGCCCAGCGCCAGCTCGTTCCCAGCGCAGACCCTCTCACGGAGCGGCGCGCTCACCCGGCGCCTGCAACAGGTGCGGGAGCTGCTGCTGGCGACGCCCACACCCGGGTGCCTGAACGGCCTGCTGGACGCGCCTCTGGCGGCGGTGCTCGGACACTGCATGTACCTGGCCGCCGGCTGCGCGCCGCCGGAGCGGCTGCACCTGGTAGTCCGCTGTCGCCAGCTGCTGGAGCTGCGGGGGAGCCTTGGGGCTGCAGAGACCGGCCGCGCGAGCCTGGATTCGGCCGAGGAGCGCGCGGCGCTGTGGGCTGCGGCCGAGGGCCTGTCGCAGGGTATCCGCACAGGGTTACTGAGCCAGATTCTGGACACGTTCACGGACACGCAGAGTCCCCTTCAAAGTCTGATCCAGGCCGCGCGAGTCACTCCCCCAGAAGACTGCCTGCGCAGTGGGGAAACCTCACCCACAAGCCTCCAGCCCTTTCTTGCAGTCTTCCTTGAACAGGCCGGGCACATGCTCCGGGTGGCCCACCTGGTTTTGGTGTGCTGCTCGCGGCCGCAGACTGGCAGAGACTTGGAAATCGCTGCTGCCGGCTTGTGGGCTCTCGTGGTTAGAGTGCAGCAGTTTTTCTCCCAAGACCCCCGGAACTGTGATCTGGACCTGAGCCCCGACGCCTTGCAGGCTTTGCTTCAGGCCTGGGCCGCTGCATCTGATCACCTGTTGTCATGTTTTGATGATGTCCTGGATATTCCTGAGTTCCTGAGCGCGTGCATTTGGGAAATGACTCGGCGCCTGCCCTTCCTTGCGTGGGCTTTGAGCAGTGGCGATCCCACAGAGCTCCGCAGACCTGTGGTGTATCTGCAGGCTCGAGCGGTGCACATGGTGCAAGTGATGAACAGGTATGTGGGCAGAGAAAGAGACCCCATTTTCCGAAATGGCCTGCGAGTCCTGATCCAGCAGCTGGCACAGGCTTCCCGGCGCCTGGGTGCAGCTGCCGAGGACTGCTCAGAGGAGAACAGCCTATGGGACACAGGTGTGGTTTTAGCAGCAGCCAGACAACTCATCTGTTCAGCTCAGAGCATCCTGGAGGGCTTGGATGGAACCAACCACCCAGACATCCTCAGCCCCCTACGGGTTCAAGTCTGCAGGTTTGGAACGACTGAGGACCAGCCCTGTTTGGTGCTCCCTGGCCTCTGGGACGGCAGGGCTCCTGAACTGAAACACCAGCAGGTGCCTGGGTTCAGGGAAAGGGATCCAGGCACTTTCTGCTCCCCCAGAGTCCATCCTGCCTGCCCCTCGATTCCTGGCATGGATCCCCCAGGAGGGAAGGAAGACTCTCGGCTCTCTGCCATTAACAAGCTGGTGCTGGCAGTACAGCGCTGTGGCCCTGAGGGGTCGACCTCAGCTGGCTTCAGCCTGCCTGAGCAGGGTGCAGGTCAAGAGCCCCTAGCTGGGGAGGGACTGCTGGGGTCAGAGCGGATGCCAGGCCTTCAGGAAGTCTCCACTCTGCCACCTTGTTTGTGTAAGCTGCCTAGGGAAGTAGCCCATGGTGCAGCTGCTGGAACGGACAGGCTTCTGGAGGCGAAGCTCCAGCTCCCTGGGAGGACCAGGGAAGCCAGGCAGGATATGGTAGCCACTGCTGGAGACTGGTACCTTCTGTGCAAAAAGAGGTTATAATAAATGATTTATCAGCTGTATATAAATGGGTGCATGGAATCTTTATATGGAGCTGACAGCAGTATTTGCATAGGTGGTGAGTAGTGATATTTTTGGGTAGATTGGATGTGGGTGTTTGTTTGGGAAATTGAGAATAGGGGATAACAGTTTAATGGGGGATATTTGGATTGATGTGGTGGGTGGATGTGTAGAGGAATTGATAGGTGGAAATGTGGAAGGGAAAGATGATTGGGGAAGGTGAGGGTATTATGGGGGGGAGGTGTTTATGGGTTGTATGTGGATGGGGGGGATTAGGAATGAATTGGTAATTGTATGAATGGGGTTTTGAGATTAGTGTGTATTGGGAAGGGGAAGGAGAAAAGAGGGATGGAGGGGTGATAATATGGGGGGGGTTGTGGTTGGTTAGGGGATGATGTTGATTATTTATATGAGGGATGTATTTGAAATGAGGGGGATGAAATAGGGGGGGTTAGTATGGGATGGAAGTGAGGAGAAGGGAGTGGATTGGTTGGATATGGATATAGTGGAGAGAGGGTGAGAATACACAGTGAGCGGAAGAGAAATTGAAGAGAATGAAGGGAATTATTAATGCAGTGAAAGAGGAGGGGTAGATAAGAGAGTGAATTGGAAAGGTTAGTATTAGGAATATGAAGAATGAGTATTATATGAATAGATTTGTATTGGTGATGAGAAGTGTAAATGTAATGATTGGTTAAATGTAGTTAAAAGGTTTATTGGTGTTGAATGGGGGAGGGATGAATTGAGGGTATGGATTGAGTGGATGTTGGTTGGTGGAATGGGAAAATAATGGTTGAAAGATAGGGGGTAGAGTGTGTTATGAAGGGAAGATAATGGTGGGGGAAATGTGGAGTAAAGGGAGAAGTTTATCATAGTGGAGTGCGAGACGCAGACCCTGGATTTGCTTTGGTGGGAGTGGGCAGCCACGGCTCACTCTGCCATGGCCCAGCTGCAAGCCTGGAAGGGCAGTCACTCAGAGGCCTGGAGACTCCTGGCCCAGTGCTTGAAACCAGGGGAGGACCCAGTGCTGGCCCCAGTGCAGGACCTTGCCCAGCCCGGGCTCTACCACAAGGCGGGGACAACAGGAACTGAGGCAGTAAGCAGTGTGAATTCTCAGGATTCCATCCTGGCAGGCACCCCCAGGAGCACAGAGGGAGCCTGCTCTACTGAAATAGCGCCAGCAGACCTGGGCATGGTAGGATACTCAGCATCTTTCCTCTGCCCTGTCTGAACCCTCTTCCTCTTACCCAAAGACCTTGCCAAGCTCCAGAAAAAAAAAACTGTCTTGGTGCACATGTGGGTAATTCACACTGAACAGGCAGCACCCACAACCTGTAGGAACCCAAGCTCTGGGACCAGACTTGTAGCAGAGTACCTGCTGCAGGCGCAGGGTAGGGTCATGCAGCCACACGGGGTCTGCAGGCTTTGGGAATGGAAAGGACCCCATCCCACTCCACCCCCTAGACATATCTGGCTCTGTCACCTGTATGTGAAAAGGCTTCTTTGGGTGGAAAATAAGGTGTCATATGCCAATGTTTGCCGCCCAAGTAGGTACTCTGTGCACATGAACGTAAACACACACACTCAGCTCCAGTGAAACAGGGAAAATAACTCTGTCTAAGGATCCTGCCACTGAGAGTGTGAGTGCTTGGAGAAGTGAGACTGACCACTCAGGGTGACCATCTGCTGTGCTCGCCACTCCTTGGGGCTCCCAAGGGGCAGAAGCTCAGCCTTTATAAAGCGCAGAAAGGCCACCGAACTCTGAGTAGCACCTGCTGTGGGAGGAGGACCTGGACTGGGAGAGTTCAGGCACCTGTAAGTCACCAACCGGAGCCTCCTGACTGCAGTTACGGGCGTCTGTGAGATGCAGCCCTGGGCCTCGTTGCTGCTGAAGAAACTGGAGGTGCTTTCAGCCATGTGTGATCCAGCTGCCTCCGACAGTTGGATATGGGCCTTGAAAAGGACAATTGCTGGGATCCGTTCTGTCAGCTCCAAGGCCGCTGAATCACACTGGCCATTTTCTTCCTCCTTGGTCTTCCGGGGCTGTAGCTGAGGGGTATTATCTGCCAGGTTCTCTTATCTTTCCATCCTGGTGACCTGCATGTACTCAGTCCCCCTCCTGAAGAGATGGCAGCTCACCCCTCACAGCATCCAGGGACAACTCACTATGTCCAAAATGAGGCCAAGAAAACAGTAGGAGACACGGTCAGTTTTCAGAAGGTGAGGGCAATGTGGCTGAAGCAGTCAACTTCAAAACCACAGTAAATCCAGGTTTCTTTTCAATATGCACCAACTTAAGATTTTCAAAACCACTAGTGGGCCCAGCGCAGTAGCCTAGCGGCTAAAGTCCTCCCTTGCACGCACTGGTGTCCCATATGGGCACTGATTCATTCCCTGGAAGACCCACTTCCCATCCAGCTTCCTGCTCATGCCCTGGGAAAGCAGTCAAGGACGGCTCAAAGTTTTTGGGACCCTGTATCTGCATGGGAGACCCAGAAGAGGTTCTGGCTGCCTGACTTCAGATTGGCTCAGTTCTGGCTGTTGCAGTTACTTGGGGAGTGAATCAGCAGACAGAAGATCTTCCTCTGTGTCTCTCCCCTTTTCTGTATATGTGACTTTGCAATAAAATAAACAAATCTTAAAAAAAAAAAACAAACAAAACCAAAACCAAAACACCAGCGGTTGAGGTTTTGGGACTCTGTCTTACTGGTCCTTGACCACGTGGTCTCTGACAGTGCAGGTGCACAGGAAGTAGTTCTGAATGCTTGCTAGGATGCTGAAGACAGCCTAGATGTACAGAACACGGGGTAAATTGAGTGTGGGAGGGATGGAGCTGATGTTCTAGATGCTTCCTTAGAGCAGAGCAGTTCTGGATGCCCAAGGGAGTATAGGGTTTACAATCACAAATGAAAAATGGAAGAACTTCCAGGGAATAAGGACTGGCAGGTGACTTTGGCACAAGAGGGTCTCCCGGTGCTTGGAGCCCAGTGGGTGCACTTTAGGCCCTTCCAGCGACCCACCTGGCTGATTGCTATTTTCAGTATCAGAACAGCTTTTCTGAGTCAAAACTGAGCAGTCAGGGCTGGTACCCACAGGGGATGCTGGCACTTGCAGGGGGAGGATTAGCCAGTTGAGCCATTGCGCCAGGCCCAAATCTGACAATTTCTAATTTGTTTTCTTCCAGCAGCACAATGGCCTACCTGCTGCCTCTCCAGGTCATCCTGCCTGGCCACAGACAGAGCTGGCCCAGTCATTGCAGAAAGATGACAGCGCAGACAATGACAACAGACTCTCGCAGATCACCCAAGAGATGACTGAAATGGTGCTGCGAATGGCCCAGAGTTTGAGGAAGAGATGCCTCCTGGTACTGGACATCAGCAGGCTGCGGTGGGGAACGGACTGGACACCTTGTAGGGGAAATGGGTTCCCACTGCATTCTCTGGAGCTGGATAGCTCCAGGCAGCACCCAGGACCTGTACAGCTTGGGGAAGGGGCCTGGAGGCTGCGTACCTCTGGCTTCTGGGAGCCACTTCCACTTGACAGTTCAGCTGCTCTGATCTACCCCAAAAGCCTCCTTACAGAAGTAAGGAACATTGTCATATCTTGGTTGGCATGTAGCATTGTCGGTTTGGACAACCATGCCAGATCTGGGGAGCGGAAGTTCATGTTGGCTCTGCGGGGTGATTCCTAGGCTGTCCATTTCCAACCTGGCTCTCCTCACCCACGGCCTGTCCAGGGGCACGTGCCTGCTCTTCCCAGACAAGCAGAAAAGGTTTGCTTTGGGCTCCATGTCAACTCATATCCCAGGCTGGATGGAGTGTGTTCACACTGAGAGGTGAAGCGGGAGGTGCGGAGTACGTTTGACGTGCTGCGGGATCTGTGACCAGCTTCCTGGGCGAAGCGTGTCAGGGCATCATCCACCTGCTTCTAACTGTTCCGTGTCTCCGGTGCAGACCAAAGATGAGCTCATTACCTCCGCGAGGAAAGTCGCAACCTGTGCACAAGAATTTGCCAGACTCATCTGCATGATCGCCAAGAACTGCATAGACAGAAGATGCTCCCAGGAACTTGTGTGTAGAGTCGAACAGATCCAGACGATGAGCAACCAGCTCCGTATCATCTCCAGGTAGGAACTGGGTTTGGTGAAAAGTGTTCATCTTTGCAGTGTAGGGGTGTAGGGTGGGATAATTCCATTTTCCCACGCTTCCTTGAATTATTTTATCCTTCTTCAAGAATTTACACTTACTTGGGGAAGAGTAAACAGACTCATACAAGGCCAAGAGGGAGGGGCAGGCCATGCCAGGCAAGAACCTAGTACCAGCTGTCATGCATGAGATCTGGGTCTGGGAGTGGGGCCAAGTGGGGGATCTTGGGAAACTCCCCTAGTGGGTCATAGCTCCTGCCGTGAGAACATGGTCTAGGCCTGGGAGTTGGGCAGGCTGGGCATGGTAGATCCAACTGTTGGCTAATGTGTGGGTTGGTTTTGGAGGAGGTCAGACCGGGCCAAGCAAACCTTAGCTCACCGGCAAGTACAGAAACCAGGCTGGAGGATAGGTCATAACGGGCTAGGCTGTCAGACCTACTGGTTTGCATAAGCCAGGGATGGAAGCAGACTGCTTTGAGTAAGACCAGGTTCCAGCACCCGCCAGTGAGAGTCAGGACTGGGTCAGGCTGGGTCAGGCAAGGCTATAGCATCTAAGGCAAAGGCCAAGACAGGTGAGGGACTATGCCAAGCTGGGTCAGAGCAACCACTGGCATGTGTGTGATCTATGGCTGGGAACAGGCCTGGTTGGGGAGCTAAACGGACACCCTGGCTAGGTTGGGGTTCCCACTGGTGAGTGTGGGGGTCAGAGTGGGAGCTATGTTCTGGTCTGGGTAGGGCTATAGTCTCCCTTGGGATAAATGTGAACTGGGGCTGGGCACACCAAACTGGGCTAGACTCAAGCACCAACTGGTGCTCTGGAGAACCAGGGTAGGTGTAGGATGGACTAGGCTAGGTCTCTGTCCCTACTGAGTCATGTGTGAGCTATGCCTGAATGTGGACCAGGCTTGGCCGGGCTGAAATATCCAACAGTAAAAACCAGAATGGGTTGAAGGCCAATCAGGAAAGGCCACTGTTCTTGCTAGGACAGGAGGTGGACTAAGTAGGGCTGGTGTGTGGACACACCTGTGTATGCTAAATCTGGCACTGGGAGAGGTTCTGATGGAGGAGCTTGGGGAACTCCTCTGCAGGCAAGTGCAAGAATCATAATAGGAGCAGCCCAGACCAGGCCAGGGAATGGTACCCAGTGGCATACATTTGGCACAGGTCAGAAGCAGACCCGACTGAGCCAGTTCACATCACCTGCTGGTGAATCAGCACCAGAATAAAGTATGGGTCGGGCCGGGCTCAGTTGCAACACATACTAGTACATATTATGGTTGGGACTGGGTGCTGGCTGAGCTGGACTAGTCTGTAACCCCCAACAGTGTGAGCTGGAATTGGGGGGTAGGCAGAGCCAGGCCAGGCTACAGCACCCACTGGCAAATGCCGGGGCAAGGAAGACCATGCCAGACTAGACCACAGTACCCAACCAGCGAGACCCAGGGGAGGGACAAAGCCAATAGGGGGGACTACATGGGGCTCCCTGCTGGACCACTACTCCCACTGGACAATGTGATATGGGATGGGGACAGACCAGACCAGGCAGGACTATAACACCTGTTGGACTCATGTGGGCTGGATCAGGGGAAAGTCAGAGTGGGTGTGGGTTGGTTGGCTTTGCCACAGCATCAGCTGGCAGATGCTGGTACTGGGGGCTAATTCTGTCAAGTTAAATTGCAGAACCACTTGGAGAGTGCATGATCTCAGAATGGAAGGGGGCCCAGTAGGGAAACAGTGGGCACCTCCCTCTTGGGTTACCACTGCCAGTGGTGAGCATGAGAGCCAGGACTGGGGCAAACATGGCTAGACAGAATGGCACCCACTGCCATGCATGTAGGCTGGATAGTGGGGCTAGTTGTGTTGAACTAGGCTTGATATGTATGAGAGCTGAATGGGATGTGGGACAGACTGGACCAGTCTGCTGTACATACTGGCAAGCATGGGAACCAGGCAGGGGGGTGAGCCTGGTGGGGGTTATTGTGGGACATTCCAACTAGGCTGCAACTCCCACTGGTTTATGTGAGGGCCAAGTGTGTGGTGGGCAGGATCGGGCTGGACCGCAACACCTGTTGGTTTGTTTAGAAGACAGGGCTGGACACAGAACTAACTCAGCAATTGCAACCACCAGCATATGCATAAGATGATTGGGGCGACAGACAGTGCTAGACCCTGCAAGCACACAAGAATCAGGTCTGGGATCTCCTTAGATGAAGTTTGTTTTGGGGATTCCCCCAGCTGAACTACTGATCTCAGAACCTCAACTGTGAAGAGAAGTGCAGGTTCCATGGTCTGACCATGGAGTGCAAATGCCAGAGCCAAGCCTCCTCAGAGGCTCAGATGGAGCAGTGGACAGCACAATCAGGTGCGCGTGAGGTAGTACACTGGAGCCTGCAGAGAACACCTGGTACCACAACAGAGTACAGAGGGCAGAAAAATCAATCAACTACTCCAGCCATGTGATAGCAGTGAAAATCTGAGCAAATGGAGACTCTAAGGTGGACTATGTCAGCCAGTAGATTGTGAAGAGATTTCATCGTGCTTGGAATGGCGAGACTGGCAGCAATTCATAACTGTTGACTATTGAAAATACTTGAGCAGGACCCCGGAGCATGCCCCACATGGAGGACCCTGGGATGGTTGGGAGGGAGGGTGTGGCCTCTCCCTTTGTCTCTCCCATTCCCCCAGATACAAGAAGGAAAAAAGAGAATGTGGAAACAATGGTCTTACCCACTTTCCTGTAGCCCTTGACCTGTTGTGCCCTAATCAACTATGTAAAGATCATTAGAAAGAAGAAGAAGTCGTCTGATGCTGTTAATACTGGCCTAGCGCAGTAGCCTAGCGGATAAAGTCCTCTCCTTAAACGCGTCAGGATCCCATATGGGTGCTAGTTAATTCCAGCAGCCCTGCTTTCCATCCAGCTCCCTGCCTGTGGCCTGGGAAAAGAGCCGAGGACGGCCCAAAGCCTTGGGACCCAGAGCTCACATGCAAGACCCAGAAGAGGCTCCGGGATCCTGACTTCAGATCTGCACAGCTCTGGCCGTTGCAGCCACTTGGGGAGTGAATCAACAGACAGAAAATCTTTTTAATTTTATTTTTACTGCAATGTTAGATATACAGAGAGGAGGAGAGGCAGACAGGAATATCTTTCATCCCATGATTCACTCCCCAAGTGAGTGTAATTCAGAACTGCTGAACTATCAAAACCACTTGAACAGTGCCCTCACAGCATGCCCCTTGTCTGGGATCCTGGGATGGGTAGGAGGTTAGGTAGGGCTTCTCTCTTCCTCTTCCCCCTTATCCCAGATATAGAAAAGAGAGAGAGAGAGAGAATGTGGAAACAATTATATTACCCACATCCTGTAGCCCTTAACCCTTTGAACCCTAACCAGCTATGTAAAGATCAACAAAATAAAATAATATTCATTTAAAAAAAGAAAAAGGAGAATGTCAAAACAATGGTCACAGCCACTTTCCTCTAGCCCTTGATCCTTCACACCCTAATCAAATATGAAAAAAGTCTCAAAAATAAAATTTACACAACAAAAAAAAGAAAAATTATCAATTTTTTAAAAGGTTTAAAAATGTTAAAGGGAACGCTCTCTCTGACTAGTCCCAAATGCTCTTCCTGATTACTCCCCCACAAAGTCATCCCAGATTTCTGAATGGAACTAGCATGGTGAAAGTCTTCTGGCATTGGAGACGGTTTCTGTGTGATTGCACCTCTTCCCTGGGGTAAGGTATGCTTTCCTTCTTGCTAACTCCGCAGCGTGAAGGCCTCCCTGGCCAGAAGCAGGTCCTCCGAAGAGCTCCTGGTGGGGAACGCGCAGCAGCTGCTCCAGGCCGTCCGTGAGGCCGTGAGAGCCGCAGAAGCTGCGAGTCTGCGGGTGAGTGCTGACCAGACGGGTCTGAAGTGGGTGTGGGCATGGGCTACCTAAGTGTGCACCGTGCCAGTGCTCAGGCTTGCAGGCTCCCTCCTGGCCACAGCCACGAGGGTTGGGCCAAGCAGAAGCCAGGAGCCTGGAACACCATCTGGCTCTTCCACACGGCTGGTAGGAGAACCATTATCAGCCACCTTCTCAGGAGCATTAGCAGGAAGCTGGATGGAAAGTGGAGCTGCCAGAACTCGGTGCTGTGCCTCAGTATATGGGATGCTGGCATTGCAAGTGGTGGCATAACATGCTATACCACAATGCTGGCCCCTCTGCCCTCTTCTTAGCTATTAAATTCAGCTTCATTCCTTCCCCCAATCTACCACCTGATTCCCTGTGGGACTGTTTGGTGAATCATTGGCTATTCCTTTAGCTCCATCCAGTATGTGGGTGAATTTGGTGAAACATTCTTCATGTCTGTTACATGAGTTTTTTGTTATTTGTAACATTATTGCTTATTTTAATAACTTTTATTCATCTGCTAGAATTTTCCATTTGTTCATGTATTTTTGCTCTTTTTCACTAGAATCCTTGACATGCTCCTCATAGTTATTTTCAGTTACCTATATAATTTTAATATTGTGGCTCATGTTTGAATCTGGATTTCTGGTGGGGATTTTTTTGTCTTCTGATAATGGGTTAGTCTTTTGTTATTCTTTCTTCATGTCTCATAACTCTTTGTTGAGAATTTGACATTATGCAGGGCATGGTATGGATCAAAAAAGCTAGAATACATGTGTGTATGTTCCAGATCTTTAGAGTGCTTGGTGATTCAATAGAGTTGGGTTTTGGGGCCTGCACTGTGGCATAGCAGGTAAAGCTCCCACCTACAACACTGGCATCCCAGATGGGCACTGGTTTGAATCCTGGTTGCTCCACTTCCAATCAAAATCCCTGCTAAGTACTTGAGAAAGTAGTAGAAAGTGACCCAAATGCTTGGACCCCTGCTCCCACTTGAAAGACCTGGAAGGAGCTCCTGGCTTCAGTCTGACCCCAGTCTAGCTGCTGTGGCCATTTGGGGAGTGAACCAGAGGATAGAAGATTAGAACATTCTCTCTCTCTCTCTCCCTCTCTCTCTCCTTTCATATAAACAGAATAAATCATATCCAGGTTCTGAGTTTTGGGCTTATTGTTGCAATCACAGTTGGCACACCATTACTATTACATTTGCTGGCGTGTATCATTTCTTCGCTTTAACTTGTACTGGTTTGAGAGGCTGAGACAGAGAGCACCCATTCTCTTGACACCTGCAGTGAGTGACCAAGCCTGAGCTTCACTGAAACTGGGAGCCATGATTCAATCCAGGTCTCCCACAGGGGTAGCAGGAACCCAAGTACTTGAGCCATTACCTACTGCATTTTGAGGTCTGCATTAGCAGGAAGCTGGATATGAAGCCTGAGGCTGGACTCCAATCCAGGCACTCTGATAGAATACAGATGTCTTAATTGGTACCTTAACCAAAGCACCTGCCCCAGCCAGAGTTACCTTCTGTCAGTTTACTGTCCTGCCCTTGGTGACTCAGCTGTCTTTTTAAAAGAGACAGATCTGGGCGGGGACTTGTGCCTGTGGTGACACTGGTGGCTGCTTGCCTCCCCCAAGCCTACATCACAAGAAGCCTTGTTCTGCCCAAGTCTTTCTCATGAGCATAGACATGGTCCCTTGAAAAACCTATGAGTTCATGTAGGTTTTCTTGTTGTGGTTTCCCATAGTTTCTGTACAAGCACACTAGTTTTTAGAGTTATTTTTGTTTTACTTCAAAATCAGAGTAATTGACAAAGAGGGAGAGAGACAGAGAGAGAGACAGAGAGAGTGAGTCTTCCATTCACTGATTCATTCCCCAAATAGCCAAAACTGCTGGAGTTGGGCCACTTGGAAACGGAGCCAGAAGCTTCTTCTGGGTCTCTCATATCGGTTCAGGGGTCTAGGCACTTGGGCCATCTTCTGCTGTTCTCCAAGTTGCATTAGCAAGGAGCTGGATTGGAAGTGGGGCAGCTGGGACTAGAACCACATGCCAATATGAGATGTTAGCCCTGCAGGCAAAGGATTAGCCTAATAAACCTGCAGCAGCCTCTCATATTATGCCATTACCTATTTGTTAGACATTTTTCCTAAATTTGTTTTATAGGATTCTAGGGTAGCCCTGTTTTCCTCCCCTGTTCCAGTATCTTGTGACAGTTGGATTATCCTTGTCTCTTCTCAGAGGTGTCTGTCTGCTTAGATTCCAGACCAACTTATCACCTTTTAACCTGAACTCTCTAATGAGTTGAGATTGCAATTTTGTGGACAATGTGTCTTCATTGTGATGGTGGTAGTGGTGTTAGGGTGTGGGCAACACTGTAGGGTATTTCCTATACCCTAAGTGGAAGCTGGAAATGGCAAATATTTGAGTGCCTCAAATGTTTTTCTTAGGGTCTCTCCATTCTTGGCCACTCCACGTCACCAATGATTCCCTCTTCCTTTTGTTCTTTTTCTTGATTTGTGTTATTACTTATTTGAGAGGTGGGGGACAGAGAGAGACAAAGAGCAAAGAAGGGAGGAAGGCGGGAGGGACAGAGAGGGGAGAGAGAGGAGAGAGCACAGGTGAATGAGTGAGCTGCCAATCCAGCTGGGGCCAGAACCAAGAGGCTGCAAGTGCAGCCGGATCTCCACGTGGGCGCACCACCCCTTGCTGTCTCCTAGAGGTTGCATGGAGAGGAAGCTGGAATTGTTAGCCTGGCTGCTTCTTAGCTTTTGAGTCTGAACTTGAATTCTGCCTGCTCAGGGTCGATAAACAATTCCACTCTGTCTAAACTGAATCACACCCACTGTCCTACACATTGATATTTTGCATGATTCCTTGATAGTACCCACCACAGTTTGTAGTTAGTTTTCTTTCTTTGTGTTTATTTATCTTTTTGGCCCCTTATTAGCATGTGAATTTCTTGAAGTCACATACCTAGACTGGCAGGCTGGCACAGCCAAGTGCTAAACATGTGTGGACAAGGTTCCAGCTGATGGAAACTTTGTATTGGTTAAGTTCAAAGAGTACCTAGACCAGACATATGCAGTAGAAGGGGTTTGACAGTGTCCGTATTGCAGCCACATGCAGCACGTGGCCCTCCTTGTGCCAGGGCCATTGTCCACAGCCTCCACGGACTGCAGCACCAACTAAGACAGGGCCCATGCCAGTCCCTCAACCTCCAGACCACCTGAGCCCAGGGAAACTGAGTGCCATGTGAGTGTGCATGGTGTGCACTTGTGCTGGCTGGGTCTTCTTAGAGCACTAGCTCCCTGACCCATACGTGTTTTGCAGAAAGCAAACTGAACACAGCAAGACCCAAAGGGAGTGGGAATCCCAATAGGGGAGAGAATTGACAAGTGCTGGCTACTGTGTTCGCAGAACAAAGATGACAAACCTTTTATTTTATTGGAAAGGAAGATTTACAGAGAAGGAGAGAAAAAAAGATTTTTCATCTGCTGGATCACTCCTCAAATGGCCACAATGGCTAGAGCTGAGCCAATTCAAAGCCAGGAGCTTCTTCCAGGTCTCCCATGCTGGTGCAGGGTCCCAAGGCTTTGGGCCATACTTCACTGCTTTCCCAGGCAAGACAGGGAGCTGGATAGGAAGTGGAACAGCCTGGACATGAACTGGTGCCCATATGGGATCCCGGTGCTTGAAGGGGAAGGATGAGCCAATTGAGCCATCACATCAGGCTAATGACAAAACCTTTTATGCTGCTGCAATGCATAGCTCCTCTACAAACAGGGCTCCTCAAGCCCCACAAAATAACGGGGAGGGAAAGATTGGGATTCAGAGCTTATGGAACTATATCATAAAAAATAAAGAATATTAAAAAATTAGGGCCAGAGCAACCTGAATCAGAGGAATCGAAGAGCCCAAATAACCAGCACGCAGGGGGCCAGCGGGCACGAACACCTACACTACTTAATCGCTTCTCTCTCCCTCCTTCACTCCAACTCCAGGGATTGAGATCGCCTCCCCACAACCCAGAGGAATCAGAAGTTGCTGCCCTCTGCATGCAGTGGAGGAAGAGACTTGTAAAACACAGACTTCAAGAAACTTCCACCAGGGACTGGGATGAGTGGGGCCTGCGAAAAGCAAGCACGGAAATGCCTCCCACACTTGCTGCCCTGATTCAAAGCTAAGGAATGGTCTCCAAGTGTGGCTCCCTGTTACCCAGTACCTGGATCCTGGGGAAAGGGCTGGGCAGGCTGAGTCAGCCAGTGAGACCCCAGAGGGCTGGGCCGTGCCAGGTCCTGACAGTATTCCAGCGAGGTGAACATCCCGGGCCTCTGGTGACACCAATGCCCTTCTGAGACAGACACTGTCATTTCTGTAGCTCAGAAGAAAAGTCAAATTATACAAGGTGGGGAACATGAATTTAAGCATTTATTAAGATGTAACGTGAGCACAGTTCCAGAATGTTCTACAGGGAGCAAAGAGCTGAAAGGCTCATAGAAACCGACTGGGGAGGCCACTATTCACTTTGCTTGTTAAGATTCGCAGAGGGGAAACTGAGGTTGTGTCTGTCAGGAGCTAAGAGGCAAGGACTGCCGTCGGTCTACATTTAGTGAATTTGAAGTTTGGGGTTAGAGCTAGCAAGGCCTCACCCAAGTCCAAGAGAATTTTTCAGCTCTTCAGCATTTTCACAAAACCTGACTTGTAAAAATCAGTGGCCTTCATTTGTGTCAGAGGACCGAACTCTGGGCTGGGGCCAACAGGCTGAGAGCAGGAGGAGGCCAGGCCTGGGCACCAGGGTCTCTGTTAATTTTTAGTGGCTAGAAAGCATTTGTTGTGTAATAGGAACCCTCTTAAATTTAGGGAGTTTTAGTTCGTATCTTGTATTATGGTCTCTTGTGCTCTGTGTTCCATGTATTCTAGAAAAGGATGTCCATTTCTGCAGAAATTGGGTAAAATGATTGATGCTGTTTATGAAAGTATTTTGTGGTCTGGCTGCTTTTATTTGTTCTATCAGTTTTATGGAGCAAAATATACACCTGTAATTGTGAATTTATCTGTTCAACTCTTTAGGGTCTTGCTTCATTATTAGATGCAGAAATGTCCTTGAGGGAGGGAGGATGGGGAGGGGGTAAGAGAAACCTCAGAGCTTATGCAATTGTATCATAACATTAAAATAAAATAGAAGGGAAAAATATTTATGTCGTCTTGATGCATTTACCATTATCATGAGTAAATTACACCTTGGGGGGTGGGGTGGGCGTGATGGCACAGCAAGCAAATCTTCTGACTGTTGTACCAGCACTCCATATGGGCGCTGGTTCGTATCCTGAATGTTCCAATTCCCATCCAACTCCCTGCTTGTGGCCTGGGAAAGCAGTAGAGGTTGGCTCAACCTTTGGACCCTGCATCCATGTGGAAGACCCCAAGAAGCTCCTGGCTTCGGATCGGCTCAGCTCCAGCCTTTTTGGTCACTTGGGGAATGAATCAGTGGATGGATCTTTTTTGTCTCCTCCTCTCTGTAAATCTGCCTTTCCAATAAAAATAAATAAATCTTTAAAAATAATTGAAATAAACATATTCTGCTCCATTTGTCTTCTATGTTTCATCCCATTTTATCCCTTCCTGCTTCATTTATTATTTTTACAACTTAATCATTTAATATTTTCACAACCTTAATTCACACAATACATTGACTGTTTTCAGATGCAAATATCAAAATAATCAATTTTAGCATTTTCTTCATCCCTGACAGAAATCCCCTATCCCTTCACATTTTTACCTAAAATTTAAGTATATAATTATTTTCTATAGGTTGTTTTTTTTAAAATCTATTTTTATTGCAAAGTCAGATATACAGAGAGGAGAGACAGAGAGGAAGATCTTCCATCCGGTGATTCACTCCCCAAGCAGCCGCAATGGCTAGAGCTGAGCCAATCCAAAGCCAGGAGCCAGGAACCTATTCCAGGTCTCCCACATGGGTGCAGGATCCCAAGGCTTTGGGCAGTCCTCGACTGATTTCCTAGGCCACAGGCAGGGAGCTGGATGGGAAGTAGAGCTGCCGGGATTAGAACCAGCGAGCATATGGGATCCCAGCGCGTGCAAGGTGAGGACTTTACCCACTACACTATCACACCAGGCCCTATTTTCTATAGGTTCTTTATAAATGTGCCTATTCTAAATATTTCATGTAAATAGAACTCCAAAATATGTGGTTCTTTGTAACTGGTTTAACTCAGCATAATGGATGCCTAGGTTATTTCCATTTTGGGATATTCAGATTAAGACTGCTCTAAACATTCATTTGAGCTGTCAATTTTATAGGCATATCATTCATAATACTCTGCCTTGCTCTTCACTGTCTACAGAACGCCATGTCACTCACTTCTTAAATTGATAATTTATCCTTTTTTGGATTAGTTTGTTAAGTGGTTTACCAATTTTATTGAACTTCTGAAATAACTGAATTTGCAATCTGTAATGATTTTTTAAAAATATTTGAAAACCATAGTTACATACACACAAACACATAGAATTTTCCATTCATTGGTTCACTCACCAAATGGCTACAACAGCAGCTGGACAGGTTGGAAGCCAGGAGCCAGGAGCTTCTTCCTGCTCTCCCAAGTGGGTTAAGGGGCCCAAGAACTTGGACCTTCCTGGGTGTACTAGTAGGGAGCTGGATAGAACTGGTGCAGCCAGAACGCAGAGGGTGTTCATACGGGATGCTGATTTCTGCCTTTGAGACTGCTATTCCTGTTCTAATCTATCAAATCTAAACAGAAACCATTGAGAAACACCCCTTGTTTTGTTTTGTTTCCAAACAGGCATCTAGTCCTATAAACTGCCCCATAAATACTGCTGTAGCACACATGCTGGTGTATTCCATTTTAATTTTCATTCAGTTAAAAACATTTTGCAATTTCATTTTAAATTTCTGCCCAGGAGGGTGGCAGCTCAGCAGCCCTGGCATACTTTAGCAACAAACAGAACATAGGTCAGTTCCTCCACACTGCCCAACCCCAAATGCTGCTGAATTCCAATAAACATCTTCCTGTATCATCTCACACATGCCTTTCAGTCCCTATTTTTCTTGCATATGGATTCCATAAACAGAAATACAACTAGCACTCAGTAGCAAAGCTTCTGACATACACCATGAGACCTAGTGGTTTTTACCCCAGGGTAATTCCTGACTGTACATGCGGAATGGGTAGACAGGTCAAGTGAAGGCTTGCATGGGTCTCAGGGTACGCTCATTTTCAAACATCCTGCTTTCTCGTGGACAGCAGTGGACACATCGCGTTCCTTAGCAAGTGTGCACATACCCATAATGATTACCAGGAAATACGATGAAGATGTTTAACAACTTTCAAGATGTTACACCATGTGTCTGTATTTCATTGTTAATATTTTTGTATCAGTGACTTTTTGGAAGTTGCAAGAATCGTGGGGAAGTCCTGGAAGCATGCACACAAGCCCCCAGTGGGGGTGGACGTGTGGTGTAGAGTTCTGCTGCCTCTCATGTCACTGCAGCCTCATCTGAGTCCTATCTTCTTCATTTTCTGATCCAGTTTTCTAGCTGAGGAACTTCCTGGGAGACAGTAGGTGATGAATCGAGGCGATGGACCCCTTCCGCCCACACGGGAGGTCCAGCTCAGCTTCTAGGCTTCTTGTTTAAGTTGGCCCAGTCCTAGCTGTCAGAGGCATTTTGGGAATGCCCCAAAGGGTGGATGACCTTTATCTTTCAAATAAAATGATATAAGTACATAAATGAATAGAAGGTTCTGATGTGAAGTCTCAGGTTGTCACTTCCTACTGGATGTGTATCCTTGGAACCCCTGCTGACAAGTACATCCGGGTGAGCTTGTAGGGAGATGAGGACAGAGAGAAAGAAACAGAGCTCCTAGGGTCATGAAGAGCCCAGGCCACAGCCCACTGCCACAGGATGTGAACAGCAGCAGGGTGACACAGAGGAATGGCTCCTTTTGCACAGAGCCACGGAGGTGACAGATCGAATGCAGAGGGCCCTGGGGAAGGAGTCACGACTGCCAAGCCCAAGCAGGGTAGGGGACTAGCAAGCCAGAGAATAGCGGTATACCAGCTGCATCTCAGGACAAGCCGGTTGTGATGTGAGAACTTAGAAATTGGTTCTCTTGCTGAGTTCCCAGCTCCTTTGCGGTGGCCCAGGAGTGGGACTCAGCACCTGGACACTTAATGTTTTCACTTACAAGTTGCAGAACATAACGACAGTCTTTTGGTTCACTAACAAGCCTAGAATTGGCCCTGAACAGGTACACGATAAGTATTTGCTGAGTGGCTATTTGCCACAAGGAATTAACCCAAGTATTCTGACTGTTTCACTCTGCCCCTCTCCCACGGTGGACAGGGGTCTTCCCTGGATCAGGGTGCTGCCCAAGGCCACAGAGCTGCCTCAGCGACAGGAGGCCAGCAGATGAGACAGAGACTTGTCTGTTCTGCCCAGGACCTCTAGAGCGAGTCTCTCAGATTCAGATATTTTCAAAGAAAACTAAATTCTAAATTTAGCTAATTTGAGTGGTTTCCTGGAATGAAAGCAGTATCAGAAAAAAAAAAAAAGACCTTACATGCTGTTCCTCATTTTGGTCACATGAAGGGCAGCTAGTTACATGCTTCTTCCTTCCTGGCAGGTCTGCCACAGGTTCCCATCTGTGCACTCCAGCATGGGCACATGGCTGTTCTATGCTCTGTTCTTAAATGCTCAAGAACCATGTGGGCAAAGCAGCACACTGCCAGACAGGTATTATTAGAAACATTTTTATTTAAATTCTGACAATAGTAAGGTATCACAGGAGAAAAGAAAAACTGACAGAACCTTGCAGTAACAGAATACAACCTGGAATTTCTAGAGAATTAGAAAGATAAAAAAAAAAAGAGAGAGAGAGAGAGAATCCTGATTTTACTCAGAGGTTTGCTAATTCTCAACAATTTATCAATTCAGCAAAGTATCTGTTGAACAGAGAATAAACAGATTAGCAAATTAGTTAATCTACTAAATTGTCATCTACTAAAATCTTCCCAAGTGAAATAATAAGGCAGTATTTCCCCAACATGTGAGATCCAGCTTGTAGGACTGAAATTAACAATAGAAAGTTAAAACAAACAAACAAACAAACAAAAAAACCAACCTACCTCATACCAAACAGGTCTAACCTGGATTTCAGGTCATTGAATATGCTGGTAGAGCTGACAGAAGAGAGTCGATGCTACGTCTAGACACTCCACTGTCACTCCTAAACACTGTGTATCCTCTCTCTTTGGGCCATTACCTAAAAAGACCAGGAACTGGGCCCTCGAACACTGGGTCTGTGCCGAGCCCTTTCTGAATCCTTGGAGGATGGGGTACAGAATGGAAAAATAGCAATAATCATAAACTTTGGCAAGTCAGTATACAAATGACTATTTCTTGATTGTCACTTTTAAGAGGATGCTTCATTCTAACTCTTGAAAAGATATTCTACCTTATTTGATTTCCCTCAAACATCTGGAGAGTAAATTCCTGTTAAAACAAAGCAGGTGGTTTAAGAACTCTTCCCTGTAATAATGGCTAGTCCCTCGGGCCCGGCGCAGTGGCGCAAGTGGTTAAAGGTCCTCGCCTTGCACGCCCGGGATCCCATGTGGGCGCCAGTTCTAATCCCGGCAGCCCCGCTTCCCTTCCAGCTCCCTGCCTGTGGCCTGGGAAGGCAGTCGAGGACGGCCCAAAGCTTTGGGACCCTGCGCCCGTGTGGGAGACCCGGAAGAGGCTCCTGGCTTCGGATCGGCATAGTATCGGCCCGTTGCGCTCACTTGGGGAGTGAATCATCGGACGGAAGATCTTCCTCTCTGTCTCTCCTCTCTGTATATCCGCCTTTCCAATGAAAAAATAATAAAAATAAATCTTTAAAAAAAAAAAATAATGGCTAGTCCCTCATTTTTCACCACCTCTACATAAAAGGCATATGGAATGTACAGTCTTTCACTAACAAATGGCCCAAAGACAATGCTGGTTACAGAGGCTTGGGAACATCTCACTGTTGTTTTGAAAAATTTAGTCCTTATATATTGTCTTTATAATAATATGTATTTCAGACCTTCCATAAAGTATTAGCTAAAGTGAATTTCACCATTCCCATCAACCCTAATACCTTTGCGCGTATGGGTAGGAACCAGTCATTTGCACAGCTAATTGTTTCTAAGATGCTATTAGTAGCTGGCTACTTACTTGTTTTAATAAATTGTTTCAAAGAGACTCAAGAATAAACAATGCTATAAAATATTATTCAAAGAACTCACAATCTGTGAAGAAGCAGATTTTATGTCTGCTATGAGTTTGCTGACTGTAGCACATACCTGCTTCATTCCCAAGGGTAATGAAAGCTGCTTCAAGACGAGACAAAGACTTCAGATTAGAGTCCAGCTGTAAGTTGATAGGGCTCATCAATGTCAGGCTATTAGGAATTTTAATTGTTATTGATAATTCGCTAAATTGGCCCTATCTGCATAATTCTGATTTATATTTCAAAGAGAATAGAGTGAGGGAAATTAGAGGACTACATGTAAAACTAAAAATATATCATTTCCATTATATACCTTCTGGTTACAGAAAAATCCTTCACACATAGATACAAATTGCTGATCTATCCGAACTTCCACCATGGGGTAAGCTGAGTCACCTTCTGAGTCTGGAGGATTTTTAAGACTTTGGAGTAGTTGCAGAAACATATGACCCCTCAGTAAGGTCATCACCTTGCCTTCACATTGTTTAGATATATGTGTGTTCAAAAAAGAAAAAGCTGGGCGGGGGGCCTGGTGTTGTGGCATGAAGGGTTACAATGCCTCTTCTGATGCCAGTGTCCCCTACCAGAGCGCCTGTTTGAGTCCCAGCTACTCCACTGCCTATCCAGTTCCCTGCTGACGCACCTGGAAGAATGGAAGACGGTCCATGTAGGAGACCTGGTTGGGGTTCAGTCCTGGCTGTCGCGTCCATTAGGGCAGTGAACCAGCAGATGGAAGATTTTTCTGTCATTCTGCCTCTCAAATAAATAATCCTAGAGTATCCTGTGGTTACTGAAGCAAAAATAAACGGACAAGTTCATTCTAATGTGATCACAGAATGCTTTCGCCACACCTGTTCCACTTGATAGCACCTGTGAAACCTACTCCTGGACGGAGATTCAGGAAGCAGTCAGGGAGCAGGTATCAAGTCACACATGCTGTGTCTGGTTTAAAGGGAAACATAAAAACAAGACGCAGATGGCTCCTGCCACCACTAGCACACAATGAGGCTTCCTTAACACTCGCAAACTCGCACACTGCATTGACGTTTGCCTGACATCCATTCTTAGGTCCGTGTGCTTCCCAAGGAAAAGGCCAAGTGGCTCTGGGCTTTGTAAGGAGTGGCAGATGCTGCAGATAAATTACATACCGGCACATAACACTCCCGCAGTAATAGTGCAAATGTTAGCCACTACAACAGGTTCTGCAGACTCCAGTTAGCTCTCTGAGGAGAAAACATCACATAAATACCAAGTCATAACAACAGGAGAACGGTTTTAAACACTCAGACCCTGTTTGGTTATATTTAATCAAAGCTTGTGTCTCCTAAACTAAGTTTCATTTAAACTAACTATAGTTACTACTGTGGTTTTTTTTTTATCTTGCTAAACTTCATTTTTCGGTTCATTTTATTTTTATTACAGAACAATCATAGTTTTTAATGGGTTTTGAACATAATAATACTATCAAGCATTACCAAAAAAAAAAAAAAAGCAACTCTTCATTTTAGAAATTCATAAAAACGCAGAGACCGAAGGCTAGCTACCAGGACCTTTATCAGAGAACAACCTGTCTTCAGACTGCCCCTTTGAAGCACAGCTTTCACAGACCTGCCACCTGAGCTGTGGCCTCAGCACAGAGGAGGAAAACAAGAGCACAGGATTCTGGGTCCTGCACATGGGATGGTGTTGACAGTCTCTCCAAGAGCTCACATCTGGCCCTCAGGGACCTCCTAACTTCTAGCTGCCACTAACCAAAGGAAATGATACCTTTATCAAACAAGTGGAAAATCAGAAGGCTTCAATATCACATGCCTGCAGAAATATATACTGAGAGGAGTAAACAACTCCATTTCTGAGTTAAGCAAATACAACATCACAACATGCAACATGGATGGTCACAATATTCTTACCCTTCATCAAAACCCAATCTGTATAAAACGGGCAGAGAAGTCAGACATCGAGGAGACATGACCAGTGTACACAGCTCTAAGGTAGGGAAGTCCTGTGTCTTAATGGCACAAGAATATGTAAGGAAATTGCTAACTTGACGGTTAATATTTTATGAAACAACTTCTCAGGCAAGTTTATCATTGTGTTCAGTGTACATCATCTAAAAATTAATAAAATTGGTAAGCCACAGTAACCATATCATGTTGCAATTTGTACAACTTAATGCACCTTAATAGGAGTGTAATTATTATATTCATAAAAGTTATAAATCAATTTCATATTTACAAATACTTTACAAAAAATTATTCATTCATTCCTTGCATCAAACCATTAAAATTATCCCCATGTCACATATAATGAAATACACATTGAAATATATTGCCTAGTGCTCAGTACAAAGTGAGAATATGATTTAATGTTTTTGAACTCCCAGCACTTCTGGTGTTTCTATCTATCCACCTAACTCTTTCCCTCTCACTCCCCTTACCTCTGTATTCAGCAAAGCGGCTTAGCTGAAAGCTCATACAAGATTTATTCAGTAATAAACATTTTTTCCACTGTTAAATAGGACTGGGAAGGAATACTATTAAGTACGAATCCCATAGCAGGTAAAATAGACGAAGAAACCTAAGTAGACTTCATTTTATCATTAGGCTGCTCTGGTACAGACTAATTGTGGGGTCTGGAGCATTTGGTTGGAAGACATAAGGTCCACACAGAAATGCATGCTGCTGCAGAGTCAGAGATGGAATTCATTCCAACACCTGACTTGTTTTTGAGGTTCGGAACTGAGTTTCAATCAAGACATGGGAAAGAAGTTGCTAAATCTAAATCATGATGTTCTTTTAGTGTTCAAATTCAAAACAGTGATAAACCCCAATCTACTGAACATGAATGTAATCAAGTTTAAAATTTCTGTCACAAACCAGGATGAAGTGACTCAGGAACAGATGGTTAGCCTGTTAAGACACCTGTGCCTGGGTTAGATTATCAGCTTCCTCTTAATGAAGGTCCTGAGACACGGCCTTAGTAGCTCAAATTATTGGGTTCCTGCCACCCTGGTATGGAAACTAATGAATTAACCAATACTGCAGACTGCATTCATGACTTTTAAATCTCACTTTAAACCAATAATTTGACATTTCCTTTAATAATAAAAAAGAATTTCTACCAAAAATTTTAATCCCACATTTAAAACTTTTTTTATTTATTTGAGAAGGGTAAAAAGGAGGTGAGGGGAAAAGAGAGTGGGGTGAGCCAAGAGTGCGAGCAAGAGATCCCTTATTTGCTGCTCACTCACTTCCCAAATGCCTGTAACGGCCAGGGCTGGACAGGGCAGGCTGGGAGCCAAGTGGCAGGAACACAGACCTCCCAGGGACTGCACCAGCAGGAAGCTGAAGGCAGGAGCCAGAGCTGGGAATGCAAGTCGCGCCCTCTGCTGGGAGACACAGACCTCTCAACAGGCAGTTGAGGACATGCTCTTTGCCAAATTCTTTCCTTGTGTGTCTGAGCTTTATTACTTAGCATTAGAATTACAAAATACATAGATAAGAGGTTGGCTTAAAAAATTTCATTTATTATTAAAGTCCAGAAGTCCTGCTGATTTGATCCTGGTAAATATATGTGTGTGTGTATATATATATATATATATATATATATATATATATGCATGTGTATGTGTATTTTTTTCTCTGTCAGGTTTTAACCATTTTATTGACTTTCCAATTCATTCAGACACTAAATCAGAAAATACTTCTATGGCAACTTTAAACTGCATTTTTAAACCCACAAGTGTATGTGGGGCAATTTTTTAGGCAACAATTGCAACCAAAGTATAAACAGTAAGAATCCACATTCCCTCAAGTAATGGTCCTTCTACCCAGAATACAACGAACTTCACAGATAAGCAGTTTTGTTCACTAAGCTGTGACCTCTTTTCCTTGTCTTACATGGAACTGAAGCAAGTAAAAGTGAAGAGAGAAGTGAATAGAAAGGATTAAATTATTACTAGGCCATATGCGTAATATTAAGGTTCCCACAGAAATATTTTGCTACAGTTTCTTATAATCACTTCTCAAAGGGAGCTGTTTTCAGCTGATTTTATTATACCCCCTTTCCAAGTCACTTACTGGACTTACCAATAAGTTCACAGCAAATGGTGACATGACTCCAGTTCGAGCTATGTATCAGTGTAATACTTTCAGTGGGAAGTCATGTATATATAAAGCACAGCTGCTGTTACCTATGTACTGCAACTAATAAAGAATAAATGCAAGTTTTTTTTCATAAAAATACAATTTCTAATCAATTTATGTTTCCAAAATAGGAGGGCATTAAATACTTAAAACACCAGGTACTCCCCTCTGTTACAGAATGCCAGTCAGGTAAGAACTGTAAGAGGTTCTTTTTATTGATAAGAGATAGATAGCTGAATATACCTGCAACCTATATGTTTTCTTGCTGTTTAAGAAAAAATATAGAAACTAAACATTGAAAACATGATCAATGTAGTAATCACTACAGACTCACCATCTTTTAAAATTTTGTTAAAACTGCCAAAACCATGATGAGTACAATTATTACAACTACATTATTTGAAAAAGTAATATGAATTATGCTGCTAAAGACAAGACATTGAAATACATAAACACCACAATGTAATAGCAGTAATTCATGACTATTTGATATGAAAAATTAAATTTAAAAAGTTATGTTAGAGAACTTGGGAGTCTTTCCCTTTAACAAAACATTCTGTTTATACACCTTCCAATGTCTCTGATACAGCAGACAATCAAATACCTTTAAAAGATATGACATTCAAATGCCTCATTTATACAAATAATATTACCAATACTAATAATGTGATGCCCTTGAACAGCAACTGCTCTGCTAATTTTGATTGTAAACTATTTTCTTCATTTCATTTTGCATTTTAGTTAGCAGTTGGCATTACATACTAATCAGTTCTGGGCTGACAAAGACAGTTTTAGTCAAAATACTGTTTCTCAAAAGTATGATACATCAATTGCTGAAAACTAAACAACCATATAAAAGTGGTAATCATTTATCTAAACAGTGATTATGAAAGACAACTAGCATATATTCAGGCAGGGTACTGCATTCATGATGGATTATTTACAATAAAAGTACTTTTACTAAAACTAACATGATATATAAGTGTCTATGTCAATTACTACAGTCTCTTAAAGTTATAAAAATATTATATATAAAATACCACAGGCTTTACAGGATATAACTTCATGTGGTTCTGATACTAGCAGCTGAAAAGTGTTTATAATTTAAAAATAAATAAACTATAGAGGTAAACCAGGTACAAAACAGCAGAGGACTGCAATAGTCACAAGAATGAAAAGAAATGCTCAATTACACAATAGCTAACAAAACGGTGAAGCAGTTGGATCAAAAGTTTTAAAAACCTCTTTGAGAGACTTGTCATCTGTTTCTCTACTGAGCTCACTGTCTGGGACTGGGCTCACCTGTCCAAGGGGCTTGGCTTGCCTTGGGTCGCTGTACTGGGGTCTGATTAAGCCTGTGAGTGCCTGAATAGGAAGAGTGTGCACTGCTGGGAACTGACCCTTACTGGAACTTTTCAGACTATCGGCCTGCGTGTCAGATGGCCCTTCAACAGCGACTTCCACGCTTGGAGAGCTCTTCTGTGACAGAACTGCTTCTCCAGCAGAAGGCTCACTTTTGTCATTACTTTTCAACCCATCATCTTTTTTCTCATTCTCTGCATTTTCTCCTGCAGAAGCTGTTGCTGTCTCTGACGTAGATGAGCCCTGCTCCCTAGGGTTGTACAGACTGATAGCACTAAGGGCAGAGCTTTGAGATCCCAGGGGAAGGCCTGCTGATGAGGAGAGTTTAGGGGCATAGGGAGGCAGGGCCCCAGAGCTACAACCGCTAGTTACTGCTCCAGACGGCTGTGAAGAGCCAGAGTTGGATCTGGCTGAAGGAGGGGTACCCTTTGATACACGGGATTCCTTCATCACAGCCTGGTGAGAGTCTGAATGGGACGATCTGTGAAGCCTAGGGTCGAAATTCTTTTGCAGCCTAGGATCTCCTAATTTACTTCCTGAACTATGTGAGTCCCCAAATTGTTCTAAGTAGCCTTCTCTGTTTGTTGTGTTACTTTTGGCTTTCACTGCTGATTTTGGATCAACAGATACTATGTTTTGATGAAGATCACTTTTTGTATTCCATAACCTACTGAGCCTCTGGTCAGCTATAAGAGGGGGCAGAGGTAAATTGATTGAAGATACTGGATCAGGTTTAGGTAAAGGTACTGGAAGTAAGTCTTCAGGAGCCCACACAATGTGTTTTGCAAAGTTGGGTTTGGCTAGGATAATGTCCATTTTAATGTGACTGAACTGTCTCAGCTGGGACCTCGGATCCTGGAGCATGACACCAGGTAAAGGCTCCAAAGGTATGAGGAAGGCTTTTTCTCTCAGTTCTCTTTCTGTGTCTTCATCATCATCATCCCCTCTTTTGTGTCTGACACTAGAACCGGTGTTTGTATGATGTAAATCCAACTTTGCTCCACCAACAGAAGAGCCTCCATGACCACTTCCACTCCCTCTTAATTTCCTGGGGTCCCACGCAAGTCTAAGATCCTGCGGGGCAGACTCAGAAGGCTTCCGCACGTCTTGCCTTGAGATAGTCCTAAGTCTAGGGTCAACCACTTGATGGCCTTTATTTTTCTCCTTAGCAAGTCTTGGATCAGTGAGAGTGCTGAGTTCTGGGGAAGGTTGCTGCTGGTTCCTTAAAGTTTCTGTTTGTTTCTGTAATGTTTTCAGTATTGACTTGACACTGCTTCCTTCTTCCTCTTCACTGCTGGAGTACCAGTTAACCGTATCATCTAAATGCATACAAAAATTTATTGTGAAGACTGAAGCACTCATATTTGGCCTTAACTACAATTTTAAAAAACACCACTCTGAAATAAGCATAGTAAGAACATACATGCTAGAAATGCCATGTTTTAATTCGCAACAAAACTCAACAACGGAAGAAGTGTATCCTAGAGTATGTCTAAGTCCTTTCTAGTCACAGAAAAGTCAGGATCTTTCACTCCACACATTCAGAAATATGTGTCACTTTTATGCCAGCACTGGGGAGAAGGAAAGATACTTTTGAAAAGCCACTCTAAACTGTTTAAGAGTCTCTTCAATTCAAGCAATTCTTAAGCTATAATGGCAAAGGGTCAGATCTCAGACCAAGAAAAATACTTTGAGACACTCTGGCTCATTTCTTCCCTTTGACCTCCAGGAAGCCTTGAGCTGAACTTGTGCTTCATTTTTACTGGATGTAGTAATTTAAATACTTTTGTATAAATAATCCCACTCATAATGTTTGCTACTTCTATCCTTACTTGCTTTTCCTTTCCGTGTCAATCTATTTCAAAAGGAGTTTTAAGTAATTTTTGGAATGAGACTAAATAACAGGATGTAGAAGTGCAGAGATGAATCAATGTAAAAATAGGTATGAGCATAGAAATGTTAGCAGCTTTTAATCAAAGGAAGTAAAATTCATGAAAGCATTAAAATTCATAAAGATGAACACACAAATCTAGTTATTAGGGATTATCTTTTTTATTTCTATTTGATTATCTTCTTTTTATTCACAGCAAGCAACTTTCCAAAGAACATTGCTGTGTACCACAGCATAAAGTTTTATATAAAATTTGATTATTTATAAAAACATAAAATTTGTAACACTTTACAAAAAGATAATCATTAAGGAGGTTTATTAAGAAAATCAGACTTTAGCAGTTAAAGTAGTCAATTTAAATAGTACAGGAAAGTCATTTATTAGGAATTCCTCTTTCCTCTGTGATTATATTACTGAAGAGTTAGTTTTCCTTCTTCAAAAAATGTAACAGATCATGTACATAAGCTTGTAGTTACCTACTTCCTATTTTATTCATAAATTTTATAAATAGGAGTGGCTAAACACAACCAAAGAGAGTAGCCAAATATATCAGTGTATTAATTTTGTAATCCACAAAAAGAACTAAGTGCATTAAATTTTTTGACACTTTATTGAATTAATTGTGTTATGCTTATCTATACCCCAAATACTAAGATACTTGTTATTTCCATATCATCTATTTATATTACAAAGTATGCTAACATCATAGCAAAACCTTAACTGGGCCCATGAAGATTTCTGTAATAGTGAAAGATTTGGATACTGGTTTAGAAGTCAAATCTCCAAACTGGAAGGTATCCCTTTCCTTTTCTTTCTTCCCTTAATAAACAGGGATTTAACTTCTTCCAAGTCTACTCACCCAGGCACTTCAAATGAACCCTTTCACACAATTCACTATTACTGTCACAAAACCACAGTCAATCCTAAGATGGGTGCTATGGAACTGGAAATATAGTAGATGGTTCTGAGGAACTCATTTTCAAATATTAACCAATTCAAATTAAGACGTATTCGAAAAACTGACACACCTTCTTCCTTGCTTGGTGCCCGATGAGGATGGGTGCCGGCTGGTTCTTCACCTTCTGGGTACCTCTGAGTCAGCCTGACAAAAAGGGCTCTCTGCACGGCAGGGAGGAGCCCAGGAGCAGACAAGGGGCCATGGCCGGTCATGTTGCTGCTGCTGTCGGGCCCACTCCCGAGACCAGGTGAGTCCTGAACGACAGGGGGCTGCTGGGCAAACTCCTCATGCCACATCCCATCTACAGACACAACAGGGGAGCAGACACTGTGTGAGTACAAAGACATGGGAGCTCTATTCATAATCACCTTGGATTCTTACATTGTTAAGCAATTCCTAAATATTTTTCAGTTATCTCAAGTTCTACTGTTTTAAAAGTTTGGCTAAACTGAAAGCATATTTTAAGAATTCAGTTTAGTTAATTCTCCTTAACTTTACTTAAACATAGTTATATACTTCTAACAAAAAAACAAGGCTCTAGATATGTTATTAAAAGAAGTCAACTTACCACCACAGCTACTGGGTGTCTGAAAGTCATGTACAGCATGCTGTGAATAGTAACTACTATAAAACTCGTCTGCAGCTTGTAGCGATTCATAGTTTGTGTTGAGTGGCATTTCACCAGGACCTTGCTGGTAGGATGAACCTGAAGAACAGTGATTCTCTCGAGGGACCTTCATCCCATGTCCTGAAAATGCAGGAGAGTGGTAAACCCCACTCATATTTGGTGGTGTCAAAGGTGCATCCGATTGGACAACTACTCCAGCTTGACTGTGAGGACCTACAATTTCAGGTGGACCAGGCGGCAAAGGTGGGCTCTGTCGCATTGACATGCCAGGAGGTCCTGCACATGTGTGATGCCCAGGAGAGCCTGGGTGCATCACAGGACTGCTGCATCCATGAGACACATTAGGTCCTGGACCTGGACTTGACCCAGAATTGTAGATGTGCTGAGGGTGTGGGCTGCTTCCCTGAAACTGTGGTCCTGGTGGTGAGGCACTGTTATAAAATGCTGGTGGCCTGTTCATAAAAAGAGCAAGTTGAAATATAATTATTTTTTAAAATTAAGCTTTTTTTCTACATAAAGCAGAATACTATGTGTTTTAAGAAGCATTATTCCATATCATCTATAGCATAAGTGGAAATACCACATATGCTTCTTGCTTTCCCTCATAGGCCAGACTTTTCCAAATTGCTGTTTACTAATCACTAAATTTTACTCATTAGGTATAGTATTGTTTAAAAACACAGGTTAATACAAAAACAAGAATCACCTCTATTCCCATTCCCCAGATGATTCTAACTGGTTCTCTGTCTTTTATCTAGACATGCATATACATTTTTTCTATGAAAATTAGTCATATAAACATACAACATTTGACTATACTTTCCAATTGGTTATATCTGGCATATAAGTTAACTTTTGGTTTTTAAATGGTGCATTCTCCTGGACATCCTGCTAATTACTATTTCTAATAGTTCTCTATCCGTTGGCTTTTGGGATTCATTGAGGAAAACCGCACAAATAATGAGTCTGGTCATTACTTCTGATTTTAATGCCCTTTGTTTCTTTCTCTGATTTTATTGATTAGGACCTGATATATAACAGTAGCAAAACAACAGACACACTTGTCCTCTTGATTTCAATGGCTCCTATTGTGATGCCTGGTACAGATTCCTTGCTTCTCATTTGCTGAGACCACATTGCTTCCCTGAACATTAGGCAATAAAAAAAATAATGACCATTGGGACTTGGGGCCCAGGTGCAGCCAAGAGACTGGCAGTGGCCAACAGGGCTGGGATGATGTGGTTAGAAAATGATAATCTACATCCAGATTACCTAAAGATTTTCCTCCAAGAGCCCACAATTAACTTTTTAAAAAGGACCAGACACACATTTACTTTCTCACACAAATGAGAAGCAAGATGTGGATTACCCACTGCTTGAAGACATCATCAATGACACTGCAGCTTCAGGGTCAGCAATGCCAAATCCATCCACTTGGCTTGCAGTGTCCTGCAGATCACTGAGTCTGTGAAGAGGCTTCTGCAGCTGGGTAAAGATTTTGCAGACAAAAGCATGGATGGCAGGCAGCAGTGGGTGACAACACACAGAAAGAGGGAAGTAGCGATCTTGGTGCATGCCAGGTACCTGCCATCTTCATCGAGTTTAATTGCGTGACTTACTTGGAATACTATGTAGTTTCCTAACACACACTTTTAACTTTTACAGGGAAAGAAGAGAGTGTACTGCCATTTTTAAAGATTTAACTTACTTCTTCCCAATTTTATGTGCTAAATCCACAGTAGGTTTTACAACTATTTCGAAGAGTGAGGGGATTTTCTTGAAGTCATCAGGAAAATCTGTCTGAAAATCGTCTTCAGGATCAGAAAAGGGAAAATGTTCCGATGGGGTTGGCAGAAGCCCAACTCCTGGGGGTGGTTTGGGAAGAGGAGTTATGCCACGTTTTCTGAGTTCTTCTAATTCTCTTTCATCTTCATTTATAAGCTCTTCCTCATTATTCAATACCTAAAAATAATTAGCTAAAATTAGTGTTTCAAAGCAAGTTTTCTTCCTAATTTGAAAACTGTACATATGATCTTAGTTTAAAAAAAAGTCTGAAAAAATGATCATTTTGAAAACTGTGTAAAGGCTTAATTAAGCTAGATTTTTAAAAATAGGAACAGTAACATCAAAGTTCAAATAGAGGGGCCAGTGCAAAAGCTCAACTGGCTAGCTTTCCACCTGCAAGTGCTGGCATTCTGTACAGCCACGGGTTCACGTCCTGGCTGCTTCACTTGATCTGGCTCCCTGATTACAGCTTGGGAAAGCAGTGGAGACTGGCCCAAAACCTTGGGGCCAGGCACCCACACGGGAGACCTTTAGAAGCTCCTGACTCCTGGCTTCAGATCAGCTCAGCTGCAGGCATTGCAATCATTTGAGGAGTGAACCAGCAGATGGAAGCTCCATCTGTCTTCTCTGTAGATTTCCCTTTCCAATGAAAATAAATATTTTTTTTAAAAAAAAGTTCAAATGGATCAGACAGTTAACTCCTCATTTTTTATACGCAGTTCGAGGTTCAAAGAGGTTAAGATAATGGTTGAATCAGTTCTTTTAATGGTGGAGTAAGGATGAGTAAACTGCTTCTTAGTCCAATATTTCTGTTTTTAATACACTTTACTAATGAAGAATAACAAATCCTTGATTTCCCAAAGTTTCAAAAATATGATAAATAAAATGTGATTCAAATAATCAACACTCAATAAATAACAAAAGTTCAAAAGTAATACTCACTTTGTCCAAAAGTTTCCTCGTCTCTTTAGTCAGATCATCATGGGAAAATTTACAGTTGTCTCCTTGGTAACATTTTGCACCAGTATGATAGAACTTACATGGAAATTCATGTAAATAAAAATATTAAGGAACAGTTTAAGTATAATCATGACCTGGTTTTCAAAGCTCAAACCATGTGACTGCTAAGCATGGCTACCTTCGGGAGAGCTGTGGTGCAGCACATGCCTATGGTCAGCAGTGTTGTACTGTACACTTAAACATGTTAGAAGACCACAGGTGTTGGACCTAGCAGTTAAGATGCAATCAAGATGCCTGGGTTGTTAACAGGAGTGGCTGGGTTCAAATCCCAGCTCTGAGTCCTTTTAAAAATTTTATTTTATTGAAAGGCAGGGTGACAGAGAGGCGAAAGGCAGAGAAAAAAAGATTTATCTATTGGCTCACTACCCAAATGCCGGAAGCAGCCTGGACAGAGGGAAGCAAACTTCTACATATGCTGTATGCCACCATGCCCTGAGTCTTGACTATCAGCTCCCTGATGAGAGAAGACAACAGGTGACAGCTCAAGCAGCTGGCTCCCTGACACTGGAACAAAATTCCTGACTCACAGGTTCACTGCCCAATCCCAGATCCTTGGCTGAGGTGGTCATTTGGGGAATGGACCAGAGGTTGGGGAAACATGTACTCATTTTCAAATAAATAAAAAAATATTTAAAACCTCTAAAAACTGTGTAAAAGCAGAAAGATGTTAAGTTTTCTATAATCACGTTATTCACTTTGCTATGAGTAGATATTTTAATTGTGCCAAAAGATACAACGATTTTTATTATTTGACAACTTTGTGAGATCTATATCACCACAACTCTCTTCACAACTATAACTCTAAACACTCCAGTATTTAAAATTATACTACATTTCATCTGTAAATATCTCCATATTTTTCTTGAACAGATAATATATTTTTTTTTACAATCATGGCCTCACCTGACAAAATTAATACACTAATGCTTATTAGTATGCAAGTTCAACATACAAAATTTTGACTGTTTTGGAAAGATTTTTTTTTTTTACAATTGTCTTATTCAGAATAGAATTTGAATCCAAATATGATCCTCAAATTTTACTTAGTTAATACATCTCTCAACTTTCTTTTATTGATCTCTAGAAATTCCCTTCTCTTTATTTCTGTACCACTGTTGCTTTTAATAATACCATATAACGTAAACTTTAAAAATTTTTCATTTATTTCAGAGACAGAGAATGCAAGGGCAAGGGAGAGCTCTCATCAGTTCATTGCCCAGATGTCCACACTATCCTGAGTTGGGTCAATGTTGGAGCAAGGAGCCAGAAATGTAATTCAGGTCTCTGGGTTTCAGGAATGCAATGACTTGAGCTGTCACCACAGCCTCCCAGGGCCCGTGTGAGCAGCAGCTGAACTCAGGAGCCAGAGGCAGCTGTCAAACCAGGCACACTAAATGGAACGTGGACATCTTAACTGCCAAGACAAATAACTACCACACAGATGGTGTTTAAATAGTCTCCACTGGAGACTGAAAATACTGACTTGACTGCTTCTGTTTTGACATTAGAACTGACCAGTTCTTCCAGGTGTTGTCTTAAACTTCCTCATCAACTTAACTTCTCAGCCAATATTTTAGTGGCTATCACAATCACTACTCAGATCTACTAATTGACTAGAACTTGCAAAATGGTGGATTGTCTTGTCAAAAGGTGAACACATATGCAATTCTGCCAGAAATTGCAAAGCTCTCCTCCATTAAAGGTGCAATATTTTAACAACCATAATATAGCAGAGCATTTTCTTACCTTCTTGTAACCAAATTTAACTGTTATGTGCTTTGAATTTTTGTAAATCTTACAGCAGTAAATGTTATTTCAACGTAGCTCACATTACATTCCTCTTGTTAACAAGCATGATCATCTTTCCATATGTTTTAAGAACATCTGCACTACCTCTTGCTTCATTTTTCTCAGAAACTCACACTGCAGCACTGCACGGGTATTAACTATGATACAAATGACATACAATTTGCCCACTTTGTTACTTACATTTTTACTTAGTTATACAAATCTAAACTTTAATGCGAATTTTCAACACATTCTATCATTAATAGTTTTCCATTACAGCTCTTGGATCTTGAATCACAGCTGGGAAGTTCTGTTCTCTTGCATTATAAAGGACTACACTCCAACATTTCTCCAGTTTCATTTTTCACATTTGAATCTATAATAACAGAATTTTCTTCTTCCCTATCATTCTCTTTCTTTTTGTTTATATTCATTCAAACTTTATTGGGAAAAAAATATGAGAAATCCAGCAGATCCCTAGAGGCAGCAACAGCCACAACAAATGAATCCACAGAGACAAACTGAAAGTTCAGGGGGGGAAAAGTGTACATGTATAAAAAGGTGCTCTCTAGCTAAAAAAAAAGACACACACAAAAAAAACCCTCCAAAACAGCTTCAAATCCATATGTAGTGGAATAGACACGAAAGTATAATTTAGATGCATTTATTTACAAAGAGAAAAGTAGGGAATACAGTGTTTATCATTCAGTGGTAAAATCTGATGAGACTTCAATTTTTACAATTTTCCACAATGAAAATTTATTACTACGAACCTAAGTAACATAATTATATGATAAAATAAATATTTCATAAACTACTCTTTCAGGAAGCACATTCCCTTGAAATACTTTAAACTGATTATATTAAATAAAAAGTACCTTCACTTCACAGAATTGCCTTTCAAAGGGAAGATAATTCATTTCTCTAAAGAACAAAGGTTAGTTTGTTTTTTTCAAATATAAAATCTGACTAGACTGGGCTTACTCAATATGTTGTTTTAAATTTAAAATATAATGAGGCGTTCTAGGTGGAATGATTTTTTTAAAGTTTCAGTGAGGGGCTCCCAGCACTGTGATGTTGGGGTAAAGCTGCCACTGGTGGTGCTGACACCCCATACAGATGCTGGGTCAAGCCCTGGCTGCTCTACTTCCAACCCAGCTCCCTGCCAATGTGCCTGGGAAGAGGCACCCGCATCCGGACAGGATACCCAGAAGAAGCTCCAGGCTCCTAACTCCAGACTTGCCTGGCTCCACCTGTTACAGCCATTTGGGAATGAACTAGTGATGGAATAGTTCTGTTTCTCTCCATCTGTAATTTTCTGTGATTCTTTTAAATAAAAATTTTAAAAAAGAATTTCAATGACACTTTAAAGACCTCAATATCTTGGGCACTATATATATTATAGTAAAGGATATTATGCATATAAATGCAGTTCTCTCCTTTGGTACAATATCCTTGTAAATAAAATTTGCAGATCTCTTTCCTCTTCTCCAACTCTGCATCATGATCAAATTTACATTGATCTCCCTGTTCACAAAAGAAAAGAAGTATGTGAATTTAATTTTCTCCATAGTGCTTCATGATAGCATACCAGTCATTACCTTTATTTCTTTAAATAATGAGCTAGTAATAACTAAAACAATACCCAGACAGTGGACATGGCTGTCTGCAGCAGGCCTGCCAGGGAGCAAGGCTGCAGAGGAGGCTGACAGCTTTCCCACTAGCGTGAACCATTTCTGGGACTTAACTTCTCAGTGCTGTGTAGGGACACCAACAGCAAGTACTTTGTAATGTCACTGTAAGGACTGAATCATTTAGTGTTAGCTGTACTTGCTATTTAGTCAAAGTTATATGTTTGTTAAACAAGATCTGATTTCAACAAATTATGGTACTGTCCCAGAATATAATGGAATGAGTGCTCATGCATAGTATTCCCATGCAAAATCCATTTGTAAGAACCAGTTTTATTATAATTACACAAAAAACAGTAAAATAAAACAAAACAACCACCACCAAAAAAAAAAAGACTTTAAACTTAAAAAATCATTTTGGCAGTAGAAATGACTTATGATATCTCTATGTATTTACCTTAATGCATCTCCCTTCCAGGAAGTATTTACAGATTTGTTTTCCTTTGTGTTCCACTGTATGCTGATTAATAAATTCCTGAGTCATAACTTTCCACTTTTTCCCTGGTTTACTATACTATAAGAAAAAAAGTCATTGAATGTAACATGAAATATTAACAGGTATAAAAATGTACAGTTAAATGCATCACCATTAAAAGTGATCAAAATCCAGTGTTTTGATGCTATTCATTTATTTGTACAGATACACATTTAATAATTTGCTTATACAGCTACCAATAGTACAAAGAGATCTATTTGTTTCTACCTTAATGAGGATAATATATTTAAAATAAAATTATAAAAAGCTTGAAAGTTCACAATAATATTCTATTTTAGTGAAGATATAACAAAATATGCACTGTACGTGTCATTGAGATGACTTCAAATGACTGCTTAACACAGAATGTGTAGTTTTCATGATCAACCTGAAGTAACTCACAGGAAAGCCTGAAAATTAACCATAGTAAATTAAACTAAAATAGAAACAACATTCAAAACTAGGAGAAGCATGTTTTCCCTTAAAACTTAAAATAAAGAGATACAGTAAGAAAAATGAGGAATCTCACAGCCTGGTTTGCTTTCCTTAGTTCCCTTTGGTCCTCTGTTCAACCTATGCTGTACACAGAAAACTGAATAGCAAAATGGACCATTGGGCCCGGCACAGTGGCGCAGTGGTTAAGGTCCTCGCCTTGAACACCCGGGATCCCATATGAGCGCCGGTTCTATCCCGGCAGCCCCGCTTCCCTTCCAGCTCCCTGCCTGTGGCCCGGGAAAGCAGTCGAGGACGGCCCAAGGCTTTGGGACCCTACACCCGCGTGGGAGACCCGGAAGAGGCTCCTGGCTTCGGACCGGCATAGCATTGGCCGTTGCGCTCACTTGGGGAGTGAATCATCGGGCGGAAGATCTTCCTCTCTGTCTCTCCTCTCTGTATATCTGCCTTTCCAATAAAAATAATAATAATAAATCTTAAAAAAAAAACGGACCATGGTGTTTATAATGAATTACATTCGTGAACTCCGGACGTTTCCAACACCTATCATGTGCCCTTCCACACTGTAGGTACTGAATACTATTTGCTCGTGATTCAATTTCGGATTTCCCTTTTCCTTCAATGAGCTTAAGGCACATTCTGTGGATGGCAGAATACTGCCTCACAGAAAATACTTGAGGAAAATACACAGAAAATTCTTGAGGAAAATACACAGAAAATACTTGAGGAAAATACACAGCTATTCCAGTTTTTCAGTTAGAAATTCTTCTCTTAGAAGAAAATGGAATAGAGGGTATCTTCAAAAAGCCATAGAAACACAGTATAAAAATAGTCTATGAATGAAATTCAACATAATTTTAATATCAAAATAACTTTGTCTCTTAATTTCCTTTCCTATGAACTTCCTAAGCACCCCTGCATTACTACTGGCCACAGGAAGCGCGGCAGGGTGGAGATGGGCAGCAGTTAGAGCAGCACTAACACACAGCTGAGAAGGCTTCATGCTGGTGTTCTTCAGCACTGGGCTAGCTACTGTCTGCATCACTTCACACTGAACTTAAAATTGACTACAAAGAACCTGATGGCCCTCAACACACAGAAGTGATAATTACTGTGGAGAGGAAATTGTTGATCACTCTTATTTGGTCATTACACATTTATATACATGGATCAAAATATCACACAATATTCCAGAAGTTATATACAAATATTAATGTGTCTATTTATAATAAATAATACATTAGTATTTAACAGCCACAAGACTCTTTTTGCAACCAAATAAATTAAAATACAGGAACGTCACTCTCTTCTGCCCATGTAAGCTCTCAGTACCTCCTGATAGTCATCCGTCCCCGAGTAAACAGGTCCCTTGTTCGTTCTTCCCCCACGGTCTTTTCGCTTGATTTTCTTTGGCAAACTACGTCCACGACCGATACTGAAACTTTTAGCTCTCTGCTCTGTACCTGAAAAAGTTAGAAGAACTAACTTTAAATATTATAGAATAACAAAATAATGTTCAGTCTGTTAGTTTGCAAGGAAGACTGTATTCTAAACTGTTTGTAATGTACAGTGCCTACTCTTCCCCCATCCACCAGATTCAATGAAAAAAAAATCTTTCCATTTTATCACCTTGGTAACACTTTCTGTTCCTTTGCTTTTAATGGATGTTAACAAAGCAAGGAAGGAGCAAGGATATACACAGAGCTTAAGAAGCCCAATCTAACCTTATGCTTTTCCACTTTCTTTAGGATAATGGCAAGTTTTTCTGTTTTGAGAGAATTAAATATTATTAGTAGAACTTAAAGAAGACATCAGAGTAGTAGTCATTAATTTGTAGCAAACTGTTTTCCTTTTGACAATTCTGAGAAGACCTATACAAATATTTCCAAGTAAACATGTTGTTTTTTGTTTTGGGAAAATTTGGTGCTTAAAAGTATCCAAAAAGGGCCTGGCAGAGCCATAGCCTTGAGGCTCAAGTCCTTCCTCACACGTACTAGGATCCCACACAGGCACTGGTTCTAATCCTGGCAACTCCACTTCCCATCCAGCTCCCTGCTTGTGGCCTGGGAAAGCAGTCGAGGACGGCCCAAAGCCTTGGGACCCTGCACCCAAGTGGGAGACCCAGAAGAGGCTCCAGGTTCCTGAGATCGGCTCCTGACTCAATTCTGGCCGTTGCAGCTGCTTGTCGAGTGAACCATCAGATAGAAGATCTTCCCCTCTGTCTCTCCTCCTTTCTGTATATCTGACTTTCCAATAAATAAATAAACAAATCTTTAAAAAGTATCCAAAAAACATAACTCGTTACGGCAGCAAATTATAATATGTGATAGTATCTCACCTAATCAAAGTCATACTCAAATGAAGACTCCAAAAAACTTAAAATCTATAAAAACAACAAAAAACTACGCAAAAACGTTTCAATCTATTAAATTTTTTAAAATGTTTTAATTACTAATACATTTTCGCTTCAAATGCAATAAAACTTAGGACTAGCACCATGGTAGAGCAGGTCAATCTGCGTGTTGGAGAATTTGTTTGGGTCCCCATCCAGCTCCCTGCTAACATGTCTGTGAAGGCTGCCAAGAACCGCTCAGGCACCTGAGTGGGAGACCAAGATCAAAGCCCTGGCTCCAGGTTCAGCCTGGCCCCAGCCTGGCTGTTGCAGCCATATTTTGTGAATGACAGATCTCTCCAAACAAAAGATCTTTTTCTGTCTCTCCATCATTTCCTGTCACTCTGCCTTTCAAATAAACAGACTTCTTAAAAAGTTAAACCTTGTTGTTACGATTTGCGGAAAGTTACATTTTGCACACTGCTGGAGCTGGGGCCTGTAAAATTAACATATCTTTATGAATATTTACTTGATACATATCTTAATGAATATTTACTTGATACATATCTTAAAATACATAAAAGACATACATGTCTTTTGACTTGGCAAGCCTATTTTTTTTAAAGATTTTTTTTTAATTGAAAAGTCAGATATACAGAAAGGAAGAGAGACAGAGGAAGATCTTCCATCTGATGGTTCACTCCCAAAGTGATCGCAACAGCCAGAACTGAGCTGATCCAAAGCCAGGAGCTTCTTCCAGGTCTCCCATGCAGGTGCAAGATCCCAAGGCTTTGGGTCGTCCTTGACTGCTTTCCCAGGCCACCAGCAGGGAGCTGGATGGGAAGCAAGGCCTCTGGGATAGAACTTGTGCCTATATGGGATCCTGGCACGTTCAAGGTGAGGACTTTGGCCCGCTAGGCCATGGCACTGGGTCCAATCTGATTTTTTATTGTAATTTTTTTTTGAGATATACATAGGAAGAGCTTCCACTTACTGAGTCATTCCCCAAACATCCACGAGAGGCAGAGCTGAGCCACCCCGAAACAGGGAGCTGCCAAGTCAATCCAGAACTCTACAGAGTGACAGGAATCCAACTATTGGATCATCTGCTGTCCCCCAAAGTCTGGGTTAACAGGAAGCTGGGATCAGTACTTGGAAATGTGTACTGAATCCAATGTGGAATGCTGACATCTTGGTAGTGCCTTAACCACTTGGCAAACCAACCACTCCAGGAAATCCACTTTTTATAATTTGTTCTTAAAAAAAAAAAAGATTTCTTTTTATTGGAAAGGGAGATTTACAAAGAGGAGAGGCAGAAAGATCTTCCATCCTCTTATTCACTCCTCAAGTGGCTGCAATGGCCAGGGTTGAGCCTATCTAAAGCCAGTGGAGCAGCCAAAACAGGAACCAAGCCCCATAAGGGATTCTAGCACTTGAAAGGGGAGGACCAGCTAACTGAGCCACTGTAGTACACCCATATAATTTATTCTTAAGAAAAGAAAGTATGCCAAGATGTTTTCTGGGTTATGCATAAGTATGTTTACTGAAGGGTGAATTTCAAGATTTGGAAAAATAAAAACTGGGTCCAACTTCAATCTCTAGTAATTGCTGTACTACTAAACAAACCTAACAATATGTTAGGACAAATTTCTATCAATTTCACTGAACAAAATGTAGCTATTTAAAGCTGCTCATTAACATGGGAGTGATTAAGATACATTTTACAGTTAAGGAGAAAAACAACATGTACAGTTTTTATTAAAAAGATTGGCCAGGAAATTTCTGGAAGAATGTATACACAAAATAATAAAAATTATTATCTCTGGTGGTAGGGATTCAAATTAATTTTGTCTTATCTTTGATTACTGCTACATTATCTTTTCAATAAACAAGAACACTTTTCTGCATTTAACTTCATACTATTTCTATAGCTTCAGGGAAGAAAATATCAAAAATAAAGTGCAATAGCCTCTAAAAAGACAAAGGAGAACTTACAAATCCAGGCAGGAAGATATATGCAAATTCTCTCAACACTATCTTCTGTAAATACACTGATGAGACTACATATGAACTCCATGAGTAAAAAACTCACCACAATAACATTCATGGAGATACATTATTTTTCCTTTGGTTCAATTAAAATTAACATTCATACTTTACAATGAATTTTTCTAAAAGAATTAAGAAAAATAGGTAAATTTATTCATAATTAATTCCTTTTTCAAAAATAATTACAGGGTCTTTAAATAGCGTGGCTGTTAATGTCTTCACCTCAGCCTCATCTTGTTATTCTTTCCCTGAATCTGCCATATCATCTAGCTAACATTTAAATCTGATTTGGGCCTCATGCATGTCAAAGTGTGAAACATGATGTGTTGTCAGCTAGCCAGCTCGCCTTGACCTCTACAGGGACAAGGTACCTCAATATAGCAGGTAAGCAGACAGGCGATAATTCCACAAATTTCTTCAGATTATGTTATTTTCGAAATTAAAGGCTGTTTGCAACCTTATGTACATGTGTACAACAAAGATGGTTACCATATTTTAGTTTAATAGAAGATCTGCTTCCCAGAATGCTGCTCTTACTGATCTAAACTATAAAGTAAATCAGAAACATAACTGTATACTAACATAATATAAAATGGAGGGGAGGACCTGGCACAGTAGGCTTGTGGCTAAAGTCCTCGCCTTGCATGCGCCAGCATCCCATATGGGCGCCGGTTAATGTCCTGGCGCCCTGCTTCCCATCCAGCAGTTGCTTATGGCCTGAGAAAGCAGAAGACAGCCCAGAGCTTTGGGACCCTGCACCCACTATGAGACCCAGAAGAGCTCCTGGCTCCTGGTTTTAGATTAGCTCAGTTCCAGCTGTTGTGGCCACTTGGGGACTCTTCTCTATATATTTCACTATCCAATAAAAACAGATTATTTTTTTTAAAAAGGAGGGGGAAAACATAAGAAAGTTAAATGAAAATTCTACATACTTTAAAATATTAGAATCTTTGTAATTGAAATATTAACGAATCAAGAAGGCTGATAATTATAGATTTCTGTCAAGGTCTACAAAATAAAGGAAAATGAATTTAGGTACCATAAGAATAAATCGATTTTGAGGGGCCCAGCACAAAAACTTAGTGGCTAAAGTCCTCGCCTTACATGTGCTGGGATCCCATATGGGTACCAGTTTGTGTCCTGGCTGTTCTGTTTCCCATCCAGCTCCCTGCTTGTGGTCTGGGATACCAGTCGAGAACGGCCCAAAGCCTTGGGACCCTGCACCCACGTGGCAGACTGGGAAGAAGCTCCTGGCTTGGATCAGCTCAGCTGTGTCCATTGCAGACACTTGGGAGTAAACCAATGGACAGTCTCTCTGTGTAAATCTGACTTTCCAACAAAACAAAAAAATCTTCTTAAAAAAATTTTTTTAACAAATTATCTATTCTTACTGCAAAGTCAGATATACAGAGAGGAGACACAGAGAGGGAGATCTTCTATCCAATGATTCACTCCTCAAGGGATCGCAACGGCCAGAGCTGAGCAGATCCAAAGCCAGGAGCCAGGAACTTCCTCCAGTTCTCCCATGCGGGTACAGGATCCCAAGGCTTTGGGCCATCCTCAACTGCTTTCCCAGGCCACAAGCAGGGAGCTAGATGGGAAGTGGAGCTGCTGGTATTAGAACCGGTGCCCATATGGTATCCAGGCATGATGAAGGCAAGGATTTTAGCCACTAGGCCACCATGCCAGGGTCCAAAAAAACTTATTTTGAGAAACGATTAAGACATTTCTAAGTTTCACCCTGGAGGTACCTGTTGAAATAAGGTTCTCATATTCTAAAACGGACTACAATTTTAAACTGACCTTGCTGAATTCCTTTCATCCTCTGTTTTTTCCCTGGATCTTTAGAATATGATGAACCTAAAGCACTGCTTGAGGATTCTTTACCATGTCTATATTGCTTCATCTGTCTTGAAAAATCTTCCTCTGTTTCCTGACCGTAGTTACCAAAATTGTCATCACTGTAGTTACCAAAGTTGTCATCACTGTAGGCACTGTACTCATCATATTCTTTACTCTTGAATTTTTTATGTTGATCCTTCTTTGATGTCATGTAGCTTCCTGATACGTGTCCATGCTAAGAAAAAAACGGGCAATCATTTTAGCAAGTTTTCCACTATATGCTTAATAGCACTTAACAGCAACAAAAGGCATCTTTTCAAGGAATGAATAAAGAAACTGTGGTACATTTACTCTATGAAATATTATTCAGCCATAAAAAATGAAATTTTCAACCAAATGGTCCCAACTGGAGAACATTATGTTCAGTGATATTTGCCAAAGGGCAAATATCATGTTTCCTCTGATACAAGGCAACCCTTATGCAAAATACAAGATAGAGAGATATACAGTAATTTGTGTATATACATATTCATCTAGAGGAACTGTATATAGAGACTAGTATACAGAGAAGTGAAGATATATTGCAGTATGCATTTCCACTCCCAATGAAACAGTTAAATATATGTTGACAATAAGATGCTGAACTTTCTATCATCGTCTATGCTTACAATGTCAGGATACAGTGTGATGGACTCGTAACTGTTCCTGAAGGACTATACTATTATAATAATATAGGGGAAAATCGAGGGGAGGTCTACTGGGGAGGAAAGAGAGGCAGTCAGCCTACATAATTGTATTATAAAAAATAATAATAAAATGTAAAAAGATCTTTTCTCCATACTAAGTTGAAAAACAGAAGCAAAGGTATTTATTAGTTTTAATCTTTTTTAAATTAATTGACTTAACAGAGAGAGAAAGCAAGACAGAGCTCCCATTTGCTAGTACACTGCTCAAATTCCTGAAATGACCTTGGGTGGGGCAAAGCTGAGAGAGGTCAGCAGTCCCCGCCTCCCAGAATGTGCAGTGGCAGGAAGCTCAAGTGAGGAGCCAGAGCCAAACCCTTAGTTCCCTGAAGCCACAAAATAGGAGGATTGCCCAAAGCCTTGGGATCCTGCACCTGCATGAGAGACCCAGGTACAGCTCTTGATTCCTGCCTTTGAGTAAGTTCAGCTCCAGTCAATGAGGCTATCGGGTAGTAAACCATTGGATGAAGATCTCTCTGGCTTTCCTCTCTGCAGAGGTTTCCAATAAAATAAATCTTTTTTTTTTTTCTTAACGAACATGGTTTATACATGCAAGAGAATATTATTTGGCTTCAAAAATAATGAAAAATGTATGAACTTCAAAGTACTGTGTTGTTATTGTGAAATTTTTCACTTCATATGAATAAAATAATTTTTTAAATTGTGCTGAAAAAGATAAGAGACACAAAAGAACAAATACTGGATGACCCACCTATATAAAGTATGTAGAGTGGGAAAAATGCATACAAACAGAAAGTACAATAGTGGTTACCAGTGGATGGGGCAAAGAAAACTAGCTTTAGTTGTTTCATGAGTATAGTTTCTATTTGGAATTCACACAAAGTACTAGAGAAAGCTAAGTGATGGTGACTGACAATACTGTCAACACACTCAATGCCACTGAACTGCACACCTTAAAAATGATGGAAACAGAGTTCATGCCATAAGCTTTATCACAATGTATCTTTTAAAAATACAATACCTGAGAAAATGGAATGTCATAATCCCTGTAGAAACCACTTCTTTTTTTATGGGAACTTTCTGTATGTTCAACGTCTGAATCAGGGCTGTAGTCGGAACTATCATCACTAGAGGGAGAATTATGCTGCAGAGAAAAAGACGAAGATGTTGCATTTGTAAAAAGGAAGCAAATTACCTAGGAAGCAGACAAGCTTGTTTTGGTTAGAAACACTAACCAGCAGATCTTACTATGCCAGTAGCCTGAATGTTGCTGGCAAATCCTCACATCAACTTCTCCGTCTTCTAGGAGGAAAGGATAGGTATCTTCCTTTCTGCTTAGAGACTTCATGGCAACATTTTCCTCCTCATCCTTTTGGCACAAGGACTTGAGTTGGAAGTTCCCTGTGCTCCAAAATGACCTTATATTTAAGCTCATCATAAAGGAAGAATTCTCAACACCAAAAAGGAGACGTGAAACATGAGGGGAGTACGTATTATTTTTACCTCAAATGACATCAAGGGTTCTTACTCTAATATGTTTGTACTCTTAAACGACACAACATTACAAATCATATGAAATGAATCCAGCTCTCAAAACTGAACAGAAATAAAAACTACAAAAAACTGATAATAATTGACAAATATAAAATTTCAACGAAAAGGTCATGAAATCATCTCTCTGGTCTGTCTCTCTCCTTCCAACACTGAGTTTTCTATTTAGAGAGTTCTTTTTTTATTTTTTTTAAAGATTTTTATTTTTATTATTTTGTTATTGGAAAGGCAGATGTACAGAGAGGAGAGACAGAGAGGAAGATCTTCCATCCGATGATTCACTCCCCAAGTGAGCGCAACGGGTCGATACTACGCCGATCCGAAGCCAGGAGCCTCTTCCGGGTCTCCCACGCGGGTGCAGGTTCCCAAAACTTTGGGCCGTCCTTGACTGCTTTCCCAGGCCACAAGCAGGGAGCTGGAAGGGAAGTGGGGCTGCCAGGATTAGAACTGGCGCCCATATGGGATCCCGGGCGTGCAAGGCGAGGACCTTTAACCACTTGCGCCACCGCACCGGGCCCAATTTAGAGAGTTCTTAAAAAGCTTAGCAATGAAGACACTGGCTGTATATTTTATGATTTCTTCCCAGCATTAAGGCTGAGTATAAACTCAGAAAAACATGCTGAATTGAATTAAACTCTAATGAACTCACAGAGGAAGAATCTGTTATCTTCCACCCCCTTTCCTAATGTTCTCTTACGGAAGGTAAACTGCTTTCCTCCAGTTTTTTGGTTTTTTTTTTTTAAGATTTATTTATGTTCATTGGAAAGGCAGATATACAGAGAGGAGTACAGACAGAGAGGAAGATCTTCCGTCCGATGATTCACTCCCCAAGTGACCTCAATAGTCATGCTGCGCAGATCCAAAGCCAGGAGCCAGGAACTTCCTCCTGGTCTCCCACATGGGTTCAGGGTCCCAAGGTTTTGGGCTGTCCTCAACTGCTTTCCTAGGCCACAGCAGGGAGCTGGACGGGAAGTGGAGCTGCCGGGATTAGAACCTGTACCCATATGGGATCCTGGCATGTTCAAGGCGAGGACTTTAGCTGCTAGGTCATCGTGCTGGGCCCTTTCCTCCACTTTTAATCTTACATCCTCTGGTCTTGGTTTTCTGTGGTTATTAGTTTTTCTGCCGAGGTGATGGGTGGCATGAAGAAATCTGATGTTTTAACATTAAATCTTTCAAGGATTTGAAATAAACACTGTCCATTCTTAACCCATGTTTGTTCAGCCACTACCAAAAGTCTGCTCCAATTCTAAGGAGAGCCTCTTGTTTGAAGAACACTACAGAGATAACACTGTTCAAGAAGAATCTCTAATACAGACACTGATTTAGGAAGAACAGTTGGAAAAGAGAAGATGCTGAGGCAGAGAGGGCTTCTGAAGCTACTCCCAAAGATGAGACTTAACACACGGAGTTTGTAGCTCACATGGAGAAATAAAAAGTAACCTCTAACCAGAAATAAGAAACTGAATTAAATGAAAAAATCAAAATAGGGCCATCTCTTTGGGCCAACTGGCTAATCCTATGCCTCCAAGTGCTGGGATCCCATATGGGCATTTCAGCTGTTCTACTTCCTATCCAGTTCCCTGCTTGGCCCTGACAAAGCAGTAGAGGACGGCCCAAGTCCTTGGGACCCCGTGAGAACTTTATTTGCTAGGCCACTAGCAGATAAAATTAAAAGTGGATTGCCCAAACCAATCCACTTTTAATTTTGAGATTCCTAGGGCAAACTTGTTACTTCATTTTTCTGTATGTGTTGTAAAGTTTTGGTTTTGCTATTTTTAATTGCTCTGCTTCTATGGGAGAAATAGAGAATTTCAAAAATCATCCCATCACTGCTGCCAACTTTTCCCTGATTTTTCTGTCAGCACAGGTCTCCCTTCTTCTTTCCCACCCCAAATCTGTATCACTGTCCAGCAGTATCCTGTTGCTTTCCTGAACATCTGTTTTCTCCTTTGACTATCTCTTCTGTCCTTCCTGCTTCCACATAACCTTGGTAAGATAACTTTTGGACATCATTTTAACTCCCCTCTTGTGGCACAGTGACTTCCATTGTAGGTACTGAATGCATATGAATGAGTAAATCAATGAACAAACAAAATACTGCGAATCCATATCTGCAGGGAAGATCTTTCCTTGGTCTTCCAATATCCTGGTGTACAATCTTCCATCAGTTAGAAGATTATTTAATCTATAGTACAATTTATCTTGATTTGTAGAAATCTTTAATTAATATATTTACATTTACACTTTTTTAAACACATAAGTATCTAATCCACACATATCATAAGAAAACAGGCACTGATTTCTAAATTCTAATGTTCAGTATTGTACAATTCATAGAAATTTACCAACAAGAATAAAAAAAGGAAATTCTAACCAACCTTATGTTTTTCACGTTTTCTCCTTTTGGATTTTTTCTTCTCTCTTTCTTTCTTGTGTTTTTTCCTTGATTTTCGGTAGGCTTTTTCGTTTTTGTCATTTTTGTCATTTTTCTGCTTTTTATCTTCCTTTGCTTCCTGTTGCTGTGTTTCTTCAAATCCTGCGTCATCTATCTCACCATCTTCCAATTCACCATCTTCTCTGTAGAAGACAATGAGCATTTTAATTTTCAAATGTCAATTACTAAAAGATTTTACACAAACTTTTCAAAAGGAAAAAAAAAGTCCCAAGAACTGAAATTGCACTCATTTACATAAAGGATTGAAAATTGTCTTTATAAAGGCATGGAGAGTAAATATTTTACACTTGCAGGCATACGAATATGTTCCTTTGCCGAAAACGTTTCTTTTTAACAACCATTAAAAATGTAAGAACCATCCTCAACAACTAAGGTTGCCAAGCTTGGTTTTAGAGCAAGAATTTGACTTTCACAAAATGACTGGATGAATGACACATCCAGGTATTTATAATAGTTATCACCTAAAAAATATCTCTAAAAAATTTAAACTACTTTAACAAAACACTAACCGCAGAAAACTTTAACTTAGTTGCCCATAGACAGCTTTAAAATAAAAGCCATCTATGTTTCTTATCAGCAAAATTAAATAAGTGAACAAATTTTTGTATGTAAACATGTAGCAAAACCAAAGACATGCAACTGTAAATTCTTTCATTTGAAAAATCTGCAAGGTGAAATTATAAATTCCACCTTTCAAAGTAGTCTCTTTGGAGGCTGATTATAGGAAAAATATGACTTTCATATTTTGACCTTTTTTTATAGTTACAGAATCCAAATGTTCACCAACAGTGCCTTGGAGCTGCCTGTGGTATCATGGGTTGAGCTACTGATTGGAACACATCAAAGTATCCAAGATAAAGTCCCTTTTCCTCTGTTTCCAATCCAGCTTCCTGCTAAGGCACCTGGGTGCCCTGAAAGCGACCTATGGTTCAAATACATGTGTTCCTACCATCCACAAGACCTGGACCGAGTACCTGCCAGCAGGCTTCATCTGCTAGCCCCAGCTGCTGCAGGCACTTGAGAAGTGAACCAGCAGATATAAGATTCTCTCTCTTCCTATGGGGCCCAGCGTGATAGTGTAGCAGTTAAGGTCCTCCCCTTGAATGCACTAGGATCCCATAGGGGCACTGGTTCCAATCCCAGCTGCTCCACTTTCCATCCAGTTCAGCTCCCTGCTTGTGGCCTGGGAAAGCAGTGGAGGATGGCCCAAAGTCTTGAGACCCTGCACCCGCATGGGAGACCCAAAAGAGGCTTCTGGCTTCAGATTGTCTCAGCTCCAGCCATTGCGGCCGCTTGGGGAGTGAACCATCAGACAGAAGCTCTTCCTCTCTGTCTCTCCTCCTCTCTGTATAACTGACTATGAAATAAAAATACATAAATCTTTAAAAAAAAAGTCTCTTCCTTTCTCTCTTGTGATCACTTTGCTTTTCAAACAATTTTTTTAAAGATTTATTCATTTGCAAACTGATGCCATGGCATAGTAGGTTAAGCCTTTCCCTATTGTGCCAGCATTCCATATGGATTCTAATTCGAGTCTCAGCTGTTCCATTTCTGATCCAGCTCCCTGGAGGGGAGGATGGCCCACATCCTTGGGATCCTGATCCCTTATGGGAGATCTAAAAAAAGCTGCAGGCTTCTGGCTTTGGATCAGCCTAGCTCTTGCTGTTTTGGCCATCTGGAGCGTGAACAAATGAATGGAAGATCTGTGTGTCTCCTCTCTCTCTCTCTAAATCTGCCTTTCAAAAAAGAAAAATCTTTAAAGATTTGCTTATTTGAAAGTCAGAGTCACAGAAAGAGAAGGAGAGACAAAGATCTTCCATCCACCAGTTTTCTCCCCACATGGCCAGACCTGCTCCCTCTGAGCCAAAGCCAGGGCCAAGATTTCATCTGGGTCTTCTCACATGGATGGCAGGAGCCCAAGCACACGGGCATCTTATGCTGCTTTTTCCAGGCCATTAGCAGGGAGCTGAATTAGAAGTGGAGCAACTGGGACATGAACTGCCTCCCATGTCAAATGCCAGCAGGATCACAAGTGGCAGCTTTATCTTCTATTCCACAACACTAACCCCCCTCATGCACACTTTTTAAAAATATTCATTTTTTAAAAATATTTATTTATATTTGAAAGGCAGCGAGAGAGAGAGAGAGAGAAAGCAGCTAGAGCTGAGCCAATCCTGAAGCCAGGAGCCAGGAGCTTGTTCCAGGTCCCCAGCGTGACTGCAGGGACCCAAAGACAAGCCATCCTCTGTTGCTTTCCCAGGCCATGAGCAGGGAGCTGGATCAGAAATGGAGCAACCAGAACTTGAACCAGTGCCCATATGGGACGCTGGCACAGACAGCATAGCCTACTACACCAAGGCACCAGTCCCATAGAGTGTGTGCTTTCTAAAGATAACTTACAATTACTAAGATTACTAAGAATGCTCTAAAATGCAAAACTGATCTTGTCCAGCTAAATATCTTCAATGTTGACATATCTCAAATTTGCTTCAAAAATCATATACTGCTGATACAAGAGGAGTCTCAATATGACTGACCATGAGTTGGTAATTGCTCAAACTGTGGGATATACATATATAACAGTCACTCTATTATTCTTTAAGATGTTTTGTATTGGAAAAGCAGATTTACAAAAAGAGGAAACAGACAAAAAGATCTTCCACTCACTGGGTCACTCGCCAAATGGCTGCAATGGCCAGAGCCAAGCCAATCTAAAGCCAGGAGCCAGGAGCTTCTTCCTGGTCTCACACATAGGTGCAGGGTCCCAAAGCTTTGGGCCATCCTCCATCGTTTTCCCAGGCCACAAGCAGGATCAGAATTAGTATCAGAATTGAAGCAGCCAGAACACAAACTGGTGTCTATATGGGATGCCTTGCTGGCAAGTGGAGGATAGCCAGCTAAGCCACTGCACCATCCTATTATTCTTCACGTTCAGTTTTCAATGTGAGCCAGCATTTTGTAATTTTTTTAAAGATTTATTATTATTATTATTTTTTATTGGAAAGGCGGATATACAGAGAGGAGAGACAGAGAGGAAGATCCTCTGCCCGATGATTCACTCCCCAAGTGAGCGCAATGGCCGATCCGAAGCCAGGAGCCTCTTCCGGGTCTCCCACGCGGGCGCAGGGTCCCAAAGCTTTGGGCCATCCTCAACTGCCTTCCCGGGCCACAGGCAGGGAGCTGGAAGGGAAGCGGGGCTGCCGGGATAGAACTGGCGCCCATATGGGATCCCGGGCGTGCAAAGTGAGGACCCTCACCACAGCGCCACCGCGCCAGGCCCAAGCCAGCATTTTGGTACAATGGTTTAAGTCACAGCCTGTGTGCCAATTGGGAGTCCCATCTGCTCTGCTTCTGATCCAGCTCCCTGTTAATGAGCCTGAGAAAGTAGCAATAGGAAGAGCCAAGTACCTGGACCTCTGTTACCCACATGCCTTTAGCCTGGCCCAGTCCCAGTCATTACAGCCACTTGGGAGTGAACCAGCTGATGCAAAATCTATGTCTCTGACTCTCCCTTTCTTTCAAATAAACAAGCAAACAAACCTTTGAGAAAACAAAATTTTCTATAATAAAAAGGTAACTGTTCCCTCTGGTCTGAGGATACTGATCTCCCGTTACTGCCTAAAAACCATTTATAATTGAACTCTTGCTTAACTGCTTTCAACTTCTCAACCCTCTACACCTTAAACAAAGCCTAAAAAGTCAAGATTTCATTGGCTACCTCCATAACCAGTCCCTTCACTAGGCTAAGTCCAAATCACTACGTCGGCCTCCAATGGGATGTCACTTCAAGGTTTGGGGATATGCTCCATCCTAAGCACTTGCCTAATGACTCTCCTTGCTTAATGCCATACTTGGTATATTATGTTCAAATGGCTTCTTTGTTGGTAAAAGCGGGGTGTGACTATTTTTCAGACTCTGCCAGCACTTCGCATGGTACCCTGCTGCTCACTGAATGCTTAAATGATAATATCTCTAACTCCTGCATCCTAGAACAGGCATGTGATACATTTTTTAAACGGCTGAAAAGTCACTACTATCTTTCCCCAACTTCTATTCATTTACAGACTTCTGTTTCTTGTGGTGATTTCAAGAAAAACGCTTTCAGCTTTTACAAAATTGTAGCGTTACCCAAGAAAATGAGCACATATACTCATCAAAAACCAAGTTGCTTTAGCAGACTGTTACAGTAGTAAAAAAAAAACAAACAAAACCAACTGTAAACCTCCAAGTATATATCAATGCACGAATTATAAATTGTACTTTATATAATTCTATTAAGAAACTACCACTACACAAAACTACATTGATGAAATTTATAAACAATGAACAAAAAGAAGCCAGACAAAACATGGTAATTTCTTTTTTTAAAAAAAGATTTATTTTTATTGGAAAGTCAGATATACAGAGAGGAGAAGAGACAGAGAGGGAGATCTTAGATCTGTTGATTCACTCCCCAAGCGGCCACAATGGCCGATGCTGCGCCGATCCAAAGCCTGGAGCCAGGAGCCTCTTTGGGGTCTCCCACATGTGTGCAGGCCTTTAGCCATGAGGCTACCATGCCAAGAGAACACTATAATTTTATTAAATGTACTTCAAAAACAGTTAACACTAATCTATAGCGACAGAAGTCAAAACTGTGATGACTCCTTGACAAAAAGGGGAAGGATGATACTAGAAACACTCCTGGGGCTTTGAAATATTCTGCACATTGATCTGTGTATGTATATGCACAACTGTAACAGGTCATCAAGCTGGACAATTAAGAAGTGTACGCTTGGGTCTGGGTAGATAGCCTAGTAGCTGAATCCTTGCCTTGCATGCACCAGGATCCCGTATGGGTACTGGTTTGTATCTTGGCTGCTCCACTTTCCATCCAGCTCCCTGCTTGTGGCCTGGGAAAGCAGTGGAGGATGGCCCAAAGCCTTGGGACTCTATAACCATGCGGGAAACCCGAAAGAGGCTCTGGGCTTCAGATCAGCTCAGCTCTGACCACTGTGGTCACTTGAGAAACAAATCTGCAGATGGACTATCTCTCTCTCTCCTTCTCTCTGTAAATTTGACTTTCCAATAAAAATAAACCTTTTTTTTTAAAAAATCATGGGCCTGGCGGCGTGGCCTAGCGGCTGAAGTCCTTGCCTTGAACGCACTGAGATCCCATATGGGCGCTGATTCTAATCCCAGCAGCTACACTTCCCATCCAGCTCCCTGCTTGTGGCCTGGGAAAGCAATGAAGGACAGCCCAAAGCTTTGGGACCCTGCACCTGTGTGGGAGACCTGGAAGAAGTTCCTGGATCCTGGCTCGGGATCAGCATAGCATCGGCCATTGAGCTCACTTGGGGAGTGAATCATCGCATGGAAGATCTTCCTCTCTGTCTTTCCTCCTCTCTGTATATCTGACTTTCCAATAAATAGATAAATCTTTAAAAAAAATCGTATACTACCAATAATCCTACCACAACCAGTGGCTATTTATCCTTTCTTATGGTTCCTGTCTTCCCCAACTTGAGATCCTGAAAGTTAAAAAAAAGTAAAGTACAGCTGAGGGCAGGCATTTGGCTTAGCAGTGAAGATAAGGATACCCCATATGGTATCAAATGGGTGGATTCACGCATCAGACCTGATCCTGGCTACAGCTTTCTGCTAACAGAGACTCTTGAAGGTTGCACATGGTATTTCAAGCAGTCGGGACTATGCCACCCACACAAGAGACTGCGATTGCGCTCCTGGCTTCTGGCATCAGCCTGACCCAGCCACAGCCAATAGAGGCATTTGGCAGATGGAGAGTTCCCTTGTTTGTATCTCTCTGGGTATCCCTCTGACTCTTAAATAAGAGGCTTAAAATGCTGTATCTGGGAAACAGCAATTTATATTTAACATTTGACAATAGCTGTTTAAAAATATTAAGCATTCAAGATAAAAATGCTGATTGTGAATTTATGCCCTATTCCACATAAATTCTTTTAAATGTGAAATAGACTGTTTATGTTTGATACTACAAGTTATCTTTAAATCTTTTCTTTGGAGCTAGATCTAGCACCCTGCTAAAATGTATCAGTAGTATCAAGAAAAATCAACAGAGGAGATAACAAAATTGAGAAGGTGGATGTTTTGTGATGAGGTTAATTCTATGCTAGGAATATCCACATCAAGTCCCAGTTCCTCTTCCAATTCCAACTTCCTGCCAGTGTTGCACCTAGGGAAGCAGCAGGCTATGGGTGAAGTACTTGGCTTCCTTGCTACCCACACACGACATTCCAAATGAATTCTGTACTCCAGGCCACAGCCTGGCCAACCCTCGGCTAGGTCAGGTACCTAGACAATCTCTATTTGTCTGTTTTTAACTCTCTTCCTGACCTGACTTTCAAATACAGTTTTTAACGTTTATTAAAAAAAAAAAAAAGAATGTTTAGCAATATCTATACTTGATTTAACACTATCACAAGAACTATTTTGTTTACTAATCTCAAGACATTTAAACAAATGTGTAAGCAGAAAGAAGGGAGTGGGCATATGGTACAGGGGTTAAGGAGCTATTTGGGATGCCTGCATCATACTGGGTTTAAGTACCAACTCCACTCCTGTTTCCAGCTTCCTGCTAATGCACACCCTGGGAGGCAGCAGGGGATGGCTCAAGGAACTGAGCCCCTGCCACCTCTACTAGAGACTTGGATTGAGTTCCAGGCTACTCGGTTTGGTCTGGCCCAGCCCCACATAAAGTGAGAATTTGGGAAGTATGCAAAAAACAGGTGGCAGAAATCTAATAATTTTAGAAAGTATGTTTGGGAGTCAATCATATATGTGAATCTTTACTAATGTATTTATGCCCTTTTCAGGAAAGCAGCACATTCATGCTTATGTGCCAAATATTAGAAATAACTCCCCAGTCGGAAAAAAAGATTTTAAAACCAGTTTATTTCTTGAACAAATTGACAGGGACAAAAAATAGATTGGGGGCTTCCAGGTACATTAGAGAGAAAAATAAGTGCCAATGGATACAGGGTTTCATTTTGGAGTGATGAAAATGTTCTAAAATGAGACAGTAGTGATGGCCACACAACTCTAAAGTAAAATCTAGTAATACCTACACTTTAAAAGGCTTAACTACATCTCAACAAAGTTCTTAAAAAATAATAAAGCTAAAAATGATTTTTTCCATATTTGCATCTTAATTGGAGATAACTGGAGAAAATCACACTATACAATGGTATAAATTAAAGGCTGAGGGGCCAGCATGTGATATAGCAAGCTAAGCTTCAGCCTACAGCACCGTATCCAATATGGGCACCTCTCCTCTCAACTGTTCCACTACCGATCCTGCTGCAAGCTTGTGGCTTGGGAAGGTAGTGGAGAATCACTCAAGTCCTTGGGCCTGCCAGTCAGGAAAAGCCACAGTTCCTGCCATGACAGGAGGTGGACTGAGTAGGGTTGGCTCATGGACCCACTGGTAAGCGTGAAACCTGGCATTGGGAGAGGTTCTGATGGAGGAGCCTGGGCAACTCCTCTGGCAGGACACAGACCCGGCAGGTAAGCACAAGAAACACGATAGGAAACAGCTCAGAAAAGGCCATGGAAAGCTACCCACTGGCATACAATTGGCAGACGTGGGGGCAAGACCAGGCTGAATCTGTCCACGTCATCCACTGGCAAATCCAGGCACCAGTGTGGGTCGACCCAGGTTTGGTCGCAACAAAGACTAGTGCACAATATGGAATGCCGAGGTAAGGTTGCCTGTACTGGAAGGGACCGCAGCGCCCAACCAGCCTGAGAACAAGAAAGGAAGTGGGCAGAGCCGGCAGAGGAATAAGGGAGGGTTCCTTTGATGGACAGCTACTTCCGTAGGAGAGTATAGGCTGGGATGGGGGCAGACCAGACTAGGCAGAGCTACCACACCTGTGCGCCTCATGTGGCCTAGCTCAGGGAAAAGCCGGGCTGGGCGGATTATTCCTGCTGGTGCAAACAAAATTAAAGTGGGCGAGGGCTGTTTGGGCTTAGACACAGCATCAGCTGGAATCTGGGAGTGGGAGAGGCGTGGGAGGGAAATAGTGGGCTCATCCTTCTTGGGTTACCACTTCCACAGGAGGACATAAAACTAAGATAGCGGCTGGGGTTGAATGGGGTGTGGGACAGACTGGATTACTGCTACGCTTACTGGCAAACCAGGGTAGGGGGCAGGCCTGGTGGGGGTTATTGTGGGTCGCTCCAACTAGGCTGCAGCTCCCACTGGTTTATGTGAGGGCCAAGTATGTGCTGGGCAGAACCAGGCTAGACTGCAACACCCATTGGTTCCAGTGGAAGTCGGGAGTGAAAACAGAACCAACCCAGCAATTGCAACCACCAGCTGATTGGGGCGATGAACGGTGCCAGACCCTGTACTTGTTAGCACATACAAGAAGTTTCTTTGGAGATCTTCCTAATCTAAATGCTGGACTCAGAACCCTAACCAAGAAAAGAGAGAAGACAGAACAGGCCAACCAACCATCTCAGCTATGATGGACTATGTCAATCAGTGGATTTTTCAAAGACTTCATAGTGCTTGGAGTAGCAAGATTGACAGCAATTCATAACTGTCGCAATATCAAAACCACTTGAGCAAGAACCTCAGAGCATGCCCTACATCCGGGACCTGGGGAGGGTGGGAAATTGGGTGGGCCTTCTCCCTTAATACCCCCCTTTAAACATGAAGGTAACAATATGGAAAACATACTAGTATTATCCACTTTCCTGTAGCCCTTGAACCTTCTTACCCTAATTAACTATGTAAAGAATGTCAAAATAAAATAAAATAAATTAAAAAAAAAAAGTCCTTGGGCCCTGCACTCCTATGAGGGATCCCGGCTTCAGATGAGCTCAGCTCCAGCTGCTACGGCCATGTAGAGGAGTAAACCAGCACAGGGAAGATCTCTGCTTCTCCTTCTGTGTAGCTCTGCCTTTCAAATAACAAAATAAATCTTTAAGACTGAAACAACTCAGTATACTCATTTTCCATAATATATTCTTATTTTGGGGCAATTTTTTAAAAAACTAAATCTTTATAAATTAGTTTTCTCCAACACAGGCATCTACTTTTCTCCATTTTGGAATCAGTGGCCATTAAATTAACCTGCATCATTCAGTATTACATGTACAGATCGTTTCTGCTTTCACTTTAGGCTTGCCTAAAGAGTCCTGTCACAAGCCACTGATAAGACACTGAGTCTTCTGGAAGAAACAAAAGCCTCAGTAAGAGGCCACCTAAGCACTCCTGATGGATGACATTATAAAGACATTACTCATTTCATGAATACAAACTTACTGGGATAAGCTGATATACTTGCCACAAAAAAAAAAAAAAAGAAAAAGAAAAAACATGGGGACACTTTTAAGAATGTACCACGTGACAGTGTCAGGATTTCCAAGCTTTATTCGAACACCAGAACCATCAGACAACTTAATAGAAATGTTTTATCCTAAGACCAATAAAAATTCCCTAAATTGACATTGTTATTTGCAACACTTTTCATGCTTTTGTAGTAGTTCACAGAGTCATTTCTCCCTAACCATGCATGATAAAGACAGAGGAAGGTAAGAGAACTTTCTACCTGTGCCCTGGGGACACTGCATGTCTCCACAAAGGCCACGTAGGTCAGCCCCAGTCCAGGCTGACCTAAGCCTGGCATAATGCCCTGTGAGCCAGCACAGTAAGGAAACACCAGTAGTTTTCTGATACTGCTACTGGGCTTCTTATCACACACCTCCCTGTTGGCTGGAAACCACCGGGAGGTAGTTTATCATCTACCTTCCCTGGTCCAATAAGGTCTGAAATGTGCTGCCTTGCTACCGTATAAAAACTTGCTTAGTGACATCGCACCCACCATGTATGTGACCATTATCTGGACCCTCCGGCTCCTGTTCTATACTGTGGAACAAGGGCGACGTGAGGAGCTGATGCTATGCTGATCACATTATCTATGTGGGCATGAAGCTGCAGCCCCCATGCAGGGATCTATCAGCATGTCTCACAGGTAACTTCCTGTGCCCAGGATTTGCCCATGCCTACCCTGCTCCTTCCCCTCAACACAGATGGTCCTCTTGATTAAGCCTTGACCTAATCCCTACCCTATATACCCCAAGCACCCTATATACCTCAAACTAGGTAATGCCCTTCAAGGAAAATATTGTCTGATCACACAGAGGTCACACAGAAGAGCTACTTGAGTTTTTGATTATCTGTTTATCTGAAACATGGACCTTGAAATATATATCCTGGATGATGCATCTGTTTTGTTTACAATGTCAGAAATGCTGCTTCTTTACAAGTTGTCAGTGGTAAAATCTGATGAACACCATACCTATAGCCTTCAAAGAACTCTTAATCCTCCTTTATCTAATACATTCTTAAATCCTCTGGAATGTACTTAAGTTTGTAGAAACTACCTTAAGTCCTGATAATTTTCACCTTAAGCCCAACTTAGAATCTGAATCTGTCATTTGGCAGATTCCTGCAGCAATGAGACTCAATAAAGTATGCAGGCAATACTGCACTAGAGCCTAATATGCTCCATAGTCCTGGGACAAGCTTTAGATCTCTACTTCAGAGACAACTAAGAATTCCTTTGTTTGTGCTTCAATAAATCCCCTTTTGTTTTTGAAACGGTATGTAGCTCTCCTAATATTTATTTCCTGAACCTGTAACATTTTTATTCACATTTACCTCATCAAAACCTAACTTGCACATATATACATATACATATATAAAATAACTGTGTGGGCGCTGATTCTAATCCCAGCAGCTACACTTCCCATCCAGCTCCCTGCTTGTGGCCTGGGAAAGCAATGAAGGACAGCCCAAAGCTTTGGGACCCTGCACCTGTGTGGGAGACCTGGAAGAAGTTCTTGGATCCTGGCTTAGGATCAGCATAGCATCAGCCATTTCACTCACTTGGGGAGTGAATCATCAGACGGAAGATCTTCCTCTCTGTCTCTCCTCCTCTCTGTATATCTGACTTTGTAATAAATATGAATAAATCTTTAAAAAAAACCATGATAGTTATGGGTGACATCATACATTTCTTGCTGGCAAGCCAAGGAAAAGTACAAACCAGTGCCAATACTTCCTGCCACATGTGGAGTAATCACTGCTGGCCCTCCTGTGGCTGAACTGAAGAAAAAGACAACCTGGCTGTGACTCACAGATATTCAAAAGGACTCATAATAGGTCATCTCCTGGTAAGAGTGGGGAACCTTAACCCTAAATGTCTTCCAGAGCTTCCTTATAATAGTCATGGTTACTTCTCTTTGCTGGTTCTCCAGAGCCATACATCTCCATCTACAGCTACACAACTGTTATTTCATTCCAGGCACAAAACTTTACTTTTCCAGCAGAAGGAACTCTGACAGTGTAAGTACCAAGGCCTTCAGTCATAACCCCTCAGAGGTCAGAGCTCATACAACAGAGGAAATGGAACCTGCTGTGTCTCTACAGGATGAAGGGAGGCTCAAAAGGGAAACGGTCAAAGTAGAGCTCTCCTAAGTGCCCAATCTGTGCGTGCATGCCCATGAGTCTAACAGACTATCACATTGTACACCAGACCCCTCTCTCAACAATGCTTGGGTTTCTGTGACACACTCAGGAAAAAACCAAGGGAGACTTACCAGTCACAAAACGAACCAATCAGACTTTAATACGTAGAATGCTTTCTAACAGACAAAAGAACAAAACAAAAACTTACTCTTCTTTATCTCTTCTACATTCAGTGTGAGAGACACACTGAACTCATTTCTTACCCAGCAAGCATATTATCTTTTAGTTTAAGCTCTGGTGATATATGTGATGTTCCTTTAAAGGTATTTAGAGACCTTTATATTAAATAAACCATCAAATACTCAAACAAGTCACAATTGAAATCCCAAAGAATGAAGAGTGAGATTAGGTTACAAGAGGGTATGCCAGAAATCACTAATTTCTGGACGTGAATTACAAACCTGGCTCTGAGCTTCAGGATGCAGAGCTAGGTATAAGACAACAGTGCTCCAAAGACCAAATCAGCTAGGTGCTCCAGGGAAGCCCAGTTCTCTGGAAACAAGATCACAGAGCATCTATCCTCTGAATACTCACAAATATCACCTGTTATAATGGACAGTACTTGTCCTTAAAAATAGCCTTATAATTCATGTAAATTTGTTTACAGCACACCTCAATTTGAACCAGCATAAAGGCTGCCAGGGTTATATTAAGCAATTACATAAGAGAACAAGGAATTATTGACCCAAGGATATAACTGTCAGATGTTACAGGGTTGAGACGTACAACAACCAGAACAGTGATTCTTAAAAGGCCATGTAGACAGGAACTGTTCACCCAACTTAAAAGGCGGAGGGCATGAGCTTATTTAAAATACGTTATTTATCACCTTCTCTGTAGGGATAAACATTGAACAACAAAGAGACATGGTTTCTTCTCTCAGTTTTTAATCTACTGGTGGGAGAGATGGACACAAGTCAAAGAATCACAGACATGCCACTACCACCATGCAAGCCCATGAAGGCAGCACACAGCGCTGTGAGAGCACACACGGGAGGAAGCACGTGCCAGGACAGGAAGGCTGCTCCCGAAGCACCGTTCAAGAACCCACAGACACTCACTTGAGACGAAGGCCAGGGAGGGACCTCTGAGGTCAGAGGGAACAGGAGAACTTCTGTGCAGAAGAGAGCACAAACCATGGAAAGTGACACAAGGCTGATGTCAATGGATAATAACTATTAATGACTTCAACTCCTGGGAGTTATTTTAATGTTTGTCAATAAGGGGTTGCCACCAGGGTAAATCAATTAGGTTGACAGAATGGGAACTGGTGTTGAGATAATGAAGGGTTTTTTCTTTTCTTTTTTTTTTTTTTGTAAGATTGGTTTTATTTTTATTGGAAAGTCAGATATACAGAGGCAGATCTTCCATCTGCTGATTCATTCCCCAGATGGCTGCAATGGTCAGAGCTGCGCCGATGTGAAGACAGGAACCCAGAGCCTCTTCCAGGTCTCCTACGCAGGTGCAGGGTCCCAAGGCTTTGGGCCATCCTTGACTGCTTTCCCAGGCCGCAAGCAGGAAGCTGGATGGAAAGTGAAGCTGATGGGTTATAAATCACCATCCATATGAGATCCCAGAGCATGCAAAGCAAGGACTTTAGCCTCTAGGCTACTGCACCAGGCCCACAAGGTTTTAACAGAACAGTATTTTTTTACGTGCACAAAGCACACAAGCCTCAAGGTTTTTTTGTTTTTGTTTTTACAAATTTTTAAAATCTACTTCTTTATTTGAAAGGCAGAGTGACTAAAAAAGAGGAAGAGACAGAGAGTGAACCATTGTCTGGTTCACTCCTGAAATGACCACCACAGCTGAGGCTGGGCCAGGACAGTCAGGAGGCAGAGCTGCAGCCAGGTTTCCCACAGGGGAGACAAGATCCCAAGTACTTGAGCCATCACTGCTGCCTTCAGGGGCGTTAGCAGTAAGCAGGTCAGAAGTACAGGCAAGACTCAACCCAGGTGCTCTCCAATGGGACACAGGCATCCCACGTGTGACTTAACCCACTATGCCATAAGGTCTGCCTTGGTCTACAGTTTTTATTATAGTCTGTCTTTTTTCACAAATAAGCAGGAAATAATTAAAGCAAATCATACAGAGGGGGAGAATGGGTCTCCTTATTTCATTTCAGGATAACAGGCATGTTGATAATGTTACAGTTTAGGTAACTGTCAATTATTAAAAGCCTCCACATCAACAGAAAAGGAGGAGAAAAAACAAAGAAAGCTGGGAGAAAGGAAAAGTGCTGTCACTGCTAAGACCTGCAGTCCAACTGCAACAACAAAGGGCGAAGCCCCAACATCCAAAAGAAAGCCAACGTGTTGGTGAGGTGGGCAGATGCCAGAGCAGAAAGTTCTACCTGAAAGTGAAGAGGAATCAAACTAATGAGAACTCATTCTTTTAACAAAGTGAATTCATCTGATATGAAAAAAATAACAGCATTAAACAAGAACAATAAATAGCAATAAGAGACTTCAGGACTGGGCCAGTGATACAATACATTTCCATAGGGGTGCTGGTTTTAGTCCCAGTGGTCCCTGCTTATGGCCTGGGGAAGCAGCAGAGGATGGTCCTAAGTCCTCGGACCCTGCAGCCATGTGGGAGACCTGGAAGCAGCTCCAGGTTCGTGACTGACCAGCTCAGTTCTGGCCTTTATGGCCCTTTGGGGAGTCAAACAGCGGATGGAAGAGCCCTGCTCTCGCCCCTCTCTGAAGAATCTGCCTTTCAAACAAAAATAAATCCTTAAACAAACAAAAAACACCAAAAACCTAACAACAGTTCATTGTAGGCACTACCCAGGAGGGAAAACAACTTCTAAGGCAGATGGGCACACTTTGGAAACGGGGAGGCTACTTCACTAGAGCCTGGTACCACTTACATTACAGTCATTTATAACAAACTCCCTTATTCTAATCTCATGTACTTGTCCATTAGACAGCTTCTGTTTCATTTTCCATACAGCAGTCTAGCACAGAAAGAATACACTGTGATGCAAAATACCTAGTCGTCACTTTACATTTATCAGTTGCCTTTCTTGCCATATATGCAATCTGTTGGGATGGGGATGTTACCCTTGGATAAAAGTATGGACTCCAGAGTCATGGTTTTTATTTTATTTATTTTCATTTTATTTTATTTAAAAGAGATATAAAGATACCCCATCTGCTTAGCACTGACCAAATGCTGACAAAAGCTGGAGCTGGGAAGGCCAAAGGCAGAAGCCTGGATTGAGGGGGTGGGGGCAAGGATCCAAGTTCTGGAACTCTTACTGCTGCCTCCCTCAGTGCACATCAGCAGGACGCAGAATGGGCACAGAGGCAGCACTCAGACCAGGCACTCCAACACAGGCATCTCCATCAGCAACTTCAGCACCCACAGAACCAACCAAATATCCACCCCCGTGGAGTCCGATTATTTAAGTTACTATTGGTTTACTGCATGGCCTTGGGAAATTTACTCATCCCTTAGTGTCTGCTTTCTCATCTGTGAAAGTGGGGAATGCCTCGTTCCTAGAGCTGTTACGAGGATTGAATACCCTATATAAAGCACTTAAAACAGTACTGTGATACAGCAAACTCCACATGTTAGTCACATTATTTCTGAGTATGAATTAGCATTTCTGAACAGAAAAAATAGCTCTCGGGGCCCAGTGTGGTAGCCTAGTGGCTAAAGACCTGCTGTGAACGCGCCAGGATCCCATATGGGCACCAGTTCTAATCCCGGAGGTCCCACTTCCCATCCAGCTCCATGCCTGTAGCCTGGGAAAGCAGTCGCAGGCAAGAATGGCTCAAAGCCTTGGGACTGCACCAGTGTGGGAGATCCAGAAGAGACTCTTGGCTCCTGGCTTCAGATTGCTGCAGCTCTGGCCACTACGGTCACTTGGGGAGTGATTCATCGGACGGAAGATCTTCCTCTGTCTCTCCTCCTCTCTGTATATTTGCCTTTCCAATAAAAATAAATGTTTTTTTTTTTAAAAAAAAAGCTCTCTGACCAGTTTATGAATTTAAAAAACTGTGGTGAGGCCACTGTGTTACATACTCCATGGATATCATTGCAGAGAACACTCTGGCAGCACTAGACTGAAGGCCTGACCAGGTTCACTCAAGGCACGCATCCTGGTGGGGTCTGCTGCTGGTGGTGATGATAATAACCAACCTGTCCAGTTCAAAATTTCACTTAATCAGGCCTGGTGCAATGGCTCAATTGGCTAATCCTCCCCCACAAGCACCAGCATTCCATATGGGCACTGGTTCATGTCTTGGCTGCTCCGTTTCCCTTCCAGCTCCCTGCTTGTGACCTGGGAGAGCAGTAGACAACAGCCCAAAGCCTTGGGACCCTGCACCCAGGTCGGAGACCCGTAAGAAGCTCCTGGCTCCTGGCTCCCAGCTCTGGACATGGTGGCCATTTGGGGAGTGAACCAGCAGATGGAATATCTTTCTCAGTGTCTCTCCTACTTTCAGGAAATTTGTCTTTCCAATAAAAATCAATAGTTTGGGCCAAGCGCAGTGTCCTGGCAGCTGAGGTCCTCGCCTTGGATGCTCCAGGATCCCATATGGGCACCAGTTCTAATCCCAGCAGCCCCACTTCCCATCCAGCTCCCTGCTAGTAGCCTGGGAAAGCAATCAAGAATGGCCCAAAGCCTTGGGACCCTGCACCCATGTGGGAGACATGAAGAAGTTCCTGGCTCCTGACTTCGGATTGGCTCAGCACTGGCCATTGCAGTCACTTGGGGAGTGAATCATCAGACGGAAGATCTACTTCTGTCTTCTCTCCTCCTCTCTGTATATCTGCCTTTCCAATAAAAATAAAATCTTTAATAAATAAATATCAATAGTTTAAAAACTGATTTAATCTATAACAAAGGGTCACAATTCTAGTGTTTACAAGTGATGAGGCAGCTCAACTACACAAGTAAACCTCACCTTGGACAACGAGTTCCTAACAGATTATATGCACTAAAACCATGGAGTGTACACAATGCAAGTCTTAAAGGCAAACAATAATATTTTTAAAACATCCTGTCAAGCAAACAACAGTGTGCATAGATGTTAAGCTTAAGAGCCTTCAGTTCACAAATCCTGTAGTACTCTTTCACTTGAATATTAAAATATTTTAATTTAGGATGATCAGTATCCTGTGGCCTATTTCCCTTCACTGTTCTGTGATCATTCTTTCAAACTTCTCAACCTCCAAAGCCTGTCCTTGTATCCTTGGCATGTGGGACTGGGTGTTCATTCACTTCAACTCGCCACACCTAAAGACGCCCGGATACACACATTCATCAATGCATTTTGCCTTGTGTTTACTCCCTCACTGCCCACAGCCTGAGCAGACCCTCACCACACACACTTTCACAATAGCTTGGCTGTTCTTTTCTCTCAGCAAATCTACTGCTCTGCTGCAAGCAAAACATCCCTAAAGCCAGCTACTTCCACGGTCCTGCCCCAAGCCATCAGCTCCTGTCACCTAATTACTACTCGATCTTCATCTCACCACTCTCTCCCTGCCCTGCCCCCTGCTTGCTCTCTCCAGCCATTCTTCACTGTTGCTGTTTGCTTACTTCCCAAATCTCTCAAACCACACAGTGTCACTGCTGGCTCTTGGCTTTGTTCCTCATATCCACTGGACTTCCTTATTCTCCTTTCTGCTTTATTATAATCTAATGTATTATTTATGTGTTTGTTTATTCCTTCTCTTCTAGAAAAATCTAAGTCCCATTACAGTAAACATTTTTATTTTCCTGCATTGCTGTGCCTAGACCAAAACACACTAAATATTAGGTGCTTGATGATTAACAAAAAATTACCAGAAAGCCTGTCTTCCTTCTACTGATCTTTGCTTCGTCGCCCACTTCCTCCTACCTCCCAAGTTATAATACTAAAAAATGCATCTGACATTCTGCTGGCTAAAAACTTTAATGGCATTTTCACATCCTGCAGATCCTCTCTCTCCATGCCCCAAAAGCTTGTGGGGTTTCATCCTACTGGAACCTATTGTGTCACTTCATTTTTCCTTGTTTCTCACATAGCTCTGCCTTTACTTACTCCCATCTTTATCCATTCCCCAGCCTATCTAGTCCTTTTTTTCCCTTTAATTTACTTACTTCTTTGAAAATCAGAGAAAAACTGATTGAGAAACAAAGAAGTCTTCCATCTGCTGGTTCATTCTCCAAGTGGCCAAAAAGGTCAGGGCAAAACCATCCTCTGCTGCTTCGCCTAGGCCATTTACACGAGGAGTACACGGTGTACAGAGCAGCTGGGAAGAACCAATGCCTTTACAGGACACTCCTGTTGCAGGTAGAAACCTGATCAACTAAGCCACATCAGCCCGGAGAGCCATCTATACTGCAATGTCTCCCTGAAGCTGTCATCTGCACCCACCATTCAGTTCACACCTCCACCACTGTATCTGGGCTACAACTATACATTTATCAGTCTGGTTTCCCAACTAGATTAAGATCCTGGAGAGCAAATCTCAGTGATGCTGCATCCAGTTTTGTTTCATCAGTGCTTAATGCTATAATTAGAGAGGAAGCACTACACCAGGAAAAGAGAATGTCTTCCTAAGGGAGTGTTTTCAAACCTGCACCTGATAGATAACTTGGTGTACATATTCTAAAAACAAACTTAGTTTGGTAATTTCAACAATAGTTAACTTGACAGACTCAGGAACCAAAAATAACAGGAAGGGCACTAAACATACTAGTATACAAATCACATACTGGGTAGAGCATAAAATATACTCTGATGTGAGATAAGGCAACTAACTACAGTTCTTTTAAAAGAGGGAAGGGAAACTTGGAACAATCTAGTTCAGCTACCTTATTTTATGAAGGAAAAAAAAATCATTAAAAAGCATATTAAACAAGTTAGAAAACCAGGATCAAAACAGAAGGTTCTTACAAATGGAACACATTACAATTGCAACCTATTCAAGAATTTTAAGGCCCGAAATTGTAACTTCCCGGGCCAAGTGTAGATAGTGAAAATAACACGGCAAGTAGGAGTTTGCATATCAAGGTCTTTATCAAGGTTGTGCTTGTGAGGTCTCACATAAAAGATCCTAACACTACCATGATTGCTCACCACAAAGCACTGATTTAAGAACCAAGGGAAAGTCTGCTCACAAAGTACAATCACTTCTATTCGCATCATTTCGGATTTTCCAGGGCAGTCTCTTGGTGAGATTTCAACTGGTATGGGGAGTGTGGAGGGCCATAACCTACTATGATTCTGACTATTTGGAATTATAACACTGTTTTATATGTGAAAGAAAAGCAGGGGAAGGAGGGAAAAAGGCACAAAGGTTGTTCATAATGGGTATAGAATTATCTCCTAGGGAAGCAGAGTGTTAGCCAGGCCTGTCTGTCAGGCTCTGAGGATCAGCAGCTTACACTAATTCACATTACGGTATATTTTTCCCAAGTGCAAGCACTAGAAAACTTAATAGCAGTACACTCCAGAAGTTCCTTAATGGTTACTTGAGTTTTATTTATCTTTTCCCATACTACTGTAGATGCATCCAAAACAGGGACTTAATAGTACTCAGCCCACAAGAGTTATTTGCAAACTGTTTTAACTGGGTTCAACTGGGTAAAGCTGGCTCGTGGGAGTTGTGCCTACGAGGAGTGAAAGACAACACTGAGAGGAGAGAGACAAGGATGCCACCTCTCTCTGACTTCCATGACTCCTGCACCCTCTTTACTTCTAAAGACCTTCAGAAACTCCGCTCAAAGCCTACAAACAGATGGCTATTTCTACACTGCTAACACTTAAAAAAAAATACAATGTTCCAGCTCAAGGCCTGAAAATATTCAAAAGGAACTACATCAAACAGATTTTTCTTAAAGTTAGCCATTTGGCAAACAATGTGCAAAATGTTCCCATGTACAAGAAAATAAATTTTAAAGAGAAAAAAATACATTCCGTGAAATCATTTTATATTTAGAATCTCATTCTAAAAACAAAAAATTCATAGCAGTTGTAAATATACATCAATAACCCCACATTTTCCTGGTGCTCACAATATTCCTTACTTTTCAAAAACATCAGAAAAAGAATACTCAAGACAATACCAGAGTCACACATCTTTCTCCAGCTAATTTGCAAGAACTTTTATTATGGTATAAAGTAGCTGTAATGCAGAGTAACTGGAGCCCTCACACAGATAAGCCTGTTTTTCCCTTAAAAATCATCTTGTTTGGGGTCCGGGGAGAGGGAGGAACGGAGCATCCAGGAGTGAACAGTCCGGTTCAGCAGCACCGGACAAGACAAACACCTGAGAAACACTGACCCAGCACAGCAGTCTTCAATGTGGCACATATTACTACTACCTGGGGAGTTTTCAAAACTGCTACAGCACAGGCTGAGGGTTAGACCACACAAGGGCATCATGACGTCCCCCTACAGCTCCCCAGACAAGGTTGAGAAGCACCAACTTTGCAGACCTTGCAATGTTCTCTTAGAATCCTTTTAGCCCTGAAGAAACTAGACTTGGCAAGTTACAGAACTAAGTGAAGTGGTAGCAAGGCCAGAGCCCGGCCCATTTCTCCTGATTGTTGTTGTTACTATGTGGGGTGGATGGCATGGAAAAACCACCTGCTTGCCTCAAAATAACTTTTACTTAACAAACTAAAATATAGCTAAATATGTTTGCACTAATTAAATCACAACTACTTTAGTCCCTATTTGTTAATATGCCTCTCAAAATTCTTCTTCAAAGTTTTCAACATTTAAAACAGCAAAATTTCAAATTCTTTTTAAAAGTTGGCATCAGCTCCCAACTAGAAAACTTACTTTGCTCTCTGAATTTGGTGAGATGTATTTTTCATCACATAGAATATATAATTCTAAAGTACTTTGCACTAACAAGCAACAGTTTCCTCGCACATGAAAGAATTTTTCATCTGTTTTAGCAAAAATCTCCCGATTGGTTTGCCCACATTCAGAGTACTTCTCAAAGTACTAGTTAACCTATCCCATGAATTTCCTCAGTAGGAAAGATTCAGGAAAAAAAAGTGTGAAGTACAAAATTCATGCACCTGTTACTTGTAAGAGTTTATTTTTTTCCCCTAAAAATGATGGACTTGTCATCTAGTAATGTTTTTATTATTACAATACCAAAGTTGTTGCAAAATCAGTTTTACCCTCTCAAGATTGCCAAATAAGTAGCTATTTCAAATTCCAGCCATGTCGATGATTTTGGCTTCTAGGTTTAAAAAAAAAAAAAAAGTGTTTAGAATACTTGAGCAAAGTCAGATCAAATTACTTCACAGGTAAAACTTCAGCCATCTGAAGATAGCCTACAGTACAAAGCCTATTTCTGATTACATCTATTCACACAGGAGTTCATTTCAAGGTTCTGCATTTTCAACCTAGTGTTTTAAACAAGAATAAAATGCAATGGATTTTGTGTCGGTCAACTTGATGAATGAAAGCCCCTCCTTTTAAACGGTTAAAATGGCTATGGATGTAAACTTTAAAATCTAACCAAAGTATAAAAGCATACACTGTGTAACTGTCCCCCAAACTCTGCACTGGAGCCAAGACCATGCCTCTTCAAGGCACAGCAGACAATAAAATCAACAGAAGCAGCTACATCTTCAAGTGACAACACAGTACCTAGCAAATCGGGCTAGTTTGGGTAACTCCTCGGCGTCTCCATTTCTTGCAGGAGGCTGTGTACCCCCCAAGGTTTGCAAAAACCTAAGTATTTTTTTGGTGCTAACCACGTTTCACTTGCCATTTCAAACTCCCGCCTGCGACACGGCCCTCGAGGGTGGCTCAAAAAACTTTCCTAAAACCCAAACGTGTTTATTTTTAGGTTTTTTTTTTTTTTTTTTCTCGCTTGCTTACAGGCATCCTTGGGAGTAGCAGTCAGCCAACAAAACGCCAGTCAAGTGGGCGATCTGGGCTGCACCTGCTAGGCCTTCAAGCAGCGGACCCAGCGGGGGCCGGGCCGGGCCGGGGGTTGGGGTGGACACCCCGAGGCCCAGGGGGGCCGGCCCGGCGCCGCACACCCCTCCTGCCGCCCCGGGGCGGGGGGCTCGCGCGTGCCCGGCCGGGGCGGGGCGGCGCCGGCGACCCCGGACCTGCCCGCGGCCGCGAGCCTGAGGTTCACACGAGGGCGCGCGTCATGGAACTGACGGAGCCACACAGACGTCCAAGTCATGCAGGAGGCGCCCGGCCCGGCCCGCCCCCGCCGCCGCCCGACCCTCCTCTCCTCAGACAGAAAGACAGACAAGGGTTCCCGACCTGTCGTGCCCTGCATGTTCACAGTCTGTCATGTTTGGTCAAGAACGGGGGGGGCTGGAGGGCAGGTCTGCGAGGCCGGCGGCGGCGGGGCGCGGGGCGGACCCCCCTGCGCCGCCTGCGGGCACCTGCTCCCGGCCGCCGCCGACAGGTGACGAAGTGGTAAAAACTCACGGTTACTAGTGAGCGACACAGACACAGACTTTCCAGTCTATTAACAACCACGCCAGAGAGATGGGGCTCTAACTGCACACACTGGGCCACGGCCCCCGCGCTGCCGGCGCTGCCGCTCTAGTCTCTATTCGCCGCCGGTGGCTGAGGCGTGGGAGCGGGCGGCGACGCGGGCATTTGGACAGTGGCCGTAACGGTGATTTCTCCTCACCAACATGGCGGCACCCGAAATAGGCGGCTCGAAAAGATGGCGCCGGCCGCAACACCTTGCCCGGGACTAAAGGGCAGGAGAGATTCCTCCGCGAGCCGCGGCCCTTGCCCAGCCCGCCGGGCCCGAGCGCGCGCGCCATTGGAGGAGACGGCGCGTCAGTCAGCTCCGGGGGCGGGTCTCTCCCTCCCCTGCGACCGCCGTCTCGGAGGCGCGGCGGAGGCAGCAGCCCCGGTGGCGAGGCCGAGCGCGCAGAGACGCGGCCGGGGGTGGCGGGGGAGGCGGCCCGCGGGGCTCGCGAGGTCCCCCGGTCCACCCGCGCCTTGGGCCCGGCCTGGCGCAGGCCCGCCTTGGGCCCTGGGAGGCGCCGGCTGTTGTCGGGGATGAGGAGTGACAGAGGCACCCCGGACCTTAGCCGACGTGCGTAAGGGTGGCATGATGAAGTGGCGTCGTCTTTTTGCAGACTTTGTCGCTGAGATGTAGAGCGATGATCTCATTGTGCAGTGTTCAGAGTTCAGCGTTTTAACGAAAATAGCTTGGCCTGCAACATTTGTGATATTTGATACTAAGTGTATACACCCAATCCTTACTTGGTAATAAATAGATGTTGAAATAATTACGTGAATTTTATGTTAATTCTTAAGAATAATTGACACTGAACACAGGGCTTACCCCCTCCCCCCATTATACAAGTGTTTTATAAATATGGCCTTTTGAAATAGCCAGTGTTTTGGCCTACTTAATATAGTGTATATCTTAGTTGTGAAGGGAAGTTGTTTTTTACAAAAATGATAGACTTAATGGTTAGTCCTCCCAGCTGCCTGCCTGCCTTTGTGTTTTCTGAAGAATGCACTGCACTAATGTATAAATGGAATGCATTCAGAAGTAATTGCAGTTAGTAGATTAAATTTGGAACTAAGTTTTGTGTGTACACATATATAGGTTAAAAAAAAAAACTCTTGCTTTTTTTTTTTTTAAATTTGAATGCACCCATTAAGAGGACTGATAATTCCACCAGCAGCTTTTAGAATGCCTTAATAGGAAAAACTCAAAAAGCAGGTGTTGTGTCTGGAGGAACAATATTAGCATCTGGAATTACATTAGAACATCAGGCCTTGTTACAGCTCTTTTGCAGAATTTGGGGCCTACCTTGGGCTAATTTGGATAGCTATTTGGTTTGAACTTGTCCAAAGGCATTTAAAGCAAACAGTGGCTATATATTTTGTTTTCCCCTTTGCTTCTGTTTTTTTGTCTCCTAGACCTAGAGGCCTGTCTTGGGCCTGTTATGGTATAGGAACAGTGCAATTTTTTTTTAAAGCCTGCTTTTGTAACTTCGTCGTACACACTGCTTAGGAAATCTGATACTAAGATGGCATCAGGCCCAGTCTTTCTCCATCGGTAACAGAAAGGGAAGAGTGGGTGGGTGGGTGGCTGAAATGCAGGGTAGGAATGCTCCTATGGACTTAGGACACAAATGTGCTCAAATCTGTTCCACAAAATGCTTTCTTTTCTTTTTTTTTTTTTTTCCCAAAGCCAGAGAGGCCCAACATTTCTCAGAGGTGCTTTCTGTTGAGAAAGACTGCAGCCACCACCGTGACTGAACCAGTCAGGAGTTTTCAGTCTGATAGATTTTACCTCGTGGTGACATACTGGAACCCTAAGAATGCTGACTCCATAATGAATTGGCCCCAACCTCAGCATGAAGAGACAACCAACTAGGGCCAGGTTTGTAGCAAGACAAGGCTACAAACCTAGAAGAGCCCAGCCCTTTCCTCCTGCTCCCCTTGCAGTTAAAGTTCAGACCTGTGGGAAAACTGACCTGACTATTGGTCCCTAGTCTTTCTTGGTTTGAGCATTTGCTAAAAAGGACTTGGAGTGGTGATTCTCCTCCTGTTCCTTTTGAGAAGTGGATGTGTCTCCTACAACTCCAGAGTGTAATGAGGAAGATGGTAGTATGCATAAATATGAATTTCTTCATAAAAAAAATTGGGAGCGGGGGTTCATGAACTAATCCTGATTTGATTTGCTTTAGTGTGTATTGTATGAATTTCATTGGCCTTAATTGCTATTGTTTTCTGTTTATTTTTGCCTAGTCATGAGTGGAATAGGTCCGTCATGTTCTTTGGCTGTCTTAACTTCATTATCTGGGTTCTGCTAGCTTTGTAGAATGAGGTAAGGAATATTCCTCTGGTTTTGATCATCTAAAAGGGCCTGTGAAAAGCTAGAATGTTCTGTTCCTTGAAACTTTAGTAAAATTTGCTTGTAAAGCTGAGCCTCACATTTTCTTTGTAGAAAAATGTTTGAAGCCATTTCCATTTCTTTTACTAAAGGACTTTTCAAACTTTTTATTTTGTCTTGACTCAGTTCTCAGAATAACATACTGTCTATGGGTTTATGTATTTTATCTACATTTTCTAAGAACTCATTCATCTAAGACACCAAATATAATTACTAACAGTATTCTGCTATTATATCCTTATTGCTATGGCCCTTGGGGTAAGACTATTAATTACAAATTTCCTATTTTCTATATATTTGTATGATAAAACAATCAAGCAAAATAAATTAAAAATCCTTTTTTTGTTAAAAATCCTTTAATATGATGTTGAACTTACCCAGTCATTTAATTGTATCACATTTTGCTTTTTTATTGTAAGGATAGTTTATTAGGTACTGAAATGGATAAAGTTGTTTTGTCTTCTTTGTGAACTATTTATTAACTTTTCCCATTTTTTTTTAAAGACTTACTTATTTTTATTGGAAAGGCACATCAGATTCATAGAGAGGAGAGAAAGAAAAAGAAAGAGCTTCCATCTGCTGGTTCATTCCCCAAATGGGTGCAGTGGCCAGAGTTGAGCCAATCAGAAGCCAGGAGTCAGGAGCCTTTTCCAGGTCTGTCTCATGGGTACAGGGTCCCAAGGCTTTGTGTCATCTTTCACTGCTTTTCCAGGCCACAAGCAGGGAGCTGGATGGAAAGTGGAACAGCCAGGACACAAATCAGCACCCATACAGTATGCCAGCACTTGCAGGGTGGGGATTTAGTCATTGAGTATTGTAACAAGTCCCCCCCCCCTTTTTTTTCTAAAATTTGTTTTACTTGAGAGTCCGAGTTACAGAGAAAGGTAGAGATCTTCCAATTGCTGGTTCATTCCCTAAATTGCTGCAATGGCCAGGGCTAGGGTGCTGTGAAGCTGGGAGCCAGGAGCTTCCTCTGGTTCTCCCACAGGGAGTCAGGGACCCAAGGCCTTGGACTGTGCTCTGCTGCTTTCCCAGGGCAGTAGCAGGGAACTGGATGGGAAGTGGAGTAGGCGGGACATAAACCAGCACCCATAAGGATGCTGGTGCCCAGGGCAGAGACTTAGCTTACTATATTGCAGTAACCCCATAAAATATATTTCTTAAATATGGTAACTGTTTATGTAGCAACAGAAGCTTTCTTTTTGTTTTTGCTTAACTAACCTTTTTGTTTTAATTTCCCAGCATTTCAAAAGTTCAAAATATTGAAGTAACCTTATTTTAGCCTGAAGGGTACTTGTACCAAGTGTGGGTTACTGTTTGTCCAAGGCAGTTGTGGGTAAGAACAGAGTCAGAATCCTTCCCCCGCCATTTTCTTATTCCACATGCTTCCAAATCTGCTTCCTGCCCCAGCCACGAGGCACCAGCTGCTCTGGTTTGTGTCCCCTAGAATCCCTGTGTTGCAAATTTAATCCCCAGTTTCAACAGAGTTGAGATAGAGGCCTCATGGAAAGTGTTTAGCTCGTCAGGGCTCTTGCCCAAGAAGAGGACTAGTGGAGTGTATTCTTTCTCAAAAATTTTGCTCCCAGCTACGTGAAGACACAGGGTTTGTCTTCGCCCTATGGTGGCCCCCACCAGACTGGATCTTCTTTCCCTGATCTTGGACTTCTCCCTCTAGAACTGTGAGGAACTAAATGTGCGTTCCTCATGAATTGCCCAGTCACAACAGAAGTGGGCTAGCACCCACCCATAGGTGTAAATTTACAACAGCACTTAGTCCCACAAGCCCCATCATCACCCACAGTCCCTTACCCCTGCTTCTTGTTACTCTTTTAAGATTTTGTCATATTAGCTTAGTCACACTATTAGCTCTCTGTTCTTCCCTCCAGCCATCCATTGATCCATCTTAGTTTTGCCACATTCCAAAGTAAGTTACTAACTTTGTTTCTGCCTTGGTCTATTTAGGCATCCATAAGACGTTATCCTAGACTGGGTGGTAGTTTATCAACACTGCAACTTCGTTCCTCACAGTTCCGGAGGCCAGGGTGGCAAAGACAAGAGTGCCGGAGCACTTCGTGCCAGTGACAGCCCATTCTCTGGTTTGTTGATTGTACTGTTCCGGTGTGTTCTCACAGGTCAAAGGGCAGGGGAGTTCTCTCTGCTGTTGTTTATAAGGGCACTACTTCCATTCACAAGAACTCTGGTGTTTGTTACACTAATGAAAAGCTAATACAGCTATTAAAAAGAGTGACATTCTACCATTTGCAACAAAATGGTCCCAACTTAAGAATATCATGCTCAGTGAAATGAGACAAATATCATCTATGCTTTCTGATATAAGGCAACCTTCATAAAAAATGCAAGATGAAGAGATATACAGTAAACATGTATATATATATACATTCATCTAGAAACTAGTATGCAGAGAAGTGAAGATATATTGCAGTATGCTTCCCTACTCTCTAATCAAAGATGGACTCCCAATGAAACTGACAATAGGATGCTGGACTTTATATCATTCTATATCTACAATGTCGGGATACACTTAAATAGCAGGATGATGGACTTGGGACTGTTGCTGAAGGACTATATAATTGTAATAATATAGGGAGAAATAGGGAAAAATCCCTGAGCCTATGGAACTATATTGTGAAATAAAAAAATTAAAAACAAAAGGCTTAACGAAAGTTCCCATTTAAAGAATATACTGAAAGTTGTTATCCCAAATTCATGCTAGATTTTGTCAAATGATACATTCATGCAATTCTGACTCATAGCATGCTGAGTTACACTGAACCAGTCTATGTTTTCGAAATAAACCTCACTTAGTTATTATGTACTATTACTATTATTATTTAAAATATTTGTTTGAGACTAAAATATCCAGGTATGAAGAAACAATGCAGTATATACCTTTACTTCCAAATCAAAGATGGACTCCCAATGAAACTGTTGGATATATCTTGACAATAGGATATTGGATAGTCTGCCATTGTCTGTACCTGCAATGTCAGGATACACTTAAATAGCAAAATGAATAACTTATAACTACTAATGAAGGACTGTATTATTGTGATAATATGGGGAGAATCACTTGTGGGGAGGGAATTCGAAAGCGGGTAAGGGAAATCGCAGAGCCTATGGGAATTGTATTGTTGGCTGTCAAATAGCAATGGAATGGATGCACTTAGTCGATAATAATACGTGTAGACTACTGACTGATGGTCAATAGCCAAAGTTTGTTAACAGCATCAGACTTTTTTTTTAAAGATTTATTTATTTTAAGATTATGAAGAAGTCATAGCATGCAGTTGAGAACCTGCATTTTCCTATTAACATATTGGTTAATCAATACCATGTCAATTAATGCCATGGTATTGTAAATTGTTGTTGATGCTATGTTGGGGCTTTTAATTGATTGGGATGATATTTTGCCGGCTTTACCTTCAGACCAGAGATGGTCACACCAAGAAATCGTTGAACTCATTAGGATAATAAGATGCTGAACTTTATGCTTGGTAAATACTTCCAATGAAAGAACCTCAACTGAATTTGAACTATGGTAATGCAACAAGGTGGAGAAATCCACCATGGGGAGAGGGTTCGGGGAGGGGTGGGGGGGAATCCCAGTGCCTGTAACACTGTGTCAAATAATGCAATACAATTAAAAAAAAAAAACCTATACAAAAGAAGCTAAAAAACTTTTTTTAAAAAATAAACAATGTGTGGGAGAAAGCCAGATAAAGGAAGTGAATGCATTCAGTGGGGAGAGTGGCAGAAAACAGTTGTTTTCTGGCTTGGAGCTGGCTTGGAGCTGATATTATGGGGATGCTGGGGAGCAACCTGGAGCTTCTGTGTTTTCTTATACCAGACAGGAATTCTCATCATTGATTCTGTGCCATGTACTAGACTCACAGTTACGTTTCCTGCACAAGGCATACCTACCCTGAATTATATACACTTTCTTCTATTGCTCCCCTATCCTGAAAAGAACCCAAGGCTACTTGCAAATCTTCCCACCTAGGTTTGTCATCTTTTAAAATTTTTAAACAATTCTTCATGTATCTTTTACTGCTATCTCTCCTACATGTTGGTGAAATTTTGCAAGCTAATTAAACTTGATTCCCCTACAAAAAAAGAGATTTATTTATTTATTTTTATTGGAAAGTCAGATATACATAGACAAGAAGAGACAGAGAGGAAGATCTTCTGTTCGCTGATTCATGCCCCAAGTAGCCGCAGTGCCAGAGCTGAGTCAATTCGAAGTCAGGAATCAGGAGCCTCTTTGGGGTCTCCCATGTGGGTACAGGGTCCCAGGTTTTGGGCTGTCCAAAACTGCCTTCCCAAGCCACAAGCGGAGAGCTGGATGGGAAGTGGGCTACCAGTACTAGAACCAGCACCCATATGGGATTCTCGTGTATTCAAGGTGAGGTGATCACTCCAGATTGCATTGGTTCAAGGTTTGTATGGTGTATCTTTCCCAGTCTTCTAACTTACTATGTCATTATATTTATTTTGTTATTTTTAAAGATTTGTTTTTATTTGAAAGGCTAAGTTGGAGAGAGAAAGAAGCAGAAAAACAGACAGCAGTCTTCCATTGTCATTTGCTTGATGGAGGCATTTCCACTTTTGTAACAGATGACTAAACCAGAGGTTCTTAACTAAGGCCACTTCTGTCCCCTCAGTGTTTGGAGATGATCTTGGTTGCAACAACCGGGGAACAGGTGACTGCTGGGGTCTGTGCAGTAGGTATGGATGACACGAAGGTGTGAAGAGAACAGCTCCCCTGCTTGGCAGGGCCTGGGGGAGCTTACAGCTGTTTGGCAGGGCCCGGCGGATTTCTCTCTGACCACCTTGATGCAGTCTCACCCCCTGTTTGCATGGACACTCAACCACCCCACTAAGAATTCTGCAATCTATTAGGCATAGTTTGCCCCTGTGAGATGGCTTTTACAACCAACATGAGCTTAAAAGTTAATGTTACTGATAATGTCTTGGTGAGTGGGCTTTTAACTGCGCACAGGAGTACAATCAAGCCCATGCTGTTTCCAGACACCTTATTGTGTGCCTACCCATTGCTCTGAGATCTGGCCCAAATATTTAGCATACTTTCTGGGAAATGGCCTGATAAGAGTTTCACAAACTAATGGAAGTGATGGGAGTATAGGTTGAAATTGCTATGACAAAAAATATAGCTATCCTGTTACTGGGACCCTAAAGGTTATCCTGTTATAATTACTGTGACCCCAAAAGGCCATCCTGCTATGGCAAAAGTATAGTTACTGTGATCCTAAAGGCTATCTTGCTATGGCAAAATATAGCTACTGTGACCTTAAAGGTTAGCCTGTCCTTACAACTCTCAACTCTTTAGAACATAGTAAATGTAGTTGCTTTGGCTGCCTTCATAATTTTTAACTAGAGGAAATATAGGGTGACTTTACTAACATCATGTATACTTTTGATTATTGTTTGATCATTTATGAGGTTGTAGAGCCTACAATTGTAGAGGGATTTAATGTTTGAAACTTTTGTCTTAGATTTTTATATTTTTTCTCTTTTAATGTATTTCTCTCATTAAGTGATGGATAAGTTATAGAATAAGAATTGTAGTAGGAATGTATTACTGAATAAGATGTGTTGTCTACTGAGAAAATGTTGGCTGCAACATCAGAATGGATAATGCCCTGTCTTAAGGTGAAACTATCTGTAGAGTTGTCTTTGGAAACATTTACTTGCCCATTGTAGAGCAGAAACCTAAATGGAGTAAACATGGCTCATTGCTAATTGCAGTTCCTTCCGTCGTTGTAACTCTTGCTTAGTTAGCAAACTGTGTGGGCCTGCAGACCTAATGACCTTTGGTGCCAATACCCTAATCCCCATAAACCAAGTTCTCAGCCCTTTTCCCATGCATAATTCAAGGTAGGGGTCTGGTTGTCACAGACAGCGCCAAGGATGGGACCCAGACTTGAGGGAAGTAAGTAGGGGCTGGCAAGCCAAGATAAGCAAAGAATGTGGGGTTCTCCCTCACTCGCCTCTCAAGCAGTTGTAAATTGTGCCCCCCTTGAAGCTATGTCAAAATGCCCTAAAAAAGACTGTGTACTGCTTCTGTATAAATAAAGCGGACAGCTTTCTCGCGTGGTCCACAATGATGTTGGAATTGTAGTGGTCCGTCTCTTCTTTCTACGCCTACTTCACGCACCCTTCTCGAGCTCAGAACTCAGCTGGAGCTGGACTCCGGCAGGTGACATCTAGTGGAAAAAATCAGAAATGCTGAGAAATGCTGTTGAACATCCAACATGGCACAAGTCTGTTCCAACCCAGGAGCATGACACCGAGATTGAAAACTGCACTCAATTAGCAGATCCCAGAGTTGTAGGAATAGGAATAAACAAAGACCATCTAATACATCACCAAGGGAAATACAACAAAGCTTTACTCTTTTTTTCACCCTTTGGATCCCAGGGTGGGTGATTGTTGATTTGTAGCACATATTCATAAGATATTACACCTCACTAACACTGTACTAAGTCCTCAAGAAAGAAGTCATTCCAGCATCGTATCATGCCAACCCCATTCTTTCTGTTATTGTGGCAATACTTAATTGCCATGTGATTTCAGTCACTTTTGAGTTTACAGTTCAGGGGCAACAATTACAGTCACACTGTTATACAGTCATCATCATCATCTTTTTAAAAAAAGATTTATTTATTTTTTATTGGAAAGGCGGATATACAGAGAGAAGGAGAGACAGAGGAAGATCTGTCTGATGGTTCACTCCCTAAGCAGCCGCAATGGCTGGAGCTGAGCCGATCCGAAGCCAGGAGCCTCTTCCAGGTCTCCCACGCACTCTGCAACATTTAACATTTATACTTGTTCATTACAGCATGAGTTACAACAGTTTATCCATTCCACATTCATGAATGGATAGCAAAATGTGGTGGGGCCAGTGCTATAACATAATGATGCGATGCTGGCATCCCAGATGGATGCTGGGGTTCGAGGCCCACTTGCTCCACTTCCAGTTCAGTTTGCTGCTAATTCTTTTTTAAGTTGCAGAAATTTATTTTCTTGGGCCCGGTGTGATGGCACAGTGGTTAAGGCCTTCGCCTTGCATGCCCGGGATCCCATATGGGAACTGGTTCTAATCCTGGTGGTCCCGCTTTCCATCCAGCTCCCTGCCTGTGGCCCCCTGCACCTGCGTGGGAGATGCAGAAGAGGCTCCTGGCTTTGGATTGGCTCAGCTCCGGCCGTTGCGGCCATTAGGGGAGTGAATCATCGGACGGAAGATCTTCCTCTCTGTCTCTCCTCTCTGTATATCCTCCGCCTTTAAAATAACAATAAAAATAATCTTTAAAAAAATTTATTTTCTCTTTCATTATTTTAAATGTTTAATATCTTCAAGTCTAGAACACAAGTCCTGAGAATGGGTGTTAGGCTGAGAGGTTGTGACGCCTGCCTCGCACAGTGGAGCTCACGGGCTGCGCTCCTGGCACTGCCTCCTGATGGAAGCTTTCCCAGACATGCAGACTGGGGGGTGGGGAGCGGTGATATGGCTCAACAGGCTGATTCTCCACCTTCAGGCACCATTACCCCATTTGGGCGCTGGTTCATGTGCCAGCTCCTCCAGTTTCCATTCAGCTCCCTGCTTATGACTGTGAAAGCAGCAGAAGATGGCTGGAATTCTCCTGGCTTCAAGTTGGCTCAGCTTTGGGCACTGTGGCCATTTGGGGACAGAACCAGCGGATAAAAGACCCTCTCTGTGAAATTTGCCTTTCTAATAAAAATAAGTCTAAAAAAAAACCCCTTGTTTTCTAAATGTATGCTCTATTTTCCTGATTTCATACAATTCTCTCTAGCTTTAATCAACTGTACATACCCGAAAACTTACCTGTCCTGTTATTTACTTCTGTTTATTCCTCTAAAAATAGTAACAGCACATAGAAAACCTATGAGTACATACAGGGATGACATTAGCTGCAGCTAAATTTTGAAACAATCTTTTTTTTAATCTTATTTATTTAAAAGGTGGAGTTAAAGAGAAAGAGGGAGGAGAGGTCTTCCAGGCGCTGATTCACTCTATAGTGACCACAACAGCCTCCTGAAGCCAGGAGCTTCCCCCAGTCTCCCTCGTGGGTGGCGTGGCCCTCAGGCGCCCGTGTCCTGAAGCCAGGAGCTTTCCCCAGGTCTCCCTCGTGGGTGGCAAGGCCCTCAGGCACCCAGGTTCTCTAGTTCTGCTTTTTCCTGCGCATTCGCAGGGAGCTGAGTGTTAGGCGGAGCGTCCGGGATTCGAACCTGCAACCATCCTGCCCCGGGGCGGCTTAACGCTCAACGCCAGAGCGCCGCACCCTGGAACGATATTTTCTGAGCATGAGAGTGCTCCAGTAAAAGTAACCTCTGCAACGACTATTCCGGAAGCCCTATGGTTTCTACCCGGGAATTTTCACTAGCGTCAAAGAAAGGAGACAGCATCCAAAAGCACAGGGCGCCTGCGCAGCGCCCGTGCGACGCGAGGCCGAGCGTGCGCAATGGCGGAGTGCGGCGCGGCGCCTGCGCGGGACTCAGAGCGCGTGCGCGGGGCGGAGCTGCGGCATCCACGCTGTGTAGTGCAGTGTAGGTCTGGCGGCAGGAAAGCCCTCAGCGCGGGCATGGATTTCGAGAATCTCTTCTCAAAGCCTCCCAACCCGGCCCTCGGCAAGAAACAGTCCTCGGACCCTGAAGAAAGGTGAGCCCACGGCTTTCCCTTCTGGAATGGAGGGTTCCCCCAGTGGGGCGCCCCCTCTTCGTCCTTGTGCAGGGCACCCCGGGTCCTCTCTGTCCTTGTGCAGGGCACCCCGGGTCCTTTCCGTCCTTGTGCAGGCCCCCCCAGAACCTCTCCGTCCTTCTGCGGGGCCCCCCCGGGACCTCCTGCAGCTGCAGGGTGCGCGTTATACCACACCCCCTTTTCGTCTACTCCGCACCCCAGGGTAGCGGAACCCTTCTTGGGGTTCTCGTTGCCCTTCTGTGTCCGCCTCCAGGGGAGCCCCCTGCGCTGGCAGCTGGACGCCAGGCTCTCTGTTCCTGGAAAGGACCGAGCCGGGAGTTCGTTAAACGGTAGAGGAGCGCTTGTCTGCGCGTCTCCAAGAACCGGGATTGAGCAACACCGGTTATATTCTGTCCTGCTTAGAATATAATAATTATGTATTATAATAATATGTATAACCTGATGTATAATATACTTTATACCATATAAATATATGTAATACAGAACATCTCAACAACCAATTAATATATTCATTAAATCAATAAATTATGTGTAATGTATTGCATATATGATATATTTTATTATGGTATGCGTATTAATATAATTGGTTTGGAAAAGACGTAGAACTGCTGTGCCGGCGGCACTGATCTTTTTGGATTCCCATAAAACTTATTTATAATTCTGCTGTACATTGACTCTATTAATATGAGATGCTAAAAACCGCACTCCAGCCCTAACTCAGTTGCCCTAAGCTGAACCCTTGACTCACATCATTTATTCCTTTATTTCCCCTTCCAGGGATATGTCTCTGATTCTGGTAGAATGAGAGTAAAAAAAATTTTTAAAGATTTTTATATGTTTTTATTGGAAAGGCAGATATACAGAGAGAAGGAGATACAGAGAGAGATCTTCCATCTGCTGGTTCACTTCCCAAGTGGCCGCAACGACCGGAGCTGAGCTGACTCTGGCAGTTGCAGCCATTTGAGAGTGAACCAGCGGGTGAAAGGTTTCTTTCTGTTTTTTCATACGGCTTTTCAAATAGGTAAATAATAACTAAATATTAAAGTTATGTGTAGCAAAGGTCCAGGGTTCTTATTGAGTAGGAACTTCCAGTTTGTTGTTTGCCTATGGCATTATGAACTAGATCACCAGAGTAAGCAACTACACAAACGAGGGGTGGGTTTGAGGATTGTGTTTTTGGGGGGTTGTGAGGATGAAGAACCAATACTGTAGACTTGAGAAGTAACAGCCAGGGAGGGGAGAGCTGAGAGCCCCCTCCATGTGTGGCGGGAGCAGAGGCCCGACAGTGTGAAGCCTCCTGCTCAGAGGTTGAGGGATGTGAAGACTGGGAATTGTGGAGTTGGCAGTGGAAAACAATGGGACATGGTTTGGCAGGGCACAGGCTTGGGAGCCCCACCTGATTTCCAGGTTACTGCACTTACTAGCTGTGGTAAATTCGATGACTTTTCTGTAACTTAGTTTTCCGTCTATAAAGTGGCTCTTTAGCCCCTGTAGTATGTAGAGAGAGGGTTGGCGTGGTTGGGCGGGAAGTGCCTGGAGCAGCAGCCAGCCCAGGAGCACTGAGCAAGCACCACCGGTGCCACAGGTGCTGCTGGGCTGCAGGAGAGCTTGTTCATAACTGGGAACCAGAGCAGGCAAGGCTCACAAGTGTTTGGGTTTTAGCTTCTTATCCTCGGGGTTTCTGTCCACGTGCCACCTCATCCTCCACGGGTGGATGTAGCTGCGGAGATCTGGAATCAGTATAAATGGCTCGATTCGCAGGAGCTGTGAAGGCTGAGTGCCTGTCATGCTGAGAGCAGCCTGAGCCACTGCTCAGCTTCCGTCAGGGCTGGCGGTCTCTCCAGTCTCTGGAGAATGACCCTACTGCCTCGTCCTTGCTTTTGTCTGGCGTGTGACTTGTATTATTGTATAGGCCAAAGCTTGTAGCTTACTGAGATGCTGGTTTTGGTGGCCCCTCTGTGTCTTTTTTTTTTTTTTTAAGATTTTATTTTTATTGGACAGTCAGATATACAGAGAGAAGAGACAAGAGAGGAAGATCTTCCATTCGTTGATTCATTCCCCAAGTGGCCTCAACAGCCCTAGCTGAGCTGATCCAAAGTCAGGAGCCAGGAGCTTCTTCCAGGTCTCCCATGTAGAAACAGGCTTTGGGCTGTCCGTGACTGCTTTCCCAGGCCACAAGCAGGGAGCTGGCTGGGAAGCGGGGCTTCCGGGATTAGAACTGGTGTCCATATGGGATCCCGGTGTGTGCAAGGTGAGGCCTTTAGCTGCTAGGCCACTACGCTGGGCCTGGCCCTCTGTGTCTTTAGCCCTTATATTTCCCATCTTCATCCTTCTTGGGTTTACCCTTACCTTTACTCTCAATGATGTTTGCATAGTCCACTTCTCATTCCTGTGAGTGTGGAAACTATTTGTCTTCACAGTTGAGTGTGTTTGTCCAGTCACCTCGGGAGGGAGCTTACTCTACCTGAAATATCCTCTATTTTACAGGATCTATTACATTCGGAAAGGCTGTGGCCCACACATCTAGGTTTCTCATGTAAACGCCTGTTAAGATGGAAATTGTTTTTTTTTCCCCTCCAAAAGTAGCTAGAAAGCTCTCAGTAGTAGGTTGGGCTAAGAGTGTCTTTTTGTGTCTTTTTATATCCAGGATGTAAGGCCAGAGCCTGATATTTGGTATATAGTACTGAATAGAATGATGGATAAATGAGTTATGTGCCTGTTAATTCCTGAATATTATAATTTAAAATTTCAGTTTTGGATTGCTGCTGTGGTATGGAGAGTAAAGCCACTGCCTGTGGTGTCAGCACCTCATTTGGGTGCCAGTTGGATCTCAGCCGCTCCAGTTGTGATAGAGCCCCCTGCTGATGTACCTGAGAAAGCAATGTGGGAGGGCTTGAGGGGCATGAATGGCCCAAGTGTTTGGGTGTTTGGGCTCCTGCAGTCACATAGGAGACCTGGATAGAGGCCCTAGCTCCTGGCCTCTGCCTGGTCCTGCCCAGACCTTACCTGCCTTTAGGGAGTGAACCAGCAGATGGAAGATCTGTATCTCCCACTCTCTGTAGCTCTGCCTTTCAAGTAAATCTGTTTTTTTAAAAGTAATTTCTTAAAATAAAATTTCTGTTTTATGAGCAATGCATAGGCATTGACATTTATATTCATTGTGTTTTTATACGTTACTTATCTGAGGTGTTTGCAGTAGAGTGTGAATTCAGAATTTCTTTGAGCACAAATTGAAGCTAAGCCAAAGCAGCCGATTGTGATGCTGTGCTGTGTTTTTCACATTGAACAAACTGTTTAATGTTATTTGATGTTTTTGCTACAGAACCGATGATGAAGTAGATGATTCAGACACTGAAGAAACACAAGAAGAGAAAATAAAATGGGGAGTAAAACTGGAGAGTGAGCAAATCCCCCAAAAAGTAAGATTAGTTGGCATACTGAAAAAAACAGATAGGAATAAATTGTGAAAAATTAAGGAATCCTGGTTGCATTTGGAAACCAGTGACTTGTATCGAGAAAAGTTGGTTGCACTTTTTAAAAATATCATTTTACATGAACCGTTTTTAGTATTGGTCTTGTCCTGATTTTCCCCTCAGTGGTAGTCAGATAATGTGCCAACCTCCTAAAAGGTTTTTGATTTTCTCTATTTCTGAATTAGATTATAAACTTACTTTAAAAACTTCTTTCCTTGTTTAAAATTGTGAAACATTTTTGATTTGCTGACTTCAGCAGCCTTAGTGTATATAGCCTGGGCCTGTGATTATCTTGGACCAGTTCAGTTCCAAGAGAAATCCAGGTAAACACTGGGCACACCCAGAGGGGAGGAGTGCCGGCCACAGCCTTCACCAGTCACACACCCTTTCCTCTAAGAACTGCTCTTACCGTTTACTTAGCAGTCTCTGAAATACAGTTTCCCTTGCCTGTTTTTGCACTCCACTCATATGGAATAGGACTACTTGTGCCCTCTCTTTATTTGGCTTCATTTATTGTTATTTTTTTTTTTAGGATTTGTAAGTATTGTGGAGAGACATACTTGCTCCTTTTCAGAGCAGTGCAATATCCCACTGTTTGACTAGACCCCATTCTGTTGTCCTTGGCCAGCAGCTGCCTCCTGGTCTGATGGTTTGGCTCAGTGCTGGCGCATTCCTTCTGGTGTCCTCTCTCTCACGTCCTCTGCACAGGCCTAGGAGTGGAACTGCTGGGGTCACAGAGTCTTTAATAAGTAACAAACTGTATGCCAAAGTGGTCCTGCCAGCTTGTATTCCCAGGTGCAGTGAATGACAGATTGGTCCAAACTTGGCATGATACTCTTCTTGTTTTTTGTTTTTTTTTTTTAAAACCACCTCCTGCGGGGTACTGTGATGTCTCATTTTAATTTTGTTCTTGTGATTTTTATTGACTACTGTTTGGGCAGTATTTTTTGATGTTTCCGCATTGAGTTTCCTTTTTTGTGTTTGTTGATATCTCTTTATTCCCCTATTGGATTTTTCTTTAAATATTTATTTATTTGATCATCACCTGTGTGGGAGACCCAGAAGAAGCTCCTGTCTCCTGGCAAATGAATCTTTAAAAAAAATTTATTTGAAAGGCAAAGTTAAAGGGAGAGACAAAAAGATTTTCCATCCATTTGCTCACTGCCCAAATGGCTACAGCAGCTGGCCCCGGGCCAGGCTGAAGTCAGGAGCTGCTTCTGGATCTCTCGCGTGGGTGGAAGGGGCAGGCAAGCACTTGGGCCATTATCTGCTGCTTTCCCAGGCTGTTAGGAGGACGGTGGATCGGAAGTGGAGCAGACAGGAGTTGGACCAGCAACACAGGAGACAGCTGAGGCTGCTGGGCCAGAGCGCAGCCACCCCCTCGTCCCACCTGCGCTCGCTCTTTGAGTTCTTTATCCAGTATAAGAGTGGTTTTAGAAACATTTTTTGGCCTAGCTTCTTCTCAGTGACGTTTTTCCTTTAAAAACTTCATAATGTAGTTGGACTTGTTAATTTTCTTTGCTTTTTATGTGTATTTGGCTATCCTAAGACTATGAAATGTTGTCCTACATTGTCTTCTAAACGCCTTATTGTTTGCCTGTAAACTTAAAGGCAGGCAGAATCAGGCACAGTTGATGTTTATGCATAGGGACACCCTGTGAGACGTTGGCACTGATTCTGTTTTGCTTGTTAAAATGTCTGATTATTCAGCATCATGCATTAGAGAGAGGGGACTCTTACAAGTGCTACCTTTATTTCTGGACTCTGTCATCTCTTGTTGACCTGTCCCTCTGAGATCTCACCGTGCCAGTTAGCACGGCTTCATCATGAGTTTTCAGAATTGCTGAGCGAGCTTTGTAATCTAGTTTCTGTTTCTGGTCTCCTGGCTGTCCTTAACACTACATTGCCTTATACATTTGACAATCAGTTTGTCAAGTTAAATGAAAAATTCTGGTGGAGGTTTCTGTTGAAATACGTTGAATCTATAAATCAAGTGAGGGAGAACTGACGTCTTTAGAATACTGTCCAATTTCTGTGTTTTACTAAAATTTCCTGAACAGTGTTTTATAATTTTTTTGTAGGTATCTTGAATCTTCCATGTCATTCGTTAACCAATTGCTGGTATAACTGTGAGACTGTAAATTATATCGTTTTATCACTTTCTGGCTTGATATCTGATTGGTTTGGGATACAACTATTTTTCTTGTAAGATTTATTTATTTTTATCGGAAAGGCAGATATACAGAGAGGAGGAGAGACGGAGAGGAAGATTTTCCATCCATGATTCACTGCCCAAGTGACTGCAACAGCCGGAGCTACGCCGATCCGAAGTCAGGAGCCAGGAGCTTCTTGCTGGTCTCCCACACACTGGTGCAGGGTCCTAAGGTTTTGGGCCGTCCTCAACTGTTTTCCCAGGCCACAAGCAAGGAGTTGGATGGGAAGCAGTGCTGCCGGGTTTAGAACCAGCGACCATATCGGATCCCAGCACGTGCAAGGCGAGGACTTTAGCTGCTAGGCCACTTTAGCGGGCCCAGCATACAACTTTTTTTTTTTTTTTTTTTTTTAAAGATTTATTTTTATTATTTTTTCATTGGAAAGGCGGATATACAGAGAGGAGAGACAGAGAGGAAGATCTTCCGTCCGATGATTCACTCCCCAAGTGAGCGCAACGGGCCGATGTTATGCCGATCCGAAGCCAGGAGCCTCTTCCGGGTCTCCCACGCGGGTGCAGGGTCCCAAAGCTTTGGGCCGTCCTCGACTGCTTTCCCAGGCCACAGGCAGGGAGCTGGAAGGGAAGCGGGGCTGCCGGGATTAGAACCGGCGCCCATATGGGATCCCGGGGGTGCAAGGCGAGGACCTTTAACCACTTGCGCCACCGCGCCGGGCCCACAACTTTTTTTTATCAGACTGTGTGGAAGATAAATTCTTCAGTTCTTCTATAGCATTTTCTGAAAACATCTTCAGTTTGTCTTCATAGCAGATAGTTTATATGAGATAGAATTAGTTTTGAGGTTATTGCTCCATTTTCTTCTGTTCAGTGTTGCAAAAATGAAATCTGATGGAAATATTCTAGTTCCTTTCTGAGTGTGCTATTCTTCAGAAGAGTTTAGGTTCTTCTAGTTTTTCTTGTTCTTAAATTATGTGAAATTGTTGAATCTTTTTCATGACATCTCTATTTAATCTTTTTCTTTATATATTAGGGACTTTGTAATTAAACTAAGAACTTTTTATTTCCTTATGTTACAACTTCTAGCATTTTAAAAACATATAGCTTGCATATCTGTGTATTTTTTAACGTTTTGAGTTTTTTTTTTCTCTGAATCATACCTGTTTTAGATTGTTTTTTGCTTTTTGCGTTTTACTTTGTAAATTAGGGATCAGTAAGTGTTTGTGATAAGGACAAAGCAGCAATTATTTGAGTTTTGTTCTATTTTTTTTTCCATCCAGATTTTTTTTTTTTTAAAGATTGGTTTATTTTTATTGCAAAGTCAGGTATACAGAGAGAGGGAGAGACAGAGAGGAAGATCTTCTGTCGACTGATTCACTTCCCTAATGGCTGCAATGGCCAGTGCTGTGCTAATCTGAAGCCAGGAGCCAGGAACTTCCTCTGGGTCTCCTACGTGGGTGCAGGGTCCCAAGGCTTTGACCCTTCTTCTACTGCTTTCCCAGGCCACAAGCAGGGAGTTGTAAGGGAAGTGGAACAGCTAGGACATGAACCAGCACCTGTATGGATCACCTGTTCTGCAGGGTGGGGGACTGCCTCCTGAGCCACCGTGCTAGCTCCTGTTTTATTTGAGGGGAGCTCCCATTTGCTGGTTCACTGCCAGAATGCTCACAAGAGCTGGACCTGGGCCTTGAGGTTTCCCTGGGGCGAGGCAGGAGCTCCGTTGCTGCAGCTTTGTTCCCCTACTTCCCAAGGTAGCTTAGCCAGAGGGCCAGGAGTGCAGTCCGTGCTCTCCGGGGTGTAATGCAGGCATCATCACCTCCAGACTTGCCACCCGCTCCCAGGACTTGTATTCGGACTTTCCAAGCCAAGAAGGAGAATTGAGGATATTGTATAGACACTTAAATAATGAAAGGAAAAAATAAATTTCTGTAATTTAAAAAATAGTTTTTACAAATGTGCTTGAGAAGTAGAAAGAAAAGATAGGATAGCCAGAGGGCTTCCATCTGCCTGTCTACTCCCTGATTTGTATTTTGTGTATTTCCCTGGCTCAAAAAAAAGTCTAGTAGTATTCACCTTCTTTGTAGAAAGCAGCATAATTGATGATGATGATTATAGTGGTTATATTATGTTGCCACTTCATCTCATGTCTTCCCTCACTATAGACCATGCATACTATTACTTGTGGTGAAGAAATCTGCTCCAATGCTGTAGGCCTGTAGGTTTTGTGTAAGTGGAGGACAGTTAACCTCTTGGTTGAGTCATAATATTTTTATTTAGTTATGCTGAATAGAATCTCATCTTTGTATGCTCGATTACCCTAAACTGGGTGAGAGCTGCTGCACTGTAATGAGGATGCCATTTTTTCCACACCAAAATAGAAGCTTCGTGGGGTTTTTTCATTGTTTTAAAAAAAGATTTTTGAGGGTCCGGCTTAGTAACCAAGCGGCTAAAGTCCTTGCTTTGTGCACACCAGGATCCCATATCGGCGCCAGTTCTAATCCCAGTGGCCCTGCTTCCCATCCAGCTCCCTGCTTGTAGCCTGGGAAAGCAGTCAAGGACAGTTTCTCAAAGCCTTGGGACCTTGCACCCGCATGGGAGACCTGGAGGAAGCTCTGGCTGTTGTGGCCACTTGGGGAGTGAATCAACGGACGGAAGATCATCTTCTCTGTAAATCTGACTTTACAATAAGAATAAATAAATTTTTTTTTAAAGCTTTTTGTTTAAAATGTAACATGCCTACTGATCATGATTATGTATCTTGATAAGCCTGTGTCACCATGTGTGGACAAGTATAATCAATTATATTATGCGGAAGTAGCTGTCCTTAGCTGTATTGAGTTTCTCTTCCACTGGGTGCTTGGGTTCTCTGGTTCCCCACAGTGGCCTGGGGACACTGTCAGCAGCAGAGTTGGAAAACTAGATGTGAAAGCGAAGTCAGCCTAACTTAGGGAACTGGGCAGGTCTTTCTTCCTTCTCGGAGCACAGCCGTGAGCTCACAAAGTGTTGGCTTGGCAGCTGTGAGACAGCATAAATGTAAGGGGTTTTCAGTTGCACCACTTATATTTACTTGGTGTTTTATCAGGTAGTTAAAAAGTTTGGACTTTAATGTAAAATGCAAACAAAGTACATATCTCAAGCAGGTATATCATGCTGTTTTTTTGTTCTTTGTTTTTAACTCAAAATTTTCAAATACAAGAGGAGGAGGATTAGTACACAAATCCTATGTAGGCACCCCAAATTCAACAGTGATTATTTTATGGCCAGTGTTGTTTTTCATTATAGCCAGATTATTTTTAGTCACGCTATGTTTTTTTAAATTGAGAAATTATTTTTTTCCTTAGGTTAAGCGTTTTGGAAACTCTACATCACCACCAAAGAAACCGTTACGTATAAAATCCAGAAGTAAGGACTATGATACGTACAGTGATGACGATATCTGCGCTCAGGACTCGGAAGATACTTTTGCCCAGGAGCTTCAGCAGTACATAAAGGCTAAAGAGATGGCAAGTGCCACCCAGTCCTTAGCCCTTCCCGAGCACTCCGTGGCAGAGGAGGGAGCGAACGGTGCCCAGCAAGGTAAGAGCCAGACTGTCGTGCTGCACTGTGCCTCGGGATGACGTAGTGGTTTCTCTGGATCCTTGCACCAGATGACCCGGCCGGAGACCTAGCCGTTTGCTGTGTAAATGCTCACCCACCAGATGACACGGCCGGAGACCTAGCCGTTTGCTGTGTAAATGTTCACCCACCAGATGACACGGCCGGAGACCTAGCCATTTGCTGTGTAAATGCTCACCCACCAGTTGCAGGAGACAAAAGCTTATCAAAGGCCGTGGCCACTTATATATAGAGAGAATGCTAGCTCCTTTCATGTGGCATGGACAATGTCCTACTTGTGTGCTGTCATTTGATGAGGAATTGACGGAAAGAGATTGTTTTATCAGCTATAACTCAGAAGTATATATATATATTTTTGGAAAATTTTCTTTCCATTGAAAAGACATATATACAGAGAAAGGGAGATACAGGGAGAAAGATTGTCTATCCTCTGGTTCGCTCCCAAAGTGGCTACAACAGCCAAAGCTGAATCAACCCAAAGCCTGGAACCAGGAGCTTCTCAGGGGATCCTGTATGGGTGCAGGGTCCCAAGGCTTTGGGGCACCCTCTGCTGCTTTCCCAGGCCAGCAAGCAGGAAGCTGGATGAAAGTGAATCAGCTGGGACTAGAACCGAACCAGTGTTCCTATGGGATCCTGGTGAATGCAAGGTGAGGATTTAGCAGTAGGCTCCCGCTCTGGGCCCAGGAATATATCCTTTCACATTACAAGATTGTGTTGTAGTCATAAATATGAGGGCAATTGACCATTAAAAAATAGAAATCTTGGGCCCAGCGCAGTAGCCTAGTGGCTAAAGTTCTCTACTTTTAGTTACCAGGATCCCATATGAGTGCCAGTTCACATCCCAGCTGCTCCACTTCCCATCCAGCTCCCTGCTTGTGGCCTGGGAAAGCAGTCAAGGACAGCTCAAAGCCTTGGGACCCTGCACCTGCATGGGAGTACTGAAAGACATTCCTGTCCTATATGGGCTAATCTTTTACCGTTGCAGCTACTTCAGGAATGAACCAGTGGAAAGAAGATCTTTCTCTGTCTCTCCTTCTCTGTAAGATCAGATTTTCTAATAAAAATAAGTAAAGCTTTAAAAAAAAGGTCTATTCTCATATTTGAAGGGGTTTTTTTATTTATTTTTTAATCTTTGGATGAGAGACAGAGATTCAGAAAGAGAGAATGCAAGATGGAGAAAGCTCCCATCCTCAAGTTTGTTCCTCAGGTGTCTGCAGCATCCAAAAGCTGGGAACTTGGTCCAGGTCTCCCACGTAGTGACAGGAATCTGATCACCACAGCCATCACTGCCTTCCGTGGCCTGCAAAAGCTCCTGGAGTCAGGAGTCAGAGCCAGGAACCAGTCCAGGCACTCTTAATGTAGGATGCAGCCTGCCCAGCTGGCTTAAATGCCCACCCCACTGCTCTCGTTTAATATTCTTCCCTGTTTCTTTGAAAGAGAAAAACAAAACTTACTGGGCCCGGCATGATGGTTCTATGGCTCAGTTTTGCTTTACAAGTGCCTTGAAAGTACTGGGATCCCAAATGGCCACCAGTTTGTGTTCCAGCTGCTGCATTTTCCATCCAGCTCCCTGGTTGTGGCCTGGGAAAGCAGTAGAGGATGGCCCAAAGCCTTGGGACCCTGCACCCACATAGTAGATCCAGAGGAGGCTCCTGGCTTAGCAGCTGGAAGAACTTTGTCTCTTTTTCTCTGTAAATCTGCCTTTCCGATGAAACTAAAAATTTTAAAGATTATTTGTTTGCAAGAGAGGTGGATGTTCCATCAACTGGTTCACTCATCAGATGGCTAAAGTGGCCAGGGGTGGGTCAAATCAGGCTGAAGCCCAAAGCCTCTATGGGGGTTCCCATATGGGAGGCAGGGACTCGGGCACTGGAGGCCTCATCTGCTGCCTGCTCGTGTGCATTAGCTGAGAAACAGATCATGAGTAGGACAACCAGGACTTGGACCAGCACTCTCATATATGGGATATTGGAGCGTTCCAAATGATAGCTTACCTGGCTGCGTCTTGATGCCTACTCCATATTTCTCAGTACCTTAATCCAGAAAGTTCAGTATCATGTCAGTTTTCATCCATAGAGGTGTAGAATTTTTCCTGAATTATTATAATATGTACTTCTTAAACTGATACTATAAATGCTATGTCATTTTTTAAATTAACTTTCTTGTTTTCAGCTACTAAGCAGAAAAATAAGAAATCTAAAGCTGGTCAAAAGAATGGTAAACAGAAGAAAATGAAGCGAAAATGGTCTGACACTGGAAACAAAGGGTCCAACGGCTTGCCAAGGAAAAAGGGCTCCCAGGAAGAGGTACAAGAACATAGGCTTTGCTTCTGGATTTTAATCTTAGGCCTCGGTGACAAATGCAGTGTGATGCTGTGCAGTGGGAACATCCCAGCCATCCAGAGTCGCTGAATGGTGCAGGTCTGCCCTCGCTGCCAGTGGTGAACTCTTTCTGTTTTATTGCTGCTGCTGCAGCTTCCGTCCAATTACTTACTAACTTGGAAGAGTTAGAGAGCAAGAGTTGTCTTCAATGTGCTGGTTCACTCCCTAAATGGTTACAGTGGCCAGACCTGGGCCAGACTGAAAGCAGAAAGCTGGAGCTTCTTCTGGCTCTGCTAGTCTCCTACATGGTACAGGAGTCCAAGGACTTGGAGCATCTCCTGCTGCTTTCCCAGACCACATGCAGGGAGCTGGATGGGAAGTGGGTCTGCTGGGACCAGAACCTGGTGCCCATATGGGATCCCGGGATATGCAAGACTAGCTAGGCTACTGTGCCAGACCCAATTCATCTTTTTTAAAAAATGTTTGTTAGTCTGTGATCATAGTAGGGTGACAAGTGACTGCTCAGGAACCTGCTTCTCTGGAGAGTACCGTTTCACTATAGCAGTGGTCACAGAAAACAGGGTAAGATATTAGAAGTTCTGAGGATGACAGCTTAAAACATGAGGAATGTTATTTCCAACCCTTAGTCATAACCTTTCAGGGCGTATGTCCAGTTGGTTTTATTTTGAGATGGTCAATATACTCAGCTCACATGTAGCTGAGCATCTTATTAAAACTATAAATTTGACTGCTTTTGGATAATCCTATGATTTCTAGCCTTGTCTCCATTATTTTAAAGATTTATTTACTTATTTGAAAGAGTTACAGAGAGGGTGAGTCAGAGAGAGAAAAATTGATCCCATTTTAATCCCCAAATGACTGAATATCAGGGTAGAGTCAGGCCAAGGCCCGGAGCCTCACCTGGGTCTCCCATGTGGGTGCAGGGGCCCAAGCACTTGAGCCTTTCTCCACTGCTTTTCCAAGCACATTAGAGGGAGCTGGATGGGAAATGGAGCAGCTGGGACTTGAACTGGTGCCCAGATGGGATGCTGGCATCACGGGTGATGGCTTTATCTATTTTACTGCAGTGCCAGCCACCTATATATGTGTATTTATAACTTGTTGCTAGATTTTGCTTTTTATCACAAAATATTGTCACTTTCATCTAAATTGTTGTTTTTGTTCTTTTATGTTTTTTCTTTTAATAACATTAATAATCAGTGATGCAATGCTGTTGAAATCAGCAAAGCATTCATTTTAAAGTTGAGGTACAGAAGTCTAAAGTGTGCACATGAAAACCAGTTTAGAAGTCACTTTCAGAGGCTGGTGCAGTGGTTGAATAGGCTGATTTTTTTCCCCCTGCCAGTGCTGGCATCCCCTGTGGACACCAATTGGTGTCCCAGCTGCTCTACTTCCCATCCAGCTTCCTGGGAAAGCAGAGGAGGATGGCACAAAGCCTTGGGAGCTTGCACCCACATGGGAGGAAGCTCTTGGTTCCCAGCTTAGGACCAGCTCAGCTTTGGTTCCTGCCGTTATTTGAGGAGTGAGCCAGCAGTTGAAAGATCTTTCTGTCTCTCCTCTCTATAAATCCGCCTTTCAAATAATCTTTTTTAAAAAGGTCACTTTTGAATGTTGGTAATGGCAGTTTAAAATAATTTTGTGCAGCAGAGTGAAATACGTAATTTTCTGTTTCTCACATTGGGTGTTTTTGCCTTTGAAGGATGATAAGCCTAAGGAGAAGCGGCAGCCCGTCATGAGTCAGGGATTCATCAACCAGCATACTGTGATGCGCGAGGGAAGACAGATCTGCAAATATTTTCTTGAAAGGAAGTGTATTAAGGTATACAACTTTGTAAGCAAAAATATGCTAAAAGGTAACCATATAGCAGAAATATACTCAAACCATTATTTCCATTTGCCACTCTTTAAGTTATACCTGTAGGTAGAAGTTCTATCAGTATATTTTAGTAAAATATTTTATGTTGAAAGAAGTAGATGATTTAAAAAATGTTTTGTGTTATAAATATTTAGGACTTTATATTTTAAACAAATGTATGATTTGGTTATTAGGTAACTTATTAAGAACTAAAGTTTAAGACTCTGTCTCTTTCTGAGATCATTTTATTTCAAGTTTAATATGAATTGCATCTGAATGACTTATCTAACTTTCTTGTAACCCAGGGAGACCAATGTAAATTTGACCACGATGCTGAAATAGAGAAGAAAAAGATGATGTGTAAATTTTATGTGCAAGGCTATTGTACCAGAGGTGAAAACTGTCTGTTTTTGCATAATATCCTTTATCACATGATACAATAATTTTGCTCTTTGTTTACATGGACATTTTAAGTATGCAGAATTCTTGGTGAAACAGTATTATAGTTTTAGCAGAATTGTGTTCTCCAAAACCAACTTACCCCCACAGTGGTTAGATTATACTTAATTTTTTTTTGCCATTAAAAAAAGAAAAAAAGTAAAACCTCTCACCATAATTTCTGCTCAGTTTGGGTGGCGTAAGTGGATTCATGAGATCTATTCAAGTCCCAGAAAGATTGTATCAAAATCCCTTCTGTTATATCTGCTAATCAAATCCATCTTCATATGAGCTACTTGATAAAAATAAAAGGGACAAGGCAGAGCTTGCTTAACTTCAGAGTACTTGTTTTCTGTACTGTATGAAGGATAATTGTCTCTTAGTTTGAAAACTAACCTTAACATGGAGCATTAACATTTTTGTTTTGTTTTGTTTAAAGATTTATTTATTTATTGGAAAGTCAGATATACAGAGGGGAGGAGAGACAGAGAGGAAGATCTTCCGTCCGATGAGTCACTCCCCAAGTGAGCGCAACGGCCGATGCTATGCCAATCCAAAGCTAGGATCCAGGAACCTCTTCCGGTATCCCTCACAGGTACAGGGTCTCAAAGCTTTGGGCCATCCTCGACTGCATTCCCAGACCACAAGCAGGGAGCTGGATGGGAAGTGGAGCTGCCAGGATTAGAACCTGCGCTCATATGGGATCCCAGCGCATTCAAGGCGAGGACTTTAGCTGCTAGGCCACGCTGCCGGGCCCGGAGCATTAACATTTAAGAGTGAAATAGCACCTTTGATCTTTGCAAGAAGTTTTTTCTTCTCTTTTAGATTTATTTATTTTCATTGGAAAGACAGATGTACAGAGAGAAGGAGATACAGAGATAAAGATCTTCCACCTGCTGGTTCACTTCTAGGTGTTCACAATGGCTAAAGCTGAGCTGATGCAAAACTAGGAGCCTTTTTCAGGTCTCCCATGCAAGTGCAGGGTCCCAAGGGTTTTGGCTATTTTCTGCTGCTTTCCCAGGCCTCAAACAGGGAGCTGGATGGGAAGTGGAGCAGCTAGGACACGAATTGGCACCTTCATGGGATCCTGGTGCATGCAAGACAAGGATTTAGCTGCTGAGGTGTTGTGCCAGGCCCAAAATTGTTTTTCTTAAATCATTCAACCTAGAAGCCTCAAATGTTAGCTTGAAGATGGTTTTTTTCCCTAGATATTAAAGTTGTATACATTTAAGTTATTTTACACAATAATAATTTTTGGAGGGTTCAGATTGCAAGACATACCATTTTTATCAACTTTGAATTCCCCACACAAAATAATCACATTTCTTGAGGTATCTAAAAAATATATATCCCAGGATCCAATATGGGCACCAGTTCATATTCCAGCTCCTGCATTTACCTTCTGACTCCCTGCTTGTGGCTTGGAAAAGCAGTGGAAGACGGCTCAGGGCTTTGGGACCTGCACCTTCATGGAAGACCCAAAAGAAGCTCCTGGCTCCTGGCTTCGGATTAGCTCTGCTCCGGCCATTGCAGCCACTTGGGCAGTAAACTAGTGGATGGAAGATCTTTCTCTCCATCTCCCCTTCTCTCTGTAAATCTGACTTTCCAATAAAAATAAATGAATCTTGTGTGTGTGTGTGTGTGTGTGTGTGTGTGTGTGTGTGTGTATCCCTTTTGTATCGCACACCCCTAGTTTAATATGAGAATGGATGTGAAGGAGATGAGTGTCAGTAAACTTGAAGTATGGAATCTTTCTAAAATTATGTTCTTCCTGTTTTTATTAGGTTTTTTTTTTTCACCCAATGATTATTCAGTATTTCTACTATTAGGAAAAATCTTTATGTAGGAAAAATAAGGTCATTAATAGCAAATTATTTTAGCAGCATTGAAATGTTCTCTTTCTTAACATTCGGATTACATGAATATCCTTGCAAGTTTTACCACACAGGAACAAAGTGCTATCAGGGAGAGTACTGCAAGTTTTCACATGCTCCACTGACGGACGAGACACGGGAGCTCCTGGCCAGAGTGAGTACAGTGTGAGCGAGCCTTTGGTTCGCTCCTGAACAGTGTGTGAGTTACAGAGGAGCGCTGGAGGAGAGTGCCTCCCGGGCTGACATGGGACCGTCAGGACTTTTGCAACTGAGAAGTTTATTCAGTTTGGAAAATAACTTTTATATGTGTTAACCTTTGTTTGGGAAGATTTATATTCATTGCTGGTATAAATTGGAATGTTCTTAAAAACCTTCAGTAGAGTTATTAACGTTTTTTAGTAACTAAGCTAAACAAAGAAAAGTAAACCAAATGTGAAGAATCTTGTATTACAATGACTATTAGGAGGAAAATTGTCATGAGTTAATAAACATTTTAGAAAATAGTGGAGTGGTAATTTCATAGTGCTTTCCTCAAATATTCTGTGCATTTCTGAGAGGAGATTATGGACAAACTGGAGTAATTTATATTCTTTCATTTCCTATATATAAGTTGGAAATCATCTCTTAAAATTGAGGTGCTTTGCAATTTATTTTAAAACCAGACACACCATCTTGTGGCTGAAGTTCCTGTAAACATGTGTAAATATTGGAAAGTCAAAAATGCTTTTTTCTAGATTTTTCTGGAGGAAAAATAACGGGTAACGGTGGAGCTAGAAGTTAAAATGTGTTCATTTTCATATAAAATATGAATATATATATGGAAAATAACATGCAGAACTAGTTTTTCAGTTCTTCTGCTAGTAAGTATTACTAGATGAGGATGTTACAGGAATCGTTGAGAGTGTGCCTGAACGAAATCTAAGGCAGAGTAAACTATTCACAAAATGATTGTAATTTTTTTTTCCTCAACATTAGGTTTTGGATGCTGAAAAGAAATAATGTAAATAACGTAGACAAGAAAAGGTAAAATTAGACTATACCATGTTCCTTTTGTTTTCTGCGTTCGCCGGAATCGGGGTGGCGGCCTCCTTGGGGCTGCTTCTGTGGTCCTTGTTTTTCTCCTCGCTGATACGCAGCCCGCCACCACCTGCTTCTCCTGTCGGTGCTGACCCATCGACATTTTATTTTCCTCTTTGTAGATTTATCAGACGTGTGTAATTTATTAAGCAGTCTGATCAGTTTAGCTTGTGTTTTCATTTTTCGTATCCTATTTTCAGTCATTCTTCTAAGTTTCATTCATGTAGCTGTGACTCATTGAATTTTATTCCTGTATGGTATTTCATCCTGTGATTATGTTGTAGTTTATTGCTTTTCTATTGATGGATATTAGGTTATATTTTTATTTTAAATAGAGACTTCTATTATAAATATTCATAGATGACTCATGGCATAAACCTGCATGAATTATCTAATCTTTACAGCAGGGAATAGAGTTGCTTTATCCATTTTAAATGATATTTCTAAGTTATTTATACTGCTGTTTACTGCAAATTGTATAAACCTACTGTTGTTTCAAACTTGTCACTAGTTTGTGGTAACAGTTCTTAAGAAATTTGATTTTATTTCTTTTTAATCAATTTAGTGGATGTAAAAATGGCATCTTGAGCTTTATTTCCATTAAGCATAACATACCTTTTAAGCCCATAGACCCTTGAATTTTGACTTTGATGAAATGCCTGTTAATGTCTTTTGCTTGTGTTTCTGTTGATGTGGTTGTCTGTTATATACTGACTATATATTCTTGATGTTCTTGATGTCATCCTTGGTGAGAAATGTGTGGCTTTTTTTTTTTACTGTTTGAGGCATCTCAGTGAGTGGAAGTACTTATTTTCAGCACTGTTTTGGTTTGGGTTTGGGGTGTGTGTGTGTTAAGACTTTTTCATTTGTTACAGAATTAGATGGAGAGAGAGAGCTATTTTCCATCTGTAACCCCCAGATGGCTCCAACAGCAAGGCAGGCTGAGGCCAGGACTTTGCTAAACTAATTTATTATAGTAAATTCTGGTTGTGTGTGTATTCCACATAGTAATTATCTCCCATTCTCATCTGGATGCCTTTTATTTCTTCTTCTTTTTTTTCTTTCTGCCAGATTTCGTTGGCTAGAACCACTTATGCAAGGCAGAGTAGAAGTGAACACAAATAGAAAATGTTGCCTGTGTCAGTGCAAGGCGGGATAGTTCAGGGTCTGACCGTTATGTGATGTCAGCAGTTGTTTTGTTGTGAGTGTGCTGTTAATTTGGGGGAGTCTCTCCTGTTTGGCATGTTGAAGATTTTTCTCGTGGATGGGTATTGGATTTTGTCAGATGCATTTTCTTCATCTATTGAGACGATCCTGTAATTTTTCCTTTATTAACCTGACAAATACTAATCTCCCCTTCTCACTGGACGTTAAGCTCCAGACTCCTCAGTAGGCACACTGCTCCTCTTTGACTTTTAAATTTTCCAATCTGTTTTTTCTTGTATTCTTATTTTGACATGATTTTTTTTTTCTTGTATCATTTCTGATGTTTCTGAGCTCTTTGTTTCATTACCTACATGTTTTTGCTCATTTGTAGTCTTGACTTTTGAATTTTGGTTGAAAGTGTTTTTCACATTCCCAGAAGAATGTTTAATTCATTTTGGATTTTTGTGCTGCAGGGGTTTTTGGAGAGAGCCAGGGGAGCAGGGCCAGCCACAGGTGACTGTCCACAAGCTAATGCCGCTGCCCTCTTTCCTTCTGTGGCTTGTAGAGTGAGGCGTGCCGATGCCTGTCCTCTCAGAGCTCTTCCAGCACTGGCCATTCGAAGCAGTTTACAAGGTTGCTCGATGAAGGCGCCCTTTTGTGCCATGGTGATGCTGTGCAGTTTCTTCAATGATGATACAGAGGGCCGGAAATCCACTGTGCAAGTGAAGGGGCTGATTGTCACCAAGATGCCGCAGCCGTTGGAACGTACGACAGACACTCGTGGGTGGAGAAGGTGGACGTGGATGATGGAAGTCTCTTGTGACTGCGTTTTCCCAATAAACTGGAAGGAAGGCAAGGCTGGGCTGAGTGAGGACAGGTGGAATGCTGTAGATCTGAGGGGAGAGCTGTGGAAAGACAAGGGGATGGTGCAAAACTACGACTAGATCTCTTCATGTCATTAAAGACCCTCACGACACGTTCTTGGTGGGGTGGTTATTCACAGTCTGGTTCATAGCTTAAAGCAAATTATGGTTTTTTCATTTTTTAAGACTGTTGGGAATTGATTTGTTAAATAAAATGAACAATATCTTGAGCTATATCATTCTTAAATTTGGTATCATGTTTTTGTTAAAATTTAAAAATGTTTCTCACTGGTTCACAAACTGTACTCAGATGAATCTTAGATAAAAAATATATTCTAAAAGCATGATGATGTCTAATGTAGTGTTCAAGTACAAAATTTTCTAATTACAAATATGAGATTCTGAATGTGCACTTTGTTGTAGAAGTGCTGATTATCAAATACCAAAAAAGCGTCACATTATTGTGGAGAAGAGCACTGCTGACTTGGTGTGCGTCCAGTATGCCAGTGCCAGTGGCACTTCTCAGCAAAGACCAACTTGAAAACATATGCCATGGTTAGTAGATTATAATCCAGTCCTGCTAAAGCAAGAAAGAGCATTAACATACTCCAAGCAGGAAGTTTGTCAGGCAAGAACTAAGAAAGGGGACATGAGGGTGGGTGCTTGGCTTCCAAAAGCAGGTGACTGAACTGAGTGTTCCGGCAGCGCTCTGCAGCTGTCTGCCAGGGTGATTGACCCGCTCCCCAGCTACAGCTAGCGAGGAGCATCAGGCAGTTCACAGGAGACAGGAGACTGCCGCAAGTAGCTTAATGAGATGTGTTGTAAAACAAGAGTCCTGATCATTTAATGAAATTATACAAGGCAGCAGTTACATTGCCCATAGGATAACTAAGGAATTGAAGATTCTGTCATAGCTCACACTTGCAGAAGGCAGGTTTTGTGGCAACTCTTTGTAGGCTAACCATGAGGCAACACAGGCAGCATGGCAACCCTATATACGCTCCCCTGTGCCACATACTGTGCTGTTTGATACAGTTTAGTGTTCTAATCAAACCTCATAACACCAGCCTTCAGGGGTGGGTGATGGCATCCATTGCATGTATATGGGAAATAAATAGGGACACTGAAAAAAGTTTCTATTTTACCTTCATGAGCTCCATATTTATTTATAATTATTATGACAATTTATGTTTTAAAGATTTCACTTTAATTTGAAAGGCAGGCGTACAGAGAAAAGGAGATACAGAGAGAAAGATCTTCTATCTCATGGTTTACTCCCCAAGTGGCTGCAATAGCCAAAGCTAAGTCAGTCCAGAGCCAGGAACTGGGAACCTTTTCCAGGTCTCCTATGGAGGTGCAGGGTCCCAAGGCTTTGGGCTGTTCTCCACCACTTTCCCGGACCACAAGCAGGGAGCTGGATGGGAAGTGGACCAGCTGGGACATGAACTGGTGCCCATATTGGATCCTGGCAAATGCAAGGCTAGGATTTAGCCACTAGGCCATCACACCAAGCCCAACAATTTATGTAAGTTACTTTTTGTAGTATTAGAAAGCATGTATTTATACTAAGGAAGCGTGAATGTTCATATGTAAAGTTGTATAAGAAAAGAAATAATTCTTGCATTCCCAAGGCAGTATTCATTTTACTACAAATTTAAGCTTAAGAGACTTTAAGGGACTTAGATGTCAGATAAACTGCTTGTATCGCTGATTATGTTGGAGACCTAAGCACATTTGTCCAGTGAAATCTTGCCAGTCAGGAGAGAGCCCTTTGAATGTGCCCTGTGTACCAAGGACAGTCACCAAGCTGGGACTCTTCAGTCCTGGGCTATTGCATCACCTTCAGATTATTAGAAGAAACTGACCTAAGAGGGCAGCCTTGGTTCTTGTCTCATAAAGAATTTTTATGCAATGCAAGATTGATTAAGTCGAACCTCTCACCACACCAGCCCAGGAAGACTTGGGTGGTGAGAGTGGCAGGAGAAGGGATGGAATTCCAAGACAAGTAGACCTGAGAAATTTGTCAAAATGCTATCTTCTAAGCCAAAACATAGGTGGGAAGGGAGTTTACCCAAGATCTCTGGAGGTGAACCCAAAGAACTGCTTGTCCTGCTGGTCTGTTTGGTTTGACCAGGAGCAGAGACGGAGTGGCAGATCCCAGATGGGTGGTACAGGAACGAGTGGATTTCACAGCCCAGCCCAGCCCCTAGAGCCAAGTTTGGCACCATTTTGTCTAGAGAGACAAAGGCTGTGGGATAGGACTGTGCATGCATTGAGCTGAGAATGAACTAATTTCTAACTTGGTGAACTAGAATAACATGGCATCCTACAGTTTCCACCCAAGACAGGTCCGGGTAGCCCTCAGACCTGACGGCCAGCAGATCAAAAACTTCAGTAGTGGCATATCAGGCTCCATTTCTAACAGCAAAGAATTTAAGACTGCAGGGACAACTGAGCTGCACGTGCACTGACCTTGGCGAGAACTCATTGAGCTCAGTGCCTTGCACTGGTCCCACAGGAAAATAATACCATCTGTGGCATTGTACGGGTCAAAATAGGTCTGTGTGGCCCTCAGACGTAACAGCCACAGCTTCCAGCAAGAGCACCAACAACAACCTAGTTACACAGGACACCTGGTGTCTCCCAAGTCCTGGGAACTGCTCGAACAGAAAGGTTGTACAGACAACAGTGCAGCGTCAGCACGGGATCACAGGAGGTGGAGAGTGGTGAGCCAGGAGCTGGGGCTACCAAGACCATGGTAGAAGCCTAACAAGAACCCAGACCTGGAGCTTGCTGGAGGGAGTGGCATAAGTGTCTGCCAAGAGCCATGCACCAACTGCAATAGGTAAAATTGAATTGTAGACCTGTGGGTGATACAGCTTAGAAACCAGCCCTAAGCAGAAGTACAACGACCAAGAGCAAAAGAGGAGACAGAGGCACAGTGAATGTTACTGAAGACTCCTCTTAAAGGAGCAAAACCCTGTGCCAACCTCAGAGTTAACAGAGAAAATGGGAAATACAGAATTCAAAACACTTGTTAGAACACATCAATAATGAGAAGCACGTGACAGGAGTTCAAGAAATTTAAGGAATGTGTTACACAGAAAATCAAATGAAAGCTGATATATCAAATTAAGAATACAGTGGAGGGCCCAGTGCTGTGGCCTGGTGGCTAAAGTTCTCGCCTTGAATGCTCTGGGATCCCATATGGGCACCAGTTCTAATCCCAGCGGATCCACTTCCCATCCAGCTCCCTGCTTGTGGCCTGGGAAGCAGTCAAGGATGGCCTAAAGCCTTGGATTCCTGCACCAGTGTGGGAGACCTGGAGGAAGTTCCTGGCTCCTGGCTTTGGTTCAGTGCAGCCCCGGCCATTGTGGTCACTTGGGGAGTGAGTCACAGGACAAAAGATCTTCCTCTCTGTCTCTCCTCTCTGTATATCTGATTTTGCATAGAAATAAGTAAATCTTAAAAAAAAAAAAAGTACAGTGGAGAGTCTCCAAAATAGAATGAAGGAGGCAGAAGAAAGAATCTCAGAATTGGAAGATATTTCTTGTCACCAGGAAGAAACAAAACAAAAAGCTGGAAGCAGAGTTGGGTCAAGTTAAAAAAAAAGTATTCAATAATTGAAAGACACTATTTAAAAGGTCAAATATGAGTTATATCTGACTTTGCAATAAAAATAAAATAAAAATGATAAGTTAAAAAAATGTTTTCCCATGTGCTGATCCCCCAAATTGCTGCAATGGCTGGGCTGGGCCAGGCTGAATTGAGCCAGGAGCTTCTTCCAGGTCTCCCAGGGGGGTGCAGGGCCATCTTTTGTTGTTCTCCCAGGCTGTCAGCAGGAAGCCACGTGGGAAGTGGAGCAGCTAGGACTCAGACTGGCTCACAGATGAGAAATCCCATATTGCAGGTCGTGCTGCTCCAAAAGCACTGGTCCTGCTGACTTTCCATACGTGTGTGTGTGTGTAGTTACCATAACTGGCATCTGGATTTCTTTGTGTGGATTTATGCTTCTGTCTGGTTTGGATAGTAGTTTAGTTGTTGAATTCCATCAGTTTCCAGACAAAGTGGTCATGACTGTTGACAGAAGCTTCTAGTTCATGAGAATTCCGTTTCCTTGCTCCTCAGTGCAAATTTCTAAATGATTATTTAAGAGCTTCTACAGAAGTGGTCTTGCTTGCCATTCCCATAAATCTTATAATAAATACAAGCTTTGTGTCCCCATTGTATTCTCCACCAAAAATATTTCACATTTGTTTGCCTGGATATGTTGTTTGGCCAGTGTCATTGTTACATAATCGTATGAACTAGACTTTAATCTTGGACTTCCTGGACACAGTGGTGATTCAGCCCCTACCTGCTGACACACCAGCTCTGTTGAGCCTCCCTCCCGCAGGCCTGTGTCGCAGGCCAACTTAAACTTGCCTGGGGAGCTGACCTGGGTCTGGTAAGAAGCAGCCCAGAGATGCACTCCCCTGTTGCAGCCAAAGCAGCAATGGTTTCAGGCGCAGGAGAGGCTGCTCCCCGTGAATTCCTTACTGTTCAGGAGCCTGAATGCCTGTCCTTGTGCAGCTGTGAAGCACTCTATGTTCTCCCGGAGCCGGGCGGACTGGAGGCAAGCAGCTCTCCAGGAAACAGAAGCCCGCCTGGCCTCCCCAGGGCTCCTCAGCTGGGCAAGCGGCAGCTTTTGGATGGCTGTGTTCCTTGGGATGCTCCCTGCAGCCAAATCTGAATCGGGAAGAAAAACAGCTTGGACTTTTGAAATGGAGTGTGTAAGCTTTCTGGCCAGAGGACAGAGAGGAGAGGAATGGAGGGGAGGGGAGCGACAGGGAGGACACTGTGAGTGTCCCCAGCCTTTATTCAGTTTTGCTTGCAGAGGCCAGTGTTGTGCTGTAGCAGGGTTAGCCACCATTGGTAATGCCGGCATCTCATCAGAGCAGTGGTTCAAGCCCTACTACTCTGCTTCCAGATCAGCTTCCTGCTTCCGGACTAGCACCTGGGAAAGCAGCAGCTGCTAGGCCAAGGGCTTGGGCTCCTGTCACTCACACAGGAGACCGGGATGGAGTTTCTGGTGCCTGACTTTGTTCTGGCGTGGATTTGGCTGTTTTGGTTAATTGGGAAGTGAATACATATATGGAAGATCTCTCTGCCCACCACCCTTTCTCTTCTCATCTTGCTGTCAGTCTCCACCCTTCAAATACATACATACATATACATATATATATATAACTTAATCTTAAAAACAGAATGTCTAGGGCCTGGCGTGGCCTAGTGGCTGAAGTCTTCGCCTTGAACGCTCCAGGATCCCATATGGGTGCTGGTTCTAGTCTCGGCAGCTCCACTTCCCATCCAGCTCCCTGCTTGTGACCTGGGAAAGCAGTCAAGGATGGGTCAAAGCCTTGGGACCCTGCACCCGCGTGTGGGAGGCCCAGAGGAAGGTCCTGTCTCCTGGCTTCGGATCGGTGCAGCACTGGCCATTGCAGCCATTAGGGGAGTGAATCATTGGACGGAAGATCTTCCTCTCTGTTTCTCCTCCTCTCTGTATATCTGACTTTGCAATAAGAATAAATAAATCTTTAAAAAAAAAAAAGAGAGAGCATGTCTAGAATACCACAGGAATCACAAGGCCCATGAAGCAGGCCCCGGGCTCACACGTGCATTAGGAAGCGTGTGTTGTTCAGAACCCCTCCCTGGGCCGAGTGTCCAGGTCTGCCGGGTTTGCTGCGGGAGTCACCGCAGCCCACCTGCTTCCTCTGAGCCCCGCCTACGTGGCACTGTTGTCAAGGGCAGCCCCAGTGAACAGGCAAGGGCAACCCTGGCCCTTCCACCTGCCTTTGATCTCAGCAGCCTGAATGCCGCTCTTTGCCTTCTCTGGCATTCCGGAAGCAGCACACAGTTTTGGGGGCTTTTTTCGGTTTCTGTTTTACATGTATGTGTATATGTATACACACATTTATAAATATAAATAATTTAGATTAATATAAATACAAAATGTATAAACAAATATATAATACAATATATATATTACCTTATGCAAAGCTATGTTCCCTTCGATTCAGGCATATAAAGCACAATTTGTTCAATATTAATTAAATCAGTCATTCGTTTATTTGAGGTGATAGTGTTGTAGCATAGTGTGTTAAGCTGCTGCCTGCAATGCCTGCCTATATCCCATATAAATACCAGTTTGAGTCCCGGCTGCACCAGCTCCCAGCTAATGCACCTTGAGAAGCATCAAAAGATAACCCAAGCACTTGGACCCTGCCGCCCACAAGGGAGACCTATGTTGAGTTGCGGCTTCCTTGGCTCAGCAGCCTCGCCCAGCTGCGGCTGTTGTGGCCATCTGGGAGGTGAATCAGTGAAAGGCCGATCTCCTCTCTCCCTGTAACTCTTTCAAAGAAGTCAATAAAAACTTTTTAAAAATATTTGTTTATTTGACTAGGGAGAGAGCTTTCCCTGGTCCTCACTTAGTTCCAACTTTGGATCCCCACCCTATCTTGCAATGACCATCAGGGTCGCTCCAGAGCCCCCACCCCAAAACACATACACACACACACAGACACGCACACACACACACAAATTGGAACAGGTAGCGAACAACAAGGAAAGCTTGGAGTCAGACAGCAAACGGTCAGCATGGACTCACACATGCCTTACTAGGTAGGACACAAAGAGTAGTTACTCCTCACTAGGGTATTGAAGATTTCTCTGCACACCCCTCCTAACACTGTTCTGCACTTCAGCTGTTGACATAAGCCTTGTTAGAGTTATAAGCCAGTTTAGACTATCCCAAAATCTGCCAAGTTCAGCAAAATTAAGCTTCAATACTATAAACTGCTGAATGCTAAAATGAAAATACTCACGAGACATTTTAAGGTGTATAACATAGGGGAGTTGATGCGTGAGACCGGAGGAGGTCACTGGCTGGCCCTGGAAGGGGTGGGGCAGCTTCTGTAAGCCTGACTGGCCTCGGGCTGTCTTTAGGAGAACAGGTGTCAAGAGAGCTTTCTTGGGGATGGCTCATGGTGTTCCTGTTCTGGATGGGTTCTGGTATTTGCTCTGTGAATCCTAGAAAATCCCGTCGTGAAAAGTCATGGTTTCCATTTCCATGCTTAAGTTTGTAGGGTTTTAACATTTTTAAAGATTTATTTGTTTGAACCCAGTGTAATAGCCTAGTGGCTAGATCCTCGTCTTTCATGTGCCAGGACTCCATATGGGCACTGGTTCATGTCCCGGCTGCTCCACTTCCCATCCAGCTCCCTGCTTGTGGACTGGGAAAGCAGTGGAGGATGGCTCGAAGCCTTCGGAACCTGTACCTGCATGGAAGACCCATTGAAGCTCCTGGCTCCTGGCTTCGAATCGGCTCAGCTCAGGCCATTGCGGCCATTTGGGGAGTGAATCAACGAATAGAAATTTTTTCTCTTTTTCTTTTTATAAGATCTTTGTCTCCTCTCCACAAATCTAATCTGCCTTTCCAATAAAAAAATAAATACATCTTTAAAAATAATTAAAAGGCTCCCTTAACCTGGGTGGTTTTTGAACACCAGAAATGGATTTCTCCCCATTCTAGAGGCTGGCACTCTCACATGGAAGTGCCAAATGATTTGCTGTCTTGAAGAACCCATTTTCAGAATCCCCAATGGCATCGTCTCGCTGTCCTTCCCAAGAGCCTGGCTCCCCCGTGTGAGGACTTGAGGACCTGTCCTTGGACATGGATGAGGTTTCACCGTGGGAGTGGGGGAGCTCCCCTCCCGCCCCCCGAGGGGCTGAGGCTGCATCCCCATCTCTGTGGGAACGTCAGAGATGTCTTCGGAGGCCCCCGGGCAGGGCTGGTTTGGACTTTGCAGTTCTGGAGGGAAGCATGGCTTTGATTTTGTATTCAGTCTTCTTGGCCAACTCAGGCTTGGGCTTAGGAGTCCGCATTCCTGGCTGCCGCTGCAGTCAGTGACTTTCTTGATGAAATCTCTTGCCCCGAGCCCCTTGTTTTTTAACTTTTCCTGCTGGAATAAGCAGAATTATGTCATTGCTAGCTATAAAGTTGTCAACATCTCTTTCAGCAAGAGGCGAAAAGACCACAAGGCTTGAAAACAGCCTCCTGGGCGTCCCAGTGGACTCTGCGCTCCTTGCAAAATGAGTCTCCTGTCTGACTCTAAATTTAGCAGCAGTTACACAAAGAAAGGCGTCTTCTTGCTCCCAGGAAAGAAACAGCTGAGCTGGGATGTTTGCTTTGAAAGAGAAGACCAGTGTCTCCTGTCGGCAGTTGGTGCTGCCTCTGTTTCCCCAGGGTGGGGGCGAGGCTGTGGGCCTTCCGTGGACCCTTGGGGGGAGGTTAGCTGCCCATGTGTGTTCCTCTTCTAAGGCTACCTTAACAAACTGTCGCCAACTGGTAACTTAAAGCAATGGGAAGTTGGGGTGTGGCTGGAGGGTGGGGCAAAAGGCCTGCATCCGATTCTCTCCAAATCCAACTCCCTGCTACTGCATCTTAAAAGGCAACGGAGGGCACCCCAAGGGCTTGGGCCTCTGCAGCCCGCGCAAGAAATCCGGATGGAGTTCCAGGCTTCAGGTTTCCACCTGTCCCAGCTCAGAGCATCAGTTACCTAGGACCTCAGCAACTGGAAGATAAGATTTCTTTTCCCTCCTCTCATAATGGAAAGTCATTCTCTTGCAGTTTAGGAGGTTGGTGTGTGTGTATGTGTGTACAGGGTCCAGTGGTGTGTGTGTGTCTGTGTGTGTGAGTGAGAACAGGGTCCAGCTCTCTCTGCAGGCTCTGAGGGATGGCTCGTCTTTACCTCGTCTGGTTGGTCCTGGTGGTCCCAGCAGTCCTTGGCAGCCTTTGCCTCTGACAGCCCACCTGCCATTTCTGCTTGGCTTCCCTGTTGGGGTGTGGGCCTGTGTCTCTGGCTCCTCTCTCTGGTCATTGAATGAAGGCCCATCCTAATCCAGCCCAACCCCATCTTCATGAACGACACTCGAAAGACCCCCTTGCCACATGCAACCACATGCAGATGGACCGTATGTTAGGACTTGAGCATATCAGTTTTTTGGCAGGGGTGGGGACACAGTCTGCTCACCACAGTGAGGCCTGTCGCAAGAAGTGGGGATAGAGTGGGGTTTGGGCCTGAGGACGTCCTCCAGTGCACCCATGATGCTGGGGAGGCTGCTGCAGCCACTGAGACATAGCTTGGTTATAATTTGTTCCCCTCAAAAGTTCCCCCCAGGGCCTGGCGCGGTGGCGCAGTGGTTAAGGTCCTCGCCTTGCACGCCCCGAGATCCCATATGGGCGCCAGTTCTATCCCAGCGGCCCCGCTTCCCATCCAGCTCCCCGCTTGTGGCCTGGGAAAGCAGTCGAGGACGGCCCAAAGCTTTGGGACCCTGTACCCGCGTGGGAGACCTGGAAGAGGCTCCTGGCTTCGGATCGGCATAGCACCGACCATTGCGCTCACTTGGGGAGTGAATCATCGGATGGAAGATCTTCCTCTCTGTCTCTCCTCTCTCTGTATATCCGCCTTTCCAATAAAAATAAAATAAATCTTAAAAAAAAAAAAAGTTCCCCCCGAAAGTTCATGTACTGAAAACTTAATCTTCCAATTCCTGTGTTTATTGTGTTTGGGGAGGTGATTAGGAGTGGATGATGTCATGAGGGTGGGGTCCACACGAGGGCGCTAATGGCCTTAGAGGGGGACTGAGACAGACCTGCACTAGTTCGCTGGCGTCGAAGCAGACCCTCAGCAGAGGCAGGCCTTTGCTGGTGGGCTCCTCAGCCCCAGACCAACGAGCCAAACAAACCTACCTGGTCTGTGCTGCTCGAAGATGGACAGAGCCTTCCTGGAAGCCCCGGTTTTGCAATGTCAGAAAGCTATGTAAGGAGTTGGATGCATTCCCTCACTCAGGCCATGGCGTGATCTCATCAGCTGCGATGGAAGGATTCTCTTATTTTATGATTCTCCCCTTTTGCCCTGAATCAGCCTGAGTAGTTACACTTGAAGAACAAACAACCCTCAAATCTCCATGGCTTTGAAATAACAAAAGGCCATTCTTGGCACATGCTTCTGAAAGCCACAGGTCAGCATGCACCGTGATCACTTGGGCATCCAAGCTGCCAGGGCAGTCTGAACCCCAAGTGGGACCAGTTGCAGCTGAGAGAGGAGGAAATGCTAGGGGGAGTCCCGCCATCCTCAAGGAGATGCTGGAGTGGGAGTCTTCCTACTCCCTTTTGACCTGCGCTAACTCCACCACCACATCTGCCCACTAGGGGGCAGCCTGCCAGCCCAGCATGGGTTCAAAGATAGGCAAGGAGGAAGTGTTTGGCTGAATTAATGGTTTTGTCTTCTGGCCGGTGCAGCACCTTCCTGGGGTTGCAGGCACGAGCTGGAACCCCCCCAGGGAGCAAGCTTGCTCTTGGGCATCTGGGGACCCTCAGGATAGATTCACAAGGATGTATTTGGCTGCCAACAACAGCTCCGCCTGCCCCACACTTAAACCCTAACCGTGACATCTCACGTAAGGTAAGTCCAGAGGCAGGATGAACTCTAGCCGATTCCGACTAGGGACTCACTTCTGTCTCTCTGGGTTTCGCCTTTCTTCATGAGGCTCTTTCCTCAAACTGGCTTCCTTTGTTGTCTTTCAAGATCTTTCTTAACTCTACACAGACACATTCCAAGGTGCTGGAGGTTAAGATTTCTTCAAGATGTTTGCCAGGCCGATGGTTCAATGCCTAAATCCTCACCGTGCAGGTGCCTGGATTCCTTATGGGCGCCAGTGCATGTTCAAGCTGCTCCACTTCCCTTCCAGCTCCCTGCTGTGGCCTGGGAAGGCAGTAGAGGACGGCCCAAAGCCTTGGAGCCCTGGACTCACATGGGAGACCTGGTTAGAAGCTCCTGGCTCCTGGCTTCAAATTAGATCAGCTCTGGCCATTGTGGCCAGTTTGGGAGTGAACCAGAGGATGGGAGATCTTTGTCTCTTCTTCTCTCCATAAATCTAATCTGATTTTCCAGGAAAAATAAATTAAAAAAAAAAAACCTTCAAGATATGACGATTTGGTCATAACAAGTAAAAGGGGGTTAGAGAAAAAGAGGTTCCTCTTTAGAAGGTGAAAAAGATACATACTGGATGGGCATAAAAGAGAATGTACAGAGGGGACAGAAGAAATGCCAGGGGACACATGAAATCATGTCAAATGGTGGGAAAAATATTATTTTTATTGCAAAGGCAGATTTCCAGAGAGAAAGAGGGAGAAAGATCTCCCATTTGCTGGTTCATTCCCCTAATGGTTGCAACAGCTGGAGCGGAGCTGATTTGAAGCTAGGAGCCAGGAGCTTATTCCAGGTCTCCCATGGAGGTGCAGGGGCCCAAGGCTGTGGGCCATCCTCAACTGCTTTCCCAGGCCACAAGTAGGGAGCTGGATGGGAAGCGGAGCTGCCGGGACATGAACCAGCACCCATATGGGATCCTGGCGCGTGCAGACAGAGAATTTGCCAGTTGAGCCAGTACACCAGCTTGTGGTGGAATGTTCCTTCCACCCTCCCTTCCTTCCTTCCTTCCTTCCTTCCTTCCTTCCTTCCTTCCTTCCTTCCTTCCTTCCTTCCTTCCTTCCTTCCTTCCTCCTCCTCCTCCTTCTTCTTCTCCTTCTCCTTCTTTAATGGGTCTAGGGAATCTGAATTGGAGAGGGGTGAAGCTGAGTGACCTTGGCAAGGGTGGTTGGGAGAGCCCTCCCAGAAGAGGAGAGCTTTGAGAGCCCACCAAGTGGAGAGCTGAAAGAAGAACCAGCCAATACAGATACCCTGGGTGGGAATCAGCATGCGGAGCCTTGGGCAGAAAGAAGCCTCCTGCATTTGGAAGCATCATGAGCAATGGAGGGTTGGCTGATGTCCCAGAGGGCAGCGGGGGCCGGATCACAGAGAGCCCTAGGGACCTGGGCTTTCACCAAGGTGAACTCATATTTGGAAAAACACTGTGATGACGATGGAACATGGGGTATGTGGGATTAGCACATGGCTGGTTAACTATGAAGAAACATCTGACCCATGGACACAGACTGCCCAAACCACCATAAAGCAACATTGTCAAGAGAAAGACTCCCCAGAGGGTCATGTTCTTGTCTCCATCGGTGTTCCAGACCCAGACCCTAACCAGTGGTCTGGCCTTCCTATGAGCTGGAGGCAAAAATGAAAAAGTGGGTACAGTAAATTAACTTTTTGCTTAGGATCCCAGCTAGGAGTGGACAGCAAATTCTTCATAGCTGGAGCTTGGTGTGGTTGGAAGGAAAAAAATAAAGCCTAAAAACAATCGTTTTCTACAGGAGCATATCCGATCACTCAGCCAACTGCACGCGTGGCCAGGGACAGTGGAGTAAATCACTGCCTGTCATACCTGCATCCCGTATCAGAGTCGGCTCAAGTCCCATCTACTCAGCTCCTGACCCAGCTCCTTGCCAATGGCAAGGGAGGCAGCAGATGATGGTCCAAGTACTTGAGCCCCGTCACCCAAGTGGGAGACCTAGGTGGATTCCAGGCTTCTGGCTTTGGTCTAGCCCAGGTCTGGCCTAGCCACTTGGAGAGTGAGCCAAGAGTATCTCTCTCTTTTTCTCTTTCTTTCTCTCTCTCTCTGCCACTCTGCCTTTCAAATAAGTAAATCTGAAAGAAAGATGGAGAAATAAGGAAGAAAGGAAAGAGAGAGAAAGAAGAGAAGAAAGAAATGGGCCAGGTATTATACAAGAGCACTCGGTAGCTTTTTGAGTCCTGGCCTAAGGTATATGATAGAGTCCCCTTGTCCTATAGGAGTATATTTAAAGGGCCTCCTGGAGATAATTAATCCGATTTAGAAGATCTAATTTGTCATTAAAAGATAGGTTGAGAGGCCATCACGGTGGGCTGGCTGCTTCTGCCTGGCCATCATGGCTGGGCTCGTAGGTCCAGGGGCTTGCTGGGGGTCTAGGGGATGATAGTGATACTAGCAGGGGCATGTGGGGACCTGAGGAGCTCACACCCAGGAAGGCAGAGTGAGCATGGAAATTTCCTCACATGCCTGGTTCTGGGAAGTGGGGAGAGGGTCCAGAAGGTCAATGTGGAGTGCTGGTGGACCAGGCTGGGAACCCATGCACCCCTAGGTGCAGGGACTGTGGCTTGATCAGGGAAATGGGATGAGGGGAGGAGGGGGAGGAAGTATTGCTGAGGGAGTATGTTGCAGGTGAGGAATGACTTCTGAGGGACTCCCATCCACAAGGCCACACTACCTGTAGGTAAGCAAGGGGGCTGAGACAGTGATTTGGAGGGGGGAAGCTGCAGGACTTTTGTGGCTCAGGCAGGTGCATCAACCCATGTAGGAGACCTGAGTGGGAATAATTAGCATGGACTACAGCTGGCCACCATTCACAGGTCCACACTAAATCTAGGGCTAGAGCCTTCACGATGGGGCCAGATCACTGTACCCATCCGTGAGAGTTGAAGTAGAGGACAGATAATGTTAGCCTGGATCATGACACCAACCAGCACAAGAGAGAACCAGGTCTGGGAGCAGAATCTGTGGGAAATATGTGGGCTCACCCCCATGAAACTGCAGTTTCTGCTGGTTTGTTTAACAACTGGGCATAGTGACAGGCTGAGCTAAGTATGACCATGGAACCCCCAATACTCATGGATAGTGGGGTTGGGAACATGCTGGGAGGGTCCAGGATGCAACATCCACATGTGCACCCAAGAATAGGGCATGGGGCAGGCCAGCCACAATACCCACTAGCTCATGCAAATGCTAGGGTGGAGGTGGCAGACTGTACTGGGCAGGGGCCTAGCACCCACTGAAATGCATGAGATCCAGGTCTGGGAGTGAACCTGGTGGGGGAACTTGAAAAACTCCCCTGGTGGGCTCTAGCTCCCTCTGGTGATCATGTGATTCAGACCTGGGTGTTGATTAGACTGGGCAGGGCAGTCCCACCCATCAGTAAGTGTGTGAGTTGGTTCTGGAGGGGGCAGACTAGGCAAGACAAGGCCAACTTTAGCCCACTGGCAAGTACAGAAACCAGGCTGGAATGTAGGTCATGCCAGGTTAGGCTATCACACCTACTAGTTTGCATGAGCCAGGGATGGGTGCAGACAAGGCAAAGCTAGGCTTCAGTACCTGCCAGTGAGAGTTGGAGCTGGGGTGGGTTGGGCCAGGTTAGGCTGTGACATCCAATGACAAAGGCTAAGATGTGGGATGGGCTATGCCAAACTGAGAGCAACCACCGACATGTGGAAGAGCTGTGGTTGGGAACAGGCCTGGTTGGGGAGCTAAGGGGATGCCCTGACTGGGTTGTGGTTCCCCTGGTGAGTGTGAGAGCTAGAATAGGGGTGATGACTTGGGCTGGACATGACCGCAGTATCCTTTGGCATGGTGTGGACTGGGTCTGAATTGTGCCACACTGAGCTAGACTCCAGTACCCGCTGGTGCTCACGAGGGCCAGGGAGGGTATAGGGCAGGTTGGGATAGGTATCTGCCCCTGATGAACCATGTGAGAGCTAGCTATGTCTGGGTATAGATCAGGTGTGGCTGGGCTATAGCATCCAACAGTAAGAACTGGAATGGGTGTGAGCTGATTGGGCAATGACATTGCTCCTTCCAGCACAGGAGGTGGACTAAATCAGTCTGGGCCAAGGACCCACCAGTGAGCACAAGATGTGCTACAGGGAGGAGACCTGATAGAGGAACTTGGGAAACTCCTCTGTCAGGATGCAGTCCCTCCCTGCAGGTGAGAATGAGAACCAAGGCAGGAGCAAGCCAGGTTGTAGTGCCAGCAGGGATATGTGTGGATCAGGTCTGGGGGCAGACCAGGCTGGGCCAGTTCATAACACCCACTGGCAGATCTGAGAACCAGGACAAGGTGCAGGACAGGCCAGGTTGGGCCATAACACTAACCATTTCACATTGGGGCTGGGACTAGAGGCTGGCTGGGTGGGCTAGGCTGTATCATCCTACAGCATGAACTGGAAATGGGAGCAGACTGGGCCAGGCCAGGCTATAGCATCTGCTGGCAAATGCCAAGTGAGGCAGGCCATGCCAGGATGGGGCACAGCACCCACCAGCACATGTGAGACCTGGAGTGGGGATGGGGGTGTGAGCCCAGTAGGCGGGTGATGCGGGCTCCCCTGCTGGGCCACTGCTCCCATTGGTGAGTGTAAGAACTGGGACTGAGGACAAACCGGGCCAGACAGGACTTCAACACCTGTTGTCCTGCATGTGAACTGGGTTAGGGGGAGAGCCAGGCTGGGCTAACTGATGGTACCCATTGGTGCGAGCATAAGCCAGAGTAAGTGCAGGCTGGTTGGGCTTTGCCGCGGCATCAGTTGGCAGGTGCTGGGACTGGAGGCAAATCCTATTAAGCTAAACTGCATAACAATCTGGAAGTGCAAGATCTCGGGACTGAGAGTATGCCCAGGACGGAACCTGTGAGCACCTCTCTGATGGGCTGCAGCTCCCACTGGAGAGCATGAGAACAGGGCTGGGAGCCAACCTGTCTAGACAGGTAGTGGCACCCACTGGCTGGAAAGTGGGGTTGGTTGGGTTGAGCTGGGCTTCAATGTCCATTAACGTGTATAAGAGCTGAATGGGATGTGGCACAGACTAGACCAGTCTGCTGTACAAACTGGCAAATATGGGAACCAAGGTTGGGGATAGGGGCCTAGCAAGGGTTATTGAGGGTCACTCCAGCTAGGCCACAGCTCCTGCTGGTGTCTTTGAGGGCCAAGTTGTGGTGGGTGGGATTGGGCTGGGTTTCACCATCCATTGGTTTTTGTAAGAGATGGGGCAAGAGACAGAACTGACCACTGGGCAATTGCAACTATCAGTGTGTGTAGGCTTATGTAGGTGACAGAGCTGGACCCAGAAGTGGCAAGCACACACAAGAGTCAGGTCTGGGATCAGTTCAGAAGAGGTTTCTTGAGGGGAATACCCCTGACTGAACCACTGGACTCAGAACTCCAACCATGGGGAGACTCGTAGGATCAGTGGTTAGACCGTGGAGTGAACTGGGCCTCCTCAGTGGCTTAGATGGAGCAGAGGACAGCATACCCAGATGCACATGGAGAATTTGGCAGCCCATTGGAGCGGCAGAGGATACCTGGTACTATAGGAGAGCAGAAAGGAGAGCAGACAAAATTGGAGAACTACCCCAGACAAACTTGACAGCAAATACCTGGCTGCCTGGACAAATGGAGATGCTAAGGTGGAACATGTCAGCCAATGGACCTCGGAAGTATTTCCTCATCCTTGAATCAGCAAGATCAACAGTGTTTCAGAAATACTGAAACCACTTGAGCAGAATCCTCAGAGTTCCACATGGGGGACTCTGGGTTGAAATCAGGTGGCCATTCCCCATTCCCTGGTACTAAGGAGGTTGGGAGGCTGGGTGTGGCTTCTCCCCTTATCTCTCCCCTTTTCCCAGATACAGGAAAAAGAAAAAATTTGGAAACAATGCCAACTTTCCCCTGATCCTCAGCCCTTCCTACTCTAATCAACCATGTGTAAGCATTATCAAAAAAAAAAAAAAAAAAAAAGAAGTGCCAGAGTGTTGTCAGGCCAAACCTACTTTTCATAAAGTCGAGCTCTCTTGTTTGCAAGTCAGCTGACATTTCCCTGGCTTTGTCAATGCTGTATTCTGTTGGAAATCCTCTTTGTCAGAGAAGCTATGCCAGGATGTGGTCTGTGTTTCTCATTAGGTTTCCTGGAATAAGAACCTCTTCAAGTGCAAACGACTCCATGAACTGCTACTGACCCTACCAGGGGTCCTTTTCTCCCAAACTATAATCTTGGCAAACTTGCAGGGTTTTCATTCGGCTTCCATTCCTATTGTCAAAGGTATCTTCTTAGGACACAAGACGATCTTACCTCCCAACTTGAGTATAAATCCTGTCTTAGCAGGGATCATTGTTTGGAAGCAGTGCCCCAAAGAGCTCACGCAAAGGAGGCCTGGGAAGACACAGGACTTGTCTGAGAAAGCCACGGACTAGAGGGCAGTGCGGCACTGGAGCCCTCAGCAGGAAGCCAGCAGTGGTAGTTTGAAAACATGGCCCTAAAATTCTTTGAAACCTCTCTACTCATTTCAACCCTGTGAACACTCACTGGCCTATGTCTGCATCCATTTCCTGTTTCTCCATGCTGCCCATGATGACAGCAGCTGGCAGATTTGGGCAGAGGTAACCCCACCTCATTTTATGAGACTGGCTCATAAAAACCCTTGCTACTTTCACCTTCTTCTCCGGAACACTCATGCTAGGAACCCTAGTCACCATGCCAAATGTTCAACCTTCCCAGAAGCCAATGGGCTCTGTGAAGGCCAAGCCAGTACAGCTGGGCCAGTTGTTGGTCCCAGTCTTCAAGTCTTGCTAGTCCAGGCCAGCCCTGCACATGAGTAAAAGACCCTTGGTTATCAAGTCTTCCCACTGAGGGAAGCAAAGACACTGTAGAGCAAATAGAAACCATTCCTGTGGGCTGCAGTTCAGCTCTCAGCCCACAGACTCCATGATAATCCATAATGGGACAACTGTTTTGAGTGACTGGGGTTTGGGGTAGTTGGTACAGCAATTGTAACTTTTAGTAGCCTAAAATTAGCCTCTTTGCCTCCAGGGCCTCATGGTCTATTGTTTTCTCTCTTCCCACATCAACACCATTGTTGTCTCTCTGCAGAACAGATGTCTCAGTACAGTCATCCTAAGCCTCGCTCTGCAGCGCTATCCCATCTGGCCACCCAGGATGCTGAGTCTCAGCAGTTGCAACATCCAAGTTACTTAGGGGATACATATAGTCCATACTATGCATGCCTCTTCATCACGTTTTATTTTTATAGCGTTCACCTTTCTTGATAAGCAAACACATGCTTCTCTTGTTTATATCCCTACTCTAACACGAGCTCCATGACTTCAGTATCTTTGGCCATCTTGCATCCACTGTATCTCCAGCAGTTACAGCTGTGCCTAGAATGCAACACACATTTGGGAATATTCGTGCAGTGCACAAGCCCTCAGAGATGAAAGGTCACCCGTGTTCATCCTTTGACCCCTGCAATGGGAGCTGGGTTGAAGCAGAGTCACCTGCTGGCGGGGAGAGATCTCAGACAGTCTCTTCTCTCTCCTTGCTCACAAGCTCAGATTCTCCATCAAATATTCACTCACTGTGACTCTGAGCTAACATCTTGTGTTCTGCACTGGGGCAGGTGTTGTACTTTGAAAATACAATGATGTTTAAAAATCATCCCCAACCCTCCTCCCTTCTCATTGCTGAAGATGCACAAGCTACTTGGCTTGCCTGGCATCCCTTCTGGGGTTTGTTGATTGCCACCCAGGGTCCAAGACAGACGCAGGGCTTGCTGTAGACTGGGTGGCCCTCAGAACTGGTACCTGGGCTCAAGTGAGAGAACCAGGGACACCACAGAGACCTTCTTTGACTTTGAAAATGGGAGTTCTCATACATTGCTGTTGGGGATGGAAAATCCGCAAAGTCTTGTGGAGGAAACATTGGCCCCAAACATATAAAGGCAAAAATATAAAAGAACACACAAATATTGTTGCAATACTTTTTAATAGCGAAGGACTGGAAGCAAACCAAATGGAATGAGTGCTGAATAAGCAATGATATCATGATCTTGTAATAGAGCATTTTACAATAGAGATATACTGTATGGTTCTGTGGAGTGATAGCAATGCATTGTTAAGCAGCAAAAGAATTAGATTCAAAGAAAGTTTGAAGTAGCTACCATTTATCACCTCGTTTGCTTTTTTTTTTATTGTGATGGAAGAGTAAAAGGAAAAAATCTGTGGCAAAAAGAAGGAAAGAATACAAAAAGAAAAAAGAAGAAAACAAAAAGAAGGAGAGAAGCTGGAGCTTTGTGACTAATTATACCTAATTTTGGATTTGACTTTGGATCTATGTAAACAGTCACATAATTATAAAACAAGATTAAGACTAAAAAAAAAATCTCTAAAATTTTCAGCAAAATAAAATAAAAATTACCCTGATTCTAGTTAAGCATCACCACAGACAGGGGAACTATTAAAAGTGACATTAAAACAGCAAGTGGCCAGTACGCCCTTTAATGACATAAAACACAAGATCAGAAAAAGGATTGCAACAGAAGCCGTTGGCACTGTTTCTGGAAACCAGGCTTTTGTAGCAGTTCTGGCATTGTCATTTTGAAAATGTGCCCTTATTCTGGTGAGGTGGAGATGGGATGCATCTCTGGTGTCTTTGAACCGATTTTCAAATGGGAGAAGGGAGGATAGAGAGATGATCAAGGAGTTTATGTAAAACCAAAACAAACACAGAAAATCCACTGTGGTCCTGAGCTGAACTGAAGTATCTGCGGACTCTCGGGGTATTTCATCTTGGCAAGATGCAAGTTTAAAAACTAGCAATAGTGCGTGCTTGTATTTCCCAGCCGTAGCCACCGAAGTCAAGAAGTAAAGACCTAAACCGCTATTAATGAGCACTGCTTGCACCTAGACCTTGGTCTCTAATTACCACTGCTCTCTAGGAAGGAGAAAGGATTGTCTACGGGAAGGGAGGAGACGGTTGATTCAGGGCAGGAGCAGAAAATGCGCATGATGAGCTTGAAGCATCTCGTCCCACAGGATCACCGGGATGCTACCGAAAACCACTAGGATCGTGACAGCAGGAGTCAGCCAACGCACAGCAGCAGCTTCCAAGGGGCTAACATCAACCCGTGTGAGCAATGGGAAGGAGAATGCCATGGGTTGAGCCACATCAGCCATGAGTTCATGATGTACTCCATGGAGAAAACAGCTCTCATCGGACATGCTGAAAGAGCTGCCAGAGAACTAGCTCATTTTGAGGAGTGGAAAATGAGAGGGAACGAGTCAACAAGTGCCTTTGTCCAGTCCCTTATATAAATCAGATCTCTGAGTAGCCAAATAAGTGATGAAGGGATTTTTTGTTTTCTAAAGCCAAGCAGCTAATCAATGAAAAAAAAAATAGTGCTGGGAAATAAGTGCAGCTTCTCAGCATAGAACGAGTCTCTGCAATAGTCACCCACGCCCTCCCGCGGGAAGCCTCGCCAAATGCCATCTAGCTTCAGTGGCATTAAACCTGCAGCAGGGAGAACTGCCGATGTATAAGAAGAGAGGGAGGGAGAGCGAGGGGAGGTCTAAATCAAGAGATGCTACAATGGAGACTGTGAGAACATTCTGCAGCATCCAGAACTCTCTTCCCACAGGCTCCCAGCTTGTTCCAACAGACACCCAAGTGTCCCAACCGTTGCTGCAAAGGAAAGGACACGTAAGAAACAGGTCAAGAAGTTATAGGGTAGGAGCCCAGCTCATGCAACAAACCAGAACCTCCGGAGCCACTCAGAGAAGATGTGACTATTCACAGGCATTCAAGAATGACTGTCAGGTTTTTTTAGATAGGGGAGGTCCTGAGGTTATGTGTGTTTTCAAAGTCCTCTTCTTGACAAGAGACATGCCTTAATGTTTACAGATGAAATGATACGATATGATGTCCAGGATCTACAACAAAAACATCACGAGGCAGGATGAGAGTCGAAACGAGATTGGCAGTGTGTGCTCTGTGGAGGCTAGTGATTCACACACACATGGGATTCGTTACACTGGCTGCTCAGCTTTTTGTATATAATTACAATTTCACATAGCAAAAGACTTTCAAAGCTTCCCCTCCAATAAGAAGAAACCATATTACCTGGAAGGGACTGCACTTCATACCTGTTGATAACTAACCACCTAACTCAGCAACAGATAGGAGCTATGGAAGAACAAAGAAGTTGATTTCCTTTGGGGGGAGGTGGGGAGAGTGCAGGCATACCCCCATAAGCGGGGATCCCAAGCCGCCAGGAATTCATGTCGTGGTGCCATTTGGGGGCTTGGTGTGTGTGTGATTTCTCATACGGGAAGCAGGTTTGATCACCACAGATCGCAGCCTGTGTGGCATGCAGACCACCACCATACCCCTAGTACAGGAGGGACACCTGCTCAGTGCACTTCCAAACTACTGCTTCACCTGCTGGAAGGTGACAGGCTTGTCCCTCTGAACTGGCCCTTCAGGAGCAGGAAGGAAGAGCACACCATGGTAACGTCTCACTTTCTGGGGCATGACTGAGTCCTCAGACTCTCCCACTTGCACAGGGCATGGATGGTAGGCAGGCTGCTGACCCATTCTAGTGCCACTGGAAGATACAAGATTGTGGTATGTCCTAATCAGGTCTTGCAAAAATTCAGAAAGGCAGTTTTGCAGGCCTTGTTGTGTTTTGTGTGCTAGAGAGAGAGAGAGAGAGAGAGAGAGAGAGAGGTTGCAGCTGAGCTCATGGCAGAAGCACCACCACAATGCAACTCTGAAGAACTAGGATATGGAAATACCTTCCTGCAAGCTGTCCTCCCCTGGGCTTAAGCAATTGCTAAATAACTGACACACTACCTTTGGCCCCACCTGTTACCAGGGCCAATACAACAACTCTAAGAACAAAATCCATGTGAGGAACGCCCACCCACAGAGCAACATGGACTCAGTGGTCTAAAACACCCTGGCAGCTCCGCTAGCTGGTGTGTTGTGACCTTGAATAGTCTCCTCCACCCTGCTTCACTCTCAGCCCCGACCAGCATCTTCCTGCTTCAGTCACCAGAAGGATGCCAACCCTTGCTTCTTCCATCAGAAGGGGAAAGCCACGGTCAAATCTATACCAAATGGAGCATTTTTCTCAAGTTTTTTGTAGCCAAATGTCACCTGACCAGCTTCCCATCCTGTTACTTCCAGAGATGGAGCAATTACAAACATCACCTCTGCTTGCTTCTCTCTTCATGAATTCCAGTGTGTCCATCCCAGAGAGGAAGAGAGCCAGCTAACTCCTCCTGTCTCTCCTGCCAGCCCCCTCCTCACCACCTGGCAGGAATCCAGCCCTCTCTCATGCATGGGGAAGTCAGGTGGGGCAGGATGGAGCCGCACATGTTACCTCTACAGTTCTAACCCCAAGTTTGCTTTTGAGATGGAATTTCTCAAGAGGGCAGGACTTTGGGCAGACTCCATGCCTTAAAGCCTCTTCCTTGGTACTACAGGGATCTGGGTGGAGTTTCCCAGTCTTCTCATAAATGAGAAAACCCAGCAGGTGTGTCAGGGGATGCAGATGAGAATCCCAGCAAGGGGTCATGACAGACTCCTCCACCCCCACCACGTATGTGTTGGAGGAGGTGAGGGGCATGGCTGGATCCTCAGCATGGCTGGGGCCATTTCATTTATACCTAGGTTTGGCTGTCACAGTGCAGAAGGGCTGACAGCTCAGACATACTCTCAGCTTTCCTCTCCCCATGGCAGTTCAAACTCACAGGCCATGCAAACAGTGTTTGGAAGAACTGCCTGTCCTCAGGGGGTGGGGAAGGGCGGGAAGAAGAAGGAAGGTTTAAAAACATTAATGCAGAGTGTAAGGGAAGAAGGGCCTTAAAGCAGGACAAAAAAATACCCCATGATGATGGCGGCAGCTCGGGTACTGTGGCTACCTTCCTGTACCACGCCCTAGGGTAGAGCTACCCTAGAAGCCAGGGTGAACAGCCAAGTGGGCAGGGCCAGGTGGGAGGGGCCAGACATCTGTCACATTCAGCACCCATGGCAGAGTCTTCAGGGATAAGAGATCAGCCCGGATGTCCATGTCTGTGTGCCCTCCTGGGTCCCTTAGAAGTCATAAGGGGACACAAAGATGGTGACCTTGGACACATGGTTGGCCTGGAAGGAGCGGTCCTGGTACTCAGACATGTCAACATCCACCTCCAACGTCTGCGGCCCCTCCAGGCTCTGCACAAGGATCAACTCCCCGGTCTGTCGGTCCGAACGCTGCATCACAAAGTAGCCACGGCTGTTGCCTCCCACGATTCCAAATCGCAGGCTGTTGGGCCCTGCGCGGCCAGGGGCCGAGGCCGTAGCCATGCGGAAGAGCGTGATGGGGGTCCTCAGGTTGGAGGGCAGAGAGAGGTAGTGGAAGGAGATGGTCTTGGGCAGGTGGCGGCAGGGCCTGCTGTCCATGGGACAGGGGTTGCGCTCGCACTGGCTGGAGCAGAGAGGCAAAATGGAGGCCATCAGTTGGGGTTGCTGTAACCCACTACCACACCTGCCTTTGCTCAGCCACGGGTCACTCACCCAGGAGATCCAGAGCTATCGGCAAGCGGATGTGCCTGTGGCAGCCATGGCCAGGACAGTGGGCACTGCTTTGACCCACCATTGGGTGCATGCGTCATGTGTGGATATGTGTGTGTGCATGTATGTATGTGTGGTTTTCAGGGGACAATAAAGCCTGCCATGCCTGGGCGCCAACAGGTGCCTTTTCTGTTTGGGCAGTGGGATTCCAGCAGGTAGCTGGCAATCCCCAGCAATGCAAACTTTACATATGTGGTGAACTTCACAGATGAGGCAGTGTTCATTAGCTGAGCGGGAAGCCCTGATTTCTTAACCAGGGTTTTCTGGAAATACTTAGACTATTTATCTGCCTTATCAAACCTAAGTACGGTTTATCAGACTGGGTGCTTCTGCACTTAGACTATTAGACTGCTCAAATATCACATCTGGCTGTTAATCCAGGGTCTCAAAAAGGCTCTGATGGACAGGTCTCCTGTCCCTTTCACTCAGCGATGCCTTGGGAAAGACGCTGGTATCTTCACTCTAATAATGGCCAGGCTTCAGCACCACTGACTTCCTGGTCACTTCTGAGCTGCTTTAGTTCAAAGAGCAACTCAAGCAACTAAACTGGTGAAGGTAATTCACTGTATTTGAAAGATAGTTAAGTTCTATTACAATGGTTTGTTTTTTGTTTGTTTGTTTGTTGCAGGGGGGGCAATGGTGGGAGGGAAGAAACCAATTGTGCTTTGTGATGGCTAGAGTTTTTCTACTTCAACAGCCTTATCCCAATTTTTAAAGAAAATTCTATGCGGCTGGCATGTTGGTTCAACTGGCTAGCCCTCCACCTCTAAATGCCAGCATCCCACATGGGCACCGGCTCATGTTCCAGCTGCTCCACTTCCCATCCAGCTCCCTGTTTAAGGCCTGGGAAAGCAGTGGAAGTTGACTCAAGTCCTTGTGCCCTTACATGCACGTGTGAGACCCAGAAGAAGCTCCTGTCTTTGGCTCAGTTCTGGCCATTGCAGCTACCTGGGAAGTGAACCAGCGGATGAAAGATCTTTGTCTCTGCTTCTCTTTATATCTGTCTTTCCAATAAAAACAAACTTAAAAAAAGAACTAATTATATTTCCTGTTGAAGTGCTGAAGCTAAACCATATGTTGAACCTTCTTAGTGCTCTGGAAGAGTGGAGTGATAAAATGTCGAGTGCACAGAGGTCTGGAGTTTACTGGTTACCAGCTATGGGAACGTGAGACCATGATCCCCTCCCAGGCTGGTGTGACATACACTGACTCCTGGGCTGCTGGGAGACCTACCAACGTAACATCACCAGCAGCTTCTCCCATGTACCCCCTCTATCCACCCACCAAACCTGGGACAGCTCCGAGCCCGTCTGCTGCCATGTAGCAGGGGGCAGCAACTCACAGAAGCTGGACTCCCTGGCCCTCACCTTCCCCACGCCTCTAGGAAGCACCCAGATGAGTCATACAGAGAAGCCTGGGCGGGGGGGGGGGGGGGGGGGGGGGGGGGCAGGGTAGGTGGGAGGGACGTTCATGTCCACGGGCAGCCCTGGGGAATACTCACAATGGAGACGTCTTCACGTAGCTCACGTTGCCGCTGCCCTCGGGGCACTCAGGATTCACGCACTGGAAGCTGCCCCCGGTGTTGATGCACGTGGTCCCCCGGGGGCACACGGGCTGCGGGCCCACACACTCGTCCACATCTGAGATTTGGGACACACAACGAGGGTGACTTTCCCTCCACCCCAGATGGGATCACAAGAAAGGCTCCGCCATGCGCACACTGCAGATACCCAGCTCATCCTGTTGAGGCAGGACCCTGAATTCATTAAATGTTTGGGATCAAGGTTCTGCACTGCACACACATGCTGGGAATGGCTCATGCTTGGAGTCCTGTCCTAGTCCCTTGAGATGGGATGGGTGATCGAGGGTTCTGGTAGATACAAAATGAGTATTCCCAGGCCCAGCGCTTCCCTGGGACCTGCCTCCTTCTCCATCCAAAAGATGCTCTCAAGCCTGCTCTCCCATAGTTGTCATCAAACTCCAAGATGCAAATCTTCCAGAAAGCCTCTGGCCTCAGCCCCAAGTGCAGATGGCCCCACACCTTCACAGACAGGAGTTCTCTGTCCCTTTAGGGCATCCCAAGAGGCTCTATAACTGGAGGCTGCCTCTTTCCAATTCCAAGTAACCCTAAGTAGACCTTCATGACTAATGCCATGGGAGGGAAGACGGATGGATGGCTGGATGGTGGATGGTAGGTGGGCGGGGGGACAGTCTGAATGCCATCTTCTACTCTAGCCGCAGGTGACCCACTCCCCCGAGCTCAGTCAGACTTTACTGTGGAGCCACTTCTCCACTCACATCCCCATGCCAGTCCCTGGAGGAGCCCTTTGCCTTTTTTCTTCAACTTTTCCCCTGGGAATTGAATGCCATTGTGGGGGAAGAAGGCAGCTGAGCTCCCCTCTGTGTCTTCTGTCCAGGGAGAAAGTACAGCTGGCAGCTGCAGGCCTGTGCATCCTCCTAATGGCAGGAGGTAGGTCTGCTTTAGCACACCCATATGCTCCACAAAGGATCACAGCAACTTTGGGGTTCCAGGGCCTGGCATCAATGCCAGCACTAGGAGACACCACTTTGCCTTCACGCCTGCAATCTGTGTTCTCACTCTGAGCTCATGTAGAGATTGGGCATAGCTATGTCTGTATGTGTATTTGGCCCTAAGAGGACGTGGGGTAGCAAGAGACTCCCATGTTGCTGAGACTTGTCCAATGGGAAGTATGTCGACTGCTATGGGGATTCTCTCCATTCTAAGCGCCACTGTCACGCACACCCTCTGTCCTGCCCCCTTGGGTGTGACCCATCACTACTGCAAGCATTCCTTGCACAAGAACATGCTCTTACACTTGCCAGCAGTCTCAGCAGCCTCCACCCAATCCTCCAGAGTGTCACTAACTCCTAAAAGGATTCTGCACTGGGGTGAAAGCTGAGCCAGCTATTTTGTGTTTGTACACACACACACAGAGCAGCCTCTGTTCCTGGGCAGCTGCTCAGTCTGCATTTCCATCTCCTGGCTCCCAGGCGCTCCAGCTTCTGGTTGGGTTTGGTGCATGGGAAGCCAGGTGGCCTGGGGTGTTCATTTCCCCTTGTACCACCCTGGCCTGGATGTGGTACTGGGAGTGGCTCAGTCCTCCATCACTGAACTCTGTCAGGCTTGGTAACCTCTTTTTCTTGTCCCTTCCATTCTAACATTTTAACAGTCCTCCCCAACTTTTGTCAGCTTATGGGTGTTCTGTCAGTCCTGGGGAGCCTGAGCACACGTTGAGTGTCATCCCTTGTAGGTGCTTCCACAGGGTTTTGGAATCTCACGGGCACCTCCAAATTAAAGGACAGGGGAGGCTGGATGGCTGCTCTGCCTCTGAGTCTAGCCCTGTCTAGAGGCTTTGCTGAGTGCATGGAAGAGATCTGTCCATCTCCAAGGTGATATAAGGTCAGAAGAGACTGCCCATCAGGTTGGTTAACAATGTATTTTCCTATTTATGGACATGATGATATAATCTGATTTTGGCTCTCTTTTTTGGTGAAGTTTTAAAGATGGAATGAGGGCTCAGCACGATAGCCTAGCAGCTAAAGTTCTTGCCTTGCATGTGCTGGAATTCCATATGGGCACTGGTTCTAATCCTGGCCACCCTACTTCCCATCCAGCTCCCTGCTTGTGGCCTGGGAAGGCAGTCAAGAATGGCCCAAACCCTTGGGACCGTGCACCCGCATGGAGACCCAGAAGAGGCTCCTGGCTCCTGTTTCATATCAGCGCAGCTCCAGCTGTTGCAGCCATTTGGGGAGTGAATCATCAGACAGAAGATCTTCCTCTCTGTCTCTCCTCCTCTCTGTATATATATCTAACTTTACAATAAAATTTAAAAATCTTTAAAAAAATGGAATGAATCTGATATACTTCTCTAACCACCTCCACTCCCCTGACTCCTCAACTGTGAAGTCCTGGGTTTGGGGAAGGGTGCTGTCACAGGAGTAGCAGGGTGAAGAGAAAAGGATCACCATCGCACTTACCTTCACAGCTCTTCCCATCAGCCAGTGCCCTGTATCCGCTGGGACAGCTGCAGCGGTAGGAACCTGGGGTGTTCACACAGGCATGCATGCAGAGTCGGGGCCGCGCCTCTTGCCCGTAGAGCTCACACTCGTTCACATCTGGGGACAGAAGTGCCCACTGAGACTCCAGGAGCCACACAGCCAGGGTCATAGGATGCTGCATTCTCCAGCAGCTGTGGCTCTAGCCAAGTGGCAGGGCCTGCTGCTCTCGGGGAGCCCTATTGCCGGCAGAGTCTCTGGGAAGAGGAAATGTGCCCCCCTTTTTCCTGAGCCTGGGAGCCCTGAAGGCAGATCCTGGAGGGTGGGGTTCCTCTCGTCTAAGGTTGAGCACCAGCACAGCAGACCCTGAAGAGGCTGCCAAGTTAGGGCTGGCCTCCGTGCAACTCCATCTTCAGGAATGGAAGGAGAGACTCGTGTGTGTCTGCTGTTGTAAGATGCACCTGTTAGGAACCTCCACCTGTGACACTGGCTTCCCAGTTTGCATCCTGGCTGCTCCACTTCCAATCCAGCTCGCTGCTAATGCACTTGGGAAAGCAGTGGAGGATTACCCAGATCCTCAGGCCTCTGCACCCATGTGGGAGACCTGGAAGACGCTTCTAGATCTTGAATTTGAACTGACCCAGTCCTAGCCATTGTGATCATTTGGGAGTGAATAAGTAGATGGAAGATCTTTCTCTCTGTCTGTCTTTTCTTTTCTCTCTATAATTCTGTCTTTCCAATAAAAATAAATACATATTTTTAAAAGATGCACCTATTAGCATCAAATGAACTGGGCTTAGGGTTGAATTGTTTTGGAAGGAACTTGGGTGATTACAAGAGGTTAGCAAAAAGTGAGCTGGTAAAAAAAAAAAAAAAAAAGTAAGATGACAAAGGAACCAGGAATTGAATCCCATGGCCCTGCCCAGCTGTGGGGACCCGGCTCCAGCACCCAGCTTCAAGCTCCTCCCTGCCATGGCCTCTGATTCCCCAGAAGAATACATGGGCCACCCCAGGCTGCATTTCCCAGCCTGCTTTCCAAAGGCTGCCCCTGAGCTCTTTGCCTCAACTCTATCGTAGCAACCACCAAGCCAACATCGGCCTTAACTCAAGGTAAGCAGGGCTTTTCCAGTGGTCCCTGGACACCCTGGGTGCCCCTGGCCAACCCCTGCCCCATCGCATTCTGTTTTAGCCATCATTCCTTGCCCCAGGGCCTGCACCTACCCTGGCAGATGCTGTCGCCGCCTGCGGCACCACTCAAATGAAATCCGGCCTCGCAGCTGCAGTGTTGTGCCCGGTCTACCTGTGCACAGCGTGGCGCTCGGCTGAAAGCAGAGTCGCTGGCCATGCCACCATCGGGGGCTGCTGCAAGAAGAAGACATGCTCATTGCCAGGCCCTGATGCACCTGCCATGGGCTTGGAAAAGAGCCAAGACTAGGACTCAGCCCCTTCTCACACAGCTGTACTGGAGTATGGAAAGGAAAGGCAAGGAGCCAGCACGGTGGCTCAATAGTCTAATCCTCCTTCTGCCAGCACGAGAAATGCATGTCCCAGCTGTTCCACTTCCAGCTCCCTGTTTGTGGGAAAGCAGTAGAGAATGGCCCGAAGCCTTGGGACCCTGCACCCATGTGGGAGACCTGAAAGAGGGTCCTGGCTCCTGGCTTTAGGCCAGCTCAGCTTCAGCCAGTGTGGCCATCTGGGGAGTGAACCAGTGGATGCAACAACTCGGTCTCTCCTTTCCTCTGTAAATCTGCCTTTCAAATAAAAAGAAAATATTAAAAAAAGAAAGAAAGAAAAGAAAGACAATCCATTAACCATGAACCAAGCTGACCAATCCAGGGCCGACTGCAACAGACAGAGGACAGAGCACACTGGAATAGGATGGGACTCATACAAAGTCTGAGCTTCTATTTTAAAAGGCTTTGACCCTACATTGTGGCAGAGTGGGTAAAACAATTGCCTGCCATACCAGCATGCCACATGGATGCAGGTTAGAATCCCAGCTGTTCTACTTCCTAAAAAAAAAAAAAAAGACTTATTTTAGTTTTTAAAGTTTTTTGGAAAGTCAGATATACAGAGAGGAGAGCGACATAGAGGAAGATCCTCCATCCACTGATTCACTCCCCAAGCAACTGCAATGACTGGAGCTGAGCTGAGCTGAAGCCAGGAGCCAGAAGCCTCACCCACATGGGTGCAAAGTCTCAAGACTTCAGACCGTCCCCAATCACCTTCCCAGGCCACAAGCAGGGAGCTGGACGGGAGGTGGAGCTGCTGGGATTAGAACTGGAGCCCATATGGGATCCCTGTGTGTTCAAGGCAAGGACTTTGACCATTATGCTATCGCGCCAGTCCCAAAAATTAAAATCTTAAAAAAGAAAAAAAAACGCTTAAAAAAACAGCAAAATGGTTGAGGGAGAGACGCCAGGCCCCCATTTCCCGCTGGGCCTGAGCTTCCCAGTGCACCTGCTGGCCTGGGGCCTGCAGCAGAACATCCTCCTCCAGCCCCACAGATGTGACCTACCGGTCTGGGCCTGATGCTGACATCGACTCCCTGCCCTTCCCGGGGGACAAACGCATCTGTACTGGTTGACTCCTTCTACACATGTTCCACCATTGAGGCAGGGCTGGCTGGAGCAGTCACTGACATCTAGGAAAAGAAATGATTTCCAAATACAAGTATTTGTACACTGGTGCTAAAATACATAGCAAGATGAGTTAACTAGATTATCATAGCCTCTGTCTTTCTACCTCCCTGCCCTGTTCTCGCCACCCTCTAATACCAGAAATAACTGCATGGGGGCCCCTGGGACTGAGCTGTAGCACCCTGTATATCTCTATCTAGCAAGCCTTGAACCCCTCCCTGTCCCCTCTCCCCCATCCACACACACTACTTTCCAATTTGCAAAAAGACAATGCAAACAGATGTAATCAGACAGAAGTTGTAGCCAGCAGGCATCTGCCATCAACGCCTTCAGTGAGGTCCCCTACCTGATAACTCCACCTTCCCTCAGCCTGCGTCTGGGGAGAGCACCTTTAAGCAGAAGTGACACTCATGGCAATTATAAGGGGAGACAGTTTACTGGAATATCCAGGGAAAGGGAAAATTAATTCTCCCCCTCTGCCTTCCCAGGCAGGAGCCGCTGGGCACTTTTCTTGATGTTGATAGAGACAGTCTTTCTCATATGCACAGCTCCAAGGAGACAGAGAGAGAGAGACTTTCAAAGCCCAGCAGGTTTTTCTGAGTGGTGGTTTCCAGTGATTGCTCATTGCCCATTTAGACTTGTTTGTATCCTTCCACTTTTTCGACACTAAACATGTGTGCATTTTATAATCAGAAAAAGATCACTAAACACACACACACACACACACACACACACACACACACACACACACACATCAGACTGCCTATGCTTGTTAGCAACTCCCTAACCCAACCTAAATGCACAAAGTCACTTCCACCGAAGAGGTTGGTCAGCTTACTGACTTGATGGCAGTGTCTTGGGAGAGAGCTTGGCTGACTGCTGGCAGAAGAACGCTCTTTCCCGCTGCGTCTACCAAGAGGGAGGAGCAGGTGTTCGCTCCTAATGAGAACTGCAGCCTCCTCTGGGTGGATTGCAAGGGATTTGGCTTCCTCGAGGTCGCCTCGTGATGGGGATGCTGTATTGATCATTACATGATTTCTACTCATCCTGGAAGGTCCTGGATTCTCGAAGCATTGCTCACCCCTGGGAAAGGAACCAGCACCATCTCTCAGGCACCCCAGGCTGGGTGCACGCCCTCTCATTCGTTCTGCCTTCAGATGCCCGTTTTTCCAGGAACAAGGCTGAAGTGACCCTGTGCACTCACACCTTGGAGCTTGCTAGCCCACATATTTTATTTCACTTTTGATGTTGTTTACATAGTTAACAGGGATGCTTGCCCATGAGGACCAGTGAATAGGGTGGGGAGGGTTAAGGTATGGTGGGGGGGAAGCTGGGTGGGACAGATACTTCCAACTTTCCCTCTCTTTTCTCCTGTGTTTGGAGACGGGTGGCGCTGGGGGGCAGCCACAGATGGAAGGGGCAGGGAATAAGGGAGGGGGAGGAAGCTGTTCCCAGGTACCAAGCTACATCAGTACCCATGCCGGATCGATCACTGTGTACTCTGAAGGCAAGCAAATGGCCATGCTCTGACGCTGTGGGCAGACAGCCAAAATGTGTGAACTCCCAAAGGGCCACAGGGTCATGTCCCTCCTCTGTGAGAGCCCCCTGTGGAGGGAGACACTGAGCCACACCTGTCCTTGGGGTCACCATCTAACAGAGATGCACAGAGTGCCTGGGGACCAGGTCTTCTGCCTCCCTCTCTGGATCTCAGCAGGATGCCCCTCATCTAGACAGGCTTCATACAGACATGCTTGACTTCTTATCTTGACGGAGAGTAGAAGGCATTCAGTGGCCCCAAGCCCAGGCTGGCGCCCCATCTGTGTTCTGATTGGAGTAGGCTCGTCATTACAGTCGCATGTGTCCTGGGCTGTGTGCTTGCCTAAGCGCATAGCGATTTGAAGGCTGTAATGTGAGTACCGGCAGCAGATATGGGAGAGGCTGACGAGTCACGGTCAGGACCAAACTCCTGTTTCAATCTATTGTTCGGCAAACGCTTGCTGTGCCTACAGAGCCTGTGTTTGGAGGCGGGTGGGGCCGGGGCCAAGTGTCTTATAGGTATGATCTGATTTTTTTTTCTTTCATTTCTAATTCTTTCCTAGTGCTGTTATCTTCTTTCAGACATCCCATTTTTCCAGGCCCTTCATCGCTGAGGTTTTCTCATGTTGATCTAGGCTGTTCTTTAGGAGTTGTAATCTTTAAAAAGTTTCTTGCAGCTTGTTCTGAATATCAGATTACAGTTTTCACCTGCTTTCTGGGTGTGTCTTTCTTGATATTCACCGTGAGAAGAGGTTTCGTCTTTTCCTCTAGATTGCATGAGATTTGACAAGAGTCCTTTCCTAGTCATGATATTTAAGCACAATCAGCTTTCCCACCAGGTTTTTGCTAACTTCATGAGTGTTAAGTTCCTATTTCTAGGGTGGATGTTTAGCGCGGCAGTTAATATCGTTTTTCAATACCTGCATCCCATGTGGGTTCAAGTCCTGGCTCTGTTCCCAGTCTTCCATTTGCCTGTTGATGTACACCTGGGGAGGGGTAGGTGTTGACTCAAGTCATTGGATCACTGCCCCCCAAATAAGACACCTGACTGAGCCCCTGGATCTCTGTTGTTTGGGGAAACAGCCAGAGGATGTGATATCATCTCCTTGTCTTTGCATCTCTGTCTTCCAGGCAGATACATTAATAATAACTATAATAATAAATGCCCAGGGTCGGTGCCATGATTTAGTAGGCTAAGCCTCTGCCTGAGGTGCCAACATACCATGTAGGTACCAGTTTGCATCCCGGCTGCTCCATTTCTGATCCAGCTCCCTGCTTATAGCCTGGGAAAGCAGCCAAGGATAGGCCAAGACCTGGAAAAAGCTCTTGGCTCCTGGCTTTGATTGACTCCAGCTCTTGCAGCCATCTGGAGAGTAAACCAGCAGATAGAAGCTCTCTCTCTCTAGTTCTCCTTCTCTCTGTAACTCTTTAAAATAAAAAATAAAATAGATCTTAAACAAAATTCCTACTTGTCTTGTTTCTGACCCAGAGAAAGTAGAGGGTTCCCAGGCTAAAAACTCCTCCAGGAATTAAACTGTGGAAGAGATGAACCTCACATTCCAGGCCCACACATGGGAGAGGCTGGCTTGAACACTGCGGTTCCAGTCAAATGATTGGATTTTAAAGAAAAAAGAAAAAAAGTTCCTTGGGCATCTAGGCAAACAACAACAACAAACCAACCAAAATACTCATGGTGGAGACAACAGCATCAGTTTAAAACAGAAGACATGCAGCAACATTTGAAAGACACTGGAGGAAGATAAAACATGAGACAAGTATCTTATAACCAATCAAACAGACATCCGGGGGAAAATGCAGTCATTTTGGAAACCATGAGGACTTAATGGATTGTCTCTGAGGTGCTTTTTTTTTTTTTCTCCTTAAGATTTTAAAAAAATTGTTTGGAAGGTAGGGAGATTTACCCCTAAAATGACCACAACAGCCAGGTCTAGACCAAGCTGAAGCCAGGAGTCGGTACATCCAGGACTCCTGTGGGCGGCAGGGCCCTAAGCAGCTGAGCCACCCTGCACTGCCTTGCAGGTGCTTTCTAAGGAAGCTGGACTGGAAGGCAAGTAGCTGAGCCTCAAGCTGGCGCCCTGAAACGGGATGCTGGTGTATGTACTAAGTCGAGCCTAGCCCGCCATGCACCTTTGAGCTTTTGTGAGTTTGAGGTTTTCCACAATAAGAAAATGCTTCAAGATACTTATCTTGGTATTGTTTGCAATTATAAAACCTGAAAAACAATAGAGAGCTCATTCAGTAAAGCATAAGTTAGGGTCAGCGTTCTGGCACAGTGGGTTAAGCTGCTGCCTGTGAAATCAGACAGAAGCTCTCGTGCTCTGACTCTCCCTCTCTCTCTTTCAAATGAAACAAATCCTTTTTTTTTTAAGCCATAGACTAGCCCTTGTTTAAAGTGCTTTCTAACATGGAAGTTCTGCTTAAAAAGAAGAGGAAATGAATTGCTCGTGTTAATATCTCTGCACTGATGACACGGGCTTTATGAGCCCTGCGTCTCCAAGGGGTATTCAGAAGGCTCAAGGAATAGGAGTGGCCATTTGGTGCAGCAGCTGATGCCCCCTGGGATACCGGCAGCCCAGGTCAGAGTACCTGGGATGGTGTCCTGCCTCTGCTTCTATTTCTGGCCTCTTGCCTTCGTGTGCTCTGGAAGGCAGCACAGGTAATGGCTCAGGTCTGCGTCGCTTGCCAAGCACAAGGGAGACTCCAGCTGAGCTCCTGGCTCCTGGATTCAGCTTGATACAGCCCTGCCTGTTGCAGGCATTTGGGTAGGAAGGAGAGGATGGAAGATTTCTCTTCATCTCTCTCTCTCTCTCTGCCTTTCTAATAAATAAAATAAAATGTCTAAATAAAAATGAATTAGCAGATTTTAACTGAATGGAAATACACATTTGAAAAAGTGGGAAGCATGTGCTTCAAGACATTTTAAACAAAAATACTTATCTTTTAATTCCATCTTTCATGAAAATACACTTGTATTCTGATATATGTTCATATGTGCTAAGACTACAAATAAATGAATAGTTTTAAAACATATTATTCATTCCTTTACATTTATTCTTTTATATTTATTCTTTATCAAAATTATTATCATTTTTTAAATTTATTCGGTTTTTATTTGAAAGGTAGAGAAAGAGACACACAGAGAGCTACCTTTCATCTGCTGGTTCACTCCTCAAGTGGCCACAATGACTGGAGCTAAACCAATCCAAAGCCAGGAGCCAGAAGTTTCTTCTAAGTTTCCCATGTGGATACAGGGACCCCAGGACATTAGCCCATCTCCACTGCTTTTCCAGGCCATAAGAACTGGATTAGAACTGGAGCCGCCAGGAAATGAGCCAATGCCCACATGTGATGTTGGCACCTTAGGAAGAGGCTTAACTTGCTGTGTTAAGTGCACCCTCCCCATCCCCTCAAATTACAGTCTATATCAGTCAGCAAATTCATTATTAAGTAGCTAGTGAGGAGCTACAGTGGAAAAGGCAGTTCTTGTGAGTACTTGTTTAATTAGAAAGAATAGTGAGAAGGGAGGAGAGGAATTGAGGTTCACTCTTCAAATGCCTGCACTAGCTGGGGCTATGGCAGAGCAAAACCCGGAGCCAGGAACTCCATCCGGGTCTCCCACATGGGGGGTCATCATCTGCCACCTCCTCGAGAGCACCTTAGCAGGAAGCCGGAGATGAGAGGAGACCAGGACCTAAACCCAGACACCCCTTCTTCAGCAGCTTGACCTTTCAGTGCCCTTCCGGCCTGACCTGAGTCCTCCATCTCCACCCATCATCCATAGGGGCTCCTGCCATTGTCTATGGATGGAAGGACCACCTCTTGCTAAGAACTCCCAACTATGCATCTTTAGGCTGGAACTCCAGTTTTGAACTAGCCCACCACCCACCTCACGTCCCCATGGGCTGCATCAATGAATGGATCTTCATTCAGGTGTAACACAGATGTTATAAATGAACACATCCAGAGTGGAGCTCTGGTCAGTGAGCCACACAGGCTGCTTCAAAACAAAGTGACACCTTGTCTCGTGATCTCTGTAAATGACACTGGGAGTCTCAATATCTCTCCTCCAAGTTGATGTAGCAGAGTGGGGAGTCCCAGCAGTTCTGCCCCTGGATCTCTGCCAGGGTAGTGGTACTTTACCAGCAGCCACCTAAGTGGTTCCTGGGGTCTATTCTGGTCACGTCCAACGCGTTCTCTACCCAACAGCACCACACACACCTGAGCCTGACACTCCTGTGCCTGGAGGCTACTGGTAAAGCTGTCATCTGTAATGCTGGCATCTGCTACAGGCTCTGGGTTGTGTCCCGGCTACTCCACTCCTAACAGTCAGGGGAAACGCAGCAGGGCATGGCTCAAGTCCTTGGGCTCCTGCTTCCCACATGGGAGAAACTTCTGGCTCTTGGCTTCAGCATTGTCCAGCCATAGTGGTTGTGGCCATCTGGGGAATAAGCCAGTAAATGGCAGGTCCTTCTCTGTTTCCCTCCACCATCCACTCTCTCTGTAACTATGACTCACAAATACATAAATAAATCTTAAACAAAAACAAAAATAAAAATAAAAAACACCTGTCTATTGTGCCTGGAACTAAAGCCTATAGGCCACACATTGTCCACAGCTACAGCTGCTGGTCTGGGTGCCTCCCAACCATGCTGGTTCGTTAGGTTCAAACTCTACTGCAAAAATGCTCATTTCCTTCAATACTCCAAATGCTCCCCTTCCTTGGGGTTCTAGCACATTCCTCCATCTTCCACATGCTACCTACCTCATCTGCTTTTCATAAGCCTGGGCCCTGTCTGTGCTGTGACTTTCAGTGTCATGGCCACTTCCTTGGAGTGACCTTCAGCTGTTTCTCACCTCCTGTCACTTGCTCTCAGTTGCTTACTGAGTCCCTCTGCAGCAGCAGCCACCATAAATGCCAACACCTCGCCTTTGACTGTGGCTGCTGGATCTGCTTTGTCTGCCGCTCCAAACGGGAGCCCCAGGCAGCTGGGGCAGCATCCAGCAGGCCCAGGACTGAATCTGCAGTGTTGGAGGCAGTGCTTTGAGTAGGGCTGGTACAAGTACAAGTTGGCTGAATGAATGAAAGAAGATTCAAAAGGGCGAGACGATCAACAAAAATACGCTTCCCCAGCATGGTGATGACAAGTGCGTTCACATCTCAATTTGGGTTTTTATTTTTGGTTTCCTCTACCATCAAAGGTGGCCTTTGGCTACGGGCTCAGCCTCACATCCTGAAAGGAAGGCTAATACCCCAGGAAGCCAAGGAGCGGCTTCCCATTTGTGGCGCCTGGAGCCTACCTCTGCCCACTGCGTTTATTAATGGCCCAATGATGCGTCAGTTGTTTCTGCGCCAAGTTGAGCTCATGACCCTCTGTCCGAGCAGCTGACTGGGAGGAGGCGTGGGACCGTTAGGACCGTGCTGGCAGTCTTCACTAACGCTGACATTTGGGGGCTTGTAATGAATTTCCTGTCATTAAAAGATGATTTCTCCCTTGTGGTTCCAACACATAGTGGCTACAAGATTCCTGATGCCGCAAACAAAGCGGATGTGCTCAGAAGCGGCTGCCGAGGGTCGAGGTTTGGTCCAATTGACTGTTGTCTGCCCCACCTCAATTGGTTACACTTGGCCATCCAACAGGCGACAGAGCCACCGTTTCTCCAGACATGTTTGGCTGGCACTGTCTTGAGGCTGTAACTGCAGGCAACACCCATGAATCAATCAGTTCCTGCTGAGAACAGAAGTGTCAACACAGACACAGTTTACTCACTTGGGAGACGCCCGACTCAGCAGCTGGTGGAGCAGCCTGCTTGGGTCATATGAATATTTTTCTTGGATGGCCCTCAACAGTTCCCAGGTCTTTATTACTTAAAGAGATGAAAAATATGTAACTGAGATTTCATTGTGGAGAGGCCACCACCTTGTCCCTGGAGCCAAACCTTTGCAAGTTTTAGACAGTTAATCTGGCCTTGGGGGAAGTTCATAGTGGGCTGCACCAGACAGGTTCTCTAGGACAGAGGTCAGGGATCAAGAACCAAGGGTCAGGAAGGATGCTGGGGAGGGAGAAGATAAGGAACACAAGGTGGATTAGGAATGAGAAGGGAAGTTCAAGGGCAAGAGTTTGGAACTGGGGATGGTCAGCCGATTTGCTGGGCTAACTTGGCAGGTGGGACCCTCCAGTGCATGCAGTGGTCCTCCAGGGAAGGTCTGGCCTCCACAACCCAGGCAGGGAAGCGCTGGTCAGGGTGTAGAGCGAGCACTGAGCTCGCCATGGCCTGCCAGCAAGCACACACAGGCAACACATTCCACCTCCTGTTGGCACATTGCTGAGGTCTCCATTCCAATGAGTCAGGGTCCCAAATGATCAATGCTTCAAAAGCTTCAACCGATTTTCTGCTTACAGCCATAGCAAGAACAAATAACATGGTACTTCTCAAAACACGGTTAGCATCAGCAATACCCAAGGAACCTATGAAATGCAGATTTCTCCAGCCTTGTCTCTGAAGACTCCAACTTGCGAGGGTTTTTGAGGCTCAGGGCCCGCAGTGACCCTGGAGTGTCCGGAAATTCAAGAACCGCAGCACGCAAGTTGTGATTTTGCAGAGTCCTCTTTCTCATCCAGGGGGTCCTGTGAATGCACGGCCAACAGGGAGATGCAACACTTGTGACCCAAGGTCAAGAAGGCTGCCAGCAGGCATGTAGAAACTGCCCTCTGGGCAGGCGTCAGCTTTGAGGAGCCTCGGAGGCTGGTGAGATCCCGCCATCTTGGACCTGCTGTCGCTTCCTTCTTCTCAGAGCTCACATTCTCATGCCATTCTGGTTGTCTGCCAGTGAGATGTAACCTCCTGGTGTCTTACCGGAGAACCCCAGCCATCAACCTCTGGCAGCTCTGACAATCCCATCCACTTCCTCCCTCACTTCCTCTTCCTGCCCCTGCACGCGCTGCGGCCTCCAAGCCAGCTCCCCCATCCTCCTCCATCTCTTCCCTCCCTTCCTCATTCCCCTTGCCACCCCTCCTGCCACCGCAGTGGGAGTCGTTTCCATTCTCTTTCTCTCTGCTCTGCCTCTGCTCCTGTTCCTACCGAGCTGGAATAAGGGACCTCCTAAGTACCCCGCTGCATTCTGGTGTTTTGGCTTTAATGGCAGCAAACTTAAGCTGAAAAGAGGACTTGGCTGGGGGAGACTAGCTGTGTGCAAAGACTTACTGCAGTTAAAACTAACACGTGCAGGCCACTAAGGTGGGAGGGGCTGTTCGAATGTGGCTGTGCTGTGTGTACTCACTGCCTTGGGCCAGCCACTTCTGTCTCTAACTGTGTTCCTGTGTTTTGTATCTCTCTGCCTAAAAACACATGTTTTCAGCTGTCTTCTCTGATGAATTCATCTTTTCAGACACAGAAAGCTCACTCCAGATGCTGAGCAAGAAAGAAAAAAATATAGCACATGGGTGAAATGCATTTCTGCTTAGAGTACCGCTGGGGAAAGCAGCCGGCCCAACACTGCTGCAAAGGAACAATGTGGTGTGACATTAGCAGGGCTGGGAAACCCTTGTTGTTTCCCAAGGGCTGTTTGGAGACATAAAACATCTTTCCTGGGCCGTACAAAAGTATCAACTTAAAAAATTAGCCTGCAGGACCCGGTGCGATAGCCTAGTGGCTAAATGATTGCTTTGCATCTGCCAGGATCTCGTAGGGGTGCCAGTTCTTGTCCTGGGTGCTCCACTTTCCAACCAGCTCCTTGCTTGTGGCCTGGGAAAGCAGTCGAGGATGGCCCCAAGCCTTGGGACCCTCAACTGCATGGGAGACCCAGAAGAGGCTCTTGGCTCCTGGCTTTATATTGGCACAGCTCTGGCCATGGCGGTCACTTGGAGAGTGAGTCAGCGGACGGAAGATCTCTGTCTCTCCTCCTCTCTGTATATCTGATTTTTCTAATAATAGTAATAGTAATAATAATAAATAAACTTTTTTTAAAAAATAGCCTGCTACAGATTTCTTGAATTTGTGTTTGTCTTGGTTGGCAGGACCAGATCAAATGGTTTTGCAGGACTTATAAGTCAGACATTCCCCTCCTCCGGTTTGAAGGAAGTGGGCATGTGCCAAGAGCATCCCCCCTCCGTTTGCCCGAGTCTGATGCAGAGTCACAGTCCTGAGACAGAGCGGCAAGCTCTGCTCACAGTAACCATGACAGCTGCACAGCTGGACCAGTGTGGCGGTGCACGGGGAGCACGAGGCAGAATGTGGCCAACGGCCATGCAGGTGAGACCTGCAACTGCACACTGCACCAAGATGAAAACCCAGTACCAGGAGAGTCACTCATAGCACAGAAATCAAAATGGCCTGGTGTACGCACACCGGCCGCCATTGCCCCCAGGGGCCGTTATCTTGGATTGAGAACGCTCAGGGTTAAAGGTAAATGCACCATGCACCTCTCTGGACTTGTCTGCACAGCGTGTGTCCTCATGGATGCTTCTCAGCTGCATCTGGGAGCTGCCACCTGCGATCAGCCTGTGAACTGCGGCTCTCACCGGGAGATCAGAAAGGGCGAGCCAACACCACGCATGCAGCTCTGGCGGCCCTGAGCTTCTTGGTTCACTCTGCACTCATCGGTATAGATGGCATTTTCCTGCAGTTCCTGTGCTCCCAACTTATGTATACATGCAGAGTCCTGAATACACCACTCTGTGCATGTCTTTCCCTCACCTCCGGGAGTGTTTCTGAGTCTACATACCAAACCTCAAGGCAGTCAGAAGGACCCCTGCATTTCTGCAACCCACAAGGATGCCAACAGGCCTGCAGACAGGGGGCAGCCCCAGCGTGGAGATACCACAAGGAATGCCCTCCTCTTGTCCCTCTGCCCAGCCACAAGCAGCTTCTGTCCTCTGTGAGCTGAGAGCTGGTCACCAGCAGCCACAGTGGAGTGAGGCAGGTGCTGGAGAGCAAGGACTCTGGGGTCGGAGTGGCCTGCAGTGAACCAGCTCAGCTCAGCACCGAGCCCAGAGACCAGCCTAGCCCAGGCCTGGCATGGAGGTGGGAGATCCGTCACTCGGGCTGCTCTTCTGCAGTTAAGGAAGGATTAGAGAATCAGTGAGAAAGTGTTCCAAAGTCAGATGATCCTTTCTATTCAGCAGACCCTGCTGCCCCTGGGACGGACGGGTCCAGCCTGGTGGGCTGGGAGGGTGGGAGAAGGACAGTACCTTTACAGCGGGGCTGCTCCCCAGTCCAGGTGCCGTTGGGAAGACACACCACGCTGCTGGGCCCCACCAGCCTGAACCCCGGGTTGCAGGCAAAGTGGACTTCATGATCCACTAAATACTTGCTGCCGAACTTTCTGCCATCCGGAGGAGCATTCAGAGCTGGGCAGGAAACTGCAAGGAGACAAGGAGGGTTCAGGAGGGCCTCTGCCTTGGACCACGGCAGTGTGAATCCCAGGGCTGTGTCTGCTGCTGAGCGCCCCCTGCAGGCGTGCATAGGACAGGACATGCTGCTTTGTAGAAGTTAATCTCTATTTGAGAGGCATAGAGTCAGAAAGCTAGAGAGACGGATAGGCAGCTCTCATCTGTTGGTTCACTTCCCAGATTTCTGCAGTGACTGAAGCTGGGACAGATTCAGTTCAGGTCTCCCACATGGGTGCAGAGGCCCAAACATCTTCTGCTGCTTTTCCCAGACCATTACAGGGAGCTGGATCAGAAGTAGAGCAGCCAAGATGTGAACTGGTGCCCTTATAGGATGCCGGCATTGCAGGTAGAGTGACTTTGCCTACTCGGCCACAATGGCAGCTTCAGGCCTGGGCTTTTGTTTGTTCTGCCTAGCTCCTTCTTGCTTCTCAGTTTCCCTCTTGAATGCCACCACCTCCCCGAGTGTTCCCTGACCACCGTGCCCAGCCAAGACCTCCGTGGGCCTTCTGTAACCCATAGGCTCACCTTGCTGCCTTCTTAGTATTTGTGGACATTGGAATTTCCCTTAGACTTGCTGTTTCCCCCATGTGTTGTCAGCGGTCCCCATCAGAACTCATCTACCTCTGTGCTGGCTGGGTCCCAGCACCAGCGAACTCACTGGCCCATAGCACATGCTCCAGAAATAATTCTTTTTTATTTTATTGATTTGAGAGTCAGAGAAAGCTCTCCCCAAATACCTGCAACAACCAGGACAAGGTTGGGTTGAAACCAGGAGCAAGGAATTTAATCCAAGTCTCCCACATGGGTAGCAGGAAGCAAGTACTACAGCCATCATTGCTGCCTCTCAGGGTGTACAGTAACAAAGGGAAACAGGGGGTAAAGCCAGGACCTGACTAGGAGTTCTAGTGTGGGATGAGGACCACCCAAGTAGCATCTTAGCTGCTAGGTCTAACATGTACCTCCCCGCTACCCCAAATGATTCTTAAACAAGCATTCAGTTCTGTAAAGTGCCAGGTATCGTATTAGGCGCCGGGGAGATGGCAGTTAATAGGCAAAATACAACCCTAAATGGGTCCACTTTGGAGCCCAGAAGATAATCAGTGAGCCATCATTGTGCAATGGCAGAGTGAAATAACAATAGGGATTAGTGCTGGAAGTGGTACGGGAAGGACAATGTTGAATACGGCAGCTAGGATGAATCTCCCTGGCAGAGTTGAACGGGAAGGTGTTACCACAGAAGTAGTGGCGGGGAAGGACAGAGGGAAAAGTCAACGCAGACGCCCTGGGATGGGAGTGTGTCTGGCAGGTGAGAGGAACATCAGGGACACCACCAGGGCTAGACTGGGCTGGGCGAGATGGAGAGAGATTGGGAATGAGTCAGAAGCAGAAGGAGCAGAATCACACATGTCATGGCAAAGGGGAGAGCAGGCCAGCCCACCTGGGCTGCACACCAGACGGGGCCCATATGGGGGATAGGAACCCGGGGATGAGGTGACCTGACTTTGGCATCACTCGGGCCGTGGCGTGAGTAGTGGGGTGCGACTCAGGCCACAGTGGTAGCTGGGAATGCAAAAGGAGGCCTTGAACATTCTGCCCTGGGAAGGCACAAGCAGGGACCCGGTGTGGCTGGAGGGAGAGAGCTGGGGCTCACCTCTGCCTCTGCAGGTGTCAGCACCGGAGCGGCACCCAGCTAGGAGGGTTGGAGGTGGATTTTAGCTGCAAGTGCAAAGTCACTTCTAAAATGCTTTAAGGTCAGTCCGAAAGCTGCTGCTTGAACTGCACAGGTCGGTGCTAATGACAGAATCTGCGAACAGGTGATGCCTTCGACCTGAGATAACGTGGGTGGAGCAGGACTGACTTCCTGTCCCAGAGGGTGGCCACAGGCTGCCGTGGCTCTACCCGGAGACAGACACGGCCCGGGTCCTTGGCAGAGCAGACCCTTATCCTTACTGTATCCCCCGCCTTTCGGGAAGCCCCACACTGTGAGAAGAAAGCAGCCAGAGCTCACGTTCCACGGCTCAGGCACCCTTAAAAAAGCAGTTTGGGGGTTGGTACTATGGCTCAACAGGCTGATCCTCCACTCTTTGGTGCCGACATTCCTTTTGGGTACCAGTTTGTGTCCCAGCGGCCACACTCCCCACCCAGCTCCGTACTTGTAGCCTGGGAAAGCAGTAGAGGATGGGCCAAAGCCTTGAGACCCTGCAACCCACGGGGTGAGGAGGGGACTTGAAAGAAGCTCCTGGCTCCTGCCTTCAGATCAGCTCAGTTCTGGCTATTGCAGCCATTTGGGGAGTGAACCAGTAGATGGATAATCTCTCTTTTGTATCTCTCCTTCTGTCTGTAAACCTGCCTGTCAAATTAAAAAAAAAAAAATCAGGTTATTTTAGGTAATTTTTTTAAAGTGGCTTTGCAGTTTCTTTTTGTCTAGTTGTTTGTTGTAGTATCAGGATTTTAAATGCCTTGGGGGAAAGCAGTACTGTTCTCTTTGGGAACAAGAAATTTCAACAAAAACACAAAAACATCTCAAAAGCAAAGTCACCTGCTGGAGTGGCTCAGTCACACCTGACTCCAACTGCAAGTCTCTGGCACGTGGCAGGTGCTCAGCTATCACGGGTGCAGTGAAGGAATGGGGACGGACCAAGTCCTAAATCAGAGCCTAGGGCTTCTAGCTGCAGATGAGCCCTGGGGTGCACCCTCTTCTCTCTGAGCATCAAGGGGGTGTAGGAGCCTCGGCCAAGCTGCCTGCACCTTAAGCACGAGGCTAATGTATGAGAAGCACGGCCAGCAGGCGGAGTAGTCACAGAGACTCGGGGATGGGAACGGGAGGAGTCTACCCTGGCTACACCTGGAAGCTGGAAAAACAAGAGCAGACTCTATCATGGAAGCCAGAAGAGGAAGTCGAATTCCCCAGGACTGGACTTTCATCTTCCTGATTCCCAGAAAATGCCCTTAAACACCAACAGAAAAGCAAAGCATATTCCCTGTCTCCCCAACCTCTGTCATTACTTGCTGTTTGAACTGGGATAAGTGTCTAGCTGTCCCCCAGGGGCATGTGTGGCTACCTTCCCCCGCCCCCACCCCTGTGCACTGGGACCCTGCCTGTGATCTACCCTCGGCAATGCTGCCACGGGATTACCCAGGGTGGTGTCTAACACCTACAGAGTCAGACACAACAGGAGTGGCCATTCGTTGAACAGAGAACTTGGCCACATTTTTAAAGCTAGCATGTAGTGAGGAAAAAAGACCCTGAAGGGGAGACAGAAGGACTGATAACAGAATCAGAGCTTCTGTCCTGTCTAAATGGACAGGCTTCTGACACTGGCACCGAGGTGTTGTACTGATCCCTGGGTAGGTACTGGATTTAGTAGTTAAGACATTGTTTGGACAAGCCCATCCTGCTTCTGGTTTAAGCCCTGGCTCCACTTGTAATTCTAGCTTTCTACTGATACACACAGCAGGTGACAGCTTGAGTCCTTGGCTTCCCACCACCCATATGGAAAACCCAAATGGGTTCCCAACTTCAGCCTCATCTCATTATGGCTATTGCAAGCTATGGGGTAGAGAACCAGCAGTTGGAAGATCCTTCTCCATCTTTAAATCTTTCTCTCTCTCATTCTGCCTGCCTAATAAATAAGAAACAAACAAAAGCAGTTTTAGTTAATCCATTAAAAAAAATTCAATGATTTCCTGTGGATTGTCACCAAAGCTCCTAAGGACAGCAGTGGCCCTTGACCTTGCGGGAACAGGACAGCTCTGCGGAGCCCTGGCCCTTTAGTAGGAAACCAAATACTCAAAGCCTCGTCCTGTGCCCTCAGTTCCCCGTCTGTAGTGGGAATAAGGTGGCCCAGCCCGCCTCTCAGCGGACTAGCCTAGTCTTGGAAAGCATGCTGTCTCTCTGGCTGGCCAGGGCTGGGCTTGCTCAGGTCAAGTCAAGGAAAACAGAAGTGGCCTCGGGGCAGTGGTGGCATTGCAAATGCTACCCTAACCTCTGACCAGGCAGGAAATCGCATGCATTCCCAGCCCACTTCCCGCCACAGAGAGCCCGTGATGGACATGACTGAGTGGAGGATGGCAGCCACTCCACAGCCCTGGGACTTGGTACAAACCGGATCCCTCTCCACGTGGGTGGCTAGTGTGAAAGCTGTTACCAGGGCAACCAGGAGAAGGCACCACAGTGTTCCATCACAGCCACCTTCAAAGGAGGCAGTGGGGGCACACAAGGCTGTCTTGTCTTGAACTTGACCTTGAAAGCTCCCTCATTCCACCAGGGAATCCCTGGGCATGTATTTTTTTTTCCCCTTTCTTTTCTCTTCTCTCTTTTAAAAATAAGATTCCTTTTTATCTATCTGAAAGGCAAAGTGATAACAAGAGATGAGAGATTTTCCATCTGCTGGTTCATTCCCCAAATGGCTGCAACTGCCGAGGCCAAGCTAGGCCAAAGCCCAGGAGCCTGGAACTCCATCTGTGTCTCCCATATGGGTGTAGGAGCCCAAGGCTCCCATATTCCACTGACTTCCTAGGTACATGAGCAGGGAGCTGGATCTGAAGTGGAGTAGCCAGAACACCTAACCAGCAGTTTAATCTGCTGTACCACAGTGTTGACCCTTGAAGGATCTATTTTCATGCCATGTTGGTTTCTAGACAGTAACAGGTGTAGGACAGAGTTGTGGTGTGTCTGGGGAGGTGTGTGGCGGAACTCTTTGCTTCCATTCCATTTTACTTCAATTGAAAATTGCTCTAAACAATACTCTGTTAAATGATTAAACACAAGCTGGGGTGGAGGGGGATAGCAAGGGCCTGCTGGGTGGAGACTCAGAGGGAGAAAGCAGCCATTTCTCGAAGCAGGTGGCAAGCTGACAGCTGTGGAGCCTGGAATGGAAAGATGGAGAGAAAGCAGGTGACACCCAGACAGGGGGTCTACCACCGACCTGGGGTGCAGATGGATGGCCAGGCGGGGTCCAGGGGGCTGTGAGTGGGAACGGATGTGGGTGGGGGAAGGGTCGCCGTGGCCCGCGAGGCGCTGGCTTGGCCACCCACCTGGGGGCGCGTCTGGAGCCACCCTGCTCACTGAGCTGTGCAGCGCGGCCAGCCGGCTCTTCATGCTGCGGAAGCCCTCGGCAAAGCGTGTCTCCTGGCCCTTCAGCAGCTGCTGTAACTGGCGGATGGCCGTGAGGAGCTGCGGCTTGTTCAGACAGTTCTGGGGAGAGAAGAGACCCCCATCGCAAGTCACTCGGGGCTTCCTGCCGGGGTCACCCAAACACACGCGCAGGCTCTGCTGAACGCCGGGCGGGGTGACCTCTCAGGGTCACCAGACCACAGCCCCAAACACACACAGTGCCTCTAGCCCCCCGCTCGCCCTCCACACACACACAGAAGGGCAGGAGGCACATCTCTGTATGGTGCTATGCTGCATGTCGATTTGATCGTTTTTCCCTTCCTCCTCCGTGCAACACACTCATTCTTTACTCTACATTGATGCCTAGAGATTTACACCCCGGTGGATTCTCTGCCATGGACATTTAGAAGTCTGCTTCTAAAAACTGTTTAATTACTTGTAAAGCAGAAGGAACCAGAAGGAGAGAGAGAGTCCAGTTCTCCCATAGGAAGACAGGGACCCAACTACTTGAGCCATCTGTCACATGCTGCCTTGCAAGCCGACTCACGAACAGGAAACTGGATTCAACAGTGGAGCCCGCACCTAAAGCCTGGCTCTCCAACATGGGATGTGGCATCATAACTACTGTAGCCAAACGCCCACCTCTGCCTGGGACACTTCTAGAAGCAAATGGGTGGGGGCTGGCACAGTGGTGTAGGAAGCTAATCCTCCGCCCGCAGCTGCTGGGATCCCATATGGATGCTGGTTCATGTCCTGTCTACTGCATTTCCCATCCAGCTCCCTGCTTGTAGCTGGGAAAACAATGGAGGATGGACTAAGTCCTTGGACCCCTGCACCCTCTTGGGAGACCCAGAAGAAGCTCCTGGCTTCTGGCTTTGGATTGGTTCAGCTCCAGCTGTTGTGGCCATTTGGGGAGTGAAGCAATGGATGGAAGATCTGTCTTTCTCTCTTTTTCTCTGTCCTCTCTGTAAAGTTGTCTTTCATATAAAAATAATAAGTAAATTTTTTTAAAAGAAGCAAATGGGTAGCAACATAGAAAACAGGGAAAATAGAAATGTTCAATGGTTCCTATACTTTTTATAATACAACTGGGAAAATAAGACAAAAAAAGATGCAATAAAATTAATTTAGTTAAAGCCAACACCCAATTTTGATGATTTGTTAAAAGGTCTTTAAAAAAACACACAAGGAGGAAAACAGAATTCTGCTTATCATTGAAAAAAACAACCTTGCAAGAGGCAATTCCAACTTCACACTTAATGACTAAAGTCTCCAGACTTCCCATCCCCTGTGACTTTAAGAACTGAAAAAGTGAGATGCAGAAACTGCAGCAAGAGGGCCTTAGCCTGGTCGAAAGTCATTCATGTTCCATCACGCTTGCAAGGCTTTTCTTGTTCTTTTTCATTTAAGAGACACACAGAGAAGAGAGAGAGAGAGTTGCCATCATTGGTTCACTTCCCAAATGCCTGCAGCATCCAGGGAGATTGGAAACTGGATCCCAGGAACACAATCTAGCTCTCCCGGGTGGTGGCAGGAATTGAATCACTTGAGCCATCTTTTTTTTTTCCTAATTGGAAAGGCAGATGTACAGAGAGCAGGAGAGACAGAAAGGGAGATCTTCCGTCCGAAGATTCACTCCCTAAGTGGCCATAACAACCGGTGCTGCGCTGATCCGAAGCCAGGGTGCAGGGTCCCAAGGCTCTGGGACGTCCTCGACTGCTTTCCCAGGCTAGAGGGCGGGAGCTGGATGGGAAGCAGGGCAATTGGGATTAGAACCGGCACCCATATGGGTTCCCGGCATGTTCAAGGCGAGGACCTTAACCGCTACTCTATTGTACCAGACACTACTTGAGCCATCTTTGCCGCTGCCTCCCAGGGTGCACTGTAGGGGGAAGCTGGGCCCAGATGCCCTCACTAACTGACAGGCAGAACCCCTGCTGTGGGGGGTGTGCATTGCAGCAGCACAGCCTCCTGCCTCCTGAACCGACCTGTATGGAAGGGAGCCGACCTGTCACCATGGTGATGATGATTCTCTTTTTGGGGTAGCTGGTGGATCACATTCATTTCACTCTTACACTTCATTTTGTTCCATCTGCAGTCTCTGTGTCATAGTTTTAGGAAAATTCCCTCCAAGTCTGGTGCTTGGAGCAGCGGGAACACATGTGGCCTCAGCCAGGCCGGGGATGGGGGGTGGGAACTCAGCCTGCTCGGGGGAACATCCTCCACCATCACCGCCACCACCACCATGCAGGAAACACAGCCACTGCCGCTCCCCCAGCGGAGCTGCCAGCCACGACACCTTGGCGCTCTCACCAAGTGTATGACTCATTGGTGGAGTCAATAGATGCTTTTGACAAAGCTGAATCCCCAGTTGCCCCTGGAGCCCCTGTGGGGCTCCTCGGCCTCACCAGACATTACCCAGGCATAATTGCCAGGAAGAGAAATTCGGCTTGTTTACTTCCCTTCTCTACTACACAGGTCCTTGAGCACCGAGGCAGGGACTTTCCCCACCACCTCCAACCCTCCTACTGCCTCTGCCAATCCCGACCTGCCCAGCGCTGGACTATGTATCCTGGCCAGTCCCCAGTTGCCATACCCACGGGTATCCCTCTCCAAGTCAGCAGAGGAGCTGCTTGCACAGACTCTGCCATGTTTTTTTGTGTGCCAGTTACACGTGTGATGGGTGCCACAGTTTACAGTGGAGCTACACTGTCTCTTCAAAGGACCCTGCGGCTACCGGTTAGCAGCCCCGCAAGGTGAGGGCTTGAATCCACTTCAGGCATGAAGACAAGCAGCCTGGAGGTCAAATGGGACTTGTGAATGGATAGCGCCAGGCTGGGAACCTGTGACTCCAAACCCAGCCCCTGGGTGTGATGGTCTTTAGGCTGAGTTCACATTAGGGATTGGTTCAACCAATCTAAACTATCCCACAGATTTCTAACCCCTGTGCCAATTTCGGTTGGGCAGCTCACACGATGCAGGCAGGAAGTGGAAGTGCGGTGGGAACATAGAGGAGACAACCTCACCATGATCTACCCAACAAGCCCTGCCTCTCTGTTCTGGCCACAGCCTGGGGCAGCCGGGAGAGGGCTTGCTGGGAGGAAAAAGCTCGGTTTTGAAGCCGGGAGACATCCAAGCCAAAGACTGCTGGGAAGGGCAAACGCGCTGCCAGGAACCTGGGGTGGTGGCACAGAGCTCCAGGAAGCAAAGAAAGAAGAGGAGTGTGTGGAGGGAAGGGGCCTGTTTTCCACTTGGCCACTGGTTAGCCAAGCATTTCTAACCTCAGCACGGCTGGCTCAGGGCACGAGTGTCCTCTGCTTCCAGCGGCGTTTCCTGTGCTATGGTGGTCAATATGGCCAGAAACTTACCCCCAGGTGCCCCAGAGGAGTGGGGAACGCTCACCCTGCCAGCTGTTCCAGGAACCTTGGAACCATGTGTGGAGCTAGGGGGAGCCAGGGGATAGAAACACATCATTTCTGTCTTTGCAAATGCAGCCCTTGCTGAGGTCAGCCTGAGGGGGCTGCCACGCTCTCAAGAGTGTCACACACCTGCATGATGCCTTCCTGTTGCAGGGTCTCTGTTTCACACTGTGGAGTCACCCACGGACTCCACCCAGTCTTACTGGGCTAACCTCATCCTTGAGTGGGAAAATTCATCACAGCTGCCAGCTAATGAGGGTCAAATCCAGATGGGAGCTGCCTCACACACAGGTGGCGGGAATGGAAACCAGCACAGCCATGATAGAAGACAGTGCGGGGGCTCCTCAAAAATAACTACACATGAAACCACTATGGGACTCAACCAGCCCTTTACTGAGCTAGTCCAAGGCAGCAAAACGTTTCTATCAAGGAGACGTCTACCCTCCTGTTTCCTGCAGAACTAACCACAACAGCCAGTGCACCAAATCACCCATCAAAGAGACGAGTGGATCCAGAAAACACGACACACATAAACATTCGATGAGAACATTATCCAGTCAAAAAGTAACCAAAAAAAGAATGAATGATCCTGTCATTTGTGGCAACATGGTTGGAACTGAAGGTCACTATGTTAGGTAAAATATGTTAGACACAGAAAGACAAACCCTGCATGGTCTCACGCAAGGGAGCTAAAAATGTAGATCTCATCTAAATAGCGAGTAGACTAGTGATTATGGAAATAAAGATAGGGGATTATGTGGAAGTTGAATAACAGCTGTTAAAACAGTTTGAAAGAACTCAGTTTGAATGTTGCACAACATAGTAGGGTGACTCTAGCCTACAATGACTTCTTACTTATTTTTTAAAGAACCAGGAGAAAGGAGCTCAAAGCTTCCCAAATCAAAGGGTAACTGCTGATCGTCACACATTACATACGTCACTGAGTTATTACACTGCACACCATAAACTGTGAGTCAATTAAGTAATCACAACGTTTGTGTGTCCGACCTGCAGCTAAGCTGTTGGTTGGGACGGCCATGCTCCCATGGAAGCACCAGGGTTGGAATCCTGTCTGGCCTGTTTCCTACAAAGGGGCTCCCTGGGAAGCAGCGGGTGACGTCGGGTCCCTGCCACCCTCGTGGGAGGCCTGGATGGAGTTCTAGCTACTGTGAGCATCCAGAGAGTGACTCCACACAAGGAAGGTCACCTCGTTCTCTCTCCCAAATAGATAAATAGAATGAATAAAGCATGCATATAATTTTTAAACATGGGGGGAAATGTCCAGACAAGGTTAGGAAGGCAAGGACCCCAGAAAGCAGGGCAAGGCCCATGTTGGAAACCTCTACTGCGAGGGGAAGAAAGTCCCCCTCACTTTTACAGACTCTTCCAGGGCTCAAGGGACCTCATTGCTAATATCTTTCTTTTTTTTAAAGATTTATTTATTTTCATTAGAAAGTCAGATATACAGAGAGGAGGAGACACAGAGAGGAAGATTTTCTGTCCATTGATTCACTACCCAAGTAATAGCAAAGGCTGGAGCTGCACTGAACTGAAGCCAGGAGCCTGGAGCCTCCTCCGGATCTCCCACAGGTGCAGGGTCGCATCCTTGACTGCTTTCCCAGACCACAAGCAGGGAGCTGGATGGGAAACAGGGTCACTGGGATCCCTATGGGATCCAGGCACATGCAAGATGAGGACTTTAGATACTAGGTTTATTTATCCTTATTGGAAGAGTATATTTATAGAGAGAAGGAGAGATAGAGAGAAAGGTCTTCCAACTGCTGGTTCACCCCACAGATGGCTGCAGTGGCAGGAACTGAGCTGATCTGAAGCCAAGAACCAGGAGTTTCTTCTGGAGCTCCCATGTAGTTACAGGGTCCCAGGGTTTGGGCCATCCTATACTGCTTTTCCAGGCCACAAGTAGGGAGCTGAATGGGAAGTGGAGCAGCCAGGGAGTGAACCAGTACCCGTATGGGATGCTGTTGCTTGCAGGCAGTGGATTAACCAATTGAGCCATCACCCTGACCCCTCTTAACATTTTTCCTTTTTTTAAGAAAAAGATTTATTTGTTTCTTATTACAAAGTCAGATATACAGAGAGGAGGAGAAACAGAGAGGAAGATCTTCCATCTGATGATTCACTCCCCAGGCGACCACAATGGCCGGTGCTGTTCCGATCCAGAGCCAGGAGCCCAGATCCTCTTCTGGGTCTCCCACTTGGGTGCAGGGTCCCAAGGCTTTGGGCCATCCTCAACTGCTTTCCCAGGGCACAAGCAGGGAGCTGGATGGGAAGTGGAGCTGCCAGGATTAGAACCAGCACCCATATGGGATCCTGGCACATTCAAGGCGAGGACTTTAGCCGCTAAGCTACTGTGCCGGGCCCCTTAATATCTTTCTGTTGATCTGTTTCTGTCCCTTCAAAACAGACTCATTGTCCAGTTCATGCCATTGACAATAGACACTGAAAAATTGTCTCCATTTCTTGGGGTTCGTAGCTCATTTGAAAAGGAACCCAAAAAGGCTTTCAGTGAAACACCTCCAATTTTGAGGAAAGATAAAGATATACCCATTCTGCTATGAAACTCGTTAAGGGCGTGAGCACTTCCTCTAACTCCACGCTAATGGCAGTGTTGGCAGAGCAGGGGTCACCAGGTTAGCAGAGCAACAAGTGTCACCCTACTCACCTCTTCTCAAGCATGGGTGATTCTGGAACATGCAGATCAGTACCAAGAGCTAGAGTGCAGGTAGAAAGACTGGTCTTAAAGCTCTTGGGATGGGACCAGTGTTGTGGCATACCGGGAAGTCACTGACTGCAGGACCATATACCATAGACCTGTCAGTCTGAATCGCAATTGCTCCATTTCTGATCCAGCTCCCTGCTAATGAGCCCACAAAAGCAGTGGAAGATGGTCCAAGTATTTCATGCCTTGTACCTACACTGGAGACTCAAAAGATGCTTCTGGCTTCAACTTGGCCTAATCCTAGCTGTTACCTAGCTGGGGAATGAACCAGCAGATGCGCCTCTGTCTCTCTCCCTCTGTAACTCTGCCTTTCTTTTTTTTTTTTAAGATTTATTTTTATTATTTTGTTTATTGGAAAGGCAGATATGCAGAGAGGAGAGACAGAGAGGAAGATCTTCCGTCCGATGATTCACTCACCAAGTGAGTACAACGGCCGATGCTATGCCAATCCGAAGCCAGGAGTCTCTTCCGGGTCTCCCACGAGGGTGCAGAGACCCAAAGCTTTTGGCCATCCTTGACTGCTTTTCCGGGCCACAGGCAGGGAGCTGGAAGGGAAGAGGAGCTGCCGGGATAGAACCGGCGCCCATATGGGATCCCGGGCGTGCAAGGCGAGGACCTTAACCACTGCGCCACCGCGCCAGGCCCCAACTCTGCCTTTCAAATAAACAAATATTTTTTAAAAATTAGATTTCTTGGGAGCAACAATGTCCCTGGAATATGCCATCTACCACCACCCACCTCAGGAAAGCCCTTGTCCACCTCTCTTAAATCTACTCTCTCTGTGTCCAAGATCTTCCAAAGTTGATGGAAAATGTGTGTGACAGAAAAAAAAAAAAAAATCTCTGCTTGGATTTCAAACATTATTTGCACCAAAATGAACTGGTGTTCTAATTTTTTGTGTGCTCATTGGTTTTATTTGAGACACAGAGGGAAAGAGACCAATCTCCCCTCTGCTGGTTCAAATGTCTGCAACAGCTGGAGCTGAGCTAGGCCACAGCCAAAAGCCTGAGCTCAATCCAGGTCCCTTTTGGGGGTGGCAGGCAAGGAAGCCAACTCTGCGAGCCCTTAGCTGTGGCCTCCAGCATGTGCGTGAGCAGGAGGCTGCAAGACCCTCATATGAGGATTCCTCACAAAATCAGTAGCATGTAATAGAGGCAGCATTCACACTTAACATATACATAGGGGAAAGAGAGATTTTTAAAAAGTGACATACAGAGAGAGATATCTTCCATCTGTTGATTCACTCCCTAAGCAACAGCTGAAGCTATTCCAAACCAAAGCCAGGAGCTCAGAGTTCCGTCCTGGTTTCCCACATGGGTGTAGGGCATCAAGCAATTGCTCACCTTCTGTTGCCCTCCTATGCACGTTGGCAGAGAGCTGGGCTGCAAGCAGAGTGGACAGACTTAAACGGCTCCCCACCCTCCACAACTTGGGCTGCCAGTGTCACAAGTGGTAGCTTCACCGGGGGTCCCACAAAGCTGGGTCCTGTCTGGTTTTCTCTATTGTTTTGTTGGTTTGTTTTGCACTGGCACCACAGGCGTGCTTGCCTGGGCACCCAGGGGCTCGCTCCCTTTCCTCAGTTGATCTTGTGCATCATCTGATGCTCTCCACTCGCTGGAGGCAGGGAAGGCTCCCCGGGACATAGAAGGAAAGACACCTCCAGGGCATGTGTGCAGCTGCTTTCTGCCCCGGGTTGACAGGCAGGGGAATCTGCAGCAGGGGGAAATGGCTGAGTAAGTGGTCCCTCAGATGGCACCAATGGGACCAGTGGAGACTTACTGCCCCATGCCACTGGTCTTTGAGCTGAATGCCTGACCCTCAGTCTTGGCCCTTGGACTCATTAGCTCAGGGTGAGTTCCTCACACCTCACCTCCCACCTGGGCTGTGTCCCCAGAGGCCTCAGACACCCAGCCTGCTGGAGAGGCACACAGCATCCTTTATACAAGGGGAATGTGTGCTTCCTGGAGATGGACATTTTAACTACTCCAATGAGTGCTCTGGGTCCCAGTGGGTTGTCAGTGCTAATTTCTTTAATAAAAATGTGTGCCCTGTCCTTTGGTTCCCCAGAAGGGGATGAAAGGATGTAAAAGGTTTTATCCCCTCATCCTTGGCATGGAAGCCTGCCTTTGGTTACCAAGGGAGGGGGGAGAAGCCCCACCAATGCCCCTGTGGATCAGGGGAGTGACCAGCACCATCAGGCTTCTGCTAACAGGTGTCCCTCATCACTGGGGGCTTCTCCCAGGGTAGTGCAGCCTGGGCAGACAGGTGTGAGGGCAAGGGCCCACATGATGACAGGAGCGGCTAGCATCAGCGCACACCCAGCCTGTGCCCAGCGTGGGCCAGGTTTTCAAACAGCCTCTTCAAGGTGGGAATTCTGGGGACGTCACTTCCTCCCTGGAGCACAGCCTGCACAGCCTCTTGCCCTGCATGGTCTCATGTCCTTTGCCAGGTGGCCACAGAGCCATCTGTCCCCTTCACAGCAGAGGCCCAAGGGAACAATGAGGGGCTCCACTGTTCTCTGCAGCTGTAGCTGCTCTCGATAAGACTCATCCCCATCCTCACGGCCCCCATTGGCTAATGTGCCAAGGAGCTGGGAAAGCCACGGGACAGCACAGGTGAAACCAGGGACTCCACGCATTGACTGAAATACAGGTGCCCACAGGGAGCCACTGCTGGGTGACTGCAAGGCTATGCCACCGTCCTCTGCCTCCCCATACCTGTAACATCTGCCAGGATGCCTCTGCTGCCTGCCCAGGCTGGCTTCCCTGGTGTTGTACTGGGCTGCCTGGCTGACCACTTCAGAAAGCAGTGGAAGTGATATGCCAGCCCCCAGACAGACTGTCAGGATGGTGTATGCTTTGCTACTTCTTGTGGCCTCCACCTCTGTCAGCACCACGGGAAAAGTTTCAGCTTAGTGCTAGATGATGGTGTCAAGGGGGAAGCTGTCGTATGCTGTGCCAGCATCACATTCCTTACAGCTAACTCAAGTCCTAACTGCTCTGCTTCTGATCTAGCTCTCTACTAATGCAACTGGGAAAGCAGCAGCAGATGGCCCAGTACTTGAGGGGCCCTGTAACTAGGTGGGAGACTCAGATGGAGTTCTAGGCTCTTGGTTTCAGCCTGACTTTGCTCCCTCCATTGTGGTCCTTTGGAGAGTGAACCAGTAGATAGAGATCTCTCTCTAAAAAAAACCTAAACCAAATCTTAAAAGGAAGAAGGGACCACCTGGCGCGATAGCGTAGCAGCTAAAGTCCTCACCTTAAACATGCTGGGATCCTATATGGGTACCAGTTCTAATCCTGGCAGCTCCACTTCCCATCCAGCTCCCCGCCTGGGAAAGCAGTCGAGGATGGCCCAAAGCCTTGGGACCCTGCACCTAGGTGGGAGACCCAGAGGAAGCTCCTGGGTCCTGGCTTCAGACTGGCTCAGCTCCAACCATTGCAGTCACTTGGGGAGTGAACCATTGGACAGAAGACCTTCCTCTCTGTCTCTCTTCTTCTCTATATATCTGACTTTTCAATATAAATAAGTAAATGTTTTTTTAAAAAAAGAAGAAGAAGAGGAAAGAATGAAAAGACAAAAGAAAAGTCCTGGCTATCCTGCTGGAAGATGAGGAACCTCACAGGGCAGAGCTGATCTAAGATGCACCCAATGGACCAGCCAGGTCAATCAGCTGAGCTGGCCTCCGGCCATAGACGAGTGAGCAAGTCGTGCCTGAACGCTGAGCCCACCCCACATCCTGAGCCACTCTTTCAAACCCCAAAGCAATGTGCTTGTCAGTTTTGTTTCCAGCATTGGTGCCAACTGATGAGATGGCCCATTTTAGATCCAGATGATTCACAATCCATTTGTCAGTAGACAAACCCCTCCAGGGTCAGCAAGTACTCCTGGAGCTATGACCACAGCAAACATGTCTAATCAATCGCAGAATCTTTTCAATCCATGCTCTGAAATGACTAGCAGTCATTCTCTCCACCTGACTCCAAACAGTCCCAGGTAATCAACTCGAGTCCCAGCTGAACACCCACTGTCTTCCCAGGTCACACTCTGTGGAGGAGAGCAGGCTTCAGCTAAAATTTTTCCCCTCGCTCTTCATCTCATTCATTCTCAGACCAAGGAATAGGTCTGGAATCTTGGCCCCTGAAAAAGGCATTGGTTTTCTCTGGGAAGTCAGTGGGAGACTTGGCATTCACCCAGTGGGAGAGGGAAACCGGGGTCATTGTCCCTTGCTCTCACTTCCTCCTCTGGCCCTGCTCTTACCATTAGAATCCAGCCGTCACTTTGTCGGCCACATCAAGCCCCTCCCCCAACTCCATCTACAAGGTGGGGCAAAAGGTTCTACTGTGGACAACTTTAACGCTTCGTTGTAGAGAAAGGGCATGGGAAAAGCAATTTGAGAAGACTCCCAGTCATGGATTAAAAATCATGTTCCTAAGACGTGTTCAAAAAAAATAAGGGAGACGCCAAGGACAGACAAGACATGTGATGGACTCTTGGAAGAGCAGGTTGGTCCCTCTCCCTTGGTCCCTGGATAGGTGCGGGGCCATGAGCCCACTGCAGGTCAGCAAGGGCTGGAGTACAAGAGCAGGGGACCCAGGCTCCTGGGACAGCAGCCTTGACGAAACATCAAAGAGGATGTCAGATGTGACTGCTTGTGGAGATGGCAAATGGAACAAAAGGGGAGAAAATCCAGGAAAATATGAAAATATTACATGGAAAAAGAAGTTAATCATAACGAACTCTTTGGTCTGCAGTGAACAACAGAACAACGTGTCCAGATGTCATGAGAGATCAATTGTTTAGAAATGATAGTGAGCTTCCGGGTATTTGAAAGCAGCTACTTTGGGAGAAGGGCTATGGACCAACTTGTTAAAATAACACCATCAAACTCAAATTCACCCAAGGGGACACAAAAGTGAACTCGAAAATCCCCAAAGGAATCGGACATTCTCATTTAAGCCCTCCCAGAAAAGAGATCTCCAGTCCACATGGTTTTCTTGGCAAATGCCAGCACACATTTCGAGAGTTGGCACCAATTCTACAGAATCACTTCCAGAAAACAAAAAAAATTTATCTTATTAACAGACTAAAGAAAAACCACGAGATCATACCAGAAAAAGCATGTGACAAAATTCAACATCCATTCATAATAAATACTTCAGCTGACTAGGATGAGACAGAAATCTTAGCCAAACAAATGACAACAACAGATGACCTGTAACTAACATTATAACCTAATGCAGAAAAATGGGATGCTTTTCCTGCTAAGTTCCCCAGCAAGCTATGGGATGTCCACTCTCCCATCCCAGTACTTGGAGTTCCAGTCAGTGTAATATAGCCAAACCAGCAAATGGCACATAGCTTGGAAAGACACCTATCTACATAAAAACTTGAAGAAAACTACCCAAAATGTCCCTCACACTGAGTTCCACAAGGCCAATACAGAAACTTTTGAGGGACTCCATATCCCAAGAACATACAATTGGAAATGAAAACATGTAAAACCGGGTCCAGCATTGTGGTACAGCAGGTTCAACTTGCAATGTCTCATCCCACACGAGCACTCGTTCACGTCTCAGCTGCTCCACTTCCAACCTGACTCGCCACGAATGTGCCTGAAAAGGCAACAGAAGATGCCCCGAGTGCCTGGGCCCCTGGTACCCGCAGAGCAGACCCAGATGGAGTCCCCAGCTCCTGCCTTTGGCCTAAGCCAGGCATGGATGTTGGCTATTTGAGGAGTGAACCAGACAATAGAAGATTCTCTTTCTCTAATTCTGCTTTTCAAACAAATAAATAAATAGCCCCTACAGTGAAACATTTAGATACAAACGAACAAACTATGTTCATGTTGAAAACTAAAACCCTTGATAAAAGATCTAAATAAGTAGAAGTATCTTCTTCATAGATTGGAAGACTAAATACTCTTAAGATAGTAGCTGTCTATAGATTTAATAAAGTCACAGTGAAAATAGAGGTCAATTTTTTTTTAAGATTTATTTTTATTATTATTTTTTTATTGGAAAGGCGGATATACAGAGAGGAAGATCTTCCGTCTGATGATTCACTCCCCAAGTGAGCGCAATGGCTGATACTATGCCGATCTGAAGCCAGGAGCCTCTTCTGGGTCTCCCACGCGGGTGCAGAGTCCCAAAGCTTTGGGCCGTCCTCGACTGCTTTCCCGGGCCACAGGCAGGGAGCTGGAAGGGAAGCGGGGCTGCCGGGATTAGAACCGGCGCCCATATGGGATCCCGGGCATGCAAGACGAGGACCTAACCACTTGCGCCACCGTGCCGGGCCCGATAGAGGTCAATTTAATTTTGTACATAGGGACAAGATTCGAATTATTTAAAATAATTAATTATTTATAGAGAGAGGGAGAGAAAGAGAGAGAAGGTCTTCCATCCTCTGGCATTTCCCAAATGGCTGCAATGGCTGGAGCTGAGATGATCCGAAGCCCGGAGCCAAGCTTCTTCCAGATCTCCCACACAGGTGCAGGGGCCCAAAGACTTGGGGTCATCCTCCTCTGCTCTCCCAGGTCATAAGCAGAGAGCTGCATCTGAAGTGGTGCAGCTGGGGCCCGGCGGCGTGGCCTAGTGGCTAAAGTCCTAGTCCTGAACGCACTAGGATCCCATATGGACACTGGTTCTAATTCCGGCAGCCCCACTTCCCATCCAGCTCCCTGCCTGTGGCCTGGAAAAGCAGTTGAGGACAGCCCAAAGCTTTGGGACCCTGCACCCGCGTGGGAGACCTGGAGGAGGTTCCTGGCTCCTGACTTCAGATCAGCGCAGCACTGGTCATTGTGGTCACTTGGGGAGTGAATCATCGGACAGAAGACATTCCTCTCTGTCTCTCCTGCTCTCCGTATACCTGACTTTCCAATAAAAATAAACAAATCTTAAAAAAAAAAAAAAAAAAGAACTAACGCTCATATGGGATGCTAGTGCTTCGGACGGAGGATTAGCCTATTACACCATGGCGTCAGCCCCAAGATTCTAGAATTCTAATGGAAAGCCAAAGAAACTAGAATGGCCAAAACAGCTTTGAAAGGGTTAATAAAGTCAGAGAACTCACTCAAAACAGTAAAGTTACAATTATCAAAATAGTGGAATATTTACAGATCTATACATGCATATAAGTCTAGATGTACATATGGCTGTCAATATAAGATAATTCAATAGTTTTCTTATTTTCTTTCTTAAAAAAGAAAAGATTTTTTTAAAGGCAGATTTACAGAGAGAAGGAGACACAGAGAGAAAGATCTTCCATCCACTGGTTCACTCCCCAAGTGGCTGCAATGGTTGGAGCTGAGCTGATCTGAAGCCAGAAGCCTAGAACTTCTTCTGGGTCTCCCACCTAGGTGCAGGGTCCCAAGGCTTTGGGCCGTCCTCGACTGCTTTCCCAGGTCACAAGCAGGGAACTGGAAGGGAAATGGAGCAGCTGGGATATTAACTAGCACCCATATAGGATCCCAGCACGTGCAAAGTGAGGAGTTTAGCCACTAGGCTAGCATGTTGGAGTTAGTTTTCATGCCGGGTCTCACACAGGGATTTGTAAATGAGTAATGCTCAAAATCACACAACCTGAAGACCAACAATACATTAAAAAAAAAGTTTAGATGGAGCCCAGCGTGATAGCCTAGTGGCTAAAGTTCTCACCTTGAATGTGCCGGGATCCTATATGGACACTGGTTCTAATCCCAATTGCCCTGCTTCCCATCCAGCTCCCGGCCTGTGGCCTGGGAAAGCAGTCGAGGATGGCCCAAAGCCTTGGGACCCTGTGCCCACATGGGAAACCCGGAAGAAGTTCCCGGCTTCAGATTGATACAGCTAGGGCTGTTGCAGCCAGTTGGGGAGTGAATCATCGGACAGAAGATCTTCCTCTCTGTTTCTCCTCCTCTCTGTATATATTTCTTTCAATAAAAACATAAATAAATTTTAAAAAAAAACCCTCAAAAAAAGTTTAGATTGGCAAGTAGATATCATTATTTACTTATTAGGTTTATTTATTTACATATTTGAAAATCAGTGATACAGAGAGAGAAAAGAGAGATCTGGTCTCTAGGTCACTCCCCAAGGGGGCCAGGCACTCCATCCCTACTGTGGTAGGCAGGGTCAAATGCTTGGGCCATTATCCAACACCTTCCCAGGATGCAGGAAACTGAAATAGAAGCAGAGCACTCAGGTATAGGAAGCTGGTACTGCAAGTGGAGGCTTCAGCCGTTGAGCTACAATGTCAGCACCAAACACTCCATTTCGAAAACAGACAGCGGGCACTTCACCTAGTAGACTATTTGTGTGGCAGGGAAGCACACCAAAGGATGCTTATGCTCACCAGCCAATAGGGAAATGGCAATTAGAGCCACAGTCAAATTCCACTGCACTCCACTGGAATCAATGGAAAGAAAGCAAGCCTGATAATATCATGACTCAGCAAGCATACAGAGTGGGTGAGTGTGAGGAGTGATTCCAACTTCCCATCTTGAACCCTGCGCCATTTCCTGCTTCCCCTCCCCCACACTCGGGAAATTTGCACCATTCCAGTTGTCTACCAATCAGATGTCACCTGGAGCCTTACCTGAGAATCCCACTCCCCAATCTGTCCGGCCCCTCCCCTGGTCCTCACCCACATGCCGGTGGCTCACATCATCTCAGTCACCAGTCCCTGGGGCCCACACCAGCCCACACAGCCCCTTCCCTCTCCTTCCCCTCTCCCCTACCCCTTCTCCTGGCTCTCCCTGTCCTCGTCCGTCTTCCCCCTTCCCCTGCCTGGCAGCCCTCATCCTGCCACCATGGCAAGAGATGTTTCTCTTCCTGCCCCCCAACCCCGCTCCCATCCCTACTCCGTTGGAATAAAAGGATCTTCTAATATCTCATCATGTCTGGTGTTTTCGGCTTAAGGTAAAAGGACCTGGCTGCGGGAATTAGCTGCATGTATTAGCTGCGTGTAAGAACGTTAAGAACTTCAAGTGTGTTTAAAACCTAACACTAAATGTGTCGTCCATTATTCACGGAAATGTGAAATGATGCAACTGATTTAGAAACCAGCGTGCAGTTTCTTACAAAGGTAAATATCCAGGTACCACAGGACCCAGCAATCTCACTTCTATGCATTGACCTACCAAAAAAAAAAAAGGTAATAAAAATCTGCATTCATACAGGAAGCTGCAGGTGAAGGTCACGGGTGTGCTGGGGGGTGAGGTGACCAGATGAGGCACATTCACACAGCGATGACCACTCAGCAACGCATGACACAGTCTCGGAGACACGGAGGTACATGAAAAAAGTCCAACTCTCACAGCCAAGTCTCTGATCCCAGGTGTAGGACGTTTGTATGCCTGCGGAGTGGGGCAGAACAGCTCAGTCCAGCTGGGCTTGGCGGGAAGAGGGTGGGACCTCAAAGGCCACTGGACTTTTTTTTTTAATGTCGGCCTGGGGGAGGAGGTCATTGTAGAACTGTTCTGCCCCCTGATGGTGGTAGTGAGGATTGCCATATATAGAATATAGTTCTACAGTTAAACTCAAGGAAATGTACACCAAAAACATCTTGTATCTACAGCAGGCAATGTAGCCAATGGGAGGACGTAGACAAAAGAAGAGAGTGCTGATGCTGGAGTTTGGGATCCTGTGTCATCTGATCCCAAAGAGATTTCGCAGGGTGAAGCCTCTGCCTCCCAGGTGGCCCTTCCCCACCCCCTGCCCCTGCAGCTCATGCAGGCGTTCTGATGGGCAAACGGAGAAGGTGCAGAAATGGGGACACGTCCCTTCTGATCACCCCAGGGAGGCTGCTGCTCCTCCGCTGGGAAAAGCGGCTCAAGTGATAAGCACTTTCTTCCCACCACCACCAGTGTGCGGTCCCCACATTGCTCAGGCTCCCCTCTTTCCCACGGCCACCTGCTTCCCAGCAACTGGTCATACACACACACACACACTCTGCAAAATGCCAATAAGAGGACACAGTGGACAGCCAGGAGAAACAAGACAGTCTCACCCCATAGCCAGGGTCCTGGTGTCTGACCCTGCCCTGTAACACACACACACACACATGCACACACACACACACACGCACACACACATGCACACACCACCATAGATCCATTCAGAAGAAAGATGAAACTATAACCCCACAGGACCCTGGTGACAGACCCTGAAGAAGGCAGCCTCCCTGTAGCCCGCACACGCATGCACACGCACGCACACACATGTACACATGTACTTATACCTGCCACCATGAACAGAGATTCACACCCTGACACATGCTTGGGTACACATATACATATGAATTTGCCATCACACGCACATAGTCACATATTCACACAGACACACACAGTAACACATGAACATACAAACATTGGCACATGTGCGCACACATACACCTGCTCTCACAGTACAACCACACATGCACGCTTGCAGTGACACATACCCTCATACACAGCCACGCATTCACACACATGTAAACACACAGACACACACTGATACGTGAAAGAACTCACAAAAGCATCTATCCTCACAGTCTCATACTCCACAACCACACATACGCCCCCCCCACACACACAGATGGATCCCTGGTCTGCTACCCACATCACCAAACTGAGCACACTTTCTGGCACACAGGGAACTCAGGGCTATGGGCTGCCCCCGACAAGGTTCTCCCTCTGCATCCCTGTGGAGGGGCCTGCGCTGCTGTGGCCCTGGGCCTTTGCTTGGGAAAGCCTCTTCTCCGTGCCCTTGTCCAATCTATTCCCTCTGCCATGGGGCAAAGGAAGGCCCTGACTGCAGGCATGCACCCTCCTCACAGCCAGGCACCACCAGTTGACAGCTCTCAGTGCCAGCTTCGAGAGCCGTGGGGACTCACACCAAGTCCTCCACTGTTCCCACCGTGTCTCCTGGGAATTGCCCTGCTGTCGGCCCTCCCCTGGGTCCAGCTGTTGCAACTCACAGAGTTGGGTGTGCTTTACAACCCAGGCATCTACTCTAGTAGAAGCACCAGGAGAAACCCACACCAGGAGGAAGTGAATGAGACCCATCAGGCTCTCCAGGATGTGCAGCCAGTGTCTGCCCAGAACCAGCTCTGCACAGACCGGCACCCTGCTGCGCTCCGTTCACGCCTCTGATCACCTGTTGGGTACTGTGGTCCAAATAATAACCCCAGATGAAGTCTCTGCCCTTGTTGCCCTGGGATGAGTAGATAGACCAGAAAAACTCCCCAAACCAATCACATCTGTCTTTGTAAATGGTCTTTGTAATTGGTGGTGTCCTCAGACTTTGGGAGACCACCCTAGGAGACACAGGGGCAGGGGCTGGGAAGACACTTCTGCAAAGTTCTTATTTGAACTGAGCCCCAGACAATGAGAAAAGAGCCAGCCCAAGCTTGCTCCAGTACACACAGAGGCTCTTAGATGGGTTTCCTCCATCAGAACCGCCCAGGCTAGAACCCAGGGGGGAGAGACCCCTAGCTATATGGGAACTGAGGCAAAGGACAAGTCCATGGGAATTTTGAGAAAGGTATTTTTGCAGGCAAAGAAAACAAGGTTAGGGGATAAGGAGTTTGAGAAAGCCTGTGGGTGGCAGGATGGGAATCTGACCTGGATCTCCCAGAGCACAGCCCGAACAAGCTCTCCTCTGCCTCGGTAGCAACTGCACGCGTGTGACAGCTGCCACAGCCTCACCTGCTTTCCGTGTGACCTCAGGAGAGAGACACTTGCCTTGTTCCAGAGCATCAGAGCAGGTAGGATCAGGCCACAGCAGGCCCGGAACCTCACACACCCTCACCCCACGGCACATCCTATCCATGCCGCCCCCTGGGCAGCCTCAGCTGGCTCCAGGAGGCACCCAGCTATGCTTCCAGACTTGGGCTCTGAGCCTCAGATTTGATTTTTGTTTTGCAGTCTGCAGAGTGGGTGGGTAGGAGATCCCGTTGCCCCGGTGCATGGGCTCCTTGTGGCCCGAGTCTAGCCATCTCCTGCCTGCTTGCCGAGCAGCTTCCTGCATTGCCTGCTCACCACTGCCTTCCGTTCTGACATCACCAGGTCTTGTCTGAGCCAAATTTTCCCTCCTTAGAATCTCTTCCCGCAGCCTAAGGGGCCTGGGATTTCATCCCAGGGCAGGAAGCATGGACGGGTGTCTGCAGGCAAGAAAAAGGGCTTGGGCTTGCACCGTGCTGCTCTTTCCTGACTGTAAGTCAATCATGGCCTCCCCGGGCCTCAATTTCCACATCTGCAAAATGGGAACTCTTGGGAGTTAAGCACCTGGAAGCTCCAGGCAAGGGAGCCTGACACACATCAGGCCCTCCGGAAGCTGGGGTGGGCAGGCCTTCCTTCACCTGCTGCTGCTGTGGCTGGCGTGGTTGCCATGGTCAGCTGTGGTGCACAGGCCAGGCCACTGCCTCTCAGGCAGACAATGGTCTGGATGGAGGAAGCTTTGGCCTTGGCAATGGCAGCGGCACCTCTGGGGGTTGCATCTTGGTTCCCATTCTGATCTGTATTATTATAGGCGCTGCCTCAAGAGATGAATTAGTGCCTAAGCCAGTGAGACCAAAGCAGACACTCAGGGCAAGAGAAGAGAAAAACTTTTTAGCAAGGTGTGTGTGTGTGAGAAACAGACAAGTGACCCCGAATCCAAGTGTGCCCCATTGGCAGCCTGGGGTGAGGCTGAGCAACCACCTCTGCCAGCTCTCAAGTCTCTGGAAAATGGTCTGGCTGCTGGTGGTTCTCACGCTGAGCCCTCGCTGCTCCGGTCCGCGCACCGGCGCTGGGGCTCACCCAGACGCCTGGCCCGGGAGGAGATGAGATGAGAGACCCCGTGCGTCTCTCCGAAGCCGAATCGCAGCCCAAGACTCGCTCCATGTCCCACCCCGGGACCCCCAGGAGACGGTGGCAAGCCGGGGTTCCTCCGTGCCTGCTGGCGGGACAGAAGAGCGACGCGGACGGGACACTGACCTGGGAAGCCCGCAACGCGGGGCAGGCGAGCAGCAGCAGCAGCAAGAGGAGCGCGCGCGGAGAGTTGAGCACCATCTTGCCCCCTCGGAACCTGGCTGCTAGGGAAGGGAAATAACTTTGCGCGCCTTCCCGGCTGAGTGTGTCCCAGCGATGCCGCAGCTGTCCCTGCAGAGAGCCGGGCGCCGCGCGGTCCGGGGTGAAGCGGCTCGAGCAACCGAAGGATGCCGGAGACACCGGAGCGCAGCGCGGCCCCTGGGCAGTAAGGGACTCGGGAGCAGGCGGACACAGATCTGGGGTCCCGGTGCGCGGCGCGCCGGACCCTGGAGCACCCGCGGCTGCCCACACGCACGAGACAGTCCCAAGCGAGGCGGGGAGGCGCCAGCCTCTTGGCCAAGGCCAAGGGAGGAGGGGCTGCCCGGCCAGGAATGCGCCTGGGAGCGCGCCCAAGCCGCGCGGCTCCCCGAGGAGGCCGGGCGCGCCGCCGAGCCCGAGTGGGCATCCTGCTGCCCTCACAGCGAGGGGAGGCCGGGGACCTGCGCCAGCGTCCGCGCGCGAGTGTGGCTGACCGAGAGCCCACCCGGGCCCCGTCTGCTCCTGTTTGTCCCCATTTCCCAACAGACAAGACCGAGGTTCTGAGTTACCTGATGACAAGTAGCAGAGCGAAGATCCAGACCTTAGCTTGGCTCAAGTTGAAGTCTCCGTTCCCAGAATAGGACTGGTTTGGGCAGAAGATGGGTTTCATCAGAGTGGCCTGAACTACTAATGTAGATTAATGTCTTTCAAGGAATGCCGTGGGGGCTCAAGTTGTAGCTTAGCCAGTAAAGCAGTCTTCTGTGGCGTAGACATCCCATTTGGATCCCGTTGCAGTTGCTTCCCATGCAGCCCTCTTCTTATGTCCTGGGAGAGCAGTGCAGGATGCTCCAAAGCCTTGGGACGCTGCACCTGGTGGGAGACCTGGAGCAAGCTCCTGGCTTTGGATTGGCTCAGCTCAACTCTGACTATTGTGGTCATTTGGGGAGTGAGCCAGCAGATGGAAGATCTTTTTTTCTGTCTGTCCTCCTCTCTATAAATCTGCCCTTTCAATAAAAATAAATACACTTTTTTTTTTCTTTTAAGAAAAGGCACCTGGAAAACATGATGCACCTTCTCTCAGAGTGAAGGCTTCTGACGGTGACCCCGTGGAAGGCATAGTGCACCTGTTGGGCCCCTGTGCGGAGTCTGGCTTGGCTCTCCCCCCACTGGGAGCTCCAGGAACAAGGTTGCCTCTGGCCACCATTTATTCATCACTGGGTACCAGAAAGGAAAGCTGGAGTCCCAACTTGGGCCATTGGAGCTGCTTTGAGAAAACACCGTGGGCTGTGTGGCTTTGGGAACAACTCACAGATTTCTCACAGCGCTGAACCTACAAGGTGAAGATAGATGTTAGCGTATCTGGTGTCTGGCCGGGGTGGATTCCAGGCGCACAGGTAGTTGTGGCGCACTTCCAGGTGCACTCCTCCCTGGGCATTGCTTGCACAGCAGACTGGCAAACTCTCTGGGGCCTTCCCCATGACAAGGACACTGAGCCCATTCACGCGGGCAGCTCAGCCCCGGTGCTCTGACTGCCCTCCTCCCCCACTCCCACCCCGTCCAGGTCCTGCCTCCTACACCTGGAGCATCGTGGTTTTCACACAGGAATTTTGTGGAGATGCCAACATGCAGACCACAGCCAGTACCTTGGGAAACTTGGGGGCCTGGTGTGGGCTGGCCACCCAGGCACCCATCACCCTGCAGCCATCAGCCTGCTATCGGAGGCAGCAGCAGGGGCAGTGGCAGGGCCCAGGTGGTCTTATTGGCATTCTTCCTTGAGCATGCTAAAGAGTGCCTGGTGAGGACACTGCTTGTCTGTCTCCTGGGGGAGGAGATGGCCCAGAGGCTGCGCGAACCTGTGGCTTTGCGCCTTGTTCTTGCGTAGGTTTGCTGTTGTGGGTCCAAAGCCCAGGGTCTCCCTCCTGGTCTGAGTTCTGCCCTTGTGGATGAAAGGTTTCTTTCTGGTCGGTGTGGCTGTGTTGATTTGTTGTTTTATCCCAACTTATGTTTCCATGGCAGCCCACACGGGGGGGCGGGGGGGGTGCCCAGGCACTCCCAGCCCTGCCTGGCTGTGTGAAGCCACCTCTGTGCTCCTGCCCCTCTGTGGAGAAGGTGGTTGAGTAACTTGTCCAGGGCCATGTGACCTCAGGTCAGGCCCCACCTCCAGGACAGACAATCTTGGACTTGATGTCCTCTTTCACATTGAGGATTCCCATGTTATTCTTGAAAATCCTCAACCATTGGATTTCAGGAATTTTATGCGCAGAATGGGGTTTTTCCATTGGTTTCTCTTTCCTAGTGAAGTTTTAGCTTGGATTTTTACTGTCTTGGTACTCATTTTCATTTGTTAACTTTGCTCAGTGCTCGGAGTCTAGGATGAAGTGGTCTTGCAAGGTCCAGCAGTCCCTTCTCTCTCCATCCTCCACACTCTGGGTCTGCAGTCACTGACAGATCCTCTCACAGTCCAGGACCTGCCAAGCTTGTCCAAAAGCCAAAGCTGTGTGTTCTGCACTAGGCATGCCAGAACTTCACCTTCAACCTGATGAAATGGGCTTATCAGCGATTTTTCCCCCCTTCTAGTTCCTCTCTAGTTTTCTAGAATATGTCTCTGGAATGTTGGGGAATTGGTGTGGTGGGGGCTGACAGGTCTAAAGAAGATACTCATTGTGGTATAGCAAGTTAAGCCCCTATCTGTGACACCAGCATCCTATAGGAGCGTCAGCTGGATTCCCAGATGCCATACTTCCAATCGAGCCCCCTCCTAGTGCTCCTGGAAGAGCAGCAGAAGATGGCCCAAGTACTTGGGTCCTGTCACCCATGTGGAAGATCCAGATGGAGTTTCAGACTTGTGACTTCCACCTGGCCCCAGCCCTAACCCTTGTGGCCATTTGGGGAATGAACCAAATGTTTTTCAAGTTCTTTGGTGGGAGACACTGCCTCCCCTGGGACAGAAGTACTGGTATGCTTGTGACCTTTGTGTGATGTGGGACTACAGAAGTGAGAACGGAAGCCTTGTTGCAGAAGTATGTGTAAGATCCGACCGGGGCAGCACCCAGTCTGAAGCAATCATTCCCTAACTGTGCTGTGAGGTTCCCCCAGTCCCCCAAGGTCACTACACTTTGAAGTTCACAGGCTTCTCACTTATCTGCCCCAGGTTGCATCTTGCTGTCAGCTCACTCGCAGATGCCACATCTCCTCCTTTGCTTTTTTTTTAACCTTCCATCTTGCTGTGGTTTTCCCATTAAACCTCACCGGGCCCTCCAAAGGAGCCCAGGAACAAGGCCTGGCATGTTAGCCTGACCCATGACGACAAGGGAGGAAGCAGGGGGGTGGAATCGTCTAGCAAGACAGCAATGACTTCATCTAATTCACTCATTACACAAATATTTACCGAGTGCCAATTTCAGGCACTGCCCCATGCCAAGCACTACATAATGCTTTCACATTATATCTGGGGCTCTGGCCAACAGGACTGTACACTCTTGTGCTGAACATTGGCTGCTTATGTGGGATGCCAGGACAGCCAGAAGGGCCTGTGGCCCCTAGAAAACCATTGACAATGGTGCAAGACAAAAACCTATTGCAGAACACACGTCATTGTATGATGAGTAAAGACCAACAGCTAATTAACAGCTGCCCAGAGGAGGAAGACTCTGGGAATACACCTGGGCCAGACTACGTGGAAGTCTAGATGCTGCTGAAGGAATGGGGGCGGGGGCGAGTTGTAGCCATGGGATCACACAGTGTTTCAGTCCAGACACAGCAGGGCCAAATCTTGCCCCCTGGGTACCTGCCACTAAGACCTTGCAACCTGTTTAATCTCTGCAAGCCTGTTTCTCCATTTTTATAATGGGAATAAAATAATTTTTAAAATTATAATGTGATGTGTCACAAGTGCCTACTAATGCATGGCGTAAAATAAATGCTTAGTTAAAGGGACACTGCTTACACAGAGTCTGATGTTGCTTCTACAGGACAGTATAGCAAGGGAGACGACATTTCTGGAGCTGTTCCCTCTACTAAGCACCTCACAAGTGTCCCCATGTAGTCCTCATTACAACCCAGTGCACTGGAGGCTGTTAAGATTCCCATTTTACAGACTGAGAGACTGAGGCTTAGAACGCTTCAGTAACTTGACTGAGATCAAACTGAAACGTTGAATCAGTGTTGAACAAAATAGGAACCTTGGGGCCCGGCGCGATGGCGCAGTGGTTAAGGTCCTCGCCTTGCACGCCCAGGATCCCATATGGGCGCCGGTTCTAATCCATGCGGCCCCACTTCCCATCCAGCTCCCCACCTGTGGCCTGGGAAAGCAGTCGAGGACAGCCCAAAGCCTTGGGACCCTGCACCCATGTGGGAGACCCGGAAGAGGCTCCTGGCTTTGGATTGGCATAGCATTGGCCGTGGCACTCACTTGGGGAGTGAATCATCGGACGGAAGATCTTCCTCTCTGTATATCCGCCTTTCCAATAAAAATAAAATCTTAAAATAATAATAATAATAATAATAATAATTAGGAGGAACCTGAAACAAGGTGTAAGAGAATCCTCTGCTAATTTGCAACTCTTCTGTAAATCTAAAATTAAATCCAATGAAATAAACATTCCAGTATAATTTCATATTTCATCTTACACATGATAAATTAGTCTATTTTCTTAAAAGATATGTTTACTTAATTGGAAGGCAGAGTGATGGGGGAGAGAGAGAAAGAGCGAGCGAGAGATCATCTCTCTGCTAGTCCACTTCCCAGACGGCCTCCGTGGCTGGGACTGTGCCAAGTCACAGCCAGGACCAAGAACCCAGTGCCACCCTCATCTCCCACGTGGGTGCAGAGCCTTCCCAGGCAGATCAGCAAGGAGCCGGAGCAGAAGCAGAGCAGCCAGGACTGCAACCGCTACTTGAGTGTCACAGACAGCTGCTTGACTTGCTACACCAACACTGGCCCTGATGAATTACAATCTTCAAGATTTTTTTTTCCACCTAACCTAATTTATCAAATTTAATGGCAGAAAATACTATTATTCTTTCTGTATTTTTAAAATATCCATAAGATCTGTAGTGATAGCTCTTCTTTTAGTCCTATTAGTGACTTGTCCCTATTCTCAAACATTATAGATACTTATCAGTTTTATCTTTTAGAAGAGCCAGTTTTTAAAAAAAGATTTATTTATTTATTGGAAAGTCAGATATACAAAGAGGAGGACAGAGAGGAAGATCTTCCATCCGATGATTCACTCCCCAAGTGAGCGCAACAGCCGATGCTATGCCGATCCAAAGCCAGGATCCAGGAACTTCTTCCGGGTCTCCCACACGGGTGCAGGGTCCCAAGGCTTTGGGCCATCCTCGACTGCTTTCCCAGGCCACAAGCAGGGAGCTGGATGGGAAGCGGGGCTGCCGGGATTAGAACCGGTGCCCATATGTGATCCCTGGTGTGTTCAAGGCGAGGACTTTAGCCACTAGGCCCTAGAAAAGCCAATTTAATCTCTTGTTTGCTCACACTTTTACTGGCTTCTGCTTGTATCTTTGTTTCAAGCAGCATCTGGCATTCATTTTAATCAGGTGTGGAGAGACTCATAAACACTCATAAACATGAAGTAATTGCCACAGTGGAATAAATATTTATTATACTCACTGTCTCTTAGAGACAGAAGGCATGGTGTAGCATGTGGGGCCACCAAGGAGGTGCTGAGAAGAGATGAGCAGCCAGAGGGAGAGAGATTTGGGGCCAGAAGACTGTGATTTTTGCAGGAATGAGTGTAGCAGGGCAAGCAAGCTAAGCAGACTTAGAATTAGATAGTTGGGGGCCGGCGCGATGACGCAGTGGCTAAATCCTCCACCTTACAGGTGCTGGTTGACTGCTCCATTTTCCCATCTAGCTCCCTGCTTTTGCTGTGGGAAAGTAGTCAGGGATAACACAAGCCCTGGGACCTTGCACTCACATGAGAGACCTGGAAGAAGCTCCTGGCTCCAGGCTTTGGATGGGCTCAACTCTGGCCATTGCAGCCATTTGGGGATTGCACCAGTGGATGAAAGATCTTTCTGTCCTTCTCTCTGTAAATCTGATCTGTCTTTCCAATAAAAAATAAATAAATCTTTAAAAAAAAATTAGTTGTGGGGCATGGTGGCGTGGCCTAGTGGCTAAAGTCCTCACCTTGAACGCGCCGGGATCCCATATGGATGCCAGTTCTAATCCCAGCAGCTCCACTTCCCATCCAGCTCCCTGCTTGTGGCCTGGGAAAGCAGTCGAGGATGGCCCAAAGCCTTGGGATCCTGTACCCGCATGGGAAACCTGGAGGAAATTCCTGGCTCCTGGCTCCGGACTGGCACAACACCAGCCCTTGCGCTCACTTGGGGAGTGAATCACTGGATGGAAGATCTTCTCCGTCTCTCCTCCTCTCTGTATATCTGACTTTGTAATAAGAAATAAATCTTAAAAAAAAAAGTCTGTAAGATTTAGTATTCATTCTTTAAAAATATTTGTTATGAAATCATCTGGGCATGACTCACTCTCCCTTTCTCTGTTTATTTTACTGATTTGAAGGAGAGAAAGAGAGATTTTCTAGCTGTTGCTTCATTTTGGTTGAAACCGGGAACCAGAATCTCCATCTGCATCTCCCATTTGCAAGGCAGGGGCCCCAATATTCTGGCCATTATCTATTGCCCTCACAGGCACATTAGCATCAACTGAATGAGAAATGGAAGATCTTGCTCTAAAACCAGTATGAGATGTTATTGTTGCAAGCAGCAGCTTAACCCACTGCACCACAATGCCGTCACCATCTTTTTTTTGTTTTGTTTTTGAAAGATTTAAAAAAATTTTTTTTTTTTGAAAAACAGATATATAGAGAGGAGGAAAGATAGAGAAGAATATCTTCTGTCCATTGATTCACTACCCAAGCAACCACAATGCACAGAGTTGTGCTGATCTGAAGTCAGGAGCCCTGAGCCTCTTCTCTCTATAAATTTCCAGTTTTCCCTTCCTTTTTTTTTTTTTTGCCATTTATTTTTTCTTTAAAAAAATTTATTTGTGAAGGTTTATTTCTCATTACTTGGCACTTTTTAAAAAAAGATATTTTATTTTTATCGCAAAGTCAGATATACAGAGAGGAGGAGAGACAGAGAGGAAGATCTTCCGTCCAATGGTTCATTCCCAAGCGGCTGCAACGGCCAGAGCTTTCCGATCTGGAGCCAGGAGCCAGGATCTTCTTCCGGATCTCCCAAGCGAGTGCAGGGTCCCAAGGCTTTGGACCATTCTCAACTGCTTTCCTAGGCCACGAGCAGGGAGCTGGATGGGAAGCAGGGCTGGTGGGATTAGAACCGGCACCTATATGGGATCCTGGCGCGTTCAAGGTGAGAACATTAGTCACTAGGCCATGCCACCAGGCCCTAGCACATTTTTTATCTAGTTTGTCTATGTGCCAGTTCTACTTCTTTCTCAATAAGCTCCTAGCATGAGACTGAAAATTTCTTTTTTTTTTAAGATGTATTATTTTTATTGGAAAGGCAGATATATAGAGAAGAAGAGAGACACTTCTCACTTATCTGCCCTGAGAATGTTCTCGAAGGGCCAAGCACAATGGTCCAGTGGGCTAAATCCTTGCCTTGAATGCACCGGGATCCCATATGGGCACCGGTTCTAATCGCAGCAGCTCCACTTCCCATCCAGCTCCCTGCTTGTGGCCTGGGAAAGCAGCTGAGGATGGCCCAAAGCCTTAGGACCCTGAACCCACGTGGGAGACCCAGAAGAAGCTCCTGGCTTTAGCTCCAGCCACTTGGGGGGATTGAACCACAGGACAGAGGATTTTGTCTTTCTTTAAATCTTCTTTCAAATAAAAATTAATAAACCTTTAAAGACATGTCTCCCTTAGGAGGAGACAAAGACTGGCTCAACAGAACTTTCCTCTCCTGGGACCCTGAGACTAATCCTGAGTCCCTGCAGCATCACGCCAGCCACCCACCTGGCTCCTGTGGGCACACAGTGGTGACCAAAGCCTCCTAGCACTCCCCAAGGTGTCACCATTGTTGCAGCAATGGTCTTTGCCTTCCTCCCAGGACTCTAGGCTCCTGATACTGCTTCCTGGGAAAGGCTGAGAAAATGTCCCCAATTTCTCCATATTCTGAGTGCTTCTGGCGGGATGGAGTAAGCCATGGCCCAAGTCCCTGATTCTGTACAGAATGCTTAGGCACCGTCGCAGCTTGCCTGTTTCTCCGTACGTTTCCCTTTGAATGTAACAAAATCTGGGAGGTTAGTCTTAAGCATAATAAGCAGGCACCTGACTGTTGATAATCTCCAACCTCGTGGGCAGCTGCCGTGGACCTGTCATCACATTGTTGGTGGAATGGGCTCACCATGCATGCAGTAACCCCTCAGACCTCTCCAGCTGTTCTTGCCCCTTCTGCTGGCTGGACCTGAACAGTGGTTGCCTGAGGAATCACACGGAGGACTGCTCACCTGTGCACCCACTGCTGGACCGTGACATCAGGGAGAGGGAATCTGTGGTCTCCACCCCCAAGAGGGGGCAATCCACTCACGACCACAGCACATAGCAGTGTTCACAATGGCCTTGCGTCACACGAGCACTTTGGAAGCATTTCCCTGTATCTTCACAAATCCTCAACAACTTCCTGGTACAGAGAACCCTACAAAGCCACTGGCCAAAAACCGGCATCTTTCAGAAGTTAGGCACACTGCTGATCTTTCCAAAGATCTGACCAGTCATGTTACCATCACTATAGCTTATTCATCAGAGTTAGAACGCAAAGGAATTTCACAAATACTTAATAAACACTACAAACTAAACTAAACTTCACAAACACTACAATAAGCATAGCTTAATTCAAGGTAAAAAGCTCCCCTCTCGCCCAATCATGTTTTGTATTTCTTTGTTACTATCGAGGCTGAACATTTTTCCATGTTTAATTAATAGTACCTCCTCTTTACAAATGTTTTACCATCCATTGGAATTAATATTTTCTCTAGATTTTTATAATGTAATAACAGAAGGTACTAGCAAGAATCAGCCACTGACTGGACTAGTGTTGTGGCCTTTCAAGGGAAGCCACCAGTTGTGAAGTTAATCTATGGGTGTGGGTTTGAGTGCTCCACTTCCCATCCAGCTCCCTGTTGGTGACCTGGGAAAAGCTGCAGAGGGTGGTCCAAGCACTTGGGCCCTGCTCCCTATGTGGGGGACCCCAGGAAGCTCCTAGTCCAGAGCTGCCTGCTGCAGCCATTGGGGAATGAACTCCTGCGTGAATGATGGGCCTATATGTCTGTCTTTCTCTTCCTTTAATTCTTTCAAAATAAACAAATAAATCTTAAAGCAAACATCAGAAAGCATTTATTGAAAGAACAGATGTTAAGGCACAAAAGTACATCAAAATTTCAAACAAAAATTCTTTCAATAGTATGTTCTTTACTCAAAGTAACTGCTTCCAAAATAACTCGAAATAAAAAATACTGTTTATTCTCAAATTGATATTTTCTTAGTCCAAAATTAAGTTCTTAAGTTTCTTAATGCAGTACTGTTACAATGTAGACTTCCTTAAATATTTAATTATGTTAAATACATTCAGAACTTAACCAATGTTAAACTTCTCTTCTAGGCCTGTGTTTTGTATTGCTCATTGGAGGCTACTGATTACAGAGACACACATTCCAGGACTAGTGACTTATAAATTTAGCCTAACACCTACAGACTTTAAACTACTCATGTCCAACCTACTGGAACAGACCCGGCCCTTTCATTTTAAAAAGAAGTGTAAGAATCAACTCTATATGTACATTTTTATACTTTCAGTCTTGACATTGTAATAGTGCAAATAGCATGTGATCTCGAGTGGAAAGGTAGTATTCTCATGAACCTATGGAACATAAATTAGATCTGATCTCCTAGGCTTAAAAACAGCTCACTTTCTCACCTATTTTTTTCCCCTTACTTTTGAAATAAGCTACCCTGAATGTAGATCTTTAAATACTAGAATCTAACTCAAGTTATGAAAACTCCCTTTTAGGCAAACTGCACACAAGGCTCACCTGAATTGCCTGACAAGGGCAACTGCAGCATCTGGCCAAGAGATAACATCAAACTGGACCTTATCTGCGGACCCGTCCATTAGCAGGGACCTCCACCCTTAAAGGTAAGCAGGTCAGAGCGCCGAGGTGACCTGGCGCAGAAGCCAGGATGGGGAGCTGTGCGACAGCCTGCCACCTCTCCCGTGTCCTTCCTGTGAACTCTCCTAAAGCAGCCCTGGTTTATAAGGCGGGGGCCGGCGAAGGTCCTGCTCAGGGAACCCTCAAGCCAAGCCACCGTACACCATACAGAGATCAACGACAGTGAGGATGCGCATGGCCCTGTGAGAGACATTCCTGCTTGGTCTGTCAGCAGCTGGGCCGAATGGGGAGCTTCATCTGCCTTCCCAGTGCAGAGGCTGCTGTCCTCATTTTCTTACAAACTTACCATTTCCCATCCCTCACTCTCCCCAACCCCTACCTGCTAAATGTACAGCTCCTAAAGGCTGCAAGCCCGAAATTCTCCAAGTTCAACTACAGCCATATGAAGAGTTGGGGATCCATATCACACAATACTGGTGATGGTGAGGGGATGACCGGATAAAAACACTGCCAACACTCCAGCTCAAAGGACTGAGCTGCAGCGGAACACACCATGCTGGAAAAGATTGTGGCGCAGGCTCACTGCAGCAGAAACAGGAGGATGAAATCCTCAACCGTGAGATCAAACAGTCTTTTCCAGGGAAATAGAATGTCCCAAAGCAACGGCACTTCGAACACTCTGCAATTCCCGAGCATGTTTGTTTACGCGCTGACCTTCCAAACATTCTCTACTGGAAACACATCTGTACATATCTCTCATGAGATGCTACTACCGACAGTAAGCTTTTACTAAGCCCTCAAATAAGTAAACAATACGGAACCTAAGGCACGGGCATTTGGCGCAAGGATGCCCGTGTCCTGTGTTACACTGCCTGGGAGCGACCTGGCTCCGTTCCCAAGCTACCCCAGGAAGCACAAGGTCATGGCCCGAGTCCCTGGGGCCCTGCCACCTGCCATCCACGTGAGACTCACTGTTGCAAGCACTTGGGGATATGAACCAGCAAATGGGAGATCTCTCTGTGTGCCTCATTATCTCTCTTCCTTTCAAATAAAAATAAATACATTTTAAGAAGCTTAAAAAGTAGGCTTTGGATGAAAAAATAATTTGTGGTTTCACAGTGAAAAAAAAATTGGAGGTTATATTTAAGTATTTGGTGAAGATTTCAATGTTTTTTTCCATTAGAGTTCTTTGAAGTCATTCTCAACTCATGAGGTTAGGACTCCTATAAAAGAAAATACTTCCAAGATTCTATCTTTAATTCTTGTTCTAAATGTTCATTTAAAAGATAATTCCTTTATCTTTGGTCACAAAAGCAATAAAATATTCACATTTTCAACATACTACAGTCAATTGCCTTTCAAGTTTAAATTATTCTACATTTCTAAAAAGGATTTCAAACAAAAATTTTCAAATTGCACATTACAAATATACAATGTAACAAAACAAGGTATAAAATGTTTGCAGGTTCAGGAATCAATTACAACATTAACAGTGATACACTTTGCTGTTAAATATTTCTTTTTATTATAAACAGACTATGCTGAGATTTTGTAAAAGATACAGTTCTAGTTTCCACAAGATTCCCTGGTGGTGCCTCTCCCGTGTGCTGGGTGGGAGCGCTTGGGGAAGCCAGGAGGCCTGGCACCCTGCACCTGCCCCCGGCAGGATGAGCGGCAGCAGCTGTGCACACGGCCTGGCTGAGGGGACAAGGCAGAGCGAGCCTTGGGAGATGACCTCCGGGTCTCTCTCCCTGTGCACCTGCACTCCCCTGGGCACAGAGAAGATCCAATTCCACGCCTGAACGCACCTACCCATATTTACAAACAAGGCTTTGTCCAGACCAAAAAAAAAAAAAAAAGGCAAAATTAAATACAGAAACATGCTTGTGTTTCAATGCTTAATCACTTCAGTATAAAAGTAGCAGAAAATCATCACTGCACCTCGCAAGCAGACAGCCTGGGGACATGGACTGAGAGGGTGTCAAAGGTGAGTGGGAGCAAAGAAGGGGCTAGAAGCAACGGCTGAGACCGCAAGTGTGTTTCCAGAGAAAAGCCTGAGACCCCTCTCCACAGGCCTGCTTCCGCTGCCTAAAGGCACTGTGCGGATCCCTGCACCCGAGCAGCGCTCTTAGTTCCACACCCAGTTAATTTACTGCATAGGAAGTGGACACTTGAGAGTGGGCTTTTAAAGGGTTGCAGGGCCCTCCCACCACCAGGATGCTTGCAGATTTCCCAGGCAACACCACAACACCGCGCCTGCTGCATGCGTAAGGCTCTCGCTCTGTCCCGATCACGTCCTCACTGGCTATCAGGCCAATCACATTATTTTCTCTGAAGAAAACATTTTTTCAGCCATTTCAGATCTGGTCATGATTTCCTAAAACAAACAAACCAATACATTAAAAGGTAGGTTTCAACGAGCTGGCACTGGTTCCAGAACGCTTACACATTTTTCTGATCTTTCCAATAGCCACAATCTGGGGGGAAGTCCTAGACACAGACAATAAAAACGTCATTCACACTGTCTAATAAGGCAGAATCACCTGCTGACAAGCTCAGAAAACCCTGGCCTCCTGCTGGCTGGGAAACAAGCTCAGAGCCTTCTCCAGGAGCAGGGCTCAGGTGCACCTGAGGCCTGGGCCACCTGGGGACATTGTCTCACCTTACTGAGCTAACACATTCCTGAAATGCTAAATCAGCTCCTACCAGGTGAATACTTTAAAAGGCATCCTCTGGGACATCTCTCTGCGGAATCATCAATCCCCATGCTGACCGCTCAAACCCTCCTGTCTACTAGAGTCAAGATACGGGCCCAAGTCCTTTCCATGGTCTCTATTGCAGTTCCAGCTCATTCCGGGTCCTCGGGTACTACGTAAGCCACTGCTCAGGCACAGAGCTCCCTCTCCTCCTCTGGCAGCTAACACCCCACACACCCGCATGTTGTTTCTTCCGCTTCAGGCTCTCGGCCTTGAGCTACCTTCCACGTCCAGGAGATCCCTAACACTGTCCCCCAAGCCCCAGCAACAACAACAACAACAAAAGATCTGAATTTGCACCCTCCATTCAAATTTCCAGCTTGGAAAATGGAATAAAAACTTCACTTACATACACCAGCAAACTATCTGCAAGTTTCAGTGATTTAGACAACACCCTTCCCTGTACACAAAATCTTAGAAACACTCCTTCCCTTCTTTGCTCTAGCCAGCATTTCTCTGGTTTCTGCCAGAAATGAGGACTATACACCAAATCCTTTTCACCTCGATGCACAAATCAGGATATGGTATTGTTCCACATATCCAGTTTACAACCATTTTAAAAAACAACTTTCAGAATATCTGAGAAACATTTCTTCAAGGAAATAGCAAAATGACGTTTTACCTCATCCGAATCCACTAACACTGGAAGGGCTCTGAAATACAAGGGGGACAGAAAAGCGACAAGGTGAGACCAGGGTACGAAAAATGGGCCCAGGCCTGCTGCATGGCCCACCACCCCTCACCCCCCAGCTGTGCACAGTGGGAAAGGGGCATGCCTCACTCCCTGGCAGACAGTGCCATCTGGGCCCAGGCCTGCTATGTGGCCTACCACCCCTCACCCCCCAGCTGTGCACAGTGGGAAAGGGGCATGCCCCACTCGCCGGCAGGCAGCTCCATTCTCAACCCTCCTACACCACAGTCACCTGCCTGGGTAAACTAGACAGACACTGCTGAGGAGTAACAGTTTAACAACTATAATCTCTCCATCTTTCTCGCTCTGCAATGAATAAACGGATGGTTTCCTTTCTAAAGGAGGTGAGCATTTGGTGTGACAGTCAGGCTCAGGATCCTCATCAGAGTGCTTGGGTGTAAGACCCAGCTCTGCTCCCAACTGCAGCTCTTGTTTGTGCACAACCCGGAAGGCAGCAGGTGACAGCTCGGGCAACTAGTTCTCTGACACTCACATGGGGGATGGGACTGAGTTCCAGGCCCTCAGCGCAGCCTGGCCTGGTCTCCAGCACTGCAGGCATCCAGGGAGCCAGAGGGCAGAACCTCTTCCCCTCTTTCTGCTTCTGCCTCACAAACTGTTGCTGCTTGGGACGCCTGTTCCCCAGCCCAGAGCGCACGCGATTCAGTCCCTGCTTCACACCAGCTTCCTGCTGCTGTGCCGAGACCAGCAGATGGCAGTTCGAGGGCTTGGGCCCTGCCACCTGTGTGGAAGACCTGGAAGGAGTGCGAGGCTCCTGGCTTCAGCCTGGAGCACCCACAGGTAATTAGTGGGGTGAAGCAGTGGATGGAAGGGCTCTCTTTTTCACTCTCTCCCTATTTCACTGCCTTTCAAAAAAAATAACGAAATAAGTAAGCTACAAAAAAACAAAAACCTGACACAAGAAGCAGTTACAGACATTGGACAGAACAAAACATGAAGAGTATCATAGCTGTCTAATCCAGCTGTCTTTAACCGTGTTAAAAACACACAGAGTGTGGTCCAAAGGTCACTGAGGGAGGGGCCTCAGCCCAGGCCTCGCTGAGAGGGAATTCCAGGGTCTCTATTTCCCCTACGGTCATGTGCATACACTGTGGTTACACGTGTTAAAAAAAATGAAGTTTTAAGTATGTTTGAACTTTTCCATATTAGAATATTAAAAACAAAATGATCCTGGTAGAGCAAAGAAAGCAGGAATTGGCCACTAGTATGAAAGCATCTGATGTCAGCATCAAAAAAAGGAGAAAGGGCCTCTGTTCCGTGGGAGGGCCATCACGTGGCCTAAGCAGCAGCAGGGTCCCGCCCTGGGTGCAGGGCCTGCAGGGAGCGGGGACACCAGCCCTGCGACCATCAGCCTCAACTCCAGACTCAGCCACCAAGAGAGGATATTTACACGTCTGTGAATGAAGACGGAATGTTTTCTTCTACCCACTTCAAATCTTCATCCTGTACAAATGAATATTTAGATTTAGTATGAGCTTACCAGCAACTGAAAGTAAAACGTCTAATAAAATGCATGTAAAAGCGTGAGATCCTGTTAGCTGTGATGTCTAAAGGCTGCCATTCATGCCACAAGGCAATTATGCCAGTGCTTAGGCAAACAGGCACACAAAAATGGAGTTTCAGATTTTTGTACCTTTTTAGGTTCATTTATCTTCACTGGAAAGTAAGATCAGACTTACAGAGACAGAATCGATTCACTCCCCAAATCACTGCAACAGCCAAGCTGAGCAGATTCAAGCCAGGAGCCTCCGCTGGGTCTCCAGTGTGGATGCAGGGTCTCAAACTTGAGCCGTCCTCAATTGCTTTCCCAGGCCACAAGCAGGGAGCTGGATGGGAAATGGAGCAGCTGGGACACAAACCAGGGTTCATATGGGATCCTGGTGCTTGTAAGGTGAATATTTAGTCATTAAGTCACGGTGCAGGGCCCCAGATTTTTGCACTTCTGGATGTTGCAGGCATTTAGGGAGTAAAACAGTGGGCGGGAACTCTGTATACCTCTCAAAAATAATCTTAAACATCTGTATGACAGACATTTCCATTTTTCTACCTTCATAACCACCATTCTTATGCATAATGTGCATAGAATATTAAAAAATCTGCCCTGCCTTACCTTTTTAAAATAACATATATATAGCGCCCAACACAACAGCACAGTGGTTAAAGTCCTTGCCTTGCATGCTCCCATATGGGATCCCATATGATCGCCGGTTCTAATCCTGGTGGACCTGCTTCCCTTCCAGCTCCCTGATTGTAGCCTGGGAAAGCAGTCGAGGACGGCCCAAAGCCTTGGGACCCTGTACCCGCATGGGGGACCTGGAAGAGCTCCTGGCTTTGGATTGGCTCAGCTCCAGCCGTTGGGACCACTTGGGGAGTGAATCACTGGATGGAAGATCTTCCTCTCTGTCTTTCCTCCTTTGTGTATATCTGCCTTTCCAATAAAAATTAATAAATCTTTTAAAAAAATAACACACATATATATGTATTTAGGATTTATTTCTTTTTACTGGAAAGTCAGATTTACAGAGAGAAGGAGATACAGAGAGAAAGATCTTCCATCCACTGGTTTACTCCCTAAGTGGCCATAAAGGCTGGAGCTGAGCCGATCGGCAGCCGGGAGCTTCTTCTGGGTCTCCCACGCAGGTGAAGAGTCCAAAGGCCTTGGGTCGTCCTCGACTGCTTTCCAAGGCTGCAATCAGGGAACTGGAAAGGAGGTGGAGCAGCCAAGCTACGAACTGGTGCCCATAAGGGATCCTGGCACATGCAAGGTGAGGACTTAAGCAAGTAGGCTACTGTGCCAGGCCCTCCTGCCCTGTATTGTACCATTTTATCCAAGCTTCTACAGTCCCCCAACACACATCCACTCATTATAATAACTGCAGAGATACAACATACTGGCCTTTTCCCAACAAAGAGTTATTTAAAAGTCTTCAAAAATTTCCTTAAATGCTGAAAAGACACAGAAATCTCTTTTGTATTTACATGCGTTTGTGGATTACCTCTGGAGCCTTGTTAGAAAGCAAAGTCTTGGGGCAGTGTCAAGGCATAGTAGGCTAAGCCTCTGCCTGTGGTGCTGGCATTCCATAATGGTACAGGTTCAAGCCCTACCTGTTTCACTTTGATACAACTCCTTGCTAATGTGCCTGGGAGAGCAGCAGCGGATGACCCAAGTCCTTGAGTTCCTGCACCAATGTGGGAGACCTAGGAGAAACTCCTGGCTTTACACTGTTCTAGCTCTGGTTGTTGCAGCCATTTTTTGGGGAGTGAACCAGTGGATGACAGAACTTTCTGTCTCTCCTTCTCTCAGCAAATCTGTCTTTCAAACTAAAGTAAATAAATCTTTTGAAAGGAAGGAAGGAAGAAAAGCAAAGAAAGGAAAGGAGAAAAAGAAGAAAAAGGAAAAAGGAAAGAAAGGAAAGGAAAAGGAAAGCAGAGCAGTCTTTCCCAGCCAGGGCCAGCCTGAATCCTGTATCCCAGCAAGTTCCCAGGGGATGCCGGAGCTGCTGGCCCCGGAGCAGCACTCGAGACGCAAGGACCTACGACACAGTTGCCATGAGCCCGGGACTTGTCCAGTGTAGCTGTAACGTAACACGGGCTTTTATCCCAAAGAGACCTTAGTAAAAACCTGTTCTCCTGACAGTCAATGAATATAACATTCATGCAGATTTCAAAATCTCTGAGGACTTAAGATTCTTTGTAAATACGCATATACTCACAAAATTATCGGCAGTAGCTGGCTTAGCTGTTCCATTAGAGACTGTTTTTGAGGCTCTCAATTTTATTCCTTCAGCTACAAGGAGAAGCATGACAGAGAAATATTCAAAATTATAAAATATTTTCCTTTACAGTTTCACATGCATGCAGTAAGGGAACTATTACGTCTTTTTCTGAAGGCGCTAACAATGGAAACTCCAGGCTAGGTGTTGGCTGTAACACACGTCTTGGGCATGTAGGAAGAAGGTATGGAGGAAGCTGAGAGATTCTGACTGCTAGAACAACCAGGTTTTTAAGCTGCTAGTTTGCATATGAGTCTTAGAAGAGCCTGAATAGACATACTTGCACATTTTCCCCTTAATTTTAATGCATTCTAAAGTTCACAGATGGAAAAAATCTATAGGAGTCATAGAATTATACTCAAGACAAAAACATGTACTTGCTTGCTGGATAAACTGTTGGAATGTGATTATGGCACAAATAAGAAAGAAAAAGGGTTTTCCTCAGATTTGACCAAAGCTGTGCTTCTTGTAGTTTGAGTGAGGCAGAGGTTGAGAGGTTAGGTTCTGAAACTAGATGCCCCCACAAATAGAGGACAACAGGGTCTACACCTCAGAGGTCGGGGGAACCCTAAACAAGTCAGCACACAGAAAGTGCTCCGCGCACCCTAGCTCCACTGAGCATTCATATCTGTTGCTAGGATAATTTTCAAATATTACATGAGCATACATGAAAACAACAGGTACAACCATTAGGCCTGCCTCAGCGTAAGTCACTATGATGAAGTCTGTCTAAAAATGCTTCCACTAGGAATTAAATAGGCATTTCTCTTTCCAGGAAAATCGTGGAATGTTCTAACATTAAAGAATACTTACGTGTACTATAGCATACAAGGTCTGCAGAGATTATTTAATAAACACACTTGTGTGCCTACCAAGCCCACCAACATATTAACACGTCCATCACCACGGAAGGTTAAGTTCCTTTCCAGACAATCCCCACCCTGCCAGAGATCACTGTTCTGATTTGGGTAATCAGCATGGCTTGTTCTGACTGTTCTAGAACTTGCTAGAACATTTTCCATGGCTTCTATACTCTTCCAGGAGTTGGCTATCACACAACAGGAGGTTTCTGAGATTTACTCGGGTTTCTGTTGGTCACTTTTTAAAAATTATTAATGACCAGTACTCCATTGATATGGATCCACCTACAATTTCTACTTCCAGGCACCAGGGGGCATTTGGGTTATTTTCTACTCTGAACTATAAAGAATAAAGGTGCTGTGATTATTAATGTGTCTCAGTGAACATCTGGTTCATTTATTCTGGGTTAAAAACTTCAGCATGAAACAGCTAGATTGTGTGATAAATGTATGTTTAGTTTTTTAAAAATCTAAGGAAGAAGAGATCTTATTACAGCAGGGGGGAGCCTTCAGGAACCCTCACTGGCAGACGCTGCCCACTCTGCCCCGTCTCCAGCACCTGCAGACCCTGCTCTACTCTCCCGCTCTGGGTGCGCTGACTCTGGACTCGGCACAGCATGGAGAAACGCGCAGCTGGTCGCTGGCTTCCTCAAAGCATGCTGACGTCAACTCAGAGTGGGCTGAGGCTCTTCTCAGTCTCCTGCTTTTCCATAGATGTTTTAGAATCAGTTTACCCATATTTTTTCTAAGCCAGTTAGAAGTATGATTACTAGGTGGCATTTAACTTTTTAGTTTCGATAGCTGACACCTTAGTAACAGTGAAAATTCCAATTTATAAGCACTTTATAGCGCTACGTTTACCTATTCCAAAATTTCTCTTTGCATTGGTTTACTGTCTCCATTGCAGAGGTTTCACACCATTTTTTTTTCTTTACTAAGTATTTTATTTTTGATGGTATCTGAAAATGTCATTGCTAACTGCTCTCAGTTAGTAGTTAGTAATCAGACAAGTAATTCTGCACCCTGGACATGCACCCTTCCACTACATTAGTCACTTATGGTTCTACTGCACTTCCTGTTTTGGCAGAATCGTAGGTTTTTGTATACATGTAACTGCTGCCTGCAAAGAAAAGTCCCTTTACTTCTTCCTTTCCGCATGTTATACTGTGTACATTCTTTGAGGTCTGCTGGCTTGTTTTGCCTCTCCATACATATAAGGTGGATCAAAGCAGTGAGTCACGTTCTTGCACTTGGTCTCTAGTCTTAGGAGCAAAAGCCATCACTGCTTTGCCGTTATGTGTGACTTCAGCTGTGGAGTTATTTCATATCATCCTGTAGTTTGCTGAGCTTTTAAATCTGAGATGCTATGTCATTTTTCTTTCTCTTAATTTTTTTTCTTTTTGTACTGTGATGAATTAGACTGAGTGATTTTCAAAATGTTCAAACAGGCTTGCAATCCTGGGATAAAGTCTACTTCATTGTGATTATCTTTCCATATTTCACTAGATATTATTTACTAATGTTTTGCAAGGATTTCCATGTCTTTGCTTATTAATGATACGGCTCCGTAATTTTTCCTGTCTTGTAACGTCTGTTGATTTTTGGCATCTAAAATGTGCACGGAAGCATTTCTACTTCCTCTGCATTCTAAAGGGCTTGCTAAGATGGAGGTATTTCTTTAATTCTTGAAAAAATTCACTAGTGAAACCATTTTGGCCTGCTAGTTTTTGGAAATATTTTAAATTACAAATTCATTTTTTTTAACAGTTGCAGAGCTATTCAGCCATGGTAGCTCACAGTTGGGGTTGAGAACAGGGCAGTTTCTGACTGAATGCTAGCGTCTGGGTTTGCTCCCTGGCACTGGCTCCTGAGCCTGGCCAGTTTTCTGCTGATGCTGAGCGCACGGGGCAGTGGGTTCCTTCCACCCATGTGGGGGACCTGGGCTCAGCTCCTCCCATCTGCCCTGCACACTTCCTCCCACCAACTCTGGGCACCTGGAGAGTGAATTGACAAATGAGTTCTCTCTTATTCTTTCTGTCTCACAATATTTTATGAAAAAAAAATTTTTTAGAGCTTTTTTGTTACTTATTATTTTCAGGAAATTGTCCACTTCATGCCAATTGTCTAATTTACTACCATAAAGTTATCCAAACCTTCCCTTACTTGTCCTCTCTTACTGTGTAATGTACTCTGCATCATTTCCAATGGAAACTTTCCTTACTATTCTAGCATTTATTGCTTTTGTTTCTGGCTTAGATTAGTTGGAGACAAATTCAATCTTACTAATATTTCAAATAAATTACTTTTGGCTTTGTTGATCTTCTCAATTTCCCCTAGCTTTCTATTTGATTGGTGAAACAGAAACTTTTATTGTTGAAATTTATAATTCCCTTTCTTTTATTTAGCTGAGTTTAATATGTCTTTTTTCTAGGACTTACAGTGGCTACAGAGAGCACTGATTTTAGTCTTTTTTTTTTTCTTGGTAATACAAGCATTTAAAAAGCTGTTAAGTTTTCTTCTAAGAACTGATTTAGTCCCACAAAATTTATCATTGCTATGCTTTTTATCAATTAGGATAAAATGGTTAAAATTTTTACTTACTATTTTCATGTTCTGCAGAGGCAAGAGAGAGAGTGAGTGAATGAGAAAGAGAGGGTTTTATCCCTGGTTCACTCTCCAGATACCCACAATACTGGGAGCTGTGCCAGGGGACCTGAAAGCCAGGAATTCAACCCAGGTCTCTAGTGTGGGTGGCAGGAATGATCACCATTGCCTTCCAGGGGAGCACTGGCAGCAAGCTGGAATCCAGATGGAGCCGGGCCTCAAATCCAGGAATTCTGATACAGTATGTGGGAGTCTCAACTGATACCTTAACATCCACCCCATATGAAATGTTTTCCACTATATCTTGCAATTTCTTCAATCCTTCAATTACTTAGAAACGTACTGCGGACCTCCAAGTATTAGACTATTTTGTAGGCATCGGTTGTTACTATTATCTAATTTAATTCCACTGTGGTCACAGAACAAATGCTATTTTCGCAATTTTTCTTTGACGATTTATTCATTTCCTTTGGAAAGTCACATTTACAAAAGAGACAGAGAGAAAGATCTTCCATCCACTGGTTCACTCCTCAATGGCCATAAAAGCTAGAGCTTAGCAGATATGAAGGCTGGAGACAGGAGCCTCCTCTAGGACTCCCAAATAGGCACAGGGTCCCAAAGACTGGGTCCATCCTTCACTGCTTTCCCAGGCCATACGCAGAAACAGGGATGTGAAATGGAGCAGTTGGGATACGAACTGGTACCCACGTGGGATGCTGGCTCTTGCAGGTGGAAGAATAACCCATTGAGCCATGACTCCGGACCTTATGTTTGGGAATTTTTAAAATGTATGGAGGCCTGGGTATTTAGCCCAGCAATCAAGATGCTTCTCAAAGTGCTAGTGTGCTACTTCAGAGTACCTGGGTTCAATACTCAGCTGCAGCTCCAACACCTGCCAATGAATATATGGGGAGGCAGCAGTAATGGTTTAAGTACTTGGGTCCCTGCCACCCACCTGGGAGACCTGGATTGCATTTTCAACTACTGGCTGCAGTCCGACCCAGCCCCAGGCATTGAGGCACATGTGGGCAGCAATTTGCGATGGACATTCTAACCTCAAATGAATAAAAAGAAAGAAAACATGAAGGGCCTGGTATGAGTGCTCAGTGGCTAAATCCTCAACTTGCAAGTGCCAGGATCCTATATGTGCGCCAGTTTATGTCTCAGCTGCTCCACTTTCCTTCTAGCTCCCTAATTATGCCCTGGGAAAGTAGTAGAGGAAGGCCTTGCGCCAGTTCAGCTCTGGCCGTTGTGGCCATTTGTAGCAGAAGGAAGAACTTTCTGTCTTCTCTCCATCAATCTGAACTGCCTTTCCAATAAAAATAACTAAATTAAAAAAAAAAAAAAAAGATTCACCTTTCAACCATTAAGAGGTGACCCTTTAAAAATCACTGGTTATATTCCTTCTTACTTTCTCAAACATTAAGACGGCTATACTGGCATTCTTACACCTAGGGGTTTCTCTAGTCCTAACCTATTTATATCTTTCCTTTTTGGAGGTGCTGGAAATAATTTTTTGAAATTGACAACTAGTGCTCGCTTTGGCAGCACATATACTAAAATTGGAATGAAACTGGCAACTGGAGGAATAGATTTTCTTTCTGGGGGGGTTCTGTGCCCTTTTTAAAACATGTCTTGCAGGTTCATGTAATTGAGTTTCACTTCATTTTTAACAGTCTAACAATCTCCCTTAAGCTTAAGAATTCAGACTATTTGCATTCAATAAATTCTTAGTTTAGGTTTAAGTCTAGCCTACTTTTACCTGTTTTCTATCAGTCTCCCCCTTTTTAAAAAATTTTATTTATATTGGTCCCATTTGCTTTTCCTGTTTCCTTTTGCAATATCAGAGTATGTGTTAATATTCCACTCCACTTCTCTAGTGTCTTTTTAGTTATATCCCTGTATCTTTAACATGGAAAATGTTTATCACAATCTACTCTACAAAATTTCATCTCCAAATGCTCATTTTTATTCTGTTAAATCCAATCTACTTACCTACTATTAACCTCATCCAGGGAGTTCATATTTCCCATTCAGGTTTAGAATTTCTAAATTTTGAAAAAGAATAGTATTCCACATTTCTCTGAAATATCCCTTATGACCACCTATCCTTTCCTGTAGACAATTTAACATGCTGATAATAATTACTTAAAAGTTCTTATTCTCATTTTGAGTCACTCCTAGGTCTGTTCTGACCAGTTTTCCCATTAACTATGGGTCAGTTTCTGGTTTCTCCCCATGTCTATTTACTGTTCGGTAGACAGTGCGATGCTACTGCAGAGATTCCAGATTCTCTTAAATGACGGCTGGGTCACTTTGACCTTACAGAAGCTTGCATTAAGCATTATTAAGCATTATTAGGGTGGGTTCATCTCACTTAACATCCCGTTGGTCACGTGTAAGCACAGCCCTTGCATGGGCTTCACTGCAAAGCCCACATGTTTATCCAAGTCCTTTCAGCTCGCTGAGACTGGAACTTCAAACTACAGTGGGTGCTGCTGAAGTCACTTTTCTGCTGTTCAGCCTTGCTTGCTGTGCCAGAGTTCTGCTTTGAAAATGACTAGCTTAGGCACAACTAAGACTTGAGAGACTATTGACCATAGTTTTTCCTTCCACAGCTCCTCTCCATTCTCTATTTCTCTGCTCTGTTTCCAGGAGTCCCTACTGCCCTCAAACTCACCCTCCACCTCCCATGTCAACAGGAGCGCGTTCGTCTTCCTGAGCCCTGGTCGTGGCATCAGCTTACACTGCACTCAGGACTCCAATTTCTGCTTACTTTTTGTTGCTCTTTAATATTTCCAAATAGCAACCCCCCCTCCCCAGTATTCTGTAGAGTTTATATGGCTATTAGCATTGTAATAATACAGTTCACCCACTTAAAATTCAGTTAGATTGAGCTGTGATAGCATTTCATGCTTACTTTCTCAATATGAGACAGAAACCATGGAAGAATGAGTTGTAGGACAAAGAAAGATGAAACGAAGTCAAAGGAAGACACAGGCCAGTGTGGCAGCTGCTGTAGACTGGATGGGCTACTACAATTCTAGACAATTAAGGAACCAGAAATAACTGGGACAAATAATGCTACTATTAAGAGAAAACAGTAAGAAGAAGGTAAAACAAAGCAGATAAAATTACCCTTAACTTCTGGATTACTTACCGATGCTGCCCTAACAAATGCTTAACTGGACTATTGCGGTAAAGTTAATGAAAAAAAATCCAACATCATTGTTAATAGAACGAAACAGCACTAAAATCATGATTAGAAATGAGTTGGGCAAAAATCACTCATCCTTGACACCATCTCCTACCACCGAGGCTTCTGTAGTGTACTTAGTTTTCAAAACATTTTATAGGAACTATTTTAAACAATGCTATATGACTCTGTATCATGGGTAAATGCACAATGTTTTTGATACAGTCTGTACAATGGTCATTTGAAAACAGTCACTCACTTAAATTTTCAGATGTTACCATGAATTCTTCAACTTCATCATCAGAGTCATCAATTAAGGGCATGAAGGCATATCTATAAAGAAATTTTTATTAACATATTTATACCTGATCAATTTTCATTTTATAGCCAAAAAATTATCACATACAAAAAAATCTGTACCTTGAAAGTTTCTTATACATAAAAATAATCAACATTTAGTTATTTTACTTTAAAATGTGTGATAAAATTATTGTAAAGAAACTATAACCAGAACTCCTAAATCCTATTGGTAAACAAATAAAGGTACTACAAAAAGCTTTTGGAAAGTGGAATTAAAACGAGTTTATTTTGATATTGTCAGAAAAAAAAAAAAAGGGAAATCCACGTGTAGTCATACACGTAACACCTTCCTGGCAAGCAGCCTGCAGCATGGGAGACTCAGAGGAAGGAACTGTGTGCTGTACTTACTGCCCTGCTTTGACTCACCTTCCAGGTCACCACAGTCCAGCTGAGCCCTAAAGAGAAGCTGCTAATCTGGTGAAAACCAAGGCCCTGACTGCACCCCGTCTGCTGGGTGACAAGATCCCATTCCTTTCTAAAACACTGCAGGACACCCTTTCTGGAAGGTCTCTGGGCAACATTCAAAGTAAAACAGCATTTACTTTCTGTGACCAGTAGGTCAAGAGAGCTGTTAGAAATCATTGCTAACGGGGCCCTGCGTGGTGGCGCAGTGGTTAAGGTCATCGCCTTGCACGCCCAGGAGCCCATATGGGCGCCGGTTCTATCCCGGCAGCCCCACTTCCCTTCCAGCTCCCTGCCTGTGGCCCGGAAAAGCAGTCAAGGACGGCCCAAGGCTTTGGGACCCTGCACCCACGTGGGAGACCCAGAAGAGGCTCCTGGCTTCAGATCCGCATAGCATTGGCCGTTGCGCTCACTTGGGGAGTGAATCATCGGACAGAAAATCTTCCTCTCTGTCTCTCCTCAGCTGTATATCCGCCTTTCCAATAAAAAAATAATAAAAATAAATCTTTTTTAAAAAAAAAAAGAAATCATTGCTAACAACTCAAAAGTCTTAAAAATAAAAAAAGAAAAGAAAAGCTCAAGAATTAGGAAGAGGTTGTATAAACTGCTTTCTTATATCATGGAATGTCATAAAGTCATCAACAATAATGTGGCGGATCTATATTTCAAATTGGAAGGTGCAAAACTGTGTGTTGTTATTATTTATTAATTTTTAAAAAAGATTTATTTTTTATATTGGGAAGGCAAATCTACAGAAAAAAGGAGAGACAAAAAAATCTCCGTCTCCTGGTTCGCTCCCCAGATGGTTGCAACAGCCAGAGCTGAGCTACCCCAAGCCAGGGTCCAGGAGCTTTTTCTGGGTCTCCCATGTGGGTGCAGGGTCCTAAGGCCTTGGGCCATCCTCTATTGCTTTCCTAGGGCAAAAACAGGGAGCTGGATGGGAAGTGGAGCAGCTGGGACACAAACTGGTGGCCATATGGGATGTGGTACTGGAGGTGGAAGATTAGTCAGCTAAACCCACGCACCAGCCCTACTTTTTTAAAAAGAGAGACAAATACCTACACTGGCAAGTGCTTGCTCATGCTTTCTTGGAGCATTCAAGAACTTTAGCAGTTTTTCCCTGGGGAGGAGGGAGACGAAGCAAGGGCAGGTGTGGTTCCCATCACACCCCGTGTGAAGCACAATATTCTGAGCTTTCAAGCTTTCTGGCACTTCAGTTCCAGGCTTCCAGACTTTCTCTCCATCCAGTGCACCGACTGATGCCAGGCTCTCAGACCTCCTCCCCAGCGCCCGAGAGCAAGTGTCCCTCCCCAGTTCATCTTGCACAGTCCTAGCCCTTTCCTCAGGGCGATACATAAATAATGCCCTCTCCCAGGACTGACTCAGGCATCGCTAACTTCACTCCTGCACACGGGATGCTTGCCTCCACGCCTGACCACATGCTCCTTCAGAGTCACGCCTACTTCCCCAGGTTCAATTCGCGTGTTTGTGACACTGTAGAAGGTGGTCAACGGACACTTGGAAAGCTGAATTTTCCTACCTCTGATTATTTGCTGATGGCCTCCACAAAAACATGATTACAAGAAGGATAAGCGAAAAAAGGAAGCTCCAAAAGGCATCATCAACCCAGCGTTCCATCCAATCCTAACATCAGGACAATCCAAAGGTGAAACGTTAGTTTTCTGATCAACACACAGACTTCTCACTCAAACGGTACACAACAACAGATATCAGGGGATTCTTCCCAACCACAACTTCCAAATGAACAGCACACACATGTACACACACATGCACGCGCGAGCGCACACACACACACACACACAGTTTTAAAGAAACCTGTATAGTTCAGAATGCTTCTATGGGGTTTTCAGCATTGTAAACATTTCCTTCCCTAACATTTTACTTGGAACTTCGAATGGAAAGTACGAGGGTGAAGACAGGAGGAAAGAATTCAGGAGGTTCAACTGCTTCTTTGTTTAAATTATTCTGAGGGCAGCCGCCACTCAAGGCTTCCCAAGACTCGGCTGCTGTCAACTCAGAAGGCCAGACCAGCTCCCAGCTGAAGACAGGGCCCTTCTAAATCGAAGGATGCTTCTCCTTCCCGCTCGAGAACCACTGGGGAACACCTTCTGCGTCCACGAGGATGCCAACCTAGAAACACGCCAGCCTCAGGTTTTCAGCCCCACTGAGATCCAAAACCAGCCCATTTCACCGTAACAGGAAAAGAAATATTTCCTATTAAGCTATACGAGAGCTGAGGGGGGTTTTGTGTTTTGTTTTGCAAAATACACAAGAAGCTGAGAAAAAGATTTAAGAACTCTCAGATTTAAAGGAGGGAAAGTATTTTATGTAATTGTTTACAAAACAGCCAGCAGAAAATCCCCACTGACATTACCTCTATCTGCAAACACAAGCTAAATTCTTCAAAATTTCACAAAATAAAACAGTATGATTTCAAATGACAGCTGTTTAAATAGGAAGATTATACTTACTGATTGGCATTTTGCGATTCTAAATGTCTTAGTTGTCCATATCATAAATACTATAGAAGCTGAAAGACAAAAGTCACCTTTGAAAGAACATATAACTCCAAAATGCTTTCATATTAAAAAGAAAAATTAAATAACTCACCCAGCACAGCAAAGATCAGAGTGTTTGTAAAGTGTCTGTACAACGAAAATTTTACAGTGTTCTTTCTTAGCCTGAGGGTCTTCATGGTTTGTGCCAGACTTATAAAAATGTAGAAAGGGTTAAGGAAAAAACATTGTAACTAAGTAATAAGCAAGCAAAACAGAGTAAGAATCTTCCACATTTCCAAAGATAGTTTTTAAAACTGCCAAATGCAGTTCTTAAAACTGAAGCTTAGGGGCCCTGCGCAGTGGCGCAGTGGTTAAGGTCCTCGCCTTGCACGCCCAGGAGCTCATATGGGCGCCAGTTCTATCCCGGCAGCCCCGCTTCCCTTCCAGCTCCCTGCCTGTGGCCTGGGAAAGCAGTCGAGGACGGCCCAAAGCTTTGGGACCCTGTACCCGCGTGGGAGACTCGGAAGAGGCTCCTGGCTTTGGATCAGTATAGCATTGGCCGTTGCGCTCACTTGGGGAGTGAATCATCGGACGGAAGATCTTCCTCTCTGTCTCTCCTCTCTGTATATCCGCCTTTCCAATAAATAAATAATAAAAATAAATCTTTAAAAAAAAAAAAAAACTGAAGCTTAGAATGTTACTTAGCCAATACCTGATCACCAGGACCCTGCCTTGATCACAGATTTTACTTCTTAAGTTTTCCAGCCTGAACTCTACTCTAGTTCCAAGGGCAAAACGCCACCAAGCACACGGGAACACGTTCGCTCAGGACCAGCTCCCACGGCATGGGCAGGGACTGCACCTGCAGGGCCTGCTGCGGGCACTCTTCCCGTGTGGCGTCTGCTATAGTCTCTCTGCTTCTTTTCTGGTTTGCTTTTCCTACTCTGTCCTCATTTTACGTGGTGACTGATCACACATGAACAAGTTACGTCACCTATCAACGCCACTATGTAAATTAGAAAAACCTGAACTGTGAAGTAAAGCTGGGCTTCTGTGGTGAGTGGAGCAGCCAGCCCCACAGTGAGAATACGAGGCCTCCAGGATGAGTGACCTACAGCTGTCAGACGTCGCCGCTGGTGGCAGTATCTGGACAGGCAGACCAGTCTTGTGCTTGAGCTCTGCAGCCTAGCCGGGGGTGAGTAAGACCCTTAAGGAGGCCAGTGTCAGCTGGGGCAGGTGCAGCTCAGGGCCTGGGAGAGTGAGACCTGGGGATGCAAAAAGCTACTCCCTCATTCACGAGGCCCAGAATGGGAACTTGGAAGAGCTGGGTCTGGCTTGGACAAAGGTAAAGGAAGGAAGAAGGGAGGGGGTGTCCAGCTGAGTCTGGGGGGGGGGGGGGCTCTCTGCAGTGGTCCTGTCACACAGTGCAAATGGCAGAGCTTTTCTGAACCTTGGCTCCTTCCCAGAACAGGGCTCAGGGTAAGAGTCAACATCGTCAAGCCTGAAGAAGCAAAAAGACTTTCCTACTGATCCCTCTGCAAGAAGCTGGCATTCAAGGCACCGTGGGTTCCCCTGGGACAGACCAACACTGAAAATGACAGAGCTGAGCAAGTCCTGTGTTTTCAGTTCTAAATACTTTGTTCATCAGAAACCTCACTGCAGTACTAACATTACCAAAACTGCTTCTCAACTTTCTAAGTGAGCAATAAATTATAAAAGGAGAACAACGTCTGAAGTAACATAATCCGGGCTTGGCGCAATAGCCTAGTGGCTAAACCCTTGCCTGGCATGTCCGGGGTCCCATAAGGGTGCTGATTCATGTCCTGGTTACTCCACTTCCCATCCAGCTCCCTGCTTGTGTCCCGGGAAATCAGCAGAGGACAGCCCTAGTCCTTGGGACCCTGCACCCTTGTGGGGAACCCCAAAGAAGCGCCTGTCTCCTGGCTTCGGATCAACCTAGCTCTTGCCGTTGAGACCACTTGAGAAGTGGACAAACAGATGGAAGATCTTTCTCTCTATATATCTGCCTTTCCAATAAAAACGTAAGTCTTAAAGTAACACAACCCAATCAATTAAGCCGAGCATTAGTACTGACGAGTATGCAAATATGCTGTTCTCTCAGCACAGCAAAACAAGACCAAACCACCTGGTCTTGCTTAATAATTCAAAATGCTTTTTAAAAGCCAAAGATAGGGGCTGACATTATGATGCAGCGAGTTAAGCTACCACTTGGGACTCTGGAATCCTTTACTGGAGCGTTGGCTCAAGCCTGGCAACTCTACTTCCAATCCAGCTTCCTGCTAATAATGTACCTGGGAAAAGCAGTGCTTGCTGGAACAAATGCCTGGGCCCCAGTCACCCACAATGGGAGACCTGGATAGCTCTGGGTGGTCTTGGACCAGCACCATGCTTGTGTAATCATCTAGGTAATTAAACACTGGATAGAGAATCTTTCCCTCCCATCCTTTCAAATAAATAAATCCTTAAAAAAAAAAAAAAAGAGGGGAAGGAAAAAAAAACCCATCTCAAAGTGCCTAAGCCTCTGTTTAAATCAGACTGAGGTCAAGGTTAGATCATTACTCCCATTAGAAGAAAGTAGCACGAAGCCCATGGTCCCGAAGCCTAAGCACAACAGGAAAAGGATATCCACCAGCACAAGCCAGAGTCAAGCAGGGACAGGGGCAGGCTGGCCAGCAGGACAAGATCAGAGTCATTCGCCTGCAGCAAAACAGCAAAAATATACAACCAACCAGCAGAAACAGCAGCAGCACGCGAGAAAGGTTACGACAGTTTAATCTTTCGGGCTACTTTTCCCGTTACGACAGCATTAGTGTTACAGAATTAGCCACAGTAAGCTCACCAAAACGAGAGGAGGCAGGGTCACTATCCAAGGCAGGAACTCATTCCTAGGGTGTCTAGTCTGTTGCATTTGCCTCACTGGTGATCATTTTGGAAAGGCACTATCTTTTTGCACTGAGAAAGCAGGCTTTTCACACTTTAGTAATAATTACTCAAGAGAAATCTGAAAGCCGACTTTCCAGCTTCGGTGGAAGAGGAAATGGAACAATGGATTTCCTTTCTTTCACTGGGAAACACTAAGCTATTTTTAATTTCTTTATTTTCTTATGACTATTTCCACACTTGCATTACAAACATTACCAAGCAAGCAAACTAAACTTGGCATGCTGTTTTCTTCCTCTCCTCACCTCAGTCTGGCTCACTGTGTCCTGGAAAGTACTGAAGTCAATGTTACCCATAAAGACAATCAATTACTCTCATTCAGATCCAGGTGGAATTAGAACTGCTTTTCTCTGGAATTTTCTGTCAAGTCGTTGCATTACTGAATTCTTTTCCCTATGAACTACCTTGTGGAGAGTGATGATCAAAATCTTTTAAACACCTCTCTGTAAATTGCGAGGAGAAAAGATGGTACACACTCTTGTAAAATGCATAGTCTACAGTTGAATTAACTGAAGGACTTAACTGCCTCAATCTGCGAAAGGCTCCAAGCACACACGATTCTAGAAACAGAATGATTCCAAATGGAATTTATCATCTTGGGTTCGTGTTTTAAACACAGGATGGCGGCAGGCAACACGTTTAAGCTCTGAGACAGGCCAGCAGCTGGGATCACTGTGGTTCTGTCTGTCGCAGCTCCACATGTGTTTAGACTCCCTGCCCGGTCTCAACATGAGTGACATCGTGGCAGGAAGCACGTCACAGCTGCACAGGGCCCACGGCCTTTGGGACCAGTCCCTTTATCACTGAACCTCTCCTCACACACAGGACCGAGGCAAATGCCTGCACGCACAGACGTGAGCAGCTTTCATGCTCAATGAAGTTTTTCAATGTCATTTATCTGGTAATTTCTTGAAGTACACCTACATTCTGCCATCTTAGCAACAGAATGTCTCTAAGTGTTATTTAATGAAGAAAACATGAAAAATGCCATTAGAGGAAGATATTTCTATCCCTCTGAGAAAATCAGATTTAAACTCTCATTTTACTCAGTAAACTTGGATTTCTAAATGAATAGCTTTGAATATAATCAGAACAGGGCTACTTATGCCAGTTCAATCAGAAACAGCTTCTTAAATCAAGCGGCCTGTCCTATGAGAACTGGGTGGGTGTCTGTATTCTGTGGGGAGACCCCACAGTTCTCACTAGAATTGCAAAGGCATCTATGATTTCAGAAGGTCATAGATGAAGAGTAAGGTTTAAAAAGAGTAATTTGGCTTTTTTTTTTTTTTAACCTGAAAGCACACTGAGAAGTCACAGGGAGGAAATTCTAAAGCTTAGAGAGCTCAGGCGTGGGAAGCCCCCCCGAAGGACTGGGCACAGTCGACTGCTGGCAGCGCTGTGTTAGTATCCCAGCATCAAGGGAGATGAGACATAGGGAGGGGAAATGCAAAGAGATACGGTGAACATAAAACAAGAAAATGTAAAGGTGAAAGACACAGCATGGAAGGCAGCCAACAGAAGCAAAAGAACATGATAAAAATGAAACACATTTATTAGGAAGGCATGCCTAAGAGGACACAGACACAGCAAACAGACGAGTCATGCTCTGGCGTTTGCAGAGCACTGCATCTCCCTCTGACCAGGTAGTCTTCTGGAGAATGCTTCCCATTTCCACGAGTGCCAAAACGAGGAAACAAACTGAGGAACTCTCCACACTCAATTGCTGTCAGTAAATCAAAGGAGGCCACGCGAGACCCACGGCCTCTCAAGCTTCCCCCACAGCAGCATGGCGTCAGCCCCTGGAATGACTCCCACGTGGGTGCCTGGTATGGCTGACTCTGCAGCACCGGGCACTGCCAACTGCCCTCACCTCTATCTTCCCCTGGACTTCCCTCCAGGCACCATCCTGGTTATGCCTTCTCCTCGCTGGTCTAAGTGCTCTTTAGAGCTACTCCAAAGCTGCCAGCAGCTCCCTTGCACATGACCTCCAAGCTTCACCATCACTTCTGACTCTTCGCAGGAATGTTCTGGGTAGCTCAGACTGCCTTCCTAATGGTCCCTCCTCCAGGTTCACTGCCCTGGAATGGCAGCGTTGCCCCAGCCAACCAAATACGATAGGCAAGACTTCTTTGCAGAGATGCCTGCCTTCACTGTCACCTGTTTCTAACAGGTCTACCATCTGCACTCACATTCCTATCTCCCCACCTTATTTCTGACCCCGCCACCTCTTTAGACCATTGCAAACGACTGCCTCGAGTCGCTTCTCCCAAAGGATGGTCTTTGGCCATCCTTGAGCTCTTTGTAAAACAGAGCTCATCAAGTTACTCATATGCACAGCTTTGATTCCTCTCTATTTTCTGCCTTCAGGAGGAACTGGAAACTTCATTTCTTCTCTCCCTTCTGGTGCCACCTGCAATGATTCTCCCACACCTATTCACCTGTGCTGAGTTACCCTGGGGTGTTCCACACCTAACCCCCTGTGTTCTCATGCTTCCAAATACATATTCCCCTCAGTTTTTCCCAGACTGCATCTCCTCCAGTGAATTGCTACTTATCCTCCCTGTCTCAATTTTAATGTTGCCCCCTCTGTCAAGTCTCATTAATTTCTCTCTTCCCCTATTCAGAACCACAGCACCCAACAGTGCAGTACTATTGCTGTGTTGCTCTCACTTCACAGCTGTCTCCACTCCCAGGCTCGGCATCCCTTCATACAGGGTCAGCACCTTTTTCATCCATGCCGAACTAAATAGGAAAAAAAAAAAGATATTCCATGCTTGGAATATTCTTACTTATTCACTTCCAACTAAAGTTCTATGCTAAGGTAACAATAATGTGTAACTATATTTCTTTTATTATTATTACAAATTAAAAGCACTCTGAAAGCAGTGATATAAACAAATTCCAAAGTAAAGGATATGAACCATATAAAAATGGAGTCAATAATTGCTAAAACAATGTCACCCACAAAAACAGACAAATGGTTAGAACCCTGGAAGATAAAAATGGGTTTGGGGGCGGGGGAAAGTAGGTAAAGTGTAAAAGTTGAATTATATCATAGCAATAGCATCTAATGAAGAAAAACAACTCAGCTTATTCTATCACTTTACAGTGCAGCAGAAACATTTATTTCCTAGGAGAACTATGTTCAAGAACATGGAAACTGTCTCTTTTGGCAGCAGCAAATGTGACTCTGTCATCTTTACGTTTCATCATTGCAATATAAAACTGTATGAAGGGATGGGGGCTACAAGCAACATGTCACCAAGCTCAGCTAGGCCAATCATCTCACACTCACCTGCACCTGACCAGCCCTACCAGGACCCGTGACCTTTCCTGACTGTGCTGGGAAAGGACAAGAGCAAAGTCAAGTTAACTCTGTGTAAACAACATACAGAGATTCAGAGGTTTTCGTGATTATGTAAAGGTAAAAATAAATACACTTGAAGAAGAAAAGGGCAGGTATAGCTAGCATGAAAGGCTGATGTATCAAAAGTCAAGAGGAGGAAGAATGAATTCTTTTAAAACATTGTGGGATCAATGTCCTGCTTCAAGGATCCGATCCGTCTGTGAGGTAGGCGCAGGCATCCAGCCTGCCAGTTAGGCCCTCGGTGGCCACAGTGCAGTCCTTGGTTGAATGCCTGACTCCAGCTTCCTACGATAGCAGCTACGGGGAGGCAGCAGTGATGGCCCAAGTCTATGGGTTCCTGCCATCCGTGTGGGAGACCTAGGCTGTATTTCCAACTTCAACCCTCACCCGCCTACATTGCAGGCTGCAGTGGGTACGGGTAAGCCCTGGGTGGCAGGAGCTCTTGCTCTCTGTGCCTCTCAAATAAATAAAAGTAAACTTAACCACCCTGGGCAGTGATCTCACGTACGCCTCTAATCCAGAAGACCCCTTTGGTTAAAATTACAAGGATTTTCGAATCAGATGAGAAGTAATATACCAAGTCCTTAACCACTTCTTAAGAAAACTGAAGCTAGAAAAGTGAGGGTCCTCACAGACATAAATACTGATATTTCTCTAGAAAGTCAGAGAAAACTTAGAGCAAATCACACCAGACGTGTGTTTGTCTGCTCTGGATGATTAACTTTCTGTTTACTTGACTCACACTTTCAAAGTCAGCGTTACTGAGGACATGGTTGTGTACAAACTGCACGATGACAAGGACAAACGCTCTTAGTGATAAACACTTATAAACATTTCTAGGATGGAACTAATTCCTGAGACAACATCTAGAGACACCCACTTAAGAAGTTCTCTGCCCAACATCCAGCTTCCGGGGAAATATGTCCAGGGAAGAAACTCAAATTGGGCCTGTTCCATCATTAAGAATTCACCCGAGGAGCTACAAAGCTGGTGATCTCATTTCACAGCAACAACCAGGGTGGGTGGAGGGAATATGTCCCATTTACCCCGATGACTCTCATCACGCCTTCAATAGCTGCGAAGATGAAGTACAGCAGCCCCAGTCCGATCACCCGGTGCATGACTGCTCCTAAGCGAGGCCTGCAATAACAGAGGGGATGGGAGACAGAAAATTAGAACAGCCTGGTCAGTTCAATGTGTCAGAATATGGGAGTGGGCCCCTGTTCCGAGATCACAGAAGTCACCATCTGACCCAATTGCTCTGAACCTGCAGTGAGGCATGGCCTAGTTGCAAACACTGGATTTCCTGAGAACACAGCAGAAACAGAGACCTAAGAAAATGGGTCTCTTCTTCTAAGACTTAAGCCCTGTAAAATCACAAGAAGGGGTGTCCTGAGCACAAAAATGCCAGACTTCACCACTAAATATAAGCCATGTGGTTAACACATGGCTGGCATTATTTCTAACATGGAAGAGCACGGCTGCTGAAATCCAGCAAAACAAGCGCCAACCTGTAAGTGCCACCGGCACAGATTGTAATTTAAGTCCTCCACTGACATTATCCTGGGCTGCACTTTGTTAAGAGATAATCCCCAACCTGCGACTTGGCAGAGAAAGAGGATACCAGGGGACGGAACTCCATCACTGTGTGCTCCTCACTGCCTGCTGACAGGCAAGTGCCAGGCAGAAAGATGTGCAAGTGAGTGCTCAGGGTGCCGAGCAAGGAAAGAGACTTCCGGGGCTACCAGGTGACTGCAACAGGAAAGTGCAGCAAGGAGACCCTGCGGGAATGCTTGGGCTGCTGGACACCAGGAGGTTTGGGGACAGAAAAGAGATCAGTAGCTTGAAAAAAGACCCGAGAATGAAAACTATCTTACACCCAGAACTTTCGAAATCACTTCAGCAGAACTCTCAGAGCATGCTCCACATTGAGAACCCTGGGTTGACATCAAGTAGCTGTGCCCCATCCCTGGGTGCTAAAGTGGTTGGGAGGAAGGGTACTGCTTCTCCACTCGCCTCCTCTCTTCCCCAGATACAGGAAGAAGAAAAAAGAAAATTTAAAAACAATAGTCTCACCCACTTTCCTCTAACCCTTGACCCTTCCCACCCTAATCAACTACGTAAACATTAAAATAAAATTTAAAGAAAGAATCATTTGACATGTTTCCATTTTTTTTCACGTTGGTTATTTATCCACCTAACAAAAATTCAAATTCAAGGTCTTTAATTGTAGGTGACATAAAATAAGAAACTTTTTACAAGCACATGCTTGTTAAGTCTGCTCTTTTTGGCGTCTGTACTGACATTGAACTTTCTGCTTAGTGCAGAGGGACTAAACCACTGGGCAGGAGACCTGGATTGACTTCCACCCACCAATACTCACTTCACAATGCCATAGCCCAAGCTCACAATGATCACCAGGAGGCGAGCCAGCGTCCTCTTCACCGCAGATATCAGCTCCGCAAAGATCAACAGACCTTGGGCTGAAGGGAGGAAAGGAAAAACTGCTCATTGTGTGCACATCCACAGCTGCCCACCAAGCCCATCAGGTGCACTGCACACAACGACCCTATGGCTGTGGGCCCAGCAGCCACACTGGACTCAGAAGTCCTCTAATCCAAATGATGTCTAAAAGCCACAGTGAAAGGTCTCACTCTGCATCAGATCAGCTCTGCTGGGTGCAGCTAATTTTCTCTTAGTAGGAAACCTGTCTCCATGAGTTTTCCTATGTTCTTCTTTGTTTGATCATGGCAAATTCCAACCCTCTGTCCTTCATCCCTTTCTCCCTCCCACTTTTTTTTCCCCCTCTCTCTCTTTCTTAAGGATTTATTTGAAAGAGTGACAGAAAGAGACGGAGACATAATTTTTTTTTTCTCTCATCTGTTGGTTCACTCACAAATGGCCACAATTACCAAGGCTAGGCCAGCCTGAAGCCAGGAGCCTCTTCTGGGTCTCCCACGTGCAGGGGCCCAAGCACTTACATCATCTCCACTACTTTCCCAGATGCACCAGCAAGAAGCTGGATCAGAAGTGGAGGAGGCCGAGATTCTTACTCTGCATCCATATGAGATGTTCCTCAATTTACTTTTCTTTCTGGAAATTTTTTCCCACACATTTATTTATTTGAAAGGAAGAGTCACAGAGAGGGTCCCCACACACAGCTCTGAGCTCTCTCCCGGCCGTAGGGCTGGGGTAAGGGGCACTTGCATTTTACTTCTCTGTCCTTTTGCGATCTACCTCCCAGCGTCTGGACACGGTCAGAAGATCAATACGGCCCCTGCTCACACTGCCTCCTGTGGAAGTGGTGCTGATGGGGCCTCCATGAGCCACAGCTCTGCTCACAAACGCTAGGAAATTTCTGGATCATGCTAGAATTAGGGACACAGTTAAACTTACTTGATAGGCCGGTGCTGTTGATGTTTTGGTATTCAGTATAAAAAACTGCCTTTTCAAGCATTCCTAGGAAAATAACGGCTGCAATCCAGAACTGGATCCTTAATATGTCTTTCCAATAACACGCAGACCACATCAGCCAGAGAACACCGTACAATATGTAAACAATGCACATCACCATGTAGAACTGTGGGAAGAGAGGCAGCGCTATCAGGCAGGCCTTTGCATCATCTGACATGGAATTTCTACAACAAAGTATAATAAACACTTCATTTCTCACCCTGGAACCAAACATGGAGAATATGTCAGAGCATTAGATAATGGCAGATAATCACCCCCAAGTTTCTACGTTTTATGTTTTCCAAAAATGTTACAAAACACATCTTAAGGGGGAAAAAAATGAAAACCACTCACAATCATGAGAGGCCAATCTGATGCAGAGATATACCCGTGGGGCCCCACCATGGAGAGAGACACTGTGGACAGCAGGAGGAGAAAAGAGAAAAATGAAAGTTAATCCTCAGGTTTCTTCAATCTTTACAAACAAGCTCATTTTCCAGAGAACTCCAAGAATACAAGCCATACTAGCAAACACCCAAGTTTTACTTAACATACCCAAGCTGCTAATTAGTAGCCGTCTGTTTATGCAATCGGATTGAGATCTCTTTTCCTGTAGCTAACCATCTGCACTGATCTGATCTTTCACAGGAAGCACAGTGTCGCTGGGCTACCAAGCACAACTGTAGCGTGCCTTCCTGCAGATTCACAGATTTCCTTTAACCTAAGCTGGGCCTCTAGACTGGGCTTTATCTGAAAAATCATAGTAATAAACAGTGTCAAGGACAACGAAAGACACCCGAGGCAACTCTGATTACTAACTTGCCTGGTGACGTCAGCGGAACAAAGCAAGACCAGGAAAGAGGGCACAAAGGGCCACTGTGACATGGTCTGAATGCCCCCCAAAAGCTGTGTGCTCAATCTGAACCCCACTGCGGTGATGTTAAGAGGCGGGGCTTTGGGGTAATTCCCTGGCAAACGGAGCTAGAAGGCACAGCTTAAACACCTTTTGTGCTCTTTTACCACACAAGAACACAGTACAGGGCACCTTGGAAGCACACACTGGACTGTCACCAGACAACCACACTTGCTAGCCCTTGATCTTGAACTTTCTAGCCTCCAAAACGGCAAGGAAATATCTGTGTAGTCTGGGAGATAAATGAATAGCATGATATTTTCTATCCAGTTCTATCTCCCAGCCCCTTTCAATGTCCCAAAGTTTAATTAACAGAACAGGGAAGCTGCCCTGAACTGAACTCAACACTTTGGTGTTTATTCTGTACAGGCTCGTGGGCGTGAGGGATTGTGTCACAGCCACAGGGAAGCAGCGGGATAGCCAGGAGGCAGAATGGCATCAGGGTCCTTGCTCCCTCCACCGGGCAGTCTGGCCCATGACCGCCGACTCCGGGAGGACACCTTCACCCCTCCCTCAGCAACCTTCTCCACGCTCATGTATGTCTCTCCTCATTGGTTCTTGCCCTCTGCCACCCTCGTCCCCAACATAGAGAAGCCAGGCTTGGCTTTACTTTCCGGTCCCAGTGGGGGAACATGAGCAGCATGCACATGCCCTGGCCCTTCACTGGTCCAACAGACCCGGTGTCTAGAAAACACTAGAGGAACCAACCCTGGGACCTGTGAAAGCACTCCTGCCCTTGCGAGCTGCTGCCTTGAGGCTGCTCCTGTGAGCACCAGAGAACCAGAGCTTACAGAGGCACACAGGGTCCACCGTGGGCAGGAGGTGTGGGACAGATTATGCAAGCCACGGCTGGCAGGATGTTAACCGTCACCGCTATGCTCCAGATCCTTTAAAATAGACTATTCTAAATAACAAAAATTCTGAACCCCCAGTTATGGTTATGAGAAAGAAATGAAGAACATAATCCACTTTAAATATGATAAAGATATTGCCTACTCATTTTAAGCCTGAAAATATGCATTTTTATATTCTACTACAAACTTTAAAATTTGTCCTTCAAGAGAGGGGTGCATAAAGAAGCTGTTCTATTTCATGGAACACTACACAACCATAAGAAGAGAATGAAATCCTACCATTTGCAACAAAATGGTCCCAGCCAGAGACCATTACACTCAAGGAAATGAGCCAATCCCTAAAAGGACAAATACATTTTCTCTAAGGCAAACTTCATGCAAAATCCAAAACAAATAGATGTGTAGGTGAACAAGTACACACATATATTCTCATAGACAAACTGTGCAATAGAGACTAGCACACCAGGAAGTGGAGATATGTCACAGTACGCATCTCTGCTTCCGAACGAAAGGTGGACTCCAGCGAAGCAGGTAAACACACTTCGACAGTACGATACTAGATTTTCTATCACTGTCTAAACTGACAATCCGATGATGTATTTAAATAGCAGAATGTTAAAGTTGTAACTGTTACAGCACTGCATACTACTGTAGTAATACGAGGGAAATGGCCGGAAGGGAAAGTGGGGAAGAAAGGGGAGGACAAAAGGGAGAAGAACAATGGAAGAAAGGAGAGCACAAGACAAAAAAAGAAAAAAAAGCATCATGGAAAACAATAAAAATAATTTAAAAATTTTATCTTAAATACACATTATTATTTGTCAATAAAATAGTTCATCTTTACTTTTTGCTCAACAGAGTTTTTAATCCATTAGGAACTCAGTATTAGCATTAATAAAAGCATGGCATTTTAAGCCTTTAAATAAGGACATGCATTTTGAAGGATGAGTTTTTAACAGAGAAGCAGATTTGGGTCAATGACAAAAACACAGAGTTCAGAAAATGCAGAGTGAACACGCATGCAGCTTAACGATACCATTCAAATTCCAGCTCGCATCTACTTTTTCTGTTTTAATAGACACAATAAAGATATGAAATCCATCTCTCTGTGTTCTGGCCACAACATCCTGAAAAAGAGGGAAAAAAATCCTTTATTATTCTTAACAAATGGCTATATAAGCAACAGTAAACAACCGTGCACCACATTTAAATGCTGGAAACTGAACTGGGTTGCTTTCCAAAAACACGAACCACACAGAGCAAAGCAAGGGGCAGCGGGGAAGCACGGGCGGCGTCCCCACCACTCGCCCCGACTCCAAGGGCGGCCGGCCGGAGCTCTCCTCACTCCGTGATGTCTCTGATCTTTCCTAGTTCTATCAACTTGTCCCAATGTTACCACTGCTTTATTTGATATTACAATTCAAATAACTTAACATTTTTATTTATTTCCATTTTATTTGGAAAGCAAAGGAAGGGAGAGATGAAGGGACAGATTATCCATCTGCTAATTCATTTCTTCAATGTCCACAACAGACCCAGGGCTGGGTCAGGCCAAAGACAGGAGTCTAGAACTCCATCCAGGTCTCCCACATGGGCAGCGGGGCCCAGCTACCTGAGCTGTCACCTACTTCCTCCAAGGACGCATACCAGGAGCAGAGGACCTGGGTCTCGGACCAGGCACTCTGATGTGAGACTCAGGTACCCCAAGCAGTGACACAGCCACTAGGTCATGCACCCACCCCCAAATATTTTTATTTAAAATGCTTAATTAATAAGTAATACATTTTTATGGGGTACAGTGTAATTCTTCAAAACATATACACAGCATAAACCAATTAGGCTTCTCATATCAAATATTTTTCTTATGTTTCATCTTAATGTTATAAGGCATTCAATTTAATTAAATGTGCATTTAAAATAACTGGGATGGGGAAGGAAGCAATTAGATAACCCATCAGAAATCAGTCAGATTCAGTACAGTCTGGATCCCCCTTCCTGTGGACAGCAGGATCTGCAGACGCTCAAGTTCCTTAGGCAGATTGGCGGACAACTTGCCAAACTTCTGCACATCTTCATATATACGTCCAATCACCTCTAGATCATTAGTAGCTAACACCATGAATATGCGACATGGTGATTACACTGCATTGTACCTTTTCTAGAATGCTTTCAATCTCAGTTGGGTTGAATTCCCAGGAGGAGTGCTGACACAGATCATTTACACATAGGCTAAAAGATTCCTTAAGACACTATGCTACCTACAGCCTCACCAAGGACTACCACTGCCTGACAGAACCCCAATCACTCCTCCAATCCCCCACATAACTGGACCAGACGCTTTGCAGCCCACCTTCCTCAGTACTTCCTTTTCCTTCCCTCCATTCCTTTGGGCTGTGGGAAGGCACGTGTGCAGTCTGGACTGGCCACTGCAAAGGGAATGAGAAATGGCCGGGGAGGGAGAGACACTCAGAGTTACAGTATAAAGCCAGCGTCAAGCTCTCCTAAGACCGCTCCCGGGTTCCATACATGACTCGTCATCACGCCTAGGAAGCCCCCCAAATACCAAAACTCCCTCCCTGGGAGCTACATCTGTGGCTTTCACACATTTCTTTATATTCTGAGAGCCAACAGTTGACTACTCTGCTGTCTTACATATCTAAAAGTGAAATTAAAAAAAAAAAAAGCTGCATAGAAGTTAAACTATGATTTTGAAAAGATGAAGTCAGAAACAGTGTTCACAAATTCATACAGATATATACAAGAACACATCTTTAAATATTTCTTGGGCCAGTGTTGTGCAGCAGCAGCCCATAATGAGTGCTGTCAGATCCAGCTCCTTGCTAACACACCTAGAAGGCAGCAGAAGACGGTCCAAGATTATACCCCGACACCCACAAGCAGCTCTGGGTTCTTTGGTCTGACAAAATCTGGCTGTTGCACCCAGCTGAGGAGTGACTCAGAAGACAGAAGACGCTTCTCTCCTCCTCTCTCAATAATGTTTTCAAATTGAAAAAGTTATCTTTTTTTTTAAGATTTTTAAAAATTTTTATCAGAAAGGCAGATACACAGAGAGGAGGAGAGACTGAGAGGAAGATCTTCCATTGGCTGACTCACTCCTCAAGTGGCCGCAACAGCCAGTGCTGCACAGATCCAAAGCCAGGAGTCAGGAACTTCTTCTGGGTCTCCCACGCAGGTGCAGGGTCCCAAGACTTTGGGCCGTCCTCGACTGCTTTCCCAGGCCACAAGCAGGGAGATGGATGGGAAGTGGAATAGCTGGGATACAAACTGGTGCCCATACAGGATTTTGGTGTGCAAGGCGAGGACTTTAGCCACTAGGCCACTGTGCCAGGCCCCCAAATAAGCAATCTTTCTAAAAAAAAAAAAAAAAAGTTTTTCTCCTTTCTCAATTCTAATAACCCTAATTTAAATCACACTCCAAGTAGAAAGGTACTTTCAGAAAAACAGCACCAAAATATTTTGGAGAAAAATATTTTCTTAATCTACAAGTAGCCACTTCAATAATATGTATTTTTCATGAACTTTATGAAGATCCCACTTTATCTATCCTTCAGATTCTTCTTCTTTTAAAAATGAACAATTATTTCTTTATTTCAGAGATAGAGTGACAGAGAGGAAGAGATAAGAGAGAGATGAGTGCTGGTTCATTTTTGAAATGCTCACAACAGACAGAGCAAACTCAGGGTCCCAGAAAAATATTACAGATGCCAGCGACCTGAATCCTGGGGTCTTCATGCCCTTGTTTCCAAGGCGCACTACCAGGCCACTAGACTGGAAGCAGAGCAGCTGGGCCTGAGCCAGCACTCCGTGAGGGCTGCAGCAGGTTCACTCAATGTACCACAATGTTGACAAGATTTTTTTTCAGTCTTATCACATAACTTGTGTATATTTAATTCTAAACATAAATAAAGTAGCTTACCATTGATCCTTCCTGGCTTGAAATATTTCTGACATTTGTTGCTAGCTCTTTATTCTGGAAAAAAAAAAAGAAAAGAATTGCATTTTATATTTCTGTATTTCTATGAGAAAAAAAAGTAGTCGTAATAAGGAAAAAAAAAAAAAGAGGGAGAAGTAAACGTTTGAAAAGCTGGGCATCTGCTAACCAATCTTAGCATATGCTAACTATGAGTACAAAAGTCCTTAAGAGTGTGGTCGCTGCTGGATGGTGTTCCCCATTCCTGGGGGAATGATCACAACTAAAGGGCTTAGAGGTGCCAAGCTGAATGAGGGCAACGTTTGCAGGTCATTTTTACTACATTTACTACACTTTTTAAAATGAAAACTTATTTGTTTTCACCGGAAAGGAGATTTAAAGAGAGAAGGAAAGACAGAAAGATCTTCCACCTGCTGGTTCACTCCCCAGACAGCTGCAATGGCCAGAGCTGAACCAGTCCAAAGCTGGGAGCTAGGCACCTCTTCCTGACCTCCCACATGGGTACAAGGTCCTAAGGCTCTGGTCCATCCTTTATTGTTTTCCCAGGCCATAAATAGAGAGTTAAATCAGAAGTGTTACAGCCAGGCCATAAAACACCACTTACTTATATGGTTTGTTGGTGTTGGCAAATGGAGGATTAGCCAGTTGAACCATCGTGCTAGTCCCACACTTTAACTCATGCTTAAAAAATTTTCCTAAAGATTTACTTTCATTTTGGAATTTAAAGAACAAAAACGTAGGCTAAAATGATCCTGAATCTCACTGCCCAGTAAGAATGCTGTCAGCATTTTAAGAATTTTTAAAAATTTTAAGATTTACTTATTTTTATTGGAAAGGCAGATTCACAGAGAAGACAAACAGAAAGATCTTCCATCTACAGCTTCACTTCCTAAGTGGCAGCAATGGCCACCGCTGAACCGATCCAAAGCCAGGAGCCTCTTCTAGGTCTCCAATGCGGGTGCAGGGACCCAAGGCTTTGAGCCACCCTCTGCTGCTTTTGTAGCCCACAAGCAGGGAGCTGGAAAGGAAGTGGAGCAGCCAGGGTACAAACAGATGCCCGAATGGGATCCTGGCGCGTACAAGGCGGGGATTTAGCCACCAGGCTATCATACCGGGCCCAGCATTTTAAGAATCTACCTCCCATGCTTGGAGGGAGAAATGGAAGTATTCCAAAGTGTCAATTCTGGGCCCAGTATGATCGCAGAGTGGCTAAATCCTTGCCTTGCATACACCAGGATCCCATATGGGTACCAGGTCGTGTTCCAGCTGCTCCACTTCCCACTTCCTGGGAAAGCAGTCAAGGACGACCCAAAGTTTTGTGACCCTGCACCCACGTGGCAGACCCAAAGAAGTTATTAGCTCCTGGCTTTGGATAAGCTCAACTCCAACCGTGGCTGCCACTTGGGTAGTATATCAGCAGATGGAAGATCTTTTCCCTGTAGTTCCTCTACAAATGTGTCTTTCCAATAAAAATAAACATATCTTTAAAAGAAAAAAAATGTTAATGTTGGCAGCTCAAGTTCATGGCAAGAATTGCATCCTGGATTTCACAACACAGAGTCATGGGTGACCTTGACGAGAACGGTTGTGATGAGATCACGGGGGCCAAGGCATGAGAGCAGTAGAGACAGGACGAGAGCCACTGGATCCGATTCTCACAAGGATGCTGCCACCAGGCACTTCCACAATGCAGCATCACACACACAGAGCCAAAGCTGCGTGACCAGACAGAACACTTCTCCCAGCGAGCACTCTGACGGAGTGGGCAGCTCACGCGTGTGTTCACTGTGAATACAAGGAACTCTGTGTTCACACGGAAAGAGGGCTACTCACATTCAGTGAGGGGAACACTTGCAAATCACTACTGCAATCCAAGTTTTCATATTTTGCAGTCCAACAGTCAACGTTCTTGAAATAACTACAAAAGTCTTCATGTTCCCGGGCCAGCTCCTACCCAAGATAAAACTCTATGTTATAATTTATTTCCACGTTCTTTGTCCTAGAAGACAAACGGAAGTTAATACTTAAAAAAAAAATTCAAAACATTACTCAGTTTAGAATGAACCTATACATAACCAAATAGCAAGGATTTCTGAACGTTAAGTATAACTAAGATAATCTTATCATTTTAATCACCCCAATGTGTTTAGATACTGTAACGTGTAACTAAATATAATCTTATTTCACAAAAGGACGTAAGATACCACCACAAGGAAACAGTTCCCAGAGAAATAAAGCATACATTGTCTTGGAGGCACTTATGTTTCATCTCACTTTACCAAGAAAGTAAGCAAAGAAAGACAGCGAGTCCAGCAGAGGGCGGGGGGAGCTCACTGACACAGCCCCAGTCTGAGAAGCCTTTCAGCCCAGCAGGGATGAAGAAACCGGGCAGCTCCTGGTCACCAAGAAAAGTTATGTGCGCCCACACAAAGGACAATGTGAACAAAGAAAGAAGAGCAGGAACAGGTGACAACTTTTAAAAATAACAGCGAAAACTGATCATTCACTGAGAGGAGGGAAGGCGAGAGCTCATCTACAGAACAGAAAGCTAATAAACGTGGAAGAAAATACGGAACTTTACAGGTCACTGACTGATTCAGAGCCTCCCGCTGAGGACAGTGTGTGGGAGGCGTGGACACCTCCGTCCACGGGGTGGAGGGGTGCTCTCAGCACGGGGTGCTTCAGAGCTGAGTCGGGCCAGCTGCTCTGTTTCCCGGCTCACCAGCCGATCCGTCCCTCGCACATACCCCGCTCTCCTTGGCCCTCATCAATGTTACTCCCACGGGGTCACCCAATCCTGAGCTGTAAGCCTCCAAAACTATGAGCCAGAATAAAACGTCTTCCTTCAAAAGTACCCTAGTGGCTAAATCCTCCCCTTGAATGCACCGAGATCCCATATGGGTGCCAGTTGTGTCCTGGAACTGGGTCGTCAAATTCACATGCTGCTGAGTGCCGCGGCGCCTGCACCCTCTTCCGAACAGCCCTGCCTTTCCTCTCTGCTTCTCCCCACACGTCTCCTCTCTTCCCCAACTCCACAAGATCTGACTGTTCTCTCGTAGGTCCCTAAGAACTAATTTTTTTAAATTTTTTTTTTAATCTAGTGAAACTTTTTTTTAATCTAGTGAAACTTACATTTCTTCCTCAAATGAAGTTTTTTATTTGTATGTGACCTCTAGTTTCCTTAAAGATGGCTCCTACATGTCTCATTTAAATACTTACTTCACATTTTTCATAAGCTACCCTCTGGGAAACTAAGAGCTCATGGAATTCCAGAATATACTTGGATGCACTGTCTTAAATACCAGTATTGCTCTGCGGCATTTCTAAAACTATAATCTCTATTTATAGCCTCCTCATCCGATGACCTAATATAAATCTTTTTCTTCATAACTTCACATTCAGGAAAGATGTTTTACTTACTTCCAGCTTGGACTGTTCATTGTGACACGTATGATACTTCAAATACCACTCTATGGTGAACTTCACAGGCCGGGGACAGCTGAACGACTTCACTGTTGAGAAAGAAAGTCTCATTTTTATATTATATTATACTGTATTACCAACTTAAAGTCTCAGAATGGTGTCTCTCTGCTCTCAAATGAAAGGAAAATCCATTTTTGCCATTTCAGATCCTTTGTATTTTCATATACGCGGTGTGCCAATTTCTGTGCAAATGCCTGCTTAGCTTCTGATTAAGATAAAGCTACATTCACCAGTCCAGGGAGAAGTGAGGGTGACACTAGTGACAGAGTTCTTACAGACGCCCTTCATCATGGTGAGGATGTTTCCTTTTACTTCTAGCTCGCAGGGAAGGGTGTGTGTGGGTGTAGGGGGTGTGTGTGTTTCAAATCTCAGATGGATGTCTAAGTTTTTCAAACACTTTCTGTATATATATTCAGATAGATCCATGTGGATTTCCTCTACTCTGCCAAGACACTGTATTTCATTCAGAGATTTCCAACACTGGCTTGACATGACTGAATCTTTAACAGGGAAGTGGAAGAGGAGCCATCTAAAGGAAAGGCAGATGTCACTATAAGGACACAGGCCCAAGGGACACCCCCAGGACTGTGAGAACACAGGCGCTCAGCCTGCTCCCTGAGGTCAGAGCATTAACTCCCTTCAGAGCACAGTAACGGGAAGCACATGTGTGATGAGCAGCTAACTGCCGCCTGCCCACTCACCGCCCTGGAAGCCCCAGCTGGGAACGTGGCTGCCTGGTGGGGGTGGCAGTGGTACAAGGAGGCTCATGGATGCTGCAGCCACACCTGCCCCACTGCAGTCCTCGTCCTCGAAGCCGGCCCCCCCCACACAGCTGCTGGACATGGACAGCTTTTGACTGACTAGACCTGCTAGGTATTTGCTATTAAATGACTGTGCTGCCCCATTCTTTCTTTAAATCTATTGGCATCACCGTCCTGACTTAGCCTAGCCTCCGGCAAACAAGAAGATGTTTTACAATCAACTCAGCAACTCACAATACTTTCTTTTTCCCCACAGGACTTGTGAGCACCAGTCTGAGGTCTCTTTAAAGCTGATCTGTCTAGACTCTGAGACCCGAACCACACTCGGCAGAATCAATGCACAGACGCTCGGAAGAGAATGGAGCACAGTGTTGGCTTCCAGAAAGCCAGTTTTCATCAGCCATTCTGTCCGACACTCCTCCTGAGTCCCCAGGCCCCGAGTGTAAACTGTTAAGAATCGGACACAGCCACCAGGACCTCATGTAAACCTGCTACAGATGCTGAAAAACCTGAGCCATTACAAAGAAGTAAATTACTCAATGTACAACCAAATAGTCCCAACTAGAGACCATTATGCTCAGTGAAATAAGTCAATCCCAAAAGGACAAATATCATATGTTCTCTGATATAAGGCAACCTTACGCAAATTATGAGATCAATAACCCTTTCAACACTGTTTTTGCTGCAACCCATGAGTTTTGATATTGTTTATTTTCATTTCTTCAAATAATTTCTTTTCTCTCATTAAAATTTTCACTGTTCTTAGATCACTCAGTGGCATCATTTTTTTCCAAGCTTTTGTGCTTCCTTTTTCATTTCTTCACTGACACATTGGTTATTCAGCAGCATGTTACTTAAGACCATGGTGTTGTAACTCTTTTGTTTTATTTTTATTCCTGTTGATTTTGTTTCATGGTTTCTCATCTAAAGGAATGTATAGTAACTGCATAATAGAGACTATCATATCCAGATCTGAAGATACAATGCAGTGTGCATCTCTTTCAAATCAAAGATGGACTCCAAATAAAACTATTGGATATATCTAGACAATAGGATGCTGGACTGTCTGCCATTATCTGTACCAGCAATGTCAGGACACACTTAAATAACAGAATTATGGACTTGTGACCACTTATGAAGGACTATACTATTGTAATAGTTTGAGAGAAATAGGCTGGAGGAAGGGAATATGGGGAGGAAGTAGGGGAAATCCCAGAGCCTATGGAATTATACCACAAAATTAAAAATAAAACAGAAGAGGAAAAAATAATACAAGAAAGAAACTTGCATAAAAAATGTTGAAAAACCTGGGAAGTCCTGGTGTTCACGTATTTACAGAGGACAGACAGCATCCATCTAACAAACATTTCCACCTTCAGAAGCCCCAAAACAGCAGCTGGCATGTTTCTGTCCAGCCATTTTTACTACATAGCATGTTATCATGCACATTAAATGTACCATTTTTAAGGGGTATGATGGGTTTATCACAATCGCCATGTTTCACATACTCATAAAAGAAATTTAGTTTTTAAAATCTAGGACACCAACTCAAATCCCACAGAAACCAAACCCTTTCTGGTATAAGCCTACTTTATGACTTTTAAGGCATGATTCATATTACATTTTCTGCAACAGGATCACATAAATCCCCTCTTGAAAATAACCAAGTCTTGAGTGAAACAGAAGTATCAGAACACACTTATTCAGTCCGTTAAGTATTACACAGTAGGCTGACGCTCATGACGTCACTCACATAGCACGCTATTGATACTAGTATTGATTATACTCACCAGAAAACTTGATCTCAGTGGAGTTAAACATAGTTTTCTTAAATATCAAAGGTCCTGATTTCTAAAATGAAAAGCAAAAATAGAACTCGTTAAGAAATGTTTCCTGTATCATTTCAAAACAGAGCTCCAACCTTTGCACTTCTTCCTGATTGGAATACTTTCAAAACATGTAAATCTGGTCCGATCACTCACTTGCCTCAATCCCTCCTGTGTGTCTCCTCCCAGGCGTGCCCCTGACAGGAACAATCTCCACTGAGGTTCAGAGATGACACAAATGCACGTTACTTCTTACATCAACATGAATGTATTATTATTTTTTTTTAATTTGAAAGCACAAAGGGACAGACATCTTCCACCCACTGTCACTTGCTTTGCCTGAGCCAAGACTGATGCCGAGAGCAGAGAATTCCATCTGGGTCTGCTAGTGGAGAAGAGAACCAAACACCAGCCACATCACCCGCTGCTGTCTCTCACGATACACGTTGGCTAAACGGGGACAGGAAACGGAACAGGCAGGATTCACACCAGGCACCACAGTCACGGAGGCAACTGACCCGTACTCTGCACCTGCGCAGCCAGGGAGTATCTGACTGGAGCCAACCAGACAAGCACCTAGCAGCCCACCACCTTCCCACTTTCTTTCCCCCCTCCCCCGCTTCCTCCCATTCCCCAGAGGCTGAAAGCTGGTATCCTCCACTCCCTGCAGGAGATCCAGAGCCTCAGGCTCACAGCCAAGTGCAAGGGTGGAAGGGTTCTGGTGGGGCTGAGTGCCCTCCAGCATCCCTACAAGAACTGCACTCAGCGGAAACACACAGGCTCGCCCATGTGGCGGCTGCTTCACCAAAGGGAACCTCCAGCCAGGGTTCTCCTCCAGCATAGCAGGCCGCAATGTCCCGCTCATGTGTCCACTGTCCCCACCATCATGTGAGCCTGCTGGGAGAAACAGCTGTGTCTAGAACTCAACTCTGTCACAGCAGCAACTGGTCTAGTTCACCGCACAGACAGCCCACAGCAGGCGCTCCAACTGCTGGCTGAACTTGACCACGCAAAGAACCAGTTCTTGCTAGATCTACAGCACAAATTAGAGGAAGGCCCACTCTACCTTCATGGCCCGCAGGACAAGGCTCTGATAACATATGGAGGAGGGTGGAGAATTCAGTTTACTTTCTGCAAAGAAGACCCTCATACCACTAGCCTAAGTCACATTGGAACAAAGACAAAAGATTCTAGGGCCCTCAAGGAACACATTGCTCTTTCTCAACCAGGAAGCAAAATCATTCTTCCCTTCTGTGGCCTTTGGATTCACACCATGTGAAGACTATGTGTCCAAGAACTTTATAGCTCACTCAAGCTGATTAACAGTCTGCATATGACTCACTTACTCCCAGTATCTCCGTCTCCATTTACAATACGGTCCCTTGACTGCTCAGGCAGCAGGAAACCCTAAGAGTGGCTCAGAGGTGCAGGCTACAGCACAAAGCAGTACCCCAACCCGCAGAGCCCTGGAAGAGGTGGCAGGCAGCTCCCTGCTCTTGTTCCTCTGTGCAGCCTTGGGGGAGTCAGAAGCATCCGTGATCTCTGGTACTACCGAGCCCTCCTCCCCCTCCCCCCTTTTTTTTCCGGTTGAGGAATTTAAAATATAAATGTCACATGTAAGCCTTCGGATAGCCTTTCACTACATATGGAAAATGTTCAGCACTGAATGAGTCAATCAACGGACCCTAGAGAAGCAGGGTTAAGATAATGCCTCTTCCCGACTTCTGTCTCTTTCACAAGACTTTCCATAATCCTATTGCATTCTGCCTACATCCAGCCCTCTAACTGCTGCATGTGGGCAGTTCTCTACTGCAAGAGTTTCCACCCACTCGTGCCTGCAGACTGGGAGACACACACACACACTGTCCTCTCTCCTCTCTCTCCCTCCCAGACCTGGCACGGGAGCTAGAGAGAAACGCAGGTGTCCAGAGGCGGAAAGAGGAAAGCAGATAATTAGTGCAAAGCACGCGGAAGCTGCACAGGAGGTCACGCGTGTAGGGTCCAGCCGTGGCCGCAGCGCGGAAGGGTCAAACCCGAGAGGCCGCCAGGTGCGCCGGGGTGGGCTCCAGGAGGTCGCGGGCGGCCAGGACTGCGCCAGCAGGAGCTGAGGAGGTCGAGGGCAGCCCTGCACGCCCACCCCGGCCGCTCCTCCCGAAGCTGGGCAACCCACTGCGCACCCCCGGAGAGGCTCAAGCAGTGCGCCGCCGCGAGCGCCGGGGCCCCGCACGACCACACTTACTTCGGTGACCGTCTCTGTCCAGAGCCCGAGCTCGGGCACGGCGCCCACAGCCGCCGGGGCCCAGCACAGCAGCCCGAGGGCGACGCGCAGCACCCGGGCCCCGGCGGGCAGGACCGGGCGGCCGGGAAGGTGCCGAGCGGCCCCGCGACAGGAGGCCGCCATCTTGACGCGGAAGCCGCACCTGGCGCCCAGCCCCGCCCCCGGCAGGAAGAAGGGTCTGGGGTGAAGAGGCGGGGCTGCGGCGTAGGCAGACAGAACGGAGGGCGTTAGGAGGCGGGGCCAGGGCGTGGCGGGCGGTGTGGAGGCGGGGCTTGGGCGGGGCGAGGGACGTGGCAGCGGGTGGGGCGAGGCTGGGCGTGGTTGGGGGCGTGGCTTGGGGCAGAGGCTTGGCGAGGAGGCGGGGCCTGGGTGGGCGGGCGTGGTTTTTGGCGGGGCGGGGCCTTGGTGTGGCGTGGCGCTGCGCGTCTGTTGCGGATGGGCGTTGCCTGGACTGGGACGGGCCCGACGGTGGGCGTGGCTTGAAGAGGGGGTGGAGTCAGCACGCGTCTTGGGAGAGTGGGGCTGTCAGGGCTCTGCGTGAGGTGGTGTGCGGGATAAAGCTTCCCTTGCAGGAATCTCGGTTTCTTGCATCCTCTGCACTTGACCCTGCGCCGACTTCCTGTGCTTTGCACAAACAAAGTTATGGTTTCAGTGGAAGGAAAATGCACAGAATGTGCCTTGAGGTCGCGGCTTCTTCCATGCAATAGTGATTTTAACAACTGAAAAGTTGCCTGGTTTGTTGCCTGGCATCCTGGGACTGTGAACGCTGGGTACGCGTCTTAGTGTCAGAGCAGCAGCTCGTTTGTTCTCAGATGTCCGGTGGGAGAGTGAATCTTGGATTAATATCTATCATTGATTCATATTGTCATTGGAGATTTATAGTCAAGAAGCCCTGGCTGTCTTTCTGGTCCCTTAGTAATTTTCCAGTAACTATTGCAGATCTGCTGTGTAGGTCCGTCTGTGCCACTCCCAGCAGGCAGAAAGGATCTGATGGGAATGCCTGTGTCATGGCATCACAGAAACATCCACCAGAGATCTAGAAGATAAGAAACACAAAATGAGAGACAGTGTTTAAGGCTTGTGCAGGAGTTGAGGGTAGGTTAACAGTGGGTGTGAGAGGTGGGCTTGAAGGTGTTCTAGCTAGCAGTGAACGGCAGAGCAGGCAGGCACTCCTAACCTGGGAAGAGCGGGCCAGCACCATGGCGTAGTGGACAGAGCCTCTACTTGCACTGTTGACGTCGGATGGGGCGTGCATCTGTGTGCCCAGGCTGCACGACTTCCCATCCAGCTCCCTGCTAATGTGTCTGAGAAAGCAGCAGCAGATGGTGCCAGGGCTTGGGCCCTGCACCCACACAGGAGACCTGGAAGAAGCTCCCGGCTTCGGCCTGTCCAGGCCTGGCTCTTGCGGCTACTGGGGAATGTAATCCATACAGTGGGAAGACAGAAGCTGAATTCCAAGAGGGAAAAGATGAGTCCAGGGAAGGAATAATTGGAAGCATTAGACCAATGGATCGTAACCCTGGTTGTGTGATACTCCATGGGGAGTTTTGCAAAAATATTTTGTTATCATTCTGGAAATGTAGCAGTAGAGACTGCAGTTTTTAACGTGCTTGATTTGCCCAGAGCCATGCACTAGGATGGCATAATCAAAACCCGATGGCCAGGCCAGTGATAATCACACGAGTGGGTGCCTCACCTGGAAAGGACGGAGCACAGGAAGCAGTGGGTTAGCATGTGGAGCTGCGCACAGGAGAATCCCGGACCCCCAGGTTCTTGCGCCAGCCCAGGGTAAGAGAGAGAGAGACAGAGAGAGAAAGAAGAGAAGAGAGAAGAGAAGAGAAGAGAAGAGAAGAGAAGAGAAGAGAAGAGAAGAGAAGAGAAGAGAAGAGAAGAGAAGAGAAGAGAAGAGAAGAGAAGAGAAAGCAGCAGTCCTGGAGAAGTCCAGGCCTCATAAGTCCTTCAGTGCAACAAGTGGGAGGAAGCTGCCATCCAAATCAAAGTCTCCTGGTGAAGAAAAACTTTTGGGAGCAAACTTCAGATTCCACAGTGTCACAAAATAGGAGACGAGTCCAAGTGAGCACGGTGAAAAGCAAGAGAGCCAAGCAAGCTCGAGACCGTCTACCTCAAGCATTTCATAAAAATGATGTTTTGGGGGGCTGAGCTAGGATATGTATTCCACTGAATATTTTTTTAAAGATTTATTTTAACTGGAAAGTCAGATATACACAGAGGAGGAGAGACAGAGAAGAAGATCTTCCATCTGTTGATTCATTCCCCAAGTGGCCACAACAGCTGGAGCTGTGCTAACCTGAAGCCAGGAGCCTCTTCTGGGTCTCCCACACAGGTGCAGGGTCCCAAGACTTTGGGCCATCCTCGACTGCTTTCACAGGCCACAGGCAGGGAGCTGGATGGGAAGTGGAGCTGCTGGGATTAGAACTGACACCCATATGGGATCCTGGTGCATCCAAGGTGAGGACTTGAGCTGCTAGGCTACCTCTCTGGACCCCCCACTGAATATTTAATAAAATTTAGGATAGCAGGTTTCAAGTAAGGTAAACAGAGAAGCGGTCACACATGCAGTTACTGAGAGAGAAAAGACAGCGTGGAACAGCATCTAGACCCTCAAGGAATGAAAACGTGCTACAAAGACTGCCCACACAAAGGCTTGATACTGCAGCCTGACATTTCCAAATGATTGCCAAGAAATTCAGACAATTACAGGAGGCTTGACTGAGTCACATAAACTTAAAAAACTTGGCGGCGGCAATATGATAGAATTCAGGAAGGAATACAAAAATACTCATAGTTCAACAATAAAGACTAGAAGGTACAGAACAGCAAGTGAAAATAATACGGTCAAAGATGCAGAGGGTGGGGCCGGCACTGTGGGGGGGGTGGTGCCCGCATCCTGTTAACACCTGCCTTCCTCCCTCAAGTCTCCCGTGTTTCAGGTGCTTCAGCAGGGAGCTGGATGAGCAGTGGAACAGCCGGGTCCCAGGTCGTTGGTGGGATATGTGGTGCTGATGTTGTGGGTGGTGGCTTAGCCCCGTGTGCCGCAGTATCAGCCCCACATGTGAGACATTTTGAAGAGTCATCGCACAAATCACCTTTCTTACCTTTCCCCTCAGTCAGTATGTTCTGATTTGGGGTTGTCTTAGGAGTATGTTTATATAAGGTTGTGTTTCTGATATTTCTTATTCACATGCAGCTGTAATTATACATCATAGAAATACTTTTTCTGTTTTTATAACTTTTTTTATTGTTTACTGAAGTTTCCTACAGAACAATATAGAACCGCCACATTGTTTTGAGAACAATAGCCACTTTCCACCGGTAGGTGTCGCTAGAAGACTGACAATAATTCCTACAACCCTTCTTTCCTTAAGATCCTTTCAAATCTGCTTTTCAGCTTCTCATTTCAGTTGGTGACGTTTTATATATCTCATATATTTATTTAGTTTTGAATGAACGAAACCAGGTGGACCTTTAACCTAGCAATTAAGACATCGATTGAGATACCTACCTGCCACATGGAATACCTAGGTTTTTTGTTTAAGATTTATTATTATTATTTTAATTATTGGAAAGGCAGTTTCATAGATAGAAGGAAAGATAAAGAGAGATTTTTTTTCATCTTCTGATTCACTCCCCAAGTGGTGCAATGGCTGTAGCTGAGCTGACCTGAAGCTAGGAGCCAGAAGCTTCTTCCAGGTCTCCCATGTGAGTGTCAGGGTCCTAGGTCCCTGGGGCGTCCTCTGCTGCCTTCCATGGCCAGAGAGAGTTGGATGGGAAGTGGAGTAGCAAGAACTGGCACCCATTTGGGATGCTGGCACCACAGGGTGGAAGATGAGCCTTGTGAGCCGTGATTCCAGCTCCAGAATACCTAGGTTTGATTCCAGTTCCAGCTCCCGACTTCAACCAGGGCAGGTCCTGGAAGGCAGTAGTGATGGCTCGAGTTACTGGGCTCCCACCGCCCAAGGAGGGGAGCCCTGGCCCGAGGGCAAGGCTGCTGGCTCCGGCCTCTGCCTGAACCTGGATGTGGCGGACATTCGGGGAGTAAGGCAGCACAGGGCAGCTCCTTCCCTGCGTATGGACGGTGGCCGCAGTGTAGTGTAATCCAATCATTTCTCCATTAAGCATCTTCTTGTCTGTTTGATCAATCCTGACTGTTTCTTCATTTCTGTGTGTGTGTGTTTGCATTTTTCTGCCTTTTAAATAATTAAATCAGTGAAAATTTGAATGAATAAACTTTGGTTTTCAAGCAGTTTCAGGTTGACAACAAAGCCTGGTTGACTTCCTATCCCTCCCTCCGAGCAATACACTGCCCATGCCAGCAGTCCACATCAGCGCCTCGAATTGCAGCTGTCCGACACAAGTTCATGTGCGAAGTCTTCGTGCATGCTGAGTGCTGGGTGTTACACAATGGCGCAGCACTGGCAGTAAGCTTGCCACAGCTCTTGTATCATTAGGACAATTACTTTTGTTACTTACGTTTTCTTGAAGTATAACCATGTTTCCAAGAAACAAGAACACTGTCAATTTCCTCAGCACACCAAGCAGCATTTGGGTCTCCCACATCCCCCCAGTCCCTGGGTGAGGAGGGGCATGGATGCTCACCTTCCTGCCATTCCTGGGAGGGCTGCGCGGGATGGAGCCCTGAGCAAGATGAAGAACGTGGGGCAGAATAGCTACGGCACTGAAGTGTGGGTATGAAGATGATCTTAGGGGTCATTTTTTTTTTTTGAAAGAACTCTCACCCCACCCCTGGAGACTTCCTATATTTGCTTTCTCCCAGAAATAAGAGTTTGGGGGCAAGCAGTTTGTTTGGAAGGCGTAGTGGATGCCAGCAGAAGCCTTACCGTTCAGTTACGCTCTCTCTATAATCTGCGTGGAAGCTTTAACCCTCGTCCTCAGGGTGTGACTGTATTTGGACAGAGGGCCTTTAGAGGGGGTAATTAAGACACAACGAAGTCACCGAGGTGGGACCTGATCCAGTACGTATGGTGTCCTTCTAATCGGAGATCAGACCCCTGTGGCAGGAACCGCCATGTTCCGGTAATTCACCCAGATGACGGATACTAAGGGAACGAGGAGAGGCACCTGTTACCTGTTCTCCAGGCCCTTCAGGAAGCGTGGACTTGTTCCTTTGTTTTGTACACACAGGCAAATTCAACACATCTGTTTTACATATGTATATATACAATACGTGTGTGTATACTCCCCCTAATATATTTCCACTCATAGGGGATCACCCAGAGTTGCTCCTTTGGCCACACATTTTCATGTACAAGAAATGTGACAGTGCAGACACCTAGGGAATGGGTATTGTTTTAAAAAAATGGGTGCCCCATACATGTCCCTAGGGCAAGCCTGGAAGAGGCTACCAGGATACCCAGCGTGCTGTTGGCATTGTGCAAGCCAAGAGAATGGATGTGTGTATGGAGCCTGGTAAGCGCTCTGAGAACTCATGAAACGGGAAAGACGGCGATCAGAAAAGCAAGCAGGCCAGGGAGCAAGGTCCCTGGGCTTGGCACCAGCCTGCTCCCCTGAGGCCCAGGAACCTGCAGGAAGGCGCTGGCCTCTGGAGCCCACAGCCTCGGAACTCAGAGCATGTGGGTGGGAAAGAAAGAACAGCCCTCTGCGCTGTAGGAAACTGCTTTGAGTAAAAGCATGGAAATGTGCATTTTTGCATCAAAATGAACTTATCTTTCAATTCCATTTTCCTTGAGCTTTTTGGAGTACCGTCACTTGCAGAGAGGACCATGTGAAGACAGAAGGCCACGTACCAGTCAAGGAGAGAAGCTGTTCAGCCTTTGATGAAAAATGCGAACAGTGGCAGGCATGACCACTCAACTGGCTAATCCTCCACCTATGAGTGCTAGCACCCCATATGGGCACTACTTCATGTTCCAGTTGCTCCACTTCCCATCCACCCCTTGCTTGTGGCCTGGGAAAGCAGTTGAGGATGGCCCAGAGCATTGGGACCTTGCACCCATGTGAGAGACCCTGAAGAAGCTCCTGGCTTCAGATTGGCTCAGCTCTGGCCATTGCAGCCTTTTGGGGAGAGAACCAGTGGATGGAAGATCTTTTTCTCTATATCTCTTCTCTCCTCTATAAATCTGGCTTTCTAATAAAAGTAAATAAATCTTTAAAAAAGAGAAAGATGTGAATGAAAAAGATGATCTCTAATGACAGAATTACATGCTACTATGCTTTAATGATTTTATGACTATTTTAAAGTTTACTGGGCCAGTGTTGGGGCACAGTGAGTGAAACCTCTGCCTGTGAATCCAGCATCCCACAGGAGCACTGGTTCGCGTCCAGGATCAAACTGCTGGCTAATGCACCTGTGAGAGCAGCAGAAAATGGTCCAAGCCCTTGAGTCCACTTCCACCCACGTGGGAGACCCTGATGGGGTCCCAGGCTCCTGGCTTTGGCCTGGTGTCTCTATGGTCACTATGACCATGGGGAACAAATCAGAAGCTGGAAGACCTCTCTACATTTCTCTGTAACTCTGCCTTTCAAACACGTAAAATAAATTTTAAAAATAAAGAAATAAAGTTTACCATAACTAAGTGACGCTGAACCTCTTCTATGTGATTATTTTTACATCCATGCTTATTTTCCTGCTGACGTACGCTTTTTTTATTTTTGAATTACTGACCCTGTCTTTAGGAGAGCACTAAAATAAGCCTTTGGTATAATGTAAAGATAGATTATCTCAGAAAGAGAAAAAGAGAGACAGACTGTTAGCAGTGCTCACTTCTGCCAACAGCTTCCATTGGACCTGCGACCTCTGGAGGTGGGAGAGCGTGGATGTCAGTGAGCAGCCACCGTCGGGGGACCTTTGTCTTGGAAGCCCTGGCACAGCAATCCAGCGCTGGAGCCACTGGGACAGGGAACAGACTAGAGCCAGGGAAGGTGCCCCAGCCTACCCCTACAGGGAAGCTTGGGGATGCTGACAAGCTCACATCTGCCTTGGAGTTCTCCCCCAGGTCTGCCTGCCAGAGCAGGACTGCATGGCTGTTCCAAGCCTGGAGGGGAAGCCTTCCAGCTGGAGGGACCCACCTGTCACTGGGAAAAGGTTGGGTGACCGTGACCTGACCGTGGTTGGGCCCAGCCTAAAGCTGCCCACTGTATGCAGGTGGAGCCTGTCTGACAAGCTCACACCTGGGACTTGCTTCTCAAGGAAGTGAATCAAGACACAGACAACAGCAGGCTGGTCTTGAATTGATTGTTCTTTTTCAAAGCCTGGAGGTGGATTTGCTAATTCTCCTAGGGGTATGCTTTGAACTTCCCATAAGAAAAAAACCCGTTACAATACGTAGGTTTGAGATTTCTGCTTGACCGGTTCATAAAGACAAAACTCACCCTTCTGCCCAAAGCAGCTGCCACAAAAAGCCCAATGGGAGTGGGCAGCTGTTCTCAAGACAGAGGGCACTGGGCTATGCAGACAGCCTCCTGCTCCCGGGGTTGGAGGGAACACCTCTCCCCAGGCCCTCGGATCGCCCAAGGGTACCACACTGGCAGAACGCAAACAAGAGCCCGGCAGACTCCCTGAAGGAACTAGAGGCCCTGGGAGCTCAACAAGTGGGCCAGCTTGGAGTTGACAGCGCACGACATCAAGACGCACTCCGGAGACCTACAGAAGGGAGGGCCTCCTTGAATCCTGAGCTGACCACTTAGCCAGTGTGTGCGAAGAAAACCGCAGGAGACCGCAGGAAGAGTCAGCAGAAAGCATGAGAAGGAACAATACCCCAAAGGGCTGGGGAAAGTGCCTGTTGGCACCAGCTGACCTAGAACATTGCTACGGCAAGAACCCTGCACAGCGTGCTGGGGTAGGGCCTGTCCCCACAACAGCTCTAGAACTAACAGGGCTCGGGTGTCAGCTAGCCACTGTTTAAAGGACCCCAAAGCAATCAGTTTCCAAGTGACTCAACTACGTCCTAGAACAAAACTCAAGAGTATTTCTAGTTACACAGACACCTCTGACGCTTGGGAGAGCAGCCAGGATTCCAACTGGCACCCTGTATGGGCTTGGCCCTGTGCCACACCGCGAGCCCTTGTCTGTCTTCTAGGTTTCATTTGTCTTACAGGAGTGAGGCAGCTTCTCATTGTGGCTGTTCATTGGGATTTGTCTGGTGGCTAATCATGTTGAGCACCTTTTCAATGTGCTTCTAGGTTATTACATGATGATTTTAAGGGAATGGATTTCTGCAGACGGAACAAGAAACGTTTTTTAAGCAAGAGTCATGTGAGGTGAGATACAACCAAGGAGTCTGTTCAGTAATATGAGAGAGAGGTTCTGATCCAGGCATTTGGGTCTTGCCAAGTGGCGTGATAGAATAGTCCTCTGCTTGCAGAGTCAGCATCCCATGAAGCGCCCGTTCATGTCCTGGCTGTTTCACTTCCCATCCAGCTTTCTTGTGCTGTTTATGTCCTAGGAAGGCAGCAGAGGATGGCTCAAGTCCTTGGGACCCTGTATTCATGTGGGTGGGAGCCCCAGAGGAAGGTCCTGGCTCCTGGCTTCAGATCAGCTCAGTTCCAGCCATTGAACCAGTGGATGGAAGATCTCTCTCTGCCTCTCCTTCTCTCTGTAACTTGGCTTTTCAAATAAAAATACATGAGTTTTTTTTTTTTTTTTAAAGGACAATCTAGGCCTTACTGTCTGGAATGACAGCCCAGAGGAGGGAAACAGATGGCTTCGAATGAATCCTTCTCTTTTCGGGACCGCTCGTCAGAATGCTCTGACTTGGCGCATTTGCTCAAGTCTGGCCTTTCCCCACGCAGGCGCACATCAGCCACGCCTGCAAATGCCATTTGGGCCCTGGGGAGCCTCGGAACTAGAGATCAAAAGGTCCTGCCCCACAGTGAAAGGCCCGTCATTTCGGGGTGGGCAAACCCGAATTCCTTTATACCACAGCCTGAGCCAGCTGCCACCTTGACTCCATGAGCTCCAGTGGCTTGTCTTGACGAAACAGCTTCACTATTCCTCCTCTGTCTGTACTTCCCGTTAGCTGGCCCGAGGCTCGCTTGGCTGGCCAGCCTTCTCTTCTACCAGCTCACATCTTCGTTAAGTCCTCTAGGGAGAGTTCATGTCAGTGCTGGCATCCTGACAGCTCAAGGAGTTCCCTCTCCCTACCCAATGTCTATTTCTCTCTAGAGATGCTCTGATTTTAAACTTACAAGTTTAAACAGGATTTTCCTCAGTTCTCTGAACACTTATAATGTAACCATTTTAATAATGTGATCATTTCTAAAGTCAAAGTCAGCCACTAGTTCTCTTTGTCTCTCTCTTTTTTAGAAAAAAAATATTATTATTTTTTTTATTAGAAAGGCAAATTTACAGAGAGAAGGAGAGACAAAGATCTTCCTTTTGCTGGTTCACCCTCCCACTGGTCACAATGGCCGAAGCTGAGCTGATCCGAAGCCAGGAGCTTCTTCTGGGTCAGCAGGAGCCTAAGGCTTTGGGCAGTCTTCCAGCTCTTTCCCAGGCCACAAGGCAACTAGGTGGATTAGAAGTGGAATAGCTGGGACATGAACCCAGTGCCTATAAGAGATGCTGGTGCTTTGGGGTGGAGGATTGGCCACTTGGGTTTTTTTTATCATTAGTTCTCACTTAAGGACAGTTTCTATTGACTCATTTCCACACACACCCCCCTTTGTGTATGAAATAACATTTTTGCTTATTTGCATGTCTCCTATATACTTCATTTCTTTCATTGAGGACAGCAAGACAGAGACAGATCTCCCGTCGCTGACTTACACCCCAGACGCCACAGCTGATCCCAGAGCCAGGAGCCAGGAACCCAGGCCTCCCCGCGGGCTGCAGGGAGCCAGGCAATCAAGCCCTCGCTGCTCCCTCCCAGGCCGCGCGTGCAGGGCAAGACGCTGGGGTGGGGAACATCCGAGTCTTAAGCACGAGGTCTCACGGAGGCCCCTCCGGTGCTTGTCCACACTGAGATTGTTGCACGTGGAACGGGCCGCTTTCCCAGAGCTGCTGGTCATTACTGTCTGCTCCGAGACTTGCTTGGGTGCCCCGCTGGGGTCTGTTTCTCTTGGAGCATTGCACTGCCCACGTCTCTGCTCTGTCGTGTTTGTAGACTTGTATTCGGCACCCCTAGGGCGACTCAGATCAGAACTAAGCCAGTGACCGATCAGATGTGCCCTTTAAGCCTCTTTAGCCAGGAAGATTTCCACAACCTGCCCATGGGGCCGTCTGTGCCTTATGGAATATAGCCAAGTTCAGGAGGTTTACCAGTTGGTCCTTCGTTCATGAAGTTTGCTGTTTAAGTTTGCTGTGTGAGAAGTTTATGGAATCTGAATGTGTTAATTGTTCCCATTAAAACAGTGGCAGAGTATATGAAAAGACATAAAGTGGTTCAATTGGCTAATCCTCTACCTGTAAGTGCCAGCATCTCATATAAGCATCAGTTCATATCCTGCATATGCCACTTTTTTTTTTGTAAAAATTTTATTCACTTTTATTAGAAATGAAGATTAGATTTACAGAGGGAAGGAGAGACAGAGAGACAGATCTTCCATCTGCTGGTTCATTCCTGGAATGGCCACAATAGCTGAAGCTGAGCTGATCTGAAGCCAGGATCCAGGAGATTCTTCTGGGTCTCCCACGTGGGTACAGGGTCCCAAGGCTTTAGGCCATCCTTTATTGCTTTCCAAGGCCACAAACAGGGAGCTGGATGGGAAGTGGGGTCGCTAGGACATGAACCGTGCTCATGTGGCACTTGAAAGGTGAGGATTTAGCTACTGAGCCATCCCATCAGGATGCTCCACTTCTGCCTTTCTGATATGTATATATTTTGAATATATAAAGGACTCCTACCATTCAACAATAAAAGAATAAGTAATCCTATTTAAAAATGGGCAAAGGATTTGAATGTTTCTATAAGAACATATGTTCTTATGCTTTCAAAGAGACTAAAGAGTAAACACATATAATTCTCAAATGTCTCTTTAAAATGTCTATATACAGAATCCCATTTTAATAAAAGATGTCATAAAAACATTCTAATGTGGCAACCTGAGGTTACTGTTTCTAGGAATAATTGTCACATTTAACTACCAGCAGACATGATTTTTCAAGTGCAAAAGGATGGTTGTTTTGCTGCTGTTCTTGTCTGGAACTTTAAAAGAAAGAAGCTGAACTCCAAATATAGCAGCACCGTGCGTTGCTGAAGTGCTTACTAGAGAAAACAATGCTCCCTGTTTTCCATTTGTCAACTGAAGTGACTAAATGTCTAGAGAAGTGAAATTGCTGTTGTAGCTGGTTTGTTCAGTGGTCAGTGAATTTTTCCCATGGATTCAGCAGAAGCGCCAACCTGCTTTAGCCGTTGATCCACAAGTTACAAAGGTCTTGACATTTATGAATCAGGACTGGCCTAATCTAGAAGATACCACACTGTGGTTCCACCCATTTCCTGTGCGGGAACCTCTGTGTGGTCTGCTGGGCTTAGAGGCAATGAGAGAATCTCCACTTTCCGGGATGGCTCTCCCACCCTTCTCCTGTCCCTGCATCCTGCTGAGAAAACCTCCACTGTTCGCCATGGCCGTGGGGCGGGGGGGCCGGGAAGGAGCATCCGGGCTCTCGGTGGTAGCTAAACCCTCGGGGATGAGTTGGTGAAGAGGGAAGGTCTGTTTGCGCTGTGAGAGGTGAGGACCATTCTTCACCTTGAACTCCCTCCCTTGTTCAATTTTGTTTTTGAGGAAGTCTGTTGTTTGGAGGGAGTGGATGGCAAAACCAGGAAAAATAAAAAAATTTTTTAGAACTTTTCTTTGAGACACACATATACACATGAAGGAAGAGAGTTTCCATCTGCCACTTCATTGCCCAGCCACCTGGAGCTGAACTGTAGCCAAAGCCCGGAACACAATTCCCTCTCCTGTAGAGGCGGCAGGAGCCTGGTCACCTGAGCCATCACCCACTGCCTCCCAAGGTCAGCGTCAGCATCAGGAGCGAGGAGCTGCATCTGGGAGTGCACCTGCACCCCAGTGTGCATTGTGGCATCTCAACTGCTGATGGCCTAGCCCCCCAATATTCCTAATATTATAAAAGTTGATAGGTTTGCACTGCATGAGATCTTGCATCTGCTGGTTTACTCCCTGAATGGCTGCAAAAGCTGCGGCGGCCAAGCCAGGTTAAATCCAGGAACCTGGAATTCCATATGCTTGGGAGAGGCACAAGCACTCAGGCCATCTTTTACTGTTCTCCCAAGGTATATTAGCAGGAAGCTGGATTGGAAGTGGAGTCGCTGGGACTCCAACTGGCACCCACATGGGATGCTCATATTGTGGAAGGTGGCTTAACCCATTGCACTGAAACACTAGCTCCTGCTCCTTTGCCCACACAGGGGAGAGCGTTGTCTCTCCGGTCTACTCTTGAGGAAACTCTGGCTCAAGGACAGTCGGGTGAACTGCCGAGATTGTCCGAGGAGACCGGGTGGGATCAGCTCCAGCCCCATCCTGCAGCCCAGCACAGGTGGGCAGCACTTTTTGTTGCTTTCAAAGGAACCTCCCTGGTGCGTTTATTTCTTGTTTCTGCTTGGTGAGCAATGCGAGAAACAGCAGGGAGAGAAGAGGGGAGGAGGAGAGAGAACGGGAGAGATTGACTCTCTCAAAGTGGAGCCAGTCAGCTTTGCAGGTCAGGTCACAGGTCACGGGTATTTCTGGTATTTGTTTATTTCTTTGTCCTCCTGACCTCCCAGCAGCAGTCCCAGCACAGCTCTGGACAATGACTCCACTTGTTTTCCTGTTTTTTTTTTCAAGAAAAAAAAAAGTGTACATTTCAGTTTATGCTCAGAAGTCTGTACCCACCCAAGTCTGAATTGTCTGAATCAGTTCTTTGGGAGTTTTCAAACATCCAAACGTGGCCGAATGCGGGAGTTGCCAAGTCCTCTGCAGGATCAGCAAGTGCTGAGCAAGGTAGCCAGCAGGCCTGCCTCTGACTGGTTACACCTGCTGGAACCAGTGCTGGGCGGGGGAGAGGGGACAGCATGGGTGTGTCTGAGAAATGAATGTCTGCTATGTTTATGATGTCTGGGCTCTCACACTGCCCCATGTAACAACCGGCCCAGGCTGCAGCCCTTCTCCAGTGAATGGGGGAGCACTCCCTACACCCCAGGACAGACTGATGGGAGAGGAAGCCAAGCTGCCCATTCCTGCAACCCAGTAGTAATTTGAGATCCCTGGTTCCAGTCCCAGCTCTACTTCTGCTCCCTGTAAGTGCACACCCTGCAGGCAGTAGGGGATGGCTCAGGATTTGGGTCCTTGTCACCCATGTGGGAGGTGTGGGTGAAGCTCCAGGCTCCTGGCTTCAGCCTGCCCCAACTTCATTCTGAACTCGACAACTGAAACCTTGACTTTTGAGCACTTCATGGAGGTGGTGGCACTATTTAGTGAACTACTTGTTAAATATGCATTTTACCTATTAAAATAAGTGAATATTATAAACATTTTGTGGAAAATGAAGTTGAAAGTAAGGGCATTTAGGGGGGGCATTTAGCCTTGTAATTAAAAGGTTAGCTAAGACAGGTGTGTCCAATCTCAGAGGACTTGGGTTTGACCCCTAGCTCTGGCTCCTAACTCTAGCTTCCTGTCTGTGTCAACTGGGAGGCAGTGGTGATGGCTGAGCTAACTGGCCCTTGCCTCTCAGGCGGGAGACCTGGCCTGAGCGCATGGCTCTTGGCTCACTTCCCTAATGGCTGCAGTGGCAGGAGCTGAGCCATCTGAAGCCAGGAGCCAGGAGCCTCTTCTGGGTCTCCCACGCTGGTACAGGATCCTAAGGCTTTGGGCCATCCTCGACTGCTTTTCCAGGCCACAGGCAGGGAGCTGGATGGGAAGTGGAGCAGTCGGGACACAAACTGGTGCTCATGAGGGATCCCAGCATGTCTAAGGTGAGGATTAAGCCACTGAGCCACTGTGCCAAGCCCTAAAATATAATTTTATTATGGTGCTCAAAATTAGCATTATGCAACTTTTAAAAATTTTATTTATTATTTTTATTGGAAATTAAGATTTATAGCTTGTAGGAGAAACAGAGGAAAAGATCTTCTGTCCACTGGTTTACTCCCCAGGTGACCACAATTGCCAGAGCTAAGCTGATCCAAAGCCAGTAGCTTCTTCTGGGTCTTCCGCGCGGGTACAGGATCCCATGACCTTGGTCCATCCTTTACTGCTTTCCCAGGCCATAAGCAGAGAGCTGGAAGGAAAGTGGAGTAGCCAGGACACAAACTGGTGCCATACTGATCCCGGTATATGCAAGGCAAGGATTTAGCCACTAGGCTATCACACTGGGCTCAAATTCATAAAGTTTTTAAACAACAGTTTTCTATGTACTTTTGAAGAACCCCTCATATAAAACATAAAATATATCTAAATAATATTAAATTTATATAACAATTTCAAATAACTTTATTTTTCAATTACTAGTTGCTTCCTTAGGTTGCAGATGTAAGCATAGTTTTTTTTTGTTTTTGTTTTTTTTAACTAGCCTCAGTTACTGAGCAGGTCTATGGACCAGGGAGAGAGGGAGTCGCAGGTGCTGTGGGACAACGGGCTAGGCCTGGAACACCCACATCTCACACTAGAGCGCCTGTGTCCAAGGTAGCTAATACATAGGAATGTTCCTGCTAATACATAGGAAGATGACCCAAAGGCGTGGGCCCCTCCTATCCCCGTGAGAGACCAGGATGGAGTTCCTGACCCCAGGCTTTGGTGTGGTTCAAGTGCAGGCATTTGCAGAATGAACCAATGGATAGAAGACCCTCACCTGTCTCACCTTTAGTCACTCTGCCTTTCCAATCAATGCATAGAATTTAAATAAAAGAACAATTTTGGCCAACCTGCGGTGACTCCTGTGACGGCTCTCGCCTGTAGCAAGGTGACGCTGGGACTCCAAACAAAGCGGTCTCAGTGCCTCAGTCGCGGCTGCGCACCAGAATCACCCCGCAAAGGGGAACATGCCGGGGTCCCTCCTCGCCAGATCCATCCAGTCAAGCTCTGAGGCCGAGCCCGGGTGTAAATTACAAAACCAAGATTCCCAAAGTGGGTGGGCATCTGGCGCAGCATTAAGAGGCCACGTGGGCTCCCTCATCCCATATCGCAATGCCACTTTCTATTCAGCACGCTGCCAACGCGCACCCTGGGAGACACCCGCGTGCTAACCGGGATGGGATTCCAGAGCCCTGGCTGGGGCGAACCAACAGATCTCTGTCAGTACCTCACAAGTCATTACTATAAACAAAAGTTTAAAAAAAATTGATGAGTTACTGAAATACTTACTAGCATGAACAAGACCATTTTTTTTTTTGCACAAGTAGATCATACAATTATTTGTTGATTTAAAAAAAACACAAATTTTTAATGGATTTATTTATTTTTATTGGAAAGTGAGATATACAGAGAGGAGGAGAGACAGAGAGGAAGATCTTTGGTCCGACGAGTCATTCCCCAGCTGGCCACAATTGGCTGGATTGAGCCGATCTGAAGCTAAGGAGCCAGGAGTTTCTTCCGCGTATTCCAGGTGGGTGCAGGATCCCAAGGCTTTGGGCTGTCTTCTACTGTTTTACCAGGCCACAAGCAGGGAGGTGGATGAGAAGCGGGGGCTCTGGGATTAGAACCGGTGCCCATATGGGATCCTGGCATGTGCAAGGTGAAGATTCAGCCACTAGGCTAGTGCGCCAGGGTCTTTTATTGATTTTCAAAGTGATCACTCAGAAGTTTTCAACAGTCTAAATTGGCTTTATCAGATGTAACACTTTTTCCCCCTTTCACCGATGAAATGTTAACGCTGGGCCCTCTTGTGACAATGCAGGCACTTTCCCTACCCTCAGCACTCATCCACAGGAGCATTCACGGTAACAGGGCAGCTGGCTCACCCAGGGCCTGGACCTGGGCTGTGTGGACTGCACCCTGGATCCTGTGTAGACGCGGATCTCTGCATGAGGCTGCCACCAAGCAAGTAGTGAACAGGCCTGAAGGTGACTGTGGCCCCAGGCCTTCCCTGTGACCCAGGACAGAAGGAGTCACTCCTCAACATACTATATGGGTTGACTGCCCTGACCAGCAACGTGAGTTAGACTCTCCCTGCCTCAGTGTGCCCCTCCGCAAAGTGGGGATAACTCCAGTCCTTGCCTGGTAGGTTGCTCCAAGGATGAAATAAAAGCCACTCCTGGCACACAGTAAGTACAATATCGTTATGTTTATTAAAGAATCAGCAGACTCTGCAGCAGACCCCCAAATCATATGCTCAGAAACAGCCAAAAGCTGATGTTGTAAGCTCTGGCTCCACCTCTCTTTAGTTGGGGGCATAAGCAGGTTTCTGAGCACTGGTACCTGTGGTACAGTGAAGTATACTAAACCAGGGACTGCACGGAAAGTGCTGGAAACGACAAGGGCTCAGCGGAGCCTGGATGTGAACCCAGGTATGCTGAGCACACAAGCCCATGCTCTGCCCGGCGCCATGCCCACCTCACCAAGCCATGCCTCCCAAACGGAGCGGGGGGTCACCTGTCAGACTCTCACCTGTGGCTGACTCCACATCTTCCAGCTCAGGCTGCATTTTTCAGTTCTCCAGTATTTGTTGCACCCCCCTCCCCGCCCAGCCCAGCCCCACCTACGGGCTCCTGGGACAGTTCTTCTGTCTCTAAGAAGCAAAGCCAAGAATGGCGTGAGAGCCAGGCATGCACAAAGGTCCAGGAGCTGCAGGTGACCGCCGCGTGTCCACTCTGTGGGAATTCTGACACGTCCTTGCTCGTACATATTTTATTAGGAAGTCTTCTCAACAAGCCAATCAGCTATAAAACTTAAATGCGTCGTTCTTAGGCAACACATGACCCACGTGACAACGCCACGCTTCTCATGAAAACCAAAGTGATGTCCCAGCTGAGAATTTCACTTTACCACCATCTTTACATTTAAAAGCCATGAAAAAGAAAAGAACATAAGAAGAAGAAAAAAAAAAGCAGCTCTGTACAAATGTGAATGCTGGGGACCAGCTGAAGCTCGACTCTTCAGACCTATACAATAAACAAATTCAGTCATCTTTTATTAAAATATCCTTATCTCTTCCCATAATATACATACATACATACATATTTCTCTTTAAATAAATAGATATGATGCATCTAGAACCACAGCTGCTCGATGACCACATTCTCTGGGCGTGTTTGCATGGTGAGGCAGACAAACCCCAAAGACGGTCAGGCACACACAGCCAGGCCTTTCGAAGCAGGATGCTGAACTCAGCTCTGCAACATCTCCACTCACATCATCTCTTCCACGTCTTCTGCGGAATCATCGGCAAACAGAAGTTCCTCGGGGGAGGGGCCGCCCATGGGCAGCGTGCTACACTGGGACCAGGAGACCCCATTCCTCACGGGTCTGTTCTCAGAGGACACACTGCCCTTTCTGACGGCCATGGGGGCAGAGGGCGGCGCTGCCAGGTCCTCCCAGTCGTCGAGACCTCCGTTGAGGACGTACCTTCCCTCCTGGGGTCCATGGACTTCGGCCGTGACCACGCTCACGGTGCCGCTGGGGCTGCAGGCGGCGATGATGGAGTCAGGGTCGATGTTCATGTCCAGCGGGGCTAGCACAGGCCCCTCGGCCAGGCCCTCACAGCCCTCCAGCAGCTGCGTGTTGATGTAAAGGACATCTGCTTTGTCTGGGGCCTCAGGCAGACTTTCCAGGAGCTTCTCCAGCTGCAGCCTCAGCGTGGAAAACGAGGGCCGGTCCAGGGGATCGGTTCTCCAGCAGGAGTACATTATCTCATACCTAGAAGACAAAAATGAGTTTAACCTCCTCAGTGTACCCCCTTTGTTCTTATCTGATTCAGTTGATCATATTTGAGTCGGCATTCATTTTACCTTTTGTGGAAATGAGTGAGAGACCTTACTTGATAGCCTAATAGTCACTCACTCTTGGTATACGGTCCATGGATATTTGACAAGAAAACAGTTCTGCTTCTGTGAATAGTGGACGTGTAGGACAAATATATTAATCTTTGGAAATAAGATTCATCCAAGATTAATTTCTTTTTTATAGGGGTTGGCTACACTACAGCCCATGAGTCAAACTTGGCCTGCCACCTGGTCTGTACATAGTTTTATTGGAACACAAGTTCAACACTTATTTCTCTGTTGTCAAGTAAGACTTGGCACTTTGCAGAAAGGGGTTGCTGAACCCTGTTCTAAACCACTGGCCGGGAGTCCCACGAGGACGGGGAGCTTGGCTGAGTGGACCTGGAGTTAGGGGCAAGCAGGCCGAGAGCTAGGGTACCAACCATCATCACCATTGTCACCTGGCCTCAGGAAAGTTACAGGACATGCATGGCCACGTGGCCAGCCTGGGCAGGAGGGAGTCACACACAGGGTGGGCAGCTCCTCCTGGCCTCTCCGTACGCTCTTTCAGGCTGTTTCTTCATCCTGTATTTAACTACAGTGAGGAATGGCCACAGAGGCAGAGGTTTGACAGGTCAGACACCTGGGAGTGTCTGGGCTCACTACCTGACTAGACTCCTGCTAATGTGTACCGTGGAAGGCATCAAGGGCTTGGGCCTCTGCCACCCACCTGGGAGACCTAGCCTGAGTTCTGGGTCCATGGCTTGTGCTTGGGCCAGCCCCAGCCATCGTGGACATCCGAAAGGGAAGCAGCTGATGGGGTCTGTCTATCTCTGCCTCTCAAATGAACAAAAGAAACAGAGGGACAAGGAGAGGAGCAGAAGACTCCAGAGTTCAAGTGCTCCCTGTTAATGGACCCGAAATGGCATCAGCAGATTGCCCAAGTATTTGGGCCCCTGCTACCTTCTCTCTGGGTGTCACTGCCTTTCAAATAAATCAATACTTTAAAAAAAATTTTTATTGTTAGGAGCACTCCGAAATGGAAACGATGCTTAGCAATCACTAGGCTGAGATGAAGAGTGAGTTACACCACAATTTTACTTTGATCCTTTCCTGATTTGAGAAACTGATATTTGTATCATTGGGTAAGAACACAACACCCACATCTGTTATTACTATTATTTTTAAAGATTGTTTATTTGATGGGCCCAGCTTGGTGGCCTAGTGGCTAAAGTCCTTGACGTGAAAACACCGGGATCCCATATGAGTGTTGGTTCTAATCCCAATTGCCCTGCTTCCCATCCAGCTCCCTGCTTGTGGCCTGGGACGCAGCCGAGGACGGCCCAAAGCCTTGGAACCCTGCACCCATGTGGGAGACCTGGAAGAAACTCTTGGCCCCTGACTTTGGATCAGCTCAGCTCTGGCCATTGCTGCCGCTTGGGGAGTGAATCAATGGAGGAAAGATCTTCCTCTCTGTCTCTCCTCCTCTCTGTATATCTGACTTTGCAATAAAAATATAAATAAATCTTTTTTTAAAAAGATGATTTATTTGAAAGATAGAGACATACACAGAGAGAGGGAGATAAAGACTCTTCCTTCAGCTGATTTGCTCCCTAACTGCCTACAACAGCAGGGCCTAAGCCAGCCCAAAGCCAGGAGCCCAGAGCTCCATCTGGGTCTCCCACATGGATGGCAGGGGCCCACATACTTGGGCCATCTTCTGCTGCTTTCCAAGGCTATACAGCAGGGAGCTGAATCAGAAGCAGAGAAACAGGCTCCCACAGGCACTGAGATGCCAGTGTCACAAATGGTGAACCCAATAACTCACATTTAAATTGGCTGACTCATGCAGAACCATTCAATTCCCACATTTGTATTTAATTACATCCTATAGATCTTTTGGCTAATTCTACTAGAACATGGCATTTCACATACGACAAACATGTCTTAAGGTATAATAGCTTTCTTTCACATGTCTGTTTTTAAGCCTTGGTCAACACATGCCTAGGCCTCAAGAGGCAGAGATTCCCCCAGCACCGTGCCAGGAAGGGGCCACTCCTGCACGCGAATGCTGTTAGTGGGCTGCGGAGAGCACATCTCCTTGTCTCATTGTCTTGGTTCTTATCTCGGGTTTAGGAGTTTCTTTGCGTTTGCCTGTCTGGCCTCCACTGGATGATCAACAACACAGTCAACAACTTCTGTGGCTATCTGAGCCGTGGTGGTGTGAGGCAAGGTGCATGGACCCTGGCTTGGAAATACAGAGGCTTTGTTGTGGGACACTGACTGTACCCCAGCATCCGGAGGTGAAGGGAGACTCAGGAAGAGTCTGCTTCATCCATACGGGCACGGGGCTGGCAGAACACAGGGCCTGCAGATTCGGCTGCTTCCATCCTGCAGCCACATGGCAAGTGTTGGTTCTGCTATTCTGTCACCTGAACAATCTCCAAACACACTGGCTCAGAGCTCCCTCCTTTTGCCTCCATATCACATGTCCAAAAATCCCACTGGGACACAGCGTGGAGCTTGCTAAGACCCAAGCAAAGAGAGAAACTGCAAGGCAACTGTTTCCAACCTGCATTGTTTGGCTGACATGCTTTTCTATTTTCAGAAGCAAACATTTCATTAGCATGGTCCATTTAAGAACTACCATGCAACCCTAGAACTAATTGAATTAGGATTTTGTGATGCTTTCCAAGGGTTTACAGTGTTTCTGTCCTCAGTGGTAGATCTCTACAACCACAGTAAACACCACCACTACACTAGCAGGCAAGGCAAGGGCACTGGTTCAAACAGCTCCCTTGGGGGCAGGCATTTGGTACGGTAGTTAACACGCTGTGTGACGTGAGATGCCTGCATTCCTCTATAAATGCCTGGGTTCCAGCTCTGGCTCCCATCCTGATTTGAGCTTCCTGCTCATGCACACCCTGGGTGGTAGCATGTGGTGCTCAAGTACTGGCTCCTGCCCTAGGCCTGGCCCGACCTCATCTGCTGTGGGCATTTGGAGGAGTGGATCAGAGGTTGGGATGACTCTCCGTGTCTGTCTTTTTTGTTTGCTTCAGAAAGGACTTGGGAGGCCTAGATGCAGACTGACCTGGATCCACTCCCGATGTGAGGATTTGAGTGTGGGGTGGAGGTACGGGCCTGTCCTCCTTACCCCAGCACCTTGCAGGGCACTCAGTGTGCCATATTCCATGACAGCCAGTACAGGCCCATGGCTGTGAAGGCTCTAGTTAAACGTGAGAATCCTCCTCTGCAGACTCATGGCACTTACTACCCAGGGCACGTGCTTTTTAAAGGCAGAGCATGGCGTTTAATGTTTGACCTTCCTGATGCGAGCACCCACTCCACAAGCCTCATACTTCCTAAATGAACCTGTACAGCAAGCATCTCTCTGAAGAACCTGTACCATCCCCTGCTGCCTCCCGGGTGTGCATCAGCAGGGAGCGCATCAGGATTTGTGACTCGATCCCAGGCACTCCCCATGAAGGATACGGGCATTTCAATTGGCATATTTTTTTTAAAAAAGTTTTTTCTTTTTAATACCTCATTGGCAGAAAAGAGACTACCAGATGTCCTGTCTTCTAGTGTAGTCTCCAAATGCCCTGATAGTTAAGGCTGGACCAAACCAAAGGCAGGAGTCAGGTCCCCCATGGGGGAGGTAGGGGACAAAGCATAGAAACTATCATCTGGAAGGCCATGCCAGACCAGACTGCAACACCCAACCACCACACGTGACACCTGGGAACGGGGGGATAAAGCCAGGATAGGGGCTGCATGGGGTTCCCCTGCTGGACAACCACTCCCACTGGAGAGCATGAGCTGGGATGGGGCAGACCAGACTGGGCAGGGCTACAACACCTGTTAGCCTCATGTGAGCTGAATCAGGGAAAAGCCAGGCTAGGCTGACTATTTCTACTGGTGCAAGCATAAGTTACAGTGGGTGAGGGTTTGTTGGGCTTTGCTGCAGCATCAGCTGGCAGAGGCTGCAACTAGGAACTAATTCTGTCAAGTTAAACTGCAGAAACACCCGGACCATTGATGATTCGTGAGTGGGAGTAGGCCCATTAGGAAAACAGTGGGCACTTCCCTCTTGGGTTGCCACTCTGACTGGTGAGCATGAGAACTAGGACTGAGGCAGGTATGGCTAGACGGAGAGTGGCACCCACTGGCACATGTGTGAGCTTGATAGTGGGGACGGTTGGGTTGAATGCCCACTGACATGATTTAGAGCTGAATGGGATGTGGGACAGTCTGGACCAGTCTGCTGTACATACTGGCAAGCATAGTAACCAGGGCAGGGGACAGGGCTAATGGGGTTTATTGTGGGTTGCTCCAACTAGGCTGTAGCTCCCACTGGTTTGTGTGAGGGCCAAGTGTGTGGTGGTCAGGATCAGGCTGGACTGAAACACTCATTGGTTCATGTAGGAGACAGGGCGGGAAACAGAAATGACCCAGCAATTGCAACCACCAGCATTTGCATAAGCTGATTGGGGCAACGAACTGTGCTGGACCTTGTACTGGCATGCACACACAAGAATCAGGTCTGGGATCACCTCAGACTAAGTTTCTTTGTGGATCCCTCCAACTGAGCTGCTGGACTCAGAACTCTAACCCAGGAAGAGAGATGCAGGTTCCATGGTTTGACCATGGAGTACAAATGTCAAAGTTGAACCTCCTCAGTGGCTCAGTCAGAGCAGTGGACAGCATAACCAGGTGCACATGGAGGATATGGCAGTACACTGGAGTCTTCAGGGGACACCTGGCACCACAACAGAGGACAGAACAAGTTCATCAACTACCTCAGCCAAGTCTTGGCAATGAAAATCTGAGCAAACAGAGATTCTAAGGTGGAGTATGCTAGTCAGTGAATTGTGAAAAGATTTCATCGTGCTTGGAATGGCGAGATTGGCAGCAATGCACAACTGTTGAACTTTTGAAATCACTTGAGTAGTGCCCTTGGAGCATGCACCACATGGGGGATCTGGGACGGGTGGGAGGCTGGGTGGGGCTTCTCCCTTTATCTCTTCCCTTCCTCCAGATACAGGAAGGAAAAAACAGAATGTGGAAATAATAATGTTACCCACTTTTCTGTAGCCCTTGACCCTTTGCACCCTAATCAACAATGTAAAGATCATCAAAGTAAAACAATACAAAAGAAAAGAAAAGAAATAATCACTCGCTGCCTCTCTAGATGCATTAGTTGGAAGCTGGACTGGAAGTAAAGTAGCCAGAATTCAAACTGACCTTGAATCAACACTTAGTTGTGGGAGGTGGGCATCCCAGTGACAATGCTTGCCCTCCAAGCAGCATGTTAACTGTGAGGCCAAATCCATGGGCCACTTAGCACCAACAGCTTCACAGTCCCCAGGTCCAGGGCTGAGGAATCACATTGTTGGAATAGCCCCAAGCTTCTATTTGTTTGGTTTTTTCAGCAATATTTAATTTTATTGAAAGGCATAGTGATAGAGAGAGAGGAGACAGATCTTCCATTCCTTGGCTCATTCCCCATCAGGCCAGGGAAGGGCCAGGCAGAAGCCAGGAGTCAGTAACTTTAGCTGGACATCTCATGTAGGGGGCAGTGGTTTAAACACTCGGGCCAATATTTGCTTTCCCAAGCACATCAGAAGGCAGCTGGATCTGAAGCACAGAAGCTGGGACTTGAATCAGCATTGCCAAGTGGGATGGCGATGTTGTAGGCGGTGGCTTAATCTATTGCATTACAGGGAATTCTGATGACCAGTCTGATGTGCAAGTCATTGGCTTCTAATCCCAAGCTTCCTGATGAAGGGTCAGACTGTGACTGAGGTCGTCACTGTGTGTTTGAAATGCTACGCAGCAAGAGGGGAGCAAGGCCCAAGGAAGACGGGGAATCCTGCGTGGCTCATGCATGCTGAAGGAGACGTGTCAGGATGCATTTCCTGGATGTGTGTGAGGAGTGTGAGGACATGGACTGTGACCAGTGAGGGGGACAAACCTTTTGGATGAGCCACTCATGGCATTCCCTGCCTTCCATCCCAGAAATGGCTCCCAGCCTGTGAAGGCAGCAGGTGCCCTGTGTGCATGCCCACCTTATAAAAGGCTACCCTCCCACCCCCGCACCCCGCGCATCTCCTCCCTGGGGCATGCTTCCCCTGGCCTTTGCAAAGCTGAGTGCCCGGTGACACAGAGACGCTCACTCACAGTTGGTCCAGGCAGCCCTCGGGCTGCGTCAGCCTGTGGCCGTGGAGAAGGTACTCATACATCTCATGGTTCTGCACTCCAGGGTAGGGCGTCATTCCCCGCGTGGCTATTTCCCACATGGTGACGCCAAATGCCCACTGAGAACAAAGCGACAAGTTAGGATGCAGAGCTTTCCACAGAGGCTGAATGGCCTTTTTCACTGGGAAAGGTCATTCCCTCCAAGTGGATGACCGTGTACAAAGCTGGCGATTATGTCTGGGACACAGTGCCCTCCCGAAGCCACAGCAACTTGGGGCTACAATGCCACACTTCTCCATCTTCCCCAAGGCCAGCCCAGGAAATGCAGCAAAGGCAGATACTACCGCATTTCACATCAGAACCCTGCTTCCCGACTCTGCCCCAAATCTGTGGGGGATATTTTCATCCCCTTGAGTCAAGGGTAATTACACAGCACCATTAGTGTAGCATCTTCAAGGTTCCCAAAAGCCACTGGATGAGTTCACTCAGTTCTTTGTGAATAGGAAGCATGTGAGCTGGGGGCAATAAACCACCCTTTTGTAGCAAAGAAAAATGGAAATAAATGACGGGTGTAGGCAAAGCAAAGACCTCCTGAAGGTCAGGGTGCTTTAACAGACCCTGCTGTCTCCCCCCGCCCTCCACTGAACTACACTAGCTCACAAGAAACAAATGTCCTGCGATACCAACTTGAGTTACTTCTTCCATTGCACTCATTCTTGTCTCTGTCACAGGGGCCCTGAATCCAAGACGGATACGTACCACGTCACTTTTACTGGTGTAGACGCGGTCCGCAAGGCTCTCTATGGCGATCCACTTCACAGGCATCTTGGCAATGCGGCCTTGGCGGTAGTAATCCCCACTGTAGATCTTCTTGGAGAGGCCAAAGTCCGCCACACAGACGGTCATATCATCCCGTAACCTAGAGGAGAACAGGTTCATGTCCTCAGCTGCTCTGGGTGGGGCACAGCTTTCCCTTCAATGACAGGATAGTATCAGATGCAGCTGAGAGCACTCCTGACAAGTGACCCCAAGAAGACAGGGGCCCCACTTGCCTGTGAGGGGTCTGCGTGGAGATCTAGACCAGCAGGGCACCTGTGCACAGTGGCTGGAGCAGACAGAGCTGGGGCACGCCAGTAGCAGAGACTGCACCAGCTCAAAGCCTAGGCCTCTGGTCCAAGGGGTATGTGCACCCAGCAGCCCTCCTGTTGCATGTCCAGAGGCAGCACTGGCCCCGTGGACTAAGTCAGGCCCCAGCTAGGGTGGAGAGGTGGGCCAGTACATGCCAGGAGAGCCAGGTGGGCGCTTCTGGAATTCGTTGAAAGATTAAAGGGACACAATGACATTCACAGGCAAAGCTATCAAAGCAGATGATAGACAGACCAGAAGAAGGAAAAGGAGGAGGTGAAGAGGAGGGAAGCTAAGAGAAAGACAAGGTGCAGGAGAGCTGGAGGTCAGTGACAACACTGTTCCTGTTTGGTTGACACTGGTTTTAAACAATATTTTATTTATCTCAAAGGAAGAGAGAGAGAGAGAGGAAGAGAGAGAGAGAAGAAGAAGAAGAGAGAGAGAGAGAGAGAGAGAGAGAGAGAGAAAGTCTTGTATATGCTGGTTTACTCTCCAAATAGCAGCAAGTACTGGTGCTGGGCCAAGCTGAAGCCAGGAGCCTGGAACTCCACCTGGGTCTCCCACATGGGTGTCAGAGGCTTTCCACTGCTTCCCCAGGCACATTAGCAGGGAGCTGGATCAGAGGCGGAATAGCTGGGACTTGTACTAGCACCTTGATAAGGGATCCTGGCATTGCAGGCAGTAGTTTAACTCACTGTACAATAATACCAGCTCCATACCACTGACTTTTAAACTGAAACCCTTCAGTCCAGCACAAACCAGAGAACCAACCACCCTAGCTGGTAAGAAAAGCATGAAAAGAAATATTAAGAGGAAAAAAAATTTCCTGGTTTTCCCTCTCTAGTAGAGAAAGTATTTAAATGACAAACTACACTGAAAACACCTTTGGGAACTAAAAACATGAGGAGAAGCATAGTGGCAAGGCTGGTTGGGAGGAATGAGGAGTCAGGAGCAGGTGCCACTGCCACATCTCAGAGAAAAGGATGACATAGGGAGGACCACTATCCCTTCTCCCAACAGTGAGCTTGAAATCAAGGGACAATTCCTGCTTTTGAAGATTTACAACAGCCAGTGGCTTAACTGCAGCAGGCTGAAGAAATGGGGCAACCCGAGTCTGTGGGGCTTATAGAATAAGCTCTCATCTGCTGTGAAAGGAACGGGCCATGAACTCTAAGCTCAAAGCTTCATAAGCAAGCATCATAGAAACGCGGGGAGAAAGCTCTTTCAGGTTTTCCATGCTGTCTTCCTGATCAGCTGCCTTACTGTCACCCTGGGGTCAAAGCCAACAGAAGGCAGTGGAGAAAAGAGAAAAGTGAAAAAGTGACCACAGGAGGAAGCCTGGGCCTCTTAGAGGTAGAGCTCCAAGCAAACCCCCAGTCATGCTCACATTCATAAGAAAATCCCATTTTCAGAGTGAGCCAGACTGTTCCCCTACAGGCCTAAGTGCCCTCCATATTTTCCAGCCATGCCTCTTCCACTACCGCCACCAACAGCACCCCCCAAACACAGATCAAACCCCATGAGGCCCCACCACTTCTGGGATGTTCCCAGGAGGCTTACATGCAGTTTCGAGCAGCTAAATCTCTATGGAGAAAATTCCTGTTGCTCAGGTATTCCATTCCCAGAGCTATGTCCACCATGAACTTCACCAGTGTCTGCACAGGAATATGCTGGGGAGCAGAGCAACAAAGAGAAACATCACTTTCAAAGTCGGAGTGGCATATGTTTGGTGCAGCAGTTAAGACTCACTGGGGTGCTTGCATCACATGTTGGGAGTATCTGGGTTTGAGTGCCTATTCCAGCGTCCTGCTGAGGCACACCTTGGGGAGGCAGCAGCTGACGGCTCACGTGCGCTTGGTGCCTGCCATCCACAAAGCCAGGCTGAGTTACCAGCGTCTACACGTACAAGCGAGATCGTGCAAATGTCTTTCTGGGCTTGACTTACTTAATACAATGACCCGCAGTTCCACCATATTGTAACAAAGGACAAGATTTCACCCTTTTTATGGCTGAGCCATGTTCCACTGCACAAATGTCCCACTTTTTCTTCAGCCATTCCTCAGTGAATGGACGAAAGTACACTTGTTTCATCTACTTCCTGGCTGTTTCACATAGTGCTGCAACAAACACGGGAGTGCAGATGTCTCTTTCACAGGGGGGTTTCTGGATTATAATGTGGGATTGTTCTTATAATGTGATATTTCTGTTTTTAGTTTTTGAAGGAGCCTCTATACTGCTTTAACTTCTTTTATTTTTAAAAATATATTTATTTATTTGAAATGCAGAGTTATGGGAGAGAAAGAGATGGAGACAGATTTTTCCATCTGCTGGATTAGTTGCCAAATGGCCACAAGAGCCAGAACTCAGCCAGTCTGAAGCCAGGAGGTAAGAGCTTCATCTGGGTCTCCCCTGTGGGTTCAAGAGGCCCAAACACCTGAGCCATCTTCTGCTGCTTTCCCAGGCACGCTAGCAGGGAGCTGGACGGGAAGAGGAACAGCCGGGACTTGAACCAGTGTTCACATGGGATGTTGGAATTGCAGGCTGTGTCTGTTATGCCACAAGTACTGGTTCCTATTTTAACTTTATAATGAGGAAGTCAAGACCATTGCCAATGGGGAAAGACAATCTTTTCAACAAATGATAGATTACTGTCACATGTAAGAGATAAAACTGAATCTCCTTTACACCATACAGAAGAGTTAATTCAAAAGACCAAAAGATCGGGCCTGGCGTGGTGGCCTAGCAGCTAAAGTCCTTATGGGCACCAGTTCTAATCCCAGTGGCCCTGCTTCCCATCCAGCTCCCTGCTTGTAGCCTGGGAAAGTAATTGAGGACAGGCCAAAGCCTTGGGATCCTGTGCCTACATGGGAGACCTGGAAGAAGCTCCTGGCTCCTGGTTTCCAATCGGCTTATCTTCAGCCGTTGCGGCCACTTAGGGAGTAAATCATCGGATGGAAGATCTTCCTCTCTGTCTCTCCTCTTCTCTATACATATATCTGAATTTGCAATATAAAGTAAATCTTTTTTTAAAAAAAAGACTGAAAGATGGATTGAAACCTATACATAAGAAAAAAAAAATATATGACCTGGTAAATTTTTATGATGTTTGGATTTAGGCAATGGTTTTTTAGGTATAACACCAAAAGTGCAAGCAACAACAACTACAATTATGACACAAAAGAGCAGTTGGGTTTTATCAAAACTAAAAACACTGGCAGGCACCAACAGATCAAATCACTACTTGTGACACTGGCACCCCATGTGGGAGTCAAGCTTTGTGTTCCTTGCTCATGAAATCCTGTCTGCTGCAGACACAAGTTGTCCCAGCTCCGCCTGCCCCCTCGATCACCTGCCTCTTCTCTCTCTGCTTTGTTTCTGCCAGGGGAGACAACCTGTTTTGTATTCTTGTACCGCTTATTCCAATCTTCGCCATGTGCAACTGTTACTTTACCACTTTGTTTATACTACTATAAACCACAACAGAAACTCAGATTATTTTAAAAATTCCTGCAGCCAAAATCCATTTTTCTGTTTCAACTTTAAAGGCACAGAAATTGAGGGAAGGTGAGAGAGATCCATTTTCCATCTTCTGGTTTATTCCCCAAATGCCCGCAACAGCTGGAGCTGGGTCAGCCCAAAGCTAGTGACCCAGAGCTCAATCCTTGTGATTGGCAGGGTCCAAGTACTTGAGGCATCCTCTGTTGTTTCTCAGGGTACACATTAGCAAGAAGCTGGATTGGAAACAGAGCTGAGATTCAAACTCAGGCACTCTGATGTGGAATTGTGGATGTCTCCCAAAACTCATAACCACTAGGCCAAATGCTGGCCCCTCAAGGATGCTGTGATGTGGCTATAACTGCTTGTTGGTACAGCGAGCCATTATGCTGCTGAAAGACTTAAGAAAGCCACCTGTAAAGGGACAGAAATGCTGCTGAGCAAGGAAATCAGGGAATTAGAAACAAAGGGGCTCATTTTCCTGTTGAGATCAATTGGACTTTGCCCCAGAAGAAGAAAATAAGTAACATGGGGACTGATGCTGTGGTGTCATTGGCTAAGTCTCCTTCTGCAGTGCTGGAATCCTATATGGACACCAGCTCAAGTCCTGGCTGCTCCTCCTCTGATCCAGCTCCCTGCTATTGTGTCTGGGAAAGCAGTGGAAGATGGTCCAAGTGCTTGGGCTCCTGCGCCCACATAGGAGAGCTGAAAGAAGCTTCTAGTTCTTGGCTTTAGACCAGTCCAGATCTAACCACTGAGGTCACTAAGGGAGTAAGCCAGCAGGTAGAAGATAATCTCTCTTTGTTCCTCTCTCTCTTTCTATAACTGCCTTTCAAATGAAAAAAAAAAAAAATCTTAAAATAAAAAAGGAAGTAACAGGAAAAAACGTCAGCAAAACGCCATTCCCTTCACTGCACCCAGATCCAGCATGCCAATGAAGCAGGCAAGCAAGGGAGGGGGAGGTTCCAGGGGCTCACACTGGGCCTCGCATTTCCCCATGTATGTTCCAGCTGCTTTCTCAAATTTTCCTTCCAGGGATGTTTCTGTAGAGGTACTGGTCTCTGGGGATGAGAACTGGTGCCTTTCTAAGGAAGTCTCAGCCATGAAGGTCTATGGTTATCACTGCTGTTAATCAGCTTCAGCTTCTGTCTGCCAATCCCCTCGACCTGTGGCCAGCATGTCGGCGGCCATGACACATCAGGGTTGAGGTCCTGTTTCTGCCTGGCTTTCCTGGGCTCAGGGCAGCCTCCCCTCTCAGGGCTCCTGCTGAAGCAAGCATGCCAGCTCTGGACAAGTTCACCCTCAGAATCCTTGGGAAGTGACTCCAAGCAACCTGCATCCAGGGACTGAAATGGATCCTGCATCTGTTGAGTGAGTAGGGGAATGACGGTGATGAGAGCAGAAGAGGCCGCTCTGACAGCATGCAGGGCCAGATTCCTTCCAGAAGACACAGAGTCCTCTCCCACTCCCACTTCACTTCAGCACCTGCACAGCCAGGGAGTGCACTGTCCCTTCCAGCAATGCTTCCTCTTCGCTTCAAACCTCAAAGTTCTGTCGGGGACTCCCAGCGACACAGCTGACCTCAGCATTTGCAGGCGACTCTGCAACTGTCTACATGCCTCAGATGACCCGATTAGGAAATTCCTAGCTGAGGCCCCGGAGTCACTAGTAGCTTCTCTAGCCAATAGAATCCACAAAAGCACATCCACTCAAGTCGTCTCTGAGCCACGGCACCCTCGCTGGGCTCAGTGCTTGGCTGGTGTGGCAATTCAGGTCCCTCTGTTCCTTGTTGCCTACACAATCTTGCTTCTCCCCCTTTCCTGGAAGTGACTGATTGTCTGTCCCCAGTTTTCCTCTCACCCACCAGCAGCATCAGCCCCACAGGGCAGGAGCTGTGCCTGTCACATTCCCTCCAGTGTCCCTGGAACAGTGTCGATCCAGCTTGACGTCAGCATCTGGCTGACTGAATGAACTACAAACTTAACAGAACTTTTTTTGGGTTGGACTGAAGGATTTGTGAGTGAGTCTTGTGGCAGGCTTTCAAATGACCAGGCTGAATGTAAGCTACTGAAATCCCAGGTCTGTGGATAGAGGGGCAAGTGCAGAATTCAACCATGCCAGGTCCTCACCAGAAAATTCCCCTCTGTGGCTTGAGCAGAGCCTATGGGAGAATGAATGAGTTCCCCAAAGACTAATATTTCTGCACCTTTGACCTGTGGACTCAAGAACACCATGCATTGAGAGCAACAAGTATTCTTTTGGGGAGCCATCACTGGCCTGGGGTGGTGGTAGAGGAAAGAGGTGTTTCTGCTAGCGCTCAGCAGAGCAAACATGGGGGAACAAAAGCCAGGGACTGGGCTGCCTGCTGGCACCGCTTCAGGACAGTGTGGGCCTGGAGAGACTTCTGGCCTGATACGGGTGACTACTAACTGAGGCCAGCACCACCTGTGCCCACATGATGTCCCCAGCATCGCCTTGTAGGATCATTGCCTCCTCAAACAGAAAAGGTGAGTGAGGGACAGAGCGGGCTACAGCTCAGCTAGGCAGGGAATCAGGACACAACATACACCTCCTGCTCACAGCCCATGGCACTGTCCCCAGGAAACATGACAGGAGCAGAGCACTTCCTTTCAGGTAAAGAGGGGTGGGTGTTGTGGTACGATGGGTGAAGCCACTGCTTGGGATGTTAGTACTGCACATGAGAGTGCTGGTTCAAGTCCCTGGATTCTCTGCTTCCCATCTAGCATCTCTCGCAAGTGGCTGGGAAGGCAGATAAGGATGTTTCAAGTGCTTGGACACCTGCCAGCCATGTGGGAGACCTCTTTAGAATTCCTGCCTCCAGGCTTCAGACTGGCCGAGTCCCAGCAAGCAGGCACTGGAAACAAAGCCGTCAACCTCCTCAAGGACTATAAATTCCAAGCTCTATAACTCTAGGAGTGAGTGCTGAAAACTGAGTCTGAAGAGGGCAAGCCTTGAGTTCTATGGCCCTAAAAGTCCTCAGTGACGCATGGCTGCCTCTACAGTTACAGCCAAAGTCACTAGGGCATCGCAACCCTCATGGCTGGCAGCAGGGGGAGTAACGTGTTATGTACATGTGCAAGAACATCATCTGTGCAGGCTTCTTGTCTCAAGTAATTCATCTTCTTAGACTAGGACTGTCAGAGAAGTCTCAAAAACACGTCTGCATCTTCCAAGGTTAAACTTCATAAAATCCTCAAGGAGCCCTGGAACATTCTTCAGGGAGGATTATCTTCAATGGCATTCCTAGAGCCTGGAGCTCCAGGGGCCATGAAGGGCATTCAGGGCAGGAGTAGGAGCTAGCCCCTTGTCCTCACTGGCTGGTGCCCAGGCAGTACTGACCAGAGGCCCATGCTCTCTCCTCGCCCTCACTGCGAAGGTTACACTCCAATAACGTTCTTCCGCTCTGCCGTATAAGCCCTAAAGACCGCGGGGAAGCAATGCAGGTGGACTGTTACCTTTGCTCCTGCATCCAGTCGGGAGTACAGCAGGTAGGTGTGCAGATCCCCATACTTCATGAAGGGTAAAATCACCATGGGCTTGGGGATGCCTTGAGCACTCATCTCTATACACACACCTGAAGGTAAAAGCAGAGCCAGTTAGGCAGAGTCCCTGTGAGAGGTGACCAGAAAATCACTGGAGCTAAGAGGAAACCCTGTGCTGCCTACTTAGCCAGTTTACAACAACTATACAACTCTACATGGAGTTCAGATGATGGCCTGTCTTTGCATGAGAGGCCTCAGTCAGTCTATCTGAAATGAGGATAGAAACCCAGGGACTGAGTTGACTGAGGCATAGAGACCTCCTTAGAAGTTGGAGCCAATTAGCGTCACTTGACAGTTCAAAACTTCATCATATGAAGAAGACCTCTGCAAACAAATGCTCCCAGCTCTTGGAAGAATTTTGAAGGCTGTCAGGTAAATCCACATTCTTGGTTTTCACAGCTTTTCCTTTATGAGAAAACTCCAATACTGTTGACTGTGGAGTTCCTGCATGGGAGCCTGTTAGTGGATCCTGAATTTGCACCTGTTGCACTTTGTGCAGAAATCACTAAATGCAACCACTATCAGCATCATCTGCTAATGCCAATAGCTGAAGATGAACAACAGTAGCTTCTACGATGTAATGTTATACCCAAACGTTAGCTTTCACATCTGTCTGCAGTGTCAATCTTGCAAAACTTTGAAAGACCTCAACAGAACTTAGCAAGTCATAGGATAGTAAGCAAACAAGAAAGTCTGCAGTAAGTTCTGTTATTTTCAGGCTGTTCCTTTTTCTTGGAATAGGGTCATTTAAACATACAGTTTAACCTTTGAGCCTGATCTCTTCAATTGTGTCTTGTAGCTAGTCTATACAGACAAATTCTACTATTAGAGCATTTTCCATGACATTGTCAATGTACCATGAGCACAAGAAATCAATATTTTTCAGGATAGGCATTTGGCTTTCTGGTTAAGAAGTTGGTTAGGATGTCTGTGTTCTATACTGGAGTGCCTAGATTTGACTCCCAGCTCCAGCTTCCAACTCCTTATTTCCACTTGTCAGAACTCTGGGAAGTGGTGTTAATGGGAGATACATATTCACTTCCTGGTTCCTGTCTTGAAAGCTGTTGTAGACATCTGAGTAAATAAAAGAGATGGAAGCTCTCTTTGTCTCTGTCTCTGCTTGTCTCTCAAATCAATAAAATAATTTTAAACAGTCTGTACTGTTTAAATTAATCTTCAGAAATGATACAGAGAATGTATCTACTCTTAAAGTCCGATCCACTGGGATCTGATTGGTCACATCAACCAAGATGTGATTATGGCCAATCCTATGTCTTGCCGTTGAGAGACTGTGGTAATTTTAATCCACAGTTTCCTAGAATTCTGTGGACACTGGAACCCTTTCTGAGCCCACCAATTCCTAGGTAATGCAAACTGTTCTATGATTATCAGCGTCTTAAAAGGGAAACCTAGGGAAAAGTGTTTTGGGCACAACACCCAATAGTCTAAATTATCTTCAGTTTACATTGCATTGGACCCCATGAGCATGCACAAACATGTGCTGATTAATAAAATAATTTTTTAAAAAAATCAATGAATTTTTTTGGGGTTACACATAGAAGCTTGGCACAGAGTGGATCAGCTGAACCGTGCCCCCTGCCACCTCCCTCGGCCACCCAATCCAGTTTTTCTCGGAAGTACCTAGAAGTCGGATGACGTTCGGGTGGCTGAAGTCCTTCATGCAAGCTGCCTCGCTAAGAAACTCCTCGATCTCCCGTTGTGAAAAGTTGTCCACTAAACAAACAGATGGACCATGTCAGGCACAGATCACCAACTTGGCTAGGTGGGATGTGATGGGTAAGAACAATTTTGTTTACTCAAACCTAAATCAGGAAAAGTGAGAAGCTACACAGAGGTGACAGCAGAGTGGTTGTTGGGGGTTGAGAAGAGAGGGACCGAGAGGTGGATGACCACAGGAGATGTTTTCGGGTTCTGAAACTGTTCTGCAGGATGAATGCAAACTACAGATTTCAGATAATAAGACTGCATTGATGTGATTTCTCCATTGTTAAAAACACACACACAGACCTACTGTAAGGTGTTAATGGAGAAAAGTGTGTGGGGATGAAAAGGCGCATGAAAATTGCATTTTCTGCCCAATTCTTCTGTAAACAAAATAGGCTCTAAAATTAGTCTGTTAGTAAACAGGAAAAAAAATCCAAAACAAAATAAGATTAAAATCACTTCTAACTAATCTGTTGCGATGATCTCTGCCTTAAAAAAAGAAGGGCCTGGCATGGTGGCCTAGCAACTAAAGTCCTCACCTTGAATGCACTGGGATCCCATATGGGTGCCAGTTCTAATCCCAGAGACCCTGCTTCCCATTCAGCTCCCTGCTTGTGGCCTGGAAAAACAGTCGAGCACAGGCTAGAGCCTTGGGACCCTGCACCTGTGTGGGAGACCAAGAAGAAGTTCCCGGGTCCTGCCTTCGGATCGGGTCAGCTCTGGCCGTTGCGGTCACTTGGGGAGTGAATCAATGCATGGAAAGTTTTCCTCTCTGTCTCTCCTTCTCTCTGTATGTCTGCCTTTCCAATAAAAATAAATAATCCTTTTTAAATATATATATATCTTTATCAAATATCTATATCAAATATATATATATTTGAATTTTTGAATTATGTGTTACAATTTCATATAGACTTGGATTTCTCCTCACACTCCCACCCCCAAGAGATTTTCCCCATTTTACTATAGTGGTATAATCCTTCATAAGGAATTATAATTCCATCAGTCTCTTATTTAGGTGTACCCCTACATTGCTGGTACAGACAAAGTCTGTAAAATAAAATAAATTTGTAATGAAGTCTGTAAAATAAATAATTCTTAAAAGAAAGAGAGAAAGAAAGAAAGAAAGGAAGAAAGAAAGAAAGAAAGAAAAGAAAAGAAAAGAAAAAGAAGAAAAGAAAAGGAAGAAAGAAAAGACAGACCACACCTGCCCCTTGCTGCCCTGTCCTGGGAGCCTTTGAGCCTCACTACACTCATGGCTAGAATGCACGTTCACATCCAGGTTCCTGGAATTCAACCAATTTAAGCAAATAGCTAAAAGTCTGCATTGTGCTAAGTTAGCTATAAAAGGATACACAATGCAGGATTTGGCCTACAATGTTTGCGTCTGGTTGTCAACCTCAGAGACAGAAAGTACAGTAGTAGCTGTCCAGGCTCTGGGAGGAGGCAGAATGGGTCATCTGTACTGACTGCTGACGGCTTTGGTTTCGCAAGATTTGAGTGTTCTGGAGGTGGCTGGTGTCCAGGATTGTGCAATGTGAATGTTCTGAATGCTGCTGACCTGCACATTTGACACCCGCTAAGATGGTCAATTTTATTTTATGTGTAGTTGACCATCATCAAAAACAAAACACAAAGCCAAGTGTGCCTCAGAGTTTTGTATATCAGGGTATAACTAACGGCTGAAATCACATATGGGAGCCTGGGCACAGTGCCTGCACCATCCTACAGGCTTAACAAATAGTAATTTCCTTATTCGAGAAATTTCTGGAAAAATACCTGCTAACTTTGTCCTCACCTTTTCCCTTTGCTGCAAATCAGGCTGGCAGAAATGAAGGTGGAGGGGGCCCATCTGCAAACTCTTCCCCCAGGGACTAACTCCCAAGCAAATGGAAATAAACCTAGGATTTTGAGACCCACAGGATGCATGCTCAGCTCTGCTGAGTGCTCTCTAGCCGGGCTTCTCATTTCTGGGGACTGGTGCTGCTCCTGCTGTACTGATGAAAATGCAGAACCCACAGTGACGCCCTCAGCTTGCGGGGAGTGCTACACCAACGCCAGCCAGGGTGACTCAGTGGTTATGGTTCCTTCTTATCATAGCCAAATGAAATCTTTGGTCTTGTACTGGTCTAGCAAGCAGTGGATTTGTATTTAAGGCAGATACCCATTTTATTTTACTACTTGATAAAAAAAAATATTGAACATATCCATGGGGTCAAGGAGGATACAGCTTCAAGTGTTCTTTAAATCTCTATCCCTTCAGATCATGAGGAAGTCTGCAGGTGAAATGTTCCATGGCCATTTTTATTCTCTAGATGTCATGTGATGGGTCATGACCAGCAGACATCAGGGAAATCAAACTCACTTGTGTGGTCCCGCCCCCAGAAATGCACCTCCTAGTAGGATATGGAAGAAATGCTATCTTATTCTACCATCAGGCCTGGTCCTCTCAGGGCAACAAAAAATCCAACACAAACTTCTCCCTTTCTAGCTATCTGATCTAGACAAGTCACCAAGTCACTACAACAACTTTATCTTTGTAGATAACTGGATAGATTCCAGAGGGTTGACATCCAGTGCTATGTTTGTCAACACTATAATTCATTCACCTCCTCACTGCCAGAGTGAACCTTGCAGAATGTAAACTGCTCTGTTCCTCCCTTTCTTTCAGACTCTTAATGTGATAAACTCTTGGTAGGATAAGAGATTTGCGCCTTACACCTTAGAGGGCTTTCCTGATTAGGCTTCTGGTTCTCTTCCCAGCTCCCTTGGAGGTTCTAACTTGTGACAGCAATTCTTCATCTGCTTTTGATCAAAGAGTATCCTTGCCAGGCAGCCCACAGCTTCCCGAGGGTCAGGTATTTGTAAACGGGGCAGCGACCCCACCAAGATAGAGAGATCAGGCAACCCAACATCTAGGATCAGAGGCTTCTACAAGACCACCTGGTCTCAGAAATGCATGACTTGCTTCAGAGTTTATTATCTCTGCTAGATGATGATAATGATCATGATAGACAGATAGAGAGAATGCCAGAGAAAGTTTAAGCAACAAATGCTTTTGTCTTGTGTATAAGCCATCTGCAAATGCATGCACAAAGAACTCATTGTGTTCACTTTCTCTTGGTGACCCATGTCATCTGATCCAGTGGTGACTCAGATTACGACCTATGACCACCATCATGGTCTTGTGGAGCCCCTACTACTGAAATGCCCACCCCAGGAGAAATAGTTCATCATGGACAACTCACACTTCATGGTCTTCACTGCCACTTTCTGAGAGCTTCCATCTTGCTGTTTAAGGTTTCCTTCCATCACAGACCCAAACTCTCCTGGGAAGAAAAACAATAGGCATACACTGGAATGCTTTGCAGTTCTCCACTGACCATAGAAGTGCTCCAGGGCTGGTAGTCAGTGAGTGACCCACTCACAGGCAGGCGGGCAGAGCTTGCCCAGGCTGCCCATGCTCACAAATCAGGGGCATGCGTCATGTACTAGTCTCCTGCTTGTTATGAGCTTGGATGTCTCAGGAACAACATGGCTCATCATTTACTTCAGCATTGTAACTGACCCAAGACATGCCCAAGAGAATGTGGAAAATAATATGGAAAATTATCACATACCCTAAGAACAAGCTAACAAATCAAATAGGCATGTTCATCTTTCTTTCTATTTAGCTACTTAGGAAGGTCTCAAGAACATAATAAACTTAAAGTCTTGAGGCCTATATTTAAAATCCATAGCAAACTCACCCACGAATTGAAAGCCTTCCAATAAAGGAGGGGAATTAATCATTTTCATGGATTACATGTGTTCTAAGCGCTATGGAGGCCTTTACAATCTGCCACAACTAGTTTCAAAAATTACTATTTATTATTACTATCATTTTATTTTGATGGTCTTTACATAGTTAATTAGGGTGCAAAGGGTAAAGGGCTAGAGGAAAGTGAGTAAGACGATTGTTTCCACATTCTCTTTTTTCCTTCCCCAAAATGACTATTGATCATACCAATAATTGGTATCATACTCAAAAGTCACAAAAAACGTATGCTTAATTAATCCACATCTTAAACTTTTCTCTCAACTTTATTATCATACATTTTAAAGATTAACTTTATTTATTTGAAAGCCAGAGTGACATAAACAGAGGCAAATACACACACACACACACACACACACACACACACACACACATGGAGAGAGAGAAAGAGATATCTTCTATCTGCTGGTTCACTCCCCAAATGTCTGCAACAGCCAGGCTACGCCAGGCCAAAGCCAGAAGCCAGAACTGCATTCAGATCTCCCACATGGGTTGCAGGGACCCAAGTATTCTTGCCTTTGCTCTCCCAAGCACATTGGTACATTCCATCAGAAGTGGAGAAGCCAGCATTTTAACTGGCATGGGATGCTGGTGTCACAATCAGCGGCTTAATCCACTGATTAACACACATGGCTCAAAGCCTTGGAGCCCTGCACCCACATGGGAGACCTGGAAGAGGCTCCTGGCGCCTGGCTTTGGAACAACTCAGTTCTGGCCGTTGCAGCCATTTGGGGAGTGAAGGAGCAGAAAGAATTTTCTGTCTGTTCCTTACCTCTATAAGTCTATCTTTCTAATAAAAACAAATAAATCTTTTAGAAAAAGAAGTAATTTAAACTGTTTACCTTCACCTAGAATTTTTCCAAGAACGAGAAGATTCCGGTCAATGACAACATCTTCGAGTTTATTTTGCAGGTCCTCACTGACTCCCAAGCTGCTCACTATAAAAGAAGTCATAGAAACATTTTTAAAATGTAATAAAAGACTTCTAAAAACACACAGGGTAACAAAGCTAAGAAGATAACATAAATATCTTTGACAAAGTTCACGGAAAACAGAATTTCAAAAGTTCAGTTTACTTTGGTGCAAAAGACCAAGCTCAAATTCATGCAGTTTTCTAATAATATGCAATTTTCATGAACTTTCAAGATTCTCTCATGCCCAAGTAAGGTTTTATTTTGTAGCAGGTTCTATTCCATCATTCTTACACACTTTTTGTTTGTCTGGTAAGCATCCAGAGACATAAATTTGATATTTGCACATGCTTCTGAAGTTGCTTCAGAAATTATTCAAGAACACTGCTATCTGATTGGAACCACTCCTGACAAACCAGAAGGCCCCACTTTGATTCAGCAATGCTCCAACCATAATTACTACAAAACCACGTTGGCAAATTGTCCCCTGACTTGATTGCCAGGAAAACACAATTATGTCCCCAGCCCTGCCATTTTCCCTAAATCCCTGACTTCTACCCCAATTCCTACCACCCACAAGTTCCTCCTTCTCCTGCATTTATCTCCTGGTGAGATGAGGCCTTATGCTTGTCACTTAGTTCCAGATCTAGCCCGCAGCAATTTGATGGCAGTGCCCAACTGTCACCTCACTGGTTTCTGAAGACAGTTGGTATATTGAAAACCTACATTCTATGAAAACTGTGGCATTTATTAGAAATCTGTCTGTTGATTTTTTTTTCCTTTCTTTTATCTCAACTGCATTAGTATTTGCCAAAAGGGGAAACAAAAGCCAACTCACAGGTCAATTCGATGGCTCGCCGACAGAAAGACTTCTTTGCTATGTAATTGACAACTAACTCAGAATCTTCCTCGGTGAACGCATTCCTGGATGAATAAAAACACAGGTGTCTCACTGTAACAGTAGGGCTATGAAGGCAGCTGTTGGTTTGACCAGGATGCTACAACTCCGTAACGTCATCACCATCCACTACTTCAATTTATTTTAAGGATTTACTTATTTGGAAAGAATAGTGACAGAAACAAAGAGGGAGAAGAGAGAGAGAGAGAGAGAGAGAGAATGAGAGAGAGAGTACACCTTCCATCTGCTGATTCGCTCCCCAAATGGCCACAATGGTCAGCTCTGAAGCCATCACCTTTCAAAACAGTTCATCCACAATGAAAATGTTTCCCACTAGGGGAAATATGTGTTATTCTCCTCAGGCTTATCTTAGGTATACCTGGCAATGCCAAACAATTCTAACTAGGTTCCACTATGACTAGAAACTATGTGTGATAAGCTCCCCACAGCCAAAGCTATCACATTCTGAACAACAACAACAACTGAAAAGTAGCCCTGGACCGTAAGCGTAAGATGAGTACTCAGGAGTGTGAAGAAATGAATAAACAGCAAAAGGTCTCCTGTACAGAAGACTTTCAGCTATTTAATGTAGACATGCGGTCCTTATGGGTGGGGCAGCTGTGTCCTTGTCTTGTGAAATGCGGGCTGTGCACAACGATTTGCTTGTAAAGGGAAGCATGGAAATGGAGACAAAATAACTCAATGGGAGAGAAGAGCAGCAGATAGCAGAGTCAGCATCAGCAAGGTGCCGGTCAAGGCTCAGGTGCTGCGTAGGGTGCCCCTCTGTCAGAGCTTGCCCGTGAGTAGCCTGAAGGCACAAGTCCTTCTTTCCGGAACTCTTGACTGGCACACCCCAAAACTGTCATGTCCATCAGACAGAAGATGCTCCCACAACCGGAAGTTTAGGGAGATATCATGAGCTAATGTCATGTGAGATTCTGGGTGGGAGCCCAACTGAACAGGGACATTAGGTAAAAACAAAAGGAATCTGAATAGAACATAGACTTCAGTTAGCAACAGTCCATCAACATCCTTAATCATAAATGACTGCACTGCGCTAATGTAAGCTGTTAATAACAGCAGAAACCAGGTATGGAACATAGTATAAACTTAAATGATTCAAAAAGTCTAAAGAATAAAGTCTATTCTAAAAGTCCATTTATTCACATAGAGGACGTGACAGCCCATTTGAGGCCTTCAGAGGACATCTGTTACCATAGCAGAGGAAGGAGAACAGAACAGATTGGGCAACTACCCCAGTCCAAATAGGACAGCAAATATCTGGGCAAATGGAGACTAAGGAGGACGACGTCAGCCAATGCACATTGAAAGTGCCCTTTGTCTTTGACAACATTTCAAAACCATCAACACCTCCTGGGCAGAATCCTCAGAGCATGCGTATCAGGACCCTGGTCAGTATCTGGTGCCCATTCCCTATCCCTGGATGCTGGGGCAGCTGAGAGGCTGGGTGTGGCTTCTCCCCTGGTCCCTCCCTCCTTCAGATACAGGAAAAAGAAATGGATAACTTGGAAACGATGATCATACCCACTTTCCCCTGACCCTTGATTCTTCCCACCCTAATCAATTGTGTAAGCATCATCTAAATTAAAAAAAAAAAAAACTAATCTTACATTAATCAGTGGGAAAGTATTATGAGGTAGTGAGTCTGAATTGTAAGCTTAACCTCATTTTATCTTTGGGATTCAGACTATTTTGAAATGGGTAACAGCGCTTGGGCAATAACATGATCTGCATGCAGAGCAGAACATTTGCAAACAGGCCGACTGAAACAGCAACTAACACCACTCAGGACTCCTGGGGCTATCGATGGGCCTCGCGTACAGGAGCACAGATGGGCTTGATGTTTTACTGTATAATCTCATTTTTAAAAACCATAAAACATTACTTTTATAAATAGAAAATAAAAGCATTTTCATCTGAAAATGAGCAATAACCCATAACCTCAAGGTAATCCTGAGCTAGTCATCAGGACAATTCTAGCAGGTATCCTATAAAACTCCTGACCCTTGATCAATACTCCCCCCAAACTGCCAAGATCATCAAAGGTTAAAGTCTGACAAAGTACTTTTTCCTGATCTGTGATGAATAAACTGCATTTTGTGTTTCACACCTCTCTAGTAGAAAGTTGAGCTCCAGCAAGAACACTGACACATAGCTTGCTCCGACAAAGCTTCTCATCTTTGTAATTTACAAAGATGTACAGAAAATAGCAAAAGGAATTTTTTTCTAGCTTGAATGTTAAAAGGTGTTTTCCCTCTACTGGAAAAATAACTGAATGTAAGAGAAAATGTGCAAAATGCATCAAAAAGAGAAAACACAGTTATTCACAGTGAACCTAGCCCAGGTTGCTCATGTTCTTATCCATCTGTACATTAAACATAAATGAGATTATTATTATGACTTCTTATAGAAGTTATCGGGATGGAGCGCTGAACACCTACAGACACACTTTTCTGGAAAAGAGCTCTTTCCAGTGTGGGCTCTGGCTACTGGCTGCCTGGATCAGACAGTTGCCCAGATCAAGGGCATGCATATGGCAGGGCACCCATCAGAGCACAGAATGGGGATCAGAGCCCTAGGGAAGGCAACATCACATGGCATGACCATCTTACCAGAACCACTGGGAAACATGCTTTAATAGCTGAGAAACTCACCCAAACTTGGTTTCCTGGATTCTTTTTCTGATGGCGAGGGAGATGTAGAAAACCAGTCCAATGAAGACAAAGCCACAAAAGCAGCCGAGGACGATGAGCACGGGCTCTGTGTTGCCAGGCGCTGGGGTGGACGAGGGGGAGTAGTCAAACCCACCTGGTAAGATACCGATAGACTCAAAACACCAAGTCAATGAGAACTCACTGCATTAAATCATTCTGCAATGTGTACTTATAACGGCACTTTCTGTTGTTCTCCATAAATGCAGCTTTCCAGCTGTCAATTAGAAAGCAATAGCAATGAAAACTCAATCAATGGGAAAGTCTTTCAGGCACTTACATGTATACTTGAAAATGAATAAAATAGACAAAGTAATATGTAGTTCAAAAGTATTAGGAGTATTAAAGATGAAATATTATTTTTTAACATAAAAATACACAACAGTATTTTGTGTATACAGTGTTTACATTTTTCTAGTTTTATCATAGAGAAGCTACTTTGTGTGTCTTCATACTCCCTTATAAGTCTGGATGAACTTCCAACATTTTATCTTAGTGCTTTCAGTATTTCTGAGAATTCCTGTAATATGAAGCTTCGTTCTGGTATCACTTTCTCTGTTACATTTTCACCCTGCTTGTCACAATCCCTTAGATTATGTTAATAAATTCACCCTTACAAAATCTCTTAGTAGTGCACATGCAGCTCCCAAAGGGCAGCAGGATCAACCTTCCACAATCCACTTCCATTCCATTCAGATTTTATTTCCAATGTCTTCACTCTCTGTTTCTTTACTCTCATTTTTGTTCACCAGTTCTCTCTTTGAATTATTCATGTTTTATAAAATGTCATATGTCACTGGGGGACAAAGAAGCAACACTGCCACATGCCTCTGCTGGGTGTGTCCAAACTAAAATGACAGAAGCACAGTGCGGGTCACGGGCAGATCTTGAAAGAAGCAATGTCATTGGCCATGATCATGATGCACACGTGTTGTTTATATGGTGATTCATGGGCAGAAGAAGCAGCAGTCAAATTTGCGTTTTATGCGATTGATTAGTAGGTGATGGTAATGGACATTTGAGCCACACTGTAGGTGTACTGGCATTAACAGTGCTAACAGATACCCTCTGTATGACAAAGCTTTTGCAATTTTAGAGAGCTTGCTATGTATGAAGATAAAAGCTTTGTAGTCTTTTTAAATTACTATTTTATTTTGATAATCTTTAGCTTTGTATTCTTAAACTCTGATTTTTTTGAGCCCTTAGAATCAGATCTCAGACCCAGTGTGGTGGCCTAGTGGCTAAAGTCCTTGCCTTGAACACGCCGGGATCCCATATGGGCACCGATTCTAATCCCGGCAACCTTGCTTCTCATCCAGCTTCCTGCTTGTGGCCTGGGAAAGCAGTTGGGGACAGCCCAAAGCCTTGGGATCCTGCACTTGTGTGGGATACCGGGAAGAAGCTCCTGGCTCCTGGCTTTGGATTGGCACAGCACCAGTTGTGTGGTCACTTGGGGAGTGAACCATCGGATGAAGATCTTCCTCTTTGTCTCTCCTCCTCTCTATATATCTGACTTTGCAATAAAAATAAATAAGTATTTTTAAAAAATCAGATATCAATTATATATTGTTTTTAACTGTTGGAAAAAGGTATAGAGACAGATCTCCCTTTCACCGCTTTGCTCCCTATACTGCAACAGCCAGGGCTGGTCAAGACAGAAGCTGGCAGCCAGGAACTTAATCTGGGGTGTTGCAAGTAGGCAGCCAGAGGGGAGCCTTGACCTGCTACCTCACCAGGTGAATATAAACTGGAAGCCAGAATTGGGAACGGAGCTAAGACTCCAGCATAGGCACTCTGACATGGGATGCATGAATTCTAAGGGTGGTTTAACTGCTATGGTAAATGCCAGCCTCTGTCTTTGAATTTCTGCCAGGTAGATACACCTTATGTCCTCATCATTAGTTATTAATATTCCCAAATACTGAGTCTATGGGCTGTAGGAACATTAAATGGCTTACATTTAGCACCCAAAGAGACAATATGTTTGAGGGATGCCAGCAACAGAAAAGCTAGGAGCTCAATCCTCACAACTCTTATTTCCCATTGAGTCCCAAGGCCATGTTTGGCAAGGACTTTCTAAATGCAAAAGCCACACTGATCCAGGTGCCTGTGTGTGAATTTTATGATTGCAGATTAACAACAGGCAACCTTGGGCACATCAGAGTTAGAATAAAGGTAGCTGCATGGGTCAATGGAAGCAAGCACAGCTTTTGGGATATTTGGGGCACCACTGAGGCACTGTGCCAAGGAGCATTCCAGCAACACATAAAAACCAGCACACATGACTGGGCATTTAGCTCAGTCAGCCCCAAATGGTTGACACAGCTTGTGTAACAAATCCTTCGCATTCTGTGTGGGCCAAATCGCAAAGCACATTCCCCATGGCATGAATGGATAAAACCGTGGCCAACAACGCAGCGAAAGCAAACACAAGCAAATAAGCAAACAGTGCTGATTACAGAGAGCTAAGAATTGGCCACATTGTCTCTCCATCCATACTATTTAAATTAAAGTCAGTGAAGTCAATCTTGGTGTTATAAAAGGACTAGACTTCCTAGTTACTACCAACAGTAGGAGAGGTGGTGGGAAAACCCATGCATGTCAGGAGTTCAGTGAACCTGTTATCAACAATTTCATTGTGGTAAAAATTCCTTCCTATTCTTCTTTTTCTTTCTTTCTTTTTTTTTTATCAGTTGTTTCTTCAACAGGCTACTTCAGGGTGACATGGGCACTGACTGTTTTGCCACATTCTATTGGCTGGTAAGGGTCTAGCTCTCACCATGTGCAGGGATAAATATTTTCACCGGGTCACTGAAGGGTCCAACTCCTCCTTTGGTGATGGTTGCAATTCTCACTGTGCATGTGGCATTGTGCAGGAGGACAGAAATCTGGGCCCGGCTGTTGTTCCGGTCAACTTCTTCTAAGAGTTCTTTCTGGAAACACAGATGAAAATGGGAAATGAATAAGATGTTGAACCCAGTCTATAGTTCCTTCTGGGAGACAGTGCCTGTTTCCGTGGCACAACTTCTCCATTCAGATCACAGTCAACAGAACCAAAGAATAGGCAGGATGGGCTGAAAATCCTGGGAAACCAGGGCCATGAAGGTACACTCCTCAGAGTGACCACCCAAAAGCTTCTGGAAGATCAGGAGCATATTCCAGGTGTACCTACAGAGATGGCAAGAGCAACCCCAACACCTCAAGTGCTCCATCCTCAGAAACCCCTGAAGTCAAAGACCCAGAGTCACACTAGCCCTTGACATTGCCTGCTTTCCAGCTGCCCTTGGCCTAGGCACAAGCAGGTTCATCTTCTTTGAAATGGTAAGAATTACAGAATTTAAAAATCTGCAAGGAGGGCACTGATTTTTATTATTATTTTTCTCAATATGAGAAATGTATTACTTGCCTAGCTTTCAAAATTTTGGTTTTGCTTTTACTGATGCTATTTTAAAATCATTGCCATAAAAAAAAAATGAGCCCTTACAATGTTTGGGGGAAAATAAACAAAATTTTTCTCATTTGTTTCCAAACCTCCATAACCATGATGGCATCGGGTTTGCAGCTGGCTTCTCAAGTGGATATTGTAGGAGTTGTGAATTTTGGAAATCTGACTTCAGAACAGAGAACTAGCAGATCACGTGAGGCACAGACACGGTAGCAAAGTCACAGTGTTCCCTGCTGTTGGGGTTTGAACATGCTTTTGGCATGTCCCCTCAGAGGGTCATGAATGAGAAGGGTGGCCCTCAGTGGGGCGGTGCTGGGAGATGATCCCATCCTTGGAAGGAATTCATGCCCTTCCCATGGTACTCTGGCTGGCTCCCAAGAAAATGGGTTATTATAAAGAAAGTAAACCTGGCCTTGTGAATCCTTTATTGATGTATTTGAAAGATCAAGTCGGGCCCGGCACGGTGGCGCAAGTGGTTAAAGGTCCTCGCCTTGCACGCCCGGGATCCCATATGGGCGCCGGTTCTAATCCCGGCAGCCCCGCTTCCCTTCCAGCTCCCTGCCTGTGGCCTGGGAAAGCAGTCGAGGACGGCCCAAAGCTTTGGGACCCTGCACCCGCGTGGGAGACCCGGAAGAGGCTCCTGGCGAGACCCGGAAGAGGCTCCTGGCTTCGGATCGGCATAGTATCGGCCCGTTGCGCTCACTTGGGGAGTGAACCATCGGACGGAAGATCTACCTCTCTGTCTCTCCTCTCTCTGTATATCCGCCTTTCCAATGAAAAAATAATAAAAATAAATCTTTAAAAAAAAAAAAAAAAGAAAGATCAAGTAACATACACACTAAGGGATCCACTTTCTATTTACTGGTCTGCTTCTCAAATAGCCACAACAACCTCAGGTAAAGTCAGGATAAAGCCAGGAGCCAGGAACACCATCTGTGTCTCCCACACGAGTTTCAGGGGCCCAAGTACTTAAGTCTTCATCTGCTGCTTTCCCATGTGCATTAGCAGGATGCTGGTTCAGAAGTGGAGTAGTCAGTGAAAAGGTGCTTCAATATGGGATGCTCAAGTGGCAGCTTATCCAGTTACACCACGGTGCTGGCCCCTGCTTCCTGTCTTGCCACATACTTTCTTCTCACATGTGCTCCTGTCATGATGCTCTCTGCTGTGATGCAGCAGGACACCTGCACATGCTCCTGAGTCTACAGAACTGTGATCCACATAAGCTTCTTTTCTTAATAGATTTTAAGTCTCCAGTATTTTGTAATAGTCATACAACAACAAACAAGCAGAGGGAGGCCCTGGTGTCAACGGGAACCAGCACAGCCCTTAAGCAGAAGGCAGTCCCATCACTTCTGACCAGGGGGAACTTGGGTTGACCACACCCAGCGATTCTTTCTCAATCTAATGGCAGTGGCCATCAGGATCCCCAAATGCTCCCAGACAAGGAGTTAAACAGGAAAAATAAGACCTTATCAAACAATGGGCTTCTACCCATCCCTTGATCCTGAATCTATGAAATTTGCTATACATTGTTGTTATTAAGTAAACAATAACCAGCAATTTTGAGCGTGTTGACAGTATCTCTTTGGAAATGGAGCATCTTATTTGTGTTGAGCCCAATTCTGATTCCAAGTTAGTCGCTAGAGGAACATCATCAGGTAGCAGAAGCACGTGATGCAAACAGCTTGGGTCGCAGGGTTCTGCAGTGACTCAGGCCTGTAGCCGAGAAGGCCTGAAGCACGTGTCTGCTTTCTATTCCACCCCTGAGAGCTTCTCAGAGCACACACTTCAAGGCTCACATTGGACCTTGGACCCCAAACTGCCACCAAACAAGGGGGAAAAGGCATAACTGGGGCAAAAACAAATGTCTGGACAAACAGGAATCCTAATAAAAACAAAATAATTCCTTCAGAAATAAATATCAAAGCAGCTTATAATATCTACTGGCTAAGGGCCATGAAAACCCAGAGAAATTCCTTTTTATTTCCAACTCTCAGTCCTTATGTGACCTCACAAATGTGGGGAGTTTGCTCTGTAAGAGGCACATGGGCCAGTGCCTGGCTCAGGTCAAACACTATCCCTGTTCAGCGATGGCCATGGTCAAAGTTGTCACCATTCTGCGTCTTGAATAGGTTGGCCTATACTTCTTGGTGACACATTGTAAAAACATGTCAAGGATGATCTGGCTTTAAGAGTGAAATTATAAAACATGTTTTATATAATTCCTAATGTCATTAGAAAGATCCATGAGATACATTTGAATGGAGGTTTAACAATTTCCTCTAAGAATATCCTTAAATGGTAATACAGTTTAAAAATGGGTGAATTTGTCCAGACCTTCTTGATGCCAAATTTATACAGTGTGTTCAAAGTTATATTCTCAAATACATCATTCTGATTTGAAAACTGTCAGAAAGACCCATTTAAACTAGGATGCGTGTGGAAGGTACTCATGCATTTGCTCTCTGGTGTGGCCAATGCAACGCATACAGGTGGGGTCATTTCCCCTGCATAGCACAGTCAGATGGTGTGCGCTATGGGCTGTTTATTTCTCATTTTGGGAGTCTGTATTTTTCACCAACACAAGGTCCATATTCTTAAGAACTCAACAACTTAAGAACATACCAGGTCATGAAATCAGATTTATAACATGGCTTTAGACTGTGGCTTTGTTTTACACAGAGAACAAAATATAATGGACTTTACGTTAAGAAAATAGTAGCATATTTTTGGAAAGCTGTTTTCTTTTTTCTTGGTTGTGTGGCAATGGGGTTAGACTGGGGAAATGTTGTGATATTTGTTTATAGCTATCCATACTATAACCTCCCCAGTGACTCTGTAAAGATTAGCAACCCTCCAACTTACAGCCAAATTGAAGATTATTTGTAAGTCTCAAAGAGCACTAACATTGGGTGAGAAAACAACTGCCAGGTGAACACTTCTGCCCCATAACACAGCTAGTGAGAAGACAGAGGTTCCTGTTAAGCTGTCACCTGTGATATGTGCATCCCATACTCGAATGCACATTCCAACCCTTGCTGTCCTACTTACACAGCTCCATGTTACTGCACCTGGAAAAGCAATGGAAGATGGCCCAAATGCTTGGGCCCCTGCAACCCATGTGGGAAACCTGGATGGAGCTGCTGGTTCCTGGTTTTTGCCTAGTCCAGCCTATTATTGAGGTCATTTGGGGGTAGAGTATTAATGAATGGAAGGTTTCTCTTTGCTTCTCCCTCTGTGTGTCATTCTGCCTTTCAAACAAGTACAATAAATTAAAAAAAAAAAATCACAAGCACCACTGCAAGACGCTCTCATCTTACTTTTCAGAACACGTCCTTTTCTTATTTCTTCCTGCCTAGGGGTCCCAGTGGACCATGCATGAATGAGAGACACTGTGTTAAGAATCAGCTACTCTATTTCTGAGCCACGTTCTTGTTAACCTGTCCTTGGAGCCTACAGGTGACAGCTCAAGCACTTAGGCCCCTGCCACTCATGCAGAAAACATGGATTAAGTTCCTGGCTCAACCACAGCTGCCGCAGGAAGTTGAGGAGTGGACCAGCGGATGGAAGATCTCTTTCTCTTGTCTCTGTCTCTACCTCTATTTCAAGTAAATGGAAATAAGAAATAAAGATAAAACAAGAGAAATGGGACCTAAAATAATAGATATTTTTACTGAGCTATCCAGGCATGATCAGATGGCTTAGTGTGAATGTCATTATCCAGGAGTAGGATAACAAAGGTACAGCCTGTCTTCAGTGTGACTGCAGTCATGCCCCCGCAGACCATTTCCATGAAAGTCCAGAAAGTGCACACCCACACTTATTACAGTCATTTTTGAGAAATTTCAAAAATACCGATTTTCCCTGCACTGCAGAAGGAAGAAGTTGCTTTAGCAACAGTTGTTTAAAAATGGAAATGAAAGGACAATTTTTAAGCAATGAAGCCATGTCTAGGTCTTGCCCTTAGAGCTGAAAGGGGTTCAGGAAATCGGACTGATGGATGCTAACATTATCTCAACCTTCACCTTGGCCATGGGCTCCAGGCACCTTCTCTTTGAGCCCTGGGCTGGCCTTTCTTCTGTGCTGTTTGTCTCCAGTGAAGCTTAGTTGCACCAGAAAACGTTACTCAAAATAACGCGCTCCACCAAGTCTTTTGTTGTCACAAGACCATCATGCTACACCAAACGCAGCCACAGTACAATGCAAATGACCTTCTCCCTGGGATGATCTGGCATCCCCAAGGAGGATGGGCACTGGAAAGGTCACAGCCCTCACTGTGGCAGTACTGTCCTTGCCACACAGGGGCCTGCTGGCACCACAGAGCAGTGCCAACGCACAGCACAACAAAGGGCTCAGAGCATGGAGTGTAAGGGGCGTTCCAGCCGTGGTCATTCATACAGTTGTCATTGCTGCTGCCTCTGGCTGGCCTCAGCTCATGAGAGCAGCTCCTCACAAGAACAGCTTCATCCACATCACAAGCAGAAATTTGACAGTGACTGGCAGCCCTTAAGCAAAGCAGCTTGTTTTCAGACTCTTCCGATATCTGCTGGCAGTAACCGTGTTTTGTCAACCTGAAAGAGAAAATTTCTACTGATCTGACATGATTATTGGAACTTCATGGATCTACACTGAGTATTCATTGATTTGTTCTGCTCAGCCGATAGAGAAACACAGTGATTCCAGAAGCTGCTTCCTTGCAGGGAATGCCTTGGGATAAAAGACTGAGAAAGGAGACACTGTCTCTTAGCTGTGATCTTTTTTTAAAGATTTATTTCACTTACTTCAATGGCAGAGTGACAGAGAGAGAGAGAGCCAGAGAGAAAGAGATCTTCTACCTGTTGGTTCACTCCCCAAATGGCTATGATGGTCAGGCTTGGGTCAGGCTGATGCTTGGAACGAACTCCATCCTGATCTCTCAAGTGGATATGCAGTGGCCATCCTCCAGTGTTTTCCCAAGAACATTAGCAGGGAGCAGGATGGGAAGTAGAGCAGCTGGGAATTGAGTCATTGGTTTGATGTGGGTTCTGGTGTCACATTTTGATGGCTGCTGTGCCCCACGATGGTGCAAGAGTGACTGCCAAACAGGGTAATTGCTGTATAGGTAACACCATTAGCACTCACTGATACAGAACATCATGGACTGGTAAGCCCTCCTCTTTTACCTCTGCTTCCACCAGTTCCTGCTCCCAATAGCCCACTTTCTGACAGGTAAACCGAGGCAAGAAAAGACCAAGAATAAATCCCAATAGCCCTTTTGGAGAATAAGGGGCTGCCTGTTTGCTGCTCTCCTGTGGAGTTTGCTTACCCCGTGTCTTCCTCCAGGATCCCAGTCTCAGAAGAGCATCATCACCTGAGATTTCCAAAAAGGTATGACTTGCTGGAATGCCCTGACCTCAGGCTATGGTTATCTGAGTCACCACACTGTCCTGTAAGAGCCCAGGCTCTCTGAAGGTGAGAGTCAGGTGAAAACAGATGATGAGTTCTGGACACATTTTCTAAACCAATAAATCAATAAGTGGATGAGTAAGCAGGCGGAATCCCAAGACACTCCTTAGAATTGTGTGATTTGGGGCCCAGTGTGGTAGCCTAGCACACCGAGATCCCATATGGGAGCTGCTTCTAATCCGGGCAGCCCCGCTTCCTATCCAGCTCCCTGTTTGTGGCCCGGGAAAGCAGTTGAGGATGGCCCAAAGCTTTGGGACCCTGCACCTGCGTGGGAAACCCGGAAGAGGCTTCAGGCTCCTGGCTTCAGATCAGCTCAGCTTCGGCTATTGTGGTCACTTGGTGAGTGAATCAACAGATGGAAGATCTTCTCTGTCTCTCCTCCTCTTTGTATTTCTGACTTTCCAATAAAAATAAATCTTAAAAAAAGATTTATTTTAAAAAATTGTGTAATTTGGGGCTGATGTTAGGGTTTATTGAATTAGGTCACAGCCTATGATGCCAGGTTCACCTAAGCAGTAGCTCATGTTTGAATGTAAGCTATTCCACTTCCAACCAGCTCCCTGCCAATGCATATGGGAAAGCAGCTGGTATTGTTCCAAGTATTTTGGCTCCTTCCACCAACACGGGAGACCCAGATGGAGTTTCAGGCTCCTAACTTTGGTCTGACCCAACCCTGGCTGTTGTGGTCATTTGGTGAGTAAATCAGAAGGTGGTGCACTCTCTCTGTAATATTATTTGCTTGAAATAAATAAGTAAATATTAGAAAAAATTGTGTCACTACCCAGTCACCTCTGACTTATACTACAGTGTCTATGTGGCACAGCGTGGTCTTGCTGGACTCAGTCATACTGCATCTTTTCATGACAAAATGAAAGCATCTAAAACAATTAAGTCAGCAAGTACAAAGGAGATAATTCAGCATACTCCCAGGCATTTGACTTACAGAAGGCCCCACGCCCTGCCACGTGTGGGAGATCCGGTAGCCCACCAGCTCTCCATCCTGCCGCTTGACTGGAGGCTGCATCCAGCTGACGTCCACGTTGTTACTAGACTCATTGAGAACCACAGTGATATTTGACGGTGACACCGATGGAGCTACAGCGGAAGAGGAAGAGAAGGGTGAGGAACACAAAGCCCATGCATGGCCTCATTCTCTTCTCAGTTTCTGCCATGCGCTTGGTCCCACGAAAGGCACTCTGGTGAGACCAAGACAGACAGCAGATTTTCATCCTCGCATCAATTAAATAAGAGCCATTGAACTATCACAAGTGTCAGCAAGCAAGGCTTTTTACGCTACCAAAGTCTCAGGGATCATTTTGGAGGTGGAATAAAGTTAAATGTAAAGAGGAGGAAGGCAGGGAGGGGGAGCCCATAAAGTTCCAAACACAGCAGAAACGGGGTTGTCAAAGAGGATCCCCAGGCAGGGTCTGCGGGGCTGGCGGCTCTGTGGCCTTTGATGGGCGCCAAGGCAGGGGACACCGCCAAGCTCAGAGTGAAGCTGCCAGTGTACAGCCCGGAGGCAGGTGACTGTGTGACTGCACACAGCAACTTAAGACATATAGGGTGGGAGCAGTGGCACAGTGAACTGCAGCACCCATATCTGAGCACAGGTTCGAGTCCTGGCTATTCTGTTTCTAACCCAGTTTCCTGTTGATGGGCCTGAGAGGCAGCAAATGTTGGCTCAAGACCCTGTGTTCCTGCTGCCTACATGGGAGAGCCTGGATTTCTAGCCTGGGCCTGGACTGGGCCTGGGTTAGCCCTAGGTGTCAAAGGAATGAACCAGAGGCAGATTTTCCTCTCTCTATGCCTCTCCTTATCTCTTTGTCACTTCATCCTTCAAATAAATAAATACACCTTTTTAAAATATACATAGAGTTGCCTTTCTTGGTATTCAGAGGAACTGGTTCCAGGACCACTCATAATACCAAAAGCTATGGATGCTCAAATTCCTCACAAAAAACATATTTGCATATAAGCTATGCATATCCTTCCACTTTCCTTACATGACTGGATTACTGTTAGAACCAAATATGATACCAATCTTACGTAAATTGTTGTCACACTATGCTGCTTAGGGAATGACAGGCAGGCATTGGGCTCAGCAGGTGAGTCAGTGCTCGGGATGCCCACAGCCCATACTGGAATACTTAGAGTCTTGACTGCCCTGCTTCTGCTCTAGCTTCCTGCTAATGCATCTGCCAATGCAGGTGAAGGCTGCAGTATGTGGGCTCCTGGACTTACATGTGGAATCTCACAGGGTGAAAGGATTCAACAGCAGAAGAGAAATTTCACAGCTGAAAGTGGAAAAAGAGATGGAAGAGGTGTAATAAATTCATCTAGGGCATTCTCCCCGAAGCTCTGGGCTCAGGTACTAAAATGGAGACTTGTAGGGAGCAGAATAATCAAGTCTTATTAGAAAGGACTTGTGGGCCCAGCATGGTAGCCTAGTGATTAAAGTTCTCGCCTTGCACACAGGGTTCCCATATGGGCATCAGTTCTAATCCTGGAGGCCCTGCTTCCCATCCAGCTCCCTACTTACAGGCTGGGAAAGCAGTCGAGGACAGCCCAAACCCTTGGGACCCTGCATCTGCATGCAAGACCTGGAAGAAACACCCGGCTCCTGGCTTTGGATTGGTGCAGCTCCGGCCATTGTGGCCACTTGGAGAGTGAATCAAAGGATGGAAGATCTTCCTCTCTGTCTCTCCTCCTCTCTGTATATCTGACTTTCCAACAAAAGTAAAATAAATCTCGGGCCCAGCATGGAGGCTGTGTTAAGTTAAACATGATTACTATAAATCTTAAAGCAACCTTTAGAAGAACAGAAAAATAGTTTTGGCTAAAAAGCCAACAAAGTCAATAAAAGAAAATCCATAAAAACATCTAACCCCAGAAAAGGAAAAATAGAACTTGGTAAACCCCAAATTACCATCATATGTTGCAATACTCCTCTGCAAACAACTGATAGGACAAGTGGACAAAAACCCAGTTTGGATATAGATTTGAAAAACACTATCAACCTTGACCGCGTTGACATGTATAGGTCACTCCACTAAATAAGAACGGTGTATCCACTTAAAAATGGTCATATTTCAGGCCACTTATGGTCTATAAACCTAATCAATACAAATTAGAAATCAATACCATGAAACTCTCTTGAAAAACCCAAAATAGTTTAAAACTAGGTTACTTACCTAGCTAATCCATGAGTCATAGAAACAGAGCAATTTCATAGCAAGTATTTAGAACTGAATGGAAATGGAACTAGAGCATATCCCAACTATTTTCAAAGGCTGTTTTGCATTAGAAAAAATAAGACATTCTACAATTTTGACACAAAGATTTCTAAAAAAGAATCAACCCCTTTGAGATTTCTCATCCAAATGTGTCTCCTGTCCGTGTTTAAGACTGGGGCACTGGGTCTGGCACTGTGCCTCAACAACTTAATTCTCCATCTGCTCCAGCTGGCATCTCATTTGGATGCCCATGTGGCCATTTGACGAGTGAACCAGCAGATGGAAGATCTCTCCGCGTGTCTCTCCTTCTTTCTGCAAATTTGCCTTTCCAATAAAAATTTTAAAATGTCAAAAAAAAAAAAAGATGGGGGCCATTGATGAGGCTGTGGCATAGCAAGCTGATCGTCAGCCTCCAGCAGCAGCACCCACGTGGGTGCCAGTTCAAGTCCTGGCTGCTCCACTTCTGACTCAGCTGCCTGCTTGTGACCTCAGAAAGCAGCAGAGAATGGCCCATGTACCCACATGGGAGATCCTCCTTTCTCGCTATAACTCTTTCAAGTTAAATAAATAAATCTTTTTTAAAAATGAAAAGGAAAGAAGACTTGGGTATTGATTGGGCAAGGACAAACACGAGGGCAGAAAAGAGAATCTGGGGAAGTGAGAGTTCTAAGCTTCAGATACCAGAAACTGCCAGTCAATGGTGACGTGAGCTGCAACAGCCATTCCCATATCCACACTCCGAGAAAACCAAAGCAACATAGAGAAAGCCTTGAAAGTTTAAAGACAAAAACAAAAGTTGCTCTGAACAAGATAATGTAAAGATAGTAGTACCTACTACATAGCTACTGTAGCTAATGAAATAAAGCAATGAAATCCACCTATGGGGTGTGAGGCACACAGTAGATGGGGTATGAGGCACACAGTAGGTGTTTTCTAAATATCAGCCACCCTCAGATTGTTAGCTTTCCTATATATTATACTTTAATTAAAATAGCATTCTTTTTTTAAAAGAAAAAAGATTTATTTATTTTTATTGCAAAGTCAGATATACAGAGAGGAGGAGAGATAGAGAGGAAGATCTTCCATCTGATGATTCACTCCCCAGGTGACCACAGCGGCTGGTGCTGTGCCAACCCAAAGCCAGGAGCCAGGAACCTTCTCCAGGTCACCCACGCAGGTGCAGGGTCCTAAGGCTTTGGGCCATCCCCAACTGTTTTCCCAGGTCACAAACAGGGAGCTGGATGGGAAGTGGAGCTGCCAGGATTAGAACCTGGCTGCCATATGGGATCCCAGCACATTCAATGCAAGGACTTTAGCTGCTAGGCCACTGTGCCAGGCCCTGAAATAGCATTCTTAAAAGTGAGCTACTATTTTCCAATTTCACAGAAAATACTATCTACACATAGTAAGCCCAGGTTGAGTGTCCCATATCTGAGACATTTGCAACTGACAATGTTTCAATTTTATTTTCAAATATTTAGTATATTTGCATATTCAGTATATTTTCAAGTGAACATCCCTCATTTGAAATTAAAAAAAAAATGTCACAGACTCTCAACCCTTCAGAGTGTCATATGGATTTTGGGACTTATCACAGTTTGGGTTTTAGCATCACCAGGGATGCTCAACCTGTCCAAGTTCTGTCACAAAGCCCTTTGAAAATACAGAAGGGATGATTTCTTTTCCCATTTTGTGAGCCACCTCAATAAAATTTTCCTCCGGAGAACAAACAAAGCAAAGTGCATGCCCCACAGATGAGACCACAGGGAAGCATTTGTTTAATCACACGCCACCAGAGGAAATATCCATCGTGAGTCCCAAGAGTCTTTACCTCCTTCGGTCGTGCTGGCCAGAATCCAAGAGCTCAGGGCCGACCAGCCTACTTCATTCATGCAGGACACACCGATGCTGTAATTAGCCAGGGCTTGCAGCTGCTGGATGCGATACAGCTGTGGTGCAGCAGAGGTGTTAAAAATCATGACAGAGCCGTTACTCAGCGGATCCATGTGTCTGACCTGAATGAAGGAGGACACGGGGAGCAGCGTTAGTCAGGCACCGGGCACGTAGGCAGGCGGCACATGTGGCTTGTGCTAGGTCCCGGGGGAAGCGCTTGCTTCCTGCCAGGGCACACACAAATGTTTCCACCCTCCGAAATGAGGGTTACTCACGCTCTGTGAGCAAGACCAAGAAGGGTCTCAGGAAACCGCCCCAAAGAACGAATCTTGAGGTGGCAGTGCAGGGCCCCCGATGACGTCAGTGGGACCGTAACTCATTTCTACCATATCATGAAATAAAGGAGACCCTGCTCCTCACAACCATCTAAACTCACCGCTTCTTCTTTTAGCAGTTTCACAGAACAGGTGACAGAGACAAAAGGCACAGCCTTAAAGTCCCTATTTCTCTGCAGAAAATACTTCCCACATACCTGTTCTGAAAGGCCAGTTTTTGGAATGAGTTTCTGGTTCCTGGCTACAGCGAGGACTCCCTCTCCAATAAATAACATTAACAAAAAAAAAAAGCTAAAGCTGGGACTGGGGCCAGGCATTCCACGACCATGTCCCACGTGATCCTACCTGCGTGCAGTTCCCGGCCTGCTCCTGATTCCAGAGCTCCCTGCTAATGCAAACCCTGGAAGGTCTCAGAGGGTCCCTGCCACCACCCAGGTAGGAGCTCTGGGTAGACTTCCCGGCTTCTAGACTGGGATCTAGCCCGGTTCTAAAGGTTGAAGGCATTTGGGGGAGTAATCCAGTGGATGGGAAAGCTCTCTGTATCTTTCCGTCTCTCAGATAAATCTGTGTTCTCCTCATTGTGCTACCTGGGAGGCCTGTTTTGCTTGGAGGCCATTTGGTGTGTCCTTGATTCTGAGATTGCTCCACGCTAGCAGAAACTCAACCCTAAAAGCACACACAGGTTGAGTTTGTGCCTTTATTTATTTATTTAAGGTATGGGGCAGATAGAGGAAAGGATCAGTTTGCATCTCAACCAGGCACTTTTCTTCAAATTTCCTTGGAACATATTTTCCCTTCTTTCCCTGCATAAACTCCAGCAGCCTCTCCACACTGCTCTCCAGACCTCTGGGTGCACCGGCAAGAGAGGGAGGCTCTCAAGATCCCACCTTTTATTCCTGTAAGTGCATCTCTGCCTGGGAACAGGAATAAGAGTTTTCTGGGATTTTTACACCCAAGTACATGTTTTCCTGAATATTTCTACCAGAAAAGACAAAACAATATTTGGGTAAGGCAAGGAGCAACCAAAAGGCAACTGAAAAATCTTCAATCCGCAAAATGTATTCCACTTCCTAAGGGGCTGGCGATTGCGGGTGTGAACACGCAATGCTGTCATTTCAGGACAGTCTGACACACAGGCCAAGATATCATAAGCAAACATCTTAGAATTGCAAATGCCCTGGTAGACACCGTGGGAGTGCTACGGGACCGAGTCCCAACTCTGTCTCAGAAACCATGAGTGACAGGAAGGTACCAATAGGTCTGAGTGGTACCAGAAGAGAAGCCAGAGTTGGTTGCTTATCTTGGCGGTGGCTGCTGGCACACAAACTACACTTTGTTCTTGACCTTCACAGTATGGCCCTGCTTCCTGGCAAACAGCGCTCCGGCTGCCATGGAGGGCTCTGGGTATGGGTTCCCACCCCATCTCTATAGCCCCAACAGAAGCATCTCCAGGCACATAGACAGGCTTCGAGGGGCTGTTCCTGAAAGAGGGCGGGCCTTCTAAAACATTCCTTCTCAGAGGTCCTGAGGCAAAAGAACACAGGATGGCAAGCAGCATGAGGGTGAAGTTAAAATTAGAAATAAAGTTTGTGGCCCAAAAACGGGTGGGGAGAGGAACCCACATCAGGGACCAAAGGAAATGGGAGGGTGTGTGCTGCCAGTGCATGAAATGGAATCTCATCCAAAACATTCACTTGCTACCAAGTCCAAGTTTAATACTGTAATCAGGGATGAGCTGTGCTTGGTTCGGGAATGGGAAGGCACTGCTAATCAACAGCATGTAACAGCATACCTTCTAGAGCCTGTGCTAACTCCACTAGGCCTGCCATAGAACATTTCAGGATTCTCAGGTAAATCTGCCTTCCAGATAAATAACAAATTATTTATTATTTGAAAGCCAGAGTGACACAAAGAGGAAAGGAATAAGAGAGAATTTTTTCACATGGTAATTCATTCCTGAAATGCTCACAACAGCTAGGGTTGGACCAGAATGAAGTTGGGTGCAAGGAACTCCGTCTGGGTCTTTGACATGAATGGCAGGAACCCAAGTATTTTGGGCCATCATCCATTGCCCCCCAGGTGCATTAGCAGGAAGCTGGATTGGAAGCATGAAGTATCTGGGTCTTGAACAAGACACTCAGGTATGTCTGTGTTGCTGCATTACCAAGTGGTGGTTTAACCCACTGCATCACAGTAGCTGCCCCCCCACCACAAGTAATTCTTTAGTACATGCATATTACAAGTTTATTCCTATAAATGCCTTACAAATATTTGTCTATTTATTTGAAGGCAGAGTTACAGAGAGAGAGAGAGATCTATAATCTGCTGGTTCAATCCCTAAATGGTTGCAATGGCTGTGGTTGGGCTGCTCCAAAGCCAGAAGCCAGGAGCTTCTTCCAGGTCTCCCATGTGCATGCAGGGGTGCATGCACTTGAGTCATCCTCTGTTACCTTCCCAGGCATATTACCAGGGATTTGGATCAAAAGTGGAGCAGCCAGGACATCAACCAGTGCCCGTATGGGATGCTGGTTCTGTAAGTGGCAGCTTTACCCTATAAGCCACGGTGCTGGTCCCTATTCCTGCAATTAAATAGGTGTCCTGTGCTCTCATTTTATTTTTATTCACTTATTTGTTTTAAAGGCAAACACACACACACAAACACACACAGAAAACTCCTCTCCCCAAATGCCCATAACAGTTGGGGCTGTGCCAGAATCAAGACAAGAACCAAAAACTCAATCTGGGTTTTCTACCTGGGTGGCAGGGACCCAAGTACTTGAACCTTCACCTGCTGCCCCCAAAGATCCGCACTTGCAGGAAGCTGAGGGCAGCAACTAAGTCAGGACTTGAATCGAGGCACTCTGACATGGGATCCAGCTGTCCCAAGTGGTGGCTTAAATGCTGCACCCAGTGCCTGTCCCTGGTGGTCCAGAGACCATGTTTGCTTCATCTGATGACCCCAGTTCATCAGAAGCAGAACTGATGAAAGGAAACAGAGCCAGTTGGCAAGCCAGGGAGAGAATACCCCTGTCTATGTCATAGGAGCCTGCGTGGGCAAGAAGGTCTGTAATGTGGCTGCTCCAGGATGACCTCTCACATATGCCATGACAACCCAACAGCGGATCAGAGAGAGAAAGAGCAAGCAATTCAAGATGAATATGAGCAGTTAGCACTCTCAAGGGTGACCCCTCTCAAGCATCCTACCCAACTCCAGGTCTCAGGGTCTCCCTGAAAGTAACAATTCCCATGTCTTCCTGGGCTCTTCCAGAAGCTTAGAAACTGTGGACTGGCTTCAGAAAGGGGTGGCATGTGCTTTAGTCAAGACTACATCCATGGACATCAGTTCCACTTCCAAGGGGATCATTTCCCTGGCTGTTACTAACACCGGGGCCCCCAAATGCTTGAAACAAAAACTAAAAACTGGAGGGAGAGATAAACAACTGAAAAATAAAAACCAAGACCTTAATTCTCCATTTTATACAACAGATAGAACCAGCAAGCAAAAGATCAGCAAGGAAACAGAAATCCCCCAAAGAGGATGAGGATATTCCAGGAAGTTTATGCAAAGTGTAAGTAAAAGCTTTTGAAATCAGTGCATGTGATGGGTCTTCAAAAAGTGCGTGGAAAATGAGTGTCATCAAAAAGCTATGGATGGATTTTAAGAATTTTTATATCAAAATAAACTTATCCTTTGCTTTCATTTTCTATACATTTTTAAGTAGCCTCATGTAAATCAACTGCACTAAACTCACATATATGGAACACTCCAAATATATATCCTTCTCAGGTGTCCATAGACCATGCTATGCCATTAAACAAAGAAGTGCTCCATAAATTTAAAAGGATTAAAATAATAGCCAAATCAAAACAAAACCATATGAGATACAGATAAAAAGCAGTACTTGGAGGGCAATGTATAGTAATGTCTATATTTAAAAAGAAACCATCTGAAATCAAAACTAAACCTTATACCTTAAGATACTAATTAAAGGACTCGGCATGATGGCTCAGTGGCTAAATCCTCACCTTGCATGTACTAGGATCCATATGTCCACCAGTTTGAGAGTTGGCTGGTCCACTTCCCTTCCAGCTCCCTGCTTGTGGCCTAGGAAAGCAGCAAAGAATGGCCCAAGGCCTTGGGACCCTGCACCCAAGAGGGAGACCCAGAAGAAGCTCTTGGTTTGTCTTTTGATCGGCTCAGCTCCAGCCATTGTGGCCACTTAGGGAGTGAGCCAGTGGACAGAAGACCTTTCTACCTGTATCTCCCTCTGTCTCTGTAAATCTGCCTTTCCAATAAAAAATAATACATGTTTTAAAAAAATACTAGAAAAAGAATAAAGTAAGTCAAAGCAACCAGACAAAAGAACATGAAGACTAAAGCACAAAGAAATTATAGAACAGGAAAACGAGTGAAATTCTATAAAACAAACAAAAAAAATTAGTTGTTCAAAAAAGATCAATTTGGTTAAGACACCAAATTCTATGAACAATTTGTTTCTCTGTTTCATATCAGAGTATATGGGTCTGAGAGTGTATCTGGCTCTGTTACTGGGCAGGTAGTACTGGTGGTGCCCCAAGAAACTGAGCCCTGCCAGCCATGGGGGAGACCTGGAATGAGTTCCTGGCTCGCAGCTTCAGCCCCTCCCCGCTGTAGGCATTAGGGAGTGAACCAGTGAGTCGGAACTGTCATTCTCTGTCTCTCAAATAAACCGATTCATTTTAAAAACTCATTAAAGGTGTCAAGCCTTTACCTAGGTCAAAATAATGAGTCAAATTACCAGAATCAAGAATGAATGAATAGTATTACTAATCTCAGAGTCAAAAAAAGGATTACAATGGACTACTATGAACAATTGTGTCCCAAAAAATTGCATAACGTGAACTGGTCAAATTCCTAGAAAGCCACAGACAACTTAACTTGACTAGAGAAGAAACAGATCCTTTCCAAGTGAAAAGACGGAGCTAATCAAAAAACTTCCCACGAAGAAAAAGCCTAGGACCAGATGGCTTTGTTGGTGAATTCTCCTAAATACTTCACAATTAACTTCAATCTACAAATTATTTTAGGAACTAGAAAATAAGAGAACATTTCCCAATTCATCCTGTAAGCCAGTATTACTTATATTCCAAGTGGAAAAAGCTATGATAAGCGAACAACAGGATACCACCTCTTCTGAAATCAGATGGATACCCATATGAATAGACTACAAAAAAATTGTGTAGTTTAAATTGGTGATGATAATAGCATGTTATCATACCTCAGAAAGAAATATTTTAAAGCGTATCTACTGGTGGGGAATTGTGGACATAGCAAGAATTCCTAATGCTTACCAGTATTTGGGAGGCTTACAAAGTGTCGTTGGGCAAGAGTTAAGCAAAGCCGGGGACGCGGGGTGAAGGAGGAGGCTATTTTGGGGATCATATGTTTTTTATTCTTCAGAGAAAGAGCAGCTGTTAAGGGTGGGAGGCATTAAGAGCACAGAAATTAATTTCACTTGGTATTAAAAACATCTGGTTGTCAACATAAAATTCTTTGGAAGTCACTCCATAAGCTGGGCTGGCATCATTGCCTTCTCAGACTAACATGTTTTAAACTAATAAAATCAGGCATTTAGGATCCTCAGAATAACTCCTGACCATGCTGCGGGATAGGGTACAAAGCAGAAAACACTCCAATTTTCAGCAGGCACTTAACCCTATGTGTTGGACAACCTGTTCCCACATACAATGTGGCTCTGAGCTCTGCTGTTGTACAGAGCTTCCTGGCCTTGAACTCCAGTTCTGTCCCTCACAGTCAGGGTGAGTGCTCTGAGCCTGCGATGGGGTGTGTGCCAAGCAAGATGATTTCTGCAAAAGGTCCCAGGCCACTGTGCAGACATGGTAAGCAACAGGGGTATCAACTATTTCCAATTATAGGAAATAAATACTCTTTATAACATGTTAAGGTGTCGCTAACCTATATTTCTTACAGCCCTGTTTCATTTTATGTTGTGGTTAAAAATGGCATAAGACTCTACCAGGCTGCTAATCCTGGAGTTTTCCCAGGAGACACTGGTTAAGGTGCTCCCAGGATATTAGTGCAAAAGGCCCCAGATGCTGCCCCATCTATCCTTCATGGCACTGGCCCTGGTCACATGACAAACTCTTGGTCACAGCCAGCTTTCATGTAGTGATGTGCTTTCATACCTTCAAGATCCTCCTTGGGATTCATGGCATTCCCTTGGAAACAGGTTTCTTTCCTGGTTGGACTGTGGTTCATGCAGGGGAAGGAAGTGAGTGACATCACAGACAGAGCCCCAAGACAGGTGGTGTGCACAGTGGTCACCATGCAGGACTGAGTGGGGCTGGGTGAACGCCCTCATTGCCCATCCCCAGAAGGCAGAAAAACCAGGTGGTCCTGCAGAGCAGCAAGCAACAACCTCCCTTCGCTTTCAGAGTTTTACCTGCACGCTGCAGTTCCGGAATGGGGAGTAGCCATCAAAACCCGGGACCCAGGAGATCAGTATGCTGTGTGCAGTCCTGTTGTGGACGCTGACCTCAGTAGGCGGGGAGGGAATCACTGGGGAGAAACAAACACATACATGCAAACACCATAACCAGACACAGGAAGCTACAGCCATGCACATGCATTCCTACCAACTTCGAGAGGAGCCAAAGCCAACACGGCTTTCAGGGAGCTACTCTGAGCCTGGGATCACTGCGCCCACCTGCAGATAAAGCTTCCAGGAGGGCAGGACCCTCTCCTGCTCCCTGTGAACACAGGAGACACTCAGCTCCTTCACTGCGCTTGCCTGTGTTCTAAGCTCACTCTGCCTGGCCACATGGCTGGGTGCTGGTGTGCCATGCAGGAGTGAGGGGTCAGAGCCCTGTCCTGGTGGAGGATGGAATGCACTGCCTAGAAGGACAGACCTACATTCACCAAGGACCAGAGCATATTGTGGCCAGAAGAGAGAGGTTCCAGGGCTGTGTGCGTGTGTGTGCTGGGAAAGGGTGCAGCCACAATCACCAATTAGCACTGACATCAGCCACATGTGGGACGAGGGGAGCTTTCTCAGTTACGATGGAAGGAGTCAGTTTGGGGACTCTTCATTCTTAAATTTAATTTTTAATCATAACACTTGCAACTGAAAAAAAATGACTACTATCACCCTCACATACTCACTAAGACACACAGGTTTCACAACCTTCAGTCATTGCTACAGCCTTCCAATCTCCATCACAGATGAGCAAACAGAGATCCAGAGAAATGAAAAGTTGGCAAAGGCCACTGGTGGTCAATAGCAGAGCAGGAACTTGAACTTTGGTCTGCCTGACCCCTCTACTCAACAGGATGCCAGAGGCTTGTGTTCCTTGAGGGGGCAGCCAGCACACTGGCAGTAGCACTGGCAGAGACTGGGGGAGGCTGGCCCACCACTTGACCCAGCCGCATGGCCCAGGGCAGCTACTTCCCTGCTGTCCCCTGCGGTTTCACAAAAGGGAAAAGGAACACCACTTCCCCTTGGGGATAAATAAGGCCTGGATGGAATGGCCAGGGAAGGAGGGGTGATGGACTGGGACCACATAAGTGGGTGCCGGGTTCCCTTCTCAGGACTTTCAGTTTTACTAACAGACACGCAGCTTGGTGAGGGGGAACAGGCAGTCTCTGGAGGCAGTCATTCCCTGCATAGATCTTTTCTAGTACTGCCTTCAAGTATCTGTGCTTCCACACTGAAATCCGATCAAAACCACCAAATAACAGCAGAAGAAGAGAGTCTTAGTTGCTTTGACACCTTGATTGAAGCCACTTTGGGGCTAACACAGTGGCTAATCATCTGCCTGCCAGTGCCAGTATCCCATATAGGCACCAATTCATGGCCCAGATGCTCCACTTATGATCCAGTTCTTGGCTTATAGCTTGGGAAAGCAACAGAGTATGGCTTGAGTCCTTGGGCTCCTACACTCACTGGGGAGACGCAGAAGACACTCCTGGCTTCTGGCTGCCAGCTTTGCATCGGCTTGACTCAGCGTGGCAGCCATTTGGGGAGTCAATCAGTAGATGGAAGCTATCTCTCTCTCTGTCACGCTTGCTCTCCTTCTCTTTATAAATCTACCTTTCAAATAAAAATAAGCTCATCTCTAACATAAATAAATGAAAGCCAAAAACATAAGTTTGGAAAAATAGGACTTATTTAAAAAAAAAAAAGGTCCTATGAAATCAAAGAAACATTTTTCATTTTATACATTTTAGGTGTTAAAATGCTCAGACTTTATGAGAATGTCATTACACATCTACACCCACTCATGAATTTCTGAAATTCCCAACATATCTTTTGAAAATTGTAATGATGGGATTTGTAACGACGGAAGGAAGTTATACACTTCCTCTTGTGCGACTTTTTTTTTTATTCCAGTGGATTTTTAGAAAACGCCCTTCACAGCGTTTATCTGTTGATTTGCCTGGAGTACTATTTTGAGTTATTTGCTTGATTTTTGACTATTTCCTTTGCAACGTAGAGGCCCCCTGCGTCTACACCCAACTTGTAACACTTCATGAAACACCTTCCGTCCTTGCACAGCTTCCCTCAGGATCAGGTGGAAGGTCCACAAACCCAACATGGACTTCTCAAAGTCTAATTCAGATCAGTCACTGAGCCATTAAAAGGCTTGAGAGTAAGGAAGACAATTTGAAAGCCCTGATAGATTTCCTTTTCTTTCCAGCTTCTGATTTAAACATTTTAGATGATATAGGAGGGAAGAGGGAGGTGGAAGGATTGGATCACCTCTGTAACCTGCCTGAGGGACTTGGCACAGGAGCCTTTCACATTGTGGGGTAACTCCTGCTCAGCCCCTGGCGAAGGCAACAACAGGGAGAGGTAGATTGGTAAAGAGATGCCCGGAAATGTCGGGGGGCCTGCAGTGAAGAGCTTCAAGGCAGCAGCTGCCAAGGCTTGTGTCTGGCCTAGCTGGGCCTGGAGGACACAGCCTGTCCCGGAAATCAATGCCCCAAGATGCCCCAGGGTTAATTAGGACAGGATCACCGGGGAAGGGAGCACAGTGAAAACAGACTCTGATCACTGTAGCTATTCTCCAAGCACAGCCAACCTAGCTAATGATTCCCCAAGACCTGCCAGACACTGCACCAAGTGCTTTTATTTGCATTAATTCTCAACAACAGGTATGTTCTGAATTACCCCACTTATCAGAAAGGATCACTGAAACTTAAAGAGGTGAAATGACCCATCCAAGGCTACAAGGCCTGCAGGTGGGAAAGCTAGGGCTTCAATCCTGGCAGCAGGAAACTGGCTGCAGGGCCTGTGCTGGGGATCCTCCCTTCCCCAACCCAGCTCCCAGAACACCCACAGGGGCTCTGGCCTTGCGGCTCACCTTTGATGTTGATCTGCACACCCTTGGACACAGTCAGGCCTTTGTCATTGTGGGCCTCGCAACTGAAGACGGCCGCCTCGGTCAGACCTGGAGAGGAAGCACACCAGTGAGACCAGCAGCAGAGAGGATGCGGTCCATCAGCATCCTGTGGGAGGAACGGAGGGGGTCCTTTCTTGGCTCATGCTTAAGCCATAGTGCAAAGTGAGTTTAGAAGAGGTGTTCGCTATGCAGAAAGACTCCTGGAGTCAAACGCTTTTAAGAATAAAAGCAGTGGGCCCTGCACGGTGGCGCAAGTGGTTAAGATCCTCGCCTTTCACGCCCGGGATCCCATATGGGCGCCGGTTCTATCCCGGGAGCCCCGCTTCCCTTCCAGCTCCCTGCCTGTGGCCCAGGAGAGCAGTCGAGGACAGCCCAAAGCTTTGGGACCCTGCACCCACGTGGGAGACCCAGAAGAGGGTCCTGGCTTCGGATCAGCAGAGTATTGGCCGTTGCCCTCACTTGGGGAGTGAATCATCAGAGGTAAGATCTTCCTCTCTGTCTCTCCTCTCTGTATATCCGCCTTTCCAATAAAAAAATAATAAAAATAAATCTTTTTAAAAAAAAAAAAAAAGAACAAAAGCAGTGCAAACCCCAAAGGCCACAGCTTTCATTCATTCTGATCCTTGACAGTGGGACATTAAGTAATGAAGCAGTTATCAGCAAAACTTTTCAAGTACTGCAAGAAGATTCGGGAATTGCTGATCCCCCAACATAAGAAAAATGGATTGTGCAGCCCTCATTGAAGAAAAGCGGGGGGAGTAAGCAATTGCTTTGTGATGCCAGCATCCTGTATCAGCTGCTCTGTTTCTGATCCAGTTCCCTGCTAACGCACCTGGGAGAACGGAGGAGGATGGCTCAAGTGCCACCCACAGTAGAGATCCCGATGGTTTGCTGGTTCCTGGCGTTGCTTTGACTCAGCCCTGGCTTTTGCAGCCATCTGGGGAGTGGATCAGTGGATGGAAGATCTCTCCCCCTCTCTTTTTCTCTCTTTCTGAGTATGTGTCTGCACCCCCTCTACCTCCGTTGCTCTACCTTTCAAATAAATAAATAAATCATTTTTTCTTTTTCTTTTTTTTAAAGGTTTATTTTATTACTATTTTTAATTGGAAAGTCAGATACACAGAGAGAAGAGACAGAGAGAATGATCCTCCATCCACTGATTCACTCTCCAAACAGTCACAACAGCTGACGTCAATCCGAAGCTAGGAGCCTGGAGCCTCCTTCAGGCTTCCCACGTGGGGCGCAGGATCCCCAGGCTTTGGGCCATCCTCCACGGCTTTCCCAGGCTACAAGGAGGGAGCTGGATGGGAAGCAGGGCTGCCAGGACACAAACTGGTGCCCATATGAGATCCCAGTGCATGCAAAGCAAGGACTTTAGCTGCTAGGCTACTGTGCCAAGCCCAAATAATTTTTCTTTAAAGTAGACTCTGAGAGACGCCTTAGTGCCTGCTCAGCCCACAGTACATACTATTGTGTCACTATGCTACATACACTTCAGAATAGTAAAAGCAACATAAAATCCAACTTAAAACATTTCCAATGATCTGCTATAATGAGTAAAAACTGCTAAGTTTCCAAGCACTACTTGAACAGAAGATACAGTGCTAAATGAGGTGTATCACTGCAGAAGTTTCAAGATATCCCTGACCTAAAAATAAATAATTCATTTGCTGACTTTAAATGGAAAGGAGGAATCCTGATTTCTAACACCATTTTCTAAGACACGGAACCAGACTCCCTTGGAGTGATGGCCGATTAGAAGCTGAGCCTATGTGAAATACAGCACGACACACTCGGGCACACACACACCTACATATTCTTACCTACACACATGCATGTGCATGCACACACATGCTTGCATGTTCTTACACACATGCACACACACACACACACACACACACACACACACAGAGGCAAGGATGGAATATGTCACAGAGACAAGATTCCAGAGCAAAGAGTTCTCAATGACCAAAGCTAGAACAATTCAAGGAAGAAAAAAATAAACAAAATGGCATAAGATTATAACCCATAGTACAAAATAAACACCCACATGCCTTTACTGACATAAACAAATGATTAAATAAATAGGGGGTGAACAGACACTTTTCCTGTGGAGAATCACACACTTTATGTGCATGCTCCACTCACAGACATGGAGCACAAATCCCCACATTTTCATCATGGCCTCACACTACAAATTTCCTTCCAAAAGGGATAGTTTGAAAAGGGGTGGGAGAGGAAGGAAAACTCTAGAATGGGGAACTGACGAACATGACCTCAACTGTAAGATCAAGGTTTACGCTAACAGGACCCATCTTGTTGATGGAACAGATCCTTGGGACACTGGCAGCAGGGGGTAAGGCAGATGGTTTTCTTCAAAACAAGTTATTTGTCTTTTTCATTCATGTTATCTCATGAATTATGATGGAATTTTCCAGAGGAATTTTTTCCAGAGGCTGTACATCATGTGATGATGTCATAGCTCTATTAACAGGTGGAATATGTGCTTTTGCATTCCCGTCTTATAAAGGTTTTCCATTTGAATTTCTTTCATTTTAAAATTTGAACAGACATACAGAAGTTTGACATGTTTATGGGGTACTATATGATGCTGAGTTACATGTGTACACTGTGAAACGGCCAAACAGGTTAATGTCTTTATCTCTCCGAGCATTTAACATTGCTTTACAGTGGAAACACCCACAACCTCAGCAGCTTTTTGCTAGAGAATGTACAATACAATGAAATTACAGTCAGCCCTGTGTGCAACTGCTTGAGTGGCTCAGAAATGAGAGAGAGCTGCCCACATTAACACAAGCTATTTAGGGCTCAGGGATTCAGAAGATTGTCAAGGGATTTTTAGCCCAATACATCTGAGAACAGATGCCCCAGAGTGATTCCAGAAGGTGAGAGAAGTCTTCCCTACTCTATAAAGAGAAGGAGCAGTGAGAGGGAACAAGGACTGGCAGTGGAGGACCTGGGTTTAGGTCCTAACTCTGCTTCTGATCCGGCTTCCTGCTAACACACGCCCTGGGAAGCACCAGGTGACGGCCCAAGTGCTCAAGGCCTAACCACCCACACAGAGGGCCTGGACTAAGTTTTCAGCTCCTGGTTTCAGTCTTGTCTGGCTCCAGCTGTAATGGCCATTTGGGGAGTGGGCCAGTGAATATCTCTCTTTCAACTTAAAAATAAATGAATTAATACTGGTTACCAAAAAAAAAAAAAAAAAAAAGAAATCCTACAGGAGGACAATCAGGACCTTAAAGTGAAATTGGTTCCAGTGGGGCCTGGTTCTAGACCAGGAAGGAAGTCATTTTTCCTCTCTCTGTGCTTCTTTCCAAAGTGCTCACAGGTCAAGAAAAGCAATCTATAGCAAATATCCGGGTATAAGGCACCCACACCAATCAGAATCACTCGGCAGTAACCAAACCTACTACAGCAGTTCTCCACACAGTCAGGTCGTTAAAGTCCATAGTCCAAATCCAAGGCCAACACAGAGAGGTGGAAACAGGGTCAAAATACTAACAGGTATAAGCAGTCCAAAGGGAAACTTTTTCCCATTTCCATATGTATGTGCTGATCGCCAAGAAGTATCATACAATGACTAATCAAAGACCTTCCAATTCACATGTATGCCAGAGGGGCGACATGTTCAAGGGATAAGGGGGAGAAAGTCACAATAGAAAACTTTCTCCGAGACACGATGGGCACACAAGGCAGAGGAGAACTTCTCTTGGCTTCATTTTTGTGGTTGACCTTTCCTGCTGATTAATGTACAGTAGCCAGGAGGGTACACCAGGCAAACCCATCTCCTACCCTCTAACAATAACCACTAGACTGGAATAGATCTGGGTACTGCCCAGCCTAAACCCACAGCCTGCCCCCACCCACCACCCACTCTGTCCCAAGTGGCCTCCGCCGTCTCCCGGGGTTGAGTCGTCTGCTCGTGGGTGGTGGGTTGTACCCCTGGCAGCCCTGGCAGCAGGGAGTTCTCCTTCTCATCTAACTGTTGTGATGGTTCACACCCCTCTTGCCTGGCCCTCTACTGGTTTGGAAAAAAAAAAGGACAACCCGTGACTGAGGCCCAAAAGATATTTTTAAGGAACAGGATGTTCCCTTGAGGGAAGCACAATGGAAACGCTGAGGAAGCAACTTGTGGGAGCACAGTTAGGCCAATTCTTGGAGCTCTTAGATTAAGCAATCTTGTGAATTAACTAGATAAACAACACTTGTTCTTCATTATATATATAAAGAGTCTTTTAAAATGCTTTTATTTTGAGAAGGAGAGAGAGAGCCAATCTACTGATTCACTCCTCCAAACTCCTGGTCACCAGGAACTCCTGTGTGGGTAGCAAAGTTCCAACCACTGAGCCATCACCTGTTGGCTCCCAGGGAGTGCATCAGCAGAAAGCTGGAATGGGGTGCAGAGCTGGGACTCGAACTCAGGCACCTGGATATGGAATGTGGCTGTTCCAAACTACTTGTTAATGCTCTACTGTGCTAAATGCTTGCCTCTCATTTTGTGCTCCTGTCCATCGTGCTACCAAATAAGACGGCACACAGAACATACTACATAGATGAAGCAGCTTATGAACTTGGAACGTTCTATCTGTCATCATTCATTCACATGGCAAATGGGCACCTATTGTGTAGTAGGCATTTTCCAGGAACTTGAGATGTATGAATAAACAAAGACCCTTGTCCCTAAGGAACTCTACAATAAATAATAACTTGATAGAGAGTGAAGTATCTGGGAGCCACACACTGTATCACAAGACAATAAAGACCATGGGAAAACAGAAGGGGACCAGAGGGTCAGGGCGGGTGGGTAAACAGGTGGTAATTTTGAATGGGGGCGGGGAAGGGTGAGTTCCAGGGAGAAATGGCCACAGGGGACAAACTTGGAATGAAGGAACAGGTCCCGCTGATGGAGCAAGAGGGACTTACACAGAGGGAGCAGCTGGGGCAGGCTTTGATCTCTGGGTGGAGTGGAAATCAGGAACTTAGACTGGGGTTGACACCATCTGACTTGTGTGTTATCCCAGGATGGCTCCAGCAGCCAGGGGCAGAGCAGGCCCTAAACCAGCAGCTCTCTGCACACCGCCAGTTTCTTCTCTGATGTGTAAAATGAGAGCTAACAATGTCTACCCATATCACACCTTGCTGTGAGGGTCACGGTTATCTTTGCAGGAAGTATTTGGAGAATTAAAGGCCAAAATTTTAAGAAGGTTTATTTATTCATTTGAAGGGCAGATACACACACACACACACACACACACACAGAGATATCGTTGAACTGCTGGCTCATTCCTCAAGTGGGCACATGGCTTACAACAGCCAGAGAAGAACTGGTCCGAAGCCAGGAACCAGGAGCTTCCTCTGGGTCTCCCACATGGGTGCAGGGGCCCAAACACTTGGGCCATCCTCCACTGCTTTCCAGGCACATTAACAGAGAACTGGAAGGGAAATGGACCCAGGTGGGTCTTGAATCAGCATTCATATGGGATGTCAATGATACAGACAGCAGTTTTACTAACTATGCCCCAGCGCAGACCCCTAAAATCTGACTTCTAATCTGGGTCCCTGTTTATGTTGTGGGAAAGCAGTGGAGAATTGCACAAGTCCTTGGGACCCTGAACCACTGACCCATATAGGAGACCTGGAGGAAGCTTTGGGTTCCTGGCTTCAGATCAGCTTAGTCCTGGCCATTGTAGCTATTTGGGGAGTGAATCAGTAGGGTGAAGATCTCTCTGCCTCTCTTTCTCTCTGTAAATCTGCTTTTTGAATACAAATAAATAAATCTTTAACAATAAATGCCAATTATTTTCACTGTTATTACAAGAATATGAATACATATATACACACATACATGAATTGGTTAGCTAATTAACTAAAACAAACCACTTTAGCTGTTTCCAAAATGAAGACTTAAATATAAGTATCTTTTTTAAAAATACAAATCAGAAACATGAGCTTACATCTACCACCTTTAACAGAAAGGCAGCTTGAAATTCAATTTCTAACTACTGCTTGTCAAAATAACAAAACAAAAAACTTTTTTACTACCTGGGCCTACAGCCATTTGGGGAGGTTGTTGAAGCACCACAGGCTTTCTCTCATGGTGTCACTGACTCTCCAAGGTGTGCTGTGAGGCGCCCATGGCTGTTATCCCTCCTTCATATGAAGATGTCAACACAGCAGAGCTAAGTGGCATCGGTTCATGTGCCACAGCTGTGGATGGCAGCTGCCAGCCTATACCACATGCCCCCATTCCACACCAGGCAGTGAGAACTCACTCCAGTTCTGCTTCCTGTTTTGGGGGAACTGGGCTTCGATGTGGCAAAGTGACCTTTAAAAAACTCTTTTTTTTTTCATAGTTGTCAATAGTTTGATACACAGCAAGTTGCAAAAAAAAAAACAAAAACAAAAACCAGTCCAGAACTGTTGTGCACACTGTTCGCAGGGAGGAGCTTCTGCGACAGTATGCTACAGGTGCCGATCTGTGGCTAACAGCTTGCTCCATCATGCCTTGCTTACATTGGGGAGGAAGCTATTGGGTCTACAGGCTGTACGAGGTTTGCAGAATCATTTGGGCTGGCCTTGCCAAGCCTGCTGCAGGTGGGACTAGAAACCCAGTAACTCTACAGCAGGGTAAGTTTCAAATTGATGTTGTATGGTCTATGGAAGCCATTTTAAATCTCCACATTTTTCCTGCCCCTGGCAGAAGAAAAAAACCAAAAAAACAAAAAGAGCTTCCCAGTCCTGCTTCCAGGAACATGATTCCAAGCCTGAGCCTAACCCCTGGAAGTGCCAGATCTATTCTCTAGCACCACACTCCTGTCACGCAATGGCAGTGAAGTGGAATCATACACCATGCACCTTGCAGGTTCTATTCACTCAGAATGAAGACTTTCAGCCAAAATACCTCTTTGCTCCTGTCCCTTAAAGATAGCTCTTAGGTCACAGAGGAAAAAACCAACTTTTATCAAGAGGGGAAATGCACATGACCTTTATGCTTGCTCAATGCTATACAAACACCAAGGCTATTTAAACTACTTCCCTACTTGGCATTCTCTCAATAGAAGGAATTAGAAAAGCATACTTTAAGGTTAATTTCAGGACACAGTGGCATCCCTTGGTGAAAACCCACTCCTTTAAGTTGGCAGATACGGGGCTGAGATGCAGGCACTGAGTTCACTCCACAGATGTCTCAGGACAGCACCTGATCCCCCAGTGGGAACTACTGGGAATGGCTCAACATCCAGCTGGAGCTTCCTCCAGGATTAAAATCGATTTCGGGGTGTCTGCTTGGCCTTGTGATGTAGAGCATCCCACATGGGAGTATCTGACTTGGACTCCTAGCTCCACCTCCTGATTCCAGCTTGCTGCTAACTCAGATCCAAGCAGGCAGCAGTACTGGCTCACGCAGTTGGGTCCCAGCCATTCATGCGGGAGGCTTGGCTTTAGACTGGCCCAGCTATGGCAGGCATTTGGGGGAGTTAATCAATTCTCTATCTATCCATCTCTCTTTTTCTGTCTTCCTGCCTTTTAAGTACAATGAAGTACTTGAAAAGAAAAATTTAAGTAAGTTTTCATGGAGCTCTTTTACAGAGTAACAGGGGCCAGATGCTTGGGAACAGCTAGCAAATGCTGATGTGCAAGCAGCCCCATCGGAAGCCCTGCCACCAGCAGCCTGTGCTTTATTCCCTGTGGGCTTGGTGAAGCCCTTTGAGTCTGTGAAATGGGTAGATGAAAGTCCTGTCCCTTCATGTCATAGCTCTGGCTAGAGCTATAAAAGAAACAAGATGGACTATCCATTCAAAAACAACCTTACAAATACAAGTCCTTTCACTATGTTCCTTTGTCCCCATGAAAGGACTAAGCCTCGGAGACTGTCGTTTGTCCACCTGTTCATTAGTTCATTCACTCATTTACACAGTTCTCATGGACAAGGCAATGCGCTAGGTGTAATCACACTGACCAGGGAGGTTTTCAGAAAAGAGCCGTGACTGAGTGGCAGGAGATGAACAGGAGTTCACCAGATAGACAGCAGGAAGAAGACAGGCTGGACAGAAGAGACAGCATGTGCAAAGGCCTCCCCAGAAAACACAGTGCAGGGGCTGCTGCTGTGCACGGCTGGCTGAGCTGCTGCTTCCAAAGCGGAGCTGCACTGGTTCACTCCCCAAGTGGCTGCAACAGCTGGAGCTGGGCCAGGCTGAAGCCAGAAGCCTGGAATTCCATCTGGTTGTCCCACCTAGATGGTAAGGGCACACAAATTTGAACCATTTTCTCTGCTTTTTTAGAAACAATAACAGGAAGCTGGATTGGAAGCAGAGAAATTGGGACCTGAATTAGCACTGCAAGCAACAGCGTAAACTGTTGTGCCATAACGCTGATCCTACATGCTAGTTTAATTTTGCTTATTTATTTGTTTATTTGAAAGGAAGAGTTACAGAGAGGAGAAACACACACACACACACACACATACAATTTCACAATTTTCCATCATTTGATTTACTCCCCAGCTAACCCCAACACCACAGCTGGGCCAGGCTTAAACTGCTAAGAGCCTGGAATTCCACCCAGCTCTCCCACACCGATGCAGGGACCCAAGCACATGAGCCGTGAGATGCTCTCGGCTGGGCATATTATTATGGGGAGCTGGATTGGAAGTGGAGGTGGGACTCAATCCCAGCAACTCTGATATAGGTTATAGGCATCCCAAGGAACAACTTAGTCTGACACACCACAACATCTGCCTCACTTTCTTCAATTTAAATGTTTTTCCTTTATAAAGATGATAGAATACAGGAATTAAGCAGCTTACAACCTGACAGCATACTTTAAAAATAGCCTTTATTACAGCAGTGGCTGTAAAAGCTACACATGTGCCAACTTGCAGCTGCACACGCATAAGAAAGAATATGTGTACACTGGGTGGAAGATGAGCAAGCTTTGGCCAGTGAGCTGTTGACTTTCTGGTTTCCACTATGTCTGATTGTTATGTCTGATTGTAAGATGCCAGCTGGGGGAGGTGGAGGGAACGATGCTGGCACTCTCCCTCTGGATTTTGCTGTAACATTTCGTTGCTAGTCCATCATCAAGGGAATGGATAAAGACATTTTTATACCAGGAAATATTACTCGGCCTTTTATAGAGATCTTGTCATTTGAGACAACATGGATGGGCCTGGAAGTCATCATGCTAAATGAAGAAGCCAGAGACAGAAAGAAAACTATTTCCTGATCTCACTTGAATGTAGAATCTTAAAAAAAAAAGTAGAATGATGGTTATCAGGAGCAGGGTGGAGGTGGGGTAGAGAGGAGGTATTGAAGAGATGTAAAGCCTCAATCATGGAGGATCAGTAAAGATTAATGAACAACATTGGGAATATAGTTAATAAACACTCCACTGTATGCTTGAAATGTATGGATCTCCCTCCTATGCACACACAAATGGTGGTTGTGTGAACAGACAGTAATGTTACACTGTATATCTTAAAATTTAAGTTAACCTACCACACCAAGTTGCCTTGATGTTGGTGCAGTAGCTTAAGTCTTCGTTTGCAGTGCCAGCATCCCACATGGGTACTGGCTGGAGTCTTGGCTGCTCCACTTCCCATCCAGCTCCCTGCTAATGTGCCTAAGAAATCAGAGGAAGATGGCCCAAGTCCTTTGGCCCCTGTGTTCACATGGGAGACCCAGAAGAAGCTCCAGCCATTGCAGCCATGTAAGCAGTGAACCAATGGATGGAAAATCTCTCTGCGTGTAACTCTGTCTTTCAAATAAAAATAAATAAATATTTTAAAAGGTTTAATGAATAAAATTTAATGACATACACGACATCTATACAAAAACTCTTAAGAGAAATTAAAGACCTAAATCAATAGATACAATGTATTTACACATTGGAAGTATCGATATTAAGCAATTATTTCTCCCTAAAACTCATCTACAAGATCCATATTGAAGCAAACACAACCACAGTAGATTATTTGTTAAAATGGTGACGCTCAGGCTGAGATTTAGATAGAAAAGGGCTAAGGACAGGAAGTGACCCTTTACCAAAAAGCCAATGAGATAGGTTAACAAGCACGTGAAAAGATGCCAAAGCCTTTTGAAAACCTAATCTAAAATTAAACTTCAGGGAAATGATAAGCAAATTAAAAGCACGATAATCCACATTTCACCATCTGTTAGAATGTTGAACTTAAAAAGTTTGATCACAAGCCTGGTGCGGTAACCTAGTGGCTAAAGTCCTTGCTTTACATGTGCCAGGATCCCCTATTGGGCACCAGTTCATACCCAACAATCCCACTTCCCATCCAGCTCCCTGATTGTGGCCTGGGAAAGCAGTCAAGGACACCCCAAAGCTTTGGGACCCTGCACCCACATGAGAGACCCGGAAGAGCTCCTGGCTCCTGGCTTCAGATTGGCTCACCTCTGGCTAGTGTGGCCACTTGGGGAGTAAAGCCACAGACAGAAGAGCTTCCTCTCTGTCCCTCCTCCTCTCTGTGAATCTGACTTTCCAATAAAAATAAATAAATCTAACCAAAAAAAAAAGTTTGACCACATCTAATGTTGACAAGGATGTGGATGAAGTAACTGGAATTCTTCCCCGCTGTGGCTGGGAGGATAACAAAGCATAATGACTTTGGGAAACGGTTTGATGGTTTCGTTAAAAAGTTAAACCTACACCTAACACAGGATACAGAAAGTTCACTCCAACATATTGCCCAAGTCCCTCTATAATACCTGCATGTAAATATTCAATGTTCCGGGCCTGGCGCAATGGCGCAGTGGTTAAGGTCCTTGCCTTGCATGCCTGGGATCCCATGTGGGTACAAGTTCTAATCCCAGTGGCCCGCTTCCCTTCCAGCTCCCTGCCTGTGGCCCGGGAAAGCAGTCGAGGACGGCCCAAAGCTTTGGGACCCTGCACCCACGTGGGAGACCCAGAAGAAACTCCTGGTTTCAGATTGGCTCAGCTCCAGCCGTTGCGGCCACCTGGGGAGTGAATCATCGGACGGAAGATCTTCCTCTCTGTCTCTCCTATCTGTATATCCGCCTTTCCAATAAAAATAAAATAAATCTTTAAAAAAATATATTCAGGGCCCGGCGCAGTGGCGCAAGTGGTTAAGGTCCTCACCTTGCACGCCCGGGATCCCATATGGGCACCGGTTCTAATCCCGGCAGCCCCGCTTCCCTTCCAGCTCCCTGCCTGTGGCCTGGGAAAGCAGCAGAGGACGGCCCAAAGCTTTGGGACCCTTCACCCGCGTGGGAGACCCAGAAGAGGCTCCTGGCTTCGGATCGGCATAGCATCGACCGTTGCGCTCACTTGGGGAGTGAATCATCGGACGGAAGATCTTCCTCTCTGTCTCTCCTCTCTGTATATCCGCCTTTCCAATGAGAAAATAATAAAAATAAATCTTTAAAAAAATATATATTCAATGTTCCTTTACTCATAGTAGCCAACAGCCATAAACATCCCCAAACGTTGGCCAAACACACGGATAAACAAAATTAGTGTACTCGATCACTGAGCATTCCCAGCCATGGAAAATAATACACTACCGATGCATGCTGTGCCATGGTTGAATCTCCAAAGCACCACATGCAGCAAAAGAAGTTTAGCACCAAAAAATGCTTATTTTAAATTGTTTATTTGGAATTCAAGAAGGCATGAAACTAACCTATGATGACAGACATCAGAACAGTGCTGCCTGGGAAGGTAACAATTACATGGATACGACCAGGAAAGAATTTTCTCAGCTGAAGGCAACTCCAGGAGCACTGGTTGACACAGTGGTTATACGGGAAAACGCCAGCTACACTGTACATAACAACTTCTAGACACTGAATTGTCGGTCGGTTTTATCTCAGTGATGACAAATCCTTATGGGACTTTGGAGCACTTAATCATCCTAGAGAGGGTGAACTGTGTTTAACTTCATTTTTTTTTAAAGATTCATTTTATTTTTATTGAAAGTCAGATATACAGAGAGGATAGACAGAGAGGAAAATCTTCTGTTTGATGATTCACTCCCCAAGTGGCTACAACAGCTGGAGCTGAGCCAATCTGAAGCTAGGAGCCAGGAGCTTCTCCAGGTCTCCCATGTGGGTGCAGGGTCCCAAGGCTTTGGGCCGTCCTTGACTGCTTTCGCAGGTCACAAGCAGGTTGCTGGAAGGGAAGCAGGGCTGCCAGGATTAGAACCGGCGCCCATGTGGGATCCCAGTGCAGGCAAATTGAGGACTTTAATTGCTAGGCTACCTTGCCAGGCCCATCTTCATTGATTTTCAACAAGTTATATAATTATCGGCAACTTGGAAAAATAGAAAATCCAGATGAAGGCAAAGAAATCTATAACATTCCTCTTTAAATGAAGGATTAGAAAAGTGACTCAAGGGTGGGCACTTGGTGTAGCACTGAGGCACTGCTGCGTGGCCCCACATCCCACATGAAAGGGTCTACTTCAAATCCCGCTTGCTCCACCTCCAACCCATCTTCCTGCTCATGCACACGTACTGTGGGAGGCGCAGATGATGGTTCAAGCAATCCGGGTCCCTATCTCCCACCAAGGGGGCCCAGGTTGAGTTTTGAGCACCTGGCTTGAGCCTAGGCCAGGTCCAGCTGTTCCAGCTATTAGGGAAGTAAAACAGTAGATACAAGGTCTTTCTCTCTCTCTCTCTCTGCCTTTCATGTAAGGATAAAAATCAACGCATCTTTTCTTGCAAAGAAAAGTGACGTAGTGACAGTACCTAGGGGCTGGAGTATGCTGACTGGTCATTGCTGCCAGTGTTTACTGGATGTTACTGTGAGTCAGCCTCAGCTTTCAGTACAGGAATGTGGTGGTGAGTGGAAGAGACAAAGTCCTTGGGCTTACTGAGCACACATTTCTTAAGAAACAGACACGGAAATCAAACAAAGAATGAGAGTAAGTACAGGCTAGGACTAGTGCAAAGAATTGGCCCTAGACAATGTGTGACTGGGAAGCAATAAAGGGGTGGGGCGGACCTAAAACAGCCAAGCAAAATCACAGAAGACCTCTCTGAAGAAGTGATCTTTGAGTTGTGTCAGGGGATGAAGGGCAGACAGGAAAACATTGCAGACAGACAGCCGAGACGGTGTCAAAGGTCGTGAAGAAGGAGGACCCATGATGTGTTTGAAGCAATCGATCAGAGTGACTGGTACTTAAAGTTCAGACAAGAGAAGGTTGGGCGGGCTTGGACTGGAGAGCTGCACAGGGCAAAGGCAAAGGCAGGACAGAGCCTGGGTCACAGTCTGAGATATCAAGAGGCTTCCAGGGGTCTTTTCAGCAGGTGGGAGATGTGTTCTGCTGCTGGGGAGAGAGGGTGGGAGTGGGCACCAGGCTGGGAGATCTGCTAGAAAGCCTGTGAAGTGGCAGTGCTGGAAGCTGACAGGCGATGAGAACCAGAGTGCCAGCAATGCAGATGGCAGAAAGACAGACTATATAGAATGTACAAGTGGCACTGCTGATGTGCTCAACAAAAAATGAGGAAAGGAACGGGAGGGAGTGAAAGATTCATTTTAAGATGTCAATGAAATCTTAAAAAAAAAAAAAAAAAAAAAAAAAGAAATGCCTCTCTGTCTCTCCTCTCTGTATATCCGCCTTTCCAATAAAAAATAATAAAAATAAATCTTAAAAAAAAAAAAAAAAAAAAAAAAAAAAAGATGTCAATGAGGGTCTGGCACAGCAGTGTAGCGGTTAAAGTCCTCGCCTTGGACGCACCAGGATCCTATATTGGTGCCGCTTCTAATCCCGGCAGCTCCACTTCCCATCCAGCTCCCTGTCTGTGGCCTGGGAATGCAGTCGAGGATGGCCCAAAGCTTTGGGACCCTGAGCCAATGATTCCAGCAGGCACCAATGAGGCAGCGGGTACATGGGCCTGAAGTTCAAGAGAGTCTGAACTGGAAATGTAGAGTTCGAGGTTATTACCACAGGGAGAGTCCAGTGGGGAGTGTCTCAGAGCAAAAGACAGCAGGCCTAGGAATGAGCTGGGGCACCCCAAAGTTCAGGACTCCTCTAAAGTCACGGGAGGAGGAGAAGTGGTAGGAAAGTCAGGACAGTGTGTCCCTGCTCTCAGGTTGTGGAACAGCAGGAGGCACACAGCACTTCCTCCCAAAGCATCTTCCCAAGTGTGAAGACAGGAAGAAGGGAGGTGGTCCCGCAGATTCAGCCAGGAGAGGAGCCACGGAGGAGCCTGCTTGCTGGCTTCAGTTGCACAGCAACCACCAGGAGCCATGGCTAGCACCTTGTCACGAGGGTAGGAGAATGAGGCCAGGGGCCTCTCATTTGGATGGAAATCAAGATGACCCTGGAATGTCAACTCAGCCACAGTGACTCACCAGCTGCCTGCAACACCTGACAATGATCATGCCACTTTCCTGCTATGCCAACCCCACAGAGATCTTTAACCCAGTGTTTCTGTTAAGCCCACCACTTGCCAGGCTGCTGGGCTGCCATGGGAAAGGTGAGCCAGATTCCTGCGGCTTGGGCTCAGGCACTCTGGCTATATCTCTCCACTTAACCATGGAGGCCACAGACCCACTTCCAAACCCGGGCTTGTGATTTTTTCACTCCTGCCATTCCAACCCACTTTCCCCATCTACCCAGTCTCCTATCCTCAACTGCCACACCTGCATTTTTAACCTGCTTCACTGCCCTACTGGATGTATACAGCAATAGCCAACAAACTCCTGGCTCCTCCTGCTGTTCAGCTAATGAACAAAGGGACACAATGTTCAGACTTACCCGGCACTGTTAAGACAGAGGGAGATTTTTCAGGCTGTTCATTAACACGGTTGCTGTTCTGAACCCAGAAGATGTTGACAGGCTCAGGAGGGCCCACGGCCTGACAGGTGAGGTTGAAAGCTGTGTTTCTTGTGACGTTCATGTCCTCGGGCTGCTTAGTAAAATGAGGAAGCCCTGTAGAGAAGTTCAGTGAAAGTATGTCATGTTTTGTAGCCAGGCAAGCCCTTGGGGGATGGAAACTGGAAAGCCTGTGATTATCCTATGCACTACTTCAGATCTGAAATGGCCGATTCTCACCCTGTCAAGCTGAGTAAGATGGGTGGGAGGATAATTTCTAGCACTTAAGACTCTGATTAAGATGCCCTGATCCCAAATCAAAGTACCTGAGTTCAAGTCCTCCCAGCTCCACAGTCCAGCTTCCTGTTAGTGCACACCCAAGAAGGCCACAGGTGATGGCTCCAGGCACTGGGTCCCGGCCATCCACATGGGAAATCTAGGGTGAGCTCCCTTCTCTCAGCTTGGACCTGGCCCAAGTGCTAGCTGTTTGGGGCATTTGGGGGCTGAATCAGTGCATGAGAGCACTCTCTGTCTCTCAAGTAAGTAAATAAAAACTGGAAACAAAAAAGGTTGAGCAAGAAAAGAGCACAGCGGTTAATTCCGCCTGCAGCCGGCTTTCTAGGGCACTTTCTGGCAGGGAAGGGGGTTGTTGTTAACAATGATTCAGAACTGGTTTTACCAGAAGCAAGGCCACTGACAGCTCCGAAGCCCAGTTTTGCTCCAACCGCCAGTCTTGGCTGGCAGGTTTTCCATATTTCTTACCAAAAGAATCAGTCAAGTCAAAGGTATGCAGTCGGGCAGCCACGTTTTGAGAATCTACCACGTGTATGATTTTCACACAGAGATTAGTTCTAAAATCCTCATGTGTGCATAAGGGCTGTGCACTCATCAAGGCATGTTTCTGTGAGAACCATGTAGGCACAGCCCCGCACCCTCCATCCCAGTATCCTCTACGCAGTTCCAGGATCAGGGCCACAAGGAAAAGCATAGGAATCTGTCAGAGAAAGCCACTGAGTAGCATCTGCGGCCCATGCCAAACCTTCAGTGGGTCCAGCCAAGTGTCCCCAAGCAGCTCAGCTGTGCGTTGGGAACTCACAGAGCTGGTTCAACAGGTATGGGGGGTGGTGTTTAGTGAGATTCTTTCCTCATTTCAAGGTATATTTTTTTTTCCTTGAAGATTTACTTTATTTATTTGAAAGGCAGAATTATAGACGCACAGAGAGCACTTCCTTCTGCTGGCTCACTCTCCCAAATGGCTGCAATGGCCAGGGCTGGGCCAGGCTGACGCCAGGAGATAGGAGCTCCATCCAGGCCTCCCACATGGGTGGCAGGGACCTTGTACTCAGGCCATCTTCCTCTGCTTTCTTAGGCCTTTAATTTGGAACAAGGTCAGAAGTGGAGCAGTAGGACTGGAGCTGGTGCCCATATAGGATGCCGGTATTGCAAGCTGTGGCTTGACCTGAAATGCTACAGAGTCAACCCACAAGGTTTTACAAAACTCCAGACTTCATGTGTTCTTGCTTTGGGCATGTTCCCCCACTTTGGATTTGACAAGTAGGATGTCCTTTAGGCCTTTTTCCCAGACAAGCAGCAAGTGCAGGAAGCTCACCTAAGGCAGATCCTGAGCACCAGCTGCGCTGTCTGGGATGGACTTAGAGCAAGTGTCTGGAGGAGACTTCTCTGCAGGGCCACGCCTCCCAACTCCTGCCTTCTCCATCTACTGTACCTATGCTCTCCTCACCATCTCCTCCCTCTTCTTCAGGCCTCTTGTCTATTCTGTGCATGTTAAGAGCAGGTTCACAAATGGATGAACAGTTAGATGGGCCTGCTCGAAAGCCTGTGAGCAGCAAGGTCAGAAGAAAGTAGAAAAGAGAGTGATCAGAAAGCTTTGCTCACAGCGAACAAGAAGCAGGGCCTGGAAAGCACCCCTGGCTGGTGCCGTGAGCAAACAACCACTCACAGTAAAGACAAGGGTTCATTCTACCACACACTTCTGTGACAGGGCCTGCCATGGCAGAAGCAGGCATGCAAGCCCCCAGACCCAGAGCTCACTGCTCAGCATCACCCAGGCATCAGTTCACAGGCCCCTCTAGATTTCAGCTTCCAGTGGAGGCACAGACTGCCTTTCCCTCGCCTGATGTCATCCTCACTGACCTCCATGTGATGTCATGAGATTTCTCTGAAACATGCGCCTGATTTTACAGCCCAAAAGAAGCCCCAGGGTGGGCTGCTGGGCCAGACCAGGAGTATCACCCACTCTCCCCTATACTACCATCCACACGTATGAGACAGAGAAACATGCTAGACTGTAAGTCAATGGTCACTCGACAAAGTGAATGAATTGGCTGGCAGCACTGAGAGCTGGGCAATAAAATGCAAAATTTTGCTTCCTAACAGGAAGTCTTTTCAGAGTCAATAACTTAGAGACAAGGAAACACCTAATCTCTTCTTATCCTGCTTTTCTCTACTGTGTAAAGCACAGCTTAGACTTCAAGAACTGAGTTCATTTCATCATCCTCCGAAACTGAAACAGAATCGCCTGGCAAGATCTGACAGATTCCCATGGTTATAAACAGGCAGGCCTAACTCTGGAGTGTGCAATGGCATTCGATGCAGCAGGCTCGGAAACAAACAGTTCTCGCAATCTTACCTTGGACCTCGAGGTCAATGGGTTCAGACACGATCTCTTCATCATTTATTTTCATCTTACAGATGTAGGATCCATTGTCTGAGCGCTGCACACTGGTTATGCTTCAAAGAAAAACACACGGAAGTGTTTATAGGGAGCTGTTCTTGGAGTCCCTATTAGAGGAGCAGAAAGCTCTTCCACTGCTTTACCACAGGCTGTGATGGCTAATTCTACATTTGTTTGGCAAGACGATGATACCCACCCAGCTGGTAGGTCAAACATCAGCCTAGAAGTTACTGTTGTTCCAGGTAAAGAGGTGACAGGGATCAGAGAAAGAGCCAGAGGAAACATGTCACCCTACCTCACACTCACATTCCCACTTTAAGGCTGTTCTTAAAACTTTCACGATAGAAACCTGAAATTACCGCCACAGCAAAGCCAGGGCCCAGGACCCGTGCTAGTCACACGTCCTGACTAGGTCTCCAAGATCACCTACAACCTGTTATAATATCATTACCATTAAATTACCGAGGCTGACACTCCCAATCCCATCATGCATCTGATGCCATGACACTTGAGACTTCCTAAAAGGCCAAATAATGGGCAGTCACCAGATTCTTGGGAACTTCGCCCCCAACATCACCCCCTCCCAGGTCTTGAGATCACATAAAGGGATGGCCTGGCTCCTCTCTGAGTGTGTGCTTTCGCTTTAAGACCAAGAAATCTTGTTCCCCTACTAATCTTAATCTGTTTGCACCTTGTCCTCGAATTCTCTAATGTACTGAAGACAAGAACCTGGAATTTCTGGGCCTCCAACATGGTGAGGGCATCTTTTAGTAGTCTAAAAAAAAAAAAGCATTATTTGTTCTCTTTTATTTGAAAGGTAAAGAGACATACACACAGAGAGAGATTTTCCATTCACTGGTTTGCGCCCCAAACACCTACAACAACCAAAGCTGGCCCAGACTGAAGCCAGGAGCCCAGAACTCCAGTTGGGTCTTCACATGGGTAGCAGAATACATGAACTATTGTCCACTAACTCCCAGGGTGCGTACTACCACAAGGAAGCCGATAGAGAAAGTCACTGGAACTTGAACCAGGCACTCTGCTACAGGATGCTGGCATTCCCACAACAGTTAAAGCAGCTAGAGCACAGCACTTCCCCTTTGTCTTGTCTTCTGTGGTAGACGCCTCACCAGTGGTTCTCTACCAGGGGACTCAAGATGTGCTGGAAATCTCTGGAGTTGTTTTTGAAGTCACAATCATTAGAGGCTTTAAGAGTGAGGAGTGACTCCAGATGGTCTTCTGAGACTAGAACTTAATTCTACTTCCCAGCCACATGGTGTGCTTTGCCCAGTGTATAATGTGGACCTTTCCAGGGCTGGAAAAGGGAGGGCTGGTATCTGAGCTGTGCCTTGGTCAGCACTTCGGAACGCTAGTTCTTGGCAGCACCAATGCACGTGCAGCTGTCCTGTGTCAGTCACACATCTGGGGGTGCACCACAGAGCCAAAGAACTTATAGCACATGTCAAGACTGGGATCAGTTAGAACTGTTGTCGGGGAGGAGTCTGAGGTGTCCAAGGTAACATCACCTACCTATTTTTCCCTAAATCTGGTAACAGTACTGTCCCCAGCAATCTAGATGGGAGATCTGGATGAAACTCCTAGCTCCTGGCTTTGGATGGAAATCTCTCTCTCTCTCTCTCTTTGTCTCTCCCTCTCTCTCTGTCTCCTTCCCTCTCTGAAACTGAAACATTCAAGCAAATAAATGAATGAATCTTTTAAAAAAGAAATAAGGAGGCCAGTGCTGTGGTGTAATGGATAAAGCCACTGCCTGCAGTGCCAGCATCTCTTATGGGCACTGTTTGGTGCCCCAGCTGCTCCATTTCTGAGCCAGCTCCCTGCTAATGGCTTGGGAAAGCAGCAAAGGATGACCAAGGTTCTTGGGCCCCTGGACCCACAGAGGAGACCCAGAAGAAGCTCTTGACTTCTAACTTCAGACCAGTCCAGCTCTGGCAGTTGTGGCCATTTGGGGAGTGAACCAGCAATGGAAGATTTCTCTCTCTTTCTCCCTCTCTCTGTAACTCTGCATTTCAAATAAATAAGACAAATTTTTTAATAGAGAAATAAACAGGAAGAGAATCACGTGTCCAGAAAGGTGCATGATCCACGTTGGGCTGTTACTAAAGGCATGTGACCCTGATCTTTAACAGTTCTCAGATTCTGCACAACTGACCAGCCTGGTCTGCTTTACAGCTGCAGAGGAAACCAAGGCTTCTTGCCACGGGTTTAAAAGAGGTACCACTCTCTCAAGGCCCTGACGGTTCAACAGAGTGACCTGTGAGGCTAAACTGGAAGAGAACAGCTCTGCCTTTGAAGATTCATTTTTAGCTCAAGGCCTTGGGACCCTGCAGTAGCAGCAGGCTTTGCAGAACGACTCAGGGGCACAGGAATCCCAGTGCAAGTGAGGGCCAGAGAGAGAAGCAAGTCCAGTCCAGCCCAGGGCAGGCAGCTCAGCCCTGCTGCTCCCCACCCAGGGATGACAATGCACCTGTGCAGAGCCTAAGAAACAATTAGGAACAAGTTAATGAGTGGGCAGCTCATCTGGGATTGTAGAAATCAAGCTGCACAGCATGCCCAGGAATACTGTAGGCCAACCCACAAGGAACATTCAGCGATGAAAGAGAAAAGGAAGCTGCAGAACACTAAGGCAATGTAATGGAAACTGTGACTTGGCCCACCGGTGTCAGGAAGTGTTTAGCCGTTGTTCAGAGAGGACAGGTGTTGGGGTCAATGCGCAAGCCCAGACCCATTTCTATCATGTTTCCATAAATCTCCCATAAACGTTCTCCTTGTTGCTTCTACACATCCAAGGATAAGCTGCTACTGGGAGTATAGGATGTGGTGTGGGGCTAGGATAAGAGTATGGCTGTGTCTGGGGAATCGCAAAGCTTACACTCCATGGATGCTCAGTGGAAAAGGCCAGGAGCCCCAAACAGCTGTCTAACATCACAATCCTGTTGAAGAGGAAAGCCAGAAAGTACCTGGAAAGGAGACAGGGGCTAACTCAAGATGGCCCAGAACTGACCAGTTCCCTGAGATGGCAGCACAGCAAGAGAGCAGGGGCTCCACTGTGAATGATACACCACCCTCTGGATTCCCTACCCTGACAAACCAGCTGGAGGTGAGGGCAGGGAAATGGCATTTTGAGTCATGCATGTCTTGGGAGGTCAGTGGAGAACAGACTTTGTGCCAATGCTGGGGAAGAAAGGCCAGGAACAATAAGGACCTGGGTTCCAATGGAAGCCAAGACTTAGTTGGGAGGGCAACCTGTCCAGCCTGAAGCAGAAGAGGGAGACAGTGAAACAAGGAATCTCTTAAAGGGGGAAAAAAAATCAGACAATTTTCTCATTGTGAAAGAGGATCCATACAAGATTTTCCTTTAAGGTTTCAGGAAGAGGGTGTGATTGATATTTAGATAACTAACAAACTCGGGACATCCAATATGGAAATGCATGGGTTTGACCCAGCTCTGTTTCTGAATCCAGCTTCCTGTAAGTGCAGACTGAGAGGCAGCAGGAATGGCTCAAGTGATTGGCTCCCTGTCATCCATGGGGGAGACCTAGGTTGTGTTCCCAGCACCTGACTTCAGCCCAGCCCAATCCTGGTTGTTGTGTATGTATGTATCTGCAAAATGAACCAAAAGACATAAGTGTCATCTCTCTCTTTCTGTGTGTTTCTCAAATAAACACAGAGATAAACACTTTAAAAATATATAAAAGAGGTACAGGTACTGTGGCATAATGTGGTGCCAACATCCATTATAGAAGCCAGTTTGTACCCTGGCTGCTCCATTTCTCATCCAGCTCGCTACTAATTTACCTAGGAAAGCAGCAGTGGATGGCCCAAGTGCTTATGTCCTTGCCCCATGTGAGAGACCTGGAAGATGCTCCTAGCTCCAGACTGGCTCAGCTCTAGCTGCTGTGACCCTATGGGGAGTAAAACAGCAGATGCAAGATCCTTCTCTCCTTGTCTTTCTCTATAACTCTGTCTTTCAAATATATACACACACACACACATATTCACATATATAAAATAAAATATTGCAAACAACCAAGGAAAGCATTAAGCTCAGGGAAATAAAAAAAAAGCTATTCCAAAAATAGAATATAATTATAGTATGATACATGATTCAGCTGAAAACAGAATTTCCACTGCCACAAAAAATGTAAACCTGGAGTACTGATGCAACCACAGCACTGAGTAATACCCTATTGCCTTACACTCACGCTGGGGACTGGCACACACAGACTAACATCCAAGGGCTGAATGTGGATCGACTATCTCTGACAAGGTACATAAGAGAGAGGTAATTTCACTTTCTCAGAGGAGAGAGGGCCGGCTGGAGCTGGCATAAAGGAGAGAATCTTGAACCATTTGAAATACTTTACCATGTGTATGCACTGCCTTTTTTAAAAGGGGGTATAAAATTCTCATCAGATTTTGGTCAAACATCTGAAGCAGGAAGAATGAAAGAAATGACACGGACTTAGACATGGTGTCTAGACAGGAACCACCTGGCCACGGCAGCACAAGCCCATCATGCCAGGATAGCCTCAGTCGGCTTGGCCCAGGGACATTCCTTCCACAAAGACTCAGCGACTCTCTGCCTCTCTGTGCTGCCACAACCCAGCTGGCTTGCTCAGAAGCGACTGAAGAATGGCAAATAAGCCCCAGCATCTTCTTAAAAGCACGCAGCACAATGGTACACTGTATGATGCTGGGAGGAGGGAAGGAGAATTCATATTTGGGAGTACAAAGCGCAAGTGTGAGAAGACAGGAGAACCCTGGGCAACAGTGATGGCCACACAACGAGAACCATGCCACCGAACCAGGCATCCCAAAAGGGTCAAAAGGGCGAATTTCATTGTATGCACATTTTACCGCCATAAAAATGTTCAAAGAATTCAAAAGAAATGCAAAGGTCCACTGGTAGTTTGCTGTCTCACCAGCCCCACTGCATGCAGTGGGTGACCCAGTTGTGAGGCACTTGGACCCAAGAGGAACTCTTGTAATGACAAAGCAACTAAGCGGACATTGGGCATCCATGGTTAATAGTGACTCTTCCAGTTGACGATTTAAGCTAAGGAAACCAAGTTCTTATTTCCTAGGTGTTCATGTTGATGGCTCACCAGAGTCTACCTTTCCTGACACCAAAGGCAGCGAGATACAGACCTGGCAGCAGGCCTCGGTGGGACCCCTGGGAGGCAGAGCAGCAGGGGTCTTGAAAATACAGGAACTCATGGTGTCTGCAGCCCGTGGCACAGAGACAGGAAGCCACAATGGGCACAGGATGTTAGGGGACCCAAACCACCCAATAAACAGCTTCACTGAGGAAATCCTCAAAATCCTGTCAGTGTTCTCCACTGAGAGCGATGCCAGAATCCCAAATGCACTGGGAATCCCTAGGCTAACCAGAAAATAGGACAAACACTTCCGTTTGTCACAAATCTCCCAAAAAAGTAAATGTGCCAGCTCATGGGGCACCTGATTTTGCTCTTGCTTCAGTTGCTACCAGGCTCCACCTCCTCAGTCTCCCAGTGGATGGCTACTTTCTTTCCAGAATGTTCCACCTAGGCAGGGAGCAGCTGCTCCTAAGCTGGAGGGCTTCCCTGTCCTCTATCCGGGACACTTGAGTTAATCATAACCCACAATTACAACCCCTTTTGGCGACTCAGGGAAAGCCCTTGACCAAGCAGTGTCCCAGGGCCTGGACACAAGGACTCCTTTCTTGGGAAAGAAAGCCAGGGAAAAGTGGCAGCTCAGGTGCCATCACATGGGCAGGAGGGGCAGACAGCAGGGCTATGCTCCCCCACCAGTGACACCCACGGAAGCCCCTGGGTCAGGTTTCTGCTGTTTTAAGCCTTTAAACAGCAACTCACTCACTTAGTATTAAATGACGATAATACTTCTCTCACTGAAAGCTGTGCCTGTACAACAGAAAAATATCTGCTTTTTTGGAGTTGATGCAGAAAACAAAACTGTCAGTTCCAAAGGCAGAGCAGCCTCTGCCCTTGGCTTAGATGGGCTGCCCAAAAGCACAGGCAGGGTGTGTGGCAACCAAGGGGGAGACATGGAAGCTGTGCACTTTGCCTTGTGGCTGCGATCTGGATACAGCTTACCCCCACAGTTCATATGTTGGGTACCTGGTCCTCAGAGTTAGTGGGCAGTCCTTAGGGGCCTCACTGGGGCTGTTCCCTGGAAGGAGACTGCGGGGCCCCAGCCCCTCACTGCCTTCTTGTTGGGCTGCATGATCTCTGTCCACAATGTAATGCAACCAACAAGTTCCTTCACCAGAGCTGAGCCCACGTCAGCATCAAGCCCTTGACCCTCCAAACTCTGGGTGAATACACTTCCTTTCTTTCTATAAGTTGGCCTGCCTCTGGTATTTTATTACATTAAAAGTAAATAGACTAGGGCCTTGTGCGATAGCATAGTAGTTAAAGTCCTTGCCTTGAATGCTCTGCGATCCCATATGGGTGTCGGTTCTAATCCCAGCAGCCCTGCTTCCTATCCAGCTTCCTGCTTGTGGCCAGGGAATGCAGTTGAGGATGGCCCAAAGCTTTGGGACCCTGCACCTGTATGGGAGACCTGGAAGAAGCTCCTTGCTCCTGGTTTCGGATCGGCACAGCACCGGCCATTGCGGCCACTTGGGGAGTGTTCCACCAGACAAAGGATCTTCCTCTATGCCTCTCCTCCTCTCTATATATCCGCCTTTCCAATAAAAATAATAAATCTTTAAAAAAAAAAAAAAAGTAAATAGACTAGGCCCTGACACGGTAGCCTAGCAGCAAACTCCTCGCCTTGCATGCACTGGGATCCCATATGGGCGTTGCTTCTAATCCTGGTGGACCCACTTCCCATTCAGCTCCCTGCTTGTGGCATGGGAAAGCAGTTGAGGACGGCCCAAAGCTTTGGGACCCTACACCCGCATGGGAAACCCAAAAGAAGTTCCTGGCTTCTGACTTTGGATCAGCTTAGCTCTGGCTGTTGCGGTCACTTGGGAAGTGAATCAATGGATGGAAGATCTTCCTTTCTGTCTCTCCTCCTCTCTGTATATCTGACTTTGCAATAAAAATAAAATAAATCTTTAAAAACAACAAATACAGTGACCCACTGATCAAACCTACAATGTGGGGACAAAAATGCAAAACTAGTCCATCCTGTGGAAATGCAGACAAATTACATGTTGCCAGAGTCACTAGGCCTGTGCTAACTGAGCCGTGGTTTTTGAAAAGGAAACATAAAATGATTCATCAAAGGATATGACCCAGTATGGGACTATGCCAAGTGTCAGGTCAGGGAAAGTGAAAACAGGACAAATCAAAGTGGACTCCTCCTTGGAGCAGAGGGATGGCAGAAACAGGTTCTCGCCTGGGCTCTCACCTCTCCTGGCTCTGACCTCATTGTGAGTGTCAGATGACCCTGGGCTAACCCGATTCTGAAACTGCATAGCAGAGTCCTGGCTGCAGGAACAAGACAAAGCCCTTCTTCCTAACTCAGAGGGAAGACAATACTACGGGATGTGAGGAGAGGCACTGGGAATAGGGGAGCCCAACCTGTGAGAGGTCTGAGCACCTCAGACACAGGTCCTGGCTTGGCTGACCCCTGTTACCATCACCCCCCCAACTCATCCAGTTAGCTCTCACAAAACCTAGAATTGCTAGATGGGTATGCAGTGGGGATTCAGCGGAGAGCAGGAAGGTCAGGGAATTTAGCAGGTAAAAGAGATGACTCGCTTTGTGGTGTCTCTTCACATCCTTTCAGAGCCACTGCTGGTACTGGTAGAATTCTTGGGTCTCACCACACTTGATAGGACGAGTGGTTCAGGGGGATGTAGCTCCCAATTACATCTGGTAAACCAGCAATCCCAAAGGTAGGAACGGGTGGGAGGAGGAAGCTCATTTTAAATGTATTTCTTTTTTATTGTATTTATCTATTTATTTTACTTATTTATTTGAAAGATAGAAAGACAGATCTCTCATCTGCTTGTTCACTGCCCAGATGCCTTATAGCAGCCAGGGATGGGCCAGGTGAGGGTCAGGAAGCCCAGGGTGTACGAGCAAAGGGAGCTTGAATTGGGAGTGGAGTCAGAACTTGAACCCAGACACGTCAATATCGAATGCAGGTCTTAGCCACTAGGCCAAATGCCTGCCATCTTGAGCATCTGGTGTTAGAATTCATTATCTCTGGATGGGCCTTTGGTGCAGCATCCTCTGACTCCACTCCTGGCTCCAGCTTCCTGTGACACCCACACTCTAGGAGGCAGCAACTGATGGCCTACATACTTGAGGCCCTGCTGCTGAAGTGGAGGGGCCCAGCTCTAGGCATCTGGGGAATGAACTACAGAATGGCAGAGCTTATTGCCTCTCTCTCTCTTCCAAATAAAGAAGTAAACGTATATGTAACATATATAAAGGAGGCCAAAAATTGTCATGTGTTCATCTACCAGCTAAAGCAAGAATGATGGCAGTCTGGCCCACAATATCACTTGATCTGGCCCTGCCGAGGCGATCACAGGCAAGACTCAAAAGTCAATAAATCTACAACAGGCTAGTTTTTATTATGTGTGTATATGCCTGCAAGTGACGCTATAATTGTCCACATGGCCCTTGGCCGAAAGATGGCACTTCACTCCTGCTCCAAAGTAAACAGCAGATTGATTAAAAATAAAAAGTTTCTTATTCTTTGGAGGCTTTTGAGTCAGCAGCAGCACTATGACATTAAAAAAAGAAAGAAGTGGGATTGGAGGTATGATGTAGCAGTTAAGCTACTGTCTGTAGTGCCAGCATCCCATATGGGCACCAGTGCAAGACCTAACCACTCCACTCCAAATCCAGCTCCCTGCTAATGTGTCTGGGAACGCAGCAGAAGCTGACCCAAGTGCTTGGGCCCTGCACCCATGTAAGAGCTCCAGGTTCCTGGCTTTGGGTATGTATGTCAAGTCCCAGCTGTTTCAGCCAGCCGGGGAGTGAAGCAGCAAGTGGAACATTGATCTCTGTCTCTCTCTCCCTCTCTGTAATTCTGCCTTTAAAATAAATAATCTTTAAAAAAAAATTTTGAACAAAAGAAGATAGAACATACATACCTGAAGGAAGCAATTATCGCTGTGACTTCGTCATCTGGATAAAACTGTGTAACTGCATGATGTGCTCCAAGCAATTCCTTCCCATCTTTCCACCAAGAAATAACAGCGATGTCTTGGTACATATTTGGTATATTGATGGAACAATTGAATTTAATGTCTTTGTGTTCAGAAAGTATTATGTGTCCAACCGTGTGATTAAATGCAAGAGGAGGTAGTTTTGACCCAGAAGAGGTCACCTGGGGAAGAACTGCATTTCCTGGGTGGGCTCTTCCAGGTTGGGTGGGCGAAGGCATCAAGATGGGCTGGTAGCCACTGGTGTGAGCCAAAGACAAGGGTGCGGAGTCAGCTGGCAGGCTCCCTGGAACTGCTCCTGGTAACGGTGGGTAGGGCTTGCTCTCTTCTGGTGCCTCGGCAGCAGCTGTGGAACAGAACATCCAACACTTAGCTTTTCAGATAAGGGAGAAGAGTTTTCCAAGCTAGCTGTCAACTTCTTTGGCCACAGGGAGCACTGGGGATCCTGAGTGTCCTCGGAAAAAAGGAGCAGATTTTAATACACACTTTGGACATCCATTCTCAATTGCCAGCTCAGCCGTTTCCTCACTTGCCTCTTTCTTTTGTTATTTTCTAATGGTTTATTCTTTTATTTGAATGGCAGAGAGAGAGAGAAACGGAGAGCTCTTCCTTTCACTGGTTCACTCCATAAATGGCCCTAGACAAAATGGATGGGACCAGGTCAGAGCCAGGAGTCAGGAGTTTTGTCCCTGTCTCCTATGTAGGTTTCAGAGGCCCAAGCACTTGCTGCATTCCCATGCACGTTGGTAGGGATTCAAATTGGAAGAGAAGCAGCCAGGCAGTTTCCATATCGAATGTCAGCACTGCAGGCAGTGGCTTAACTTGCCTTGCTAGTGTGTCTTTCTCTTGCTTCTTTCTAAAAGAAATGCAAATACCCTCAAAAATAATTTCTACCCATACCAACTCATTCCAAGATTTCTATATCTTTATGCCCACCTCCAACCATCGTATTACCTGCCCAGTCGCACAATGTGTGACCAAGTCGGTCAGTCCTCTTTAGGAGGTTGCTGCTACTCACCAAGAAGACAACGTGTCCTTTTTTTTTTTCTCCCAATAACTAAAGTTTGTGACAGGGTGACTTGGGACTTCCAGCAAATGTCTGCCTGCTGGAATGAACCAGGAAATGTTTTTACTTCAGCAGGCCCGCAAGTATTTCTAAAAATATTGGCTCATAATAGTGGTACTTTCAGTGTTTTGATGGCATTTTTTGAGCACACATTCTTGGCTGGTGATTTTTTCAAACAGATCGGCAGGGAATGGGGAAGTCAGACAGGTAAGAGACATGCAAGCTCTGCATTCTGAATTGTGGGTTGATAATTTGGGGTACACATAGGGGTCTATCCCTGATCAAGATGTCACATCTTACGGGCTCTTCTGTGTGTGTGTGTGTGTGTGCAGGGAGCAGCAGTACAGCCTTGGTTTAGGATTGTGCCAGATTTAGCAAAGAACATAGGATGCCAAGTCAAACTTGAATTTCAGACAAACAACCATTTTTAGTATGGACATTCAGTTACATCCTTAATTGGCTAACGGGGGTGGGGGCTACAATGAGATCTGGGGACGGAAGGGAGGAACCTGGCATTTTTCCCTGCTAAGTCACCCGGGCGGTACCTATTCCTCCAGCGAGGCCATGGCCTGGAAAGGAGCCCTCCCTACACAGGGCTCCCCTCCCTCCTCTCCAGAGCTGTGCCCTTCCGGGCCCTTTTCTGTTGGGAGGTCTGGAGGGTCTGACTGCTACTCTCATGCTTGTTGCATTTAGGCTGTACCTCTTTGGGAAACAGAATGAACAACAGGTGGAGGACAGGAAATGTCAAGGATCCAAGAAGGGCCCTGCGCAATAGCCTAGTGACTAAATCCTCATCTTGCAACTGCTGGGATCCCATATGGGCACCAGTTCTTGTCCAGGCAGCTCCACTTTCGATCCAGCTCCCTGCTTGTGTCCTGGGAAAGCAGTAGAGGATGACCCAAAGCCTCGGGACCCTGAACCTGCATGGGAGACCCAGAAGAAGCTCCTGGCTGCTGGCTTCAGATCGGCTCAACTCTGGCCATTGCACATTGCGGTCACTTGCAGAGTGAACTAGCTGACAAAGATAATTGTCTCTTTTTTTCCTTCTCTCTGTAAATCTGCCTTTTCAATAAAAATAAGTAAATCTTGAAAAGAAAAGAAAAGAAAAGAAAAGAAAAGAAAAGAAAAGAAAAGAAAAGAAAAGAAAAGAAAAGAAGGAAGGAAGAATCCAAAAAGGGATTCCTTGCTTTTGCTTAGCCTCAGGTCTCAGTGGGTGTGGGAGTATAGGGCCCTCTATGTTTGGGGCAGGGTTGCCGTCTGAGTCAGCTCATGACATGGGCTGACCTTAAGCTCAGGCATCCAGAGAGGTGAGTGTATGAGATGGGTTCACTCACTTTTCCCAGCGAGTGGTCATCAGCAAGCTCCCCAGAGGGGTCTCTCCTTCACCTGTCACCCCTGCATACTAGGCAAACTTCACCACAGGTGTGGGCCTCTGCTCTTTGCAGGTGGAGAGGGACTGCATTCCAGGGTCCCACCCAAATTCCACCATTGTCAGATTTGGGGGTGTTTTCTGCAATAATGACTGCTCTGCCTGTTGATCTCAGGCCTACAGAACTCCCTCAAGGAGCTCGACTTCCTCACGCAGGGTCTGCAGTCTTCACAATTCACCTTGCCTCTTATATGGGAGATTGCACCTGTAGGTCTGCTTAATCCTGGAGCTCCGAGACAGAGGAGCCAGGTGATTTTGTCCCAAACCACCCACCCCTAATTTATTTTTCTTTCCTTCTTTCTCTCTCTTTTTAATTTTTATCCCCTAATTTTCCATTTAAATTTACATCCCTTTCTTAGAATGCAAAAAGTGGTAGAAACAAATCATGCTTTCTCTGGTTTCTAGTTTCCTTAATTTACTTAAAAACACTGTAAGTTTCTTGTGAAACACAACAAATTTGTTATGAAAAATTCAAATATGTACTGAAGCCAATGCACTAGAAAATGGAAACCTGGAGGCAGGTGCTGTGGCATATTTGGGAAAGCCACTGTCTGCGATGCCACCATCCTAGATGTGCACCACCTGAGTCCCAGCTGCTCCACTTTGGATCCAGCTCCCTGCTGATGGCCTTGGAAAGCAGCAGCAGAAGAGGCCCATGTCCTTGTGACCCTGTATTCATGTGGGAGACCCAGAGGAAGCTCGAGGCTCCTGGCTTTGACTCAACCCTGGCTGTTGAGGCCATGTAGGGGGTAAACCAGTGGGTGGGCACCGGTTTCAAAATCCTGACCCTGCCAGGTGACCTGTGAGTACAGTTTTCTCACAGCCAACTGAAATGCTGCTCAGTCAGGGCTCAGGCTAAACCCATGCCCTAATCACTCTGCTCACTGGCTGATTTTAAGGATAACCCATCTCCACAATCTGGCCCAAAGTTGGCGGGACATTGACACAGCACTTCCTGCATTTCAGATTTGCTGCACCCCGTCTGAAGGGCTAAGCAAAGTCACCTGTGCCAAGGCAGAGCAGCAGAGCATCCCAGGAGTTACAAGGAGATGGGGTTCACTGGAGCATAGCAAAAGAGGCTGTCCCAGGAGGAGGGTTGTATCCTAACCCTGGAGACTCCCGGTACCTCACCAAGGACTATCAGTATGGGCAATCAAGGACTATATCCCAACTGCCAAGGAGAATTGGAGTGCCCTCATAGGCTGAGAGGGCTCTGAGGTCAACCATTCCCTATCTGGTCTCACACACAGGATGGAAAAAGCCAAGATCCTTCCTCACAGGATCTAATGTCATTGGAACAACAGCCAGGAGCCCTGAGCGGTCCTCAGCAACAGAACAGTAAACCTTCGGGACTCAGGAGAGAGGAGCTTTCTCTGGTCCTTATTCAGCTCCAACTTTGGCTCCCCACCCTCTCTTGCAATGATCATCAGGGTCGCTCCGGAGGCCCCCCACCCCCAATTAGATTAGATAGACAGAGACTAATAAGGAAAGCTTAGAACGGACAAAAATGGGAGACAGAAACTGGAACTGAGCTGACCAAGAAGTGTTCAGAGTCCCACATGCGGTGGGAGCAATTTCTGGAAGATTTCTGAGTGGAGAGGGAGAAGGTCAGCAGTGCTTGAGGGAAATGCAGAGCAAGAAAGGGGAGGCCAGGGGGAGGGAAATACTCCAGGAAGAGACCGGGATGGACAGGAGGCAAGAAAGATGCCCCTCTAACTTTTTAAAAAAGATATACTTATATGGGGTGGGTGCAATGACTCAATTGGCTAATCCTCTGTCTGCAAGCACCAGCATCCTATAAGCACATTAGTTAGTGTCCCAGTTGCTCCACTCCCCATTCAGTTCCTTGCCTGTGGCCTAGGAAAAAAGGGAGGATGGTCCAAAGTCTTGGGCCTTTGTGAGAGATCTGGAAGAATCTCCTGGCTCCCGGCTTCAGATTGACTCAGTCCAACAATCATGGCCATTTGAAGAGTGGACCAGAAATTAGAGACCTCTCTGTCTTTCTCTCAAAAATCTTCCTTTCCAAGAAAAATAAGTAATTAAAAAAATATTTACTTATTTGAAAGGCAGCATTGGACACACACAGAAAGATTCCATTTGATAATTCACTCCCCAAATGACCCCAACGGCTGGAGGTAGGTCAAGCTCAAGCTAGGTCTCCCATGTTGATAAAAGGGGTCCAAAAATTTGAGCCACCTTCAGCTGCTTTCCCAGGAGAATTACCAGGGATTGGAAGGGGAACAGCCTGGATTCAAATCAACACTTGTATGGGATGCCAGTGCTGCAGGCTGTAGCTTAACCCCCTGAGCCATCACACTAGCCCAGGGTCCTCACTATTGCTGGTTCTCCAGTATCCAGATGCTGGGGAAGGACATGACCTTGGTACAAAGGACACTTGTCAGGAATGGACGGGACCGTCGGTAGTTGCAGAGAAAACAGGGCAGGTAATTGCAATGCGCCACAGGGTTGCTGTTAGGAAGAAAAGGAGTTGCCCCTATGCCTGGCTCGCAGGAAGGACACAGGGAGTGTTAGCAATTGTTACTTCTGCTATTTGCTCATTTTACCGACAGTCAGGAAAACCTTGCAACAGTCTGGCCATTGAAAACTGCTGATTTATAGGAGATGGTACTGGGTTGGCTGATGCTCAGCGCCGCCCCTCCCCCAAGCTGTAGTATGGCCATATAGCCGTCTCCATCTACAGTGTCTCGAGTTTCACACTGCACAACCTCCCTACAGAAAATGAAAATAATCCTAAGCTTTCGTGGACCCAAGGGCCGGGGCCATGATGTAATTATGCTTTAGGCTGCTAAGTTTTCAGTTACTTCAGTTGCATGGTGTCCCCTCCCTCACTCACAGAAGGGGAATAGTTTCCTAATTTGTAGGGGAGGGATGATGGAAAATGAGATCAGACCCAAAAAGCTTCCCCACAGCAGAGGCTTCATGAAAATATGGTTGTTTCTGCACAGCACACATGGAAAAGTGCGCTGCCTCTGGCTGGAATTTGGGTGGAATAAACAAGAAACCATAGCCTCTCCCTTCTCTTTTCTTCCAAGGTTGCTTCCTTGTGAGAGCTCGATAAGCAGCAGGAATGGGAGGCGAATGATGCTCTACACCTTGGGTGGCGTGAAGGGCCTCCCACGCAGATCCCAAAGAGGTGCCGGGGACCCACTCCCACTAAGTCCTGGAGTTTCAACAGCAAGCACTGCTGTGCTGGGCCTGTGTGTTCCAGTAGCCACTCAGCTTTGCTCTGCTCTGCAACAGGTTTCAGTGGGTCCTGGTAAGGTTCATGGGCTCAGTCTCCAGCGAGGCAATAGAACCATTAAGAGGTGAGCAGTGTAATCGGGCCACAGGAGCTGCTGCCAATGGAAGGGATGAAACTAGTTCTCAAGGGACTCAGTTAGTTCCAAGAGCGAGTTGTTATAAAAGAACAGGCTTGAGCTTGAATGTCTCTCTAACTTCCTGTCTCACTGTGTGATCATTCCTCACGCACGCTTCTGCCTTCACACTACCCACCAAGCAGAGCAGGATGCAGCCAGGGGACCTTCATTACGCTGTTTGGACTTTCAGCCTCCAAAACTGTGCATTAGATAAACCTCTTTTCTTTACAACTTACACAGCCTCAGGTATCTTGTTACAGCTATGGGAAATGGACTAAGATAATCCTTGCCAAGATATCAAGTGCCATCTTCTTAAAGTCAGGGAATTTTGTCTCCATCATCAACTTCTGTAGCAACAGAGTGTCCAACAGTGCCCAACAGAGGGACAGGCCCATGGGACAGGGATAGTGTATTTATCTGATCAATGAATTGACTGGATTTATTCCTTGTAGGTGTGTCTTGTTTATTTCTTTTCTTTTTCTTTTTTAAAAATTCATTTATTTTTATTGAAAAGGCAAGTTTTACAGAGAAGAGATACAGAGAAAAAGATCTTCCATCTGCTGGTTCTCTCCCCTAATGGCTGCAGTGGCCAGAGCTGAGCCACCAAAGCCACCAGGAACTTCTTCTTGGCCTCCTTCTTCTTGGCCTCCCACGTGGGTCCGAAGGCTTTGGGCCATCCTCAAATGCTTTCCCAGGCCACAAGCAGGGAGCTGGATGGGAAGTGGAGCAGCCAGGACATGAACTGGTGCCCACATGGGATCCTGGCATGTTCAAGGTGAGGATTTAGCCACTTTGCCATTGTGCCAGGCTCACGTGGTTTTGTTTTTGTTTTTGTTTTTGAGAGGTAGAGTGACAAGAAAGAAAAGGGAGAGGGAGAGAAAGAGAGAAAGTGTTGCTCCTCCGCTGGTTCACTTCCCAAACACCTGGGGCTGGGGATGGACCTGGGCCAGGGTAAAACCAGGAGTCAGCAACTCCATCCAGGTCCCAGGTGGGTGGCAGGGCCCGGCAGCCCTCAGGGTGCATTTTAGCAGTAAGCTGGAATTGGAAACGTAGTGGAAACTTGACCCCAGGCATTCCAATATAGGACGCAGGTGTCTCATCTAGTGGTTTAATCTCTCTGCCAAATATCCATCCTTGTCTTTTTTTGAATGAGTTTGTAATTTCCTCAAAGGCTAAAGGTGACATCCTCTGAACTCAGGGTGACGCACAGCAGGGAGGTGTCTTGCAGTGGACATCCACAGGATAAGTGGGTATAATGCTCACAGGGCTCTGAGATGAGCCGGACAGAGAGTCCAGGCAAGGGCACTGCTGTTGTGGCTGGCAGAAGGATGGCTGTGGGAGACGGTGGGTGGCACCTCCTTGACGGCCCTGGACACAGATACAGCAGCTCAGACATTTAGGGACTTGGTAAAGAATCTCATAGACTGAGAATTAGTCAAGTGGGAGATGCTAGTAAGGAATCTATTTTCTGTATGACTGTTATTGCTACATCCCACCTTGAAACCCATGAAGGATTGCTGGAGTGTTTCTGAACTCCCTGTGTAACGGAAGGCGTTTGGAGACACAGTGCTATTCAGTGGCCAGCCAGCAGTGTCCACTAGGTCTCCCAAGGCCTCAAGACATGACCTCAACAAAGTTCCTGACACCCACTGAACCCTCATTATGGTAACTGTACCATGGTGGCAGGAGTTGATGTGTCTCGGGGTCCACCAGCTCCCAATACAGATCCTGGCTAATATGCTCATTACTAACTTGCATTTGTACTCTGGCCTGCTAGCCACCGGAGGCCAGGTCTGGGCTTTGTGGGAGTGACACCTGAGACTAAAGAGTGAAAAGCCGTGAGTGTGGCTTACTGGTGCAACACACTTGGCCACCAAGAGTGACAGGAGAAAACAAACTTCTGGTTTGGGATGGGAAAGGACACTTGGCCCTAAAGAATCTCAAGATACGACTGGCCTTGGCTTCCCTCAACCTCTCCCAACCAACATGAGCACCATCTGATTTCCCTGAAGCCTGCTGAACACAGTTCAAGGTGGAAAAAAGAAGCAGCAGTGACTACAACTGCAGGTTCCAGGCTTGAGCCCCTCTGAGCTGCGACCATTGGGCTCCGCTTGGTGAATGCTGCTCAGTAGACAGTGCCCTTGGAGTTACGTATGCATTATCTGCCTGCTCCCATCCCAGGTATTCAGGGAGAGAGGAGCAATCCGAGGCCAGAATGTTGGAGAACAGCAGGCCTGAAGTGTCAGCCTAGAGGGCCTCTGCCTGTTCTTTCCTTTGTTCTCAGGAGAGCTCTCTGAAGATTAGCCTCAAAATCAGGAGGAGGCTGCAACAGTGTGAGTTTATCCTGGAACTCCTCGGGGTTCTTGGCTTCCCACCCTATGGAGCACACTGGGGGCATATGCGGGCAACCTGGGCCATGCCGTTTGTCCCCACACCACACACTGGGGTTTCCTTTCTGCCTATTGACAGATTTGCTGTCAAGCAGTCCCCTTCAGACAGGGAGGAGAGAAGCCTCCTTTTAAAGCGTACAGTTGATGGAAAGGCTTTTGCATTTGGAGTCTCATTGTTGCCTGTACCCCCATACCCTCCACCCTGCCCAGGAGAAAGGAACAGACGGTGTCAGCTCCCTTCCTTTGCATTCCCCTAGGCTGGTATCTGAATTGTGTCCCCCCCACAACTGAGGTCAAATCCCAAACAAACTGCTATTTCCTAACCTGTTTGCCTTTATGCAAACACAGGATTTCTGATGGCTGGAAAAGCAGCAACACTCAGTGAGTGGAAAGATATAACCTTTAACCTGACGTCACTTGGCCTGATTAATGGCTCTAAAACTGTAACTGGTAATCATTAACTTGGCTGGAGAAAGAGAAAAAACAGCAGAATCCACTGACCTTGAGTAAGTCCCCAGGGAGACCAGACCTGGGGCCTAGGGGGAAGGGGAGTGGGTGGAAGGGGAGCCCCACAGGCTCCAAAAGGTCACAGCGGCATGCAACAGGAGGAGCAAAATCAGACACCAGAGAAAAGCCAGAGATGCCTGCACGGTGGCAGGAAAGTAAAGTGAATAGAAAGCAGTGTGCTGGCGGGGCCAGGCTTTTTAAACGGGCCATGTTGGTATAGGGTCACCAGATTTTTTTTTTTTAAAGGTACTCTTTTGTGCTTAAATTTCAGATAAACTATAAATGTGCAAAATGGGAAGCCAGCTGACGCCAGCACTGTCCCTGTGAGTTCATTACATATGAGTTTTCATTTTGTTTTGTTGTTTGTATGTTTTATTGGAAAAGCAGATTTGCAGAAAGAAGGAAAGACAGACAGAAATGTCTTCTGTTCACTGGTTCACTCCCCAAGTGGCCACAACGGCTGGAGCTGAGCTGATCCAAAGCTAGGAACCAAGAGCCAGGAGCTTCTTCTGGGTATCCCCATGGGAGCAAGCTCCCAAAGTTTTGGGTCATCTTCCATTGCTTTCCCAAGCCACAAGCAGGGAGCTGGATGGGAAATGGAGCAGTTGGGACACAGACCAGCACCCATTGGGATCCCATCAGTTGCAAGGTGAGGATCTAGTCACTAGGCCGTTGTGCTTGGTATCTGGAGAGTGAACCAGTGGAAGGGAGCTTTCTGACCCTGCCTCTCAAGTATATAGAAACATTTAAAATAACCACTGTGTGCACTATCTGGCTTGCACAGACATGCAATAAACGACAGTTATTATTTTCCTAACATGAAACTTCTGGCCTGTCTTATTTCAAAGGCGCAACTTTTTTAGTCTCGCCTGGATGATCAATGCCAGACATATGGAAACAATTACACTGACTTATACCATTCAGCTCCTTGCAGTGAGATATGCACAGATGATGTTTACTTAACCAAGGCCTTTCTTTCTCTCCCCTCTTTGGCAGGTCACCCAGTATCACACAAAGGCTCTGGCTTGGGTTGCCAGGCAGCTTTCTCCCCACGGTCTGGGTCGGTTCCCTCGAAGGTCCAGGTGGGCTTTTACAAGCCCTGGGAAGGCATCTCACCCCCTCAGAGGAGCTGTCCCATCATACTGCCCTTGGACACATCCTCAAGCTCACCAGCACCTTAATGCCTCTCTCTCTTTCACACACACACACACACACACACACACAGCAACAACAACTCATTTTTTTAAGGAAAAAAAAAGTTTCTTTTTAAAATGTGGATATCCATGGGATGACAAATAACAGAGAATTCCCTCTAAAATGAAAATAAGAGTCTTTCCCTATCCTTCCCATGAAGTAGATCTAAAAACACTCGGCATTATAAATAAACATTTTTTAAAACACCTTGAAAGATTAGTATAGTAAAATCATAGAGACCAAGTTTAGGTGTGGTGTGCAATAAGCCAATGGGTCCCATGGCGATGCACTTAAATCCTGGCTCCTCCAGGTCTAAATAAATCTCCCTGGAAGAGAGCAGAAGATAACTGTCCAAATGGTTAGTCCCTAACACGCACATGGAAAAGTCAGGTGGAATTCCTGGCTCTTGGTTTCAACCTGGACCAGATCTGGCTATTGTGACCACTTGCAGAATAAACCAGGAGTTAGAAACTCACGCTCTGCCTTTCAAATACATACATTCACACATATATAAACCCTTTTTTAAAAATCTTAGAGGCCAACAAAAAAAAGTGGTTCCTGGGACTGGGAGTTACAGTTTAAAGGGTGTAGAGTTTCACTTTACAAGCTGAAAAGGTTCTGAGGATAGATGGTTGTTCCACATAACTAATGTTTCTAAAACCACTGCATTAACACTTCAAAATGGCTAAGAAGGAAAATTTTATATTATATGTCACCACAGTTAAAAGAACAACTCTGAAAGGTGGAAAGAAGGTAGACTAGCTAGGTCCCCAGGATCCAAGAACAATGGGGTTTTCTTTCTGCCTGATGTTGTCCCATAGTCGGAGTGGACGAAACCAGTATTGTAGAACTGCAATGCGCCTAGCTAGATCTGCACGGCCAGGATGGAATAAAAAGGCTTCTTACATCCCCAAAAACCTTCACCTTCCAGCTCCCACTTGGAACCCTAGCTACTGAGCTCTGGGTGGCAGTTCATTCTGAGGTTAACCAGAAGAAGGGTGCCCAAGTGTAAGAGCCAAAAGCGAGGATGGGACGTCTGGGAGAGCCAGTGGGTGATGTCACGATGGCCTCAATTTGCTTCACAACCCAAAGAAGTATAACCAGACCTGTCTGGAGTTTTCCTAGGGAAAAAGAGCTGAGATTTCCCAAAGCAACAGACTGTCTATAAAACATGCAGAACCAGCAATGTCTTTTGAGCCTATAATTACAAAAACCTGCAACACAGCATTACCATTCCTGCAAACTCACACCTGTCCAAGGGAGACAAGTAAGATGATTAGGTGCTATCTTGATTCAGATGGCTGGTTTTTCATAAATATCTGTCAACATGTATCAAATGCCACACCTAGAATCTGTGCATTTGGTTATAGAAAATGAAATTGCCATGAGTAAAAGATTAAGAAGAATGTTCATGGTAATTTTCCTTATAAAAGAAAAACTTTCCAGAACCTAAATGCCCTTTAAGAGGAGATTGGATAAAGAAAACCACAATGTTTTCATACATTTGCCTGTGAAGGTCATTCATCTTAGATTTACACTTTTAAATCCAGATCGATCTAGCAAACTTAAGCCTAGAGAAAAAGGCCAGCTGAAGAAGAAAGTGTGCTAGGAACAACACTTGTAACACACACAGGGCAAGGTGCTGCTAGTATCTTGCTCAACACCCATTCCCTGCAGTGGGTCTTAGGCTGCAGTGGGTCTTAGGGTGCAGCGGGTCTTAGGGCGCAGTGGGTCTTAGGGCACAGTGGGTCTTAGGGTGCAGTGGGTTCAGTCACTACTTAGGAAGTTCACATCCCATATCTAAGTATCTGAGATTAAGTCCTGCCTCCTCTTCTTTCCTTTTTAAAGATTTACTTATTTTTATAAAGGCAGACATACAGAGAGAAAGAAAATCAGTGAGAAAGATCTTCTGTCTGCTGATTCACTTCCCAAGTAGCCACAATGGCCGGAGCTAAGTCAATCCGAAGCCAGGAGCCAGAAACTTCCTCCAGGTCTCCATGTGGGTGCAGGGTCCCAAGGTTTGGGCTTTCCTCTACTGCTTTCCCGGGCCACAAGCAGGGAGCTGCATAGGAAGTGGAGATGCCAGGACCTGAACAGGCGCCCATATGGGATACCAGCAGATGCAAGACAAGGATTTAGCCACTAGGCTGTTAAGCCAGGTCTTTGTCTCCACTTCTGATTCAGCTTCCTGCTAATGTATGTACCAGACCATTCTACTGCTCCAGATAGGAGCTGATGGGGGTGTTAGATGGGAGCAGACATCCCAGGTGGCAGGAAATAGCAGCTGCCATCAGTAAATAACCCACTGGCGTGATTCAGAAGTCACACTCTGCAGGGTAGGCCTGTAGACAGCAGTTAGACTTGAGACACCTGCATCCCATATCGGAATGCCTTGGTTTGAGTCCCAGCTTGGCTTCCAATTCCAGCTTCCTGCTAATGCACGTGCTGGGGAGGCAGCAAGGGATGACTCAAGTACTTGGGGCCCTGCCAGTCACATTGGAGACTTAGCCTGAGCTTCTGGCTCTTGACTTCAGCCTAGCCCAACCCTGAATATTGTGGAACTATGGAGAGAAGATAGATCTGTGTCTCTTCTGTCTCTCTTGCTTTCTCTTTCTGTGTGTGTGTGTGTGTGTGTGTGTGTGTGTGTGTGTGTGTGTATGCGTGACTTTTAAATAACTGGAGGAAACAAACAAACAAAAAAAGCTTCTGTCCCCAGGTTCCCATATCTGGGCTGATGCTAAAGTCCACCAGACCCACTGGGGCACGGTGTCCAGAGTCTCCTTGTGAGAAAGTGTCCCCTGCAAGTACAACCTGTTCTCTGTTCAGAAGCGCACCCTCTGCCATCAGCTATTTCTCTCCCATTTAACACAAGGGGGTCTGAAGTTCTGAAAAGGGAACGCACCATTCCCCAAGAGTCCTTGTAACTTCACATCAAAACTGGGATGAGAACTTGCAATATTGGACTCCCAATGTGATTATTTTGTGAACGAATGCTAAAGCTAACAAATTTTCCTTTTTCTCTTCACCCCCAAATTTTCAAAGAACATTGTATCCATCAACAAATCTTCCAATCACGTGCCCGAATTGTAAAAAGGCTGAGAACGGTTTTGCTTCCCATGGGTAGGAGGCAGCATGCCATTAACTGTAGCAGTGGAAAAAATCAGCCTCCAGATCCAGGCAGCACATCAAGTCCATGAATATTTATCAAGGCTCTGCCAGTTCAGTAAGTCCCGTAGTGAGAGAAAATACTTTCAGCAAGTTTGCATCTGTGTGCTAAGATTCTCCACCAACACAGCCTGTCCTTAGTTGTGGAAAATGATCATTTTCAAAACACTTAATGAAGCCTGCCTCCCATCAGTAGCTCTCACATGAGGGCCCTAAGGCTTAAAATAGCAAAACAATCCCTTTTCCAAAACAAACAAGGCTTTCCTTTGTGTATCTAATGAGAGGCAGGGCTGCGGCTAAGGCAGGCCTAAGATGTGGCGTGTTCCTGAATGCTGAGGAACTGCAGTCCCAAAGGAGAGATGGGTTACACACAAAGAGAGATTTGGCAGAAAGCATGGGCTGGATTCAGTGCCAACGTGAGATCTAACTCCACCCTACCCAGCCAAGTGGGTCAAGCGGGACATTAGCCCTGTGGTGGCCCCCTGCTGGGGCCATGGTTGCCTCTGTAGGTGCTAAGACAGCACCTCAGAAGAGACCAACCTTTGGAAGACACTGACCACGTACAAGAAGCCACCCACAACCACAAAATGCACTGCCACAAAAATCCACGCACTGACCTTCTGAAATGAAGCAGGTTTCCTCTGATCATAAGACTGTCAAGCACGCTCAGGCTTTGGTGGACAACTTCTCATGAGCGATCTCGATATAAGCAGAAAGCCACATCTGCTCTCTCTGGCTCTCCACCCTTGCCTCCTTTCTCTCTTGGCTACTCCCAAGATTCACAGAAAATCCTTTCTCCACCCCCTTCCCCGGGAAGAGAAAGAAGCACTGCAGTAGACAAAGTGAAATGAAACCTTCCAGGACTGACAATAGGGTTTATGATGGAACCTTTAGGGCATAGTCGCTCTCCCCTCCTTTATACTTTCAAGCTCTTGAGTCTAAGGGAGGCAGCATGGGACACGGATAATACTCAGAGCTTTCCAAGGATCTGGGCCCTGATCACGGGACCCTGCTGCCCCACAGAGGCCCCAGGAGAGCTCCAAGACCTGACCCCTTGCTGTGCTAAGAACTCTTCTCCTCCCAAGTAACAGCCATGGCTCACACAGAGAAAACTAAGACGGGGATGAGAAAGTGCCTGAGTCGGCAGGTATTCGGTACTCCTGCTTTCCAACAGGAGGTAGTGGGTGGTGGGAGGCACTATCCTAACAAAATTCTCCACCAGCCATTCTTTGCAGTTTTTTTTTTTTTTTCTTTTTTAGCTAGAGGCAGGAGGACAGGAACAAGAAAGGGAGAAGAGAAGCAACACGGGTTTACCTCTGGTCAGGGATTATGAACAAATTCCCAGAGTGCAGACAGAGAAGGCCTGCGCTGCCCCCACAGGTACGAGAGAATGTGGCCTGGCACCCGCCACCAAGCTGGAAGTATCTAGGGCCAGGAGTGTCCTCGGACTCTGCTTCTTTCATTTCCTCACCTCTCTTCTCTCTCTCTCTGTCTCTCTCTCTCTTTCTCTCTCTCTCTCTCTCTCTCTCTCACACACACACACACATACAGAATTTCCTCTCTAAGAACCCAGGCTGCATGTGGTCTCCACAGCAGCTAAAAACCTTCTGCTGGAAAACCTGGTTTGACCTGGTAAAAAGGAAAATAAACTTGCCTGTGCATACTCCAAAAGCCAACACACACACACGCACACACACACACACACACACACAAACTAAACTGAAAAAACAGAGCCAAATGAAAACCACACCCACTCTAGAGTAGTTTTGTGGGAGAGCTAGGCAGGAATTGGCCTTCTTTTTAATGCTTTCCTGAGGGGCACATGACAGGAAGCTATCCCGGTATTCTGTCAAGCCTGAACGCTTATAGGGATGCGTGGTAGGTGGGGAGAGGTGGGGCTCCCAGAGCTGCTGGGCCCCTGGCGGGTCTTGCTACAGAACCACTCGAAAACAAAACCCTAGCAAAAGCTACAGCAAGAGCTTTAGCACCCTGGATTTGGGGAGGAGGGGGCAGGGAACACCTCCCACCGCCCCTTCCCCAAAGTAAAATGAACAATGGTGGGTGGACCACAGTTCTGTCCTCTTATTGCAAGGAGCAACCCAGGACACACATTTCAGGGAGTACCTTTTGTCCAGGACAAACAATGACCCCGAGATTGGCGCTCCTGTAAGAGCAGGACAGGGGAAACTGCGGGTCATAATGAGTAATACTGTGCTTAGTAGCTGACTTCACCCTCGGAATAGCTCCATGACATCCAAGTGGAGTCCCACGGACCCAGAAATGAGCAGGGGGTCCTGACAGGTACCCCACCCGCATTGCAGGACCGCCCCCCCCCCCACGCTGGCCAGTGCTAACTGTCACAAGAGGCACATACAGGGAAACTCTGTTTTCAGTTTTCCTAATCATTAACCCTCTGCTGAGCTGCACTGCTCACCCCCAGCCATGTGTTTTGGGTTAAGATGAAAACAACAAAAGGTCACAGAGGCCAGGCACTCAGGGCAGCCCGCTTCCAGACAAGGAGCTGTTGCCACTTGGTTTTTAACAGGAGAACTTGCTTTGGATATATTTTTTTTTCCTAGGTGAAGAAATCAGAATAAAAAATATGCTAGGGGGCCAGAAGATCCAAAAGCCTACCCTCTTGCTTTTCATTTCCTAACTTCTCCAGGCAATGCAATCACTTTGAGCACCACTGAGAAAGTGAAGATTGTTTTCTATCAGTTAAGTTCCACACCCCAAGGCAGAGTGCACCCAACAGCTCTGTTTCTGCAAAAGCCAGAAGAAAGACACAGAGGGCTGGGTCACCCACCCTGCCCCCAGGAGCTCACCTCTTACTTCCTAGTGAGCCCAAGGGCAACAGTGAAGGAAAACAAAACAAGCAAACAAAGAGAAAAACAAGAGAAAAGAGGAATGCATCAGGAATGACAAGTCTTATCAGGAAATGAAAATGACTGGAGAAAGGAGGGAGAGGGTCTGTGTAACTCTGGCTGCGGCATATCTGAGCTGACACCCAGAGAAAAGGAGAAGCCAGCACGCAGGGATCTAGGCGGACAGCCAAGGCCAAGGCTACTCAGGAGCTGGGAAGAAGGCACAGTTGACAGGGGACAAGTGGGAGTGAACGGGAAACGAGTCAGGAGGAGGGGAGGGGCCGGTGAGTGTCCAAGAACTCCTGGTGAGGAGCAGGAAGCCTTAGGAGGATGTTCTGAGGACACAATCAGGTTCACCGTCAGAATCTCCTTGTGGCTGGTATGTGGGAAGTGGCCAGGGCACCTGTGTGCTTGAGGCCCCCACTCAGCTAGCCCACCTAGCAGTGCGGACCCAATTCACTTCATTGTCAACATTGATCAGTAGTAACTCACAGGCCCTTCCTCCAGGGTCATCTAGAAACCTTCAGAAAAAAATTTAAAACATCCTTATTGTTCATTAAAATAAACAAAAACCAGTTTTTCATCTAGCATTTCAATAAAATGGCTCAGAATAACTTATTTAAATTTATTTATTTACTAAAGTATACCCTGATGACTTTTCCCTAAAAAAGCATTTGAGACCACTATTACAAAAGAAAAAGGCAACTTTAAAAGTTCTCCCCAGGGGAATGCTTACACATTTGCTCTTCAGATACACACACACATTTTGGTCATGAGTTACCTGCCCATTCAGGAACTCTGCACCTGTGGCCCAGCCTGCCTTCGGGAGCCACTCAGGGTCTCTTTCACTGCTCAACGGCGCCCCCATCAGAGAGGGAACAGAAAGCTCCGAAACATCAGCCTTGTGGTTGGCTACCTCCCATCTTTACATCTCGTGGAGGGGCAGAGGTGTGTTCCCTGGACGCAGCCAGGCTTGAACTGCAATGACGTACCCATTGTCTGCAGTGGAGCCTCAGCACACCTTCACACCTCTCCTCTCTGGTTAGTAATCCCACTGAGAGCCACAACAGGCATGATGAAAACCTTACACCTACATGAAGATTCTAATTTCCAGTTTCATCACTTTCTTTGGCACTCTAACTTCTCCTGCCCGTGAGAATCCCCATTCTTCCAGGTTTTCACCAGGAAAGATGGAACACTCCGTGTCAGACATCTCACAAGGAAACTTCATGATGAAATGCAAAAGGTACAAGGGAAATTGGAGAAACTACTCATTCTTCCTGCTGAGTGGATATGAAAAGGTTTTTTTCTCTGGTTGTAGGACTATAGCTGTTACTTGCAAAAGTTCTTTACTACAGCTTTTTTTTTTTTAATGGGCAGTAAAGATAGTCAATTTTTAAATAACCCTCACAAATACAGTTGTTCTCATGACTTGCTCCATAATTTTGCAGCACATGGCAGCAGCAAAAACTAACAGCTTCGTAGCAGATTATAAATAACCGACCTGGCAGGAATGCCCAGGAATTTCGGAGGGTTTGGTGAGGGAGGGGGTAGAGAACAGAGCGGCTTTAGTTCTTTGCTGGGTCTTGGCTCCTGACGTTTGCTGCAAATGGCTGTGTTGCTCCCAATTACAAATTGTTTCTGTAATTTAATGTGCCAAAGACCGTGTATTGTTTAGGGCTCTTTCGTTTGAGCAAATGAGCTTTCAGAGAGGAAAAATGCCCAAGGTGGGAGGGGAAAAGAACTAAGAACTAAGTAGAAACTGAACCTGGCAGGTATCCTTATGAAACATCTCTGAATGGAACAGGTGCTAGCTAGCTAGCCATTACTTGTGGGCCGAAGAGGCAGACACCCCATTCTCGGTGCCAACAGAAACCTGAGGGCTAAGACGAATACTTGGCATGACTTTATTGACCATTTTCTCCCCCGTCCCTCTCCGCTGCGTTTTCTTGGGAGTGGGGGGGACGTCTCCGGTTAGACTCTTCCAGCTTCCCCAAGAAACGATCCAACCTGAATTCTGCGGGATCACTCACGCTCTCAAGAAGCCGGGGGGGGGGGGGTGCAGAACGAATCCCGCCTTCCCAGCCTCCGCTTATCAATCAGTTTCTTGGGCCTCAAGTGCCAGTGACGACACTGGTGGCCGGAGATGGACGTTGGAGGCTTCCCAAGCACCTGAAGCTCCGTCCCCGCGAGGCAAGGGAGAGAACACTCCTCTTCTCCAGCGCTCGGCAACTCGCAGCGCCAAGGTCACCACCCCTCAACGCCGAGAACCGTGTAGACGGGCCCCCCAAAACACCCAATGCAACACCGCTGCGTCGCCTCGGGGAAGCCTCCGGTTTATTACAGACCAGAGCCTGCCAACGTCCTCTGCTCTCCACAGCCGACAAACTTCGGGAGGTGCAGCGCGCCAGGCGGGGCACCATTTCTCCGCGGCGATTAGGGAACCCACCGGCACGCGCGCCCACGATCCAGCCTGTTCAATAACCCGCTGGAGGGGACGTGGTCGGTGGATGTGTGGGTTCCACCGCGCCCCACTCCCTTGTGCTGTTGGCGCCGCAGAGAGATGCTTGCAAACTCGCCAGAAGTCCCGCGCGTTCCACGAGCTCCGGTCGCAAGCCCCCGAACCCCAGCCCCGCGGTCTGGCAAACTCACCTCCTCTCCAGAGTGCGCGGAGGGAGAGCCCCAGGATCAGTGATAGTGGGGCCAGCCCCATCCTGGAGCCGCGATCTGGAAACTGTCCAGATCGACGTTCAGATGGACGGTCCGAACATGCCCGCGAACCGGGCAAGCGCCAGCCAAGTGTTCCAGACCAAGCGGCCGGGATAGCAGGCGCCGAAGTGGCCTCCCAGTTGCTGGCGGGAGGCGCCAAAGGCTGGAAGGGGGCGGGCCAGGGGCCGGGAGCCAGGCGGACTCCAGCAGGTCGGGGCGGGGAGGGGGCGGAGAGGCGGACGTTAGAGGAGGAGAAGGAAATGGGGGCAGCTGGATAGGGGCGGACCAGGGGCTGAACACGGCTTAAGCGAAGGTTACTGGAGGTTGCGCGCGGAGAGTGCCGGCGCGGCTGCGAAGCGGGGGCGGGCCTCCTGCGGCCGCTTGTCCAACGGGGATAGGGATGGGGGCAGGGGATATAGAGGAGAGAGAGGTTGGAGAGGAAAGGGTGCTGGTGAGTGGTAAAAGAGGAGGACGGGCAGGACTTGGGTGCAACGTGTGGGTGGAGTGAGAGGGGAGAGCAGAGACCGTGGGTGGTACTGGAAGCAACCCCTAGAATCACCAAGAAAGTCCAGTAGTTTAAGGACCACGCGCCCTCGCAATCCCAGCTCTGTGCACTCGGAAAACGCAGACGGCAGCGTTGCTGGCTGAACCGTAAGGCGTTGTACTCCCCAAGGAACGCCTCCTGGGAAGGAATTTCTGGGGGGACTATGAGGGGCATCACTCCTGGATGGAGGTGAGCCAGTTAACAGGTGTGGAGCAGGCTCAGTGGGGCACAAAAGGAGGGTCGCCGACAGTGGCAGCAGAGACAGCGAATCCTAAGGGAAAGGTTCAAGCCGCGTTTACCAACAGCGCAACTTCCACTCCTGCTTCTTAATGGAACACTTGTTAGAATGCCTTCTATTTTACTGTGGTCCGTTGGCGTTGGTGATGGGAGCCAACTCCTGCTGCAAATTCCCCAGATTCCTCAGGTGTCTTTCTCTCTGCTAAGGGCTAAAGTCCTGCCAAGTCTCCCAAGGTCCAACATGATCTGATCTCCCTTTCTCTCTTCCATCTGTTCTGCTCCATCAGGTGGGTCACCAACACCTGTAGCTTAAGCTGTGACCAGCCTGGGTGGCCTGGGGTTCTACGTTACACAGAGAGTAACACAAAATCTGGCATGTGTCAGCTTCCTGCTGGCCCTAGTCCTCTGGGATGAAACCAGAGGGGCCACATGAACAGACTCCTGGAGCAGCGAGGCCCTCTGCTGCTAGGCAGCCTGCTTTCACTCACAGCCATGCACCTTTGGGGGGATTTCTTGAAGGCAGCGCAGGGCAAGGTGGAGGCAAGGAAGGGGAAGGGCAGGTTGAGTAGTTGTGACAGAGACCCTGTGGCTGACATCCTGTCCATCTTCTGATCTAAATGTTCATGCATGCACGTGGGTGCTGCTCACAATGGGGGTGATGTGGGCACTAGGGCTGCAGACCAGGATGTCTAAACAGGACTTCTCCGTGACAGCATTGAGTACATGAAGTCATGCAAAGCAAGTCAGGTCTCCAAAAGCTAACATTCCAGAGAACTCAATAGCTTTGCAAAGCCCTTGATGGCCTAACCTTACACCTCACCCCACTCTTTCACATTAAAAAAAAAAAAAAAAAAGATTTATTTTAAAGGTAGAGTGACACAGAGAGAAGGAAAAAGAGATGAAGAGGAAGGGAACTTGCATCTCCTGTTGGACTACCTAAAAGGCTGCACCAATATGAGATGCCAGCATTGCAGGCAGTGGCTTAACCCAGTGTGCCACAACATCAGCCCCTAACCTTACTCTCTTGGGAGGGGGCAGTCAGAAGCCTACTCTCAGGAAGGAGAATCATAAGCCCCAACCTTATGCTGTAAAGAATTTGCATCCAAAACTTCTATACATGCCAAAACTTAGCTAAAACATGGGACATAGTTCTACAGCATTCATGTTGTGCGAGCCTTGCGTCAGATGGCCTTGCACTTATTCTACTAATTATTCAGATGACTACAATATGCGATGGGAAAGGTGAAGGTAAAAAAAAATAAGCCAGTGCTGTGATGTAGTAAGTTAAGCCTCCACCTTTGGCACCAGCATGCCATACAGTGCAGGTTTAAGTCCCAGCTGTTCCAGTTTCAATTCAGTAACTGCTAACACATCTGGGAAGTAGTAGAGGATGGCCCAAAGATTTCCATGTGGGAGGCTCAGACGAATCGTCTGGTTCCTTCCTTGCTTTGACCTGGCCCAGCCCAGCTGTTTTGGACATTTGGAAAATAAACTAATGGATGGATGACCTCTCTGTCTCTCCATACCCCCTCCCTGCCCAATCTTTGCCTTTCAAATAAATAAATAAATAAATTTTAAAGTAAGAAAGTAGACATCAGGTTAGCCTCAGGACACTCAGGAGTGACTGTGATACGAAATGCCCTCATTGGACCCAGCATGATGATTCAATGACTAATCCTCACCTTGGAAGTACTGAGATCCCACATGGGCAACAGTTCATGTTCCTGGCTTACCCACTTCCTGCCCAGCTCCCTGCTTGTGGCCTGGGAAAGCAGCCAAGGACGGCCCAAAGCCTTAGGTTCCTGCATCTGCCTGGGAGACCCAGAAGAAGCTCCTGGCTTCCGATCAGCCCAATTCCAGCTGCTGCAGCCATTTGGAGAGTGAACCAGCAGATGGGAGATCTTTCTCTTTGTATTTCCTCTCTGTAAATCTTATATCCCTAATAAAAATAAATAAATCTTAAAAACAATGAAGTGCCCTTATCCTAGTTTCAGTGCCAGAGAACCAGCTGTTCAGCTACCGTTGTGCAAACATGGACCTGCTTCATTTCAGGTATTCATAAACACCAAGAGAGACCTGAGTTGAGTTCCCAGCTCCTCGCTTCACTCTGGCCCAGCCCTGGCTGCTGTACGCATTTCAGGAGCGAACTAACAAGTGAGAAATCTCTATTTCTCCCTGCCATCCTCATTCTGTGCCTTTGCCTTTAAAAAAAATAATAAAATAATTTCTAAAAGAATGTGTATCACAGGCCGGGCATGGAGGCCTAGTGCTAAAGTCCTTGCCTTGCACATGCTGGGATCCCATATGGCCATTGGTTCTAATCCCAGCAGCCCTGCTTCCCATCCAGCTCCCTGCTTGTGGCCTGGGAAAGCAGTTGAGGATGGCCCAAGGCTTTGGGAACCTGCACCCATGAGGGAGACCCTGAGAAAGCTCCTGGTTCCTGGCTCCGAGCTTCAGATCGGCTCAGCTCAGGCCCTTGTGGCTGCTTGCGGAGTGAATCAGCAGATGGAAGGTCTTTTTCTTGTATCTCCTCTTCTCTGTATATCTGCCTTTCCAATAAAAATAAATGAATCTTTAAAAAAAGAATGTACATCACAATCAAAAGGGTATGCTAGGTATATGCTTGCAATGAAGGAATCTCAACTGAACTTGAACTGTGGTTATGCAGCAAGGTGGAGGAATCCACTATAGGGGGAGGGGTGTGGAAGGAGTGGGGGGAATCCCCAGTGCCTATAAAACTGTATAACATAATACAATGTTAATAACAATAAAAAAAAAACGGGTATGTAATCATTTGTCCTCATTGGGTCAGTGCTGTGGCACAGTGGATTAAGCCATTTCAGTGACGGATGATGCCAGCATCCCATATGAGTGCAGGTTGAAGCCTCAGCTACTCTGCTTCTCATCTACCTCCCTGCAAGTGAGCCTGAGAAAGCAGAACAAGATGGTTCAAGTGATAGGGTTCCTGTTGCCCATGTGGGAGACCTAGGTGGAGTTTCAGGCTCTGGTTTCAGCCTGGCCCATCTCTGACCATCACAGCCATTTCAGGAGTAAATCAACAGATGGAAGATCTCTTTCTTTCTCCATCCCTCTGCCCTTCAAATTATTAAAACTAATCATTAAGTAATATGGCTCCATGCACTTTCTTTCTTGGATCTGGAAGCATCTGTGTGTTCATGAAGCACTCCAGATTCAAGGAGCTCAAAATGGAAGATTTTTGTGTTTTTCTGCTCACAGAAGCGTTCTCTGCAGGCTTAGCTAGCTCCAACAGCAGTCTTCTGGGGGTCTCATGAAGACCAGGCACAAATCATCCATCTGCCTGTTTTCAGTAAATAACGTTGAGAAACTGGGGAAAATCTTCCTGAACCTCCTTGGGTCTAAGATTAAAAAGCAACATTTTTCATCAGTATGCCTCGTGTCCTTGGCCCAGCGTCAGTGCTGGGTAGGAACCTGAGCAAAACAGCTCAGCCTAATTCCAGGCTGGCTGGAATTAACTCCCAATGCACAATGGCTTTTGTAGTTGTTGCAAAATGAAGTGGTACAAGTGAAAGACTCCATTCAGTACAGTGAACATGACAATGGAATAATTATTCTTCTAGTTAGTTTCCCCTACCACCCCTTGAACTTTCAAGATAATCCACCCAATAGTTTGAAAATAGTAATGGAAGAGAAAGGATGTAGTTCCCATGCAGAATTCCATTTGCTCAAAGCTTGGTCCCCAGGCAATGATATTGAGAACTGTTGAGATATGGACACAAATACAGATTTGGGGTCTTGAAGAGGTGGGGCCTGGTAGGAGTTGGTTGGGTTACTGGAGGTGCTGCTCCTGCAAGGAATTCATGTAATACACACAGGATCCTGGTTTGTTCCCACAAGAGCAGACTGTTATACAAAGAGGAAGTCCAGACCCTGAATTCTTCTCTGGCCACCTGACTTTCCATGCGGTCCCTCGTTCTTGCCCTGTCATCATTCTGCTATGTTGTAATGGAACCAACTGTTCATGGACTCTCAGCCTTCTTAATTGTAAGCCAAACAAGTTTCTTCTTGATAAAGTATTCAGCCTCAAGCATTTCATTACAACAACAGGTCAAGAGTGGTCATCAATATGAAATGGCTCTCAGTGTATTGAAGAAGGTATGGAAGACAATTCTTGGGTTTTTGTTGGTTTTTTGGTGATGTGACATGGGAAGAGAATCCTCTTGGCTACTGAAAAAAAACTGTGAGAAATGCAAGTATCTAAATATTAGTTTGTTATAAATTGAGACTATGTTAAAAAACACAATGGAAGTTTTGTCCTCTGACACTTATAATTTGTTGTGGAACTGAAGAGTTTGGGTACAATGTATCAGTCAGCTGCTGCTCAATCACATATTAGAAAGCAATGCGCCAGTTCCTGTTGGAGTGTGATGATGGTGCACATAAGACAACTCCCTCTGCTCCTTTAATTTAGGGGTAGGGAAGAGGGTGGAGAGGCAGAGTTAGGCTGTGTATCTAAGAGACTCAGATCACCTTTGGAAGTCTAAATATGGGAGGATGTAAAAGACTGCATTTGAGGGTTTACTGACAAACTGGAAAGAACAGTAACTAGCTCTTGCAGCTTTAGGAAACCCGCTAAGATCTAGGAAAGATACTCTTTTCACTTGAACAATGTCTAGAATGTGCAAATATTTAGATACCAGACTTTGGGGCTTGGCGCAATATTGTAGTGGTTAGTGTCCTTGCCTTGCACGCGCTAGAATCCCATGTGGGCACCGGTTCTAATCCTGGCAGCTCCACTTTCCATCCAGCTCCCTGTTTGTGGCCTCGGAAAGCAGTTGAGGACGGCCCAAAGTCTTGGGACCCTGCACCCGTGTGGGAGACCTGGAAGAGCTCCTGGCTCCTGGCTTCAGATTGCTCAGCTCCAGCCATTGCGGCCGTCTTGGGGAGTGAACCATTGGATGGAAGATCTTCCTCTCTGTCTATCCTCCTCTCTGTGTATCTGCCTTTCTAATAAAAATAAATAAATCTTTAAAAAAATATTAGATATCAGACTTCACTGTGACAATGAGACGACACTTAGAAGGAGTTTGAGCCAGCATAAAATGGCACTGAAATTGCAAGATCCAGCACTTGCAGACTGGAGAAAACTAAGATGATGCTTGGAGAAGACTTTATTCAGCATGTTGAAGAGTATACCAGAAGCACAGAGTTCTGTGTTTCACAGCTTGCTGGGAAATCGAACTTGTAAGTTACTGGGAAACTGTGCTTGATGCTTGTTAGCAACTGCATTCAGCTTCCTGAATGAAATACTTGTATTTGTAGTCTAAGAAGTTCTAGAGGCTTTGAGATGCTGTAGTCTACTGGAAATGACTTTATTGTTGTTTGGGATGAGAAGATGGAGATAGCTTATTCAAGAGATTTAATTTCCAGGACGTGCCAAGAGACTTGGCTCTTACCATTTGTCAGGAATGGTTAGCCATCTGGTGATCTGCTGGGTATGAGACAACAGAAGATAGGTCATAACTTTGATTGTTGCATTTGTCCCTTTTCTGTTGCTATAACAAAGTAGCTGGGGTGGGCACTTTTATCAGCAGATGAGGCTTATTCAGCTTCCAGTCTTGCAGACTTGAAGAGTTCAGGATCAGGCAGCTGTATCCATTTAGACTCTGGTGAGAGTCCACTTGGCTATGTCACATCATGGTGAACATGTGGAGTTGCATGTGGAGTGTCCTTGGTTTATAACAGCCTACTTTCTGAGAACAAACTCATTTTGTTAAGTTGGCATGCACTCTTCTGGGAATAGTGCCCCAGAAATCAAATTGCCTCATACTAGCCCCCACAACCTTCTTTTTTGTGTGTGTATTTTAAAGATCCATTTATTTTTATTTGAAAGGCAGATTTATAGAGAGAAGGAGAGGCAAAGAGAGAGAGAGAGAGTTCTTCCATCTACTGATTCACTCTGTAAATGGTCACAATAGCCAGAGATGGGCCCATTTGAAGTCAGGAGCCAGGAGCCTCCTTGAATGACTTGGGCCATGGAAATGAAGTGGGGTAGCCAGGACTAGAACCAGCACCTATAAGGGATGTCAGTGCTCACAGGCTGAGGATCAGCCCACTAAACCATCATGTGGGTCCCTAGACCCTATCTCTTAAAGATGCCACGAGTTTAAGGTTAGCGTTTAGCTCAGCTGATAACATGATGAATAGCATGTCCACATCTCATGTTAGAGGGCCGGTTTCAATTTCTAGCCACTCTGCTTCCAGTTCAGCTTCCTGCTAAGTTACACCTGAGAGGCAGCAGGTGACGTCTCAAGGACTTGGGTCCCTACCGCCCACACAGAAGATCTGGATGGAGTTCTAGGTTTCTGGATGCCAACTCCAGCTGCTGAGGCATCTGGGGAGTGAATCAGCAGAGGAAAGCTCTCTCTCACTCATGAAATCCATCAACCAATCAATTAGCAATTCCAGCATTTCAGCAGCATATTGGTGAAGGGGTCAAGCCTGCAGCACATGAATCTTTGAGGATAACCCATGTCATGTTTCAGGTACTCTATGAGCTCTGGGAATTCTCTGCTATTTGGTTTGTTTACTACCAGAAGCCTAATTGGGTCACAGTGAACAAAGTGTTCTGGAACTGTGGCTGGAGAAAGGAGTGTTTCAGTTCTGCATTTCCCTTTGATTTGTGGGTGAAATCATAAATACCTAAGCTGGTGTGTGTGAAAAGTTTAAGAGGGGAGAAAAAAAAGACTTTTCCCATCTTCAGAAAAACAAGGTATAATAATCTGGGCCCGGCGCAGTGGCCTAGCGGCTAAAGTCCTCACCTTGCACGTGCCAGGACCCCTTTTGGGCTCCACTTCCCATCAAGCTCCCTGCTTGTGGCCTGGGAAGCAATCGAGGATGACCCAAAGGCTTGGGACCCTGCACCTTCGTGGGAGACCCGGAGGAGGTTCCTGGTTCCCAGCTTCGGATCGCCACAGCACCAATCGTTGCGATCACTTGGGGAGTGAATCATCGGATGGAAGATCTTCCTCTTTGTCTCTCTTCCTCTCTGTATATCTGACATTGTAATAAAAATAAATAAATCTAGAAAAAAACCCAAGGTATAATAATCCTCTACAATGGCTTGTCTATATAGCCCTTTCTACTCCCCTCTCTGACATCCAGTTGGTGGAGATGTGAGCAGAGCAGTCTGCCCTATGTGCCATCTCAGTGTAACTGGTGTAGACTCACAGTTCTTTGTGATGAGAGGGGATGAATGTGTACAATGATCGAAGGGAGATAGTTTTGCTGGTTTTCTGGTTTGTGGAGAGGAGAGGTGGGGCGCATCGAGATAACAACCAAATGATGGCAGCTTCTTCCAAGCTCGGGTCCTTCTGAGCCATCTAAAGAGTTCTGAGAATATAGCTTTCCCTCTCTTTTCTCCTAGAGGAAATTATGGAGGTTCCTAAGATATTCACCTGCGTCTGCTAGTGATGTGGAGGGTTGCTGAATGGAGCAACAGTAAAGTGCTAGGAAACCTGTATTAAAAGGGGAGCAGCAGTTTTGCCCTGGGGTGGGGAATGACACCCACATTCCACATCACAGTGTTGGGGTTTGCTTTCTGACTCTGGCGTCTACTCCAGCTTCTTGCCAGTGCAGACCCTGCAGACAGCAGGGATAGCTCAGTAATTGGGGCCCAGCCACCCACACAGGAGATCTGCACTGCTCTCCCAGGTCCTGGCTTGTGAGGCCCTGGGAGGCAGTGAGTGGCTGTCAGTGTGCTCTCCATACAACAAAACGTAAAAAATGAAAGAAACCCAAACCATCCCTAAAGCTGTGTGCCTACCTGCAGCCTCGATCTTTCTGAATAACTACGGCAGCATATGGCATAGAACTAAGAAGGAGACACTAACTTTGGGCTCCTCCTCAGGGTCCTGGCTTGTCTGAGTCATCAGGCCTACAGAGGAAACATCAGAAGAGCTAGCCTCCAGGCCTGCACCAAGCAGATGAGCAGGAGCGGCAGACATTTAGTGCAGAGGTGAACGAATTTATGACAACAGACCGTGTAAGCCAGGGGTCACAAAAATTTGCCTATTATTTCATTATGGATAATGTTCTGTTTTAACGAGCATATTAAAAAGCTTTTTCTCTCTGCATTTCTACTCATAAACTTAGTTGTTACATATGTTCAAACTTGAATGAAGCACCATTAAAAAAGTCTCATGTGCCAACCAAACCCTTGGAATTCAGAAAAATAAACCCCAAGAGGAGGTACTGTAGATTACAAGGTAATAAAGAGAAACATCTTGTGATTATGACACAATTAATGACACACACTGATTAGTCTTCTCTACAAAATCCACTCTGAGCGATGATGAAATTGGCTCATTTACAGGGTTTCTTTAACCAGTTGTCTTCATTTTTTATAACCATTTTTTTTTTTTTAAAGATTTATTTTTTATTATTTTTTCATTGGAAAGGCGGATATACAGAGAGGAGAGACAGAGAGGAAGATCTTCCGTCCGATGATTCACTCCCCAAGTGAGCGCAACGAGCCGATACTATGCCGATCCGAAGCCAGGAGCCTCTTCTGGGTCTCCCACGCGGGTGCAGGGTCCCAAAGCTTTGGGCCGTCCTCGACTGCTTTCCCAGGCCACAGGCAGGGAGCTGGAAGGGAAGCGGGGCTGCCGGGATTAGAACCGGCGCCCATATGGGATCCCGGGCGTGCAAGGCGAGGACCTTTAACCACCTGCGCCACCGCGCCGGGCCCTGTAACCATTTTTTTTAATAACTTCAGTAAGAATCTGTCCTTCCTTCTACCAGGTTATAACTTGATAAATCATGATTATAAGTAAAATTATTCAAGTGTGATAAGAACTTTATTAAGGTACAAAGCTGTTTGTTTTCCTTTTCTTGAGTCTTCAGAATTCTTTATATGTCTATATAAAAGTCATTTGTCAGGAGCCAGGAGCCTCTTCTGGGTCTCCCACATGGGTGCAGAGTCCCATGGCTTTGGGTCATCCTCGACTGCTTTCCCAGGCCACAAGCAGAGAGCTAGATGGGAAGCGGGGTTGCTGGGATAAGAACTGATGCCCATATGGGATCCCAGTGCGTGCAAGGCGAAGACTTTAGCCACTAGGCTACCATGCTGGGCTTTGTTTTGTTTTCTTATATTTTTTCTTTCGTTTTGAAAAAAAAAAAAAAGCATATTTATTTGAAAGGCAGAGCATCAGAAAGACAGCCAACCAGGCCTGGACCAGCCCAAAGCCAGGAGTCAGAGACTCCATCCTAGTGTCTTGCATGAGTGTCAGGGACCCAAGCTCTAGGTCTAGTTTCCTCTGCTTTCCCAGGCACATTAGCAAGAAGCTGGATTAGAAGTGAAGTAGCCAAGACTCAACCAGGAAGCCAGTGTTGATAGCTGCAGCTTAGGCTGTTGTACAACAATGGTCCATTAAGTCACCCACTTTACCTTTTTATGTACTGTGATTTTAGAGTTTTATCTAAGAATTAAAAACCAGCTCTATTCATATATACTTCACCCTTACCCATAAAATTCTGCCTTTCAATTTAAGTGTATAACTCAAGTGTTTTTGGTATATCCTCAGACCTATGCAGCCATTATCACTGTCTAATTTAGAGATGCTTGTCATTCCTGCAAGAAATCCTACATTGTTAGCAGTCACCTTCTCTACCCACCCTTGGTAGTCACTCATATCCTTTCTAACTCGGTGGACTTGCCAATTCTGGATATTTAGTGTAAACTGAATCATAAAATAAGTGACTTCTTGCGACCTCACTTGTTCATTAAGCGTGTTTTTGTGAACCATCTGTGTTGTATTATATAGCAGTCTTTCATTCCCTCTCGTAGTTGGGTAATATATCGCTATTTGCAGTTACCACATGATTTTTACCTATTCATCCCTTGATGGGCTTTGGATTGCTTTTACTCCTTGGCTATTTTTTTCCCTTGGCTATTCTGAATAATGCTGCTATATTTATAATAATGCTTTATCAAGCATATTATTATGAAAACATGCCTACACCAAGCAGAAGGACTGCTGGGCCACGTGATAACTGTGTGCTTCACTTTTTGAGGATCTGTCAAACTGTTTTACCAAAAGGCTGTACCATTTTACATTCCTATTAGTAAGGTTCAAGGCTTCCAGGAACGCCACATTTTTATCAACACCTGTTATATAACACCTATTGTTGTCTTTTTGACTACAGCCATCCTAGTAGGTGGGAAATGATATCTATGATAGCTTTTATTGGCATTTTGATTAATGATGTTGATCATCTTTTCATGAGCTTTTTGAACTTGCACATGTCTGGTGAAATGTCCACTCAAATATTTCATCCACTTTTTTTTAAAGAAAAGATTTATTTATTTGAAAGGGAGAGCTTCAGAGTAAGAGAGCAAGACAGACAGATTGAGAGATCTGTCCATGGGTTTACTCCCCGAGATGGTCACAATGGCCAGGGCTGGGTCAGATTGACACCAAAGCTTAGAACTCCACCTGGGTCTCCTGCACAGATGGCAGGAGCTCAAGGATTGGGGCCATCTTCTGGTGCTTTCCCAGGTGCATTATCATGGAGCTGGATCAGAAGTGGAGCTGCCATGACACCAACTGGTTCCCATACAGCATGCTGGCATTGCAGGTGGCAATTTATCCCCATTTACCACAATGCCAGCCTCTCTGTTAGCCACATCTTTAAACTGGGTTATCTTTTATTTATTTACTTATGTTAATTTGAGAGGCACAGAAATGCCTCAGCTGCTGACTCTGGGCTAGGCTGAAACCAGGATCCTTCACTCAATCCAAATCGCCCATACGGGTGGCAGGAATCCAACTACCTGAGTTACCAGGCTACCTCTTGGGATCTGCATTATCAGGCAACTAAAATCAGGAGTTGAAGTGTCAAACCTAAAGACTTGCACACAGGATCCAGGCATCTTGACGGCTAACTCAAATGCCCACCCCATAAACTGGGTTATGCTCTCATGTTTACATATTGTGGATAATACGCTTTTTATCAGATATATGGTTTGTAAGTATTTCCTGCTTTTTCATGAGTTAGCTACCTTTACACTGTGTTAATATTATCTTTTAAAGCAAAAATCTTACAAAAGGATGTGAATTAGTTTCTTCAGTTTCTTGTACTTTAGACATTATATCTAAGAAGTCATTTCACATCCCAAAGTAACAAATTCAAATCTGTTTTCTCCTAAGTGTTTTATGTTTCATATTTTAGTCTTTGATCTATTTTAATGTTTTAGTATGGTGTGAGGTACAGATTAAGATTTTTGTTTTTGCATATGAGCAAACATTTTAACACTAATTATGGAAAGACTACTCCATGGAATTGCTTTTGCAAATTTGTAGAAAAGGAAAAAAAAATCATTTAGCCTTGAACCTTAAGTGAGGGCTAGTTTTCTTTTTTTCCAAAGATAAAAGAATGGGAAGATGGGAAGGAGCGGAGAGTAACTTTACAGTAAAAACAAAACAAACAAAAAAACCCTGAGAAACACTACTTCAGCCAGGTGATCAAAGTCTTCCTAAGTCATGCTGTTGATGTCTGTTCTTGATATGTCACGGAAATGACATTTTGCCTCTATGGCCTCTTCCGCCAAATCCATATTGCCAGACTAATTATCACAGAAATATCATTAAACAAAGTCTAGTTAAGGAATATTCTATAAAATCTCTCACCAGTATTCTTCCAAACTGTGAGTCATCAAAAGCAATGAGAGATGCTTAGGATGAGATGATTAAGTATAAGGCTGCGTTTTTAATGGGATCCTGAAACAGAAATAGGACATTTGGTAAAAACTAATGAATTCTGAATAAAGTATTGGTTTCAATGAATAATAATGTATTGATGAGAATAATTTATTTACTAATTTTAACAAATATTCCACACCAATGTAAAACATTAATAATAGGGAAACTGAATGTGGGATATGTAAGGAACTCCTTCATATCTTTGTAATTTTTCTGTAAACCTAGAACAATTTTTTTTAAAAAAATTTATTTTTTTTATTGGAAAGGCGGATATACAGAGAGGAGAGACAGAGAGGAAGATCTTCCGTCCGATGATTCACGCCCCAAGTGAGCGCAACGGCGGATGCTATGCTGATCCGAAGCCAGGAGCCTCTTCTGGGTCTCCCACACGGGTGCAGGGTCCCAAAGCTTTGGGCCATCCTCGACTGCTTTCCCGGGCCACAGGCAGGGAGCTGGAAGGGAAGCGGGGCTGCTGGGATTAGAACTGATGCCCATATGGGCTCCCAGGCGTGCAAGACGAGGACCTTAACCACTGTGCCATCGCAGTGGGCCCAACCTAGAACAATTCTTAAAAATATAGTGTATTTTTGAAATTTTCACTCACTATAAACATGCTATTCCTCCAACTGGTTACTATGCTTTTTCTGCACTCTTTTTGCTTTCTGTAATAGCTATTACTCAGATTTTTAATAATCCCATCTGTAACTCTTCATTATATTAAGTCTCTTCTAAAGTAAACAAAGCTTTCAAGAATATTGTCAATTTCATCTTCCTAAAAGAATACATTCCCAATTTTTAAGTTTACTAGTGTTTACGCTGTTTTCCCTTAAATTTCCTAATATCCAATAACCCAGGAGTAAGGCTTAGCTCACATGTGTAAAACGCTTGTCCCTAATTTGGCGTTAATTTTCATTGTATTTGAAGGACAGAGTAGAGAGATGTCCTCCTTCTGCGAGTTCATTTCCCAAATGCCCACAAGGACAGGAGCCCAGAACTCGGTGTGAGCCTCCTGTGTGGGTGGCAGGCACCTAGGGTTGAGCATCACCTGCTTTCTCCCAGCTGCTGTGCTTCCAGTCCAGCTCCCTGCTGCTGTGCCTGCAAGGGCAGCAGAGAATGCAAAACTATCTGGGTCTCTGCACCCACGTGGCAGGCCTGGATCAAACTCTGGGTTTTTGGCTTCAGCCTGGAACAACCCTGGCTGTTGTGGCCATTATGGGAGCGAACCAGCAGGTAGAAGACCTCTCTCTCTTCCTGTAACTCTGCCTTTAAAATATACATGATAGGGCCTGGTACAATAGTGTAGTGGTTAGTGTCCTTGCCTTGCACGCGCTAGTATCCCATGTGGGCGCCAGTTCTAATCCCAGCGGCTCCACTTTCCATCCAGCTCCCTGCTTGTGGCATGGGAAAGCAGTCGAGGATGGCCCAGGGCCTTGGGACCCTGCACCCGTGTGGGAGACCTGCAAGAGCTCCTGGCTTCTGGCTTCAGATTGGCTCAGCTCCAGCTGTTGCGGCCACTTGGGGAGTGAACCATTGGATGGAAGATCTTCCTCTCTATCTCTCCTCCTCTCTGTGTATCCACCTTTCCAATAATAATAAAAAAGAAATCTTTAAAAAAAATACATTTAAAAATATACAAAATAAATCTTTAAATATATACTGAAGTTATTAGTTCTTTTTATTTAAAAAAATTGTTTGAAAGGCAGAGTTATAGAGAGAAGCAAAGAGTGGTCCTCATTCTGCTGGCTCACTTCTGAAATGGTGATAATGGACTTGGGTTGGGCCAGGCTGAAGCCAGGAGTCTCCTCTGGGTCTCCCACATGGGGGTGGGGTCCTCTGCTGCCTTCCTAGGCACATTAGCAGGGAGCTGGATTGGAAGTGGATCAGCTGGGGCTTGAACTGGTGTCCATTTGGGATGCTGGCATGGCAGGTGGTGGCTTTACCCACTATGCCACAGTTTAGGGTTCCAACTGATGCATTTAGTCCTATAGCCTATAGACCTTGCAAATGTTTGTTATTTTAAACTCCAAAGCTTGTGGTAATTTTTTTAGTGTAGCATGAGCTACTAAGGCAATGATGGTATATTCTGTTACAGACAGATTAAAAATGAGGACTAGGGATTTCATTCACTCAGTTTTGTGTGTTTTTACATGCCAATTATACAGAGAATCCTGCTCTCTATTAGAATGGCTACACCCACAAAGGAACACATGCAACTACAGTCAAGGTGCAATCTCGGTCGTCCTCAAAATCATCCCTGCAGGACCAACAGACGTACAACACGTTGGCAGTCTATACTGGGGCTATATTTCAGAGAAATGCTGAAAACTACTGGGGCTGGACCAGGCCTGATCCAGAAACAAAATGTGTGTCTTTTATGTGACCACTAGGAATTCAACAGCATGAGCCATCTCCTGCTGCCTCCCAGGGTGTGCCTGAGCAGGAAGCTCTCAGGAGTGCAGCAAGGATTCAAACCCAAGCACTCCAACACAGGAGACAGGTGTCCCAAGGGGGCATTTAAACTGCCAGGCCAAGCATCAGTCTCCACAGTGGAGCTCTGTGTTCCAAATCAAGCAGGTGCCTTAAATGCCAGTCAGAGGGGACAGGATGATGGAGAAAGTAGCAGGTACTGTCCTCTGATACTCCTGGACTCATGGTTCGGTTTCCCAAGAACAGAGGTGTTACACGGTAAAAGCCAGAGGAGTTTCTTGCTTTATTTAAAAAAAGTTTTAAAAAGATACTAAAGGATTTTTTTTTTTTAAAGTTAAGTCTGAAAGGGAGAGATACAGAGACCTTCTATCTGCTAGTCTATATCCTAAAATGTGTACAACAGCCAGGACTTGGCCAGCCAGAACCAGGAACCACATGGTGTTCCCATGGGGGTGGCAGGAACTCAGGCCACCATCAGCTGCCCCCAGGAGCATTAGCACAACACTGGGCTGGAGTGCAGAGTAGCCAGGACTAGAACCCCTCTGAAGTGGGGTGCAGGTGCACACATGATGGTTTAATCTGGTGTGCCCCAAGGCTTGCCCCAGGATTTGCTGTCAGAAGAGACTGTCAGATGATGAGTCTGGAGTCTGGAGGAGAGGAAAGTATGAGCAGCTCTGCCAAGGTGACTGCTTCCCAACAGGATGCCCCAAAAACAGCTCAGCCACACATCTCCTAATCCTTCTTCCTGGGGTTCAAAGTTGGCTTCCTATACTTTGAGTTTACCGTTTGCGGCCCTCACATCAGTTCCCACGCTGTCTACATCTTGCAATGGCAGAAGCCACAGTCCCAGGAATGGGATAATGGCCTGATTGCATGGAAAAGCCGGGGGGAGGGATGAAGGGGAGCTCACAGGGCATGTGGCACACAGGTCCCCAGAGTGGGAGATAGCTGAGGTGGGGATGGTGGCAAAGCCTAGAGAGTATGTAGAACGGTGCCTCTGAGACACAGAGAGGCAACCAGGGTGTTTAGTCCTCGGTGAGGTTAGAAGGGAATCTGGTAGGATGCTGGGACTCCAGGAGATGCAACAGAAGGATAGTGCCTGGTGTTGAGGCCCTGCAAGCTAAGCCACTACCCGTGATGGTGACATCTCCTGTAAGGGATACCAGCCGCACCTGATCCAGGCTCCGTGACCATGAGAGCAGGGTATCAGTGCATGGCAGACCTCTCGGCGTCAAATACATCTTAAAAAGACGGGAAGAGTAAGAGAGCATGTAGGCTATGATTGTTAGTCCGACCTGGCTTCAAGGCACTGAAGGGCAGTTTTGCTGGAGGTCCAGGAGGCTCATTCCTGTTGGGGGTGAACCCTTCCAAGAAGTGGCCCTGGGCACAGAGCATGAAGGATGACATTCTTAGGAAAGGACGCTGCATCCAGCAACACACCAGGGTCATGAGAGGCGAGGTGTGCTCCAGGAATCCAACATTTCAGCCAACTTCATCTTAACTGGGCAGAGGACTAAGTTTTTATTCCTGAGGCGACTGGAGACCCATCAATAGCTTTTGCCTGCACATCTGAGGCCAAGGCAGACCAGGGTTCAAGAAGTGTTGTTCAGAGCGGCAGAGCGGAGAAATCTTCCATCACCTAGAAGTTGGGAGGAAGACATGAAATATTACTTACTCCTCACTAGGGTATTGAAGATTTCTCTGCACACCCCTCCTAAAACTGTTCTGCACCTAAACTGTTGACATATGCCTTGTTCGAGTTATAAGCCAGTCTAGACTACCCAAAAAAAAGCCAGGTTCAGCAGAATTATGCTTCAACACTATAAAATGCTAAATATTATAATGAAAATAGACACAAGACAGCTGAACAGACAGCTATAGCCATTTTTGAGCCCATCCAGGCCTGCTGAGGTCTTGACCACATCTTCAGGTGGACAGCACCAGCATTGCCCACCCATTTCCTAGTTAATTAAGAGACCACCAATGGGGAACATCTTACCTGTAGGGTCCCCACCCAACAAGGAGGGGTCAAGGAAGGCTTAAAACCCCAAGACCCTTCCTCAAACCTTTGGTGTCTCCCTCCCTACTCTTTCGAGAGGCACCCCACCTTCCGGCTTTCTCTCGGGAGGTGCTTCCCCTTCTCCCCCGCTTCCTTGCTCACCTGCTCCCTTCACAAATTAACTTTTTTGTTTACAACAGATTCCCGGCTTTTGTTTCCATACTAAGCTGAGGAAAGAACCCACCGGGCATTTCTGGTAACAATTTTAAGATGTACAGAACCCAGTTGTATATAAACTAAAATAGAAATGTCAATGAAGTAGTCACAGGATGTGGTTAAGAACTTGCATTTTTTTTTAAACATATTGGTTACTCAATACTATGTCAATTAATTCCATAACATTATAAAATGTTGCTGATGCTATGTTGGGGCTTTTAATTGATCGAGATGATATTCTGGTTTTACCTTCAGACCAGAGAAGGTCTCCTCAAAAAGCCATTGAACTTATCTGGACAATAAGAGGCTGGACTCTATGCTTGGTATATGCTTGCAATGAAAGAATCTCAACTGAACTTGAACTGCTGTTATGTAACATGTTGTGCCGGTTTTTTGAAACCCCCAGATAAACATCAAGTCTGAAGTCGGTGCTAAGGCAAAAAGGTGGTTTATTCAGGTTAGCCTAGGTAACCCAGCGACCTCCCCCAGCCCAACATGGCTGGGCGGGGGAGGGGAGGGGCAGCCGCAGCCGAGGCTGCAAGGATCCACAAGGAGGACAAAAGAAACGCGAGCCAGAAGAGCCAAGGAAGGGCCAAGCCCCCCAGTTCTTATACATTTCAGGCTATTAATTATACAGTCATGACTTAGCAGGCTTCTATTGGTGGGTTTAAAACAAGCAACTTTCAAAAAGTACAAATCGATGAGCTATTGGGCTGTGAATCTTATCAAATACCAGGTACTTCCTTCCTGAGGAGTGGTCTACCTACGTGACCTGCCAGGTGTCCTGCCGGGTGTCACGTAGACTATCAGGCCTGGAGTTCACACAGTCCCCAGCCAAGCCATTAAGGCAGAATCACAAAAGGCAGGAAACGCCTAGGTTCTCCAACAAGGTGGAGGAATCCACCATGGGGAAAGAGTTAGGGAAGGGGTGGGGGGAATCCCAGTACCTATAAAACGGTGTCACATAAAAATGTAATAAATAAAGAAGTGTTGTTCAGTGGTCACAAGCTGGACCGCTTATGACAGGGAGCCAGGGAAGGGTCTAGCTGGATGTTCGTAACCCGAGTCTTTTAACTGAGTCAAGTCTGTGACCCTTGGGAACTGCACGCTTGTTCCGTGAGCGCCTCGCCATACCCTTCATCCACGTTGCAAAGGGCCCAGACTCCACAGGGTTTGAAGTGGAGCTGAAAGAAAATGCAGCAACTTCGTTCGCCCTCCGAGCCACTAGCGCGGAGGAATGAAGTTCCACCTACCATGCAGGAGGCGGAAGAGAAACCAGCTCGAAATTGCCAAACTCAAGTGTCAGGAAGAGCTGAGGCACCTTGGGACACTGGAGACAGGATGCGCCACGCGGCAAGAACGGGGTTCGCCGCGTCCCGCGCCCTCTTTCCGCGACTGCGCAGGCGCCGGCCCCGCCAGGCCCCGCCCCGGCGCTGAGCAGGGCGGGAGAGCAAGATGGACGCGTGCGTTTGAACGCCGCGCACGCCTACCTGCCCCCTGCGGCCGCGTATTCCTCCGGAGGGCGGGGACAACCGGGCATGAGAAACCGTGGCAGCCGAGGAGTCACCGTGCCTGACCCCGCCGCTGCCCTCGGGCCTCCTCGGCCCCTGAGCCCCCGGGCAGCAGCCGGGGCTCGCCGCGCCTGACGCGTCCGGAGTTAACGCAGGTGCGGCCCGCAGCCCGCAGGGTGTGCCCCGGGACCGTGGGAACCGCCCGGCCACAGAGGGCTCCGAGAGCCCGGGGATGCCGAGGGACCGGGGATCCGGAGGGCCGGGGGATGCCGAGGGTCGGGGAATGCAGAGAGCCTGGGGATCCGGAGGGCCGGGGGATGCCGAGGGCCCGGGAGTGCGGAGGGCCCGGGGGTACCGAAGAAGGCTCGGGGATGCCGAGTGCTGGGGACGTCGAGGGCCGGGGATGCGTGTTACCAGGACCTGGATGGTCTCATGCGGATGGCCCGGGGATGGGGAGGGCCTGGCCTGGGTGTCCCGGGTTGCACCACCCGGTGCACAGTTGGTGCGGCCTGCGCCCTTGCTTGGGCCCCCCTGAGTAAATTTTCTGACCTTCATCATTCTTAACCTGTTAATGTCATCGTCCCCTAAAGATGCTGAGGACTTTGGTGTGCAGCATCCAGTAGACATTTGGGTCTCTTTTTTGACAGAATAATGTCTGGGCCCGGTCCTCAATGCTGTTATTTTGATGTATAGCTTTCGCTTTAATGCAGTACTTGGCAGGTATAGCTTTTTATACTGTCCCTGCCAAGGATGCCACATTTATAGAAGTTTGGGGTGCGTTAAAAGTGCAAAATGATGTTGTCTTAAGCGGGAACAGCAATTCGATAGTAATTTTATTGTTTCTTGTTTGAAGTTACAGAGAATAGCATGGGGGATGGCCCTGCTAAAGTAGGATAGAGTGGCAGGTTCTTTTAGGTTGGTTACCTTGTTGATTCAGTGTGGGAACCTTGGCTGGATCTTTCTGTTTCTCTTTTTAAGCTTTGGAAGGCATGTCTTTAGTTCCTAATTTCAAATGTTCTCAGCACTGATTTATGTTTGGCAGGAAGGGAGAACAAACCCATGATATATTTTCTCAGGGGTGGTGCGTAATTCACAATGATATAACTTTGGGGCTTCAGAGGAGATAAGTGGAAATGGCAGAGGTCTTGAGGGTGTTGTGTGCAGCAAGGTGATGCAAGAAAGAGATGAGAAATTAGGATCAAATTTCATGAAAGCCTGTTCACCTTGAATCTTGTTTCACACGCCTTACAGCTTGCCTGTGGCGCTGATGTTCACCATGTGTTTTAATTTCTGTCGTTGGAGGATTGCCTCTGTAAATGGGATGCCATTCATGCAACTCTAGGTGAGAAGAAGGTGTGCTTGTCACAGCTGTCAGGATGTCACCAGCTGTCGATGGACAGAGAAGCGCTTTGCACGTGCCATGTATCCACCACTGCCAATTGACATCTCTGTAGTCCTAAACGCTAGAAGCTGATCCCAGTGTGTTTTGAATTCAAACAGAAATAATGTGGATACTGGGAACCCATGTCGAACTTCTATGAAGAAAAGGCAACGATGATTGCAGCCGGGGATTTGCAGGAATTTGTCCCTTTCGGTCGCGACCACTGCAAGCAGCACCCTAACGCATTGACCCTTCAGCTTCGCCAACTGCAGCCAGCCTCGGAATTATGGTCGTCTGATGGTGCTGCTGGCTTGGTGGGATCCCTTCAGGAGGTCACAATACACGAGAAGCAAAAGGTGCTATTCAGTTTCCCAGCATGTTTTTTGAAATTGAGGGGGATAGGATCACTGTGGTGTAAGGCTCTCCACATGCAACTGAGAGAGCAGTACGGTGCTCTGTCTGGAGTAAAGGTTGAGGTTCGGCAGTTTCCATCAGTGCTAAGATAAAGACCCTGGTAGTGCCATAACCATTCATTTATATATCCTGTATAACTGATGATTTTATAATCAATTGCTTGCCATTATGATTATGCTCATTTCAAATCCTGGGTTACCTATGTGGGGGCCAGATGTGTTGTTGGATGATTAAATGGTAGAGAAATGCTGCAGAAGACTTGGATGTCTCTAAAGGGAAGAAATGCCACATTAAGAAGATAGCATAGGCTACTGCGCAGGGCCCAGCAGTTTTTAAAATAGGGGGATGAGTGGTGTGTATGTTGGAAAAATCAGTCCTTCCTATTTCATTTAATTTTCCTATGCCATTAAGCTACAAATTTTCAGGGATGGAAAGTCTGTGTGCTTAGAAATCGGCACTTCTCTGTTTTCCATTCAATTTACTGGGTGGGGAAAGGAAGGAAAGTGAATGTATATGCAGCTAAGAGGCAGGACATCTACGCTGTATGCGAATATCCCCAGTGACCAGCACGCCTCGTGCTGTAACCCCACACAGGTACAGCAGTGCTTCCAGTCTCTTTTAGTGTGTGCTTTCAGGGTTTGATCTATAGATAAGGTGTACTTTTTGCTTGTTTATGTTTTTGGCAAAGTAATAATAAAGGAGTAGCATAAGACGTGTACTATAGGGAATTCTTATTTAAATTCTTATTCATGAAATCCTGTATGATATATCAAATGTACCTAAAGACTCTGTTAGTGCGCTCAGCCTTCTAGGAATTGGACTTGCCCTGAGTTTACTCCAGGCAAATCTTGTTCCAGAACATTGAAAAAAGAAAAGACAGTGCATGACTCTGGTCTTGGTGTATTGATTTTTAAGGAAAACTGGCAGTTAAGGAAAGGTGTCAGTGACATTGGAGATGAAGTGGACTACGATGAGGAGCTCTACGTGGCTGGAAATATGGTGATCTGGAGCAAAGGCAGTAAGAGCCAGGCTCTGGCAGTTTATAAAGCATTTACAGTTGACAGTCCTGTTCAGCAGGTGAGTTGATTGCAATTTTAGTGTTTGTTTACTATTAAAGAAATTTTGTTATGAGATATGACAGAAATTATAAAAACAGCACAGTGATCCCAGCAGTTGATGCAGTACTTTCTAATGTGTTGTGAAGAAGACAATGTCAGGAAAATAAAAATTCAATTTTATTTTCTGCATCATCACTTGTTTATTCTAGTCCTTTGTTATTGAAAATCTTTAAACACTTTGTTCTCAGGTATTCTGTTTATTGTCGTCAGTATTTTAACATGTGACTATTCTATTTTGTTGCAAAATATTGAATAAATAAAAATTGGGTGCATAGTAATACTCAGGAAGGAATGGGAAATTGGTTACCAGTGTAGTTGGTTCTCACACTTAACACTATTCTGAAAATTGGTAATTAGAACAGTCAAGCCCTTACTGTGGTTCTGTAAGGAAAACAGTTTAACTCCACTAGATGGAAGAAAAGATGTGGAAGATTGCCTGCTAATGTGTGTAGGAGAAGTGGTGGAATTAGAAAGTTACCATTTTGTAACCTCCTGTGTAATTCATTCCGGCCAGAATTGTAAATGAATGCTAGTATTGTAGGGTGAAAGAATAGTACCATGGCACCATAGTACTGTAGGATAAAAGGGTAAGGTGTCATCCTTTGGATTGCTTGCTAAGTATGAAAGGATATATGGGGTTGACTGGAGAATGGGCAGGTTAGTCTGGGACACAAGCTTATGTTAGTTTAAGCCAGAGAGATTGGTGCCTTGGACAAAGTATAGATAGATGCAGGTGTGAAAAAGTACTGAGGAAGAAATGCAAAGGTTAGTGCCCTCTTAGCTATCAGTGGTAAAAGAAGTGTTAATTTATTTAGAGGAAAAGATTTCATTAAAAGGAAGTTGAGACATAGTAGGTGCAGAACAGATTTTAGAGACTTCGGGTGAGAGCACAACTCTGATGGATGTTCCTCTTCCTGAATTTTCATATGCTAAAGTACTGTCAACACTGCGACTCCTCAGAAAAGCAGACAACCAATTAAAAAATGAACAAAAGAATTTAAACATTTTCTAAGGAATATACATAAATGATCAATAAGCACGTGAAAAGGTACTCAACATTACTAGACAAATGCAAATTATAGCCATAATGATATGCCACTATAGGTTGACTTTTATAAAAAAAAAACCCAAGAAATACCAAGCATGTTGAGAAATTGGAACCCTGTGCATTTCTGGTGAGAATGTAAACTTGTGCTGTGGAATGTTTTCTTTAGGATTACCTCATGATCTAGCAATTGCATTTCTAGGTATATACACTAAAGAAATGAAACCAGGTACTCAGGCAGGTATTTGGACACCAATGTTCATAAAAGCCAAAAAGTGGAAACGAGCCAAGCAGCATGTAATACTGCATTTGCAAGAAGTGTGCAGCATAGCACATTCACAGGGAAAGTAAAACACAGGTTCCCAGGGCTGGGTTGGTAGTTACGGTGTATGGGTGCAGAGAATGTTCTGGAAATGGGTAGTGGTGAGGTTGTGCAATATTTTCAATGTAATTAATCTCTTGAAATATACGTTACAAAGTGGTTGAAATAGTAGATTTTTTGTATTTTACCCAAATACATTAAATCCCATTGAATAATTACAGGTGATTGTGATATATTCCAGTGAAAGCTTATTGGCTTTTCCTGGTTTGTATCTTCTAAAATGGACTTCGAAGACGAGAAGATGTGAGTTTTTAGGAATAGGTTTTCTAGAGTCAGTGTGCAGACTGTTAAGATCAGTTGGTGATGCTGGAGCTTCTAAGTAACAAGTGTGAACTGCTGGTCTTTAGCTTGTTATGTAGGATGTGGTGTTAAAACAGGTTGTGCCACAGGCTTTTGTCCAGTTGGTTTTTGACTGTCTTTTCTTCTTCTAAAACTTAATTGCACACATAGTTGCTTACAGTGTTTGTCATCAGTTAGTGTAGATTTCTTTGTATTATTGTTCCCATGATATGCATGTTGAGCTGAGAAGGAAGCACAATTTTTACGTATGTGCCATTAGTTCATAGATTATTATCTAGTTTTTTTTTTTTAGTTAAGTGTTTTGTTTTCTTTTTAGGCATTGTGGTGTGACTTCATCATATCACAGGATAAGTCTGAAAAGACCTACAGTAAGTTTCTTTTTAAAAATTTATTTCTCACGATGATTCTGTTTTCATCTTTAGTGTTTAATGTCTCATCTTTAATTTTTTTTCCCCCAAAATACGTAGTCATTCACAACAGTGGTTTAATTAAGCATTTTTATGTTGTGTGTTCATTGTGCTGTTAGGCTTGAACTCTTTAGGAAAAAAAAATCCACACATACACTTTATCTTTTCAGATCGCTTTGAAATTGAAAAATGCATATGTATATTGCAAAGTTCCTGCATTAACATGCACAGCATAGAAGGAAAGGATTACATAGCTTCCTTACCATTCCAGGTAAACTTGAGTGTTTCAGAATTTTTTTGTTTTTGTTTGTTTTGTTAGAGAACATTCCTGAATTGTTTGGTGTCAGAAGTAGGTCTTACATCTCATGTCTTATGATAATTAAGAATATTTTTGGCCAACTGTGATAACTAAACTTTGGCTGCTTTTGCAGCTAACATTTTTCTGTCGTTTGCATAAAAAATTACATTGTTTAATGAAGAATTATGAAGTTTTCTCAGATCTTTAAGTTTATATATAAAAATTGTGTTAAATGGTGAATGAGTTATGCAGGTATTTCTGTTGTCCATCTTTAAAGTCCAGTGCTGGTGTTTAAATTGTATTATGATGTTATTCTGTTAGTGATACAAGATGCTGACAGGAATTCACACTGGACTTCTCTTTCTTAGATTTGTTTTTCTTTTATAATTGCTTCTAAATATTGTTATTAAAAATTCTTACAGTTAATGATCTTGCTGTTTTATAAAGCTGTTAATAAATTGGGGGGAAATGTAATGCTTTGGAATCTTGCCTAAAAACATTTTATAAGGATAGGTTCTCTTTCTGTCTGCCTTTTTTACGTGATAGGTTGCAAATGTTTGGCCCACTAAGTATGGTTTGTTGTTTGAACGAAGCAGTTCACACGAGACACCTCCTGGCCCACCAAGGTATTGACTTGATTCTGTTAGGAGTATTTTACATATACATATATATGTAAAAGAGATATATATATATATATATAAAGATGTGCTTATTTGAAATTCAGAGTTGAACCAGGGATGGGGGAAAACAGAAAGCTGTTTCTTCCCTCTGTTGGTTGATGGTCACAATCTCCAAGGCTGGGCTGGATCAAAGCTAGAAAAGCCAGGAGCCCAGAATTCCATCCGGGTCTCCATATGGGTAGCAGAGCCCCAGACACTTGGGTTCTCCTCTGATGCTTTCCTAGACACATCAAGCTGGATTGAAAGTGGAGCAGATGTGACTTGAACTGGTGTTTGAGATGCCAGTGTCACGGGTGGTTAGCTTAACTCCCTGTGCCACAGTATCTACCCTAGTTCAGAGTGTTGCTTGGGCCTTTTTGCTGTTGGTTCTGGGATAAAACTATTTGGTGATTATTCCAGTGATGATGGCATAGATAGGTGCTGATTTTTGTTATTATTGTACACTCTTAGCTTATCACTTAATTATCCATAGCTCCCTCATCCATCATGATTTAAAAATTTAAAATGAAACAGGGAAATAGCTTAATGATAACATGAATAATTTCTTTTGTTCAAAAAAGACTTACTTATTTTTACTAAAAGTCAATTTTACAAAGAGAAGGAGAGACAGAAAGATCTTTTATCTTTATCTTTTATCTGTTGGTTAATTCCCCGAATTACCACAGTGGCTGTACATGAGGCAGTTTGAAGCTAGGAACCAGGAATTTCTTCCGGGTCTCCCACGTGGGTGCAGGGTTCCAAGGTTATGGGCCATCCTTAACTGCTTTCCCAGGCCATAAGCAGGGAGCTGGATCGGAAGTGGAGCAGTTGGGACATGAAAGGGTGTCAATATGGGATCCTAGCATTTGCAAGGAGGGGGTTATCCAGTTGACCCATCATGCTGGGCCCAGCAGGAGTCTTTTTTTTTTTTTAAAAGATTTATTTTATTGCAAAGTCAGATATATAGAGAGGAGGAGAGGCAGAGAGGAAGATCTTCTCTCTGATGATTTACTTCCCAAGTGACTGCAACGACCGGAGCTGCACTGATCTGAACCAGCAGCCAGGAACAACTTCTGGGCTCCTGTGCAGGTGCAGGGTCCCAAGGCTTTGGATCATCTTTAACTGCTTTCCCAGGCCATAAGCAGGGAGCCGGACGGGAAATAGGGCTTCTGGGATTAGAACCGCCGCACATATGGGATCCTGGCGCACTCAAGGCGAGGCTTAGCTGCTAGGCTATTGTGCCAGGCCCACGAGTCATATCTTAACTCTGCCATTTTATGATTTGGGCTCTTTAGAGGTTTCTTTTCTGTCACAAGATACATATAATCGTTTATCACTTACCTGTTCAGATTTATGCAGAACTTAAGCTAAGTGTATATAAGCTTTGATATCATGCCTGGTATGTGCTAGGTGCACAGCAAATGGTAGAAGCTTATTAACAGTGTGCTTAGCCTGTGTCGCTATTAATCCTGAACTCATTGGAAGACAGAAATATGTAGCACCTGTCATAATGTGCTAAATTTTTAGGATACTTCCTACATTTTAAAAAATTGGCATGAATTTTTTAAATCTTTCTGTTTTGATAGAAAGCTTTTACCTTTTTTTTAAAAAGTCACTTCTTAAAAATTCAGACTCATTTATTTGAAGTAGTCTTTTCTTTTTGCTGAGTGCACTTCTGTATGAGGATGTGTAAGAAGCTAGATGGCTCAGCTGTTGTAGACACACCGACTGAAGTCTGTAAACACTGCCCAACGCCCATCGCTCTGGCGGTGCTGTCATGTCCCTCCGTGTGAGGACAGAATTGCCTTAAGCAAGAGGAGAGATTTCTAGGAATAAAATACTCAAAACAGTATAGCAAAAGGTTAGAAGGTTGCCTTTCGAGATGAGAGGTTTCTCGTTGAGTGCATAATCTGAGGAAGCTCTTCCTGTGCAAGGAAGGTGTGCAGTTCATGCAAGCACACAGTCTGTGCTGGTGAGCACTTACGCATTTGTTTGTTTATTGCTAGGGAACCTTTACCTACTATGTTCAGCATGCTGCACCCACTGGATGAAATAACCCCACTTGTCTGTAAATCTGGAGGTAAGTGCATTTTTTAAATATATGCTTTAAAAATTTTTTTAATAATAAATTTATTTTTGATGCTGTTTATATAGTTAAAAAGGTTGAATGCCCATGTGGACCACTGATTAGGGTGGGAAGGATCGAGGAATGGTGGAAAGTAGATGAGACAACTGTTTCCAGTCTCCTGTTTTCTTCTCAGATCTGGGAATAGTGGGGAGACAAGGGAAGAAGGCTGCTCCTAGCAGTCCAACCGCATCAGTACCCAGGGATGGAGAAAGGCCACCTGATGTCATCCCAGGGTCCCTGATGTGGAGCATGTTCTGAGCGTAAATACTTAAGTGGTTTTGATAGTTCTGAGATGCTGTTCATTTTGTTACTCTAAACTTGAGGAAACCCTTGCAAAGTCCATTGACTTACATAATCTGTAAACACCCAGTTACTCACTGTCAAAGCTTAGCTATGAGAACTCTCTAGTTTGTTTTGTTCTTTCTGATGCAGTCATCCTCTGCAGGGCTTAGTGAACTGGTTGTCGTGTCCCCCCTGTGTATCTGGGCATGCTGTCCACTGCACAGAATTCAACAACCAAGGAGACCCAGTTCTGACACATACATGCCATGGTCAAACACATATCCTGTGATTTTTCCCTGTGGTTGAGTTCTGAGTTTGGTGGTCCTGTTGAGAGTCCCCAGAGAAACCTCACCCGAGCTGACTCTAGATTTGACTCCTGTGTGTGCCAGCCAGTGTGGGGTCTGGATTCGTCCATTAGACAAATTAGCCTACACACACACTGGTGTTTGCAGTTGCCCTATCTCATAAGCAAACAAATGGATGCTATAGCCCAGCTTGTTCCTGCCCACCACATAGTCAACCCTTGCACACACCAGCTGGAGCTGCAGCCTAGTCAGAGGAACCCCTGGTACCCCCAGTAGGCCCGTCCCCAGTCCTGGTTCCTGAGCATGCCAGTGTATTCAATAGACTGGTCTGGTCTGTTCTGCATCCTGCTCGGTTCTCATATACATAGAGCCTAGTTCAACCTGACCAACTCCATTACCTAGCTAACACTCATGCTGGGGGTGCCACTGCCTGTCCAGCCATGCCCTCCCCGAGCCCTGTATCCCATGCTTATTTGTGGGAGATGCAGCCCATCAGCGATGCCCAAATTTCCCCACTAGACCCACTCCCAGCCCCAGATCTTGCACTTTCCAGGAGGTTCTATGGTCTAGCCTGACAGGACTTGCCCCTATTCTCTGCTCCTAGCCCAGCTTGGAGTACCCTGGCCCTAATGTGAACTGGCTGGTGTTGTGGCTCAACTTGGCCTGTCCTGCGCCCTGTCCTGGTTCTCAGATTTGCCAGTGGGTGTTATGAACACGCTTAGCCTGGCCTGTCCCCACACATATGCTTTCATATACTGTAACCTAGCCTGGTCTGGGCTGTCCCCAGCCTTGATTGTTTTTTTTTTAAAGATTTATTTATTGGAAAGTCAGATATACAGAGAAGAGGAGAGACAGAGAGGAAGATCTTCTGTCCGATGATTCACTCCCCAAGTGAGTGCAATGGCCGATGCTATGCCGATCCAAAGCCAGGAGCCTCTTCCGGGTCTCCCTCACGGGTGCAGGGTCCCAAAGCTTTGGGCTGTCCTCGACTGCTTTCCCAGGCCACAAGCAGGGAGCTGGATGGGAAGTGGAGCTGCCGGGACTAGAACCGGTGCCCATATGGGATCTTGGCGCATTCAAGGTGAGGACTTTAGCCGCTAGGCCATGCCCCTGGGCCTGCCAGCCTTGATTCTTGTGTTCACTTGTAGGGACTGTGTCATGACAGAGAGTTCCCCAAGCTCCTCTATCAGGTTACTTTCCAAGCACAGATCCCATGCACACTGGTTGTTTCTTGGCCCAGCCTGACTTGACCCACCTCTTGTCCTGGCAGGTACAGTGGCCTTGCCTGACCATCCCATGCCCATTTTGGCTCTTAACGTTGAGTGCTACAGCCCAGCCCTGCCTGGTCCACTCTCAGATCTAGTAATTGCGTGGTTCAGCTGGCGCCGAGATCTAGCCCAGCCCATTCTGCGCCTAACTTGGCTCCTGGGAGAACCAGCAGGTGCTAGGGCCTAGTCCCATCTGGTACACCCCAGACCCAGGTCACACCTTAGCCAAGGAATGCTGCAGTCATGTCCATCCCAGTTCACCGCACCCATTTCAGCTCTCCACTCCCACTAGTGTGGGAACTGCAGCCCAGCCAGGACATCTGCTTCGCTCCTCAATCAGACTGCTTGCAGCCATAGATCTTGTGAATGCCAGTGATTGCTTTCACCCAGACTGGCATAAGCTATCACCCTGCTTGGCTTTTGCCATTGGATCCTGCAGCCTGACCTCGCTAGGCCTGCCCCCCGGTCCCAACTTTTTGCTGGTGGGTGCTGCAGCCTAGCCCTGCTTGGCCTACCCCATGACTGGCTTTCATGCAAATGGGTAGGTGTGATAGTCTGGCCTAGCCCAGCTTGGCCTATACCCCATCCTGGCTCCTGTACATGTCATTGTGCTACGGTGTGGCCTAGTTGTGTCTGGTCTGCCCTCCCCAGAGCTAAACTACAGTTTCCAGCAAGTGAAGCAGCAACCCTGCCGAGCTGACTCAAATGTTTACCATCAGGCGCTACAGCTCACCTGCGAGGTCCTCAAGTTCCATGTCTAGGCCCACTCCCAGACTCAGATCTCACATGCCAGTGGGTGTTAGGCCCTTATCTGGAAGTCTGTCCCCAATGTCAGCCTTTGTATGTGCTGGTGGATGTTGTGGCCCAGCCCGTCTCACGCTTATTCTTGGGTATGTGTACTGGTGTTGGCTAGACCAGCCTGGCCTGTTCCCAGCCCCAGTTACCATGAGTATTGGTGAGTTCCATGATCATGCCTGGCTCAGTCTGTCACCATCCCCAGCCCTAAGGAAAACCAGCTGGTATTGCAGACCCACAGGGGTGAGCCCACACATCCCCCACAGAATCTGCTCCCACACCTGGTTCTTTCCCATGCTAGTTAGTGTCATGGCCAAGCCTAATGTCCAACCCGTGCCCCTGCATTCACTGGCAGGTACTGTGGTTCAGCCCTGCCAGACAGGCCCCCCCAGCCATGGCTTTCATGTGTGCCAATAGGTGGTGGTTGATACCAATGAGCCCAGCTGAGGTCTCCCACATGGGTAGGTATATTGGTTTGGTCCCAAAAGGTCCTCCAGTTTCCCTCCTCCAAACCACATGATGTCAGCCCCCTCATTTACCTGCATATGCAGCAGCCTGGTTGGGTGGAAGTCCAGCAGAAGTCACTCCTTGTTTGTCACATTCTGTCTGAGCAGTGCTCCTTTCCACACATCTCTAGACCTACTTTCCTGAGTAGTCCACAGCTTCCCATGCCTGCGAGCATGCAGATCCGGAAGCCCAGTCCTCTGGTGGTGTGCCATGCCATCCTGGGGTCTAAGGATGCTCGGCATGGGTCCCTAGACCCCGTCTGCTGGTGTCTTGGCATCTGTCCCTTACATATTTATGAAGAAAACAAAAACAAAAAAATAAGCAGCTATAAGCATACTGGTATAGTTAACACAAACTTGGCATTAACCAGGGCCAGGATGCCTGCCAGCTATTAGCTATTTTTCTCCTAGCAGTGAAACGCTTAGGTACAGTGCAGCCTAGACTGTTGCCTACAGCTGGGGGCATTTTGATTTAAAGGTGGGAGGGATCATAAAAAAGCCTATGTCAAAACTGACCTATCTTACAAAACAATAATGTAATTTAAGTAATATGAAAGTAATTCATATTAAGGCAAGAACTTCTTATTTACTGTGGTATTAACTTCAGCAGTTACTTTAGTAAAATGAGGCATGCAAATCAATTAGAGATTGCCATTTATTCACCTGATCCTAGTTGATAAGTAAATAAATGATAGTTGTAAGAAGTGATTTTTTTTAGTAAGGTAGGAGTCTATACTGTGAATTTTCATGTCTTACTATCCTTGCTTGAAATAACATAACATACTCTGCTTTATGGGATACGAAGTCCAGACAATTTACTCTGGCCTTTTATGAGAAAGTTTATTCACAATTTTAAATAAAATTGTTAGCGAATACGGTCATTCGAAGTCAGCATGTTAGGGCCAGTGATGAAATGGCATACAGCTGATATTGGTCATATGTTGGAGTAATACACAGTGACCTCAGCAATTGCTCATTCATAATGTCAAATTGGGCACAAAACTGTAAACTGTAAACAGTTCTGTCTTTGTGACAGCCTACAAAGTACGTGTTTGTGACTGCAAAAGACAGAATGATAAAAACAGGGAAACATCAGTCATTGGTATTTTGAGATGGTGGCAGGATGAATATATTATATGTTACTTTATATAATAATAAAGCTTTTGGTAAGGTAGCTGTTTGAAAAGAGTTTTAAGTATTTCAACTGAGAGGGAACCAGCTAGGAAGCTGTGACATCAGGCTGTGGGAGCTACTCCCTGGCTTGTTGGAGTGCAAGCTGCCCCAATAGGATGTCACTGTGCAACTGCTGACAGCAGAGCAGAAACAGCCCTGCACTGTGTGGAACTGTTTGAACAGTTATTAGGGCAGATTTCCTACAGAGGAACAGGATCTGTAAGGAAGTTAAACTTGGCAGGCAGTTGGCTGCAGTTTATAAAGAAGCTGATTGTTGAAGGAGTCTGTGGCCTTCTTAGCTGTGGCTGATGAATTTGGTGATGAGTCAGAAGAAGTCTTCAGAATTTACTTCATGTATTTGAAAGTGAAACTTGTAACGCTCTTATCAGTAATATCTTTTATGGAAGAAATGGAAAGTAAACGTTTTAAAATTCAGAGTTAATTACACAAGGTAATAGTGGCCATTGTTCTTTGGTTTGGTTTCCTTTTCCCTTTTGGAATTTTAAGAACTCGGTTCATAGAGATCAGTCTTGTGAAGTTCGTCATTCTGATGCTCATTGTTTCTGTTTTGTTTTTAAGGTCTTTTTGGTTCATCAAGGGTCCATTATGTTGTAGACCCAGCAATGAAGATTGTTTTCCTCAACATTGAGCCCTCCATTGTAATGACATATGACTCTGTTCAAAATGTGCATTCTGTGTGGACTTTGCGAAGAGTCAGACCAGAGGTAAGGAGAAAGGCAGGTGCACGAGTGGGAAATCCTGAACACCTTCCACGGTCTTGGGAAGAATCATTTGTGAGATTGTGGGACATCTACTGTATATCCTCCAATATGAAAGTTGCCCTTTTGTTCTAATTATTGTCTTGTTTTGTTGTCTCCCTTTTGACTTAAGGAAGAGAATGCTGTTTTAAAGTTTTCTGAGCAAGGGGGAACCCCGCAGAATGCGGCCACTAGCAGCTCCCTCACGGCACATCTCAGAAGCCTCTCCAAAGGCGAGTCGCCCGTGGCCTCCCCGTTCCAGAACTACTCCTCCATTCACAGCCAGAGCCGCTCCACCTCGTCGCCCAGTCTGCACTCTCGCTCTCCTTCTATCTCCAACATGGCAGCTCTCAGGTGCACATGCTCCCCTGCTCTAAAGGAGATAGCCCCAGAGAAGGATACCTTTGCCTCACATGTTGAAGGATTTAAAGTTTCTGTTGACTGTTTCTGGGAAAACAGCTGTTATCTCAGTTGTGTTGCTTTAGCTAAGACTTTCAAATTGGCTGTCTCTTCTGTGTGTATATACACACACATATTTAAAGATTTGTTTATTTTACCTGAAAGTCAGAGTTAAAGAGAGAGATCTTCCAACTGCTGGTTTATTCCTTAATTGATCATAGCAGCCAGAGCTGAAGTGGTCCAAAGCTGGCATCAAGGAGCCTCTTCTGGGTCTCCTGCATGAGCCCAGGAACCCATGTACTTGGGCCATCCTATACTGCTTTTCCAGGCCTGTAGCAGGGAGCTGGATGGGAGGTGGAGTAGCCAGAACTCACACTGTCGCCCGTGTGGAGTGCCAGTGCCACAGGTAGAGGATTAGTTGCTACGCCACCATGTTGGCCCCTACTGAGATGTGTTTAGAAGCTGATTTTGCTTGTCGTAAGATTGATTGCTTCATTTCTGTTGCTCTGTGGTCACAGTTTGATGAATATTAATTCTAGAAATATTTTGGTACCATTTTATTTTTCTTTATGCTTTTCTTTAATTCTTGTTAACTATGTCTTTCTAAGGTGAAATATATGTATTTATGCATTGGAATATTTGTGTGACAAAGACAATTTTGTTGGTGAATGTGTGATATACAGAAATGCAATTTAAACCCTTTTAAATAAACATTTTCTGAGGAAGGAAATGAGCTAACTTTGTTTTAATAGAATAGATTCTTTTGATGAGATATAAGTGTATGGACTACTGTAACATGTGCTGACGTGAACTACTTGAAGTGACTCCTTTAAGTGGTTTCTGAGTGTTGGTTTTGGGAAGCTGTGTCACGGAGCAGGCATTGCTAACTGCCGTGTACTCTCTTTCTTCCACAGTCGTGCTCACTCTCCTGCCTTAGGAGTGCATTCTTTCTCAGGAGTGCAAAGGTTCAACATTTCAAGCCATAATCAGTCTCCAAAGAGACACAGCATTTCCCATTCTCCAAGCAGCAACTCTAATGGTTCCTTCCTGGCCCCGGAAACAGAGCCGATCGTTCCTGAGCTGTGTATTGATCATCTGTGGACAGAACCGATGACTAACATAAGGTTTGGAGTGTGTCTTTTTATATGGCTGGAAGTCTTAGGATCTATTTGAGAGTGTTTTAGCCTAAGGCTTGCTTTTTTTTTAATAAGTATAATACACACAAGAATATATAGAGGTATATATTAATGCCACCTCAGGTTTAGTAGGTAATATTAATGATATTACAGTGATCATAAAAATACTGTTTTGATACTTCTTAATTTAGTAATAATTTTCAGATGTGACGTATTTGATGTTTGAAGAAGAAGCAACTAATTTTTGGTATGTTAGGACCAGATTAGGACATTTGGGATTTTATAATATTTAAAAAATTGGGGCTTGATTTAAAAAAACCAAAAAGAAATAACTGGCAAAAAACCATGAGATGTCAGACGGTTGTAGAGCAAAAAAGATAGCATTCCGGGATGAGGTGCCTGGATTGTCAGAAAAGGACGGATCTGAATGGCAGTGAGTTTATAGGATGGCTGAGTCCATGCTTATGTCTCTATGCAGGAAGAAATTTAAGGACAAACAGAGTTGGAGAGGGAGAGACAAAGCAAGACCATCCATCATCTGATTCATTCCCCCAAGTGACTATAACGGCTTGAGTTGGGACAGGCCAAAGCCAGGAGCATCATCTGTGGCTCCCATGCTGGGGAAAGTTGCCCAAACACGTGGGCCATATTCTCCTGCTATCCCAGGCACATTAGCAGGGAGCTGGAGGGAAGTGGAGCAGCCAGGACTCCCAGTGCCCATACAGGATGTTGACATCTTAGGTTTCAACTTAACTCATTATACTGTAGTGCTGGCCCCAATTATTGTTTCAGTGCCTCATTGGTAGACCGAATATGTTGCACATCTATATCTCACAGATTTGTCATCTTCTGTACCACTTTAATAAAACAAAATTGTTAGAGCTGTGGCTTAGAGAAAAGGAGTTAAGTGGGGACCGAGCAGGGTACAGAAAGAAGGTGCGCTATAATCTGACCCTTTAGGTTCTTAGTGGATAGAAATTCATCTCTGTGTACTTTATAGGTAGTCAGCTTGTAGAGTATGGAATTTGAAAGTCTGCTAGTGAGGATTACATCCCCAAACCCAGCGTGAAGGGCGCAAAGCAAAGTTAAAAGGAAGTTAGGGATCATGAAGATTAATTTTTACGTGTTTCCGTGTCTTGGCTGCCATTGTTTAACGCAGGTAGTTTTGAGATTTCTCACTGAGTGTATCAAAGAGATTAGTTATCATGGAAGAATTTTGCACCAACACTGACAATTGCTTTACTAATATGTGTATTACAGGGAGAAAAACTCACAAGCTTCAAAAGTGTTTATTACGTCTGACCTGTGTGGACAGAAGTTCTTGTGTTTTTTAGTAGAGCCTCTGCTCCAACTTCGGTGCGTACCTGTTCCTGCTGTTTCTGGTAGAAATCATTTAGGTTTTTTGTTGCTGTTGTTTGGTTTTTGTTTGTTTGTTTTTTGCTAAAGAGCTTTGTTAACTAGTAATGTATATTTCCTGACATTGACATGTCCTGGATAAATGATTTTTAGTAAATTATGGAGTTATTCAGCTGTCGAGTCCAGTTTTAAAACATTTCTGTCAGCATGAGAAGATGCTCTTGTGCCCACTGGCCATTTCCAGCCTCAGGCAGGCATTCTAGAAACCATCTGCCTCTGTACGTGAATCTTTGCTGGACACCGATACATAACAGAATTTGACCTACATTTGTCAGTTTCCGTCAATTTTGCATATGCTCATTTGTGTGTCTAGTATTATGGTTTTTTTTTTCCACGTGTGATATTTGTATAAACACACAGGATAAAAACTAACATTTTAAAAGGTCTCCTTGGGCCTGGTGTGATGGCTCAGTGGTTAAATTCACACCTACAAGCACCAGAATTAGAACCAGTGCCCATATGGGATCCTGGAGCATGCAAGGTGAGGACTTTAGCTTCTAGGCTACTGTGCTGGGCCCCAAAATAAATAAATCTTAAGGAAAAATCTGCCCCTTTGCAGACACATGCCATAATCTCCTTGCACCTTCTTCCACCCCTTACTTTAGCAGCATTCATCTGTTCCCTGTAAATTTTCCATTTGAGAATGTATGGAACAAAACAAATAAGTATCTGCCTTTTAAGATTGTCTTTATTAAACATAATCCTCCTAAGGTTCATATGGTTGTTGCATGTAGCAGGGGTTTATTATTATTACTTGTTTTTATTTCACTCTTCAGGTGTGTAAAGTTCCAAGAGAGTAATGATAAAACCCAGCTCATCTTTGGCTCTGTCACCAGCATCCATGCGAAAGACGCAGCACCTGTGGAGGTAGACGCAGGCCGCTCTCTTGAAAAGGAAAAATTTTGTGCTGGTCTTCTCAGGTCAGAAAATAATTTTTTTTCCTTTTTTCAGAAGATAGACACCATGCTGGTCCTGGAAGGCAGTGGAAACTTGGTGCTATATACTGGAGTGGTGCGGGTAAGAAATAAATAGCCCTGCCTTTAGTAGAAGTGCTTCCATTTTTTATTTGAAGATTTTGAAAATGGAACTCTATAGAGAGGAGAGGAAGATCTTCCATTGGCTGATTTACTTCCCAAGTGGCTACAACAGCCAGAGCTGAGCCAGTCCAAAGCCAGGAGCGTCCATCGTGTCTGCCACATGAGTGCAGGGTCCCAGGGGCTTGAGCCATCCTCTGCTGCCTTTCCAGACCATAAGTACAGGGCCAGATTTGAAGCTGGGCAGTCGGAACATAAACAATCCTGAGCCGTATGGGATGCTGGTGCATGCAAGTAGAGGATTAGCCTGTTGAGCCACTGTGCTGATCCTGACATTTCATTACATTAAATGTAGTATTAATTGGCTGCATTTTTGTTTAACATTTGTGAAATTTAGATACAGACTCATTGAAGTATGAAACTTGGTTACAAACACAAGGAATTGAAGAATTAGGAGGTAAATGTTTATACAGCCACTGCTGAGGTTAAGGAGTAGAATGTCAGTGCTAGCATTATGGCATAGAGGGTAAAGCCACAGCCTGAGATGCAAGAATCCCGAGTGAGCACTGGCTCCTGTCCCAGATGCTGCACTCCTGATCCAGCGCCCTGCTCGCCCTAACGGCCTGGGAGAAGTGCTGAAGGTGGCACAGCTAGCTTGATGGGCCTCTGCTGCCCGTGCGTGAGACCCGGGTGTAGTACCTGGCTTTAGCCTGGCCCAGCACTGGCTTACTCTCCTTTTCTCTTAACTTTGAACAGCCTGCCTCTTTTTCCTGCCATTCCCACAGACATTATCCTAACTTTTGCTTGTTTTCATCAGTTTTTGCAGTTGTGTGTCACTAAAGAATGAGTTGTTTTATTTTCTTTGCGTATGAATCTTTAAAAGTTTTACCTAGTGCTGTTTCCCAGCTTACTCACTCAATATTATGCTTGTTTTATTTTTTTGATTCGTCTGTTTATCATTGTTGTTTACTGATTTACTGTCTACAGTGTTGTTTTGTTCCATCAAGCTTTATTTTTATCATCATCAGCTTTATTCATGATTCCTCTGTTAAATAATCCTTGAAACAAAATCTTATATGTGCTTCCTGGTTTTTAGGGAATATGCGTGTGGTACTTAGCATGTGGTACGAGATTGCTTTTCAGAGGGTAGGCTGTGTTGGCTTGGAGCTTCTCCTGCTTTGTGCCTGTAGCAGTGCATGAGGATTTTGAGTGTTTTACATTCTTGCACAACTGTAGTGCTGTTTGTCCCTCACACCATCCTCAAAGTGACGCTCCCTGAGGGTGAGCAGTTAGGTCCCCCCCTTGGCCTTTACTGAGGGGATGCATCCCGGGCTGCAGTTTTTGTCATGGTGTTTGTCTACAGTCAGCTGCTTGCTGTGTTTAAGTGTCATCCTGTTGGGTTATTCTTTTCCTTGTTCTTTGGGAAGCAGGATTTCATGGGTCTTCTTTCTTTTTTTTCCTTTTTGTGTGCTGCCATGATGTCTCTGGGTTGTCAGTTTCCCTAGCACCTAGGTCAGAAAAACCCAGGGCATTCATTATCATGTCACTTTCTGGGTCCTGAGTTCTCCCTTTGCCTTTCTGAATCGTGTGATTTTATATAGAATAGCTAGGACTGTAACTTAGAAAAAGTGTGATATCTGTCTATTCCATCTTGTTTTGGCTGTTGGAATTTTGGTAGGGATTAGGATAAATCTAGATAAATTGAAAGAATAATTTACATCTTTGTAATGTTTACTTTTTTGATCTATAAACAGGATAAATCCACAAGTATTATGTCAGATGTGTCTTTTGTCAAATCTATACCTAAATATTTCATAGTTTTTAATGCTATTTTAAGTGTTACTGTTTTTAAATTTTTATTTTCTAAGTGTTCTTGCGATATATAGGAAATTTAATTGATTTCTTTTGTATTCATTTTTAATCCTCCAATTTGGGTAAACTATCTTTTGAACTCTGGTGGCCTCAGTCACTTTATGGTTCTGTTGTTTGCTACTTACACATTGAAGACTTATAGGATTTCTTTTTTTTTTTTCTTTGAGGATTTGTTTATTTTTGTTGGAAAGGGAAATTTACAGAGAAGGAGATACAGAGAGAAAAATCTTCCATCTACTGATTCACTCCCCGAGTGGCCGCAACAGCTAGAGCTGAGCCCATCTGAAGCCAGGAGCCAGGAGCTTCTTTCAGGTCTCCTATGAGGGTGCGGAGTCCCAAGGCTTTGGTCTGTCCTTGAATGGTTTCCCAGGCCACAAGCAGGGAGCTGGATGGGAAGTGGAACAGCCGAGACTTGACTGGCCCTTGTCTGGGATCCTGGCACTTGTAAGGCGAGGGTTTAGCCACTGAACCATTGTGCTAGGCCTGATTTTTTGACAGTCTGGTTCTGCACGTTCAGCTGAAGTCTCTAGCTTTAGGGCATTGTCTTCTGAAGTCTGCTTAGTGGCCATTCCAGCTTTCTTTTGACTAGTGTTCACATGATGCATCTTTTTTTCTGTCCTTTTACTTTTAGCCTGTGTTTTTATATTTGACATGAATTTCTTATAGTCAACATATAATTGAGTTGTATTTTTAATCCTTTCTGCCAATCTCTCTTTTTTTTTTTTAATTTATTTTTATTATTTTTTTATTGGAAAGGCGGATATACAGAGAGGAGAGACAGAGAGGAAGATCTTCCGTCCCATGATTCACTCCCCAAGTGAGCGCAACGGGCCGATACTATGCCGATCCAAAGCCAGGAGCCTCTTCCGGGTCTCCCACGCGGGTGCAGGTTCCCAAAGCTTTGGGCCGTCCTTGACTGCCTTCCCGGGCCACAGACAGGGAGCTGGAAGGGAAGCGGGGCTGCCGGGATTAGAACCGGCGCCCATATGGGATCCCGGGCGTGCAAGGCGAGGACCTTTAACCACTTGCGCCACCGCGCCGGGCCCTTCTGCCAATCTCTTATTTAATTATTGTACTCAGCCATTTACATTTAATACGGTTAGTGTCGTGCTAGATAAAATCTGCCACTTGCTACCTGTTTTGTTTTCACTAATCTTTCATTTTCTGGTTTCCTTTTCCTATGGAATACTTAAACATTTTGTTGTATGAGAGTTTACAATATGTATGTATGTAACTTGTCAGAATCTACTCTTATCGATATGACACTGTATAGATTGCTTTACTCTGATATACTTATTTATGTTTTAGTGGAATTTTTATTTAATAGGGAAAGAGAGAGATTGTTGTTTCATTTGCTGTTTTGTTCCCCAAATGGCCTCATTGGACGGCTGTGCTACACTCCGTCTGTGTCTCCCCTGTGGGTAGTGGAGGCCCACCCACCTGGAACTTCCCAGGAGGATTAGCAGAGAGCTGGATCAGTACAGAAGCAGCCTGGACTTGAACCCACGCTCACATGGAATGCTAGTGTAGATGCTGCAGGTTTAACCTTCTGAGCCAAACACTGGGTTATCCTATGATTAAGCTGTCTTAAGTAGTATTTGCCGCTTCATAAAAAACCACAGTTGACAATATTACAGTTTTTGTTTTCAAATATAAAACATTAAATATTCTAAAAATATGTGAAAATGATTCTGTGTTCTAGCTTTGCCTTTTCATTTTGAATCATATTGTGTTGTTATTTTATTGCAAATATGCTGACCATAATTTCTTGCAGGTTCCTTTTATCTGAGGATGGTTTTGTTTTACTTTCATTTCCTGAAGGAAAATTTACTGGAATGTAAAATTTTGGATTTTGAGAAATGTGCTATTTCTGGCCTCCATTGGATCTGATGAAAGATATTTTTTTTTTTTTTTGAGCTTGCTATCCTTAGTGATAATACTTTTTTTTTCTCTGCTTTCTTTCAAAAGTCTTTTCTTTGTTCTCAGAAATTTGACTTTCATGTGTCTGGTGTGGCATGGGTGTCTTTGGATTTAATACCGCTAATGGTTTGTACAACAACTTGCAACTATAGGTCTCTCAGTGTGGGAAATTATCTAGACATTTTTTGACAAATATTTTGCAGCTTCGTGCTTTTATCCTCTCCTGGTTTCTCTAATGGTAATAAATATTATTTTGTTCTTGTGCCACACACAGGCCCTCAGGCTCTGTTTATGTATTTTTCCATCTTTGTTCTTCCTTGTGTGCTTCCTTGTTGTTGTAGAGCTAGGTTGAAAGCCGAGGCTCCTCCCTTGTTTCCGGCTGCGGATGAGAAACGGATGGGAAACAGGGGAGCTGCTTCCCCCTGGCAATGAGAGAGCTTTCCAGCTAGGTGGGGCTCTGCCCAAGGTGCCACTGAACGCTGCAACGTGGTGTGCCCCGTCGTGGGGCGTGAGTGTCATGCAGTCTCCAGGTTATAGCTCCTGGGGCAGAGGAAGAGGTGGCTCGGGTTTTGGTTCTTAGTTCTTGCCTGGAGTAGTGCAAGTGTCATGTCCTGCTTGGTCAGTCTTTTCCCAACACTTGGGCTAGAAAAAGCAAGATTTCCTTGAGATCTCTTTTGTCTGTCTGTGGACATATCTGGGTGTGAACCCCCTGAGAATCTAAGGCCAGAAATGTAAGGAAATGAAAAGGCAGAACAAAACCTAGAGAATTCATCATTGGATCCCTCTTGGGGTCTAGGTTCCTAGCCAGTCTATATTCCATGCCTTTTATAATTAATTACATTATAAATTTACGTAGTGTTTTTGTTCCCCTTTGGTAATTTGTGGGAAGAATAGCATCGGATGTGCTTGCTGTTGTCTTTTTATGGACTGGAAGCTTTTATTTTTTTTTAAGGTTAGTTTAAAGACATAGTGAGAGAAAGAAAGAAGGAGAGGCAGAGAATGACAGAGATTGATTGTCCATTTGCTGGTTTATTCCTGAGATGACCACAATGGCCAGGTGTGGGCCAGGTTGAGTCCATGAGCCAGGAACACTATCTGGGTTTTCCACATCAATGGTAACACTTATGCCATCTTCCAGTGTCATCTCAGACTCATTAATAGGACACCTTCGACTTGAACCACAGCACCAGCCTTGAACTGTGCAGGGGGGGGTATGCGTTTCTGATAGGTTTTTAAAAACTTTATACTAGCTTTCACTACCTTTTTTTTTCCCCTCACTGTTTTTAAGAGAGAGAGAGAGGCATTCACTTGTTCATTCTCCAAATGTCTGGAACAGCTGGGACTGGGCTAACCTGAATCCAGGAGCCCAGACCTCAGTCGAGTCTCTCATTTGAGTGGCAAGGACCCACATGCTTGAGCCGTGACCTGCTGCCTTCCAGGTGCACATGGTCAGGAATCCTGGACTCAAATCCAGCACTGTGACGTGGGATGCAGATGTCCCGGCTAGGGTTTCAATGGCTGTGCCAAATGCCTACATTTCTTTCATCCTTTCTTTTATTTTTTTCTTTTGAAAGCTTTCTTTATTTTTATTAGAAAGGCAGATTTACAGAGAGAAGCAGAGTCAGTGATACTCTGCTGGTTCATTCTCCAAATGACCACAACAGCCAGAACTGAGCTTATCTGAAGCCAGAAGTCAGGAGCTTCTGGGTCTCTCACACAGGTGTAGGGTCCCAAGGCTTTGGGCCATCCTTGACTGCTTTCTTGGACCACAAGCAGGAAGCTGGATGGAAAGTGGAGCAGCTAAGATACAAAACTGATGCTAGTATGGGATCCTGGTACACACAAGGCAAGGATTTAGCCACTCTGGATCCTCATTTTTATTTTTTAAGCTTAAGGATTTTATTTGGGCAACTTTCATTAATATATTAATAGAAATGTATACTATTAAATTTTCACTTAGTTTTGTACATCTGTTAGTCTTGCCAAGTTTTCAGACTGAATATGAATTTGTTTTGTCTTTCCTGAGAACCTTATGGATAAGCTAATAAATAATACCAGCTAGCTTGAATTGTTACCTCCTTCTTTTAACGCCAATGAAGAATTTATTCCATTTTGTGTAAAGTTATTTCGAGAAAGACAATTTTAGAGTCCAGGTTGAAGACAGTTTGTGAGGTGGAGAGTTTAAATTAGGTCGAGTTTGACTATTGTGACACAACAGGTTAAGCCACAGCTTGTGATGGTCATCAATCCACATAAGTGCCAGTTCAGGTCCCAGCTCCAGTGCTTCTGATGCAGCTCCTGCATCCTGGCAGATAACAGACAGTGATCTCTGGGACACCTAGGTGGAGCACTGGGTTCCTGGCTTTGGCCTGGCTCAGGCCTCCTCTTGGTGGATATTTGAGAAATAGATGGAAGCGCTCTCTCATTTTGTGTTGCTCTGCCTTTCTGTAGATAAAAATACACATTTTTTTAAAAATTGGGTTTGATTGGACGTATTGTGGTACAGCAAGGTAAACCAGCAGTGCTGACACTGACATCTCGTGTTAATGCTGGTTTGAGAACTGGCCGTGCCACTTGTACCCTGGGAAAGCAGCAGAAGACACTGTTCCCCACATGGGAAACCTGAATGGAGTTCCAGGCACCTGGTTGCAGCCAGGCCCAGCTTTGACTGTGGCCATTTGGGGAGTATACCAGTGAATGGAAGATCTCTCTCTTTCTTTTCTCCCTCTCTTTGTAATCCTGCCTTTCAAATAGATAAATAGGTCTTTCTAAAAAAAATTAGGCTGAATTTGATTTATTCAGATATCACGAAGGCTTATTTTTCAGCTCCTGGGGTGTAGTTAGGGTTGTGTCTCTTTGCCTGGAGAGTTAGTTAACAAGGTTCCTACATATATCCTCTGACAGCATGGAGTCCTGATGTCTTTACCACCAAAAAGGTAGAAAATGTAATATGAAGACTTCAGTATAGTATCTCAAGCATATTAGTACTCCCCACTGAGCAAAGGAAATCCCCAGTAATGAAGACAAAGTTGAGCCAACAAAAACCATAGAAAGGTATTTGCAGTAAGATGCTGGAATTTGATTATTTAGTGAACTTTTAATTGTTTTTAATTGTGTTTGGCGACCATAAACTGTGATGTCCCAAAAGATAATATGTGTTTGTTTGCCTTAGTATTTTACAGAAGGATAAGATACATTAAAACCATTGTCTTTTTCAATATCTTTTTATTACCCAAAGGTGGGAAAGGTTTTTATTCCTGGACTGCCAGCTCCTTCCCTGACAATGTCCAACACAATGCCTCGGCCCAGCACTCCCCTGGATGGTGTCAGTACTCCTAAACCTCTTAGTAAACTGCTTGGATCGATGGATGAGGTAAGAGGTGGAGTAGGTGTTGCCAAAAGTTATTGCTGCTTTAAAAAAGTTAATCAAATATTAGTTCTTCCCTTGCTTCACTTAATTGTGGCAAATACTTAAAGAGTAAATGTTTTTATACATCAATAGTCTAGTTAACATAAATTGACCTTTCATGTAGTAGTGTACTTTATGAAGATGTTAGTGAGAGGAAAATAATACATTCTTCTATTGAGGAACCTCACACTTTATTTGGGTGGAATAAATGCACTATTTTTATAATAACTTATGACCTTATTTCCTATACTTTTGTAAGTGAAGACTTATGAATGGGAACAGGAAGTGCCGTAGTAGACTGTTTGATAGTCAGAAACATCTTGATGAAATGATGGGGCCCAACCAAAGCTTCAGCTCTGAGAGGCAAATCTAGCTCAGTGTCTGTAGGTAGAAAGGGCCCTGGAGGGCAGAGCGAGTTCACATGGGACTGGATGAATGGAGGAGGTAAAGAGTGTTTCTTTTGTCAGTGTTACTTATGACTCCATCTGCAAGCAAACAAGTCCTCAGTACATCTGTGGATTTTCTGTGGGATCTGCAGGGCTGGGGAAGGATGATAATCATGACCCTTGTATGAGCATTTTTTTGTGTTCTAGGCACTGTTGGCTAATGCTTCATTGTGATCAGTTGATTTGATTTAATCCCTGAAATAGTTTTTTTTTTTTTTTGAAGATGGAGGTATCTTGATCTTTGTTTTACAGATGAGCCCAATAGGACACTTGCCTGTTACTTGTCAGCTTCTGAGTTCTACTGTGGTAGAATTGGTTTCATATCATTTGTAAGGTGCTGTTAAAGGGAGGAAGGATGAGAAGATCATTTTATTCCAAATGCAGCTGTCAGGGCATTACTGGTTTTGGGGAACGATGAGTGTCAGAATCTGTTTTTGATCGGTGTATCTCAGACTTAAAGATCAGGAGACCAGTTAGACTCTACAGGAGGTTGTCTGTGTCAATAGAAGAGCTGTGAAGAGAATCTGCTAGAGGAGTATGTGAGGCAAGGAGAGATGTGACAGAAGATCCCAAAGAGGTGGAAATAGCAGTATATCAGCAGTTGGTTTTATGCTGTTGGGTTGGGATGGGGTGCTGAGGAACAAGGCCTGGAGTTTTTTTTAGCAACAGGGACAGGTGGTTCTGCTGCCCGAGTTTGGAAGCCCAGAGAAAATAGGTCATATATCAAGGACATCTGTTTGTAGGAGTTGAACAGCAGTTCAGAATGAAGAGCAGCACTGCCAAGTTGGGATAATATCTAGGTCTTCATTTTATTTTTTATGCACATGTTATGTTGAGATGATTCCCTTCAAGCCAGTACATTAACAGAACTCTTAGAAGGGTAATAGGAAAAGCTCTAGAGCATGATTTAAGATTTTATTTTATAATGAAAAATGTTTTCTAGCCTTTTCAGTATTCTCTAAATCCGGGAACAGTGGTTTCTGCTAGCAGGGAAAGCACCGGGATACCATGGCCCATCATGTTGGTGGATAACTTTTCCACTTTTTTGGCAAGACTGTAAGATTCAGAACCAGACCACTGGAGCTGAATTGTTCTTGGTAACTGTTGAGGTAGAAGCAGGATCATACCAGGTACATCTTAGGCCTCATTGACTCTAGGTATTGATGATAGCTCCTGGAAATCTATACATGGAATTACAGTGGACATGATGGGAGATATGAAATTGGAAGGCTCTGCCTGTATGTAGTAACTAAGATCATTTAAGGTTTTTATTACACATTCGTAGTTATTCTTATATTTTCAAATGTTTGCCTATAAGGGAAATATCACAAAATGTTGGTATTGTCTCTTTGCTCTGCTTTCCTTGGGGTTTTATTCCCTGAATTTTGTCTGTCTTGGCTGCCTCCAGTCACAGTGAAAGATGACCAAGAGGCCTGCTGCCTTCTCCAAATTTAGTGGTAGCTTTCCTGTCAGCCTAGCACATGCATCCCTTCCCACCAGAAATTGCATGACGTCGAGCAGGAGAAGCTGTAGAAGTGTGTCTGCCCACCCCCACAGTTTCCTTCTCTCTTGGGCCTTGTTTCTGTAATCCATGCCGCCTCCACAGCCTGGCTGTGCCAGCAGTCAGCTGCTTTGCTGTGCGTGCACCTTTTCTGGCTGTTTCCGTGAGGATCCTTGTCTGCTGCAGAGAACAGCGTTGTAGCTAGCGCACAATAATTTTGTTCTGTAGCTTTGATTTCTCCAAAAATGCCTCATCTGATTTGTTGGTAACTTTTTACAGGTTGTTCTGTTGTCCCCGGTTCCAGAACTCAGGGATTCTTCCAAACTCCATGATTCTCTCTATACTGAGGACTGCACTTTCCAGCAGCTTGGCACTTACATCCATTCTGTCAGGGATCCTGTCCATAACAGAGTTACTCTAGTAAGTAAACCGTTAAAAGATGAGTGTGCTGTCCAAGAGATGTGAGGGATTTGTTAGAATGCAGCATCTTGTCTGAAAAATGCAAGCAAACATTTCTCATGATTTTAAAAATCTGTGTGATGTGTCATTTTTTTCCACTGTTTTAGCTCTAATTTTTAAATTTTTCTAAAGTTATGTTTAAAACTTATTGACAAAACTTGTTCAATAAATTGAATTGTCTTTCATTAATGATCAGTGAATTTTTTTTTTTTTTTTTTGGTGATGCTGATTCTTGGTGTCCTTATAAAAATCAGACATTTTTTATTAAGAATTTTTAATTAAGATATTCAAAGACTTAGAATGTTTGGATTCTACTTATTTTGTCTTCGGTGTTCTACTCTTTTTACTAGGAACTAAGTAACGGCTCCATGGTCAGGATCACTATTCCTGAGATTGCCACCTCTGAATTAGGTATGATGGGGAGTCAGATCTCACTTCTGTGCATTCTTAGCTTGGTTTATAAGGTGTGGAGTAATCGCTGATATCCTTAGTAATTGGAATTTTAACATTTATTTATTATTTTTGCGGTACTAAGAAGTCATAATGCAGAGTAGTCATATTGAGCTTGAAGTCCTTTTCCCTTTGTATCTACTTATGCTATAAGGCTGGACTATAGTTGAAGGAGAGGCTGGTGCTCCTTGTCTGTGCTCTCGTGTTGAAGACACCACATGGCGAGATTATAATATATAGAGACATGCCTCTTGCAAGAGCTTAAGCAGCTAAAATATCTCGTGGCATATTTAATGACAGTTTTAATCCTAAAATAAGTTCCTCAACTTTCAGTGAAGTATGGTATTAGCATAATTGCCTAATTGAATAGAACTTAGTCTTATAGTCAAAATATGGTCATAATAGAGTCCACCATAGTATTTTAATAAATACTAGAGTCTGCTTGAATTACTACTGAAATGCAATTTGGAAGACTCTAGGGAAGAAGAGTTCTGCACAGTGTTGTGGTTTTTACTTATTTAGGATTCGGTTGTAGTGTACTTGTGTATTCCGCTTTCTCACACTGGTTGCCCTTTGCTTCTCACCTTTGCCGTGTGTGTGAATATACAGCAATGAATGACGCCCCAGTGAAGCATGCTGAAATTAATCTTTGCTTCCAACAGTACAAACATGTCTGGGAGCAATTAAGTTTATCCTGCCGAAAGAGGTGGCGGTCCAGATGCTTGTGAAGTGGTACAACGTGCACAGTGCCCCTGGAGGGCCTGGCTATCACTCAGAGTGGAATTTGTTTGTAACTTGTCTCATGAACATGATGGGTTATAACACAGACCGCTTGACATGGACCCGAAATGTAAGTAACTAGCATTGTTATGTTCAAGAATTATTCTGTTACCAATGTAATGCCTTAACTGGTAATTAGTATAGCATTCAGAGTAGTAATCGGTATACCTTATTCAAGCTAATGCAGTAATACTAAGATTTATTGTATCTGTATGAAGTGTCTTTAAAAATCATAGAAAATACATAGTTTTAAAAATGTGGATTTTAAAATCATTTTGCACCAAACCAAGCGTCTTATTTTTTAAAAAGGCCACTAAATGATTTATTTGGCTTTTTAAAAAAATATATTTATTTATTTATTTTCATTGTATTTGAAAGGTAGAGAGATGCAGAGAGAGATCTTGTGTCTGCTGGGACTGGTCCAGGCTAAAGCTAGAAGCCTAGGTCTTAATTTGGGTCTCCCACATGGATGAGAGAAAACTAAGTGCTTGTATTGGCAGAAAGCCGGAGTTAGAAGCAGAGCTGCCGTAACCCAGGCACTCATATGGGCTACCAGGTATCCCAAGGAACATCTTAACTGCTAAGCCAAATGCTCACCCCAGCTTGACTTACAAAAGAAAAAATTACTGATTTATTTGAAAAGCAGAGTGACAGAGAAAAGGCAATGAGAGAGACACAGAGAGATCTTCCATTCATTCGTTCACTTTCCAAATGGCTTCAGCAGCCAGGTCTGGGTCAAACTAAAGCCAGGAGCCAGGAACTCCATCATATTCTCCCACCTGGGTCTTAGGGGTCCAAGTAGTTGGACCATGTTCTGCTGCCTTTCCAGATGCGTGAGCAGGAAGGCGGAACCAGAGGACAGCCAGGACTCAAACTGCTGCTCCAGTGTGGGCTGGCTGTAAGAAGCAGCCTCCACTGCCCTATGCCATCCCAGAAACATGTGTTTTAATTCTCTTTTTCACAGACTATTTGAAGTATTTTTTAAATGATATATTTATTTTTAGTTGAAAGACAGATTTTTACAGAGAGAGGAGAGTTAGAAAAGGTCTTCCATCCACTAGCTCACTCCCCAGATGGCTGCAGTGGCTGGAGCTGAACCAATCCAAAGTCTCCCTTGTTGCAGTACCCAAGTGGCTGGACCCTCCTCTGCTGCTTTCCTAGGCCATAGCAGAGAGCTGGATCAGAAATGGAGTCACTGGGACAAGAACAGGTGCCCATATAGGATGCTGACACCATAGGGTGGCGGAATATCCTGCTGTGCCACCACATTAGCCCCTGAAATATCCTTGAATTTGTAAATCTGGAATAATTTAAGATTTAGTAGTATTTTAGTCTTTTTAGCTTATTAAGGTTTATTTGACTCTTTTCATCTAATGTTTTGTAAATGACTGAAGTTTTGCTAGGATTATTAAAAGTCTTTTTTAAGAAATTATTTATTTACATATTGTTTTATTTTAAAGGCAGAGTTAAAACAGAGAATGGGAGAGAATGAGAGAGATCTTCCATGTACTAGTTAATTTCCCAAAAGGCTGCAACAGCAGGGACTGTACCAGCCCAAAGCTGGGAGGCCATAGCTTCTTCCTGGTCTTCCATGTGGGTTCAGGGGCCTAAAAACTTGGGCCATCTTCTGCTACTTTTTTAGGTGCATTAGCAGGGAGATGAATTGGAAATGGAGCAGCCAAGTCTTGAGCCAGCACCCTTATAAAATGCCATCAGTGTAGGTGACAGCTTAACCAACTGTGCTACAATGCTGACCTCGCTAATAATCTGGGTTTTATTATACAGAAGTTGAATTACAGAGATTCAGTCCTAATTTGCTCAAAACTGGGAGTAGAATGTATCTTTGGTATCATGGCTTAACTTTTTTTTTAAACATTTCTTTATTTGAAAGGCAGAGTGATAGTTACAGATCTTCTATTTGCTAACATACTGCTTTGAAATGGCCACAGTTGCTGGGCTGTGCCAGACTGAAGCCAGAAGCTTGGAATTCCATCCAGGTCTCCCACTTGTGTGGTAGGGGCCTCATACGTTAAAATTGCACTTGGACCAGCTTCTGCTGCTTTCCCAGGCAATTTAGCAGGAACTTGGATCAGACAAACCAGGACTTGAATCAGTGTTTATATGGGAATGCTGCAGGTGCCAGCTTAACCGCCTGTGCTGTAATGCTGACCCCTAGGCTTCTTAGCTAGGACCAGGCTGTCCTTTTACCCACATATTGTTTGGTATGTTGAGTGTTCCATCCCACATGCCTGCCTTGTTAACTAACGGTACAGCTATAACCCTCTCCATTTTCCTCAGACACTTCCCCACAGATGTTGGTGGGTGATTTATAGTAACATCAGGTTTGTGTTTTGAGTGTTGCTGATTTCTGAATTCATTCAGTTGATAAGTTGACAGTAATACAGTTATGATTTTGTCTGCTTTTGTGGGGTTATTTTTCAGTTTGATTTTGAAGGATCGCTTTCTCCAGTCATTGCGCCCAAAAAAGCAAGGCCTTCAGATACTGGATCTGATGATGTAAGCGTTATTACCATGTCACTCTGAGTTAGTTTATGGTTGTTTGTAACTGTGTCTGTATTTCCAACATCTGCTGCTCTATTTATGTAGATATGAAATAGCAATTAATTGGAAGAGTAGATTTGTTGTGTTTCCTATGATCATTTTTTATTTTTGTTGTTAATCACCTGAAAGTTATTGTGCACATGTGTATTACCTCCTGATTTTAGTTGGGTTTATGGATATTTTATTGTTGAATGACAGCATTTACCTTTCTATGCAGTGTTTCTCTAGTTTGAGTTCTCAGATGTATCAGATTATAAGATAGTTCCTTTTTTTTTTAAAGGGTTTATTTATCTTTATTTGCAAGGCAGAGTTACAAAGAGAAGAAGACATGGAAAGATCCTCCACTGGTTCACTCTCCTAATGGCTGCAAAAGCCACATCTGAGCCAGTCCAAAGCCAGGAGCCTCTTCTAGGTCTCCCACATGAGTACAGGATTCCAAGACTTGAGCCATGCTCCATTGCTTTCTCAGGCTGCAAGCAGAGAGCTGAATGGGAAATGCAGCAGCCAGGATGTGACCTGGGCCCATGTGGGATGCTGTCACAACAGAGTGAAAGATTAACTTGCTGTGCCACCGTGCTGGTCCCCAGATGGTTCAATTCTTAAGGAGCCCCCAACATTCTTTTTTTTCTCCCCTTAAAAAGAAATTTGTTTTATTTGGAAAAGTTACAGAGGGAGAGAGAGAACATTCTTTCATATGCTGGTTCTCCATCTGCTATATAACAAAGCCAGCATCCTAGCATCTCTTTATTTGAGGTATAAATTATTTAACTAAATCCTTCTATTATATATGTGTATATATAAAGTATACGCACACATATAGATACCTATGTATTTAATTTAAAAAAAAAATCTGTTGAGAGACAAGTGGAGAGAGAGTGTGCTTCCATCGACTGGTCCCTAAGCACCTGCAGTGGTCGGGAAGAGCTGGACCAGCGCCTAACCCTGAAAACTCAGGCCAGGTCTCTGTGGGGACCGCAGGGCCCACCTACTTGAACTGTCACCAGATGCCCCTCAGGATCTCATTGACAGGCAGCTGGAATTGGGAGCTGGGACCAGGAATCGAACTGAGACACTGATGTAGGATGCAGGCATCTTTACTGCAATATGTTTTGCACATGAGTTTTCTGCTGCAAGTTTGTGTTGAGAATGTTTTATCTTAGCGTGTGCCTTAATAATGTCTTTGGATAGGCAAAATTTTCAATTTTGAATGTCCAGTTTATCGGGGTTTTTTTTCTGTTTAATTCTTTCTATATCTGGAACAAGAGTTTGAGTTATCTTCACACCATATTAAGCTTTATAAAAACACCAGTAAATTCCAAGTTATGTAAATAGCACAAACCATATTCCGTGAACATAATGCAGTAAATCACAAATGGAAACCAAAGTAGACCAAGTGCTTGAAAAATGAGAAGTCAGTCTAAAAATAAATTTCAGTTGATTGTTAGATTATATTATCTTATAAACATAGAAAAATACACTGAGTACTAGTAGACTTTACTGTTGCCAGAACATAAACCACTAAATCTGCCTGTCTGTACCTCCCACCTGTCATTCTTTGCTCCTGGATTCAAAAGCATAGCTCAAGATAATCTTAGAGTGTCTTTCTTAATTCCTTTGTTATTAGTTTGACTCTTTCCCCAAAGTCCTTTCCTTAAAATGCATGACTAGATTTTTAAATACAGTTCTAATGGTGGCTTGTCTTAAATGCTTTGTTTGGCATCTGGAGATTGCTTGCTTATTTTTTTTTTTTTTTTTTTTTTTTTTTAACGGACTTAATGTGAACATGGAACTTGAATTGTGTGCAGTGAATTTTGTTATGTTTTTAAATGGTGACATAAAAAGGCATTGTTAAAAGAGTTAACTTGTTCCTTTTCACCCTCTCAGGACTGGGAATACCTGGTAAATTCTGAGTATCACCATAATGCTGAGAGTCACCTGCTGAGCCAGTCTCTGTGTTTGGGTCCTCTGAGAGGCTCTCAGACGCAGGATGAGGACTCGTCACAAAGTCTCTGTCTGGATTCTTCTACACTTCTCTTCAGTCATATACCTGCAATTTTTTTTGTTCTTCACCTTGTGTATGAGGAGCTTAAATTGAACACTCTGATGGGAGAAGGAATGTGCTCCCTGGTTGACCTTCTTGTTCAGTTGGCCAGGTAAATATTGTCCTTGGATCAGGAACTGCCAACAAGTCCTTAGGTAACCTTCTTTTTCAAGTCTTCAAATAGAAATCTTGATGAGTGTCTGAAATCTGCCTTCTCAAGAAGCCAGGGTATTTTCTGTAAACCACAGAACAGTTTGCCAATCCTGGTTATGTAAGGGCCGGTAGCTATCTGTAATGTTTGGTTTTTCTCCTAAGATTAGCAAAAAGTCATGAGAAAATGTGGATGGCCTGCTCAGCTTTTCATTTTGAAAAAATAACTGGCTAGACTGTGGTGCAAGCTCCATCATCAATCTTCTATTTCATGATAACCTGTGTATTCAGATGATGCTTTATGGTTAACAGAGTTGTAGTTCATACACAATGTAGGTTTTATGATCCCTGTTTTGGTGTTGAGGGAACGTTGCCCAGATTTCCTGAGTTTATGCTAGATGTGGGCTGTATTTTACTCTGCTTTTCTTGTTGTATTCTGTGGTTGTCTCCATCTTTCAGGCAGTTATCTTTTTGGATAATTCTAGTAACATGTTTCAACAGCATTTTTAGCACCCTGTACTTGGCACCAAATTCTTCTTGTTTTTTTTTTTTTTTTAAGACTTATTTATTTGAAATGCAGAGTTGGAGAGTAGAAGACAGAGAAAAAGAGACCTTTAATGTGTGGGTTCATTCTCCAAATGATCACAGCCTCTAGTCTTGGGCCAAGTCAAAGTCATGAGCTGGGAACAGTCCAGGTTTCCCACAAGGTGGCAGGGCTGCACGTAATCGGGCCATCTTCTCGAGCACATGAACAAGGACGTGTATCCAGCGTGCACAAGCTGGGGCTTGAACTATAACTCTGGTCTGGGATCACTGCAGACAGTGGCTTAACCTGATGTGCCACAACAATGGCCTGTGCCCCTAAATTTTAGTGTCATACATAGATATTATGTCTCCATGACCCTTTGTAGTAACGAAGTTGAATTCTAAATATTAACATCTGGGTCTGGTGCAATGACTCAGTGGCTAAATCCTCATCTTGCATGCACTGGGATTTCATGTGGGTGCTGGTTCATGTTTCAAATGCCCTACTTCCCATCCAGCTCCCTGCTTATGACCAGAGAAAGCAATGGAGGACGGCCCAAATCCTTGGGACCCTGCACACAGGTGGGAGACTGGGAGGAAGCTCCAGGCTCCTGGCTTCAGGTCTGCTCAGTTCTGGCTATTGCAGCCACTTAGGCAGTGAACCAGAGGACAGAAGATCTTTATCTCTGAATCCCCTTCTCTGTGTAAAATTTTCCTTCCCAATAAAAAAATCTTTCTAAAAAGTGTTAACTTCTGGGCCTGATGGCATTGCCTAGCAGCTAAAGTCCTCTCCTAGAACGCACGGGGATCCCATATGGGGGCCGGTTCTAATCCTGGCAGCTCTACTTCCCATCCAGCTCCCTGCTTGTGGCCTGGGAAAGCAGTCAAGGACGGCCCAAGCCTAGAGACCCTGCACCCGTGTGGGAGACCTGGAGGAAGTTCCTGGCTCCTGGCTTTGGATTGGCATAGCACCGGCCATTGCGCTCACTTGGGGGACTGAATCATCTGACGGAAGATCTTCTTCTCTATCTCATCTCTCCTCTCTGTATATCTGAATTTGTAATAAAAATAAATTAATCTTTAAAAAAAAGTGTTAACTTCTGAGTTATGGTTGAATCTCTGTGATCTCCCCTGGGATCCTGAAATGCTTTTGGGAAACCTGGCAGTTTATTTAAAAAAAATTTTTTTTAAAGATTTATTTGCATATTGGAAAGTCAGATATACAGAGAGGAAGAGAGGGGGGGGGGAAGATCTTCCATCCGATGATTCACTAACCAAGTGAGCGCAACAGCCGATGCTATGCTGACCAGAAGCCAGGATCCAGGAACTTCTTCTGGGCATCCCACACGGGTCCAGGATTCCAAAGCTTTGGGCCGTCCTCGACTGCTTTCCCAGGCCACAAGCAGGGAGCTGGATGGGAAGTGGAGCTGCCCGGACCAGAACCGGCGCCCATATGAGATCCCGGAGTGTTCAAGGCGAGGACTTTAGCCACTAGGCCATGCCGCCGGGCCCTTAAAAATTTTTATTAAAGGTTTTTTTCCTTTCTTTTCCAAAGGCGTAGTTGAAAAGAGAGGAGAAGCAGAGAGAGAGAGCGAGAGGGAGGGAGAGAAATCTAACTACTGGTTCATTTCCCAGATGGCCACAAAGCGGCGGGATGGGGGGGGTGTCAGAATGAAGCCAGGAGCTTTTTCCAGGGTTCCCATGTGGGTGCAGGGACCCCAGCACTGAGCCATTGTTTGCTGCTTTCCCCAGCTGGATCTTAAGTGGAGCAGCTAGGACTCCAACCGACATCTACATGGGATGCTAGTAGCATAGGCAGCAGCTTCAGCCAATAGCCCATAGCATGGGCTTCTGTTTATTTAAAAAACAGAGTTGGGGACCAAGAGACGTCCTTCCAATCCCCACACATAAAGATCTTTCTCTTATTGCTTTACTTCCCAAATACCCACAATAGCCCTGGCTGGACAAAGCCTAAGCTAGACGCCAGACCCCGCCTGTGGGTCTCCAATATTGGGTGCAGGCTGTCTGTTGCTGTCCTAGATGCACCAGAAGGAAACTGGATGACATGTAAAGCTTCTAGTACTCTAGCCGACAATGGATTTGGGCTTAACTTACAGTCCTACATCCATAGCCTCTGATCGTGGTTTTAACTGATGGTCATTTCAATTATGACAGGTGGTCACCATCGAAAATTCTACTGTGATTAAATTATTTCCAGATTCTAATCGGTTTTATAAGGTGTTTTTCGCATTTATTATCTTACTTAATCTTCAAGACCAGCTTGAGTTGCCTAGAAGTAAATACTGAAATTCTTAGAGAGGGCTTGCTGAAGGTCCCATAGTTAGCTAATAAGCAGCAGAAGGTGGTACCAAGCTACAGGTTTCATGCTTTAATTTTTTCTACACAAAGTTTATCAAAACAAGATTGAACTGCATTTGTCACCTCAGGCATAGAAGAATGGGACTGTTCATTTGATTATCTTGTCTCTGATTTTGTAAATAAGACTTTTAAAACTGAAAATTCAACTGACAAACTCTTGAATTCTGGCAGGGAGGTGGGAAAATTGTTGTAACTTCTTTTTTATATGCCCTTTTGCTTTAGAGACCTAAAATTGGAACCTTATGTAGATCATTACTACAGAGACTACCCTACGCTCGTCAGAATGACTGGGCCGGTGTTCACCATTGATCCAGGCAAGTGTTTTTGCCATTAAAGATTTTCTGAACAGTGTAGTGACATTTGTTTGCATCTTTTCCAGTGAGTAGCAGAGGATATATTTTCTTACCCTTAGTTTCTAAGTCAAGGCAGTGTATGTTTTCCATCAGACAGATTAGTTTGTTCTGCTTGATTTCTGACTTGCAGTAAACTGCACTCCTCATTGTGTATGAAAAATTTACCTATCTTTAAGGTTGTGACTTGGAGAAGCCTAGAGAGAGCTTCCAGTGCCCACCATGCTTTAATGTGTACTTGCGCTGTCCATTTCACAGCCATTAGTCATCTCTTACTTCAGCTCAAATAAAAATGAAAACTTTAGTTCCTCAGTGTGTTTGCTGCATTTCAGGTGCTCCATAGCCGCCTGCAGTCAGTGCGTGCCACCTGGAGCAGCACTGAGAGGGAAAATTCCCATTGCTGTTGCACTGTCCTTAACTCTGAGCCTGAGGAGCTCAAAGTCGGGACCTGCTTGTTAGAACTCAGCATATCCCCTGTTTTCTCACCGTCAGGGTTAAGCCAGAGATTTTGCTTAGCTTCTGCATTTGCTTTGGGCATAGAATTTGCTAAATTCTATTTGGGATGAACTAAAGTAGAAATCATTTAAATTGTACACATTATATAAAGTATATTAATTAGTTATGTGCTGTGACAGAAAATCTGTAGCATTTTGGGGAATATAGAACCATGTTCTTTCTGTTTCAAAATTACATGTGTTGTTGCTCAACTTTCCTTTAGAATAAAATAGTGTTTTCTTAACATTTCTTTTGTAAACTTTAAAAAAAATTTTATATAAAGTAAACAAATTACTCATATTTCACGATGCAGATTTAGGAGCATACTGTTACTTCCGTCTTCCTGCTTATAGTTTATGTATTCTTAAGTCTTGGTTCACATGAATTTCATTTTCAAGGTCAAGCAGGATTTATGCATCAGCCACCGTTTTTCACCTCCGAGCCACCTAGTATTTATCAGTGGATGAGTTCCTGTCTGAAGGGTGAAGGAATGCTGCCCTATCCTTACCTTCCTGGAATTTGTGAAAGAAGCAAGCTCGTGGTCTTGGTGAGTGTTTGGAGTGTTTGTTTTTTTCTTTTAAAATTTAAAAAAGTATGTAGTAAATGAATCTTTCTTTCCTCTGGGTATAGCTCTGTGAGTTTTCATTAGTAGAAGGGTAGATTCATGTGATCACCAACCTAATTAGGATATGGCACACTTGCATTGTTTTCCCCCAAATTTCCCTCTTACATTGTCTTTATCAACTGTTCATTACATTCTCTTGACAACTAGTAGACCATCTAAGGGATGTATCACGCCAAGTTCATGTATTCACAGTAGTTGAGTTCTAGTTTTTAGCATTGTCTTTCTTGGGACTGTAGTGTTTTCATTTTCTTTTTTTTTTTTTTTTTTTTTTTTTTTTAAAGATTTATTTTTATTATTTTTTATTGGAAAGGCGGATATACAGAGAGGAGAGACAGAGAGGAAGATCTTCCATCCGATGATTCACTCCCCAAGTGAGCCGCAACGGGCCGATACTATGCCGATCCGAAGCCAGGAGCCTCTTCCGGGTCTCCCACGCGGGTGCAGGTTCCCAAAGCTTTGGGCCGTCCTCGACTGCTTTCCCAGGCCACAGGCAGGGAGCTGGAAGGGAAGTGGGGCTGCCGGGATTAGAACCGGCGCCCATATGGGATCCCGGGCGTGCAAGGCGAGGACTTAACCACTTGCGCCACCGCGCCGGGCCCTGTTTTCATTTTCTATAAGAGTGAAATTGATGGGTCATGCAGAAGGATATTTGTATGCCTAGTTATCCTTTTTTAGATTATTTTTATTTGAAAGGCAGAGTTACAGAGAGAAGGAAGGACAGAGAAAAAGAGATCTTCCATCCCCTGGTTTACTCCCCTAATGACTGCAGTGGCTGGAGCTGGGCCAGTCTGAGGCTAGGAGCTTCCTCTGGTTCCCCACATGGGTGCAGAAGGCCAAGAACTAGAACTTTCCTCAAATGCCTTCCCAGGCCACAAACAAGGAGCTGGATCGGAAGTAGAGTAGCTGGGATTTGAACTGGCGCCAGTATGGGATGCTGAAGCTTCAGATGGAGACCTAGCCTACTATACAAAGTCATGGTCTCCTATCCAGTTGTTCAAAAAAGAATGAACTGTTTTCCAAAGTGTTCCATTTTATATTCTCACCAGAAATACTGCTGTGGTATTTTCCTGCGCTCTTGTCAGTATTTGACCCTGTTAAGGTTTTTTTTGTTGTTTTGATTCTGATTGATGTGTTGTTACGTCTGCTGACATATTGAGTTTACATTTCCCTACTGGTGGCTGGTATTAGGGCAGTTCTAGATAGGAGGCTTGGTTAATTAAAAAGGCAGAGTAACAAAGAGACCAAGATTTTGTGTCCACTGGTGCACTCTCCAAAATGACTTGATGACCTTTACTTGTCCGTGCCAGAATCTGCAGCCAGGACTTCATCCTGCTGCGTGGATGGCAGGTGCTCAGGGACTTGGGTCATCGTTTGCTGCTTTCCTGGGCACCTTGGCAGGAAGCTGCTGTGGAAGCCAAGGAGTCAGGGCTCTGATTGGTGCTCGTGTGCGATGCTGGAAAGCAGGCAGTAGCTGCTGTGTTACAGTGCCTTTTTTTTTTAAAATGTGTTTTTTAGCTGATGAGGCCTTTGCCGTAACCTGTACCATATCCTCTTTACGTGGCTTTTTACTGTTGAGTCACTTGTGTAAGTGGAGATGTTATCTATTTACTGTTTGCTGAAATGAAGGAAAGGACAGTTGTGGAGCTAGTGTCTTCAAGGAACTTTGTGTGCACTTTCTCACTGAGTAGAAAGAGACCTGATTTGTCACTGGTTATTGCTATGAGATTTTTGAATAGTGTAATTTACATCTAAATGGCAGGTTGAAAATGGCCTTTTGTGTTTCTATTATGCACTGAATATTTTGAAATGTTTAAAGTTAAATTAACATACTATTGTAAAATTAAAGGCACAAGGAGATATTCCTAGATACCTGTTGGATACTAGGATGCTCTTTTATACACTAGGGAGGATGATTGAAACGATTTGTGAGGAAATGGATCAACTAAAGCTCCTATATAGCTGGTGTAGGAAATTGCAAAAATGGCATAGCATGTTAGAACACTGGCAGTTTCCTTTAAAGATAGTCAGCTACAACAGTCCTTTTCCTGAATATTTACCCAAGAGAAATGAAAGCAACAACTTTGTGTAGTTACTACAAACTGGAAATGACTGTCCATCAGTTTTTGAGATGAGATTTGGTGTAACTGTGATGGAATATTACACAGCTGTAGGTAGCAGCAAACCGCTGATGCATGCAAGGATGAATCTCCAATGTGCTTTTAAAGAATTGGGCCACAGAAATGCATAGTGTGGTTCTGTTTATGTGTCATCATGGAAGTGGATAAACTGTTCAGTGCTGGGTATGGGATTATAGGACTGATTACAAACATTCCCAACTTTCAGTGTTGGGAATGTTCTGTATGGTGAGTATGGTAGTACTTACATGATTGTATAATAGTGTATTGGACTGATAGAGTTGTACTCCAGTATAGATGGGTTTCTACATTATGATTATTTCTTATTTGTTAATTTCTTGTCAATTTTTTTTTATATTCAGAGTATTGCACTCTACATACTTGGTGACGAAAGCTCAGTTTTGAATGACGCCTCACAATATTTATCCAGAATAACTATAGGTAAGTTGATGTAATGTTTGTCCTCTCAGAACAAATGTTTATAAATGTCAGTATCAGAATTGAATTACTAAAATGTTTGTGACTGGTTTAGAGGCCATGAATTTTTTTCTGTAAATGTCTCACTAATTTTACTCAAAAGTCAGAATTAGAGAAATAGGAAGAGACAGAGAGAGAGATATCTTCCATATGCTGGCTCACTCCCCAAATGGCCACTATGGCCCAGAACTAGGCGCCTCTGAAGCTGGGTTCCAGTGGCTGCAAGGGCCCGAGGTCTTAGGCCACCTCCTGCTGCTTTTGCAGTCTGTAAGCAGGGAGCTGGATTGGAAACGGAGCAGTTGGGAGTGCACATGCGCTGCCCGTGTGGGGTGTCGGTGCCACAGGTGGAGGATTAGCCTGCTACGTCCATGCTGGCAGCTGATGTTTGCATACCATAATTGCTTGAAAATCTAAGAAATCTTTTACATTTTCAGTGTGTCTAAAATAATTATTTTAGCTTCAAGAAACTTGTACTTTCCAGCACGGTGCAGTTTTGCTTATTTTGTAAATTTTTTACCAGTGATTTGTTAATGAATCCACATTTCCAGTTGTCTGACACATAACCACCATATGTTGATGACTGTGAATATAACATTTTATTTTGTTGTATTTTAGCCCCCCAGAAACCACAAGCAGAACAAGAGGAAAACAGGTAACTTGATTAGTTTGTACTTTTCAAGCAGAAAATTTAAGGCAATGTTGTAACATTACCTTTTGCCTGATAACTTTGTGTTTTACTTTCTCATAGATTCGATTTCAAGCCTTCCACATCAGTTTCTAGTCTAGCAGAAAAATTAGTTGTCTGGATGACTAATGTAGGTGAGAGCTGCTTTGTTGGTCTCTAACTAGACATGTTTTCTTCCGTGCTGGCTAGAGCTGCGAAGCCCGAGGTGGGCGTGGTCTGCCGTTTGTGTTGAAGTCTGTCAAGATTGAGAGTGTGAGAGTGTGATTGACTAAGCCATGCTTTCTTTATCCTGAGATGCTGTCTTTTTGTCTTTGTGTGCATGGGTTATGTTTGCCTGTCTTGGGACCAGTTGGAGACTGTGGTTACAGAAACCAGTGTCAGGACAGAAAGCTCTGATCACTGCATACTCACCTGTGATGCCATTGGGATGCCTAGCTATCAGAGATGGTATCTTGGGCAACACCTGGCCTGTGAGGCTTAAAGTCAGACATCTTTGCCACTAAGGTGGAGATTCGGCTGGCAGAAAAAAGGGGGAAAAAGATTTTTTTATATTCTCCATTCTTAAAATCTGTACTCTTGCATTTAAGTAAAATGCTAAGGAAACTTTTTTTTGCCAAAAATAACAAACTGAAAAGAAACAAAGCAACTGATACAAATATATAATTAAAAAAAAAAAAAAGAGGTTGTCATATAGAATAATATGTTAGAAAGCTATACTTTGGGGGCCAGTATTGCGGTGTTGCACATAAAGCCACTTCCTGCAATGGCCTCATCCTCATGGGGCCGTTTGATTTGCAACCTAGCTCCCTGCTAATAGCCTAGAAAAGCAGCAAAAGGTGGTCCAAGTGATTTGACCCCTGGTTCCCACACAGGAGAGCCCTGGAAGAAGATCTGATTTGGCCAGGTCCAGTCCTGGCCCTAGTGACCATCTAGGTAGTGAACCAATGGGTGGAAGACCTCACTGTCTTTCCCTCTCTAACTTTCTTCCTTTTTTTTTTTCCTTAAGATTTATCTTATATTTTATTTGAAAGGTAGAGTCGGAGAAGGAGAGAGACATCTTCCATTAACTGGTCTAGTCTGCTAATAGCTGCAGTGGCCTGCACTGGGCCGATCTGAAGCTGGGAACCTAGCACCTTCCACAAAATCTCCCACATGGGCCATCTTCCACTGCTTTCCCAAAGCTATGAGCAGGGAGCTAGATTGGAAGCAACAGCTGGAATATGAACCAGGACCCATATGGGATACTGACAGCTCAGCCAGTGGCTTACTAGCTACACCACAGCCAGTCTTTTGTGGTCCTTGCCAGCAGTCTGATAATAAGATGAATAAATGAATTTCATATGTATAATATTAAAATATATAAGTGTATGTATATTTTAATTTATCTGAAGGACATAGAGAGGTCCTCCATTCACTGGTTTACTCCCTGTATAGCCACAACTGCTCTGGCTGACTCCCCCCAAAAGCCCAGCTGTCCTGGCTGATCCTGCCCCCAAAGGCCAGGAGCTTCTTCCAAGTCTCCTGCCTGGTTGACAGTCTCCTGTACCTGGGCCGTTTCAACGAGCTGGTTTTGAAGGAGAACAGCCAAAAGACAAACCAGCAACTGTGAAGGATGTCAGGGTTGCAGGCAGTACCCACTGTGCCCCGGTGCCCAGCCAAATGAATTCATTTCTTATTTGTTTACTAACTTGAGTTAGGACAATTGGTATAATGGTAAATGTAAACAATTTTCTCCCTTCCTTTCACCATAAGGATTCACTTTAAGAGATTTGGAAACACTTCCATTTGGAGTTGCTCTTCCTATCAGAGATGCAATTTATCACTGTCGCGAGCAGCCCGCTTCAGATTGGCCAGAACCTGTCTGTCTCTTAATTGGACGTCAGGATCTTTCCAAGCAAGCTGTTGAAGGAAACTTACCCAGAGGGAAATCTGTGAGTATCAACAGTGCTTGTCTGTAGTAATTCAGAATAGTAATGTTCTTCATTTGTTTTTTAAGGATTTTTGCAACTGTATGTACCAGTTTGCCTTTTATTGTGTGCCAGATGGGATTTGTAATTGGCATCTTGTTCAACTTGCAGTTGAACCTGGGGTAGTAGATTGTGTGAGCGCTGCCTCTGCCCTGCCTCGGGACGTGCACTGTGTCAGCTTGCAGCTGTGCCTCTCTCCCTACTGGAGCCATGTTAGAAGTTAGCTGCTTTGTAGTTATTGCATGGAGAGGAGAGGGCTTTTCTATCCTGGAATTAGATAGTTCATATGTAGACTTTTCTTTTTGTATCTTTTGATTTGATAAATTTATTGAATTTAATCTTTTCAATATGTATGTTTGTTTTTAAAATTAAAGCCAGGAACAAGATCTTCACATCACAGTTTACAAGATACCAAATTATCCCCTCTGAAGTACTGTCTTTAATTCTGTTTCCTTAATTCTGCAAAACCTGCAAGTAATGAAGGATTTCATTATCTTTCATTATCTTTGTTATTTGTTTTAAAATTACCCTCTCTTAAAACTTTAAGATGAAACATTTTTTTAAGGTCTATTTATTTTTATTACAAAGTCAGATATACAGAGAGGAGGAGAGACAGAGAGACAGAGAGAAATATCCTCCTTCTGATGATTCACTTCCCAAGTGACCACAACAGTCAGTGCTGAGCCGATCCGAAACCAGAAGCCAGGAGCCAGGAACTTCCTCCAGGTCTCCCACTTGGGTGCAGGGTCCCAAGGCTTTGGGCCATTCTTGACTGCTTTCCCAGGCCACCAACAGGGAGCTGGATGGGAAGTGGAGCTGCCAGAATTAGAACCGGCATCCATATGGGACCCCGATGCATCTAAGCCGAGGACTTCAGTGGCTAGGCCACCGCACCGGACCCTAAAGATGAAACTTTTAAAGCTTGTTCTAAACTAGTTAATTTTTAGAAATAAATAGTAGTGTACCTGACTGTGTAGTCAACAGTGACTAAAGTTCTCAGCTTGCACATGCTGGGATCCCAAATAGGTGCCAGTTTGTATCCCGGCTGCTTTACTTCCATCCAGTTCCCTGCTTGTGGCCTGGGGAAGCAGTAAAGGATGGCTCAAATTCTTGGGACTCTGCACCTGCTTGAGAGATCAGGAAGAAGCTGCTAGCTTTGGATTGGCTCAGCTCCAGCTGTTGTGGCCATTTGGGGAGTGAACAGCAGATGAAAGATCTTTTCTTCTGTCCTTTTCTCTGTAAGTCTGACTTTCCAGTAAAATAAACAAATCTTAAAAAAAGAAAGAAATATTAGCATTGAATAAAGCGGGACTAAGGAATGGTTATCCCAGTCTTTCTGACTGTTCTGTTTAGTTCATGTCCCCGAGAAAGTGGGACTTGACTCCCTTAACTGGCCGTTACATCACTAGCTGGTAACTGTTAATATGCGATAGTTTGTCCTAGGCCACCAGAACTTTCTCAGAGTCTGTATTAAAATTTACTTACAACCTCAGAGTTGCCTGTATGGCTGAATAGCAGATCTTGGGTGAATTGAGGTCTGTCTTGTTTTAAACAGAAAGCCAATAGTTTTGCTAATATAGTTATCCTTTCCTTGATCCAGAAAATTCTGTAGCACTTATTTCTTTTGTACTAGTTCAACCATTAACACCAAAAAACTCTTTTTAAAATAATTTTAAATTTAGTTTGTCCAGTCATTTGAGGCTACATTTATTTCTAACACTATAAAAATTTGTCAGTATTTTAATGTGTTTTGTAGCCAATTCAGCCATTGTAATTTCTTTAAAAGTGCTATTCCATAGGAAACAAAGTCAGTTGTTATGAACTAAGAATGAGTATTTCGTCATATCTGCTGCTAGTGTTTTTGTTTGACTAACGTTTCTATATTAAATGTTGCATAACATTTTAAAATTTAATTACATAAAACTTGATCACGGAGCCTTGGGTGACTTGAGAGTAAGGAGAAGATTCCATGTGATTGACATCTGTGTTGCACACAGGTTAAATTGTGTGGCTCAAGAGCCCCGTTATGAAAGCACGTGACAAGTTTGAGAGGGTACGATGACACAGATGTAGTTTCTTACTTGTTCTGCCACAGTTCAATCCCTTTCATTCTAAGACATTTTTGTTTGATATATTTTGTTAGAAGTAAAAATTAAACATAATTCAGTCTATTGAAAGTATTAAAGTCGGTTTTGCCTCAGTTCTTGCAGCCCTTTGTATATCCTTCCTAATGTCTTGTGTCTGTGTTCATCCACAGACAGTATCTAACTTCACTGTATGAACGATGAAACCCATGGCTCTACAGTACCAGAATGAGGTTTATATTCTACTTTGATTGGCTTAGTTATTTTGTAAAGCAGTTAAGAAATGGCAATATTTTAGTTTATTTGCAATGTTTCCATCCGTAGTTTGGTCTCCTGATGCCTCCAATTTAAATTGTCTCCTGTCATTCAATAAATGACAGTGATTGTTTTCAGGGAGGCACCATGCTGGTTTTTTAAAAAGATTTTTAAACATTGTATGCAAATAGAGTATACATTGATGACCCAACTCATAATCTTTTCAATGTGCATATTTGGCTTAATTACATAAAATTATTATAACAAAGTCTGTCACTCAGGTGCTCTCATCAGATGTGTCTTCAGGAACTGAGGCTGAGGAGGAAGACGATGGCATGAATGACTTGAATCACGAGGTCATGTCGCTAATCTGGAGTGAAGATCTGAGGGTGCAGGATGTGCGGAGGCTTCTGCAGAGTGCGCATCCTGTCCGTGTCAACGTAGTGCAGTACCCAGAGCTCAGTGACCACGAGTTCATTGAAGAAAAAGAGAACAGGTACAGGGAAACACTAGTCCTTATTGTAGTTCAACCTGAGGCATGTTTTTCCTTTGAGCTTTTAGCATCTCAAACCTGAGAACAGTTTAAAGGTTACTTTGAAGTTGAAATGTATTCATCCAAGTTCACTAAACCATGTATGTTTCCAAAATTCGGCTTTTGAGGACATAATTAGCATGTTCAGTACAACAGTGTCTTTTCTAAAACCATTTTGCTGTTACAAGAATTTAGAAACAAAGCGAAACACGGAACTGCTTATTGTCGTGATCAGGAAGAGTTTTTGAGTTTTGCTTTTAATTTCCACTTACAACAGTGGTTTTTGTTTGTTTGATGGTCAGGGTAATGCTCTGTCATCCTTTTTCCTGCCAATAACGTGATAGATCATCCTTGTATTAATTCCTAGACTCAGTAGGAACTAGTGTCACATGCATGTGATGTGTTAGAGCTATTGTCTTGGGACACTACAGCTTTTTAAATTCTCTCCTGTTCTCATCAGCCGTGACTTGAGCGTTTGTCCTCTGCTTGCCATTGTTTTCTGAGCTCCTTACTTCTTCCTGTAGTACTGCTTCAAGAGGAAGGGCCACCCATACTTAACCACAGGCCAGAGAAGATATTACTCGTAGTTGGCCTGTCACTGTTCCCTTTCCCAGATACCCAGCAGTAGTCATCTGTAAATGAGGAGATGGAGTGACAGAGAGGTTGATATAGAGCCTGCTCTTATGTATTGGTGTTGGCAGATTGGCTTAACCTCATCTGTCTCCTTGCTTCAAGTTTAAGAATAAGCATGTTTGTAGTATTTGTGCTTAATAGAGTATATTAAGTGTATATATCAAGTGTATATATCAAGTGATATTTCACTCCATTAAGCTAGGAAAGCAGTTCTGTGTGGAACAGTCAGGGAGAGCAAGCCTGTGATAGCTTTGTCTGCAGAGAGAATGTTAATCCGTGAAGGGATAATTCTCTGCTTCCAGATAAAACTTTTATATGCATCTGCAAATAATGCTCCTGTATATAAATACTTACACATGTCTCTACTTTGAACATTTTTGTTAGTTTTTGTCTTTTTAAGGGACTATCTGAAATGTAATTTCACAGAAACAAGTTAGGGAGTGCTGTGTTAATTTTGCATTGTAGCCCAAAGATCCCATTTTAAATTTGCATGCCTGGTACATAGTGAATTTAGTTCTGTGAGTGAATCTAGCCACGATGTAAGCCAAACTGATTCTGTCTCCTGGAAAGGCCATGAAATCCAGATGGCGTTTCTGAGGTTGTATTGGCAAAAGGAACAAGAGTTGGCTTCCACATGTACTGAAGGAAACTAGGCTGGGAGAAAACACAGTGATGAAACATCAAAGTGCCATGTTTTCCTTTGAGAAGGTTAGCATCAGTGAGAGTAAAATTTTACATTTGTTTTTAAACATGCAAGGAGAATTAGCTTGCTGTATGGAACAGCTGGTAGAGAATGAAAAAAGCAAATAGACAACAAAAAGAAATGCATCTTGTGATTGGAATCTCTACTGGGAGCAAGAGTATTAAAACGAGAAAAATTCTGTTTGGGTGGCTCCCCTGTGTTTTGTACAGATTTACTTTGAAGTGACTTTACCTCTATGCCTTTATTTGACAAATTCTAAATCCTGTTGCATTGCGCTTTTTTTTTTCTAACATTTCACATTTTTATTTTAACTATAGGTTGCTCCAGTTGTGTCAGCGAACCATGGCCCTTCCAGTAGGACGTGGGATGTTTACCTTGTTTTCATACCATCCTGTTCCAACGGAACCACTGCCTATTCCTAAATTGAATCTCACCGGTATGTTAAGGTGTGGGCTCTGTGAGGAAGTTCAAATGATCCAATACCAGCAGAAGTGGAATTCTTCTAAATTATTTTGGGTGAACATCTAGGACACACTCCCTCCCTCTCTAGTGATTTAAGATATAAATAGTTGCATGACAGAGGTTATCAAAGCTCATGAAAGCAGATAAGACCAGCTAAGCACTGAAGGAAGTAGATTATAACCCATCACAGCTAATAACGAGATTACTCAGGATATCAAAGTCACTTGGAAAAGTTCAGAAAGATATTACTGATAATGGTGAGATTACTGAATTGTAAAGAGTTCCAAATGTAATACTTAGTCTTAAAATGCCTTCTGTTATTGTACGTAACAAGAGAATAACCCAAAAGAAAAAGATGATCTGTCTATATTAATCAAACTTCCCAGTGTCACCTGGTTGACATTTCAGTATGCAAGCTTCATACTTTTATTTCTAAGTATTTCTAAGTTTATATTTGTCAGATTATCAAAAAGTTTAAATCTATTTTAGAAATTGCCTTTAGAGTTAATACTTTTTTTCCATATCTAGCATACGTATATACACAGTTATGCTTTTAAATATGTGTGTTATACACACTTTTTTTCACCATTTCCTTCATTTTTATTTGCTGTAGGGTATTTCATTCATGGAATATGCCATAGTTATACTTGATATTTGTGGACGTCATAGTTTATGTCATTAGACTAACAGCTTGGAAGCAGAACTCCTAGGAGAGCAGGATGAACGGCTTTTATTTTCTGGAGTAGCATATTGTCAGTTCTCCTTTCTGGTTAGTTACACGAGTTTTTACGTCTGTCAGATGAAATTGTGCCCACTTTCCAATATGCTTACAAGCAGTGTATTTTAAACATGTTCCCTTAATCTTAATCATATTTGAATTCATTATAAGGATGACAGCCACATGCAGTTGAAACTCACTGAAAATTCCTTAAAATATGTGTGGTTTTGTGAAACCTGTATGCAATGAATGCATAAAACTTATGATTAAAACTGAATAATTTAAAAAGAAAACCTGAGTTGCACTCAGATTTGTAAAGAGCCTATGCACTGATCAGCCTACAGGAAACAAAATCCCCTGAGTGAAGAACACATTCCGTCTTCCGTTTCTTGCCTCTTCTGAATCCAGTTCTCATTGGGTGGCGTGTGGATAGGATTGCTTTCAATGTTTACATTGTTCTTTGAGAGAGAAGTGACTATGGCTGAATCTGAACAATAATTCCGTCTTGAAGACAGGCCTGATATTTGAGGATTTGTTTTGGTAGTTGTTACAATTACTGTTAATGTGAAAATGTCCATATAAAAACTGCGTTAGGAGGATGGGTATTTAGCCTGGTGGTTATGATGCCTGCCTGCCACGTGGGAGTACCTAGGTTTGAATCTCATCTCTGAGTCCTAACTCAAGCTTTGACCCTGAGAGGCAAAACTGATGGTTCTAAGTAATTGGGTTACTGTCACCCACATGGGACACCTACTTGATGGTCCTGCTTCCCAGCTTCAGCCTAAACCGAGCTTGAGTCTTTGCAGGTATTTGGGGAGTGAACCAATAGATTAAAGGCAAAAAAACAAAAAAAAAAAAAACAGGGAGTTTAAAAGAGTAGAATCTAGGTTCCAGGACCCATCCGTCTCCATGCTTGGAGCTCTGATTCCAGCATCTGACATAGAATTGGCAAATGTTAAAACATATTAAATCCATCTGACCTAATACCTAAGTAATACATGAGTTGGCATTAAAAAAATAATCACTTGATTTATTTTTAAATGAATTCAGTTGCATTTGCATAATTTAAAATGTGTTCATTACAGTGGTTAATTTTTCAGTCATCTGGTAGGCGTAAGAAAAAAAGTGGGAGAAAGGATCACCTTGTTATAAATGAATGGCACATTAGTTTATGGGAAATATAATTCCTTAAGATAGTTCCTTACCCACCCTGATGTGACTTGTGCTTCTGTGTGTTGTTGACTCTTACCGAGATATTCTGCTTTAGCATTTATTTACCTTTCGTTTTCTCCTGTGTGTGATTATCATGTTATATGGATGATGAAGCGATGTTTCAGAAATGTTACTTGCTTTTTCAATATTGATTTCTGCCTTTTTTGAGAAAATCCAGGTGTAGCTCATGAACTTGTTACTTGTTGTAGTACTAACACTAGCAGTTGAGTTTGCTTTTAGTTTCAAAAAGCAAATGATGAAGATGCTTTGCCTTGTGCTTATGCTTTGTGTTTGTGTTATTGTGCACCTCAGATGAGATGCTTTGTGTCTGTCTGAAATCCATCTTCTTAGAACTTGAAAACTATAGTTTTTGATTCCAGTGAACTGGATAACTCTAAGGAACATTAGAATATATTTTAAATATTTGGCTGTGACTTGAACTGATGTAGAATATTGATAATTTAGTAAGAATTAATTATTTGCCTAATTACAATGTAGATCAAATCCAAAGGAATCAAGAAAAAAACGAATGGAAGGAGCGCATGTAGTGCCATATTTTATGAACGTTGCTCTGAAATCTGTTGATCATGAGGCCAAGTGTTCTCTCTTCTGTAGTTTTTTGGGTAATGAGTCTATAATAAGATGCTTTTTTATAGCTGTCTCTAAATGCAGTTTGGCCTTTTTAACGATAGTGTGTAACTAAATGCCTCTAAACAGAGAGACATGTATAGATAGGAGACGTAGCAGATGTATGAAGGCCCTTGTCTCTTTTTAAAATACCATTTTGTGTTACTGTCCAGAGCAAAAGAAGGGATGTAGTATTTGAAATTAACACTATTATCATCAATCACTTATTGGAATAAGTATTTATATAACTGAACAATAATGTTAATTTTCATTTTGGTTTCTAATTAAGCTTTCAGCTGTTTTAAAAAATTTCAAAGTAGCATCCTAATCAGATGTTTATAAAGTTACATTTGTTTCAGTTGTCTGGTGGCCCTATACATTTTAGCAATAAGACAGTGAACTATTTTAAGAAATTATGATTTTGTTTTCAGCTTGCAATAAGTGTAACTGACATGTTAAAATTTAAATGCTCTTAAAGCTTTAATATCATTTTAGGTATTATGGGTTAAAGGTTTTGAATGTAGAGAAGGTGATAATTGTTCTCCAAGATCTAAATTTGACAGTTTTGATTTTGTCAATTTTTTCTCTCATTGTGACACTTCACTTGGCTGGATAGGGCGTGCCCCTCCTCGGAATACGACAGTGGACCTTAATAGTGGAAACATTGATGTGCCTCCCAACATGACAAGCTGGGCCAGCTTCCATAATGGTGTGGCTGCTGGCCTGAAGATTGCCCCTGCCTCCCAGATCGACTCAGCTTGGATTGTTTACAATAAGCCCAAGCATGCCGAGCTAGCCAATGAATATGCAGGCTTTCTCATGGCCCTGGGTCTGAACGGGCACCTTACCAAGCTGGCTACTCTCAATATCCATGACTACTTGACCAAGGTGAGAACTTGTGTTCCCGGAACCTGGCGCGGGGTCTCATCTGCCTACTGCATTAGTGCCAAATTTCTCTATTTGTTCTTCGTTCTTCACTCTCGTGTGTCTTCAGGCAGAGTCATGTTTCTGGAGTGTCGCTCACATCGGCCTGGGTCCTTCTCCTGCCCCGTGGCAGTGCTCTTGCGTTGCTCTTCCTGGACATCCTTGCCACATAGGGCCTTGGCTCACTCCTCCAGCCTTGCTTTGCACCACTCTTTTCTTGCTCTCCACATTCCAACCATGTTTTGGCTGTTTTAGCTTCCTGACAGAGGTTTTTTTTTTTTCCTGAATCACTTGAGAGCTGTGTTCATGCTGTTCCATCTCCCCTATAAACATTTTTCCTCACCTTCATTTTTCTGCCTTAGAGCCTTACTTACATTGTTTTAAAGCTGTATTTATACCAGGTGTGCCATGGAATTGACTTGTTCAGTAGGTTTTAGTATATTAGCACTTGTGTTCATTTTAAAACATCTCTGCCCCAGAAGGGGCTTGTATTAGAGTGGTTCTCTCTACATTTCCACCCAGGCCTGGGTAGCCACTCATCTACTTTCTGTCTTTCTAGATTTACTTATTCTGTGCCTGTCATGTAGATGAAGCTATACAGTATTTGATCTCTTGTGACTAGGTTTTTTCATGTAGCATGTTTTCATATTTGTACCTTATGTCAGCACTTCTTTTTTATTATTGAGTAAACATTCTGTATGAATATACCATACTTCACTTATCAATGTATCTAATGATGGATGTTTGGGCTTTTTCTATTTGTTGGCTATTATGAACAAAGCTATGAACATTTATAAAGGTGTTTCTGTGTGATTGGTTTTCAGTTTTTCATTTTTTGTTGGGTACATACTAAGGAGTACAATTACTATATCATATGAGAACTCTGGCTCACTTTTTGTGAAACTACCAAACTTTTTTCCAGTATACTTTTTTCAACAGTGTACAAGGGTTTATTGATTTCTTAATATTCTTGCTAACAGTTATTATACTGTTTTTTTTAATTTATTTTATTTTTATTGCAAAGTCAGATATATAGAGAGGAGGAGAGACAGATAGGAAAGATCTTCCATCTGATGATTCACTCCCCAAGTGACCACAACAGTCAGTGCTGAGCTGATCTGAAGCCAGGAGCCAGGAGCCAGGAACTTCCTCCAGGTCTACTGTGCAGGTGCAGGGTCCCAAGGCTTTGGGCCGTCCTCAGCTGCTTTCTCAGGCCACCAGCAGGGAGCTGGATGGGAAGCAGGGCTGCCGGGATTAGAATCAGCACCCATATGGGATCCCTGGCCTGCAAGGCAGGGACTTTAACCACTATGCTATTGTGCTGGACCCTATACTGTGTTTCTAACTGGTTGACATAAAATACTGTCTCACTGTGGTTTTCATTGTGTTTTCTTAGTTACTAATAATGTACAAGAATCTTCTTTTTTATGTGCTTTTGGGTCACTTGTCTATCTTTTTTGGAGAAATGTGTGTTTAAATTCTTTATTTTTCTAATTGTTTGTAACAGTTATTTAAATACTTTGGAAACTAGTCCCTTAACAGATAAGTGATTTGCAAAATTTTCTCTCATTTTCTTGGTTGTCCATTCACTTTCTCATATCCTTCAAAGCCCAGAAGTTTTTAATGTTGATGAAGTCCAAGTGATCTGTTTTTTTTTCCACTGGCTGCTTGCTGTGCTTTTGTTATTCTATCTAACAAGTTGTTTCCTGACCCAGAGTCACTAAGGTTTATGCTGATGTTTCTTTTTGACGTTACGTTTAGGAATATGATCCATTTAGGGTTACTTTTTGTAAGTGATATGGGATAGATTCTACTTGTTCCTTTCGCATGTGGCTCTGGCTGTATCGCATCATTCTGATGAGCTGGTTTTTGGTCTGGGCCCCTCGTGCTCACCTGGCCTGTCACTGTGATGGTTTCTTCTCGGGGGCCACAGGACCGTTCCCATGCTGTGCTGTCACCTCTGCAAACATTCCTCCTCACCTTCTAAACTTAAGTCTTTCCCTGCTGCTACTTTTCCCTTGCTAGCTTATACTCATCCTTCAGGTCCAATTATAAATTTACTTACGGATAATGTTCTCTTTCCTAATAATCCTTCACCTCTCCCTATTTTAAATTAGTTCCTTTAAAATGTTCTCTTAGTGTCTGGTTTAAAGGTAGCTGGGATGCCCCTAATGCAGCATGCGTTTGGCTGACTCCAGTTTCCTGCTAAGGCAGGTTACAGGAGACAGTGATGATGACTTAAGTAGTTGGGCTCCTGCCACCTATGGGAGACACAAGTTGAGTCCCCGGCTCGGCTTTGACTGCCTTACGGCTGTGAGCATTTGGGGAATGAATTAGTGAGTGGTAGCTTGCTTTCTCTCTTCCTTTCTGCCTCTCAAATTTTTGAAATTTAATTTGAGATGAGCATTTGAAGGTTAATAAAATATTCCTTCATAATACTTGTTATGATTTAATTTTTATCATGCTACTTTTTAACGTGTTTACTTAATTTATACATATATTTATTTTTCCTTTTAGGACACTAACTCTGAGCGCCAAGACCATGTCTGTTTAGTTTTGTCACTGTATTCCCATTATGTTTTAGTGTGCCTATCACATAAAAGTACTTACTGAAAGTGGCAGACAATATTTAATTTAAAGCTACATGCTTGTTTTGGTAGTGAATCTTAAGTTTCACTCTGTTTTCTGTCTTAGGGCCATGAGATGACAAGCATTGGACTGCTGCTTGGTGTGTCTGCTGCGAAACTAGGCACCATGGACATGTCCATTACTCGGCTTCTTAGCATTCACATTCCTGCTCTCTTACCCCCAACGTCCACAGAACTTGATGTTCCTCACAATGTCCAGGTGGCTGCAGTAGTTGGCATTGGCCTTGTGTACCAAGGGACGGCTCACAGACATACAGCAGAAGTCTTACTGGCTGAAATAGGTAGGAAATTAACAGTGCTGAATTCTCATAGAGATACTTTTCCCATTTTACATGAACTTAAGTAAAAATGATGGGAAAATCATAAAAATTCCTGAAAAGAAGCTGACTTGAACTGTGCTGCTCTGTTTTCTCTAGGACGGCCCCCTGGCCCCGAGATGGAGTACTGCACTGACAGGGAGTCCTACTCCTTAGCTGCTGGCCTGGCCCTGGGCATGGTGTGCTTGGGGGTAAGGAGAAGCTGTGCCTTCCTGTATTGTAGTTACCACCTGATGTGCTGAGGCCAATGATCTTCACACTTATTTCAGAATACCAATGTCTAAATTGTGACTTAATTTCCAAGCTCTTTCCTCTTTATGGACTTTTTTTGTCAAAATTCCAGATTCGTGCACTGTAGAGGAATTACACTGGAAAAGTTGGGGTTGTAAATTTCTTTCCCTCTAGTATGCCTGAATGAACTAAGGGAATGAAGTTTCTTGGAAAGAGTTTAAGATGCAAGATAAGATAGTGACAGCCCAGTTTGATAGAAGTCAGAAAATCATGGAAAAATGTGTAAGATGGGAAGCAATAAGCGCCTGTAGTTGTTGGTAGAAATAAACTAACTCCAGAATGCTCTTTATAACAACATTTAATATCAAGCCAGCCCGTCTAATTCCCATCAAGAAATTTCCACAGCATTTAATTTAATTTAATTAAGTTAGGGTTACCAATGTAATGCTATGATCAAGCTAAATGATTCAGGCCAAGTTACAGTGTAATGAGTTTTTCTTAGATATATTTTTACAAATTTACCCTGTAGTTGTCCGTATGTTGGGGTTTGGACTACACATTTGACACATGAGCTAAAGAGCCCGTTTGTGCAGCACGGAAGGACACTGTGCTGGGAGTTGGGACATAGATTCTGGCCCTGATCGCAGAGTCAGAATGACTGCATTCTTGTGGATTGGTCAGGCAGCCCCTCTCACCTTGTCATTTACTAGCTATGATTTATCCCTCTCTGTCTCACTTTCCTCATGTAACTATTTGGTATGTATATAAAGCTAGCTTTTCATTATTTTAACTAAAATACCTGAGAGAAACTGACTTATAAGGGACAAAGTTTTGGTTCACAGTTTTTAAGATCTGTGTGATGAAGGCAGTAGATGCAGAACGCGTGTGGAGGAAGAGTCCTGGGGCAAGCCAGAGAGCAGAGAGAAAGCATGTAGGCCCAAGTCAGCCTTGTCGCCATCTTCTCAGGGGCACACTGAGTAACCTGAAGGAGTCCCAGGGCCCATCTCCTGTGGAGGCTGCAATTATGTAACCGACTAGCCATTAGCTGCACTTTGGGGATCAGGCCTCCAATACCTGGGCTTTTGGGAATAGCCAAATTGTTGTCTAGACTATAACAGAGTTGGGTTGTTGAATTAATAAATAATTCATGTTCAACTCACAGAATAACTCCTGGCATAGAGCAAACATTCAGTAAGTTATTATTGTAGTTATTATTGCTGGAAAAGTTAATACAAAACAATCATGAAACTTAAGTGTACATAGTTCAGATTTCACTTATTTTGCTAGTACAGTTTTCTTTACTATTAAGAGTAATTAGTTCTATTTTGAAGTCTTTGTCTTTCCTAAAATGAAGAGTACTTAAACTTGAACATTTGTATTACAGTTTGTTTGAGAATTATGAATACTTTGAGTTATTTCAATAGGAAAATAACAAATCTAAAGCGCAGAGGCCTGTTTTGAAGTCAGTTGTTTGTTTTCGTGTCTCTTCCCTAAGATTCCATCTCGCGTGTGTGTGGTTTTGTTTTGCAGCACGGAAGTAACCTGATAGGCATGTCTGACCTCAATGTGCCTGAGCAGCTTTACCAGTACATGGTCGGAGGGCACAGGCGCTTTCAGACAGGGATGCACAGGGAGAAACATAAATCTCCAAGTTACCAGATCAAAGTAAGTCTGGGTCAAAGCTGCAGATAAAAATCCTGAAGTTGGAGTAGTTTTTTATACCAGCATTGTCAGTACAAGTTCATTAGAAATTTTATGGGAAAAAAATGCAAATGAGGTATGGGGTTCAAAATAATTTTTTTGCAACGAAACAGTTATCATTCAATTCTTTTTTCCATGAACTTCCGTAAGTACTCTTATACATTAGTTTTAAACCCAATCTAGTGCTCAAAAGAGTTTTATAATAATTTAGAATCCTTTTACATGAATATTTTTCTCTTTCCATAGGAAGGAGACACCATAAATGTGGATGTGACTTGCCCAGGCGCTACTCTAGCTTTGGCTATGATCTATTTAAAAACCAACAACAGGTATTTAGATCTCTGCTCTGTTTTCCACATGACATTGTGACTTGTATCTGACCTGAATAGTGAGTTTATATTATGTGTTAAGGTTCCCTGTGATGGGTCAGCTCCTTTTCCTTCTTTCCAAAAATGTAACTTACACAGATTGTGCGTAGAAATAATAGATTTTGCTTTTTAAGTGCTATTTGACAATATATAGTCATCCTGCCATACCTGTGGGGGGATTGGTCCCGGAGCGCCCAGGGATGTCAGGATGTGCAGATGCTCAGGGCCCTTCCATAAAATGTATGTGTGATATGCAAACTGAATATCCGGTGCACTTTACATCTTCACTAGATGGCTTATAGTACCATATGTATGCTGTGTAATCAGCACCTGTACTGGATAGCTCGGGTACTCAGGCCGGGGGGAGCCCACCTGTGTCTGGTACAAGTGCAAGCTTGCTGTCTGAATATCTTCAGTTGGTGCTAGAACACACTGATGGGAAGCCACTGAGGTCTGCTGGTGGCTGTTCATGCCAGTTGTAGTTGTTGGTGCTGACTTCCAAACTGCCCACATTCCTTTTCATTAATTTTATATATCCTTGTGAACACTGGTTAAGCCAGAAAGTGTTGATGTGCTGTTGCTTACCATTAGTAAGTTGTTTCTGTTAATTTCAAAGGTTTTCTGTAACTAAATGTTTCACTGTCCTAGTCCTCCATAGTTATTACTGTAGCTTGAAGATAGACTTTTGGTATTTACTTTAGGTTTGTCTGGATGTTTGAGTTGGGTTGGAGAGCTTATACCATATGATGAGTCTGTTAGTTTGAAAAATATTTTAAGATTCAAGGAACTTTTTTGTGAGCTAATTTTCTTCCCATAGTTAAAAAATATACTTTTTCAACTACTGTTTGAATGAACATGTTTGTCAGTGCTTTCTTGGCCTGGTGACATTCCGTGAACAAGACTAAAAACATCTACCCTCCAGGATCTTATATTACCATAAGACATATATAGTAAATACCGTGTTAGAATGTGAAGTATCCCAGAAAGAAAAAGTGGAGCCGTGTTGGGGTGGGGAGAAATGTTTTGAATTATGTCTCCAGGTTCCTGTACTGCTTGCTTCGCACTCACCCTCCCTCATGTCTTCCACCCACAGGTCCATTGCAGATTGGCTCCGGGCTCCTGATACCATGTATTTGCTGGACTTTGTGAAACCAGAGTTCCTGTTGCTTAGAGTATGGTGTTTTGCCGTTTTCATTTCTGTTAGCACAAGGAATCTGTTTGTGCTTCGGAAAATTATCTTGCAAATGTACCTATCTTTAGAGTAGAGTCTTTTTACTTCTAATCCTTCCTGGGTGTGTGATTGACAGTTTTCTGTTCAAATTTTGTGAAAATAACTTCAGGAGACTCACGAATGATAACATTATTGATATATAATACTTGAGATGGTATTTTAATTACTTACTTCATTATTAAAAATGTTCCTTGGGGCCAGCTTTGTGGCAATAGCCAGTTATACTGTCTTGGGTCTGCATCCCACATGAGTGCTGCTCCACTTCACTTCTGGTCCAGCTCTCTGCTAATGCACCTTGAAAAGCAGCAGCAGATGACCCAGGTGCCTGGGCTCCCACACCAGTGTGCCGTCCTTGAAGAAGCTCCTGGCTCCTGGCTCCTGGCTTTGGCCTGAACAAAGCTGGACATTGCGGCCATTTGGGGAGAGAACTAGCATGTGGAAGATAACTCTCCCCCTCTATCTCTCCTTTCAAATAAAATAAATCTTTTAAAAAAGAAACGTAAAAAGCAACAAATGGCTAGCACTTTGTTGATTGCTTTGTATTATACTTTTTATTACTATTAAGGATGTAGTAAAATTATTAAGGTTGTGTTTAATAACAGTAATAGTTTAACCTAATTGCCTAAGATGTTCTTTTTTGTGTCTAACTTTGTCATATGGAGCCCTTTTATTCTGAGATAGACATAGTTATGTTTCCCTTAGTTATTTTTCCTTTATAGAGGAAATGATCAGAGTCTTCCCAACCCCTCCAAGTGATGGTCAAATTAATTTTAGTGTTTCTTTGTTGCAGTTGAGATCTTCGATTTAATGAGTAGCTTAGATTGATACTGTTTACTTAATTCATTAATTGTCATTCCTTAGAAACTGATTGTTAAATTGTTCTGTTTAATGTTAGTATTGTTACAGAATCTGTTAATTGTGCTCGAGTTAATTTTTTTGTTTTATTTTTTTCAGACACTTGCTCGATGCCTGATTTTGTGGGATGATATTTTACCAAATTCCAAGTGGGTTGACAGCAACGTTCCTCAGGTAAGTACATAGAATCAAAATTACATGTCTAATAGCAAGCAATAAAGATTTCTAGCAGGAGTCCACAAAATCCTATAAATGTTTTCCCCATGAAGGCAATATTTTCATGAAAATATCTCAAAGATAAAGAACTTTGATTTGAAGAGCATGTAGTAGCTAAAGCCCTTCTTTTCATGCCTAGAAATTGAAGTGTCTTGTTTTTACTTTGTAAATGTATTTCTTTATTTATTTGGAAAGTAGTGTTAGAAAGAGAGGAATAGAGATAGATCTCGTCCATTGGCTGATTCCTTCTCCAAATGGCTGCAGAGTCAGGCGGGGTAGATACATGGGAACAAAATCAGAATCTTCAAACTCCATCTGGATCTCCTTTGTGGGTAGCGAGGGCCCAGGCATTTGAGGCATTTTCTACTGTTTTCCGAGGTTCATTAGCAGGGAAGCTGGGCAAGAAGTGGAACATCTAGGAAGCAATCTGAGGCTCATAGGATGTCGTCATCTCAGGCAGCGCTGCTGCCTCCAATGCCAGTCCTCTAGATTGTGGTTTTTGAAAATTAAGTACTGGGCCCGGCACAATGGCTCAATTCCTAAATCCTCACCTTGCAAGCACTAGAATTGTAAGCTGCTCCACTTCGCATCATGCTCCCTGCTTGTGGCTTGAGAAAGCAGCAGAGGACAGCCCAAACCTGGGCTGTCTGCACCTGTGTGGGAGACCTGGAACAGTTCCCTGGCTCCTGGCTTTGGATCAGCTCAGCTCCAGCTGCTGTAGCCATCTGGAGTATCTTTCTCTCTGTCTCTCCGGTCTGTAAATCAGATCTGCCATTCCAATTAAAATAAATAACATCTTAAAAAAAAGGGAGGGCAGGGGGAAATACCAACGTCCCCTAACATTTTATTTTTAACGTAAGTATACTTTTATCTAAACTCAACTTCGTAAAAATTTTAGGTCTTCTGTGCAATAGCCTATTTTAATTACTTATAGCAGATTTATTCAATAAACCAAATACACTGTAAGAACTTGAATTCGGGGCCTAGCGCAGTAACATAGTGGCTAGCTGCCTTGCCTTACTTAGATGCACCAGGATCGCATATGAGTGCTGGTTCATGTCCTGGCAGCTCCACTTCTCATGGAACTCCCTGCTTGTGGCCTGGGAAAGCAGTCAAGGACGGCCCAAAGCCTTGGGACCCTGCACCCACGTGGGAGACCCAGAAGAGGCTCCTGGCTCCTGGCTTCAGACTGGCTCAGCTCTGGCTATTTCGGCCACTTGGGGAGTGAACCAGCAAATGAAAATTCTTTCTGTAAACAGGATTTACCTTTCCAATAAAAATGAATAAATTTTTCAAAAGAAACCTCGAAATCAAATTTGTAACTGTCCACTGCCTTTATTCATCTGTGTGTGTTTCATATTCTTGGTTTCTTTTTATTTGGAAAATCAGTTTATCTTTCAGGTTATTGGATAGCTTATTTTTTCCAATACCATCATTAAAAAGAAATCCCAAAATAAAGCAAAATTAAAAGAACCTTATATGAACACCCATATGGCCAGGAGATTGTGCAGTTAATATTTTGCTATATGAACTTGGCTTAATCACATAGCTATCCTTTTAGCAGTTCTTATATCTGACATTTTTCATGAATTTCAAAAATTGCACAGTGATAGATTGTTTAGATTATGTATCGTTAGTTAGAATGTATTATTTAATTACATTTTTTTGAAATAAAATTTATGTCTCATAAAAAGCATAGCCCTTAAATAAAATTTTCTGTTTGAGATTTTACTAATGCATGCCCTGTGGAAAACAGTCCTGTATCCTTCCTGACCCTTTTTATACTCTGTACTCTCCATCCCCACTGCAACCAAATTGGTTTTTCCCTAAAAATATTTATTTTAGACTTATTGATAGTAATGACATCACATACAGTGTATGTACTCTTTCTATAGAACTTTCTTCACTCAAAGTGATTTTGAGGTATCGTGTGTATTAGTAATTCATCTTTGCTATTTTCAGAGTGCATTTCATTGTGTAAATATACCCTAGTTTTTATTTTCTTTTCTTGGACACCTGGGGAGGTTACTCTTTTAATTATTGAATACTTGTAACAAATATTGATGTCAAATATTCTTGCTTTCTGTCTTGACAGATTATAAGAGAAAATAGCATCTCTCTCAGTGAAATTGAGTTGCCCTGCTCAGAGGACTTGAATTTGGAAACTTTGTCGTAAGTAATGTAATATTTAATACAACTTTTACCAGATAGATACCTTAATGTGAGCTATGTGGAACTCATGTTGTATATTTGAATAATTCTGAGTCCTCCATTAGATGTTTACAAGATTATCTTTTTTTTTAAGCTTTTTGAGGTGTGAAGTTGCTGCCCACAAAAGGCAGTATAAGAGATTTGGCTTATATATGCTCATTTTTTTATCCATTCCATGAAAAGGCTAGGCAGCCTTTGAGCAGTGTGCAGAGACGGGCTTCATCCGGAAGGACGGGGAGGGAAGGGTGCTTCCACCCGAAGCCAGGCACCATGGAGCTCAGCTGCCTGGGTAGAGGCAGTCCGGAGCCTTCCCAGGAGAACATGAGCAAGGGGAGAGAACAGGAATGTTTGCTGTCTTTATCCCCAAGACAATCAAGAGTGAGTTTTAATGGAAAGCAGTGCCAGATGCACTCTCTGTCTCTGTCCCCAGGCAGGCACACGTCTACATCATTGCAGGGGCCTGCCTGGCTCTGGGCTTCCGGTTTGCCGGCTCAGAAAACCTGTCAGCATTTAACTGCTTGGTAAGAACAGTCTCAGTTTGTTCTGTTCTGATTTTTTTTTCTAACAAGGGATTATGATGCTTCATTTAACTTTAAATTTTTATTTTGTTTTTCCAGCATAAATTTGCAAAAGATTTCATGACCTACTTGTCCGCACCCAATGCTTCTGTAGTAAGTCTTTCTACAGTTCTAGTTGTGAATAAAATTAAACTTATGTGTTATTAAGTATCTCAATGTGTACAGTGGGAGATTTGAATTGGTCCGTGTTTGTTTTTTTGTTCTGGGTTAGGTGAGATTGTGATTACTCTTTTCTTGTTACATAGTTTTAATTTATTTGAAAGACTGAGTTAAACAGAAAGAGGGAGAGACGGAGAAGTCTTCCACCTGGTGGTTCACTGCCCAAATGGCTGCAACAGCTGGACCATCTTCTGCAGCTTTCCTAAGCACACTAGCAGAGAGAGCTAGATTACAAGTGAGACTGCTGGGGACTCGACCTGGTGCTGCAGACAGCAGCTCTACTCACTGCGCCGCAGTGCCGGCCCCAAAGCTGACCGCTGGTGATTATGCTCAGGCGCCTAGTTCTCGTGACAACAGGAGATTAAATAAGAAGAATATAATAGGTGTAGATTCTTATATGTTACTCTGTCTCGGTACTGAATATTAGGAATTCCTCTTTAAAAGCAGTTAGTACTTTGATCATCATGTGTCCATGATAATACGGTGGCATTATCAAAAATTGTGTAAGAATTATTTTTTGAACAAAACTATTGCTTATAATACATCACTAGATGTATTAAAGATTTAAAATTGGAAAGATTTTCAATACCGATGCAGCTTGAAAAATAACTAGTTACAAGGCAAGATTTAAAGAAAGCCAAGCTACCAAGTAAATGTTTTTCTTCTTGATACTTTATTTTTTGAAAAATGTGTAAGTTACAGGACGTTTGCAGCCTTGCATTGCTGGCTGATTTAGCTCTGATGATAAAGCAGTGTAACACAGGTGCGGCAGTGCCATCTAGTTTTGCCTTTTCAGACAGGTCCTTACAACCTGGAAACGTGCCTGAGTGTGGTGCTGCTGTCTCTTGCCATGGTGATGGCTGGCTCTGGGAACCTGAAGGTGTTACAGCTCTGTCGCTTTCTGCACATGAAAACAGGCGGTGAGATGAACTATGGCTTTCACCTCGCCCACCACATGGCCCTGGGCCTTCTGTTTTTGGGAGGAGGAAGGTAAATGAGTGTGGTGTTTTTGTTTTGGTTTGGTTTTCATCTCAGTGAAAAGTTCTCATGATCAGAACTGTACAAGTGACTTATTTTGATTTTGAAGGTACATGGCAATGTTAAACTCAGTTGTGACTAGCTGTTTGCTTGGGTAGGTTTATTGTTACACATTAAGGGCTTCCTTGTAGGTTAGCCAGCAGCTGGGGTCCACTCAGAATTACGAGTCTTCCTCTGAATTATCAGCATCGCTGCATTTCTCAGGAGAATTCTAACCAGTACTTCTAGGCAATGCCTCTGTTCCCAGCTAGGTAAAGGCTTCCTGCTTCTGTTGCATTGCTTTCTCAGAAGGGGCATGAGCAGTGTTGGTCACTAAAATACTGTTTAATTCTTCTTAGTTTTCAGCCTTACTGCTTTCTTTTGCAGCATTTGTCATTCTTCACATCTTCATTCTTTTAAAGACTACCCTAGGTTTTAATTATCTGTATTGTATAAGAGTAGTCACATCATAGGAGTACAGGGCAGTGAACTGTTTACTGTAAAAGCCTCTGTTACCCCGCAGGTCTACATTTGGAACAGCACTGGCAGTTCAGAGCACCTAGCTCTGTCTCTACCGATCACTGTCACCTTCTCCCTAAAGATAACCCCTGTGTGGTCTTCTTCCTTAGATTGATGCTGCCCGTTTTGTATTTGTAAAGATTAGTTTATTTGTTTTTAAGGCAGAGTGATAGAGAGGGAGAGGGTGAGGCAGAGAGATCTTCCATCTGTAGGTTTATTCTTCAAATGCTTACAAAGGCTTGGGCTAAGCTAGGCTAGGCTAAGCTGAAGCCAGGAGCCAGGAGCTCCTTCCAATCTGCCACATGCGTGGCAAGGACCAAGTACTTGGACCATCATCTGTTGTCTTTTCAGCTGCATTAGCAAGAAATTGGGTTGGAATGAAAGCAACTGGGGCTTAACGCTGTGCTCTGACCTAGAATGGAATTGTTCCACAAAGCCTGTTCCAACCTGGTCTTGAAATTTAAATGAAATCATACTGTTTATAGTCTTTTGTGCCTAACTCTTGCTCAACATCATGTCTGTGAAATTCATTCATGCTGCCTGTGTCAGAATCTTACTCAAGTTTCAGTATTTTGTGGTGTAACTCTACTGTAGAATATTGATTTACTCTCTGGTGATGGTTATAGTCTTTTTTAATGTTAGCCATCTGGTGAGTATATAGCCATGACCCATTGTGGTTTAATTTTCAGTTCCCTGAATAATATTGGACACCACTTTATATTTTTAGTAGCATATGGGAAATCTCCTTTTGTGATGGCCAAGTCTTTTCCTACCCATTTTTCATATTTGTCTATTTAAAATTCAGTTGTAGTAAAATACAGATACCAAAATATATAATCGTACTGTAAGTATACAGCTCAGTAGTGTTCATTTTTTTTTGGAGTCATACAGCCAGTCTGTTTGATTTTTTTGTCTTGTGAAATAGATACTCTATTCCCCTTACTCAGTTCTCTGTTTTACCATCCCTCCACCCTGCGCATTCACTGTGTACCCTTTGGTTCTATGAATTTGGCTGTTTTCATTATTTGTTTAAATATTGTTTTCATCCATTTGAAAGGCTGAGCAAGAGAGAGAAATTGAGAGCAGCAGATTTCATTTGCTGGTTCACTTCCCAAGCATTCTCCACAGCCAGGTCCCAGCCAGGAGCCTGTAGCTCCATCAAAGGTCTGCCGTGTAGATGACAAGGACCAAAGCCCTTGGAACTGCACCTGCTGCGTTCTGGACGTGTTACCAGGATGCTGGATGAGAAGCACAGTAGTCAGGACTTGAATCAGCACTCAGTCTTGAGTGATGGCTTGACCTGCTGGGCAACAATGCCCACCCCTTAGGACTTCCTGAAGTTAGGGCCTAGCCTGTGGTCAGTTTTGTATGTCATAGCTGTCTTCTACTCTTTGGCTTACCTTTTTCTTCTCTCAGGGTAGTGTTTTGATTTTCTTTTTTAAGACTTACTTATTTGAAAGGCAGATGATAGGGAGGGACAGAGAAAGAATTTTCTACCCCCTGGTTCACTTCTAAATGGTCATGGTGTTTGGGGATGGGCTAGACTGAAACCAGGAGCGAGGAACCCCATGCTAGCCTCCCACAGGAGTGGCAGGGATCCAGGTACTGAGGCTGCCTGCCACTGCCTTCCCAGGTGCTGGAGCAGGGAAATGTGTCAGCAGCAAGACAGCTGGGACTCCAACTGTTAGACTGGATTTCACCAGTGGCAGTCTTAGTCACCACTGCAGTGTCACAGTGGCCACCTGATGCAGTTATTGATAGCTGTCCTTTATCAGTTGTCCCAAGATATTTCTTTTATCTCTAGTAGCTTCTCTGTTTACATTTGGATCTAAAATCTACTTGAGGTTCCAGTGCAGTAGCCTGGTGACTAAATCCTTGCTTTGCATATGCCAGGATCCCATATGGGCACTGGTTCAAATCGTGGTGGCCCCACTTCCCATCCAGCTCCCTGTTTGTGACCTGGGGAAGCAGTGGCAAAACCTTGGAAGCCTGTACCTGCATGGGAGACCCAGCAGGGGCTCCTGACTCCTGATTCGGATTGGCTCCACTCTGACTGTTGTGGCTACTTGGGGAGTGAACCAGTGAAAGGAATATGTTTTACTCTGTAAATCTGCCTTTCTAAGAAAAATAGCTAAAAGTAATATAAAATAATGTAAAAGTCACTAAGCTGCGAATTCTACTGCAGCAGTATCTTTATATAAAAAAACTATTAAACGGGAACCTGGTACGGTAGCCTAGTGGCTGAATTCTTGCCTTCCATGCACTGGGATCCCATATGGGTCCTGGTTCGTACCCTGGCTGATCCACTTCCCATCCAGCTTCCTGTTTGTGTCCAGGAAAGTAATTGAGGATGGCCCAAGTCCTTGAGATCCTGCACCCGCATGGGAAACCGCATGGAGAAAGTTTCTGGCTCCTGGCTTTGGAGTGACTCAGCTCTGGCTGTTGCAGCCACTTTGAGAGTGAACCAGTGGGCAGAAGATCTTCCTCTCATCTCTCCTTCTCTCTATAAAAATCTGACTTCCCAATGAAAAAAATAAATACATTTTTAAAAATAAGAAAAGAAATTACCTGAAACTGTTTTTTTTTCTGTATGTTTTTATTTTTCTGTATGATTTTTTTTCCCACTGCTACTGAAATTTTCCTTTCTCCAATATGAAGCATATGTGTGTGCTTACTTCTGGGCTGCTAGATTCTCTCGGTATGTTTTCTTATAGTTGCATTAGTACCACCTTGTACATATTTTATTTGAGAGGCACAAATGCCAGAGAAAGAGAAATAGATCTTCCACTTCCTGCTTACTTCCCAAGTGACTGCAGTGGCCACCAATGTGCCTGACAGAAACTAGGACCCCAGAACTCTGGATTCCCATGTAGGTGGCAGGGGTCCCTGCATTTGAACCACCTTTTGCTGTTTTGCCAAATGCATTAATTAGCAGGGAGCTGGAGAGGAGTTGGAGCAGCCGGGGCTTGAACTGGTGTTTCAGTATGTGATGTGCTGGCATCTCGGGTTCCATCTTAGCTTGCACCACATCGCCGGCCCCCAATTATTGTTTCTAAAGTCTTGATATCCAGTAAAGTACATTCTTCATCCTGGGTTTTTTTCTTCAAATGTATGTTTTTTTTTTCTTGCTTTTTTGCTGTTTTCATATTAATACCAGAATTTGTCATTTCCCACATTATGTAGGCTGATAAAACACTGATTACAATTGCATAGATTCTATACATTTGTTAGAAGGGAATTTTCCAGGTTGTGCATATATGGTATGTGGCTTCATTTATTTAGCTCTCATGTATCGTCTGACTTTGGCCAGCTGCTAAAATTTCTTGGCCTGAGATCAAGCTTACTGTTGGAACTTTCAAGAACTATGTAAAGTAAAGATCTTTGGAGAAGTGTGTTTATGTGCCTAATGGAATTGTTGAGAATTAGAATAGTTAAAGAAGTATTGCTATAAATATTCTGGATCATTTATGATTTCTTCTTTTATTATTTTTTAATTGCTTCTTTCCTTTCAAAATAAGCCCCTGCATTTATGTTGGGTGCTGCTTCATTTGGCCCTTGCATTGTGACTCCGTCTGCTCTTTCGTGCTAAACAGATGTTTTCTAGCTCAGCTTTTCAAGGGATTTTGGTATTTTAAGCGGTTATAATATGTCTTTTATATCTGCATTTAAGTAAACTTTGCGTAGCTACATCGACACATTGAGTTCCCGAATTTATGTCATTGTTTCTTAATATTTATCTTTGACTTTTCTTTTATCAAAATTTGTAGAAAAAAAAATGGCCTGTTACATGCACATGCCAAAAAATGGTATCTTTTTTAATTTAAATTTTGGTCTGTCTTCTTCCCAGTTACTTAACTGTTTGATATGTATGATTAATGCCAAGTTTTTTGACACTGTAATTATGAACACAGAGACATGGATGGAGATTTGGTTGTATGTGTGTGTTTGTATGTAAAATGGTATATACTTAGAGACTGACACTGTGGTATAGCAGGAAAAGCCTGTGTTGCTGTATTATACACACACACACACACACACACACACAAACACTGATTGGAGTCTGGCTGTTCCACTTCTAGTCCAGCTCCCTGCTGACGTGCCTGAAAAGGCAGCGAAGGATGATCCAGATCATTGAGCCCCATCACCCATGTGAGAGACCAGAAACGAGCTCTGTTGTTTTTCCAAGTCGTAGCAGGGTGCTGAATCAAAAGTGCAATAGTTGGGAAATGAACCGGTGCCCATGTGGGATGCCAGCACCATAGGCAGAAGTCTAGCCTACTTCACCATGGTACTGCAGCGTTATTTTATATGATGTCTTATACTGTTATGTTTTTCAAAATATTTGTTAGAAACACTCTAGAATTTTAATGTAATTTACCTGCTTGCTATATTAAATTGGAGCAACAGTAAAATGTTTAAACTTAGGAAAATTCCAGAAGATCCTTTGCTGAGAAAATTTATCCTTTTTTTTAAAAAAAAGTCATATTACATTAAGAACAAGCAGTTTATATAAAGTCAGATTGCTATTTATATACTCATTGCACTTTTTAAAGATTTATTTATTTATTGGAAAGTCAGATATACAGAGAGGAGGAGAGACAGAAAGGAAGATCTTCTGTCCGATGATTCACTCCCTAAGTAAGTGCAATGGCCAATGCTATGCCGATCCGAAGCCAGGAGCCAGGAACTTCTTCCGGGTATCCCACACGGGTGCGGGGTCCCAAAGCTTTGGGCTATCCTCGAATGCTTTCCCAGGCCACAAGCAGGGAGCTGGATAGAAAGTGGAGCTGCCAGGATTAGAACCTGCAACCATATGGGATCCTGGTGCGTTCAAGGTGAGGACTTTAGCCACTAGGCCACACCGCCAGGCCCTACTCATTGCACTTTTAATGTTAACTTTTTCCCCTTTTTGCTCATCATTGTAAAGGAGTACTCATTTTACAGAAGTAGAAAAATGTTTAATGTGTCTGGTGAAAGAATTCAAAAGTCAAGTTCACAGTTCTGTAAATAGGCATAAATGAAACAAATACAGGTCATAAACTTTATGCATGACTTTTTTTTTTAAAGATTTATTTTTATTATTATTTTTTTTTATTGGAAAGGCGGATATACAGAGAGGAGAGACAGAGAGGAAGATCTTCCGTCCCATGATTCACTCCCCAAGTGAGCGCAACGGGCCGATACTATGCCGATCCCAGGCCAGGAGCCTCTTCCGGGTTTCCCTCGCGGGTGCAGGTTCCCAAAGCCTTGGGCCGTCCTCGACTGCTTTCCCAGGCCACAGGCAGGGAGCTGGAAGGAAAGTGGGGCTGCCGGGATTAGAACCGGCGCCCATATGGGATCCCGGGCGTGCAAGGCGAGGACCTTTAACCACTTGCGCCACCGCGCCAGGCCCTATGCATGACTTTTTAAAAATGTGTATGTATATATTTTTTGAAAGGCAGAGTTACAGAGAGAGATCTTCCATGCACTGCTCACTCCCCAGATGACTGCAGCAGCCAGGGCTGGGCCAGGCTGAAGCCAGGAGCTTCGTATGGGTCTCCCTTGTGGGTGTCAGTCACACGAGCACTTGGGTCATCGTCTGCTGTTTGAAGGGAGTTGGATCAGAAGTGGAACAGCCAGGGCATTAAGCTGACATCCGTGTGGGCTGCCAGTGTTGCAGATGGTGGCTTTACTTGTTATGCCACAATGCCTGCTGTGTGTGACTCTTAATATTTACGATTGAATTCATGGTCCCACCACTAGGGTTTAGCCTTAATTTTGTTTATTATATTCAAGGACTGAATTTACCAATTATGAGATGTTGCTTCTGTTTTCAGTATATTGTGGATGATGAATAGTAACTGAAAACATTCACACCATTGACACAATTTATTGAGTGAGTGGCTCAGCGTCCGGTTGTGCAGAGGGCTGTTGGTGACATGTGCCCTGTCCGCCCACAGGTATTCTCTGAGCACCTCCAACTCCTCCATTGCCGCTCTTCTCTGTGCTCTTTACCCGCACTTCCCGGCTCACAGCACCGACAACCGGTGAGTCCAGAGTCTGCCTTCACTTGGTACCTTCAATCTAAGTTCCCCCAGAGGATAACTTGGTTGTGTTTTGGTCTCTTGAGTCTATTTCCAAATTAGCATTGTTCTGTCCCTGAACTTGTGCTTCTGGTTAAATCCCTTAAAAAGTGTCTTTCACAAAATATTAGGGCAGAAGAGAACTTTGGCCATCTAGTGACTGATTGTTGTTCCCTCATTCTCAAGTCTGTGGAATTGCTGTGAACCCCAAAGTGGCCAAGACCAAGTCATCATCTGGGCAAAAGTCACCGAGCAGAGGATAGTAACCAGAGGGGGTTTCAGGACAGTGTTTGCAACTATTTCCAAGTAAAACATGCCTCTGATTGAGGGACAGTGTTTCTGAGTCCTTTCTTACTTCCCTCTTTTATATTAATGTAGAGTTGATTTGTGTAAATGACACTGAAGGAACCAGGAAAAAAATAGCAAAATACAGCATAAAATTAACACGATTGAGAAGTAGTGAGAGCAGTGAAACCCCAGTACATGTGTAAGTGGTCCAGAAGCTTCATATTTTTTATAAGACTTATTTATTTTTTATTACAAACTCAGATATACAGAGAGGAGGAGAGACAGAGAGGAAGATCTTCTGTCTGATGGCTCACTCCCCAAGTGAGCGCAACGGCTGGTGCTGCACCAATCCGAAGCTGGAAGCCAGGAATCTCCTCAGGGTCTCCCACACAGGTGCAAAGCTTTGTGCCGTTCTCAGCTGCTTTCCCAGGCCACAAGCAGGGAGCTGGATGGAAAGTGGAGCTACTGGAATTAGAACTAGCGCCCATATGGGATCCCAGTGCGCTCAAGGCGAGGACCATAGCCGTTAGGCCACACTGCCAGGCCCAAAGCTTCATATTTTTAAGCACAGAACAAGCGCACTTCAGCTTCCCTAGAAGTTTCTGAGATAGCTGATTCCTCTTGCTTATGAGGAAAGAGAGAAAAACAGCTCCTTGAATCACAGCTGGGGTGACCCCTGTGTTCAGGAGGGTCAGAGCGCTCGCAGAGTACTACCTAAGCCATCTTTGCTGAGCACAGTGTGGTAATTACAGCCAGTGTCAGAAGAAAGAAAGCTGTTTTACAAGTAACCTGATCTGAAATCCAGACTTTGATGATGGGATGGTGGGGTGAGAGTCTTGTTAAGTCAGTGCGTCTCTGCCTCAGGATCTACTCTTGTCATGTAAGAAAGATTTTTGAGTTGTTAAAGCAAATTTTTGGCTCATGTACAGTAATGAGCCACATTTATATGTTCCTGATCGTAATGTAACTTAGTTATTTAGACAAAGCAATTTGATGATAAACATCAAAAATCTTTATATAATTGATAAATAATCAGGGTTTCTCAGACCTTAATCAATTTTTTAGAAATAAATTTGTGGGAGTAGTATATTTCAATGAGATGAGGGAGCCTTTTGTTCATAATTTTTTGAAAATAAAATTTTCATCCTTCTGGAATAATAAATGATAAATAATTTGTGAATTATTACAGTCTAAAATGCAAATCCTAAAGTGCAAAACATTTTTTGAAAAAGTAAAGCATGATTACACAAAATATTGTCATAATCTCAGCTGTAAATTTTTAATGTGCTGTGTATTTCAAGGAGCTGTGTATGTGTGTGTGTGTGTGTGTGTGTGTGTGTGTTATTTCGAGTAAGGTTCACATAGAAGAACTTTGCTATCCATGGGAAGTTGGTATCCTTCTGCTTTCTTACCAACATCCCTGGCTGGCAGGGGTCAGGGGAAGAACTAGAAGAAACCTGAGGTGATAGAGGTGCTTGTATTGAACATAAAGAGAACTTCATGGTGGCCTGAGCAATCAGTTCCTTAGTCGGTATTTTTGTATTCAGCTAAGTTTTACTTTCCTGTAGACCCACTCAACTGTGAAAACTCAGATAAAGAACTCTTGGGTCAAGATAATTTTACAGGAAAAAAAATTCAAAGATTTGTTTATTTATTTCGAATAAATAAATATCAGCAAGAGGAACAGACAGAGAAAGAGGGCTTCCCTCTGTTGGTTCACTCTCCAAATGACTGCAGTGGCTGCAGTGCATAGGCTAGGCCAAAACCAGGAGGCTGGAGCTACCTCAGTTATCCCATATGGGTGCAGAGACCCAGGCACCTGGTCCACCTTCTGCTGCTTTACTAGGTGCATCAGCAGGGAGCTAGATAGGAAGTGGAGCAGCCAAATCCTGAATCTACTATGCCACAGCACCAGCCCTCTAAAAGAGAATTTTGCATTGATTTTTTTTTTAAATTTTCTAATTGAAAATTTGTTTATTTGAAAAACAGAAAGAGGCAGAGTTCCCACTCACTAGTACTCTTCCTAATACCCGCCCACAACAGCTTGAGCTTGGCCAGGCCAGCACTGAAAGTTGGGGACTCAATCTAGGTCTCCCACATGATGGAACCGTGATTTGCTGCCTTCCAGGCTGTATATTAGTAGGAATCTGGAATTGGAGGCTGAGCCAACACTGAAATCCAAGGACCGTGTTGAGGGATACAGGTATATCCCAACTGGCAGAATACTTTCCGGCCCCACCATCACTCCTGCATTGCTTGTCCTTGAATCTTGTCATCTTTTCAGAGTGTTGTGGACTTGAAGCTCTTTCTCTCACTTTGGGGCAGCTGCTGTCGTCAGTTGTTTGTTACCTGCCCTCTGCTTCGCACAGGTACCATCTCCAGGCTCTGCGGCATCTCTATGTGCTGGCTGCGGAACCCAGGCTTCTGGTGCCTGTGGATGTGGACACGAACACGCCCTGCTATGCCCTCATAGAGGTGACCTACAAGGTAGCTCTTCCTCCCTGTCATTGATTTATGATTCTGTTACCATTCATCCATCTTTGCAGGTCAGAATCTTTCAGTAAAAGGTTGGTTTCTCATAAAAATTGGAGCTTCCAGGCTCGTTGGACATCCCATCCAAGCCATTGAGGCCCATTTAGTGTCTGTGGCTATGATTGTTTTAGGGGTAATCAATTACTCTCTTGTCCTTACAGCTTATAGTTTGAACATGTTCCTGTGTGTTCTAAAAAGACCGAGTTCTGTTAGAGTTGTTAGCTAAATACTTGAAATTCCAAAATTGTGTATTTGTTGAGAGACCTTCCGTTTAGATGTATATATAGATTTCAGATCCAATATCCTTCATTCATTTGAGAAATTATTAAGTATATTTTGTGTATCAACACTGTTAGCTGCAGGTATACAAAATGATATTGTTGTGTTCCTTCTCTTCACTGGCCATGGATATGGTGGTAATTGAGAGTATGAATGGAATTCAGAGACATGCCCTTGTCCAACTTTAGAGGGTTGAGATGGCTGTCACAGTGGACAGTGCTTGCGTTGTAAATTACTAGCTGAGAGGAGCTTGCTTCCAGTGAAGAAGATGTGTGCAAAGACCCAGTGTTGCTGGCATGAGATGAGCCAAACTCAAAGCAGTGAGAGGTGACACAAGCTGAGTAAAAGGATTGAGGCTGTAGTCCTTTTCTAAGACATAAGTATCAGAAGTTTATGTCCCTTAAGTCTCTGGACACACTGTGGGTGAGGATTAGGTTTGGAGTAGTGCTTGTTCCTTTCTGTGGTTTTCAATGATTGGCTTGTAAACTGTGACTGTACTGTTACATTTGCAAAGGGCACTCAGTGGTATGAACAAACCAAAGAAGAATTGATGGCTCCTACGCTTCTTCCAGAACTCCACCTTTTGAAACAAGTAAGTTGGGCTTGACTTAGGGATGCTTGTTCAAGGGGTAGATTAAAACAAAACTGTATCATTACATAGCTATGAAACTTTGGTAGAAAACAAGACAACAGCAGCAAAAGGAATAGTTGCTTAGAACAGAAAAGAGCTTATCTTAGAAAGTTCCACTAGTAGATTAGATGGCTCAGATGTTGAAGCTTGTGTAATTTTTGTCTGGAAATGGAGTTTGGTCATCTCCAGCTGCCTCCAGCTAAGTTGCTCTGAGAGTGGGTTTCAATTTGTCAGACTAGGACTCTGAAATTGGGGGTTGATTACGTTTATGTTTGTCTTGGCAGATTAAAGTTAAAGGCCCAAGATACTGGGAGCTGCTTATAGATTTGAGCAAAGGAACGCAACACTTGAAGTAAGTATGTTAGATTTCTCAGATGTACCTTTTAGGAAGAGTCTAGGAAGTATATAGAAGTATGAGGGAGGGTATCGGTTATTACCTTGAGTGTTACTTGTTACTCTTTCATCATACAACATAATACACAGTGTGCCTTGAGTAAAGTGTTCTGTGTATTTGAAAAAGGATTTACATTAGAAAGTGAAAATTAGAAGTCAGATATCAAACATAAATATTTATTCAATGAGAAATTTGAACTAATTTGGAGGCAGTAATGGAATTATCTTTTGATAAATAATTTAATAAAAGTTTAAGGGGACTCTATTATATTTACTGATGTTTATTATACATCTTCTTTTGTGTCTTTATCATTTTTTGGTTAGGGTTAGGGTAATAGATTTCTTTGGGTGGGAATAGCCATATTCAAGTAATTACTTTGGCATGTTAATAATTTTATCAATAATAAATAATTTTAGGTAGTATCTAAATTAAGTCTTTACAAGTTTCCAGAAAGCTTAATAAGAATGTAAGCTGTTAACTCTCGATTTATGTATTCCCAGGCAGTTTGTGTAATAGCTGTTCTTTTGTGTTGTCTTACTTTTAGTTCTAAGCATTCTTTCTTTCTGCTACCAGTCAGTGAATCGGTATTTTAGTACTTCATGCATCTCATGTATGGTGCAAGAGAGTGTAAAAAATACCAAGATATGTCAGATAAATACCATCTTAGAAGCTCATCTTTGAGAAAATAATCAAAATGCCTTCTTACTTAGTAAGTGCCATAATTCTAGATGTCACAGAAAGGCAAAACTTTAATTTGGGTTGTCATGTAGGGATTGATTTAAGTTTAGGCCAAATACATAGTCATTTTTTTAAGGATTTTTTTAATTTATTTGAAAGGTAGTATTGAAGAGCAAGGGAGAGACAGAGATCTTCCTCCTGTTGCTATATTCCCCAAATCGCTGCAACAGCTAGAGTTACCCTGGACTGAAAGCAGACGCCAAAAGTCAGGACCTTATCCGGGTTTCCCGTGTGGGTGGTAGGTGCGTCAATATTTGGACCATCTGCTGCTGCTTTCACAGGAGCATTAGCAGGGAGCAGGTTTGGAAGCAGAGCAGCTGGCTTGGACCGGTACCCATATGGGCTTCTCGTGTTGCATGTATCATCTTAACTGCTCTATCACAGGACCGACCTATAGGTAATCATGTTCTTCAGTGGAAAATGAGAAAGACTTCATCTTGTGAACTTGGTATTGGAAACACCTTTCTAGTCAAGAACTGCCGATGTTACCTCCTATTAAATTCATTCTTTTTCTTTTAGGTCCATCCTTTCTAAGGATGGGGTTTTATATGTTAAGCTCAGAGCAGGTCAGCTCTCCTACAAAGAAGATCCAATGGGGTGGCAAAGTCTGTTGGCCCAGACTGTTGCCAACAGGAACTCTGAAGCTCGGGCTTTCAAGGTAGGGTGCGTTGAGAGGAAGTACTTCCAGATCCCACTTGCTTCCTCTCTCATCCCTCTTGATTGGAAACACTCATTGGCCGCAGACTGTTTGCTGGCTTGGGGAGAAAATACTTTAAGATTTTTATTTAGTGAAAAGGAGAGTCATAATGTGAGTATATCTTAACACTATAAAACTTTAATGATTTTATTATTAATCCTTTCATAATAGAGATGTACTTAAGTCATAAAAAAATTGATTTTTTTTTGCAAGCTAACACTCCAAGTTTTGAACTACCTTTTGTTTCTTAAGAATTGGAAAGGATAAATGGAAGATCTAGTCTTTCGTCAGTGTGCGTGACACTTATTTGCATGATACTTGAGGGCCAGTGAAGCGGTCTTTGAAATGAAGAAATAGACGGATCTATATTCCAAGAGAATATGAAGAATTTCGTATCTACTGGGGCAGAATCAGTACCAAATTTGTTGTACATTTTAGAACTCAAATAGAACTCCCGCACCAGAAATATATTCAATGATCTAGCATTGAAATGCCTGAATTTAACTCCTTTTTTGGAGTCCCAGGAGCAAATATCTGCCTGTTGAAGTCCCCGGGAGCCCAGAGGATGGTTATGTACAGCAAGGTGACAGCTGAGCTGCCAAGTGGCAACTAGAGGATTGGGTCAGCATTGTTTGTTTCTCCAGGGAAGGACACAGCTTGTTTTAATTCAGTTCAAACATTGCATTTTGTTTACTTGTTGTTATGTCTCTTTTTGGTTTTGTTACGAGTGAGCCTTTGTTCTCAGGGGTGATGGCAGGGAATTTTGCTTAGCAGTATTCAGTAGGTCAACTCAGTACTCTAGAGGGTTTGTGGACAAAACTTGACTTACATTAGTATAATTGTTTCTTCTAAAAGTACAGTCTATCTCAAAGACTCCAATCCAGTTGTGGAGAAAGCAGGTCTGAGTTTAGAGTTGAGTTCCAATGGGGAAAGTATGTACTTTCAGCTTCCTTCCTGTTAGTCAAGAAAGATTATGAATTTCAGAGTGGAAAGTAGTTGTAATTCATTTTCCGTCTTCAACTTATGACAGTTTGTTGTTTGGTTTGTTTATTTGTTTTTACCAGCTTTTTATTGTCTTGGTAAAATATATGTAACACAGTTAACCCTGGTAACCCTTTGTAAGAGTGCAAGTTTAGTGCTAGCCAGCACATGCCCATTATTGTATAGCCATCACTCATCTCTGTCTGCCTCCAGGACTCTGGAGAACTTGAAACACTCGCTTCTCATTCCCCCTCCTGCCCCTGGCCATCCCATTCTACTTCCTACCTCTGTGACTTCAGCTAGGCTAGTACCTCATCTGTGTAGAGCTGTGTGGTACTTGTTGACTGTGATGGACTGATTGTGAGTGGTAATCTTTTTCCTTACTGCCTTAGTAACAATTATGTTTCCTGCTAGGCTTTCCAGGGAGGAGGGGGGAGGCTTTTGGGGGCTTGAGTTTTAGAAGAGAGAGGACCAGTTTATTAGTGATCTTTTGGTAACATATCAATGAGACTCAGGCAAGTTTGCAGCATCTTAGGTATGTGGGGACATTAACTGAAAGGAGGGTGGCAGTTTATAGCTGCACACATCACAGTGGGAGCCTAAGGAAAATAATCTTCTACTGTCTCACATGGATTATTGTGTTGTTTTTTTTTCTAGCCAGAAACAATTTCATCATTTACGTCTGATCCAGCTCTTCTGTCATTTGCTGAATATTTCTGCAAACCAACTGTGAATATGGGTCAGGTATGCATCATATTTGGTTTCTTAGCTCAAGCATAGCACTACAGGGTTTATTGTTTTGTTTCTTCTGTGTGTTTTATTTTGTTTTGCTGCATGTAAATCAACAAAACCATCTGTGATATTGGTACCTGTCCTTGAAATTGACAACATGCCTCAGGAGCATTGGGTGCTTTTTGCTTGGTAAAATGTTGATTTTTCTGTAATAACTGCCTACCGTGATAACAGAGCCGGCTTAGATGTCTGTGCATGGGGTAGGTGTTGTAGCTTAGCAAGTGAAACTGCTGCCTGTGGTGCAGGCCCTTCTCTATGGGACTGGTCTGTGTTCTGGCTGCTTCACTCTCTATCCAACTCCCTGTTATTGGCTGGGAAGAAGATCACTCAAATGCTTGGGTCCCTGCCATTCATGCCGGAAAACAAGCAGCTCTGTTGCAGCCATTTGAGGAGTGATCTAATGGATGGAAGATCTCTCTGCTTCTCTCTTTCAACTCTTTCAAATAAATAAGTGAAACTGTTTTTAAAAACAAACAAATAAATAAATAAATAAATGTTCCTGGACCTGGTGTAGTACTGTAGTGGCTAAAGTCCTCACCTTGCATGCGCTGGGATCCCATATCGATGCCAGTTCATATCCTGGCTGCTCCACTTCCCTTCCAGCTCCCTGATTGTGGCCTGGGAAATCAGTTGAGGAACGGCCCAAGGCTTTGGGAGACCAGGAGGAAGCTCCTGGTGCCTCACTTTAGATCGGCTCAGTTCTGGCTGTTGTGGCCACTTGAGGAGTAGAACCAACAGATGGAAACTCTCTTTCTGTGTCTCTGCTTCTCTCTGTAAATCTCACCTTCCAATAAATTAACACACAAAAAAAATGTTCCTTACATGTTAGTTTGGTAGCTTACAGTTTCTGGCATCCGTTCTCGCACTGATTCATATTCTCAGTAGTTTACACCTTTCTCTTCCTATGATTTCATTTTGTTTAGTTTTCTCTGTATGTTACAACCCCTCTTTCTGTTAGTCATATTATCTGTTTTCCTCAGAATCCCAAGAGTGCTTTACTGCTCTTTCATTAAATCCACCATGCAGAGAGAGAGAGATGGAATGTGGGAATTAGATGATCTGGAATTTATACCCTTTGTCTCTAGGTGTGTGTGGCCTTAGGAAATGTGACCTCTTTATTTCCAAAAGTAGGATTACACTGGAACCTATATTACAATGCTGTTTTGATGGTTCAGTGAGGTCACCTTCCCCTCTCTTATTTATTTAAGTCTGAGTGTATGTTAGATCCTCTGCTCTGTACTTTATATATAATTTTCTCATTTAATTCTTACCCTGAGGTTAGGTCCTCTGTCACTGTGGTTTAGAGGCGAACCTGCTTCTCAGAAATGTGTCCTAGCTACTAAGGCTGGGGTGTGCCCCCGAGAGCACAGTTCCCGGATGGGGTCCGCATGCCCCTCCCCAAGCAGCAGTTGAACCTATTGTCCTCCCAGGCTTGTTCTGCTCAATGTTCTCTCGCGTCTTCCTGGAGGCTGTGCCCTGTTTCTGAATGCCTCCCCAGCAGCCCAAGCGGGGACACGTGGTGTGAGCTCATTTTACCCTAGTCCCTCTGCTTTCCACAGTGCTTCAGCTGGCCTTTGGGACTGAATTCCATTTTGTTTTTTAATTGTTTACTGTTGCATGTACCAAGAGTTTTTGAAGAAAATCATTGTTTTTTGTCATTTACTATAGAGCTTAAGAATAAGCCTTAGTAGTTGTAACTGTTTCTTTGAATTGGCTTTGAGCTCTGTGTTCATGTGTTGCAATATCCTGACTTTCCACAGAAACAGGAGATTCTGGATCTCTTTTCTTCAGTGCTCTATGAATGTGTGGCTCAGGAGACTCCAGAGATGTTGCCTGCATACATAGCGATGGATCAGGTATGATCCCCAAACCTGCTCCAGTGTTTAATGACTTTATCTGTGTTTCAAGTATCCTACCAAATAGTAGGACAAGATGCCCTGGATGTCTTCCCTTTTATTTTCTTGTTTGCTTTTAGAAATATTAAAAAGGAAGGCCTAACAAAGTTAAAAACACTCCTAAGAGCTTGGAGTTTACAAGACAGAAATGTCCCTTCTTTGGGGAGCGGTCCTCTTTTCCCTTTAGTCCTTTGACCCCTAATGTGGAGAGAAGGACATTCCCTCTCTCCCTCTCTTGGTGTCCTCCTGTGGTTTCTTCCCTCCTTCCTAGTGAAGCTGCTTACTGGAACACTGAATGAGCAACAGGGGATTGAGTTCAGTTCCATGAGGATGATGCTAAGTGATACTATACTTACATGATTCAACTTGCCAAACACTACAAAATCTAAGTGGTGATTTGGGGAGTTAGGGCTTACTTTTAGATTGATTTCTTTCTTTCTTTCTTTCTTTCTTTCTTTCTTTCTTTCTTTCTTTCTTTCTTTCTTTCTTTCTCTCTCTCTCTCTCTCTCTCTCTCTCTCTCTCTCTCCCTCCCTCCCTCCCTCCCTCCCTTCCTTCCTTCCTTCCTTTTTTTTTTGTTAGTGTTATTTTAAAAGAGCCTAAAAAAGGCAGTAGAAAATAATGCTTACCAGCTCTCCTCATAGGTTAAACCAATTTATCACTTTAGGTTATTGGTAATTCATACTGCTTTAACATTTATTTGAGAGAGAAAGAGGAAGAGCCGATTCTCATTCGTTGATTCATTGCATAAATGGCTGCATGGGCCATGGCAGCCAAGTCCAGGCGGCGGAAACTCGATCTAGGACTCCCAAGTGAGTGGCCGGAACCCCAGTATGTGAGCTGTCACCTAGGGTCACCCAGTGTCCATGTTAGCAGGGAGCTGGGATTAGGAGCCAAGCCAGGACTCAAACCCCGATATGGAATATGGGCATCTCGACTGACATCTTAACAAATATGCCCAGCCCCATACTTTTTAATAGGATATTTCAAAGCCAAATTTGCTTTCAGTCAAGCTAATAATTTCCTGACCTGGCTAGATTTGGGGAATATTAGTACAGATTCTCAGGTCTCATTCCATATGTATTGAATCAGGATTTCTAGAGTGAGATCCAGAATTTATAGTTTTGCAAAGGCCTTTAACTGATTGGTATACTGAGTTCACACAGGAGCAGTTGGGACTCAGTGTCTGAAGCCAAAGGGATAATCTAGTGGAGAAATAATCCTGTAAGCCAAGTGTGGAAATGCCTGAGGAATCGCATTGTACCAAATAACAGTCCTGATTAAATACAGATTCCGGCTTAAGTAGATGGGTCCCCATGCTGCTGCCTCGTAGAGCGGAATGTGTCAGTCTGTGGTGTGTGTGCTGTGCTGCTCTTCGAGTTGCCTCCCTTTAACACCAAGTAGGAAGCTGTGTTTTGTAGTTGCTGGCTGGGGATGTCTTCCCTCTGTCTGAAGGTGGCTCTCAACAGCAGCCAGACCAGGAGTGCTTCTGTCATTGTCTGATCCCTGCCATGCCATTGTACCCTGCCTGAGTTCCTCATAGGGGACTAACTAAAGACCTTTGGGGTCCTAATTATTTAGGGTCTTGAGTCAAGAGCAAACCCTTGGGCCTCAGCGCTGTGGCCTAGTGGCTAAAGTCCTTGCCTTGAACGTGCTGGGATCCCATATGGGCAACAGTTCTAATCCCAGCAGCTCCACTTCCCATCCAGCTCCCTGCTTGTGGCCTGGGAAAGCAGTCAAGGACAGCCCAGGGCCTTGGGACTCTGCACCCTCATGGGAGATCCGGAAGAGGCTCCTGGCTCCTGGCTTCAGATTGGCTCAGCACTGGCCATTGCAGTCACTTGAGGAGTGTACCATCGGACGGCAGATCTTTTCCTCTCTGTTTCTCTTCCTCTCTGTATATCTGCCTTTCCAATAAAAATAAATAAGTCTTTAAAAGAGCAAACTCTTTGCTGGCCCCCAGGGACTGCTCAGGCGGGGTCCTGTTGAAGATGAGGGGAGCCCTGTCACTGTTCTCAGGGAAGGGCCCTGTGGGGGCAGGTTGCACCAAACCACAGAAGGGATCCCCCACTGCACTTATGTTAGGGTCACATTTAAAAATAGAGCACCTCACTCACCAAGTGGATTACTGTTCTCTCCTCCTCAAGGCTGTAAGAAGACTTGGAAAAAGAGAAATAGCTGATACCTCCGAGCTATGGCAGATTAAGTTGGTGTTAGAATTCTTCAGCTCACGCAGCCATCAGGAGCGGCTACAGAACCACCCCAAGCGCGGCCTTTTCATGAACTCCGAGTTCCTGCCCGTGGTGAAGTGCACGATTGACAACAGCCTGGACCAGTGGCTGCAAGGTAATGGTGGCCTTGGACCCTTGGGCTTCTAACCTGCACTGGACTCCCAGCAAGACACAGCCAGATAAGCCAGAGTGGCTGTAGGAGTCATGTTTCTAGCTAGGTGAATTGGATTCTGATTATCTACTTATACTTCTTTATAAAGCATGCACACAGAATGTGTATAGCATTGTAAATATCTCTTGACTCGGAACGTTGGTTTTTTTCCCAAGCATCGGATCAGGTTTTCTTTCTGGTACTTCTGTCTCCTGTTTATTAGGCCTGTGGCCTGTCACCTACCTGAGACCAGCTGTCATTTCTGCCCTTTTTTTTCCTCCACTCTCTGTACTCTTAGGACTTGCTGTATGTGTGGGGGGGGGGAGGGTGATTTTCCCAGCCCCAAGAGCCAGGCAGTGAGCCCTGGGGCAGCGTGGAACAGTGACTTTCTGTCACAAGTGCTGGCTTCTGATTGTGTGAAATGACAAAGTTATTTATAGAAGCGTCAAAAGTTTTTTCTCACGGAAGCAAAAAGGTGAGGCCTTTTGACTTCGGAAATCTGATATAAGTCAACTCCATGATTATTTTTATTCTTTTTAGTTCATTGAAATGCTTCCAATAAATTGCTATTGGCAATTTGGTTTGGATAACTACCAAGCCTAGCAGTATCATTAAAACAGTTCTTGCTTGATTCTTTAAAGCCGTTGATAATCCTAAGAACTAAAAGAGTTTGAATACAATTCAGTTAAAACTATCCATCTGTGAGTCTAGAAAACAAGTTTCTGGAGAAAATTTGAAACAAGATTGTAAGACATATACGTTGAAAAGTAGCAATTCCGGGCCCGGCGCGGTGGCGCAAGTGGTTAAAGGTCCTCGCCTTGCCGCCCGGGATCCCATATGGGCGCCGGTTCTAATCCCGGCAGCCCCGCTTCCCTTCCAGCTCCCTGCCTGTGGCCTGGGAAAGCAGTCGAGGACGGCCCAAAGCTTTGGGACCCTGCACCCGTGTGGGAGACCCGGAAGAGGCTCCTGGCCTGGGATCGGCATAGCATCGGCCCGTTGCGCTCACTTGGGGAGTGAATCATCGGACGGAAGATCTTCCTCTCTGTCTCTCCTCTCTGTATATCCGCCTTTCCAATGAAAAAATAATAAAAATAAATCTTTAAAAAAAAAAAAAAAAGAAAAGTAGCAATTCCAAATTCTTTGTTTTTTAAAAATTAATTTCTTTTTATTTAAAAGTCTGATTTTACAGAGAGGTCTTCCATGCACTGGTTCACTCCCCAGACGGCCAGCACAGATGGAGCTGAGCCAGTTTGAAGCCAGCAGTTTCTTTTGGGTCTCCATGTAGGTGCAGACTCCCAGGGCATTGGGCCGTCCCCTGCTGCTTAGTAGCTCGTGGAGGAGCTGAATCAGAAGTGGAGTATCCAGGACACACACTGGCCACCTGTATGGGATGTTGGCACTGCAAGGAAGGGCGTTGGCCTTTTGAGCCGTCACACTGGCCCTGGCCCCTAAACTCTTTTTTACTTTAATGGCTATATCGTATCTGTCCTTTTCTAGAGGGAAAATATGTTACTTCATTGGTTTTATTATTTTAAGTCACTTTAGCATTTGACCCCTTTTTGATAACCTTTGCTACTGTTAAGAAATATGTCTTTAAATGCTAGCAACTTCTCTGGTCTGCAGGTTTCATACATTGAAATGAACTTCCGTAGTGACCAGGCTCTCTCTCACATAGTGTCCTGGGTCATCTTTCTCCCCACAGTGCGCTGGGTGATTTACAGCAGTGCTCTGAGCCGCCATCAAATTTTGCTTTTTCATTCTCCCTTACTAATAGTGTGTCATTTTTAGTGTAGAACTATAACCTCCTGTCTCATAGGTGTGTGAGCAGCTGGGTTTGCGGGGGAAACAACAGCGGGACTGAGGTGGAGAGCCTGAGTCGGCCTTCACAGTGGTGACTCCGAAGAAATCGCAGATGCATTTATAGACTTTTAGGATCAGTCATTGTAACCCCAGCTACAGTTATGGAATCTGAAAATTGCAGATGCTTCCTGTGCTCTGGTTTTTTATATATAGTTCCTCAAATTCTAATCTTGGAAAAACAGGTTTTAGGTTTTAACTGTCTAATAAGTGTTGTGGAAAACATAAAACATGTGGAAATTAAAGAGCGGTACAATCCGAGGAGATCAGGCACGTTCAGGGCGGCGTGGCCGTGGACGAGTGCACAGTCACTCCTGCCATTCTTCTTTCGGCTGAGCCTCATCGTCACCGCATTCAGGAGATTTTTTTGCTTTCCTAATTTGTGCCATTTTAGTTTTCCACCAGTGAAGTTTTAAATTTTTAATTATATCATTGTTTTTATATTTTATAGTCTTAGTGATTAAGTATAGTATATTATTCTCAATTTGCATTTCCTTAATGACCGGTATACTTTTATTTTGCTCATTGCTTATTCATTTACCTTTTGTTAACTGTGCCTTTCAATTTCACTTTTTTTTTTAAAGATTGATTTATTTTTATTGCAAAATCAGATATACAGTGAGGAAGTGAGACAGAGAGGAAGATCTTCCATCCAATGATTCAGTCCCTAAGTGACTGCAACGGCTGGTACTGCGCTGATCCAAAGCCAGGAGCCCAGATCCTCTTCTGGGTCTCCCACTTGGGTGCAGAGTCCCAAGACCCTGGGCCATCCTCAGCTGCTTTCCTAGCTGGATGGCAAGTGGAGCTGCCAGGATTAGAACCGGTGCCCATATGGGATCCTGGCATGTTCAAGGCAAGGACTTTAGCCACTAGGCCACAGCACTGGGCCCTCAATTTCACATTTTTACAATTGTCTATTGATTATTAAGTCATAGGACTTTTTATATATTCTGGCTACAAGTTCTTTCTTAGGTATGTTTTGCAAGCATTTTATTCACCTGGATACCTTGCATATTCATTTTCTTCAAGTTTTAAGTGTGGATGAAGCCCAGTTTCTTAGTTTGTGGAGTTCTAAGAAATCCTGCCTACTCCTGGCCATAACAACTTTTGTTATGTTTTCTATTAAAAGCCTTACAGTTTTGCCTTTTACGGTCATGTTAATGATTCATCTCAGCTTAACTTTTCCTGTAGTGTGAGGTAGGAGTTGAAATTCACTCTTTAAAAATACGGATACATAGTTATCCCCAGGACCATTTGTAGAGAAGACGTTTCTTTCTCATTGACTTGCTTTAGGGCCTTTGCTAAACATCAGTGGACTGAGGAAGAAGAGTCTGTATCTGGAGTCAGTGGGAGTTGGGAGAGGAAAGAGAAAGAGAAACAGAGACCCTCCATCCGCTGGCACACCTCCTAAGCAGCCAGGGCTGTCCCAGGGTCAGGCTAGAGCCGAGCTCCGTCTGAGGCTTCCACGTGGGTGGCAGGGACCCATACTCTGAGCCGTCACCTGCTGCCTTCCAGGCTGCACATTAGCAGGAAGCTGCAAGTGAAAGTGGAGCTGGTGCTGGAAGCCAGGCCCTCTAGTACGGAACACTATGCCAAGTGGTGTCTCACCGCTGTGCTAGATGCCCATCTCCATTACTGTAGGGTTGGAGTCAGCCTTGGAATCAGTGTAGTGTCTTCCTGCTAAAGCCCTGTTGGGAGGGAAATTTCTAGTGTTAGTTTAAAACATATAAGAAGAAAGGTCTTGGTAACCTATGTTTTTACTTCAAGAAACTAGAAAAAGGAAAGTAAATCCAAAGTTAAACAAATAAGAGCAGAAATCATTGAAACTGAAAACGATAGTGATAAGTCAATGAAAAAAACAAAACAAAACTGACAGGTATGAGAAAGCCATTGAAGGAAAGCGAGGAAATGCCATGCTCACATTTCTTGATAAGCTATTCAAGAATCCCTTCTCTCCTTTAATTTCTGTTCCTCTGCTGCTCTGCCCAAATCCCAGGTGTGTCCACCTCCCAGTAGACTAGCATCCTCATTGTTGTGTTCAGTGAACTGCAGTTCTTGGCTCATTTCGTCATTACCATTTTGAGGCTTCCAACTAATTGCTGTGTCATAGGGACAAGAAGACGTTGACCAGTGCGCGGGAGTGGATCTTACCATGGTTCCTCTACAGTAGCAGATCACAGGGGAACTGGCTTCAGAAATGTGGTGCTTCTGGTCCTGCCCCACCCAGAACTACCTAGTCAGAGATTGTGCCTGTCTGTGTGTTAACAAGCTGTTGAGTATGATCCACACTGGGGTTGGGGAGCTTGTGCTAGGGCTGAGGTCCATCTCCTCGGATGGCATACAGTAGAGGGAAGGATGCGAGAAAGCTGTTTGGGGGAAACCATAGTTGTCCACGCTTTCTTGACACTCAGCACAACTTGTAATTACACCTTGGCTTGTGTCATCTCTCTCCTCTGGAGCACCCCAAACTCTGTAATGATAGGTATGTGGCCTAGTTTACCACAATATAAAAACTTTACCCAGTATAGTACCCAGTTACCATATGGCAAATACTGTAAAAATCTTGATGAAAAGGAAGAGTAGAGTATTCCCTGTGCCTTTTGATTCTATTGTCACTTGTTCATTGCATTTGTGTTTCTTCCACAGCCGGGGGTGACACGTGTGTGCACGCCTACCTCAGCGGGCAGCCCTTTGAGGAATCTCAGCTGACCATGCTGGCCTGCTTCCTTGTCTACCACTCGGTACCTGCTCCGCGCCACCTGTCATCGGTGGCACTAGAAGGTACTTGCATAGCCAAAGTCACCCTTTCATACCACCATTACCCACCTGCTTAGGTTTTTACTAAGCAGGAAAAAATTTCTAGTGGGTTATTTTCTCTAGTTCTTCATTAGTGTTCCATTTTCAGCCTTAGGATTTTTTTCCATTAAGAAAGAACCTATTAACTACACGTGTGTCAACTTTCATTGAAGTTCACACAAGGGTGGGTTCTAAATAGAATTCCAAACACTGATCTGTACCAGTGTCCTAGCTGTTTATTTCATCCTTCTATGTTAGCTCAGCCTTTAAGATTGGTTAATTTGAAAGGAAAGTCACGAGGAGAGAGACAAAGTTCTTCCATCTGCTGGTTCAGTCCCTGGATAGTCGCAAGCTGCAGGGCTGGGCCAAGCCAAAACCAGGTGCCAAGGACTCTGTGGTCTCTCACATGGGTGACAAGGGTCCCAGTATTTCAACCATCTTCTGCTGTTTTCCCAGGCACAATAGCAGGGAACTGGATCACAAATGGAACAACCAAGACTCCAGCTAGTGCTAACAGGGGATGCCAGATTTGTGGCACAGCGGGTTACGTTGTTGTCTGTGTTGTCAGCACAAATTCATTTTTTCATTAAATCTAAATTTTCAGTTGCTTCTTTTTTCTAAGATACTGTCTATGTAAGTTTATTAGTGAGATAGAAACAGACAGGAAGTGTTCCCACCTGTTGGTTTCCTCCCCAAATGTCCTCAATGAAGCCAGGGGCTCGGGACTCGAGCTGGTGTCCCGTGGTAGGAAGCTGATCACGGGGGCCACCCCTGCTGCCCTCCAGGGTCTGTAGGAGTCAGGGCCAGACGTGCAGACTGGACACAGGTGCTGTGGCATGAATAGGAACATCAGAAGGGACATCCTAACTGCTGGACAAATGCTGGTCCTTTAAGAAAAAAGTCAAATGTGAGTTTCTAAAATTTTAAACATTTAAAATAAACAAGTATTTAGTTTGAACATGTTTAAATTTATTCACAAGGGAATGTAAAAACCAATAGTGTTAGCATTTTGACTATATTTTCTTAGAATATAAAAACAGATGCAAAATTTGTTCAGTAAGTTGAATAATCAAATATAATGAATTCTAAGCATCTTTATATCACCTTTCAAATTGATGCCTCTTAATTGAAGGTGAAAAAATGTTTTCACCATGAGGGAAGGTTATTCCATTTAATCATGTAAACTTAAAGTTTAATAGCCATAATGGAATTGCTTGCTTGATTGCCGCAGAAACGGATATAAAGTTCAGACAAAAATCTGTAAGACGAATATTTAAAGGGATTGCAGCAGCAGCAGTACCGACAGTACTGAAGCCAGCTGAGATACGGCGGTTCACGAGAAGGGAATCATAACAGGGACCCTCTCTCTTTGCCCTGGCATTCCCTTCCAGGCCATTTGCCAGTTTAAAGCGCAAATATCACCTCAGCAAAAAGCCATAGTGCCCTTGGGCTAAGGCGCCCAGGTAGGGCTTGTGACTGCCTGCCCAAGAGCCTAGGTCCTGGCAGGAGGTAACGACAGGTCCCATCTTCACCTGCGTCTGCACAGCTGCGACTCGGAGATGCAGCAGAGAGCCACCTGCGTGGCTGAGAGGTGCCACGCAGTCCAGCAGCAGCTTAGTGCCTGGGAAGTGGCTCTGGGAAGCATGCAGTTCAGCTGTTCAGATGAAATAGTGGCCAAGAACCAAGTCCTGTAAGAGAGGGTGGAAGAAAACCTCAAGTGGACAGGGTTGAGAACTGCTCAAGGAAAGCATAGCGAGCAGCTCTGTAATTTTTAACATACAATATTCAATGTTGGGTCAAAGTGCGTATGGGCTCATTAACATGTTAGCAGATAGAAGAAGTTGAACAGTGAGTGAAAATGACACAGTGACTAGTAAAAACAGTTTGAAGCCCTGAGAAAAGTGGATGGAAAATACAAAATGGAGTATGTGACTGGGCCCAGTAGAAAAAACCAAACGTACTTCTTTTTTTTTTTTATTTTTTTTTTTTTTAAAGATTTATTTTTATTATTTTTTATTGGAAAGGCGGATATACAGAGAGGAGAGACAGAGAGGAAGATCTTCCATCCGATGATTCACTCCCCAAGTGAGCCGCAACGGGCCGATACTATGCCGATCCGAAGCCAGGAGCCTCTTCCGGGTCTCCCACGCGGGTGCAGGGTCCCAAAGCTTTGGGCTGTCCTCGACTGCTTTCCCGGGCCACAGGCAGGGAGCTGGAAGGGAAGCGGGGCTGCCGGGATTAGAACCGGCGCCCATATGGGATCCCGGGCGTGCAAGGCGAGGACTTAACCACTTGCGCCACCGCGCCGGGCCCCAAACGTACTTCTTGATCAGAGTGAGGAGCGAGAAAGCAGCTTAACCCATTAGGCCACAACACCAGCCCCTAGTGTCTTCATTTCTGTTGAGGTTGATAAACACATTTAATTCCCAGGTGACTGGCAGAGCCTGATTCAATAAAACGTTTAGAAAGCCTTGCCCCCAGTAGTCTGCAGAGCTAGAACTTTTCCCGTGTTGGAGGATCACTGCTCCATAGCCCGAGGCTCTTCCCTACCCGTGTTCACGGGATTCTCCATGGAACACTTGGCTGCCTGGGACCTGCTGGGGTGCTTGCTGTGGCCTGGAGTCGGAAGGGCTGCATGAGGGGGCTCCAGAAGCTCATAGATAGTGGAGTCAAAAGCCTTGGGTGCAAAAAATTTGAAAATACAGGCATAATTTTCGGTAATGCCTATTTCTGTATACTTTTTGAAGATTGCTCATCTTTGATTTCCAAGGATTTCAACTATTTTCACCAAAATAGATTTTTTGGTTTTGGTTAGATGTTCCGTGATTTTTTTTTTAAGGGGTGCATTCCTGTGTGCATGGGTTGGGGCTGAGGAAGGGGTTGTGGGCAGTGTGCAGTGGGATGAGAGCAGCAAAGGAAGACGGTCCTGATGGAACTGTAGGCTCTGGCACTTTCCCCGTGCTGATGTGCTGGCATTCTTGACCTTGGTTGCCATCAGTCACCTGGCAGCTTTTTTTATGTTTGCATTCTCTTCCTCAGCCCTCCCTTATTTAAATATTTAGCTTATTTATTTGAAAGGCAGAGAAAGGGAGAGACAGAGTAAGAGAGTTTCCATCCATCGTTTTGTTCCCCAAATGACTCAGTGGCCAGAGCCAGGACCCGGGAACTTCATCCGGGTCTCCAGTGTGGTTTCAGGACCCAAGTCTTTGTACCTTCACCTGCTGCTTTCCCCGGGTGCGTTAGCAGGGGGCTGAATTGAAAGTGAAGAAGCTAGAACTCACACTGGCACTCTGGTTGTTTGGTGCCAGCATTGCAAGCAGCAGCTTGGCGCACTGTACCACAGAGCCATCTCCCTGGGCTGCTTTCACACTCAGGGTGCCCCAGCTGCACTCAAGGTAAATCCTGTCATGATCTGGGATACTAAGGCTGAGTTGTCGCACCCTGGAGGGAGAGGCCTTGGAGCAGCTTCTCTGTTGCTCATTTACAGCCCAACCCGTGTTCTTTGTTTTAGTTTAAATATAGAGTGCATGAATTAGGAATTAAAATATTAGAACCAGTCAGAAGTCACTTAAGTAATAATTGAAGATACTGATTTTATTTGAATAACATATATTTAAACAATATTACAAAAAGGTTCACATATAGTTATTCACTTTCTGAGGCACGGAAAGCTATGTTTAGATTTTTATGTGTAATCATATAGAGTGTGTAGGGGAAATTTCCTAATTACCTGGGTGATTGTGCTCAAAGCATGTCTGCTTTAAACGTGTGTTTCTGTGATGTCCTTGGAAAGGGGGGTGTGATTCATTCGGTGACGTGACCTTGTCCTTCATTTCTGCTTCTTCAGGGAGCACAAGCTTTGCTGAACTGCTCTTCAAGTTCCAGCAGTTGAAAATGCCCGTGCGTGCTTTGCTGCGACTCGCTCCTTTGCTCCTTGGAAGTCCCCAGCCGATGGTCATGTGACTGTTCTGACGGCAGAGCCACCCCGAGATGAGGCAGCAGTGCAGCAACGAGACCAACCGCAGAGCTGATGAGACCTTGATTAGTTTTATAACATAACTAGAGGGAGATGAGCTACACAAGCCTCAGTGTATTTTATAAATCTGTGTGCTTTAAATATTCCAAGGAATTTGTTGCTGTCCACATTAATATTATATGACATAAAAGTGAGTTAAAATTACTTTTGTAAATAAATTTTTTTTGGTTTGTTTTCAGAAATCTTGATGATTGCTTTGGTTTTGGACTTGAGAGAGCGGTTGGCGCAGGGTGGGTGCGCGGCGACCGTGCTTGACATGAGCGTTGAATGAAGCTGTGAAGTTTTACTTTCTGCATTGGTGAAGAGCCTTGCACATTTCCTGAGATGCCGTGGTTGTCCTGTTTGAAGTGGTTTACGCTTCCCGTGACCACCTCCAACAGGGGCAAGGAGATTAAGGCCCAGTGTCCCAAATTCCAGCACAATTACAAGAAAACGGGGCTTGCAGGACACAACTAAGGTGAAATGGGAGGGGTGGAGGCCTAACTCATTGAGGTCGGGGGCGAGTGCTGCTGCTCGCTGGGCGTCCCTGCTGAGGTGAGGGCACCGTCTGCGAGTCCAAGGAATGCTCCCCAGGAGCCACAGCAGCTGGCACCACGCTCATGGCCTTCCAGCCTCACTCAGAAAGACACTTCTTTTTTTTTTAAGATTTATTTATTTTTATTGGAAAGGCAGATATACAGAGAGGAGGAGAGACAGAGAAGAGGACCTTCCGTGTGATGGTTCACTCCCCAAGTGAGCGCAACGGCTGGTGCTGCACCAATCCGAAGCCGGAAGCCAGGAGCTTCCTCTGGGTCTCCCACACGGGTGCAGGGTCCCAAAGCCTTGGGCCGTCCTCGACTGCTTTCCCAGGCCACAAGCAGGGAGCTGGATGGGAAGTGGGGCTGTCGGGATTAGAACCAGCTTCCATATGGGATCCTGGCGTGTGCAAGGTGAGGACTTTAACCACTAGGCTATTGCTTGGGGCCCAGAAACACACTTCTGTTTCTCAAGCCCTCCCCGGGATGCAGTATTTTGTATGGTAGCCCAAGGAGCCGAGTAAGTGAAATCTCTCAATAGATAAAACAGTGGCATTTTTAAGTGCAAACTGAAACAAGGGCGAATGTCCCCACCTGCGTCCTGGCAATGGCTGGTGTGGGTTCTCCTCTGCGAGAGGCGGCTTCGTCGCACAGGCGTGTGAGGTGCAGTGGTTCTCTCTACACGTTTCATGTTTTACATTCCCGCCTGGCCCCAGTCTCACTCCCAGCTGGGGCTGGCCAAGAGACTTAAAAACAAATTCAATTCTTTTTGTACTGAAATAGATTTTCTCTTAATTAAAAATAGAAGAAAGAATTAGGTTCATTTTTTCAAATGAAAATTCCATTTGAATCAATATTCATAGAGCTCAGCATCTGGACAGCTGTTGCTGTCTTCACTTGCAGCTGTTTATGATTGACGGGCTGCTGTCCCCTGAAGAAAGAATGGTTTGAAAGGCCGTTATTTACACATCCACAAACTCACATACGGGGGAGAATTGCCTTTCAAATGTTGTCAACAAAAGCGAACCAGGCTATGAAAGACGGTAGACAGACTGTGGACATCTGGAAGTAGCATTTTATTGGGCATTGGGATTAGCTGGCAGGTGGCAAGGAGGAGGTCCTGGGCAGTCTGCTTTTGAGTGAGTATGCTACGGTTGAAGAAACCAACCAGGAGGGTGGAGTCAGGCCACCTGGCACGCCCAGCTCTCAGCAGCTCTGGGAAGAGGAGCTGGAGACCCAGGGCCAACAGGGACATTTTCGGCCCAGAAGCAGCACGTGTCACTTCCAGTTAAAGGTCACAGGCCGGGCCTCGTCATGCTGCTCCGCCTCATGCCCGGTTGGGAGGAAAGGCTGTTGCCGGTGAGGATGAGTAACCTCTGGCAGTCACTAGCAGGCCCCTGTCCATCTTTTCTGCTTTCACAGCCAGAAGGTAATAAACTCTGCAACCATATGCACACATACCCTCAGATTCCATTTCATTGCTGCCGGTCAGTGGCATCTGCTTGCCTCGGGAGCTCCAATAAAGAGCTGGAGTCCAGAGCTTGGAAGCCACTTGAAGGCATACACACTGGGCTTCTGCAGGAGACTCCTGGCTTCAGCCCTGGGAACTTGCCCTCTGTGCTGCCTAATCCTAAATAAAATGCACCTTTTCACTCTTGGTCTAGGAACGGGGGAGCTCCACAGCTTACAGTGAGGGGTCTTTCCCAACTCAAGACACCCCAGAACATTCGAGAACGTGAGGGTTTTCCATCTCCATTTGAAGATCATGATGGAAGCCACTCGGTGGCAGGCCGGCATGTCGGCCAGGCACAGTGAGAGCGGGAGCCAGGATCGGGAGTAGAAGCCAGAGCCCGTGGGAGCTGTGACGGGAACTGCAGATGAAGGGTTGGATGTTGATTCTGAGAGAAGTCCAGGTGTTACCTCCCCCGTGGGGTGGGGTGGAGAGCCCCTCTTCTTGATTCCCCCATCCTCAAACTGGCCACATTTTATGGGAAATGTGTTACTGTGGGGAGGGGACAGGGTCTGGTCTCGCACATGTCTCTAGCGCATGCAGTGTGCGAGCAGCCGAGGGGGCAGCGGGGGCGTGGCTGGAGCAGTGTCTATCCTGACAGGTGCACTAGGCTGGTCCCTACATTTAATGCACCCTGCAGTACCCAATCTGCTTGCAAGGGCTGCCCTGGACCCACCCCACTGTGAAATATACTGGCCACTCATTACTCTCACAAGCTGCAGAAGAGCCCTTTTAAATGAAAAGGCCCCTGAAAAGATCCCTCACTCGCTGGTGGGTAAGGATGGATGGCCCATCTTGAACCCTCTTGCTTTGCTCTGAGCACTCGCTTGGGAGAGACTGGGATGAGTAGTAGAGGCTGCTGCAGGAGGACAGGTACAGGGGAAGGCACGGGTCAGCCCTCAAGGCTCCTTAGAGACAGCATCTGGTCCTGGCCCCTCGTTCTACATGGAGACCCCCAAGGCTCAAGAAAGAGGCTGTCCCTAAGCTGTGCCACCTCCCCCATCACAACCCTCACCAGGCTGGGCTTCCCGAGCACCAGCATTCCGGCCTGCCGTTTTAGGAGGCAGTGACTCCACGCATGCTCAAAGCCGAATTTATGAACACGCTCGAAAGGCTGACAAATGAATTCTTCCTTCTACACACTTCTATCCTTGTCCCCCCTTGGCTGTTTAGCCACCTTAGTTTTTCCAAGGCCAGACGGGCCTGGGAACTGCTTGTGCTTCTTGAAGAGACACAGCATGCTCTCCGCGGGCCCAGCCTGGCACAGCCTTGCTGTATGCAGCAGCAGGTCACGACACGTGGGAGGAGAGTGTAACATTTATTTGCCTTTCTCCTACCAAGAGCCACAGTGGCAGCAGCTCCGTTTTCTGGTAGGGGTGGGCACTGGTGTTGGTCCTGGATGGACACCTGCAGTTTCCAACTCTGATCGGAAGCCTGCAGTCTCGCATCCTGGGAGCATTACTGCACGCACAGCGCTTGATTCCTTGGGAGGACTTGGATCAGCCACACCTTCTTTCCCAGAGTCCTGTCTGTGACACGGAGTGACAGACCGCCTCCTCATGCCTACTCATTTTGTTGTTGTTGTATTTTGAGGGGCACCAAGGAGGGGGCTGGGACCCACACTCACCTGGCCTGCCAGGAGGCGTTCCCAACCCCAGGAACCTAGGGAGTGCACTGGCGCTCCCGGCTCCAGACCCAGTGGTGAGGATTCTGGGCCTGTATCTGCAAAGGAAATGCACAGGGGTTGAGCGCAGATAGGGCAAGGGTCCAGCCTCCCCCAGCGTGTGCCCCCACACCCACCTCCTCACACAGCTCCGGGGTGACCCAGGCGCGGTGGTCCATGGCGTGGAAGAACTCCAGCTTCAGCTTCAGGAACTCCTTGTAGAGATCTGGCCAATGCTCCTTGCCCAGCAGGAACTGGAAGATGCTGTGCTTCGACGTGGGGTTGTCCTCCTCCATGTCCGAGGCGATATAGCTGCCAGCAGGAGCGGGGAGCAAGGAGCAACCTCCGGCAGCACCGGAGGGAGAGGCCTCGTGCCCAGGGCAAGTGTGTGTTCAGGACAACGGGCTTGGAGAGAGCAACGCTACGGGTGACCCCATTTCCCAAGGAAACTTGGTCTCTACATTCAGCATCTCAGGGCCTCTTTCTCCCCACTCCCCCTCTCCTCCATGGCCTTGCAGCTGGGTGGTACTGGGCTTGGCACAAGGGGCGTCGCTGAGCCTCCCCTTCCCCTGGGGTGGGGAGACTGGGGAGTTTGTGCCTATTTTAGGGTTGGTCCACAGGGGGCGCTCACAGGGCCAGGAAGAAGTGGATCCTGTTGTAGAGGTGTCCTGGCAGCCCCACGCGGCCAAAGTACTCCACCACCATGGCCAGCAGGTACTGTGGGGACGGAGTGAGCACCCTGAGGGGCCTGGAGCACCCACCGTGGCCCCTTGCTCCTCTTCCGCAGGCCCAGCCCAACATCGCCCGTCCCAGTTCCCCGCCCGCCAGAGGCACCTGGCCACAGGACCTTGTCAGACACCTTGAGGAAGATGTCTGCTTCCAAGAAGCTCTGGATTACAGGGTCCTCTGCAAGGGAAAGTAGGGTCGTGAGACCGGCGCAGTCCCTAGGTGTGTGTGTGGTGGGGAGTGGGGGAGCCCCTGGTATCGCAGGGGGCAGGGGAGCAGCTGCTTGGACAGCTGTGAACCTGGACTACACTTGCCACAGCTGTGGCCCTGGTCCCCGGCCCCGGTCACAACCTCTCCCACACTAATGACCCCTGGCTGCAGGATGTAAATTTGGTTCCGGAATCGTTCACGCAGGGTCACTGTGGGATGTGATGAATGTGTTCAGACTGCAGAACTTGACTCTGTTCTTTGAAGGACAGCAATTGGCCTCAACGCTAAGAGCCCTCAGGGCCCCTGGCCTCTGCCACGGGGTGTGGCTTCAGCTGCCAGGCTGGCAGTGCTGGGGACCGGGAGCCCCAACTCCCTGGGGTCCTCCCTGCTCCAGGGAAGATGTTAGGATTAGCTGAAATCACTGTGGCATGGGTGACTGAACCACTGCCCATGCTGCCTTGTTCATGCTGAGTTAGCACACTTGTGCCTCTGCCATGCTGTGCTGCAACGAGAAGGTCCCACAGGGCCCCTGGCTGTGCCCTGGGCCTTGCCAGCCACCCGGACTGTTCCTGTTGATGACCCAGTCTGTGTCGTTCAGTTACAGCAGCAGAAAGTGGACTAGGATAACAGCGCTACTCTCCAGCAGGTTGGCCAGAGGGAATCAGGGGCCACGACAGGAACCACCCAGCACACCCACGACAGGACCAGGGCGTGCTCTGGAGCTTGACCGGGTTCAGAGGGAGGTGTCTGAGCCCCAACCCCTCCCTGCAGCTCTCTGTCCAGGAGGGCCGTCCCGGACACTCGGCCCTCCCGCAGAGCACACCTAGCAGTCGGTAGAAAGCCTCCTGGTCCTCCAGGCGGTAACTGGGTTTTCTCCTCTTGTTCATTTTGAGTTTCATTCCCTCGACGTGATTGACAGTCCATATGTTCTTCCTCTGGCCCCTCCTTCTCCAGGACTTCAGGTCGGAGACAGAGGGTGGGGGGCTGTTCCTACTGAGAGCTGCGGGAACCCCAACATGCTGGTGAGTATGAAGGAAGCATGCGTGGGAGGGCCTGGGCCCATCACTTGCAGCTCAGTGAGGACAGGAGGTGGTCGATTGGCAGTAGAGGCGAGGAAGTCGAGGGGTGACCGAGGGCACACACCTGCCTTGGTGTCTGCTAGCTTGCTTGTCTTGGGGTCCCCCTTCTCCCTGCTTGCTTGCTCAGGATCAGCCACTGAAGGTGCAAGACTGGAGGTCACCGGGCTGTTGTCCTGGGACGCTGCAGGGAGAGAGGACTGTGCTTGACACCCAGGGACAGACCCTGGCCACGCTGGACTCTGCGCGGCTCCCTCACCTGGAGGGTTTTAACCTGAGCCATCTTGGGGACGCAAGAGGGGCAGGATGACGGACTCTTGGCTTCTGTCCCCAGCGCCCCCAGTGACTGGGGTTTACCTGTCTGCCTTCGACAGAGGGCGCCCTCTGGTGCCTCCTCCTGCACATTGCCTCCCGGGGAAGACACTGCCGAGAGAAGTCCAGTGTCTTCCATTGCTGCAAAAGTGAATGAGAATCAGGCCTCCTGACTCGCCTGCCCTCCTTTTCCGCAACCCTGCAGAACTTCACTCGGGAGGCCAGAGGGCAGAGGGTGGGCTGGTGCTGGGCCATAATGGGCCGTCATCTTTAATCAGGCAAAGATGAGGGCGAAGGGCCTGGGGCCTGGCACACCTGCCTTCCTGCTCACACACAGCCCCTTGGCCCTGACCCCATTTGTGCTGGGTTCTGCTGGCTTTGAACAATCTCTGAGGCAGCTGCTGAGGGGCTCAGAGGGATCCCCTCTTCTCTGAGTGTTAGCTGTCCTGATGAGCTACTGTCAGTTCACGGGCAGTTCAAGCCTGGCCAGAGTGACTCACTCCCATCTGGAATGGCCCTGGGCGTGCTGGAGGCTGCCGGGCTGGCCTTGCTCATCCTCAGGGCTCCTTCCTGCAGTTCCACATTATTCTGCACCTCTCCAGCACCTCTCTTGTTCTCTCTCCCCCTGCCAAGTTCAAGATGTGTTTCTATTCCTGCTGTGTGACTGGGCTAAGCTTCCCACAGCTTCTGAGATCCCTTGGAGGAGTATGGGTCAGACCCAAGATCCAGTCTACCGCAGAGAAGGGTGGGCACCCACCGGGTTCCCCGAAGCTGGGTTTCTGCTTACCCAGAGCACAGTCCCGCAACAGGGTGAGAAGAGCTCTGACCGTATCCAAGTGTCCAGGGCTCAAGCGGCTGCCAGGATTCCGGAGCCCCCGTCCTGATTCACTGATGACATCACCCCATTCCACGAAGCATGGCTCTTTGGTATCTAAAAAGAATTCAAAGAACAAGGCTGCGAGCCCCCAGGGGAAGGGACTGGAGCATAATGTCACCTTCATTTATTATGAAATGGCCACCATCAAAAGCAGGCGAGGTTCGGGGCGGGGGGAGCGAGAGCAAGAGCTCTTCCATCCACTGTCCCCCAGCTGCCTGCAGCCGGGACTGAGCCACGCCCAATGCAGGAAGCAGGAGCAGAAGCACCATCTGGGTGTCCCACGTGAGTGCCAGGGACTCAAGCACTTGAGCCACCAACTGCTGCCTCCAGGGTCATGTTAGCAGGTCCATCCCAGGACCTTGCATAAGGGGCGCAGGCATCTGAAATAACAGGTTGGGTCTGGCGCAGTAACCTAGCAGCTAATGTCCTCGCTTTGCATATGCCAGGATCCCATATGGGTGCTGGTTCTAATCCCAGGAGCCCCACTTCCCATCCAGCTCCCTGCCTGTGGCCTGGGACGCAGTCGAGGACGGCCCAAAGCCTTGGGACGCTGCAACTGCGTGAAAGAGCCTGAGAAGCTCCTGGATCCTGGTTTCAGATCGGCTCAGCTCCAGCTGTTGTGGCCGCTTGGAGAGGAATCATCAGACAGAAGATCATCCTCCCTGTCTCTTCTCCTCCTCTCTCTATATCTGACTTTCCAATAAAAACAAAAAAACAAATCTTTAAAAAATATTTTTAAAATGAAACAGCTGGTTAACCCATGGCAGCATGATGCCCAATTCCAAAACTACCCTCCCTGTTCTTCAAACCTCATGTTGCATTTAATCAAAAAGATTGAATGATTCTAGATGACATGACACATCCCTGTTTCGGGAAGTTGAGAGGGTGCACAATTAAAAAGATGATTACTCCCTCATTCTCCACAGTAATTATTAACATTTTTATTTTATTCTAGTTTGTGTCCATAATGTTTTATGAGAATTTTAAAATTTGTATATTTTGAAATACAGACTCTCATGCAGAGCTCCTATAAGCCCCATTCACCAAAATTTTCCCAGTGCCAACAGCTTGCACAGTCTTGGTAAACTATCATAACAGGCAACCGAGATTGCGGCTACCGAGAGACAAGTTCCAGTTCCAGGACTCGGCTCTGTCGACACCCTCACGGTCACCGCTGAGTAACGAGACTCCTGGTGCCTTGCACTGACACTGAGCCCATCAGGCCTGAGTGGGGTGTCCGGATGTTAGCTGGCCTTGTCTAATGTCACCAGGCAGTGATGGTTTGGTGGGCACTGGAGAGCGGAGGTGGCAGGATGCCCCTTACAACCAGGGGAAGGTGAACGTCTGGGTTTTCCACCATCCTGGCTAATTTATATAAGACAGATATTTGAAAAATATTTTTGAAAAATATTTGAAAAACATTATTTCTGCCACTCCCCAAATCCAATATTTAGTTGGGATGGGTAGCTATGGTATAGAAGTCACAGACTTCTCCGGATCCTTTGGGTAGACACACAGGGCTTTCCCTGGAGCTCTGTCTGGGACTGGCGGTGCTTCTGGCTTCTCCAGCACTCACTCCCAGACTTGAGAAGGTAAGAAGACAACTGAGAACCCACCGTCCTTGCGCATGGCCTGGGGTCCTTGTACACGGCCTGGGGTCCTTGTACACGGCCTGGGGTCCTTGTACACGGCCTGGGGTCCTTGTACACGGCCTGGGGTCCTTGTACACGGCCTGTGGTCCTTGTACATGGCCTGGGGTCCTTGTACACGGCCTGGGGTCCTTGTACACGGCCTGGGGTCCTTGTACACGGCCTGGGGTCCTTGTACACGGCCTGGGGTCCTTGTACACGGCCTGGGGTCCTTGTACACAGCCTGGGGTCCTTGTACATGGTCTGGGGTCCTTACGCAGTCTCTGCGTTTCCAACCTTCACCCGGTTTCTTCGTATGTTTTCAGGATTCTCCAGAGGTGGAGAGGTTCGTCTTTTCCCCTTTGCCTGTAACGAGACATCCAGGAGAAGAGCTTTTTTTTAAATTAAAATTTGAATTTTTAAATAAAGCCATTGTGGATCACAAACTTCATTCAAGAAAGGAAGTGGTGGGTGTGAAGGCAGCCTGGAGGAGAAAACACGGCCTCTCATTAGGAAGAAGTGGAATCTGAGACCGCGTGTGATGATTGCCTGCACTCACTCCCCTCTCCCCTTTGCTCCGTCCCTGGTTAGACCGCACAGTAGGACGGGAAGACGGCCTCAGTTAGCCTGTCTTCCTGGGCTGGGGCTGAGTAGGAGGCATCTGTGTTTAAGAAAGCAAAGAATTCTGATCACCAATCAAAGGAAAGTGCTTGGGTACGTACATCTCATGCAAGCTGTGCCGAGTAAACAAACGCATCTCACATAGAATCTGTCCGATTCTCTTTATGAGGAAGTCTTTGAAATGCTCGTGAAAAATACGAGGCCTGGGGATTGGCGGTGTGGTGTAGGGAGGTAAGCCACTGCTCGTGATGCTGGCAGCCCACCCAGCTCCCTGCTACGCGCCAGTGCCCCTGGGAAAGCAGCAGCAGAAGGCGCAGAGGCTCGGGTCGCTGTCCCCATGTGGAAGGACAGGAAGAAGCTCCTTGTCTTTAGCTTGTTTCAGACTTGGACACTGTTCCCCCTTCTCTCTCTGTCTCTCCCTCTCCATACGACTCCTTTTTCACACAAACAAATCTGAAAATAAAAATCCATCATGAATGAAGTTCAAAAGTTTTTATATAAAAATAAAGTTTTATCCCATTTTGCGCAAACTTTTGGAAACACCTAATCCCACATATATAGCACCATTGACATGAAACAGAGAGCAGATGTACGGTTCCAGTTTGGGCGCAGGAGGTGGCTATGGTTACAGAAGAGAGAGTGTGAGGCTGCCTGATAGGAAAGTGCTGTGTGTGTGTGTGTGTGATGGTCACGTGAATCACACGCAAGAAAGCCTCACAGTGCTACATGCACAGATACACTTGAGTGTGCTGAAACCTACATGCCAAAAAGCATCACAGCATCACACACCCACACACACACACACACACACACACACACACACACACACATACACGCGCGCGCGGCCACCAGAGTGGGTTTGGAAGTGAGAGTTCACCAACCAGAAACTTCCCTTACCCTGGGGGGTGTTGGTTATGATCCCGTAGGGCTGCAAGCTGTCACTGTGGGGAAAACCGGTGAAGGATCTAAGCGCTCTTTGCGTTAGTTCTTATCATAATAGCCTAGTTGGTAATGATTCCAAAACCAAACCTTAAAAAAAAAAAAACAACCACATTTATTTACTTTTATTTGAAAGGCAGAGTTACAGAGAAGAGAGAGAGACATTTTTCATCTGCTGGTTCACTCCCCAAATGGCTGCAGCAGTTAGATCTGGGCCAGGCAGAAGCTGAGAGCCAGCAGCCGCTTCTGAGTCTCTCCTGTGGGTGCAGGGAGTCAAGCACTTGGGCCATCCTCCACTGCATTCCCAGGCTGTAAACAGGGAGCTACATGGAAAGGGGAGCAGCCAGGACATGAACTCGCACCCATATGGGTTGCTGGTGCTGCAGGCTGAGGCTTTGTTTGCTATGTGGGCCCCCAAATCAAATCTTTTTATAAATGGAAAAAAGAAAGAATTTTGAGGGGGCCTGCATGGTGCCTTGGTGGCTAATCCTTGGACTTGTGGTGCTGGCATCCCATATGGGCACCAGTTCTAATCCCAGCAGCCCCGCTTCCCTCCAGCTCCCTGCTTGTGGCCTGGGAAAAACAGTTGAGGATGGCCCAAAGCCTTGGGACCCTGCAGCCACAGGGGAGACCCGGAAGAAGTTCCTGGGAGTGGACCATTGGATGGAAGATCTTCCTCTCTGTGTCTCCTCCTCTTTATAAATATGCCTTTGCAATAAAAATAAATAAATAAAATCTTTTAAAAATTAAAAGAAGAAAGAAAAAAAGAAAACATAATAAATCTTAAAACAAAAAAGAAATTTGTAGTTTTGCACCCCTGCCTAGCAATCCCCCTTAACAATCTCCCTTTCCCGTGCAAGCTTTCTTACTCTTCCTTGGTGTCAGCGAAAAGGAAATGGCTGGTCTCGTTGGGCTTCTGCCCCAGGGTCTCTGGTGTACACAGTGAATTGTTTTATTTTTGATTGTAAAACGAAAATGACAGGTGTTTTCCTCACCTGTGTCTTTGCTTGAGGTATAATTTAGTTCTCATTCTGGGGTCTTGGCGAGAATCCGGGTTCCTCAGCTCCGGGAGGCGGGGCGGATGATGTGAGGCACCCGGGAGGCCGGCGGGGAGGCCGACGGAGAGGCCAGCAGAGGCCAGCGGGGAGACCTCCTGGGGTCCCCGCCGCTCCGCTTCCCCTGGAGATGGCTGTGACCGTCCACGGCCCACCGGCTGCTGCTGCGGCTCCTGCTAGCAGGGCGCGGGGCCGGCTGAGGGGAGCTGGCCAGGCTGCCTTCGCGCTTCCCCTCATGGGGCGGTCTGGTCGGGGGGCGGCCTGGTCGGGGGGCGGCCTGGACATGGGGCGGCCTGGACACGGGGCGGCCTGGACACGGGGCGGCCTGGTCGGAGGGCGGCCTGGTCGGGGGGCGGCCTGGTCTGGGGGTGGTCTGGTCAGGGGGCGGCCTGGTCGGGGGTGGTCTGGTCAGGGGCGGCCTGGTCCCGGGGTGGCCTGGTCCCGGGGTGGCCTGGTCGGGGGGTGGTCTGGTCGGGGGGGCTGCCTGGTCGGGGGGTGGTCTGGTCGGGGGGGCTGCCTGGTCGGGGGGGCTGCCTGGACACGGGGCGGCCTGGTCGGGGGTGGTCTGGTCGGGGGGCGGCCTGGACATGGGACGGCCTGGTCGGGGGGCGGTCTGGTCGGGGGGCTGCCTGGACACGGGGCGGCCTGGTCGGGGGGTGGTCTGGTCGGGGGGCGGCCTGGTCGGGGGGCGGCCTGGTCAGGGGGTGGTCTGGTCGGGGGGCGGCCTGGTCGGGGGGCTCCCTGGTCGGGGGGCTGCCTGGTCGGGGGGCTGCCTGGTCGGGGGGCTGCCTGGACACGGGGCGGCCTGGTCGGGGGGGCGGCCTGGTCGGGGGGCGGCCTGGTCGGGGGGCGGCCTGGACATGGGGTGGCCTCGTCGGGGGGCGACCTGGTCAGGGGGTGGCCTGGTCTGGGGGTGGTCTGGTCCCGGGGCGGCCTGGTGGGGAGGATGCCTGGTCCCGGGCCTCGGGAGGCGGCAGGGCAACCCAGGCGAGTGCGACCCAGGGCGGCCAGCGCGCGCCTCCAAGCGGCGGTCCCACGCTGTGCTGCCCGGAAACTTCTCCAAGAATCCTTGGTTTCTGCGCCAGTGCAGCCAAAGGCCGAATCCTTGGCCCCTGGACCTGCGGGAGCGCCGGCACCGCGTGGGCAGCACGTGAGCTTCTGCACGAGTGGGCTACGAGGCCTGCGACCCCCGGCTCTGGGCACGTCGGAGCGCCCCCTCGGAAGAGCGGCTTCAGTGAGCACAAAGCAGGTAGGCCGGTGATGGCTGCGTGCAGGCGCTGCCCCCTAACTCGTGATTCCATACAACAGCTCTTTGCATGGCATTTGCTTTTGTTGGCAATCCAGACATGATTTGAAGCAAGTGAGAAGATGTATGTGAATTGTCTAAACCCTTTGCGTTTTATGTAAGCGACTTGAGCACCTGCAGAATGGAGGCTGCCCCTTTCTAGAAAGCTCCGTGCCTTCTGGTTTTCTAGTCTCAGTCACCCACCCAGGGATGGCAGGGCTGCCCTGTGGCATCCTCCTCCGTGTGAGGCCCTGCTGTGTGGGCTGAGGTGCGGGACTCAGGGTGCTGGCCATGGTTTCTGAGTTCTGCAGCTTTAGGAGGTGCTGGTGGCGGCAGCAGCCGCGCCTTACAGGGGAGGGCCCTCTCCCCCACACCCCCTGATTGATGTGTGTGTTTATCCGGTAATAAGCCATTTATGCCTTGCACTAGCATGAGGGAAGTTGGGTGTTCACAAGTGGGAACTATGCCCCACCGGGCTGCTTTGGGCTGTTGGGAAGTGGAACGGTAACTCTGGTCTTTGGGCGCCCCCTGGGGGCCAGAAATGGGACCGACCTGGCCAGGAGTCCAGAGGACGAGGTCTCTGCTTGAGAGCCAGAAGCCGGGGCTGGAATCCCAAGGGTCCGGCCTTTCCTCACGTGCCTGCGACTCTGCTTGCAATTGCTAGTGTCTGTTTGACCGGCTAGGGTTCTGTCACCTCCTACGCCTTTTCGGTTGGTGGGTGGATCCACACACACACCCATGTACGTGTATGTGAGTATGTGTGAGTGTGTGTTCATCAGTGGAATACACGCGCGACAGGAGGTGCACAAGTCACTCGCCGGACCCACACTGCTTGGCGTGTTCAGTGTGTGTACATGGGCGCGGGTGGAGTGGTCAGGCGGAGCCTCAGAAGCCGCCCTGCCAAGCCTGCTTTGTCATGCTTGACCTCCCGAAGGTCCTCGGCCTGGGTCACCCTGAGCGCTGCTGGCCTTCGTCGCCTGGCCGCCCGCTGTGGCCGGGCTCTGATTAAGCTGGCCTTCTCATTCCCTGGCCTCGTGGCACCCAGAAATGGCTGATCATTTCTTGAATGGCAGAAACACAGTGGGCTAAAAAGGGACCAAGGAGGTGCAGCTTCTTGGCCTGCGCTCAAGTGCAGTGCCTGCGGATTCCGCACGTTCTCAGCTGTAACAGGCTTGACCAAGTTGGGGTGACTTAGGGAAATGGTTAAGGGACTTAACCAGTCTGAACTTTGTTTCTTTGTGAGGAACAGGAGTAGGGGGATTGGACAAGATTCTGTCAACTGTCATTTCTTTTTAAAAAACATTTATTTTATTTTTATTGGGAAGTCAGATATACAGAGGGGAGGAGACACAGAGAGGAAGATCTTCCATCCGTTGAATCACTGCTAAAGTGGCTGCAATGGCCAGAACTGAGCCGATCTGAAGCCAGGTGCCTGGAGCTTCCTCTGGGTCTCCCACATGGGTGCAGGATCCCAAGGCTTTGGGCTGTCCTCGACTGCTTTCCCGGGCCACAAGCAGGGAGCTGGATGGGAAGCGGGGCTGCTGGGATTAGAACTGGTGCCCATTTGGGATCCCGGCATGTGCAAGGCAAGGAGTTTAGCTGTTAAGTTACCGTGCTGGGTCCGTCAACTGCCATTTCTAATGCCTGCATTTCCAGAAATTGTCCTGATACGTTTTACTGTTACATAAGAAGGACGACTGCCTGCTGGGGCAGGGGACACGGGCCGCCTTCCTGAGCTTGTGTGTTCCCGCCTCCAGTGCAAACCCACGCTTTCCCCTTCTACCCCTATACCAGCCTCTCCACTTGCTGCCAGATTTCTTTAAAAGTCAAGTTATTGAAAGAGCGTTTTATTAGTCCCATCTTCCAGTTTCCTGTGTGCTTTTTTTTTTTTTCACACGGGGTTAATGCCCAGGGGTGTGTGAGAAGGGAGCGGGGGGTTTCTACCCCGATGCTGCCTGGATATGTGGGCCTTGCTCTCCTTGGGGGAGAGGCAACATCTCCTGCCGCTTCTCCTCCCTGCCCAGCCTTCAGGAGTCTCCTGGGGACCCAGAATGAGAATGGGGCTGTCAGACATCACCAATGGCGACAAAGTGTTGGATGAAGGATCAGCTCTGTGGGTTCTCCATGGCTTTCCCAGCTGCTTGGGCAGGGAGCTGGACTGAAGTGGAGCAGCCAGGACTCGAACTGGTGCCCATATGGAATGCGGTGCTGCAGGCACAGCACTGACACCTTAACTAAGTTTTCAAAGTGCACCCCTCAGGAGTGTGGCTCTGGGGGTGGCCTTGCCTGGACGGGTCCCGCTTGTATGTTTATCGTACCTACTTCACGGTTGCCAACGTTGAAGCCCCATGGTGAGACTCTGGGGTGACATCATCATGATTTAAGATCAGTTACCAAATGTTGGGAGACAGAGGCAGATGGACGATACTGGCACACTCCAACCCACTAGTGTGATCCCTAAAAGCCTAAAATGGACAAGGAGTGGGCCAGGAGCCAGGAATCCCAGCCGGGTCTGTCATGGGTGTGACCGGGGCCAGTCACATGAACTGTCACCTGCTCTATGAGTTGTGACCCAAGAAATAGCCAAATGTGTGTTGAGTCATGCGTGCCCTCTAACGCAGGTGAGGAAGTCCCTGCCTGCTGTTCTGTCTGGAACCTGGAAAATAGTCTACTGTGTTTGCTGAAGGAACCAGGAGTGGTGAAGTTGGGGGACGTGCACTCCTTGTACAGTTGTCACGCAGAATCTTCCAGACTGTTCAGACGGCACTGAGATAGCTCTGTGCGAGTGCGCATGCTCTGACCGGACACAAGGTGGCACTGCATGCCACAGCTCTGCTTTGCACCGCTTTGTCCCTCTGCCCAACGGAGGACATTTAATTCCAGCAGTGGGACCTCTCTGTGCCTCAGTAGCCTCGTCTCTGAAGAGTAGTGGAATCCACGCTATTCAACGGTCAGCTGTCACAATATCTATACTGGATTTATACAGTATTTATGTTGTGATTTTGCTTTTGTCATCTGGTTGCAAATCCTAGTGGGGTGTACTCCACTCTACGGCAGTTCTGAAAGTCATGCAAACGGTGCAACTGAATATGGTCGTATGTCCTGGGGGGCCCTTCTTCTGGGCTGTTTGTGGAGTAGGAGCTCCAAGGAGCGGTTTTGCCCACACAGTTTTCGGCTGTTTAGAACCCTTGCTGGTCTTTGGCCTTTGACATGTGATCCTGCGAGTGACCAACAGGCGGCACCAGCTGCACGCGGCCAGTGGCGGCTTTGTTTTTCCTCTCGCTCGCCTAGCTTCCTCCAAGGGGAAAGATGTATTTCTGATCCAACCAGAGCTTGATGGCAACGCTTAATCACATGGGCAGGAGCAGGCACTGACTGTAAACACGCATGCTAAGCAGCGGCTGCCAGTGAGGGGTTGAGGTTGGAGGGAGCGCTCTGAGAGGTCTCCTGAGGACACGCTATATAAGGAAATCCCTGCGGGTTTGTAAATACAAGAGCCAGCTAACCTTTGTGACTCAGTGAAAGAAACATTTAGAACCCGGAAGGACAATGATAATGCACCCTGTGGGTTGGAGCAGGTCCAAGGTCCACCCTGACCCCTCCCCTCTACCCCCCCCCCCCAAGTCCATTTTCAAAGGAGAGTCAGGGTCACCTTGCATGGGGAGCAGGCTGGACCACCTCGTGAGCCTCCTGCAGGGTCAGCAGCTTGTGTGATGACATTTGCTTATTTTCTTCACCTTTCCTGCTGGAGAGCTGCCTGCTTCTTGGGGCTTACCTGTTCCCTGGAGGAAAGTTTATTTGAACCTCGTTGCACCATTAGTAAAGTTGGCACCAGCTGCATGGGGGGGGGGGGGAGCAAAGCAGAGGAGGGCATGTGCTCCCCCAGTGGAGTATGAGGATTTTAGTGCGGGTGAATGTTGCTTTAGAAAATGTTTTCATGGCAGGAAAATACACGAACCGTGGGGTTTACCACCTCAGCCATTCTGAAGGGTATGCCCAGAGGCATTACACACATCCCCAGTGTACCCACTCTCCAGCTCCATTCACCTTGTACAATGAAAACTCTGGCTGTTAAACAACTCAACAGGTGCCACCCTGCGCCACTCACAAGCACCTGCTCCTTTTTTGTCTCTCTGCATCTGACCACTCGAGGTACCCCCACGAAGGTGGGATCCTTCAGCAATTTGTCTTTATTTTTGTGCCAGGAATATTTCCTTAAGCGTAATGTCCTCAAGGTTCCTCTATGCTGTAGTGCACGTCAGGATCTCTCTGTGAATTATGTCACATTATGTGTGCATTACGTGTGCATTGTCAGCTTTGCCCTAGGGATGCCCAGGCAGCTGGGACAGTGACGTTTATTTCTGGGTGTTTCTGGAAGGGACCAGCATGTCTGTGCAGGCTGAGTAGAGAGGATCTACCTGCACGTACTGTGTTGGGGAGCATCACCCCATTTCCCGGATGGAGCACAGGTAGAAATAGGCAAATTCTCTTATTGAGGGAGGATGTTGACCTGCTTCTGTCCTGGGGCACTAGAGCCCCTGGTTGTCGGGCCCTCAGATGCTGAGCCCCTCCTGCCTCAGGCTGGGAGGTTGTCAGCTGAGTTGGTAGGTGTGCCCCCTCTGAGGCCCAGGCCTTTGGACCCACACCAAAGTCTGATTTTCATGATGTTGCAGCTGGCAGTTGGCAGGGTAGGGCTTTCTGGCCTTCACAGTTGGGTGAGCCAGGTCCTCTCAGGTGTCCTCGCATGTTCTCCTTGCCCAGCACAGCAAGTGTACTCCGCATTCTATTGCTCTATCTGCTTCCCAGTGGGCACTTGGCTTTTTGCCTATGGGCTGTCGCCTATTGCTACCGCAGCCATGAGTGTAAAATATTGCTTTAAGACCCTGCTTTCAGGTTTTCTTTTTCCTTATTCATTTTGAATCTTTATATATATTCTAAAGGCAAAGTAATAGAGAAGAGAGAGAAAGAGATCTTTCTTCTGCTGGTTCAACCTCCCTTCCCTCATCCCGTGAGATGGTTACCACGGCCGCCGCTAGGCCCGGACGAAGCCGGCAGCTCAGAGCTCTCGCTGCGTCTCTCTGCCCCGTTTCTCCAAGTTCATTAGCAGGGCATGGGAAGTGGAGCAGCCAGGACTATAACCTGCTGTTGGATCGGGATGCCAGCATCAAAGGTGGCACCTCAACCACAGTGCCTCTCTGTTTTCAGCTTTTGTGCGTCTGGGTTGGGGGCAGATTGTTACGATTCTCAATCACACGATATTCCTATTAGCTCTGTCTTTCTCAAAAAAATTATTTATTTTTATTAGAAAGGCAGATTTACAGAGAAGAAAAAAAAATCTTGCCTCTGCTGGTTCACTCCCCAAGTGGCTGCAATGACTAGAGCTGAGCCAATCCGAAGCCAGGAGCTAAGAGCTTCTTCTGGGTCTCCCACATGGGTGCAGGGTCCCAAGGCTTTGGGCCCTCCTCCACTGCTTTCCCAGGCCACAAGCAGGGAGCTGGATGGGAAGCAGAGCAGCTGGGATATGAACTGAATCACTGACTATATGGTATTTGCAAGTGAGTGAGAGGTTCTTTACTCACTGGTTCGCTTCCCGAATGCCTGCAGCAGCCGGTGCTGGGTCACACTGTAGCCAGGAGCTGGGAATGCAGTCCAGGATTCCCTCTGTACATGTCAGGGATCAAACTGTTTGATTGGTCACGTGCTTCCTCCCAGGTCTGCATTCGCAGGGGCTGGAGGCAGCTTTTGGGCCAGGGAACTCTGACGGGAGACATGTCTTCACCCCAGTACTAAACAGCCACCCACTCTGTGTGTGTGTGTGTGTGTGTGTGGTATCAGCCGCCCTACTGGGTGTGAAGTGGTGTGTGCATACTACAAGTTTGCTCCTCCCAGGACTTGGTCTTGAGTGGGTTGGGCCCTTTGCTATCTTCTCACGACAGTGGAGCCAAGATAGAGAAGACATCTTTCTCTTTCTCTGTACCCTCCTGGCACAGGCTCTGCCCAGAGACGTCCCCATGTGTGAGGACACTGAGGTCCACGCTCAGCATCCCAGAGAGCCAGGCAAGGGCAGCTTTCCTTGGGACAATCTTAGGTCACTGGGGTTTCCTGGGGTGTCCCTTGGCTACTTCTTTGCAGAGGCTCTGGGGCAAAAGCAAGGCAGATTCTATCTTGCTGTACCACCTGTTGCCCACGGGTGGGTGCTGCTAAGGGCTCCCCTCACAGATGTGTTCCTGGGGCGGAGACTACCAAACTCCCAGGTCTTTCACCACCGCCTTCTGTTGCAGGAGACAGACTGTACCCACGCTGATCCATCGGGTCAGAAACCTGCAGGAGGGTGGGCCCTTCCTCCTTCAGTCACCCCCAAGCACTCTCTTGGGCTGGGCTGACTCCCAAAGCTGTTGTGGGCCTACCTGCTCCTGCTCAGGCCCACTTAGCCCATAAAGCATTCTTAGGCATCTCTGTGGGGAGATGGCCTACAGCCGACAGGAGTTAGTCTCAGGACCTCCTGTCTGCCGAGAGCTGAGGGTCAGGGAAGTCGCATGGGCAGAGGTCAGGTGCTGGCATCTCCAAGGTCAGATGGCATCTCCGAGGTCAGGTGCTGGTATCTCCGAGGTCAGGTGGCATCTCCGAGGTCAGGTGCTGGCATCTCTGAGGCAGCAGCTGGTGTGATAGCTCAGGCACAGCTGCGTCTGAGTGCCAGATTGGTCGCTGGTCGGCTCTGTGTTCTTGCTTGGGTTCCTCCACTGATGTGTTGTCATTTGTTTCTTCGTGTCCCGTGTGAGGGCCATGACAGCTATGGCAGGGTTTTCAGGAGGTTGAGAGGAGCTCATGGTATCTGAGGTGCCCGTTGCTGCCTGCTGCTGTAGGGTGGACAGCTCTGAGGAGGCAGCAGCTGCGTCCCCGCCCGTGCACCTGGCTCCAGCCAACAGCCCCAGCAGCAGGTGGGCCATGGGCTTCCAGCCTTGGGTCGCTTTGCCCTCTCTGGGGTGAAGGATGAGTACCCCAGGAACTACCACTTGCTGGTTCAAGTGGGGGTTCAGTCATAGGATTTACCCACACTGGAATGCCTGGTTTTGGGGTCCTGGTCCTTCTGACTCCGGTTTCCTGGTAATGCTTATCCTGGGAGACAGCCGGTGATGGCTCAGTCAGGTCCTGGCACCCGTGGGGGAGACCACCCCGCACCTACCGTTGAATTCCTGGCTCCTGGCTTTAGTCTGCCCCAGCCCCGTCAATTGCAGGCATTTCAGGGGTAACTCAGTGGTTAGAAGATCTCTACTTGTCTCTGACTCTTGGTCTTTCAAAGAGATACATTAAGATTTAAAAGCCTGGGGCTGTGGACTCTGAAGAGCTCATCTTTGCCATGAGACTCTCGGCTGAGATCTCGTTTGGTTCTCACAGTCGGTTAACAATCTGGCTGTCCAGAAGCAGGTACAGGGCATTCAGGTTTATTAGTATTATTTTTTAAATCACATAATTCATAGAGTATAGTAAGTTTTGAGATGTTTGTGGACTGATAATAAAAGATTGGGTTTATTTGTAGGTAAGGGCTTTCCTCCCCCGCCCCCCTTTGTGAATCAGAAGCTAAAACTTGGGAAAGATTGTTCTGGTAGTGATGTCAGTTAACGCTTTGTAGCTTGTCTCTCACTGGTTTCATAACATTCATTCATTGACAACATGCCCGGGTGGGAGCAGGGTCCCCCCCATTGTCCAGATGGGGAAGTGGAGACTGAGACCAGAGCCGCGGGAAGGCTGTCTGGGCTGTGCTGGACGGGAGCAGAGGAATTGCATGGTCTTCCTGGCCTCCGAGAGACCCTGGGCCTAATCCGGGTCGGTTGGTCAGCAGGAGGATGAGGATGCATGGTGAGTCTGAGCGGAATGCAGGGGAGGCTCTGAGTTGTAAACCCTCCCATCCCCACCAGGAACCACGGCAGAGAGGGCCAACTGGACTACTCGGCAGCCATTGCCACGTGGTTTTTTTATTCCAGGGTTTGAATCTTTTCCCAGATCACAGCTCTGGCTCTGTGAGTGAATGCAGAGCAGCGCAATAGTGTCCACTGGTCCTCATGGAGTAGGTAGAGGGCACAGAGTGGGGGTGGGAAGGAGACGAGATGGGGGTCAGGACATCAGGAAAGCCTGGGAAATGCAAAGGTTGTGCGTTCCCTGCTGAGTCAGGGCACCTGCCCGCTCCTGTGTTCCCTTGTGGGTTCTCAGGAGCTCGGTGGCCAAGGGGGACTTTCTCATGTGACTTTTCAGATTGTGCATGTGGGCTGCGTTGAGCTGTAGCTGAGGGCGGTGGCTGGAGGTGCCCCCACAGCCCTGCCGTGGCTGGCAGCGGCACCCTTTAATTTGAAGGCTGCGGTGGGATTACTGGTGTCATCCAGGGTTTGGACATCTCAGAGTCTCTGCGGTGATGACTCTGTTATTTCACAGAAGCTGGGACCAACGGTCGGCACGGACTGTGGTGGCGCTGGGCCTCGTGGGTCTGCCCTACACCTTCACAGGCGGGCGAGGTGGAGGGAAGGCCGTGTGGTCAGTTTGCTCATCTGCAAACGCCAGCTGTGGGCGTCTCATGCTCTTGCTTAAGAATTTTCCCAGGCTCTCTGTGTATGTACATCTGCAAAAACAACGAAGCTGACCTTTGGCACCTCAATAGGGGGCTCAATAGGGGAAGAAGTCTCACGGTGTGTTTTGCAGTGAGCAAGAAAGAGAATGTTTGGTTCTGAAGACTCTGGCAAATCCTACAGGGACAAAGGCTCGCCAAAGGTTTTTATAACATCATTTTTCAGGCCATACAGAATTGCCAACCTAAAAATGAATCTGCGGGCCTAGCTTGGTAGCCTAGTTTAAAGCATTCACTTAATGGATTTCCATAATCGTGTGTAGTTGTGTCCATGGGGACAATTGGAAGGCCAAATATCTTGTCATCCCCTAGAAAGCTGTCTTGGGCTCCTTCTTTGCGGCCACTCCTTTACCTCTGGTCCCTCCAAAGCAGTGACCTGTTTCCATCACTGTAATCGCCTTTTCTACAATTTCATATAAACACCATCTAACAGTATGTACTCTTATGTCCGACTTCCTCACTGGACATGGTCATCTTGGGATGTGTTTGTGTCATCCTGTGTATCTCTGGTGGCCTTCTTCCTCTTATCGCTGAGAAGTATTGCATCCGACAGATGTAACACAATTTGGTTCTGCCCTCACTAGTGGGAAGACGGTTGAGGTGTTTTCAGTTTTCAGTGATCCTGAATGGGGTTGCTGTAAACATTGCTGTGTGGGTCTCTGTAGACTTAACGTTTCCATTTCTCATGGTTAACGACTCAGGGGTGGGATTACGGGTTGCTAGGATAGAGGTTATGTCTAAACTTCAGAAGATTCTGCGGGACTCTTTTTTAAGGTGGTTGTGCCGTTTCAGGATTAAACAATGAGTACTTTCCATTCAGGACGTATCACCAGTCTTGCTGAAACCCACAGCTGTCCATCCATGTAATGATTTTGGGGATGGCCTGTTGGGTCCCACGTGTAATGAAGTTTCTTGGTTTTTAGGCAAAAGGTGATAATATGTCTGTGGATAAAGTGACCCTTGCTGTGAACTCTGGGGCTTCATACAAAGGTTTGCTTTGTCCTGCTCCCGAGGAAAACACATCCGTCTCAACACAATGCACAGTGAGTCGGGCCTCTCGAGTGTCTGGAGTCCTCACGTGTCAGCCTTCTGTGTGTGTGTGTGTGTGTGTGTGTGTGTGTGTGTGTGTGTGTGTGCCTCGAATGGCAGTTTCAAGTTCATCCTGTGTTGAGATAATGCCTACAGGCCAGAGGAAAAACTAATCTAGGGCTGTCAGACTGGGTGGGAAATGATTAATCATGTAGACATTTGCAGCAGGCTGGACCACTCTGCTTCCTGACCTTTAGCCCACCTGCAGCAGGGGTGAGGCAGGTCAAGTTTAAATCCAAGAGGACAACGTCTGGGGCTGGCAAGGTTTTGGCCAAATGTTTGGTTTGGGGTTCATTGCTCTGCATTGCACACTTGATGAAAACCGACTGCCCCCCTTGTGTGTGTGTGTGTGTTTTCAGTGATAAAGCTGAAGCACTCATTCGCTTGGCCTTGGGTCAGAGAGTCCTGCCATGGCCTTAGCACTGACTCCCCGCTTTGAGTGTGCTTGAGGCATCCTGATTTGGGGTAGCCAGCCTCAACCACCCCACAGCCCTGGGTTCTGTAACCCTCTGGATTGCTTCCCTTGGAATCCCTTCAATTTCCCCCAATTGAGTCGGTTTTCCAGCTTGAATTTGCAAGCACTTAGCAGCAGGTGCATCTCCAAGCCCCTGGACCACACTTTGATCCACTGGTTTACTCCTCAAAAAGCCAGAGTGGCCAGGGTTGTGCCAGGCAGAAATCAGCAGGCTGGAACTCTATCTGGGTCTCCCATGTGTGTGACAGTGATCCAAGCAATTGATTTATTTTATTTGAAAGGCAAAGTTACAGAGAGACAGAAACAGAGAAAGAGAGAGAGAGAGAGAGAAAGACAGAGAGAGATCTTCCATCTGCTGGTTCACTTCCAAAATGACTCTAACAGCCAGAGCTGGGCTTATTGGAAGCCAGGAGCTAGGAGTTCCCTCCTGGTCTCCCACCCGTTGCCAGAGGATTTGATCCATTTTCCATGGTTTTTCCAGGCCATGGCCAGGGAGCTGGATCATAAGTGGAACAGCTGGGACTTGATCCCAGTGCCCATATAGGATCCCAGTGTTGCTAGGTGCTGTGCCATGGTGTCAGTCCCCAAGTCCAAACATTTACATCATCCTTGGCTATCTTTCTGGGTGCATTTGCAGGGAGTTGGAATGCAACTGGAACAATTGGAGCAACTGGGACTCAAACTGGTGGTCTTATGAGATGCTTGTGGCATTTTAACCTGCCACACTGGTTCCAACAGCTTCTGATCTCTGAGCCCAGGTTTAGTTTAGTTGAGGGTCACTGTGTCTAAGCCCACTAAGCGTGATGTAGATTCTTGTCATCGAGAGAAATGGCTAAGCACTGGGAATTGTCTCATTGCAAAGCATGGCTGGGCTTTGGAAAGGCCTGGGGGTTCTGTCCTGGAGTAGAGGACCCTTTGAAGCCCTCCTCTGTGGAGACAGCCCTGGGAAGCCTGATCCAGCACCAGCCAGACCATGCCTCCCTTGGGGCTGGCCTTTCGGTGCTGGTCCCAGGGACAAGGTCGCCCCCTTGCTTCCTAGTGCAGGATCCATTCTGCAGTGCCTCCCTGGCGGCCCAGCTCTCCCCCAGGGCAGCGGGTAACAACATTACCTAATTTGTCTTGAGTCCAGCGGTCCTTGTGCAGCCTCTCTGGGGAGAGGCAGGCGGTCTTCTCTAGACTCCCTGGGTTACTCAATAAAGCACATGTTGGGAAACAGCAGTATTTTTCTGCTTTAAAATAAGTAGGTTTGCAAGGAGCTGGGAAACTGTGGGGTTTAGTTTCCAAATGACTATAATTGTGGGAGAAGGATTCTCTTTCAATGTTGAAGCACGTTGAGCAGCAGATAGAATTTAGAAATAATCTACAGCTAGAAGAAGCCACTTTCAACTGGGAGGGGACACTTGTCGTGGCTGGCAAGGTTGAGAGTGAGGGACACAGAGAGTGTGGGGCTGGGCCCCAGGTGCGCGTCATCTTGTGTTCTTCCAAACACACTGCCACAAGTCCGCACGCACAGGACGGGCCACGCTGGTCTGCTGTGAAAAGCATCAGGAAAGGGCTGGCCTGGAGCAGCTTGTTGGGAGGGCGGAGCTCGGACGGCTGCAGACTGTCTCACAGCTGTTGTAGACTAACAGCCGCCCGGGGCCAGGTGAATTGTACCACGTGGCCCTTGGCCGTTCCTGAGACAGTCATCAGTATTGTCAACACTTGTGCACTGCGTGACCCCATTCTACAAGAGAACTTCAGGAAATTCACGGAAAATCAAGTTAAGAAAAACTATATATGGAACTCAGAATTTTTAAAAAAAAGATTTATTTTTTTCTTGAAAAGTCAGATATACAGAGAGGAGTAGAGACAGGGAGGAAGATCTTCTGTCTGTTGACTCACTCCCTATGTGGCAGCAATGGCTGGAGCTGCGCTGATCCGAACCTAAAAGCCCAGAGCTTCCTCTGGGTCTCCCACAGGGGTGCAGGGTGCCAAGGTGCCAAGCAGTCCTCGACTGCTTTCCCAGACCACAGGCAGGGAGCTGGAATGGAAGCAGGACTGCCCATATGGGATCCCAGTGCATTCAAGGTGAGAACTTTAGCTGCTAGGCTACTGCACCAGGCCCGACTTCAGAATTTTTTTGCACCATAGTAAGGTGATCTTTTCCTAAAAAAGATTTAAAAAGGCAGTGTGATAAGCAGAGAAAGAGATTGAGATAGCGAGAGAGAGGGGTATCTTCTATTTGCTAGTTCACTCCCCCAAATGCCTATAATAGTGAGAGCTAAGCCAGGTTACAACTCCCACATGGGTGGGAGTTTGTATCTCCCACATGGGTGGCAGGGGCCCCATCCTGTGCTGGCTTCCCAGGTCCATTAGCAGGGTGCTGGATCAGAAGCAGAGCAGCTGGGACTCAGTCTGGCACTCTGCTACAGAATGTGGATGTGCCGAATAGTAGCTTAATGTACTGCACCAAAACATGAGCCCCTGCACTTGTCTTGCAGTTGAAGGCTGTCCATGAACTTTTTGAAATGGGTGTAGCGGATATGGTGTCAAACAGGCAGGGAGCCAAGACAGAGAACCGGTCCTCACTGTTCACTAGTGTTCTCTGATCTGGAACACCAGGCAGCAGGTGCCTGGCTCATGACGGGCAGTGGGGGCAGGGTTACTGCAGCACTCATGGGGTGGGCAGAGCCCGGTGACCTTGGGTGGCCTATTAGGCATATTGAGAATGATTCAACAGAATGGAGGGGCCAAGTAGATCCTTGGCTAGCGGGCAGCGGTGGGTACAAGAGAGGTAGGAAGGGTGTGAAAGTTGGAATTGTGCCATTGGAGGGCCCCTTGGGGGAGTGTGGACAGTGGACTGAGGTGGAAGAAGAATGACCAGCTTCAGTGTCCCACGGAGAGTAGCCCAACGTGTGTGGACACGGGGACATGTGATTAGTTCATGGAAGAGCTGACACTGTGGTACAGCTGGTTCAGCTACCATCTGCATCACATATTGGTGTTGGTTTGAGACTCAGCTGCTCCTCTTCTGATCCAGCTCCTTGCTAACACACCTGGGAAAGCAGTGGACAATGGCCCAGCTCCTTGGGCCTCTGCACCCACATGGGGAGACCTGGAGCAGGCTCCTGGCTCCTGGCTCCTGGCTTTGGCCTGGCCTGGCCCTGGCTCTTGTGGCCGCTTGGGGAATGGACTTTATTTCTTTGTCTTTCTGTCCCTGTCTCTCCCTGCAACTCTGCCTTTCACATAAATAAATAAATCATAAAAAAATAATTAATGGAAATTGAAATTACAATATTAATTTTGGTGCAAAAAAGTTTTGGAATTTGTGTTGTAAATGAGCTTCATATAGTTTAGGGAAAATGTGTAGCATGAAAGATTATTCCTGAGCCTGGCACGGTGGCCTAGCGGCTAAAGTCCTTGCCTTGCATGTGCTAGGATCCCATATAGCGCTGGTTCTAATCCCAGCAGCTCCACTTCCCATCCAGCTCCCTGTTTGTGGCCTGGGAAGGTATTGCAGGACGGCCCAAAACCCTGGGACCCTGCACCGGCATGTGGGAGACCCAGAAAAGACTCCTGCTCCTGGCTTAGGATTGGCGCAGCTCCAGCTGTTGTGGCCGCTTGGGGAGTGAATCAAGGGATGAAAGATCTTCCTCTCTGTGTCTCCTTCTCTCTGTATATCTGACTTTTCGATAAAAATGAAACAAATCTTTAAAAAAGAGAAATTATTCCCTAAACTTGTGTACCACAGTGAACTTATGTCCAATTTCATCTTCTGTGAGCTTTTTGGTGTGCCTTTGTATGGAAAGCTTGTCTGAGGCTTTATACAAGGCAGACGGCTGCTGGCTCACCCCAGCCTTTCTCCCGTTTCTCTCTTTCCTCTTCCAGGAGATGGACTGTGGCTGGCAGTGGAGGCCTCTGACTTGCTTCCATCTGCCTGCCATCATCTGAAGCTCTAGAGCATATAGGTTGGTCTGAATTGTGTGTGTGTGTGTGTGTGTGTGTATGCCGGATATCAGTCCCCTCTTTCAGGGCAAGTGTCCAGGCTAGGACCCCCGAGCTCCAGCTCAGCATTGCCAACCCCTTCCTCACAGCGCCCTTTGTGTCTCTCCCAGGCCTCTCCTGCCTGAGAGATGCCCACTGGAGTTCTTCATCCATGCCCCCTCCCTGCCTGTGCCTCTTCCACCAGCTCCTGGCTCTCTTCCACCCCACTGATAGGCATCCACTCCATTCACTCATGCTGAACGTGAGGACTGGGTGGGCATTGTGCTGTCTCTGTGTTCACATCTGGCACCTGCACCACCGGAGGTCTTAGGGCGCTTCCTGCCGCCTTTGGCCCCGCCCCGACGCTGTCACCCACCACCTGGGCAGTGGCGGCAGCTACTGGTGATTGGGCCGCAGACACACAGGAAGCTCTATAGCAACTGCTGGGAGAGGAGCTGGATGCGACTTTGGTCCGGTAAACATGCAGGTGGTTTCTGCCTGGTTGGAACGGTTTTCCGGACATTGCAGCTTCATGGGTCCGTGAACAGGTTAATGTGCGATTATCTGATCCATTTCAGCGTTCCTCCCGCAGCTGGCTCCGCCTCTGTGCTTCTCCACTGCTCTGAGACCGGCTCCATCCGCCCTACTAGTTCCCCCACTAGTGAAAGAAGCAGGTAGGCTTAGAATATGCACAAGAGGGTGACAGGCAAGGTTCCTTTTCCATTAAAAATTTATTTTTTTTTTCTGTTGAGAGAGAGAGGTCAAGAGGCAGAGAGAGAGAGGAGAGCAAGTGAGTGCACTCCCTGTGTTGCACTCCCTGTGGTGGCCGGGGCTGGGCTGGGCACAAAGCTGGGCCCCGCAAATTCAGTGCAGTTCCTGCACACCCCAACGCCCATGCCGTGGGTTCTAGGGATGCCGTTCTTTCAGCTATCACGGCTTCTTCCCAAGGTCTGTGTTAGTAGGGAGCGGGAGGTTGAGGTGGAACCAGGAATGGAACCCAGGCAGGGTTTTCTTTTTTCTTTTCTTTTTTTTTTTTATTTTTGACAATCCTTACAAATTTAATTGGGGTAAAAAAGGTTCAAGGTCTAAAGGGAGATATAGAGGAAGAAGCCCCACCCAGTCTCCCGCCCACCCCAAGTCCCGGGTGTGGGGCGCGCTCCGAGATACTCGATCAAGTGGTTCCAATAGTTCGCCATTCATGGGCCGTTGCTGGTCTCGCCACCCCAATCATGATATGGTCATTGAAGAGTTCATTGATTGACACAGTCCCTTCTAGGTTCTCCATTTGCCCAGTCTCTGCTGCCAACAGATGGCTGAGGTTGTTGCTTGATTTGTCCTGTCTTTCCCTGGTTAGGACTCCGAGTCCGGTGTCTCGAATGGGAAGATCCTTGAAGAAATTTTGAGGTATTCCCAGTCCAGATTCCTGCTGTTTTAGTAGCATAGGGCCCGGCACAGTCCACCGTCCCGGTCAGCTGGCGGCTGCAGTTGCTGGGCCGGTTCTGTCTCCACCCGTGTCCTCTTGCAGTCCCGCCTGGTTCCACCCTGGACGTGCTTGTCCCTCGCACGTACTAGTAGGAGTTGCAGCCCAGTCGGGGCGGCCCACAGTAACCTCAACCAGGCCCACCTCCTACCCTGGCTTGCCAGTATATATGGCATACTAGCCCAGTCTGTCCCAAGTACCCTTCTGTTCATATACTTGCCAACAGGTGTTGCGACCTACTTCCATCCAACCATCTCCTTCTACCGTCCCTAACAGATATTGTTGGGTGTCTGTCTAGCCACCCCAGCCCCTGTCCTAGTTCCCATGCCCTCCCGTGGAAGGTGATGACCCATGAGGGAGGAGCCCACTATTTCCCTCCCAGGTCGCTCCCATTCCAGTTGTGCCCTCTCCATTTGGCCCTGTGGTTCAACTCAACGTGTCTAACCCTTTGTACCAGCTTCCGCCAGCTGGTGCTACAACTAAGCCCCAACAACCCTCACCAACTCTGATTGTAGCTTGCACCAGTGGGAATAGTCAGCCCAGCCTGGTTTTCACCCAATCTGGTCCCTATGAGGTGCACAGGCGCTGTGTCCCTGCCTGGTCTAGTCTACCCCCCACCCAGTTCCCGCTCCTCAGTGTAATTTGCTGTTCAGCTAGGGAACCTCCCCTTATTCTCCTGTCAGCTCTGCCGCCTCCTTTCCTGGTTCTCACGTGTGTTGGTTGGGTGCTGCGGCTGCATCCGGCTCAGGCTACCTCACCTTGGCATTCCAGCTTGTGTGTTGCTTTTGTTACGACCGGACCTGGTTCGACCCACACTCTGTTCTGGCGATCAGATTTACCAGTGGATGACGTGAACAGATTCAGCCTGGTCTGCCCCCGACCCATGCCAAATGCATGCCAGTGGGACACTTTCTATGACCTCTTGGCTGTTGCCTTGCATGTTCCTTGCGCTGACCTGCAGGGTCTGTGTCCTGCCAGAGGAGTTGCCTGAGCTCCTCCATCAGAACCCCTCCATGTGCCAGGTTTTGCGCATATCAGTGGGTCCATGTGCCAGTTCGCCTCTTATCCTAGCAGGAACAGTGGTCTTTCCTAACTGGCCATCATCCAGTTCTGGTTCTTACTGTAGAGTGTTTCAGCCCAGCCACGGTCATCCATGCCAGGCAGGGTTTTCAACCACAGACCCAAATGTCTGATGCAGAGATCCAAGTTTCAAACATCTGGAAAATGATACTTTGACAGAGGATGAAAACTCTCCCAGGGTAGCTGTGTACAGTCAAGCCTACAAAATGACACCGCACAGCACGGAATGTGCGCAGAAGCCATTGTCTGCACTTTGCTTTCCGTCGCTTAGCGTGCACTTCCCACAGAGGACGGTGCAGCAGGCGGGAGGAGGTACCCCTCTGCCACTAGATTTAGAACAGCTCTCTCCCTGCCCGTCCACTTCCCGTTTCCTCTTTCAAGTGAGTCAGCCGTCTTCCGAAGCCTGACGGATGGGATCTGGCAACAAATCCTGGTCGGCGTCAGTCATGTCCTGTGATTCAGGGTCGGGCTGTGCTCTGTGAGACTCACTCTACACCCTGTCTGAGGGGCCCGAGACTAGAGCTTGCGGTTGGTTTGTCGGGTGGGAGAGCTGGATGAGGACCACGAGCGGCAGGTTGTGGTCTTGGCCAAGCTGCCATGGCATGGGAGGAGGCAGAGCCCGGTGTACCTGGTCTCCTATAAGCGCTGTCTTCTTTGGGGTGAGGGGTCTTGGGATCACCCAGGTCCCACCCCAGGCCCAGCTTTATGCTGTGCCCACCCCTCTCCATCCCCATTTTATCGCTGGCTTTGCTTTCCACAGTTTCAGTTTCTTGTGGTCAGCTGCCGGCTGAAAATATGACGTGGAAAATTCTAGAACCTATGCTAGTTTTTCAGTAAATTTCGATACCTTATGTTTTATGAATACTTATTGTGCATCTCTCGCTGTGCCTCATTTATAAATTCAACGTGATCAGAGATGGAGACCAAAGGTGGCATTCACAGAATATACTAGTGCCTGGGCTTCTCCAGCATCCCCTGTGTTACGCTGAGGTCACAAATAACTACAAATCCCCGCGGGGCTTCCTCTTCTGCTTAGGACCAACGTGGGAAACTGCTTCCTTCCCTCCAGTAGCTCCTACAGGTGTGAAGACAGTGGAGAAAGGAACAATGGAAAATGTTACCCCTAAGTTGGCAAAGCCAAGAGGCAACGACTGTCCTCTCAGCATCTTCCTGGGAGGAGCGACTTAGCATGGCATTGTCCTTCTGGGTGGGAAAAACCCACAGGTGCACTTCAGACGTGTGGTCTCCATTGCCAGGACCACCCACCTGCTCTGTAAGACCGCTGGAAGGTGGGAGGGTGGGAAATAGCATCCTAGAAACTGCCTCATCTTGGATTTCCTCGGGTCCAAAGTTGAAACAGCTTTAGATTCTAAAAATGTGTCTTGAAAAATGTGTCTTGTTTGCACAAAACCATTAACTAAACATTAAAAAAAATTAATCCGTGAGAAAAATTAGACGCTGGGGGTTTGGGGGTCAGTGGCTTTCAGTTTTGGTGGCTCTGAGGGAGGCCGCGAGGCCTGAAGCTGCTCTGGAGGCTGCGGTGGGCCCGTGCTCCCGGAGGAGCAGTCTCCTGCTGAGCTCAGGCAGAGCAGGCCCAGCAGGGTCAGTCAGGGGCCTCCTGTGAGCTAAGGCTTTGATGTCACTCTTCCAAAATGATTGGGCGTCACAGAACATGTATGTAGATGTGTGTCGATGGCTTCCTCTCTCTGTTTTGCAACCTGTGAAGCTGTTTGCCCCTGGTTCTTAGACGGTGGGCAGTTAGCCTAACAGCTAAGGTCCTTACTTCGCATGTTGGCAAGGACCACGCCCTGCTGCAGTTTCCTGCTAATGGGAGGCAGCAGTGATGGCTCACGTCTTGGGGTTCCTGCCCTATGGGGAGATCTATGATGAGTCTTGGCTCCTGGCTTTGGCCCCGTTCAGCCCCAGCCATTGTCAGCATCCGGGGAGTGAACTAGCAGGTGGGAACTGTCATACTTAGCAGGCAATACCTATCATTCTATCATTCCTCTCCACCGAGTTGTGTGCTCCACGAACTCCCAGCCTTGTTGACATTCTTGACTCACGCAGAGTGGACAGGATTATCCTGGCAGGGGCTGCCTGTTGTGAGATGATGACATGTGTGCAGCTGAGCAGCTGGAAGACAGCTGCTTGTGTTAACCGCAAGTGGATTATGAAAATTTACACATAGGTGGTGGGACTGGGTTCTCTCCTCTTTCCCACCCCATCCTGGGTTCTTTAGAGCTATATAGGTCTCTCTCTCTCTCTCTCTCTCTCATACACACACACACACACACACACAAATAAATGTTTTTGAAAGTTGATTCAGTACAACTCAGTGCAGAAATAAGCACACCTAGGAACTGCCACTGGGAGTTTAATTTTGAGGTTTTTAAAAAAGTATTTTATTTATTTATTTATTTATTTATTTATTTATTTGAAAGGCAGAGTTACAGGGAGAGATGGAGAGACAGAGCGAGAGACTTTTCCATGCACTGGTTCACTTCCCAAATGGCCAGGGCTAGGCTAGACTGAAGCTAATAGCTTGGAGCTGTTTCTAGGTTCTCCAACTGGGTGCAGGGGTCAAAGCACTTGGGCTGTCCTCTGATGTTTTCCCAGGCACATAAACAGGGAGCTGGATCAGAAATGGAACAGCCGGGACTTGAACTGACATTCATAAGGGATGCCGGCATTGTTGGGTGAAGGCTTAGTTAGCGTGCTATGCCACAACATCGGCTTTTAAGTTTGGGCTTAATTGTGGTAGTATGATTCTTTTGTGGTTACTCAACCCTGAAATCAGACCACAGTGAGGGCCTGCCTCCCTCCCCTAACCACACTAAAGTGGGGGGCAGGGACACCGAACAAAAGAAGAACTTTCCCCCAACCCTGGTGAGAGACCACAGGAGCCTGACCTGGTGTCTGAGCCACACCCCTGGCCCTGCAGACTCCGTGGGGCTGGGATGCGGGGTCTAATGGGAAGGGAAGCGTGATCCTGTGCATCCATACTGTCCCCTAATGTGGCCGACCCTTTGGGGATGATGGCTCCTGAAGGCAGAGCGCTTGGTGTCGTGACTAATTAACGGTGGACATTTCCGCCTGCATGGTGTTGTGACCTGCAGAATGTTTCTTTGATGTTCTTTTAGCACCGTCTCCTTTCTTACCTAGAGTCAGTTCACAGAGTTTGACATGGGTGGGTGATCCCCAGGAGGTACTGTAGGACCCCGAGGATAAGGTGGAGCCCCGTGTTTAGGTGGTGTTTCCTGCCATTTAGAAGGAATGGCTTGGAACATGATGTGACTGGTAACATGATGACAGCTGTGTGGACTTTTCATTCAGGTTTTGTGGTTGAGGGGAGTAGCTGAAAAATATTTTGAAATTTCTTGAGAGGCAGAGAGAGAGAGAGCGAGAGCAAAGTTTCCATCTGCCGGTTCACTCCCTAAATACCTGCAGTGGCTGGTTCTAAAGTGAGGAGTCAGACACACAATCCAGGTCTCCCAGGTAGATGACAGGAGCCTGACCACTTGAGCCATTCCTGCTACCCCCAGGGTGTGATTGACAGACTGGAAGCTGGAGTCTGGAACCGGATCTGGGTGAGGACGAGATGGCCACCATGAAATGGGACGGGAGCATCTTAAATGCTAACTGGGGGTTGTGGGAGGCATCCTAGCATATAGACTCAGTCTTGGGCTAGACCAGAAACCCATTTCTGCAGCTGAGAAATAGAGTGGTAATGCCTGCCTCACAGGACTGTTTGTTGTAAGGTGACAAGAAACACACTCAGCCTCAGGTCTGGCTTGTAGAAGGGAGTTCTGGTACCTGGTAGCCATGTACAGCTGTTGGGAATGCGTTGTGGTAGGTGAGCTGAGGGGTGCTGAAAACACCAGAAGAATACCTGGCTGAGTCCAAATGGGGAAGGATGTTTTCAACCTTGGCTTGGACCAGGGAGGGGTAGTGAGTCCTGAGTCAGCCCAGAAGGAAGGACCCCCCTGCCCCAACCTCCCCCCAGCTTCATTCTGCTAGTGTTAGTTGATGAGGCAAGTAGAGCAGAAACAGAGTAGCAGGTGCTTCCCAGGAATGCCTCTTGGGGCAGAGATAAGAGGTATACATGGCAGGAGTGCAAATAAGAGTGAGGCTAAAAACAGATTTCATACAAAGAGGTGGGATGAGCTGTGTTTTTGGGTGGGGATTAGGCTTTCTGGGGGGCTACCATGGTGACCTTAAGGTGCCTGCCCCACCTCTCCTGCTTCAGCCAATCCTGGATTTTGTGAATGACAAGATAGCTGATTTCTATAGGAACATTTTTGAAGCTTCAGGTAGTGTTGAGGGCATGGAGCTGGGGAGTGGAGACGCACAGGCTTTGGACTTGCATTCTCCCGGAGCTGTACGGTGGGCCTGGGGGAAGGAGGACTCTATGTCCTAGCAGCCTCCCACTCGGACGGGCCTGTTCTGGGGTCTCAATGGATATGCGAAACTGAGGTCGCCCTGGGCAACAGGCCTTACGCACTATGCCACAGCAGCAGCCCCTCTGTTCCTTTGAAAGGTACAATGAATTGTCAATCACAGACACTCTGCTGTGCTGTGGAGCATTGAAAATTGTTTCGCTGGAGCGAGAGTTTGACCTACTGTTCAAGCTACAGCTTGGGACAGCCGTGTGCCCTATCAGAGTGCTGGGTTCAAGTCCCAGCACCACTCCTGATTCCATCTCCCTGGGAGGCAGCTAGGGATGGCTCAGGGAGTTGAGTCTCTGCCAGCCCTGTGCAAGACCCAGATTGAATTTCCAGCTCCTGATTTTGGTTTGTCTCAGTTTTGAGTGAGGGGTAAACCAGCAGATGGGAGATTTCCCCTTCTCATTCTCTCTCTCAAATAAAGTAAGTAAACAAAAATGGGAAAAGGCAGAGGTTATTTTTCTTGTCCAATCGTACCCCTGTACCCAGTAACTGTTCTCTCTCCCTGTCCTGTCCTGTCCCCACCGCAGGCTCCAGTAGCCACTATACTACTTTTTACTTCTCCAGCATTGTCCAATTGCTAATTCCTAATTAAGCCTCATTTTCAGAAAACCATCCTCTGCATTTTAATGAAACAGTGTTGCGAGCCATTTTGCATAATGCCAGGAGAGGTGCAGCTTCTGGAACAATATGAAGCCAACAGGCATCTCACAATGTTTTCCCTCCGCACCTCTCCCGTCTTTTTTGATGAGTTTTGTTTGTTTTCAACTGTGTTGCCTTATTCTCATAAGTTTTCATTAAAAAAAAAAAATCAGGCCGCTAGCTTGGCAGAAGCCCGGCTGAATGCAGACATTCTCTTGAAGCGTTTCATCGCTTGGTAGTTCTCTATTGATAAACTCATCAGCCCCAGTCGGTCTGTGGGAGGACTGGTAGCTTCAGATGCCGGCAGAAAGGCTGTACAATAAATGCTAAAACAGCAGAGTCCGCCCTCAGAGGATTTCTCTGCCCACCGCATCAAACAGCACCGCTCGCCTCGCTCTACAGGCTTCTGCAAACCGCCTGCGGCCTCCCGGATTCTGCCTGGAGCAACTGGGTAATTAATTCCTAAGACAGCGTTCAGTGGGTGCTTGGAGGCCAAGATTTGGCAACACAGCCAGGCCTGTCCCTTGCTGCTCTGATGATGGTCATGCCTTGGCCATGGGGCCTTCCACGGCCTCTCCTGGCTGCACCACACCTGGCTCCAGGCTCCCCGCCTCAGCCCTGTGACCCCAGGCCCAGGCAGCTCAGACTCCCGTCCTGCAAGGATGAAAGTAGCAGCGTACAAGATCACGGTTTGTACATGGCCTGACACACCTCCACAGACTGTATGGTCTGTGACAGAGGAAGCGTGGTTCTTACTTCTGTACCCAATAAACGTAGGACAATAGGCGTGCCAGAATGCAGAGAGCACGTCGCCAGTGAATGATCCCAAGCACCTTGCAGAGAGCCTGGCTCCTGGCAGTTGGGGTGTGGTACGGTGGAGGGAGAGGTGCTGCTGTGGTTCGGGTGGGCTTTGTCCCCCCCAAACGCTAAATGCTGGAAATTTGACTACCCCTATAAGTGGTGTTGGAGCTGTGTGAGGTCTCTGAGGACAAAATGAGGCATTTTCTTTGGGTTAACCATAACTCAGTGCCAGGTACACCCCGTGGTCCTGGGCTCTAGTTCATGTCCAGCTGCAGGGGGAGGAGTGAGCTTTCACTCTCTCCCTTCTAAAAAATATTTATTTATTTATCATTTGTTTATTTGAAAGGTAGAGCAGAAAGAGGGTGCAGTGGGAGAGGGTGAGGAGGGGAGAGAGATTTGCTATCTGCTGGTTTGTTGCTCAAATACCTGCATCAACCAGGGCTGGGCCAGGCTGCAGCCAGGATCTTGGAATTCCATTTAGTTCTCCAACCTGAGTGACAGGGACCTGAGTACTTGGGCCATCTTCTGCCACTTTTCCAGGCGTATTAGCAGGGAGCTGGGTGAGAAATGGAGCAGCTGGGACTTGAACCGGCACCGCTATGTGATGCTGGCTTCACAAATGAGTGCTTTTACATCCACGGGTACTTCAGCGTCGACCCCCGACTGTGTCTTCGTGCTAAGTCTCACTTCCCCTTACACAGATTTCCTTTCCTGTTAAAGGTGTGTATGTTCTGTCATGGAGTTGAATCCCACGAACCCACAAGCTTCCTTACGAAACCTGTGACGGTAGACGTGCCGCGTGACTCCCTCATCCATCTCACTGCTGGCATCCTGTGGGGCATCTGCTGGTTGCCCTGCACACGCCCGTGTTCACGATCAGGCGCTTCCGCCCCTTCCAGGGAGAGCTTGGCTCGACCCTGGTCAGCCCGGGGCTGTGGGAGTGCTCATTTAGGGCTCTCCTGACCTGGGTCTGCTGCCACCCCCTGCATCCCCTGCCCGGGAAAGTGCTACTGCTGCAGCGTACGAGCGGGACGCAGCTTTGCCTCATGTGTTTTTCCCTGGTGCTGACTCACCTGTGGTTTGTCCTTCCCAGAAGCTCGTTTGCCGTGTTTCGGTTTGGGGAGAGGTGTGTGTGTGTGTGTGTGTGTGCACGCATGCGCGTGCATGTGGCTTCTCCCTCAGCTGGGCTGAGCCTCACCTGGACCCTTGGACCATGTCCCTAGAGCTTCCTGTACACACATTCTGGACATTCAGCATGTAATTTTCTAGCTGTTGAGAAAAGAAATATGGAGTGACCTGCTCTTTTTACATCATTTTGTACACTTTTAGCTCAATAAAAACAAGATGACACCAAAACTAACTTTGCACTTAACTCACCTTTTACCAAATGCTGGGAACCCTGCTGAACTCAGTGGGGTGGAGGCCGCTCCACCTCCACGCTTGGCCTGCTGCCCCCCAGCTCTGGGTCAGGCCTCACTTGCTCCTTCCCAAGCTGCCCGGTCACTGGACTGCCTTCCCCCAGCTCTGCCTCCCTGCTGGCATTGGGCAGGGTGGCTTTGTAGCTGTTTCTTTCCTTTCTTTAAAATTTATGTATTTTTATTGGAAAGGTGAAGTTACAGAGAGAGAAGGAAAAATAGAGACCCCCCCATTTGCTGTTTACTCCCCAAATGGTCATAGCTGCGGCAGCTGGTCTGGCCCAAACCAGGAGCCAAGAGCTTTTTCCATGTTTCCCAGGAGGATGCAGGGCCCAAGGACTTGAATCTTCCTTCCCTGCTTTCCCAGGCTTAAGAAGGAAACTAGATGGGAAGTGGAGCAGCCAGGATTGGAACCAGTGCTTATATGAAATGCTGGTGCTGCAGGCAGAGACTTAGCTTGCCATGCTACAGCACCGGCAGCATACTATCTCTCTCTCTCTCACTCCTTATTAACTTTTGGTACAGTGCTGCAACCCAAGAGTGAACAATAGACAGAAAAGATTTGGCTTTGACCTTTTGAAAAGGTCTTTGTAAAAGCAGCTCCTGTGCACTGTAAGTTAAAATAATCCAGACAGAGAGAAATGCAAAGAAAGTGCATTTCCATTGCAATCCAACAACCCGAAGACGACCACTGCCTGTGCCTACCGTGGTGTCCCTCCAGTGAGCAGCACCTGTCTGGGTACCTGTCCCACATCTGCATCCACAGTTACATCAACGGGATCATTGTTACGGGACGGACCAGCACCGGAAGTGTTGCCATTTCTTCCCCTGTGCACTGCCTTCCCTCCCTTAGCGCAGTAAGGGGAAATGCCTTGAATCTGCCTTGATTAATCATTCAACACACGTTTCCCGAGAGACTGAGTGGCCACTAGCTGAAAATACAGGATCAGGGGCTGGCTTTGTAGGTAAAGCAGCTGCCTGCAATGCCGGCACCCCCATTGGTGCAGGTTCAAGTCCCAGCTGCTCTGGTTCCTTCCTCATGGCCCAGGAAAAGCCGTGGAAGATGGCCCAAGTGCTTGTGCCCCTGTCACCGAGGTGAGAGACCTGGATGAAGCTACTGGCTTTAGTCTGGACCACCTTTAGCCACTGCAGCTCTATGGGAAGTGAACCAGCAGAGTGAAGATCCATCTTTCTCTTTCTTCCTGCCTCTAACTGCCTTTCAATTAAGTAAATAGATAGGTAGATAGATAGATAGATAAGGAAACAAACAAATACATGTTTAGAAAAGGAGAAAGAATGTAGATTCAGCAGCCAGAGTGCTAGGGATCACAGCCTACTAGTCTCTGGGTGACCCGCCATGCCTGTTTCCTTGCTAGAAGAGAGGATTACGGGGCCTGAGTCATGAGGTAGTGGTTTGTGTCTTCACTGCTCCTCATCCTTTTTTCCCCCTTAGGATGTATTATTTGAAAGGCAGAGCTGCAGAGAGGGAGGGAGAGACAGATTGGCAGATGGAAAGAAATCTTGCATCTGCTGCTTCACTCTTCCAAATGGCCACAACACCCAGGACAGGGCCAGGCCAAGACCAGGAGCCAGGAGCTTCTGAGTTTCTGATGTAAGTGCAGTGGAGCAGCTGGGACTCAAACCAAAGCCCATGTAGGATGCAGGAGTTGAAGACAGTGGTTTAACTTGCTGTGCCACAGTGTTGAAGACCAGGCTGATACCCCTGGCTGCCTCCTGGTTCAGCTTGGGCTCATGTGGCTATCTGTGGAGTGACCCAATGAATGGAAGTTGTCTCTTCCTCTCTGTAACTCTTTCAAATAAATAAGCAAATTTTAAAAATTATTTTGATTGGAAAGTATGATATACAGAGAGGAGGGGCAACAGAGAGGAGGATCTTCTGTCCATTGATTCATTCCCCAAACGGCCACAATAGCTGGAACTGAGCCTGTCTGAAGCCAGGAGCCTGGAGCCTCCTCCGGGTCTTCCATGTGCATGCAGGGTCCTAGGCTTTGGGCTGTCCTCTTCTGCTTTCCCAGGCCACAAGCAGGGAGTTCGATTAGAACTGGCGCCCATATGGGATCATGGTGCTTGCAAGGCGAGGACTTTAGCTGCTAGGCTACTGCGCTGGGCCCAAATAAGCAAATCTTAAAAATAAAAATGAAAATAGGGAGTATAACAGTGTTTGTGTTGTGGTGGTGCAGTAGAGTGTTACATAACAACATTTCAGGGAGCAGTGAACTGCACAGAGGACATGATAGACCATAAAAGCCAGATTGTACTGGCTAGGTATGTATAAATAACCCTGATGTTTGCACAACGATGAAATCACCTTTCTTAGAATGTGTTCCTGTTGATAAACCATATGTGACTTTATTTGATTGTGGACTTGAGAAAAAGATTTATTTATTTTCACTTGAAAGAGTTAGAGAGAGAGAGAGAGAAAGAGAGAGAAAGAGAGAGAGAGAGAGAGAGATCAGAGGGATCCTCCATCCATTGGATCACTCCCTAAATGGTTGTGATAACCTGGAACTGATCTGATCTGAAGCCAGGAGCCAGGCACTTCTTGGTATCCCTTGTGAGTACAGGGAACCAAGCATCTGAGCCATCTTATGCTGCGTTTCCTGGCCACAGGCAGGGAGCTGGATCAGGAGCAGCCAGGACTTGAACTGGTACCCATATGGGATGCTGGCACTGCAGGTGGAGTAATCAGCATGTTACAGCACGGCACCAGTGCTGATTGTGGACATCTTTAAAACCAGAATTATTTAAATCTCCCAACTGTAGGTGATTGCCTAGGTTGCATTGTACCTAGGCAAGTGTTACACTGCTGGGAGAAAAACAGCCAATCGCTGGCGGGCATTCTGTGTTAACTATCAAGTGTGCCAGCATAGTTGCCTATTTTATCTAAAAAGGTATGTGGGGAAGGGAGAGAATACCGGGTCGGGACATGCCATGCTGACCCAAAGGCAGGGTGGATGTGGGGGCTGCAGATTGCCTAGAGAAGGGGGTCTGAGGATGTGTTGGAGTGGGAGTGGCCGAGCACATATTTGATAGGGGAGGAATGACTTCTGGGGTCTTCCACAGACTGAGTCATTGCACTCACAGGTAGGTAAGGGAGCTAAAGACTGGGTCTGTGGTGGACTGGGCTAAGCTAGGCTAGGCTGCAGTACCCATCAGTTTGCATGAGAAATGGGTCTGGGGGGTGGAACTGACCAGACAGCTGCATCCACTGTTATGTACACTGGCTGATGCAGGTGGTGGACCAAATCTGACCCTGCACTGGCTGGTGCACACAGACAAGTCTGAGGTTCTGCCAGGTGAGGTTTCTTGGAGGAGCCCCTCCCAACTAAATGGCTGGACTCAAACCTTGGCCACAGGGATAATCAGAATCTATGTGGTCTGACTTTGGAGTGTGTGTCGAGACTGGGACTCCTCAGTTGGCTGATGGCTGGGCAGTGGATGGCATGCACAGGGGTACATGGTGGACAGGACGGCTAGCTCAACTAGGCCAGCAAGGGAATGTCAAGTGCCTGCTTAGAGGATGGATCACTCTCCTGGCCAAGTGTTGCAGCATGCTCCTGGGTCTGTGGATGCACTAAGATGGTATTTGTCAGCCACCTGGAAACTGTCTCAACCCTGTGCCACAAACCTCACAATGTCTCAGAACTACCAAAACCACTCAAGTAACACTGTCATAACACTCTCCACATCAGGGTCTCCCAGGTGACACCACATGACCATCCTCCACCCCTGGGTGTCAATATAGTTGACAGCAAGGAGTGGGACACAGGAAAAAAACAACTGAAACATTTGTCTCACCACCTTCCTCCACACCTCCATCCTCCTCACCTTAATTGGAGACCCACATGGCCATGCATCTCTCTCAACTATGTAAACAGTGTTAAAAGTAAAATAAAGCCAAAATTATTTAAATTGATAAAACCTAATCATATATACTTATGATGTGCTATATGAATTTTTGCACATCTTCATTATTATTATTATTGTTTTATGGTATAGTTCCATCAGTTTCATAGGCTATGGGATTTCCTCTCCACTCTCCCTATCTGCCCTCCCCTCCACTGATCCCTCTGCATTATTACAATAATACAGTCCTTCATAAACTGTCCTAAGTCGATCATTCTGCTATTTAAGTGTTCCTGCCATTGTGGGTGTGGAATCCAGCATCCTATTGCCAAGACACTTTCAACAGTCTCATTGGGAGTCCATCTTTGATTTAGAAGTAGAGATGCATATTGCATGGTATCTTCTTCTTTTTTTTTTTTAAAGATTTATTTTATTTTAATTACAAAGTCAGATATACAGAGAGGAGGAGAGACAGAGAGGAAGTGGAGATGCCGGGATTAGAACCGGCGACCATATAGGATCCCGATGCATTCAAGGCAAGGCCCTTAGCCACTAGGCTATGCCACCAGGCCCTGCATGGTATCTTCACATCTGGATATAATAATCTATTACACAGTTACTGTACATCAACTTAAGTGAAAAGCCATAAAACTAAATCGACAGCAGAGAGAAAAATAAAAAATTTACAACAATATTAAGTTAAATAATATGCTACTGAATGACCAATGTGTTGCTGAAGAAATGAAAAAGAAAATCTAAAAGCTTCTTGAAGAAAACAATGCTTATGTAATCTATTTGTCACTGAAAAAATGAGTAATAAAAACAAACTTTTTTGAAAAAATGAAAATAAAACCAAAATATCAGAACATATGAGAGTTAGTAAAGCAATAGTGAGAAAGATATTTATAACATCAAGTGCTTACAAAAAATAGAAATATCACAAAAAGGGGATCTAAACTGCAATTGAGGAGTTATTAAAAGAAAAAATGAACAGGAAGCAAGAAATGCTAAAAATAAAAACGATAAATGATAAAAGTAAAAAACAAGAAATTAGGGCCCGGCGCGGTGGCGCAGTGGTTAAGGTCCTTGCCTTGCACCCCCGGGATCCCATATGGGCGCCGGTTCTAATCCCGGCAGCCCTGCTTCCCTTCCAGCTCCCTGCCTGCAGTTGAGGACGGCCCAAGGCTTTGGGACCCTGCAGCCGCGCGGGAGAGGCTCCTGGCTTCGGATCGGCATAGTATCGGCCATTGCGCTCACTTGGGGAGTGAATCATCGGACGGAAGATCTTCCTCTCTGTCTCTCCTCTCTGTATATTCGCCTTTCCAATAAAAAAAAAAATAATAAATCTTTAAAAAAACCAAGAAATTATAAAAATAAATGAAATTGAAACTAAAAAGCTACAATTTTCAACAAAAAAGCCATTTTTAAAAGATTTATTTATTTTTATTGGAAAGTCAGAATACAGAGGAGGAGAGACAGATCTTCCATCCTAAGATTCACTTCCCAAGTGGCCACAATAACCAGAGCTGAGCCGATTCAAAGTCAGGAGCCAGGATCTTCTCCCAACACAGCTGCAGGATCCCAAGGCTTTGGGCCATCCTTAACTGAATTCCCAGGCCACAGGCAGGGAGCTGGATGGGAAGAGGAGCTGCTGGGATTAGATCCGGCATATGTAAGGTGAAGACTTGAGCCACCAGGCCACTGTGCTGGGCCCAAAAGAGCCATTAAAAAAAAAAAGATTTATTTTTATTGTATAGCCAGATATACAAAGAGGAGAGAGACAGAAAGGAAGATCTTCTGTCCGATGATTCACTCCCTAAGTGGCTGCAATGGCCGGAGCTGAGCCAATCCAAAGCTAGGAGTTTGGAGCCTCTTCTGGGTCTCCCACTTTGGTGCAGGGTTCCAAGGCTTTGGGCCATCCTCAAGTGCTTTCCCAGGCCACAGCAGGGAGCTGGATGGGGAGCGGGGCTGCTTTAACTGCTAGGCTATTGTGCCAGGCCTCCAAAGAGCCATTTTTTTAAGAAGATGAGCAAAACACTTTTAGCCAGACTAGCAAAGAAAGGCAAAAGAGAAAAACCAAGTAAAATTAGAGATGAAAAAGAAAACGTCCTAAGAAACTAGTAATGTATCCTTTTTTCAATAACAAGATTTATTTACTTTAACTGCAAAGTCAAATATAAAGAAGAGGAGAGACAGAAAAGATCTATCACATGATGATTCACTCCCCAAGTGGCTGCAACAGCCAGAGCTGAGGTGATCAGAAGCCAGGAGCTAGGAGCTTCTTCTGGGTCTCCCACACAGGCGCAGGGTCCCAAGGCTTTGGGCTATTCTTGACTGCTTTCCCAGGCCACAAGCAGGGAGCTGGATGGGAAGCGGGGCTGCTGGGATTAGAACTGGTGCCCATATGGGATCCTGGTGTGTGCAAGGCAAGGACATTTACTGCTAAGCTATTGTGCTAGGCCTTTTTTTTTTCTTTTGAGTGAATGTATCCTTTGATCATTATGGGGTGTCCTTCTTCATCTCTTTTTAATTTTTTTTCACATCTGATATAAGAATGGTGACACCAGCTTGATTTTCTTTACCATTAGCCAGCAATATCTTTTTCCATCCTCTCACTTTCAATTTCCATGTATCTTTTTGGTGAGATATGTCTACTGTAGGGAACAGATAAATAGATTTTGTTTTTTGATTCAGTCTGCTAATCGATAATGCTTGATCGATGAGTTTAAGCCGTCTACATTCAGGGTTAATATTGATAGGTAATTTGGTCCCGTCATTTTAGCAATCTTTTGTTGTTTTATTGGAACATTTTCCAGGTTTGCCTTTGGGTTTTGTAGGTACGATTCCTTTTTTTTTTTTTTGACAATAGAATATCTTTATGTATCCTTTAGGGTAGATCTGGAAGAGGCAAAATCTTTGAGCTTTTCTTTACTGTGGAAAAATTTTCTTTCCTTTTCAAAGACAAAGGAAAGCTTTGCTGGTTAAGTTATTCTTGGCTGACAATTTTTTTCCTTCTTTAGAATCTGGAATATGTCACCCCATTCTCTTCTGGCCTGAAGAGTTTCCTTTGAGAGGTCAGCTGTGAGTTTGATGGCCATTCCTCCATATGTTAATTGATTTTTTTGCATATTTAAGGATCTTTTCCTTATGTTCAAGTGGAGAGAGTTTGATTATCATGTGTAATGGTGAAGATTGCTTTTGGTCAACCCTATTGGGAGATCTGTGCTATTCCTGTAGTCTGCTTCCTAATTCTTTCTGCAAATGAGGGAAGTTTTCCTGTAATATTTCTTTGAATACATTTTTAAACCTAATTTTTTTTGTCTGTGCCTCCTGGAACTCCAATAACCCTTCCATTTGGCCTTTTAGTGTAGTGTCTTTTATTTATTTATTTTTAAAATTTTACTTTTGATGATGTTTACATAGTTGATCAGGGGAGAGTAGGGGAGACCATTGTTTACTACAGAGTCTCTTCTTCCTGTATCTGGGGGAGGGAGGAATACAAAGGGAGAAACCATGCCCAATCTTCCAGCTGCCTCAGTGCCTGGAGATGAGGAAATAGCCCCCTGATGTCTGATGTCATACCAGGGTCCCTGTGGTAGAGCATCTTCTGAGGGTTCTGCTCAAGGGGTTTCCATAGTTCTGAGATGCTGAGGTTATTACCACTCCTTGGAAGGATGAAGAAATCCTTCTGAGTTCAATTGGCTGACCTAGTCCACCTCTGTCATCCAGAAATGCTCCAGCGTCCACATGACTGCATAGTTTCCAGGGTCCTCACGGGCACGGAGCACATGACCATGCCTCCACAAATCTCTGTCGCCAAGCTTTCTGTTCCCCAGCAGCTTCGGGGCCCTGGCCTTTCCCCACCCTCCCTCCTGGACCACTGTGGGCCAGCCTCTTGTCTTCTTCCACACCCATACCATCCTCACTTTGCTGTTAGGGAAGCAGTCAGCGGGCATGGCGTCTGTATTTCCTTCCTCTTCTCAGCTTGATTCTTCTGCTTGCAGTCAGAAGCATCAGTTCTTTCTTGGAGTCATCAGTGACTACATCCTGAGGCTTATTTCTGTGATAACAAATCAAAATAACTTGGCGTTTCTCTAGCTGATTCACTCTTTAAGTCTCTGCTCATGATTTTGTTGTTTTGTCTGAAAGCCTCATGTGAGAGGAGATAGCGATGGAAATGGAAGAGGTTGAGGGGTGTGTGTGTGTGTGGGGGGGAGGATCCTGTTGTCCTGGCAACAGCAGGAGCAAGTGGAGGGATCTGCCTATGACCTTGCTGGCACTGCCGTGGACTGGCCAGCTCCGTAGGTGGACGCCTACATGAAGACTGTCCGGACTGGTGTGCCCACCTGTGGGACACAGCGTCGGAGGCTTGGGCTCACACCAGGCTAGTCACCGGAAGGCATGTCCCCTATGGCTGGCAGCTCAGGAGTAAGGGGCGCAGAGCCCCCTTTCTGGGGACTCAGAAACAGGCGCTTCCTTGCTCTGCTTTGTCCGAGTGTTGAGGGCTTGCATGCGTCTGAAATAGTTTCTTCGGCTTATATTGAAGAAGCAAGGAGTTGAACGTGGCTGTTAGCCTAGCTCTGCTTTAAGGCCTCTCTCAGAGACACATGGGCACCACTGTCCTCCTGCTGCTGTTTGCAGCGGGGGCCTCAGGAGCCTCTGCCTGTGCTGCAGGTGGCTAGGGTGTCCAGTGGTGGGATCTGTGATCTTCTCAGGCCTCACACTGTGGGGTTGAGTACTTTAGCCCCTTTCTGTGCCCCAGTCACCTCCCCAGCATCTTTGCTTAGTTTTAAAGTCTTCTGCAGCCTACTGCAGGATGTTAAAAACCCTCCAATAGCTGGGTGATCTCAGTCAGGAGGGCCTGAGTTGTATGCCTTGTTACATTGTTGCTTGTTGTCCAAACACAGCCCTTTCCCTGTTCTGCTGCTGGGAATAGAGTTAACACTTTGCTACGGTGCAATACAGCGGTATAAACTGGGCCATGGTGGAAGCGCTGGGCTCCTTCAGCAGTGTTTAATTCCACCCAGAACATTTGCCATCCTTTCCCAACCTGCATGCTTCACTGGGGAACACAGTTTTCCGATAATGTTTGGCAGAATGTTGTTTTCAGTAGCTTAAAAAAAAATAATAGAGGAACAAAGGAGACAAATAGAAGCTGGCCTTATGGTGTAGTGAGCTAAACTACCACCCACAAGGCCAGCATCATATATTGGAGCACTTATTTGAGTACCTGTTACTCCACTTCTGATCTGGCTCCTTGTTAATGTGCCTGGGGAGGCAGCATCATGTGTGTGACTCTGCCCTTCAAATCATTTTAAAAAGGAGACTGTAACGAGTGGTGCTGTGGTGAAGTCACTGGCAGTGCCAGCACTGGTTGGAGTCTTGGTTATCTCGTTTCTGATCCAGCTCCCTGCTAAAGTGCCTGGGAAAGCAGTGGAAGATGGCCCAAGTACTTGTACCCCTGCTCCCACATGGGAAACCCAAAGGAAGCCTGGCACTGGCCATTGTGACCATAGGGGAAATGAACCAACAGATGGAAAATCTCCCTCTGTAACTTGGTCTCTTGAATGAATAAACAAACTTAAAAAATAAAATAAAAAAAGGACAAGGAACGCGAATCACAATCTCATCACAGAGACGGTCATCCTCGGCATTTTTCTGTGCTTTTTCGCGGGGCCTGGTGGATGTGTCTGTAGGTGGACTCTGTCGTATGTGCCACATAGGACCATTCCTTTCTATTTACCAGTGTACCAGAATCATGTTTTTCTCCATCATTCAATAGTCTCAAAATAATACCATCTTGAAATTGCTGCAGTATATCTGATCCTGTGGATGCACTGTAATTATTTAACCAGTCCCATTTGTGGGATAGATTTACTGCTGTTTTACAGCTATATATAAAGCTTCAGTGAACATCTTTGCAAATGAGTCCAAGTTGCTGATTTGTTCCTCTCAATGCTTTGCCAGAAGGGTTATTGCCAGGACATTAAGCCACCCCCCGGCTTTCTTTTTTAAAGAAGGTTCTTAGCCCAATTGCCAGGATGCTTTCCAGCAAGTTCCCTCAAAGCTAGACCAGTGAGGCTGACTTCAGCGCCAGCAACCTCATGTCAGGACTGTGGCTGGGAGAGCCCCGGTGTTGGCGGTCCCCATTTCTTCCTGTGGTGCCTCAGATGAAAAAGAGAGGCCCGACTCTGACATGTTACCCCAAGAGTTCTGGGCCCGACGAAAAGAAGGAAGTGTGAAGACGCTGAGAAATCTACCTTCTGTCTGACATGGTGGAAATAGTGAAGATCATCTGGAGGCCTGGGAAGGGAGCTCTTTCTAGAACATTCCATATACCTTCTTAGCTTCTTAATGTCTGCATGAAAAAGTTGTTATTTTAACCTTCAGGGCATCTTGCCTTTAAAAACTTCTTGGATCAGGCAAAAGCCATGTAAATCACCCATGTGGTGATAAACAATGACATTCAGTGGCTTCTCTGTCACTGATCAAGAGCCGAAGCTTCCTGGGGCTCACTCAGGTAAGGCTGCCCCAGTGGACGCCAACACCGTGGCTTCCCAGAGTCCGAGGAGGGCAGCTGTGGGGCGGTGGGATGACCGGCTGTGGTTTCTGGAGTGGTTATCCTTTTCCTGTGTTCAGAGTCTCATAGGTGATTCTCAGAGGACAGGGATGCTATAACACTCATGTGTCTTTGTTTAATATATGGTATACTTTCTTGGAGGAGCTTTGTAGCACTGTCTTAGCTAGAAGCATGCTGCTTACTGCAGGCCGTGTATCCAGCCAGCCAGTGTTGTGACATTGAGTGGAACTGACAACAGTGCCCGGTGGGGGGGAGCAGCCTGAAGAAGCCCTTTTGGAGTGCATCACCACCTTCTCCCAGGCACCCTCTGCTGAGGTGTGCGGGTGCCCTGGGCCACCCAGGGGCAAGGCTCACGTACCAGACCCTTCTAGACTTCTTTCTCTGGGCACTGGCTGCAAGGTGAGAAGCAGCTGATTCCACTGCACGCCAGAGGTGGCGCCACAGAACAGCAGTTGGTTCTGTGATGCTTATGGGGTTGAACTGATGCTCTAGGTTTCAGGACGTCCCCAGGACATTGAATTGGTGCATCATGATTTCAGGACGTCACATGCATTGTGTTCTGCATCTGTAAAATGGATTAAACAACTGGCTGAGGAGCAAGGTGATTGCCTGTGTGAGCTCCTGTTGACTGACCAGAGAAAGCTATCCAGACACCCTCAGATAGAGCTCATATCTGGGCATGACAAGGGGTGAAGGGGCTTTTCCCACTGGCGGCTGGGCAGCCCCACAGCTCAGACCCCTGTGGATTCTCTGGCTTCCTAGCAGATGCCCTGGCAGCAGGGCTCTGACCCTGTGTCTGTTGGTGACTGTTTAGGGGGGAGCAAAGGCATGCCCCGGGCAGGGAGCCCAGCTGGCTACTGGGCACCGCACTGCAAATGAGGGAGGTCCCAGAGGCTTGTCCCTTTTCCAGTTCCTGCAGTGAGTACCCAGATATGATAGACAGTGTCTGGGGACAGGCCTCTGACAGCTCACAACTGCTGCGTTCATGCCACTTGTGGGCTTGCTGCCGAGCCCTGGGGCTTGCCAGGTGTGACCATTTAGACAGGAGTACAGCTGTTCCCATGCCAATCACCTCGTGCCAGCTTGGACAGAAGGAATTAGCGACCCTGCCCTGGCTTGTGCCCGGCGTGTGGCTGACGCTGTGCTAGAGGGCAGCTGCCACGTTCAGGGAGCTTGGTGGCAACAGTTTCTAGAATCGTGTGTGTGTTCTGCGGGTGACACTTCTTCAAAAGAAGAAAAATTTCTCTTCAAGGTGCAAATAACTCCTGGTTGCTATTCCCAGTGTCGAGGAGCCAGTGATGTTTTCTGGAGGTTTCTAAAGGCAATCTCTCACCGGCTCTCTGGGGCGTGGCACTTGACTGCTGGGAACAGACACAGTTTATCTTGCAGAAGAAAACTGTTTTGCAAGAGGTTTCCCACAATTATGGTCAGGGAGGGTCCCTGCCAGCTTTTCTTAGTCATTTGGGCTTAGGGGGAAGGTGGTTTTCTTTTCTTTTCTTTTTTTTTCTGCAGGCAAGAGCCATCTGGGGGCAGGGCACACATGGGTAATTACCCCGGGGGGAGAAGACAAAGGGATTGCTTGATCTGCAGTTCTCAGCGCCTCTGCAGGTGGCTGATGGCTTTTGGTGGAATGTCACCAAGTACCCAGGCTAGGGGGTGAGTCAGAAATCCTTAGGTCACTTGTGGTTTGCTTTCATGGTTTTGCTGTGACTCTTAACTTGTTTTTACTTAACAAGAAAAACAGGTGTTTGGGTGTCTGTTGGAGAGGGTGCTGCCTCGCTCCAGGCAGCTCCCCGTTGTCATGAGCTGTGAGGCCGCACCAGGGTGGGAGACACTAAATGCCCGGTTGGGAAATAAGCAGCAGCTGGCAAACTTCTTAGGAAGCCCAAGTCAGTCCCGAATGAGGCAGGGGGCGACCCCAGGGCACAAATTCTGTACCTGGTTTTCATGGCTTTAAAATGAGCTGGGCAGCTCCAGCCATCAGTTGTTCATTTGAATCATTCATTCATTGGGTCAGAGCTCTGGTGGTGGGAGTGGGGAGGGCGGGGAGGGAGGGAGGTTGGAGGAGGGAGCATGCTTCCAGACCTCTCTGTGGGGGCCAGGGGAGGGGAGGAGATCCTCTTTGGGATTCAGCCCTGAGCCCACAGCTCCCACCTTGAGTTCTGAGTGAGAACAAAAGCAGCACGAGTGTCCCAGCTCTGCTTTGGGCCTCTTCTCTACCAGGCAGATTGTCAGAGGCTGAGGCTCTTCTGTTTGCAGCAAAATGTCAGCGCACATGCTCCCAGGCAAAACGAGGATAAGACCTCCTGCTTTGCCGGTGGCAGGTGCCAGCCACTCCTCCCTGCCCAGGGCCTCAGGCTGGCCAGGATGCATTTCCAGCTTTGCTGCAAAGACCTTCAGACAGGAGGTGGAAGGGTCCTGGACTTTGAGTCTGAAGGTGGCTGGAATCTGCCAGGAAAGTAGAGGAGAGATGCTTTTCCTTTTCAGACTATGAGTGTAAAGAGTCCCAGTACCTGTTCCCAACTCCTGCTGCCTCCCCGCACCCCACCTTAAGCACCATGGCTTAGAGCTGCTTGGGGTCAAAGCCTCAGTCTGTAGCTAGGACCACAGGGAGCTGGAATGTCCTACAGGTATTGCTCAGCCAGTATCTGGGTGCCAACCTGGGTGCTTGCCTCTGAGTCAGAACCGGAGGCCTGGGGGGATGCCTGGAAATCGTGGGGTGCTCCAGCTTGCTCTGCTAACATGGGAAGCTCCCAAGGTTTGCTGCCCCCCCCCCCCCCGCTCCAACCCCTTGCAGCTGGCAAAGAAGAGGCAGTGTGGCTGGGTGAGTCAGACCCCAGAACTATCAGAAGGGACTGTCACAGAGGACTTAGAGAAAGAAGGGCAGCCAGCAGTTGGCTGCTCAGCTATGCTGCCACCCTGACCCGGGGTCCTGACTCTGAGAAGGTAATCCCAGTGTCAGATGAGTCTGTTGTTTTTTGCCTTAAGGGGGTGAGATTTTATTTTTATTTTTATTTATTTATTTATTTATTTATTTATTTTTGTTTTATTGGAAAGGCGGATATACAGAGAGGAGAGACAGAGAGGAAGATCTTCCATCCGATGATTCACTCCCCAAGTGAGCGCAATGACCGATGCTATGCCGATCCGAAGCCAGGAGCCTCTTCCGGGTCTCCCACGCGGGTGCAGGGTTCCAAAGCTTTGGGCCGTCCTCCACTGCTTTCCAGGGCCACAGGCAGGGAGCTGGAAGGGAAGCGGGGCTGCTGGGATTAGAACAGGCGCCCATATGGGATCCCGGGGGCGTGCAAAGCGAGGACCTTAACCACTTGCAACACCTCGCCGGGCCCCGAGATTTTATTTTTTAAAGAGGACTTGAGGGTGAGAAGTCTGTTCGTGCATTGCTGATTGCTTGAAGGACCATCTATAATGATTTACTTATTTGTTTATTTGAAACACATATGCACACACACAAACACACACACACACACACCCTTTGCATTCTATGCTTCTCTTCCCAAATGTCCACATCAGCCAGAGACCTAGGCTGAGCCTGAACTCCATCCAGGTCGCCCAGGTAGATGGCAGAGATCCAACTTCTTAAAAGGCACATTTTTAAAAAGATTTATTTAATTTCTATTGGAAAGTCAGATATACAGAGAGGAGGAGAGACAGAGAGGAAAATCTTCCATCCATTGATTCACTCCCCAAGCGGCCATAAGGGCCATAGCTGAGGTGATCAGAAGCCAGGAGCCTCTTCTGGGTCTCCCACACAGGTGCAGGGTCCCAAGTCCTTAGGCCTTCCTCGACTGCTTTCCCAGGCCACAAGCAAGGAGCTAGATGGGAAGTGGGGTCACTGTGATTAGAACTGGTGCCCATATGGGATCCTGGTGTGTGCAAGGTGAGGACTTTAGCCACTAGGCTATCACACCGGCCCAGAGATCCAGCTTCTTGAACTGTCACCTGCCGCCTCCCAGGGTGTGGCACTTTAGCAGAAAGGAGGAGTCCAGGCTTAAGTTAGGGACTTGAACCAAGGTCCTGATAGGGGATGTTAGTATCCCCTGCAGCAGTTTCTCTGCTGTGCTGGACAGCTGCCACCAAGTTCTCACCTTCATTTTTTGCCTCTCCTGTAGAATCCTCAGCAGGCCACAGGGTGGTGTAAGCAAGCAGGACAAACTCCTAGAGGTTCAGGCTTCTTTGAGTGATGTGTTAGTCCTAGTGAGGGACTCGGGTGGTCCCTGCAGTCCACACTCGGGTTGACTGTGCTCAAGCAGGCCTGTGGGCAGAGAGGGCTGAGGTGGCTTGGCATGGGGCTGTGTGGAGTGATGCCAGGAGCTGCTCAGCAAAGTTCCTAGAGGCTCTAGGCACAGGGCAGGTGCTGGGGACTGTGAGGTTACTGAGGCTGTGGATGGAGGCTGGAGGTTTGGGGGCAGTGCCCTGTGTAGGATTTTTTGTCATTAACCCAAGATGCCAGATGTAGCAAGTCACACAGGAGGCTTTATTCAAGTAGGTGAGGTGGCTGTGAGGAGGTGGAGAGCAGAGGAAGATGGCCATGAGAAAGGAAGCAGAGAGAGAAGAAGAGAGGGGATTCTTGCCATAGTGACAGAGGAGGCTCTGAGGGAGGCGGGTGAGAGAGCAGGAGGGGGAAGAGAGAGAGAGAGGCAGTGGCTCTGTGCTCCATGGCAAGGGGGTGGGTTTTGGGAACACCGGGCCATGGGGGATTGGTGCATAGGGTTGTCAGGCACAGTGCCATGGGCTACAGTGGATTGAATTGGTGGAGAGCTTGGTTACAGCAAATTAGTGGAGAACAAAACTGGGTGCATAACTAAACAGCACCAGACTTTATAGAAACAAAACCAAAGCCAAAACTTGAGGGGAAATGAAGCGGGCATCCAAAATGGGGTCTCATCAGTCTTTAGGCTGATGCTCGAGTCACTTCTCACACTGTGAGCCCCTCTCATGGAGGAGGGTGTTGGCACTGCCTAGGTTCCTTGCTACCCCCCCCTCCCAGGTGTGTGAGGGTGTGGGGTCTGCTGAGCTAGCAGGGACTGTGGAAAGGCTGAACCTAGAGCTCCTGTCAGAGGTGGGCCAAGGTCAGAATCCACAGAAGCCATTCCCAAAGTGTCCCTGGGTTTGATGAGAATTCACTGAGCGCCTAATGTGTATAGAGTCATCTGTAGCTGGTAGCAGACAAGGGGAGGCATCTGACAGAAGCTACCACCATGCTCCCAAAAGCCTGCAGATGTTCTTAGGATAATGGGGGTGGGAAGCGCAGGGACCCACAGAAGAGAAGCATGTTTTTTTTTTCTTCAGATTTTATACCCAGACACTGGTTTTTGTTTTTCCATGTTGCAGGAGTCCCAGTCTATAGTCACTTACCTGCCCAGCCCAGTCTTCCCATCTTTCAGATGGGAACACACAGCCTGGAGCAGGGATGACCCCCAACCACCAAGGAGCCTGTGCGCTCTGTGCCCTGTGTCCCTGGCTCCCAAGGGCATCAGGTACGGCAGGGTTGAGCTTTGCTGCTGGTGCTGCTTGGTCTTCCCATCTGTCTTCTTGAATGCATGTTGAGTGATCATGACCTGAGTGAGTTCACTCTTGGTACAGGGCAGGTGTGGCCAGGCTGAGCACTTCCTCTGAATGCTGCTGGGAGACCTGTGCCCCTTCCATTGAGAGGGGGAAGGCAGGCTGCATTTTTTGGCCTCTGTTTCCTAGAATTAGCGAACCCATTCTGTGAGCAGAGTATGAGCTGTGAACACTTCTTTAACACTAGGGCCTGGGTGAGAAGGGGCTTGACTGCACCTGCCACCCCTCTGTGTTGTGGATGTCCTCAGTTCATGGGGAGGGATGGAGACTACCTCTCTCCCTCCTCAGGGCTGAGATGTTGGGGTGAGGGCTTTGCTTCTACCCAATTCACTGACCTGTCCTGGGCAGGTTGGGGGGAGCCACATACATGGGGGAATGTGGCTGCCAAATTGATTCCGATGCCGTGTATACCACAAGTGCTACCCCTGGGAAGAAGGTCAGGCTTCTTAGTTTTTTCTCATACATAGGGCTGACAAATAATAATTGTGTGTGTTCATGAGGCACAGTGCGACATTTCACTCCATGTATGCGATGTATAAGAATTGGATTAGAATCATTAGCAATACGCACCAACTCAGTTATTTATCATTTTGTTTTGGGAGCATTGAAAATCTTCCTTATTGCCTGTTTTGAGCCATGCAATTAGTTGTTGTGGACCATGGTCACCCTACGTTGCCATAGGACATTATTACAAGTTGTTCCTCTTATCCACCTGCACCCTGCACTGTCCTTTCTCCATCTCCCTGCCCATTGTCCTTCCCAGCCTCTGAGAACCACTCTTTGCCAGCCCCTTGATTGCCCGCATTCAGTTACTGCACCAACCAGCCGAGGCAGCTCTTTCCAAACAGGACTTAGTGGACCTGACTCTCTGCTCCGGACAGTCCAGACCTTAACTTTAGTGGGGACCATATTGGGTGACCCCAGTTCAGCCTCTGACACAACTGGCTTCTCTGATTCACCTTCTCCAAGGAGCTGTGAACTTTGAAAGCTTGGGAACATTTAATCTTTATTTTCATCAAGTGCCTTTCATGCTTGAACTGTAAGGTTTTAGGGAAATGTGAGTTTTCTCAAGCACATCACAGATTCACTGAGAGCTGACAGCTCTTGTTAATGACTTGGCTGTGGATGTCCTCAGTGGGTGCAGTGATGGGCTGCATGCCTCTCCTTGGCCAGTCTGTGCTCCTTTTGGCAAGGCCTCAGCTGATGAAATACGCAGATTTAGACCTGGAGGCATGTGCAGGCTGTTGTGTTAGTGGCAGTTGGTGCTGGCTGTTTGCTGGGACGTCATTTGGGGCTGCTAGCTGAAACACCTGCCTGTGGTCTGGGCTTTCTCGTGACCTCAGGATGGTGCTATTCTCATGTTTGTTCTTGGGGTTCAAGACTCTAACCACCAACGGGAGCCTCTTTGTACTGTCAGGCTTTGGAAGTTACACAGGACAATGTTGTATTCTTTCAGTTGCAAGCAAAGCCCAAGCCTGAGCAGATTCACGAGGTCGGGAAATGAGATTGAGTCTGTTGGTGGAGGAACAGAATGTTCTAAAAGAACACTGGATTGGGAGTTCTGCTTTGGAGATGCCATCTGTCCCAGTCCATGGAGGAAAAGGGAATGGCACTACTTATTTTGCGTGTCCAGTTTTTTGCATGGGCATGAACTTGAGAGCAGCAAAAGCCAGCAGGAGAGCAACCTGCAGACAGGCAGGAGTGGACTTGGCACCAGGGACAGCCATGTGGAAGGCAGGGGCTCAGCACACTGGCTTTGGCATGTAGCCAGGTATACCCTGGTTCTGCTGATTCTTACAGTTGAGCTGTCACATTGCATGACGGAGTGTCCTCCCCTTTGCCACTGTGGGCCAAAAACACTGCCACAAAGTTCCTGGGACCTAGCATGTGCTCAACAAATCAGCCTATTATTATCCTTGTCTGACTTTTTGTAACTTACAACTTCTCATAACTTTCACTGAATACTCATATATGAGAGAAGGAAGGAAGAATAGAGGTGGGGGGAGAAAAAGACACACACACACACACACACGGAACAGGCTCTTACGTGTTCTTCACTCCCCAAGTCCCTGCAATGACCAGGGGTGGGCCAGGCCAGAGCCAGGGGCTGGGAACTCTGTCCAGATCTCCCACAGGGGTCGGCAGGAACCCAAGCTCTGGAGTGGTCATCTGCTATTTCCTGTGACATGCACCAGCAGGAAGCTGGGATTGAGCACCAAGATGGAACTTGAACTCAGGACTCTTGTATGGGATGGGATGTGGGCATTTCAACCCCATTGTCCTAACTGTGAGACCAAATGCCCATCCACTCTTTTCTTCTATAGACCTGACCAATGACTTGTAGATTTCAGAAAGTTGGCCCTCAGTCTTACCAGCTCAAATTCCTAAAGGGTGAGGAACGTTGTGATAATAATTTTAAGATTACAGTATGTCCTCAAAGCCTTTTTTAAAATGATTTAGACTTTTAGTACTTTTTAATTAAGGGTTTAGGCTGCCTGGTGCTTATTAAAGGGAGACTTACGTGTGGTGAACATAATTATTTTAAAGTATCTACAAGGATTCTTGAATGTTATCTTTCTGAGCTGGTGAGTGGGGGTGTCTATGTCTGTTCATTGTGGGAAAGAAAATTCACTTCTTCCTTTTGGGCTAAATGGTCGTGTGTATGTGTGTGCAATGTTTGTGTGCCTGAATTCAAGGGAGACGCTTTGCGGGGGACCTCGTGAGCTGAACACAGTGGCTGTTCCCTATGCACACGTGGGCGTGCATTCCCCACTGGAAGAAGGCTCAGCAAACCAGAGGTCTGAGCTGCTGTCCAGCCCCAACACCAACAGCAAGGGCCTGGCAATGTTTGCAGCCTTTAAAGATCATGTTTTCCAAGAATATTTAATAACAGAGAAATGTGAGCTAATGCAAGGGGGATTGTCTCTCAACTGTGCCCCAGGACAGTCCTGGTGAGTCAGCTATATCAACCGCAGGCAGGAAGGGGAGGCAGCCAGAGCTGCTTACTTGTGTCCGAGAGGAGGGCCAGAGGGAGCGTAGCAGAAGGTGCTGAGTCCAGGGAGGGGTGGGTGAGGACATGGTCTAGGGGCAGGGGTATTGTGAGAGGCAAGGGGAAGGTGAGGCCTTGGCAGCACTGCTGGCAAAATTTATCACTGTGGGCGATCGCCGTGTGAACTGATGCTGGGGGTGTGTCAGTCCGAAGCCATTGTGCATCTTTGTCTCAAAGCTATCTGGCAGTTGAGCTGTTGTTCTCAAGGCTGTTAGGTCCCCTAAAGTTGTGTCTTCCTGCTTATTTTAGAGTACTATTTGAAAGGCAAGTTGAATGTTGTCTAGGCCCATCATAGGAGGACCTGCTGAAATGAATCATATGGCTGCAAAAACAAATGGCATGTGCCTCATTCAGTTGCTCTCACAAGTATTTGTCCCTGTGGTTCCAGGGTCTGCTTTGAAACTTAGGTGAGATTTTTTTTTTTAAAGATTTATTTTAGTTTTATTGGAAAGTCAGATACACAGAGGAGAGACAGAGAGGAAGATCTTCCATTGGCTGATTTATTCCCCAAGCTGCCTCAACAGTTGAAGCTGAGTTGATCTGAAGCCAGGAGTCCAGAATATCTTTCGGGCCTCCAACATGGGTGCAGGGTCCCAAGGCTTTGGGCTGTCCTCGACTGCTTTCCCAGGCCACAAGCAGGGAGCTGGATGGGAAACGGGGCTGCTGGGACATGAACCGAAGCCCATATGGGATCCTAGCGCATGCAAGGCGAGGATTTCAGCTGCTAGGCTACCGTGCCAGACCCCTCAGATGGGAATTTAATTGCCATTGTAACATTACTGAGAGTTGGTTCTGTCCCAAGGTCTCCACTGCAGGACTGGCTTACTGTGCCAGTGTGGGAGTGGGTTGGCTGTTTCAGGAGTGGGTTCATTGTCAGTTCAGCTGCTCTCATCAGCCACTGCTGCCTCATGCATTTGCTTGTCTTTGGGTCATGTTCTGATGCAGTACCCAGGCCCTCAGAATGCCACTCTTCTGGTTTCCAGAGCCATGTGCCAATGAACTTGTGGGTTGTTTATCAGTTTTCCCGGTATGCAGGAGACAGTTAATGAATAACTTGTTCATCTCTCTGTGGGTTGACTACGTTCCTATGAACTGGATCTGTTCATGCTGATTCGTGTGATTCAACTTGCCATTGATGGGGGGTGTGTTTATTTGCTTAGAGCTGCTGGTTTAGAGAGACAAGCAGAGAAGGGAGATGGGTTTGTCTTAAGAAGGTGAGATAACAGAAAACGACAATTTCTTCTTCCCACACTGTTGCTTCCTATAGCTACCACTCCTGCACTCTCAGGGCCATCTAGCGTGGAAAAGAAGGGAGGGCGGAAAGGGAACAGCTTTTCCTGGAGAGGTCATTCAGGACTTTGGCTGCCTAAGTGACAGTAGAGTACTCATCCTGGCTCTTGCATCCAAGCGGCCTTTCCCACTTCTTGCTGCAGTTATTAATACTTATCGCCTGGTGCCCGGCTAAATTCCTTTAGAGGGAAATGTTTTGCATGTTCTTGACAAAAAAAAAAAAAATAAGAAGGAAACAGAAAGGGGAAAATAACTTAAATGACTTGTGCCATTTCATTTCGGGGGGTAGTGTTGTTGACAATTTGCATATGGACCCTGCTAGAAATCCATCTGGTTCTTTTCTTTAAGAGCTTTTATTCTGAAATAATTATGGGATGCCCATGAAGTTGGCAGAGATCGTACAGACAGGTGCTGGATACCTCCCCTTCATGTCTGGCTCATTGGTCATATCTTGTATAATTATAGCACAACGCCCAAACCAGGACCTGACATTGGAGCAGTGCATGTGTATGGTTTCCCGATATTTTATTACATGTGTGAATTCCTGCAGTCACCACTACAATCAAGATCAGAGAGGGCTCCGTAACCACAAAGGGCTTCTTCCTGCGCTGTTCCCTTTGTAGTCACCGCCCCCAACCCCTGGCAACCACTCGTCTGTTTTCCATGTCTGTATTGTTATTTGGAACATGTTGTGTCAATGGAATCGTGTGACACGTGACCTTCCCTGACTGTGTGTTCTTCCCAGAGTTGCAGCCAAGTTGCAGCACGTTCCTGTGACCCATAGCCCTCTGTACGGTTAAGAGACTCCATGGTGATGCTGACTTGGTTATGGAATAGAACCCAGATATTTAGTCAAGCATGATTCTAGATGTTTCTGTGAAAGTTTTTTTTTTTTTGATGAAGTTAATATTCAAGTCAGCTGACTTTTGAGTTGAGCAGATGATCCTGAACAGCAGGATAGGTCTGGTTCAGCTTGATGAAAGCTTTGATGGAGTAAAGAGGGGATTCTATCAACAAGTGGCTTTTTCCATATTGTTACACTATCCTGCAGATTTGGGGCCATACATCCTACACAATCACATGTGCCAAACTCCTTAAAATCTCTCTCTGCCTCTCTCTCTACACACATGCACACACGTGCACACACACACATCTACACGCACACACACACACACACACACACACACACACACACCCTGTTCTGTCTTGCTGGAGAAGGCTGATGAGTAAATCAGCAGTATGGATGTACTACTGCTTGCTTAACCATCCACCTGTGGAAGTGCTTCTTTTGGTTGTTTCTAGTTCTTGGCTGTTAATGTAAGGCAATACTGAATACATGTCTTCTAGGATTTTGGGGGTGGACTTAAGTTTTCATTTCTGGGTATTTCAAAACCCGGGATTGCAGTTGTTGGGTTGAAATGTAGTATGTGTTTAGCTTTTTCAGAAACTGCCAACCATTCTCCAGAATGGCAGGATCTTCATATTCCCAGGAATAGTGCATATGAGATTCATTTCTTCACATCTTCATCAGTGCCAGGTGCTGTTCCCCTTTTCCTGTAGCAGTTCTGACATGTGGGTAGTGCTGTCTCATTGTCCCCTTAACTTTCTCTCTTCCTAATATCATGTGATGTTGGCCATGCTTTCATGTACTTAGAGAGCATGTGAAATGTCCTCTCATCTCTTTATTCATTTCTGGTTACCTATTTTTCCCTATTGAATTTTGATTATTCAGCACACACACACATAAATATTCTAGCAAGAACATAGTTGACAGGCAGAATTTTAAAGATGCTGCTCAAGATTTTTGTCCCTTAGCTATACAAACAAATATTAATCCACATACTTTAGGGTTTTTTTTTTCCAAAGCAGTTTGTGTCACTAAGCATATTTACTAAGCATTGATATTTTAAAAATTCACCTAATGCAAGAGAGAGGGAGCTGGTTCATGCCCCAAAGGCTTGCAACAGTTGATGCTAGGCCAGGCTGTGACACATGAGGGTGGGAGCCCAAGCATTTGAACCATCTCTGCCTGCCGTGGCATGCATTAGAGCAAGCTACATCAGGAGCATTGCTGGTACTTGAGCCCAGGCTCTCTGACATGGCATATGCACATTTGGAGTAGTGGCTTAACCACTGCCACCAGATGTCCATCCTAGCAGATTGCTTTAAAATAAGGTGGTTGCCTAGAAGGGTCTTAAGTAACTTTATGAGCCCTTAAATGTGAAAAAGGAAGCTGGAATGAGAGAGGTGGTAGGAGAGGAGGTTAGGATGATGACAAGTGTGGGTCTCAGGACTTTAATGGTCGTATCAAGGTAGAGGAAGGGGGCATGAGACAAGGAATGCAGGAAGCAATGGTCAGAGCAAGCCTGGAGGCTGGTGAAGCCCTGGAGTCCCCAGAGGGGAACACAGATCTTCTCCTTCTGTGAGATCAGTAGCAGAGAACCAGCAGAGGCTGCCGGACTTGGAGAGGTAACCAAGCTGTCACATAATGTGTAGGGCTCAGGCTTGTCTTCTTGTCAACCTCTTACTTAGGTCTTTTGTGGAGCAACAATTTTCATTTTGATAAAGTCCACTTTATAAATGTGTTCCTTTATGGATTGTGCTTTGGGAGGTAAAGTTTAAGAATTTTACCTGGGGGCTGGTGTAGTGGCTCAACAGGCTAATCCTCCACCTAAAGTGCCGGCATCCCATTTGAGTACCAGTTGGTGTCCTGGCTGCTCTACTTCCGATCCAGCTCCCTGCTTGTGGCCTTGGAAAGCAGTGGAGGAGGGCTCAAGTCCTGGAGACCCTACACCCATGTGGGAGATCTTGAGGAGGCTCTGGCCATTGTGGCCACTTGGAGAGAGAACCAGCAGATGGAGGATCTTTCTTTCTGTCTCTCCTTCTCTCTGTAAATCTGATTTTCCAATAAAAATAAATAAAATTTTTTAAGATTTATTTATTTATTGGAAAGTCAGATATACAGAGAGGAAGATCTTCCGTCCAATGATTCACTCCCCAGGCAGCCGCAACGGCTGGAGCTGAGCCAATCCAAAGCCAGGAGCCTCTTCTGGGTTTCCCACATGGGTGCAGGGTCCCAAAGCTTTGGGCTGTCCTCAACTGCTTTCCCAGGGCCATGGGAAGCGGGGCTGCCGGGATTAGAACTGGCGCCCATATGGGATCCCGGCACGTTCAAGACGAGGACTTTAACCACTGTGTCATCGCGCCTAGCCCGTGATCTCTTTTTGAATTAATTTTTGTGTATGTTGAGAGATGCAAGAATAAGTTTTTCTCTTCCTCCTCCTCCTTCTTTTTTTTTTTTTTTTGGACTTTGGATAGCCAGTTATTCAGCACCATTTGTGGATATATCTATCCTTCTTCAGTAAAAGTGCTTTTGCACCTGTCTCAAAAAATCAGTTGGTTGTTTTGATGTGGGGCCATCTGTTGGTTCTCTTGACTGTCCCTTTGGTTTGTGTTTCTGTCCACTCATACACTCTCTATTACTGTAGCTATGTAATAACCTTAAAGGTGGGCAGAACGACTCTAACATTCTAGCTCCACTGTTCTTACAATAAACCTTAGAACAATCTTTTCTATTTGTAAAGATACTTTGTGGGAATTTTGTTAGAAATTTTGTTTTGATAGAAATTACGTTAAACGTGTACATTTATTTGGAGAGAATTGATGTTTTGACTATGGTGAATACCCATGAACATGAGTGATGTGCCTATTTGTTGAGGTCTTTTATAATTTCCTTCATCAACATGTTTTATTTAGAAGTTAATTTAGTTTGCGGGCAATGTGGGGTGGCGGGGTAGAGAAGCAGTATACATTGATGCAGTCCTCAAGTGTCTGCGATGGTGAGGGCTGCACCAGGGCTGAAAGTGGCAGCAGGTTTGATACATGGTTTGCACGTGGATAGCAGGAACCAGTTGTTTGAGTCACCAATTGCTGCTTCATGGGGCTGTATCAGCATGGGATGGTGTCAGGAGCTGAGGCCAGGAGTTGCACGCAGGCGATACTCTGATGAAGTATCTCTCTGACCCAGTGTGGTAATGGTATAGAGGGTCATCCCACCACTATATTTTAGACCTTAGCGTGCAAACCCTGTACTTACAGTGATTTATAGCTAAGTGTTTCACTTTTAGGAGTTCAAACATTGTATGTTTAATTTGAATTTCCATGTATTCATGGCAGTAGTGTATAGAACCACAATTAATCTTCCTACATTCACTTTTTATCTTGAGACCCTACTGCATTTACCCACAGTTCTCTCAGAATTGTTGGTTAATTTCAGAATTTTCCATGGAAACTATCAAGTCATCTGAAAATAATATTAATTTACTTTCTTTTTTTCTCATCTGTAGGTTTCTTATTACTTTTCTTTCTTTACCTTTTGGCAACTTTTGGTTCTGAGTTGATAGTAGTGAGAGCGAACATCCTTACTTGTTCTCAATCTTGCTGGAAAACATTCAGTCCTTTATCATTCAGTTTGATGTTAGCCATAGTTTTTGGTTGATTTTTTTTTTCAGTCAAGGTGAGGGAACTATCCTCTGTTCTTAACTTTCTGATCATTTCTATCATGATTTTATCAAATGCTTTTTTTGTACCAATTGATATGATCATATGGTCTGTGGCCTTCTGTTGTTATAGGTGCCATTGGTGGGTTTTTAAGTACTGAAGCAGCCTTGCATCACTAACATAGACTCCATGTGGCTTCATTCTTTTGCATATGTTGCTAAATTTTATGTGTTGATGTTGACATCTTGTCAGAGATTTTAGTATTTGTAGTCAGTACTGATGCTGATATGCAACATTATTAATTATTCTTTATTTGGTTTCATATTAGGTAATATTAGTTTTATAAAATAAATTGAGAAACACTTGTTCCTATTTTCTGAAAGAAATTTCATGAAATTGATATTAAATATTTTGAAGGGCCTGGCATGATGGTGAAATGGCTAAATCCTTCCCTTGCAAGCACCAGGATCCCATGTGGGCGCCAGTTCAGTTCATATCCTGGCTTCTCCACTTCCCATCCAGCTCCCTGCTTGTGATCTGGGAAAGCAGTCGAGGATGGCCTAAAGCCTTGGGCTCCTGCACCCATGAGGGAGACCTGGAAGAGGCTCCTGGATTCAAATTGGCTCAGCTCTGGCCATTATGGCCATTTGGAGAGTAAAGCAGCGGACAGAAGATTTTTCTGTCTGTCTTTCCTTCTCTGTAAATCTACCTTTCCAATTAAAAATAAATAAATTAAAAAATTATTTTTGAAATCATTATAATTCTCTTTAAGGAAATCACGTGAGGCTGGATGTTTATTTTTAGAAAGTTTTAAAATATGAATTATTTATGTATTAATTGTAGGGTGAGTCAATTTTACATCAGTATAATGAAATAGCTAGCAAAACTAGTTATGAAAGAAAGAATGGCTCAGTTGCTTAGTTCCTGGTCTGGAAGTTGAGTGGCTGTCAGGGAGCAGGGAGAGGGAGAGACTAGGCTCAATGCAGGTATTTATGATGACCCGCTCTCAAGACTGACTTTCTGAGGCTGCACCCTGGGCCTGCTACTGGGGCCACGTCCACAACACCACAACTGCATGATGTTTCTGTTGTCCCAGACTGTTGTTACGACTTTGGGGCTCAAAATCTTGTACGGGTTTGGAAGCCAAATTATAGTTAAGCCATGGCATAAGTTTATTTAGTGTGTCTATATCCTTTTTCGTGAATTGTAGTTAGTCCATTTCATCTAAATTGTCAGATTTACACATTTAATCACAGTAGTTTAAATCTATGTAAAGTCTAGACTTGTATATAGATTACTGCGTATAATCTATTCAAAGTTTTGTTTCCTATTTCACTTGTAACGTTGGTGATTGATGCCTTCTTTTCTTTACCCTTCCTTTTTAATTTTTAAAAATTTATAAACTTATTTGAAAGTAACAGAGAAAGGGAGAGACAGAAAGATATCTTCCATGTGTTGGTTCTCTTCCCCAAGACCACAATGGCCAGGCTGAACCAGGAGACATGAGCTTCATCTAGGTCTCCCACGTGGGTGGTAGGGGCCTAAACATTCAGAACATCCCACACTGCTTTTCCCAGGCCACTAACAGGTAGTCAAATGGGAAGTTGAGCAGCCGGAACATCAACTGGCTCCCAGATGGTATGCTGACATCAAAGGTAGTGGTTTTGTCAACTATCCTATAGTGCCAGCCCCAACTTTTTCCAATCTTACTGGAGGTTTATTAATGAAAAAAAAAAAATGTGTTCCATGCATTCATGTTGTGCATAACATGGCATAGCTTTTATTGTTAGTGATCAAATTGTATAGGCCTACCATGTATTTTTTTAAAAAAGATGTATTTATTTATTGGAAAGTCAGATATACAGAGAGGAGGAGAGACAGGGAGGAAGATCTTCCATCCGATGATTCACCCCCAAGTGAGCGCAATGGCTGATGCTATGCCAATCTGAAGCCAGGATCCAGGAACTTCTTCCGGGTCTCCCACACGGGTGCAGGATCCCAAAGCTTTGGGCCGTCCTCGACTGCTTTCCCAGGCCACAGGTTGGGAGCTGGATGGGAAGTGGAGCTGCCGGGGTTAGAACTGGCGCCCGGGGCGTTCAAGGCGAGGACTTTAGCCGCTGGACCCCTCTGCCATGTATTTTTAAAATGTTTATTTTCATCAGAGAGAGAGAGAGACAGAAAGGCATGTGTCTTCCATGTTTTGTTCTACTCCTGAGAGGTCCACAATACTGGGGCTATGTTGGTTGAAGCCAAGAGCCTGGAATTCCATCTGGGTCTTCCACATGGCTCGAGCACCAGCACCTTCATGTGCTGCTTCCCAGGATGCATTAGAAGGAAGCTGGATTGGAAGGTCAGTAACCCGGACTGGAGCATGTCAGTAAGTGGTGTGGACATTCCAAGTGTCCCAATCTGTTGATCCGTAGTGCCTGCCCCATTACTGTTTTCAGAAAGAACTAGCTTTTCATTTCATTGAGCATTTTATTGCTTTTCAGTTTTTAGTTTGACTGATTCCTGCTTTTTCTAATTTCTGGTGCCCTCCACCCTCCATCCTCATTAGGAGAGGCTTGAGTTAGGTCATGGAGGTGAAGGTAGAGAAGTAATGAGGAACCTGTTTCCACCCTGAGATTGGGAGGCTGCTGATAAACAGGGTGGATGGAGGTGGCAGAGAACAGCCCAAGTGAGAAGGGGCGTTGGAGCAGTCGGTGTGGATTTGCTCTCTGATGATATGAGGAATGAGCTGGGTTTGGGAAGGACGGTTTCCTGGCCACTCCCTGAAAGGACCCCCGGATCCAGCAATGCCCTGGGTGCTTGTAGGGGGCACTGTCCAGGTTAAAACTCATAATTCCTGTGAGAAGGAAAATGGCTGAGGAAACCCATTGACATTTTTGGTGGGAAATCACCCCCTGTCTCAGTAGCCCTGTTCTGGAGATCCTTTTCTTACGCTTAGGGATCTTTCTAGAAGTGCCTGCATTGCAGCTTCAGATGCCATGGCCCCCGGCATCTTTCCTGGCCATGGAGTGAAGTGGCCTGGATGTTGCCTCTGCCTGACCCTCCATCCTGACATAGCATGCCCTCTGTTTGCCCCCCTGAGTCTGCGCAGGCTGTCATGGCTGGTAGGGATGGCCAGGGCAGCCAGGGGCCCAGTGGCACAGCAGGGCCCTCATTTAATAGAAGAAGCTAGGCTGCTTTCCACATATAAATATACGAGGGGAAAGTTTCCCAGACCTTTTGGAGTTTAAACAGCTCTTATAAAATGGCATTTTGATGAGCTGAGCATAAATGAATTGGAAACATTCAGATAACATTTCCCCAGGGCTTGAAAACCAATGAAATAGTGTTTGGCAAAGGGTCTGAGGGGCTGGGCCAAAAGTTTGAAAAACTATTTGTGAGGTTGTGATGAACCCAAACTACCGCAGCTTCTCCTGTCTCAGTTGCTTCAAGGAATGGGGGAAGCGGGGCTGCTGGTGGCAGAGGAGAGCTGTTTGCTCCGCTAAGCAATGGAGGCAGCCACTTGGATGCTGTGGTCAGTTACATGAAGATTGTTGCCAGCATCAATCCATTTATATGTCCATTTAGCTCCTCATCCATCCATCCATCCATCCATCCATCCATCCATCCATCCATCCATTCACTAGCCCTCTAATCATGTGTTCACTCATCTAGCACTTGCTAGGTTACCACTTGTGCATGGCTCTAGGACAGAAGGTGATGAGGCTCATCCTCTTGTCTTTGCAGAGCTTAGTATCAAAGCCTTGGGGATGGGCAGGGCACTACAGGAGACTGGGGAGAGTGGCATCCCTGCCTATCTGAGGGCAACCAGCCTGCCAGTGTCCCAATGCCATCCTCATGGAGTGTTGAGGATGCTTCTGCGTTGGATCAGGGACCCCCACACTGAGATGTCATTCAGGATGGAACATGAAGGAGAGGACTGACCCTTCCCCTAAGCTCACAGCTGCAGCAGGCCTGTTCTGGGGCAGTCATAGTGGGACAGCACAGCAGTGGGACAGACATCCTTGTTAAGAGAGAGCCCCTTTCCTCTGAATGGAGTTGCAGGACTATTGCATATCACCCCATATCTCAGTGCTACATGATGGATACCCTTCTTCTGTCTCAGGAGCTGGAGGCTGAGAGTGATCCTGGCTGGAAAGCCAAGAACTGAAACCTACACAAGGCTCATGGAAACTGTCCTAGGGGATGCAGCTTCTCCCCAGCAGGAGAAGGCAGAACCAGGGCCATGCCTGTCGCTGTAAGCTCCAGGTCATGCTGCAGGTGTGTTTGACCTTACCATGAGAGAGAATCTCTGAGAACAGCAAGGCTGGGGCACATCTCTTGGCAACCCTTTGTTCTTCTTATTGTAGAAGACAGAGTCTTGGAAAGGATCTGGAGGCAATAAAACCTGTTTTTTGGATTGCAGTAACTCCATCCTGTCCCCAGAGGGAGTTCTAGCAAGGACATTTTTCTAGTCTTGGAGAGCATTATGGTTTGGGTCAGTGGGGAACCATGCACAGCTGTCCCAGCCTTCTTTTCGTTTCTTAGCCCTCTGACTCACACCCTGAGAACCCTTTGCTCACGTACACTGCTGATGAGGGAAGTTTTTGAATGATATGCTGGTTTGCTTCTGAACCTAGACCTAGCACCAAGGCAAGAGCAACAGATGGTAGCCAGGGTTGGGGTGCAGGTGTCAGAAATACCTGGAAAGCACCTGCTTCTCCCCTGATGGTCCAGGTGACAGAATGTCTAGAAAGCTGTGCAAGCACAGCAAGGCACGTGAACAGAAAAGGTGCACAATGTTTACAGGCAAGATACAGTTAGGGCCAGGCTCAGCCTTGATGAATAGAATTACACCTTCACCGATGTCAGTGAGAGTATGTGAAGATCAGCTGGGGTGTGGGGTGAGCTCTTGTTGTGAGGGACTGGCCTGGGGTTCTCACTTGCCAAGAGCTGTCAGTGTCTTTTCCCCATCATGGTGACAACCCAAAAGGCCTTGCCAATTTTCTAAGTGTCCCCAAAGGTGCGCTGCCTCCTAACCTGTGTCCCAGACAGAGTTCCCCCCCCCCCCGAAGGTAGGCTATTTGCTTTCCACAGCTTCTGTTTGGTCAAAGGGGGCATTTTTCTGCTTTCCCCGGGGACACAGAACAGTTTGAGAGCTCTTGAAGCTTCTGGGTCTCACCCGAGACCGGCCCTTTGAAATGCAACATATTGCAGTGGGTTCTCTACCATTATTCCCCACCCCCTCCAGTGGTTTCCTTTGTATACAGCTTGAGCAGAGAGAATGACAGTCCTATTCCCCTAACCCTCTAGTAGATGTCAAAAACACCCCCTAAAAATGGATTCTTCTGAGTGTGGTGGTGATGGGGAAGAGCTCCTTTCCCCAGCCCAACCAGAGGTCCACGTGGTGCTGGTGTCCCTGGCAGGGGCAGGTGGCAAAGCTGGGAAGTCATCCAGCAGGCAGCACTCCCAGCTCAGTCTGGTTTCTTGAAGGAGCCCTGTTCAAGAGCCCCAGTCGCCCCAGGAGGGGACCTTTGCTCCATGGGCGTGGGGCTTTGCTTTGATTACTGGAAGGTCAGAGCTGCTGCTCTGGGGCCTGTGATGGGGGCCACAGAGAACAGAAGGAAGTAGAGAGCTGCTGTTTGCAAGGAAAAAACCCTCAAGTGACTCATGAGTTGGGGCAGGGGTATTTCACCTAGGATGTTCACCTCCAAGAGACAGGTGTGAATATCCAGGCTTGGCCCTTTTCCTTGCACTTCACGTACATAGGTAGCATCTAATGCCAGCCAGCTCTGCTCCCATTCAGGGCAGTGGGGACAGTCTGGATGAAGAGCCCAGCTGGTCCATCCTTGGGTTCCCAGGTTGAGAGTTGGAGCCATGCACTTGTTCCCTCGAACTCTGACTCTTGTAGCTCTTCTGATCAGTCATTGCTTTCACCCCTCACTACGTCCCTGTTGGGGAGAAGCTGTCAAGGCCCTGGAGGATCACACGCAGTGACAGAGGACACAGGCCAAGGCAGGTTCTGCGACTTTGTTCCGTTACCCTGCTGGGAAGTGTTAACGCTAGAATGGGGGCAGAGCTGGCATCTTCATCACAGATGGCAAACCTTCAAGTCCAGGTGCAGGCACCTGCTGGCCTGGGGCAATCTTTGGCCCAGCCACAGGCTTTCCAACCAACAAGGCAGATTCATGTTCTTCTAGGGATGAATGGGACAATCAGAGACTCTGCGGGGTCAATGTAGCCCCCAGTAAAGCCAGCACTGGGGGCTAAGGCCTTACAGCTCACTGCTGCCCTCATCACTCGTGGGAAAATATGCTGTCCAAGAAAGGAGTCTGGGTCTGCTCTGAGTGGGCCCTGTTGTCCCAACATGTTTTGAGGACAGGGGTGGCCAAAAGAGGGGTTTTGTGGAGGAGGCCCTTAGACCACCCACACACACTCCATCAGCCTGTCCCCAGAGTGGGCTGCAAAGTCACAGTGAAGCCTCCCAGGACAGTCTGCACTCTTGGGTGGGTTTGTCCGTTCCTGCCCCTTGTCTAGGTGGAGCATGTGGTCAGAGTTGCAAGAGTAAGAGTGCGAGGGAACAAGAGCAGAGCTGTTCCTCCCCCAGAGCACTCTTGCATATTGGAGGACATTCCTATACCATCTGGGGGCTGGGAGTGGAAATCCAAGCCCTTTAATGGATTTATCAGGCGAGGAAAGTCAAACTCAAGAGATCTGAAGTCAAGCAAAACATTGTTCAACGAGATGAAGCCGCATGTCCACTGGTCATGAGAAAGTGGAGAGGTGGGATTGGAAGCCAGGTCTGCTTGCAAAGGGCAGGCACCTGCCTCCCAGGCCCTGACTCGTGGTCCCCGATACAGGCAGCTGCAGCCATGAACAGGAATGGCCGTGATTCTGCGCCACTGTCTTCCCTTCCCTCTGGCTGGCGGAGGGGGCCTGTGTCCCAGGTGGGAAGTTTACCAGCTATTTAGCTTGCTCAGCTCAGCATTCACCTCTCCTGAGTCCCCAGCTGTGGACATGCACAGCAGGAAATGGGAGCAATTCTGGGGATGCCCTGCCCAAGGAAAGAAAATTCATTTGCTTGACTGGCAATGAACTAGGCTTCTATGACAAGCAAAACAAAACAAAACAAACAAACAAACAACAAGCGACTGCCTTCCAGACTGGGCAATGTGTTAGGAATAGAGATTTACTGCTGCCAGTTCTGAAGACTGAGAAGTTCAAGGTCAAGGTACCGGCAGGTTCAGGGTCTTGTGAGGACTCATGCCTCGTAGAAGGTGATATCTTGACATTCTTGTGAAAGAGATGGAAAGAGGAGGTCCCATCCCTGACAGTCACCTAGAGGGTTACATGAAACCATATCGCACTGATGTAGTGCAGACCTGATCCATTTTCAAGGCTCAGCCTGGACGGGCGTGCATGTGGTGCTTTGATTCAGAGCTCCAGTAGAGTGAAGGCTGGGGAGAGCCAGTGTGGCCCACTTGTGCAGGCCCCAACTGCCTGCTGAGGGAGCACCATTCTTTGACCTGCAGTGTCCTAGGGCCCCCGCGTGTTCGGACGACAACAGTTATCTACAAGAGCTGGACTGCTACAAGGCTCTGCACTAGCAGGTATCTGGGTTAGCTGGATTTGATTTAGTCTCTGAAAGTTTGCCAGTTTGGCCACAGAGTAGATGAACAGCTTCAGAGTACGTTTCATTTTGTAGCATCTTGAAGTCATTAGCTTCAAGATGCTACAAAAGGGAACTTTTCAAGCTCTCTCAGAATAAAGAAGAGGAGGAGGCTTGTTAACCAAGGCTAAGCCACACCACGCTGGCTCTCAAGGTCCCAGCCCTCCAACATGCACCCCCTTCTCCCGGTCGCTCCATTGAACATAAGCTGAGGTGCTGCTGGAACAGCATCCGCAGACATGACCAAGGTCAAAAACAAACTGGGCTATGAGGAAAAGAGATGATCATGGGTGAACCTGACTGGGACAGGATTGTTCTCTTGGTGACAGACGGCAAGAGGGGCTTGGTGGGTGGGAGAATCCCCATCTCATGGCCAGGTGGCAGAAAGTGTGCTCTGCAGCTACCAAGGGAGTTACGGCATGCTTAATGTGGTCCATGGTCCTAAGGAAACTGGCAGAGTCAGTCATCCTTTTAGTTTTGTCTCTAGACAAGAATGCTGCCCGCCAATCCTTAGATTTCCATCTAGTTAGACCCTTGTATGGGGAATCTGGGTACCTCATTTCCGAGCTCCTGACTCACTGAGCTGGGGGTGATGCCAGGCCGTCATCTGTGCGGTCATTTGACTGTAGGCTGTGTGCGACTAAAAGGGCCACAAGAGAGGGGCTTCACAACCCCCGGAACAGACGCGGAGGTGCAGCCCTGTGCAAGCAGGGCGGTCATGTTCCTCTGTTAATTGACCCTGTGGGCCAGGAAGTCACATACATTGAGTACTTAGAATCTGAAAGGCCTAGATTTTCTATCGCAAAACTCATTTTTGCACATACTATTCGGTTTCTTCTTATAGAGGTAGAAAAAACCCTAAGGCCATGCAATAAGGAACTAGTGTACCCTTAAAGCAGTTGAGCTTCGTAAAGATGATGGCAGCATTTTTAGTGTGATAGTTCTGTTTTTATGATCAGTTTGAATATATTTGGTTGGACATTTGTCGGGAGCAAGGGCGTGGGGTGTGGAGAGGGCTGAAGTCTGGTCTGAATGTTGGCTTCCTTCCCTTGTGTACGTGGGTTTCTAAGCAAAAGCTCAGCAGCCTCGTTGGGAGGTGTACAATCTTCCATGTTATTGCCCACTCTACAGGGGGCATCATTTTGGCAGAAGACTAAGCAAAGACTTCCCAGGAGGGGCGCATTCCTCATGTCTCATTCCTGTGTTCCCTAATTCTAGTCAGGGGGTTCCTGCCTAGGCATTACCAGCCCTCCGAGATCCTGAAGATAACCTGGGTGGGGGGGGATGTCTTATGGGTGACCTTGAAAACCCCAACTGGCTCAACACCATTGCCAAATAGCCCCGGCATCATTGGGATGATGACACTCTCATGAGTGCCATGATGTCAAAAGAGACCATGTCTCAATCTTTAGTCTCAAGTGGGAGGTTTCCAACACAACTGGCCTGATTTTGGTGTTAGAGTTGAGCCCCTCATTGTTATCTACAAGTTGTTCGTGAGTTCATCATTCCTTACTCTCAGCTCTCTTGTCAACAGAGGGTAGGAATGGTTGGCCCCAACTTTTGGGTGAATTTAAGGGAAGATTTCAGTGAGTCCATGTCACACGCCTGGCTTTCCTGAGCCCCTGTGGATTGTACTCTATCCCGTTGGCAAAAGAATGGGGAGTCATTGAGGGGAGGGTCACAGGCTTGGCTATGCTAGTGTGGCGGGACCTGAACTGTTCTTTGAGCTTGCCAGGTCTCCCTGAGACCCAGCACCAGGGTTACTCTCTCACTCTGTCCCCAGCTTGCCTACAAAGTGCACATTTTCATTACCAGCAGCAATTGAGCTCTGCCCTAGAGACCAGCAGAAGTGAGAATCAGGCCTCTCTCCCTGGAGAGTGATGCAAGAGGACCTGGTGCTTCCCTGGGGCTGAAGGATCTTGCCGGCCTCATCCAGCACATGCACAGTGAGTGCTGCTTTCCTCTGGGGCTTTCAGAAGGCCTCACCGCTCTTAGTAGGAGGGCTGCATTACTCTGTACCTCATACCACCGAGCAGCACTAAGGCCATTCTGGGAAGGAGCTCTGAGTGCTGTGTTATTTATTTATTTATTTTGAGTTATTTTGAGGAGAACTTAATTTCTTTTTTTTAAAGATTTATTTTATTTTTATTGGAAAGGCGAATATACAGAGAGGAGAGACAGAGAGGAAGATCTTCCGTCCGATGATTCACTCCCCAAGTGAGTGCAATGGCTGATGCTATGATGCTATGCTGATCCGACGTCAGGAGCCTCTTTCAGGTCTCCCGCGCGGGTGCAGGGGCCCAAAGCTTTGGGCTGTCCTCAATTGCTTTCCAGGGCCACAGGCAGGGAGCTGGATGGGAAGCGGGGCTGCCGGGATTAGAACCAGCGCCCATATGGGATCCCGGGCATTCAAGGTGAGGACCTTAACCACTGTGCCACCGCGCTAGGCCCAAGAGAATTTAATTTCTTCACCTGCTAATCTGAGACATCAGCTCTGGGTGGACAGCTGTGGTTCCAAGGATGAGCCCCAGAGGCCCTGATCCATAGCCAGCCCCGTGCTTGGGGCTGTCAGGGTATCAAACCATCACAGATCCATTCAATGGTATGCATGGCAATACTTATCTATGTTATTGTTTGAAAGATTGATTTATTGTTCTTGGAAAGTCAGATTTACAGAGAGAAGGAGAGACAGATAGAACTTCCATTTGTTGGGTCACTCCCCAAGTGGCCACAACAGCTGGTGCTGAGCTGACCCGAGGCCAGAAGCCATGAACTTCCTCCTGGTTTCCTACGTGGGTGCAGAGTCCCAAAGCTTGGGGTCATCTTACACTGATTTCTAGGCCACAAGCAGGGAGCTGGAAGGGAAGTAGAGCAGCTGGGGCTTGAACTAGAACCCATATGGGATCCTGGTACATGCAAAGCTAGGATTTAGCCACTAGTGTATTGTACTGGGTCCTACCCATTTTTTTTTTAAGGTTTATTTATTTGAAAGGCAGAGTCAGAGAAAAAAGAGAGAAAGGGAGAGAAGGAGAGACAGAGATATTTTCCATCTGCTGGTTTACTCTCCAAATGGTCACAACAGTTGGAGCTAGACTGGTCCAAAGCCAGGAGCCAGGAGCTTCTCACATGGGTGCAGTTTTCCCTGGATCAGAAGTGGAGCAGCCATGGGGTCTCAGTGGTTTTACCTACTCTTCTCTGAGATTTAAAACGGGATATTAGCAGCCTGTGGTTTTTGATCATAGTGTCCTTCCGTTCCTGTCGGACTGAGTAGTGATTTCATGCATTTACAACGCACCAGTTGTTCCAGCGATTTCATTCACGGATTCATTCATTTGGCATTCATTTACTGAGCTGATATCATGTCCTAGGGACTGTGAGAAGGCCTTGGAGTCTAGCAGTAAGTAAAGTGGGCACAGCTGGCTGTTCTCTTGGACTGACCTAACTTGGAGCCCAAAGTTTGTTTTTGGTTTTGTAATTAAATTCACCCGATTTCCTCACTGCATGTTCATCTTCTGCAAGCTGTGTCTGGAGCCACAAGAGGGTTAACAGTGTTGGAGCCCGGCAGGTGTGGATTGGAGTCCCATCTCCTCTGCCACTCCTGTGGCTGCCATGGGAATACCCTGTGCTGCTGCCTCCAGCTTGTCTGAGCTTCTTGGAAACATCAGGGTGTCCAAACAGCCAAGTGTCTGATTCCCAAAAACCGGTTGGCAAATCATTTATTTTGCATGAATCATGAAGGATTGCTTTGTATTTTGTGCATCAGCAAAGGTAGTGTGCATGTGTCCCATTGGACTTCAGTTAGCCAAGAAGGGAATCAGTTTCCTAAAGCAGCAGAGTGCTGGTCCCTCCACCCCAGGTGCTGTGCCATCTCATTCTTCCTCTGGCTCAGCACCACTAGAACAGACACACTGCAAGGTCTGGGACTCTTGAAGAGAAGCCAGGACTCCTTGGGCCAGAGAGGGAAAGGATTGAATCTAGGGGTGGGGTGGCGCAGCTGCCGTGTGGCAGTGAACCCCCTCCAACAAGTCTTCTGTCTGTTTCCACTATGCATCTTAAGGACTACCTCACTCATCTAGGGCTGGGAGTGTAGACAGGCTGTCCGCATATCTGTCCAGATGTAGTTACTCTTGCTGTGATTGCCACACATGGCTGAAAACATTCCTTGCCATGTAGCTGGTATTTCCTCTGCCACAGGTCCCCAGTACGGGCCACTGTTCTGTAACCTTGAACTGATTGGCTTAGTTTGCTGTATTCAGTGATATTCTGCAAGAACAGTTTTGCACACTCTCCCTGGTTGGCCAGTGCTTCTGAACGTGCTGTATTAAACTGTGTGAGTGATGGTAGACAAAGTCGTGTCACATGCAGTCGTCTCACTCACTTGGCATGGACAGATCTTTGTTGTTTTTTTTTCTTTTAGGTTTATATTTTCTGAAGGTAAAAGTAGCATGTCAACTTTTCAAAAAATGAAAGTTTTTCATCAAAGCTCCTAGGAGATGACAATCTCTCCTAAGACTCTTCACTCAATCCACTTGTCATTTCCCACACTCTCCCTCTGTCTCTGGGAATCAGCCCTTTCTTTCCTGAATATCTCAGCGATGCTTTTGGCTTCTCTCTTGTTGTGGAAACTTGGGGAGAGGAGTGATCCCCAGGCTTTCCCTATGAGGTGGGCTTTGCAACGTGGCTGTGGAACGCCTGAGGGAAGTCAGATTGTCTGGGTACAGTAAGGGGAAGGATGGAGACTTGCATGGTGCATGACTGTATGGTGCTGGGGCTTCCACGGAAGTACCAGTCCAGACACTTGAGTGGAATGAACCTGCCCCTCGCAGGGCTGGTGATCACCCCAGCTGCTGACCCCTGGGGCTGCTGTGAGGAGAGGGAGAAGGGTGTGTGTGTTGTGGGGCTGGGAGGGACTCCAGACACCTATATTTATATCTCAGACCTGCAGTCTTGGAGAGGCCACATCTTATCTCTTGTGTCTCAAACCTAGTCTGGTTTTCAAATAAAACACACCAGTCATGAAGGGAGAGTCAAGAGCTTCATTTATTAAGTAAAAACTCATCTTAAAATCCTCTGTTGCCACAACCATGATTAATAATGTGTTGACTGTCCTTCCAGATGTTTCCCTACTCCTACACAGAAATATGCAAATATAAACCTGTGAATATTCCACGTCACACAACAAGGGCTGGGCCTAAAGGGTATACTTCAGTTTTAAGTCATTTATTTATTTATTTATTTTTAATTAACTAATGTATTTATTTGATAGGGAGGCAGTTGGGGCTGGGCCACTGCTAGAGCCAGAAGCCAGGAACTAGGACTCATTCCCAGTCTCCCACGTTGGTAGCAGGGACTCAGCCACTCAAGCCACAACCTGCTGCCTCCCAGGTTCTGTACTGGCAGGAAGTTCTAGTTCAGAACCAGAGATGGGACTCAAATCCAGGCCCTTGGAGGGGTGGGACATGGGCTCAGCTCTTTCAAGATTGCTTGAGGGCAGCATGATTCAGTCACATATTCATCAAATAAAGGATATATCAGTTGTGTTTTCTAATTTAAAAAAAAATGAATAAACTCACTTACCACTCTGCATAAATGGATACTCTCTTGTATCCGTGTTTTCTGGAAGAGGTGTGTCTTAGGCAGAGTTCCAGGAGTGGAATGGTTGGGTGAAAAGCCATTTCAGACCATGATAAATGCTGTCAGTTGCTCCTCCAGGGAAGCACGCCTCCTTGGGTGCTGCTGGGCAGGGTGCCAGGACTGGGTCTGACAGTCATGCCCTTGATTTTAAGAGGAAAACATAACCCCTGACCTCAGCAAGAACAGGAACTGTGGGGAGATTTAGCATACAGGTCACACAGACGGGGGCTGCTTGGACAAGCTCTCTTTTCGTGGGAGTTCTGTTTGGCTTGCTGGGTTAAAATAAAGTATTTGTGAACATTTTAAAAGCAAACTTTAAAATCTGGATTTCTGATCTGGTTTGGGAATTCATAAATGAGGAGTTGAGTGGTGACGTGTTCCTGAGGTGGAAGGGGCTCCGTGGCAGCAGGGTCTCCACGTTTGTCTCTGTAACTGCTGGCCCTTGTGTGCGGGAGAGTTGGTGACCCATCCTTGAGGCGTACCAAAAATGCTTCCAGGGCCTGGGGCAACATGAGCAGCACTTCCCTAGACATGGGCACGGTAGGCTTCTGTTTTTTCTTGATCTCTACTTTGCACCTTGCAGTTTTTAATACCACGGCCGAGTGAAATAGAACCACAGGATTTTTTTTTAATCCTGTAGAAATCATTTCAAATGTATCTAGAAGTTGTTTCATGTTTTTCAACAGTTGCAAATGCTTTCTCCAGTCTGCAGCTAGCCCACTAACGGCTTCCCCCAAAGAACGGGTCTTGGGTCTCGGAGAGGGGAGCAGGAATAGGAGGCCATTCAGGGGTCAGGTTGGACACTGTGCCTCTCCATCATGTGGGACGTTATTTCTGCAGGCAGAGGAGCCAGCTGGTCAGAGAGGCTGGGGAGAGCCTGCTGCCTCGGTAAACTGAGGCTCACCAGCACCTTGGAATACTCTTGGTGGTCCTGCCTTAGGTAGTTGTTGGGTTAAATTGTGCTAATAGGTAGGTGCATTCAAGGTGGGCAGTGGGCTACCTTTGCTAGTGTTAAATCAGATTCCTTTGAAAAATTCCCCATTCCCAGCACAGTATGTGGCCTGTAGTGTTAGTGCTGTTTTCAGTACTGTTTGTGCCCCTCGGTTGCAGGCCTGCCCTTCTGAGGTTGTGTTCTCAACAAGGAAATGTCTGAATCAACCAGTGTAGAGGAGTTGTTGGCTCTTTACCGGCAAGGGATACCTGCCTGGATTGTACCTGTTGCACAATGTTGTGGCTAGAGAAAGAATCGTTGTCTATCTATCTATCTATCTATCCATCAAGATTCATCAAATTCTTACAGTAGCTGGGGTTCTGAAACTTGGAGCTGAGAACTCCAACCAGGTCATCAGGCGGTCCCTGATGACTTGAGTCATCTGCTCTGCCTCCCCGCGTCAGCATGAGCAGGAAGCTGGAGTCAGGAGCCCAAGCTGGAAACCAAACTCGAGGCACTCCAGTGTGGAATATGGACATTTTAATCACCAGGCCAAAATGCCTGTTCCTCTGACATTGTTTCTTAAACACAAAATTTCCAGATTTTCAGATATTGAAAGCTCATCACTATTTTTTATGAAAGATTATTTATTTATTTGTATATTTTAATGATTATCAAATTTCTTTTTGTTAATTTTATTTACTTTATTATTCCGTGATAATAAAAAGGTTCTGGGCTTTCCCTCCTTTCCCAAATCTGCTCCACATCCCCTCAGATTCCCCCAAATCATTACGATAGTATAGTCCTTCACAATCAGTCATAAGTCCATCATTCTGCTATTTAAATATATCCTTACATTGTAGGCATGGACAATGGGCAGAGAGCCCAGCATCCTATTGTCAAGATGCATCTAACACTTTCACTGGGAATCCATCTTTGGTTTGTAAGTAGAGACGCACACTGTACTGTATCTTCACATTTGTACGTGATAGTCTCTATTACAGTTACTATGCATCCTCTTAAATGAAAAGCCACAGAACAAATCAACAACAAGGAGAAAAATAGAAAATTTACAGCAACATGAAGTTAAACAACATGCTACTGAATGACCAATGTGTCACTGAAGAAATGAAAAAGAGAATCAAAAGCCTTCCTGAAGCAAACGATGACATTGTATGACCTATGAGTCAGTGAAGAAGTTAATAAGAAAAACAAAAACTTTTTGAATGAATGAAAATAAAAGCACTATTTAAAAAATCTAACACTGCACAGGTCAGATTGGCAGCAGTGTCTGGCCTGCAGACACCTGGCCTCTCTCCTCTGTTCTGTCCAGTGAAGGATTCTGGGCTTCCAGAGAAGGAACGGAAAGGATGTCAGCCAATCAGTGACTGAACAGGACTGTTTTGGTGAGCCATCACTTCCCTGGCCAGTGTGTAGGAATCTGTGGTGGTCCTTGTGGGCCCCGGGTTTCAGAAAGCCACTTTCCCAGGGCTCACTAGCTATGGGGTGATGCGACTTGAGTTTCTTGCATTGTAATGGTCACTGGTGCTCATCATCCCTGTTGTTTACCTGTGGCAGTGATAGCACGAACCAGGTGTGGGGATTTCCACGTGGGTGCATGTGCGCATGCATGATGCTCTTCACCAAAGCCTAGCGAATGAAAGGGATGAATGAGGACATTGTGTCCTTAGGAGGGGATGTGGGACACTCTGCGACCTCCTTCCTGTTCCCCTCCCCTGGACCTCTGGAATAGTTTTTCAAACCCCTTGGCCTGTCTTTTCCAGATCCTTCAGCCCTCAGTGTTGTTCTCCTCTAAAAGCTTAGTGTTGGGGGATGTAAAGTTGGGCAGCTGCCTGTTAAGGGGAAGACTTGGCTGCAGCAGATTCTCACTCAGAAAACACAGTGGAAAATCCAGACCTGGAGCCGAATCATGCTCCAAAAAGTAAGCAATATTTTCTGTTGAGTTGAAACTCCCACTTGTACTGAGAGATGAAATCAAACCCAGAGGGGTGTTTAGAAATTGGAAATACCATCTCCAAGAAGGCCTTAGTCCAGGTGTTGCCTGGCCATCGCTCATTTGTGAAAGGTCACAGGTTCAGTCCTCAAGACACTGGTTGGATGAGGGGGTTGCGTTGTGCCCTGCAGACACCTTGGGTCCTGCTGGGTTCCATCTGCTTTCTGCTGCTGTACCTTTGACCTTGACAGAAATGGTAACGTTGAACAGTGATGAGAAGTGTTCTAGTCATGGACTGTAGGTGGGGAGGAAGAATTGGCAGAGGCAGACAGCATTTTGAAACTCTTTTTTTTTTTTAGAAGTATGTCCTTATTGGAGAGACAGAAACAAAAAGAGATTTCCCCAAATCATTCCCCCAAATGCTTGCCAGGCCAAGGTCAGGAGCCAGGAACTCAGTCCACATCTCCCCTCTGTGTGGCACGAACTTGAGTGCTTGAGCTGCCTTGTTGTGTATGAATCAGCAGGAAGCTGGAGCCAGGAATCAGGGCTAAGTCTTGAACCCTGGCTCCCTGATATGGGAAATGTGCCTTAACTTTTTTCTTAACCATGTGGTTATACCCTGGCCCCAGAACAGCATTCAGAGAGTGTTCCCTTAGTGTTCTCAGCATCCCCGTAGGTGTGCTACTTGTGAGCCAAGGGCACAGGAGTGCTTGAAGGATTACAACAGAGCAAAGGGACTCTGGGCAGCAGTAGTAGTGAGAACAACAGCTACATTCAGCCACTAGTGTATCCTCTCACTGTGTCCTCACAAGGACCTTTTGATGACATAATCTGACAAGGTTACAGAGCAGCAGAAGTGAAAGGGAATGGAGCTGGCCATCCCTGTGTGTTATCTTGGCCACTGATGCTCTTAAGAAGTGAGGTCCCTCTTACACTCTGAAGAGAAGAGTTCTTGGCATGCCTGCTCTGAGCCCTGCAGAGTCCTCACTTGGAGAACATGGCAGATGTTTCTTGAAGGGTACTCCAAGGCCACTCCTGGTTGCCAGTTCTAGGAGAATCTGTGGTTTGCTCTGACCATCCCTTAATGCCCTGGAAGTGCCTGGTTTGTCCTCTGTTTTACTTTCTCTGGAAGGCTCTGGCTTGACCCAGATGCTGAATGTCAAAGCTGTGAGCTCAATCAGTGGCCTGACTGCTTGGGCTCTGTTCTGTAGGAGAGAAGCGCACCCTGAGGCCACTTTTTGTATCCTTTGTCTCCCTGGAAACTGCCAGTTCTTGGAGCTCTAGGTGGTGGCCATTTGTGTATCCATTTTCCCTGGTGACAGTTTGCACCTGTGATGAAAGAGCCTGGGGCCTGTGGAGGCACTTGGGATCCGTAGGCTGGCTGGGGAAGAGAAGGGATGCTGCTCAGGGGGGCAAGAAGGAAATTCTGTGGTGCAAAGAGAAGCTGGGAAAGGAAGGCTGAGAGCTTCAGGGCTGATGGGTTCAAGGCCTTGGTTCAGCTTGGAGGTGGGACTGCATGGGCAGCTTGGTTCTATGATTCAAAGCTGGTCTTGTTTGAACATCCGATGTCACATGTAGTGGTTTCCACAAGTGAAGCAAAGCAAGGCTTCAGAATTACCATCCCTGAGAGATGACCTTGGCCCCTCCCTCTTTCACTTTTTCTCAGACACCCTTCCTAAATGACAGTGGACACCATGTATTGGCAAAACCAAACACTGCTCTCTCCAACACACAGAGGGAGAGCAGCACAGGATTCCCCTGTGGGGATATAGGCTTTGGGGATTGTTTAGGTCAGTTCTTCATTTTATAGAAGAGATCTCAAGGACTGGCAGGGTGTAGGCCATGAGCAAGGTCACAAGCCTGGTTGCTGGGGCTGACCAGCCCTGGTTGTACTCTGAACCCTGTCTGGCATCATGACCCTGCTATGTACTAGTTATGTTGTATTTGGGAAGTCACCTGAGCTCCCTACAGCTCAGTTATCTCCAGCATAAAATGTGGGAATCATAATGCAATCCACTGCTAGCATTTGGGTGAGGATTAATTGAGGTACAGCATGTTCAGTCCTTGTCTGGAATAATGATGGTTCTTATTCTGCTGTTATTGGTGCTTTCAATGCTTTATTCATCACATCATGAGTTACTACTATTTATGGGTTTATGACTAAATTAAGCAAGAATTTTCTGGCTCATACTCTGCACCCCATAATTAGGGCAAATAGAACAACTCAAAGGCCTTGATCTGATCCCCTTGACTACCTATGGTCTTCACAGAGAAGCAGTGGTTGACAAAAACTGTGGCATAGCCTTGAGTATTGAGAGTTGGCCAATGGGCTGGAGTTCCGAGAAAAGGAGGTACAAAGGAAGGAGGCTGGGCAAGAGTGGTCCCTGAGAGCTGAGAATTAGGGAAAGGAAAGCAGGTGTGGATGCAGGAGAATCTGAGTGCCTTCCTTTGCAATAAAAGTCTTGGGGATGTCTAATGAAGCAGAGCCGCAGGTCTCAGCCTGGTCAACACAGAGAGCTCACTGGGTATAAGGAGGCAGGACTTGGATGCCACCTGTGTCTACAGCTATTTTGTCTATCGCTGGAGGACGAATTTCTAATTTCTGATTCCTGATATCCTTACCAGAAAATGAGAGGGTTCCACCAGTTGTGGTATTTGTGAATTGAAAGGCCTAATCACCACCTCTACCGTTGATGGTGCTGCTTACTGAGCCTTTGATTGCATGCTAGGTACTGTGCCAACACTATCCACTGCTTGTCTCGCTTCCCACTCCATATGGGTGGGAAGCTCATGTCCTGACTACTTCACTTTTGATCCAGTTCCCTGCTTATGACTGGGGAAAGCAGTAGAGGACAGCTCAAGTCCTTGGGATGCTGAACCCATGTGGGAGACCCAGGAGAAACTCCTGGATTCTGGCCGTTGCAGCCCCAGGGAAGTAAACCTTCAGATGAAAGACTTCTCTGTGTTTCTCATTCTCATTCTCTCTTTCAAATAAATTAATCTTTACAAAGTAAAGAAACAAAACATACCAGAAAGCATTTTCCATACAATAGAAAGAAAAGAAAATAATTTCATTGAACTCCTGCTTCTATTGCGTGTCAGGGAGTGTGTCCTTCTGTTGACATTTTTAACATAAAGAGCAACACTTGGTGCTAACATGATGGCATAGCACACTAATCCTCTGCCTGTAGGGTCAGCACCCCTATGGGCGCCAGTTCATGTACCAACTGATCCACTTCCCATTCAGTTCCATGCTGATGGTCTGGGAAAGAAATAGAGGATGGCTCAAGTTCTTGGGTCCCTGAACCCATGTAGGAGATTCAGAAGAAGCTCCTGGCTTCAGAACAGTTCAGTTCCGGCCGATGCAGCCATTTGAAGAGTGAACCAACAGATAGAAGATATCTCTCACTGTCTCTCCTTCTGTCTGTAAATCTTTCAAATAAAAATATGTAAATCCTTTTTTAAAAAATTGTGTTTCCCCAAATAAGTTTCATTCCCATTTTCCACAAACCTTTCGAAGGGAGGCTGGTGAGCCCTGCCTGTATGTACCAGGATAGAAGTCACTGCTCTTGTCACCCACCGCCTCCACCCCTCTCTGGCCCCACCCTCTCTGGCCCCACCCTGGCTGGCCTACCCTAGTTCTTGCTGACCTTGCGCCATCAGGCCATTCCTTTGGCAACTTTTGTCACAAAACTGTGATTGCTAAGTGTAGCACTTTCCTGAGCTCTGTCAGTCTGGAAAATTATCAAACCCAAAGGGTGTCATGGGGATTGTCGCTTTTATAGCCAAATTGGACACATGTATGAATAGTCCTGGGACCCTGGACTGTCTGTGGGACTTGCAGTAAGAGCAGGCTTGTGCAACGGAGTTCCTTAAGTTATGGAGTCTGACCTAACTTGAGTAGGCCATGTCAGGATCAAATGAACTTAAGGACACCAGGTGGTGTCAGAAAATTTGCATAAGGCTGGACAAGGCTCTGCATTCTCACCTCTGGGTGCTGCTGTGGTTTTCTCACCAGGTTCTCTCTGATCACATGCCTGTCTTCCTGTACAGTTACAGAAGCTACACTCGAGTGCTCTGATTGTGTTTACCATGAGGCCACATGGTTACGAGACACTAACTGGGGCACTAGCCAGGAAATGCTCTTACCATGGGACAGATGATCTAATCTGTTGTAGGTTGAAACTCCCCAAAAATGGTGGTCTACCCTATTTCCAAAGAAGCAATGTTCTCGCTTTTGGCATGAAGCATTGAGCTCAAGCTGGAACATTTGAACTGAAGAGCCTTTGTCAAGGATGGGATGGCAGTCTCCATTCAGCCTAGTGTGCCCAGCTAGAGGTGGTAGTACAATGGACTCACAAATGCTCAGTGAATTACTGCTACACTGTGATATGTTGGTTCCTGAACAGGGGCCAAGAGCCTTCACTGCCAGTTGGAGGCCTCCCGGGCCCAGAGTGACTCCCCTCAGTGCTCACTGATGTGATCCACACATCACTGCTATGCTCAACAAGCCCTTGAAATCAACTTTCCCTTTCCTTCATTAAACTTGAGGCCAAAAATGAGTGGGTTGGGGGGAGGTTTATGTTCTTTCCACAAATCTTTCAAAAAACATGGCTTATGAAATCTCATTTTTTTTTCCCTAATCCCAGCCTGGGAGTCAAACTCAAACTCAAATTCAAACTTGTCCTCCTAACTCTCATATCAACCCTCTAGGTCCTCAATGTTCCCTGTACCTCCACAACAAAGGAAGGTGGAAAGCTCTTCCAACAATAAAACACATTGTGTGTTCGCAGATCCAAATGACTCGTACACATACTACCTTGGTTCCTTTTCTTTATAGACCAGGAAAACTGTCACCATGATCCATTCTCAATGGGAGAAATCCAAAGCTTCAAAAATAGTGCCAATTTAGACTGCACATGCACCCTACAGGGGCCTAAGTCTCCTGCATTTCCCATTTGCCTTGCCAATACACCAGGAGCCCAAACTGTCACCCTCTTTACAGATGAGGAAACAGGCCTCAAGGAATCCAAAGAGATGGCCTAGGGCCACACTGTGAACAGGTGCCAGAGCCAGGCTCTGGAGGTTTAGCTTATTTTGCCACCACACAAATGGACAATAATTTTGAATTCTTTTTTATAATATATATTTTCCAAAGCTTCCCTTTATATGCATGAGTTTCAACATTTTTGCACCCCGATAAACACAACCTTTTAATTCTGTTTTTCCATGGACTTTTTGATGTACTCACATGTGTTCAATGCTCACCAACCAGGAAGATCCCCCATGCTCGTTGTTGAGTTTTTTGACAACAGTTTTTTGACCTAAATCATGCTGGATGACATCGAAGGCCATCTAGTTGAAGTTGCTTCTTAGACATGGGGCAAGGAGCTGAACATTCCAAATCTCTAATGCCAATGCTTGATCTCCCTGGTGAGGCCCTTCTCGGCCACCTTGAAGTCACCCAAATGCCACCTCGTTAGTGTAGACTCAGAGATAAGTGATATAAAGATCATGTCAACCAATCAACACATCTCAAGGGTTTTGAAGTTCTGGGACAGGAAGCTGGGGCAAAGACACTATTTTTCTTAAGCCACAAGCAGGGTTTTGCCCCTCTCAGAGTCCTGGGTGTAGCTCCTGGGTCTGCCTGCCTGAGCAAGGCTCTGTTTTCCGACCCTAGTGTCCTTTGTTAGTAAGGTGGGGACTGTAACAGGATCTGCCTTTCACAGTGTGGTCCCAGGGTTGCCAAAGGCTTGCTGTACGCCTGGCACTGCAGGGAACTGGGAACTAGTAGCAGGATTCAGGACACCAATGGGGCTGAGGGTGAGGGACAAGGACCACACAAACATTACACTGCAGGTGCATCTCCCAAGCTCCCCACAGCTCCACAAAGATCAGGACAAGTAACATGGCTACCATTTGGCATTTATTTGGAGAGCGATATGAATGACAGTTGCCTAGTCTTAAGACTGAATTCTTCTTGGCTAGCAGGACACAAGGGCATTTTAGGGGTCACACTCCTCACTTTCTGGTTCTATGGGGAAAGTTCGGGTCCTCCTTCAAACACCTGGTATCCAGGACTGTGAAGAATACTGCTTCTTGGTCAGAAAAATCCGTGGCATTGACAGTAATTTCTTCCATGCTGATGGTTGTTGTTATTGTACTGATTGGAAAAAGGAGTTTAGGAGATACATTCCTGTACTTCAATCTCAGGCCTTGAGTAGGTACTTGTGACCAGGCTACTTCCTGACTGCAAAGTCTGCATGAAGTTGAACAGATGTTATTTTGCTTCACTCCCGTCTGGACCCCTTCACTGCTGGAAGCCTCAGCATGGACCCTCCAAGGGCTGTCACCATCAAGCGGAGGTCGGGTCTTAGGCTGCTTGGCCAACAGAGAGAGCACTGGTGTAAGGAGAGGTGACTTCTTCTTCTTTTTTTAGTATTATGTATGTAAAAAGGAGAGAGTGAGACTAATTTTCCATCTGCTAGTTCTTGCCCCTAAATGGCTGCAGTGGGCAGAGATAGACCAGGAACCATATGCTTTATGTGGGTCTTCCACTTGTGTAGCAGAAACCCAAACACTAGGATCGTCTTCTGCTATTTTCCCAGCTGCAATAGTAGGAAACTGGATCAGAAGTGGAGCAGCTGATACTTGAACAGGCACCCCTGAAGGATGCCGGCATTGCAGGAGGCACCTTTGCTTGCTATGCCACAGTGGTGGCTCCAGGAGACACAGCTGCTAATCCCAGCCATGTCTGTCTGTGCCTCATTTGGGTAGCTCATTTCTAATTGGGTAGCTCATTTCTAATTTCTGGGCCTTGGTTGTGGATTTCTTTTTCTTTTGGTCATGAGTGTGAGAGTTCAATCGGAGTGTTCAGCTTTTTTATCTCAGCCCTCACTGTCTATAAAATGGGTGCCCTCCCTTCCTCCCAACAATGTTGTTTCTTGAGCATTTAATTCATATCAGGGCCAGGACAACCCTTTACAACCTCTGTTTGACCTCTCCACCCTGGGAATTAGAATCATGGTAACCTTTACTTGATAGGTGAGGAAATTGGGGTTCAGAGGTTAACTTTTGTAGGGTCTCAGCTGGTCACTTGGGAGCCAGATTGGAAACCAGTTGTGCCTGTGCTTGTTGCATAAAAAAGGCAGCTGAGGCAGAGTTCAGGGACGACAGTTACATTAACTGCAGGCTGGTATAGAGACATCCCATGGCAGTGTCAGAGTACATGTGGTAGAAGGCATGTGAAAGGCAGAGGGAGAGGGTGAAACCCCATCTCTTGGATAAGGCCAAGGGCATGCTTCTCTGGCCTCAGGGCTGGTGCTGGGGGTTTTGGGCACTTTGTGCTGGGGAGTGAGGGAGGATCCCATGGTAACACAGGGGCCATGGTGGGTGATGTCACCCCATGCAGAAGCCACCATGGAGATCTTGGCCTCGAGGCTGGACTGAAATAAAAACTCTCTCCTGTAAGATGACACAGAACAGAAGTACAAGCTGTGGCAAGGTTATCAGAAGAAAAACAGAATTTGTCTGTAAGGCTGTGCAGGGATTGAGAACTGAAGCTCACTAACCTGCATGGGCTCGTCCACTTGCAGTTATCTCAGAGGCGGCGGTGGGAGGCAGGGGAAGGAGCAGGGAATTGAAACCATTTGGTCTCTGGGCTGAGACTGTGTTCTTTAGATTTGGCAAAGACATTCTACTTGATTAACTGTTGTTAGAATGACAAGGAACAAACCCGTTTAGCCTGTCGTTGGGTGCAGAAAGGAAACACAAGCAAGGGGCAGGACGGTCCCTCCCTCCCTGGCACCTGGAGCCTCGTGGAACCCCCTGTCAGGGACGTCTCTACTTCTCCTTGCATTTCCAGGGGACAGTGCAGTGTCACCAGTGTCGAAACAGGTGCAAAGATGACTGCCTTCTTCCATTTGCTTCTCAGGGTGACGCACCGATGTGTCCCTGAGAGAGCTCCCCTGTTCTGTTATCTTTCTCCCTCACCTCATTCTGTCTCCTCACTAAACACAGCTCTAAGCAGAAACGACTGTACTTTCTGGACCTTCCTGAAGGTTCGAGTCAGGGCTGGTCTACACCTGCAGAAATCCAAGTGCCTCCTTAGAGGTGGCAGGCCCAGGGGTCTTTGTGCTTTAGCGAGGCTGAGCTGTTGCTGGGGCTCTGCTACCTCAAGCTTTGGCAGGTCAGGGTAGATTGAAACACGGAAGTTGAACATGGTTAGGTCCCAGAGCAAATGTGGATTATCAAATAACTACTGGTAGAAGGAGGAGGAGAAAGGTATAGACATGACTCTTTCTTTTTTAGTAAAGAGATGTGCTGTTTTATAAGATTTGTAAACCTCTTCACTAGTTGAACACCCTGGAGGAGGAGTGCCTTGGAAATCTCTTTTCAGAGCCTTGCCAGTTGGATTCTCGGATTTTCTTTTTTTCTCATCTGGTGCAAAGCCTTGGCAATCCTTGTGTTTTGTAGGATATATTGATTAGATTTGGGTTAAAAAAAAAAGCAAAAACCTCAGAATGATTTCCTCGGGTTGACTGACTTTCTTTTCTAGAAAAATGAAGTTTTGTGGATACCAGCAGTTGGGGCAAAAACAAATACAAGAGGAGCGATGATATTTCAGAGGGAAAGGGCTCCAGGCTGGCAGGGAGCCAGCATCTGCAGAGGCTGTGCCAGAGTAGACACTGCCCATCCCGGGAGGAACCCTGTGCACGTGGGCTGCTCTGTACCTCAGTGGGGCAGCGGCTGTGTGTGCTGGGTGTTCCTTCCTTGTGTGAAGCTGGGTGATTAACTATATATTATTATCAGAGTTTTGGTTCACCTTTTAAAATTCTAGTTTAAACTTCACTTGGGATGGGTGGTGGTTGGGAGGTGGGGGCAGTGTGGTGGTGTAGCAAGTTAGGCCGCCTGTGTCTCTGGCATCTTGTATGGGCATAGTTTTTTGCGGGGGTTGCTCCATTTCTGGTCCAGCTCCTTACTAATGTGCCTGGGAAAGCAGTGGATGATCCTCAAGTAAACCCTTCCCCACTTTTTTTTCAATTCATTTGAGAGACAGTGTGTGTTCCCACCTGCTAGTTCACTTCCAAATGCCGAAAGTGGTTAGGTCTGGGCTGGTGTAAAAGGTGGGAGCTCGGAACTCAATCTAGCTCTCCCACTCGAGTGTCAGGAAGTCAATGACACTTTCCTGTATTGGCAGGGTGCTAAGTCAGGAGCCAGAGGTGGGAGTGAAGCCTAGGGACCCTGATATGACTTAGATGTTAGATTTTTCCATCTGAATGTTTGCTCCATGAATGCCCACAACAACTGGATTGTGGCCAGGCTGAAGTCAGGAGCTGGTAACTCCGTCCTGGTGACCTTGGTGGCCAGGACTCCCCAACAGCCTGGCTTCCCCAGCACGTTACTAGGGAGCTGGATTAGAAACAGAGTGGCCAGGACTTGAACCAGCACTCTCACATGGGGTCAAGTATCCCAAGGGTGGCTTAACCTTCTGTGCCACAGCACCTGACCCCAAGAATGTAGTATCTTAACTACCAGACTGAAGGCTGAGTTCTTGTTTTTCCTTGTGGGAGAGGTTGGGAGTTGTGGGTGGAATTTGGGGATGAGATGGTGCAGGATTGTTAGTAGACACAGCAGCCCCTGGCCATTCCTTCTCCCATGGTACAGCCATCTGGGGCCATTTCCTTGCTCCATCTGGTTAAAATGCATGATGGGTGTCCCATGCTAGTCACTGAATCAGACTTGCTGTACTAAATTCTTTTAAGCTCATCACAACCAAGTGAAGAGATCTGATGAGCCAGGAACGTGGGTTCCAAAGAACTGAGCCTTGCTGGTGAGAAGTAGAGCTGGAGTTAAACTCAGGTGATCTCTCCCTTCCCTGGTGCTGTTGACCTGCAGCCCAATGTCTCTACAGTTGGCTTCTGACAACATGAAGTGTGCCTGGGTCACCAGCACCAGAGCAGGGCAGGTGGAATAGAAGGGCGAGCATATGATTTGCCTTCCTTTTCCTGCTTCAGGATTCAGTGTGGCTAGAGGCGTGGGAGGCAGGTGTCAGCTCTAACAGATTATGCATGTGGAAACTCTGCAGGACTGTGTGTTTTGGAATGAAAGATGATTACTAAAACTAGAAGGAATTGGAACAACTTTTTTTAATGTTTTGCATTTGCTGACATTTTCCATTTCTACAAAACTTTGTATTACAGTGATAGGGAGGTGAAGTTTTGTAGAATTTTCTTAAAGGGAATAAGGATATTCACCATGACCAACTTCTCCCTTCCTGGGAAGGTCATCTTTGAGGCAATTGAGGCTTTCCACATAGGCACAGCAGTCCCAAGCCCCAGGACCACTCTGTTATTGGTCTTGCTATTCCTTTTTCATTTTTAAATGAATTGCTTGTATTTATTTATTTGAAAGATTTACTTACTTATTTGAAAGGCAAAATGACAGAGAGTTGGAGAGAGAGAGATTCTCCAAACACTGGTAAGGGCCAGTTATGCCAAACCCAGGAGCCAGAAACTCCATCCTGGTCTACCAGGCAGGTGGCAGGAAGTCAAGTACTTGGCTCGTCATCTGCTGCTTACCAGGCCCAGTAGCAGGAAGCTGAGAGCTGAGAAAGTAATCCAGGTCTCTCACAGGGGTGACAGGGACCCCATTAATGGAGCCATTACTGCTACCTCTCAGAGTCTGCATTCACAGGCAAGTAGAGTCAAGAACCGCAGCTGGGAATTGAACCTTCATGTGGGGTGCAGGTATTTTATCTGAAGTCTCAGCCTTTAGGCCAAATGTCCCCCTTTGGTCACAGTTTTTGAAGGAGCTTACTCCATCCTTGGCAGACCAAGAGGGGGAACTTAAGAGTGGCTGTACTGAGAGTGCACAGGAAAATAATGGGCTCACTAATCATGACCCAGCTGATTGACAGCGTGTTCCACACCATGCGCTTACTTTGCGTTGTTAACATTTGGGAAAGCTGATATTCACAACATTGCCCTGATACAGGTGTGAGTAGGACAGGCTCCTCGGGTCAGTTCAAGTCTGTGCTCTCACATCCCAGCCCTGGAAGGGATGGCGATTGCTCGTAAGAACCTTCTGACTGTTGCTGGAGCTCTCCAGAGATGAGGAGGGAGTGGCAGCAGTGCCAGCTCAAGGCATGAATCTGCAGTGCTGAGCCCATTTCAGGGGTTGAAGCATCGTTGCCACCCTCCCCCATACCCCTTCCCTGGGGAATCTGTCTGGTGTGGTCATCAGAAACACCAACACTGGCTGTTTTCTGCACTGACAAACTTGGTTCTTCAAAAGTTCATAGTCAAGGAAACATTTTTTCAGATGGCTGGTAGTCATTCTGTTTTACAGAACAAAGAACAGGATATAGGCTGGGATGGAGTCAAACTTTCCAAAGCATATACTTGCGCCTCTTGAAAAGGACATCATTTATCATCAGTGAAGTTTTGTGTTTGTGGTCATTTGCATTCAGATGCTGACATTCTTTTTATTAGCCATGTGGTCTCTGAGGAGCAATCAAACAGACTGTAGTGGTTTTCTCTGGAACATACGTCTTATTGTCTGCGTGCATGGCTTATTTGCCTATCACTTGAACTTCCTAGGACTTATTCTCTGGCACTGAGCAGGGTCTTGCAGAGCTGTCCCTTTGGTGGTTGGCAGAGGCCCTCTGGACTTGTGCTATCAGGAAGCTGGGGAGCCTAGTAGGGGTTTAGGGGCCAAACAGCTCCAAAGGGAGCATTTGCTTCTTTGCTGCTTCAGAAAGCTGCTGTTCTGTCAGCGTGTGCTCAGTTTTGTACCGCAGTATCTTCATCTGTTCATTGAGGATGATGATGGTGAGATCAAACAGTGTTCTGCATATCCAATGAGGAGGGTCCAACTGGACAAGAGGCACAAGCCTGACTGTGCCGCAAGTGGTGCCGTTGAAGGGGCGCTGACAGCCCTGGGGGGCAGGGGACTGTGTGCTGCACACTTGGCCTTCCAAAAGCTGCCTGCCATGTCCCCTGCTCATTATCACTGACACTTGTTTTTAACGTCAATGCCGTGTATGTCCATTGCTTCCTTTTGCGCTATCAGGCAGGACTTGGAGATGGTTCAATGTGGAGGAGGCAAGTGAGATAAGGCTTTCCATGTGGCCCGAGTCAGCTCTCATATGGGTCTCTATTTTTGATACCACAGCAGCAGCTGCTCCGTCTCAGTGAGAGCGAGCCCTTGAGCTCCCCTAGCTAATTGGTAAGAGAAGAATCCGGTCTCGCTTTTGATTTTGCTTGGAGGGTCTGTTCAGTCTCTCCCTCACCTGAACTGCTTTTGCCAACACTCTGGAAGTTTCTGGATGATAGTTTCCTTCTTTTCAAATGCTTTTTTTGGTGGTAAGAGGGGGACATGAGATAACCACTGAACACGCACAGGAACAGTGCCTCACCCTGTGATGAATTATTGCTGAACAAACATGCCATATGTATCCCACCAAATAAAAGTATTGAACTTGACCACCACTCACCGTGTTTTCCTACACCTCAGCCCCAAGCCGTGCATCCTCCAAAGGTGGCCGCTGGTCAGACTTTTCTCATAATAGATTAATGCTGGCTGTTTTCAGCTGTGTATCAATAGCTGACATACATCCACTGTATATACTGTTTTTGAGCTTGTCTTCATTTGCTTAGTATTCTATGAGATTCTTTCCTGGGTTGACAGGTGGATCTTTGCCAATGCTGTACAGATTTCTCTGTATAAAGCTTGCTCATGCATTTAGTTTATTCATCTAGTCTCCTTGGCTGCACCTTTGGGTTGTTTTCATGTTTAACCATCATGAGCTATGCTGCCCTGCACATGTTTTTTCAAGGATATATGTTGGCATTTCCCCGTAGGCAGTATGTGAGCAGTTGTTCTAGCTATTTCTGGGAGTGTATGTTAGTTGTATCTCATAGGGGCTCCAACTTGTATTTTATGGAGATTAATAATGTTGTGTAGCTTTTCAGACATTTCTTGCCTATTTGGATATCTCCTTTTGTGGAAAGTCTGCTCAATTAAAAAAAAAAAAGATTATGGTGCCAGTGCCATGGCTCAACAGGTTAATCCTGCACCTTCAAGAGCCAACATCCCAATTGGGTGTCGGTTTGTGTTCTGGCTGTTCCACTTCCGATTCAACTTCCTGTTTATGGCCTGGAGAAACTTTCTGTTTATGATCTGTTTATCTGGGAAAGGGTTGCCCAAAGCCTTGGGACCCTGGAAATTTAGAAAGGCAGATTTTTACAGCGAGGAAAAACAAAGGGAAAGATCTTTTATCCACTGGTTCACTCTTCAAATGGCAGCAGTGGTTGGAACTGAGCTGATCCAAAGCCAGGAGCCAGGAACCTCTTCCGAGTCTTCCACCTGGGTGCAGGGTCCCAAGGATTAAGGCCATAATCTGCTGTATGCCTGGGTACAAAGTCAGGGAGCTAAATGGGAAGTGAAGCAGCTGGGATATGAACCGGCATCCATATGGGATGCTGTCATTTGAAGGTGAGGGGTTTAGCCTGTTGAACCAGAGCATCCGCCCCAACCATACTGTCTTAACTACTGTGGTTCACCCACAGGGTAAATGTTCCAGCTTTGTTTTCCTTGGCCATTTTTGTATCTCTGTATGTTTTGGAATTAGCTTATTATATAACACATACACATGGTCATGCTGGGTTTTGGATTAGAATTTCATTGCCTCTATTGATGGCTGGAGAGAACAGAGAGTTCCATGGCATGGAATCTTCTGATCCGTGAACATGCTTGTATTTTTATTTATTCAGCCTTGTTTAATTTTTCTTGATTGCTTTATGACTTTTCATATAAAAAGTGCACTTTTATTATTTAGAAACTTTAACATTTTTATTGAGATATAACTGACATGACCTGTAGCTTATTTGTTTAAAGTGTGCAGCTCTGTGGATTTGTTGGGCATATTTAATTATTAATTTTAAAAAATGATATATATATGTTTATATATGAAACATAAAGTCCACCACTTTAACCATTTAAAAGCATGTGTTACATATAATTTGTTGTGCAACCATCATCACTTTGGTTTCCAAAACTTTGTCATCGTTCCAAAACTCCATCATTGTGGAGAAATCACTCTCCAGTTTTTCCTCCTCCAGCTCCGTTGGAAGCCTCTCCTCTGTCCACGGGACTTGGCAGATTCTAAATGTATGCATTATGTGTCCCTGTGTGTAGGGTTTGTTTGATTCTACATAACCTCTTCAGGACTTAACCAGATTGCAGCATGTATCAAAACTTCATTTCTTTTCAGAGCTAACGACTCTTGCATTTTGCTTATACACTTGTCTGCTGACTGACAGCTTGTTTTTGCCTTTTGGTGGTTGTGTGTAAGAATATAATGAACAGGGGCTTACAAATATCTGTTACAGTTTTCTGTTTTCAATTCCTGTTGATTTCTATATGACTGTATCTTGTGGTAATTCAATGTTTAGCTTTTTGAGAAACTGCCAAACTGTTGTTATAGTAGTTGGAGCATTTTCTATCCCTACCGGTAGTGATGAGGGTTCTAACTTTCCACATACTTGCCAATACTTTTATTTTCTCGCTAAAGACCTTATAAAAAAAAAAACAGGTTGGCATTGTGGTTTAGTAGAGTAAGTCTCCGCCTGTGGCACCAGCATTCTCAGCTTCTGTGTCCTGGCTGCTCCACTTCCAATCCAGTTCCCTGCTGATGTGCCTGGGAAATAAGCAGAAGAAAGCTTGAGTGTTTGGGTGCTTGCACCTGTGTGGGAGACCTAGAAGAAACGCCAAGATCCTGGCTTTGGACTGGCCCAGCTCTGGCTGTTAGGTCCATTAGGGAGCGGACCAGTGTATGGAAGATCTCTGTTTCTCCTTCTCTCTGTGTGACTTTACCCTTCAAATGAAAAGACTTAAATAAATCTTTAAAAAATTATAGAAATCATCCTGAAAGTTGTGATATGACATTTCTTTGCGAGTTTTTACTTGCCTATCCCTGATAACTAATGATACTGAGCAACTTTTTCTTTGTATGTCTTTTTTGGAGGAAATTTAACTTAAATCCTCTTGTCATTTTAAAATTGGATTATTTCTCTTTTCTTGTTGCATTTTAACCATTGTTGTATATTCTGGACAATGGACCTGACCCCTCTAATTTGTTGGGTTTATTTTGAAAACCACCTCCTTACAATTTCCAGGGAGAATTGCAGATGACAGTGGACTTGGTTTTTTTTTTTTTTTAAAGACTTATTTTTTATTATTTTTTTATTGGAAAGGCGGATGTACAGAGAGGAGAGACAGAGAGGAAGATCTTCCGTCCGATGATTCACTCCCCAAATGAGCGCAACGGGTCGATACTATGCCGATCCGAAGCCAGGAGCCTCTTCTGGGTCTCCCACGCGGGTGCAGGGTCCCAAAGCTTTGGGCCGTCCTCGACTGCTTTCCCAGGCCACAGGCAGGGAGCTGGAAGGGAAGCAGGGCTGCCGGGATTAGAACCGGCGCCCATATGGGATCCCGGGCGTGCAAGGCGTGGACCTTTAACCACTTGCGCCACCGCGCCGGGCCCAGGACTTAGTTTTAAGTGCATGACTCATGTGCTGGAGTTCAAAGCATCACTAACATCACTAACACATTACTAACATCATAACAGAGAATTTGGTACAGTTTTCTTTTCCCTCCCTTTGGGATATCTTAAGGTACTCAAGTCCCTGCTCTTTCCCCTTTGAGCCATTTTCCCCGTAGAAGATACAGAGAACCTGGACAGGATGCTGACAACAGGAGTAGACCATTGTCAATCTCACTCCAGAAGTGAGGGCTAATGATCACTTTCTTCCTTTAATGAAGATGTGGGAGACCAGGCTTCATAATCCCAAACCAGTACCTATCAGCATGACCACATCTGCCCAGCACCATCTTTCCTGCTGAACTCTTCCTATGAGTCGTTCCCCACACACAGCCAGCAGATTCTCCATCGGACTTCAAATTTTTCCCATCCTGTGAGATTATTTTTCACTTACTCGCTAGCATCATTTTAACACATAAATATTTTTAGTTTTGATGAAATTCAATTAATCTTTTTTTCAGTTGTTGATGCTTTCAGTGTCATATTCATGTCTTAATAAATCTAAGTCATGAAGATTTATGATGGTGTTTTTAAAATCTATTTTAATGATTTTGCTGTTTCAAAACAATTTCATTTACTGATTTTAATATTATTTGAAAGACACAGAGATAGTGAATTGGAGACACAAAGATGGAGGGAACATGGGATGGGGGAAAAGTGTGCTTTTTCCCTGCTGGTTCATTTCCCAAATGCCTGCCACAGCTTGAGCTGGACCAGGCCAAAGCCAGGAGCCCAGCTCTCTCTTCTTTTTTGATTTTCTTTTTAATATTATTTATATAGTTGAGAGGGATGCATGCCCGTGGGGGCCTTTGATTAGGGTGGGGAAGGTCAGGTATGGAGGAAGATGAGTGGAGCAAATTTTTAGCTTTTTTCCCCTCCTGTATCCACAGGGGAGGAGGGTGAGTAGCTGCTCCTTGTTGTCAAACTGTATCAACACCTGGACATGGGGGATGGTCATTTGATGACATCTAGAGACCTCAATGTGGGGAAGGGTATCCAAAGGACATTACTTGAGTGGTTTTGATAATTCTGAGACATTGTCAGCCTTGTTGCACCAGGGTTGAGAAAAAATTTCTCAATTGGCTAACCAAGTTCACCTTAGTGAATCCACAAGCCCAGGAACATGTTGCAAAACTTGGCCTGGAGAGTGGTCCAACCTGTTGTAGTTGTGCGTTCTATGCTCTGAAGAGGCACTTGATGTCCCTTTCTGGCCTAGATGAGCTGACTGCCATGTCCCCAATGCATCTGGGCATGCTGCCCACTGCACAGGCATCAGTAAGTGAGGAGGCCCACTCCTGATATATGCACTCCAAGGTTGGACATACATCCTGTGATTTTCCCTATGGCTGGAATTTGAGCCCAGCAGTCTAGCTGAAGAGTCCACCCAAAAGCTTCACCTGGGGTGACCCCAGACTTGTATGCACTAGCCAATGCAGAGTCAGGTTTGGTTGTCACATGTACCATCCAACACACATATTGGTGCCCCTAGCCCCATATCACACATGAACTGATGGCTGCTGTGGCCCAGCATAGTCAGCCCATTATAGACATGGTCCTCATTGGTACCATGGCCTAGAAAGGGTGACTCCCAATATCCCTTACTAGGCCCACATCCAGCCCTGATTTTTGTGTGTTCCAGCATGTGCTGCAACCTAGTCTATCCCAGTTCTCATCCCATTTGGCTCTAATGCACACCCATGGTTGCTGTGGCTTAGCTCGGCCCTCACTTAAGCTGACAGGTGCTACTGCCCTGTTCAGCCTGGCCCACCCCAGCGCCGGCTGTCATGCTCACTAGCGTTAATCACAGCCTAAAAGGGGATGCCCATAGTTCCCCTGCCAGCCATACTCTTAGCCCTGGATCTTGTGCCTGCCAGGGGACACCACCCATCTGACATGCAAGTCTAATATGACTTGCATACAGTATGGGTAACCTGCAATTGGTGCTGTGGCCTAGCTTGGCTGACCCACATCCCTTCTGGCTCTTGGGCATGCCAGTGGGTACAGCAGCTTAACCCAGTGTGGCCTGCCCCCAGTCCCAGCTCTCACAGTCATAAGTGGAAGTAATGGACTCTCAGGGGATTCCCTGAAGTTTCCCTGTCAGGCCTGGGCCCAGCTTGAGGCTTTGTGCATGCCAGTAGATGCTATGGCCCAGTCTGAGCTGGCCTGTCTGTTATCTTGGCATTTGCCAGCAGGTGCTAATAGCATGGCTCAGTCCAACCCTCCCCAAGTCTCAGCTCTTGCCAGTGGGTGCAGCAGCCTAGGCCAGCCTGGCTTACCCCCAGCTCCCATGTGAATTGACAGATGTCGCAGCCCAATTCAGCCCAGGAGCCCAGATTCAATCTTGAGTTTCCAGTGTGAGTGTCAAGTACCCAAGTACTTGAGCCATCATCTGTTACCTTCCAGGGTGTACATAAATAGGCAGCTAGAATTGGAAATGGAAGTGGAATTTAAGTCCAAGCACTCTGATAAGAGATGGAGGTGTCCCAAATGAAGTCTGAAACTCTATGCCAAACCTCTACCCCTGGTTTTTATTTTGAGATTGTTTATCAATTTCTTTTAAAATAACAGATTTGTATATTTACTTACTTGTTTGAAAAGCAGAGTTACAAAAGGAAAAGGAGAGGGAGAGAGAGTTATTTAATTTGCTACATGATTCACCTACATGACCACAGCAGCCAGGGCTGGGCCAGGCCAACGCTGGCAGCCAGAATCTCCATCCAGGTCTAACACAAGGGTGATAAGAGCCCAAATACTTTGGTCATCTGCTACTGTTCTCCCAAGCATGTTAACAGGGAGCACTATCAGAAGCGGAGCAGCCTAAACTCAGATTGTTGGTCTGATAGAGCATGCCGGCATTGTGAGTGGCAGCTTGACTTGCTGTGCCACATCACAGCCCCTGTCAATCAATTTTGAATTAAGTTTTGCATATTATTTGAGATAAGGATCCAGTTGAATTCTTTTTTATATGCATATCTTGTTATCACAATACTGTTTGTTTAAAAGGCTATTCTTTATCTGCTGAATATGTGGAGTACTCTACACACACACACACATAAACACATGAGTAGGCGATTTGGGGGGAGAGCTTGGGGAGAGCTTGGGGAGGGGTTGGGGGAATCCCAGAGTCTGTGGAACTGTGTCATAAGATGAAATAATAATAATAGTAATAATAATAATAATAATGAAAGAGCAGGCGATTTACAGTATTATTTCCTTACTGATCTTCTCACAGTTATATTCGTTATTGAAAGTATCGTATTGAGTATTCTCACTGTTGCGTTAATTTTTCTTCTTTTAATTCTGCTTTTATTAAATATATTTTGGGAACACTATTGCAAGGTGCATATATGCTTGTGTTTGTCATATTTTCTTGATGTATTATTTCATCTTTTTAAATGTTCTTGTCCCTAGTAATGAATTTTTTTTATAAAGTCTTTTAAAATATTATAGCCAGCCAGTTCTCTTCTGGTTAGTGCTTACGTCATATATACGATGTATATATCATATATATGTATATAAACTTTTATTTTCAATCTATTTGTATCTTTGGATCTAAAACATGTACAATATCTTATATACAAAATATATTTGAATCACTAAGATTAATTTTTCCCATTTCAAATTTTTAGTAGAGAGATTAATCCACTTACATTTGACATAATTACTGAGAACATAGTATGTATATTTGCCACCTTCTGGTTTGTTTTTACTATATGCCTTTGTCTCTTTTTGTCTCCATGTCTGTACTCTCTTTTTGATAAATAGATATCTTCTAGTGCCAATTTATTTTGTCACTCCTTTTAATACATACATATATACGTATATGTATATACAATATGTCTAAACAAATGCATAATGAGGGTCTCAAACATATACATATATTTTATATAAAAATACAATATAAATATATTCACACTTACATAAAAAGTATGTTTGAGTTTTTTCAGTGAAAAGATAGAAATCTAGTTAAGGTTAATATTGATTTAATTTCAGTTGTATGCAAAAATTCTGTGCCTATGTAATTTCATTTCCTCTTCTTTATGCTCTTTTTGTCACAAATTACAGCTTTATACATTGATTTATGGCAATTGTGTTATGCTGTCATCTTTCAAATCAGAGAAGAATAAAGGAATTATAAACCAAAATTATAAACAAAAAAGCCACTAATAACTCAAATATACTTATGTGCAGGTTATTTAATTTACATAGAGTATGCATGAGTGTATGTCTTGTGTCTATAACATAGAGCATATTTCCTCATGTAGTTGCATTCATCGATGAGGCCCCAGTACGTGTGTGTGCATGCATATTTACTGGGGCCTTATGCCAGTTGCTTCGAGAACGACCCAAAGATTTGATGCACATGGTGACGTCATCTTCCTTTCTTCTTGGCTCAGAGGTTTTTGAAAAACCAGTTCAATTCTGATTTTTAGTCTAGTTCTGATTTTTCTCTTTAATTCAGGAATCACAGGACTGTGAAGTGAGAAAGTCATTTCTGTTGATGCCTTCATGGTTCCCAGAGGACGTTGCTGACAATGCCTCATGGGAAAAATAATTGTGACTCACAGGGACTCTTTTCCTACTTGCTGTTTGCCAAAGGGAGCGAAGCTTTAGTTCTGAGATTTTATCAGTTTGATAAAATTGTATATTTATCTCTTAAATGACAGGAGAGTTTATAGGAGAGCTCAGTGAAGCGCTGTGGGAACAGAGGTGTTTGGGGGAGATGACACCCAGGTCCACTCCCAGCTGCATAGTTGCTGCATGTGCCTGCCCCTTGCAAAGGGAAGATGTAACGCCAAAATGAAAAAGAAGTCACTGTGGCATGAACATCAATTGAAATTCCTTTAGTATTTCACTAAATCATAGTCTTCAAAGCCAGGTTTCTTAACAAAAATTGTCTTCATTTTGTTTGAAAGGCCAAGAGACAGGAAAAGGGAGAGGAAGAGAGGAGAGAGGGAGATCTTCCATTTGCTGGTCCATTCTCTGAGTTCCTACAACTGCTTTGGTTGGGTCAGGCTGCAGTGGGAAGCCTCGAACTGCACCTTCCAGGGCTGTCTTGTGTGTTGCAGGGACTCATCTACTGGAGCCTCTCAGAGTCAACAGGAGGCTGCACAGGAAGTAGAGTAGCTAGGACTCAGACCCTAACTACTGTAATATGTGATGAGGTTGCCCCAAGCGGCTTCCTAGCCACCGTACCATACACCACACCCCCACACTTTACTGTGCTGACTCTTAACTCTGTTTTAAAACTCAGAATTGACGATAGAGAAGGGTCAGACTGCCCCTTGCTTGTCAAAGCATTGTTTTTGTGATGTTTGTCAACATGCCCTTCATCTTTTGAAGATTGTCTTCCCTCTTCCATTAATAAGGATTTTTGTTCTCGATTTACATATCCTCTGCTGACTTTTTTTCTTAAAAAAAAAAAAACGAATTCATTCATAGGATGGTTTCATTGGAATCAGTAGATTGGATCTCCTGTGATCATGAGGGACACCAAATGTGGATTTTGTTTCTGACCCTTTCTGTTTTTTTTCTTTTTCCCAATGTAAGCTTAATTTTTTAAATTGACATTGTAGTCATAGGCTTAAAGGCTCTACTAAGTAAAGAGCTCAAACATAACAAAACTGGTGATAACCCAGCAATAAAATAGGCAGGGGTTAAAAACAATTAAACAAAAGGCTCTTCAGACGAGATCGGTCGTGTTCAGGGTGGTGTGGCTGTAGACAAAAGTCTCTTCAACTTGGCTTGTATCAGGTACATTTCAAAAAATAACCTCCAAATCACAAACTGTAGTGGTATATAATTTCTATCGATTTGACAAATATTTAAAACAAATTTTAATAAAGTGTTATTTCTGCAGCAATACTGATCTTTTTTTAATTATTAATTTTAACTCTTTCTTAAGCAACACACCAATCTTCCATGTGATGTTTTTTCATGTCAGAGTGCCTAAAAATCTCTTTTTTGCAGTTTCTGTCAAGTGTTACCAGAACCTCAAAAGCTAGTAATTTCTTAGTGATTTTTTAAAAAATATATTTTTATTTTGAATTTTTGAATTATGTGGTAGAATTTCGTATAGACTGGGATTCCTCCCCCCCAACTCCCACCTGCCAATAGATTTTCCCCATTTTACTACAGTGGTATAGTCCTGAGTGATTTCTTGTTAAGCAACCAAAGCAGATATTGTTATGAATAGTTCAGAGAGTGCAACTGTGTGTGTGTATGTGTACGCACGTGCGCGTGCAGGTGCATATGTGTGCCTGGGAAGACAACAGTTGCTTAGTAGCTCCATGGTGAGGCCTGGGGTGTGCAGAGGTATGGTTGTTTCAAAGCTAATTGCTTAGTGGTTTGTGTTTCTGGAACCCACCCAATTTGGAATCCAACCCCAACTCTCCATGTAATAGCTACATGACCTTGCAGGAAAACACACAGCTTCTTTGTGACGCTATTTCTCTGTAGTGGGCTGAATCACAACCCCCGCCCGCCCCCACATTCACGTGTTGCAGTCCTAACACTTCCTTCCCTCCGCTCCCCCACAGCTCAGAGTGGGGCTGTGTTTGGAGACAAGGTGCGTGGCGCTTCACCAGCGCCATCCTGGCACACCACGACCCTCCCGTTCTGTGCCGTGGAGACGATGACAGCGATAATTACCCAACAGGATTGTTGTGAAGCTCTGGGGCGTGATCGGGCAGGTAGAGTGCCAGGGCTGATGCAGTGTGTGCATTATGACTGCCACGGTAACACATCACCGCACATTGAGTGACTCAGCTCTGCCAGGACTCTCCCCTCTACCGAGGAGATAACAGAGGTGTGAAAAGGTGAAGAGTATTACCCAAGGCGCCCCAGCTTGAGCGTGGTGGAGCTTAGACAGAGCTTTTATTAAACACAAATAAGAGATGGGCTCAAGTTACTCTTGAATTGAGACTGATTTGAGGACAACGCACACCGCAAGGCTTTGCAATGCATTCCTGGAGCTTGTGAAATCTCCTGAATGCCTTGAAAAATAAGATGATTTCTGGCTGGAACGGTATCTCAACAGGCTAATCCTCCACTTTTAAGTACCAGCAACCCATATGGGTGCTGGTTTGTGTCCCAGCTACTCCATTCCATTCCAGCTCCCTGCTTCTGCCCTGGGAAAGCAGCAGAGGATTGCTGAAGTACCTACCTGTACCCACATGGGAGACCTGGAGGAGGCTCCTGGCTCTGGACTGGCTCAGCACTAGCCATCTGAGGAATGAAGCAGTGGATGGAAGATCGTGTCTCTCCTCTCTGTCAATTTGCCTTTCAAATAAAAATAAGTACATCTTAAAAAACGACAACCACATTGACTGTATTGAAAAAGGAAGAAATAGGATGATTTCTCAAGACAAAAGATGGGAGCAGCCCAACCCGTCTTAGCTGGCTCAGAGGAAAGCTATATAGCTCTATAATATACATGTACGTATGTATGAAATATTATTCAGTCAGGGAGGAAGGACACTCCTATATGCTATAGCATGGATGAAGTTTGAGGACCTTATGCTAGGTGAAATAAGCCAGTCACAGAAGTCATACCTACTGTATGATCCCACTTGTGAGAAGTACCTAGCGCAGTCAAGTTCACACAGATAGAGTGTAGAGCTCGGCTGCCAGCAGCCAGAGGTTCATGTCCCCTGATGCTCTCTGGGCTGTTAGCTAACACTTCTGCCTCTTAGTGGGTCTCATGACTGTGAGAGGTCTCTATTGAGACTCCACTGGCATGGGGCTCTAGGCTGATGATTTTTTCAGGTAAACCTAGGTCTGTGGTTGCTGAATTGTTGATTTTGTTTCATGTTGCAAATCTGGGAAGAAGGCCTGGGTACTTCCTGCATAAGAAAAAACCCCAAAAACCCTTATGTGTGTGATTGACACTTTAGTGAGTTTTCAGGAGCAATTTTGCCTGACTCACCGCAACAGGCACCATACCAAGAAGGAAACAAGTGCCATCTTGATTATGCTGCAGGTGGAAACGTAAGAGTTGGCACTCCTGTCAAAGTTCTGGCAATCTTGAGATAGAATTTGTGGTGGATCAAAGAAGCTCCTGAAGTCAACATGCAGGTTTTGGTGGGAGACATGCTTGCATTTACGCCTCCTTTTAGAACAAGGACTTCCCCCACCCCCACCAATATTTTGAAAATCTCCTAAAAGTGTTCAAGTGCAAGGATTTGTGATTTTATCTCCTCCTCCCTCAGCCAGGTGGAGATGGTGCACACCAGTGCGGGGACTAGGGTGGACCTGCTATTTTGTACGCGGTGCCTGTTTGTCCCTCTGTGTCCAATGTCTCTCCACATCCTCTTATTGGAGAAACAAGCACAGGTTGTTTCTCCTTATCCGTGGTTTATACGTTTCAGGATGTTAGTTTGTTATCTGCAATGTACATTGGAAGTATTTTCCAGTGTATTTTCAAGCTGTGTTTTTGTTGCTGCTGTTGCTGTTGTGTGTAATTGAGGAAGATGTCACTGTTTTCCTTACAGCTTCTATAAGGAAAACTTCTAAATGCTTATTTTTGAATGTCTTTGTAGTGTATGTTTTATGTTTATTCTTTAGCTCATTTAGGATTTGCTTTGTGTGTATCATGTAAGGTAGGGACCTAATCTTTATTTTGTCCTATGTGAATAGTTGATTGTCCCAGTAAAGTTCACCTCATTTCCCACTGATTTGAGGTGTCATCATTTTCATATTCACTTGACAACACACTCATACATGCATGCATGCACTTCTCTCATTTCTGAATTCTTGACTGCCTCCTTATTTTTACCTGTTTACCTGGTTTTTGATCTAGCTTTCCTGAAAGATGTTTTGGTGATATCAAACACTTCTACCCTTTACAATCTCAATTTTATACTTTTGGCTTTACTAATGCTGTACTTCTATTTTTCTTGACTCCCTAGAGCATCCATTTCACTTGAGTTTTTTTTTTTCCCCTCATCTTGAATGAAAGACTATAAATCTTTTCCAGAACACATCTCTAACTGCCATATACAGGTTTTGATATGCAGTGTCCTGTGTTTCTTTTAAAATAGTTCACAGGATTGTTGGAGCTTTCTTGTTTTTGAAGATTGTTTTAAAGTTCTCTGGTGAATTCGGCTTTCAGCTTCCCCTTTGCTATTAATTCATATTTTATGGAGTTGTGTTCATTGAAGTTCTCCTGTGAGATTTCTGCTTTGAGAGACCTGTTGAAGCTTTAGCTGAAGTGTGAGAGGCCACCTTTTGGGTGAGAGTTTTGTGTATTTCAGATGAGTGTGTATTATCTGCCTACTGAATGGGAAGTTTTCTATTGCAGCATCCTATTCCTTCATTATATTAGTAAAGTCTTCCAGCTCCTCACTTTTTGGGAGCCTACTCCATCTATTGATTTTTGAAAAGATGCATTAAAATATCCATTGCAAGGTGAGGGAGTCAGTTTCTTCAATGTTTTGGAATTATGTTAGATATCTACTTTGAGATGGACAAAAATCATCTATTATATACGTTCTGCTTGTTTACATAAATTAGAAACATTTTCCTTTGCTTACCTTGATGTGTATATCTTTGAATGCTATTTCTTTTTCCTTTTTAAAAAAGATTCACTTATTTTTATTGGAAAGTCAGATTTACAGAGAGAAGAAAAGACAGAAAGATCTCTGCTTGCTCACCTCCAAGTAGCTGCAACAGCTGGAACTGAGCCGATCCAAAGCCAGGAACTTGGAGCTTTCTCAGGTTTCCCACATGGGTGCAGGGTCCCAAGGCTTTAGGCCATCCTCCATTGCTTTTCCAGACCACAAGCAGGGAGCTGGATGGGAAGTGGAGCAGCTAGGACATGAATCAATGCCCATATGGGATCCTGGTGTGTTGTAAGGCAAAGATTTAGCCCCTAGACTATTTTTTTTTTCTCAATTTTTTCTTTATTTTTGACAATCTTCACATAGTTAATTAGAGCAAAAAGGTTCAAGGGCTACAAGAAAGTGGGTAAAACTATTATTTCCACATTGCTTTTTTTCTGTATCTGGGGTAAAGGGAGAGATAAAGGGAAAAGCCCCACCCAGTCTCCCACCTATCTCAGGTCCCTGATGTGGGCCATGCTCTGAGGGTCTTGCTCAAGTGGTTTTGATAGTTCAACAGTTATGAATTGCCACCAATCTCATCATTCCAAGCACAATGAAGTTGCTGCAGAATCCACTGATTGACATAGTTCACCTTAGAGTCTCCATTTGCCCAGTGTTTCACTGCCAACTTATGGCTGGGGTAGTTGATTGATTTGTTCTGTCCTCTGTTGTGATGCCAGGTATCCTCTGCGGGTTCTGATAAGTCTGCAGGTTCCAATATCCTCCATGTGTAGCTGGTTATGCTCTCCACTGCTCTGTCTTAGCCTCTGAGGAAGCTCAGCTCTGGCACTTGCACTCTGTGGCAAACCGTGGGTTCTGAGTCCGGCAGTTCAACTGGGGAGATCCCCAAAGAAACTTTGTCTGAGGTGATCCCAGACAAGATTCTTGTGTGTACTTGCAAGTACAGGGCCCGCTACAGCCCATCGCCCCAATCAGCTGGTGGTTGCAATTGCTGGGTTGGTTCTGTTTCCAGCCCTATCTTCCACTGGAACCAATGGGTGTTGCAGTCCAGCCTGATTCTGCCCAGCACACACTCGGCCCTCATATAAACCAGTGGGAGCTGCAGCCTAGTTAGAGTAACTCACAATAACCCCCACCAGGCCTGCTCCCTACCTGGTTCCTATTCTTGCCAGTATGTGCAGCAGACTAGTCCAGTCTGTCCCACATCCCATTCAGCTCTCGTGCATGTCAGTGAACATTGAAGCCTAGTTCAACCTAACTAGCTCCACTATACAGTCCACATACATGCTGTTGGTTGCCTTTCTGTCTAGCCACCCCTGCCCTAGTCCTGGTTTTCGTGCCTCTCCAGTGGGAGTGGTAATCCAAGAGAGAGAGGAGCTCACTATTTCCTTTCCAGGCCACTCCCACTCCCGGATTTTGCATTCTCCAGGTGGTTCTGGAATTAAACTTGACAGATTTAACCTCCAGTGCCAGCCCCTGCCAGCTGATGCTGTGGCAAAGCCCAACCAACTCTCACCCACTCTAATTTTTGCTTGCACCAGACAGAACAGTCTGCCCAAGCTGGTTTTTTTCTCTGATCTAGTTTACATGAGGCCCACAGGTGTTGTAGCCCTGCCTGGCCTGATCTGCCCCATCCCAACCCACGCTCTCCAGTGGGAGTGATTGTCCATCAGGGTAGTCCACATTCCCCCTGCTGGCTACACCCACTCCCTCCCTGGTTCTCATGTGTGCTGTTGGATGCTGCGGCCACATATGGTACGGGTTACCTCACCTTGGCATCCACAATGTGCACTGGTTTTTGCCGTAACTGAACCTGGCTCAACCCACACTCTGTTCCGGTGCTCGGATTCGTCAGTGGGTGATGTGAACTGGTTCAACCTGATCTGCCCTCACCCGTGCCAAATGTATGCCAGCGTGTACCTTTCCATGGCCTGTTCTGTGCTGTTTTCTATCATGCTTCTTGCGCTTACCTTCAGGGACTGTGTCCTGCCAGAGGAGTTGCTCAGGCTCCTCCATCAGAACCTCTCCCAGTGTCAGATTTCGCGCATACCAGTGGGTCCATGGGCCAGCCCTACTTAGTTCACTTCCTGTCCTAGCAGGAACAGTGGCCTTTCCTTCTTGGGCTTCAGCGCAATCTTGTTCCTACTGTTGGATGTTTCAGCCCAGCCAATAGCCCCTAGACTATTGAGCTGGGCTCTGAATACAATTTTCTAAATTAACCTTACCTTTCTAATATCTTTTAGGATATTTTTTGAAACTTTTATTTTTTAAAATCATTTTTACATTATTTTATTTCAGGAATGCCCTCTGTATTCAGGATTTCTGCCTTTATGAAAAAATTTAACATTGAATTTTTAATGATTACTAATCTGTTTATTCTTGCTATCTTATTTTATATTTTAACTCTAAAATATAGCTTGTTTCTCTCAACACACACACACATGCATACAGAGTGGTGTTGTGACTTGGCAGGTAAAGTCTGCCTGCGAGCCAGCATCCCATATGAGTGCCAGTTTGTGTCGCGGCTGCCCTGCTACTCCCCAGCTCCCCGACAATGGCCTTGGCAAAGCAGTGGAAGATGATCCAAGTGCTTAGGCAGCTGCCGCCCATGAGGGAGACACAGATGACGCCCCTGACTCCAGGCTGCAACCTGGCCCAGCTCTGGCCTTTGCAGCCATCTGGGAACAGAAGCATCAGCTGCATAGTCTCTCTCCCTCTGTCTCTCTCTGTCTCTCCCTTTCTGTTAACTCTGCCCTTCAAAATAAATAAACAAATCTTTAAAAAGAAGTCACAAAAATTTTCTTACTTTCTGTTAAGGTAAGAAATTTCTTTTTTACTTCTTTTTCCTAGTGATTATAAATGAAAACATCTCAATTCAACTTTTTTTCCTAATGTTTATCCTTAAACATTAAATTGCTTGACTTAATTATTTCTGTATTTAGCCTTTCCTTTTCCATATGAATTCAACAGGAATCTTAACTTTCCCTGCCATAATTTCATTTAGGATGATCTGGAATGATCATCAGTATTATTGCAAATTGTTTCTTATAATTAATATCTACTCAGGTATTATTGTATTTTTTTAGTGTGGATTGTACTACATTTTGTTGAAGTGTATCTTATAGTAATTTTTTCAGAAAATGGACTTGAGTGCTCAACTTTCTTGTGCAGACCTTGTCATATCAATGTCCTAGAACAGTCAATGAATGACCCTGTGACCAATCATGACAAGCATTATCTATTCCTTGACTTTCGGTTTATAGATCAGCAGGAGTTGGGCTGCTTCGGGTTGGGCTGGGCTGGGCTGGCTGGGCTGGCCTTAGCTCCAACTGCTAAGTCCGGGTCTGTCTGTCCCATGTGTCTCTTCTTGCTAGGGGCAGTGGCTCCCAGGGGGCCACACTCTTCTTAATGCCAGGTCACAAGGGTCTGAGCCACAGTCATGCAGCCAGGCCCAAGGACCTACAAGCGGGAGCTGGCAAAGGAGACAACTGCAAGCCAAGGCAGGGAACATCACCAGGCAGGGATGCAGATAAGATCTGCCTTTCCCACAGCCTTTCCCCACCTTGAGCTCCTCTGCGTCAGGGACAAGCTGACCCTTAAGCATTCTCTGCCATGGTGGGGTGAGCACCTGCAAGGCACAGCTGTGTGGTCTTTGGGGGCTCCAGAGGGCTTCTCCATTGTATATTTCCCTGATTGGGGAAATCTTGGGCTTAGTCCCTCCTCTCTGCCTCCTTCTTTTCTTCTTTGTAAATATCTGTTATTTTAGGAAGGACTGGAAATTTGCCATCTGAAAGATGTGTTCATTTTCTTGTCAAATGTATACTAAGTGCTGCTCAGTCTTAGGTGTTTTGGGAGAAAGCTGGGTGCACAAAGACCATGTGTAGAGTTTCTGCTTCATGGTGACTTAAAAAAATTATTATTGTTAATATTATCATTATTTTGAAATGCAGACTTACAGAGAAAAGGAAAGACAGAGAGAAAAATCTTCCATCCTCTGGTTCATTCCCCAAAGGGCTACTACGGCCAGAACTGAGGCAATCTGAAGGAACCCCCCACCTCCAGGTCTCTCACATGAGTGCAGGGTCCCAAGGCTTTGGGCCATCCTCCACTGCTTTCCCAGGCCATAAAGCAGGGAGCTGGGTGGGAAGTGGAGCAGCCAGGACGTGAACTGATGTCCATGTGGGATCCCAGCGTGTGCAGTTGAATCATTGTGGCAACCCCCTCACAGTGGTTTCCAAGCCAACAGAGGGAGACCACCATGAGATTCTGGTGCCTGCAGTGCAGGTGCTGTGGTTTGTTTGTGCCTGCTGAGGTGGGAAGGTGGACAGACTTTTAGGAAAGGATTTGTACAGGACCCGAGTCTTTAACTGAGTTTTGGAAAGGGAGTGGTTGATTTCTGTGCTGTAAACAGGAGTCAGGTTAAGGGAAGTGAGGCAGAGATGTTGATGGCAGGTCCTGATTTCCTATTCCAGGCAGTTAGTCAGTGGGTTCCCCAATGATTCTGAACAGGCAGAGGGGACTACTTTTGGTTTAAGGGTTCAGAAAGATTTACAGGAGGCTGTGAAGAGTCATACACTCACATGTGACCCATTGTAGAGGTTGCTGGCTCAGAATCAAAGCTCAGGGTAGTGCCACTCCTCACGCACTCTACGGAGGGACAGACAACAGCCCCTGAGAACCGATATCCTTAAGGAGCTCTTCTCTGAGCCGTGGGGAGAGTGAGCTGAGAAGTCAGGGGTGAGAGTAGAAGGGTAGCCAAGGAAGTGTAATTTCCCACTTAATTCAGTGTCAGGATACAGGAGAGAACCTTTTGTGCTGTTACTTATTCAAGAGATAGTGCTGAGTTAGTTCATCAGTATGTTTAGAAGGATGACCCGGGGAACTCTTTCTCAGTGTGGAGGCAATGGGAGACAGAAGCAAGGGAAGAGAGGGTGATTTTTCCAGTTCTTACACGCGTGTTATCAATAAAGACTCAACAACCTTGATAAAAGGCCATTGAGACAAATAGGTAGATGGTTATTTCAGAGCCCTATCTTGACTCTGGAAAAGCGAATACAGAACTATTTGGCAGTCTGTTATTTCTGTCCTGGTAAGTCCCGAGTGTCCATCCACCAATGAGGCCTGATGGATTCTAGGCTTGGGTTGTGACCTTCCGGATTTTCTTCTCAGTGATGGAAGGGCCCTTGTGAGTAAAGCCTGGGTGGACCATAGTAACGGCCTGGATTTTGGAAACGGCATGAGCCAGGACACAGTGAATGCTAATTACACTTGGATATCATTTCCAGCAAAGCTCAACCGAATCCTTCTTTTGCCTTCATACTATTTTCATGTAGCAGAGCTGTAATTAAGTTACCCAGAGCAATGTCAGATTTCATTTTGGGTTGAAATGTCTCAGGCTTGATTTTGGCATAGAAATGATTTGTTTTGGAAAGTGTCGTACAATCTTCGCAGTTGTTTTCCTGTAATAGAAAAGTAGAAAATACTATCTTCACTTTTAAAGTGTATTCTACTCAAAAGGGCGTGAGTCTGTCATGGGTTTAAAACTGGTAGGTGTTGTTTGGAACATGGGGACAAAGAGGGTCTTTATAAAGAAAATACAAAAATTTATTTTCTGGAAACCACTTTTCTTGCAATCTTGATGATCTGGAACCCAACCAAAAGCAAGGATGCAGTCAAAACAACCCCCAAACTGCCAAAACATTATCAAAACTCCAAGAACCCAAGTTTGGCTCCAAGCACACACATTTCTTAGGCTCTCTTTCATAGTCAATTTACTCTTAATTTAGATAAAATTAGAAAATTCTGCTTGCATGATTTCCTGAACTCTCAGCAAATTATGAGTAAGGTTTGAAATGAGGAGCCTTCCAGAAGTAGCCCCTCCTTATGTCAGAGTGACTGCTGGCAGGTTGACGGCAGACTGGAGAGAAGAAGAATACAAAAAACAGGTGGAGGGGTGCTCCAAGAGGAATTTAGATTTTGATCCATTTATTGATGACTGTGCAATGCATTAGGAAATCTTTCCATTCTATGAAATTAAAACTGACTTAGAGGTAGATTCGTGTGTGTGAAATATTATTAACTCAAACACTTCCACTGAGAAGCCAATGGCCCCATAGCAGAGACAGCCTTCAAAGTCATGAGAGACTACCTTCACCTAGCTGGCCATGGGAGCTGAGAGTGGGGCCTTGCACAGACTGAATGTCAAAAGTTGATGGTGGGCCCGGTGCGATAGCCTAGTGGCTAAAGTCCTTGCTTTGCATGTTCTGGGATCCTATGTGGGGCCAGTTCTATTCCCATTGGCCCCACTTCCCATCCAGCTCCCTGTTTGTGGCCTGAGAAAGCAGTTGAGGATGGCCCAACGCCTTGTGACCCTGTACGCACGTGGGAGACCTGGGAGAGGCTCCTGGCTCCTGGCTTTGGAAAAGCTCAACTATAGTTGTTTCGGCCGCTTGGGAAGTGATTCAATGATGAAAGATCTCTGTCTCTCCTTTTCTCTGTGTATCTCAATCTGTATATCTCACTTTCCAGTAAAAACAAAATAAATCTTGAAAAAAAAGTTGATGGTTCTTGTACCAGTAATAGGATAGGATGGCAGAGTCTGTTACCCCTCTTTCAATAGAACCAAATGCCTTGGACACTATCCACAGATGAAAATAAAAGGACCCTGAAAAGGAGAACTGGTTAGGGATCTTAGGAGCTGAGGAACAACAGTGCCGTGAGTTCCTTGGGTTTCATCTTCTCTCTCTGACATAGTTGAAAAAAGCCAAGAAGCCCAACAAAGTCCTAGTGGAACCCACCCACAGCTCTGTCTCCAGAGCACCTGCGGGTGATCTCATCTGTTTGCAGCAGGAGAGATGGAGCCCGAGGCTTTTCCAGGCTCCTCTCACAAGCCAAGCTCAGTGGGGGATCCCATTTGCTTATAGAGGCAGTAGAAATGAAACCCAGTGTCAGTGTGGCACTGAAGGATGATTAGAAGAAATAGTGGCTGAAAACTTTCCAGATTGTACAAAAAGACACAAATCTTTAGATTTATAAATCTAAGAAAACTGTGAATAGGAGAGACTCTGAGAATTTCACCCTGAGATGCATCACAATCAGACTTGTGAACACTAAAGGCAAAGACAAAAACGTTAAAAATACCCAGGGGTAAATCATGCCTCATCTGTAAAACACCAATTTGAGCAACAACAGATTTCTCAGCTGAAACCATGGAGATCAGAAGGCAGTGGCACCATCAGCCTCCAGCGAAAAGGATGAAATGGTGGGAGGAAGGAAAAAAAAAACACTCACAGAAAAAGGAAAGCTTTGATTGGTGCACAGCCTGGCCATCCCTGAAGGATGACACAGAAATCTCCAAACAGGAGGAAAGTGACAATAAAAAGAAGCTGACAACTTCAGCAAGGAAGGACCAACTGAATGGCTACAAGTAGAAATAAGTAAACCAGCCATCACCATACACGTTTCTAATGATCTTTTATGATTGCAATGGAAGTTGTAACACCAGTTGATGTAGTCCTCAATGTATGCAGAGGGAAGACTTCTAAGTCGATTACATTTAATAAGTCAATTATATTTAATAAGTCAGATGATGAATATTTCCAAATGAAAAAGTAAGTTTTTAAATTCTTCATTCGAAGGAGAAGAGCATCAGCACTGGTTATATGAGGGTACTTCAGAAAGTCGGTGGAAAGAATGAAAAAAAAATCAACTTTTGTGCAAATGTTTTTTGAAGTCTGTATATAAAAGGGATCATTTGAAAGGTCATGGAACTCTCCCATCAAGGATGAACCATGTGTGAGGTTCAAAACATATTTGTGTTGTAATAAATGTCTTAATTTTTCATGTTTTGAAAAACCTTTGAATATGTGTATGATGCTACTTAGAACAGCTACTAACTGCATAAAGCAATAGTATTAAAAATATGCAGTTAAATAAAAATTAAATTTTCCCAGATATAAGATTCATCCACAAGAAGTCAAGGGAAAAAAGTAGAAGAAGAGAGAAAAGACATGGAAAACAAGTAATAGAACTGTAAGTTCCTTCTGATTTTCTACACAGAAAATTATGTCTTCTGAAATACTCAGGAAGTATTTCTGCATTTTTTAAAAGATGCATTATTTTATCAGAGAGGCAGATTTGCAGAGAGAGAGAGAATGAGAGACAGAGATCTTCCTTCCATGGGTTCACTCCCCAAATGGCTACAACTGCTAGAGCTGAGCTGATCTGAAGCCAGGAGCCAGGAAACTCCTCGGGTCTCCCACGTGGGTGCAGGGTGCCAACGACTTAAGCCATCCTCTGCTGCCCTGCCAGGCCATGGGCAAGGAGCTGTATCAGACAGAGCAACAGGGACCTGATCAGTGCCCATATGGGATGCCAGTGCTGTAGGCAAAAGATTAGCCTCCACTGCACTGGCCCCTCAGGAAGTATTTCTTACTCTGTTTGTATGTGCATTGTATTCCATTTGGTTGCAGTGTCTTCCTGACCATGGCTTTCAGTTCTGCATTGAGTAAAAGCATTGGGAGCAGACATCCTTGTCTTGTTCTTGGTGTCAACATCTGAAAGCATTCAGCCATTCACAAGCAGTCTCGTTAGCTGCAGCTGCAGTGTGGCACTCATTTGTTTAGTTTTCAGGCGTTGGCTTTGTGTAGATGGTCTTCATTAAGCTGAAGGAGCTACCCTAGCTCCACTTTTCTGAGTTTTCATTGTGAAAACTTTTAGTGATAATAAAGGCTGTTTCTGAATGTGTCGGAATGGTCGTGGCACCTTCCTTGGCTGATCTAGTGGATTCTATTCATGGATGTTCAGATGCGGAACAAACCATGTAGTTGTGGTACATCATGCCTTGTCTGTATTGATGAATTCTATTTGGAAATATTCAGTTCAGAATTTTTGCATCCATATCTGTAAGTGGTAAAGATGTGTTCTACTTTAAAAATACTACATTTATTCAGTTTTTGGCAATATTGGGTTCGTAAGATGAATTGGGAGAATGTCATCTCTTATTTTCTGTAGGAGTTCATGGAAAGTTGTTGTTGAAAAATTCACCCATAAAGTCATGAAGGCTTGAAGACTTCTTTTGAATTTTAGAATTATTGAGTCAACTTCCTTACTATCTGTAGGGTTATTCAAATCATGCGTTGTGTTTTGTGTAGGTTGTAGTAGTTTAGATATTTTTGATGAAGTAGCACATCTTATCCAAGTTGCTATATGTGTGTATAACTTGTTTAAATTTTTGCTGTTTGTATAGTCTGTAGTGATGGGTTTTACTTCATTCTGGAAACTCTTTTTGGTTATGGAATTGCTAGAAGTTTCTTTATTGGTATCCTAAACAACCAGCTCTTTGTTCCACCAATGTTCTTCATTTCTTTTCTGTTTTCATTTCTTAGATTTCTGTTCCTATATTTCACTAGTTCTGTTTTTTTTTTTCTGCTTGTTCTCACTGTGGATCTGCTGTACTAAGCACCTGTCCTTCAAGTAAAATTTTTTTCATGATCAAGATTTTAAATTTATTCGCAGGTTTTTTTTTTATTCCCCATTGATTTCTTATGTGTTTGTAATTTCTCGCTGAAGCATTTTTATGATAGATATTCTGCAGTCTTTGCCAGATAATTCTACCCTTTCTGTTCTATCAGTTCTGGAATCTATTGATACCTTCCTGGCTGGGAGGAACAGAATTGACTCATTACTGCTCCCCATAGTGGCCTCAACCGACACCACTGGGTGGGGTGTAGGTGCCATCACTTCTGGGAAGCCTGCCTCCCCATTCTCCCTCGAGACTAACTACCTTTCTGGGAGCGGAGGTCTTAATCACTTCAGGTTGACTTCTGTGGTGGTCTGCAGAGGCCTACTGCAGGCTCGGGGGAGGGGGCTGTACCTGCTTGGTGGGGCTGGAAATCCCATTCTCCTGACTCAAGCTGCTGGCACCATCCAGAGGGCCTAGGACAGAGGAAGTCTCAGCCACCAGCACCACCTCTGCTGGTGTGGCCAGTGGTGAGGCCCACGTTTTTTCTGTGGGGTTTGACTAGAGCGGGGGTGGTTACCGTCTGAAAGTTTTCCTGCTAGGCTGTGTTTTCCTGGCCTCGGGTCTGTGTAGGGCAGGCCTCGGTGGAGCCATCTTTGTGCCCACTGGTGTTTTCCAGTTTGATGTCTTGTTTAGTTTCAAGTCTAGGGTATTGGAGTATGAACCAAAAAGGTAATGTGAGGAACTCCTCATTGTTTTGTTCCCTGGGTCTTGAGGCCCCTAACCTGCTTTCTCCTCTCCGTCTCTTAGAATCATCTTTTCTCTGCATTTATTTTATAAACACTGTCCAGAAACTTTAGTTCTTCCTAGTGGGAGGAATAGGGAAAAACATACCTCTTTCATCTACCCATTAACTCAAATAACATCACATTTCCAATGATAAACATTACTTATCATTTTAAAAATAATTAATTTATTTGAAACTCAGTTATAGGGGCAGAGAGAGAAAATGAGAGAGAGAGATCTTCCATCCACTGGTCCACTCCCCAGATGACTGCAATGGCCAGGAATCGTCAAGGCCAAAGCCAGAACTCAGGAGTTTCATCCAGGTCTCCTGTGTGGCCATGTGGCCATGTGGCCACTTGGGCCATCTTTGAGCAGGCAGGGCTCAAACCAGCACTCCCATAAGAGAAGCTGGCATTACAAAGGGCGATTTAACCCACTTTGCCACAAGGCCAGCCCCAGTGACTTTATTGCTTCAAGTGTCTTGTGTCAGAATCCAGTCTGGTGGATTCTGTTAATTTTGCAAAAATGATCAAAATTCAAAGAGTAAGAAGCATCCTGGAAGGAGCTGTGCTCTCTATACCATGTGTCAAGTAGACTGATTCACAGGCATGGCTTAGTCCTGTCTTGTTGGAACCCTCCCTGCAGGTTTCTTCTTAGAAACCCTTGTTAGGAAACGCTTCGTTGAACCAGGCTTAAGTGCGATTAACATCTGAACAAGTTACTTAACATAGCTACTATTTCCCACAAACTGTGATTTATATCAGGAAATCTACTTTTGACAGTTCTTAAAGGAACTCAACCAGCTAATTCAAAACAAACACATCCTTGGCAGACTCGGGTTATTGGAGGGAGAAAATGGCTCTCTAAACATGATGGGTGTGATGGGGGGCACGTGGAGGAGGAACGGGGCTGGGATGCGGAAAGGAAGAAGTGGTCCTGGAACCAAGACTTTGTGTGAGAGGGAACCAAGTCCTGGATGGGGGTCTGTGAAGGCGAACAGGCGGAGGCGCTAAAGGGCATGGGAGGCCGAGGGGCAGGCAGGGGTGGTGAGGCCTGGAGAGAGACAAGGGCAGCCTCTGAGCAGAGGCTGTGGGGCATTGATGGTGTCCACTGGTGGCGGAACTGGCATGTGCTCCTGGAGTCTCCCCAGGAAGCCACGTGTGATCTTTTTAGGGGCTTATTGAGCGATGTCTCTTTCTTTTCTCAAAAGGAAGTGGAAGGTCCCCTTCCCCCACCCCCTCAGCGAAGGTGTGTGGAAATACCACGCACTGTGTCTATGATGAATGCTGGGTTATACATGTGATGCTCAAGACGGTTTCATGCACTGGATGTATAACCACATGAGGATCAGAATCCAGAGTGTGATCTGCTCCTCTGGTGTGTTGTGACACCCCCTGATTGCCCCAGTGAGAAGTCCCCCTTGTGTCTGGTGACTTTGTCTCAGTGAGATTGCTTTAGGGCTGTGCTGGTCAATTGATTCTCTAAATAAACACAACCAACTAAACAAAAGAGAGCACTATAAGACCTCTTTTTTTGTTTGCTTGTTTTGTTTTTGATTTTCAGTGCTGACCCATGTCCATGGTGTTAATATTTTTGCCCTGGCTGATGTCAAGCTACTGACGATTGGCTGGCCATCCTTCAAAATTTCTGAGTGGCTTGCTATCGGCTTGCAAGAGTTGCCATGAGCCAGCACTCCCACTTGAGCCGCAGAATTCGTTCTAGTGGCGTGGACTTGTGTATCATTCACTCTCATTGTGGTTTAGTTTCCAGGTGAGAAAGTGTGTGGCTTGTTTTGACTTGTGTTGTGGTCTTTGGGCAAGTCATTGGTTTGGAAACAACCTCTTTTAGGGGCTTAAGTTTTGCTTTGTTTTTTTGGTGACACGTGAATGGCGGTAGCAGAAGCTTGAGCCCCAGATCACAATTTCTTGGTCTAATCTTGGCTCCCTGGACTCCTGCACTCAGCTTCATGTATACGGACAGAAAGTGCTAGACCTGCCTCTTAGGCTGGGGAGTGCACTTGGCATCCATGGGTGCTTCCTGCAGGGTCCCTCCAACCCTGTGTTCTCTCTTTGACCCAGGGGGGAGGCTGCATCTGGAGTGAGGTCGTGTAGAGAGGCAGGGGTCTGTGTCTCCACACAGACTTTTGGGGTGTCTTACACTGATGCCCTGAGCATCTTCAGTGTTCCCCAGCTTTAATTTCACTTGGTCTCTTTAATGAGGAGGGGAAGAGGGGCCAGCAATGGAGTAAAGCAGGTCAAGCTGCTAGCTGCAATGCCAGCATTCCACATGGGCACCGGTTCAAGTCCTAGCTGCTCCACTTCCCATCCAGCTCCCTGCCAGTGTGCCTGGGAAAGCAGCAGAAGAGGGCGCAGGTGCTTGGGTCCCTGCCACCCACTTAGAAGACCAGTAAGAAGCTCCAGGCTCTGAGCTTTGACCTTGTTCAACTGTAGCAGTTGCAGCCATCTGGGGAGTGATGTAGCAGATGGAAGATCTCTCTCTCTCTGAAACTCTGAATTTTAAACAAACAAATAAATAAATGCATCTTTTGGGGGAAAAGAGGAGGGGGAGGAAGCAGAGAAATGAGGGAAGGAGGAAGAGAATGGGAAGAAAGAGAAAAGGAAGGTTTAACAATTTTGTCTTCCCCTGGGCCCGGCTTGGAAGAATTGTGTTGGCAGATGAACTGCTCACCCTGGTTGCCTGCTAAGGGCTGGGCAAGCTGCTCCTATGTGAATGATGCTCATGTTGTGCTCAGGCCTCCTTTCTGCTTCTAACTAGATCATCCCAGCTCAGCACCTTCTGCAGAGGCACCTGCTCAAGAGGACTGTGAATGGTGCCCTGGAGAGAGGCCAATGAGAGACCCCACAGTATGCAGACTGGTGTTCCAGGGAGTGGGGAGTGAAGTACTGACCGTGAACTGTGGATGGGAAGCAGGGCCTGAGGCCTTGGCGGTGGAGGGTTTCAGCAGGGTCAGGGCCAAGCCCTTCCTCCATCCTCCTCCATGGGAAAAACCCACTGATAGCTCTGATGGCCTCCTGCTACTTGGTTCAGTTCAGGGCTTCTGCTTCCAAAGCCCACAACTGCTTCTTTGGCTTCCCCTCAGCACCCCAGTTCCAGGACATGGGGCCTCTTCGAGAGAGCTGCTGACTTCTCTCAGCCCTTGGATGGACTCCTGGTGTCCCAAGGGCAGAACCCATGTTCAGATCCCAGCTGGAGCCTGCTTCTTGGCTGCCCGTCTTTGACTCATGCCTCGGCCACCTCTCCAGGGCTTTCTGGGCAGTCAGTATAGGCTAAGAACAGAGAAGGGCATGCCTTTGGAGCTGGCAGGAGCTCCTGTGAGATCCTCACTCTGCCTCATGCTGGTGGGGCAACCCTGATGGAGGCCTAGCCTTACCAACAGGCACAGGGCAAGCTGAGGCCAGCCAAGGCCATTGTCCAAGGGCAGAGGTGGATGCACTGCCAAGGCCAAGGTGAAATGGAGCTGTGTTGTTCTGGCTGTAGATCCATCCCCTGTTATCTCCCTCCCCACTTCTAGCACCACAAGCTGGGAGTTCACCTGGTATACTCCATGTGGGTTCCCTAGTAGAACTTGCTGACGGAGGAGGTGAGGGGTGCAGAGGAGACCCTCCTGCCCACAGAAAGTGCGTGTCCATGTGCACAAGGTGGGCGTGCTTTTCATGGTATGGCATTCTCCGTTTGATGTCAAGATTGCTTCCCACCATTTGCTCTCATAAACAAGGCTGTGTCACACTCAGAAAGCCCAAAACTTTCCTGGCCTCCTGGCAGGCATAACTGGAAATCCAATTGCTAAGTCATAGCAGGGTATGAAACATTTCAGGTTCTAGGGACAGTGCTATGGGAGAGCAGGAAAAGGCTCCTGACTTCTGGCCTTGACCTGGCTCAGTCCTCGGCTGTTGCAGCCGTTTGGGGAGTGAACTGAGGATGAAAAATCAATCTCTCTGAGTCTATTACTCTGCCCTTCAAACACATAAAATACATCTTTTAAAAAAGAGAAAAATTTCAGATTATAAACATACTTGGCCAACGGGCTGGGAAGTGACTCAGAATTTGAACAAAGCATTCTGTACCCGATTGTTCTCAATCAAGAGCTCCAGTGACTGCCACGTTCCCTCCCCAACTCATGCAGAGCCTTTTCTTTACACCCAGGTTTCCTTTTTGAGCTAAGGCCCAGCCTTGCTGTCTGGAGCTTTGGTTTATGCTAACAGAATATCCAGTGTGTCGTTGGAGGAAGGGAGAGCTGAAAACTCATTTTTTATTAAAAAGGGAGCATCATTAGCACTGACTTTTCTATTCATGATCCGTCTCTCATGCATAGTCAAGTAAATACACAGAGGACATAAGAAAACATGGGGAAAATGGAGAAGAAAAAGGTACATGGCAAAAAATATGTTGCCTGGGATGGATGAGAATAGGGCAGTTTTTCCAGTCAAAATGTTCTAATAAAAATGGGAAGGCTCAGGGCCTCATTTTTAAGCTCACTTGGGACCCAACTCTTGGAGATGATGAGCAAATCAATGCAGATGAGAACTGTCGATTAATTTTGAAGATAGAAAATATGGAAATCTTGTGTTCCAATTGGAAACGGAAATCCAAACCTGATTTTTCTGTCCTTGGTAAGGCTCTTGGCAACATCCTTTCTGCTCCTCATCCCTGTTGTGCACCTGCGTGCAGGTGCCTCTCAGGCATCAGGCACAGGTGTGAGCCACCCTGAACCAGTGTCCTGGAGCTGTGCTTGTAGTTAGCCTGAGACAACAGGAGACTGTGTTCTCAAGCAGTGGCTGGAGCGGGGCAAGCTTGCAAGGGCTGGGAGGAGCAGTGGTAGCTGCATGCAGAGGAATGCCAAGAGTAGCCAGTCAGGGAGCTGTGCATCCCACCTGACCACCTGCACGTCCTGTGGCACACCTCCCCTTTCATTGCCTCCTTGGTGACCAGGACTGGTGGCCTGAGTGGATTGGTCTAGAGAAAGAAGCTGTGGGAGAGCCCCATTCTGTGTGCCAACCTGTGGTCTCCTTCCAACACAATGCTTTGTGCAAAAGGACCTTGGCAGTACTCTTTAGGGGATGCATTCCAAGACCCCAGTGGATGTCTGAAACCACGGAGAGCGCTGATCTCTTCATACACTATGCATGCTCTTATGCATGCACACCTGTGATGAAGTTTGATCTATAGATTAGGCAAAGTAAGAGTCACCAACAATGACTAACAGTAAAATAGAACAATTCTAATTATATACTAAACCAATAGCTATGTGAATACAGCCTTTCTCAAAGGGCTGTAACTTTAGTAACTTCAGCATACTATTTTTTTTTCTCCTTACTGAGTTGTGTGTTTTCGGTTTTTCACTTAAAGGAAGCACTTTGCACTTTCTTCACGCTGCTGAGACCGCACTTGTGGGTCTGGGACCATTGTAAGAAGAGGGTTGTCAGTGTCAGCACTATGATACTGTGACCTGTGACTAAGTTCTGTGGCAGAATCGTCCTAAGGACTGATGGGAGGGGAGGGTATACAGCGTGGATATGACATGGATCGAAGGGTGCTTCATGTCCCTGAACTAGTTGGCATGAGGTTTTTATTTCGCTACTCAGAATGATGTAGAATTGAAAATGCATGAAGGATGTACTTCTGGAATTTTCCATTCAGTATTTTCAGACTGCCGTTGACCACTGGTAACTGAAACCTCAGAAAGCAAAATCACAGACTTCTCCCAATTTTCTAATAAATAGTCTCACACATTAAGTAATAAAGTTGGCAAAAATGCGGAGGTATAATAACAAAGTTAATAACGAAACTTAGACCCTCCATCATGCCATCCCTACCCATCCACCCCATGCTTGAATAAATGTACTGAGGTCCTAACACCAGTAACCTTAAAATGTGATTACATTTGGAAACAAGGCACTTAGAGATGACTAGGTTAGAATGAATCTGTTCAGGTGGTCTGCCTATGTCCTTGTAGAAAGTGGGAATTTGGATACACAGAAGAAGCATCAGGGGAGTTGCCCCCTCCAGGTAGCATTTATGAGCCACAGAGAGAAGCTGCAGCAGAAACCAGTCCTGCCAACACTCTGATCTCAGTCTTGGAACCTCCAGAATAGTGGGGGAAGAAATGGCAACCAATCCATTGTTTTTAAAATTATTATTGTTTTGTTTTGTCCTGGTAGTCCTGGCAAACCCTGTCTTGTCCCACATACTGCTTAATAAAATTCTGCACATGCAGCTGTATGCCCTGTTTTTTTTTCACTTATTTTTGCTTTGGGAGTATTTTCCTGTGTCAATGGCTCATTGCTGATCAGGAGGGTAAAGTTGTAATGTTACAGTCAGCAATTCAAGGAGATCTGTGGACAGCCCACCAGTCCTGGTATGCCTACTGCTTCCCAGACCCCCTTTTCCCTTCTTGCCAACCCCCAAAACATCCATTAAAAATGGAGTCCCTTGCTGCCATTCATGGCTTGGCTTCTGCCTACACTGGTTTCAGCCTGCTGCCTGCTGGCCACAGTGGCGACGGCGGCTCCAGCTCTTACCAGGGTCCCTACTAGCATTTACTTTGTCTTCACCCAACTATATGTGACAATTAATTTTGTAAGGTTGAATAATTACGTGCAGAATCACATTACTCATGGGCTCCTGTCTCTTTTTTCCATTAATGGCACAGAAAAGATAAATGAATTTTGATTAAGTTGAATTTATCTCAGGAATGCAAGGTTGGCTAAACCTGACCACTTGACCAGTGTAATTCACTATAGTCAGAGAAAGAAGGACTATAATTCCCACAGGTGATATGACTCCATGGTGGGAGCCTGAACATAGGTACACCTGCATAGGTACACCTGCTGGGAGAAGAGCCTGGCCTGGCCCAGTGTCCTGCGCACAAGACCATTATCTGTCCCTCCACATCAGCCTCTCCTTCCAATCAGCGGTGCAGTTGGAAACATATTTCTGCCACTCTTTTGTAAATGCTTGCTCCTGGTCTACACAATGAGTTCTGTCTAGGAAAGCCTGCTTTCAGGTTTTGCTGCCTCCTGTTCTGATTGCATAACCAAGGGAATGGCAGAGACTAAGGGCTGGCAGGGGAAGAGCTAATCAATGGTCTTGCTTCTTTCCATGGGAGATCCTAGGAAAGACAGACATTTGTATTTCATTCTGGGTCATTTGACCCAGCAAGTAGAGGTATCGTGTTTTGTTCTGACTTGAGGAGTTTGGGGGTTGAGAAGGCCATGGGGAGCCACCTGGGCATATCATGGTCTGTCTTGGGGAGATTACCAGGGCCCCAAGATGTGAATCACAATTCCTGGCTCAGTGCTTTGTTGCAGTGCTGGCTGCATGGACCGTGTCTGTGTGGTGCAGCAAGCTGACACTTGATGGCTATTTAAGAATGGCCTGTGCACTTGGCAGAGGGCTACCATTCACAGGGTCCTGAAAGCAAGCCCTTGGCTCTAAGGCTGTGTGGAGGTTCAGCAGAGGCTCCCGCAGATAGGGTGTAGGAGTGGCAGGAGCCCTCTCATCTTCCCTTTGTCCTTCTCCCCTGCCACAGGGCACGAAAGTCAACTGCTCTTGCTCTGGAGTAGGCCTCTGGGAGACATGGGGTGCAGAGAGCCTGCTGTGTCCTCCCTGCCATGACCATTGGCTTGTACCCCCTTGGTTCTGACATCCTTCTAGAGGACAACACATGTGTCCATCCAATGCAGACTCAACAGTAGATGCATTTCCCCGTTTCTTTGGGATCTTCATTTATGAAGTCCGTATCACATGTTATTTGTATTGAAGAAATTTTGATGCTGCCCTGTGAATCTGATTTCCATTATGTGAGCTCAGTAATGATCAAGACAAGAATTTTTACCCTAGATGGGTGCTTGCCTATCTGCCTGTGCTTCAGTTGGCAGAAACCTGGCCTTGCGAATCTGCGCATAGCTGTAGGGTCATGGCCTCCAGCCCAGCGTCTTCTGTCCAGAAACACACTCCTGTCTTTCCTCCCGTAGACCCGTGGATTGCTACTTGGGGAGAAAGGGACGTGGTGACAACTCTGGAATGTCTGTATGTGATGGCTGCTTGAACTGGTGAACATGGTTGGGCAGGTGCGCTGGCACAGATCTTGAACAGGATCTTGAAGACATCAATATATAGCTACTATGGAAGGCTGCGTGAGGGCTGGGCTGAGCGCCTAGGGTGCAGTGGGGTTGGGGTGATTGGGTGATGCCACAGGGTGGATGTGTGTGGGAAGGAAGAATCAACTGACTACAGACCTAAAAGGTGAGGGAGGGCAGGGGTCCCAGTGGTTCTAAGGGAGGCTCCCAGGCAGGCACCTCCCCTTTCTTGCTCACTGCAGTGGCCTCATTGGCTCATTCCAATGGGAAGTTTGTAGCTGGAGGCAAGCTGGTATTATGGGTTGCCTTACTCTTACTTCTGACATTGACTTGGGCTTTGGTTTGCATTGGGTCCCACAGCCAAATGAACAGCACATCTGTGCTAGATCATGGGATTCTAACAAGGGAGAAACATGCAACATGGGTGAGGATATCTGGGCTGTTATCTATAGGAACTACACCTAGTACCTTATATGTCAATCACGTACCTGGAACTGAGTTAAAAGCTTTTGCTTTGGATGGGCCCAGAGTAGGAAGACAGAGATCTGAATGGGAGAAGGCAGTGCCATAACAGAAGTAAAATGATGCAGCCACAAGCCAACGAATTCTGGTAGCCACTGGAAGCTGGAATAGGCAGTGAAGAACTCAGCTCTGCTAGCACTCATTTCAGACCCGAAAGACCCATTTGGGATCTCTGACCTGAGCCTAGAACTCCATCTGAGTCTCCTGTGTGGGTGGTAGAGGCCCAGGTACTTGGTTCATCTTCCACTGCTTTCTACAGTGCATCCTCAAGAAGCTGAATTCTAAATGCAAAGCTGGGACTCCAAGTAATGCTCCAATCTGAAATGTTGAAGTGGCAAGCAGAAACTTTGCCTGTGGTTCCATGCTGCTGGGTCCTGGCCTTAAATTTCTGCTCTTCATTAATTTAGCGTTTGCATCAATGGTTGTTTCGGGGAGGGATGCCTGAAAAGGCCATGTCCAACCTCACAGGGAATGAGAGATGCATGCCAAGGTCCCCAAGGAGGGGAATTTAAGATGATTTGCTACTCTGTTACCACCAAGAAATCTAGAATTGAGGGCCATGGGCCATGGTAAAGACTTACAGCTTGGGCCCAGTGTGATGGCTAGTTGGCTAATCCTCCCCCTGCAAGTGCAGGCAACCTGTATGAGTGGCAGTTCATGTCCTGGCTGCTCCACTTCCCATCCAACTCCTTGCTTGTGGCCTGGGAAAGCAGTGAAGAATGACTCTGGCTTCTGGCTTTGAATCCACTCAGCTCTGGCTGTTATAGCCAAGTAGGGAATAAACTGGTGGACAGAAGGTCTTTTTCTCTGTTTCTCCTCTTTGTCAATCTGTCCTTCTAATAAAACTTAAAAATCTTAAAACAACAACAGCAACAACAAAAGACCTAGTTTTTGGTGCCCTCTGCTCAAATGGCCATTCATGGGGCGGCGGGGAGATCACTGTATCCATCTTCATTATGACCGTCTTGGGGTCTGAGCACATCCTTTTGTTCATTAACCTCCCCCGCCCCCCCAGTTACCCGAAGTTGGAGAGGGCACATGCAGGGATACAGGCCTCTTTATAAGACCCAGAAACCACCTGCACACCTGTCCCTTCTGCTGAGACCCCTGTGCAGCTAAGGCCCAAGGCTTGCTTTGCCAGGCCGTGTATTCCTGGGGACCCAGGCTTGTTCCAAGCCCCATGCTGTGCAGCCAGGGTCAGGGAGAAGCTGTCTGTCTCAAGTAGTGGTGGTGGGGGGGCAGTGGTCTTGAAACAGGACCTAGGGTCAGGGAGAAGGGAAAGCATCTGGGTGCCCCCTCCATGCTGTAGCTCAGGGGGAGGAGAAAGAGGGGCTGGAGAGAGCACTTCCCTATCACGTAACAGAGTAAATTTTAGTACTTTTTTTGAGCCCTTTAAGTGGCAGAACATTGTGAAATATACCAGTAAAATTGAACTTACTCTCAATGCTCTTGGGATTTCCTCAAAGTGATCAGAAATTTACATAATTTCACTGAATTTTTTTTAACTCTTAGAGTTGCCTTCTAATGATAGAAGTTTTCACTGTATAATGGGAACATAAACTTCCTATTTTGGAAACCACTGTATTTTTTGTGTTTTCACTTCCTGCAGATGCCAATTTGGTGACAAGAAACCATCTGAACCAACACACAGAACCACAGTTCTCGGATTGCTGATTGGCGCAGCATCCTCTCCCTGTGGCCCCTGCTCCTGTCCGTGCTCTGCCCAGGCCCAGGCCCCATCCCGGGAGCAGAATTGCTTCCGTCCTCCGAGCTGACTGCTCACACTGTGCTGGAGGCAGCTGATCCCCCAGGAACCTCCATGAGGGTCTCCTACACCTCCCAGGCAGGAATCTTGCCATCTGGTGAACCTATTCCACCCCAATGACCACTGCAGAGTCTAATTTACAGCAGAGACTTTGCAGAAGAGAATCAGGTTGGGTCCAAGTTAGTGGCTGCTGAGGGATGTCCCAGACTTCTCTTTGCCAGTTCTCCTCTCACCCACCAGCCCCCCCAACCCTTTACTGAAGATGAATACTATTCACGCTGTGGTGATTTTAAAGAATGAACTTGTTGATAACAGAATTCTACAAAGGGGGAGAGTTTGCATGACAGTCCGAGTATTCTAATTTTTTAAAGATGTATTTATTTTTATCGGAAAGGCAGATTTTATTGAGAGAAGGAGAGATGGAGAGAATGATTTTCCATCTACTGGTTCACTGCCTCAATGCTGCAACGGCTGAAGCCAAGAGCTTCTTCCAGGTCTCCCATATGGGTACAGTGTCCCAAGGACTCGAGACATTCTCCAATGCTTTCCCAGGCCACAGATAGGGAGCTGGATGGGAAGTGGAGCAGTTGGGACACGAACTGGTGCCCAAATGGGATGCTATGCTTGGAGGTGGAGGATTAAGCCAGTTGAGCCATTGCGCCGGCACCCCAAGCATTCTATTTTTGTAGATGAACTTTGCTGGGTGTATCAAAACTTACCTTTTGAAAGATCCATTTGTCAGACTTTTTAAAATTTGTAATAAATAAAACTGAAATAAAAACACCAAAGCACATGGGATGCAGCCAAAACAAAACAAAACAAAAACAGTATGGATCGGATTACTGAAGTTACACTTTCCATTCTGGTTTGCTTATATAAGAAAGAACATAGCTATTTGTTCTTTTGTGATTGACTCATTTCACTGAGCATAATGGTCTCTAGTTGGGACCATCTAGTTGTAAATAGTATAATTTCATTCTTCCTAATAGCTGAATAATATTCCATGGAGTAGATGTACCACCGTTTATTTATTAGGTGTCCACACTGTACTAGACTGGGGGACACAGAGCTCAAAATCTGTCTCTCTTTCTCTATTTTTTGAAAAAAGTTTTATTTATTTTTTAATTAGTTACAGAGAGAGTAAGAGAGATGGAGAGATAATTTTTTTCAGCTGTTGATTCACTCCCCAAATGGTTACAGAACTGGAGCTGGGACTGTCCAAAGCCAGGAACCAGGAGCTTCTTTTGGGTTTCCCAGGTGGGTACAGCGACAAGCACATAGGTCATCCTTTTCTGCCTCCCTGGACACATTAGCAAGGAACTGGATTAGAAGTGGAGCAATCAGGATTCAAACTGGTGCCCTTAGGAAATGCCTGTGTCTCAGATGGAAGCTTCATTTGCTCTGCCGTGGTGCTGGCTCTTGAGGACCTGTTCTTAGTTGGAATTGAACTGGGTCTGGGGAAGATGGTTTCATGTGTGACACAGTATCTGTGCTCAGGTGTGCCATCCACAGTTCAGTTCAACATGAAGCTAACACAGTGTATAGGAGATGGAGCAGCACGAGGTGGAGCCTGAAGGACAGCAGCATAGCCTCAGGCCCATGTGTCCATCCGTGGGGCATGGCGTGCTGAGGAGTCTGCCAAGTCTTGGCAGGTAGGGGCACGTTAGAAAGGATTGGGGCCACTGTGGATGTGAGGGTGTTAAAAGCAAGATCTGGAGGTAGGTGAGCTGCTTGGAGCAGGTGTCTCATGCTGTGGAAGACAAGAGCAGGGACATGCATGGCCAGGGAGGATGGCAGCCTGGACTCAAATATACAGGTCATGTAATTCTGTTTTTCTGTGAATTTTAAGAAGTATCCTTGTATTTGTTTAAGGGTGAGCAGCTTTAAAGGACTTTATTTTTAAAACGAAACAAACTGGGCACAATTGCCATGAGGTTTCTTAAGCCTTGTTGACAGAGCAGATGTGCACACTTGGGGAGCGTGGGTAACCTCTGTTTGGCAAAGAGTCTCCCCCATTTATTCCCTTTTAGAAACAGACATAAATCTGGAGAGAGCACGTTCCTTCCATAGCTTCCTGCACTCCATGGTTAGCAATGTCCTCAAGTGAATTTCAAATTCTCTTTCCAATGAGCTGCAAAAGTACTTAAACCACTTGTTCTGGTCCTGAAATCTGAGACCATCTGAAGCTCCCAAAGTGCCCCAAGCCATGAAATGTCCAAGGTCAAATGACAGGTTTAAAAGTTGCCATAAACGCTGGCAGCTGGACGTGATGATAAATCTGAGACCTGTCATGTGGGTCAGCCGGGCCAGGCAGAAATGACAGGAACTTATAATATATTTCTTCTTTCCTTTCCCTGGCTAGGAAGATCAATAAATTTTGCAAAATTTCAAGATAGAGTGTGGGACACTTTGGATTTTATGTGACCGACTTGCATGGTGACAGGAATGGCATCCTGGCTAGTGAAGGAGGAGGTAATTCACTGATGATAGTTTCTTGGCGTAGTAGATAGGCATTTTGGGGGTGATATTTTAAATCACCTGGCACATGTGGTCTCTGATCTGATGCATAATTCAGGAAGTCCGATGGGTTTATAGGGGAGGAAAAGATGCTTGGTTCGTGTGCAATGATGACCAAGCATGCTGCCCCTCCCCAAGGAGTCACAAGGGCTGGAAACCTGCCTTCCCATGGGAGCTCATAAACCTTGTGACAAATAGATCTGGGACTGAGTGACCTCTGGGCCTGAGTGTGGTGGAGTTTGGACTCTCCCAGGATTCTGTCCATGGGCCAGAGATCACCTGAAGCCATGGTGGTGGGTAGGCACAGCAGGGGGTTGTGGGCTCCCTTTCTGGAAGGGGTGTGTGACATGTGGTGACCACTGGCTTCCGGATTCCTCTCTGTGCTCACACTGGAGCTGTGCACAAAGCCTGCTTCTTGTCACATGGTTTGAGGAGGCCAGGAAGAGCGATGGACACTTGGCATTGCAACCACACTCAGCTTCACATGTAGACACCCATGTCCTTTTGTGTATGAGTCCTTGTTCTGCTGAACAATGATCAGACCCAGACACTCAGGTGTGCTGCCCACCTGGCTCCCCAGAGCACCAGGTGCTGAGTTTGTGCTGAGCCAGTGGGGGAGATGGGGTAGAATGGAGGAGGCACCATTTACCCCATCTGTTGTATGGGACGTTCTTTCAGGTGCAGGAGCTGGGTGGGCCTGGAAGCTGCAAGAGACAGAAGGGCAGGAGACTTCTGCAACCTTCATTCAACAAGGGTACATCCGGCTTCTTCTGCACCCCACAGCAGGAGCCCGGTGCTGGGTTCTGGCAGAGGGCAAGGGTTGCATGGGGCCTCAGCTCCTGGAGAGGAATGGCTTATCCGCTTAGTTATTTGACTCTCACTGGTGTTTCATTCCAACAATATAAGGGAATGTAGGGAGCTTTTAGTGTTGACAAAGTCTGTGTCCTTTCTTACTTTGCATCTGCACGCTCATCCCATGGTAGATAGGAATGTTTGTGTCTCAGATTTGATTATGAGTCAGGGTGGTTCATGTTTTGCTGCTGTAATGAATTTCCCCAGCATGTATATAGCTTTATTAGACAAAGGTTGGGTGCATGTGAATGCTGCTCACCCGACAGGAATGTGCCTGAGTCCACAGTCACTCAGGGTCCAAAGCTGACAGGCCATCTCCTTCTCCACGCTGCATATTCTGGAATGCCATGTGACCAGCTCAGCCATTGGAGGTGGGTAGAGAGAATGGAGACTCACGCCTGAGTTCCCTTGCCTCATGTCACAACCACTTGTATTTCCTTGGCTATGACCTTGACTGACTGCAAGGTAGCCAGGAAATACAGGAGAATCACTTAGAACACTTAGTGGTTGGGTGGCATGTTGGGTGAGTGGTCTTGCTTCTGCCGCCAGTCCAAATTCAAGGCAGAGGAGACCCGACCTGCAGGAATCCAGAAGTTTAGTGAAAGAATTGTCAGATGAATTATCCGAAGTGTCACCTATTGCTTTCAGATTTGGGTATCAATACACATAGCATGTATATTAATACTCCAAAGCGATTTCTCTTCCCATTTCTTTTCCCCCCTATTTTGGTTAGGTCACAGTATTTACTAATACTTCAACTTATTAAGATAATGCAGCATTTTCCCCCAAGGTCAAGACTGTATCTGGCAGAGTCACATCAGCTCTCTATGCTCAAGGTCTCCCCAGGACTCCTGCCTACCCGTTCCCCAGCATGGTCAGGCCTGGCTCAGCCCTGTGCCCTGCCCTGTCCCTGTTGCAGAGCCCGCCTCCACGCGGCCAGTGATTTTTGCCCCCTGTGGTTCCCACTCCAAGGCAGATCTGTGAAACTAAGACTGTGGAAAGGACAGGGGTGACTGCCAGGGGCCTCTGCTCCAGGGAAAGACAGCCACACCTCCATTGGGATGCTTGGTTAGTTCCCTTGGAGGGAATCGCATGTAAAGGCCAGACAAAGCTTGCTGGCCCTGACAAATGCTGTGGCTGCTGGTGTGTGTGTAGGGGGGGCGGGGGGTACAGGGGGCACCTTTGTTTTCCAGGGTGGGAGGAAAGTGAACCCGAGAACATAAAATGGGGCTGGGGTGGCTGTAGAGATGAACCAGGGTATGTGAGGACACCAAGTCTCTACTGCTTGTCCTCTGCTGCTTGTAAGATAAGAAGACTGAGAAGATGCAGGGCAGCCATGAGAAAGAAAGGGATAAGTCTGAAAACTGAAAAACAGGAGCCAGTGCTACAAAAGGGAGCATTCTCACATCCATTTTTTTTTTTAAAGCAAGCATTGGAGGGATCTGATGTCCTTAATCTTGGTTAAAGAGTGTTTCTTGTGGGAGTTTTCTTTTGGGAGTGTTTCTTGTTTCTTGTGCAATGGCTTAACTGGCTAATTCTCCACCTGCAAGCACCTGTAATCCTTATAGGAGCAGGTTCATATCCTGGCTGCTCCACTTCCCATTTAGCTCCCTGCTTATGACCTGGGAAAGCAGTGGAAGCCTTGGGATTATGTACCTACATGGAAGACCTGGAAAAGGCTCCTGGATATGGGAATTGGATCAACTCAGTTCTGGCAGTTGTGGCCCTTTGGGAAGTAAACCAATGGATGCAAGATATTTCTCTCTGTCTCTCCTTCTGTCTGTGAGTTCTACCTCTCCAATAAAAATAATATTTTTTTTTCAAGTTTTAACAAGAATGTTTATTTAGGCCTGGCATGGTAGCCTAATGGCTAAATCCTCATTTTACATATTCCGGGATCCCATATGAGCATCAGTGTGTTATGTCCTGGTCGTTCCACTTCCCATCCAGTTCCCTGCTTGTGACCTATGGAAGCAGTAGAGGATGTTTCAAAGCCTTGGAACTCTGTCTCATATAGGAGACCTGGAAGAGGTTCCTGGCTTTGGAAGCTCTAGGTGGGGATCATGGGGGTGTTGCATAAGAAAGGCTGATTAAGGCCCCAGCGCAACAGCATAGTGGCTAGAAATCCTTGCCTTGCATCTGCTAGGATTCCAAATGGATACCAGTGTGTATTCTGGCTGCTGCACTTGCATCCAGCTCCCTGCTTGTGATCTGGAAAAGCAGTCGGGGACAGCCCAAAGCCTTGGGACCCTGCACCTGCCTAGGAGACCCAGAAGAAGCTCCTGGCTCCAGGCTTCAGATCAGCTCAGCTCTGGTTGTTGTGACTAGTTGGAGAGTGGCCCGGTGGATGGAAGATCTTTCTCTCTGTGAATCTGCCTTTCCAATAAAAAAGGAGAAGAATAAATCTTTAAAAAAGAAGAAAGGCTGATTGAGCTTGTTGTGTGGTTCTCTTTTTGCCCATCATTTCCTCTTCCCTTTCTGGAATGTGGCCTTGAGCAGGGTCCCCACATGGTGACGATGGCAGAGCAGAGCAATGGGAAGGTCTCAGCCTCCAATGACCTGGTGGGGCTACTCTGTCGGATCAGGACACCTACTTCCTGTGCCCTATGTGAGAGTCTGTTCCTTCCTTCGTGTATGCGATCCCTCTTCCTGCAGGCTGACATTATAGGATGAATTAAATTCATGACCTTCTTTTTAAAAAATTTTGTTTAATTTTATTTTTGATGGTGTTTACTCAGTTGAGAAGGACAGATGCTCACGTGGACCACTGATTAGGGAGGAAAGGGTCAAACAATGTGGAAAAGTGGATGAGACAATAGTTTCTACTTTTTCCCATTTGTCCCCAGCAGCCTATCTGCATAACTCGTGACCTTTTCTATCAGAGATAACTGTTTCTATCAGAGATGACAGCAGGAGCCATCTGACTGGGATGCTTTCTTGACTCTGAGCATTGGCCCTGGATCAGGCCCAGAACACTGTATGCATCTGGATGCTAAGGCATAAATGGGAACATTTATCTCTCTTTCTGTTTGTCTGTCAAGTAAATAAGGAAAATATGAAAAGAAAAATGCTCCAATGTGAGTTGACCAGGCCTGCAATGGGAATGGATACACCTTTAGAAGTGAGACAGATCAGAGGATGGGTTACTGTAGATTTCTAGTTATTAATTCCTTTGTATATGAGTAGTTCATTTCTATCCCAGACATGAGGGCTAGTCCATTGGCAAAAGTCCTGGCTGTTACCCTCACTCTGGACAGGCTCAGGCTGCAGCACGGCAGGCTGCATGTGCAGGGATGTCTGTCCTCCCCCCAAGGCTGTCCCCAAGAACCATCTACAGGGTCCTGGGCTCCCCTGTCATATCCACACCTTCGTGTGGGAATCAGGAGGATGGGGTGGCAGGCAGCTCCTGCTGACATGAAGTACAACTTCTGCAGCAGAAAGGGAAAACCCAGACAGGCACTGGCCCAGGTTCCAGCGTGGGCTGGAGGGCAATCCTTCACGTAGCAATTTCCCCTGCAGCCTATCTGCCCACGCACAGTGCATGAAAGGAAACAGAAGAAAAGCACCCTAAGACTCAGAAGACGAGATGCCAGATGCTGTCGTCCTTGACAGCACCAAGGGGTCCACATCAGCCTGAAGAAATGCCATCTGACATCACAGGTACCCGTGGTACTTCTGAGATGATCCCATTTATTGTGAGGAAGTCATTTGTCTCCAAAACAAAACTGAAAAACAAGCAAAAAGGATTCTCCATCTACCATAGTTTAGATTTGGGGTTGGTTTGTTTTTCTTTCTGTGCATGTATTTTTCACCAACTTCAGCTTGTTCTCCAAAGTATATGAGCAAATGATGTAAGGTTCTTTGCAATTGTCTCATTCATCTCCATGTGACAAGCTGCTCATTTGGAGGGATGTCTGTCTGTGGCTGCTGCCCAGAATTGGCCCTAGTGGCTTCTTTTCACTCTCTTTTTCTTGCTCTCCCAGTCCCATCTTGTTAGTAGTTGGTTGGAAAGCTACAGCTTGTCAACAGAAGGATGCTTTTTTGTTGTTTATGTGAAAAGCAGAGTCACAGGAAGATTTCCCATCTGCTGGCTTACTTCCCCAAGTTCCTACAACCGCCAAGATTGAGCCAGGTTGAAGCCAGGAGCTGGGCCTCCATACCAGCTCTTGCATGTGGGCAGCAGGAACCTCAGACCTTGAGCCCTCACCTGCTGCTTCCCAGGGTGCACATCAGAAGAAAGCTGGACTGGAAAGCAGAACTAGGTTGCAAGGCCAGGTACTCTGCTACGGCATGTGGGTATCCTGAAGGGTGACTGTAACTGTTATGATAAATGCCCACTCCAGTGTTACAAATTGAAAAAAAAAAAAACAACAACAACACACACAACTAAAGCTAAATTTTCTTTACTGCTTGCTGTATAAAATGAAGCCAGGAAATTGAACCAGTTATTAATAAACATACCTGGGGTCTGGTGACATGGCTCAACTGCATAATCCTCTACTTCCAAGCAGCCTATATGGGAACTGATTTATGTCCCAGCTGCTCCACTTCCCATCCAGTTCCCTGCTTGTGGCCTGGGAAAGCAGTGGAGGATGGCCCAAAGCCTTGGGACCCTGCATCTGTGTGGGAGACCCAAAGAGAAAGCTCCTGGCTCCTGGCTCTGGACTGGCTCAGCTCTGGCTGTTGTGGCCATTTGGGGAGTGAAAGAGCAGATGGGAGATCTGTCTCTCCTTCTTTCTGTAAATCTGCCTTTACAGCAATAAGTAAATAAGTAAACACTAAAAAGATAAGCCTACCTGAATATGCTTATGAAGGTAGATGCTGTTCTCTTCTGAGAAGCCCCCTATGAGGTGTTGACCTAATCTAACCACGGCCCCATTGCTCAGCCCAGACCAGATTAGAGTTCCTTGCTGATTTCTGGGACTCCAGGCCTTTCCTCCATGGCTACCAGAATCCCCTAATGGAAGCAAGGCTACAGCTTGTCTCTGGTTCCCTTTTTGTACTCCACTTAATTTCAAACCACTTCAGTGTGTTTGCAGAAAGCTGAGCCATCTCAGAAGGCAAAGTTCAGTCACCATTTAGGATGCTCACGAGTGAGGCCCTTAAAGAGTTTAAAAGTTGTTTCAAGAGGTGGGAGTTGTGGCGTGGGCAGTAAAGCCACCTGAAACCATACCCACACCCCATATAGGCTCCCATTTTTGTCTCAATTTCTCTACTTCTGATCCAACTCCATGCTGATACACCCTGGGAATACAGAAGAAGGTGGTTCAACTGCTTGGCCCAAGTGTATTCATTCACACAGGAGACCTGGAAGAAGCTCCTGACTTCCATGTGGCCCAACCCTGGCTGTCTCAGCCTGCTGGGGTGTGAACCAGGAGGTGGAAGGTCTTTCTCTCTTTGTAACTCTGACTTTCAAAATCAATCAGTGCATCTCCCACCGTTATTGTCAACAATGGCAGTTTCATGTGAAGTAGCACTCGGCCTCCTATCAAGCATGTTGATGGAAGACACCCCCTGGTAATCTGAATTCAGATGCATTTCCATAGGCAGCAACAAGTGTGACTGTAACAGGGGAGTATGTTCCAGCCCCAACTGGGATAAAAAGAATAGCCCTCCCCAAACAGGGGCCCTGGACTGTGAACCAGGGTACTGTTCCCACAGTTGGTTCTATGTTGAACATGAATCAGAACTAGAAAATGAACTTCAAACTCCCATCAATAGTAAAAGCTGGTTCTTATGAATCAAGTGCTTTGTAAATATTTTGACTAGCAGAGGAAAAATGAATCACACATTGGAAGGATTGTATTTCCACTAAGATACACATATGCAGAAATTAAAGAGGGGCAGCAGGCGGCAGGAAGAGAGCATTTGGCTCAGAATGCTCTAAATTTGATCTAATTCAGCTACACTCTAGGTTGTGATGTCCCAATCTGTGCTATGTCAATGAACTGGGGATTCTGGTATTTGTAAGAATAAACAAAGGGCCAGGCAAAATGGTTCTAAATCCTCAGCTTGCACATGCTGGGGTCCCATACTCTGGCTGTTCTACTTCCCATACAGCTCCCTGCTTGTGGCCTGGGAAAGCAGTAGAGGATGGCCCAAAGCCTTGGGACCCTATACCCACTTGGGAGACCCAGAAGAAGCTCCTGGCTCTGACTGCAGATTGGCTCAGCTCCAGCCATTGTGGCCATTTGGAGAGTGAACCAGCAGATGCAAGATCTTTGTCTCTCCTTCTGTCTGTAAATTTGCCTTTCTAATAAAAGATTTTTAAAAAGAAGAAGAAAAGAAAAGAAAGAATAAACAGACACCAGTTGGAACTCCGACAAATACACGAGTCTCTGAGAGATGGAGAGCAGAGAGATGGGTACCTTAGCCATGTCCCTCTGTCCAGCCCCTTTCAGCCTAGCTACTGGGGCTCCTTCAAGGGCTGTCTTCAGTTTGGAGATCCTGTGAGCATCCAGAGCATCATCTGTGTGCAGTACTCAGAGACCCACCTTGTCTGGAGGTTATGGGAGCAGTGTATCAGGACAGGCAAGACCACTTGGCCACTCTGGGGGACAGGGTCAGCTCCTGGAGAGTGGCCAGCACAGGCAGGCAGCCTCCACACACAGAAGGGCACTTGCTGGTTCAACGTTCTGTTCTTGCTGAATAAGGGCCCCACTGAGTTGCTGTTTTTTCTGAGAATTGCAAATTCCCAGTTTATCCTGATTGTCAGTCACTGCCTCCCCTCCAATCCCCAAGGTAACACCTTTCCAAGGCAGGTGGTGGCAGCCTGGTCTGAAGCTCATGGGACTTCAGAAAACACTGAATTTAATATCAGTAAGTCATATGCCCTCAAGTTAAAAAAAAAAAAAAGGAAAAAGAAAAGTTCCCTGTCTGCTTCAGTTCTAGATCAAAGTGTTATTTATAGTGTGTTTCTCCATTGTGGGGCCTTCTGGTAGACCCTGAACTTGTAAAGATGAGTGTCACAGATATTCGCACCTGCACTGATACTGAAGTGAGTCACCCTGTGATGACAGCAGGTGGGAGACACGTGGGTGAGGGGCCATTCTTGTGTGAACCCCTCAGTTCCACAAGGAACGTGTTACCTGACTGGAAACAGGCTGTCAGCCTCTGATCACCAACTCAGTTCAAGTCTCAAGGGCAAAGGTGCCACTCTCCCAGGGCCCCGTTCAAGGTTGTGATTTGACTCTTGGTGGCCTGACCTCCAAATTCACAGGAGCCGTGGGCCACTGCTCTGACCACGCAGCTGGTCACTTGGCAGGGAGCACAGCCCAGACTGTGGGTTGTTACCCACCCCAACCCCTTTTTCTAGAATTGGAATATATGCCCAGTATGAAGTCACAGCGGTGTCTCCCTCAGGGTCTGTCACCTGCAGTAGAAGGCGTTTCCCTCCATCCATTCAGGCTGGACCTGGGAGTTTGGCCCTGCAAGTCTACTCTATGGAGGATTCCTCAAGTGGCCGCAATGGTCAGAGCTTAGCCAATCAGAAGCCAGGAGCCAGGAGCCTCTTCTAGGTCTCCCACAGGGTCCCAAGGCTTTGGGCTGTCCTCTACTGCCTTCCCAGGCCACAAGTAGGGAGATGGCTTGGAAGTGGGGCAGCTGGGACACGAACCAGCACCCCATGGGATCATGGCACATGCAAGGTGAGGACTTTGACCACTTGGCTACTGCGCCGGGCTCACATTATTGTTTAGGTTTGTTTGTTTTAATTTGAAAGGCAGAGAGGGAAGAAGAAAGGGAGAAAATTTTCGTCCACTGATTCACTCCCCAGATGCCTACCATGGCAGCACTGAGGCTAGGAGCCTTTGACTCAAGCCAGGAACACAGTCACCTGAGCCATCACCTGCTTGCTGCAGGAGCTTAGAGTTAGGCAGCTGAGCTGGGTATGAAAGGCTCCCTGGAATGAGATGAGGACATCACAGCAACTGAGCCCAACTCCCACCCCGTGTGTTATCTTGTAATTTCATTCAAAAAAATTTTTTTTAAAGATTTATTTTTATTATTATTTTTTTATTGGAAAGGCGGATATACAGAGAGGAGAGACAGAGAGGAAGATCTTCCATCTGGTGATTCACTCCCTAAGTGAGCGCAACGGGCCGATACTATGCCGATCCGAAGCCAGGAGCCTCTTCCAGGTCTCCCACGCGGGTGCAGGTTCCCAAAGCTTTGGGCTGTCCTCGACTGCTTTCCCGGGCCACAGGCAGGGAGCTGGAAGGGAAGCGGGGCCTCCAGGATAGAACCGGCGCCCATATGGGATCCCGGGCGTGCAAGGCGAGGACCTTAACCACTTGCGCCACCGTGCCGGGCCTGTAATTTCATTTTTTAAAAGTCAGTGTTTTGAAATCCCCTTATAATTACAGAATATGTAAGAGAGAGAGAGGGAGAGAGAAAGAGAGCGAGCAAGCAGTTGGGGTATTTGATTATAGGGAAAACATTCTGTAACTTAGAATATTTTTTGAGGAAACCAAAGTTTAATGTTAATTTATATACCATCCCATTCCAGAAGTAATTATTGAATGGGAACAATGGTAATGATGTTAACTACCACTAATGGTAGCGAATGTGGTTTTTGGGTGTTGGCCAAGTGTGCAGAGACTCATTAGAGCAACACTGGGTGTATATTTTCTTGCTGGGCCTTATGGAAACTTGCCGGTCACTGGGTTAACACATCACATAATGCAGCCCCTGAAATGCTGCAATATTTGCCAGCAGCAGTTGCTGTTCATGTAAATTCTTTCATTAAGACTGAAATACACAGTAATAATACCTGACGTATAAACATGGGTGTGTAAAGTGAACACAGCAGAGCTTGCAGACACCCTCGGCTGTGTTATCATAATGTGCTCTATTCCTATCTCCCTACAACATTAAAGAATAGGAGTTTCTTTTTAAAAAATATTCTGCTTATTTCCACTTTCTTGGAAAAGTAGAGAGAGATTTCCCCATCTGCTGGTTTGCTCTCTAAATGCTTGCAGCAGTCAGCTAAGCCAGGAGCCAAAAGCCAGGAATCTCATCCAAGTTTCCAACACAGGTGGCAGGGATCCAGGAACTTGAGCCATCACCTGCTGCCTCCCAGGTGGCAGATTGGCAGGAAGCTGGATCAGAATGGGAGTATCTAGGACTAACACCCTGGAATGATGGACGTCCCAGTCAGTGATGGAAGCTGCTGCTGGGCCAGATGCTTGTCTCCCTGGACTCTGGGGAGCCAAGTGTCATTTCCTAGTTTACGGCCCACTGGGGGAGGCGGCTCGATTGCAGGCCCTCAGGCTTTCTGACATCTATCACCTGCTTCCAAATGCTTGATGATCAGATAGAGTAATTTAATTAATAGCAGCGGTTTCTGTGCAGTCTCCAAGCCTTAAAGATAATTCTGCAAAGCAGGGAACACTTTGTCCCCAAATGATATATTGTGTTTTTAAAAACGAAATTCCCTCCAATTTGAGAAAATCCAAACCCAGAGCTTATGTTTCCCATGAACAGAAACCTCTGCACACCGTTCCACTCTCTGGCATGTTGTGAGTTCAGGGACAGCTCCGAGCCAGAGGGCGAGCCCAGGCCAAGCCACGCCGCAGCTCCTGCTCAGCTGCACGCGCCTCTCGCTGGAGACCTGAACTCAGCTTCCCTGGCAGCATTGCTTTTGTCTGCGGTTAGATGTGTAGTGTCAACCCCTGACTGGAGACAGTGGGGTGGTCCGGGGTCCTGTCCACACCTCCAGAAGATGTCCATGGTCACACATAAGGCCTCACATTACGGCTGGGAAAGGGACAGCAACTGTCCATGCTTGCTGTCCATGGAGATGGAAAGGACAGAGAAAGAGGCTTTGGTGTTTAGACAGGGGGTGGTGGAGATCAAGAAAGACTGCAAAAATCCTTTAGTGTGTGTCACCCTCCAAGAGCTCTTAGCCTGACACCTGTCATCCAGGGTGGTGGGTAATGTCTATGCATCTTCCTGTGCACACACTGCCTCCCCAGGATGCTCCCCCAGGATGCCTGCCCAGGATGGCCCCCTCCTCACTTTCTGCTCCTCCTGTCCTCCTCTGAAGCCCCCACCCTCCAGCTTTGGACACTCCCGAAGCCATACTGCCCCACTCCACCTCAGTACTCAGCGCTAATCTGGGCTCTGAATGGCTGAATCCCAGTTCTCCCCGGATGGATGGCCCCGGTCCCTGTTCCCTCAGAGATTGCACGTTCCTTGTATTTCTGACCTGCAGAAGGTGGTGACCTCTCAGCTCTGCTTCTGATCTTGACCAGGTCTTCCTTCATCTGCTCAGTCCTTCATCTTGTCAATCGCTAGTCCCTAAGCCAAGGGCAACGGACTGCGTTTTTGACATTTTGGTGCAAGAGATCACTCTGGTCCAACCAAAGGGCCAAAGTTTTGGGGTCTTTGCATGTGGCATCATGACCCTGTGAAGGTTGTCCCTGTATGTCCCCTCTGAACCTTGACTGCTGTCCAGTGTGGCCTTTCTGTCCCCTCCTTCCCCCACCTCTAGTACTGTTCCCTTCCTCCTCTGCTTTCTTCTTGCTTCTGGCTGGAAGCTGTTTTTGAGAACCTCTGCATTATCTGCATGTATATACCTGCAGGCCTGCACCTAAGAGAGCCCTGTTATCAACTCCTCACATGGAAACTCTGGCCTCACAGGATTGCCGGGCCCTTCTCTGCCCCTCCTTCCAAACTTGGATGTCCTGTCGGCCTGTTTCTGGGTCAGACCACTCCTTTATTCAGAAAGCAAAGGGCAGCAGGCCTGTCGCCTAGCAGTTAAGATGTCCATATCCTTGAGCAGACTACAATGGCACAGTTCCCAGCACCTGCCCCTGGTTCCAGCTCCCTGATCAGGAAGCAAGACTGATGAATCAAATGATCGAATTCCTCCTGCTCGTGTGGGAGATCTGCACTGAGTTCGTAACTGCCAGTTTGGGACCACCAGCTGTCGTAGGCATCTGGAGAGCCTACCTTTGGATGACAGCTCTCTTGCACACTCTCTAAGAATTCAAAGCACTTGGAAATGAAAGTATAAGTTTATCAGAAGGAAAAGGGGGTTGGTCCTCTTTCCAGACATCCCTTGAAGTTCCCCAGCTGAACCCGTCACTCTCTCCAGGATGACAGCACCCCTGCCCGACAGAGTCTAGGTGTTTTGAGAGCCAGTAACCCACAAACATACAGGTGAATCTGTTCCCACTCAGCTGTCCCCAGTGCGCTGTCTTGTTGGACATCAAGCCCGTGTTTTATAGACCCATATAGATGATCCAACCTGTGTATGTCATTGCATTAGAATGGAATGGAATAGTTCCTAGAATGGAATCTGGCCTGTCTGAGGGTCCTCGTCCAAGATGCCCATGCTGCCACCCTGAGGCTGGGGTGCCATTGGGCAAGAACCCTTGTCTCCACAGCTGGAAGTGAGAGTGTAGAAGCTTAGAAGTTCTCTTCAGATGGGTACTGTGGCATAGCACGCTAATCCCCACCTGTGGGTGCCAGCATGCCTTATGGGGACTGATTTGTGTTCTGGCTGCTCCACTTTTGATTCAGCTTCCTGCTTATGGTCTAGGAAGGCAGCCCAGAATGGCTCAAGTCCTTGGGATCCTGTATCCACTTGGGAGATACGGAAGAAGCTCCTGGTTCCTGGCTTTGGATTGGTTCATGTCTGGTCATTTTGGCTACTTGAGGAGTAAACCAGTGGATGGAAGATCTCTCTTTGTGTCCCCTCTCTGTGAAACATAAGTCTACAATGAATCTGTAAAGCAAAACCTGTTACTGGCTCAGGGTCCCCAGGCAAATAAATGGCAGAGCCAGAAGGCCATTGAGGCGATGACTCTGGGCATCAGCATGGTTTTTGCCTCCAACATTGCCCTGCTTTCTGGGTTAGGCTCTTCCTGACCAGGTTTGGTCAGGTCACTCCTGTTCTTCAGCACCTGTTTTTCTGGGGGTGTGAATATTGGCCATTCAAGAGAAGACAAGGCTTCGAGGAGCTGTGGTTTGGAGGCTTGTAATCCCTGTAATTCCTGGGTTTGAAATCCTCACCCCAGTGGCGATAGGGTCAGGAGGTAATGCCATCATGGCTGCCATCAGTGCCCTCCGTAGAAGAATGGGGAGCTTCTTCTACCTTCCTCTGTGAGAGACCACCTCGAGCAGGTGTCATTTATTGTTAACCAAGGGCAGGGCTCTCTGCAGACATGAAATCTTCCAGTGTGCTCCTCTAGGTCTCCCAGGTGCCAGAACTGGGAGGTAGAGCTCTGTGTGTGCAGCGGGCCGTGCGTGCACTGCGCTGTGTTGTAGCAGAGCAGCACCAGCTGTTCAGGAGAGGTACAGCGGGGGGGAGCAGGGTCCCTATCAAAGGAAATGTAGTGGCTGGGGCAAGGTGGTGAGGATTCCCACTGGAATCAAGATCAATGATTTTTTTTTTTAAAGATTTATTTTTATTATTTTTTCATTGGAAAGGCGGATATACAGAGAGGAGAGACAGAGAGGAAGGTCTTCCGTCCGATGATTCACTCCCCAAGTGAGCGCAACGGGCCGATACTATGCCGATCCGAAGCCAGGAGCCTCTTCCGGGTCTCCCACGCGGGTGCAGGTTCCCAAAGCTTTGGGCCGTCCTCGACTGCCTTCCCAGGCCACAGGCAGGGAGCTGGAAGGGAAGCGGGGCTGCCGGGATTAGAACCGGCGCCCATATGGGATCCCGGGCGTGCAAGGCGAGGACCTTTAACCACTTGCGCCACCGCGCCGGGCCCGATCAATGATTTTTTTAAAAGTAAGATTTATTTTTATTTATTTGAAAGGCAGAGTTAGAGAGAGAAAGAAAGGCCTCTTCTATCATTGGTTCACTCTCCAAATGGCCACGAAGACTGGCAGGGCCAGGTTGGAGCCAGGAGCCAGGAGCTTTCTTGGGCTGTCCTCTCCTGCTTTCCCAAGAGCCGTAACAAGTAGCAGGCTGCTGGACGAGAAGTGGAGCAGCTGGGTCTCAAATCAGTGCCCACAGGGGATGCCAACACTGCAGGTGAAGGTTTAATTTATTGTGCACCAGTCTGTGATTAGTTATTTTCTGAATCAAAGAGCATGTGGGGTAGGGCTTGGGGAAGAGCAGAATCCTGCTGCATCTATCGTCTTTTGCTTGATAGACTTTTCCCCCTATATTAAAAAAATTAAAGGTATTCACACACAAAAGAACCATATTTTAAAAAAAGACTTATTTATTTTTATTGGAAAGAGAGCTAGCTATACAGAGGAGAGACAGAGAGGAGGATCTTCCATCTGCTGGTTCTTTCCCCCAGGTGGTTGCAATGGCCAGAGCTGAGATAATTCGAAGCCAGGAACCTGGAGACTCTTCTGGGTCTCCCACGTGGGTGCAGGGTCACAAGGCTTTGAGCTGTCCTCCACTGATTTCCCAGGCCACAAGCAGGGAGCAGGATGAGGAACAGGGCTGCCGGGACATGAACCTGGTGCCCGTATGGGATTCCGGTGCATGCAAGGCAAGAGCTTTAGCCACTAGGCTACCATGCTGGGCCCAAAAGAACCATATTTTAAGCATAAGATTTTTCTTTTGTAAGATGTATTTATTTATTTGAAAGGCAGAGTGACAGGAAGAGAGAATGAGAGAAAAATCTTCTATCTGTTGGTTAATTCCCAAATGGCTTCAACAGCCGGGGCTAGGCCAGGCTGAAATTGGGAGTCTGGATCTCCATCTTGGTTTCCCACATGAGTGCAGGGGCCCAAGGACTTGGGGTGTCTTCTGGTGCCTTTTCAGGTACAGTAGCAGGAAGCTGTATGATAAGAGGAGCAGTGGCAGGTGCTGTGGTATAGTAGGTAAAACCACTGCCTGTGGTGCTGGCAATCCCAGATGTGAGTCTGGCTGCTCCATTTTAGACCCAGCTTCCTGTTAATGCATCTGGGAACATCAACAGAGGATGGCCCAAGTGTTTGGGGTCCCATCTCCCTAGTGGAAGATCTAGATGAAACTCTTGGCTTGGGTCTGACCCAGCCCCAGCTGTTGGGGCCATCTTGGGGCTGAACTAATAGATGGCAGATCTCTTTTCTCTGTAACTCTGACTTCCAAATGAAGTAATTAAGAGAGGAAAAAAGAGGCACAGCTAGGACTCAACTCAGCACTTTGATATGGAATGCCAAGATTGTAATCCGCTGTGTCACCTTGCCAGCCCCAGTGCATTTTGACAAATGTGCATATTTGCCTAATCTTCACTGCCATTATGATATAAAACATTTGTTTTTAGCCCAGAAAGTTCACTTGTGCTACTTTCTAGCAAAACTCACCCTGCCTCTCCTAGCCCTGCAGCAACCCCTGATGAGATCCCTGGACACAGACATCACTCTGTCCTAGGACTGGGAGGACTGGGAGAGGCTAGTGTGGGCAGAACCCATGGGTCCAGCTGAAATCCTGTTCCTGGGGTCTGTGGTACTCCCTAACTTAGGGGAGTCAATCTGGGAGGGCCATGTGTGAATGCTACACTTAAGGCTGGCTGACCTCACAAGATAAGCCCTGTGGAAGGAGGCCAAAGAACTCCTCCCTGGAGAACTGTGGGATTTTGCGTTATTTGATTCAGCGTCTGGTAAAGTGAGCCCCTTTAGGCAGGAAGAGGTGTGACCTATTCAAGGAATATGGCCTGCTGAGCAGTGTGTGTGTGTGGAGGGGGGGTGGTGAGGGGCGGTGATTGGGAGAAGGAGTAGAGTGGGAGAGTTGGGCTAGACTATAACAGCCCATCACAGGGACAGTGGGAAGCCACCAGGGGTACCACGTTGTTCCAGAACTGTGAAGGCCACTGTCACGTTGCTGTCCATGGAAGGAGGGTACTGTCACCGACTGGCAATTTGTCTGCTCCTTCTAGCTCTGTCCCAGGGGCACACTCTGGTGGCATCAACCTGGGTGTGGCCAGGAACAGGAGTTATCTGTGGCTCTGGGACCTGGTGGTGTACCAGCGTGATGAGGGTAGCTGAGCGTGTTCCAGGCATACCCTTAGAGGATGCTCTGCTGTCACCACCGCCTGCCTGCTTTCTCCTAAACTCTGGTGGCCTCCCGTTCTGTCTTCCAGCTGCCCAAGATGCCACATGGTGCTTCCTGGCTGCCAGGCAGGAGACATCCCCACGCAGCTTGGTGCAGTAGGGACCAGCCCTGCGTGAGAGGAAGGTCCTGTGACTCTGCACACTCACAGCCTCCTCTGCACTGGCCTTGGCCGTGTCCCTGTTGGTGATGCTTGCTCTCCTTGCAAAGTTCTAGAGTAAACCTTGGTGCCCAGCTGCACAAGGCCGAAGCATGATTTCCTCTTTATTTCTTTATTCACAAAGCACTTGTATGAAAGGAAGCTGCTACTTTAACTCAGATCCCATCGTGACAAACCATGGTGCAAAAATATCATTTGATCATGGACTAGCATTTTAGAATAGATAATACATTCAGATAGATTCAGAATCGAAACAGTATAGAAAATGCACATGGAAGCCAATTTTTCTCCTTCCCAATCTGCCCCATAGCCACCTTCTGAGCTAGGATGATGGTTTCCTAGGTACAAATCTGTCCATTGGAGTGTGTTTATGCAAACATAGAGCATTTGTATCTTCCCTTTTTTGTTTACTTATTTATCTATTTTAAAGATTTATTTATTTTCATTGGAAAGGCAGATATACACAGAGGAGAAGAGACAGAGAGGAAGATCTTCCATCCATTCATTCCCTCCCCAAGTGACTGTAACGGCTGAAGCTAAGCCAAATTTGAAGTCAAGAACTTCCGGGTCTTCCATGCAGGTGCAGGGTCCCAAAGCTTTGGGCCATCCTCGATTGTTCTCCCTGGCCACAAGCAGGAAGCTGGATGGGAAGTGGGGCCTCTAGGATTAAAACTGGTGCCCATTCAGGATCCTGGCGCGTTCAAGGCGAGGACTTTAACCGCTACGTTATTGCGTTGGGCTCCTTCCCCTTTTTATACTGAAAAACTGCATTGTTTTGTGTCTTGCCTTTTCTGCTTCCTGTGCCCAGGAACTCTTTATCTGTCATTGAGCCCCCAGGTTCCCCCTTTGTTGTAGCTGTGACAGTCCAGGGTGGAGATGGATAGGCTGTGTTTGCTGTTATCAGTCTGCTGTCACGAGATGCTGGCTTACTCCTGCGTCTTGTCCTACAAACCTTGCAGGCTCTAATCAAGGAGAACCTTATTTCCTGCCCATGCAGGCAGAGCCAGAGCTGGGGAAGAGGGCCCAACTTGTGACCATTTGGTGTGGGCTGCCAAATTGCCTTCTGCAGGGTCCTGTCCATTGCCAGACACTCCCCCCAGTGGGGAAGGGGAGTGCCTGCTTGCCATGGCCTTCACAGTGGTGCATGTTGGTAACACTTGAGATATCTGTGGTCGTGAGCCCATAGAAGGGAAATAATCCTTTCTCAAGAAAACCAAACAAGCTCACACACAGAACCTGAAAAGGCCCTGACTGTTAGCACCTGCTGGTCTCCATGGTGTAAACACTTTGGGTCAGACCCATTCCAGGCTATGAATGCAGTAGCACCCAGGGTGGGGCTGGGAACAGAGAGGAGAGCAGTAGGCACAGTACCATGTTTGTCCTACTGTGGAGACCAGGGGCAGAAGGCACAGAGCCGGTGCCATGTAGCAGCACAGTGAGGGAGCTCAGAGTTCCCTGACCTTCATTGCTAAGGCAATTCATTTCATGAGTCATTAAACAACCAACTCACAAAGCTGACTCCTGTAAATTTAATGATAATGCAGTTGAAATTGCCCAGAGTCAATTCCCATCCACTTCTGTTGTTTGGCATATGTTTTATGCAATGCAGTTACATGTTTCTAGTGATTGCTTTGAATGTTTAAAGCTCATTTGTGGGAGCTGGTGCATTGGCTAACTAATTCTCCAACTCCAAGCACTAGCATACTGCATGGGTGCCTTTCAATGTCCCGATTGCTCCACTTCCCATCCAGCTCCCTGCTTGTGACCTGGGAAAGCAATAGAGGATGGCCCAATACCTTGGGATCCTGCACCGGAATGGGAAATCCATATGAAGCTCCTGGCTCCTGACTTTGGATCAGTTCAGCTCAGGCTGTTGCAGCTATTTGAACAAGTAGCCAGAGGACAGAAGAGCTCTTTATCTCTCCTCTCTGTAAATCAACCTTTCAAACAAAAAATAATTAAATTTTGTATTTTTTAAAGGACTAAGCTACTTAAAGAAAATGCCGTGACCTTTACTTTTCTCTTACAGTTTTTTTTAAATGATAAATTCCTTTTCCTTTTGATGACATTTATGTAGTTGGGAAGGATGTATGCCCATGTGGACCACTGATTAGGGTCAAGGATTAGGGAAAAGTGGATGAGACAACTGTCTCTAATCTTATTTCTTCTTGTGACAGGGTTCCAGCTCATGCTGGTATATGCCACATCCTAGTGCAGCATGGAAAGCCCCCAGTACTGGTCCTAATGTGAACTAGCTGCTTTTACAGTCTAACCCACTGAACCCTGTCCTGGTTCTCACATTTATAGTGGGTGCTATGAACTGGCCCAGCCTGGCCCGGCCCCAGACCTGACCTATACTTATGTTGGCAAATACTGTAACCTGGCTTGGTCTGGGCTGTTCCCAGTCTTGGTTCTTGTGTTCACCTCCAGGGACTGCATCATGATAGAGGAGTTCCCCAAGCTCCTCTATCAGTTCATCTCCCAGTCATAAATCTCATATATACTGGTAGGTTCTTAGCCCAGCCTGACTTGGCCCACCTCCTATCCTGGCAGGTATGGCAGCCTTGCTCGACCAGCCCACACCCTTTCTGGCTCTTATTGCTGGATGCTACAGGGAAGCCCTGCCTGGCCCACCCCCACCCCCAGCTCTCGCATGGTTTAGCAGGTACAGTGACCTAGCCCAGCCTGTCCTACACTGCTGTGAGCACCAACAGGTGCTTGAGCCTAGCCAAGTCTAAAACACCCCAAACCCAGTCCACACCCATGCCAAGGGATACTGCAGCCAAGTCTAGCCCAAATCATCACCCCCATTCAGGTTCTCATGCTCACCAGTGGGACCTGCAGCCCAGCCTGGGTATCCCTTCATCTCCCTGACCAGGCCTGCTTTCAACCACAGTGGTTGCTCTGACCCTGCCTGGCATAGCCTTTCCCCCATCTTGGTCTTTGCTATTAGCCTGACCTGGCCTGGCCCATCCCCAGTTCCAACTCTCACTGGTGGGTGCTATAGCCTAGCTCTGCCCAGTCTGCCCCCATCCCTGGCTTTCATGCAAACCAGTAGATGTGATAGCCTAGCCTTTCCCAGCATGGCCCACATCATATTCTGGCTCCCGCGCATGCCAGTGTGTTATGGTTTGGCCTGATCCTGCCAGGACCACACCTCTCCGTCTCCCGGCCCCTCAAGCCAACCCACACACCTGCTGATAAGTGAAGCAGCCCTGCCCATCCTGCCCGACAACCAGCTCTGACTCACAGCCCACCAGAAAAGTTCCCCAAGTTTCCCCACCAAACCAACTCCTAGACCTAGATCTGACATGTGCCAGCAGGTGCTAGGTCCCTACTCAGCACAGTCTGTCCCCCTGCCCCCAATGCTGGCCTTTGTGTGTGCTGGTGGAGGTTGTAGCCTGGCCCACCCCACACCCAATTCCTGGGTGGACATGCAGATGCTGAACCCTATACCAGCCTGGCCTGTTCCCAATCCCAGTATCAGTGAGTGTTGGTGAGTTCCATAGTCATACCTAACTCAGCCCATCACCACTCCCAGCCCTTGAGCAAACCAGCTGCTATGGGAGTCCCACAGGGTGAGTCCACACATCTGCCACAGAATCTGCTCTTAGACCTGGTTCTCTTGCGTGCTGGTTAGTGTCATGGCCCATCCTAGCATGGTCCAGCCCCTGCCCTGACACTGTTGGATACTGTGGTTGAGCCCTGCCAGACAGGACCATGGCTTTTGTGTATGCCAATAGACAGTGGTTGATACTAACAAGCCCAGCTCAGGTCTCCCATGTCAGGAGATACATTAGTTTGGTCTCAAAAGGTCCTCCAGTTTCCCTCCTCTAATCTACTCGGTCTCAGCTCCCTCATTGATCTGCAGGTGCAGCAGCCTGGTTGGTGAAAGTCCCCCAGAAGTCACTCCTCACCTGTCACATTCCCCTTCAGCAGTCCTCCCTCCCACATGTCTCAGACCTGAGCAATCCACAGGACCCTGGGCTTGCACATGCGCAGATCCCTGAGCCTGATCCTCTGGTGGTGTGCTGTGCCAGTGTGCTGCTTCACCCACTCATCCAAGACCCACACAAGCTATGAGTGTGTCCCCAGACCTTGCCTGCTGGTGTGCTAGCATCTGCCCCCCACATATCCTGGGAAAAAAAGGAATAGGCAACTAGGTTGGCACACTGGTATAGTTAACACAAATTTGGCATTAACCAGGCCCAGGATGCCTGCTAGCTATTAATTACTTTTCTCCCAGCAGTGTAACACTTGCCTAGGTACAATGTGACTTAGGCAGTTGCCTACAGCTGAGGAGAAATAAATAAATTTTTAAAAAAGATCATATGTAGTTCTATTTCTGTAAAATATCTGTTCATGTTCCCTGCATATTTGTTAATTTTAGTCTGTCACAATTTTCTAGGAAATTATAAGCCATTAAGCTATTTATACAGATGTTATTTAACACCATTGGGCTTATATCTTTTGTGCTTGCCCAAGTACTTTATTTTGCCATAAGGGTTTTTTTTTTCTTTTTGCTGGTGTTTTTTCTTTATTTTAAAGATTGATTTATTTTTGTTTAGAACGCAGATTTACAGAGAGATAGCTCTTCTATCTGCTGGTTTATACCCTATATGGCTGCAACAGTGGGAGCTGAGCCAATCTGAACCTAGGAGCCTCTCTTGGGTCTCCCGTGTGGGCAAGGGGCCCAAGGAGTTGACCATCCTCTTCTGCTCTCTCAGGCCATAGCAGAGAGCTGGATTGGGAGTGGAGTAGGTGGGAATTAAGCTGGCATCCATAAGAGATGTTGGCATTTCAGAAAGAGGATTAACTTGCAATGCCACTATACCAGTCCCCTCCTCCCACCCCTTAACTCCACTGTGGTAGTGTTCTTAAATACATGTGACTGTTCCATCTTTTCTTGTTCAGATTCCAAGTGCTGGATAATAGACTTAACAGAATTATCCAACTAAATGGTTTTCTACTCCTAATCAAGGTTCCCAGATTTGAACCAGTGTTCTAGCCCAGGTAAAGAGTGGATACAATTCCTGTGTCCCCTTGGAGTTCATTATATTGAACTATGCCTTTCTCTTCTGTGTTCAGTGTTATTGTAAAATGCTCAGTTGTTCTGGTATCACAAAGATGCATGATATGTTGCAGATGGGCCTGATGGGGCTCAGCTAAGAGGCAGTACACATGGGGGGGGGGGAGAGGTGTAAGGGAGGGGCCTGACATTGACCAAGCCATCTGGCACTGGGCACCCCTCTGCTTTTCTCTGAGTGCCACTATTTCCCACAGAGGGAGTGAGGAGTGTCCTCCTTAGGTTTGGCACTCCGGGTGGGCGGGGTACTGGCTGAGTTTGTGCTGCTCCTGGGGTCACAGGGGGCCCAGAGCTCCCTGGTGCTGCTCATTTCTGGGGGGAGGGGGAAATCACTGAATCCCTGACTCTGAAAGTGGGGACCTGACAGATGGGTTTTGCATGACAGCAGTTATCAGCCACAGCCACTCCCTACCCCCAGTGGAGGCAGGCGGTGCCTGGAGAAGCTGTAGGTGTGTTCTTGGTACATAGTCCTATGGATGGCCCCACACGGTGCATCCAGTAGCCACCTGTTTACACACATCTTCCTTCCTCCCCCCCCCCCCTCTCTCTCTCTTTTAAAGATTTCTTTATTTCTTATTTGAAAGGAAGATTTACAGAGAGAAGCAGGCAGACAGAAAGATCTTCCGTATGCTGCCTCACTCCCCAAGTGGCTGCAATGCTTGGACTGAGCCAATCTGAAACTAGTTTCTTCCAGGTATCCCACGTGGGTGGAGGGTCCCAAAGCTTTGGGCCATCCACTACTGCTTTCCCAGGCCACAAGCAGGGAGATGGGTTGGAAGTGGAGCATCCAACACTCGAACCGGTGCCCATATTGAGTCCTGGCACTGGCAAGCAGAAGATTCACCAACACACCGGCCACATGCTCTTTACACCTAGACCTGGAATTCTCCAATGTGTTGTGTCTTCCCAGTCTCCAGACACAAGAGTCCTCACTGGCCAGGAGGCCACCTGCCCTCCTGTTTCAGGGGGGAAGCCCAGAACACAAACATCCCCAGGAGAGCCCCGATCACTCCTTCCAGCCAGTCCTGCCCTCAGCCTGCCCTGTTGTCCATGTGTGACTGAGATAGTGCCTTCCTTGGATGTAAGGAGAGGGAGTTTGTTTTTTCACTTCTGCCCCCATAACACATTTTCTCCTGGAAAGCATTGTGAGGCCATTGTAAATGCTGGAAGAACAAATGGCCTGTGTGTTCCAAACTTCCCCAGTGTGAGCAACGACTTCCTGCGCAGCCGGGCTGGCAGTCCTTCCTGGGGTTGCTGGATGGGGACACTGGCCAGGGGCCAGTGTCTGTGCTCATGGCAGGGAGGGTAGAGGTGGCTGGATGGTTCTCCTGAAGTGAGGGTGGCAGCTATCCCACTGTGGAGAAGGCATCGTGACTTGGAAAATCCACACTGTGCCCCAGACACCGGCATCCGCAGCAGGGGCCATGGGGCTGGAGCTATGGCCAGATGTGTCTTTGAGGCTGGGCTCTGTGCCTAAGCTCCCCGACAAGCATTCTCAGGAGAGCTTAGGAAATGTCCGGTTGCCCAAGCGGAAGCCTGACGTGTTAGAACTGATACGATCAGAGGGCTGATAAGAACTGGCCTGAGAAGTTGCTGGCCTGAGTGAGCGGCTGTGGTGTGGACTTCTGTTTTGATACATCTTCCTTTTTTTATTTTTATATATTTGCATTGGAAAGACAGATATACAGAGAGGAGAAGAGATAGAGAGGAAGATCTTTTGTCCACTGATTTGCTCCCCAAGTGGTCGCAATGGCTGGAGCTGAGCCAATCCAAAGCCAGGAGCCCAGAGCTTCATTCAGGCCTTTTCCCACACCCGTGCAGAGTCCCAAGGCTTTGGGCCGTCCTTGACTGCTTCCCAGGCCACAAGCAGGAAGCTGCATGGGAAGAGGGGCTGCCGGGATTAGAACCAGTGTCCATATGGGATCCTGGTGTATTCAAGGCAAGGACTTTAGTCACTACACTAGCACATTGGGCCTTATACCTTCCTTTTAAAGCAACTCTTAGTCTCAGAATAGTTTTCCATTTCCAAGACAAAAAATTGTGGAGTTGTCTGAAGAGTTCTTACACATCCTACTCCAAGTTTCTTTTGTCCATCAGCATCCTGTATTATTAGAGGCTTCTTCCTGGCCCTGTCTGACTATGTTTATCTAAGGGGACTTTGAAAGGTACCTGAAAATCTCATAATTTTGCCCATGGGGTTTAACGTCTGTTGGTTTTTAAGATTTGATTGATTTTTGTTTGAAAGCAGATTTACAGAGAGGAGATGCAGATGAAAAGGTCTTCCACCTGCTGATTCACTGCCCAAGTGGCCCAACGGACACAGCTGAGCTCCTGATTGGACCTGGCAACACTTTCTTTTGTCTGCACTCTGTGTTGGAGAGTGAGCCTTGTTGGCCACCATGAAAACCACACCTTTCATGACAGTGTAGTAGCGCTTCCAGCACAGGCCTTTTTCCACCAGCATACATATCTTTATCAACAGGTGTTCATTCATTTCTTCCTGAGCTCATTCTGTGTACACACCTTGATGCCTTCTCGGGGGTCTTAGTGGTGCAGTTTAGTCATCCAGATGTTTGTCCTTTACAACACCCTTCAACTCTGTCAGGGGACTGTTCATTCATCTCTTTCTGTGTGGGGGCGGTCAGGGAGGCAGGAGAGGCTCCTGAGGACATCCCTTCATTTATCTCTGAGGCTTTAGTACATCATCCCACTCCTACCCTCTCCTGCCCCATCCTGGGCAGGTGTTGCATCAGCTCATCCTTGAGGATCTTCGGAGAACTGCCAGTGTCCACTGTGTCCAGTGGTTTGTGGCCATCCAAGCCAGCACCACTTGAGTTAGAGAATTAACATATGCTCCTGATGATTTTGTACACATTGTCCAAACTGCCACTCATTATTATGTGGTTGAGAGCTGTTTCCAGCCTTCTCCAGAATCAACTATTTGGTCTTTTTTGACTGTTGCCATTGGCCAGGTTCATATCTCTTATCTGATGTTGGATGAGATCACGCCCAGGAAGGAAGAAGAGTTTCCTGTCTGCCATCTCTCCTTGCCTCAGTCCAGCGCTCTGCACATTTGGAGGTTGTTCTGTGGCAGGTGCCTGTCTGAGCCTGGGGGTGGATTTCTTCCCCCTCTCCCTATAATTTCCAATGCAGCTGAGTCTCTGAGGGCCTGCTCTGTTCATGCTCCAGGGCATGGGCTTCTGAACTTCCACTCTCCACATGTTCAGCCTGTGGGAGTCCTGAAGGCAGAAGGCAAGAGGAAGGCATTTGTAGTCTGTTCTTCCCATGTAAACTATGACTTTGGTAGAATGTTCCCTTCTAGCCAAGTTCAGAGGCATTCATTTTAAATGCTTTAAAAAAATTTTTTTTTCTTTTCTTTGCAGAGAAAGAGGTAGAGAGATAGTGTATCTACTGATTCACTCTCCAAAATGGTTGCAATGGCCAGGACTATGTCAGGCTGAAGTTAGGAGCCTGCAGCTTCTTTCAGGTCTCCCATGTCGGTGCAGGTGCTCAAGGACTTGGGCCATCTTTCATTGCTTTCCCAGACCACTAGCAGGGCATTGGATTAGAAGTGGAGGAGCTGGGACTTGAATTGGTGCCCATATGGGTTGCTGGTGCTATAGGAAGAATATTAACCTCATAGTTCAACAGTTATGAATTGCTGCCAATCTTGCCATTCCAAGCACGAAGAAATTACTGCAGAATCCACTGGTTGACATAGTTTATCTTAGAGTCTCCGTTTGCCCTGTTTTTCACTGCCAACCTATGGCTGCAGTAGTTGATTGATTTGTTCTGTCCTCTCATAACTGTTGAACTATCAAAACCACTTGAGCAAGACCTTCGGAGCTTGCCCCACATCGGGGACCTGGGGTGGGTGGGACGCTGGGTGGGGCTTCTCTCTCTACCTCCCCCTTTGCCCCAGATATAAAAAAAAATGTGTAGAAATGATAGTCTTACCCACTTTCCTGTAGCCCTTGAACCTTTATGCCCTGATTAACTATGTAAAGATTGTTAAAAATATAATAAAAAGGGGGGGGCGGGGGAAGAATCTTGACCTGTAATGCCACAGTGCTGCCTTTCCCTCTCAAACACTTATTTTAAGCAGCTTTGTTCCTGCTGAGTGGGCCCCTTAGAACAAGCATATACCTGCCGTTTGGTAGCTTCACTTATTTTCTTTGGAATCAGTTTAATTGGATTCACGCCAATTCTTTTGAGCAGGTACTTACATAGTGCTCCCTATGTGTTGAGCAGGTAATGGACACAGGGCTGAGGAAGGGACGGTCAAGGTTTTACCAGGGAGAGAGGTACTGGGTAGCTAACACTAACCTCAAAGAGAGGGGGAGCCATGAATGTGTGTGTGTGTGTGTGTGTGTGTGTGTGTGTGTGTGTGTGTGTGTAGGGGATGAAGCCTGAGTGAAGAGGGACAGCTACACGGTGAAGATCTGACTTTACAGAGCGCTGACAGGTATAAAAGGCCTTGTGGTAACAACAGATTCGCCTCATGAGTCAGAATGCCAAGAGGAGGGGAGGTGAAGAGGGATACACAGGCACCTTCAATGTGAGTGCAGCACCCCATTTTCTCAGTTATTTCACACAGAGCCCCCGGGTACCCCGGGGTACCCCGGACTTTAGAAATGGTTGCTGCTTTGTTACTTTGAGGATACCAACATTCAATGCAAGGAGCATTTGCATGATGGAGTGTAAGTAAACCACGCTCCAAAACAAAAACTCCCTCTCCAGCACTGTGAAGATGGACAGCAACCAAAAAGGCTACAAAATAAGCTCTCTGTGGGAAACCAGGTGTCCTCCCTGGCTTCTGTCACAACATCGGCAGAGAACATGAACGATCTGGAAGGGAGAGTTGAGAAATTCCCTGGGTAAGATGTAATTATCTCACTTCAAGTGAAAAGGAAGCGGAACTGGCACAGACTCTGGGCAGAATTTCTCTTGCACCAAGTTCGCAGTTGGCAACTGCAGCCCAATCCACCGTGTCTCACCTAGGCACCTTTAGGTGTTCACCGTCTGTGTGTGCAAACAGGGAGTCACATCAGCTAATGTCATCAAGGAGCATAGATTTGATCCTGTGTTGGTTAGTGGCAGCAGTAGCAGCAGGAACACAAAGGGTTGTGTTGACCACAGAAGTCAAATGCTTCTGGATGAGCTGTGGGGAGGAGAGTTGATACAGGTTTAAACCAGCAGAAAACTCCAATAGCTTTTTGTGAAAGAGGAAGGCTGCGTTCGACTTAGAGGTCTTGCTGCTGCTGCTGAGTCCTTTGGAATACTCCTGTTGCACTCTTGCCCGTGAGGCTAAGCCCTAGTGCATCCAAAGCAAACTCAACTTAAAACAAGTATTCAACCCAATGTGATAAAGATGGCAGACTTTCAAGTCAAGTCCAGTTGAAGAACAAAAGGAAATGATAACTATTGCTTCTGGGGCAAGGGTGACTTTAAGCTCTGCTCTTCCAAATGGGCAGCTGTGTGGAGAGACTGCCACACCAGAGATATTGTTGTGTTGTGGGTGTTTTGGGCAGATGTGTCTCTGTTGTTGTACCAGGCTCCTCCCCTGTACTCCAGAAATAAGAATTTGAAGCAGAGGCATCAGTGTGCAGCATATTCCATGCAGTATCTGGGACACTCTAACACAGAACATTATTTGTTGTTCATCTGAAATCAACCTCAACTGGAGTGTACCTAGTCACCCTCCTGTTTCTCAGGTCTGTGCCATTGCTCGTCTCAGGCTCTCTTTGCTGCTTGTGACTGTGTGAGGGTGTGAGGCACATGGATTTTCAGACCCCTTCCTCCTTCTGGAAGTTCCTCAGTGGAGCACAGGCAAAGGCAGCTGCTGTTCCACTTGAAACATCTTTCACAGCCTCGATGTGGGTTCTTTGTGGATTCTATGTGTCCTGCACAGGGAAGGAGGAACAGGCTGTTCAACAGCTGAGGAGCCTGGTACCTCCCGAGCCACCATCACTCCAGGATACTTCCTAACAGCAAAGAGTCCTTTTCAGGAAAGGTCAGACCCATGAAAGATGGGGAGCAAGGCTCACATCTTTCTTCCTCATCTCTCTCTTCCCATGTGTCCCTGCCCACAACCCAACATTGCCAGCCTTTATAGAAATTCCCAGTGAGTCCCTCATTATATTGGGCTATGCAGTGGTCCCCTCTGTGAGCCAGGGGATCACAGTGTTACAGCCTCTTTCTGGGCCTTTCTGGTTGCTTCTGTTGCTCCTCTAACTCTTGTGTGTGTCCTGGCTGCTGCCCTGCTCAGACATTCCCAGAGCTGGATTCTCTCACGGTCTTTGTAGGAACATCCCCCTGTTTCCCCAGGGACCCCCAGCCTGGCCGGCATGCTTCCTTTCCCAAGTCTACGTGGGAACAGAGCTCTGGGCTGGGATCAGCTTCCCTGAGCGTTTCCCAGACTCACTTGGAGCCTGCTTCCTGTTGGAAGCCCTGAGGTCTGAGCCTTATGGATTCCCTTGTGCTTGCCTGTGATGCTGGGTCTGGTTGTACCTCTTCCCTGCTTTGTGTAGAGGGGTTGGAGCTGTCAGATCTTCAGGGATTCTATCAGCTGCTTGTGACCATAGCCACTATTACAGTCTCCAAGTAAACAAGGTGGACAGTAACAGATAATGGATGCTCAAAACAGCATTTCTGGGGCTGGCACTGTGGTGTAGCAAGCTAATCTTTCACTTGTGGTGCTGGCATCCCAAATGGGTGGCAGTTTGAATCTGCTCATGGCCTAGGAAAGCAGTGGAGGATCGTCCAAGACTTTCAGCTGGCGCACCCTGATGGGAGACCTGGAAGAGGCTCCTGGCTTCTGGCTTCAAATCAGTCCAGTTTTGGCTGTTGCAGCCATTTGGAGAGTGAACCAGCAGATGGAAGTTTTGTCTCTCAGACTCCTGTAAATCTGTGTTTCAAATAAAATAAATAAATCTAACTAAAAAACACCATCATTTCTGGAGCACGTGTCTGGAGGGATTAAAACATGTATGTACCGTATTGGGGAACCTAGGTTCGATTCCTGGCTCTCCTGTTAATGTCCTGGGTTCCTTGCTGTCCATGTGGGAGTCCTGGATTGAATTCCCTGTTCTTGGATTCTGCTGGTTCAGCCTTGGCACTTGAGGGAATTTGGGGAGGGATCTAGGAGCTGGCAGCTCTTTCTTTCTCTTAAATAAAAATAAATAAAATGTGAAAAAAAAACCCAAACATCTTATTACTCCTTGCATCTTACTATTGACTGTGTTCTTAAGATTATTTATATAATTTTATCCGCTAAGTGGGAATAGAAATGCACTCCAGAAAGTTGGTGGGAGATGGTATTAAAAGATGTTGTTGAGGGTGGGCCCAGTGGCATGATGCGTCAATGCTGCATGTGGCACTAGCATATCCAATATGTGTGCTGATTGTGTACCAGTTGTTCCTCTTATAGCTCCCTGCTATAGCCCTTTCAAATAAATACATGAATAAATAAAGAAATCTTTTTTCAAAGGTTATTTTCCTGTGGGAAAAAAAACCTTGAAATTCGTTCACCAGAGGTTTTCAAAATGTTCACAGAAGTATAGATTGTGGAAATATGCACAATTTCAAAAATTATTTGTATAAAAATGCTAGTTTGGGGTTTTACTCTCCCATGATGGTGTTAATGTTTCCTCAGTGTTTTACTGGACAGCATGTGGGGTCATACATCTCTTCTCAGTTCTGACCCCAGTAACCTGGTCTCCTGTCTGAAGCTTGAATTTGGCCAGGCGGCATCAGCAAATGTTACAAACAATATGTTGTTCTTTTGGAGAGCCAGTTGGCAAACATTTGCCATCATACCGCTGCCAGGTGGCAAGGTCTTTTCCAGTGGCACCGCTCAAGCACTGTGTGGACGAAGCCAGCCCGAACCCACGACAGCTCTGGTGTCTACAAGACATCCACAAGGAAGATGGCCTGCCTCCTGCCATTGCTCTGGCACTGGGCTCCACCCCATGGCTCACCATCTCCCTGGGTCCTCCACTTGCCTCTCCACAGCCTCGTCTCCTCCTCCCAGAAGCGCTGTCCCTGTCACGGGTGTTTATTCTGCAGTTTCCCTGAACTTTTCAGCAAAAGGCTTCTGCTTTCCTTGTCCCTGCTCAGGTCATAGTTCTCTCTCCCCACCATCACAATCCTGTTACCATGCTCCACAGTATAAGCATATGCACATCACCCTTCCTGGCTGTGCTAACAGCATCAGTACTACCTTCACAGGGGAAACAGTGACATTGATGTATATCTGTTGTGTTAACCAGCATTGCATCACTACAGTCACAGTCCCTGAGAGGAGCCTCTGAGGACGGAAGAAGGCTTATTTCAGCTCACAGTTTGGGAATCTTGCCATCCACTGGCCTGGTGTCTGAAAAGGACAGTGGATGGCACAATGTGTGCCAAGAGAAGATCATGTGGCAGGCTGGGAAGTAGAGAGACTAGCTGGGCTGAATATGACTTATGTAATTAAAGTTCTTGGGAGAACTTCCTGTGAAGGCTTGTACCCAAGAACTCAAAGATCTTTGCTGGGGGCTCACCTCCCAGACACCATAATTATGTCAAGTCTTCACCCATAATCCATTGATTATCAACGTTACTGCATTAGCTGTTAACCTATGATTGGGGACCAGACATTCAAGGCATAGGCCTTTGGGCAATACTTACCGTTTTGTGTGTTTGTAACACCTGTTCCTAGCCCATCTGTGTGTGCCACTTTGGAATCCCCAAAGCCATTCTACCTGAAGCTCTGATATGCTAGTGACATTTCCTTGAGACATTGGTGTTCAGGGACTTGGCTCTATATTCAGACTTCTCTAGGCTGTTGGTGAAGCCTGAGGGTTGTATGGCTCTGCCTTGCCACTCTGAGTAGGGAAGGGCAAGAAGGAATATGAGGGCAACAGCAGTATGCTGTTCTTCATACTCCAGTCCAAGCAGAGTATCACCCAGTCCAGAGAGAGAAATCTAGCCTGGCTTCCCTACCCTTACTGAGTGATCACTGCACCTCAACTTCCTTGTCTGAGAAGTGGAGATATTAGCTCCTACCCTGTAGGGCTTTGGAGAGGTTTCAATGTTTGTTAATTCTCATAGCACCCAATGCATCAGTGGTTCCCATCACTGTTACTGGGGTCAGGTGCCAAATTATGTTTACAAAGCAATTCTCTTAGGAAGAGGTTGAAGACAGTCAGTCTTGCCCGATGGTCTGCCTTCAGGGACAGGAAGGAAGAGGGTATGGGTTCTCAGGTGAGGCCCCTGAAGGGAGCATATGCAGGCACCTTGGAACTGGCATTTCAGGATCACTGTTAAGGTTCAGAACCCCTGGAGAACTGTGGGACATCCCTGGGATTCTGTGTGACATTGTGTCCATGTGCCTTGGGATCCCAAGAAATAGATGGAGATTGAAGCTGTAGTGAACAACCTGACTCAGACAGCCAGTACTCTGCCATTGGAGACTGAACACAGGCACCTACTACACATGCCCCAGGTAGGAGTCAGCTGAACCCAGGCTTTGCTCTGTTCCTGTGAGAAGCTCAGGGATCAAGGGGGTAATGTGAGGGGACATTTCCTAAAGCTTCAAAATAAAGGAGGAGCCCTGACTTCCACGGGTGGGTGGTAGGAGCTGAACCCAACTCCAGGAGGACCTCGAGGAGCATCCCTGCTGGGCACAGCACTCTGGAGGCAGGGCCCCCTTGGTGACCATGAAAAGACTGAGCATGCAAGCTGTGGACAGAGAGCACTAGGCAACACATCTGCTCCAGGCAAACAGCCTGCCTTAAGTCCCACTGGGGTCCAGTCTCTCTGACAGAGACGTTGCCTAAGGACTGGAGCAGCTCAGAGCAAGGCCCAAGTCATGGTGTCTCGATGTGTACCGGCCAGCAGCCCACCCTCCCAACGGAACGTATCACTACGGCAGCGTTTCAGAGACCTAAGTTGATGCTGGTAAACCCACTTGCTGGCACAGGTGGGCCCAAGGTTTCCAACACATCAGTCGTCAGCCACCGGTAACAAGTGCAAGGGGAAAAAGATATTACTCGTTGACTCTCAGGTTTTGCAAAAGATACTACAAACCAGAGGTTAGGTTACCCTGAGACTTTAAATAAGTAGTTCCTGTTACCGTGCTTTTACGAGACTTAGCTGCTGTCTGTGGGCAGCTTGCAAAGCGGTTCTTCCTCCCCACCTCATTCATTTATAAAGAAACCTCCTACGTGGTACTATTAAAATAAAGACTTACTCATATGCTTAGTCAATGTTGAGCAGAAGTGCTTTCATGGGCTCCCTGTGAATGAGTTCTGAAGTGACAGGTCTAGAAAATGAAACTGCCCAAAAAGATTATGAAAATGATTTGAAAAGATGCCAGAAAATACTTTGAGAGAGAAAGAGTAGGAGTGTGTGTGTGTGTGTGTGTGTGTGTGTGTGTGTGTGTGTGTGTGTTTAGGGGGGATCAGCTCATGAGACTGTTCCAGGAACTCCAGGTTGTGATGGCAAAAGACTCACCTCAAGAGCTGCTATAGGAATAAATGATTCAGGATTAAAACGGGACATCCCCATTGTAGACACCACAGAATTTTCCAGTCACTAGGCTACCTTTAAATCCATGACCTCATGGCTACCTTCGGGTCACAGCTCTGCAGTTTACACCTGTGTGGCCCCCAGGGCAAACTGCTTACCCAGCCAGAGCCCTGGTTCCGTTGCCTCATCACATGTAGGCAGCCAGGGCTACTCCATAGGGTCCTCCCCTCCCTGATTCATCAGTGCTCAAGAACTAGGTCAATTGGGGCCAATTCCACGCTTGGTGGACCAGGTCTTCACCTGCAGTGTCAGCATCCTATATGAGTGCTGGTTTGTGTCTTGGCTGCTTCCACTTTTGATCTAGCTCCTGGCCTCAAGTCCTTGGTCCCTGGACCCACAAGAGAGACCTGGAAGAGGCTCTTGGCTTCCAGGTTTGGACTGGCCCAGTTCTGGCTGTTGTGGCCATTTGGGGTATATACCAGTGAATGGAAGAGCTCTGTAACTCTGTCTTTCAAGTGTAAAAATACTGAACTAGGGCCCGGTATGAATGCTTAATGGATAAATCCTTACCTTGAAAGCATTAGGATCCCAGATGGTCACTGGTTCCTGTCCCAGTTGCTCCACTTTCCATCTAGCTCCCTGCTTAAGGCCTGGAGAGGCAAAGCCTTGGGGCCTGCACCCACGTGGGAGACCAGGACGAGGCACTCAAAATGTAGATTTCTCTCTCTCTCTTTCTCTCCTTATCTCTGTAAATCTGCCCTGCCTTTCCAATAAAAATAAGTCAATCTTAAAAAGAAAAAGCTAAACTAAATTTAAAAACTGGGTTAATCATAAATTAATCATAACAATCTCTATTATTGGTCTGTGTGTGACTCTGTCGTTTAGTTGTGGACTTATTTGAATAATGTAGTGAGAACTCATGACTCCGTTGCCCAAAACAAAGGCCAAGGGTTTAGGTGGGTGGCTTACCTCTTATCACCCAGTCCTCATTCAACCCCTTGAACCACTCCTGAGCACCTCACCATGTTAGCTCTCTTTTCCAAACACCATTGATGCCATTTTTATTGTGTTATGCCTCTATATGTGTTTCTAGAAAGCATTTGCACTTGTGTCTTCATTGCTTTTAACTTCGTAAAAATGACAACCCACATGTAAGTTTTGGGGACTTATTCCTATGGAATGCTGTTGAGACCCCTGTGTCACTGTAGTTCACCTGTTCTCATGCTAGCATGGTAGTGTGTGAGCTCACCAAATACAGTCTCCTGGACTTTCCTTAAGGGAGACATGGGGAGTGGACAGGGGCAGACTGTGGCTAGTGAGGACAGGCTGTTGCAACCTTAATTGTGCACACCTGCCTTGATACAAATTTAAGTGTTTCTCTTGAGTATGGACTTTGAAAGCGAAGGGTGTCAGAGCACCTGGGGAAGGCCAGCACTTCAGAAGATGACACCAAATGGTTTCCTAAAGAGTTGGCACCAATCTGCAATGCCAAGGGCTCCATCCTTGCCCACTGTGAGGTCAGGGTTTTTCCTGTTTGCTAACTGAACAGGGACAAGTGGTTATTTCATGGTGTCTTTGAATCACATTTTTCTTCACTAATCCTTGGTGTTCGCTATGTGGGTGTTCTGAAAACCTGTGCTGGGAACTCAAGCTCCACGGCAGTATTGGCAGGTGTTCCGCTCATAATTGTGCACTCCCATCCCATGGATGCATGAATGCTGTGAGCCTGAACTCTCCTGTTCAGGTGTATTTCCTTTCTGGCTTCTACCATGGGATTATCAAGAATAAAGGCCTTTGCCAGGTATCAACGTCATGGTCTGGACTTCCTAGCCCATACAAGCGTGAAGCAAATGCTCATTAGAAGTTACTCTTCTGCCTCTGTTTTAGTAGCAAAAACTGGACTAGAACTGTGATTGGTTTCCTCATTATTCTATTGGGTGGTTTGTATGTCTTTTTGCAAGATTGATTTGTAGGCAGTCTATACATGTTCTTGGTACTAAACCTTTGTGGTTGATATTATGAATGTCTTGTTCCAGTTTCTATCTTTTCACTTTTTTAAAGGCCTTTCTTGGTGAGTAAAGCTCTTGATTTTAATGTAGGTATTTTTAAAATTTTAGCATCGGACATGCATCTGTTTGTTAAAAATCAAAATTTAGTGGCAAGGTACAATAAATAGCTACCTATATTACATACTGTAAATTTAAGCTTTTTTGTTTACTTTTAAATCCTCAGTGTAGTTTTTTTAGTTTCTTTTAAAATATTTTTCATTTTGTCTGAAAGGCAGAGCAACATAGAGACAAAAATAGGGAGAGAGAAAGAAAGAGAGAAGAGATCCATCTTCCGTTGGCTGGGTTACTATCCAACTGGCCACAGCACAATAGTCAGGTCTGGGCCAGGCTGAAGTCAAGAGCCAGGAACTCCTTCCTAGTCTGCCACATCGATGGCAGAGGTACAAGTATTTTGGCCATCATCTTCTATTTTTCCAGGCACATTAGCAAAATGTTGGATTGGAAGCAGAAGAACAGGTACTCCGATACAGGAGGCAAGTGGTGGCTTAACCGGTTGAGCCACAACTCCAGCCCTTTGGCATATAGTTTGAGAGAGGTATCCAAGTTCGCTTTTCTCACTTCCACAATTACTTTTCCAGATCTATTCCTTACATATCCCCTCCTCTCTTCAGTGGTCTCCTTGAATCTCTGTCAAATACCAAAGTTCATGAGTCATTTTCTGGGATACCATTCATACTTCATAACTTGTCTTTCTGACCATACACTAACACTGTAAAGCTTTTTGGTTTCATGAAAGTTCAGATATCCAGTATGGTAAATTACTACTCACTTTCCCTCCCCCCCCACAAATACTTCAAATAAATTTAGCATCATCTTTCCTGGTTCTATTAAAAAAACTTGCTGGAAATTTGACAGGCATTGTATGGAAGGTACAGATCCAATTACAATGCTAAGTTGTATTATCCATGAATGTGATATATCTGTTTATGTAGCTCTTCTTTAGCAGCTCTTGATGTTCTGTAGCATTCCTTTCAGAAATTTAGCACATGTATTGTTAGACTTACTTTCAGAGACTTGATATCTTCTGTTATTTCTTCATTCTATTAAAAATATTTTGGGGAGGATAGGAGTGTGGCATGTGGTTGAGGTATTTTTTGGGATGCTCACCTTTCATACTAGAATACCAGGGTTCGAGACCTGGCTCTGCTGCTGATAGCCACTTCCTGCTAATGTGCACCTGGGTGATGGCAGCTAACAATTCAAACACTTGAAAATCCGCCCTCCACGTGGAAGTGTTGTACTGAGTTCTAGGTTCCTGGCTTTAGCTTGACCCAGCCTCAGCTGTCTTGGGTCTTTGGATGGAAACTCTGTGTGTCTCTCTGCATTTCAAAGAAGAATGAGAGTGCATAGTAAATAAAATGTGCAAGTTTTGATGAGTATTTTTCATAATTTGTGCACATACACTGATCAAATCAGGCAACCAGCCCTTCTGTTTCCTTTTCTTTGTGCTTGGAGCCAATCATCTCTCCCCTCTTCCAGTTTCTTGTGCAGAACACTATACATTCTTGGGAAACATGAACTTGATATTTTCTAATGCTCTGGTCAGCAATGTTGTCCCTTTAAACTTCCAAGCTGTTTGAAAGGTGGCGTTCTTTATTAATTTGATTAATTCTAATAGTATTTTATGGATTTGGGGGGGTAGTTTTCTATGTAAACAGTCACATCTCAAGTAGATGATAGTAGTTTTGCTTCCTTAAGAAGATTATTTTAGAGCTCAGCATGATAGTCTAGCAGTTAAAGTCCTCATCTTGCATGTGCCAGGATCTCATATGGACACTGGTTCGTGTCTTGGTGACCCCGCTTCCCATCCAGCTCCCTGCCTGTGGCCTGGGAAAGCAGTTGAAGACGGCCCAGTGCCTTGGAACCCTGCACTCGCGTGGGAGACCCGGAAGAAGTTCCTGGCTCCTGGCTTCGGATCGGCTCAGTTCTGGCTGTTGCGGCCACTTGGGGAATGAATCAGTGGACAGAAGATCTTCCTCTCTGTCTCTCCTCCTCTCTGTATATCTGACTTTCCAGTAAAAAAAATATTTTTTAAAAAAGATTATTTTAAAGATGGCTTGGGGTAATACAAACAATGCAAGCAACACGTGGGTTGGCAGCCAGCAAGTGCTAAATCAGTGCTGATGGCTACTAATATTACTGTGTCTCTCCATAAGTGGAGGAGTTCTAGGAACTGTCTCAACCAATGCTCTCATGTTAATGAAACACTGGCAGAAAACAGTTGCACAATTCACCTATGGCTTCTGGACACCATGGTTAGACTGGGAGGCCGTGGTGTCCTGGCTACAAAGCCTGGTGTCCTTCCAGCCACTGGAATGCTGCTTCCCTCTGGCAGGAACACCCACTAATGCAGGTGTCTCCATGAGTGGTGCTTCTCAGCACATCCATGAGAGATGGATGAATCAGCAGCACAATTTGAGCTGCTGCTTAGCTGGGCTTCCCATCTTGTACATGCTTCTTACAGAGGAAATACATACACACCCAGAAGTGCAGAAAATAGTAACTTGCTTCCTTTTAAAAATTCTTTTTACTGATCTCATCGTTTCCTGTGGCTGGCTTAGAGGGAGGGGTGGCAAGCATTTGACTTTTCCTCTGCAAGCAGCCGGGACTCTTTGGCCCTAATTCACTTTCTTAAACTGCAGATTCTCATCTCAATGAAATCTCCTCACCCTTCTCTGGGCCAGGTTGGCAGCTGGAAGAAGGAGAAGTTGATGATTCTTCAGGGATGAGGTGGAGCTTTTGAAGGTCTCCTGCTTTTGAGACTGCCGAGTGTTGGTGGAGCTGGCTGGATCCTGTCCTTGAACATCCAGCTCCAGGACCATCTGCTCCGTCTATGCCTCCCAGGTTCCTTGGTTGTTTGGGGGTCTAGTCACCCTGCTCTTCTCCTCTGGACCCTGAAGCTCCCCTGGGTCTCAGCCTGCTCTTTCTTCTTCCCCTAATCTGTGCTGCTGACCTCTGTGCAGGCAGGCTCACAACTACACCCTCTGGGCACCATGAGGGCACTGGTGAAGGCAGGGCTAGTCTTGTCTTCCTGGGTCGGCATGATGCCACACGTGGATGCCGTCTCCCTCCCTGTGCCTCAACTTCCCTTCTTTTCTCCTGCAGTCTATCCCCCAGCCACTCACTTATTGTCCAGCAGGGAGTCTACGACCCCTTCCAGTGGGTAGGGCATCCCTAAGTGAATGTCCTCACCCTGCTCCCCATCTTCTCTAGATTAACAGCTTGCCTCAAACTCCACAGTCAAGAGTCCCTGGCTCTCTGGAGGCCAAAGGGAGTTGTTGAAAGTTGCAATAATAGGTGTTCTCTCTGAAAAAATCTGATATTGAACCCCTATTTCTCCCAAGGCCTTGAAAGTTTTGACTTGCAACTCTTTTCCAATCATTGTCCCAATTGTGCTTGGTTGCGACTTGACCAAAATTGTGGGGATACAGAAGGAGACCTGCTTCTGATTCCAGTCTCAGTTCTTCTGGGTTGACAAAACACACTGTCTTCCTTCCACAACAGTCAGCTCTCCGACGACCTTTCTCTGCTTAGTCACCATGCAGGACATCGTAGCTATAAACACCATCCAACGGTAGCCTCTGACTCTCCCCTGCAGATCTGTTTGTCCATCTGACCTCCATCTGACCTTGCAGGATGGCTTATTGTGGCCAACAACTCGCTGCCTGGCTCTATGAGAACCCACACACAGTAAGACAGAAGGGCCCTCTTCCAGGTACAGATGCAAAAGACCTAGCAATAGCTGTGTTAGGTCTGTTAGCAAAATTTGATACAGCCAGAGACTATGGGTGCAGAGAAACAAGCAGTGCAAAATTGTTGGTTGAGGTTCTCTTGGCTTGTGCATATTTACCCTTGGTAAAGAGCATTGTGCTTTGAACATAGTAAACACCTACAATTTTGCCTCTGGGTAAAGGAGGAAAAAAAAAAAAGAAACAAATCAAAACAAAACAAAACCCAACTCCTTTTCTTGGCCTTGGTGAGCATCTGCCCAGGATTTCTCAGAGCAGTGGCTGCTGTTGCTGCTACTGCTGTTAGCTGGGTTTTTGCTTGGTTTTAAAATGTTACAAGGGAGATCTGGATTGAGTTTCTGGCTCCACTTTCTGCTCAATCCTGCCCCAGTCATTGTGAGCTTTTGGGGAGTCAACCAAGGGATGGATGCTCTCACTTTCTCTCTTTCTGGTGTAAAACAGGTGTTAAAGATTTCTCCCAATCCTGAGGAGCTCATTAGCGGATAACCAAAGGGTGCCTTGGATACAGGCAATGGCGCAGAGGCACAGAGGTATTTACTGAACATGTTCCTTTTGAATATGGAAATACTGCACATATGCATTCTGATGTACAGACAGGAATATTTGTGTTTCAAACATTTTTATCATAAATCTTTTTTCTGGGTTGTGTCAACAGAAGTGATGGCCTGCTACTCCCTTAACTTTGGGATACAGGATCTTTGTTTCTTTGGGATCTTCAAGGCAAAAAAAGAGCACACACTAATAAGAGGATTAGCCTTTCCTGATGTTAGTGCATTGTCAAAGGAAGCATCGGTCAGTGCCTGGTTGCTGCAATGAAACACCTGGGGCACTAACTTTATGAAGAGAAAAGCCAGGCTTAGCTTGTGGATCAGGAAGCTCCAAGTCCACCTCTGGCCAACTCCATGGCTTTGATCTCTAATGAGGCCAGCAGATGGCAGAGCCCCAGCAGGTGTCTGTTTAAGAGCAAGGGATGGTGTTCAGCAGGGACTGATGACATCAGAAAACACTCTTGGGGTTGTGAATTTATTATTATAAACCCCTAGAAACCATGGGCTTTGGGAACCCCATAGGAATAGGGATAAAAGAGCTGCTTTATCTTCTGGCAAAAATAAAAGCATCTGTAAGGAAGAGATGCTGTGATGTCATTTGACCCACTAAGAGTAGTTCAGGTGTTTGATCACTCACTGCATGTCTGTGTTGTTCTCAGGGCTATTCAAGTTGGCTACTGCTGATTTAAAAATCCAAAACCCTGAAGGCTGCCACAACCAAAACTTTCCAAATGCCAATGTTACAAGTGGAAAGTTCCTGAACCACGAAACTTGATGTACAGTATTACTAAAAATATTATGCAAAATTACCCTCAGAAGATTCAAATATTGTATAAAGTACATAGAATATATAAATGGATTCTCACTTAGACTTGGGCCCCATTCCCCCAAGATATTCTCATTATTTATATGAAATTATTCCCAAATCAGAAAATCTGAAATATTTCTGTCCCTAAGGTTGGATACGGGACACTCACTCTGTATAAATTCACTCATTTCTTCATACTTTTGTGGTCTCTGTTGTGTTAATTTCACTCCCATTTTGCAGATAAAGAAATAGAGGTCATGAGTCACACAACAGCCCACCCAGAGTTGCACAGTGAGTAAGTGGCTGAGCTGGGACTCCCCCACCCAATAGTGTGGCTCCAGGCCTGGTTCCTAACCTCCCTTCTTAGGCATCGCTGTTATAGAGGAGGGTAGAAGTGATGTCTTATTTATTTATGCAGTTGTTTATTTATTTGAGAGGCAGAGAGATGGAGAGAGACAGATAGGGAGTCAAATCTATCTGCTGATTTACTCTCCCCAAATTCTGCAATGACCAGAGTTGGACCATCCCTGAAGCTGGGAGCCAGGTTGCTTACATGTCAGGGACACAACTCCTGGAACCATCACTGTTCTCTCCCAGGGTCTGCATTTTGGCAGAAAGCTGGAGGTATGGGCCAGAGCAAGGAGTTCAATCAAGTACTCCAATCTGGGATGTGGGCATCTTAACCATTTTTCTGAAGGCTTGCTTCTGACATCATACTTCTAGCCATATCTCTTTGTATCCACTCTTCCTGGAGTCCACTAGAGTTTTTGAGGGTGGAGTAGGTTTTCTCTGGTTAGCTTGAGTTTCAGTGTGGGGTGTGCACCTCCACCTCCTCTTGGCCAGCTCACCCTTGGGTGACCGGAGCTGCCCCATTGTGGGACGTGAGCAGGCTCCATTAGGTCAGGGAAGGCAGGACATTCTCAGCTTCTATGCCTCCAGGGGCTCTTGTTAGGACTTCATGGCCTTCAAAATTCTGTCATTTGGGTCACAGTAAGGGGGACGGCTGGCACTTCTAATCTGTTTCCTTGGGGGCCTGGCTTAGACTGCTTTGTCAACAGGGCCTTGGGGTGACCAGAGGCTCCTGAGATGTGGCTGCCACAACACATCTCCCAGCTATGGAATTTTCTCTTACCCCACTTATAGGAGTAGAGAAGCTCTATATTTGGGGCATTTTTCCAGGAAAGGGGGTGCATGATCATGTGCAGAAACATCTAGTCCTATGTCCTGGGATATGTAAGTCTGCTAGTTGCCACAGCTGTCAGTGGGGTCTGCTGCAGGCTAATATATGGAAGATCTATTGCCTTGAGACCGTTGCATCCAAAATAGCAAACGAGCTAAGGCAGAAAAGATATCTCAATCTACATGGTCAGGGCAGACACATTCCTAGGGGAGGTACAGGTTTTGAACATACTGGAAATGCCTAATGTGGCCTGCTCATGAATCACCCTAGGGAGAATTTCTTTCCCTGAATGCAGTAAAGGGTATATATAGCTATGAGCTGGAAAACTGAAATCAGCATGAACCAGTGACAATTGTCTGTAGCTTTAAAAAATAAGTTCATAAATTCTGTTTATTTCCTCGTCCCATGCCACAGTGCTGCAAAAGTCAGGTGTTCATAGTAGCTTCAGGAGGAGAAAAAGCTCTTTTAAAGATTTAGTGCATTTATTTGAAATGTATGCACAGAGAGAGGGAGAAAAAGAGAGAATCTTCCGTCTGCTGGTTCACTCCCTCAAATGAGTCCAACAGCTGACATTGGGCCAGGCTAAAGCCAGGAGCACAGAATTCCATCCAGTCTCCCAAGTGGATGGAAGGGACATCAAACACTTGAGCTGTCTTCTGCTATTTTCCCAGGCACATTAGTAGGAAGCTGGATCAGAAGTGGAGCAGCCAGAACTCTAATCAGTGCCCCAGTCATGGAATGCTGGTTGGTGACAGAGGCAGTGACTTAATTCAATGTGCCACATTCTGGGCCTGGGGAAACCACTTAAGGTTTTAGCATGGAATTTGTTCATTCTGCTGCTTTTTCAGCAACAATGCCAATTTTCATGGTGCTGCTCCTCTCACTGATGTTCTGTATGTAAGTGACCAGAGCAGCCAAGACATCACCAGGCCTTACGCATCATTACGTTGTGGGCCTCTCTATTCTAAGAGCAAGGGGCGCTTCATTCTGTTGGGTCCAAAGGCATCCTGGGACCAGGGCCAGGCAAGTAGACAACCTACAGGGTGTTCATGGGAGCATTCTAAAGTCAGGAGAGAGCTGCAGAGCTTCCAAAACTTTCCAGAAATGGAATGGGAAGACCTTAGGCTTCCCCAGTGGAGTCTTTTACTCTGCAGAATAAAGTCTCAGTCTATACCCAGGAGCAACAATTGACCCTCACCCTGACTGGGTCCCAGTATCCCCAGGAGAGGGACTCCTACACGCCTGGCAGGGAGCACCTTGCTTCATTCTGCAAAGAAAAACAAACCTGCTGGGTCAGCATTTGGCCTGGTGGGCACCTTTCAAACGGTCATTGAGTAACTTCTAGAAGGAGCCAACGTGGTGGATCCAGGGCTGGAGAGACAGCTGAGGGATCCCTGATGGACGCTACTCTGGAGAGCAGGAAGTGGGCACCATGGTGGAACGCACAGGGACACTCGAGCGGGACTCGTGGAGTGTGCACTCCCAGGTCTCGCATGTGGCACAATATTGTCCTTTCAAACATATTCCTTCCCATGACACTGCTGTGTCCTGGGGTCGTAATTCAAGGGGAAGCTGCTGCTTGGCTGCTTCATGTGGGGCGATAAGCCCAAGCCCATTTAGCAGCCAGGGAGTGGCGTCGTGGTCAGGACAGCACAGTGGCAGCGCCTGACCGCCTGTTCCCTGAGAGGTGTTGGGCTGTGCACTTGTACACTTGGGGGAAAGCAGAATTGAGGAGAGAGATGGGATAGGGAGGGAAGGGTAAAGAGTGGAGAGGAAGACAAGGGGTCTGAGGCTGTGGTCTCTTTCCTTCTTTTTTTTTTTTTCCTGTGGGACAAAACCCATGTGATTTGATATAGGCAAACATCTCTTCAGAGTTAAAAGAAACGGAGTTTCATACAAGATAACTGCCCCCAAGAAAGACACCCACATGTCTTGTAATATTTAGTCTTTCACTTTGTATCACAGAAGATCTCATATATACAACAACAAGGCATTATAAATAACGCATTATCCATCACCTGCATCAACAGTGATCACTGCTGGATCAAGGTGGCTTCATGGGCCACCTTGCTACCCTCTGTATTTCTTCATTAAGCAAAACTTAAACATCTTATTATTTCATCTGTAAGTATTTTAGCATATGTCCTTAAAACCTAAGAGGGGGCCCGGTGCAGTGGCGCAAGTGGATAAGGTCCTCGTCTTGCACGCCCGGGATCCCATATGGGCGCCAGTTCTAATCCCGGCAGCCCCGCTTCCCTTCCAGCTCCCTGCCTGTGGCCCGGGAGAGCAGTCGAGGATGGCCCAAGGCTTTGGGACCCTGCACCCGCATGGGAGACCCGGAAGAGGCTCCTGGCTTCGGATCGGCATAGCATCGACCATTGCGTTCACTTGGGGAGTGAATCATTGGACGGAAGATCTTCCTCTCTGTCTCTCCTCTCTATATATCCGCCTTTCCAATGAAAAAATAATAAAAACAAATCTTTAAAAAAAAAAAAACCTAAGAGGGCTTTTTTGGCCATAATCATGGTTTAAAGAAAGTAAAATCTAATTCATGAGGTTAAAAATCACCCAATAATTAGGCGCTTCTCACTATGCTTGGCTTTCTGACTCTTTCTGTTGTTTATTTTTTAAATTATTATGGTTGGCAAAGTGACAAAGAGAAAGAGAGAGCCTCTATTTGCTGGCCTGCGATTGTGCAATAACCAGGTCTGGGATGAGCTAAAGTCAGGTTTCAGGAACTCCACCCAGATCGTGTATCTGGGTTCCAGGGGCTCAGTTACTAGAGCCAGCAGCTATTGCATCCCAGGTGCACTAGAAGGGCATTGGGGTGGAAGCAGGGCAGCCAGGACTTAAACCAAGCACTCTGACAGGAGATGTGGGCATCCCAGGAGTTGTGGGCATCTGACAGGAGATGTGGACAGATCAACCGGCTGTGTCACAATGCCTTCCTTTTCTTCCTTCCTTTCCTCCTTCCTTCCTTCCTTCCTTTTTTTTCTTTCTTTCTCTCTCTCTCTTTCTTTCTTTCTTTCTTTCTTTCTTTCTTTCTTTCTTTCTTTCTTTCTTTCTTTCTTTCTTTCTTTCTCTCTCTCTCTCTCTCTCTCTCTTTCTTTCTTTCTTTCTCTCTTTCTTAGTGGCAGTCCAGGGGGAAGCTGGACTTTAAGTAGTCAAGTCTTTTTTTTTCTTACTTTTTATTTATTTATCTTCCAAAGTCAGAGATACAGACAGTAAGGGAGAGACACACAGGAGTTTTTGCACCCATTGATTCATTCGCTAGATGGCTGCAATGACCAGAGTTGGGTCAGACTGAAGCCAGGAGCCAAGAGTTTCATTTGAATCTCCCATGTGGGTGCAGGTGTCGAAGCACTTGAGCCATCTTTTGCTACTTTTCCAGGCATGTTAACAGGGAACTGGTTTGGAAGTGGAACAGCTAGAACTTGAACTGGTGTCCATAGGGGATGCTTGTAATATAGGCAGTGGTAAACCCGCTATGCCACAATGAGAGAGAAAGCGAGAGAGCACACTCTTCCATCTATTAGTTATCTTTACAGATGGCCACAAATGCAAAGCTTGGGGCTAGGCCAGGCTCAAACCAGAAGCTAAGAGCTATGTCTGCATGGGTGGCAGAGGTGCAAGCACTTGCGTTATTTTCCTCTTCTTCTCTCAGGCACACTAGCAGGGAGCTGGATCTGAAGTGAAGCAGCAGGGACAGTAACTAGCATTCATACAGGCTGCGGGCATTGTAGGTGGCAGCTTAACCTGTTATGCCACAATGCCAGCCTCCAGCTCTGTCCAGTGACTCTTCCCGCAGAGCCTGGAGGTGTGTCTCAGGGCAAATGAGCCACTTAGACTTCACTGGAACCTGGAAGGACTTGAGTCCAGCCTTGGATCTGGTTTCTGGGCTTGGCATTGTGAATACACCTAATAGCAGGGCAAGGAAGACAGGACTGAAAACAGAGCCACGATCAAGTAGAGTGGTAACCTAAAACAAGTGTGTGTCAACATCTATGCAAAAGAGATCCAGGAACTTGCAAAACTGTGAGTGACAACCAGATAGCACTCACTGACTGTTGCCAAACAGGAGTTGGCTGGCTCCAGAAATGTTGTGGGGAGGCTAGCTCATCTGGATCACAGAAATGCTACGTCTCATGACTTTATTAACTTGTAACAGTCAGAAATGAGCCATACAGCTGGTGGAGCTAGGGTGACACTGCTCCCATTCTCCCTTGGCTATGAGAACCACGTCAGAGCTGGCTGCCTGTTTGTGGGCCCCGGGTGTGAGGTCGTGGGTGTGGAGGTGATGCACTGGAGGGCAGCTTGGAGCTTTCTGAATTGCTGCTTCCCTGAGGCCGACTGTCAGGTTCAAAGGCAAACGACCTTGCTTTAGCAGGTCAGAAAGATGCATCATCCCTGTCTATCCTCCTGAGCCATGCATCCGTCCTTCATTACATGCAAAGCTGATCTTGACCTTGGCTTACCGGAGACGGAGTTAGCCACTCCCTTACATGCTAACCAACGACCTGAATGGGTTCATATGTTGAATAAGAGTCCTTTGCTTTCAGAGGGAGTGTTACTGGTTTCAAGAATACGCACTCCGTATTGCATTAGCATTCTTCTAGCAAAACATCGTTCTGAGTCATTTCTGAAATTTCTGCTCTCGCCTGCAAGTTGTTTCTCAGTTTTTTTTTTTTTAACAAAAGAAAAAAAAAGCCTTTTCTACTTACTGGCAAAAGGTCTTTTATACCACATCAGCCTAAAATGGGTGTGCCGAGTAAAAACACAGTACACCTATGGGGTTGTGATGTCTACAGTGCACAGGCCTCTGGCTCCATGGCCTCTGTCAAGGCTCTCCTCTCCTCTCTGGGGTAGAGCTTCAGGATAGAAGGGAAATGGAAAGCCTGAAGGCTCATTGGAGGGATGCTCACCAGCCTGGCTTTCTTGGATTTTAAAATGTCTAGAGAACCTGGCATTTGGAGAGCCATGAGTCATGGCCAGAGAGTTTCTGAGCTCTAACTCCACAGCTGTGCCAGACCAAGGGCACCTGTGTCCCAGCCAGTTGCCCTGTCCCACGGGGAACCAGGGAAGATGCTATCCCACTTGTGATCTAGGAGCGCGTTTCTTTCAACCAAACATACCTAAGCTTCTCATTCTACTTAATTGTTGTAAGGATGGCCTAGGTCACCCTTTGGGAGCCACCTCAAATAAAGCATGATTTGCCTCATTTTCTGGGCCCACTTCTGGCTCAACCTCTTTCATGGAGGGGTGGGGACAGGCCTCTGGCCAAAGCAGCCCCAACTGTTTCAGTTGCAAGCCTATCAAGAACCCCACCTCCCCAGGAAAGGCATTTGTTCCCCAACTCCACTCCATTCCTGTCCCATGAGGCTACAAACCCTCTGTCCCTTGCCAGGACCAGCTGCTTTCCAACAGTGTGCCTTTGGGGTCAGAAATCTTAATGGGGCTGGCTGTACTTTGCAAGCAGGGCTATGGCAAACTCAGCCCAGTGCATACTCACTAAATGGCTTCCAAGAGCTTCTGGAACATTCACAGAGGCTGCCACTGGACCCATATCTATGGAATTATTTTTGGTAGCTCTTTCTTTCAATGGGAGGCTCTGTCTCTGAGACTGGAAGCAGGGTCAGGAGCTTGTGTTCCTGGAATGTCTCCAATTCTCAGCCTGAGAGTATTTCTGACTTGCTCTGAGCCTGCCGTGAGAAGCTCTAATGTAACAGTGGCACGGGTTGGCCCTCCTGGTTCCCACACATGGCTCACAGATTTATATCCTTGGGAGTGTGGAGGGAGCTGCTGAGGCTGGCAGAGTTGGGAACCCATTCCAGGTGTTCTGTGGCATCTAGAATGGCTTAGAAGCAGGGCTTCACTTAGAAGAGAAACAAGCTCAGCTCAGGGAACGGGCTGGCTATGCATGGGGCCCCTGATCTGAGGAGTGAAGTCTTCCAGTCTGGTGGTCTGCCACTCACAGACACATTTGCAGAGGAAATGGCCTGGCTTCACTTGGGCTGAGCCTGTGCAGGTACAGGAGTCAGCCCCCACTGCAGGCCACAGCCTCCACTGCAGGCCAAGCAAGTGCAGCAGAGACAGGCTGGGCAGGATCCAGCGTAATAACTTCTGGTTAAGGAAGTTTAGAACTCAGAACCCAGAAACTCATTCAGTAACCAGCTACATGCAACATTTTGGACCTTGGTAAAAATGAGGTTGCAGAATGCTATAGGGACAGGATGTGACCCTTAAACCCCCCCCCCCCCACACACACACATCTCTGCTCCCCAGGATATGAGAGAGTCCATCAGGAGAGACCAGTCAACTCCAACCAAGGCTGAGTCAGGTACAGCCACACAGACTGTTCTGGACTTTCATATATACACTTTATGCATACTTTAAATAGAAAGTACCCTTGAACTACCCTCACTGTGGTTGAATTGTCATTTAATGTGCTGGTACTTACACTAGGGACCAGATTTATAACTTTATGATTGGCCTGCCCCAAGGGAGCATGCACAGCAGCTGCTGATGCAGAGGAACTGGAAAGCAGGCTGTTCCTGAAAACCATGGGGGTGAAATTCACATTGAAGGAACCCACAAGCCAGATGACTGATCTGTGAAGGTTAGAAACCCAAACACAAGTGTTTAGCCGTAAAACACATCTAAACGAACTTCCTGTTTCCCCTGCTGTCCTCGTTCCTTCCTGTATTCCCAAGATCTCCGGCAGTGTGGGGCTCGGAAGCACTGCCCGGTGAGAGTCTGATAGGTGGATGTTTTGGAAGCTGCATGGCTGTCGGTGTGCTGGTGGCCAATCAGTGTCTCAGGTCTTACATTAGTGCCAGCACGGGGGCTGTAGCATCTAAGAATTTGGCATAGAGCTCAGGGAGCAGTCACCTAGGGAACGAGCAATTCACAGGGTATCTGAGTGTCAGTCCAGAAGTAAGGTGTCACTCCCACATTGCATGTGTACCCAATCGTATCCTCAGTAAGTATTTCCAAGGCACATTTTAGACCATTGCCCAACGCTGCATCTCTCGAGCATGCTCAATCCCACAGAGCCTTAGCTCCCAAACTCTCCGGGCAGACTGCTTTGTCTTCCCATCAGCCTGTTTGAGAAAGACCTTGATTTCCCTCAATGCTAAAAAAAAAAAAAAAAAAAAGTACCCTTGCTTTCAAGTTCAAACCCAAAAGAAGCCGTGTGATTGTTCTTCGAGCAGATCCTGCGCAGGGTAACCACAAGTGCCAGCACCGGTGATGGTTTCTAATTGAATGTGACTTTCTTCGTTAACGCCTGTCCTTGCCCCCAGCAGCAAACTGACAAGCAGGACTTGCCTTTGTGAGCTGAAAGGATAGAGCTGATAACCAACAGCTTGTATTAATTTTTCCTGATAATCCTCATGGTGCTTTTAATGAGATTGGTGGCAAACATGCCGAGGCTGGGGCAAATGAATTTGTCCTTGCAAAACAGAATGTCAGCAATTTTTAACTTCCTTTATGTCTGACATGGAAGGGGTGTGTGTTTTCAATGGCAATGGATACAACCTGGCATTTCAGCCACCCTGCTGGGAGGACAAGATCTTGCCAAGAACAATAGAAGCAGAGTGGCACAATTGAAGCAGATGGCCGGCATTTGGGAAAGAGTTGGCTGATGCTTGTCCTTCGCTTTCCTGGTTGAAGTGGGTTGTGATTTAGCAGAGGGCTGGAGAGATGGGACAAGACAGGCAGCTGGCTGCTCAGCCAACGCAGAGCCCTGCCAGGGAGAAGCAAGTGGACAAGTCAAGGCGGGGACCCTATCCTTTTCATGTGTATTCCTCCACTGAAGTTCATAACCAAGCACTTGCATGGAGTGGTGACCCGTGTTTACAGCACTTTGCCTAGCTGATGGAATGAGAGTAAAGACTGAAAAACTATTGAGAGGGAAATATTGTGCCAACTCTTTGATCTCCTATCCAAAGCATTGCTGCTCCTCCCACCATCCAAAGAAATCAAAGCTAACATTCTACCATGGCTAGAAGGGTTTTGGCTGCAGGATCAGTTATGATAGCAGTTTCTAGTTTTGAGTTTTCCTTTTTTTTTTTTTAAGGCTTAGGATGATAGTTCATGGAATCACACTGAAAAGGAACCATCTCTTTCTCCAACTAAAGAGAAAGGAAGTTGCATGCAGAAATTCCAGTGCTGGGTTTCAAAGGGAGACATCCTGAGAATTTCCACGAGGGCATTCTGTGTATGGGGGCCTATACAGAGTGCCCTGAGCAGCAGGGTCCTTGAGCGCAGAATGGGGTGCTGCTGGGGGCAAGAGGTGTTCCCCTGTGTAGAGAGCAAGGGGGGGGGGTTTGCAGAGAGTTGTGCATCCTAGGTTTCATTTCATCAAGAAACTGGGGTGTGTGTGGCGGGGGCGGGTGTCATTGTCTGTTTTCTGTTGCTAAATCAGACCATCCTAGGCTGGGTGATTTATAAAGAAAAGAAGTTTCTTTTGACTCACTGCTGGGAAGTCCAACATGGGGTGGGGGATTCTGGTGAGGGCCTTGGGTTGCTTCAAGTGGAAGGGCCAGCAGGTGCATGGGGAGGGGAAAGGGCAACTCCCACAGCAGCTAGCCCCTTCCTGGGACAAAACAAGAGGGCTCTGTCCCCAGGACTCAAACACCATCCACCATGTCACATGCAGGAGTTGAACCTGAACAAGAGCTTTGGAAAGGAGAAACATATTCAAATGGCAGCAAGAGGCTGCTCCTGCTCTGTGTGATGCTGTTAGGGTTTTCTGCTGCTGGTGTAGACTATGCCTGCTACACAAGAGCAAGTAATGACAATGTGGGAACAGGAAGCACTGTGTACAAAGGGGCGGAGGCCACGTCTTCTTCCTTCTCAGCTTGTGACTGGTAGTCTGGAGCAGCCACCAGATGGCTACCGGGCACGGGAAGGTGAGCATCCTCCCCTAAGGTGAGGTCTCAGTGCTATTCATCCTAACGCAAAGCTGAAAGAGCATGCCATACAAATAAAAATACAAGGCGAAGAGGCCTCAGATGCTTTACAGCTAAGCAAACGCTACGATTTATTTTGTGTGAGTGTGTATTTAACAGTTTTTTTAAATGGAAAAACAGATTAACTGAGAGAAGGTGAGACAGAGAGAAAGATCTTTCATCTGCTAGTTCACTCCCCAAGTGGTCTCAATGGCTGGAGCTAAGCCCATTCAAAGCCAAGAGCCAGGAACCTCCTTCAGGTTTCCCACGTGGGCACAGGGTTCCAAGACCTTCGGCCATCCCTAACTGCCTTCCCAGTCCACAACCAGGGAGCAGGATGCGAAGTGGAGCAGTCAGGACATGAACTGGCTCCCATATGGGTCCTAGCACGTGCAAGACAAGGATTTAGCCATTAAGCCACAGTGCTAGGCTCTATTATGTGATTTCAACATTGACACAGGCAGTAGAGCTAAACAGTGCTTTATAGCCATGCATGGGCCTGATTCCCCTTTGTGTCATGTGGCCTTTGTGTCCCATATGATATTCCTGTGCACTTGACACAGTAGGGCTGGAATCCTGGCTATCTGGGAGAGACTTTCTAATTCCAAGTCATCCCATTTAAGACCAATGTGTGAGGCAGTTTTCTGGGTCATGAGTATAACCTAGAAGCTGGGGTCATGGTGATGTTGAAAGAATCCTGGGCCCAGCGCAGTGGCCTATTGGCTAAAGTCCTTGCCTTGAATGCGCCATGATCCCGTATGGGTGCTGGTTCTAATCCCACAGACCCTCTTCCCATCCAGCTCCCTGCTTGTGGTCTGGGAAAACAGTCGAGGATGGCCCAAAGCCTTGGAACCCTGCAGCCGCGTGGGAGACCTGGAGGAAGTTCTTGGCTCCTGGTTTTGGATTGGCTTAGCACTGGCTGTTACAGTCACTTGGGGAGGGAATGAATGGATGGAAGATATTCCTCTCTGTCTCACTTCCTCTGTGTATATATGACTTTCCAGTAAAAACAAATAAATCTTTTTTTTTTTAAAGGAACATCTTGTCCAATCAGGTACCTGTAGGTCACATGGATATGAAATTCAGTCAGGCTTTGTTCTTGCCAAGAGTGAGCACAATCTTTAAACATTTCTAGAGTAACTGGTCACCTTCACCTGTTTCCAGGTTCAGCAGAGAGGGGGCTCCTGGAGTTGGTGGCTTCTTGGCCCTGCTCTGTTCTTTATCACACAGACCCTGATTTTCTAGGCCAGGAAATTTGGACTTGGACCGTCCCTGCATCCCAGGCAATTCCACTTATCTTTATATAAATAGATAAATAAACTGCTTTGCCTGTTGGGTAGTCTGGCCACCTGAAGTCGATTTCCAGCAAGCGGAATCGTGCTTTGCTGTGGACAATAAAGCAAAATCAATCCCCACATTTCTGGTTCTGATTCGGCATGACCGTGGCTGTCTGCTCCGTGCCAGGGCCTTGTATCCTAGAAGTTGTGTGTCTTTTCTACACATATGGGATCACATCTGAGACCCAAAAGACACTGCTCTGAAGCAATGGCCAGGCTCAGAGGCAAAGGATAAAGCTTGTTCTTGGTGCACACCAGCGGTATCAGTGGCAGCTCAGTTCTAAATGTCTTTACATGGTGGATATGCTGCTCAAGTTTGGAAAGCTCCGTCTTCACTTGAGTCAATCACATTTCCTCATGGGCATATGTATCTCAATGTATTTAATGTAATAACTATTGATGACTATATAGACATGTACAGATAAATATAGCAGATATAATACAAATGATTATTTTATATAGGTATATTGTAAATATATTTATAAATATCCATAAAATGTGGTGAAACAAATCAACAACACCTTTAAGCCATTGTATATATTTTAAGTCATTACCATGACCTGTTCACGTCACATAAGCATTCTCTATGTACATAATTAATACCGAAGGTAAACAGATTTTTATTTAGCCTTATGAAATGGAAAATTGCTTTCTGATGTTTTAACATTTCTAAACATAAAACAGAACGGTATTATAATTTTTAGGGTATATGATTTTTTTTCAACCCAGAAAATGAATTCTATTTAAATTCCCCATTTCCTACTTTAAAAGGCTGAAAATTAGGACAACGGTTCCCAAATTAATATTTTCATTATATTTAAACACCACAGTCATTAAAACTCAATTCTAGATGGATGGCAGACTTATAGGAAAAGGTAAAATAGTTCAAGTTTTAGAAGAAAATCTATGAGAATAACTTCAGGATCTTGGCCAAGGCAGAGTTTTCTTAATCAGGATGCAAAAAGCATCATCCAAGAAAGCGACAGATGAAGTAAGCCCCCAAAGTAGGGTTGGGTACAGACAGTGGTTTCCTGCAGCTAATCGGGAAAGGTGAAGGCATGGAGGACAGCTCAGAGAGCCATGTCAGATTGCAGGTGGGCAGAAGCTCTTTGCACACAGCAGCAACTATTCTGTCACCACTCACCGTCGCCTAGAGAGGGATGGCACCACAGAAGCAGGTTGATTTCCCATAACTTCCCATTCTGTCTCCACAAAGTGGAGAGAGTATGGCTGAGGAAACCAAAGCTGAGCTCAGGTCAGACCCCTCCCCAGCAGGTGTGAGCCCACGATCGTCTGAAAATGCTTCTGTTGTGCCCTCTACGCTCAAGCCCAGCCTGAGTTTACACCTTCTTCTTGCTTGTGTTCTCTGGACCAAGCCTCTTGTTGGGCCACAGATGGTATTGGGTTAGATTCAAACCAAGCAGATGTGTGCAAAGAAATTGCCTTATAAACTCTACCCTTCCTCATAAACCGTGTTCCCCGTGGCAGTCCAGTTGGTTCAGAATGCAGAAAACAAGGGAAGCTTCCTTCTCTTTGTGTCAAGGTTTACTCAAGCCTTCTACTGGCTATTGGGTGATGAGAGAGAGAGAGGTGCTTGGGGTCCTGGCCTCAACCCATCATCTTCAAATCTTGCATAGTGCTTGGGACACTTTGTGTTGCTGCCAGATTTCTGAAGAAGAAGATGATCACACTCATTCTGATGTCTCAGGCCAGGAGCACTGGAGCGTGTTGGTATCATCAAAGACTCCAGCGCACAGCTGCTGAGGCTGGCAGTATTCAGAGAGGTAGATGTGAAAGTCTGGAGATTAGAACGTGTCTCAGACATTGGTTTCTAATGGTTATCCCGTGAGTGGGGCTCAAAAAGAAACTTCCAGGATGAACGTTCAAACTTCCAGATTGAATGTATTACCCACGTGACGTAGGGTGTGGAGAAACATCGTAGCACAGCTTTCTGTGTTCAACACCACAGTTGCACCTATTTACAAGATACAGGGTGATTTTTCTGTGTTTTTAAATTTTTTATGATGCTTACATAGTTGATTATGGTGTGAAGGGTCGAGGATTAGGGTGAGACCATTGTTTCCAAATTTTCTATTTCTTCTTCCTATTTCTGGGGGAAGCAGGAAAGTAAGTGGAGAGGCCATACCCAGCCTCCAATCGCTCCAGTACCTGGGAATTGGGAACCACCACCTGATATCAACCCAGGGTCCCACTGTGGCACACACTCTGAGGGTTCTGCCTGATAAAAATATTTGTAAATCATGCTATGATGCTGTAATGACTAATTTGAAGACTTTTTAAAAACATATTTATTTTATTTGGAGTTGAAAAGTAGAGTTACAGAGAGGCAAAATGGAGATATCTCCCATCTGCTGGTCCACTGTTCAAGTGGCTGCAAAGGTTGGAGCTGATCTGAAGCCAGGAGTTTATTCTGGGTCTCATGTGGGTTCAGGGTCACCAAGACCTGAGCCATTCTCTGCTGCTGTTTTCCCAGGTGCATTAGCCAGGAGCTGGATCAGAACTGGAGCAGTCAGGACTTGAATTGTAAGGGATGCTGGCACTGCAAACTGGGGCTTAGTCTACTACAATCTGTCGCTGGTCCCAAGACTGGATGCTTTTGGGGCCCATTTTCCTTATGAGAGTCAGCCCACTGTTCCCAGCGGCTTTTGCTTGAGTTTTCCTCCAATTTGCCCTTGGTCTGTACACTGTGACACTATTGCATGGATGCTGGTCAGGCTCTTTGTTCTTCCTCTCTAGCCCCTCATATAGGCTTCATCTCTGTTCTGCTTCCCAGACCCCTCCCCTCCTGCACCTCTTGGACTTTTTGCCTCATGTCTGGAAGAGAAAACCTGGGGACCCCAGCTCCGTTGTTCACCAAGGGAAGGTGAGCTCATTACCATCAACTCTAGGCTTGACAGCTCTCAGTATTTGCTTGTGACAGAGGTGCGCTGGGATGAGCCTGGAAAGAAATGGCCTTGTGGGGGTCTGGCTGTGTTTCAGATTAGACTGTGTGCCACCAGCAGTGGGGTCCTGGCGGAGGGGGGGGCAGAGGGCAAGGAGAGACTTTCAAGAACCCCCGGGTGAGCCATGGTCCCTCCATGTCCCCCACGTGGCCCGGGGTGCACACTCTGGGGAAACACCTGTGCAAGCTGTTGGGAAATCACTGTTTTGTAAGCAGACCAGTGTTTTTATAGTAAAGGAATCTATAGCAAATCATTTATACAACAAGGAACTTTTCCGCAATGCAAATGTTTAATAACGCGATGCAAACTGACTAATAACCTCACCTTTGGATCTTAGCATTGCCTCACACAGTGTACATACATGGACACATACTCCGTTTCAGACACACAGTTATATTAGCTAGAGAGTGATGCCAGCAGCTGTACAAGCAAAGCCCAGACTACCAGCATCTTCCCAGCCACTCTTGGGCCACTCTCAGCTGTTTTCCTAAGCCATAAGCAGGGCACTAGATCAAAAGTCAAATGGTCGGGACATGAACCATTGTCCAAATGGCGCATCAGGTAGAGACTTAGCCTACTATGCCAGAATGTCGGCATCCTGGAAGCAGTTTTGTGGCCTGTATCTGCTAGTTCCTCATGGGCCTCAGTTTGTTCCTTCCCACCCCTGTTTTATCTTGAGCTAAGCTACTCTGGATAGAAGAGTCTCTGACCTCTGCAGCACTGCCTTAGAGTTTAAGTCAGCTTTACACTGTTTATAATTCCTTGAACTTGATAGCTTTGTGGAAATCTGAAAATAGTTTTGTTTTTCTCAAAACACACGTACCAAGTTCTTGTGAAACTAAAAGGAATCCAGCATCCACTTCACTCCCGATCTCATTTGTCTCGAATGCAGACTTCATCTACAACAGCTAGTAGGGTCCCAGCCTTCAGTGTGGAGACACAGGGCACTGAAAGGAAGAAACCAGTTGTCCAGAACTCCCATCTAAAATCATTGAAATCATTGAACTTGGGAGACCATTGTCGCTTCTTAGGCCCCAGCTGCCTCATCTACAAATGGTACCAAGTCACCTACTTTGTGGGGGCTGTAGACACAGCACTCGTGTGTGCTTGGTAAGTGGTGGGTAGGACCTCATTTACATGGAGTCTTCATGGAGTCTCCCCTTTGTCTTCTTCCACAGCACCTGCTGGAACCATCCTCCTGGACCCTCCTCACTGTCTTCAGCTCATTGCACGGATTGCTCCAGTGCAAATCCTGAACCTGGATCTCTGATCCCAGATTCCCTGTTCTGTGTACCTTCTTGCATACCTTCTTGCTTTCCTTTCTCTTCCCTTACTCAGGGGACTTCTTCCTAAGGAAGAGTGGGAGACACACCAATCCGGATCTCCTTGCTCCCATGGGGAATCGACTCCCCTGGGGCCTATTTGGCCCATCAGTGTTTTAGGTGCCTGGATGGCGACCTTGGTGTGGCTATGCACTCTTCTCTGTCTCTGACAGTCTCCTTTCCCCTCCGCTGCCCACCCTTGTTCCTCCCCCAGCACCCTGGAACTCTAGCCCTGCTCCCACACCCAGGCCAGAGATGTTTCCTCACACCCCTGCTTCCCAGGGCTGCCTGCTCCTTCCCAGGGAAGACACTTGCTCCAGACCAGCAACCCCAGATATCCCTAGTTTGAAATCATTCCCAGTTGTGGTGGCCAGGGATCTGCAGTTCCCAATCCCATCAGGTTACCCCTCTTGAATTTCCATTTCCTCTCAGGTTGATATCACTCCAGCTCAGTTCTATCGAACTCAATGTCAGCCAGCATTTGGCCTCTGGCATTCCTGAGGAGAATCCAGCTCTCTAGATCCCATTCTCCTCTCTGGATTCATTTCTTATACTCTTGGATTTAAGTGTTGAGATATTTTTCCTCCTCGCTGATAGGCACAGACTTTCTCCATACTGAGGGTGTTCAGGCTGAGTCAGGGTATGTAGTGGAAGGCAGTCAATGCACTCAGAGGATAGACTACCTGGTAGGGCTAGGCATGCTGGGGCTGATGGTAAACTACCACCTGGGACACCTGAAATCTGTGTCAGAATGCCGGTTCAAGTCCCGCCTGCCCCACTTTGGACCTGCTGATGTGTCAGGGTAGGAAGTGGATGATGGATAAAGTGTGTGGGCCACTCATGAGGGAGATCCAGCCACTCCTGCCACTCATGTGGGAGATCCAGATGGGATTCTGACCTCTTGGCTTCAGTCTAAACTGGCCTGGCTGTTGCAGACATTTGGGGAGTGAGTCAGCAGATGAAACATCTTACTCTCTTTCAATCAGATGAAATTAAACATTGGGCCCAGCAAAATGGCTCATTGGTTATTCCTCTTACAAAGGTCAGGATCTCATAAGGGTGTCCATTCTTGCCCCAGCTGTTCCATTTCCCAATCCATTTCCCAATCCATTTCCCTGCTTGTGGCTTGGGAAAGCAGTGGACGACAGTTCAAAGCCTTGAGACTCTACAACTGCATGGGAGATCCTGAAGAAGCTCTTGGCTCCTGGCTTCAGATTGGCTCAGCTCTAGCCATTATGGCCATTTGGGGAGTGAACCAGCAGGTGGAAGATCTTTCCCTCTGTCTCTCCTTCCTTCTGTAAATGCCTTTCAAATAAAAATAAAATAATAATTTTTTAAAAAAAATAAAATGAACATTAAAAAACAAATAATGTTGGGGCTTAAAATAAACATTAAACATTAAACATTCAAAGCCAAGTTTTCTGTAAGCTTTCAAGTTGAAATCATACTTAATTTTACAGCTTATTTTATATCTTCTCAATGTGTAAGCCACATATACATATCTGAACTATTTGTCTTCTACAAAATGCATTTGTTTACTTTTATTTATTTGAATGTCAGGGAGGCAGAGAGAGAGAGAGAGTGAATCAGAGGGGGAGGCAGACAGATAGATGCATGGGGATGTTGTATCCTCTGGTTTACCCCCGAATGTCTCTACAGCTAAGGCTGGGCCAGATCAAAGTCAAGATCTGAGAAACCTTTCCAGGTCTCTTTTGTGGATGGCAGGGAACCAAGTACTTGAGCAATCACTTATGCCTTCCCAGTGTGCACATCAGCAGGAAAGTAGGATTGGAAAAAAATAGAGGCTCTAATTCAGCCATCTCAATACAAGACACAAATATCACATGCAGATTCGTCACTGCTGTGTTGAACACACAAAGTGATTGTCTTCTTAAGTCCTCCCAAAACCTGTAATGAACAAGATCCTTCTAAGCACTTAACATTTTCTTGAAAATCTGGTGAATCAAATTTTAAAAAAAAATCTTTTTTTTTTTTTAATTTTTGTTGGAAAGACAGATATACAGAGAGGAGATACAGAGAGAAAGACCTACCATTTGATGATCCACTCCCCACAAACAGCTGTAAAGGTTGGAGCTAAGCCAATCCAAAGCCAAGAGCTACCAGGTGCTTCTTCCAGGTCTTTCACGAGGGTGCAGGGTCCCAAGATTTTGGGCTGTCCTCTACTGCTCTCCCAGGCCACAAGCAGGGAGCAGGATTAAGGCAGAGCAGCCAGGATATGAATTGGTGCCCATATGGGATCCCAGTATGCAAGGCAAGGATTGAGCCACTGTGCTACCACACCAGGCCCTGGTAAATTAATCTTAGAACATATGTTTAAGCTGTGTGAGAGCTCACACAAATCGGTCAATGTTTTTCACCTTATGTTTAGATTCTAAAATTGAGCACATAATTAAATCTTTCATTTTGAGTGGCCAGCCTAATCTGTTGGGATTTGCCATAATATCAAAGATACTCTAAATGTTTTACAAACAAACTCTAAACTGATTGTTCATGAGTATTGGTGTGGTCACGTGCTACATCTCCAATTCCTTGCTGAATTCTGACCTTCAGTGTTCAGACAGCTGTCCATCAGTTATGCCGAGAGACGGGAAGCTGAGTGTTCTGTGCAGGGACTTGCCAGAGGGAGCTGAGGCTGCAGCTTGGGACTCCAGTTTGCAAGGCGTCGTTTATTTCACTGCAACACAGATGCCACCCACCTCACCCTGGCTCCTCTGACCTTGGTCCCTGGAGCAAAAGTGTGCATCCTCCAGCTTGGAGTCCCTTACAATCAGGACCTGCCTGGGTTTGCATTTCCGGTAACCCTCTTCATCCCCACTCTTCCAGACTTTTGCTACTCTTCCTCGGCCCCCCATCTGAGCTTTATCTGCTCCTTGTAACTGTCAGAAATTCTCTTACCATCCCAGATGTTCTGTGTTTCCGCATAGTTTTCATGTCAGCCAAGGCCCAAACTGTGAGACATGTGAATACGGCCTGAACAGATCGTGCATCTCTTGGGGGCTCTGGGTTTGTGCTTGCTCATGAGTTCCTTCGGGAAGGCTGGCATTGTTGGTCACATCACCAAAACCCTTGACATTGCAGAGGCTCCTCCATGTTCTGGATTCTGCCCACTAGGATCCCCCAGTATGCAGCTTGTTTTGTGCAGCGATAATTCACTGATGTTTTATTGAGAGTATTTACCCTGGAGGAGGCAGGATTAGCTCAGGACCGAACAGGATGTTCTGAGGGCAGCAGAGTTCTTGCCTGTCCCCTCCCCCACTTGATGTGTTTTCCCCTTCTAGGGGAACCGCTAACATAAAACAAACTGGGGTTGGCTCTTGCCCCATATATGAGCTACAGAAATGCTAATTTATATTCCCCAAGTGAGAGACTTTGGGATCTCAGGGCGTCACCCCAATGTTGGTTCCTGGGGTTAACGATGCTCATTTATGGCAGTCACGGGAGAAATTTCACTCCATCACCCGGGCGCAGCCCTGTGAGGTTGTAAAACTGGCACTAAATGCTGTGATTGGGTGTGCCGGGTCCTCGAGCTGCCAAAGGGGTGGGGCGGCGGAGGGGCTCAAATATGAGTTTGTGAGGCCTTTTTGGTGGCAAGAAGGGGAAAATGAGAAAACTTGAGATTATAGTGTGTACATGTGAGAGAGAGAGAAAAAAAAAAAAACTTATGGGAAAACACAGGAACAGTTCACAGAAGGAAATGATAAAAATGGCTTCTGGGAAGGCACGCTGGTCTCAGGGCTTTGCAGGTGGGCCCGCAGAAGTGAAGGTGATGAGGACAGTGGCCAGTGGCTACTATAGGGTCTTGTAGATTTGCATTCATCCCTGACCTTAGAGAAATGGTTCGCAAGAGGTTGGCTGCCTTTGGAGCACATGACTCGCTGTCCCAGAAGGGATTGGAACAAATGGACACCTGGAGGAGAGGAAGGACCCAAGGGCCATGTCTGTGGGGAAGAAGCTCCCGGATGCTTGGAGCAGTGCAAGGTCACTCGGGCCTTTTCCAGAGACCAAACTTATGAGTTCTGGAGCAAGATTGGGGTTGGATTATTCCAAGTTAACAAGGGGATTGAAATGCCTTCCTAAGTCAATGGTTGCTGCGTGTCTAAGTATAGATGGTCCCTGGCTTGTAATAACGTATTCACTTCTGACTTTATGATGGTGCAAAAGTGATCTGCACTCAACAAAAACCACATGCTGGGTTCTTGTTCCAGGCCAGTGTGGTGTGGTCCTGTCCAGGCACCCACCTCTTCCCTTCCCCTCTCCTCTCCTCCTCCCCATCCCCGTGCTCAGAGGGTAGGAGACACCACAGTGTGTTACGTGCATTTTCCACTTCTGTTTTCCACTTGGAACAAGCATGCTGGGAGAGAGCCTCCTTGTAAAGGGAGAAGCAGCCGTGGTTCTAGGAAGGCAGACTTCCATGTCATATCTACATTGCTCTGTATTTGTGCTTCCAGACCCGCAGAGGTCAAGTTCAGAAGCCCCACTGTTGAGTGCCTCTGATTGCCAGTATGCTAGGTGGATATGGCTGCAGGATACGCTGACACTAGCGTTTGTAAGATCTTGAAGATGCTCCTCCATCTGGCACCAGGCCCTGCTAGGTGGCAGTCACTGACGCCAACAGAGGAGTTCTGATGTTCCGAATGAGGTTTGGTTTGGGGCCAATGGTGGAACTGCTTGGGTTCTGATATTCTCTGAAGATGGAGAATGTGACATGGTTGGTTTGTTTTAACCCTCTCACCTCCCCTCCCCTGCTCTCTCTTTTTTTTCCCTGGCTGCTTCTCATGTGAGCCTTCCGTGGCCTGTGCTCTCTGCCTGTAGGGATAGGCTATGCCCTAGCAGAAATCGTCTTAGTCTAGGGTAGTCATAAGAACTCATCTGTGTTTTTGGAAGGAGGCCTCTGCCTTTGACCATAGAGGGATCTTGGTATATGGGAAATATGACAAATCTTCCTTCTGTGGGTCCATGGAGGAGATTGTAGTAGCTCAAATGCACCCAAAGTCCCCAGGAAAGGGACTCTTGGCTGATGGTCGTCATGGGTGCTGAGGGTATTGCACCTGTTAGGACACTCTTGTGGCTGAGCCGCTGCCTGATGGAAGAAGGGCTTTTGCCGCACAGCATAGGCAAGATGTTACTTGGTGGATGCTGGCCCTCCCCTTGGCCTCTCAGGGCACTTTTATTTTCTATGAGAAGGACCAGCCCAAAGATGATTGCTCTGGGTTAGTAATGACTTCCTGGAGTAATTTAGTGAACTGTCCACCTCCTTGGTGGCCAGTGGTGGAATCCAGTTATGCTTTCAAGATGCCGTTACTTAGGAGAAAATTGTTTGGAAAACAAAACAAAACAAAACAAAACAAGACTCAGCCACAGATGTTGCCGGGCAAAGAATAAGGACCCTATTCTCTGGACTAGAGGTGGTGGGGCAGGATGTGTTGATGGTGGTGCTGTGCCTAGGGACCTGGGGAGATGCAGGCCTGGAGGGAATGAGGGTAGATCTTGAGGGGCTGGAAAGAGGTCTACCAGCTGCCTGAATCGCCATTGGAGAAGGCTTGGGCCCCCCTGATGGGTAGAATTTCCTTTTGACCTTCAGCAAGATCTCAGCAACAACCAAGCAGTGAAGTCAGTCTTACAGAAAAAGGCCCAGACAGATTTTTGCCTGGCTGTAGAAGTAGTGTCAGAGAGTAGACTCGAAAATATTGTCCTTGGGGCCAACACTAATGGCATAGCGGATAAAATTTGGCACCTGTGACACCAACATCTCATGTACACACTGGTTCTAGTTGTGGTTGCTCTACTTCTGATCCAGCTCCCTGCTAATGTGCCTGGGCAAAGCCACAGAAGATAGCCCAAGCCCTTGGGCCCCTGTGCCTTCTATGGGACACCCAAAAAAGCCCCTGACTTCGGGTCAGCTCAGCTCTGGCCATTGCAGTTACTTGGGGAGTGAGCTGGTGGATGGGAAGATCTTTCTGTCTTTTGCTCTTAGTAATACTGTGTTTCAAATAAATATAAAAGAGATCTGAAAAATGATGTCCTTGTCATGTATATAACTCTGAAAGGAGTGGTGGCCCCATCCCCTGGAAAAGCTGGGGGGATGCTCTCCGTTGCCATTTAGTACAGGCCCTTCCTGCCTTCCCTGGGGTGACAGCTCACACCTCAGCCCTCCAGAAGCTTCCCCTGACGCCACTCAGTCTCCTGGCTCGTCCTCCTTGTGCCCCGCTCCACAACCTGCATGCTTTCTCTCTGTATCTTGCAAGAATTCTTTTCTCTCCTGCTCCCTCACTTGCCCAATATAAAACTGGAATTTGGCAAAGCATGACAGGTTGGCACAAGGCTCTTGCTTTCCATTAAAACACTAGATGAGTTTTACAGTTTGCCTCGGGCTCCCATTTAAATGTTTTGGATAATTGCAAGGAGAAGCTTGCCGGGCTCACCTGTGAGGCCTGTCTGCCTTTGACATTGAAGAATGACTGCCTCTCTCTCCAACAGCAGCGGCCGTAGCTCCCGTAGCCCTGGACGTTCCTTCCACCATCAGCTCCGACTTTGCACGAGTCCATAAATTCTTAGAGAAATGGGTAAGCTTTCTCTGTCAAATATTAATTCTCCCATTGAAAATGCTGCTTCTGGCTTGAACACATCCCAGTTATACTCTGTTTAGTCCCATAGTGTAATAAATAAAAAAGCTTTGTTCACTGCAATAGCTGGAGATCACTGGTGGATGTTACGGAATACTCCTCTGACTTAAAAGGGTGATGATGAATTCATCATTCATGCATGATGTTATCAGGGCTATAAGGACTAACCCGTGTAAATCCTTGCTTTCCTGGTCCTGTGGGCTGAGCGGAAGCCCTTTGTTATACTACTACTCTATGCTTTGTCCAGCACTGGTGGAAGCTGCAGGTGCCATCCAGCTGCTGGGCCAGACCCCGGCTCTGTCCTTCTCTCATTCATGTATGAACACCTGCTGGGTCCAAAGCCCTGGGACACGCATTCTGCTCAAGAGCCAATGTTTCAGGGAGGATGGTGTGAGTGGACCCGCGCAAGCGGACACCAAGAGAACTGGCACTGACTAACCCAAAAGGACTATTGCTTGGAGGAAACATTAGCTGTCTGAAAGAGATTTGGAAACAAACAAACAAACAAAAAACGAACATGAGCTCTTGCCGCAGTTCCATTATAACTAGAATCTGGATCAGGAGCGGGTGTGGTGATCCAGCAGATAAAGCGGCTACCTATGATATCAGCATCCAATATGGACACCACTTTGTGTCTTTTTAAAAATTATTATTGGAAAAGCATATATGCAGGGAGGAGGAGAGGCAGAGAGGAAGATCTTCTGTCTATTGAGTCACTCCCCAAGAGGCTGCAACGGCCAGAGCTGAGCTGATCCAAAGCCAGGAGCCCGGAGCCTCTTTCAGGTCTCCCGTGTGGGTGCAGGATCCCAAGGTCTGAGCTGTCCTTGATGCTTTCCCACGTTACAAGCAGGGAGCTGGATGGGAAGTGGAGCTGCTGGGATTAGAATCAGTGTCCATATGGGATCCCAGCGCATTCAAGGTGAGGACTTCAGCTGCTAGGCCACTGCACCAGGCCCCAGTTCATATCTTGACTACTGACTCAGCTCTCTGCTAGTGGCCTGGGAAAAGCAGTGGAGGTTTATGCAAGCACTTGGGCCCTTGCCCCCAAATGGAAGGTCTGGATGAAGCAGCTGGCTCTTGGTTTTGACCTGGCCCAGCCTTGCCATTGTAATCATCTGAGAAATGGACCAATAGATGGATGATCTCTCTCTCTTCCTGTCTATCTCCCTTTTGATTACTCTGACTTAAAATATATAGGTAAATCTTAATTTTCAAAAATCTCTGGACTGGAATTTTATGATGTCAGATGTCTCATGAGGGGGATGTTGAACCTGCAGGCTCATTTGGGGGTGGGGTGGGCTGGCACCTGCTGCCAAGCATACTCAGGTGTTTGTTGGCAGGTTTTGGTCCCTGACCCCAGTGGCAGTAAAACAGCATGAGTACTGTGGAGACAGAGCCGTCGTCTTCCTGTGACTTTCCTCAGGGGATGACATTCTGTTCCTTCTGCTATGTTTGTTGTTAGAAGCAAGCCAGGAAGTCCAGCTCAGATCCAGGGCAGGGATATTACAAGGCCGTGTGTCCCAGGAGGTAGCAAAGATGGGGACCACCTCATAGGGGTTCATTCATGGAGTATGTCCATAAGGAATCAGGCTCTGCTGTTAGTGGCAGGCCTGCCCTAAATGGCAGAAAGATTTAGTTTTTCTAATATAATGAAATTTCTGAAGTCAGAGAGCTGCTGGTCTCGGCTTACAGGATGTAGGCATTATGGTTCTTCTAGCTTTTTGTGTACAGTCACAAGATAGCTGCTGCATCTCCCACCATCGGGCTTGCAATCCAGGCAGCAGTGGTGCAAGCAGAGAATAGAAAGTGAGGGCCAGAGGGCTTGAACATATTCTTGTCATTATTCCCAGAAGTACCGTTGAGCGCAGCATCGTGAAGCGCAGCTCACATCCCATGGTCACCTCGCTGCAGCAGGACCAGGAGCATAATCACAGGAGCCATTATTCCACAGTGCCCCTGTCTGCAGTCCCTTCCCCCTCACACCGCCTCTCTATGGGAGAGCTGAGAGCCTCTGCACTCCGGACTTCGGCCGGACTCACTCCTGGCTATTGCAGGCATACGGTTGCCTGAGAGGAACAAGTGGCCTTGACTGTGAAATTGTTCAACTGAAGAGCCACGTTCCAGCTTCCCCAGAGAAGCGGTTGGAAAAAATCCCTCTGTCTTTTGGCCTTTAAGTAGCCAGAAGTAAGTTTTCGAAAGAAAGAAATAACACGGGAGGAAGTTCAGAGGCAGATAGAAACACGGAGGCCAGATTTGGAAATAAGGACATCTGTAGGTCCTGCTCACAATGTAGAGTCCCCCTCCTCTGGTGGGCCACGCCCATGTCCCCCTGGGGAGTGGGGCAGGACAGCACATTGGGCCAGCCAAGCTGACTCCGTCACAGAAGAATGACTGCTAAGTACCAACACAGATGCACTCCCCGCCCCGCCCCCCACACACAATGGTTTGAGTTAGGATTTTTCTATTGTAAAACAGTAAGCAACACGGAAAAGTGATGGCTACATTGAGCAGAAACTGTCTTATTCGAGTTTTATTGTGGGTCTTTTTCCCAGATCAGAGGCAGGTGGTTCAGTCTTCCCTTGTTGCAGGATGCAAGAGAGATCACGCCAGACAAGTCTAGGATGTATTAAGGAGTCTTATTAACCAAGTGTGGTGATGGCAGGACCCACTAGAAATTAAATTAAGCCCATGTGGCAATCCAGTCTGAATCGAAACCCTGAGAGGAACAAGTGGTCGTTACTGTGAAACCATCAGTTAAACTGAAGACCTACATTCCAGCTTCCCCAGCAACATAAATTATCCTGAGACATGCTGCAAACAGGCTGGACACATCACAAAACTGCCAACATTCACCTTTCCCTGGCTTCTCTGCCCACATTGCGTTACTGCCAGGCCTCACCTCTCCTGGAACTCTTGAGAGCAAACAAACTAGAAATACAAAGCATCTTAGCATTTGCATCTTCACTGATTCACCCAAGCAATGAACAGAGGGTGAGGAATACAGACGTACAGGGGCCATGCTCAGAGGATACCTGTCCTTGGAGTCTGTCGGCAGGAAACTAGAGAACAAGCAGGTACTGGGGAGGCCGAGAGTTGGAATGCAAGAATGACACAAGTACATGACCTAGCCAGTGAGCCTCTCCCTATCGTGGGCAACTATGGGGCCTATGAGGGGAGTGGTTATGCAACAACTCAGTACTGTCCCCTCTCAGGTTCCAGGTGATGGTAGGTGAGCACCACATGTGGACAGAAAGGACCCTGCAGGTGGGGGAGGTGTGGCTTTCAAGCTGCTGACCCTGAACTAGCTGCCTAAGACCACCACACCTTGTGATGCCAGGCAGCAGCTACTGCTGGCACAACTGTGGAACAGCTGTGATTCCCAGGGGCGCTGTGTTGCTCAACCACAGGGCTCTGCAGCTGCAGGAATTCAATGCCCTTTTTCTACATATGAAGTGTGTGTGGGGGGGTGCGTTCTAGACGCTGAAGGCTCAGGAGTGAGCAAAGCACCCAGGCCCCCTGCCCTTGTGTCCTTGGCATTTCTGCAGAAATGAACCTTTGCTTTACGGATGATGCCCAATCACGCATCAGCAGCCTGGCCTTGAGTGTTCTGTGGCTGAACATGCTCCCTGTTCAGGTTCTGCTTCTCCCTGACCTTGGGCTGAAGGCTTTCTGTCCCTCTGGCATGGCCACTAGGATGTGACAAAGCAGGGCTGAGAGCTGCCTAGTCACTTCACAGGACTCTGCTCTCTTGTGACAGTTGAGGTGAGCAGCCTCATTCCCACTTGTACAGTCACTGGCCTCTGGTCTAACTCCATTCTCCATTTCCTGCCTGGATCCTCCACAGCCCTGAGGCTCTTGCATTAGTAGACCTTCCCGCTTCATTCCAAGCCAGGGTGTGCGTGTGTGTGTGTGTGTGTGTGTGTGTGGTCAGGCTGTTCAGGCCATGGGCTAGCACCCGGGAGTGAACAGACAGCTGAGCGAGTTGCAGTACTACTGTACTGGACCCTCCTGGGCTCTGGTTCCTGCTCAGTTGCTGAGGAGCAGCCACCCCCCAATGGTGGGAGAGTCCCTGAGTCCTCACATATTGTCTTGGTGTGATGCACCACAGGATATGGGGTCCCATTAAGGTAGTGGGAGTTCCATGAGAACAGACCTCAGCTCTGGATGTAAGGGGGTTCTGTCAACGTGGGAACGTGCTTGGGGTTGTAGTGGAGAGGGAAATAAATCAGGGGGCAGAGCTGTGTCTGCAGTGGGAATGCAGCTATGTAAACAGAAAGCAAGAGAGGGAGCAAAGAAACTGAGCTCCACTGGTGCTGGTGCTTGGCTTGGGGCGGGGGTTTAAACACCCTCTACTCTTCCAAATGTTCTCGATTAGCTTCAGGCAGCATCTGTGACTTTGATCATCCTATAAGTAAACTTCTATTAAGATCTGCTTTCAAGAACAAAGGGTAAAAGAGATTCCCGGTGCTGTCACCAGCAGGGGCTGTCCCAGATATGTGCACAGGATTCTCTGACTCTGAATTGGGTCAGAGTAGAACAGAAGCTGCGGGGCGGGGGTTACTGCTTGTCAGGCAATCGGTGGATGACACAGCCCCCCAGATGGAAACAGGGTGAAACATGAAAACAAGCACAAAGCCACCGACTGCAAGGCGAGTATTGCTTAGGTGAAATGCTTGAGAAGTGTTTTGGGTTTTTAAAAAAAATATTCTGTCATTATTTGAGGAGAGGACCCAAGTCAAAGCGTGAAATTCACTCAGGTTTCAGACACACCTGATGCCTGCTGCCCGAAGGCAATGTTACACACTCCTTGGGATAATTTCATGCATGGAACAAGGTGTGATGATGAGGAGTTTCTGTTAGCAGCATCCTGTTGGTGTTCAAAGAGTTTCTGATTCTGTCTGGGTCAGGGATACTCAGTCTGGATATCAAAAAGGGATCTCCTGCCGTGGAAGATGTCCCAAGTCCTTGACTCCCTGCCACGCCATGTGTATGGGATACTCAGCTGGAGCTCTGGCTTCTGGCTTTGGCCTGGACCAGTCCTGCCCATTGTGGCCATTTGAACACTAGTGGATAGTAATTACTAGTGGATAAATTACTAGTGGATAGTAATCTCTCTCTCTCCCTCTCTTTCTCTCTCTTTCTCTGCTCTCTCTGTAGCTCTTCATTTCAAATAAATACTATTAAAAAATGAACATTCTGGGATGGCAGTGATATAGAGATCTGATTCTCTGCCTGCAAGTGCCAGTATCTCATAGAGGCCCTGGTTTGTGTCCTGGTTGCTCCAGCTCTCTGCTATGGCCTGGGAAGGCAGTGGAGGATGACCAAGTCCTAGGACTCCTACACCCACATGGAAGGCTGAGAGGAGGTTCCTGGCTCTCAGCTTCAGCTCAGCTCAGCTCTGGCTGTTGCAGCCATTTAGGCAGACCAGTGGTTAGAAGACCTCTCTCTTTGTCTTTCTTTCCCTTTCAAATGAACAAACAAATAAATAAAAATGAACAATCCAATGGCATTTAATACAACAATAGTTTTGTTCAAGCACTACTTCTATCCAGTTCCAAAATGTATCTTCACCTCTAAACAAAGTCCCATACCCCTGAAGAAGCTGCTCGCTCTCCCCACCTCCCTCAGCACCTGCCAGGCCTAAACTTCTTGCCATCTGTGTAAACTTCCTATTCCAGGTATTTCATACTAATGGAATCATGTGGTTTGTGGCTGGCTTCTTTCCCTAGCATGCTTTCAAGGTTCCCTCACTTCCCAGTCTGTACTACTATATCATTCCTTTTCATGGTCAAAGAACACGCTGTTACATGGGTACAATGGTTTTCTTTAGCTCAGAGTTTCTCTGAGAACTCAGGTCCCATAAAAACAGAGTCAGCTTTTCATCTACTTACTCCTAGTTGGTTCCTCACAGCTGCATGTGCACAAGTTCTTGCCAAGAGCTTTATTCCCTTCCTTCCTCACTCTCCACCTTGTTTTGACTAAATGGGGATGACCTTGATTCTTCCTGGGACACAATATGGGAAGGCCAGTCCTGTTTCTTTGTCTCTCTCTGAACTACCTCAAACCTTGGCCGCACAAAGCCCAGCCTCCTGTCATCTCTGACGGTTTGGAATGTATAAAGCCACCAACTCTGTGACGCCCTGAATTACTTTGTAATAATATTTCTTTACCTGCCTGAGAGACACAGTGCTCCCATTCACTGGTCCTCCCCCAGTACGCCTGCAGTGGCTAGGACTTGGTTGGGCCGAAGGTGGAAGTTGAAAATTCCACCCAGGTTTCCCATGTGAGTGGCAAAGACTCAATTCCTTGAGTTGTTACTGCTGCCTCCGGGCGGTGAATATTAGCAGGACCTGGAGCCTGAGTTTGGTGTTGAATCCAAGTACTCAGATATGGGGTGCTGGGGTCCTAACCACCGACCGACCCCCTGCAATTTTGAACACTGTACCCTGATAATAATAATAACTCCATTAGCTTCTAAACAACATCTATTGCAAAACAGCATCAGTCTTTGCACTCCAAGAAAACTGCCAATTAAACCTTGTCATGCTGTATAGCATGTGTACCATTAAGACATGGTGCCTCCGGGCTGGCACCATGGTATAGTAGGTTAAACCTAACATCTGTGGTGTTGGTATCCCTCATGGTGCCGGTGCATGCCCCGGCTGCTCTACTTCTGATCCAGCTCCCTGCTTATGGCCTGGGAAAACAGCAGAGAATGACTCAAACCCTTGGACCCCTGCACCCACATGGGTGACCCAGAAGAAGATCCTGGCTCCTTGTTTCAGATTGGCTCAGCTCCAGCCATAGCCACCATTTGGGGAGTGAACCAGCAAATGGAAGAGTTCTCTCTCTGTTTCTTTTTCTCTCGGCAACTCTTTCAAATACAAAAATAAAAATAAATCTAAAGAAAAGCTATGAAATGTGCATGTCACAGCCTGTGACTAAAGCAATGCTCACATTAATGGTCATACTCTGGGTCAGGCCTCGCAAACAGTCCCTTGGGAGAGGGGTGGCTATTTTCATCTCTTTTACCCAGCAGGCAATGGGGGCAGAGAGAGGAAGGGGTCACAGCCAGCAGCCCTCCTCCGTTTGCATCTGTCCAACCTCAGCCTTCTTCCTGCTCACTCAGGCAGCTAGGGACAGACACTTGGGGTCCCCTGTGTGTGTGTGTGGGAGGGAAGGGGAGTTTCCCCAGAACGGTTGGGGGCAGGGCCACGAATCCCCATAAACCCTGCCTGCAAGGGATCATTCAGACATTCAGGGATGACAACAAATGAGGCAGAGACCAGTGAAGCACCACACTGGAACTGAATCTTCAGGACTATGTGGAAATGTGCTTGGAGAGACGGGAGAGAAGAGAAAGGACCACACTGGGGTGGGCGGGGTGTAAACCTGGGGAGAAGACAGGGGCTTTTGGTCTTGACACCCTGAATGGAGCCATGGCTGGGGGTTAGGGATGGGTCATGGAAGGTGAGGGTAGGGGAAAGGAGATAGGGAGGAGTGAGTGTGCCTGGAGGAGTCCCTGATGTCTCTGGAGGAAAACCAACATTGACAATGGCCAGTTCTCACTGTCACCCCACTCAGTCACCTTGGGCTCCTCCCACCCTCACCTCCTGGCACATGCTCCTCCCTTCCCTGGCTCTCACTCCTCTGCTTGCTGACTGTGTGCTCTGTGTGCTCATCTGGTAGTCTTCAGCCTGCGCCTGTAGGGAGTAGAGCTGTGCCCTTTCCAGTGTCAGAGGCCAGATCTCGTGGCAGGGCCCTGAAAGCCCAGGCTGAGATCAGTGTCATGGCAAATACTGCTGGTCTCACTGTAGTCTCTCCTGGCTTGACTGGCAGGTTTCTCCATGCTAGACTACAGCTAGAGAGACCAGGTGACTGAATTCTACATGCAAAATTGTTATGGAGAAGTCTCAAGAAAACTCCAAACTGGTGGGAGTGAGGGTGGTGTTGTGAACTATGTTGTACTTTTTCTCTGCCTCCTACCACCGATATGGAGAGTATGGGTGTGCTGGCTGGAGTACAGGCAGCCATATTGGGCTGTGAAGTCACCTTGAAGATAACAGCTGTGGCTCCACAAGACAAGAGCCCAAGAACCTTAAAATTCTTTGGGGGGTGTACCATTAGCCCATGGCACCTATGCCAGATTGCTTCTGCAAGAGTGGGAAATGAGGTCCTGACGTAGCCTTTTGTTGCTTTTTCCCATGAGAGGGCAGCCAGAACAAAGAGAGGGGAGGTGGTTTAGGGTGGGAGGAGAGTGAAGGTGACTGACCCATACCTGAGGGGGAGGTGGACGTTCTTCCAGGGAGGGCACTGCCATCATCTGGGTGTTGAGTCTCCAGTCCTGTGCTTTCCCTCCACCTGCCTCATGTCACTTAATCCACAGCAAAGTGCAGGCATGAGGCTTCGGGTGGGCACGTGCCCGGCCTGCGGAGCTGGGAGCCGGTATATGTGACTTAGAGACTAACCCTTAAGCTGCACATATACCTGAAGAAGCTATGCAGACATGCAAATGGCAGAGCAGCCCAATCAGAGCTGCGGATTTAAGGCATCATAGGAGTGAAAGAAAGCAGTTCAGTGAAGGTGGTGGAGCCCAGAAGGCAAGAGGCAGGAAGAACAGACAGACCCTGCAATGCCCAAGGGCGAGCAAGTAGCAAGCAGTGCCTGGGAGAAATGGGGCGTGGGATGGCACGCACAATGTAGGACCAGCAGGCTCACCTGGGTGCCCCTGCCAGGCCCTTGGTGCCTGGGAAGGCCCTGTCAGATCTGTGTGAGAATTCATATCGGGCTTTGAGTGGCTGTTAAGAACCACAATGCCGAGGTGGACTTGATTACGTTCATATCTGATGAAATTCACAGTGGCTACCAGGAAGTATTCAACACAATTTAAGTTTTTGATCATGAGCTTCTAGAAAAACTGTTAGGTGCACAGAGTCATGAAGACACATAGAAGCTCGTGTTGCTGGTCTCAGAATCCATCAGCTAACTGACAGTGTTATGGCACAGTGGGTGAAGCTGCCCCTTGGGTCGCCTGCCTGCCATATCGTAGTGTCTGCTTTGAGTCCTGGCTGCTCCACTCCCAGTGTAGCTTCCTGCCAGTACATGCCTTGAGAGGCAGCAGATGATGGTTCAAAGCCTGGGGTCCCTGCCACTCATGTAGGAGAGCTGGTTGGGGCTCTGAGCTCCTGGTTTTGGCCTGGCCTGGCCTGACCTGACCCGGCCCCATCTGTTGGATATATCTATGGAGTGAACCAGCAGATGGAAGTGTGAGAGTCATCTTTGGAGAACTGAAATCAGACTGTGTCTGTCTCCTGTTTAAAACCCTCCACTGCACACCGAAGGCACCACATGCTGGCTCCCTCCTTGCTCCCTGCTCTAGCTCCAGTCTAATTGTCTGGTCCTGTCAGGTACCACTCAGAGGCCATGCTGGCCTCTTTAAAGCTCCTCTGTGCCCTGGCAGAAGAGAGAGGGAGCATCAACATGCTCTGGTTCCCTGCTCTGGGGTGTCACTCAGACTCTAGCTTAGAGTGACCCATCCAGCATGGTCTTCCTGGAATGACTGGCCCATCACAAGTACTTCCCTCTGACCTGATGCCAGGTTTTCACACGGTGCATACTGCCAGCTTGTATGTCTTGTGACAGTTATTTCCTCTCTTCCCCTTGGAGTAAAAGTTTCCTGAGAACAGGATCTGTCTGTGTCTTTCTCCGCCTCCGTCTCCCCAGGACCCGCGTCAGAGCTTGGCATCTGGGATACATTTGTTAAATACTTGCTGTGTGATTGAGCAACGAGTTTCCTGTCGTTGGTTTCCAATAGTCTGGCATCTCCTTTATGAGACACTGCTTGGCGAAGTAACGGTTTTCAGATCCGCAAGGTTGAGTCACAGGCACCCTGTTTCAAAAGATGACATGCATTATTTAAAATTCTCTATTTCATTGGTGGAAAAAAAAGCTTTCAAATAATTCGCCACGCAAAACTGGCTTTTGTGTCTCGATTGCACACACACAAATTACAGCCGATATTCAGTGGTAATGTTTATTAGACTGTCTAGGCTCGCCCTGGACTTTCACTTTTAACCCTCAAGTTGCCCCATGAGTAGGGAACCTCATTGTGCTCATTTTGCAAATGGTCCAGGGCTTCCAACCCCAATGTGCCTGGACCCTCCCAGGAGTCCAGGAGCAGCACAGACAGGCTGTTGCATACTGTTTTGTAAAATGGAGCAGCTGGAGACTTGAAGCCACATTCTGAAATGCCGCGTCGATCTCCTAAGCAGCTAAGATCCTAAGTCTTAATGAGTTACATTACAACGTAGCATATCCTACGCCCCCAGGCCTGCAACTCCCCACATACGATTGAGAGCCATTTTCAGCTTTCATCAGCCCCGCCAAAGTGGCCTTTATGCACCCACAGTGAAGAACAACTGGTCTGATCTAACCCTAGTCCCACAGTCGGACAGAGAAATAAGCGACTCCCTTGGGGTATGGGGTATGCACAGGTGAGCCACATAAACACTCAAGGGACAAGGACTGTGGGCAAGCTGCTGACAGATGGGCGCAGTGATGTGCTGAGACTGGCTCCTACTGGCTTAGGAGGGTTAATCTGCCTACCTTTGTCCAGCTGGCATCCCATGACAGCATACTGGTAGCTCAAAACCTGTGAGAGAGGGAAAATTTACACTGTGGCAATTGGCAATTATTGCAAATCAGGGCATTAAAACAAAGCAAAACATGGGAGGATACAGGGCCGATGAAAGGGGTAAGCACTGGAAGATACCAGGGTTTCCAGCCATGACAGGGAATGTGAAATTCTGGGAATGCCTGAGGGACTGAGGGGAAGAGCACCTGCCTTGAGAGCCCTTGTCAGTCCTGGAGAGGGGGCTGCAGCAGTTGGCAGGTGAAGTCTTACTGAAAGAAAGCAGAAAGTGGGGGCCTCAGAATGTTGATCAACAGCCCCAGGACAGACGTAAGGGCAAGGGGACCTGAGCAGAAGAACAAGTTCCTTAAAAAAGCAAAGGTGGCAGTGGGCAGCTGCTCACGGCTGCTCTCAGGAGCCCAGTTTGCACCCTGGCACGATGGGGACACTGAGTCTCAGTGCTACACACAAAATCGATACCTACAGGGGTTACTTCATTTGGGATTTTCTCAAGACGATTAAAAGGACATTTTGAGAAAGGCTAGAGCCACACTGTGTAATGATCACTTTGGCTTCGCATAAAAAGAAGACACCTTGCTAGAAAGACTATACATTGTGGCTTAAACAGATGCAGAGCCTGGGCACACAGGTTGGAAGACAGCTCAGCAATTCTTCCCCAGTCCATGTGTTAGTTTAATGCCATTGTTTCTAAATCCCAGAGAAATTTTGTAGCTACGGGACAGTTGATGCCTACATCAATAAAGAAAGGATAACTAAAATAATTTTGCAAAAGAGAAATAGAGTTGGAGAAATTGCATCACCTGGTTTTATAATTTGGCATATGGGACCCCGTGCAATGGCTCATTAGCTAAATCCTTACCTTGCAAGCCAGGGGATCCCATATGGGTACCACTTTGTGTTCCAACTGTTCCACGTCCATCCAGCTCCCTGCTTGTGGCATGGGAAAGCAGTAGCAGATGGCCCAAAACCTTGGGACTCTACACCCATGTGAGAGACCTGGAAGAAGCTCCTGGCTTTAGATCGGCTCAGTTTGGCTATTGCAGCCATTTGGAGAGTGAACCATCAGATGGAAGATATTTTTCTCTGTCTCTCCATAAATCTGATCTGCCTCTCCAATAAAAATAAATAAATCTTAAAAAAAAAAACTTAGCATGCAGCTATAGCCATTGACTGTATGGTTTGGGGGCTAGGGATAAATAATTATTTCAATGGGGGGACAGATGAGAAAGCTCAAAAAAGAGACACAGTGATGAGGCCAAGTGAGGTTTTACAATGTTCCAAAAGCAATTCAGTGGCGGAAAACAGTCTTTTTAACAAATGGTGTTGTTATTACATTCATATGCAAAATTGGAACCTTGATCTAAAACTCGCCTACTGTAAAATGCTGATGTAAAATTGGTTAACAGGTCTAAATATAAAAATGCACACAACTAAAATTGTAGAAAAAAAACAGGAAATTAACCTTCATAACTTACGGTTAGGCAAGGATTTCTTAGATATGAGACCAAAATCATCCCCCACAAAAAGAAATCAATCAATTGGACTTCCTCAAATGAAAGACTTTTACTCTGCAATAGACACTGTTCAGGAGGATGAGAAGACCAGCCAAAGACAGGGAAACCACAGCTTAAAAAAATTGTATCCGGCAGCTCTACAAACTCAACAGTGAGAAAGCCAACGGTGCAGTTCAAACGCCGAACAGGCACACCCTCCAAGCAGACTTACAGAAGGCAGAGGCGCACAGGGAAAGGTGTTCAGTATCACCAGTCATCAGGAGAGAGTGGAGAGAGCAGCACCCACCCACAAGAACAGCTCAACTGAAAATACCGGCTATGCTCACGGCAGCTGGTGACCCCCACACACATAGCCGGCCGCTGCTTCCTCACCCCCACTGCTGGCTCTTCTTCACCTGAATCTGCAAAGCCCCCAGGGCTGGGCGCTGACTTCCGTTGTTCTACGTGCTTTCTGGCTAGAAGCTCAGCCAGCGGCCTGCCAGAACTGTGAGGTGCACCATCAAGTTCAAGTTCCAGTTCCACATTATAGATAGCATCACCAACTTAAATTCTCCCACCCCATCCTCCTGAGCTTTGAGAGCCACAGTGTGCTTAGAGTCAATACACTGTTCTGGCTGCTTCTCATTCCAATGCCCCTGTGGGCTAGCAGAACTCAGATTCTATCAATTCCTCTTTGACTGGCCTCACCTTCCAGCCTGTGGGACCCTTCCATTGTCTTGGCGGTGGTGTCAGCTGATCCTCCACATAAAATTGTGCACTTGAGGGTCCATCTGAATTCACTCTTAGGAGTTGTACAGTACAGTGTATATACATTGGGCAACCATACATTATTGTCCAACTTTACTTATTCTTCCAGTTGTTGTTTCTGTTTGTAACTCTGTGTCTTAGACTCCTGAAACCTTGAAGCTGGCATGAGCCTCTGGGAGACTCCTGTGCATCCTTCCCTGTTTCTCTTCTTGTGGGCAGTCCTGGGCTGCAGTGCAGTTCAGCACACCTCACTGGCTGGGAAGGTAGCATAAGAGTCCCACTATGAACCATTCTTAGTGATAAGGGAGTAGGATCTTCTAGTTTGACTCAGTTGGCCTCTGTTCTATGCAAGGAAGTGAAGTCAATGCTGACTGAAGGTCAAGGGTGCAATAGGTGGAGAGGACTGGAATGCATATGGGACCGCCTACCAGGTCTCTAGCAGGGATGATGTAATCGGGATGAAAGACTTAGGCCTGTGTGTGAAGCCCAGGGATAGCAAGATGCTGGAGAGCAAGGGTCTCCATTTGATCGAGCGGAAAATCTTAGAAGAAGGGAGCTTGGTTGAGGGGCTAGGCAGAGAGGGGGAGATTTGAAATGAAGGTTGGAAATCTCCTCCCGAATGGGAGGATGTCAGAGATACCTCCAGGTTCCAATGTTTGAAGGCATCTCAGGGCCTCTGAAACCCGTGGCCCTGTGTGGGAGGAGCCATGCATGAGGAAATGTCACGACATCGCGGTGTGTGCCTGGGGAAATGTCCCCTGTGCTCTTCTGATCAAATCTTTGCACTCATTAGAAGTGATGCTGGGTGGCTTCCAAGCTGGGATTTCAAGTTGCTTTGCACATGAATAGAAAAGCCTTAGGTATGTTGGCAGGATGTGGGGAAGCCCATCACGACTCCAGCATATGTATCTGCAATCCAGCATATGTTTGGAAAGGGCCCAATAATCATGGACAGGCTCCTGGTTCTGTCCCTTTATTCTGTGGGGAAGTGGGTAGGATTCGTGCTACCTCTGTGGTGGGGAGACCAGACTGAGAGATGGGAACACAGGAGCTGGAATTTCTGCTGGAGCTGCACTGTGATCCCTGTCCTCTGACATCACTCTAGGATGTCTACTTCCCCTAACTTACAGAACGCCTATCACATGGGAAGGGGCTCTGCTCTCACCATTGACCATGCTTGCTGCTTCTTCTCTGGCCACCACTGCCTCCTCGTAAGCAACTCTCTCTTCCACTCATTATGGGGATCTCTGTGTGGGGTGGCCTGCTTGCTTGTCTGTGTACTGTGGTCATGCCTCGTCCCTGTTGGGGAAGGACTTGGGGCAGAACTTGAGGTACTCAGGTCCTTCCCACTACCTTGCTGATAGGCCTGTTTGAGACCTTAAAGCTCTGGGACTGCGGTCCCGACCCCCCAACTCCCAATCCCTTGCAAATCTCCCTAGAGAGAGCATACTGGGTCAATGGTGCCACAAGATGTTCCTGAAAGCAGACAACTGGCAGGCTCTGTACTGCTCTGGAAAGGAACAAAACTGCAGGAAGTAAGGTCTGGCCAAATGGGGAGCTCAGAGCACATGGCATTGTCTGACAGGAAATGTCCTGACTTCTGGCTCTAAGATTAGAACTGGAGAATGAATGGGCATTTTCTGTCTGCTAACGGACCTGGTTGGACATGAACCAGTCCTAAGTAAAAGCAACTTTCAGGGATGGGCGTTGAGCCTGTTGAGGTGCCAATGTATTACCTGACTTTAAATCCTGGCTCTGGCTCCTAACTCCAGCTGCGTATAAATGCAGACTCTGGGAAGCAGCGGGTGAGGGCTCACGTGCCACCCTCGTGGAGGACCTGCATTGAGTCCTGCCTCCTGACTTCAACCTAGCCTAGTCCTGGCTGCTGTGGTCACTTGTGGAGTGAACCTCTCTCCCTTTCTCTCTCAAATAAATCGATCTGAAAAAGATAGAAAAAGCTTTCAGGGTCCCCAGGCTCACGCCTAACCGATGTGTTGCCTCTGAGAATGCAATCACGGCAGCATCCCTCCAACCCCCACTCCGCTCCGCCCCGCCCCGTGGTTTGTCACGAGGTTGCTGGGCACCGCCTGGGTTCCGCCGTCCCTCTGGCGGTGCTTCCCATATTTTAAAAAATGCAGAGGCTGTGCAAGACGGCCCCGCCCCTCTGCTTCATTCAAACGAAAACCCGGGAGGGAGAAGTTGCTCTGAGCTCTCGGCCGGAAGCATTCATCCACAAGTCTTTCTAACAGTCAGGTTACTCCGCCTCCGTGTAAGTCCTTGCCATGAGACGGTTGACAGCTAGCACATCGTCAAGTCGGAAGGATGCCGAGGAAAGTCGTCAGTCACCTATGCCTCCAAGCAGGCCACAGGTCCACGAGCAGCATCGAGGCGATGAGGATGGGAGAATGTATGCCTCACCAGGTCAGGGGAATACAGACAGAAGGATGACACGCACTGACATAACGCTCATCAAAATGCCTGAAAGACTCGGGTCCTTCCCTGAAAGACTTGCAAAGGCACTGCCCGAGCCTTGGCAACGCAAGCTTGCGGTGCGGATGGGCACTGGAAATGCACCGGAGGCGCATGCATTTTTGTTTTCCAGTGTCCTTAATTTCCCAGTTTCTCTTGCGTCTCCTAAACGAAAGCATTTCCCCCTTGGGGAGGTGATCTTTGGGTTCCAGGGCCGGGGTCAGCGTTGCGACTCTCCTGGCCAGAGACAGGCAGGCTGCTATTCCCGGAAGGAGTGCAAAGACCCTGGGAACAGGACCAGCCCAGCTCGCAAGAATGCAGAGAATGTCGGGAGAGGAAGTGGCGGTTCTGAGTCAGCATGAGTCATCTCGTTCCAATGAGGTGTGCGCCTTTTTTTTTTTTTTTTTTTTTTTTGAGTCTTGATTGTGTGGACATCATTGGGAATGGAGGAAACCAAGTGACTGGATGGCTGGTGCTTGTTGAAGTGTCCAAGGGACATGGCAATTATAGGGTGTCACGGCTGATGCGTGTCTGCGGATCTTCACAGCACGGTTCCTGGGAAGGCGGAGCTGCCAGCTTCTCCCTGGTATGTTTCTTTATATATATATATATATTTTCCTTTTTTTAATGATCATTTCTGCAGTTTGCGTGAGTCTGAGCTGGGCTGCAAGTCCTGGGCTTTGCTGGAGTGGGTTGTGGACAGTCTTTTTGTTTTTTGGTGCAGAATTGGAAGAGCTGTCGTTTTAAGAAGAGGGGGTCCTGGACTACACCGTGACTGTGGGAGGGGTCTGTCAGAGTTGACTTGAAGGAGATGGTGGCATTGGCGGGAAAATGCTCCCTCCCCCGCCCACCCTGTATCCTCTGTAGCAGGTGGGAGATGAGGGGGTTGGCTCTGCTAAGTCAGGGTGCTGAGGTCCCGCTGGCTTCCGCTTTTTCAGAGTTACAGCAGAGATAGCTTCTGGTGTGTGTGGTCCAAGTTACCCCATAACCGGGACAAGAAATACAATAGGGAAAGGCAGAATTTTGTGTCTGAATGGCTCCAGCACTTGATTTTACACCTTTGCTGGCAGACAGCCTCAAACTGTGGGGAAGTCAGAAAGAAAATCAGACACTGGAGTACTGGGGCTGTGGGGGCTTAAGGCAAGCAGAGGTGCAGGTTAGGGGGTGGGGTGGATTCAGGCAGGCCTAACTTGACCTCCAGCGTGTTTCTCAAGCTGTTACTATTCTGATGAAGCTTAGCTTTACTGTCAAGTAAAAAAATACAGGAAACTTTTTTTTATGTCGTTGTAGTTACTGTAAATGAAACGGTTAAAATGTCATAAATACCTTATGATAAACATTTTTCGAATTTGCTTAAAAAGCAGCACATCAGTGGGCAGGGCATGACGCGAAGCTTTTTCAGTACAGTCATTTGGGTGCGTGGGCTTGCTGGGTGAATGATGAGTCAGCTCCCCATGGCTAAAACTGGAGCAGCCCCGAGCCATGGGTCGGCTGGGCGGCTGTTGGATCTGCCCCTCACTGCAGCCTGCAGGCAGGGGGACGTGGCTGGTGGCTCTTTGGTTCAAATCAGCTTTTTTCTCTCTCTTTTTTTCCTTCTGCATTTTCTGTTGTTGATTCTTGGCAGCCTGGATATGCACACACAGTAGAGGAGATGGGAAATGCAGAGTGTATAGAGGGGTTAAGGTGGCACGGGGTGGCGGGTGCAGGCTCCGGGTGATCTATTCGTGTGTGTTTCTGTCACCAGGGGCCATGGGCTTGGGCAGGCGAGTCCTTGGTGGCAGGGACATAGAAGCCAGTGTGGTGTGTGTGGGACAACGGGGCTTGGAAAAATTCTGTCCATTACAAATGGAAGTGTGGGGTAGCCAGAGAGCTCTTGGGTGCCTTGCCCTTCTAAGGAGACAAAATGTAAAGTTAAGTTTTCAAGAGGAAAGAGCAGGGGTTCAAGGGGTGGCAAGGACAGTCCCACCTGCACCAACCCCCACCCTGTCCTTCAAGTTCCAGGGGTGTGGAGTGGGGATGGGAGGGGTCCAAGGTCTCCACATCAAACATTCTGGGGCCACACCCTGATGCCACAGAGCCCAGTGAGAGACCAGGCCCATCATGGGCTCCACCACACCCTGCCAGGCTGCCATGGGCACCTGATGAGCCCTGAGAACAGGGCCTCTGTCGGTCTGGACCCTTAAGCATGGTGGTTCATGAGTCTGCCTTCTGAAGGCATTCAGGCTGTGGTCCCCTGAGTTGTCTCCATGACTCCCAAGAAAGAATTTGAGATGCCAACGTAGACAACAGTTGGCTCTTCCCACAGAATTCCAGGAACCCCAGTGGCCAGCAGAGCCCTTGCCCAGACCATACCCCAGGTGGTTTCCATTGCAAAATTCTGTGGCTGAGGGCCCTGCCTGTGTGTTCTGAGAAGTTTCCCCTTGGTGAGGACCGGGGCCTGCAGCAGGGAGCCTGTTGTGGATCCGCTTTCCCCTAACACTACCCCAGGCTCTCCCCCCACCCATCTCAGATGGGTGCCCCTTTCTGGCCCTGTCTCTAAGGGCCTCCGTGAGCACGGCTGTGAAGTGTGTCTAGGAGGCAGTTTTGTACCTGTGACAGCATCCAAGGTGCTCTTCCGCGTGGAATTCAGGCAGATGTGTGGGTGCTGGGAGTCATCGAGTCACCTCTTAGCGGCTCTGAGAGACAAGCCTAGGCGGAGGGTGAAGTGATGCTATCAGGGAAAAGAGGTGCAGCAAGGTGCACAGATGCTGATGGAGCATGTATTAACCGAGTCTGCTGCCTGCTGGGCTGCCCCATCCGCTGGGAGGAGCTGATGGTACACGTGTGCATGGTGGATGATGAAGAGAGGGATGTTCATGGCAGGAGTTAGGCAATACGTGTCTACTGCAGAAACACAGGGTGCCCTTGGCTGGGGTGGGGCTTGTGTCTCCTGCCCTGCACTTCCTATCCACACCCCTGCCTGGGCTGTGGGTGCCTCCTGCTGTACTGATGGGAATCCCTGTCACTGGCTACCATGTACAAGGCCTGTTTCTTTGTAGTAGTACTACTTTGTAGTAGTGCAAGTCTCTTAATGTCTCAGTGTCCTGGAAACCTCATGATCCATGCAGTGTCAAGGGGACTCAGTGACTGTCCAGGTCACACTTGACTAAGTGAGAAAGCAAAGCAGATAGCCGACAGTCTCTCTTGGGATCCCTCTGTCCTCTGGGGGCTCCCCAAGGAATGCATGCCCCTGACCTTCTGGGCCATCCACATGCTGTACCTGCAGGAAGGGGATTGGGCAATGTGCCACGCTCCCCAGCTTTCCCTGAAGGAATGTGTGGGCTTCGAGATGACCTCACTGCATCTTCCCCCTCCTCCTGCACCCCGAGAAGAGTAACTCCCCCTATACTTCGCCCCAATCACAAGCATGAAACTTTCTGGCTTTCCTTCTCGTTGTTCTCTCCCCACCACACATACCGTGCCTACCCTGGGATGCAGAGGAAGAAGGACCACAGTTGACACAACTGTCTGGAGGTCCCAGGATGCCACAGCGGTTAGCCAGCATGGTGGGTGGCAGCTGCTCTAAGGAGTTCCCACGCAGGCAGGAAGAGCAGGAGACCAGGCGGGTTTTGCATGTCATCCATGTAGGTGGAGGCTGCGGGCCAGAGCATCGCATGCTCCAACAAGCAGCTGGAGACTGTGCTCAGGCTCCCTGGTCTGAAGCCAGTCACAGTCAACATCCAAACATCTGGACCCTGCTTACTGGACATCATTGCAATACATGGAGATGATTCAGATGGAAAGCACTAAATGAGATACATCAGAGATCACGTCCAGAGCAAACACACAGAAATAGCCTGGCCTTGGCGATTCTCTAGGTAATTCCAGACTGTGCTGGGTGGGGCCCCACCAGGGTCTGTAGGAGGCAGCTCAGTGTCCTTGAGAGCAGCCAGCTACCTTAAAACAAACAAACACCACACCAGATTTATTTATTTTTATTGGAAAGGCAGATCAGAGTCACAGAGAGAAGGAGAGACAGAGAGAAAGATCTTCTGTCTGCTGGTTCATTCACCAAATGGCCACAATAGCTGGAGATGAGCCAATCTAAAACCAGGAGCTGCTTGCAGGTCTCCCACATGGATACAGGGTCCCAAGACTTTGGGCTATCCTCTACTGCCTTCCTAGGTAATAAGCAGTGAGCTGGATGAGAAGTGAAGCAGCCAGGGCACGAACTGGTGTCCATATGGATGCCATATAGGTGTCCATATAGGTGCAGGATAGGCCTGTTGAGCCATTGCCCCAGTCCCAGCTAGCCACCTTTAACCCTGGCTTGTCGGAGTGGAACCTTGAAGGCATGCCTTGGAGCTTGTTTGCACCACGGTGTTCGTGTGAGGGGTTTTCCTGATGCCCTGGCATCCAGAGCGCCCTCTCCACCTGCAGGTGCCAAGGACAAGGTCAGTGTTGTACCTGGTCTGTGGATAGAGTGGTAGGGGTAGGCTTGCCTATGGAGTCTTGGAAAGCAGAATCCAGCGAGGGAGGTGAAAGCAGTGTGGGCCACTAGTGGGGGGCCCAGGCTGGCTTCTAAGGAGTCAGCCAGCTTGTGACTGTGTTTTGGGTCACTCTTCTCTCTTGTGGCCTTCCTGCACCTCTTTTGTTGCCAGGATAGACCATCCTACAAGAGAGAACCAAAGTGATTGTGACTTTGAATCCTTCTTGTGCTAAAAAGACCAGGGTTTTATGAGTGGCAGACGATGGATTCACTTTAAAGCTGTTTCCACTGGGTAAGCCACTTACAGAAGAGATTTCTACCAACTCGATTAGATACGAAGGGAGATTTATAAACTAGCCTCAACTCCAAAGAAGGTCATGCTTGCTTTTTCCCATTCACAAAAAGGCATCCATTCTGTTGTCTGTTGTGACCCAGGAAGCAAGTTCTGCCGGGCAAGGATCATTCACCTACCTGCTCTGCTCTTCTTAGCATGGACTTCCTTCCTATAGGTTGTCCCTATGGTTTCAAGAAGGCTGCTGGGGCTTTAGCCTTCACCTCTACATTCCAGACATAACAAAGGGGGAAGTGGGGGACAAAAGGAAGAGACCAAATAGGAATTCTGCATTGCTCTGGGTCCTTTTGGTCCTGCAAAACAGGGCGATGTGACAGTGTCAGCATCTCTGGTAGGCCACTCAGGTTGAAGGGTGGGGACAGACTCCATGTCCTGGGACCCAAGTCTGGCAGGTGTCCTTGTACACCTCCATGCTTCCCAGGGCATGGTCCTGACCCGGGATGAGCTGGCTGGGAGTGGGTGAGGTCTGAGCCCAGACACGGCTGATACCCATGGGCTATCCTTCTTGGTGGTGGAACCTGAGTGCACAGCCCTGCCTTTTGGGGAAGGAGGCACCCGGAATGGTGAGGGCAGCCCTTGGTCCCCCATGCTGGAACCCGGGAACACAGTGGAGCTCGAACCTGCTTTGCTAGGTCATCACAGACACCAGGTGTTGTATGGGTCAGATCTTCCGTTCCTGACCTGGCAGTGGTCTTTTCCCCTGGCCATGGATGTGCTAAGGTACCTTGTCCCTGGGGCTCAGTCCCACACAGGACAGAAAATACTAGAAAGTCTCAATGTGTTGTCTTCAGTTCTCCCATGAAGACTTCCAGCTCCGCCCTCTTCCCTGCCCTCAGGCACCATTGCCTTCTGCTTCCTGGGTTGCTAACAACACTGGCTGTGTTGTTAAGGACAGCAAAGTGGCCAGTGGGCGAGAGTGTTAGCTGGGGATTCTAGGCAGCTCTTTCTAGGCAGTGTATGTGACCTTTGCCATCCACAGCCCTATCTCCTCCAGTCTGGAATGCAGAAGGGACAGCTGGAGTTCCAGCAGCTTTCTGGAAATCAGAAGACAATTTGTAGGATGAAAATGAGTGCTCATAGTGACAGAGCAGACCCTGGTTAGAGACCACACACACACACATTTCATTTGACTGCTTCTGGAGTGAGCTAAGGAGTGAGATGGGGAGAGATCAGTGCTGAATTTCAGCCTGTAGTTCACCCAGGAGCATCTGATAGGCTTTCATAGCCCCTTGTCAAGTCCCTGGGATGAGGGTTAAGGGCACATGGCCTGGCAGTGAGGGTCATGGACCACAACTGCTTTGGTCACAGGCTTAACCTTCCCTTCTTCTGCCTGTCTAGATTGCAGAGTTGGCTATTCTGACTACTTCCTCCAGAAAAAAACACACCATCTCAGCTTTAATGTGAAGAGAAGTGTCTTTCAGGCTGGGTTGAATCATATATATTCATGTTCATCATATTCACACTTTCTAATTTTCAAATCAAGTGAAAATGTTTTTGAGAGGCCTTAAAAGTGTCCTGGGCCCCAAGGCAGTCTGCCCTCTGGGCCCAGCAGAGAAGCAGGAGGCCAAAGAGCAGCCGCCGAAGGGCCTTGCTGTGCTGGCGTAGGGGAGTGGGGAAGATGCACGTTCATGTCTCTGGTGTTGTGAATTGTGACCGATCCACTCCGGCCTGCTGGCAAATGTGACCTTACATCTCCCACTGAGGATGGAGCAAACCGTCGGCTGGCCTAGCCACAGGTGAGCTTCGGCAAGACAGACACACATCCACTTTTGAAACCACAATCAGACTTTGCAACATGGACTTATTTGCTGTGTCCTCATTTTAATTTTTTTTTAAATATTTATTTTTTTATTATTTTTTCATTGGAAAGGCGGATATACAGAGAGGAGAGACAGAGAGGAAGATCTTCCGTCCGATGATTCACTCCCCAAGTGAGCGCAACGGGCCGATACTATGCCGATCCGAAGCCAGGAGCCTCTTCTGGGTCTCCCACGCGGGTGCAGGTTCCCAAAGCTTTGGGCCATCCTCAACTGCTTTCCCAGGCCACAGGCAGGGAGCTGGAAGGGAAGCGGGGCTGCCGGGATTAGAACCGGCGCCCATATGGGATCCCGGGCGTGCAAGGCGAGGACCTTTAACCACTTGCGCCACCGCGCCGGGCCCCATTTTAATTTTTTTTTTAAATTATCATTTCTCCTTCCTCCACAAGGATTGGCCATACATGCTCGGTTTATTTAATCTCCAATGCAGAGGTCTCAAACATTTCAGAATCCTGTGAAATCTGCTCCAAGCTCATTCCATCTCTCTTTCCCTTGTTTCACTTGTCACTCCTGGAGAATCCTTGCTGATTCCAATGTTTTGGATGTCATCACACCATCTTGAGCTTCTGTGGTAGCCAAAATCCAGGATAGCAGGCTGTCCCTGTGCCCACCTCAACTCTTGGAGACTCAGCACTGGAGGAGGAAGGTGTTCAGGAGCTTCTTTGTGGCCTGGTTTCACTGGGTGAACACCCACACACTTGATGTTTCATTTCTGTCCGTAGACTCCTCATGGGGGCACGTGTCACCGTCTGGGAAGGAGCCCTACATAGGTGTCATCCTGCTGCTGGACTGCTCCCAGCCTGTGCCATAAAAAGGGCAAGGACAGCAGAGGAGACAGAAACAGGAAGCCGTCAGGGGGCTGTGCAACGCAGACAATGTCCTTTGTGCCATCCGGGGTCGGGGTGCTATGTCCAGGGAGCCATGGAAACACTAGCTCCCTGCTGGAGGAATGGCAAATTTTCTTTGCTTTCAGTGAATTTGCTTACAAATTTTCTTTGTACGTGCACAGGCACCTGCTGCTCACAGCTACCAGACTGGATGGCACAAACAAGACCAGGGGTTCCTCAAGATAGGTTGTCACCCTGAAGAGTTGAAAGGTCCCCACTGGGCCCCACTAGGCACCACCGGGCACCATGGTGCTCCATGGAGCAGGCGATGGCTCTCAGCAGGTCCTGGAGAGGCTCATCAACAAGGTGGACATCTACGTCAGGAGCTGTGGTTAGGAGGGAGCCCTGGCCTGTACACTGAGTGCTCACTAGTGGGAGCCTCAGAGCCCTGTCTCTAGGTGACTAGTGGAGCTCTGGGTGCTCAGGGTCTGGTGGTGGTGGTGATGGTGGTGTGTGTGTGTGTGTGTGTGTGTGTGTGTGTGTGTGTGTGTGTGTGTGTGGAGAGGGACACCCCCACTCCTGCGGCGTGCCTCCTGTCCAGGGCGTGGGGAAATACAGCACACAACCAGGCTGTCCAGGCTGGTGGGTTGCTGGGCATGGCTGTCCTTCTTAGAAGAACCCCCCAAACTGAATTTTCCCCTCTATGCTGTTGCTTACTCCCTGCCAACCATGATCCAAAAATACTAGACAGAAAATTCCAGAAATCAGTACAACTCCCTGCAGCGAACTGTCATGCTTGGGCCAGTTCCGTGACCCACGGATCTGGGCTGTGAAGCTACCTGGCTTGTCAGGGTGTGGGCAGCCGAGGCACATGGCCTGCTGTTCAGATGGTACCTATTTTGCTTCCGAATGGCCCTGGCGGTGATTGTTGTGTTACCCTTTGTTAGAATTGCTTGACTTTTTTTCATTCGCTGGTGTGGTGAATCTCTTATATCTAACTCTACCTTCACTGTGTCCATATAGGAAAAAATGTGGTATCACAGGCCCGGGCACCCTCTGTAGCCTCAGGCATTCACTGGGTGTCTTGGAACGCTTCCCCTCCAGATAAGGGAGGACCCCAATTGAATGGGCGACAAGGATCTGCTGGGCCTGTGCTGTGGATGGGTGGGGGTCATTGAGATCCCTGCCAGTCCCTTCTCTTGCAGAGTCCCCATCCTTCTCAGCTGTCACCCTGTCCTCTCTGTGCCCAAGCACAGGGGACAGCTGTGGATTCATCCCAGCTGTGTGCTGTCTTCAGTACCATGGACTCCGAAACACGTGGTTGCTGACACCTTGGCTTCAGTTGTGTATGCACAGCGGCCTGTTCTGAAGGGAGCATGTGTGAGTGTTTTTGCTTTCCTTCAGAACTGCCTTTCAAGCTGCTGCTGCTGCTGCTGCTGCTGAGCCCGCCCTGGCTGGCTGCGCAGGCAGCAGCCCTTCCCCTTTGAAGTCCCCAGGAGGGAGAGGTGAGACACGGAGCACAGAGTGAGTGCAGACTGCCACCCAGCAGCGCAAGGGGTGACTGCAAACTAGAGGCTCCCTGGATGAGGATGACTCGCCCATGTCTCTGTCACAGGTCCCAAGCGACGCTTGCTCTGTGTTCGCTAGCTGATCTCGTCAGAGGGAACCCTGGCACAGAGCCACAAGTGTCACTCGGGTGCAGTGGGCTGCCTTTGCATCCCCACTCCTTCCATGGCCTTTAAGGTGATGCAGCCCCTCTCAGCCACTCACACATCCTCACTTCCACCCACCTGCTCCCTGCTTGCGTTACTCTTCCAGTACTAGTTTCCTCCATTTTCTGAAAAGGAAAATACATGGCTGGTGAAACAGGAATTGTTCTGAATTGAGGAATTAGTGAGACCCAGGGCAGGCTGAGCAAACCCACTCAGAGGGTCATTAAGTTCCTCAGTCTTCTGAAGGTAAAAAGAGGAACATTGTGTTCTCAGGGTTGGGGCTGTAGTCCGCACCCTGGGCAAGACTTAGGACATGTCAGCCCTGTTGCTCACGCTGCGTGCCGTGAGCCAACCTTGCTTTGAAAAGCCCTCTCTTAGCAGCAGCAGTAGGGATGGAAGAATTCTCAAGAGGTCAGGAGTGTGTGCCTGTTAACCTGCTTAGCACCCCACCCCCTCAACATTTCCACACTAATTTTTTAAAAGACCTATTTGAGAGTCAGGGAAAGAGTGACTAAGGGAAGGCAGAGCGAGCTCTTCCATCTACTGGCTCACTCTCCAAACGGCTGTAATAACCAGGGCTGGACTAGGAGTCAGGAACTCCATCCCACTTTCCCATGTGGGTAGCGGTGGGTCCTCCACTGCCTTCCCAGGGCATCAGCAGGGAGCTGGATCAGCAGAGGAGCAGCCAGATCTCAAACTGGAGCTGCACATTCTGGGCTGCCGGCTTTGCATGCGATGTCTTAATGCCCTATTAACCCATGCTGCAGATGAGTAGACAGAAACCGTGGCGAGCCTGAGGGCATAAGGCTCAAGGTACACCTGGATCTTTCCAGTACATTCAAGACTCTCCAGGGGGCCACGCAGTTCCAGGTCATTTGCTGAGGGATACCTTGAGGATACACCTGTGGATACTTCGCAGGAGAAAAAAAAAATGCGTCCCTGTAACCCTGCCTGAGTGGTCCCAGGGACCTCAGGGAGCCCCACCAGAAACCGTGCAGTATGTCAGGGGAAGGCCCTGGGCGTGACTGGCACCTGGACAGGGGCTGCGGTGGGAGGGGGCTGCCCCTCCACTGGGCCGCCCAGGGTCTCTTGAGATGAGTGCGTCGCTGCCCTTTCAACCTGCAGATGTGCTTGGTCAGAGAGGATGGAGGGCCCAGCTGTGGCACTATTTTGGCACAGCATTCATAGTGGAGCTGTACACCAAGTGACCCAGTCCACTGCCTGCCCCTGCCTCCTGCACAGCACCAGCTTCACTCTCTTCCTGAGTTCCTCATTTATTTTTAATATTTACTTCTTTACTTGAAAGGCAAAGTTCTGGTTGGGGTGGGTATAGTGCAGGGGGAGAGATAGCGAGAGCTAGTGATCTTTGATTAGTTGGTTCACTCTCCAGATACCCCCCTTGGCTGGGGCTGGCCAGGCCAAAGCCAGGAGCACTCAGATCATCTCTTGGCACATGAATACAAAGTTGGTTTGGAGGTGGAATCGCTGGGACTCGAACCAGTGCTCCTATGGGATACAAGCTTTGCAAGCTGTGCTTTAACCAGCTGGGCCACAGCGCCAACCCCTAGGTTATTTTTTTCTGTGTGTGCAAATCTAAGTAAACTGGTGTGGACTTTTTTTTTCTTCTTCTTCTTCTCAATTTTAACAAAGACTCTCAGGACAGTTTCTATCGCTAACTGTTCTTCAAGTCCACGAGAACTGGCTTGTGAGGTGCTGAATGGCAAACCCCCATCAAGACTGCTTGAACTGCTCCTTTCCATCCACAGGTGGCGCCGTGACCTTGACCGAACAGACATCCCCGGGGCAGATGCTGGGTGGGACTTTCCCAGTAGGAAAGATGCCACGTGTGGTGTCCGTGTGGTGTCCCCTCCACAGTCGAGGCCTCAGGCCATCATCAGGGTGGTTCCCAGGAGATGGGATGACGGGTGAGACCCAGCCCGAAGGCAGAAGACAAATGTAGGGCTCTAAGGTGTGCTTTCAGGGTGCCCCAGGGCCCAGAGCTACCTCCACACTGAACTGTGTTTTTCCAAAGCAAATGTGCGAGAGAAAACGAAGAGTGGGTCTTTACGGAATTAGGCTCCGAAGTGCACGCTTCTTATTTTATGTTTTGGAGAGGGAAAGTTGAGGTGGAGAGCACTTACATGATGGTTCACTCTTCAAATCCTGGCGATGGCCAAGGCTGGACCTGGCCAAAGCTGGGTGCTGGAAATCCAGCTGAGTCTCCCAGGTGAGGGGCTGGGGCCCGGGTGCTTGGTCTCTCCCACTGCCTGCCAGGTGTCACATCAGCAGGAAGCTGGAATCAGACAGAGAGTCACAGGACACAGGTGTCTGAACTGGCACCTCAACTAACAGATGTCCACCCCCAAAGGCATCTCCAGATTTATGTTTTTGTTTATTTGAAAGTCAGAGGGACAGAGAGAGTGGAAGAAGAGATCTTATGTCTGCTAGCTCACTTTCTAAATGCTTGCAACAGCCAGGACCAGGCCAGACTGAAGCCAGGAACCAGAAGCTTCCTCTAGGTGTTCCTGATGGGGAGTGTGGACCCAAGTGGTGGGGCTATCCTCAGCTGCCTTTCCAGGTGTGTTAGCAGAGAGCTGGATGGACAGGGCAGCAGCTGGGACACCACCCTGGGAGATGGGCAGCCTGAGGGGCAGCTAAGCCCATGCTGCTATCATGCTCACTCCACTGGCTTGGGTTTCCAAACAAACTCTCTACATCCAGAGAAAGTAAGGTCACTTGGAGGGGCCGAGACCTTCCCAGCACCTCTGGGCCCTAGGATTGCTCCCATTTCTTCGAAAAGAAGCAGTGAGGTCACCTAGACAACAGGTGATGAAAGGAACCCCGGGGTTCTTACTGTCCACCTTCCTATCTCCGTCTCAGCAACACTTAGCCCACCCTCTCCACCTGTCACCTGTGCTGTGCGGGGATGTGGTGGGGGCACCATTGTGCACAGAGTAGTTTGCAGGGCTTGTGAGATGTCCTGGAGTTAAACTTCAGAGGGCCCCTGAGGTCAGTGAGAAGACAACAAGCAAGGCCAGTGGCTGGGCACTGTCATCCTGAGCCATTGTCAGCCCAGAGCCTAGCGTGACCTCCCCAAGGGCATCACCCTCCCAAGGAGCATCATTGCCTTAGCAGCATAATCTTGAACTCATTATATTCAACAGTGTTTCCTTCAGTTCTTTCTTGGCATTATCATTGGCCAGTGTCAGGTCCCGGGAAATGAAGAGTGAGGGAGACACAGTGAAGGCGTGTTTGCTTGCAGGAGCAGGGGTGTCAGGGAAGCACTGGGCAGTGGATATGCTGATGGAAGTGGGATGAGTGCTGCCCCGAGTGCAAATAAATCATTTAGGGCCTGTGCAAGAGGGTGGATGTCCCTCTACCTAAGGTCTTGGACTGAAGTGCCAGTTCCAGCATCTTAGGATGTGCCTGATTCTTGGGAATGGGGCAGAGGGGGAGCGGTTGATGTTGGTGCCAATGCAGTTACTTAGTTTTGTAGTCACAGCGGAGGAGGATGGCCCAGAGTCCGACAGGGGGAGATGCAGCAACAGATGCACACAGGTGCACATCGAAATTGGGCAGCAAGCAAGAGGAGCTGCATGCAATCGAAGGGCTGATGGTTTTCCCAGCACCTACCTGGGTCCCGGACTTCAGCCGACAGGACTCTGTGGAGTAGCGGGTGGTAACCTTACAAAGGTTGCGCAAGGTGCCTTGGAAAAGCCTGTGTGTGGAGTCCTGGGTCCAGAAATCTCTGTTGACCCAAGAGGAGTCCCCAGCCTGCAAGCAGGAAGTTCTCCCATTAGAGAATCAACTGGTCTTGCGTTGTTAGGGGATCCCAAATGGCATGTGGTGTGCCCATCGGCTGCGGGCACAGAGAGACTTGACTCATCTTTCTACGCGATGCGATTTCTGTGTTTCTGTACAGGGATAATGGAGGCTGTCACTTCCTGCCGGGGGCTGGCGGCTGACCCCTGGTCCCCATGAAAGCAGGAGAGCACAGGTTAACCTCACACCAAGAAAATCACCGCTGAGGTTGGAAACTTTCACCAACCTTGTGATGTTCCTGGTCCCAGTCCCTTCTGGCAATGCGTACCACATCGCAGCAAATGACAACTGACATATCTATCTATCTATCTATCTATCTGGAGGACAGAGACAGAGAAGGAGAGAAGGCTTCCAGGTGGCAGCAGAGTTACATTTTATGCCGGGACTTTCAGTCCAGTTTCCTACTTACTGAACAAAGTTGGCCATGAACCTGGCGGAGACTTGAGTCTGATAAAGAGTTCAGAAAAACAGGAACCACTGATTCATGAGAACTTAGAGGAAAAAAAAATAGTTTAAAGAACTGAGAAGTTGCCACAGTATAGTGAAAGAATGTCAGGTTTTGGAAATGACAAAAACTGAGCCCTTTTCACCTTGACAAGCTGGTGGAGTCAGTTACACGAGACGTAACTGCACACAAACACGGGCTTTTCTTATAATATCGTGGCGTTTACAGTCAATACGCAGCTTTCTGAGCATTTCATGGAAAGTTATTTTAGTAGCAAGCCTGGCCTGATGCAGCCAGCCCCCAGCCGGAGACTGAAATCCTGGCTTCAAAGTCCCCGGGGGCGGGTGTGGGTGTGGGGGCGGGGGCGGGCCCACCGCCTGCACCCCACCGTGGCGGTGCTGCCATTTCCTGCAGACCCCTGCCACTTCCCAAAGCTGGCCAGGCATCTGGGAGCAGTCAGCCCCCTGACCAGCAGGGACAGCCTTGTGGTAGGGCAGAACATGCGTCCTCTACCCGGCCCCACAGGCCAGTGCTGTTTGCAACACCTGCCAGTTTTTGAACTGTAAAGCAGTAGAGGAACCGATTTGAAGCTAAAAAAAAATTTTCTGTAAGATGTGAACGGTCTGTTGGGTTCAGGTTTTATTTATATATCTATATCTATCTATCTATCTATCTAACTATATAAAGCTTTACTTATTGATTTAAAAGAGTTACACAAAGAAAGAGAATGCCTCCATTTGTTGATTCATTCCATATGGTTATAATGACCAGGGTTTACTCTAACCATGTGTCCCAAGCACTTGGCCAGTCCTGCTGCTTTCCCAGGTGCATAGGCAGGGGAGCTGGATGGGAAGGAGAAGCAGCCGGGACTCGAACTAGCACTTACATAGGATGCTGGTGTCACAGATGAAGGCTTAACCCACTTGCCACAATGCTGGCCTCTTGGAACATATCTGAAAGTGTCAGCCAAGGATGTGCCGTGAGGGCAGAAGTATCCTTGAGGCTCCAGAAAGGGTTCTGCCTGTATCCCTGTGGTAACACCAGCTGCTGTCCAAATGCTGGGGATAGGATATTAGCCAGAAAGATAGCAGGAGCCCAATATGACTCAGCCGTATTCCTGCTATGAGAATTATCTGTGTACCTATCTGGACATACTTCTTTACACTCCTCTTCCTCTGTGTGTTTCTGATAATTTCCCAAGAAATCTCTCACATAATTGATATTCTTCTCATGGTCCCCCGACATCCTCTGGTTCACACCCCAAATGCCCATAGTGGCCAGTGCTCGGCTGGGGCTGATGCCAGGAGCCAGGAACTCAATGCAAATCTCTTATGTGGGTGGCAGGCACCCAATTTTTTAAGCCATCATTGCTTGCTGCCATGGTCTGTGTTAATTAGCAGGAAGCCTGAATTGGGTACAGAGCCAGGAACAGAATGTGCGTAGGATGCAGGCATCTATACACCGGCCCCAGAAATAGGCATGTTGAAAGTAAACAGAAAAGTAACAGATTGTTTCTGGGGAGAGTTGGGTTTTCTTTTACAAGATTTATTTATTTCAAGGGTAGGGTGTGTGTATGTGTGTGTGTGAGAGAGAGAGGCTCCCTTGATGGTCATGGTGACCGGGTCTGGGCCAGGCCACAGCCAGGAGTGGAGCAGCTGTGATTTGAACCAGTACTTGTACGGGATGACCTTGACAGCAATACAGGCAGTGGCTCAACTCCTTGTCCCACAATGCTGGCTGGCTGGCTTCGGGGAGGGATGGAGAGCTAGTTTACAAGGAGAAAATCTATGGCCCATTAATTGTTTTGTAATGGACAGCCTCCTCCCTCCCTTGTCTTCTGTTTGCTCTACAGGAGCTCCTCTGATAGACTGAATTTTAAATTTTTTGAAAATGATTTATTTATTTTTATTGAAACTCAGATTTATAGAGAGGAGGAGTGACAGAGAGGAAGATTTTCTGTCCACTGGTTCACTCCCCAAGTAGCTGCAATAGCCAGAGCTGAACTGATCTGAAGCCAGAAGCTTCTTCCAGATCTTCCACATGGGTACAGGGTCCCAAGGCTTTGGGCCACCCTCTGTTGCTTTCCCAGGTCACAAGTAGGGAGTTGATGGCTGAGACCAGGCTTTGCAGAGTCTGGAACCTTAGCCAACAGCATTACTTACATGATGGATGACCAGTTCATCTGACTGCTCCTCCATAGGAATTTTGAGAGAATGTCTCTTTTGCTGATTTTCTGTTCAGGATACCTATGGGCCAATTGTAGGAAAAGATTACCTGTAATGCAGTGCCAAACTGGGACTGGTGTGGTGGTGTGGCAAGAAAAGCCTCAGCCTGCAGCATAGGCATCGCATGTGGGCATTGGTTTGTTCTTGGCTGTTCTATTTCCAACTCAGCTTCCAGAGGCCTGGGAAAGCAGTGGATTGCGGCTCCCATCCTTGAGACCCTGTGCCCACATGGTAGATCCTGAAAAAGCTCCTAGCTGACTCCTGGCTTTGACCCAGCTCAGCTCCAGCTATTGCAGCCCTTTGGGGAGTGAGCCACCAGATGGAAGGTCTTTCTCTTTGTCTGATTTGCTCTCTTTGCAACTCTGCCTTTCAGATATATATTTTAAAAATCTTGAAAAGAAAAATAAAAGTGACTAGTAAGCCTTGGACACTTAAAGGAGGAAAGGGAAGTGCTTGGAGGGAGCTTGAGGGGGTGGGTCCTGGGGTGCCAGGAGGGATGAAATTGCACCATGGGATTCAGGGCTTCTGGTCCAGACCTGGAGAGGCAGGAGCTTCTGGGTGTGTGCGGCTGATCCAGGTGTGGGGAGGGACCAGCAGGTGGGAAAACGTGGGTGTGGATACGTGCATCAGGGTGTCCTGTTGTGGCTGGGCTGACCCAGCCATGCCTGCAGGTGGAGGTGATAACTCAGTATGGAGATGAGATTGTTTTGGTCAGGCTTGCACTGATGTAAGTGTAACAATGACCAGGGCTCTCATCATGGCGCCCTGGCAGAGGTTGGGGCAGAGTGGGGACACACTCTTTTACCGAGGTTGACACTACGGAGATTCCTCTGGGACAGGGGTCACCCAGAGAGCTCCCTGAGAGGCCATCATGAAAAAGTACTCACTGTTTGGGGCTCCGACCCAGTCAGCATCCATCCACCCCAGTCCCTATCCTGGGGCCCCAACCTGGCTCATGTCACCTGAAAAGGGCATAAACTCTCCTGTAGGGGATTCGTCCCTCTCTGAAACATCTTTTGGCGGGACATCATGGATCCAAACGAAGGCACACCAAGGAAGAGCTCGAAAGTTGAACAAAAGCATCTGGAACAAAAGGGGTTGCAACATGTCACCTTTATTCCTCATTCGCAATTTCCATGTGTAAATTGGTGAGATTCCTGAAGCTGGCCAGTGAGTCCTGGAGATCTTGCTGGTTCCGAACAGCAGGAAAATTCCCTCGTTTCAAAGGGTCAGTTCTACTTGGGCCATTCTTTCTCCACTGCACACTACAGCATGACTCTGAGGTGCAGCGGCATGTTCCCTGGCATCGTCACTGCTTGCCAGGTGATTGATGTGGGTTCAGCTGCTTCTCGCTGTGCCATGTGGCTGTGTGCTCCTGTGTGGTGGTTGCTGAGCCTTCGGCTGCATGCCATTTTCCTGACGGTTGCATCGTCATCACTCTTGTGGAGCTGGATCTCTCCCCGGCTTGGTACCCTCCATGTGGCCCTTGCAACATGGGACATCACTTGGGGTTTTGGGTCCTCCATGGCGGAGGTGTACAAAAAATATAACCTGTGTTGTCATTTTTACCTGACAACCACAGCTCCTTTCCTCCACTCTGTACTGCTAAGACTACACTTACTGCTTTGTCCAGCTACTCACTACTTCTTGGCACCACCCCAGTAATTGGCAACCCCTCGGACCATCTTCTGATGATTGAAAAAAAATCTAAAGCTTTCATTGAACTGGCCTGTGTTGTGAAAATTGGCTGACCTCCGATCTGAATTCTGCTCCTGGCTCAGTCTGTCTGCCTTCTTTTGCCCCATCAAGATGTTCCCAAGTTCAAAGTCCCTTTGATTGTGTCACACCTGACAAGTCCCTTTGCCGTGTGCTCTCTCCCTGCCTCCATCCCTCTAAAGTTGGGTGATAGGGCGCAGCAAGGTGTCTTTGGTGAGGCTGTCTGGTCCAGATCAGGAAGGTCCACAGCGTCCACCTTACAGGCCTGTGTGCTTCTGGAACCTCTAGCTTAGCTACAGGACCCTTCAGTGAGCCATGGACTCCCGTAAGATTCTTGCTCCTTAATTTCCGCTGCAAAAGACAAGAGTGTGTATTTTGAATTTGTGCAGTTGGACTTTTGTTGCTGTTGTTACAAAGATGCATTATCTATTACCTAACTCTCTTTTTGGAAGATTTGAGCCATTGTCTATCCCATCAAAATATTTTGGTATTCACAATCCCTCTGGGGCCTGAATCATCCACAGATCTGACAAACCATCTGCACTGCTCCCAAATCCATGCATCTTATTACATGTGTTAACACATAAAGTTTTTTTTTTAAAGATTTATTTATTTAGTTGAAAGAGTTACACAGAAAGGCAAGAAGAGACAGATCTTCTGTCCGTTGGTTCCACACTCCATTTGACAACAACAGTTAAGGCCAGGAGCTTCATCCAGGTTTCTGAGCTGGATGGGAAGTGGATTAGTCAGGATGCGAACTGGTGGTGGCTGAATAACCCAGTAAGTTATCATGTGGACTCCTACGTGTTTTAAGATGCTGGCAGAACTGGGATCAGGCAGAAGACTGCAGCATGGTGGAACATTGTCCTCTAGGTGGCGCCAGTGAAATCTCCCAAGTTGTCAGCCACCCTCAAAACGGGCACATTTGCCCTGGAGCTTGTGTCTCCACCGTGGCCTCCGGGATTCCCTGGGCTGGAGATGGCTGAGGTCTAGGTTGGCTGTCTCCTTGGCTTGGCAGTCTTGAGTCTCTCTCTGGATGTGAACAGTTGCTCTGGTGCAGCCAGATCCTGGGACCCACCACTTCCATTTTCTAGGGTCTTCTAAAGCATTCTTTTTGGCTTTCCACATTATCAAGAGGGTACATATGAGGCTAGAGGCCCATGGAGTTACCCTCATGCTCTTTGTGGAGCCCAGAATTGCCTGTCTCATGAAGGCTGAGAAGCTGGCCAGGGCGGCCCTATCAGGTCAGGGCTGGAGGCTGAACACTCACTTCCACTCACCGAGGGGACCCCTTTGGCCACCATCTCTCCACCCACACTGGATTTCCATGGCCTCACACCATCTCCATGTGCCTGCTGAGGATAAACTCTGTTCATTTCACTAGGCCACGGGGATGAGATATTTGTTTTTCTGAAGACATTTTTTTTAGATCTGATTAACATGTAATTCCCCCGACTTTGAGTAAAGCAGGTTGATGACCTTCCAAAGTGGGCTTCCTCCAATCAGTGAAATATCTTCATAGAAAGATCATCTTCCCCCAGGAAGAGGGGAGTCAGCCTGAACCACAATGATGATTCTTCCTCTCTTCCTGTTTCTCTGCAGAACCCAAGATAGATAAAATACAAAAGGAGAAATTCTATCTTCTCTCATGACCAGGCGCTTCTAATTTCTCTTTACTCCATTTAGATGTGTGGACGCCTGAGTATCCCCCACCAGGCTCTGTTGAGTTCTAAGTATTGAGCACCTGCTGGGCCCTTCCCACAGTTAGTGAACACCTGCCTGTTCCATATGGTCCTCAAGGCCATGGTCAGAGCTGAAAGCCGGCATGAGTATCTCTCCCTTCATCCTGACATACTCCTCAATTTGGAACATCATTTACATGGCTATATCATTTCCTTGAGATTCATTTGGGGGCGATTTTTTTTTAATAGGCTCCAGTTTAAGCTCCTGTGAAATATTTCAGAATTTGGAACATATGTAAAATTTTCTAATTTAGTCCTCGGGGCTGTGATGGGGGGGTGTGGCACTGGGTCAGAGAAGCTACGTAACAGCACCTACTTCTTGCGATGGCTAGAGCGCATCCTGCAAAAGTGTCACTGCAGGAATCTTGACACACATGTGTTGATGGTGTTTGGGGTGGGCGGAGCCTCTTGGAGGCAATTGGGGTTGGAAGAGGTCATGGTTTTATGGGAGGAGGAAAGCTCTGTCCCCCACCAGCGTGATGCTCCCCACCAGGCCATGACACACATCAAGGGCATGTTTTTTTTAACTTCACAGCTCCTAGAACCCTGACCTGAACAAAACTCTTTGTTTCCAAGTGGGTGGTGTTCAGTTCTAGAGATGCAAAGTGGTCTAGGATCAAACTTGACCCCAAGCTGGATTCAACCAGGAAAGCTAAAGAACACCAACAGTGCAATCCTGGCGTGGTGGGGAAGGTGGCGCCCTAGCAGCAGCCAGCTCTGCTGAGCCCTGCAAGCCCTTCTTTGCTCCAGGGACTCCCCGCTGCCACAGGCAGTCCTGTCTCTCCCTGGCTCTCCTTCCTTGCTCCAGCTTGGGGTCCTGGCTTCCTTCTTCGGTTTGCTTTCACTTCCATCTCTAACTCACCCATTAAATCCTCTAGCAGTCACTGCTGCGTCTTTGTACCCCATCTTCCTTGAGAGGCAATGTGGAAGGGGGATTTATAAAAACCAATGCAATGTTTAGTAGTTCAAGTGATTCCTTGTTTCTGGAAATGTGGAGAGCACTCTGGCCTCATTCTACACATTTTGACGCTGCTAACCAGGGATGGGAGCTATTTAAGAATGTTTTTGGCCATTATTCCCTAAATAATACAGTGCAATAATGAGTCAGGCCGCACTTACATTGCAGCTGATATCACAAATAATTTAGAGATTATTCAAAGCATACAGGAGGGTGTGCGAAGCTTAGAGTGCAACTACCACACCATGTTATGCATTGGATTTGTGCACTGATGGAGTGTGGAACCCCGGAGGTCCTGGTATCAACCCCCATAGAGACCAAGAGACAACTTATGATGTTCAGTTCTGACTTGTCTTTCACAGAGAGGGAAGCGCCACCTATGTGATATGCCTCAGTCTCTCTGATTGGTCAAAACAGTCACCTCTATGTCTCCCGGGGTCATTCAGTGGCTTCAGTCCTCACCCTAAGTCACCCTGAGTCAAGAGGCAAATGGGGAGGGGTCGTCTCTGTAAAGGTCTTGCCCATCTTGAGTGTAGGCTGTTGGCCAGGTCTGGGATAAGTTCTTGGTTTGGACCCAGGAGGCAGTCCCAGTGAGCGGTCCCAGTGAGCGGTCCCAGTGAGCGGTACCTGTGGGCCCTACCCCTTCTCCCCCTGCCCCCAGCCTGGCAGCCAAGGATACTCTGAGCCCGACTGAATTGACAGTGTCATGAGGCATTGAGTAGCAGCATGTAGCACTTGTAAGCATGGATATTCCCCCTGGGGAGGCAGAGCCTCTCTCTTGCCCACAGCAGCTCCCAGCTAGAGAAGAGTGACCTCAAAGTCTCCAAGAAACAAGAAAGGGGAAGGAAAGATGAGAGGCCCTGCATGGTGGGTGGGAGGAGACTTGAATTCTCATTTCTGTCCAGAGGTGGGTAGGGAGAAAGAGCTTTCTACAGGTCAGGATGCCAGACCAAGCCCTCAACCAAGAGACATTTGTTTTGAAGTGTTTTTTGTTAGATTTATTTTATTTTTATTGGAAAGTCAGAAACACAGAGAAGAGGAGAGACAGAGAGGAAGATCTTCTGTTTGCTGAGCCAGTCCTCAAGTGGCTGGAATGACTGGAGCAGAGTTGATCTGAAGCCAGGAGCCCAGAGCCTCTTCTGGGTCTCTCGTGCAGGTGTAGGATCCCAAGGCCCTGGGCCAACCTTGACTGCTTTCCCAGGCCACAAGCAGGGAGCTGGAGGGGAAGCGAGGCTGCCAAGATTAGAACCAGCGCCCATAAGGGATCTTGGCATGTGCAAGGCAAGGATTTAGCTGCCAGTATACTGTGCTGGGCTCTGAGCCATTTGTTTTATATTTCTAGATATCAGCCATTTCTACTAACAGAATATTGTACAATATGATATTAGTCAATAGTGAGATCCATAACTCCTATCAGATGTGCTCACATGGTTGGGAGGGCCTGTGCATGGCAGAGCAAAGCAAGTCCTTTTTCTCTCTTCTTCCTTTCTTCCTTCCTCCCTCCCTCCCTTCTTTGCTTCCTTCCCTCCTTGTTAGATTCATTCGTTTGAAGAAGAGAGCAACAGAGAGAGAGAGAGAGAGAACTTTCATCCATAGGTTCACTCCCCAAATGACCGTAGCAACCTGGGCTGGGCAAGATCAAAGCCAAGAGCCTGGAATTCCATCTGAGTTTCCCGTGTGGGTGGCAGGGACCCAAGCACTGGGCCATTGTTTGCAGCTTTCCCAAGTGCATTCGTTGGGACCTGGATTGGTGGCAGAGTAGCCAGGACTCTACATGGCACTCAAAAAAAGAGATTCTGGCTTTGTAAGCAGTGGTTTAGCCATGAGTGTCACTGAGCTTACCTTGGCAAACTGCTTTTTGAATACATAGTGTTCAAAAGTTGAGCAAACTGTGTGCACCTGGAACCTACGGTAGCATACTCTTCTTCATCCTGCAGGGACACGGAGCCTGCAGCCACCTGGGCTCCAGCTGTTTAACCTGGCTTGCCGCTTCATGTTTTCAAGCCCCTGGCCCTGCCATTCCTCGCCTTGAGTGGGTGGCTGGAGGGTGCTGGTGGAGTGCGGGTAGCAGCACTGATGTAATTTTGTTCTCCCATAGACCTAACAGTGCATCCTCTGTTGCCTTCCCAGGCATGTTAGCAGGGAGCTGGATGAGATATAGCATAGCTGGAGCTCAAACAAGTGCTCCAAATACAGAATGTCGGCACTGAAAGTGGCAGCCTAACCCTCCACACCACAACACCAACCCTGCCTTTGTAAGCTTTCCTACAAAGGTCTTTCCCCAACCCCCTACAGTGTGGCCTGTAGTTACTTTAACAAATGAGGTAGACCTTCTTTGCACTCAGGGCAACTGGCAGAGTTGGCAGTAACTTCACTGCAGCTCTGAGCTTTAGAAACTCCTGCAGATGATGCTTAGAAGTCAGGTCAGGTGTAAGGACAGACCAAGGGAGTCATTTTGGTCTAAAACTCAGATAACAAATCCCCTAAATAATCAATTTCTCGTGCCAGTAAGTAAAGGCACATGTCCAGTTTTATGGACCCAGGTCCCCAAGCTGGGCCATTCTTGTTTGAGCATCTGTTTCTTCAAGTCCTTTGAGTTGAACAGCACGCGAATCACACACAATGCAGATAACCACACTGCGCACCAGGGGGTTTCTAGAACATGACTGGAATGGGAAGCAGATATTTGTTTTCCCAAACCCCACGGAGACTGGAGGATTCTAGACGCGGCGCCGCTCTGCAGGGCCTGAGGCGCTCTGCCCACCCTCGGTGGGGCCATCTCCCCTGGGATGGACCTTCTTTGTGGCCCTCCCTCCATGCAGATAATTCCTGGCACGCTCCATTTGCGATAGGAGTTTGGTGTTAGCCTCAGGGCTTTGCTCTTGACACTGCTACTAATTCCCTACTTTATATTCGGGATTGCCCTTCTGAGAGGAGAATCTTATTTTCAAATTGCACCTGCGCAAATTTAATGCAAATACTAGGGCTGGCCTCTTAGGCAGTCTGAACTTTGGGCAGGAGAGAATGAATAGGTTAGAAGGTGGTGGGGGTGGGATGGGGTAGGCCAGGAAAATAATTCAGATAGTAGCATCTGCTGCTGGATGAAACCGAAACCCAGACTGTGGGTGGGGCCCTTGTTTCCTAACGTCAGCGCCACCGCCCACGCCCACACGCCCACGCTGGCGCCCGCTAGCCGCCCACTGCAACCGAGGGATTGCAAGGCCAGTGGGCTAGAGACACCAAGTGTGAAAGCCAGGTGAACTTCTGGCGCCCAGGCTGGCTGTAGGGACTGGTGCCTTTGCGTTGTGAAGAATCAGACACCACCCCAATGTCTCCAAAGTGTCTTTGAATCTGTCAGTGCCCTGTCCTCTGGGATATGGCAACTCTCATGTCATGGCAGTGAATGGTTTCTAAGAGGCTGCTGCTCTCATCTGGTTTTTCGCAGGCTTTTTAGAGAAGGAGGGAACGCTGCAGAACTGGATGCCTCCCTAGGGGTTGGGTAGCGCTGGTGGCCCATGAGCCATTTGAAGACAGTCAGGACCTGGGGCATATGCGAGGGTGATGGTAGGATCTGCATCCCCTTACCTTCTCATTCTGTACCTGTGACGCATTGCCAAGCATTTCTGGCTGGTAGCGCTTTGAAAACTCTGTGATGTTGTATATGTTGGACTAGGACGCATGTCCGTACGTCACAAAGTGAGCTTGTTGGCTGCTAACACAGGATGCTTCTGCTGACTCAGGAGTGACATGTCCTAAGGGTCAGATTTCCCTTTTGGAACCTGTTTCTGCTGTACCTCCACCAGCCGTGACCTGGGATGCTGGTGCAGGTAGAGAAATGATCTGTAGGAGAGTCTCTCACCTTCTTGAGCTGGAGGCCTTGGACTCGTGATGTTCAGAGGGACATGTACCTGCCCCCTTCATGGTAAATCATAAAATGATGAGCATCTGTAACACCTGCTTTGTGTGAGGGAGGGGCTTTTCTTGTTTGTTGAATGATTGCCTTATTTATTTGAAAAAGAGTGAGAGGAGCAAGAGTGAGAGGAGCAAGAGTGAAAGATAGAGTGAGACAGTGCTTCTATTAGCTCTTCACCCTTCAAATGGCTTCAAAAGCTGAGGCTGATGCAGACACAAGCCAGGAGCCTGGAGCGTCTTCCAGGTCTCCGTGCGGGTGTCAGGCCACGCCCGTAGAACGTGGGCCGTCTTCTGCGGCTTTTCCAGGTGCATACAACAGGGAGCTGGAACTAAAACGGAGCAACCAGCCTGGAGTTAATGCTTCTCTGAAATTCTGGCCTTGCAGGTGGCAGCTTTGCTCACTGTGCCAGAAGGCTGGCCCTAAAGGGCTTTTCTGATGTGAATAACAGAAATCTTTTTAATGTGCATCATTAAACTCACATTAAGATTTTTCTTTAATCACCGGGCAATAAAAAATGTAATCACCATCAAGGGTGTGTGTGTGTGGGAGGGGGGGGGATGGCTGTACGCTCCCAGCTGAACCTCACAGCCCAAAGACCAGTTGCAGTGCAAGCCAGGAGGGCTGCCAGGAGGCAGCAGGCATTCATCGGGAATGTTCAGTTCTAAGCTTTGGACCCTGTTGGCTCCAGGATGAATGTGGCAGTGCTGTTCTTTATTCTCCCAGGAGAAGCAAAGCTTTGCACCCCCAGCCTCCTCGTTGAAAACACTGCATTTATAAGAAACCCTGAAAGGAAGATCAGTTTTACAAGTGTGGTTCTCTGAGGCACTTGTGGATTGTTCACACTGGAAACTTATGGATGGAGCTGAAGGAAAGCTTCTGGGGCTTGACTCAGTTAGCTTACAGGTTTTATTTTATTTTATTTTTCAACTGGTCTGTGTTGCTTGCTCTCATTTGAAGGAAGAGGGGAAAGTCAGTGTTAACGCTAGGGCGTAACTGCCTAGGTGATGGCTCTGTCCTCTGCCCCATGCCTAAGTAACAGTGTCCTTGTCCTTAGCAAGTTCCCAGGTTGGGAGAATGTGTGATGCCAGCATCCAGGGATCCTGCAGGCCAGTTCCGTGCGAGGGGCTGGGCTGGGTTCATTGTGTGAATGATCTAGTCCTCCCATGATTCCCCTTTGACACACAGAGGAAAGGAGGCCCAGAGAGGTGAGTCACCCTGTCCAAGGCCACAGGCAGGTAGATGGATCTGAAGGCAGACATTGATCGCTAAGTGCCTGCTCTCAGTGACCTTGCCACTAACCTGCACCAGGAACAAAGCCCCCGGGGAGCACAGAGGAGACTCCTGAGGGTTCTCTCTGTGTGATGGGAGGAGCAGATGGTTAGCCCAGATAGAGAGAATTGGGGTGTCTGGGTTGGAGGCACATAATAAGGTGGTCTTTGCTGTTCATGACAGTAAATGTGAAGTATCACCTGGGGCCATTGGGTCACACCTGAAGATGCATTTCCTCTAGGGACATCTTCAATCTCATTGCAGTGCTGCCTGGTTAACACGGCTGGCAATCCTGCCCTTCTCAGTCAGGGAATGCTAGGAATCAGATGAGGACACAAACGACGCTTAGAATCTCATCAAGACTTGTGAATGGGGCCTAGAAATCCTGCCCCTCCAGGTCATGCTTGCCCAAGAGATGCTGAAATAGGAGGTGGGGTGGACCAACGTCCCTCCCAGTTCCCATGTGATGGTTTTGCAGGATTAGGAAGCTGAAGAGGAGAGAAGCATTTTCTGGAAGAACTAAATCTGAAGGTCCTTCCAAACCTTCTCGGACATCGTGTACCGTGATCAAAACTACATGTAGATTTTAGGAATTTTGATCCACTCAAGGAGACCCCGTTTCAATAGAAAGTGCCATCGTATTTGCTGGGTGCCCCACTATGCTGAGCCTGACCTTTGATCCTCTGAGCGGGTGTTTCCAGGAGGAGGTCACAGATGCATGAAGACCCTGGGAGGAGGTGCTGGGCCATTGGAGCCCAGAGGGGAACTCAGGAGGGTATGGTGGCCAGCAAGAAAGAAAAGGCCAAGGAAATGTGGCTGGTGCAGGCTGCCCAGCAGAGTCAAAAGCTGGCCCTTGTGTGAGCCTGGACAGAGTCCACTGTCCCCCTATGTTGGGCTCTGGAATTTTTGACCTCCCAGAACGCACAGGTTATGTTTTAAGCATCTTGGTCCCTTTCCCTGCCCACCCCTCCACTCCCCAATCCTGGCATCCCAATGGTACTGATTAGAGGCTGAGCTGTTCCACCTCAAATTCCCCCTAATGCCACAGAATGTGACTGCAATTGGAAATCAGGGGCTTGCAGAGGTAATGTTGGGTAAGATGAAGTCTCACAGCTGAGCCCTCATTGGGTGTGCACCATGTTCTCCTAAGATAAGCTTAGGACACAGACATGCATGGAAGGCCAGCTGACCCCATGAGGACCCTAAGAGCAGGCAGCCCTCCCTAGCCTACAAGCCAAGGAGACACAGACGCACGAAGAAAATACACCAGCCAATCTCTGGTCCCCAGAACTGTGAGCAAGTTACACCTCTGCTACTTCAGCCACCAGTTGAGGGCCCTTTGTGAATTAAGCCAGCAATTTTGGTTGTATAAAAGCAGGCCAGGATGGATGGGAGGTGGAACATGTAGCCAACTAAAGCAAGTGTGACTCATGGAGGTCTTTTTCAGCATGGGCAGAGAATTTAGCATTTTGTGATGGAGGCAGTAGGGAGCCCTTAGGGAGATGGATATGGCCTCAGAAAGGGCAAGAGACTAGAATCTTCTTGGGATACAAGCCCATGGAGACTGCCATCTCATTGGACAGGGACTAGGTCCTCTTGCCTGTCCCATTTGGGGGCAGGAGGAGGAGGCAGGATTCTAGCAGCACCAGGCCTCCCTCCAGGGCTGGCTGAAGGCTAGGAGCTTCAGCATCTTAGGCACCACTCCCTCCATGGAAGTACAGAAAGGCTGAGTGGGATCTTCCTCCAGCAGAATCCATTCCCAGACCAGAGTCCAAGTGGGGGCCCAATGGGCTGCCTACGAGTTGGGGTTCCTTCTCTTGCCCTAAGCTGGAGTACTTGGTCTCTGGTGTTCAGTTCTGAGCCTAAGGCTATGTCTTTGTGATTTGTTCTCACCGCTGCACCGTGATGAGGGAGTGAAAATCAGGGCAAATGAAATGTCAAACCTCAGCAGGTGCTCTGGAGGTGGAGTTGTTTCTGTGAGGCAAATCGTAACTTAGAGTCTCAAAAACATTTTCTGCGTGTGAGATGGACCTGAGTTGGATGCCTCTTTCTTCTAAGTGCTGTCTGTGTGAATATCTTTGCAAAGCGGAACTATTAGTGGTGATAGTAGCATGCAGACTGATTGTGAGGTTTGGTAAGAAACCAATGTTACTTGTTATAAAATGAGTATCAGGAGCTTTTACATGTGAAGCTTGTCAGGTCTCATTCCCACTTGGTCCAATTCCAGAGAGAAGAATCCTGAGCCGGAAGGAAAATAAGATTCCTGGAGTAGAGAGAATTGGTGTCATAAAAATGATTGAGTGAGGAATAATTTTCAAAATGGCAGGAAGCCTAATAATTATATCATGTAATCTCTAGGTCATTACTTGAGTCTTGTATTTGAACAAGCTGTTTATTCTGGCTTTGTCATTTTTTTCTGGCTGTTTTAGCTTCCCTTTCACTTTCTTTTATAATGTGCTTTGGATCCAGGTTCTTGTCTCTGATTCCAGAAAGAATCCAAGGATGAGATGTAGGTAGAAGGTCAGCTGAGAAACAAGATGGATTTGCATGCAAGCGAAGTATACACTCGAGAGAGAGTGAGACATACTTAAAACGGGGCTGCACTCAGAACAATCCTTTTACAGGACCTGGGGCTGGTGTCTGGGTCTGGACTAACTGAATATTCATGAAAGTAAGAGTTTTGAGAGCCATTTGATTGCCATTTGTGGCCATTTCAGAAGTATCTTGGCGTCAGGGACATGATGGGAGAGGCAATGGCACCCAGAGTCAGTTCACTACAGCGACCTCACACTTAGTTGAAAGGTGACTGCGGGGATGCAGCTCTCAGCCATGTTGGTTATTTCTGACCTGTGCTGTTCTAAGCAGTGTTTTCATGGAAGCTTTAGTTTTCCCTTGCATGCAAAGGGAGGAATCTGTGTGTTGCGGGGGAGGGGGGGTGCAAATGGGGCTGCAGGGAGGGACTGGTCACCCCAGCTCTTTCATACCAGCTGCCTTTCTGCTGCTACCAACTGCTTCCCAGCTGGCATCAGAGGCATCTGCCTTGGCAGCCTGGATGGCATCTCTGGGAATGGAACTTCTCACCATGCCAAGGAAGAGAACCACTAAGAGCTCTGATCTCAATGGGATATAAATGTCTGAGTTTTCAGTTCAAACTACTATACAGGAACACCGAGTCTTCAATCCAGCAAGAGGAGCCCCCTGGTAGATCTTCTTGAAACACAGAGGCATTTCTGCCTCAGTTAGCAGTCTTTGGTTAAAAGGAACAGAAAACTCAAAGTGGTTTAAGCAAAATCCAAAACTTACCATCTCTTGTAAGATGACAGTCTGGGCAAAGGGTTGGCACAGAAGCTGCTCAGGTAAATCAAGTTATCTCAGCTTCTCTCTCTTCTATTTGTGGTTCCATTTCTAATAAACTCAACTCTCCTGTTCTCACTGTGGCTGCCAGGTGCCTGTTCACATCCAGAGAGAGTAGAAAGAAGTCTTGCCACACAGCAATCCTGTGTTTAAGTACTGAGATTCATTCTGATTGGACCAATTGGGGTCGTGTACCTCTCTGTGAGCCAATCGTAGTGAGTGGAAGACTATATGTCATGCTGGCTGGCTCGCTCAGCTTGCCTTCACTCCATTCCTAATTCCGGTGGAATTAGGACATGGCAGGCCAAGATGTCCCCTAGGTTAAACTCAATGACATATGTGGACCATTAAATGAAAGCTTATGGATATGCAAAGGATTCACTTCTTAAAAAACAATACAAATTTAACTTCATGTGATCATTGCTATTTAAGGTTTGATTTTGTTGCTGTTAGAGTTTAGGAGCTATTTCTTGACTTATAAGTAGCCACCACTTGCTTATCTGTCCATTTTGAAGACTGGCTGGAACAGGGACCTGAGTAGCTTGCTTTGCAAGCGAGACCTCCTCTTACAGGTTGAGCAGTGTATTCGTTACTCCTCAGCCCAGTTTGAAATGCTGGCAGCGCAGTTCCTGTTCGCAGGCCACCTGCCCTCCCTGCTTGTCTCAGCATACCCTCCCCAGGTATGCTGTCCCAGTCCTGGCGCCCAGGGTCTGCCCCCTGCTGACTTTTGTGTCTGAAGAGGACTTTTTTATAAAAAGTTTATTTATTTTTATTGGAAAGTCAAATTTCAGAGAAAAAGATTTCTCATCTGCTGCTTCACTCTCCAAGTGGCCACAACAGCCAGAGCTGAGCTAGCTGAAGCCGGTAGCCAAAAGCGTCCTGTGAGTCTCCCATGTAGGTACAGAATCCCGAGGTTTTTAGACCATCCTCTACTGCTTTCCCAGGCCATAAGTAGGGTCCTGGATGAGAGGAGGAGCAGCCAGGACATGAACCAATACCCTTGTGGGATGCCGGTGCTTGGAAGTAGAGAATTAGCTGGTTTAGCCATCACACTGGGCCCTGAGGGGGACTTTCTAATCCATGCGTTCGTGCTTTCTTTCTTTGATGCAGACCCCAGAGCTCTTTCTGACTCTTCACAGACAAGTTAGGTGCTCCCAAAAGACTTTGTGACACTGATGAAATGCTTTGTCCTCTTGAAGTCTAAGGGGTAGTTTCTCCCTCAGCTACAGTCAGCACCCAGGGGTTTACTCCGTTAGCCAGGGTGCCACGGTGAAGTTCTCTCCAAGAAACATCCCCCACACCACATTTGACTGGTAGGGTTTTACCAAGGCCACTTGGCAAAACAAAACAATCTCGTATTTCTTTGCCTCCAGTGTTCAAGACAGATCTAGAGGGGCTTACAGGGGTTGCAACCAGCAAGCGAATGACGACTGGTGTCCTCACTGTTTATTGTGATGGTCCAGTTCGCCTTTAGTCCCTGGCAGCACTTGGAGCTGCTTAAAAAGACACCAATTGTTCTGCCAGAAAGTTTGCTGTGTGTTTCTGATTAAATCGGTCTTGACCAGTACTCAGTTCTCATTTCAGCTTTGATTGATGCCTTCCCTGTCTGCAGATGTTTCTTGTAAGTCCGTATAACAGGAGGCCTCTTCTTACTTAATTCCTTCTCTTTTTCGTGTGAAAGAGATCACTGGCCTCAGAAATCACTTGGCCATGGTCATCTGTTGTATTGCCACGAGAGATGGAAGCGAGTGACAGCCAAGCCCCTCACTATGGACATAGAGAAGACAATTTCTGGTAATTCCTGTGTTGACATCCTTCAGTTTTTTGAATATGTTTCTTGAGCAAGAAAAATAGCAACCATTCAAAACAACAAGGGACCTGGTGCAAAGGCTCAATGGCTAAATTCTTGCCTTCGAAGCCCCAGATTCCATATAGGTACCAGTTTGTGCCCCAGCTGCTCCACTTCCCATCTAGCTCCCAGTTTGTGACCTGGGAAAGCAGTAAAGGATGGCTCAAAACCTTGGGGCCCTGCACTCACGTGGGAGACCTGGAGGAAGCTCCTGGTTCCAGACTGGCTTGGCTCCGACCATTGTGACCCACACAGGGAATCAACCAGTGGACAGAAGTTCTTTCTGTCTCTCCTTCCCTCTGTAAATCTGTCTTTTCAATAAAAATAAATCTTGAAGAGAGAGAGAGAGAATTGAGACATTCAGTGGTGTTTAGAGCAAGAATATAAAGACAAAGGGTATCCTGGAATTGTGCCCTGGCCCCAGCCTTGATGAACATGTGGCCCTAAAGATGGACTGTGCCTTCCAGGCCTGTTTCTACATAATATATGGCCATTGAGACCCATGGTTTCAGTCCTGTGACTGCTTGTTTGTTGTTGTTGTTGCTGTTCCTTTCATCTCACTGGCCCTACAACTTGTGTAGAAAGTGAGCTGGGATGGAGCCCCCCTCCCACCCAATAGAGAGAGGAAGGCTGACTTCACAGCTGTCATGGGCAGCTCTGGCCTGATGGCTTGGTGCAGCTGGTCGGACCTTGGCGAGGCCAGCTGTGTCCCTGTGAGGAGCATGAAGTGTCTCTGTGCTTGGTCCTTCTCTGAGCCTGGGCACTTCTGTGGTCACTCTTTCCCTTGACCTCTTAGCCCTCCTACTTCTGAGCCCTGCAGTAAATGTGGGAGCAAGGGAGTATTTGCATTTCCCTTGGATTCAGGAGCATCGCCAGTACTAATATTTCCAGTGTGGAAATGAATATTGCCAGATAGTAGGTCCGCATATTCTACCCAAAATTAAAATATGTGTATATAACTCTCATGGGATAACAGTTTTTGGTACTTTCCTCTTCATCTGTCATCAGGGCCCTGGGAAGGCCTGAAAAGATGTTGTGTCTGGTTTAATGAGTAAGGCCTTCGAGTGCATTCTTTGTTTTCTTTTCCCTCATTGATACAGACTTTTGTTCTGCTCTTAGATAAAATACTAACAAACAGGAAGTTGAGAAAAAAAAAACCGTGGTGCAATTGTTCTGAGTGTTGTTTTTCTTGCCGGGCTCCGAGGGCAGCCCCGCACGGTCCTATTCAGGGCAGCCCCTGTAGGTGGTGGTGTTCTAGCAGAAATGAGTCGGTCTGGCCCTCAGCCTCTGCCTTCTCCCGAAGCTGCCAGCCTCCCGCCGCGAGGCCTTTGCCTTCTGGCCCGGGATCAGCACAGACATTCCAGTAGTTTCCCTTTGATTTGGTCCTGAGCCAAATTGGAGGATTTTAAGGTGAAAGTAGGGCCATTTCTATGGGGGAAATTTTTTTTTTCTTCTTTATTCCTTGTGTTAAATGTGTAAGAAGTTTCTTCTTTCTGAGTGTTTTTCATGAGTGTGTGTGAGAGTGTGTGAAATCCCGGAGCAAAACAATTTCACAGGAATGTGTGATCCTTTGTTTATCTTTGGGCCACCTCACTAGCCTCCCACCCAGGGCTGTTGCCCTTTGAACAAGCTGTTAATAAAATCACAAACGTGATTTTGTTGTTGTTTCCTTTCAAAAGAATGACTTTCTTCACCACAGTAACACCTACTCAGTTCCCGGTGTAGGACCAGAGCAGACAGAATCCCTCCCTGCCGAGGTCCTGTGTCCTGGGCCAGCCTGGGCTGTGGGAAGCTGTGGCTTGGAAGAGTGGCCAGGAGGCAGGCTGAAAGTCATGGTCACAGCAATGCAGTGACAGTGCTTGGGCACCCAGCTGTCCTTCAGAACACTGCCCCAGGCTTCTCCCCAGCTAGTAGCCTCCCAGACACTGTGTGAGGACTAGAGTTTGGGACTCCGAAAATTTGCCCTGTGTCTCTCCATTCTGCTGCCATCTGCTTGGATTTTGCACAGCAGGGGCTGCCAGGTAGGAAACAGGAATGCAATTTCCAGGAAGGGAAAACAGAGAAAAATAATAATTAATCATAATTATTCATTGTAATAACTACTATTATCCCAAGGAGGGATAGGAGTCCCCCAGGGGCACACAGAAAAGGTGTCACTCCCACCCCAGGCTTTGAATTCACACTGATCTCTTTCGGACTCACCCTGCTCATGGCCAATGTCAGCACAAACCCAGACTGTCGCCTGTGCTTCTGACTTTTCTATTTTTGTGTTGATTACCACGTGAAACTCAATGTTCAAAACTAGAAACAACAAAAGGGGGTTCTGTCTCAGGGGTGTGGGGGTGGCTAGGAGCAAACAGGTCAGGTCTAGGGGCCCTGCTTCCAGGAGCTGATAGGGTTGAGCCACACGTCAGCCAAAGTTGTTGTTGTTGATGTCAAACTGGAGTCATCAGATCTGGCATTTTGCACCTGGAGGAAAGCGAAGCCCTTGGGCTCTCACCAATTCCAGGAAGACTTTTCTTGGTTCAGTCATTTTTGGGGAAGAATAGGGCAACAGGGAAAGTTCCACATTTGCAAAGATTTCACAGTGAGCTGTGTATTTCAGGGATAGTCTAAGGCACACCTGACAAGTGCAAATCCACAGGATTCATCTCACTTCCTGTAGGAGTCTGGCACCATGGGAAGGACGGCACAGGGTGTGTCGCACATACATTCAACACCGGGGCTTGACCACGTAGATACTCAGCACTCTCATTGCTAGTTTTAATCAGTTTTTTTCTGTCAACCGGCGAGGACAACCTTGCTTGCCTCTGTTAGCTCTCATCACCATATGGAATGTTCCAGCAATGAAATGTGATCCCTCAGGTCAAGTCAGGTTTGAACATTCTGCCATCCTTGTGCACTTGGACTTGCGCACACTTCTTTGTGCACGATGAAGGCTTTTCCTAGATGCCGGAGTGCCGTGGCTGGTGGGCCTATGAGTTAGTACTCTGTGACAGTGCTGGGCATTTTCACTGATTTCAGTCTTACTCATTAGAAGAAGCAATGCTCACCCACAGGTGCCAGGCGTTGGAGAACACAGTCAGCCTGCCTTCTCCTGTCGACATCTCAGATCATTTTCTTCCCCCGTTGCGGCTTTCACAGTCCAACACGAGTGGAGTGGCGGTCAGCAGTTGAGTGGTATTTTTGGAACATCTGCATGCTCCACCCAGCTAACAAACCCTCCCTCCTTCCCGCAGCCTCAACCCCTCTGAGGGGTACACACCTGTGGGTTCTGCCATCAGGACCTGAAGTCTAGACCCTGTGAGCCAAAGATGCAATGTGACCAAATACCGGTGCCCAAGAGGGCCTTCTTTTCATTCTTTTGGACAATGGTAGGGGCTTCCAAGGCAGATGCATTTTCAGGGACTTAAAAACTCAAGCAGCGAAGTTTTGACCTTTTATATTTTAGAAAGTTACGTCTGCATAACATCAAGAACCAATTTGGTCTGTTTCAGATTGAAACTTGCCTTGAGGCCGTTTTACCAGCTGGTCGACCAACATTGATCATGCTTTTCTTTCAAGTAAACAGTCATGCTCCCTGGGTTAGGTGCTCACTCCTTGCTTGCTGTATGACTGGGTGGCTTCATGATTTCAAAATCCTACTTTGCAGGCAGGTTTTGGATGCGGGGGTGGGGAGATACTGTGGCTGGTGTGGGTTCTTGCCGGCTCTGCCCCTCCCTGGTTTGCTGTAGTCTCAGAGAGGAAAATGCTAGAAAAGGATCGGACTGTTGGCCTGCAAGATCCATTCTTTTCTATAAATAAATATGAACGTGGAACTCTCTTTCCGGTTTACTAAGAGAATCTGCAAGCAACTGTGCCACACCAAGAATCTTGCTTTTCTCCATGGTTTCCCTCCTTCCTCCTAGGAAGTCTGTTAATAAGCCTTCTTGATCATTGCTATACTTCTTGTTTATGTGTATATTACATGATAAATCTAAGCCATGTGGGGTTTTGAACAGCGAATCAGTGGATTAACCTTGGTATCAAATGTGCAGTAACTCCAACAGGAGATTGCTCGGAAATTAAGACCGGTTGACACTGGCCCGAGTTTGAATTCAAGGGCAATCAGCATGTTGTTCTCTGGTTGTTTTCTCTGTATCTGTTTGTCTCTGCTCCAACACCAGACCTTTGCAATTTCAGGTTTTCAGTTCTATTTCTAATGACAGCTGTCAAATGGCCACTGGCTTGTTTTTGCTGTCAAGATGATAGAAGCCACCAGGGCTCTTTCATCCCAAACTCACCTCCTGGGCCAGATTCTCACTGCTGTCCTTACCATCTCCCAGGACATCAGTATTTCATGTTGTTTACCTAATAAGTGAAATATTTAATGTAAGTTTTCTTATCCAATTCATATTTCAGATTTGTGAATCCATTATTTCTGTGATATTAGAAGCTCCTCTCACAGCACACAGGAGTGGAGAAAATTAGCAAGCTGTCTCTAATCCCATATGGTACAAAACAAATGACATATGTTATCTCTATAAATTTCTTTCTTAATTTTTACAGTTAAACTTTGAAAATGAAACTGGTCTTTTCTATTAACAGGAAAGCCGTTTTCTCTTTCCACACCTCTCCCCGACTATTTTTGTGGATTATTTATTTTTGAATAATCTTCTTATTTTTACATCGCACAAGGGTCTTACTCATTTCTCATCAACACGTACGTGTATTTCTATGGGGTGTGATAGTCCAAGACACCGCCCTCTGTGTAAACACGAAATGAACAATTGCCCTTCAATCATCCCATCTGCAGGGACCCCCCTCAGGGTCTTGGCTGCTTGCCGCTGTGGGGCTAAGGTTGGGATCTGTGAGCAGCTTCCTGTTGTCTCGGGCAGATTTTCTCAGTGGTGAGAAAGACAGAGAACACGCACAGAGTGCGCACTCCGTGGCTATGAGACAGCAGCCTGGTTTATTTGAATACTTTTGAAATGACTTTTTAAGACAGTGGTTTTTAAAAAGTGTGTCTTTTTGCTAAAACCAAAATAGCATGGCCCTGATGTTTCTCGCGGGATGCTATCCCTGCACGTCGGTGGAGCCCACGCTAGCTGTTCAGCCTCAACTTTCATTTCTCGAATCTATGAACACCATGCTCCCGTCTGCTCGTCCCAGAGCAGGCCGCTGTGTGTTGGTGTCATCGGCAGGATGGGAACAGAGCCATGTCTCCAATAAGCCCCATCCTTGTTCCCCTCTGAAGCTGCTGAGGCTGCTTGTGAATCAGCTAGCATGAAATTCCACCTTGTGAAATACCTAGAGCAGTCCAACTCGTTGGGAAGGAAAATGGAACAGAGATGAGCAAGGACTAGGAGTAAGAAGAATGGGGAATTATTTCTGCTTCTGAAAATGAAACACCTGCTCTAGAGATGGTGTGACATTCACACAACAATTTGAGTATATTTATTACCAGTCCTTGTAATGGTCGATTTCACGTGTGTTTTAAACAAGGATCTCAGGGATTCATGGGAACAGGGTGCCTGAATCACTGAGCATAACGAAGTTAAGAGTTAGATGGAATTTGTAAGAAATTATAAGATCAAATTTATCCCAAAAGCCATTGTTAGCTCAAAAGTGTTGTTTTATAGCTAGAAGTTGAGGCCCAGGGAGATAGGGACCTATTCTGCTGATGTATGCTGGAAAGCAGCAGTTGATGACCCAAGGGCTTGGGCTTGTGCCGCTTAGGTGGGAGACCCTGATGTAGTTTCAGGCTGCTAAGTCCAGCCTGACTTGACCTGGATTGATGCAGGCATTTGGGGAATAAATCTGTACATAGAAGGGTCTCTCTCTCTCTCTCTCTTTATCTCTCTCTCTCTCTCTGTGTTACTCTGCCTTTCAATTAGATGAAGATTTTTTTAAGATGTTAATTTTGGTGCACATTAATTTAAAAAATTAAGGAAAAGATTATTTAATTTAAAGAGTCACACACACACACACACACACACACACACACACACAGAGACGCACACACACAGCAAGATCTATCCACTGGTTCAATCTCCAGATGGCCACCAAAGCTGAGTCCAGGCCAAACCAAACTCAGGAGCTAGGAGCTTCATCTGGACCTCTTGTTTAGGTGGCAGCGGCTTTCCCCAGACCATTAGCAGGGAACTGGATTGGAAGTGGAGCAGCTGGGATTTGGATGGGCACTTGCATGGGATACTGGCCTTGCTTTGAAATTCATGCACACACATCTTAGGAGCTAAGCATCTAATGCAACCAGTTTCATTGTCTGCCGCTGGACCTCAGGGTATCACTTCCAATGCTTCTTACAGGAGTCTGCATGGACAGGATACTGGAGTCAGGAACCAGAGTCAGGATTCCAACCCTGGTTCTCCACTGTAGCATGTGGGCATCTTAAAAGGAGGCAGATGGTGTTAGTATCTGCTCCTGGTATGCTTTTGCTTTGGACCCCAGCAGTCACGCTCTATCATCAAATAAGTTCAGAATTTTGATTCTTGTTTTTTTAAACAACTGGACCTCAGTGAAACACTCACTATGTTGAGTTCCACACAGGCTCTTGTTCTAGTTGCAGAAAAATAACCTACAACAGAATTTATGGCACCATTATTGTAATTAACATTTGCCCAATATCGGTGCTAATAATTCTAAGTGGAGGTGATAGTGAAATGAATAAATTGTTGGGTGTGAGATTGCAGTTACTTTCAGGTGTGAAACAAAAGCACGAGATACTTTTTCTTTCCAAATGAGGTGGGACCACAGCTCCGGGGGCAGCTTACCTTTCGCTTTCTAAAACATGGATGCCTTGCTGGTGATGCAGGCACCATTCAGAAAAGTCCAGCACGTGTGATGCATCTCCCAGTGTGTGGATAGCTGGTATTTTCACAGCAGCGCAATGGGAAGTCTAAAATGTCACCTTCCACAACAGTTCTAGCTTATTGTGATAATGATTTTTGTTTGTTTCTTTGTGTGTATGTGTGTGTGTGTGTGTGTGTATGTGTGTGTGTGTGTGTGTGTGTGTGTGTGTGTGTGTGTGCGCTTTTGTTGTTACAGTTGTTGTTCTGGTCACTCAGCTAGTTACACATTTAGGAGAAAGTATATATTTTTTTTCTGAGCTAATAAGTGTTTTCCTGGTTGTATGCTCCTTCTGAAATGGACTACTTGGGAATTCTTAGCTGGAGGAAAGAAAAAGAAAAGCCAGCGTGACTGAAGAAAATTGAAACAGCTTAGTGGCAAGAAAGCTGGCAGGAATGAGAGGGGGAGAGCTCTCTGGAGCGTGGCTGTCTGCGCAAGATCTAGAACGGAAGTCTCCCATCCATGAAGGTGGCTGGTACGCAGGAGGCAGCAGTGGTGCTCTGCCTGCTGTAAAGATGGGCAGCTGGAGGAAGGAGGCTGCACCTGGAATGCAGTCCCAGAAATGGGCTTCCAGACAGGGGCACCCAACAGAGTGGGAAATGGGCTTCTCGCGGAAACAGTGGGCAATTCATTACTGCCATCACTCAGATAGAGAGTAGGAAAGGAAAGTACTGAACAGGAGGAGGAAGGAAGTGGGCAGACGGTAGTGGGATGGATGGGCAGTGGGATGTGGGTGGACGGTGGTGAGTAAATGTGGGGTACTTGCTCAAGCTAAGGCCAGGGACAGCGATGGAGAGCTACCCAGAACCCCCTCCAAGCAGCAGGAAATTCTGGGACCCTGAGAGAGAGGCAAGGATGTCCTTGTCTTGGATGTGGATGCTCGGGTGCATGGCCAGTCAGAGCGGGAGCACCTTATAAAACAAAGCAAAACAAATAAACCAAAGCCAAAAGATGGTCTTTGGACTTTCCCAGTGAAGTGAAGAATGATCCAATGAAACGAACAGTTTCCATTGAAGTGACAGTTGATGGAAATGGCCTGGGCTGAAGCCCCTGGTGCTCACCTTGTGCTACGGTGCATGTGCAGTGAGACCCATCCCCCTTGCTCTGTGGGCCAGCCTGTTGGTTACAGCAGGACTCCAGGGCGCTGGCCGGCAGAGCTGCTGCCTCCAGGAAGGGAAGAGTGACTCTTCCCAACACAAGAGGGAGAGTAGGGACAGCAGTGTCTCCCCCTTTCATTTCTGTCTCAACAAAGGACCAGCCAGGCCTTCCTCAGGAGAGCAGATTCTGTTTCCATTTCCCTTCCAGTTTCCTTCTGTTCTTGTTCTCTTCTTTTTCTTTCTGGGTCTCATCAACCCTCTTTCCTCCTCTGTAATAGCCTTCCTTTGACAATGTACATGATTTGGAGTATTTTTTTTTCTTTTGGCGAAAAAACAAAGAAAGTGTTATTATTGTTAAACATGTGCAGTTAAACTGTAGAAGTAGAAGTGAGAAACAGGAAGACAAAGAAGCAAAGTGCACAGGTACCCCTCTCCTTATTCCAACTAAGGAATAACTCACAAAGAGGGCGCATTTCCACTGAATGGGTGCCCTGCTGTGGAAGCCAGAGATGAAGCAAGAGAGGGGAAAAAATCACAGTGTCCCGGGCAGTCAGGGAAGAGACACATGGGACCCATCTTTCCTTCCCAGTGACCATGGCCATTGGGGGACTTGGGGCCATGCAGGGGAAGACACCAGGGAGGGGAAGCAGTCCCCTGGGAGAAACCTTGTGAGCCACCCACTGTGAGATGGGCCTGTCCCCAGATGTCACCTCCCCTGGTCCCTGGCCTGAACTGAAGCTTGAACTCCCACAAGCAGAGTTTCAGGAACACAGGGGCCTCCCCCTGAGGCTCGTGGAGGGGAAGACCTGCTGTGGGCCATCCTGCAGAGTGGGCGGCTGCCCAGGCTTTCAAGTGCACGGTGAGGGAGGAGGAAAGAGGGATGGAAGAATGGAAAGGAGGTGCACAGGGACTGTTCATGGCCATGTTCTGTGGTGCTCCAGGGACGAAGGTCATCCACTGGGGACCTGGTTCAGGAAAGGCACAGGAGCCCTGCTCGCCCACCATCTCTTCTTTTCCTTCCCTTCTATGGCTGCTGTGCATTTAAGCTCCTAGAGACCAGGCTGGTCTGCAGTGATTGTTTTGATGTCCCCAGGGACTTGAGCACTGGGAGGATAGGAGTGTGTGTGTGTGTGTGTGTGTGTGTGTGTGTGTGTGTGTGTGTTGGGTATCTTCAATCACATGTCATCTGCGTGTGTGTGAATTCTCTGCCAGTCATTTCCACATCCCTGTGATGACTGGCATCGTGATGGCGTGTTTTCAGAAGTCCCTAGGGATGCCCCAGCACATTGCACATCTGTTTAGCGCCTGGCTGCCTGCTGTGTGCCAGCACTGCACCAGGACTGACACTTCACCCATGAACAAGCAGGGCTGCTAAGCTTAGCTCCCAGACTGCAGGCCGAGCTCCTTGATCTTGAGAGTCATTTGGTGTCCACATCCCCTTCTGCCTCCAAAGTCTCTGCGTATTTGACAAGCAAGACTTCCCGGGCCCGGCGCGGTGGCGCAAGTGGTTAAAGGTCCTCGCCTCGCACGCCCGGGATCCCATATGGGCGCCGGTTCTAATCCCAGCAGCCCCGCTTCCCTTCCAGCTCCCTGCCTGTGGCCTGGGAAAGCAGTCGAGGATGGCCCAAAGCTTTGGGACCCTGCACCCGTGTGGGAGACCCGGAAGAGGTTCCTGGCTCCTGGCTTCGGATTGGCTCAGCACTGGCCGTTGCGCCCTCACTTGGGGAGTGAATCATCGGATGGAAGATCTTCCTCTCTGTCTCTCCTCTCTGTATATCCGCCTTTCCAATGAAAAAATAATAAAAAATAAATCTTTAAAAAAAAAAAAAAAGACTTCCCGAGACAAGCCAGGTTGCCCCACAGGTACAACCTCAGGATGTGGGCACAGGAAGCAGAAGGTCCTGCCTGAAATGATTTATCCAAGTTCAGTGTGTTGAGTGTGATTTGTCTAAGGAGCCCCTTACTGGAAGCTTTCTGTCTGTAGAATCCTTGGTTAGACGAACGCATGAACAAGTCAATGGACTTAGGATTCTTCACCTGATCTCCGATCCCTCTGCCCCACTTCACCAGTCAGCTGTAAAACTCCCTCCGGAATGGGAGAAATTCCTCAAACCCAAAGGGACCTAATAATGGGACTGGAGGAAGCAGTCTGAGAGGCTTCTGGTTTCTGTGAAAAACACTGTGGATCCTTCCTTGGCAGAAAGGTCATGCTCCCCTGGACACAGGAGAGCTCCCTGTGCCTTGAGCATTCCCGCACCTGCCACGCACGACAGGGGGCAGTTCCATCTGATAGCCATGAGCTGCCTTTCTGAGGGTAACATCTCAGCCCATGAGGGCTTTCCTGGAGTCGGTGTGCCGAACACCTTCTGGCCTCGATGGTGAAGATCAGACATTTGCACTTCTGGGAAGTTTGATGCCACTCTTCCACTGGCTACACAACCTTTACATTATTCTGCTTTGCTATTCCAAGTCAGGATATTGCCAATAGGGCCATCAGGACCATCTTTAAAAAAAAATATTTTTTTAATCTGAGGAGTGGACTCCCACATTCTATATCAGAGCATCCAAGTTTGATTCTCTGCTCTGGCTCCTGACTCCAGCTTCTGGATAACACAAACCTGGGAAGGCAACAGTAAGGGCTCAAAGTAGCTACATAGGAGACCTGGATTGAGTTCCTGGCATGGTGTCACTGGCCCAGACCCAGCTGTGATGGGCACTTGGGGAGTGAGCCAACCAGTAGGAGTTTTCTCTGTCTGCACCTCAAATAAATAATTTTTTTAAAAAAGAGACTTACAGTTCAGTTTGTGGGATAGGATTCTTCTGGGCAGGCATTAGCACTAGTTGCTTGGACAGATGGTCAAGTGGGTGAGTGAAGGATGAATCCGAGAAGCTGCGCCGTGGGGATAATTATGGTAATCATGGGGCGCTTGTTCCAGGGCCTCTGGTTTCTGACTCTATGAGGGCCCAGACACCTCGTCCTGAAGTTACTTTTCCTCTTTGCTTTACATGGCCTTTTGGGCAGGAGATGGACCCTGTTTCACAACTGAGACTCCTAGCAATACGTCATCTGTTGGTGTTCCAGGAGGGTGGTAGCTCAGTGCTGAGCCAGATGGGGCGGACTGAGCCAGCCCTGGTAGCAGATCACAGGCTTGCAGGAGGGGGCTCCGTCAGCTGTGGGATGGTGGCTTCAATGGCAGAGAAGGCTCCAGGGTCAGAAGCAAGGCCAAGGGCTAGGCTGGCAGACACCTGCTGTCCTGCCTCAGTGCTGTGCTGCCAACGCCTGCTGTGAGGATAACAGGGGTGCTTGTCTGGGAGGATTGTTGCTTGGCCATGCTCACTGTGTTGTGTCCACCTGTGTCCCTGGTAGCTGAGACCCAAGCAGGGAAGCTTGAATGGTGTCCACCCAACCATTCAGCGCATGCTCACAGGGTACTGGCTCTGAACCAAGTATCCTGCTGGGTGCAGCCATGAGCCCTGCCCTCTGAGGGCAAGATGTCCAAGTAGAGCCTACAGCGGGAGGCCTGAGTATTGGATTGATTAGGCACACGGGCCAACAACCTGGGGAGAGCGAGAGGAGGTGCCATGCAAGCCACGAAGTGGCACTTGGACTCTCATTTACCATGGAGTCGTAGCACCTCACTGGGCCACTCTTGGCCCATCTCCACCTGCTTCTCCGTCACTGTGACCAGCAGTGGCCAGACTCTGGCTTCACACTTGGTGGGTATGTGCGAGACATTAGCAAGGCCACAGCCCCCCTACCCCCGCCAGTGGGCCATGAATCAGATGTGAGACCATAGTGGCTCTTCCCTCATCACAGGCAAGAAGCAGATGCAGATCATGGGTATAATTTCAACTCCATGCTTCTTGTGTAAGCACTACTGCAAAGTGACAATAGCTTCCCAGGGTCCGCCTGAAAATAAATTGCAGGTAAATAACATCTGCTTGAAACTGGGACACCCAGTTTCCTTTGGTTTGTGTTTTAAATGCTTTGACAATGTGGATTTTTTTTTAAATAATTTTCTTCACTTAAAAAAGAAAAGCAAATAAAGGCTGGCAACAGAATGAGGTCTGCTGCCAAGTTGTTCCCCGCGTCCAAGTCACCCAGGGCACCCAGGCTGGCAATGAGGGACAGAAATCCGACACGGAAATCAGAGCCAGCCCAGACACCCTCCTCTGCATTCACAATGAAGACAGGTTACTGATGTGGCCTACGTCACCTTCCATCTGTGGAAAAAATGTAAATGAAGATGATTTTCAGGATGATGTTCATGCTTGCTCATTGTCAAGGGGAGGCTGCTGTGGCTGCTGTTTTCTCCGAGCGATTAGGGTTCATCTCTTAGCGACAGGCAGCAGTAGCAACAGTAGCAAAGAGCTCTGGGGTGCGACACACACAGTGCTGGAGCCGACCATGGCCGTGGCCAGGACAAAGGCAACGGCAGAGAGAGGACTCAGGACCGAGTGCATCGCCTCATTGACTGCATGTCCATGCCTGTGGCCAGAGGCAGGTGTCAAGGAGATGGCCAAGGATGTGGGAAGTTCCCCTGGGTGCCTGAAATGCAGGCTGTGGCATTCAGCCGTGCAGGCTGGCGTGGATGTACTTCAGAGTCATTCCTTCTGGATTTATCTCTCTCAGCATCAGTCTGGGAAGACTGTGTGCTCCTCTGTCCCTGGGCCTTCTATGCACTGGCTTAGTGTTCCAAGGAGCTGGCAGAATGGGATTGCTCAGCAGACGAAGTTTAGAATCAAGAGTTCCTGCCTTGTGCTATAGGGAGAACAACAATCTCTTCATCTCACCCCTGCCTGAGGCCCCAACTCTTCTGGTAGCCACACACCAGCTTTGGCAAACTTTTCAAATGAATGCCACAGTGCAGGCCCAAAGAAGAGTGTTCCTGAGCAATGGAGCCTGGGGAACCTGGGAGTTTATGAAATCAATGAAAGTTGCTATGTCCTGCTAGAAAGTCAAGTGCAAGGACAAGTAATAGCTCCACAGCATGATGGCCTGGGCCCCTGGCTTGTTTCCTTTTTCTGGCTTTGCTGACTGGACTGGGACTTCCTCTGACCCGACTCTCCTGGAACTCACTGGTAACTGTCAGCCGTGGATTTTTTTTTTTTTTTTAATTTTCACACCACTTTTCTTAAAAAAAAAAAAGATCAAGATGAGTCAAAATGTAAAATCTGGGTTTGGAGAGAAGGCCCTTATTTTAAAAAAAGGGCAGAAAAGGATAACTGGAGAGTTTTACAAGACTCTTAGAACACTGATGCTAACTGCACACAGACGAAGCAGGAACCTCCCTAGGCTGGGGAGCAGCTGGGAAGGGACACTTGTCCCCCTGAGTGTTCCTTTGTCGGGACAGGTTCATAGTCTTATTCTGCTTATTAGGTCTCTCTTGTCCCACGCGTGGGGTTTTGTGGCTGCCATGTGGTCTCTGCTTGGGTCGGTTCTACTTTGTTTAAAATGTATGCTAGAGTTTGATTTTCAATCCTAACCAGCTAGGCCAGCACAAAGGTGGCATTTGGAAAAAGAGTGAGCAGCATGGTCCCCAAACCTCATCATTAGGACAGCAGATCCAGCCCTCCAGCTCCTGCTAAGATCTCAGTGGCTAGTCAGACAGACAGAACCATGTTGCACCGTGTTCCTGGCCGGGGACACCCGACAGCCGGGTGTTGAGCTAGGAGCTGTCACTGTGCGTTTGCTCTGACTCCTACATAGACTTTCAACGAGGCACAATGTGTGATGTCACTGTGGGCTTTCCATGTCTGACGATGAGATTTCAAACATTCACGGAAGAAGAGCCCGGATCATCACAAGGCTCTTTCCAAGATGAAGCGCGGTGAGGATGAAGCGCCGGGCAATGTGGGGATGCTTCTGCATGTCAACAAACACCCCCTCTGCCCCCACCGGAAGAATCTGTATCCAGGCTATGCCCACTGTGCTGCCCACTGTCGCCAGCCCCACGAGGTGGTGGCCAGGTGGACTTGTCTTGCCCTGTCACTTTCTTCTCTACAGCTCCTAGGGAAGGAAGCGAGGGGACCTGGCGAGGGCTGCCGTGCTGTGGGTAGTTCGATCTTTGCAGATGTGTCGTCTGGGAGTCAACCCTACAAGCTATGCTCGCGAGAGCGCTAAGAGTCTCCATGAAGTGTGTAGGCTGCAGCTAAATCTGACAACTCCTGACATGTCTTAAATGTCAAACCCACCCCACATCGCAGATGACATCGGAGCTGACAATCCAGCTCCCTTTAAAATACACTTCATGTAAATACATTTTTGTGAAACCACAAGCTGTTTCTCTCAGTTTTGTTTTCAGCTGGCTTTGATAAAGAGATGGGTGAGCTTCCTACAGCTAATTAAACAGCTTTGAAAAAGCCAGTGTCAATGAAAAGCTTTTAGGGGATTCTCAGAATTCACACTCCACGCTTTCACATTCCTGGGGTCTCACACCTTCTAACCCAGCTAGCAGACCCTGTCAGGACAACCATTGAGCTGTCCCGGGAGTCTGTGAGCAAATCCATCCCTTAGTCCGTGGAGCAGGCTCACAGTCTGATCTCTTTTCAATTCCCTCCAGCACCACTGTGGGTGGGATTATACCACAAGCAATGTAATTTGGGTTTTTTTTGCGCTCACTTGGAGAAATCAGTATAAACGCAATGCTATCGAGTGTACTGGTCACATATTTACTTTTAGAGTTATAACCTGATTTGATTTTATTTTTGCCTGTGGAAAACAGAAAACGAAATGTGAGAGACCCTGGTTTCCAGGGCAAGAATTCTGAGTTTCTGAGCTTTTCTCACCCTGGTCTATTTGTTTGTTTGTTTTCTCTTGATTTCTTTCTCCTTTCCTCACCTCCCTCCCCCTCCATTTATAGTTATTTCTAGCTTATGGAAAATTCCTCCTTGCTTTCACAAAGAAAAGCTGGACTTTCGAATTCTACAGTTGAGCCACCCCTAACCTGGACAGCCAGATTGCTTTCATGAAATTGTTGCAATCATGTTGTATGGGACAGACTGGCTTGCAGGAGGAAGGTAAAATGGGAACAAAGTGAATTGGCTTTAAGAATGTCTAACTGTAACAACGATGTAAGAAGTCATCATGTTAACAAATTGTGCGTGGTGCAAAACAGGAAGAATACATGAGCCACTTCTAATTTCACGCTGAAAACACGAATTTCTAGCATAGGAGAGTTTGCATTGTGATTCATGTGATTGGAAAAAAGTCCGCTCTTGCTGTCGTCAATGCTTTGACTACTGATTCAATACAAACTTTTGTGCCACCGAGCTGCTGAGAAATTCCCAGGCTGTGACACTGACAATTGAAGGTGAACTTGAGCTTGTCCCCTGAGAACGGCCTTTTCTGTTGTGGTGAACAGGGTTAAAATGACAACGATTCTGAAGAAAGTGCCTGGGGGACCGTGGCATGCTTCACTCTTTCCAGATGAGTAAGGTCCACATCACGTCCCAGGTCTAACATCGGGGCCAGGGGACCACGAATACTCCACACAACAGAGGCAAGAATGAGTTCAGAGCAGACTTCTCTTCTTTTTCTTCTGTGGGGTTGTGCTGGGGAAGACCAGGGCAGATTTATAGCAATAAAATTCTGCTTCTTCTGAGAATGTCACCAATTAAAGTGACTCCTGTAAGCTTTCTCATCTTGTGACATTTTTCAAGCTAGTGTTCCGCCAAGCTCCTTTTTTCTGTTGGGTTCCCCGGGCTGTGTGTTGTCTTACATAACCCAGGCTGCTCACTTTCTAGAGTGATCGAACAGCCCCTTAACCTCCAAAGAGCGGGGACTTTGAACACTGAAGTGTACATTTCAAATCACAGAATGAGGTAGGGTGGGAAAGACCAGGTCACGGTGGCTTGAGTGGAAGATGTCAGGGTTTTGGTAGGCAGTGTCTGTGTCCACCTTTCCCTGAGAGCTCTGAAATGAACCACACATGTGTCTTTCTGTCTCCTTGACTCAAAATGCCTCCTATAGAATTTTCTGGCCGGTGTGGTTGGTTGTTCTTACCCCTTGTCACGGTTCCTCTGTTGCTGGGGTTCCCTGAAGAAACCCACTTGGAGAAGAAACCTTGTCTGCTTATCCTGTGAGGGCGCTTCCTTTTCTTTACAACTTTCCCACTGTGACCAAAACCTGAGAAATATGTATTTGTGCAAAGACCATCACTGAGGAAAGTGGAGTAACTTCTTTTTGTAGGATTTGAGATCAAGGAAATACTGTTCCTGAGTCAGAAGGTATTTTTCACCCCCAGTATTTCTTAATTTGCTTAGCTAAAGCAGTGTGTGGGATTTCTTTCTGATGGAGATGTTCTAGACAGCTCAGCTTTTCTGTGTAAACAGCAAGCACGAATACTCCCGGTGTTGCCTAAAAAAGAAAAAAAAAAAAATCTAGAACGGTCTGCAGATTGTTCTGAACAATTGTCCTCTTGATGGAGAGTTGTTTGGGCTTTTTAGAAACGCATTAATTTGATTGTAAGAGCCTCAGTGTTATCAGGAAAAGGAGCTTTAGAAAATGGTTTCAGAATGTGTCATTTTTCTCCTTGGTTTAATCTGAGACAGTGTGTGGGCATGCTGATATTTTAAAAGGCTAAAAATGTCTTACCTATTGGTGTGCCTTCAAATCGGAGGGAAGAGGAGCTACGGAGAAGAATTTTGTTCATTTCTCGGTCTGAAGCACCGCTTTGTTTCCGAGTAGTAATTCTTGATTTTTTTTTTTTTAAAGAAGAGAGTTCTAATTTTTTTTTTCACTTTTAATTTCTTGTTGTCATGAAGCAAAAACCGATTTTAGAAAGCCGGGTCAGCTTTCCATCATTTTGATCCTGCGATTGAATGATTTGTAAAATAAAACCCGGTGTTTTCATCGTAACCGGTTTCATTATTTTTTTGTGAAATGATTTGCGGTGTAAGACTGCCATTTGGTTTCAGTATTAATATATAACATGAACTACGTGGGTGTCATTTATTTTCAGTAGCAAATAACTGTTTAACCGATTATTTTCTCTGAGAATAATTCAATAGGGTTGCTCTAGAGTTTTAGGCACGATTTGCAAACAGCATTTGCTGTGTGTTGCTGTAAAATAATAATTCCAGGGAGTGTCCTTAAAAGCCAGTTTCAATGGTGACAAGGTGGTTAATTAGGGAATATCAGGCAGTTGATTTCAACATCCAGTCAGCTGGTTAATCATTCATTTGTCTTTTTTTTTCCAGGAAAGTCTGATTAGATTGTTTCATAATTTGAATTTACTAGAATTCTTTTTTTTTCTTTTTTGTTTGTTTGTTTTTTTGCATTTTAATTTAAAGGGGTTAACTTGGTACGAAGAGGTCCCTTTTCTGTTTGTATTGTGGCTTATTGATTTTTGTCTTAGGCTGTATTTTGTAGCTCAAACGCTGAAAGCAGTTTGGGAACAAAATGTCTGCTCAAACCATGACAGAATTGGCCACAATTTGCCGATTGGGTTGATAACAGAAGCCAGCAACACAAAATAGGTAGAAAAACAGTTTGTTCGGTGATCTGAGACCACTGAAGGTCTCTTTTGCATGCCATTTTTTTCATTCTGATGTTTATGTTGTGATGGAAACACATGAAGAGGAGGTTCTGTTCATCTCTGGTTTCTGATTAACCATTTCATCTTTGGATTTCTTTTAAGAGCTTCAGAAAACAAATTGTTCCTTTGGCACCTGAGCTACATCGGGGGTGAAAAACCAGCCCTGCACCTCAATCCCAGGTTTGAGCCTGGCTCCACCCGGCTCCTGCCTCACTGGGAGCTCCCACAGGAATCTTTTTAAAAAGTGATTGCAATTCCATTGCCTCTCTGCAGGGCTTGCACACCGAATTCTGTAGAGTGTTAGGACACTTGGGCAAGAGTAAAATCACAAATTTCACAGTTCACAAAGAAGAAATGAAATATTCTGGATTTGAGTATAGGATTAACAAAAATGTCAACAGCTGAGGTGAGGTGTGCACTCAGATTCATAAGACGCAACATTCATGCTGTACATGAGGCACTATATTTGTTTCAAGTGATAGAACATTCGATAACAGCATCCTCATCTTCATTTCTGTTGTTTTTGACTTCTCATGCTCTGTGTGTGCGTGTGCGTGTGTGTGTGTGGTGGTGGTGGTCTTAGTTTTTTTTTTTTTTTGGTCTTAAAATCAGGTACTCCAAGACAACAATTAGGATGGGGGGGGGGGTCATGCTTCTACTTATCTAATCTTTGTTTTCACAAATAAATACAAATAACTCAAACTGAAACTTGATGGCTTTGGTGATAATAAATTAGCAGCCACGGGGAAATTTTCTTCATTTTAATGTTCTTTCACAACCCACATTCAGTTTCGGTAGGAAAATTATTAACCTTTTCAACAGCGTGCTAAAGCATGGGTTCACCATGGACTCCGAAGTATGATTTGCAGGTTTTGGTTCTATTTTGAGATTTTGATGTGCCAGATTCTTTCCTTCATTTCTTTCTTTGTTTTTCTCTCTTTTTCTCTTTCTTTCTTCCTTTCTTCCTTCCTTCCTTCCTTTCTTTCTTTCTTTCTTTCTTTCTTTCTTTCTTTCTTTCTTTCTTTCTTTCTTTCTTTCTTTCTTTCTTTCTTTCTCTTTCTTTCTTTCTTTCTTTCTTTCTGTCTTTCTCTCTCTCTTGTTTGTTTCTTTTTCTTTGGTTCTTTCGGTCTTTCCTTCTTTCTTTCTCTTTTTCTGTCTTTCTATTTCTCTCTCTTTTTCTTTCTTTTTCTCTCAGTTGCTATCTTTGATAGTGATCCTACTGACTATGTTTTCCCTGGTATCATTTCAATGTGTGCATGTTTTCAAGAGTCAGTGTGTATTTTTTATTAAGGGCAGACAGGATTCCTATTTGCGCTTCTACTGTTGGGTGCTGAGAAAGAGGAAATGTTCTCCAGTCTCAGAGTATTTTTTTTCCCTGTAGGGGTAGTCAGCCCTTCCATTCCCATTTGTAAAAATCCAGTTCAACCACATTTCACACAGGCAGGACAGCTCTGGGTCAGACCTTGTAGCCTGGACTCCTGGCTACCTCGGCTGGCCTTACGACTATGTCAGTCAAACCCAAGCAGGGAGGGCCTGCTGAGGCTTGTCCTGAAAATCAGTAGGGCCCCTGGCTTGCATGGGAGGCTCGCCGGCAGCAGTGCTAACAGCTGTGCTGCAAGGAGTCTGGGTGGGAGGCAATGATGATCTATAGCCTTTTGGTTCTTCACCTGAAACACACAGAGCAGGAGAGGCCAGAAAGGGGAGGATGCCCACATCAGTTTCGTTTGAAACGTCTTCTTCTCCATGTCTGGCAGAGACGGCTACACCTGCCCAGAGCAGGAACGTGACCCTCCCCTGTAGGTGGCAAGCCTCACCTCCTGTACTCAGAGCTGTCTTAGTCTAGCCCTTTCAGTAGTCAGCCTCTACCCTCTCCCCTACCCCCCTGTTGCCCTGTTCACCCCATCCCTGCAACCTGGAATAATGGACACTGAGCACAAAAGTGCGTACTTCCAGGGTCACAGCCTGGGCTGGGCTTTTTTTTTTTTCTTCTTCTTCTTCTTCTCATACTTCCTGTATGAGGTTAGTTTTTTTTAAAACAATAAACAAACTAATTTTTTTCAACTTTTTTTTTTTTTTTTTTTGGCCTGGTTATCATTGCCTCCTACCTGTCCTGTTGTGAGTGTGTCTTGCTGGTGCTGTGCACCTGTGCCCTGGTGGGAAGGTGAACAGAACTCAGGGGCTGGTGGGCCTTGCACCCACCTCCCTACCTTGGGATGGCAGTGAGGGAAATGCACCTGGTACAAGCGGTTCTTTAAAACATTTATGTATTGATTTATTTACATTTATTTGGGAGGCAGAAAGAGAGAGAGAGAATACGCTCTTCCATTTGTTGGTTTGCTTCCCAAATACCTGGTCCAGGACAAAGCTAGGAAGCTGAACTCAATCAAGGTCTCCCACCTGGATGATGAGGCCCAGGTACTGGGAGCATCATCTGTTGCCTTCCAGGATGACCGTGAGCAGCAGGATAGAAGGAGAGCTAGGCGTCCAACCCTGCTACGGGATATGGGCCTTCCAAGAGTGGTCTTTACTAGCTGCTCCAAATGTCTATTCTTCCTGTTCTTCCAGGAGGAGACCTGGAGGGCAGAGGTTCCCCTCTCATGCTAACATTGCCTTAGCAGCGGGGCCAGCCTTGCAGAAGTCCTTTAGGCGAACTGCAATGTCATCTCTCCCAAGGTCAGTAAAAGGGTTTTTGAGGCTTAGTACTTTGAAAAGGAGCTTTATCTTGAAGGTGAAGGTCATGGCCAAGGTATGGGCATGGATGACTGGACCAAGAAGTCACATAATGAGGGTTGGCCAGTCCTTGTCTCTACCTTTCATAAGGGAGCATTTACAGATACCTCTCTGGACTCCAAAGGAGAAAATCCACAAGATCCTTCAAGGGACTTGGTGTTTGAACCATCTAGGGGCTCTTGGTCTTCCCAGAAGGTGGCACAGTAGCATGATCAGGGTGCTGGTTTGAAAGCTGGGTGCCATCATTCAACTGCTGCTATTTACCTGTTCCTTGTTAAAATCACCCTCTCCTTAGGTCCTGTCTGACTGGGTGACATGATTCTCTTGGTAATGGCCTAACAAGGCTTGTGCAATGCTTACCTGAATGCACCATAGCCAAGCACCATGTAAGAGGTATGATGTGCTCCATAAATACTGGCTAAGGGAATGTGCGTGTGTCAGGGAAGCCCTGGGACAGACTTATACCCTGAGCCTGGAGCAATGAAAGTTCTTACACGTACACACCATCTTTCAGAACCACGTGTAGGTCTATGCTAATGCAGGGAGCAATTCAGAGACTGCTTCTCAGGAGAGGTCTCCCTAGCCAACACACTCCTCAATGTACTCGCTGACACGTGCCCATGGCTCTGCCAACAGGAGGCCCCCATCAGGGTCAAGAGCTGGTGATGGTTGGTGATGGAGGAGACAGTGGATTTGGCTCATTCCCCTAGCCTGGCATCTCCAGCAACACAAAAGCCCAGTGATCTACACAAAGAACTCAACTCAGTTCACCCTAAAATGAATCTGTGTTGAGCAGTGAATGCTTCAAGAGGAATAAAACTGTGGCCCTGAGAGCTGGACACCTTGGTGTTTCTGAGTAGGCCCTCCTTTTCCTTTTCAACTATTTGGAAATCTAAAAAAGTTGGTGCCTGACGGCTGTGGGAATCCAGGAAGAGCCAACTTGTTCGCTTCCCACTGAGGCAGACCTTGGGGTTGCCGGGAGGGCAAGACAAGTTGTACTGCATCTTTAGTATGTCCTTTCCCCTTCACAGTGGCCAGGACCGGAGGGGAGCTTTCCATGCAATTATCATCAGCACAAAATGGAGTATGGTTTGGAAGCTAGTGCAGGGGGCCTGTGGAACGTGGGCTGGGCTGCATTTCAGCCTTAGATGAGGGCTTGTTTGGTGTGATGTGTAGGATCCCGAGATTAGCACTGTAGACACCACATCGTAGACCTGGGGCAAGTGCTGTGTACACACAGGGCCTCTGGGTGTTAGGGACCTGAGGCAGCACCAGCAACACAGCTCAGTTACATTGGGTAAGGGTGGCTCTCCATGTGACCAGAGTTCCATTAAAACTGTTCCAACCCTGGGGACGCACTGGGGCTCTGCCCTGACATCCCAGCACACCCAGGCACAGATGGGTGCCAGAAAATATTCATGAATATTGGAAAATAGGTGCATTTTGGTGCATAAAAAATCTAGGCATGTGAAGAATATTCAAAAAGTGTATTAGAAAAGAGGGCCATGGATTTTAGATTTTTTTTTTTTTACATCGACGCAGACATAGCTTTTCATTCTTTTTCATTTTCAGAAATATGACACAGAAAGCCATGTACGTGAAGGGCTCAGAATCAGGAACAAGATGTATACAGTTCCTAGACTGGCTCTCTGGTGGTTGTCCAGGGACAGCCAGAGAGCCAGGCCAACACGGAGGTGCCAGGAGTGCCACTGGCCATGCAGAAGCTCCTGTAAAGCCTAGCTGAGGCCTTGTGGGATAGTGCAGGAATTCAGAATCTCCTGAGTTCTGACCACCAGCCTACAGGGACTGGTGGGAAAGACCCTTCCAGTGTGACTTCCTCCTTCTGCATGCCTTGTTTTCTGTTACCTGTCTCACCAAGGGTCGACCAGATGACCCTCAAGGCCCCATTCCTTCTCTGCAACAGGTGCATACTGTTGAGTGTTCCATACCAGCCTGGGCTGTTCTAGCCTAGCTTTCATCCAACTTAGAGTGGGGGGTTACTGGCAAGGAGTGTGGGTTGAGGAAGCAACCTCTCTCCTTCAGCGATGACACTAAAGGAACCAGGCTTCCCTTCTACCCATGGCAGCCACTGGTGCGTGACTTAGTTCCTGTTTCTCTTTGCCCACCCAGGAAGGCACTGCATTTAAAATCCTAGGCCCACAGGCTGGATTGTGAGCCCAATTAGTAATGCCCAACCTGCAGGACTCCACATAGGAAGCTGATTTTTCCTCCAGGTCATGGGAGCTTCCTTCTAGGTTGTGTGGTTGTCAGAGTCAGCCGTGGTAGGCTCCCAGGGAGCAGATTCTCCTGGCTGCTGGTGAGTGAGACTATTAGGGAAAACCTAACAAAGCCCACAGGGGTTTCTCCCCTATGCTAACATGTATGTTCAAGACAGCAGGGAGAGGTACAAGGTGGAGTTTTCACAAATAGAAGCTCGTGATCACCACATATGTGACCATGCGGGAGAAGCTGTGCTCGCCAAGGATCTGGTATGCAACCTTCAGCAGTCTTTCCTAAAGCCAATCAGTGGAACTCAGCTGGCCTAGCCAGGGTGCAAGGCACATTCTGTCCCCCTCCCCCACCCCAGTATGGTTGGGAGTTGCACAGTAATGAAGTTCCCTAGCCTTCTCTGTTCCCCTTGCTTCTCACGTCTTCTGTGTGCCACTGTGCATCCTGACCGCTGTCTGGAGGAAGAATGGAGTTCTTCTGGAATCACACACCCTGCCTCTGAGGGACAGGGTCTGCTGATTGTCACAGTGAGCCAAGGGATGCCTTGTGGGCATGTGGCCTGCTGAGAGGATAGGGATGTACCCAAGGGTGTGCAGAGCAGTCCCAGGCAGAGCCTGTCCCTTCTCAGCCATCAATAGAATCTGGCCAGAAGAAAATAGCTGGCATTAGCTTCCTGCAACAGGATGCTGCTTGGGAGGCAGATCACACTGGGCTGGTCAGTAAAACAGTTACTAGTCAATCTAACTGGAGCTGATATGAGCCCTGTGCTGGCCTCAGGGCTTTTGCTTCACCAGAGGCCTGCTTCTTCATGGTTCTTCTGCCTTGCTGAGGCTGCTGCGGAGGATCTCAGCTGCTTGGGGTTGCCTCTTCTGTGTCTCCTGAGATGGGAAGAGGAAAGGTGACTTTGAGTCGGGGTTGGAATTCCAGGGTCACGCCTCATCAGGCCTCCTTGGGCCTTGGGAGAGAGGACAGGAGGGCTTCACCTGGGGGGACACTTGGGTGGTCCTGGAACTGCTTGTGTGACTCTCTGGCCACGTCAACAGAAGTTCAACAGAAGAGCCACCAGCCAGCCCCACCCTGAGCAGCAGCTGGCCCTGCCCGAGAAGTCAGAAGAGACGTCAGCGTCTCCGTGGGCAGGGTGGCCACAAAGAAACCAGCGGGAACAGTGGCCTTGCAGGCCTCCTCTGAATACTGTGTAAACAGATCCCCCTCCACCACCACCATCCTCAGCACCTGCCTATTTCTTTGGCTGTCACCGTTTGAATAGATGCTGATCAGTTTGATTCCCCAGCGTACAGTGGCATTTGTGACCTGTCTTTCCCTTCTCAGTTTCCATGCTCTACAGTGATTGTCGCTCTGTGCGGTTGGCAGTGACCTGTGTTTTTCATGCATGTTTTTGTTTCAGAATAACTGGGAGATGAAACAGGAAGCCCTATGACACACTTGATCGAAAATGACAGACACAGGAGAATCAGGACTCGGCCCCCTCCAGCACCTCCACCTGCTGCCTACCGAGGGACAGCCAGAGTGTATACAGGTGAAGAAGGGTTTCTCTGAGCTGAATTCTGACTACTGGGGACTCTGAGGGGGACTCCGCATTCACTGAGGCCATGTCTGCCATGCTTTGGTCTTGGGCTATTCTGCTCTATTTTGATGTTTGTTTGGCCAGGCTCAGTGCGCTGTGCTGTGATGGCATGGGATGAGATATGTTTCCTTTTCTTTCAAAAGCAGACCTAAACAGAATAGAATCATTTAAGTATCAGCTATTTAAGAAGAAAGAAAGAAAACACCAATTGAAAGGTTCCAGAGAGTGTTGGAGACTCATTTCTGTAAAGCCACAAGTCAGCCTTGTTACAGTTGTACAAATCATCACGGCGTTTGAAAGCAGATTTGAACTTGAATCTCATTACTCAGCTGTACCTGCCTTGTTCCTTCTTAGACTCTCTAGATCACCTCTCAGGAAGCTGTGTTCACTGGGATTCAAATGGAAGTCTGTTTCCTCACCTACCCTGATTGATCATGGGCCACCAACTGAAATCCGTGGGTTCCCAGCAAACCTGAGCTTTTGGTTGGAGACCTCTGCCTTTCTTTCTGTAGGGACCAAGACACTGCTGGAGGTGCTCACGTCCTCCATCAGGATGCCCAGATCTGCTTCTAATGCAGCTTTCTGCTAATGCTCACCCCAGGAAGCAGGAGCTGATCACTTAAGCAGTCAGGTGCAGTGTCGGTGCCTTCCCCATTGGTGACAGGAGCCAAGCACTTGAGCCATTTTTTGCTGCAGGAAATGCTGGATTAGAAGCAGAGGTGTCCTTGATCCCAGGTATTCTAACATTGGAGGTGGCCATCCCACTTGGCAGCTTGACCCTGCTGTGTCATGACCCTGTCCCAAGCATACTTGTGAGTGATAATGTTTGAGGTTTCGTACTTCTCACAAACAGTTTTCAAATGGGCCATGATGACAAGAACAGGTAAATGGCAGATATTACAATACATGTCCAGGTGTCAGCCCCAAAATTTCTACTCTGGGATACCTCCCTGGGCACCCTAACAATCCTGTCTCCTTCTGTCTCATGATCTCATTGCATTCTCTTTACAGAACTTACCAATATTAGCAATCATTCTGACTATGAATTAACTACTTCTCACTCTACTCCCCAAATTTTCGATTTCTGCCCTACCTATAGGGTGCAGGGACCCAAGCACTTGGGTCATTTTCCACTGCCTTTCCCAGGCTATTATCAGGGAACTGGATGGGAGTCAAAATAGCCAGGACTCAAACCTATTTGGGACTCAACTATTTGGCATTTGGGACTCAAATGCCTATTTGGGATGTAGGCATTGAAGATAGTGGCTTCACTTGCTGTTATGCCACAGTGTCGGCACCTAGGTATGGTCTGCTGGTTTATCCCCCAGTCTGCACACAGTGTGTGTCTCTGGGTTCAACAATCGTGGTGTCTGTTCCACTGCCTGGCTCCTTTTCAGAAACACTGTGCAGCTGAGTGGCCTGGTGTCTGACCATGGCTGGTGAATGAGGAAGCTCTGACCCCATCTCTGGGCTTGGCGAAGAGAGCAGCCAGGCTAGGAGGCAGCTGGTCCTCTGAGACATGGCCCTGCAGCAAAGGCTGATGCTGAATGGCCTGCTGTCTGAAGTGTCGGACAAAACACCCAGCTCATCTGAATAGTAGGTGTTCTCAAGTTCAAGGCCATTTGCTTCATTCCTGGATTCATCCTTACCAGGGTATACCTGGCTGCTGCTTCCTGCAACATAGCACCGAAAAGATCCAGTGGACTGGAGAGGGTCTACTGCACCATGAGGCCATGAGCCACCTCCTTTCCCTCTCTACTGGCTCTAGCTGGCTCTGGCAGATGGAGAGGTGGTACAGGAGGGCAGCATAGGCGGCAAGGACAAAGCCCCAGAGAGTGCCAAGGAACCTGATCATGGGGTGCAGATGCGTGCTTGCCACACAAGCCTAGGCTGGCTGCCTTTGAATCCACCTCTTGCCTTAGTGCAAGGGACTTCCATTGGGGAGCAAATCACCTCCTAAGTGTTTCCTCCTTCCCTGGGCTCTGGAGGGAATTAAGCCACACTTTCTGTCCATTTCCTCATCCAGCCCTATAGGAATGTTTATAGCTTCAAACAAAGGGAAGCCACAGGCTCAGGACCAATCCAAAGCAGCCCCCCTGGTATTTTCAGGACAACAAAAGGATGATGGGAGGAAGAGCAAGGGGGAACCAACCTCACAGATACTTGAACCACTCAGAAATCACAAGAAATCCAGGACACCCAGGGTCTAGCAGGACCTCTCCTAGCAGAATTAGAGTATGTAGGAGACGGACAGATGTATTTTTTAAAAGCTCCCTCGATGGCTCCCATGCATAGTTGAGACTGTTTACTATTGTAGCCATTAGCCACTGGTGTCTATTGAAAATTTACGGTGTGGCATCTGCCAACCAAGGCATGGCATTTTTCATTCTTTGCATATTATTTAAGTTTAAATATCCGCACATGGCTGTGGCTGCCGAATTGGAGGGTACAGACCAGATACAGAGCATATGGATTATCATAGAACATTCTACCAGACACATGATCTGGGGACCCCTGAGGGCTTAACTGACAAGGGAAGCTAGACTGAATCCAAGAAGCATGGGAGGTGATTCTGTCTGTTACCTCGAGGCCTGTCCTCCTGCTTTTGCCTGCAACTTTTGGAGCTGGAGCAATGGGGTTGCAAAGCACTGCCTTGAGGAATTGAAAAGGATTAGACATATCTGCAGAGATCAGTGGCCTGCATCTGTGTCCTCCATATCCACTCTGTTGGGGACTCCATTGGTCTCTTTGGAGGCCCAACCCTCGAAAGGGAGCTTTTTGAATTATGGCTTACTTACCATAATCCAGGAATTTAGAGTGGAGGAAAATAATTTTTGAAAAAGCTGACACCTCAACTGGGGAAGTTGAGAATTTTGAAATGAGTTTGGAGAAGAAGCTCTGCAAGCTCCACCGGTTTTGGGGTGAAAGATGGAGCAACAGAAGCCAAAGCTGAATCATTTTCTGCTTATCACTCTGAGGCTGTCAGATTTTCTTTTCTTTTCTTTTTTTTGGGGTGAAGGGAAAGCACCTTACAACAAATAAGAAGACTATTTTGAATTTCAGAGCTTTCCCTTTTTTGGAGCATTTTATTGTTTCTGACTTATTTTATCCTCAGAACAAGGGCCCAAGATAAGTAGGGGAAGGAGATGTACAGCAAATCCAGCACCCAGAGAGAGAGCTCAATATTGCAGAATGAATTTGAAAATGAAGGTTTTGTGTTTCCATCGTTGGTGTTGACTTACGACATGGTGGCGTACCTTGAATCACACAGATGGAATTTTGTACAGTTGGAGTGGAATGCATTTGTTTTCTTCCTTAAAATCGGTGACTTATCTATTTGTTGGAAAGACAAAGCTAAAGAGATTGGTGATAGATGGTAGATAGGTCATTTGTCAGTCTATCTTCCAGCCACTGGTTCACTTCCCAAATATTTGCCATAGCCATGGCTAGGCCAGGCTGAAGCTGGGAGACAAGCCCAGGTTCCTGATGTGTGTGACAGAGAGCATACAGCTGTCTCCCTCTGGGTGTACACTAGGACGGGAACTAGGACTCAAATCTGGGCACTCCAAAAAAAGGATGTAAGCACGCAAACAGTGTTTGAACCGCTAGGTCAAATTGCAGCCCGAGAGAGCTGTGTTTCTAGCAGAAGCATTGTTTTGTCTGGCTTCCTCCCCACTTTCTAATCCTTGGGCCTTGATTCTTTGGCATTATTTCTTGTTCAGAGCTTTGCTAGTAAATGTGCCTTTATGATCGTCTTGCAAGTTATTTTTGTTTGTTTTATACATGCAGAGACAGAGAAAAAGCTCGCATCTGTTCGCTGGCTTCCTCGGTCTCGGCAGTCCCTAGGGCTGGGCCAGAGTCGAGAACTGAGAACTCAATGTAGGTCTCCCACAGGATTGACAGCAGCCCAGTGACTTGAGCCATCACTGCTGTCTGCAATGGTAGGAACCTGGGAGCTATAGTGAGACCCAAGTTATCTAAGAGGGGGGCTGGGGACATTTTAGAACCAAGCAGTTAAACGCCCACTTTCACAAGCCATTAGCTATTTTGAGATGGTGAGTGGACCAGAATGCACAGTAGAGCCCTGTGGCTCTCCACGGCAGGCAAATCAACCCCAGGTGGACAGTGTCACCTTAAGAGCTTCAGCTTCCTTGCGTGTAGAGATGCAAAGAGCCATTCTGAACCAGCCTTGCCAGTGGTCAGCCAACACAGCAGCTCTGTCACCCTCATGTCTCCTGGGAGGCTTGGGCAGCGGGGCCGTCCCCGATGGCAATAGTGGGAGTAGGAGTGGGCGGGACTGACATAGCACCCACGGGCTGACCTTCTCTGCAGATGTTTCTGCTGCCTGTCAATCATGAGCTCGCCTGCTCTTGCCATCACCTGGCCCCTGTTTGTCTCTTACACACATAGGATCTGATGAGAGGTTTTCAAGTGCTTTACTGAAAGCAAGATGCACTTTCTGGGGCATTCCCCTAATCGGCTGTGCTGGTGAGCCTCGTCAAAACAGGAAATGAGGTTAGCATGGAATGACTTTCTCTAGAGAACTGGTGCTGCCTCTACAGACTACCACTTTCTTCCCAAAAGCTTGCGAGCTAGGTTGCACGCCTTCTTAGGGTTTTCCTGGAAGCTAGCCGGAATCTGGCCTGCTGTAGTTTTTGAGAAACCCATTCTAGAACACGGGGGCGATGTCTCTGGTTCCTGGCCTTCCAGTCCTACTCTCTTTCAAGCTGCCGTCGCTAAGTCTATCTGAAGTTAAATGTGTAAAGACCTCAAACACAAGAGACACGTTGAAGCCAAGAGCACTGTGCAGGTGCCCCAGTGTGGGTGAGGGGTCACCAGGGCCACGTGCCATGGCTGTGTCTTCAACCCACGAGTGCCCGGTTTATCAGAAAATCCAGTGGAGACAGAAATTGAGCAGGGGCAATCCTCCACTCTCCTGTCCTGCTCCATGTGTAAGCGTCTGGCTTAGAAACACTTTTGTGACTGAAATGACAACTGCACCGACTTCATTGACGCGAATCCCCATGTTGGGTTTTCTGACTCAGTTTTCAAAAGCTGTAGGGGTTTCACTAGGCAAGCTGTATCATGCTTCAGCCGTGCCTGAGGTTTTCTGGCAAATAGCTGTACTTTTAAATTCCCAGAGCCTGCTGGAGAGAGTGGCGGCCCTTGACCAGCAGGTGCCTGGGGAGGACTGTGGTCTCCAAGTTCTAGACTTGGATTTCACATTGCGGATCCCCCTGCCCACATCACTGTGCTCTCATGTCTGAATGCATGGATCTGCTCCTTTTGCATATGACTTGGCAGGACCCCCTTATAAGTTATCCTGGCTGAGATGGGGTAGACTCTGGCTCCCTCCCCTTCAGTCTTGAGGGGACCTGTCTTGCACTCCCCGAACATGGAGGCACCTCTATTTTCAGTGATAATGGGCTCAGTGGATGTATGAGTGGATGTACCCCTTTATAACAATCGCAGCTACCACCAGTTGACGTTCCAGAGAGCTCTGCAGGCGACTATGGAGTTTCCAAAATGATGTCTACTCTTTGTAATGGGCCCCATCGTGAGGTTGTTATCCTCTGGTTTGATTCAGAAAGCAGAGCTTTTGGGTAGGAGTGACCAATCTTCTGCATAACCAAAACTTGATAACTGGGCCAGCCTTGTGGAACAGCCGGTTAAGCCACTGTTGGCAACACTAGCACCCCATATTGGAGTGTTGGTTTGATCTGATTCAACTTCTGCTAAAGCACTTAGGGAGGTGGCAGATGACAGCCCATGCCACCTGTGTGGAAGACCTGGGTGGAGGTCCTGGCTCCAGGCTTCAGCCTGGCTGGTCTAGACTGGGCTGTTGTGTTGAGGGTAGTAAACCAATGAATGAAAGAGTTCTCTCTCTGCCTCTGACACTATGTCTTTCAAATATATATTTAAAAAACTCCTGGTCCTGTGATGTTGCTTCTCTTAACTTCCCTCTGTCCAGAACAGGCTGGCTCCACCCCATCTCCTAATTATGCTGACTCTGGGCATTTCAGGAGCATGTACATGAAAATGCATGTTTCCTTAAAAAGAACCGTGATTGGTGAGCTGCAGTTGGAAAAGGAGACACCAGGAAGTAAGTGTAGACCAGGGCGGAAGGGAATGGGAACCCATGCTTGGTGCTGAATCCTCTGCACCCCACCCACGCAGGTCTTTGTTGGCCCTGCCTCCTGTCAGAGTGTGTAAGGACCCACAGGGGCAAGGTGGCAGGCAGGCAGGCTCTGAAAACTCCCTACTACTCAAATGATGGTTGCTCGGCAGAGGCTTCACTTTCTGCGTTTTGAGGGCCAGGCTACTCCTCTTTTGACATGTGCCCTGCACAGGTGCTGAGTAAATGCTGGCAATGTGGGTTTGGCCTACCTTCTTCTGAGGCTGTACTCACAGAGAAATCAGTCAGCGGTTCCTGAAAAGCATGGAGTGGGCCTGTGCCATTTAAAAATCAAAGGTGTGGAGCCCAGTGCAGTGGCCTAATGGCATGCATGCACCAGTCCCATATAGGTGCCAATTCATGTCCCAACTGCTCCACTTACCATCCAGCTCCCTGCTTGTGGCCTGGGAAAGCAGTAGAGTATGACCCAAAAATCTTGGGACCCTGCACCTGCGTGGAAGACCCGAAAGAAGCTCCTTGCTCCTGACTTCAGATTGGCTAAGCTTCAGCCATTAGGGAGTGAATCAATGGATGAAAGATCTTTCTCTCTGTCTCTTCTTCTCTCTGTAAATCTGCCTTTCCAATAAAAATAAATAATTAAAAAATAAAAGAGAGACTCAATGCTGTGGATAAACCAGGAGAAACGTTCTACTTGCTGCCACGGGAGGAGAGAAGGCAGAGCTGGGGGCAAGAGATCCTTAAAGGTGATGAGTCTCAGCACTAATTCCTTCTCCATAGTGAAGCTGCAGAAGGCAAATCTGTAGTTAGTGACCCTGGTCCCCTTGGGGGAGATGGTGATGCTCCCCAGGGTGATCCTGTTCTCGGCTGTTAGAAACCATCTTCATGTCCATCAGTCATTTTCAGCACTGCCCACCTCTCTCAGTCATGTCATGGTTTGGACAATACCTAACTGGTGAGCATGTGCTAGCCTGAGGTTACCTTCTGTTTCCTCATCTCCCTAAAGAAGCTGCTTGACAGAGCACTAAGTCTGTAACAGCCCAGTCATCTCTGTAAGAACGAAGGGTGTGTGGCCATCCATCTGTACTTCTGGCAGGTTGCTTTAGTGCGAACAAAGGCAGCAGGAGGGGAGTGAGAATAAATGTATGTAACTAAGCATGTGTTTTGTGTGTATGTGTGTGGCATGGCCATGTGGGTCTTGTGCAATATGCGTGTGACATGGTCATGCAACACAAATGAGGATATGGAGTAAACAGCTGGTGCAGGTGTGTCCGGGGCACATAGGGTGTGTGTATGTGGGTTGGCTGTGGTATGACATGTGTATGATGTATGTGCATTGTATGTGGCTGGGTGTGGGTATTGCGTGTCTGTGTGGTGGCTGAGTGTCTGGAAGGAGTCTGTGGTAGCTGTGGGGAGTGGTGCTGTGTGCACCACCTGTGGTAGGCGTGTGGGGTACAGTTGGCTGTCTGTGACATACCAGAGTCACACACCCTTCCTGAACTTGTGAGAGGACACAGGTGTGTACCATCTGGAGATGCACATACACATAAACTCATTGTAGGCACCTCTTGTAAGAGAAGTCTTACACTCAGGGTCTCCCTGATGCCCACCTATGTGCACTCATGGTTGCTGTCACAGCACTGCCTACTTCACCCTACTGCAGGCAGTGACATGGCTTCACAGGGTAAAGGCAGACACTGGCTTCATTATGCTGCCCAGCTGGGTCCTGGCAAGCAGTGGGACCCTAGGAAGGATGCGCCTGGGGCAGAAATCTCCAAGTGGAAATCTTCCTCTGCCCTGCTTGAGTCATGCCCAGGGGCATGGGCCAATTCTTGTGGTTCTCAATGTTCTGTCTTGTACCTGTCATGAAGGAGACAGGAGCTGGCTCCTGCAGTGTTCGGGGCTGCTGGCGTACCCAGCATGGATTCTGCTGTAGACACTGCAGCCTCCGTCGCTCTGCTTGGAATCCAGCTCCTAGAAGGCAGTAAAGGATAGCCCAGAGACTGCAACTCTGATATCTACTTGTGAGACCCAGCTGGAGTTCCAGGCTCTTGGCTTTAGCTTGCCCCAGTCCCAGCCACTGCAGCCAAGGGATTGAGGGCCTCTCTCTCTCACTCTCTCCTATCATTCTGCCAATATATAAATTAATTAATCTTAAATATATATATATAGCACAAAGTACCCAGTCAATAAATAGTAGCTTTCATTAGTATTATTTTAAGCATAAAAAATGGAGTTTAAAAAATATATGTATCGGGCCCGGCGCGGTGGCGCAAGTGGTTAAAGGTCCTCGCCTTGCACGCCCGGGATCCCATATGGGCGCCGGTTCTAATCCCGGCAGCCCCGCTTCCCTTCCAGCTCCCTGCCTGTGGCCCGGGAAGGCAGTCGAGGACGGCCCAAAGCTTTGGGACCCTGCACCTGCGTGGGAGACCCGGAAGAGGCTCCTGGCTTCGGATCGGCATAGTATCGGCCCGTTGCACTCACTTGGGGAGTGAATCATCGGACGGAAGATCTTCCTCTCTGTCTCTCCTCTCTGTATATCCGCCTTTCCAATGAAAAAATAATAAAAATAAATCTTTAAAAAAAATATATATGTATCTATCACAAATTAGTAAAACCTGTCATTAGTGGAACCACTCTGACACTGTCCTGTGAAATAACTCAAGAGGACAAGGTGGAGTGGGTGGTAGGCCTGGTAGTTAAAGCACCAAGTTAAGATCCCTGCCTCCCATCCTCGAGGGCTGAGGTTGGCTATGTAGCTCTGGCTCCTGCCTCCACTTTCTGATGAGCCTGGGAGGCAGTGATGATGAGCCAAGTCGTTGGAGTCCTGCCGCCCGCCTGGAGACCTAGGTTGAGTTCCCAGCTCATAGCTTCTGGCCCTGCCCTGCCATGGGGGAATGTGAAAAGCGATCAGGCAAAGGGAACGTGCCCTCAAATAATTAAAAAAAAAAATGTATTTTTAAGGACCAAGAAGGAAGGGAAGGCAGCAGACTTAGGGAAAAGAAAAAAAGGAAACAGTGGCAGAACATGAGAGAGTGGGAGGCCTGTCCAGGCTGGCTCATGTTCCCCTCCACCAGTGAGCAGCAGGGTCAGGCCAGGCTCCTGTCTGGGCAGGGTGGAGCCATGCTATGGGAGCAGGAAGGGCTCGAATATACACAGGGTAATGGCTGTTTCCTCTTGAGCTTTTGTGGTCCCGCATTCCTGACAGTCTCCCAGCTGCTGACCCGCATGTTTGCCCACACCTCTCTCCAATGCCACCTCTCTTTCTCCAGATCGAAGGCCGACAGAGTGTCCTGGTGTGCAAGAACTGTCCACCCAGCCCATTGTCCAAGATTATCTGGTGATGACATAGAACAACACTCCGCAGCAGGACAGGGAAGTCCAGGCTTCCATTCCTGCCCTATGGCTCACTAAAGGTGGGACTGAGTGGCTTCCAGACCTTGTGGGATCTGGGATCACAGCCAACAGTGCTGGCATCCTGTGTGAGTGCCACGTCCCAGCTGCTCCACTTTCTTTCCACTCCTTGCCAATGTGCCTGGGGAAGGCAGCGGAAGACAGTCGCAGGACTTGGACCACGTCACTCACATGGGAGACCAGGAAGGAGTCCCTGGCTTCTTTGGCTTCAGCTTGGCCCAGCCCTGGTTTGGAACCCAGCAGATTGAAAACTCTGTCTCTCTCTCTGACCTTTATCTGACTGACCTTCTGTTCCCAATCATATCTTATCTTTGTTTGTAAATCATTAGTACCCTCTTCCCTTTTCTCTAGGTTCATTGCTTGTTTGAGTGTTTCTCTCTCTCTCTCTCTCTCTCTCTCTCTCTCTTTCACACACACACACACACACACACACACACACACACACACACACACGTCCATCCTGCACTGAAGCATAGCGATGACAAGGTCTGCCACCACTTGGAGGTTCTGTCTGGAAGATCTGGGCTGCTGCTACCAGAAGACTTCGCCTTACAACCCAATTGTCCCTGTAGGTAAACAAGATAAGACATGAGGTAAACATGAAAACCAAGGGAAATCTCATTGATTTTCCTCCCTGCCTCCTTCCCAGTTGACAGAGATTGATACACTTGATGACTTGTTTCTGAGGCTGGCTGTGTTAATAAAATCCTGCTGAGAAAGTCCGTTTCCTGTGATTAATGCTGTCTGCTTTATTCCCTGATGGATTTCAAGTCATTTCAACTGGAAAACGGTGTTCTATTTTAAGATGCTTTTGTAATCTTGAAAACCTCGTTTTCTCTCGTGTTGGTGCCTGTCACCCTTGCTCTTGTTGGTTGCTTGGTTCTTGTTTCTAGTGTGCTCTTCTTTGTGGGACCACGTAGGTAACATCAAGGTCAAAGTTCTGTGGTCAGAGAATGAAATGGGCGATTTTAAGTCCAAGTCTTTCTAGACAACACTACAGAACATAGTTCCCAAATGTGTGCATGTGTATGTAGTTTTACTTTAGGGAAGTTCTTTGTAAAATCATGTAAATTCGTGCAGTCACTTGCATGACTTTTTTTTTTTTGCACCAGAATAAATTTGTCTTATAATTTCATTGACCATAAATTTTAAGTCCTCTTACATAAATTGTGCATGCCTCATTATGAAAATGACTTTAAAATCTTTCTCCTATTGGTAGTTTGATCTAATAATAATGATGATGATAATGGTGATGATGATGATAAAGCAGTGGTGGCCTTGGCATCTCCCTCAGTTTTTCTCTGTCCCTCTCCCTGTAAAAAGCTCCCCCTGCTTGCTGTCCTGCATGTCACAAATCTGGGGCTTTTCCTCTGAGTCCAACTTGATGATTCTTGCCTTTTGTTTCAACTGGCAAACATGCATGTTTTCTAGTGATGTGGTTGGAGAGGATGAGGCAATTACCCACCCGAGATCTATCGGACCACAACCATTGCAATCACACACACACGACTGAAAACTAAGGCATCATCTGAAAGCCAAGGTTGCAGAAGCAGAGGGTCCACTCTTGGGTTCTCTGCCCAAAAGTAACACATTGGAATGTCACTCAGTTCTTCCTAGCACCCATACAAAGAGGAAGGTTTTCTATTCAGTGTGGCTGTGGTATAAATAGAATCTCCTGTGAACCCTTCTAAATTCAAGAAAAAATGCATCTTTCCATCGAATTGATGTGGGAAATTAACATTGTCTGAAAAAAAATCTACAAACAAATATTCTTCTATAAACATCCATGGCCCGATGGAACAGATGGAGTGATGAGGGTGGGCACTTAATCATGCAGTTAGGATGCCAGTTAAGATGCTTCTGTCCACATTAGAGTTCCTTGGTTCAATGTCACCCGCTGGCTCCCAACTCCAGCCTCCTGTTAATGCAGACCCTGCAGGCAGTACGGATGATTCATGCCATTGGGCTCCTACCACCACGTGGGAGACCAAGATGAATTCCAAAATCCTGACTTTGATCTTTGCCACAGTGGGCATTTGAATCACAATATTCATCATCATTATTATTTTTTTAAAGAAATTATTTATTTTACTTGAAAGAATTAGAGAGGCGGGGAAGACAAAGATCTTTCTTTCATCTACTGGTTCACTCTCCAAATAGCCAGAGTTGGGCCAATCTGAAGCTGGGAGCCAGGAGTGTTTCCTTGGTTTCCCATATGAGCACAGGATTCCAGGGCCTTAGGCCCTTGTCTGTTTTTTTCTTGGGCCCTTAGCCAGGATTTGGATCAGAAATGGAGCAACTGGGATTTGAACCAGTGCTCATATTAATGCTGGTACAGCCAGTGGAGGATTAGTATAGACACCACTGCGCTGGCCCCCAACAAGTAGTATTTTTTAAAGATGAAGAAAAGAAGATTCAAGTAACTTGTCCAAAACTGTAGTCATTACGAAGCAGCAAAGCAGAAGCCAGTGTTGTGGTACAGTGGGTTAAGCCACTATTCACAATGCCAGCACCTCTTAGTACAGCACCAATTTAAGTCCTGGCTGCTCTGTCTTCCAATCCAGTTCCCTGCCAATGTGCCTGGGAAAGTACTGGAAAATGGCCCCAATTTTTGGGCCATGGAGTCCCGAGTTCTTGGCTTCAGCCTGGCCTTTGTGGCCATATAGGGAGTGTACCAGCAGATGAAAGATTTCTTCCTCTCTCCTTCCCTTTCCCCTCTTTAAATCCTTAAAAAAAAAAAAAAAGAAAAAGAAAAAGAAAAAGTTACAAAGCCTCTGCTCAGAGTAAGTCAATTTAAGCAAACTACTTGAAACATGAACTCCATGTGTGGAACAGTTTTGTGTAAGTTGGTATTATTGTCTCCAACGTATCACCAATACACAAGGCCTGAGGCCAAGTTCTATCTCTGAAGACCAGGGCAACCAGAATGAAAAGCCATCCGTGCCTGACTCCATTACACCCGGGCCAGGGTGGGAAGATGAAGGCTCCTGGAGCACCTGCAAGCTCATGCCCTTCATTGCTTCCTTGTCTAGGGGCAGAATGCACATTCCTCCTGCTGCACGGCTCACAGAAGGCTTACCATTCATGTGGCAAGAGCCGGGGACTGGCAGGTGCCCCCTGCTTCATGCTCGGAGACCCTAAGGAAACACCTGCCTGGACTGCCCAAGGCGGAAATGGAGAAAGCAGCTGGACAAACTTGAAAAATGGGAGCCCTCATTGTTCTGAAGCCGACAGCCACAGCTCTAAGTGTGACCCGGGAACTCCGAAAGGTGGAGTTCTCCCCTGGGAATGTGGAGCTTTTGTTTGGGGAATCCTTGAGTGCAGTGCTTGGGAGGTGAAGGCGGAGTTCAATGGCTAGATGTTTCTATTCAACATTGTGCACTGAGAATCTTGGATAGGACAGCACGGTCAGAGGATGGCATGGTAACCAGCGACACCTGCCCTTGAACCTTGAACCCAGAATAGGAACGATGGCTCTGTCAGCTCCCATCATCCTAAAGGCTGCTTCTCAAAGGTTCTGCACACTCCCACACAAATTGGGAACCTGATCACTGAAGGCTGATGGTGTGTTTTGAAAAGGGATGGTGGGATGGAGGGTGGAGGGAGGGGTCATTCGTTCCCTGTGAGTTCCCATCCATTGTTGAGTAAACATCATAAATCCATGGCCCAGACACAGGCAGTCTGTGCTCAGATTACCTCCTCCTACAATTTTAGCTTCACATTTTAATGCCCTAAACATGAACAACATCAGATCCCAGCACAGGTCTGATTAACGAGGCGACTTTGCCAACTTGAGGGTCGCAGAATGGTTCCCCACAACCCGCACCCCCACTCCCTACAACCCTTCTTTTTTTTTTTTCCCCCTGTGGCTTAGTAACCACTTCAGCAAATTTCCCCATTAAATATACAAGGCGACTGAGTGCAATAAAATCTAAAGGATGTGGCAGATAAACACCAGCGTCTCTCCAGACAGACTTCGCCGGCTGACAGAGAGCAGGTCTGTTCAGGTTTGCCCTGAGGAATCCAGAATGTTCCATCATTAATTTCAGTGCAGAAGTCACACCACACCTTGCCGTTTGCCCTGGGGTTATCTTGGGTCTGTCCATCACACTCACTGGCCCATTTGTGTCCCAGGCATGGTCTGTACAGGGTAAAGCCACACATGCTATGTCCTAACCAATGGCCTGCATGTGTGAGAATGCACACTTAAGAGGGGCCACATGTGAGTACTGTGTCTCGTTCAAACACCCTGCAAATATGACTTGAGACTCTGGGAAAATTCCTGGTCAGCTCTTACTGCACACGGGGCATTGTTCTTAAGAGGAGTTGCCAAGAGACTGGCATGGTGGCATAGTAGGCTAAGTTTCCTGCTGCAGCACTGCCATCCCATATGGACACCAATTCATGTCCTACCTGCTCCACTTCCCATCCAGCTCCTTACTTCTAGCCTGGGAAAGTGTGGAGGATGACCCAAAGCCTTGGGACCCTGCACCCACATGAGGGACTCAGAAGAGGCTCCTGGTTTTGGATTAGCTCAGCTCTGGCCTTATGGCCATTTGGGGAATGAAGCAGCAGATGGAGGATCTGTCTCTGTCTTTCTCCCTGTGTAACTCTACCTTTCAAGTAAAAATAAAGCTGTATTTTAAGATGAGAGTTGCCATACCTCCAGCCCTGGCTGAAACCAGCCAACAGGTGGCCTGCATGCTCCGCACACACCATCCCATCTGCTCTTCACAATGATTCGGTGCAGCTGGGGCCGTTATTGCCTAGCACCTAAATTCCTTGCTTTGAACGCACTGGGATCCCATATGGGCACCGATTCTAATCCTGGCAGCTCCACTTCCCATCCAGCTCCCTGCTTGTGGCCTGGGAAAGCAGATGAGGACAGCCCAAAGCTTTGGGACCCTGCACCGTGTGGGAGACCCGGAAGAGGTTCCTGGCTCCTGGCTTCGGATTGGCTCAGCACTGGCCATTGCGCTCACTTGGGGAGTGAATAATCGGACGGAAGATCTTCCTCTCTGTCTCTCTCCTCTCTGTATATCACATTTTAATGTGACATACATTCACAATGATTTGATGCAACTGGGGCCGTTATTGCCTCCTTTCTCATTTCATCAAGCTGAGGATGATGGAGTGACATAACTCACCCAGTGGTGGCTCCAGTTTAATATTTCTGCAAGAAAATGTGTTTGTTCCTCAGCACCCTGTTCCTTCTAGGGTCTCTGTTCCCCTCCTGTATCCCCTTGTCTACCTTTGAACCATTTTGTGGACCAGTTCAATCGAGAAAAAAAAAAAAAAAAACACAGTTGCACCTGTATTAGGCCGAATTCTGGAAATTGAGAATCGAAGTGTCCTGTGTTATTGAGACTTGAAGTACCAACCTTTCAGCTAGGCTTTGATTTCCTTTTGAACCAGGGCTCCTCAAGCTTTTTCCCTATTGTCTTGCTAGTAAATATTTCAGGACTTTGAAGGCCCCTGTGGTCTTTGTTGCAGCTATTCAACTCTGCTCTTTTTTTTTTAAGATTTATTTTTATTACTATTAATTTTTTATTGGAAAGGCTGATATACAGAGAGGAAGATCGTCCATCCGATGATTCACTCCCCAAGTGAGCGCAACGGCCGATACTATGCCGATCCGAAGCCAGGAGCCTCTTCCGGGTCTCCCACGCAGGTGCAGGGTCCCAAAGCTTTGGGCCGTCCTCGACTGCTTTCCCGGGCCACAGGCAGGGAGCTGGAAGGGAAGCGGGGCTGCCGGGATTAGAACCGGCGCCCATATGGGATCCCGGGCGTGCAAGGCGAGGACCTTTAACCACTTGCGCCACTGCGCCGGGCCCTTCAACTCTGCTCTTACAACACAGTACAACACAGTACAAAAGCTCTGTTCCAATAAAACTTTATTTAGAAAACAAAACAGAAGCAAACATGCCTCCAGTTTGGCCCATGGACCAGGGGTTGAGATCCTACAGTTTCCAACTCTAGTGATCTCTGAAAGTGTTATCTACACCATAGAGTGTTAAGCCTTCTATCTCTATCTAGCCTGTTATGGGATGACTAGGGGCTAAGGCCCTTGAGCTAGGTCATGGAAGTTCTTGACACCGCATGGACCAGGCCAGCTGAGTCAGCGAGCATTCCACAGGGAGAGAGCACTTCTTTCTAGAAAGGAGGACTTGGGACTAGTTCATTCAGGAAATCTGTGCTAGATCATCAGAGTGTGGTCATGACCGCAGGATTTCCCAGATCTCCTCCTAGACTCCTCTAGAATGTCTACAAAGGGAACCCCCAGTCTCCAAAACTGGCCTGACCAGGGAGTCCTATACGTGCAGAACATGTCTGCACCAAGCTCCTTAGAACGACTGACCGACTAGTCTACCCCCAGGCCCTAACACGTTTTCTATGTTGTCTTCCTGGCCTACCTCTTGCACACCTGTTCCCACTTGTGTGTAGTCGACCAGAGTTGTTAAAGCTCACACAATATCCCAGCAGGAACCTGTCAGCCAAAACAGGAAATGCCAGTTGAGGGGACTGCCCTCTTGCCTCCGCCACCTCCACCCCAACCGTGAGCCCAGCTGGCCCCCTGACCACATTCCTATTTCAAGTCAGTGACGTAGGTCATGTTTTCCTCAGCTGCACCTGACAAAGTGACTTCAATGCAGACCGAGACCCTGGGAGAGGTGATGGAGCTATTTCTAGACCTGGACACGCAACCTTCTGGCTCCGCCTAATTCTTGGTATCTTCGAGGACACAGGTGTTCTGCCTTGCATCCTCCTTGTGATCCTGCCAAAGGGAGGCTTCTTTGTCCACATGACTTTGGAGGCACTGATAGGGAAGCCCAGGATGACCCCTGGCTCCTCTCAACCTGTCACCTACTGCACCATGGGTTTCCAGGGGCAGTTTCTGCCCTCCTTGACAATGGACATACCTCCAACGCCCAGGCATGCTATCGCAGCCCTCAGGATCTTACTCCCTTGGGAAAACAGGCAACCACAAATCTGGATCCTGCTGCTCTGTGATGGATGTCTCTGGACAAATGACTTCTTCGAGCCTTCATTTCCCACTCTGTCTCTATTAGTTCCTCCTTATCCTCTGGAAATACATCCCCAGTGCCCCGGAGGATGCCTGCAAATGTGGCAAGTACCAAACTTCACATCATTTATGCCTTTAAAAAAAACCCATAATAAAGCTTCATTTATAAATTGGGCCCATTAAAAGGGTGGCTACAGCAACAAATAATAAAATAGAACCATTGGAACGATGTTCTAACAAAACTGCGGTGTCACAACTCTCTTGCTATGGGATCATCAGGAAGTCAGCACTGCTAGGACAGGCATTGCGATGTCACGCAGGTAGTCATCACAGAGTTGAGCTCCAGTGGCTATGGGCTTGTAGCGAGTACAGAATGACGTTGGACAAAGGGATACTTGTGTCCAGGTGGGACGGAGCATCAGGGCATGATATTTCATCTCATAACTCAGACTGGGACCTCCTCTAGCCCCTGGGTTGCTTATTTCTGGAATTTTCCATTTGGTATCTTCAGACTACCATCAACCACAGGTAACTGAAACCTCAGAAAGCAAAATCTCAGATAAGGGGTCTGCATGTGGTTTAGTCACTAGCCCTGAGCTTGGTCTCAAAAGTAAGCGGTAAATCAGGAAAAGCCTCAAAGGTTCTTCCCAGTCCGCACAGACCCACGGCAAGCAGAGGCCAGTGACCAGCCTAGGGAAGGCCCCCTTGGCTGGGGCAGCTGTCAAAAGGCACTTGATCCTTGTGTGTGATGTTGCAATGCTTTGTGAAGAGACTGTGGATTATTTCTCAAATTTAAAGCTCCTTTTTTTTTTTTTTTAAGAAGATGAAGAAAAATCAGGATCAATGACTATGAGTGAATGAGTGAGGACTATAGGCCCTGATCTGTTCCCATGTCCAGATGGGCAGGGACAGGGAAAACACTGTGGAGCGTTGTTGGGCCGTGGTTATCACCCCACGTTGTTGTGTGTATGAGTGCGTGTCCCTCTCTGTCAGTTTCCCGGTAGTGATTACTAAGAAAATCCCCTAAACGGAATCAAAACAACAATGACAAAGACAGAAACAAACAAAAAGGCCAACCACCAGCAGCTGCCCCCGGACTCACCACCCTGCGGGGCTGCTGCCGGCTGAAGGCTGGGCTGGGCTGGTGGATGCACCTGCTGCCTTTTCTTTCTCCCTTCTCCAGGACTCAAAGGGAGATGCTGATCCAGGCCCACTTGGGTCTGGGACAACACATTTTGGGTATTTCATGAACCCCATTCTTTCTCACCCTCAACGCTTCACCCCTCTAGGATGAAGGAGTCTTCCTAGGCAAGTTTCCTTCCACTCAGGTCTGGTGCCCAGTTCTTAGGCTAGGTTTCAGGGAAAGTCTTTTTTTTTTTTTTTTTTTTTTTGGTGGTGGGGTGGTGGTGGTCAGAGTTGGGGGTTGGTTATTTCCTTTATCCAGGAAATTCTGGATTCTTCAGACAAACCTCTCTGTGGGCAGAGCAGCCCTTTCCTTGTGGAGGTGGGAGACTTTTTCTCTGCCAAGGATCATTTGGAGATTTACAACATCACTTGCGGGCTGTGCCAAATGACCAAGTTGCCAATGGGCCTGCTCCAGATGTGTTGGATTTCAGGTCTCATTTATGGCTGCTTTGACAGGGTCAGACCCAACAATTCTTACTGGCCTTACACAAAGCCTATGGGCCAGATGTTCCACATCCCCATGAGGATCCAACCATAGGTGGACTCTTATCCCATCAGTGGGGTTCCTATATTTCTTACCTAGGTAGCATTGCACCCTGATTCCTTCTGGGATGTGGGAAATTGGTTCCGTTGCTTCTTCTCCACCTCCTTTTCCTAGCCCCAACTTGCAAGTAGGCTCAGTGAGAGATTACAGATGTTTGATGGACCCACTCAGTGACTGTGGCCGTGGCCTTCCCCCTCCAGGATGAGGCAGAAGAAAAGATGGTAGAGATGAGGCAGACTCCCTTGTCCCTGATCCTCTGTGTGGTCCAGGACAGTGTACCCTACCCCCTGAGCCTCAGTCTTCCTGTCTCTAAAATGGTGACAAGACCAGCCCCTGCCCTGAGGGAGTGCTACAGGGAAGTAACCAGGTACCAGCATCCTCTGAAATGGTTCCTGAGACAGAGGCGCAGGGCCTCACACCCCACCAGGAAGGGCTGCTGCTGGTCCATCCTGGGGAGACCGTGCCAGATCAGAGGGAGGCTCGGCAAGCCACTTAAAAGGGACCTTGACTCATTTTGTGGTAACCGAATGTGCAGTTCAGGAAGTGCTTCGCAAAGTGAGCCGGTCTCCTGCCGCCCCCTCGTCCCCTGCTCCCTGCATTGTGGACACCTTCCTGCTATTCCCAGGACCTTGCCAACCTGACCCAAGGCCAGGCTTCCACAGTCCGCAGGGCACACAGCAAGACCCATGTGCACATGTCCCACTGAAGGCTGGTCCATGTCAGCTTGTGGACAGATGGCCATGTTGTGGGGAAAAGAGTCTCCAGCTATACTATTCCAAATTCTCCATGTGAGACAGTCCATACTCAGCTGTGCATGAGGACAGCCCTGAACCAAGTGGCGCCTGCATTGAAGGGAATGGCATACAGCCTAGCTCAGTGGACCCCTGTAGCAGGTAAAAGGTGGTACCCTAATTGAATATGCAAGTTGGGTGGGGCTCAGCATGCCCCAGGCACATGCACACGTGAGTGATGTTCTCCGGAAGTGTTCATAGCGTCTACACATGAAATTGCACACATGCATTCACCATGATGCCTGGTTCAGGAAGGAGGGTGAGAGTGGTGCATCACGGGACATGCAGAATTGGCATGTAAGGGGTTTGAGTCTGGGCTCATGTCAGCTCCCTTGCTCACTGACTCCCTGCTTAGCTCCTATCAGCCAGGTCTTATGGGTTTAGATTGTGCCCCAACTGTTGACCAGGTGCTCAGCCTCTTGGAGCATCTGCTTGTCTGTAACTGGCACCCCTGTGCTGTGCCAGGTCTGACAGTAGGCCCTTGACAACCTTACAGCATTTCATACTTGCAAGTAGCACATGGGGTGGGAGTGTGGTGCTAAGGCCCTTACCATTTAAAGCTAAGGAAATTGGCACCCAGAGTTTAGGATAAGCTAGGGTACATGAAAGTGACCACAACAGCCAGAGGTGAGCTTATCTGAAGCCAGAAGCCCAGAGCCTCTTCCAGGTCTCCCACACAGGTGCAGAGCCCCAAGGCTTTAGGCCATCCTCTGCTGCTTTCACAGGCCACAAATAGGGAGCTGGAAGGGAAACAGGGCCGCTGAGATAAAAATCGGTGTCCATTTGGGATCCTGGCACGTGCAAGGTGAAGACTTTAGCCGTTAGGCTACAGTGCTGGGCCCATGCTGGGGGAAATCTTGGAACTTGGATCTGAACCCAGGAGGTGCACTTCAGAGCCTTCCTTCACTGGCACACAGCAGGTCTTGGTGGTTCCCGGTATCGAAGAAAGAGCCACTGAATATCCAACCACCTCACACCTGGTGTTGATTGGACAGGAAGGAAGTGTGTGAGCTCTTTAAACCCTGCTGTGGCTTGGCTGGCGGGCAGGGAAATGGTCTGAGTGTGGAGGAAGTTCACAGAGGGGCCCCTCTGCCTCCCCCTTGGGATGCTCCTGGGCCTTTTGTACTGGCTAGCCTGTGAGTGGCCATGGTCATGTCCACTGTACCCACTTGAACTAAGCTTCCTAGAATGTCTGCCTGCACCCTCCACGGGCAGTGGTAGCAGGAACCCTGGGGGGCTGCAGGGTGCATGGGTGAGCAGAAGAGAACCACAGGGTGTACCTATCAAGGGGACTAGGCTGCTCTGGTCATTAACCAACCCACCCACATCTGCCCCTTGCCATGCACTTGCCTGGAGTGGAAGTTCTTGAAGGGAGGGAAGTGGGCAGGAGGTGGGACCTAGATAGGAAAAAGTAAACGCCCTGGCCACTGCCCACAGCACTCGGAGGTCCTGAGAAAAGATTGCCCCTCTCTCTGACTTCACAGGCATCAGGAACAGGAAACCCACTCACTTCTAGGAAGCAAGGGCCGGCCTGTAGTTCCTCATTTAAAGCACACACCCCAATTCCCGAGACAGCTGAAACCCTCAAGTTCCCCCAGCTCGGCCAAGAGAAGTCCATCTTCTCAGGACCTTCTCATCCCTTGAGCCTGGGCATTGGTGGTCAAAGGCCCATCTGTCTGGCCTCCCACGCTGGGCAGGGCTGACTCTGTCCTGGAGCCCGTGTCTCATAGAGGAAGCTGAGATGCTGACGGCCCAGCAGCAGCAGCTGTGCCTCATTTGTTATTGGAGAGCTGTCTTGGGGACTGAGTTTGAAGGACAGTTTTTACTGGCGTAATGAAAAATGCAAAAGGAAGCAAGCAACGCAGGCTGGCTCTTAGGGGACTTCTCTGGTTGGGAACTAATGCGCCTCACCCCACAGTGAGTCTCTAAGGCCTTTCCCCACCCCCACTGCACTGACACCACTGTATGGGGGACACCTTTGAGATCAACACAAGGGCGTTTCATGGGAAATGGAATTAAGAGGTCAGTGGAAGGGGAAATCCCTGAGCCTGAGCAACTGTATCATGAAAAATAAAAAAGATCAATTGGTTTGGGTGCAAAAGTTTTTTAAATCCATGTGTGCATGGTGTCTTCATAAAATTTGTAAAAACTGTGCATGATAAAAAAAAAAAAAAAACAAACATGAGCACCATCAGAGTTTCCCACTCTGTTCAGAAAGTTGCTAGTACTTGCTTGGTTGTACAATTGATAAGCCAGTCAGGCTTCAGGCTTCCGGGGCCGGGATACCCATATGAACTGCTTGCTTCTACAGCTTTCTCCCTGTTAGTCCTGGCAAGCCTGTATCCCACCAGAAGCAAGTGTGGAGCTGTTAAGCTGGTGCCCAGTTCAGAACATCCCCAGAATGACCTCAGGAGGGTTGTGTGCTGGGAGATTAGGAGTCTGTCTCCCAGCAGGGGGCAGAGGTTTAATTTCTGGGATTTGATTTCCCAATGTAACTTCTGTTCTGCCTTCCTGCTTTCTCAGGCAGAGAAGCCCAAGGTCACTTGGCTGATGCCACAGCCTTGGTAGCTCACAGCTGCACTAAGGTGAAGATCAAGGCCTCCAAGGATACGCCTGTCAGCCAGTCTCCAGGGGGCAGCTGAAGTCCAGGCCTACTTCGCAAGACCTCTATGATCCCCTAGCTTGTGGCTCCTTCGTTATCTTTTGTGCATCCCCTACTATCTGCCTCTGTTATCAGATGACCTTCTGTCCTCTGACCTTTGCCTCCCTCTTCCAAGGTCCCCCATGGCTGCATTTAGGACACTCCCAGATAGCCCGGATGATGGCCTTCTCTCTAGGCTTTGCCTTATAAACTCTCAAGTTCTGGGGCTTTATGGGTATCTTTGGGGGTCTGCTTCTCCATGACAAAAGTTGAAATGAAGACCCAGCACTTTGTTATTTGCCGAGGGAATCAATAGATGAATGAAGAACACATGCATGCAGTCGCCCAGAGCATCCTTGCTGGCAGAGTAACATGGCCACCCTGGGCTGTATCATCTACAGAGAGGAACCTGCAGCAGTAATCGTTATGCATGCTCTTCTTGTTGTTCCCGTTTCACCTCAGCAGGACTCACTGGGACCAGAAACACGGCTAAGGCTCCAATGCTCCCAAATGCAGCATCTTCAGGCGGGTTGAGAGAGCTCCCAGCGGCTGTGTGAACATCATCGGTGCCGCCATATCGTGTTGAAGCATCTTGGAACTACATAGTTCTAATTTAGACACCAGCATCAGCAAACAAAAGAGACTCCTTATCATCAGAACTGAAAGCTTCCTAAACTGGCAGATGACTCAGAGGTGTTAACAAACACTTTCTCAACCCTGGGTTTTCTTAGGAAGTAGCCTGTGTGGGAGGCCCAGAGATTGTGGTTGAACTCCAACAAGGCATGGGTAAGGTGGACAGCTGGCAAGGTGGGGTAGGGGAGTGATAGCAAAGATGTAGAGTCTGGGGGAACAGGTGGAACAGGCAAATGCAGGTCACTGCTTTGGGGACCTTTCTTGCTTGCTTGCTTGCTTGCTTGCTTCCTTCCTTCCTTCCTTTCTCTCTCTTTCTTCCTTCATTTTTTCCATTTATTTTTTAAAGACTTATTTATTTATTTAAAATTCAGACTTATACAGAGAGAGAGACTCCTTCTACTGGCTCACTCCCTACATGGGTGCAAGGATGGAGCTGGGCCAGTCCTAAGCCAGGATCCAGGAGCTTCTTCCCTGTCTCCTACATGAGTACAACAGCTCAAGCACTTGGGCCATTCTTCTGCTGCTTTTCCTAGGTCATTTGCAGGGAGCTGGATGGGAAGTGAGGTAGTGGGACATAATTGCTGCTCATACAGGATCCAGTATAGCAGGCTGTGGCTTCAAACTCAAACCCTAGGAGAGGAGGAAGGAACGCCTCTGACCTACAGTTCTCAGTCTACTGGCAGGTGTGCCAGCCAGTTCTGTTTTGGAGAGACGAGAGATTTTCTGAGTCTGGACTTTCATTGCTAAAATCAAGCCACCCCTGGACAAAGTGGGGTGTTTGGTGGACCCAGCTCCTAGTTGTCTCCAGAATTCTCAAGCTATGAAAGAATGTCACCTCCCTTGTTCTTGAACCTGAAGTCACATTGACCTCCTCACCTGCTGGTCACTCTTAAGGGAGGATTTAGGGGCATGAGGAGGGCTGGAGCAGAAGCAAATGGCTTCCCCAAACTCTGGATTCTGAAGGGGAAGGTGAACACTTAAGAGCTTTCAGGATTTCACAAGAATAATAAGATTTTATTTGACAGTAATTTTTATTATTTGGCAAAAGGCAGATATATTGCTTTCCAAAGCCAGAACTGAATTAATGTGCAAACTATTCTTTCTCTAGAAGTGGAAATGCACTGGAGTAAATTAGAATCCCAAAGGGAGCTGTTTACCTTCAGCTAAGATAGGTTGAAGAAGCCAGCTCAAGCACTTTTAAAAAAAATATGTTAGAGCAACAGAGAGGACAAAATTTGAAATGAAGATCCGGTTCTTTGTTATTTGCTGAGGGAAAAACAAGAGAGGGAGACACAGCTTGTCCCTCCACTTGTTCACTCCTCAAATGGCTGCGGTAGTCATGGGTGGACAAGGCTGAAGTCAGGAGCCAGAAACTCCATCCAGGTCTGCTGTGTGGGTGCAGAGGCCTCAGTCTGAGTCATCATCTGCTACTTTCCTAGGTACATTAACTGAGAGCTGTGCGGGAAGTGGATCAGCTGGAACTCCAACCTGCACTTCAGCATGGATGCATCTTAGGTGGAGCTATAACCTATTGTACCACAAAGCCAGTCCCTACTGTAGCATCTGTTATTACTAGGTGTCAAGGACCCAACCTGATCCCAAATTGAGAATGCCATCTGTCTCCAACTGCTTGGGTCTCTCCTCTCCATTGAGTTCCTGTCAGAGGCCACACATCTCATAGCCCTTCTCTTGGATTTAGAACCTCCATGAATATACAAACAGTTCAACTGCACATCGGAAATGCAAAAACAAGCAAAAAAAAAACGTTCATTTCAAGAACTTTTAAATATATTTTGATAACAGGATGCTGGACTTACTACCATTGTCCGCACCTGCAATGTCAAGATACACTTAAATAGAAGAGTGATGGACTTGTGACTGTTGTTGAAAGACTATACTATTGTTATAATACAGGGTGAAGCAGTGAGGGGACGGGGGGATCAGAGAGAGTGGACGGGGAAAAAGCTACAGAAGAGTATTTCAATGTTTCTGCCACAAAAATAACAAATGAGACTATAGATACGTTCATTATGATGTCAACATCACACAATGTATGTATGTCAGAATATACCTGGTACCGTACAAACTTTATGCATCAATTAAAAATACAATAAGCACACACAAAAAAAAGAACTTATATCTAAGTTGTCTTACATGAGGCCCTCTTCCCTTCTGAAGTGCAATGCAGAGGCTGGAAGGGGGTATGTGGGCAAATGAGGAGGAGGAGGAGGCCAGGCTCCCTCACACGGAGGTGGAACTTCTCCACTGTGGTCTTCGTGTGTTGACCTCTGACCTCAGCAGGTGCCCTGCGTGGGCTGACTGCGGCTGGAGTTACCGGTGGCTGCTCTCACCACACTCGGCTATGATCAGCATCTATCTTCAGATGAGCTGAGAAGTGTTTTGCTATCTGCCTATAATACAGTTGTGCTAGGCCATTCCCCTGCTGCCGATCATCTTGCTTAGTAACAGGCTAGATGGATAATGAATAAACTGTTAAGAACACAAGTAAGCCATTTTATGTACAAATGTTTCTATTCCTCTTAGGAAAAGATCCAGGGGACACACTGCTAGCTCACACTGTGTGCGTTCAGTTCCTAAGGAATTGATCATCAAATCGCATAGTGTAGGTGTGTTCCCAAGGCAAAGGACAGGAGTACTGCTGGCTTCATGTTCTCAGCCTTATTTTGGAATGGGAAAAAGTATGTCATTGTGGTTTTGATTTGTCGTATTGAGTTGTGTGTCTTTCATTATATTTTCATACAAATTCTTCACATAGTCTGAATACAAGTCAAAATATGGTGGGAATATTTCTTACAGCCTGTGGCTTAACTTTTGTTTTGTTCTCACATCCTTTCTTGCAAGAATTTAATGAAAATCAATTCATCATTTAAAACCCTTGGTACTTAATGTTTTTCATGTCCTGGTTAATAATCCTTTGCCTAGGACAACATTGGAAAGATCTGTTTCCTCCCACGAGTTTTATAGTTGGGGGCTTTTGATTTGAGTCTGTACTCATAAGTCATAATGTACGTTGCTTATTTCTACTTGAAGATTTCCTAGCTACTTTATTGCTATGGACTTCTGATGCTCAAGTGGTCTGAGAACATGCTTTGTGTGATATAACACAGACAATGGGAAAGCGCAATAGGTTTTTACGGAATCGACAGGAGGACCAATAAGAATCTTTCCTGTTTACTCAGGCTGACAGGCACTGTCAAAGATGACAGCTTCTTTCTGTATTGAAGGCCAGAGCTTCCATCTGATGTCATTTCTCCTCAGTCTATATCATCTCCTTTCCTGTTCCGGTGATGAATTCTCTTGGCTTCATTTGTGTGAAAAGGGGTTATATATCTTCATTGTTCAAAGAACGTAGTTTATCAAGTGTAGAATCTCAACATTTGCCCTTTCAACATCACCTCATTCTGCCATCTCTGGACCTCCTTGCTTCCTATCCACAAGCAGGTGGGACTCCTGCTGCTGCTGGTCATGTATTTGTAGTGGTCTCTCCTTGTTTGTTTTTTTTTTTTTTTTTAGCAGTTTGGCTATGACCTGTTCCTTTGGGTGTGTATGCATAGATCGTGTGTATGTTCATCTTCCTTGAGTTTTATTGAAATTCTCAACTTTGGAAGTTAATGCTTTTGATCAAATATGAGACCTTTTTCACTACTTAAAGGAAATAGTTTTTTCTGCCCACTTTCTCCTTTTCTCTTCTGAAATTCCAATTATACATATATTGATCTGTTTCATGCAGTATACTGACACTTTTTCATTTACAAAATTATTTCTTTTATTTCAAAATTGAATCATTTATACTGGCCTGTTTTCCAATTCACTGATTCTATTTTTTCTGTCTCCAACTTGATACTAGGCTTAGGTCACTGAAATAGTCATTTCTGAATCTTAGCTGTCATGAACTTCCATTTGGCTGTTTTAAACATTTCTGTTTATTAATTTTTGTTAGGATAAGAGATCTTCCATCTGCTGATTTTGCTCTCCACATGTCTGCAACAGCCAAGACTGGCCCCTGCTGAAAACAGAAACCAAGAGCTCCATCCACTTTCCCAAGTGGGTGGCAGCAACTCACGTGGTGGAGCCACCATCTATTGACCTTATGACTCCCAGCTGCATTAGTAGGAAGTTGGAGCAGAATTGGAGCCAAGTCTGAATTCCAGGCACTCTGATATGGGCTGCCCCATTCAGTAACTGAATCCACAGTGCCACAATATACATCCTTATTGCTATTCTGCAACATCTTCTGATTCCATGTGGCAACATTTTCCTTTATGTCCTTGAACATGTTTGTAGGAGCCACTTGAAAGTTCTTATCTACTAACTGCAACACCTGGAGCAGTTTGTGATTTGTTCCTGTTGCATGCTTACAGATGAGAACTTTAGAGACTCTGATTCTGCTGTGTTCCTTTGAAAAGCATTAGGCACTTTAAATGGACAGGAACTTCATTTTGTATTATTTAGGATACGTTTATTTACATTTTTCAATCTTCTGAGGAAATGTTGTGAATATGAGAAAGATATCATCATTGTTCCTGACTTTGATCCTACTCCCCCAGGATTCCAGTGGAATACCTGATGTACCTACCAGGGCTGTTTTCAATCATTGGCAAGATTTGAACTCCAAACTCTGCTTTCCCATCAGTGAGCAAGAGTTGAAATCTCGTTTCTTGAAGTTTCTAGCTCCTTCCAGGATGTACCACTTCTATTTCCAGCCACTCAAGCTGAATTCTGTCTTCTGATTGCAGGTTTCTGTCAGGGAGACTGGGAGGGCCCTCACGGGTAAAGCCAAACAACATTTTTCTTGCCCAGGGTAGTTTCATTCTCTGATCAAATTCTAGTTTGTATCTACTTCTAATTGCTTTCCAACCATTCCCATTTTTTTTTCCAACATTGTATTTGGAGTTTCTAAATGTTATCTGCAGGAGGACTGGAAGAGTAGGAGCCACTTGTACCATTGTCAGAACTGGAATTTCTTCTGTAATTGCTTTCAGGTTGTGAAAATGTATTGCCATCTTAGTCTCCACCAACATGGCATCAAACATATAACATTCTCATTGGCAGTTGATGGGAGTCCTTAATGTTCTTCCCACTTGGCAGTCACAACGTCTCAAGTTAAGCATCATAGAATGGCAGAACTGGCGAGAACACCAGGCCTAAAATGCCCCAGTTCAATGTCTACGGGTCCCAAAGGATTTACGAAGGCAGTTGCAGACAGTTTGTGCAAGTTGTAAATACTATCTTCAAACAGAAAATGTACAGTTACCTCTAATTCAAGCCTTAACTGTCATTTTTGTGGGGGAGGGGAGATTAGAATGCCGTATTTTTCATGGACACATGGTTTTCTCTTGCTCATTGGGATAATTAGTACATTTTTGGTCCCCTCACCCCCACCCAAGCTAGCAAAGTGCATTCTTATTGAAAAGGAATTTGTACATCTCAGAACGTAGGAATGTTTACCAGAGGACTTATTGGTGGCCTTGGATACTGAACAGTGATGTTTCTGATGAATGAGTTCAGACCCCATCACGACACCTACCTCTGTTTGAACTGGCCTTGCTTTAGCTCTTTTGTTTATTGAAGCCCAAGGAGATGATAGAGCTCGCCTGGAGCCACAGAGACTTCACTCCTACTGCGGGTGCAGAGGTAGAAACCAACGTGAACTTGGCTCTCAACACAGCTGCCCACTGCAGCTGGAAAGGAGCCCTTATGCTACTTATCATGTTTCAGAGGAAAAATGCAAAAGGGTCAATATAGAGAAGAGAAAGGCAAATGGGGACATGAGGACGACTGGATGGCCAGTCATGGTCTTTTGGACTGCCTTGGATTTCCCTTTCCCTGACTTTCCAAGGCAGGAAGGAGCAGAAGGGAATTCTGGTGGGTAAATTACATTGAGCACAGACCTAGTCTGTCTTGCCAAGCTTCCTTTTACTCACTATAATGTTCATGTGTGTGAATTTATTTCAACCCATTGACTGGAAGTCTATAGGTGAATATCTGCCTGCCTTCTGTCATGATGTGTGAAGTGGATGCATGGGTGGCTGGATGGAGCAGGGTAAGCATGCAGATGGTTTTCACGCGACAGCTCCTCCAACCCCCAGGCAGATGTCGTATGTTTCTTCATGTATATTTACTACAACCAAACTTGGGCTGCTTTCATGCCAAGCTTTTCCCAAAAATCAAAGTCCCCAGTTGAAGTAGCAACTATGAAACCATGGAGACGTTCACCAAAGAATTAGCACTGGAAAGAGCAATCAGCAGGCTTTTCAGTACTTGCCCTGGGAGTACTTCGTACATTTTGCTGCACATGTATGCATGTGATTCTGTATATAGAGTTGTATGGATGTGTGTGAGTGACAGAGAGAGAGAAAGAGAGAAAGAGAGAGAGAGAGAGCACAGTGAGGTTCTGCCTCCTTTGATGCACAATCTAGAACATCAGCAACTGGGCTCTTTCCCCACCATGAACCCAGTGAACTCAGTCAAGTCCTTCCCCGCTGTGGGGCCCTGACCTCTGGCTGGGGAGAACAAGGCAGGGAACAGATGTTGCCAGAGGCCCCTCCTGTTGTGCAATGCTGATACCAAGAGCAGGCTGGGATAAGATGAACAGAGCACTGATTTTGTGGATGCCATGTGAGCGGGACTGTTGCCCTACAGGACCTGCAGCATGCTGAGCAGGGATGGGGCTTTTGGCAGTGGACTTTCCATCCCTCCACTCCATCTGACCCTCCTTCGTGCCTCTCCACTCTCCGCCTGAAACAAACACACAAACAAACAAACAAAACAAAGCCTGTGTTTTGTCATTATCACCATTTCTGACAGTAGATGGAATTCCAACTGCGGTGACCCCTTAGATTCAAGATATGTCATTCTGGATCTACGGTTGAGGATTTTATTTATTCTACTTTGACTTGAACTTCTCAAACAGCCTATCACATCTCAGCCTGATTCTAGAATTTCAAAATGAAGTCAATGAAGATATTTCAGTGGCTGGAGGTTTATCTTTTGACACACTGAATGGAGGTTGGTGTTTGACCTTTTGGAGTCTAACTGGGGATTCCCAGATCTTGGAATCTGGAAAACTCCCTGAGGGCCAATTTAGGAGCATCTCAAAGCAAAGCCACTTTCCCTGCAATTTCCTTTCTTACAAATCTGGAGAGGGGTTTTCTCTTTTCCTTGCAAATGCTTAGTTTCAATATGAGCTGTGAGGCAGTGTAAACCCCGGATGGCCTGGGGGCCTCCCATGTGGCCTAATGGCCTAGGGCTTCCCCCGAGGCCTTAGCCTTGGTCGCCACCTTTGAAGAGCCATAAAGGAGAGGGCTCTCAAGGATCTTCTTAAGGACTTCCTCTGTTACTTGAGTCCATTGAGCTTCGATAGTGTTATAGACATACCAGTACCATGTGTGGCATCACAAGCAGGCTACAAGTAGGTGACAGGTTAAACAAGAGCCTGCCCTGACTCAGGGAGCTGAGCTGGTGTCCAGTAACTGGTAAGGGTGGGCCATAGCTTTGGGAAAGGCACCCAACATGGGTCCCTCGTGTGTCATACCTGGTGCTACTTCCTTCACTTTCATCAGCACATGTGCCACGGAGCCCCATGAGTGACTGACACAGTGGCCCTGCTTGGGCCTAATCACATGAAGGCATTTCATAAAAGAGCATAGAAAATGCATATTATGAAAAAGATGTGCCTGGACCTTCACAATTTTTGTACTAAAATCAACATTTTTTTTTAAATTTTATTTTGACATTCTTTACATAGTTAATTAGGGTAAGAAGGTTCAAGGGCTACAGGAAAGTGGATAATACTAGTATGTTTTCCATATTGTTACCTTCATGTTTAAAGGGGGGTATTTAAGGGAGAAGGCCCACCCAATTTCCCACTCTCCCCAGGTCCCGGATGTAGGGCATGCTCTGAGGTTCTTGCTAACATTTTTTTTTAAGATTTATTTTTATTATTATTTTTTTTTATTGGAAAGGCGGATATACAGGGAGGAGAGACAGAGAGGAAGATCTTCCATCCGATGATTCACTCCCCAAGTGAGCGCAACGGGCCGATACTGTGCCAATCCGAAGCCAGGAGCCTCTTCCGGGTCTCCCGCGCGTGGGTGCAGGGTCCCAAAGCTTTGGGCCGTCTTCGACTGCTTTCCCGGGCCACAGGCAGGGAGCTGGAAGGGAAGCGGGGCTGCCGGGATTAGAACCGGCACCCATATGGGATCTGGGGAGTGCAAGGTGAGGATCTTAACCACTTGCGCCACTGTGCCGGGCCCTAAAATCAACATTTTTTTAAAAAAGCAATTTATTTATTTGAGAGACACAGAGAGGAAGAGAGACAGAGATTCTCTCCCTGAATGTTCACAATAGCTTGGGCCAGGCCAGGCCAAAGCCAGGAGCCTGGAACTCAGTGCAACTCTCCCATGTGAGTGGCAAAGTCATAACCACTGAACCCATCATCTGTGCTTTCCAGGGTGCCTATTAGCAGGAATCTGGAATTGAAAGCTGATCGCGGGCTTCAAGTCCAGGCGATGTGAAATGGGATCTAGGCATTCCAATCATTGTCTGACCCTAAGCCTCAACTCCAAGTTGAAATGTATCTTTTAATTCTGATTTTTTTTTTTTCATGATCTTTTTGAAAAGGTTACTGAGGGCCACTTTTTAGCTGACGGCCAAGTTCAGAACACTGCCAGATTTTTCTGTCCCCCTAACTAGGAACTTAAAATCATAAAATAGGTTAAGCCTTCACCCTTGAGACGGCGTATGGTTATTTTCACTTTGAAAATAGAAAGCTTGTTTTCTATAGTCTGTGGCACACAATTTGGGAGAGAAGAAGGAGTTCAGCCTTGGCACAAGTTAAGAATCCCTTCCTCCCTTTGCCACCCTCAACAAGATGAGCTGAGAATATAACAAAGACAGTACCAGCCGCAAGAGATGCTTCCTCCCACCTGGGAAGCTACATTTGTGTAGGAATTCACTGGCCTTCCAAGGAGTGTTCCTTGGGGACTTGTGACCCCCTGGCCTTCAACTCTGCAGATCAAACATGGATGCTTCCTGACAGTGACTCTGTCTGCAGAGATACAGGGTCCAAACCCAAGGTTACAGCCAAGGTCAGTCAAGAGCAGAAGCAGCCGTCACCATCCAGGGTGTCCACCTCGGCACGGGCTGTGTTTACAGCAACAGGCTAGCCACCTGACTTCTGTTCAGTTGCAGAACCCCAGGGCTCCCCTGTTTTTCTTCCACCCTCAGTCCTCTTTGTTGACCCTTGGCTTCCCCACTGAGCCCTTGTTCCAATGGGAGCATTGCTCTCTGCTTGTTTACCTCTGGCCCAAAGAATGCAGCTGTTGCATGGCCCAGACTCATCATGGTGGGTAATACCCTTGCCATCCTGCCTTCCCCACTCCCCAACTTCTAGTACCCAAGCCCTGTCTCCAATTTCCTTTTCCACATTCTATATTTTTCCAGAGATCAGGAAGTAAAAACATCAGGATGATGGATGAGCATGGCTAGGTGGAAGGATGGTGATAGTCTATTGTAATGGCTTCTGCTTGTCTGTGTTTGCCAGTTCCTCAACGAGCATCTATTGTATTTACAAGCAGAATGTTAGTCCAACAAAAGCAAGTTGGGCCCATGTTATTGATTAAGGGGTCCAGTTTCCCAGTGGGAAGTTAAAAGCTTTTCCTTACTTCCTACAGTTGCTGGGTAAGAATGCTGACCTTGGTGGATCTGGCCTGCCCAGGGCTCTGTCCTGCCTTGGAGACTCCATTGGTGTGTTCCTGTAACTACGGCATTTCCCAAGGGTGTGGGTGGCACCCTCTCCAGCTGGTGCTCACATCAGTCAGCTCGGGCCTGTGCTTGCGCAGTGGGGCCCCCTTGGGGTTCCTGGCCTTGTTTATCGGAGTTCAACACCCGGTCTTCATGGCTTGTCTTGGGCCTGGAGGACAGGAGCCACTCTACCCGGGCACGTTTCAATGTGGTGTGTTTTTCTTTCTTTGCTAGCTCATAAAACTTCCCCATCTGTGCTGGGCCTCTTGGTCTTTAATCTTCGACCTCTGCTGGAACTGTCCCTATTTCTTTTTAATTATGCCTCCTTTCTTTATGGAAGTTGCCTATTGAATTTTTATGACAACATAGAGATGTGGAGAGACTCCAACAAAAATGAGATCTTTATGGAGTCGTTGTTTCTGAGCTGGAAAGAGAGAGAGAGAGAGAGAGAGAGAGAGAGTGTGTGTGTGTGTGTGTGTGTACCTGAAGGGAAGGGGCCAGTCCCTCCTGCCTTGGCTCGGGCTTGGCAGTGGAATGGCCCCTAGAGAATGGAGAGTGACTTAGCGCGGGACACTGGGGATGGGAAGGCACAGGAGAGATGGAGAATGAGAGGTAAATCATTCCTGGGAATACGTCCTTCCCCTTGGTGCCAGCTGCATCAGCACCCCCTAATCCCAAACAGCTGGCTGTGTGGCTGCACGTGTCGGGCAGTCCTTTCTCTCTTATCCCTCATTCAGTCCCTCCAGGCTGGCTTCCCTGAATGTGGCCTGAAGATGGCTCTGATCTATAAATGGTTGCTGGTTTGCAACGCAGGGATTCAAGGGTCACACTTGCTTTTTTTTTTTGTAAAATTGTTTTTGAAAGGCAGAGTTATGGCGGGAAAGGGAAAGAAAGAAAGAAGGAGAGAGATTTGATCTGTTGATTTATTTCCCCCAAATGGCTGCAAAAGCCAGAAGCCTGGAACTCAATCTAGTTCTCTTGAAAGGGTGGCAGAAGCCCATGAACTCAGGCCATGTCATCTACTTCCACTGCTTTAGCAGGGAGCTGGATCAGAAGTGAAATAGCTGGGACTTGAACTAAATTCCTAGGGGATGCTAGTGGCACAGGTGGCAGATGAACTTGATGGTCCACCATGCTAGCTCTGTGGATTGCTTTTCCGTGAGTACTTGGGGCAGGCTGGGCAGAGGCTATCACCCATTTACAAAGAGGCACCCACATGCACTGAGCACAGGGACCCATATCTGGGCGCTGAGATTTCTCAGGCCTGGTCGTGGTACCTTATTCCATGGGACTGATGATCCTGAAGGAAGAAACAGGCAAAGATGCAGTAAGCTTGTGAGCAAGTGAGATGCTTCCCTTGGCTGCTGACTATGGTCCTGGGCTACAGCCACCTGTCAGGGGCAGCCATGATTCCTTAGAGACACTTGGGACCAAGTCTGGGTGAGGTAGAGCACGTCAGGGGAAACAGGGATCTTGCCCAGCTCTTCCAGTTACCAAACCATGGATACAAGGTTTATCACAAGTCCTCTGTAATGATGATGATGATGATGATGCCTCACATTGACTGAAACATTGGCTTCACAATGTAAGCAGAAAGCTTCAAAATCACAACTATTGGCATAGATCAATTAAGACTTACATTTACTAATTAGCACACAGGGTGGTTATATTGGATAGTCTAGAGAACCTATGGTAAATCCTTGTGTCCTGAACCAAGGCAAGTCTATGGATACTGAGACCCCAGTCAACTGTCAGCGAAGAGACAGCACCCTGGATTCTATCATCCCAAGAAATATCAGCAAACCTGTAAGCAGAATCTGCTTCTGTAAGATCCTGGGACTTTTACCTATGAGATCCCAAGCAAAACACCCAGTTGAGCCCATCATGATCTTTGATGCAGGAAATTGGCAGATAATGAATGAATGCTTTTTTTTTTTTAATTTGAAAGACAAAGGTATAGAAAGAGGGTACATCTTCCATCTACTGGCTCACTCCTCAGAGGGACACAGCAATCAGGACTGGGCCAGGCCAACAACCCGGAGTTTCATCCAGGTCTTCCATGGGCTCAAACATTCGGACCATCTTCCTCTGCATTAGTAGGGAGCTGGATCAGAAGCAGAGCAGCCAGTTACAAACTGGCATTACGGGTACTGGCACTGCAGGCGGCAAACTTGACCTGCTGCACTGTAGCACAGCCACAGAGTGTTTTTTTTTTAAAGCTGCTACGTATGCACCATTAGGAAATGAGTCCAGTAATGAAGCACAGACATTTTCCATGTCCACGACCTTTGTGACATCTGTTCTAATGGATTTCATGGATGTCTCATACTTTGGCGAGCGTCCCCTCATCATGGACACTAAGTCATCCTCCGGCTAACACCCCGTCTGCAGATGGACCTTGCAGGCCAGCCTTCTCCATCTCATCCCTAGGCAAAGTGTTCTTAGAATCGGCCTCTTCGCGGATGGCCTCAGCTGGAGCCAGCCAGACTCATCGTTTCCGTTGCGTGCTGGCTCTCACAGCCATTGTGCCCCAACATCAAACAGTCACCCAGCCATGCCCTAACTGACCTTGGAAAATATACTTCAAAGGAGAGCAAATCATCCAAACGTCAATTAAGGCCAAATGGGGTAACAAGGACCAAATGTATCCTCTCACAGGAAACAAACAAAAACGCCGAACTTGTACGAATGTATGTTCCTAGAACTAGTCAGTGAGTTAAGACAAGGTTCAAAGTAAAAATCATGTGTTTCATATAAAATATTAAAAATTAAGTTGCAATTCCATGACTGAAGACTAATCAGAAATTCAAATTAAAGTGCTGTCATAGTAATCTTAGAAATATGAAGTACATAGGAAAGAAATACTAAGAATGTTAAAGTCCTGTGTACTGAAAACTACGACATCCAGAGAAAGAAATTAAGAAAAATCCTAATTAAGACTATTTTGGAGTTAAGATAGTTATTATCTTAAAATTGACATACAGATTCAACGCAATTGAAGTTTAAAACCTCTTAAATCTTTTATGTTTTCAGAAATTGACAAACTGATTCTAAAATTCAAAGCAAAACATCACAGATTAGGGTCAGCCATACTACCTTTGAAAACAGGAAACAAAATCAGGATTAATGTTGTCTGGTTTAAGATCATATAAAATGATAGGAATAAAACAATGTGATATTGGTAAACACATGAATAAATAGATCAACAGAACTACATATATATCTATATAAATGTATGTATATATCTATATATTTCAGAAATAAACCTGCCTATATCTACAAATCTATGTAGATGTGGGTTTTCAAGTAAAAGTACAACTGAAATTTTAAAGAAATTTCTATAATTTGCCATAGCATGTCCGAAATTCAATACTTAGTCATAAACTTCATGAAAAAACATTTGAATGTAGAAAAACTAGAAAAAAAAATGTAGTAAATAAAGCAATATTCCAAATTCATGAATTGGAAGACTTGATAGCATCAAACTTGATCAGGACAACCCAGCTCAAGACTCCACCAAGCTGTTTTTTACGTATAAAGTGAGTCTAATTTTTTTTAAAAAGATTTTTATTGTGAAGTCAGATATACAGAGAGGAAGAGAGACAGAGAGGAAGATCCTCCATCCGTTGATTCACTCCCCAAGTGGCTGCAACAGCCAGAGTTGAACTGATCCGAAGCCAGGAGCGTGTTTTGGGTCTCCCACATGAGTGCAGGATCCCAGAGTTTGGGCTGTCCTCAATTGCATTCCTAGGCCACAAGCAGGGAGCTGGATGGGAAGTGGAGCTGCCTGGACACAAACCAGTGTCCACATATCCTGGCGCTTGTAAGACAAGGACTTTAGCTGCTAGGCTATCGTGCTAGGAAATATTTACAGATCATTTAGTGGATTTGGGAAATCTGGGGTGGTATACTGAACATGACAAAAGAATGTGACTGTGTCACAAACGTAATTCTTTTTTTTTAAAGATTTATTTTTATTATTTTTTCATTGGAAAGGCGGATATACAGAGAGGAGAGACAGAGAGGAAGATCTTCCATCCGATGATTCACTCCCCAAGTGAGCACAACGGCCAATGCTATGCTGATCCGAAGCCAGGAGCCTCTTCTGGGTCTCCCACGTGGGTGCAGAGTCCCAAAGCTTTGGGCTGTCCTCTGCTGCTTTCCCAGGCCACAGGCAGGGAGCTGGAAGGGAAGCGGGGTCGCCGGGATAGAACCGGCACCCATATGGGATCCCAGGCATGCAAGGCGAGGACCTTAACCACTGTGCCACCACTCCGGGCCCACAAACGTAATTCTTAAGGGATGGGGATGAGATGTACTGGCCAAGCCTAAGAACGAGTGCAGACTACAGCCCCTCAAGTCTGGGATTTGAACAGAATGCTCTTTCTATTCTCATTGATCACCACCTTGGGAAGCAACTGCCCGCAGATTCTGAAAATGTTTGTAATGGATTAGAGGGTGGTGGAAGTGAGATTGCTCCTGTTGATGTTGGGGGAGTTAGCAAGGAGCAAGAGGAGGAGGTGGAATGACACGCACAGTGATAGGTCAGTGTCAGGAGACATCAGCACAGAATCAACACTAGCTTATATCACAAAATGCACAAAATATTTGAGAGAGGAGTTAATAATCTGTGTTCAGCTGGGATATTCTGTCAGCGGACAGGGCCTAAAAGAAATGTCACGGGTCTTAATTTTTAAAGCCACTTTAAAGATTTATTTTTTATTATTTTTTCATTGGAAAGGCGGATATACAGAGAGGAGAGACAGAGAGGAAGATCTTCCATCCGATGATTCACTCCCCAAGTGAGCGCAACGGGCCGATACTATGCCGATCCGAAGCCAGGAGCCTCTTCCGGGTCTCCCACGCGGGTGCAGGCTCCCAAGGCTTTGGGCCATCCTCGACTGCTTTCCCGGGCCACAGGCAGGGAGCTGGAAGGGAAGCGGGGCTGCCGGGATTAGAACCGGCGCCCATATGGGATCCCGGGCGTGCAAGGCGAGGACCTTTAACCACTTGTGCCACCGCACCGGGCCCTAAAGCCACTTTAAATGTTGCTTTGCAAAGGAGTGGAGAAATGGCTCAGTCTAGGAGCACTTTAAAGTCCTGGGAGAGAACAGAGTGCCCAGAAAAGCAAACAGCCACACACACACACACACACACACACACACACACACACACACACAAACGCACACAAACACATATGTATGTCAAAGAGACGTGGCAACCATTGAGGAGCGCTTTCAATACCCACAGCTGGAGCAATTTCAGCAAGAAACTAGTTTCAGGTTATAAATAACCCAGGTATAAAATAAATACGCATGGCTGCACACTAGGATGTATTTATGCTTATTTAATCATGTATAGGGTTCAGTCAATGAATAAGCGAGAACAAGTGAGTCTCCAGCGTGCGCCAGAATTTCGGGAGTATTTGATGGAGCTAACCCCACAATGAGGGGGCGTGGCTCCCTGCCCTGTGGACTGCACAGAGAATCCTGCTCAGTGAATATGGTGGGGGGCGGGGCGGAGAGGACTGCACTCTGGAGAGGCCCAATACCCCACACTGCCCAGTCAGCCTGCCTCGGGCCAAGGTGAGGCCTACTGATGGTGACCTAACTGACACGAGGAGGATACTTTGTACAAAGCACCTGACCAGCAAGCACTCCTTAAGAATGTCAGTGTTGTCAAAAGTAAGGAAAGTCTGAGAACCTGCCGCCGCCAAGCGGAGCCACGGGAGATGGGATAGCCGGGTAAAAACTAAGGAAATCCAAACCAAGTGTAGGCAGTAGTTGGCGCAGTGTTACTGCTTATCAACTATGACAAATATGCCATATTAAGGTAAGATGCTAACAGTAGAAATGGATGGACGTCAGAGCTCTCCAAACTGTCTGCTCTACTTTTTGGAAGTTTAAAATTATTCTCCCTTTTTTCAAGATGTATTCATTTACTTGAAAGGTAGAGGCAGGAAGTGGGTAAAAGAGACAGAGAGATGAGAATTTCCATCCACTTGTTTACTCGCCAGATGGCCACCATGACCAACATCTGGGCCAGGCCAAAGTCAGGAGCCAGGAGCCTCATCCAGGTCCCCCATGTGGATCCAAGGGCCCAAGGACCAGGGCTATCTTCCACTGCTTTCCCAGACCATTGTCAGGGAGCTGGGTCAGACGTGGAGCAGTCAAACAGGAACTGGCACCGCAGGCAACAGCTTTACCCACTTTGCCACAACACTGGCCCCTAAAATTATTCTGAAACACAAAATTGACTGAGAAGATGAAGGCAGTTCCCAGCCCCTTCCTCCTTCTCCTTGTCTTCCTTTTTGTCTCACCAGCCCAGTTCTTCCCTGTAGCAACAATAATGACACAGTCCACACTCTGTCAGTTCCAGTTGTCTTTCCTTGCATTATTCTGTAGGAGCCCGGCCACAGTGCTAAGCTAGATGTGTTGAGCTCCATTTCACAGATGGGCAAATTTTCCCTACTCATTCCGACTCCTGGCAGGTGCTCTGGGCAGGCACCAGGCTGTCCAAAGACTCAAGTTAGAAGCTATCCATTCCACCAAGTGGGATATCCTGAGCACCCATCAGTCATACACACCCTAATGTGACCTTGCTAACATGCAGCTCTTCCTGCTCTGGGCACATGACTGTGCCTTAGGGAGCTCATCAATTCCCGAACGAGAAACTGTACCCTCTGGGAAAAATACTTGCCATTAGGCAGACTTCCCATCTGCTGAGTGCATGCTTTTGGGACCCAGCTGGGCACTGTGGTGCCTGCGAGTGTGGGCAAAGGCCCTTCTGCAGGTGGCTCAAAGCGTTGGAGGGGCTGGGAGGGGTGAAACTCTGAGGAAGCTGAAGAACTGGTGAGTCTCCCTTCAGCCTCCCTACCCCGACCACAGCCCTGCTCTTGATGTAAAACATGTGTTCCAGTGAGAACAATGAGGCTGGCTGCCACACCAGGAAGGCTGTTTTGCATGAAGCTTCCTCAGTGGTTGAAAACAGATCTCTCCCTCTGAAATCTGCACGTGCTGCATGGAAGTCGCTGCTGTCAGTCACTTCCCTGACTTCGTGAGACACCGTGGGGAGATGGTGCTGGGCCACGGGGCACTTTGGGTAGAGCTTGAGCTGCCCTGGCTGTCACTGGGGAGAGCCATTTGTCCAGCTGCCCACGAGGGACACCTGTGGAGGAGATGGAGTGAAGGTGCCAGAGTTCACTTGGAAATGTGATAAGGTTTCACTAAACTATTTAGGGAGCAATAGGATCTTCCATAACAAGTGCATGATTCGATACCCTGCCTCACCACATGGGCCATTTAGATGACAGCTTCATCTACATGATGAACAGCCTTACTTCAAACTACAACATCTGGCTGCCAGGCTCCCAGGACCAGTTGGATGACCCTGGATGAATAGCATGACTTCTCTGTTTTTGTGTTTTAAGATTTATTTACTTATTTCAAAGGCAGAGTGACAAAAAAAGGAGAGACAGAGAGAAAGAGAAAGAGAAAGAGAATTTCCTCTGGTTCACTCCCCATCTGACTGCAACAGCAGGGAGGGAAGCCAGGAGCCTTCATGGGTGGCAGGGGCCCAAGCACTTGGGTCATCTTCCTCTGCTTTCCCAGAATGCATTAGCAGCGAGCTGGATTGGAAATGGGACAGCCAGGACTCCAACCTGCATTCTAATATGGGATATTGGCATTGCAGGCAGCAGTTGAACAAGCTGTGCCACAGCTCCAGACCTGTCCAAGGCTTCTTATCCAAGGAGCGGACTTAGTGCCAAACTAAAGGATCTTTCCAGCTCTGAAAGTCTGAGTTCCTGTGTAACTGAATTAATAGAAAATTACCCACATTAAATAATGCTCTGTATTTAAGTTAGGAGATAATGGCATCTGTGAATCTGTAAAAGGATGAATTAGATGTCTGAAATGGGAGGAAATCTGAAAGCCAGAACAAGTGCCAAGGATGAATGAACCCAAGGAACTGAGACTGAGTTGGGCTGCAGCAAAACTTCGGTAACTCGTGCACACAACTCACCCAGGGAGAAATGCATACTTCTCTCTCTTCAAGGCTTAGATTATCATCCGTGCCTGAAGTAATACTTGGTGGGGAGAACAATCACTCAGAAGTGGTGAGGAATGGCCATGAGACTAGAAGCAAGGGAACAGGTGTGAGCAAGAGGCAGCCTTCAACTTAGAGAGTAGCCCTGAAATGGAGAAAGCCCAACATTGGGACTGATATCCCTGGGCCTAATATGAGGAAATCCTGCCTTGGTTTGGGGCCCACATAAAGGCTGCTGGAGTCAGCTGGAATTGCTACCCTGTCCAGAGTCCAGGGTTGTTCGGGAATGGTGGCAGACTTTGGGAGAACGTCTTTAGCCTGAGACAAGGCTGGCATCATTGGGCTGCAGGGACACTGGACAGCCAGGGACCGATGGAGAGGCACAGGACACTGGTGGACGTGGGCCAGGAGGAGGGCCAACCAAGAGGGAATCCCTTTCCAGTGAGGACTACATGTCTGATCAGGGCAGAAGGCAAGCTTTAAAGCCCATTTCTGCTGCTCTCTGCCACCTCATGCCTACCTAGGAGAGCTAACACTTGAAACTCTTGGCAGGCAGCTCACTTCTTCATTCGTCTGAGTGAGAAGCAGGTATTGGAAACAAGCCGTGCTAAGAGAGAAGCGAGCATACCGTTACCGTTGACCCAGGGTCCTATCTCTAACCAAGGGAGGGAGGGGCGGATTCTTGTGCTTGGAAAGGTGAGTAGGGGACATAGGGAGACTGTGGTCTCTTGAGAACTTTAGGGTTTAGAGAAGGAGAGAGCTCTGCTAAGACAGGCTCTGGAGCTGAGAACACACAGATTGTGCTAATAGTACACAACTACCTTGGATTGAAACCAAGGCATCGAATGAATACCTGTCTATTCGAGCTAGAAGGAGCATGAGGGCTGGCTTTAGGAGGCAGCTAACCACAGGCACCAAGCTCCCTCAATTGAGCCATCTTATTGCCTGTGTTCTCTGCTAGATCTGCCATAACAAAAGGAGCACAAATTCAGGGGTAGACGACAAAAATTTGAGGGCTGGCACTGTGGAGTAGCCGGTAAAGCCTCCATCCTCAGTGTCAGCATCCAGGTTTGGTGCCAGTTTCTGTCCTAGCTGCTCCACTTCCCATTCAGCTACCTGTTGAGGTGCTTGGGACAGCAGCAGAAGATGGTCCAAGTGCTTGGGCTCCTGCACCCACGTGAGGGACTAGGAGAAGCTCCTGGCTCCTGCCTTTAGTCTAACCCAGGTCTGGGAGTTGTGGCTTTCTGAAGAGTGAGCCAGCAATGAAAGATCTCTCTGTCTCTCCCTCTCTATCACTGACTTTTCCTCCATCTCCCAGGTTGAGAGGGGTGGCTCACACACCCCACCATCCCAAGTCCATGTTTGCAGTGACCCTGCTGGCACATAAGGTGACATTCTGACACCCTAGGGGTGAGCACTAGGATGGAGATCTCAGGTGGCATAATTCAACCCTTAAAGACATCCTGTCTGCATGGGGAGCCTACCTGGAGGGTCCGCCAAGGTACATGCAAGGAAAGGGGATGAGGCAGGCTGCCCGAGAAAGGCTCAGCACCATTGTCCCCGCGTGGCAGGTGCAGGCTGGGCTCATTCATGGCCATCGCAAAGCCCAGTGTGAATGAACTTGGATCATACGTGCCTTCGCCATGCTGCAGGTGTACAAGAAGTTATGGCAGGACTCCTGAACAGAGACCCAGGATGGTCCCCGTCGCTCTGACACACATCCAGACACAGGAAGCCCTGGGGTGGGCCTGTCCCAAGGGCTGGACAACAGCCGGCCCTCTGAAGATATCCAGGCAGGCTGAGTGGTGTTGTGCCTCAAGTTCCCTCTCTGTAAATAAGGGTGATGCCCCTGCCTTACCTCCTTGGAGTCAGGGGTGAGGCACTGGAAAGCTCCTCCAAGGAATGCTGGTGCACCTTGGGCAGACTGAGTGCCTGCCTGGCGACCAGGTCTAGTTACCGGTGTATCCCTGGCCCTGCCTAGAGCTAGCTCTGCAGAGGAACCTCACCATCCTCCTTGGCAGCCAGCCTACTGCAGGCCTACACAGCTGCTCAAAGCAGGGGCTAAAACCCACCCTGGGCCGCGGCCAGGAGTGCCAGCCTGCACCCCTTTGTGGTTGGACTTGGACTTGGAGAGAAGCAGCCTTTTGGGCTGAGTTCTGGCCAGGTAAGGGGGAGAGGGATGAGCGTTTGCATGCACCTGTGGCTCAGGTTCCTCCCTGGGGCTGCTCTCCCTCCTGCAGTGCTTTCCAAGCGAGGGAGGGTGCATCTTGCAAGATTGACAGGGTGTACTTCTTGATAGGGGGCAGGGTATAGGAAGTGGGCTTTTCAAGTTTCCCTGGCTGCTCTGCCTGCCAGAGGCTCCACCACTTATTTACCCTGGCTGCCAGGCCTCTCCCTGTGCCCTAAGAAAACAGATTACTGTCCAGAGAAAAGTCCTCGTGTGGTTCCTTTCTGGAGGTGGCTCAAGTTCTGAAAGCTAAGGCTTCCTGAAGCCAGTTACACCATTTCGGTTTATCTGACTCCACCTGCGTGCAGAGCCGGGCTTTAAGTTGCCCCCTTGGGCTGGGCCAGGGCTGGCCGCTGGCCCTATTGCAAAGCCAAGCTGGCAGGGTGGAGGTGCATTGGGGTAGCACCCTCCGACAGCCTTGTTGTCCTCAGCGGAGTCTTGTGCAAGTGGGGCCCAGGCGCAGATCTGAATAGGACTCTGTGTAACTCGATCTGTTTTCTTTCTCTGCTATAGTCTCCCAGTGCCAAATTTAACTGGGTCCCTGATCTGTGGTCTGTATACATACTGTTGTGGCAGAAGGGCGGGGGAGGGGCGGTTCCAAGGGAGTGGGGGAGGAGTGTGTGCCCAAGTGTTCTTTTTTTCCCCCCCTCACCCCGTTGTTTTTTTTTTTTTTTTTGTCTTGCCTGTTTTGCTCACTGTTTGTCATGTATAACTTAGCTGGACTGTCCTCGCAGCTTGGGGCGGTGGTTAACCCTTGAGTGACCTGGAGCGTGCTGGGTTTCTCCCACATGGGTTTCCAGTGCATTTGCATGGGACGCGCTGGCTCTGGCGGAGTTAACAACCAGCCTCTGGAAACTAAACTTCCCTAGAAGTGCTCTTGCAGCAATTAGCAGGGCCCCCACTCAGACAGGAAAATAATATCCCCTGGCTGCCAACCAGCGGCAGAGGTCTGCAGCAGGCGCCCCTCTCCCCAAGCCTCGTGTCCACTGCTCTCCTGCTATGCCTTCCAAGCCCACACTGCCTGGCGCTCCTCGCTGGCCTGGGGTGGCCATGACCTTCCTGGGCTGCTTCCCATGGTGGGAGGACGAGCAGGCTGGCCACACATCCAGGTCCCCATCCAAAGGTGCCCATGACGGTGCCCCTTGCCCATGCCCTCCTTTCTGCAGTGGGGATGAAGGAAACCGAGATTTTCTGTGTATTTCTTTTCTTTTTTTTTTTTTTTTTCTAGAAATCACAGAAGTTCTGAAAAATACAGAACTACAGGCCTCCTGGCAGGGTGAGGTTGACTTGGGTCATCTTGGGCTATATTTAGAGCGGAAAACTGCTGACTCAGAGAAATCTGGTCATGTGTGCTTCTGAGGGCAGTGGTGCCAACTCTTTTCCATCAGCCCTCCTGCCCATCCCCCACAGCCCTGCCCCCTCCTCCTCCTCCTCCAGGGAGCCTTTCCAGCCTGTGCAAAGACCCCTGGGTCCCCCCTCCCCCCAACACACAAATACACCTAATTCTGACACTTCCCTGGCCTTCCTCCTGCCTGGGTGCTGTGTGGCTCCAACGCCAGCTCCGAGAGGCACACAGCACCTGCCATGGGAAGTTTCCCTGCTTGTCCCCATGGGAGTGTCCGGGTGGACACAGCAGGGCTGGACAGTCACTCCATCCTGCTCCCCTGGGGCTCTCCTGGGCTGCTGTCACTGCTGTAGCCACAGTTGCCAGGTCTGGTTCACCTGGCCCTCTGTCAATTTTCTCTGGGTGACCCATCACATGTTTGGAAAAACCTGAAAGTCCCATGAGCAACCGTATTGCCTAGAGAGCGCTGTGCGTGACTCCTCAGAAAGATTGCTGCTATGCCTCATCTGGGCCTAGACAGAGGGGCCGGGGTCAGAAGCTGGCCCAGCTAAAGACAGGTGCCCCTGAGGACAAGAGAAGCAACACGATCCGGGCTGAGTTTTGGCTTTTGGGTGTGTGCCCAGACAGGGCCTACTGCACTTCTAATCCTAATCCTCACACAGCGTGACCGGCAGGATATTGCACCGGGTTTTTCTCCCAGTGAGGAAGCTGGCAAGTTAGATGCCTTACTCCCTCTCCCCGTCCAAGCTCCTCACAGGTTTGGCGGGGTATTTCTAGGAAAGGTACCCACCAGCCATCCCCTTGGCTTCCCAGCCTAGGTCTCCCATTTGGCTCCTAGCCTTGCCTCCTCCCCTGTGGATACCTGCCCCCGACAGCAGCTAGAAGGATGCCTAGGCAAGCCACACTGTCTGTGGTCTCTTGCTCAGACCCTACCAAGGGTTTCCGTGGCCCTTGGGAGAGAATCTAGTGTCTGTCCTGGGTCCCGTAAAGGCCACTCCAGCTGCCACTCAATCTGGATGTCACATTCAGGGGCTGGCGAGAGTTTACCAGTCCAGAACCTGATGTGGACACTGGTCCAGCTGGTGGATAGCTTGGAGCTCTTATTCTGTGAGGCCCATAGCAGCATCCTCCAGGCAGCGTGACTGCCTTCCCCCAAACCCCCGCAGCCCACGTGTGAGGCTGGCCATCAGGGCCTCCCAAGATACAGGCCAGCTGTTCCCTTCCCATACAGGTTCTACCAGGGGTCTTTGGCCAGAAAACAGGCCTCTATGTTTGGGACTTCTATGGGTGAACTGAAGGTGTGTGCCGGATGGCCGTCAGAAAGAATGTGGATGACTTTTGCCTGCTGTCAACTGACTTTCTTAACTTCAACCCACTGACTTCAGCTTGATTTCCCTATTATTGCATCATCTCAGAAGAAAGTTGTCTTATGATGAACGACACTCGGGCCTGATTGGACAGCTAGCACCTGCTCATGTGCTACTTAATCCATTTCCTCAATGTGACATGCTAATTCTCAGGCTTACTAAACCATTCACATAGAAGCATGGCCAAGTTTTTGCTTGGAAAAATGTGCTTTCGAGGGTTTTTCTAAGGTAGCCTGGATCGTAGCTATGGAGGTGTGGGTAGGGAGTTAAAGAGGACTTCTCATTAACACAACAATTGGTCCTTGGCCCAGGGAGGTATTTGAGGCCCCCCAAAACCAGAGGGACATGCCCTTACTCACACAGTTCTCCAGTTCCACCAACTTCTCCACTCAGACTGTGACTCTACTAGTTCAAAACTGAAAGTTTCAAAAGGAAAACAAAAGAAGGCAAATGTGAGTAACACTGAATAGATAATCAGGACAGTCAACCATAGTTTGCCTTCCTGACTTTTTGTCTAGCCCTCACGTTGCACCTTTCTCCTTATCAAGTGAAGATGTTAGCATTTTTTAAATTAAAATTCAATATCATTGAACAGGCCACAGACAGTGGGCAGTCTTCTCTTTGTTCTAGAAATCCAAATGTAATGAAGCTGCCACTCACAATTGTTTTCCACTGGGCTGCTTATTAAAAAAAAATGATTTTTGATGAGCAGAAATAGGTGCATTTTCACAGCATGAGCTCCGCCAGGAATTAAACCCTCACCAATCACAGCCCAGCCCCTGGGGCTCTGCATGTGTGTGTGTGTTGTCACATGTCAGTTTTGGCAGATTGTCTTTGAGGTCTGCTATTCCTGTATCCCGTGGTGTATTTTATAGACTGATGTCACTTTCTAGAGATAAATGATTAGATCAATGTTTATAGATGAATGCGTATTTCACCTCACACCAGAGCCCTGGCATAGAACTCTGCCAGGCTCAGAAGGCAGCTGGCTGAACTGTGGCACTTGTTGCCTGTGACAGGGGCCTCCCTCACCACCAGGCAGGAATCCCAACATCAGATGCCCAGTCCCCACTTCCCGGGATCCCATAAGATCCAGAGCACAGGCTCGAACACACCATGGCATCTGTACTTACTGGGCTTCAATCCCTGAGCGAACACATAAGAAGCCAATAGTTTCCACTTTGTTTTTAAAACATTTATTTATTTTCATTGGAAAGGCAGGTTTACAGAGAGAAGGAAAGACAGAGAGATCCTCCAACCACTGATTCACTCCCCAAGTAGCCAGAAATCTGATTCCAGCAGAAATCAAAGTTGAGCCAATCCGAAGCCAGGAGCCAAGAGCTTCTCCGAGTCTCCATAAAGGTGCAGGGTCCCAAGGCTTTGGGCCGTCCTCTACTGCTTTCCCAGGCCACAAGCAGGGAGCTGGATGGGAAGTGGAACAACGGGACATAAATTGGTGCCTATAAATTGGGATCCAGGGTGCTTGCAAGGTGATGATTAACCCATTGAGCCACCCTGCCGGGCCCTACACTTGCCCTTTACAAAAGATTTCGGACCACAGGGTCTGCTAAGTACCCCTGCTAAGGTCGCTGGTTAGCTGCTCTGAAGCCCTCACCCCTGGGTTCCTGTTGGGCCCCACGGATCTGAGTCACGGCCTGCCTCGGAGGTATTTAGAAGGGACACTGCATTCTCCTTGCTTTAGAACAGCTCAGCGTGGCTGTGATCTCAGGCAGTCAGCCAGGGGCCTGGCACCTGAGGGTGTGAAGATAGCCACACTCAGGAACAAAGGCTTTCTTGGCCTGCTTTTTCTCTGCTAACTGGAGGAAGACAGAAGTCTGTTCTGTTGGGAGGGCTGCTCGGAAATCTTGAGATTGCCTGTCTCGAATCCCAAGTGATTCAGAACTTTTACATTCGCAGCAAAACTGACAGCCTCTGCACATGTGGGGCAAAATGGCAGGAGCTCATGGAGGGGCCAAGGCAGGGAGGGCCCTTTTTTTTTTTTCCACCACCAAACCCACAGTTCCCCCTCCAAGTTGTAATCTTATCATATTTAACTGGTTCCACATAAACAGATCTGTGTATATTTTCAGTCGTTTCAGCTGAAACCTGTTAAGAACAGATGTGCGACTGGTTCCCGGCATGAATCCCTTTAACTGTGTTTTTCCATGGACAGCTTTTCCTTTCTATTCTTCCTTGCAGGAAAAAAGAACAGGAAAGAGGCACCGTTGTCAAACTGGAAATTACACGCCTCTGGGTTGTCTGCAACCTGGTTTGCTGTTGGTTTTCCAGCAGCAACTTGGCACGAGGGTGCTATGAACACAGATGATGTGTTAAAAACACAGTGTCTGCCCTAAGATGGTGGGGTAGGGAGGGTGGGCTCAGAGCTCGCTGCAGCTGCCACCTGCACCAGGGTCGCCCTCTCTCTGCTCCCTGATCCCAAGGCTAGAGTCAGTTATCCTCTTCTTCCATCCTTTAGTTTTGCCACCTGCCAAAAAAAAAAAAAAAAAAAGCAGGGGCACAGGGGAAAAGAAAGATCAGCAAGTCACAGGACTCAGCAACAACAGAAACCAAACAACTTGCATGTGAACACTTAGCTCGATGCTTAAGCCATTAGTCAAGGGGCCCGCGTCCCATAGCGGGGTTCCTGGCTTCTATCCCTGGTTCCAGCTCCTAACTTCATCAATCTGCTAGTACTGACCCTGATAGGCAACAGGTGCTAACTCAAGGGATGCTGCTCCCGCCACCTGTGTTGGGGACCTGTGTTTATACCTGTCCCCGTCTGTCTGTGTGTCTGCTTGCCTCTCAAGTGAGTAAATCAATACAACTTGATTAGAAACTGGGAAAGGGGCTTGACTGGAAATTTTCTCCAAAGATGACGTGCACATGATTGGCAAGCATGTGAAAAGATGGCAACATCACAAGTAATTAGAAAAATCAAAATAAGAAGCACACGGAGGTGTGATTATCTCAGTCAGTAGGATAATTAATACCAAAAACAAATAAGTCAACAAGTGAACCCCTGGTGTACTTTGGGTGAGAAGGCAAAATGCTGCATTCACTGTGGCCCCAAAAGCATTAAAACTAGAGTTAGCATATGATCTAATCAACCTGCTTCCGAGTGCACACCCCAAAAGGCAAAAGCTGGATGTTGAAGAAATATTTGCACACTCAGGTACATAACAACATTATCCATGACACTCATAAGGAAATAACCCCAGTGTCTATTGACACATATCCGTGTACAGTGGAGCATCCCAATCTTAAAAAGCTTGGAATCTCTGGTAGATGCTACGGCAAGATTAAACCTGGAAGACATTCTGCTAAGTGAAATAAGCCAGTCATGCAAAGACAAACAGTGTGAGATTCCACTCGCAAGAACTACTTAAAAGAGAGTCAGATTCATACAGACAGGAAGTAGAATGGGATTGCCATGGGTGGAGACCTGGGGGAAGGAGGAGTGAGTGTTTAATGATTATAGAATTTCAATTTTACAAAGAGTTCCAGAGAGATATGGTCACACCATGAAATACACGTGTTGGTGTCACTGAACTGCATCCTTCAAACAGAGGAGGTGGTTCAAAAATAAAACATAGGGTAGGGGGTGTGTTTCAATACCAGCCTCACAGACATGGGGCATGTTCACACTCAGCGTTGGGCCTGTTACGTGGGGAGACCATCACCAAGACACCAGGAGACGGGACGACTATTGTTTGCTCAGCTCTTAATGGCATGTGGCTCTCTCCTCCCTCCCCTCTCTCACCTGGTAGACTTCAGCTGGTTTCCTAGGCCAGCTGTCACCCATCCCTAGGGGTGTCCCTCTCACTGAGTTTCCACGTGAGCAGAAAGTACAGAGGAGGGTCAGCTTCTACTCCTCCTCCTTGAGAACATCTAAGTCAGTCACAGGGCTCTGGCCACTCCCGTCTGCAGGTTTCAACTCACTGCCTTTGCTCTGCAGACAGACCTCTGGGGTTCAAAGTCATCTATTCCAACCTCTTTGCCAGCATCGGCACTGGGGTCCTGGGCGAAACACTGTGCTTTAATTCTCATCAATACAAGGAGGGTGTGAGCCGGGCTCACAGATCTTTTGTGGAGTGAGGGGCAGGCTCTGTCTTCCGAAAGTCTGACTGCCTGGTGACCTCCAGGGGACACAATAGCAGGGTGACATGCATGAGTTTTTTTAGCATCCAATGGGATAGCGATTGCCAACAAACACCTGTGTGAGTGCAGGAACCCAGGGGCCCTGTGCTACGTGTGCCAGGCCGGGCCCCAGAGAGCAACTGGGGGTTGGGAGGGCATGGAGAGGTGCAAGAAGGCATTTCTGACACGAGGCAGGACCGGGCCCCCTCCCAGGGCCTGGGCTCGGCTGAACAGGAAGATTTCCTGATGCCTTAGGAGTGAGATCAGCTTCCCAGGGCAAAGTGGAGCCACTGGGCTGTCCTAAGAAGGAAGAAAGAACAAAATCAAAGCAATTGTTAGCACTTCAAAGAGAACCAGGGAACATATTTGGTTCAAAATGACAGTCTCCCCACTCTGCCTAGGCTAGGCAAGTGTCCAGGGGGGAAAATCCCATTATCCCATCCCAGGGAAAAATTCCATATCCATCCCCTCAGCTCCCCCTCCCCATACCACAGAGGATAATAGAGATAGTAGATCTTTCTATTCTAGGGGGCCAGTTTGCTTCAGCCCCATGTAGATTAAAGTAGGAGTGCCCATCCTTAGTGACTTGCATGTGCGCATGTTTCTGTTCTTTAAAGTAAACACTCTTAGGCCTTGATCTCTACAACCACTTCTGGAATGTGCAGAAGCAAACATCAAAACTGGTTTCTTCTGCTTCCATCACTCCCTTGGCTCAGTCCTAGCTTCGCTGCTGTGTGTCACCCTGGGCACCCAGGATGCCCCTGCTTGCTCCCCTTGCTGCCCGTTCTTCAGCAAGACCCCAGCCTCTGCTCGCTTCCATCCTCTACTCCGGTGCACTAAGACTAGCACACTCCAGAAAGTTGCTGGAGAAATGGAATGAAAAGCTACGTGTATCTTTTTGATGTGTAAACATTTAAATTCTTCATTTTGTAGAGGATCAGTCTTGCAATTATAAAATGAGAGTATATCATTGCAAAAATTATAACACAAAAAGAAGGAGGAAGAAGGCTGGATGGGAGAGAGGAAAGAAGGGTAAGATGGGACATATCATCGTTCTTAAAACTGGGCATATGAAATACATGAAATTTGTTCGCTTCATATAAAAAATTTCAAGTTAGAAAAAGAAACCCATGCAGTTGTTTTGAATACACATTTCCCAGGAACTGTTTGACACCTCTTGGTATGTTGCAGACTTCAAACATTTTTGCACTAAAATAGACTCAGTTTACCATTCCACTTCCCATGAACTTTTTCAAAGTACCCCTGTGTTATTATCGATAAAGGGTGATTCCCCCAAATCATTGGCAGCTTTGTGACCTTTGCTCTCAGCCATGGATGAAAAGGGACTTTTAAAAAGCCTGTGTGTGCGCACATACCTGTTGTACCCACTCCCCATGAAAAGCAGCCTAAATGACAGAGAATGGCAACATGATGATTACAGAAAGGTAGATGAGGCAGAACCCATTAGTGAGCTCCGTTTTGTTCAGAACTGAGGTGCTCGCAGGCAGACCTGCCAGGCCTTTGTGCCGGAACGCATTCAGCTGTGGCAGTGACTAATAACGCAGCCGAGGGGCTCTTCACATTTTCCCCCCCTTGGTGCCTATTTTCATAAGAGAAGAACTCAAGCATGAAAATTGTTTCAGGCCGAAAACTGATGGTAAGAACCGGGCAAAGCGTGTGGGAAACAAGTTTGTGTTGTTGTTGTTACTTAATTTAGTTGGCCTGTTTTGAACAGTATGGACGGCAAAGTGAGTCCTCAAGCCTTAGGCTTTGGGACTGAGAACGCTTGGGATTTTTCTTACCCAGAGGAAATTGCGACTGCAGAGAATGGTTTCTCTCTAGACAGGTGCACGTTTCTGTTTGGTACGGGCTGGGATGGCTGGAGAGGCAAGGGGAGATGGCGCAATGGCTAAATCCTCACCTTGCAAGTGCTGGGATAATATATGGGCATGATTTATATCCCGAATGCTCCACTTTGCATCCAGCTCGCTGCCTGTGGCCTGGGAAAGCAGTGGAGGATGGCCCAAAGTCTTGGGCCCCTGAACCCATGTGGTAGATTCAGAAGAAGCTCCTGACTCCTGGCTTTAGATTGGCTCAGCTCTGGCTATTGCAGTCACCAGCAGACAAAAGTTTGTCTCTCCTTCTCTCTTTGTAAAATCCGCCTTTCCAATAAGGATAAATGAATCTGTTTTTAAATATAAATAAAAAAATCCTTGGACATGACATCAGTCTGGACTCACGAGTCTTTAGGCTGGGAAACGCTTCTCCCATCAGCCTCAGACAAAGGGGGTGCTGCAGGGTAGGTGTATGCCTCAAGGTTTCAGCAAATTCCTAGCCTACCAGAAAGGAAGGAGAGGAGATGGACCAGGGCTACATCCCTTCCGCCTGCAAGGTCCTGAGCCATGTCCTGCACAGGAGGCAGAGACGGGGTCCATGGCCCAGCACCCTCTCTTTTCTTCTTCCTCGCTTTCCCTGAAGTGGGAGGTTTGGAAATACACAGGAAAGCGCAGACTCATGGAACACCTGTGGATCCATGTGTCAGAAATAACAAATGTTCATATTTTATGCGTTTCTCCAGTTTTTTTTTTTTTAATTAATGAATCAATCCATTTCTTTCCACCAGGCATGTCAGCCAAGTGAGGAGGAGGAAGGTTCCTGTGAGTTTCCCAGCCCCCATGAACTGGATCCACAGGAGGAGGGAAGCCAGCCGGTGAGCTGGAGGGGAGGAGCTCCCAGGCCACGAGGGATGGCTTTGGGGGTCCCTGTGTCCTGTTGGGGCTGAGGGAGCAGAGCAGGGGCATCGCCCAAGGCAGCTCCACACCTCCACACCTGTCCAAGCTCCAGGGAGCAGCGAAGAGCAGTGGAGAAAGCCTTCCCACCCCGGCCAGGTGGGCTGGATGCCCCTGGGGACACTCCATAAAGTATATATACTTCAGGGAGCATTTTAATCCACAAATCAATCATGGATCCTTGCAGAGGGAAACAAGGTACCTGGCCACCACGTGAGGCTGCTGTGATGACGTTTCTTTTGACTGGGCCTTGGTTTGTGTGTAAGGCTTGCCTGCAGCCTCACCTCCAGCCCCAGGGCATCTGAATTTTGTAGGATTTTTTTCTTTTTCTTTTTTTTTTTTGTCCAAGTTGATCTGGATGAGGTGAAAGTCGGCCATCAGCGGAACTTAGTCCACAGCTGGCTGCCTTGGGTTAGCCAAGCCCATCTGGGATTGCATCAGATGCGTAAAGCCATGTGCCTGCTTTGGCTGGCAGGTGAGGGGGATGGGAAAACAGGAGAGTCTCAAATAGGTCAGCTGGAATCCCAGAGAGAGAGAGAGAGGGAGAGAGAGCTCTCAGTGGCGTAAGGGGCCGAGGGGGCTTCTGAATGGACAACTTTGTCCGCGAACCAACTATGGTGTATGATTTATTTATTTATTTATTTATTTATTGGTGGTTGTTTTTTTTCAATCATTGTGTCCACTATGTGCTGATTGATTTTGCCTCCTGAGGGATTTTCTTGGTCATTTCAAAGGGACCCCCTCCCCAACTCTAACCATTTCCTGGAACTATTTTAGCAGAAGTCGAAGCCAGGTAGTCTTTTCTGTGCTAAAGCATAGCTGAGCCAACAGTTTGGCCCTTGGCTTCTGCTCCTTGCTGCACCCAGCCCACCCCAGATGCCCCACCTTGCCTCTGGCCAAGTTCACTGGGTAGGCTGTGTGCTGCTACAGCAGGGCATTGGGCCCTTTTCCCAGCCTTGGAGGTTGCCTGCCTCTGTCTACCCTGGAAAGCCCAGAAGCCTGCAGAGGCTGAGTATGGAAGTGGACAGGGAGAGAGTCTAAGAGAGAAAATTTGATGTCCAGTATTCCCTGGAGAGGATCATCCGTGGCCTAGTGCTGTGGGACTCACAGCCTGGGAACATGTCAATTGCATGTCTAGGACAAATACAAAGGATGTATTAGTGCAAAAAGATCTCCTTCCTAGCTAGTGTGTGTTCCTCCCAGGTCCAGTGTGGGAGAACTTCTAGAGATGGAAACCTCAACTAATGCAGAACCCTTGCAACATCCAGATCAATCCTTTCCTCTGGCTGTTATAGCCAGAGACAGGAAGGCATACGCTCAGACACTGACACCAAAGTTTGCTCCAAAAAACCAGCCTAGAGCAGATGACTGGGAGAGGAGGTGCAGCGTGCCTTGTCACCTACTGGGCCATATCTTGCTTTTCATGACATCTCGAAGGAACTAGCTAGCAAACCCAAACAGGGCTGGCCTGAAGGTGGAACACATTTAAGCCTGATGCCTCAGACAGAAACACCAGAAGAACTGTTTCTAAGTCAGAGCCGCCTAGGTGGCTTGAGGTGCCATGCTAGAGGCAGCCTTGCAAAGACGCTAACCTGTGGCTCTGCAGGGACATTCCAGAAGACATCATTAACAATAGCTGTGTCTCTAAAGCCTGCTAGCCCGGGTGGCTGAGAGTTCCATTACATCCTTGTCAATGCTCATTGTGGCCAGTCTATTTTTTTTTTTAATTTGCTTTATTTGAAATGCAGAGTGATGGGTGGGGGAGATCTTCCATATGTTGGTTCACTTCCCAAATTATCACAATGTTCAGAGCTAGGCCATGCCCAACCCAAGGGTCTGGAACTTCATCTGGGTCTCATGTGGGTGGCAGGAGCCCAAGGACTTGGATCATCTCCCAAAATTTCGTAGGGAGCTGGAATGCAAGTGGAGTATCTGGGATTCAAACTGGCACTTCTATGGAGGATACTGGCCTCGCAAGCAGTAGCTTATCCTGTGTCCCAGTGCCAACCCCAGGGCCCGCTGTTGTGGTTGTCCTAATGTATAAGGTCTTAGTGGGGGCAGCTTTACATACCCTTGTTTGTCCTTTATATGTCTTCCTTGGTGAAATGGCTGCTTGAATATTTTGCCCATTTTTTAATTGAGTGGTTTGTTCTTCTGTTACAGAATTATAGAAGCTCTTTATATATCCTGAATAGAGATCCTTGTCAATATATGATTTGGAAAGATTTTCTCCTAGTCTATAGCTTGCTCTTTAATTTTCTTAAGATTTATTAGTTGGGGTTGGAGTGGTAGTCTAGTGGCTAATGTCCTTGTCTTGCACATGCTGGCATCCCATATGGGTGTTGGTTCATGTCCCAGCAGCCCTGCTGCCCATCCAGCTCTCTGCATGTGGTCTGGGAAAGCAGTCAAGGACAGCCCAAAGTCGTGGGACCCTGCACCCATGTGGGAGACCAGGAAGAAGCTCCTGGCTTCTGGCTTTGGATTGGCTCAGCTCCAGCTATTGTAGTTACTTGGGGAGTGAATCAATGGATGAAAGATCCTCCTCTCTGTCTCTTTTCCTCTCCTTATATCTGCCTTTCCAATAAAAATAAATGAATCTTTAAAAAGAGATTTATTTGTTTTTTGAAAGGGTTTTCCTTTCAGGGGCTCTTCCTCTACTGCTTTCTCAGGCCACAAGCAGAGAGTTGGATGGAAAGTGGAGCAGCCAGGACACAAATTGGTGCCCATATGGGATTCTCAGCACTTGCCAATTGAGCCAACACACCACCATCACCATCACCCTCCCTTTCATTTTTTTTTAACAACATCCTTTGTTTTAATTTTTGAAAATCAATCTACATTTCAGTATAAGAAGTTTTCACCTAAACCAGTCACAATACACCAAGTAAGCATAGCTGTCTCAGCTCATGACAGTCCAATCTGAATTAATTTTTACACATGTTGTAAAGTTGCAGATAAACATCTCCCTTGCCTTTTTTTAATACTTGTAAATCCAGTGTTCCTCCTAACATTTGTTGAGACTTTCCAATAAAAATAAATACATTTTCAAAACAAAAAGTAAAAGAAGGATGTCATTTCTCTCTTTCATTGCTAGGCACCTCTTTTTTATTTGGGGTGGGGGCAGGAAGCGGCTCTTGGTTCTAAAGTCTTGTCGATGTTTGTGTTTCTCTTTACTTCACTGTGCTGGTGTGTGTGTGTGTGTGATTTGCCATACTTTATTATCATCTGGCACAGCATTGGAGAATGGCTGGGCAATTCTGACTTGGCGTCTCTCCTGTATTTACAGTTGGACGATGCCCAGAGCAGGAGTGTTCCAGAGGCTCAGCGAAGCTAAGGGCCCACGGCGAGGTCCTCGCTTGCACACACAGCATCTCAGCTGGAGGAGATCTCCACTGGTGCAGTTGCAGATACCGAGTGCACTCGGGAAAGCCGCTACAGGTGTCTACTTTGAACTCCATCACAGTATGTCTTCCTCAAGGAAGGGTCAGCAGCAAAAGGCTCCCTTCTCATGGCTGCAGCAGGCTGCCAAATCTAGCAACTGAGCAGTCTCCATTCTCCCACCTCTGTTCTTTTGCCAAGTTGTCTTAACCATTCCAGTTCCTTCACATGTCCGTATCAGTTTTGAGTCACTTTGATGATATTAGGCATGACATTTAAAACTTGGCAACTTCTTGTTCATTGCGAGTGTACAGAAACATAATTGGATTTTGTGCCTTGATCTCTGATCTGCTAATATCACCTTTCTCATTCAGTAGCTTTATGGTTCAATAGGATATTCTACATCAGGTTTCATATCATCTGCAAATAGAGACAGTAAGACTTTCCAACGTGAGTCTCTTCTGCCTCTATTCTTGCTACTTTGTGGTGTGGAGGACCTTCAGTATAAGGTTGGGTAGAACTGGTGAAAGTTTATGATCTTAAGAGGAAAATATTCAAACTTTCACCACTGATCCCTTTTATAGTTGACCCTCTCATTGGGTTGAGGAAATCCCCATCTCCTGTTTTCGCTAAGGCTTTTTCTCAGAGAGGCTTGTTAAGCTCTATCAAATTGTTTTTCTGCATCTACGAATGCTGTCTTTTCATGAATGTGGGTGGGGTCTAGCACACTCCTCTCTCCTGCCACCCATTAACCACCTCTGTGGAAACCTGGCTTCCTTGTCAATTCTTGGGGATCCCTTTGGACATGGTTACTGCCAGATTCACCGACCACCAGGGAAAGAAAAGCATCAGTCAACTGTTGTAAAATAGGGCCTTCATCGGGGGGGAAGATCATTCTCGTGCTTTTCCTCCATGCAACAGAGAGGCAGAGAGGAAGAGGGGAGCTGGGGGAGCAACAGGGCTTGCAAGGGAGCATGCAGGAGGTTTTTATATCCTTTCTGATGCACACACTAGAGTGGGCTCTGCTCTGGTCCTTATTAGGCAAGGAAATGCTGGTCTGATTTTGTCATTGGTCCGTCAGGGCTCCACTGCTTGGTGATGTGTGGGATCTTTACCACCCCTTCTGGATCTGGTCTGAGGTCTGAGTGACTTGTTGGGTCTGAGGCAAACTCTGCCCTCCTCTGTAGTGCTTGCTTCAGTCCTCAGCATCACTGAGGAAACCCAAGAGGAGAAAACAGGTCCATTGTACCTAGCACTGCTTTTGCCTTATCTATTTTCTTTCTTGGTGATACTCCGATATCCCTTCTGTCATTATTTCCTTTGGCTTGGGAAGCTTCTTTGAGCCAGTTGTTTCCGGTGTGTAGGTGACCAACGCTCTGAATTCCCTTCCTTCCTGTTGCATCCCTAAAGGATTTTTTGGGAAGGGGTTTCCAGCTGGAAAGCTGGAGGTAGGGTCCTAGAAGGGGAGTTTCCTTTTTCTGTCATCTGACAGTCCTGTCTTCCACACTGTCTAACAGACACTTACTGTTTCTCCCCTCCTCTAGGAAAAGTGACATTTCTGTTTCAATCTTCCTTTTGGCCTTTGGTTTGCAGAATTTTAACCACGATGAGTCTGAACGTGAGTTTCTTTGTGTTTATTATGTTTGCAGTTGGCTCAGCTTCTTAGGTCTATTTGTTCATGTCCTTCGTCCAATTGAGGACATTTTGGACCATTGCTTAGGGTTTTTTTTTTTTTTTTGTATTTTTTTTTTTCTTCAGCTCTGGCCTCCTTTCCTTTTGCAAAATTCCAGTGCCCCAGAAGTTAGACATTTGATTATAGGCCCACACACTGTGAACTCTGTCTATAGTCTTGTCTGCCTGTCTTCTTTGTTGTTCTAATTATCTGTTTCCTGTTCTCCACTTGACTGGCTTTTCTCCGTCCCTTCTTTTCTGCTGTTGAGTAACTTCACTGAGGTTTACAATATTTAGCTTACCGTAGTATTCTACCCTAAATTTTCTTTTACTGCTTTTTCATCTTTTATCATTCTTCCCTATGTTTCCTTTGCAGTACCCTTTCTAGAATGTTGTCACTGCTGTTTGAAGCATTTTTGTGAGGCTGCTTTTCCAGCTTCTCTGTCATCTCAATATTAGAATTTGCCTTGTTCTTGTTAGCATTGGATTTAAAGTCTTCTTGGTTTTTCATATATGTTGTTGAAATCTTCGCATTTGTAGGATTGTGTTAAGAAACCTTGGATTGTATTCTATTTTTTTTTCTTCTGTTTGTTTATTTCTGTTCATCTAAGGTGATAGACAGGCAGAGATATCTTGCACCTACAGGTTCACTCTTCCAATGTCTGCAACAGCAAGGGCTGGGCCGAAGCTAGGAGCCCAGAGCTCCATCCTGGTTTCCCATGTAGGTAGCAGGGGCCCAGGCTCTTTAGCTATCATCTAGCACATCCAAGGATGTATGAGCAGGAAGCTGGGTCAGACATTTAGTAGCTGGGACTAATGCCAGCAATTTTCTGTGGGAGGTTGGTGTCTCAAGTGGAGACTTAACCCACAATACCTACCCATAAGCTTCTATTTTAATTGGCTTCCTCTGACACTGCTCCAGTGAGGGAAGGGAGGAGGAGAAATGGAGTGTGACTATGTGTGTTGGAGGGAGGCAGTGGGTGGAGGAGACATCTCATTACTCCCACATTGGGGCAGAGGTCCAGGCTCCTTCACGATGAGGCAGTGATGACACCAGACAGGGTTGAAAGTCTCAGCTCACTTCTCAGCCTTCTCGGGCCCTACCCTGGTGTGTCTGGGGTGGGCAGTGTGGCTGAGGTGCCGGGCTGAGACCTCTGCTCACTGGGTTTGGTGTTGGCAGGAGAGGAATAGCTGTTGTCTGGAACTGTCCTGGTTTTGCTAGGTTGCCTCTTCCCAAGGTCTGTGGATTGAGGGAGCAGACTTTATATGGTGCTTGCTTTGTCTGTTCTCCCTGGGAATCCCCAAGTCCTCTGCTCCTTCAGCTCTGTTCCCGGAGACAAGAGACAGAAAGGAGTGAGGGAGCCAGTCGCCATGCGTTCCCTCTGTTCCCTGTCAGTTGACTTCTGTTCACCTGCCTGGGTCTTCCTCTTCTTATGTGATATCTAGGTTCTGCAGTGATGTGTGCCAGGAAGAATGGGACAAGCCACACCTATATCAACTCCCTGAAAATAAGCGTTCTCATGTCCTCTTTTGCATCCATCTCAACATAAATTGCACAGAGCAACCCCTAAGCACTTTAGCATGTCCACTTTAGCTCTGGTCCACCATTTACACAAATAGTATCTTTTGAGAGAACAATTATATGGATGTTGGAAGGTAGAACTTCTGCATGGTCTGTTTGGTGAATATAACCCACTCCTCTGTAAAGACATGGAGCCTGTCCAGAACACAGATACTCCCCATCTCCTTCCTGTCAGTTCTTGTCCCTACTATCTCCCATAGGCAAACACTGCTCTGTTTTGAATGTCCTAGATTGTATTTGTCTATTCTAGACTGCTGTATGGTAGGAGGTATATGCAATGCACAAACAGCTACAATGCCAGAGCTAGACCACTCCCAAGCCAAGAGCCAGGAGCTTTCAGATCTTTCAGGTCTCCTACATAAGTACAGGGGCCCAAGGACTTGGGTCATCCTCTGCTGCTTTAGCATTAGCAGGGAGCTGGATCAGAAATGGAGCAGCCAGGATATGAAATGACCCTTATGTGGGGGTGCCGGCCTTAGGCAGAGGTTTAGCCTGTTAGGCCACAATGCCAGCTCCCCTGAGTAATTTTTCATCTTGCAAAATTTACGTTCTCCAGCTGAAGAGACCTGGACTGTCTCTAGGTTTTACCTGCAATGATTAGAGAAAAGAGGGACATTTTAATTTGGAAAATTGGTTTGAATAACCTTTTATGTGAACACAGGGGTCAGTGGTGATCATGTTTGAAAATGCCTCTTGAGCCTCTGCCAGACTGAATGTGCAATTTTCTTAAATGATATTGTCACTCCTTGTTCCATTTATATGTTCCCTTAACCATGATGTCATGCCAGGAAGCCTTCTAGGCTGTGGGGGTCAGCAGCAGCACAGACGGGACACATATGTCTTCCTAGTGCAGCCCACCTTTAGTTAGGACATGTCCAACAAAGACTAGAGGGACAGCAGCATTAAGTCAGTCCTGCTAGGGAGGGAAAAGAAAGCCTGATTGATGGGTTGAACCTGGCAAGTAGCCAGGAGTAGCTGGAGCATCATTTTAATTCTGGAGGCCAGGGGAGGCACCTGCATGAGGCAGTCTGACTTCGAGGAGAAAGTCAATGGAGGATGTTTTCAGTTAAGATATAAAGTTTGAAGGAAACACAGGGATGTGATTTATAAAACCTGTCTTTAAAGCTTCCGTGTTCCTCAGCTTCAAGGCATTTTGGGGGTGACTTTCATCTAGGAGATACAGAGACCCAAGCTCCAGGGAGGGAGCCATTGGCCAAGATTGCACAGCAAGGCCCTCAACAGCCAGACTGAGAATGGGGGGTCAGTGTGTAACAGGCAGCATCAGGGTATTTGCCTTGATCCCATCACACTCCCAGGGGCTTCCTAAGCCCCTCCGAGCCTTCTACCCTCCCTCAGGTTCTCTCGCAAGTTAGGAAAGTAGTGGAATCCTAGTGGCTGGACATCCATCACCAAAGCAGAGCAAGGCTGTCCCGTGACATCCACCTCTGACAGTTTCTCATTCTGTGCTCTGTAGACCCAGCCTGGAGCTCTTCATGTTCCAAGTCATTCAATTCCTCAACAACCTTGGGATGGGGTTAGCACAGTGCTCTCAGCTTTTACAGATAGGGACCTAGAACCTTGGAGAGGCTGGAAACCCTGTCAAGGTTGGCGGGAGGCAACACAGAGGGCTAAGCCAGGTCCCTATGGCCCTGAAACCCTTGCTTTAGCTGTAGGGTTCCCCGCTGACTGGCTCTATTCTCACTACAAAGAAAGCGTGTCCTTTGGTGAGCAGAATGTGGCTGGGGTAAAAGGGACGTGGAAGACTCTAGAGCAAAGCTGTTCTCTAGCTTCCAGGAGAGAGATGGTGGGGGAAGAGAGGCAGGGATGGGATGGACTTAGGCCAGTTCTGGAATGTTCAGCTAAAACAACTTTCATGTGGAATGGAGAGAAAGGTGGACTGTGCTGCAAGCAGCTTAGTTTCAGAAAGCCTGGGCTTAGATCCAGACTGTACAACTGCCCCAGACAGAGGGAGCAGGAGCAAGTTGTGGAAACCCCCTATGCTTTCACTTGCCCATGACATCTGTCGGGGAAGGATTGCCGAAGGGTACGATGAGATAAGGCACCCAGAGTGGGCAGACAATGCCAGGCTTACAGTAAATGCATAATAACTGCTGGCTGCCTTGACCCACTATTGTTCTGCAAAGCAGGAGGTAGCAGTAAGTTCTGAGCACTGGAAGTTCAACATAGCCTTTAGAGGGCAGGGGCTGCCTAGAGCTGCCTGATCCAGCAAGGGAGGGAGGTGGAGGAGAAAGGACCTGGAAGAGCCCTTGGCCATCCTAGGAGAACATTTGCCAGGACTCAACTTCCCGCATCCCTGAGATGGGGTGACCTCTGGGGTGCCTTCCAACCTGGAGAGGTCATGGCAAGTCCCTGCTACTGCAGTAGCAAGCGGCCGGCCAGCCGTGGCTCCTGCCAGGGAGCACGAGCAGCTTCCGTTCACTGGCTGGCTCCAGGCCACTCCAGCTGTTGACTTTGGGAATGTGTTTATCCAGCCCAGTGGGAAGCAGCTGATTGAGAAAAGTAGGAGGACCGAGCTTTGTGCACACAGTGACCTGCTAACTCCTGGTGGGGCACCACAGGCCCGGGTCGGCATCTGGGCTGGTTCGGGTGCCTGCATCCTTGGCGCAGCACTGAGAGGTGTTTTGCAAACTTATTATAAACAGATTACATTTTTTATCCTAATGTGACTGTTGGCTACCTGCCCGTGAGGGTTAGCCTGTGGGAGAAAAACAGTGGCTTGAACCGAAGGTTCTGTGCTTGAATTTTCCATGCATTACTCCTTCCATGTCCTCTCCACCCCAGCGCTTGCTCTCTTTCCTTCTTCCCTTATTTTCTCGTGCTTCACCAGGAATGTCAGAAGCTGCACCTCCTGCCCAGCGTGGGCCATCAGAACACGTCCTGAGCCACGGGAGAGCGGACTGACGTGGGGCCAGGCGGGGCTCCTTGGTGGTGGTGAGGGGGGAGGTGGGGAGAACTTCACAGGTGCAGAGAGCACTCTGTCTCAGCATCCACTGTGGGATCTGCCCTCCTCTCTCCACGCTGGGCACCCAGATGTTTCACCCTGTAGGATTATCAGCCCCTCTTGCCTGACCTTCCCTCATCCAAAAACGTCAGAGAGGGCCCATTCCAGAAGAGAATTCCAAGCAGACCTGGAATCAACGTGGGCAGCTATGGGGGAGGGGAGCGGATGCTGTTCCCATCACCTGGGTTCTGTGAGGACACGATACAGGCACATGTACACATTCACACCCGTGCACACACATGCTCATGCACTCACACGCTCCTCACCCACTCCCATCTACAGGCATCATTCAGAACTTGTGACTCAGCTCATCTGCAAAAACACCTGTCTGGCTATGTGCAAGAGGAAATGGCGCTGCCCAGGTGGTGGCTCAGGGACCTGCAGGGCAGGGTCAGTACACTCCTGGGACCTGCTTGACTGCCTGCCTGGTGTTAAAGACCTGAGGGGGGAGAGAGAGGAGGGAGAGAGGAGGACATGCCCTTCTTTGCAGAAGGCTCTGCATCCTTGGAACTTGCTGGTCATGTCTGCAGTTGCCTGGCCAAGCTGCCTTTGCTGAGTGACAGCTGGGGACTTGCTTAGCCAGCCCCTCTGTGAAACCAGAAATGAGATTTGTTTTCCATGCCAGGCCCTTGTGGGAGGAGCCAAGGCACCTGTGCCAAGCCACACCCACTCAGGGCCTGGCATCCACGAGGACTCGCCCATCCATGGACAGGCTCAGGGGCCAGAAGTCAGAGTGTGGTGACACTGTGATAATGGGTCTGGTAGAAACTGTCAGGGCCTAGTACGTGCAGACATTAGTTTTTAATTGAGGTAGGACAAGAAAAGAAAATCGCGGGGTTTTGTTTTATTCTATACTTGGAAGAAGTAGAATGAGTCCACAATCAAGCAAAGGGCCCTGGTCATAAACATGTTCCCTGTTAGTTAACATCTTCAGAAGAGCACACAGCAGCCAGAAGCACCCACATTCTAGTTTTGAGAACTGAACACCTGCTCTCCGACCGGCCCCAGAGGGATCTGGAGAGGATGCACCATTCGTTGCCAATGTGCACTTCATAGCCAAGGTACGGCTGTGAGCAGCACTCAGATGTGCGGTCCCCGTCCAGCTCATCCCATTGTCCTCATGTCTCCCTCTGACACCAACTGGGCAGTGGGAATGGCCAGAAGACAGAGTGGCTGGTGGCCATCTGGGCTTTCACCCACCATGGCCTGTGGCACCTGGCTACCCCGGGAGAAAGAGGGACACAGGTGAAGTTCCACGTTTTCAAGTTTCAGAAGTATATGCAGCAGAGTACAAGCCAGGGTGTGGAGAGGGGAGTCCTTGCTCTCTGGCCTCTGCTCCCTAGAAAAACTGTTTACAGGTTTCTGGGGGAATCCCTTGGGGGCTGTTTTGTGCACACATAAGCTTGGACCCTTTATTTTGCCACACGTAAGGCAGCCCACTGTGCCGCTGTTTGTTTAGGCAGTCCTGGTTGTGTTCAGGCATTTTGGTTGTGTTTAGTCTTTGATGAGTGCAAGTGGTGCTGCCTAAACATCCATAAACATCATTGTAGGGCTGTGCAGCTCACACCTGGATGAGAAGGGCTGTAGGTGACATGCAGTTCCCAGGAGAGGGACCGTTGCGTCGATGTGCCCAGATTGCTCCTGGTCAAAATCACATCGTTTTATGGGCAAGAGAACACCTGTTTCCAAATGCTTCTGGGACCGCAGCACCTGAGCCGAAGGGGACTGTCTTGGGTGTGGACTTCAGCTAGATTTCTCTGACGCTTGGGGAGTTGAAGCATGGTCATATGCTTCAGGACTTTATATATTTCCATCCCTTCATCTTCCCAGTTCAGGTCCTTCGCTTTTCCAAGGTGTGGGTGGGTTTCTTTAATTGCTTCATTGGAATCTTTTTATGTTAGGGATGTTTAGATCTTGCCTAGGACATTGATTAAAAATATTGTTCCTGGGGCTGTTGCAGTGGCATCGTAGGTCAATTCTCTGCCTGCTGTGCCAACATCTCAGATGGGCACTGGTTCAAGCCCCAGATGTTTCACTTCCTATCTGGCTCCCTGTTGATGGCCTGGGAAAAGCAACAGAGGATGGCTCGAGTTCTTGGGCCCCTGAACCCGTGTGGGAAACCCAGAAGAAGCTCCTGAGTCTTGGTCTCAGATGGACCCAATGCTGGCCATTAAGGCCACTTCAGAGAATAAAACCAGCGGATAAAAGGTCTATCCATCTATCTACCTATCTATCCATCTATCTTTCTATCTATCTAATCTGTCCTTCTCCCTGTAAAATCTGCCTTTCAAATGAAAGTAAGAACAAAAATAAATCTTTTTTTTTTAAAAGACATTAAGAAAAAGAACAGTGCTCCCAATTTGGCTTCTGATCTTGTGTTTACATATAATAGGTTTGCCAGATAGACCAAGTTAGATTTTGTTTAATGTCATTTTCATCGTTATTTTTTCCCTCTTTTTTTCCTCTTTTGAATTCTGTGTGTGCTTATAGATACATTGCTTTCTCTGCAGTGCAATAAAAATATTTTCTTTGAGTACTTTTCTGCCTTCGCCTTTTGCCTTTAAGTATCCAACCCGTGCCGACTTGATGTGGATGTATCCTGTGAAGAACAGAGTCCCTGCAGCTGTTAGCAGGCTGCTGCGTGGACCCCCGGCTGTCACCAGCTGCACGGTGCACTTTCCCCTAGCACGTGGAGGCATCTCCTTATCCACTCGAGGCGTCATTCTGCCCTGAGGAACAGGGACACTCTTGACTGAGTGACACACAAAGGCATAGGTGCCAGTTCCCCTACCCTCTCACCTTCCTGCGGTTGAAAGCACAGGGCCAAGTGCTCTTCGCTTTCCTGCTTGCTTCCGTTCCTTCCCTGTCACACATTAGGCCTGTCTCCTGGCACTCCAACCCTCCCTGCCAAGCAGGTCGCACAGCTCACTTTGGATTAAAAACAACAACAACGAAAGCCACAAGCATTGAGACTGCGAAGGAGAGAATGCACAGTGGGGGCAGTTTGTTGATGCATAGCTGGAAAACCCAGAACTGGCTGAACAACACTGGGTCTTGGTCACCCCATCTTTTTGTTCCCCTTCCCTCAGCGCCCACTCTCTCTTAAGAAAGCCCTCCTAGGCAGCTTAACCTGTGGCCCTGCCTCTCGGTAGCCCCAGGGATAGACTTCGGAGGCGTGCTCTCAGCAGAATCAGCTGCCCATCCTTGGCTGTTCACGCTAATTTGGATTAGCTTGGACAGAGGGCTCTAAGCTAACCTGTGTGAGTGGCCATGATAGAGTGTTGGTGCCAGAAGCCAGGGCACTGGTCCCAAGAATGTTGGTCACTGCGTGTTGCCTCCCTCCTCCATGCCCCAGGGGGCCAAGCCTGCTCTGCCCCCGAGCCTCTGCACCTGCATAGTCTCTTCCACTGAGCTCGCCATGCTAAGTAGCCTCTGAGGCTCAGGTGAGATCCCATCAAGGTCTTCCTCACAGGGCCAATTGTACAGATGAGCTAAAACCACACATATCCAGTCCAGGTTTCCGGCAATTCACTGCTCAGTTGCTCAAGTTGGTGCAAAGATTCTGCTCACAGTGTCCCAGCACAGAAAGACCCCTGCCTCCCTAAACCTCCCCCTGCAGCCCCAGATGGAAGCCAGCCCAGGAAAATTGGCAGGCAGGGAGAGCCCATCTCCAGCAGACAGCTGATGCCCAGAGAGTGCTAGCTACAGTGCTCATGCACTGGGAATGATTTCAATCTTGTGATGAAGCAACTTCTGGAATAAATTGATGTCGGCTACCTGTGCCAAGCTCAGAAGGGGACCAAGTTGTCATTTTCTTGGTAAGGTAGAACATTCCTGAGGTCACTGGGCAGTGTCCTTTCAGAACTGGAGCCTCCTCTTTCTCCCATAATTCCTTAGGTCACAGCATTGCACTGGAAAAGGGGAGAGAGACAGATGTTGTAATGGGCTAAACCACTGTCGGGGATACCTACATCCCATGTTGGGGTGCCTGAGGTGGGGTTCTGCCTCCATTTCAGTTGGATTTTCTGCTCATGTGCACGATAGGAAGCAGCAATGACAGCTCAAGGACTAGGGTCCTTGTTACCCATGTGGGAGACTCACATGGAATTTCTGGCTCCTGCTGTCTGCCTGGCACAAGCCCTGGCTATTACAGGGGCTTGTGGAGGCAACCCATGGACAGAAGGTCACCTCTCTGTCACTCTGTCTTTCAAATAAAAATGAGTGGATGAATTTTAAAAATACTACTCAATCCCCAATTTAGATTCAACTTGAAAACAGAGAGAAGGGAGGGAGAGAGAGAAAAAGAAAAGAAGGGTAGGAGGGCATAGAGGGGAGAGAGAGAGTCATCAAATCCAACTGTTTGGAGAGCAGACGTCCCCCTGGGACTCTCAGGAGAGGTGGGCTCACGCCTGCTTTGCAGGTGGGCCATGTTACACAGCAGTAGCTGGGAGAGTTTCCTCAAGGGGCTGGAAGTGGCCCGAAGCTTCTGAGGACACCTTAATCTTCGTCCCTAGGAGATCTTTCCATTGCAAGGCAGGTGACATGCTTGCTGTTTCAGAAGAAATAAACCCGAACACCCCTTGGTGTGACACCCATCAGTATATATGCAGCCAGATCCTGCAGCCCTGGGAAAACCACCAGGCTACACAGCCATTTCCTCTAACTGCTTCAGCTCCTAAGAGGCCTCCAACCATCCATACAGGCCCATTGCCTGGGCCAGGACACCCATGGCTTTGTTCAGTATTAAGATCGTCTTCCAAAAGCTCCTGTTCCTATTTATTTATGTATGTATTTATGTATTTGTTTGTTTATTTATTTGATTTTTTTCTACAAGTCAAAAGGTCATTTATAAACTCAGTATCACCAGAATGAAAAAACAGAAAATTTAACCACACTTGTCTGTACATAAAAACATATGTGTTTGGTGTCTGTGTGGTAGTGTAGCAAGCTAATCCTCAGCCTGCCACACCAGAATCCCATATTTGAGTTCCAGCTGTTCCACTTCCAATCCAGCTGCCTGTTGATGGCCTGGGAAAGCATCAGTGAATGGCTCACATCCTTGTACCCCTGCGTCTATGTGGGAGACCTGGAAGAAGATCCTGGCTCCCGGCTTCAGATCAGGTCAGTTCTGGCTTTTGTGGCCATTTGGGGAGTGAATTAGCAGATGGAAGATCTTTTCCTCAGTCTCTGTCTCTCCCCTCCCCCACCGTTGCTCTTTCAAGTAAAATAAGTAAATCTTTAAAAACAGTGATTATAGCACTTGTAGTATTTGTATACTATTTTATCTTATAAATACATCATGATTTGTTTAACCAGTCACTGACTGCCTGTTTCTGATTAGACAAAAAGATTCCTTAAGGACTTTAAGGTCATCACTAACAGCTCTGTGGAACCAGAGTTACGGCTTTCGTCATTTTATGGACCAAGAGCAAGGACTTGAAGACACATGACTAATGAAGCCAGCATGAAACACCAAGCCCCGGGTACCTAGTTAGCATTCCTCGCTGGTAACTCTGTCCCCTGGACCCTTGTAAGAATCAACTGTGTGGCTCATTCTCAGGGTAGCACTGTGGAGTTGCTGGGGAACTTCCAAGAGGTGGGGAGGGGTCGTCTAGCTGAAACAGACAATCATAAGGTTGTAGGGACTGCTCGGTCAAGACTGGCCCTCAGCTGTCTCCTGGGAATGGGGCAGCTCTTGTGGGCTTGGGTGAGATTCCATCAGAACGGGTTGTGCCGAGGGGGCCTGGTCCCTGCCAAATCCTTCTCTTGCCTGGGCTGCTTAGTGCTCTTTCATGCATTCCCACCCTGGTAGTGCCTTTCTCCATGAGGCTCTCGCCAGGCTCTCTGTCAGGGCTGCCAGCATTAAAGTTGTATAGACTTTGAGCACTCACATCCCATGGCTGAATGGCATGAAACCCACAGTAACAACAACAAAAATCACCAGATTTTCTTTAGTTATGGAAGTGAAGGTTAAGCTTGTTCAGAACACACCCCTTCATAATACCCGTCGAGTGCTCTAGATTTGCATCCGATATTTCTTTTGTTTTTTAAAGATTTATTTATTTTTATTGGAAAGTCAGGTCTACAAAGAGAAGGACAGACAAAGTGAAAGATCTTCTGTAAGCTAGTTCACGTAGGTGCAAGGTCCCAAGTCTTTGGGCTATCTTCCTCTGCTTTCCCAGACCACAAATAGGGAGGTGGAAGGGAAGTGGAGCAGCCAGGATAGGAACCAGTGCCCATATAGGATCCTGGGGGCATGCAAGGCGAGGACTTTAGCCACTAGGGTACTGTGCCAGCCTCCCAACATTTCTACATAATGGAATCTATCAGGTAGATATGACTTGGTATTTGGTGAGTTTTGTTTTGTTTTGTTCTAAGATTTATTCATTTGTTTTTAAAGGCAGAGTGATAGAGAGCCATGGGAGGGGCAGGGGAGACCAAGATCCTCCATCTGCTGGTTTACTTTCCAAATGATCATAACAAGCAGGGCTGAGCTGAGCTGAAATGAAAAATCTGAAACTCTACCTGGGTCTCCTGCATGAGCAGCAAGGACCCAAGCTCTTGGGCCATCCTCCGTTGCCCTCCAAGGCGAAGCAGCAGGGAGCTGGATCGAAAACAGAGCAGACAGACTTAATCTGGTGCCAGCATTGCAAGTGGAGGTCTAATGGCTGTGTCACAAGGCTAGCCCTTGGATTTTCATCTTGCTGCATAGTTTCCTATGATATTTGTGAGTGTCATATACTAGACCTGACTCTCAATTCCAAGCCTTCCAAGCTTCCCAGGTCACCTAGATGTCTTGGCTCTTTCACATGATACAGGTGGACATATGGCTTATGTCCAAGCCTTTTTTTCACATAGACAAACTCCTCAACAGCCACACCTCCCTACCAAATTCTTCTATATTGTGTTTTCCATTCTCAGTGTTTCTTAACACATATTCCAGCTAAATGTGTACTGATGCTGCTGTTTGGTTTTGTCCCATATTCCATCTTGTTGAGATGAATTTTAGTCTTCTGTGAGCTGATGAATTATTGCACTTATGTCAGCTTCTAGTTACCCACACATCTGACATAGTTATCCACCTGCTTTTCACATCTTTGAAAGCCAACTCTATAGAGGAGAAAATTAGGATCCAGAATGGGGGAGGGACTTCAGCTAAGTCATAAGACTGTTGTGTGGGCCCAAGCTGGGCATCTGGGCCCAGGGGCTCCCAAGTCGGGTCACATTCAGGGATGACTGGTGTCAGTTATGAGCCTAATGATGACCATGACAGTGAACAAAGCCCAGCTCTGCGCTGTGTGCATCACACACCCCAAATCACTCAGTGTCCACATCACTCTCCACTACTCTGGTTCCTGTCCCATCAGTGGCAACAAGGAACATCTTCAAGTCTACCTTCCAGTACACTGCCCCTAGTGCAGAGCTAGGAATCTCCCTTCACATGTCTTCAATCTCATCATGCCCTCTTGGTATTGCTTTTCAATGATCTAGGAATCCCCCTTACCTCATATTCACTGATTCATATTCTATATCAAACACAAGAATATTCTGAAAGAATTTTGTCAACTGCTTTGCTGAAAGTATTTTGCATTTACCATGCTCACCAAAGTCATCTGTTGAATCACTCTATACTATTTCTGTCTTTGGATACTGAATCCTTGTTGTACTTCATCTTCTTTTAGAAATATTTTCAATCTATATGATTCACTGGTGACTCTAGAATGTTCTCCTGGAGAGTGTCATCAAGCAATGTACCTTTTGTATACATTTCAAAAATGGATCCTTTGCTCTGGATGGGATTCCTGTGTTTAAACATTGAACTTCAGTGAGGTTGACTTAGAGCTTTCCTATTTGCCTGGGCTGACAACTGAAAGCCATTTGGAGGGGCTGAGCACTGTGGGGCTGCTTGCTCTCTGCCTACAGCTCTGCGACTTTGATGAGCATTGTTTGAACTAAAAAAGAGGGAAGCTCCTTGCAGTGGTTGGCCTTAGCTCCCTTTAGTCAAGTGCTTTCTCCACTCAAAACCAGGTTCCTTCCTTGTTCTACTCTTCAAGTAGCTTTCAAACCTCTTTTGAAATTGTGGCCTCTATCTGTCTGCAGTGTTCCTCTGGGCTTTCTTTGGGTTTTCCCATGTGGTTCTCACAGATCTGGGCTCTCTCCTGTTGTTTTCCTTGACCCCTTGCCCTTTTGGTGCGTTTCACAAACTCAGAGATCACCACTGGCCATCTGACGCAGCCACATTGATTCATCCTGGGCAGGTCCTCTCGTTTTGCCACTTACTGGAATTCCGCAGGATTATATGTCATATAGGCAGAATGCAAGAGTCCCCCAATCTCTTTGCTCACTTGGAATGTGTACTCAGATTCCACAGTCCCTGTCTTTCAAGGGAATAGCATGCTGCACTAAGACATCTATCTGCCTTGGTTACCAATGCTGGGGTGGTGGAAGAAAGAAGTCATGAAGCCAGGCAGCTATCAATGAGTTCTGGGGCTCCTTGAGGGATTAGACTGAACCTGAGCTAGAAAGATGTGTACTTAGCTAACTTAGTGTAATTCCTTAGATTGGTGCACAGTACTCACAGTCCTCCATTGATTCATCAGCAATATCATGTTCTTTGGGGAATGTTGATGATAGCAAGGTGGGCTTCCATTAGGTCTGGGGATTCCTGGGAATACCCTCCAAGAGAAGATGCACTATCAAGATGTTATCGGGGGAGGGAGGGAAATAAATGACTAAATGAGTCTTGTGTCCAAAGACCCTCTGTACTAGTCCCTCAATTTAGTGAGTTGATTTTGGTAAAAGCAGTGCAGAGGAGCTTAAGGGAGGAGGACTGGGAAACTGGGAAACTAGGGCCTGACAGCATCTAATATCTGCAGCCAGGGTGCTTGGAAGACGGGTGAGCAGGACTCTAAATCGAGTGTGAGCATAGAATTCACTTTCTGGAGTCTTGAAGACCAGAGGAAGTAGTGCTTAGCTATGATTAGCATTAGGCTAATTGTCTACCTATTATTGAAAATCTTTGTGGTTACCAGTGGTAGAAAAGCAACGCAAACTAGCTTACATGCAAAGAATCTTGCACTCAAAGAATTTTCCCCAAAAGATCCCCACCAAGCAAGTTCCAAACCTCAACCTACCTTTAGGCATTAGTCATCCCCAGTGCTCTGGTGTGTCCCTTCCGGCTCTATGGCTGCTTCGTATGACAGCAAGACGGTTATGGAGCACCCGCCCCCAGCTTGGATTACCTGTGGTGAGGAGCAAGACCCCAGGGCTTGGCCTTGACTTCTGTTCCAGTGAAGCAGAAACACAGCAAACTCTGAACTCAGGCAACACGCTTTCTTTAAGAGGTGGTGAGCACCTGAGCTCTTCAGACTGTGCAATGATCTTGTGGATACCATTCTACAGCTAAGGGGCAGCATGACTTTTAAATGTAGCTCCCAGGAAGATAAAACCCACGGGACTTGAGACGGATGACCCTGAGCCATATGCATCAGTCCTTGCATCTCCACTCTCTTGTTCACCTCCACCTGGGTAATCCTTGACCTTGACATGCCCTGGACTCTTTTGCATCTCCAAGTAGTTTGATCTGCAAAAGCTGATAGTTAATTGACCTTGTCTTTCCCCTTTGACCACACCCTGCCTCCAAGATGGGTTTTCTACAGGGTGATCTTGGCATCACCCTACAGACTGCCGGGCTGGCTCGTGTGTCTGCCTGCTATTTCTCCTGACCGGGATTTCTGGTCTGGTCTGGTTCCGCTATGGTAGTGTGATAGCTGCATGTCAGAATCGTACACTCCACTACATCTTCCTTCCCCAATTCAGCAAGCTGCTGCGGCATTACCTCCACCAGTGGCTATGGTTTACACAGAATCCAAGTCCAGGTGCTTTGGTGTCTGCATGAAGGCGGAAAGGTGTCTCCAGTGCCACCCACACTCTTAGTGCCCCTCCCTGGCTTGGAGCTGTCCTGAGCTGGGCTGAGCAATGTCAGCTGGAGAAGCAGCAATGTCAGCTTCTTCAGCTCCTTCAGAGGCACCTGCCAGTGCAGAGTTTTTGTTCTGGATTTAAGCCTAGTTGGCTTGCTGAGGATGCAATATCCTTACGAACTCCCGCATAGCCTCCAACACTTCTTCTTGGCTGAAAAAACAAGAGTTGTTTTCTTTAGTTTCTTGATCTTCCTGTGCTGTTGCATCATCTTTCTGGGATTTTTTTTTCCTCTCCTCCCATTGCTGTTGCCATTTGAGCTCTCTGAGCTACACCTGCTAGGCTCCTGCAGTACACACTTCTCAGGAGTTTACCGGATACATCCTACTTCCTGCCAGGACCCCACTGTGTTGGGCTGGATCTGGGCTGGGGTGCAGGAGGCAAAATCCTCCCTTCTGACACTGTCCACTTTGCCCAGATGTTCCTTCAGTGTACTTCCTCTTTTTCTTTGCTTTACCAAAGTCACAAACTTCAAGTGAAAGAAGGAATGAAAATACCACCTGTAACACCAATTCCTTCAATTTCCTCCCCAGAACTTCAAAGTAAACAGAAACATACTAGACATGGACTCATGGCTCCTAGCCCTGCAGGCCCAGAAGTAGTAAGAAGCAGTGAGGACCTTGCTCAAACACTGCTTGGGATGGAGCCTGGCTTGGCTGTCACATCTGGATGCAGGGGACAGATGCAAGGAGTGGCAACCAGCATCGGCCTGGGGTGGGAAGGGTGACAGCCCGGGAGCTATTTACAACTCTTCCATCAGCCAGCTGTGGACTTCTCCAATGAGGAAACTGAGACGCTCACACATCAGCTTGTGCAAAGCCATGCAGGAAGCTAAGGTAGACTTGGGGATAGAATTTGGATTGTCAGGCATTTCCTGTCCTCACAACGACTTGTCTTTCCCACTGGATTCAATCTCCTGTGAGGAGCCCGAAGAACACTTGACTGCCCACGGGTCTCGCCATGTATGATGCCACTGCTGTACTCACTTGTGTACCTTACAGCAGGGCCTGAGGCCTGTGGGATCAGGGCCAGCACCCCTGGGATTTTCAGAATTCTGGCTCTGCTTCCTGGAGCAAGAGGATGGGGATGAGTCCATGCTCAGTAGCCCTGAGCTGAACTGGTCACGGAGCAGGAGGAGGTGGAAGTTGCTTTTATTGTGGGCTTGTCAAACTGCACATGGAGATGCACCATTGGCTTCCAAGTCGGAGGAAAGCAAGTAGCCAGGTGACCCTCCCTAGGATGCTAAATAAAATTCACAACACTTGTGAAGAGCAGTCAGATCTGAGTCCAGAGGGGACATCACCCGTTGGAGCTGGCAGTAAGGAGATGACCTGGTGGGAGGGGGTACAAGGGGAAGGGATGGCTTCGCCCTTCTGTGGAAGCTGACGTCTGGCCTGTCTGCCAGGGTTACACAGAGTCTTGGTCACAGCTGAAGTTCACTAGCAGCAGAAACAGTTTCAGCAGCAGCAAGCTCGAGCTCCCACTGGCCAAGAACCTAGCCAGAGCAACCAGTGGGCGGAGGGGGTGGGCACTATGGCCCAGGAGCACTTGCTCAGCCGGGAGCAGTACAGTGGGGTTTGCAATACAAAGTGCGGAGGGAGTTCACACGGCCTGGGCTTGTTCTCAGGACTGGCCTTCGCAAGGGGACAGAGTCTTGTTTTATTAAAAGTCTGCTGCTGGCAGGAAAAGCGGTCTGCCTGCTGAGCGGGCAGGGGCCCAATATCGCTGGGGGCAATTCCAAGCCGGTGCTGGGAGCCAGCAGCTAACCAGGAAGCACTCAGCAGCCAGCCTGATGTAGCAGTTCTTTCTCTCCTACTTTTTTTTTTTTTTTTAAACAGTCTGTTTTGTACGTGCCGGTACACATGTGGCACTCCAGGCCCACCAGCCAAGGAACATCTCCGGGTAAGCCCTCCTCCCCGCTTCACGCACCTGCCCCGTGACCCCACTCCTACTCCTCTGGCTTGCCCAGCTCTCACCATGACCACTGCTGGGGAGAGAGAAAGGACCTGACTGTGGCCTGGGGTTATTTACAAGGTTGGGGAGGGGCAGGAGGGGAAAGGGACAGCTTTGTTTATTCTCTGAATTTCCAAACTCTGCCAAGCTCACCTATTGTCAAAGAAGCCTGGAAAAGACCTCCAAAGAGATTCACTTCCAAAGATACCAGGGCGGGGGTGGAGAGGTGAGTGGGTGGCCGTGGGGTGTGGATTTTGCTTTCTACCCTGGCCAAGATGTTTATTATTAGCAATTTATTTGTTAACATCAGGTTTGCGGACAGCAAGCAAAAGTGGTCTGTGTGTCATACTGTTAGTATGTTCTTGCTCCGCCTCCACTGCCTTATCAGCTAAGAGGGAACGTGTATTTTAGGAGTTTGATGGCGTGTGCCCTCGCCTCTGTCCCCTTTCACATCTGTCTGAACTCAGTCTTCCATTTGCATAGTAAATTCAAGTTGCTCAAATGGCTTCTTCTGGAGCCACATAAAATATCACATGTGTTCCGATATGTAATTTTAAAATTAGTTTTTAAAATAAAAGCCCTTTTAACACATTGACTGGTTGTTTGTCTCAACATGATTTATTTGTTTTTTTTTTTTCAACATAGAATGAACGGCTTCAATATCAAATATAGCATGTTGATGTATTGCCTTCCTTTTCATTTTTTCCTCTTAAGCTTTAATTATTTATTTTCAAAGAGTTACAGAGAGAGAGAAGAAGAGACAGAGAGACTAAGAGGGGGAGATCTTCCATCTTTTGGCGCACTCTGTAGAGGGTCGCAATGCCCAGTACTGGGCACACTGGAGGCAGGACTAGGAGTTTCATCATGGTCTCCCATGTAGGTGGCAGGGACACACACCCCAGCCATCTGATGATTTCCCGGTTGCGCTAACAGGGAGCTGGATTGGAAATGGAGCAGCTGGGACCCAAACGAGCACCCATATTGGGTGCAGATGTCATAGTGCAGTGGGAACAGTATGCTTCCAGCATAGTGCCAGTAGCTGCATAGATTTTTGTAAGACTTTCTTATAAGAATCAATGAAGACACAGGAATTTGACACACACACATGTGGACAGTGTACTTGAAAGCTTTCACCTTGCACTTGAGCATTCAATTTCATATTTTTTAAATCTGAGGAGTTAGGACTTCAGACTCTCAAGATCTCAATTCCATCCTAAGGATGAAATATTTTGCTTTTAAAGTTTCTATTCTTCCATATGATGTGTCTCATTGTACCTGTGTAAACCTAAAATTGGGTAAACTCTTGATTTTTGCTCTACACTGTAATGTTATAGGCATGATTTTGTAGGAGATTTTGAAGTCTTGGAAAGAGGCAATTTGGGGCACAAAGAAAGAGTGACATAAATCACGTTAGATGTGGTCTCCTTTTTCCTAAACTACCTCTTTCATGTTAAAGACATTCACCAAATGGGACATTTGTTGGTGGGAGGGCAGCCTACTCTTAAAAAAAAATACAAACACACTGGCTTCTATATCTTTCCTTCACCATAAAGATTTTTAAAAGGGAACAGGGCTCTATCAGTTGGCATGAAGTTCATTGCTGGTTGATTTAAAACGCAAGCTCCAAGTCTGTAATATAGTGCTTAGGTTCCCGTGAGTCACTGGGCTGAAAGCCCATTCTGTCAGTGTTAGGCAGAGATCCAAGAGGAGCAGCGAGGAGAGCAGACATAAGGAGGCTTTATTAGTGCAGCTCAACATTTGTGATGAAGAAAGCTGCAGGAGTGGGCTTTCGGCCTAGCAGTAACGATGCCTGTGTTCCCTTAGGAAAACCAGGGTTCTGTTCCTAACTCCAGCTCCAGCTGCTACTTCTTTTAAACATGAATCTATTGATTGGAAACGTAGAATTATACAGATACAGAGGGAGTCTCTCTCTCTCACACACACACACACAGATAGATATTCCATCTGCAGGTTCAAATCCCTCAGAAGTCACAACTGCCAGGTTGAAGCCGAGAGTTTCATCCAGGTCTCCCAAGCACTGGTGGCAGGGGCCCAAGCACTTGGATCATCCTCTGCTGCTTTTCCAAGGCGCATTAGTAGGGAGCTGGATAGGAAATGGAGCTGCTGTTTGCTTAACTTGCTGTGCCACAGTCCTGCCCTCCAGGAATCCAGCTCCTGACTCCAGCTTTCTGCCAGTGCAGACTCTGGAAGGCAACAATGATAGCTCACTTAATAGGGTTCCTGCACCCGCAAGAGAGACCTTAGCTGTGTTACCAGCTCCCAGCTTTGACCCGACCTGACTCTGGCCATCGTGGGCATTTGGAGAGTAAACCAGCAGTTGGGAACTGTCTCACTGTACCTCTCTCTATCTTTTTGCCTCTTAAATTTAAAAAGAGTTGAAAAGCAAAGTTATTCCACGGTTACCCATTTCAGGATAAAATAGTTGTAGCTTTTTCACACTAAAGGAAACCCTCAGTCAGAATATTAGGTGAAGGAATGGGAAGAGAACAAATCAAACAGGATCAAGTACCTACTCTACTAACCAGCCTTTGGTCCAGGAAAGAAATGATAACCTGGGCTGATGTTCAAACTGAATTCAGCATCCTTTTGAGAAAGGTTATCCTCAGAGAAATGCAACTCAACAGAGGTTGAGTCCTTACAAGAACGCACTGAGCAAATTCTGATCTTAGGAAGCACCAGGTAGTGCTTGCTCTTCTTTCTAGATTATCATACAGGAAAGAAAATCTGAAACATTTTAGGGACAGGCCATGCTGACTGCCGATTCTGGAACGAGTTGGCATAGACTCCTCTAAATACGATCAATTCATAGTCAAGGAAACAGAACTCTGGAAACTAGCAAGAAAGATGGTGGACTGGCAGGGAAACAATTGAGAAACCCAATGTAGTGCATAGCCTGGTTATTAGTTTTTTCTACTTCCCGTAAATGCTGAACTGGGCTCAGCGGAAATCTGTAAGCTGGGATTGTTAATAGGCACAAGAAAACAACAATGACAACACCACCAAGAATATCTTGTCCTTTGTGACCGACGTTCAGGGACATGGAAGCCCAATGGATAGCCAAAATGTATGAATTCTCATTTTGGAGTTCATGTCCTTGCTGAGTCCGATGTGGCAGCAGGAACAGGAGCAGCCCTAAATCCTGAGCAGTTCTGGCCCCTGGTTTAGGGCTGGGATACCCAAGATGCCTCACTCACCACATGGAAGCAGCAGTAAGGCTCTGTCTCCCCCGGTCCCTCAGAAATGCGGGTAAGGAGATCCAGGTCCGGTGGCTTCTTTCTCACCCACAAAAGGTTGTGCAACAGCAGAATTTCCTAACACAGTCATGGCTAAGAAGCCATATAAAGTTATAAGACTACAAAGTCTTATCATCAAATCAAAGTGAAACTCTTAACAAACATTGCAACTGATCCATAGGAAGGCCAAAAAAAAAACTAACAGAAAAATGAGAAACAGAAATCACTAGTAGAGTGTCATATTTAATCCTGAAATCTCAAAATTATCTTAAATGTAAGTGCTCTAAATAAACTAATTAAAATGCAGAGACTGGAAAAATAGATCAAGAAATGTGACCCACTGAGCACTGTTTACAAGAAACTCAGCTCAAATTTAACAGCATTGGTAGACTGACAGCAAAAGAATGGGAAGAGATTTACCATTCAAACATTAGCAGGCATGAGTGACTATAGTATCAAATAAAGCAGACTTCAGAGCAAAGAAAAGTTACTATGCGCAAAGAGGGACGTTATGTCATGAGACCAAGGATTAATCCACCAAGAGGGTGTAGCTGTTTAGTGAAGCAACAAAAGTTTGTGTGTTTGAAGCCAAAATTCAGACAACTGAAAGAAAAAATCCACAACGCCCCTGTTCTCCAAACTCAGCACTCTTAGGACTGATAGAGAGGAAATCAGCGAGAATACAGAAGAACTCAACAACACCATCAGCTCACAGGATCTCATTGACATTTGCAACACAGGCTGTCCCTCAGCAGCAGAGTACACACTCTTTCAAAGGGCCCATGAAACATTCACCAAGATGCCTTAGGTCATAAAACAATGTTCACAAGTTAGCAAGAGTTGAAATCATACAGAGTATGTTCTCTGACCATAATGGAATCAAACTAGAAATCAAAGCAGAAAGTCAGCAGGGAAATCTCCTAACACTTGGAAGCTAAACAACAAACTTCTGCATAATTCATGAGCCAAGGGTGATCTCAAAGGAAATCTTAAAAATCTATAAAACTGAAAACCTTGCTTGTTAAAATGCTGGAGATGCTACTAAAGCAGTGCTGAGAGATAAATTTACAGTGCTGAATGCTTGCATTAGCAAAGGGGAAAGATCTCCAACTAATGATCTAAGTTTCCACTTCGAGACAATAGGAAAAAAACTGAGCAAAATCAAGTCAAGGCAAAGAGAACAGGAGCAGAAATATGTGAGCTGGAAAATATGAGAGAAGGCTAAAGCAGACAATTCTTCAAAATCAATATGGTCAATGATTTCTAGCCAGATTGTCAAAGTCAGGAAGGGGAGAGACACACATCACCAACATCAGGGATGAAACAGGGAACATCACAGCAGATCGGTGTAGCTAATAAAAAAATAATTTAAAGTACAAATTAGGTCAAACAGGCCATTTCTTCAAAGCACAAACTGCTAAAGCTCAGCTAAGATAAAATGAATAATCTGAATGGTTTGGTGACTATTAAGGAAAATGGAATTTTAATGTTTACTTTTACTTACTTGAAAGGCAAGAGCAACACACACACACACACACACACACACACAGACACACACACAGAATATCCTGTCATTTCATTGCCCAACTGCACACACAGGCAAGGCTGGGCCAGGACAAAGCCAAGCCTGGAGCTCTACCTGTTTTTCCTACATAAGTCAACGGGACACAAATACTTGAACCAGCATGTGTTGCCTCCTGGGGTGCACGTTAGCAGGAAGCTGGCTCTGAAGCTAAGCAGCTGGGACAGAACCAGATGGTCCAACTCGGGTTGTGCACATTCCAAGCGGTAACTTAATCCACTGTGCGTTAACGTCCATCCTGAGAAATGGAACCTGGAGTTAAAGTAGTCCCCGGAAAGAAATCTTCAGCCTCAAATGGTTTCTCTGGAAACCATAACCAAAAACTCCAAGATGAAGTAATACCAATTCTGCATAATAGCCTAAGAAAATAGAGACCACTTCCCAATACTACCTTTATGAGACAATCATTTGTTCTATTTCAATACCAGCTAGACGTAGTATCCAGGAAAACTGAAGAACAATAGTTCTCATGAACTTAGATTAGCAATTAGCAATCAAATTTAATTCATCAAAGTAGAATGTACATGGAAGGGATATAGCAATGGATGAAAGCTATACCAGATGGATTCCATATTTGAAAAACAGGCTGAAGAAGAAAAAAAATCATATGAATATATCACTCAATGTAGAAAAATTATTTGAAAAAATTCAATTTAGGCTGAATTAAGGGTTGAATTAATTTAGCCAGGGGTTTTAAAAGCCCAAAGAATACACTAGAAAGAGATGAGTTATCCTCAGCCTCACAAAGAACACTTAGATCAGAATTGGATTTAGTGATGAAACTGGATAAATTCCTGCCAAGATTTGTAGCAATGGAAGACCTAGCCACTGCAATAAGGCAAGAAAAGGAAATAGTTCTCTATCATGGTTGCAAAAGAAGGAATAAAACGGCATCTTTTGGCAGGCCATGTGATTGTGTGCATGGAAAATTCCAAGGAATCTATGAAAAATCAGTTCCCCTCTTTCCACTGGCTGTATTAATCAGGCTAGTGCTAGCAGCTGTTCTTAGAAGTTCTATCTGGACACTGCAGTAGATGGATGGCAGCCCAGGGGTAGAGACAGAGCTTGTGCATAGCAGATGAAGTGGATATGACCATTCCCTCGCTGTGTGCCCGGGCGTACCTTCTTGTTTTCCCTGAGTTTCGGTTTATTAGCTGAAATGGGGTTTAAGATAGGGCTAGGATCCTGTACTTGCATAGGAAATGAGAGCAGGTGGCTAGAACACTCAGTAAGCGTCCTTGCTGTGGGTACTTTTTCTGTTGCTGCTGTGATCTGGTGCCTGACGTGCTGCCTGAGGGACTGCCCGCCTACGCCAGTGGTCCCGTGACTTGTCGGCTCACTCAGTTATTTTCTGAGCTTCCCTGCTTTCATGTGTTAGGGACAGCAATCTCTCCATCAGAAGTGCCAACACAGGATAAACCTAGCACTGCAATCAGAACAGTGCCCCCTATAGGATGTCAAGAGAATGGTCTCTGAAAGCTAACATGACTCCGGCAACCAAGCATATAATATCCTGGGAAGCACGTTACAACTCACAAAACTGTAGTGAAGATTAATTAAATGTCAAGTGAAGGGCCCAGCGTGGTAGCCTAGTGGCTAAAGTCCTTGCACGAGCAGGACTCCCCATATGGGCTCTGGTTTGTATCCTGGTCGCCCTGCTTTCCATCCAGCTCCTGGCTTGTGGCCTGGGAAAGCAGTCAAGGATGGCCCAAAGTCTTGGGACCCTGCACCCACTTGGGAGACCCAGAAAGAAGCTTTTGGCTTCGCATCGGTTCAGCTCCGACCATTGCAGCCACTTGGGGAGTGAATCAGAAGACAGAAGATCTTCATCTGTGCCTCTCCTCTTCTCTGTGTATCTGACTTTCTAATACAAATACATAAACCTTTAAAAAAAAAAGTCAAGTGGAACAGTGTGCATAAACTGCTTTGAACACTGAAAGTAACAGCAACAACAATAATAGCCAGATTTTTAAAAAAATTTAAATACAAAAGTTACAGAGTGAGAGATAGGGAGAGACAAAGAGAGAGATCTTCTATCCACTGGTTCACTCCCTAGATGGCCACAATGGCCAGAGCTGAGCCAGGTTGGAGCCGGGAGCTTCTTTGGGGTTTCCCACAGGGAGTGGTAAGGCAATCAGCCTGTGACTCCCCCTTAGTGGTCTTGATATCGGATCAACTGTTGTGACATCACATTGTGTTCAAGGAACCCTTTTGTTACTTCAAGGAACCCTTTTGTTACTTCATAACGGCCCCAAAGTGCTAGGGTGGCAATGCAGGCAGTTTTGTTATCGTATGGCTGCAATTGTTCTATTTTAATATTTGCTCCTGCTGTGTATCTTACACTGGGTCTGATTCACAAGTTATAGTCTATGTCAGGTGCATGCTTACAGAATAAAAAAGGCACAGAACATGTGCGGTTTGCTAGTAGGTGACGTTACAGGCTCCTACCCGCGGAGAGGAAGGGAGGATCTGAGGATGTATTTCCTGAGGATAAGGGGTGACTACTGAATGTACAGGGATAAACAAAGCTCTGGTGAAGTCATTTGCCCATAGACAGTGATTACACAGCTGAAGGATCCAGCTGAGGATGCCCGAGGTCTGGTTGCGTCTCTCGCTTTCTGAGAGACCCAGGGAGTGAGTGCTGGGGTAGTAGTAGCGTGGCTTAGGGGGCCCTTCCATTGGCAAGGTGGACATAAGCTGTTGCTGACAGCCCAGGGTGTGGTATATATATGTATGATGGGGTGGCAGGAGTTGGACATTGAAAAACTGCAAAGTCAAAGCTCTCTTTTGGGATAACACGTAAAAGCATGGAGCACAGCATTTATTTTTCTCAAAGGCACCGAGGCAGAATGTTACATGACCAGACCCAGAAATAGCTCCCTCACCTCTCACAGGGCCTCAGCCCGCACTGAAATCACTCCGTCAGGTGCAGCAAAGGAAAACATGACCTGCGTCACTGACTTAAAATAGGGGTGGGATAAGAAGGGCCAGCTGGTTTCTTGGGAGCCAAGTAGGCAAGTGTCTGAGCTGGCATTTCCTGTTTCCTGTTTCGGAGGCAATTTCCTGCCTCGTTGGGGTGGGAGGTATTAATGTATGTTCGAAAAAGCACTTGCTTTGCTCGCTCTTTCTTCCCTCTGAGAGACTCTTGCTTGTCTGGAAAACGCATTCCTCTTTGCTGACTGTTCTTGCATTGTTCTGAGATATTCTGGTTGCATCAGTTAAAATGGACAACTCGATCTTTTTCTCCTCAACTCTGCACTACAGTTCTGCAAAGTTCCCCTTGAATACATACACCCAAAGTTAACAAAGAAGCCCCTTGGTGGATGGCTCTCATGGCCCCATGGCATGTGGGAAGGGTTGGATGTGAGAGAGGCTGCACTGATACCTACAATTCCACTGCTCTGAAGATCGAGCAATTTTATTTCCCTTTTGAAAGCCTCGCTATATTTAGGTCAATCTATTGTGCTCAGGGCTGTTTGGGGGATTGACTCCACGGATTCTTTCATTTACAAGAGTTGTGGACAGACTTCTGGTTCAGACGAGATGGTCTGACTCCATTCCTCTCCTTCTAGTTCAACTCAGTGATAAGTTCTGGAAATGATACAGTGGGCCGCCAAAGGGACTCTCTGGAGAGTGGGAGAAGAGAACCTTAGGGAGCCTAGGTCTGGGGAGACAGTATGGTGGGCGACATCCTGCCAGCCTCGCATCCACCAGGGGACGGTGACACAGGCCTGGCATTTCCTGATTCCAATCTGCTTCCACACAAAGCTGGCATTTTCTTCTCCTCCTTCCTGGAGGACCAGGGACTCCACTCTCTTCCTCAGGAGACTCCTCCGGCCCAGACACCCTTAAAGATTCCCTGAATGGCTCCATTCACATGAAGCTGAGAACAGATGAAGCCAAAGGACTGGCAGTGTGGTACAGTGGGCTTTACCAACACTGGCGATACCAACGTCCCATGTTGGAGCACCTAGCTTGAGTCGTGGCCATTCTACTTCCCTGCTAATTAATGCACCTGGGAAGGTAACATAAGCTGGGCCAGGTACTTGGGCCCCAAATGAGAAATGAGAATGGAGTTCCAGGTTCTGAGCTTTAGCCTGACCCAACCTTCACTCATTGTGATAACTGGGGAGATGGGAGATTTACTGGTACATGGAAAATTTCTCTCTTTCTCCATCACTCTCTTTCTGGTCTAGTTCTCTCTGAGATGTCCAGGATGTATAATTCCTTCCTCCTGTCAACTAACAGGGTGAGAAGCGTTGGCAGTTTGACTGTGAATTTTCACAAAATCTTTTTGTGTGGCCACACCCGGTTGCTGCGGCTTCCAGAACATTCTGCATGACCCCAAGCCCCAGTCGGCCACGGGACACACTGGGCTTAGGGTGGGGAAGGGACTCACACTCTGAGCGACAGGATCAGAGGCCCAGGAGGACACGGCTGAGGCCTCCCTGGGGGAGTTGGAAGACACAGAAAGGTCTCCTTGTTCCAGAATTAGCTCCTGCTCCTTGCCCTCTGCTCCTTTCTTGGCTTCCTCCATTCTCAGTGGAGTCCCAGAAACCTCCCTGGGGCTCAAACGAGGGAGCTGTCTTTGTCTCCTGCAAGCAAGAGTGAGTTCCAGGCAGTTCTGATTTGGAATGAGCCATAAGAAACCATCTAGCTCTAGGCTGGGATTCCAAAGAGTAATGAGATTGGCCTCTGGGGTACCCTTGGCTGGTTCCAATCCACTTCCACATCCCCAGCTCCTGGGGCTTCCATAACCCTGTCTGGGAAGCGGGCATCACAGTGGACAACTTGTGAAGCCACTGAATGGGGCCAGATGCATGATGGTACCGGGAGTGGTGAGGGCAGAGGAGCAGCCTGAAGGCAGGGCTGTTTCTCCAATTCTCTAGTTGCAGAACCCAATTGCACTATCATGACCATTTCACAGATGAGGAAACTGAGTATCCTCCCCCTCCAGTTCTACCCTGTCTGTGTGTTCAGAAAGCAGAGCCATCAACTTTGGCTCCTGCTTCATAACGGGGGCAGAGAGGGTCTCAAAAATTCTGGGGAGTGGTCTAATTGGTTAGTCAACCTCTGAGACCTGGAGCTAGCCAACAAGGGGGATCCTTCCTTGCAGCACTGAACTCTGCCTGCAGCATCCGGCATCCAGAGGGCATGGATAACCCAGGCTCTGGGAGACCTTGGGACTCAGCTGTTTCTCCCCACTCATCATCCTCCTTGAGTGCTCATAGCTCTCTGCCTCCCCGCCTAAGACTCTCCATCCAATCTGTCTTTTGTCCTCATCTTGGCCATGCCAATCTTGTCTCTGTCAAAATGACACAGCATCCTGCATGGGCAGCACACTCATGAGGCATTGAATGATCTGCAGAGAGTTGCATAGGGAAAAGTGAAGGGAGGAAGGCGCAGAGAGATGATCGGAGCGTGAACAGGGTGCGACATTGCTCACAGATGTGGACAGACGCTGATACTACAACAGTGCACCTGGTGCCCAGGGTGGGCTCCAAAGGCTCTGGTGGAGTGAAAAGGCTCCAAAGGCTCTGGTGGAGGACTGGAAAGAGCTGGCAAACGCTCAGGCACACGGAAGATGTTGGTATCTGTATCTGCATAAAAATGACCTCTTTGGCATCCTAGAGGGCTTTCATTTGCTACATTTTTTGCCTTTGCAACTAGAGTTTAGTGCAATTCTTTGTTCAGAGTCTAAAGGCAGAAAGACTCATTTCTAGCAACAGTGGCAGTAGCTGATCCCTGGGGAGTTCTTACGAGACGCTAAGTACCTTCTCCTCGTACACGGGCTCTCTCGTGGAATCTGTACCTGCAGCTCCCCTGGGATGCTGGGTTCCTATTGTTGGGGCAATAGCTCAGAGTGGGTAACAAAGCCAATGGAAGATGTCCCTGGGGTCCCTGAGATAGTGTGCCAAGTCACGTGCTGTTCTTTTCCACCATGTGAGGTCATCCTACAAAGTGAGCCTAGAAGACTGATGGGGGCCTCATACCCCTTTGAAAATCTGCCCAGTTCTTTGGAAGCTAGTGCAGCCTGCTCTGGTCAAGCCTGACTTTGTGGGTTCAGCATGTCAGATTTATATGAAGCTCCTAGGCCTTCTAGCTCCTTACTCTGGGGACTTGCTGCCCCTTGCCCAGCCAGGGCAGCCCTGGCTTGTCCTGACTCAGTTCAAAACAGTGCAAGTTCTAGTTGATCTGAAGTATTCTTCTGTTGCCAATTCATGTGCTGATTTTGTTTGTGCCCCCTTTTTGGCACTGTACTTGCTGGGATGAAGGGACAAGGTCCTTCCTAAGAACTGAGACATATAGACAAGAGGCCCAATCTTCAGTATCTTGCTGTAGGGCAAACACAGGTGCATCTCCCTGCTGTGAACTCAAGAGCCAATAGCCTGAAGACCTTAGGCCTCCAAGAAACCATGGTCTGACCCATTTCAACAACAGAAGGACAGAGCCCCACAGGGAGAGTTATCTGCAAAACTGGCAGGAGGAACACAGTTTCAGAATGTGCTGTTGTAACATCCATAGAGTGTAGGGACCTGGCCTGGTGGAACAGCATCACCAAGGAACCAGTAGGAATGTAGATTCTTGGGCTCTACATGAGACATGTAGAAGCAAGCAGGTGTAAGGACATAAAAAATCTGTTTCAACCAGCTCTGGGTGATTTGGACGCATATTGGTCTTTGAGAACCAACACTTCTGGTACATAAATGTCTAACTTATTTTCAGTCAGTGAAAGAGGGATGATGGTTTGTTGATTCACTAGAAGGACCCTGAGTGGCCGGGAAAGAAGGAGGGAGAGGCTTGGTGTGTTTGGCACAGGACCCTCAATCACCCCTTGGGATTTATCTAACTATCCTGCAGCCTGGCGCATGAGGGGCTGATTGGAAGCAGGCAATTGGGAGAATTCCATTCAAAGACAAATCCTTATTCACACACATACATTTGTTTTTTGCTTTTATTGGTCATAGTTGAAATTGTATTGATGGCAAGAATGATTTTTTTTAATACTCTTTAAGTAAGGAAACTCTAGTGTGTCTGGCAAATGTCATGTGCAATAACCACTTGTTCTGGAGTTATTCCTGATCTTCTGAGAAAGCAGTTTCTTCAGAAGAAATGATGGTACATTCAAGCAAACACATATTCCAGCAAGCCACATAGCACATACACTTGACTGTGACCTTTGACATTCAGTCCATTTACTCTGCTGGCCTTAGATGTTTTCTAGGATACAGGTTGGGCCTGACACCTGCCAGCCTGCCTCTCAGCCCTCCTCCTCACTATGTCTTCCACCTGGGCTCTCCACCCTGGGGTTCATACAGAACTTCTGGTGCATGTGTTTAGAATTCTGTGTACATCTCTAAGCGTGGCAGGGAATGCTGTTTCTGGGGTCATGTCTAAGAATGGCAATGGAGTCATCCTACTTTGGGGTACTCGGTCCTAGAGACCCTTTCTCATGATGATGGGCATGGAAGTGACAGTCCTGTGGAAGTGGGGCAGCACTTTTTCTTTAAGCAAGTGGTAAACTTTATGAGGAGGATGAGGGACACAGATGTGGGTGAGCCATGTTCAGGGAGAGTGGGCCAAAAAGCAAAAGGGTAAGAGAGAGAGATTGCTTCCTCTGTCCTCAGAGTGCATGTGCAGACAGCAAGAGAGTAAGTGGGCATGAGGCACACAACCAAGCAAGAGAGGATCAGCACTTTAAATAGGTTAAAGGGCAAGGTTTTATTTTTCTTGTGTGAATGATAAAGCTTTCAGATACAAGGCTGGGGCACGTCATCGGTTTTCTAAGAAATGACTTATTTACCCATGCACTCATTCTTCTCCCGCCCCTCATTTACGTTGGTGTGTTAGAACGTGGAAGATTTGCACCCTGCCAGAGCTGGACTGGATTTGCCAGTTCCTTGGCTGTACGTGCCTCCTGTGACTCTCCCTATCTTGATTGAGTAAACCAAGGAGCCATTCAAGCAAGGAGTTTCTTGAAGCTTGCTGTTGATCAAACTTGGTGAGAGGCCTTCGGTATATGGGAGTGACCCCAGAGAGTCTTGGTCCTTGCCCGGGGTTAGATGTGAAATCAAGTACCACAATACAGAGGTCGGGAGGTGGCGGGTGTTGAGGAGACCCTAACCTGTGTGGGAGGGGCTGGAGAAGACATCCATGCTGGGATGAGTAGATGGGTCAAAATGTGGAGAATGGGTCCCAGCTGGAGGAGAGGGTTGGGGTATGAGCGAGCTCAAACTCTGACAAAGGATTCCAATGACTGAGACAGGGAGGGATGGGATAATCTGGTCCCAAACATGGGAGCCTCATCTTTTTTTTTTTTTAAAGATTTATTTATTTTCATTGGAAAGGCAGATTTACAGAGAGAAGGAAAGATAGAAAGATCTCCCATCCACTGGTTCACTCCAAAAATGCCACAACAGTTGGAGCTGGGTTGATCAGAAGCCAGGAGTTTCTCTGAGATCTTCCACACAGGTGCAGTGTCTTAAAGTTTTAGAACATCCTCTATTGCTTCCCCAGGCCATAAGTAGGGAGCTGGATGGGAAGTAGAGCAGCAAGGACATAAACCAGTGCCCATATGGGATTCAGGTGCTTGGAAGTGGAGGATTAGCTAGTAAAACTATTGCACTGGCCCTGTGAGACTCATCTTAAACTCTCCTCTCCATTTGAGGTGGAAGAATTTCTAGTAAGATAGACAAGCCAAGCAAGGAGCATGAACCACCACCCCCAAATCCATCACTGTTTCCCCTCCAAGCACCTTCTCCCCTAGTTCTGTCTTGAGTCAGGTGGTGCCAGCCATGGGACTCCCAGTTCATGGGATTGTCTTCCAACCTCTTGGGTCTTCCCTATCATGGAGGGAGGCATCATCGGCATGTGGACAGAGAGAGCCGGTGCTCAGCAAGCTAGGGCACAAATCCCATCACCTGCGTGGGTGCATGAGCCTGCTCCAGATGCTGGCCCATTCACGGATCCTGTCCTTCCAGGCAACCGACAGCTGGGTGAATGACAGGTGTGTGGCAGAACCTCAGGGCTTGCAGACAATTGCTGCTTTAATCCCACAGGCAGTTTGAGTGCCAAGTCTGGAAGTGAAGAAGGATGACTCTTACCAACAAATCAGTGAGAATGCGTGATGTCTGGATGCCTTAACTACTTGTTATCTGACCATTCTTTGACCATTGCTCAAGGTAGTGGAGGTTATAGGCTCAGGCTGTAAACCTTGTACTTTACCTGACTTTACTTTAAAATGACTTAAAAGTTTACTTTCCTTGGAGTGAGCATACACACATGAAAATATAGCTTGATTTTAATGTCTAAACTTAAGTTATGATTTACAATAAAGCTTTGGAGCTGATATATAGTCTAGAAGTTAAGGCTCTGCGGGTCCCTGTGATGGCTCAACTGGCCATTTCCCCCAACCTACAGGCACCAGCATCCCATATGGGCACTGATTTGTGCCTCGGCTGCTCTACTTCCCATCCAGCTCCCTGCTTGTGGCCTGGGAAAACAGTAGAGGATGGCCCAAAGCCTTGAGACCCTGCACCCATGTCGGAGTCCTAAAAGAGGCTCCTAGCTCCTGGCTTTGGACCAGCTCAGTTTCAGCTGTCGCAACAATTTTGGGACTAAATCAGCAAATGGAAGATCTTTCTCTGTCTCTCCTCTCTGTGAATTTGCCTTTCTGATAAAAAAAAAAGCTTAAGAATAAAAAAAGAAGAGTATGCAACATCAGGGTACCAGCCCCAGTTCATGAACTCCTGCTTCTGAGTGATGCAGACTGAGTTCCTGCCGCTCATGGGGGAAGCTGCCTGGAGTTCTTACTTCCTCCCTCGGGCACTGGCTCAGACCCAGGCACTGTGGGCATGCGAGGGTGAACCAGCGCAGGTGGGTTTTCTTTGTCTTTCCATTTCTGTGTCTCTCCAGAAAAAGATGAAGCTTCTTCCATAACCAGTACATAATTCATGGAGCCGCCCTGGGGTTTTACAATGAGACTTTTCGAAAGGCTGACTGCTTGTGTCTAATTGATGGTGGGTCTGATGGGGAGCTGAATGTAGAGAGGGGTGCAGGTGCAGAGGTGCCAGCAAGCCCTTGGTTCCAGCCTGGGTGCGGAGGATCACGGACACTCACAGCACACACCCCCCTCACCCACCTGGCCCTCGGGAATGCAGGTTCCTAGAGGAAGGGACACAAGCTTCTGGTTTGATAGGCTCTGCTCTCCCACCTACAAGACCCAAATTTGATTTTTCAAAAGATTATTTTCAATTATTTATTTTTAATTGACACCTAAAATTGCACAAATTTTATGGGGTATCCTGTGATGTTTTGATACATGGATACGTGATGCACTGCTCAAATCAGAGTCCTCTATCACCTCCAAGATTTATCATTTCTTTGTAGTGGAAACAGAATTCCAGCTAGATTGAAATGTATATTATCCATCATCACTCTGCTGTGTACTTTAAGGGCACTTCAATACTTTCCTGGAAAGTAGAATGAAAACATAAGTATATTTTGCTGTGGATTTTTTTTTTAGTTTTTTTTTTCCATAACATACATTTTCAAGAACTTTTTGAAGTTTGTGATACTTCGAAACGTTTGGAGCCCACTAGCACTTCTTTCTCTTACGTAACTCCCCCATTGCTTTTCCCTTCACTCTCTCTAGCCACTGATGACAGCTATTGCCACTCCAGGCTTCTGCAGGATCAGCTTTTCAGATTGTACACAGGAGAGAGAACACGTGGTATTTGCCCATCTGGGTCTGACAAATTTCAGTGAACGTAACATCCTCCAGGTACACTCATGTTTTCAAAAAAGACAGAATTTTTAAAAATGGGAATTTCCATCTTCCTTATCTCCTCCCGGGTGTGTCCCAGATGAAGTGGAACTTGGAAACTGATTGGAAAGGGAAGTTGCAGCTTGGTCTTCTAGCCAAAGATTCCTATGGGCTCCCCGGCACTGTTTGCCAGAGACTTCTGTCTTTATTCTACAGATTCTTATTTGAGAATTCATGAGATTGAGAAACCAAGTACCATGCTGGATGGTGGGGCAATCCCAAAAGACAAGATTATCCCTACTGCAGGCTCCTGGATCTGGCATGTGGCAAGGATTCCAACAGAGATGGGCACGTAGACCACCACATGGGCCTGGCCAGCCTCTCATGCAGTTACTTGAGCCAGGCTGGCAGGTAGTGAGCACGGAGGGGACCCACACTTCCTGACGATGTGAATGGACAGGGGATGAAGCAGATAAGGAAAGGGGCTGCTCAACGAGTCTGCAGCTACACAAGCACAGCTCTGAGTTTCCTGGAAGGAAAAGGTGCCAGAAAGGAATGCAGCTCTTGTTGTCTGATGAAAGAAAACATATCAATTTGGAGGGGACTTCCCCCGACCCATGGTGACAAATTCTTGGAAGAATGCATGTGATGAAACAGCTCAGAAGAATATCCTTGTGTGAGGAAGGCGGCCACTTATCCCAGAGGGCCTTGGAAATTCCAGCAAAGCAGAGAGGAGGAAACCAGGCAGTGGGGGTGTGCTTTGGGAGGAAAAAGCTGGATCCACAAGAGGCTGTGGCTCAGAAAGGGGGAAGGGGGCTGGGGGGATGCCCACCAGCAATGGCAAGAGGAGCTGCCAGGAGCTACAGGCAGTGGTATTTGCTTTGCACTGGGGATTTGTTCTAAGATCCCTGGGGTAAGGGTCCCTGACACTGTGGATTGTACCAACCCTGTATCCAGTCAGCATGACCCTGGGACAGTCCACTTGATAGCTGAGACAGACACTTGTCTGGTGGGCAGAGTGAACACACCCGACAAAAGGCTGATTCACACCCCAGGTGGCTCTGAGCAGGGTGGAGCCGCATTAGTCTTTACCGCATTGGCCAGTGTGGCATGCAGTGTATATTGCTGGAATTTGACATTGAATGGTTTTGCAATGTGGTTGGCCAAAGCAACAAGAAGCAAATTCATGGATGTGGTAGGGGGTGTGAAGTTTGGCACCTGTCATTTTGCTGTCTGTGCTGTCTGCCCTGTCCTGCTTCAAGTGGAGAGAGAGAGAGAGAAAGAGAGAGAGAGAGAGAGAGAGAGACCCGTCTTCAGGGGCAATGAAGAAGAGCTAGTGCATCTCTCTGGTAGCAAAGGAGGCAGGAGGGTAGTTCCGGTCACAGAAGAGGTGGTGAGTGGTTCAGCCAAGAGGGTTCAGCAGCCCTGGCCTCTCTGCCAGCATGGGTGAGGGCTACAGCTTTGCTGCTCCACTTCCATCCAGCTCCCTGCTAATGACCTGGGAAAGCAGCAGAGGATGGCCTGCTTGGCTCTCTTCACCTGCATGGGTGACCTGGAAGAAGCTCCTGGCTTCTGGCTTTGGGTAACCTCAGCACCGGCCATTACAGCCATTTGGAGTAAATCAGCAGATGGAAGATCTCTCTGTTTCGCTCTTTCTTCCTGTAACTCTGTTTTCCAAATAAAATAAATTCTAACGTGGAAAGTAGTCCAAGCAGGAGGTCTATAGGAACTACTTCCAGGTCTCTGCTGGAGGTTTCATGTTGTTCAAAGAGAAGATGTTGGTGGAGTGTGGGAAACAGAGAGCCTCAGGATAGGGAGAATTTGTCGGCTGGTGAGTAACACAGGGCGGCCCCACTGAGCCTCCTGAAGTTCCTTCCCCAAAGCCTCCGGGGATTGCTGCTTTTCTGTTCCCCAACTTCTGCTGCAATGGCTCAGCTTTGCTCTACTCGGAGGGATGCATTTCCAGCTTGGGCATGGGGTGGATGAGGAGGGAGCTCATTCTGCGCTCCCCAAACACACATCTTCAGTGATGTGTTAGTCCCCACTCAGTGGGGGACCAGCCATGCCAGCTGCTGCCATAGTCCCACACCTACTGGGATCTTGTGACTCCCAGGATAAGGAAGATGCCACAAGGCTGAGAGATCCCACAAGGACCATCTGTCCATTCCGAAGGAAACAAAGATAGCTCAGGGGATGGGCGATGTCTTCAAACACGGGCAGCCTCACTCTGCAGATGTTTTGGGAAGATACTTTCTCCACAGACCTACAGAAGCGCCTATGATATGTGGATACTTAAATGGAGCCAGAGGGTGGGAGGCAGAGAGAGGAGGAAGAACTTTATCACCTACTGGTTCACTCCCAAAATACTTGAAATAGGCAGGCCTGGGCCACACCAAAGACTAGAAAGTGGGAATGCAACCCATGTCTTCCAAGCAGGCAGGGTGGCAGACACTTGCTGCCTCTCAGGCTCTGTATTCACCGGAAGCTGGCGGCAGGAGCTGGAGCCAGGAGTGAAACCTCAGCAATTGAAATGGAATGTGCATCTTAGCTACTAGGGCAAACACCCAGCCCTTTGATCATAGGCTGAACCAACTCTGAACTCTCCCTAATCCTTCTAGTCCCTTCCCCTTCTGTATTGAATTTATAACAGACGACACACTTCGAAGTTTGTGTACAACTTAAATATATCTGGGGCCAGTGTTGTGGCACAGTAAGTTAAACTGCTGCTGGCAATGCCGGCACCCCATTGGATACTGGTTCATGTCCTGACTGCTCCACTTCCATTCCAGTTCCCTGCTGATATGCCTGAGCCTGGATAGGCAGCAAGAGATGCCCCAAATTCTTGAGCCCCTGCTGCCAACCTGGGAGACTTAGATGGAATTCCAAGCTGCATTCTTTGGGGGAGTGAAGCATCAGATGGAAGATCTTTCTCACCCTCTGTACCCCTACCTTTCAAATAAATAAATCAATTTTCTTAAAAAACCATAAACTAGTCTTGATGACTTCAGAATGAACAAGTAAGTTACTTTTTTTCTACAATTGGTTTTCAAAGGCCTCTAGAAATTCTGTGTTTCATTACAGAAAAAAAGTTAACTAGTTCTGCTCAAACTTATCTATCTAGGGAAATTTCAAAATTTCACCAAGCTGCATTAGATTGTGAGTTTGCCGTTGGCATCGATGGTGGAGCAGTTGCCCTTGAATAACTATGACTCAGCTTATTCAACAGGAAATGCTTGAGGAGTCAGAAACGCATCCTCCTCCACCCTGCCCCAGCTCCCAGGGGTACCTCCACAACTCCTCCGTGACCTCTGTTCCAGAGGGCCCCTTGTCGCTGCGTCCTGGGGGAAGCACAGGCTGGCTCACTGCGGTTGGCTGTGTGTCACCCGCCCTGACTCAGCAGGCCAACAGATGCCATCACTGCAGGACATACGCTGGGAAGATATGTCGACTTTCCACAAGGTCTGGTGTGTGTCGCTGGGTTGCCATAGGTTCAGGCATTTCTCTGACTAGGCAGCAGTTAAAGCCAATTGGGAAATGCTAGAGGTGACCGCATGCCTGTGAACCCTTGGCCAGCACCTGTACCCTCGGGGTGGGGGGGGGGTGGTGTCTGCCTGCTGAAGAACCCACCTCATTCAGGGGCTGAGTGGCATCCTGCTTGGGTCTGCTCTCACCGTCTATCATAGCTTTTCCAAACACAACACTGCAGTCACTGGCCACAGTGCAACACAAGCGTTGGCATAATCATGGGACCTCACGTTGCTGGCACCTACACGGAGTCCTCCAGATTGTCCCCCTATATTTTTGAAGAGTTATTATTATTATTATTATTAGAAAGGCAGGTTTACAGAGAGAAAGATCTTTTATCCACTGGTTCGCTCCTCAAATGATTGTAAAGGCCAGAGCTGAGCCGATCAGAAGCCAAGAGCCAGGAACTTCTTTGGTCATGGGGGTCACAGTGTTTTATTAACAAATGGAGACAACCATGTCCCAGAAAATAGCACAAAAGCAAATACCCAAAGCAAATATGCTACTTGGGGACACTGAAGGAATTTCGATGTGGTTTGATTCCCTGTCGCCAACCCAGGGTTCAGGTGTCAGAGGTGTGGTCCTTAGTGTGGCCGTGCTAAGAGGTGTTGTAACCCTGAAGAGGAGGGGCCTAGAGGCAGGTCATCGAAGTGATGTCCTTGGAAGGGATTCAGGGAGCTCTCATGGGACCTGAAACTGATTCCCAGGAGGAGTGGGTTGTTAAAATAAAGCAAAACTGGGGGTCGGCTCTGGGGTTCAGTGTGTTCAACTGCTGTTGGCCACTGTTTAAGCCCTGGCTGCTCCACTTCTGATCCACTTCCCTGCTAATGAGACAGGGGAAGTAGAGGAGGATGATTCAAGTATGAGGGCCCCTGCAGCCACATGGGAGACCCAGACAAGCCTCTTGGCTCATGACTTCAGTCTGCAGTCATGCGGGGGGGTGGGGGGGGTGGTGGTGACCCAGCATATGGAAGACCTCTCTCTATCACTGCAACCCTATTTTTCAACTGAAAAATTTCTTCAGAAAAAAAAAACTAAATAAGGCAAAACTGATGAGTTTTCATTAGGAAAGAACTCTCTTGAGTCAGATCTGCTTTTTGGAAAATTAAACAAAAGTCCTAAATTCCACTCCACCTCCACCCTGTAAAATGCACAATACCTGATTCTGTTTTTAGAAGTTGTGCAAACTTTTCCTAATGTCTCCTTATAAAAATTCAACTCTGCTTTCTGATAACATTCAGTTAGTTTTGAAACCCAGCAACCCCTTCCACAGTCCCCACAGTTTGGATGGTTCCTCCTCAATGAGATCCCCTCACCCCGACTCCCCAGGTATACAACCTCAACCCTTCTTGGGGTTTCAGTTTATTCTGTGACACACCAAGAGTTAGGGCTGTGAATTCCTGGGACCCTTTGCCATGGCCTGTGAAGATGTGATCAACACCACATTTGCAAACGGGGCCCATGGGATGATTCTGCTTCTCTCTACAGGGGACGCTTGAGCATCTCCCTCTCCTTGCTAAAGTAGACTGAAGCACGCAACCTGGCTGGATTTCAGCTTGCTTGTAGAATCAGAAATATCACAGAATGAGGGGGCGAGTAACTGATACAGTTCTGCATATTGAGACATCAAAAAGGTTGAATTTATAATCTGTGGAGTTGGTGGCTGAGAGAGCAAACATGTAATGTCAGCGAGACCAGGAAGGCTACAAATGGTTCATTGAGTGTATGATTACCAGAGCTGAAAACACTGAATTTACAAGGCCGGCAAAAATGGAAAGATACGTTTTTTTCTATTGACTGTAACCATTAAGGCAGGCAAGAGAACTATGTGGCCCTCATTATCCTGAGAGATTGTGTAAGTCAGGCACGTGTAGATTCAATAAAGTGTCCAAGATCAGAAAAAAAATTGGAATAAGACCCAAATTAGTGGAAAGCCATCCCTTGTTCATGGATAAGCAGATTTAATTTTATTAAGATGTCAGTATACCCAAGGTGACATATGGGTTCAGTGCAATCCCTATCAAAACCCCAATAGCCTTTGCTATAGAAATGGGAAATCGAATTCTCAAATTCATATGGAATCTCATGTTAAATATGCTTTCAAAAAAGTCAGGACTGACATTTCAAATCATATTACCAAGATGCAGTAATTCCAACAATGTGATAAATGGCTAAGAATGAACATAAAGACCAATGTAAAATTATTGACAATCAAGAAAGAAAACCATACATCTACGTTGCTTATTTTGGACAGAAGTGCCAACTTCATTGACTAGGAAAAAGGCAGTCCTTTCAACAACTGGGAATGAGATTTCTATGTGCAAAAAATGAAGCTGACTTTCCACTCTGTCTCATATCATATACAAAAGAAATAGCTCCAAAGAGATCAATAACATGAATATAAGGGCTAAACTAGCAAAATTCTTAGAAGAAAACATTGAGATAATTGCTCATGATCTTGCAGCTGGCAATTAATTATTTGTTATGACACCAAAACCATAAACAACAAATGGATAATTTTTATTTCATGAAAACTTTAAACATTTATATGTCAAAGAACATCAACAGAAGGTGAAGCACAACTTAAACATGAAAAATCACTTTCAAAGCATCTATCTTACTTATCTTACATTTAATACCAAAATAAAGAACCTGTAAACTTTATCAGCAAAACGATGAACAACTCAAGATACGTGTATCTTGTCTTGGGGTACCTGGGTTCCATAATCACTCAGGCTTCCGACTGCAGCTTCCTGTTAATGCAGACCTTGACAGGCAATTATTCAAGTAATTGAGTTCTTGCCACCCACACACAGAACACTGAATCAACTGCCCAGCTCCTAACTTTGGCCCTGGCTCAGCCCTGACCATTGTGGGCACTTGAAGAGTAAACTAGCTGATGGGAGCTCTCTTGCCTTGCTGCCTCTCAAACAAATAAAAATAATGTTTTGATGATGAACAAAGCACTTGAATAGACATTTCTCTGAAGAAGATAAACAGCAGGCTAATAAGTAGATGAGAAGATGCCACATACACACAGTGCTGGAAGACCGATGTGATGTCAGGAACACCCTCTGACCAGTTTCACGTCAATTCTTCTCTCACTGTTTTCCCTCTTGTCTCATAAACCCAGCTCAATGTCACGGACCCAGACAAGAGAGAACCTGTGTGGGGGGAATTAAGTATACCAGTTTGGATCCCATTACTGTGGTGATGGTGGCTTTAGGTACTTGGGGAAGAGCCTTAACTGCTCTAAAGGAGGAAGGGCTGGGAAAACAGGAAGCACAACCTTTGGCCCATGGCAGAGGTCATGGATTCCATTGGTCCCTGCTGGATCTGTTGTCTCTCAGCTTTATTCACTGTGGATACTTCCTTGTAAGCAAGAAGCTCCAAACCAGGGATAGGGCACCCACTCGTGCCAGAGTGACCCAGGACAGGAACAGAAGGAGTCTTATTTCCAATCTTCATTGGAACTCCTAGGTGATTCTCCCAACTACAGCAAACACATGTGGGAAGAAGTCACAGCCTGGAGGAAATGGAGGCCAATAGGGGTAGGAATCAAAGTGAGATAGCCCCACATACTATTTGGGACTACTGAATCCACTTTTACCTAAACACATAAGTGCCCTGGGGAGATGTCCAAATCCTGTTGCACTATGTGAGCATCAGGGGTCCAGGCCCCTGAAGGCTTCATGTTTCCTCTGATGGGATCTCAGGGTGGGTATGCATCTGGAGTCACCTGGTGCTGGAGGGAAGATCAGTGCTGGTGTGAACTCTGGCTGAACAGCTCAGTCCTTTGCCGAGGTCCCTGCTGTGTCCCCACTGTCATCTCAGCAGTGGCTTGGCCCCGAGGACAAGGACAAGACTACCCAGGCATGGCAGTTCTTGGGGACTGTGACTTCCCTGGGCATACACACATAGGGAACCTCCCATTCCCCACTCCCCCATGACCCTCAGATGACATTGCCCGTCTCCTCCTACAGCTAATCAGTGGTAATAAAACAACTCTTCTGGGATGAGAGTGCTGAATGCGACCTGTTACGGGTCTCAGAAACCAGTATATTTGTGCTGGTTCCAGGTCAGAGGCAGAACAGGAAGCCAGGAGTCAAGAAGGCAGAGTAAGCTGGCAGAGAAGGACAGGCTGGTGACAGGATTGGGTGCTTTTTACCTACTGTAAGACTGCAAGGGTTGAGGTCCAGTGGAAGGGTCAGGCCTGGGAAAGGACAGAGGGCAACCCCAAGCCAGGCTGTTTACCTATAGGACTGCAGCAGAACTCTCAGCAGTATCCACTCAGCAGATGAGTGGGTGTTCCGAGCACTCAGTATCCCCAAAGCCTGGGCATTGGCTGCTCCAGGATTTAAGCTGCAGCTCCCCTGGGTCATGACTGGGGGTAGAGAGGAGGGATGGAAACCAGTAGGTAAGTTGAGGGGAGAGGCCTTTATGGGACTTCAGAATGGAGGGCTGAATGTTGCTACCCTTTTGGGGAGAAAGCCCCCTGCGGTCTACCTCTCCATCTCCCCTTCCTGTCTCCTCCTGCAAGGACTGACTAAATGACTGAATCTAGGGTCTTTGACCTTGACCTCAGCAGTGTCTTCCTTCTGTGACTATTCTGGAGAGTGCCATACCAGGTTGCAGCACGAGCTGGGCATCTGCAGCAGCAGGGAAGGTTTGCAGATGTGACAGCCAAGGGCAGGAGCCTATGCAGCCCAGAAAGGGAGTCTTCAAAGGCTCTGGGTACCTGAGACCAGATGTTGCCCTCATCCAGGTGGGCAGCCAATTGTCTCCCCAAGCACCTTCCCTGCCCTGAAGCTCTGCTCCACTGTGGAAGCTACCGGCAAAAGCAGGCATCCTTGGAGCCAAGGGCGAGGCCACACTGAGCTTGCCCTCTGGAGAGGTACTCACTGTCACGTGTGGCGCAGTGTATCACGGTTTTCCGGCCCGGGTTTCTGTCTTGCACAGCTGCTGTGTCCTGCTCTCCCTGAAGTCTGCAATCTGCAGCTGTGAATGTGATTCCAAGCAAGGTTCTACAAGGGACTCCGGGATAGATCAGAGAGCTACAACAAACATGACTTCCTTCTGCCTTTCCTTCCTTGCCCCTTGAAAAACCCAACCAGATGAGAACCAAAAGGTTGACTTGGTGGTCCCTGCTAGGGGATTCTGCATGCCTCCAGTGCTTGGCATCCTATCACGCTCTTCCCAGGATTCTCGTCATAAGCTTACAGAAGAGGCACAGTTGTAAGTCCTATTTAACAGTCCAAGAAATGGAGGCTTAGAAGGGGGGAGTTAGGAGGCGGCTTTCAAACATGGGAGCACCTGCTTGAGTCCCAGCTGCTTTGCTTTTGATCCAACTCCCCGACAATGTGCCTGGGAAAGCAACGGAGGGTGACCCAAGTGTATGGGCCCCTGCCACTCAAGTGACAGTGCCTGATGGATTGCGAAGTCTCTTGGCGTGGACCTTGCCTAGTGCTAAGTGTTGTGACCATTTGGGAAGTGAACCTGTGAGCAGAAGATCTGTCCTTCTCCCTCTTGTTGAGTCTGCCTTTCTAATAGATACATAAGTAAATCCATTAGTATTAGTAGTAGTAGTAGTATTTTGAAAGGGAGAAATGAGCAACACCAGTTTGCCTCTGTGTGATGGCTCAATTGGCTAGTCCTCTGTAGGCACCTGAATTCCATATGGGTCCTGGTTTGTGTCCCTGCTGCTCCGCTTCCCATTCAGCACTCTGCTTATAGCTTGGGAAAACAGTGGAGGATGGCTCAAAGCCTTGGGACCCTGTAGCCATGTGGGAGACTAGGAAGAATCTAGTTTCAGATCGGCTCAGCTCCAACCATTGCAGCCATTTGGGGAGTGAGCCAGTGAATGTAAGATCTTTCTGTCTCTTCTCTGTGTAAATCAGCCTTTCTCATAAAAATAAATAAGTCTAAAATAAATCAGTAAAAGGAGAAAGAGAGCAACGCAGGTTTGCACAGCCAACAATGGCTACACAGGGAGATGAGCTCCACACGAAAAATCCTTATCTCCTGCTGGAATTCCCATGGATGCATTCCTACTGCTTCCTTCCACCCCAGTTCCAGACCCTGTTAGTTTTTCTATTTAGGATTTTCAAGGGCAAATCATCAGTGTCATGGAGAGTGTCTTTATCCACCAAGCTCAGCTATACCTCACATTACACCCTGTTATTCTCAAGGTTCCCAGCCTTGTCCCCACTCCACTGTCTTGTTGAGCAGTGCCCTGAGTCCCCAGGTCTCTCTTCACTGCTGTGTTCAGCTCTTCTTCACGCTCCAAGTAGTTCTCAGTCCTCCCAGCAGGCCCAGTCTTAAGCTTAAAGTTCCTGCTCCATTTCACTACTAGCAAAGCTAAATAACCCTTGCAAACACAAGCCGCAGGTGTGACTTCTCAGAGCCCTAGCAGCCAACAGGAGCAACCCTTTGACAGTGGCCCCACCCCTGCCCTTGGAAGGCACACGCTCCTCCTCAGGGCATTGTCATGGCACTGCTGGAGGCGGGGCGAAGGAGGTGGGGAAGCCCAGCCAGCCAAGCTCTGCATGGACTCAGTGGAGAGCAGCAGGCACGCATCACTTCTATTAAAACCCAAACCCAGTGGCCGTCCCTCTCAGCTGCTCTGGGGAACCAGCAACCAAAACCTCTGTGATTCCAGGGACCCCAGAAAGCGCTTCATCCCCTTTCCCACTGACCACTGCCTGGGTGGCATTGTCATCACAGTGCTGTGTCCCCCTCCTCGCTCTAGGGACTCCTGTGCCCTGCTGTCCTGGCCCTCATCACCTGCTCTCCAACGGAGCCCAGGAGAAAGCTCACTTTTCCACCCTGTTTGGCTGCAGACAGAATCAGTTTTTTAATACATTCCTTTTCGCTCTTCATCAACTTCCAATGTCTCAAGATGCCCTGAAGGCAAAAGAACCGCTCTCACTCTCTGATTAGAAGAGAGTGGCCTAACACCCTGCCTTGGTCTTTTTTCCTTTTTTGAAATACTGACATTAACGGGGGAAATTGCTCAAGCTCTCCTGTTACTTCCTGGGCTTAATTAAGTGGCTCTGCAGGTGACTCAACTCTTCTATTTTTCAGAATGACATCAGACTTATTTTCCATTTTAATAGCCTGGTTACTTCACCGATTTTTTAAAATCCAATTTCACTTTCTAGTGCAATTTTTTTTAATCTGATTTTTTTTTCTTCCACTCTAGAAAATACTAACTCCCACGGTGGCTAAACTCCAACTGTTACAAGTGACTCATTTTTTTTTTAAAGAATTCCAGGGACTCAAATCAGAATTTGAACATAGAATTTGCAGTATGATCTTTATTGCTAAATTCTGACATAATTTCATGAAGGGTTGGGGCGCCTAATAGGACCAGCTGTTGGACACCCTGGCTGAGGGGGGACCTACCTGGTGTCCGGGTCCCTAAAGGAAGCCACATGTGGCTCTCAGAAGTGTCTCCACCCTGCCGCTTCCCTTCTCAATTCAAGGGTGATGATTCCTCTCTCATAGACTTGATTCTGAGCTCATGTAATATTCATCAGATGTAACACACATTGATCTGGCAGGCACTCGCTAGTGCTGTTTGGTAAATCCTGTGGTTTGAAGGGAGAGGCAAAAATTACTCCTCTTATTATCACACTGTTTGGCCTCATCTGTGAAAAAGCAGACACAAAAATTTCACATAATCTATGACCCTTATTTATTACTTATTTCCATGCTGGCTTTGTTTTTGTTGTGCTTGAGAAAACTGGCTGAAATTCATCTTTTTAAAAGATTTGCTTACTTATTTATGTACCTGAAGGGCAAAGTGGTGGAAAGAGAGGGAGAGACAGAGATCTTCCATCTGGTGGTTTATTCCTCAAAGACCTGTACCAGCCAGGGCCAGGGCCAGGCTGAAGTCAGCAGACAGAAACTGCACCTGACTTAGGGATGTGGACCATCACCCACTGCCTTCCCGGACGTTGTAGTGGAAGCTGCAGAGCTGGGGCTTGAACCAGCGTTCATGTATGAGATACGATAATTGAACTGAGACGTCACAGCACCTGCCCCTGTGAAGTCCAATTTCTGCCCAGGGCTTTTGAGATACTTGTTATTTTTTTTTTCAAAATTTATTTATTTTTATTGGAAAGGCAGATTAGATTTACAGAGAGAAGGAGAGACAGAGGGAAAGATCTTCCACTGTCTTACTCCCAAATGACTGATGGTCAGAGCTGAGCTGATCCAAAGCCAGGAGCTTCTTCTGGATCTCCCACATGGGTCCCAAGGCTTTGGGCTGTCCTTTATTGCTTTTCCAGGCTAAAAGCAGGGAGCTGGATGGAAAATGGCTCAGCTGGGACATGAACCAGTGCCCAAATGGGATGGAGGTACTGGCAATGTGAGGATTTAGCCATTGTACCATTGCAGTGGACTCCCTTTGGATACTTGTAACACCATTTGCAGGTCATACCAGATGATCAATTTAAAAATAATCCTGCTATAGATTTATTGAATTTTGAGTGCCACCTGTATTTGCCTTGGCAGGGTTAGACCAGTATTTATTTATTTATTTCCGCTGCTTTCCCAGGCACCTCAGCAGGGAACTGAATTGGAAATGGAGCGGCCGGGACTTGAACAAGCTCCCTCGAATGTAGTGTTGGCATTGTAATTGGTGACTTAACTTGTTATGCCTCAATGTCAGCCCCCTAGGTCATGGACTTAATCTCCCCTTAGACAGCTGCATGAGCTAACTCCACGTTCCTAGGGAGAGACTTAACCTTCTGCAGTCAAACCCCAAGCTTCTGCCAACACTAGGTCAGTTCCTCTGCGGTGTGTGTGTGGTGGGGGGGTGGAGGTAGTCTTCCATGCCCCCTGGATTCCTAAAGCAGAGGGCAGAACATGAGCTGCCTTTGGCCCTCCCACAGCTCCTGCTCTGTGCAGGGACCAGATCCTGCAGAACAGGGAGGGACTGCCCGGCTTAGAGGAGGTCCTCAAGGAATACACAAGCAAAGTCATTGGTGGACTCCAGAGGGAACATCAGAGGGACACACCTTTGTTTTTAGGGGTCCTCAGCCCATCCCTGGAGAGCTCATTCAGCTACTTTGCCCTGCACCACCACTCTCTTGCCAGCACCAGAACTGACCCCCGTTTGCCCCCAGGGCTGCTCCATTAATCCCCAGCTCCAAGCTTTCTGCTGCAATGCTGCCCTTCTCACATCACATTCCACCAGCCTAGATGCTTTGGCAGTGGTAGGAGGATAGTCACGATGTGGGGTCAGCTCTGGCTCAGAGCTGAGGGCGTCAAGAAGTGGTGAGTAGGTTAACATCCGAGTGGAGGCCTTATGCCTCACTGGGCTTCACTGATCAGGTTGTTCTGCAGGCCTTGATGTGCTGGCACACGGGGCATCCTCTTGGCCCAGTTGCCAGGATATCAAGTACTCAGGTCATGGGCAGGGGAGCCGAGGAGGCCAGCCTCCGACGCAGACACACTATACCAGCTCATCTCCTAGTCTTTGTGCAGGCGCCCGTGCTTACTGTTCTCTCTCTACAATCTGAGCAGTTCTGGGAGACTTCAGGAAGTTCATGGGAACTGGAATTAGAGAAAAGCCGATTTTTGTGTGTACACACACACACACCCTTTGAAATGTGTTTATATGAAAGATCTTCAGAAAGTTTGTTATGAAAAAACCATGGGTGGATTTTGAAAGGTTTTTTTTTTCTTTTAATCAAAATTATCCTATTGTTTGACTTCGTTTTCCACAGTCTCTTGAGAGTCCTCCTCTTATGGTATTCAGAGATTGCAGGTAAGGAGGAAACTCATGCAGGAAAAGTCAGAGAAGGCTGTGTGTATTCACTGCTAGCAAGGAAAGAGGGAAGCCACCCTGGAGAGACGCAGGACCCTCCTGTGCAGCGCTGTGCCTTTAGCCTAGGGTGTGGGCATTCTAGTGCTCGCTTTAGCAAGGCAGATCACATGCCCTCCATCTACACCACGCTTGTCATCACACGCGAGCAGATTTCACAATCATGTCTTCTTCAGAAGCTCTTAAGCCACAACCAGCTCAACCTTGCTGCTTCCTGGAGCTCCGCCAGCCCGGCTGCATCTCTGGGGGAGGAGGCACTGGTCTGCCCAGCAGCCTTTCCCTCCCTCCCCAGATCACAGCACTTCCGGTTCCCACCACCTACTGCCACCACCCTGTGGCAACTGGCTTTCTGCTGTACCCTCCCCTCCTCTTCAGCACCACACGGGAACTACGTAAGAAGAACTTGCTGGTATTTGCATCCAGCCCCATCTTTGAGTTCTCATGATGCTAATACGTGTGTAGAGGAGGGCCTGGGTGCTTTTGGAAGAGCAGATTTCTTATTCTTAAAAAAAAAAAGTAATTGGTTCTCTATTCTTTAAAGGCAGGGAGACAGAGAAGAGGAATACAGAGAGCTTCCATCCACAGGCTCATACCCACAACCACTTGTACTGGCAGCAGAGAACCCAGTCTGGGTGTCCCACACAGGTGGTAGGCAACCTGGATTAGGTTCATCTCCTGCTACAACCCAGGGTATGCATCAGCAGAACACCGGAATGTGGGGCAGAGCTGGCACTTCAACCCGGGCACAGTAGGTTTGGGCAGCCCAAGTAGAGGCTCCATGGTTGCGCCAAACTCCCAGTCCAGACATTACTTCCTTTAGCTCATGGGATGCCAAGTGACTGCTTCATGAGAGCCTGAGCTTCAGCTCACACAGCCTGGACTTGCTTCCTCAATTCCATCCCTTACGGGCAGCCAGCTGGTTCTTCCCTCTCTGCTTTCCCCAGCAAGGCTCAACTTCCCTGCACGCCTGAGACTCTTGCTGCTCTTGAGTCCTAACCCCCAAGGCAGCGTGCCAGCTCCTTCCGTCTATAGCTTGCCCACATCATTCTCTCCACTGAGGCCTCTATGCCATCTCTCTGTGGCTTCCCTTTCCCCCAGGCATGGTCTACAAGAACCCACGGGGTCTTCCTGAAAACAGAGTGACGTCAAGGCAAAAGCCCTGGTGCCTCCCCTGTCTTTACACGGTGAACCAGGGCATGGATAGCAAGGATATTTCATGGCCTCTTGGATCCCAAAGCTGCTGTGGATCCTGACATGCTTAAAACAAATAGACATACTGAAACTAAGCAACACCAGCATCATCGGGAGGGTCCATAGGAGTATATATGGCTGCAAATGCTTGCTTTAGCAAATGTTGGAGCAGCTCCTCACCAGAAGAGCTGAATGTCTACGGGTCTGTGATAAAAAACCAACCTAATGTGATTCTCCTGGGATTCTGGGGAATTCTCTTGAGTAGATGTCGTAAAGAGCACAGGCGGCCTCTTCTCGCTGTGATGCAATGTGGTCTAGTGGCCAGGGAGAGTGGGGGAGGGCAGAGCCGGAGCCACACTGTTGGGAGTTTCACTCTTTGGCACTGCGATCCTAGTAAGCTTCTTCGCTTAATAAAGCACCCAGGCTAGGGCATTTTTTTTCAATAGCAGTGGAAAACAGGTTAATACACATGACATCGGGACACCCAGATGGACTGGATGGTTCAGGAAGCACAGTCTCACCTGCCTTTCATAGTGCAAAAGAGAGAAAGACAGAGGGGAGTTGGTAGAGCTATGTGTGGTCACAAGGCAGCTGACAGATGGTGGCCTGTCACTCACCAGAAAAGTGACTGTGCCACCCCGCTGGCCTTTGTAACCTCAATTCCCTTTGTGTGGTGAGAGGACCCAGCCTACCTGGCACCAAGCAAGCACTGACACCCCTCATGTCTTCCTCATGACTTTCAGCAGGAGGGACGGAGGAACACACCGGCTTTGGCTTTAGTTTGAATATGGAGAGGGTTCTTCAATGCAGTCAGTGGTCTCTTGCTTTCTGCTCTTTGGGTCTTACCTAAGAAATCTCTTCTTCCTCATTATCTTCCAGTTGGAAAGTTTTGCTTTTCCCTGGAAATCTTTCAGCTCCCCTGGGATGTGTGTCTGGTTTGGGGAAGCCCAGCTGTTCCACCACTGTGTGAGTTGGAGAAAATGGGGTGCTCATCTGGCGGCTAAACAGGATGTGCCAGGTTTTTCAGCCCTCTGCCGAGGCCTGTGGCTGCAGCGATGAAATCATCCCTCATATTTTTACTTCCCTTGCAAATAATACAGTCCCGCCGACGTGATGTTGGTTGCCCTAAGGCAGGCTTCCCAAGGCCCATTCACCGGCCAGAACTCGGCTTTAAATCATCTCTCTTAGACGTTTCGGTTTGAGTGACAGGCCATGTTACCAGACCAAAGGTGGGAGGAGACATGTCAGTATTAAAGCCATCAATCTCGCGAAACTGGCACTTCAAGAAACTCCGACTCATAGGCCTTAGACCTCTGGTGACGTATTTCAAGCATGTTCTGCAGAAGGATTCAAGAGAGGCTCTGGGTTTGCAGGTTAGGGACCACCCAGGTGGAAATGGGTCTTACGGAATGAAGGGTGGTATTAAACACATACACACACATGCAAATATAGTGTTCAGTTTTCACTCTAACTATTGTGAAAACCACTGAGGTGTGAGCTGGCATCAGGCTACCTCACTGGCAAGGACCCAACCCATGTTTAACAGCACTTGGGAGGGAAGAAAGGCTACTCCCCTCACCACCCAAGCAAGGTGGGCTTGTGGGGAGAGATGGGTTTCCTGGGATCCTGGTGGTGATGTGGGCAAGGAAATAGTCCAAAAGGCCAAAACGATGTCTCAGTTGGCTATTCCTCTGACTACAGGCACCAGCATCCCAAATGGGTGCTGATTTGTTTCCCAGCTGCTCCACTTCCCATCCAGATCCCTGCTTGTGACCTGGTAAAGCAACAGAGGACTGCCCAAAGCCTTGGGACCCTGCACTCATATGGGGAACCCAGAAGAAGCTCCTGGCTCCTGGCTTTGGATTGACTCAGCTCCAGCTGTTGCGGCCACTTGGGAAGTAAACCAGCAGGTGGAAAAATCTCTCTCTGTCTCTGTAAATCTACTTTTCCAATAAAAATAAATAAATCTTTAAAAAGAGAAGCTCAGTCCAAGTCCATTGAAGGGAAGATGTATTCCTTGGCAAATAGGGTTGTTAGTTTCTGGGTCTCAGGGCTGGGTCACAGAGACAGCCTGTCCCCTTTGCAAGCAGCATCTCATTGTCTGGGAAAGAGAGAGATCTTCCATCCACCGGTTCATTCCCCCAAGTGGCTGTAATGGCAGGAGCTGAGTCAGGCTGGAGCTAGGGGCCAGAAGCTTCATTCAGGTCTCCCAGGCAGGTGTAAGCCCCAAGCACTTGGAACATTTCCACTGCTGTTCCCAGACTGTTACCAAGGAGTTGTATTGGTAACCAATATTGCAGGTGGCAGTTTTACTTACTATGCCATAGTGCTGCCCCTGTAATAAATTTTTTAAGTATTTATTCATTTGGGCCCAGTGTGCTAGCCTAGTGGCTAAAGTCCTTACCTTGGCATGTATCAGGATCTCATATGGGCGTTGGTTCATATTCCACTTCTCCCTCCAGCTCCCTGCTTGTGGCCTGGGAAAGCAGCAGAGGATGAGCCAAAACCTTGGGACCCTGCACCCATGTGGGAGACTTGGAAGAAGCTCCTGGCTCCTTGCTTCAAATTAATTTAGCTCCGGCCATTGCAGCCACTTGGGGAGTGAACCAACAGATGAAAGATCTTTCTGTTTTTCCTCTCTGCATATTTGCCTTTCCAGGAAAAATAGATCTTAAAAAAATGTATTCACTTAAGAAAGAGAGAGAGGGTGAGTGAGAAGTGCTCCATCCCCTGCTGCATTTCTCAAATTCCTATAACGGCCTTGGGCTGAGGAGAAAGCTGGGATCAAGATCTTCCAAGAAGGTGCAGGAGCCCAGCTACTAGAATCACCAGCAGGGTGAGTAACACAGGAAGCTGGTTTGAGATTCAGAGGTACACAGGACCAGGCACTCCCATTGGGATGCAGATGTGCTTTTTGGTGGTCAAATGCCCACTTTTGGGATGGCTAATTTTATATGTCAACTTAACTGGGCTATGCGGCACCCAGATATCTACTTAAGCATTCTTCTGGGTCAGCAGTCTAGTTGACACCTCTGGTTTCAGAAACGCAGTCTAGTGACAGCTCTAGTTGTAGGAAAGCAGAATGCCCTCCCTCCTGAGACAGACCTTCTCCAAACCAAGGGGTCACCTTGGTGGACCCTGACTGCATTGCCCTGGGCCTCGAGTCTCACCCTGCCTTCAAACTCGGTCAGGAACATCAGTTCTTCTAAGGCTTAGAGCCTGTGCACTAGAACTGCACCACCAATGGTCCTGGGACTCCTACTTGCTGGTATTAGTTCCTTGGGTTTACCAGTCTCTCTCCCTCCGTCTCTGAAAATATCTACTGCTCTTCTCTTGGTTCTCTTTGGAACCCCCTGGCAGGTTCTTACAGAATACCTCTGGGAAAGGAAAAGCAGTTTCCAGACAAGGGGACAGGAGCAACTGAGCAGAGGTCAGCCCCAGGAGCAGAGTGTACTGAACATCCCTGTGATGACAGGTGTGAGTTTGTGCACAGTGTGTAAATGCGTATGTGTTTGTGCATGTGTGTGTGTTGGGGGAGTGTTTCTGCACTCAGCAAGGCCATTGGCTGGGTTGTGGCTGGTTTCTTAGTCTGTGTTTATGGAGGTATACTTCTTGGCTGGCCCCATGGACAACAGCCAGGTGTGGGTGTTGGATAAATCAGAGTCAAAGCATAGTCAGTACAGGTAGCCAGAGAGGACCCTCAGCCTCCCTGATGGTGCTGTGACACTGTTCTAGATCCTTGCTGCCTCCCTCCCCTGGTTCACTCCCAGAGGCCGTATCACCTGCCATGCCTTTCAGTTGGAAAACTAAGACCCCAGAACTCCTCTGGCTGTAAAATCCCTGCATGGAGGAGCCACTCTGTAAATGGAGTCCCTACTAGTCAATCCAGAAAGTGCTTACTTTTATCTTCACCCTCAATGGGGCCACACTTGTGTGAGAGTGAGGATAGAGGGGGAGATGGTCTGTACTAGGGTTGGCAATCTCTTTCCCCATCTAGTCACCACTGACTGAGGGTCCACTCCAGTAGATTCTAAAAGGCCACCACAAAGTCATCAAGGGACAGAGCTGTTCTTCCAGGGAACCTTCTAGAACTGGGCTATGTAAACCATTTTGTGCTGGGAACAGTCTGGCCCAAGCCGGTCCCTCCCATTCATCAACTCGTCTGCAGCTTCCAGTTCTCTCCCATGCCCAGCAACACGTGTCTGTGGCACCCTGCCCTCGGCCCAGCTCCCACAGAAGCAGGGCCAGCTGGCTACAGCAACTTCCCTGGCCCTGACTCGGTGCCCAGCTTCATGGCGCCAGCAAAATTGAGCTCCTCTCTTGGAACGGAGGTCCTCCTCTGTAATGGAAGATGATCCCATGACCAGTGTATAGAGCTGCCACCAGTGACAGCTCACTTCTCCACCCACATCTCAAGGCAGCTGAGAAGGAAGACCCAGGATTGAGAGATCAATAAATCCACAGCAATGGTAAAGTGGGCATGGAGAATGCAGCTGGACCAGGGGATAAGCAGGCTCCCTCCCGTGCACATGCGAGGTGGCACTTGCTCACTCAGAGTCACTGGCAACTTGGTCTCATGAGCCACATCTGGGAGCTGGGCTCTGCCAAAGTGACACCTCTGGGGGTGAAGCAGAAGGAAGCAGCTGAAGCAGTTGGCTCTCAGGGAGGGGTACTCCAGGTGGGGGCTGTTCAGCATGAGCCTGGTGTCTCACCCTCAAGCTACAGCCAAGGACAAGGCCTTCTCAACAACATCTTTTTCTACTGATATTTGACTGGATATCATGGTGGAGCCAGAACTGTGAGAACTCTGGACACAGCCCAGCTCATTCTCAGTCTGCAGCAAGCATGTGCACTGGGGACTGAGGTCAGTCCCAGGCTGCAGAGAAGGCAGCCTAAAAGCAGGGGTGTTCCCCAAAGCTTTGAGGTGCATCACCCAGCTCTATGGAGGGAGGACTGACCGTGGCTGCTGTCCTCATGTGGTTTTCAAACTCATGCACAACCAAGGGCTGTGCCAGGACTGCGATAGTCCCAGTGGGGTGAGTGACCGTGGCTGTCCCCAGGGACACTGCCTGTCCCTAGCTGTCCCTGGCTGGCAGCATTCCATCCTCTCCCTCAGTTCCAGAACTCCCAGATCTACACTCACTGCAGAAGGAAGTAGTGTGGCTAGGAAACAAGGACAGGCTGGCTACAGCTCCCCATCCCTGCCCCTGGCAAGACAGCAACCAGTGGCCTTGCCCAGTCAGTCCACAACCCTACTTTCCTCTCTCCCTACCATGCCAGGCATAGGATATGCTTTTATTATGTAACATTCCCCTCAGAAAAAGGCTTATTTATTTTAACAATGTTCATTTTAGGTTATTAAAACTCAAATAGAGGCTAAACTTTCTGTTTAGAAGTTGTTTTTTAGAGAGTAGGTATTTAACCTAGTGGCTAATGTATCTGTGTGCCGCATTAGAGTACTTGGTTTGAATCCCAGCTCTGCTCTGGCCCCCAGCTTCCTGCCTTTGCAGACCTTGGGCAGCAGTGTGTGGCTCAGGTGGTTCAGTTCTTGCCATCCATGGAGAGATACGAATTATGTTTCTGGCTCTTTTTGGCTTTGCACAGTCTAGCTCAGATTATTTTGTGTATTTGGTGAAAGCTCTCTCGCATATGTTTTTTTTTCTTTTTAATAAAGTGTTTTTCTTTTATCCCATTGCAGCAAGAACACTAATGTGCAATCTCCTTACTGGTCTTGGGGTACACACAATACAGTATTGTTCAGGCCAAGGGCAATGCCAGGCCACACATAAAGGCTGGACACCACAGTAGCTTCCTGAGAGAGTCCCCTGGGAAGATGGAAGGAGGACGGTAGGAACATGGACAGTCTGGAAGGAGGCCTGGAGAGGGTGGCCAGTGGCTGCTGGGACCAGGAGTGGGGCAAGCAGAGAAGGAGCTGTGGCAATGAATGGCCAGGGGCAGCCATGTTTTCAGATACATGACCCTTTACTCTGCTCTGTCCTCATCCTGTGTGCTCTCTGCGGCCATCCATCTCCTTTTCCACTTGGTTTGCATCCACTGGCAGTGGAGATCCTGCTGGCCAGCAGTGAGTGGGGAAGTGGCATCTGCAAGGTGTAGGCCTGACCCTTGGGCCAGCCTCGGCCTCTCCTGGCCCCGAGAGCTGCAGAGACACCATCTTCTGCTACTCACGGAGCCTGCAGACATTGGGGTCTGTTTCTTACTGGTGTAAAGACAGATGTAGATGCTCAGCTTCTACTCCCTGTGGCTTCCACACCTAAGCCTTGCAGCCAAGGTCAAGTGAGTAGAGAGGCCATTAGCTCATCGTTAGCAAAATGGCCCAGGTCACTTGGGCCTGCAAGCTGGGAATCCCACTCTGGCCACTCAACCCAAGGGCAAAGGGAAGAGAGGGAGGAAATGTAAAGAAGTTTAAGGGGAACCATACTCTGCCCCAGTCATGGGGTGCACCGTCTCCCAGCACTGAGGCGCGGCATGGCGCCCAGCCGTCAGCTGTCTGCAGCTACCCTGGCAGCAAGGGAGGACCATGCTGCAGCAACCTGATCCATGGGTTAAGAAAGCAGTGTTCTGGAAGATGGCTTGAAGGAAACTGACTTAACCGAGAGTCCTACACTCCCTTGGTTGGCCTGTACTTACTCTACATGAGGACAAAGAATTCTCTGGTGTGTTGAAGGCCCACAGTTTAGAACTGCTTATTTAAGACAATGACATTGAGCAAGGCATGGGCAAGTTGGAGAAGTTTGCCTCTGCTCACAGGGCTGCCTGACTCCAAAGCTGTTCATGTAGATATGATTAGAATAGTGATGCCTCCTGGGAGAGGCAGGAGAGGAGGAGCAGGAGGAAGAAGAGCAGCATCATTGCTGGAGATGTCACTGCATGCCAGCCTCGATCCAAGGCCTGTATGTGAGCATGCATTTTCAATATCAGACCCTCAGGAGCTGGCATTGTGGAGTAGTGGCAAAGCTGCTGCCTGCAATGACAACATCCCATATGGGACCAATTTCTGTCCTGGCTGCTCCACTTCTGATCCAGCTCCCCCTGCTAATGGCCCAGGAGAAGCAGTAAAAGATGGCCCAAGAGTTTGGGCTCCTTGCCACCCACATGGGAGATCCGGATGTAATTCCTGGCTTTGGCCTGGCCAAACCCTGGCTATTATGACCATCTGGGGAGTATATGAGCAGATGGAAGAGTTCTCTGTCTATAGCTTTGGATTTAAAAACTTTCTTTTTAAAAGAAAAATCAGATATTCCTGTTTGTATGTATATCTTCATGCATGTGCCCTCACACTTACATATCATCTCATGTATGTATGTAAGATTGCATGCATGCATGTAAATATATCTATGCATTCATATGTAAACATAAGGGGCTTCCTAAGTTTCATTAAAAACAAACCAACAAAGAAGAATTGAAAGAAAATGTGGAGCCCAGCATGATGGCTCATTGGCTAAATCATCACCTTGCACATGCCAGGACCCCATATGGGCACTGGTTCATGTCCCAGCTGCTCCATTTTCTATCCAGCTCCCTGCTTATGGCCTGGGAAAGCAGCAAAGGATGACCGAAAATCTTGGGACCTGCGCCTGCGTGGGAGACCCAGAAGTCCCTGGCTCCTGGCTTCAGATTGGCCCAGTTCTGCATGTTGCAGCCATTTGTGGAATGAACCAGCAGATGGAAGTTCTTCCTGCATCTGCTTCTCTCTGTAAATCTGATCTGCCTTTCCAGTAAAAATAAATAGATCTTTTTAAAAAAAAGTGATGTGAACTCACCACATTTTTTTTTTTTTTTGCAAGGATAACAGATACACAGAGACACAGTGCTCCCTCCCACTGGTTCACTCTCCAGGTGTCTGAAACAGTGGAGCTGTGCCAGATTGAAGTCAGGAATCTGCCACTCAATCTGGGTGGCAGCTGTGGGTGGAGGGACCCGGTCACTCAAGCCATCACCTGCTACTTCCCAGAGCCGCACGAGCAGAAGCTGGAACCGGGAGCAGAGCGTGGACTCAGACTCCAACACTCTGACCTGGTGAGCAGGTGTCTTATTCCATGCCTCAAGGCAAGCCGCACCTGCCACCCACAAGCTTTTGGAAGCTCCCTTGCATGTAACTGTGTGCCTTGTGTATGTGTACAGTGTGTGTGTGTGTTGTGTATCTCTGCATCTGTATGCGTGTTTATGTGTATATCTGTGTGCATGGATACCCATGCATGTATGTCTGTATCTGTGTAGATGTGTGTGTGAGCATCTGTGTGTATTTCTGTATTTCTCTGTGTGTGATATGTATGTGTGTGTGCGGGACCTCATTCATTCTGCACGATTCAGGTGACAAACAGCCCAGAGAACTGAACTGCCCAGCTCTCTGTCCTTGCTTAGAGTACCTGGGAGTCCAGCCTTGGCTCTCTGGCCCGAAGCTTGGACTTCCTCGGCCCTACTCAGAATTCCCTTACTCGTGGGCTGGCGTTATTCCAAGATTCTGCATGGCCATCCTGTTCTCCAAGACACAGGTCTCCCTGGGTCTTGCGGGCAGCTCCTACCTGTCTCAGCCCCATGGGAGGCATGAGAGGAAGCCTCTCCTAGCCTGGGCAGCGGCCAGTGCACAGCCCGCTTCCCACAAGGCCAGTGTCAGGGAGCGTTCAGCTGCATCAGCACATGCGGTTTCTGCTTTTCTGTTTATTCTCTGGTTCTGGCTCCTGGCCTGTGTTTCTATTCACAAGAGGGCGTAACGAAGAGGGCTGGGCTTCCCCAGGCCGTGTGCCTGGCAGCAGACAGGGAAATCAAATGATAGCCGAGAGCCGGGCACGTGGGCAGACGGCCTGCGCGTGCAGCCCCAGCAGCCGACACCAGGGGACAGGTCCATGGCCAAGCCTCCCTTGAACATGGTGTTCTAGCCCTTTATGGAGACTGGGGACTGGGAGTGTTCATATAAAAGCTTTTTTTCCCCCTCCCACCATGTTTTCTTTTTAAAAGAGATTTATTTATTATGTGAAAGGCAGAGTTATAGAGAGAGGAGAGGCAGAGAGAGAAAGAGAGAGAGAACTTCTACCCACTGGTTCATTCTCTACGTGCCTGCAGCTGAACCAATCTGAAGCCAGGAGCCAGGCATTTCCTCTGGGTCTCCCATGTGGATGCATGGCCCAAGGAGTTGAGCCATCCTTCACTGCTTTGCCAGACCACAGTAGGGAGCTGAGGCAGAAGTGGAGCTGCCAGGACTCAAACCAGCACTTAAATGGAATGCTGGTGTTGCAGGTGGAGGATTAGCTGGCTACACCACCCTGCCAGCCTCTCCGTGTTAGTGCATGACACTAATAGATTTTGCTCTGCCCTTGCACCAGAGCCCGTCTCTGGCTCTGCCTTTTCCTCTTTGGCTCTCGGGTCTCCTTGTTTGTGGCCAGTGCTGCACGTGTCTTAGAGGTGACGCTGCTGGCACCTGGCTGATCAGGAAGGAGAGGGGCTTACAGGCAGGGCTGAGAGGCAGCCCACTCACCCCAGTGCTAGACTCATGAAAAAGCAGGGTAGAGGGACTCGGAGTGGCTCACTCTTCTGGCTGCTCATCTGCAGCAGGAGACAATGTAAGAGATTCTGCCCATGCCAGACACCTGTCTTGCATCACAGTGCCTCATGAACACTCTGAGGGTGGCCTGGGTAGGGCATGGAGCAAGCTCAGACCTTATGGGCCCCAGGACCAGCTAGGGCCCCTGTGCAGCTACATCCCTGAGTGGAATCTGACTGCATGTGCCTATTTGCCTGTTCCCCACACCAGTATAATGAGTTTTTGAGCAGGTGCATCTGTGAGGGGCTTTTGTGCAGATGGCAGGCAGGCAGTATGAGCCCCCAGCTTCCTTCTGTGGAGCGCTTGTGGCCACCTGGGCTGGACTTGGAAGCATGGGATTCATTCTCTTGACAACCCTCCAAGACCCAGAACACTCCGACTTCCTGTGATGTTGGTAGAGACAGGCAGGTTAGCCTATTGCCAAGGACATCAGATTTAAGATTCTGGGCCCCTTGCCTTCCAGACCTGATCCAGAGAGAGGGGGCCTGGGTCTCCGCACCCCCGCTGCCACACACGCATGTGCATATAGATACATGTTCACACACACAAACGCAGAAAGGCAAACACACACATACCCTGGCACAGACTCACCCATGCACCTACACTCATGCACATATACATATGCGTCTTTAGCATTTCCCAAGTCAAAGTCATAAACCAGGACTCCTTCAGTCCTGCACCAGGTAAAACTCCAGGGGTGGTAGAAACTGTGAAATGAAGGGAAAAGTCAAGGGTAGTGGCATCCACTTGAAGTTGAAAGAAAACTCACTGGGGTGTGGGTGAAGACTAGGGTGTGGGTTCATCTGAGCAACTAGAAAATTGAGCTGCTGCTTGCGATTTACCTTGTTTAGTCTTTAAGGATCTGGTAGCTGAGTGGTGTAGGGCAAATACCTTGTTGCCAGCTATTCTGTTAAAGGTAGAGAACGATGGGACTCCTTGGTCCCCATCCTTAGTGCAAGAGGACACTGCTAGATCCAGACCTGACCTTCTCCATCCACACTGAAGTCCTTGCCTGGCTCCACTCAGGCTTGGGCTCATCTGGAAAGCATCCATGAGGAGGAGCTACTGAGGGCAAGGACCTCTGCAGGTGTCAGCTGCCTCTGATAGCTACAGCTCCCCACCAAGCTGGACTTGGGGGACACTTCAACTAGCAGGCATCCTTTGGCCGTAAGATCATTCCTCATAAATCTGAGGATGGCTCAGGCTATCCGTCTATGTATGTATATATATGTGTGTGTGTGTATATATACACAGAGAGATACACAAGTACACACATTATTATCAGTGTAGGGAACCATGCATGCCAGGAAGGGAATGAAATTCATTTGTTGGAGAGAAAATCCCACTGGGGACATTCCATTGCCATCCCAGAAAAGGCCAAGCCTGCCATCGGTGCCCCCATGCATTTGGCACGATCCCAGTTGTGATGGAGGACACTGGCACTCACAGTACAGAGTATTTAGAAGCACTACAGATGACAACAGAGGGTGAAACTTTGGGACTCCGTTGAGCTAAAAGCCCATCCAGTCGGAAGGGAAGAGAATATCTACAACAGCCAAGAAAGTTTCTGGAAATAAGGGGGAAAAGTAACCCACTTTTCCCCAAACTGACAAATCTGGCTTATCAGATTCAAGTTCTACTTGTGGACAATCCAGTCTGGACTGATGATCACCATAGCAACTGCAGTGTCACGTGACAGCACTGAAGCCGCAGAGCCGGAGGGAGGTGCTCTCCAAGGCTTTTCCTCCAGTGAATTCTGCGACGTCAGCCTAATTAAAAGGGGCGGATTCCAGACCCCGATGTGAGTAATTGGCAGGCAGTCTAGAGACAGGAACAAAGCTGCCTTAGCACCTTGTCTTCCTGTCGGCAGGGCCTGTGTGGGGACCAGGAGGCTCAGCTGAGCCTCTCCCCTGTCTGGCCTCCTCATTGGCAAGATCCAACCAGCTCCTCTTGCAGGCAGATCTTGGAAGACTCACACCTGGAGGGGATAAAAAAAATAAAAGCCCAATTCTTGTCTTAAAGCTTTTAAAATATAAGAAATTGGTGACGGAAGGAATCAGGAGTGCGTTGATCTTAGCTGATCCCAATTGCAATGTCTTTGATTTTTAACTGCTTATCCCTAAAGATTACAGATTATGTTGCAAGGTCATTGTCTATGACAACATTTTCGTTTTATGCCAGAAAATGCTGCTCCTTTCCCAAGGCCTGTGGAACCTCTGTGGGCTCCGGAGGCAGTCCTGGTGACTTGGGGAGAGTGGGGATTGCAGCTGCAGGTTCACAGCTTGGAAAGCTTCCTGCCTGACAGACATTTCTGGCTTGTTCAGGTGAGGGGATGACGAAGCGGCTTCCCCACTAGGCCGGTTCCTGGTGCTATGTGGCTGCTGCCATGGCTGGCAGCTGTCAGAGGAACAGTCCTACTTTGCCACTGCAAGGGAAAGTGGCAGAAATCTACCCCAGGGTCACTCTGATGGCTCAGCAACAGCTTGTCCAAGTCCCCAGCACTTGCCCTGTTGTCTGGACTAATGAGGTTTTGGGTCACAACACAGAGATGTGGGGGCAGATGCTCGGCCTAGTAATTCAAGATTCCCAAATCAGAGTCTCTGCTCAAGATTCCAGTTTCCTGTTCGTGCATATCTGGGGCGGCAGCAGGTGATAGTTTAGTAGTTAGGTCCTTACCTCCTACATGGAAAGCCTGCATCGAGCTCTTGGCCCTGGCTCTGGCAGGCCTTTGGGAAGCCAATCAGGGCATGGAAGTTTTCTATCCTTCTACCTCACAAATAAATTAATAGAAATTAAAAGCAAAATGAAATGCAATGATTTCAAGGATATCCTGGGCCTCCTTGGCCTTCACTGAGGACAGAGGGAAGTGCATCTGTTCCTTCGGAATCACCTTGTTGAGTCTGCTCTACAGGATTAGCCCATGGGATGTGTGCTCATCAACTGTGGCAGCCTTTGCTATTCTCCTGGAATGACCCCAGTACCCAAAATGTGGGGGGGGGGCAGGGGGAGGGAGAATGAGCTACGGAAATGAGCCAGCACCAAGCAAATGAGAACTAACTGCTGAAGCTATTTATGCAGAGCTGTTACTAGGGGCTGCCCATAGCAGGTGCAGCCAGCACCCTTACTTGCATTTGGAGAAAGGCTCACAGGCGGACAGGGCAGTGGGAAAGCTTTACAGGGGTGAATGGAAGGGCCTCAGGTGTTCCCTAATGGGAGGCGGTTGGCACCAGGAAACTGAAGGTGCTAGCTCAAAGTAGGACACCCTTTGTCATCAGCCAAGGACACATGTTGGCATTTCTCCTATTGGTCCTAAGTTGGAGCTGGGGACAAAAAACCGGAGAAGCTCTCTATCTACTAGATTTGGGGATAGAGAGAGGTTATTTCAGGGGCTGCGTAGGGACTGCTGATAACTGCAGACTGACTGTTGGAAGCCACCATTAGGTGCCATCAGTGGAAATTACAAAGCAGGGTGAGTGGGCCTTCAGATACCCCCACATCCAACTCCCTTTTGGTCCTCATAACTGCACCCCAGGGAGCCATCTCCCCACCATCCTGCCCACCAGCCCTGTGTGAGCATCTTCAAACTCACTACTTATAAACTATGGGAAGGGTTATTGAGAGAACAGGCAAAGTTTTCTTATTTTTAGTAAGGAGACAAAGTCCAAAGACAAGACCCAAACCCCTAGTTCCACAATGTCAGATACCTTGCAATAGATGGGAAGGGAAATATACTCATTTCCAAATATACTCATTGCTGAGATGGATTTTCATCCTTAGTAACATTCCTTCAAGTAGCAAAATGATTCTGTCTCTCCAGAGGTCACAGACTGGAGGCTCAGGGGTCGCTCTCAGTCTGGAGATGTGTTTTGTTTGGCCTGCATGTGTTTCAACTCTTAAAATTACTTATCAAGATTTAAAATCAGCAGCTGGCTTCTCAAGTTAAAAAAAAATGTGCCTTTCCAACTTCTTGTGGAAAACAGGATGGTTTGGTCACGCTGTGCTGTCTTCCCACCAGTGGCTGCTCGGCGCAGAGGCAGCAGCCCTGTTGAGAGGGTCTTCAGGCCCTGTGTGGTCCGCAGTCTTGTCCCCCGTGTCCATGTGACAGCTTGCCTCCTCATGCTCAGGTCCTTCAGCTGTAATCCCAGCGTGATGGGATTTGGAGAAGCAGGGAGAGGGGGTGGCTTCAGAAGGTGATGAAGCCCTGAGAGGAAGGGGATTGGCACCTATATCTCAGACACCCTGAAAATTCTCTTTGTCTTTTGCTACCAGGTGAGGACTGACACAGGACATCCCTCACCAGCTCCCAAACATGTAGGTGTGCTGGTCTCCGACTTTTGGCCTCCACAATTCAGACAAGTCATTGCCAATGTTTTGCAAGACATCCAGTCTGTAGTGTTTTGTTATATAACAGCTCAAAAGGATGGAATCAGCCACCTGCCTAGCCCAGCAGTCTTTTGATGCAAAATACTTCCTTCATATCTGGGAAAAGATTTCTTACCCAAATCTGAAATGCTCTGGCTTTGGCTTTTATGCTTTAGTTTCTAGTGGCTGTGGTCATCTTCAGAGGACAGAGCCACGCAGAGCTGGCAATAGCCAAACCAAGACTGCAAGCCAGCAGCCCAAGCCCTGAGCTGCTGGACTGCACTGCTTCCCGCTATAGATAACATGATTACTGCACAACCCAAGTTCCAAAGACCACCCACCGCTTGCTTTATTGGATTCTTCCAATAAAGTGGTCATGCTGGGATCACAGCTCCCCGAGGAAAGAAGAAAATGACTATTTGAAAATAAACCCAGAGGACATGCCCGGCCACAAAGTGGGAGGTATCCTGGGCACATGTGGCAGGGGCCTCTGGTCTGGCAGTGAGAGGTGCAGCGACAGCTTGTCTCTGCTCAGCATCTAAGCAGACAGGCCTACTTGGCCTCCAAGCAACAGTAAGCTGCTGCACATTGGGCCTCTTTGTCCTGGTTAGGGCCATCTACCACACCAGGCCCCATAGAAAGCAGGTTTTTCCATGAGAGTCAGTATGGGGCAGGGAGATAAATGCTTCAGGAGGTATCAAGGTTAAGCTGGGATGGAAGATGAGGGGGAAGCCCCTTCCCAGGCACCAAGATGAAGGCAGAGCTGGCCTGTAGCAGAAGGGGAAGTAGGGAGTGCTGGGCACAGTCGGGACTGGAAGCCTGCTGGTCCTGGCTGAACCCAAGGAGCTGGCACCGCAATCCCAAGACCTCCAGGTACTTCCTACACTGCAGCCAGGTGCAGAGCCCCAGCCTTCCCTTTGCCCTGCTCTCTCCCTCTGTCATCTTGCCCTTGGCTCTCTCCTGGCCTAGGAAGCCACTCTGGGTTCTAGCAAGGACTTTTTTCCAGTTTCCTGGACTGGTTTTCCAAGTCACCATGCAGGTACTTTTGGAAATCCCTCCCTACATGGTCAACAGGTCTGGTCTCCACTAACTCCAGACAGGAGCAGCTGCATAGCAGGGTGGGGCTTCTGAGGGCAGGGCAAGAACCCAGTAGGGCCAGGAGCTCCCCTAGAGGGACCTACCACCAGTTCCTAGCTCTGCTCTTGGTGCTGGCAGAGGAACTCAGCTGAAATGTCCCCTAGATTCAATTTTTAAAACTGTGGAACCTAAGGAGTTATGTATCTCAGTCATTTGATTTTCACCTTATAAAACATAAAACTTCAGAAGAAACTTACAAAACCCCCATCTTAATGTTTCTAACTTTATTTTGCACAGTAGAAGTGGTGACTTGACCTGTGTTATACTGTATAAGGGAGATGAAGAAGGAAGGCCCTCCCTGTGTGTGGGTGAGGAGTGGCGAAGTCCCTGAGGTCAGGGCCAAGCCTGGCTCTCAAACAAGGACTTGTGCCAACAATTCTCTATCTCTTCTTTGCTTGAGTGTTCCCTGAGAGCTTGTGCAATTTTCTAAATATAGGATTAGATGAATATTCTCCACTATGGTATGTTCATTCCCTCCAAACTCTAGTTGAAATTTAATAGCCATAGGGGCTGGTATTGTGGCATATTGGCTAAAGTTACCACCTACAATGCTGGCATCCCATATGGGTACTGCTTCATATCCCAGCTGCTCTACTTGAGATCCAGTTTCCTGCTAATGTGACTGGGATAGCTAGGGAAGATGGCTCGAATGCCTGGGCTCCTGCTACCCACCTAGGGGACATAGATGAGGCTCTTATCTCCTGGTTTTGGTCTGGTCCAGCCCTAACTGTTCGCAGCCATTTGACAGATGAATGACTAGATGGAAGACCTCTCTCTCTCCTCTCTCTTTCTGTACCTCTGAATTTCAAATAAATAAATGCCCTTACCAGGGACTGGCTATAGCAGGAGTGGTTAGTTACACAAGCAAGCTCTCTCCACAAGTGTCCTCTTCCTTCTTGTACTTTAGGGTATTGTAGCACAAAGGCCCTCCCCAAACACAGCCATTCTGTCTCCGGCTTCCCAGCCTCCGGCTTCTCTCCTTTATAAATGATCCCATCTATGGTATACCATGATAATAGCTGGAAACAGACTATGACACATTCTGTTTTGCAAATAAGAGCATGGAAACTCAATGAGAAAGTGCAGAGGGCACACATCTTTGGATTCTGCTAGTCTTGTTCCTGCCATGCGTGTCTGTGGGGAGCAGGAATCCTTCCACAGAGAAAGAAACCCAGTGCCGGAAGTGATGACAGTAGCAACTGTCCCTTCATCTCCAAGGAGGGTGGGGAGAACTGCTCAGTCTTTTTTTAAGGTTTTTATTATTATTATTATTATTATTATTATTATTATTATTTATTTGAAAGGCAGAGAGAGAGAGAGAGAAAAAAAAAGAGAGAGAGAGAACGAGAGAAAAAATCTCCCATCCGCTAATTTACTTCCTAGATGACAACAATGGCTGGTACTGTGCCAGGGGAGCCAGGAGCCTCTTCTGGACCTCCCACCTAGGTACAGAGATGCAAGTAGGTACTCCTGCCATCCTTCGCTGCTTTCCCAGGTAGCTGGATGAGAAGTGGAGCAACCAGGACTCAAGCCAGTGCCCACATGTTATAACGGTGCTGCAGGCAGTGGCTTCATGCTCTACATTACAGCACTGGACCCAATTTCCATCTTAACTCTGGTCCAATACCAGAATGTGCAGCATCTTTATGTTTCTGGATTAGTAGTGAGCTCTACATGATCAGCAAGTGGATTTTCCATTTTATGTTGTTTGGTTGTTTTCTGAAGCAATTGAAGCTCTTTGCTTTTCAGGTAGGGGGCCAACACAGTTTGTTTTTTTAATTTTGTGTTTGAGAAGTGGAAAGACAGATAGACAGATGCGTAGAGTTTGCACCTGTTAGTTCACTCCCCGGACTCCTGCAACAGCCAGGACACAGCTGCACCAAAGCCAGGAGCTGGAAACAATACAAAGTCAATCAAGCTGGACAGTCCCTTGGGGGTGACGGGGACACAGCGACAGGGGCCAACGCCGCCACCTCCCAGAGTCTACGTCAGCAGGAAGCTGGAATTCAGCACTAATAAAGCTGGGAATAGAATCCAGACATTGGGATACAAGCTTCTTAACTGACTAGGCTAAATAACGTCCACCCTGCAGGAGGGGCTATTTTTTTTTTTAAATTCAGGATAGCAGGAAAAGTGGGCATTGTCAACTTATCAGAGCATGGGAACCCACACACACACCTCTGACTGCAAACCTGGGGTGCACCTTCCCATGATTCCTGCCCTGCAGGTGTTCCTTGTATAGGAAACGGAGCAGGACAGTTGTGCAGGAGTCACTGTGAATGTGCGCAGGTTTTGAGATGCTCATCTCAGGGACGACCAGGGGAGGGAGGAGAGGTGGACTCCGGCAGTCTGGAAGCTGCATTTCGAAAACCAGTGGGCAGGCCAGCAGTTCGCACACTCTGAGTGTATTTCTACTGCAGAAAAAATTTTTTTTCAATCTCCTGCTGCTGGAGGATGTTTCCCTTTGGGAAGCCCAGCCAACAAGAGGTCACACAGAGACCAGTCCCTCTCAGGGATGCCAGAAGAGCTGGGCAGACGACTGCCCCAGTTTTCCAAGGACCAGACTGAATAAACTGGAAGAGGGCACTTCTGATGTTAATCTTTGGCTGAATTCTCCAATGAGTTAGCAAACAGCGACTGGAGATAAAGTGCAACTTTGTGCAAAGAGCACCTCTGGACTGACTCCAGTTACCTTCCACTCCCACCTGGGCAGACAGGGAGGCCAGAGAGCCAGGAGCCAACAGGCAACTATTCCAAGAATTGGGGAAGAAGAAGTTCCTGACACCCTGAAGCAAAAACAAACTCAAAAATTCCCCTGGAGACAGGCCTTCAGGGGTGAGGGTCAAGGTGGCTTTTCACCTTATCGAGGAAGGGAGTCATGAGGGAGGGGGGTCATGCTGGGGCATCACTTGCCCAATGAGGAAAGAGGAGATGACCTGGAGAAAACAGAGGCGGACGAGACCATGGCCTTGGAGCAGAAGTCCAGAAGGCCTTCAACAAGACAGATCGCAGGAGTGAACAGAGACCTAGTGGTGCACATGGCCTCTGAGTCTTCTAATTGAAATCTTAGGCACTCTCAGCTGAGGTGAGAGGCAAGCAATAGGGTCAGAGAAGACAGGTGGCATGTTTGCTTATATGTGTGGCTGTGCACTTACATACATACATATGGCCTGCCTCACAACACACTCCATTTCATTGCCTCCCCACTTGGGGTTTACAATAAGACATGAACTATTACATGGAGCACATGAGACAGACAGAAGCCCACATGAGTCAGAAAAAGCATCAGTACAGGTCCTAGAATCTCCCAGAGCTTGGGAACTTAGATGTGCAAGCATGGCACATGCTCTTAAAGGGCACATTCAGCTGGCAGCGGAGGACAGCCGTGTCGTTGGTTTCAGCAGTCTCCAGGACTGGGAGTCTCCAGCACTTAGACAAACTGAAAAATAAGAATCACCTTTGAACTCCAATGTGGGCTCCCAAATCCCTCAAAGGAAAGTTTCTTAGCTGGACGGAGACTCAATGGGGGCTGAGTGAAGCAGAAAAGTAGAAAGTAAGATAATCCAAGACAGGGTGTTGTGAGCAGGGGGGCAGGAGCATTGTGCTTGCAGCCCTGCTGGGAGCTGGGCAGGGCACTGGCAAGGAAACAGTGGGAGAGGACAAGGGCAGGACTGCAGGCTGCCCAGGACCTTCAGAACTAAGCTGAGCCAGGACGAGGGCTTTCCCTGCAGGCAATGCAACCATTCTGTAGAAATCTGTTGCACTAGAACTTGTGGTGATTTTTTTCTGTTGCCATTGGACAGTCACCTGCTCCTGTACAAGAGTCTTCATCATGTTCTCTCTTTAAAAACAAAGACTTACTTGTTTATTTGAAAGGCAAAGTGACAAGAGAGAGGGTGAGACAGAGACATCCTCCATCTGCAGGTTCACTCTCCACATGGCCATGATCCTTGAAGCTAGATGCAGGTACACCAATCAAGTCCCCCACATGGGTGGCAAGGATCCAAGCACCAAGGGACCTCAGAGCCTTCCCAGGTACATTGGCAGAAAGTAGGATTAGAAGTGGAGCAGCTGGTACTCACACCAGTGATGTCACATTGCAGGCGGTGGCTATGTTGAGCCAAAACACGTTTGTCACATTCTGTAACATGCATGCCGCCCTCTCTTTTTCTGGTCTGCATTAAAGCTTATTGTCTCCACTCATATTCCTCATGCCTTTTCTTGGGATCCAGGTCTTTTTCTGTCCTACAACAGCTTCAGCTATAAGCAAGATTAAGGGAGATGTCACAGGCTCCTAGGGTTGTTTTTCAGTGCACATTAAAAAAAAAAAGACTATTTTTTATTAGAAAGGCAAATTTATAAACAGAAGGAAAGACAGAGAGAAAGATCTTCTGTCTGAAGCCAGGAGCCAGGAGCCTCCGCTGAGTCTCCCATGCATGTGCAGGGTCCCAAGGCTCTGTGCCTTCGTTTGCTGCCTTCCCAGGCCACAAGTAGGGAGCTGAATGGGAAGTGGTGCTGCCAGCCGGAACATGAACCAGCACCCACAAGGAATCCCAGTGCATGCAAGGTGAGGATTTAGCCTCTGAGCAGTTTCACGGGGCTCTGCACTGTGTATTTTTAACTCAGTAGACCTCACTGCTTTAATGGATGTTGGGGAGCCTTCCTGCCTGGGAGATCTGGGGGGCACCAGAACCCTGCCTTCCTTAACCCCAGTGGGAGAGCTTCCTGTTTCTGTTCTAGCGCGTTCTCCTGTGCCACCATATTTGCCTAACACTTTGAGACTCTTGGTGCTCACTTGCTTTATGTGTATCTCCAATAGCTTGACTTTGACTCCGTTTTGGCATCCCCTAAGGGGTGCATTCTTCAGTACTAAACCTGAATGATCAGCACCCAGAAATAAATCCCCGTCCCAGCCCTGCACACAGCCTATTTTGTAACTCCTGGATGTCTCGTTCTGTGTTTGGGAGTCTCCCAGGGTGATGGTGCCACCAGATAAAGGTTGTAATGTGAGAGGGAGGGCGGGTCGGCCGGCTGGAGGGCTGGGGCAGTGCCCAAGCAGCTGGGAGAGTAAACAGAGGCCTGCTCCAATCACAGGTGCAGAGGTAACACGCGCAGTAGGGCTGCAGGGTGACTCAGCCCCTGCCCGTGAATGCTCTCTATTCAGGGTTTTTGTGGAAGCCTGGACCTGCGATTTCAAACAGGCAGAACTGGCTGAACAGGTCGAGCAGCTGAACAGGGCCAACACTTCCTCCCCCAAGGCCCATGCCCTGGCGGATGAAGTCATCGATATTTTCTTGCGGCAATCCTAATCTGTGCTGTGACTTTTATCTCAGCTGTGAAACAGCAACCTGTTTTCAACATGATAACAGAAAATAAACCTGGCTGCAGGCTGGCCAAGAGGGAGTCTGGGTGTAGGAGTGTGTGTGTGTGTGTGTGTGTGTGTGTGTGTGTGTGTGTGTGTGTGTGTCTGCTGGGAGCCCCTGACCCTTGTTTATTCTAGAACACCCAGACATCCTGACTCAGGCAAACCCTCACTGTTTTCTGTTCTTTCTCCTGGTTAAGTCTCATCACTCCCCAGGAGGCCTTGGTAGAAATTCCAGGTGAAGCCCTGACATGCTGCTGCCAGCTGGGGAGAGCCATGGCTCACCTGGACACAGCACCCCGCCCCCCAAATACACACTCCCTTCCAAGCCCTCACCTGGTCTGGAGCCCCTTTGTTTCACAACACACCCACCACCCCCACCCCAGAGGCCACAGCTGTGTTTTTTGAAAGTCTTGTCCCTCTGGCCTGAAGTGCTTGTCCTTAGCCTTCAAGGATCTCTGCAATCTGGTGGAGAACTCCAGCTCTCCAACTCAAGACCCTGGAGAACACCGTGGGTGCGGCAAGGCAAGGGCATCTCAGGATTTTGCTTACCAAGTCTGGATGAAGAAAAGCATACCAGAAAGTTCCTTTTGCCTCTCAAATGCAGCAATAGAACAACAGGCACACAGCAACCACTTAAACTCAGCCTCCTTGTTGGGGAAGCAGGAAGGAGTGACAGGGGAGCAGGGCCAGGACAAGCTGAGGTCAGCCAGGTGTTCAGGGTACACCTTTTAAGGCAGCTCACTCTCAGGGCCCAGTAATATATAACCAATCCCTGAAAGTCAGTGCTTCCTTAAACATTGCCTCTTGGGCCTTGGCTACCTCACCCAAGTCTGGCCCCGGTAAGGACAGTGACAAACCCGAATGATGGAGCAACCCTAAACTGCAGCCAATTGTTTCCTAAAGGCTACGCTGTGCTCTCACCACCACTACAGCTCCCCCCCCCCCGACATTCTGTAGCTGTTTGGAGTGTAACTCTTGTCACATGACAAGGGAGCTGTCTCCCACAGGTGACCTTTCCACTCTTCGGGGAGATCTGAGGTCAGGGATCTTGGCTCAGCACACTGTGTGGTCCCAGCAGCAGGCACTGAACAGTACTCAGAATGTCAAGGGACACAATGGAATTGGACATGGTGCCAGGATGAGGTTTTTTTTTAAAAAAAGATTTATTTATTTTTATTGGACATACAGAGAGGAAGATCTTTTGTCCGATGGTTCACTCCCCAAGTGACCGCAACGACTGGAGCTGAGCCAGGAGCTCTTCTGGGTCTCCCAAGGCTTTGGGCTGTCCTCAACTGCCTTCTCAGACCACAAGAAGGGAGCTGGATGGGAAGCGGGGCTGCTGGGATTAGAACTGGTGCCCATATGGGATCCCGGCGCATGCAAGGCAAGGACTTTAACCACTACGCTATCACGCCGGGCCAGGATGAGTTTTATATTAGTGTCAAAGTGCAGGGCACCTGAGCTGCAGTCAGTCCTGGCTCTTTTGGGGACAGCCATGTCCCTTGATGCTCCAGGCATAGTTCCCTCTGCAATGCAGGACCCCACACCAATTCTTCCTCATGCAGCTCTGCTCCACCACACATTGGATAACAGAGCAATAAGAAGGTGGAAAGCACATAAATTTCTTTAAATCTATTTGAAAGGCAGAGTCACAGAGAGACAGATATTTGTCCTCTGCTACTCTTCAGATGGCTGTAATGACTGGGCTGGACCAGGCTGAAGCTAGGAGCCTGGCGCCCCAGCCAGGTCTCCTACGTAGGTGGCAGGAGCCATCTTCCCCTGCTTTCCCAAGCTCAGTTACAGGGAGCTGAATCAGAAATGGAGCAGCCAGGACTTGAATTAGAATTACAGATGGCACTAAAACTACTGTGTCACAACTCTGATCCCTAAAAAGAATTTTAAAACAAAACATGCTCTAAATTTCTGACCTACGGTCAGGATTCTGGTTTGGACATCAGCATTCCACACTGGAGTACTACAGGTTCAAATCCAGGCTCAGCTCTGACTTCCTGATTCTAGTTTCCCATTAATGCAAATCTTCGTAAGAGGCAAACAACAACTAAAGTGGTTGGTCCCTGAAACCAATGTGGATGACCTGGATTTAGTATACAACTTGGGCTTTGGTCTGGTCCAGCCCAGCTACTGCACCATTTGGGACAGATCCAGGCAACAGGCGCTTTCTCTGTCTCTGCCTCCTTGTCCCCCCACCTCTCCTTCAACACTCTCTCTATACATACATATATACATATATATATATATATACATATATATATCTTCTTCTCAAGTAACAGAAAACAAAACAATAACAACAACAAAACCAAAAACGATGCGTGATAGCAACGTAACTAAATCAGTGATATAAAAAATAGAAATAGCCAAAAACAGTCAGCTTAGATTTGTGAAACATGCAGCTTAGATACCCTCTGAGACAAAAATGCCACCTACAAAACGAGCTGGAAAGACTGAGCTGGAAAGGAGAGCCGCATAATCCTGAAGACACCATCCACTCTGCAGCTTTCACGGTGACCGAGCAAGAAAACCAATAGAATCAGCCGTAGAAGAGTCTGACTCAATGTAACTGACCAAACATTGATTGATCCAACAAAAAGATCTGGAAACAAAAGTAATGAACATTATCCGGTGTGTGGTGTGTGTGTGTGTGGAGTGTGGTGTGTGTGTGGAGTGTGGTGTGTGTGTGTGGAGTGTGGTGTGTGTGTGTGGAGTGTGGTGTGTAGTGTGTGTGTGTGTGTGGAGGGTGGTGTGTGCTGTGTGTGTGTGTGTGTGTGTGGAGTGTGGTATGTGTGGTGTGTGTGTGGAGTGTGGTATGTGTGTGGAGTGTAGTGTGTGTGTAGAGTGGTGTGTGTGTGTGGTGTGTGTGGTGTGTGTGTGGTGTGTGTGTGTAGTGTGGTGTGTGTGGAGTGTGGAGTGTGGTGTGTGTGGTGTGTGTGTGGAGTGTGCATGTGTGTGGTGTGTGTGTGGAGTGTGCATGTGTGTGGTGTGTGTGTGGAGTGTGGAGTGTGTGGTGTGTGTGGTGTGTGTGTGGTGTGTGTGGTGTGTGTGGAGTGTGGTGTGTGTGTGGTGTGTGCATGTGTGTGGTATGTGTGGTGTGTGTGGTGTGTGCGGTGTGTGTGGTGTGTGTAGAGTGTTCTGTGTGTGGTGTGTGTGGTGTGTGTGGAGTGTGGTGTGTGTGGTCTGTGCAGAATTCTGCAGCCATTTGTGGTCGTCATTTTTCTTGCAGATGTGTAAACCATTTTCCAATCTAACCCATTAGATCACAAGACATCAAGAACTCAACACAATCACAGAAATTTTATTTTTAAACCACAACCCAATTCCATTAAACATCCATAATAAAGGGAGATTCCTAAACTCCTCTGCTTGGGAACTTACCCTTCACGAAGTCACTCATAGGTTAAACAGGAGATTGCAGCTGGAATTTATCTGAAGGGGCATAATGAAGTACCATGCACTAAACCGAATCATAACTTAGGTAAATTTTAGCATTAGTTGAATTTAGGGCTAAAATATGAAAGACTTGAAGGAAACAAGCCGAGTACCCAGAACAGGCAGTACAGGGAAATTCCTTACTTTGATGAGAAGAGCTGCCACTTTGGAAGCGTGACCATCAATAGGAATGACAATGTGTGTAATCAACACCTGTACTTATCAGGATCCCGACAGCCGTACTGACAGCTCTGAGAGAAGCAAATGACAAGGAAGAAGCAAAAATGTCCTCTTTTGCAGGAAATATGCAATTCACAAAGAAAATTCAAGCTAATTGATAAATTCTCTGTTCAGACAGAGAGTCCAGTAAATATGCAAATATTGGATCAGAGACTAGCAGATAAAAAAGTAGATGTTATCTTATGGATTGTTTATCATTAGAATTATAAACATTATATAAGCAATTTCAATTACAAATCAAATTCAATTATGAAGTTATAAGTGTTAAAACATAAGCAAAAAAACCTTATTTGTACTAGCAGCTAAAACCAGAAGATGTTTCTGCATGCATTTAACAAAACACGTGCAAGTTGTTTTGGTACTGTAATATTCTCATTTTGTTGGAGAGAACACTTTGAAAGAGTGCTAAAGGACATAAAATATGAATACATGGAATGATTGACCCTGTTTTGTATGAAAAAATTAGACTTGATTTAGCAAAGATGCCAATCAGTCCCTAATTAGTCTCTAAATTCAATACAATTCCATCCCAAACCTCCAAAGATCTTGGTTGGGTGAAATGTGATGCATCAAGACTAAATATAGGGCTATTATAATCTAGATAGTGGAGTGTCCATTCAGAGGTAGCCAACAGAACCCTGGAGAACTGGGAAACTGACCCAGACACACATATGCAGATGCCATGTATCATGGAAAGACCAGTGCAGATTAGTAATAAAAAGAAACCGACCTCTTCATGAGGTCATTTAGGAACACCAGGTTATCCACACAAGAATAATCAGATCCTTACAACACGGACACATGAAAGCAAATCCTAGGTTGATGAAATATTTACATCTAAGGAGCAACAACTTTAAACAAATTTCAGGAGACAGAGGAGGCTACCTTTAATAACTCAGAAAAAGAAACTGTTTTCTTAAGCCACATACAAAAACAGACAAGCCTGAATGCAAAAATTAATGAAACACTTGGCAAAATATAAGTGACATTAAAATTTTTTAATTGGTCCTAAGACATGTTCAATGTCAAGCCACTTATAATACCATGGTAGAACTGTTGAAAGGTCAGGATGTGGCTCGTGAACACCTGCAAACCAGTGAGGAAATAAACAAACACTTCCAATGGAAAAATAGGCAGAAGATAGGCCAAGTCATGCATGAGGCAATCCAAGTGGCAGATAAATATTTGACAAGATGGCCAGCTCTTCAGGATCAGAAAAGCATACACTCCACGAAGAGATCTAGTCTGTGGCCCTGAGTTTAGTCACTCTTTGTTTCCTAAAAAGTGATTTTAGATCAGGCAGGTTTTCATTTTTAAGGATTACTTTGAAAACTTACTTCGCTTTCCATTGTTGCACCAGATAGAAGAAAACGAATCTAAAGAAATGTTTAGCTCTTGCTATGATGAACAACCATAGAAAGCAAAGAGTATTCTCTTAAAGATGCTTGAGCACTTCCGCCAGCCTTCCTCACTTCACTGCCATAGTCAACACAGAGCATCCAGTGACCTGATGAAAGTGGTTCTTTTCCTGGATCAGAAACTCAGTATCTGTTGAATGAATAAACTGGATCAAAGAATACAGATCTCCCACTTCGAGTTTTTGCTTTCTTAAATGTCAGCATCTCATTTGGGTACTGGTTCAAGTCCCAGATACTCCAGGTTCCATCCTGCTGTTTGCTTAAGACCTGGGAAAGCAGAGGAGGATTGGCCCAAATCCTTGGGATCCTGCATCCATGTGGGAGACCAGGAAGAAGCTCCTGGCTTCTGGCTTCAGATAAGCTAAGCTCCAGTTGTAGCACCACTTGGGGAGTGAATCAGCAAGTGGAAGATTTCTCTCTCCCTGTAACCCTGCCTTTCAAGCAAATTAAGTCTTTAAAAAAGCATTTATTTTTCTAATAAGACAACAGCACTGAACACATCGAAGTTCTCATTTCATAGCAGATTATAAGCCTATACAGAACAGTGATTATCACAAACTCTACCCATCATAACTAATAATCCAATTAAGGTGCATTGAACCCAGTAAGAAAAGTTCTATTGTGTTGCAGAACAGATTCTAATGTAATAACTCACTAGACTTTAGTTACCTGCGCTGTGCTCCGGTAAAAAAACAAAAAACAAACAAACAAACAAACAAAAACCCTGGGACTTTGGCTATCTTTTGATCTTATCCATCAATGAATTTCTACCTTTGGGACCATATTTTCCCTCCCACACCAATACGGACCATTAACACACATGTTAGAAATACTGGCCGCAGCCCTTCTTCACCCTCTATCCATTTGGCTCTGAAAACATATTCAAGTTCCAAGTTCAGAAGGGAGCCCTTCCGAGCAGGAAGCAATTTTAAACCTTGGGATGTAGGTGTAAAATCACCCAAATGGGTGGAGCAGAGTCATGCTTGGACACTCTTACACTCCACAGTCCCATTTCAAAATAATAATGATAATAATAACAGGACAAAAAGACAACTGCCTATTAAATAGAATCCTTTCAGGAAAACCATAATTTAACTTTCTTTAAGTTTGCATTGTATCCAATACATCTATAAGGAGCAGAAAATCAAAAGTGAGAGGTGGTGAAGTTTCAAATAAGCACAGAGCAAGAGGTGGGGTGGGGGGGCACAGTGTGCATTTGAGTTTTCCAATTCTACTGTAATAGAGTCAAACACCATTGGAGAACTAGTGGAGGTTCTAACCCTTTCATTAGCAGCTTTATGGATCACTCTATGCACTTAAATCTGAAGTAGTCTTGGCTTCATTTCAGTAAGTCTAATTAATGTCACACAAGCATCATTTTGATATTCCTCCAGTTTAAAAGTCACCGAAAGCACTAGTTGATACTCTTAACTGTTCCCTCAGGGTAAGGCTGCTTGAGCAGACACTACTGCAGTGCCTCCACACATTTCCAGCGAAGGGGCTCCTAACTCAAGTTCAGGCATCCTCATCTATCCCACCAACAACCCACTCACAGCTTCTGGTAGCCAAGGGCTCTTGATGCATCGCCCAGGAGCACTGTCCCTTTATGGGTGGACACTGGAGTAGTGGCCCACCCATGTTCTATGGTGCAGTGCATGGGCTCGAGTCCAATTTTTGTTTCTGATCCAATCCCCCCCCCCCCCCAGGAGGAAGCAGATGATGGTTCAAGTAGTTGGGTCTCTGTCTGCCATGTAAGAAACCTGGATTGAGTTCTGGGCTCCTGGCTTCAGTCTGGACAGTCCCAATTCCTGTGGGCATTGAGGATCTGGGGGAGGGGCATGAGTCACAGATAGAAAATTTCTGTCTCTCTTTGCCTTTCAAATAAAATGAAAAACAAAATCTACATGCTTAAAAAACCCTGTCCAGAGCTGACGTTGTGATACAGTGGATTAAGGCACGCTATTCTGGCATCCCACGTCTGAGTGTTGTTCAAGTCGCAGCTGCTCTGCTTCCAATCTAGCTCCATATTAATGCACTTGGGAAGCCAGCAGATCATCCACATGGAAGACCCAGGTGGAGCTGCTGCCTTCAAGATAATCTGAGTTTTAAAGACAGACAGAACTGACTTCATCCCTCTGCATCAGCGGCTGTGGCTTAACCACCTTGAACTCAGATTTTCTGGTCAGCAAAATGGCAATAGCAGTGCTGTGATGTCCTGCACACACATAACCGCACAAAGATGGCTGAGACCGTGGTTCGACCCTGGCTGGGTTCTCCCCAATGGCTCTCATCATTATTCTCATTTCCTCTCCTCTCCATTGGGTGTCTCAAAGGACACATTCAAAAAAGAGAGAAATAAAAAAATACATGAAATGCAGTCCACAAACAGCCAAGTCCCACTGCTGGTGACTCCATCTGACTGGGTTAGATAGCAGTTTGTTTTAGTTATGGTCACCTCAGGGAGGCATGACGGTTGAAAATGTTGCTAGGCAAAATGGGAGGAGGGTCTTGGGAGAAAGCAGATGGCCCAGCAGTGGGGTTACCTGACGTGCTTACAGCAACCATGTGGCTCTGTTTGCCCTCTGGCTTCTCTCCTTTCGGCCTGCACAGTTCTCAGATTCCTGAGTCCCTGGGATGGTGGATGTCCGACAAGACATTTATCCCTCACTCATGTTCTGATGGTTCCTCATCCCTTCTTCCTTGCCAGGCTGAGCCATTGTATTTGCTGTCTGTTGCTGTGGAGCAGGTTCCCCCTAAAACCTGGCAGCTTAAAACAACAATCATTTTCTTCTCACACTTCCTGTGAGTCAGAAACTTGGACTGACTTAGCTGTACCCCTATACTTCGGGACTGGCATTGAGGCACAATGGCTTAAGCTGCTGCCTGTGACATTGGCATCCGGTATGGGTGCTGGTTTGTGCCCCAGCTTCTCCACTTCTGATCCATTACCCTGCTAATGTGTCTATGAAAGCTGTAGAGGGTGGTCCAAATCCTTAGACCTCTGAACCCATATGAAAAACCTGGAAAAGACCCTGGTTCCTGGCTGTGGTCTGGCCCAGATCTGGCTGTGTGGTCCTTTGGGGAGTAAACTGCGGGCTGGGAGATTCTTCTCTCTCCCTCATCCTGTATTTCTAATCTCCCATGAGATTGCAGTCAGGCCATTGGCCAGGGCTGCAAGTCTCCTCTGAAGACTTGCTGAATGAGTTGTTTCCAAGCCCACTCATGTGGTTGAAGCTAGGCCTCTGGTCCTCACCACCCAAACCTCTGCACAGACTGCCTCATGACACCTGTACCTGGATTCCCTTTAGGTTATGTGACCCAAGCAATAGCAAGAAAACACCAAGGTGGAGGCTCTAGCGTTTTACAGCCTAATCTCAGCAGTGATATCCCATGCCTTCTGCCCTATTTCAATAAGAGAGAGTTACTTGGCTTGGTCTTCAGACAGAGGAGGGAATCACACAACATGTGGACACAAGAAGGCAGGGCTCCTGGGGGCTCACTGGGACCATCTTAGAGGCTGCCTATCCTGGAATCTGTAGTTGTTTCTCTGAAGACAAAAAAGACAGACAGGTCCAGCATTTCGCCTTTCTGCTTCCCTCGAAGTCCCAGTGGAGCGGTCCATGTTCATAGATTGTATGGTTTAGATGCATGTTCTCATTTCACTGGGAAGCTATCCAACAGTCACATAAATAGAGCTGTCTAGGACCTGCTGAACAGCTCTCTGGTACTTCTTCCTCTCCATAGATGCATTTTGGAATGGATTTAATGATGCCTTCACATGAACTCTGCAGGACCCTCTGGCAGGACCTCTGTCAGAACCAGTGAACAAGAAAAGAATTCATAAGAACTACTTTGAGTGCCATCTCAGTCTGTCTGGGGGTACAGGAACAGGGTATCATTCCCTGGAATTCAGTGCTCACAGTTCCTGAGGCAGGAACGTCCATGGTGAAGGCTCTGGCAGAGGATTCCATGTTGGGAAGATAGTCATCCTAGCTCACAGACTGCCGCCTCCTCTCTGTCTTCACATAGCTGAATGGCAGACAACTCAATGGATCATTTTTGGAATGACACTAATCCCATTTATGAGGGCCCATCTTTATGATCTGCCACTTCTCAAAATCCTACTTCCAAATACCATCACATGGAGAATTAGGTTCCAACATGAATGTGGAAAGGGGCACAGCTCGTCATGCCATTGTAAATATCTACCATATACCAAACCCTTGTTTTCTGGATTTGAAAGTGCTGGAATGCCAAGACAAATTGCGCTTGGGCTCCATTGAGACATCACTGTTGGTGGAGAGAGGGTCAGAGAAGGTAACTTGTTGGGGCCCTCACCTTCAAACTGGTGTTAGCAGAATGACTTTAGGGGAGTTCCTTGACCTTCATTAGGCTATTTCCAAAGGCTCTAAACTTACATTGTGAAGCATTTTGAACATCGTGTTCTGTCCAGGCACTGCTTTAGCAGTGGGCACTCCCAGTACCAGTGCAGAGATTCTTCTAAACCCACACTGGCAACCTGGCCTAACCTGAAAAAGAATCCCATGGATCTTGGGGAGGCAGGCCACAGATTTATTTCAGTTGTAACAGAGAGTCTCCTATCCACCAGTGGGTGGGGTCCATTGGTTTAGAGACCAAGCTGTGTGTAAGAGTGAAGGTGCCAGGAAAGGGAGGTATTCAGGTACAGTGGACTCTGGGTCTAGGTGTGCCACACTTGGGCATGGGGCCTGTTGGTTATCCCTCGTAGGAGAATAGTCTGGACTGAAGAGCCAGATTTAAATTGTCACTTCTCCTTATGTTTTGGTGCATTATTCCAGGTATACCTGCTCTCATTATTTTACCGGCCTCTTCCTCCTAGCTGTAGAAAACTTTGAGGGAGCTGTGGCCCATTCCTGGCAGATCTAGAGTTAATCCAAGGCCTGGAAAGTGTCTTCCTTCTCACAGCTGTTCACCTATGCACCTGCCACCTTCCCATTCACCCCCGTCCTGCAGACTTCACTTTGCTCCTTGTTTACCAAGCGATGAAATTCTTGTGCATCAGCTGCAGTCAGGTTGCCCAATCCTGAGCTTTGGAATCCCATGCAAGGCAGGGAGGATGAAAGTGCAAACCATTGTCAAGTGGGCACCAGGCTGAAGGTCAGTGCTATGGACGGGACAGTGTGAAGTTGTGTGCCTTCTCCATGCTCCTAGCTTAACATCCACTGTGTGTGAATTCTTTCAACATATTTTAGATGATTTTTAATCCACAAATCAAAGCTTCATCATCAAACCCAGTTATAAACACAGAAGAACTCAGCCATCAGAGTCATTCCACAACAGTATTCCAAACACTGAACAATCACTCAACATCACTCAACATGTTTGGAACCCAGCAGAACAGGAGTGAGGGATGCCAAGATAACGCTCACCATCTAGTGAGGAGAGACAGGTGACACACACAAGCCTGGACAAGTGCCTTGCAGAGGAACAGAACCTGGTAGGGGAGGCACATCCTGAGGGCTGATTTCACAGTAGGAAGTTCGGAGAGGGAGTAGCTCACATCTGAACAGGAGGAGTCCTGAGCCTGGGGGAAGAGCGTTCTAGCACAAAGCACAGCAAGGCCAGGTGGAGGTGGAAGATGCGGACCAGCAGTGACAGTGGATGTGGGAGCTTGGCTGTGGGGAGTGTGATTCATGGCATGATCACATGTGTGTGGTGCTGCTTAGTTAGCATTGGCAGTCAGTCTGATACAGGCCAGGGGGAGCTGAGGTTGCCAGGCTGTCCACAAAGCCACGCCCACACCACCCAAACCTCCTCCAGTTCTCATTTCCATGTGGTGAAGAACAATACCTTTTGTGAAACTACTCTGAACTGGCACTGATCAGAAAGGACCAACAAGGCTGCTGGTTGTGACCTTGCATTGACCTTTAGCTAATTAAAATGTCATGATAAAGCCATCACAGCTGACACTCCCACTCTGCTCATGCCCCTGATGCCATGACACTTCTGCAAGTTCCAAAATAGGACAAGAAGACACGAGATGCTCAAACTCCACTCCAAAGCAGACTCCCCATGAAAGTTCAATTAAACCCAGCTCCAAATTCTGTCCCCCACCCCCTCAGGTCATCTAAAGACAGCTCTGGACCTCACTGGGTGAGATTTTCTACCCACTAATTCACTCTCAGGGGGATGCAATGGCCAAGGCTGAGCCAGGCTGAAACAAGGAGTCAAAAGCTTCAGACGGGTCTCTCATGTGGGTGTAAGGGGCACAGACACTTGGGCTGTCTTCTGCTGCTTTCCCAGGCCCTTAGCAGGGAGCTGGATCAGAAGTAGAGCAGCAGGGATACAAACCTGAGTCCACCTGGGATGCGGGCACTTCAGGAGGTAGTTCTACCTATCGCACCATTGTGGCCGGCTTCTACAGCTTGCTCTGGAGTATGCATATTTCTCTTTTCATACAAATGAATCTTGTTTCTCTGCTGACTTTTACCTGTGCCTCTTCCTCTAATTCCTCCTTGCATCAGCGACAAGAAACTGGATCTAGCCACCCCAAGACAAGTCCGTGGCAGCATTTAAAGTGTCTTTGACTAATTTTCTGAGAATAAGGCATGATAATTATTGACCAAAAGGTGATGCAGATCAAAAGGTAGCTCACAAACCTCTCAGCCTCATGGGATATACCCTACCCCCTCCCAACCTACGAACCCCGGTAATAAACTTCACAGCACAGCACAACTAGCCTTCAACTCTGTTCAGTGTGTGTGAAGCACAATGCTCCACCATTGCAACTCTTCTAAGAACCTGCTGGGGAGATAACAAGCAAGTCTACCCCACCACTCTCATTCCCCGTGCACACTGCTTTTCTTGCAACTCCTGCTGCCCTTGGCTTTGAGGCATGCACAGCTTCCACCCTGTGAGGTGACAAACTGTTTGGGGAAAGGAAGCAAGGACCAGATTCCCTTGGATGAAGACATGTGTCTCTCCAAGACTTTGGAGCCACTAAGCGGGGAAGTTATTGTAGACTCAGAGCCATTCCCAGATACTCAGAGTACCTTTCTGGCTTTGTTTGATCTTCAGCACAATTACGGTGTTGATAGCATGGCAGAGGAGAAGTGTGAAGCTGCATGTTGTTATTTACAGAGCTGGTTTTACATACTTGGGGACAACCTTCCCGTGCTTCTGGTAGGTTACAAAACATGCACAAAACATGCACATGCGCTTCTCTGCCCACAAAGGGCAAGGCAGGGTGCTTTACTCCAACACCTCCTAACTTCATGCTGTAGCTCAGGGACTACTTTAATATTATTATTATTATTATTACTTTGAAATCAAACACCTGCCAGCACTCCAGCCTCCTCTCTGGAGGCCTGCAAGCCAGCTTCCTCAGTAGTAACGAAAAAGGAAGTTGACCCCGACCTGTAAAAAGAGTTGATTTCCTCCACTCCAAGGCACACAATTGTTCACATTTTATATTCTGAAATCAGGATGTGTCATACAATTAGTTGGTATGCTATGTGTGGGGTTTCTTTCTTTTTCTTTTTTTTTTCACCCCCTTACATGCTGATCTTAAAACAATAGTGCGTCTTACAATTGATGATATCCTAGACTGAAAGAAAATAGTTAAAACTGTGGAGTGGCAGTTGAAGGCCCACCCATGTCAGACTGCTAGGAGCCATTGTAGAATCATGTTTTGTTCTGCTCAGGGGGGTGAGCCCAAAGTCACAGGATTCCCAGATTCTCCGGTCACCCAGCTGTTCCAGGAGCATAGGGTAGGCAAAGAACACATCATGGATCCTGCCCACACGTAGCCAGGCCAGCCTTGCCACACTGCACTTGCACTATTTTCTTCTTTTTTTATTCCTGAATTCACAGAAATGGCTGCCAAGCACAAGGTAATCTCAGGACACACAGGGACTTCTGGTAGACCTTAGAATATTGCGGAAGTCCGTGGTCAGGGTTGTAGTAAGCCAAACGGGACACATATGGGAATACAATTACAGTGAGGCCAGCCAGGCTGGAGGGGAAGGGGAAGAGGGCCCGGCTGCAGGAGGAAGCAAGGAGCTGGGTGCTGGCTGGCTATTCTGCTGAACAACGTATAGGCTGCAATTCTTGCCTTCTCCACCTCTTCCAGATCCCCCGGGAATAAGTGCATTCCATGGTTATAAAGGACTACAAAGTGCTGGTGACCTGTCACTCTCCTGGAGAAACAGCAAGACTGAGAAGTTCCACGGTACAGAAACTTTGTGAGCATTCGTTTGCTTTCCTGTTCTCCAAACGTACTTGATCAACACACCTTTGGGCTCCAGTGGACTTCTAACATCTTGAAATAGGACACTCCAAGACTAGCTGCTGAGGAACATTCCTGTCTTAGAATCTTGACGGCCGGAGGGCCAGTTTCATCACACTCCCAGTCTGTCAGGAAAAAGAGGAAATGACAGGTAGATAAAAACAAGGGACAAGACCAAGAGAAGGAATTTTCTGTTGAGACTCCAAAGCATGGCCCTGGCACGGACCACATAGAGGAGTTGTGTCACTTGCCCAATAGCCTCCTCTAAGCAGAGAGCTTTGGTTGTCCCGAGTGTCCTCAAGGAAAGTAGCTACAAGGGTTGACCTGACAGGTATGCAAGCCAAATGTTGGAACTGGCATGTTGGCTGGGTTGCTTCAGGAAGCACTTGCTCTTCAACATGAATTTGAACCCTCAACATCACCAATAAAACACAAGGACTCTGAGATTCTTAGTTTGCTTGGTTGGTTGGTTGGTTGGTCTTTTAAGATTTATTTAATTTTATAGGATAAGCATATTTACAGTGAAAAAGAGACGCAGAAGGAAAGATCCTCCATTAGCGAATGGAGTGAGCCAGGGGTTCATTCCCCAAATGGCTACAAAGGCCAGAACTGAGCCAATTCAAAGCCAGGAGCTTCTAGGTCTTTCATGTGCATAGAAGGTTCCAAAGCTTTGGGCCATCCTCTGCTGCTTCCCCAGGCCATAATTAGGGAACTGGATTGGAATTGGAGCAACTAGGACACTAACCAGTGCCTATGTGGTATGCCAGTCCTAAGGTATAGGATTAACCAATTGAGCTGATGCACCCAGCTGGAAGCCCCAGAAATTTTAAATATATGTTGGTCTATACCTGGGAATGCTGGCTGTAACTAGTTGAGAGTTAAGCCTTTGGTGACCACTTCTTTTACACAGGATCAGAGCAGCATCAATGATACAAATGTTTGTGCTATACCCATGGACCACATTCGGTGGAAAAACGCATCCCCAAGAGGCTAACCACTGCCTAAAACAAGAGATCCCCAGAGTCCAATACTCACCATCACAGCAGGGAGTCGAGGACAGAGGAGCCAGGTTGTTCTTAGAAATTCAGTGGAAGACTCATGCTAAGATATGAAGGATTGGTGGGCAAGGAGAAATGGAAACTATAGGCAGTGAGCACAGCATAAACAAACACGTGAAAGCAGGATTATAGGGTTTTACTTAGAGACTGAGATGAAATGGGCCAGAGCTTGTGCATTGCAGGCAGCCTGGAAGACAGGTGGGCAGGGAGATGGGTCAAGGAGAACAGGTGCAGCAAAAGCCTGAGCTTGTTTCTCAAGAAATGGCTTCAGTGCCAGATGTCAGGCCGCACAGGATCTGTCAGCTTCCAGAAACTAGTGGAAAGGAGGAAGCCATTGAACATAGCATGGGGGTTGAGGGCATCTGGGAGAAAGAGGAAGTTGCAGGTTCAGGGTAGTGTAGGGGCTGTTTTGAAGTGGGTGGAAGTGGCGGCAGAAGAGCCCATGAGAAGAGTATGCCAAGATGAAGATGGAGATATCCAGGGGCCAAACCTTGGGCAAGGAGAAGAGGCAAAGGGCAGTAGAGGAAGAAGAGGCACAGCTGGAATCATGAGCTTTGCTGCAGCTGGGGCTCTAACTGTGACAGAGCTTTGCAAACAATAGGTGAACCAACTGTGGCCCCCACACAGTATCCCACCCAGACATGTATTGCTTCTTACTGCACAGAAATCCTAAAATCTTCATAACTCGGTTTCTCTAGATCAATAGTATGGAGGTGCTTTCCTACACTTGTATCTGGCCATGTTGCCTGGGACCGGATGCTACCCTTGGCCATGGCCTTTATCCTTCTGACTGTCTCACACTCTCTGCCTGGTCTCATGGGCACTGGACACTGTAACCCGCATGTGGATCAGGTGCACAGGGGGCTGTCAGGTACAGGAGGCAGCAGGGCAGGGAGCAGAGGTCCAGTCCACAGCAGTGTCCTCACTCTCCCATGTAGGACTTGCTTTCGCGATCGCACAAAGGCATTATGGGAGCTGAGGATGGCCACTTTCCTCAAACTCTTATCGTCTGCAATTCTCTCCCTTCTCCATGTGAGTCACAAAAATGGACCATGGAGTGAAAGAGGAGGAGGATCTGGGAAAGAGAGGAAACCACATCTCAGCACCAGTGTCCAATAATACTCAGCTTTGAGAACAAGGGTGAGCGCTAAAGGGACCCACTGAAAACAGGGGGCCAAGACTTGAGCTGGCTGTAGGTGCAGGTATGGGTGGTGACAGCACACAGATCTTCTGACTGTCTTGGCAGTTCGCAAATGAGGAAATGGAAACTGACAGGGGTTAGTTAGGTGATTGGCCCTGGGCCACTGTGGTGAGTAGCACTCCTAACAGCCATTGCTGAGTGGGTTGGGTAGCTCACCCACTGGCTCACTGGGTGCTCAGCCTGAGAGAGCTAATCTGAGCTGTTCCGCCACCAGCTCTCCCACCTCAGCCTTAGTTTCCTGTTACTCTGAGCTAAGATGATTTGTATAAGAGCCATCATTAGGAAACTCCAAAATGGGAGTTTCTGACCAGGAGGAGTTTTTGTTTTCCATGAGACAGACCAACTCTGTGTTTGCAGGGTGGGGTTGAGGGTGGTACAGTTGGGGCCTGAATTGACCTAGGTTCAGGTCCAACCCTGCAATTCACCCAGAACCTCATGTGAGACAAGAGCATTGGTTAAGAGAAAGGGCTTGGTCTGGGACTTCTGGTCCTAGGCAAAGGAATGGCATGGCAGACTTTAGTGCATGGCTGTTTCAGAGCAAGGCTTGGAAGGAGCTGAGGGCACAGCCAGACCCCTTCATCTTGTCTCTGGTACAGTTAGGGAAGGCTTATGGCTGCTTCTGCTGGGGAGCATTGACCTTGAGGAAGGTCCAGGGCCAACTGGGGAAAGAACTCCCCTAAAATGTTAGATTTTCAGCTGTACCTGCCACATGGAAACCCTTGCCCTGACCACTGGGTCAGCCTTCTCCCTGTCTCAGGAAGGTCCAGGAAGCTGGTAGCACTTGACCTTGCTTTCTCATGGCCTCCAAATAGCACCCTGCATTACCCACATATTTCCTGTCCTTCTAGAAGCTTCTGTGTCCCAAGCTAGGCAGAGACTCGTGTGTTTTGTTCTTCTCTTGACTCTCATCTCTGGGCTATTTTTCAAAATCCTAGGGCGCTCCCGTACAGGAGTTAGCTGGGGAAGGGAGTCCTGTGGCCACATGTCTATTCCGTCCTACAGGTTTGCCTGTGTTTTAGCCAAGGCCATTAGGATCCCTGCATGGAGGACACTGTAGGTCCCTGTTGATTCCTATTCCACCATCCTTGAAAGTCTTGAAAACCAGTTTTAAAAGGAAAGGAAGAATATAACTGTGGTGCTGACAAGCACCAGGGGAGCCGAGCTGGGGTGGGGACCAGGGGCCTGTGCAGTCCTAAGCTGTTTGCCCAAGTGAATTATGTGAATCTGGGAAGCTCTTGGCCCTTCCCATCCATCAGACAGAGGAGCACTGACAACCATTGGAGCTGTTGTTCCGGGCTGTGTCCATACAATGTCCAGATGTCCCTTCCCCTGGCAGAGGGAGAAATGCTGCTGGCAGGAGCCCAGTCAGAGCCACCCTGGAGCGGGGCTGAGGCCAGGGGCTGGGAGAGGTAAGACTCTGGAGGGCTCTGTTATAACCCAGGGTGCAGTGGAGCAGTGGTTTAAAGGAAAAGGCAAGCAAGGATGATGTGGGGTAGGAAGTAGAAAGGCAAAGAAGAGAGGTGGGGGAACCAGCAGGTGTGTCTATGGAAGAAAAAACTGAATAATACGGGAGAGAGGAAGGGAGGGGTATGAGGGTTTCCAAAATGTTGATCCAGCTTTCAGGTGCAAAGCATTGTCCATTTAAACACCCAAATCAGAACTCTGCAAAACCTGAGTATAGGTCAGGATCATGCAGATTGCAGGGCCAGGAAGCCCCAGAGTCCTAGGGACACTCAAGTGATTTGCTCAAGAGAACCCAGGTAGACAGGAACACACCCCAGATCTGAATCCTGCCTAGAGCAGTAAAATACAAGAATTCAGTAGTGTAGTGTGGTCAAGATAGAAGGTCAGCTGGCGGCCACACTCTGCGATGGGGCTGTCCCCACTGTCCTCTACAACATGCTGAAACCCACATGTGACAGCCTTTGGTGGAGGAGGGAGCCTCTGGTCTCTAACAGGTGATCATTGTCCAACCAGACCTGCTTTGAGAGGGACAGAGCAATCCAGCAGAATTTCCAAGTCCAAACAGTAACTTAAAGGGCTTTGGGTAGCTGCACACCTAACACTTAGCAAGTGCATTCCCCCTTTGGGAATTGTTTTCTGAGTGAACCATCCATCATTCATTTATTCCTATGCCAGCCAGACTCTATTATTGGCAATTAAAAAATAAACACAACAGAGCTCCCACTGTGTAATCAGCGAACACAATGACAGCTGTAATTGAAGCAATGAAGGCTGGTGAGGGCAGCCTGGGAGGGCCTGGCTGCTGCTGCCTGCCGAGCTGGGAGGGGATGCGTGCCCCAGTGACCATGCATGCACTGCCCATGGCAGACATCATGACCAATTAGAGCACTTTCCCCCCTGTAGGAACTTGGATCTTTCCCAAGGAATCAGTGGCTTTCCCAGTCTTGTTAGAAGGATCTAGCTCACTCAGCCTCTTGGATTTGAGTTGAATTTCCTTGTTGGACGGCATGGAACTAAAGCAGGGAGTTCAACAATAGGGCATGGCCCAAACTCAGGATCAGCCGACACAGAGGAGGAAACTGTGATCTACACTGCCTGTCCCAGCTTTCATTCACCCTCCCCCACCTCAGATTCAGCTATGGAACCATAGTCTCAAGAGCAATGCTTGGATTTTGTGAAATAGTACAGGAAACCATGGGCTTTTCCTTTGTATGATATGATGTTCCTCTCAGAAAAGTCAAAAAACATGGCTAAATCTGAAGGAATGACTCGGGCCAGGTATAGTAATGCAGTAGGTTAAACAGCATCCCATAGCAGTTGCCATCCAAGTGCCTGCTGCTTCACCTCCAGCCCAGTTCCCTGCCAATGAGCCTGGGAAGGCAGCAGAAGATGGTCCAACTCTGTGGGCCCAGGACTTTCTGACTTTGGCCCAACCCTGGCTGTTGTGGCCATTTGGGAAATGAACAACTGGATGGAAGATCTTTCTCTGACTGTCCCTCTCTGCGTCAATCTGCCTTTCAAATAAATACATTAATAAATCAATGCATCTTTTCAGAAGGGATAAAATTACTCATTGTGCTTTGCATGCATCTGAGTCCCTGCCTGCCTACCCTGGCACCCATCTCCTGTTCCAAGAGCCCAGGAAACCCTTCCACTCCAGTGGTCTTCCCAGACCATGCGGGGCTGGGCCTGGTGATGCAGCCCACGCAGCATGCCACTGAGCTGGAGACGGGATGAGCCAAAGGCAGTGAGAGTTCCAGATAACAGAATGCAGGATAGTGTGATGGCAGGCATCCAAGTGGCAGGAGACACAGAACCAGGGAGCAGAGCATTGCCAAGGCTGCGTCTGCTAGCAGGGAGTGAGGGTGCTCAGCAGCCTACTGTCTGGGCCCTGCTGCCCTGTGCCCCACCTGAGTCACAACCCAGGGAAACAGCGCCTGCCAGACAACAGGTCACACAAGGGGTAGGACAGCCCAGTGCCTTCACCCTCCACTGGGGTCATGAGCTCAGAAAACCCAGAGATGCCATCCCCAGGACTTTATGTAGCAATCAGACTTAGAACAGGAGCCCAGTTTACAACAAAGACACCCAGAGGAGAAAGCTTTCATTTGTTTTATTTTGTGTAAGATTCATTTATTGTATTGGAAAGTAAGATTTACAGAGAAAAGAGACAAAGAGAAAGATCTCCGATCTGCTGACTCACTCCCCAAGCGGCCACAATGGCCAGAGCTGAGCTGATCTGAAGCCAGGAGTTTCTTCCAGGTCTCCCCCACCGGTGCAGGGTCCTCAGGCTTTGGCTCATCCTCTACGCTTTCCCCGGGCCGCAAGTAGGGAGCTGGATGGGAAGTGGCAGCCAGGGTACAAACCGGCACCTATATGGGATTCCAGTGCATGTAAGATGGGGACTTTAACCACTAGGTTACCGCGCCAGGTCCAAGAAAGCTTTCTACCTAAATGTTTATATAACTCAGTTATATAATTAAGAAGCATAAAAAGGGAAAACCCAAGCACTGGGCTTCCAGGGCCAGGAGAGCGAGCCCAGCCTGTGACAGGTGCTGCAGGTGCCAGGGCCCATGATCACATTTTCCTGCTCTGTGCCCCATGTCCTCCAGACATGTCCTCCTTACCACTTTGGCCACTCAAGCCTTCAATATCCTACCAAGTGCTCAAGCTCCTTCTCTGTCCTCCCTAGCATCCTGGTTTGTCGTTCCTTTTTTTTTTCTTTTCTTTTAAAGATTTATTTATTTTTCTTGGAAAGACAGATTTATAGGGAGAAGGAGATACAGAGATAAAGATCTTCCATCTGCTGATTCACTCCCCAAATGGCTGCAAAAGCCAGAGCTGAGCTGATCTGAAGCCAGAAGCCAAGAGCTTCTTCCGGGTCTCCCAAGCAGGTGCAGGGTCTCAATGTTTTGGCCCATCCTCTATGCTTTCCCAGGCCACAAGCAGGGAGCTGGATGGAAAGTAGAGCAGCCACGACATGAAGCACATATGGGATTCCAACAGTTGGAAGGTAATGATTCAGTCTCTAGGCCATTGCTCCAGGCCCCAGTTTGTCCCTCTTTTACAGCACAATCCTGGTTTAGGGTCAATCAGGATACCTCTTTCAGTGTGTTGCTTATGAGCAGAAAACATGTCTTACTCATTTTTCTCCACCTTGTTGCTGTGGAGTGCCTACTGCACTGCATGGCCAAGCAACTGCTTCTATCTCAATTACAAATATTCCCATCTCTGCCTGAAACCTTCTGGATAACTTTTCTAGAAACTTCCAGAAGCAACAGCAGCCCCAACTCACTTGACTCCTCCTAGGTGGTAGGCACTGGCATTTGTATGTAACTTAAAATTCAAGTATGTTGTCAATTAAAAAAAAAAAAAAAGAAAAGAAAAAATAGGGGCCAACAGTAGTCATAGCAGGCTAATCCTTCTCCTGCAAGCTCCAGCATCCTGTTTAGGCACTGGTGTGTATAGCGCTGCTGCATTTCTGATCCAGTTGTCTGCTTATGGACTGGGAAAGCAGTAGAGGACAACCTGAGTCCATGGGCCCCGGAAGAAGCTCCTGACTCCGAGTTTCAGATCAGCTGAGCTCTGGCCGTTGCAGCCATTTGGAGAGTGAACCAGCAGAGAGAAGACCTCTATCTGTGTCTCTTCTTCTATCTCTGTGAAATCTGCCTCTCAAAGAAAAATAAATAAATCTTAAAATAAAAAAAAAGAAAAGAGAAAGTAAATGATACAGCTGTCCAGTCAGATAACCAATGAACAACATTCTGGCATAAGTAGGTCGCATGTGATTTTTATATCGGTCACCCTATATTTTATCAGGCAATCTTGCCTCCAGCCCAGACCTAGGTTAAATGTTTAGGATCTTTTTTATATAGAACTGAGGTTCTCAGTGGTTCAATAACTGTCCCAAGACATCACCTGAGATAGAATGGCAGCCTTTGACCACTGGATCTCTCCTGGGGGCTGCTTTGGAGAGAGAGCTCAAGGTGTCTCTGGTTTATGGACACCTTGGTGGGGATGGGGAGTTGATACTAATGGGAGCACATGACACACAGGACACCAATGCATTCTACCCCACTCTCTCCTACCTGCCTCTCTAAAGGGCATCAACCAGACGTTTCTCAAGAATGGAAACCTCATTCTCCTGCTACTTCTGACAAGACACTGCGCACAGCAGACCTAATGTCCATGCACAGTGGACCTGGCACCCATGCACACTGGACCTGGAACTCACACACAGTGGACATGGCGCCCATGCTGAGAGTTGGTGACTCTTGTTGGAAAGCGCCAACAAGAATAATGTTATCCTAATGTTACCCAATGTTGGGCAAGAGCCTGGCCTGCCTTTTTCCACTGCAGTCTGACGTCAGAGGGTCTTGGAGTAGAGACCCTCAAATCTGCCAGGCATACCTAGGGAGCACTTTGGGAGTGACAGAGGGGAGAGTGGCCTGAGAGGAACTTTCTCAACCAAGAGAAGCAATGCCTATTGAGGATGCTGCAACATAAACATCAGTATCTCTAGGACTCAGGACGGACAATAACCCAGTCTTGGGACAGGCACTGCAGGCAGCAGTGAGGATGCTGCTTGGGACACGCCCATTCCCCAATGGAGGGCCTGGGATTACTTCCTGCTGTGCACACCCTGGGAAGATCCGGCTACCTGGGCCCCTTCCTCCCTCATGGGAGAGCTGGATAGAGTTCTGGGCTGCTTGTTTTGACCAAGTGCTATGGACTTCTGGAAAGTGAATCAACTGATGGAAGATCACTTTGCCTTTCAAATAATAAAAATGTTATTAAATAGATATGCACAGAATGTATATATAAATATTACAGAACACAAGATAGTATATAAACATTGACAAAGATAAAATAGCATATCTACTAAAAATAGAAGATAGATAGATAGATCCCAAAAACAGCTTCGTGGTGAATAAATTTGAAAGTTTTCCAGGACAGTTTTATGGCTCCTAACTAGCAGCCTCCTCCTCTCTGAAGACACAGTTCTGCCTTTGCCCACACAGAAAGAGAGTGGCTCTGGCATGGGCATTCCCGGACTGTGGTGACCTTTGCTCAAGAGATGTCTTCCTTTGCAATTGGCTGAAGGAGCTGGAATGTGGGTCTTAGCAAGGACCAGGTCCAGGAAGCATCAAATACACTAAGTTTGGGAAGGGGTTGGGGACTGGTCCTAGGATGTACCTGAAAGGATACAATGCATGGAAGAGAGCAACTCCTTCGTCAAAAATCTAAAAAAGAAAAACAAAGGGTCAAGCTGTTTAACTTGCAGAATTGGAAGGGCTGACAAAGAAAAATCCCAAGAAATCACCAAAGTCACAGGAAAATTTTCACCAGCCCTGGTTTTCTCCAACTCTGTCGCTCACCACTTTGTGCTGGGCCTGATTGCCACTCACCTGCCATGTGCTTTTCTTTACTGGCCACAATGACCGGAGTTGGACCAATCTGAATCCAGGAACCAAGAACTTCCTATGAGTCACCTATATGTATATAGGAGCCCTAGGACTTGAGGCATTCTCTGCTGCTTTCCCAGTCTATAAGCAGGCAACCAGATCAGAAGTAGAGTAGTCAGGACTTGAACCAGTACCCATGCGCGATGCGGGTGCCACAGACGCAGGATTAACCCAATATCAACAGCAAAGGAAATGGTTTCCAATGTGCTGGTCATCTAGCTTGTCAGAAGTTTTGATGATATGCAGATTCATAAAAATGATCAGCAAAGGATAGACTCTGATGTTCATTGTTAACATCATTAGCCATCAGAGAAATGCAAATCAAACATGAGTTCCCACTTCATACTCACTAGGATGGCTACAACAAAGAAGTCCTGACAATGACTCTAGAATTTTACCTCTCAGGGCAAGATACTCTAACCCTGTGACCCTGGTCTGGTCTAAGTTCCTGGACTAGAAACTTCAAATTTGTAAAGACTTTAGCCACTAGGCTACCGCACCAGGCCCAAGTAACTGGGTGTTTATGGACTACCTAATACGTACACAAATCAGTGGTAACGAGTAGGGATTCAGAAACTAAACTCCCACTTCTGCTTCCATACATGTTCATAGAATCACAGTGAAGACAAGGAAGAACTACAGCAGGTGTAGAAAGCTATGTAGTGTGATGCACCCCCAGTATGCCAAGGACATGTTCGCAAAACAGGGAGCTTCTGGCCAAACTTCTGGCTTTCCCTAAGGCACATTCTCCAGGATCACACTTTCCAAGGGTGTTAATATGAGGAAAAACTTGGCGGTCAGATGAATTAAACACCAAACATTCCAGAATTCCTTACCAGAGGACTTCTTGAAGTCTGTTTTTTTATTGAGCTTTAAGTTATATATCATAAATTCACGCATTTCAAGAGTATATTTCAGTATTTTACAGCATCATGTGGTTATGACAATATAAATAGGACACATTTGCATCACCCTTCCACCAAACTCGGGTGCCCTTTGTTGTCGCACTTCCCGCTGTGCCCCTGTTCCAGCTGTTCCCGCAAGGAAGGAATCATATCACGATGGCCTTCATGACAGCTTCTTGCACTCACCATGTTTTCAAGGTTATGCAGATCAGCTGCTGGACGCTGGGTTATCTCTGTCTTTGGCTATTATAAATAAGTGTTGCTATGAACATTCGTGAGTGAGTTTTATTTGGCCATGTGTTCTCAGTTCTCTTGGGTATATGCCTAGCAGCGGAATGGCTGGGTCATCTGGTAATTCTGTATTTAACTTCTTAAGGAAACATGTAACCCTTCCCAAGCAGCAGCACTATTTTCCATTTCTACAAGCAGTATAAGAGAATTCTTTTTTTTTTTAAAGATTTATTTTTATTATTTTTTCATTGGAAAGGCGGATATACAGAGAGAGGAGAGAGAGAGAGGAAGATCTTCCGTCCGATGATTCACTCCCCAAGTGAGCGCAACGGGCCGATACTATGCCGGGCCGAAGCCAGGAGCCTCTTCCGGGTCTCCCGCACGGGTGCAGGTTCCCAAAGCTTTGGGCCGTCCTCCACTGCCTTCCCAGGCCACAAGCAGGGAGCTGGAAGGGAAGCGGGGCTGCCGGGATTAGAACCGGCGCCCATATGGGATCCCGGGGTTGCAAGGCGAGGACTTAACCACTTGCGCCACCGCGCCGGGCCCAGTATAAGAGAATTCTAATGTGTCTGTATTCTTACCAACCCTTATTTTTTTCTGTCTTAAAAAAATTATTAAAGCCATCTCAGTCAGTGTGATGTGGTACCTAATTGTGGTTGGAGTGTATTTCCCTGATGGCTAATGACGTTGACCATCTTCTCATGGATTTCAGAGTTTTCCATATGTTGACTGTCTCCTGCAAAGGGGATGCAGGAGGCAGTAGGTCCTGAGCGCACTGGATCATGGAACCATTCCTGCAGAGGGCAGCTCAGGGAAATCTGATCCATACTCCACAACTGGGAAGCTGGGAAGCTTGGGTTTGGTGAACATCTTTAGGTCGTTGTTTCTGCAAGTGTTACCCAAAGTAAAATTGAAGTAAAGAAATCTTGACTGTCCATTAATTTCAAGTGGGACTTTATTAAGGCTTAATTTGGTGAAAGGGGGGATGGCGGGGGAGAGCAAGAAAAAGAGAAAGTGAGAAAACAAGAAATTTATCTCCTTGAAGAGTTCTCAAAACTGTGTTATTTGATGAAAAATTCAAGAAACCAGGCCGCACGTCTCATGTGTGTGGCTAGCAGTGGCCAGGTGCTATAGGATTTCTGTAATGCCTTCTGTCCTTGATGTGGTCCTGACACCCAGCATCTTGGTCAAGCAAAGCTGTCTTCTGGATATGGTCCTCAGATTGGTAAGGGTGGCTGGTTTGGGGTTCTCTGATCTCAGTGATCTTGGCTCTATTCCAGCACATGTAACAACGAGTCCTTGCTGATCCAGGCTTTATGAACCAAGTATACCACAGAGCCAGAATCTTTTAAGTGCTCAAGCCAGTCTCTTAGCTATCCATTGCTCTGGGGTCTTCTTGTGGGAGCTCTCCTACCCCCACCAAGGGCATTCTCCAGTTGAAATTGGCCTCCCTTGCGTGAACCATGACCTGATTCAAACACACTGAGGCTCCATGCTCCAAGCCCTTGATTTTTCTCTGCTTACCCTGCAATATGGCTCCTGATCCTTCACTAACCTCCAGAGACCTACTGAAGTCCATTGCCATCATCATGTCTTAATGTCCCTCCTTCCCACATTAGCTGCTGGCCTTGCAAGTCTAAGAAGGCCTCTCATCTGATTGCTGTCAGAGGTCTCTGAGGGTCATCCTCAGCATCTTTACAATGTGTTCCTCCCATCAATAGTGAAAATCAGGGTATGGGAGTAGCGAGAAGGGAATCAAAAGGATCACTCATGTCTATAATACTTTTAAATCATAGCCTTGACTGAAACTCCACGTGACCCCTTCTGCCTATGCTGCCATATGCTGTCTTCTTAGTCTTCCTGGTGTGGCTTGAGGACATCTACCTCCTTGATTGTTCTCATCCATCTCCTTTCAACCCCTCCCACAGCTCTGGCCTCCCCAGGCTCTCCCTGAAGATGCAGGATACAAGATGCTGCTGAGTGATGCAGGCTACATCACTGCACTCCTTCCAAGCCAGCGAGTCCTAGTGTCTTCTGTGTTTGAGTCAAGGGAGACTGGGTCACATAGGGCCCATGCTCACTCTAACCTCACCACCTCCACTTGGAACTGGCCAGGAAATTCTCAAATTCTGTGTTCTATTATAAAGCTAATTTCAAAGTTTTATCATTTACTTTATACTTCCTGTGGCTTTGTAGAAAGCTACCATCTATATGGTTTGGTGGAATGGAGAGTCTAGAAGCAGACCTATACACACTTGGGCAATTTCTTTCCAACAAAGTTACCAAGAAGACTTGGCATAGAAATAGAATCTTCAGCAAATGGTGCTGGAAAGCTTGGATAGCCATATGCAAACAGAACCAATCCCCCAAAAATTCTATCTTTAGTACACGTAATCTAAAACATGAACTCAAATTCAATCACAGACATACATGTAAGAGCTGAAACTGTAAACTTCCTCAAAGAAAATAGAGGAAAAACTTAGGGATCTTGGTTTGGGTCCTGATTTGTTAACTTCAATGGATGAAGCTCCAACCACCAAAATAAAAACTAAACTTGTGTCCTTTGAAATACATATAAGGAAATGAAAAGGTCATAGATCCAGAGAAAACATCCAGAAACACACGTATGACAAACGTCTTCAATCCATTATACATAAAGAAGATAAAACAGTGCTTGAAGTCAACAAAGGACATACAGGAATGATCAAACAAGCACACAAAGAGAGCCTCAACACCATTAGTCATTAGGGAAATGCAAGCCACAACCACAAGAAGATAGCACTAAACACCCACTACAAGGGGACCGGTTCAAATACTGACCATACTGGGTGTTTGCAAGGATGTGGAAGCAGTGGGGACTCTCCTTCACAGCTGGTGGGATGGAAAATGATATGGCCACCTGAAGAGCATTTTGAGAGTTTTTGAAAGTTAAAAATACATCTGCCAAATGACTCAACCTTTCCACACTTGGTTATTTACACCCCACAAAAAAAATGAAAGCATGTATTCACATACAGACTTGTCCCCAAATGTTTCTAAGCACTTTATTTGTGACTGCAAAAAATCAAAAAACAACCCAGCTGTACCCCAGCAGGTGAACAGACGAACAGGTTGCCACATACGATGGAATGCTACCCAACAACAAAAAGCAGGAAGCTACCGATGCCCATAGGAGTATAAACCTTGAAACAATTATGACAGCAAGAGAAAATTAGCAAAAAGTGCAAACATTCTAAGATCCTAGGTGTAGAAGATTCTAGAAAAGATACGTAATCTGTAGTCACAGAAAGCAGGTTAGCATTGCCTGGTGGGAGGAGGGCATTTGGAGAGCAGGAGGAGGAGCTACAGAGTGAACAAGGAAACTCCCAGGGATGATGGACAAGTTCATTAACTTAATTCCAACGATAGTTTCAGTGATGTATATAAATATGTCAAAAATTCTCTAATAGAACTTCCATTATGTGCAATTTATTACGTGGCAATTATTTCAATAACACTGTCAAAAGAAAGGACTCATAACTCCTGGAGATACACCCTGATTGCTTTACAAATAAAATTATCTAAGGACTAAAATTTGATTTGAGATAATGCAGGCGAGGAGAGGGGGTGTGAGTGTGACAGAGCTGCAAAGGTGATGGGGAAGATGGATCGCCATGGGACAGAGGAGGATAGACTGAACTTCTACAAGACACCACTAGAAAACGTGACTTCCATGCTAAGAATACAGTCTAGCCTACTGCTGTGGGTTTTTCTCTGGTGCTGACAGGAGACCTGCCAGCCTGTTCAGAAATCTCATTAGGTTTGATTTAGCTCAGTAAGAGTGTGTAGATGATATAATCCTCAAGAATCGATCAAGATGGATACAGAAGAAATTAATAATTAATCAACATAACTCTTTCAGACAAATAGCAGGAGCTGGGGAGGGGGACCCTTAGCAAGCAGAGCCACAGGGCTACCCTGGAGTTACACTTTGTAGAGGCCTTCGTTGTATGTGCATCAAAGTAGTACAATAATTAGGAAATGCGAAGAAGAAGCTCTGGGCTGGTTCTGAACCCTTCTCAGTACTCAGCTCTCTAAGCGTGAGCATCATGGTCTCTCACTCCCACAGCCCTGTGGAATCAGCGTGCTTGCCACAGAGGGTAGACAGTTGCACCCGCTACTGCTCAGGACACTGCACCTCCAAAGGGAAGTCCTACCCATGAAATGATCTGGCAGGTCTGGTGAACTCACGTGACATCCTCAGCAGGATTTACGCTGTGAGCATCTGGCACTGGACGACCCAGAGGGGGACCTGGGGACTCACCGGCATATCAGCACAAAGTCCATGAGGTCAGCCAATGAATGCTGGTCCCAAAAGGGATGTACATCACTTGGCTGATTGTACTCCAAATCCACAGAAGTTTGTTTTATATAGACAAAAGATATATCTTATTAAGGTTTGAAATGTGCTTTTACAATCTTAACTTGACTGATGTAATGTTGGAAAAGATACGGCAACCTAGTAATGGCAGCCAAAAGGACTTTGAAAAGTCTCTCATGCAATCAGTGTAAAAACTGCCACTCACCATCAGAGTCCATGTTGCACAAATCTGGGAATTAGCCAGAGCCTTGCAGCCACCCAGGAATATGTTTTAACTTGTTCCCATCATTCCCACCTGCCACTCACCTAAAAGGCTTGGATTAAGTTGCAGATTCCCTGCTTCAGCCTGTTAGATCCCTAGCTGCTGTGGCTATTTTGGGGAGTGAACCAGTAGATCTCTCTCTGCTTCCATCTCTGTTTCTCTCTTATGCTTTCTCTTTCACACATAAGCACACTCTCTGCTTTTCAAATATAAATAAATAAGCAAGTAAGTAAATAAATAATTTTTAAAAACACAAAAAGCTTCAAATAAAAACTGGAGGATTTGGGCTATCTTCAGGGACTTTGAGAAACTCTATATATGACAAGGAATCTGTAGGCCATGTGCATAAGGAAGAAAGGCTTTGAATATACACAGAGCTGTAAGCACATTCAGAAAAGACCACAGAGGACCCAAACTCCCACCTGTGCCTCCCTTGAAAGTGGTCCCAAGCAAACATTAACATCTATGGGGAGGATAGATGCTCCCACAGGTATGACTTCTTGGTGCAAGATCCTTAAGAGAAACTGTCCAATCATTATTTTGCCACCTAGTGAATCAAGGAAATACGTCAATGTCTACACAGGACAGAGAATACAGACCTAACACAGAAGTAAATCAAAATGTCCTCAGAAAGCAAACACCAGCAAGAAAGAGCAAAAACAACAAATCCAGGAAGTGGAGGAATAATCTGATTTCCAAACTTGCTACATTATGTAACTGATAGTGTCCAGTGTTAACAGAAAAGTGTAACACATGGGAAAAAGGGAAAAAGTGTGGCCCAGACACAGGAAAGGAGGCAATCGTAGAAACTGTCCCGAAAGAGGCTCAGATGCTAAACCTACTAGACAAATTTCTTAAATTTTCTTTGAAGATTCCCAGAGGAGTAGGGAAAGAAAAGAACATTAAAATTTTTTGAAGAAACATTGCTTTGGGGCCTGACACGATGGCTCGAGTGGCTAGTCCTCAGCCTGTAAGCACCAGCATCCCATATGGGTGCTGGTTCTTGTACTGGCTGCTCCATTTCTCAACCAGCTTCCTGCTTGTGATCTGTGAAATCAGCGGAGGATGGCCCAAAGCCTTGGGACCCTGCACCTGCGTGGGAGACCCGGAAGAAGCTGCTGGTTTCAGATTGGCTCATCTCTGGCCATTGCAGCCATCCCTGAAGACTGAACCAGCAGATGGAAGATCTTCCTCTCTGTCTCTCCTCTCTGATAATCTGGCTTTTCAATAAAAATAAATAAAGTATTTAAAAGATAGTGCTTGTAAACTTTCCAACTCTTACAAAAAACATTAAAATATGCATTTATTAAGCTCCAGGTGCTCCAAATAGGATAGGTTAAAAAGTCTTCATGCTAGGGCAGGTGTTGTTAAGCCACAGCCTGGGATGCTGGCATCCCACTTGGGTTCCAGTACATGTCCTGGCTGTTCCACTTTCCATCCAGTTCCCTACTAACAGTTTGACAAAAGCAGCAGATGGTCCAACTACTTTGGCTTGGACACCTGTGAGGAAGACCTGGCTGAAGCTCCTGGCTCCTCACTTCGGCCTAGAATGGCCCTGGGCATTGTAGCCACTTGAAGAATGAACCAGTGGATAAAAATGCTCTATCTTATCTCTTTCTTTCTCTCTGCATTTCTCTTTCTTTCTCTGTAATTATGACTTTCAAAAAATCCTGATACATTATCAAAATATTCCTTGAGAGTGGCAGGAAAGAAGTGACTGGTTATATACAGGTGATCTCAATAAGATTAACCAATTCTTATCAGAAACCACAAAAGCAAAAGATGGCAGGATGTCATACTTAAAATACTGAAGTATTAACTACATCTTCAATATAAAAGACTAATTTTATTCATAAATTTTCCTCTTATATTTGACATAAATGATAGCCACATGAAACCATCATTATGAAGCTATGTTGATAAGCATACATGTACAAACACGCATTGTGTAAGACAAGGACAATATGATGGAGGGGAAAGGGAAATGAAATTTATAGGTACAAAATTTTCTGCACCACTGTAATTAAGTTGGTATTACTCTAAACTACATTGTCCTAAATGCAGGTGTTGTATTTGTCAGGACTCTAAAAAACAAGCAACCAAAACCCAAAGAACAAAAAAGACAAAATGAATAGGATCCACACACATGCCCATGGAGATGCGCATACAATTACAAAGGCTGCAGGTGGAGAAACCAGCTGAGTCTAACGGCCTTGGAACTAAGGAAGCTGACAGTCTAAGAAATTTCAGTCCAAGGCAGAAAGCCTGAGAACTTGGCATCCTGGAGTACACAGCCAGGAGAACAACGGTGTCTCTGTTCCCCAGGAGAGAAAAAAAGTCCACCTTTCCTTTGCTGTTCTCAGTTAATTGGCTAGTGCCTTTCCACATTCAGTGAGAGCGGATTGTCTGCCTTCGGTCCACTGATTTAAATGCTAATCTCCTCCAGAAACACCTGCACAGAAACACCCAGAGGTCTGTGTGATGCCTAATCCAGATACCCAATGTGAATCAACACAGGTGTTAATTGTCATTTCCAGGAGAACTGTTACAATGATAATACAAATATATTGTAAGATATGATTCGTAATCGAAAAAGCACACTATTTTGTTAGCACAAAAGAACACAAAAAATGGACAGAAAATGGTAACATAGAAGATGTAGGAAACAAACAGCAAGAATAGATATAAATTCTGCCTTATCAGTAACCACATTAAATGTAAGCTATTAAAGGCATTCAGCTAAAAGGCAGAGAATATCAGGACATACAAAATAGAGACAAAAAGCTCACGACCTGGTGTGGGGCAACTGGTTAAGCTGCTACTTCGGCATGCCCACACCCTTCATCTCCGAACCTGCGATCAGATGCCACCTTGACTTCTGAACCAGTTTCCTGCCAATCAAGCGGAAGAGTCCTGCCACTCTCGGGTGAGACCAAGATGGAGTTCCTGGCTTCTGGTTTGGGCTTGGCTCTCTCCCAGCTGTGAAAGAAGGTGGGAACACATCTCAGCCCATTCTCTGTGGCCAGAAATACTTAGATGTCAAAACAGAAAAAGATATTGCAAAAAAAAATAATAATAACTGGCCAAGATGCATTTACTAGTACTGCCCTTGATGCAGGTCTGAGAACTGAGCATCTGCGGATAGTTTTTGGTGGAAAATACTGTACTAAGAGGCTGATGAGAAGCCTGCAGCAGGGCTCTATCAGCATTAGATACGGGTCTGAGACAATGATTGGGAATGCAACAAGGAATCCACTGAGAAAAAGCCAATAGCTCAGCAGCTGCACCAAGGGCCCTCCTGAGCTCAGAGTCTCAGTGGAGTGAAAGCCATCAACTGAATGATGAGTCTCAGAGTGCTGGTGTTCTTACCATTGACCCAGAAGGAATTACGCAGCCTGTCCCTCGAGATCATTATAATATTTGTAAAGGTCCAGCAGCTTTTCCTGAGACAAAATGAAAACAACAAATGATGGTGGTGCTGCTGCTGATGGCTGCGATGGCAATGATGGTGATGATGGTGATGTTGGCAAAGGTAGTGGTGATGATGATGATGCGGATGGCAGCGATGACGGTGATGATATTGGAGGTCATGTTTCAGATTTTATGAGATCTAGGTAGGATAATCCACACTTTTCTGGTTAAGTGTTTAAGCAAAAGAATTGAGCTCAGTTTGGATAAAGGCCAGATGCCCAGGCTTCTAAGGGCATCCTTAGGTCGAGTAGGAAGGTATTCCACATAAGAGAGTACTCATTGAGAATGAGTTTACCTGGCTAAGAATAAGAATTCCAGGAGGAAGAGAGTGAATGATGAGGTCTCACAAGAGAAAAATTTTTGAAAAAGGAGAAAATGATCTAATTGGGTTTTTCTTTCAGTTTGGGATGTGTGAAGTTAACCAGTTCATTGGTCTCCTAATGTCATCTTTAGTAAAATCATGGCTCCTCACTAATGGGTCTGGAAAAGTGGAGTCTTTCTGAGTTCTGTGTTGAGTTGAATGTGTGAGTGAACAGTCTGATCTGTGGATGGAGGATCTAGAAGAAGGAGAATTGTTGATACCCGGAGTTTGCATTGCTGCCAGGCCATGTGATCTGGCATTGGAGTCTGTACATGTGGACAGGAGATCCAGTCCAGGCCTAAGAGCATGGGTAGTGCAGCAAGCAGGTAGAGAAGTAGAGTGACCATCTGAGGGGTGCTTCAAAAGTTTTTTTAAAAATGGACATAAATAAAAGATGAGATTCTTGTTACAAAAAAATGTGAAATCTATGCCTAAAAAGGAGTCCTAAAAAAGCTCATGAAACTATTTCATGAAAAAAAATCACGCATTCAACTATTTTATATCAAAATAAACATCTTGTTTTAAGGGTTATTTTGATTTATTTCCCTGAGAGAGAGAAAGAGAAACCAGGTCAGAGCCAGGCTATAGCTAGGAGCCAGAAACTCTACCAGGTCTCCCACGTGGGTGGCAGGGAAGCAAACACTTGAGCCATCATCCATTGTCTTCCCAGAAGCCTTCGCAGGGAGTTGAGCCAGAAGCAGAACATTTGGGATTCAACTGGCTCTCCAGTATGGCATGTCAGTGTTACATGCAGTGACTTGGCCCATGGAGCCAAAACACCTGCCCCTAAACTTACTTTTCAAGTCTATTTTCCAGAAAGTTTTTGAAGTACCTTGGTATGTTCTTTGAACAATGTCTCCCCCTCCCAGCCCCCCCACCAAATCAATGCTATGAAATAAAGCTCTTGGATTAGAAGGGATGACCTTGGGTCTGGATTGGGAGGCTATCTGTGCTTTTCTTGTTGTGGTCTCTGAAGGGAACACATTTTTCAAGGTCTGGTAGCAGACATATTCTTGTGCTTTAATGACATAAGACAATTCGATCTTCATATCTGAAGTGTCAACTCAAGGAACATAAACCATTTAGGAAAGAGGGTATTGGGGATTCAAGAAGGATTTATTGAGTGCCTGTTGTGCATTTAGCACTATACTTTTGACTACAAATTGGAAACGGAAAATTCCAAACACATGTTAAGTGCCTACTGTATTCCATCTCAGGCTCTGCACACTGAAAATTAACCAAGATGCCTTGGATGTGGTTTTGTTTGTCCTCTGCCCTTCTCACAATTGCCCTGGACAGTAAAGACTACTTAGAATTCCCTCAACATTAATTTTATTGAAGAATCATCTGGTCTAGCCAAAACTAACACATAATACTGCACATGCAGTTGTTCCTCTGAGAGCAAAAAATCAAAACTGACTTTTTTTAAAAAAATGATTTAGTGTGTCTCCCCAGCCTGGGGCCCATAAAGATGGGACTTTGGTGGTTGCTATTTCTCTAGAAATGCATGACTTCATGATCTGAACTCTAGCCAATAAAACTGATAGGATGGTTTTAAATTATATCCTTTTAAATGTTGTTTTATCAAGGAGGCTATGAAACCCATGTCCATGTGGCCTACTTACATTGAGGGATGAAGCTTGGTCTTTTTGCCATGGGCCTTGAGGTTGTTACTAGGACCACAGCTGGGATATTTACTTTTCCATATATTTAAATATCAGGATCTCTATATCTAACTCTGACTAGACAGAATGTCTTCACACTACTGGAGTTAAATCAAGACTAAAGCTCCAAATATTTTACTACTTCACAGTCCCCTATGAATGGGGTTTTCTTTTTTTACCAAAGTCAGAGCTACCACCCTGGAGGTGTAGTGAGTAAAACCACCCCACTTGTGATCCAGCTACAAACCTAAGAAAATAGCAGAAGATGGCCGAAGTGCCTGGGTCCCTCCCCCATGCGGGAGACTCAAATATATTTCCTGTCTCTTGGGTCAGGACTGGCTCAGCCCTGGCTGTTATAGCATACAAGGAGTGAAATGTCAAATGGAAGATCTCTGGCTCTCTCCCTCCCTCTCTGTAATTCTGGGTTTCAAATGAATCTCTTTGCCAATAGCCAAGGCTGAGAGTGAATAGCCAAGGCTGAGAGTGATTCTGGTAAAAACACTGTGGGTCCATAAAGTCCCCAGTTCGGAGGCAGAATGTGGCCCCTGGGACAAGAGAAGGCTCACAACCCAGTTCCCCACATTCACAGTTCTAAGATAAGACTCACCATTCCAGTTTGCCTGAGACAAAGAGCTTTCCAGGACACAGGACTTTGAATTTTAAAGCCAATAACACTGTAACAAAGGATGCTTAGCCACTGCTTAGGACATCTGCACTCCATATCTATGTTTCTAGGGGTAAACCTTGACTCCACTTCCAATCCACCTCCTTGCTAATCACCTCAGAGGCAGCCAACAATGGTCCAAGTGTTTGGGTCCCTGACGCCCATGTGGGAGACCTGGATGAATTTCTTGATTCTTGGTTTCAGCATGGCCCCTGTAGACATTTGGGGAATCAGTCAGCAAATAGATCTTTCTGTGTCTTTTTCTCTCTCTTTGTGCCTTTCCAATTATAAATGCAAATTTTTCTTTTCTTTCTTTTTTTTTTTTAAAAAGGAAGTTTCAGGCCAGCAGAACTGAGTGGGTCATGCTAGCAGCGACCTGCCAATGACGGGCCTGAAGGAGGCCATTTAGCCAAGGGTCCTAGCCACATTCTGGATCATCCATAGGAATGCTCCCTGCTTCTCTCATGGGGCCACAGGTCACATCTTCCCATCCTGTGCCTAGACCCAGGCTCTCAGTTCCTCTGTACTGCCTGCTCCTCCTTCCTCTGCAGGAAAGCTTGGAAGGAGAGCTTAGAGCATGCACTTTGATTTTCAGTAACATGCTTGCAAACAAGAAGGATGGCTCAGAAATGCAAGATTGCATGTGACATTGAAAATACATTGCAGGTTCATTTTTTTAACTTCCAAGAATTTAAGATGAGTAAATTGGACTCAAATGACTCCTTTTTTACCCAAAAAGCAACACAATTTTCTTTTTGTTTAGGGGTGATTTTTTTTGGCTAAAGCATCCTGCCTGCCAGAGTTTTGACACATGTGCCATAGGCAAATACTAAGTATGCGTGTCTCCTGTCAACCACAGCATGTGCATTTCCAGCAGGATGCTCCTCATCTGTAAAATAGCATCACTATCTTACCCAGGCAGTTAGCCTGAATCCCATCAGATGCAAAGTGCCCAGGCTCCCTCACCCTCCTTCTTATGAGATGCGCTCTTGAATTGCACAGAAGTGTCTTGCGTGATTCCAAAGGCAGCTGGGTGCATCAGGGCAGAGGTTCAGGAGAAGGTTGAGGTCTTTGACCATATATTATGCACTGGGGACCATCTTGCCAGATTCCCTGCCCAGAGGTCTCCCCTCCAATTGGCTATTGGTCTCCCATTGAACAGGACCTTTGGAATGAAAGTACATTCCAAAGGAAACTAGAGGGAATTATTCTTTTGTTGGTTTCATTGTGTCCTGTTGTATATGTTTTCACTTGTGCACATTTTCAAATGTAGCTATCACCAAGCAGGTGTAGGAGAGAGGAATTCCAGCCGAGAGCATCATGGCATTAAGAATCACGATCTTTGGTGCTGCTGTTGTTGCTTGGATGGTAAAGTTGCCTCATGCAACACTGACATCCTATATGGGTGCTGGTTCAAGTCCCAGCTGCCCAACTTCTAATCCAGCTCCCTAATACTATACCTGGGAAAAGCAGCGGGAGATGACACAAGTGCTTGGACTTCTGGCTTTAGCCTGGTCCAGCTGAAGAGTGAAGCAACAGACAAATCTCTATGTCTCTCCCCTCTCCTTGTAACTTTCCAATAAAATTATATATATAATATAATATATATTTATTTATTTCAAAGGAATCATGACCTTGATTTGGATGTGTAAATGCAAAATTTCTGTTTTGGGTCCTTGTTTTTATGCTGGGGACCCTTAGTGTCAGAGTATCAAAACCAGCCCTTCCACCCAATGCGGCAACTGAGCTTTGCACTGCCCACTCCCCTGGTGGAGGTAAACTATGTTAGATGATGCCTAGGGAAGCCAGGGTCACCCTTCCCACTGGACTCGGCCCCTGACAACACCTGGCTTCAGCCCTTTCCTCTGCCCTCAACCACAGGACCTTGGGAAGAGCTTCTGCTGTGATTCCCAGACCTTCTAGAAACATTTGCTTCTTCCCTGGGAAGCACAGGGGAGGCCCAGGACGAGCAGCTTGCAGGCTGACCTCACACGCTGTCCTTGCAGCAGGGACCTGATGCAGAAATGCCAACACAGTGCCTTTCCACTTGAACATCAGGAAAGAACCACTGTGTGGCTTGCTGTGTTTCAAACTAAAAAAGTTGTCTCTTCCAAGACAATTCCTCCATGCCAGCTGCAGGCAGGGTCAGGTAGACCACAGGTCACTCTGTGGCTGTAACTTTGTAACTCAGGGCTCAGAAAGTTCCTGGCAGACTTGGTCCTGTTGCTGGAGTCTCACTCACTATTCCTGGCTTTCCTGGATACCAACCAAGAGGGCTGGTGGGATTTGGGGAATTCAGAGCAGGTGAGTGAGACAAGGAGAGAGACCAGGAGAGGAGGCTGTGGAGGCTGGCCCTACAGTGAATGCATAGGCTCTCCTAAGACCCCGTTGAAAGTCTCCTCTGTGGACTATTCTCCCTCTCCCCACTCCCCACCCCACTAGTTCTTTAAAGACAGGAAGAGTCACGTGTAACTGCAGCTTTGCTGTGCCTTATCCACCAATCAATAAATATTAATAAGTTAATCAGAGAATGCCCGATAGGCTAAAACTATCTCCCTATTTTTAAACAGGTTATTTAGGCAAAGGGCAGGAACTGCATATGCAATGTAGGAACCACAACATTTTTCATTTAAAATAAATTATTTCTAGAAGCCAATACATGCCTACTAAAAAAGGGAGCCGTAGCCAAGACATGGGAAGATGTTAGCTGTCTTTCCCTTCGTTACATTTCCCAGAGAATGCCCACAATAGCTTCATTTCTGTCAGCAAAAACAATGTTGAGTGCACTTGGAGACATGATCCATAGTCATTTTTTGATGGTTTTATTTTCTAAATGCTAAATTCCTCTCTGGGATTACATTCTTTTTTATCATGCTTTCATAGTACTAGAAATATAAGGGGGCTTCAAAAAGCACATGAAATCGAGTTAGAGGAGTCATTTTGTTGCCAAAAAATTCACTAAATTTTGAAATTTTTCACAATATGCATTTTAAACAAATTTCTGCAAGACCTCTCATTTATTTGAGTTTATCGAAGTTTTTTTTTTTTTAATTTAATGAGAGAGAGAAAGAGAGAGACATCTTCCATCTGCTTCACTCCCAGGATCCAGAAGCTTCATCTGAGTGTCCCCCTGTGGATACAAGGACCCAAACACTTGGGCCCATCCTTCAGTACCTTCACAGGACATTGGTCCATTCTGCTGGATCAAATGGAGCAACGGAGACACAACCCAGTGCCTCCTGGGATGCCAGCACCTCAGACTGCAGCCTTATCCATTATGCCATAGCACTGGCCTCTCTGAACCACCAAAAATATCAAGATAAAAATATGGCAATCGCCTCATAAATTGTCCTCTGTCTCTTTCCAGTCCATGCTGCCTTGTCAAATAGGATATACCAATTTTCTTCTACCACCAGATTGAGTTTGGCTGTTGTCAAACATCATATCAACCTGCAAAGTGTGCCTTTGGTTGTGTCATGTTTCTTTGGTCCAACCTGATAGTTTTGAGATAAGCTGCTGTTGTGTCCCCTCCACCCAATTTTTTTTTAAATTCATTTACTTTTTTTGGAAAGGCAGATCTGACTTACGGAGAGAAGGAGAAACAAAGATCTTCCATCTGTGGATTCACTACCCAAGTGGCTGCAATAGCCAGAGCTGAGCCGATCCAAAGCCAGGAGCCAGGACCTTCTTTGGGGTTTCCCATGCAGGTGCAGGGTCCCAAGCCTTTGTGCCATCCTTTACTGGTTTCCTAGGCCACAAGCAGGGAGCTGGATGGGAAGTGGAGCAGCCAGGACACAAACTGGCATTCATATGGGGATCCTAGCACATGTAAGGTAATAATTTACCCATTGAACCATCCACGCCTGGTCCAGTTGTGCCCGTTTTTTACAGTTAAGTAGTATTCCATTCTGTGAGATTAGCACAGCCCATTCATTCTCCCATCCATCACCTGACACGCTTTTATTTTTCCACTCTAACAAACAGAATTGCTGCAAGCATTCCTAAATGGGTCTTGTGTGTGTGTGTGTGTGTGTGTGTGTGTGTGTGTGTGTGTGTGTATGTTTCCGTGTCTCTTGGGAAAGTCCCTGGGAGTACAGCCGCTGGGTCACAGGGCCAGTGTTTGTACGGCTTTATGAGAAGTCACCAGCTCCTGCTTCAGAGTTGTGATTTCAGTTTTTTCCATTTCAGCTGGGTGTAGAGTGCTATCTCATTGTGGTTTTAATTTTCATTTCCCTGATGACTAAATAATGAGTGTTTTTTTCAAGTCTACAAGGGTCATTTATTTGGCTTTCTTCTTTTGAAAAACATTTATTTGAACTCTTTTGCCCATTTGAAATTATCGGGTTAAAAAATTCTTTCTATATGCAAAATAGCAGCCCTTTTCAGATGTATATGGCCTGAATGTCCATTAGGCCAGTGGCTCAGTCCTTGTTCAGATGAGCACGGTCTGCGTGTCTACTAGCCCAGTGCTACCTTTAATCTACATAAGCTTTCAATTTTGGTAGCCATATCTATTGACTTTCTTTTTTGCTTATTACTTTCTGTGACCTCTTTAACAAACACTTGACTGTCCCCAGGTTACAAGTTATTCTGCTAAGCTTTTCCCTGACAGCCCTAGGGCTGTATGTTCAGATCTATCTGTGATTTGTTTAAATTCATTTTGACACATTGTGTGAGAGACCAGCTGAAGATTTGTTTGTTTCCGTGTGAACATCCAGTTGACACACTAGTGTTTTTGGATGGAATTTCCTCTCCCTATGGATCACTGTGGCATCTTTGCCACTATTTCTTTGCTCTCTATTCAGATCTATTGATCTCCGTGTCACTCCTCAAGCCAGGACCACATTGTCTTCATTATATAACCTGGGTTGTTGATTTTATGCTGCTTTACATACCCCCAATTTTTTTTTCTAATTAATATTGTTTCAGACCATCTAGATTCTACCTAAACTTACACAAATGTTATTTTATTTTCCTAGTTTTTTTGTTGGGGGGGTTGGAGGCAGGGAAAGCCCTCTCCAAATAGCCACAATAGCCAGGATTGGGCTGGGCCAAAGTCAGGAGTCAGCAACTTAACTCAGGTCTCCTACCTAGATGGAATAGGATCCAGTGACTTGAACTATCACTGCTTTCTCGCAAGGTCTATCTGCATGAATAGGAAAATTCGGTCAGGAGCCAGGGTAGGGAATCAAATGCATATTGGCATAGTAATAGCTGTAGTCGCTGACCTTAATTTCATGTGATAGGAACAGAGCCACTCCAGAATTCTTGTGACTACTGTTTTCACACTGGTTTCTTTCTCTCCTTTTCTTTCTCTCAATAGATCTGTCTCTCAGTAAACTTCTTGCAGCAAGCTTTTTTTCCCCATCTTTGACCATCTCTGCTCTGATTTCCTTATGTTTATTTTTAGCTGCTTGAGAGGGATCTTCTCTCTGCTTGTTCACTCCCTAAATGCCTACAGCAGCAAAAGCTGGGCCAGGTGAAAGCCCAGAACCTCACCTGGGTCCCCCATGGGACTGAGAAGGGTACAAGTAAGCTTGAACATAAGCTTCTGTCTCCAAGGATACATTACCAGGAAGCCAAATTAGGAAAATTTGGCAGGCAGGACTTTAATGGCACCCCAATGTGACATGTGAGTAGCCTAAAGGATGGTTTAACCCACTGCACCACAATAGCTACCTCCGTTGTCTGCTTTTAATCAAAGGTTTTATTTTCAAGTTCATTTATTTATTTGAACAAGTTTCAGAAAGAGGAAAAGAAATACAAAGTGAGAGGGAGAGAAAGCGAGAGATAGAGAGATCTTCCACCTGCTAATTCCCTCCTTAAATAATCGAAACAGCCAGGGATGGACCTGGATGAAGCCAGAAGCCATGAGCTTTATTCAGGTTTAATCCATGGGTACAGGGAGCCAAGCATTTGGGTCATCTTCTGCTGCTTTCCCAGGCACATTAGCAGGGCCCTGAACCAGAAGTGGAACTCAAATCAGCAATGCCATATGGGGTGCCTGCACTGTGAGTGACAGCTTAGCCTGGTGTACCACAATGCTGCTGTTTTAATTGGAGTTTTTAGTCCATTAGCATTTAATGTAGTCTTCAGTATGTTTGGATACAGGTCCTCCCTTTTTCTTCTTGTTTTCTGCTCATAGTCTACGGATTTCTATTTCTCTCTTCCTCCTTTCTTGCCTTTTCAAATAATTTTAATTTAAGTTTACTTCTTCATTTATCTACAGGCTTTTCATTAGTGCCTTTTGTGTCTTTATTGATTATAAAAAGCTTAAAATGTGCTTCTCACAATGCATGAGAGTTAGGATCGTGTCACTTCATGCAAAAGACAAAAGTCTCACAATCGTGCAGATTTATTTCCTCTAATCATTATTTACAACATGATTTGCATGCACATGACAGCCTACCTAAGTTATAAACCTACAGGGAAATGTAAGTTTTGCCCGAAATGATCGCAAGCAAACGAATGAAGAGTGCCTGATGCTTATCTAGAAATTCAACATTGCCAAAGGTCTGATTTCTCTTCAGCCTGAAGGCTTTCCTTTGGTGTTTGCCACAATACTGGTTTGCTGGTGATGAACTCCTGCAGTTACCTGATGGCTCTTTATATTTGGCTTTATCTTGAAGGAGGTTTGCATCATACCTGGACTTCTTAATTGACAGGTCTTCCCTTGGGGCAACAAATCAGAAATCAGTGACATTACTTCTCTGCTCCATCCGCAGGCCATTTTCATCCTCACAATGCCAAGGTTTTTCTTCATTATTTTGGGTTCAGCGGGATAATGCTGATGTCTCAGGAGTGGTTCACCATATATTTGTTCTCTGTTGGGTGTTGTGAGTTTTACCCCTTTCATGATCTGGGAAATTTTCTCAGCATCATCCACTTCCTTCTCCTCTTCTGAAACTCTCATTCCCCACATGGTTAGCCATTCTCAGGCATTTGTCTAGTCCTTGAAATTTGTTCTTTCCTCAGTCATATTTCCCTCAGTTCTTTAGAGTGGATCAGTTCCTTCAATTCTGTCTGCTGATCAGCCTAGAGGATGAGTTTCTAATATCAGACATTTTACTGTTTCAGCCTAGGATTTTTATTTCATTCACATATAGTTTCCTGATGAGATGTTGCATGTGTTCACTCATTGGGAACATGCTTCCTTCACATGATGCAGAGTTATTAAACTCCTCACCTTCTGGGGCCAGCGAGGTGGCATAGCAGACTGATCTGCTTGCTGGCACTAGCATCTCGTATGTCCCACTTCCTGACCCAGCTCCATGGTTCTTGTAGGCCCTGTACCCAGGCAGAAGACCTAGAAGAAGCTCCTGGCTCCTGGCTTCAGATGAGCCCACCTCCAGCCATTGCAGCCACTTGGGGAATGAACTGGTGATGGCAGATCTCTTTGTCTCTCCATCTTTCTCTGTAACTCTAACTTTCCAAGTAAAATAAATAAGACTTTAAAAAAAAATCCTTACCTTGTGATGAACTTGGAGCTATCTGCTGTGCTCTGTTTCCCATTATAAACCAACCAGTTGTCCTATGTGAGTGTGTGTGGGTTTAAAACTCTTTAATATCTTAAGAGGCAAAGAGTGGGAGTCTCAACAAGAGAAAATAAATATTTCCATCCTAGTTTTTTAGACCATGAGGGAAGAAAAAGTTGATTCCACAGGTGATGCAGGGCCAGTAACATTCACTAACAATAATGGGCAGCATGCAAACCCCTATCAGTCAGCCTTAAAACCTGAAAAATATCCACTTTTCATTACTTGGCAACTTAGCTGGAGATTGCAGTTTCTAACACCAGACCTAGATCGTCAATAGATCTTGCAGGTGTTCTCACAGTGACAGGCATGCCTAGAGCAGTGATGACAATAACCTCACCACCTCTATGGGCTCCCACCACTTCTTCATCTCCTGTGGTCATCTGTCAACTCCATCCTCATCACTATCCCTGTCCCCAAGTGCATCTGGTACTTCCCCCCACAGACGGAACCAGGGCTCAGGGTGTGTGTGTTTGTGTGAAGTTGAGGTCCCTGCACTGTGGAATGTGTATGTGTGTGTGAGGTTGGGGGTCTCTGCACTGTGTGGTATGTGTGTGTTGGAGTCCCTGCACTGTGGTGTGTGTGTGTGTGTGTGTGTGTGGCCTCTGAATCTTCTTTGATCACTGTGCCACAACACCTACCCTGGGTTAGGTGCCACCTCAGACCTCATCTACATGCCAGAAGGCACTTCCTCCCTCGGGCTGGGGATGGATGGAGATCTTCAGTTTGGTTTATTGGAAGCCTCAGAAGAAGAGCAAGGGGTCATGTGTGGATGTTCCAAGGGTGGGCATGAAAGAAAAGTGACTTCACTGGAAGTTCTCCTGAGCATGGGGAGTCCTTTCCTTTTCCTCCAACCTCCAGGTCCAGGGACCAAGGAGAGACTCCATTCCCGGGCTGTAGCCACAGTGCCAGAGGAGAGGTGAAAAGATGTCCCAGAGAAGGGGCCCGGGCAAGGCATTGGGATTTTGATGTGAAAGTTTGCTGTCAGTTCACTAGTTACACCAGGATATGTGGGCCCCATAGGTTCATCAGAAAATCCTGATTTTTCTGGAAGCCTCCCCTCCAGATATGAATAACACAGGAGATTCAGTAAACACAGTCCTCAAAGGGCTACTTCATTTCTTGGAAGCGGAGTTTCTGGAGAGTCCTCTGAGCACATAAATAGCAAGGCCCTAAAGAAAAAAGGTAACCATTCAAGGAATGGAGAAGTAAATTCTCAAAAATCACTCTGCAGGTCAGGGCTGTGGTTCAGAAAGGGGGTTTTGTGTTGTTGCTGTTATTGTTTCATTTTTGGCCTCAGCAAAGGATGCATGGCCCCATTGTGCACCGTCAGTCACAGCCAGACAGACACCAAGACCCTGCCATGGACAGACAGGCAGAGAACATCACCCCAGACCAGTGCCAGGGGGTATGCCACCAATTCCTACTTCAAGACAGAGGTGTTTATTTTGTAACTGAAGGTACCCAGCCAGATGATTCCAGAGAGCTGGTTATAGCTGCCCTCCTGCCTCAGTGTCTATAGTTGAATGTACCATGCACCTCTTATGGACCAAGAAGTCAAGAAGTCAGGGCTCAAGGAGGGTACTGAGCCACCTTGGATGGATGCTGTCACACCTGAGGCTGGAAACTCCCAGACCAATACAGGGAGCACCGTCACCACCAGGAGCAATTAGAGGAGTGCAAAGACCCTTCTAGACCCATCCTTGCTGCTTTCCTGGACTTCTGGGTTATGTTTCCTCATCTTATCAATGGTCTATCCCAAGATACCTCCCATGACATACCCCATTGCCTGCGCATGCCTAGCTGACATCTGCTAATTGTCAATATGGGCCAAGGTTAGCCAATCTCACGGGAGGGAAGAGCCAGACAGGTTCCTGGGTCTGTGTTACAGAACTTCTGCCATTCTGCCCATTCCCTTCCCCAAGAGCTAGCTGCCCATGGGCCACCTCCCAACCAGAGCACGTGCCTGGAGGGATGGCCTTGTTTAAGGAAGTGAGGTAGCTGCAGTTTGTTCTTTTGAAATTAGAAAACAACACTCCGGGACCAGCTCAATAGAGTAGTAGTTAAAGTCCTCGCCTTGCATGCGCAGGGATCCCATATGGTCACCGGTTCTAATCCCAGCGGCCCTGCTTGTGGCCTTGGAAAGCAGTCGAGGACGGCCCAAAGCCTTGGGACCTTGCACCCACATGGGAGACCTGGAGGAAGTTCCTGGCTCCTGGCTTCGGATTGGCTCAGCTCCAGCCGTTGCGACCGCTTGGGGAGTGAACCATCGGACGGAAAATCTTCCTCGCTGTCTCTCTTCCTCTCTGTATATCTGACTTTGCAATAAAAATAAATAAATCTTAAAAAAAAAAAAAAGAAAGAAAACAACACTCCTACTCGTAGGCCTGTCCCTTGGCCAGCTTGTGTGTCTGTCCATGAAAAGGAAGAGGGAGTTTGGTGTCAGGGGGAAAAAATGGACCATGCTCAGGGAAATTGCTGGAGGAAGAACCTCACCTATGCACGTTAGAGGTAGCTGGTTTCCCAAGTCAGATGCTGGATTTTCCTCATTTAGCAAATGCTCCTGATACTTGAGGCTTGGAACCCTTTGCAGATAAGACCAGCCACAAAGGAGGGAGAAAAAGCAGGAAAGGAAATGTGGATCTGTCTGTCTGTGTTGTTAGGCACTGCCATCCACCTCCTTCCGTCATGATTGGTCTCATTCATATACTGTTCGCACCATACGTCCAACAAGCCATCTTGAATCCAAAGGGTCATGAGCCTAACGCTGAGTTATCTGAATGTGGCACCTGCCATGGGGAGGGGGCAGAGGGCACAATCCCACTCCAACACAGGGTAGCTAAAGGAGTGGAAGGCTATGCCCTGGGCTCTGGGCAGGAGTGGGCTCACCCTGCCTTGTGTATTGTGGTCTTGTTCTAGAGTAGCAGCTGATTGAGGTTGGGTCTGATTAAATATCAAGGACATCTAATTCTAGATTAGAGAATGCAGCACAAGCTACTACATTTGTTTGTTTGTTTGTTTGTTTGTTTTTACTTGAAAGGCAGATTTACAGTGAGAAGAAGACACAGAGGTCTTTCTTCTACTGGTTCACTTCCCATACCATTGTAATGGCTGGAGCTGAAACCAGGAGCCAAGAGCTTCTTCCAACTCCGCAACGCAGGTGCAGGGGCCCAAGGACTTGAATCATCATGCACTGCTTTCCCAGGCCATCAGCAGAGAGCTGGACCAGAAGCGGAGCAGCCAGGACTTGAACTGGCATCCACATGGGATGCCAGCACTGCAAGGCAGAGGATTAGCCTACTATGGTGCCACACTGGGCCCACAAGTGCTTTTAAAAAATAATCGTATAATAACTTTCTCATGAGAAGATTTTTAAAGTGATGGTGTGATCAACTTGTAGGTGTGTAAAGATTATCTATCTATGTGTGTGTGTGTGTTGTGTGTATTTAACTAAGATATTGATAAACATACATATTGAAAAGAATTTAAGGGTTTGAAAATCTTGCTGTTTCCTCCTACTCAAATCTTCACAACACCAGCCCCTTTGTCTTGATCCAGTTTGTTCACAGATAGCCAACACTTGCTTTAGCTGAGTCACAGGGGACATGGTGACCCTGAATCTGAGAGGCACCTCCCAGGAGGACCGAGTGCTCTGCAAACTCTAGGTCGGCAAGAGACTAAGCAAGGGGAAAAGCATCATCCTCACCGGGACAGCCCCTTACAACCTGGCACTTAACGGGGTCCTCGCCCTCAACACTTACCTTCACCAGGCTGGATGCCACCCTTCTTTGCCTCCTACCAGTGACCCTGTCAGCATTGCTAAGCAGTGACCCTATCAGCATCGATAAGCAACATCCTTTAAGGACTGGAGCCAATGGCCCTCTCAAAGACAGAACTTTTGAACTCCACTAAAGATCGCCAAAGTCATGGTGATCTGGATTGTTAGAAGCCTGCTAAAGATTTGACGCTAAAGCCAAAGCTTGGGAATAACTAGAATTTAGGACCAGAAATTGAACCTTACCTTTGGTTTGGGTAGATCCCAGATGACATGAAGATGTGTGGGCGTGAGCTGACAAGAACCCTTGGCCAGTCAGGGCTGGAAAAACCAGACTTCATAGATTTGGAGGGTCGGTGCAGCGGGGCTGGCTCCACTGGCGCTTGCAGGCAAGGAGCCACAGGCAGGCGAGAGGAGGGTGGTGCAAGGCAGAGAGCTGCAGACCATGTAGCTGTGAATCAGCCCCACGTCTCCTGACTCCAGCCCTCTTTCCAGGGCCAGTCTTTCTCCCTAAATATACATCACCCAAATTGTCCACAGGCCTCTGGAAAGCACCAGCTTTGTGTGGGATGAATGCCATCCCCACAGCGGCCCAGTCATTAGCAGTGTGGCAGCTCTTGTCCCCGCCTTGCATCTCCTTGGGGTTTTCACCAGTGTCTGTCCTCTCCTCCCCCTTTCCTTCGACGAGGGTTCCATAAACACTCAGCTCCGTAGCCCTAAATTTCTCATGCGCACAACTTAGCTTGCCCATCCGATTGCCCCAACACAATCCCGGCTCCATCTCTGGGCTGACAGTGACAGCTCCGGTCTGTCCTGTGTCTCTACCTTCTCCTCATCTCTCTTTCCTCTATTGCTCTTACTGAAGACTTAGCTGAGGGTGCTCAGGGAGAAGATCCAAAGTTCTTCCCTTGTGCAAACAGAGCTGGGTGGATGACATAATCCCCCTGTAAGTCTTAGAAAAACAAGCTCGTGGCTCTTGGCTCTCCTGGGCTCTTATTTTGGTTGCCTCATGGCACTGGGCAAAAGGCCAGGGAGCCCAGCCCCAGTGTAAGGATTTGCAGAGCAGTGGTGTTAAGCTGTCCACGGCTGCCTTGCTCTCCCTGCGGAGAGCCATGGCCTCCAACGCCAAGACTCCACTTCCTGTCTCTGAAGTCTGCAGTTGTTGGATCACACTCTGCTCATCGGGACTTCTGCTTCCTCTCCTGGTGACTCGACTTAACACCCTTGACACCAACTTCCGCTCTGGCTACAGGAAAGGCAGGTCCTGTGGAAGACTGAATGCTGAATGCTCCAGATCATTTTGGATGGAAAGTGAGATACCTTGAAGAAACTGGGAGAAAAGTCGAATATTGAAGAGTGCTGAATTCTCAAAAACCCTACGGGGAGAAAAATTCAAATGTCCATCATTTGAATGGAAAAGCGAATTTGGATGGAAAAGCAAAGAGCTTATGTCCCACCAATAAAAACAAATGAGTTACACATGCACACACAAAACCAAGGTGAATCTCCCAGAACTCACATGATGTAAAGTAAGTCAGGCACAAAACAGCACAGCATGCATAGTTCCCTGAACTTTTTAAAGACCTCTCTCACATGTTTGGATTTCAATTTTTTTGCACCATATATTTGGACTCCACTTTCTATGAACTTTAAAACAATAAAAAGATTTACTTGAAATTATATAGAGAGAGGGAGAGAGAAAAACAGAGAGAGAGAGAGAGCTCTTCCATCTGCTGATCTACTCTCCAAATGGCCACAACAGCCATTGTTGGGGCGGTCAGAATCTGGGAGTCAGGAGCTTCTTCCAGGTTGCCCATGTGGCTGCAGGAGCCCAGGAACTTAAGCCATCTTCTGCTACTTTCCCAAACCATATCACAAAGCTGGATGGGAAATGGAGCACCCAGGATTTGAACCGGTGCCCATAAGGAATGCCAATGAAACAGAGAGATGGTGAGCCAGTTATGTCACCATGCCAACCCCTCTATGAACTTTTTGATATACTCTCATACTCTAGGATTCTATGTCTATAAAGTTTTTTTTTTAATTTTTTTTATTATTTTTTCATTGGAAAGGCGGATATACAGAGAGAGGAGAGACAGAGAGGAAGATCTTCCATCCGATGATTCACTCCCCAAGTGAGCGCAACGGGCCGATACTATGCCGATCCGAAGCCAGGAGCCTCTTCCGGGTCTCCCACGCGGGTGCAGGGTCCCAAAGCTTTGGGCTGTCCTCGACTGCTTTCCCAGGCCACAGGCGGGGAGCTGGAAGGGAAGCGGGGCTGCCGGGATTAGAACCGGCGCCCATATGGGATCCCGGGCGTGCAAGGCGAGGACCTTTAACCACTTGCGCCACCGTGCCGGGCCCTATAAAGTTTTTTTTAAAAATATTTATTTTTATTGCAAAGTCAAGTGACCACAACAGCTGATGCTGTGCCAATCTGAAGCTAGGAGCCAGAAACTTCCTCCAGGTCTCCCACATGGCTGCAGGAACCCAAGGCTTTGGACCATCCTCGACTGATTTCCCAGGCCACAAGCAGGAAGCTGGATGGGAAGTGGGACACTGGGATTACCAAGACCCATGTCGGATCCCAGCATGTTCAAGGCAAGGACTTTAGCTGCTAGGCCACAGCACCAGGCCCTATTTCTATAAAGTTTTAGGATAACCCCTGCTGCCTGGGGTCAGAGTAGTGATCAGTGAAATGTTAAATGCAAAGGAGGTAGACGGGTTGACTAAGACGGGACACAGAGGAGCTCCCAGAAGTGCCGATCACCCACATGGATGTGTGCCCACGGCCACCCACCTCCTCTGTCAAGATCCATGTCTTTACTGATCAGTGAGACTGATCAACGAAACCCTTACAAAGTTAGGCAAAGGGGATGTGAAGGGGGTTGGAGGTTCAGAAGGAGAAGGGGAAGAGCAGAGAGGAGCAGGCAACAGGGCCGATTGAGGCAGCAAGGATCTTGGATGTGAAGTGACTGAAAGATTGGTTTCCCTGATCTTAAATGTTGAAGAAGACAGCTTCAAGCTGAAGAAAGATCAGATTAAGGGAAGCCTGTGAACACCGCTGCTGTTCTTGTTGAGCTGTAAATTTGGGAGGGTGCCTAAGGAGTTTGTAAGCAAAAGCAGAGAGTCACAGGTGCAAGAGAGAAAGTTTTAGGCAAGAGTCTCAAGGAGGCAGCAAGATTCCAGGGAAAGAAATGCTGAATTTAAGTGGGAAGAGAGCATTAGAAGGTGGGGCAAGGGGCAAGCCTTGCCAGGAAGTGCCTGGTCACGGTTTACAGAAGCTCTTCTTGCAGGTGTGAGCAGCCCAGGGACAAGATGCTGTTCTTGTAGGAGGGGTATAGGACCTTGAAAACACAGAATATGTCCATTGTCATTGGGAACGTGGAAACTTTCCCACAGGAGACTGACACCAAAGGTGCCAGAAGCCCAGACTATAGCCGGGTGGATCCCCAGGAAGTCCCATTTTTTTTTTATCATGTTCCATCCATATTTGGGAATGCAAGAGTTAAGACAGAGAAAGTATATACGCCTGAAGGTTCCAGCAGAGTTTGGGGGCCAACAAAGCAGAAGCAATAAAAAGATAGAAATTCTAGCAGGGTGAAGATGTCTCTCGGATGGAACATCTGGGTTGACAGAAAGTGATGACTTAATACTCAAATCAGCAAAGTCCCAGAAAGGGCGGAGCCTTCCTGAATTATACTAGTACCTTAAGAAAAGAGACCCGAGGGGCGGGCTTTGCCCCATCCGCTATGAGAGGACATAGCAAGCAGGTGCATCTATGAACCAATAAACCAGCTCTTATCAGACACTCAGTCTACTAGCACCTTCTTTCAAGACTCGCTGGAGAAATCAATGTCTAGGGTCTAAGTCACACAGTATTTTGTTAACATGGTAGGCTAGATGGACCAAGAGATCTTGTTAAGAAACCACCTGGCTATTTTCTGGAGTAGCTCCACCATGTCACAATCTCACTGGCAATGTAGATCTAGTCTCACAGAAACTAGGTTGACATTTGATGGTTGTCACTATTTAAACAAAAAATTTTGGGCTGCTGTCACTGCTATGGAAGGCCATCTCATTATGATCTTAGTTTACACTTCTGAAGTGGGGCATGACCTTGAACATCTTTTATGTGTTTATTTACCACATTTTGATAAAGTGCTCCTGGTGGCTTTTGTCCAGTTTCTTCCTGGATGGTGTTTTTATTGCTGACATACAATAGTTTTCCACAAAAATCTAGACATGAGGCCTTTGTTGCTGTCAGAACTCTTGGAAAATAATTTCTCCTGATGGTATACTGTTTTTCAACCTCTGACCAGAGTTTTTGATCAGCAAATGTTTGAACTTTTCATAAAACCTAATTTGTTAATTTTCATTTTTTGGAATAGGCTTTGAGCATCAAGTCTAGCCTAGCACTAGGTCCCAAAGATTTCTTCTTGCATTTTTTCTGAAAGCTTAATACTTAAACCTGTTGTTTGTGTTTAAAATAATGTGTGAGAGATAGATAGAGCTACATTTTTTTTTTTCCATTTTGGTCCATGGATTTCCTAGTTACACTGGCTCTATACATTGAAAATGCTATCCTTCATCATTGGATATATTTTTCACCTCTGGTAAATATCATTCAGCCACATTTTTTGAGGGCCTATGTTTTAAATTCTCTGTTTTTTTCCACTGACATGTGTCTAACCTCTGTGAATGGTGTGTTTGCTGTCTTGATCACTGTTTCTTTATAATAGTGTAGCTATTCTCACTGCACCCTACTTCTCCAGAGTTGCTTAAGTTCGGTTGCCTTGACCCCTCATATAATTTGCTGAGTCCTGATGTTAGTATACAGAAATGGACACCCGGTACAGTGCTTTAGACACCCTTTGGGACACCTGCACTCTCCCATGGAGTGTCTGGGTTTGAGTCCCAGCTCTGTTTTGAATCCACACTTCCCACTAAATCACACCCTGGGAGACAGCAAGTAATGAGTGGCTTAAGCACTCCTTGCCACACCAAAGGCGGAGATCTGGATTGGACACTTAGCTCCTGCTGTGGCCTGGCCCATCCTTGGATGTTGTGGGTATTTGAAGAGTGAACCAGCAGATAGAAAACTTTTCAAACATAAATGAATAAACAAGCAAATAAATAGTAATATGTAGAATAATACAATGACTCCTGTGACATTGCCAAACTCACTGATTTATTAATTTAATTCTTCAACAGATTTCTTAGGATTTTTTACACTGCCCTTATGTAATGTATAAATAGGAATGGTTTTATTTCTTCATTTTTGTTTTATGTGTCTTTCCCTCCCCACTTTTTTTTTTTTACCTTACTGTACTAGCTAGAACTTACAGTACCACGTTAAATAGCCTTGCCTGCTACATTTTCCATTCTCAAGGAATGGAATCAGTTGCAAGGTTTTTGGAGATTTTTTTTTTAAAATCAAGTTGAGGAAATTTTAAATCAAGAGGAGCAAATTACCTTTACTCCTATGTTTTAAGAGTCAATGTCAAGAATGGGTGCTCTGAGCTTTCTTCTTTTCTGCATCAATTAAAATGATCATGTGACATTTTTTCTTTTAGGTAAGTTGACGTGATGGGTGATATTGATGGATCCCATTTCCTGGGAAGAAACCCATTGGATGACACTGCGTAATTCCTTTTTACATTACTGAATTCTGTGTGCCAATGTTTTCTTAAGAATTCTCCATACCTATTGTTGTCAACAAGAGACACAGCAATTTTTACTTTTTTGTCATGTCCTTTGCTGATTTGGGCAGGAGGGTAACACTTGCCTCCTAGGAAGGATAAGGAGTGCCCCTCCTTTCTCTACGAAGCTCTGGATCACACTGGGCAAGACTGGGGTTAATTCTTCTAGAAAAACATGGTAAAGTTCTCCAGTAAAACTGTTGACTTCATTCATGTCTTTTCACACAGTTTTAAAAATTGAATTTCCTGGATAGTTATAGGGCTACTCCAGTGATCCTTTTCATATTTATTGAGTTGTGGTCATTTTTGATTTCTGAAAAGTGGGGCCTTTTCATTTCAGCTGTTAAAGGTACTCTTGTAAAGTTATTCACAGTGTTTTCTTATAAACTTCTGATGCCTGCAGGCTCTCTGTGACAGCCCCTGTTTGCTTTCTGCTCCCTCTTGGAACAGGAGGTAGTCAGTTGGCCAATTCCATCGATCTTACCGAAGACCTGCTTTTGGTTTATAACTTTTCTCCTTCTGTGTTCAGGCACTCATCTTCAACGCCTTTAATGTCCTTCTTGTCGCTTGCATTGCGTTTACTTTGCTTTTCCTTTTCTGGTTTCTTGACGAGAGCCTGGTTATTGATTTGTGAAAGTCCCTCTTTCCTAACACAAATGCTTCTCAGTCCTTTAGGTCCACCCCACACATCTTCGTACGTTGTGTTTCCACTCTCATGAAGTTCAGTGCTCATTTCCCTTGAGACTCCCTCTTTGAGCCAGGGTGTGCTTCGATGCTGTTTAGTTTCTAAATCTTTCAGATGGTCCTGCTACATTTCTTTGACTGGTTTCTAGTTTGAGTCCACTGTGGTCAGGCAACACACTCTATGATTTCAGTTCATTTGCATGGGCTGAGGTTTTTCTTGTATCTGACTTATCTTGGTCTACGCTCTTGTGGGCACAAGAATGTGTGTTCTGCTGGTCTGGGATGCGGTGCTCTATAGATGTCAATCAGATCCCACTGCTTGATGGTGTATTGAGTTCTGCTATATCCTGGATGATTTTCTCTCTGGCTTTTGCAATTTGTCTGTTTCTCTTTTGGAGGGATCTGTTTCTGCTTCACTTATTTGACTGCCTCCTTCTTGTTAGCGGTAAAAGTCCAAGCCTCTTATATGTTCTCAGGACAACTCTTGGTCTTCGGGGGTTCAATACCAGGAAAGGCATGAGAGTCCCGTAACTCTGCACATGGTCTTCTGTAGCAACACCTCACTTTGTGATTGGGTCTGGGGTGTGGAGATCCCTGATCAGTTTGTTTTCTCCATCTTCAAAGTCTTCTCGTGTTTATTTTATATGATGGACTGGGTTTTGTTTGGTTTGCCCTTACTGAGAAGAATATAGTTCATCTATTCCACCTTTCTAGAGGAAGCAATCTCAAAATGCTCAACTGGTAGCATCACAAATCTAACTGGGTTTATTGTGCTAGGTATGAGTGGTGATGGGTGTATGGAACCAATCCCTCAGAGGTAGCAAACCAGAGAGGAGTGTCCCTGACTCCATGGCTGTAGTGCGGGAATATGTTTCTTGAGAGCTGACACTGAACATGAGAATTATTAGTAGGGCTGGTGCAGGTGGAGGATATCTCGGTTCCCCGGGCCTGGCCGGCACTGAAAGCGTGGGAATAGAACCTATGTGTGGGGCAGAGGTGGGGAGAGACAGGTTAGTATCACGCAGTATCGCTCAGCATGCGACTCACTGTTCTCTGGCTGCTCAAGGCAGGAGCAAGTATAGCACTGGCTTAATGCTGTGTTCTTCCAGATGCCAGATTAGCATTTTAATAGGGGCTTTCCAGTCTGCAACCCCAGCATTGCCGATGCACCACAGGCGGCAGCTGAGTTCAGAGAGGGAAGATGGGGAGGTGCTGTGGGCCAGGAGCTCCTCAGCAACACCTGGTCCCTGCCAGGCCTGGTACCCCCTGCAGAGCAGAGGCAGGGAGTCTGAGAACATGAGGGGTTGGAGGAGCCCTCCCCCAACAATCCCTGGAGTGGGAGGAAAGAGGGAGCAGCACAAAGACAGAAATAGATTAATTTATTCTCCCCTCATGGATGAATGGCCATAGCTGCTCAGCAGCAGAGCAGGTTCCTGAGTTGTGACGGTGTTAATTGCCACCCAAGCTGGGACACAGAGAAAGGACACATAGGGCAAGATGGGGGAGGGGACTGCTTTAAAGCCCTTTGTTTTCTGCAGGAAGAGTTTCTAGCTGTGGTGGTGGTGGTGGTGAGGGTGTGTGTGTGTGTGTGTGTGTGTGTGTGTGTAGGAGTCCACAGGAGTGAGCATATAGTACTAAATATTCCTGCAGGCCACACTCTCCTCTAATAACCTCAGGGCCTGTCTATTTGGCTCAGCCAACACCATGGCCTCCAGTTTCTGACTCAAGCCCTCTGTCCAAATTCCATGCTGGATCTAGTGGCCCCAAGGTCACAACCGGATCCACCATCACTTTCCAACTCTCTCCCAATGCTCCTCCTCCTGGTTGAATCATGGTGTGTATGGTGACCACACCACTTCCCCGAGCACCTGCCCAGTGCTGGGGACAGTCACAGGCCTAGACCCTAGGCTTTGTGCCTTCCTCCCATGCGGGGTCCTGGGGTCCTCATCTCTGCTCCTCCACCCTTTGGTTCTCCTTGTTTGCATGCCCTTCTCTTCCTCTCTCTCCCTCTGTCCAGCAAAATCTGCCTCTTGGACCCTCATGCCAACCCCTTTTCAGAACAGCAGCAAGTGTATTTAAAAATGTTTGGGGTAAATAAAATTGCAAGACAAGTTTATTTTGGCACACACAAAACCCACAAAATCTGTGCATCCACCAACTCTTCCAGAAGTTCATGGAAAATGCAGATTTTGAAAAACTGCACAGATCTCAAAAAATTGTTAGCACCATAAGCAGACTTGTATTGTGACTACAGTCTGCATGGACTTTTGGAAGCTTCCTTGTAGTGTCTCCCTATCAGCCTCCCTCTCACCCTCTCTTTCAGAAGCAGAGAAATTTGCCAAAAGCCACATCTCACAGTGACTTAAGGTTCCCACTGTGCCAAGACAAAAAAGAAAGTCACTGTGGTAAAAATTAATCTGCCAAATTTCTGAGCCCACGGAGCCCCAGTCACTGGGAACTGACTCCTAGCAAACTACAAGAACTGCACTTGTCAGTGCTATGCAGGCCAATCCAAGGCCGAGTGAGGGGTTTTGTCAACACCCGGCCCCTGGTCTGCCCTAGGGGAAGGGTCTTGCGTTTGCTTTCCCACCATTGCTTTCTCTCAGCTGTGCAGTGCAGGAATCCCATTTCAGAAGCCAGCTATTTTTTCTTAGTCATTTTGGCAACACACAAGGCATTTTTTTGTTTGTTTTTTTCAGTTTTCACCTTTGGTTTGCAGAAAAGATGGTTTTGTCCTTCAAGAGCAATTTCACACCAATTTGCATCTTCTCTCCTCTTCCAAAGTGGTTTGGCAGCCAGCCAACAGCAAGTTTTTTCTATAGGTTAATTTTTACATATCCATGACAACTTCCCCAAATGATGAAATCCCAAAGTGGGCTCTAGAATCCAAAGCAGACATGTCTTTAGAATTAGATTTGACAGTAAATGCAGCTGAGGGAAATCCATCCACTGCCATGAACAAATCCTGCTGAGCTGAGTTCAAGGGGGACCCACTCCTGAAGCTGGGAAACTTACGTGATCTGACATCCAGCATGGATGAAGCAGGAATGGCGAGAAAGGAACCTTATGCTCCACTCATAGACGAAGCTAAAGGACTGCAACATCAATGGAATAGAAAAACAAGTGTGTGTGGCGGGGGGAAATCCTGGAGGCTATAGAAACCAGAGCGGACAGCTCACTGCCATTTTTAAAGCAAGCAAAACAACTTTGGGTAGATTCCAGGAATCACTCATCAGGGAAACGAATCCTTTAACCAACTGGTTTCCAGCAAATTATTTTTCAAATAATTGGCCGAGGGAAAGACCAAAGAAATATGGAAAGGTTGAAGAAATCAAAAATCAGTTTGCCATATTTCTTTGTTTTTTTTCCTCTGTCAGCCAAACAACAAGCACCTGGAGCCCTCAGACCTGAAAGTCCGCGTCCTGTCCCAGTCAGTGAAACAGGCTGAGTCCACAAGGGCATCAGGAGCTCAGCTACCCCAGCTCACCTGAAGCAGACTCCTCGAGCACTAGTCATAGCACTAGTTCCTTCTTCCCATATTGATCCAAGACCCTCGCTCCTAATGAAGATCTCTATGCTCAATGAACATGACTAGACACAACTGACTATTATGGAGGTTTGAGGTTATTTGGCCAAGCAGGTGGAACTCAAGTGGACTCTGTCCTTCCCATTGTGCCAAGCCCTGGGCTGAGCCTTCTCCATTTCTCCTCCCAGCAGCATGTTGCTTGAGTCCTCTCACTCATATCTGAGTCCCTCCTTTCCCCGCCCCCCGAAAGTCTCTCTTGTTCTCGGATTCCCCTCTCATGCTTGAACTTCCCTTCACATCCCAAGCTTTCTGGACCAGCTACTAGCACATGGTGGGGACTCAATAAGTTTTGGTAGGGAGAACTGCAGAATCTTAGATTTCACTTGCTGTCCCAGGACTAACCTTGACATGTGGGAAGAAGTGATAGAGAGCTCTCCAGGGAGCCCTCAGCATCTACTGGAGCCACACTGTGGCCCAGCCACTTCAGGATGCTCAAGTTGTCACCTGTGCTGCCTCCCCCGATAGGCAGAAATGTGTTTTCCTTATTATGTGGCTCCCAAGACTCTGTCCAAGGAGGCTACTGTGCTGGCGAGGGAAAGTGGTCCTTTTCAAAGGGTGTTTGCCCAGTATAAAAAGGTACCACAGGCAAGGGTTGAGTGAGCAAATGAATTTTACTCTACCACAAGGTAGGGGCCACATTTTATGTGCCAAAACCTCCCTTTCTGCCTCATCACACTTGAATTAGAGACACTCTGGCCACTTTCGCAGTCTTGAGGGGATGAGGTGGCAAATGGAGGGGACAAGTAGTTCAGAACCTTCTTGGATCAAGTCACCAGCCCTCAAAGGGCCTCCCTGATGGGCTACTCCTTAGATCCCACTGACCTGTGACCAATAGGTCAAACAGTCAAGACTAGTCACATTCTTTCCCAGTCTAATACGCATTGGACATTCCAGGCCCAAATGATGTCATCAAGAGGGCAGCCAAAAAGGAGGGTGGCATGTGGTGCCCAAGCCTGGCCCAATAGGCCAACTCCTGTTGACAAGAGAGACAGGTGACTAATTGAGCATGACAGAACAACACGCATGCCAAATCCTAGTCGGGGAAGGGAGAGCCATTTCTAAGTAAAAAATTAAGCTTGCGCTCAAACACAACATGCCTGGCTTCTATGGCTAGGGGCAACTCATTTGCAACATTTCTGTGAAAAAATGAATGGTTTTCAGAGATTACAGGCACCAAAGAGGAAAACAGCAGACCACTCAAGTAGCATTGAGCTACAGTGACTCAAGTAGTCTATGGAAATCACTCCATAGCCACATTCATTCTCAAATTTTGAAATATCAATAAAGAGCTCTGTTTTGACTTTACATTTTAATGACAGCTCCCAGTGCTGGCAAGGAAATGGCGAAACTGCTATCTTTTCACCTTTCACTTGACAGCGCGCATTTGTGCAGTCTCCCACAGAAGGCAATTCATCATGATGTGTCAAAAATTGCAAAAACAGTTCATGACCCTCTCTTCGAAGAAACTAAGCCACAATATGGAGGAAAAGATCATAAGTGTTCATTGGCATCTTGGTGGACTGTGAGGTGCTCTAACCAGAGTTCATTAAGCCTACTTTGATGTTGTGTTGAACAGGGAAATGACGGTCAGTGCTCATATAGCATATGGAGGTGTGATTGTGATGACAGCAAGGCACAACCCAGAGGACACACAATTATGGTGAGTGAGTGGAACAACTTCTGCAAGAAAGAGGGATCCAAGTAAGTTCACCCAAAGCACTTCTCTGGTTGTTTTTGTGCATGGCTGCGTGTGTGTAGCATAAAAAGCACAAGAAAAGTGGTTTTGACACTTGAGGGCCAGCTGTCAGCCAGAGATAGAAAAGCTGGCAAGAATGTTCCCTGGGCAGGTCGGAAGGAGCGGGACCTTCTAGGGGCTGAACTTGGCTTTAGTTTTTCTAGAACAGGGGTGGAGGATGGGTGCAGAGGCAAGGAGAGGCCACTGGTATGAATTTTCTTGGGTTCCTAAGATGTCTGACTAACAGACAAGCCAGCCTGATTTGGGAAAAGTTGGGGACCCCAGAAAATCCCTTGGGAATCCCTTCGGCTCTAAAATGAGCTGTCTTGGGAAGCATCTGGCATAGACCCCTGAGGATCCCAGGGAGCCCTGAGCACGTAATCTCAGCAGCTCTGAAGAGGCTCCCAGACACTGGGGAAGGAGGGGTGGGGCATGAAGAGTGGTCTGAAGTTCTCCCAAGCAGTGATAGTCTTAGTGCCTGGACTTGGCGGGGGAAGAGAGGGGGATGGTAGGAGAAAGGGCTCTAGTTCTTCAGGGGAAGGGAGGCAGAGCCCAGCACTGAGCATGCACTAGTGATTCTGTCCAGGGAGACTTGGACTCTGGTTGAGCCACCAGGACAAATATATATAGGGTAAACACTTAGCCCAGAGTATTGTACTAGAACTTCATGGAGTAAGAGCTGAACAAATGAGTTGGATGATGAAGGAGTGAGCGCAGGAGGCAATGACAAAATCTCAATCTGTTTAAACACTGTCTGGTCATAATTCATTGTTCCTCATGAATCAACAAAGCCAGTCACCTAAACTAGTAGTCCAGGGTCATAAATAAGCCCCATTGAAAATATTTATCAAACAACCAGGAAGTTGATATAAGAAACCCAAAATAGAGTTTGTTGTAACAGGGATAATCCATCCACCGCCCTGCTCCAAACCATGGGTTCTCCTTTGAGGTTCTGCCCGACATCCTATCAGGGTGAATGCTATGCTATTGGTGACATTGCCTTTAAGCACAACGTAACAGGGGCAATACAAAAGAGACAACTGCAATGTGAGAAATGAATCTAGACGAAAATCAGGTGGAGGCAAATATTTCTGAGTGCTCATCGCCAACAAGAAAATATGCAAAATCAAGGGGAAAACCATGTCATCTTCACCATATGGGCCTACGTTCTCATTTACACTGGAAGTGACTAACACACCAGTTTATTTGCAAATGGACAAAGAGGAACCTAAGCCATTTTCATTATCTTAAGAGAGAAATGTGAAAGAAAATGTTCCCGCTGACAGCTTGTAATCTTGTTCAGCCTCCTGCCTCTCCCCAGGCCCTCTGTTTGCAGAGTCTCCTGCTAGACAGCCCCTCCAAGACATGCAGCTCAGCCCCCTCATGCCTGCCAGAGCATGGAGGATTAGTCAACTCCAATCACAATTTCAGGAGCTTGCTACGTGGGTTGGTTTATTTTCTTTCCTTTTTTAAAATCGTTTTTTGTTTAAAACTACAAAGTCACACAAAGGGAGAGAAATAGTCCATCCCAAATGGCCACAACAGCCAGAACTGGGCCAGGCAGGTAGGAGCCAGGAGCCCAGAGCTTCTTCTGGGGATCCCACGTGCATGCAGGGGCCCAAGGACTCGGGCCATCCTCCGCTGCTTCCCAGATGTGTTAGCAAAGAGTTGGATAGGAAGTGGAGCAGCTCAGACTTGAACCGCCTGGGATGCCAGGATCACAGGTGGCAGTGGCTTTACCCACCGTGCTACAACACCAGTTCCTGAAATCTCCTTTTCTAAATCTTGCTTTTTTCTGATGTGTATTTGTTTTACCACAAGTTTCTGTTACCTTAGCAATTAAACTAATAAAATCAAATATTACAGACTCCCATGTGCTTTGCGTGGGAGCTTTTCCTAGTGATGAAATGCCTCCTTGATTAGGTATATCTCTCCTTCATGCTTATTCTCATTCTCCGCCCCCTCCCCCTTTTTTTTTCACTCTTGCGGATGAAGACAGCAGCCCCAGGGACCATACATTTGCTTTCACTTCTTACTGCGAAATGTCAAACACATGCAAAACAGGCAGAGCATAATGGACCAGCTACCACCAGCTTTCACAATCATCTACCTTCTAAAGTCTTTTTAAAAATGACTTATTTATTTAATTATTTATTTAGTTAGTTATTTGAAAGGCAGGCTGAAAGAGACTCAAGATGGTGGAATAGGGTAAGAACACATTTAAACAGGAGGAGAATCATTAGCCAGGGTGGAGTAAAAAGGGCAGATTCCAGGAAATAGCAGAGGACAGACTGACAGCAGAGGAGCACCTGGAAGCTGACAGGCATGGGAAAGCAGTGAAGGCAACCTGGTGGTGTTGCAGTGACTGATACTCAAGCATAAGTCAGCGTGTGCAGTCCTAAGTCCATCAGCAGCCAGAGCTCCATCGGCAGCCAGGTGGGAAGGGGAGTTCAGCAGGAGCTCAGCAGGTGAACCAAGACAAAGAACTGCCTGCCTTGCTGATTTGTTTGATTTGACCAGGAACAGTGACAGAGTGGTAGACCCCTAAAAGCAGTGCAGGAACAGGTTGGATTTCACAGCACAGACCCTCACCAGTGCCATATCAGGGGCCATTTTGTGTAGTGAGGCAAAGGCTGTGGGACTGGAAGGACAAAAGCATCTGTCCAAGCACAAAGGCAGGAGAAAACTCATTTCTGGTTCGCTGCATTGCACTGGTAACACATGGAAAATAGTGTCAATGTGGCATCCTATAGGTTCCACCCAAAATAGATCTGGGTAGCCCTCAGACCTGACAGCTAGCACGTTCCAGCAAGATCAACACCACCAATAACCCAGTTATTTAAAAAACCTGGCATCTCCCCAATCCTGGGAACCACTCAAACCACAAGTAGGATAAAGGTTATTTAGGCAACAGTGCAGCCTTAGCATGGGATCACAGGAGGGGGGGAGTGGTGAGCCAGGAGCTGAAGCCTAACACAAGAGCCCAGGCCTGAAACTTGCAGAACTGGGTACCAAATGCAATCAGTAAAATCAAACTATAGACACAGCTTATAAACCCATTGTAAGGAGAAGAATCTGTTCACCAGAAGTGCAATGACCAAGAGCAAAAGAACAGACTGAACTATGATGAATATTATTGAAAACTCCCCTGCAAAGGAGCAAAAGACTTTTGCCAATCTCAGAATTAACAGAGAAATACACTGAGGAAATGGGGAATTAAGGTCTTAAAAAATTGTTATAAAGCTTATTATCAACAAGAAGTACGTACAGAAATTTAAGAACTATGTCACACAGGAAATAGCAACATTGAAACAAAATTAAGCAGAATTATTACAAATAAAGAACACATGGAGCAAATTAAAAATTCAGTGAAAAACCTCAACAATAGAATGAATGAGGCAGAAGAAAGACTCAGAACCGGAAGATATTTCTTGCCACAAAGGAGGAAACAGTCAAAAAACTCAAAATGGAGCTGATTCAAGCCAAAAGTATTCAAGACCTAAGACACTATTAAAAAGCCAAATGTAAGAGTTGTAGGAGTTACAGAAGGTACAAAATGGGAAACTTTGCTTTAAAATATTTTCAATGAAATAATAAAGGAAAACTTCCCTAAGTTTGGAGAAAGAACATCCAGTAGGGGCACAGAACTCCCATTTGGATTGATCAAAAGTGATTTTCACCATGACACATGATAATCAAGTTCTTGTCAATCAAACATAAGGAAAAGATCCTTAAATATGCATATAAAAAAATCAATTGACATATAGAGGAATGCCAATCAGACTCACAGCTGACCTCTCAGAGTGAACTCTACAGGTCAGAAGAGAATGGAGTGACATATTCCAGATTCTAAAAGGAAAAAATTGTCAGCCCAGAATAAGGTACCAAGCAAAGCTTTCCTTTGTCTTTAAAAACCGAAATAAAATCCTTCCACAGTAAAGAAAATTTCAAAGAATATGCCTCTTTCAGACCTGCCCTGCAAATGATACTTAAAGATGCTCTCTTGACAGAGAAAGGGAATAGTGCCCACCAAAACCAAAGGCAAATGCAAAGAACATCCAGCAAAATAACAGCAGAAGACTAAATCAACAATGAACAACCCATTGCTAAAATGACAGGACCAAATTAACACCTATCCATATTGACCCTGAATGTAAAAGGCTTAAACTTATCAATCAAACGTCATACATTAGTAGACTAGGTCAAAAAATAAAGCATCTATTTGTTGCCTACAGGAGACACATCCTACAAAGATCAGCAGAAACGTATCTCACGGATTTTGATGCTTTTGCTTTTATTTTCATTTCTTCAAAAGAGTTTTTTCTTATATTAAATTCTTCACTGACTTATAAGTCCTGCAGTAGCATCATTTTCTTCAAGAAGGTTCTTGATTCTCTTTTTCATTTCTTCTGTGACACGTTAGTCATTCTGTAGCATGCTATTTAACTCCATGCACTATAACTTTCTATTTTTCTCCTGTTGTTGATTCTGTTTTGTGGCTTTTCATTTAAGGGGATGTACAGTAACTGTATAATAGAGACTATTTTATCCAGATGTGAGGATACAATGCATTATGCACCTCTACTTCCAGATCAAAGATGAACTGCCAATGAATCTGTTAAATATATCTTGACAATAGGATGCTGGGCTCCCTGTCACCATGCCTGCAATGTCAGAATACACTTACATAGCAGAATCATGAATTTATGACTGTTTATGAAAAACTACACTATTATAATAATGTAGGGGAAATCAGTAGGGGGAAGAGGAGACTTGGGAAGGGGGTAAGGGAAATCCCAGAGCCTATAGAACAGCATGAAAAAATAATTTTAAAATGAAAACGAATAAATAAAATTTTGAACCAGAGACAAAGACTGACTGAGAAACAGAGAGCTAAACAGAAAGAAAAAAAAAGATCTTTCATCTATTGGTTCATTCCGTATGTGGCCAAGAGGGTAGGTGCTGGGCCAAAATAAAACCAGGAGCCTGGAGTTCCATCTATGGGTGACAGAAGCCCAAGTATCTGGGCCACCTTCTGATTTCCCAAGTGCATAAGCAGGAGGCTGAATAGCAAGTGGGGCAGCATGAGCTCCAACATGAGCTCTAGCATCACAGGCAGTTTAACCTCTGTGCCACAATGCCAGCCCAAGACCCAACAGTTGTCAAAGTTTTACCTCTGCTTTCTGCCCCCTGCTTCTGCTCTTTGGAGCCAGTTGTTCTGAGTTGGGGTTGGGGAACAACGGCGGTGCTAACAGTACTAGCAGGGGACAAAGCCTTCAGCCTCACCTGACACCAACAACAGCGACTAAGGCAGGGTGCAGAAGGAGCCAGTTGGCCTTTCCACCTGCATTAGCATCTGCATGGCCCAGGGAGAGGCTGAGCACTTCCACCTGCCTGGAATGAGGAAGTGAGAGCAAGTGTCAGCTCCCTCTTCCCTCTACTCACCTGTCAGAGGGGCCTAGATAGGTACTGACCTTATGATGCAAAATTACTTAGTGGGAAATTTAAAACATGCTTGAAACAAAGGAAAAAAGTAAGAACAATTTTACAAATTCTAAATAGTGAAATACACAGAACAAATAATGAGAGGCTCTGAAACAAAAATAAAACCACTACCAGCCACGATGACAGCCATGGTGCTGGTGCCCACGTGGCTGAGTTTGGCAGAAGTATTTGTGTCAACACTTTCTTACCTGGAATACCTGGAATACCCAAGCCTTTTTTGCTAAAAAGGACAAGATACATTTGAAAGCAGTTATCATTTGGAGAATGTGTGTACCGCTTCCCGACGGGGCGCCACAGAGCCTGCCAGCAACAGTAATAGATCCTCCCCAGCCTCCATATGTGTTCTGGGAGCCTGCCTCGCCATGTTCTTGGGGCCCTCGCTGAGCATCTGTGATGGGATTGATAAATGAGGCCTTGCTAGTGCACCAATTGCTGTAGAAGGCATGTGTGGCAATCCTGCATGTATCTGCCACCACCTTGGTGATAAACGGTGACTGTCTTTCCTACTGCAATCTCTTTCTTTTTCCTTCTTTTTTTTTTTTTAAGATTTATTTATTTTTATTGGAAAGCCAGATTTATAGAGTGAAGTGAAGACAGACAGAAAGATCTTCCATCTGCTGATTTACTCCCCAGTGTCTGCAATGACCAGAGCTGAGCTGATCGAAAGCCAGGAGCCAGGACCTTCTTTGGGGTCTCCCATGCAGGTGCAGGGTCCCAAGCCTTTGTGCCATCCTTTACTGGTTTCCTAGGCCACAAGCAGGGAGCTGGATGGGAAGTGGAGCAGCCGGGGCATGAACTGGCACCCATATGAGATCCTGGTGCATGCCAGCTTATCCACTAAGCTACTGCACTGGGCCCTGTAGTGTTTCTCTTTAGCTTGGGCAGAGGGAAGGATTGTTGAACACCCAACATAACTGGCTGCTTTCCAAAGGCAATGGTCTTGGTCTCTGGAAGCTGTGCAGTGTGAGCCAAGGTAGCCTCTTGTTCCTGAATGATAAAGTAAGACATGTCAGATGCATCCTGGCAATAGGGGCTTGTTGGAAGGAAGAAGAATCATCCAATGAATAAATAGCCGACATTTTCCCAGATTTTGTGAATGGCTCAAAGCTATAGATGCAAGCACACAAATTCAGAATAATTTTCCAATGAGCCAAACCCCAAGAAATTCACATGAGAACACATACCAGTCAACTTTCTTAAAAGTAAAGAAAAAAATCTTGAAAGAGTCTAGAGAGCACTAGTACATTGTTTTAAAAACTTAAGTTAGGAAGAACTAGCAGAATGCTTTGCCAGTAGGGATTTTAAATTTGTGAAATTTAAATTCTATGACGAGTAAGTCTACTTCTGCTATAACACCCTGATTCAGATGCTTCTCAGTCTCTCACAATGCTATAGTTTCTACCTCTTACCAGGTCTTTTAGTTTTTCTCTTGATAAGCAGACCTAGTGGTGGTGACATGTGGGTGAGTGGGAGGGTAGGTGCTCCACAGTCCTTGGGGGAACGGGGTGTCTCCATCTCTTAGGGAGCCTGAGGTCCTGAGCTGTGACGTCCACACCCGTTCCTCGGTCTCCCTGAGGAGGGATGAATGGCTGGAGTAGACTGGAGCTGAGCATCCTTCTTCCCCTCTGGGATAACTGGAGTTCACCTGAGTTGCCCATTCCCCATCTCTCAGACTTGTTAGGCTTTGATAAAACGCTAACAGTTCCAGTTTGGTAAATGGTTGTGGGCAAGTCTTTGGAAGTAAACCAGAAAGTTCTGAAGCATTTTCGAAGGTAGTTCCTTCTCCCCTCTCTCTGCCAGGATTATGAGACTTTTTGTTAACTAACATCCATTTTAAGAGCTGAATTGAGCTTCTGAGGCTAAATTTCATGAACATGTACAGTATGCCCCTTAATGGCTAGGTACCCCTGGAGGGTTAACTCACAGAGTTACCCACTTTGAACTGCCAGGATTTCATGGTACTGCAGGCTTTCCAGCCTCGGGAGTGGTTCCCACAGAGGTTTCTACTCTTTTTTTTTTTTTAAGATTTATTTATTTTTATTACAAAGTCAGATAACCAGAGAGGAGGAGAGACAGAGAGGAAGATCGAGTGTGACGGCTGGAGCTGCGCCGATCCAAAGCCAGGTGCAGGATCCCCAAGCTTTGGGCCATTCTCGACTGTTTTCCCAGGCCACAGGCAGGGAGCTGGATGGGAAGTGGAGCTGCCGGGATTAGAACCCATGCCCATATGGGATCCAGGCATGTTCAAGGCAAGGACTTTAGCCTCTAGGCCACCATGCTGCCAGGCCCATTTCTATTCTTTAGGTTGTGATTCCCTGTGTTTGTTGGCCTCTCCACTGTGAGCAGAGGTTTGCTCTGTGGTTTTACTTATCTGATGCATCTCAGAAGATCTGCTTATGCTTCAGTGTGTTCAGCTTGTGTTTGTTATTAGACTTGCAAACATGCTGGACTGAGCAAGGAGGGTGACACAAAAACACTGCAGGAAAAGGGACGCTAAGGCTACGTGTCCCCAGAAGGAATGAATGAAGGAAGTGCTCTGGACAGAAAGGGTCTCAGGAAGGGAGAAAAGCGTGCATTGCTGTCAAACACAACTGTTGAAGCAACAGCAATGAAGAGTGATGCTAACACACACGCAGGTATAATGAATGACGGCAATAGTTTAAAGACGAGGAGGGAAGAAATGGAAGCTTCTTACACTAAATGTGAAGGCAAGGTGTGATACATTAAAGGGATGCTCCGTGAACCCCAAAGAATACTACAGTAACACAAAAACGAAGAACCACAAGAGGCCAAATTGAATCATAAGAATACTCAACTAATTCAAAATGAGGCAGAGAGAAGTAACAAGAACAAATGGCATAAATTGAAAAGCAAAACAATAAAACCTAGGAAGATGAAAGAGTTAGCCTAATCATACAATAATTATATTCCGTGTAAATAGCTTAAACAATATAAGTACAATTTGGCAATTTGTCATAAACATTTTTAAAAGGCCAGATCTAACTATATGCTGTTTTTAAGAAATGTAATTTAAATATAAAGATATAAATAAGTTTAAAAGGTAGGAATAATTACACAAAGTGAACACTCATAAAAAGCATCTTGAGTTGTTACACGTAATGGTAGATGCCAAGGGTCGAGTATTGCTAATGTTAAAGAACATTCCAAAATGAAAAAGAGACAAAATTATCAGGAGAGCATACAATTCTGGTAACAGGGCTTACAAACAAAGCAAACAGGGTCTCAAAATTGAAGTAAAAACTGATTTTTTAAAAGTTTAAGGTGAAATCAACAAATTCATGATTTCAATACCACTCCCTGAAATTGGTAGAATAAGTTAACAGCAAATCTGTAAGAATGCAAAAGACGTGAAACAACACTGTGTCACTGGGTGGGACATTTACAAGACATTTAGCCTTGAAATAACAGCTTACACAGTCTTGTAAGAAGGCGCATGGCATGTTTTCTGTAACGTGTTTTATAATCTGAGCCACAAAGCGATATCTGATTAATTAAAAAAGATTCAAACTCTACAACGTGTGCTATTGAACAAAGTAAGAGTAAAATCATTAACAAAAACACCTGAGAAGCTCCCAGGTAGAAACTAAACCATTCATTATCAACCACCAATGAATCAAATAGGAGATGAAAAAGAAAGTCAGACAATATTTAAATAGGGTGCAAACAAGAATGCATACTATAAACAATTCTCAAATTAACAAAAATTTAAAACAGATGCATAAATACACCTCCAGCCAGAATGATCAGGAAAAGAGAACTTTTACGACACAAATTAGCCACTATGAAGAATGATAGAATCAGACGTGGCGTGATAGCCTATTGGCTAAAACCTCCACCTTGTGAGCCCTGGATCCCATAGGGGCACTGGTTTGTATCCAGGTTGCTCCACTTCCCTTCCAGCTCACTGCTTGCAGCCTGGGAAAGCAGTGGAAGATGGTCCAAAGCTTTGGGATCCTGCACAAATTTGGAACCTCTGAAGAAGCTCCTGACCCTTGGCTTTGGATTGGCTCGGCACCAACCGTTGTGGCTACTTAGGGAGTGAGCCAGCAGATGTCTCTCCTTTACTCTGTAAATATGACTTTGCCAATAAAAATAAATAAATCTTTTAAAAAAGATACAGTCACTCAGACTCTACAGAAACTAAAAAAAATAACAAGGAAATGTTATGAACAACTTTATGCCTATAAATTAGAAAATTAGGATGAAAAGACTAATTCTTAAAAGCTCCAACCTACCAGCACTTCCTCAAAAAGAAATAACTAACCTGAATAATAGTTCTTTATCTATGAGAGTCATTGAATTTGCTCTTAAAAATGGACCCATGAAAAAATCTAGGCTGCGACTCTCTCACTACTGAATTACAAGAGAGAGAACAATTCTTGCAAACTGTCAGGACATTGACGAGAAGAGAATAACTTTAAATCAGTTCACGAATCTGTCATAGCCTGATTTCACAGTCAAAGACAACAAGCCGATTTTAATCCCCAGGAGCAGAAATTTACTATCCCAAAAGGAGCTTTAGTAGATTAGATCCAATGGTGTGCAAAAAGGAGGAAAATATCATGATCAAGTTGGGTTTACCCCTGGAATGCAAGGTTGGTCTGATTCTCAAAACATTTTCAATGTAAGCCACCATATTAAGGATAAATAAATAAGACACAATCATTTCAAAAGACACAATTTTTTTGTGTGCCAAACTTCAACACTCATTTCCAGTTAAAAACCATTAGAAAATTAGAAATAAGAAAATGCTTCCTCATTATGTTTGAGAACAGCTATGAAAAAGTACAGGTAATGTCTTATTTCATGAAAGAAGATGTAATTCTCTCTCTCCACAAGGTTCGCAGAGACAGAACGACTGCTCTCAGCACTCTGTTCTACATAGTGCTGGAAATGCTAGCTAGCATAGTAAGCCAAGAGAAGAAAGAAATAACATAGATGAGAGCGATTAATAGCTGGTACAATTATACGTGTACCAAATCCTTGGGAACGTGCTAGAAAATACTGGAACTCAAAAGTAAGCAAAGTTGAAGGACACAGGAAAAAGATAAAATACTGTCATATGTCTGTATACTACAAATGAATTATGAGGCACACATTTTTAATTCACTTAAAATGCCATAAAAATATAAAGTATTTCTGGTAAATCTGACAAAATATGTGCAAGAACTGTACACAAAGTATGTCATTGATGAGATTTATTATTACATAATTGGAGAGTTCTATTTTTCTCCTGGGTGGGAAAGGCTCAACATTACCAAAACAGCAAACTGCTTAATGTAGGAACTGAAAGGTTCTAAAATTCATGTCGTAGTGCAAAGCACCAAAAAAGCCAACACAACTTTGAAAAAAGAGAAAACGTGGAAGTCTAAAATTACTTTATTGCAACACTTATTAGAACTGCATAAACATGTAAGGTTTAGCTCCATGGTGTAGCAAGCTATATGACTGGCAATGCCAGCAACACAGGTCAGCATGCCGATTCAAATCTCAGCTCCTCTGTTCCCAGTGCTGCTCCCTGCTTATTGGCCTGCAAAGGGAGCACCAGATGGCCCAAGTGCTTGGGCCCCTGCCACCCATGTGGGCAGGTGGGACATCTGAGTGGAGTTAGATGCTCTTGGCTTCCAGATGGCTCAGTCCTGGCTGTTGCAGTTATGTGAGGAGTGAACCAGCAGACAGATCTCTCTCTCTCACTCTATCACTCTTTCACATAAATCAAATACATCTTTTTAAAGCTACAAGTAACAAAAACCATTTGATAGTAGCAGTGAGAAAGAGGAAAAGCTCAACGGACCAAATAGAGGGTCCAGAAATAGACACATACACAAATATGTAGACAACTTACTTTCGACAAAGATGAAATTTCAGTTCAGTAGGGAAAGAGCCGCATTCTCAAAAAAAAAAAAAAATTAGGACAACTGGATGTTCATATGCAAAAATATACAAATAAAAATTCAAAAAGAACTTGGTTCCATCAGTAGCATCATATAAAAAAATCCAAAATAAATTGTAGGTCTCCAGGCTCACCAGTGTTTGCACCAACAGTGTCATGATACACTCACATAGCAGAATGGAAGAACGTGACTGTTGCTGGAGAATCATACTATTACAGTAATACAGGAGAGGAGGGGCTGGTAAACGCAGAAGATGGAAGGGGAAATCCCTGAGCCTGTGGAACTGTATCATGAAAAAATTTTTAAATAATAATAAATAAATAACACAAAAATTTAAAACTACAGTGGACTACTATTCAATAAAAGAAAAAATAAAGACAGAAGGAGAAAGAATTGATTAACACGACATGGACAAATTTTCACTACAATTGAGCAAAAGAAACCAGGCAATAAAAAAAAAAAAGACTATATGCTGTAAGTTACAGCAAATTCCATCTACATAAAGTTAAAGAAAGTGAAAATGTGTGGTGAGAAGAAAGCAAACCAGTGGGGGTTATAATGGGGACCCCAATTATGGAAGCTATCACAAATGTGAGGAAGCTTTTGGAAGAGCAGAAGATGTGCTCACACAAGATATTGTGATGGCTTCCCCAATATATGCACAAGTCAAAACTCATGGTGTATATTGTGATTATGTGCAGGTTTTCAGATGTCGGTTACACCTGCTGCAATAAAGTTGCTCAAAAAATAAACAAGTAATGGAGTGGGCAATTGATTTTTGGTCATTTTTTCCAGAACAGGCACTCAAGGGGTGGGCATTTGGTGCCACCCTGGATGCCTGCTGAGGATGCTCTGCTCTAATCCCCAGCGGCAGGTGATGGCTTAAGCCCCAGAGGGGATCCTTGCCACCCACGGAGTAAGAGACCCACTGAGTTCTGGGCTCCTGACTTTAGCTTGGCCCTGTCCTGACTATTGAGGTATTTGGGGAATGATCCAGCAGATATAAGATCTTTTTCTCTCTGCCTTTGAAATGATCGAAATTTGAAAAATAAATAAGACAACTGAGGGTACCAAGTCTTTGTTCACATAGGGATGTTGTCGACCCAGCCTGCAGACGGGTGCTCACAAAACCAATTCAATTAGCTAGAGGCTGCCTGACAATCCCTCTGCAACATGATGCAAATCCTGGTGAGAAAGACAAGCTGATTACATTTTAAAAAAGAAAAAACAAAGCAAACAAACAAAAAACCCACCGGGACCTGTTCCTGTCCACACGACCCCTCCCCCCGTCTGGGTTGTTTGCAGCAAGCGGCTGTCAGCCTGCTGCGGGGTTTCTTTTGGCTTTAGGGGTGCCCAAGGTAAGTGTGCACGGTGATTCATGTGTGCGGAAAGTACCTTGGGCTGACCGCAAGCTAGAGTTCCCTATAACTACCTCAATGTCAAAACTAACCACTGTCTCCTAGGCAGTTAAAAAAAAAAAGAGAAAGAAAATCCCATGATCTTCGTTTAGGTCACTTTGGAGGGTTGCACAAAGTCTCTTTCCCATTCTTAGAAGTTCCTTTTAACAAGTTGCTTTTTTTTTCCACCCTGAAGGAGATTTTGTTCTCACCACAAGTAAATCAACATTTTGCAGAGGCTTTGCTGCCCTAAGCAAACCTTCCCCAGTCCTCCCACACACACAACAACTGTGAAGCGGAGCAAACAGAAGCTCTGTTCTTGGCACCCAAGTCTCAATGGGACAGAGAGGGGACACTTGATACAGACCTTGATGAAGTATCACAGAGGGGTGAGGATAAAAAGGAGAACTCGGGCTGTTGTCTTAAATTTGAGAACACAAAACAGGAAGGCGTGCAGTAACACCAGATGTGAGAGCAGGCCATGGTCTCAATGAGACACTGGGATGTGGGAGTCATTAGCATATGGGTGGTACTTGAAAGCTGTAGCAGATGAACTGCCGCTGGGGATCACTACATCCCCTATGAGAGCATCAGTTTATGGCTCATGTGCTCCACTTCCAATCCAGATTCCTGCTCATGTGCCTGGGAGGTAGTGGATGAGGACTCGAGTGCTTGGGACCCTGCCACCCACCTGGGAAACCTGGATTTGATTCCTGGCTCCTGGCTCCTGGCTCCTGGCTCCTGGCTCCCGACTTCAACCTGGTCTAGCACTGGCTGTTGCAGGCATTTGCAAGAGGAAGCCAGAAGATGAGAGCTGTTTTTGCTTCATTCTCTTCTCTCTGTCTTTCTCTGCATCTCAAATAAACTCATAGTTCATGAAGTAAGAGTTGTTTGTTCTTCCTGCATTTAATGACCACTGAGCATGCCAGATATCCTTTCAAGCCTTGTGTTAGGGAGATGAGTAAGACATGACCTCTGCTCAAGGGGTTTAAGGGTTAAGAGCAAACAGGTGTTTGTCCTGAGAGTGTAGCTTTAGTCTCAACACCTGTCACCACCCACAAGAAAACTTTTGTTGGATAGGAATGACTTCACCATGTCCACTAACTCTTGACAATTGGGAGGCTCCTCTCAATAAATGTTGCAGAAATCACTGGATATCCATCCAGAGTTTAAAAAATGTAAAAAAGGAACTTTGATCCCTACCTCACACCAAACACTAAAATGAACTAGAAATAGATTTTAGACCTGCGTGTGAAAAGTAAAACCACAAAATGTCTCTAGAAGAGAACATCAGACAGTATCTTTCTGACATTTGGCAAAGATTTCTTAAGACTCACACAAAAAGCAATGCCTGTAGCAGTTTAAAGAGATTGATGGGGCTTGATCCAAAGGAAGCCTCTGTTTATTTACAGGAATCCTGAATAAAGGAATCTGGCAAACTCTAACTGGGAGACACAGCCATCTGAGAACACTTTCTCACTAATCCCAGCATCTTGATTGTTGCATGCCCTTAATCCCTATGAAAACACATTTTCAAAAGGGCCATGGCCTTTAAGAAGCCATGCAGGGAGACACAGGGGCTGTTCTAGGTTCAGAAAGGGCCCTGACCAATGCAGAGATGTTCCTCAGCCATGCCAAATCCTGCGTTTCTGGTTTGGGGCCTGAGAATGCTGAAAAGGGAAAGCCTGTTTCTGAGTGCGTTTCTCTTTGCAGATATCAGACAGCCTGAAGCATCAGCAAGACTGCAGATGTGAAAAGACTTTTTTTTTAACCAAATGTATGAGTCAAGATACAGAGAAGCAGAACCAAGGAAGTGTGTGTGTTTGTGTGTGTGTGTGTGTGTGTGTGAAAACTGATACTTATTTTTAAATGCTTATTTATTTGAAAGGCACAGTTACAAAAGAGAGAGAGAGAGGGAAAGAGAGACACAGAGAGAAAGAGATCTTCTGTCCACTGATTCACTCCTCCAATGACCTCAGTAGCTAGGCTGAGTCAGGTAGAAGCCAGAATCTAGAAGCTTCATCTTGGTCTCCCATGTGGGTTCAGAGACACTTGACCTGTCTTCTGGTGCTTCCCACGTTGTTAACAGGGAACTTGATTAGAAGCAGAGCAACTGGGACTCCAACTCATGTGGGATGGCAGCATCGCAGGTGGCAGCTTAACCAGTTACACCACCATGCTGGCCTCAAGAATGGTTTTGAAGAACTGGCCTTTGCCAGCATTGTGGCACATCAAGCTCAGTTGTGGTCTCCAGTGCCAGCATCCCCTACCAAAGTGCTAGCTGAAGCCGTAATGATGTGGATTCCAGTCTAGTCTCCTCGTAATGCACCTGGAAAGGTGGCAGCTGGTGGCCCAAGTACTTGGTCCCTGGCAACCCGTGGGAACCCCAGATGGAGTTCCTGGCTCCTGGCTTCATCCTAGCTCAAGCATGGCTTTTGTGGAATTGGGGCAGTAGGTCAGCGAATGGAATCTCTGACTCCTGTCCTTCTACCCTCTCTCCTTCTTTCTCTGTCGCTCTGCACTCCAAATAAAAACATATTTAAAGAAAGAATAGGCTTGCATGGGTTTGGGATTTGGCAAATGTAAAACCTGCAGGACAGGCATGGAAACTCAGGAAGAGCTGAGAGTGTGAGGACCCTGAGGACCACCTGGTGCGGGCTCCAAAGAACGGCCTCTGCGGATCCATTCAGGTCAGGAGCTGACTGGAGGAAGCCCACCCACTGTAAGGAGGGAAATTTGCTTTACTCAAGGTGCACCAATTCAAAGGTAAAAATATCCAGAAACACTGCTGTGATTTGAATATGATTTGGCTCCTGAACTCACACGGGACTTTAATGTTCAAAGGCATAAGTTATTACACTCAGAGCGTTAATACAGTGGGGTGTCTGGGAAGCAGGCCCTGGGGCCCTACAGAGGTGGGTGCTCAGAGAAGGGTCTGGGTGTGGAAGCCTGAGCCAGGCGCAGCTGTCGCCTCTTTGCTTCCAGCCTCACCAGCTGATCACTCCTCCTCACAGACTGCCATTTTTTGGTCCCACCCAGAGGCTGTGCCCATGGACCTGCCTAGTCGTGCACTCTGAACCTCCAAAACCGCGAGTGAAAAGAAACGCCCTGCTTCCCAGGTGACTCGTCTTAGGAATTTAGTTAGAGGATGCTCCAGAACAGAGACACAGGGCCACAGATGAAGAGTTTTCACCAGGGCCTGGTGCAGTAGCCTCGTGGCTAAAATCCTCACCTTGCATGCACCGGGAACCCATATGGGTGCTGGTTCATGCCCCAGCTGCTTCATTTCCTGTCCAGCTGCCTGCTTGTGGCCTGGGAAAGCAGTAGAGGACGGCTCAAAGTCTTGGGACCCTGAACCTGTGTGGAAGACCTGAAGAAAGCTCCTGTCTCCTGGCTTCAGCTAGGCTTAACTCCAGCCATTGTGGCCACCTGGAGGAGTAGACCAGCGAACAGAAGATCTTTCTGTCTTTCCTTCTCTCTATAAATCTGACTTTCAAATAAATAAATATATTTTTAAAAAGTCTTCACCACATGTGGTTGCATCTGCGGGCACGTGGCTGTGACCTGACAGGTTCTCATGAGCTTTTGTCAGACAGACGTGTCTATAGGAGGCAGATTTCAGTAACTGGAGAAGGCTGGGAGGCAGTGTGGGTTAGGTGAACTGAGGGAAAGAGCTACTGTGGAGCGACAGGCCTTCAATACAGTGAAACTCCGTGAGATAAAAGTAGAGTGAAGAGGGCCCAGTGCAGTAGCCTAGTGGCTAGAGTCCACGCCTTGCATGCGCCAGGATCCTATATGGATGCCAGTTCTAATTCCAGTGGTCCCTGCTTCCCATCCAGCTCCCTGCTTGTGCCCTGGGAAAGCAGTTGAGGACGGCCCAAAAGCCTTGGGACCCTGCATCCATGTGGGAGACCCAGCAGAAGCCCTGGCTTCAGATTGGCGCCATTGCGACCACTTGGGGAGTGAATCATCGGACGGAAGATCTTCCTCTCTGTCTCTCCTCCTCTCTGTATATCTGACTTTCTAATAAAAATAAATAAATCTTAAAAAAAAAAAAGTAGAGTGAAGATGGAAGCTTAATGAGCCCGATGGCCATTGTGTCTATCCAGAATGAACACAGCAGAACAATAGGCAAGCTGTGGAGGAGGAAGCCACAGAAAGGGGTATGCTGCGTTCTCTTCAGAGGCACCTCCTGACCAACTCTCCCTGTGAGAGAAAAGAAAACAGGAACATGATGGAAGATTGGCAAGAACATGGGGATCTGGCTTTCCTTACAGGACTGTGTAAGAGTCTAGCAAAAATGCCTGTAAGTAAGGCTGAAGAGTAGCAGACAGTAAGGAAAGTTCCAGAAGCACAGAGAAAGGGGGTAGAACCCAAATGCGCACTTCACCTTGGTGTGACCTTGTGTTGCATTTCTTACGGACTCCTGCAATGTTGCTCACCTTCACTGTATGTGTGTGAGTACGCTCAATTCACCGGAAATACCTGCCATGCTCATGACTGCTCCCTGAACTCCGTGTTCCTCCTACCTTGCAGCTCAGAATCACCGTCAGTCTCCCTGGAAATACATGAATGCTGCCATGCCTCTCCAAAAGCACACTGTACCAGCATTCTGTCTGAAAATTACTCCAATGAGTAGTTTACCATGTGCCTGATTCAAGAAACAGGCAGAAGGAGCCCCTCCGTGCCTCAGCCGCGCCCAGGAGTTGATGGAGAAAAACGTGCAGGGTCTCCTCTCCTTTCACACCTTGTCGAGGACACCAGCCCCAGCTGCCTGGCCAGCATCCTGGGCCTTTTCTTCCAAAAATCTCAAGTCTGCAGTTTGTCAGGTCATGGGCAGCAGGAATTCTGAATATCAGTGCTGCCATAGTCTTTGAGAGGAAAGGAGTTCGGAACGCATTGTGAATGCGATGGCTTCGTGAGCCAGGTTTTCAAAGACAACTTGGAGTTTTGTGCTTGAGCAAGAAGAGAGCAGAGGGAGAGAAGGTGGCAGGTAGAGGGAAGGGCAGTGGGAACAGCAGATCAAGCCCTGAGCTTTGTTGGCTCTCTGCTGTTGCAGGGGCTGAAAACGAGGCCTTCAGGGGGGAGAGGAGAGAGGAGGACAGGAGGCAAACCCTGCCAGCTCCCTCGGGCCAGGCCTTGCCCCAGATTCAGTCATTCAAGTCCACCTGCTCGGCAACTGCCACTATCCACTACCTGAATCATTATCAGCCAGATCCTTTTCTAAAGCCAAGCAAGAAATAAAGAAATCGTATCCTACTTATCCACAGTGGAAAACCAGTTCGCTTGTCCTAAATAGAAGATGACCATATAAACCAAAATGTAACTCTTAATGAACACTCACCCTGATGCCATCTAAAGCCATCTGGCATGTCACCCGCAGAATTTTGGGAAGCTGCCATGAGTGACAGGGAGCCAAGAAAGGATTTTCACCAAGGGAATGGCATGATGGGATTCATGCTTTGAAAGGGCCAGTTGAGAGAGGGGGTGTCGCGGGACTGGCAGAAGGCCAGGCCAGAGGAGAGCACAGTTTATCAAGAGTCTATTTTTATAAACTCTACACAGAAGCCCTCAAAAAAAATTTAGTTGTCCTGGAACTTAAATTCTACCTAAAATTAAACTGAGCTTCCCTGTCCGGGAGCCGTCTGCTGTGACTGCTGGCCTGGGGAAGGCGGGAATGTTCTTTTGGAGCAAAGCACCACTGCGCTGGGAGTGGCCAGCCCAGCTCCCACCTGTGCAAGTGAGTGGGGAGTTCAGAATCCGGGCTCACCAAGACTTGTGGGTATGGAACTGAGTCAAATGCCCTCCTCTGCCATCTTGGATAAGCTCCCCCAGGGTAAGGAGCTGGAGACTGGGCGGGGTGTGGCTTCCACAGTCACAGACACTTGGCACATGGCTGGCTTTGGTTGTCCTGTGCTTATTGCTGCCAGCAGGGGTGGGAGCCGGGGACTCGCATGTACATCTGAATGCAGGGTCTCTCGAGAGGTTTCATGGTGATTGCTCATGTGTTGCCTTGGCTGGGCACCCTAGATGTTGGGTCAAACACCAGTCGAATTGTTGCTGTGAAGATATTGATGAGATTTCCTTATCATCTGAATGAGAAGGCTCTCAGTAAAGCAGACTACATCCCTCCATAACGCAGGGTGCCTCATCCAGGCCTCTGAAGATCCTAAGAAAAAGACAAAGTCAGCCTCTGGACCACAGCTTAGAGGCTCTGCTGGACTTTAACACTGACTCCTGCCAGCATGTCTGGCCTGTCGACCAACTCTGTAGATTGCAGCCTCTCTCATTTTCTCTCTCTCTTCTATTTTGGTTCTCTTTCTTTGGAGAATTCTGATAAAATTGGCATAATCTGCAGTAAGCCACTGTACTCTGGTTTCACTATGGTTATTTATTCAATATTAAAGTCTTAAAAATTATGCACATACCCTACCTTTTTGAAAGGCAGAGTTAGAGGAGAAAGATGAGGCAGAGAAAATACAAGCTATCGACTAGCTCGCTCTCCAAATGTCCACAATGCCTGGTACTGGGCAAGGCTGGGCCAGGACCTGGGATCTCAATCCAGGTCCCCCAGATGCAAGGAAGGAACTCAGCCATTTGAGCCATCATTGCTGTCTTCCAAGGTGGTCAGGAGCAGGAAGCTGGCATTAGGAGCCAGGGTCAGGTGTAGAACCCAGGGACTCCCATGTGAGGATCCAATGTCTTAACAACTAGGCCTGTCCTTGGTGCTGGTCTATTGAATTGAGGCCATCCTAAGAAGCAGTGACTTAAAACACAATGATTTCATTGTCTTTCCCGACTCTGTGAGTCACCAGGGCAAGTTGAATTTTCCTTGCAACACTGATGGGAATTGCGGTCATCTGAGGCTCTGCTGGGCTGCAGTCTCCTAGCAGGCTGTCCCCAACCCCCAGCAGGCTGATAGGCATACTGGCTGGGCCTGGGTTCTCTTCCATGTGCCTCTCCATATGCTTGTACTTGCTGTAGCAGGGAAGCTGGGCTTGCAAGAGGAAGGAAGAATGTAGAAGTGCCAACTCACTTAAGACCTGGCCAGAATTTCCATAATATACTTATTTCTAGAGAATTCTCTTGTCTGAGCAGTCATGGGGCAAGTTCATACTCAAGGGCATTGCATCAAGATGATGTTGTCATGTGCACCAACTTTATTTCTCTGTTTTGCCTTGATAAATCCAATCATGCATGGCGTTACTCGGCTGTACATCTGTATAGTAATGAGGAAGGATGTCTATGTATCACTTCTTCTCTATCCACTTCCAAAGAGGACATGGAGTGGCTTTCAGCAAATACAATGCAGTACTCACATTGTTTCCATCAAAATTAAACATTACAGACGGTAGGAGAAAGGTGCTGAGAACTCAAAGCTAGACTCAGGTCATTTCTGCCTTGGGATCTCTATTCCACAGAGTTCCTTATCCCTCTTAAAGGGAAGCCAGCCCTTACCACACTGATGTGCTTGACCAAAGGGACCCACAACTTGCCAGTGCCAGAACCTTGGGAAGCAGCCAATGCCCTTGTCATTAACTCTACTCTGCTTTTCAGAGGCCTGCAGTTTTACACAGTGTTAACTTTGGGATGGGGCTGGGGGAGGCTTGGTAAAAAGTCGTGCCAAAAAACCATCCCTGAAGTGGTGCAACAAATCATCCCTGAAGTGCTGCTGATTGGCGGAGTAGGAGGGGAGGAGGTTTTCCCACACTCTGGCATGGAGGGAAGGCAGCATATTGCCTAGCCAATGGGCCCCAAGCCAACAGGTCGGCCCCTGAAAATCCCTTGGTGCCTGTCCATAGGGGTGGGCTGGCTCCCAGGATTTAAATAACACGTGCACAGGGGCCAGCACTGTGATATGGCAGTCTAAGCCTTCACCTGAGGCGTGGTACCCCCATATGGGTGCCAATGTGAGTCCCAGTGGCTTCACTTCCCATCCAACTCCCTACTAATGGACTAGAAGCAGCACAGGGTGGTCCAAGTTCTTGGGCCCCCGCATCCACATGAGAGACCAGGAAGGAGCTCCTGGCTCCCAGGTCCTGACTTTGGATTAGCCCCACTTTAGGTATTGAGGTTTGGAAGTGAACCAACAGACAAAAGATCTGTCTCTTTGTGTCTCTCTGATTCTCTTCTAACTTTGCCTTGATATAAAAACAAACAAACAAAAAAAGTAATAGCAAAAACAAAAGCTCACCTCATGACACAAACCAATCAGGATTAAGAATCTGTGGGATGCAGTGAGTTAAGCCACTCCTTGGAATACCCGTATCCCCACATCCCATATTGTAGAGCGTCAGTGTGAGTCTTGGCTTCTCTGTTTCCAATCCAGCTTTTGACTGTTGCAAAACTTTTTAAAAGATATTTTCCAAACAATTCCAAGATTTTCACTTATTTCAAAATCTTTTTTTTTTAAGATTTGTTTTATTTTCATTGGAAAGTCAGTTAAACAGAGAGGAGAGACAGGGAGGAAGATCTTCCATCTGTTGATTCACTCCCCAAGTGGCCTCAGTGGCCGGAGCTGAGTCGATCAGAAGCCAGGAGCCTAGAGCTTCTTCTGGGTATCCCACATGGATGCAAGATCCCAAGGCTTTGGGCCGTCCTCAACTGCTTTCCCAGGCCACAAGCAGGGAGCTGGATGGGAAGCAGGGCTGCCAGGATTAGAACTGGTGCCCATATGGGATCCTGGTGCATGCAAGGAGAGGACTGTTGCCACTAGGCTATTGAGCCAGGCCCTACTTCAAAATTTTTAAGATTTATTTTATTTTTATTTGAAAGGAAGAGTTACAGAGAGAAGGAGAGAGAGGGAGATCTTCCATCTACTAGTTTACTTCCCAAAAGGCTGCAACTACTGGAGCTGAGCCCATTCAAAGCCAGGAGCTTCTGAGTCTCCCACATGGGTAGCAGGGGTCCAAGGGCTTATGTCACTCTCCACTGCTTCCCTACGTGATAAGCAGGAATTGGAAAAGAAGTGGAAAAGCTAGGACACAAACCAGTACCTATAGGGCATGTTGGCTCCACAGGTAGAGGCTTAGCTTACTGTGCCATGGTGCCAGTCCCTCCAAATCCTTGTGTTCCCTCAGTGCCCACATTGGGGCAAGACTGAAAAGAGACGCACTTTGCAGCACTGTGAGAGCAGCAGGTTCATCACTAGGGGCACAAGCCAAAATGCCGCTTCCTTAAGGAGACAGGATATCCATCCAGGGGACTGGTTTACTCAAACAGAAAGAGGAAGCTTTGGGCTGCCTTAAGCTGTGGTGACAACGCAGCTTCCCGCCACTGGCAAACTCACAGCGTCCATATGGAGCTGGATGGACTTCCCACAGTCCCTGGCTCCTCTGCCTGCTCTCATGCAGGTATTTGGTGCTTTGTAGCAATTTCCATGTGAAAAATCAGACTATTCCAAGGAGCACAGCTAGTAATCATAGGCTGCTTTGTTAAAAATATTGATTGATTGATTCGAAGGGAATGAGACAGAGGAGAGAAAGAATCTCTCATGTACTGGTTCATTTCCGTGATGGCTACAACAGTCATGGCTGGGCCAACCTGCAGCCAGGAGCCTGGAGCTCCAACTAGGTCTCCCACATGGGTGGCAGGGATCCCACTACCTGGGCCACCTCCCACTGCTCTCCCAGGCATGCTCTTCCTCCTCCCCACCAGCCCACCACAACACACCTCTCTAGCACACCCTCCCTTTTCCCCGACCATCTCCATCCTTACCAGGGACCCACATGGGTATGTAATCCCTGTCCCCTCGTCTCTGTAATGAACATTAAACAATTAAATTCAAAGCAATTTTGGGAACATGCACACACTGAAAAAAAAACTGCGTGGATTTTAAAAATGGTGTGCACTAGAATAAACTTACCTTTCATTTCATTTTTCCTATGAGCTTTTGAAAGGACCCTAATAGAGATATGCTTTGCAACATCCCAAACACATTCCCAAATATATCACAACTATATATAGAAGGTATAGCAAACATATGCCAAATGTCCACCTTGGTTGTCACTGGGCATCTATTTACTTTCTCCATGTTTACCCTCCAGACTTTATGTAGTAGGTCTGTGACTTCTTATTTTCATAAGGTTACAAAAAGCAAGATATCAATAGACATGAACCAGCCAAGAGCCCCAGGCATGTAAATAGCTGGTGTTCACTCCTGGGCTCAACCTCTCAGAGATCCAGCTCCCAGGAGCACACCACTTGCTCCCCTGACTGCCCCAAGGGCAGACATGGGAGTGTTTGTTGGAACCCTCCTGGCTCTTCTGATCCTGCTCAGTTAATGAGGATATTCTTGACTTTTCTCAGTTCAGTTTCTGGGGAGAAATCACAGCTATAGGATCAGGTTGCTTTGGAACTGGACACTGAAGGAGAAAGCCCCCTAAGGCAGGGAGGCAGGATCCATGTCTAGGTAGAGCAAGATAAACTTCTGGTGTTCCTTCAGAAACCCTTCACCAAGTAGCTTAAAAAAAATTTTTTTTGCAGATTTGTTTTATTCACTTGAAAGAGTTACAGGGAGAGGGACACACACACACACACACACACACACACACACACACACACACATACACACAGGAGAGAGAGAGAGAGAACCAGGCAGAGGGAGACCTTCCATTTGCTGATTCACTCCCCAGTTGGTTACAACAATCAGGAGCCAGGACAGAGTAGCTGGCATGGACCCAAATACTTCAGCCATCCTCCACTGCCTTCTCAGATGCATTAGCAGGGAGATGGATTGGACATGGAACAGACGAGACTCAAATTGGCACTTGGTAATGGGGCACCTGGGATGCCACGATCCTAGCAGCAGCATGACAGGCTGTGCCACAATGCCCATCTAGCTTGTACATGACTGCAGGCTTGTGGAACACTGCAGTCTGGGGATGCAGAGCTAGTAGCCTTCTGGGAGTCGGCAGTGTTGGTATGATGCTCCTCACGTCCTGGCACGACAGGCATCAGCCAGCCCCAGCTTCCTCCAATACCGCAGGGCAGCAGCCAATGCAGCAATGAGCAGGGCCTGGGGCTCTGGGACCTTGGCTGCATAGACATCCAGCAAGCAGGACCTAGTTCCACTTTAAAATCTACAAAGTGGTGAGGGGTATTGGAGAATCCCCTGCTGCTCTGGGCAGCAATGTTTAAAGGTGTGCATGGAAATCATCTGAGACCAAGCCCCCACTGCCACTCAGCCATGTTGTTGTCTCGATACCGAGAACTGTGGGAAAAGAAGTTTCCCCAAGGATGGGGACTTCTGTGGATCTTGGCAGTTCCTAGACTGGTGCTTGATACCACCAGTGTAGGGATGACTGGAGGAATGAATGAATAGCCACTAAATGAATAGTTAGTCACCAAAGAAGTGCACGTGGCAACATTACTATAGCATCATTTTCTACAAGAAGTCAGCTCTGAAATAAGTTACTGGAAAACATACATAACCTTGGAGCAGTTTTATGGGGTCTGGCAGGTAGCTACTATGAACTGCAATACATATAATTCTTTTGGAAAGTAATTTAATAATAGGGTCATTTAAAAGTGCTTATTCAGGAATTCAAGCTCTAATCATGTATGTGAAACAACTATTCCGTTAAAAGGAAAACAGGGGCAGGTGTTTGGGCTCTGCAGTAAAGACACGGCTTATAATGCCTGCATCCTATGATGGATTGCCCGGGTTCAGATCCTGGTTCTGCTTTCGTTTCCAGCTTCTTGCTATGTACATCCTGGGAGGCATCAGGTGATGGCGCAAGTCCCTGGGTCCCCATCACCCACAGGAGACCCAGCCCCAGTCGTGAGGCTCTTAGGGGAGTGGACTAGCACAAGGAAAATTCTTTCTTTCTCCCCCCACTCCTCTCCATCCACTTTCAAAAAATAAGTACATAACAGGAAAATGCCAATATAGATGAAATGTTTTCTGAAATGTAATTTATGACAATGAAGAAATGCATGCCATTTGCACAGTTGCCATGGCGAATGGTGGAGTAATTTGTGGTTATTGAGGCCCGTGGAGCAACATCGCAAAGCAGTAAGCACATAAAAAGGGGATGTGAGAGTGTCATCACACCGTGACTCCAGCCATAAACTGTATTTTTGGCAAAAGCCTGGAAGGATAGAGAGTGTGCAGTTTTCTTTCCCTTGAATTTTTGTCATCAAGATCTCTTCACACTTAAAAAAGAGGTTGACCAAATATGTTATACCGCATGCCTGCTTAGCGTGTACTTTGAAATGTGGTCACACACTTACGCAGTTCCCTCCAGTATCCAGATTTTGTCTCACGGCACAGTGGCTCCAAATAATTTTAAGGCAAGATTTTTGACCTTGGGGTCAGTCATCTGTGATGATTAAATGTGCGCAGCTGGTGGGGAGGGGTGCTTCCTGATTCACAGAGCTGATCGCGGGGTGGAAAACACCAGCTGAAGCAATCCGATGGGATGTGCAGGTATTGGGTTGTACTTTCTCACCGTGATGACACAAGCCCTACAGCGGCGTTTGGATGCTGGAACCAGGCCTGCAGCAATACCCACTTTCCTTCCCACTGCTGGAGGGCCAGGTCCTGCTCACGTGGGCGGGGCATCAGCTTAGTTTATGAAGGAAGAGCTGCTGGTTCTTGCTGACTTAACAGGTACATAGCAGTTCTTAACTTACAGCCATCACCTGGGGGAACTTTAAAAATCACTGATCTCTGGCTTTCCCCCTCTGCTCAGAGATGCTGGTTTCGTTGGTTTGGTGGGCAGAGTACTGGGCAGTTTCAAAGCTGATTTGGGAGTGGCATGTATTGCAACCCACTGTCTAAGGTCTCTGCAGCCAAGCCCTGTACTGAGCTATGCTCAGAGTGAGCTCCCAGCTGGGATGATCTCTGCATGAAGTCCAGCCGGGGTTTGCCCCACACAGGAAGCAGCATGCAGGGCCAAGAGGCTTCCAGGGGGTAAGGCTTACAGAGACGGACAGGCTGGGAGCACAGTGCAACTCCAACTCTCATGAGATGCTGGGGCCTTGGTTCAGGTGCTCATCTTCTCTGGGCTTCCATTCCCCCTTCTAAAAGCTGGGGATGCCAGTCACCCAGACAACATCACAGGGAGTGTGAGTGCACCTATTCCCGTGGAGTACCATCAGGCATCCTGGGTCAACAGGCACCCTTAGCACTGGCATCTGCCGATCCGTGCCCACTTACTGCTGCGCTTAATGCATCTGCGGTTCTATAAAGTGAATGAATGGAACCGCAGTTTGCAGAGTATAGAAAAGGGTGGAAAATGGAAAGAGCGTAGGAGTTGATGCAAAACTCTCAAGCACTCTGAGTAAGAAGTCCGTCATAGTACCTCTAGGATGTGATAGCAAAATAGACTGAATGACTTCATCCACAGACATTCTATCTCACACTCTGGAGTCAGATCAGCAGACCCCAATTCTGGAGGGGACCTGCTTCCCTTTCCACTTGAAAGACAGGTGCCTGCTGGCTCTGAGCCCTTAAGGGGGAGAGAGCCAGAGAGTTCTCTAGGGTATCTTTGCTAAGAGCACTCATCCCACTCCTGCAGGCTCTGCCCTCACAACCTGTGCTGCTTCCCAAAGCTCCCCTACTCCCATTGCCATCCTTGATGGGGTCAGGACAGCATCTGATAAATGTTGGAGTTGGTGAGGACACAAGCCCCCAGTTCCTTAATGTGAGCTCAAGGATGCTGTGCAAGGATGCTGAGCAGGGTTGTGAAAGCACCCTCAGAAGGGTGCCAGGCCCAGATAGATCAGAGGATCTCATTTTTTTAAAAGATTAATTTCTTTCTTTGAAAAGCAGAGTTACAGAGAGAGAGAGAGAAGGAAGATAGAGATCTCCCATCTGCTGGTTTACTTCCCAAATGGTGGCAACAGCCAGACCTGGACTGGTCTGAATCCAAGAGCCAGGGTCTTCTTCTGGATCTCCCAGGTGGGTGCGGGGACCCAAGGACTTGGATCATCCTCCACTGCGTTCCTAGGCACATTAACAGGGAGCTGGATTAGAAGTGGGACATCTTTGACTTGAACCGATGCCCACATGGAATGCTGGTGCCACAGGCAGAGACTTGATGTGCTCCGCCATGGTGCTGGTCCCACAAGTCTCTTTACAGTGAGGAGAAGCAGAAGTGACTGAAATGAAGTAGAATGGGCGTGCAAAGCTTGTACATGCCCTGGGCCTAGAATCCAGTCTCTGGTGCATTCCCAAATCCTCATGTGTCTTAATGGAGAAATACACATTCCCAGTTCCTTCTGGGGCCAGGCACAACACTTCCAGGGCTGACCCCTGAGCTCACTCAAGCCCGTTGGGAGATTGTTGCTGTCCCAGTCTTGGCAGTAACCTTGAGATGAGCAATGCCAGGGGAAAAGAATGAAACTAAAGAGTAAAGGATCAACTATGCTTTAAGGCACTGTGCAATGGTTATGGGCCACATAGAAGCCAATTCATCCCTGCCACTGTCACTGGGCTGGGGTTTCAGGCCCAAGGGCAGCCACCCGGAGAGTCACACTTCTCTCTCTGGTTGGACCTGCAAGGGGTTGAGTTCTGACAGCTGCTGGATGAGGCTTCTGGCTTCCTGATTCAGCCACGGATGTGACTGGGGGTCAAGGCCATGTCGAGAACACCATGACCAGCAGCCTGCCCCTCATCAGCCAGCTCGAGGACACATTTGGGCTCTAGCTGGTATTCTGCCACAAACAAAGAAAAACCCTCTGTATTTTTTTTCCTGCTTTTTAAAGTGTGTGAGGTAACCATGGAAACCATATTTTGCACTTGCTGCATGTTGGGGAGAAAATCCCTCCCATGTGTCCATCTAGCTCGCAGTGTTGCTGCTAAAGTGTTGCTGGCTCCTGGGAACGGACCAGGGACCCAGAGAGGCATCTGACAGAAGCCTTCGCCTTCTACACAGTGGGACAAAGCTCACAAGTGGCAGGCAAAAAGTAAAGCAACCTGCCCTTGGAGGGCTGTTTCGGCTCGAGCTGGGGTCCTGGAGCAGTGACCGTGGACTCCACGTCATTTCATTGTGAGCTCACCACTATTGTCATCTCCATTTTACAGAAGAAGAGACTGAGGCACTGGATGGCTAAGTCACATGCCATTACTAAAAGCACAGAGCCTGCATGTAAATTCCAGCACAGAGCCCGGGATGTAAACTCCAGCTGTGCAGCAGGGCCCATGCTTAGCCAGCCTGCTGTGTTCTTGTGCGAGTGGACAGACAAGGCTGCAGGGGCTCCCACATGCCCTGACCCAGCCTTCCCTGGGTAAAGTTGAGTTGCAGATATTCACACACATCTCTACTGAGTTAGCATCAGGAGTTCAGGGCCTAAGAATCTGCATTTCACTCTTGGGACTATTCCTCGTAGCAGGCCCACACAAAGGCAGCCAGTCTGTCTTAGACAAAAACTGTATTATATAGGGGCTAGCTAGTTGCAGCACAGCAAGTCAAGCTGCTGCCTGCAGTGCTGGTTGGCATCCCCTATGAACACTGGTTTGTATCCTGGCAGTTCCACTTCTGATCCAGCTCCTTGCTATTGCACCTGGGAAAGCAGTGGCGGATTACCTAATTGTTCCTGCAGCCATTGGGCGATCAGGATGAAGCTCTTGGCTCATGGCTTCTGCCTGGCTCAGTCTCGACCGTTGCCACCATCCTGGACAGGAGTATTAGCTTGACTTTGGCAGGGTGCTGGAGTCACTTCTGTTCTGCTCAACCTAACAGATAGGAAGTGTTCTTTCTCTCTCTCCCCCCTCCCCCCGCTCTCTCTCTAACGCATTGAACTAAACAAGACCAATCTTTAAAATATATAAGCAAACAAACAAACCAGACTCTGAGACCCCGCAGGTGCCATTGAGCCCGCAGGCTATTGTGTGGGAGCTGCTAATGTCAGGTGCTTCTTCGGCTTTAATTCCACTTGTCAGGTCCTTCTCTGACTCTTGCTGCCTCTCAACTACCTGGGGCCGGGGGCTGGGGGGGGGGGGTTCCTCCTGGGGCATGATGCTGCCCACTCCTGCCTGAGCACTTTGTGCCTCTTTTTGCAAGCAGGAGGTAGCCGGTCCTTCATCCTGAGTCCTCAGGACAAGTTCTAGCCACCCTGCGGTGTCCGCTATCTTCTCTCCAATCTTCTTGCATCCTGAGCTTTAGCCTCCTCCCTTCCTTCTTCTCTCCTCTGGAAATTACTCTCCCTCAAGGACTAACTGGGACCGACCCTGCTTAGCCTTCTGAGCTCAGACCGGACTGGGTGCCGTGGCCGTGCACCAGGAGGCACTCACTCGAGACGCAGTGCATCTCCGTGGCACTGGTCCAGATGTTGGCTCTTTATCCTGGTGCCTTCTCCTCTCGTTCTTGCTTTCTGTGAGGATCTAGCAGCGCTTTGCACTTGACCTGTGGAGAAGAGGGCAAGGGACATGTCAGAAAGGTCAGACAACAGGCAAGAGGAGAATGACCACCAAGTCAGGAGGCAACCAGAACACAGCTGGGAGGAGGGCAGAGAGAGCTAAGCATGCCTGACAGCTCCACTGGCTGCACCATGGGGGTGCACAGAGGCTCTGCCAATGGACAAAGTCATGACCAAGGCCCCCATCCCTGCCTTCTCCACTGAAGAGATTCCAGGGTTGAAGGCTGAGGAGTATTTGTGTGGTTTGGGGGGAGATGAGGCAGGGCAAATGAATGCAGTTGCTGCTAGAGGGCTTCTTTTCTGGATTTGTCTAAAGATTGAACAAAACAAAGTAAAACCCAATCTGAATAGTCTTATCTCCTGTTCACCTCCAGGAGGCTGAGGCCTTTTGGAGCCTCTCCCCATAGGTCAGCTCCAACACATTATGATTCCAGGGTCCTGCCGTTCAGCCACCCCCCACCTGCAAGTCACATTGTGCTGGTCTCACTCTGATGGCCTGAGAAGGTTGAGTTTAGCCCCTTAAGGGGCCCAAGCTTCCACCAGGCCCAGGACAGAGCCTGCAAGGTTAGTCCCCAACTCTGCAGATGACAAGTCCAGCCTGAGCAGAGAAGCTTCATCTGCTGTGACAGAGCCCAACACTCTCTCCCGCATCCTCTCCTTTGTACCGTGGAGGAGGGCAGTGGACCCAGCCTCGCTGCAGCCCCTTGTTACAGGCCAAGAAGAGTGAACACCCACCTGGGAGAAAGGAACTTCTCCATGTTTGGTGAAAATTCTTCCCCTGAATTACGGAGACTGAATCCTGGCCCTGCTCAGGCTGGCCCTGATGGGGGTATGGGGGGCCAGCTGTGTTCTATCTTCTGTGCAAGTCTTCTCACTAGGATGGCCCCGCAAGGCCTGGAGGAAGGGCCTCAACCCCTGCTCCAGCACTCTGGACAGGGGTGGGTCTTCAGTTTAGCCTTGGCTGCTGGGCCCACAGAGCTTTCCATGAGACCTTTAGTTGAACCAGTGAGCACAGCAGTAGGGGAGCCAGAAGCACTGGATGAGTGGATGGGTGGAGGCTGGGTTGTAATTGTTCCTTTACTCAGCTCACACAATGTCACTGATGATCCACATTTTACAGCAGGGAACTAAGGCTCTGGAAGACATGATTTGTTCAGTCATGCAGGTGAGACGGGACAGGTTGGAATCCATGTGTATCCTGCCCCATACTGGTTCTCATACCCCATCTGTGCCCGACACATGACAGTCACTTCATCAATCTCACTGAAAATCATGGATGAGTGCATGGGCAGAAGAATGAAACAATCCCACACATGCTCCTGAGCTGGGCCTAAAGGGATGCTCTGGCCTTCAGGGTACCAAGAGATCAAGACAGTATACCCCATGATGGTTGGGAGGTGAAGCCTAGGGAGCCAAGGAGGGATAATTGAAGAGGGAGAAGGGCTGGCCTGAGTGGGAAGCAGGGCAGGTGCCTGGCAGAGTGGAGGGCTAAGGGGAAAAGGGCTGGCCAGAGTGGGAGGCAGAGCAGGTGCTTGGCAAAGTTGACCTCAGCAGTCGGACCCTGGGAAGGACCTCCCCCAGCAAGCCTGTGAGGGAGGGGGTCTCCTAGCCTGGGCTGCAACATGCTTTCTGGGGAGGAAATGGGACCAAGCATGTGAGAGATTGCTCGCTGGCACCACTCTCTTCATCCCTTGTGACTGGGTAGCCAGTGGCAGCATGGCTATAAACAAGGTAAGTAGTTAACAGAATGTTTGGGGCTATGATTCATCACTCTTATTCCATCCCTATCATCATCATCATCACCATGATCATCACTAGCACTATCAATAGCACCACCATCATCTTCACCATCACCAGCATCATCACCCTCACTACCATCACCATCTTCACCATCACCAGCATCATCACCATCACTACCATCACCATCTTCACCATCACCAGCATCATCACCATCACCAGCATCATCACCATCACTACCATTACCATCACTACCATCACCATCATCACCATCACCAGCATCATCACCATCACCAGCATCATCACCATCACTACCATCACCATCATCACCATGATCATCACTAACACTATCAATATCACCAGCATCATCACCATCACCAGCATCATCACCATCACTACCATCACCCTCACTACCATCAGCATCATCACCATGATCATCACTAACACTATCAATATCACCAGCATCATCATCACCCTTACCACCATCATCACCCTCACTACCATCACCATCTTCACCATCACCATCACCACCATTAACACCCTCACTACCATCACTACCATCACCCTCACTACCATCATCATCACCATCACCACCATCATCACCCTCACTACCATCATCATCACCATCACCACCATCATCACCATCACTACCATCACCCTCATCACCCTCACTACCATCACGATCTTCACCATCACCAGCATCATCACCCTCACTACCATCACCATCATCACCATGATCATCACTAACACTATCAATATCACCACCATCATCACCCCCACTACCATCACGATCTTCACCATCACCAGCATCATCACCATCACCCTCACTACCATCACCATCAGCACCATCATCACCATTGCTACCATTACCATCATCACCCTCACTACCATCACTACCATCACCATCTTCACCATCACCACCATCATCGCCCTCACTACCATCACCATCTTCACCATCACCAGCACCATCACCCTCACTACCATCACCATCATCACCATCATCACCATCACCCTCACTACCATCACTACCATCACCATCATCACCATCTTCACCATCACCACCATCATCACCCTCACTACCATCACCATCATCACCATCATCACCATCACCAGCACCATCACCCTCACTACCATCACCATCATCACCATCACCATCATCACCATCATCACCATCACCACCATCATCACCCTCACTACCATCACCATCATCACCATCTTCACCATCACCAGCACCATCACCCTCACTACCATCACCATCTTCACCATCATCATCCTCACTACCATCACCATCACCATCACCACCATCATCACCCTCACTACCATCACCATCACCACCCTCACTACCATCATCATCACCATCTTCACCATCATCACCATCACTACCATCACCATCATCACCATTACCATCATCGCCATCATCACCATCACTACCAGCACCATCATCACCATTACCATCATCGCCATCATCACCCTCACTATCACCATCACCACCATCATCACGGACATTTCCATCACTATTCTTCTCTCTTACATCATCACTGCCCATACTCCCCAGTACAATCTAGTGGCGATGATGTCTTCCTGGTTCCTAGCCTCACTCTACCACTCACTGTCTGAGCTTGGACACATCTTTAAATGTCCCTAAGCATCATTTTTCTCATATAAAAATTAGATAGATTAGAAAGATAATACAGAGGAAGGCTGAGGAGATGCTGCTGAGGAATACAAAATGTTAGGCAGGAATAAGCTTGAGATCTGCTGTGAAGGATGGTGATAGTCATTAATGACACTAGTGTACTTCAACAAGGATGTGCAAAATGGAGTTACAAGACAAGTTTATTTTGATACAAAAAGTTTTTACAATCCATGCATAGTTTAATGAACATTTTTGAAGGCTGTGCAAATGGTACCTTCAGAATTACTGAAAGAGTCAAACCTAAGTGTTCTCACCACACACACACACACACACACACACACACACACACACACACACACACAAAGATGACTAGGGAAAGTAATACATATTTTTAAACAATAGAATAATTTTGCATTTAAAAATAATTATATTAATTCAAAAGGTAGAGTGACAAAGAGAAAGGGAGGGAGATCTTTTATTTACTAGTTCACTTTCCCAAATGACTACAACAACTAGGTCTCAGCCCATTCAAAGCCAGGAGCCAGGAACCTGGCAGCTTCATATGAGTCTCCCACATGGGTGGCAGGGACCCAAGTGCCTGGGCCATCTTCTGCTGCCTTCTCAGCTGCATTAGCAGAAAGCGGAGTCAGAAGCAGAGAAGCTGAGACTCAAGTCAGCACTCTGATAAAGGATGCCAGTGTCACAAGTGATGCCTTAACCAGCCATTGCCACCAGGTTGGCACCAGAAATGCACATTAAGCAGCTTACTCTGTTCCTTTGCAGTATTCCCTTTTCAGAACAACAGGTTTTCCACATGTGTGATTTGTATTTGTTAACAGAAATAAAGCACTTTCATAATATATGTGTGTATGTATGTGTGTATATATACACATCATATATATATATACATACACACATATATATTTGATATCATTCCACCTGAAGACCTCATCCCACCTAGCACAGGTGATCAGTGTTAATAAAAGCTGTCAGGATCACTCTTAATCTCATCCTGAAGGACCCCTGCAAGCATGATGCTTTGAAGCCTTCCCACGGAGCCTGACTTACAGGCTGGACACTAGGCTAAGCTTTCACAGGTGGGAAAAGACATGGGGCTCAGCTGGGAGAACTTGAGCTCAGTGAAGCTCCCCGGCACCTGCCCCACCCTCCACCCTGGAGCAGGGCCGGAGCCTCTCCCTACTAGGCACAGGCTCAGCTGAGATGTTTCAGCATGCTGCCAACTTTATGGTTTGTTTGTTCCTGTAGACATAAAATCCGAGTTTATCAAACAAAAGTCACAGTCAGTCCTGCTGCCATGAGAGGTAAATTCCACCATGAGCTGCACACGTCAGCCCCATGTAGAACATTCAGTTCTCCCATGGAGCCAGCAACAGGCTCCAAGGCTGACCTTTGCACCCACTCCCCTCCCCACGCACCCATCCCTTATCCCTGCGCCCTGTCACAAGACAGGTGGGGCAGGGAGTCACAGAGGCCCGGGAAAGCCCCAGAGGTTCCACCCAACAGCTGGGCACCCTGAGCGGCCAACCTATCTGAACCCATATGTTTCCATCTTGCAGGATGGCTTAAGGGTGGACCCCTCCGCATCAGCTGGTTTGTGACGAGAATTAATCCAAAGCCAGCATAGTGGCATAGTTGGTAAACCTGCCACTTGTGGCACCGAAGTCTTGTATGGGTGCCAATTTGAGTCCTGGCTGCTTCACTTCTGATTCAATTATTTGCTCGTGTTCCTGGAAAAAGAAGTGAAAGATGGCCTAAATGCTGGGGCTCCTACACCCCCATGGGAAATGTGGATGAAGTTCCTGGCTCCTGACATGAACCTGGCAACAACTGGTTTCCTGACAACAGCCTAGTTGTTGTGGCCATCTGGGCAGTGAATCAGCAGATTAAAGATTCCCTTCTCTGACTAAAATAAACAAATCTTAAAAAAAAAAAAAAGAATCAATGACACGGCAAGGCACTTGACTCAGCCCTGGTCTCTGAGAAGCATTCAGCATCAGGACCTGACAGCTGACAGAAAGGAATGCTGTGTTGTGCAGCCAGGGCAGCCAGACACCTGCCCAAGCTGGACATCTAGGGTGGCCAAGTTGGGACAGTGGGTGTTCCCGGTGGGAAGGGGGCACACACTCACAAGGAAACCAATGGGTTTGGTGGCTCCCATGCATTTTGTGCAAAAACTCCACCAGGATTTATCTGGACAGCTTTAACCAGCTTTCTCAAAAATGTCTCCTTTGCGTTTGGTACCAGAGCTCCTCTTAAGAGAAAGGAAAAACCTTTGGTGGGTTTGGGATGGGGCACATGCTTAGTCAACATCTTTGTCCAGGCCACAGGCAGGGAGGAAAAAGGTGAGGTACAGCCCCCAACTTCTGGGATTTTCCACATGGCTAGGCTGGCTGCCTCTGCTTCTGGGACGATAGGATGCACTGATCACTCTGCCCCCTGGGCTGCGTGCGACCAGGTGCTGCATGGGCAGAGGTTCCAGGAAGTACACCTGAGCAGGTGCATGTGGAAGCCCATGCACACAGTCCACCCCATTCCTTCCTTTCTGCTCAGACACCTGCTGTGCATCAGGCAAGAGATCCATGGTCATGTGCCCTGGAGTGGGAACAATACAGAAAATAGTCTCCAAGCAGACTGCACTGGGTTTGTAGTATGAGACCTGGCCTTAGTCCTGATGAGGACACATCTAATGCAGACTCACTTAGGGAGTAGAAGGTCCTGAATGAAGGCTCCCGTGGAAAGATGGAGCAAACCCTTGATGGCTGGGTGGGATTTGCTGAGTGACTTGGGGTGCAGGTAGTCAGAGGGGGTACTGAAGGGACTGGGAAAAGGACACGGGTGTTGGAGGACACTTCTGAATGCTTGCAAAGTAGGTACCAGCATCAGTTTTAGAGGAGTTGCATCCGGGGCTGGCATTGTGGCTCAGAGAGTTAAGCCACTGGCTATGATACCAGCATCCCATGTGGGCTCTGGTTCTGGTCCCAGCTGTTCCGCTGCAGATCCACTTCCATGCTAATGCGCCAAGGAAAGCAGTGGAGGAGGACTCAGGACCTTCAGCCCCTGCACCCACATGAGAGACTGAGATGAAGCTCCCAACTTCATACTAGCTCAGCTTTGGCCATTCAGTCACTTGAAGATAAACCAGTAGATGGATAATCCCTCTTCTCTTTCTCACTCTGAAGCTCTGCCCTTCACAGAAGTAATTTTTTTCAGCAGGAATCCAGTTTCTCTGTTCTCCATGATAGATATGCATGGGAAGTAAATTCAACACAGACTCACTATCAGTTCATCCTGATTACGACTGCGTGGGACACACTATGACCCAAAAGCAGGGATGGGGATGGCTTCCATCTCCTCTTCCTTTCTGCCAGGGAGTCCCTTCAGCAGACCACCCACAGGGGCCCTCCAGGGTCCTGTCTTCTGAGGAACGTGTCACACAGGCTCTGAAATGATACTAATGCGGCTGCAATCCCAGTGCCCTTGTTGCAGCCTTGTGATTGCCTGGGGCTGGCCTGTCTCCTGAAGACGGGTTGATCTGAGGGCCAAGTGAAGAAGAAAGTCATCAACAACAACGCAAAGCACAAGAGAGAACACATCGACAAGCAGCCACGCTGGAAATGACAGAAACACACAACGGGCCTAGAGAAAGAATACAAATATAGGGTTGTATTATGACACGTTCTTTGAACGGATAGCAGTGCCATGTTGAGGCAAGGGAAATTAAATTGTATTGTTAGAATCCTGGCTTCTCTGCTTCTGATCCAGCTCCCTGCTAATGCACCAGGGGAAACAGTGGAAGATGGTCCAAGGCCTTGGCTCCCTGCCACAGCCAGGTGGGTGGAAGACCCTGGAAGTTCCCAGCCTCTGTCTGACCTGGTCCCAGCTGTTGTGGGCACTAAGGGAATGAACCAGAGAATGCATTCCCTTTCTGTCTCTTTGATTTTCAAAATTTTCAAAAAGATTTTGGTTTTTTGTAAGTTTGTTTTGTGTTTAAAGAACATCTCAGATCAGCTGGGGAGGAAGTGCCCCAGCAACGTATTACAACGGCAGAGGTTGGAGAGATGGAGGGCGGGATGGGGGAGGCCCATTGGGGAGTGAGCTCAGCCTGTGCCAATCTCGGGACATATGAGTGCCTGCATGCAGGGCAGGTGCCAGCAGAAGACGGGAACTGCAGGCCAGGATGACGCAGGCAGAAAGCCAGGCACGGGACACAGGTTTGGCTCATTGGCATGAAAATGGAAAGGCGCTGGCCAGAGACAGACATGATGTACATGGAAAGTGAGGAAAGTGGATGAAGAGCTCAAGGAAGGGCAGCATTCAGGAGTGAGGGGCACACACATGCAGACAGAAGAGAGGCTGGAGGAGCAGAGAGCCATGTGGGGACAGGAATTGGAGGAAAGAACATTCAGGGGAGGAGGAAGGAAAGGACAAAGACAGAGGCCAGGGGTGCTGGGAGAAAAGCCAGTTGCAAGGGACCAGGGGCACATGGGAGACAATGTGAAGACATTGAATGAATTTAGAAAGAAAAGACAAGAATCGGGAGGCACCTGCCCCGGGGGCTGCACCGGGGAGAACTGGAGTTCTTCCGGATGCTGATTGGAATTGTCCAGAGCAAGGAAGAGGTGTGCATGATTGCTGGGCAGGTTCTCAGGCAGCTGGAGGTGTAGTGGGGGCTGGGGGTGGGGAACCTTGTGCACAGGGGGAGTCTATAAAGAATGGTAGGATGGTCTGGCAGTGTAGAGAGCCTATGTGTAGGCTGAATGGGGAATGGGCCGCCACAGCAGCAGCCAGCCCTGCTGTAAGGATTACTCCCAAGCAGTGCATGGCTCAGGTGCAGGCCTGGGAGGGTTGCTTCTGACTGGGGTGTTGCCAAATATTAAAATATTAACCATGGAGGTTTGGGAAGGAGACCTAGAACAGAGGCTGGGCTAGAAGGCAAGAGAAACCAAGAGGGAGTTTGGGAATTTGTGGCATTGAACTTCCCCATGAAGCCAAGTGACTGGGGCAGTGGCAGAGCAGGCCCTGCAGGCCTGGGAGGATGGGCAAAAAGGGCTATGGGGACATGAGATGGCCCCTGTGGGACTGAGGGGCCCTGTAGGGAGGGAGGAGGTTGGAGGTGCAGGTTAGGTTAGCGCGTCAAGGAGGAGTGCTCTGACTGGAAGTGGGTGTTGCTGAGCAGGAACAGGAGCGAGGACAAGAGGAGGCATGGTGGTCACTGCTGCCTGGGACTAGCTGTGGGCATCCTGGGCATCCTGGGCATCCTGGGCTCCCAGCTAGTCCTGAGGAGCCCCTTGCAACATCCACCAACTCCAGATGTGTGGTCCTGTCAATGTTTCCTGTTCTCTACGCTTGGTGCATACGTGTGAGCACAATCCCAGGCTTACAGACGTGAAGAGCACAGGACATGGTCCAGTGAAAATCCGACAAACAGGACCTGGGGGGAGGGTCAGCTGTCCTCTGCGTGGGGATGAGCCTCATCGTGGGCCCTCAGGTGACCGGTCCACAGCCCAGCATCCTGACACCCCTGGAAGGTGTGTTTAAGCCTCTCCTGATGAAACCACCTTGGATTCCCTGAGTGGCGTTCAAGCTCAGAACAAGCATCCTTGTTAAAATGCAGAAACCCAGAACACCCCCTACTACTGAACACTGCACAGGAGAGAAGGCCACACCGTGTGAAGATGGAGGGAGAGCTGGGAATGATGCGGCCACACGCCATGGAATTCTTGCAGCCACCGGAAACTGGGAAAGCAAGGAAGTGTCCCCTCCTAGTACCTTCAGAGTGAAACCTTCGAGTGGATTTCGGTTTCTAGAACTCTGGCCCGATACGTTTCTGTTATGCTAAGCAGAGGTGATCATTTTTATGGCTCCTATAAGGAACCAAAAAGCCCCCTGTGTGTTTGGGCCTTGGTCATTCCCACCTTCAGACACTAACGTGGGTACTAAAAACACACTGCATGAAAACTGCAGGTAAATGAAGGCAGCAGTAACAAGCAGGTGTCCCTCCCAATTAGCACCGCCTCTCCCCCCACCTGCAGAGGGGCACACACACATTTGCACAGGTGTGAATGTTGCTTTGTGATTATTCTCTTATGTGTATCTTGGCTCAATATAGTTGGGATTCAGCAAGACACACACCACCAACCACAAAAGACACACATTGGGCCTACACACAAGGGTAGCTACAAAAGTCCACAGATAATGAAGTTAGGGGCTGGCTTGGTGGCACAGGTGGTTAAACCATGCAGCCTGAGATGCCAGATCCCATATATGATACCAGTCCCAGCTACTGCACTTCCAATTCAGCATCCCTGTTAACATGCCTGGGAAAGCAGCAAAAGACGGCCCAAGTGCCAGGAGCCCGGCACCCCCAGGGGAGACCCAGAGGAAGTTCCTGGCTCCTGGCTTTGGCCTAATCTAACCCCAGCCATAGCAGCCATTTGGGGAATGAACCAGTGGATGGGAGTTCTCTCCCTCTCCCTCTCTCTCTCTATAACTCTGCCTTTCAAATAAAATATTAAGATCTTTAAGAAAAGGAAAATAGAGTTGAAAGAGAAGATCCTTTTCATGCCAAAAAAAGCAAAAACAAAACAAAACAAAACAACAACAACAAAGCAGCCCAACCCTCTGAAACCAATGCCTGGAGATCTTCCAATAGTTCATGAAAAGTGTGAATTATGAATAAACAACACAGGAATTTTGGCACCAAACTAAGCCTACTTTTTTTTTTTAAAGATTTATTTATTTTAATTTGAAAAGCAGATTTACAGAGAGATGGAAAGACATAGAGAGATCTATCTGTTGATTCATTCCCCAAATGGCCACAGCAGGCAGGATGGAGCCTATACGAAGCCAGGAGTTGAAGGGTTCTTACAGGTTTCCCATGTGGGTATACAGGGACCTAAGCATTTCGCTCTCCCTCCACTGTTTTCCCAGGCCATAAACAAGGAGCTGGATGGGAACTGGAGTAGCTGGACTCAAAACTGCCCCCATATAAGATGTCAGCACTGCAAGGTGGAGGGGTAGCCTGTTGAACCACCGCACTAGCCCTCATAAGCCTAGCTTTTAACATGTTCTGCATGTGTGCATGTATAAAAAAGGAAAGAAGACAGGGTACAGAGAGTCCACTACAGTCACCGGTTCTGCTGGAGAAGCACCCAGCCCTCCTTGCTGCTGGTCGTGGGTTGGCTTCTGTGGGGTGTAGGGAGGAGCAGGACCCAGGGGCTGGGGCGGGGGTGCAGGGAGAGAGGCTGGCTCTCTCTGGAGCTCAGCCAGCAGCTTGACTCAGACTAAACTCCCAGACAGCGACCCAGAGGGACCGGGGAGGTGGCTGGGGCTATTTGATTGATCCATACGGGTCAGGGTGGGGTCATATGCAAGAACTCCTTCCCCCCTCCCCGCCTCTCCCTCCCCACCTCCGGGGAGCTGGACTGTATGCCTAGCAGGGGTTCCTGCCTGTCTCCTGAAGTCACCAGAAATGAGAGGCACACATTCAGGACACTCTTACTTACACTGGGCAAAGCTGGCTTGTTTGTGGGGGCTGCGGGGGTGGTGGGGGGGTCGAGGTGGGAAGGTGTGGAGTTGGGGGACACTCTTTTTTCCTGCAGAAAATCCCAGCAAGCTGAGCGCGAACAATTCGGTTGCAGAAAACATGAGCACGAAGGCTGCTGGCATCCGGGAGCGTCGGTGAAGAATTCTGTTTCTCTGAAACTGGAGTTTTGTTTGAAGTTTCCTGGAAAGAAACCACTTAGCTTACTTTATAGAGTCCTTTGCTTCTTCAAAGGGTTCAGAATCAGACCAAAACAAAATAATAATAATAACAATTAAAAAAACCCCATAAATGATCCCAAAAAAGCTTGCACTCAATCTGAATGTTGCTCTCTCCTCCTCTTCCTCCCTCTTTATAACAGTCTATTTATGGATCCTGAGAAGGGATTGCAGGGGAAAAAAAACCCCACTAATTTTTGTCCAGTGTTGGAACAAGGAGAGTGGGTTCTTTTCCTACTTTGTGGATGATGTTTAAGTCAGGGTCAGGTTATTTGTGTAAGTGGACACCCATGACTCACCAGGGCCAAAGTCCTCCAGCTTTGCAGCTGCCTTCTCAGACTCGGGAACCTGCCCGCCGGGACACAGACTCGTTTTCCACTGCCCCGGCGTCAGACTTCACCTCTGTGCCCAGTCCTCCCACCTGCCCTGGCCCAAAGGGAACCGGCCATGCAGGCCACACACAGATAGGATTTCGTGTCCCTGCGGGCAAATTCACGCCCTCCCACCTCAGCTGTCTGTTTGACTGCCTGTCTGTCTGAACTTTCCTGGGCCTGCCAGGCACAGGCCACTGGTGGTGGCCCCTGGAGAGCTGGCAGCTTTGATGTCCTGAGAAAGAGTTCCCCCTGAGGCCACTTCCCAGCCACCAATAGAACAGAGCGCCCTGCGTTTGCCCTGGCCTTCTGCTGGACAAGGTTTTTCGGTTTGGTTTCCCCTGGAAGGAAGCTTCAAGAATCTTCTGCTAAGTATCACTCAGGGTTGTGAGAAGCCACCACAGGATGCTGTTTCAGGCCTGGAGAGATAGGCAGCCCCTTGCTTCACAACTGACCTAATTCTCTTTGAACCTGTCCTAGGGTAGCCATGCTCCTTCCCCAAAAGCAAATGTTGCTTTCACATTCGGCTGGTCCCCTGAGCACCCACTATGTGCTGACCCCAGGGAGGCAGCTCACACAGGTTTGACGAACCCTGTTCCTCAGGCCATAAACAGCCAATGCACAGCCTATAGGGAAGAGCCTATAGGGAAGAGCCTGAGGTTCCCCTGCTCAAGCTGAGGTCCAGGTCTCCAGCTTCCGCACACACTAGCTCTAGGGCTTTAACCTGGCCAGACAGGGAAACTGAGATGCATGGCATGTAAGGCCAATTCCTCAAAAATCGTTGAGCTCATCCATGTCAAAGCTGGGATGTGTAGGTATCAGAGTAGTTGGCTCTATGTACACTTGCACCATTCCCCGTCCCATCGTTGGTTCCAGCAGAGCCTACGCAGCAGGCTAAGCCCAGTCCTGTGTAACCAGGGTACCAGTGAGGCTGGTACAACAAGTGAGGGGGAGAGGGATGGGGTGTCTGTGTCCAGGAGCTGGGACTCACTCCAGATGCTCACAGTGGGCATCTCTAGGGAAGTAGGGCAGTGTAATGCGATGCGAATGATTCTAGGAAGAGCCTCCTGAATGGAAGGAGACAGGTGGCAGGAGACAGAGCATACATGGCCAAGTGTGAGCTCGGATTGTCTTCTGCCATAAAGGACATGCCAGGCATCAGTGGTTAAATCAGAGTGAATTCTGTCTCAGCAGTGCATCCGTGTTAACTTTCAGATCTGGATTGTGACTAGGGATGTGTGAGGACAGCTGCATCACTGAAACATCTGGCAGGTAAGAAGTACCACGTCAGAGCTGGGACATTTACTCAAAGGGCTGATTCTCCACTTGCAACCACCAACATACCATGTGGGCTCCACTGTGTGTCCTGGCTGCTCCACTTCCCTTCCAACTCCCTGCTTGTGGCCTGGGAAAGCATCAGAGGCTAGCCCAAAGCCTTGGGATGCTGCACCTATGTGGGAGGTCCAGAAGAGGCTCCTGGCTCCTGGCTTCAGATCAGCTCAGCTTTAGCCATTGTGGCCATTTGGGGAGTGAACCAGCAGATGGAAAATTGTTCTCTCTGTGTCTCTCCTTCTCTGCAAATCTGCATTTCCAATAAAAATAAACAAATCTTTTTTTTTTAAAAGAAGAATCATGTCTGCAATTTCCTCTGTAACATTCAGGGGAAAATATTTTATAGCAGGTGCCCCCTTTGTGAAGGGAGAGAGAGGGCAAATGAAATGTGTTGAAATGGTAATAACCTGGGGGAAAGCTAAGTAAGGAAAGGAAGCTTAGTTGCAATTTTGAAAGCATGTCAAAGTGCAAAGTTAAAAAGTGAAAACCCTCCCAGTTGTGCCTGGACCCTATGGTAAGGAGGGGAGTAGAAACGTGGCAGACAGGAGTCCCCCCGACCACCAGGAGACCTGCGGTGTGCAGGGAGGAGGAATTGGAAAGGCAGATCAGATTCATGGAAAGACGGAAAGATTTTCCATCCTCTGGTTCACTCCCCAAGTGGCCGTAATGGCTGGAGTTGAGCCAATTCGAAACCAGGAGCCAGGAGTTTCTTCCAGGTTTCCCATGTGGCTGCAGGATCCCAAGGCCGTGGGCCATCCTCTGCTGTTTTCCCAGGCCACAAGCAAGAAGCTGGATGGGAAGTGGAGCAAGGTAAGGATTTAGCCACTGAGTCAATGCGCCAGGCCAAGTCGAGAATTCTGAGACTTGGGCCAGGGTTGTCCTTCCAGGTGCATGACAAGGAGGGGTGTTGAGTCAGGGGTCCCTGACCTGGAGCAGGAGCCAGCGGCGGATTCTGTTTTGGGGAGCTGTGAACTCAGTTCATGCTCTTTCAGAAAAACAGGGCTGTCAGTTCATTGTAAAGTGGGAGTTTTGGGTTTTTGGGGTGGAAAAAACCCAGCAAATTGGAGCATAATCCAAAGCCTACAGTATATCATAGCCAGGTACTTACTGGGATGCAACATTCGTAAAAGCATAACCCTGGGTGCCATGGCCTGCATGAGGTTGCAGGGTTACCCAGGGTTTGCTGGTTCTACCTTGTGTTTCCATGCTGAAAACTTAACCCCATGTGCACCTTCTGTGTGGCTGTGCTAAGAGGTAATGGGCTGTTGAAGATGTGGGACACAGTTGGGCCACTGGAGTCCCTGTCCCTGAAAGCACTCTTGATACTGCATGGACATTTTCCCATGGGAGTAAGTTATTTGACAGAGCACAGGACTGGCCCAGCTGCTGCTGTCCTGACTCCTGTCACAGTGATGCCATCTGCCCCAAGATCCCAGCAGAGCCCGGCAGAAGCCAATGCCGTGCTACATAATAAGCCTCTTCTGGTTTTTTTTTTCCCCACAAAATACTTGGCCTCAGGTAGTCTGCCACAGCCACAGTAACAGGTGCATCCTCCGAGGATGCAGGGTGGTGAGCCCTGGCCAACCATAAGAGCCACATGGAGTCCCTGTTACACACAGGCCAGGCGGTGGTCATGAATGAGGTCGGGTTGATGGGGAGGGTGGGGAGATTGACCTGGGAGCTTACTGCATGTTAGTGTTCCAGTAAGAGCCCAGCTCTGGTCTGGTGAGACTCCATTGTAACCTCTCCACTCCTTTCCTTTTCTTTCAATTTAATTATTTTTATTGAAAAGGCAGATTTATAGAGAGAAGAATCTTTTTCCATGTGCTGGTTCGCTGGGCCCCAGATGGCTGCATTGGCCAGAGCTGAGCCAACCTGAAACCAGGAGCCAGGAGCTTATTCTGGGGCTCCCTCACAGTGCAGGGCCCCCAGGCTTTGAGCCATCCTTCACTGTTTTCCCAGGCCATGAGCAGGAGCTGGATGGGAAGTGGAGCAGCCAGGACACGAACTGGTGCCCATATGGGATGTGGGTGCTTGTAGGTGAAGGGTCAGACTGTTGAGCCATCATACTGGCCTCAGTGCAGTATTTCCAAAAGCTCCCTGAGTGCTTCCAGGTGTGGTTTGGGCCTGGAAATCACTGAATTGTGGCTTACTGAAAATTGCCATGGATGATTCCACAAACTGCAGGGCCCATGGCAGAGCATGGCTGAACCCAGCATCTCTGGGGAAAACGCTCTGAGGACAGCCCTCCATAACGTGTTTTCTGTGCACGGATGCTCTTGTTGTAGTTGCAAAATGTCTGATTCCCCATCTATTTCTCTCTTCCAGTTTGCCCTGGTGCAGGCCTTCCCAGCTCCTGCTAAATCCAAGGTGAATGGGAGTCCAGAGTAGGCTGCAAGGGGACCCTGGCCAAGGCTGGGGGGCCTGAGTGCAGGTGAGGCAAATCCCAGGCTGTGTGCCTGGGAAGAGCCCTGATGTCATCATTGAGTCCGAGCTTCTAATTGACAAAGCCCAGGACTCTAGGCAGGTGAGACCCAGGAGGAGGAGCTGTGGGCCATTTATAGGAGGTGAGGAGGTGGGGTGGGGTCCATGTGCCCAGCAGCCAGTGAATGAGGGCATGTGTGAGTTGCGCCCTCCACAGTGCAGGGCTGGAGTGTGTGCACGAGTTCGGTGGCTTTTGAGCAGGTGGCCTGCTCAAAATGCTGTGTGATTTGGTTTCCTCATCTGGCCAGGTGGAGTCATTCTGGGGGTTCCTTCAAAGGGTTATGTGTTCTGAGATGGCAAGCAGCTAGGAGATGCCTCAGAGAGTAGGTCACACACAGCCAGGGACCAGTGGTCAGGACAGATGTCTGAGGGACATCTGGGAGCTGTGGGTTCTCCATTGGAGCTCCAGAAACAGCTCCCACAGACCCTGGCAATTCCATCTCACTGTTGGGATATCTTGTGTGTCACAGTGCAGACTGCCATTGTCTAAGCGTGGATAGATTTTCCTGGATGCTAGGCCTTCATGCACAGCTGCATTATTATTGACTTTTTTTTCTGAAAATGATGACTTAGACTCCCCAAAATGACAGGGCTTTGCATATGTTCTCTGATCACCTCTTCTGGTTCTGAAGCCTGCATGTAGTATGATGTGCCAGCTTTACTACATAGCTGAAGCGTGGTAGCCCAAGTTCAAGCTTGTTTGGCTCCTACATAAACGGTTATTAAGAGAGCTGCCTCTCCCCCAACATCTGCTTGAAAGATGAGGAAAGGTGGTTATTATAACCACGTCTCCCTGGGTCCCCTTCAGCCATGCATGTAAGTCAGCCACTGCGGGCTCAGGAACGAGGGCCTGGAACGTCCTGACATGCCTTCTCAGTGCTCAAAAACTCCTGCAAGGACTTCAACCTGGCCTGGAGAAGAGGAGATGCTAAAAGCTCATCATCCCTCTGCCTGGCTCGCTTTCCCTCCCCTCCTAGCCCAGGCCAGTCTTTCCCTGTCGGGAATTTTAACACTCAGCGGTCACCACCCAAGTCTGAGTGTATATTGTTTATAGAGAACTCTTCATGCCACCTTTTAAACGCAGGCCTTCTAACAGGTAAGAATGAGTCAGCTGCCCAGCTGCCAGCAACAGAAACCAACATTGGCTAATCTCGCTCCAGGATGGGATGCTGAGCTCACAGAGCCCCAGGCAGCCGAGGCTGGAGGCTGGGTAATCTGGGGAATGCCTGTGAACCCCAAATCCTTCTGATGCGTCTTTACCTCCTCACTACAGAGACTCAGCGCTGAGAAATGCATTGGATTGGACTGTGGCTGCGCTCAGCTGTTTCCAAGGCAGGGAACAGGAACACCCAAAAGGAACTAGTGGAAGAGATGAAGGCGGGTGCTGGGTGCTGGACAGAGCTCACTAGAGATGTGCAAAAGTCCCAGGAAGGAAAGTCTTACAGATGGATACGAAGATGCTCCTCCCTGGAAACACACAGGGAAAGCAGTACTTTCCACCTAAATGAATATATAGCAAATGGAATCCCCAAACAAGATCCCCTAAACACAAAACTTTTTAATAAGATTAAGTGTATTCGGTAAAAATCACTTAAAGTGCACATATATATATTTTTAAGGTAACGCAAAGCTTATATTGTTAACACAGTTGAAACGGATGCATGCCCAAATGGGCCTCCAATTAGGGTGGGGAGGGTTGAAGTATGGAGGGAGGTGGGCGGGACAAATATTTTTCGTTCTTCTCTTTTTACTCTCTTGGTCTGCTGGTACTGGGGGTGGTAGAGCAGAAAGGGGAGAGAGAAGACCACTCCTTGCTGTCAAGCGGATGGGGGATGGAGGATAGGCAGTTGGTGACTCCTTAGAATCTCTGATGTAAGGAAGAATGTTCTTAGGGTGTTACTTGAGTGCCTTTGATAACCAGCATTGAGAAAATCTTTCCAAGGTCTATGGGATGAGTAAGTCCACCTCAGTGTGCATCCAGAGCCCACAGAACTTTCTAAGAGGCTTAAACAAATTCTAAAATGCACATAAAGGCAGGTGTTTAACCCTGGGGGATTAAGATGCTCACATCCCATATTGGAGTTCCTGGATGGATTCAACGCCTGTCCCAGGCTCCTGACTCCAGCAGCTCCTGGGTGACAGTGGTGATGTGTCTACCATCCACTCCGGACTCAGTGAGCCCTGATGCCCAACTTGTCTGCCCCGGTACCCGCTGTTGCAGGCATTTGGAGATGAGGAGAGTTGTGTGTCAAACAAATAGTTTAAGTAATGGTGGCTAAAAAGACTTGTGTGAGAATATTCCTGGCAACTTTACCAAGCAGAACCAAGCTGGGAAGCACTCGATTGCCCAGGACTACAGTGACAGACACTGTGGTCTGTTCATACAAAATACTACTACTCAGTGATACAAAGTACTCATCACAGTGCTACGGATCTCAGAAACAAACAATACAACACAGCAGAGCACATCTTGCAAGATACCCATAGGAAGATCAGAGGTGGGCAAGACCCTTTTAGGGTGGAAAAGCCCTCAAGCTCAGAGGTCACTCACTCCTGGGGGGCTAGAAGAGGAAGTTCCTGGGAAAGAATGGGAGTCTCTGGAACGGGGTGATGTCTATCTCAACAGGAGTTTGAGCAACAGCTGTTTCCTTGGTCAAGACTTGGCACATTTGCATGTTTTCTTGCATGCTTGCTTTATCTTCTATGAAAAAAGAAACCAATGAACTCTAAATGACAGGCTGAATATTTTAGGGCTAAGATTACTAGTGATTGCCACGTATTGTGGGTGCACAGCAAAATACAAGGCAGATGAATGGGCGAATGTAAATAAGGCAAATATGGTAAAATATTACATCTAGATGGAGCCTATTGCGTGTTCTCTGTAAAACTATGTGGGCTTTCCTGCACGTTTGACATTTTTCATAACAAATTGCTGTGGGTTAAAAAAAAAAAGGCAACAGATGGAAGGATCAAGACTTCCTCTATGTGAGGTTTTTTGTCCAGAATACACCAAGAGCCGATCAATAGTAGGAAAATGAAAAATCCAGTTAAAAGCAAGCAAAGGAAATATAGACAAATGCTTTGTGTGCCTGAAAACATCATTCTGCTTGTGAACAGGCAACTCAGTAGTATTTAAATTAATAGTACAACTCCCCCCGCCCTCCTGGCCCTGCTCCCCAGGCTGAGAGCAACTGGAGGAAGTGGGTGCTGTGTGCTGCTGGTGGTTGACAGCATGTGCAAGCAACTATTGAAGTGGATATCCCACCTGCCCGGTGTGCACCTGGCCTCTGGCACCTGCTGCGGCCGTCCAGAGGAAGTGGTTCGCTGCGGAAGGAGGGGTGACCTCCTGCGACGTCAGAACCACCAACAGTTACGGCACTTCTAGCAAAAGCAACTTCATTGCATGTATTAATCTCCCACCCCACCCCTACCCCACCACACACACACGCGCACATAATGTCCCTTGCTATAAAGGGGTCTGGAAAAACAACATCAACTCCTACAGTGGTGAGAGGATAGGATTGGGGGTAGCAGCCAAAAGCAATTAGAAATAGTCATGTTATTCTGGTTAGGGTTTGGGGCTGTGGCATGGTAAGTTAAGCTACCACCTGCAGCAAGAACATCCCATATGCATGCTGGTTCAAGTCCTGCCGGCTCCACTTCAGATCTAGCTCCCTGCTAATATACTTTGAGAAAGCAGCAGGAGAAGGGCTGAGTGCTTGGGCCCTTGCACCCAGATAGGAAACCTGGAAGAAGCCCCAGGCTCCTGGATTCAGGCTGGCCCAGCTACCAGCAGGTATGGCCATTTGGGGAGTGAACCAATTAATTAGTGGATAGATGCCTTTCAAAAAGGTAAATTATAAAAATAAATGGTAAGGCCATCGGGCTGAACTGTCCACTGAGCACAAATGAAGAAAAGGACAAACCACTGCGAACAAAGCTCAGGTGGGCCCAGCACACGATCCCTATATGGGTGTCTGTTTGTGTTCTGGTTGCCCACTTCCCTTCTAGCTCCCTGCTTGTGGCCTGGGAGAGCAGTGGAGAATAGCCCAAGGCTTTGGGGACATGCACCTGCATGACCAGAAGGAGGCTCCTGGCTCCTGGCTTCAGCTCTATCTGTTGTGGCCACTTGGAGGGGAGTGAACCAGTAGATGGAAGATCTTGAAAAAACAAAATAACAACAGAAAACAATAAAAACATGGCTCAGTTGCCTGCACTCACTCTCTTTGTTCTTATTTCAGAGTAGCCACTTACTACGACTTGGTAAGACGTATCCCCAAACCAGATTCTCATTTTCCTCTGTCCATCCTAAGTCAGTTCACACCCTGGGTATACCAGCCAACCCCTGGACTCAGAGCCCCTTTGTCGTGAAGGCTCAGGGTCAGTGGATGTCAGGCTCCAGGCACTTGCTGGGGGACTTGAGCATACACTGCAGACTAGCCATTCCCTTGGGGCCAAAGCACACTTCCTGTTTTGTGTGTGTCTGCAAATGATGAGATGGGGTAAGACAGCTGGGCATCAACAGAACACATGGCACCTTCTCCCCTATCCCAGCCCCTTCCCACCTGCTGAGTCACGTTTGATGCCCAGGCATCACTCTCTGCTGTTAACCTCCTCAGCAGCAACTTCAACACTTCAGAGCGGTTGGCGGCACCTTGCCTTGTCTTCCAGCAAGAACTTCTCCAATCTCCCTGGGGCAGGTGTGTGGGTGGTTCAGATGTATATACAACTTCAACTGCTCCTCTGCCATTTGGTGACAACAAAAATCACAACGGCTCACCAACATTAGTTGAAAGTTTTATTTATATAAAATCCATTAAGAACATAAAAGATTGAGTTTCTTAAAAAAAAAAATCTGCAGTTATTTACAGCAGTATTGCACAAGTAAAGTGGCAATTACCCTGTCAAAATTGATCAGTGCAAAACACAAGGAAGCCAGGGAAATTGCAATACAAATGCTACATACACTGGGTCCTAGGGAACAAGGTGGTGATGGATCAGTATACACACAGATCAGTGCTATTTATACAAGGGTACCTGATGAGTTTGGATACAGTAACTCGTCATCACAGAACCTGGACAGAAAACCTAGCATCCAAGAGAGCTTCTTCGAACTGAAATTCCAAAGAAAAGTATTCAAGTTATGGAGCCGGAGGTTGAGGATGCTTCTTGCACACAGCACTGTTTGTAGCAGACCCTGACCGAGTTAGCATTCACATGTGGACACATCCCCTCACACACACATACAGGTGTGTGGTGGTGGTGGTGAACAGGCAACACGCAGGCACTGGGCTACAGCAGCAGGACGACGGAGCCCCAGTAGTCCCTGAGGGCTTCCATGAGCTTTCACATCTTACACTCTGCTCCCCAAACCCAGTGGGACCCTTCCTTCCCCCCTACAGCTGTGTTCTCACAGGGGATGGAGGGAAGGCTTGGACCTGAAACAGCAGGATGATTGCACAGTTGGGGGACAGCAGACGGCTGTGCAGTTGGCTCCTGGAGACACACAGCGCACATGGCAAAACATAGGCAGCCGTGGTTAGCTCCTTACATCCTGCTGCCCAGGGGTTGTTGGCAGCCACCCAAGCCTCGGTCCAGCGTGGCCCTCACCCCTCTAACCTTCCCTCAGCACCTCCAGGGGTGGCATATTTGCATATCCTCCACACAGGAGCTGTCAGGGGTGAAAGCTTGATGGGAAAATCCCCTATGCTGATAATACATTACTTTTTTGTTTTTTTGTTTTCAAGCTATGCTTTGGAGTTAGCAAATTGTGCTTTGATGAGAAGCTAGCTGGCTTGTCTGAAACAAACAGGAAGTTGCTGGGCATTTCTCGAAGCGGAATTTGGTAGCCAGCAGGATTTGTGTTTACCTCATTGGCATCTACATACAAGCGAAGGGCAGGAGAGTCCAAGAACTGAAACCTATTGGACCATTCACAGCAGGGACCGAAGCTGCAGGGCCGGTCGCCACCCCACACCTGGAGGGGGAAGGCAGTCCGTGGGGTAGGGGGGCCTTGGAGGGGGCAGGGATGTCTACACGTTCAAGAACTTAAGACATTAAATAAGCAGAAAATAAATATACAATGTTTCTACAAGTTACAGCATTATGAAACAGTAGGACACATTACACAGAAAAAAAAAAGAAATCTACAAATATTTACAGTCCTTGATTCTAAAAAGTTTAGAAAAACAGTGATTTTTTTTTTCGTTACTCATTGATGCTGTACAAAATTTTACAAGAAAGGTAAAGGAAACACAATTGCACACGAACATCTGGCTCAGTTGGTAAGTAAAAAAAATCTGAATTCCTACTCTAATAAATAGTCAAAATACATACAATATTAAGAAGGGAAAACAGAAGAAAATTGTATTCCATTGCATTTTTTTCTCTCCAAATCACAAGAAGTTTTAAAAAAATGTTTTCTCCATAATTCCCCATCCTAATCTCCGTCCCCCCCAACTAAAAATTCTTAAATCAACTTTTTCTGGGAAGGAAATCTAGAATCCCTTATGAAGTCCCTGTGTGTGTGTGTGTGTGTGTGTGTGCACGTGTGTGTTTATTGCATCTTGGTGCAAAGTCACAGGACACTTTTTACAAGCCTCACACGAGGAGAGGTTGTCAAGGCACAAAACCCGCTTTATGTATCCAAAAAGGGATTTTTTTTTTTTTACAAAAATTAAAAAACCAACAACAACAGCAACAAAAGCTAAAAGAGGCCTAGCCAGGACAGATACTGTGTCTGTTGAGAGGCATTGAGACAGAGACGGGGGCCCCACAGTCTGCAGCGCACTCCTTAATACTTCTACAACTCAGAGAGCCGCACACTGCCCAGCCAGCCTGGAGCCCGGGGTGGGGCTGGGGGAGACAGGGTACTGCTGGGCCGAAGGAGGCATACGCTCGCGACACACACTCCCAGTGGCCACCAGAGCCCCCAGCACCTGTTAGCAGGTGCTCTGGCTGGAGGAAGGGGAAGCACCCAGCTGAAGGGAGAGAGTAAAGTGCTCCAGTCACAGACTGGCACGTGGGTAAGGAGATCCTGGGATGGAACAGGGCAGGGGGTGGGAGGGGGAGTCCAGAACCAAGTACATCTTTGGTGTGTGACGCCCAGCAGACCTGCGGCTGCAATTCCGCAACCATAGACTGCGTGTGTGACCCCATGAATAACCTCAGAACACAACAAGAAACAACTGGAGCTTGCACATGGCTTCTGAAACTCCCAAACTCCAGGGAGGGTTCTGGGGAAAGGAAAATAAAATAATAATAATAAAAAAAAGCATTTTGGAATCAAATCATCTCTATCTAAAAGAAAAAAGTATACAGGCTGTACATACATACACATATATTTATAAAACTGTGACAACACAAGGCAATGGATTTCGTCCCCTTAATTTAATAAAATGTAAAAATACCAGTCCACCGCCAGACAAAAGCCAATGCAGTCGTTGGCACGGCTGACTCCTTTCGTGCCGGTCTTTGGAAAAGTTATTTCTTGATTGACACTAGTCAGAGGTGCAACGCATCCTCCTAGTCTTTCCCTGCTCCCTGGCCTGTCTCTGGGGTCTCCCTGGTTGTTGGTCTGTCTGGCTTTGGAATGACTAACTCACGTGAGGGTGCTCCGTGCACCGCCTTTCCAGGGGACACCCCCAGATGGAATATTTCCCATAGAGTGGAGATGGAAGGGGTTGACCTCAGAGGAGTAGAGAAAGAGAATTCAGGCTCCCACCCGCCAGGGAGAGTGGAAAATTCAGCCTGGATTTCCAAGTAGACCGACATGAGCTGGGGTGGACAGTTAGGCATCACAGGCCAGGCAGCCTGGGTTGGACATAAACCCTGGATGCAGCCCCCTCAGCTCCTGGCTGAGGGTCAGGAGGGTACCCGCCCGGAATGCCTGGGGCTGCTGCTGAGCCTGCACCTGTGGCAGTGGGAAAGCCAACAGTGCCCAAGGCCCTGATCCCAGGTCAGCTGTTGCCATGGCTCTTGGTTTCTCAACAATCTCCCGATGCTATGCCCATCAAGACTAAATGAAAACCAGCCCCAACGAATGCCTGGCGAGCCAGTTACCGGACAGATGGCCTGAGCTGCGTAAGACATGCGTGGGCGTTAACTCATGCTCTGCCTCAGTCCCTCCTGATCATGGGGAGGCCCCGGATCAGGATGTGCCCAAGTACAGCCGGCCCAGAGGGGCATCCTGGAAGAAGACTGTGTAAAACCCGCAAGCATGGTCAGAAGGCTTGCCAGGGTGCCACTGCACTCAGGAGGTAAACAGATATTTACAAAACAGGAGTGGCTCATCAATCAACAGCAGGCCCTCTGCCACTTCCATCCATCCCAGTCCCTACAAATTCTTCAGGTATTAACAATAATTACAAAAATAAAAAAGAATCAAAGCGGAAATGGCAAGGAAGGGAAGGGACCTGTCAGACCTTGCTCAGCTTAACAATTCTGTACAGTAATGTCTAAAAATAAACTAAGGCAGCTGTATACATTAGCTGGCTCAGTTTCCATTGTAGGTTTACAGAATCCTCTGAGTAGGCAATAGGTTCTTAAAATTTTAGTACAAAAATTATTCATGAGTTGGTTACAAAGTTTCCATTTCCTTTTTTGAAAAACCTGTTCTTATTAAAGGAGGTGGAAAAAAAATGCACACAGCGCATGTAAACACCATTCTTGCATAAAATCCTGCTCCAAAGAACCACGATTTGTACATTAAGAAAAAACAAAAGCAGTCAGCCCTCATTTACATTCACAACACGTCTCCATCAGCTCTTCCACTAGGCGAGTGGGGAAGTCAAGATCATGTTCCCCACAGCGTCCTCCTGCGCCTGCTCCTGGCTGGCAGGCAGCAAGAGCCAGGGCTGGGCCCAGGCGGTCACAGCTTGGCTCGACACAGGCCCCGTCAGTGCATCCTCCACACCAGGCGGACGATGTAACGTAACAGTCGCAAGATCACCATTTGGGGCTGTTCTTCCACTGCTTGGTAATTATGCAAAAGTACCTGAAACAACAAAAGCACAGCTTTTAAGGTTCTTGCTAGTTATGAGGATGGGGTAGAAGGGGGTGTTCACATTTAGTAAGAGAATCAGCGACCTCATGTTCCCATCCCTCTTAGATACAGCACATGTCACTGAAGCATTAGCTACTCCGAGAGCTGGCTGAAGGAATTCCTCCATATAGGGAAGATTTCGCTACATAAAGCACAGGTATACACACACTCTCTCTCTCTCTCCTTTTTAAAGGTTTATTTATTTATTTGAAAGGCAGAACGACAGAGAGAGACCTAGATTTTCCATCCACTGCTTCACTCCCCAGATGGCTATACCAAGTCAAGGTCGGCCAAAGTGAGGAGTTTCGGCCGGGTCTTCCACGTGGGTGGCAGGCACCTGGGTCATCTGCTGCTGCCTCCCCAGGTGCCTTAGCAGGAAGCTGGATTGCTAGCAGAGCACTGGGGAGTCCCATGTAGGCAGAGAGCATTGCAGCAGCAGCTTAACTCAATGCTACGCCCTGCCTCCCTCCCCCTACCTTCCTGGTTTCCTCCTTTTTCAAACTGAGAAATAAAACAGCAATCAGAGGGTTTCTGGAAAAATGGAAGCGAATCCTTAGTCCTCAGGACTCCAGAGGGAGTGCACACACATACACACACACACACACACACACACACACGCACACACACGTACGTGCTACGGAGGAGCTATCAACCCCAGAGACGCAGCTGGCATCCTGTAAAGACTGCCGTGTGTGTGTGTGTGTGTGTGTGTGTGTGTGTGTGTGTGTGCATGTGTGTGTGTTGTGGAATGGATAGGGACACAGCAGGACCTTGAAAGATCTCACTACCTAAGCCTCTTGTGGGTGGCCAGTTAACACTTCCTGCAACCCAAGAGGCTTCAAAGTCTTGGGTCTTACAGAGCTCCGACCCCCCAAATTCAGTATCACTTCATGGGTGCAAGGCAACAGGAAAATAAAATAACGGAACACACAGCTTCAAGATCCTGAGCTACACCCCCTTCCCAGTTGGGGTCTGAGATCCCTGCCAGTTGCTTCCTGAATGACTAATCCACACACCCAACCACTCTGCGTGGCTGTCAGCTGCCCACAGCTTCCCCGAAGCTGCTGTATGCTCATGCCAAGGCAAGAACCACCATGCAGCAGGATGGACAGCCACCCCTTCCCTGACCCCAGAGGTCACCCGCAGCCACCAGCTGCAGGGGTTGCGTCCCTCTCCGCCCTGTCCGTGTGGCTCTCCAGGGCCTGCCCAACCACCACCACCATCATGGCCTTGGGATGGCGATAAGCCCAGGGCCTTTGACCTCCTCCTTCCAGAACCCAAGGGCAGGAAATGGGCTTTCTGTGCGTGATCCCTGCAGCGGTGCGCTGGGTAACCACAGTCCGCGATTTTTATCTACTTTACACACAAGATTGCTTTGTTTTGATTTAACTTTCAGAATTACTTTGCTCCTTCTGAGTGTGTGAGAATAATTTAGGGGAAGGGTAATTTTAGTGTAGACGAACACTAATGGGTTGAAAGAAGGCTTATTCAAACTAAAACCACAGCTTACTAAGACGAAGAATGCGCGTGCTGCCACAGGCTAAGTTACCGAGCCAGACCGGGAAGTCGCAGGCTGAGCCAGTGGCATCACCATTCGTGGTGTGGGCAGATGACGGCATCAACAATGGGGACACAGCAGGAGGAGGGTGGTTGTGATGCAGGCTGAGAAGGGTGATTGTTGCCCTGAGGCAATGCTGGCAAAGGGAGCAGACCAGGCCTGGTTGACTAGAAGCTGCATGGAGCCACAGCTGGCAGCAGCTGTCACGGCGGCATGGTCCGCACCTTCATAAAAGAGGTGAACAGTTGCTGTTGGACAACATTCAGCAGAGGAAGCCATGACTGCCAATTCCATCACACCAGCCCCAAACGCTTTCACAGCTGGCACTGCACTGCTGCTGGCCGTGGCACCTGCTTCACTGCCTTCTCCTACCTGCGGCTGCACACACATGCTTACTGGGCACACAACTTGGGTCTAGTGATGACAATGGGGAGGTGGCTCTGTAGCTGGGTGAGGACTCAGGACCTGGCACTTGGCATCACCTGTGTTCAAGCCCTGGCAGAGTTCCCTGCCTGCTCTGCTTTCTGCCATTTAGTTCCTAGAGCAGGGCCTTCAGGTCAAGGGGTTAGGAGAGAGCTCAAGGCAATTGCACAAAGTCCCCTGGGGCACAGGGCACTGGAGAAAGATCAAAGTAAGCGTGTACCAGTGTACTATGGCCACAGTAGTGTGTCCAGAGTAGAACTGTTTCAGAGGCTTTCTCAGTTAAACCCAGCCAAGGGTGAGATCAACTGCTCCCTGGCCAGGCACTGCAACTTGCTGTGGGCATGATCTTGGGGACATGAAATATAGGGCTAGCAAGATGACAAAAGCCTGCATGAACAAGCAGTGGATGTAAAATGGGCTACAACACCTGGACCTCCTGCTGCTCCTTGCAGCCCCACCTCCTCCTGAGATGCTGTGATGCTGAAACAGGGCATTGCTAACCCCAGGAGCTCAAATGGCACTGTGATTGGAGGTGGGTTCTTTGACAAGGTGATCCAAGATGTTCTTGTAGGAGCATACAGAGGTGAGATGGGCACCTGCAGGTCACCTGTGCACACCTGGCTCCTAGAGCATGGGAAGCCTATGCAGCCGTGGTGGATGGATGCCACCTTTCACTCATGCTATCATTTCTGGTCCTTCAGGCTCTAAGCAAAAGCAACACCTCTCAGGGTCAGGTAACGCTGCAAAATCTAAGTTACAAAAGGACTCTGGAAAGATGCATTGCCATCAGTATGTGGTGAGGGTGGTTACACTATGGAACCGCACCTGCTCCAGAGTGCACACAAGCCACCTGACCACAGGCTGGGGAGGGAGAGAGAAGACTGCCCCGCCCTCTCCACGGCTCCATGGAGCCTGGGGTAATTGACTTTTATGGCCATCCCGCAGGACCCTTCTGACCCCTGAGACATGCACAGCCTCTTGTTGCCCTCCTGGAACCAGTTCCCCAACAGTCCTTGTGGGAAAGGGCACCGGCCAACACTCCAGCAGGGGCCTGCTCTCAAGGCATAGGTCTGTGTACCCAGAGGGCCAGCCCAAGATAATCAACAAGATAATGCAGTAAAGACAATGCAGAGGTAAATAAACAATGAGAGAGAGAGAGAGAGAGAGAGAGAGAGAGAGAGAAGAGGCAGGTAGGGGTGTTGGGCAGAGTTAACCCCTCTGGTGAGCCTGAAGGAAGACCAGGATTTGGAGCAAAGAAGGGAAAACAGGTACTTCAGGGCAGGCCGTTGACCCGAGACACAATTTTCATGTATGTGGAGTATTGATTTCTTATAATAAGCCAGACTGCACAGCAATGTTTGCCTCATACAGACAGGGATACACTCTGCAGAGATGGTCAGGGCCTTGGGGACAGTGCTGCCAGCATTCACACGGGGGCTTCCTAAACAGCTCCCAAGATGATTCGGGTTTATGTGAGTGGCAGGTACCATGGGAATGCCCTCAGGCGGGCTGATGCTGAGCAGGACTGGAGTAGTCAGAGAGAGCGAGGGGCACTTGGTGCAGGAGAGCAGCGTGGACACTTAGACCTGCTGTTCTAAGACATGGCAGGGGCTGGGGGAGGGGGCGGTGGAGAGGGACTGAAAAGGCCACCAAGCCATCACCTAGCCTGTGTCACGCTGGGAATCCTCCACTTAACACTTGGAACAATCCAGCAAGTATCAGGAAATTCAGTCACTCTTTAAGGCCAAATCAACCACAGCCAGCAGCCATATTGTCTTGCTGGGCCCAAGCAAGCAGGTGTTGGGGAGACAAGAGGTGGTGGCCCAGGCACCTACAGACAGACCATAACTGTGGATTCAGCTTCTAGTCCTGCATGGAGCAACGAGCCTGTCCGTTGGAAAGCTGCCCAAGACACCCCAAGGGCCCAGGCACAGAGGAGGCACCCAGTGCTACTGCTTAACCGAAGGACTCGGCATACAACCTGGGATCCAGCATGGTCTCCCCAGGGTTGGCTGACAGCTGGCAAATCAGACCAAAGGGCGCACAACTGGTTTGAGGCTGCAAGGCTGGAGGTGGGGTAATTTGGAGCCCACACTGCCCACACACACAGCAGCTAACAGACAGACATTGGCAAGACTGGAAGCTCAGAGTGGGCTCTGGGGCCAGCAGCGGCTCTGCACATCACGGTGCTAGGGAAGGGCCTCGTACATCCTGCCTGGGGCTGCAGAGAAGATTCAGGCTGTGCATTGAGCACTGGGGCCCCAATGCAGCCAAGACTTCAGTGCAGACCCAGTGGGCCACCGTCTTGGGTATAAACCAAAGAGGTGTGCACTGTACAGTGAAGGTTTAGGGAGGTCACAAGTGACACCAGGGAAGCACACACAGCCACAGGTAAGGTAAGGGGCACGCACGAGGCAGTCTTCAAAACCTTTCCTGGCTGAGGTCCCTTCCAAGAGAAACCAGACAGCAGCCCTGGGATTTTAACTTGCCCGAAACTGGTCTCCTACAGAAGTTCAATGCTGAATGCCTGAGAAGTCCTAAACATCAACAGCAACAGATGGATCCTTAAGTAAGTCCTAGCCTGGAACGGGAGGTTGATTCTGGGCTGTGAGACCAGGAAGGAGAGAGCGAAATCTCTGCTTTCAGCTCACGACCTCCACGTGGGTGCAGTGTGTTCTCCCAGGGGCTGTCATGGTCACAGCTAAAGGTGGTTGGGGCAGATGGGGCAAGAAGCTCGATCCTGAGATTGTGATGTAAGCCTGCCTATTCTCTGGCAGACACGAACAGTGTGTATTTCAGATATACCTGTATACGTGTATGCCTGAGGCAATATTTGTGTGTGTATAGCAGAGTGCTTCAAAAGTTTGTGAAAAGCTGGAATTAAAAAAAGAGAGAAGTTTATTGTGGCGCAAAAGCACTGGAAGTCTGTACATGCTAGTTTCCTAGTAAGCTTTGTCTGTGTGAACATTTTGAAGACCCCATGAGCACACATATCCATGGCAACCAAGTGAGAGGTCAGCCGAAAGCCTGGCATGTGACAAACAGATGTGAGCTCTGCAGGCAGATGGGGCCTCTGTCCACTGTCAGCTCGCAGAACTAGTCGCGTGATCCCAACACTGATTTGAGGTCTGTTGCTGCTGCCATTGCCGCCTGTGTCGGACTATGCCGCCTAACACCGGTTCACTTTCTTTCCACCACCAAGGTGGGGGAGGCATTTGCATAGCTGCTATCTAACAGCTTTGACATCCCCAGAGCTGGTGGAAGGCTGCCCAGAGACTACGGGCTCCTGCAGGCAGCAGCAGTGGGTGTCCCTCCCTACCTCAGAGCTGGGAGAGAGCTGTCGACCACCGCTGGGAGAGGCTGACACACACCTGCCATGTGTGGTCCCTGGCTGTATCGGCTCTTTGCCCCAATTGGCCACAAGGACCAGCTTCCAGAGGTCAACCTTCAAAGTGTGCCATTGTCCTCTTGGGGTCAACCTCAAGGGTACAAGATAGTCTCACATCGCTATTAGATGAAGGGCTGGCTTGTGAACCACCATGCAACGCCTGGCCTCAGGAAAAAAAAAATGCTAAATGAGACATAACACGCTTTAACCACAGCTCAAACCTCGCTGCTCTGGTTCAGCTGGTAGAAGTCTAGCGAAGGGTGATGCAAGAGGTTTCTTGTTTTCGTACGACTACAGAAGGGCCTCAGCTTGCTTTGGGTGCATCCTCATTTCCTCCTCAAGAGATTTCAAAAACCCCCATCTGATCTCCCTGAAGTCCCCTGCAGGCAGGTGCATCTCCTGATGGTTACATGTGAATGGCCCTCAGCCCTGTGACTGCAGGTGCAGCACCTGCCCAGCCGGATGGAGCCCTCCCAGCACACTTGGTGTGACTCAACACAAGGGCATCTAGCTGAGCCCACCCAGCCGTGTAAACACGCCCCAGTGCCCCAGTCCTTCAGCCCACAGCCAGGCCAGCACAGCATGCATCAACAAGGCTCGGAACATGCTTGGGGAAAAAGCAGTTCCAGGGTGTTTAAAGGGCGACTCTTCAAAGAATTCATTTATTTGTTTGAAAGGCAGAGTAACAGAGAAAGAGAGATTTTTCCATCTGCTGGTTCGCTTCCCAAAGGGCCACACAGCTGGAACTGAGCCAGTCTGAAGCCAGGAATAGGAAGCTTCACCCAGGTCTCCCAGGTGGGTGCACAGGCCCAAGCACTTGAACCATCTTTCACTGCCTTCCCAGGTCATTAGCAGGGAGTTGGACTGGAAGTGGAATAGCTGGACTTGAACCAGCACCCATACAGGATGGCTTACCCATCACACACTGGCCAGCTCCTTAAGCCCTTAAGTGTGGCTCTTAAGTAGAGTTGGAAGGCCAGCAGAGAAACACTTCAATGATGGTTCAGAGTGAGAGAAAGCAGAACAATGGTGACAAGAGATGGGTAGATTTTCTGGCTCCACCTTTAAATGGTATCATTTGATCCTTCCTGTACTCCTAAGGGTGTGGGCAAAAAGCAAGGTCTCCTAAGTTTTATCCTGGTAGAGCCAGGATTCAAGATCTGGTTCCCCAAATCCCTAGGCTTCTTTGTGAGATTTGTCTCCCCATGAATTCACACTTTGGCCTCAGCAAGTTACAGACAGTGCTTACTTAGGGAACCGGCAACCCATGATGAAGATCAAGTGCACACAAATGCGGGTGGGGGGGATCACCCAAAGTGCCCTACCTTCCAGGGGGATGCCAATATTGTGGTTGAAAGCCGGCCCACCCCAGGACCACCTCCAACTCCCTACTCCAGGAAACCCCACCCCTGAGGAGTACTGGGCCCTGAAGCCACTTCCAGGACTGCTTTTGTCAAGGCAGTGGCTGCTTTGCAAAGTTTAGGGCAACTCAGCATGTTGCAAATCCTAAATCTAGCAGAGGTTCAATATTTTCTAGGCAGAGTTTTGATGATTCCTTTCACATCAATACAGAGCTTCATTTCGCTAAATGCCAACACTCAACTCATGAAGGCCCCCAATGGAGGTTGTGTTGAGAACATGCACCTGTGGGTTTACTAAGCAAATTGCAAGGTAGGCTTCTCCCCTTGCAGCCAGTCTACAAGGAAAACAACATCCTTTAATAAAACCAACGGTCCCCAGCACAGAAGACCCACAGGTTCTGGAAGAGAGAGCTCAGACTGTTTATATGCAGTCCAGGAAAGGGCTAATGCGCCAACACTTCAACCAGAACTTGCATTTCATCAAAACCAGTCTGCGGGGCCACCTCTTCCACTCCTGTTTGTCTGATGCAGGGCTACACTTTGGTCTACAACACACATCAATCCACTCATGCCTGCACATGCCCTGGATGGAATAGCGGCGTGGAGCGTAAACATACTGATGCGCTCTGTTTCCTGTGATTAAACAACAAATGGCTTCCCATTCAGTCCTTGCCACATCCAGAGGACCCACAGGAGTTGTGAGTGCTTCACACCCATGGCTGTCCACAGCCGGAGCATCTCCCGAGCCAGTGTGAGCCCAGAGAAGACCTCTTGTGCACACAATAAGGAAGGCTGGACAGTCTGCTTGGGAAGCTCCCTAGTAACCCAGAGGGTCAATGGTCCCAGCTTCAGACCTATCAGTGTGGCTCGGGGTTCAAAGCCATGAGAGGCCCAGTGCATACCTTTCAGCCAAGGTCCCAGCGCACAGCCCAGAACCCTGCCCAAGAAGCCACCATGCTCCCAGGACTCACATCCTCTCCTGCAGGCTACTTCTGGCAGGTATACTGCGCTACATGAAGGCTTGAGTCAGGCCTGAGACCCGGCTGTCCTGTGTTCGGCAGGCTTTGTTGTCCTGCACGACACAGCCAAACACAAGTTACTGGCCTCCTTCATTGGCTCTACACTGAAGTTTCAGCTTCTCTGTGAGTCTCCCCCTGTAAGAGTGACGACGCACCTATGCCACCCACAAGAGTTGTGCCCCTGCCTCCAAGGCCTCCAGGCTTCATCTCACTGCACATTCCACAAGTGCCTGGGCTACAGCAAATCCAGGGAAGTGAAAGCCACAAATGCGTACCAGAAACAACACCTGACAACCCACTGTGTGGAAGAGGAATGCAGGTGGAGAAAGGTGAGCTCTTTCTCTATCCCAGGCTCTCTGCTTCTACTGAGTATGGAAAAACTCAAACAGTACAGCGGGATTCGCCACCTGGGACCCACAGTGGTGTCACCAGGGTAGGAACGACTGGCTGTGCCAGAAATGCCAGACTTGAATCTGAATGCGTGGAAACCTCGCACAAACCAAATTTAGGGAGTCTGCGAGTCTGCCCTGACCTTCCCATACCCATCAGTGGTCACAGAGAGCAAAGATCAGAGAACAGGTCTGGAGAAATGAAGCCAACAGGATAAGGCATCTAAATTCAAGGCATGATCCTTGCACAAGAATTTATTTTTTTCTTCAGAAGGGAGCTAGCTTCAGGGAGGTCCACGGGACAGGCAAGATAACTGTTAACTCTCCATCTCCAAGCGTCAGCGCCACCGCAGTTACCTAAGAGCACATTCTCCTTCTTGGGTCTGTAACTCGTTCAATAATGTATGGTTATCCCTGAATATCACTGGGGGGCTGGCTGTAGGACTCCCCCAAGGACACCAAATCCTCAGAGCAGTCAAGCTCCTTATACACAGCAGGACAGTATTTCCAAGGACCTATATATGCCCCTAAGCTTGAGTCACCTCTACATGACTCACAAATACCTAAGCCAACGTAAACGTTCTATAAATAGTAGCCGTGCTGTATCACACAGGGAATAGCATGAAGGGCCTGCAAACACGAAGCATGAGGCAATCCTTTCTCTGTATTTTCAATACTCTTGGTTGAACCCAAGGACGTGGAAACCATATTCAGAAAGCACTCAAGCAAACATAGCCAGAGGATGACAATGGGAACCCCAAGGGGACCAAAAAGAGGTATGGGCATAATCCTGGTAACACGGACCTCAGTCTGAAATGCGATCCAAACAAAAGTTACCAAAAAGCCAGTGTGACCTAGAGACCCAAGCCCAGAAGGGCTGGGTCATTCACCCAGTCTTGGGGTGGAGTGGAGGTGGGGAAAGGGGACATGTCCCGGCTTGGCACACACCTGCACCTTTCTCATCTCAGTCTGCAGATTCAACCTCCAGCCCCGTCTCACCCTTCAGTGAACTAAACCACCTACACGGCAACTTCCTCTAGTTCTCCAATGGGGAATTATCCTGGCAGACATCACAAGGCTCATGCCAACAGAAGACCCAGGTCGGAGAATTGGGCAAACAAAGGCACTGGAGTTTCTCAAAGGCTGAAATTCCATCCCAAGTCAGGGCATGGCAGCACAGTAGCTCGCCAGCAATCATCCAAGCTCATTATTTTTCATGACAGCCTCCCATCCACTTCTTGCCTTCCCACCCTGGATGTTTAACAACTGCCTATGGGTGAGACAATGTCTAATCCAACAGCTATCGCGACAGACCCAGCAGTGCTCCATGTTGCTTTTCAGAGTCTGTGATTTTACAGATAGTGCATATAATCTGGAGGATACCGGCTGGTCCTTGCTTCCTTTGGTTAAATTTGTGGCCACATTTTCATACCACATTATTATTTAAGATAGGCACGGGAAGCCCACAGTCTCAAAATTTTGCGAATGGTGCCAGGAGGCCAACTTCCACTACTGCCTACAGCACGGCTGCAATGGTTCATTTCACGTGAGCAAATGGCTGTGACCATCTAGCCAGATGCTCACACGTGCAACTGGGAATGAGACTGGGAGAAGAGAGAGGCAGGTTTCACCCTGTCAGCTGATGTCCTCTTGGCCTTGTGTGATGACCTGGGGTTCATGTGCATGTGACATGAACTTGACAGACTGCCAGGGGAAAGCCAGGTGGCTAGAACGCATGGCAAAGCCCCATACCACCCTCAGCCATGTCTCATCAATGGCCACTTGGCTTATGGCCCCAGGTCTGTGTGGGCAGGCCCGTGGGAAAGCATGGTGACATCACCCACTGGTCTTTGGTGATTTAAAGAGACCAGTAACCAACTGTCCTTAGACACATACACCTCAGCAGCCAGCAGTTCCAACAGAACAGAGGACAGGCCCAGCATGAGGGTGATACCTCCCTGCCCCACAGGGACCCAGATGTGCCCAGCCATCCTCTGGCAGGGACCACATTCTTCCAGTGCAGTGTGAGGATCAACTTCCTGCACATACCATAGTCCCACCTCTTAAGAGCTCCTTCTGGTCCAATAGGAGACAGCCAGACCCAGGCACAACACACAGGAACAACCAAAGCCACCAGACAAGCCCAGGCATAGGAGCTGCTGCTGTTGGTGGTGCTAGAAAGGCGGATGGCAACTAACATTAGTGTCAAGCTACAGAGTCCATTAGGTCATCGGGATTGATTGAGAGGAATTTATGTTCCGGCACCCTCTCAGTCTGCGGCAGGTGGAGGTGCACACAGCAGCCCATTCACTACCAAAGGGCAGAGCCAGGTACACATCCCACCGTGCACACAGAAAGATGGGAGCACTGTGTGAGGGGGGTTTTCAGGAAGCTCCAGATTCCCTTGCATGAACTCTGCCCTGAAGACATGAGTCTACTGTCCAGTCATGGGCAACCATCTGGAAACATGTCCACATGAGGCGGGGAGGATCCAGAGCCACTCCTGAGTGACATCCATTCACTCAGCAACACTGGCTGAAGAAGGCGACACTGAGAGCAGGAGAGAGACCCTGGGGCGTCCTGGAGGCACCCTCCTTCCTCCACAAGGCAAAGCAAAGCTCAAAAAAATCTCCAAGGGGCCAGCATTGTGGCACAGTGTGTTAATGAACTACCCGTGATGCTGGTATCCCGTACAAGCACTGATTTAAGTCTAACCAGCCCCCTGCTAAGGTGCTGGGAAAGCAGCATAAAGTAGCCAAGTGCTTGGACTGCCCTGCCACCCACGGGAGGGAATCAGAAAGATGAAGCCCCCTGACTTCAGCCTGGCTCGACCCCAGACCCAGTTGTCAGTGGCCACTTGGGGAGTGAATCAATGGATGCAAGATTTCTCTGTGTTCTCTGGAACACTGCCTCTCTGGGAAGTGCACATTGTAACAAAAATCATTATGAGTTACCCACATAAAACAATAATGTTTGCAAAAAGACAGCTGGAAAGCAAGTGGCCTAATCTGAAAGAATGGTATGCAGTCACAAAGGATGATATGCAGCACATCATCTATAAACCAGGAGTCAGGCCTCTCCCCATCGGACACATCAACAGAGGTCTGCACAGTGCTTCAGAGTGGGAGGCCTAATCATAGCCACATCCCGAGCCACATCTGCAGGAGGAATCCACCAAGGGGAGAGTCCCCATGTTCCGAACCACCTTTCTCCCATTCAAAAACACCCCCATGGTGTAAAAAGGCATTCAAGGGGCCACACATATTCCTCCAACCAAAATAATAAACAAAAGATAACGCTGTTTCCTGAGAGGAGGATACAGGGCTACATTTTAAAACATCCAGAACACACCTGTTTAAGTGGCAGCCAGCTATCCTTACTCAAACGCCTTCATGCTCCAAATTACTATTAGTTGGCAGAATCTTAATGCGTTTCGAGAAACAGATGTGCAGGGGACCAGAGGACCCAGCTCTCTGCCCCGTGTGCCTTTTTGTGGTACGGTGCCCTGGAAATGAGCATAGGCACTGCTGCTTGGCACTCAGAGATAGGCAAGTGAAAAGTGGTTTTCATTGTGGCCCACAGATGGGCAACTATGTTAATAATATGTAGGTGGGACAATTTCAAAGCCTACAGAGGAATCTCCACTTTAGCACTTCAAGGCTGTGCTTATTAGAGACTCTCTGACCACATGGCCTGCATGGGACAAGTCTGCCATCACTTGTATTTGGCCCTGGGACAGATGCAGAGGGCCCATGGCAGGCCATAAAGGGTTGATCATTATTGCAGAATCAGCATGATGCTATGATTTCCTGTTCTGCTGTAGCACAGTAAGGTGGGATGGGTGGGAAGAGGAGGAGGTAGGAAAAAGGCCGTTACCCTGCGTGGGTAATACGCGTTAAACTCGTCTCCGATACGCCGCAACTCCTGCGCGATCCACATCTCCGGCCGCATGTCTGCAGGTTCAGCCTGAGACTGCCTCATGGAAGCTGCAGCAGAACAAACAGAAGAGAAGTCACACAGTGCTCCCTGGGTCCCTGAGTGAGACCCGAGGTGCCAGGCCTAGGCCTGCCTCTGCCACCATGCACTGAAGCAAACGGCAGTGGGGCCAGCCACGCCACCTCGGGGCAACAAGCAGGGCCACACAGTAATTCTCTTTCCCAAACAGACAGCAACCTGGCCCTTATACTCACGTGCGCGCACGCACACACACACACACACACATACACACACAAAAGTTGCTCAGTGAAATAATAGCTTTGCAAGTTGATTACAATGTAGAAAACACCCCTCAACTGGGAATGTGAGATGATAAAGTTATCCCAGGGAAAACAAAAGCAAGTGAGAGCTTGAAAAACCTGGGCAAGGTGCTATTTTTTTTTTTTTTAAGCCAGAGTTAGAGCCATCATGAGCTGGTTCACTCCCCAAACAGCCAGGGCTGGGCTAGGAACCTGGAACTCCATCTAGGTCTTCCATGTGGGGTCCATCCTCTGCTGCTTTCCCAGGAGCCTTAGCAGGGAGCCGGTTCAGAAGTGGAGCAGCTGGTAATCGAGCCAGCATGCTTGTGGGATGCTGGTGTTCACAGGGGCAGTTCCGACTGCCTGAACTTGTTCCCATGTGGGAAAGGTTAGGTGGCACAAGGAACTGCCGCAAGGCTACACAGCACCACAAGTGCATGCCCCCTCCTGGGGCTGAAGGAGCTGCTGAAGATGGGACTGGGTCTGCAAACGGGCCCAGGAGAGAGGGAACGTTCAGGGTCTGACAGCCAAGCAGAAGGGGGCACTTCCCCTGTCCTTAACCTGTCACTGACGGGAACACCCAGGGCAGCCTTTCCTCTGCTGGTGAAATCCTGAGCAGCCAGAGATGAAGGAGAATCAGAATATGTATCCACAGGAAGTCCTACCCCAGGCCCTGGGACAGCCCTAGGCAACCTGGTCCAGGAACACGGGTAAGCGAAAGCAGGGTGGTGCTGGGACTCGAGTTGTGTGCATGTTGGTGATTTACTGTGTGAATATGCACACTGCACTCACGGTGCCTTCCCCACACGCACACAGGCCAACGCCTGTGACGCACAGATTTCATGCAGACACTGAACAGAGATTCTTCTCTGGATTTTTACCGAAGTTCAATATGCCTGATGCTGCCTCATGGCTCTGAGAGAGTCCTGCAAGTGGTCTCTTCAATTCTCAAACTCCTGGCTTGGTTTCTCTGTGCTCAGATAGCCCACTCCCCTGGTCCCAAGTGAGCTGAATGTTAACTCCATGAAGATGGGGGGAAGAGGGTGGCATGCAGAGAGTCAAGGACTGGCAGGTGTCCCAGGTCGGGGTGCAGTGCAGGGATTTCCTCCAGTGTTGGCACTGTGAGAGAGGGAGGGTAAAATGCTGGAGGCACCCAAAGGGTGCACCCTTGGGAGGCCAGGCCTGACTCCTGAGTACACACCTGGTCACAGAGACATGGACTCTGGCTGCACTCCTGCTACACCAGCATTCCCACTGCAAGTCTGTGGAAGCCTAGGGAAATGACTACAGCAGCAGGAAGCAAAATTTCAGAGTAGCAGCAATGCCAGATGATGATGATGATGATGATAGTGACGATGGCATAGCTCATGTCTGTGCTCTAAAGTTGCCGCCCTATCACAGATACCAAATTATAACTTTCTTTCAAACTACCAGCAAGCAAGCCTTCTTTAGCTTAGAAGCTTTTAAACTTCCTGTTGATTTTGTTTTGTGGCTTTTCACTGGGGAGGGGGTGTATATAGTGACTGTGTAGTGGAGATTGTCATGTCCAGATGAGAAGGTACGATGCAGTGTGCTTCTCTACTTCTGGATCAAGGATCAACAGCCAGGGGAACTGTTGGATATGTCTTGATTCTCTGCCATTGTCCATGCCCGCAATGATGGACTTATGACTGTTTATGAAGAACCATGCTGTTGTAATGATATGGGTGAACTCAGCGAAGGGGGAGGGTTTAGGGGAATGAGTAGGGGAAATCCCAGAGCCTATGAAACTGTATCATAAAATGATAATAATAAAAAATGAGAAAAACAAAAAGTCACATAAGAAAGCCTCATTCTGAAGGAAGACATTGTCCTGGTGCCTATTGCATAAGGATCTTAGGCAATCCTGCTGTGGGAACATGAAGCAGGGGACGTGCAGGTAAACGGGCTGGCCTATAGACACACTTAGGTGTCGCTTCCCGTCTCCTTACATCTACTGCAGGGGGAATTCTGCCTTCAAGCCAGGAAGAAGGAGATAAAGAATCTGGGAATACAGATCACATGACTTATGGAGTGGGGGGAATGGATCAAAACTGCTGGTCAAGTGACACCATGTTTAAGACCCACAGTGAATCGACTACCACACATGCCCATAGGGCCACATGTAGTTCTAGGAGGCAGTGTGGGCCCAGCAAGCAAGGAGGCCACCTAAGCCTGGCATACTTGGGGATTCCCGTTCACTCTTTTTAAAATTTTTGCCTAAAGATTTATTTTTACTAGAAAGGCAGATATACAGAGAAGAAGAGACAGATATTCCATATGCTGATTCATTTAGCAAGTGGTCCCAATGACTGGAGCTGAGCTGATCAGAAGCCAGGAGGTTCTTCTGGGTCTTCCACACAGGTACAGGATCCCTAGGCTTTGGGCCGTCCTCTACTACTTTCCCAGGCCACAAGCAGGGAGCTGGATGGAAAATCGAGTAGCCAGGACACGGCCCAGCGCCCATATGGGATGCCGATACTGCAAAACAAAAGACTGCTGGTTGAGCTATTGCAGTGGCCCCTCCTGTTCACCCTTGTATACTTAGTGCTGAGCTTCTAGAAAAGAAGGCTCACGAGGACAATTTGGGTCCCTCCAAGCACAGAGCCCAGCCAGCTCCCCTGCAGCCCCTAGGTAAAGCCTGCTGAATCCCACCCGACACCCTGAAGTGTGTGCAATTCAGAGGGCTCAGACTGGCTCAGGCGTCTGCTGGTTGGCACCTAGAAACCAAGCCAGGGCAGGAAGTCAACTCCTCAAAACCAGTACCCAGCGGGCACAGGGACCCAGTCCATGGCTACAAGGGAGCCCTGGGGGCCAATGCAACGTCCACTCACAGATAACTGTCCTGCTCTCTCTGGGGACAGAAGATAAGCAGACGACCTGTTTCTTCTAGGGAAAGAGAAACTCCAGAGCTGTTAGCGCAAATCAATGCGTAGATGGAAAAGGATCTGGGAGGCCTGGCCAGGAGATAGGAGAATGGGTGTGGCTGGGAACCCAGCAGGCAGCCCCCACCCGCTCTGGGTGTCTTCAGCGGGTTTAGGAGAGACACGTTGGCTACAGGGAATGGTTTGGGGCAGGTTCAACACACCTTAGTGGCAATAACTATTATTAGTTAGTAAGCAAGCTAGCAATAAATATTCAGGTGCAGGCCAGAAACTTGTCAGGGAAGAACACTGCATGAAGCAACTCAACCCACGCTGCCTCCATCCACGTGCCGAGAAGCAAACACAGCTCTTAGTTCCAGAACCCTCAAACCTAAGATGAATGGCCAGCTAAGAGAGCTGGCTGAGAACTACGGAGTAACATCAGGTTCTCAAGTAAAGTCATGGGGGATAAGCACACGACTGCGAATCCTGTAACAGGTGCCCTATTCCTGGATTTCCAAAGCTGCACTGTGCAACATAAATTTCACGACTATTTACCAGGTAACACAATACCTCTGAGGGCCATGGGGAAGCTTTCCATGAGCCCCCTCCCCAGGTGCATGCTCAGCTGTGTTCTCTCGCCATGCCAGAACAGTCTAGAACCCCACAGCAGCACAGGGCAGAGCCAGGAAGTTTGAATTCTGTTGAATTCTGAGCACAGCACAAGGCTGGTAAAGGGATCCAGGGGTACGGTCTTCTGAGCGTACACCTGGAGCCTGGGGGACTCTCAGAAGGCTGGCAACACTCACCACACCATCCTTTGTTTTCCTCACCCAACAGGTGGCATCCAAGGATACTTCTAGTCCAAAACAAAGATGACTGTCAGCCACACACATGGCTTGAGCCCAGACTGCTCCACTTCCCTCCCAGCTCCCTGCTAACATACCTGGGAAGGCAGTGATGGCCAAAGGGACCCCTGTACCATGAAGGAGACCTGGATGGAGTTCCTAACTCCTGGCTTCAGACTGGCCATCGCAGCCATTTGGGGAAGATCTCTCTGTCTTTCCTTCTGTTAACTGCCTTTCCAACAAATTAAGGAATTCTTTAAAGAAATGAATGCTCTTTCTGTTAAGTGGGAAGATGACATTTTTCACTTAGCAACTTTAAGTGAACAGCAACAATTCTTCAAAGGGGGAATTCTAATGAGATGCCTATTTTGTTTGCCCTTGCTGGAAAATGCAGTCTCAGCATTTCAGAAAGGGCAGCCCTCCGTGCTCCTGGCATATCAACCTCCCCAGCTCTCCTGGGAGCTGCATCTACCACTGGGGCACCACTCTCCCCAGCACCAGACTCAGCTGAATGTCTACAACCAACACGTTGGACACAGCCAAACATGCATGATGGATCCTACTGAAGTGCAAGAGGTTGGTTGAATTTTCATCAAAATTCTTAGAAAATTATGACTGCTTTGTAACTTGTAGATTCAGGGTGCACACAGGCAGTTGGGCTGCCACCAAGAAGCCAACCCCCTTAGTCCCGACTCCTCAGTTTCCAGTCCATCTTCCTGATAATGCTAGTGGCACCTGGGCTGCTGCAACTGAAGCCTCAAGTCTTCAGGTTCCTGACACTCACTAGGATGGAATTTCTCACTCCAGCCTAGTCTAGCCCTGGCTGGTATGAATCTGCAAATGGAAGATCTCTCTCTCTCTCTCTCTCTACCTCTTTGCCATTGCTCTGCCTTTCAAGCTAAATAAATCCAGAACCTGCTATTCATGTTGTTTTCTCTGGAAAGTATCACAGAGTATCAATGAACCCATTTAGCTACATGAGTGGAGGTGAGGGGAGCAGAGGCAGAGCGCCACAGAGCTCTAAAGAGTTCGTGACTCTAACATGAGAAAGTAAGAGTGACTCAAAGATGCACATCACTTCATTAACAAACTCTCTGGTTCAGCCACAGAACTACCTTCCAACTCATACAGGGATTTTAAATCTTAAAAGCTCAGCAATTGAACAAACAAATTAATACCGTGGTTAAGTGGTTGATAGTGAAATCAGGCTGGGGCTTTCACAAAGAACTTTCTACAGCACCGCCAGCCAGGGCGGGGGAAATAAGAGCCCGAGGTTGTCAATTCATAATGAGGCTGACAGCAGTCAAGCTCGACCCTCTGATGGCCTCTGCAACCCTCGTGCAGCAGCAGGTGTTCAAAGGAACTGAAATCACATCACGACACTCGCTGCCTCTCTTCCTGAACCCACAGGGCTGTGTGGTCACATCTGAGGACGCAGGCACGTGTGCTGCAGGGTGGGAGGCACGCCGCACGAGCACTGGAGCCTGCAGTCACCATGGCCGAGCAGGGCTGGCCCGGTGCGCACTTCAGCTGGTTGGAGCTCCTGCCTGTATGGCTACAAGGGTGTCAGGAGCAGCGCCTGCAACCAAACAACCATTTTCCAGCACGTGTCCCCCTTGCTGCTTTCAGATGCTCAGAATACATACTGGAACTTCGATGACGTGCTGAAGGCCGTCAGTGTGGAAGAAAGTTCTGAATCAACCCCCAGAGCTGTGAGAGGATTTCTTGGTCTCCTAAAGGACACCAAGGGCTGAAGAGGCGGCTGTGCAAAGACACCGCCCTGCATGTTCAGCACAGTGAGCGTGAATATCACCTGTGGGACTGGGAACTGAAAGAAGGTCCCTCTCCTCCTGGGTGTCTTTACCCTTAGGGATTCTGACTTTGCTCCCAAAGCCCTAAGCAAGCCTGCAAAAATCCCCACTGTTGAAGCAGCACCGGAAGAGATTCTCCAAAAAACACTGAGTGAGAAAATTTTTTTAAAAAGTTGAGTTGAGGTACCACCTTGTCCAGGGGTGGGGGACCCTTTTCAAGTGTGCAAACTATTTGAATTCCATAGTTCTTAACTCACAAAATAAACTCTCAACTATCTTCCCAAAACACCTGTTTCAACTCAGCGTGCTCCACAGCTCATGCAGGAAGGGAGCACCTGGCTTGTTCGCTTAAGTTCCCTAGAGAAACTCGCCTGGCAGGGATCACTCCCCATTAGCCACGGGCAATCAGGGGTCGCCATGTCCAGTAAGCTTCCCTGCACCGAATGCTACCAGCCCACATGGCTTACAGAAATAAAACAAGCCAGAAAACAATTTCTCTCTCTCTCTCTTTAGAAAGTCTGGGGAAAAATGGAATTAAAAGATAAGTTAATTTTGGTGCAATAGATCTTGAAACCCTACATGGTTTTTCATAATATGTATTTTTGGTAATTTTTCTTTCCCATCTGTCACAGGTTTATCACCCAGATACCTGCAAAAGCCGAGAGCTGAGACCATCCATCAGGTCTCTCATTGCAAGTACTAGAGCCACTGCTGGTACTCAGTACTAGAGCCACTGCTGGTACTTGGTACCAGAGCCATCACTCATCACTGGTACTTAGTATTAGTCATCACTAGTACTTGGTACTAGAGCCACTGCCCGTGCCAGCTCAGGGACTGCACTGGGGGGGGGACACAGAGAGACAGCTGCAGCACTCCAGTGTGGGGTGAGGGTGCCTCAGTGGGGGCCTCTTAATCCCTGGCTCAGTGTCCAGCTCTTCATGAATGTTAGTTGGAAAGCATCTTAGTTATCTGACAAACAGAAAGATGGAGGAATACTTATGTGGGAGGGAGGAATGGAAGGGTGAGGAAAGGGGAGAGAAGGAAAGGAAATGGAAGGGGAGGGATGCGGAGGAGGTCCCATTCTTTTGTTCACTCACCAAATGCCCAAAATGGTGCATGGGAGTAGCAAGGACTGCCACTGCCCCCAAGAACTGGGAACTCACCCCACATTACCCATCTGGGTGGTGGGAAGTTGAAGCCAAGTACTGAACCCTGACACTCATACACGGCACGATGTGGGTGTCTTAAAGGGCACCCTACCCTCGATACCCAACACCTACCCAGTCTTTCATGAACTTTTGGATGACCCTTTCCTAGGCATAATTTTGAAGCATTTTATACCAAACAGCTCCATTCTACACTTACTTTTTGGGATCCCCTTGCATGTCTGTGTGTATATATACACATATATGTGTGCGTATGTGTGTATATCTATCTATATGTACATAAATCTTCATATAGATACATAGATATGCATACCCTGAAGTTCTCACTTCATCACAGTATTTGTCAGTCAATTCCACAGAACCCCCAGGGGGAAAGCAAAGCTACAAGAAACCCTGGAACCATCCTGGCCATCAGCACACAGATTCTTCCACCTCGTTCCTTGTCAAGGCTAAGACGGTTCAACGGAGTCAAGGCCAGGCAGCTGCAGAAATTCAAGGCAGAGCTGTCCCAACTGCCGCTCGGCTCAAACAGCAACCTCAGACAGGACTGTCAGATGAAGTTGGCGCTTCCAAACCTGCTCTCTCAAGGAGCGTGCCCACTGTTTCAATGTGGCCTTGAGTTGTAGAGTCAAAACAAGGTGCTGTCCTCAATTTCCCTTCTATCTGGAAAATGCCAGCAAAGCAAGGCTACCAACCTGAACCCAAGGCTGCAAATCCGTGAATGTGAGTGAGGCCTCCCCCTGCCACCAGTGTTTCTTGTCATCAAATACACATCTAAAAGTATTACCATTACAGAGCGGAGGTTGCTCGCTCAGTTCTCATTCCCATCTTGTGACCTGGCTACCCATCACCTGAGATGTCCCCAGCCTGTGACTGACTGCTAGAAGCTGGGCTCATGTAGCAGAGCCCATGGGTAGATGCACCCAGACCCTGAGCTGTGATGCCAGCAGCTTCCTAGGCACAGTGGAAGCCCCACACGCACCTGGCACCAGCCAGGACACCTGCTCTGGTCTCCTGAGACAGGTGCATGTTCTCTCGGGCCACTGCTGCTCCCAAGTTCATCACAGGGAATGGAAAGATTCCCTCCTAACTCCACCCTCCCTGGGGCTAAACAGAGAATCTCCAACCCCCCTCAGTCACCAGCCCTCTTTTTATCAATGACGATGCCACCACATACCCCTGACCTGATCTTAAGTTGGTTCCTTCCATGTGCCCTAGCAGCCTTCTTCCCCTCACCCCAGTCACCATCCTGATGTCCCCTTGGCACTCCAAAGTCTGCTGTCCTGCATAGCATGAGTGGTGCTGGACATAGCACAGCCAGCCGAGGCAGGGTACAGGACACTCCATCTGCCCCTACACCTCTCTGCAAGGATCCTGGTCCCACAAGGTCTCCAGGCAGGTTCACCTCCCCGCTACAGCCTTGCCTCTATTGCAGAGGGCTGACAGGATGTGATTACACCGTCTTATTTTTGAAAATGACTCCTAAATCAAGTATGGTCTCCACAGAAGGGGCGCTGAATGTGTTTTAGGAGGAAGAGGCAAATTCCACAGCCTTTCTGCTAATGGGCTAAACAACTTCTTATGCCAATGACCTCCATCCCAATTCCAAGGAGGCCCTTTTAGAGACTTCTTACTATAAAATTCATATGCGCTCATTCACCTAAGACCATTCCTTAGCAATAGGTGTTTAGAGAGAGACCTGAAGCTGCTGACTTTCAGTAACTACACATTATTAATAGCCAATAAAAATTCTGACCCTGGGGTGCAGTTGAGGAGGAAGGAGACTTTCAACTACAAATAAAAAATTTTCTAACTACTGCATCCGTGTGGCTTCCTCTATAGTCTTTAACGCCAGCAGCAGGAAACAGGTGGCAAACATCTTTTTTCCTCCATTCACATCAAGGTCTCAGACACAACCGTGAAGTCCAACACACGTGTCCGAACCAAGAGCAAAGCTGGAACCCTGAAAAGCTACATCTGGAACCAATATTTTACAATCAGACAGAGAAAAAAAAAAAAAAAACATACACCGGTCTAACACTTAATGACTTACCTACAAAGCGAGATCGTCATGAACCCAGAACCTCAGTTATTTAAAACACAACGAGAGGAGGAGATATAATGAAAGCTTAAATAGACACACGGGCAGCTGCTGCTTATTTTGAATAAAAAGATAAAAAAGGAGGAAAAAAAAACAACCCTTCCACATCCATTCCAGACACTGTTTTGCATAATCACAAAGCTGCGACTGCATTCAGACAATTGACAGCTTACATCTTTGTCCTTCAGAACTCATGTCTGTCTGTCCCTGTCGGGGATCTTTTAAACTCCTCCAAACACCTGTGTGTCGAGAGACAGAACACAGGCAAACCTGAGCCCCATGGCCTCCCATGGAAAGGCTAGGAAAACCAAGCAGTGCTTTGTAAACACCAACACCCAAAGGGTTCACGTGGTGTCGCCAGAAATGGCACGCTGACCATTCGTGCGAAGGGCAACTCCGAGGGACAACCCAGAACCCTGTCTACAAACCATAAAAAGTGTTCTATAAATAAACTGTGCCACGCTCCTCTGACAGAAGACACACTGAGTCACAGGAGGCGAAGGAATTGGCACTGAGTCCTACCAGCCCAAGTGGGAGCCTAACACACAGAAGTCTGTGACAAAAGGCTGTCTTGGTCTGCAGGTGTGGAAGGTCTCTCATCCCATAAGGTTCCCACATTCTTCCTTCTCCCCACCTCAAGTTCCTCCCCTGATGTACTTAGTCCTCCCTAGGGAGACCAGACTACTGGCCCCGTGCTTGTCCCTAGAGAGTCTGCACACTTGGCAACATGCCCTGGCCATCCTGGTACTCAGAAGCCCAGGCAGCCCCCACCGAGGTTGTGCTTCTGAGTAAGACCAGGACACTGGTCCCCAGCCAGAATGAGGGATTTGCTATCCAGGTTGTCAGGTTCAGTGGATGAATCCACACAGGACAGGGTCAGAACGAGCTATCAGGAAAGAGGCACAGCGGGAGCACAAGCATAGCTGGCGCCTTAGCATGCTGTATGTGTCACACTCATTCCCAGAGCACAGACAGCCCCGAGCTTCCAAAGTCCAGGAGTACAAACAGCCAAGGAGCTGCTGGCTGGCACACAGCATGGGAGTAGGTGCCACCCCATTGTCTCTAACTCATGAAGTCTTCCTGCTACCCACCTGAGCCCTTTTTGCAGGCTGGTGAGTAGGATTTATGTTCAAACACAAGTAAAACTGAGTTTACTTTCTTATACATAAGCTAGCATGCTCTACCTCCAGAATTCTTCTCTCGACTAAGAAATTTCTTGAGAGATCAGAAAATACACAAACCAACAACAAATCCTTCTTTGGTCTTTCCTTAGCACACTGAATCTATGGAGAAACAGCTTGAGAAAACTTCAGGTTTGTGGCCAGTCTTTTGGGCACTGTGTTAAGCCAGCACTACTAACACTAGCAGTCCCCATCAGAGCACCAGTTCAAGTCCTGGCTGCCATACTTTCAATCCAGCACTGTGCCAACCCACCTGGGAAAGCGGCCCCAGTGCTGGACTTCCGCTACCACCAGGGGAGACCCAGATGCAGAACCAGGCTTCTGGCTTCAACCAGCCCCAGCTATCACAGCCTTTTGGGGCAGTGAACAAGCAGACAGAAGATCTCTCTCTCCCACTTCCTCTCGCTGCCACTCTGCCTTTCAAATAAACAACATCAAAATTACTTCTTTTAAAAGAAAGAAAACATCAAGTCTGGTTCATCTCAAATACCTTCCTACTTACTCGTTCACATAACACCTACAGCTGGCTTCTGTTAAAAACTCTCATTCACTCATGAGGTCTCTTATAAATTGCTTCTGCTGGAATGTTCTATAAATTAAAATGGGACACAAGCTCTGGCCCAGAAACGGGGGAGGCCCCATGGTAATTTGGGAGGGCTGAGACTCTGTACGCTGATGGTGCTTGAACTGTGCACGCACTTCCTTCTGAGACTGCACCAGCTGACTTTGCTATTGAAGCTTCTAAACACTGTTTACCCATACAGGAGGCCAGCCATGCCCAGGGGAAAGCAATCGCTACAGGCACAAGCACACAGAGGGCAGGGCTGAAGGCTGCAGGTCAAGCCCCAGCCCCAATGCTAGGCACAGCTGGGGTTTGACCTACAAACCCAGAGCCTGCTCTTCACCTTGACACAAGCCTGGGTCTACAGGTACACCCCGTGCTTCAGCCATCAATTACCTGGCTGGCCGGAAGGTGAATATGTGAGCCAAAAATTGACAGATAAGTTCCTCTGAAAAGCTGGTGATGCGCCTGGCTCTCATTCCTGTCTGGTGGGTCATGGGGCCATGGCCAGCAACCAGAAAAAGAGCCGCCCAGCATCTCCTACTTGGCACTTGCTCTCGCCATCACTGCCTTGGCAAAACACAACAGAACTCATGACCCACGTGGGCCTGGTCCACAGGAGACAACTGGGAAAGCCCCAGGTGGATGTGGGTTTCCCAAAGGGCATTGGAGCACCCACTTACTCAGCAAACACGGGGTAACACAGAGTCGTGGTCTTTTCCCCACCAGGAATGCCCAGTCTGCCAGGCAGATGTCATGCTAACTGCTGTTCTAGGTCACATGGGAAAAAAAAAAAGGAAAGAAAGAAAAAGGCCAGCAAGAAAAAGGATCCCAAATCACTCACTCATGAGTAAACCCAAACTAAAACCCAAATACTGTGCAATAGGACACTTCTTTCCACACTCATTCAATGAACTATACCACCTGATTAAAAAATAAATAAATAAAAATAAAGTCCCAAGACTCTGGATTGAAGGAAAAGCAGTTCAGTTCACATGCCAGGGCCATCCATCCTGGCTACAGTTCAGTTCCTATCAAGGCACACAGGGTCACCTCCAGCAGTGGTCTCAGCGCCCATCCCCTTGACAGTGCGAAGGCAGCCGGGGGGCGGGGCTTCCAATGCCTACCCATGGTCCTTGCCACTCATGTGGGAGACCTGCATGGAGTCCCTGGCTCCTGGCTTCAGCCTGGCCTAGCCCTAAACTAGGAATATAATCTCCCCTATTCAATTTGATGCACCTTCTTATTATTAGCTCTTCAAATCCTTTCATATCAACTTGCGCTGTCGTTGACCACTGTGGTGATCTTTTCAAGTTAGCATGACATCAGCAGCATTTCTCCCAGGCCATTATGGTTGTGACATCACAAGGGCGGTGGCATCAGAGTGTGAAAAGGATGCACAATAACCTAGATAACTTCCTGTCCCTGGTGAGTGCCCCTGTATGCACATTTACTCTACCACTTCTTGCAAATGAGCAGGGCCTAAGGGTGTGCGGCTTACACGGAGTGTACAGCCTGTACCGCCTCAAGTCCCCAAGGTTGCCAAGGACAGACAAGCTCCCCATGTCCAAACTGTGACGAGGGCCTGTGCAGGCAAGAAGGTAGCCTGCGGTCACACATCCCAACACAATCCCATCCACTGCCCAAGGTCACGGACTAAGAATGTCATCACCATAAGAATCCACGGAGAGCAAGGCTGGCCCAACCAAGTACCAAGATAGCACAGCTCTGGCGTGGGAGATACAGACAGGTGCAGGGAAAGGCCTGGGGCACCGTGTCCCAAAACCTGGGGTGTGCGCACACCTGGACACTAGACAAGTGCTCTTATGGGTTTTGTTTTCTTTAAAGATTTATTTATTTGAAAGGCAGAGTGACACGGGCAGAGAGAGGTCTTCCATCCACTGGTTTATTCCCCAAATGGTTGCAACAGTCAGAACTGAGCCGATCCAAAACCAGGAACCAGGAGCTCTGGGTCTCCCATGTGCAGACAGGGCACAAGCAGTTGGTCCATCTTCCACTGCTTCTCCATGCACATTAGCGGGATGTTGGATCAGAAGTGGAACAGCTAGATTGGAATCGGCATTCCTATGGGATGCTGGCATTGACAGGTGATAGTTTAGCCTACTGTACCATGCTATGAGTCATGAGATACAAATTCCTGTTGTTTAGAAAGCACCCAATCTATACTGTTTATCAGGGGACTGGGAAGAATTGACCCATGCTGGTCACCCAGGTAGAGCTAGAGGAAGAAAGGGATTGGGGACATCAGGACTTAAGGACTTCATCATCTGCAGGGCCTAGGCAGGGGCTACAGAACGGTAACTGGGGAGTCCCCGAGAAGGAGCCCTGGGCAGACACTGAAGGCACACCAAGGAAAGCCTGTTCTGCCCACTCCTCCACTGGAGCGTACAAAGGGAAAGCCGAACAGCAGAATCCTATAGGCCAGAACTGCCCTACCTCAGCTGGACTGTAACAGAAACAGCCACACCGCCCCCATGGCTGCCGGGCCTCAGCAGAACTGGTGGAGGTGCAGCTCACCCCGCCCAGCACTGCCCCATCCAGCAGCAGCAAGAGCCACTCAGTTCTACCAACAGCCAGTATTGATGGAAGCAGCAGATGGAGGCCTTACAATAGGGACAGGGGGTTAGTGCCAGGACTTTTCGGACAGTGGTCTTCTATTGCCCACTGTAGAAGCAATGTGATTTCCCCTTTTGGGGGGCAGCAGTGAGCTAAGCTTTCACCCAACTGTGCAGTGGAAAGTGGACACAAGGCCCCAACACCTTCACTGACAATGATGCTAGAAGCCACACCCACAGAGCCAGCACATGCTGGGGGTAGGAATAGGCACCTGCCTGTTCTCCCATCCTGGCTCCAGTAAATGCCAAGTCCCCAACTGACATGGAAGGAGAATCCAGGACTTAACATCACTATGGAAGAACACAGGGCTAGCTGGCTCCTAGCTCCTCCCCTGGTGCTGACAGGTGGAATTTTTGCATCCAGCCTACGGAAACCTGAAGATACAGGGCAACCCTCTGCTAATTCCCCTTCCTGGGTGTTGGCAGCAGTCACACACAGCAGAGCGGTGAGCTGGCGCCCTGTTATCTGAAGGAGCCATTAGCTCATGAGGAGGCTCATCTGGCAGGAGCAGGCAGGTGGCTCAGGGTGAAAGAACACAAGTAGGTGGACTCCACATTAAGCACAGCAGAAATCACAGGGAAGGAGGAAGAAAGCAGTGCACAGGAGGTCAGGTGGCCAAGAATCTCAGCAGGTGGACACAGCTGGGAGCAAGATGGAGTCCTGAAGATAGGCAAGTAGTAACACCGTACCCCAGGAGGGCCCTGGAGGAGTACCCCCAGCTCTGCCCAGATTCACAGATTCTAGGAGCTGAGCATGCCTCAAGAAGGATAAACCCAGAAGCTACTCCATGGCCTAGTGGTTCAAATCCTCACTTTGCAAGCACTGGGATCCCATATGTGTGCCAGTGTTGTGTCCCGGCTGCTCCACTTCACATCCAGCTCCCTGCTTGTACCTTGGGAAAGCAGCAGAGTGTGGCCCAAAGCCTTGGGACCCTGCACTCGTGTGCAAGACCCAGAAGAAGCTCCTGCTCCTGGCTTTGGATCAGCTCAGCTTTGGCTGTTGTGTCCAGTTGGGGAGTGAACCAGTGGATGGAAGGTCTTTGTCTTTCTTTTCTCTGTAAATCTGACTTTCCAATAAAAATAATCTTTAAAAAAAAGATAAATCCAAAGAAACCCAAGGCCAGAGAAGATACAGTTAAAAATTTGTAGAAACAAAGTCCCGAGAGCAGTGATGACATGTCCCTTACAGACAACCAATTCCCATCAGAGTATAGACTGCTTCTCTCAAATCATGGCGGCCAGAAAGAAGAGACACACTTTCCAAACACAGGGAGAAAGCTGCACGCTGCAGCCTCTCTCTGGTGTCAGGTCCCTTCTGGAATGGATTGGAAATAAAGAGCTAGGAGGAGTTTGTCGCTGGCAGAGCTGCTGCTGGAGAGTGGGAACAGGCAGAGCAGCGGGTGAACATACCCAGTGAACCCACAGTGTTGTAAGGCCCCCTGAATGGCTGAAGCCAAAACCACTGCACAAGCCAATCGGGACTCGACATGTGCATAGGTAAGTTAGCCCAACCATACAAGGAAAAGGGAGCTGGGCCAAGGGACCTCAAGAAAGCAACGTTCCCACAACACAGTTACCAAGTCATAAAATGCTGGCACCATTGACATTGATATGATAGTGCAAATACCAACAAATCAACTGGCAACAAATCCAGATGCAATCCTGAATAATATTCAAGAGAAATTTTTAAAAAGTACAGGAAGCATAACAAGATGGCCAGTTCGTGTAATTACCCTGTGAACTGTATAAACACACCATTTAAGAAAACTTTATGTCAATATATATTGTATAGAAAAAAAAAGCTATGGCTACAACATGCAAGCCTAGATGCAGAAAAGGAAAGGATAGATTTATTATATATGTATTAACACATCAATTTAAAAAATTTAGTTGTATCATCATCCGATACACTGCCTTTACAGCAACAACAAAAGGTCAGTGTAACACAGTGAATCTCACTGCGCAGACCCCAACAGCAGCACCCTGGGAGGCAACCTAAGAGAGACAAGACAGGAGAAACCGGCAAACCCACCCCTGACAGTCGGTGTCTGAACACCCTGTTCTCAGCTGACACCAGACACGATGCAGAGGAAATGAACAACACAACTCTCTCGTGAGATCTACTGACACACACGATTTCAATGCACACGCCCACCAGCAGCAGAATAAGCACACCATACCACATCTGAGCTGCCAAACAAACCTCAACAAATGCAAAAGAACTGAAATTGCGGCATCTGCTCTCTGACCACCATGGAATCCAACAAGAAAGCAGTAACAGGAAGGCAAGAGGACAACACTGGAACACCACGTTCTAAGGAGCCCAGGGCTCCACACGATCTCTCAAAGGAAACGACAAAGAAAAGCACACAACTTGGTGAAAACTCTGCATGCCTAAACATGGGGGCTGCGACATCAAGCACAACTGAAAAGGAAGCTTCCATCCCTGAATGCTTGCAACAGAGGAACACACACAAGACGCTATGTTAAAGTCCTAGCTCAAGAAACTGGAAAAGAACATAAAAATATGAGACAAGAGAGAAGTAAGACACAACGAAAACAGAAAATAGGAAAGCAACGGAATGCACACAGAGCTCCTACACAAAATTCCGTAAAGCTGATGAACTTCTAAAAGGCTCATAGGATGAAAAAGGACTCACATGAGCAATATCAGAAACAAAGCGGAGCCACAACAGACGCCCCTTCTATGTAAGGAGTAACAGGGAAGGTAACGGATATTATTTTTCATATCCATCAATTTAACAAGTTTGAAGGAATTCATCAATTCTTTGAAAATCACAAGCTACCAAGATTCAACGAAGGTCAAATAGACAGTGCTTAACTTGTAACCTTTCAGTCTGGATGGTTTTGCTACGGCATTCTACCAAGCACTCAAAGAACCAACACCAACTTTACACAACCTCTTCTGGGGAACAGAAGGAAGCTGTTGAGGCCAATGTTGAAATCTGACAGTCTTAAAAGGCAACAGTTACTTAGGCCCATGCACTGACAACAGAGTATCAGCGAACCCACTTAGCAGTGTCTGTGCAGTTACACACCACAAAAGCAGGGATCACCCAAGCGGTCTCATCAATGCCATGGTCAACAGGCTGACATAAGGAAAATCTCATCACCCTATCCACAGGTACAGAATAAAGATGTGATAAAATCTACCACCCACCTAACTCAGGGAGAACTCTCAGCAACGTAGGAACAAAGCACGGCTTCACCTTTTTTAAGAGCACTTAGACAATGCCCACAGCTGACACCATAGATAATGAAGGAAGGCAGAAAGTCTTTGCCGCAAGATGAACAAGGCACAAACACCTGCTTATACCATTTCCATTGGAGGTAGGTACTAGAAGTTCAACCCAGTGTGACAGGGTGAGAAAAAGAGACATCAGAAAGCTCCTTGTTTGTAGAGTTTATGACTACCTAGGTCTCCTGCAGAAATTAATGAATTCAGCAAGGCTGCACAAAACAAGATTAACGCACACACTCACACAGTATATACTTCTATATACTAAACTCTAAGGCAGAAATAAGAAAAGAAAGTGGCTCCTCCAGAGCCAGCATTGTGACACAGTGGTTAAAGCTGCCACCTGCATGCTGGCATCTTACATGGGTGCCAGTTCATGTCCTGGCTGATCCACTTCCAATGCAGTTCCTTGTTACTGGCCTAGAAGAAGGTGGTCTAAAAGTTTCAAACTCTGCCACCCACGTGAGGGGGACCCAGATGAAGTTCCTGATTCTTGCCCTTTTCCTGGCCCAGCCTTGACTCTTGCAACCATCTAGGGAGTAGACCAGCAAAGAGAAAATCTCTCTCTCTTTGTAACTTTGCCTGTCAAATGGATAAATAAGTCTTTAAAATAATACAATACTACCAAGATGGACCAGCTCTGTGGCACAGCTGGTAAGCTGCCACCTGCAATGCCACAGGCATGATGATATGAGACCTGACTATATCACTTCCAATCCAACCCCCAGCTAATACACCCGGGAAGCCAGTGAATGTGGCCCAAGTACCCGGTCCCTGATACACATATGGGAAACCTGGATGGAATTCCTGGTTCCTGGCTTATGAGAACTCAATCTCTCTTCCTGCCTTTCAAATAAATAAACTATATACCTAAACTATATATATATATTTTTTTCTTTTAAATACTGCTCCATGGTAAAGCAAATACTGATGTTCTTTGCTTTACCATGGGATCTTATCCCAGTAAACTCCCAGGAAGTTGAAAGTATTTTAAAATGCCTATAAATACACCTACATACACAAGACATCCTGGCTGAGCCACATGGCACCCTGGAGTGTCGGTCATTTCCCCAATGCTGGTGGGGCTGAGTGCGAGCTGTGGCTTTCACTGGCTAGCATCGTGAGAGGAGTGCACCCCCTAGGTGAGCTGTGGAAACATCAAAATCCCGCATTTAGAGTTTGGTTCCCATTGTACATGTGTCCATTTTTGCACCCTGGTAAAAGTTCAAAGATCACAAATTGGAATCTTCCGCACACTTTTGGTACAGAACAAAAATAACATCTGTACAACGTGCATGCCCCAAACGACCCAGCACTAACAAAGGAAAGCCAAGCAGGGCTGGATGGCTGCATGGAGACATGCACCTGTTCGTGGACCAGAAGGCTCAGCAGCATAAAGATGGCATCAAGTCGGCCCAACCAATCTACAGCTTTAAGGAAACTCCTATCAAAATCTCAGCAAGGGCTTTTGTGGGCACAGACAAGCTTATTTCAAAGTTTCCAAGACAAGGAACAGGACATGGGCTGAAAAGGTTTTGAATGCAAAGAATAAAGCCTGAGGAATCACTCTACTCCACAAATTAAGATTATGTGGTATGGCAGGGATTACAGGGGTCCAGGGAGCACAACAGGGAACTCGGCCACAGACCCTACAGCTGCAGAGTGAGTCTGGGGCACAAGCAAGGTAGAGGGAAAAAACCTTTTCAACAAACAGTGCTACATAACAGGCATCCACAATCAAAAATCAGGAAACACTGGTCTAAATGTCACAACTTGCACATTCGTGACCATGAATCACAAATCTAAATACAATACTTTGAATACTTTCAGGAGCAAATCTCTGGAACCCATGACCAGGTGAAAGCGTTCAGAGAGTTCACCCTGAAAGCATGATCCATCAAAGAAAAAATGAAGCCGTGGGACCTGATTAAAACTGAAAACACTGGGATACAGGCTTTTGCCCTGGCGGCTTAGACATCCGTGGTGCATAGTCATGGTGTCTGGGTTTGACACTGGCTCCAGTCCTGCTGCCAGCTTCTGATCATGTGGACCACAGAAGGCAGCGGTGATGGTGCGAGTGATGAAGTCGCTCTCATCCACAGAGCCCTGGGTTGTGTCCCAAGCTCACAGCTTCGTCCTGGTTCAGTCCCAGCTGCTGTGGGCATTTAGAGAGTGGGCTAGTGGACGGCAGCTATCCATCCTTCTCTCTCCCTGCTTCTCAACAAACAAATAAGCAAATAAACAAAATTGGATATTCTTGTTAAAACATTAAAAACTCTTGTTTTGTAAAATCATGTTAAAATGAGACTTCTTAACGACGAGGAATGAAGAGGGCAAAAAGATAAGCAACAGATTGGAAAGCAAATATTTGCAAATAAATCTGCTATCAACAGTCCAAGCCTTGAACCTAGAATATTCAAGGAGCTCCTGCAATTTAGCAATAAAAACAAAACCAAAAAAAAAAAATGGGTTAAAAATCTGGGACAGACATTGGAACAGTGATCAAGCCTTGGTTTAGGATACCATATCCTGGATCCGTATCCCAGATCAGAGCTCCTGGTTGAACTGCAGCTCCTCTGCTTTCAACAGAGCTACCTGCTGACACACATCCTGGGAGATAGCAGGTGACGGCTCAAATATTTGGGTCCCTGCCGCCCATGTGAGGGACTTGGATGAAGTTCTCTGGCTATTGGAGGTATCTGAGCAGTGAACCACAGGAGGCAAGATCTCTGTCTACCTCTCAAATAAAAATAATTGGGGAAAAAAAAAGTCTAGAAATGAGTCAAAGACAAGAGGAGCCACTTCACTGAGGGCACACACAGATGCAAATGAACCAGCCATGAGAGTGATGCAAATGGTAACTACAGTCAGACAGGCTCACACACCTGCCAGAACACTAAAATAAGAAACTGCTAACACCCAATGCTGGTGAGGATGTGGAGAAAGTGCACCTCTCCACATCACTGGTGGGAAGCTAAAATGGTCCAGACCTGCTGGGAACTGCTCAGATCCCACACTTGCACTTCAAAGCACCTGCTGCTGAAAAAGAAAAACTAATCTCACAAAAGTTTGGGCAGGATTTCCCAGCAGCCACTGCCCTTCCAGGAAGCTCTTACCCTCAACCATGAGCCTACGAGGCGAGGTGGGTGGGGAGGGAACCATGGGTGACGTGTGGTGCTGGCAGGGGGCCCAGCCTCTGTAGGAGCCTTGGTGTCCTTCATCTGTGGCTGGTTACACCATTTGTGTGGTAATCCTCCTGGGTAACACTAGTTAGCCAGCAAAAAAAGCCTCATACCCGTGTGCAAGCGCACACACACACACACACCCCTCAAATGGGTCTCACAGAAACCGCACTGAGCAAAATAAAGCTAGTTGTATTCATGAGGGCGCTTCTCAGCGGCTGAGATGGACATGTTTGGGACAGCCACATTCTGTATGGGAATAACTGGGTTTGAGGTCTGGCTCTGCTCTGGATTCTGGCTTCTCGCTATTTCTGGGAGGCAAGCAATGATGGTACAAGTTCATGGGTTGTTGTCACCCACATGGGGGGGACTGAACCCAAGTAATGAGCTCCCCGCTTTGGGCTACTACCAACCCTGGTCATTGCAAGCACTGGGAGAGGAAGCCAGCTGGAAGAGCAGTCTCTGCTGCTCAGAAAAATACATACATCAATAATTCTTAAAAAGAAAGGATCCTCTCTGTATCTTACAGAGGCGATACAAGCAAAAGCAATAGTGAGGAGTCACTACTCACCTTCCATGAGGAAAGCTACCTGTGCTAACACACAAGGGGAGGTCAAGATAAGATGCAGCGAGCTCAGCTGCAGGAACAAAGGTGGTGTCTGGAAGGCACTGCTCACCCAGGATTCAGAGAACTTCAGCCAAGAAGCCTGGACAGTGCACTGTTGGTTGATCAGAGAAATCAAAGGCAACATGCGCATGGCAAAGGCTGCTACCTCCTGACCTGTGCAAAGGGACATTGTGCCACCCGCCATGGGATGACTGAGCGTGGGGACCCGACACTCGGTGAAAGCAGCCGGCCACAGATGCACTAGGGCTACATGAGTCCAGCTGCAGAGTGCTAGTCTGTCCCCAGGGTCTGTGAAGAGGGGGACATGGGGACTGCTGTTCAACAGGCAGAGAGGAACCTTCAGTTTTTTGAGATGAGATTAGCTCTGGATGTGGAGGGCAGAGATGGTCACACAACCATGTGATGGTGCCCAACAGCACCGAGCTGCACATACTTTGCGTCCAAAAGGCGATCACCACAATCAAGAAAAGCCTGACTGAATCTATATATCTAAAATGTGAGTGTTAACACATGACCCACGTGACAATGAGGGAGACATGGCATGTTCCTGTCTTCTTTCAAAGCACTACACCTTTAAAATATTGTGTATGCTGCTGTGGATGGTGCATGTTGATTCTGACTGGTCTCACTTGGCAGGCACACGTGTGCAAGCGCGCACACACACACACACACACACACACACACACACACACAGCTTCCCTGAGCTGGACCTGTCCTACCACTCCTGCCTAACATACTTAACAACTGGATCCAATGATTAAAGGCATTGAGGGGGGCTAGGCAGGGGACAGTTCTATCTTCTCTGACCCCCATTAAACAACTGCTCCGCAAATGCCAAACGGCAGAACCCCAAGGGTTTACAACAGCCCCTGTGCCTCTCCACTCTGCATAGCGCTCCCAAGATCCTACAGGACCTTGAACCTCCCATAGGGCAACCACAGAAACCACAGACCAAAGGAGGGCTCAGACCTGGCCCCACTACCAGGGAGGCTATACAGGGTGCTGGGCGGCATGAAAGGTCACTAACTCCCACCCTCAAATCCCACTGCACCATTGAGCAAGTCAGTTTAAGGAACTGACAGGGGCAGGCTGTGGCACAGCTACGTGCAACACCAGCATCTCCTGTGAGTACCCATATGAACGCTGGCAGCTCTACCTTCAATCCAGCTCCCTGGTGATATGCCCAGCAAAGGCAGCTTAAGATGGTTTGAGTGTCTGGGCCCTTGTACCCACATGGGAGAACCAGAAAAAACTCCTGGCTCAGCTCTGGCAGCCAGAGAATGGAAGATCTCTCTCTCTCTAACTCAAACAAATAAATACATCTTTAAAAAATAATTTAAAAAATAGAAGACACTTACTATGATCAAGAGCCTTCCATAGCCTGGCCTTTGTCAAGTCTGACTTCCAGACATGCTGACCACACTTTGGGGTTGACCAGGGCCTGTCTTAAAGACACACACAGCGTCAAAACTCTCCCGAGGAAAGGCATCAGCAAGCCGCCCCATGCGGGCGATTCTCATAAAAATAATCAGTGTCACTGAGAGATTGTTTGTCAGGTTAATCCTCCCAGAGGGAGTGGAGACTAAAAACTGGGGGAAAGTTTTGCCAAAGCTCCAAGACCACTTATCTACCCACAGAACGAATACAACAGCCTTTCTAACAGCTTTCAGAAAATGTTTTCTGTTTTCACAACATTCTCAGAAAATGTTTTCAGAAAAACAGTCTTTCAGGAAAAAATGAAACATTGGAAGACGGCATGAGGACACTGCTATGCAAGCACCCATCTGGCGAGTTAGGCACTCTCAGAACAAAGGCAGCAGGAACTTGCTGTCCTCCACCCCAAGCTTTCTTGGTGCAGGAAGGAGCCCCTGGCAAAGGGGAAACCTCACTCTAACCTCACACTGGGGTCCAGGGGCTCCCACCAGCCATAAAGACTCCTTTGTGGAAACCATAGTTGGCAATAAACTATCAAAAGCTTCATTGAAGATCTCAATGGATATGGTTGAGTCAGGAATAGTGCACAAGGACAGAAAGATAAGAGAACCACTTATCACACTGCATAAAGGGGCTTTGGGCACTTGAGCTAAGTGTATTGAGAGCCAGGAAAAAAAAGTGACAGAGTACAAAACCACCAAGTTTACTCTCTGCTTTAATAAACTCCCTGCATTTAATTCAGTCCTCTCTTCCACTAGTAATTACTCCACACGCACACACTCAACTCATCCTCTCCCCAAGTACAGCTCGTAAGAATGCTACACTGGAAATGACCTTGGTATATCAAGCAAGCAAACGCCTTATAACTGATGATGTAATCCTATGTGTTAAACTTAGTTATCACATCAGTCTGCTGACAGGTGCTTCACGCTACACAAGAACATCTCAGGACATACTGCTATAGCTTCACAAATACAATTGCTAAAGAACGTGATCTTATAGGCTTGTCACTTCAAGCAGGTGCTTTCCTTTCAACAAGCTTGCTAAACAGTCTTTATCCCACAAAACTAGAGTACTCACGCCTGTCTCTGGATGACAAAGTGCACGAGGGGTGGGTGTCTGACATACAGCCACTTGGGATGCCTGCCACCCATGTCCAAAGGTTCGAGTCCTGGCTCCAATCCTAACACCTGCTTCCTGCTAATGTACAGGTGATGGCACCAGTAGCTGGGTCTCTGCCACCCACATGTGAGATCTGGACTGAGCCTCCAGCTTTAGCACGGCCCTGTCTGGTCCCAACTGCTGGCAGGCAGCTGGGGAGGGAGCCAGCAGAGGGGAGCTCTCCGTCTCTATGCCTTTCACATAAGCAAGCATGTGAACTCCATGATCACTCCTTTAGCAAGGAGGAAGCCGCAGCTTCTACAAAGTACCCACCACGTGCAGACTGCCGCACAGGCCTGCTGTGTAGACTGCAACAGCTTCCAAAGGGTTCTCATACCACACAGGCTCTCAAATACACAAATACACAAAAGCCCTCCCAACTTAGTAAGCGAGGGCCTTGGGCTGGAAGTACATGCTTCCCTTAGTGGCTAAGAGGCACCTATTCCCATCTGAGAGCCTGGGTCTGATGTCCGGCTCCTGACCCAGCTTCCTTCTGATGCAAATCCTGGGAGGCAGCGATGACAGTCCAAATGACATGGAAGACCTTGACCATGTTCCTGGCTCCTGCCTTTGGCCTTGGTCAGCCTTGGCCATTGCAGGCACATGGGTAGTAAACCACAGACTGGGTGGGCTGCATTTCAAATAACAATATCTATCTATCTCTAATTAATCTATCCATCTATCTTCAAAAAGAGCACTGTAGGTAGGTTCACAATACACTAGACTGCTTGTGCAAGTAGAATGGCTGGAAGCACCAAGAACTTTGAAAATCAAAATGGGTTGGGAGTAGTAGAAATGGTCTAACTAAAATCAATCATGATACCAAAACTTTTCTCAGTACTCAAGAGAAGCTGCCCAGCCAACGTGTGCAGTTATTGGCAGTTCCACCAGTTCTGCCTGTTATCTCCCCAGTACGCTCAACCCCTGACAAGCAACAAACAAACCCTCCCGAGCTTCTTCCCATCTCTGTATTAAACCAGGGAAAGGCTCGCCCCATCTGCTCTCCCCCTGTGAAGGGACTGAAGGCAGAGTAGAAGCCTGCCGCCAAGCCCAACACTAGTCACTGTGTTCCAGCATTCAGGTGAGACAACTTTGCTTTCCTTGGTCTCTGTCTTGAGTAGTTCTATCCTGGACTTCCTAATCAACAGCACTACCAACTTCTAGTTCAACTACGCAGGGCTGGCTAATCGGTTATCGACTGCATGATTTTTGGTGACCCCCAACCAAGAGACAAATCTTGTCCATCAGAATGAACAGCGAGCTGAGCCTCCCCTAGGTTACAACTGTTCAAAGTCACTCCCACAGGCTCAAGGTCAAGACGAGAGGTGCTTCGGCCTCACTTGGACAAGGTTTGCCAAGATCTAAATTAGCTCCTGATGCTTCAGGGTCAGCATCTCTGGCAGCAAAACCGCATTCCCCGATTACCTTGCCAACACTCCAAGACCACACACCTCCACGGCCAGCATCGGGGCAGAACCAAGGAAAGGGCACACACTTGCAAACCCGCCATGCCCTCTGCCAGCTTCAGACTCTTCGCTGACCCGACCTCTCTCTCTGAGCACCCCATTCACTACCCCAGGTTCTAAGCCTCACACTATCTTTAACCCCTGAAATAAAAACTTACGCACCCTCATGAGTACCAAACCCAACCCTCTCAAAGCTCTAGACCCAGAGCGGCACCCGAACAGAAAACAAACCATTTTCATAGTTTTAGGTTGGTACTGCAAATGTAAATTAGTTTCCTCTTTTAAAATGTTGCTTTTGAAAAATGATCGACTGGTGGCACCTCCTTCCTAAGCCAGCTCCTGTAATGATCAGGTCCGTAGCAGGCAGGCCACCACTCACAGGCAAAGTGTGGTGGTTAACAGGTCATTTGTAACTCTTTAGTTGCATGAGGCAACGGTTGCTCCAAGCTTCATACTCTGAAAGTGAGTGCCTGAACCTCAACTCATTATAATACACAGTAGCAGAAAAAAGTGTGGGCTTTGGCATTTTCCTTGACATATTCTCCATTTCCATCAAAACATAAAAGAAATCAGTTAAAAGAATCTGTCACAGTCAAATGCTGCTACACCCAGCGGGCACTGGGCAGACCAGTTAACCCGGGTTGGGATGCTCAGATCAGAGTGCTGGGGTCAAATCCTAGCATTGCCTCCCATTCCAGCTTCTTGCTAACGCACCTGCTTGGTGGCAGCACGGAATGGCTCAACCACTTAGGTTCCTGTCACCCATGCGAGAGACTTCAATTCTTAAGTTTCTGGTTCCTGACTTACTTTGGCCTGATGCAGGCCAGGCTGTTGTGAGCTCCTGGGGGGTGGTGGGGAGGGGAGTGTGTCAGCAGAGGGAAGATCTCTGTCTTTCAAAAAAAAAAAATTCATTTAAAATAAAGGCCACACCACACAGCCTTGACATAGATAATTCTAACAACCACACACCAACTTCCTCCTGCCCGGGCATTGCTTACCCATTGCACTGAGATAGTGGTTGAACGCCTGGCAAGGAGGGCTTGGTGTTTGTGTTGATTTGTCACAACTCATGGGTGCCGGGCTCCTGTCTGTGTCAAAAGAGAAATAGCCACTGGAGGATCGAGACAGCAGCGAGGATCTTCTCATAAAGATGAAAAGCGGGGACCTGGTAGCAAACGGGCTGGGGCTGGCCGCTGGCGCCAGCGGGCCCTGCGGGCTGCCGTGTGAACACCGGTCACCTTCCGGATTACCTTCTGGTTCTGACTGCAGGGAGCTAGGGGCCCCGGGTCGGAGCTGATGGCGTGGCGTCTCAGAGGGCTGCAACTGTCCCCCTTCTCGGTCACACTCAGAACATACATCGGAAGGTTGCTTTGCCATTTGGTCTTTTTTTCTGCAAATAATAATAAAAGGCTCCAATTATTTTTAGCAAAAATCATAGATATAATAACTTTCATCTTCCTCATTCAAAGTTATTCTAAGTTTAAGTATTTTCAAATTAGATCCTAGAGAAGGAAAAAAAAAAGTACCAGGGGTATCAAACCTCCGATCATCCGGAGGATGAGAGAGAGACTCAGTGCCCAACCACCAAACCCAGCATCGGCGACAGTCCATCGCTTGCTCCCGGCGCGCACAGCGGCCACCTGTCTGAAGTCAGCCCTGCCTGGGCTCCTTGCAGCAGACAACCCAAACTCCCAGCGGGCTCCCCAAGTGGGCTCTGGTTTCCCGGGATCAGACGTCGCTGCAGCCCGGGGGCGGGCGCAAATGCAGCAGCGAGTGCAGGCGGCTGGCCGCCTTCCCTGCTCCGGCCCCATTGTTCGCCGAAAATGCTGAGGGCAGCAAGTCTGGAGAAGCTTTGGCAGCGGCCGTCAGTCGTAGTAAGTGCGTCACAATAGAGTTTGTAACTCGGAGCGCGGCTCGGCCGGGCTCCGGCGCTCTGCGGCCGCGGTGCCTTCCCGCTGCCCGCACCGAATCGGAGAGAACTTCTCCGGCTGCGCGGCCGTCCTGCAAGGCGCGCGTCTCGGATCGGACACCCCCACCCCCGTCACCACCGCTTCCCCGCCCGGCGCCGTCCCCCGCACCCGCGTCAAAAGTTGCACAGCTCTCTCGGCAAACCAGGCAAGCAAGACCCCTCCAACTCTAAAAGCAGGCACACGAAACTCACGTCCGCCCCTTCCCTTCCGAGCGTGGCGTCCGTGGCCGGGCCCCGCGGCGTCCGGCCCGCGCCCTTCGCCGACTCGGCGCCCCCTGACCGTCCACGCCAAGGCAGTGCTGGAGACAAAGCCCGGGACTCGGGTTCAGAGCCGCCGGGGCAGTGCAGAGCTTGCAGCGCCTTCCCGCCCGCCCGCCGCCGCCGCTGCGCTCCACCGGGTAGCCGAAGGCTCCGCGCGCCGAGCCTCCAGCCCGCGCCGCGCCTCCAGCCCGCGCAGCCCCGGCCGCCGCCGCCGGGAACATCCTCCGCCTCCTCCCGCTCCTCCCCTCGCGCACTGCGCCCGCCGCCGCCGGCACCGCCGACCTCCCCGGCGCCATAGCCAATCGGCAGCGGCGACGGAGGCGGCGCCTACGGGTCAGGCCGCCAAAGGCGAGGCGATTGTTGACAAACTCGCGTCCTGCTGCAGCTCCGGCAGCCGTGGCGGTAGCGGCGGGGACAGCCTCGGTGGAGGCTTCGCGGGCTCGGCTATGCCGGCCTCCCTGCCCCGTCCCGCCCTCGTGCCCGGTCGGACACCGCGCGCGCGCCTCCATAGCTCCCGCTGCCCACCCCCACCGCTGCTAGTCACCTGAAAACAAAGCAGGACCGACAGGGCCGCCCTCACACCCCGTGCCCTGCCATCCGGCCTTGGTTAAGGCCAATCGGAGTGAGGACCTCAACGATCGCCCGGCCGCAGCTCTCCCTCTCCAACAACTTCCTTCCCTCCGCTCCGCTGCGCAGCGGATCAGCACAAATTCAGAGCGGCCACAGGCGAGCACACCCATGTCCCTGACCCTCCGCGCCTGACAAGTTCTCAGCCAGCGGCGCCCTCCGTAGGAGTAACAACCTGGAGCTCACGGCGCCTCCAGCCTGTCTGTACCGCGAACAGGTTTAGCTGCGCTTGTCCAGGCGCAGACTGCCAAGACAGCCCCGGACCAATGCACCGGGCATATAGGCTAGCTGGGACTTAAAGCTCCGGGGGTAAAGGGGCCCCCGTCGGTCGCTCACTGTCCGTGAACCGTGCAGCTAAGCACCGTAGGCAGGGCGTCCACAGACCGAGAGAGACTCCTAAGTGTGCCCGATAAGACGAAACTCTGCAACTGCTACGAAACCTTGGCGTGAAGGAGCAAAAGGAAAAACCCGCTTCCCACCGCAGTCTCCAAACGCCTCGGCAACCGGCCGCACGCACAAGGAAACCCAGTGCCACTTGACCGCAGGCCACGTATCGGGTCGGGCAGCGAGACTTGCAGGCTGGGCGTGCAGGCTGGTATCGGTGGAGTGGACCCCGGTTCCCGGGCTGGCGCCCGGAGTACCCGTTGCCTCTCCCGTCCGGTCCTGAGACGCGCGCACCGCACCCCCGTCCCTAGGCGCACTTTGGACAAGTGCCTGCAGTTTCCGCGCCGACGACCCTTCCCCAAAGCCGGCCTGCCTGGGAAGAAACAGGATCATCACCAATCGCCGCCTCTTGCCCCGCGCTGAGCGGAATGGTTACGCTCGTCTCTGCCCGCACGTGAGCGGGCAGTGGGTGGGAACGCGCCAGCTCCAGCGCCTGTCTTCCATCCGTTCCCGGCCCGCTTCCCCGGGATTCGGGTATTTACCTTGCGTTTCTCAGTTCGAGAATTAGAGTCAGACATTGGGGGGAGGTGGGTCAAGGGAAAGGCGCCGAGGCTGCGGCGACGGGATCGGGACGATGCAGGCAGTCCGAAGAGGTGTTAGCCGCAAAAATGGGGCAGGGCCGGCAGGGTGGGTTAACGATCCGGTGGCGGCGGCTACGACAACGGTGTTGGAAGGCGGCGCTCCGACGAGGCTCTGACCCAGCGGCGGTGCGGAGCGAAGTGAAACCAGCACGGCCCTGCAGCCCGACTCAGGCTCGCAGCACCGCGCCCGTGCCCAATCACCGCGGGCCCCACCCCCGCCAGGGCCCGCCCCCGCGCACCGGCCCGCCCCGAGGCGCCGGGGCGCGTGCAGGTTCCCACAGGTAAAGGCGGGGGAGGGCCCTGCGGGTGTCCCCGCCGCGCGCGCCTGGGGTCCCGGCGTGTGGAGCGGGGCGACTTGGCAGCCGAGGCCGAAGGGGGGCGGGGAGGAGGGCGCGCTCAACCCCCACCGCCCCTGGGTAACAGTGCCTCCCCGGAGCCGGGGTCGGCCTAGCCAATCAAGGGGGTGCCCTGGGCATAGCGGCGAGCCCAGCCCTGTCTCGGCTGCCCGAGTCCTTTTCTGGACTCGGGAGGCGCCCTTGGCTGAGTGTCTCGGCTGCCCGCAGTGGGCGGGAAAGGGCTCTGGGATGGTGCTAGAGGAGAACGCGCGGGTGCGTGCCAGGCGGGCGATCCGCTTCTGAGCACTACGGGCACGGAGGGTCCAAGCCGCCGGACTGCGGGCTGCTCTGACTCCTGCGCTCGGCCAGGACCCCGCTGGAGCTCCCCCTCGCACCTCAGCTCTCCATTGATCACACTAAGATCCGGAACCCGTGGTGGGAGCGGGGAGGGAGTCCAGAAAAGGGCCCGGGTTTGGGGGTAACCTCCGGGGTTGTGGGTAACTTCCTGGGGCGGTGGGAAGGTCTTCTCCAAAGCCCAGGGTGCGGGGCGGCACAAGTGTGCGGAGTGGAGCAAAATAGGGAAATGAAAAAATAACTCGAAAATAAATCATTTTAAGAAAAAAGATACCGAGGGAGGGGGGTCGCCGCCTTCAGCTATGGTGAAGAAGGTGCCTGCGGCTCGCTTGGGACCCCCGAAATTTGCTGCGCCCACAGAGAATTGCCTGGGGAGCCGAACAGCAAGAAGGCGGCGGAGTTTGGGCGGCGCAGGGAGAAGCGAAAGGAGGCGCGACACCTGCCCCCGCCTCCTGCAGGCGCGCGCCCCTTCCCCCTACTTCGCAAGTTCTTCTTCCTTGCTCCAATCCCCGGGATCAGCACCCGAGTCAGCCGCCTTCCCCGCTGAGGGGCTGGCCGCGTTCCCTACCCTCGCCTCGCGCACCTTTGTACCCCCCGCCGCCAATCCCAAGCCTCCAGGCTACTGTGGCGGGGGAATGGTGCTACTTGAACGGGTCCTCGACCCCCCAGGGAGGGCGGCCTAGCCCGAAGGGAGAAAGTCGGTTGAGAAAGGCTGCGCAAACCCGCACCCAGCGGGCGGGATGGGGGTGGAGCGGGGTAGGACGGGGTCGGGGCGCGGATCGGCGTCGCCGTGCCGTCGGGCCACCTCTGTCGCTTCTGAGGTTCCTAGGTAGATCTAACGTCAGCGTGACACAGCACAGCCCCAGGTTAAAGTCTCCTTGTGCGAGCCCAGGGCGAAGTGAAGGAGGCCTCGGGTTCCGGGAGAGGCGGGAGGACGCGCGCCGGGCCCCGCCCGAGTAATTTCGCTGCAAGAGGGCGCAGGCGAGGGCGTGGGCGCGGATACCGCCCAGTGGACTGGGAGGCCGCGCGAGGCCGGGCCCGTCTGCCCGCGGCGATCGGTGGCCTAGCCGGTGAACTCTTTGCGCCCCGGCGGCCCCGCGTCGCACTTGTGTGCAGAGCACGGCGACCTGCCGCACCAGCGAAGGGCCTGTTCCCGGTCAGTGGTCGTTCAGCCCCAGGCGGCACGCGTTCCGCCGGGTTGGGCGACACTGAGGGCCGGGAGGAACGGCGCAAAGGACGCCCCGCTGCTGCACTTGGGCGCCAGTAAGGCTGCGCCACCCCCGCGACCCTGCGAGCACTGTGAAAAGCACAGGCATCGATGGGGCTGAGCGACCGACTGCTCCTATCTACCACGCGTTCCTGCGTGGGTGAACGCCACCGCCTCCTCCCATGGCGTGGGGAGGGAGGTCCGGGCACAGATGAGGACCAGTGGACACTGGGTCAAGCACGGGTCCTGGAGGTGGCTTCTCGCCTCTGCCATGGCATAGGAGGAGGAGAGAGAGGGCTGGTGGCTTTAAGGGACAGGGAAGAGCGTGAAGTTGGGCACGTGGGATTAGTGGGACAGAACATCGGCGACCTTCGTCTACATCCACAGGTGTCCATAAAGTTGCAAAGCCGATTTATTTATCGCGGCGTATCGCAGGGGCCCGCCTCTCCGGCCTCCTCCCGCTCGCCCGATGTATGTATTCTGTCGTGCCTGCACACCTTTAAAGCGCAGATGACAGCTTCCTAGGAGAAACAGCGTTTTCTGTCGCTACCCTTGTTGCGTGGGAGGACTGGCGGGGCCTGCTCGTTCTAGGAGCGCCAGCCGGGGACCCCACTCCCCGCTCCGCCCTGCGCTTCCTCGCCGGGCCCGGAAAGGGTCGACTTCGCTGGAAAAGCTTTGGCCGCGGAACAGAACTTTTGCCTGCGCGCGGCGTGTTTGATTTTCATGTTTTGATTTATTTCCACCCAGCACCACTTTCTTTTTCACTTTTTTTTTTTCTAAAAATTTCAGGAATCGGGGGTCACCTTGGCGGCATGCGACCCTGCGGGAAGCCCACCGCGATTGTGTGCGGTGGGGAGCGGGGTGGTGCGGAGTTGCGGGTGGAGAGGAAGGCGCCGCGTTCTCCCTGAGGGTAGCGCGCGCCGCGCCAGCTGCGGGAGCGCGGTCACCGCGGACACTGCCCAGCGCGTGCCGGCCGGGCCTCGGGCCCCAGCGCCGGGCCACGGCGGCCACTACGCTCCCCGCCGCGCCCCGTTACAGCTTGGCGAGCGGCGGCTCGGACCTCTGGGAACGCGTCCCTTCCTCGGTCACCGGCTGCGGGGACTCGGGATAGAAGGCCCAGGCGGCTCGCGGGCTGGGGATCCCGGCGATAGGTGCGTGGAGGGTGCTCTTTGGAATGTTAAAAGCGGAGATCACCCTGAGGGCGTCCTCTTTCACTGAGTCGCACAGATCCAGCAACTGCAAAACAGGATACACAAAGGGACGGATCAGACACTGGGACGCTCAGAGAAAAAGTGGGGCTCGCGGCTTTTCTCCCACCCCACTAGAAGCCCGTGCGCCTCCTCCAGGGACCTCAGAAGCCAGGCTTCCTTCGGATCCCTGGGGACCCAGGCGGGTACAAGCCTTGGGATCGCGAATGGTCCTCGGGAGCCCTTTGTCTGAACATCCTCACTCCCTGACCCTTAGTCCCACAAAAGCCAGCAGGCTTGGGATAGCAGCGACCCCACCCCACGTCGGCTGCCGGGGAGCTGGAAGCAGACGTCGGAGAACTTACGAATTTCCTCTGCTCTCAACTCCCTCCCCTCCCCTCCTCCGCCCAGCGCCCAGCGCCTCCCTTCCCCTTCTCTCCTCCTCCGGAGTGCCTGGGGTGCCACCCTCCGGCGCACAGAGGCAACTGAACAGGAAGAGCCTCCGGACAGGTGAACCAGGCAGCCTGGGCTACCCGCACCAGCGCCCCCAGACCCTGCTGGCTGCAGGCCGGACACTTGGCCCGGCGGGCCCCTTGGCGCGCTGTCCACCGGCTTCTATGGAAACGCAACCTGTAGTTAACACGAACAACCCGCGGATGTTGTTCAGACAGCACTTGGCTGGCAGAGACCAAAAACCCCTGGAGGAGGGGAGAGGAAGTCGCAGGCCAGCGCCTAGGGTGTATTTCATTCTCCATGGTTTAGGCACCAATACTTTTCTTTCTTTTTTTTTTTATTTCCGGGCGGTGGGGGGGGGGGGGAAGAGAAGAAAAGGAAAAGAAAAGAAAGCTACAGGAAATAGTCGTTTTTCTAAAACGAAACCAAGGGCAAGGAACTTTTCCCTAACCACCTGTATGGAATGGTCCTCTATTTTCCCCCAAGTTTGCAGTTGTAAATCCATTTCACTCCCCAAACCCTTGTTTTCTTGGTTTAATTTTTTTTCTGGTTTTGAAAATATCCCATCAGGCCGCCTGCTCCTCGGGCGGGTGGGCACTAAGTGGAGACCAGAGGCCCCAGCAGCAGTCCAAGTGTCCGGAGGCAAGGAGAGCTCTGTAAGCCAGGGGTCAGAGAGGGTGCAGGTTGTTCAAGCCCGGCCGGGCTTCCTTGCACGTATGCTGGGAGCCCGGTGACATGTAAGGAGAATGTGGTTCTTGGCGTGCCGTGGTTAAGCACCGTCACATCAGTACTGAGAAGGAGGCACTGCGACAAACTTTCCCTGGCCAAGATGTTAAAGTGTGTCATGAATACTCTTGACAAATCCCTGACTAATCTGTCAACTCTGAATCTCTTTAACCACACAGTGCAAACCCTGCGAGCCTACACAGCCCCAACCCTGTCCATGAACTGTCACAGGATTATTCAAGGTGATTCCCCCCCCCTTTTGAATTTGCATTATGAAACTCAATCAATAAAAAAAAAAGAGTGACAGAGATGGGGGTGGGGCAGAGACAGAAAAAGAGATATTCCATTTGCTAGTTCACTCTTTCACCCCCACTCCACCCACCAGATGGCTGCAACAGCCAGGTGTAGGCTAGACTGAAGCCAGAAGCTAGCTATTCCTTTTGGGTTTCCCAACTAGGGGCAAGGGCCCAAGTACTTGATTCTTTCTTCATTATTTTCCCAGGAGCATCTGCAGGGAGCTGGATTGCTATTGGAGTGCCAGGACTTGAAGTGATACTCAAATATGGGATATTAGCATTGCAAACAGCAGTTTAACTTGCTATGTTACAAGAGCAGCTCTGCAAGCAGCTTTTCCCACACTGCATGCAGAAGGCATCTCGGCCTCTTTCCAAGGGCCCCCCTTCGCTCTATTCCCAGTACCAGGGGCTCTCAGGCTGGGTTCTCTGAGTCAAGTCCCTTATCCGGATTTCATTCTTAATGATTCCCTTTCTTGCTTGGGCACCGTGCCAGACTCTTTCGCTCTATCCCTTACATCTCAGCTGGCTTGCAAGTTGGCTTGCCAATAAAATGTAGAGAAAATGTACCAGTGGGAATTTCAGCGTTTAGGCCTTAAGCATCTTGGCCACCCCTGTTGGAGCTCTCCTGTGATCTCAAGACCGCTGGCCATGCAGAAGCCACAGCCAGCCCGTTGGAAGAAGAAAGGGCATGTGATTTCCACAGCCCCAGGTGCAGCCTGCCTAAGGTGCATCAGAGAGCTCCTCAGGTGACCCGACCCACAAACTGGATGTCAACCTTATCCTCACTTAAATGCACAGAAATGGAAACTTTTGACCTTAACAAACCCAACACTGAATAACTTCCATTGTTTTAAAAAGGAAACCATGTAACCAACTCTAAGGGCTTATTAGATATGGAGTGGCATGTTAATGTCACTTCTTGCCATTCATGAGTTTACATGCATTGAATATTGAGCCAGTTCCTTTAAAAGAAGAGGTGATTTAGGACCCAGCTAAATCTTCACCTTGAAAGCTCCAGGATCCCACATGGTCACTGCTTTACATCCTGGCTGCTTCACTTTCCATCCAACTCCCTGCTTATGGCCAGGGAAAGCAGTGGATGGCTCAAGTCCTTGACCTTGTACCCACAAGGGAAACTCTGGCTCTTCGCTTCGAATTGGCTCAGCTCTGGCCATGGCAGCCACTTGGAGAGTAAACCAAGAGATGGAAGACCTTTCTCCCCATCTCTCCTTTCTGTAAATCTGCCTTTCCAAAAAGTAAATTTTAGAAATTAAAAGAAGGCATTGGGCCCAATGCAGTAGCCTAGTGGCTAAAGTCCTTGCCTTGCACATGCAGAGATCTCGTATGGGTACCAGTTCTAATCCCAGCTGCTCCACTTCCCATCCAGCTCCCTGCTTGTGGTGTGGAAAAGCAGCTGAGGACGGCCCAAAGCCATGTGGGAGGCACGGAAGAAGCTCCTGACTCCAGGTCGCCTCAGCTAGGCCATTGTGCCCATGTAGGGAGTGAATCAATGGAAGAAAGATCTTCCTCTCTCTCTCCTCCTCTCTGTATATCTGACTTTCCAATTAAAAAACACATAAAAAAATTTAATAGAGAAAAGAAGGGACGCCTTAAAATGATGAATTAACCACTATGTTTTAATCCAAAAGACTGGGTGGGGGAACAAGGTGAGAGATGTTGGTAAAACGAGGTTTCTGGATTCCTTTGTTGCCTTTGCTCCTGCTGTAATAGATGCCTCCGCCCCCTCTGCCCATCTCAACTCTTCCCCATGTTACTCCCTGCCTGTGCAGTCCAACCCCAAGCCCCACTCGATTCCAGCCTCGCCAAAGAGCCAAGTCTGCCAGGGTGGGTCATGTCATCTATCCCAGATGGCCAGGCCTCAGGGTATACGCAGGAGCCACCGGCTGCCATCTCCTAAGCACACCGTGAAGCAGCACGTGACACTGAACTTACATAATCCAGGGTGTTGGTACCCCACTCTGTACTGCTTCAGGCTAGCATTTGCTGCACGCCTACTGTGTGCTGGATTCTAGAGGAAGGATTGATTCAGTACTCAGCAAATCTATCAGCTGCTGCTTCACGTCACAGATGGGGAAACCAAAGATTGAAGAATTTAAGTTAGATATTCACAAATGGGGTTTTGCTCTGGCACATTTTGCATCAACGCTATGGGCTACCCCTTCTGCCCCAGCATCTCTCTATTCCAGCCCCCATGAGGATGTGGGACTGGCTGAGGAAATGCTTCCACCGGGATAGCGAAGGAGTGCTCCTTGAAGCTGTCCTTGACATAGAATCAAGGTCCCATGCATGGTCAGGGTGGGGAACATGGGGCTGCCCAGCCATGTTGGCTCAGATTGCCCAAGGAGAGCAGAGTAGCAACAGAGGCCAGCAGAGGGGTTGGGGGCAGAGGTGCTGCATGACGTTGCTCCCAGAGGAAGGTGCTAAAGATGTTGGCCTCGGACTCAACTGCCCTGATGTGAAAGCCGGCTTGAGAATCTGGGAGTGCCCATCCTGTAGATGTTCAAGACACGATGATGGATTCTTTCCCTGTGGAGGAAGGGCCTTGGCAGGCGGCATGCAGGCCGCGTATTTTGCTTAGTTGTTCGGGTGCCCGCATCCTGTGTCAGAGTGCCTAGCTTTGATGCCCGGCTCTGTTCCTGACTCCAGCATCCTACCAGTGCAGATCCTAGGTGGCAACAGTGATGATGTAAGTAACTGGGCCCCTAACACCCACATGGAGACCTGAACTGTGTTTCCAGCTTCTGGCTTCACCCCCAGTAAAGACCATTGTGTGCACTGGAAAGCAGACCAGCAGACAGGATAATTCTTTCCCTCTCTCCTTTTATCTTTTCCTACATCTAAAAAAAAAAAAAAAGTGTATTTAAAAAGCAGCAGCATGCCAACTGCTAACTCATGCCAGTAAAAATGGCCACAATCAAGTCCTTAGACTGAAGCTCTTGCTAATTCTTGCAAACTCATTGACCACACTGAAGCCTTGGTCTGGCTTATCTCACACTGATTATCCAGCAGAATCACTTATCCTGTAAACAAACATTCCCTAAGCAGGGTGGTAGGTCTGTGATGGGTAATTTGCCGCTTTAACCCCTAACTGCTAATTAGCAGACACTGTAAAAAACAAATAAATAAATAAAACTAACAAACCTGTCACACAGGCCAGAGGCTTAATCTCACACTGTGTGCTGCGGTTCTGACTCTGTCAGTTTACCCAACAATCCCCCTACAAGAGCAGCCCTATTCCTGTCGCCATTGACCACTGCTCAGCCCTCCAGCTCAGCCAGGCTTTTTGTTGGCTGGCCACCTATTCCGAGAAACACACACATTCTCATGGGATGAAACCAAACCCCACAGTTCTAGTCACTGTTCAGAACTCCAGGTTAAGATTTGCTCTGAATCCATTTTAATTCCATTTTAAGTTGATTAATTCTTCAGCTGATAACAATATTTTGTGTACTCTGAAATGTCAATGTGGAGAAATTCCATCTTTATTACACAGCAACAGTGTCCCCATCACTTAGCCTAACTAGAGAGTCTAGCTAGGACTGGTGATGTGATGTAGAATCCCATATGGGTACCAAGTCTTGAGTCCCGGCTGCTCCATTTCTGACCCAGCTCCCTGCTAAAGCATTTGAAAAGGAAGACAGCCCAAGTGCTTGAGCCCCGGCACCCAAGTGGGAGACATGAAAGAAGCTCTGGGTCACAGCTTGGCCCAGCCTCGGCCATTGCTGCCTTCGGGGGAGTAGACCTGCACATAGAAGATCATCTTCTCCCTGTCTTTCCCTCCCTCTTTTTCTGTAACCTACTTTTCAAATAAATAACATTAAAACAAGAGAGAGATATAATTGGAGGAAATGATCATCTGTTCATCTGATGGTGATTTTTTTTTTCAACCAAAGAGCACACAATGTAACCACTTGCTAAGTCTGACGGAGAAACCTATTTCATAAAGTGGGACTTTGAACCCTGATGCGGCCATTTCCAAGCCACGACACCATCCCTTATCTCTAAGATGGAAGGTCTGAGTGAATCTGGCACGGGGTGAATATTTATAAGTGTTATTATCATGGGATCTCTAGTTAGTCATAAAGACAGTTTCTTCACAACCCTGGTGTATCCCCTCTGAAGTCTGCTTCATCATGATTACCTAAAACAAGAATGCTGATGCAGAGACAGCGGCCTCAACCACTTAACACACCCTGCTGACATTTATTCATTCTGCTACTGATTCATAAGAGGAAAGGTTTAAAAAGAAGGCAAGTGCACAAGAGCTTTCCTTTTATAATACAGGAAACCATATAAAAGTTTTGGCAATGGAATTAAAGTAACCACAATGCCGCTCTTGGTAGCATTTTCTATGAAAACATTTACATGAACCGAGAAAGAATATTCAATGAGGTGGTTAATATAAAGAGTTGCTATTAGGCTCACACCTTTTCATACAAAGGGCTATGGCATTTCATTGAACTGAGAGTTTAGCCTGATCGAAAAACAGGGACTCCGTGAAGTGTGAACACACCCAGAAGGAATAATATTTTTTTTCCAAATTTTAGAGTTTTTTTTAAAGGATTTATTTATTTATTTGAAAGACAGAGTGATGGACAGAGATCTCTCATCCGTCAATTCACTCTCCAAATGGCCAGACTTGGGTTACCCTTAAGCCAAAAGCCAGGACCTCAATCTTGGTCCCCCACGCGGGTGGCAGAAGCCCAAATATTGCTTTCCCAGGTGTGGTGTCAGACCTTTGACCAGCATTCCAATATGGTGTCACAACAGGCATAATTTTCAATCACCTATTTTCTTCAAGAGCCAACGCCCTTTGGGACCAGCATTGTAGCACAGCACGTAAAACCACCGAGTGAGACACAGCATCCCAGGGAGGCACTGTTCACGTCTCAGCTGCTCTACTGATCCAGCTTCCTGATAATGACCTGGGAAAAACAGCGAGAGATGGCCCAAGTGCGTAGGCCCCTGCCACCATATGGGAGATGCAGACAAAGCTCCTGACAGTGCAGGGAGGATCTCTGTTTCTCTCTTTGTGTAACTCTTTCAAAATAAAATAGCTATTTTTTAAAAAGAGATGGGAACCCCATAAATTATAAGAACTAAACACAGTTGTCCCTTCCTTGTCCTTGCCAAGCTGGTTCCTGCATATTCTATAAACACCAAAATCCATGGATGGTCAAGTCCATCACATACAATGGTACAGTATTTGCATATATATATTATTGGCAGACAATAATGAGAAGAAAAAAGTGTGTATTCAGTACAGACATGATGCTTTTTTTTAATATATAATATCTTTCATGTTCAGGTAGTTGAATCTATGGATGCAGAACTGACAAATGCTGGGAACCAACCAGCATTATTGTGGATAAATTGGGTCTTGGGGTTTTTAATTTCCTAAATCTAAATGGTTTCAAAAAACAACCTGGAAGGGTTTCTACCTCTTTTCAGATGTAGAAGAGAACTGTGCTCACCTGGTAACAAGAAGAGGAATCTGGACAAAATAAAAATCACACATTGATGGAACTAGTGGCAGCCACTAGACAAAAGAAAGCATGAATGAAGTGATCTCAGATAGAAACAAGCTCTTTAGAGGAAAGCCAAAACCATGAGGCTTCCACATGGAAGAAAGATTTCTGTCTGGGGTGCAGGTGGCTCGAAGTGTGAGAGTCCCAGAGAGAGAGTGCCTTTGAAGGTATGAGAAATATGAGCCAACGTACTGGAACTGGAAAGAACTGGAATAGACGCACAAAAAATGGCGTAACAAATCTTAGCGCCAATCCAGAATTTTGGTACAAAGCAGGCGCTCACAGGTCCTGGAAAAGCCAAAGGAATCTGCATTTCTTTGTACATTTTTTTTTAAGACATAGATTTGGAGGAATGTGCTGGAATGGAACTCAAAGATGAACTCAACATTTCTCTGTGACTGAGGGTCCAGCACCTTCTTATCTCACCAGTTGACAGACAGTTTGGGGCTGGATGTGGGCTGAACACAGTGAGCTCAGGTTAATTAAAGCTACCTGTTTCAGTTGACTGTAAGTGACCTCCCTAACCACCAACCCCCACTTGCCCACACACCAAAATAGTTAAGTAAGGAGATAAAATAAAATCCATTGCATGAAATCTCTGGAGTATAATAAAACTTGTAAAATCCACACAGGAGCAGGAAAATGTGAATCAAAATCTCAAGAAAACACTATCAATCAAAGCAGGTTTTTGATGACTGCCAATTGGAATCAACCAGTAAAGATATTAAAACAATTATTACAAATCTGTTAGAGAATATTTAAGCTAAACCAATAGATCTAACGGGCTATAGTGATAACAAACAATCCGTGACAGAAATGTGGCCTTTAAAAATAAATGAAAAATCTAGAACTGAAACATGGAATATTTGAGGTGGAAGCTCACAGATGGTTTGAACAGAAACACAGCATTGAAAAACAAAGACTCTAAAATAAGCCAGTAGAGACCACACCAAGGTGGGCAGACAGTGAAGTGAGCGAACCTCAGTGCTCTGTGCCGTGAAAGGGGCAGTCTAACCCACATACAGTTAGAATCCCAGAAGTCCAAGCCAGTGAGACATGAAGTACTCAAAGACGCGATGCCTGAAAAATTTCTAAATTAGAATACAAAATATTTTCTGCATACTCAAGAAGCTTAATGAGTACTAAGTAGGTAGATAAAACAAACAAATGAAAAACAAAACAAAATATACAAGCTCAGGTACCTCACAGAAAAATTCAGACTAAAGGAATGGGAAAATCTTAAGACTGATCAGAGAAAATTCCTTGCCTGAGCAAAGTGACAAGAATGACAGCTGGTGGCTAATGTTGTGGTGAGTGTGTTAAAACTGCTGCTTGTAATAACCGCATCCATTTCGGAGCAGCAGGTTGAGTCCTGGCAGCTCTATTTTAAATCTAACTCCATGCTAATGGCCCGGAAAGGCAGCAGAAGATGGCCTAAGTGCTTGGACTCCTGCCACCAGAACTGGATGGAATCCCTGACTTGTGGCTTAGGCCTGACCCAGCTCTGCCTGTGAAGGGCAGGTGGTGAATGAACCAACAGATGGAAGATCCCTGTCTCTTCCTTTCTCTCTCTCTAACTCTCCCTTTGAAATAAATTATTTAATTAAAAAAAAAAAAGCTGAACTCTAATCAGTCAAGACAGAAAATGATCAATGTCAAATGAATTTAAATGCTATAAACAATGAAGCTATACCTTAAACATGAAGAGGAAAATGAAGACTCAAGTTTCTTAGTCTCAGAGACTATAATACCAGGTTGAAACTTTGATCTACAATTTTAAACAAAATCTTAAAAAAAAAAAGAGGATGAGGGATGCTTTTCATATTTGAAAGCATTCTCTACTGCTAGAACTTACCAAAGTCATAGCAAGACAACAGAATGTGAATATCGATGTAAAATCTAACAAAATACTTATGTCAGAATATATTTAAAGCACAAGTACAATGGCCAACTGAAACTTATCACCCAATACAAGACTGATGTAACATTCACCAGCCAACATAATTCATTAATAGAACAAAAGAGGAATATCACATGCTCTATATGCAGAAAAGATATTGATTCAGAGAAAATGGACAAAATTCAAAATTTTTCAGGATAGAAACTCAAAGCAGGAATGAAAGAAAATTTTTTCACCTATAAAGAACACCTATAAAAAACACCTACAGCTAATATCAAAACACTGAACAATTACCCTCAAGAACAGGAGAAAAAGCTAGAAGGTCTTGTATTGATATTTCTTCTAAACATGCTTCAGGTATTGGCCGATGAAATAAGACAACAGGAATATATTAAAACCACACAGAAGAGTAAGAAAAGAGTAAAACTGTATTCTCTGTACAGCTGTGTATTTAGAAAGCTTCCTAGAATCTAACAGTAAAATGCTTGAATTGATAAGAGATTTCATGATCTTATGCACCCAAGTCAATGCCCAAGTCAACTGGATATGTACTAACTATGGAGTGTTTCTTTAGAAAATTGAAATTGGGCCCGGCGCGGTGGCACAGTGGTTAAGGTCCTCGCCTTGCACGCCCGGGATCCCATATGGGCGCCGGTTCTATCCCGGCAGCCCTGCTTCCCTTCCAGCTCCCTGCCTGTGGCCCGGGAAAGCAGTCGAGGACAGCCCAAAGCTTTGGGACCCTGCACCCGCGTGGGAGACCCGGAAGAGGCTCCTGGCTTCGGCCCGGCATAGCATCGGCCGTTGTGTTCACTTAGGGAGTGAATCATCGGACGGAAGATCTTCCTCTCTGTCTCTCCTCTCTGTATATCCGCCTTTCCAATAAAAAAATAATAAAAATAAATCTTTAAAAAAAGAAAATTGAAATTTAAACTTTACCATTGTCCATAGTTTTAAAAACACAAAAACTCTGAAAGGTAAGTTTAGTGACTAGGTTCAATAATTTTATTACTGAATACTTGAAACCACTTCTAGAGGGAACTGAGAGATGTACCATGTTGATAAATTCTTACAAAGTCAATGAACTCAAAATCAGTATCAATGACCTGATACTGATTCAGCATAACCACTGTCAAAATCCTTGCTACTTTCCCTTCGCTTCCACAGATATTACAAATGCAGAAGACTCAGGCTAGTCAAAATGATTTGAAAAGAAATGAGTATCTAAAGATTTGTTATCAAGTATAGGATTTATTGCTGAATTAGCATACTACACTCAGAAATTAATCTGAGATAGAGGATAGCCTAAACATGAAAGCACGAATCAAAAGGCTTCTAAAAGGAAGCACAGAAAACTATACTTGCCACATCGGCTTAGGCAAAGAGTCCTTAGGAAATATACCAAGGCATTAAAAAACAAAATTCCCAATTTTTATTTCATTGAACAAATGTGCACACTTATCCAAACTATTAAGAAAATGAATAGACAAGTCACAGACTGGGAAAAATCTAGCACCTATTCAGAAGATATGCAAACTTCTATAACTCAAGACTGTACTCAAGCACGGAGGTGGGGTGGGAGCGAGAGATAGTTTTAAAATGGGCAAGGGGTCTGGTGCTGTGGCATAGCAGGTGAAGACGCCACATACAGTGCCTGCATCCCATGTGGGCTCTGGCTCACGTCCCAGCTACTCTGCCTCCAATCTATCTCCCTGATCATGCGCCTGACAGTGGAGAATGACTCCAGTGCTTGAGCCCCGATGGGAGACCCTAAAGAAGCTATGGGCTCCTGGCTTCTGATGGGCCTCATTCTGGTCTTTGCAGATACTTGGGGAGTGAGGCAGCAGGTGGAAGATCTCTCCGTGTTTATCACTGTCTTTTGGCTCTCTCTCTCTCTGTAATTCTGCCTTTCAAATGAATAAATCAGCCTTTAAAAATTAAAATAAAATGCGCAAAATACAAACAGATACTTTACAAAAGAAAGCATGTGAAGCCTCTGAGAAGATGCCCAACACCATTTAAAATCAGGGAAATGAAAATGAATACACAGTGAGACATTGCATGCTCATCGAGAATAGCTAAAATGTAAAGGATTGTCCAACGCACATGGTGAAGAAATGGCTCAACAGAGAGCTCAGCTATTGCTAGTGGAAGGTACAACCACTTTTGGAGGATTTATGACAGTATTTTAAGTAAACAAATGTCTGCCACATGATCCATTAAATGCACCCCTAAATACCAAAGGAAATGAAAATACACATCTAAAAAAAACTTGTGCAAGTATGTTCCTGACAATTCATGAATAGCCCAAATGTCTACCAATAGGAGAATAAACATTTTTTAGTGTAATAAAAGTGTCCTAATGCAAGAAAAATAGTAAATCTTAAGTCTTAAGATTTTTTTTTCCTTCCGCCAGGTGAGTATAAATATGATACTGTTGCTTAATACCTATGGAATGATGTTGCTGAGGTCAGCTGCAGGTAACAAGACAGGTCCCGGAGACTGACTCGGGAAGATGTCAAACAATGAAAAAAGACTTAACAAAACAAGGGACTGATGTAAACACTATCACTGTGGAAATACCGTAATTATGTGACTTCAAAGCTTCTACAACTGTCATAAAAGCATTTCAGTGAAAAATTGCGGCATGCTTGGGAACAGTGTCAAGAGTAGGATACAAACTGTCATGCAAAAATATATAAAATCTTAGCAAAGAAATGGGAGATAAAAAGGAGACCCAAATGAAATTTTAGAAATGACAACTATAATGAACAAAATAAAAACTCAATGGATGGTCTCAACAGCAAACTGCGGAGGACAGAAGGAAAGAAGCAGTGAATTGAGACACAAACACAGAAATTAGTAAACTCAACAATAGGAAATAGACTGGAAAAAATTAACAGAGACTCAAAGACCAATGTAATTATATGAGATTGAATCTAAGTGTCCTCAGAGTTTAGGGAAGAAAAAGAGAGTAGAAAATATAAAAAGAAATGGAAAAAACTTCCCCCCACTTTGGAAAAAGACCACAAAATGAAGAAACTGAGTGAATGCTAAAAAATATCAGTCCAAAGAAATTCATGCCAGACATATCATGGTTACTCTCCAGAAATGAATGCTACTTAAAAAATATCTTGAAAGCAAAGACCAGAGAAATGACACCTTATTTATAATGGATAAAACAAATTGAATTGCAGCATATTTTCATTAGAAATTATGAATGCCGGAAATGCTTTAACATTGTGAGAGAATCCTTTATCATAGAACTGCTTTACTTCTTTGCAGATAACATGTGTGTCGGCTATGTGGATAATATCAAGGAACCTAGAAGAACTTCTGTGCTTAACAAGCAAGTTAATTAAAGCTATAAGACACAAGAACAACATGTAAACATCAGTCTTATTTCCCTACACTAGAAGTTGACATGTGATACCACTACCATTACTCACACCGAGTTCTGTGTACACAGTGTTTATAGTGGACTTAGTCCTAATTGTCAAAAAACTGAAAGCAACCCACACATCCTCCAATGGATGACTGCTTATACAAACTGTGGTGCACCGACAGCAGGCACTACCACTCAGCAATGGAAAGAAACAGAGCCCTGGTCCACTCAAACAAACTAAGCCTCCAGGAAATTACACTGAGTGGAAAAAACTAGTTCCAAAGATGGCCTGTTACGCGATTCCATTTACAGAGCATTCTTAACATGGCACATTATAGAAATGGAGAACAAATCAGTGCACCTGCTTGGGATTGCAGAGGTGGAAGGAGGGATGGTGGTGAGGGTACCCTAGAGCCATGTGGGCAGCCTGGCTCTGATGAGAATGCTTTACCTCTTCACCTCCAAACTCTTGGAGTGACACAGTTTTGTAACATGTTACTAACAGAGGAAAGCCAGCCAAGGATTGAAATCTTTCCTATGATGCTTCATATCTGCAGATGAATGTATGATTCTCTCAAAGTAAAAAAAAAAAAAAAAAGCTTAATAAAAAAAATTTACAGGGCCCAGTAATAGCCTAGTGGTTGAAGTCCTTGCCTTGCACGCACCAGGATCCCGTATGGGTGCCAGTTACAGTCCTGGCAGCTCTGCGTCCCAGCCAGCTCCCTGCTTGTGGCCTGGGAAAGCAGTCCAGGACAGCCCAAAGCCTTGGGACCCTGTGCCCGCATGGAAGACTGGGAAGAGGCTCCTGGCTCCTGGCTTTGGATCAGCTCAACTCCAGCCATTGTGGCCACTTGAGGAGTGAATCAATGAATGGATGATCTTCCTCCTCTCTGTCTCTCCTCTCTGTATGTCTGACTTTGCAATAAAAATAAATACGAAAAAAATAAAGAATACATTTCAAGTTAGTCTTTAACTTAAAGGTGAAAGTCTTTTAGATAAGCATCAGAAGAGCATTTCTCCTTTTTATTTATATGCCTCTTAGTTGAAACATAATGTACATGTAGAGCTACAAAAACTAAGTACTTGACAACTTGGCTATATTGTCATGGAAATGAACTCAACTCTCACACAACCATCACATTGTTACAAAGTTGACACCTTCATCCCTGAAGATCCCACAGAAAGTCCACCGCTGAAGGTGTCTGCTTTCTCTGAAATCTCAGGTTAGGAGATAGCTGCGACCTGAAGAGGGCACGTGGGTGGAGTCTCACGATCGCATGAGAGGCTCTGGAAGAGCCAGAGCAGCAAGCGTGTCACACACTGGGAAGCCCTGGGCTATCTCCAGGTCTGCAGAAGGTCCCCACCAGCTAACCGACCCTCACCAGGTGAGCTCCTTGACCTGCCGCCTCCACAGCTGTGTGCTGAACAAGTCTTTCTTCTTCCCCTGTTTGGCCCAGCCTGTGGTGGTCAGCTCTAGCCTCGGAAAGCAGACTAAGACCAAGTCGGGTATGGGAGGTGGATATGGGCCTAGCAGTGACCTTCATAGAGCACAGGCCCTGGACGCTCTAGGGTGTCATCTGGAATGTGAATGCCAAGCATCCAAGAAAAAAGAGCGTCAAGCAGCCTCAGTTTCTCCAAGATGGATGGCTGCCCACAAGTAAATCCCGTCCCTCCTTGTTTCCATGGGGGATCCTTCCACATGCTGTTCTTGTATCACCGTTAAGTTCCGAGGGTTCATGTTGGCCAAGAAGGGAGAAAGTGGAGCAGGCCATAGCCATGTGCACTCACTGTAAACGCAAAGGAAAAGGCAGCTACTATCAGACAAGTGACATTCCATTTTCTAAAAGCTGCCAAACTTTAGCTAGAAGATTCACGCACCCAAATGCATACACCAGAATCATTTATGTGTCAAGGTCATTAGTTTAAAGTCCCTGCAAGAATAGAAAAAGATCTACCTTGTCTTTAGACAGCTACAACAGGGTGGTTGATCTTGACTGATTCCATCTCCTGAAAGGTAGGGGTGTGTGTGTGTGTGTGTGTGTGTGTGTGTGTGTAATAAAAACAAAAGCTACACCTAGGTACACATTTCACCAGCCAAAAGTTCTCATACTGCATCTTAACATCAAGAGTGTAAAGCCCAAGACACTCTTGGAGAAGGTTCTCCAATTATTCAACAACCCTAAAGAGTCCTGGGGAAATGCAGCTGCCTGAGGAATTCAGGGGCTAGAGAGGCATAACCTCAGACCTGGAGTCAGGAATGAGAATGACCCTGGTTTCATTGCCCAGATATGCACAGTTGTGCTGTGTGGAGCATGAGGGTAGACCAGGTGACTGCCATACAGAACTCAGGGTTGCAGAATGTGTTTTTTGTGGTGGTGGTGGCAGGTTGCCTCAAGGGGCCAGCCTGAAGAAATCAAATCCCCTTGATATTTTCTTAACTTCTGCTGAATGAATTGCATTTATAGGTTCACCCATGGGTTTTACGCCACTGAAGAGCATGCAAGGGTTGAGTACAAAAAGGGGAAAGAAAAAAAAAAGATTCCCTCAGCCACCTTTCCTAGCAGCATCTTGTCAGTGCTATTTCCTCTGCCTTCCTGATGTAGGACCTTCAGCACTGGGAAGGGAAGCTTCTTGTAGGTGCCTGTGTCCCTGAAGGTGTACACAGAGTCCTACAGAAGACAGAGTAGGTTCAAACTGCTTCTGGGCGGTGCTTTCCTATCCAAGAGGATGCAAACTTGTGACTACGTTGAACTTGCCCGTTATGACCCCTCCACGGTGATGTCATGCCCCCACCACCCTTGACTTCATCGTTGGGGGGCAGAGTCTCTGTTCTAACCCTCACCAGCCTCCCTCCATTGCATAGTCAGCTTGGATGACACAGCAGGGGGTTCCCACAGCATCACCACTTGCTGCAGCCAAGTCAGGAGGGCCTCAATGGATGAGGGGAACAAAAATCTTTATTTTTTTTCCAGATTCCTTCCACAGAAAAAGTAAGAGTCTGAGGTTGCACATGTGTAGGGCTCCAAGGAATCTCACTTCCCTTTGCTACTCCAGGGACTGCGTCAGGGCGCCCTGCCTTCAACCTCAAGCTCAGGTACGCTGTGTCACATTCTGGGAGCTGAGCACCTGCTCGGGTGGCTTAGAGCAAGCAAAACACTCTGAGTACTCACTGGGAAGAAGTATCCAATGCAGTGTGGACAACAGCCAACTCTGCATTTGTCGAGGGTACAGAGAGGTACATGTGCCCTTGCTAAGTCTCATGGGTGGAGGTACACAGGACACATTCTCCTTGGGGTTGAGATCTGAGATGGGCTGGCATCCCCGTGCCCTCTCCCTGACTTAGAATTCTCCAGAGGTTTCCTCTGTGTTGCTTCTTGCACTGCAGCTGGCTACCACAAAGCAATGCATTGATGCTCTATGACTCCATTTGGTTACTAACAAATGAGTAAGACACAAAATGCTAAAATGTAATGTAAACATCCTAAATGAGGATAATCTAGCAGCTTGGTTATGGGGGGCCTGGTCTCTGCCAAATCCCTGGCTATTCCTACTCCATAGAAATGAATAGAACAGAGAATAAATAAATAGAAGCAAATCAATAGGCCAAAGGTTGTGTCTACCCAGAACTGATTGAATAGCTGCCATCAATGAGCTTGAATGCTTTCTTTCTTCAATGACTCACCCATCAGACTGAACTGAAACTAAAACCCAAGCATGTGGCTCTTCAAAATCATCATCATCATCATCATAATGCTTGGGAGACCCCCTCCAAAACACGCACAGTGGCCCTGAGCCAGATGCCTGAAACCAGGAGCCAGGAATGAAAGCCAGGTCTCCCCCATGGGCGGAAGGGACCCAGTTCCTTGAGCCATCACCACTTTTCCCAGGAGTCTGCATCGGCAGGAAGCTGATGTTGGGGGGAGAAACCAGGGCCAGAATGTGGGCACTCCAGTCTTGGGCAGAGGCATCTCCACTGTGTCCAGACAGCACAGGCCATTCGCTGGCTGGCTATGGGCTTCTTGTGGCAGCTAGATGCCAGGCAGCTCTCATTCACTCACTCACGGAAGAGACAAATGGTGCCTTTCAGACCGAGTCTGCTGCTGTGTGTGGGATCTGCGCCTGTGTCCTCTTCGCAGCAAGCACGACTTGAGTTTGAGTTGGTGAGCCTGGCTTTCACCTAGTACAGCAGTGCAACGTGCCAAAATGAACACCGTGTGGGAGAAAGACCTGGGTGGGCCGAATCTCCAATAAAAACAGTCTTAAGGCACTGGCAGGTCAAGGCTCTGGACACTAAGACCAAGGGTGGGCAAAGTAGAACAACTATAGGTGCAAATGTGAGCGCATAGGGATATGTTGTGATTGCTAGGCCAAGGTCATGATCAATATTTATTTTCTTGCTCCATGAAGGAGCTTGGGGTACACAAACACTGCCACACATGCAACAGTTTCCCACGGCCTTGGATGTGCCTGGTGGGGGTTATGCATCCCCTCCTTACTTCCCTACAGGCCCTTTATCACCTGCACTCTCATGTGGTTCTATTGTTGGAGCTCAGAGCAGGAAATTAAACAGGATTCAATATTTTACGTGGTATTATTTTCACCATGCTGAACTGAGTCCCCTTTGGATCTGCCACCCACAGCTGGGCTTTCGTTCTCTCCAAGCATGCAGATTGAAAAACTTCCTCTCTGTTGACTTCTAGCGTGAGCCACCCGCACAGCCTCCGTGGATAGCTAAGAGTCCGTGACAGACAAGAGCAGCTATGCCCAGGCACTCAAAGTGCAAAGTAAGACCGCTGTGTCTACAACCCCTGCCTGCTTCAAGGGACGATATAAAACAAACTAACAACTCACAGTCACATATCCATTTGTAGTAAAATCTCCCACCTTCAGGAGCCAAGAGGGTGATTTTGTTTTATAAAAGGGAAATGGGGTTTGTTTTAATAAAGATACACAGTTGCTAAGTCTTGGATTATTTTCCAATGATTTTCTTCCTAAAGCTGAGCCTCGGCTGACAACCCAGTTATAACTCCCTAATGCTGATAATTATCTGTAGCAAAATAAATACAAATGTCTGGGTTAATGAGCACTGAAACAGGATCACGTCTGGGCACTACATTTTCCAGGAACAAAGGACACAATTGTTGTCTACTGACCTACTGAATGGACCAGATGGGGTGCGGGACAGGGAGGAGCTTGTACTTGGGGGCTTGTTCAGGACGGAGCTCCACAGAGGTCCCCACTGGGCTGTCTTTGATGAGGGTGCTGGAGGGTAACAGCTCCTTCCATTCCTCAGTCCTGGTGACACCCGCATGGCGGTGGTGGGATCCCAGGGAGCCTATGCACTCCCGGCAGGCTTCTGCTTTCCCACTCATTCCATAAACACCGAGTCCACCGATATTCCTGGCATCTATGTGCAGCACCAGCTGCTCATGCTCCGGTGCTTGTGAGGGTTATGCATGATCCCATTCTGCTGATACTGAAGTTCCGGACAAAAGTTCCGGAAGTGGCCCTGTCTGAAGGGCTGCAGGGGTCATGGCTTAAATTTACAAGGCAAAACAAGTTCCAATGGTGGGATAACCAACTCTGAAATGTGGATGGGCTTTGCTTTGATTGGGGACACTAGGTCAACTTTTGGGGGATGCCTTAGGACCCCTCAGGAGGTCTGCAATGTTTCCAAAAATAGGCATTTTGTGCTTGATCTGTCTCCACTTGGAATCAGGAGTTCTGCTTTCAACACTGAGATGGAGTTCTGGACAGCTGCTAGTCCTTTCTTGGTCTCCCCGTTCTGTTGAATGGGGGCTCTCTCAGCTGTGTCTACCTTGAAAAAGGAATGAGACTCACTTTTCCCGGTGGAAGTCCACGTATTTTGACCCATCATGAGACTGGAGTTCCAGCATGACTCCGCACCCAGAGTTTTATTTTCACACAAAGTTCAGGCTCTTGTCCTACGGCGAAGTTTCTTATAAGCTTTTTATTTTGTAATCATTTTAGATTTAAGAAAAGTTTCAAAGGTAATACAGAGGGCTTTCTCACGTCTTCTTTCATCGTCTTATCTTATGTAACTACAGTCCACTTTGAAAACATAAAGGCCAGTACTGACATATGACTACTAAAAAGCAACAAGCTTTGTTCTAATTCCACCACTTTTTCAACTGAATTCTTCTTTCTGTTCCAGGATTCAGTCTAAGTTACCATTCTATACTAATTTTGTGTTTATTTGATTATTTATTTATTTCACTATGGACTATATTTAGTTATCTTATACTTTGACTAATAAACTGGCAAAGAAAAAGCTGAAATTTGAGAAATATGAACCTAGAGTATGACTGAGCTTATATATACATGAATAAATATGTAAACCTATGTATACATATACAACATACTATATATTCAAATATAAAATACCCAAATATGTGTATAAATCAACATATTTATAAATATAACATGAATATAAGCATGCAAATATTAATATAAATATTTTTATAAATTGATACGTGTATATAAGTACATATATGTGAACGTATATATAAAAGTGCATGTTGGCCCTGGCACAATTGCCTATTGATGAGGCAGCACAAACATGCTCATCAGATGTCTTCCCTTTATCTCGAATTTCCCAGCCTCCATAACAGTAATACACAAAACTCTGTTCTTTATAAAGTGCCAAGACCCATGGTACTTAGCAGAGCAACACAAACCAAACACTCTGCCTTTAGGTGTGGCTACTCGTCACATTGAGAAATGAAGTCTCCCCTTTAGCCCTGAGTTGGTGCTAGTTTTGTGACTTTGTCTGGTCAAGAGGTACCACTGGGTTAGTTTTGGGTCTGACCTTTAAGACCAGCATCCTCCACTTGCTGCTTCTTGAAACGCAGCTGTCTTGTAGAACACTGAGGCACTCTGAAATCACGGCACTGTGAGTTAGGCAGGCCTCAGCCATTCCTCTCACCCTGGCTGGGTGAAGAAGCCATTTTGGATACAATCTTGTGCAACTAAAGAACTGTCCAGCTGAGCTCCACCCTGACTTCAGAATCAACAGAAATAATCAACAGTGGTTGTTTTAAGCCGCAAGTAAGTTGTGGGGTCATTTGTTACACAGCAATAGATGACTGGACATCCTTACCTATACGTGTCTCCATAATCTCTATTTTCCTAAAAGAGAAAGACTCTGCAAGGTTCTTCAAGGCCTACTGTATCCAGGCTTCTCCAGGATTTTTAGTAACCCGAGACTTGAACCACATGAATTTGTCACTACTTCTGAACGTATCTGTCCTAGCTACTCCCGTTTCTCTATTTTAACTCCCTTGTTTAACCCTGTTTCTAGGCCCCGCTGCCACTTCCCTTTCCATTGAGATGACCACCTCCACTTTCCTCATTTTTGACCCTTCAAATTTCAGCACAAGGATGACACTCACTCTTAGCACACCCATCCTCTTGGTCTTGAATGTTGTCTAATGGCTAAATGTTCTGGAAAGCCTCTGTTTTCCTGTGATAGGCTGTTTGTTGTTCCCAAACATGAGCTCTCTTGAATTTGGGGCCTGAGTCTGAACAGCATCCAACTGAGGGTCTGCAGAGAGGAGGACCAGGAAAGCAGTCCAGCCGATGAGGACAGCGCCTCCTATCATTTACCACTAGAGTGGGATATTGGTGATCATTTCACCAGCTCCACCTTCATTTTAAACTCCCATTGCCATCACTCCGTAAAAATACCTGCTTTCTGCTAACAAGTGGAAAAACAAAGGTCATTGATTTTTTTTAAAAAACAAAGACAAAGACTTTTGATCCTTTTCTCTGCTTTTGAAGTCAGAAAGTGCCTGTACAGTGAGTCATTCCCTTGTCACTTCAACTCTGAAATGTAAGCTGATCACGGCAGGCAGTAAAAGCACACATGTGAAGCCCCAGAGGCACACAGATCCATGAGTGGAAACCCACAAAGACTGGCAGGACTGCTCCTGAAGAAAGGCGAGGGGCCACACCACAAAGGAGTGCTTCTGCTGCCCGGGGACACCTTACCTGTCTCCTGATGCACATGCTGGCCGCAGGCGTCAAGTATTTATGTTCCAGATACCAGGCTCGCTCCTCGAACACCAACTTTGTTCCATACAACAGACAAAACTAAAGGGAGGACAAGAGGAAAGAAATGGATGAATGGTGATACATTCAAAAAACTATTACCTGAGGAGGTGAAAGAGAGAGAACATCGTAGGACATTTCACAGTTGTGAAAGCTACTACTTCATTCAGGTAAGGTTTCAATATGCAGTGTAAGGTTTACTTTCTAAACATTCTACAGCAAATATTGAGATACAGACTAGAACAATGCACGCACCCATATCCATCTTCCAAGTCTGAAAATATTAATCCACAGCAAATCCTATCTTAGCCAGTTCTCACCCCACCACACACTTATTTAGGAGCAATTTCATGCAGAGTGCCTTTTACAATACGCTTAAAAAATCTGTTTGCTTCCCTTCTCAAACTATAAATGGATATTCCACATGCGTATTCTGGATAGAATCTTAATATTTTCCACCAACCAGGTTTTGATCATGCTTTCACAAAAATAATGCTTCCATTTATACTTTTTAATATTTTTTCCTTGTCACATTGCTCAAATCTATCATCTCAATAGGCACCAAGCACCCATAAATGAGTTTTCCTCATTACATTTTATTCATTGTTTATTTAACTGTTAATATTTGACACTTCCAAAATCACATCACAGTTGCGTGTCCAGGAGCAGGCAATGGTATAGTGCCAAGACCCTGAAGAGGAAGCCTGCAGTCCATATTGCAGTGAGTCCTGGCTCCACTTCGCATCCCAGCTTCCTGCTAATGCTCAATATGGGAGGCAGCCGTGAGAGTTCTGTAGCTGAGTCACTGCCATCATAGGAGACCTGGCTGGAGCTCTGGGCTCCTGGCTAGAGCCTGGCCCTACCCTGCATGTTGCGGGTATCTGGGCAGTAGAACGGTGGATGTGAGAGCTCTTTTGATGTCCTGTGCCTTGTGAATAAATGAAAAATAAATACACTAAAAACGCATAAACCAATATAGTGGACTTCAACATTTCTTTTACCCTGTCTCAACAGCTATCCATTTGTTGTCAATCCAGTTTTACCTCTGCTCCCATTCTTTCCCCTTTCTGAATGGGGGAATGTCACAGCATCTCATCCAAAACATTTCACCATTCATGTCTAAAAGCTAATGACTCATTAGAAGTGAATTTGTCTCAAAGTCAAGCTAAGCACTAACAACACCCTCTTATCCTATCCTGCCTTATGTGGAGACTGGGTTTAATTAAAAGGACAACTTACTCCCTGCAGAGTCTCACACTCAGTTTAGAATCTTGCATCATCCAAGAAGTACACTCTATGAATTTATGGAAATACAAGAAATATGAATGTATGGATTGACTCTAAGGAAAGGCATCTTGCCCTGGTGCATGTCTGTGTACCTAGAACCTGGGAGAGGAGCAGTAAGAGATGGGCTGGAATCCATTTCCTGCAACTGAGGACTACTGCTCCTGAGGATACAGAAATCCACGAAATATTCTTATAAATAGCCCTTTCAAGATGCTGACATTTTGCACATCTCTGTTCAAGATGACCAGCCTTGGCTGACAATCATTCACCTCTGATCACACAATCTCTATTCCTGTGTGGCTTGAATTTTATTGCCCAGACACAGAATTCTCTTCTTCAAAATGCCCCACCTGCAGGATAGGGTTGCCACGGATGCTGCATTTAGGTGTGCATACATCCTTTATTATTAAAAGGTATATTTATTTTTATTGGACAGTCAGATATACAGAGAGGAGAGACAGAGAGGAAGATCTTCCATTCAATAATTCACTCCCCAAGTGGCCACAATGGCTGAAGCTGAGCCAATCTGAAGCCAGGAGCCAGGAGCCTCTTCCAGGTCTCCCACGTGGGTACAGAATCCCATAGGTTTGGACTGTCCTCAACTGCTTTCCCAGGCCTCAGGCAGGAACCTGGATGGGAAGCAGAGCTGATGAGATTAGAACTGGAGCCTGTATGGGATCCCGGTTCATGTAAGGTGAGGACTTTAGCTGCTAGGCTACCACACTGGGTGATTTGAAAATCACCTTGTTGGTATGGCCCACCTGGACCTCCTGCAAATCTCCATGAATTTTGATTCAATCACCTTATACATTGGGTTGGATATCATCCACCTCTGTATCATAGAGCTCAGTGGATAGTCTAGCTCTTTTGATTTGAGTTATCTGTGAGCCTACTTAGTGGAATGTCATCTAGCTCAGATTCTTCTAGCTTGTCCATAAGAACATTCTGAGACTCTGGAAAAGTACAGGCCACAGTAAAAATTTACACTGTCCATTTCCTTAAAGTTTTTCTTTTTGGAACCGGATTAAACAAGTTCATCAAAGACCATGGCTGTCTCTTTTCTAGCTGAGAAAAAACTGTCTTGAATAACTGGGTATAGAATTTTATCTTGACTTTATCCCAACCCCAGATTCTATGGATTCCCAGATATATTTCAATTTTTGAAAACGTGGACATTTGTTTGTGCATTGATTCTAGACATCTGCCGGGGTTTCAGCTCTCTCTCAGCTGCAGTCCTCCCCAATGGAAACTACAGGGGGTAAACACTCCACTCTCTTCCTACCACTTGTTACCATCCAGCTCTTCTTACTCAAACTAGGGTCCATCATCTTTTAAAATCTGAACACAGTTGAAAACGACCCTTTCTATATGCATCAGATTACCGGAAAAGCCTCTAGAATGCTGGAATTTGGCCATCCTGACATTTATTAAGTGCTATTCCTTATGTTCTGGCCTTGCACAACTGTCCCTTGTGCCTTCAACCCTCTGCTCACTGTATACTTTCCTTAGATCCATGCTCATAACATAGCTCACTCTCTACTTCCATCTTTCTTTTTTACATGTGTCAAAAGTCATGACTCACCCCTTGCCCAAACACACACACTATTGTGGTGCCAGAATGCCATTCTGCTGCTTGGATCCTTCCAAGTTCACAAACATCTTCAAAATCTCTGCCCACTGAGTCACAATAGCCAGTACTTATTTTTTTTTTTTAACTTGGAAAGTCAGAGGTACAGACAGGGAATGACAGAAAGATCTTCCACTGGCTGGTTGACTCCCCAAATGACTGCAATTGCCAAAGATGGGCCAGTCCAAAGCCAAGATCCAAAAGCTTTTTCCTGGTCTCCCACACAGGTGCAAGAGTCCAATGACTTGGACCATTCTCTGCTGCTTTACCAGGCCGTAAGTTGGGAGTTGGACCAGGAAGTGAGCAACTGGGGCACGAACTGGCACCCCTATAGGATGCCAGTGCTGGAAGCCAGAGGATTAACCAATATTATCACTGTGACAGCTCTGATAGCCGATATTTATTTATTTATTTTTAAAGGCAGCACAGCACCCCAATTTTTTAAAAAAAACATTTATTTTTATTATTTTTTTTTTATTGGAAAGGCGGATATACAGAGAGGAGAGACAGAGAGGAAAATCTTCTGTCCGATGATTCACTCCCTATGTGAGCACAACTGCCGATGCTATGCCGGGCTGAAGCCAGGAGCCTCTTCCGGGTCTCCCACGCGGGTGCAGGGTCCCAAAGCTTTGGGCTGTCCTCAACTGCTTTCCCAGACCACAGGCAGGGAGCTGGAAGGGAAGCGGGGCTGCCGGGATAGAACCGGTGCCCATTTGGGATCCCGGGCGTGCAAGGCGAGGACCTTAACCACTTGCGCCACCGCGCCGGGCCGAGTACCCCAATTTTTAAAGATTTATTTATTTTTATTGGAAAGTCACATATCTAGAGAGAAGGACAAAAAGAGAGGAAGATCTTCCATCTGATGATTCACTTTCCAAGTGGCTACAAGGGCCAGAGCTGAGTCAATCCAAAGCCAGAAGCCAGGACCCAGGACCCAGGGACCAGGAACTTCTTCTGAGTCTCCCACATGGGTGCAGGGTCCCAAGACATTGGGCCATCCTCGACTGCTTTCCCAGGTCACAAGCAGGGAGCTGGATGGGAAGCAAGGCTGCCGGGATAAGAACTGTTACGCATATGGGATCCTGGCGCATGCAAGGCAAGGATTTTAACCATTAGGCTACTGCACTGGGCCCGCCAATGTTTCTTAAGCACTTACTACGTGCCATGCACCAAAAGGAATTTCACTTTAAACTTCCTTAGTCCTCACAATAATTCTGGAAGGTCGTTGTTACAGTTCTATATGGGAAAGGATTATCTTAACAGCCATGAGTTGTCCTCCAAATTCAGGATTGGCCCTTGCTTGGCTCCTGCTAAGAGACTTTCAAGTCCTTGGATTATGTTGCCTCATAAGAATATCTTTGTATTCCTGAAGTGACCACCACGATACTTTATGCTAACCATGCAATTTGTGGTGGGGGCTTGTTTTTATATGCCTGAGGCTTTGGGCCACTTGCAGGGCTGTGGTGTGAGGAGCCGAGGTCAGGTATATGAGTGCAGTATGTTTATGTGACGGAGCCCCAGCAAAGACCACATGTGTCAGCCTCGCCTGACCTGGCTGGGAGCACTTTGAACATGCCGTCACATGTCATCGTTGAGAAAAGCGGTACTGCTCGTAGAGCTGTATTAGGAAGGGACAACAGGAAGCTCGCTGGTCCTTCCACAACTTCGCCCCATAGCTCTTCTGTTTGCTGATTTTAACCTGATTGCCCTCACTGTGCTGAACTGTAGCTACAGATATAATCATTTGGTTAAATACTGTGAGCCCTTCTGCCAAGTATTTGAGCTCCAAGGTTCACTTACACATGAAAGACAGAGGGACCAAAGAAATGTAAATGAGAAAGCAAAGATTGAAATTAATTCTTTCAAAGTTTGTTTTTTCCTGTTTCCCATTCAGAGTGTCTGCACGTCTCAAGAGAGACACCTCTTAAGGCATCCCTCGTCTCTCCCACTGGCCATTTCTTGTCTCTTCCACTGGGCATTCCTCGTCTCTCCCACTGGACACACTCATGAGTCATGGACAGGGGGCATTAGAAGCTACATGAGGAGTTTGAGACATAAACAGTGGCCAGAAGATTGAGGAAGAAAAAGGCTCCTCATGATGGTGATGACGTTAACTTTTCCTTTACTAGCCTTCACACTGCTTGTCCCTAAAGCCATGATGTAGCAGATTGGGATACCTCCCTTTTCTTGGCAACACCTAGGGAAACAGAAAGTCTCATGGGGTCAAGAGAGGGAGCGCTTAAGAAAACAGTCCCAGCCCCCATAAAATTATTTATGAGTATACGGGCTTAGGCTTAGACTTTGAGAACTGAGCTGTCAGGAGATAAGATTTCAAGTGCCAGGAGATAAGAATTCATGTGCACGAGGCCTTGAAGACTTAAGTGACATGAGAACCATAACTCGCACCCAAACACAACCAGGTTTACTGCCTGCCTAGACAGAAATACTAACATTCTCCCTCATGTTTCCATAAGATCCTGGATCTCCTAACATGCAAACGGCCAGCAACTAATCCAGAATTTTCCAGCATGCAAAGGAAAAGAGAGACATCACTTGCATGGGAAAAGACAACAGATGCCAACCGCAAAATGTGTCAGATGCTGGGATTATCTGGAAAAACTTGAAATCAGCCATTGTAATAATTCTCAAAAAAAAAATAAAAACCCTCCAAATTTTCAGCAAACAAGTGGCAAAAAAGTTAAATCCAGAAAAGAAACAAGATACAAGAGAGAAGCAAATGGAAATTATAGAGCTGAAAAACACAGTAACTCAGTAGCATGAAATCCTCGCCTTGCACACATCAGGGCACCGGTTCTAATCCCGGCAGCTCCACTTCCCATCCAGCTCCCTGCCTGTGGCCTGGGAAAGCAGCACAGCCCAAAGCCGTGGGAGCCTGAACTCATGTAGGAGACTAGGAAGAAGCTCCTGGCTTCGGATCAGCTCAGCTCTGGCCACTGCAGTCACTTGAAAAGTGAACCAGTGGATGGAAGATCTTTCTTTTTCTTCTCTCTGTAAATCCGACTTTATTTTCAAAATAAATCTTTTGAAAAAAAATGCAAGGAACAAAATTAAAATGAGCTTAAGAGCTGAACACAAGAAATGGAAAAGAATTAGTGAAGTAGAATATGGAACAATAGACAAGAACCTACCTAAGTAAGAGGAAAATAGACAAGGACAAAGAAAAGAGAGATTTAGGGACTTGTGGGATTATCACAGAGGATCTAATCTGGAGGGAGAGGAGAAAGAAGGCAGGGCTGTGCAAGGGGGTCTAGTGGTGGGGCTGCTGTCGGGCCACCTGCATCTCACAGCAAAGTGCCTGGGTTTACCTCTCAGCTCCACTCCCCGCTCCAGCCACCTGCTGATGTCATCGTGGAAGGCAGCAGGTGATGCTCAAGCAGATGGGTCCTTGCTCTGCAGGTGCAGAGGCTTGGATTGCATTCTCAGCATAGCCAGGTTCAACCCTCACGGTTACTGGTATCTGGTGGCGGGGAGGGTGAACCAGCAGCTGGAGGATTTCTCTCTTCCTCCTCTCTATGTCTCCATTTCCAAGTCCCACTTCCTTTCAAATATATAAAAATAAAATAATCTTCTTCTTTACAAAGTGTTTAAAAATAGATGGCTAAACAAAATCCCCAAACTTAGGGGAAAAAATCAATAAAAATGTACAGATTTGACAAGGTCATCAATCTCACACTGGATGGACACAAAGAAATCCAAGTCCAGCCACATCCTAAAGCGCTGAGAGATAAATGCAAAGTAAGGAATCCTAAAGGCAGCCTGAGGGAAAACAATGGAACATGGATACAGACAAACCTGAACGACCATGCGTCTCCTCAAAACGGTGGCACAAGGAAGGGAGCAAAGACGAAATTGGGAAGGAAAAAAGTGAAATTGTTTCTGTCCACAGAAAATGTGACTGTGCACAAGAGCCAAAAAAAAAAAAAAAAAAAAACTCCTCTAGAAACAACAGCGACCTTCATAAGGAATCAAAGTCAATGCAGGCAGCTTCAACTACATTGCCAGATAGTTAATAATTTAAAGCAATGTATCTTTCTTGATAACTTCTCTCAGAATGAAATTCTTGAACATAAATCTACAAACCCAGGTTTATAACCTCTATGCTGGAAGCTAGAATTCAGGGAGGAGGTGAAGAACAAGAGTCGGTGGGATACATCTGGCAGATTCATTCACAGATTTAACATAGCTCCAATCCCAACACAATATTTGTACGTAGCAACAAGCAAAAGAAACAAAGGGTTACAAACATTTGCAGAAGGAGAATGAAGCAAGAGAGATCATCTTATTAAAGATTTACCATAAAACCGAAGTAATCAAGCTAGCATAGGCAGAGCTGTTGTTTTGGTGCAGCAAGTTAAGTTACTGTGTGTGACACTAACACCCCTTTAGGAGTGCTGGTTTGAGTCCCACCTGCTCCATTTGAGAGCTAGCTCCCTACTGGTGTGTCTCAGAAAGCTCAAGTGCTGGACCCCTGCCACCTCTGAGGGAGATCTGGATACAGTCCAGGTTCCTGGCTTTGGGGTGACCCAGTTCTGGCCATCATCACCACTTTTTTAGTGAAGCAGTAGATGTAAGAATTTCTCTCTCTCTCTCTCTCTCATTGCCTCTCTCTCTCTCCCTCTTTCCCTCTGTCATTTTGCCTTTCAAATAAATAGATATTACAACAAAGATAACTTGGTCAGAGTACAAATACATAGATCAGTGGGACATAGAAGAGATCCCAGAAATATAACCATGTAAATGTGTCTAAATTACCTTAAGAAGTAACTCAATGGAAAAACACAGTCTTGGCAACAAATAGTATTGAAATAACTACATAGGCAGTCAAAAGATAAGATGTAACCTGAGCCTCACACCTTATAAACACATTGACATTAGTAAATTGTCAATATACCTGTGTAACACAAGCTTCTAGGGAGAAAAAGTGGAAGAAAACATTCATGACCTAAGGTTAACCCAAAAGTTGTCTGTCAGATATGACACCAGATGCATATTGCACAAAACAGAAAAACCGACCAACTGAATTTCACCAAAATGAAAAAGTTTGGCTCTGAAAAGCTGCTGTTAAAAGAATAAAGAAAAGAAACCCTACGCTCCAGACTGGAAGAAGGTATTTGTAAATTGTGTATCGAAGAAAGAATTTGTGTTTATCATTTATAAGGAACTCTGAAAATTCATCAGTAGGGAAACAAATCACTCAATTAAAAGGTGCAAATGATTCTATGAGAATTCACTAAGTCCGATGCGTAAATAAGCACAAGTGTTACCATCATCTACTGGAAAAATGCAAGTGCATTCCACAGGGAGATGCCCCCGTTTACCTGTGGCTATGGCTAAAATAAAACAGCATTATCAGGTATTGGTGAGGATGCTGAGCACTGGATCTGTTTCTTATGAAGTGACACACTTGCTGCCAGGTGCAGGAACTGCCTTCGGGCATTTGCCCAAGCACAGTGGTTCTCAGCCATGAATGAATTTTCCATTTGACAACATCTGGCGATACACTGATTTTGTCACAACTGAGGGGGAGTTCTACTGGCATCTAGCGGGTACAGGCCCAGGGCACTGCTAAGTGTCTCAAAATGCCCCTAGCAGCTCCTCCTTCCGAAGAAGTATCCAACCCAAAATGTCAGGGTTGGTAGTACTAACGTTAAGAAGCACTGTCTTAGAGAAATGAAAAGTTTCATTCTCATTGCAAGCCATAAGAAATATTTACAATAGCTCTGCTCACAACCACGAAAAAACTAGATACAGTTCAAATATCCTTCAACGGGTGAACGAATAAACAAACCATGGAGCACTTTTGTGATGGAATATTACTCATCCCAAAAGAGGAGTAAGCGTTGATGCTTGCATGGGGTTGGCTCAATCTCAAAGACATTGTGTCGAGTGAGGGAAGTCCATAGGAATAGTTTACACATTTTGCGACCCCATGTTGTATAAAACAACATGCCAAAAAAACAAAAAGCTATAGAGATGGAGAACAGAACGTGAGGTGCCATTAGAAGGTGAGAACAATGATAAAGCCACAGCAGGAGGGATGGTCATGATAGACACATTCTCGGTTGTGGGGGTGATGACATGAATGTTTGTGTATGTCAAAAGTCCTAGAATTATCCACCTCTACACTAAACGATTTTGCCATGTGATAAATAGACATTCCCCACCGTGTCCAGCCCAGCTTCAGGACTCTGGGTTCATGTGTGGAAGAGAAGAGTCAGAAAACCTTAGCCCTCAGGAGCCTCGGTCCACTGGGACCAACCCCAGAGAGAAGGCGGCTCACTTGGGATTTCCTACGAGCAGGTGGCACGTTGCCCACAGACCGTGCTGCATAATAAGCCAGAAGATGAAGCAAAAGATCAGAGTTGGCCCTCCAGTGTCAGAGAAGATGAACAAAGCTTATTAATGCACAGCGATGCACAGTGAGGCCAGCATGAGACCGGAAGCCGCTCTCCCCAGCAACAACCCAGTTCTCTCACGGTGATGAAGTGCTTTGCCTTCTGCTGCAGACGTTAGCCACTTGGGAATGGCGTTATTGCCTCATAAAATTGATGGGCAGGGGCACTCTCTCCTAGTTTCAGGAGGTGGTTTTTTTTTTTTTTTGCCTGCATTAGCAAAAAAGTATTAGCTTTTCAATTTCTCAGGGCATGTCTTGGAGGAGGAGAGTGCCTAAAACTTGAGCCGAACTGAATCGATGCCCATCTCCAATCCTCTCCTCCAGGTCTTCCGCCTCCAGGTGAGAGCTCAGGTGAGAACGGCTTATTTATATTTAACTAGGGATAGGGAGCGGGCATCCATTTGAGTGTCTCATTCTTTGATCTCCCGAGGAGGTTGTTCAAGGTCAAAGTTTCTTTATCTTCCAAGTTGCCTAGAGATGTTTTCCAACTTAAAACATCCAACCTGCTCGCTGTCTCTCCAGTCTGAAAAATCTTTCTCCTTTAGCAATGTGGAAACATGATAGGCAGTGGTGGCAGGATTATTTTGGTAGCTGAGAATCAGAAAGCATAAAGTGGGAGAGGGACAAAGAGAATCCTGGAGACAATAACCCAAGCCCTTTCCTCATTGACTTATGCAAAGGCTTGGACAGAGGGGAGACTCAGGCCTTGCTGCTTCTGGCCTCTGAGGTCAGCGGACAGCAAAGTAGTTTTCTTCCTACTGGGACAAGGACTCCTGTGGCTGGTCTGCTCCAGCACACCCACCTCCACCATGAGGTGTGCAAGTGGCCTCCCCCTGCCTAATGGGACGTGTACAGACTTCAGAAACCACAGAGTCACAAATAGAGAAGCAAGGCTTGTCCCTGGTGCTTCTGCCCACCCCCTGTGTAGACCAGCTTGGAGTCACAGTCTTCCTGTTTGCGCAGAGGTGAGCCAACCTGTGGGAAAGCATTAGGTTGGCCGGACTCTCTCCCCCACAATTTTTTTATAACCCAGATTTTGATGGAATACAACTCCATTTCATCAAATTGGTTTGAGTGGCAGAGATACACACACACACACACACACACACACACACACACACACACACACACACACAGAAAGAGAGAGAGAGAGAGAATCTCCCATGTGTTTGTTTATTCTCCAAATGCTCATAACAGTTGAGCCTGGGCCAGACTAAAACTAAGGTTGGGAACGCAGTGCAAGTCTCCCACAAAGCTAGCAGGGGCACAGCTACGTCAGCCATCATCTGCTGCCTTTCAGGATACATATTAGCAGGAAGTTAGAGTGCACAGGTGTTTCAAGTGGCGTCTTACCTACCCTAGCAAATGTCTGCCATCCAACTCCATTTACTACCCCTCCCCTCCCCATGTGGATGTGGCGTTGAACTTGTGCTCCTCAGTTAGAAGGTTAAAAGCTATATACTTCAGGATGAATTGTGTTTTCCTGCCCATGCTCACACGCTGAACCTCTGGATGTGACATGGGAGTATTCAGAGCTAAAGTAGTCATTGCATAACTGATTACATTCAAATGAGGCTGTTCTGGTGGGGCCCTGAGTGAAAAGGACAGGTGTCTTTCTGAAGAGAAGTAGACATACCAAGGGATGCATGTACACAGGCGAGGCCACAGTGGGAGCTGGCCATTGGCAACCAAAGATTCAGGCCACAGGAGAAATCAAAACTGCTGGTGCCTTGAGCTCAGGTGCTCAGCCTCCAGAATGTAAGGGTTAAAAAAAAAAAGTTTTCTTCTGCTTCAGGCCCCAGTCTGTAGCATTTTGTGATGACAGCTTGAAGTAACTGTACATCATGGGGAGAGCATCAGTGATGGGACAATGGAGATGCACTCATATTTGACACAAATGCACTTGATCTCTCTGCTCCTCAAGCAAGAGTTCTTTACTGATGTGTGTGTGTGTGTGTGTGTGTGTGTGTGTGTGCATCCACTTACTATTACTATTTTCCCTCATCAGCAACAGCAGCTAGGGAGGAAAGAGTGAAGCAAGCTGAGCAAACACCTGCACACCTTATGGGGATGTGGGGGATCCTACATTCCTGTTAGGAAGTCCAAAGGAGGCTGCAGAAAGTACAGCTGGAAAGAACCTCTCAGTGAGCATCTGCCTTGGTTCTTGGGTAAGGCTGCTTGGGGAGAGATAAGATCATGCTGAGCATGGTCAGTAGTCACCTGGACAGCCTCCTCCTCACCCACTGCAGATGGTACCATGGATCTTAGCTCTGGTTCATCCTGAATGCAACAGTCCTCGTGCTGAATGCACAGTTCATCTTGACTTTCCCAAGAGTTGATCTGAATGCTTTGGTTCAGGTCCTGGTTTGCTACATACTTGTGCATCCAAGACGATTCAGCTAAATTTTGCTGCTCTCCCTCTGACCTGGACCCTGCCTTATCTCCCTCCAGATCCTCCAGGGCCACCCGCTGTGAAAATGAGAACCACAGTCTGCTCCTGCATGGCTCTGGCCGCTGAACTCTTCGGAAATGGAAGGCTTCCTTATTGTCCCTGCACCCCCAAATCCCAGAGTGCTTGCAGAAAACAGGGTCTTTCCCCCAATATTTCATTAAGGCCTTTTCTCTGGACTTCCCAGGACTCTCACATACAACACGGACTCCCTGGGGTTTGCTGAAGGTGCTGGTCTCTGAGATCTTATTGCAATGTTATGGCTTTTTTATTTTTTAATTTCTTGTAGCAACTCACATTTTCCTAGCACACTCCTTGGATCCAGAATTCAAATCTCAGTGTAAACGGTGATGAGGCACATTCTGCTGGGTTGCTTTTACCTCTCTTGGTACCTGTGCTTATTCCCTCTGCCATTTTGACTACCTAGGTTCTGAATTATTTCCATGTCTCACTTCTAAATTAGTAACTTTTAAAAATGTATTTATATTTTATTTGAAAGGCAGAAACATAGGGAGATGGAGAAAGAGAGAGAGGCATCTTCCATCCCCTGGCTCATTTCTCAAATGGTTGCAATGGCCAGAGCTGAGCCCATCTGAAGCCAGGAGCCAGGAACCTCTTCCAGGTCTCCCACGTGGGTGCAAGGGCTCAAGGGCTTGGGCCATCCTCCATTGCTTTCCTAGACCATAAGCAGAGAGTTGGATTGGAAGTGGAGCACCTGGGACTAGAACTGGCATCTCTATGACAATATTAGTGCTAGCAAGTGGAGGATAGGACTGTTATACTACCATGCTGGCCCCATAAAACAAATCTTTAAAAATCCAATCTATCTTATCTGTTAAGATTTATTACTTTTCGAAATATGTTTTACTTTTTTTAATTCTGGGTTTTTTCAGCTCAGGAGGGGTGTAACCATTGTCCTCTGAACTTATTTTGAATTCTTTACCTATTTTTCCATGTTTCCTATTTTTTGTTTGTTTTCATAGACAAGACATATCTTAAATTTATCCTTTCTTATCCACAGATGTGATTTACTTTCTTGTGTCTTATTCCATTATAACGATTTTTAAACGATGCCTGACTTTCCTCTCTGTTCAGGCTTGAGTCTAAAGAGGCAGTATGCATTCTTTATTCTCCCTGCTCTGTAGGGTGTTGATGTAAAGAAGGTCGCCGGAACTCTTCTGACAGGGTGGGACTGAGTATGATGTGCATTCTAGATCAGAACACGCGCCGTGCCGGTTACAAAAGCTTCTGGAAGCTGTGTCAAGCACATGTGCACTGGCCCACTCTGCACAGCTATCCTGCACAGCCTTTTGGTGGCTGGTCCAGCACTGAACGAATATCTGAGGTTTCACCCGGTGCCTCCGCAACAGTGCTGCTCATTCACTTCATCAGTAAAATGCAGGAGCCTACGTCGTCATGACCTGAAGGCACTTCACACGTGTGCTTAGAAACCATCTAGAAACCATATTTATCTTGGTTCAAAAGTTTGAAATACATGCACAGTTTTCTCATCACACTTTTCATGAAGTTTTGAAGACTTCCCCATCTCATTTGACATTGATAGTGTCACATCTTTGCTCGCTGAATGGATTTTATTCCCTTCACTTTAATCTTGCTATAGTCCCAATTTTAACATATATTAGGACTTGACTGATCATTCTTTGCCTTTTTTTAGGGAAGATTTGTCTCTCCAGGTGTTCCCCTCTCTCTGTCGGTAAATATTTTTTAGAAAATCTAGCTGAAATCTTGATAGGGACTATGTTGAACTTTTATCTCAACATGAGTAGAAATAATATTTACTGTCCTCAATCTTCCAGTTAATGAAAGACATCTCTCACGATGTCTTTCATTTATTTAGATTTTCATTAATTTGGTTCCTAAAGCATTTTGCAGTTTTAGCATATAAATCCTTTACATGTTTTGTTAGATTTATGTTTAAGTATACTCTTTGAAACATTCTATTTGACTTCTTTTTATTTTGATGTCTATATGTTTGTGACTAGCATATGGACATATGAATGTTTATGTATATGTTTTCTAATGCTTATCTTACAATTTTTCTCCCTCCTTCCTTCTAAAAAACATTTATTTGAAAGGCAGGGGATAAAGAGAGAGGAAGACACAAAGAGAGACATACAGAGTGATCTTTAATTTGCTTATTCATTCCTCAAATGGCAACAAGCTGGAACCGGGCCAGAGGAAGGCGAGGATTCAGGGACTTAACCCAGATCTCCCCTGGAGTAGCAGGGGGCTAAGTGCTGAGTCCCTCTTCTGCTGCTTTCCCAGGCACATCAGCAGGAAGCTGGGCTGGTAGCAGAGCCCAGGGACATTCCTCAGCCCTCTGAGACGCCAGTGCCACAAGCTGTGGCTTAACTTGCACCAGGATGCCAACTTCTCTTTTCCATTTTTTTTTCTTTCAGATTTCTGGAGCTTTTTCACATGAGCCATCTTGTCCTCTGTAAATAGAACTGGTGCTGTTTTTCCTTTCCTCCTTTCTGATCTAAACAGAGATGTGTATTTCCATTTCTTGCCTTATTGCACAGGTTAGAACTTTCAGTACTAAACTGAGTAATGACTGTAAAACCAAACAAAATGTCTTGTTCTTGACATTAGGGGAAAACAGTCTTTCACCATGAGGGATAATCCCAGCTAGGAGGATGTTGCAAATGTTGTTGTCCAGGTTGAGAAGCTCGACTCTGTTGATATCTGAGAGTTGTTCCTATAAGTGAGTGCTGATTTTGACAAATGCTTTTTTTGCAACCAGTGATGTGATAATGAGAATGTTTTCTTTTGTTGTTTTTTAATATGGACAGTCAGATTGGTTGATTTTTGCATATTAAACCAGTCTTTAATCTTCAGAGTAAATCAGAGTTGGTCATAAGGTATAATTCTGTTAACATATTGTGGAATTCTAGTATTACTATTTTGTTGGGCACGTTTGTGTTTATTAATTCATAAGAGGTAATGGTCTGCAGTTTTTCACTGTCTGTGTCTCCTTGGTAGGTGTTCTGTTCTCTTCTACATCCCAAAACAGAGAGGGCAGAATTTTTGTTCATGATTTTTTTAAAAAAAGGTTATTTTTCTTTATTTGAAAGGAAGTTACAGAGAGAGGGGAAGAGAGATCTTCCACCCACTAGTTCACTCCCCCAAATGGTCACAACAGCTAGGAATAGGCTAAATCAAAGCCAGGAGTCAGGAGCTTCATTCAGATCTCCCATGTGGGTATAGGGGCCCAAAGACCAGGGCCACCCTCTGCTGCTTTCCCAGGAACATTAACTAGGAGTTGGACTGGAAATGTTGCAGCCAGTGGCTACCATCTGGGATGCCTGGTATGACCAGTGTCTTCTTAATAACCCTCTATACACAACATCAGTCCCAAATGGTTTTCTAATTATCTAGCAAAATTAGCCTATGAAAGCACTAAGACCTGGAGATGTTTTTCTCTGGAATTTTTCAACTATGAGTTTAATTTACCTTATTGTTATGGGACTGTATTCAAATAATAGATTTTTTTTTTTACAAGATTTCTTTTTTATTTATTTGGAAGGTAGAGCTAGAGAGAAAGAGAGGAGACAAAGAGATCCCTTGACTGGTCACTTCCCAAATGGCCACAGCAACTGGGGCTGGGCCAGACTACACAAAGAAGCCAGGAGCTTCTTACAGGTCTCCCACATGGCTGCAGGGTTCCAAGCTAATGGGTCCTCCTCTGTTGCTTTATCTGGCCATACGTAGGGAGCTCGATGAGAAATGGGGCAGCTGAGAATCCAACCAGCACCCATGTGGGTGGCCAATGTTACACTAGTGGCTTAACCCATTACCCTACAGCACTGGCCCTGTACATAATCTAATTCATGTTGAGCACGTTGTGTTTTTGAGCAATTGGCCTCTTCAATCTAAGTTGTGAAAGTTGTGCGTGTAGAACTTACATCATGTTACAACTATCATTATGAGGCTTTCAGAGTCTCCACTGATACCATCAGTCTCATTCCTGATACTGGTAACTTGTCTTTGTTAGTTTGCTAGATATTTCATTGTTTTATTTTTCTGTTTTAAATGACATTGATTTTTTTCTTACCTTTATTATTTACTGCCTCTGTTGACTTGAACCTTTTTCTTTTCTAGATGATTGAGGTGAGGGTTTAAGGTTGTTGGTTTGGGACTTTCCCCCTTTTTAGGTAAGCTGTAGGTTCCCCCTCTCACTACCATGTCAACTTACTTCACCAATTTGCTAAGTTGGGTTTTAATTTTAATTCTGCTGAATATATCTTCATTTCCTTTTACATTGTTTTTCAAATTTTTTTTTTTAGTTTTGCCTTATGTTCCAAAGTGATCTTGGTTTATGTTCCTCAGACACCTGAATATAAGGGCCTGGTATTCAGGGCAACAGTTTGACACTATCAGGCATCTGTGCTCCATATTGGGTACAGTGATTACCTGGAAGGAGAAAACCATTGTATCAGGAGATCCTGAAGAAAAGTATCCAAGGGCAGAGCAGGTGTTATGCCTTCACTGCTGCCAGTCGGCATGGCCCCATAGTCTCCTATTGGGTTAGTGGCCACAGGCAGAGCCGGCTCCTGCTGGCATGTGGACTGGAACAGCATGGGCCCATTTCTCCTGATGGAAGACGTTGTGGAACAGACAGAGTGCTGATTCTCTAGAGAGCAGAGTGGATCCTCCTACTATAAAACAGGAAATGTCCCTGCCTTCCTCCTTGGAATCTCCCACTGGGTGATTTTCCTCCTTTATCCCTAGTCTGGAGTCTAAGTTCTCAGAACAATTCTGCAGTAACTATTAGCTAATGGCGGTTTCTGCTGTGTTCCCTCTCAGAGACACATGACTATCCTTAGCCATTGGAAGACCAGAAAGTTTTTCAGGAAAGGATGTAGTATCAAATACTGTATTTTAAAGGTAGTAGATGGGGCTTTGGCACAGTGGTTAGGATGCCATTTGGGAAGCCTGCACCTCCTATTTGAGTGTGTGAGTTGGAATGCTGACTCTGCAAAGTGCAAACCGGGAGGCAGCAGGTTGATGGCTCAAGTCACTGAGTCTCTGCCACCCATATGGGAGACCTGGATTGGATTTCCAACTCCTGACCTTAGACTGATCAGCTCTGGTCACTGTGGGCATCTAGGGAGTGAAGCAGTAAATAAATAAATCAGTAAGCACATTTCTGAAAGTTGGCTTTAAGTCAGTGCACAATAGAATGGAATGGAAGCTTCCGTCCCCTGCATCTAGGCACACATCCAAAGGAAATGGAATCAGACTATGAAAGAGACACCTGCACTCCCACGTACATTGCAGTACTACACACAGCAGTCAAGGTCTAGAAACAAGCTACATGTCCATCAACTGACGAACGGATAATGTGGTACATGCACACAACGAGCTATTATTTAGCGTAAACAAGAAAGAAATTTAGACATTTGTTGCAAAAGGGAAGGAGCCAGAGTACATGGAAGAGGCAAAACACAGAAAGACAAATATGTATGTCCTTTACCTGAGGAAGTTAAAAAAGTTGATCTGATCTTAGAACAGTGATGCCTGCAGGCTGGAGGGCTGGAGGTGCGAAAGCACAGGTAAGCAGCAGCAGGAAGCTCTGCGGGTCCCCAGTCCAGGGAGCGAGCAAGGTTCAGGGACCCTCTCAGCTGGCTGCAGAGCTGAAGGAGAAGGGCTAACTGCTCTAAACACAGGGGAGGAGGAGGAAAGGTGGGCCGCCCGGCTGGTGGCTTTACCTGAAGTATTACATTGCACCCTGTGAAAACGTACAAGTGTTACTCAGAAATCAAAGATTTTTGCTACTGAAAAAAGAAAGAATAGAAGCTTCTGGACGTGCCTCCCTGGAGCGGCAGCTGCCTGGGCCCCCCGTTTCAGCAACCCACGCTCGAGCATGCATCAGTGCACCTGAAATACTGTATAAACGGAAAACTCCGCACACAACTTGTCACATCAACACCACTGGTCAGCAAGTGGAACCACATAGTCACTCAAATGTGATTTCTACAGAAGCATGGAGGCTCAGCTCAAATGCTACCTGCTCTGGGGAGTCCTGCCTAAACCCACCTTCCCTCTCTTTCAGCACTTGGTTCACTCCAGGGTGCATGCTTACTGGAGGTTGACAGGAAGTCTTCTGAAGGCAAGGGTCAGGTGCCCAGCAGAGCGTCGGACATGTGAACTGTCCGTCTGTCCTAGAGCGTCACACTCTACTATTCAATCATCATTCCTTTGAGTGAAGAAATTAGTCCTGGAGCCACATATCAGAGTGCTGGTTCCCGACTGGTTTTGTTTTTGTTTTTTCAAAAATTTATTTTATTTTTATTGGAAAGTCAGATATCCAGAGAGGAGGAGAGACAGAGAAGATCTTCCATCTGTTGATTCACTCCCCAGGTGGCCGCAACAGCTGGAGCTGAGCCGCTGATCCTAAGCCAGGAGCCAGGAGCCTCTTCCGGGTCTCCCACGTGGGTGTAGAGTTCCAAGGCTTTGGGCTGTCCTTGACTGCTTTCCCAGGTCAGGAGCAGGGAACTGGATGGGAAGTGGAGCTGTCTGGATTAGAACTGGCACCCATGTGGGATCCTGGTGTGTGCAAGAAGGACTTTAGCTGTGAGACTGTCATGCTGGGCCCTCCTGTCTGCTTTTGATCCACATGCAGGAAGAGGTTTTGGGCTCCTAGCTTCAGCCTTGCCCAGCCTTGGGCTGTTGCAGCCTTCTGGGGGAGTGAATCAGCAGATGTTTCTCTCTCTCTCCCTCTGCTCTCTGTCACTCTGCCTTCCAAATAAATACACGTGTATAAAACAATAAAAAAAAAAAGTCCTCTGCACTGAGGATTCTTTCCTAAAATTCAAGTTTCACTGGGAGGGATGGTTGCCACTTTCGGGGAGGGGTGCTGAGCGGAGCCCTGAAAAACCTCAACACAGCCTTGCCTCTTTGACACAAGGAAGACAGGAGAATGTCCCAGAGCCACAGTGGCACAGGGGTGCAGGAAGGAGAAAAAGTCAGTTGTTGCTGAAAGAGTCTAGGTCTGAGACTTGAGTTCTGTGCCACCAGCAGCCCTTTGCTTCTAATACAACAGCAAAACACTAAGACATTCAAGCAAGCAAGGTATGAGCAACGCAGTTCCTGGTGCAATGCAGTCCTTGGCCGACACTTGTTGAACAACTATTTTAGGAACGCTGCCAGCACATGCTTCTTCCTGCATAACTGTCATGCAAAGTGCACAGTAAAAGATGAGGCGAGGATGGTGGATAAAGGGTGGGTCTAACAAGAACCCGGAACAGGGACCAATGACCACTCACCCCTGCATTGGTTTGCAAATGCTCTCAAATCCTCCCTGTGTGTGTGGGGGGGGAGGCGATGCTGTGACTGGCCCCTGGTGCCTAAATGATGGCTTTGGGTATGTCTGGAGGCACACGCAGGATGTGGGGCCCACCACGGGCAGCCTCTGACAGGAGAAGGGGTTGACTTAAGCTGAGGAGGGCCATGGAAGCCCTGGCCATTCAGGGTCTCTATGACATTCAAAGGCATGGTAGGAAGAAGGCCATGGGCAGAACCCAGGATGTGACCATCTGTCCTGCGTGTGTGTGCATATGCTGTGTATGTGTGTTATGAGAGCTGCTTGCAGTTTACCCCTTGGCTGCCACATCTGGGGCTTAAACCAGCTGCCACCTACACACTCCGCGAAAAGGAAGAAAGAGCAGTTAGAATGTAGGAGAGAGGGAAAAACCCCGCCTTGCCACTTGACAGGCCCTATCTGCCGCCTGTGCAGCAGGGACAGTCCCCCGCTTTCACGCTGTTGCCATGGGGAGCGCCAAGGCCTTCTCTACAGCACCAACGGGGCCCCAGGCCCCATCCTTTGGCCCATCGGAGGGGAGGAGTGGGCAGGGGGGAGAACACTGGAATAAGCAGGGCAGAAAGAATCTTTGTGACAACGACAATTGAAAAAAACACTAGACACCCAGCTTGCTGGGGGTCGGGGGAAAGCAGGAGAGCGGTCATGTGGAAAACGCCCTTTCTCCTGAAGGCTTGGCCCTGCCCATTGGTTCTCCTGAAAAACTCCTTCATCCCCTAGGGATTCCTGCAGGCTGGGAGCACAGGTCTGCTTTTGGGAAATTATGTCTGCTCAACTTGGAGGACCCAGATGCTGCATCATGCAGGCTGCTTGGAGATTCTGAATGTCAGGACGGACTCCAGTGCATCTGATTTCTTAGAACATGGTGTGACAGAGCCAGGTGCGCACATGGCCAGCCCAGGTGGCAAGGGGCTGCGTGGGAGGCAAGCCAGGCATCCTCCTTCCACATCTACCCTAAGTGAGTTTCTGTGTGCCCTTGGTGGGGCAGTGTGAGTGCTTGCAGGTGATGTGGAAAGCTCTGGAAGCTTCCGGAAGCTTGTAGCGTACAGTGCATGTCCTCCTTCTGTTGTCAGTGGGGTCTCCCCTTGGGGAATCATTCTATAAAGCCCCGGACTCAGCATCTGGCAACTGAGACCCTGCAGGCAGCCCCAGGTGGACAGCAGATATGAAATCTACCCAGGACACCTCCTTGGGTCAAAGGGTTGCTCTGCTTACCTGGGCCTCTATAGCAGACAGACAGGAACACAGCTGCTGCAAGTGCACGGCTGCCCTGGGAGAGGTCTACAATGTACGTGTCTGCTCATGGTTGACTATGGATCTTTCGGTTCTGTTTCCTATAGTAAATGGTATCTGTTGTTCAACGCCACCTACAGAAATGCCTACCATGACCTCGAGCCAGAGGCATTAGGTCAGGTGGCCACGACCACATTTGCTTTGGGGGCTTCAGCATGGCTTGGAGTGGGGAGGGCGGGGGAAATGTGAAGCATTAGCTTCACATCACAGAAGTTTGCTTCAAGTGAACTCTAGTTCTACTGCCTTGTTCTAGGTATGGCCCATCAGCCAAAGCACTCATACTGTAGCTTTGATCTCTTGGCCTAGGGGAATCAGGCAAGGCCACCTTCCCCTGAGTACCCTACCACTTTGCCAGTTTATCCAAGCAGTCAGGGAAGCCCTGCCGGTGATGGCCTCAGGAGGCCTCACACCCATGAAGGACCCCTGACTGGGGTCACTGTTTTCCATCTGTGTTGGAAGCAGCTGCTGCCAGATTTGCAGGAAATGAAATGAGTTAAGAAAAGAGTGCTCCAGATTCAGAGTGCCATCTTGCATCCTGAAAAGAGAGTGTAGTTTTCCAGAAGAGTTATTCCAGCAGGAGTGCGGGGAGGAGCATGTAGACCGTGCCCTGGGAGAAGCCCATCGGGCAAGATAAACCTGTTAGATGGAGAGAAGGCTTTGGCTTGGATTCAAAAACACGCTGCCCAAACGCTCTGCTTTGCAAGGGACAGTCAGGTCTTGTCATCTGAGCTGAATTTTAATGGTGTCCCTTTCACTCTGAATTAAAAGATAAACTCTGATCATCCCCTATTGTAGAACAGAGAGGGAGTTCAGGCCGAGCACAAGCCCGGAGAGAACATGCAGCAGCAGCACTTGGGGCTCATGATGGCGTGACGGCTGGGAGAGGCCCAGTGCGTTCATCCCGAGGCATGTTTGGAACCACAGGTTGTGGGACAGGACATTTGGTACTATGGTTAAGAGACAGTACTGGGGACACCTGCATCCTGTATAGGAGTGCCTGGGTTCAAGTCCCAGCTCTGCTTCCACTTCCAACATCCTGCTAATGTGCTGCCTAGAAAGCAGTAGGTAATGGCTCAGGTAGATGATTTCCTGCTACCCTTGTGGGGAACTCAGATTTCTCAGCTCCTGGCATCAGCCTGGTTCAACCCCAGCTATTGTAAACGTTTGGGGAGTGAGTCAGCAAACAGAAGTGTTCTCACTCTCTCTCTCACTCTGCTTTCCAAAAAAAACCCTCGAATCAATTTAAAAAACAAAACAAAAAACATGGTACCAGTGATGTCTCATTACACACACCTGCAGGTGCGGACATTGGAAGGGTCTTTAAGTTCATCTAATTAACCTTCTCTGTTACCAGAAGATACAGGCTGAGAGGTCACAGAGCGAAAGACCTGGCAGATGGGGAAACTGAGTCACCGAGAAGCCAACAAGAGCCCATGCTGACCACCTTCAGCCATAGGGTATGATGAACAAGCCACAGGAGAGGATCCCCCAGCAGGGCACGGCAGCATGGCTCAAGGCTGCATCTCAGCCTCATGGCCTTAGCATGCTCTTGAAGTGGCAGAGGGCAGAGCGCTGGATTCACCAGGCAATTCAGTCATTTGAGTGGATGCTCCAGGAAGACTTCCAGCCCAGGGCAGTGCAGAGCCCTCTGCTCCCTGCTGTGTGATCTGTGGCCAGGCTGGGTAACGGTGCTCATGGCTGCTCCTCCTGATCTGCCATGTCTGCTTCTCTGGGTGTGCCTGACCTTGGCTTAGCCTTCTCTTGGCTGAGCATTTGCGTTCCACATCTTCTCAGTGATGTGTGCATGCAGCATTTTCACGGATGACCATGAAGCATTAGCTCTTGGGTCCCCATTACCTTTGACAATGCAGGACAGAATAAAAGCATGCACAATTTAATTTTTAAAAATACCACACTTGGCTCCAATTTGCGATTTCTGTCTCCAACAAGTGCTCACGAGGTCGAGTTAAATATTTAAAGTGATGTAGAGCCAACTCAATCAGCGGCCAGCCAACAGTTAGAATGCTGCACTGTCAACCTCTGTACATTCCCTCACATAACATCTATCAAAATCCTGCTCCCTGTTGTCACACCCACAAGACACCCTCCCGTATGTGACATAAAAAAAAAAACCTCAATCTTTTGAAAAAAAAAATCATAACAGTTTCAGTGTCTGTGTACTGAGCACATGTTTTTGCTCAGTGAAACTTTTTTGATGATGCCTACTCAAATATCTACAGAAATGGAGAAAACACCCACAGACACAGGCCTCGGTGGCTGCCTCACACAGTCTGCAGAGGAGACACATGACTCTGGGTGCCATGGAAGATCATCCATATGCTAGGACATCCCAAGCCCTCTCGCTCTTCCTCTCCTAGCCTCAGACTGCTCATTTCTAACCAGATACACCCAAGAAGCCATCTGGGGACAGGCTGGGAGTCAACGAGCAGGTGAGATTGTGAAAAGGAACCTTTGGGGAACATGTCTTTCCATCCACCCACTCTAGTTGTGAAAAAAAAATTTTTTAAAAACAAACTCAGAAAGGACTGTGGTGTCCCAAGCATGTAACCACAAGGACGCCTAGAAGCTGGCCTGGGGCTTGTGGTCTCCTGAGCCGGCCTCTAGGCTCGGCTTCCTCTGAGATGCCCCTGTAACCTCCAGGTGGAGCTGGCCTGGGCTTGTGGTCTCCTTAGTCGGCCTCTAGGCCTGGCTCCCTTTGAGATGCCCTCCCAAAACCCCCAAATGGTGCTGGGAAGGGTGCAGGAGTTTTACCTCCTGAAATCAGGGGAGTGGCAGAGAGAAGGAGGAGGAGAGAGAAGCGAGAAGGAGTAGAAGGTAGGTGAACATGCTAGACAGTGTTGATGAAAGAGTCCAGGTCGTTGAACAGAGAGAGGGTGAGGGCGAAGAGGCAGGTACCAGGAGCCTGAGAGCTGCTTCAAGGTTACCAGTGTCAGCCTGCATTTGGGAGGAGCTGTCCTGGAGGAACAGACCTCAGGACAGCAAATGGAGAGCTTGGTGTGGAAAACTGCAGAGGACAAGCTCAACTGTTGTTGTCAAGCCGGTGCCTCCCACGTCCAGATCTGAGGCAGCAGGTCTCATGCAAACCAGCCCTCGGTATCAGCAACACTTTAAAAAAAATTATTATTATCCGATTAACATCACTGAAAGCTTAAAAAAAGACAATCCAAAAATATCACACCTTAGGCAAATGAGTCGAAAATCCCTTACAGTGACACCCTATTTTTTTTTCCCACCCATTTCTAAAGTCAGAGGACACCTGGTAAAGAAAGCGGGGTTTAGGTAAAGAAATGCAATTCCTGGTACATGTGGTTTCCTGATGGTGCAGAATTGAAATGACATCATGGAAACACGTACTTCTCAGGCTCAGCCTGCACGGTTCACAGGTGAAAGCAGGAGTCTCAGTCATCAATGGAACAGCAGGGGTGTGTGTGCGCGCGCATGTGTGTGTGTGTGTGTGTGTGTGCATGTGTGTGTTACACCTTTATGTTCTGTGTTACCCATCACTTTCTGCTCTCGAAGATAAAGGTGCGAATGAATTTCTTGAGGTTCCTTGCCACATTCCTCACACTTCTGGCTCATCTGCACATGGAACCCAAATGCGAGTGATGCCACATCTCTGCTCCCGCCACTCAGATGGACAGAAAACAGCTGTTGCTGAAAAGGAAATCAGTTTGTCTTCCATTCAAGGGCAAGGACCCTGTAATATCAGAAGCTCATCCCAGCAGTTAAGATGAACAATCTAATTTTGTCACCCTCCCTATGGTGAGAGAAGTGAAGGATGTGGATTCCTTTGTCTTAATTAACAACATGGAAGAAGACGTGGAATTCGGCCTAGCCTCATAAATCTACTCTTAGACTCAGGACTGTCAGGTAAGTTTAAATAGAAGCGACGGAGCTCTCTGGAGAGTGAAGTTAAGTCCTTGCTAGCGGTTGACACCACTTCCCTGTCACTTCTCTGCACTCCATGGACATGGCTGTGCTCATTACCCAGCAACCCTCCCTACCTGCTGATGACAAGTTCATCCCCATGGAGCACAAAATTCAGAGATGATAAATCTACTGCCGCTGATACAAACAGAGCTCTCCTTGGGGCAAGCCAAACGCTACCAGACTTTAAGGAAATCAGCCCTTGAGCTGATCACCTACCTTCATTAGCAGAACCCGGTCCTCGGTGCCAGGGCAGCGCATCACCGCCAGGGAGAACTGCTCCAGCGTAACTGTCGGGGAGAAATGGAGAGACGAGGTACTGCGGCCATCGCACACAGAAACCCCTCATGCTGCAAGCTTCATGGGTAATACTGAAGGGTCCCCTCTCTGTCCTCCCACCCCACCTGACCCCGCTACCCCAGGGTAGGTCAGCTGGGCCGATTATGTCAGAGCCCAAGGCCATTACCACAGCAGAAATCTACTGGGGTTCAGCCACCATGTGAGGACCATCCTGTCCCCATAAAACCATGCGCTATCCTCACTTGTACTACCTGCCTTGGTACATTTGACTACATTTTCTATCTCAGTCTTCCATCATGACTTCCATGGCTTTAGCTCTTCTATGTGTTGGCTCAAGCAAACTCCCTCCCATTTATATGTACCTATGTATCTTATACACATCTCAAGTCATCTTTCTCCATCTAATCTTCTCTAGCGACTGGAAGGAAACCTGAAAAGGCTTAGAAAATCACGTTATAACAATCCACTTAAAATTGGCCATGGGCACTCTAGGAATGTTAATCTATACCACTGACATACATTTCACTCCCTTTCTCTCAATCCACAGGGAGACTCTTATCAAAGGCCCACCTGTTTGAGGACCATTTTTATTTTCACACAAATAAACACCAAACCAGAGATTCCCTGAACACTACCGTGAATTTTATTTCCCTCTCAGCAATACCTCAACCCTCAGATTTCAATCCTCTTCTTTTGAAAGAAACTCAAGCGTTTGGATCAGCTCACCGTCTTGAGTAGCCTAACACCAGGCTCATCCTAACTTGCACAGACCCGAGAGATTTACATCAGTAATAACGAATTGTCACTGAGACAGCATAGCTGGGGTAATTTCTGGAGTTTCACTATTACCTACAAGCCCTACGTGTTAGGTATTTGCATGACGGTAAATGACTCGGTGCAGCCGTGGTTGCTATCTGTTGTCATGTGAGCTCAATGCTTCTTTCCAAAGTGGTTGCGCTGGTCCAGTCCAAATGCAGCCAGCATTAACAAACAGGATCGGAGTTGCCAGACTCGTGTGTTCTCCCAAGCGGACCTGTCTGTCCACTCTTTAGCTGGCTAATGCTAATGTCAATTAATCACATACTTTCTTAATCCACTTAGGTTGTCACCACAGAATGCCCCAGACTGGTTATTTATAAAGAGCATTAGGTCTCCCGGATCAAGGTGCCAGCATGTGGTCTGGCGAGAGCTGTGGTACTTCCTCTTCATATGGCTGAAGGCAGAAAGGCAGGTGAACCAAACGCTCGCTGAAGCTTCCTAGAGACCTCAATGCTGTTCACCAGGAAACAACCCTCCTCTCTTCCAGGCTCCATCTTTTCATCTCATCACATTGGCAACAGGTGGAATTTGTGGAAAACATCTTCAACCCATAGCACACACAACCTCCCATGTAATTAAAAATTAGCTGTCTCCTTTATGAGGGGGACTAACAAAAACTCAGGAAATGAGAGACCAGCCCAGACTAGAAGGAGCTTATACCTCTGTTTTGCTATGGGTCCAATATGATATGACAAAATACTGAAACCTAGCTACTGTCTGAGGATAATTCAAGAATAATCTACAGCGGGAGGTGGAAGGTGGAAGGTGGGAGGGGAAAATAAAGGGTGCGTCGGGGAGGCAGAAAGCATGATTGTGGGACAGGTACTGGCATCCCATTTGTGTCCTGGCTGCTCCACTTCTGCAACAGCTCCCTGCGTATGGCCTGGGAAAGCAACACAGGATGACTCAAATCCTTGGGACCCTGCACCCACGTGGGAGATTTGGAGCAGGCTCCTGGCTCCTGGCTGTGGCTGTTGTAGCCATCTCGGGAGTGAACCAGCAGATGGAAGATCTCTATCTCTCTCCTCTTCGTAAATCTGCCTTTCAAAGAAAAATAAATAAATCTTTAAATAAAGAAAACTTACACAAACAAAAAAGTTTGCAAACAGAAAATGTACATGGGTCAGCATTGTGACACTGTCCACCACACCTATTGTTAATGGCATTTGGCTCTTTCTCTTCTTTTACACTTATTTATTTATTATTTGAAAATCAGAGGTACAGAGAAGAAGGAGAGAGAGTGAGAGCAAGACACAATGATCTTCCATCTGCTAGTTGATTCCCCAAATGGCTACAGTAACCAGACTTGGGCTTAGCTGAAGCCAGGAGTCTGGAACTTCTTCTTTGTCTCATAGGTGGATGCCCAAGCAATCGGGCCAGCCTCTGCTGCTTTTCCAGGTGCATTAGCAAGCACATGGGTTGGAAGTGGAGCAGCCAGGACTCCCTCACACAAGTGTCCACAGAGAAGCTGATGTTGCAGGTGTCAGCCTAAATCACTGTGCCACAGGGCCGGTCCTCGCTGTTCCTACAACAAAAGCCAACCCCAAGAACAGGGGCTAAACAGAAGCAGAATGCACCTGTTTCTGTGTTGTTTCCCTCCACCTTGGACACCGACGTGACTTAGTGGTTTAACACCAACTGTGGGCGTCCCTCTGACCTCACCCCTCTCTGGTTCCCACCAAGAAAGAAGGCAGAAGCTCAGCATCGCGTTGGGCAGCTCCAGTCCACCACATCCCCTGGATGCCTTTGTCACTGACAATGTGGAGGGAGCAGCCACATCACAACAAGTCCCTCTTCCTGCCTTTGAGTGAAGATAGCTCAGAACAGATGCCAGCAGAACCTCAGAGCTCCCTGGGGCATGAGTTCCCCCAGTAGATTCTAAACTTTCTTGGTTCATCCCTTAATAAGGCTGCTTCAGAAATTCATGGAGATATGAATTTATAAAGTTAATTTGGATGTAAACCTTTTTTTCAAAATTGATGCATACAAAGATGCTTAAAAACCTTCATGGAAAAATGTATATTATGAAAAATTCTGCATGGGTCACAGTGTTCTTTGCCCTAACATTAATGTATCTTTTGACTCTGTCTCCATGAACCTTTCTTCAACTGGTTCACTCCCCAAACGGCTGCAGCAGCCATGGCTGGCACCCAGGGTTGGCCCAGATCAAAGTCAGGTGTCTGCTTCTCAGCTGAATCTCCATGTGGGTGCAGGAGCCCTTCACTGCTTTCCCAGCACATTCATTAGCCTTGTGGTCATCTTTCCTAACACGATATGCCCCTTTAAGCAGACACCAAACCTTGCTAAATGGTTCTGTGGACAAATGTCTCTCGCATTTCTGTGTAAAAGCCATCATCTTCAAGTTAGGAAAGCACTGTGTTTTCTCAGCAAATAAAACCCCTGAGTCATAAGCAAGGGAGAGGTAAATTCATGAAGAGGAGACACAGCGCTATTTTACCTCCCGGCCTTTTGGGAGGTAGGATAAGTTAAAGATGATGGTTTTATCTCTGGTGATTCATCAAACTCACAAAAGACAAAACAGATGCTCTCAAGAACGAATACATCATCTTAATGCTTCATTTGGACATGTTTGTGACCCCCAAAGCATGGATCTTAAAGAGCTGTCCCCCCAAAACTTAATAGTGCCCATGATTTACGCCTTCCAGTCTTGCTTCTAAGACACGCTGAAGTGAGAACATGGCAGAAGGCACCTTTAAAGAAAACGGACACATTTGAAACATACAGATTATTTATAGTCACAAAGCCCGAAGAGCTGAAAGAAAATCTGCTGTCAGCAGACGGTTGCTTTTTCTATGTTTTCCTCTGTAGCTCATTTTGGTTTTTGTGTGGGTGGTTCATGGGGACTCAAAGGTTATTTGGTAAATGTTTTGTGAGATTAGAACATGCTGTCCTTTAAGATCTCTAGTTAAATGTATGTTTATGGCAAATATGTTGAATGTTACAGGACATGCTATAGAATGATTTCTTAAAAAAAAAAAAAAAAGAAAAAACATAAAATTGGACCTGGGTGGTTAGGCTAAGACAAGAGTCCCTTTTGCTTCTAGGTGGAGTCTAGGTGAACCAGGGTCGTATTCCCAACCCTCTTGCTAACGGATAACTCAGGATGTGAAGTCACCCAGGACGAGCTGATGTTGTTGTCTGACTCTGTGTTCCTCTCTGTCATTTACATGGTGCTCATCTCTCCCAGTGAGGTGACTCCTTGGGTGTCAGAAGAGGCGAGGCCAGTTGCCACTGAGGCCAGATCTCTGTGCTCCATCCTGCAGGGTCCAATGTTGCAAACCATGGAAACCATGCTTGAGAGGTGGGAGAATTTCTTCTTCTTGCCTTTTTAGCACTGCTGGCTACCAGATTCGGGTCCAGAGGCACAATGGGCCCTCTCCTGTGCTCACGTAGGAGCAGCCGTCTGTGGGCCTCTGAAAATTCCTTCCCGTGCTTCCTGCTGGGTGATTCTATCTGCCTCAGTTTCCCCCCAAGGGGAAGGCAGTCATTCCATCCTCATTACTTGGGTTTGCAGGGGGGGTCAGACTGACTCTGTCCGTAATGTGTTGCACGGGGCCTGATATACCGAGTCCTTCCTAGCTCTGCTCACTCTCAGAATGGGCCCGTTTCATTCATGGGAAAGAGCCTGAGATCTGAAAACTCAGGGAGTGCCAGGCCCTACTTATATGACGTACTCACACCTTTGGTGATGGTAAGCCGGCCAATTAGACACAGTAAAAATAAGTAACAATGATAATAAAGAAAGTAGAATACTTCTAACAGTAACATGTTTTAAAACTTATGATTAAAATTATGAGTTGTTTATCAGTTGGTCCCAGGATAAATGAAACCTCAGAAAACAAAACTGAAGATAAGGGGACACTAATATATACAGCCGAAGTGCTTCCACATGGTCATTTGCTGCTTTTTTTTTTTAAATGTAATCTTAATAGATAGAGAAAAGAGACAGGAAAAAGAAAACCCACAGGAAACATTACTCAGAAGTAAACCCAGGGAGACTAGTAATAAGCAGGGATGTCAAGTTTAATACAGGAAAATATGTGTTAAGCAGGTACACAAAGAAAGCCTCCAGAAGTTCAAGATGACTAGACTTGCCATTCTCCACTACTCATCTGTAGGACAGAAAGCACTTAGAGGCCAAGGAGGACTTTGATGCCGCCCAAATCAGTCTGAACCAAGACTGGAGGTGAGCCAGCCGCCGGGCCCACTCAGAGCTTGCGGTTTACTGTCATGTGGGATCCCGGGCAGAACAGAATGCCTCTGCTCTCCCCAAGGGACTTTGTGAAGTTACAGGGGAGATGGGAGAAGTGACAAGAGCCCTGCATGCAGCCTGACTTTAGCAGACAAGGAACACTGTGTAGCCAGAGATTGCTGTGGTGGTTAAAGGTGAGAGGCCCAACAGATACGCGATGTTGCTTCACCTCTGGGTCCAGGACAGCAGGGAACTTGGGTCCTTCACAGCCCTCTCCCACTTCTGGAGTCAGCCTCTGCCTTTTCCTCTCTTCTCCCTCTCCGCAGGGCTGGCAGAGGCCGCAGGGTTTGTGCTGAAGCTTCTTCAAGGAGTTAGCCGGGAATCTGAGGACAGTGTTCTCCAGGGATAGCTCCCAAATGCTGGGAGCTGGGGTCTACAAGGCTCTCACTGAAGGACATAGCACTCAGGTCTTAGGAAACTGCTGACACAAACCTCAAGATCAAGTTCATGGCTACAGGGAGATGACTAAGCTTGGAGAGCAAACCCCAGAATTATGACTAACAGGTACCACCTGAATGATGTTAGACTCACTTCCACAGAGCAGTCTGAAGAAAGGTGGGAATGTGGTATAATCCCAGGTGGTTCACACTCTTTTTTTTTTTTTTCAAGATCCAGTTACATGAATTAGTTCCAAAGGGAGAGACACAAAAAGAGATCTTCCATTCACTTTTCACTCCCCGATGGGCACAGTGCCCAAGCCAGGAGCCTGGAATTCCACCTGGGTCCTCATATGGATGGCAGGGAGACAAGTACTTGGGCCATGTTCCACTGCTTTCTCGTGCACATTAGCGGGAAGCCGGATGGGCAGTGGCATGCTCGGATTTGGGAAGCCAGCATCACAGGCTGTAGCCTAACCCACTGTGCCACAAAGCTGGTTCCAGTTTGCATTCTTAAACTAGCTCCTATCGGGTGTGTGTTTGCTGATGTGGCACAAAATTAAGATCCAATGTGGCAGAGCTGCACGCTCTGCTAAGTTTTTACAGACTGTAATGATTCAAGTTCAATCAAATTTCCTTCTTTCTTTTTTTTTAAGAGCCATTCTTTATGTTGGCACAAAGAAGCCTCTGCTCCTATAGACATGCATCGCTTAACAACGGGGACACATTCCAGGAACCACAAATCGCATTGTCAGGCGATTTCATCACTGTGTAAATAGAGAGGAGTGGGCTTAAAAGACCTCCACATCACAGGGTAATTCTTCCATGTGGCCTCATGATGCAATTAAAAACACGGTGACCTTGAGTTGTGGGAGACTGCTGCTGGTGTCACACTGGCAGACTGCCTCAGAGTCAACTGTGATCATCATAGGCGTGTACGATGGTAAATCTACAATCAGCAACAGCATTGCCCATGATCATGACTCAGAATGGGGTACTGGACACCACCACATGTGCTTGGCTGGATTCTGGCAAGGCATCCACGGTGCTTCCCTCAGCGTCAGCAGGTACTGCACGATGGCATTGTGATGCCATCAAGGGTAAGAATTTTCACTCCATTATCGTCTGATGGGGCCAGCGAGGTAGACACAGTTGGTTGTTGGCTGGATGTCATTATGCAGCATCACCATGCTTAAAACAGTCTGCTTCCGTAAGCACCTGCCCTCACCTTCAGCACTTTCCCATTAAACAATGCTGTGCAAGCGGAGCCAGAAGGCAAACACGCATCTTCTTCTGTCCCGTACCTCCACCCCATATGCTGGTCTCTTCTGGGTTTCTCAGAACTGAAGCCATGGAGAGCCAGAACTCCAGGACTCTGGCAAGCACTGACTCAGATTCGGGCATCTTAGGCAAGATGGGCGTTTCCCATCAGAGTGCCTAGTTCAAGTTCCGGCTTTGCTTCCAATTCCAGTGTCCTCCTAATGCATACCCTGTGAGGCAGTGATGACGCCTCCGGTCCTGGGGTCCTTGTCACCCACATGGGAGAGCTGAATGGAGATCCTGGCTCACAGCTTCAACCTTGGTTCAGCCCCATCCCCTGTTGTAATTTGGAGAGTGAAATGGTAGGTGAGTACTCTCTTCTCTTCTCTTCTCTTTCTCTGCCTTCCAGTAAGTAAGATGAGTACATTTTAGACAGCCATTCACCCAGCTACTCCTGGTCCTCCTGCACTCTGAGATGTAAGATGAACTTTACATGCTTGGGGTTCAGCTGTACGAATGGGACCAGGAAAGCAAATCTAAGACCTTCTTCCCCTTCCCTAGGGCTGGAGTCTCCGAGATGCGGGGTCTGCCGAGACATGATAGCGGATGTGTCAGCCTGGACTCCATTGCCAGCCTGCACCACCCACACAGGTAGTGAGTGGGTGCTAGAAAGAAAAGAAGACAGGAGTGGGGGTTCCCCTTTCCTCCTTCACAACACCTACATGGGGCCACCTTGAGACCACGCTACAGCTCATCCCGCCAGCAGCTGAGGGCCCATGGGGAAAGAAGACACACAGGTTCTCATTGCTGACATGGTCCCTCTGTTTCTTTTTACCTCCCCATCTTCCATACCCCAACCTCCAGCAGTGGCAGAAAAGCATGACCAAGAAGTAGGTCTCCCAAGAATGGCATGCGCTGGCTTATGTCTGCTGGTTCCACTCCAGAATAGGCTTGTCCTGCAACTGAGAGGACGCAGGCTCTTGGGGTAACATCTGAATAGCTGAGAGGAAGAGGGGCCACAGGTACAATAGGTACCCAGACTCACACGGACTTCTGGCTAAAGTTGTACCATTCCTTCCCCTCCAACCCCCACCCCACAGACTGTGGCCCTAGTCTGTGTATGCAATACATATTCAAAGAAGTGGTAAAGTGAATTATCATAATTTCCTAGAAGACGAATACCAAAGCCAGGGCGATATTAAGGTGAGTGCAGGATGAATGAAAAATAACCCCATTAATCACAGGAAGGAAAACAGCGATCCCAGGAGGAATACTGAACCAAGAACTAACGGAGAAAATGCAGGACTCGTGCCTCATGCTTTAATAATGCATGTGATCATGTTTTGATGAACAAAGAAAGTCCTGTTTCAAAACAAATCCATCCTTGAGAGGAGTCTGAAATTAATCCTCCACAGGCAGAGATCCACACAATTATAGATTCTAATGATAATTACAACCGGGTCTTCCCGAGCACACTCTAAATGATCAGTCACTTTGTAAAGAACCAGAAGTGGAACTTCCTACTGCATAATGAGAGCTACTCACCAGCTCTGACAGCGAGAGGAGCAAGAGGCGACTCGGCACAGAGCTGTGAGAGAGGGTGGGCGTAATTTAATCAAAGGGCTTCATTTCTCCTTTTGAGTTTCAGAATCAGTAATCCCTGAGGGATCCAGATAGCACCACGTGTCAGAATTGCTCTTTCCAGGCCTTGATAAAAACATGCATCCCAGAAAAATATCCATTTATCATTGTAAGCATACCATCCCACTGCAGCAGTCGCTGGAGATGGCTGCACGTTTTTATTTCAAACACGGTTTTCCCTGGTCGTCAGGTGACAACCCGATACTGATGCCAGAAGGCTTTTTCCATTTGTTCCTAATAAAAGCAGCTGGATTCGGAGTTCATTTTCTTCTCTGCACTCGACACTCTGATCCTGCTCTGGCCTCCTGAGGGGGCCTTGCCTTTGGAAGTCTCTGAAGGCCACATCTGGGCCTGGTCACCAAAGACAGATGGGTTCCTTCTACTCGTGCTCCCTGGGGACCTCTGCTGAGCAGAGTGTGCACTTGAAGGCGGTGGTGCAGTGACTAAAGTTTTCCTGGCCCCGGCACGCTTTATGCATTTCCTATCCTTACAACCCTTTCTGTCTCCAGAAAGAGTTCCTCATTAGAGACAGATCTGGGTGTTTCAAGACATTCTGGGACTTTCTGAGTGTTGTCACTGAACCAGCGCCGATTCTTCTTCCCCTGTTACTTTATGCACCCAAACCCTTTTGATCTGACATTGAACCTGAGGCCAGCTTCCTGAAAACGGTCGATTTTTTTTTTTTTTTTTTTTTGCTACTCTAGGTATCCACTCCTAAAACAGACTCTGGGTGAAGTTAGAGTTCTTCTGTGCCATGGCAATGTTATGGCCGACACTTATCCTACCAAATTCTCCTCATTCTCTCCATTTAAAGAACAAAAGTCTACACGGCTTTTTTTGGGTTATGGAATCCAAGGTTTTCAGACAGAAGTAATTAACAGTAATAAAATGTTTTCATGGACCATTAACGATGGAGCCGGTGCTAGGTAAAGATTCTGGGATATCATTTATTTTTTCCATAGCCCCACAGATAATATGCTGTCTACATAGTCAGAATGAGGATTAAACTGCAGCTTAGAGAAGTTGATCATCACACAGCTGGCAGAAGCCAGGCCAGGCTCCACACATCACTGCAGAGCCTGTGTCCTCAACGCTTCCACCAAGCTCTGTGACGCCCCAGTAAGCTGGCTGAGTGGCTCGGGTAGCTTCACTGTCCTGTTTCCCAGGATGAAGCTAGTGAGAGCTGACTCCCCTTTTCATACTGAACTGCACCCCCTGAAAGCTGAGAAGCTTTTCATTGGGAGTCCCTATAACTTACCCTCATGAAAAGAGGAATTGGAAGATAAGCTCAGACACGGCAGCATGCAAGTTAAGCAGCTGCCTGTGGCACTGGCATCCCCAAACAGAGAAGGTTCGATTCCTGGCTGCTCCAATTCCAGTCTAGCTAATGATGCAGGAAAGTAGTAGATGTCCCAAGTGCTTGGACCCCTGCACCCACATGCAAGACCTGGAAGAATCTCCTGGTTGCTGACTTTGGCCTGGCCTAGCCCTGAAAGATGTGACTATCCGGAGAGTAAACCCCTCTGGAGAATAAACCAGTACATGGGAGATCTCTCTGTCTCTCTTTCTCTGTAACTCTGACTTTCAAATAAATGAATAAATATTTTTAAAAGGATAAATATATTTTCATACAAAAATTATTCTTTCAGTCCATACTAAGAATTTTCCATGAACTTTTTGAAGACCCCTCCTATACAGAGAAGCCAAAAGAAAGCAAGCTGGCCACAGAGGAAGGACTGGTTTGAATCCACTTGTTGAAGGGTAAGGTTGATGCTCAGGCACTGAAACAGTCCAGGGCAAGAGACAGTGGGGACTCAGGGTCCAGAGAAGGTCATGCTGCCACTGGCTCCCCAGTCAGGCCTGAGGGCAAAAGCTTGCCTGCACAGTGCAACCTGCTCTGACTCCTAATTATAACCTAACTCTACATAAATATTTCAACACATTCTTGGGAAAATGGAAGGAGAAAGTAGTTTTGGAATAATTTTTTTTTTTACATTTACACATAGCCTCTTTGTAATGCCCATATTCTGTAAACCTTTTGAAAACTCCTCCAAATGCAAGAACTTAAAAATTTTTTTGTACCCAAGTCAACTTTGTTTAGTTCCATTTCTCAGAAACTTTAAGAATTTTATTTGAAAGGCAGAATGATACACATATATACAGAGTCTGAGAGAGAATTTTTTGTTCTGGCCACAACAGTCAAATATGGTCCAGATGAAAGCTGGAAGCCTTGGACCTCTGATTCCCCATGGGAGTGGCAGGGGGCCAGGGATTTGGGCCATCTTCTAATACTTTCCCAGGTATACTGGCAGGAGGCCAGCCTGGAAACAGAGCAATTGGGACTTGAGTCAGTGCTTTGATACAGGATGTTGGTATAACAATTGGTAGCTTATCCGACTGTGCTGCAATCAATGCCAGTTTCTCTCACAAACTTGGGATACTGCCTCACAAATGGAGACTTTCCCCATCGAAGAAATGAAGTGCTTCTCAATGATCCAACAGTTGGATTTTGATTTGTGACAAATCAATCATCCTTCTGGCCTTAATATCGGCTTGAATTGAAGTAAGATGAGTCAGTTTCCTTGAATCTGATACTCCATGAGTCTGCAGATAAATTACTTCTACTTCTGCAAATGGGAGAACCCAATCCCATACCTGCATGTCCTGTAGTCGGGGCCCTGTCTTTGATCCCCGGGGCCTCTCTCCATTCCTTCACTTTTGGCCCAGGGGGTAGATTAGCACCAGGGATGTGAATGTGACTGTGGTTAGTCCAGGGGGTGGACCCTGTGTGAAAAGACTGGCCCCGGAGTCAACATTCCTGTGGGGTTCCCATACTTACTAAAACTTGTTGCAGCCCTTGTGCTTGAACCTGCATCATGAGGCTCACCCTAGGCCAAGCTCCCAAGAGACGGTTCCTAAACAAATGGAAGATGTGAATCTGACCCAAGCCACTCACTCCACTTGGCTCTTGTTAGAGCTTTGAGCGTGTGGAGCATTGCCGCAGCTGTGAATTAAGAGCCACTTAGCCACGTACCTTGCTCTTTTGGAACTGACTGGGGAGGCAAGATGGTGGTGGAATGGGAGGCTGAGTGTGATGCAAGCACTCCAGATTGCTAGGCATAACAGCTACACTGCTTCCTGATGGACTTCAAGAATTCTACCCCCTGGCTGTGCAACTGACTAAACCCAGCCCTGCCCTGCCTGGTTCACCTGTGACTCTGTGTGATACAAAACCCTGCCAAGAAGGCAGTGTTGAGGCACGGTGGCCTAAGTTACCGCCTGCAATGCTAACACCCCATATGCGAGTCAGTTTAAGTCCTGGAGGTTCTGCTTCGGATCCAGTTCCCTACTAATGTGCCTGGGAAGCTGCAGAAGATGACCCAAGTGCTCGGGCTCCTGCCACCCACGTGGGGAACCAGGCTGTTGGCTTTGGCTTGGCCCATTTCTGGTTGTTGTGGTTATCTGGGGAGTGAACCAGTGGGTAGAAATTCTCTTTCTCTGTCTCTCTCCTTCTCTCTCTGTAGCTCTGCCTTTCACATAAATAAATGTCAAAAAGAAAAGAAATAGAGAGGAGAGGAGAGGAGAGAGAAAAGGGAGAGGAAAAGAGAGGGCAGAGGAGGGGAGGGGAGAGGAGAGGAGAGGAGAGGAGAGGAGAGGAGAGGAGAGGAGAGGAGAGGAGAGGAGAGGAGACAATTCCGCACAGGATACAACCTCAGTGAGCACTTGGCATTTTTCATACATTTCCCCGGGTAGTAGGAGCTAGCATCCTTGAGTTAAAGTTATAATTTCAAGGAGAATTTATTATGAATCCTATCAGGTTTTCAAGGTTTCATTTTTACTTTGATATTTTGGTCTTTTGAGGCAAAAATGAATATTCAAGTTTCCCAGTCTCAGTTGCGCTGACGTTGAGGCTGGCTGAGTCTGCACTGGGTGACTGGCTTGCTCCAGTCAGATGTTTGACAAGGTTCCTTGCTTCCACCCTCCAGTTTCACTGACACTCAGGTGTGACAACCAATACCTCCTCCAAATGTGGCCTGAGTGTCCCCAGGAGAGCAGCATCACTCCCTGTTTCAAGGGGCTGAAGCCATTTTTTGCTAAGTGGAGGACTGGGTTTACAGCCTTAGAATGCTTCAGCTAACGGCCCCATTGCACCCTCCTGTTCATGCAGTGGTTGACGTACAATGATGGTTGCAGTCGGTCAGCAGAGGCATTTGCTGACTACCCTGCCCAGTGCCAGTGGTGATCCTCAGACTCTGAGTGGGTCCTGGTGGGTTTAGCACTGGGCTTTGTGTGTGCCATCTGGTTAGTGCACTCATCAAGTAGGGAGTTGGCTTATGACAAGCATCAAGGCTCTTGGAGGAATTTGGGGCCTTAGATGCATGTAAGGGCCCACATGGGTGTGGGGACTCCTCTCTGCAGAGCTGCATTTCAAGCTGACAGGCAGATCCAGAGCCCGCCAAACACCCAAGGTCAATGAGAAGCAACTGACCTCTGTGAGTGTGTGCCAGAGACAGGGAGGCGACGTGGTGCAGACAGGAGTTCCAGGCGCTGAAGAAGTCTTCCTTTTTTGTCATAACCTGTCAAAGTGATAGAAGAGCCATGGATAAATGAAACTTATTTGAAAGGCAGAGACAGAGAGAGAAAGAGTAGGGGGTTGTCTTCCATCTGCTCCATCACCCCCCACCCCCAAATGGCTGCAACAGCTAAGGTTAGACCAAACCAAAGCCAGGAGCTCCACACCCAGGTCTCTCACAGGGCTGGCAGGGGCACCAGCACCTAGACCATGCTTTGTTGCTCTTCCAAGTACATTAACAGGAAGATGCTAACTGGCACCTTGTATGGGCTGCTAACATCAAAGCAGTGGCTCCCCTCCTGCTCCACAATCCCTGCCCCAAACTCAATTCTGTTTTTCCCACAAACTTTTGAAGTAGCCTTGATTGTGAGGAATTAACATAAATAAGGAAACAGGACCCATTGTACATTTATGTCCCTTATTTATCAACGAGTGGCTTTGCAGGGTCACTGTGTTAGAAGGTCTTTCCTTCACTCCGTGGAAAGGAGCATCTTTCCTCTGTTTTTTATTATTTGGAGGGAAGGAAGTGACTCTAACAGGAATGGAATCAGCAAACACACCTCAATGAGGAAGAGGTGGACTCAGAGGTCGGCTTGGGACAGTCATTTAGGGCAGGGCTTGAGGCAGATTACTTGACCAAAAGAAGTTAGCTGCCAAAAGCCTTGAGGGTGGTTACTATCGATCCTTTTATTTTGCAGGGACTGTGACACTGAAAGATTGAGTAACTATTCCAACACTGCAGAGCTGGGTAGGGACGCATTGTTAACCATAGGCCACACTGCCTCCCAATGGACTAAGAGCAACTGTGTTCTCTAGCAAAATCTGATCCTCCCATACACACAGGCTGTTGCTCCAGGTGCACAGCCTCACAGGGTCACATTCAGTGTCGACAGCATTGCACACTAAAAGACATACTTGTTTCTTTAGAGAACAACACACAGCTAAGATACAAACATGAAGGGTCATCTTTCTCATGGTGGTTGCCCATATCCGTTCCCCCTTCTTTTCTGGAAGCACCTCCAACGGATATACACAGGTTTTCCCTACAGGAGATTTCAGGAAGCCTTTAACCAACAGTAGGACGAGTGATGCAGACACCCAGAATCACCACGTCTCAACAACATGTTCCTGGAGGTTCTAGTCAGGGAAGTAAGGTGAAAGAAAAGATAAAATTAAGGCAGATAAATTCGATGGGAATAGCCAAAGCTGTCTCCGTTCAAGAAGACACGATTAGGGAAAACTCCAAGGAATACACGGATGGGGTTCCGCCTTCGGATGCCTCCACCTGTGGCTTTTGGACTTCACAGTGGCTGGATGTCATAAGCAGTCATTAGAAACCACACTTTGAATTGTGAAGTTACGTCTCCTCTCAGGTTAGGGGCGTGCAGTACCATCTTCTCTTGAGACACTGGGCGGCAGCAGCCACAGTTCCCAGTCAGCTCTGTGACCATCAACAGAACAACAAAGACTTCGCACTGGGTTGGTGTGGTGGCATGGCAGGCTAATGCCCTGTGGCACCGACATCCCATATCAGCGCCGGTTAGTATCCCAGCTGCTCCCCTTCTGAACCAACTCTTTGCTTATGGCCTGGCAAGGCAGCCGAGAACGACCCTTCATCCATGGGGGAGATCTGGAGAAAGTTCCTGGTTCCCAACTTTGAATCAGCTCAGCTCTGGCTCCTGTGGCCCTCTGGGGAGTGAACCAGTGGATGGAAGATCTTTCTCTCTGCTTCTTCTTCTTTCTTATATCTTTCAAATAAAGATCAATCAATAAATCTTATATATAAAAAAAGACTTTACAGTGTCCTGTGTTGCCAGGGACTTTTGGATGCTGAGTTAAATGTTTTCATATCCCATCATGTCTACAAAATGTCCATCTGTGTGTTTACAGATTTCCTACACCATATTGTAAATAGGCTTTGTGTTAGAGAAATCTGCCAACTACAGGCTGATATAAGTTCTAAGCATGTGTACAGTAAATATGTTAAATGCATTTTTTTTTTTTTACCAAAAACACCACTTTGTGGATTTTTTTTAAATATAAGATTTATTTATTCATATGAAAGAGGGGAGGGGAGAGAATCTTCCATTCCCCGGTTCATTCCCCTAATGACCACAGTAGCTAGGGCTAGATCAGGCCTAAGCCAGGAACCAAGAAATTCATCTGTTTCTCCCCATGAGTGCAGGAGCTGAAGCATGTAGGTCATCCTCTGCTGTTTTCCTACGTCCTCAGCAGGGAGTTGCAACAGAAGAAGAGTAGCTAGGACACAGATCAACACCCACAGGCCATTCCTGCATCACAAGAGGCGGCTTTACTGGTGGCACCAAAACGCCAGGCTCTTAATACATTCTTGACTTACAGTATTTTTAATTTGCAATAAATTTATGAAAATTTAACTCCCTTTTGAGCTGAGGAGCATAGATATAAAGGTACTTCAAAAATTTCATGAAAAGTGTAATTAAAGCATAATGCACACTTTCCAAGAACTTTTTGAAGGCCTTTGGTATAATAAGGCTACTTTTGCATAATAAAGGAATCGAACAAGGTCACAGGTATAAGACTAATATCCAAAAATCAATTATGTGTCCATATTTAAGCAGTGAGCCAATTAAACTCAAAAAATTAAAATGCCATTTTAAATGATACAGGAGTATGAGACGCTTAGGAATACGTTTTATGAGATATATACAGGATCTGCATATGAAGACTAGAGAATGTGGCAAAATGAATCTAAAAGAACTACCTGAATAAAATGAAAGAAGCGTTGTGGTTACAGGTCAGGAAACTCAACACCACCAAGATGTCACTTCTTACACTGATCTATAGATTCAACACAATAACCAGTCAAAATCCCAGCAAACTTTCTGTGTGTGTGTGCTGTGTATGTTAGAAATTAACACGCTGACTGCGAATTTGAATGGAAATACTGAGTACCCAGGAAAATCAAAAACAATTTTGATATAAAAAGAGACTTGGAGGATGCACATTACTCGATTTCAAGACCTACTCCAAAGCTACAGTAAACACAAGGATAGAGATATAAATGAAAGGAACCAATCAAATGGAGAGTCCAGAAACAGAGTTACACATAAATGTTAGACTGACTATCGACATGGTACCAAGATAATTAAGTGGGGAAAATTGTCTCTTCAACAAACAGCATCAGAATAACGAAACATCTGCATGCCAAAACAAAAAGTTCAATCCTACTTCACATCACGTGCCGAAGTTAATTCAAAGTGAACCGTGGACCTAGATGGAAGTTAAATCCACACGACTTCTGAAAGGCAACATAAAAGAAAACCAAAGAGGCTGTGGGTTAGGTAAAGATCTATAAGATAAGACACAAACAGCTTGAATTTCATTAAAATTAATGTTCTGAAGTAACGGCAAGACAGCCAATAGATTATGGAAAAGCATTTGTAAGTTGCATATATACTATAAGACTTCTGTACAGAACTTTAAAAGTAAACAAACTCTAGTAATAGTAATAATAGTAAGCAAACAAAATCTAGTTTGAAGGCAAAAAAAATTCAAGAGACACTTCACTAAAGATAAATGAATGACAAATAAACACATGAAAAATACTTGAGAAACTCAAGTTGAGACCACAATGAGATACCACAACACACCCACCAGAATGGCTAAAATGAGTAAGACTAGCAATACCGAGAGTCAGAGAGGAGGCAGAACAACTAGAAATCATTGTGGAAATGTAAAATGTTCCAGTCATGTTGGAAACAGCTGCGCAGCTCCTTATAAAGTTAAACATAAATGTGCCATAGAACTCAGCCGTCCCGCTTACACGTATTTTTGAAAGATAAATAAAAGCATATGCCTATGCAAGGCTTGTATGAAAATGTTCATAGAAGCTTTATTCATAATAACCCAAATGGAAACCAATTCGTATCTTCCAGCCTGGTTAATAGGTTAACCAAGTGTATAGGTTCGTACAAAGGAACACTGCCTCAGAGCAAAAGGGAACAGACCATAGATCCACACCACAATTTGGATGGCTCTCAAAAGCATTTTCTCAAGTGACAGAAGCCAGAGCTCAAACACTTGCACACTCGGCCACTCCATCTTATATTAAATTTGCAGAGAAGGCAAATCAATAGCAAAACAGACTTGTGTTTTCCTGGAGACAGGGCCAGAGAAGGGACTGACTGTGATGTGGCATCAAGGAACTTTCTGGGGTAATGGAAATGTTGAGAATTTAATTTGGAGTGCTGGTTTTATGAACATACATGTATGTCAAATTCATTCATGGTGTACTTAAAATTGGTGAATTTTAGCATACATGAGTTATATATATGATATATTTTTAGCTCTTGCATGATTTTTTTTTACTTTTATGTAAAGGAAACAAATTTCATGGACTTCATATTTACAGTTTTAAGAGCATAATGATACTTCTCACTCCTTCCCACCTTCCCTCTTTCTTCTTTTCCTTTTATTTATTTATTTATTTTTACAGTGACATATCTTCAGTTTTCTTTATCATCAAATGCCCGGGCCACCCTTAAATAAAGATTTCAACAAGCTGAAAGTACAAAACCACAGTTCCCCAACAGTATGGACAAGGACCATCAACAACAGTCAGACCTCAAAATGTCCATTTCACTCCTCTACACACGTGCTGATATTTTCCAGCATGCTGGCTTCCTCCTGGTTCCCAGAGTTAGCTGTGGGACCCCCACAGCCAGCAGGCAGCCGTCCGCTTGGTGGAGCTCCTGTGAGAGCTTCTATTTTTATGACACAGAGGTGGCTTGCACTGGTCTGTGCCACTTGACTTGGTCCCTGTGCCCTCTACCTGCCTGGAGCTCAGCTATGCTCTGGCTGTACGAGCTGGTTGGCTGGGAGAAGCCAACACATACCAATCACTCAGAAGTTGCCTTTCTCACAGTTCCGGAAGCGGGAGTTCAAGGTCAAGCTGTGAGCAGGGCCAGGCTTTCTGGTCCCTTCCAGCTTGACTTCTGTATCGCTCGGCTTCCTGCTGCATGGCTGCAGAGTCTCAGGAGTCCAAGCCTCCCCTGTGGCTGTCCTTGCATCTCTTCTTGTTAGAAACACACTCACTGAGTTCACCCTACTGTGGTAAGATCTCACCTTAACTTGAGTATATCTGCAAAGACAATTACTAGGTAAGGTCAAACTCACAGGCACTTGGGGTAAAGGCTTGAAGCCATCATCTGGGGGTGGGAGAAGATGGCTCAGCTGACAACATGAGAGTGGAAGGGAGGTCCTGCCTGGATCACAGAGCTACATGTAGTTCATGCCTCGGCTGCCCATCTGTCTTCTCACCTATAGTCACGCATCACAGCTGATATACTCCCCTTCCACCTGCTGAGAAGGCATCCCAGCCCCATCATGACTTATTCAACAAGACAGGTAGCAACAGTTTGGGTCCTTCTTGCCCAGCTGGTCCTCTTCTACCATCTCAAGCTTGGCCTTTCCCACCTTCATCTCCTAAGTCATGAGGCATGTGGATTTTGTCCTCACCATGCCATGTGAAAACCCCTGGGGTAGTTTTCCCAATTGTAGCAGCTGGGTTCCAATCCCTGCCCGTGTCTATCCCAGCAACATGCTTTCCAGCTATCCTGACAATTTCTGGGTCCCTTTGGCAATTACCCCTCCTGCTCCCTAACTGAGAGCACCCTGGGCTCAGCCTCAGGCTGTCCATTCCACTTACTCATTGCCACGAGGGTCTTGCTCCCACACATTCTCACAGCCTTCCAGATCCACAGGCATTGCCCTGTCCATCCCTCACCCCTGCCTTGTAATCAATGCCTTTTCTATGGACTACTTATTTTTTTTTAGTTTAAAACAAGATGAGCAGAAATTTGAGCATAGGACCTTCCATCAAATGAATCAGGCCTTTTCAATGTCACCGTAGGTGTAGTTCCACCTTCCTGTCTTTGACAGCTAATTAAAAATTCCACTCTGGGGACTGATGCTATGATGTGGCAAACTAATCCTTTGACCACAATGCACACATCCCATTTGGACGCTAATTTTAGTTCCAGTTGCTCTACTTCTGATTCAGCTTGATGCTTCTGGCCTGGGAAAGCAGTGAAGGAAGGCTCAAGTCTTTAGCTCAGAACTCAAGTCAGGTCTCCACACGCAGGTGCCAAGCAGAAAATTGCTGAATCATCACTACTTCTGCATCTGTGGGAGAGGGAAGCTGGAGTCTGGAATTGGACTGGAGTTTCACACGTCCACCCCTTTGTACGGTCATTGTTAAATCTGCCCACTCCCTTTTCATCTCACTGTGAATGCCATCAGAAGGAAAAGAACCCAGTCCTGCCCAGTAGCCTCAGCAAGCAGGGATACCACCATCTGTGACCGAGTCAGGTGCTATTGGCAGGATCTTCAACAAGTTCATGAAAAAAGTGTTAGGAAAACACCATAAACAGATTTCAAACTCTTTCTGCACCAGAATTAGCCAGTTTCTAATTCCCCCGTCTAACTTTTTGAAGTATCCTCATATGTCAAACAAAACCCATGAAACACATAGCGTACGTAACACAACATGCAGCTACCTAAACACATCCTGATAGATAGTCAATGAATGTTTCCCCTCCTCCCTCTGCTGGGAGCTTTTCCTGCTGTCTGCAGGGGCCGTGGGTGACACTCATAAAGTCACAGGTCCAGACTTCCCAGGACGTAGAACTGGCACCTCCCTCTGGGTCCTGCTCACACCTCCGAGTGGCAGCCCTGGGACTGGTGTGGACGAGCCCCAGGCTGTGTCCCTGCAGAGTCCCCGGAAGCTGTTCTGTGTGTCTTTCCGAGCTGGCCTCACCACGTCCTCACGGATGTGACCCCCAGCAGGAGGGGCCATTCCTCACCATTCAGCCCATCACCACCTTCCTGTCTGTCTTCCTGTTTGCCTTTCTGTCTTTCCTGTGTGTCTCTGTGTGTGGACTTTAGCTGCTTTTTTCACCTTCTTGTATCTTTATTTTTCTTTCTGTGTTTTTCTATCTTTTTTTCTATTGATGTCTTTCTATTTTTTTTTTCCCATTACTTAGATTTTCCTCTGTCTTTTTTAGAAGAGTTATTTCAACTTTTTTTCTGGGTTTAGTTTACCACCTTTACATTTTTGTGTATTTTTTTTCTAACTTCTGTATTTGTATATTATTTGGTCTTTCTTGCTTCTTCCTTCTTCTTCCATATTTTTTATTTCTGTATTTTTCTTTCTTTTCCTTCTTGCTTGTTCTTTTGTCCTGGGTTAATTCAATGGCTTCCTCTATCACTGATTTTTATGCAACCAAGATCATTTCTCCCTTTTCTCTTTAAATCCACCCTTCCCCTCCCCAGGCAGATGTGGTCCCTCTGTTTGGCTTTTGGGAGAACAGTCCCAGTCTCCACCCCCAGTGGCATCTCCGAAAGCTGACACCCTCCTCCTGCACTGATGGGCAGGTGCTGGCCAGTCCCCAGACAGAGGCTTCCAGAGCTCAAGATTGGTTAGATGGAGCAGCCAGTGGCTCATGGAGAAATTTCTGATTGGGGCAGGTGGGATTCTTAGCCAGACTTTGCACCTGAGCCACAACAATAAGACACGAAGGCAGACAGGGGTCAACTTCCCGTTGCATCTGAGAAGGAGGGACTACTGAAGGAAGGAGTCAGCGGGCATGCTTCCCATCCCAGCTCCACCCTGGTCACTACGAGGACCAGCAGTGCCTGTTCTCCAAATGGCCTAGAACTGTGTCCTGGCTTTGAAGGTCTCAGAGGAACAGCCAGAGATGGGCTTCTCATCTGGTCTTGGAGGCCCAGGGAGATGATTTCTCCACCACAGTCAGAGTTGAATCTCAGGACACCTGAAGGTAGCACATAGCAAGTCCACAGGGTGGAGCGAGAGGTGAGGACAGAGCCCTTGTCTGTGGAGGTGTGTGCTTATCCACAACACATCCTCCTGGAGAAACTCATGCAAAACTCATGAGTTATGTGATGTCAGGGAGGAATCAGCAATGGGGGTGTACTGAGCATGTGTCATCCCCATGCCCTGCTTAGGGAGCTATTCTGGCAGTTCCACAGGGTCTGGTGCCACTCAATGGAATTCAGGCAGATGTGGCTGCTGGGAGTATGATTGGACAGAGGGAGCTCCACCAGCACTCCTGGTGCCCAGGCTCCTGCAGAGCTGGCTCAGCACACACAGTTGTTCCCAGAGGGGTCTCTGGGACTAAACAGACTAGTCCATGGCAGCAGAGATGTTACCTTGCCAGCAGCACCTAGTATAGGAAAGGTTCTCCATAAACACACAAGTTCATACACATGTGGACACATGTACACCTGCCTCCCCTTCATCCTGAGTCATGTCCGTTTCCAGACTACATGATGCTCTCTCTGGCTTCAGATATTCAAACATGAACTTCTCTCCCCTGGAATGCTCTCACTTTCCACATGACCACCTTCTCTGGGAAGTCTCCCAGCTGTTCCCTCAACAGGGGACCCATGGGCAGATCCCAAATCCCACCATGGCTCCCCATTAGAAGGCCTTGTCAGGCTGCAGTGTGAGCAGGACTGTCTAGGGCAGAACTGTGACCACCCCAGCACCCTGCACAACACTAGGGTCACCAGCAGAGCCAACAACCACATGAAGGTAGCCCCTTCCATGGGGGCTGCCGATCCTAGAGGTAGACACAGGGTGGAGTAAGGGAGACACCGGGTTCCAACAGCTGAGGAGTATGGAGAGTGAAGGTTGTGAAGGGGGAGCCAATCACTCACTGTACAGCTGCCCAGGAAGTGTCCACACTCCGCCCTCTGGGTTCTGGCAATGGGGTTACATACTCAGGACAAATCTCCCTGGTGGGAGATTCGACTACCTCCTCCCAAGCAGAAGTTCCCATGAAAGGAACCTGCACAGGTGGAACCTGACCTGTCTTTACAGATGTTACAAGCTGCCATATTGCTGGGATTGTCAGAACATGATGTCAGTAGGGTCTCAGGCAAGGACTCCCTTAATGGAATCAATTGCTCTTCAATGTCTCCTCCTTCTCCCATTTCATGTCAAGTGGAGTCTGCTGTTCATGCTGTAGCTCTTTGGAACAGAAAGCAATGGTTGGGTGACCTTTTTGTTTGGTCTCGAAGTGCATAGTTGAAATCTACTGCACTCCTGAAGTCGATCTCAGTAATTCCCAGCAACAGATAATGTCAACAAACAGTGATGCCTTCTCCCTTTCTTCACAGCTTCCCATTTTCAAAGTGCCCCCGAAACTGTTCTAGTAAGTGGAAGAGTACATGGAGAAAAATCAGGAGGCCTTAAATAGATTTTACAGGCACCAAGGCATGCATTTGGCGCACGATCAGCTAGGAAGATCTTGTTTCAATAACATGATCTTCACCTTCAGCCAGAGCCTGTGTTATGGAGCCTAGTAACTGCTTGAAGCTGACATAAGGCAGAGAAATGTACATTTAATAGGGGAAAGAAATCCGGCCTCATGATCTATGTTTCCTGATTCTCTGCAGCAGCTCAGCTGGTGCTGGGCCCAGGAGGCAGGTGGCAGAGACTTCCTGCGGACTGTGGGTAAAAGGCAATGAGCATGACACTGGAACAGCTCATCTCTTCCCAGGGGGGTGGTGGGGGTGTTGGGAAGAATGAAGTGAGGAGGCACCTGGCATGGAGAGCTCAACCCTCGCAACTTGGGCCTGCATCACCACCACTAATAGCATCCCTGCTCCCCCACATGCCAGTCGGAGACCTCTCCCACCAAGCCTCCCTCTTTGGCTTCTCTGTCAAAAGGTCCCACACCCAACTGCACCCTCATCCTAGCTCCTACAACTACCTCTGTTTGGGCTGCACTCACACTCCTCTGGACCTTTAGGCACTGTGAGTGAACAGTCCCCCGCTAGCAAGGATTGCAGCAAGATCTTCCCATGACCCCTTGTGATCAGGCCATGGTCCTTATCCCCCACTGCAGTCTCCCTCTCTCATCTGCCCCTCTCTACTCTGTCAGCTGTGATGCCTATGGCCTGATGCCCAGGCTGTACAAGTCAGGGGCTCCTTGACCTTCCCATAGCAGCCTGGAGATGCTGGGCAATCACCACCCTCTGTCATTTATCATGCAACACACAGCACCATTCTCATGGCCATCCCTTGCCCATGGGCCTAGTCCAATCTATGGAGAAGGATAGCCCTTCTTCTGCCCCTACTTCCCTCTCTGTACTGCTCCTTGCTCCTACTTTTGCCAGCCCTCCCTCCCAGGAAGAGAGTTTGTCAAACACAAGGGATTATGCCTTAGTCATTTTCACACCCCTAGAGCTGGAATTGTGCCTGGCACACGTGAGTCACAGGGAGTGATACTTTCCAAACAAGGACGTAGTCAGTAAAATAAAAGTGCTAGCAGGTCTTTTCCCCCATTAAGAGTTTATTTAATATTCAAAAAATATGTATCCTAAGTGTCAACTGGACATTTTTGTTTATTTCACTGCCACTAAAGGGCCTTAGATTTTTTGGCTGTGGGCACTGTGAAACCAACACATAGTTTAGAATACCAAGAAGACTTGTGGGTTTTTCTGCATGTGGTTAGGAGAGGGGTTTGAGGACACTGTAAGTAAGGAGTGAGCTGATCCCTGGGGTTAAACAACAACAAAATCAGTCTGACGGACCGCTGGAGGTACTGGTGTGCAGGGCTGGGAGCCACACATCCTAAGCAGGTAGCCAAGAGGCATTCCACAGGACTCCAGGCCAAGGAGCAGCTCTCAGTCCTTCCCACCAAAGCTCTAAGGAGGCAGCAGGTCAGGCTAGGAATGGCACTGCCCTCACAGGGGTTTGAACCCCAAACGGGGACAAAGTGAAGTTCAGGTCCTCAATGCCTCCTCCTTGAATGGGCAGCCCTGCCCCAGCTCAATCTGTGGTGACAGAAGCTCCCCCTTCCTACCCATGTGCTGCTGAAGGCAGGAGGGCTAGTGTCACTGCTGAACTGCTGCAGCAATATCAAGGGTGTGCCCTGATGACTTGGTCCCACCAACAGGCTGCTGGCTGTGTGGCTGAACACTGGACTCAGTACTGTTTCTCGCCATGGCAGAAACTCCATGATCCACTTGTTAGCAGGAATCAGTTACTGTGAAGTCACTTACATCAAGTCAAACTCAACAATAGGTAGGATGCAGGAAGCTACATCAATGTCATCTCAACAATATGCTGTTTAACTGAGAGCTCAGGGTTTGTCCCATGTACCCTGGAAATGTGCCTGTCTCTGAAACAGGGTTCTGTCTTGTCCCTTTATCCCATCTGGGTGACTGTCCCTTCCTCACCACCTGGCCAGGGATCAACCTGTTTCCTGGAGTCTAATCTTTCCAGCATTAACAATGCCCACACGCCCTAGGGCCCACCTGCCTGCCTTTGTGACCAGCCATCCACTGCTCACTTCTTATTAGATAGCTACAGCCCTGGGCACTGGCCTAGACCATGCCACGCCCTCTGGGGTCCATGCTGCTGGGCAGCAGGTGATGCTGAAAGCTGGCTCAGAACCAATTTTTGGTGAAGTCTAGGTATCACTGGCCATTGCTTCTTGCCCATCCAGTATCTGAGGTATCCTGTTTCCAATATCTTCTATGAAAACACGAAGTGCCTATGATGCAAGCAGCCTCTCTAACTGCTGAGAAGCACTGTTTCAGGTATGTTTGAACATGTTTTCATTAAGATAGGAAAAACTCAGTCAGATGTGTTGTATGCACGAATCTGAACTCTGCAGCTTGATGCTCTTTCATATACATCACACCATAGCGCATGCTCAACACCCAAGGAAGCAGTACCTGCTCCCGTTGAGATCACATATCACCATGAATTCATTTCACCTTCCTGAACATCACGCCCATGGATGCACACAGGTCAACTCTGGCACCAGGCTGCTTTCATCCAATACAACTGCAAAATGCAGCCATTGGATTTTCCTCTTTGTGGTTAAGTGGCACTTCATTGTGTGAACTGCATTGCCATCTGTTCATCAAGTTTTGTGCTCACAAACACTGACTTCCAGCTTCCTGGCTTGTGTTCACACTGACAAAGCTGATGACCACTGTGAACATGTGTGTTCCTTTCTCAACACCAGAGATCCATGGAGCAGCTATCGGCTCAGTCTCAGGACAGAAATATTTAACCATTAAGAAAGTATCACACTGTTTGGCAAAGACGCTCTCACCATTTTAAACTCACCAGCGACTGTGAACGTTTTGGCTGTTCTGGATCACAGCCAGGACCAGGTACTGGCAATCATTTTAATTTAATCACTTCAGCGGGTGTGTTGTGGTATTTCATTGTGGTTTTAATTTCTATTTCCCTCATGACTAATCAGATGATGCCAAGTTTCATATGTTCATTATCCATCCTTTTATCTTTTGTGACATATCTTTTTAAGTTTCTCTTGTTTTCTTAAACTGTGTCTTTTTGATATTGCAATGTAAGTGTTCTTTATATGCTCTGGATGAACGCATTTCGTCAGATGCATGTATTGCAAATAAAGTCTCCAAGGTCGTGGTTGGCATTTGTCCTAGTATGTTTCTGATTTTGTTTCTTTTGGAGGACAACAATTTTATGTTTGTAGAGCAATCAACTTGTCAATGCTTAGTTCTGATAATGTTTTCATTTGGTAAACTTTCTTTTTAGATTTTCCATGTAAATAATTAAGTGATGTGCAAATTAAGACAGCTTTATTTCTTCCTTGGTGATCTTTTTGCCCTTCATTCCTCATTTCCTCTGTTGCACGGCTTAGGCCTTCCAGAACCATATCAAATCAAAGTAGTGAAAGTAGACACTGTCATCTTTGCTTAGGAGAGAAGCTTCCAATATTTCCAAATTTGACATGATGTCAACAATAACGATTTTGTTTTTGTCTTGCTTTGTGTTTTCTAATGCACTTTGTCAAATTGAGGAAACTTGAAATTCCTTTCAATGTCAAGACATTTTTTTTTTGAGGAGAGATGAATATGTAGAAAAAACCACAGGCAGACAGCTCTCTCATTTTCTCTGGTTCATTCTCCAAATGTCAGCACTGGCTAGGGCCAAGCCAAGAGCCAGCTTCAGGAACCTAGCTACTTGAGCCATGACTAGGGCATCTGAGGGTTCACATTCACAACAAGCAAAGTCAGGCACTGAAGCCAGGCACTCATACATGACATGGCCATCTGAACAGATGTCTTCATCGCTAAGACAAATGCCCATCTTACCTAGGAGTTTTTTTAAAAAAAGATTTACTTATTTTTATTGGTAAGTCAAGTTCACAAAGAGAAGAAAAGAGAAAGATCTTCCATTTACTAGTTCACTCCTCAAGTGGCCACAATAGCCTGAGTTAAGCCAATATGAAGCCAGGAGTTTCTTCCGGGTCTCCCACACGGGTGCAAGGTCCCAAGGCTTTGGGCTGTGCTCGACTGCTTTCCTAGGTCACAAGCAGGGAGCTGGATGGGAAGTGGAGTCGCCAGAATACAAACTATATCGGATCTTAAGTGCATGCAAGGCAAGTACTTTAGTCACTAGGCTATCACACGTGGCCCAACCAGGAATTTTTATCATGAACTTGCATTTGACTTTGTCTTAAAAAGTCCTCATTACATAATAAGTATTTTTATTAATCTTGTGAATTTTGATATTGATTCAGATTTTGAATGTTAAACTAATTGGACATCCTGAGAATAAACATCACTTGATTGTGTTTTCCATTTTTACATATTGATGATGTCAGCCATGAATATTTATGCGTTGTCACCTGTATTCTTGAAAAAGATTGTTTGTAACTTTTCTTTGTACTGTACTTGGTACAATCAATGGGTTTTGAATGAGTTTTATGTATAGCTCTTATTATTTTGTCATTAAACAACCCAGAAATTAACAGTAAAACGGTCTAGAATGGGCACTTTTTGGTCAGAATGTTTCCATGATGAGTCTAATTCACTTAATGGATGATTTTAGATCTACATTTTGTCAGCCTTTGAGAGCTGTGCTTTTTCAATCATGTATCCTAAGTTCTTAAATTGATGTGCATTATTGATCATAGCACTCATTGGTTCTCTTTTGTACTATCTATGGTATATTTTATAATGTACACTTTTTCACTCTTGATATCATCAACTTGTGCTTTAACCTCTTTTTTCTTGATCAGTGTTGCTAGGGCTCAGCTTTATTAGTCATTTCAACAAACTTTTTTAGTTTGCTGATGTGCTCTGCAGTTTGTTTCCCATTTTACTGATTTCTTTCTTGCCATCTTCACTACTCAGTTCTGCTCTTCATTTTGTAGCTTCTTAGGGCGAGAGGTAGTTTCATTTATTTTTCTAAAATACCCATCTCAAATTGGAAATTACTCCTACCAAACTCCTTTCATTGCATCCCCCCAAATTTGTTCTGTGATATTTTCTTTACTACTCAGTGTGAAAGATTTCTTAATTTCCCACATGATTAATTTTTGATTCACAAGTTATAATAAAATGCACTGCACATTATTCAATTATTTGGGATACTGTCCAGCTATCTTTTTGTTATTGATTTATAGTTTAAGTCCATCACCAACAGAGATCACACTCCTTGTTACTTTTTTTTTTTTTTTTATCTTTTAAGGAATCTTTTGAAACCTGGTTTACAGTCAACAATGTATTCCTGAGTGTAGTCTCAGTGCAGGATAAATACCAAGATGACTGGGCAAAGGAGAGCATGGTTCACATCTTCTATAATTATGGTGAATATTGGCTTGTTTTATCAATTACTGGATTTGTCTGTTTCTCTCATGGTTCTGTAAATTTCTGCTTTAAGTGTTTTAAATCTCTTGTTAAGATGCATACCTCATTAGGATTATGCTGTCTTCTTGATGAAGTGGAACTTTAATCATCATCAAAGGATCTTTCTCCTGGCTAACACACTTATCTCGCTAGGTGTTTTATCTAATACTAATGTAGGCTCTCTCATGCTCACTAGTTGCATGTTCTATCTTTTCTGTGGCCTGTTTTTCCATTTCACATTGCTGGATTTTGCATATTTTTTACCCTCTATGACAACATCTGCCTTTTAACTCAAACAGTAAGAGCACTTACATCTATGGTAGTTATTGATATTGTTGAGTATAAGCACGCCATTCTGTTCTTTGAAGCCGGTCTCCTTTGATTTTGATTACTTTGCTATGTTTTTGTTTTTTTCTGGACTGGCTTTTTTTCTTTTGTCTCAGTTTACTTTTTTATTATAATATATTCATTTTTCTGTCTTGACTTAAAATTATATCACTTCATATAGAAGTAAGAAACTTATAATAGCATAATTCTATTTATACTACCATCAGCCCTTTATGCTATTGTCACCAGATATTTCACTTACCACATATTTCACTTACCAACCAAACTATAAAAAGTTAAAGGCAGAAAATTAATTAATGGGTTTACCAATTTGTTTTATCTTTAGTTTATGTCTGAATTTCCATTAATTTCACTTTGTCTAGTTTAAAATACTAATGTAATGATCCTAACTTTTCTTCTGAAACAGCTCTGCTGTTAAATTCTATCCTGCATCTATTACTGAAATCCCCTTTATTTCATTATAGATATGAAGCTAGAATTCTAAGTAGACCTTTTGCTCCTTCGGCAGTGCCCTGTGCCCCGGTTCTGCAATCCCTTATGAGAAGCCAACCAGTATCCTTGTCACTGCTCTCCTGTATGTAAAGTTCTGTCTCTTCTACTTGTAATAGTTATTCTTCATCTGGTATTCAGTAGTTTCACTCTGATATGCTATTCTTCTGTTTGTTTTCTCTTAAGCTTCCCTTGTTACAATGTTTGCTGAGCCTCTTGAATTTGGCTCAGGTTTTTTTTTCTCTGTCCCATTCTCTCCCTCATCTTCTTCTGAGACTCCAATTACATGTATATTATATGAGACACTGTCCCACACAGCATTGAATCTGCTCATTTTCCACATATTTCTTTCTGTACATTAGCTCAGCTGATTTCTACAGACACATCTTAAGGTTTACTGACAGTTTTTCCTGTTGTGTTCAGACTGATTTTCTTCTCATCCAATTAATTTTTAAATCCATACAATCATCTTTTTCAATTCTATAATTTCACTTGGCTTTTTTTTCCCACATTTTTCAAATATCTTCTCAGGTTTCCTATCTCTTGCCCATTATATCTATACATCCTGCCCATACTTTAATAAAACATCATTTTAAAAAGAGCTCTTATCTGCTCATTTCAGTATCTAACTGTGAGTCTTCTCCTATTGATTGATTTTTTTCTCCTGATGGCAAGCCACGTTGATTCTACTTCTTCACATGACGACATTTCATTGTGTACTGCACACTGGACATGATACTGAAGCCCAATCACCTCTTTCAACAGAGATTGTTGAGTTCACTGCAAGATGTAGTTAGATTATCATCAAACTTGAGATTGTAAAGACTTAATTTTATGCTTTGTCAGGAAGAATCGGACTTGCCTTTAGTCTCTTAGCTTTTGTCTTTATGTAAACCCTTTGCCCTGGACTGTAGTGTTACTCCCAAGGGATGACCTTTCCAAGATTTCATTCGGCTAACTATTCCCTTCTGGCTTGGCCGGACTCAGAATGTAAGTTCTGATTTTTATTGAGTATCAGTTCTCCGCTTAAATCTCAAGGCTTCCAGACAGGAAGCACTTGAGCTCTTTGGCAACTTATCCACCCATAGATATTTCAGGGATTATTATCAAGAATCTAAATGGTATTTGTGTAAACGTATTTTGAAGTTTCCTTCTCTGTGGCCTTCTAATTTTTTGAATGTTTCTCCTCAATTTTCAGTCAAACATCCTGGTGGTCCCAAATGCCATTTGCTGTTAGGACAATAATATATTTCTTCCCAAGAGGTAGGTTCCCCTTTAGAGCCTTAAGTGTAGGAAAGAGCTTTCTTGTTGTGAGTTAAAATCCAAAGATAGTAAAAAATAGAAGATTGTTAAATTTGACAGCATTTAAACATTTTTAAACTTCTGTTTTCATGTCCAAAAAATTTGAACAAAGTCAAGAAGAAGTAATAAACTGGTGGAAAATTTTGCAATATGATAGAAGATTCCTTTTTATGTAAGTGATACTCTTATGGTCAATATACCATCAAATCCAGTGGGGAGATTATATGAGCAGACAATACCTTAAAACAGTTAAAATGGTTCCTCACACAGAAAAATCATCCAATTTCAGTGTATGTGCTGATGAAGCAAGCACAAGAAAGAAGTATCTAAAGTTGCTCATAATTAAAGAAACCATTTCTCACCTATCAAACTGGGGAAATGCCAAAAGTAGCAAAAGATAATCTGTCCATGAGATGACAAGGAGGTAGACATCACTGAATGGAGTGTAAACTGGCACAGTCCTTGGAAGGAGAGTGTGCAATAGCTGACAAAACTGCAGTGCACAGTGATAATCTTTACAGAAATCTACCTGGAAGACACAGCTCAAACAAAACAAAAATTTAAATACATAATATTATGCACTAATTTGTATTTATAAAATATGGGTGGGGGTTATAAAATGCTTACATGAATATGTAAGCAAGGGGTTGGGTAAGCCATGTTACAGCCATAAAGTTAATAGTTCTGTAGCTATAAAAGAACTCCATGAATCATGGTGGGTGATTCTCAGGACTCAATGATAAGTGGAAACACCAAAGGTAGAAGAGTAGTTTGCTGTTATCATTCATGTAGGAAAGAAGGAACTTTTTCTGTACTTCTCATCCCTTTGAAGTGAGTACAGGAAGGGTAGGTCAGAACCCATAGAGTCTTCCCACTTACGCAAGGTGTGAAGAAACCAGGAAAAGAGCTGTAATTGGACTGATCTGAAAGAGCGAGGAGTGGTGTTCTCTGAACATGTCTTCCTGGCTAGCATCAAGCTCATAAACTAAATAGCATTTCATATAGATAAAAATGAAAGAAAAAACATCTACCAGGATGTTGGGTGAAGTGGAAATAGTAGGACAAATGAATGTGTGTTAAAAACTAATAACAACCAAAAATGATAACAATTGTTAAAAATGGATACCACTGAAGGAGAGAGAAGAAAAACCCTTGTCAGATATACTGTCTTGACTAGCTACTGGAAGGCTAAAGTCACCAAGAAAAAGGCAGGCTCTTAGTAAGCAAGCGTGCTTCTCACGGCACATGAGTCAGCAACTCGAAACCACTCAGCGTTTACTCCAAGGATGAGCAGCAAAAAAGTGAGCACCTGACAGACAGCGAAAACCAAGTTTCTACGTTCTCAGAAAGAAGTTACAGAGAGCAAACGCAGAAGGTTAAAAGAAACAATTGCCTCTATTAGGATCAAAACTATCAGTACGAACTCATGGTGTGTGAAACACAAGTATACATATCTGAGGGTCTTCAACAAGTTCATGGAAATGCAAATTACACTATGCATGATTTTTTTTAACCAAAAGAAAAAAACAAGTCCTCTGCTTTGTTCATTCTGCTTTCCCTGGAACACCTGATATAAGCACCTGATATAAAACTTGAAAGCTATTTCCTAGCTTGGAAGGGGCAGTGATGCTCCAGCAGCAGTGAGCACACTCAATGACCACACCCAGGCTGTATGCCATTTCCCAAAGTGACCAGAGTTCCTCAGGAAAATGGTCATTGACGGGGTATAGCGTAGGAAGCCACAGGATTAGCCACAAAGGAAGAAGGTGCTCAGAAAAGGATGAGGCCACTTCACCTCCATAGGAACCAACCTCAACCAGCTCTCAGCAGGCACAGCTTGGCACAATTACGCAAAAAAGTGAATGGCAGCAAAAAAAAAAAAAAAAAAAAGAGCCATGAGTCCAGGTTTGCATAAACAACAAGTAGCAATGAATAAATAATTGGGAGAGAAGGACCAGCTCTTGGCTTCCAGTTTATAACTGTGGCAGGAATGAGAGTAATAGAAAAATTTCACTAAGCAAATACCACATAGTGTTAATTGTTGCGAGAACAACTAATGCATATTAAAAAGAGTGGGCAAAAGTATGAGGAGATGTAGGATGTTTTCCCTAAAAACCTGTGTGGACTCGAAACCACAAGCTTTCCTGATGCACAGGTTGCTACCTGTAATGAGTGGCTTCAATCAGGTTACACCAGGGGTCCCTTCCAACCCCTACAAGGGAGGAAATGACTGTGCAATTGTAAGAGTATAATCATTTTACTCTTAACCTAGGCAGCTAGGTAACCTAGGCAGCTACCATGCCCTGGAGACACAAAGAGGGCCCTTCCATCATGATTCTTCCCAACCCACCTCCAGCACAGAACGAAGAAGCAGCAGCAAATTCAATGCAAATACGAACTCAGGAAATTCGGTTTACCATCCTATTTCCTGTCTTTGATGATCTGCATCTGGAACACAGTTCTTGACATTTCTGCACCATGAGAATTTTAATAAAATATGTGTCATTCAGGGTGCTGTGTTGGTTTCTTAAAATCTGACAAACAGGCCTGCAGCTGCTCCAGCTCTGTTTCCCAACTCCACTCTTCCAAACAGTACATGCAAGCCCACATTGGCTCTGCTCTCCCCCTGGCGTTCATCAATGACGGTGTTTCCCTAGTTCCTCACTGCAGCTGCCACCTGGCCAGTGCACCCAGCTACCCCTGAACACACCTCCTGATGGATGGCCATTCAGTCACTCCCTGGGAATGTGCTGTATGCTTGCCATCCAGCATCGACATTGACAGCTTGCATTTTGCACATACGAGAACTCAGATTCCAAGCCCCAGCCAGGCGACCTATGCAAAGATGCTGTCAGTCCACAGTTAAATCACACAGAGTAACTGCCACCAGCAGTCAGAACGACTGCCTTTGCGGAAATACCACGGTTTTATTATGTTTACAAGTTCTAAATTAGGAACTTAAAAGTCACACACACTCAAAGAGAAGTCAAGTTTCACACTGACCACAACAATAACAACTGTAGGGGACAGTGTTTATTTTTTTTCTTAACAGAAAGTTCTAGAAAGTTGCATTTCTAATAATCTTATTTCCAACCTACATCAATTCACTCTCCCAATCTCCAGTATTGAATAAAGAAGCACAGCATGGGACAGTTGACTGTGCCTGGATTTTGAAACTAACACCTGATGCTCATTTGCAAGCTTCTACCCTTGTCTTTGACACTCAGCCTTGCAACTCTGGCAGAGGGCAACCTACATGAGATTTGTTAAACTGGTCTTTCATAGGAGATGCTGACAAACTATGTAGTAGGAGAACCACTCACGGGATGAGGCCATGGCACAGGTGACATAAGACAAGAGCTGCACCCACGCCTAGTTAGCTAGAACTATTTCCAGTCCATCTGTATTCTCATTCCCCACCTCTATGCTCATTAACAAATAAGCAGACATTTGTTAAACAACTATCTTTTTCTCCACAGAATGACAGTCTTACTAATAAAAGGCATGACGAGTCATTATTTATAGTTTTTTCTTCTCACTAACATGGAAATGAAGAAACAGTCACTTGCAACATGATTTTGGAGAACTACATAGGTGAAGTCTGAGGGAAGGCAGGGGTCTGAGTTCCCTCCATGGTTGCCAGCACACAAAATGGCACTGCTTTTCCCATTTGGAGTGAAATTCTAACTACTTCAAGGAGAATATGCGGTCAGGTGACACGACTAGCTTATTCCTTGGTGAGGACCCAACGGGCACTGTGCAGGGAGGGGCAGGTGGACTCCCTTATGTGCTAACAATGCCTGGCCCAGCAAATCCACAGTGAAGTGTGCTTTATTCAAGGTCAACCATGAGGACCGGAGAGGAAAAGCAGCTTTCTGAAGCCCACTCATGTGCTGTCCCTCTTGGAATCTGAGATGAAAAAAACCAGCATCCTCGCAAGATGATTCCAATTGCCCAATGGAATCTGTTATTTCCAGTTAATGCAAGAGTGCATATGCTTTCCTCTAAACTTGTAGGTTTCGTCTTAATTTAGCACATATTTCATTTTGCCTTTGGCTACAACAACATAGGGCACAATGTCAAGGCAAGAACATATCACATGACCTTTTTGATCTCCTCATGCCTAACTGGGTATTCACTGAATATTTCATTGAGTTGAACAAAGAAATGATTATGTTCATGGTAATAACAAAGGTCATTAGCATTAGCACGAGATCTACAATTTTCTAAATGGTTTTTAAAAATTACAAATCCCATCTTTGCAACAAAATTTGCACTGTTGGATTATCCAAATTATGTGAGAACTAAAGCTTAGAAAAGGTAAAATCAAACTGTTTGGGGCTGGCATTGTGGTATAGTAAGCTAAACCTCTGCTTGTAGCATCAGCATCCATACATGTACAGGTTCAAGTTCTGGCTGCTCCACTTCCAGGCCAGTTCTTTGCTGAAGGTCTGGGAAAGTACAGGAGATGGGTCCAGTCCTTGGGACCCTCTGTCCAGGTGGATGACGCAGAAGCTCCTGGCTCCTGGATTTGGATCAGCTCAGCTCTGGTCCTTGCAGTCACTGGGGAGTGAACCAGGAGATGGAAGATCTTTGTCTCTCCTTCTCTCTATAACTCTGCCTTTCAACATGAAATATAATAAAATAGAGCTGTCTGATCCTAAAACACTTATGTTACATTTGGGAAAAACATCCATGAATGTATAAATGTGTTCTCTCAAAATCAGAAATAGACACACACAAAAAATTGAGCAGTCTCTTCTCTAGTAGATGATGAATTTTAGCAAAAAATATTCATAAAAATTTACTATCTGAAAACATCTAAAATCATGCTACAAATAAAATTTAGGGCATGCCTTTGTCAGTGGACTCCTAATTCTAATATTAAAAAAATTAAAAGATAAAAAGAAGATAATAGACTCTCAAATACTAAACAATGAAAGTTCAAAACCTAGCAGGAAAACATGCTAGAAAAATATGTGTGGAGAGACATGGCCCTGGACATAGGGCTGGGAAACCACAACTTGATTCAATATTTGCAGAGAGAAGTTAGGCTAAATATATACAATTAAGACTATTCATCCTGACACTGTCTATAATAACCAAAAGCTTGAACCAGAACCCTGTGCAATCATGTCCTGATTGACACAGAGAGCTACATTACATGATTAAAAGGGTATTTGGTTAGAAAACATTGTAATCTCCCTTTATATTTTATTTCAAGAAATATGTCTACCAACGCCAAGGCTCCTAACCAGTTTTCAGGTTTGGATGCCATATTAGCTACAGTTGTGTGACAAATTATCTCTAAATTTACCATCTTGAAACCAAAAAATGTTGTTGTCTCATAGTCCTCAAGGATTAGGAACTGAGGCATTTCGTGGTTGGGTGCTTAGGCTCTCTGGGGAGTCTGTAATCAGGAGGTTGTCTTAGTACTTGAAGTCTGAGACTTGACTAAAGGTGGAGAAGCCACTTCCAAGTTCATTTACATACCTTTTTAATAGAATGTTTTGACTTTAAAATGTTCATTTATGTGTTTTGTTTAATTTCAAAGGCAGACATACATACACAGGTACACAGTCAGGCATTAAGGCATACTTTATAACCCAACCCCAGACAAGGTGCACCCTTACTTCTGAGGCGTTCTATTGGTTCCATCACCCAACCTTGATGCACTGGGGGGACTATATAAAAGTCAGAGGTGTTGGGGAGCAGGGGTCCTTGAAGGGCACCCATCTTGGAGCCCAGCTCGCACAATGCATCTTCGGCTCCTACTGACTCTTTCCCAAAACACACTTTTCTCAAGTCTCCATAATGACAGCACAGGCTCAGAGTCCAGGATCTCATTATCTAAGCTCAGTCTAGAAGCAGACAGGAATCCTCAGATGTCATCCCTTCAACATGATGCCCTTGATTTAAAGGGTAACTAAAGCAATGAGCCATCTGTCCTCCTCATAGCTTTGATGGCAGGATGATATTTAGGGTAACTGCCATGTATTTGCTTATTCAAAATATAGGAAAATGGAGGAACAAAAGCACTCGTCCAAAGAGATTCTGAAATCCAGCTGGGCAAATACCAGAGGTTTCTTGGTTAGGACTCAGTCATCCTCATGCCCAGGGGGGTTTATCCTTCACATGCTTAGTTCTGCCTTCCGTCTTCTTGGTTCTTCCCTCTGGCACCTGCTTATCTTCCTCATGAAAGGTACTGCATGACTGAAACTGGATGATTTTCTCACATTGCTTCCTGATTGTAGAAGTTTGATGACCCTGTTCATTGTGTATTGTTTCAGTACTTCTCCACGCAAGCTGACAGATGTCCAGCTGGTATAGTTCTCTTAAAAGCTTTGTGTATCTCCTATGAATGCTTGTGAGATTTAGTCTGTTAGACAAGAGCCCCATACTCAAATTCACACATCTCTTTAACACACACAAATAACTGCAATAGAGTGACCAAGATGGAAGTCACAATGTTGTTATGAGCTAGACTGTGAAGCAACACATGGTTGCTTTGTTGTCCATCACGCAGCCCAGCTCTGGCACAGGGTCAGGGAGACCTGCTTAAAGGTATGAATACCAGGAGGCATTGATGATACCATTGATGATATGTCACTGGCACATGTAGGACCATTCTTGTTTATATTGTTTAATGCTTTCAGTTTTATTTTCCTTAGGCTAACATTGCCATCTGTTAATGTACCAATGTTATGGGGTGCAGCCAGTGATAGCCAGCACCCACTGACAGTAGGCAAATGAAATTTGGCTGTATTCCCTTATCCTCTGTCCTGAAGGTGGGTCCTAATAGCAATGGAATGATAAATCCATCCTGAACCACTTCCCCTACATCTTAATTTAGCCAGGATATTGGATGCATACTAGTCCAATTAGCCTAGGCATTTTTAGCTACAAGCCCAGTTCCTATTCCTGTCCATCCCAATGAGCACTAATCAACTCCTTAGCCCACAACACTTAGGTATTCGCTCCTGACCACCTGTGACTCACCTATCAACTGAGAGGGGATGGTATTGCATTGTCGTGTAACCGCTCTCCTCACAAGCCCCTTTAAAGGGCCCGTGAAGCAGGGGCTTGCTCTGTTTCTGGTCAGGTGCTTCCGTTACTCTGGCACCTCGACCCTTGTCTGACTCAGAACAGGTAATTCCCTGAGCGTGGTCCCTGCATACTGCTTAGATGGGACAATGGATATAGCTATGTTATTTCTGGTTTGTGCAATGTCAGGAGTTCCAGGAGAGGTGAGGCCTGGCAGTAGTGGAATGTAGGCAGAGAAGCCAGGGAAAGGTGAATGTCTGCAGCTTTGTAAGTGCATCCAGGTTATTCATTGCATGTCTCTTAGGATAATTTATATTGTTGGGGAAGCTAGGACATAGATCTTCAGCTTAATAGATGGACTTAAGGACAATGACCATTTGTTCCTTCTGGGATTATGATTGGTTGGATTATAATTGGTTGGATTATGATTGGTTGGATTATAATTGGTTGGATTATGATTGGTTGGATTATAATTGGTTGGATTATGATTGGTTGGATTATGATTGGTTGGATTATGATTGGTTGGATTGCCGTATGGACTTGTGATTTGCTATTGTGCTCTACTATCACCAAGCTTGATTAATAAAGACTCCCTAATAAACCTTAGACATGTGTGGTGTGATCTTACTCGCACCCCGCAACACTAAATTATACTCTAAATTCATGCATTGATGTCCCAACTTCAGGTACCTCAGAACATGGCCATATTTGGGGATTTACAATAAATTTTTAACAATTTATTCAATGAGTGAGTGTTGTGGCACAACAAATTAATCTGCTGCTTGGGGCTCCTGTATCTCAAATCGGTGTGCCTGGGATGAAGAGCCACCTCCACTTTCAATCCAGTTTCTTGCTAAGGGACTTCAAGGCAACAGATAATGACCCTAGGACTTGAGCATTAATGTTCCCATCCCAGATGGAGTTACTGGCTCCTGGGTTCAACCTGGCTCAGTTCCTGCCTTTGAAGGCATTTGAATGGCACAGTAGCAGACACAGTAACACTCTTTCCCTGTGTTTTATGTGTGTCTGTCTTTGTCTCTCTGTATCCTTTAAATAAGAATTTTTAGAAATTTATTTGAGAGATACAAACAGAAAGAGATTTCTTATACAGAAGTTCACTCCCCAAATTATTGCAACAACCAAGGAGAGTCACAGCCGTAGCCTGGAGCTGGGAATTCTATCTAGGTCTCCTGTGCAGACAGCAGGGACCCAGTTATCTGAGCCATTGCCCATTACCTCCCATGGTCTGCATTAGCAAGAAGCTGGAATTGGGCGCTAGAACTGAGAACTGAACACAGATACTCCAGAACTGAACAGTACCTCAGCTGTGAGCCCCAGTGTCCACCCTGTAGACTGGGTTTTTAAAAAGGCAATTAAGTTAAAATGCAGCTGTTAGGTCTTTTGCAACATGCCTGGCATCCTAATAAGGTAGCCAGCAGGAGCAGAAAGTACACACAGGATGGGTCATGAGGGGTAGCAAGAGGGTGGTTGCCTGCAAAGGCACGGGGAGGTCTCAGGGTCAATCAAGCCCGCTAGCACCTTGACCTTGGATTCCACCCAACCTAGAATAGTGAGAAACTAAATTCCCCAGTTTGTGATATCTTGCTAAGACAGCCCCGCTGGTTGACTCAGACACCCAACCTCCAAAAGGTGAGGGAAAATAGCTTGCTGTTGCTTAACATGGATGAGTTCATCTTTGAAAAGACTTCTTCAAAAGTCATGTTTGTTTTGATGTCTGTATTATCTAAGTGCATATCATCAGGTTTATTTCTGTACAAAATGTGCATCCATGAGATTCTTCATCGAATCTGAGGGTCTATGCTTTTACTAGGAACACTCTTTTTCATGTCCTATTATCACTCCTTTAGAAGCCAGTTTCTCAGCATCCAGGGATGAGAACTGGAGAGATCCATTACCTCTTGGATGGTCAGGAACCAGGAGCTGCCCTAGCCTGGCTTCCTGAGGAAAAGACTCAGGGAGCAATCAGACCACCATGGAAATGCTTTCAAGGAGTGAGTGGATCAGCACAATTCAAGATCAAAGCATGGTGTTTCAGGATCCACCCACACAGGCAAAAGCAAGGGAAGGGTCATGAGGAAGGGAAAGCAGATCTAGAAAACAATTGTTGTGAAGTCCTCCACTCAGGGGGAACACTGAAGGGCTCAGTTACAAGGGTGGGAAAGCTGTTTCCTACCCAGGACTGACTGGAGATGTGTCATGTCCTTCGTAGGCGATACCAAATGATCAATTTCAAAATTAGCCTGCTGTAAATTTATTGAATTTCAAGTCCCTCCTGTGGTTACCCTGGAAGGGCCAGTCCAAACACAATGATTTTACAGGCCAGATGTTGGCCTTTCTTGAACCAACAGCCTCAAGCTCCCCAACAACGTCTTCCCAATTCTCTGTCGGCTCTGCTGCTGGTCGCACAAATAAACTGCTGGCCTCTAACTTACTTTCCCTCTCTGCTTGTCTTCAGCACTGATTTAGAAAACCAGACTCCTAGGTACATGTCAGCTTACAATTTTATGAAACACATATTTTAATCTCTGATTATCAATGCAAGAACAAAATGAAGTCTTTAACCTATCTAGCAGCAATTAAAGAAATTCCACATGCTTTTTACTTTAGCTTACATTTTACTTAAAAAATACCACAGTCCCAATTTATCATAAAAACAGAAGATTGGGCCTGGCATGATAGTGTAGTGGTTAAAGTCCACGCCTTGCATGCACCAGAATCCCATATGGGCACCGGTTCTAATCCTGACGGCTCTGCTTCCCATCTAACTCCCTGCCTGTGGCCTGGGAAAGTAGTCAAGGACGGCCCAAAGCCTTGGGACCCTGCACCCGTGGGAGACCCGGAAGAGCTCCTGGCTGCTGGCTTCAGATTGGCTCAGCTCCAGCCATTGCAGCCACTTGGGGAGTGAACCATCAGGCGGAAGATCTTTCTCTCTGCCTCTCCTCCTCTCTGTACATCCGCCTTTCCAATAAAAATAAATAAATCTTAAAAGATGAAGTTTTTAAAGCAAATTTTTGTTTTTTAAAAAATGAAACACAACACCAGTTGCAGCTTTTACAGTCAATGTTGTGACTATTTTTTAAAAAACACATTGGAATTGACTTCACAGGGACTAGAAATCCTTCTGTATACTAAATTTATGTTTCTAAGTTAATTTAGATTAACTTAATGCCTTGTAAAAATGTCTTTGAATAACTTTTTAAAGATTGATTGATTGATTTGAGAGGCAGAGAGACAGAGAAAGTGAAAGAGATCCTCCATCTTCTGGTTCATTCCCTATATGACAACACCAACCAGGACTGGGCCAGGACAAAACTGAGAGCCAGGGATGCCAGCCAAGTCTCCCATGTGGGTGGCAGGGAGCCAAGTATCTGGGTCATCTGCTGCTGCCTCTTCTTGGGTGTGTTAGAGGGAGCTTGAAATGAAGTGGAGCAGCCAGGGTTCAAATCACCTTTCTGACATGGGATGGCAACACTGAACAGTGGTGTAAGCTGCTATGTCATAGTGCTGGGCCCCCATTTGAATAATTCTTAAGGAAAGCTGCATGAGGGAAACTGCTGCTGAATTTAGATATCTAGAAATATATTTCCACGGCTTGAACTCATACATTACAATTTTCTTGGGATAGAATGCTTAGACCAGGCAATTTTGTATTGCTAGGAATGCATATTACTCCATTTGAAGATCGTGAATAAAGACTGAAGCTAGCCTAATCTTTCCCCATTTTGAGTAAATTATGTCTGATCACTTTTATGATATCCTTGTTATTCTAGTTTTCTGGGTTATATACAAGTTTGGGATTTATTCCATTTGGATATGGATTTTTTTTTTACACTCAAGATTTTTTCTTACAGATACAGAATAAAAAGTAGATTATTTCAGGAATATTTATCATTCATAGGTTCAATTTTTACCATTTTCTCTCTGTGATTGCTTTCTTCTATAATTTTACCTCCTACTTTTTTTTCCTTATACAGTCTGGAAAACCTGGTGCACTTTGTGTTTTCCCCGTTATTTTTTTTTTTTCAGCACATTTGTAGCATGTTTACCTTTACTATCATTCTTCTCTTGTTTTGACAGGAGCCAAGGTATGTGGAGAGACCCCACCCACCCACCTAAATGTGCTGTTGGGGTCTGCTGGATGGACGGACCTGCACAGCCCCCATCCAACTCCTGGCAGGGTCTCAGCCCGAGTGGCTCTGACTTGCAGGGGAGCTCCTGACAACATCTGGCTCCCAAGATTCTTCTGCCTTTAGAACACTCGCTAGGAGCATGCAAGCGCCTTGCTTCCTCTTCCCTTACCTCTGCATTGTGCTAGGAGACATGATGTGGCTCCTGCAGGGACCCACTCTGGCCTTCTTGGCACCTGCTTCCCCAGGCAGAACTGAAGCCTGGATTCTGGCTACAGCAGCCCCAATCCCCTCTATCTTGACAGAGAGGGGCGATGAGTGGGATGGTGGCATCTGGTTGGCTATCCCGCTCTGGATTAGAAGATGAGACAGACATTGCTAGGATGGGGTTGACATGTCTTCAAACCAACCCCACTGGCACAGAATTTGGTAGAAAAAGCCCTCAAGACTTTTGCCAAGACTTTCTGACACAAGGTGCTGGGGTCCGTGCAGTAGATGTGGGGGACATGAGGGGCTGAAGAGTGTCCCATTGCAGGCAGGGCCACAAGGAATTTCCTGTCTCTACAACCACCTGAATGCAACTCCACCTTCTTTTGCATGGACACTGGACCACCCTGCGGAAGAATTCTAATCCATCCTGGCATTTGCTACTGTGAGGTTAACCTTTTGCTCAGCCTGAGCTTGGAGATCAATGTCTTGCATATGGGGCCCTTTATCATTCCTATTGTCTTGGCTGTCCCCATTGAACCTATGCTAATCAAGGGATCTCAAATGGGGCCCTTTATCATTCCTATTGTCTTGGCTGTCGCCATTGAACCTTTGCTAATCAAGGGACCTGTATTTAGGCTTTCATTCTTTCCTTGATCTTTAAGTTCCCCTTTTTCTTTGTGGTACAAGATTGAGTTGTAGGATAAAAATCTGTAGCAGGAAATTCTAGGTAATGTTAGCAGGAACTTCTATTGTTTCTAGGTAAAACTAATGGCAGAATTATCCTTAGAAACACCCACTGGGTAAAAAGTCTGAGCCAGAATTTGGCTGATTTTGTATAAATAAAGCAGACAGCTTTCATGCGTGGTCCATTATGATCACAAAGTCCTAGTGGTCCATCTCTTTCTTTCTTTCCTCTTTGCGCCTCATCCACACACCCTTCGCGAGTTCCGAACTCAGCTGGAGCTGGACTCTGGCAACAAGGTTTTATGAGTGTGCAGAGTTTTGTGTGCTTTTAGTAAGAAATGAGTGGATCTCTGACTAACCCAATGACTCATTTTTACGTGTGCCTACCTGATGTACTTCAACCCCCAGGTCCAGAGTATGCCATAGTTGTTACCCACAGAAAGCAATGATTTTTCAATTTCAACAAGAGCTAAGAATCACTCCACCCGTTATCTCCCATGTCAGCCAAACAATAAATACTGTAAATACAGGGGACTTGTAAAAGTCGATCTAAAGGGGTTTCAACAGTAGCACCCTGACCTCTTGAGCAAGTAAGGCTGTCCCACACAATGTCCTGGAGGAACGCCACCCATGGCTCCAAGCCTGTTACAAAGCTGACTCATCCTCTGCTACTTTTAGCTGCGGCTAGTTTGGCAGCAAGGATATGCCCTCAGCACGTTCAAAGAGAGAAATCCAACACAATGCATCTTTACCTTATAATACATCCTGGCCACCAAACTCCGCCGAAGAACCCTTTCCCGGAAATTCACTGCCTTCAGCAGGAAGGCGAGCTCACCAACTGTGTCCATCGCAATTGCCAGGAAACTGCAAGAAAAGGTGAGAAGATCATTATGACTTCGGCTTCACCAAAGTATTTCAAAGGAAATAAAGGAGAGGCTTTTTGTGTTTCAAAACACAAAAAGTTCCTGCCATAGAACAGTCATGTAGATTGCATATAGCCATCGATGTCCCATCCCCTCTCTCAATGGCTGTGTCTGTGCTTCTGTTCATAACTTTGCTAATGAAAGCTGGGTTCCAATTGATTCTATGTTGTCACCCTTGTGGTATATAGATAACTTGTTTCCTATCTTTTCCAATTCCTAGTGCATTAAAGGTAATGTACAAGATTTCATTCAGTCTTCACTAACATACATAATCTATCAAATGTAAGCTTACAATAATTTGTTCAACAATTGTTTGGCATTGATTACAAAAATTACTACAGTGAAATGTTAACACCTATGTCCTTCACAACGCATTTGTCAGTGAATATGAGGATATTTTGAAAAGTTCATGGGAAATGAATATTATAAAGAAATTGTGTGGATTTCAAAAGATTTTTGCACCAAAAATAAGCATCTACTTTAAAAAAGAGAGATTTATTCATTTTTATTGGAAAGACAGATTTACAGAGTGAAGGAGAGACACAGAAAAAGATCTTCCATCTGCTGGTTCATTACCCAAGTGCCTGCAGTGACCAGAGCTGAGCTGATCCAAATCCAGGAGCCAGGAGCTTCTTCTGGGTGATCCACCTGGACAGAAAGTCCTAATGCTTTGGGTCATCCTCTATTGCTTTCCCAGGCCACAAGCAGGGAGCCGGATGGGAAGTAGAGCAGCTGGGACATGAACTGACACACCCATATGGGATCCTAGTGCATGTAAGGCAAGGACTTTAGCCGCTAGGCTACTGTGCTGGACCCCATAATTTATTTGTTTGTTTGTTTTTAGATAACAGAGAGAGAGAGATTAGAGTAGACAGACAGACAGACAGACAGACATAGCTTCCACCCACTGGTTCAATCCTCAAATATTCCCAGCATCTGGGGCTAGGTCAGGTCGAAGCCAGGAGCCAGGAACTTAATCTGGTCCATCACTTCGGCAGTTGGAACCCAACTACTTGAGCCATCAGTTTTGTCACCCAGGATACAGGATGCAGGATGCAGGAGTTAAGAGCCAGACCCAGGACTGAGGCCCAATGTCCTGATATGGGACACAGATGTCTGGGTGTCACACTTGGTGTCTGAACTGCCAGGCCCCCACCAAAGCAGCTTTCATACCCATTGTTCCATGAGCATTCGAAGCACCTTTGAACGGTGATTACAGTTATGATGTATCAAGAATGGAGCCAGGCATTTGCTGTGAATTATTCCACATCCTCAATCACTCTAGGATGCAGTTGCCATAGTTTCATCAAATATAATTCAGGAAACAGGCTGAGGTTTGGTAAATTGCTCAAGGTTTAGAAGCAGAGCACAGCCAGGCTTGGGTTTTCTCTAGTGAAACACCAGGCGCTGAGGGAGCAGGACTTTTTTTTTTTTTCAAAAGGCAGTCATTTTTACCTTCCCCAGGAGGAAGTGGAGGGTACAGAGGCAGTAGAAGATACCAGCACAGACTATGAACACTCAAGTTCCCTCAAAACTCCTTGAGTGTGTCCCATTTTGCAGCTCTGCCTCTTGTTTGCATTCTACCTCCTAAATAGGTAACCTAGAGAAACAGGTAAGGGATTCGCGCACCCTTGAGGTTCCCCACAGCCCAGCCACCTCTCGCTTCCTGCTCAGCCACCTCCTTAGAAAGTAAAGTGTCATAAGACTTCATGTTTCCATGAAGCAAACATTAACAACCCAAGGAACAACCCTTTGCTTACTCAGAGGGCCTGGGGAAATTTCAGGAAACAAGGACAGAGGCTTTTGAGCATGCTGAATGCTGAGTTAATAATTGCTTTCCATTCTGGCAAGGATGTTGGGAGAATATTTGGGGTCAATTACCAGAGAATCTAAATTCTATCAATTCTTATTTTCAAGCTGAGCTTTAGAAGGTTGAGTTTCTGCCTGTTTATTTAACAAAAGGCATCAAGAATTCTCCCATTTTTCTGAACAGTAATTTTAGCCATTACTAGGAACCTGGAGGCCAGGAATGCTGTTATTGGAAGCCACCTTTCCTGGGATATTTATTATATATCCTGTAAGGCCAGCCGGGTGGAAGGGAGAGCGGCGACCTGCTGGAGGCCAGCAGATGAGGGAAGGGACAGGCTGATGCAAACAAGTCAGGGGACTACAATACCCAGAAGCCCCTGCCTGGACCGGAAGAGATGTATGGGTTGACCAAGCCAGAGTGAACCTATCAGCGCTAACATTACCATATAAGGAAAAGTTCCTTCCCCTGCTGAGCCTCAACCCACTTCCTGTTTGAACCTGAGTATAAAAGCCCTGGTTCACAATCCCCGGTGTGACTGCCGTGGCCTTGCGTCTGTGCTGGACGAGTGACCCTTGCCCAGGAGCACTCCCAATAAAGCTCGCTTTGAGCTGAGCATTTATTCCTTGTGGATTCTTTCACCGGGAACTTGGATTAGACATTACATTTGGTGCCAAAACCCTGGAGGAATGTGCTGCCTCCTAGGTTCCCCGCTGAAGCAGCTCTTTCCATGGATCAGGGCCCCAACTGGACCTCTGGTTCTTCCTCTGAACAACCTGGCAGTGTGGGTTAAGTTCTCCCCTAATCTCTTGTACGCCTCTCCGTTCTGGGGCTTCCCTGTTTCGTGACCAGACCACTAAATCACAGCTATATCAGAGATTCCCTTCTGTGCAGTCCAGGACTGTACTCTGGGCCTCACTCAGCAAGTGCACATCCCAGTCGAGTGACGAGCCATTCCGTTTGCTGGACAGACAACCCATGGTGCCACCGGCAGTTTTTGACTGCCCAGTCCGGGGCCTCAGAGGAGAATATAGAGAACCCTGGTCTAAATTTCACTGTAGTTCGCCCTTAGGGTGTCTCCTGGTTAATCTCAAAGCCCTGGGACTAGCCCAGGACCTCCGTGCAAAAGTTGGTCTTTTACTCTACTGTGGCCTGGCCACAGTCCAAACTGGATAACCAGTCATGCTGGCCAGCTGAGGGGACTTCTGATTTTAACATCCTCTAAGATTTAAATGACTACTGCTACAGGGTGGGGAAGTAGGGGGAGGTTCAGTATGTGCAAGCCTTCCAGATGTGGTTCACTAGGAGCACCCTGGAGTTTGCAGATAGGGACACTACTAGAACTCCTCTAGTCTTAGAAGACCAATCCTCCCCTCTTACTGAATGCTCAGAGAACTTGTCCTATCCTGCCGTGTCCCCAACACCTTTATATCCAGAACCAGCACCACCATTACCCATGCCTGCCCCACCCAAGCCAGAAGTCTCCTTGACTCCGCTGGTTGCTCCTCCTACTTTTAATGGGCCCTCCCCTTCCTCTCTCTATCCCCTGCTTCCAGTTTGTGCCTTGTCCCCTTTTGCTAGGCCAGGGGAGGGACCTACAGAATCAGGTTCCACCCTCCCTGACCTGCAGGAGCAGTTCGCACTGCCTGCCACCCCACCCTAAGCCTACTCCTCTGCCTCCTTATAATAATCTTCCTTGTCCCTCTCTGGGACCCTGTCTCCTATCTTACCTTCTTCCCTCTCTCCCTTTTCATTCCTCTCTGTCTGATGGTTTCTGCTCTCCCCACTGGGGATCTGAACTGCCACAATCACCTCTTTAGACTCCAACTCAGACTATTTGTAAATAAATCTTTCATGGCCTATCAGGCATTGCTTACCACATATACTACTTCAATCAGATCGACAATGGCATGCTAGTTGCTGCGGGCGATGGGTGAGTGTAACCTCTCTCCCCAGTAGGTTCCTCTCCCTGTTTCAATTCTTGGACTTTATCCTCTGTGAAAATTTGAGGTTGCATTAATCCCACCACCATGGGATCTGGACATTCCAGCCAGGCTGGAGAGTTCAAGCCCCCAACAGAGTCACCAGTAAATTCTTCAAAAGTGTAATAAGAGAGATAATATACTTATGAGCATAAAACTGTAAAGCAGGGGCTCGTCCCATGGCTCAACAGACTAATCCTCCATCTGCAGGCACCAGTATCCCATATGGGCACTGGTTGTAGTCCCAGCTGCTCCACTTTCCATCTAGCTCCCTACTTACAGCTTAGGAAAGCAGTAGGGGATGGCTCCGGTCCTTGAGCCCTTGTACCTGCGAGAAGACCTAGATGAAGCTCCTGGCTCCTAGCTTCCAATTGGCTCAGCTCTGGCCACTGCAGCCATTTTGGGAGAGAACTAGCAGATGGAAGACTTCTTTCTGTCTTCCTTTCTCTCTGTAAACCTGTCTTTCAACCAAAAATAAATAAATCTTCAAAAAGCTTTGATGAAATAGAAAATAATGTAACAACATAAAGTATAAAAAAAGGGACAAACTGATCATTTGAAAAAGGATAACAAACCAAACGTCTGGTGAAACAGAACAACTATCAGAAGAGAAAAAGCACAAGAAGCAAGGAATGACAAATGGGAGATAATGAGAGATGCGACAGAACTTAAAAGTTAAAATATGATATGAAAAACCTCATACAGATACATTCACAATTAAATGAGTAAGTTCCTAGAAAATAAAATTACCAACACTGACACAAGAAGGAAAAGTCTAAATAGTCTTAAAATGATGACATTCACCCAATCAATAGTTTGGAATCTTCTACCAAGCTCAAATAGATCTTATATAACCTATCAAAATTTGGCACAGAATAAAAAGCTACTCCCTAGATTTGGATACGGCTTGAGAGTTCCCCAAGATATCATGGAATTATATGGAATTCTCACTGTAAGGCAGTCAGAAGGTGGAGACTTACTCTAACTCTGGTGTGCAGAGCTGAGGCTTTGTGCAAGGGGCTTGGTGGGGAATGATTTGGACATACGAACATCATGAGAGTGGGGTCCCCATGAGTAAATCCTGGTGGATTTGTAAGAAGTGATAGAAAGACTGAAATGACACCTGTGCACCAGCTCCCTGTCTTTTGGCCGTGGGATCCCCTGAACAACCTCAGGAGTCTGTCAACAAAGACTCTGTCACTAGATGTCGGTCCACCTCCTTGCCCTGCAGAACTGGAGGCCAAGACAGAGCCATCCTTTCCTTACAGCTCTCCCAGTCTGTGGTGCCAAGCATCAGCAGCAGAAATGGACGAGTACATGATGATAGTAGGAAGAACTGAGTGAAGTGAAAAAATTGGAAAAAATACACCAATACTAACAAGCCCAACCCAGGAAAACATAAGATGATAAGAGCATGAAAAAAATGGAATGCTTCCTGTGCATACAAGAGGAAGTTAACTCTAGAAAAGTCGCAAAGAATGCATATCAATCAGTAAAATAAAGAAGAAACACTATACAATCACATCAAATAGGTTCAAAAATCAATAATCACTCAGTAGCGAAAGAACATATTCAAAGCAACAGTAAGTGGAGCTTTTTCAGGAAGTCAAGTGTGACGATCAAAGAGCCAGCAAGTTAGCGGTGAAGTGTTAAGTGAATTCTTTTTAAAATCAGGAATAACATAGAAGAACACCTCCTATACCTGCTTCTATCCAAATTACGTCAGAGCTCCTACCTCTTGTGCAGTCAGACATGAATGATGTCATAAAGACAATAATTAGGAACAACTGAAAAAAATGTTTTTGCTTTTTTTTTTTTTACAGACAGCATGATTGCATGAAAAACTCCTAATGAATCTGCATGCACACTGAGAATTACTTTTTATAGTCAGACGTATATACAACTCCACCTATGGCTATAACTCACCAACAGCAACAACAAAACATCGTTTAGAAAGATATTCTTTTAACAACAGCTCCAGATTGTCAGGGAACTAATAATAAACCCATCAAAGGTTGTACTTAGAATGGAGAAGATGATAAAACCCTGAAAGACAAATCTCTGATATATTCACAATTCAAATATTTTGCAAATTTATAGCTTCAGTACACTTCAGTATACTTCTAAAGAAGATTCCAATAAATTCTGAAAATTGTGGAAAATATATACAGACCAAAAGCATTTACTATTTTTACCATTTCAAATTGAAAGTCCTGGACGATTAAACACATCCCCACCACTCGTCTCCAGACTTTCTCACCCTCCCAGAATGAATCTCTGTCCTTCAAACAGTAATTTCTTCCTCTCAGCTCCTGATAACCAACCTTCTAGATTAGGACTCTATGAAGTGGGCTACTAGAGCTAGTTCATATACACGCAGCTAGCAATGTTTTAATTTTGCTGCTGAGACTTTGCTTTGCTTTGTTTTTTTAAGAATTTGAGAAACCAATTTCAAATCTTTTTTTTAAAAGATTTATTTTTATTATTTTTTTATTGGAAAGGCAGATATACAGAGAGGAGAGACAGAGAGGAAGATCTTCTGTCCGATGATTCACTCCCCAAGTGAGTGCAACGGCCGATGCTATGCCGATCCGAAGCCAGGAGCCTCTTCCAGGTCTCCCACGCGGGTGCAGGTTCCCAAAGCTTTGAGCTGTCCTCGGCTGCTTTCCTGGGCCACAGGCAGGGATCTGGAAGGGAAGCAGGGCTGCCAGGATAGAACCGGCGCCCATTTGGGATCCCGGGCGTGCAAGGCGAGGACCTTAACCACTGCGCCATCGCGCCGGGCCCTAATTTCAAATCTTAAAGTGCAACATAGCCAGCACAATTGTGAATTGCATTTTGACGTAAAGACATAATTTGATGATGTAGTGATATTTCATTACAAACCAAGTGTTATGATAACATTGCGTTGACGGACCTAGGATGTACAAAATAGACAGTTCCCAGGACTTCCTGCATACATTGGCATCTTGGGGTCAAAGGCCAGCTCTGCCATTCTCTTGCCAGGTAACCCTGAGTAAAAACAGCTCCTCTGTGCCTCAGTTTCTCTCTGTGGAATGGAAATAGGAACCTACCTTGTGAAGGCTTAGGACTGAAATCTGTAGAAAGTGCTTGGATTAGTGAATTTGTCATAAAGAAGGAACAAAGTGAAAGGACAGGATTGGCAATATTTCAGTTCTTACATTGGGGCTGTGTGCATCAGCATAGATTTTATGTATTTGCCATTTTGTTGTTGTTGTTGTTGTTTATACCAAATGTTAAGCATTTCAAACAACAGAGCTATTCCCGGATGCAGCTCGAGAAAGCCTGGCTCAGTCATAAGACACCGAAGGCAGGAGGCAAGTGTCACCCAGAGCGAAACATACCTGGTTCTCAGTTTGTCACCCGCGGACTCCATCCAGCTTCGGAGCTGGCCACAGAGTGGATTCTCATCGTACTGCTTGGTGTATTGAGTCAGCAGTTCCCGAACCACCACCTGTGCCAAGAATTCACATGATCAGCCATGGCTTAGAAATGTAATAAAAGCTAGTGTGAGGTCCAGTCAAGTCTACTGGCCACAAGCAAACCCCTCGGAAGGATCCAAATACATGACGCCATCACCGCTGGCCTGTGTTTCTCATGGCCAGCGGGTGGTGTTTACCACGTTACTCTCCATCCCTCTGACCGCTCACTTCCAAGGACCTCTTCATGGCTAACAGCGGGGGCTCTCCTCCCCGATGTGTCTCATTATCAACTACTGCAGTTGACATATTTGAGGAAACCTGCTTGCCTTTAACCCTTGACCTTCTTTTGGCCTTGGGGAACAGAATTTAAAAATATATATAAAAGAATCCTTAATGATCTTCTCCCTCAGCAGCATGCTTTTCCAAGTCCTCATCTCCTGCTGAAGAGAGAGGCTCACTGAAGGGCAGCAGTGAACCGCCTGACAGATGAGTAAGCCTACCCTGGACCAGCCTATCTTCTCTGAGCTCCTACAGGATGCTGCCAAGGTGAGACTGATGTCAGCTCAGAGCAGCGGAAGCACCACCCTCATGGAAGCTCTGCCCTCACTGCTGGCCTACACATTGTTGAGCTAACGAGCCATTGTTAGTACTGAAGTTTTGTTACAAATTTCACAAACAGCTGCTAATTCATTCTCGGTCAACTCGCAGGTTTAGACTCTTGTTTCACAGGCACACATTTCTATATAGATTATACAACTATATAGATTATAACAAAATGTTATACATATTTTCAATCAGCAGTCTATCCTAAGTGATAGATTTGGTTTGCATGACTGTCTAGGATGTTATGTATCTGTTCTTCCTTGGAAAAATCATAACTAGTTGAATAGTCCCCTTTCAGTAGGATGCTTATATTGTCTGTACTTTTATACTGTCCTAATGACCTTCATATCAATGCATTCAGATCAGGGGTAGTATCGCCACGTGATAACCCAGAATAAATCCCTGTGTGCTTGAATAAGAGGTCCTTAAGGCAGATCATCACAGGAGTGCTGGAAACTTGGCGAGGCATTTTTTGCATGAGGAGTTTTATTAGAGTGGTGCATTATGTTATACAGTCTCAACTAACACACAAGTGTTGCTGTACCCAGTCCCGGTGAATGCTTCATTTACAAATGCAAGCAATTGGGAGTTGAGGTCCTCCTGATGTCAGGTCAGTGGAAGGATTAAACTCCTCTGCCTCCTTGAATCGAGAGGTGCTTCAAACCAGAAGGTACTTAGCCATTCTCTCCTTTCCTGTTACCATGGCAGCCTGCAGAGTTCCCCATTGGTCCCGAAGCCTGAGCTTCCTTCTGCATTTGTGGTTTCCATGGCTGTCCTTATGTATGCATACACTGTTATGTCTTCTTATGGGTTGTGTCTGTTATCAGTGACTTCCCTTTGGTTTCCTTGGAGTACTGTCTTATATTCTTGGCATTAAACCTCTAGACTGGTTACATGATCCATGATGTCACTGCAGGCTACTAAAGGGAGGGTTGCAAAAATATCATCAGGCAAGAAGTCCAGTGGGATTGAAAAGCACCATAGGACAAGTCAAAGAGCATGAATGCTTCCACGGCGGCTGCTGTAGAAAATTCATGTGAAAGCCAAGCACTGCCAGAGGCAAGAAAAATAAGGAAAATGAGCTCACCTGCACTAAAATTACAATCAGAATGATACAGCAGTTAGGTTCAGTTTTCCTGACATTGGGATCAACATTTGTACATGCTTACTGATCTATTTGGAGTATGATGACTCTAATTTCATCTCCCTCTTGCTGCAAAAAAACAGCATTTGAGGGCCCAGCACAACAGCGTAATGGTTAAAGCCCTTGCCTTGCAAGCACCAAGATCCCATATGGGTGCTGGTTCTAACCCTGGCAGCTCCATTTCCCAACCAGCTCTCTGCTTGTGGCTGGGAAAGCAATCAAGGATGGTCCAAAGTCTTGGGACCCTGCACCCACATGGGAGCCTGGAAAGAAGTTCCTGACTCCTGGCTTCAGATTGGCACAGCAACGGCCATTGCAGCCACTTGGGGAGTGAATCATCAGACAGACAGGCACTCTGTCTCTCCTCCTCTCTGTACATATGCCTTTCCTTTTTTTTTTTTTCCAAATGTGCACCCAAATAGTGAAAATACTATTATTTTTATTTCTTTGTAAAACTACTACTTTTTTAAAAAAAAATATTTGAGTGTAGTGTTTATTATTAAAACTGGCTTTTTTTTTCCCCAGTAAACTTTTTTTTAATTGCATTGCATTATGTGACACGGTGTTATAGGCATTGGGATTCCCCTCACCCCTACCTGAACCCTCTCCCCATGGTGGATTTCTCCACCTTGTTGCATTACCACAGTTCAAATTCAGTTGAGGTTCTTTCATTGGAAGTATTTACCAAGCATAAAGTCCAGCATCTTATTATCCTAGTGAGTTCAACAATTTCTTGGTGAGACCATCTCTGGTCTGAAGGTAAAGCCAGCAAAGTATCATCCCAATCAATTAAAAGCCCCAACATAACATCAACAACGATTTACAACATTATGGCATCAATTGACATGGTATTGATTAACCAATATGTTAACAGGCATTTCCAATAAAATGAATAAATCTTAAAAAAAACAAATATCAAAAATATTTCTTTTGGTGGCAAGTATTTGGCCTAGTAGGTAAGACCCAGAAAGGATGTCCACACTCCATACAGGAGTTCCCAGGTTTGACACCCAGCTCTGGCACCTGACACCAGCTGCCTGCAGACGCTGGAGCAGTGATGGCTCCTGTTACCCACGTGGGAAATCTGACTGAATGAATGACTCCTGAGTGAATCCAGGGATTGGAGCTTCCGCCATGGCTCTCTGGTTCTGAGACTCTTTAAATGTTTCTTTTTCCAATTGCCACCCTAGGCTTTCCCTAGTTTTGCTTTTTGGTGTAGTAGGGTTGCTGCTATCTGATGACACAGATCTCAATTCATCCATTGCTCAAGGTCCTACGGCTGCCCAGAGCATAGTGCTAGGAGACAGAGTGCAGTCTGTCGTAGGACCATCGGACAAGGCATGACGGAGTTCGGAGAACCATCCTTCAAGTGTGAATGAATCAGTAAGTCCTCTTCCCTGTTTTCAACACCCCCTCCAGTGTGTTCTATTCCTTAATTCCCTTTATCCTCCATCACCAGTTTCTTCTTTCTGACTGAAGCAACACAAGATAGGAAAATCAATTCAGTCCAGACAGGATCCAAATTAGGTATAGAAATTAGTTGTTTTATTCTGAAGAGAGAGAGAATTGGATATTGCTTCTTCTCACAAAAGCATGCCACCCATTTTGGAGTCTTTGCTTTTTTCCTAGGTCATGAGCCAAGGAAATATAACTTATAAGATGAGGTTATCTTCTGCTCTTGATGCTGCCTGGGAGGAAAAGGTTAAGTGATGAAAGCTATGAGCTACCATGGAACATGGGTGTTATGGTTTCTAAATCCAATACTTTGGGCCTGGCATGATGGCGCAGTGGTTAAGGTCCTCGTCTTGCACGCCCGGGATCCCATATGGGCGCCGGTTCTAATCTCGGCGGCCCTGCTTCCTATCCAGCTCCCTACCTGTGGCCCAGGAAAGCAGTTGAGGACAGCCCAAGGCTTTGAGACCCTGCACCCGCGTGGGAGACCTGGAGGGGTATCTGGGCTCCTGGCTTCGGATTGGCACAGCACCAGCCGTTGCGCTCACTTGGGGAGTGAATCATCGGACAGAAGATCTTCCTCTCTGTCTCTCCTCTCTGTATATCTGCCTTTCCAATAAAAATTTAAAAATAAATAAAAAAAATAAATCCAATACTTTATGTGATAAATTACAGAAAGGAGATAAAGACAGATTGGTCACCACCTTTACCAAGCATGTAAAGATGTGCTCCCACTTTCTTCACAGATTCATTGCTGACTGCAATATATTTTGTAAATATAAGTAACTTTCCATTTCAAAATGCCAACAAGAAGTTGCAAAATTAAGATAGTACAGATTCCCCATATATATCATCCCACTTGTCCACAAAGTGGTCTTTTACATGAAAAGAATGGTTATCAAAGGCAGGAAAATAAATCAAATTTTGCATTCATTGAATGTTTTCGTTGCAATACAGATTTTGTTATTTAAGTTGAACCTGGTAGTAGAACTTCTGTAAAAACAAAATGCTGTTTGCAATACAAATGATCTCATCCTCATCTTAGATTTATGCTTTTCTAGGGCAGATTTTCTTAAAACAACCAGTAATTTCACAGGCATTTGGCACTGTGGTGAAGAAGCTGCTTGGGTCACCCATGTCTCACACTGGAGTGCCCAGCTGAGGCCCCAGCTAAGCTCCCAATTCTAGCTTCCTACTAGCATGTGCACTGGAAGGTGGCGAGTGATGACTCATTTCCTGGGTCCCTGCCAACTACAGGAAGACCTGTATCTTTTTTTAAAGATTTATTTATTTATTTATTTATTTTACCGCAAAGTCAGATATATACAGAGAAGGAGAGACAGAGAGAAAGATCTTCCATCCAATGATTCACTCCCCAAGTGAGCGCAATGGCTGGTGCTGTGCCGATCCGAAGCCAGGAGCCCAGATACCCCTCCAGGTCTCCCATGCAGATGCAGGGTCCCAAAGCCTTGGGCTGTCCTCGACTGCTTTCCCAACCACAAGCAGGGAGCTGGATAGGAAGCAGGGCTGCCAGGATTAGAACCGGCACCCATATGGGATCCAAGACTTTAGCTTCTAGGCCACGGGGCCAGACCCAGGAAGATCTGTATTAAACTCCTGATTCCAGCTTAGGTTTTGCTCAGCCCCTGCCATTGCAAGAATTAGGTAAGCTAATCAGTGTTTGGTAATCCACTTCCTCTTTCTCTCATAGATAAAATAATTAATTTTAAAAAGAATCCTTTACATATATATCAGCTTGAGATGCAATTTCAGCCTTGGTGATGGTGGGTGCTATATCTGTCCTTCTTCCCATGGCTCTCTAACTTAAAAACGAAATGGTCTTTATTTGCTCATGCACCTGCTCAAGGAACCACTTTCATAAGAGGATGCTGGGGTGACTGCATTGTCAGAACAGCCATGTTCTGCACTTGGAAACGGGGACTCTACACAAGACTGCAGAATGATGGCGTCAGAAATACACACTGAGACGATGTGTACCATGCGGCACAGAGTATATCCCACCAGTCAATGTAATCCTTTTTTAGGTCAAATCACATTTCAAGGCAGCAAGGAAGTAATTAGCATTTCTGTACTCTAAGTTTTCCACTGATTTATGCCAGCCACAGTGAAACTTGGTTTAAAGTGTCTAACAAGTTGCATTGGCTGCCAAGATAGAAATATCTAAAGACAGCAGAACAGAAAAAAAAAAGATTTCTAAGAGGAAAGCACTAGATAGCCATTGTGCAATGAGGGTTAGCTGGGTTTGCACCATGTGTGGGGACAGCCACTCAGAGTGCCACTACTTATGGCACCAGATTTCCAAATCATGTTACAAGCAGCCTTGAGTAAAATCAACTACCTGATTGGGGCCCAGCCAAAGAAAGAAATGTGGAACTCCATGTGGGAAAAGATATTTCAAATCCCTGTCTGGTGACAATAAAGCATTAAAACAAACAGAAGCCCTTCTGAGCACAGAGCCCTGTGTCTACACAGGTCTCACTCCACCAACCTAGCCTTGGCCCAAGGGCTCCCAGTGGGATGGCCCAGCAGAACTCGAGACATCCTGCTACTGTGTGGATGGCCACATACTGGGGACACATAGTGGGAGAAAAAATTGCTTGTCCATAATACAAACACAGTGGAGCATCTTGGATTTTTCATTCATATATCCAATAAGCCTAAGTCCTACAGGGCAGCTCTGGGGTCATCCAAGGGATGAGGAAGAAGAGAAAACCAGGGGCATGACTCTCCACCCCTAAGAATTTTTTCCCCATGTTCCATCAAGGCAAGATTTCTAGAAGACACTTCTAAAAATTTCCTGCTGGAAGAAATGAATAGAACAGGGGTAGGGCGCTTGGGGATGGGAAGGGAAGGCTTCTTTAACCCCAAACACACATATTGGAGCTTTGAGTAACTGCTCTGTCTTAAATGTGGATTTGAACTTGAAGAATGGATGGATCTGAAGCAATGAACTAGGCTTAGCAAGAGTCCACACACAGTCCAATTGAACTGAAGCAGCCCTCTTCTTAAATCTGGACCAAATTTAACTTGCCTTCTCCTTGTCCTTTCCCTATCAATCAAGTGCACCCTTTTTGGTTTCCTTCCTTTATCATTCCCACATTTATGGGGCACCTGTGATGCACAAGGCATCTCTTGGTTACATGAGTCTAGTGGGGATTAAAAAGATGGATAAGGGACATCTGTCCCTCAGGGGTCGCAGCCCAGGACGGGTGATCAGCAGGTGCACATGCAACATGCTCGACAGCATCACTGAGGACCATCTGGACACAGGACAGTAAGTCCAGCGCAGATATCTTTCCTGTTTCCTAGAGGAGATGAACTTTTGAACTGAGCATTAAATGATGAATAAGCTTCCTTCATTTGTTCATTCATTTATCCAATCACTAATACCTACTATTTCCTTAGAGCATCTCTTTGGTAAAAGCTGTTCAAAGCTCTTTGTTGCTCTGCCTTTCAAAGAAATAAAAAAGAGGCTTCCAGATGAGCCAGCTCTACCATTTCCCATTAGAATTTGTGGCCCAGAGGCCTGTGTTATAGCTTAATAGATTAACCCTTCACCTCTGGTGTCCATGCAAGCATTGCTTCAGTTCCAGCTGTGCCATCTCCAGTGTGGTTCTCTGCTTAGGGCCTGGGAAAGGAGCAGAGTGTGGCCCAAATCCTTGGGCCCCTGCATCCATGGGGAGATCTGAAAGAAGCTCCTGGCTCCTGGCTTTGGATCAACTCAGCTCCAGCTATGGCAGCCATTTGGGGAGTGAATCAGCAACAGTAAACAACAGGGACCCCACTTCTTTCCTCCCTGACTCCACTGTGAATTCATCCTCTTGCCACTCACCCAGAGCTCATCCTAAGCTCCTGTGGAGGCACATGGCTCCCAGCTCCCTCCCCTCACCTGGATGTTTTATACCCAAGTAGGGACCCAAACCCTGGTGTCCAGGAATTAAACCACTACAGTATGCAGAATTCTGGACTGTAGTCAGTGCAAAATTTTGCAGCGGCTGCCTTCTGACACAGCTGCTATGACCCTGGAGCCCTCACAGTGTCAGTGCAGTGAGTCTAGCCTGCGGGCAGACAGATTGCTAAGCCAGCCCTGGGACCCCTTTGGAAGATGGGGTATTCTTAGAGTTTTAGCCATGTTACCTGCCCATTACAAGCAGATAAATGTGGCCCTGGCTGATAATCAAACCCACAAGCAATCAAAACCACATCAAACTCCTGTAAGCTTTTTGTCCCCAACCCCCACACAAGGCACCCTGGTTGCTGTGGGTGTTTCTTCTCTTGTCCCCTACCTGTCCCAGGTCCCCCTCACACTTGTCTTAGTTCCAGCAAACTTTCTTGGAGTTCACACATCAGCCTTCACCTGATAGTCAAGCCACCCACCCCATTCCCAACCACAGCCATCCAGGGTAATTGCAGGAGAGGTTACTCATATGTTCGTATTTTTTATGGAGAAGAGAAAATAGCTGAAGTTTTAAATCTGCAATGAAGCAAATAATAAAATGACAAGGAAGAGAATGCAAGAAAACAAATCTTATGAAGTTTTCTTAACTTGAGTAATGTACAAAAGCCCACTGAAGGAAAAGAGAAAATTCTCCTTAACACCCAATGTTGACTTAAGTTGTTTCAAATTATAGCGTTACTTAAACATGTTCAAATATAACACTAGATATAAACACCTTATGTTTATAGCTCTTGTTTAACTATAAACTGTGAAATTAAATACAAGCAAAACAGCAAAACCAGTGAGATTCCAATCAACAGTCCTAATAACCAGAGGCAGGCTACAGTCTGCAGCAGCGACTTGGCCCACTCCCACCTGGGTGGGTTCCTTTGTTTGGATTTTATCCTTAGCCTTCAAAGCAGCTGGAAGAGCACCTCCTCCATCCTGCTTCTCTGTAACCCGCACCAGCCCACATTAGGGAGCCCGTGATACCACCTTGGGCCTTTACTTGGCCCCTGCTCATTCCTTCATTCACAGAAAACCTGGTCTTTTACTTTCTCATTGGTTGCTGGTGACCAGGTGTATTCTTTGGTACTAAAGGCTTCCCAATACAGCAGCCTCCCTTATCCATAGTTTCACTTTCTGAGGTTCTAGTATGCCCATCCTCAACTGTGGTCTGAAAGAATGACATGGAAAATTCCAGAAACAAACAACTCACAGGTCTTAACGAACTTTTATGATAATGCATTATTATGATCCACATTACGATTAGCTGTTGTTCACTTCAAACTATGTCTAATTTAGAAAGTGAACGTTATCAGCGGTACATATGTTTAGGAAAAACAGAGTGTCTATAGGCTTTGGCAGCCTCAGCAGTTCCAGGGTCTGCTGAGGTCTTTGTGTGAAGACAAAGGCTGGATACCGCAGCGTGAGTCTTTGGTTTGTTACCCAGACGATACACACCCCACTTAGACTATTTCTGTTTAGATTATCATCAACATTAAAATACACAATTAACACATTCTTGTCAAGAACTCACAGACCTCAATGTGAAAACAACAACAACAACAATGTTGAAATCAATCTGATGGCAAAATTCTGAATCCGTATGGAAAATGAAGCGTGGCTTTGGGTTGCAGGGAAAGAAAGATAAACAAGTGGCCTGGATTCAGAAGGCTCCCTTTCTCCAAAATCACACACAAACAGAGTCCTTGCCACGAGATTTAAATATTTAGATGCTTAAACATCTGGTTTTGGAAAAACATTAGTGACAGCTTTGCACACTGGTCAGTGGGATTTGGAAAGAAAAACACAACGTTTTTGCAAACCACCTTGCTCAGCTTTTTGAAAGTCACCCTGACGCCCCTCCAAGTTCCCAAAAACAGATGATCGCATTTTGGAAACCCTTCCTGCTTAATTCTATTCCCAAACAGACACTGGCTTCCCAAGCATGCTGCTGCCTCAGTCCCTCCTCCCGACTCCCAGCCTTCCCTAGGCCTCTGCCTCTCTGATGTCATTCCTTACACCTCTACTATTTCCCTCCATTTTCTTCTGCCATCATCTGAGAAGATCCTGAATGAAATTTCCCATCTGTAGATCATGGGGAAGTGCCCTTGAGTCACTTGCCCCTCATTTAGCTGGGTGGGGAAAGCCCTCTCATACCCTGCATCCTTCAGAAGGCCCTCAGGAAAGGAAGCAGCTGGTCTTTCAGGAAACAGTGCTCTTCCTCACAGTGCCATTGCATCTGAAGCAGGTGCTGTGTCTACCTGGACCTTAGCCTTTTAGAACCGGATGCTCTGTGGCCATGGTTAAGTTGACTCAACCTTTGCCTCTGATTTGAGAGGTGTCTGTACTTCTCCCCTTCTGATGACACATATACCTGTGGATCACTGGGGTTCTCCAATAGCTAGAGAATGTTCATTCAGGTCCACTCTGAGCTCCTTCTTGGGGGCAGAGGAAGTTCAAGGTGTGCAGTCCAAGGCCCAGTTCTCATCCACAGGGAAACCCCAGCAGGTCCCAAGGTCTTATTCTAGCACCTGAAAAAATGTTACTCGTGGTTGAACTGGGGGAAAAGCCTAAGAATGATTAATTATTTATCTAGTGGAAGAATTTGGAATTCTTCCCAGTATAGGGATGAGAGAGCATTATGGCTACAAGATAAAGTGTGTGTGTGTGTGTGTGTGTGTGTGTGTGTGTGTGTGTGTGTGTGTGTGGTGTGCATGTTTGTGACATATATATTGGTCTATTTGAGAAAGATTTTCTTTCTTCAGTCTTTTTTCCTATAATTTTTTATATTTAGAGGAACTTTTAAAAAAGGTTTTCAATACACCTGAGTTTTGCAATTTGAAACCATATGAATTAATCTAAAGTCTTCTTCTGCATCCCTCTCTTCCAATCCCTTACTCCAGGAATCTCCACTTGTAAGTAGCCTGTATTCTATAGGCACTTCCAGATTCAAGGCCAAGGGGATTTTCAGGACTGGTTTGCTTCGTAGTGGAAACACAGTTTTCTGAAGCGATTTTGTTTTCCCTGGAGTCTTACTGGCTTTTTCCTCTTCTTGTTTCCAGAATAAACCTACACCTTTTCCGTCATATCACTGATGTTTTCTTGCTGCCGACTCGTACTCTTGGTGGGACAGCAATCACTTCCTTCTCGGCGCCTTCCTTTGGATCCCCTGGCCTTCCTGCTCCTCACTGGACTCCATGTGTCCTGCATTTTCCACATCCCTGCCACCTGGATGCTTCTTTACACGCACTCCACCCAGGCTAGATCTAAAAAGTAGCCGTGTCTTTTAAGTTCTTCCTTCCTTTTATGCTTCTCCAAAGTTCATTCACAAGTAATATTTTTTTAAAATGCATGGAAGAGAAACTGAGTGAGTATTTGAATCTCTGCACTGCCTTTCTTACAGGAATATCTTTATTCTCCTTCATGCTTGGTCAACAATTTGGCTAGCTGCAAAATTTTCTATTTAAAAAAAAGCTTCATCAACTCTGAAGATGTTGGTCCATTTTATTCTAGACCCTGACATTCAAAGTATGGGCTACCAGTGAGCTGTCACAGCCCCTGCCTCCCACCCCCAGAGCTATTCGCCAATACAGAACTTGCACCTCTGAACCTGACATTGGACAAGATGCACCCAGGGATGCGTGGTTGCTTTAGGGTTGAGAAGTGCTCTTCTGAAACACAGTGCCATGGCTGAATCCTTCCCAGTCTTCCCCTTAGTCACTAACACAATTCCTACTCCATCTGAGGGCTGGGAGCCTCTGCTTGTCGTTCCTTGGTGTTCTGACACCGTCCAGGCTGGATTTAGGCTCTGATGTTTTCTAGTGGCCCCTGTCAATCACCAGACTTGTGCATTTCTTCGGATCTGAGGAACTCTCATTGCTCTGACCTTTGCCTGCCTCTCTGGTTTGGCTACACCCTCTCTCAGGAATGTCTGAGCCTTCCCATTTTATCTCACTTCCCCTTCATCGTCCTGATCTGCAGTCTGGGGAACAGTAGCACCTGGTCCTTCAGCCCTTATGTGGATGGAACTTGGTCATCTGCCAGTGTGTCCTTCCAGCTTGCCAGGCACTCAACGGCTCTTGAAGTGCTCATTTTCAGAGCAAGCCACTCTTGTTTCATGGATAATACCAACCCACATCTCTATTGGGGATTCATTGGTCATTGTTTCTGCTTTATTTCCCTCAGCAGCCCCAGTTGCTCTGTCCATCCTTCACCACATATCCCAGATTATCAGTTTCTCCTTATTTGGTCAATAATTTGCTGATCATTTTTGTTCAATAATTTTATAACTTTGTCCAATCATTTTTCACTCTTTAGGAGGGATGGTGGTATTGTGGTTTTAGAAGGGTCCTCAATTTAAGAAAACAGTTGTTGGAAATTCTAAACATGAACTATCTTGATGTCTGCAATTCATTTCAGCTTGACACACACTGGTTCACATAAGCAGGTGCACAGAGGCTAAGAAAAAGAAACAAAGTGGGATGTTCAAATGTCTCCTGAAACAGTCAACTTTTATCTTGAAATTTTTGTTTAAAAATTTTCATTGTACAATTTGGGAGTGAACAAAACCATCAGGTGCTGCTTGGGAAAACACCCTCGGAAGTCTGAAACTCCTAAGGAATCAGTTTCTTACAGGAATACAGACATGTGCTTGACCTTTCATTTCAACCCTCCCCAATTCAAGGTTAATCAAAACCACAAAAGATCATGCAGCAGATGCCCTGTCACTGGTACATGACACACATCAGCAGCCCACCCCACAGTCTTGCTCAGACCACGCGGCTAGGGGAACAAACTCCGGCCTCCACAGCCTCTACTCTCTGTCTGTCCTCCATCACAGGTCAGCTGAGTCTAATGTCTAAGGTGGGTTTTAAAAAATTTTTATTTTTTAGACTTTATTATTATGATTATCATTTTATGATATAGTTTTTTATAATACATTTATGATACACATTTTATTATGCAGACCCTGGGATTTCCATTACCTTCTCCTCAAACTCCCTCCCCCACCACTGAGTTCCCTTACATTATTACTTCACTATAGGTTTTCATAGACAGTCATATGTCCATCATTAAGGGCATGGACAATGGCAGAGAGTCCAGCATCCTATTGTCAAGATACAGTAAACAGTTTCATTTCATTGGGAGTCCATCTTTGAACTGGTAGTAGAGATGCATACCGCATTGTATCCTCATATCTGTATATGATAGTCTCCATTACACAGTTACTGTACATCCCCTTAAATGAAAAGCCACAATACAAAATCAATAACAGGAAGAAAGAAAAGAGGAAATTAACAACATCATAAAGTTAAATAGCATGCTAATGAATGACTAATGTGTCACTAAAGAAATAAAAAAGAAAATCAAGAACCTTCTTGAAGAAAATGATGCTATTGTGTGATCTATGAATCAATGAAGAACTTAATGAGGAAGAAAATGTTCTGAAGAGATGAAACTAAACTTTAAAAAAATCAAAATCCATGAGATATAGTTTCCATTGATCTTTGTTGGTGAGATATGTCTTCTAAAGGCAACAAATAGATGGGTTTTGTTTTTTAATCCAGTCTACCAGTCTATGACTGATGAGTTTAAACCATTTACATTCAAGGTTAATACGAATGGGTGGTAATTTGGTCCTGTCATCTTAGCAATAGGTTGTTCATTGATTTAGTCTTCTGTTGTTATTATACTGGGATGTTCTTCACATAAGCCTTTGGTTTAGATGGGCACTATTCCTCTTCTAACTCAACAGAACATCTTTAAGTATCCTTTGTAGGGCAGCTTTGGAAGAGGCATATTCTTTGAATTTTTCTTTACTGTGGAAGAATTTTATTTCATTTTCAAAGACAAATGAAAGCTCAGATGGGTATGTTGTCCTGGGCTGACAATTTTTTACTTTTAGAATCTGGAATATGTATCTCCATTCTCTTCTGGTCTGTAGTTTCCTGTGACAGGTCTCCTGTGAGTTTAATTGGCATCCCTTTATATGTCAGCTGATTTTTTTCACGTGCACATTAAAGGATCTTTTCCTTATGTTTGATTGAACAGAGCTTGATTATCATGTACAGTGGTGAAGATTGCTTTTGGTCAATCTCCCGTATTCTGTTTCTCAATTCTTTCTTTAGATTAGGGAAGTTTTCCCTTATTATTTCATTAAGTACATTTATAATCCCAATTTCTCTTTCTGCACCTTCTGAGACTCCCATAACTCATATATTTGGCCTTTTGATAGTGTCTTTCGATTCTTGAATACTTTTTTTTAGCTTGACCCAGCTCTGCTTCCAGCTTTTTGTTTGTTTCCCCCTGGTGACAGAAAATATCTTCAAATTCTGAGATTCGTTCTTCTGCCTGCTTCATTCTATTTTGGAGACTCTCCACTATACTTTTAATTTGCTCCACTGTATTCTTCATTTCTGATATATCAGCTTTCATTTAATTCATTTCCTATGTGACATATTCCTTAAGTTACTTGAATTCCTGTATTACATGCTTCTGCTTGTTGATAACAAGCTTTATAACAAGTGTTTTGAATTCTGTATCCCCCATTTTCTTAATGAATACATTGAGAAATACATTAACTCTGGTGTTGGCAAAGGCTTTTGTTCCTTTGCAGGGGAGTCTGCAGTAATAATCATTGTACCTGTGTCTCTTCTTTTGCTCTTGGTCATTGTACTTCTAGTTAACAGTCTTCTCCTTGGGGCAGGTTTCTAAACTGTGTCACCTACTGGTCTACAATTCAATTTTACCTATTGTGGTTGGTACATGGTTCTTTGTTTGCAGTCACTTGTGCTACACCTTCCAGCAAGTTCCAGGTCTGGGTTTTTATGTTAGATGTCTACCATGGTCTCCGCAGCCCCAGCTCCTGGCTCACCACTCTCCCCCCTCCTTGATTCCATGTGAGGCTGCACCATTATCTGTACAACCTTTCTTCAACTTCCAGTTGAAGCAGATCCCAGGATTAGGGAAACACATGGAGTCCTTATATAGCTAGGTTGTTGGTGGTGCTGATCTTGGCAGAACCTGTTGGTTCTGCCACACGGACCAGTATAATGCCAAAGTCGGTATTATTTTCCCTGAGTTCAGTGAGTTCACTCCCAACTCAGCACATGCAAAGCTCACTGCTATCCCTGCAGTCTTTAAGTTTTTCCACCCTGTACAAAATGGTGCTTAATGTGCCACCACTAGAGTTCTCGAATTGCTGGCCATCAGGCTTGAGGGCTACTCGGATCTATCTTGGGTGGAACTTGTAGGATGCCATGTAGTAATCAAGATGGTGGAATAGGGTAAGGACATGTTTAAACAGACAGACAAACATCAGCCAGCGTGACGCAGAGAGGGCACTCCCCAGGAAATAGGAGAGAACAGAATGACAGCAGAGGGGCACGTGGAAAAGCAGACACAGGAAAGCAGCGGACACAACGGTGTGGTGATGTAGTGGCTGCTACCACCGTGGCATTCAGCGAGTGGCAATCTGAACTGCACTGAAAGCCTGAACTCCCGCCAGCAGCTAAGTGGGAAGGGACGTTTACCAGCAGCTCAGGAGGTGAACCCAGTCCTGATGGTCTGTTTGACTTGACCAGGAGCAGAGACAGAGAGGCAGATCCCAGATGGGTGGTGTGGGAACAGGGTGGATTTCACAGCCTAGTCTATCCCCTAGAGCCAAATCTGGTGCCATTTTGTATAAGGAAGCAAAGGCTATGTATAGTACTGTGCTGGAAGTGAACTGACTCAGTGAACTGCAACAATGTCTAAAGTTTGAGGGAAGAGAAAGAGCCAGAGGGATCTTGTTCTCATGGCTGCTCACTGCATGCAATGATCTGGCACTCACTTCTCCATGTAAAAATTCTCTAATCTTTGGACTTCTGGTATTGACACTGCCAGGCCTCCAGCCATTGGGCACACAGCTTGACTACTGGCAATTCCCAAACAAGACTCTTCAAGACAGAAGGCCTACAATCTGAGGCCTGCATTGTGGTGCAGCAGGTAGAGCTGCCTCCTGTGACACAGGCATCCCAGTTGGACACCACAGTTTCTATCTTGGTTGCTCCACTTTCTACCTAGCTCCCTGCTGGTGGTATGGGAATGCAGTGTAAGATGAATCAAATGCCTGGGCCCCTGACACCCATGTGGGAGACCAAATGAAGCTTTGGATTTCTGGCATCAACCTAGCTAACCTTGGCCATTGTGGCTATATGAATAGTGAACCAGAGGATGGAAGATCTTTTTTCTTTCTTGATGTCCCTCCCTTTCTCTCTGTAATTCTGACTTTCAAATAAATAAATAAATAAATAAACCCTTTAAAGAAGATCCTCTCCCCTCCAATCCATCAAGAAAGGGACACTTTTGCTTGGCCTTTAGATAAATTAACTGTAGGTTGTCTGCATGTTTACACTTTGGCATAATGTACAATTCATGCAAGGCTTCTGACTAGCATTCTTTAAGAAAGTTGCCAGAGCAGATTAGGAAGGGATGGATCTCCATATATCTCTAATGAAGCCAAACGAAGTTAGAGTGGAATTTCATGGGCGTGGGGAGTAATCGGATTTGGTGGAGGGTATAATTAAATTTCACTGAGGGCCTACAACCTCTGACCTGTGACATAATGAAAGGGTCAAAACCCTCCCATATTGCTTCAGGGAAAGCAGGGGAAGCCTGCAGAAACTGCAGAATGCCTCAGTCCCGGGATGGGACCTCTGCCTGTTTGGGACAGTGGGAGATTCTCCTTCAGGGAAACACTGGTACACTGTGAGGCCCTCTGAACCATCGCCAACAGGGCACCAAAGCAGGAGCCAGTGGTGAGAAAGGTGGCCTTCCCAACACAGGCAGAATCCAGTGCACGTAGGGAAAGGCCCAAGGACTGATGCCAGCACAGCCTCACCTTGCCTGGCATTGAGTGGGCACCCTCCTGGGTGCCAGGCAGCCTGAACGTACTGAGCAAAGGTCCCTGCCAGAGTATGTCCACCCAGGGCAAGCAAGCAGGCCCCTCCTCCCCAGCATGAATCCAACACACCTTGAATCTCAGTCTCTCACTCCTAGAGGCCATGCCATGCCTCAGCAGGCTGGAAATCCCTCTTCCCGCAACAGGTATTGGGAGGCTATGGTAGGTGCTATTTTGGGGAAGCCACTGTCCTGGTGCTAGGCAGGTCTTGGTGGACAGGTCTGTCTCTATCTGAGTCCCTTTCCTGCTGCCATTTCCAGTGACCAAGCAAGAGGGGACTACACTTCTCTATGGCGACAACGCCCTCCAGAGTAGAGCCTCAAGCCCCCTGACAGCCCAGCATCCCTGCACACGAATGCCACAGGAAGACCTAGGCTCTTCCTCTGTCTCATTCCCACTTCCACACCAGATAGCAGAATCCCTGTTTCTCCTCAGGCTTCCACTTCAGTTCTTAGAGTTGGACCCTCCATAACACTCACGACAGCTACAGTCAAAGATGGCGTCACAAACTCACGGGCAAGCAGTGAAGAAATACAGGCTGAAGGTATAATATATTTCCCAAAGGAGCAGTTGTTGAAAAACCTCACCAACTTGAGTCACCCACTCAGAGGGAGAAGGTGCAATGATGCAAAATGCACTTGGCACAATGCCTCAATTACTGAATCCTCCTGACAATCTTATTACAACATTTGAGACAAGAAGTAGACCAAAGAAGAGGGAATTTATTTTATCTATCATTTCAGTTATTCAACCTCAGTCTGAAAATATTGATATCTGTCTTGATTCTTGGAGAGAGAGACTACATCCACAAAATTTTTATCACCGTACAATGATATAACTCTTCTATTATCAGTTACTGCTTTTAATCTCTCACCGTGTCTGATTTATAAATGAATCTTTCTCAAAGATACACTTGTATAGAAAAAATATATAGTATAGTATGTAGGGCTCTCGTATGCTCCATGGTGTCAGGCAACCAGGGCTGTTTAGAAGGCATTCTTGGAGAATGCAGAAAGACCATGTCACTTAGCGCAAGTCCGCAGTGATTCTTCAAAAATTCTCCCTAGTGCTCTACCAGAGATGGCTCTAAAAGCTCAGAAAATGACGGAGACTTGCCACTGGGTAGCATGTGGTGCTTTGACATTCCAATGACCTTATTAGAGGTCTGATCAGTGTCCTCAAAATGTCTCAATTCCTGTATTGACGAAAGGTTCTTCCACCATAAGAAGCAACCATCTTCACTAAAACACCTATAAGACACACACACACACACACACACACACACACACACACACACACACACGGAGTGTTCTTTTTCAGTCACCTAGAACCCTCCCAATATGGATGCTGATAATCTACAGTATTTCTTTCCAAATGCACACATGCATAGGATTCTGTTGGTTTTATTCCTCTAACCATTTTTTTTTAAATGTTGACACACATTGGTAAAAATACAGCTAATTCACAATCATCCAAAGGAATCCCATGAGTTCTTCACCCTATATCCTTATAGTAAAACATCCTAACCAGGAAAAATGGTCTTGTTGTGAGCCAAAGAGCTTTTCAGGTTTTGCTACTTTTTCAAGTGGTCATGCATGTGTGTGTGTGCGTGTATGTGAGAGACAGAGAGCGTGCACACGCATGCCAGCGAGAGGATGCAGCTCTCTGCAGTGTCGCATGTGTAGGTTCTGTGATCCCACCTCTACAGCGAGGATGCAGAACTGGCCCTTTACAAGGATCCTCCTACCAGCTATCTGGAACCACAGTCGCTGCCCTCCCCATCCCTGCCTCCCACATTGCTGGCAACGTGGATCTGACCTCCATTTCCATATTTTATCATTTCAAGAACATCATGTAAGCGGCATCCTATAGTATCTAACCTATTAAGATCGGTTTCTTAAATTTGGTATCTAAACCATTTTAAGAATCAATAATTTCTTAGTTTTCTTTTAAAAATGAATTTATCTGAAAGCTAAAGTGACAGCTGGAAAATGACAGAGGTCATCCTTTTCCTGGTTTACAACTTAAATGCTGACATCAATGAAGGCTGCGCTGGACCAGATCAAAGCCAGGGGCCAGGGACAACTTCTGGGAATCCCACCTGGGGGACAGGAACCCAAGTTTTGAGGCCACCACCTGCTGCGTTCTGGGGCGTGCAACAGCAGAGAGAGTGCGATGCAAACCCAGGCACTCCAGGTTGGCTTGTGAACATCCCAAGCGACACCTCAACCTGTCTCACTGATTCCTTACTTTTTAAAAATATCCCATGAAATCAACGTATCATGGTTTTTTTTTTTCAGTATTCACTGGCCAAAGAAAGATTGGGTTGCTTCCACATGCTTGCTGTTTTGAATAAAACAGCCATAAAGACTCAGTGCTAAGTTTTCACATATCTAGGAGCAAATGCCCCAGGGTGTAATTGCTGGGTTATTCAACAAGCACGTGGTTAGTCTTCAAGGAAACAGTTGCATTTTTTTCCCCTGGAGTGGCTGTCACATTGTGAAATATCAGGAATCCAGTCTGTGTGCTTCCTTGCCAGCACGGTCTGTGGCTGATACACATAGTTTAGCCGCTGAGAGCCACATTTCAAGAACGGCCAGTAACCTCTGTACATCCTCCACATGCTTAGTGGCCACTGACCTGGCCTCTCCCACAAAATGCCTGCTCGTGTTTCCTGCCCAATTTCTACTGATTTCAAGGAGTTTTAAAATATGTTTTAGACCCAAGTCTCTTGTCAGAAATGTTACTTGCAAATGAATTCTTCCTGTTCATATTTCATCTTTTCAATCCCATTCACAGGGTCTTTCACACACACATACACAAATCTTTTATTTTTGTGAAATCCAATTTATTAGTTTTTCCTCTTAAGAATTGTGCTTTTGCTATCAGGAACCTGCTCCTTAACTCAAGGTCTCAAATATATTCTGATAAGTTTTCTTTCTCTTAAAAGTTTTATATTTAAGGCAATAATCTACATTCAGGCTTTTAGAATGTGAGAGACCCTGGTCAGCGTTCATTTTATGACTTTGAGAACCCAATGACTCCAGCAAAATGGAATTGCTTTTAGAAATGTTTCCAAACATCATTAAGACACACTTGCAGAGGCTAGTTTCTGGGTTCTCTATGCTGTTCCATTTATCCACGTGTCCACCCCTACCAGAGTCTCCCGATGCTTGTTGGTTGACTCCTGTCTAGGTTGAATTGTCAAGAGGGAAATTCCAAGAAGGACAGATTATCTAAGTGTGTCGGCTGGAGGTTCCCCCTGCACTTTTTTTTTTTTTAATAACACAACAGGGTCCTGCGTGGTAGCCCTACATGCACCAGGATCCCATATGGGTGCTGGTTCGTATCCCAGCAGCCTCACTTTCCATCCAGCTTCCTGCTTGTGGCCTGGGAAAGCAGTCAAGGATGGCCCTAGGCCCGAGTCCAGCACCTGTGTGGGAGACCCAGAAGAAGCTCCTGGCTCCTGGTTTCAGATCAGATCAGCTCCAGCCATTGTGACTACTTAGGCAGTGAATCAGTGGACGGAAGATCTTTCTGTCTCTCCTTCCTCCTCTCTGTAAATCTGACTTTCCCATGAAAATAAAATAAATCTTTTTAAAAATAATAAAATAAATACAACATTGTGGGACATGCATTCAGCACAGTAACTAAATCATTTTATAGGAGGCCTGGCCCTCACATTGATCCAGCTCCCTACCCATGTGCTAGGGAAAGCAGCAGAAGTTGGCCCGAGTGCTGGGACACCTGGGAGTCCCAAACGGAGTTCCTGGACTCTGGCTCCAGCTTGCTCTAGCCCCAGCTCCTGTGGGTGTTTGAGGAGTCAAACAACAGATGGAAGATTCTCTCTGCTTCTGCCTTTCAAATAAATTAAAAATAGAAATAAATAAATTGTAAAATGCTACAGTCTGATAATTTATATATACTTCTGTAGCATTTCTACTTACCATAAGTTTTTAATTTTTGTGACATACAGAACTCTTTTCAAGTATGATTATAAAAGCTATATAATTCCCCATTGAGGGCTCTGAACATAATTTACACAATCATTTTCTTATTGCCAAAAATTTAGATTCCAATATGATTGCTATAATAAATAATGGACTAACCAAAAACATTTTTGCCTTTAAGTTTTTCGGTGTTTGGGATTACTATCTTAGGCTAGAGTCCCAGAAGTAGAATTATATATAGTTCAATAACAATATGCAAGAGGACCCCTTGCACCCTGAGCAACAATGGGAATTCAACATGCATTCAAATGTGACCAAGAACTGCCTGGCAGTATGTCCTAATATGCATTTCTTTGATCACTTAGTGAGGTTGACTAGTTGCCCTCCTTTTGTAAATTAGCTTTTTATGTCTTTTGTTTGTTGATCTTTTGGGATTTCTATTCTCTTATGGCATGGCTTTCCTAGCAGAAGAGTTCGACTGAAACTGTACCCATGACTTCCTGAAACCAAAAAAAGATATAATTCAATGCCAAAGATCACCTAAAAGATAAATAATGCAATCCTCCATTCAGCTACTGCAAATCCTAAGGGTCTAACAGAAAAGCACTCATCAATTAAATGAAGATACCAGATTGAGATAAAACAGAACATGTCAGCTTTATGCATAACTCTTCAAAGTTACGAATGTGAAAGGAATAAAAACTGTACCTGAAGCATAACGACATTGTCACCTTCAAAAGTCACCAACACATCTGTGTCGCACTTCAGACCCGCGATCCGGTTTTCCATCATGTAACCCTATTGCAGAAGGAAGAGAACAAAAAGCTACACTTTAACTTGGCAGTTCTTTCATTACACAGAACCATTTTCTCTGAAATTAGAAAGCAAGGAATTTTTTCACATCATTCTATTTCTGATGGGATCTGGATCCACTACATCATTTCTTGGTCAGTAGATACCACTTCGTGTTGCATTTACAGTTTCTCCATATTTTCCCATACGATTTCAGCAAATTATGCTGATTTTTTTTTAACATAGCAGCAGCTTATGGCTCGTTCTCAAAATGTAGGCCCTCTTGGTGCACCCGCACACTGCAGAACCGGCAACTGGAGAGGCAACATGGGAAGGAAGCAAGGCTTGGCTCTGCTCAGCCCCAGGCTTTCCTTTTCTGAACACACTCTTCCAGCACCATGCCCTTTCCAGGAAGGTTCTAGAATCCTTCCTGGTGTCCCAGGCGGCTCCCAAGGTCACTCCTGCCTGAGTTAGTCATATGCAAGATGTCTGAGCTGTTATTTCTCTCAGGAGCATTTTCAGTTAGCACCTTCTCTCTGGACAGCAAACGGCAAGCTCAGGTCCTACCAACAGTGTCAGGCCCCATGGTCCCACAAGCAGTCACACACTTGGATTGTCAGGCATGCTCTGTACCCTTGGGCCTGCTGCATTTCTGCAATGGTCTGGACTTCTGGGTCCTGCTGCCTTCAGAGCCATGAGAATGTGCAGTCACTAGCCCGGCTCCCTTCTGTCACAACCCCACTTGGAGGCCCAGCCACCTCTCCATTCCCTCCCCACCACCATGCAGGGGGGTTTATAGAAGCAAAGGGGCCTAGGCAAACCCATGGGACCCCACTGTTCCCTTCATAAAGATAAACCGATCTTATTGCAGATTAATAAACCAGACACATTTTAACCCTGGAGAGGTTCACTTGCCCCTCCACCCATGACCCCTGGGATTCAACTTGCAACCCCACATGAAATTAGGTATTGCAGGGTCATAACCATGCCTCGCCCTTGAGGACCCACCACAAGCCAGGAACCGTGCTGGGTACAAGCTTCAATTACTCCACTTGGTCCTTCTGGTCCTCACAACAGCTTTGAGAGGTGATTTTTATCCTTCTTTTATAAATGAAAAGACTCAGGGATCTGCTCAGAATGTTCTAGAACATTTGCTCAGATTCCAGTGTGGGACAAGATTAGCACTAACTATCCCAGCTGAGTGGAGAAATGGATAACATTGAAGAAATAGAATACTCTTTTCTCTGCGTATTTTGGGGGAGAGAAGCGATAAGTACTTGGCTGTCCTCTGACTTGCTCCCCATCCTGACTCTGTAGATCAGGAATTCAGGGCACTAAAATGCATGGGAGAATCATATTCGAAGGGCAGCCAACTTGGCAAACAGATGCTGACAGCCTCTCGGAGAGCAAGGCCATGGAGTCTGGTGAACATGAAGATGCTTCATTTGGGAGCAGGTGTTTGGCTTTGAGGTTTAGACATTGGCTCCTCACAATGGAGTAGCTGGGTTTAAGTCCTGGCTCCACTGCTTACTGCAACTCCCAGGCAGTGCACACCCTGGGAGGCAGCAGATGCTGGGTCACATGGTACAAATCTGTGACACTGATGTGGAAGATCTGAGCTGACTCCCTGGCTCCCTGTTGCTGTGGCATTTCATGCATTTCTCTCTTAGGTGGTGAAACTCAGTTCTGAATTGCTCTGCCAGCCTGAAAGTTGGAAGGTTGGGTAACAGTGCCCGATGGTTCTAGACTATGTACAGCTCTCAAGAGCCAAGCCAACAAGGTTCGCATGTCCCACTGAGCTTGCAGGGAACTGGGAATGAAGTACTGAGGCAAAAAACCAAGGTCGAATCAGGTGTGAGGCAGCAGCTGTGATAGGCTCCATTGCTGCCTGTCTCTTGAAGTCACCAGGGGTATCTTCACCATCTAATTCCCTTGGAATAGGCAAGAGGGGCCCAGCCTCAATAAAGGCTACATCCTTGGGGAATGTTAAGGGTCTACTTAGAAACCCTCAGGCTCATCAAATATCCGTGGACTGGGCAGAGGTATGCACTAGTTTTGAGAAAGGCCCCCAAGGGACAGCACTTACTGGTAGCTACCTGGAAGGACCAAAATTCTAAAACCCAGGCTCCCAAATTTGTTGTGGACAAATGACTGTGTATGTGTGTGCATAATTTTTTAAGTAAAAAGTATGGGTTTGGGGCAATTATGTTGGCTTAACTGGCCAATCTTCCACCCTCAAGTACCAAGATCCCACACCGGCATGAGTTCATGTCCCAGCTGCTCGATTTCCCATCCAGTTTCCTGCTTATGGTTTGGGAAAGCAATAGAGGATGGCCCAAAGCCTTGGGCCCTTGCACCTGCATGGGAGGCCAGAAGAAGCTCCTGGCTTCAGATCAGCTCAACTCTGGCCATTTAGGCCATTTGGGGAGTGAATCAGCATATGGAAGATCTTTGTCTCTCCTTCTCTCTGTAGATCTGTCTTTCCAATAAAAATAAATTAAAATTTTTTAAAAGTGTTGGTTTTGGTTTTTACTAGTTACTAAAAATAACACAGAGGCACCATAAAAATAAACCAGGAATTAAAGAAAAACCAAGTTATCTACATCCTTCCAGTGTGTGAGATAAATGGGTACCAGATTAAGAGTCACAAGTCTGGAGGTAGGAGTTGGCAGGGTCCATGGAAATGGACATGAAAGACTGGAAATCCCACAGTGTCTCTAGGTAAAAGGGAGTCACTGGGTGTTCCAGTAAGAGGAGAGAGCAACGGAAGTGCAGTCAGAAGAGGCCTTTGTGAGCCTGTACAAATCAGCACCACAGATCATGCCAAGGGAAGGGACAGCAAAGAAAGTCATTATTGAGGACCAGTTAAATGTAAAGTGTCACATAGGCCACTTCCACAATGTCATCTCATCATTCCAGCTTAGGACCAGGAAAGTTGAGAATGAGTCAGGGGTCCCTTGCTCTGTCTAGCCATGCCTCTTGGGTGCTTTGTCACACTGCTCACTCCACCTGCAACTCCCCTCAGATCTGTATGGGGTGCCATCCACGCCCACCACCTTCACTCCCATTTGTGATCAGAAGTTTCCACCAGTGGAAGCTGACCATGGCCCCTCAGTGCAAAACAGTTTTCCCATCACCACCCCCACACTCCATCTCTGGACCCCTTGCCGATAAGATGGCCAGTCTCTATTACTAACCAGATACCTGAGCTGGGATTCCCCATGTCCCTGGGTGGAACTTTCCAGGTTGTTCCAGCATCTGTCTGAGACCCAGCACAAGACCCTGATATTGCTCAGCCACAGCCACATGAATGCCACGGTGTGTTCTGTGTCCAATTCACCGGTGCTCTCTATCGAAATACAACCAGCCTTGCCCCCTCTGTCCATCCACCCACATGGCTGGCCTGTGCTGCCCATCTCATCACTGTTCTGTCATAAAACCATCCCTCTGGCCAACTGTCTGTTCTCTGTGCAAGAGAGATGAGCGCTATGAGCATGGAGCTCAAAGCGCTGGGCTCCATGCCACCTTTGTACCCCCACCTCCGCCAAGCTCTTTCTCCTTGCTTGCCCTTTGTTTTTTCTTTTCGCCATTTTCTTTGCATTCTGCATACTGCTTCCCATTTCTCACAGCACACATATCCTGCCCCCCTTTTCTCACAGCACAGTTTATCACTGCACATGTTGCCTGCCCCTCTTTTCTCATTGTACAGTCTCCTGCCCTGCCCCTCTCCTTTTTCTCACAGCACATGTCTCCTACCACCCTTTCCGGGTTCTTGTTTCCCATCTTTCTTCTCTCTTCTTACTTCCTCCATGTTGCTTCTCCTGTCTTGTTCTGTGCTTCTTTCTTTAAAATGGAAATTAAATTGCATGTCCATATATTTCAATTTATATCTCCCATTTTCTTTATGCATTTACCTATTGCTGGCCATTTCGATTGATTCCATGTTTTAACTATTGTGAATAGTTAAGCAAAAAACATGGGTATGCAGGGATCTTTCTATGCACTGTGGGATTGCTGAATCATATGGAAGTTCTACTCTCAGTTCCTCCCCCCCCCCCCCACGAATCTCCATTCTGATTACAGTAAGTTACCTTCTCACTGGCAATGCACAAAGCTTCCGTTTTGTCTGTATCCACGTGGACCCTTGCTGTCTTCTGTCTGTTTGGTATTGGCCATGCTAACTGGGGAGAGGTGCTCTCTGTCCTTCATTATGTCAATATGATATATTATGTCTCGATTTGCATGTGTTTAACTATCCATACATTCCTGGGATCAATTCTGGTGATTGGTGTGCTCTTAAATTCGATGTGCTAATATTGGTCGTGACTCTGCATTTATGTACGTTAGGGACATTGACCTGATGTCCTTGAATGGTCTTGATATCACAGGAACCATAACCTTCCCTCACCTTGTTCTGAAAAGTGTTAGTACTGGTTCTTTCTGTGTTTGTTGGAATTCAGCAGTAAAGCCATCAGCTCCTGGATATTTTGTATAGAAAACTTTTTATTACTGATGCAATTTTCTGCAGCATTTGTTGGTACAGATGGTCTGTTTCCTCAAAGTTCAATCTTGATAGACTGTATGTGGCTAGGAACTTACCCATGTTTTCTAAGCTTTCCAATCTGTTGGCATACAATTGTTCACAACAGTCCTGAATAATTTTTTGTATTTTTGTGTGTCAGATATAAAGTCTAATTTCTGTTGTCTTATTTATTTATTTAGGTTTTTTTTTTAGTTCAGACTTTATTAGGCTTGCTTATTTTGGTAATAAGTGAACTCTTCAGTGATCCTGCATATTTAAGACTCTACTTCATTTATTTCCGCTCTGAGATGTTCCATTTCTTCTATTAATTTTAGATTTAGTTTATCCCTACTTTTTTTGGATGGCTTCACTGCTAAATTCTTTAAAAAAAATTTTTTTTTAATTTCATGATTCAATTCCATAGGCTCTGCGATTTCCCCTCCCCCTCCCTAAATCCCCTTTCCCCACTGATTTCCCCTATATTATTTTAATAGTGTAGTCCTTCATAAGTAGTCATAAGTCCATCATTCTGCGATTTGAGAGTATCCTAACACTGCAGATATGGACAATGGCAAAGAATACAGCATCCTATTGTCAAGGTATATTTAACAATTTCCTTGAGAGTCCGACTTTAACTTGGAAGCAGAGATGAATACTGCATTGCAACTTTCCATCTTGATATGACAGTCTCCATCACACAGTTCCTCTAGATGACTATGTGTACATGCATATTTACCTATACATTGCTAGATCTTATATTTTGCAAAAAAGATGCCTTATACCAGAGGGAACATATGATATTTGTCCTTTTGGGAATTTGAATTCTCTTAGCACTCTCCATACTGACTTCTGTAGTGATTGTACCAGCCTACACTCCCACCAACAGTGAAGGAGAGTGCCTTTCTCCCCACATCCACGCCAGCAGATGTTGTTAGTAAAGTTCTGAATGTAAGCCAATCTCACTGGAGTTAGGTGAAACCTCTACGTGGTTTTCATTTGCAATTCCCTGATAGCTAGGGAGCCTGAGTATTTTCTTCATTTGTGTATTAGCCATTTGAATTTGTTCTTTTGAAAAATGTCTGTACACTTCCTTTGCCCATTTCTTCACAAAGTTGTTTGTTTTGCTGTTGTTGAGTTTTTGAAGCTCTTTGTAAATTCTGGATACCAATCCCCTGTTGGTGCAATCTTAACTTGTTTATTTGAGGTCATTCTTCTTTGTCTGGTATATATGTTTTAGTACAAATTCAGCTTTAAACTGCTGTGTTTTATCCCTTAGACTCTGATATGTTGTGCTTCCAATTTCAACTTGTTCCACAAAATTTTTCAATTTCTTCATTGGCCCATTGCTTATTCACTGATCCATTAGTTGTTCTGTATACTTTTATAATTTATCATGCTTTTAACTTCCAGTTTCATACAGTTATAATCAGAAAGGATACATTTCATATTCTTAGATTTGTTAAGATTTATCTTGTTACCCAATATTTGTTCTGTCCTGCAGAAGGCTCCATGTGCTGCAGAAAACAATGTGCATTTTTCAGCTCTTGGGTGGCATTCTCTGTAAATGTTTGATTGTGAATCTGGTGTAGAGTGCCATTTAAATTGAATATTTCCTTGTTGATCTTCTGTCTCATTGAGCCAACCAGTGCTCACAGTGGGGTGTTGAAGTCTCCCACTCTTGTTGTACACGTAGTACAGTCTACATATCCCTTTAGCTCTAGTAATGTTTGCTTTATATATTTAGATGCTCCAATGTTTTGTGTGTGTGTATGTTTATTCTAGTCTCTTGCTGAACTGATCTCTTGATCATCACATAACAACCCTCTCCCCTTCTGAAAACTTTTTACTTTAGTCTACTCTATTTGATGTAACTATAACTATTTTTGTTCTCTTTTTGCTTTCTTTCACATGGGATGTTTTTTCGTCAATTGCCTCTTTAATACCCATGACCCATGTATTTGCTCTTTTGATGTTACCCCACCAATCCTGACAGGCCCTTCATTTCTGTTCACCCTTCCGTGAGTGTAAATTTTCAATCAGTTCCTCTGTAAGTTCACAGACTCTTCATGATCAGTGCTGCTGTGGATGCTCCTGATCACTTTTTTAGTCCCCATTGCATCCATTGTATTTTTTCTGCTCCAGCACTTCTGGTTTTAGTCATTATTATTTCTTAAAGATTTATTTATTTTCACTTGAAAGTCATAATTTCAGAGAGATCTTCCACCCACTGATTTACTTCCCAAATGGCCATAATGCGTAGAACTGAGCACATTCAAAGCCAGCAGTTTCTTCTGGTCTTCCATGTGTGTGCAGTGGTCCAAGAACCTGGGCCTTCCTCTGCTGCTCTCAGAGGCCATTAGCAGGGAGCTGGATTGGAAGTAGAGCAGCCAGAACATGAACCAATGCCCATTTAGGGTGCCCATGCTACAGGTGCCACCACACTGGTCCCTAATTATTATTACTCCAAATGTTGCTAAATTTATCTGATAAATTTCTGAATTGTTTCTCTGTGGTTTTTTTTTTTTCCTGGAAATTAACTAGATTTCTTGAAGCCATTATTCTGAATTATGCTGTCCACTTGATAATGCCACCATTTCCTGATGAATCCTATGGCTGTGTCATATCTATGAATTTTTGTAGACACCTGATCCAGGCTTCACAGTCTGATGTGGTTAGAAAATGCCCTTTAATAGCAAGCCACTTTCTCTGCCACCTACTACGTATACATGTTCTTTCAATCACTCCCCAACAATGAATAGATCACGCTCCTGTAACACAGTAGGCTCTGTTTCCATGCTGGAGATGCAGCAGAGAATGCAACAGAGTCTGAGCCTCATGGAGTCACAGTCTAGAAGGAGCAGATTGCCAGGAAATAAATTTGTAGAAAGCAAGTTCTAGCACAAAGGTATAATTGTTACAGAATGATATGTTGGGTAATGAAAGTCAGGGGACAGAGTGGGAGGTGATGGGAGAGATGGTGTCATAGGGGTTGGCCTTTGTGAAGTGGGAATCTCCTTTTTATTGTTATTAGCTCTCATTTATTTGATGGGGTGATTGAGGGAGAGACAAGAAGCCTGAATTAGAGGCAAGGCAGTGAAGTCTCTAGTCAGCATAGAGTTGCCTGGCTGGGGAAGGAGAGCCTTTCCTGGGCCCAGCCACATCAGCAGCCAGTTCTTTCAGGGACAGAGTTGCAGGCATAGGAGGAGCAGGGGAAAATATGACAAAGAATACCCAAGACTTCTTGACCCACACCAAGGGCCCAAACGACAAGGTGCTGCTTTCCCACAAACCAGGGCACCTGCAGGGGACCCTCAGGGGGTTGAGAAAACAGCAGAGCCCAGAAATTGAACTTCACCCCAGGGCCACTGGGACCATCTGGACCAGGAGACAACAGGCTCGGGCTCAGATGAGAAATGGCTGGAACCACAATTCCCTAACAAGGGCCCTACTCCACCACACCTGTGTCTGTCACTGTCCCAGACAGGAGTCTGGGCTCACCCAGTTGCTTCCCTGGCTCCCTTTCCACCTGAGTCCTGTACTTTTTCAGAGGCAAAGCTCCAGGCAGAGTCTCCTCTGTCCAATACACCACTACCTGTGCTATCTTGACCGAGTCCCTTCCTAGCTTAGACACTCAGCATCCCTACTGGAGCCAACTGTCCTCATGAGTACCTGCCCCTGCTAGAGAGGAAGACTAGCTTCCCTAGTGGCCCTGGCTCCCAAGGGACACCCTCTATCCACGGAATTTTCCAGAAGCATCTGAAGCCTCCTGGGGACAATAATCATGGCTGTTCCATGTTCTGCCCTGCTGCTCCTGCCGCAAGCATTTTCCCTCTACCTGCAATACACACAAACACCTCCACCAACCACAGGAGTTCCATCTCATTTTTCTAGTCTCCTGGTTGCTTCAGTTCTAGCTGGGGCACCAAAGGTGTCAACTCAGTGCCAAGGCTGCCATATCGCACAGGACGCTTAGGTTTCTATGTTCACTTGCAGCTGTCAACTGCAGAAAAAACAGGATTCCATGCTCCAAAAGCACAGCGCACCTGCCCTTTCCAGCCAAGATTCTGCTGAGAAAGGCATGAAGGACTCCAAGTGAGTTACAGCTTTTCTCAACCACAACGAACCAATGTGCTCATCGCAGGACTTGTGTGCCAGGCCAGCCAGGCCTCCCCGTGCCTGGTGCATGGGCTGCAGAAGCCTGGCTGGGGAGTGGGCTGCCTTTTCATCCTGTGTGCTCCCCCTAGGAAGCTCTGCATTTGAAGAGCCTGAGCAAATGTCTGAGCTCTCTTACATCTCAAGTGAAAGCATCCTATCTAGATACCAGTTCAAGGCCCGGCTGCTCCATTTCAAACCCAGTTCCCTGCTTGGGGCCTGGGAAAGTAGCAGAGGCTGGCCCAAGTCCCTGGGCCCCTGCACTCATGTGGGAGACCTAGAAGAGGCTCCAGGTTCCTGGCTTTTGCCTGGCTCAGTCCTGGTTATTGCAGCTATTTAAGGAATGAACCAACAGATGAAAGAGCTCGCTCTCTCTCTCTCTCTCTCTCTCTCTCTCTCTCTGTTTCTCCTCTTTATCTAACTCTACCTTTCAAATAAATAAATTATAAGCCTTTTAAAAATACACTTGGAAGAGGCCTATATGAAACAATACAGAGGATGTGTGCATGAGTGTGTGTATTTGTGTTATGGGCTGAATTGTGACCCTCTGATACACAAAAACCCAAACTTCCAGAACCTATAATGTGACTGTTCAAAAACAAGATCTTGGAAGTGGTAAGATAGAGCGAAGTCAGTAAGATGGACAGTAAACCAAGTTGTGACTCGAGTCCTTCTAAGAAAAGGGCACCTGGACATAGACACTCCCACAGAGGGAAGAGCATGTGAAGACACAGTGGGAAAAGACAGCAACCTGCGGTCAAGGAAACAGGTGAAGGAGACATTCAGCCTCCAGCATCAGGGAAAACTCAGAGGACACCCTGCCTCTGGTGTTGGGTGCAGCAGCCCCAGTAGATAACCACAGCACGAAGAGGCATCTGCAAAGGTGGTCCCCAGAGGACCAAAAATGCCACCTGCCTTCCAGGATGAACACAGCTTCTAGAGTAAAAGGAAACCCCTCAGAGAGACGGTCAGCTCAAAGACTCAGCATCACTTCAGGTTTTTCTTACAGAGCAATGATACATTCGATTTTCATTGCAGTTCTTCCCATACTGGGGACTATTTGCATGAACATCTGGCAGCTTGGGAGAGAATGGGAGAAATATTTCCAAACCCAAACATGAGTAATATTTACCATTAGCTTCCTTCACTCTTAATAAAGAAAAGAAAGAAAAAACAAATGAAACATGGACCAGACAAAGGGAACCCTAAACCCGAGTTGCAAGCCTGGACAGATGCCCAGGAAGCATGGAGGTGTGGCCCAGAGGCTGAGCAGGTTGCTTGAGGTGTTGCCCCACTCTGCCTTCTGGGTTCCATCGGCCCCTTGGCAACTAATTGTGAATGCCACTCAGGTTGTGTCCCATTTCACTGCAAACCCCATGAAACCTGTCTTATGCACTAGAAGTTTAATGTTTTCCTGCTGTTTTGCATGTCTCTGAATTTCTAACTGGCTGATTACATTTAATATGTGTATCAGAAAAAATCAGAAACAGGCACCCTTTTCTTTTTTTTCAACAAAGGAGGGTAAAGTTTGTAAATGTGAAGAACAGCTGAAATCAATTTTCTCTTATTTGTTAAGGGAGACCCAATTAAAACTGTACATAGACCCACCCACCCAGAGGGATGCAACTTGGAGCTGTATCAGCTTTGCACCTGTTTGTTTGACCCAGCCCCATGCAAGAGTAGCTAGCTGCATGCAGATTCTCAGCGCCATTGCCTCTGATAGTTTTAGGTCATTCCAGAACCCACTCCAGAGCTCAGGGCCCAGCAGAAGTGAGGGCAATTCAAGTGCCAACATCTCAAGTGGATGCCAGTTCGAGTCCCGGCTGCTCTATTTCCCATCCAGCTCCCTGCTTACGGCCTAGGGAAGCAGTAGAGGACAGCCCAAAGCCTTGGGACCCTGCACCAGCATGAGAGATCTAGATACCCGCCTTCAGATCAGCTCAGCTCCAGCATTGTGGCCACATAGAGAATGAACCAATGGATGGAAGATCTTTCTGTCTCTCCTTCCCTCTGTAAGTCTGCCTTTCCAACTAAAAAACAAATAAATAAATCTAAAAAGAAAAAGTGATAGAAGGTTGACCTGCCCAGTCCTGGGGCCTCAGAAGGCAACTCCATGACTGCTATCCTGCACTACCAGGACCAGTGGCCCCAGGAAGAACAGGTGTGAAGGAATCCCTTCATAGATGTGCTGCCAAATGTAGACCAAGGTGCCCCAGGTCTCAGGCAGTACTTTAGCCACAGTGAACTATAAACAAAATCCTGCCCCCATCAGAGAGATGAGCATTAGTCCAGTGGAAGAAATATGAAAAGTCTTCTAAATATTTGTAGAAAATGGGATTAATAGCTAAGGCACATTTTCCCCAAATCTTCAAAATATTTGATTTATTTTCAAGAGAGATAGAAGGATGAAGAGAGTAAAAGAGAGAGAGGGAAAAAGAGAGAGCTTTTTCATCCACTGGTTTACTCCCCAAATGCGTGCAATAACCAATGCTTAGCCGATCCAAAGCCAGGAGTCTGGAACTTTATTCAGGATTTCCACATGCGTGGTGGAGAACCAAGTACTTGAGCCATTATCTACTGCCTTCCATTTGCATTAGCAGGAAACTAAATGAGAAGCTTGGGGAACCAGGACTCAAACAATGCACCCCAATATGGGATGCAGGGTTCCTGAGAAGCAACTGCACCAATGAGCCAATGCCAAGCCTCTCCACAAACTTTCTGAAGAGCGCTGGTACCTCATTAAAATTCTGTGTCAAGTCCCAGGAAGACGATTATTAGCCATAGGAGGAAATAAAATAAAAGCAAGACAAGACCGTTTCCAAGTGGGATGTCAGAGACCTTGTTGAATTTGGGACTTTAAGCAAGCCATATTGGTCGAGCTCAGAATGACAAAACACTTGCCCAGGGTGAGAGAGCAGCAGGTACAAGCAGCTTGAGGTCATGAAAGAGTACAGGATGTCCAAGGGCTAACCCCAAAGATAGGGCTGGGGAGCCAGACATAGAACAAATCACTCAGAGTTTCACAGCCAACCCAGGGATTTCTTCATGTTAGCATAGATGTAAAGTAAAATCAAACGTCAGATGTTTGTGGGAAAAGATGAGATGCACACATCTGTGAATGTTCAACGTGACAATGGGTGAGACATCCCAGGAGATGGGTCAAAATGCATTAGACACAGGGATCTAGAGATGAAAGAAGACGTCTGGGGAGCATGTAAATCAGAGCCCAACCCCTTGGTTATATGTCTAACCCGGAAAAGGGCTGGGATCACTGCAGTAGTGAGAGTATGGAGCAGAGGGAGCTCTGAGTCAGATCTAGACAGTGCCTGGTCCAGAAGTCAGTGAGAGGACAGCCAACAGAGATCAACTAGATGGGAGGGGAGAACACCACTGGGCACCGTGTCCTGCCGGTGAGGTGTAGGTATCAGCTCGTAAGGCTTCCTGGGTGCATGCTGTTGAGCTTAGGCTACTGAGGACCAAGAAGGGCCTTCTGGAACAAGCCACAGGGAAGCACAATGAGGGAGGGAAGCTAAGTTTCTTGGGATGTTGGTTTACATCAATATAGCAAACTAATGGAACCCATTGGACACAATCTTGATAAAACGCTTTTCAAAGGTCTTTTCAAATGCATAGCTGAGCCAAGCAAAACAAAAACCAGACACAATGAAAGACATGATCCAAATGAGGCCAGGAATGAAGTCGTATCAAGATGTCTAGAGAAATCCACTCTTCTGGAAGATGATATCTAGGTATGGGTGAAATAAGAAAACAGCATCCCCTGGCCAAGAAGATAATAAGGAAACCTGCTGGTTTCAGCTCCTGGATGTGAAATAAAGAGAGAAAACATCTCTTATTTTTTAAGATTTTTTTTTTTATTGGAAAGGCAGATTTACAGAGAGAAGGAAAGCCAGAGAAAAAGATCTTCCATCTGCTGGTTCACTCCCCAAGTGACCATTATGGTTGGAGCTGAGCCAATCTGAAGACAGGAGCCAGCAGCCTCTTTCAAGTCTCCCAGGCAAGTGTAGGGTCTCAAGGCTTTGGGCCAACCGCAATTGCTCTCCCAGGCCACAAGCAGGGAGCTGGAAGGGAAGCAGGGCAGCAGAACACAAACTGGTGTCCATATGGGATCCTGGTACATTCAAGGTGAGGATTTAGCCACTGAACCTTTGTGTCAGGCCTAAGAAAACATCTTTATTTAGAATTGCCAATGTAGCCTGCCTTCCTATGGTTCTGGAACCCCCAAAGCCCAGGCAGAAGATCCAGTCTGAGCCCCTGAGCTGTGGTCTCCAGACACATGACATAGGCCCCTGCAGATACTCTCTGACCTAAAAGAAGCAGCAAAATAAACTTCTAGAGACTATAAACTGAATGTATAAATTACAAAAGACAAAGAAATAGAAGACCGTCAGAAGAGGTAACATTCAACAGGATCAGGACGGCAGAGCCTCCCTCATCCACCCTGGGGGAGACGAGAGAAAGAACCATGAAGAAGGAACACTCAAGGTGGCTGCGGCCTCGAGGATTCAGGAACTGATGAGTGACACAAATCCACAAAGTTGGCACACCCCAGTGAGTTTCTCTAGGAATAACACAACCAAATTACGACTACACACGTTGCTGTGAAACCACAGATCAACAAGACCAACAACAAATCTTAATAGAGGCAGACAGAAAAAAAAAGAGATTACTGCAATTACATTTAGACAGGCAGCAGATTCCTTGGCAACAAGTGAACCCAGACAAGCAGCACAAACTTCAAAGAACTGAGAGAAAATACCTGTCAACGATGAATTCTACACTTAACCTTTCAAGACCGAGCCTGGAATAAAGACACATTCAGACAAACGGAAATCACAGGCCCACACCAAGTGCTGATCTGAAGAAAGTATTCTAGGAACAAAGAAAATGACTACAGAGATGTGAGAAGGAATCGTGAGCCAAAAAAAAACTTGGTAAAAGGTGGGAGCTCCCGAAACACTGGCTGCATACAACAAAAGAATTCGACGGTTTCCGAAAGTGGAATTGAAAACATATAGTCCCGAGGTGACAGACAGCAACTGTAGGGAGGTGGGAGCTGGTGATTATTAAATAACCCAAGCTCTGTTATTTCTGGGGAAAAAAGAAAGACAACAATTCACTTTAGCCCTTGTAAGTTAAATGCACACTTAAAAATTGCTAAAGTGGCCACAAAATTAGCAAACAAAGAGTAAAAACTACGAGAGGGGAAAAAATGAAAATTAGGAAAAAAAAAACCACCATAAATCTAAAAGTTAGAAGCTAAGTCCAAACAAGCAGAAATAAGACACCACAAGTGAAAAATAAACAGTATGTGTGGTGGGCATTTAGCCTAGCAGTTAAGGTGCCCCAGGGCCTGGGTTGGAATCCCAGCTTCCTGCTTGTGTGGACTCTAGCAGCATTGAAGATGGCACAGGTATTCAGGTCCCTGCCGCCACACGGGGCACCTGGATGAAATTCCCAACTTCCAACATCTGCTCAGCCAAACTCGGGCATTTGAGGAGTGAGCCAGTGAGGAGTGAGGAAGGGAGCTCTCCTTCTGTCTCTCTCACAAATAATTTCTTGAAAGAGTAAGATGGAAGAAATTAATGCAAATATAACAGTAGTGACCATGAGTACTTAAACAGCAAATATTATCTTTTCAGGATAAATTAAACATAAAAAGCAGGCAAATGTTACTTGTAAGAAACATAAAATACCATATAACAATAAAGTATGTAATGGGCAAATACTAACCAAACGGAAGGTTTTGTTTTTATATCAGTACTGGGAAAAAAAATACACTTTAAGGCCTTACCAGAGATACAGAGACTCACTACATAAGCAATATTACAATTCCTAGGAAGGTAAGACAATTCTACACTCACAAAAACTGAATAATCCGATTTTAAAATGATAAAGGTGAAATTGTTGGACATGCAAAGGTCAGATCTGCCATCAGTCGTGGGAGATTTTAACACACATCCCACAGTAATCGACAGATCAGATAGACCAAAGCTCAGTGAAGGCAGAGGACATCAAGCCATTAATGAGCTCGATCTGTTAGTCCCGCTGGAAACCCTGCAACCATACCATAGGCACACACTTCTTGGAGGCACACATTGAAACTGACTGGATTTTAGACTATAATGTAAGTCTTAATAAATTCCAACAGCTCTCTATCCCCTTGGCAATTCCTTCTGACTACAACAGAGTTAGATGGAAAAGCAACTTCATAATATCAGAACGACAGTCAGAACAGCAGCTACAAAGAAGGCAGAACTGTACAGGGGCTACTAATCACATGGCCTCGGCTTGACCATTGGCTCTGCCAATTTGGGAGCTGTGTGGTATTGAGAAGACTACTGAGGCTTTCAGCATACCAGTGTTTGTACAGATAATATTGAGGTATTAATAGTGCTATTTTTCAGGACCAGTGTTTGGCACAGCAGTTAAGATGCCAGTAGGAGTTAAAATACCCTATCGGAGTGCTTGGTTGAGTCCTGACTCCTCTGCTTCTGCCCAGCTGCCTGCTAATGCATACCTTGGAAGAGGCTGCAGGTGATGGCTCAACTGCTTGGATCACTGACCCCTGCGTGAAAGACTGCGTTCCAACCTCCAGACTTCAGCCTCGCCCAGACCCGACTGTTGTGGACATGGGGAGTGAATCAGCAATTGAAACTTGCTCTCGGTCTCTGCCTTTGTTTCTATTTCTGTCTCTTTAGCTTCCAAGTAAAATACATAAAAATTTAAAAAGAAAAGTAGTACATGTTATAGGATGACTGTTAGAATCGATGTACCAGAAAACCAAAAATCTTACATATCAAATTGTGGCTGATGTAGCCAAAGCAGTATTTAAAAATAAAGGAACAGTTTTCAAAGTTTACAACAGAAGAGGAAAATGAGAAGATTAAAAGACAATGCCCTAGCATCGACCGTTGCGCTCACTTGGGGAGTGAATCATCAGACGGAAGATCTTCCTCTCTGTCTCTCCTCTCTGTATATCCGCCTTTACAATAAAATAAATCTTTAAAAAAAAAAAAGACAATGCCCAAATTGAGATAGTAGACAATGGGTAGGACACAAGAAAGCAGAAGCAAGTGAATAAGAAAGATCTGAATTAATGAAACAAACAGAGACAATGGAGAGGAACAAGTGAACCAATAGTTCATTGTTCGGAACAAAAAAGCTCAGGAGAGCAGAGTAGGAAAAAAGGAGTTAAGAGGGACCAATATTCAGAATGGCAACAGCATCATAATCACCGATACAGACATACAGACATAGTCAAAAAAGAGGACATTGTGACCTTCTTGCCACAAACTTAAAACTAAGAAATAGATAGATTTCTAGAAAAATGTAAATTACCAAAACACTTTCAGGAAGAAAAAGGAAACTTGAATGGCCCATAATTACCAAAGAAATAGAATTAACCATTTACAAATGTCCTTACAAAAAAAAAACACACAAGACTTATATGGCTTTTTAGTTATTGTACAAAATATTCAGGGAACAAATAACTCCACTCTATGCAAACTTTTCCAGATATTAAAGAAGGAATACTTCCAAGTTATTTAATAGGGATGATATAACTTTAATAGACAAACTCAATAAGGACACTTGTAGAAAGGGATGAAGATCTGCCAAATGCATAATCGTAGACAGAAAAAATTCTATTCTAAGCAAATGACTGGCAAAGATAACAAGCAGTGTATTAAATGCACACACAATCTTTAAACCAAAGCCAAAACAGACCTTCCTTAACTTAATAAAACTACAAAATATCCATAACTGATAGCATCCTTAATGCTGAAACAGTAAGCATACTCCCTTTAAAGTCAAGACTAAAATTTAGCTGTGTGTTATTAATCACTTCTTTTAACCGATGTACTAGAGGTCACTGCCATTTTTATAATTTTAGACCAAGAGATACATGTAAATAATGGTAAAGGAAGAAACAAAGCTATCATTTGTTATAAATTACCATCTTCATAGCAAGCCCAAAAGGTTTTCAACAAGTCATTAGAATTATTATGACAATTTAATCAGGTTGCTGGAGATAAGATCAGCCTATAAAATTTAACTCATTTTGATACATGTGCTAAGAGGATTACCGTCTGTTTTAAATGCTATCATATACTTCTCAGTTTGTCCAGTACCACTAGATCAGTGGCATGCACATGCATGCTCAGATAGACAAGCCCATTCTCCAATCCAGAATGACTACCTCGGGAGCGATCCAACGTGAAGCGAGACGGAAATCCAGAGCTGGTTCTGTCATTCACCATCTTGCGTGCTGGCATGGAGATGCTATCAAGTTGAGCTCGGGACCAGAAGTATTTCAGATTTGGGGATGTTTGTATCTGTGCAGTATCTTAGGGATAGGGCCTGGGTCTGAACATGAGATGTATTTACCTTTCCCATACACCTCATACACATAGCGTAAGAGATAATTGTATATAATACTTTTAGGTCAACTGCGTTTTGACTGAAACCCACTACTTCAGGTCAGGTGGAGAATTTTTCACTTGTGGCTCATGTCAGTTCCCAAAAGATTCTGGATTTTGGAGCATTTTGGATTTTTGCTTTAGGAATGTTCAACTTGTACTCTACTGATCAAAGGGAAGTCACAATATATGGAAGGGCAAGGAGAAAGAGCAGACTCTTTGAGATACACCCCAAGGCTGGGATCACAGCTCCCAAGGGATGGAAGCCTGGGCCCCACACCCCTTCCCAGTACCTGGTCCTGAGGAGTTCTGCATTCTCTTTGCCTCTGCCCCTTCTCACCCTCCCTAGTGAGCAGGCACTCTCCTTTCTTGCTTGGATGAGTCTGTAAGGAATCTCTCTTATTTGCAAGACATCCTATCTAAAAGGCTCACAGATTCAAAAGTCGGCTTGCAAAGCATCCTCGTCTCCCTTCTTGTCTCCTTGATGCAGTGGAGGGAGAACCCTTCCGAAGAGCTCTGAACTGCCTGTCTCAGGGGAAGCTCGAATGAGAAACCAAACACTTTACAGTAGATTCAAAAGTTGGCCCCTTGGCCCTGGATTCCTGCCAGCCCCCAGCATTATTCTCTCCTCACCCTGGAGTCGAGCCACTACTCAGGAAATTCATCATCGCCTTGTTTATGCCCTTAAGACATTTGAGCTGAGGCCTTCAGAGGAAGGTTGCCAATAGAATGGATTCATCTTGGGTCCTTGGAGCAATCTCTCTTCTCTTTATCAGTGCTGAGGGTCAGTTTGACTGGCTGCTACCCTCCTACTCTAATTTGCCTGACAAGATAGACCCAGGGATATCAGACACTCACAGAGATGACATGCAGGCAGACTTTCTCTCTGTGAGATGATTCTGTCCAGTGACCATAGATGAAGAGCAAGAGAAGGCAGCTTGGTGTTTTTTGTTTGTTTGTTAAAACCAACTATGGGTTGTGTTAAATGAGTGTTAAGTGTGGAGCACTGGTTAATGTAGATCCCATAGGACCAGGGAATCGAATCACCTTCCCCCGCCATATCCAAGAAAAAAAAAATAATAAATGAGAGGAGGTCCTAATTGATGAACGGCAGCCATGGATTTGGAAGGCCCTAATCAGAACACCATAGGAATAACAATCCCTGGTTCCATGTCATTATCTGTCAGGGGATTAGAGGTGACAGCTCTTCTAGGAGCCCCATGCTTCACTATGGGAGTGTCCTGCATGTCAGGGAGCCAAACAGAAACTTCTTTGTACAGTAATAACTGATTCCTTGCACCTGGAGCAATGTTCTTTCAACAAAGAGAACTCACTGGTCATCCACCAAAAGGTGGTTTTCATGGCACTGTCTTTCCAAACACCTCCAGCCACACAGGTTAGGATCTGCCCAAAGCTCACCAAGTGATAGCAGTGCCAAGAAGATACTGGGACTCCAGTATGGAGCCTCCATTGCCTCGATACTCCTCAAACACCCTCACATGCTGGAGTCAAAGTTCTTGTCCCACTCCTGAAGGAGCCTGGACAGCCTGGGCCAGGGATCCTGCAGGTGCTGTTGTGACATCACATTGCTCCCTAGGAAGAGGTCTCTGAGAGATAATGTGGAAAGGGAACGAATCGGTCAAAAACTTGTGGGGAATCCAGAAAAAGACACTGAGGCTAGGAGGAGTGTTATCACTAGAGGGAGGGCCACAGCACATCTGTACTCTCCTGGACCTTGCCCCACTTCCTTTTCCTCACCACCTCAGTCACTTGGCCTTAGCTGCAGTAACATCTGTCCAACTCACCCCTACCCTGCCCCACACACAATCTTATCCAGCTGGACCCAGAATCTCCAGACTTAGAAATCCTCCACCCGCACCAGCATTAGCTCCACATGGCCCAGGCCCAGCCAGAATTTTTTTTTGGCTCTACTCTTTTGAAGGAGTTGGATGGGGAGTGAAATGGCCTCTGATGGAGTAGATGTGAGTCAGGCTGACCTTCTTGTCTGTTTTGAAAGCTGCATGCCCAGAGCACTGCTGTGAAGAGCTCAGTATCTAAACACCATCATCTTTGTTCCGGGAAACAGTAATGCTGCAGCACGCAGGATGAACAGGGTGGCCCTTAAGTGACTGTCCCTCCTCTGCACCACATCACTCGGGATACTCTGTTCCAGGAGAGTTTGCTCCTTCCCCTACCCCTTGGGGATGAGCAGGTAGCACCCACCTCCCATGCTTAGGAATGTCTGGGTCTTTGTATTATGTTTTCTAACAATTCCTCTGGGTCTGCTCACCAGCAGGTACTCCTGAGTGCATTCAGCAGCTGTATTCAGGATGGCTCTGCCCTCCCTGGGAGGCACCCGGGCCATGTGGGACCACGCATGTGTCAGCAGCACCAGCGGGATCCCTGGCCCAGGCTGGATAGACTCCTTCAAGCGTGGAACAAGAGTTTGGGCTCCAGCACACAGACTTTGTGAGATCTCCTTGGGATTCCCACAACTCTACTTTGTTTATTTCAGGCCCTGATTCTGTTCCAAAGGTTGGTGGATGGCAGATAAATGAGGTGGTGTTGGATGTCCCTGAGGAGTCGGTCTTGGGACGAAGTCTATGGAATAAGCAGGGAACTCAACATCACCAACTTTCTTTTTTAAATCTGCAAGCACTTGCAGTCGTTTCCGTGTTCTCTTATGCAATCCTCAAGCATCATCACTCAATCCTCGTCCAGCTGGTTTGCATCTGCAAACGGCAAACAGCAGCTCCATGTCTAACTTGAAAGGAAGGTCAAGGCATGTTTGCTGATAACCTTATCATCAGGCTGGATCGCAGATCTCTTCTGAGACTTCACGCTGCCCCAGTGCTGTACAGATATCTCTTCCCTTCTACGTGCTACTTGGGAATACATCCAGGAGCTACGGTGCATCCAGGAAAATCAGTAGCTCTCTACAAATGGGGACAAGGCCATAAAGCCCGGCTGTGGAGATTGCAAGGGCAGAGGGCACAGTCCCAAGAATGGTACCTTCCACTGGTATCAGGAGGGACACATGGAGGAGGGCGCATGTCTGACCCTAAGCATCCAGGTACAGGAAGCATAGAAGGTCTCTGTGAAGGTCTGGTTTTGCAAGGCAAAGCCAGCAGCTGGGGCTCAAGCTACAGCTGTGCTCCAGCAGAAGAATAGGAACTTTATATTGGGTTCATCCCCAAGGCCTCAGAGTACATTTGTTGAGAATGTGACTTGCCTTGGTGATCCAAAACTGCACCACCAGGATCCACAATGAGGAGGGCAGCCCATGTGTCCAGTGGGTCATGATGGGAGAATGGGTAATGAGAAGGGAAGAGAGTTACTATCCTTCAGGGTAATCTGTTATTATAGTCAGAAAATAGGAGACAGAAGGAGAACTAAGTTTTTATCAAGTGCCTACCACACACAGGCATGCATCACCTCATGTTTCAGCCTGCCAGACTGCATTCGAAGGCCTCCCCTAAGACTGCATCACAAAACATCTGTAGAAAGGCATTCTGTGCCAGCCACAGATTTGAACCTGTTGGGGATGCCAGTGTCATAAAGCGGTGATTTAACCTTCTATGCCATAGGTCAGCTCACTTTAGTTTCTCCTGTAGTAAAGATTTGGCGGCAACAAATCCTTCCAACTTGCAAAATTCTGGAAAGGTCTTTATGATTCTCTTGTGGATCTAGAAGTTTAGATTGATTTCTTTTCCTTTCAAGATGTCCCCTTGTCTTCTCCCTTGTCTTTTTCCAGTAAGACATCTGCTGTCATTCTTGTCTGTGTTCTGTTCCATGTAATATGTCTTCTTTCCTCAGGCTGTGGATATTGAGGGAGTTCAGACCGGTTCACAATGGGAAGGCCCAGTTTCATCTCCCGTGTTACTACCAGGCACTGTTTCCTTCTAACAGGCAACTCCTCCCTCTGCCCCTCACACACATGGCAGGCTGAGACTCAGTTGAATCTTCCAGGAGGATCTGTTACTCATTTCTGAGTTCTGTATCCATCTAACGCTTTTCCATCTGCTCTTCGACCCTGAGAACTCTACACACTTGGATTTTTGGACTTTCAGTTACATGTCTTCAATTCAGGGAGCTCTGTCCCAGAATATTAAAATCAGCACACAAAAATCAAAGGCCTTTGTATATACAAACAATTCCACAACTGAGAACAAACTTGTAAAATATGTCCCATGAGAAAAATGCTCGGGTTTTCTAGCTATCAGGAAAACACAATTACAAACCACAATGATGTTCTACCTAACCCCAGTGAAAATGGCCAGTATACAGAAATCAACAAATAATCATTGCTGGCAAGAATATACTCTATTCTAGCATCTAGAAAGATACTCTATTCTACTGTTGGTACAACCGTCATAGAACACAGTAGAGAGATTCCTTAGATTTTTGAAAATAGATCTACCATGGGACTCAGTGAGAGAAAATCACCATATGAATTATGTGTATTTCCATGTTTACAGCAGCTCAATTCACAACAGCTAAGATGTGTATACAAGAAGATGCCCATCAACGGATGACTGGATAAAGAAAATGTGGTCTATATACACTATGGAACACTATTCGGCTATAAAAGGAAAGAAGTCTTATCTTTTTCAACTAAATGAACTCAGTTGGAAACCATGATGCTTGGAGAAATAAGCCAGTCCCCCCAAAGACAAATATCATGCTTTTGCTGATCTTTGACAACTAATACACAGAACACAAAAATTATAATCTCTGTAAGCAAGATTAACATCCTGGAATCTAATTTCTGTTTACACCTTCTGTCTACATTCCTGAGTAATAGTAGGATTTCCACTCATTTTCTTTTTTCTCTACTGACTATGTCATGATATCATTACCCATGGAAGTGCTAAGCCTGTGATTGTGAACCAAAAGGAAAATATTTGGAACAATTTAGGAAAAATATAAGGGGAGAGATAGGGGAAGAGGGAATGGGGGGTGGAACAGCTATGCTTTTAAATCCATATCGTGAAATAATGAAATCTACTCATTTTACATAAAGAAAGAATATAATCAAAAAAAGAGAGAGAAAGAAAACTAGGGTAATCCCAGGGCATGGCCAGCTTATTTTCTCTCTCTCAGAAACCACTGTCCTTGTGGGGAGAGAGGCTGATTCACAGTACTACACAGTAGTTAGGAGCGAGAAAGAGAATACAACATGGTGACTATAATGGCAGTGGACGAGCACTGTACACATTTTTAAGAAGAAGAAAGAATTTTAAGCGTTTTCACCATAAATAAGTGATAACCAGAGAGATGGATATGTTTATCCTAATTTAAACATTGCACAGGGAATGCGAATGCATGCATTAAAACATCATATAGTCCCTCACAGACAGGCAGACTTTTAATGTAAGAAGAGTCTTGGCAGGCAGCTGGACTGGAACTGAAGCGGCCAGGACCTGAGGCCACATTCATATGAGATGCTGCTCCACTGTACCAGCCCCAAGGGTTCTTCTTCTTTATTTTTCTTTAATTTTTTTTTTTTGGTATCAAAATGAACTTTTCCATTTTTCATGAGCTTTTAAAAATAACTTTTATCAGGTTTCAATTTTTGTTGCAAGACAAAGGAAGCAAAAGAAACCAGTGCCCTTTACTGCCTGAGGGTCAGTGTCTTGCAGATTGCTGAGTGTGCATCTGTTGATCAGGATTTAGGGGTTTCCCTCAGGACAGTGAGTCAGCTGCCCGTTACTTCCTCATTAGAAGCTTCTAACATTCCTAAGTCCCTAGCGCAGGACCCCACGGTTCCATGAACTGTGCCCACTCCTCCTGCCCCCTGACCTTCAGCACAGGGAACAGGTACACAGTTCGACACAGGGAGAGAGCTTAGTAATACCCCAGTGATTCTTAATCAGCAGTCATGGGAGCAGTGAAGTGTTGACATGAATTGTGAGAGTTCTAGTGCTATTGTTCACATAATGATCAGATTTTGTGATAATTTTCTTTTTAGTTTAAAAAAATCTCATTTACTCCAGGCTTTATGCACAAAAAGGTGACAGGTGGGGCTGAAAAAGCAGAGATGGAAAAATTAAAGCCTGGCAACAAAGGAGTGAAAAGATTAAAATGTGATCTAATTCCAAAGCTTCGTTTCTATTTGTATTCTCCGTTATTGACTAAGAATGCTCTGGAAGCAGCAAAGTTTTATTCCTGAAGCACTGGTCCTAGCCCCCCAAGTTTGCCCAGATTCCCACAACAGTCCCCCTAAGTCTTCCTCCATGTTATTGAAATTGACCTCTACATGTCATGAAAAACTCATCCATTTGTGCAGGAAAGGAGCCTTGGTGGCAGAGGTTTGCATAGCAGTTCAGCAGCCACGGTGCTGAGGCCAGGAACTCTCACCCAGACCACACTGCAGTGCCCCCAGATCCAAAGTGAGCCAAAGGTGGGGGCCAAGGGAGCGTGTAAGAACCCATCACCTCTTGTATGCATCAATGCTTACATTCAAAGGCCTTTATTGCTCCCATTTTCAAATTCAAAAGCTTCAGTCCCAAAGTGACGTTCCTTGAGAAAACTGAACAATAAGAAGCTTTGGTTCCTGGCAGAACTCGCCCCATGAGCTAGGCTAGCCCACGTGTTCACCTGCAGCTCTGGCTTCTCTTTATCACCACAGACAATCTGCTAACCTGTATCTATTTCTCAGCCATAGACAGCAAGACTCTTTCTGTTGGATCAGCAAGTCTGGGCTGCGTTTAGCAAACAGTAGGCTGGGATACACCAGCAGTCACAAAATCAGTTGAATGCACCAGAACAGACTTAAAATGACACAAAGTAGAAAGAAACTGCTGGAGGACATCACGTGAATAGTGCTAGCTCTGTCTTACAAAGTTTCCTTATTTAATCTCAGTTATGTATGTCTGTAAATACTGGGGTATAATTTTAAAGTCTACCTTTGACTTTAAGTCCTGATCAAAAGAATGGTAAAACTACTACTTCTGGACCTATTTACCATTCTGTGTTTAGCTTCAGGTGGAAGGGGAAGCTGGTATAACCTTGTTGACAATACCAATATTATTAAATACTTGATCGCAAGAGAACAATCATAGGAACACAAAAACAAACTGTAGAATGTTTCATATAATGTCACTGCTAGTCATGAAAGATATTCACATGACCTGAAAGATTGGTTGAATACTTACTGTATACCAGCTATGAAAACTTTACTGCACAAGCTTATGTTGTGGTTTGGTGCATTAGGCCTCTGCCTAGAGTACTAACACCTCATATGGCCACCTGTTCAAATTCCAATGCTCCACTTTCAATCCACCTCCCTGCTGTTGCACCTGGGAAAGCAGCAGACAATGGTCTAAGCGCTTGAACATCTGTACCCCATGAGGGTGACCAAGACGGGATTCCTGCCTCCCGGTTTCAGCCTAGCCCAATTCTGCTCATTGCAGATATCTGGGGAGTGAGCCATCGTATGGAAGACATCTTTTTTCTGTAAGATTCTATGGACAGTATCAATGTTTCTTTCCACACTTCAGTCCCCAAAAGTGATAAAGCTATATGTTTCAAAGTCTTCAGAGTAAAACTGTAACGAGTCAATAAAAGACCAACGAGGTCAAGTTTTATGGATTAGTTTCAAATTTCAAAGGAAAAAAAACAGATGCACTCTCCATTCCATAGAGAACTGTGAGCAGGTACTGGCGCCCAGAAGTCCAGTTGGACAGGAGGAACAACTCCTCGTATCTAAAGCCCAGGATGGTAATGGTGGTTGACAACAATTGTGCATTTCGAAAGTGTTAGCAGAGAGAACTTGGGATGTGCCCAGCACAAAAGAGAAATGTCTATAATGATGGCTATGTTAGTTACCCTGATCTGACCCATACACACTGGATATAAACATTGAAATGTCACATTGTAGCCCACAAAGATGTGTGTTGGGGGGGGTGATTTTAGCTTAAACATAAAAAGAATCTCAGAGTCTTCTGAACAGGAACACCGCCTTCAGATTCTTGGTGTCAGAATGAATGAAATCTTGAGGCATTTAGTCTGTATCCCCAGAGAGCTCAAGACTTTCCCTGGGAAGCAGCAGGGCTCAGTGGATTCCAGGGTTGGGTGCCTGCCTGGAAGAGCTACCCACAGTGGAACCCTGGAGGCTACTTACTCATCACATCTCCTTTCTAATTTCCTGGGAAGAGGGCTCTGCTCTGTACTGCAGGGTGATCCTAGGCAGCAAAGAACAGCAGGACCTGGCAGGTGCACAGGCCACAGGGTAAGGTGGCCCTGTTTGGGCTCAGGATGGACTGAGAGAGAACACAGCCCTGCAGAATGCACACTGGGGCCAAAAATGATGACTGGGTGGGGCAGAAAACCCTCTCCATATAGGGAGGTAAGAAACTGATGCCTAGGAGAGGCTGCCACTGGGCATGCAGCCCATAAGACGCACCAAGGGAATGAGCCCCGGCAGAGAGCCAAGACTGGAGCACCACCAGTGGCGCAGAGTGGACCCTCACACGGAGCCGCCCAGTAGGGATGCACATCTCTACCTAGCTCAGTGTTCCCAGTATTGTCCAACCCTCTTCTCTAGGGGCTGAGAGCTGACTCCAAGTCTTGCCTCCGACCTTCTGACCTAACCCTGGAATCTGTGGGTTCTGTTCTTAGCTGCCACCAACCTGCTAGTTGGAAGGGGCAGTCACCTTCCTGGATGTCTAGGTGGAAACCAGCAACCTGGCAGGGTGCTCCCTGGCTCAGCAGGCTGCTAAGAAAGGCTGTGAGCAGTCATTGTCATGACTGTCCCTGAGGACCTGGTCTTCAGGCCCAGCTGCACCCCTGGCCAGCTGTCTTGATTCTGTCTTTCCCTTGTGAATCCACACAACAACCCCAGAGGAACCATCACCCTGGTGGATACAGCTGCACTTGGGCACCTTCAGAGACATGGTCACACTGGGTTTCAGCTGAGTGGACACCATGGCTCATATGTAAGAGGCCCTCATGGTCAGCCCCTCTTGACCTGTTTCCTCTCCCATGCGCATGGCATCCCTGCCTCTGACCAAGACAGCAGGATGCCAGGCTTCCTGGAAACTCATTCTGCCTCTTCAAATTTTCCATGGCTGCCCCTGATTAGCTTGTGATCTCTTCCTCACTCAGGCTAAGCCTCTTCATCCTCCCATTTAGGTCCAGGTCTACTGTTTTCAGGCAGATTTTCAACGGGGTTGAGCATGAAATTCAGACCAAAGGCCCAATATGGCCTCCCTCCTTCCATCCTCCTCAGGAAGGTGTCTGGAGCCCCCAATAGCTGCTGCATCTGCCCACACTGGCATAAAGAGGGGAATTCCTGGGAGGTCATAGATGTCTGGGCTGAACCCTAACTGCCATGCCAGCTGATGCTTGCATGTCCTGCCCCCAGACCCAATGCTCAGGGTCACTGTCCTGCCGGTGCCTGTCCTCTCAGAAAGGGGAATTGAGCATAGATCCGAGTTGTCCTTGGATTTTCCCTTCCTTCCCCAAAGATTAACACTGGGCTTCCTCATACCTTGTACCCTACATTGCATACTCCTGGTGGCCAGCAGGATACACCATGCAGTCCCTGCATGCTCTACCTTCTGTCCCCTTGTCAGCTGTGGGAATGCATGGGGGGTCAATCTCACTGTTCTCCCCAATGGATTAAAGCAGTGGAGCAGAGGTTTGTTCGTAGGGGCCTCAGCAGTCCTGTGCCATACATCAATCACCATCACCAAGTGTAATGATAACTTCAGAGCCTCTGTGAGCCAGGCACTGCAAGCTGAGCACTGTACAAATAAGGTCTCTATCAATCATGGCAGGGTCCAAGGACATACACAGCAAGGCCAAGGACTGAGGTACTCAGAGACCCAAGATCACCATGGAGCTCCCCTAACACACACAGTACAATGGGGACCCATTGGGCCTGTCTGGCTTTGGGGGCTTACCATGCCTCCGGTGCACTCCCGGCAGTGCTGCAGGCAGCTGATGGTCTCCCACGTACTGTAGGCCTTCAGCCCCGCCACCAGAGCCTGCAGTGAACGACTGCTGACCAGCTCCTTCCCCCGGAAGATATCCTCATCCAGGAGGTTTCCAGCGTACCTGCAAGACAAAGAAGGGCACTGTGGTGGATGGATGGATGTCACACAGCAGGGTGCAGTGCAGAAGGAATATGCCAGGAAACAACAGCGGAGGTTCCACGTCCACAGTGGACCTCAAGGCCAAAACGCCCCTACCACAGTCAGCAAAAGGGCGTCATGATGACATCCACAACCCTGTGTCTCCACCATTCTCCCCCCTCTTGAAAGCTCATCCTTCATCTGTTGGGGTTTACTTTTCTGCTGGTTCATTTATAAGCCTCAGGGCTAGGCACCTTTTGGATTTCTTTTGGTCCACAGTTTTGGGATCATCTTCCAAGTTATTTTCTTAGTAGTCACATATCCCAATGATTTCCCATGTCTCTTGTGTTTGTCATGCTTTTTCACACTAGTGTTGAGAATTCTGAAATGGACTGGCCAAAAGCAGAGGAATCGCCCCTAAACACGTCCACATCCTTGTCCCTGTGAGCTATGAATAAATGACAGCATATGGCAAAGGGGACTTTGCAGGTGTGAGTCATTTAGGGAATATTTGGACCTGGGCCAAATATATACAGGGCCCTCTAGACCCATGGGTCCTTATCAGGGAGTGGGGAGTCTTGTGGGTACACACAGGTCCTGATGAGGGACGAGAAGACAGGCAACAGCAATGGGAAAAATGAATGCAATCAGTGTGAAGCAGCCTGAGAAACAGCCAGCTGACCATTGGTGGCCTGGAAGGTGGAAGGAATGCTTGGCATGTAAGGATCCCACCCCTGGAAACCAGAACACGCAAGCCCAGAATCTTCCTGAGTTTCCATGAGGAAGATACCTTCCTTCAGACCAATGAGACTCATATTGGATTTCCGACTTGCAGAATTGTAGGATAAAAAGTTTGGGCTATTGGGCCTGACACTATGGCTCGATGGCTAAATCCTCACCTTGCAAGCATCAGGATCCCATATGGGTACCAGTTTGTTTCCCAACTGTTCCACTTCTCATCCAGTTCCCTGCTCATGGCCTGGGATAGCAGTTTGTGCTATTTTAAGCCACCAGGGCCATGGCAATGAGTGACAGCAGCAACCAGAGAGGAGTATAATTTGAGACAGTTTCTGTCTTCCTCCATTCTTCAGCCACCCATAAGAACAAGTGCCACACAGTACATGACGATGTTTGCGGTTCTCCTCTCACTCTTCTCCCCATCAACTCTCATTTTCTTCCTTCTTGATTTTCAAACTATTAAAGCTAGGCACTATAGTCAAAGGGAGTTGACATGCTGAGGTAAGAAACTCCTTCCAGACACTTTAAACTCATCGGAAGAGTCCAAGGAGGTACCCGGGCATGTGGCTTCATGGGACCATGTCTTGAGCTGAAGCCCCCGAGACTGGAGAGTGACAGCAGTACAGCTGTGCGAGGGATGACTCACTATTCATCCACTAAGTATCATCTACCCACATGGTGACCAGTGGTTCCCAACGTGGTACGGTTTGACTAGGGATTTTGTCACTTTTTCAACAGTGCAAAAGTAATAGACATGCACTGGAAATCACAGCTACCATTTTGAATTTGGCCTTTTCCCAGCCTAGCGATGTGGGGAGATACTCTATCATGACACTGACCAGCAGCAGCAGCAGCAGCAGCAGGAAAACTCCCAGGCAGACCAACAGGGAGGAAGAGAAACAGCCGACACCAAGCAGTGTCTGTATTTCATCATGTCTGCAACATGCCTGTGTGTGTGGGGGGGGGCATATGCAATGCCTTATAAATTAGGCTTTGGGTTAAATGACTGTGCCCAACTTTAGGATAACATATCTCAGTGCATTGAAGGTTCTTTAAGCTCAGCTGTGATATTTGGTAGGCTAGCTGTATCGAAAGAACTTGAGAGTGAAGGTGTTTTCCTCTTACAATGGTTTTCTCAAGGCACAATTCCCTTGAGAGTTGGGGAGTAGCTGAATCGGGGTTTTCTCCTCTAAAATGCCAATATGATAAATAATACAGATTGGCTTTCAAATATGAAACGAATATAACATTCCTGGGATAAGCACCACTGGTCATAGTGCATTATGATTTTTATAGTTTAAATAGCAATCTCCTGATAGTTTGTTTATAAGGAATAGTGCACTCTTAATATCTTCATCTGGTGATTAGTAGCAGGATTATTTCTAAAATGGGCTGGAAGATTTGTCCCTTCTTTATTTTTTCAATGTATAAATTGGTAACTTTCATTTCTCAAACATTTGATGAATTTTGCCAATGATGCTAAATTGGATATTCATGTTTTCTATTACTTTTTGACTCAGTCTGGTCATATATATCTTTCAAGAAATTTGTCTGCTTTATGCATACTATCAAATGTATGGTTGTTACACTTTTGTCATTATGTAAGTAATAACACTATTAAATTTTATCCTTTTATTGTAAGCTCTCTAGTGATGTCTCCTCATTAATCCCACGTACTCTTCTTTATCTCCTTTTTATTTTTAATCCATCTTTTGATTGATGTAAACTATATCAGTTTTATCTATATTTTGAAAGTGAAAAAAAAAACGTTTTGGCTTAAGTATTTTTTCCTCTATTGTCTGATCATTTCTTATTTTACTGTCTTTTGTTTGTCTTGTTTTAAAAAGCTTCCCACTGTACAAATGCTTGCAGCAGCCAAAGTCAAGATCCAGAAAGGCATGGCTGGCAGGGACCCAACTACGTAGGCTCTCACTGCTGCCTCCCGTGGTCGGCGCCAGCACCAGCAGGAATAAAGCACTGGAGCTGGGACCGGAACCCAAGAATTTCAAAAGTGAACGCCTCAGGCAACACTCTAATTGCTGGTCTTAATGTCCTCCCTCTTTCCTTGTTGAATTCTACTTTCACTTTTATTATTCCTTCCACTTATTTTGGGCTTCACTTGTTCCTATTCTACTCATTTCTTTTTTTTTTTTTATTGTTGCTTACACTGTATTATGTAGTACAGTTTTATAGGCGCTGGGGATTCCCCCCACCCCTCCCCATATCCCTCCCCCCATGGTGGATTCCTCCACCTTGCTGCATAACCATAGTTCAAGTTCAGTTGAGATTCATTGCTTGCAAACACATGCCTAGCATAAAGTTCAGCGTCTTATTGTCCAGATAAGTTCAGTGGCCTCCTGGGGAGACCTTCTATGGTCTGAAGATAGGTCTAACAGAGTAAAGATCCGGTCGGTTAAAAGCCCCAACAAGGCCTCAGTATCAATATACAACATTATGGAATTAATTGACATAGTATTGGGTAAACAATATGTTAAAAATAATGCAAGTTCCATTCTTCGAAACATCTGGGTTGAGACAGCATCAATGACACGTTCAAAAAATAACAAACAACCAAACAATAAATTACAGGTTAAATCAAGGCAAACATGTGGTATCTAATCTTTTGGGATTCGCTCATTTCCCTTAGCATTATAGTTTCCAGTTGTGCCCATTTAGCCACAAAGAACTGCATTTTGTTTTTTTTAATAGCTGAGTAGTATTCCATGGAGTAGATGAACCAAAGCTTTCTTATCCAATCTTCTGCTGATGGGCATTTCGGTTGCTTCCATGTTTTTGCAATTACTGATTGTGCTGCAATGAACATAGGGATGCATGTTGGTTTGTCGTAAATCAGGTGTTTTGGATATATTCCTAGGAGTGCTATTGCTGGGTCATATGGCATGCAGATTCCGAGTTGTTTGAGTGTTCTCCAGACTGATTTCCATAAAGGCTGTACCAATTTGCAGCTCCACCAGCAGTGGAGTAGGGTTCCCTTTTCCCCGCATCCTCGCCAGCAAGCGTCGTTGGTGTTCTTGTTTATGTGGGCCAATCTTACTGGTGTTAGGTGGTACCTCATCGATGTTTTAATTTGGATTTCCCTTATTGCTAGGGAGCTGGAACAATTTTTCATATGTTTGTTTGCCATTTGGACTTGTTCCTTTGTGAAATGTTTGCCCATTTCCCTTGCCCATTTCTTGAGTGGCTTGTTTGTTTTGGTTTTTTGGTTGTTTTGAAGTTCTTTGTATATCCTGGAAATTAGCCCCCTATCGCCTATATCGTGTGCAAAGATCTTCTCCCACTCTGTGGGTTGCTTTTTTACTTTGTTGATTGTTTCCCTTGCTGTACAGAAGCTTCTTAGTTTGATGAGGTCCCATTTGTTTATTCTGTTCTCAACTGCTATTGCTTTTGGTGTCCTTCTTAGAAAGCCGGAACCTACTCCTAGGTCTTGCAGTGTATTTCCTACATTTTCTTGCAAGAGTTTGAAGGTTTCTGGATGTAGGTTTAGGTCTTTTATCCATGTAGATTGGATCTTAGTGTATGGTGATAGATGTGGGTCTATCCTTTTGTTTCTACAGGCTATCAGCCAGTTGTCCCAACAACATTTACTAAAGAGGCCTTCCCACTTGCTTGAGCTATCATTGGTCTTTTTGTCAAAGATTAATTGGCTGTATTTGTGTGGGTTCCCTTTTGGTGCTTCTATTCTATTCCATTGATCTTCCTTTCTGTCTTTGTGCCAGTACCAGGCTGTTTTGATAACCACTGCTCTATAGTATGTCCAGAGGTCCGGGATTGTGATTCCCCCTGCTAACCTCTTATTTTTCAGGATGGTTCTAGCTATTCGTGGTTTTTTGTGTTTCCAGATGAACTTTTGAATCATTGTATCCAGTTCCGTGAAGAATGTTTTGGGCAATTTGATTGGAATTGCGTTGAAAATGTATATTGCTTGTGGTAGTATAGACATTTTAATGATATTGATTTTGCCTATCCAGGAGCACGGGATGTTATTCCATCTTTTGAGGTCTTGTTCAATTTCCTTTTTAAATAGTTTGTAGTTTTCTTCGAATAGGTCTCCTACACTTTTGGTTAGATTTATTCCCAAATACTTCATACTTCTCTCTGCTATTTTGAATGGTATCCTGTTGGTTAGATCTTCTTCCATCTTGGTGTTATTTGCATACACTATGGCTGTTGATTTTCGTTCGTTAATTTTGTACCCTGCCACTCTGCCAAACTCTCGTATAAGTTCTAGCAGTTTCTGTATTGAGTCTCCTGGTTTTTCTATGTATAGGATTATGTCATCTGCATATAGTGAAAGCTTGACTTCTTCGTTTCCTATGCGTATGCCTTTGATTTCTTTTTCTTGTCTTATGGCCTCTGCAAGTACCTCTAGGACTATGTTGAATAGCAGTGGTGATAGCGGGCACCCTTGTCTTGTTCCAGATCTCAGTGGGAAGGGTTCTAGCTTTTCTCCATTCAGTATGATACTGGCGTTGGGTTTTTCATAAATTGCTTTAATTATGTTGTGGATTTTCCCATCTATGCCTACTTTGGCTAGAGTTTTTAGCATGAAGAGGTGTTGGATTTTGTCGAAAGCTTTTTCTGCATCTATTGAAACTATTATGTGGTTCTTGTTTTGCAGTTTTTGGATATGGTTTATAACATTTATGGATTTCCGAATGTTGAACCATCCCTGCATTCCAGGGATGAATCCTACTTGATCCGGATGAATGATCTGTCTGATGATTGTTTGAATTCTATTGGCTAGGATTTTGTTGAGAATTTTAGCATCAATGTTCATCAGAGAGATAGGTCTGTAGTTTTCCTTCTCTGATGGTTCTCTGTCCGGTTTTGGGATTAAGGTGATGTTGGCTTCATAGAATGAGTTTGGGAGGGTTGCTTCCTCCTCTATTGTTTTGAAGAGCTTGTAGAGGATTGGGGTTAGTTCTGTTCGGAATGTTTTGTAGAATTCTGTAGTGAAGCCGTCTGGGCCTGGGCTTTTTTTCGTTGGGAGATCCTTGATGACTGTTTCAATCTCTACCTCGGTTATGGGTTTATTTAATTCTGCAGTTGCCTCCGGACTGAGTTTTGGTAGGTGGTAGGAGTCCAAGAACTTTTCTATTTCTTGGTGGTCCTCAAATTTGTGGGAGTACAGTTCTTTGTAGTAATTTCTAATTATTTTCTTAATGATTGCAGTGTCTGTTGTTATGTTGCCTTTTTCATCTTTAATGCTATTGATTCTCACTTTCTCTTGTTTTTTTTTTTGGTCAATCGGGCCAGTGGAGTGTCTATTTTGTTTATTTTCTCAAAAAACCAACTTTTTGATTTGTTGATTTTATGTATAGTTTTTTTGATTTCTATTTGGTTTATCTCCTCCCTTGTTTTGATGATTTCTTGTTTCCTATTGTGCGTGGGACTCTTCTGCTGCTGTTTTTCCAGATCCTGGAGGTGTGTGGTTAGTTCCTGTATTTGGCGTCTTTCTTGGGCCTTGACATGCACTCCGATTGCAATGAATCTACCTCTTAGCACTGCTTTGACGGTGTCCCACAAGTTTTGGAATGTTGTATCAGAGTTTTCATTGGTTTCCATGAATTTTTTGATCTCATCTTTAATTTCTTCTCTGACCCATTGTTCGTTTAATAGCATATTGTTCAATTTCCAAGAGTGCCTATACTTCCTGGGGAGTTTTGAGTTGTTGATTTCCAGTTTCATCCCATGGTGGTCTGAGAGGGTACATGGTATGATACTAATGTTTTGGAAGTTGTTTAGATTCGCTTTATGTCCTATCATGTGATCGATTCTGGAGAAGGTGCCATGCACCGCTGAGAAGAATGTATAGTCTGTGGCCTTAGGATAAAAAGTTCTATATATGTCTACTAAGTCTAGTTGTTCTATTGTTTGTGTGAGCTCTGTTGTTTCTTTGTTGAGTTTTTGTTTCGTAGACCGGTCCATTGTTGTTAGAGGTGTGTTGAGATCGCCTACAAGAATTGTGCGGGTGTCTATGTCTTCCTTTAAGTCTGTAAGTAATTGCTTTACGTAACTAGGTGCATTAAGATTCGGTGCATAAACATTAATGATGGTGATTGCTTCTTGATGGATCATTCCTTTCACCAGTATAAAATGGCCTTCCCTGTCTCTTTTGATGTTAGTTAGAATGAAATCTATTTCGTCTGAAATTAGGATAGCTACCCCAGCTTTTTTTTCTCGTCTATTGGCGTGAAATATCTTTTTCCATCCCTTCACTTTCAGTTTCTTTGCATCCTTTCTGGTTAGATGCGTTTCTTGTAGGCAACAGATGGTTGGGTCTTGTTTGATGATCCATTCTATTAATCTCTGTCTTTTGATTGGTGAATTTAGACCATTTGTGTTGAGAGTTAAAATTGAGAGTTTGCAATTTTGCCCTGCCATGTGATTGTGTTGTGTGTGTGTTGTTGCCTATGTAGTTGTCTTGTTTGTGCAGCTTTTAGTTTGGAGACCTTCTTATTTGCCAGCTTTGTTTGTGATTTGCCTCCTTTTTGTCCGGGACTAGTGCATTTCTAAGGAGACTTTGCAGAGCTGGTTTTGTGTAGACATATTCTTCTAGTTTTTCTTTGCTATTGAAGTATCTGATTTCGTTCTCATATACAAATGAGATCTTTGCTGGGTAGATTATTTTTGGTTGACAGTTGTTTTGTTTCAGGACTTGGAAGATCTTTGTCCATTCTCTCCTTGCTTGTAGGGTCTCTTCGGAGAAGTCAGCAGTGATTCTGATGGGTTTTCCCCTGTATGTGATCTTTTCTCTACTTCGTACTTGTCTCAGGATTCCTTCTTTGTCTTCATTGGAGTAGAACCTGAGCACCGTGTGTCTGGGTGAAGATCTCTTTGGATCATGTCTGTTGGGAGTTCTCTGTCCATCCTGTATGCGGGGTGGATTCGTGTTCCAAGTGTTTTGGAAGTTTTCCTGTATAATTTCATCAAGCACTGCTTGCATCCCAGATTCTCTTTCTACTCCCTCAGGGAGGCCGATGATCCGAATATTCAGTTTTCTAAGGTAATCCTTCATCTCTTGCATCATTTTATTAGTTTTGCTGAGGTTTGTCTCCAGCTGTTTAATTCGCTGGGCACTTTCATTTTGTGTGTCTTCTGTTTCAGAGATCCTTTCCTCTGCCGCATTTATTCTGTTGATGAGGCTTTCAATTTTATTCTCTTGGGCATCCAGTTTGGTTTTGATTTGTTGTATTTCGGTGATTATGCGGTTCTGGTAGTCTTCCAGCTTTGTGTCCACGTCTCTGAGAAATTTTAGCATTATTTTCATCAATTCCTTTGCTGGTAACACTTCCATGTCTTCATCTCGCATCGTCGATATTGATAATGGCTTTTGGCCCATGTTTGGTGGGGTGCTGGCTCTTTCATCTGGAGCACAGCTCTTTCTAGTGGTTTTTCCCATTGCGTTGGTGAATTCTGGTGGGGCAAATGAACCCGTGTGTTGAGGGGCTGTCAGGTGCTTTCCTGTAGAGATTGGAGCCTGCAGGCGTGGTGTTGCCGGGCGTGGTAATTTTCAAGGCACCGTTGGTGCGTTCTCAGGGCCCGGGGCTGTAGAGCACCACCTTGGGGGCCCAGTGGATTCCAGGCACACTCTGGGCACCTCTTCTACAGGTGTGACACCCCAGGGCGTGGAGGGATGGAGGCGCTCTCTGGGTGTGCCCCCTGCACGGGAATCCACAGGACTTAGAAGGTTTTATGTGCTTTCTCCCTGCGTTCTCCGTGTCAGGGACTGCAAGGTTTTTCAGAGCCCACCTGGTGCGTCTCCCACACACGGGACTGTGGGTGAGGCACTTTCCAGGCGTGGCTCTTGTGCAGTGAATCCACCACTCGTGGTGTGTGGGTGTTCAGAGCCCCTGCTCCTGTGTGGTTCTCTCACACCGGCCCTTAGCGGAGGAGTGGCCCAGGCGCCCTGTTATAATTTCACGGCAGGTTCACACCGTGTCAGTGTGGTGCAGGAGTTTTCAGAGCTCTCCTGGTGGGTCGCCCACGCTCAGAACTGCGGGGTGGGAGGCGAGGGGTGAGCAGTTCACCCTATGGGAGTGGTACCTGCGTGTCGGTGACACACAGCGCTACACTTCCCAAATCTCAAAGCTCTCCTGACACCTGACACCTGACACCTGACACCTGCGCTGTGGAGGCGGCTGCTGCAGGCGGGGCCGCCTAGTCCGCTCGGCGCAGCGACCAGGGTCTTCCTGATGTTCTCGCGCTTCCACCAGGCAGGATGTGGAGGACTCCAGATCCTCGCCAGCAGCCTCTGCGTACTGAGACGCACTGGCCCCCTCAGTGTAGGAACATCCGAGGCGCCTTCCTGGGGCCCCCTCAGCCACCAACACCACTGTGCGTAGTTCCCAAGGCACAAACCCAACAGTTTCAGTCTGTCTGCCCCGCGTTCTCAGAGGCTGGAACCTCAGTAGGGGTCAAGGAATGCGGAGGCTGCCACGTCAACCCCCCGCTCACCAAACGTCCGGCCGCTGCAGTCTGCCTCCGCCTCCCGCCGGCGACGATCCGCCCGATCTCCCCGCCTCCGGGCTGTCCGCGTCTCCCGTCAGGCCGTTTTCAAAAGTGACTCAGCAGGTCTGGAGTGGGATGTCGGTTTCTCTACCTTTGCCCTGCTCCGTTCTCGCTGTTCTTCCGAGTTGTGTGGATCTTTTTGGCTCCACACTGTCCTAGGGAGCCTCACGGACCTCTCCCTGCGATTCCCTGCTGTTCCTCTTTGCTGCTTCTATAACTTTCTATCCCTCTTTCTCTGGACGCTCCCTCACAGCCTTCCTCCTACGTCGGCCATCTTCTTTCCCCCTCTACTCATTTCTTTAAATGGAAATTTATACTATGGACTTTTTAACTTCATTTAAATATATATATATATTTGTTTCTGTTTATTTGAAATACAGAAATAGAGAGAGATACACAGAGGCTAAAAGAAATCTTACATCTTCCTGCTGATCACTACCAAATGCCTCACAGGTAGTGCTATATTGAACCAAAGTCAGGGACCTGGAATTCAATCCAAAAGACAGAGACCCAAGTCCTGCAGCCAGCACTTGTTGCCTTCCAGGGTGTTTATTAACAGGAAGCTGGAATTGGAAGCAGCACCAAGATCAAACCCAGGCTTTCTGCTATGGGATACAGGCATCCCAAGCAGCATCCTAATCATTGTACCAGATACCTAGTCTCATTTCTTTCCTAATGAGTACACATAACGGGTTAAGTCTTCCTCTGAGCACTGCTTCAGCTACATGCCGTGATTTCAAAAGGACACATTTCACTTTGATCAAAATATCTTCTAATTTCCCTTATGATTTCCTCTTTAACCACATCATGTGGCTGCACCACTCTGCATTTATCCATGCATCAGCTAATGGGCAGTGGGGTTGCTTTCTCATCTTTGCTAGAAACATTCAGGTATATGCTTCTATGTGTGCACAAATGCTTTCAATTCTCTTGCTCAAGCTAGTAGCGTAGAAGTGCTAGGTCGTATGTAATTTCAAGCTTATATTTTGAGAAACTGTCCAAGTATCCTTCCATGTTCCATTGCTGTCAGCAATATACCAAAGTTCCATTTTACCTACATTTTTGTCAACTTTTATTCTTGCCTTTTTCATTATAACCACGTTAGCGAGTGTTAAGTACTATCTAATTTTTGATTTGTACCTCCATGACTAATAGTGATTTTAACCATTTCTGACATGCTTACTGGTCATTTGTATGTTTTCTGTGAAGAAATTCCTATTCAGGCTTTTGTCCATGTTTTAAAATGGGTCATTTGTCACTTATTGTAAACAGCAAGTATTCTCTACATGTGCACCACAAGTTCCTTATCAGACATGTGTGATCTGCAAGCAATTCCTCCCATTCTGTGGACTGTGTTTTCATATTCCCAGTAGCATCCTATGAAGCACACGCACACAAAATCCACCTCTGATGAAACCCAGCTTACCTTTCGTTTCATGTTGCCACCTATGCTTTTGGTTTTCCAGAAATCATTGCCTGGCCCACATACCCAAATATTTACTTATCATGTATTCCAAGAGCTTTGTTGTTCTTAGGCGTCAGTCTGTGCTTTATTCTGAATGGGTGGTGTTGCACAGGATCTCATCTCCATTACATGCTGATGCCTGTCATCTCTACCACACCCCATGAACACACCATTCCTTCTCCCATTCCCAACATCCTTATCAAAACTCAAATGATCACAAATTTATGAATTTACGTCTGTCCTCTCAATTATATTCCATCAATCCACAGCTCTATCCTGTGCCAACAGTACGCTGTCTTCATCACTAGAGCTTTCTAGTAAAATTTCAGCTTGGGAAGTATGAGACCCACTTTCCTACTCCTACTCTAGATTATTTGAGGTATTCTAGGTTCTTTGCATTTCCACAAAAATTTTAGGATCAGCTTGTCAGATCTGAAAAGCCAAGCTTCTCGAATTTGGATAGGCATTGCATGAAATGTGTAGACCCATTTGGAGAGCACTGTACCTTAACTTTATGAAGTCTAATGATCCAAAGACATGGGGTGCCTTTCCATATACTCACATCTCATTTAACTTCTACTGTTAGATGTATTCCTTCTTTTTGTTGCTATAAATGGATTATTTAATTGCATTTTAAAAATTGTTTTCATTGCTAAAGTTTTATAGAAATACAACTGGCTTTATGTGTATATATATAGTGGAAAGGCAGACTTACAGAGAGGAAAGACAGAGAAAAACATCTTCTATTCGCTGGCTCACTGCCCAAATGCCCACAATGGCTGGAGCCAAGCCAACCTGAAACCAGGAGATTCCTCCGGGTCTCCCAAGTCGGTGCAGGGTGCCAAGGCCTTGGGACATCCTCCATTGCTTTCCCAGGCTACAAGCAGGGAGCTGGATGGGAAATAGAGCAGCAGGGACACAAACACAGCCTCCATATGAATGCCAGTGCTTACGTAGAGGATTAGCCAATTGGGCCATCCTGCTTATCCTGGTCTTGTATTCTTAAATCTTGCTGCATTTGTTTTATCAGTTCTAACAAATCTTTAATGTAGTCCTTCAGATTTTCTGTACATAAGACCATGTCATTTGCAAGTAGAGATAGTTTACTTCTTTTTCTCTAATTCACAGATTTTTAAAATTATTTTTCTTGCCTACTTGTCTTGGCTGGAACCTCCAACACAGCTGAATAAACAATAACAAAAAGATTAGACATCAGTGTCTTCTTCCTAATTTTAGGAGGAATGCATTCAATCTTTCACCGTTACGTATGATGCCTACTTGTGGGGTTTTCATAGAGAGCTTTGTCAAGGAGAGAAAGTTTCCATTTATTCCTAGCTTGTCATGTGTTTTTGTCATGAAAAGGTGCTGCAGTTAGTGAAATGTTTTCTCTGCATCTTAGAGGATTTAATTTTTTCTTCTATTAACATGGTATGTTACATTGATTGACTTTTTATTTGTGCATATGAAGCCAGCCTTGTACATCTGGAATAAATCTCACTTGGCCATGGTCTGCAATCCTTTCACTATGTTGCTGTATTCACATTACCAGCTCTTTGTTGAGGGTTTTTATATCAACCTTCATAAATGAAGTTATCTACAGTATTCTTTTACTTAATTTGATACTGCGTAATATCTATCTCATAGAATTAGTTGGGAAATATCCATGCATCTACATTTTTCAAGAGTTTTTGAAAGGCCTAGTATTAAATTCTTCACATGCATGGTAGAAATTCATCAGTAAAGTCATCTTGACTTGAGCTTTTCTTTGTGGAAATTTGTGCTTTTTTAAAGCTATATCTATTTGAAAGTCAGGGTTACAAAGAGAGAGAGATGGAGAAACAGAGAGAGACTTTCCATCTGTTGGTTCACTCCTAAATGGCCCCAATAGCCAGAGCTGAATCTGACTGAAGACAGGAGCCAGGGAATTGTTCTCAGTCTGCCACGCAGGTGATAGGGACCCAAGCCCCTTGGATCATCTTCCAACTGCCTTTCCGAGGCCATTAGCAGAGAACTGGATTGGAAGTGGAGTAGCTGGGATATAACTGGATTGGAAGTGGAGCAGCTGGGAGGTAACTGGATTGGAAGTGGAGTAGCTGGGAGGTAACTGGATTGTAGTAGAGTAGCTAGAATGTAACTGGTGTCCACAGGTTATGTTGGCATCACAGGCAGCAGCTTTACCTGCTACCCACAATGCTGGGTTAAAGTTGGTAATATACTCTCCTGTAGATTTTATATTTATATGTGTTAGATTTTAATAGTTCATTTCCCTTTACAATTCTGTACATTTCATTTATCTGATTTTTTTTTCTCACTACTGCCCATTTTATTCTCATATAGTTCTTTTTTATTCCTCTAAGGTCAGATCTTCTTCATGGCTTCCAGGGTTGCTCTAAAACTAGAATAATAACTTAGGGAGGACACGGAATTCACTAGCCATAAAATAAGCCAGATTTAATATCACCATTTCCTCCTCACCAAAAACACTGTTTAAAAAAACAAAGAGACAAAACTGAGACTGGAAGAAAAACATTTCCTGTATACTGAAAGAACTTGCTTTTAGTATCTAGAAAATTCTTTTTTTAGTCTATGTACATACATAACTGCTTTTAATATATAAATAATATATAATACCTAAATAGATAATTAAAAGATAACTCAATTTACAGGAATCTGCAAGGGATTTCAACAGACTGTTCACAAAAGAAGTACATAATGAGCAAGATGTACATGAGACATTGTTCAACATTATCCACCAGGTCTGTGGAATTTGAACTGCCAGCAGATACTACTCCACACCTACCAGTAATGGAAAAGGATTAGGATGTGGAACAGTGAAACGTCCATACAACGCTGTAGGGAGTGTAACACAGAATAATCTCCCAGAAAGGTGGCAGTGTCTCTTAAAATCAGTCATACACTTCCCCTCTCTAGGTATTCACCCTAGAGAAACGAGAGTCTTGTTCAGGAATATTCTCTGTGACACAGTCATAGTAGCTAAAAACCTGAAAAAAACTCAAATGCCTATCACCTGAAGAATACATGAAGAAATTATGATTTATTTACTTAATGCTCCTACTCAGCAATAAAAATGAAAGACTCATCAATGTCAAGACATTATGCTGAATGAAGTAATCTGGACATGAAAATGTACCCAGGAATTTCTTCGAGGATCTTCCCATTCGAGACACCGGACTCGGAGTCCTAACCAGGGAAAGACAGGACAAATCAAGCAACAACCTCAGCCATCTGTTGGCAGCAGAGACTGGGCAAATGGAGACCCTAGAAGGGACTGTGTCAATCAATGAACTCTTCAATGACCACATCATGATTGGGGTGGCGAGACTGGCAACGACCCATGAATGGTGAACTATTGGAACCACTTGATCGAGTATCTCGGAGCGCGCCCCACACCCGGGACTTGGGGTGGGCGGGAGACTGGGTGGGGCTTCTTCCTCTATATCCCCCTTTAGACCTTGAACCTTTTTTACCCCAATTAAATTTGTAAGGATTGTCAAAATTAAATAAAAAAAAAAATGTACCCAGGGCCAGTGTTGTGGCATAATGAGTTAGGCTGCCACTTGCAATGTTGGCATCTCATATGGGTACAAGTTTAAGTTCCAGTTATTCCGCTTCTGATCCAGCTCCCTGCTCATGTGCCTAGGAAAGCAGTGGAGGATGGCCCAAGTGATCAGACCCATGCACTCACGTGGGAGACTTAGAAGAAATTCTTGCCTCCCAACTTCAGTCTGGCTCAGCCTTAGCCATTGTGGCCATTTAAGGAGTGAACCAACAGATGAAATATCTCTCTCTGTCTCTCCCTCCCTCCCTCTGTAACTCTTTCAAATAATTAAAATAAATATTTTACAAAATACCAAAAACTACATACAATAGGATTCCATTTATATGAAGTTCAAGAAAATAAAACATCCCAGCCAAGACATAGCTTGGGATGTCCACATGCTGTGCTGGATGACTAGAGCTGGAGCTTTGCTCCTGACTCTACCTTCCTGCTAATGTGCACCCTGGGAGGAACAGGTGACGGTGCAGGCAGCTCGGCCACTGCTACCCACATGGGACACCTGAACCAAGTTCCTGCTTTCCTACAATGGCCTGTCCCAGCGCTTTAATTGCTGTGAACCAGCAGACAGATGAGAGATAGCACCCTCACACTCTCTCTCTGTTTCTGTCTTTCTCCCCTCCCTTCAAATAAACAATTTTTAAAAGGATAGACAAGACTAAGCAACAGGAATACAAATCAGAAAGCTGTCTCTGCTGTGGAAGTGAGGTAAGAGTCAAATGCCTGTTGGTTTGAGGGAAGCTTCTAGGGCAATGGAGACATTCATTTGGGTTGGAGTGTATCAATTGATTTCTGTGGCCACAACAAAATACCTGAGACTGAGTAACGGATAAAGAAGAGATGTTTATTTTGGTCCTGGGAAGTCCAAGAGCTGGGCATCTACTGTTTTTGCCACTTTCAGCTTCTGAGGGAAAAGCAGACAAGCCACCATTCAAGGCACAGCCTCATTTCTTAAGACTGCATTCTCCCAGGAACTAATCCAGTCCCATGGGACTCAGAGGCCACTCTGCAGAAAGGCACCGATGGCTCTTCATGGTCTTCACTCACTGCCAAAGACCCCTCCACCTCTCCACACTGCTACGCTGGGGACCAAATCCAAACTCATGTTCTGGGGAGGACACACCCCATCTAGGTCACAGCAAAATGTCAACTACACAAGTGTGTCTGTTTCTCAAAATTCACTGAGTTATGCCCGAAAATCTGTGCATTTCACCGCATGCAAATTAAACCTCAAAAAGCACTGAAAAATATTTTAAGTAACCAATGTTAGGTGTCAGTGATGTAATCTCCCAGGTGGCTTGAGTAGATTTTAGCATTGTTACCTGAAGCTCAGGTTGCACACCCTTGGCTTTGGCCTTTTGTTGCCCAGCCTTACGTGCAGGGGGCACATCCAAGAGCTCCCAGCAAGCCCTGCACTGACTGTGTGACCCGCAATTCAGCAGTGTCTCCTACAACTCTGTTCGTATAACCACCCAAACCTGCTCACCTGTCAGTGCACTTTCAAACACAAATATATGCCAGCTCTGTGGTTCTCAGGAATTAATTGTTGCAGTCAACACCAAGAACAGAATTGTACAAGTAGGGAGGGAAGAACTTAGGACAACAGTCCGAAGTTTTGGTTCCATTGCCTGGGCCCTGTGATCTTAGCCAAATCCCCATGCTTCCTTCGGTTGCAAGAGTGACAGCATGACACACAACTGCCCAGATAACACCCTAGTTCTTTGAAGAGAAATGGTTGAGAGGCATGGTTGAAAACCTGCAGTAAAGCCCAGCATGATGGCTCAATCGACTAATCATACCCCTGCAAGCACTGAGATCCTATATGGGTGTGAATTTGTGTCCCAGCTGTTTCACTTTCCATCCATCCAGCTCCCTGCTTGTGACCTGGGAAAGCAGTCAAGGACAGCCCAAAGCCTTGGGATCCTACACCCACATGGGAGACTTGGAAGAAGCTCTGGCTCCTGGTTTCGGATTGGTTCAGCTCCAGTCATGGCGGTCACTTTGGGAATAAACGTGTGGATGAAAGATCCTTCTATCTCTCCATGAAGCTATCTTTCCAATAAAAATGGGTAAATCTTTAAAAAGAAAGAAAGTCCAGTGTACAATACGACTTTCCACATATACATATGGTATAATTGCTGCTATTGCCTTCAGTACTCACACATTTTCACCAATTTTTGAAAACTTTACTGTCAATCTGGAACTTTCACTGGATGACACAAATATTTTTTAACTGTTTGAGTCATTTAAAAATTCTAGATATACAACCAAGATTCGAACCTCATTCCTAACATGGGCTTCAGATTTTAACTCACTGTTAAGAAATCAAGTCCTAGGGCAGGCATTGTGGCACCCAAGGAAAGGTGCCGCCGTGTCACAGGCATCCCAGATGAGCACTGCTTCAAGTGGCAGTTGTTCTACTTTCAGCTCCTTGCCAATTTGTCTGAGAAAGCAGCAGAAGACAGCCCATGTGCTTCAACCTTTGCACCCTTGTGGGAGATCCAGACTGAGTTCCAGGCTTCTGGGGCATCAGCCTGAACCAGCTCTGGCCATTACAGCCATGTGTGGAGTGAATCAGCGAATGGAAAATATTTCTCTCTGTCTCTCTGTGAGTCTGCCTTTTAAATACAAAAGAAACCTAAGACAAGGAGAGAGAGAGAAGAAACACAATGAAGCCCTGTGCCTGCCTCTTCCTAATCCTTCTTTACATGAAGCTATCACACCCATCTTATGGGAGCAAACCCTGAAGCATCTCACCTGCTGACGAAGGTCAAGGCCAGCGCCGTGGCCACGTGAGGCATCAGCCGGAGAGTCTGTGTTTGGTGCTCAATGATCTTCACCTCCTCCTTGGCTTTGGGCCCGAATTGCTTCCGGCTAGAGGGAATCAACAGGCACAACATTTACCTAAACTCTGTCAGTAATTTCGTCTCTAGAGAGAAAAGAGCCAGGCCAGAGGCATTGCTTTGAGAATGCTTCAGAACCCGGGAACACCCAGGTCTCTCAAACTGCAGTCAGAACAAGTAGACATATGCAGCTACCGAGACAGGCCCAACAGAATGCTTTTTCAGCTCTTTTGCAAATTAACCCTCCCACCGCGGGCTATTTTTAAAGCAAAACATCTAAAGCACAGAGTAATTTTTACTTCTTAACATTTACATGACATTTCGTGGTTCCCACTGCCCTGTGATCATTCATTATTCAGCCTTCCTTTGTTCGTGGCATAATTAATAGGACCGGAGCTGTACACAGAACGTATTTCAAAAGGTCATTGTCAACAAGCAGGGTGATATTCTCCCTGTGTGTCCGTCAGATGCACAGGTGGGTCATTACTTGCAGTTCTAAACCCCCTGCAGCTCCATGTGGAAAAGGTCTTCTCAAAGACAGTGACTGCAACACACTCCTTGTTGGGAGAAGCAAGGCTTTTCTTAAAGCAATTGATTACAGTGGTAGTGAGATGGTCCCCAGGGGGAACATCCATGGGCAAAACCTGCAGGCTCTGGAAGCTGCAGCCCGCCAAGGGCTCAGACCTGTTGCAGAGGCTGCCCTCTGCCTATTGCAGGCTGCGGCTCTCCAGTCCAGGTATGCTAGCATCCTCTCTTTGAGAAGCTTGGTGCTTCATGTTGATTTCTGAAGGAACAATTCTGCACACATACACACACATATGTGGATGCATGCACACAAGCACACATGGTGCTGTATCATCATACAGGTAGGGCATCTTTTCCTTCAGATTCCAGTGACATACAAAGACCCACCACCCCACTCAGAAAACAAGAGGGGAAAGAGCAAATTTTAGAAGTATTTCACGTCTAAGCATGACTTTCTTAAGTCTGAATTTGAGCATTGTCTGTTTTTGCAGGAAACAGGAGGGTACCATGATCCCTTCGTGCAGAAAGTGTGCACAATTAATGCACACAATTTATGTGGGACGCAGCGAAACAGAGAACAAGGCAGACACACAGAGCGCTCCCATCCGTTGGTTCACTCCTCAAATGTCTGGAAGCCAGCGACTCAAAGTGGGTCTCCCACGTGGGTGTCAGAGACCTAACTGCTTGTATCACCACCTGCTGTCACCCATGCTATACATAAGCAGAAAGTCAGAATGGACAGCAGAGCTAGGACACAACCCAGGTCCCCAACAATGGGATGTGGGCATCCCCAGTACAGGTGCCAACACCTGCCCTGGAAGCTTGATTTCTAAGAACAAAGACTTCTCTCAGGTGAGTCCAACCACTCACAGAGGGTTGTCCTAGGAACACCAGCTGTCCCTGTCCTTCCCCCAGTCCCAGTATCCAGCTGAGACATGTGGGGCATGGCAGCAACCAAAGGCCTGGCAGAATCCAGGGAGACCGTGGCATGGTCATCGTGGAACTGAAAGCCATACAGGCCTGGGTGCAGCAGCCATCATGTTAGGTCATTGCTAGGGACTGAATTCTGTCCACAGAGTCCTAACCCCCAGGTGGAAATAAACCTCAGATGACTATTTGGAGGTTGAGTTTGTATTAGGTGATCAGGTTAAGTGAGGTCCAAAGACAGTCCTAACTGGTTGAGAATGGAGAGATCTGTTACATCTCTTTCTCTTTTCCTTTCTCTCTCTCTCTCTCTCTCACACACACACATATCAAGGAAAGATCACATGAGGACACAACCCAAAGGCGGAAGACAGTGCCCTCAGCAGCCACAGGATGTGCCGGCGCCTCCCAGACTGTAAAAATCAGGAGAGCAAACGTCTGGTGTTCCAGCCACCTGGCTACACTGGTTTGAACCGGCAGCCCCTGCTGACAACCGCAGTCATTTCGCAAATTCCATGTGTCCACAGTCTCTTTTAACTTTCATGTGTAAGTGTTGTTGATTATACTGTAGCTTATCTATGATCACGGTGGTGAAAATGTCTACTACCACACACAGACCACCCCCCTTGGCTACCATTGGGGTGTCTGCTCTGTGTCCAGGGCCACACCAGCCCCTATGCACACTGCAGTTGAGAAGGCTGCCACGGAACTCACAACCCAGGCATCAGAGAAGACTTGGAGATCACCTCAGGTGCTGCAAGAGCCTGGGGCACAGCCCTGCCCCCCACATCCCTGTCAATCACTGGTATCTCAGGAAGGGCCGTGGTTACAGGCACTGGGTGCACACAGCTACACCTGAAACAGTGACTCACCAACCATTCGTGTTCCCACGTGTGAAGTCTTTGTTGGATCCAGCACATAGCACACACCCAACATTTGTCCACGAAGGAATGAATGGCTTTTGCCAATAAGAAATGGATTTTTTCCACAGCTAAGAGCAACTGCCTAGGTTGTCTTATACTTAGGCAAGTGTTCCCACTGCTGCAAGAAAAGCAGCCAGTAGCTGTCAGGCATTCTGGGCCTGGTTAACACCAAATCTGTGTTAACAATACCAGTGTGCCAGCATAGTGGCCTATTTTACTTTCCTAAAAAAAAAAATATGAAGATATGTGGGGAACTCTCTCAACACATCACAAAGTAGGAGAGCCTAGGCAGGGATAAGCCACTCTGACCCTCAGGCATGCCAAGCTCTGCTGTGCAGAAACTGGGATGCAGATTCCATGTTGGGGAGAGGACTGGAGCAGAGACTTTCTAAGGCATGTTTTATAGGTGAGGAGTGGCTTCTAGGGGCTTCCACGAGCCAGACCAAAGGACTCACAGGTAGGCAAAGGAGCTGAGACAGGATGGTTTAGAGGGGGGAAACCGGAGAGTAAGTCCAGGTCATGGCAAGGAACCCATCCACAAGGGAGACCTGGGTTGGGCCAAATAACATTGCCACTGCCCACTGGTCCACACAAAAGCTGGAGCTGTGGGGCATGCCTAGCTAGGCTAGTATTTGCCTGTGAGTGTTGGGGCAGCGAGGGTTGGGCTACATCAGGCTGGGCTACAGCACCCACCAGAATATGAGGGAATCTGATCCAGGGGCCAATTCTGTAGGTTATCTGTGGACTCACCTCTGTGTGACTGCAGCACCTGCTGGTTTCCATGAGATGGGGTAGGTGATAGGCCATGAAATTTATTGACACATGGAAAAGCCAGAGCTGGGTGGAGGCTGGGCTGGGCCAAGCTGCAATACCTGTCTGCCACATGCAAAGGCTGGGACTGAGGGTAGACCATGCCAAGCAAGGCTGCTGTAACCACCAGCATGCATGAGACCTGGTACAGGGAGCAGACCTGGTAGGGGAACTTGGGGAACTCCTCTACTAGGTTACAATTCCTGCTGTGGAGCAAGAGCCAGGACTGGGAGTGGGCCAGCCTGGACCCACCAGCAAGAGCTAGAATGGTTGTGGTCTAGTCAGGTCATAGTACCCACCAGTGAGTGCCAGGAGTGATGGCAGGCCACATCAAGCTGGGCTTCAGCACCTATCAGTATGTATGTGGGCCAGGTCTGGCAGAGGGTTGGGCTAGACCAACTTGCAGCACGCACTGGCAGTAGTGACAGCCAGGGCAGACTGAGTTGGGCCATAACACTCAGAAGTTCACATGAAGGCTAGGGTTGGGGTGGACCAGGCTGGACCAGCAAATGCCAAGATTGCGGGCAGGCAATGCTAGACTGGCCGCAGCACCTGCCGGCACACTCAAGACCCAGAGCTGGAAGTGGACCTGGTAAGAGAATATCAGGGCCTTTTCTGTTAGACTGCTGCTTCCACCAGTAAGTTTAAGAGTTAGATCTAGGGACTGGCCAGTCTGGGCAGGGCCTAGCACTGTTCAGTAGCCAGTACGCAGGCTAGGTCTGGGTGTGCTAGGGTCTGGATCTGGGGGCAGGCCAGACTTGGCTAGGCCACCATACCCACAGCAAGCACTCAGAACTCAGTACGAGTCATATCATTCTAGACTGCAGGATCCTTCAGCAAGTACAAGATCCGAAGCTGTGAGCAGACCTGTTGGGGAACTGTGGGTACTCCCCTGATAGGTTGCAGCTCCTGCTGGTAAACACAAGAGCCAGGCATGAGGGTGGTCTTGACTGCACCAGGCAGTAGCACCTCTTGGCATGCATGTGGGCTGGGTCTGGGGGTGTAGGTCAGGTTATGCTAAGCTGCAGCACCCATGGCTGTGTATGAGAGCCAGACGTAATACAGGGTGGACTGGACTAAGCTGCAGCACATGTCAGGGCTGAGGCAGGCCTAGTGGTGGTTACTGTGGCTTGTTCCAACTAGGCTGCAGCACCCACTAGCGTGCATGAAGACCATAGCTGTGGCAAGCTGGGTTGGACTAGGCTACAGTACCCACAGTTCACATGAGAGACAGAGCTGGAGACGGGACTGACAAGGCAGCTACATACACCAGCATATGGTTGTGCATTGGCCAGTGCAGGTGACGAACTGAATCTGACTCTGCGCTAGCTGGCACACATAAGAATCAAGTCTGAGGTCACCCCAGGCAAGATTTCTTGGGGGATTCCCCAACTAAATCACTGGATTCAAATCCCAGCCACAGAAAAAAATCACAAAATAAGTGGTCCGACCTTGAAGTAGATATATCAGGAATGAGCCTCCTCAGTTGCCGATGCTTGTTAGTGGACAGCATTCCCAGAGGTACCTGGGGGACATGACAGCCAGCTCATCTAGAGCAGAACAGGTTGGACCACTCTCCTGACCAAGCTTGGCAGCATGTTCCTGGGTCTGTGGATGCACTAAGGTGCATAAGGCTGACTTGGTCAGCCAATAGATCTTGGAAAAATTCTCTCATCCCTGGTGCAATGAAATCAACAATGTCTCAGAACTATCAAAACCACCCAAGTAACACCCTTGGAACACTTTTCCCAACATAAGGTTCTCTTTTCTAAAAATATTTTATTTTTATTGGAAAGTCAGATATACAGAGAGGAGGAGAGACAGAGATCTTCCATCCACCGATTCATTCCTCAAGCAGCCACAATGGCCAGAGCTGCGCTGATCCGAAGCCAGGAGCCAGGAGCCTCTTCCAGGTCTCCCATGTGAGTACAGGGTCCCAAGGCTTTGGGCCATCCTTGACTGCTTTCTCAGGCCACAAACAGAGAGCTGAATGGGAAGCAGGACCACCAGGATTAGAACTGGCATCCATATGGGATCCTGGCAGGTACAAGGCAAGGACTTTAGCCACTAGGCTACTGTACCTGGACCCCAACATCAGGTTCTCCTGTGCATCATCAAATTACTGTCCCCTATTCCTGGGTGCTGATGTAGTTTGAGAGTAAAGAACAGCCCCTTTCCTTTCCCCACATCCCCAGTGGACACAGAAGGATAAAAATAAAAGAACTGAAACATTTGTCCTAACCAACTTCCTCCATATCTCAACCCTCCTCACCCTAATTAGAGGCCCAAATCCCTCTAAACTACATAAACAATATTAAAAGTAAAATTTAAACATTAAAAAAGAAAAGACAAAGAAAAATAGGTTTTGCCCTTGCCACACAGGTCAAGTGTGGCAGACTGGACCACATGGACCTCCATGAAGGTTTCCGGCACAAGATTTAACCCCTGGCCTGTTGTGCCTGAGCTTCCTGATATCAGCACACCTAGTCACTGCCCCATTTCTTCTTTGACCTCACCTGGCCTGGGTGACAGGTGCAGAGCAGAGGGAGATCTCAGCGGTATGTATGGTTGGGCTTCAAGGTATCCTGGATTAACAGGGAGGCGAGAATTCAACGAATCCCCTGCTGAGTCATCAGGGGATTTCACAAAAACCAAGAGAGCACATAAGTATCTGAGTCCCAACCTACCGTTCTTGAAAAACAAAAAGACATCATTCCTTTGATGTGATCTGCAGGGGCCCAGCCGTCACCATCTTTGAGGTGGACCTGGCCATCTCCCAAAGCAAGACCTCTGAGTTCAGTCCATGCACTGATGTTAGCTACTGCACCCCAGCCACAGCGATGATTTGCTTGCTTGCTTTTTCATGCAGAATGAATTTGTCTCACCACCACACCTGGTTCATTATATTCCTGACATACAGCCAGGCATGGGCACTCAGCACCAGGCAAGAGGTTTTTTGGGAGAAGCCCTGGGGAGTACCCAGCACTGACCAGTCCATTTGGGACAGAGCCCACACATCTTGACTTGGCATTCGGGAGTGCACATCATCCTGACTTGAGGGTTCCACATACTCCCCCAGCTAAGCCCCTTCAGTGACTGCCACCACCATCGGCCTCTGCCTTAGCCTGCAGCTGGCCTCGCCCTCAAGAGCCAGCTATCCAACGGGGCTGTGCTGCTCCTTCTCTGCACAGGGGCTTGTCTTGTCCTTCCACAAAGCAGGGCTTATCCTGCGGATGCCCTAGCATGTCCTCTGCTACCCCCTGTTACTTTCCACGTGACCCAGCATCTCTCTTGCAAGAGTACCATGTGTGTCTGCATTGTGTGAAATACGTGCTTCCGATGTTTTTGACACCTACAGCCGTGCCGCTCAGCTTTGTGTGATTACAGCAAAACTCTAGAAGCAGCTAACTTCATGAAGAGAAAGGATATCAACACCAAACTACATAGTGTAGGCTCAGAAAACACCAGCCCTGCCTGCTTCACTAGGTGGTGAAGAGTGGTGGAGAGAGTGCAAACCAGTGGAAGGAATCAACTCCTATCCAGGAGAAGACAGAGAAGAGGTGAGCCCAGACTCTGGCTTTTGTAACAACCCAGGACTCCCAGGAGAACCACTTAAGGCTCCTTAGGTCAAAGGAGCAAGCCTTGGTCACAGGAAATTTTAAGGGTCATCATTAAGAAACAGAGGAAACACAGTACTAACCCTGGAGGGATAGCACCTCCAAACACCAGCTAATTCCTAAGGTCAGTGAGTGACCCTCCTCCAGAGAGTCACTCTGCAGAGAAGGAGAGACAAAGATCTTTCATCCACTGGTTCACTCCCCAAGTGGCCACAATGGCCGGAGCTGTGCAGATCTGAAGCCAGGAGCCAAGAGCTTCTTCTAGGTCTCCCAAGTAGTATAGGGTCCCAAGGCCTTGGGCCATCCTCCACTGCTTTCCCAGGCCACAAACAGGGAGCTGGAAAGGAACTGGAGCAGCTGGGACATAAACCAGCACCCACATGGGATCCCAGTGCACACAAGGCAAGGACTTCAGCCACTAGGCTACCATGCTGGGCTCAATAAATAAATAATTTAAAACAAAGTACAATACCACCTGTTGCTACCCTCACAGCTCCCTGAGGGCAGGACTTCCCCTTTCCTAGCTCAGGAAGGACAGCACACAGGAGGACAGATGGAATGATTTTCATCCAGCAGCTCCAACCTCCCACTCCTGTTATGGGCATACGTATCCCAGTCACATCCCAGTCATCCTATTCCACGCTCTTGCCTACAGTGACAAATGTGCAATGAAAATGAGAGCAGGATTTACTTAAACTGAGTGAACATGCATTCACACATAAGCGTTGGTCACACAGAGAAATATTTGCCTATTTGCCGTGTGTGGACCAGAGAGAGCAAGGAAGGAGGTCTGAGAGACCTCATAGGCAAGGACCAGAAGTCAAAAGGTCAACTGGCTGTTCCCACGTCTGGTGGTCCCTTTATGGAGACTGGGTGGCTCCCTAACTGAATAAGCAAACAGTGTCGTGTTTGGCAGGAGCTTTAGTGTGCATGAGGCTTTCTGGGAGCTTCGTGGTTCCTTCACATGGAGTTCAACTTCTATGTGGCCCTCATCGTACTTCCTCCTTCCTGTTCCCAGATGCATCGTGGGAAAGTGGGTGGACTGGACTGACAGTTTAGGGGGTGGAGTTACAGTACAAGGCTGACAGAAAAAGTGATTTATTCACACCTAATCTTCCTGCCTATTTCCTCCATAGCGCCCTCCATGTTCTTGGGGTTTCTGAAAATCCCAGCTCTCAGGCATTGGAGTGCAATGGCTTGGGGGTGACAGATGGGGTAGAGGAATTAGATCAGAGACGCACAAATGGAATGAGTACAACTTTTTTATGCCCAACTGTCCCCCCTCCACCTCGACCCTGCAACTGGCTCTTGGGGTCAGGGACCAGCAGGAAACAAGGGGTGGGAACAAGGCAGGCAGCACCCAGCTCCTCCTTCTCCATGTGTTTTACGACACTGGCAAGCCCAAAGCATTGATCAATGGAGCTTCTCCAGGCTTCTCTCCCATCAGATACATCCCCTGGCTTCTCCAGTGATGACACTCAGGTTCCTGACCTTCCTCCTGCCCATGACTGTCACCAGCTTCCCCGAGCTGGCAGCCTCTGAGCACCCAGCTCTGACACTCCATAGTCAGCCTCCTATTTGTGTTCTCAGGAGTGCCGGTGGCCACACCAAAGGCCAACACAGTGCCGGCCAGGCCTCCACACGCCAGGGTCCTGGCATGCTGCCCTGAGTACAGCTCACAGCTGCAGTCCCTGTAGCCGACCAGCAATTAGCCCCTGCCAGATTGTTTCATTGTTGCAGTTTATGATCTTTATGGACACAAAACTCTCCATTCTTTTCTTCCACTGGGTGACTATTCTGCCTTAAACACACACACATACACACACACACACACTCTTGCAAAGGCTCTGTTTTTCTCAGAAAACATAATTTTACTTTCTGCACCCAAAACCGAAAAAACCCCAAGTTACTTAACTTTAAAAAAAAGTGTTCATGAGCCTTAGAAACAAAACTGGGTGGGTGTGTGCACAATGACATCCCAAGAAAATGAAGCCAGAGCTCAGAAAGCATTGTGAATGATGCCATCTGAAATTATAGATTTGAAGAGCTATTTCTGGATGCTAGCAACTCCTGAGGCCTAGAGGAAACATTTACTGCAGGTTGTTCGGTTTCATTCCCACTTAATTTTAAGCCCGGCTGCTTGAAGCAACATTCGTACAAAGTGACACAGCTATTAATCACTGCGGCAGCTACTGCAGGCACACCCTCTGGGGAAACTGCATGCCTGCCCTGCCCACACTCCCTCAGGTCTCTTCTCCCTAAGGAGGCAGACGACCTACTAAAAAGATAATTGCTTCCGCTGTTTCGCTCTCCACAGCATCATTGCATCAGTCTGCTCTGAGTGACATGCAGTCAGACTAGGGAGGAGCTGCTGCAGCTGGGTCCCTGTCCTTGACTTTGGGACATCTTGGGGTGCCAGCCACATGAAGGCTTGGCTCAGCTGGAGGGAGGGTGGGGGGGAAACCCTCCTACTTCACTGTCGAGGTGCTAACCTCTGCCACCAGAAGCTGAGCTCCTTCTGGGACCCAGGCCATATTCCCTTGACCTCCTTTGTTCATTAATGACTGAGCCACAGACTGCCTACAACGGAGAATGGGTCACTGCACCGTACCTCAGCAGCCTCCGTGAAATCCCACCAGGCTCTAGCAGAGCCCTCAGGTCATCTATTCCTGTTTCTTCTGCTCTCTCCTAGACAAAGGAAAGACTTTTTTCCAAGCCAGTTTTCTAATGTCCCTGACTGGACCCAGCAAATCTGGCCGCCAGGACATAAAGCCCCAGCTTTGTAGAATCAAGTAGCATGTGGGAGTGAGAGACCTAAGCCTCACGATATCCAACCTGGGGTCAAGTTTGGGATTGCCAAAGGGGCCAGGTTGTACACAACCCCTGCTTTATAACTTTTTTTTTTGGTTGAATGTCCTCTGGTTTCTTCTTGGGGTTTTGAGCAAGAATGCATCAAATCCTCAGGGGCTGCACAGCTTGTCATCTACCATGCTTGAGCTGCCAGGTCCACCTGGCAACTTCCAATCCACCTGCTGAGGAATGTGTGGTGATGTGTGTGTGCCATACAGATGGATGTTTCCCTAATAAGAGCCTTGACTATGATTGAATATGCAACAATGGCCCTAAGAAAAGGTTATCTAAGTATCCTCCGAATTCTGAAGAAACAGAATAGCACTACGTCTGTCAACCCAACCAGCACGCAATGGAAGAAATGACTCTTAGTGGTTGAGAAAAGACCTATGTTAATTTTTAAACATGAGAATATTTCTTTTCTTTTTTTAGGAAAAAAAAAGATTTTAAAAAGATTTATCTATTCATTTGAAATACAAAACTACAGAGAGAGCTAGAGAGACAGAAATCTTCCATCTGTTGGTTTACTCCATACACGACCAAAGCCAGGATCCTATAATGCCATCTGGGTCTCCTGTGTGGGTGACAGGGTCCCAAGTATCTGAGCTGTCATCCTCTGCTTTCCCAAGCACATAAGTAGAGAGCTTAATCAGATGTAAAACAACCAGATTCAAACTGGCACACATATAGGATGTTGTTGTTACAGGCAGGCACATAACCTGTTGTACCACAATGTCCACCCCTTCATGGAAATGTTTCAAACACGGAAACATTTTAGACATGAAAATATCTCAGGAAGGAGACATGGAAAAAATGAGACTACCACTGCTCTGGTATCATTGTCGTGAAGCTTCACAGGGAATAAGGTCAATTCCACAACCCCGCCCCCAGCCTGCCCAGACAGTAGAGCCCAATTTTGCTAGGCTAAACAGTGTAGCTCTTCAGGGTAAGAGCCCTGGCTCTTTATTTCCATCTTTTTTCCAAGTTTGTATCAGATGAAAATGGCATATACACAGGCTACCATCCCCAACAGGACATGCAGGGTGAAGTGTCCAATGGAAACTGCACCTACTGCTGCTCCAGACTGTAAGGACCAGTGACCCCATCCATTAACACTGGCAGAACAGTGTTGAATGGAGAAGCCACAGTTCCACAAATGATCGGATGAAGCCATCCCTCCAGCAAGCGGACACTGACCCCAGTGAACACCCCGGATCCCATTGTGAAGTGGTTAAGACCTTATTTGGGACATAAAGCACCCACCCCCCACCCTATAGCACAGTGCCTGGCTTCTCAAGCTGGCCATGCTCTGGATTCCAGCTTCTTCCCACAGGCAACCTAGGAGGAAGAAGGAAATGACTCCAGTCATTAGACTTGGCATACCTAGACTGAATTCTCTGCTTCGGGCTTTGTCCTAGCCCAACCCAAGTGTTATAGGCACTTGGGAAGTGAGCTGGAGGACAGCAACAGTCTCTCTCTCGTTTCTCTTTCTGTATGTCTCTCTTTTTCTTGCCTCTCAAATAACTGAAAAATAATATTTAAATAAAATACACAACCTGAAGCAGAGTAAATCAGCAACATTATTTTTATATGAGGAGATTTCTGCAAGTTCATGGAAAAGAAAAGGAAACATAGATTTATTTTTGTGCAAAAAAAAATTTAATCCATGCATTGTTAATAAGATCCATTTCCATAAACTGTTTACAGACCCTTTCATCTTTCTGTTGAGTAGGTCATTTCTAACCAACATTTGAACCTTGACAAGCAAGCACAAGTAAAGTCACCTCGATCTCAGATTGCCAGCTACACATTCTTCTTGGGAGGTGGCTCAATTCCAAACAAGAGTGGGCCTGACCCATCATACTGGGGTTCAAACCTCCTTAAAGTAAACACAAGGAATCCGGCTGCCTCTTCACTGAGTTCATTCTTGTCCCCTGCTGTGGCCTCACACTGCCCGTAAGAGGTTGTCCCCAGGCCAAGTCAACATCAGAAGAGAGAGGCAGGCAGGGACAAACAGTTATAACATCACATGTTGGATCAGACACTCCTGATTGCACACATCCCTGACACCTGTCAGTGTGCTGTTCTCTTGGGCCTGGAGAGAGTTCCACAAACTCTCTGAGCTTGGAGTTCCGTAACTATAAACCAAGGCTGATAATGACATGACACTGTGCTGGACACATAGTAGATACATGCTCAAGGAATGCAGGTGTATCATCAAAGTCTTCACCTTTACCCCAGCATCCTTAAATTGACTCTCTAGTCTACTCATCCTTGATCTAGAAAAGCATTTGAATTTTCCATAAAAAGCACTATTTCATTAGCTCAAAACATTATCATACTCTACATCATTGAAGTGTCACCTGAGAAGGTGAAGAAGTTTCTTCCACCCAACGTCAGAGGAAACAAAAATGTTGAGATGAAAATGAGCTAAGTCTACAGACCTATGCTAGAATGTGTGTGTGCATGTGAGCGTGCATGTGCGCATGTGTGTGTTGGAAAGCTCCCTAACGGTACTCATACGTACCCAAAACACCAGCCCATTTGTTTTTTCTTAAAGTTCAGATAGAGACAAGATGGACAAAACAAAGCCAGAGACAGTGATGTGGGCAGAACCTCCTAGCACATTACGTTGTCATGGAAGCAGCAGGTTCTTTCCAGAGTCAATCATCCAGACTCCAGAGAGGAACTTGAATAAGTTATTCAGATGGTCGCTCACAAGGGAAATTAATCTACTTTTCAGAATTACAGCCTGAGCAATATCTGTGAGTGACATGGCGGATAATGCTGCTCACCAGACCTATGATGCCCCAAGATTTTGCAGGGGAAAATATAACAGTGTCTCCTAATCAATGAAAAAACAAGATTGTAATAGTGGGAGATGTAAATTCATAAATTACAACTGTGACTGCCTAGGGTGAGTTAAATGATTTCCCTGCTGAGTTATTTGTATATTTTAACAAATTGCACAAAAAGACAGAGACACATGGCATTATCGGGATCATGGCAGAGGTCTTGCAAAGGCCCAGGTACCTCTGCCGTGAGAGTGAAGAAACAAAGGGGCCGATCCCTTTGTGGACCAGGCCATCTCTCCTCTGCCTCCATCCTGTGGCCAGTTCAGAATCTCTATGTGTCCTACCTGTCCCCAACAACCAGCCAGAACCCACACCATCCTAAGGACAGTGAGCCCAATGGCCATGTGGGAGTGGAGAGAGGAAGGAGACGAATGCTGAGGTCCAGCCCTGTTCAGGCTCCCCCTTCACAGGAGCACTGGGGAGAGGCCAAATAATGAGAGACCTATCGAGTGTGTGTCCATTTCTTAATACTCCAGGCTGCTGTTAGGCTACTCTTGATGGTGAGACTTTCCCAGGAGACTTCAATGACTGGCTGCTGCCTTCACTACCTCTCTTAAGCATGGCTTCTAGAAAATTACATTATCTAGCAACTTCACAGTCACTTTGGTCTGTGTAAGTACACTCTAGGATGTCTTTACAAGGACAAAAATCACCTAACAGTACATCTCTGACAAAGGGTCCTCATCACTAAACGATGCATGATGGTACATTACGTTTTTAATTTCAGTACCCTTGTATTCATTGCTGACGGTAGCAATACAACCGGTGTGTGTGTATCATAGCTTCTGATCTAGCTAACATACTTCTTAGTCTTAGGACTTTTTTTATACATTTGTGGATTTATTATAGGATATAGTACTGTCCTATATCTTCCCTTCAACCCATATGCTTTTTCTTTCTTGGCTTGTACTAACTGCAGCTTCCATCACTCTGTTGAATAGGAAGAACTGGAGTGTATGTCCTTGCCTTATTCCCAGCCTTAGGGAGAAAACATACTCTGTTTACTAAGCAGAGTTCATACATTTCTGTAGCTGTTCTTTATCAAGTTGAAGGTACTACCCTCTCTTCCTGTTTGAAGGAGAGTTGTCCATCATGAGGGTAGCTTAAACTTTCCAAATGCTATTTCTCTATAAGTGATTTAACTTGGTGATTTCTCTGCTTTAGTCTACTAATGTAGCAGGCTACAAGATTTTTGACTATCAAGTAAGCTTTGCATCTCTAGAATAAATCCATTGGGTCATAATGTAGAATTATTTTTATATATTGCTAAATCCTATTTCCTAGTATTTTACTAAGGATTATTGTGTATGTAGTCATTTGGAATACTGTTTTGTGGTTTCTTGTTATGATATTGTTGTTATTTGGCTTGGGGTGAGCATTTGCTAAGCTTCATAGACTCAATTGTAGTAGCTAGAGAGCTCTTCAATTATCTTTCACATTGAGTGAGCAGTGGTATTTTGTATTTCTTGAGGAATTGATCCCTTTCAGCTAAGTTGTTCCTAATACCTAATATGTTCACCTTTTATCCTGTAATCTCAGTGTCTCAGGATTCCCTGGATTATCCCCAACATTAGCAGTTTGTGTTTCCTCTCTTCTTTATCTGAAAGCCTTGATTGTCAATTTTATTGATCTTTTCAGAAACCACCTCTTTGTTTCATTGATTCTACTGTTCCATTTTCAATTTCATCTCTTGACATTACTATTTCATTCTTCTTTGTCTTTATTTTCCTGAGTTCTTGAGCTGAAAACTAGATATTAATTTGAGGCCTTCCCTCCTTTTCAATAAATGTACTTATTGTTATAAATTTGCCTTTCAGCACTGCTTTGGCTGTACCCCATAAATTTTGAAGTATTATATTTTATTTTCCTTTAGTTCATAGTTTAGCTCACACCATAAAACACACAGATTTTACAATACAGTTCCATTGGCCCAGAGATTTCGTCTTCCTTCTCCTTATTTCCCCTTCCCCTACTGATTTTCCCTGTATCATTACGATAGTATAGTCCTTCAACAACATGTGTACCCTGACATTGCAGGTATAGACAATGGCAGGAAGTCCAGCATCCTATTGTTAAGATATATTTAACAGTTTCACTGGGAGTCCATCTTATATTTGGGAGTAGAGATGCATACTGCAATGCATTTTCACTTCTCTATATGCTAGTCTCCATTATATATTTTTAAAATTTTTGCTTGGAAATTCTTGGAGTTTTTCCTATGAGTTATTTAGAAGTACACTGGTTTGCAAGTACTTGAAAATGTTCCTGTTGCGGATTCTTTAGGGTTAAAGAACTCAACCCTATGTAATTTTTAAATTTTTTAAATGTTGTAGTTTCTTTTGAAAAAGAGTTATTTCTTTTTATTTGAAATGTAGATTTACAGAAAGAAAGAGAGATAAGTAGTCTTGCATCCATTGGTTCATTCCCCAAATGGGTGCAAAGGCCAGAGCTGAGATGATCATGGTCCACCCTGGTAATGTTAGATGGTTATTCAGAAAGGATGTATACTTTGCTTTGCCAGGATACAATGCTCCATAAATGTAAATTAGATCTTGCTTGTTGATGATGTTGTTGTTACTCTATCCTCACCAGGTTTCTGTCTGGTTATTCTATCAATTGTTGAGAGAGGAATGTCGAAGTCTGCTATCAATATGGTGGATCTATTAGTATGATCAGTCTATTTCTCGTTTCAGTATTTGTAGTCATTATTCAGTAAATCCATTGTGTTTTCTATACACCACAATTGTTGTATTTTCTTGACAGATTAACTCTTTCAACCATTACTGAATGATCCTCCTTTTCTATGACAGTTTTCTTTATTCTGAAGTCTTCCTTTACAAGCTTAATACAACCACTCATATTTTGCTTTGGTTGATCTTTACACAATACAGACCTTCCTGTCCTTTTATTTTCATCCTGCCTACACTGTTATATTCGAAGTGAGTTTCTTATAAGAGGCATAGACTTTGGTCACATACTTAGCCCTTTCATCAGGTTCTGTTTTTTAGCTGAATTACTTAAGCCATTTACATTTAATGTAACTACTAGTGTGTTATTTAACATCTCTTTTAATTGTACTCTCTGCTTTTCATTTCTATGCGTTTCTTTTTTGACTTGCTTTAGGCTACTCTGAACATCGGCAAAAATTCCATACTGACATATCTCTAGTGTTCATGAGGCTATTTCTCTGTGTAGATTTTTCATGGATGCTCCAGAAATTATATTGCATACATTTAAATTATCACGGCCAATTTATTATATCATTTTACTAGTTCAAGTGAGGAACAGAAAACTAACCCTTTTCATATTTCTTTTCCTCCCCTGCACTATAACATAATTGCATTAAATATTTCATCTATTTTCACTTAGAATCACATCAGAGAGTATAATACTTTTTGCTTGAATTTCAAAGATCTTAAGGGGGAAAGGAAAATGCTTCGATTCATTTATTTATAGTTACTTGCTTATTTTGCTCTTTCTTCCTTCCTGGTGCCCCAAAGTTCCTTCTATAATTTACAGTTTGTTTAAGGAAGTTTCTATTCCTTTAGGAATAAGTCTGCTGGTAACACCTTATTATAATTTTTTCCTCATCTGAAAAATTCTTGCTTTCCTTTTCATTGCAAAAGATCTTTTCACTGAATATAAAATTCTATTTTGACAGATTTCAGGGTGGGGAAGTTAAAAACTTATTTGGGACCAGCACTGTGGTGTAGCAGATAAAGCTGCTGCCTGTGATGGAGCATCCCTTATGGGCACCAGATCACATTCTGACTACCCCATTTCAGATTCAACTCCATGCTAGTGGCCTGGAAAAGCAGCAGCGGATGAGCCAGAGGTTGGGACCTCGTAACTCCTGTGGGAGATCTAGAAGAAGTTCTTAGCTCCTGGCTTTGGCTTGGCCCAGTACCCAGCCATTGCAGCCATCTGGGAATGAACCAGAGGAGAGAAGTTCTGTGTGTGTGTGTGTGTGTGTGTGTGTGTGTGTGTGTGTGTGTGTGTGTGTGTGTTTCCCTCTCTCTCTAACTCTAACTTTAAAATAAATAAGTCTTTAAAAATATAAAACAAAAACAAAACAAAAAAACAGCCATGCCATTCTTTCTGTCCTCCATAGCTTCTAAAGAGAACTCTAATGTGATTCAAATTGGGTTTTTTTTACTTTTAAATCTTTCTCCTTGTCTTTCATTTTCAGACCTTTCACTAGAGTTCACTGAGTTTCTCCTTTACATGGCTTGCACAGCTTCTTTAATCTCTAGGTTGTGTCTGGCCAGTTTGGAAAGCTGGTGGCCATTTTTTCTTTGCTTTCTCAGCTCTGTTCTCATTTCTTCTTGGGTGTTGGAAGGCCATAACTGTTAGAGAATTTGTTATAATTCCACAGTTTCCAAGACTGTTCTTTACCCGCATCCCCTCATTTATTTTCTCTATACTGTCAGGGGTTGGCAATGTCCATTGTTATCACTGCCTCTCTCCTCTGTCCTCTCCATTCTGCAATTAAGATTACCCATGAAGTTTTTATTTACACTGTCGTACTTGCTATGGTTTGAATATTGTTTGCCCTGCAAACTCCATGTGTTGGAGATCTGGTCGTCACTGTAACACTGGTGATGCAGGGTGAGACCTTTGACACTGCACCTGCTAGAGTGGGTTGGATATCACAAGAGCAGGTGGTTAGGAATCCAGCTGGCTGCCTCTTCTCACACTCTCCCATTCACCCGCTTGACTTCCACTTCTCATCCTGATAAAAAAAAAAGCAGTAAAATGCCCTCATACGAAGCCAAAATGATGCCTGCCCCCAGTCTTGACCTTCGCAGCCTGCCAAACTCAAATCCAAAACAAACCCCTTTCCTTGATAATTTACTCGGTCTCAAGCATTCAAACTAGGGAGGCATTCTAAAATTTCCTTTCAGTTCTCTTTCATATCATCCACTTATTTGCTTACACCCTTCATTGTTAATATTTTCCATGTTTTCATGTATCAAACGTACTTGTCATCCCTGAAATATTTCATAATTGCTGCTGTATTTTTCAAATTATTCTCAGAGTTCTTTGTTCATTTAGCTTGATACTGTATTAGCCATTGTCACTATCACAAAATACTTGAGGCAGGCTAACTTCCTAAAGGAAAGAGGCTTATTGGAGCTCACAGTTGTGAAGGCTCACAGAGTTCAAGGTTGGGCACGACCCATAAGTTCAGACTCAGCTGAAGGACTTCTCGCTGGCAGAATGCTGAGGTGCTTCAGAACACCTGACATGTGCATGTGCCTGTGTATATCTAGGCATTCTCTCTCCTTATAAATCTGCCAGAATTCAATCATGAGGGTCTCTGATCTAACAACCTAATCTAATCATTTCCCAAAGATCCCCATCTTTGGGCACTGTGATTGGATTAAATTTCCACCCTCTTAGAATTATTAAGATGTTTGGAGTTAACACCTCTGCCAAATCAGAGGTGTTCAGGAGTTCAGGAGCCAAATCATAAACAAATTACAGCAGGAATCTCACTGTCTCCAATATGGGTGTCAGAAATCTCATTAGCTGAACCATCACCTGCTTCCTCCCATAACTGACACTGGGGAGAAGCACAAGGTTAGAATCAGAGCCAGGAAGCAAACCCAGACACTCTGATAAGATTCAAGTGTCGTATCAGGCATCTGAACTCGTAGGCTTAAGGCTTCCCCAGACAACTTTCAGTGACTGCTTCCTTAGAGTAAATTTCAAGATAACCATGCAATCTGATCACACAATGAAAATCTCTTTTAAAGCACATATTACCAACCCAACTTTCCAGAAGAATAATATCAACTTGGACTCCTTCTCCTCTTTAACACCTTCCTGTCACAGCTGAGCACTATCCTTTCAAAATAGAAAATCATCTGATTTAAGGTATCTTTGATCAGTATTAATTCAATGTGTACATATTCATCAATTACACATATGTCTTCTTCAAATCACCTGTCATTTTCTCATTTACATTTGTTTATTATAATAGCTCTTTACACATTCAGGAAATCAAACCATTGACAGTCATATTTCTTTAGCTATATTTACCATCTCATGTTTTTTAGATTTGTTGCTAAAATGTGTATTTTTTAAAATTTTATATAAACAGCTTAATACTTATTAAGCATTGCTTTTAAACGATACAAAAAGATGGGTTACTTTTCCCTTCACTTCTCTTATTTTGTGATCTGCTTTAACTTTCAGAGATGAGCAGAGGCGAGAGATGTAGGCCTTCCCCAGTGGGATATAAGAATAGATCTCCCAACTGGTAAACCACAGTGAGTGCCATTGGGCTGACCCTAAAAGGATCTCTGAAGGTGAACAGACTTTGCTTCAATCTGCTTAAAATAGCCATTCTCCCGTCCAGACAATTCCCTTGATCTTCTTCCTTCCAACTGACTTCGCAGACAAGTCCTTGCTGTAACCTCTCTCTCCCACTTGATTCTCTAATCTGCCAGGAAATTAATACAAATCCTGAGCCTCCCTCAGCAAGCCAGCATTCTTTTTTATCTTTGATTCTACAAGTGAAAGAACAAGTAAGAACACAATTTGCTGTTCTGTTGGGTCTGTGTCTTCACAGAACATTTCTCTAAGACAAAAAAAAAATATCTCTTTCATCTATTTGGGAACCACCACCCCTTCCAGCAAAAGCTAAACACTTCATCCTTCACTTAAATGCCTCTAGCTGCCTGGGATTGGGGTTCACTTGCATCCAGTATCTGGACATGAGGTGTTGGATGAACACGCCTGCCCTTGGGGTCTAAAAGACAGCAAATTAAATTACCCTCGGTGGACTTGTCCAAAGGACCCATTATTGGTTTGCTGCCTCCAACTCCCCAGCCACTCCTGGGCCTGCCTGGTACCCAAACCACCTGCAGGTTTCTTAGGATATCCTTTCTTAACCCCCAGATTTTGTTACCACCATTTGATTAATCTGTTACCTGGCTCCAATCCTCTCCTGGGTCATCCCAAAGGGCACTGCTGTCATCTGGGTTATGACAAGACTGTTTTGCTTTTTTGTACTTAAGTATCCTTGCACCTAATTGAAAATTTTAAAGAAAATAACCTGACTGTTGTTTTCTTTACAAAAAGCACTTCCAAAATTAACAATGTATTATGGCTGTGACAAACATAATCCATCTACTTTACAGGGATAGTGCCTGGAAATAAACTTGCACAAGGTCATTTAAGGCTTTGTGTATGATCTTAGAATGCTGGAAATTAGCCAAAGCAGACCATGCCAAAGAATGCGACACGAGAGGACAGCCAGGGTGAAGGCACTTCAAGAAGGTTTGGGGAGGGTGGTGGAGGCTGGACCTCTGAGAACCCACCAGGAGTCAAAAGGCCAGGGTCTTTGTACACCTCTGTTGTGGATGGAACCCAAAAGCTCAGCACACTCCTGATCTTGGCTCAAAAAGGAAACTCTATTGTTCACCCATGGCTGGGCCCCACTACTTTTACTGGCCTGCGTACAGCGATACCAAAACACTTCTCATTTCAGTGCTAAAAAATTATCTCTCAAACAATACTTATCAGGTCACTGGAAACTGTCCCAGGGAATAGAGCAAAAGGAGATACATCTATTTAAGAAAATCAAAATTTCAGCAAAAACAGTGAGAGTTTATGGTGTGTGAGCCATGATCCACTAATAGCTCAGGATGATGGAGGCACTGCCTGGACATGTGTAAGGATGTAGAACTGTTTCTCCCCTTAATTCCCAGTCGGGGAACATGGCTTCCCCTGGTAGAAGCAGGCCACTGCTAGTTCTCATTTCCACCCCACCTCCATTTCACAGACGTTCTAGTCTAAACAGTTTCAGCAGCAAGAACTCAAGGGATCCTCCCCCCTCAAAAGTTCTCTCACCCAGTGGGGATTCACAAGACAGAGACTCCTCTCCGGACACAGCAGGTTAAAATCCCTGCACCCTGAATCTCCCACCTCTGCTTGCTGCTAGGGTGGCTGTCTCACAACAGGTTGGGTACACGGTAAAGAACAGGAGCAGACAACCCTGCTCAGAGTCCTGCTTACAAGGAAGAGTGGAGACAGGCCACTGTCCTCTCCCAGCTCCAAGGCAGGGATGTACAAAGTGATACAGAGGAAGAGATTGCTCTGAAAGCTTCCCAAAGAAGACAAACTTGAATTGATGATGATCACACCCATGAGCATTGTTGGAAATGATGCAGATCTTGGTGGAGAGGAATTCAGACTTACTGATAGATACACATGGGGGGCGGGGAACAAGTTAAAAAATAATAGCTCAACCCATATAGTAGATCAGTGAGAAGTTCAACAGAAAATAAGACAGCTAAGAAGACTCAATGCCAGTGAGATTATACAACAGTGTAGCCACACTGAAAAACAACTTCAACCCTTAAAACAGGACACATACAGTTGCTATATGATCCAGCAAATCAGTCATAGACTACTAAAGGCCCACAATCACATAAAATTTATATATGACTGCTGATAAGAGCATGACTCACAACAGCCAAGTAACGAAAACAACCCAAGATCTATGTGGGTTGATGACTGAGACAAGTAAAACACGATGGAGCCACACAACTAAAGATTTCAGCAATAGAAAAAGGAATTAAATTCCAACCTGTACTACAGCAGACAAGACTCTGGAAAACAGTGTACTAAATAAATGACATCAGTTGCACACACACACACACACACACACACACACACACACAGTATGTGATTTTCCTGTGGCCGGCACAGGCACATCCAAACATACAGCAAATAAACCAGTTCTTGCCTACGATTGCCTACGAACGGGTATGATTTCTTCTGGGGGATTAATAAAATGATATAAAATTAGATAGTGGTAATGGTTACACCTGCAGTGAATATACTAAAAGTTACTGCCTACTTTCGGAAATGTTCATAGTGTAGGAATTACAGCTCAATAAAGCTATTTTTTCATATGTAAGACAACAGTCATCATGGGCCCTGGAGTTTTCCAGTTCGATGCACTCAGACACTTGCTGTGAGGGGTGAGGCCCTCCCTGTCTTCATGGATGCATGCAGTCTGCATGGACATGTGGTAAGAGTGCTTGGAGATGCTACAGAGAGGACTGCAAAACAGCAATTAAAATGTCCCCAGATGTTCTCTGTGATGATTCCTGGAATGTGAGACAAAACCCACTTCAGGAACACTGTATGCAGAAGGAATTCTAAATTTAGTTATGGCATTAAGCTAATTTGTTGAACGAAAGCTACTGGGCTAGCATCTTTGATTTTTTTTTTCTGTAATTCTCCTTAGACAGGTTTGCTCTGGTACCTATAAATTTCCTTTTGTTGGTACATTATTCATAAGTTTTAAATGGCACCATCTGTCATAGTTTCCCCCCAGACACTATCAACTTCCTCCAAGTTTCATTATAATGTGAATCTGCAATTTCCTCCTCATAAGGAAACCACAAAAGTAACAAGTTCAAATGACATCATTGCTCCTCTCTTCTGCAGGTGTAGCAGTGGCTTTTGATAATCATCACCCCAAGCAATGGCAAAACATAACTTAAGGCTCACACAAGTTGGAGTGTGTACCAACAACTTCTTGTACTTTTCTCAAGACAGAGTGAAATAAATCAGAAGGACTCTCAGGAAATGCCCTGTGAGAACCCTGGTCCCATCACTTTGTGGTCCACTGACGGTCTTCCTGGGGACTACAAAGAGACCTTGTCAGTGGTTTTTGCTAGGTGGTGTCAGGTGGAGATTTTGGTTATCGTTGGATTGTAATGTGTTAAGAGTATTGGGAACAAAGAAAGGCATGCAGAACAACTGCTCCATTTGCCATGTGGCGTCTGTGCCTGCATTACAGTTTTTAACTGGCAAATAACCCTTTAAGGGAGACAGTAATAAACGCAAATTTCTAGAAGAAATCACTGAAAAGTTAAATTTGTCTGAGGTCCAAAGACAAGCCTGGGTCATGCAGGAACCTGATCCTCAATGCATTCCGTTTCCTGTCGCCCTCTGCTGGGGTGACATTGTGGTACAGGAGCTGCTGGCCAACGCCCCAGGGTGATGGGTTAAGGCAGGCCTCAGTCATGGGGCCATTATCTCAGAAGAGGAGATGACCTAATAGCCAAGATTTTATTGGCAACATAAGTTCAAGCTACAATAGGCAGAAAAAAGCTATTTGTGTACTCAACTCATTCAAGTAATGGTGTTTCTCTTCAAATGAAGTTGAGAATTTTGCATGCCTAAAAGAAGAGGCACTATCCTTCGCTAACATGAGAGACAGAAAAAAGAAAAGAGCAAAACTTGAGTAATATCCAAAACCAGAATACTGGAGTTGCCACCCAAACCAGAAAGGCAACAGCCACTTTTGAAGAAATAGCAAATGAATGAATCCCCAGAGGTGAGACCCCAGTGATTAGACAACGTCCCTCAGCTCCCACTCACCGTGTCTGCCCAGCTGAGTCATGGGAGTGGGGGTGGTGTCACAAGGCTGGGGTCCAAGCTGGGCTTGCAGCTCTCTGTTCTCACCGAAAGGTTGGAAAATGATCAAAGGACACAGAGGCAGCGAAAGCCAGTGCCCTGCCCTTCTTATCAGTGGACTGTCTCTGTACAAACAGATTTTAATATCTTTTTTTTTCTTTGAAAGAGACTGGTTTTGCTCCTCATCACCAGGATGTATGAGGTTTAGAACATGCTAAGAGATCCAACCATTTCTCTTGCAGATGGAAGTTCACTCACGCCAGATCATCTTTCCTATGGATGGGCAGCCTGCCTAGAGGGATCCAACAGTGGGACCCACAGAGCCCCTAGAGGTTTCTTTCTCCTGAACTGTGTTGTGTAGGCGACTTGTGAACAGCAGCCTTCTTAAGACAATGAGTCAGGAAACACAGAAAACAGTTTTGGGGCAATGCACTGGCAGCTTTGCATAGATGTGGCTTGGGAAAGCCAGCAAGCTTCCTGGCAGATTTCACCAGCAAGTGCAGGAAGCACTAGCCAAAAAGCAAGTGTTAGGGCTAAAGATTCGGCTTGAAGGAGAGCTCAATAAACAGCAGCTGGAAGCTGAACAGTGGCTCTGAGAGCTGACATTGGACCCAGCAAATGGGGACAGAAATCTGAGACAGTAACAAATACAGTTCTTCTACAAGGCCAAACGTAGCTGAGTGCTGAAACTCGGCATTCAGAAGGATGGTAAGGGCAAGCTCAGGCAGGAAAGAATGCTGTGACCACAGGTTATCCTCACAGAAAACACCTGCTCAAGGCAGTCTAGCAATTGTTTAAAATGCTAAATTAAGAACCAGCATTGTGATACAATGATTTACACCACCACTTGGGGTTCCTGCATTGCATGTTAAAATGTTGGTTCAAGTCACAGCTATTCTGCTTCACATTCAGCTCTCTGCTGTGGTGTATGGGAAACAGGAAGTGATGACTGTAGGAGAACTTGAGTTTCCTGCACCCATATGGGAGACTCAGATGGAGTTACTGACTCCTGGTTTTGGCCTGACCCAGCCCAGTCCTGTGTGTTGTGATCATTTGGGGGAGTGAACCAGCAGATGGAAGCTCTCTCTCTCTCAATCTCCCTCTCTCTCTTTCTTCCTTTACCCCTCTCTCTCTCCCCCTCCCCACCTTTTAAAAGAACAATTTTTTTCCAACTACTAAATTACTTTTTTCCTAAGATCTATTTGTTTGAAAGGTACAGAGAATTACAGAGCGAACGAGAGAGAGAGAAGAGAGAAATCTTGCATCCAGTGGTTTACTTCCCAGATGGCTTCAGCAGTAATAGCTGGGCCAGGCTGACATCAGAAGCCAGGAGCTTTGTGCAGCTCTTCCATGTGAGTGGCAGTGGCCCAAAAGCTTGAGCCATCTTCCATCGCTTTTTCCCCAGGGAGCTGAATCGTAAGTGAAGCAGCTACAACATAAACTGGCACCCACATGGGATGCCAGCATTGCCTGCAGGGGCTTTTACAGAGCTGTGTCACAATGCTGGGTCCTACACAGAAATTTATATGTATGTGAATATATGTATACATCCATCCTTTTCTTTATATAAATAGGATCATACAGTACCTATTATCCTATAGCTCACATTTTTCACTTAGTAACATCTCTGAACTCTTATGTCAGGACTAAATGCTGGCAGAATATGTAAATCTGAAATATGCCAAGCATAGTTTGATCAAAGATAATGTTGAGCAAAACAGCAGCTAAAACACTCTCTTCTAATCTCCTTTCTTCCTGAAAAGAAGAAATAAAAGCTCCCATATAGAAAATGCTCTCACCATACCGAAGAACAGAGCATTCTTTGATGGGACATATGGCTAAGAGAACGGTCTACTACAGAGTCTGTTGGTGGGGGGGATTGCTCCTTGTGACCCCACCCAGTTTTGCTTATTTTCCACAGCTACTTCCTTCATCTCACACAAAGGCATTTAGGTTTTCTCATCTCTTCAATTCTTAAAGCAATGAAAATGCAGAAGCCCATTAGCAAGGAACTTTTAGACACTAACCAAAACTAAAACAGGAAAACCTTTACACAAGATGGATTTGCCATTCAGTTGTTTACTCGGTCACAGGATTTGTTTGAGAACTGCTCCGTGCCACGCGCTGCCTAGAGTTAAGGAGGCAGCAGGGAGCAACCAAAGTCCTGGTGCAGAGGAAGGAAGAAGGAGGACATAGTGCCTGGTCACAGATAAGATGGTTCAGAAAGTGAGGAACTGACAGGGAAATTTAACCCTGTGCTGGTGTGGGATGGCTGCTGGAGGGCTGCTGGAGTCATAGGCGGTGAGCAAAGTCATCCAGGAAAGGGGTCAGAGTGCCAGGGGGGTGATCTCATACAAGCTGTGACAGAGTAGCATCGAGAAAACGGGGTCTGCACCAGCAAAGGTGCAGGGGCATGAAGGAACCAAGCTAGTGTCAAAGCGGCCTTTAGGGCTATGATGGAGCGCACAGGAGTGCATCCTAGGATGACACCAGAGTCAGAGGCCAGATCATAGAAGGTCTTCTAAGAAGGAAAATTACTATATGGAGCTATGCCATTAACTAAAGAGGATGGTATTGAAAATCACCCTGTACACCAGGCTTATCCTAGGCCCACTAGACAAATGTATGCCCTTACTTCAGAATAGATTTTCTAAGAGTGATGGGACTAGCCGAGAGTGTCCAAGAATGGCAGTGTGGGATCCAGTTTCCCAAAGTCCTAATGGAAAAGGCATATTACACCACTGGGGATCTACACAGAGAAGACCAAGACAAAAACCAGTCCCTCAACCTGACTCTACAACACACTCTGATCTTTTTACTCTGATAACTAAAAGTTGCTTAATGATATTCTAGGAAAGTATGCATTATTAAAATTGACCTGAGAAGAAAATTGCTAAAATCAATCACCACAGAAGGGCCTGAGAAAATTATCAAAAAGGAGGACAGATCTTTCTGGAGAAAGGACATTCTCAACAAAGGGAACAGGAGCAACTGGAGATCCACATGCCAAAAAAATGAACTTTGATCTCACTTCATCCATATGCTAAAATTAAGGAGGAAACAAGCCACTGACTTCAATGTCAAAGTGAAAACTGCACAACTTCTATAAAAGGGAGAGGGAGTTGGATCGTCTTTGTGGCCCTGGGTTGGAAAGAAATTTCTTAGATATAACTGAAGACTTGACCACAAAAGAAAAGACCCTTCTCTTCATGAAAATTAAGAACTTCTGCTCTTCAAAAAGAAAAAAAAAAAACACTGTTAAGAGAATCAGAAGACAAACCACACTCTGGGAGAAACATCTGTGCAAAATACCTATCTGATCAATGATTTGTATCCAGAATATTTTAAAAACTCTCAAAATTCAACAACAAAGACAAAAAAAAAAAAAAGGTTAATGGGCAAACGATCTGAACAATGTCCTAAGGAAAATGCATGGATGGCAAGTTCATGAAAACATGTCCATAACATCTGTCTTTCAGAGAGTGAAAATAAACCCATGGTGACACAGCACTGGACACCAACTGTTCAATTTGAGACCTGGCCATACCCCGGACTGGTGAGGCTGTGGTGTGCTGGGGTGCTCCTCACTGCTGCAGGTACAAGCCCCATGGGAAACAGGCTGGCAGGGCCTCCCTCAGTTAAACAGGCATCTACTACTTGATCTACTCACTCTTCTCTTGTTTACCTAAGAGAAAAGCCAGCAGAAGCCACAAAGCAGACTGGTACACAGTTATTTGTAAATAGTTCCCAATGAAGCCTGAGAGGAGCCTCTTGTGTATTCTCAAGAGAACCTTAATTGGGTGAGTCATTTGTAGAAATTAAATTGTACACAATATTCTATGTGGCAGTTCTAGATTCCAGCAATCCATCCTGAAGAAACCATCACATATGGACAAAAGCATGCCTACACCAGGTCTCCTACCACAGCAACATTTGCATAATGGAGAAATCAAAGCATGAAAAATAGATGTGTCTATTAGTAGTAGAGTAAATTCAGGTCTACCTAAACCACAGAATAATAGCAAAGTCTACTGAAAGATTTTTGAGTCCTACTAATAAGTTAAAACAGAAAGTAGTAACTCATTCATGCAGTTACGATTAAATACGTATTTTAGAATGCATACACTATAATGCTTCCTTGTGTGAGAAAAACCTGTCTCTGGTTGGTGTATCTTTTACAACATCTGTTCTCTTTTCCTCGGTTGCTCTTGATTGATGATTTCCCCTGTATCTGAGAACATCAGCTCTATTTTCTTCTTGAGGGCCACCCCAGAAATTTCAGAATACATCATTAACCTTGTGTGGTGCCAGTGGAGTCTCCAGCTAAGTAAGACAAGGACGCTGGGTGTTGACTCTAAACACCTACCACCCACTGTGGCTGTGGGGAGTGTTTCAGGTCTGTCTCCTCCTAATCCACCAATATTGTGGCCGTCTTTGACATTCACTGGCATTTTAGATTGACTTGCACATTGTCCCGTTTCCCTGCTTATTTCTTCTTACAACCTAGCTTCTTCTGAGACAATTTTCCTTATTCTTGGAGAATACTCTCCAGTTTTCCTAAGGAAAACTATTGTAATAAATACTCTCTGTTTCTATACCAAAGAGCCTTCATTTTTATTTCTTTTAGAAACTTATTCTTTTACTTGAAAGGCAGAGAAAGAGAGAAATAAATTTCTCTCCTTCACTGGTTCACGCCCCCAAATGTCCAGAACAAATAGGGCTGGACCAGGAACTCCATCCAGACCTATTACATGGGTAGCAGGAAGCCAAGCACTTAACCCCACCACTGCTGTCTCCCAGGGTGCACATTAGCAGGAAAATGAATCAGGAGCAAAACTAGAACTTGAACTCAGTCACTCTGCTATGGGATGCAGGCACTCCAAGTAGTGCCAAATTGCTTCAACAAGCACCCATCCCAATTTTGATCTCTCGAAAGACAGTTTCTCTACCTGAGGAATTCGAGGTTAGACTTTTTTTTTTGTCCTGAAGTGCTTCTAAGATATCATTCCATTGGCTTTCAACTTGAATTGCTGGCTACACAAAAGCCACTCCTCACCAGCAACTGACTCTTCAGTCCAGTACACGAGACTAGAAATGGATTTGTTCATTCTCATTCTCTTTGAGTTTGATGGGGTTTCTGACTCAGAGCTTACATCTTTCACCAATTCTGAAACATTCCCAACCATTTTCTTTTCATATTTCCTTCCCCTCATCTCTCTAGGTTGCTATATTTGACACATTGGCTCAACATTCATTTATTACAACTTTCTGAGTGTTTCCTGTAAGTTCCCTAACTTCTCTTATGGATTTCTCATTGTTTTCTCTCTATTGTGTTATGACATATCACTTATTTTACTAAGCTTCCATCCAGTTTTATCTAATCTACAGAATTTTTCTTTCCAGTTTCCATTTTCAATTGTATTCTTCATTTATAAAAGTTCTCTTTCATGTTTTTGGTCTTCCTGTACATATAGAAGATCCTTCGGTCCTTTCCTCTTTTTTGGTCATTCTTCTGTTACTCTTTGCTTATTTAAACATACTAAACACTTCAATCTTTTTGCATCTGGTGATGGTCACAGTCCTGTGGTCCTGATACTATTGTCTCTGATTTCTCCTTCACCTGTTCGTTGCAGCTCATTCGCTCTGTGTGCTATGTAAGCTTAGATGGTGAGCTCATGATCCTCTTAACATTGTCTTGGGAAATCTAGGTTTAAAGAGTTTTCTTTAGAGATTCTAGATTGCTTCCCAGACCCCGCAGCTAGTCTTTGCCCAGAATTACCTTAAACTAAACTCTCAGCTTTGGAAATTGCAGGACATATGGAAGACAGACTTTCCCCCTCATATCCCATCTAAGTTGTCTGGTGCCTCCATCAGATCCAAAGTCCAGAAAGGAGCATTTCTTTATCATCTTGAATTCTCATTCTACTGCTCAATGTTACCTATCAGTTCCCTCCAAGCATGACACACAGTTTTAACTCTAACTCCCCATCCTGCCTTGGCCCTGGGTTTTGACTGCACCCTACAAATAAGTGGCTGGTAACACTGGGGGCTTGAGGAATAACAGATAATCACGAGATTATCAGCCCAGTGTAACACTATACCTCTGGAGTAGTGTTTCTCACCATGTTACTTCACTATTTGAAAGGCAGCATGCAAGAGAGAGGAGGAGGGAGAAGGTGGTGTTCCATCCTCTAGTTCACTCCCCAAATGGCCGCAGATACCGGGCCTGGGTCAAGTCTAAGACGGGAATCAGGGTGTCTGTCTGGGTTTCCACAGACAGCACCAGTACCTGTGTATTTGGATTGTCTTCTACTGTATCCCCAAGCACATTAGCAAGAAGCTGCACAGGAAGCAGAGCAGCCCAGGATCTGGAACCCAACACTCAATACAGAATGTCAATCACATAGGTATCAATGTAAGCCTCTGGGTCCCCCCACCCCTGGTATTCATTTCCGAAGGAGGAACAGCAACCCCTAAGGAGACTACTTATATCTGAGTGTTCACAAGGCCTAAGAAATAGCTCTTATTTTCCCATCAACAAGCATAAGACCAACAAGCTGGCTGCCAGTGACAGAGACCTTCATGTCCTTCAAAACTAAAATATTAGTTATCTTGACCCTTATAGAAAAAAAACTTACCTACCTCTGAGCTAGCAAGCACCTAAGAAACAAGCACTTCCCCTGTTGTATGTGATTGTATGTGATTGTTTTCCCAGTCTGAGAAACGGAGGTGTTGGTCCTTTCTGCTGCTCTTCTCCTTCTTTGCCAAGAAAGATAATTATACAGACAGTAAGGCAATGTCCAAATAGGTGCAGGCAAACTGCACCTATTCATAAAACCTAGGTACTTTATTGTGTACCTGAAACAGAAACTCAGGAGAGGCTCAAAAGTTTCAGAAAGTGTGAGGACTATTTTAAATTCCGACATGAGATTGGTGACACACATGGAATGAGCTGTGTTGAAATGTGACCCAAAAGGCACTCTTGCTTGGCAAGCTTCCTGGTTTTTCCACGTCTGCTTTCAAGCCCTGGGGAAGTACTTGGTGTGAGTGCCTGTCCAGGTCTAGGACACAGAGTATGTGCTCCAGGGGAGAGATGGCTGCCTAACTGTGGGTCTGGCACTCTCCACAGAGGGCATCACAGGTCACATGCAAAGTCATTATCAGCAGCAGGTGCACCCCTCCCTTCCTCTCCATCTTCACTATCCCAGTGGGGGATCTGTGCTCAGCAGGCCTTTGTAGCCTGCAGTGTTTTATCTGAGGAACAGATCCCATGGATGTCAATAGAGGGTTTGACCTTGGTGAAGGCGAGATAATGCAGCGCCAAGCACTGTCTGTGATGACCCAAAGGGTGTGGGAAGCAGCAGGGAAGGGAAATCCTGTAGGTTTATGAGTTGTGTCAACCTCATGGTCATGTTCAACGGCTTCGGTTCTGTTTCCACCAAACAACCCATTCGTGTAGATACTACAGATGTGTGATTTCTTTTTAGACCAGGATAAGTAAAAATGGAAGTGAAAGATTGTTATAGAAGCATCTGGAAGGCAAACACATGTGTCCTAACAGAAGCCTGGCCTGACAAAGTGGTAACTTCTGAGGCGCCAAGGGCAACCTGGAGGGGCACCTGCTGAGCAGGGGCACCTGCTGAGCAGGGGCAGGTGGAGGCAGCAAGACGACTGAAATGAACTTGAACCCTTTGCTTCACTGCTCTGGCAGAGAAGCGGGTGGGACAGTCATGCCTGCTACCACTGGCTCTGCCCAAGGAAGGGGGTCCCTGTACAGCACTCACTCACCTGGTCATTTTCTCCCTCACTCACCTGTTGCCTATCGAGCACCACCCAAGGTTCTGTTATATGAGGGACCTTGGGGACATCAGCAAGCAGAGCCTGAGGTAGTCAGTGCTGGCAGGGGGAGGGCTGGGGGCCACCAGGGCATGCAGGGAGAACAGGAGGGGAAATCAACTCTGGCCTCTAGGTGCAAACATTGTTAAATCTGTGCAGTTCTTCGCTTTTTATTTTCGTTTTACAATACACATTTCCCATGAACTTTCTGAAGACCCCAGAGTGCATATTGTTGTTATTCCCTATTCTGTTTCCACAACCCCCCTACCAGGAGGACGGGCCCTCCATCATGTCTGTTCAACTCTGCACTCCCTCTTCCTGGGAAGGGGCTTGGTAGCCAGAAAAGTTCTCAGAAACCGCAGAGGAGATGAACAAATGGAGCCAAAACATACTTGTGGAGCCATTTCATTGATCATTAACTGTTGGCGTGGCTGCATTATATTCATCACCATGAATATAACACAGTGAGAACAGCCACCTGACCACCACCATGACCCTAGTCCCTAACACATGTCTGCAGAGGACTCTGTGGTCCCCATGAACATCAGAGAAGGGGCTCCTGGGGCAACAGGACTAAGAAGATGCACACAGAGGGCCGTCCCCATCACCCCCCATCCCCACATACAATGGGAGTCCCGGCATTGGGCATCACACTCGCAGGTGGCCCCTCAGCCACGCAGCCCTGACTCTGTTGGTACACTGTGTCTCCAGGTACCAAGAAGGGACATTCTAACTTTGCTTCCTCTCAGCTCTGTAGAGTTGTCACTGAGGAAATTGCCCTCACGGAGCAGGCGTTAGAACATCAAGCCCCTTCCTACCCATAGAAAGAGGAGTCTCTAAAAGAACATTTCTGGTTCCCTGCTGTCCCCTGGGAGCTCACACTTCAGAAAATGCATTAAAGTGGGCTGGCACAGGCTGTTGGACCAGGATCTGTCATTCCGTCCCCACCTTTCCTAGAGCCGGTGGCACATCTACCTCTACGTGTCTTAATCTCACCCAGGATAAAGGGTACAGGTGTTTGATCTAGCCCTCCTCCAGAGGAGGAGTTTACCAGCCACATTTTTCAAGTTAGGAACCTGACACTTAGAGAGGTCAGGTCACCTGCCCTAAATCACACAGCAACATGGACCCTCTGCAGGCTGTGTTTCCATTCTGCCATCCCCCACTCCACTTCCCGGAAGGATAAGAGTAGGCTGGGAGGGAAGGCTTTGCAAATGAGTGAGGATAGAAAACACAACTGGAAACTACACTGGGGCTCTAGGCTACAGGTGCCTCTCTCTCTCTCTCTCTCTCTCAAGCCCACACCATCCTGCATGGCCTGGGGCTCCTGGGGCTCCTCTCCCAGCCTTCCCACATTAAGAAGGGAAGGGTCTTGATTGTCCAAGACGTGAAGAGTTGTTGGTGGCACATGTGGTGCCTCAGGATTCAAATAAACATCCTTCTTTGTCCCAGAAGATACCTAATGGAGCTGTCTCAAGGTCCCTAAAAGAAGGCTTTCTGTGGGCCTGCCTTTAGCCAAAGTCAAGGCTGATGCTCTAAAGGGTAGCAGGTACAAATTGCTAGGTTCATGGGTTTGGTTCCCAGCATCAGCCATTCCCCAGCAGAGGGGCGGCAGGTACTGCCGGCTCAGAAGGAAACCAGGACCAGGGGCTGGGGTGGGAGAAAGAGAGGTCTTGGCAAAAAGCATGAAACCACAGGATAAAGTCATCCCCCACATCGCCAGTGCCTACCCAGGAGGAGCTCACTCCTCTCCCTGTGGCACAGCCCTGCACCATCTCAGAGCTCTGCTGTTGCCACCTCCTGTTGGCCAGAGAGGCCCCACAGGTGGCCCCAAGACTGTTCCTCTTGCAGGCTTCTTTCCCATGGCAAGCAGATGCCCTGCTCCTACAGGTGTCTTCTTGCTCTTTGGTGGGGCCATGTCTTCCTCCCAGCCTTCCGCTCTCCCTACAGCACAGGGCTCTGGACCTTGGACCTCCCAGCCAGCAAGCCAAGAGCATGCGTGGGCACCCCATGGATGGTTGGTACCACACAGCAGGTGCCAGGGCACCCTCACAAACTCCAGGAAGAGAAGCACAGCGTGACATCAAGTTGGGGCCATGCCTGGAGCTCTACCTGTACGTAACCAGAAATCCGAGTGCTGACTGCCTTTGGATCCCCTCCTGGGCCTGCATTAGACTTCTTGACATCAAATGACAGCCTGCCTGAATGACCAATATCCTTTACCATCGAAGACCCCTCTTCTTAATAGCCATATACAGGGCTTTAGGATGATGCCACAAGCCCTGCTATGAACAGCACAGTCTCATTACAAGGGTCTCCCCAGCTCTGTCATTCTATGTGGAGACACCAGGTGGCTTGGTTGGTGTGTGCCTGAGGAAGGGGCCCAGCACATCTGCCTGGAGCACTGTGTGACACAAGAAGACTAACAGCACATTAGTTTTACATTCAAGCAAATGCAACTAGGATAAGCAATCTAAACATGCTACACAAAGTTTTACTATAAAAGTAACAAAATTTTACCACAAGCAAGCATCTGGCAATGTCTCCCCAGGCCCAAGAAACATCATTCGGCTCTCCCCTTGGAAACACCTAGCTGAAGCAAGCACAAAACAAGCTACTGCCCTACAGCAGCAGGTTTGCGGTGTCACCAACAAGCAGCCTCCCCCTTCCGGGCTCTCTCCCTCAACACGCAGTTGTCCACAGTTTCCAAAATCCAGGATAACAGAATTGGCACAAGAGCCACTCACCACTCTAAAGAACTGACGTTCGGACTTCTTACGAAGACTTAAGCAGAGGGAGCAGGGGCAGGTGGGGCAGTGACGTAAAGCTTCTCTTTCACTGAAGTGACCTGGAAGCAGTGACCTGTCCTGTGGCCAGCTCTGTGGAGAGCAGGAAGTGCATGGGGCAGTTACACCTGGCCCAGCTCTCCCAGCAAGGCATCTCACTGCCTGCCAGCACTCACCTCGAGCAGGAAGGTCCTGGCACCCCAGTCATCAAAAGATGGCTTCTGTTCCCTTCTTCTTGAATGCAGGTGGAGCTCCATCTTGTTTTGATCAAAAGAACATGGAGTAAATGATGCTGTGCTAGTTGTGGGCTGCCTCTTATCGTCCTGGAAGCTTTCACTTTCTCCCAATTAGAGCCCAGGGGTCCAATGCCAGGAAGGCCAGCCTGGATGACTGAATGGTTGGTCACTAGAGAAAGGCTTGGAGGAAGGGACCAGCTTTGTTCAAGCTCTTCACTCAGTGCATTTCCAAGTTTCCAACCCAAGGTTTGTGAGCAGCAGCAGTTGTTATAGTCTCACGTGCTAAGTCTGGAAGGAGTTTGTTCCCAGAAACACCATGCCATCCTCATAAAGAAGCAGGAGGCAGAGCACAAAGAAGCCTATGGGAGACAGCATGTCTCAGTTGCCTCTGCAGGGCAGAGGGAGTGGACAGGAGGCAGGCACCAGTAATTTGCATCTTGGTCTCTGTGTTACTCAGCCTGACGTTTCCATAAAAATAGTACCTGAGGCAGCCTAACTCATTAAGGAGTGAGATTTATTTGGCTCATATCTGAGGAGGTTCACAAGAGCCACACAGGTCCCATGAGTTGGGCCACTGGCCAAAGGTTTCCTATTGTCACAGTCTCTAGGCGGCACAGGGCATCATGTGGCAAGAAGAAAGAGGTATGTGTCTGCATCTCACTTTACAAAGCCACCATGGGTTGGTCAGGATGCAAAGTGGGCGTGAGGGGGCTACCATAACAAACGATTCAATCCCTTCCCAAAGGCCCTACCTCTCAATATCATAACTGGATCAAGTGCTGACCCTCTCAGTGCATTAAGAAAAGACTTCAGGGCCCTTGTCTTTAACAGATGGCACTCTGGAGGACACTTGAAATAATGTCTGAGCCATGGCAGTTTCCAAATACAGTGTCTTGTACTGCGTTCAGGGGGGATGTCTCAGTGTGCTATGAAGCTCTGGTCTACAACCTCAGGGTAAGTGGAGCCAGCTGCTCGTGGCTTCCATGGTAGCAGAGTGACTTCCTTCCTTGAACTCCATCTTAACACCAGTGATCTTGACCTTGCACTTGACCTTAATCTTACTAGCGATGCTACATCTATAGCAGCTCTCCAAAAAAGCTAACTGGATTTCCTTTTGAGTCACATTTCCAGCAAGCAGGCTCATGGCAAGGATTTGACAAATTGAATTCATAGCTCTCCCCGACCCCCAGCCAGTGAATGTTATTCACGCCTGTTCCAGTGTTTAAAGCACCATCCTGCAAGCTTTGTAGGGTACACCTCTCCATTGGTAAAAACAATTCATTTATTTTTCCACATTGCCTTTCTCTATTGAAAGCACAAGAGTCAATGAAGACCAAGGGGTGGACAAAATATTACTCATCTCAAAAAGGACCAGAAACCTCCCTCACACCAACGTCCACTGGAGATCTTCCCAGACTCAGAGACAGCCAGTTCCATATGACTGCCCTGTTTTTCCAGTACATGACATCTCACTCTAGGAATTCAAAACATTTCCTATGAAATAATGTCCACTGACAAAGTGCTCACCACAGCACCTTTTGAACGTGACGTTCTCCAACCTGCAAGTAGTATGAATTTCAAATCCTGAAAGTATATAACGAGGTCACCATTACAGCCTTGTGAAATGGACCCCAGAGAGCAAGAAACAAATTTCACTGTTTTTAGAAAGGAACGGCTGTTTTGGTTTTTGTTTGTTTTTGCTTGTTTTAAAGTAGAATTTTCGGCTCCCTTTGAAAAGTGGGGATATGGGATTTTATAAGGCCTGACCAACAGCAGTTGATGACAGTGGTACTACTCCAATACCTTTCCATAAAGAAAGAAATGTTCTGGGTGCACCTAAAGATAAGCCATGACCCCATGTGGCTGTTGAGCCCTTGAAGCACAGTGGCTGGGACTCAGCACAACAGCCTGCAGGGCACACTCAGGAAAACCATAGGAATTGCCCCAATATTCTTCCCAAGCACCAAGGAGAATCTGTTCTCTCTTCTCTGTCTGCCATCTCCCTCTGCAGATATAAACAGATTGTTAAGGATTTAAACAGGTTTTCTGAAGGGCCTATGAGACCTGCTTGGGCAATGCACCTGCTGCAACCTACCAGCCTTAGCTAGGCACCTTTAAGACCTTCAATGAGAAATTCGCCCATCTATGACTGAGGGGATCTGAGAGGAAAAGCATTGTCTGTGTCAGTTCATACAGAAGCGGTACCTGCTGCTCACCTGCATCACTCGTAGCCAGAATAGTTCTACAAGCTGGGCAAGAATCATCAGAGCTCAGTGGTTCAGGCTGTGGGCTCTGGGAACAGATACCCAGGGCTACAATTACTCAGTGATCACCTCACTATGATGAATACAACGTCCAGAGAGAGTCACCCAGGCTGGCAGAGGACAGGTAGGGTCTCAACTTCCTAGGGCTAGGTGATGCTAAGGGCTCCTGAAGGCTAAGGGTCAGACCCTGCCATGTCAGCCCCAGAATGTGCTGCCCAGGCCAGTAGAGTAAGGGAACCCACACAATGAGCAATGAGCCATATGCACAAAATAAACCATTTATGCAAAACAGGCACACATGTTACAGAACAGACGTATGCTCATTACACGTGTGCAGCACGTGCTCTGAGTCTGGCATGCAGTAAGCCATCTGCTCCTTTGACTATTTCAAGAAAGCTGCATGTCGTGTGGAACTAAAGGTGAATGAGAACTGGGTGGTGCTATCGGTTAATTACTACAGTGAGCAGGTGAGGCCACAACAGCCCCTGCCCTAAAACAGTCTCTAATCATAACTAGCCATGAATTTGTGTTGCATTATTTTCATACTCATAACTTTGGATGGGCAAGTAGTAACTTTTTATGTTTCTCTGCATTTCTACTAAGGGCTTCTTCTCAAACAAAAAGGAGGCCAACGGTCTATGTGAACTAGTGGAAGAGCTAGTGGGAAGGTATGAAGAGAGGTTTTGCACCCACCCACCTCTCTTCACATCTCCACCTGACCTGCAGCACAGGAGATGGCACCACTGAGATGGGGGCAGAGTGGACTGGTGACCCAGACAGGACACCCCTGTCCTGAGCTTAACCATTCTGCTATGGGCATGGAGCATGACTGCTGGACAGGTTGCCCAGCGCTGCCTTTGTGGATATACCATGTACTCTGCATTTTAAAGAGACCCTCAAAACTTAGTGAAATGTACCAAGCATTTCCATGGGATCTGGTAGTAGACTAAAACATACATTGGAGTATGCTGATCGTGACTACCTAGAAAATCATTCCAGCCCATCTTCAAGGGATGTGACATGGATGTACCCAGGTTCGGTCATGGCCTGACCCTGCAGAAAGGGATAAAAGCTGTAGGTGAGTACAGAGTGATGCCCCAGACTCTCCTAGAAGGAGGAGTAGAGCCAATAAGAAGGTAGTTCAAAAGGCTCATCAAAAACAGAATGAAAACATGAGTTTATTTTAATGCAAAATCTTTTAAAATCCAAGTTTTTGCATCATACACATATTCTACAAACTTTTTGATGAACCCTTTTCATGCAAACTGTGCAACTGACCCATCATGAGGAGTTATTAAAACTACTCAAATGAACCTCCAGCGGAGAGAAAGTTGAATGAAAGATAGATATTTACTTATGAGCAAGGCATTTGAGGGTGACAGACACAAAGATGCAGTTTTCTGGTGACTTGCATCACAGTCTGAACATTTGCGTGCTTTCAACCGGCATCTATATAGAGGTACAAGACCCAGAGCCATCCTCGGGGCTGAGTGTCCACAATGTCAACAAGCTCCAGGATCAAGGATGAGGGCAGCACGTGGGGGGGTCTGTCACCAGGCCCCAACCTTATGACCTCAACCAAGTGGCCAACCTTTCTATGTGCTTCTATCACCTCAACTATTATCAGGGGCAGATGGTACCTCCATCCTATGCTTGTTGTGATGATAAAAGTGAATAATGCAGGTAAAAGTATTCAGGTAGCACCCACACCCATGGCATGCACCTCCTAAATGTTACACAACATCACAATATCACCCCCAGGAACCCAAATGATTTTCCTAAAAGGACCACTTCAGGAGGCCCAGCAGCCCTGCCTACACAGAACATTGGCAAGACAAGAAACCCCAGCAGTGACAGTGAGACGGATGATTGGTACGCTGGAGATCAGAATAGGAAACAAAGGCCATAGATTCACGTGGCTCCCAGAGGGGAAGCATCCACATCAAAGCAAATCAGTGCCTCGCTCATGTTATTGATGACTGGACTGTTCCCCAAGAGGGAAAAACACACCAAGCAACTTTGAGCTACAAGGAAAACCCCAGGCCCAAAGAAAAGGCTCCAGTGCTACAAGGGACAGTCCCAGGGAAGATTTCCCATGCAACATGATAAAGGAAGACAGAGAGGTTGGAAAAATGCAAGTAGCTCACACACATGCTTCCTTTAGGTTACAGTGTGGCCATCGGGTTCTTCATATGTACAGCAGTTTGGGGCCTTATGGACCTGGTCTCCGCTGACAACATGAATTCTTCACACACATGCAAATGCAGTTGGCAGAAAGTACACCCAAGTGTCAGCTAATCAGCTCCCCTGCATCTATTTAGGGGAATTTTAATGCCATTTTCATGTTGATGTTTTGCTTCTGATCCAATAGGTGTTTAACATCTCTCCTCTAGCTTCTAACGCACAAAGACTTTGCTGACATCCTGGAATGCCAAAGAAACCCTCACCTGTTCCTCATCCCCCATCCAAACCTTCTCACCTTCCATTTCCCTTGCCATTCGTCATGGCAAGACCTTCCTTCTCCATCCTCTCACGGCTGACTTCTGCCAGTTGGCCCTCCCTGGCTCATCTCTCGTCTGTCTGCCCTAGTTCAAGACCTCATTTCCTCCCAGAGCTTGAATTCACTCACCAAAGATGAATGGCAGCTACTTTGGCAAAGGCATCATGCGGACCGCCTTCGGACCCCTAGGGATCAGGGGCTGCATCTTATCACTCCCGGACTTGATGATTCTGAGTGAGAACATTCTTTGTGGATGCAGGCATCCCCATTAGTGCCACAGCCTCCAGAACCTCTGCTCAGTGTACCCACCATCCTTCCCTAAGACTTCCTTCTCCATAAATAAATCAGGTGCTTGTTATCTCCCTGCTTCATGACATCTTCAAGGGACAGGGTCCCAGCTCCACGTTCAGAGCACTACTTTCTAATTTTACTCCTGTGGGCCTCCCTTGTGTCCCTCACTGTCCCTCTCTGAGTCAGTTCTGCAGTCACACCTAACTTCCCACCATCTCAGGACCCTCCTGCCACACCCACCTCCATGCCCGGATCTTCTTGCCCTTCTTTCAGAATGCCTGTGCCTTCCCTTCTCCATGGGACCAGACAAATGTCCTCAGAGCTGTCGTTCCCTGACTCCCCAGGCAGACCCTTTCCTCCTGCCAGCCTGTAGGGCATCCCTTTCTGCACGTTGTCTATGCAGGTCTCCTTCTCAACCCAGACAGCTCTCACAGCTAGAGTCGTCATCTTTAGCATCGGGGGTTCCCCAGCACACTACATGTGTGGGAGTGAGTATGGAGGTGAGGAAGGAGGGAGGAAGAAGGTGGGTGCATGAGGGAGGCAGCAGCTGGGTGAATAAGATGACAAACAAGTGTACCTAGGCATCCCTCGAGCTTCTGCTCAACCCAGACTTACATCTCTCTGGAGCCACCTGTAGCAAAGCTTAGGTGCCTCTCCACGTGCCCCCTTGGTCCCGCCCCTCTTCCAAAACGGCTGATGGTCATCAAGACCTCAGGACCCTTTCTCTCTGCCGATCTTGCTGATTTGAATCTTGCTCCTGTCTTCACCTAACAGTATCTCCTCCTCCAGACACAGTAGGAGCAGGGGCCCACTTGGCCACACCTGGCTGTGTCCACCCTAGCCCGACACATGTGTCCCTTGACCACTTTCCACGTTTGTGCTCCAGGCAGAGCATGGGCTAATCCTATTGTGTTACCCTGAGTGCCTCTTCCCAAGTCCAAGCATCCTCTGCAGTCCCCAACACCGCCTGAGAAGGGGCACGAGTCCCCAGGTCCCTCACCCACTGCCTTCCTCTTATGACTAGCCTCCCTTCTCCTGCCCCCTGCACCTTTCATTCTCCTTGTGGCTTCTAGACTTCCCAAAGCAATGCTTCTTCCTACCTGATGAGGTTATGGCTGATACAACCAGTCAAACCCCAAATCATAAGCTGATTGGACTGAAAGAGTAGAAACTTAATCCAACTGCAGTGTCCAAGAGGTGGACATGGTGGGAGATCCTAAATCACTAGGGACATGTCCTCTGAAAGTAGTTCCTGCAGAAGGATGGCTTATAAATGCTAACCTGGCCACATGATCCCTCCTCTGCACACATTCCTCCACCGGCCATGCTCCACTCTCAGCAGATGTTGGGCAAATTGAGTCTGCCCAGTCTGGCTCTGTGAACCTCCAAAAACTATGAGCCAAAACAAACTCCTTTCCTTTATAAGCAGTTCATCTTGGGCATTTGGTTGTAGGAGTGGCAAGCTAACACAATGTTTGTTGGAGCCTGGCTTGCCATGTGACCACTCATCAACACTGCCATCCTGGGGCCACCTTGTCCTGTTGACCAGCATGAAGGCATGATGTCACAGCCCTGGACATATTCAGGCCAGTGGCCGTCCTCTCCTTGTGAATCTCTAATTTTTTTCCTTCCCTTTTTTTGCTCACTCAGGAATAGAGAAAAAAAGGCAGATTCTTATTGCTGATGGAAATATAGCTTCATTTGGATACACCAGAAAATCCATCATTTTCTCTCCATTCAGAGGGGCTAAGCAACCCTTGCATGGAATGTAGGTCAGCAGTTAAAGATAATGCCTACCTTTCTTCATAGTATAGAATGATCTCTCCCCAACCCCCACCAGACAATCTGTAAGGGAAACAAGCAAGAGTAGAGAAATGTGTAATGCTATCAGGTCTACAAAAACTACACACATGAACAAATAAAAGTAAGCGTACAGCAATACTTCAGAAAGTTCATTGACATGGAACTAATGGATGGGTTTTTTGCCTGAAATCCATGCATGTTTTTCTTCATAATACACATATTTGGCGAACTTTTTGAATATTCTCTCAATACATGGTTTGTGACTTTTTTTGGCACCAAAATAAATATACCTTCTAAAATATTTTCTATGAGCTTTTGAAGTGTCCTCATATATCTCCAAGTACACACAATACATACAAACACCTTCAAATTATCAGGAAGGATACACACTGAATTAGCAGAAGGGCAGGGGGAGGGACAAGGAAGATCCTGGAGTTTAGGACAAGAATGTGCTCTGTTTCTTATGAAACTCAAAAACAAAACTTTGAAGTCATTATCTTGAGATATCACAAAGATTATCACAAAGATATCCCTTCCATGTCCTGCAGGTTAGCTGCTTCTCGTGAGGCTCAAACCCAAAAGTGACTCAACACTGCCTCGGAACCTCCTTTTCTTCGGAGAATTGAGACACGCACTTAGTTTCAGAATGTGAAATCAGGTCATAGTTCAATCATCGAGAAATGCAAAGCTAGAGCAAAGTAAAAATGAAAGGTTTGGCTGGGCAAAGCTGAGGCAGCCTCAAGGCATGGCTCCCACGCAGGTGCCCACACAGCTTACCCACACCCCAGGCCAGCCAAGGGACCGGGACCTCAGGCACAAGCACCCTGTCCCTCCCTTCAATATGCTCAATGGCAAACTCACTTTTTTTTGTCTTTGCACGCATAGTTTTATTTGTGTTTTTTTTTATTATTTCATTTTATGACACAAACTCACTTTTATAATGGCATTCCCACCTTGGATTCTTTTTCACAGCAGCCAGAAATTCCTCCCAAAAGCACTCATTTAAAACATCCTTCTAGAGGCGGGGAAATGCTGAAGTCATCCACCATACAGAAATCCGCAAAGAAATAAAACCACGCACAACAGAGCAGGAAGCAAGTGAGGGCCTGGCTACCTTGCACTCCCCGAGGGCCCACCGAGTCCCACCTAGAGAGAAAACCTGAGCTAGTAGGTACCTGACCAGAGCGAAAGTGGTTGATCCAGAGACTCCACTGAGACACTGGCCTGAGAACCTGAAGACGCAGCTGCTCAGGATGGAGTTCCGGTGGAGGGAGTCAGCTTGTTGTCAAGGCACAGGGTCAAGGAGCAGACTGAGTTAGCATCAGGGAAAGCCTGGTGAAGTCCACAGTGCTCTGAAGACACAGGCAAGGCTGGCTTTTGGGGGTCAATGCTGACGGTGCTCACCCTGTCCTTGGCAGAGATATTCACAGCTACAGCGAGTAAGCATGTGGTACCCTTGGTAAGGTTATCCCTGTGTGGGTACACAAGCAGGATGTTCCCTTAGCTGAGAGAAACTCCAGATTTCCTAATCCAGAAAGCGTGGATGAGACTGTGGCCTCCCAAGGACATGTCTATAGGGGTAGAAGGTGCTGCTGGTCTAATCTTGGCCATTGGACAATTGCATTTCCTGATGCAGAGGAAGAATGGATGGCTTTGGGTCTCCGTGAGCTTGTTTAGCTCCAACTCTTCCCTTGAGAGGTGGTAGTTCTCAGTGTTCAGTGCTGGGGACTCCTCCTCCTCAGGAACCATGGAAACCATTCAACAAGAAACCTCCCCCTTCCCAATTCACACCATGGGCAATGAGGAAGTCCAGATGTGCCGGAAGCCACCGAAGCAGGGAGTGACAGGTGTTGGGACAAGGGGTTGTCTTCAGATCTGAAGGCTGCTGCTCAAATGCTGACCACGTTTAGCACAAAGTCAACACAGACTGAAGCCAGCGCCATTTCTGTGGCCCCAAGAAGGAACCCAGGCTGCTCTGACTCATACTCCTGCTGAATGAGTGGAGGAGGGAAAAAGAACAGAAATTTGGAGAAAGGCTAGCCTAGGTGCACTTCTAAAAGGAAACACACCCAATGCGTCCTACAACTTGTGCAACTGGCACAGCCTGGAGTGGCACCTAAAAGAGCTCTCAGTGCTACTCAAAGGACACAACTGCCTGATTCTTAAAGGTTGCTCATGATGGTGAAATTGGAAGCAAAACATAGGACCCACATTGTGTGTGTGTGTGTGTGTCCCATGAGAATCAAACATACCCCAGTGTTCTCCTTCAGAAGAATCCTAGGGGAGCGGGTGGGCACAAATCTCAAGGATACCACTGCGATCCTTTGGTGGGCCCAAAGGAATAGAATGAGTTCATTGGTAGTTGAATTAGGGAACTCCATCTTGGATCATGCCCTAATCATTTGTATTTATTTAAAAGGCAGAGTTACAGAGACGGAGTCACAGAGAAAGAACAAGGTCTTCCATTGCTGCTTCACACCCCAAGAAGCTAGGTGCACAGTTAGGACTGACCCAGGCTAAAGCCAAGAGTTTTGTCCAGGTCTGCTACGTGGGTAGCAGGCACCCAAGCACTCAGGCCATCCCCCAAGGCCTTTCCCCTGGCCATTAGCATGGAGCTGAATGGGAAACAGAGCAGCTGGCTCTAGAACAAATGCCCTACGGGATGTTGGCATTGCAGGCAGCGCTTAACTCGCTACACCATAACTGGCCCCTGGGCCCCTGCCTCTTCAATTTTGAAAATGTTTCCTTAAATATAAAAGCTATGCATCTGCATTATAGATAATGAGGGAAATCTAGAATCAATCAAAGAGGAAATAATCATGGCTAACGTTATCATCAAATCACTGGTAAGGTTTTGTGAAAGTTATTTCCAGTTTTGTTCTTTGCATATTGTTTCACAGTTTGGAAAGCAAATAATCAAAGGGTACTGCACATGCCATTTGGGGTCAAGGTTTTTCTCAATCCAACATTCTATCAGGAGCTCATCTCAGTGTTAGTAAAACCTGTGCCTGAGCAGTATTTTTCACTGCCATGTACTATTCCACCATGGGCAGGCACACTCTCTCACTGCTATATTGGTTCTGTCTGCTCTGAATAGCAAAGAGAAGCAAGGTGGCAGGGAAAAATGTCTTCTGCCTCTTGAATTATTTCCCTGGATCTTTTCCATTTCAATCTCTCTATGGAATTAGAAACCATCAGAGAGAGGCAAACATGAAAACCTACTGCCATTATCCAGAGAAACGAGTACAGGAGGATAGGTAGAAGAGGTATCTTTTAAAATATGACAAGTGTTAAGTCTGCTGCTATGGGGCTCCAGCTGGTGGCTGCCCCTTGGGGCAGAGTTGGGAGCCACTGCTGGATGGCCCAGCTTTCCAAGGAGGCTGGAAATCCAGGATTCCCACTTGCATGTAGATGTGGACAGTGGAGCTCCAAATGCGTTTTCGGCCATTGCCTCGCCCCCATGCCACAGCTTTTCCCGCAAGCTGTCAGGAATTCGCATGTCCTTAAGGACTGGCCCCACTGGGTTGCCCAACTGGGATTCTGACAAGAACTTCCCCCGTCAGGATCTGGAAGCTTGCAGCCACTTGAAACCTCTATTATTCCTTCTTTCTATTAGGCAAAATTCCTCTAGCAGAAAGCCTCGGTTATGGGGTGCCACACCTGCAGGGAAGTACCTGCTCGGTCAACCGTGCATGTGGCCGAGACCTTCAGGTTGTCTGAGGCTTGGCCGTGGGAGCCAGGCGGGACGAGGCGTGTCGGCGAGCAGGTGCAAGCTGACACCTGACAGGACGCTCCGTCTCAGGGGCCTTGCTGTGCTAAACGGGCAGCCATCGCAGCTCTGACAGCAATCTCAGAGGCACTTCCCGAAGCCAGAGAAAGAGAGAGAAAACTATTCTGAGGGCGCAAATCCCCTCTCACAAAGCCCTCAGAAGTGCCTTTTATGCCCCTGCCATCTGTCATCACAAAGCTCAACACAGCTCCCCCAAGTCTCACGACACCAGAGTTTCTACGGGGTCATGCAGAGCCGTTCAGACGTCCTGACAGCCAAACAATGTTCGGAAGGTTAAGACTGGGGAGAAAATCCTGCCAAACAAACACTTGGGTCAACAGCTCAGAGAGCAAGAGCCACTGAAACCCGCTAATTGGAAATAGTTCCAAGCTCTTCAGACATGACGTAGTGACAATAAGGTGCAAACACCAGATTAGCGACCTCCAAGGGATGGAGGGTTTTTGTTCCAACTTTGTGAGAGCAAAACGTTAGCCCATGTTTTAAAATTTCCCATCAACCATCCTGTGTACGTGTGAGAGTTTGTCATTTAAGAATGTGGTAGGGCTCAACTTTGAGTGACTCCGTTCCAGGCCAAGAAGCAGCACATAGTGAGGGGCAGCGGGGAGTCAGGACAGACCCATGCAGCCAGGAAGCATCTGGAGGGCACTCTGGCCTTGCCTGGGCCTGGCTAAAACAGCAGGCACCTACGATACCCACTCCCACAGGAGACGCCACGCGTGCCTCCATGGCCGGAGGTTCGTGCTGTGACTGTTCAGGCTGGACTTGGCCATACCATTCGCAACTGCTTTAGAAAGTCTGTAAAACAGGGAGCCTGAAAGTGATGCCCATGTCTCAGAACTTTCTGAAGAGCCTCTCCTGTTGGCTTTGGTCTGGCTTTTATTTGCTGAGAGAATATTTTTATAAGCAACCAGAAAGAAAGTAAAAGGTTTTTTGAAATGCCTGAAGAATCCAGAACCTGGTTTTGTTTGGGACGCAGGGACAGTTTACAAAACTTAACAGTGAAAGAAAACCATTTAAACCCCCCCCAGATGCCTTGGCACTCCTCAAAGTCCTGGGGCAGAGGGGGTGGTGGGGATGTCACCAGCTTCCTGCCACCTGGGGCTCCCCGAGTTAAACTCCCAGGAGGATGGCAAAACCAGCGAGCCCATGGACAAGGGGTGACAGTCCAGTCCAACAGCTCCACCCTGAGGTCCCCAAGGTACAGACAGATCCACTGCTACATCCTGCACAGAATCAGCTGGGCAGGACCCCAAATCCGCCTCCTTCTCCTCTCCTTCCTCTCTCAAGTTTCTGGGCTTTGGACTGCAGATGTGGGTGAGGCGCTGGCCAACAAGGCAGCTTTTGCATACCCCCTAGCACTGCAGCTAGAACCACTACAACAGCTAACAACACCCTGATCTTCTCATAAGGTCTAGAGAGCAAACCACACCTCCGGGCAGGCCAAGCTCAGCCAGGCCACATGGAAAAGGCAAGTGTCCCGCCTCTGTTCTTGCTGCAGCTGCAGTGGCCAACAGCCTTTCCCCAGGTCTTTATACCGGCTTGCCAAGACCGTTTAGGTGATAACCCTGCCCCACCCCCAACACACGCACATACACAAATGGAAAGCTCCTTATAAGAGATAAAAGAACAAAGTGTGAAACCACTGCCCCAAATGCCAAATAAAAGGGGGCAGGGGAGACGGAGTTAGGAATGGATAGGTGGGGGGCAGCGGGTTAAGGTTATGAGAGTATTGTTGTGGCCACAGAAGGGCAAGAGAATGGCATTCCCCAGGATTCTAGAAGCCACCGCTCCACTTCCCTCTTTGACAAGGACCCCAGGCATGATCAGGAGCTGGGGCAGGAGAGGGAGGAGCACCATCCAGGGACAAGGGAGGGTCTCACACCCATTTAGCCTCGAGTTCCAAGAGGGTTAGAAACACCTGGTTAAGCACCAACACCATTACCTCCCTCCCCCGGCACAAAAGACCTCATGGTTGCCATCCAACCCTCTTTGTTTTCCAAGCGCCCTAAAAGGAGATTCCACAAGTTAGAAATGGGATCCAGTTTCTCCCGTGGGAGAGTTTCTGGCCTCGGTGCAGCAGCAGTCCGCAGCAGCTGCATCAGTGCCGCTCCCGGGGCCTGAGGTGGGTTTCTCTCCTCCTTCCTCCAGTTGTGCTCTGGCTGCAGCCTACCCCGAGGAGTCTCCCTCACATAACGTCCCAATGACTTAGATGGTCTGTGTTTTCTTATACATTCTTCTTAATGGCCCAGACTTTTCTCCAGCGATCCAGCTGTGCATGTCCAATAAAATGTATGGGGCTCGGATGGTATTCTCACATCGCACTGAGACACATGGGGTCCCCAAACAAAGGACACCCCGCACAGCCCTCGCATTCTAAAACGCCTGTACCAAGGAACAGCCTAACTGCAACAGAAGCCGACGGGACAACACGAGCAGCCAGGAGAGTGGCCTCATCTCATGAGGCTGCTCCATTCTCTGCCTTGTTTCTCTCTTTCAATGTCTTTTTCTTTTTCTTTTTTTTTTTCAAATATAGCTATTGAAGAGTCTCCTGTTTTCAAACCTGTTGTGCGAACACTAGCATTTCACAAAGCCCAAGCAGATAAAATCAGCTCAGAATGAACGCATCCTGAACACGGAGCTCTAACGAATTCGGTTCTGCAACTTGACCTTTAGTTGTCCTGCAGAAATGGAGACGCGCATTTAGAAACGTGGTGAATTTTTTTTTTATCTTCTATGCCAGGGTACCTCCCCGCCTGAAGCAGCAAACTCTCCTCAAAGGCTCACATGTCTAAAAACTGAAGGAAAATAAGAAGGCACACTTTCTGTGGCAGACACACAGAGGAAGAGGGGTCTTTTCAACTTGTCATGAAGCAGGTGGGCTTAAGAGACTCAGAAAAAGCCCACGTGGAAATGGCCTCTGATTGCCGCCGTGATATTTCAGAGAAATGGCATTTCTGTTTGTTCTGTAACTAAATGAAATCAGTTAACGCTGTAGGGAAAGTACATGTGTTTGCAACCCAGCCCGGACATCTGACTTTCTGTTCTGGTTTAAAAACATCCCTCTCTTGTCAGCTCGCTGGTGCATATACCCTCACAGCTGAGGACAGATGTGGCCAGCAACGCCTTGTCAAACAAAGGCCAGGCAGCAGGCTGCCACCGCAGGCTCACACACCTGCAGTTGACGTCACCCTGCGGGTCTTACCCCCAGAAATCTGTTACCATGCAGAAACAGGTGTCACCAAAGCCCAACCTGCTCTTAGAAAGCATTCTCCTTCCCAGCCTGAGAGTGGAAATAGCCAACGAGAAGCCCCACTTCCACTCTTTCCTGTGGCGAGGAAGAGACCCCAATTCCACCCACCTGCACCTCCCGGGACTCTCGGCCCTTAGTGCCCCAAGGACTCCAGAAGCAGCCTCAACCAAGGCTTTGGAGAACCTCTGATTGCTCAGATAATGGCATTTCCCTTTGCTTCGGGGGAATTTTTTTTTTCTCTTCTTAGCAAAAAGTAGGTCAAAACAGCTTTCCTCTTGGGACCTGTGACCAGGCATGCAGGAAGATGGTAAAATGTTCACAGAGTATGCAGAAATACTGAGTGCCTGGGAAAAACTTCAGAACATACTTCAGCAAGAGATGAAGGGGCATCTAGAGAGAGAGACCCTACAATTGTCAAATGGTGCTCATTGGCAGAAATTGGCAGGCTAGTTCTAGGGAAGCTCCTAGGCTATTCCTCTATTCCATTCTGAGTTGGGCATTTTTCTTAACAAAGATAGCTTGCAAATTGGCAGCAACATATCCAGTTTGGGACCCCACCTCTCTTCCCTCCCTCCCAAGCAGCACAGTCAGTGGTGTTCCTATATCCTGCTCACTCCCAAGAGCAGGTGTACCCGATGTGCTCCATCTTGACCATCCTCCTCCTTGACAGTGATGACCGAAGTGGCACATGACAGGGTCAAAGAGAGGTGAGCAGCATCTCTGAAAGGGTTTCTACAGAAAAGCTTCCAGACTGCTAAAGAGGAACCTAGGAGAAGGAGTGACTCCTCATTTTGTGCTCAACCCGATGATACCCATACATGAGAGCAGGAACTTCAGCAGCCATGTTGTAACCATAAGCATATCAAAGACAAAACTGATGCTCTGAAGGTGGCTGAGAAAACAGAATCAAGCTTGGGCCTGGTGCAGAAGTCTAGTGACTAAAGTCCTAGCCTTGCACGTGCCAGGATCCCATGTGGGTGGCAATTCTAGTCCCAACAGCCCCACTTCCCATCCAGCTCCCTGCTTGTGGCCTGGGAAAGCAGTTGAGGATGGCCCAAAGCCTTGGGAACCTGCACTCAAATGTAGGAGATCCAGAAGAAGCTCTTGGCTCCTGTCTTTGAATGGACACAGCTCTAGCCATAGTGGCCTCTTGGGGAGTAAATCAGCAGATGAAAGATCTTCCTCTCTGTCTCTCCTCCTCTCTGTATATCTGACTTTAAAATAAAAATAAAACAAATCTTAAAAAAAAAAAGAAAGAAAACTGAATCCAGCCAACTCTAGTCCTGAGGACATCACTGAGCCACAGAAATTACCATCACTGTGAACTGCCATGCTACAGGAAAGAGGTAAGTGAAGACACAATTCATTCAGCGTTTAAACCCGGAGCCTCTTCCCTGTTACAGCTACAGACAAAATAGTTGCTCAACACATGCAGGGTTAGTCCTCTGTCTTTTATTTCAGAAGACATATGTATGTTTTAGTTATTGGACAAGCAGTTGAATATGGCCTTACATCTTCTCTCATAAAATTGTCTTTGATCTGCGTGTAGCAAGTTCTCAGAGGATCTCTCAAAAGAAGGTAGAAGTTCATAGAAAATGAAATTTAAAAATAAGCATTTCGATGGGGGGGAAATTCCTGAAACCCATGCATAGCTTTTGCATAACACGCATTGCCGTGCGTTTTGGAAGGCCTCTATTCTGCACACATTTCAAAACTTGTTGCAACAAAATAAATTCATAATGAGTTCCGTTTGTCCCCAAACCTTTGGAAATGCACTTGTATTCACGGGTTATTTGGAACCACGCCCAGGTGAAGGGAGACTCTTAGTGCTGTAGAGAGAGCGTGGTGTTTCCTAGGTGGTTATGTGGCCTTGGGCAAACTCTCAAGCGCTCTGAACAGGCTCCTGTTATCTCTAGAGCAGAATGAGCACCGACCATCCCGAGCACTATGACATTTCACCGGGCGCGCTCACACGGCTTGTTGTCTAAAGCAATGCGCACTGCTGTCGCATCCACATCAAGATGACTTTTAAGGTCGGTGTAACTGTTGGCAACGGGCAGGATCACTATTGTTTTGTTTTGCTTTTTTATTTTTTTTCCTTCTGCCCTTGCTTTGAGCTCCTCAAAAAAAAAAAAAAAGTCGCAAGCATAGAAGTAAAAAACAACAGAGCTATTTAAGAGCAGTTTGGGCTCCACCTCATGTTTCCTTTTTTTTTTTTCCCTACCTGCTTTCATCACAGAAGATGTGATTAAAAAAGATTCTACAAGACTTCCTTTAAGCAAAACAGGGCTCTCGGGAGTCCATAAGCTCCACTAGCAAAGCGTCCCGGAGCACAGGCTAGCGGCTTTCTCCCCGGGCCTCAGGCCGCTGTGTGTGACTGAGGACGGAGGTGGACAGCGCGGCGATCTCCCAGCCCTGACCCAGCTCCGAGAGGACAGGGCCGGCTCCCCTCCCACCACCGCTTCCAACTCTTGGGAAGGAAGGAAACCAACTCAGATTATCTTGTCCTCTCTAGGGCCACTTGAGGCGGGGGCCACATGTCCCCTGGGCAGAGCAGGAGGGGCCTCCAGGTCTTTCCCACACGGCCGCCCTCCATACATTTCACAGCATTTATTCTGAGCAAAGAAACAGCCCATGAACTGGGCAGGAGTGTGATCCGAAAGCGGCTCAGAAAGCTCCACACAACCACATCATAGGTTTTATTTATAGCTAGAAAAGAAAAAAAAGGAAGCGACAAGCAAGAAACAACTCGATTAGCGACAGCATGTGTCTGATACAGTTGTGTGCTGGCTCCAGGGGCACGAGTGAATTCTCCCGCTGCTTTGTTATCTCCATAGCCATGCCTAAATGGATTCTAGGTATCATAAATCTTAAAGAGATTTATTTCTTTTTATTGCAGAGGCAGATTTACAGAGAGAAAGAGACACACAGAGAAAGATTTGTCTGCTGGTTCACTCCCCAAATGCCCACAACATCAGGAACTAAACTGATCCAAAGCCAGGAGCTTCTTCCAGGCCTCCCACACAAGCACAGGGTCCCAAGGCCCTGGGCCGTCCTCCACTGCTTTCCCAAGCCACAAGTAGGGAGCTGGATGAGAAGTAGAGCAGCCAGGACACAAACTGGCACCCAATTGGGATACCAGTGGATGCAAGGCAAGGATTTAGCCACTAGGCTATAGCACCAGGCCCTTAAGTACTGTTTTTGAGGAGCAACTAGTCTCTCCTCCCATTGGAACTCATTCAAATGCGATTTAATTTACACGTTCAAAAAAAAAAAGCATAAAACAGAAGCGAAGTATGCTTGGAGAATATTTGAGGCTATTTTATCAACAAGAAGCCAACACAGCATATGAGCTTCTTCATAACAGATTTAACTCAGTTTATGCCAATCAAGCACTTAATCCCTGCCAGACCCTGAAGATGGAAGGGAAAATAAATACTGGGTTGACCTTCAGGAGCTCTAGGTCTAGAACAAGTTTTCTCGTCCTGCGTAGCATTCACAGAGGCTGGCTGAGGCGAGTGAGAGTCCCACACATGGCAGAGCAGTGAACAGCCTCCCTGGCACCCACTAAATGCCAGGACTGACCTCCCCCGAGCATGGAACAACCAGAAATGACACCAAATGTCTCTTGGGTGCAAAATCGCTCCGGTTTGCAAGCAGTGGTCCAGAAGGAGCTCAGGGACGCAGAGTGAGGCAGTGAGAATGGGAGTGACGATGGAGGAGTTTGCTTTCTAGAGCGGAATGCTGTGAGTTCGTTCTCTGGAGCGCTCAGATGCCAACACGGGGTGAATGGAAGGAGCCTTCTCTGTCCAGCTTCCTTGCCTGGGCTCCGCAGATGGAGTGGGAGCTGCCCCCTTTAGAAGACATGCCAGGCCACCACAAGCCAAGTTTGTATAATTTGGAGGCTCAGAAAATTGTGATTTGTGGGGTAGTTGGAGTTGCATGAGAAGCCAAAGCTTGATTCAGGCAGCGAAAGTCACCTATAAATAAGGTGTATCTTGGTTCCTGGAGGGGGCGAGCCTAGAATTTTCTGTGGCTAATAGAGCCTCTGGATCACATCTTGCCCATTTAGCTGCCCCCCTCTTGAGACATGAAAAACTTTTCAGAAGGAGGAGACCTAGAACTCCAACCCTGGAAGGCTGATAGAATGTCGGCCCTCGAGCCCTGATCTCCATCGGGGAACCCAACAGGGGAGGAGCTGCCCAGCCAGCTCTCCAGCCTGTGGTCTCCTGAAAAAAGCATGGTAGGCCTGGGTGCAGCAGCCTGAGGTCACATTCAAGGGGCCACTGCAGGACCTTGGGGAACTGCCCTCTACCCCATTACATATGTAGCCATTAACAGTAGGCTCACGGTCACAGACTCCAGGGCAAGGCGGCACCAGCAAAGGAATAGCTGAAAGGCAGCCTCAGTTCTAATCCTGCTGGAGTTGTACTCCATGCTTCCCCATCGTCCAGCCCGGCTGTCCTGCTCACTGGTCTGGAGAGTCACCTGTGGAGACCTTCCAGAGGGAGCTGGCCTCCCACGGCCAGCCAGTCAGCACAGGGGGTGAGGTGGTGGTTTTGTTCAGGCTTGCGTCTCTCTCTGCCCTGAACCAGGTGTCACTTGTCTTGCCCCCTGCCCTGCTCCCAGGAGCAATCAATCAAAGCAGCACCTGCCTCCATCCCTCGGCCACTGGTGAGGTGAGGAAACAGCGGCACCCCATTCCCGGGGTCTCCGGGGAGAGGTTTGCTGACTGCTGAGTTTTCCAGATGGATGAGATGAGCAGCACCTCCCTGAATGTGACCTCAGGCACCTGCACCTGCACCTGCTCCTCCAGCAGCAGCCTTGTGGGTGAAGGACAAGGTCAAACCCAGCGGCCTCAGGCTGACCTCCCCTCAGGGAGAGGGCCTCACTCCAGCCTCATTCCATCTAGGACAGCTACAGCTGACAAAAGACTTGACTGCACCTGTGTTTACAAGCAAAGCCTCAGAAAGACGAGCGAGCTAAGCTGAGCGCAGCCACTCATGCTAACAGCAAGCTGTCACGGCAAATGATGGAGTGAGCAAATGCACCAGCCCTGGCCTCCCCCATCACTCCCCCACCACCGAGGGCCTGGAAAACACAATTCCGGAACACTGGGAAACAGGGCTGTCTGTACGGCTCAGGAACACCCCACTCCCAACCCCCGCCTTAGCCCTCTTGAATCAAGTTCACTAAGGAAAAAATGAGTAACAAGAAAATCACACCCCCTCCTTCATGTATCACATTTATGGGGAGTTTGGGAAAGTGTATGTGGTATAATCACCAAAACCAAGATTTAGAGTATGTCCATCACCATGCCCCCGTCCCCAGCCGGCAACACATTGCTGCAGTCCACCCCACCTCCACCCACCCCTGCCACAATGGGTCTGCTTTCTTCCCTACAGCTTCTCTGTTTTGGGAATATAACACAAACAGACTTATACTGGGGTCCTACTCTGTTCACTCACCATTATGCCCATTTAAAAAAAATGTTTTAAGCATTTATTTATTTGAAAAGTAGCTTTACAAAGCAGGGGCAAAATGGAGAGAGAGATCTTCCATCCACTGCTTCACACTTCAAATGGTCCCCACAGCCAGGAACAAAGACGGTACCCAGGAGCTCCATTCAGATCTCCCACATGGTTACAGGAGCCCGAGGACTTGGGCCAACTTCCTCTTCTTTCACAGGCACATTAGGGGGGAGCTCAATTGTAAGTGGAGCACCCAGGAGTTGAGCCGGTGACTCTATGGGATGCCAGTGTTGGAGGCAGAGGCGTAGCTCACTACACCACAGTGCCAGCCACCCTTTTCTGTGAATGGCGAATTTTCTGCGAATGATCCCCTTTTCTGGCAAATGGTGCTCACCATGGGAATGAGCAGGCTCATTTTTCCAGTTCCCATGTGAAGGACCTCTGAGATGACTTCCAGTTTGGAGCTTTCACAAACAGAGGTGCTAAAACATTGGCATACAAGTCTTTGTGTGAACTAATATTTTCATGTCTCCTGTGTGGGTGCCGAGAGCGGAGCTACAAGACTGCTTGGTGAGTGCATGTCTTGCTATTATGAGAAACTATCAACAGTTGTTTTCCAAAGTGGTCATTTTGTCTTGAGTGGGTATCAGAGCTAGGGTCACTAAACATCCTCATCAGCATTTCATACTGTCAGGGTTGGGTTTTGGAATTTGCTGTTGTTGTTTGCTTTGGGGTTTTTTTTTGGGGGGGTGGTATTTGTGGTTGTATTTTTAAGCAATCTTAATGTATACTATGTGTCATTCTGATACGTCATTCTGATGATAACATGCACATTTCCACAATGAAAAATGACATTCACTATCTCTTCATGCTCATATTTTCCAACCTTAGGTACTTCTTAGTTGGCAAAGCATCATTTCCAGTCTTTATCGCCCAGTTACTAGGATTGTATTGTCAACTGAGGAGTTCTCCACATATTCTAGATCCAACTCCTTATCAGATATGTGTTTTGTAACTATTTTTTCCCAGTCTGTGGCTTGCTTCTCATTTCTTAGCAACATTTTTCAGAGAGCAGATGTTTTTAATTTTGATATAATCCGTTTTTACCAACTTATCCCTCTGCAGTTCATACTTTCTGTGCCTGAAGAAAAGCTTTTCCTGGACCAGGGTCACAGAGACTTTTCTTCTACATTTTCTTTTCAAAAGTTTGAGATTTTAGGTTTTACATGTAGGTCCTTGTATATTTTGTTCATTATTGCTCAGTCTGTTGAGATAGAGATGTCCAATTGCTTCATTTCTTTAAAAGGTTGTCTTTCTCCCCCCGACCCTACCCCTGGCAACCTTTCCTGAAAAATCAATTGGTCATGGGCCAAGTGTGGTAGCCTAGTGGCTAAAGTCCTCGCCTTGTAAGCATCAGGATCCCACATGGGCTCTGGTTCATATCCTAGCTGCTCCACTTTCCATCCAGCTCCCTACTTGTGGCCTGGGAAAGCAGAAGAGGATGCAAAGCAGTAGAATATGGCCCAAAGCCTTGGGACTCTACACCCATGTGTGAGACCCAGAAGAAGCTCATGGCTTCAGATCGGCTCAGCTCCAGCCATTGCGGCCACTTGGGGAATGAGCTAGCAGATGGAAGATCTTTCTCTCTGTCTCTCCTTCTCTCTATGAATCTGACTTTAAAAACACTAAATTTTTTAAATAAATTGCTCATTTACATGTGGGTTTAGCTCTGAGTTTTTTAATTCCATGTCCATGACCCGCATAATCTGTCCTCTCCCCAACCCCGCAGGGTCTTGGATACCGTAGGCTTTAGTCCTAAAAGGAGATCTTCCTAAGCCTTCCAATTCTATTCTGCAAAATGTCTTTGGCTAGTCTAGGTACTTTTGCCTTTACACACAAATTTTTTAATTGGTTTGTCTATTTCCACAGAAAATCCTAGTAGAATGTTGAGTTGTGTGGAATCTCTACATGGATTTGATTTGAGTGACTGGTCTTTTCAAAGTGAGGGAAGAGTCATCGGATAGCTATTGGAGAAGATGAGCTAGAGCCTCCCACAGACCCAGTGTGGCCTAGTAAATGACCCTAGCTCTAAGGACAGATGCTGACACAGAAAGCCATGTGAAGGAGACGGGGAGGCAATGTGCCTGTCCCACCTGCTGCCTGAGACACAAACAAGAAGATTCAGAACTGGGGTCTGGCCTGAGAGGCAGCCCTGAGGCCTTGCAACAAAGGAGCTCAGCTCTTTGACAAAGGTTCACCAAGGAGGTAACCACGGGCCTCTGGAGAACAAGTAGGAACTCACTGATACAGGAAAAAGGAGGAAAGTTCCTCCAAAGAAATAGCAGGATCAGGTGGTAGAGGAGACTAGAAGCTGAGCACAAAGAAGCAGGCATCCAAGATGCGGTACTGAATCCCTGGGTTCTGCGCCAGGATTCTGTTCTTCAGGCATGGGAGACCAGGGCGGCTTCCGAGTGGGAGGAACATGATTGGATTTGTGTTTGAGCAAGATTGCCTCAGGTGGCAGGCAAAAAGATCCCCCTGGCACCAGCCTGCGGGTGTGGCCATAGGCATGTTAGACGAAAAGCTGTTGGACCAGGCCAGCAAGTTGGTGATAGGCCAGAGAAAGACAGGATTCAAAGGGTCTGAAGGAGGCAGAGGAAGGAGCATCCATCTACTTCCCCCACTCCCCTGGGCCCTGAAGAACATCTACCCCTTACCTGGCACCTCTGCTGCCCCATGCCAAGCTCTGCCACGAGACACGGACAACACCTGTCAGTTCACAAGGACCTCACTCAGACACCCTATAAAGCTTCGTGATTTGCATTATCTAGGAAATGCAACCTTCCAGAAGACAGCTTTGCTTCTAAGATGCTGCCTGAATAACTCCTTTGGCAACTCTGTGTATTAATCTGGCCACAGTCTCCCTGCAAAGTTTGCAAAAGAGACAGATGGAGCAGCTGGCCAGAGAGACCTAGTGACAGAAACGATGGCTACTCCCTGGAAGGCAAAAAGGGGCAGAAAAGCACTGTTGTTTATTTTTACAAACTTTAGAGAACAACCGTCTCCCCTAGTTGTCTCTACAAGATCAAGCCAGCCCCAAACGGGAGTGGCTAGACATTTGCCAACACTAGACATGAAAATCAAACAGGTCCTATGGCCCTGCGCCCTGTCCTTCCCTCCCCTTTGTGTTCCAAGATGACAGGTGCACTTGTTCACTGATGTGGTCCGTCCGTTCTGGGAGTGCTCTGATTTATCTAGGAACTTCAAACTCCACTCCTAACTGAAGTCAGAGCACACGAGTGCACACGCCCGCACACCAGGCCAGGCCAACTGGGCTCACCTCAAACACAAATATAAAGGCGCTGGGAGAAGGGCTCCCTGGCCACGGGGTCTGTGCTTTCATTTTGAGGGATGTGCCCATGAAAGCAAAGGTCAGGGATAGTGTCACAGTTCTTTTTCTCTGCCACTGACTTGTAGGGGGTACCCCAGATCCTATATGAGACCTGACTAGAGTACCAGATTTGGCCTTTCTTGAACTCATTGAGACTTTGTCTCAAAGCCACACCTCTCTGAATCTCCATGTAGCTATTAGGCAACTAAATGAAGCATTTGCATCCTTCCTCACTAAATAAACACAACCACCACCACCAACACTCGGCTTTCCTCCTCAGCTTTCCTCAGAAACACAGGAATAAATGCATGTGCAAAAATTCCACATCCTCTTCCTGTGTCAGGTAAGCAAGAACCAGAGGTAAGATGTCCACTTCTGGACCCTTCTCCCCTCTCTTCTGCTCTCAGGGGTACCCACCACAAGGCGGCTGGCTTCTTCAGGCTGCAGCTCCGAGCCGGGCAGGAAACACATCTTAGCTGTCAATCTTGAAGAAAGAGACAAACACAAACCACCCACACAGCGGGGAACAGTTTCCCCCACCGAGTGGGCGGGGGGACCCCAGAGCTGTTATCTGCAAAGAGCACCTCTGGGGGTACCCAGTTTTCACCCCCCACGTGGATTCCACCCGAAAACCTCAAGCCCAACAGTGGGGAATGCACCTCAAGAGGCGATTTTCCACGCTGAAAAGGACCTGACTTCACAAAAATCGATGAAAACGTCAGAATAGCAAAGGCATGTGGGCAGGACCTGTTGTTGGAGGAAAGGTTGGCCACAGCAGGTGCTCTTCTTGCCGGGGATATAAAGCACCAGCGTCATGCTCCACCTGCAATCCCTCAACATGCTGCCTACACAACAACTCATGCCTGTGCACAGGTACATACGTGTGTGCCTGCAGACACATACACACGTGCATGTGCGTGCTCCTAATCTGGTTAACTGGTTCACTGACAGAGGTGTGACTGAGGACAGAGGGCAGGAGGGATCTGGCGGATCAGGTGCGACACTTGAGGAGCTGGCTCTGTGATGCAGCAGGTGAAGCTACGTGAGATGCTGACATCCCATACCAGAGCACTGGCTCCAGACCTGCCTGATAAACTTTGGACCCAGTTCCCTGCTAATGCTCCTGGGGAAGCTGTGGAAGATGGCTGGGTCTCAGCTGCTCCCCGTGGGAGAACTAGCTCGACTTCCTGGCTCAGAGCATCTGCAAGGCACACAATGGCTGTTGTGCCCATTTGGGGAAGGAGGCAGTGGAAGGAAGATTCTTCTTTATATATACTCCTCCTCCTGTCCCCATGATACTTTCAAATAAATAAATGAATGCTACCACTTGAGATGCCCATGTCCAATATCAGAATGCGAGGTTCAAGTCCCAGCTTTGCTTCTGATAACTTCCTGCTAATGCAAAACAAGAGAGGCAGCAGGCCATACTCAAGCACTTGGGTTCCTAACCCTAACTCTAACCCTAACCCTCTGGACTCCTGGCTTTGGCCTGGTCATTCTCCAGCTATTGCAAACATTTGAGGAGCTAACCAGTAGGTGTAAGACCTATTTCTAGCTTTAACTTTTAAATTAGAAATAAATTTTTAGGAATTAAAGAAATAATTGACAGGAAAACAATGTGGTTTTTCCTCAAAACCTGTGTGAGTCACAACATTCCACATGAAAGTATACATCCAAAAGAAGTGAAAGCAGGGATTCCAGTGAGACTGTTTGTACTCCCATATCCATATTCTCCGTGGTCAACGGATGGAAGCCACCCAAGCATCCACGGATGAAGGACTGGATAAACACAATGTGGTACCTACACACGATGGAATGTTACCTAGCCTCAAAAAGGAAGGAAATTCTGGCACACCCTATGGTGGAAGAATTCTGAAGACTTCAAAAAGACAAATCTCAGACGATGCTACTAACATGAGTGGCCAAGGAAGTCCTATGCACAGACATAGAAAGTAAAAGAGTATTTGTCGGGGCCTGGCAAGATGGAAGGGAAGCAGGGGAATGACTGTTTAATGGGTGCAGTTATGGTCTGGGGTGATGAGGAGGCTCTGGTTTGGACAATGGTGTGGTTATACAACATGAGTAGACTTAATGCCACTGAACTGAATATATAAACAGTTGAAACGGTACTACGGTTGGCTGCGTACCCTCCACATTTCAAGCACTGGCTCTTCGTGGCTAGTGGAGGGGTACTGAGAGGTGGAGCCTTTAAGGTGGAACACAAGGGAGACCCCCTCAATGATGGGATTCAGGTGCTTATGGGAAAGCATGGACAGTGCCATGCTCACTTCCTGTCCCCCTTAGCCACAGGAAAATACCGTGCCCCAGACAAGGTGCCACCCCAGAAGCAAGGAGGTCACCATCACCACACACCACATTCTGAGCATCTTCACCTTGGACTTTCAGACTCCTGAACTATGACAAAGAAACATTTTCTTACCGGTTATCTGATCTGCAGTCTGCATTACAGCAACACACACACACAAGGCCAAATGGTCCACGTGATATTTGGCATATTTCAACAATAACAACAAAAAATGAAATTTAAAAAGTAATCAGCAAAACAATGAAATGTTCAGCTAATCTAAATCAGCTAATAGGATTTTTAAAGAGGATTCAACCAGAAACCTACACCCTTCATCTTCCTCCCCCTGTATGAGACAGAGATAGGTGACAGGGCCAGGTATCAGGTGGGGCACAAGAGCCACCACACAGCAGTGCGGCCACCTTTTGGCATCTAAGAACAAAAATCAATTCCACCTGGGTCTGCAATGCTGGAGATGGGGCAAAGGAGAGGGGGAGGATGGAACTCCTGCCCACTGACCCACTTCAGAGGGACGGGAACTGCTTCATGTTCACGTCCCTTGACAAGTGTACCTTTTCCACAAGACCAGTGTCGAGGCAGGCATGTGGCACAGTGGCTAAGCTGCTGCTTAAGATACCTGCATTTTGTAACAGAATGTATAATGGCTAAAACAACTGTGATCTGTGCCAGTCACACGGGAGACCTGGGTTGAGCTTCTAGCTACTGGCTTTGGCCCAGCCCAACATCAGCTGTGGCAGGCATTTAGGAAGTGAACCAGTATGTGGAAGATATCTCTCTCTACTTCATCCCCACCTCCCACATCCAATTAAAAAAGGGGGGGGGGGGACTTGTGTTCCTTTTGAAATCTTCTTTCCACTCTTATATAGTGTATTTCCCAACAAAAAGTACCTTGCAACAAGGACAGTGTCTTAAATTTCTTTCCACAAGTTCTCCAAATAAGGACCCCACACCTTGAGCTGGGAGCTGCAGCAAATAGCATTTTCCCAAGAATCACATTGCTATGTCCCTTCCTATATACCAGTATTACCATGTAGCAAACTTCTTCTGCTGACAAGTGGGGTCTCTACTTTCTTCTGGACTCAAGTTGAGGCTGTGGCTGCCCAGATGATGGGACAAGGTACAAGTGATGCTATGCAGCCTCCAAAGCTGCATCAGAGAACAGAGGCAGCTCCCACCTGCCCTTCTCTTTCCAGGACACTCACTCTGAGGAAGCCCAGTGCTACACTGTGTGTGAGCACAGAGGACCTGATGTGGAAGCCAAGAGGCCCAAGCCAAGAGCCAGCACCTCCCACCGGACACACAAGTGAATAAACCTTCAGATGGCCCAAGGCCCAGCCTTCAGGACTCCCAACAGAGGCTCCAGACCCTGCAAGCAGACCCTGAGTGCCTCTAATCCACAGAACACAGCTGTATCATTAATGCTGGCTTTGTGGTATTCTGCAGCCAGGAGTGCTGTGCAGGCTCCGTACACACAACCACAAGACGACCAAGGAAGCAGCTTTTGTCAGAGTCTTACTTCCTGCTTGCTAGGCTGCGACTAGGCATGGATGGATTTTGGGAAACCTCCCTATCACACCTACTATTAAGATAGCCAGTACTTGGGAATTCATGCTATCTCTGCCTTCTGTTCATGACCTGAACTTTTTGCAACAACCATTAGGATAAGGCCATTCTAGGTAGGAAGGGAGAGAGAGTAAGAGACATTAGGAAATTTTGCCAAGAATAATTGGCTAGGATCGCAGAACCTTACATTAGAGGGACATGGGACTTATCCACCACCCTTCAGCCACTAAAATGAAGAACTGAGGCCGTATCCACATGCAATGCTGGGCCTTTTAACAGCCACTGGCTAGTGTCCAACTGGCTTCCCAACGCAGAAATATCCTGGACCAATACGTTGGAAACAAGTCTGAGGATTCAGGAGTGAAATTCCTCTCCATTGTCCTATGTCTGAGTCCAGAGAGGCATCATAGCCCTAGGATATGCATGGAAAGGCCTACAAGTGCTTGAAAAGCTTCCCTGGGAGCTGCCCCATGCCTCTCCCTTAGTCACAACAGAGCCCATCCTACTTAGCCTCTGTGGGAATTCCACTTTCTACTCAGCCTCATAGCCACTGGCCACTAATTCCACATCTCCAGTGAAAGCTGGTGGCCATCCAAGCAAGGTGCTTTCTACTAGTGCTCAAGCACCATCTCCAGTCCCTGGGGAGGCAGCTCTGCCACACGGTCATCTCTTCCCAGGTAAGGATCCAAGAAGAGTCTCTCTCCACCAGTGTGGCATTGGGACAACGCAGAATGAGTCCAAGTATGCTGGGTGGCCTTTAAGAGGGGGGAAGCCAGTACAGACCTAGCTGCAGGGAGCAAAGGCCTCAGCCACCAACACCTTCCCAAGTCTACTCAGCCACATTCCCTCCCCCAGCCATGTTACCTGCTTCCCAAGGGGCAGTCTAGAACATCTAGAAAAAGAGGCTTTCGCAAGTTCCTGGGATGACTTTGCCAAACCACTTCCCACCCTGCTACAACATAGCCAGTGCACAGGGGGCTGTCAGGCCCAGGCTCAGCATCCACACCATGCCTCAGAAGTGTGCACTGTGTGTGTGTGTGTGTGTGTGTGTGTGTGTGTGTGTGTGTGTTGTGCCAAGAGGGAAGCAGCATGCTTCTGCCGCACACAGGAACTCAAGATGCTTCCAAGAAATTGATGAGGGTCAGCACATCCTGCCCTGAAATATGGCACTTGAGAAAACTGCAAGGTAGGAAAGTCACGCTCACCCCCCTCCCCCAAAGCAGATCGTAAAACTTTCATCTGAGAGATGCCCTTTTATACCCACAGGAGAGGAACAGCCTTATCTCTGACAACATGGGGTCGCAGAGGAAAGGCTGAGAAAACAGACCTTGCTAGACCTCCTGACCTCATACTTCACTAACCCAGACTACACGCCTGCTTTGCCCAGTCATAACTCCCCATGATAATCCATTTCTCCATCACTCCGAAATCATAAAAAAAAAAGCATGTGTCTCTGTTTCTTTGGGTTTTCGTTTCTTTATGAAGATTTCTATGTCAAGCAAAAGTCACACCACATCAATTTGAATTTTTTTTTCTGGTGAATTTCTCTTTTTTCCTATGGGGCCTTGCCCCAGGAGCCTAACAATGAGGGAAGAAAAGCTAACTCTTTTTCCCCTGCTCCACTGTGAGCTTCTCTAGTGTGCAGCTTCCTGCACAGCTGTCCGGAAGCAGCCCACAAGAACACCTCCTGTGCAGGCCCAGATCCGCACCTGCTCTCACCTGCACTGGTCTCTAGGTCTCCCCTGATTGCCTGTGATTGCTCAATTCACATTCAAATGGAAACCACGGCTGCAGGCTGCAGACTCAGCATTTCCAGTAAGCAAACTTATTTTGAAATCGGGTAACTTTGGGGGCTGCGGTGGAGAGTTGACCATATATGTCCCTGAGCCCCAAACCTACTACTCGAGAGCAGCATATGGGAGAGGCCGTGAACTGTTTGTGTAAGAATAGGCCCTGTCTCATCCAGCGGAGCTGGATCCTACTGAATCCACAGCCTAATGAGGCCTGACATCTGCTAAGGGGACGGGGTCGGTGCTAGAAGCAAACATCTGTAACACGAGACTGCACTCGTGGAGCAAGACGCAGCATTCCTCATCCATGCGGTGTGCTGGAGACAACAGCAGACCATGCGAAGCAGTTGGCCACTGCCAGACACACCCAGACAGACAGAAAGGAGCAAGGGACAAGGGTGGCCGGGCACACCCGACTCCAGGCCCCACTCTTAGACAGCATTACCCAAAGATCATTCCTTGCTCTGGCCATAACACATCCCACTTTTTTTGTGTTAAAAACAAAAACTATGAACTACCCACCTCCCCTTAGGTTAAAACCTCACATTCCTCCAAAGAGCAACTCACTCTCGCCAGTCACGCAGGAAAAACGACTGTGTCTCTGCGACTGTGACATTATTGCAGATCAAACATACGAGAAGCTGTCAGCCAGTATTTGTTGAAAGAAAAAACTCCAAGCTATTTACCTGTGACTGTAGCGAATGGCTATGGTCAACCCAAGCTGTAAAGAGAGAAACACACCAGGTTACATAAAATCAAGAACATGCTGAGCTCACAAGAAACTTCACTTAATATGTCAACTTTATTTTTTTTTTTATTATTGTTGCTTACATTGTATTGTGTAGTACAGTTTCATAGGCGCTGGGGATTCCCCCCACCCCTCCCATACCCCTCCCCCCATGGTGGATTCCTCCACCTTGTTGCATAACCATAGTTCAAGTTCGGTTGAGATTCATTGCTTGCAGACACATGCCTAGCATAAAGTTCAGCGTCTTATTGTCCAGATAAGTTCAGTGGCCTCTTGGGGAGACCTTCTATGGTCTGAAAATAGGTCTAACAGAGTAAAGATCCAGTCAGTTAAAAGCCCCAACGAGGCCACAGTATCAATATACAACATTATGGAATTAATTGACATAGTATTGGGTAAACAATATGTTAAAAATAATGCAAGTTCCCTTCTTCGAAACATCTGGGTTGAGACAGTATCAATGACAGGTTCAAAAAAAAAAAAATAACAAACAACCAAACAAAAAATTACAGGTTAAATCAAGGCAAACATGTGGTATCTAATCTTTTGGGATTCGCTCATTTCCCTTAGCATTATAGTTTCCAGTTGTACCCATTTAGCCACAAAGAACTGCATTTTGTTTTTTTTAATAGCTGAGTAGTATTCCATGGAGTAGATGAACCAAAGCTTTCTTATCCAATCTTCTGCTGATGGGCATTTCGGTTGCTTCCATGTTTTTGCAATTACTGATTGTGCTGCAATGAACATAGGGATGCATGTTGGTTTGTCGTAAAACAGGTGTTTTGGATATATTCCTAGGAGTGCTATTGCTGGGTCATATGGTATGCAGATTTTGAGTTGTTTGAGTGTTCTCCAGACTGATTTCCATAAAGGCTGTACCAATTTGCAGCTCCACCAGCAGTGGAGTAGGGTTCCCTTTTCCCCGCATCCTCGCCAGCAAGCGTCGTTGGTGTTCTTGTTTATGTGGGCCAATCTTACTGGTGTTAGGTGGTACCTCATCGATGTTTTAATTTGGATTTCCCTTATTGCTAGGGAGCTGGAACATTTTTTCATATGTTTGTTTGCCATTTGGACTTGTTCCTTTGTGAAATGTTTGCCCATTTCCCGTGCCCATTTCTTGAGTGGCTTGTTTGTTTTGGTTTTTTGGTTGTTTTGAAGTTCTTTATATATCCTGGAAATTAGCCCCCTATCGCCTATATCGTGTGCAAAGATCTTCTCCCACTCTGTGGGTTGCTTTTTTACTTTGTTGATTGTTTCCCTTGCTGTACAGAAGCTTCTTAGTTTGATGAGGTCCCATTTGTTTATTCTGTTCTCAACTGCTATTGCTTTTGGTGTCCTTCTTAGAAAGTCGGGACCTACTCCTAGGTCTTGCAGGGTATTTCCTACATTTTCTTGCAAGAGTTTGAAGGTTTCTGGATGTAGGTTTAGGTCTTTTATCCATGTAGATTGGATCTTAGTGTATGGTGATAGATGTGGGTCTATTTTTTTGTTTCTACAGGCTATCAGCCAGTTGTCCCAACAACATTTACCAAAGAGGCCTTCCCACTTGCTTGAGCTGTCATTGGTCTTTTTGTCAAAGATTAATTGGCTGTATTTGTGTGGGTTCCCTTTTGGTGCTTCTATTCTATTCCATTGATCTTCCTTTCTGTCTTTGTGCCAGTACCAGGCTGTTTTGATAACCACTGCTCTATAGTATGTCCAGAGGTCCGGGATTGTGATTCCCCCTGCTGACTTCTTATTTTTCAGGATGGTTCTAGCTATTCGTGGTTTTTTGTGCTTCCAGATGAACTTTTGAATCATTGTATCCAGTTCCGTGAAGAATGTTTTGGGCAATTTGATTGGAATTGCATTGAAAATGTATATTGCTTGTGGTAGTATAGACATTTTAATGATATTGATTTTGCCTATCCAGGAGCACGGGATGTTATTCCATCTTTTGAGGTTTTGTTCAATTTCCTTTTTAAATAGTTTGTAGTTTTCTTCGAATAGGTCTCCTACGCTTTTGGTTAGATTTATTCCCAAATACTTCATACTTCTCTCTGCTATTTTGAATGGTATCCTGTTGGTTAGATCTTCTTCCATCTTGGTGTTATTTGCGTACACTATGGCTGTTGATTTTCGTTCGTTAATTTTGTACCCCGCCACTCTGCCAAACTCTCGTATAAGTTCTAGCAGTTTCTGTATTGAGTCTCCTGGTTTTTCTATGTATAGGATTATGTCATCTGCATATAGTGAAAGCTTGACTTCTTCGTTTCCTATACGTATGCCTTCCCACTGAGATCTGGAACAAGACAAGGGTGCCCGCTATCACCACTGCTATTCAACATAGTCCTAGAGGTACTTGCAGAGGCCATAAGACAAGAAAAAGAAATCAACTTTATTTTTTAAGCATTTTTTTTAAACCTCCCATGCCTCATGTTTTGCAGGTAACACATCTGGACAGGTGCTGTGGCACAGCAAGTTAAGCCACTGCTTGGCAAGCCCACACCTCACATCGAGCGCCTGGACTCCAGTCCTGCCTTCACCTTTACTCCTGACCCACTTCCTGCAGACACACCTGAGAGGCAGCAGGGGACAGTTCAGGCACTAGATTCCTGCCAACCACATGGCAAGCTCTGTGGGAATTCCTGGCTCCTGGCTTCAGCCTGGCACCTCCCTGGCTGCTGCAGCACTTAGGGAGTGAATCATCAGATGAAAGATCCCTCCCTCTGTGTCACTGTCTCTCTCTGTCACTCTTTCTTTCAAATAAACACAACCGAACACATACACATTAAAAACATAGCACATCCAATAATAGATCCTAAATGTCAAATTAGCCTTTAAAGAATAATCCTATTTTGAAGCGATCTTAAAGGGACCCAAATTATTTAAAGGTGGATGTGACACAAGGTGTCCCTCATTGGGAGAAGCTTCCCGAACAGGGCTCTTGTGACTCTGAGGCAGGCACGACAGCAAAAGGGGAAGAACACAGCATGAAGTCCATTCCAAAGTTCGCACTGGGAGAGCAAAGCCCTTGCTACCACCAAGAACAAACCTAGGTAACTAAGCAGGTTGACCACCTGAGTGCAGGGGTCAGCATGGCCCTCACCCTGACACAGCCACAGCTCTGAGCACGGGGGCAGCACACCCTCACCCTGGCACAGCCCACCCTCACCCTGGCACAGCCCACCCTCACCCTGACACAGCCCTAGCTCTGAATGCAGAGATCAGCACACCCTCACCCTGGCACAGCCCCAGCTCTGAGTGCAGGGGTCAACACACCCTCACCCTGACACAGTCCCAGCTCTGAGTGCAAGGCAGAAATAGGGCTCAAAATATATGCATGAGCTCAAGAGGACATGTGGGACACAACTGCAGGACACAGCAGCCAATGGAGGCTGAGCCAAACGTGTGAACATCCTCTGTCCTCTAGAAATGTGCCGGAAAGCTCTAGAAAATAAGTGGATGTCAAGTCACATGGCCTAGACCTCAGTTACTTCACACAATTAACAATGGGCTATAAGAGCCAGGTCTGCTTGGCAGCTAATCCTACAAGCTTCAGCAAGCTCTGGAACTCCCAGAACCCCAAATTTCCCAAGTATAAAACAGGCAAATAACCATTTTCTCTCTGGAGTAATATGAGAATGAAGCAGTGTTTATGTGTATGTTTTTATCTGCAGGAAGGTGTGCACATGTGTATGTATGTGTGTCTGTGTACGCCTATTGCCCAACAGACATGAAGAACTATATCTACTGGGGTCGACATTTGGCACAGCCAAAGGGTCAAGTTCTGATCTTACCTCCTGTTCCAGCTCCCTGCTGATGAACACCCTGGGAAGCAGCAGGTGATGCTGCAAGTTGGCTGGGTCCCTGCCACTCTGGCGGGAGACTTGGGCCAGATTCTGGCTCCTGGGCTTTGAGCTGGCCCAGCCCTGGCTGCTTCAGGCTTTTGAGGAAAGAACCAATGGATGGAAGATTCCTCTCTCTCCCCCTCTCTCTCTCTCTTTCAAATCAAATAATAAAAATTTTAAACATTTAAATGGTACTGGTGCATTAACTATAAGTAATTTCTTATTTATAAAAATACCAGTACATTCAAATTTCATTTTTACATGGGTTTGGGGAACTTTGAAAAACCAACAGTCAGCATCTGCCAGGCCTCATCAACCCACTCGGGCCTGACTACAGCATCACAGGTCTAAACTGTCGTTGAGAACCCGAGTGGCATCTTCATCATTTCTGAACAGCCTCAAATATCAAAGCTCGTTGACACTGGCCCAGTGGGGCCAGATGGGAGGCAGTGACACTTATGGTGCTGTCTGGTGTTGCAGCATAACGTGGGGGCCCCCACGCAGCGGGAGTGTGAAGGGTGCAAAGGGAAGAAGAGCAATGGGAAGAAGAAACGGGTGAGAAGTGAAAGCCCAAGGCTGCCGCCTAGCTGGAGGAACCACACAGAATCTCCCAGAATGCTCTGAGAGCAGCTGGGTGCCAGGATAATCTGGGTGTGCGTGCTCACCCACATACCTGCAATGCAAGCCTGACAACAGAGATCCCTGAGGACGGGAGAGAGGCCCAAGCCGAAGGATACCCCCAAAGTGAAGGCAGGACAGATAGAAAGTTGCTTTCACATCACACTCACCGGGACTAACCCAATGATCTGTCTCAGCTCACCAAGGAAGATGTTCTCTTTGAGAGTTAAGCAAACAGAAGAGGAAGATGCCTCGGGGACCATCAAAAATATAAAGAACTTTGAGGAAGAAAAGCAGTAACTATAGGCAAAATTCAGGCTTGAGCAATGGGCAGATTTTACTTTACATTTCCTGGGGTTAAAAAGTCCTGGCTTACAGCTAGGCTAATTATAAGATAATCTCACCCACTGAATATGTTGTTAAGCTTCAGAATACAGTTTACCAGTGCAGAGAGAAGCCCTGGCTGGGACAGGAGGGGAAGATGTGGCAAGCATGGGGACAAGAAATGAAAAGTTGCTCATTGACAGCCATGCCAGCTAATGAAGACTGGCAGAGAAATCTTCTGGAAAGGTGAAGCATTTTTGTTAATCCTTTTCTGGCTTCTGAATCAAATACATTTTATTGTCATTTTTTAAAGGATATGCTTGCTAAGAGATGAATCACAGAAACCCCAAGGGCTAGGGTTTGCTCAAACCATAGGTTCCTGTGTGAACAGGCTGTGCTGGCCATCAGGACTATGGGACAGGTACAAAGGCCCTGGAGCTACAGGGGAGCAAACCTCCAGGGTGCACAGGAATTGGAAGCAGCACAGGTGTTCTGGAAACATAGCAGGAACACAAGCAGATCACACTAGATACAATTAGGAGGGAAGAGGCTAGGACAGTGTAGCAAAGATGTTGTGAGCTGCATCTTGAGACCCCAGGTTGGAGTAGGCGGATCTGGCGAAGCTGGCTGCTGAGCTGCCTAAGGAGTCCCTCTTGCCCACCCTTCCTCATCTCTACAGAAAGAGCAACAGAAACTGTGTGATCTGCTCAGGTTTGAGCTGAGAGGGACTGTTCCGTCTCGGCCTTGGGAATTTGCATGGGCCAGGCAGGCTGCTTTGAGCCCCTGGTGCTGCTAAGAACATGGGTCAGGCAGGCTGCTCTGAGCTCCTGGTGCTGCTAAGAACATGGGTCAGGCAGGCTGCTTTGAGCCCCTGGTGCTGCTAAGAACATGGGTCGGGCAGGCTGCTCTGAGGCCCTGGTGCTGCTAAGAAACACCAGCAGTTCAGGGAGGCTTTACACAAGTCCCAGATGCTCACACACATGAACACGCGCACCCACTCACACCTCCACATACACAGGCCTGTGCACATATGTGCTCAGTCATGTAGCTGCACCGTATGCACCTGCACCCTTGCACACACAGGTGCAGGCACATGCTTCCACATACTCAGACACAAGCACGCACGTGCACTGCACTCTCCCAGACCATGCACGTCCATCTGCTCGTCCACGTGTGCACACAGGGGCATGCATCTTGCACACATTCTGATGTATACAGAGTGTGCACCAACACTCTAGTCTGCCTGCATGGACACACTCTGGCATTCAGAGAGACCCCTGGGGCCCTTCAGACAAAGGAAGGCCTCGGACAATTGACCTCTTTGTTGCTGGTCTCAGTGAGGACCCAGCAGAGCGAGACAAGGGAGACCCCGGGGTTGCCCTCTGACCCCAGGGCCCACCCAGCCCAGCTGTGGCCCCGGGACACAAAGGTCAGCAAGAGTTTTATGCTGTCCCTTCCCTGGGGAGTGCACACCACCCCCACCCAGACCTACTGTAAGCATTGCCAGAACACACTTAGCAAAGTCCCTCTTGGAGGCCTTCTTTGAGATTTAAACAATTTGTTAGGAGCAAAATGAAATCACATGTTAATGGCCAGGGAAGAGTCATTTAACATTTTTCATCATCTCCACCAGCCACAAAAAAAAGGAAAAAGAAAAGAAAAAGAACCTTTTTCCTGCACTTCAGCCTCAAAATGCTCCTTTTTTGGAACAGCTGACGGAGGCAGCTGTTTTGTATCAAGTCAGAGGGGCTTCTACATGACCCAGGGAGCTCAGACAGCAGGCCGACCTTCCTGCATTAGAGGGTAATCTGAGAATAATTTGCCATAAAACACCCAGCAGTGCACCAGCTGTAGCTCGATATGCCCTATAAAGCACCACAGAGACTGCATGGATCTTGTAAAATAATAATAATAATTTTTAAAACCACACTTTTAAAACACATCATAAATTAAAAGAAAAAAAAGGAGTGCTTTGCACGATGCTAGAAGCAGCGGGAAATTCCCTTACATGTCCATGGATTGCCGCTCAGCACCTTCCCAGGTGCCGACTTGAACACAGGACCCTGTGTGGCTGAGAGCTGGTGGCTGTGTGTGCACTGAAAGATGTGGTTGCTTTAAGACATGTTCACACGTGCACACACATAGCTGTCGGGGCAGGAGAGGAGGAGTACCCCAGGTCTGAACCTTCTAGATCATAGTGGTGTGACCCAGGGTCTTACACCCCTCACCGGAGAGAAATTCAGGCCCTTCCATAGGGACGGCCTGCACACAGCCACAGCCACAACGCTACAGCTACTGATCCCGCAAGAAAAGCTGGGAACTAGAGTTTTTATGATAAAACCTGCCTGTTTTACACTAACTGAATATTTCCCCAATACTCCATGAGCCACACAAAACACCTCAGGGAGATAGGGCCAAGGGACTCCCTCCAGGCTTTCAAGTCTCTCCCAGAGCTTTGGAAATTTTGAATCCTTAGCCTAGTCACAAAGTTGGTTACTCATGACACTCCTCTACCTTTCCTGTACTTACTGGAGACTTAGTTCATTTCTCTCACTCCTTCATTATATTTCAATGGCCTAAAGAATTACAACACCACAAATTAAAGTCTAAAAGCAATTTTGTTAATTGCTTTTCTTCTGCATTTTTATATTGCCCATTTCTCTCTCTTAAATTTATTTATTTATTTGAAAGGCAGAGTTGGCAGGGTGGGGGAAGAGGAATGCAGGGAGAGAAATACTCCATCTGCTGTTGCACTTCCAAAGTAACTACAACGATTGGTACTGGACCTGTCTAAAGCCAGGAGCCAGGAACTTCTTCCAGGTCTCCCACATGGGTATGGAGGTCATAAGTCTCACTGCTTTCCCAGACACATTGGCAGGAAACTGGATAGGAAGTGGAGCAGCTCAGCAGCCCAGCCTCAAAGCAGCGCCCATCTGGGATGCCAGCATCTCAGGCAGAGGTTTAACCTCATCTGTCACAGTGCCAATTCCACTTCTCTTTAACAGAAGTATGGAAAAAGAGCAACAAAGAGGTAAAGAGAGGCATGAAGCCTTTGCAAACACAGAAACTCATAAGCCTAGAGACACACTGCAGACTGAGTATCACTCGCACGGAGCCCAGGCGAGGACACAGTGCCACAGTGAGACAAGATGTCATCCTGTGTAGAGCCATCCGTGAGCAAAGGACTGCCCACACAGAGCCACACCCTGGACAGGATGTCACTTGCCCAGAGCCTGAGGACCACCTGCACAAAGCTATTGTTTGAACAAACAGCCATGGCATGGACAGAAATCTCACTCAATCAGAGCCACATATGGGCAGACGCAAGCACCCACAGAAGGAGTGGACTCCCACCAAAGAGAGAGCCACGCTACAGACAGAGGCCCACGCAAGCAGAGCCATTGACATGCCAGCCGCGAGAATGAACAGGAAGAAAATAACTCACAGATTGGCCTTCATTAACCCCTTCCCAGTTCTTGTAGCTGTTTTCTGTCCATAACAACCAAGATCTCCCCACCAACAAGCCCCCAGCACCCTCAGAGCTGTCCTTCCTTGAGATAGCCTGACCATGTGTCTGACTCTGAAATCCCATGTCCCTCTCCAGAGCCCAGTGCCCTCTGCCGGACGCCCGCCTCCCACCCAGAACCTCTTCAGGCTCCTGTAAGCACCTGCTCCTCCCAACGGAGAAGCCAACCATCCTGAGCTCAGAGCAAGCACAGCTGGTGGCTGTAGACTTTCTGGTGGGATTGCTCTGACCTTTCCAGCCCCTGGCTCCTCCTGGTTAAAGGCCGAGAAGGGAGGGATGCTCCTCCCTGCTTGCTGGGGTTAGTTTAGGCAGATTCATTTCCATCTCACTGGTGAACTTCCCCAGGGAACTTGTGAGAAATTCAGATTCTCGGGCTCTGACTCAGACCTAGGCAAACAGCAACTGCATAGTTTCAGCTGGTCTCCCAGAGGGTCGAGCTTGAGAAGCGCCAAATGACAGGGAAAGACTCTAATGACACGTTTGCTCTTGATGAAGCTTTTAGTAACGTCTATCTCATGATGGTGATGATGATGACTACGATGACGTCATAGCTTCCTGGTGAAGCTCTTGGCATGTTCTGCCCTCTTCATATCACTTTAATGTCCTACACTCAACTTCAGGATCCTAAGCACTGTGAGTTCAGGCTTTAGTCATCCTGGTGATAGGAAGTTGCCTATGACGGGAAGGAACCAGACCTTCCACCCTGCTGAGACAAACCCTGGGCCAGCTCCATCAAGGCCAAGGGCCAGGCTTGGAGCCTCAAGGGCTGTGGCTCCTCCTCCTGTGTGACCCCTCTCTCTTGCTTCTCTGCTGGCCTTGACTTACACGTTGACCTGGAATTCTTTCTTGCAGCAGAAATGAGAACCTGGACTCAACCACTCCACACCAATCCCAACAGAGCTTTCTCACCAGTCATGAGTAAAACCCCAGAAAGGAGCTCACTTTTCATGGCCAAACACAAAGATAGTTCTTAGGGACTTGTTTCAAAGAAAGAGAAACACTTCTGCACCTTCTTAGCCTCTACTTATCTTCTAACATTCTTATATTTAAAAAACTAAAAAAGAAGTTAACCTCCTGCCTACGATGCCAGCATCCCATAAGGGAACTAGTTCAGGTTCCAGCAGCTCTACTTCTAATACAGCTCCCTGTAAATGTGCTTGGGAAAGCAACAGAGGATTCTTGGGCCCCTGCAACTATGTAGGAGACCCAGCAAAAGATCCTGGCACTTGGCTTCCGACCAGCCTATCTCCACTGTTGAGGCCATTTGGGGAGCGAACCTTCAGATGAAAGATTCTTTCTCTATCTCTCTGCTGTCTCTCTCTCTCACTCTAACTCTGCCTTTCAAATAAATAAATCTTTAAAAATTATGCAAATCAAATACCTGCTCACCCAGTCATTCACATATGAGATGTGGCATCAATAGTGCATGAAATACAACAGCAGCTATTTTTTTTAATGTACTGTAGGATAAGAAAGGTTTCCTAGTTAAACTGTTTTAAGAAATAATTGAAGATGGACATACAAACATAAGAGACTGTACCAAGAAAAACAGAGACCCCGGTTTGCCCAAGGGTGATGTCTCATGATTTGCAGGACAGCACCACATGGAAGACACCACCCAGACTGAGCCAGTGAAAAAGCTGGGCATCCCATCAGCATGGATGCCCCAACGCTGAGGTCCCATAATGGGGAAGCATGCAAGCCCCACAATGAAAGCTGGTGGCTTTAGAAAAAGAGAGAGGAGGACAGGCATCTGTCTAAGGAGGAAGCCCCCGGTTAGAAAGACCACACTCCACATTAGAGCAGGTGGATTCAGTACCACCACTGGCTCCTGACTTCCTGCTAATGCAGGTCCCCGGAAGCAGGTAATGGCCCCACGTGGGAGACCTGAATTGACTTCCAGCTTCAGCCTGGGCCAGGCCTAGCCTTTCTAAGCACTTGGGGAGTGAACTAGCAACCTGGAGAGCTCTCTCATCTTTTGCCACATGATGCCTGGCACCCCTCAGGAGTCTGCCAACAGAAAGGCTATCGCTGTGTGCAAATCCTTGATCATGGACCACAGCAATGAGCCAAAACCAACTTATTCTATCTACTATGGGGCTTCTATATATTATACTATACTATATACTATATCTATATACTATGTTTCTATATTTTATACTAGCAGGAGAGTATGAACAAGTATATTTATACTGTTCTTCCATAATCACACCCCAGACCTCTCCAAACAACCACCAATTTGTTCTCTGTGCCCATAACTGTGTTATTTTGAGAGTATGTGTTTTTATTTAGAGTAATTCTCTAGAGATTATCTAGTTTGGTGTGCATGCCAATCATTCATTCCTTCTGGGTGTGAGTAGTTGTGCAGCACATGGCTGTGTCACAGTTGGTAGAACCGGCTGCCTATTGAAGGACCTTGGGGTTATTTCCACTTATGAATTATGAATAGAGGTGCCATGGACATTCTTTTATAGACTTTTGTGTGACTGTTTTGTTTTTACCTCTCTGGGGGTAATGCTCAGGAATTGCACTGATTTTATAAGTAACTGCCAACTTCTGCCACTTCACAATTGCAACCAGCAGTATGGGAGTGCCACAGTTGGTGTTACCACTTTTTCAATTTCAGCTACTCAGAGAGGTGTGCGGTGATTTCTCACTGTGGTTTTAATCTACATGTCCCTGGTCACAGGGAATAATATCTTTTCCTGCCCTTACTTGACACCTGCACACTCTCGTTAGCAAAAGTCTCTTTAACTGCATTGTTCATGTTCAATACTGGGTGTTTGTTTGTTGATACAGTATAGTTGGCGCTGGGGTTTCCCTTCCCTCTTCCCCAAGTTCCTTTCCCTCTCCTCTCTTTTCCCCTCCAGTCTCACAACGTGTGCCTTTCGTGAATTTTCCCCAGTCCATCATGCTGCCGCCGGAGTGTCTCCCACCCGTGTAGGAGACAGTCTGTCATTTCGTTGTGATTTCATTCTTGTATCCCAGGACTGTAATGTAGGTACAATGAGGATTAAATCTTTGTTATTTATGGGCAGCACCAATAACAGTGATAAAAGGGACATTGACCATCTCAGGTAATTATAAACAATCAGCCTCTTATGGATGGTGAATTACATCACAAGACAGAGGAGTATATATTTTGGATGCAATCCTTTGCCAGATGCTCAGTTAAATATTTTCTCCAAGCCATAGCTTGTGCTTCATCTTTAGAATAACGTCCTTCACAAAGCAAAGGGGTTTTTATCTGGATGAAGCCCGTCTTACCAGTGTCTCCCTTAAGGGAAGAGACTTCAGGGTCACACCTGCAAATTCTTTGCCTAATCATGTTCCCCCAGAGTTCCTCTTATTTTTCTCTAAAAGTACATTTGTGTTCAAGTCTGTGATCCACTCGAGTTGTTTCTGTATAAGGTGCTAAATTTAGCAAGAGGTGAGTTTGTTCCATTAGGGAGGTCTATGTGTCCCAGCACTACCGTTGGAGAGCTACCCTTCCTCCCCTGAATTCCTTCCCTGCTTTATGAAGGATCAGTTGGACGTGTTAGTTTGAGTCTGTTTTGGGCATCTTTACTTTGCTCCATTGATCGCTCTCTCCATGAGTGCCACACAGTCTGATCACTGTGGCTCCACTACAAGCCTTAAAATGAAGCAGACTGATCACACCACTAAACTCTTTATTTTAAAAATTGCTTGGGGGCCCAGCACGATGGTCTAGCAGCTAAAGTCCTCGCCTTGAACAAGCCAGTGCCTTGTGGGTACTGGTTCTGGTCCCGGGTGCTCCACTTCCCATCCAGCTCCCTGCTTGTGGACTGCTTTCCCTTGTGGCCTGGGAAAGCAGTCAAGGACAGCCCAAAGCCTTGGGACCCTGCGCCAGTGTGTCAGAGACCTAGAGGAGGTTCCTGGCTTCTGACTTCGGATCAGCACAGTACCAGCTGTTGTGGTCACTTGGGGAGTGAATCATTGGACAGAAGATCTGCCTCTCTCTCCTCCTTCTCTCTGTATATCTGACTTTGCAATAAAAAATAAAATACAACTTTAAAAAAAAAATGCTTGGGCCTGGCATTATAACCTAGCAGCTAAAGTCCTTGCCTTGCATCCACCAGGATCCCATATGGGTGCCAATTGATGTCCTGGCTGCTCCACTTCCCTTCCAGCTCCCTGCTTATAATCAGGGAAAGTAGTAGAGCATGGCCCTTGGTACCCTGCACCTTCATCAACACCCTCTAAACTCTGCCATCCCATGTGCAGTTTAAGCAAACCCTTAGCAGAAGTTCCATGAATATATGTTGGAATGAGGATGCTGTATTTCTTTCATTTCCTCTTTCTAATGTGGCTATGCAGTCGCCTGTGTACAATTAAATCATCAAAGTCTGGATTCCGCTCTGTCCCTCTCACCATGGAGTGACAGAGCAGCTGTCACTGAGGTCGCTCAGTTCTTCTAAGACGACTCTGCTTCCTCATTATGGAGGAGGAGCTACAACCACACAGAGCACCCAATTGTGCAAAGAGCTTTTACAGCAACCCAGAAGATGACAAATGAACAATACATCCACGTTTGCATCATTAAAGGGCCAAGGCAGAGAAAAGCAAAGGAACATGTCATCTCAGGAGAAGGTCACCATGTCTTTAGATGTCAATCTGATGTGGCCATGGTGACGGGCCAAGGGACACCAGCAGCACAGCTCTAAATATCATGTGTCTCTCTGTGTGAACACTGGCCTCCTGTGACCTGAGATACAGGGGTCAGATAGAAGACGAGCCGGGCAGGGAGCCTGGGCAACAGAACACCTGCAAGCATGTCCACCACATCAAATACAATCACGGCAGCATGTGGAGGAATCCCAGAGAAGATCTATTCACTCTGTCCATAAATGCCAATGAGTCTCCAAGCTGACCAGCATGCACAGACTCAAACTCCTTGCAGGGTAGAGCTGGACTGAGACTTCAACTCACAGAAGATATGGAAAAGCTCAAGATAGGACAGCAATCACCAAATCCAGGACAAAATCCAAAGTCACTCATTTACGAAGAACCAGGAAAATGGGACTCCTTCCCAAAAAGGAAAAAATAACATCATTAATAACATCATTCAAGTGCTGAAATTACCAGAGAAGGGCTTTAAAGCAACCTGTTATTGCCATAATCTAAGGTCAAGGAAAATTCGCTCTGATTAATGAAAAGTTTTGAGAAACCTCAGCATAGGGAAGTGGAAGATTAAAAAAAAAGCAAGCACAAATTTTAGAATGCAAAAGTATAATATCTGAAGACAAAAGTACACTGAACAAGAAGTCAATGAGCTTAAAGTAGTTTAAGGTAAATTATCAAAATGGAGAGAAGACTGAGTGTCAGAGATATTTTTAAATGACAATATATTCTGTGTTCATATGTTAGAGACTGAAGCTTGCTGAAATGTCCATGCTGGGGCCAGTGCTGCGCTGCAGTGGCTTAGGCAGCTCTCGGCAACAAAGTCCTCTCTCATGAGCACCATGTCATGCCCTGGCTGTACCACTTCCAATCGAGGTTTCTGCTATGCCCTGGGAAAGCAGTGGGAAATGCTGCAAGTACTTGGACACCAGCCACCCACGTGGGAGAGATCTTGATTAAGCTCCTGACTCCTAGAATTGATCTTGCACAACTGCAGTCATGGCTACCATTTAAGGATTGAACCAGCAGGTGGAAAACTTCTCTCTCTCTCTCCAATTCTGCCTTTAAAATAAACAAACCATCAAAAACAATAAAAGTCAATTCTTGGGATCCCAATATAATCCCAATCACGTTCTCAAAAGCAATCTTATCATTCTGATTCTCAAGTTTATGTAAAACGCGAAAGTTCTAAAATAAACAAAACAAAACACTGAGGAGGAACACAGATGAACTCAAACCATCTTACTTCAAGACTAAAGTAATCAAGATGATATGCCATCCAAGACAGTGTGGACACCTTGGCCTAGAATAATCCAGAAGTGCCCCCACACAAACATGAGAGATCAACAAGACACTTATGAAGAATACAAACTAAGAAAAAAGAAGACATTGCAAAACTTTTTTGTGTCACAATAAACAATTTTTTCTGAAAGTACTAAAATTCCATGTCGATGTGTGAAGTAGATGAACAAGCTCCTATTCCGACTCCGAGCTCCAAAAATCCATATAATATGTGGTCCTTGGGTAGAGGACGTATCAGATACTAAACTGAAAACAACAGATACTACACATGATCTTAGCCAAAAGGCCAGGAAGCAATAAAATAAGCAGATCTTAATTCTATTTTCCCACAAACTTTTTGAAGTATCTTGGTCTGGCGGAATGAATTTTGACAAAAGCACAAAGGCAATTCAACCAAAGCAAGACAGTTCTCACAGATGGTACTAGAACAGTTGGAAATTCATAAGCAAAAAGAAACACGGGAAAAAATAACCAGCACTTATACCTTCAGCAAAATTAATTAAGAATGGATCTTGGGGCCTAGCACAACAGCCTAGTGGCTAAATCCTTGCCTTGCATGTGCCAGTCTTCCATATGGGTGCTGATTCATATTCTGGCAGCTCCACTTCCCATCCAGCTCCCTGCCTGTGACCTGGGAAAGCAGTAGAATATGGCTCAAAGCCTTGGGACCTTGCACCCGCACAGAAGACCCAGAAGTTCCTGGCTCCTGGCTTCAAATCAGCTCAACTCTGGCTGTTGCAGCCACTTGGGGAGTGAACCAGCGGATGGAAGATCTTCCTCTCTGTCTCTCTTTCTCTCCAACTTTACAATAAAAAAATTTTTTTTTAATTTTAAAGGGTCACAAATTTAAATGTTAATTACAAACCATAAGATTACTAAAAGGAAACGTAGAATTTGAAATGATCTTGAATTTGTGATAAATCATTAGATTATGCCATGAAAAATATAATCTGTGAGAGAAAAACAATAGACCTCACTAAATTTAAAATTTTCTCTGTTGTAATATGAACTGTTAACAGAATGAAAGACCCCATATTTGGATAAGGTCTTTGCAAGACCAACATCTGGTAAAGAAAAGATGTTCAAAATATACAAAGAACTCTTAAAACTCAATCATTTTATCAAACATTCATTTTTTTTAAATAGACCAAAAGATATGAACCAACATTTCACCAAAGGAAATATTCAGAAGGAAAGATGGGTATGCCAAAAGTGCCCAGCATCATTTGTGGTCAGGGAAATGCAAATCAAAACACCAGGATGCTACTACACAGCCCTTAGAACAGAGAGCAGAGACAGCTGACAAGCATTCCAGACCAAAGACTGTTGTCATTCATTGCTGGTGGGAAACAGAAATGACAGAATGACTTTGGTAAACAGTTGGAGAGTTTCTCACAAAATCACACACAGCCTTAGCATCCAGTCTCATCAGTGGCGCCCTGGATAGCTGCCCAGTTGACTGGAAAATTCCTGTACACACAAAAGTCTGCACACAAATGTTTAGAGCAGCTTTAATTGTCATCACCCAAAGCTAGAAGCAGCCAAGATGTCCTTCGATGGGTGAATGGTATTTAGCAATAAAGAGACTGAGTGCCACTGGGACATGCAAAACCACGGATATGCCTTAGAGGCAAGTGGGGAGCTGATTTCCTACATGATTCTATTGATACGACGTTCAGGACATGTCCAACACTGGCACAGCCAGTGACGCCACCACCTGTGACCCAGGCAGCCCTGTGACCCAGGCAGATGAACACCAGTTCAAGTCCCAGCTGCTCCACTTCTAATCCAGCTCCCTACTAATGCACCTGGGGAGCAGCAGAAGGTGGCCCAAGTGCTGAAGCCCCTGGCACCCCTGGTGAGGCCCCAGTCAAGTTCCAACCTTCTGGCTTCAGCCTGGTCCAGCCCAAGCTTTTGGAACCACTTATGAATGAACCAGTGGAAGGCAGATCTCTTTCTCTCTTCCTAGAACTACCTTTCAAGTAAAGAAATCAATCTGTTTGTAAGACAGGGGAACACATTCACCAAGCCCAAGTTTTTGCATTAATGATGTGACACACATGGGGTCACTGAGCAGCACTGCCAGGGCTGTCCCCCACACCCCGTGGCTGGGGAAGTTGCCATGAGAGGACCAGTTCCTGGGAGAAGGAATGGCCACAGAGCTCAGATGAGATACAAACAAAGGGAGAGTGCCTCAGTGTGTCGGCCCCTGAGCGCCTTACCCCGCGACAGCTATTTATTCAAGCATGAAAACTGGGACATGGTTCCCACAACACTAATTAGACAAAGAAATGAGATATGCTAATAGTTTTCAAAAGTCTACTCCTTGCTATGGGCACTCCAGAGGAAAGGCTAATCAAGAAAATGACCCGATAGAACCACCAGTAGGAGCTGACTCCACTGCTCTGACAGCCAGACCTTGGAGATCCTTGGAGACAAAAACCATATCCAGATCTTGGGCCATCGCCAAAGCCTTGGATCCAACCTTGGAATGCCCCACGGGCCAGCCCAAAGGCCAAGTGAAACACACATGCCCACGCAAGAAGCATGGAAGTTTCCAGAAACCTGAGATGCTACACTTCGAGGCCCCAGCATGCCCCCATACTCCTCTCTACTGCAGCTTCAAAACAGGCAGCATCTTTGATGACAGGAGTTCTGTGGGGCCCTTCAGGGCATTCAGGGACAGGGTCGGGCACACAGGCATGTCCCCATCCAGCTGCCTCACCTCTCACTGCCTCTGCCATCCTGTAAAATGGGGGTCCCAGCAGTGCTGCAGCAAGCACTGAGTGAGAACATGCACTGGGCATGACAGGAACTCAGCCTGCCGAGCATGCTGACAGCTCCCGTCCCCCTCTCTTGGCCCTTATTAAGACAAAGATCCTTATACCAGGCTGGCACAGGGCTGGCCTTGGTTTGCAGAGATCTACTGAGAGCCTGCTACATGGCTGGTGCTGTGTGAGGTCCCTGGTCTCTGGGAACTGGCAAGGATGTGGGTAGGTAGTCAACTCCCAGCTGCAGGAGAGCTGGGGGATGGAAGGAGGAGGTTTCCTAGGGAAGCAACATCCGGGCTCACTGAGAAGCAGCACAGAAGAGAGCCACAGCAGAGAGGCCAGCCTGTGCAGAGCCTGGCAGTGTTGAGGCATGGCCTGCTGGAGGCAACGGCACCCTCTCCAAGTGACCACAGCTTAAGGTCAGCTTCTCCCACCCCGGAAGAGTAATCCTTCACTCAGCTGCTCCAGAGTTCAGGGCCAGGGCTGCTCCAGAGTTCGGGGCCAGGGCTGCTCTCTGATGCCTTCATCCTGTCACACAGCTGCCCCGGAGAGCAGCAGCCCATCCCTGACCCGTGTGTCATTCCCCAGAATAACCCAGCTGTCACACCCCCCAACGGTGTCATCAGATCTTCCTCAGAGTCAGATGCCAGGGGCAGCCTGGAAGTGAGTGGGCACACCCGGCAATCTAGAGTCTCCCCTTTGCCACATCATGGCTGCCCAGAGCCAGGAAACAAACAGGGAAAGACTCAGCTCAGTATTCTGGAGCACTTCCTCCCCTGAAAATGCCATCAAATGCCGCCAGAATGCCACCTCAGAGCCGTGACCTGGACTGATCAATTCACCCAAGAACCTTCCCTTCATCACTGTGTCCATCCTCTCATCTATCCATTTGCTCACCAAGTACCAGAGAGGGCAGTGCTAACCATGAAGGCTTAGGCCCTGTCCTCTTCAACTTGACATTCCTAAAGACTGGCCTCTGTGGGGAGGGAGAGGACCAGGGGGGGAAGAAGGGACAATGTTGTGTCAAGGCTGGAAAAGCCACTACTGGCAACAGCAGCATCCCATACAGCTGCTGGTTGAAGTCCTGGCTGCTCCACTTCCCATCCGGCTCCCTGCTGTTGCACCTGGGAAAGCAGCAGAAGGTGGCCCAGGTGCTTGAGCCTCTGCACCCACCTCAGAGACCAGATGAAACTCTGAGACCCTGGCTGTAGTCTGGCCTGCCCAATGGATAAAACAGTCTTTGTGCGTATGTGTGTGTGTGTCTGTTTGTCTCAGAGTGTATGTCTATGTGTGCTTCAGACTTTCAAACAAACATTAAAAAACAAAAAACAGGGCTCACCTTGAGCGTCTGCCCCCATGTCTAATCCTGTTGGCTACTGAACAAAGCCTTTCAGGGCCCTCGGGCCACCCCATGGCCCAACCTCACAGGAAGTGCCCATGCATCAGTTTACCTCTTTCTGCTATATCCATAGCCTCTTCACACTCTAACCCAGAGGAACTTCCCTTCAGAGCAGTCATGGTTTCCTCTGCCCCAAACCACAGAATCATCTAGAAAAGCCACACATCCTCACAGGAGCAAGGGCCTGTGCCTCTCCTAGGGGCACACGGCAGCAGTGACATGCCAAACTCAGTAAACAGCCTTGCCACTGATGCCCCCCGGGTTGAGGTTGCTGAGGCAGCTGCATCTATATTTGTTTAAATTAAGAAATCAATCAAGGAGTACTGCACAGAGACCAAAATATGACCTGACTTCTGGACACCGAGCCAGGCCAGAGAGAGCATAGAAGCACCTGTAAGCAGGAGAGCCTGTTAAGGCTGCAGTTCACACAACACTGCCAGTGCTGGACGCCCTCACAGAGGCACCTGCTCCCTAAAGGAGGAGCGAGAGGGAGAGGGACAGAGCAGGTGAACAAAACTCATCTGATGAGGCAGTTCATTCCCTGTACCTGTGGTGCAGTGCAAGATGAGCTGAGCAAGGCAGTTGTATCCTGAAAAGAACATGTCTACTGGTGGAAATGGAGGAGGTATCCCCTTCTTACCTCTCTGGGAAAGTTCAAGTCACCAAAGCTGGACTGCTATCAACCTCCACATAGGCCCCCAGGCTCCCATACAAGTGTCCCATTCTTTCCTCCACCTGCCCCACATCCACTGGGTATCACTGCCGTGGAGGTCAACCCTTCATCTTGTCCTTCCTGCTGCTGACCGCCCAACCCCTGCAGGTGACCCTGCCTTCTCAGCCCCCCGCCCCCCATCCCCTGCCCCATGGCTCAGGAGCGCCAGTCTGTCACAACTCTGGCTCACATGTCTGCCTAGTCAGCTTATCCCCATCATGATCTCCAGGCAGGCATGGAAACTCAGTCACATGAAGCTCTCTGTTCATCCCCCCTGGACCGCCCTGGTTCACTCCTCTGTATGTGTGTCTGGTCTCCCTTCTGCCCAGAATGCCCTTCTTCCTTCTGTCAACCAGTTTCTCTAAGTCCCTCAGAGCTCCACGTGAGCTTTTTGGGGGATTCTTCCACGGATGGCTTATGCTGTCCTTCGCGTCCTTGGTTCTGCTCCTGCTCACAACACCATTACAGCATTTACTATTTGCTATTAATAGTTATTTCCAGTCCCTCTCTATCCTTCTAATGAAGCCCCGCTTGTCACAGGAAATACAGGTCATTCGGGAAACAGAACCCTAGAGAGCAATCTCAGAGCAGTGTTGAGGCAAAGCACACTAAACTGCCATCTGCGATGCCAGAATCCCATTTCAGAATGTAGGTTCAGGTCCCAGCTGCTCTGCTTCAGATTTAGCTCCCTGCTAGTGTGCCTGGGAAGGCAACAGTAGATGGTTTGAGTACTTGAATTCCTTCCACAAGGATGGGAGACCTGTGGATGGAGTTCCCAGATTCTGGTTTTGGCCTGGGCCAGCCCCAACCACTGCAGCTATTTAGGGAGATCTTCCACTAGATGGGAGATTGTGTGTGTGTGTGTGTGTGTGTGTGTGTGTTGGTCTCTCCCTCTCTATCTCTCTGCATTTCAAGTAAATAAAACTTGCTATGTGTGAGGTTACAGAGCAGCTGCATACAGAAAACAGGAACTTATTGCTGTAGAAAAAAAATAGACAAGAGAACATGTTCTTAAACATTAAAAATAACTGCTCTAATTCAACATATGACACCAAGAAAATATGCATGATATAAACAACACCCACAGGGGAATGTGAGTAGGGGCAGGAATAAGACAGATAACACCCAAGAAAAAGTCCAACCTCCTCCAAGGTGGGCATTGTAGCCCAGTATGTTAAGCTGCAAGCTGTGACACCAGCATCTCGTGTGGGCACCAGTCCTCGAGTCCTGCTTCCTTCACTTACAATGCAGCAAGCAATGGAAGAGGGCCTGAGCTTCTGCCACCCCCGGGGGAGACCCGACGGAGCTCTGGATTCCTGGCTTCAGCTTGCTCACATTTGGGAGTGAACCAGTGAATGGAAGATCTTTCCTCTCTCTCTCTTTCTATAACTCTGCCTTCCAAATAAATAGATAAATCTTATTATTTAAAAAAAAAAAGTCCATTCATGTGTAGACAACGGGATGCTGGACTGTGACATTGTCTGTACCAACAATGTCGGGGTACACTTAAATAAGAGACTGATAGAATTATAGTAAAATGGGGGGACATCTGTTGGGGGGTGGGAGTTTGGGGGGAATCCCAGCCTATACCACATAATTCAAAATTCAAAATAAAAATAGATTTTAAAAAATTCAATCTCCAGATCATTAGAATCCTGATGAAATGGAGAAAGAGGTGGGGAAAATGAATCACCAAAGAACCAGTGAGAGGAAAATTTCCCAGAATGAAAAGAGATATTAGTCCTATTGAAAAGTCTAACAGGTGCCAGGCAGGATAAGTGAAAAATCAGACCTAACCAGTCATGGAGAGATTTTCACATACCTAAGACAACCAGCTTGCAGAGATAAAAGACGGACAGACAGACCCAGGGGAATATAACTGGGTGCTAAAAGACCATGGAGCAGCACCTGTCTGGCAGGGTGGGAGGGTTGAGAGGCAATTATCTTCAACCCAGAAATTCCATTTAAACCATTGCTCAAGCATGAAGACACAAACACACAGCATCTCAGAACACTAGTTAAGGGTCCGAAACATCATCCACACATCCTTCCAGGACCAGGAACTGGAGCATTCGTTCATACAAACCCAGAGGAAAGCCAACGAAAAAGACAATGTGGGGGTGCGAGGGAAGGGTTAAGGAAAAGCTGTCAAAAGGAAAAACAAGAAAAATGTTTGCACATATGTCAGGCTGGTCAAAAGCCAAAGAGAGAAACACCTCACACAGCAGTATCCGGGTTGCACAGCCATCCCTGGCATCTCGCTCTAGCCTCCTGCTGGGGCAGGCTGCTGGAGACAGCCACAGCGGTTCATGTAACAGGGTCCTTGCCACCCCTGTGACGGATCTGGATTGAGGTCCTGGCTCCTGCCTTTGACGCAGCCCAGCCTTGGTCATTGTGGGTATCTGGGAAGTGAATCAAAATGAGAGTGTTTCTGTCTCTCTCTCCCTCTGCCCCGACTACTACCTCTAAGATGTTTACTTTTATGCAAAAAATGTTTGAAATCTACATGGACTTTTTTTTTAGAACATAGACTGTTTTCATGAACATTTTGAACACCCTTCATGCTGATAGACAACCTGATGGCTCCTGAGAGTTGAAAATGATGTAGGGGTGGGCCCCTGGCCCAGTACTGAAGGTACCCACATCCCACAGCAAAGTGCCTGGGTTGGAGTCCTGGCCCCTCTGCTCCCAGGCCTGGCTCCATGCTAGTGCGCACCCTTGGAAGGTGACGAGTAGTGAAGCACGTAGGTGCCTGCCCCCCATATGGGAAACCCGACCTGAGTCTGCAGCTCTTGGGTCCAGCCTGGCTCAGGCCTGGCTGTTGCGGGCATTTGTGATGAGAGCTCTATCCGCCTTTCACTCTGTCTCTTCACTTTTCCAATAAATAGGTAAACACACAATTTTTAAAAATAATAATAATAATTTAAAAATCAAACATTGTGAAGGGGAGAACCGAAAGGGAACACTGGTGTGCAGTGCTGTGTGAGTGAACTTAGCTCTTGCTTCTGTGGCAGAGCTGCAAAACTGCCTGCAGAAGCAGTTCAAGCTGCTGCCGGGGCTGCCTCTACCCCGAGCCAGAGGGCCTGCTGTGCTCCGGTCCAGCTTCCTACTGATGGACAAGAAGCAGCAAAGAGTGGCTCGCGTGCTTGGGTTCCTGCCACGCCATGGGAGCCCCAGGTGGAGCTGACAGCTCCAGCTTCAGCCAGCCCAGCCTGGACTACCGCAGGCACTTAGGGAGTGAACCAGAGGGTGGAAAACATCTACCTATCTCTTGCATTCTGTCTTTGAAATAAGTAAATGTATTTTTTTAAAAAATAAAATTTTTAGATTAAAAAATCATGACTCACAAATTTTACACTAATTGTGATTTTACTAGCCCCCATAGGACCCATAAGGATTTTTTGGAGACAAATTTAAATGGCCCACTTCACTCTTAGAGGTTTATCCAAGCAAGTGTGAACCCTCTGGATTTGGCTTATTATAAATTTCATTATAGTGGGCAGATGCAGTCCAAGTCATCCCACTGAACTGAGCTCAAGAAAAAAAAAATCCCCTGCACCCACCGAATAAACGCTCATTTTCAGCAGCCCTCCTCCCCATCCCAGGACTTCAGTCCTCCTCCCGCCCCGACACAGCTCTCAGCAAGGCCGGCAATGCCACTGAAAACCATTGGGAAGGGGGCTTAGATCCTAGCCCAGCACTAACATCTGGCATCAGCCAGATCCCAATTTGGGTGGGATTACCTCATTTTTAAGTGTGGACAACAATTTTTTTTAAGTCTTTGGTTTGATTGGGTTGGGTTGGGTTGGGTTGGAGTCAGTTGGACTGGGTTGGGTTGAGTTTGGTACAAAAGCAAATATAACTGTGCCCTAAGTGGTCCAGGAATGCCAGTGAGCAAGGCTCACGTGGGGCAGCCAAAGCATCCTTCACTTGAGGACTACAGAAGCCACCGCTCAGCTGAGAAGGGGCTATACCCCAGCACCACACTGTGAGGCCCAGAAATGCTAGGTACACATCAGTTTCCCTGTCTGGGAAATGGGAGTTACAGCAGCACCTGTCACACAGGGTTGCTGTGTGGACTGCACCAACGATACTGTAGATACACTCATCATGGGCAAGCTGCTACATGACTGAGGCCACATCACTGCCTTCCTCTGCAGAATCCACTGAGGGATGGGACAAAGGAATGGGGCTAGGAAAGGAGGAGAGGAGCAGGGCCCTCTCCCAAGTCCCTATGCTTCCAGGAATACCAAGGGTCAGAGGCAAAACCTCTCAGGGCAGAGGCCCAGCCATCAGCCACTCAATCTGCCCTCTAGGTGCCAAGGGAAAGGTGACATGGCTCCGTGAAGAGATGACACTCCCATGGCCACAGCCTGAGCACCTTCCTGTCTGTCTCAGGTGAGCAGGCTGACAGGGCAGCAGAAGGCAAACCCACGCCCAAGCGGGAGCCCAGCCCAGGACACCTGGACGCGGGAGCCTCCCTCCTCACAGTCTCCACGGCCCCATCGGAGCGTTGGAGGGGGCTGGGCTTTACAAACGGCCTGTTCAGCTCTGGTGACCTGATCACAGGGAGCTCTGCCCTTTGAAATGTCACAGTCAAAAACATCTAACGGGCCTGGGCCACATCAGACGGAATGCCCAAGAACTTGCCTCTTCCACAGCGGAGAAAAGCCCCTTGTCCATAGCATGTGCCCCAGGCGTCCTCGCACAGATGGGACCAGAGTGTCAAATCAGCTCTGAAGGGCTGGGTGCCAGTTTCTGGGTCATTGTGCCAGACAGCCGAGGCCTCCATGAGAAACTGTTTCCAGAGTCAACATCGTGTTAAGCTGTCACCTGTGACTTCCGCATCCCATATCAAAACAGCGTTCATGCCTCAGCTATTCTGCCTCCCATTCAAATCCATGCTGATGGATATATAGCAAAATATAGCCCAAGTAGGCAGGTCCCTGAACCTAGATGAGGAACTGGGATAGGGCTGCAGGCTCCTAGCTTCAGCCTGGCCCAGCCCCAGTCATGATGACCATTTGGGAAATGAACCAGCACTCTGCCTTTCAAACAGAAAAGGTAAATCTTCATTAAAAAATAAATGTTTCCATCAAGATACGCCCCTGATTCTGACCTCTGAGGTCCCTTCCTGCCAAAAAAAGGACACATCATCCTTAGTATACCCGCTGCCACCATTGCCATCTGCAGGGTCATTGTCCACGGCCGCCCCAGAGGGCACCTGTCTGTTTCACGTCATCTCTGTCACCTTTGGCAACGCCCAGAGTGCTAACACGAAGGCCCTCGACACACACACGTGGAACAGAAGTACATTCGGAGTAGGATTTCCTCCAGAGAGCCATGCTGAATGCACATATCGTGTGTTGCTCTGGCTGCACTTGCCTTCAGCTCTCGGGGTTTGCGAAATGAAAGAGAGTAGGTACGACGACAACCACTTGTGTTTCAGTTGCTAAAACCATAAGCAGCCACCCTAGAAACACCACCAAAAAAGTCACCTTTTTCATACCCGCCGCAGATGCTGCCAACTTGAGCTTTTTTAAGACACTGATGAGTCAAATTATGCCCTGAAGAGTCATCAAAATAACTCTACTGCTTACTTACAATATTGATGTGCAGCTGCTGCACACCTACTCTCCCTTCCTGGATCATCCTTTAAAGCTCGGCACCCACAGCTGAGAAGAAGTCAAATAAACTGATGACCACAGCGTAACCCTAGCCACTTGCCAACTAGAGAGGTAAAATACAAGTCAAGGGAGCGCGTCTGCCAACTCATCGTTGGTATTTGCCGCCCTCTGGCGGTGAAGCTCCGGAAGTTTCCACTCCAGGAAAGGCAACCGCAGGTTTCACAGATGCCCCTCTGAGCAGCCCAACGTAGCATCCTTCATCCTTCATCCCACAGGACGCCCCAGCGTCTGAGCAGATCCTGCACCTCTGTATGTGAGGATCTAGAGGAGGAATAATTTCAGTCTGGACGCTGTACTCACAACACATCTACAAAGAGAAACACCTCAGTGAAGCTCTCCATAACAGCTCTGCGTGAGCAGGTGCTTGGGGACCAGTCACATCACACACGTGTGCGTAACAGTAAGCATTAGTGGACTTAGCCTCACCGACTGCTGTGCAATACACACTGCACAGGTCATAGGTGTTCAGGGCATTAGCTGGGGTGCACACAGCCTGCTCCCTGCATGCACGGCTACGCTGCACGTTACATGCTCCTCATGAGAGACCTGCACCTCTACCCGCCCTGCTTTACTGAGTCCCCTTGGAGGCAAGCCTCTGCAGGAAGGTCTCTTAACCAGCCCGTTGCTGCTGAAAGATGTACACACCATCCTCCAGAGCCAGACCTCTTCCACACGCCAGCTTGCAGAGTTTCTCCAAAATGCAGTGTCTACCAGGTAGGCGACTGTTTTCACATACATGATGCCATAACTCCCCCATTGGCTACTAAGTCACAGACGAAATGATCATCCTGGTGTCCAGAATCTTTGTAATGGGGTGGGTGGAAAGATGAATGGATGAATGGATAAATGGATGGATGATTGGATAGGTGAACGCTTGAGTGTACAGAAGGATGGATGGATGGATGGGTGGATGGATGAGTGGATGGATGGATAGATGGATGGATGGATGGATAGATGGATGGATGGATGGATGGATGGATGGATAGATGGATGGATAGATGGATGGATGGGTGGATGGATGGATGGATGGATGCATGCATGCATGCATGCATGGGTGGCAGACAGGGGAATGAACAGATGGGAGGATGAGTGGACAGGCAGAGAAATAAGCATCCTTTGATGCTTTGAATCACCAGTGAACTTGAGCTTTATTGTGCAAGCCTCCATGTCCCACGGTAACAGCCTGTGTGTATGAAGGATGGGGTGCACACTGGTACTGGTACATGAAGCTCTCCATGAGGGTCAGCTCGCTCAGCCCCACAGCTCTGTCTTCAGGGCACTGCCACTGGCTGAGGTCAGGCAGAGACAGGAGGCCAACCCCCACAGGCTGGTGCTCTTGAAGGCTTCACAATGGTTTTGGAAGGAAACACAGTCTCCCAGTTGCTTCTGTGCATGGTGAGCCCATCAACTCCACAGCACAGCCTTTTGTCGGGCAGCTCCTCTGCCAGGTTCAGCGCTGGGCACTGGAGTGAGGTAAGGATGAGGAGCCCACCAGCATTGTAGCCTGTATGGACACCTGGCAGGGAGGCCCTCCCCACACCTCCCATACTCACTGCCAGCCAATGGCCTTCTTCTTTAAGATTCATTTATTTTATTGGAAAGGCAGATTTACACAGAGAGAGATTGATTTCATCCTTTGGTTCACTCATCAAATGGCTGCAATGGCCAGAGCTAGAACAATCCAAAGCCAGGAGCCAGGAGTTTTTGTCCAGGTCTCCTACTTGGATGCAGGGTCCCAAGGACTTCGGCCATCCACCACTGATTTCTCAGGCCATAAGCATGGAGCAGGATCAGAAGTGAAGCAGCAGAAAAATGAACCCATATTGGATGTCAGTGCCTCGGGTGGAGGATTACCTGATATGCCAAAACGCATAGTTTAAAGACCTTCTGTTGAGGCATTGTCTGCTCAGGCTTCTGTAACAAACTCAGGGATTTTAAGCAAAGGAAATATCTTTTCTTATAGCTCTGGAGGCCAGTGGGGTTGGTCTCCAGTATGGCCTGTCTCACTGGGTTGCAGACCTGACCACTGTCTGGCTGTCTTCCCATGGCGTGTCCTCCAAATGTGCAGCCATCTCTTGATGCATGGACAACAATCTTAGGGAGTTAGGGCCACATCCCTATGCTCTCATTAAACTTCACACACCCTGTCCCCAAGTAAAGTGACACAGGTGGCAGCCATATGTTATGGACTGCCAAACTTGTACGTATTGAAGCCCTAATCCTTTGTGGGATTCTTACAGCCATCTGTTGGCTGGAAGCACAATAACTCTGCAGGTTAGAGTTCAGCGTCCTGGGGGCAGAACAGACTCACTGAGGAAAGGCCAGCTGTAGGATCTCCGAGGTTGTACATGAAAATCAGCCCTGAGCAAGATCGACCACGCATGACACAGGAAAGTCACCAAAGTGAGGTCAATGAGAGGAGGACAGGCTGAGAGGGTCACACGGGGCCCTGGAGACAGAACAAGAGCTTGGGACTTGATCTTTGGGAGCCTGGAGGCCATCCATGGTGGTGACAAGATGGCCAGGGTGGTACTGAGGACTTGCACCTGCATCTGTGTGTCACATCCAGAGTTTCTTCAGGTGCCCAACTGTAGCACCAGCAGTATCTGGGCCCTTGCTGGAGACAGAGTCCACAGCAATGAGAAATGGACCCCCACTCCTGGACCATTCCAACTGTGAAAGCTTCAGGGTGCTGCTCGTGGAGATGGTGACCACTTTGCCTTACTGTTTTTGTCCAGGGAAGGTAAACCCCAGTGGGTGGTTTGACCCTCTTCAGCCTCCCAGACTTCCCACACCCATGATGGTGTCCCCAGCTCTCTTTTTGGGCAAAGGCCTCCCAGCCTCGCCAAGTAGGTCTTCAGAATCCTCCCACATTGCGTCTTCATTTCCCTTCCCTGTGTTCTTACGGATGGCTTCATTGGGCCTGGCATTTTGGACACAAACTGGAGGACAGCTAAGTGAGGCCAGACTTTGAGAGGAAGTCTGAAAGTGCTGCAGAATGCCATAGAATGGAGAGAAGACAGACATCAGGGCCAAGTTTGAAAGCACCAGGCATGCTCGGCCTTGAGCAAATGTCACCACGGAGAGCAGCAGCAACAGTTGCCTAATACCCCAAGAATGCATGAGAGAGAGAGAGAGCCATTTTTCCACTCATCAGCCAGCAAGGCAAAAGCAGGACAGCCTTGGGTTTCAGCTGGCAAAGCGTTATGTCATGTGCTCAAGCCGTAGAACAGAAGCTGCCAGCAAGGCCAGTGAGGTCACTCTCACTAGCCAGGCCCACTGTGATATCACAGCGGCTTGAGTCACTGCCCAGCAGGGGGATGCCAGACGTGTGTGAACCAGGCCCTGTGTGACGGCTCCCCACTGCCTGGCAACACATAGACAGAATTAATGCCAATACTGGGTAACATGATTTGTTCCAGGCACCCAGGAATCTACGGGACACTCTGCCCCTTCCCTGAGCTCTTGAGACCCTTGCTGCCTGGAGGCCAAGGTCAAAGTCAGGCACATAGTCCCAGCAAAACCCACCGACCCCTGTACTGCAGGCAACCTCCATCTGCCTGGTAACCACAGCAGCAGTCACAGCTGAGCTAGGGCGCACTCTCTTGGCACCAGGCCTTCCTCGTGCCTCACCAGCAGGCTGAGCCTCATCTCACAGAGGAAGAGGCTCAGAGCAAACTGCCGACTTGGCCCCACCTGCTGGTCATGGCCAAGATGAGCTGTGAGTCCAGGGTTCTCCAGTGTCAGAACACAGGTTCATGGCCACAGCCCTACACTGCCACGAATGAGGTGTGCACAAGAGGCACACACCCAAGCCTCCTGGGGGCTCAGCAGAATGACTAACGGGAACCTGCACAGTCACCCCATCTGTCTCCTCTCCCGGCCTGGGCAACACAGAAGACCAAGTCTTGGCTCCAGGAACCCACCACTCCTGCTTCATCAGCACTTCATTGGCACTACTCGACACCTGACCCTGCACAATCCTACCACGGGCCTCCGGCAGTGCTTGGGGCTGCTGGCAGTACAGCATGGATATCCTCACTTATCTTCACCTACTCCGAAACTGGCCAGAGCACAGGCTCCCAGCAGCCCTCAAAACTCCTAATGTGCACCCAGCGCTATCCTCTGAAGGCCCCGCAGTCAGGCCACTGAGATTAGAAGGGATATCTGCAGGTGTCGCAGCCACAATCCCCTCGTTCCAGCTCCTCTTTGAATCCATCTGACTTCTCTCCTACCTTTTTTTTTTTTTTTTTTTGAGGCGGGGGAGGATCTCAAGGTGGCTGCAAGAATTTCCTCTACCTGCTGGAGAAACCCCAAGTTGCTCAGCATCTGGAGCCTCCTCCATCAGCTGAATTTGGCTGAGCCACTCCTGACAAGGGGCTGCAGAACTAAAGTGGAGAAGGCCCCAGCAAAGCAAAGCACAGGAACCAGGCCACAGGTGGGTTAGGTTCTCTGTCTTGGCCACACTCACCAGCAGGAAAGGCAACGTGGGGGAAGCTGGGGCCAGGACAGGCGGGGTATGAAGCAGACCCCTGAGAGGGAATAAGGAAGGATTTTCTTATTATTGAGGCCACTGCAGCCAATGTCACATGTGAAATTGGGTGAATGAAATTCACTCCTTCACAATGGCTCAGTGAGTAAATCCTGGCCTTGCACATGCCAGGACTCCATACAAGCTCCAGTTCGTGTCCCGGCTGCTCCACTTCCCATCCAGCTCCCTGTTGTGGCTGGAAAAACACAGCAGAGATGGTCCAAAGCCTTGGGACCATGCATCCATGGTGGAGACCTGGAAGAGGTTCCTGGCTTCAGACTGGCTCAGCTCCAGCTGCTGCAGCCATTTGGAGGAGTAAACCAGCAGAAGGAAGATCTTTTTGTCTCTCCCTCTCTCTGTAAGTCTGCCTTTCCAATAATAAATCTTAAAAGAAAAACACTCCTTCCTGGCAGGATCCTGAAATCAAGCCATGTGTACACACTCCTGGGGAGCCTTAGTTCCATTCCAGTTTCACCAGGCGCAGGGGACCAGGCTCTCCCCCTTATCCAAAGAGACAGAGAGGACCCAGAGAGGAAAGAGTGTGAAAGAAGCAGGGGGAAGGGGAGGCTGCCCAGAGCTTCTCCCGGCTGTTCTTTTCAAACTAGATGATGAGAGGGTGCAAGCAAGGGGAGGCAGAGATGGCTGCTGAAGTCTGGCCTTGTGAACCATGAATGCCTATGCCCACACAGCCCCAGGAGGATCAACACCTGCCAATGAACTCAGCCGAGACCTTGCCCACCCAGGCCAGCTCTTGGCCGCCGTTTCCAACAGACAGGCTTGACCTAAACCCACAGCTCTTCCTGGACCGTGTCCCATGGGCCTGTGGCCACAAGGCCCATGCTCTCCCCAGTCTCCACTATGAAGAACATGCATCTGGAATGCAGATGCATGGGACATCATCTGAAAGGTGCAGAAGTGTTCCCGGCGCATGGTCAAAAGACGCTCCTCAGCACATTCCAGAAACTATGGCCCTGGATACACCACCAACCAACCGTGGCTCCAGAAGCTTGGCCCCTGGAAATCCCTCACAGGTGCCCTCCATCCTGAAACAGGGAGGTCAATTCAAGAGTCAACTACCTTCATGGCGCCCATGGCTTGGAAAGTCACTGCTAATCTTGAAGGGGTCAGCGCCGCCAGCATCGCATTGAATCTTGTGTTCTTGTTCTTAATAGGTGAGTGGTACTGCCCGTCTGGAGTCACAGAACCAAACCTGAAGTGAGAAGGATGGGAGTTATCAAGAAAGAAGAGCGTAACATGAGGCGGGATACACAGATTTCGCTGTCCCAGAACCTCCTCCACAAGCCAAATGGTGGAGTAAGCGGGGAGGGGCCGGTGTCTCCCCAGGGCCTGCTGAGAAAGGCTCCATTCATACGAAGCAAGAGTAGGTTATGCAGCACCACCCACCTGCCTCTCAGCAGGACACGAGTATGAGGACAACAAGGACGTGACCTTCCCCTGGACATGAGGATGTCTTCCTGGACTCCACATTCTATCCCATAATGCTTGCACCTGTCCTTATGAACTGCCACACTGTCCTAATTGCTGTAGTTTTGCAGTATGTTTTTCAAATCCCAAATTTAAAAATATACTTTCGGTTCCTCAGAGTCTCTTGTAATTCCATACAAATTTCTGAGTCTATTTTTCAATTTCTGCCTCTCATGAAGACACCTGGGAATGGCACTGAATTCACACAGCTATGGACTGGCCCAGATTTTAACCAAGTGAGGAACCAACCCTGTGAGAGTCACAGGGGCTCCTCCCTCAAACCTGTGCTGCCATGGCTACTCAGTAGTGTGGGGAGTGTGGATTGCAGTCAAAAGGCCAATGGAATCACAAAAGAATCAAACATCGCTCACCAAAGACAGACTCTATGTATCCTCATGTTTTTCACCATCAGTTTAGCACACTATCGTTTTTCTCTCTCACTGACACTGCATTGGATGAGTGCTCAGCTCATGGTCCAGCCCCTGGCAGAGAACTGACAGGACTGCTACAATCTCACCTGCATGGTGACACACACCAGCTTCCCTCTGTGGCTTTCCCCTCATGTCCCAATTCTCAAAGATGGATGAGGCTGATGAGTGACTGGGAAAGGCAGGCACCGCCAGGGGACGGGGTTAGCATCCTCAGATCTGCTGTTTGGGACCCTGGTGGCTCCAGGAGGTGACCCTTCAGCACCCACCAGGACAACCACACGGAGGTTTCTGTTGTTTCAATTTTCTTTCCCACCAAGTCACGGTGGGCAGTGGGGATTTAAGAAACAGAATTGCTCCACCCTGTGTCTGTTTCCAGGACATGTTTTCGTAAATTTTGGGCATCAACTCTCACATCTACCTGCTTGTCACCCAAAGGAACAGAACTTTTCAGGAAAATCCCAATGGAAGGCAGGGTGAGAGCTGGTGATGCCCACGTTGATTCCTGGCCCTGTAAGATGTACAATCACTAAGTCCTGTGGTTTTTACAGGATACATGAAATGCAGCTGACCAAGGAAGAGCAATGGTGCTTCGTAGCCTTTGCAAAGAGCACCATTAACCCCTTGCCCCACCCCCAGAACACACCTGACAGTGGAACCTCCACCTCACTGTGGAACCCACCCTAGCCTCCCTGTGCGGTCCTGGCACCGACTCACCAGCTACCAGTGGTTATCACAACTTGTGAAACTTTCAGGGAATGCCTCACCTGTCACCACCCCCGAAGGAGACAAAGGCACTAAATAGTTTACTGCAGAGAAACAAAAGCCCACAGGTCCGACAATTAAGCAACTGCTGACATAACTTATGGACCGTTGATTTAGCAGTCTTTGAAGGGTGCTATCAAAAATGATGGTGCATGGGCCCTGCGGCGTGGCAGAGTGGCTAAAGTCCTCGCCTTGAACATGCCGGGATCCCTTTGGGGCGCCGGTTCTAATACCGGCAGCTCCACTTCCCATCCAGTTCCCTGCCTGTGGCCTGGGAAAGCAGTCGATGATAGCCCCAGTGCTTTAGGACCCTGCATCCGTGTGGGAGACCTGGAGGCTCCTGGCCTCGGATCAGCACAGCACAGGCCGTTGTGCTCACTCGCGGAGTGAATCATCGGACGGAAGATCTTCCTCTCTATCTCTCCTCCTCTCTGTATATCTGATTTTGTAATAAAAATAAATAAATCTTCTTAAAAAAATGTTGGTGCAGAGCAGGTTTTGTGGCACAGTAGGATATGTCACTGCCTGTGATGTCAGCATCCCATTGAAGTGCCAGTTCCAGTCCCAGCTGCTCCACTTCCAATCCAGGTCCCTACAAATGCCCCTGAGAAAGCAGCAGAAGACGGCCGGAGTATAGGGGCCCCTGCCACCCAAATAGCAGACCAGGATGGAGTTCCAAGTTCATGGTTTCTGCTTGGGAGAACAAAAAGGTCATGGGCCCAGCCACCTGAGTCAAGGGGGGGAATTACTTACTTATCCAGCAGGTTCTCCCTGGGTATCCGAACCTTGTCAAATATTAAAATCCCATTGTCCACACCATTCAAACCTAGGGAGGACAGAAACAAAATGCAGCTGCAGAGGCACCTGCAGCCTCCCAAGCCTGCCTCTGCTAACATGCACAGTCCTTTTTTTGCCCTGAGTTGTTGGTGCTATTGCATTTGGGAAGCTCGAGGGGACACCGTCTCCCTGGTAAGCTGTGTCTGAGTGTGTGACCCGTGTAGCCCGCTCACTCCTCCCCTATGCGAAGGGAGGAGAACATATATTTCCTTCTGCAGGGTACAGGCAGCAGTGGTTGTGAGTAAGAAAGAAAAGCAGGGGCAGGTGCTGGTTATGGTGGTTAACACGTCACGAGGGAGGCCTGCAGTCGATACTCCACTTTCTTGGTTCAAGTCCTGGCTCTGCTCCTCAATCCCGGCTTCCTACTAACCCACACTCAGGGAAGCAACAGGGTTGGTTCATGAAATGCTGTCTATGCCACCCAGGTGAGAGACCTGCACTGGGTTCCCAGGTCCCAGTTTCAGCCTGGCCCAGCCCCCAGCTGTTGCACGCACTTGGGCAGTGAAGCTGTTGCCAGGAGATCACTTTCACATATTCTCTCTCTCTCTCTCTCGCCCCCATACACAAATAATTGCTTTTACAAAAACAAAGGAAGAGTGATGAATATGCCAGTTATTCCCATCTGATCACACATGGAACAGAGACTTCAAAACGTTTGTGCAAAAATGGATTTTTTTTTTTTTGGTACAAAAAAAAGTTGAAATGCATGCAGTTTTCTCACAATATGCATCTCCACACACTTACTGAAGCCATGGAAATGCAGCAGTCACAGACACATGCTTTATGATTTCACATTCACAATTCTATGCCAATTCGTAAAAAAAAAAAAAGAATGCAAAAAAATTGTCTGCACTCCCCAGAAAAGATAGCTCTAGACAGACAGCTTTCTGTCCCTGGGAAGGTAGGACTCAAAGGCTTCCTCTCCCAATGCTTCCTCCTGGACTCACAGGCTGAGCTGCTGAAAGCAAATGGCCCGCCAGCTGTGGGAAAGCAGCCACAAGGACCTGGGACCCAGACACCCTCCAGGGCCATTTGCTGCAGACACCTGTCAATGTGGGCCCACCGAATGCCCAGAGCTTAGGGAGATTTCAGCTGGGGAAAGTGCCTTTCTTCAGAACACCTCCCCTTGACAAAGACACACCTTGTAAGCACTGAGGAGCTTCAAGGAAAGCAAAGCAGACTTCTCCGTGGTTGTCAAGGTTCTCAACACCTGGAACAACTTCACACACACACAGCTCACCCTTCTGCTCTGGGCAACACCTGACATGTGAGGCCCTTTCAAGGTGCCAGGGCCAGGTAGGCTCTCAGCCACCCCCTGACAAAGGCACTCAGGAGCCCTGCAAATTCAAAGGCAGTGCAACTCGATGGGGTGTCCCTGTGGGTGAACACTTGGGGAGGGGTGGGACCAGCCCCCTCCCACCAAAGGCTCTTCTTCTCACACCTCTCCCTGCCCTTCTTGCCTCTTTGTTTGCTGCTCCTCCATACTACCTCATGTAGTTTGGCTTGACCTTGGCCAAGGACAGCCAGTGGAAGCCCCAATCACAGCCTCACAGCCTGGTTTCCTGAGTAGGCCTGTATTTACACACACACACACACACACACACAGAGTCTATGAATTCCTATGGCTGTGACCTTATGTCTTGGAGACAGTCTTCTCAGAGATAACTGATATAAAGTGAGGTCGTTGGGATGGCCTTCACGTATATAGCTGATCGGAAGGGCAGCAACTGGAGACAGGTACACCAGGGATGATGGAATCCTGGGCCTGAGCCCTCCTGGATTGTGCTGAGAAGGGACCAGCCCTGCTAACACTTGGATCCCAGGCTCCAGCTTCCAGGATGATGAGACAACACATTTCTGTGATTGGCACTGCCCTGGCACACCAATGCATATGATCAGTTCTCAGGGGGCATCAGGACCCCAGAAGCACAGACATCACTGAGGTGAGCCGGGGATCCTGGGGCATGAAAGCTGCAGTCCTCTGAGGTTCCACAGGCCCAAGAAGGGGAGAAAATGTGGAACAGCACCCCAGTCAAAATTACCTGATGCCTAGAACATTCAAGAAGCTGGGAGAGGGCCCGGCACAGTACCCTAGCGGCTAAAGTCCTCGCCTTACCTGTGCCAGGATCCCATATAGGCTCAGGTCGTATCCCAGCTGCTCTTCTCCCCACTTATGACCTGAGGAAGCAGTCGAGGATGGCCCAAAGCCTTGGGACCCTGCACCCACATGGGAGACCTGGAAGAAGTTCCTGGCACCTGGTTTTGGCGGCCACTTAGGGAGTGAATCAGTGGACGGAAGATCTTCCTCTCTCTTTCTGTAAATCTGACTTTCCAACAAAAACAAATAAATCTTGAGAAAAAAAAAAGCTGGGAGCAAAAAGAGAGTGATCCCCTGATAATGGGCACTCTACCAGCTCTAGCAAACTACTTCAAAAGGGCTAATATTTTTTTCAAAATATGCATTTCTATGAAATTCTTGACAATCCTTTGTAAAGAACAGATTTTTAAAATTCTACACTCAAATAAGCTATTCTTTTCAATCCATTTCTCCAGGTACAGAAAAGACTGAATTTGGCTTAATTTCTCTTTTCTGGGGAACATTTCTCTACCTTTTCTGTTCGGGAGGGTGAGTGAGGTTAGCATCTCCTATGGAGGAAGAAAGGAGGCAGGAGAGAGTGGCCCGGAGACCCACCTTCTTTGTGGAGCATATCAACAGCTGTCACTCCTGGATACGAGTTTCCATTTCCATCCCGGATGGGGACGATGAAACAGTGGGGACCTATGGCAGATAGAGATCGTATTAAACCCTCCTTTCTAAAACTGTGAATAAAGCTGTGTTCATTCCCTGGAATGATATGAATTTATTTAGACCCCAAAAGTTCATTCAGGTCTATGCACATTTGGCATCATCATGCAGAACATCAAAATGCCATGATAAATGGGACCAGAAAGCTTGTTCTGAATTCCTAACGAGGTAAAAGTGGGGGTTCAGGAAAGCGTATCCCCTGAATGCTACTAATAAAGAATGGTTCTAGTTCTCTGTGTGGGCGACAAACCTTGGGATTTTCCATGAATGATGAGTTGGGCAAAGACGGCAGCGTAATTCCCGTGCATGGCATTGCCAATGTACATCTTCTCGGCATCTTTACAGGGCGTGTCAACGACAAACTCCTGCACAGAACAGCAGAGTGACAGAGAATTTCCTTCAGTGTGGCTCTTGCAACTGCACGGCCTGGTGCAAGGAGTGCTATGGACACAGGTTTGCCCTGCGCATGATGCCACCGTCGGCTGGCTCAATGGCAAGACATCAGAGCCACTGTGCTATCATCTGACTTTCCAACATATATATATATATATATATATATATACTTGTGCATGTGTGTGTCTGTCTCCTCAATACATTGAATAAATAAACAGATATGTTTTTTAAAAAACTGTTCGGGCCCGGCGCGATGGCACAGTGGTTAAGGTCCTCGCCTTGCACGCCCAGGATCCCATACGGGCACCGGTTCTAATCCCGGCAGCCCCGCTTCCCTTCCAGCTCCCTGCTTGTGGTCCGGGAAAGCAGTCGAGGACGGCCCAAAGCTTTGGGACCCTGCACCCATGTGGGAGACCTGAAAGAGGCTCCTGGCTTCGGATTGGCTCAGCTCCGGCCATTGCAGCCTCTGAAGGAGTGAATCAGTGGATGGAAGATATTTGTCTCTGTCTTTCCTTATCTCCGTATATCTGACTTTCCAATTAAATTTTTTTAAATATAAAATTTAAAAACTGTTCACTCACTATTCCTGTCTCTTCTTTATAACATCAGAATGATGTGTGCCATGTTGTTGAGCCTGCTTGCCTGGACTTTACAAAGTATTCATTTATCAGCTTCTTTCTCTGGGCCATTCTATGCAGAAGTTCCCAATTTTAAACAACCCAACACCAAATCCCTTCCAAATGCCTGGCTGGTGCCATTTCAGCTGTCCCCACACCCGCAGCCTCCTCCAACATCTCAGTTGGATGTTTCCACCAAACAAGAGACCAGCCAGTCACCTGGGCCCCGTCGGCGTCATTCCAGAATTCACATCTGAGTGCTTTGTCTTCACCCTATCGAGACAAGCCTTCTGCCACTCACTGGCCTCCACAGTGACCCTGGCCCTGAACTTCCCTGCCTCTGTGACACAGGTCCTTCTCTCAATAGCAACCATGTCAGGAAAGGCCAGAACTGCCCACTTGGACCAACACCAGTAGGCGACCATGACCTATTCCCTCCATGCTTAGAAGACGAATCACCTTCTGAAGCCCTTGGCTGCCCAAACCACCACGTAAAGTCACTCAAGGTCGCCATGTGCAGACCTGAAGGACAGAGCAGCTGGAGACGAGTCTCTCCCTCCCCAGGGAAGCAGCTGTTGAATTGCCATCCATTCTGTCCCCATGCCACAAGCAAGGATTCATTCTACTTCAAAACGGTCTGACACTAACCCTGCTCACAAAGCAGCAAAAAAATGCAGGGTTTTGGCTGGTTCTTGTCTGTGTTCACTCTCTGCTCGGGCATGGTCTTGCTTGCCCCGCTCTGGAAGCAGATCACTATGCGAGAGCTGTCCCCCATCTCACTCAACACGTGGGTCACCCTCCAGTGTGTGACTCAGGAGGGACTAATGTGGGATGGGCGGTGGGGGTGGAAGGAGGGAGCAGGACAAATGACAGAATGGCAGAGAGCTGAATTTCTACTTACAATCAGAGTTATCAATATTGAAGACGTGGCTGAACGAAACCAACAAGCTATTGATCATGCAAAGATTAGCTCAGATTTCAGATTATGAATTACAGACTGTACTTTCCCTTAGGCCAAAAAATACAGTCTTGAAGCCTAACAAAACATTCTCTGACACATGTTTGCGTGGGGAAACGTTTAGCACGTGCAATAGCTTTTCAGAACTATAAACAGATAAGGATAAGTTGAATCTTTTTCAGAGAATTCTCAGGAGGCCGCCGCTGTTTTGTCGGGCCAGCTCGGACTTCACAGAGTGACAAGTTAACTTGAGCTTGGGGGCAGTGCTGGGAGAGAAACAGCAAAACAGTGCTGAGGAGAGAGGCTCACCCTTCAGGGAAAGGAATGGAAGCAACAAAGGAAACCAGCCAAGGACAAAAGATCTTCTAGGACTGGGAGAGAGCAGAGTGCCATGGGTCCCGCCACCATCCTGTACATCCAGGAAAGGAGCTTCGTCACTTCTGGCACAAGTCTTGTTTTGGAAAGTTTACATCTGCCAAAACGCAGCAGTTAGAGTTGGATTTAAAGAACGCACACCATGCATGCTGGTAACTGCCATGATTATCTGTCCCACATAATGACAAAGTGATGGCCTGGCCCAGGCAGCTCACAGCCTCAGGTACCTTTGCTATTCAGCATACCGTGTAAAGAGCAAGCTCTCTCCCGCCTCTTTGCCTCTTTCTGTCTCTATGCAATCCCAGCCCCTCCTCCAAACAAAATTCAAACCACCAACCTGCAGGCACGAATAACCAAAAAGTGTAAGAGATTTAAATAGTCCTTAAGGGACAAAATGCTCATTTCATCAGCTCTGACGATTTCAAGAGGAAATGAAGGGGAAAATACAGAAACCAGCGGAGGGAGAAACCCATTCCCGCTGTCAGTCCTGGTCGCCGTGTGTCTGTGATGAGCGTGCGGTTTCTCCTTCCCGCCCCCTTCCCCAGGAGACAGCGTCCTCCAGGGTCTCCCCATCATTACAGTCTCAACTTTGCAACTCCCCTGTCAGAAAGTGGCAGCTGCTGGGGCCCACCAGGTAGCTAAATCATTTATGCTGTTTGGGGAAAATGAGACCAGCACAGAAAATTATTTTTGTAAGGGAAAAAAAAAATCATGTTAAGAAGAAACAAATAAATTGGAATTGTGGGGTTTGTTTTTGTTCTTTTTCCATTCCATGAATGACAGCAAGGTGACTTCAATGCCATGGCTTGGGGAGAGGAAAAGTTGGTGAGCCAGAATCCATCACTGTCACTGGTGGGGAAGCCACACTGTCAGGAGCCGTCCCACTGGAACTTAAGGCTCACTCATGAACTGTGTAGTCAGAGCCCATTTCTTAGCCTCTGTAAGCCTCAGTTTCCCTGTCTTTATAAAGCAGAGGCAGTAATAAGGTGTTAGGACATTTGACACAGTGTTTACCCCTGCACACTGGGACTAATCTAAGGACCCTCAATGTTGTGTTTCTGGGATTGTGGCTGAGAAGGATTACTGGACACCATGCAGACAGGGCTGGATACAGGACAGGACATGCAGTGAGGGCTCAGAAACGGAAGCACTGACTCTTGTCCTTCCTGAGCCCTGGACACCTTTGGCTACCATAGAGAAGTCACACCAGGGCAGGAGGGTCTGCAAGACATCTCCCCAAACAGCCCTTTGTCACTGTGAAGCCTAATCTCTAACCAGCATCCACGGCCAGGAAAGCCTGCTAACAAAAATCCAGCCTAGGGGTAGGTGTCTGCCAAGGTGGTTAATACTCCCACTCCCAAGACAGAGCACCAGGGCTCCATACCCAGCTCTGACTCTGGACTCCTGCCTCCTGGAGCCCCTGGGAAGCAGGGGTGGTGATTTGAGTGACCAGGATCCCTGCCACCGAGATGAGAGACCCAGGTCAAGTGCCTGGATCTTGGTCCCCATCTCTTTCTCTCCCTCTATTCTTCTGTCAGGAAGGAATAAAGAAACAGAGAAAATGAAGAACAGACTAAGTGCCCACAGTCACGCAACGCAGCCGACAAGCAGGCTCCTGCTTACAGAGATGTACAAAGAGTCATTCCAGGAAGAACTTGAAGATTTACTGATTCCTTTGTTGTCCTTAGGAATGCCCAATACAAGCAAATAGGAAGGAAAGTAGGTAAATGGTTGCTTTATTAACTCAGCAAGGAGGAGCTGCTGGAGAAGGGAGCATGGCAGAGCTGAGTATTCAAGTGCTGCCGGCGACCCTAGGCTGCACAGAACCCGATATACAGAGCCTTGATCAACATGTTTTTAATTGATAGGAAGTAAAGGAAAAGAAAGAACAATAAACAAAAGGGAAGGGAAGAGAGAGAAATGGGAAGAAAGATCAGAGTATACCACATATGGAAGGGATAGACAAGGTAAGAATGATTAGAGAAGCTTTGGTTGTTGTGTCAACTGCTACTGCAGGCCCCACTCCCAAACGTTCCCTTGAAACCACTGGCATTCGGTACCAGCAAGTTCCATGGATACAACCATGAATCAAAAAGATCAGAAAAAAGGGGGGAAAAAATCAATGACTATACCGAGCATCTATGGGCTTTTTTGTTCTGGCTGCTCCCTAAACAATCCAGCGTCACCAACAGAGACACAGAATCAGATTGTGCTGGCTGCTGGAGAGGAACTGAAACATGCAGGAGGATTTCCATGCAAGTGCTACAGAATGTTCTATGAGGGACTTTGGTCTCTGCGGGGTGTCCTGGAACCGGTCTCCTGCGGACACTGAGGTATGACCATACCGTCCTGGAGGATTTGGCTCCTGGTTAAGGAATTATCCTGCCCCAGTGCAAAAAAGTGTGCCCACAGAACTACCTCTTCTAATTCTGTGACTCCTAGGAGGGACTGCAAACAGCTTCAGCACTATTATCATGGAGCTGCCACAGGGATTGAGTTGACAAGGGCATGTGAGCCACATGGAGCATGCCCAGCCCATGGCAGGTAGAGTAGAAGTACTGGCTGAGGTCAGATTCCTGAAACCTGGGCACACATCCACTTTAACTGCACATTTACACATGCACTTTGAATCTGAGCTCCTCCTCGAGGACAGCCATACCACAGGTGCAAAGACCCAGAAAGCGAAGTTTCTGAACCCAGGAAGTGAAGTCTGATCTGCCCAGGCCACTTGTGGCACTGAACTGTAGAATGGCAAATCCTGGGCCTGATACAGTAGCCTAGTGGCTAAAATTTTCTCCTTGCATGTGCCAGGATCCCATATGGGTGCTGGTTCCTGTCCTGGCTGCTCCACTTCCCATCCAGCTCCCTGCTTGTGGCCTGGGAAAGCAGTCAAGAACAGCCCAAACCCTTGAGACCCTGCACCTGTGTGGGAGACCTGGAAGAAACTCCTGGCTCAGGAGTTGGCTCAACATCAGCCATTGCTGCCACTTGGGGAGTGAGCCAGTAGACAGAAAATCTTTCTCTCTGTCTCTACTTCTCTCTGTAAATTTGACTTTCCAATAAAACTAAATAAATCTTTTAAAAAGAAGAATGGTGAATCCTCACCTGTGCCGAGAGGTCAAAGGTGGCTTCAGTCTGGATCCCTCTCACATTGCTGCCGTGGCCCCGCTCAGTCATCGCAAACATCCCGGTGTATTTCTGCTCCTAGTGTTAGAAGGGGATTCATCAGTCAGAAGCAGGCTGCTGAGGTCTGGAAATGGTCCGTCCCTCAAGGGGTTGGATGCTAGAAGCTTGGTCCCCAGGGTGGTGATATGAGGGACGGTGGAATCTTTTTGAGATGGGAGCTCAATGGGAAGTGGTTGAGCACTGGAGTTGCCACCCTTGGAAGGGGTTAAGGTAGTTCTCACAGGCTAGTTAACACCCACAGAAGGTTGTTCTGAAGGAGGGCCTGGGCCCTCTGCACACCAGGTGATCCTTTCCACACAGACTCCCACAGTGATACCATCTGGAACAAGGCCTTCACCAGGGGTGGGAAAAAAATGGAGCTACCTGATCTTGGACCTTCCACTTCCAAAACTGAGCCAAACAAACCTCTTTTCTTTACAAAGTACCTAGCCTTGGGCATTTTGTTATGGTAATGGAGGATAAGCCAAAACAGTTGCTACAATTACAGACCTCTCCAACCATTTACAATGTGGGTGAAAACAGCAAGAGGTAAGTTGGAAAAAAGTGTAAACATTCAGTCTAATGACATCTAAAGTGAGATTAATAATAAGATTCAACACAAATAGAATAGCCTAGAAATTCAAATTCTGTCAAACTTCCTCTTTCTTGCTTTCTTGCTTGTTTGCTTTCTCAAACACTAACACATCTAAGTACTACAGATTTCTAAGACTGTCCACAGCAGAGAGCTATCAAGGTACACACCATACCTGGAGGAGCTGAAACCACTTAGTAACATGTCCAGGGCTCCCGAGATTCCTGATAACACCACCAAACAGCCAATAAATTATTCCACACTAAAAATAAAGACAATGCAAACCATTGTTAGTACCAATCAACAATTTCAAGATAATTAAACCAGCTGGCCAATCTCCACTCAAGGAACACCTGCTCGGCTCCTGAGATTTATCCAAAAACGCCCCAGTGGCAAATTTGCAGTCCACACCCTCTCCTGCCTGGCCTGCTGCAGTGCTTCTCTGCAGACACAACTCCTGGACCCTCATCTAGGTGAGGACACCCCAGCTCCACAGTGATTCAGTTCTCCAGCCTCAGCCAACCCCTTTAATCCCAGCAGATGACTGTTCTGAGCATGACTTCTTGCTCAGACACTATCACGTACTTGTGCAATGATCTCAATTGTTTCTTGCAGTCTGCAAGGATGGCGCCTGCATGAAAAGCAGTCAGCAAGAAGAGGGCCAATGGAAGATGAATGCTGCAAAATGAGCTTGGCTTCAGCTATGACAGCCCGGGCCCCAGCTACCAGTGGGTTCAGCTACCCCTCGGCTAGGAGATAGCTGGCCAATGGTACAGTGTTGTCAATTTCTTCATGTGAGGAATGGAGCAAACAACGAACGTACCCACTTCTCAAGTTGTCATTTGTTCCTCCACACACAAGCTGATTGAGTCCCCCAACAACCCTATGAAAAAGACATCACCTCTCCTACTAAGGATGCTGGCACTCAGAGTGGCAAAGTTGACTCAACCAAAGTTGCACCTTGGGAGTCGCTGAGGTTGAAATCTCAGCTAGTTAAGGCCTACAACTACAACGTCATCACGTTGCCATGAGGAGTCAATGAGAGCCAACCACTAAGTACTTTGCCTGGTCTTCTAAAAACTCTGGGAAAGTGTTACTGACCAGAAAGGAGAGGAAGAAAGTGACTTGAGCATTTGGAAGGAACAGAGCAACTGGCTGCAAAGACAGAAGGCAGGTGCACTGACATTTATTGCATCTTCAGGTCAGCATCTTTCCCCTTCCCTGCCACACATCTCCACCTGTCCTCTGGCAAGCACCCTCTCTCCAGAATTAGTCCAAGTGGTTCTAGGCAATATTGATCCCAGGATGAGTACTGATCTGAGACTGGCAATTTGCACAGTATCATCTCCCTGACCGTAAGGACCGGCTACGTTCATTCAGAGTGCATTCTAGGACATGTAAGCAACCAACTGGGAGAGAAAAGCTCCCTTTCTTGCTGTAATAAGATGTGGAGGAATGGAGACCCAGTGCTGCTGGAAACCACGTTGCCACAGCTGGTGAATGAAGCTGATATGTGGGAAATAAGGTGCTGGAGGAGACAGAGCCAAGAGATGAGAGCCCACATCCTGCACATCCACACCACTTCGGCTCGGCGATCACAGCAGCCACTAAATGGGTTTTTTAATTTTTTAGCTTTAGTAAGTTGGGATTGGACCTTTTTGTGTGGTCACTACAACTGAAGGAGCTCTCTGCACTCTGTGTGTATCCTCAGCCAGGAGTTAATTTCGTGAATGGCACTTGATCTACTCCCACAGCTCTGGCACTGGGAGGAATAAATTTCACTCATCACATTAGCAAGATGAAGTGCTTGTCATTCAATTCCTGACAGCAAACCCTGGGAAGATGTTTCTCACCCTGATTGTTCAGCGCCTCTCCAGGGAGTTATCCTGGACACTACAAACTGCTCCACTCCAACATGGGAAAGTGGAATCAGTCCAAATAGAGCATGCTTTTCCCCTAACCCATTTTGGAAATCAAGGTAAAACAAATTATTTGTATCAAAACAAGTTGAAATTTTCCACCCCTAAATCTCCTTGGCTGGTGACAGTTGCCTTTTTTGCAATATATTCTTTCTGGGATTTACATCCTTTCCTGCACTGAATCATTCCTCCTTTTTAAGAAGAGAGAAACTCTTGGTTTGTTCCTGCCATGCTCTGAAATCTTCCCTTCACTGAAATGTAGGATTAGGAATCCTAGGCTGAGCGAGGGAACCGCAACTGTTGACAGGTGGTATCTGCTTGATGCCAGTCCACACAGTTAGGTTAAATGTGGGCCTCTTCTCCAGCTCAGTCACACTGCCTGAATAACAGGTAAGCTAACCATTCTGGGCCTCCTGCAAGGGCAAGTGGCTCCCTGGACCGACATGCTCTCAGCATGTGCTTCCTGGGAGGAGGGACAGGCAGGTGAATGACAGAGGCAGTTCTGACTGAGGTGATCAACAGGGAGAGTTGAGACCTGGTAAGTCCTGGCTACACAGTTAATAAGTTGGATTGGGGAGAAGTAGGCAAGATAGGACTCTAGGAGAATAGTGGGTCACCACATGGACAGAGGCCCACACTGCAGTGGGGCAACTTGAAAGGGAATCCAAGAACAGACAGAAAATGCCAGGAGCAGGTGGTAGACTCAATAAGATACTGAGACAGACTGAAGAGGAGCATCATTCCATCACAAGGAAAATACCAAGTGGCCTCCACAGAGAGCAGTATATGCACCGTTATTATTCCTGCCCAACATTCTGCCACCCAGCAAATCTCAGGGCCAGGAAGCTGAGAGGCTAATCTGCCCTGTGACATGCTGGGAAAAGCAGTAATAACTGACCTACAAGGAGGGGACACCTGATGAAAGCCCTGACTTCCATCACATTGCCAGCCTGGTGTGGCCTGTTGAGGAGAGTGCCTTGCCTCCTTCCTCATTCATGTGGAGAAGCCAAAGGCAAACAGGCAGCACACCTGACAGCCAGCCAGGGCTGGCAGCAACCTCAGAGGCCACGGTGGGAGACACGTGGGAAAGCAGGTTGCTTTCGCTTCAATGCATCCGCAGAGTCACTACCTGGAAGACTCTTGGAAAGAGTTCCCAGCCACGACTCAGGGGCTTGGCACCCTCACCACTGAGCAAACCCCTGCTCCCAGACAGACTGAGCACAGACTCCTAGGCATTTCCAGTTTAAGTCTAGACATGACTTAGCATGGGCATTAGCATTAGTAGCTTTTGTTGCAGATGAGACAAGCACAGTACACATACAGGAAGGAACCTGCCAGAATACGGCTGGGAAGTGCTAGACAAAGAATGTGAGTCCATGTACTGCTGACTGTGTCCCTGTCACAATGGGCTGGTGCATGCATACTGGTAGCCTGCCAGCACCATCACTGTGATAAGCCATCAGCTTCCTGCACAATGAACCAATAGCAGGTACATTTTGGAATCTTCATTCCGAGAGCAATTGGGATACACAAGGTACTGGAAGTATATCTTGAGACAGGAGTTATCCCTGGAAACAATAATGAACCAAAGTATGTCCACCAACACTCATACACTGAAGCCTTGATCCACAGTGGGGTGGTTTGGGGGGCATGTCTTTGGGAGGCATTTAGGCCCTTTGGGAGACCATGAGCTTGAGGCTTCAGTTTGGAATTGATGCCTTTGTAAGGCAAGGAAGGGAGACCAGTACCTCTCTGTACAACAGGACACAGGGGGAAGGCAGTCTCACCTTACCATGATCTTTTAAAAATATTTATTTATGTATGTATGTATTTATGCATTTATTTATTTATTTATTTATTTTATTTGAAAGGCAGTTACACACACACACACAGTTGGGGTGAGGGGATCTTCCAACTGTTGGTTCGTCCCCCCACAAATGGCCACACAGCTAAAACTGGACTAAGTCAAGGCCAGGAGCAAGCTTCATCCAGGTCTCCCACCTGTATTGCAGGGGCCCAAATACTTGGACCATCCTCCACTGCTCTCCCAGGCACATTAGCAGAGAGCTGGATTGGAAGCTAAGCAGCTAGGAATTGAATCAGTACCCATACCGGATACTAGGGATGCAAATGGCAGCTGAATCTGTGACCATGATCTTGAGCTTGGCAACCTCCAGGAACATCAGAACATAAATGTCCATTGTTTGAGCCCCAAGTCTATGATATTTTGTTACACAGGGCCAAGTACACAGATTGTCAGGTGATGGCAATATGGAAAAGGAGAGCAGAGACAAGGGAGAAAAAAAAGAAGCATTCCACATTTCTTTCAGCTAGAGAGACCTTCCAGATTTCATCCATGTTTTTGGCAGAAGACTCTGGGCTAGTGCCCAGACAGCAGTGAGAATTCATGGCCCTCTGTGAAGAAGTCCTTCTCTCAGGCGTTCTCTAGTGTGTACTTTCACACCACTGGGGCTCTCTCACAGCCAGCCCCAGGCCCTGCCAGCCCTTGGCTGCATGAGTTCAACCATGTTTGTTCAAAGTGCTAAGGAAGACATAGAGCCTCTGGATTAACACAGGACCAGAGTGAACCAGAGAAGGGGCTGGGCCCATGAGGCACCGATGCTACTGACAAGCTGAGGTTGTCACTTTCTGTTCAAGCTGGTGGCTCCTGTAACAGGCAGATGCTGCCAGCTGCTCTGGGTGCCCCCTGACCCAACCAGAGCTCACAGGAGCAGTTCCCAGCCCACCACAGCCCTCCACCACCACCAACAGGGGAAAAAAAGCCATAATCTCCTAGGCCAGACTCAGCACACAGTGAATGTTTCTCCAATGACCGAGCTCGATTGGTAGAAGGTTGGGGTGGGGACAGTAGGACAGGGAAGGGAAAAAAAAGTCAGCCACAGTGACTAAAGTGTGGAAAAGCAGTCAATAGTTATTTTCCATTGTTGTTTTTTATTGTGGCAAAGTATATGCAATATGCAATATAAAGTTTGTCATTTGAAAATGTGTAATTCAGTGCCATTAAGCACAGTCACAATGTTGTGAGAATATCACTACTTCCAAAACTTTCTGACCATCCAAGACAGACACTCTTTACCCTTTAAGATAACTTTCCATTCTTCTGCCTCCATCGCCAGGAACTTCCTGCTCTTCTTTCCCTGAATGTGCCCACCCTATCTATTCCAGTGGACTCGTTTGTTCTCCTTCCCTCTGTGTTGGCTTATGTCACTCAGCATAAAGCTTTCGAGATTCATCCATGCATCCTGTACCAGAACATCATTCCTTTTTTTGGCTCAATCATGCTCTGTTGTATGTATACACCAGGTTTTGTCTACCCAATCAACAACTGATGCACATTGGTTTTAGCTATGGTGAATAATGCTGTGGTGAGCACTGGCATTTCAGTATTTGTTTAGGACCTGTTTCCAAGTGTTGGGCTGTGTAGCTACTCAGTGGAATGGCCGGGTCATACGGTAACTATGTGCTTTGCCATCTGAGGCTCTGTTGCATTTTGATTCTGTATTAGTCGCTTAGCATTCAGGCACTGACATCTGTTATGTATCTAGAACATAAAGGCCTGCTAGTGTTGACAGTTTGCCTGTCAGTGGTGCTAAGAGGCATGAGGTAACCACGTGAATATTCACTCACAGATTCAAAATGGGTACACATGTCTTAAAGCAAGAATGCTTCAACTGGGAACTAAAGAAAGAGCAGGTGTCAACCAGGGGAAGGAGAAGAAGGCCCAGGATGAAAGGCAAGAGTAGGCTACAGGTGGATGACAGGTGTGGAAAAGGCACCAATCTGGCAGTGACTCTTTGGGAAGAAGGGAAGTGGTGCAGAAAACACCTGGAGGGGTAACCAGGGCCAGACCATGAAAGGACCCCGGGCCACCCCAGGACTGCAGAGTTTTTCCTGGGCTTAAGAGGAAGCAAGAGAGTGATGTGATCAGAGAGGGATTTTAAAGAACAATCCTTTATGTCTGCTCACATTTCCTTTTAGAATACTCAAGAGTAAAGCTTTCCCAGAAACATATATTTCAGAAAAGTTCAAAAAAAAAAAAACAGAAGTAAAATGAACTCAACAACACCACATCATGGCCACTCTGCTTCATTCCCAGCCCCCACCCACCTGCCCTTCCTACAACTTTGTCTCTGGCATGAGATAGTTTCTTCCCTGAATATTTCCTAGAGACCTCTGAGAGATAAACTCTTTTAACAGCAAAACTCAAAGTCATTAAGCCATCTAAAAATATAACACAAATTCTCCAAAGTTGCCAAATACCCGAAGTTCAGGTTCCCTAGCTGACCCATCATTTTTCTCTTCATTTGGTTGCAAGGCCCATCCCTGACAATCGACTGAGATGCTCTTGAAGTCTGCTTTAAACCATGGACCATTCCTCCCACATTCACACAGACAGTCCCAGTGCAGCTTGATGCACTTGGCTCAGTATGAAACCCCGATGCTCAGAGAAGGGGACTCCGCACCCTGCCCCATGACCATGAGATGGCAGGTGGGGATGACACAGACACTCAGAAATTATCTGCTTATTACATCTCAGCTTCATTTCTTCCCTGAAAACCACAGCCAATCCATCCAGGAGCAAAGGGACAGAAGGAGAGGCAAGGTTGCTGTCTGCTGGGATTGGGGGTGAGCCGAAGCCCGCAACCAGGAACTCAAGTTGGGTCTCCCATGCGAGTGGCAGGAATGCAGTAAGTTCAGCCATCAACTTAGATTCCTCTCTATATATTGGTTTAACTTAAACAAGTGTAATAATATGGATCATTTGTGGCAATAATATTTAAGAAAATAAATCATTAGTGACTATGACAGTGTTTTTATAAAATTAATACAAAAATAAGTGACTGAGGGACCAGCGTCGTGGCACAGCAAGTTAAGCCACCATTTGCAACACCAGCATCCTTATATGGGCACTAATTCACATCCAGCTTGCTCCACTTTCAATCCAGCTCCCCACTGACTCATTTGGAAAAGCAACAGAGGATGGCACAAGCGTTTGGGACCCTGCACTAAAGTGGGAGACTTGGACAAAGTTCCTGGCTTCCATCTGGCCCAGCCCTGACCACTATGGCCATTCTAGGGAGTGAACCAGTGGATGAAAGATGTGTGTGTAGCTGTGTGTCCCTCTCCTTGCCCCTCTGTAACTCTTTGTCCTTCAAATAAATAAATAAATCTTAGTGTGGGGGGGAAGTGACCAATACAGATGTGCGAATGTTGTACAAAAGGGAAAGCAGGGCCCGGCACGGTGGCGCAAATGGTTAAGGTCCTTGCCTTGCACGCCTGGGATCCCATACGGGCGCCAGTTCTATCCCGTCAGCCCCGCTTCCCTTCCAGCTCCCTGCCTGTGGCCCGGGAAAGCAGTCGAGGACAGCCCAAGGCTTTGGGACCCTGCACCCGTGTGGGAGACCCGGAAGAGTCTCCTGGCTTCGGATCGGCATAGCACCGGCCATTGCGCTCACTTAGGGAGTGAATCATCAGACAGAAGATCTTCCTCTCTGTCTCTCCTCTCTGTATATCCGCCTTTCCAATAAAAAAAATAATAAAAATAAATCTTTAAAAAAAAAAAAGCAAAGCAAAGCAAGAACAAGACTTGATTATGGTAGTCAGGAGGCCACATTGTGAGGTCCCCATGTTCCAGTCAACGTGCCCAGGGCGTCCAGCTGCAGTGCCCACCCTTGTCAATCATGGCAAGATGATGTCATGAACAGCAGGTGCCCTGGCGCGCTCACCTTCACACCTGTGGCCATGTCTGCGATGGACAGCACTTCCCCAATGCTGAGGCTTCGACTGACAAAATTCTTTGTTTTCTCTGCCTAAAAACATGACAGATCAACGTCAGTGTTGCTGATCTTTTAAATTCACAGTTTTGTATCACACATGCATGATGATACTTTCACAGTTACAAACACGAACATGATGAAAGCTGCTTTTAAATTACGAAATCATCCCATCAGTGTGCCAAAGCAGAGGTTTTCACCTTTCCATAATGTGCTCTTCTGGTCTGTTCCTCTACACATGACCCAGACCTGCAGCCTCTCTACACTGATGCCCTAACCAATACAGAACCCCTGACTTGCGCACAGGCAACAACCTTGCTGTGAAGACTTGATGGGAAGCTTTGGAAAATACTTAACACAGAGAAAATTCCATAACCTACACCTTCCTTTCCAGGTATAGACTGTCTAGGGGTTTTGACAATTTCAATACCCTGTGATTTCCATCCCCCTTTGTCACCCTCTTCTCACTCCCCGACACACAATAGCAATAGATCTAAAGCCAGAAGAGCAGAGTCCCATACCAGCAAAGACTGGGGACAGACACCAGAGCTGCTTTATTCTAAATCTGGAGAAGCATCTGGCACATGTATAGAAGGAGGCAGCTCTTCAGGGGCAAGCTGCTGTTGGCCATTCATTATTGGAGTTAAGGGTGACTGTTCTCAGGTGCTAGTCTTGAGACTCAACCAACAAAACTGGAGCTTGCTGCTCGTGTGTGTGTGTGTGTGTGTGTGTGTGTGTGTGTGTGTGTGTGTGTGTGTATCTGGGTGTTCACGTGTGTATCTGTATTGCTGGACACACCTATGTGTATGTATGGGTGCTTCTCTGTCTATGTGTCTATGTACACATATGTCATGCAGGAGCAAGTACGTGTGCATGTGTACACAGGAACACGGCCGCAGCAGCAACAGGATACAACCAGCTTTCCCAGCATTACACTCAGTTCCACACTGGCTTAAGCTCTCCCTATAGTCACACTATATTTTCCTGTGCTGTAAGGTTTTCCACAAGTTTTCTCTAGAGCATTATTAATTTTATCAAACAATCGAGATTTATGACTCTTATCATGGCTCCAACCCAATACATCTTGCATTGATTATTTCCTAAAATATCTCCAGGCTGGAGCAGAAACCATTGCGTGGTTCTGACTTGGGCTCACACCAGAGAGTCAGTTACCAGCAAATAATAAAAATCAACTGTGGCAGTTAAGTGATGACTTTTTTTGGAGGATACAGACCCCCACAACCAACCCTCTCGTGAAGGGCTGGAAGGGCTAACCCCACATAACACTACACTTGTTAAACAGAAGGAAAAGTCCAACACAGGGAGGTCAAATGACTTGTCCAACCAGAATTACCAAGCCAGGGGCAGAGTAAGGACCAGGGACCAGATGTTCAGCTTTCTCATCTAGGCACTATGCTATGACCCCTCATGGTCCTCAGTTCGCTGGACCAGGGAGCCCTGAGACTCCATGTGGCCCAGCCTGCACCACAGGTTCACCCAACCGGACAGCACCAGCCTTGTCCTCAAGTTCTCCTGTCCCAATGTTCCCAAATCATCTTTAGGACATTCTAAGCTGACCCCGCCTTCCCATAAACCATCTGCTCTCCTTTAGCCAAATATAAATCTTCAAAAATAAGCAAACTCCTCAGAATTTCCAAAGGTTCTAGCATTCTTCGTGTTTCATTCTCTTCCTACCTACTCCCAGTGCAGGAGTGTGACTGTTCTTATTGGTTTCCAACATTGGTCATTGCTACTCACCAGTCTGAAATAAATTGCAAGCACATTTACTGAAAAATCCACCCCAAATTTAGCTATCTTGGAGCATTATAAATGTTTTACGATGATGATTTCCCTTTCCCAGCCTCTGCAGGAACCAGCAATCTTTGCTATTAGATCTGATGGGGAATGCCAAAAGGAGTCTGCCATGAATTCTCTAAGCTTGATTTAAACATACATTTGGACTGGTCCATTTCAAGAAGTCAAACTAAGGTTTCAGATCCCAGATGAAGCTTAATTTAGTTGACTGTGCAACTTGGAAGTCAACTAAACATTTTAACATCTTTTCCATACTTAAAATTCTCTTTTTAATTTTAATTTGGCTAATTATTCTTAGTTGAAGAATGCCTATTATTGATGTTTTTCCTTTTATTGAACTGGCAATTAACTGAATTGTCTACATTTATGATAATCACTCAATAATCAGCATGTGCTTTTCTGTTTGACTTTCTGTAATATTTCCACTATATCAACAGTTGAGCTGCCTTCACTTACACTTCATATATTCAAATCAAATTTAATATCCATATCAGCATAAAAGTTTGTTGAAATAACACAAGACTTATACCTTATTTCCTTACTTAAGGTTTATTTTGTAAGTCAGAATTACAAAGACAGAGGGAGGTACAGAGAATGAGAGTGGTCTTCCATCCACTGGTTGACTCCCCAGATGGCCACAATGGCCAGGGCTGAGCCAGGCTAAAGCCCAGAGTTTCATCCGAGTTTCTCACATGGGAGGCAGGAGGCCAAACACTTGGACCATTCTCTGTTGCTTTTTGCAGGGAACTGAATCAGAAGTGAAGCAGCTAGAACACAAATCATGGTTTATATATAATGCCAGCGTCACAGGTGGCAGCTTCACCCACTACACCACAATTACCAGCCCCTCAAACTTATATCTTACCCTAAAACATCACTCATACTATCTTAATTTCTTCTTAATGAATTTGATCTCAGACAGAAGATAGTTTTTTCAGAATACATCTCTTCATTTCAGAGTACTTGATATAGCAGACCTGTATTACAAATTCTATGAAAATTTACATTTCCCTGTAAAAAGTCGAAAAGAGAATCTTAAAAAGACGTCTACACAGGTTGAGTATCACTTGTCCAAAATGCTAGGGATCAGAAGTGTCTCAGCTGTACATCTTTTAGTTTCGTAATATTTTCACATATATGATGAAATTGCTTAGGGATAGGACCCAAGTCTAAACACAAGGTTTCACACCTGAGATCAGATGAGGAACTTGTCACTTGCATTATCATTTTGATGCTCAAAAAGTTTCAGATTTTGTAGAATTTTGGATTTCTGGATTTTCAGGTCAGGGTTGCTTGAGCAATACCTCCCCCAATTAAAAATTAACATGATTTGGAATTGGTTCAGTTTATACAAGCCTCAGTTTTCTGTCTTTTAATGTTAGAAAACCACCCGACACTCCACAGCACCGGCAGCCTGGATATTCACATATTCCATTCTCAATCTTTCCTTTCTCTCACCAGTCCCCAGACTGGCATGTCTGCTGCATCTGTCTACCTTCTGATATTTCAGGTTTTTGCTCTGTCTTCTCAGCCCTATTGGAGGCAATTTTTTTTTTGCATAATTAGCTTAAATTTTTTCAGGAAGACAAAGATCCAAGTGAAATGCACAAATTAATGAACTTTATAAAGATTCAGGCTTGACTCGTCTTCCCAAAGATTTTAAATCTGGCCACTTTTAACATGTTCTCAAAAGCTCTATACTTGTATATGCCTATAGATTGTATATATACTTGATATATTTTATAACAACCACTCAATGGGCCTCCCTGCCCTCATTCTGTGCCAAACATCAGGTACTGTGATCACTTAGGATGGTGATGATGCTATAGAGTTGAAGTGCATGGTGAGGTCTGGTGCAGTAGTCATGCCAACACAGATTAAAGGACAATCCTCGAAGCCCAGCAAGGGGACTCACATCCCTCGCTGGTGAGTTTCCACTCCCATGGGAAACCTCTGTTTCCTTTTTGTCACCATTCATCATTACCCTGTACTTCAACTTACATAAATGGAACCACACAGTAGTTTTCACACTTGTCTAGCCTCTTATTGATGAGCACCTGTGTTGTTTCCAGTTGGGGGTGACTATGAATTAAGGTGATATAACTGTTAATGTACGCATCTTTTTGCGGATATGTGTGTTCATTTATCTTTAGTAAATCCTTGGGAATGAAGCCAGCTTAAAACATAGGTTTGCTTTTAGCTTTGTAAGAAATTACCAAACAGTTGCACCATTTTACATTCACCATCATTGTATGAGAGTTCTTCTTGCACATCCATAACAGCATTGTAGTCTTTTCCTGCTTTAGCTATTCTGTAAGGCGTGTAATGGTACTTCATGAGAATTTCAATCAGCATTTCCAGATGACAAGAGATGTTACACACGTTTTCATACTTTCATTGGACTTTTAAAGTTTGTTCAAGTCGTCTGCTCCACTTTCAAAATTGGACTTTCACTCTTGAACCCTACAAATTTTTTATATACTGAATATAAATCCTGATACAAATGTTTGTCAGATCATGCATTGTAGATTCTCCCCGCTGCCCTGACCCAATTTTGAAGTGCCTTTTTATTCCTTCGATGAACATCAGTTTTTAATTCTGTCTTATTTTTTTTTCCTTTTATATATTCAGGAGTTTGGGAATTTTCCCTGAGAAATCTCTGTATCCTAAAATCAAAAAGATATTCTCAGGCCTGACGTGGTGGCCTAGCAGCTAAAGCCCTTGCCTTGAAAGCACTGGAATTCCATATGAGCTCTGGTTCTAATCCCAGCAGCTCCTATTCCCATCCAGCTCCCTGCTTGTGGCCTGGGAAAGCAGTCAAGGATGGCCCAAAGCCTTGGGACCCTGCACCCACATGGGAGACCCGGAGGAAGCTCCTGGCCTGGCTTTGGATTGGCTCATCTCTAGTCGTTGTAGCCACTTGGGGAGTGAACCATCAGATAGATCTTCTCTGTCTCTCCTCCTCTCTGTACATCTTCCTTTCAAATAAAAATAAATGGAAACATTAAAGAAAGGATCTTCTCCTTTGTTCTCCTACAGACTTTGCAATGACAGAATTATGTATAGGTGTGTACTATACTAAAAATTATGTAGTTTGAGCTAGGGATCAAGGTTAACATTTTCCCTTATGTTTATCTAGCTGTTCCAGCACTATTTATTAAAAAGTACATTCCTTCCCATCAAATTTCTTTAGTGGCATTATCAATACATCAATTGACTATACATGTGTGAGTTTCTTTCTAGACTCTTCACTTTGTTCCATTGATCTCGTCGTCCTCTGACACCACTACGGAATGTTGAGTAGCTCTATGAATCTGCAAGTCTTCTAGTGACAGCCTCCAATTTATCCTTTTTCAGAATTGATCTAATTGCCCTAGGTCCCCATTTCCATATATGTTTGAATGATCTTTCCATATATGTTTTGATGAAGTCAACATAACATTTTAAAAATAGGCACCATACCTCTAGCCTTTCTCTCTCCACTTACACCAGTTACCAGTGGGGAGAAAAATCTAGACCTCTCAGCATAGCCTCCTTATCTGGCTCTTCTTGTTATTTGCTGTTTCTGTAGCCACAGAGAAGGCTGGGAGCACACTGTAAAAAAAATAAAAGGGCAGCTGTGTACTTCGTCCTCTCCAGGGACCACCGATCCTCCCAGGAAAGCCCAGGTCAGGAGTGATGAAAGATGGCTTGCGCGTTGCTCCACCTTGGGATACTTTTCTCTTTTCATGACATCATTACTGCAATCTTCTGACAGTGTAGGATTTTCCTATTTTTTCCCTCCGGTTCAATACACCTCTAGATAGCACATGCCTACCACATTCCTAGATGCTTTGGAAATCTTTCTAATTAAAGCAGTCACAAAGCTGGCCAGCCCCGAAACATGTGACAATGAATGTGTCTTACTGACCTGACCAGCTTACTTCCATGTCAATGGAAGGCATCGCATTTTATACCCAATGTTACAGGAAGTAATGGTCACCTACAAGTTTGTCCAATGACCAAATATCATTCCAGTTGTTTCATATTGTGAGAAATGGGTACACAGCTGCTTGAACCCTATATGGCCTTAAAAAAAAAAGTACAATTGAACATTCACTCAACACATGTGCCAGGGCTCACATGTGACTCTCCCAGCCAACTGACTCTCCCAGCAACCCTTTAAGACAAGTGCTATTATCATCCACGATTTACAGAGGAAACTGAGATTTAAAGAAGCAAGAAATATTCTCAACACCACAGAGTGAAGGAGTCAAATACAAGCCCTAGTTTATTTAACTTCAAAAATTGGAACCCACCACCACTATATAATGTTGAGAAAATTGCACTATGCCCATGCCATTTGGGTTTTTCAAGCCACACACTCAAATATGCTTACTACAACTTAAAAGACCAGGTTAGCACACATATTACCAGTTATCCTTGGGTGAAGAAATTCTGAGATTGTGTGTGTATGTGTGTGTTTATAAAACTGTATTTTAATTTGCCTGTAATGAAGGCACTGTGTGTGTGTTTGTAAAACTGTATTTTAATTTGCCTGTAATGAAGGCACTGTGTGTGTGTTTGTAAAACTGTATTTTAATTTGACTGTAATGAAGGCAGTATGTGTGTGAGACTGTATTTTAATTTGACTGTAATGAAGGCAGCATGTGTGTATGTGAGACTATATTTTAATTTGACTGTAATGAAGGCATGTTCTTTCAAGAAGGAGGAATTTTTCACCACCTCATCCAGAGAGCATCTGTGTCTTTAAACATTCTGCACTTATACCTGATTCCTCCAAGTCTCTCATGTGTCTGTAGGAGGTGGAGAAGTGGACTTGGAAAATAAGAGAGGAACCAAGCTGGCACAGGTGCCAGGAATCGAGGAGACAGCACTAATGAGGCCCATTAAGGCCTAGCAGTCACCATCCCAGCCACATGTGGCTGCTGCTGGCCAACAGGAATCCTTACCCTGCCCTGTTCACCTGCATGACCCTCCCTGCTTGTTCCATGGCCCTGGGGGAACACTCTGATAGTTGGGCTCACTTCTCATGCCTGAGTCCAACTTTGCTCTGTAGCACAAAGAAGAACCACCAATGCTATCTCCATTGCACACTGCTCTTCCCCTTGAATTCAGTAGGGCCCATCCCAAGGCACAACCTTCAGGCTAGTCTCCCTCCACCCATACACATGGCCACTGTGGAGTTCTCTGCAGCATCAACCCCACCTTTCCTGGGGTTGCTGGTCCTCACTCACCCTAGCTCACCAAATCATGGACACTTGAAAAAGATCAGGACTGTCTCCTGTACATCTTGAATTATGAGATTCAGTTCTACCACAACTCTGTTCTTCCTCCCATCACAACACAAAGACCATGTGGGGCAGAGCTTCACTGCACACAGGCTCTAGAACTGAGTGAGCTAGTCCAAGTCCTCCTTTTGCCATTTAATAACACCTGACCTCTTCTTCTTACATGAATCCCATGACCATAGAACAGGAATCATATTTAGTTTCGTAAATTTACCTTGAATATTCAATGGGGAAATGTGTGCAAAATGGTTGGCAGGCTTCTTATTATGCCCTATCTCACCGGCCCTTCCCATCATCCCCAGGCTCAGACCTGGGGCCTCCTCTTCTCAGTCAGTATTTATGCCTTGAAGACCCATCCAGCTTCACCGCTCTGAAGTCATCTCTCATAGAGGGTGTTTGGCACAGCAGTCATGCTGCTTGCCTTCCACATCATTGTGTGTAGTTCTCAACTCCCAGCTCCAGCTCCTGAATCCAGCTTCCTGCTAATGTAGACCCTGAGAGGAAACTGTGATCACTCAAATGACTAGATCCCTGGCACCCTGTGGGAGACCACAATGAGTTTCTGGCTCTTGATTTCACCTCCCATGATACATATTTGTGTGTGTGTGTGTGTGTGTGTGTGTGTGTGTGTGTGTGTGTGTGTGTGTGTGTGTGTTTCTATCTCTGCCTCTGCAGTAAAGCAAAAATTTAATAAAATAAATAAATGCATCTCTATTCTGACAGCCTATCCACATCTTTCCCCTAAACAACATAATTCAGTGATCATGTCTCAAGATGAAGTCCTGCCAATCTCCCCAGCCTAATCAATGGTCACCTCATCACTGGCTGCTCAGTCCCAACAGCACGGAACAAACTCTTCACCCCTCCTTCTCTCCAGGTCCTCTCATTCATCAGCGAATCCCGCTACTTTCCCTTCCACAGAACGTGACTCAGCCGCTTCTCATCACCTTGGCTGCAGCCTTCCCAGCATCCATCAGCATCGCCTCTCTGAGTGACTGTGAAGCCCTCTCCATTCACCTGCCTGCTTGCATGCAGTCCTCTTGGGGTACAGCTTCAAGCTCAGCAGCCAAGAGGATCCTGGTCAAATACCAGCTCGTGTCCTGCCTCATTCAGTCCTTCCAAATTCCTCCCATTGTGTCCACTCTGGAGAAACCAAACTCCTTACAGGGCTTTCATGGTCCTGTAGCCCACCACCTCCCTAGCCTGTCACTACTGTCCCCTCCTCACTCATTCTGCTTCCATGGCAAACATCACCCTATTGCTCCATTAGCAAGCCCAGTGCTCATATCCTCCATATGCACCCCAACCTAGCTTCACCTTATCAGGAAGCCCCTCACTTGTCCCCCAATTTCCCCAAGAACCCCTCCATGGATAATACTTTTTAAGTTTAGCCCCATATATGCAGCACCAAATTCGTTATTCCGCCATTTTTAAGTGTCCAGTTCCATTGTACTCCCCATACACTTGTCCCCCAACTTCCCCAAGAACCCCTCCATGGATAATACTTTTTAAGTTTAGCCCCATATATGCAGCACCAAATTCGTTATTCCGCCATTTTTAAGTGTCCAGTTCCATTGTACTCCCCATACATTCACAATTTCCTACACCCATCACGATCATCCACCTCAAGAATGTGCTCATCTTCCCAAACGAAACGTCTGTACTCACTGAGTAAGTCCCCTGGGTACCCTCCAAGCTCAATTATGTCACAGTATGTTTCAAAATTTCCCTCCACTAAATAAGATTCTATCGTAGGTATAAAGTACATTTGGTGGCAGGTGTTTGCCTCAGAAGTAGTCACTGCTTGAGGTGCCTGTGTTCCACACTGGAGTTTCAGGTTTCCAGTTCAACAGCTACAGCGCTGATCCAGCCTGCTGCAACACGGACCTCGGCAGGCAGCAGTAATGGTTCACTTGCTTGGAGCCCTACCACCCACAAGGAGGACCTGGCTGACTTCAGGCCCCTGCCTTCCACCCGGACTAACCCTGTAACAGGCCTTCGGATGATTCTCATTCTGTATCTCCTTCTTTTTTCTCTCTGTCTCTCCCTTTCAAAGTTGAAAATATAAATTAAAATCAAACCACATTTTATTTGTCCATTCATCCATCACTTAATGTTTTCTGCCTATTGAGAACTGCTGCAAGTAATTCGGGCTTACCAACAATGTTTTGAACCCTTGCTTTCACATCTTTGGGACACTTGTGAAGAAGTCAAATTGTTGGATCATACAGAAAGTTGAGTTTGGGTCCAACAGTAGCCTAGTGGCTAAATCCTCACCTTGCAACTGCCAGGATCTCATATGGGCATCGGTTCGTGTCCCAGCTGCTCCATTTCCCATCGGCTTGTAGCCTAGGAAAGCAGTAGAAGATGGCTCAAAGGCCTTGGGACCTTGCACCCACATGGCAGACCTGGAAGAAGCTCCTAGCTCTTGGCTTTGGATTGGCTTAGCTCTGGCTGTTGCAGCCACTTGGGGAGTGAACCAGCAGATGGAAGATCTTTCTCTCTGTATTTCCTTCTCTCTTTCTCTCTGTATATGTGTCTCTGCCTTTCTAATAAAAAATAAATAAATCTTTTTAAAAAAAAACATACCATATAGGAGTAGGTTCATGTCCCAACTGCCCCACTTCCAACCCAGTTGTCTGCTTATGGCCTGGGAAAGCAGCAGAATACAGCACAATTACTTGAACCCTGCACTCACATGGAAGACCCCAAAGAAGCTCCAGGCTCCCAGCTTCAGATCTGCTTGGCTCCAGTTACTGTGACCACTGGGGAAGTACACCAAATGAATGTGTAGTGGGGGGGGGGGGCGGGTATATATACCTCTCCTTCTCTGTGTATAACTCTACCCTTCAAATAAAAGTAGAATAAACCCTTTTTTTATTTGAAAGGCAGGAGGAAAAACAGATCTTCCATTCACCAGTTCACTAACCCAATGGCCACAAAGGCTGGGGCTGGACCAGTGCAAAGCCAAGAGCCTGGCACTCCATCAGGTCTCCCACACGCAAGGCAGGGGTCCAAGCACTTGGGCCATTTTCCACTGCTATCCCAGGTCCACTCACAGGAAGCTGGATTGGAAGAACAGCAACGTGGATGCCACCATTGCAGGAAGTAGTTAATCCACTGCATCACAACGCTAGCCTCTCCCCGCTGAGTGGTCTCAGCATCCTTGTTGGAAATCATTGACTGCACATGTGAGGCTTTATTTGTAAGTTCTCTGTTCTTTTGCAGTGTTCAGTATGTCTGCCTATGGTCAGAACCATACTGTATTGATTACTGTAACTCTGTAATAAGTTTTGAAGTCAGGAAATGTGAAATCGCAACTTTGCTTTTCCTTTTCATGATTGTGTGGGTTATTCAGAGTCCTTTGAGATGACACATGACTTTCAGGATGGATTTTTCTATCTGCAAAATTCAACACTGGGATTTTGGTAGGGATTACACTGAATTTGAGGATTCCTTTGGGTAGCACTGATATCATAACAATAATATTAAATATTCCAATCTATGAATCCCGGATGCCTTTCCACTTATTTGTGTCTCTTTTAATTCTCCTAAAAACATTTTAAAGTTTTCAGTGTGTACGTTTTTGACTTCTTTGATTTACTCCTCAGTATTTTGGTCTTTTTATTAGCTACTATAGGCAAAATAATTTCTCAATTTCCTTTTTGCATTGTTTGTTATATATAGAGCTAATATATAGAACTATAATTCATTTCTGCATGTTGGTTTTTACTGTTCAACTTTATTAAATTTACTTATCAGTTCCAACATTTTTTTTGTGGAATCATGAGGGTTTTCAACATAAAAGATCATGTACATCATGTGCCAACAGAGATAATTTTACTTTTCCTCTCTGATTTGGCTTACTTGATTTTTATTCAGTGTCTATAACCCTCTGACACACCATAAATGTATTGGTTTGTTGGTTTATTATCTGACTCTTCCTAGATTAAAATGTAACCTCCAAACAAACAGTTATTTTCTGCCTGTTTATTCACTATTCCTTGGACAATGGCTGGCTGATCATAGGTAGTAACAAAACAAGTGTAAAATGAATTAATAGCCTCACCTGGCACTTAGAAGGGGTTTTAAAAATAGTAGCCAGCAATAATTGCTTTTCACATAATATCTCACTACAAGAGTAATAACTGAGCCTTAAAATGAAAAGCTTTCAGTAAGCAACATGCTTGCAGTGTCAACATATAAATAGCATCATGATCCCTGTGGCCTTGGAGTCCCTGGATGGGGCTCCCCCAGCACACCCTTTCAAGTCATCCTTGTGGCCATTGCAAATGAAAACTCAGTGTGGAAGCCAATCCCCACAGAGACTCTTCTATAAACAGGCCACTCCATCCTGTCATTTCTGCTTATATCCTTCACGGTTATCCCATGGGTCAAGGCTGGTGTGGCCAGATTGCTGGCCAAGTGGCCAGCGGCCAATCTCATGGAGCTGGAGTTGGAACAGAAGTTCCTGCCAAAGGCAGCACACAGAGCTGAGAGCCAGCACGGGCTGTCACAGCCCACTAGGAAAAGCCTGGGTTCCAGGACAAACAGAAGCCAGAGCGCCAAGGATAGAGCCAAGGCCAGGACAGCAGAGCCAAGAGCTCTGAGTAAGCGGATCCAGAGCCAGTCCTGGGATGGGTGGCAGAGGGGGAATGGTCACAGTCTGCAGGACCAATCAGGGCCAGTGCTGTGCTGGTGGGCACAGAGTAGGGCAGGCAAGGTGGCAAGCAGCTGTCCCCAGCCCTTGGCATACGCCCTGCTCAGCTCCTTTTCAGCAGCCCACCAGAGCTTAAATGCAAAAGCTGCCTAAGAAAGGCTCTCTTTTTTTTAATTTTTTTTTATTATTTATTTATTGGAAAGGCAGATATACAGAGAGGAGAGACAGAGAAGATCTTCCATCCGATGATTCACTCCCCAAGTGAGCGCAATGGCCGATGCTATGCCTATCCGAAGCCAGGAGCCTCTTCCGGGTCTCCCACACGGGTGCAGGATCCCAAAGCTTTGGGCCATCCTCGACTGCTTTCCCAGGCCACAGGCAGGGAGCTGGAAGGGAAGCGGGGCTGCTGGGATAGAACCGGTGCCCATATGGGATCCCGGGCGTGCTAGGCGAGGACCTTAACCACTGCGCCACCGCGCCGGGCCCGGAAAGGCTCTCTTTTTATCTCAGTAGTTAACTAGAGGCACAACTTGTTCCCTATTCCCAATTGCCTTCAAGGATGATTGACCTTAGAACTTTATTCTATTTGAGATCTGATCACCCACTTGGTAGATCTCTAAACACAAAAAGACCCTCATGCAGAGATGATCTAAAACTCTATTCAAATGATGGGTAGTTACAGGGTAGGGTGTTTGGGGCCGTGATTAGCAGACCTGCATCCCGAATCAGAATGCCTGGATTCAAGTCACAGCTCCTTCAGCGTGTGCCCTACCAGGTAGCAAGTGTGGCTCAAGTTGCTGACGTTCCTGGCACCTATGTAAGAAACCTGGATTGAGTTTCTGGCTCCTGGGCTCTAGAGGCATAAACCAGTGAATTTTTAAAACTTCTACTAGTAATAGGTCATTATAACTATGTAGAGCCTCCAATCCACTGTCATTTTTCCTCTGAGCTGCTGAGCTTGGTTTAGATCAGTAGTTCTCTCACTTTTTTGTCCTTTACACTTAAAAATTGTGCTTTTGGTAATGTAGGGTACATCAGACTAGTAGTTAAAACTGAGAATTTTTAAGATGTTTGTGATTTAAAAGTAACAATTCCATTACATGTTAATGTAGATTGCATAATTTTATGGGGAAAAAAATCAGTTTTCAGAACAAAAAAGAATAATCAGCAAGAAGAATGGTCTTGTTCCAGGCTTTTACAGACTGTTCTTATTCCAAATTTTAAGATCAACATTAAATACCTACACAGTACTTCGCTATCCAGCTTAGTCAAAGCCGGCTGAATCTGCGTGTCTGCTGCTGCATCGAGTCCCGTGGGACACGTTGTACTAGTTGAAGTTTGGGATGAAAGCCTAATGTCAGGTGGTCTGATATCCACTTTTAGGGACCCGCCCAAGCAGTCCTGGGGAGTCATGGAGAACTCAAACTGTACACTAAGAACCAGTGATTTAGATAAAGATGGTGACTAAACAGCCCTATCCACGTGGGTCACGAGAAGGAGGAGAAACAGCTCAGAATGGGAGAAAATATGGTGGGGGCTGGGGCGCGGGTAGGAAGGGAAGAAAAAGTAGCCATAAAATGGGTTCTTCACTATCCAGACACCTGTCCCCAACCTACCCCCAGCCAAGAGAAACCGACCCCCAAACGCGTCGTTCCTGGGGGAAGCAAGCACTGAGACGCAGTGCCTTTGAGCCAACCCTAAGCACACTAGCAGGGACCAATGCTGAATGGGAACAGTTCTGGAGAGATAGCATAGAGCCCGGGCAAGGAAACACACAGCAGCAAGAAGCAGGCCCAGACTGCACCAGTCTCCAGTGGGGAGTTAATGCCCCTTAGACTGGTCTGAGCAAAAGTTCCCAGAGCAGGATTTTCCAAAGTTGCTCAGATAATTCTACGGTGCAGTCAAGGTGAGAACCACCCGCGTGCAGTGGGCCCAGGAAGCAGACCAGCTGGGCTAGCACTCCTTTAGCTACACATGACTCACCTGGTGCGTAAGCAACCTCAAGCCATGACTCGGCTTCAATTGACTTCCCTGAACAACGGGAACCCCATGAGGGGTGCTGTGAGGAAGACCGTCCACTTCAAGCTCTTTTCCCATGCAATGGGCACAAAGTAGGAACTTGGAGTTGCTGAGCATGAGCTGCTGCTGTCTGTTATGGTGATGACTGGTGTGGGACATCAGCCCCTCCCTTCCAGCTTAGAGAGAAGTATTGCCAAGGCTGCTCCCCCACCCCACCTCATCACCCACACCCCCAAAAACACACTGGACAAGGCATTCTAGGAAGAGCTGTGGCTCCTGCCCGGGGGCTGCTACCAAATAGACAACCAACCTGTGCCTTGTGTGTCCACATCTGGAAACACAAAAAACCAATAACTCTACCAACCCAATATTACAATCATGGGATCTTCAGGGAACAAGAGAGCTCTTGGCTACAGTTCACACAGTGACATCACTGGAAGCAGTTGTACGAGGAGGGGGCATGGGATGCAACGCATTCACAACGTGTGTGTGTGTGTGTGTGTGTGTGAGTGTGTGTGTGTGTGTGTGTGTGTTTGCACATGCACTGTGGTCAGACATTGCTTTTCCCTTTAAAGTTATTGGCACATCTCAAATCTATTACAGATGGTAGAGGGGAAAACGCAGAGTGGAAATACTGGAATGGCCTCTTCTTGGCCTGGGGCTCTGTCCGCAGAGACCAGAAATAAACGAGGCTTTCTCCTCCTTCGCACTCAGGAACATCACTGTGATACATTATGTACAGCGTTCCACCTCAGAGCTCATCAGCTCATCCACCACAGTGGGACAGCAACACCAAACAGAGGCCAAGGGAAGAGGCAAGGACCCAGCATGCTCTCGGAGCAGGCAGAGCAGCTACAAGTCAATATTTTCATGAAAAGGCAGGATGAATCACACAACACTTCTTCTAGAATTACTGGACATGGACAGTTCCTCCAGCTGTCTACAGCATGGAATCTGAGAATCTTCAAACACAGATGTGCTGTGAGTCTCCTGACATGGGTCCCCGTGAGATGAGCCTGCCGCACTGATGACTGGCTTTTGCAAAACAGGCTGAAAGAACTAACCAAAATGAACTGGAAAGATGACCAAAGGCAGTGATGTGCCTCCTGGAGAAATCCTATCTCATCAGCCATGGCAAAAAAGTTGTCCTGGCTGCCTAAGACCATTCAAGCAGCAGTGAAAACAGGAAGATAATTGGATCCAGAACTCCACACGATGGCTAATCCTCCAGATCCAGTGGGCAGGGTAGCAATTAGCCAGTCTCATTAAGGCATCAGCTCTCACATTCAGGTCTCCAGCACTGACACACTGGGCTGATGAACAGAGCAACAAGCCATTCACAAGCCAAGAGTTCCCCTCCCCACTAGCTCTCCACTGCCTGGTCTGATACAGAAAGCCCTACACAGCCCTATACAGCCCTACATAGTCAGCCCTGGGTCTGATGGAGACAGTAGCTTATGGCCTGGGAGGGCAGCAGAGGATGCTCCAAGTCCTTGGGTTACTGCACCAGCATGAGAGTCTCAGAAGAGGCTCCTGGTTCCTGGCTTCAGATCAGCTCAAACATTGCAGTTGTTAGAGCAATAAGCTAATAAATGGAGGATCTTTGTCTCTCCTTCTCTCTGTAAATTGACTTTTCTGGTTAAATAAATAAATCTCTTGAGGAGAAAAGAAAGCAGTTGGAAGCTGATGGACTTTCTTTTCTCTTGGTGGTTATAATCACAGCTCTGAACAAATGCTCCATCACCAGGCAATTTCTACAGCTACCTGAGGGTAACAGTGTAGGGCCTTTGCCAGCCCGGGGGGATCAGAGGACCTGAAGGAAGGAGTGTCCAGGAGCTGGGTTCGATCCTTGTCTCTACAGGACAGCCAACCCTGGGATCTACCCTCAGGATGGACAGCAGACCAGCACCGGCTCTGAACCGCACCCCGCAGAAGTGCCCCTGAAGAGGGACGACCCTGCCCTCAATCCTCAGCCTCTCCCTACACAGATTACTACAGGCAGGAAGGGCTGGGGATAGCTTCAGCTCCTAAGCCATCCCCAAAGTTGGCTGCACCTTACCCCAGTCCTGGCTCCCCCAGGGGTCTCACCAGGAGGTACTACATCCTGACATAATGCACTAGGGTTTAGGAAGCCATGAACCTGAATGAAATGGAAATGGATTTAAACTGGACTCATACAATGCCAGCATCACAAAAGAAACCTCTGATGATATATTCTTTCATTTTTTTTGTCCTTTCTACAAGGATAAGTTGATTGTAATAATATCACTGAGTCCAGAATGACAATTTCTAGACAACAGGTCTCATAACCTTTGGACAAGTCTGAAATGCATGCAACTTCTGTTGTGGTACAGTGAGTTAACCTGCTACTTGGGACACACATCTTATATCTTACCACCAGTTCAAGGTTCTGCTACCCAGCTCTATACACAGCTTGCTGTAAGGCAGCAGATGATAGGTCAAGTTCTTGGGCCCCAGCCATCCCCATGGGAAACCCACATGGAGTACTCATACTTGTGGTTTCAACCTGGCCAGGCTCTGGTTGTTCTTGGCATTTGAGGAGTAAATCAACAAATGAAAGATCGGTATCTCTCTCACTCTCTGCCTTTCAAGTAAATGAAAATAAATAAACATTTGTAAATACTTCAAAGGCCTCTAAAACTGCTTATCTGCATTTCTCAGATATTTAAGCTTTATGCCTAAATTTGCATTGATTTTTAAAGCAAATATTTTATTACCCCTGATGATTCCATTCTCTAACCTGTGAGTTTGGAGAAATCAATGTGCGAGATGAGGGAAGGGGTCAGCTAAGTTAACAGGGAGCTGGGCTAAAAAATAAAAAATAAAAAAAAAAGGGACTGAAGATATAGCTGCCCTATGCCAACATCACCATCCACCAGCCTCCTCCATGAAGAGATACACACATCACAAGGTCTCCTCACACACAAGCACCCCAAAATAAAGATCACTGCTTACCTGTTCCTGAACTGCCCGTTTTAACAGAGGGAGGCCCATGGTAAAATTCACTCTCTGAACCGTCAGGGCTCTCATCTCATCCAAGCTTAAGTCAAACCTGCAAAGACAGACACAACGCAGGGGTCAAGACACTGGAGGCCTTTGGGATGCTGGGTGCCAGGGCTCTGATGAACATGGGTCCCTGTCTTAGTTCCTGCCTACCCCATGTGCCCACTAGGACCAATACACACCAGGCAAATGGAAATCCACCTTACAACAAGACTGCAGCTCCTCCTGTTCTGCATGGCTTTGAAGACTTCAGGTGCTCTCTGTGTCTGAGATGACCCAAGCGCAGTGTTCATGGAGATGCAGGAGAGGAGGTGACCTGGGTGATACAAGGGCTGGATCATGATGTCCACAAGGCATGTTGCTTAGAGCAGTCTTCCTCCAGAGCCCCTCCTCTAGCTGCCAAATCTTCAAGTTAGCTGCAGAGTGCAAACCACTGTGTTTCTCTTGGGCTGTTTCCCACTAAAAGTCTCATATCATGACACCCCTGGACAACAAGAAACTTCTGTTCTGGAACTGCCCCATCTCCACCTAGACTCCGCCCTAACTGCCTTGAGATGGGAGGCTTCTCCTCTCTCCATGCTTGGGGTCAGCCCCGCCTACTAGGAGATCACCCTACCAATCAAGCTCCCTCCTCGTTACCCCTCAGAAGTGTACTCCGGACCCCATCAATCTCTTGCATGTTGGTGTCTGTTTCTTAATGAACCTGAACCAACAGGGGCAGATGTGCTCCGCTGCCTGAGCCTGGAAGAGCCTCACTCATGTTTGATTCCTGGCTCGGTCACTAACTATGTATCCATCGTCAAGGGACTCGTTCTCCCAGCATCCTCCCATTTGCAAGGTGGGGATGGAAACTGCACCATACTCAGCAGCAAATCCATCCATAAGTCACACACTAGAAAAAAAGATCATCTTGTAGACAAATTAAAAATATGAAGGATTATCTGTACACTAAATGAAATCAGTGCTGCATTAGATTTAGCTCATGAAACTAACTTTGAAATAGTAAGGAACTGTGCGAATGGGATATCAAACACGTCCATCACCGGAAATCAATTTATATGAAATTGCATGTAAACAAACTACAAGTTGAGTGTCCTATATCCAAAATGAGATATGTCAAAGTTCGGAATATTTGCATAAATGAGATATCTTAGGAAGGAATATAATTCATTTATGTTTCATGTACATATAGACATTTATTTCTCAGAGTTCTAGAAATTGTTGCTGGAAAGTCAGCTCATCTAAACTATTCTGTTACAGCAACCTGAATCCACAAAGTAAGATACAAGTCAATAAAATGTATCGCATCTGGGCCCAGCACAGTAGCCTGGTGAATAAAGTCCTCACTTGCACTCCCAGGATCCCACATGGACACCAGTTCTAGTCCTGCCTACTCCACTTCCCTTCCAGCTCCCTGTTTGTGGCCAGGGAAAGTAGTCAAGGATGGCCCAAGGACTTGGGACCCTGCACCCAGCCCACCTGCAGTCCCAACTCTCACTAGCAGGTATTGCAGCCCAGCCCTGCCCAGTCTGCTCTCATCCCTGGCTCATGCAAACTGGTAGATATGATAGCCTAGCCCAGCACAAGCAGCACTCCAGCCTGGCTCTGCACTTACCATTGGGCTAAGGCTGGCCTGGCCCTGCACAGTCCACTCCCTTCCAGAATCAACTTACACACTTGCCAACAGGTGGATCTATCTTGTCGGGCTTGACCAACAGCCAGGCCGGAATCACATGCTTACCAGGAGGAGCCACGGCCCATCAGGAGAGTTTCCCAAGTCCCCCCAGCAGGCCCACCCCAGATCCAGATCTCATATGTGCCAGCAACTGCTAGGCCCCCATCTGGCATAGTCTGCCCCCTTGGTCCTGGCCTTTGTATGAGCTGGTGCATGTTGTGACCCAGGCTGTCCCACACCCCATTCTTGGGTACACCTATGGGTGCTGCAGCCTAGACCAACCTGACCTGTTCCAAATCCCAGTACCCATGAATATCAGAGGGTTCCATGGTCATATCTAGCTCAGCCCATCATTACCCCCAGTTCTTAAATAAACCAACAGAAATTGCAGTTCCATGGGGATGGGCCAACATATCCCCTACAGAATCACACTCTCAGACCTGGTGCTCTCACATGCTGGTCAGTGTCATGACCCAGCCTAACATGACCTATCCACTGATTTGACTCTCACTGGCAGGTACTGTGATCTAGCCCTGCCAGGTGGGTCCTAGCCCTAACTTTATTGTGCACTTGTGAGTGGTGGTCGGCAGTGATACATGCTAACTAGATCAGCTCAGGTCTTCCACATGGGTTGGTGCCTCGGTCTGACCCATAAAGGTCTTCCACCTCCCCCCTGCAAAACCCTGCAAAAGTCTCAGTCTCACATCCCCGCACCCACTTACCTGCAAGTACAGTGGCCTTGTTGATGGAAGTCCCTCAGAAGTCACTCCTCACCTGCAACACACTCCCTTAGTGGTCCTCCCTCCCACATATTCCCTTTGCCCTTTCCCTGATCAAACTATAGTCCCTGTACCTGGGAGCGGTTGGGTTTCCCAGCCTAGCTTTCTGAAGCCCAATTACATAGTGGGGTGGTGTGCTGGCCCAGAGCTCTGCCCACCAGGGTCCCAAGCTCCTGACACGTGTGCTGGCCCAGGACCCTAGCCCTCCACACACCCCCAAGACCCAGGCCTCGTCAAAGTTCTACATGCCTGGTCCACCAGCACAGCATGCTAACCCTCACCTCACCTGTGACCAAGAAAGAAGGGAAATCCCCAGCCTTACTCCACCCACCTAAGCATGAGCCCCCATGTCCCCTCCAACACCCGGCCGGTTCCATTCCCTAGGCTACTTGCAAGCCCACCCTTCCAGGCCCCCCACAGGCCCACTGCCCTCCACACAGGCACAGAAAGCTCTATTCTATTTAAAAATATATATATATATTATTTTAAATATATATATATACATATATATACATATATATATATATATATAAAGATATTTGGTGGGGGCCAGCATGGTAGCTTGATGGCTAAAGTCCTCGCCTTGCATGATCCAGGATCCCAACTGGGCACTGATTTGTGTCCCAGCTGTCCTCTTCCCATCCAGCTCCCTGACTGTGGAGTGGGAAAGCAGTCAAAGATGCCCCAAGGTCTTGGGACCCTGCACCCAAGTGGGAGACCCAGAGGAGGTTCCAGACTCCTGGCTTTGAATGGGCTCAACGCCGGCCATTGCAGCGACCTGGGAAGTGAGTCAATGGTCAGAAGATCTTTCTCTCTGTAGATCTGACTTTCCAAGAATAAATAAATAAATCTTTTTTTAAAAAAGATATGAGGGGATGTTGGGAAATGCCAGGCCAGGATATGCCACCCCATCCCCAAGCAGTGGGACTACAGATTGGTCTGTGCATAGGAAATGAGGTTGGGGACAGAACTGATCAGGCAGCTGCATCCACCAGCATGTGCATTGGCTGGCGCATGTGATAGACCAAACCCGACCCTACACTAGCCAGCACACACAAGAGTCAAGTCTGCGGTCACCCCAGACAAGGTTTCTTGTGGGAAATCCCAGCTAGACTCAAATCCTGGCCACAGGAAAAAATCTCAAGATATGTAGTCCGACTTTAGAGAGCATCTGTCAGGACTGGGCCCCTTGGTTGCTGGTGTTTGTACAGGGGACAGCACATCCAGATGTACACAGGGTACATGAAACCCAGCTCATCTAAGCCAGCAGGGGATGTTAAGTGCCTTGTCAGAGAACGGAAAGCAGAACAGGTTGCACAACTTCCTAGCCAAGCTTTGCAACAAGTATCTGGGTCTGTGGAAGCACTAAGGTAGATTTGGTCAGCCAATAGACCTTGGAAAGGGTTTTTTCAACCTTGGTGCAACAAAGTCAATAATGTTTCAAAGTTATCAGAACCACTTTTGTAACACCCTCAGAACATTTTTCCCCACACCAAAGTCTCTAAGGCAACATGGGCAGTGCCACCCAATAGACCAGGAGGATAAAAGGAAAAGAACTGGGGGGGGGGGGGGGGGAGAATTTAATAAATAAATAAATATTTTTTTAAAAAAAGGAACATACTTTAGTTAATCTGAAAACATGTCTAGGCCAGCCTGGTAGGAGATCAAAACTAAAGGATTTGAAGAGCTCCCTTGTCTAAACCAAGGTTATCCTGAACCAGCCTACCTCTAGCCAACACCCCCCCTCCAAAAAAAAGTCCAACCAAAGGGAAAAGATCTGCTGATCCAACTCACAGCTGACTGCTCATGAATGATCCCCCACTAAGAGCAAACGATCCCCATTATCACTCACAGATGTGTGAGCAGTAAGAGTATACAGACTGGGTCCTACATGGTAGCGTAGCGGCTAAAATCCTCATCTTTCATGTGCCAGGATCCCATATGGGTGCCAGTTTTAATCTCGTGGTCCTGCTTCCCATCCAGCTCCCTGCCTGTAGCTTGGGAAAGCAGTCAAGAATGGCCCAAAGTCTTTGGACCCAGCACCTGTGTGGGAGACTGAGAAAAAGCTCCTGGCTTCAGATCAGCTCAGCTCCGGCCGTTGCGGCCACTTAGGGAGTGAACCAACAGCCGGAAGATATTTCTCTGTCTCTCCTTCTCCCTGTAAATCTGACTTTTCAATAAAAATAGATATATCTTTTAAAATGAATTAAAATTAAAATACATGTGCAGAAAACCTCTCTGTACTCCCTGTGTACAATTATTAATTAATTTTTAAAATGTTCAAATACATAGAAAAATTTATCTAACTGTTCCCATTTCAAAATGCCTGTCTAGGGATGCTTAAAATGCTAACTGGACAAAATTGTTACAATATTGGGAACACTTAAAAATCTAAAATCATATTTAAAAATATGCCAGTGTGGGGAGGTTTCCAAGAAACATGTCTTAAATGAAAAAGAATTAATATGAAAACAATTGAATATATTACTTTTACCATGCAAGGAGAATGTTGACCTATTTGTTTATATGTAAGTTAAATGGTTTAAATAATTAGTTTGTAGGACACACCAGAAACGAATAAAAGCACTTCTCTTTCATGTATGTGTTTTCTGTGGAGGTCATGGAAACTGTGAAGTAGAAATATGCTTTCTGAATCTCCAGCCATGTCAAAATAATACGTATTAAAAATTTGTTTTTGGGACCAGTGGCGTGACCTAGTGGTGTAAGTCCTTGCCTTGAATGCGCCGGGACCCCTTTGGGGAGCCGGTTCTAATCCCGGCAGCTCCACTTTCCATCCAGCTCCCTGCCTGTGGCCTGGGAAAGCAGTGGAGGATGGCCCAGTGCCTTGGGACCCTGCACCCGTGTGGGAGACCTGGAAGAAGTTCCTGGATCCTGGCTTCAGATCGGCACAGCACCAGCCATTGTGGTCACTTGGGGAGTGAATCATCAGACAGAAGATCTTCCTCTCTGTCTCTCCTCCTCTCTGTATATCTGACTTTCCAATAAAAATAAAATAAATATTTAAAAACAAAACAAAAATTTGTTTTTCATCTATTTTAAATTGTACACTTGGGGCTGGGACCATGATATGGAACATTAAACCTCCACTTGAGGTGCTGGCATCCCACATGGATGTCAGTTTGATTCCCGGCTACTCCACTTACAAGCAAACTTCGTGTGAATGCGCCTGGAGAAACAGCAGAGAATGCTCAGTCCTTGGACCCTTGCACTCCCGTGGAAGACCTGGAGAAAGCTCCTGGCCCTCTTGGCTTCAGATCAGCTCAACTCTGGCCCTTGCTGTCATTTGAAGAGAGAACCAATAGATGAAAGATCTTTCTCTGTCTCTCCTCTCTCTACAAATTTGACTTTCAAATAAAAATCTTTTTTAAAAAGATATACATATGTATGCGTGCCCAACAGCAGCCACTAGATGGGGCTTGTTCTTCAATTTAGTTAACAATGCCAAGTGAAACAGTCTTGCAAGCTCCCACCTGCAATGGTGAACATCTACCACGATCAGAATACCTAAATTCCTAACACTTTTCAAGCCGAGCACACAAGTTCCTGCAGCGGAAATGCCAGTTTTAGGAGCACTTCCCAACACGCCCAACTGCGAAGCACATGCATGGTTCATTCTGTGTGTTACCAACAGACTCCTCCATATCCCACAGCCACGACCGAGCAATGGGAAATAAATCCCACAGAGTCATTTTTATGGTCATTTCACCGTGTTCATATCTCTTTTCTGTCTCCCAATGCCTGAAAGATACAGAGATGTGGCCAATTTTAATGCCTTTTTGCCTGACATTTCAGAGGCTCACAAGAATTAAATGACTGATAAAGCCCCAGAATTGATGACACCCAGTGTCTTGTTCTGGGATGGGGGGAGGGTAGCAACGAGGCAGACAGGACACACCACTGTCTCATCCCTGTCTGACTTACGTGACTTACCTGCTGCTGTTCTGTGCAGGATTTAGCTTAGTTTAAAAAAACTAAGCAACATCAAGCTATAACAAAAACTAAAGCAACATTACCGGTTAGTGTCACCTTCCTTTAGAGGTGCAGGTTGAGCCAGGGCCAAACGACAGGGCTGTGTGTAGAGTGACCTGGGTCACACACCCCGATGACAGTGGCTGAGCACAGAAAACACCACAGCAAGCCTTGAGCTCCTGACCAACTGGATCTCATCCGCGAGCGGCAGGAAGGCACAGCCACTGAAGCAAGGTTTGCCAGTTTCCTAGGAACTTAAAACACCCTCTTCCAGCTGTCTCACTCCTAGTTCACCACCCAACAGAAACAGAACACTTTATCTCCCTCACCATAAAAACAAAGTACACAAATCATTGCTCCAAATTGGAATACAAATACTCTTCAACAGGAGAATGGAAAGACAAATCATGATACAGCCATACGGCAGAACACTAAGCAATGACAAACCACACATGAGATATATGTAACAACTCAGAGCAAGAATTATATTGAGTGAAAAGAAATCCATTTTTAAAAAAAAGGCAGAAAGAAAAAAAAAAGATTGTGGAAAGAATGGTATCATCCACCTTCCTGTAGCCCTTCGCACCCCAATCACCTATGTAAAAAATCATCCAAAAAGGTTGTATTTTGTTAACTATAACTTAAAAAATAAAAAGAAATCCATAAAAAATGTATGTCATGTGACTCCAATTTGACAGCATCCTCAAACCAAAGTATAATAACTGGAGAACATAACTGTGGATGCCGAAACTTAGGACTGTGGGTGGGTCTGACTTGAAAGAGGAAACATAAGTGGATTCTTTTGTGAAGCTGTGTGCCCTGATCATGGTGCTGGTTGCCCAAAATGACACATAGGTTGAGATTTCATAGAACCATACATGTTTTTCATTACTATAACAAAATTCCTGATGCTAGGCACGTTATAAGAAACATATCCCCAGGCTTAAACCCACTGGCACGGGTGCAGCGAGGGTGAGGATCCTGCAAAGGGTGGCCTCATGCAGATGGGGAAATCACAGGCCAACACAGAGCAGGAGCAAGGGGAGGGGCCTGGCAGGCTGATCTCAAAACAGCCCTATGGTAAGAACTAACTCAGGGTCCCCTAGACCTGCCTCCAACAACCTGAGGACTTCCAAAGGCACCGCCTAGTCAAGGTCCCACCACTTCAACAGCACCACACTGCCTACACTGAGGACCAAACCTCACCACACTAACCATACCTCTGACACAGGCAACCATTGGGGACCAAAAAAAAAGCGTACACCCAAACCACAGCTTCCAAAAGGTGTGAACACACCCTATAAGAAGAGATGTCTAAGTGCTCAGTAAGGACACAAGAAAGTGTTGAATAGCAACAGCCACCATGGATGTGAAACTAAAGGGACACCAGTACACGCCAGCCTGAATGGCTCAATCTTTTTTATTGATGACCACACCAAATGCTACTAAGAATGGAGTACAGTTAGAACTTTCACACTTTGAAATATACCATGATACAGGCCTGGTATGATAGCATAGCGGTGTCTTTGCCTTGAACGTACCCGGATCCCATATGGGTGCTGGTTCCAATCCCAACAGCCTCCCTTTCCATCCAGCTCCCTGCCTGTGGCCTGGGAAATCCCCTGAGGACAGCACAAAGCTTTGGAATCCTGCACGCACGTGGGAGACCTGGAAGAAGCTACTGGCTCCTGGTTTCAAACTGGCTCAGCTCCAGCCATTGTGGCCGTTTGGGGAGTGAACCATCAGACGGAAGATCTTCCTCTCTGTCTTCCCTCTTCTCTGTATATCTGCCTTTCTAATAAAAATAAATGCATCTGCTTAAAAAAGAAATATACAATGATACAACTTCTTTGGGTAAAGATCTGTCAAATTTCAAGCCCAGCGCAGTAGCCTAGAGGCTAAAGTCCTCGCCTTGCTTGCGCCAGGATTCCGTATGGGCACCACTTCGTATCCCGGCTGCACCAGCTCCCTTCTTAAGGCCTGGAAGAGCAGTCAAAGATGGCCCAAAGCCTTGGGATCCTGCACCCAGGTGGGAGGCCCGGGAGAGGTTCCTGGCTCCTGGCTTCAGATTGGCTCAGCTCTGGCCAATGCAGCCACTTGGGAAATGAACCAGAGGACAGAAGATCTTTCTCTCTGTCTCGGTTTCTCTCTGTATGTCTGCCTTTCCAATAAAAATCAAAATAGATCTTTAAACAGATCTCATAAAATTAAACATACCTATCCCTTTCACTCAACAATTACACTGGTAGATTTTTACTCAAAAAAAAAAAAAAGGTTATACAATCAGAGAAATTCTTACAAGAGAAAGTTTCTATCAACTTCATTCAAAATAGTTCCAAACTGGGCAGCATCCTAGTCCTGCTAACTGCCTCCCCATCACACAGGCAGATACCAGGAAAAACAAACATGACAACCTTTACCAGGTTTGTGAGACGAGCTAGAAAACAGAGGTGCAAGAGCCCCCTCTCCTCTCCTGGCTCTGGAGGCACACACTGCAAAAGCACTGGCTCCACTCCCTCGCCCACCCTTGATTTGTAAGCTGCAACATGGATGGAAGATACACACACAAAGTTCAGTCAAATTCTCGAGGAGACCCTTCCCATGACATTGAGCGAAATCTTCCATCCACCCTCCACTAGGGCCTAGCGCAGGCAGGGCTGAAATCAGGTACCGGGAACTCCATCCTGGATTCCCACAGAGGAGGCAGGCGTACAAGGACTTGGTTCATCTATCACTGCTTCCACATGCACATTAGTGGGAAGCTGGAATGGAAGTTGAATGGTTAGGACTTGAGCCAGTGCATGGAATGGGCTGCCGGTGTCACCAGCAGCAACTTAACCCGCGTGCCACTACGCAAGCCCTAGACCCAAGGTATTTTGATTTCCTGTCCTCTTGCTCCTGCCCATTTCCTCAGCACACACACACTCTGGTGTCATTCAGGGACAGCCTCCGTGCAGTGTCTGACCATCCAGGATCTCTTGAGAAACAGCTTCGCAGTTCATAGTCAGAGGCAGGGAGTTTCTATTTAGATGAATAGTTATTTTCACGCAACCAGGCATCTGTGCAAGTTCCTGTTCCTCCTGTGTATCACTCATCCATGTTCATGTGTTGAAAAGTGTCCCTCTAAATGTGCATACTATGAGATACAGCAATTTTTTACTTGTAAAAAAAATAGTCATTTATTCCTTTGAAAGGCAGAGTAACAGGGAGCAGAAGAGACTGAGATCTTCCATCTGCTGGTTCATTCCCACCCCACCCTGCCTTCCCGAGTGTATTATCCAGAAGCTGAACTGAAGCGGAACCACCAGGACTTGAACCAGCCTGCAAGTGGAGGCTTAATCCACGCCACCTCAACCACGAACCCTGGAGGTAGCAGCATGCTAGAGGCAATTAAGTTAAATCCAAGTGGCCCTAGTCCATCCTGACTGGTGATGGACACAGACACGGAGGGAGGGCCATGTGAAGACACATTCCGACAGTGTCTACAAGCCCAAGAGAGAGCTCCGGGAGAGATCTTCCTCCACAGCCTTCAGGAAGAACCAGCACCTCAGACTGCCAGCCTCCTGCACATTTCTGTTCTCCGAGTCCCTAGTCTAGGGTTCTTCATGGTAGCTGCTCCAGAAGGGAAATTCACCATCACAACACTTCCCCAAGGAGACACACTGGACATGACTACTTCAGGACTCAGAGGGCCTGAGCCCAAACAAAGTCATTCCTCCCCCATTAACCTCTGTGAACAAGTTGACCACAAAAACTCTATCCAGTACAAATAACTAACTTTTTCCAGGGCCCCTGAACTAGACCATGGACAGCTGACCATGTCTAGAATGTTCTCACCAAAAGACACTCCCAAGTTTCAGAATCCACACAAACTGACCTCAGCAGTGACCCTTCAGACCAAGCCACACTGGACATGTTCAACAGGTTCTCTACTATCTCTAATTGTTGCCTGACAGAGCTCCTGGCCTAAGCTTCATTTTGGGGACAGTCTTACCTTCCTAGCTTCTCTGGACATAGTTTACAGCAGTGGGCCCGTGGGCATGATTGGCTTTGAGTCCCAGCTCCAATCACAATCTCTGCCTCTTGTTCAGGCAGCCTCGGGAGGCAGCAGATGGCTCAAGCAGCTGAGCTCCCACCACCCTCTTGGCAGACCTGGACTGTCTTCCTGGCTTCCCGCTTGTACCTCGCCTAGTCCTAGAAGGTGAGGGGTGTGTGTGTGTGTGTGTGTGTGCGCGTGAGAGAGAGAGAGAGAGAGAGACCTCTTCCTCTCCGATAAACAATGTCTAATGTTCACAAAACATTACAAATATCAAAGCTACATTCACACTCAAAAATTAGGACTTATTAGGATTTGGCAAAAGATCCCTCCTTTAGGGACTTAGAATTCTAGTCATTCTAGTCAATACAAAAAATAAAATAAAATATATCACATATTTATATATTGTTGTGATTACTATGGGAGCACAGGCAGCCAGTATCACAGGCCAGCTCTGTTGTCTGTGTTACAAAAAGCATCTGGAAACCAGGCTCTAGCTCCTGCACCCACTACTGACCCGTCACAGTGTCTTCAATGGTCACTCCATAAACACATTCAGATCGGACTCTCAACACTCACAGTATACTGAGTTTATAATTGCCTCATATACTCCTAAGTCACAATAAATAAAACTGCAGCCTTCTTAAAATAACCTGGCAATACTTTCAAAGCTTTATTTGAAAGGCAGAGTGAAGGGCAGACAGGGAGAGGGAGAGATTCTGTTCCCTGACTGACTCCTCAAATGCCTGCAAAAGCTACGGCTGGGCCACGTCAAAGCCAAGAGCCAGGAACTCGATCCAGGCCTCCTGTATGGTGGCAGGAACCCAAATATCCATCACCTGCTGCCTCCTAGAAACATTATCAGGAAGCTGGACAGGAAGCACGGAGTAGCCTCGACACGTACCAGGCCCTGTGACATGGGATGCAGGCATCCTACGCAGAGGTTTCACCCACTGCCCCACAACGCCCACCCCAACTTGGCACTATTTGTCAATTCTGTGTGAATGCCCCTTATCCCTCATTTCCACCTTTAGGACATAACCCAGAGAAATTTCTTCCTGAGAACACCAGAGTGCTCATTAAAATATTCTTTAGGTGGCGGTGCACCGGCTCAATTGACTAAACCCTCACCTTGCAAGCACTGGAATCCCCAAGTGGCCACAATGGCAGGAGCTGAGCTGATCCAAAGCCAGGAGCTTCTTCCTGGTCACCCACAGGGTGCAGGGTCCCAAGGCTTTTTAGTCCGTCCTGGACTGCTTTTCCAGGCCACAAGCAGGGAGCTAGATGGGAAGTGGAGTAGCTGACACCCATATAGGATTGTGGCAATTGCAATGTAAGGATTTAGTCACTGAGCCATCACACCAGGACGCTGTTTTGTTTTGTTTTGTTTTGTTTTGTCTTGTCTTGTCTTGTTTTGCTTTGATAAGAAATCTCACAGTGCCATTGTATTAAGTATGCTCATACAGTAATTAATGAAAAATTTAAAAGAATAAAATGTATAGTAAAACACATTGTACAACTCTGTTTATAAAAGAAATGACATGTTCATTAAGTCACAAAAACAGAAAAGAAATGAAAAAAAAACATAAACCAAACTACAGCATGAAAAGTAGTTGGAGACCAAATGGCCATTGACAATTGGCTGGACAAGCAGAATGCGAAGCTATAAGCACACACTGGAACATTGCTTATCCTTAACAAGGAAGGAAACCTTTACCTAAGGTACAACATATACGAACCTTGAAGACATCGTGCTAGGTGAAATATACCAGAAACAAAGAACAAATATTGTCTGATTCCATTCATGTGAGATACCCAGAGTAATCAAGTTCAGAGGCAGACAGGAAGTAGAGGGTGGTGGTCAGGAGCTAGGAGCAGTGTCTAATGTGTGGAGCTTCTCGGGGGGAGGATGAGGAGTTTCGCGCCAGATGGCTGTGCTGGTTACACGCATGGCGTGCACCTAATACCAGTTCACGCAACAATGGTTAGGGCAGTACACTTTATAGAACATGCATTTCACCACAATAATGACAATTTTAAAATGATTGGTAGAGGGAACCCTGTGGGAAACTGTCTAGTTGTCCATCTATTTGATCCTTTGCAATGGAGAAAACTCACCATACATAAAAGGAAGGGAAATGTGCATCATTCTAGGGAAGAAAAGAGCAGCGCAAGAAGAGAAGGGGCAGTGATGGCCAGAAGTGGCATGCGGGAGGAGCAAGGGGACAGACACAGCCAGACACAAACTCACACACATTTTTAAGTTTTTCAGGAATGGTGTCTTAGTGGTCCCTGCAACATCTGATACGGAACCTCGAATCACTCAGAGCGTCTTTGTTGTCACCACACACAGCATGCTGCCCAGCATGCCACACTGCAGGGGTAGCACGGGTCACCCAGAGACTGCCCCGAGCCTGAGGTCTCTCTCAGCTGCTCAGCCCTAGCCGGTAGACATAGGGAAGGAGGAAGACCCCAGGGCTGTGCCCACACAGCTTCCAGCAGTGGAAGTCCCTGCTCAGAGAAGGGTGTGGGCAATTGCCTAACCTCATTTGGAGGAATGCTGCTGGACTCTCCTGTCCTGGATGTGCTTGGCCCTGTGCGAATTGTGCACTCCGCAGAGAGAGGGAGAGAGCTGTGCTGCCACAAGCCCCATCCTGCAACACCTACTGTCACTTCAAAGGGTGTGAGGACTAGCTCCAGCTGGGCTGATGTCCCTCAGGGAATCAGTGAATAGAGAAGTGTTTCCATCCCTCACACCCACCCTGCCCAATTATTTCTGGTCTTGTAGGGAATACTGAACAGTCACAGAAGGAAGAAACATGCAGAAATCAAGATCACTATGTCCCAACAGGCAACAGGTGCACTGTCAGATTAAGTCTGACAGTACAAGGAGAACTTTCCAATAGGAGATGCAAATCAGATCCTTCAGCCGTGTGGGAAACAAAGGCACATGAACTAGCTTCTATGGCTACTATTGCAACCCTGAAATCAACAAGAACTGGAATGAAAGGGAAAGAGTTTGTTAGACTACAATTTCTGTCTTTTTTTCCCCCCTTTGTGGGAAGTATTTTTTGGTGTCATAGCAGGATCCCTGACTAGCGACTACCTCCTTGGCAGTTTCTCATTTAAGCTTCTCAACAACCCAGCAGCATGTTCGGTGACTGGGCAGCCATGAACGAGGGGGCAGGGGACCCCTGGATGTCAGTTTCACACTGCCTTTCCCATTGCAGCTGGCCCCTCCCTCCAACCCTTCAGGAGCAAGTGCCTTCTCCTATGTCCAGCCCAACCATCTGTCTGTCTGTTCCACATTTTACTTTGTGATGATCTGAACTGAACAAGGCAGAGAGAGGTCTCAACCCACGAACAAAGAAAAAAACCCGAGACCTGCAGGGGATAGCATCCAAATTATGAGTGTGACAGACGCGCAGGTAAGACTTCACACAGCACCCATGTAGCAGCTTCCAAACTCATGCACTCTGAAAACTTACAGACGTCCCTCGGGGTTTGGATCTGGATGGATTCACCATATTAAAAAAAAAAAAAAAATTCAACAAAAAGATTTCACTTCTTCATTGACTTTAAAAATGGCCACAAATCCATTATGGATAGTTCATGAAAATCATTCTTTTCCAAAACAAAGAAATGGGGGAAGGGGAGTTTTCTCACTGCCCCCCACTTTCACAGCTCCCTTTAATGTCCGTGTGAAGACAAGGCGGCAGGAGTCTCCTGTCTGCTTGTGTGTTTCATCTGTACAGTCTAAAGACTGGAACCCGCTTCTGCACGCTAGGCACAGCTGGAGAATGAAACTGCCTTGGGTGCCCCAGAGGTAGCAGAAGTTGCGAGCTCTTGATTTCTTGAACTAAATGTGAGAGATTTGGGGCCAGAGGCTTCTTGGGCGACAGGATACACCCACCACACCAAAACTCTCTTTTCCCTAAGACTCCACGTGGGACGAGGCGACCCCAGGGCAGGAACCCCAGATCTCCCTCCCAAGACGCCCCGAATCCTACTTAAACCACACCTCCTTCCCTTCCCGCGCAGCTCCAAGCTGAAGAGAGAGAACCTACACCGGGGCGCCCACACCTGGGCGCCCACACCGGGGTCGCTTGGGCGTCCTACCCCATTCACCCTCCCGGCCAGGAACACTAGTCTAGTAGGGGCTCCCCTAAGCTCGAATGCCAAGCCCGTGGCCTTTTCCGGCGGCCCGAAAGGAGAACAGCTGTACCCGGCACTGCCCATTGGAATGGGGTGAGCGCGGGGCTGTGGGCTGCCGTCGGGACTGGCCAGGCAGAACCACTCCCTGCACCTGTGAACTCCCTGTGCACCAACTCCTGCCCACTTCCTCAAAGACGGCGACATGCCCTCCTCTCACCTCCAAAGCACCTGGCCGCCGCCACTCGGTGTCCCTGGGAGCCTGCGAGCCCCACACCGGTGCCCCGACGCGCGCGGACAGAGCCGGTCCGTCCCAGCCCGTCTACCCCATCCGGGCTCTCTCCTCACCGGGTGGGACACAGATGCGGGCGCGACTCTAGACTGTGGAACCAAAGCTGGAGCTTCTTTCAGCCACGACTGTTTGCGCACAGCCCACCCGACACCCTAACTCTACGTGTCTGAGGGGGCTTGGAGACGAAGGCCGCCCCTCTGAGGCCCCAAGAAGCTGACGGCGAACGGCAGAGCCCAACACCGAGGCCACGGACGGCCTGTCCCCAGCGCCGCGGGCGCTGCCCTCGGGCGGCACCGGCGGGGCCGCGGGGTCTGAGGAGGCCAGGCCCCGGCGTGGATGCGGGCCGGGGACGCCGCGGCGCCGTACCTGTGCCGGAAGAGCGGGCAGCCGCCCAGGAGCCTACGCAGCTCGTTCTTGAGGCTCCAGAACTCGCCGTCCAGGTACCGGTGCAGAGACGAGTCCCCGAGCCCCAGGTCCGGCACCGGGTCCATGGCGAGCCGCGGCCGCCGCTTCCCCCTCCTCCTGCAGGGCACCGGAGCGCGCACCCTTCTTTATCTCCACCCGCCCGGCTCGTCCCCACCCTCCTCACCTGGCTGTCTCCTCCCTCGCGGCGCCGCACTGGCCCATTCGCCGGACACCGGAGCAAGACTGGCCTCCAAGGCGGCTCCTGCCTTGGTCTAGCTCTTGACGGCATGGGCCTGCAGACTCGACCTCCTTGCCCTGTCCGTTCACCACCACTACAAAAAGCGGCGTAAAGTTGGACCCCTAGTAAGGGATTGCTGGTCAAGAGGGGCCCAGACACCGGAATCCTGACCACTAGGAACTGAGCCATTCACCGTCTCCGTGGAGCCCATGTGCCAGCCATGTCGCTTGGCTCCCAGTTCCAAGATTGCCTAGCCCCAAGACAGCTGTCCCGCCCCCGCAGCCTACCCGGTGTGGAAATGTCCAATGTCATTGTCGTCTGGAGATGGCAGCCCAGGCCTCCACACAACCCAGGGTAAGGAAGGAGAGTTGATACGGCCTTTCTCAGGAACCTCACTTTGTGCTGGTTACCAGTAGGGGAAGTGAGTAGTGATAATCCAGATGGAAAATGTTTCCTGCCTCAAACTCCCATAGTCTATGGTTCATTGATGCTCCTTCTTTAAAAACAAGCGCAGGCAGGGTTAGCTGTTCCCTCCCGGAGAGCTGATGGCAGAGGCTTAAGTCAGGAGTGTAGTGAGTGTGTGTTCCTTTGACAGCAGTGCCAAAGTCCCACACCTGAGGTGCCTTAGAGTAACACAACGGTTCTGACCTTGCCATTGGGGAAGTGAGAGGTCCCAAATGGAACACACAGGGCTGCAGTCAACTGCAGGCAGAGCTGGGTTCCTTCCAGAGGCTTCCGGAAGAAAATGCTGTGTCCTTGTCTTCTGTAGCTGCTTGAAGCTGCCTGCAGCACTGGGCTCCTGGCCCCTTAACGCTGTCTTCCAGTGCATGGCTCCAGCCTCTGCTTCCATCCTTCCTGCTGCTTTTGACTTTGAGCTTTCCACTGTTAGGTGGCAAAGAAGGCACAGAGACAGTGGGTTGAGATAGATAGGACTTTCATTGTAGAAGTCAGGACAGCCAGATAGTAGAAGCTCCTACTCCACTACCACCACTCCCTAAACCCTGCCCCACTGCCCTGGGGTTGTCAGCAACGGCCCTTTTATGCTCTTTGCCTGGGAAGGGACTGTGTGTTCTCATAGAGATGCACATTCACCCTCATAACGTGGGCCAGGATGACCAAAAAGTCCCTGTGGCAGGTTGTTTATTGGAGTTGTCCCAGCAAGGAACTGTGGAAGTGAAGCATCTTAGGCAATGAAATGCCATGTTATCCTCAGAGTCATTTCGCTTACACCTAATTTTACCAGGTCTGGAGTTAACCATTTATATCCCAACATTCTAGCAAGTCCTAATAATCCAACGTGTGTGTGTGTGTGTGTGTGTGTGTGTGTGTGTGTGTATAAGGAAAAAAAAAACTCAAAAGCTCCAGGTTTTGTGTGGAAAAAGGGAAGGGTGAGGTGACAGAAAAAAGGAAGTCTGGCTTCCAGCTTCCTGGCTTCTTCCTGCTTAAAGGGGGCATAGCCAGGGAGGTGATTTCCTTGTGCCCCTGCTGGGGCCAAGGGCCTTCTGAAGGGGCACCTCTGAGCAGGAGAATGCCGTTGACAAAAGGAGCTGGATGAACTTTGGGGCCTTGCAGTGGGCGAATCACCTTCACCTGAGTAGTTGAAGACTGCATGGTCCTAGGGATACAGGAAGAAAGGTCATTATGAGGGGAATAGGAAAGGGTGCCAGCCAAGGCACCCAGGAAGACTTCAGAAACAAGCTGCTTTAACAGTTGGAATTTTGTTGTCAAATTTAAGATGTTCAATCTGCCAGCTTGCTAGCAATGTCCCGGATGAGACAAGATTAACCATCTTAAAATGGCTCACCCCCTCCTGTAGTAATAAACAGAGACCCCCCCTTTCTGTTTGTTTTTAGAAGGGACTTGGTGGTAGGAGAGGGATGTGACAAGTCCTTTTGCCCCAGGGCTCCACCCATCAATGGTTTCTAACTTGACTAGGAGAGACATCAGGGCGAAAGCCCTTTTATAGTCAGTACTCATCACTGGAAGAATGGGCTGCAGTTGGTCCTTGTGGGCTACGCTATGTAATGAGCCAGAAAGACAAAGACAAGGTGGTAAGTATCAGTTCAGTAGATCGGAAGGCGCGGGTATGTTTGGACCCCCAGAGAGGACCCCATGTTCATGAAAGCAGTCTGCATCTGAAAGAAGGCAGGCCCTGGGACATCTTGGTTGTTGATGTGTGTTCCCACAGAAATAACCTAAATCGAATAGAGGGGACAGTCTGCACGGAATCTGGAATTAGAACAGTCAGGGACAGAGAGGGAGCGAGCGTGAGGAAGCCTGAAAACAGGAGCCTGCAGAGACATTGTCATTTGCCCAGCCAGTGTGATGCTCAGAAGGCCAGACCCAGGGGTTGACTGAGAGGCAGGGTGGGTGGTATAAGCAGACGAGGACAGGGAGGGGCACGGCCAGCTGTCTTCTGTCACATTAGCGTTTGTGGTGCTTAGAAGTGAGAAGGTGAGGTGGAGTCTGTGCTCTAAGTTACATGTAGTGAGAAAGTCCTGTGGGGGACAGAGCAAGACAGGGGAGACAGGATACTGATCAGAAGTGGCATGCGAATGTCTTGGGTATCTTTGAGTGCAGACTGAATGAAAAAACCCACTCAGAGAAAAAGACAACTGGAAGTATTATCAACAAACCCACCTGGGGGAGACAGTCCCACCTGGAAGTCAGGGGTTCTTGTTTTGATTGGATGGGGGTGGGGTGGGGTGGTGGCAGTTTTTGAGGGGTGCAGGACAAGATCATGGTACTGTCTGGAGGTGGGAGGTGGTGTTGTGGCATATTTTGAAATCCCCAGATAATCATCAAATCTGAAGCCAGTGCTAAGGCATAAAGGTGGTTTATTCAGGTTAACCTAGGTCTCCCAGCCACCTCCCCCAGCATGGCTGGACTGGGGCAGGGGCAGCCGCAGCCGAAGATGCTAGGATCTGCAGGGAGGACAAAAAGAAGCATGAATCAGAGAATCAGAGCGAGAGAGTCAAAGCCCCCCAGTTCTTATACATTTCAGGCTATTAATTATGCAGTCATGTTTTAGCAGGCTTCTATTGGTGGATTTGAAACAAGCAACTTTCAAAAAGTACAAACTGATGAGCTATAGGGCGGTGGATCTTGTCTAACACCAGGTACTTCCTTCCTCAGGAATGGTCTGCCTAGTGACCTGCCAGGTGTCCCGTCAGGTGTCACGTAGACTGTCAGGCCTGGAGTTCACACAGCCCCCAGCCAAGCCATTAAGGCAGAATCACAAAAGGCAGAAAACATCTAGGTTCTTCAGTGGATCTCACAGTGAGGTGAGTGGGTGTCTTATGCAAGAGACCAGGTGCGGGACAGAGTGAAGCCAGTTGCACTCTGTACTTGTGTCGCTGTCCCGCAGCGACGGACTTGGTGCACGGAGCCGATAATAACACGCGTGGACCCTGACTGATGGTCAAAGCCGAAGTTTATTAGGGGCATAAGACTTTATACACTGAGAGTCCGTACTGTTTCCCTCTCTTGATTGGAATTCCTATTGTTTTGTATATCCCACCAGGTGTTCTCATTTACATGCTGTTTATACCAAAGGTAGCCATTTGGTTGTTGTCATGCAAATACTGTCCAATGAACTGCAAACCTGTGCTTGCTGACCTTCCAGGTTCACAATGTCCTCCTACATACTTGGAACTTGTATTTCTGTACTAAGAGCTCAAGACTACAAGATAAACCTTGAGGACAAACTCAGATGCTGTTCCCAGGTAACTGGGGTTATGACAACCTTCTCATAGGACTGTGACAAGGGGCTTCTTTCATTCCAAGTTTATGGCCCCAATTGTGAAGATCACGATTCTTTCAAAAAGTTATTTTTCTTTCTTCCCCTTTAAAAAAAATCTTATTTGAAAGATCAAGATTGAGATCTCCCATTCACTCATCCAAATCTCACAAGGGTCAGGATTGAACTAAGCCAAAGCCAGATTTCCCATGAGGGTGGCAGGGAGCCAGTGATATGAGGCATCACCTGCACCTCTGTCCCCCAGGGTGCATGGGAGCAGGAAGCTGGAGGTGCAAGTGAAGTAGGGATTCTAACTTAGACACTTCAACGGGGGGAAGTGTCATTAGGGCAGCCCTAGCCACACTTGAACTGCTATGCCAATTGCCTCCACAGGACCCTGCTTCTTTCTCCCTCTGCCATCTCATTGGGATGGTTTTGTAAACCTGGTCCAAAGGAAGAGACACGTTTATCTGTGTCATCTGACCTCCTATTGATGGCCTAAAGATCCCTCTAAGGGAAGCATGGGGAATTGGTCCTAGTCCTTCATACTGCTTGCAGGTTGAGACCATCAGAGGAAAAGACTGGGGCAGCTGGGAGTAGTGGTTGAGTGGGTGCCACCTCCCCTCTGAAGAACTGTCGCGCCCACGTGTCTTATCGCCCCGCAATAAGAGGCAGACGCGAGTGAAGCCTTCTGCGGTAAAATTTATTGTGCACACCAAGATGAGGAAGAGGAAAGGGGCCCTGACCCCGCAGGCTGTCTGCTCTTATGTGCTGACTGGCCCCGCCTCCGCCGATGATAGGTCGGAGTCATACTCCTGGGCGACTGGATTCGTCAGTCCCCAGTGTTCATGCGCCGGCCATGCCTCAGCTCACTGGACATGCGCTAGGCGCCTGCGCAGTACCGCGAAAGCTACGTGACTCTCCACCAGGCACCAAGATGTAGCCTCTCCAGCCGGCGCCATTTTGGGTACGGCATGTGGCCAGTACATACGGATGCGGCTGGCAACAAAGAACCTAGGCGTTTCCTGCCTTTTGTGATTCCGCCTTAATGGCTTGGCTGGGGGCTGTGTGAACTCCTGGCCTGATAGTCTACGTGACACCCGGCAGGACACCTGGCAGGTCACAGTAGGTAGACCACTCCTCAGGAAGGAGGTTCCTGGTGTTTGATAAGATTCACGGCCCAATAGCTCATCGATTTGTACTTTTTGAAAGTTGCTTGTTTCAAATCCACCAATAGAAGCCTGCTAAATCATGACTGTATAATTAATAGCCTGAAATGTATAAGAACTGGGGGGCTTGGCATTCCCTGGCTCTTCTGGCTCGCGCTTCTTTTGTCCTCCTTGTGGATCCTTGCAGCCTCGGCTGCGGCTGCCCTTCCCCTCCCCCGCCCAGCCATGCTGGGCTGGGGGAGGTCTCTGGGTTACCTAGGCTAACCTGAATAAACCACCTTTTTGCCTTAGCACCGACTTCAGACTTGATGATTATCTGGGGGTTTCAAAAAACCGGCACAACACCTCCACATCCACATGGCCACATCAGAACTGCCCTGTCTCTACCTGGTCTCCAGACATTTGGTCTTATGTGGGCCTTTACTCACATATAGCCAATCAAAGCTCTTTCCTGGAATGACTGCACCTGCAAATGAGGAGAAATATAAGGCACTTTTTGTTGGCCAATGGGGAGGAATAGGAGACTTGAAATTGTTGGCTTCTGTTTTCTGCCTGGTGGAGGAGATAGGTCTGTCCTGAGGACAGAGGTATGTGGAAAGAGGATGGGAGAGAGAGAGAAAAATGAGAGAAGAGAGGGGGAGGGCCATGGCTCCAGGGATTGGGATGTAGCTGTGCGCATCAGCAAGTGAGCTGCTTAAAGCTGCTCAACAGCTGAGTGGCCAGGGATGTTAACTGTCTTGCCCAAGGGCATGTGGCTTTCACTGGCCTTTCAGATCTCACAGGGGCTGGAAGTCACACTGCCCAGATCTCACTGCCCTGGGCTTCTGGGAACTTAACACAGGCTGCTTTTAGGAAGGCCTGGGGCACAAATACAGCCATCCAGGGTTCTGGGCCCTGTGGACAGGGACAGCCTGTTCTCAGAGCCACTCAGCATATCTTGTAGAAATCACGAAACCACAACATGTGAGAACTGGGGGCACCTTGGGCATTTTCTAATCAGTTCCTTGTTTTCAGATAAGGACGCTAAAGAAGTATGGCTACTTGAGGTTGGGGAAAATACAGGGATTGGGGAAATGTAATTCCCAGTAACCTCCTTGTTTCCCAGTGTTCCCCAGTTTGAACACTTTGGAAATCCCAGTGACGTCCAGAGTTCAGGTTCACCAGGCATAGGCCTCATCTAACTGTACATTAGACCTTGAGGAACCCTTCTTTCTCTCCAGGAAGTCCCACCAGCTACTGGCACCACTTGGAGCCAAAAAGCTGGAGTGTGCAGAAGAGAGCCAGCAGACGTGGCTTCCCTTTAAGCTGTGTCTGTGGAAACAAAGGGAGATGTTTGTTAGCATTGTCATCCTGGCAAGTGTAGGATGCTAAAACAAATCATCAAATTGTGCTCAGGAAGTCCCTCAACTCTCAACAGCTTCCTTTGATGTCCCTGCCTCCTTCAGTCCTCCTCAGAAGATACAGTTTTCCTGTAAATGGACTCCAAAGGTCTCATTCCAGCCTATTATTTTTGAGTTGATAAGCCAGGAGAAACAACCAAGTAAGGATCCTTACGTTGTCGTTCTTACGGAGTCCACACGTCATGAAGGAAAGCTCTCTGAACCTCAGCTTGTAAATAAGACAGCGTGAGTTTAGAATTCATCCCTCTAGGTTCTCATTTGCGGAGATGCCTGTGTGGTCTATCAGGTGTACTCTCTTCACCATGACATCTGGCTAGCACGCTTACTGCATCTCTGTCTCTTGTTTGAATTCTTGTACAAAGACAAGAATCTCTGAGCAGCTGTCTCCAGTAACATCGTTGGCAGAGACATTGAACAAGTGCCTGATGGGTTCTGAGGAATGTTCCATGTCTAACCTCCCTCTGTCTTTTCCCCTGCCTTGTCTGGTGGCCACCAAAGTCTCACAGCTAAAAGTTCCTGGAGGGTTGCTCACTGTCCTTTAGCTTAGCCACTGTTCTGTCTTTCCCTGCTGGCCCTTCCAGCCACGCACATGCAAGAGGAATAGCCCGCAAGAGACCAAGGCCAATTTATTCCCTTTCAGACTCTAGGTCCTCCTGGTCTTTCTCATCTTGGTTAACCTGCCCAGGTTCTATTCACTGGACCCTGTCTTTCCATCTCAAACACTGGGAAGTTGGGGGGCAATGTGGCATCTGTTTGGTAGTCAGGGCCCACTGCCAGGTCTCAGCTGGTCTCAACTGCCCCTCCCTTCTGAAGGACACCTCATGCCTCCGTTTCCCCTACCTCCTTTGTCATCATTTTTAAAAGGCTTTGCTGGGCCAAGAGTGCTGGCTCAGTGGCTAAATCCTCGCCTTGCACATCTCAATTGGACACCAGATAAACTCTAAACTTTCACCTGGCTCTTAAAAACACATATGTATCACCTTTAAACTATATCTTCATATCCTAAATGAAATCACTTAGTCTCTAAAGGACCGGCTCTGTGCAAATCAGATAAGGTTGTACTTGCAAGTTTAAGTTCAATAGCACCTAATCTGTGACAAATGTGACAAATGCACAATCAACATTTTCTAATTACCTGTTGAGCCACCATCAGGCACAATTGCACTGATGGGCAAAGCCAGGACATTGTCCACAGCTGTAGGTCACCAGGGGACTAGGACACTCGAGCTTAGCACAGTGGTCTGTCTGGGCTCTGCCTGGCCACCCTTCCCCTCAGTTTCCTGGGGAGCAGAACCTGGCTCTTGTCTAAAGGCCCCAGAGTAGACTCCCTCTGAGCAATGCTCTGCACCAGTCCGGTGCTTGTGTAGATTCAGAGAACTAACTTGCTGAAAGAAATTCTAGTCTGGGAGCCCTAGCATTTCCTCAGCTGTTACATGTATGTTTTAAATTTTATTTAACTTAAGGGGCTTCCGGGAGCTGACCTACTCATAGGAAAGATGATCACATGAAACTTCTTTATATTTCACCTGTAGTGTGAAGCGGCCGTTGGAAAAGCTTTCGTGGGAAGTTACTGAAGTCCAGTGCTAACGCAGTTCCAACTCATTTTCACTGTGTAAAATATTCAGTCCCATTGGAGACTGGAGAAAGGGGAGAGAGAGAAAAAGAGGGAACTACCGCAAACCTGTGTAACGGATAATTAGAACAAAAATCCAGTCCCGGCTGTTAAAACACCTGTGTGCGCTCCGCCCAGACCGAGCTAGCGCCCCCACCGCGCCTCATCCCGACGGAGGGGGGCGGGACTTGGTCTCCCAGGCAACGGTCCTGGCGATTGGCCATCCGATTTTCAGCTGCAGCCAATGGCCAGACGTTTCGCAAACGCTCGGCGCGACGACTGCGGCTGCGCGGGATATTCGAATCGGCGACGGCTTCTCTGTGCGGCGGCTGTGGGGCTGTGGGCCGCTCGCGTTCCTCAGCATGGACAACCCGGAGAATGTCTTCCAGTAAGTGCGGGGCGAGACCGGGGTGGATCCTCGGCTGCGGGTCGCCGCGGGGCTGGGCCGGTGGGCGTTGGGGCTGGGCCGTGGGTGCCGGGCCATGGGTGCCGGAGTGGGCCGTGGGTGCCGGGCTGGGCCGTGGGTGCCGTGCCATGATGGGTGCCGGGGTGGGCCGTGGGTGCCGGAGTGGGCCGTGGGTGCCGGGCCGTGGGTGCCGGGCCGTGAGTGTCGGGCTGGGCCGTGGGTGCTGGGCCATGGGTGCCGGGCCGTGGGTGCTGGGCCATGATGGGTGCCGGGCTGGGCCGTGGGTGCCGGGGTGGGCCGTGGGTGCCGGGCCATGGGTGCCGGGCCGTGGGTGCTGGGCCGTGAGTGTCGGGCTGGGCCGTGGGTGCTGAGCCATGGGTGCCGGGCCGTGGGTGCTGGGCCGTGGGTGCTGGGCCATGGGTGCTGGGCCGTGGGTGCCGGGCTGGGCCGTGGAAGCAGGCGGGGTCCCGAGTCAGGGAGTCGGGGTGGGGGTGGCATTTTTGAACCGCTCAGAGCTCGTCTATTCCCCAAGTGTATTCTGTTTTATCGCCCCAAGTTCAAGGGAACACATCCTCCTGAATCTCGCGTTTAGGTTTTATGTGAGAAAGTTTCCGAGTCGTTGATTTAAAAATCCTACCACAGCAGGAAGAGGGTTCTAAATTGCTTCTCCCTGCTCCTAATTTACAAGTCTTTGAATACAGTACATTTTTCTGAGGAAAAACTTAAGAAGCTCTGTTTACTCTTGCGTTCCTACCAACCTACCCGTGTTTTTTTTTTTTAAGTTATCACAGTTGATTTTGACCATTTAAAGAAAGAAAAAAATCTTTTACAAGGATTAAGGCTTGTGTGACTGAAAGTGAAACTGATTAGGTTTTTGTGCTTTTTACAGTCAAAATGTATTTTAATTGAGTCTTTTTTTTTTTTTCTTTAGCTTTGACTTTCTTTTAGAAGTCCTTTTATTTTAAAAGAGAAGTTGATTATTTTGGCCTTAAGTAGGCGTTCTAAAGGCTAGTTTAGTCTTTGCTGTGTGTTTAAGCCATTAACTGGGGGATGAGGCTGGTGTTAGAACGCATGCACAGGCCTGGTACTGTTCCTGCTATTAGTGTTGGGGTAGGACAGTTCTAGAATAAAGCTTTTCTTTTCTAAAAATAAGTAATCTATGTATGTGCTTTAAAGAGATGTAGGATAGGGCCCAGCGCGGTAGCACAGTGGTTAAGGTCCTCGCCTAGCACGCCCGGGATCCCATATGGGCGCCGGTTCTAATCCCGGCAGCCCCGCTTCCCTTCCAGCTCCCTGCCTGTGGCCTGGGAAAGCAGTGGAGGACGGCCCAAAGCTTTGGGACCCTGCACCCGCGTGGGAGACCCGGAAGAGGCTCCTGGCTTCGGATCGGCATGGCCTCGGCCATTGCGCTCACTTGGGGAGTGAATCATTGGACGGAAGATCTTCCTCTCTGTCTCTCCTCTCTGTATATCTGCCTTTCCAATAAAAAAATAATAAAAATAAATCTTTAAAAAAAAAGAGAGAGATGTAGGATATAATTCATGTAACGACTGCAATATCTGGCTCCCCTGCCACCATTGCATGTAACCATTTTTCTAGTTTGTTTTTTGGATATTTCTTGCTGGGAATGTACATATTGAAACTGCAGGGTATTCAGATTAATATATTTACATTTGTGCACATGTATACATTTCCTATCTTGCTTTTACAGCAACATTGGCACTTCTTGCCCAATAATGTCTTTGGTGATCACAACAGGGAGCTCCACACCTGCACTCTCTCTGCCTTTTTTTTTACTCAGAAATTTGTTGCTGTCCCACAGTGATGGACTTGGTGCACGGAGCCAATAATAACACGCGTGGATCCTGACTGATGGTCAAAGCCGAAGTTTATCAGTGGCATCAGACTTTATACACTGAGGGTCATATGGGATAAGGGAGGAAGTATTGAGCTCACCAACAAAACCCAGTAACAGTTTCTATGCTTTTGTTTGGAACTCCTTTTGTCTTGCATATTCCACCAAGTGTTCTCACACACATACTGTCCATTCAACTGTTCTTATACAGATGATATTCAATCAGGTATATAAGGCCATTCGGTTGTTCTCATGCAAATATTATCCAATCAACTGTAATGTCCTGCAGAATCTGTTCATTCACTCCCAATATGGCCTCAACTGCAAAGCCCAGGCCAGGAGTCAGGAGCTTCTTCCAGGTCTCCCAAGTAGGTGATAGGGAAGATAGGCACTTGGCCCATCTTCCGCTGCTTCCCATACGTATTAACAAGGAGCTGGATTAAAAGTGGAGCAGCCAGGCCTAGTGGCTAAATCCTCACCTTGCATGTGCCAGGATCCCATGTGGGTACTGGTTCATATCCTGGCTGCTCCACTTCCCATCCAGCTCCCTGCTTGTGGCCTGGGAAAGCAGTCGAGGACGAGGAATACCAGGAAGAAGTTCCTGGCTCCTGGCTTCGAATTGACTCAGCTCTGGCTGATGTGACTACTTGTGGAGTGAACCAGCACATAGGAGATCCTTCTGTCTCTCCCCTCTAAATTTACCTTTCCAATAAAAATAAATAAACCTTTAAAAAACAAGAAGTGGAGCAACCAGGACTGGAACCAGTGCCTGTGTGGGATGCCAGCATCTCACATGGCAGCTTTTTACCCACAATGCCAGCCTCTTTCTAATTCATTTTTATATGTGCATAGTATTTAAGGCACCATACTTGGTCTAAACAGTTCCCTTACAATAGACACTTAGGTTGTTGACTTGTATTTTGCTATTTCAAATGGTGCCACAGTAAAAAATTTTGTTCATTTGGCATTTTGCATATACACACGTGTGTGTTTTCTAGATCTCCACGAGTGAATTTTTGAATAGTGGCTCCCAATCTGCAGTTTAGTTTTCCCCCAATTCAGTAAGGTTTCATCTATGTGACAGGAACAATTCCAGAAATAAACAGTTGTATGCCATTCTGAGTAACATAGTGACATCTTGTTAGACTTGTCACAGAGAAAAGGGCCATCCAGCCCAACTGTCCAGCTGTCTCCATGCTTGTGCTCAGGTAACCCTGGTTTGAGTTAGTAATAGGCCCAGGGTGCAGGAGGACTGAGCAGAGATGCTGGCAATTTGGATAAGCCAGTGAGAAGCTATAGAGGTTTTTCTTCAACTGAAAAACTGGAAAGAAAAAAGTTACCGGGCCCGGCGTGATGGCGCAGTGGTTAGGTCCTCGCCTTGCACGCCCGGGATCCCATATGGGCACCGGTTCTAATCCCAGCAGCCCCACTTCCCATCCAGCTCCCTGCCTGTGGCCCGGGAAAGCATTGGAGGATGGCCCAAAGCTTTGGGACCCTGCACCCATGTGGGAGACATGGAAAGAGGCTCCTGGCTTCGGACTGGCATAGCATCGGCCATTGCGCTCACTTGGGGAGTCAATCATTGGACGGAAGATCTTCCTCTCTGTCTCTCCTCTCTGTATATCTGCCTTTCCAATGACAATTAAAAAAAAAAAAAGTTAGCAAGTTGCCAAAGTCTGATAAAAACTAATCCAATTGTGAATTTGTCAAGAAAGAAATGTGTACCAGTTTTTGCCATTGCACCTCAAACTGCATAAGTTAGAGCCACCATGCATGACAAGTGCTCAGTTAAGATAGAAAATATTTATTTGTTTTTATTGGAAGGGCAGACTTGTACAGAGAACAAGAGAAGTAAAAGTCTTCCTTCTGCTGGTTCACTCTCCAAGTGGCGATACGGCTGAAGCTGAGTTGATCCAAAGTCAGGAGCTTCTTCTGTCTGGGTCTCCCACACAGGTACAAGGTCCCAAGGCTTTGGGCCATCCTAGACTGCTTTCCTAGGCCACAAGCAGGAAACTGGATGGGATGTGGGGCTGCCAGAATTAGAACCAGCACGTTTAAGGCAAGGACTTTAGCCGCTAGGCCATCATGCCAGGCCTGGAATATTGGTTATTTGTACATAGAGGTGATAGCTAAGGAGTAAGTGTAGGCAGGCAAGTTTAAGATTTTCCCTCTACTTTGTGAGATTCATTGAGTGTCTGGAATAAACCAACAACATACAGAACGGGAGAAAAGGCATGTGGAACTTTCATAAAAATAGATGACATGAAGAAGGGCCAGATGATGGAAATGTTCATGTTACTCCTAGGGAGTAGGGGCTGGGGACCCCTGGAGGAAGACCACCACAAGCTGTATGAGGGTGAGGGGAGGAAGCAGAGCAGGTAGGTCATGATGTTTCCTAGATCCAGACTGGCTCATATGAGAGCCTCAGAGAGCCTGTGTGTACTCATTGCTGACTTCATGGCTGCGGATGCTCATTGCTGTCGCAAAAGACAGCTTTGCTGAGCTCTTGCTATCTGGGCTAAGGTACAGCCATCCTCTTAGCAGGAAAACAGCCTCAGGACACTGTCTTCCATTGGTGGTACTGACATGGACACCAAGGAATGGGGAGACTCCAGGGACAGAGCTGCAAAAAGGGCACTGCTTCTGCCTTTTCTGACCACTGCTTGGGTGATTTTTCAGATTTTACAAAGCATGTGGATTGATGTTTAAGGTTTTCATTTTTAAGTGTATAAATGAGATGTATAAGTAATCCAATGTATTTTTTGCTTTTAAGGAGTTGTGCCTAATATCCCATGTTTATTCTTCCCTTTGTTCTAGAATGTTTGAAGCCCATATGCAAAGCTACAAAGGCGATGACCCACTTAGCGAATGGGAAAGGTTAGCATGTGGTTTATTGTTTTCCTTTAACAATATGCTCCCTATGTATGGAACACTAACATTATCTATCTTTTTCTAGCTATATACAATGGGTGGAAGAGAACTTTCCTGATAATAAACAGTATTTGAAAACTTTATTAGAACATTTGATGAAGGAATTTTTAGATAAGCAAAGATACCACAATGACCCAAGATTCATCAATTATTGTTTAGAATTTGTAAGTATTTTTTCAGATGTTTCACATCCTTTTGCTTTTAACATAATTATGTCTGTTTTATAAGCTATGATTTATAAGATATTTATAAATTACATATATTTATAAGGTATATTGTGTTTTAGTACATAGGTAAATCATATAACGATCAAATTAGAGTGACACATCTGTCACTGTGAGCATTATTGTCTTTTTGGAGTATAAATATGAAAAGCCCTCTCTTATATCTATTTGGAAATTGACAATACATTGTAGCACTCCAGGGTGCAGCAGGACACCAGAATGCATTCTCCATCTAAGGTGACATTGTACCTCTAACTGACCTCTCTCCGTTCTGTAGTAAGCTAGTGGCACTCTCATTCTCTATGGGATCGCGTTTTCTAGGTTCCGTCTATGAATGAGATCGCTGTATTTTCCCATGCCTGATTTATGTCTCCTAATATAATGCCATTCCAGTCATGTTAATTTTCAGCATTTTCTAAGACTGAATAGTGTTCTTTTAAGGTGCCAGTGCTATATTTCTTTATCCATCATCTGTTGGTTGACACTTGGGTTAATTCCCTGTTGTGGCTGTGGTAGATAGTGTTGTGATAAACAGGGGAGTACAGATGTCTTTGTAATATACTGACTTCATTTCCTTTGAATTTACTCTCAGGAGTAAGATTGGATCAGAGGGTAGCTCTTTATTTTTTTAAGTATGTTAAACAATTTTATGGACATATTTTTTTCAAAATTACAAATCCATAGACCTGAAACAGCAAACTAGCAGAAAGAAAAAAATGTGAATAGCTTCATATGTTTTTCATTTTAAAATCTTTTCTCAGAAAATTAAAGGCCTGAAGAGTTAAACTGGTGAATTCTACCAAATACTTGGAAAAAAAAATAATAAACACAATAATATGTTTTCAGAAAACAGAGAAGGATAAAATACTTTTTCTTACTTTAAGGGATCAAGTTAATCCTGTTATTAAAACCCATTAAAGTACAAGAAAAAGTTACCAGCTATAGTTCTGCTTAATACATGCTTAACTAAGTATAAACAACCAAATCAGAAAAAAATGAATACAAACGCGAAATTTTCTTCTTTTGTTTTTGTGTATTTGTTCCACTGTTGAGATGGATCCACTGACACATTTCCATGAAGGTAGTTATCATTTACTCCTAATGTGGAACTGCCTGAAGTGATGTTTGAGGGCTGGGCAGAGTGATGAATCCATCTTTGCTGGATGCAGCAAGTTTTCCTTCCTGAAGGATAGCTTTGCTGTTTTTATTGCATTCTTTCCTGGTCCTGCATGTTTGCGCCTTAGAATCTTCTGGTAGGTAGTTTAATGGGGAATTGCTTGTAGGTGAGTTGATGCTTTCTTTTGCTCCTTTGGAGTTCTCTTTATCTTGTGTTGTTAGCAGTTTAGAACAGGGCCCAGAGAAGATCTTTGGTTGAATCTGTAAGTGGTCTTTTGGGCTTCCTGAAACTACATGTCTGCATCTTTCCCAAGATTGAAAGTTTCCAGCAGTTATTTCATTGAGTAGGTTTTCTGTGCCTTTTCCCTTCCATTTTCTGAAATACCCATAATGCCTGCTTTCTCACTTCTTGGTGTCCCATCATTATCAAAAGCTCTCTTCCTCTACTGATTTATTTATTTTTGGACTGGGTTATTTAAAGCTCAGAAATTCATCTGCCTACTTGGTTATACTGTTGAAGCTCTCAGCTGTCATTTTAATTGCATTTATTGAGTTCTTCAAAGTTTCTGATGGGTTCTTTTTTTATAATCTCTTCTGTTTTTTGAAATTTTTATTCATGTCATAAATTGTCTTCACACTGTTGTTAAATTGTCTGTATTCTTTTTCAAATTATTTTGTCTTCCTTCTCGGGCAGTACTTCTATTTCCTTTTCTTTATGATCTGTTGATAGAGTGTTATTGTGTTACTTTGGAGACATTGTGTCACCTTGTTTTTCTAGGCTTCTTGTGTCCCTATACTGTATTTTCTGCAACTAGTGGGCAGTCGCTTCTGTCAGTTTTATAGGGGACTTTATAGCAGACTTGCTGCTTGTGATAACTGCTTATCTTAGAGTACTGGATGTGGTGCTGAGGGATTGGTTCTAGGTCAGAGCTTTAGTGTCCATGTATGTAGCTACTTCAGCTGTAATCAGCATTGGTGATGTCTGCAGGAGTCCCAGTGTCCCGGGTTGCAGGGCTTGTGGACTGTACCACCGGTACCACCATAGAGGTGCAGGCTGCACAGGGATGCTAGCAGCTCTGAATGAAATGCACCTACTTTGTGACTAGGGCACCCATTCATTTCTATGGATCCTGTGAGGGCAGGGCTACCCCAATGTGCCCAGGTTTATGGTATAGTGAGTCTGGTAGCAGAGTGGGATGTGAGGACTGCATAGGAACTAGACTCTACCAGTACACCCAGATAGGCATCCAAGGGCTGTACCAGCTAACTTTGTTGGGGCCGCTATTTGCTGACTTGATCAGGGAAGTCTGCCCAGCTGCTTCTGGGGCAAATGGTATGCTGGTGGGATTGAATACCTGCTTCTCAGGTCCTAGGTGGGCAGAGCTGAAAACGGGCTGTTCAGCTTCTTGGAGCCACAGGAGGAGAGTTGGGGCCCCCCACTTGCTTCCTTGGGGTCTCAGCATGCTGAGCCACCCAGGGAAGGCTGTGTGCTTCCCTGGGCATAGGAAGAGTGTGGGATCTCTGCCTGCTTTCACACAGCACAAGGGTAAATCCAGCTGTTTTCTAGGACCTCTGCAGAGCACACAGAGGATGAGGGTTGGCAGGACCTCCTGGGTGGTTCACAGCCGTGAAGGGACTGCAGGGAGCAGCTGCTTCTGAGGACTGTGATTGGCAGAGTCTCAGCAGAGGTCCATTTAGCAGGGCTGAGCTTGGGGCAGACACAGTATAGCCAGAGGTCTCTGACCAAGGCAGTCTAGCAGTATGGTGACCCAACAGCTTCTCAAGCTGGGCTCAGGCCTGTGACACTCCAGAGATCTCTAGCACTGAATGCCTCAGCCATCTGGTGTGGGAACTGCTGGGGCTGCCTGCTCACCTGTCTCCCACTGAGCTAAGTCTTACCTGGCCTAAGTGCTGAGTGCAAAAGACGGAGCAGCAGTGTTGCGTACTTGGGTCCCTGCATTGTAGTGCCTTGCTGTGCAGCCTTGCCCTTCAGTGTAGTGATAAAAGAGAAGCCTCTCTCAGATTCAGTTTTAAGTGAAAGGCTGGGACTCTTCAGTCTGCAACTGAAGGCTTGAAGCCATGAGCATTAGTAATATGATAGAGAGCAAGTTAAAATACAAGTCGCATTTTAAGTTAGAGGTCATTACAGATCGACTATCTGTAGGATTAGGGTGGGTAATTTTCATGAGCCTTTGGGTTTGCTGTCTGGGAACCAGACTTGTGTGGCTGAAAGAGGAGGGCTGCTGCACTGTGGGTCTGCCATCCTTGGACAAGCAGTTCTTTTGTTCTTACCTTGTTTTGCTTTGGGCTCCTGCAGGCGGAATACAACAGTGACATTCATCAGTTTTTTGAGTTTCTATACAACCATGGGATCGGAACGCAGTCGTCCCCACTGTACGTCGCCTGGGCAGGACATCTGGAGGCGCAGGGAAAGCTGCAGCATGCCAGTGCCGTTCTCCGGAGAGGGATTCAAAACCACGCTGAGCCCAGAGAGCTGCTGCAGGGGCAGTACAGGTGGGTCTGAGATCCAAGTGTGTGCGCTGAACAGTTGTCTAGTTACCTGCTGCTACAGGGATGTTCTTGTGGAAAGTGTGAAGAAAATCTGTCCGACAATATGCCTGGAGCGTTTCCTTCCAGTAGCTTTCCCTTCGACTGCACATGTGTCTGTGCTTTTTTTCTTTTTTCTTTCTTTTTTTTTTCTAAAGATTTATTTATTTGAAAGTCAGAGTTACTGAGAGAGTGGAAGGAGACAGAGAAAGAGAAATCTTCCACCTGCCAGTTCACTCCCCAGAATGCCTGGGCCACCCCAAAGCAAGGAGCCAGGAACTTCTTCCTCGCTTCCCACAAGGGTGCGAGGGCCCAACACTTGGGGTCATTTTCCACTGCTTTCCCAGACATGTTAGCAGGGAGATGGATTGATGGATTGGAAGTGGAGCAGCTGGGACTCAAACTGGTGCTCATTTCAGATCCAAGTGCTACAAGAGGCAGCTTAGGCCTAGCCTACTGTGCCACAGCACTTGCCCCCTCTGCGGTTTTTAAAGATCTATTTTTATTTTTATTACAAAGTCAGATATATAGAGAGGAGGAGAAAGAGAGGAAGATCATGTGTCCATTGATTTATTCCCCAAGCAGCCTCATGGCTGGAGCTGAGCCAGTCTGAAGCCAGAAGCCCAGAGCCAGGAGCCTCTTCTGGGTTGCCCAGGCAGGTGCAGGGTCCCAAGGCTTTGGGCCATCCTCCGCAGCTTTCCCAGGCCACAAGCAGGGAGCTGGATGGGAAGTGGGGCTGCCAGGATTAGAACCAGTGCCCATATGGGATCCCAGTGTGTACAAAGTGATTACTTAGCCCCTAGGCTACTGTGCCGGCCCCCCTCTGTGCATCTTAATAGCAAATCATTCTGTCTGGTTATACCTACTGAAGCTTTAGACTGTTAAGAAATTATGGACTTCTAAACTACTCTGGAAGTGATTGTAAAGTCTGTCAAAGATGTGTCATAATTTCAACCACACTCCACTTGGGCACTGCAATTGTTTGTAGTGGTTTGATTTTTATAAGGAGCTATATGGCAGACTTCTTAATGAGTAATTTTTTTCATACTATGATTTTTTTTTTCCATAATCAAACATATCTCAATTAGGAACTTTTGAAAATACAAAAAATTAAGGGAATAAAAGAAACCTTTGGCATTTTCTCTGCTTATTAAAGAATTGCAAGCAAGCTTCATCACCTGCTTCCTCCCAGTGTGTGTGTTAGCAGGAAGCTGGGTCAGTCCTGGCACTTGGATGTGGAACGCCAGCGCGAGTTTACCTGGTTGGTTCCTGGGGAGGAGATGCGACCTGAAGAAATGGGCAGACAGTCCTCTCCTAGGCAACTGACAAAGTTTGTTTCCAGGGTTTCAGTTCTTATGCATTTCATAAAACAATAGTTCAAATATTACTCAGAGTTAGGCCATGTCTAAGAACACAAGAGAGTACAAAGAAGCTAACAAGGTGACTTAGTCAAAGAATAATTGAAACAGGGAATAAAGAGTACTGTCTGTCCGTGACTGACGAGACAGAGCACAGATGTCCGCCCATCTTCAAGGAGCGCATGAAAGCACACCCAAGGACTCACTGGGGCAGAGACCTTCCGCCTCCTCTGGAGCCTCAGCAGGATCCCCACAGGCCTCCACTGTCCTAGCTATCCTGCGGGCTGCGTTCCCACAAGCCAGTGTCCCAAGTGTGCCTTAGCATTTAATCTGTTTGCTGAATGCCTGGCCCAGTAACAAGCCATCTGTTCTGTTTAGTTGTGTACTTAAAACAGATAAGTGTTGAATTGTGGTTTATAACCTTTGACGCCTTTTCTACTATCATGTAGGTTGTTTCAGACTCGCCTCACTGAAATCCACTTGCCAGCTCAAGGTAAAATAATGCTTTCTCTCAGTCTTTCCCCAGGTAGATAGATTATAAATTGTTGATAATTTAATCTAATTTGCATTTTTTTCTTTCTTTAAAGGGGATCTCTTGTGTTCATTTCAAAGGCAGATTAAAGAGAGAACTCTTTCCATCTGCCCTAGATTCGCTCTCCCAATGGGCTCTGTAGCTCACCAGTGCCCCTGTGGGGCAGGGAGCCCCAGGTCTGAGCATCTCCCACTTACTTCCCGATTCATTAGCAGGCAGCTGAATCACAAGCAGAGCACACAGGACTGCCCAGGGCTCTGCTGCCGAGATGCTGTTCTCTCAGGCAGCGTTGTAATTGCTATGCTACAACCGCAGCACCGTGATTTTATTTTTTCTTAATAACCAAATCCATTTAGTAGGTAATGAAAACATAATTGTACTGTCTTACTAATAATGGCCAGTATAAATCTCTGGAGAGAGTAGTTCTGCCTACTACTTTAAAAAGCAAATCTTAAGGATTTCACTACCTATCTAGATTAAAAAAAAAAAAAATCCCAAAGTATATGATAATGCTTACTGTGGACCCCATCTATTCTGGATTGAGTCAGATACATTTAATGCAACATTTTAAGAAATGTAACTTTTTCTGAAATACAGGTCATAATTTAGCAATGAGTATTGACTATCATGTTTACAACAATTTACATTTATTTTAGATACTTTTTTAATCATTTTTAATTGATCAGAAATTGTCTTCACAATACTTTAAAAGCTGGATTTCCTGAGACTGAACAGGTTGACTGATTTCTTATACCACCTCTGGAAAGCTCAGGGGAATGTATCATGATCATTTTATTTAAATGATTTGACCCTTGTTTTGTTTTTTCTTTCCCTTCATATAGCTAAACCTTTAGAACCTCTGCATAATGCTCAGATTGTAAACCAAATGACAACACCCAAATCACATCCAGGAAAGAACTCGCCCTCTCTTTCCAAGAGTCAGGTACAGGCATGTTTGTAAGTGGTGTGGGCCCGGGGCTGGGTTTGAAAGGCCATCCGGCTGCTGTCTGTAGCCACTTTGGCCTCTCATCTCCTATGTATCCGTCTCCCAGGACACGAGCCTCCATGTCCATTTCTTCCTATGGCAGCTTTCTGGGCCTCTTCATCCTCAGTGTGCCTTGTTGTCTGACTTAGGTCCTGTCTTCACTTGTTCCCCATTCATGTCCTCACCTTCTTTGTTCTGACCTCTCTCACGTGGGTCCAGGAAATTCCTGCCTTAGTTCACACCTACCGTGAGTGTCTGTGTCATGCCTAAAATCCAGGAGCCTCGGAGGTGCCTTCAACTGAGGCTCTGATACTCTTGGACAGCTGTGTTCCCAAGTTTGTCTTTCATTCCAAATCCTGGTGATGTTAAACTTTTCAAGTTTGGGACCTTCCTGTCCTTAACACATCTCTCTCTCCCCCATCTCCTCTACCTCTCCCTTCCTCCTCTATTCTCTCCTCTTCTCCCCCTCCAGCAAATTTAGTCAGATGACATCTTGTTAGTTTTCTGCCACCAACCATGAAATTGCTGCACCCTTGTGCATGTCTCATCCGTGTCTGGATTCTTGCCTTGTCAAGCTCTCTTCTGTCCTGAAGGTGTGTGAGCATGTTAACACACTCGGGTCTGCTTTCAGCCTTTTGTTTCCCAGCATCTTCTCCTTAGTGATGTGGTTACTCCTGCAGTCTTCTGCAGAGACCTCCCTGAAGCTTGACCTGTGTCTGTTCTCAGTGCACTGTGTACAAGGTTCGTTAATGTAGCACATTCTTAGAACTGGGTTTCTAAATTTCATAGTTGGAACAAAGTATCCCAGTATGCTTCCTGTACTTGCTTGCAAAGGTAATATTTTCTAATACATTCCCTGTTGTCTAGGTTTCTAGACAACAGAGATGGGTCTTTTTTATGGTTATGTTCCTTGACTCAGCTCACATTCTAATGTGTATAGAGTATTCACAAGAGGAAACTGGTTAAAAAATTTTTTTAATGTAGCTTTTTGATTATTAACTCCTTATTATTTAAGGTTTATACAGCCTAACTGTATAAATTGAGGGGGAATCAGTGCCTTTCTCTACTGCAGAGTGGAACTTCACTTAAGTCACTTTGTTATTGGATTTTTTAGTTATAAAAAGTTATCACAATGTTAATGAAGTAAACTGCGCGTCAGTATGAACCACAATTTGAAAGGACACATAAGTGTGCTTGAGATTAAGAGATTACTTCACTTCCAGAATTTTCCTTTTGTTTTGTGAAGGTTTCTTTTTTTTAGATGAGTGAGTACCCACTTGTATTTGCTTTCTGCTTGCAGGGTTCAGACCCCTCTGGAGTGGAGTCTTTGGCTCATGATAAAGAATCTCATAGGCAAGTATAATCAGTGTGTTAGTCCATTGTTTAGTTTCCTCTTGGAGTACAGAACGTGATGTGACTCATGTGTTTTCCTCCTATAGGGAACAAAGAGTGATCATGATTTCCAAGTCAGAATATTCTTCACACTCCTCTTCAGCAGCCAAATCTGACGTTCAGCAGGTGGTTATGTACTGTAAAGAGAAGCTGATTCGTGGAGAAGTGGAGTTTTCCTTTGAAGAACTGCGGGCTCAGAAATACAATCAACGGAGAAAGCATGAGCAGTGGGGTACTTACAGTCTTACATCAAATCATTCTCCTGTCACTGAGCTGATACTCATCCCTGAGCAATTTCACTTCTGATCAGGGATGATTATTCTAAAAGACTTCAGTAGTCTCCAAGTCCTCCTAGTGGAGGGCAGCCATGTTTGTCTAAAGACTAAACTCATTGTTGGCAACAAAGCTGATGGTTGCAATATTGCCTTTGTGTTTGTGAAATTATTTTTTCACCATTCTGTGTGTGAATTTGAACTAACAGTAACTAAATTTTTTTAAAAAGAATTTTTTATGTTCGAAAGGCTTTCATCCACTAGCTCACGCCCCAAATGACCTCAAAGGCCAGAACTAAACTGAATTGAAGCTGACAGCCCAGAGTCTTCTCAGCTTCCCATGAGGCTGTAGAGGCCCAATATTTCGGGCCATTCCCTGCTGCTTTCCCAGGCCATAAGTAGGAATCCTGGACATGAATTGGCACCCATGTGAGATGCCAGCACTTGTAGGCAAAGGATTAGCCTGTTAAGCCTCCTCACCAGCCCCACATACAGTATTCTAAATCAAAGCTCATGATTTTTTCTGTGAAAGGATTTTTAGGATAAGGAGTATGGATAAGGAGTATGATGTTTTGGCATCTACATCTGCTATGTCAGTGCCTTCCTCAAGAGGCATCTGTGTTGACCTGGGTGTAACGATGTGTGGCTCACAGGGAGGGGGATGGGCCTTTCTCCCGCTCTGGCATCTCACACCACATGAGCTTTTGTGACCAAAGCCATGCAGTTTAGTCTGCTGTTGATTTTTAACATTCAGGTAACCCTCACAGAGAAGGCATCCTTAGCTGTGCCTTTGGCTTGCTGTATTGTGGCTGTGTGAACCATGCTGGAGGAGGAGGGCCCCAAGCACCTGACCTGGAGGGCACTTTACTCTCACCTGTTCTTAGGCAGTCCTTAAAGACTTGTGTCTTCACTTTTGAAAGGAAAACGTCAACTTTTGACTGATTTTGCAATATCATAATGGTTTTACAGGAAGTATTCAGTGTTATATTGTACCACTATCAAATATTATAATTAATGCAAGTGTCACTTCTGAAACCTGTTAATTGTGAAAAGCACTGGTAAAAATATCCTGAAAAATATAACCCTTTACTACCAATTTTGCATATATTCCTCTGATGGCTGGAATTTAAGGTTTATATGCAAATTTTTTTTGTTTTTCCTAAAGTAAATGAAGACAGACATTATATGAAAAAGAAAGAAGCATATGCTTTTGAGGAACAACTGCTAAAGCAGAAAATGGATGAACTTCATAAGAAGCTGCATCAAGTGGCAGAGCCGTCCCAGGAGGACCTGCCCGCTTGCCAGGGGCAGTCTGAGGTATGTACACGCTCCTCGCGGATCAACACAACACTGTCCTAGTTTAAGAGTTACCACTGATGTTAATTAAGCTAGAAACATCCCTACATGTTAAAATAATTTGGTGCAGAATGATGTTCAAAAGATAGAATGAGGAAAAGAAGTTATAAAGAATAGGTGGTATGTTTCATGTGTGAGAGAGATCGCATACTTGCTGATATTGATACATAGTACCAATTGTCCTTTTTCTGGTTCTGGTACAGTGACCAAATTACAAAATTAGAATTTGACTGTACATTTGTCATGTAGATAAATGTTTACTATTGTTTCACATTGGAAAGAGGGGAAAGGTAGTAAGTGTACTAGAGCCACATATATTTTCTTCAAATTGTTAAAGATGAATGAGTAATGTTGGGGACAAATTAAGCTGTGTAATGGTTGCTTTCATCCATTGTATGTCTGTGGCATGGTAGATTCTAAAGACAAAACAACTTATCTGTTTTGACAATTATAGGCAAGGATTTTATGGGACAGAGGCTTGATGGCTATGATTGCAGACTCTTGATGATTACCCACTGCCACAGGTGGGCACTTCGGAAGGCCACACGGGGTTAAGGGTGGGTACATGGGCCTGTAGGAACAAGTTGCCACATGAATTGTGCTACATGCTAGTGGCAGTTCAGAGTGGAAACCACCGAGAACCTTTGATGTAGAATGGTCACCACAACCCTCCATGGGTCAGGCTACTGCATCTGCTAGCACACGAGAGCTAGGTCTTGGGTTGGGTGGGTACGGAACCCTAGAGGGTCTGCTCAAGCTAGACCTCTAGATCCACTGCTGTGCACACATACCTAGGAACAAGCCAGAGCAGAACTCTGTAGCCACTGGTGTACAGGAGAGCCAAACCTGGAAATCATTGAGGGTCTACCCAGACTAGGCCACTGTCCTTGCTGGTGCGCCCAAGAGCCAAGGCTGGTGGCCAGCTGGGCTAGATTGCTATACTCACTGGCACACGTGAGTTAGGATTGGACGTGGATGGGCAAAGGGTCCTAGAAAATCTTCCTGGTCATGCCACTGCACTTGCAAGCATATGTGAGTGCCAGGACTGGGGATGGACCTAGCCAGTCTGCTGTACCCTCCAGTACCCACAAGAGCTGGGGCTGGAGGTGGGCCAGGCCAGACCACTGCACCTGTCAGCAAGCAGGCCAGGTCACCACACCCACCAGCACACAAAAGAGCCAGGGCTAGTCGGGGTCAGGTCATTCACCAGCTGGAGCATATGAGTGCCAGGGCTGGGAATGCCAGGTAAGGGGGCTCATCCAGGAGTAGGCTGTTTGAATCTCCTGATTGCCTCAGACTGACAGGATTCCCAATCTCATGGAGCAGAAGCGATTGACATGTGGTCCAGCTTCAGAGCTCATACAGCATGGTTGGACCACCTCCTCTGCTGATGCTGTTGCAAAAGGGAAGAACATACCCAAGTACAGACAGAAGATGACAACCTCTACTCTTCGGATCTAGTTAAGGACCAAGTATCCCTTCACAGGACAGAAAGACAAGTTGACTTAACTCTTCAGGCCAAGGTCCGCAGCAAGCACCCAAGTCTGTCGATGCTCCCTCTGAGGTGGTCATGAACAGCCAACAGACCTTAGAATTAATGCATCTTGACCCACATCACTGTTTGTGGTCCGTGGGTTTCTGTAACCCCTTCACCTTTTTAGAAAAGTTTAAAACTTAAATTAAAAAATTACATGACTAAATTATGGTTTGTGTGTGTGCTTTTAAGATTTATTTATTTTTACTTAAAAGAATTAGAGGGAGGGACAGACATCCTGCATCCATTGGTTCACTTCCCAAATGACTGAAAACTGCAGAGCTGACATGATCTGAAGCTGGAAGCCAGGAGCTTCATCCAGGCCTCCCACAGGGTGCAAGGGCCCAAGGTGTTGAGCCATCCTCCACTGCTTTCTCAGGTCACCAGCATGAAGCTAGATAGAAATGGAGTAGCTGCTGCTAGAACTGCTGCCCTCATGGAATGGTTGCACCACAGATGGAAGATGAGTCCATTATGCTACCCCAACTAGTCTCAAAAGGATGTTTTGTTTTTTTTTTTTTAGGTTTTGAATGAAAGTCATCTGTGTGTGTGTGTGCGTTTATACCTGAAGGAGGGCATTCTTTTGTATGTATACACATACACAAATGAATCCTTTTCTTCATTGCTCATTCCTATATGTGTGCTTATTGTGCATGAATGCAGTTATGAGTGCAGCTGAAGTTTCTGCACAAATAAGGCTTATTTCTGATTTTTCTCCCTACACACCTAGCAGCTCTTTGACTAGTAGTGCAGAGATCCAACTCTTTCTACTTGCTTTCTTATAGAAAGAGGCTTGGTGGTTGTAACTTTTCAAGCTTTTTCTCTAGAAAAAAAATCAAAGTAGAACCACTCACATGCTTGGCACCTTAAGTCCTGTCAGTCGGCCAGTGCTGCGCCAATCAGAAGCCAGGAGCCAAGAGCCAAGAGCTCTTCCGTGTCTCCCACGACTACAGGGTCCCAAGGCCTATGGACTGTCCTCAACTCTTTCCCAGGCCACAAGCAGGGAGCTGGATGAGAAGCAGGGCTGCCAGGATTAGAACTGGCACTCATATGGGATCCCAGTGCTCTCAAGACAAGGACTTTAGCCACTCGGCTACTGTACAGAGCCCAGTTGATCTTTAATAACTAATAAGGATAAATTTTTTGTATTCATTTATATAATATTCTTTATACAATGTAGGTAATTGTTTTTTATAACAATTTTAATGATAATTTTAGGTGATGGGGAATTTATTTTAAAGGGTTGTGGTTTTAATTTTTAAAAATCTTATTAGAAAACTTGACATATAGGGCCCAGCACGGTGGCGCAGTGGTTAAGGTCCTCGCCTAGCACGACCGGGATCGCATATGGGCGCCGGTTCTAATCCCGGCAGCCCTGCTTCCCTTCCAGCTCCCTGCCTGTGGCCCGGGAAAGCAGTCGAGGACGGCCCAAAGCTTTGGGACCCTGCACCTGTGTGGGAGACCTGGAAGAGGCTCCTGGCTTCGGATCGGCATAGCATCAGCCTGTTGCGCTCACTTGGGGAGTGAATCATCGGCATAGGAAGATCTTCCTCTCTGTCTCTCCTCTCTGTCTATCCGCCTTTTCAATAAAAGAAATAATAAAAATAAATCTTTAAAAAAAGAGAAAACTTGACATATAAAGAGATCTTTTGTCACTGATTTATTCTTGAATAAACTGCAAATTCCAGGGTGGTACCACCTACCCAGAACACAGTCCCAGTGTCGCATGTGGGAACAGAGACCAAAGGACCTGAGCCATCACCTGCTATTTCCCAGGATGTGCAGGAACGGGAGGCTGGATCAGAATTCAGGCCCAGGAGTTGCAGTGTCGTTTAAGGGTATACCAAGTGACAGCTTCAAATGCTGTGTTACAACTCATGACCTATGTCTTTTAACTTCATTGTATTCAGATAGAATATAATTTCATTTTAATAAATACATATGAGTAGAAAAGCGAAGGTTTTAAATGAAAAGTATTTTGTCTTTCCTGTTGTGAGCCATACTTCTGTGGCAGCTTATATTTGCATTACCTGTGTATGCATTACAGAGAAATGACCACCAGGGATATGTTCATCAGAGGATCAGCTTTATGAGCATTTGCTAGCATAAGTTTATTGGTCTTTACCCAAAATCCCATAAAGAGAAGTGGGATACTTTGGAAATACCATTACACATGCACAGGCTGGGAGTTTTTTATTGGTTAAGAAGTGTGAAACAGTTATGTCTGCTTAAGAAGTACCCATGTAAGTGTTGTTTCAGAATTCAGGAATGAACCAAGGGGCAAGGCCTCTGCCGAGGAGAGCTGCCCTGCTTTGCAGGGTGCTAATACCCACTTGGGAATACTTTGGACTTCATGGTTGTTGTTTCTGTCTGCTTGCTTGGTCTGACAGGTCACTGCAGCCCATGTGGGGCCAGCTGTAGGCTCCCAGCCGGAACTCCTAGCTCCGAGCCTTCCAACCATCAGTCAACAAACCTCAAGGCACATGGCTGAGAAGCCCAGAGAGGCGCTTTCTGCTGTTCCTCTTCCCACCAATGCTGTGTCTGCCTCATTGGTGTCTCCTGCTGTTGGCCAGAGCATCGCGCCTCCTGCTGCTTTGCCAGTCCAGCCAGTGACAGACTCCAGGTACACCCGAGGGCATCCCAGAGGTGACAGTGATGTGAAGGGATCTACTGTGTCAAGAGTAGTACACACAAGATGAAAGCCTCCTGCTTTTAAAAGCAATTTTGAGCAATGTTATTGAAAAACTTAGTTTTCAAACATTGGCTCAGAGTCTTCTAGTCTTTCTTATTCTATGCTTCTTTCTAAATATTTGTTTCTCCTTATTTTGCTTTTGAACTAGGAGTTTCCCGCTCGTTGAATCTCAGCAGTCTTTCTATAACTGAAGAGCAAACAGCAGTTGAACTGCAGCTGGCTTTGCTTCCTGGTTTTGACAGAATGCCCGTGGGAATGGTCTCTGCTCATGCATCTTGTGTTCCCTTGTGACTTCCCTCTGGGATGGTTTGGGATTGAGATCCATGACTCCAGGCACCTCAGGCCATCCCAACACCACTCTGGGTTGTTTTTCTTCAATTTTGAGGGGTTTTTCTAGATTTTAAAAATTATACTTGATTTCTCATCGCTTATTTAAGTTTTTATCCTCAGTCACTTTAGCTCTCTTTTAACTTGTTTTTTTTAATGAATTTATGACATTAAAGTGCTTTACACTTTTAACTTTATATTTTAGCAGAGTTTATTGCAAGAATTCTAATATGTTTAAATAAACAGATGAGGTCTGCTGTTCCCTGGTGACTCAAAAACAAGTTGATAATGAAATGGTTTGTGTACCAGTGTTTTCATTTTTGGTAACTGAAAGTCTGGAGAACGTTACAGCATTCTTCTTTTTTTTTTTTTAGATTTATTTTATTTTTATTGGAAAGGCGGATATACAGAGAGTAGAGACAGAGAGGAAGATCTTCCTATGCCGGTCCGAAGCCAGGAGCCTCTTCTGGGTCTCCCACACGGGTGCAGGGTCCCAAAGCTTTGGGCCGTCCTCAACTGCTTTCCCGGGCCACAGGCAGGGAGCTGGAAGGGAAGCAGGGCTGCCGGGATTAGACCCGGCGCCCATATGGGATCCCGGGCGTGCTAGGCGAGGACCTTAACCACTGCGCCATGGTGTCGGGCCCGGTTACAGCATTCTTTACAGCTAAAGAGCACCATTGCTTCCCCACAGCCTCACTCCAGGTGGCTATGTTAGAGGCCAGCAGCTGGGCTAAAGCCCTTGTCCTGTTTACCACATAGACGGATGGTTATTATGGGATTAAAATGCAGAATCGCTGTGACACACAGGAGTTTAATGCCTCGCGTTTGTCTCCAAGAGTGCCTTTTCCTCCAAATGAATTGAAGAAATAGTATATAGCACCTCCTACAATGTTGCATCTGTGTTTCAGCAGTCTTATAATTGGTGACTGAATTCTCCAGTTAGGTGTTCACATGTCTGGTATGTATTCTTTAGTGTGTCTCACAAGATTGTTCTTTCAGGTGTGTCAATCAGAGCACTCGGGAGTTCAAGCTGCAGAGCAGAGCAGAGACGAGAGAAGGTAACACTAGTCTGTGTGTGGCTGTGTTATGCGTAGCCTCCAGACCTTAATAAACCTGGGCTTGGAGTCTAGGGGCTTGGCATATTTAAGTTTGAGATATTTTTCATTTGTGAGGCACATGTTGTTAGAGTCCTTTGCAAACTTAATTAAAAAAAAAAAAGAACTTTAAATTTCTTAGAAAATTTACCTAAAATGGGTCATATTTAGTATGTTAGTGGGTAAGATGGTCCAACCTTTTAGTGTTATACTGCTGTTTCATGAAAGCATTTACATAAGAGGTAAGTTTTTTAAATATAGTAAGACACATGGGACCAGGATTTGGCCTAGCTGTTGAAATGCTAGTTAGGATGCCTATGTTCATATCAGAATGGCAGGGTTCCACACCAGCCCTAACTTCTGATTGCAGCATTGTGTTAGTGCAGACCCTGGAAGGGTTCCCAGCTACCCCGCTGGGGCACTAAATTGAGCTCATGGGTCACAGCTTCTGCTTGGCCATCAAGTGCAATTGAAGAGCGAACCAGTGAATGGGAGCTCACTCTGTCAGTTAAATTAATAAACTTAAAGGAAGACACACATGTATAGAGTGGGTCTTCACTTCTCCTACCACTTCAGTGGGGAACAGGGCTGTTTTAAACAGGCAGAAAATCATTCATTGAGCCAAGATTCACTGAGCACTCTCAAGGAGTTAGGGATGTGGTCCTGAGTGAAAAGGATAAAAATCCTCACCCAGGTAGAAGGGAAAGGAAGTGTTGCATTTGGGATGTGAGGTTGAACTGAGAGGGTACTAGTTGGCAAAGGCTGAAGGGAGGAGCTGCCCATGCTGGTAGGCTTAGGAGCCTGTTTGAGGCAGTTGGCACTTGATAGAGTTATCCCTGGCATGTTCAAAGCCAGTGTAGTAGGGGCAGTGGGAAGTATAGGAATGTAACCCTGGGAAAACAAGGCCTGAGCTGTACATGGCCTTGTACCCCATTGTCTGACTTAGCTGAGTGAGATGGAGAACTGGTCTTAGATTCATAGTGTTACTTGGAACATACTATCCTTGGGGTACAGTGGAGCTAATGGGGATGCTTAGGACAAAACTGCTCATTTTGTGTGATCCCCAACCAGACATTATGTTCTTTTAGTCCTTGTTTTCCTTTCTATGGAAGGACAGTTTTCTTTCCTCACTCATGGAACTGTCTATATATATAAAGATGGAAATGAAATAGGTGATCACTATAATAATAACTAATATATATAATATGATTAATAATTAGAGTCTTTTAAAAATTATTTATTTGTTTGAAAGGCGTAGTGACAGGAAGAGATCTTCCATTTACTGGTTCACTCCCCAAGTGATTCCTGGGACTTGGCCAGGATAAAGCCCAGTTAGGTGTCAAGGGCCCAAGTCCTTGGACCATCTTCTGCTGCTTTCCCAGGGATATTAACAAGAAGCTCTTAGAGGCTGAGCTGCAATGGAGGATTCGAACAAGTGCTCCAATAGGTTGCTTAAGCAGTCAGACCACAATACCAGCACAATACCAGTCTTTAATGATCATTACAGATGATGACATTCTGGTGTGATTGTATTTAGTGACTTAGATTATGTGCCTTCCAACTTATTTTGATTTGCGTACTGATAGCACCTTGTGCACCATTCCTTTCCTAGGGTGTGAAACACACAAGGTTCCTAACACAGGTTCTTTCCATACAACTCCAAACACGTCCCTGGGAATGGCTCAGGCAACACCCTCCAAAGTGCAGCCCTCTCCCACTGTGCACACAAAAGAAGCATTAGGTAAGGCATGTGGTTGAATGTGGCATTGGGTAACAAGTTAAAGAAAACTCGGAAACTCGTTTGCAATCTTTTTACAGTTGTTCTTTCTGTTCTTTAAGGTTTCATCATGAATATGTTTCAGGCTCCTACTCTTCCTGATATTTCTGATGACAAAGAAGAATGTTCATATCTAGATCAAAATGAAGATGCATTTGAAGCCCAATTTCAAAGTAATAATTAATGTTGAAACTGCTGTGTATGTAGTGTTAAGATGTGGCCTTTCCGTTGACTAGCTTGTCATGTAAGAGCAGGGAATGCGTGGGATAAAAATATGACAGTATTCTAGGAGGTATTCAGGAGATTGAGGATCACCATGCTTTAAATATGGGCCTGGGGCTTGAATGCCAGACCCTGTGACCACTGGGTCACTTCATCTCACTGTAAAGTGATTTATCTTCCCTCCTGGTACTTAAAGGCTGGTATAGGTTCTTTTCTGTAAGCCATTACTCTTTTTTTTTTTTTTTGTAGTTAAGGTGTAGCATAAAGTATAGTGAGAGTTTTTTTCATAACACAATAATGAGATGATTTTGTTTTATTCTGTTACAGAAAATGCAGGGTCTTCTGGAGCTTGGGGAGTGAATAATATTATCTCCAATTTCTCATCTGCCTTTCTTGTGTTTGAAGACGGAAACAAAGAAAACTATGGGTAAAGACACATCTAGTGGAGGAAGCATTAGGAGAGGCGTGTTGTCCCAATGTCTTGGGCAGCAGAGGTGCCTCCAGGACTCCTAGTGCTAGTGGCAGGCCTAGATGGACACTGTGAGTTGGATGGTCTGGGTATGGTCTGGCTACCATCGCTAGCTCTGCCACTGAGGTGCCTTTGGACCACATGGCCAGGCTTGTGTTACTTACTGGAGTTCTTCAGATCTGTAGCCTTGTGTGGGAATCCCAGAGAGCAGACCTCACACAGCAAAAGCATCTGTTGTAAAAGGAAACCAATGTGGGCATACGTTATCAGACAACTGAGGGATTCTCTAGATTTCTTTTCAAAGATTTATTTATTTTTATTACAAAGTCAGATATACAGAGAGGAGGAGAGACAGAGAGGAAGATCTTCCGTCCGATGATTCACTCCCCAAGTGGCCGATGCTAAGCCGATCTGAAGCCAGGACCCAGGAACTTCTTCCAGGTCTCCCACACGGGTGCAGGGCCCCAAAGCTTAGGGTTGTCCTCAACTGCTTTCCCAGGGCACAAGCAGGGAGCTGGATGGGAAGTGGAGCTGCCAGGATCAGAACCAGCGCCCATATGGGATCCCAGTGCGTTCAAGGCAACGACTTTGGCCGCTAGGCCATCATGCCGGGCCCGATTCTCTAAATTTAAAGCTGTATTAAATCTGAATTAATCTAGGTTTCCATTTGTTCTATCTTTGTAGGACTGATAAGTGAGACAGCCAGTGAGTGGCCTTATATTGGGTCATGCCAACAGAATCTGTTCTAGAATGTAGGGACATTACATTAGAGACCATCCATGAACTCTGTTAGTCATGTAAACCACAGGAAAACAGATGTCAGAATGAGTTAAGAATCACAGGATCTGAGAAATCAATGGAGACAGAAAGGAGAAAGGCATGGTCAGCTCTCGGGAAGGAATAAGATGCTGTGTGGCATCCCTGATCGTCTAACAGATGACACTGTAACAGAATCTCTGTGTTTTCCTCCCTCTTCTAAGTCTGCTTTACCAAGTTAATTCATTTTGCACTCAGTTTTGCTGGAAGGGCTATAAAAGCAAGGACTATCTATGCTGATATTAACTCATTACATTGGATTAAGTGAAGAGTTTCTATAAGCCTGTTTTGTTGTTTATAATTTTACCTATTTTCCTTAGATTACCACAACCTAAAAATAAGCCCCCGGGAGCCAGGACCTTTGGAGAACGCTCTGTCAGCAAATTTCCTTCGGAACCAAATGTAAGCACATCTTTCCTTTCATTTACCTACTGATTATGCCAATGAAATGATACGGTACATATGGAAGTAAGCCAGTAAATATACTGCTATAAAGAAAATGTGCTTCTCCTAGAACAGTTATTCATCCTAAACTAAGGTTTTAGTCTGCGTCAGTGTAAAGAAACAAGCAGCACTTTTTCCTCCCGTGTTGAAAAGGGTGAGGTTGGGTTTTTGGTGATAGTGAAGTATATACAAAGGCTATGTGTGGCTTTTTATGAGTTAGTGCAGAGGTTTATCAAGTGTGATCCAGGTCTCCACACAGGAGCAGGGTCCCAAGGAGTTGGGCCATGCTCCACTGTTTTCCTAGGCCGTAAGCAGGGAGGTGGATGGGAAGTAGAACAACCAGGACATATGGGATACCAGCATTTGAAGGTGCAGGCAGGATTAGCTTGTTGAGTTAATTTTTGTTTTCTTAAAGAAATATCTCTAAGTTAAGACTATGACAACAGAGATGTAAGATGGTCCTGGAGCATCTTATAGTGCCAGAAAGTAAGGAAGTGTTTTATAAAAGGGAAAGGGGTGGGCATGTCAAAGAGCTAAGTTGCGTGAGCCAGTGGAACAATTTAAATAAGAAAAATAAGTAGAATAATATAGTATTGGACTATAACTCAAGAAATGAAGTCAGTATCCATGCTGAAAGGACTCACTGGGGAAATAAGGAAAATCCTCACAGGAGAATTCCTGGGAATATGAAGGGGTTGGGCAGCAGTAAAAGAAATAGTGTCTGTTTCTCTCCCTCTCCTTCCCTCCTCCTCTGGAGCTCTTTCAAAGAAGAAAGAAAGGGGAAAGGCTGCTCTTAGAACCACACAGCAATAATTGCTATAGCCAAGATTCATGGATAAATACTAGAGAGTAAAGCCTTAAGAATCAGGTTATTTGGCGAGTGAAGCATTGGATAAAATCTTTTCTCTGTAAATCTGAATTTCTAGTGAATAAATCTGAAAAAAAAAAGAGAGAAACGATAATTATAAATATCTCATTCAGTATATCCTAGCAATTAGATACTCAGTACTGAATTTGTTTAGTTTAATATGCACAAATTTTTCTATATTCTTCCTTAGAGGAAGAATGAGTGTGTGCTAGACAGATAAAGGAAAAGGGAAAGTGGTTAACAATGGGGAAGCGTGGTAGATGACCACCTGACCCAGGGCTGGGTTAGCCTCACCTGCAGTAAGTCTTGTTGACAGCTTGTATCTTCTAACATACTTAGAGGGATCCTTTACCTTCAGAGATTCTTGTCCAAAAAAATCTATAGCCCTCTTCTAATCATGAGAAAATACCAATTGAGCTCAAATTAGAGCGGTATTCTACACGATTCCTGAGTAGCGTTCAAAAGAATCAACATAAGAAAGAATGCGGGAAAGAATAATAGATGGACATAGACAAGAGGAGACTAAGTAGCGCGAGATTCTGAGGGAAGACAGTGAGATAGGAATAATAAAATCAGTGGTTACTACAAGTGTTCAGGTTTTACAAATGTGCCTGGTTCTCGAGGGTCAGTTAACAGACAGTAGCAGAATCCCAATAAAGAGTGGTTTATGGAAAAATCTAAAATCTAGTCTTTTTTTGAGATTTAAAATCAATTGTAAGATTTGAAAACAAAAGTGTAACCTTGTTGTGATGTGACTCCAGTGGGGTGTGTTAATGATGTGCTATTCCAGTTCTGGGAATCCTGACGTCCCCAGTGATGTGTTAACTCACCAGGTTTGCATCTCTTCCCTCCTCATATCTGAGTGAGTTGAGGTGTTACATCTCATGGGATAACAAAAAGATTGCTGCCCCTTTTCAATTCATCCTCTAATGCAGGAAGTGCCTCATGCCGAAGAGTTTTCGGATGACTCAACTGTGTGGGGTGTTCGCTGCAACAAAACCCTGGCACCCAGTCCTGAGAGCATAGGAGACTTCACGTCTGCTGCACGGCTTGCGTCTACGCCCTTCCACAAGCTCCCCACGGAGTCAGTGCACATTCTGGAAGATAAAGGTGTGTGCTAGGTCGTTAGACCATTTCTGTCTAGTGCAACATTAAGTTCTTTCAATGGGATTGCTTTCTTGAACATTCTAAATGGGGAACTTGAAGTTCTTAAAAACAGAAATATAGAATTAATTCCCTGCATTATCATCTGTGTGATTTCCCCCCGCCTGCCCCTTTGGTATGTCTTCTTCAAAGGGAAAACCATTTAAAGGCAAGTATAGAATTTCCAACCCATTTGTATAGGGTATATTTGTTTGATAACAAAAAGGCCTCAACAGACATTAAATAATTTGAATATTGGAAGTGAAGAACAGTTAGATTTTATCATTTCGTAAGGGTGAAGAACCCATTGCGGACCTTAGTAAGTGTCTGCAAATTGTATTATTTTACATATGTAGCCAACTATTGCACTCACATACACATATTTTCTGATATTAAATGATTTAACTTGAAGAAAATAATAAAGTTGAGAAATAGTCTTATTTTCACCCCACGCCAAATGTGCCCCCCCCCATCCAATACATCTTTATAGATTTGATTGGGACCCCAGTTTGTGTATGGCTTTGTCCTAGAACACAGACTGTTTTAAGCTGTTAAACACCATCCCTCAGAACATGTACTGTAAGGTCTAGGGCCACTATTATCATTCTGACAACTGATTTATCAGTCATACACCAACTGTGGCATTTGACCCACCAGATAAAGCACCTACATCCCACATCAGATTATCTGTGTTCATACTTGAGCTGGGCTTCTGCCACCCCATGGGAGGCTCAAGTTGACTTTCTGACCTGCATGCCCTGGGAGCATTTGGGGAGGAGCAGCAGATGGGAGCTTGCTCCATCTTAGTCTCGGCCTCAATTAAATTCTTAAGTTTTTCTTTTTTTTTTTTTTTTTTTTTTTTTTTTTTAGAATAAAACAGCAGCAGTTGTAACCCTACTAGGATTTTTTTCAAAGTGGTAGTTGTTTCCAAACTAATAACAAAATAATTGCCAAAGAATTGGACTTTATTAGGTAGAAAAGGAGTATAATAATGGGATTATGACCCTATAATGGTATAAGTTCTTGACTGTGGTGTAAGAATCTGCTTCTTTAGGATACTAATCCTGTATGTTGGATTTCTTTTCTAAGTCCTAGAGCAGAGTTTAGTTAAGACTTGAACAATTGTAAAATGGCATCACAGACTACCAATTGAATCAAGTGGAAAGGGTGTTTTAGGTTTTTTTTTTTATTTCAAAAATCTAGTAGTAGCATGTTTCAGAAAGTCAATATTAGCTACTCTTAAAATATTTGCCATTTGATTCTATAAACGGAAGCGATTATGCTAGCAAGTATTGACATCTGTTTAGTGAAGAAATAGCTGACAGAATTTTTCTGGTGTAACACTGGCTGCATGTAGTGTTACTGTCATTTCATAGTTTAATCTGTCTGCGCCCTCTATTTATAATTTTTTTGTAAGTTGAAGCAGTGTTAAGTTTTACTGAGTGGATTTCTGTCTTGAACACAGTCATTTCAATCAACTAAATGCTAACTGATTCCCTAAAATATGTTCAACTGGAAAGCAAACCTATGCCCTGGCAGCACGGCAGCCTTCTCCATGTCCTGGTCATTGCGTTCCCCCTGCAACCCAAGCCGCGGAAGCCCCGTGGGCTGCTCATTCCACCCAAATGAGTCTGCTCTTTCCCAGATGCTTTTTTTCTTGAAGGATTGTTGTAGGACAGGTAATAACATTGAAGTGCTCAGGTATATCTGAAGTAGTTTTTAAGGAATCTGTCCCTCCTGCACTCATCTTTTAGATCTGTGGCACATTTTACCATGCAATACTGTTCTGAATTTATAATGAAAATCAGCATAAAATAGAATCTCATGCTTTATAGCCGAGTGAAAATATATGTGTGCTCATGTGTGTATACATGTTAGGTGTCTGCTTCTAATTTTGTGTATGTTTTAGAAAATATCGCAACAGAGTATACCCATGCTTCTATGGCCACTTGTGGAGAAAGCGTGAAGAAGTCCTCAACAGACAGGAAATTCGGGTCAGTATGATTCTCATTCTCTGTTGGCTCTGTAGCTTTGCTTTCTCTGACAGAGCACCTAGCTCCAGCCCGCAAAGATTAGTGCCTTTGTATCAGCTGGCAGTTAGAAATCCAAAGGAGCTCTTTGAATAGATGTCTGATGATGGGCCAGTGCACTATCAGGGTGGAGAGGGCAGCACCAGGTTAACAGCATCCCTGGGGAAACCTCCTCATTCTCTGCAGCCAACATGCACTCACCTCGGGAGCAATACTGGAGATCTTCTCATCTGCCAGGGACCCCAACAAAACCACCAGAGCCCTGAGCAAATGCCCACCTGCCTTTTTTTTTTTTTTTAAAGATTTATTTTTATTACAAAGTCAGATATATAGAGAGAGAGGAGGAGAGACAGAGAGGTGAATGCTCTTGTAGAATTTTGACAGGCTGGTAAAGCTTCAGGGTCTACGAGAGCTTGCCATCTTGAAGGTGTGCGTTGTGTTGGAGGCATGGTGCTTGCCTTGCATGCTGCAGGTGGTCTCAGCACAGCTGTGACTCTGAAATGTGTTCTTTGCCTCTCTTCCACGTGAAGAAGCCAGGTCTCAAAGATAGAAATGTTTGAGCCAAAATCATGGAGCTCTTAATATGCAGAGCCAGAATTTGAACTTGGGTTTCTCTGATTTCAGAACCCTGATTCTTACCACTCAACCTCTTAATACCAAAAACCTCTCATTTATCTACAGTGTCAATCAAAAATGGTTGGATGAAAGAGTATTTACCCCAGAAAACCAATGAAGAGGCATGCAGAAAATAGTTAACTAATTCATAATAAAGTGAATGTTGCTTAAACAGATTTTTTTGTCTTTTTTTTTTTTAAGATTTATTTTTATTATTTTTTCATTGGAAAGGCGGATATACAGAGAGGAGAGACAGAGAGGAAGATGTTCCGTCCGATGATTCACTCCCCAAGTGAGCGCAATGGTCGATGCTATGCCGATCTGAAGCCAGGAGCCTCTTCCGGGTCTCCCACACGGGTGCAGGGTCCCAAAGCTTTGGGCCGTCCTCAACTGCTTTCCCGGGCCACAGGCAGGGAGCTGGAAGGGAAGCAGGGCTGCTGGGATTAGAACCGGCGCCCATATGGGATCCCGGGCGTGCAGGGCGAGGACCTTTAACCACTTGCGCCACCGTGCCGGGCCCGATTTTTTTGTCTTTTTTATGAAAATTTTATTCAGTGGGCACAGCATGTGCTGCCACCAAGAATCTCCTAACCCCAAACAAACTTTCACTTACAAGATTATCATAAGCCACCTTCAGCATAAGATTAATGTGTAAGTCTGTAGAACAGAAGTCACCGTTGGTAGCAAGGCTCCCACTGTCACCCCGTAGGACAGTTCAAGTGCAGGGAAACCAGGTTCCCATAGGACCAGGTGCTGGAGCTCTTCTCGCCCAGGAGCCTCATTTCCAGGAGTTAATGGTTCTTAGAATAACCCTACAGATGTGGCTCTCAGGTTCCCCACTGGGCCAGGACCATTACACTCAAATCATCACACTCAAAGCCTGAAGCTGTGGGTTTCAGCCGAAGATCACAACTCTCCTAATTAGGATGCTGTTCACTGTGAGGTTTTGTTTGTTTTTAATTGTAAAGTCGGATATACAGAGAGGAAAATCTTCCATCCAATGATTCATTCCCCAAGTGACTGCAACGGCTGGTGCTGCACCAGTCCGAAGCCAGGAGCCGCTTCCAGGTCTCCCACTCACAGATGCAGGGTCCCAAGGCTTTGGGCCATCCTCAACTACTTTCTCAGGCCACAAGCAGGGAGCTGGAAAGGAAGCAGGGCTGCCAGGATTAGAACCAGTTCTCATATGGGATGCCTATGCATTCAAGGCAAGGACTTTAGTCGCTACACTACCACCGTGCCCTGTGATGGTTTTATTACCATAAGCAACAATGACAGTGAGTGATAGTCTACCTGTTCAGATTTGTAGGAATGGAGATATAATTTAATCTCAGGTTCTCATGGAGAAGGATAAAGGATTTTGGCAACCATTTATGTACCCACAGTAATTTGGATATTCATGTGACGGTATACGAGCAGTGTGTAAGAGTACACATACTTGCAACCAATGGATTCCACAGTGGCAGTGTGCATGGGCCTGACAGTACCTTCATTGAGTGATCCAAGCCAGCATTGCCAGAGGAAGTCATGTGTTTTCAGGCCGTGAGAAGTGCACACTGTATTGCTCTCTGCTTCCCACACACCAGTAGTCCTGGTCTAACCAGGAGGAGAAAGAATGGGAACCCAAAATACCTGGCTCATATTCCTTATGACTAAAAACCTTAGGAAGGTCTTGGGAAATGAGGAGTGCTAATAAACTCACAGATGAGGAAGGAGGTTTGAAACCAGTGCAACACCATGTCCAGGCCTGGCTCCCAGCACAGAATGACATTGGTGGGAAAACAAGTTTGATCCCAGTAAGGTCTGGAGCTTAGTTCTGTTTTCTTTGGCAGACATCCTTGTCCTAGGAGATGATAACATTCAGAACAGCAGGTGAGGAATATACAGCAATTACGATGCTGTATGAAACCTAAAATGATTCCAAAATAAGAATTCCACTAAAAAAGTCACAGAAAAAAATGTGGTAAGAAGTGAAAATATCAACATCCGCAGTTACATTTATAGCATTATTTGTATGAAAATAAGGTGTTTTTAAAAAATATATTTGATGGAATTAGAGAAAGAGATCTTCCATTTTCTGCTTCATTTCCCAGGTAACTAGTAGCCAGGACTGAGCCAGGCCCTAGCCAGGAGCAAGGAGCTTCATTCTGGTCTTCCACATGGGTTACCAGCACAGAGGATGCAAACACTTGGGCCACCTTTTACTATTTTTTACAAGACCATTAGCAGGGAGCTGGATTGCAAATGGATCACCTGGGATACAAACTAGTGCTCATATGGGATGCCAGCGTTGTAGGTCATAGCAACTTAATTTGCTATGCCAAAATGCTGACTCCAAAATTATTAGTGAACACAGATGTGAGGGGTGTATGTATGAGATAATTAAGCACTGAATCGGTGAATACTGATCGATTGCTCTTGGAAGAATACAGGGTTAATTCCATGAACTTCTGCTATGGTATCTTATTTAATGTTTGTTACTGGCTCGTTCATATTAAATGTGTCCAAAGACCATAGCTCATGTAGAATAAAGCTTATATAATACATGTATTTTCTCTGTAAGGTGTTTCACAACCTTTTTCCACTTTGAGATATGAAGTAGTCCTTCAGGATTACACATTTGCATTTTATTTATGTATTGTCTTTAAAGATTTTTGTTGATTTGTTTGGAAGAGTTGGAGGGAAAGACAGATATTTCATCCACTGGCTTATTTCACAAATGGCCACAATGACCCGGAACTGGTCCAAGATAAAACCAGGAGCTTCTGCCGGGTCTCTCACATGGGCAGAGGTGCACAAGTACTTACGCCATCTTCGTCTGCTTTTCCCAGACCAATGACAGCGACCTGAATTGAAAGCAGAGCAGCTGGGGCTATTGCCTATGTGGGGTACCAGTGTCACGGTTGATTTCATTACCCACTACACTATAGTGCTGGTCCCATTTGGGGACATTTTAAACAATGAAGTAAATGCCCAACGCAGTAGCCTAGTGACTTAAGTCCTCACCTTGCATGCACCAAGATCTCATATGGGTGCCGGTTCTAATCCCGGAGGCCCCACTTGCCATCTAGCTCCCTGCTTGTGGCCTGGGAAGGCAGTGGAGGACGGCCCAAAGCCTTAGGGCCCTGCACCTGTGTGGGAGACCTAGAAAAGGCTCCTGGCTTTGGATCGGCTCAGCTCCAGCCGTTGCAGCTACTTGGGGAGTGAAACAGTGAAAGGTAGATTTTCCTCTTTATATCGGACTTTGCAATAAAAAAAATAACAGCTAAAAATACAAGCACCCTGGCACTTAGTATGACCCAAAAGGACCTTGCTCATGATGTAATCTCCCCACTCCTATTGTGCTTAAACGACTGCAGAATCATAGAAGTGTAGATTTGGAGTTAGAAGTAGCCTGTAGATAAGTTTACAAGTACAAAATCCACCAATCATGGAAACTCTACAGTTGTGTGTGTGTGTGCACACGTATATTTACGTAGATATGGAAAGTATTGTTGCACTATAGAGCATTTTCTGTTTATACCTCATTATTATAATGGAAACCATCATGTAACATGTGTTTTTATTTTCCTCCTGTTCCTGATGTACTGGCTGAGTATTTGTATGTATTTGTGTAAAGACAGTATTTTCATCAACTCTGACTCTGAGGCCATTTTGAAATGTCATCACTGGAACGTTCCCCTGACCAGATCCATGAAGATTTTGTTTGTCCTGTCCTTTTCATGCATCCAGTCCAATTCAGGAGAAATGCACAGAACCAGCACCCCCCACTGATGTGCCTTCATCACCCCTGTGCAATCAGAGGCAGCCTGCGGCAGATGATGCGCTGCTTCGTGAAGCCCAGTGGGGCCTGGAGGCGTGTAAGCTCGCTGACATGGACCTTGCCCTTGCGGAGGACTCCCAACGTGCAGTTGCTGGGCCCCAGGCAGAAGGGATGCAGACGGATTCTCTCGGAACAGCTGATGCTCCAAGTATGCACAGTTGCTGCTTCTTAGCTAGACCTGCATGAGGATGATAGTGTGGGGAGAAGCTGTGCTGTGAAGGAAGCTCAGAGAGTGGGTCATTGAATGTCATAGGGTAGCACAGATTCCCACGTTGTTTGCATAGTTGCAATACAGAACAGTCCAACAGGAAAATACTTGGAGGATAGCCACAACTATTTCAGATGACAACTGTTGGAAGAGGGAATTGGGTCTTGGTCTGTAATGTGCCAGATATTTAATACAGCTTTCTCTAGAGGAGTGCTGATGCTCCTGATTAGACAGACACCCCTCCTGACCCTGCCTTGTTACAGAGTGCATTTTGGAGGTGGGCATTGTGCAGTGGGTTAAGCTACCACTTGGGATGCCTGCAGCTTATGTGCCTGCTTTGAGCCCATTACTCTGTCCTTGAGAGCCTACTTCCTGTTTATGCACCAGGCATTACATGACTTCCTGTTCCCAGGTGGGCTACCCAGGCACAGCCCCTTGCTTTGGCCTGACCTAGCCCCAGCAGTTGCCATTACCTTGAGGAGTGGAGAGCAGATGAAATATCTTTCTGTTATTCTGCCTTTCAAAAAAATAAAACTTTAAAAGTAAACAAGCTGGAGAGAGAAACAGATTGAGGAGATGGACTGTGTAGGTTCTTGCCCTAGCTTACTCTCGTAGGCAGTCATATTCAGTTTTCTGTTCCCCTCTTTTCCTTTTTCATGAAATGGAGGTGTTGCTGGTAGATCTGTCTTGGATGCTTGTTATAAGAAACAAGTGAGATTGTAAGCGTTCTGCACATGCTTAGCACTAAGCAAGTGATCACCATGCTGAGTTAGGCTTTTCTGGCTGTCTCCAGTAAGATTCTTTTTTATAACACTCCACATTGAGGGGAAAAAAAACCCTTTTTTTCTTTAGAAAACATTTCCCTTTTGTGGAACCAAAATATGTCTCGTATGTTCAAAATTGCATGTAAGTAGCAAAGTGTTTTGTGGGTATGAGTGGAGAGGCAATGGAAGAATAAGTAACCATCTAACCATGCTAGGATGACTGATGTCTGAAGGAGCCCTGGGGATGGATAGCCACCATTCTGTTGGAAGCAGAATCTGTCAGTTCAAATGAGTGGGACAAGACATGACTGCTGTGACTCCCTTGGCCTTGAGATAACTGAGTAGTTATCTCACTTTATAAAACTACCAACAAATAGGACTGTGGTAGCAGTGCAATTTAAGCTGCCTCTTAAGACACATGTATCCTGTCAGTGCTTGTGATGGAGTCCTGCCTCCACCTCGAGACCTGGAGACCCCTGGTGATAGCCCACATGCTTGGGTGTGGGATAACAGGATGAGTTTCCTGGCTCCTGCCCTGCGCTCGGCCAGTCTAAGCTGTTTCGGTCACTTGGAAAGTGAACCAACAGATCTTCTCTTCTCTCACTCTGCCTTTCAAATTAACTTTTAAAAGCCAAGCAAATGGAAGTAACTGTTCAAAAGTTTCAGAAGTTTATCTCTAACATTTTTAGAATATGCACTTATTGGAAAAGCAGAATGGCAGGGAGGGAGGAAAAGACTTGAGATTTTTCATTTGTTGATTCCCTCCTCAGATGCACACTGTCTTCAGGTCTGGGTTGGGCGGGAACCAGGAGCCTGGTGCTCCCTGAGTCTCACAGGAAGTTGAGCCGTGATCTGCTGCCTTCCCAAGCACATTAAAAGGAGGCAACGTAGCTGGAAGCAGCAATCTGCAATGGAATAGGAGCATCCCAAGCAGGAGCTTAACACACTGCACCACAGTACCCACCCTATTTATTTATTTATTTGAAAGGCAGATTGATATTCACTAGTTCATTCCACAAGTGCCCTTAACTGCCAGCACTGGGAGAGACCAGAGCCAGGAGCCACAGACTCCCTGAGTCTCCCTGTGGCTAGCAAAAACCCAAGCACCTGCTGCCTCCCAGGGTACCCTGCACATTAGCAGGAAGCTGAGGGTAGCTCAGAACCAAGCACTCTGATATGGGCAAGGCCATCCCACTTGGCAGCTTACCTGCTACACTGCCTGCTGCTAATTTTGACTTTTGAAAATAAATCTTTGTTATTTGAATCGGTACTATTGAAGGAATACTGCTATTGAGAGTTTATTTAATGAATATCTGTACTTGCTGAATCTGTTGTTTCATTGGTAAAATTCCTGGATACTGAATTCATGTTTCTTTCCATTGCTGTAAGCCTTCACTGTGGAGAACCCATGGGATGATCGTTTGATTCTCAAATTTTTATCTGGACTTTCTAAACCGGTGAATTCCTATCCAAATACTTTTGAATGGCAATGCAAACTTCCGGCCATCAAGCCCAAGACCGAAATTCAGCTGGGTAAGAATTATATGGATAATATAACACTATAAGTTCCTGTTTCTCCGTGGGAAGTTGATGGCCACACATGAGTTGTGAGATTCTCCTCCTGCCCCACGTGTCTCGTGTTTTAGGCTGAGAGCAGATGGTCAAGCCACGACAAAACTGTGTGATTGTTATTGGGGTTGTAATTCAAGTAACTAACAGTATCTGTCAAAATAAAAATATTAATATACTCTTGAACCCAACCATCTACTTATAAGAATTTCCTTTAGGCACTGGTTGTAAAATAGAGGCATTGGCAATAGAATAAGGAGGCTTGTCCCACAGTAATGGGAAATGGTCTCTAGAACATAGTGAAAAAGGCAGCAGTGGGTATATGATGTGCTACTTTTCGTTTCTCAGGAAAGAGGGTAATAATACACATTGCTATAACATCTGAAGAACTCCTGCTGGAAACTGAAAATTGACACAGCTTAGTGGGGGTGGGAAGCTATAGCTGTAGAAAACAGTGGAAGCTAGACTTTCCACAATGTACTTGTTATTTTTAATAAACACGTTTTAGGTTTTAGAGCTATGTTAGGCTTACAAAAAAGTTTTCCATGTTCTTAGCCGCCACCTCACTGCCTCTGCAGGATTTCTGTGTTCTGTTTTCTCTCAACACTCTGCATATTTTACTCCACTCCTGAGAAGTCTACTGTAATTCCTGTCCTTGCTCCTCTGTAGGTAAGGCCTTTTTATTCCTGTGGCTTCTTTGAAGTTTCTCTTTCTCCTTGGTTTCCCACACTTTCAATATGATAGGCCCCAGTGTCAGTGTTTTGGTGTTTACCCTCTTTTTTTCCTGAGTTCCCTGGGCCTGTGCTGCCTGTCATGAGTTTTTTGAAGCTCTCAGTCACTATTAATATACGTTTTTTTTTTTCCTTTCCTCCTTTCTCGTTTTCCCATTATGTGTATGTTATATCTTTTTTTGTAATTATATAAAAATTCTTAAATATTCTGTTAAATCCTTTTTATTTTTCTTTTATGCCTTTTAATTTTGTGTCTTATATTTTCAAGCTCAGTGGTTCTTTTCCTTTATATACAGTTTATTGATGAATACACGCAATACATTCTTCATTTTTTTAACTGTGGTTTATTATTTCTAGTACTTCCTTTTTTTCTCAGAGTTTCCATCTATGCTTGCATTTTTTATTTTTGCACCTTATTTATACACTTACAGAGTTTAGCCATTTCACATACTAATCGTAATTTTAAAAAATTGACTTATCTTGGCCCAATCAATTGTCTAATTCTCTCCTTGCAAGCACCAGGATCCCCTGTGGGCACCAGTTCAAGTCCCAGGTGCTCCACTTCCCATCCAGCTCCCTGCTTGTGGCCTGGGAAAGCAGCAGAGGACGGCCTAAGTCTTTGGGACCCTAAACCCATGTAGGACATTGAAAAGGAGCTCCTGGCTCCTGGTTTCAGATTCAGCTCCAGACACTGTGGCTGTGGCCATTTAGGGAATAAACCAGTGGATGGAAGATCTCTTTCTCTCTGTGAATCTGCCTTTTCAAAAAAAGAAATAAATCTTTTCTAAAAAATTGATGTTTCCAAAATTTTTCTATGTATGTGTTTTTGATACATGTTTTCTCCAAGGCATGTGCTTTGTTTTCTGGTCTGCCTTGTGATGCTTTGTTAGGGACTACATTTACTGACAAATGTGCTCAGCGGAAGGAGTGAAATCAGTAGCCAGCGTGGGGGTTTATGCCTGCTTGGTTAGCAGTTAGGTGGTGTTACACTTTGCTGCCGTGGGTGTCAGGAGCTAAGCATCTTGCCGCCTTTGTGTGCTTGTTTGTCTCCTGTGATGTCCTTTAGTTTCCATCAAGACTGTTTGAATAGGGTCTAAGGTGTACAGCCCTTTCTGTTGTGCTTCTCCATGTTCTCTGATATATCTAAGAAGAGCTCCTGCTCTTCTGTTCAGCCTTTCTCCTGCTGTAAGGGTTGAGTGGTAAAACTCCTTTCATACTTAACTAGAAACCAGAGTTCTACTTTTCTTATATATTTTATTTTGACATGAATTCTTTAAAGTTCATCTCCATGGTTTTTCTCCCTAAAACCCTGGGATTGCCACAGCAACAAGCCATATATGAGGAATATTGCACAATATATCTGACTGTTATTTTTTAGAACTGGCAAGATTATCAAAAACAGGAAAAATCCATAAAGCCATCACAACCCAGAAGCAGCCAAGGAAACCTGGCAATAGCATGTATTGTTTCTGGGAACATGTTGGAAAACTAGTGAGATCCAAAACAAGTGTTTTTTTAGTTAATGATAATGTATTGCTGTCAGTTGTATGTCAAATAACAGGATACAGAAGATGCAGAAACTTTACTTCCTTTGCAACTTTTTTGTTAAAAGTTTTTCAAAAAAGCAGGCTTCCTGAAATGAAAATGTTTAAAGTATGTGTTTGCAACAGCAGTGGTTACCGGTGGGCTTTGTCCTTTGTATTGTTATAAAACGTGAGCGTTTGTCCAATACATCATCCAATATTTGACAGAGGATTTTCTTCATGATCTTCCCAACATCTCGGGGGTCACTCTGTGAAGGCTACAAAGGTGTTGCTTGCTATAAACCATGGGTGTCTGTGGACACACAATGAGGCCTAGTGGCTAAGTGACAGGCCCGGTTGCAGAGCTCCGTTCTCCTGTATCACAGACTGGTAGGGGCTCTTCGTGGCAGGCATTGACTGCACTGCGTCAAGGAAAGAGCCTTGCTTAAGGAACAAGACCTGTTTGTGTTAGAGCTACTCAAACACTAGGAGTCTTCTCTGAGTTCTCCACTTTATAAAACCCTTCTTGTCTGGAGCCCTCTGGTCATGTTGCCATGTCTGTCTCCCCAGGTTCCTTGCTGGTGTATGTCAATCACCTTCTTGGAGAAGGGGCCTTTGCTCAAGTCTATGAAGTTACCCATGCAGATGTGGACAATGCCAAGGATAAACAGAAATTTGTCTTAAAGGTAAACGAATCACACTAGCTTTTTATATAACATAGATATGAATTGTAGTCAGACCTACTTTTTTAAGGTAGTGATTTTTATTAAAGATTTATTTATTTTTATTGGACAGTCAGATATACAGAGAGGAAGAGAGACAGAGAAGAATGTCTTCTGTTTGTTGACTCACTCCCCAAGTGGCCGCAGTGGCTAGAGCTAAGCCATTCTGAAGCCAGGAGCCTCTTCCGGGTCTCCCACGCAGGTGCAGGGTTCCAAGGCTTTGGGCTGTCCTCAACTGCTTTCCCAGGCTACAAGCAAGGAGCTGGATGGGATGCAGTGCCGCTGGGATTAGAACTAGTGCCCATATGGGATCCTGGTGCATTCAAAGTGAGGACTTTAGCTACTAGGCCACCATGCTGAGCTCTAAGGTGGTAATTTTTAAATATATATATGTATTATTTATGTTTATTTTGAGAGACAAAGACAGGCAGGGAGAGAGCTTCTATTTGCTGGTTTACTTCTCAAAGGAAGCAGCTGGGGCTGGGCCAGGCCAGAGCCAAATATCTGGAATTCAATGTGGTCTCCCACTTGGTGGCAAAGACCCAGTTATTCGGACCATCATTGCTGCCTCCCTGGGTGGACATTAGCAGGAAACTGGAAGAGGTGACACCAAGGCTTGCACACAGGCGAGTGTGCAATTTGGGATTGTGAGCATCCCAAACGACACTTTGCACTGTAACTAAGATCCATCTGAATGGTGATGTGTCCATGTTAAGCAAACACTCTATTATGAGAATTCAGGAGCGCCTTATCACTGAAATCATCTTATAGCAAGCTCCATATAACCACCAGTTCAAAGCTTGCCATTACTTTCAATCCACATCTTTTCTGGAGTTTACTTTGTGAAAGTTAGTTTTGGGAATTAGAGACCTGGTATGTATGCCACATGCTGATTGGATTTGCAGGTGCAGAAGCCTGCCAACCCCTGGGAGTTCTACATTGGCACCCAGCTGATGGAAAGACTCAATCCAATCGCTCGGCACATGTTTATCAAGTTCTACTCTGCTCATCTGTTCCAGAATGGGAGCATATTAGTAGGAGATCTCTACAGCTATGGGACTCTTCTTGTAAGTGCTTTCATTTCTGCCATGTGGACATGGTGTTCACTTTTGGCTTTGCCTTGCATATCTCCTGTTGGGGTGATGGGCAGGTGCAAAGCTTTTGACTTGACCTTTCAATAATCTTCTGCAACCAACTCAGGCTTCCACTCTGCATTGTTTCTAGAATGCCATTAACCTCTATAAAAATACTCTTGAGAAAGTGATGCCTCAGGCTCTCGTCATCTCTTTTGCCATCAGAATGCTCTACATGATTGAACAAGTGCATGACTGTGAAATCATTCATGGCGACATTAAGCCAGATAACTTCATTCTGGGAAGCAGGCAAGTGCCATACTTTTCCAGCGGTTCTCCTGTTCCCCTTTCCCTGGCAGCCTTTGGTTGTCTGTGCTCATGCAGCCTGATCCTTGTTTGTGTTTGATGCAGCTTTTTGGAGCAAGATGGTGACAATGATGATTTATCTTCTGGCCTGACACTGATTGACCTAGGTCAGAGTATAGATATGAAACTGTTTCCCAAAGGAACCGCATTCACAGGGAAATGTGAGACGTCTGGTTTTCAGTGTACTGAAATGCTCAGTAACAAGCCATGGAACTACCAGGTATGGCAAGAGAAGGACAAAGTTCAAAAAATTTTCCCTTATTGCATTTACCAGGCTGTCAAAATGAATTTGACAACTTAGTTAGTTTAAACTGGTCTCTTAAGCAACAGTTGAAGGAGGAACTTAAGGTGGAGAGAAGAGGAATGGAAAACCTATTCCTAAAAAATAGTCCTTCTTATTAATCAGTTATTAATTCTATATCGGAAAAGGAAGGCAGATGTACTCTGTGAGTTGGAGCCTTGGGAAAAGTAATTTGTCTGCAAAGTCTTCCAAGTAGAAGTTATGTGGTGAAGAGCCAGCTTGGCTTGCCAACATCAGGCTAGAGCAACCTGTGTCCTTTTGTGGACAGGCTCCTGGGGTCCCAGCCCACCCTCCCCAGGCAGAAGTGAGCGTGGTGTTAGGTACACCCGTGCTGTTCTCACAGGCAACAAGGTAGACTGATGCTGAACCATGGTACAGATTACCAGCCAAGTGCATTGCCAGCTCTTAAAAGGTGTTAGAAACGGGCCGTTATTATCCATTATAAAGGAAGATTTCAGGAATTTGTTTCCTCATTTTCACTTCATTTGAAAGGCAGAGAAAGGGTCAGAAAAACAGAGAAACGTATGTATCTTATGAATTTTCACTCCCCAAATACCTGCAGCAGCCAGGGCTGGGCTAGGGTAAAACTGAATGCCTAGAACCCAGTCTAAATCTCCCATGTGGGTGGCAAGGATGCAAGTACCTTAGCCACCTGTCAGCTGCCTCCCAGGTATATATTAACAGGACACCAGTGAGACAGCAGAGAACTGGAACTAAGACCAGGCCGTCCAGCGTGGAATATGGGTATGACAAGCACTGTGCTGACCAATGGGCCAGATACCACCCTGGTTCAGCAAGTTAGAATGCTAGATGGCAAACAAGGAACACACTGGGGTAAGTGCAGTTCTGAAGCTGTGCTAGCAAACCCAGTTGCTCAGTTTCCTGGTGAGAGCTGTGGCTGACAGGGAACCCATGATAAAGATGGTCTGCTGGGCCACAGACTGTGGCGTGCTGGCCCAGCATCTCCTGAGAGGGTAGAATGCATGAATAGTTATCTTCTGTCTGCAGGCTTGGACTTATGTCCACTGTGAGATGCCCTGGGTATGCCGTCAGAGACCCAGAGTCCCAGGCCAGGGTGTTAGGAGGACTCACAGGCCATCCCTGTTGTTGTGATATCCCTGTGTGACAAAAGGCTTAAGAAGAACACATTTTCTGAAGGAAGGAGGACAGGACTTCTCAGGGGCTGCCTCAGAAGGCACAGTCTCTGTGAGGCTGTTGGGGAGTTGGACGTATGGCTTCCCAAACCATACATTTGCTGTCATACCATTGAGTTTGCTGTCTGAGTTCCACATCTCTGACACTGCCAAGTGAGTGACTGTCTAGGTCACCCATCCCTGTGTTTTCCTTGTAGATTGATTACTTTGGCATTGCTGCCACAGTGTACTGCATGCTGTTTGGTACTTACATGAAAGTGAAAAATGAAGAAGGCATCTGGAAGCCCGAGGGCCTCTTTAGAAGGTGGGTGTTAGCCCTATGCTGCCGTGTGGAGAGAGCATTGGAGGTGGATCTCGGCCACTGAACAGAGAGCCTATGCTGTGGGCAATGTGCTGACCCAGCCAGTTAGCCACATGGCTCCACTGCTTGTGGTACCCCGCCTAAGATTGGACAACCTGTCCCCTTGTGGGCCTGGGGATTGGTGGCCTGAACACACCCAACATCTCTGTCCCTTTAAAAGATGTGCTTGAGTGAGGCTCGGGTGTTTGTTAGTGGAAGCAAAGCATGTAAAGCTGTCAGGGCAGGCCAACCGGGCCTGTGTGCCTTCAGTTCCCCATCTGTGGAGTCCCAGGGAGCAGTAAGGACAGCGCCAGAGCACGGTGCTCTCCCAGCTGGCTCCTGGTGGGACAGGCTGTTCAGCCCTGTGGTGGTGCTGGAGCTGCCCTGGACTGGAACACCGGAAAAGTACACTCATCCTCTTACTGGGGAGACTCGTGGGTTTTACATACGCTTACAACTCCTTAAACTAAGGTTCCCCTTGACTCACTAGTCCCTCCCAAAACAGAAAAAGAAAAAAGGTTGGCAATAATTCTCCAAATTATCACAGGTCACACATAAAAATGTCAGCTTCAGGTCCTGAAGGAAAACTTGGGATAATTACACTATATTTGGCAGAGTGGGTAATCATGTTTAGCAGGTCTTAGTTCTTCCTCTTGCTCAACCACAGCCAGTTCAGAAAGCTTCTGACCCTGGCCAGCTGTGGAGAGAGATGCCTTGAGTCAGCACCCAGCAGGCCTGCAGCCAGCAGCCCAGCTTCCTGTCTGGAGTAAACTCAGGCTGGGTTCTGCATTCTCCCACTGTCCTGGCTCCAGGTTCTGGAGTTTGTGCATTAAAACAATTTAGTTGTTAAATGGGAGTTCTGTCCTGTACTGCCTGGCCCATCTAACTGCTTATAGGCAGTTGTGCTCATCGGTTAGCAGTGTGGTACATACAGCTAGCCCAGCACATTTAGTTTTGGGGTCTTTGTTTTGTAAGATTTATTATTTGAAAGGCAAAGTTACAAAGGGTTGAGGGGAGAGACAGAGATCTTTCTTCCACTGATTTACTCCCCAAATGTCCATAATAGCCAGGGCTGGGCCAGGATGAAGTCAGGAGCTTCATACGGGTCTCCCAGGTGGTTGGCTAGGGTGCAAGCACTTGGGCCATCCTCCATTGCTTTCCCAGGAGCACCAGCAAAGAGTTGGACTAGAAATGGAACAGGCAAGATTCCGGCTAGCACCCATATGGGGTGCTGGCGGGGTGCTGGCGTGACAGGAAGCCACTTAACCTATATGCCACAAGAATACTCCAAAAGATAATTTCTACAAAGAAGTTTTCTATTGAAGAGCCATAGCTAAAAGACTTAAATCATTTTAGGGGAACAAACTAAATTTTGGCATTGAGCTGGATATTTCTCCCATTCAACATTTCCCTGCTTGATTGTGTAAGTTGGTTTAGGTAAGAGCTGTTGCGTGACTGTGCCTGGCCCGTGAGAGGCAGGTGCAGGCCGGGGCTGCTGCGTGGGGCACGCTGAGGGCCCCTTTCACACCTGTGGGTGTTCTGTGTTGCAGGCTTCCTCACCTGGACGTGTGGAACGAGTTCTTTCACACCATGCTGAATATACCAGATTGCCATCACCTTCCGTCTCTGAACCTGCTCAGGCAGAAGCTGAGGAAGCTCTTCCAGCAGCACTACGCAAGCAAAATCAGGACGCAGCGCAACAGGCTCATCCTCTTGCTCTTGGAATATAAGCGATCAAGAAAATAAAACGTGGTGCCAGCACTCCCTAGAAATCACTTTGTAAGTGCCAACCTGATTTTGAACTTTGATGCTCCCCCCCACACACACACATAGTTTATGTAAATATTTGTTGAAAATAAAGTCTGCAGAGTCAGTCTGTCATGTAGACAGGCTGCATTCGTGAGAAATACCTGGATGTGCGTGTTCTCTAGCAATCGCTTCTTCAGTATCGACCTGTTTAAACCAAATGGGTCAAGAGAGTTTGTTTTCAGATTTGAAGTTTTGTGTTTTTCCAGAGACTTAGTTTCAGTGAATAAAGCTTGTCTGTCCTTTATCAGCCTTGTTCCTCATGACTGACAGATCCTAAGTGCTTATAATGAAAATCTCAGATCTTCATCATTAATCAGCTCTGAAATTACAGCAGCCTACTTAATGTTTTTTGACTTTGTAACACCATGAGGGCCCCAATACCTGAATAATTTCTTTTCTTAGTGTAAAAACAGACACAAAGCTGTGCACAGTTTGGGTGTAAGGGCAGTTGCTCCCTCCTGCCTTTATCCTCAGCCAGCATGTCCCCGTTCTAGAGGCAACCACAGCCTACTTCCTATGAATCTCCGGAAACTATCCCATGCATATTTATTTTTGAAACAACCAGCAGAATTTGTTTTTTTATGTAAGACAAATACATGTACAAGGGTACTTCAAACGTTCTTGGAAAATAGAGCTAAAAGCTAAGTTTTAACTTGATAGTTCATTTTTTTTTTAAAGATTTATTTATTTATTGGAAAGTCAGATATACAGAGAGGAGGAGAGACAGAGAGGAAGATCTTCTGTCTGATGATTCACTCCCCAAGTGACTGCAACGGCCGGTGCTGCGCCAATCCAAAGCCAAGAGCTCTTCCGTGTCTCCGACTACAGGGTCCCAAGGCCTATGGGCTGTCCTCAACTGCTTTCCCAGGCCACAAGCAGGGAGCTGGATGGGAAGTGGAGCTGCTGGGATTAGAACCAGCACCTATATGGGATCCTGGCACATGCGAGGTGAGGACTTTAGCCACTAGGCTACTGCACTGTGCTCTTGGTTGCTGTTTTAAACCAGAGCTCATTTCTTCCAGTCTTTCTAGCTAGTATTTTGAATATAGAATGTCTATTAATCTGCTAAAAAATTTTCCATTTATTTGATTCTTGAAGTTTTCAGTGAACTATCATGAATAGCATACTTGTTTTATGCCATTTCCAATCTGTCATTCTTGTCGTTGGAAGAGGGTTGTATTATGGTGGTATTGGCCATCCTAGTCTTGGCTTTAGTGAGAACTCTTCTGATGTTTATCCTTACAAGCTTAAGGATACTGGCTTCAGATAGACATTTTAATGTCTGTCAGTATCTACTGATGCCTACTTACAAATGTGAATTCGTACAAGGGTTTATGGAATTTTCCTCACCCTTCCATCTGTGATGTTACCACAATGAGAGGTTAAAATGTGCTTTTATTCTGAAAATAAAGAATATATTACAAGATACATCACACAAATAAACTTGGAAAATGACCCAAGGACCTTATCAAATGAACCAAGATTAAATTTACTAAATAAGCTGAGCCACTGATAAAGCCAGACTTGTGGAATTTCTTTAATTGATTTAGTTTTATGTGGAAGGTAGAATTACAGAGAGAAGGAAGGGCAGAAATGTTCTCTGCTGCTTTCCCAGACCTTAAGCAGGAGCTAAATGGAAAGTGGAACAACCAGGACATGAACCAGTGCCCACATGGGATGCGTGTTCCGGGTGAAAGATTAACATGCTAAGTGAAGCTTTTTTCCCTTTTAAAAATAGCAATCAAAAAAACAATACTCAAAGAGAAGACTGCTCCTTTTCCAACTAAGAACCAAGTTTGTCCATCTGAGAAAAGTTCCTCTACCTTGGGTGGGGCAACACTTGGCTTCAGCTTGCGTCCCTTTGGATGTGTCACCACCACTAGCCCGTCTGCTGTGGCTGGATCAATCTGCCTCACACTGAGGACCCTGCAGCTCACCAGCAACTTGTCCATGGGTCATCCCCATGCTGCTGGGCCCATCTGGTACATAACGTATGGCAAGGGCTGAGCTCAGCAATAGCCTGTACCCAGGACGAAGGGCTCTGTCTAGACAAAGTGACTGACTTGAAGCATTTCAGCCAAATGGCTTTCTTATCATTTATACCCCTGGAACAACCTAGTCCTACATCAGTGTTTGCGTTACAGTTCTCCTGGTTGAGGGAAAAGAGCTCTGTGTTAAAGGGTACCCGAAAGGGATGCAACAGAGGTTGGAATGGGACTTTCAGCTCCTTCCACAGTGCCCTCAAGGACAGAGCTGACTCACCCCTGTGATGGCCCCAAATTGAAAATTCTTAAATGTTGGCTAGTCTCAAGTTCATGGGTGCAGAGGGCCAAGGACTTGAGCCATCTTCTGCTTTAAAATTATTTTGAATAACGGGTATTTACAGGGTACAGTGTGATAACTGGATACATGTACAAGTATGCAATTAAATATTTTAAGGGATTAACAACAGTTACACATGTATTGGATACAGCATGTGATATTTCAGTAAATGTATGTAATGCAAGTGATCAGATGAGGATAATTAACATTTCCGTTTTCTATCATGACTTTGGAGTTTTCGAGTTTAGTCTTCAAACCTTCTGTTTAATCACAGAATACTTAATAGTTTCTAATAATCTACAGTGACCCCACTGGTCCAGACTTCCTCTCTGACTGAGGCGTTGCCCACTCATTCTTGGCCATCTGCTCCACGGGGCCAGCTGAGGATGGCATGCGTACTCTCAAAGTCTCCCACACTCATGAGTCAGAGTAAGTCAGAGTAAGTGACTCCATTATTGCCTAATGTTGAACACATAAAGCAAAATACAGGTGAACTCTGAACTTGTGAGCCATTGTTAGGATGGAATACTCAGCACCAATATGAAACAGTTATTGCTGTGGGTAAGTTGTTGAACAGTGTATATAAAATATACCATGACATCCCACCTAGATATGAATATTCATGATAGACAATTATATATTAACACACATGATAGACATGACTAAGAGATTTAGTCCCAGCAGGGTGAACAAAGTCAGCCCTGTTGCCACAGGAAGAAAGGGTATCAGACTGAAGGATCGTGAAAGGGGTGAGGAAAAGCAGAAACGAAGAGCAAATTTTGACTATTTCTAGATGGAAGTTTGTGGAGAGTTATACATCATTCACTGGTTTTAAAAACATGTATGATAAATACATGTGTCAAATTTTAAAAATTAGTTTGCAAGTCAATGTAGTTAGAATACACAATAATTGTTAAGTATACAAAGGTACAAGAGTTCTAAAAGGCAGGTGGGCCTCACAAGCCACATGGAGTGGCTACCATGGCACAATTTCTAGGCAATTCTCGCATGATTGGGATTCCAGAATGCCAAAGCCCAATGCCAGACAGATGTGTTCCACCTGCTGGTTCACTCCCCAGTGAAAAGGCTTGGACTGGGCAGAGGCCAGAGCCAGGAACTGGAACCAGTAGCAGGTAGAGAAACCCCAGTAACTTAGCCATTGGCCATCACCACTGCCTCCCACAGTCCTCTTCAGCAGGAAGCCAGAGGCACACATGGAGCTGAGTACAGACCCAGGCTCTCTCACGGGGTGACACAGGGTTCTTAACTGCTACATAGCAAACCTCCTTGGGTAAAGGAACTGAGACACACCCCCAGCTCTGGAAAAAGAAGTCATACAACCATATGTTCACATTCACATTTTTCTTCTGACCACATACTGTGTTTAAAAGCTCCTTCCTAGAATATAGTTCTTGACTATAAATATGCATCGTGCCTTCATGTAGCATCGCAACACAGTGTTAGTTTTAAAAAATGCTAAAAGTATCATATCAAATACATGAAAGGTTTTCCTAAACCCACTGGCATGACCACACACACACGCAGGTACAGGAGAGGGAAAACTGGCAGACCCCTGGAAACCCCACCCTCACTGTTCTCTCTCAGTCCCTGACCAGACTCAAGGACATCCACAGGCACAGCCCACTGAGGCTCCCCCTTTCCATGCCACCACCTAAACATCCAAGCCTCTCAGAGCACAGAGGGGAGCCAGGGCAGGGGAAGTTGCCTCCAGACCACACACGCAGAGGGGGCCCGCAGCTCGCCTGGGCTTGCAGCCCTGGCCCCTGCAAGGCCAGCATCACGCGCTGCTTTCAAAGTTGGGATTCTTGAGATACATGTCACTGGGCGAGAAGCTGAGGATCTCATCCAGGGAGGGGCCGTCATCGTCAGGAGCGATCTCAGACTCAAACATCCGCTGCAGCAAGGCATCCACGGTCCTGTACTCTGGGAGGGAGGAGAAAGAGGCACGTGCAATCCATGTGGGCTCCAGGCAGAAGAAGCACCCAGCCTGGGCTGGCATGGCTGGCTCCCGAGAGCCATAGGGAAGGATGCACAGGTTGCCAACTCCCAGGAGCTCCCAGTCAACCCCCAGGAGCTGCAGGCTTGGACAACCCCTACTGGGCGTAAGCCTCAGCCAGTGCCCAATCTCAGATCAGTAAGGTGTGGGTTTACTCAGCCAACAAATGAAGCAATTAAAGAGCTGTTGTGTCTCCTTGTGTCCCCCAGCGCATTGCCATGCCTTGAAGATGCCACAGAAGTTACGAAGAGACACAAACCCAAACCCACATTGAGCTTCAAGCCTGCAAGGAAGACAGATGGGAACCAAAACAGACCCTCTGTGAAGCTGACATGTGCTCGGGGCAGGGGGCGGTGATGGGGCAGGGGAGAGTAGGGAGAAAAGAGTGTGTAGCCACCCATACAGGCACCCCCGCCCTCCTGGAAGAGGCCAAGGGGGAGGCTAAGGAGGCGGGAGTGAGTCAGCAGCATTGAAGGTGACCCAGGAACAGGATGAGGCAAAGGAGATGCTGAGGGGCTGCAGGAGTTGTGGAAGTGGAAACCGGTATGTGGGTGATGAGGGCCATGCCAAGGGGCCTTGTCCTTATCCTGGAGAAATGGGAGCCACTGAAGGTCGTTGCCATGGAGACAAAGAGCCAGCTGAAAATCAAGTCCTGCACCAGTCAGAAACTCACTGTTGGATGCAATCCTGCAGTACAAGCCCTTGGAGGCCTTCCTTTCAACGCCCTCATCCTCCCCACTGAAGCCACCATCCTTGGCGCTCAGGTTAGCTGTCGGCTTTTCATCTTGTTCTTCTTCCCTTCGAGGAGGAAAACACAACATGAACAAGGTTCCTCTGCTGGGTTCTGCACAAGCCCCCCCTCCCAGGCACGGCCCCCAGTCGCTGCCCAGCCACGCCCTGGGCAACTCAACCCCAGAGGCCGCTGAAACAGGCGCAGGTGCCACACTGCCACATCAGTCACGGTCCAGGGCTCTGGATATGATGCCTTGCTAGGGGTAAGGTCATCTGCAAAATGGGCGACTCACTCTTGGATTCCCACACCGAGCTCTTGAATCTTCTTCTCGATCGCAGTTTCTATTTCGCTTTTTTCCAGCGAATATGCAACAAAGAATGCCTCCAGGACGAACGCTATGAAAATACTGAGAAAGAGTCGGAGGTGGAGGGGTGAAGGTGAGTGCGTTCAGACAGCGTAGGTGAGCCCCGAGAAGAGGCCAGCTTCCTAGCGGCAGGAAAAGGCAGCACAGGAGGGAGCAGCAGTGAATAGGGGCCTCTCTTAAGGACACCCTCTGTGACCTCGCCATTTCACTCAGCTGGGAAACTGCACAGGTGATTCAACCCCCAGGGAAAAGGAGGGGAGGCTGGCCAGGACCTCAGATTCCCGCCCACACAAAAGGACTGGGGGCCTGGTGGCTAAAGTCTTTGCTTAGCATGCACCAAGATCTCATATGGACACCGGTTCTAATCCCGGAGGCCACCCCCCCCTTCCCATCCAGCTCCTTGCTTGTGGCCTGGGAAAGCAGTCAAGGACTGCCCAAAGCTTTGGGACCCTGTACCTGCATAGGAGACCCAGAAGAAGCTCTTGGCTTCAGATTGGCTCAACAATGGTTATTGTGGCCACTTGGGAAGTGAGTCAGCAGACAGAAGAACTTCTCTGTCTCTCCTCCTCTCTGTATATCTGACTTTCCAATAAAAATAAATATCTTTTATAAAAAGGACTCAGATGGGCCCCTAGAGGAACACAGTGCGGACAGCCTGAGGTCGGTCCCCTGCATGCAGTGGGGAGGACAAGGGCCCCTCACCCCAGCCGGGAAGGGCGCAGCAGCAAGCGAAAACGCACTTGACAATGAGGATGACCACCACAATGTGGAAGACGATGAAGTACAGCTTGGCTGCCTGGTGTGTCACCAGGGCGAAGCCGCCTGCAATGAGTGGGCTGCTAAGGAAAAAGGCCTTAGAGGACACCCCCATCCCGGGCCCCAAGAAGCTTTCAGAAGCTCCATGCCTGCCCCAGCGAGCCCCTACCCACCCCAACTCCCCCACAAGAAGGAAGGATATCATGCCACTGGTTGACCACAGTGAGCTCGGTCAGCACGAGGAAGGCAGAGGCCAGGTGGTTGAAGTTGTTCTTGCAGTACCTGGCCCGAGCAAAGGCCGAGCCCTTCAAGGCTGGGTTCCCGCACAGTAGGGCATCAGGCGCTGTGAAGTTCGCGTCATAGAAATGCACTTTGCCTTGGAATACTTCCATCCCAATGATGGCGAACATGTAGTAGACCACCTGGGAGGGAAGGTGCCCCGTCACCATCGGCCCCAGCGGACAGGTCCTTCCAGCTGACGGTGGAGGGACAGGGGGAGGGCTATACCTGTGCCTGTTCTGGGCTTTCTTCACGAAGTCAGAAGACGGGGGGGGCGGGTGTTTGGCCCCGCAGTTAAGCTGACACGTTGAACACCGCCTGCCTGCATCAGACCCAGGGCTGACTGCTACCTGGAAGCAGTGGTGATGGCTCAAGAAGTACAGATCCTATCACTCGCATGGAAGACTGGGCTATGATCCTCCCAGCTTCTGGCTTCAGCCCAGCCCAGCAGCAGGCATTCATTGGAAGGGAACTCTGCCTTTATTTTTGTATCTCTCAAATAAATGAATTTTTATATGAAAGAAGAAGCTGCTAGCAAGATAATGGGTTAAATATTCAATAAATTAAAATCCTCTAGGGAAGAAAATAATGAAGCTGTGAATTTTCTCACTTGAACCAGAAGACGTTTCAGAGGCACCAAGATGTTAAAAGCAAGAAATGGAATCAGTAAGATATGGAGGGAGAACAACAAAGTCCGTACCAAGCATGATGTAAAAGCTAGGGACTGTGAAAGACTGGCAGATGGGCCCAGCATGGAGCCCAGGGGCTAAAGTCCTCGCCTTACATGCACCAGGATCCCATATCAGCATTGATTCTAATCCCGGAGGCCCCACTTCTTTTCCAGCTCCCTGCTTGTGGCCTGGGAAAACAGCCGAGGACGGCCCAAACCTTGGGACCCCGCACCTGTGTGGGAAACTCGGAAGAAGCTCCTGGCTTTGGACCAGCTCAGCTCCAGCCGCTGCAGCTGCTAGGGGAGTGAACCATCTCTGTCACTTTGCCTCTCAAAGGCAGGTCTTTCTGTCTCTCCTTCTCTCTGTATATTTGCCTTTCTAATAAAAGTAAAATAAACCTTTAAAAAGAAGAAGCACTGGAAGGTATGATTGTATAATAAATTTAAACTTTTATGCAGCCAAAAAAAAAAAACTTTAACGTCAGAAAACGAAACAAAAAATGTAAATGCATTGCTATTTTCTCACCTATCAGACTGGTGACAGATGGAAATGTTTCACAAGTCAGTTGTGTGGGTCCAAAGAAACAGACTCTGTGACACCCCAGTCCCAGGAATACATCCCAGGGCACACCCGCTAGAAGGCAGGCTGTCACCATCAAGCCAAATTCTGAACCCCTTTAGCTCACACCTGGCAGTCCCAACAGGTACACCCACACAGGCACACACACAAGGGTGGTCTTTGTGTGATCGTTGTGAGAGCACAAAGGCGAGACCACCCAGTGGTCTGTCAGTAGAGGGGCTAGTTAAACATGTTCTGGAATCTTCCCTCATGGGCTCACGTAACCACATGCCTCCCAGAATGTACGACAAGAAAGTATGACAGGAAGTAGAATGAAGACACACGGCATTGTAATGGGCTATCCCACGTGACTAAACATAAACTGGGTATACTCAGGCTTGTGTCTGATACACTTGTAGATGCAAAAATAGTTCAGGAAGAGGGGACTGGCACCATGGCCCAGTGGGTTAAGGTGCTACTGATGATCCTGGCATGCTATCACAGAGTGCCAGTTCAAGTCCCATCAGCTCTACTTCTGATCCAGCTTCCGGCTAATGCACCTACGAAGGCAGATGGTCCGAGAACTCGGGTCTTGTCATCCATGTGAAGCTGCTGGCTCTTGGCTTTGCCCTGGCCCAGCCCCAGCCACTGTGGCTATGTGGGGAGTGACCCAGCAGCTGGAAAACATCTCTCTCTCCCTCTTGCTCTGTCACTTTGCCTCTCAAATAAATAAATCTCATTTGAAAAAAAAATTTAAGACAAATATTTGGGAAAAGCAGCAAGGATCTTCTAATGAAAGCTGTCTCTGGGACAGAGGTGGGCGTGGGATGGGAAGGCTGAAGTGCAAAGTCCCCCTTCACCGTAAACTGGATGTTTTACCAGCATCTATGAAAGGAAAACTCAGCGCCCTGGGTACCACAGGGTCCACCAGCACCTGAGCTCCCTCCTTCACATGCACAACCACCTTGGATGGACGGTCGCCAGCCCCTGTGTGGCCTTCTGTGACCTGGTCTGCCCTACATTGTACAGTAGGGAGCAGCTGTGCTCTTTCAACAAGCATGACGAAAAAGGACCCAAGCCCTGGGGCTCAGGGTGCAGAGCCACAGGCAAGACAGAGCCACAGCCCTGAGAGCCACCCGTTGGCTAGGAATGTGCACCTGCACTTGGACTTGAGCACGGAGTAAGAGAGAAACTCCTCCAGGCTAACCCTCTGGGTGGCCAGCGTTCAGGGCAGCCGCCAGTGCACCCAGCTGCATACCCAGTGCTTCCAGAAACTCGGTGTTTAGGAAGAACCATTCTTCAGACCAAGGACTCCCATGTACCCCTTGCCCCTCGGTCACCGTCAGTAGGGTGAGGCTTAGTGAAGCTCCCCAGGGGCCAACGGAACATCTTCCCACTTACTTTGCACAAAAGAGCAGAGGAGAATGGCTACTTACGAAGACAAGTCCGCCAAATGTCAGCATCGTGGGGCCAATGTTAATTAAAGTGGTCACTATCACCCGGAATCTAGGATAAAACAAAGTCTCTGACACCAGGCCAAAGAGGGAGGGATGGTGCTGGTCCACCCACTCCCCCATCTGTCTATGGTCTTTGCAGGTGAGCAGGAATTGGCCCTCACGGGAGTTATCTTGCAGTTTCCCTGACACAAAAGAGGTTGCCAAGGAGCTGGGTAGAGACCCAGACTGGAGCTGAAAGGCTATTTCACCTCATCTGTTTTCCTCCCTTTCAAGTTCCCCGACCCCCAAAGCATGCATACAAGAATCAAGCCCTAGTGCAGGCCGTCCTGGAGGCTTCCATTGACCACTACCCTCTCTACAGAGGAGCAGGACAGCCCTCGGATGTGAACAGTGCTGGCCCTCCTCGAATGGAAATTGGTTTAGCAAAAACAATAGGCAGAATCCGGTGTGATAGCCTAGTGGCTAAAGCCCTCGCCTTGCACATGCCAAGATCCCATATGGGCACCAGTTTTAATCCCAGCGGCCCTGCTTCCCATCCAGCTCCCTGCTTGTGGTCTGGGAAAGCAGTCGAGGATGGCCCAAAGCCTTGGGACCCTGCACCCGTGTGGGAGACCCAGAAGAGGCTCCTGGTTCCTGGCTTCGGATTGGCTCAGCTCCAGCCATTGTGGCCTCTTGGGGAGTGAATCATCGGATGGGAGATCTTCCTCTCTGTCTCTCCTCCTCTCTGTATATCTGACTCTCCAATAAAAATAAATAACTATTTAAAAAAAACCCAGAAGGCAGAGTAGAGGAGTCCATGCATGCTGTGGGCGGGTCTATAGTGGCAAACAGCACCCAGGCACCTCTGAAGACAAGCAGTGTTACCTCCCAGGGCCATTCCAGCCTGGGGACGCAGTGTGATCAAAGCAGCAGCCACACAAGCTCGCATTGCACCGCAATTCACAACACAGCTCCAGCATCACCCACTGAGGAACGGACACAGCAAATGCAGCATGCTTGCACAGTGCAACACAATCCAGCCGTCACAAAGCAGGAGACAGTGTCCTCCCAAACAGCACGGATGGGACTGCAAAGTCGAGGAAGCCAGGCACAGAATGCAAGCATCGCAGGTCGTCACTTGCAGGTGCAATCTACAGAAACTGCGAGCGCAACGACAGTTACCAGCAGCTGGGGAGAGAGGGATGGGCTAGGTTGATTAGCAGGTCCCAAGTATCAGCTGCATAAAAGGAAGAGGCTCCGTTAAACAGGCAGGCGAGTACAGGTCAAGATAACGTACTGTGAGCTCCTCTTAAAAAACAGGAGTCTGACTGTCTTTATCACAAAGAAACGATCAGTGTTGAGGGAGACAGGAATGTTTTGCATATCCACACGTTACACAGTACCCTATTTATATGTATGACTTTCACATTTCAGTCAAGTTTTTGTTGGGGGGGGAGGGACAGGGGTGAGAGCTTAAAAAAATGTTTAAAAAACCAAGGGTGAGGCGATCTGAACTTCAGGGTCAGCCTCCCAGGCTGGCATCCTGCTTTGCCTCCTGTGAACGGTGACTTAACCTCTCTGAGTTACAGTGACAGGGATGCCAACAGTCCCTATACCAAGGGTGGCTGGAAGGTAGGGCTTCCTAGGACAAAGGTTACTGCCCTAGAATTAGCTTTAGTTGCCATGGCAACCGTTCTCATTCTGCCACTGTGCAGGCAGACACAACTCAGGGCAGGGTCATAAGGACAGAAGATCACTCACCCTGGGACGTGTCACTGCAGTGCCCTTCTCCCACCTGCACCAGCTTCCCCCGCCCCCGACTCCTCCCACCATCCCCCTGAGAAGCCCAGTTCCTCTTCATCAGTCACACCCTGGGTGCCAGGCTGTGTTGGTCGCCCCACGCAGGAGTGCCCTCTGTGGGGTCCCTGGTGTGGGGACCTGCCTGAGGGAGCCATTTCCTCGGCCTTCATTTGTACCTCTGAATGCTGACAATGACCCGTAGGAGCCGGAGTATCCTCAGTATTAAGACGATATCCAGGATCTGCTGGCTGTTGTATTTTCTTGCTGGACAAAAGAGCACAATTGTGAGGCACTCCCCTTTCTCAGAGCCTCCCTGGTAGGGGGTGAGGCCTAAGGCTCTAGGAGGTGGGGCACTGGGGAAGGATGTAGGACAATGGATGCCAACGCTGTCTTGAATCCCAAACTGCCCCTGTGCAAGGCGAAGCCAGCCCAGGCAGGTGAAGCCAAGCATTCCCAGCGCCCACCCCTCTACCTGTCACCATCACTATCCCCGACCAGCCCTGAGAGCTAAGAATCCACACGCAGGGGCTATCTCGGGCCACGCTCAGGAAGTGACTGTCGCCAGTTACACAGAACACTTTGCAACCAGCTTTCCTCTCCTTGGATGGAACTTCTGAGCATCGTCTTGCGCAACCGCACTGTCTTATAGGATCCCACCTGCTGTCTGCAGGAGAGACTATACAAGAGGAGCAAGGTGCAGGCTGAGCAGCAGAGAGGAAAGAGGCCCATGGGCAAGGAGGAAGGAGGGATGGTGCTTCTATCTAAGCACTTCCTGCTATAGATAGAACTGGGGTAAGAGGTCAAGGAGAACGGGATCTCAAATTGGTGGAGCTCAGCCGGGACATCAAGGGTCAGTTTGGGAGGGATAAGTGCTAGAATCCAGTGGGATGCATGCCTACAAATCAGATCTCTGAGAAACAGTTGAACACAGCCAAAGCCACCACCCGTCTCAAGAACATGGGTCACTTTTTATACTTCTCTTGTGCCCCCACCCTTGTGCCCTGACCTCTTAGCCACACGTGGAAGGTTCGAGACATGACAGACAGCGAGCCTGATCCTCGGAGGGGGTGAGGCCAAGAGCTGGAGACACTGACCTGAATGAATGGTGGCATTGGCCACAGTGGCCACCAGGGCTGCGATGACAATCAATACGTCAAACCTACAGTGCAAAAGCAAAGTCTGTTATGAAACACAGGCTGGGCCTGCTGAGCTCTAATGGGATGGGTTCTGAGAAAACAACAAATCTGGTATCTTAGGCAATGCTGTGACCCACCCAGCATGAAACCCACTTCCAGCATCCTTAGGGAACAGCTGGTAGGAAGTGATGAGTCGTAAAGATAAAGGGGGTCTTTTATTACTTCTAAGGAGTCTCTTTCAGCCCATCAAGGTTCAAGTTTATGAGGTGACAGTGGACAGCCCTAAGGATGGGTGTGAGTGCCAGGGGCATCAGCTGTGTGAACAGAAATGCAGCCTCCACTGTCTCTCCCAGCCCCCATCCTCTGGGAGCAGAGAAGGCCTGCAGATTGACTTGGTCCCAGGAGCCAGGGATACCACCAGTTGCGTGGACACAGGGAAGCCACCACCAAGCCAAAGTCTGGGGTGTGGAGAGCCATCTGAGCTGGTGCACCTGTAGAGGCGCTGAGAAGGTGGTGGTGTCCAAGGACAGGATGCGGCTCCACACACCTTGCCCTGTGAAGCCCTTCCGTCTGGCCTTTTCTGAGTTGCATCCTTTATCAACAAACTGGAAATCTACTGTGTAGAAAGGTTTTCTTTGGTTCTGAGAGTCATTCAAGCATGTCTATGAACCCACAGATGGCATTGTGGGAGTCTCTGATCTATGAGGGTACTGCAAAAAACTGGCAAGAAAATGAAAATAAAAGCATGAATGGTGGCCAGCGTTGTGGCACAATGGATTCAGCCACTATGTAAAACGTAGAAACCCTCTCTGAGCACCTGCTACTCCACTTTGGATCCAGCGCCCTGCTAATGTGCCTGTGGAAGCAGCAGAAGACGGCCCAAGTGCTTGAGATCCTGCCCACATGGGCGACCCAGCTGGAGTTTCAGACTTCAGGTCTACGGCCTGGCCCAGCCTCAAGCCACTATAAACATTGTAGACACTGCAGAGCAAACCAGAAGATTAAAGGTCTCACTCCATCTCTCTCTCTGCATTTCAAATAAATAAAATCAATCTTCATTAAAAAAAAAAATAGGAAACAAACTATGAGTTTATTTGGTGCCAAAAATTTGAATGGAAAAAATGTTCTCATAATGTATGGAAATACATACTGTCTATCGTTCTCTTTGTCCATGGACTTTTTGATGTACCCTCATAAGGTGACAACTCACTTCCTGGACAGGACTGGCACCTCAAGTGGGGACAGCAGGGTGGAACTGAGTCTCTGGCTGCCCCCCGAGACCTGCTGCTCTCTGTAGGTGCGCCCAGCCAGAACACAATTGGACTTAGGGCTTCCAGCAGCTTCTGGAGAGTCTGGGAAGCGCTTGCTGTAAGAACTGCACACTTGGTGTCAGAAGTGGTGTGACACTGAAGAGGGAAAAGGCTTTACTTTTTTCCTTTCTTGTAAAAATCTTTTCCAAAACCAAGACACTATGAGACTGGATTCTAGTTTTAGCTGGACTCCATGGAAACAAACATTATCAGCAGCAGCTGTATGCCAGTAGATGTTCCCTGTGCCAGGACTGTACTCTCAGGAGACCTGCACGGAGGCCACGGAGCTTGGGCAATGGTAGCCACTGTCCTCATCCCCATACTGTGCCGGGAGGTCCCTCCCTGTCCCCTGGCCACTGCTCACCAGTTCCAGAACTGCTTTCTTCCAAAGTAGGCCCTGGGCTCGTATGTGTACAGCTTCAGCAGGATCTCAGCAATGTAGAGGGACAGGAAGAGCCACTCCATCCGGGAGATGATAGGGCTCTTCTCATCGAGGGCAATGAAGACGGCATTGAGGAGGATGATGACGTCATAAACCCACACGAACACTCTGGTGCAAGGGAAAAATGAAAACAGAGAGGAGTCCCATTATGCAGAGTTTTAGCATAGATAGCATGAGGCTGGGCAGGCCCCAACCAGGGCTACTCCGATCCTTGATGAATATGGGGGTCATGGTCATCACACACACAGATACTCTCACACATACACAGATACACACGCTAACTGAGTCTGTGGAAGGTTCCAGAGTGCCTGGGCCCTAACATTCATCTGACCCCCACTGACCCTGATGCAGTTTGTCTCCAAGCAAGGAATGAAGCCACATGAGGGGAGGGGAGACAGCTGTGGTTTGCTTGCGTTTCCGTGCCCAGGAAACCCATGGATCATGAGCTCAGAGCTCAGGCAGGCTCAGGGGCTTTGGCACAGGATGTCACACATCTGCTACTTGTCCCTGGAACTCTCCCAACCTTCACTGCAACTGTTCAGAAAACTTTTTGCTCATACACATAGGCATCTCAAGCAATTGACCCGCTGTCTTCCTCACCAAATGTGGGATGCCCAGAAAAAACTCTCACGGCTGGACTCTACTCATGATTTCAGACCTACAGCCAGCTGCCCAGGTGGCTCGCGTGCCCTTCCCTGTGCCCCCAGGGACTGACTCCTCGCATGACCACAACTACGGGAAGACACAGAGCCCACCCTAGTGCTGTCTGGGACACTGCAGATCCAAGGTCCCCGGACTCAGGGGCTCACAGAAAAGAGCAGCTACTCCAAGGGTTTCTGTAAGACATGGGCAGCTCTAGGGAACTTACGTCTCCAATGTGGGTGGCACAGAGTGCTCTATCTATAAAGCAGGCTGGGAGAAAGCTGGCCCCGTCTCACTTGCCTGTGTCGAACCATCCTCTGCACCAAGAGGCTGGCGGATGACTGGTAGATCCGCGGCATCCAGACGTCCAGTGGGTGCTTCTTGATGCTGATGGTGACCACCTGGATGTTGAGGAGGTCAGCCAAGCGCAGAAAGTTCATTCTGTCTGCAGTGAAAAAAGCAACCCTTGAATCCATGGCTGCCATGACTCTGAAGTCCAGCAGAGTCCCTGGGCTCTGCATTCCTTTATCCAGTACTGCCCAGGAGTGGCAAAGCCAGTGTATGACCCCTCATGTATCCCCCCTGTGTTCCCCATACCCCCAGGGTAGCAGAATGACATTTTGCTATCCTGCAGGTGCCAACCCCTCATGCCCTGCCCTTGCCCTCCCAAGGGCCATAGTGGCCTCCCAGGTCTGCCCTGACCTGGCTTGCCAACACCAAGCCTTTTGCCTTTTCCACCCAGGTGATCCATTTGTTCCCTATGATCCCCTGCATACCTTCCTGTCTGCTCCTGGGGACTCAGACCCATACCTTCCATAATGAACTCACCCATGACTCAGGCCAAGGTACCATGGGCACTTTCTTGCCCAACCTGGACCCACCCAATGGTTGAGTTGGTTTCTTCTACAGCTGCTGACTACCCGGGACCAGCAGGCCTTTCCCCACAGTGCCATGCACCTCTTCCCAAGCAGGTTACCCGCGCTAGCTCTCACATCTGTTTTTGCATAAACCTGAAGTAATTCTGTATAACTTCTATCATCGCATCAATGAATGGAATTAGAATGTATAGTGTTGCTAATTCTTTGCAAACTAAATCAAAGCCTTTGAAAACTCTAAAGAAAGCTGGTGATGTAAACTGCAAGCACAAATCAATCATAGCTGGGATAACCATTAGAAACTGAGACTATGGGGCCAGCACTGAGCACAGCATCTAAGCCTCTGCCCGTGATGTCAGCAACCCAAAGGGGCACTGGGTCATGTCCTGGCTGACTCACTTCCCATACAGCTCCCTGCTAATGCACCTGGGGAAAGCAGTGGAGGATGGCCCCAGTGCTTGAGCCCTGCTACCTATGTGGGGGTCAGAGGAAGCTCTTGTCTCCTGCTTTGACCTGGAGCAGCTCAGAACTCCATTGTAGCCACATGAAGCAGATGGAAGGACTCTCTGTCTCTCTCTCTTTCTCTCTCTTTTATATAAGAACCCATGTGGGAGACCCATGTGGTTCCTGGCTTTGGATCAGCTCAGCTCTGGCTTTGAGGCCATCTGGGGAGTGAGCCAGCAAATGGAAGATCCTTCTCTCTCAGTCTCTCCTGCTCTCTGTAAATCTCCCCTTCAAGTAAAAATAAATAAATCTTTAAAATATAAAATGTACGAAGTTTCACATGTAGATGGCCTAGCAGACACCCAGACCAGGTGTCCACTTCCATTTTCAGAAGGAAACAAAGAGGAATGGTTTCATTGGCAGCACTGCAGCATGTTTCCTGTGGGTTGTGGGACTGCAGTGCGTCAACACCAGGCCAAGCAAGGGCTCAGCCCTGCCAGACGTGCGGCCTCCTGCGTCAGACCAGGCCCTGAGCAGCAGCAAACACACATGCTGCCATGATGTCTGGATGCTGTATGCCCATAAGGACACTTTAAAAGAGCAAGAATCCATCAGACTGATTGAAAAATACACTTGGATATCTCACAACTGTTAGGTTTCCAGGCCTTTAGGGTCTGAAGGCAAACACACTTACCCATTTTTTGACATGCTCATTTAATTTTTATCTAGACTAAGAGAGAGAGCAACAGAGAGATGTCATTCATCCACCCTCCAGAGCCAGGAATTCCATCCAGGGTCTCCCACGCAGTGGTAGAAACCCACATGCCTGAGCCATGGTCTGCTGCATCTCCCAGGTGTGCATTAGCAGGAAGCCAGATGCAAAGCAGAGTGAGCAGGACTCTAGCCAACTCCTCTGATACGGGTTGTGGGCATCCCAAACAGTGGCTTAGCTTACTGTGCTGTAACATTATTGCCAGCAGGGCATATCAATACCTGTTTGTATTTGCTATTTCCCAAAACTGCTTGACTATAGACAGCCCTTCACACCCAGAAGTTCTGCATCTCAAATTCAATCGAGGATCAAAAACATAAGGAAGTTGAGAACTGCCTCTACACTGATATCCCTTCAACAATACAAGAACTGTTTACTTAGCATTTACGTTGGGTTAGGTAGTAGAAACAACCAGAGACCACATGACATATACAGAAATACGTGAATGGGTTGTGTGCAAACACTCCATTTCTTCTAGGAGGCTTGAGCACCCTGGGACAGCGGTGTCCTTGGAAGTCCTGGAACCACTCCATGTGTGTTCCGGGGATGATCCCAGCATGGCTGCTCTAGAACACACAGGACAGAGGGAGGAAACGGACACAGTTCCTCACCCACGTGCCCCTTCTGGCCCTCGTCAGAGATCTTCCACAGGAGCTCCAGATGGGATGAGCTGAGATCTGGCACCACCAGCCTTGCCAGTCTCTTCCATGTGGCTTCTTGCACCACGAACTCCACGCCCACCTGCACCTTCAGGATGTTGAATGCCTCGATCATCTTGTAACGCTTCAGGTATACGAGTTTGCGAATCTCATTCTAAAATCAAACAACAACAACAAAAGACACCCCAAGTTGTGCATTTTTGAAAGAGTCTTTGAAAGAGTCATGCAGGTGTTATTTCTTTTACTTTGAAACATTTCAAGATCACAGAAGGGACGGAGAGAAGGAGAGAAGGAGATGCACATGTGTGTCCGCAGCCCCGTGTGCATCAACAGACCATGTGTTACCAGGTTCACGGAAAATGCCCAGGAAGGAAAACCTGGGAAGCAGAACAGCAGGAGGCAGGCAGCCCCAAGCCCCAGCCTGCCTAGGAGGAGAGGGAGGCTCCAGGAAGAAGCAAACCAGCTGGGCTGCTGAAAGAAGATGGGAGCTTCAAGGAACAGGGCCGGAGATCTACCAAGGAGTCAGCTGAGCAGGGAAGACTTGGGGAGGGGGATCAGGAAATCTACCATGGGGTCTGCTGAATTGGTGAGGAGGAGGAAAGTGAGGCAAGTGAAACCAGGTTAAAAATGGCCCAGGGTCAGAGCCAGGCTGGAATACAACACCCATTGGTTCCAGTGGAAGTCGGGGCTGAAAACAGAACCAACCCAGCAATTGCAATCACCAGCTGATTGTGGTGATGGACTGTGGCGGGCCCTGTACTTGCTAGTACATATAGGAATCTGTTCTAGGAACACCTCAAAGTTTTTTTGGGGATCATCCCAATTGAAATGGCAGATTCAGAACTCTAACCAAGAAAAGACGGAAGATAGAACAGGTCAATCAACCACCTCAGCTATATGTTGGCAGCAAAATACTGGAGAAATGGAGACTCTATGATGGACTATGTCAATCAGTGGATTTTTCAATAGCGAGAAAATCCACTGGCGAGATTGGCAGCGATTCATAACTGGTGAACTATCAAAACCACTTGAGCAAGGATCTCAGAGCATGCCCCACATCCGGAACCTGGGGTGGGTGAGACTGGGTGGGGCTTCTTCCTCAATATTCCCTTTACCTCAGATATATGAAGGAAACAATAGGGAAATAGTGGTCTTACCCACTTTCCTGTAGCCCTTGTACTTTTTTACCCTAATTAACAATGTAAAGATTGCAAAAAAATATAATACTATATATATATATATATATATGTACATATATATATATTTAAAAAATGGCCCAGGGTGAGAAGGCCAGCTGGGCCTGCCTGCAACTGCCACCTTGCCTGACTGCAGGAAATATTCCAGAAGGAGGGAGGCCCAAGAGCCCTCGCTCAGTTAAAAGGACCCACTTATCCCCTATACCAGTAGGAGTCTCTACTACTCCTGGAAGTCAGCCACCCAATATTGCCATGATTGCAGACTGACTGTGCATTGTCTAAAGGGCAATATCGGTGTTGACTCCTTGGAACTTCCTGGACATGGCCAGGTACACAAAACACATCTAAGATCCATTTGTTGGCTGATGTGTGTGGCACAAGATGAATTTCTTCTTTTTTTATAAAGATTTATTTATTTTTATTGGAAAGTCAGATTATACATAAAGAAGGAGAGACAGAGAGGAAGAGCTGAAGCTGAGCCAATCCGAAGCCAGGAGTCCAGAGCTTCTTCTGGGTCTCCCATGCAGGTGTACAGTCCCAATGTCCCTGGGCCGTCCTTGACTGCTTTCCCAGGCCACAAGCAGGGAGTTGGATGGGAAGCAGGGCTGCTGGGATTAGAACCAGCGCACATATGGGATCTTGGTGCATTCAAGACAAGGACTTTAGCCGCTAGGCCACCGCACGAGGCCCAGAAGATGAACTTCTGAGAGCTTTCTTGCAATTGAGGGAGGGGTTTACTGGTGCAGTGGTATAACAGGGCCAGTCTACCTGCAGCACTGGCACCCTATGTGAGCAGCAGTTCATATCCCAGCTGCTCCACTTCTGATCCAGCTTCCTGCTTATGGTCTGGGAAGGCAGCAGAGGAAATGGTCCAAGGCCTTAGATCTCTGTAATTGCATGGGAGACCTAGAAGAAGCCTATGGCCCCCACCTTCGGATCAGCCTAGCTGCAGCCATTGCAGCCAAGTGGGGCATGAGCCAGTGGATAGAAGACCCCCCTCTCTCTCTGTGCCTCTCCTTCTTTCTCAGTAACTCTGACTTTCCAAGTAAAATAAATATATCAGAGAGAGACTGAGATTTCTTGGGTGAGAGGGAGGCACAGTTGTGGTTCTGTTATCCATCAGTGACAGAGGGAAAAGGTACCCAGCTGCTATAGAAGCACCCCTCTACAGGGGTCTGGCAGGCAGTCAAAAGGGACTGTGGATCTCGGAGATTCCTCAGGGCCTGGATGGAGTCACACACCTTTGACTCCTGGGCTCAGCCCACCACCCTTCCTTTTTCCCATAAACATTAAAGCCCTCTGCCTTATTCTCCCCTGCTCCCCACCTTGTGCGAACATCTCTCTTTTTTTAAAGATATACAGAGAGGAGAGACAGAGAGGAAGATCTTCCATCCGATGATTCTCTCCCCAAGTGAGCGCAACGGCCGATGCTATGCCTATCCGAAGCCAGGAGCCTCTTTCCATGTCTCCCACATGGGTGCAGGGTCCCAAAGCTTAGGGCCGTCCTCGACTGCTTTCCTGGGCCACAGGCAGGGAGCTGGAAGGGAAGTGGGGCTGCCGGGATAGAACCGGCGCCCATATGGGATCCCGGCCGTGCAAGGCGAGGACCTTAACCACTTGCGCCACCGCGCCGGGCCCTGGGAACATCTCTTGAAACATTCCAGACAGAGCCAAAACGCTGCATTGGAATGTGGTGCTCTCTCTGCTTCAGGAAAATCGCCCTTCAGGGACAGCTTTCCTCAGCTGTGAGTCTACAGGAAAGAGATGCACCCACTGGGGAAGGGTGTGGGTGGGAGACTGGGGAGGGGCTGCCAAGGACGAGAGGGCTGAGGGGTTCCAGGACATCCTTCTGCCCCCCAACACTCCAAAGCCTCCACCCACTTCAAATGTCAAAGCGACCGGAGCCAAGGACGAGTCTGCTGGCTCTAAGATGGCGTATCCATTTCTGTTTCCCCAAGCTCCAATCAGACACAGATCCAGGAGCTGGGAGCTCTTGGAGGCATCAAGGGCAAGAAGCAAAGCGAGAACCCAACCCTGCACCAGTACTACATGCCCTGCACTGCTCAAGTCTACCATGGAGGCAGGGAAAGCTGAAAGGACCAGGCAGCAGCTGAGCACCCCCCACCACTCCTGCCCCAGATCCACACAAGCCGGTAGATCAAAGCCAGCTACATATATCTGCCAAACCCCCACTGCCGGCCTTCTCCCACTGCCCCCGGTGCAGCTCCTTGCATGTTACCTTGAGGTGTTTCCTGTAATTGTTGTAAACCACAGCCAGAAAGACGGACATGAAGATGTACGTGTTGATGATGATATAGGCGATAAAGAACAGCGAGTACCACCCATTGAAGTCATAGGCAGGCATCCTAGAAGGAAACAAGGACGTTCTGTAGCTTTTTTTTTTTTTCATACTCTAGACCCACAGTGCCTAGGAGGCTGAGTGTGGGTGATATCCACCGACACACGATACTCATACACGAGGCGCCAGAAAGTTCTCCCTCACTCCCAGTCTGCGCCACCAAGCCTCAGGCATCACTATGGCTCATGCTGAACAGCTCATTCTAAACCTCCTGAAATCCTTTGCACCTTACAGTGGCACCGAGTTTCAAAAGATGGGGCCTTACAGATAGATGGCTCAACTCTCTTAAAAAAAAAAAAAAAGGAAAAAATTCCAGCCCTAGATAAAGGGAGTATTCTTCCCAGAATGAGAATGGCTACAAGATGCATGGCTTGGATTCTCTTTCGGGGTCTTGCCCATAGCCTGGTGTGTGTGTGTGTGTGTGTGTGTGTGTGTGTGTGTGTGTGTATACACAGGTAGTGTTCTGCCCATGAGGGACCTGTTTACTGATCATAGCTGGACAAAAGGCATGTGTGGCACAGGTGCCACCTTCACCCTGCTTAATGTTTTCCCCAGGGTAAGGCTGCCAGTGGGCAGCTGCTAGGGATGAGCAGCCTGGGTGGTCCTACACACCAGTAGGTGACAGAAATCTGCCACTGTGCAGCGGGCACTCTGCCCATGCCCAGGGCTGAAGAGGGGTCACCTCAAGCCTGCGCCATGGAAGAACTCTACCCCTACAAACAAGACAAATCCAGGACAAGAACCCTGGAGAATGCCACATGAGGAAAGCCACATTACATGAGTAATGGCTGCACTTGGAGATCAGGCAGTTTGGAGGGCAGGCAGTTTGTGTTTTTCCTGCCTCATATGGCCAAACTCCTACAGCGATGCTGAGAGCGGGCCATTCTGCTCCAAAGATGGCTCGGGCCTGGGCATGCAGAACTCACTGAAGCCACCGGAAGAGAAGATGGGCTCCAACACTTCAGAGCTCTAGCCCAACGCTGCCTTCTATTTTGACAGACTTCCAACTTCACGTGGTTTTACATAAAGAGGCTTAGCTACTACCTGCTCTTTCTTCTGAGCCTTGCTAGCTTCAGGAAGCATGGCTTTTTTTTTTAAGACATATTTTGCAGAATATACCTTCTTTTTAAATTTTTTTTATTTATTAATTTGAGAGTCAGACCAAGAGAAAGCACACACACACGCACACACACACACACGCACACACACACACACACATGCACACACACACGCACAATGAACTCCCACCCACTGATTTGCTCCCAGATGTCTGCAAGGGCTGCAGGCCAACGTTAAAGCCAGGAGCTAGGAACTCCATGCAGGTTTCCCATGTGGTTGGCAGGAGCTTGAACTCTTACCACTGCCTCCTCCAACCTGGAGTCAGGGAGCAGGGCCAGGACTCCAACCCAGACACTTGATGAAGACCCTGGGTATCTTACCTGCCACACACAGTGCCTGCCCCACACCTCCCCCACTCCCTCCCCCGCTGCTCTGACTACTGTGAGTTCTGTGAGAGGAACATGGTCGTCCAAAGACCCTTGGGGCACGTACATTACGTCGGGGCTGTTTGCTGTAGTGACCAGCACATAGAGCTCAAACGCAATCTCCAGAATGTTCGTGAGGTAGGGGGAGCCTTCTGCTGTTTTCAGACCCCTAAAGAGGAACCAAAAGCAATGATAAGAAGCACAAGCCGAATGAGGCTGTGGATCCCGCACACGCTGCCTGCAGTGAGCCCTGCCGGAGTGAGGGGACAGACCGTGCCACCCCCAAGCTTCCCCCAGGTGTGGGAGAACGCACAGTGGAGACTTCAGCACAAGGAGCTCACCTATCCCCAAAAAGCTTCAGGGCCATCAGGGAGAAGACAAGCACACTGAACATGAACAAGAGGAAGACGTAGAGGATGTCGGGCAGTGTGTTCCGGATGCTGCGGAGGGCTCTGCGCACCTAGGAGGGAACCATTTGCTCAGGTCTCCTTGGGAAAACCAAAGCCGAACCCCGGCATGTCCTAAATGGCCTCCTCACCTGACGACTCTCAGGTAAGTTGATCAGGAAGAATGGCCTCAAGGCCCTGGACCAGCGGACACTGTGGATGTGAGCGGCTTCCAGGGACCCATAGATAATCAGGTCCAACAGGGTCAGCTGCGAGAGATCCAGAAGGAAGAGTTACGGTGCCCGGGGTCGGAAGAAGGTGGGGAGGAACAGTGTGTATGTACTACTTGCCCAGCCTGGAGGAGGGTCTCCATGGGACTGAGAAGTGAGTCTTATTAACAGTGACATTCCAGCAACTCAATACCAACAAGCTCATCATTGAGCTTTCCCATGTGCCACAGAGCAGAACCAAAGATCCACTGAGGAGGCTTTCTTTTTAGCCTCACTGTATCAATCAGGTGGGTGTGATTCCTGGGCTGAGGGACTTGAAATACAGAGGGCAAACACGGGGCTCCTGATCACACAGCCACTAGGGGGCAGGATTGGGACAGGACCCAACCACTGAAGGGCTGCATGGATGTGAGTCTTTGATTTAACACAGGCCTCCCGCACCTACAGCCGGGAAACTGTCACGAAGTGTTTGGTATTTTTAACAACTCAGGCACTACCCATTTCATGGCCAAGCCTTTGAATTCATCCTTCCTTCCCAAAGATAGTGCTAGAAATGGAAGTCTTCCACAAAGATCCCTTTATTCCCCATCCCAAGAGGGTGTAAACTCAAGCTCACTAACGTTGCTGTAAAGGCAAGTTAGTATCTATTTTACTGCTGTTTTCATCTACATGGCTTACTTCAACACCATCCCTAGCCAGCTGTTTGCCTATTTTCACATCATCTTTTGACTGGGGCTTTGGTCTTTGTGTCTTTCTCCCAGAAGTATTCCCAAGGTGTTGAAAGAGTCACAGGTCCTGGATTGCCCTGCTGCTGCCTCCCTGGGCAGTGCACCTGCAGCTGGGCTCATGGTGTTGGCTCAGTCATTACCATTGCCTTCACCAAGACTAATCCAGAGCCGCTCCTCTCTGCGTGGCGTCCCCGCTGCCGGCAGAGAACACTCACCCCTATGGTCACCAGGATGCAGATGTTCTTTGTGTCCTTCCAGAAGACCATTTGAGGAGTGACTTTGGCAAAATGCATCAGTCTTCCAAAGAACACAGTCAGGCAGAGGATTTCCACTGTGGCAGTGGCCTGCAGGGGACAAGCAGGAACTAAACACAGCACTCAGCCACCAGGAAGTTTGACTTCCGCTCTCCAACCCGCTCTGCCAGCACCCTACCCATCCTGCCTGGCACCCTCTGAGAGGGAGCAAAGCCCTCCGTTCTGCAGAAAGGGGTCGCAAACTTCTCTGCTAGCTGAAACGGTGTCTTTAAGAACCCTACCCTGAGTCACAGTCCCCATGATCCCAATTGGTAGGGCTTTGTGAGCGAGGTTGGCTTAGCCAGCCAGAAAAAGGCAAGTCAGGTACAGCAGAGACGAGCCACTTCCACATGTCAAATTCCCAGTGTTTGTATTGAGCATAGGCTTCTAGAGGTGCCCTTCCTTTAACAGCAGGCTTAGCTCCCTAACTGTGGCTTTCATACACTCTCCAGAACTCACGTGTTAGAAACTCAGTCTCCAAGGTACTTGGAAGTGGAGCCTTTACGGGTTAATTAGGACTGGTTGAGGCTACACAGGTAGGGGACCCAGGAGGGCTTCCTCAGAGGAGGGAGACCTGAGCTGGCACAGTCGCTCTGTCTCCCATGTGACACCCTCCCCATGCCACGATGTGACAAGTAGAGCAGCCAGACGAGCACCCAGGATTATCTGCACCAGCACCTGTTGACCTCAAGAGGGAGCTGTGGCGGAGATGCAAACCTGCAGGCATCTACTGAACTTCCACAAACCCACCTCCTCAGTCAGCAAGGCCCAGCACAGCAACTGCCCAAAGCGACATAGCCCACCCACCACAGAACATGGAAGATGAGAAAACATGCTTGTCCCTCAAAGTCAGGAATTGGTGAACTCTTTTCCTGTTCATGTCAACCTTTTGGGCTTTACCCAAAACATCCCTGCTGCAATCACTCAGCTCTCACTGTGGCTGAAAAAAGCAGGCAGAGAAAACACAGAACTAAGCGTGGCTGTGATCTGGCGACACTTCCTTTGCAGGCACCACATCTTTATCTCATATAATTGTCCTGTGTCATAAAATTCTAATCTTCTCCTTGCAAAATCAATTTTTTCAAGCATTGACCAATTCAAAAACCATTTGTCTCCACTCATTTGAGCTATTACAATAGAAGAGCATAAACAAGATAGCTTGGAAACAGCAAAACTGAATTCTTAACAGTTATGTAGACTGGGGACCCAACACCAAGACGCCGGGAACTACACTGTGTGGTGTGGACCTGCCTCTTTAGTCACAGACATCATCTTGAGGCAGAAAGGGTGAGAGAGATCCCAGGGACATCTACTAGGAGGGGAACTGATCCTACTCATGACTGAGCCAGCTTTAGGACCCTAATCACTTTTCAAAGACCCTTTCCACCTCCAAATGCCATATTACTGGTATTTCACATTTACCAATGTAAGGATTTGGAGGAGCAAACATTTGGTTTGAAGCACTATTCCTAGCCCATAAGCTGCACAAAAAACCCACATCAGCCACATTTGGCCTATGAGCCATAGTTGCCTGACCCTTCTGTTGGGACCCTTCTGTGTCCTGACAGGAACACAGAAGAATAGAGAAGAGCCCATGTGGTTGTTCTGAAGCAGCAGATTTGAAACCAGACAGTCACACAATCTTCTACGGCTCAGCCAAGAAAATGGGGATGATAACAGCAGGTGCACCTCTTGGATAAGCATGGTCAAGCTTACCGAGAATGCAGAGACCTGTATACAGAGCCCTCCAGAGGGAGCATCCTGCACATAGTGAGCACCAAGGAAATGGTAATCAGCACTGCTGAGGTGACCAGTCCAGACCCAACCCAAGCAGGCCAGCGGTTATTACTGAGACACATCTGGATTAGCTGGTTAAGTTGACCCATTACTCAAAACTGCATGTCTCCAGCTACTGAGCACCAAAACACTTTAATGACCTACGACTATGGAAAAAATCTGAACATGTTGTAGGTACAAGTGATACTTTATATAATAGAATATTTGCATGCCATTAAACAATACTTGAAATAAATAATGCCTTGAAAACATCATTTGCAACATCTCTATCTTATTTTTCTCTTTGTGACCAAAAGATCAAAAATTCCATGGCACTTCAAATGCCTTAGGACTAAAGCATTATTATCTAATGAGTAGACAGCATTTCTCAAATTCCCAGCAAGAAAAATCAAAATCAAATTCATATGCCTTTTAATTTGAGTGGGAGAAACAGGAAGAGGCCTGGGGCCAAAGTTACTTACCACAAACCTTGATTAACCACAGTATTACTTTCTTTTTTTTAAAGATTTAGTTGTTTATTTGAAAGTCAGATTTACAAAGAGGAAGAGACCAAAAGAAAGATCTTGCATTGGTTGGTTCCCTCCCCAAGTAGCCACAGGGCTAGAGTTGGGCCAGTCCGAAGCCAGGAGCCAAGAGGTTCTTTAGTGTGTTCCACATGTATCACAGGGGCCCAAGCACTTGGGCCATCTCTGCTGCTTTTCCCAGACCAGCGCCATGCGGCTGGATCCAAAGTGGAGAAATCAGAACACACACCAGCTCCCATATGGGATGCTAGCCTCACAGGCTGTGGCTTTACTTGCTGCACCATAACGCTAGCCCCTACTGTTGCATGCTTAATGCTTACCAAGAAGGGCAGCGGGTACAGTGCAGGTTCCTCAAACAGGGCGAGAGAAAGATCCACACAAATAAATATGTATGTGGCGACTCGCAGGGTCCAGTGGTTATAAAAGCAATAAAGTCTGGAGGGAAAGAAACCAAGGTGGTTATAGACAAGGGGCCAAAATAAAACAGCACCTCAAACTTCTTCAGAGGACTCGGGGCAGGAACAATCAAGAAGCAGTGGTTTCAGGACTAGGGAGAGGAGCTATCTCTGGTTATTACTTAGCTCCAACTTCGGGTCCCCACCCTCTCTGCAATGACCATGAGGGATGCTCCAGATCCCCCCCAACACACACACACACACACACACACACACACACACACACACACTCACAAATTGGAATGGATAGGCAGAGAACAACAAGGAAGGCTTGGTCAGCATGGACTCACACACACCTTACTAGGTAAGACACTGGGATTAAGTGCTCCTCACCAAGGTATGGAAGATTTCTCTGCACACCCTTCCTAAAACTGTTTCACACCTCAATTGTTGAAATGTCATTGAAATAGTCACAGGAAGTTGTTAAGACCATGCATCCAATTTTGACAAATTGGTTGCTCAATACTTTGTCAATTTATCCTTTAACATTATATATTGTTGCTGATGTTATGTTGGGGCTTTTAATTGACTGGGATTCTACTCTGTTGGCTCTGTCTTCAGACAGGGGAGGGTCTCCCCAAGAAGCTGCTGAATTTGACCGGACAATGAGATGCTGGACTCTATGCTTGGTGTATGCTTGCAATGAAGGAATCTCAACCAAACCTAAACTGTGGTTGTGCAATGGGAGGGAGGAACCCACCATGGGGGGAGGGTTGGGAAAGGGGTGGGGGGAATCCCAGTGCCTATATTGAACTGTGTCACATAATACAATAAATAAATATATATATACATATATATATATAAAAGAAGCAGTGGTTTAGTCAGGCTTCCTTGACATTCTAGGAAGTAGGGATGATGTGTCACTGCATGACACTACCGGAGAAGAAAATCAAGAACCTGATCGTATCTCAAAACACTTTTTTTTTTAAAGCTTCAAGATAGGATTGCCACCTTCCTTGCAAGGAGAATATTTTCAGTGGACTCTGAATAATAACTGATGTCAAAAAGATCACGAGGACTTTTAATTATTCCGTAGCAGGCAGCGCTCCAGGTCGATTTGAACTTACACTTCATCCCATCCCAACAGGGCAGACTTTGGAGCAGATCTGCCGGTCACACGGTTGGCTCCCTTGTTGGAGAGTGGACTATCCTCACACCTGCCTGACAGCATCCCTGGCCAAGGCATTTGAAGATTTTGGAGGTATCATCCTAAGCCACGGAGGATACATCGTGTTTTCTTCCTTATTCTAGGTCAAATACTTGGTCTCAGTCCAACCCTTAGAGCATGATACAGAAAAAGCTAAATTCCCATGAAAAGAAGAAACATTATGGATTGTTTCAGAGGAAATCAAAATAGAAAGGAAAAGGAGAAAGCATGGATTGCACTTTTAGCGCCTCTAGGGGAACGAAAAGCGCCGCCAGGTCTGGGCTTAGGGCCCCATCTCCATTCATCTGTGCCTAATCTAGTGAATACTTCCCTGCCTCTGAGGCACAAAGCTTTTAAAAACAGAGCAATAGAGTTTATCCAAATCTCCATTCCACACCCTAGGTCTTCCTGGAGGCTGTGAAAACATCTTCAGCCTGGGTTCAAGCGTAGGGGCATCAGTGGCCCACAAGTGGTTCTGGTGGAGTGTGGTCTGCTTCCATTACCTGATGGCCCGCGGGGATGTTTCAAATGGCACGTTCCTGTTGTACTGAGCATCCGAAACGTAGGCAGCTGCCAGGAGGAGGGCCTGTTCCCATCGGGAGGAAGGAAAGACAAGTCACAGAAGGAAAGCACCTAGTCCTTCTGCCTTTGCATAAATGTATCAACTCCAGGAGGAAATTCCCATCGCCTCTGCACAGCCCTTGTTCCCGCCAGCAGCACTATGGCAACTACACTCCAACCGTTCTCTGGGGAACCAAGAAGGTGGCGGCCACAGGTGTACTACACTCAGATATGGGCTCACCAAGGTGGAAAGGAACATGACACAGCATTGATGAGTTTAAGCGGCACAGTTATTTGCACATATGCAAAATTACATACACACATGTAGATGGATACACACACATGAAAATACAAACACCAAATTAAAGTTGCCCGATGGGTGACTGGGAGGAACTTTAAAGAGTGCTTCTGACAAGTGAATTGTTGACTTGATGTCTTTCGACTCTAGCTCTTTAAGACAGGAGTCCATCACCTATTGCCTAACAACAGAAATGCATTCTGAAAAAAAAGTTGCAAGGCAATTTTGTCATAGTCCAGATATCTTAGAGTGCACATCCACAAACCAGTGGTGCTGGCACACACACACCACCATCATGGGCAAAGTCCATCACTGGCTGGAATGCTGGTGCGTGGCATGTGACTGTAATAATATGATTCCCAGATCATATACACTTTATTCTTTCCATTCAGCATCTTCAGGTCTTCCAGGTAGCTTCTGTCTTTCTCCTCTATTTTAAACATAATGAAACATTCTTAACATTTATGTTACACACACGCAATCCTTTATGCCATATGGTCATTTTTTTAGGACACAGTATAATTTCTGAATAGCAAGTTTTGTGCACTTCCTCTTTTTGAAAAAGTGGCATCTTATTCGTGTAATGAAAAATTTATTTTATTCATTTGAAAGGCAGAGACACAGAGGAGACACACGTGTGCACATGCATGAGGTCACACATACATGTGCATGTACACAAATGGGAAGAGAAGACGTACGTGTGTGAATGTACATACATGGGAAGGAAAGGCACACGTGCAAAAACACGCATGGGAAGAGGAGACACATGCACACACACACACACACACACGCACACACGGGAAGGTAAGAGCAGGAAGACAGATTTCCATTTGTTGATTCACTCCCCAGATGGCTACACCAGCTGTGCTGGGCCAGGAGCCTGGACCTCCATCCAGGTCTCCCACATGGGTTGCAGGAGCCCAAGCACTTACGTCATCCTCTGCTGCTTTCCCAGGAACACTAGCAAGCAGCTGGATCAAAAGTGGAGCAGCCAGGACTCAAACTAGCGTTCATCTGGGATGCCAGCTGCACCACAATGCCAGTCCCCATTTTCTCTTTCGATAAGTACTGAGCTCCCCCAGCACGCACATGTTCTATGCACATTCTATGCACACGTTATGCACTTCTAAACAGCCCACAAGCAGATGTGCTTTCCCGCTGCTCAGCAACACTGACACAATCAAGCAGCGCTGCGAAGGTCTGCCCAGCCAAAAGACTCCTGGAGACCCCAGTGGACTTGTTGAGGCACTGTCCCATGAGGGCGCGGCCTCTACATCCAATCCTGTGTTCACCTAAAACCAGAAGGAGTCCCTTTCCCATGTTCCTTTGCTGGAGGGCCCTCTTAAATTTCACTTTCTGGGCCCGGCGCGGTGGCGCAAGTGGTTAAAGGTCCTCGCCTTGCACGCCCGGGATCCCATATGGCGCCGGTTCTAATTCGGCAGCCCCGCTTCCCTTCCAGCTCTCTGCCTATGGCCCGGGAAAGCAGTCGAGGACAGCCCAAAGCTTTGGGAACCTGCACCCGCGTGGGAGACCCGGAAGAGGCTCCTGGCATCAGATTGGCATAGTATCGGTCCGTTGCGCTCACTTGGGGAGTGAATCATCGGATGGAAGATCTTCCTCTCTGTCTCTCCGCCTTTCCAATGAAAAAAATAATAAAAATAAATCTTTAAATTTCACTTTCTCCATGAAGACTGGCCGTGCCAGCAGCCTCCGTTTCCATATGGAAAGACTACCCAGAGAGGCTGGGCTGTGACCACCACTGTGGGGGATCCACACCAAGAAACAGTTGTTAAGGGCAGGATAGCATGCAGCATCACGGCAAGAAAGATGAGTGCATCAGGGGCAGCGAGCTGTTAGTGTAAGATCTGCTGGTCCTGCTATGGGGAAATTCACAGTCCAAACACTGAGAGGCCCAAGTGCAGACTAAAGACGTGTTTTGTTTGGCCCCAGAACATGCCTTTTGGATGCTGGCTACTATTTCCATTTTTTTAAGGCTGGAGCTTACACAAAAATGTGAACTTTTGGTTACTCTTTGAAAGATCATAACATCTGGCAATGCTGAACAGTACTAAGTAAATGATGGCTGCCCAGCCTAGTACCCAGTCACCTACAGAAACTTTTTACTATTTTTCTCAGTTTTACGAGTTGGCCATGCAGCCTTGGTCTCAGTCAATCTAGCTGATTTGCATGGCCCCCAGGGCTGCATGGTCTGGGGCAGCCTTGCTCACACGACTTGGGTATCCTGCCGTGGGCATCCTGCCACGAGGTAGCCTGCAGTCCTGACCCGCCATGGTCAACGGATCTCCATGTGAATCAGGCAGGGAGAGCACCTATGCTCAAGTGTCCTTCAGACTTCTGCTATTGTCCCATGGCCAAGGCCAGATTCGGGCACAAGGACACAGGCTTCACTTCCTGATGGAAGCAGTTAGAGGCATGTTGCCAAGGAAGCACGTGTTCAGGAATGGGAAGTCTCGGTGGCCGTGTCTCCCAGTCTGTGTGATAACCACTCGGCAGCGGGGTGGGCAGCTGCAGGCTGCTTTGGGCAGGGGCCATCCTCTCCAAGTGGTTGCAAGTCCCCTCCTTCCACGGACTCATGCCACCCAGCTCCCTGGTTTCATGCTGCTCCTTGCCTGTGGGGATGTTTGAACTTGGCCAAACACAAAAACTTTTCCGCAAATCATTGAAAGCAAATACCAGGTGACCAAGAACCCAAAGGAAGGGGAATCCAAGACCATCTGGAACAGGTTTTTTCAATTTTTAGGGGGGAAAAAAAAGGGTATTTATTTCTGTTGGAAAGGCAGATCTACAGAGAGATCTTGCATACACTGGTTCACTCCTCAAATGGCCACAATGGCCAGAGCTGAGCTGACCCTAAGCCAGGAGCCAGGAGCTTCTTCTGGGTTTCCAATGTGGATGCAGTGTCCCAAGGCTTTGGATCATCCTCCGTGTTGCTTTCCCAAGCCACCAGCAAGGAGCTGGATGGGAAGTAGAGCAGCTGGGACACGAGTCACACCCATATGGGATGTCAGCACTTTAAAAGGGACGGATCAGCCAACTGAGCATTCAAGCTTCTAGGAACAGGTTTAAGAATAAGAACATCCAGGGGCTGCACAGTTCTGTAGTAGGTTAATCCTCCCCCTGCGGCGCCAACATCCCATGTGGGCACTGGTTCTATTCCCCACTGTTGCATTTTCAATCCAGCTCCCTGCTGGTGGCGGGGAAAGCAACAGACTATGGCTCAAGCCCATGCCCCCCCACCCCCACCCCCCGCACGCACTTGGGAGATCTTAAGGAAACTCCTGTCTCCTAACCTCAGATTGGCCCAACCCCAGCGTGGACCTGCCAGCTGCCCTGACCCGCCAGCATCGCAAGGGCCAAGTGGTATCTGCACTCCTGGGGCGAGTGGGGAAACCCTCAGTGCTCCTCCCCACACGCACGGACCATTAAGTGTGGATTATGCCTAGCAGGGCAGCATTCGGCCAGCAGTCCAGAGCCATGGTTGCGGGCTGAGGGCATGACAGGTCCGCGAAGGACCTTTTGGGGCTGTTGGCTTCCCCACTTAGCCGTCCAACGTTACAGGGAGCCCTAGTTACTAAGAGCGCAGGGAGCCCCCGGGGGCAGAGGCACTCATTCACCAGCTTTACCTCCGTAGGGCTGGGTTGCCAACTGCTAGTGCTGGCTTCCCCTGGGTTCGCTTTCTCCCGCGGCGCCCCAGCAGTGTCCCGGGCAGGGAGAACCGTCTCCGGGTCCGGAACGCCGCCGTCGGACGCCCCTGGGAGCGCCACGCCAGCGAACCGCTTACCTCCTGGGCGGGCGGCTCCTCTGCTGGCTCCAAGCGCGGGCGACGCATCCCTGCGACGCTGGCGACCCCGGGCCTCGCGGGTGCAGCGCAGGAACGCAGTAGCGTCGGGTGGCCGCGGCGGACTCTGCCCTGCTGGGGCCCGCACGAGGCCCGGCCACCGCAGTTGCAGCGCTTGGCCCTTCACGTGATCGGGTCCGGCCAGCAGTTGCAGTCGGGTAGACGGAAAGTGGAGGACAGGCGGTGGTGGAGGCGCGGCGGGCTCCCCGACTCCGGCCCCTTCCCTTCCCGGCGCTGGGCCGGCCAGGGGCGGGGAAGTGGATCCGGCGGGGGCGACTGGGGACGCGCCAGGGGCCCGGGGGAGGAGAGGGGAAGCGCGCAGGCGGGCGGTGGCTAGGGGAGAGGCCGACGTGGCTGGGGTCGCTGGTTGTGCGCCTTGCACGCGGGACGCTGTGGAGCTTTCTCATCAGTGGAGCCAGAAAGAATTCCTTCCTCCCAGGCTTGTTGGGAGAATTAAAAGAGCTCATCTTCGTGCAGAAGCTCCCGCTGGCTGGTGGGTGCCAGCAATTCCTGGTTTCCTCCCCGCCAATGATGGGGGCGGCAGCAGCTCTGGGGGGGCTGGATACTCCCAGAGAGGGCGTCTCCCCGGTTCCAGCCTGACCTCAAAGGGTTGCTACTGCTGCTTAATTTTCAAGAAAATGCAGAAATTGGGATTTTTATAAAGTTTTTCCTTACTTTTCTAAAATAATAATCACTGGTCATGGGTTCAAATATTAAAGATGCTAATTAATTGTAGGTCAGCCTTGGTCAGCAGAAGCGGTATCCTGGTTCCTGTAGCCAACTAACTTTATTGGAGCATCTTAGAAAGGCCCTAAACCTGGGCAGGACGCCGTGCTGTCTCCCGGACACCACCATGTACCCCAAGTCCATGTGGTCCCTCATGATTCCTTGTTATATACAGGCTATTGCAAAGAATAAGAGACAACACATTGCATACAACCATACACTGACAGGAAACAGCAGCTCCCACTACACTCTAGAAGCCACTGCACTTCTGCACAGAAGTTCAGGGTTTTTAAAGCTGTCATTCTCTAATCCGCTTGAGAGCTGCTGCCCAAAGTTTCGTTGTAGTTAACTAACCTGAAGTAGCATGGTTGGAGGCAGAAGGGGCTGGGTGGCCAGAGTTTCCAGTGCCATGTCCGCACTGTTAGTTAACTTGAATGGCTTGAAGGAGGCACCAAAGACGGAGCCAGGTTTTTTTTTTTTTTCCCAAAGATTTGTTTTTATTGGAAAGGCAGATATACAGAGATGAGGAGAGACAGAGAGGAAGATCTTCCATCTGATGATTCGCTCCCCAAGTGACCGCAACAGCTGGAGCTGAGCCAATCTGAAGCCAGGAGCCAGGAGTTTCTTCCAGGTCTCCCATGCAGGTAGGGTCTCAAGGGTTTGGGCTGTTCTTGACTGCTTTCCCAGGCCACAAGTAGGGAGCTGGATGGAAAGCAGGGCTACCGGGATAGGAACTGGCACCCATATGGGATCTTGGTGTGCAAGGCAAGGACTTTAACCACTACACTATCACACCGAGCTGGTTTTGTTCATTCAATTAGCACAGGAGGAGATAAAAAGGGCAGGAAGCCAAACCTCCATTGCCAAGCTCTCTGTGCTGTCAATTAACCCAACAAGAGGTTGCTAGATGTCAACTGGCTGCCACCTTCACAGTGGCATCTGGCAGAGGACAGTGGGGTAGATAAAATTATGGTCTCCTCTAGATGGAAGAAAGAAGAAAAGAAGAAAAGAAGAAAAGAAAGAGAGAAAGAAAGAAAGAAAGAAAGAAAGAAAGAAAGAAAGAAAGAAAGAAAGAAAGAAAAGAAAGAAAAAGAAAGAAAGAAAGAAAGAAAGAAAGAAAGAAAGAAAGAAAGAAAGAAAGAAAAGAAAAGAATGAATGAATTATGGTTTCCCTTGGAAGATTCCACATCCTAACCTTCAGAGCATCAGTTCTGTCACTTGGGGCACAAATGAGACTTAGGTATAATTCAGGTTACTAATCAGATGGCCTTAAAATAGGAATGTCACTCTGGAGCAGCTAAATTGACCCAGTGGAATAACCTGCACCCTTGAAAGCTGTCATGGGAAGTGGAAGGAAAGATGACAGCACCTAGAAGCCTCTGATGAGTGCCATGTGCCTGGTGGCATGGATGTGGCTGCTGGCAAATGGAGGAAACCACCTCCTCAGGAGCTAGAATCTGGGTCAGCCTGAGTAATCCTAAAAGCATAGTCTCCGGAGCCTCAAGAAAGGAACACAGCTGTGCTGACAATTTCCTGGCAGCTTTGGGAGCCCCTTACACGCTGTTGGACTTCTGACATACAGCCTGTGAGACAGTAAACGGAAATCCCTGTAAGCCCCTACATGGGTGTCAACCCATTTCACATTGCAGCATGGGAAACAAACACTGGAACCTGGCTTGCATTTCAAGACCATACCATGCTCCCAAAAGTTAAAAGACCCTAAAGTGAGAACTGCTATTGGCCACACTTCTTAGTGGTCATGACTAGCATGTCATAGCCGCCTGAGTGTTCACCCTCAATTCCAACATTCTCTCTCTCTGTGCGCTACAACAGCTGCATGGTGTCTCAGAGGATGTATTTGTATTTTGTCCCATGCCACTAGGCTACCAAGCACCTGATGGAAGAAGGGGTTTGGGAAACCATCTTTGAATCCCCAGTTTGTAGCTGAAGCTATAAAACAAAATTCCCACCAGCATATAACAAATGATTCAGACCTCCTGGTGTTGTGGTGGGGCACAGTTGGTATTTAGCACCCACTTGCTGGATTAATTGACAGCATGGTCAGTATGGAAATGGAGTTTCTGTGCCCCCACTCTTCCTATTTCTTCTTGAAACTGGTTTCAGGTTCTACTATCCTCCCACTGCACTACTTTACACTAATTAACTACGGGGAAACTTCGGGCCCTGGCAGCTCGCTTCCTGCCTTCTGACAATCAGTTAACTGAATGCATGGAAACTTTGTTTATCCTACACAATTCTCAATCTAATGAAAGGATAAGAGCTTAAAACCCCCTGACTTTGGTTGCTTGGTGCAGTAGCTCCTGCAGTGCGGTGGGAGCTGCTGTCACAAAGCTTGGCCAATAAAGACTCCTGCTTACCATCTTACCATTGGGTCCAGTGTGATCCCTCTCCACTCTGCAACAGTGTAACTGTTTCTTGTGTGAATTGCCACATCACTGCATCCTCTTGAGAAGACAAATGGTTTGTTTCTGTCACATGTGGTAACTTTCTAAGGTTTTTTTTTTTTAAAAAAAGATGTATTTATTTATTTATTTGAAATGCAGAGTTAGAGGTGCTTGGGTTCTGAGCAGGTGAACAGGGTGAAGAGTAGGGACCCCAGGCTGGCATGCTGATAGAGGTGTGCTGGTAGAGCAGGCTTGAGGACATGTGAGTGTGCTTGGGTCTCAGGCAGGTGGGCAATAGGATCCCAGATCAGCACGCTAGTGTGGGCCTTGAGATCCATGCACATGCTTGGGTCTCAGACAGGCAGAGGGATAGAATTCCAGGCTAGCATGTGTGCCGGAGAACTGGGTCTGGGGAACTGTGCATACACTTGGATCCTGGGTGGGTGGGCAGGGATCCAGGCCAGCCTGCTACCCTGACAGCAGACTGGAGTAAGGAACCCATGTGCTCAGAGAAGGGGAGATGGAATGTGAGGAAGGAAGACCATTGAGGGAGTATGTTGCAGGTGAGATATGATTTCTGAGAAGGCTACTGTACTTGTAGGTAAGCAAGGGGGCTGAGACCAAGGGAAACTAGAGGACCCTTCTAAGTCAACCAATGCACCTACCCATGTGGGAGATCTGACTTGGGCTAGTTAGCATTGACCACTACCGACCACCACCCACTGGCACACACTAAAGCTAGGAGTGACGGATCTACCTGGCAGGGCTTGACCACAGTGAGTGATGGAACAGGGGGTGAAAAACATTAAGTTGCGCTATGACACTAGCCAGCAATGAGAAAAGCAGGCCTGAGTGCAGAGTCTGTAGGGAAGTTGTATCTCACCATTGTAGGGCTGCAATGCCTGCTGCTTTGCTCATGAGCTGGAGGTGGTGACAAGCCAAACCAGATATGACCATCGAACTCACTGACATTAACAGGTACTGGTATTGGGAATGGCTGGGGAGACCAAGGTTGCAACACCTACAGGTGCACCCAAGAAATGGGGGTGGAGCAGGCATGTCTGCAACACCCACCAGCACCAAGACCAAGGCTGGGGTATGCTGGATAAGAGCCTAGCACCCACTGGCATGCACAAAATCTGGATATGGGATTGGGCCTAGGGGGGGACTTGGAGAATTCCCATGGTAAGCTATAGATCCTGCTGGTGAGCACATGAGTCAAGGCCAGGCGAGGAAGGCAGCTCCACTTGTCACCAGGTGTGTGGGTTGGCTGGGGAGAGGAAAATGGGGAGCAGATCTGGCAAGGCTGAGCCAAACCTTAGCACACAGGCATGTGCAGGAGCCAGGATGGGGTGCAGGCCTTGCTGGGTTAGGTTATCATATCTACCAGTTTGCATGAAAACCAGGGCTGGGGGCAGGTTAGGCAGGACAAGGTTAGGCAGCAAGAGTTGAATCTGGTAGTGGGGGACCGGGGTCAGGCTGCAACACCCAATGGCAAAGGCCAAAACAGGGAATCAGTCATGTAGGGCGGGGTCGCAGCAACATGCAACTGCAAGATCCATGGCTGGGAACAAGCCTGGTTGGGGAGCTAAGGTGACACCCTGGCTGGGCTGCAGTTCCCACTATTGAGTGTGAGAGCCAGAATGGGGGTGGCGAACTTGGCTGGACATGGTCGCGGTATCTCTCAGCATGAATGTTGTCGTGCCCACGTGTCTTACCGCCCAGCAATAAGACGCAGACGCGAGTGAAGTCTTCTGCGGTAAAATTTATTGTGCACAGCAAGATGAGGAGGAGAGAGGGCTCCGACCCTGGCAGGCTTTCTGCTCTTATGTGCTGTCTGGCCCCGCCTCCGCCGATGATAGGTCGGCGTCATGATTACGCAGGGTTCTGGGCGACTGGATTCGTCAGTCCCAGTGTTTACGTGCCTGCCGCGCCGCAGCTCACTGCGCATGCGCTAGGCGCCTGCGCAGTACTGCGAAAGCTACGTGACTCTCCACCAAACACCAAGATGTGGCTTCTCTGGCTGGCGCCATTTTGGGTACGGCATGTGGCCAGTACGTACAGAGGCGGCTGGCAACAGAATGTGGACTGGGTCTACAGTATGCCAGACTGCAATAGATTCCACTATCTACTGGTGCTCACAAGAGCCAGAGGGGGTGTAGGATAGGCTATGTTAGGCCCCAGCACTGGCTGAACCACGTGATAGTCAGACCAGGCAGGGCTGGTCTGTAGCACCCAGTGGTAAGAGCTGGAATGAATGTGAGCCAATCAGGCAAGGCCACTGTACCTATAGGGACAGCAAGTGGGCCAAGCCAGGTTGGGCTAAGAACCTACCAGTGTGCGTGATCTCTGATACAGTAGCCTGAGAAACTCCTCTGTTTATCATCTCACACAGGAAAATATTGCCCTCTGGCCCTGGATAGCCAGGATTTCCTTTGTTCCATTGAACACAAATCCACTGCAGCACCCAAGAAATAGAACCGATAATGCTGTTGGACCCACAGGCCCAGAGGAATGGTGAGGTTGGAAGAACAGTTACTGGGCCCCTTCTCATGTTGACACAATTGCCTTCAAAGAGAAATAATTTTCAATCAAGAAACATGACCAATACAAGGCAACCCTGAAGGCAAAGGTCTGCATTAGCGGATGTAAGAGCATCTTACATTCACTTTCCTTCCTCCTTCTAATAGCCTGAAGGGGCTCCCTCTGGATGCAACCAACCAGAAGCAGAGTACAAAGCAGCCCTGTGATGTGATCGCCTGGGTCAGCCTCCCTGGGCCGGGCAGAATGGACGCAGGTGGAGAACACACAGACAAGTTTTAGACACGTTTAACTTTAGACATTCATGTGCAAGTGTCTGGTAGGCAGCTGGATATTTTTCTTACTGCTTAAAAGAGAAGTTGGGGGAAATGTAGACTTGGAAGAACAGAGTGAAATGCACAAAGGGAGAAGAAATGGGACAGGAAACGTGATAAAGCATAGGAATGGCAGATGATGATGAGAGAGAGATAGAGATCAGAAAAGGAGAAAAGACACATGTAGGAAAGCAAAATAACAGCAACGTTCCAATCTTGTGTGCTTGTGCTCACCTCTGCCTGAAAACCAAACTGCATCCAGAAACTAAAGCTTAGAAGTTGTAAAGAACGGAGACAACGCAGGAGATTCCTGACCCCAGGAACTTTAGAAAACGGGCCCTGAGGCAGCCCAGCCATGTAGCCAACAGTAAATCTAGGGGAGGATGAAACACTTACCTGGCAAGGACTTTAGCTGCTAGGCTACCGTGCCAGGCAGAAGCATGTAGTGCATCATTCAAAAGACACTCTTGTAATCAGTTAATCCATTATACTTGATTAGTCAGTCTCAATTCAAATGCAAATCTCCCCGTTAAGATATCATTATCAGGTGCACTAAAATATGTCATTGAAGCTGTTCGTGTAGGAAAAAGATTACCAAGCTTCCTGTTGGGGCACACTGCTTCTTTAAACTTTAGACCCCTGCCTCCCCTAGCCCCTGGCAGCTCTCCTCACCCACTGGACAAGGCTTCCCCCTTAGGAGAAAGCTGTCTCCACAGTCTCTGACTGCTCTGCGTGCCTAATGAGTCCGACATTTAAGGCTCCAGCGTAGATGACCCAGCTTATTTTTAGTCCAAAGGCTAGAATTTCAAATGAGGTTCAAATTTGTGACAACGGCTGCAGCCTACGTGAACAGCCTCAGGCTGCCCTCAAAATGGCCTCTGCAGTGTCTGAGAGGTATGAAGTCAGCCCAAATCCCTTACTTAGCAGATGGGAAAACTGAGGTTACCGACGACACTTAGTCTCAGATTGTCCTAATTTTATCTGTCAAGATTCTGTGTGTCTGTCTACCCGGAAGCTTTCCCTGACTGCTCCTCACTGTTGCCAACACCGAAGATGGACCAAGTATCTGCTATACGCAGGCCTCTGTTCTGAGCACTGGGGATTCCTCGGGAAACACGGGAGACCCCAATCCCCATCCTTAAGTAGTTTACCTTCCAGCAGGCAGGGAAACTAACCAACAACGACAGCCTTGATGCTGGGGAACAGAGCAGGCCCATGGGGACTGGGGAGTCTGATGGTTGAGATGCTGGAGCCAGGCAGTAAAGCACCTGCTTCCAGGCCTGGCCTGAGCTCCTGCTTCTCACTTCCTGCCAATGCAGAGGAGGAGGCAGCTGTGACAGTTCTAGAAGCTGGGTCCTGTCAGTCGCATGGGAGTCCTGGATTCCATTCTCTGCTCCTGACTTTGCCCTGGCCTGGTCTCCACTACTGTGGGCACATAAGGGATAAACCAGTGGGTTTTTATTTCTCAAGCAATCAGATGGTCTTCCTTGAGCAAGTGAGAGTCTGGGTTGTCCATTACGGGTAGCCCCCAGTCCCACATGAGGCTGTTGTATCCAAGGGACCAAATGTTTCATTAAAAAATAATAATAATAATAATAGTAATGATAATGGGGCCTGGCATGGTAGCCTAGAGGCTGAAGTGCTCACCTTGCATGCTATGGGATCCATATGGGTGCAGGTTAGTCTCCTGTCTGCTCCACTTCCCATCCAGCTCTCTGCTTGTGGCCTGGGAAAGCAGTCGAGGATGGCCCAAAGCCTTGGGACCCTGCACCTGCATGGGAGAACTGGAAGAGCTCCGGGATCCTGGCTTTGGATTGACACAGCACCGGCGGTTGCAGTCACTTGGTGAGTGAATCATCGGATGGAAGATCTTCCTCTCTGTCTCTCCTCCTCTCTGTATATCTGACTTTACAATAAAAATAAATCTTAAAAAATCTAAAGCTGATTACACGTTGAAATAACACCCTGGAGGATATATGTTGAAGTAAGAAAAACATAGTAGAGCAGTAACAATTTCATCTGTTTCTATTTGTTTACTTTTAAAAAAAAAGTTATCAGAAAAATTTAAAGTTACACAGGCTGGCAGCCTGTTCAAAGAAATGGTAATATTGGTTAATAACAAAAGGCAATATCTGATTAACGTGAAACAACAAATACTGTTCGGTTGGAGAGAGGCGGGTGGCCCAAAGCCTTCCTCGGTCCAGCCAAAAGCTGGGAGAATTTTCAGAAGGCCGGAATGAGTCACCACCAGTGGGTTCCCAGCGGACCCGCGGGAGGCCTAGGGCGATCCCGGAGGGCCACGCCCCCTGACTTCCTCTCGGTCCGCCGCGCCCGAGAACGCCCCGCGCCTTTTGACCCCGGCGCGGCGCCGTACCCGGAACGCGCTAGCTGCTCCTCGGGCGGGCGCGATGGCGAATGTGTCCGAGAGGACGCTGCAGGTGTCGGTGCTGGTGGCCTTCGCCTCGGGAGTGCTGGTGGGCTGGCAGGCGAACCGGCTGCGGAGACGCTACCTGGACTGGAGGAAGCGGCGGCTGCAGGACAAGCTGGCGGTGATGCAGAAGAAGCTGGACCTGGCCTGACCGCTGCGTCGGAGCGCACGACCGAGCCACGCTTGCTCTCCCTCCCCACCTGCCGCGCCGGGGTCCTCCGGGAGTCTCGGTGAGCCCTTGGGCAGGGTCTGATGGAGGCTCTGGTCACACAAGGAAAGGGAAGTCTGGTGTTCCGGGGTAGCCTGTACTTGGGCTGCCGCTTAGCTCACGGCAGGTGTTCACTGGGAATGGCTTAGCATGCCCTGATATCGTTAAGCTTGGAGATGAAAATATTACGGAAGGAGTGAGATCGAATAAAACAAGCAGGGGAGGTTGTTTCTGCCTCCTCCCTCCGGTCCCCATCCTGGTTTCGGATGACGCCCTTGGCATGGAGATTTGCCAACGCGAATCCGAGTTTTTAAGTGGTAGAGGCCCGGAAAGAGCAAAGGGCAGGCGGGGGCTTGGACTCTGGGGCCTTACATCCCAGCCCGTGTTCCATCAGTTTCCAGCGCCTCCCTTTTTCTTGTCCAAGACACCAGATCTTGGAGTTCGGGACACCGTAGCGTCGTCCTGCCGTTCTAATTCTTTCCCCTTCTTCTTTGTTTCCAACAGCTTCTGCAGGTGGACATAAAGCACTGGAGGGAAAGACTTTTCTTCTTGCACTTTATGAACCCATTTTATTTTTAAAATAAAATATTTTAAGCATCCTTGAATCTACTTTCAAAGAGGGAAAGAAGTATCTTTGCCTTAGCAGTTCATTATCCTCAAGAGATCTGGAGTGCCAGAATCAGTCCTTTCTTGCTTTTTGAAAATTTCCCTCGTTTTGGAAGCTCTACTGGTTGCTTGGTTACAGCTCTCAGCCAAACTGAGGTAAGGAAGAGTGAGGGCTGATTCCAGTTCCAGAGTGTATCAGATATAACCTCACATTTGCAAAATTCTTCTTTGTGTCATGGAGTATACTAAGAAGTGGAAACCCTCCTGAGCATACCTAGAGGATGATCCCAACCATATCTACAATTTAAGAGAGAGCTTTTTCTAGCACACTGTGCTTGCTCATTCCTGTAACAGTTTTGTGACGTTGTAGCTCAGCTTCATGGTAACCAAGATTTCCCAGGAAAGCTTGTCCCCCTGCTTTCTCTAGGGCGCTCCATAAAGTTTGGGGCTTCCAGCTCCAGTTCAGAGTGGCTGTGGTATTCCAGGATCAGAGTGCTGCCTTAAGATCAGCTCAGCACTGGCTGTTGTGGCCACTTGGGGAGTGAAGTGGCAGATGGAAGATCTTTCTGTCTCTCCTTCTCTCTGTACATCTGTGGTTCCAATAAGAAGAAATAAATTTTTAAAAACAAGACTGCATCCCGTCCAGGCTGCAGTTTGAGGAGCTTCTGGGTCCCCAGGAAGAGCTGAAGGCTGACACACTGTTGGCTGTTGGCACTGCTGGCACTGTTCTTTCCCCACCCCACACATACAAGTTGTTGGAATGTACCTGGCTCATCTTAGTGATGACCAGTTCTGTGGCCCTGGGTCTGTTCCTGATCTTTCCAGCACTGATCGCCTTTTCCCCCATTCCCTGTGAGCATTGCTCTGACCCTCTCACCTCTCCTGTTCCACAGCTGGACTGCCCTTCCTTAGGGCGTGCGGGGCTCACTCCCAGTCCTGCCCACCTAGGGGCTTTTCAGGCACTAAGTGCTACTCCCAGTTCTTTCCTTGGTGGCTCTGTTTGACCTCATCTGTCACCTTTTGTCTTCCATCTTTGTCATGCCAAAAGGTGGTAGTCAAAATATTAACCTTTTGCTGCACCAAAGATCATCTCACAGGCCTGGTACAATGGCGCAGTGGCTAAATCTTCACCTTGCATGTGCTGGGATCCCATATGGGCACAGTTAGTGTCCTGGATGCTCCACTTCCCATCTATCTCTCCGCTTATGGCCTGGGAAAGCTGTAAAGGATGGCCCAAAGCCTTGGGATCCTGCACCCACATGGGAGACCCAGAAGAAGCTGGTTCTGGCTTTGGATCAGCTCAGCTTGATGGGAAATGGAGTAGCCAGGACACAAACCAGTACCCAAATGGGATGTCGGCACCGGCAGGTGGAACGTTAGCCTGTTGAGTCAACCGTGCCAGCCCAGATACTTGTTGTCCACAGCTAAGCCCTCTTGATGGCCTCATCTGCCATAGAGGTGCTCCCTGGAGGCCACAGTTGTCTTACTGCCTAGTTCACCCAACTGGCCCTCCAGCGGCAGACACTGTCTGAGTTTAGGCACTTGCCCTTCACTGCTGCTCCTGCTCTGCTGGGCCACCAAGCTCAACTTGCTTGTGTGACCTGTTCTGGTTTTTTGTTTGTTTGTTTGTTTTTTTAAGCAGTGCTTCTCTGTGTTCCTCGAACACCCAGCTGACATCTTTCTTTCCTAGTAGATTGCTGTCAGTCATATGAAAAGATGAAGGCCATTAGGTGGTTTTTCAATTTGAAGTTAGACCTACGTTTAAGTGCATGAAGATTTCATCAAATGGTGGCTTGTTTATTATGCAATCTTTTTGTTTTTATTTTACTTAACAAATGTGGTCACTTCTAAGTACTGATTTATTCATCCATTTAAAAATATAACCATTTCCTCATTTGTTGCTAAAAACATTAACATTTTTAGAAATAGCTTATTTAAAAGGCAAAGATAGGAATCGTTGCCCCTGTTGGTCCACTTCCCTCAGGTGTCTGTGACAGTTCCAGGAGTTCTGGGACTCAGTTGGGTCTGCCCTGTGGGTGGCAGGAGCCCAGTGACTTGAGTTATCACTGCTGCCTCCCATGGTGCACCTCACAGGAAGTTAGAACCAGATGTGAAGCTTGGACTTGAACCCAGGCCCCTCACTTTAGGGGACACTGGGAATCCCTCACTGGGAGCCCTACTAGCATCTTCACTGCTGCCCCAAACACACCCTTGTTGCCCATATTTTCTAATGGAAACACTATGTCTGGTAAGGCAAGTGGATTTTTTAAGTATCATGAGTTATACTAGAAAATTTGAATTAAAGACATGAGCTACAACAAAACAATTTCAACAGTTACTAAGGACACAGAATGAAAACTCGTACACTACTGATAGTAGAAACTGGTGCAGCCCCTTTTAGGACCCTGGCATTATTGATTAAAGCTGAACATAAAACACCCGGAATGAACAATCCACAGTCACAGACAACGTACACAGATTTCGCACAATGTTGTATTGCTAGTCGACTCACTGTATCCCAACAGTGAGTCGGAGGCAAACTCTTAGAAGCCTGGGAGTCTGTTCACCAGCCTGCACTGTCCTGTACTACTGCAAGTGGACGAGGGTAGCAGCCCCAAATGGAATGGCCACTGTCAGGGGTGTTTAAGCTCATGCTGGCAAGAAAAACTACCCAATCAACTAAGCTAAAATTAGCATGGGCACAAAAGACTATCCAATCAACTAGGTTAACACTGGAACAGTGTGACAAAAAGAGGAACTGTCAGGAATTCTTGTTGGGCATGCTTTGCTCCCAGGGCTGCTCTGGGAGTCTTATCAGAGGCTTGGGAACACCCAAGCTCTGAACTGGCCAACTGGCTGGTAAAGGTGACAGACTAAAGACCTGTGATTTATTCTGGCTGAGAGGGGAAACTTTGTAGCTGCATGCTAATCAGGATAAGGGGAAGGTCTGCCACCTGCAACCCAAGTGCCAGGCACCACCAGGAGAAACAATGACTGTAGATGGTGCTACTGTGTCTGTAATGTCTGCTTCTCAGGGAGGCCTGTGTCAAACAATGTGTCTTTCAGACTCTGAAAGAAATGTAAGATCCCATACTGAAATATTTTCTTGAGATACACGTTCTCATCCTTGCAAAGGGACTTCTCTAGAACTTAAGGTTGTGCCCAGCATCAAGTTATGCACACATCAGAATATTCTGGGGGGGTCCAGCTGGACTGCCAGCAGTTTCTAGCACCTGGGTTGCCAAAGGTGAATGAAGTCTGCATGCTGCATGGTTGCATCATGTGGTCCAAAACAGGCAACACAGGGTAATGCTGGTTAGGAGTCAGGTCAGGGGTGGAGGAGGGAGATGAGAGGGAGCTGAGGTCTAGAGTAGATGGAAAGGAAGATGAGGTGCAAGTACATGGTTTCTTAGTCTAGGTCCTGGTACAAGGCAGTGGTGTTTGCATGAGCGGGTGAATATTATATGTAGTTTTTTAAAAAAGGGACAAGCCGAACTAGCCGTTGGAATCCATCATTTGGAAGGGGAGCTGGGGTCATTGTCTCTCTGGTATGGTGGGGTGTGGGACTTGGGCTGACAGATGCAGTCCCACTTGGGGGAAATGCTCCAAGCTCAGGGAGACTGGATGGCAGCTTGTTACCCACGGGCCTTACGGACAGAGTTCAGGGTGGATAACGTGCGAATACAGAATGAAATAAAACTTCAGCAGTACCCCAAATGGCAATCAAAAACGGCGTTTTAAAATGAGAGTGTGCAACCCGCGAAGGCCTTGCAGTTTAAGATGCTCGAATGTTAAGTGAAGATTACTTTATAACCAAAGTGTTATCAGGAAACAGGTGCAATTACGGACGGTGTCAACGGGAAAGCCGTGGTAACGCTGATGGTGGCCCCCAATCCTTCGGAATCTGGGAGAAAAGGGGCAGCGAGCTGGAGCTGCCAGGGTCAGCTCTGGCGCGCGGCGGTGGCGTCACCTTCCCGCGCCGCCGCCTGCGTTTCCCTGGCGACCGGCGGGCGCTGGACTCGGCGGCCAGCACCATGCTGGCCAGGCGTCCGCGCGACCCCCTCCAGGCCCTGCGGCGCCGCAACCGGGAGCTGAAGCAGCAGGTATGGGTGGGCTGTGCAGAGGGGCCTGGGCCGGCCGGAGCGGGCGAGCAGGGCGGTCTCCTCACCCTACTCCCAGCTGAATTCCCGGAGACGGCCCCCATCCCACTGTCCACTTCCCGGCGCCAGACCCCGAACGTGACCCAGTCCCCAGCCCCGGGCGAAAACCGGGACCGGGCAGGATGCGGCTGCAGCGCCCTAGCGTCTCACGACTATGAACTCACGGCCCGACCTAAACTTTCCAAGTTTGCACCCCAGCTCTGCGCTCGGGGCCGCTCCACTCCTCCCGGGAGAGCTGCCGCGTTCCAAGCTAGCCAGATAGGGGGACAGGAACGGCCTCCTTGAGATCAGAGGCTGTGACCCGAAGACAAAATAGAAGTGCCTCAACAGCGCCCGAACATCCTTAACATGGGTCAGGAAAATGCAAAGGAGATAGCTAACCCAAAAGCTTTTTAAGTCACTAGATTTGGTGATGGGAAGGCAGGAACGCACGCTTGGTCACTCTTGTGGAAAGCAGTTTGACACCATGTAGCAAATATGCACACTGTAGTGTCGGGCAGTCACACACTTTGGAATCTGCTATCATAATAATTAAAAGAAAAAAAAAAGACTGAGATTGATCTAGAAAAGTATGTGTCATATTCTTATAAGCAAAAACCCAGTTACGACTTAAATGAGCAGTAAGAGGACAACAGGTGAGTAAGTGACGGGATATAGTAATATTGTGATTGAAATCTTGTTATACTTTTGTGTATTAGGGAAAGCATAATGGTACAATGTTAGGAATACAAAAATGGGCCCCTCGTGGTAGCCTAGTGGCTAAAGTCCTTGCCTTGAACGTGCCCGGATCTCATATGGACACTGGTTCTAATCCTGGCAGCTGCACTTCCCATCCAACTCCCTGCTTATGGCCTGGGAAAGCAATCGAGGACGGCCCAAAGCCTTGGGACCCTGCACCCCTGGCTTCGGATCAAGCCCCGGTTGTTGCACTCACTTGGAGAGTGAATCATCAGACGGAAGATCTTCCTCTCTGTATATCTGACTTTCCAATAAAAATAAATAAATATTTTTTGAAAATGGAATATACAGCATTTCAATAACGTTTTCTCCTACGTGTAACCATGATAACATGATATGGAAGCAGACATGCAAAAAATAATCTCTTACTGTGGCATAATGTTGATTATTATGCCTTTTGTTGTATACTTTTTAATGTCCTCAAAATTTTCAATTCACTGAATTCACATTATTTTTTAAAGATTTACTTTAAAAAATAGAAAGAGTTATAGATTGAAGAAGAGACAGAGACACCTGCTGGTTTCACTCCTCAAATGGCCACCATAGCCAGTGCTGAGCCAATCTGAAGCCAGGAGCCAGGTGCTTCTTCTGGGTCTCCAACTTGGATGCTGGGTCCCAAAGCCTTGAACCATCCTCTGCTGCTTTCCCAGTCCATAAGCAGGGAGCTGGACCAGCACCCAAATGGGATACTTGTGCTGCAATAGAGGGGGATACTTGTGCTGCAGTAGAGGTTTCACCTAGTACACCACAGTGCTGGGCCCCCATGCATATTATTTTCAAAAATCAGAAAAAGATAGACATAAACCTGTTAATTGTTGGCCTATTTACTGACATTTTAATTTCACTTTTCCTTTTTTTCTCTCTGTGTAATCTATTACCAAATATTTCTTTTTGGGAAATAAACTTACAGTCTTTGGCTGATAAGGGATTTATTGGTGCTCATGTTTTATCCAGTTTGGGGATCTTGCTTAAATTTAAATTGTAAATTAAATTATAATGGTGTCACAGAAGCAAATAGTCTTCTGGTAGAAATAAATGTAAACTTTGCTGGGGCATTGATTTATGTTGAACTCCAAATATGGTTTTGTATACAATTTTTAAAATGTGCTTTTATTTGGAAAACAGATTTATATGTAGAAAGACAGAAAGATCTTTCATCTGTTGGTTTACTCCCCAAATGGTTGCAACAGTCAGAGCTGAGCTGACCCAGGAATTTCCTCTGGCTTTCCCACTCGAATGCAGGTTCCCAAGTAGTTGAACCATCCTCCTAGGCGCTTACATCATCCTCTACTGACTGCTTTCCCGGCCCATACGCAGGGGAGCTGGATAGGAAGTGGAACTACTGGAAGTAGAATCAGTACCCCATGGGATGCTGGTGCTGCAGGCAGAAGATTAGCCTGTTGAGCCACTGTGCTGGCCCCACTTGTATGCAGTTTTTAAATTAGTGGGACACTGGAGGAACTAGGAAAAGTTTCATAAATAAGCTATAAAAGTGATTATTACCTATCCAAAATGATTCAACCTGGAGACAGGTTGGCTCTGAAGTCCTTGGATACCTGGCCTACCTGGAAAGAGCTGACTGTGAGCTGCCTCTTCCGTGACCGGCAGAGAGCCAGAGCCAGCAGCAGAACAAGCCTGCGTGACGGTGTCCAGGCCCCACGGATCCTCTGTCATCCAGACCACGCCTCTGATGGCTGGCTCTGCCACTGGGAGTGGCAATTTTTGGAATTTGTCAGTAACACATGAATGCCCAACAGTGACAGTAAGAAAGAAGTTAAGGAAACTTTATTTCTCTTTTCTTCCATTCTGATTTCAGGTAATCCATACAAAAGTGGCCTAAAAAAGTACACGAGTACTTCCAAAAGCTCATGGAAAATGGAAATAGGAATTTATTTTGTGCAAAAAATGTTTTTGAACTCCATGTGCTGCTTTTTTCCCCCGTAATATTCATGTTTTCCTAGACATTTTGGAGAGTCCTTGTATGGCTGGGTTTCAAGTACGCCTCTCCTGTGGGTGGGCTGACAGAGTGACACACAGCGCTTCTGGTAGAGTCCTAAACAGTCATGGCACATGTAACAGTGCGTACTACGCGATAATATGGAATCGACTGATGATACACGTCAGGATATGGACATTTCTCGACAAGATGCAGTAGGGAAGGGTTAGGCGAGAGAACCTGATGTGTGAGTCCATTTGTGTAAAAGCCAAAGAGCAGGCAGAACTCAGCTGTGGTGGGAAGAAGAGTCAGATAGGCTTGTCTCTGCAGGAGGAGGAGGAGGTTCCCGGAACTTTCTATGGCAATTCAGTTTTCTACATCTTGATAGGAGTGTGGGTTATACAGGTTTTGTGTTTGTCAAAATGTACACTTCAGATTTATATATTTCATTGTATGTAATTTTAATATGAAATATTGAACTCTAGTGACACTCTTGGTACATTATTTAGAGGGAAATGTATATAAAAAAATTAAGCTAAATGAATGGACAGTTGAAATAAGTGCAGTGAAAGGATAAAGTAGCATTCCGGTATTGGGAACAAGGGATTCACTGTGAAGCTCTTCCAGTTGCATTGTCTGTGTTCAGGTGTCCATTTTGTTTCCTAAGGCTATGTGGTGTTTACCGGTGTGACATTTTAAACTGTTTCTGTTTGTTGTAGGTTGATAGTTTGCTTTCTGAGAGTCAGTTGAAAGGAGCAGTAGAACCCAGTAAAAGGAGAGATATTTACCAAAGGTAAGCCGTGCTCTAGTACATGGGCTTTCTGGGGACTGCACCCACATATCCAGGAAGCGTATTTAAGGTGCAGGAATCGGGGCCTGCAGACGCGTTGCTCGCTCTAACCCTCCCGCTTTCCCTCCCTTCCTCCCCTCCTCCCCGGGCTTTTCTTTCTTTCTTGTTTTTATTAAGACAGTCTCCAAAGGGAAAAAATAGTGCTAGGTGATACTATTGAGGTTAAAGTCAATTTAGTTTTCCAAAATGTACTTTAAAATAATTCTTGCAGTTATTTGTATCTGCCTGAGGTAATTACTGGGGCTGAATAAAGACTTGTAAACATTAAAAAGGAGGGAAGGCAACTTCCCTTTATTCTGTATGTTCAAGCATTATACTCTATACTCAACTCCTTTCCTTCATTTTCAGTCACACTGTGAGCTGCTTATGCTAACACAGATGAGAGAATAAAGGCTCTCAGTGCTGTTACTAAGTCTGACATTGTTTGTTGTAGATATTAAAGTAGGAAGACAGTAAACGTATTTTTAGGCAGCTAAGATACACTGAATTTGATCGTGCAAGGGAAGGCACCTGCAGGCTTAGTGGAGGTGTGGGGTTTGGGCTGTTGGAATCAAATGGGGGTGTAACTTGGTTCTAGAGGAAAGCAGCTGAGACAGGCACCGGGGCACAGCTTAGTGTGAACACCAGTGGCTTGAGCAGGATTAACGCGTAGCTCAGGGCAATGAGCTGGCCAGAGAAGTGCCGGTAAGCAGTTAGTCCTTGCTTGCTGGGAGGAGTGACTTTTTATTCTGCTGAAATGGGGAATTATTTTCTAGACGAGGAAGTGATACTTACTGTGTTTCTATTTTCATATGTATTTTTTTTTTACATCCCTGGAAAAGTTTAAAATTAAAAAGACATAACGAGCTAAATTGAATTATACTATTCTTGCTTTTACATTAGGCTTTGTACAACTTTAAGATAATCTTGTATTTGGGATATTGAAAGAACTTATAACATAGAAAGGAATGTGAAATTTTTGATAAAAATATACTAGATTATTTGAAATTTTTTAATTTTTTAAAAGATTAATTTCTTTTTATTGGAAAGGCAGATTTACAGAGAGGAGACAGAGAGAAAGATTTTCCATCCGCCAATTCACTCCCCAAGTGGCTGTAACAGGCACAGATAAGCCGATCTGAAGCCAAGAGCCAGGAGCTTCTTTTGGGTCATCCACATGGGTGCAGGGTCCCAAGGACTTGAGCTATCCTCTGCTGCTTTTCCAGTCCATAAGCAGGGAGCTGGGTGGGAAGCAGAGCAGCTGGGACATGAACCGGTGCCCATATGGGACACAAGTGCTTGGAGGTGGAGGATTAGCCAGTTAAGCTAGCATGTCAGGCTCCAGAAAAGTTTTTGCTTCAGTCAGACATTCAAAAATGCTTAAAAGCAATATAAAATAGAAGTGAATTTTGAAATCTCAAATGGAATCCAATTTATAATTTTAGCACTTGTTGTTTAAGGAATTCTTGTTAAATGAGTCAATAAGAGAGAATGTAAAGATGGCTGCACTTGCTTTAGTAGTTTTAAAAATGGTGCAAAATTTGTGGTCTGTATTTGAAATTACATTATTTTAACTTTACAGAGAATCTTCATATTAAAAAGATTCCCTCAAGGTCATTTAAAACAAGTCACGTTGACATCTGCAAGTATGAAAATACCGTTTTGCCCTTACACTTGATTAGTAGTTAGCTGGATATAGAATTAAAAGTAGTTTGTACCAAAGCTTTTGAAGACATTGGTCATATTCTTTTCATATGGTAATCCTGATAAATCTATTGTCATTCATTTCTAATTGGCTATTTTTGGACTTTATAGCTTTTTGTTTGTTTTTGAAAAGGCTTACTTATGTATTTGAAAGGCAGAATTAAGCAGAGAGGGAGAAGACAAAAAGACAGACATCTTTCATCCATTGGTGACTCCCTAGATGGCCTGGCCGCAGCAGCCTAACTAGATGCAGGGGCGCTAGTATTTGGGCCGTCCTCTACTACTTTTCCAGGCACATTAGCAGGGAGCTGGATGCAAAGTGGAGCAGCCAGGATTCGAACCAGCCCACATACGGGTTGCTGGCACCACTGGCCACAGTCCCAGTCCCAACTTTGGTGTGTTGAAATTTCACTGCAGTATGTTTAGGTGTCATTTTTGTCTGATCTACACCCAGTGGGTTTTTTCAGTTTGAAAAGTCTCTGGGAGATCTTATTTTACTAAGGGATATATTGCTTGCTTCGACAGTGCCCTGGACTGTCCCTCTGATCTCTGAGCTTCCCCCGGGAAGGGTTGTTGTTTCTCCTTGTTCACACCTGGGGGAGCCTCTGACTTCCTCACCTGGCTTTGCTGAGGGCTGTCCTTGCTTTAGTAGCCATGTCACAGTGTCCAGCTTCTGCTTCTCCAGTGAATTGTCCTGCAGACCATCGCCTTCCTCTGATTCCTTCCTTCCTACTTGCTTGGCTGCAGTTTCGGGTGGTTTTTTGCTTCTCAGAATTATCTTGGTTTCCTCTGGACTTGGATTCTTTTTTTAAAAAGCAGAATTAGAGGGAGAGAGGGAGAGACAGAAAGATCTTCCTTCTGCTAGTTCAGCCCCCAAATCACTGTGAGGGTTTGTGCTGGGCCAAAGCCAGGAGCTAGGAACTTCATCCAGGATTTTACAAAGGTGCAAGGGCCTACATCCTTACGCCATCTTCTGCGGCTTTTCTGGAAGCAGTAGAAGGGAGCTGAATCAGAAGCAGACCAACCACGGCTTGACTGGGCACCCATATGGTCACTGGCGTAGCAAGTGGTGACTGAACTGCTGTGCCATGTCGTCCTCTCAGATTCCTTTCAATTGACTAGTGCACTTACTTATTGACTGCTTTAAATTTTGTTGTTAGTGTCAGCTGGTTCTATTTCTTGTGTATTTGGTATTTGTTTTAGAATGAGGTGTGGGCTTGATAGTTCTAGAGAGCTCTAGTGGATTCTCTTATTGTATAAATGGTGTCTTTTCTATTAGTACTACTCCAGCAATGGGAAGTTGGTTCTCTGTATGTGAGCAGGTCCTTCCAGGGGCTGGGAGCCAGCCAGCCTTCAGTCTGATGAGTCTCTGGTACCATCCTGAGAGAGGGTAGCAATTAACCTTGGTGTGTGGTTTCTCCAAAATCACTCAGTTTTCGAGTAAAAAACTATCTAGAAGAGGGCATGGAGAAGGATGAGGTGAAAGAAAAAGGAGCTAACTGGCTTAGGGTTTCTCTAAATACACTTTTTTTAAAAGGCATGAGATCTATTACAAAAGGTCTTGGGTGACTTTAGTCTGAATTCCTCTTCAAAGTTTAGATGTATGATACACAAGGCAATCAAAGACAATTGACATATAAGGGAAACTTTTAAAATTAAACTTCAAAATTAAAGTCTGGCTAGATGGACTTTAACTCTGTCCTTCTGACTGACTCAAAGTCCTGGCGCTTCCCATCGGGTGGCTCACGTCCCTCCTCTCAGTGTGTGTGTTTCCACCCTTCGTCCGTGTGGTCATCTCTCGCTGGCCGCTTGTCCTTCATGCATTCTTCTCGGTGCTCGGGGTTTATTGCCTTCTACATATTTAGTCATTGTGTGGGATTTCAGCAGACAGTGAAGATGGGTGTGTGCTTAGTTTTTATCTTGAGCCAGGAATCGTGAAATTTAGAACCATTTGATGGTTTTAATAATCGTATGAATGTATTAGCGTGTCTTGTGTTACTGTAATGAATTAGCTGAGGCTGGGTAATCCTATAAAGAAAAGTTCTGGGGATTCCAGAGCCTGCGTCAGAGGATCCCAAGAAGACAAGACATGAGGAGTGTGCATGTCGCTCTTTGGTCTCTTTCCTTCTTACGAGGTCCCCAGTATTTAGCTGTGACCTTCACTCCCAAAGACACCACCTGCAGACACCAAAGTCAGTGGAACTTTCTATCCTGTTGGTCCCTTACAACATGGGAACACATGGGGGATAGATACACAGCCTGCCCATGGCAGGGAAAGAGCTAATATGAGTTGTTTCTGTTATTTGTGTGTTATATAAACATAGTCTCCAACTCTGGCTCTTAAGTGAAATTTGCAGGTAAAGATTCTTTCAGGCAAGTATGGCTTTACCATCAGTCTCATTGGACAAGAAAGTTTGCGACTAGGTTCTCCTTGGGTGGAGGAGTGGCTCACGATGTCCCCCGAGACGAGCCCTTACTGACATCGTGCTTCACATTGTCAGCTTGTTGGCAGTGTCCCTGCTCAGTTACAGAGCCTTTAGGCATCGGAACAGAGGTGGGGGACAGATTCTGGTCAGACTCACTTTCCACCAGGCCCCCCGCCCAACCTGCTTGAGATGGAGCCTGGGAAGGTGGGTGTTGGTGGGAAGCAGAGGATCAGTTAAGAGCAAGGAAGGACAGCAGGGCTTGGCAGCTGACTGACAGGGTCAGCCACAGTTGGATGCGTCCTCTTCTCTTTTTGCTGCTTTATTTTATCCCATTCACCTCTGTAAGAGTAAAAACAAAAAAGGCATAAGTCAAATAACATTAAAAATACTTTTTAAAATAAAGCCAGGGCTGCAAATACTGAAAAAACATATTTTTTTCCATTTCATTATTAACTGTAACTCAAACCTCGTATTTGGTTGTTTTTGTACTTTTCATTGCGGTGTACTTCTCGGTTGAGCTCTCTGTGGAATAATTAAAATGCTGAACCGGTGTGGACAAGCCAAGTTCGAAAGGGGAGTATGCTGAGGGGGTAGAAGCCAGGGCCAGTCCTAAACTGCCCTGGTGCTGTTCTGCTCACCTGTGAACTTGGACAGTTTCCACAATCTTGCTCTTCTTCAGCAGAGTGAAGAGAGCTGGGAAACTTCAGTGAGGAGATGTTTGTAACCTGCTTGACATTGTCCTTGGCACGCAGCAGTTTTAGCTGTGACTGTTATTAGCTTGGTCTCTGTGGCTAGCACCTAGATTTGTAGGATTTTCCAACTAGAGCCAGGAAGCTGATACCCAGAGTTGCTGGAGATCTGTGAGTCGGGACTGTCATGTTGGGGTGTCCCTGAGGCTGGGATCACCTGAGCTAGAGCCTCCCACAGCGTTCGCATGCGAACTTCCTGCACCTAGAAACTGTGCGTGATGGCCTTGCCTGCTCAAAGACTGTGAAGGGAGTTTATAAAACAGCTTTGTGGTTCTGATAGTGGAAAAATTAATAACACATTTTCTTTGTCTTTCAAAATTTAGATGTATCCAGTTAAAACAGACGATAGATGAAAATAAAAACACACTTCAAAAATTAAGCAAAGTAAGTGTTCTAGTTCATCATGTTCTGAAGCTTTGCTCTCTGTGCAGGTATAATCACTCCATGGGAACTTCACGCCCGTGAGGCCCTGGGTTTGCGTTAGTGAGTAGGGCTGATAGCAGATGGAGTTGGCTTGCTCAGTGGACTAAGCAGGTGCATGATTTGGAAGAGGCAAGCCAGGGTAAAAAGTCAGCTCTGATGAGCTCTCTAAGAATCAAGGACTCAGAAGACCCAGAAGAGGCTATTTTCATTGTTTAAATTGTTGTTTATTTATTCTTTTATTTATTTGAAAGAGTGACAGAAAGATCTTCCACCCGCTAGTTCATTTCCCAAATGCTTGTGATAGCTGGAACTGGCCAGGCCCAAGCCCAGGAGCCAGGTACTCCATCTGGGCCCTACATGTGGATGGCAGGGACCCCAGGGGTTGATCTGATGCCTCCCAGGGTGAGCATTAGCAGGAATCCAGGTTGGAAGGGAGGTGGGGACTGGATCCCAGGCACTCTGCTGGCATCCAGAGTGGTGGCTTAACCTGCTGGGTGCCACATCACCCACCCCTGTTTTTGTTTTAGCAATGTATAAGTGAGCTAGCTGTTCTACATATTTATAAAATACTGTTTTTATTTTGGTCCCATTGCTTGTAACGCCCTCTGTGCCTGAGGGCAATGGCAGAGAAGTCTGCAGTCAGTGACTCTGCAAGCAAGCGAGGAGCAAGAATCCATGTCTTCAACACTGTCTTTAGGGTTTGAGTTTTTTTCGCCTTGCGTCTGGGCATCACTTCTGAATTTTTCCTGTGACACAGAACTTTTCAGCTCAGGAGGGAGACCTGATTATTTATGTCCCACAGAAAGGAGGCTGGGACTCTCTGAGGTGGAGCAGCCATGTCTCTCTGCCACTTAGTACCAGGACTTGGGGTTGGTGCCTCTCTTGATGTTCCTAAAGCACGTGTTCTGTAAGAGCCTGTCCCTTCCTGACCAAACCAGTGCTCTCACTTTACTTTTTTCATTTGTTTTGCATTCCAACTCAAGATTCTATATGTCTCTTAACTATTTGTTTTTCCTAAGATATGTGTAGTGTCGCATTGATATTTCTTTTGTTGTATAGCACTTCATGGAATTGTTTTCTTATTTTGAAATAATGTACCAGGTAATTAAAATTCACTTTCCAGTGAGTTGGACCTGTGTTCTCTCATAGGCCGATGAACTTGCACCTGTCGGGAGCTATAACCAGAGGAAAGAGGAGGAGCGTGATCTTTTGGATAGGCTCACCCAGCAACTGCAGGAACTTGCTGTCACCATAAGCAAAGAAAATATAGCTGAGTATGCCTCGTTCCTTTCTTTCAGATGTTGCATCAACAACAGTTATATTTGGTTCAGAAAAGGACATGTAAGAGTACAGATAGAAACAAATGACAGTAACTATAATCAGCCAACATTGACTTATTGTGTATAATAGAATGCGTTAGATCCCATCAAAGATGTAAGGAAGGAGAAGTTATTTCCCTGCAATATGTGAATTCCATCTACTGTATTAGAGCGTCTCTTCTGAATTCCTTCAGTGACACAGAACTTTCCAGGGTAGGAGGCAAATGATTAATCTAGTTGAGTAAACAAAACAGATCTGAAAAGGTAAGTAAAGAAATACATAAAACGTGGATGATGCTTTTAATGGTGCTGTTGGTGTGTAAAAGGAAAATAATTGCCTGCTGGCACAGTTTTCCCTCTCTTTAATGCTCCTTAAGTTGAAGCACTGTCTTCTAGAGAGAACCTTAGTGATAATTTATGCAGATTGCAAACAAGACTTACAGTCTGGGGGAGGTAAAAGACCAGCTCAGTAACTCAGATTCTTCAGGTACCATTTTCCAACTTCTTCACTTTCCATTTGGGAAACTTGCTAAAGAAAGAACTCCCATGCAAAGATTCCAGAATTCCCATTGATTTTCAGTACTGACAACAGGAGTGGAACTTGCTTTCCCCCCACAAACAGCTGTATAATCTGAACATAATATACAGAAGCAGCTCTTTGAAAGCATTGCATGTCAACTCAAGCAAGGCTGACGTCTTGGGTGTAGGAAGACAGATAAGGAGGTTTTTGTGTTCCCCTAGGCTTTCTCTTTCAGGATAATTCATGGCTGTGGAGCAAGATGATGGATCCAAGCAGAGTGCAGTCATCTCACTGCCTGAGGAGGCAGAATTACATTTTGGAGTTGCTAAATCCAGTGGGATTGTGGACCTAGGTGCCATAGAGAGCAGGGAGTTGCAGAGAGACGACTCCACAAGTGGACTTCCAGGTTCCAGGACATGATTTCAGGAGGCTTAGCAGAAAACAATTGCTGAAAAATGAAAGCTTAACAAATTCTGAGGCATCATAGTTCCTAGCTAGGATCTTGGTGAAGGCTTCCCGTGGTCAGTGTAGATCTCAGAAGACCTGAGACCTAAAAGTAAGGAACAATGTCTGTGATCTAGGGATAAAGATAAATTGAGGTAGATCCCCAACAGATCGTAAAGTAAGCTTTATTAAGGAACTAGGCAATGGAATTATGCGACATTAAAAATTCAACTTCAGAGAAAAATGACTTACTACTTAGTTTGATTATGTTCAGTTATATGTTTATCACATATGGAATAATTTAAAGAAGTTGCTAGTTATGTAAAAATGGGGGATGAATGATCAATAATCCAGTGCTCAGTCAACACAATACATGACTCGTATAGTGAGCTCACGGACAAGAACTTCTCAATAATATGGTTAAAATGCTGAAAAACTTAGGTGATAAAGTAAATGAATTGGAAAAGCAAAATGGAGTACCTTAGGAGAATCCAAATGTATATATAAAAAAAAATCAAAGGAGCATTCTACAACTGAAAAATATACCATTTGGTGATATCAAAGCAAAGACCTCCCCAACCTGATTCCTTCTATAGACTTGAAAAGCTGGAAAGTACCTTAGAATCAAAAGGGGAAAAAATTGTGGGAATTAGCAAATACCCAAAGCAGTTTTCAGTATGTTAAAGAAAGATGGAGAAATTGATTATTAAAGGGATATCCCAAGTTGAGAGACAGAAATGAATAAAGAACAAAACAAAAACTATAGTATGTGAAATTTAAAAACAAAATTTAACTTCAGTGAACACTAAGTATGAGAAGGAATGGAATCTATGAACATAAAAGACGAATCTTTTTTTTTTTTTCAAAAAAATGAACAAAGGAAAAAGGATACAAAGAATAAAACAGAATGTGAGAGAGGTGGGGCATGATCAAACATTATAACAAACTGTACTTGAAGTCCTGAAGAAGAAGAGAAGGAAAATGGAGCACAGAAAATATTTAGAGACAACAACTGGAAACATTTTAAAATTGAAATCTGAAAGTTGCCTACACATCGATCCAAGAAGTTGGAGAACCTCTGTTGGAATTAAAGCACCAAAGTGCTGACAACCAAACAGAAGTAGAAACCTTAAAAGCAGCCAAAGAAAACAGGACACACATATGGACAACGGAATTTTAGTTTGCATTTCATTGGAAAACGACAAGTCAGAAGACAGTGCAGTAACATCTTGGAAAGGTTGACAGAAAGAAAAAAATGCATTAATCCAGAATTCTGTATCCAGCAAAAGTATTTTTCAAAATAGGAGGGAAATAAAGACATTTCTAGACAAAAGATGAGCAAATTTGCCAACCCATCTGCAGTAAAAGAAATCCAAAGGAAATTCCTTGGAGTGGAAGGAACTAATCCCACAGGGAAGTTGGAACCTGCCAGCAGGAATGAGGAGCTGTGCTCTCAGGCGCATGTCAAGCTTTCAACTTCTGGATGGCTTTAAGGGACAGACTGTGTAAGCTGGATGTATTTTGGGAGTTTCTAACGCATGATGAGTTTTCATTTTTTTGCAGTTAAGACATGTTATCTGACACAAGCGTCTTCTCTGTGACACTCTTCACAGCCTGCTGGTGTTTAGGGGCAGTAGACAGCACTTCAGCACTGTGTGTGCAAGCCCTTTTAAGGTGCAGAAATCATCCAAAAACCCCACAGAAACCTCAGTAACTGGGATGAAAAAAGGTCCTGTTTACAGTATGACATGTGTTACCATGTGTCAGAGGCAGCTAGTTGTGACTGCTTTGTGCATGGCCACAACAAGCCTAAAAATACTGCAAGCTCAATTTGGTTTGGGGATTATACAACATTTCAGTGAGTGGGCAAGTTCCAGTTATGAAAACTACAAATAAGGCTGGTGCCAGTCAACAGGCTAATCCTGCACTCTGTGGTGCTGGCATCTCATATAGGCACCAGTTCACGTCCTGGCTCTCCACTTCAGATTGACTCAGCTCTGGCTATTGTGGCCATTTGGGGAGTGAAGCCGCAGATGGAAGATCTTCACTGTGTTCCTCCTTCTCTGTAAAGCTGCTTTTCAAATGAAAATCAGTAAATCTTTTGGGAAAACCTACAGATACGGAGGATTAACTATGTAGAATAAAAATATGCAACAGTAGCACAGCAAAAGTGCAAAGGACTGACAGCGTAAACTGAATGATAACATCTTAAAGTTGTTTCATTTTTGATGAAATGTAATCATCTAGATTAGACTGTAAGTGATGCATATGGCAACCACTGACAAGCAGAATTGGAAAAGCAACATAAACAATAAAGTGCAATGCTTAAAGTCACTGCACCTTAAAAAGGCAACAAAGGACAAAAAGGAACAGGTGATCCAATGGAAGCTAAATAACAGAGTGCTTTGAATGAAGTCATTTGAATGGTTGCATGTAAATGAAGTAACACCTAAAGAGACTGTTAAATTGAATTGAAAAACCCTCAAATATGTAAGGGAGTCTCTAAAGCTTTTTGAAAAAATGGAATTGATGTGTATTTTTCACATACTTGAAACTTTATTTCAGAGAGAGCTCGCATCTACTAGTTAATTCTCTAAATGCTTGCAACAACTGGGTCTGGGCCAGGTGGAAGCCAGGGGCTAGGAACTCAGTTCAAGTCTTACACAGGAGTGCAGGGACCCAAGGACCTGAGCCTTACCTCCTGTTTCCTATGGAAGCTAGAGTCGGAACTTACACCCAGGTCCTCTGTTGTGGGATGCGGGTGTCCCAACCCAGCATCTTACCCCAAACACCTGCCCTCCACTTCTTGAAGCTCCTGGTAAACTATTTAGAAAGATGCATTTTAATAAAAAGCTATAGACACATTGAAAATGAAAGACCGGAAAAAGATACTCTAAGACAAAAGGTGAGACAGTTGCATTAGTACCCGACAAAGTAGGCTCCAGGGTTAGAAGTAAATTAATATATAAGGAATGACACTTCATAATGATAGGGTCAGTGGGAAGAAATCATCCAAAATGTGTTAGCTCGAATAACATAGGCCCAAGTGTGTAAAGCAAGTTACTAAATGACAGCTGGATAATTCAGTGTTTAACGTTGACCTAATTATGTGTGCAGGTGTGTGTAGAACACCACACTGAACCCTGCTCCCGCATGGGAGACCCAAAAGAAGCTCCAGGCTCCTAGCTTCGGGTCAGCTCAGCTCTTGCTGCTGCAACCATGTGGGGAGGAACCAGCAGATCTGTCTTTCATTCCCTCTGTAAATTATGCTTTTCCAATCAAATACATCTTGAAAAAAAAAACCAAAAAGACAGTCCAGCTAATGCATCCACTGAGGAAGTTGAATCTGTAATTTACGACTCTCCTGTAGATGTAACTCCCAAGTGGCTCCAAAGGCTAAAATGATGCAGACACTTTAACAAGAAATATCTGCAGGATAGACAAAGAAGTAAAACTTTTCAGATCATTTTATGGGTATGAAATAAGGTGCACATCCAAACTTGATGAGAACACTGTGAAAAGATTGCAAGTCCCCAAGAGTAACCACACAGAGCCAATAGAAAGTACTGGCAAATCAGATCCAGAGGACAGCACATTATGAACAAGTAGAATGAATCTAATCCAGAATGCAAGATTAGCTTAGTCTTTAAAAATTCATAAATGGAATTCACTAAATTAACCTAATGAAGGGGAAAAGTCATATAATGTTACAGTTATTCTTGGCAACTTTTTGGAATAGCTGACTCATGTACTACATGTATAAAAATATCTAAGAAGGAAAATAAGTGTAGCATATTTCATGGATTTTTTTTTATTCTTGCAGTGCAAACATTTTAAAAAATACTTTATGTCAGTCTGGTATGCAGTGTTCTAGAGATATTTCAGACAAAATGAATCCACTGTTCCTCTTTATGCCAGAAAATAACATGTAGTTGGCTAGCTTACTGGAAAGTTAGCAGTGCTCATCTCAGTCCGTGGTCCCCATTCTAAAGAGAAGCTGTTCTAACGTAAGTTCACAGGGCTGAGGACTCTGTTGGGTTCATTGTAATGGCCCAAACACATATTGTGGGTCACATAGAGGGTGTCCCCTAAGCTGAACGCTGAATGCAGCTCAGAGGTGTGTTAACATCATCTCCAAGGGAGCACTGTTCTCCACCGCAGTCTTCATCACCTCTTTCTCTTCATCACTAATGCCGTTTCCTTGGTTACACCATTGTCCTGCACAACTTTTGAAAGCCATCCTCACCTTTAACCCTTCCCTTGCACTGTAGCCCCATGACCTTTCTAAAGATCAAATCAGACCCTACCTGCTCCCTACAACAAGGTTGCCTGAGCTACATTCTGCCCACTTCTTTGCAGCCTTGGCTCCTGGTTGTTGTCCCCAAGCGTTGCCCTACCTTTACTGAGCTTCTTCAAGTTCCCTGATCTTGTCACTCTAGCTCTTTTCCTTCTCCCTCACTTCTATTCCTTTTGCCGGATTATTTTCAACTCAACCCTCAAGACCTAACTTTAAGCTTCCTCTGACTGCTGACCTGTGCTGCCTGGCTTGGGTGTCCTGTGGATTAGTGTAATAGCTATTGAGGTATGTGATTATCCATTTCCCGGATTGTCTCACTGTAAGCTTGAGGACGGGGAGTTGTTCCTGGTTTACCTATGTGTCCACTGTGTCTGATTCACACACCTGACAAACAGCATCATCATTATCACAGCTGACCCTTATGGGGCACTTTCTGTGAGCTGGCCCTGTAGTAAACACTTTGCAAATTGTAATTCATCTAATCTCTCTGACAATGTTAGGAGACAACTTTTAAGTATCTCCACCTTACCAACAAAAGGTTAAAGGAAACCTGCCCAAAGCCATTCAGTGAGTAGGAGTCAGAACCAGATAAAAAGCCCAGAACCCATAGCAGGCTGGCAGGCTCTCCCTAATGATGATGAAGCAGTGTTTGCTCCATGAACGGACTTTTGACTTGAATACAGGTCTCCTGCCCTGAGTCCAGTCCAAGCAAGCTCTGTCATCTCGGGGGCGTTGGCTGCTGTCCACCCTCACTCTCAAGTCACATAAGTTTGGTTAGGTCATAGAAAACATTCGTTGTACTTCTCTGCCTTATTTATTTTGTTCAGCAGCTCCAGATGTGGAACAAATCTTCCATATAGAAAAGTTGCACTCACACTTGATCTGTTTTTGTGTATTATTTCTACTGACCTCAGCCATGGGAATGTTTTTGTAGGACTGAGGCACTTACAGAGAAAGAGGAAGATGCCAGTTCTGTTGAGGAAGAGGAGGAGGAGGAAGAAGAAAGTGAAGAAAGTGATGAGGAAGAAGAAGAATCAGAGAAGGAAGAGGGAGAGAAGCAGGAAAACAAACCTCGCCAACAGGCAACCAGCGAAGGATACGTTGCCATTGGAGATTTTACGGCTCAGCAAGCTGGGGATCTGACGTTCAAGGTAGGCAGGATAAGCTGGGAACTTGATCTAAGGCTCAGTGTATGTGCCCAACAGGATGAAAAGGCCTTCCTGTGCGCCTGCATTGCAAGTTTCTAATAGTAATTTTTTTAAAGACTCCAGTTTCTTTAAAATAATAATTATGATTTTACTATAAACAGCAGTAATATGAAATTATTAAGTCACCTCTTCTAATGATTTTTGAAAATGTTTTTAACGTTGCTAACTCCAAATCTAGAGGTAATATTTATGATTTAGTTTTGATTGTCATGTTGTAAATTTGTTCAGGTGAGTTCGGCAATGCTCATTGCTCAAAATAACTGGGAACCCTTTATGTTACTAAGTAGCAGTTTTTTTTGGGGGGGACGCATAAAAGGGGTTCGTATCCAAGCTTGCTTGGTTTATGCATCAATAAGTGGCAGGTTAATATGGAGGAATAAAGTTGTTTTTGTTTGTTTGGGAGGAAGAGAGCTCCCGTCTGCTAGCATATCCTGAGATGTCCACAACAGCCAAGACCGGGCTGTTCCGAGAGCTAGGAACTCAGTCCAGGTCTCTTAGGTAGGCAGCCACAATGCAATTTCTCGATCATCTCTGCTGCATCCCGGGATCCTTCTCAGCAGGAAACTAGAGTTGAGCAGCCAGAGCCCGGGATTGAGCTCAGACATTCTGATCTAGGATGTGGTCCTCTTAAGCAATGGACTAGATACCCGCCTCAATGTGCTGGGACATGAACCAGTGCCCATGTGGCATCCTGGTGCTTTGCAAGGGGAGGATTAGCCAATTCAGGCATTGCGCTGGGACTAGTAGAAATTCTTTGTACCTTGAAAATAGCCTTAAAAAAAAAAGAATGACTGTTACTCAAGACGTATCTGGTAGATTGGGTGGGCAATTATATTAGGTCAAATACCACTTTGCTTCAAAATTGAGTTTTTCAATTGATTGCTTAGAAGATCTATATGCTGCTTCTGAAAGACATCCAAAGAGATTGAGAAATGCTAAAGTATTTTATATCATGATGAAGTTGTTGAAATAAGTATGCGATTCCCCTTTGAAGATTTGGCTCAAATGTCTGTGCCGTGAGCACAAGGGATGATGCATTGAGAGCCACACTTATAATCACGTGGGCTTAAGGGTGGGTGGATAAATGCTGAGGTAACCTTAAGAAAGAAGCTGCCTGTACTCGAAGCATTCGCAGTGGAGTAATGTGTTTTTGTTTTGTTTTGCTTTAAGAAAGGAGAATTTCTCCGTGTAATTGAAGAAAAGCCTGATGGTTGGTGGGTAGCCAGGAATGCCAAGGGCAATGAAGGCCTTGTTCCCAGAACCTACCTAGAGGTTGGTCTTTGTCCCTTATGCTTTCTTTTTCTCTTTAAAACTTTTTTTCATTTTTAATGAAACATTGCTGTAGTCTTTGGTCAGTTGATTGGGGAATGACTGTTATTCAGTGTATCAAAAATATCATTGTAGCATGTAATCTATATCTTACAATGTTGAGCTCCTCTCTCTCTTGTGTATTAAGTTCAAAGCCTGCTATGTTTTTCTTTACAGCACATCTCTGTTTGGACTAATTTTGAGCTCAGTATCCATTGCATTGCCCAGGGCAAGTCTAGATCTTTTCTCATTTTAGATGAACAGTTAGGCTGGTTGCAACCTACAGTCACTATCAGTTATATTCCACACCCCCCATCAGTCTTGTTACCAAGTGAGCTACACAAGGTCCCCAGAAAGGGGCTTACTAAGGTAGGAGCATAGTTCTTGGGAAAGACAGTAGATAACTGGCTAGCGCTCTATTCTCACCTCTCCTCTGGGTGAGGTGTCTGATGACTTGATCTTTCAGTGATTCTAAGCAGGGAGAGGAAAAGGGGACGAAGGAGTCAAAGGCATTAACTGCTTCTTTTTAAAAAGGAGTCTTTGGAAGTTAAACAACTTTCAGTTGTATCTCCTTGACAACACTTCCCCCAAGGAAGGGTTGGACAGTATAGCTGGCTTCTTGCTAGAATTGGGGGTTCAGTAGGAAAAGCAGAGGTTGAGCCAGGACAGCCGCCCCTGCTGGGAAGAATCTGCACCTCCATCTTTGCAGACTCCTAGATGTTCATCCTTATATCTGGATTTATTCCAATTTGCCCTGCAGGAGAGTTAGGGCCATTTGTCCTGTCACCTGCATCATCAGAGAGTGTTTGTCTGCCTGCACATTAGCTGGTGATGTTTGTCACCAGGCTTGTAAATTTTTGCCTCTGTGACTGATTAAAAAAAAGGCATTACTGATTTCGTTGGCACTTGTTGAAGCTGAGCATCATTGTGTTCTGCGACCATTTGCATTTTTTCTTTGTGAATTGTCCTGATTTTTGAGACCATTTTTCTAATGTTTTTTTTTAAAATATCTTTGACTTTTGATATACAAGAGTTATAATATTCTAACAATAAGGATATGAATTCTTGGGCATTTACATTCGATACCCTCATTGTTGACTTTCAGTATTGCAGTTGTTTTTTAAGTGGCTAAATTTGACAGATTTTTCAATTATGGTTTTTTAAAATGTTGCTGTCATTGGAAAGGGCTTCCCCACCTCAAGATTATTTTCTTCTAATGATTTTGTATTCCTGTTATTTCCAATTGTTGGACACTTTTTGTCCGCTGATTATTTTTGAGAGAAACATTATTTGTTCACTGCCCAAATATGTCTGAAGTTTTTTTTTTTTTAATAGACTGGTGTTTTTATCGGTTGATTTTTGCTGTAGTTACCAATCATGTTTCAATGATTTTTTCAGCCTTGTAATAAAGAAGAGGAGGAGGAAGAGGAGGAAGAGTCCAGTGAGGAAGGCAGTGAGGATGATGTGGAGGCTGGGGATGAAGGAATACAGGGAGCCGAAGCCAAGCAGAGGTACGGGGGTGGGAGAGGACGCCGGAGCGGGCGTGGGGAACCGGGAGCATCCAAGAACATCTCCGCACGGAGATGCCTCACACCTTGAGAGCTGTGCATATTCTCAGCGTACTATCTTCATACTATTATCGTGATATATCGTGATCAACATATTATCACTATAATATTTTCATATTGTTTGTTTAAACAGCATGACTCCTTTTAATGGTTATTTTGAGTACATTTTGTCCAACACTGGTTTCACCTAGAGACTGCCAGGTTTTCAGAGTACAGTGTTACTTAGTTCTTTGATTCATGGAGTTTCCTGTTAGAGTGAATAACCGGTCTCTCCATTCGTTGCTGTTTTGTCTCCCCAGGACAGATTCCCACTGGAGTGCTGTTCGGAAAGCTGTCTCAGAGGTTGGTGTCACTTGTCTTATTAATAATCCCTTTTATCTGAAGCCTTATGATATGTCTGACAAATAAGACACATTTGGTATCGTATTACTGACTCTGCCTGACAGTTCTGATTGAGTTCAGGCTCAGCACAGGATGGGGACTGTGGGCCACAGCAGTGTCTCCTCAGCAGGGTGCAGGGGTCAGTGCACAGAGCCGAGACATGTGCTGCTGGTTTAGGCGGCCTGGGCTTGGCCGAGAATCCTTGTTCAGATTCTTCTGTGCCAAGTGAGGAGAGTCTCATTTGGGGTGTATTTGGAAAGCCTGCAGAGGACACCATTAATGCTACTGGAATTTTCTGTCGTGTAGATGAAAAGTGATGATAAGTTAATTATTGTTTGAAAAATTCCGAAAATCTCTGACAAGAAATGACCCATAATCTCTTTATTTAGAAAATTGTATAACATTGGGCCTAGTGCTATAGCCTAGCAGCTAATGTCCTCGCCTTGCACGCTCCCGGATCCCATGTAGTTGCCTGTTCTAATTCCAGCAGCCCCACTTCCCATCCAGCTCCCTGCTTGTGGCCTGGGAAAGCAGTCGAAGATGGCCCTAAGCCTTGGGACCCTGCACCCACATGGGAGACCTGGAAGAGCCTCCTGGCTCCTGACTTCAGACAGGCTCAGCTCCAGCCATTGTGGCCACTTGGGGAGTGAATCAACAGACAGAAGATCTTCCTCTCTGTCTCTCCTCTTATCTGTGTATCTGCCTTTCCAATAAAAATAAATCAATCTTTTAAAAAGTTGCATAACAAACATAAGTCCTCTAGTACATGCATCACTAATCACCATGAGTCATTACATAAGAGTGCTGCATAACATTCTGTTCTTACTGCTTCAGAGGGTACTGCCTGTGTGTGTGCACATGTGCACACCTGCACAAAGTCTCCGTGAGTTCCTCAGTGCTTGCCAGCCGGTGGTGGTAGCTATCTGTGTATGGCCATGCACTGTACATCTTGCTAAAACAGCTGTGGTCTGGACCACAGAACTCAGCACACTGGGACCTGTGTAGGACTTGGATCCTTGGGAAAGGCCCGGATTCAGTGGTGTCCTCTCAGGAAATCTGAGGTTAAGTTGCAGTATTCTTCCACTGATGTCTGTGATTTATATTTTTCCTTTTTTGATGGCGGTCACCGTCATATTAAAGGCAGAATACAGAGGTACGGAAACAGGAATGGCAGCAAGCAAGCCAACTTTGTTTTTCCTCTCTTCAGCAGATCACCACTGTGGATGTGTTAACCACCATGGGAGCCATCCCCTCTGGATTCAGGCCTTCCACACTCGCTCAGCTTCTGCAGGAGGGTAACTAACACATGTCCGCCAGCACTGCACTCGCCCACCAGGCAGCCAAGGTTCAAATCTAAGGTTTCCGTCCTAGGCAGAACAAGCTGGAGATGCTAAGTCTCACCTCTCTTCATCCTTTCCGAGACAATGAGGGAAGGCTCTGTCCTCCCAGAGGCTAGTGTGTGCTGTCCATGCTGGACCTGGATTCAGAGCCCAGTCCCTTCTTCCAGAAGTACACTTCCTTGATGACCAACCCTCCCCCGTGAGTCCTCAGCCCTCCCTCATGAGTCCTCAGCCCTCCCCCGTGGGTCCTTAGCCGTCCCCAGCCTGCTTTCTGGCTCATTACCCCAGCAGTAGCAGTACAAGCGCACTTAATACTCGTGGAGCAACTTCAATGTGAAATCTGAGACCGCCACAGTACTTGTATCTTCTCAGATGTCAGAGTTTTAGATGAGGGATGCACAACCCATAACATCTATGTAAATATTCCAGACTGAAAAAATCCAAATCTGAGACACTTCTGGGCTGGAGCGTTTTGAGTACGGCTGCTCAGCCTGTCTCCCATGTGGATCGGCCCTCCGGTGCTGGTCCACTCCAGCCCAGAGCTTCTGCTCTGCTCCTTTTGAGCCTTTCTGTATCCTTATCATCCTTGGAGCTCTTGAATTATCCTGAGAAAGGCAGCCTTGGGGTTGTCCCTGCTGGGAAGGTCTTCCCCTTCTCCTCTCGAGGGGCGAGGCCCTTCTCATCCTTCGGATCTTGGGGTAAACTTCACCTTCCTTGAATCATGTCATTCCCTTACTCCCATCCCGAGAGCACCTTTAGTAGCTCTGTGTCAGCTTATAGTTTGTTTCACTTACGTGATTCATTATCTGAGTTTTGCAAGCCTCTTTTTCTCCTGTGAGTTAATGAGGACAGTGGATGTATTCACTGTTGTACGTCTAGCTCCTGGCACAGATCAGGGACTTTAAAAAAATGATTTTTTGAACGAGTAAAGTATTTTGCAATAAACATCCATTTATTAAAGTGCTTTATGGGACTGGTGCAATAACAGGCTAATCCTGCACCCTGTGGCACCAGCATCCCATTTGGATGATGGCCCATGTCCCGGCTGCTTCACTTCCCTTCCAGCTCCTGGCTTATGGCCCAGGGGAGCAGTTAAGGATGGCTCAAATGCATGAGTCCCTGTGCCCATGAGAGACCTGGAAGAAGCTCCTGGCTCCTGGCTCCTGGCTTCAGCTCAGCTCAGCTCAGCTCTGGCCTCTGCAGCCTTCTGGAGATTGAACCAGAGGATCGAAGATCTGTCTGTCTCTCCTTCTCTATAAATCTCCCTTTCAAATAAAAATAAATAAATCTGTAAAATCACTCTTCATAAATGAAACTAGTGATTATATATTTTTCCTAAAATCTCCAGGAAGTACTTAAGGTAATTACATTTTACAAAAATATGTAGATGAATCATTTTCTTTAAAAAAAAAAAAAGCTCTATTTATTTGAAAGACAGAATTACAGAGCAAGAGAGAGAGAAACAGCGCTTTCCATTCACTGATTCACTTCTAAAATAGCTGAAATGGCTGGGCCGGGCCAGGCAAAGCTAGGAGCAGGAGCTTCATTCAGTCTCTCATGGGGGTAGCAGAAACCCAAATAGGTGAGTTATCCTCCACTGCTTTCCCCAGGTCCTTTAGCAGGGAGCTGGATAGCAAGTGGAGCAGCAAGGTTTCAGATCAAATGCCAGCACTGCAGGCAGCGGCTTAATGCTTGACACCATAGCATCCGGACCCTAGATGAGTCGTTTTCATCATGAGGCATGATATCGGCCTAGAAGTCTGTAAGAGCTTCCTTCAAGCTACTCTAAGAGGACCTTTGGTGTGCTTGTGTCTTCAAGTTTGGTGTTGTTTTGTGTAGAAATCTGTGTTGCACCTGTTCACCGGCAAGCAAGTCTGTAGTGAACAGCAGAGCATTTTTAAAATGTCTGTTTGCTGAGTTGGTAGCATATGCTTATGGATTTGTGGGCTTAGGTTTCTTTCTTTCTTTCTTTCTTTTTTTCTTTGTAAGGGAAAAATTATTATGTTTTACAGGGAATCAATTTCAAGCAAGTTATTTCTTACAACCAGAACTCACGTCATCACAGCTGGCCTTCAGGGATCTGATGTGGGATGCTAAAGCAGGCACTGTAAGTGGAGCTTCAGTGCACGAAGTTCTAACTGGCCTAGACTGTATCTTGTTTGTACCTGTGCTGATGACATGTCTATCAATTAATACAGCGTAGGAAACAAAAGAACTGTTTCTGTGTTGTAATACTGAGACGGTGATGTTTTCATAGCTAATACCTAGGTGGGACTGTGTGTCTCTTGCCCACTGCTCCCTTTCCCATGGTCACTAAGGATCACAGCGATATTTGTATCCCAGTCATTCTGTCCCTCCGTCTATTCATCTATGCGGAAGGAACACCAGTCACACTTCCTGCAGAGTTGGGAGAGCCCCATCTGACCTCTGGACAGCGCAGGACGGTGATAAGGGTGTTGTCCGGGGGCCATCATGAGCAGTAGGGACAGTACCGTCATTGTACCTGTGTGCCCTGAGGAAGTCAGCAGGAGTTTATCCTTACACACTTTGGGGCATGCCAAGGGTGAAGGGTTCCTGGTATACCTCTTTTTTTAGCAGGTGTAAGCCGTGTTAGAACACATCACCCTCTCTCCTACCTGGCTCCCGTCTTTCTCCCTCCCCTCTCTCTGTCTCTCCTTCTCTCTGTAAATCTGTCTTTCCAATACAAATACATACATCTTAAAAGAAAGAAAGGAGGAGTTGGGCAGAGGCTTTTGCCCCTTGGTGCCAGCCGCCGGGAGACTGTGAAAGCCTTGCTGGTTGTGCGCCCTGCAGGAGTGAGCCAGACCCTGGCCCTCGGGGATTCTGCCTCCAGGCCAAGCCTGTCGCTGGTGGTGCTCACTCCTCTTTAAGTCTTCTCAATATAGTTATGAAAAATTTCAAGAATTTTATGAAAAAGTTACTTGCAGTGAAGGATTTTAAACACAATCTCAAAATTTTCTCATGTGCCTGCTTATGTAAAATTGTTCCTTTTTTCCTTTTTGCACACTGTTTTTTAAAGCTGCATTTTGAAGACAATTTAGTGAATGGATTTGTGTTATGAAATGTTAGGAACTTAAAAAAAAAACAACGAATTTTTCTTGCAGATTAGGTCCATCCCAAGTCGTGTGTCCTTGATCCTGACGTTGTGGAGCTGCAAGATGATTCCGCTTCCGGGGACGAGCATCCAGGTGCTCAGCAGGCACGTGCGCCTCTGTGTCTTTGACGGCAGTAAGGTGAGCCTCTGACCCCAGGGCGGGGAGAAGCCACATTGCTAATGCCCCGCAGTGAGGATGCACTGTCTCTCATTTCTCTCCATGTGACTGTGTACACAGCTGTGCCGGTCACGCGATGTAGGCTTGATCCCTCGTTCTTACCGCTGTGATGTTGTTACACAGTTAACTCCTCTGAGCCTTCCATTGTTCTCTTCACTTCTGAGAAGAGAATGATGCCTGTCTTCTAGTGTCGAATGATGTCTGAACCTTCAGTTTAGAGTATTGCATTTTTGACAAATGCACATGTCAATGTGAACATGAATTGCCACTACCTTACAAAGCTACTGTGTGTTGTTTTCCAGTCAGTGCTTTTCCTGGCTCCTAAGAAAGTTATTTATTAAAAAGATTCAATAATCTTTATTCATTTGAGAAACAGAATGACAAAAAGAGGGATGTAGAGAGAGACAGATAAGCAGATCTTGCACCTGCTGGCTCACCTCCCCTGTGCCCAGAAGAGCCAGGGCTGACCAGGTTGAAACCAGAAGCTGGAGATTGCACATCTCCCACAGAGGTGGCAGGGACCCAAGAGCGGAGCCCATCCATCACCTGCTGCCCCCACCCCCGTGCACGGTGGCAGGAAGCTGGTGTGAAGTGGGGACTGAATCCTAAACATACACACACTGAACGAACTTCACAACTCCAAAGTACGTGAAGTAAAAGCTGACAGAACTGGAAAGAAAAATGGGTGAAGCCACAATTACATAGGTGGAGGTTTTAACACTCTCCTCAATCACTTAGAGAAATAGAAAATCAGTGATAGCATCAACTAGGTATATCAAATGTGTTTGTACAGCACATAAAAAAATGCCAAAGCACACAATCTTTTTTTTAAGTCTTTTTTTTAAGATTTATTTTTATTAGAAAGTTAGATTTATAGAGAAAAAGATCTTCCATTGCTGGTAGACTCGCCAAGAGGCCACAATGGCCAGAACTGAACTGGTCCAAAGCTAGCATCAGGAACTTCTTCCTGCTCTCCTACTTGGGTGCAGGGTCTTAAGCCACCCAAGGACTTAAGCCACCCTCTGCTGCCTTCCCAGGCCGTAAGCAAGGAACTGGGACAGAAGTGGAGCAACTGGGACTTGAGTTGGTGTCCATAAGGGGTGCCAATGCCACAGGTGAAGGCTGCTACACATTGTGCCAGCCCCAAACAGCGTTTCTTTCTTTCTTTCTTTTAAGTTTTATCTTTGATGATTTTTACATAGTTGAGTAGGGTGTGAAGGGTCAAGAGCTAAAGGAGAGTGGGTGAGAACATTGTTTGCACATTCTCATTTTTCCTTCCTTTATCTGGAGAAAGGGGAGAGACAAAGGGAGAAGCCATACCCAACTTACCCAGGGTCCTTGATGTGGGGCATGCTCCGAGGGTGCTACTTAGAGGCTTTAATAGTTTAGCAGTTCTGGATTGCTGTTAGTCTCACCATTCCAATCATGATGAAATCGCTCCAGAATCTGCTGGCTGACATAGTCCACCTTAGAGTCTCCGTTTGCCCAGATAGTCACTACCAGTGCTTGGATGGAGTAGTTGATCAATTTGTTCTGTCCTCCGTACTCTGCTATGGTACCAGGTGCCCTCTTCAGGCTCCAATATACTGCCAAATCCTCCATGTGCATCTGGATATGTTGTCCACTGCTCCTTCTAAGCCATTACAAAGGCTCAGCTCTGACATATGTGTTCCACGGTCAGATCAAGCATCCTGCAATTCTTTGCATGGTTGGAGTTCTGAGTCCAGTGGTTCAGTAGTGGGGAATCCCCAAAGAAACCTCATCTGAGGTGATCCCAGACCTGCTTCTCATGTGTGTTTGTCAATACAGGGTCTGGCAGAGTCCATCACCCAAATCAGCCTGTGCACACTCTGGTGGTTGCAATTGCTGGATCAGTTCTGCCTCCAGCCCTGTCTTCTACACAAACCAATGAATGTTGCAGTCCAGCCCAGTCCTTCCCACCACACATTTGGCCCTCACACAAAGCAGTGGGAGCTGCAGCCTAGTCAGAGCGACCCGTAATAACCCCCACCAAGCCCACCCCTGCCCTGGTTCCCCTGCTTGCCAGTATGTAGAGCAGACTGGTCCAGTCTGTCCCACATCCCATTCAGCTCTCATACATGTCAGTGAGCATTGAAACCTAGTTCAGCTCCACCAGCCCCACTTCCAGTCCACACTGGTGTCAGCGGGTGTCACCATCTGTCTAGTCATGCCTGCCCCTAGTCCTGGTTCTCATTCTCACCAGCAGGAGTAGCAAACCAAGAGGGAGGTGCCCACTGTTTCCCTAATGGGCCCACTCCCAGATCTTGTACTATCCAGATGGTTCTTCTGTTTAGCCTGACAAAATTTGTCCCCTGTGCAAGCCTCTGCCAGCTGGTACTGCAGCAAAGCCCAACCCACCCACACCCACTCTGACCTATGCATGCACCAGAAGGAATTCAGGCCAGCCTGGCTCTCCCCAATCCAGCTCACATGTAGGCCATCAGGTGTTGTAGCCTTGCTGGGCCTGGTCTGCCCCTGATCCCAGTTCTCAAGCTCACCAGTGGGAGTAGTGGCCCAGCAAGTGGGCCCTGCAGCACCCCTACACACACACTAGGTTTGCCTCCATCCCTCCTGAGTCTTGGATATGCTGGTTGGACACTGCGGCCTAATCTGGCATGGCCTGTTTCACCTCTGCATTTGCCAGTAGGTACTGTAACCTGGCCGGGCCCAGCCCCAGCTCCAGTTCCAGCTCATGCTGGTGGGGCCTAAGCTAGCTCAGTGCAACCAGCCCCCAGTCCTGGCCCTCATGTGAACTGGCTTGTGTTATGACCCAACCCAGCCTGACCCACATTCCTTTCTGGCTCTTGGATTTGCCAGTGGATGATATGAACTGGCCCAGCCTGGCTCACCCCAGACCTGAGCCAAAGGTATGCCAGTGGGTACCATTACCTGGCCTGATCTGGACTGCTTCCTGTCTTGATTTTTTTTTTTTTTTTTTTTTTATTGGAAAGACGGATATACAGAGGAGGACAGAGAGGAAGATTTTCAGTCCGATGGTTCATTCCCCAAGTGGCTGCAATGGCTGAAACTGAGCCAATCCAAAGCCAAGAGCCTCTTCCATGTCTCCCACATGGGTACAGGGTCCCAAGGCTTTGGGCCATCCTCAACTGCTTTCCCAGGCCACAAGCAGGGAGCTGGATGGGAAGCAGGGCTGCCGGAATTAGAACTGGCACCTATATGGGATCCTGGTGTCTGCAAGACGAGAACTTTAGCCACTACGCTATCATGCCAGGCCCATCTTGTCTTTATTCTTGTGCTCACCTGCAAGGACTGTGTCCTCTTAGGGACAGAGGAGTTCCCTAAGCTCCTCTATCAGGATGTCTCTCAATGCCAGATCTTGTGCATGGGTGGATCCATGGTGGGTCCATGGGCCAGCCCTACTTAGTCCACCTCCTGTTCTGGCAGGAACAGTGACCATCCTGAATATTCCTCACCTATTCCAGTTCTTCTTTTTGGGTGCTGCTGCCCAGCTTAGCCTGGTCTACACCCAAACACAGATCACATGTGGCTCCACAGGGACAGAGACCTAGCCCAGCCCATCCTACACCCACCCTGGTTCTCACCAACACCAGTGGGTGCTGGAGTCCAGCCCAGTCTGGCATATCCAAGACCAGGTCCACACCCATCCCGAGGGACACTGCAGCCATGTCCAGACCAGCCTGCGTCCTCCACTCTGGCTCTAATGCTCACCAATGGGAATCAGGACCCAGCCAGGGTGTCCCCATAGCTCCCCAACCAGGCCTGTTCCCCGACATAGGTCTTGTATGTGCCAGTGGTTGCTCTGACCCAGCTTAGCATAGCCCCCTCACGTCTTGGCCTTTGCCTTCAGATGCTGCAGCCTGACCTGACCCAGCCTGCCTCCAGTTCCAACTCTTGCTGGTGGGCGCTGCCGCTTGGCCCTGCTCAGTTTGCTCCCATCCCTAGCACAGTAGGTGTGATAGCCTAGCCTGGCATGACTTGCACTCCAGCCTGGTTTTTGCCCTCACCAGCAGGCTATTTGTTCGGTCCTGCCCAGTTTGCCCCCTTCCAAAACCAACCCACACACTTGCCAGTGAATGGAGCTACCTTGCCCAGCCTGCCTAACACCCAGACCTAGACCACATGCTCACCAGCAGGAGCTGTGGTCCACTGGGGGAATTTTCCCAGTTCCCCCATTAGGCCCACTCTCACACCCAGATCTCATGCATGCCGTTGGGTGCTAGGCCCTTACCTGGCATAGGCTGGCCCCTCCATCCTGGCCTTTGTATGGGCTGGTAGATGTTGCGGGCCAGCCCACCCCACACCCTGTTTGAGGGTGCCCGTGCGAGTGCTGCAGCCTGGACCTGCTCAGCTTGTTCTCAGCCCCAGCACCCATGAGTGTCCATGGGTTCTATGGTCATACCTAGCTCAGCCTATCACCACCCAACTCTTAGGCCAACTAATGGGACTTGTAGTTCTACAGGGTTAGGCCCACATATCCCCCACATAATCTACCCCTAGACCAGGTTCTCTTGCTTGCTGGTTAGTGTCATGGCCCAGGCGACCTGTCCCCTGTTCGAACACTCACTGTCAGGTGCTAGGATCTGGCCTTGCCAGGCAGGCCCCCAGCCATAGCTTTCTTGTGGGCCAGCACTCACTGGCAAATGCTGAGGTGAGGCAGACCATGCCAGACTGATGACCTTGACCATATGACCCCATTCTTTCTCAGTTTCCTTGTCTGTTCCACATAAGAACTGAAGATTGAACGCATTGTTTTAAGTACTTAAAACAATACATAGAAGGCAGTGAGTGCTGTATTTGTGTAATTGGATGAGAGAACATGATAGCAGGTTAGAGAAGACGTGAGTTGAGAGAGGCAGATAGAAAGAGACAGAAGACAGAGAATGGCGGTAAGGGGACGTGTGGAGGAGGACCCTAGCCCCTGACCTGCCCATCTGGATGACCGTGTGGAGGAGTTGAGGTAGGTTTAGTTGTGCTCCAGATGAGTCCTAACTTCTAGTGTGATGTGAGAGCCTTTCCTCCCTGTCCCCCTTCCTTCTAAATGGAAGTCAGTCAGTTAACCCGGTGTTAGCAGTGGTGCTCCTTTCTACCCTCTGCCCATGGTCACTGCCATAAATGAGCCACAAGGTGTCAGCAGTGGCCAGAAAGCGGTCAGTTGCTTTCTCTTCTGTCCCACTGCTATTTCCTCTACTTCTCCCTGTTTACGTGGGGCCATGCAACATAGGCTGCAGTGTTATTTTGCATCATATATGAAAATAATAGAACTTATTTTGTATCCAAATAATAGTTAATGAAACTAATTTGTCACCCTTGCAAACCAAGTAATGACAGAACTCACTTAACAGTTACAAATAGTCATGGCATTTACCTAACAGGAGCTCCTTAATAAATCTAAACCCGGTTACAAATAAAAGGGATTGTTATTAAAATTAATCAACAGGACACCCACTCTAGAGCTGGTGTGAGCAGGCTGGCCACATGGCTGAGACAGCAGCTGTAACCCCTGGACAGTGCACTTGGAGGCTCTGCAGAGCAGGTGGAAGCAGGCACGCTGCAGAGGCAGCACAGCCTGGAGTCAGCCACTTCAGTTTTTGTTTTCTTTTTGTTTCCTCTCTTTTTTCGTTCCTCTGTTTTCTTTTTTCCACCTCTCTGTGTGTTAGTTGAACCTTTTTCAGAACCCCAGTGTGGATTATCTCCCGTGCTGGTGAGTTGTTCTCTGTTGGTGAGTCTAAGGTGGTGTGGAGTGACATACACACATCTTCCCTGCTTCAGCTCTCTCCACCCTCCCTCCTACATTTGTCTTATTTCTTCTACCTGTGTTGAAAGCCATGCCGTGCACAATTACTCTTCACCCATCAAACAGAATTTTGAAATCTTACAACTGGCAATGTTGACTCATACTTTTAGTATTCTTAGTTCTCTCTTTCTATGTGATATTCTAAGATTCTTTATAAGTATTTTCTGTTAAGGAGAATTTCCTTATTTTAGGATGAATCTGCTGGTGGCAAAACCTGTAGCACTTTCTGTGTCTGTGAATGGCTGTGTTTCCCTTCCATTCTTAAAGGGTGTTTTCACTAGAAACAGAATTCTGGATGGACAGGCCTTTTCTTTGGAGAACTTGTAAAATGTGGGGCCCCTTCCTTCCACACCCCCATAGTTTCTGAAGAGAAAGCTGCTGCCCCTCAGCTTGTTTCCACCCCCATAGTGGTTAATCGAAGTACCCCTCACCACCCGCGGTTAATCGAGGTATCCCCCGTCACCCATGGTGAATCCAGCTATCCCCCCATCACCCACGGTTAATTGAGGTACCCCCCCCCCGCCACTCTTGGTTCGTTGAAGTATCCGCCCCCCGCCACCCGCTCACTGCCTGTTTTATTTGTGCTCATTTTTCAAACTGACTCTGAACAAGACTAGAACTTTGATAGTAATGGGCCTGGTAAACTGTTTAAGAAGAAATTTACCGATGTCTGAAAGTTGGCCGTGCATCAAAATAAAAAATGAATGGATGGATGGATGGATAGATGTGTGAATGGGTTAATGAATGGATGGATGCATGGGTGGAAAGATAGATAACTTTGTAATTAAAACACATGTAGTAAAAGGTTAGTGGTGGGAGTGAGGTGATGAGCAGTGTAGATGGGTGCTCTCTGTTCTCTAACTCTGTGGTGTGTTTGATGGGTTTCATAGTTAGCCACCATCTCATACTTTTCGCCCTTTTGAAAATTCATTGAAACTCTTAAATAATTGTTAAGAAATAGTGCATCAACTAATCTTTGCCAATAATAACATAAAACAAGAAGTCTTTTTTTTTCTGTTGGAGCATTACTATTTCCTGATTGCTGTTTATTCCTTTACTTTTATATCTATCTCGTGTCCCAGTCTGATTTTTATAGGACTTACCAACACTTTAAAAATTATGAACTATTTGAAATGCACAGGAACAGGTAGAGAGTAGTAGAACTGATGGAATGGTCTTTTGGACCAGAAGTGGACCCCAAGGCAGTAAAAGGCCCTGTGGCCAACTTGGAAATATGTACAGGCAGCCATTTCAAGGGTGCTACACTGTTGGTTTGGCCTGGGTCTTCGTATAAACATCTGAAAGGTGAGTGATAGAATGAATCCTTCTCTGTAAAGTTTGGATTTATATTGTTTTACCCCATGCACAGAACTGCCCCCTCTTCAAGTAGTTACTTCATATTAGGGACTTATAAAGGAAAAAAAAAAACATGTTTTCTTAATAATTCTTGCTTCAGTGACTTTAGGATCAGTTGCTAGATACCTGAGTCCTAATCTCTGGAAAAAAGATTTTATGGACCTACTTGCTGCAAGAAAGAAAAACCAACACAACAGAACCGCACCAAGTAAAAAGTGCCAGGTTCTCCTGCCCCATCAGGTGCACCTGTTGGGGATGCAGAAGGTGGTGGCGTTTCAAAGCGCTTTCTGTAACTTGATCTCCACTGTGAACATCTCATTTCAGGTGCTGAGCAACATTCATACAGTCAGAGCCACGTGGCAACCCAAAAAACCCAAAACGTGGACATTTTCTCCCCAGGTGAGTCACCTGGGAGCAGGATGGGGAGAGAAGATGACTTTTACCTCTTAGCTGTTATGTAATTAATTTTCTAACCTGAGGCTGTCAAAGTGTAACATGTTTGTATTTAGAAGAGAATATGTAGAACCACTTTAAGTTTTCAGATTCTTCGATGACTGAGAAAAATTGCTCATGTTTCTGACTCACCGAAGTTAACAATTGTTATGAATCATCTCATTCAGTGGATTTCAGGGTTCAGTTTCAGGAAATGCCTTTTTAATGAAAAAATGAAAACAAAAATATAAAATTTAGGAAGTAGGAATGTTTTTCAAGAATTAACTTTTCCAACTGTGCTAATTAGATCTGGGTCTTATTCAGATAAAATTGAGGGTAACACCTAAAAAACTGCTGCTTAATGACTGGTTCCTGTCAAGCCTGGGATGAGATTAAGTGCTTTCAAACCATCAAATCAGTATTACTCACATAGATGCTACTGAATTAAAGATGTCTTCATGTTCTTTGATAATATGTATATTTTAAAAATATGTATTTATGTGGGCCTAAGAGGCTTAGACTATCCCAGGCATCCTATATGGGCATTAGTTCATGTCCTGGCTGCTCCACTTGTGATCCAGTTCCCTGCTTGTGGCCTGAGAGATCAGCGGGTAGATTGCTAAAGTTGTTGGTCTCTTCCACCCACATGGAAGAAGTTCCCGGTTTGGGATCAGCTCAGCTCCAGCCACTTTGGCCATCTGGATTGAAGACCTCTCTTGTCTCTCCTCTGTTGGTGTAACTCTGCCTTTCTAATAAAAACAAATAAATCCCTTTAAAATGATGATTTTTTTTTTTGAGGAAAAGAGATGGAGAGAGAAATCTTCCACCTTCTGGTTCACTCCCCAGATGGTTGAAGTATTGGGAGCCAGGAGCTTCATCTGGGTCTCCCTCATGGATGGCAGAGGTCCATTCTCTTGGGTCATCATCTGCTGTTTTTCCCAGGCCATTAGCAGGGAGCTAGACTAGAAGTAAAACAGCCAGGACCTGAGCCAGAACCCATGAGGGATGCTGGCGTTGGCCTCTGCCTGCCACACCAAACACCAAGTTCCCATAGTTAATTTTTTCTGCCTCCAGGGTTTTATTACTTTTTTGTGTTTACTTCCCTCCCACAATTAGCGGTGTCTCTGTTACTGCATCTTAAAAGCCTTTAATCGCTCTTCCTCTATTGCATCCAAAGATCTTAAAGCAAGATTGGAAGGTCAGTGACTGGGTGTAGTCTGCAGTGGAGCCCAGCTGTGGGCAGTATGCTACAGGTGTCCATACGTGTCCAGCCCAACTCCACATGTCATGTGCCCTTTCCGGCCTCCTGCCCCCACTTGAGAAACCCTGCCTGCCTTTTGGTATAACACTTGACAATTTTAATATTGCATCTCCACGATGTGAAGTGTTTAGGCTATATTGTCTAATGATTTCCTGGGATATAGAGATGAACTGTAGGGAGCGATAAATAGTAAGCCTGTGTTACTCTGTTGAATGAAATGAAGTGGAAGACATTCTTTATGGATACATGAGAACTCATATTAGTAGGGAGGAACAGTTACATGAGTAATGACATTGTCCCCTATTTCTGAAGCTCCATCTGCTGTCCAGCTCAGTGCTGGTCCCCGTGTATCTTATCTTGCATGTGCCTTTAGAGAGCCCTGTGGGGTAGGTACTGTTGATCACGCTCACTCGGACAGGTTGCCATGGTCATGGTCACATGCTCTGGAAAGCACAGACAAGGGTGATGTAAATTCTCGTCCTCAAGCTTGGAGGAGATTGAAGAGGAAAAACTGGCTCTAGAAGCGTTGGTGGGACTTTACAAGCGAGAAAGGGTAATGTGGTTTTCTAAGGCGAGAAGTGGAATGAGGAAAAGGAAAGGGAAAGGAACACACAAGGTATACGTTGGAAAGCTGAACAAACAAATGTATTCAGTCTTTATTTTCAGTTCTGTTTACAAAGAACAACAATATAAGTATAATGTGTAAAAATCTATATATATAAAATATATATGTGTGTGTATCTGGTGAGTGTGTAGACACACACACAACTCTGGGGACCTCAATGTGGTACTTCTTTCCTACTGACTCTAAAAGTAAGTGAAGGTAAAAGATTCCCCTTAAATTTATTTCAAATCGTTCTTAGAATTGGATCTACCTCCTGCTCGGTTTCCTTGTGAGACCTCTATTGTAACGGAAGGGCTGGCCTCTGAGTCAGGACTCGGCCCCTCCTCTAACCCTCCCAATCTTTATTTCTGTCCCTGACTGGAGTTCCTTGTCATTTCAGGTGACCGGCATCCTGCCTTGCTTGCTTGATGGCGACTGTTTCATTAGGTCTAATTCTTCGTCTCCAGACATTGGCATACTATTTGAACTTGGAATTTCTTATATTCGTAATGTATGTCAATTGAAAGAGAGTGCTTCCTAATATAACAGCCAAAGGAGAAGTTGTAGAAATGTCTGTAGTCATCAGTAAAATAGGCGGGATATTCTTGTGCAATAGAAATTTAATCTCTTGAGGAAGGGGAAAGGTAGTGATTTTAACTTTATGTGTGGTGCTGCTCTCCCAGTAGCATTTAAAATGAAAGCATGTTTGTTTATAGCATGAGTAGAGGCCAGTGCTTTTAAAGAATGCAAAGCAGGAAAGGGTGGGACTTAGCAGAAAGTGAGAACAGGAGTGACCCCTGACCTGCAGGAGCAGAATACACCTGACTTTGTCACCGAGAATACTTGGTAAGCAATTTGGATGAATGATAATTTTCATAAAGGTAACACCAGAAACTTGGATCAGCTTGCATCACATGAGCCGTTGAACAGTGGGTGGGGTTTTGCAGTAATGAGCTGTCTCAGGCTTCTAGTAAGAGTGTGAGGTTTGCGCTGTGGTTTCTTGGCTTCTCAGTAATCCAGAGAGCCATCGCACTGAGGATCCGCCGACGGCATCATGTCAGCTCTTCACTTCTCTGAGGAAAATTCAGCCACACGAGGCTAGTCAGAGTTCATGGTCAGTGTAATTAAAAGATACATCTATTTTGGTGCAAAAAATTTTGAAACCCATGTATAGATTTTTTTTCTTTACAGTTTTTTTTTAATTTAAGCATGTATGCATTTGAAAGGCCACATTACAGAGAGAGAGAGGAGGAGAGAGGGAAAGAGAGAGGTCTTCTATACACAGATTCACTCCCTAAATGGCTGCAAAGGTCAGGGCTGGACCAGACGGAAGGCAGAAGGTCTCCTGTGTGGATGGCAGGGGCCCCGAGTACATAACCATCTCCTGCTGCTTTCCCGGGTATGTTGGAAGTAGTGTAGCCAGGACTCTCTAAGTACTGCAGGTGTGGAAAGCCAGTATTGCAGGTGGCAGCCTAACCCACCGCACCACACTGCTTGCCCCCACACATAGCTTTGTATAATGCATATTTTTGAGAGCTTTTTGAAGATCACTCGAATGCATAGATTTAAAAAAAAAAATTTAGCTAAAACAGATATGTCTTTTAATTCCATTTTCCGGGAAGTTTTTGAAGTACCCTCAAATATTTTGTGTGTAGGTTGGACAGGGAAGAGGAGAGGTACCACATGCGTCTCTCGTTGGCCTCTAGCAGTTGACAGTGGCAATGCCATTCCAAGCAGAGGGTCCCTCGAATGTTTAACCCCCACGCCCATCTCTCAGTGAAGCAAATCGTGCTACAAAATATGTATATCACCTGAGAGCCACACAGTGGCCACATCATCTGGTTTAAGGGTTTTTCAAAAGCAATCCCAACAAAATACAGTTTTCAGTACACAGAGTCCCTTTATCATCTGACCTACCAGTAAAACGGGACTGCGCTGGGATTCATCTAGCTGTCTCCTGAAGAACATTGTAGTGAGTTCTAAAGGTGAATGTCAACTTGGGCCTTTAAAGTTACTTGATGCATGCTGATAACGTCTTGTGACTTGTTTTGCCTCCTAGTCCACTGGTGAAAGAGGAGAGTTAAGTTGTGGCTGGGTGTTTCTGAAGCTTTTTGATGCCAGTGGTGTTCCTGTTCCAACAAAGTAAGTTGCTTTTCATTTTCTTACCAATGATAGCTTGGAAGAATTTCCTTCTGTAGAGCCCAGCTGACTCAGGTGTGTTCTGTCAGTGCTTCTGCCATTTTGGGGAAGTGGCCTTTTAGTGTCACTCTTGCTGTAATTCAAGGCAACATGTAATACCAGCATATGGAGTGTCTGCTTCGGGAGGGAGAAATGGCACACACGGGAGGGAGGTTTCCCGAGCTGCTCGCACTGGCCGGCTGCTGAGGATATTCCTTTCTGTATTTCCTGTGGTGGGCGCACATTTTGCTAGGTTGGGAAGAGCCTCCTCTGGAGACCCAGGTCCCCTGCAACTGTCTCCTTCTGAAGACGGGATGTTGAAGTCAGCGTGGTAGCCATTGCAAACAGATTCAAGTGTAAGCCCAACAGGCAGAACAGATGCACACAAGACTCAGAAGAGCATTTTCCCTAACATTAAAAGAAGATAACCCTTATTGTTGAAATGTAGGCAAAGCCCTAGGTCTGGGATACAAAAAGGACTTCAGGGGAGGGAAATGAGTGGGCAGCTGGTGGGATGGTGACTGGAATTGGGAAATTCAGGGTTGTGATCCCAGCTTGGCCCAGGAAGCTGTAGGTGGGTACTTGTGAACATTTCCATGGTCCTAGGGATTCCTACCGAAAGTCTGATTGTAGGATGAATCCAGATAACACTCCCTATGTGACCTGCTTATCACCAGGCCAAGGTGAAAGTCTGACAACCGCAGCCCTCTGGCCTCACCTGGGGCGCCTCGGGAGGGGCTCCCAGTCACCCTGTGGGTGTGGAAAATGCTGATTGGTTTTGGATTGTTGTAATATGCTCAGGAATTTTAGTTGTGCTTAATGGAAGAAAGGGGGAAAAGAACATCTACTCTAGCTTTCCAGAAAGTGAAGGGCCAGCTGTTTTTTCACGTGGTAGAGTTCGGTGTATGAACAGAAGCATTCCCAGTGTTGTACTGCAGGATCTTAGCAGCGTCTGTGGGTCTACGTAAATTGTTCTCAGAGTTGACCCTTCAGGAGCAGGACTGGGGAGGAGTGGTGCAGTGGGCTTGTCCTCTGCTTCCTGCACTAGTGTTTGTGTAAGAAAGGGCAGGAGGTCCTCCACACTAGCCAGGAAGCGACAGGGAGGGACATTTTCTTGTCATTTCAGGGCTGTTCAAACTTTTTATAATAACCTATACATGGTTTATATTTAAAAATAAGATGCTCATAATGGCATCACTTCTGTTAATGAATCAGCATATTTGAAAAATACATGGAAAACATCATTTAGTGATGTAAGTCGCTGAAGTCAAAGCACTGTAGTAACATCATTTAATCCTCCTTTTCACGTGGAAAGGTGAATTTTTCTACAGCTCACAGAAGCCAGTACTTGTTGAGAGGGTAACTCAGGGTAAGACCAGCCACGGAGATGCTCACTTACCAGTGAGACATCAGCAGAATGCCCGTGAATGTTTTGTACTACACAATATCCCAGCAGCGACTCCAGTGCTTACTGTGTGCTGTTCTCTTACAGAACCTATGAGCTCTTCTTGAACGGCGGCACTCCTTATGAGCAAGGAGTGGAAGTGGATCCTTCTGTGTCCAGGAGAGGTATGGCCATGCTGTGTCGTCGTCTTTCCTTAAAGATTAAACAAGAGATGACAGCTGTCTCCTGGGAAACATTGCATGTTTCACCTGAATTCTCATCTTCTCAAGCATTTTATTTGATACAGAAAGCTTCGTTGTTGTCATGTACATGCTTATTTCCTGGGTGGCACATATGAGACTAATATAGGAAACTGTGAAGCATGAGGACCCTGCGTTAGTGACTGGGCTGATGCACCTGGGATGGCTGTAGAACAAGGGACAGGATGGGCTCATTCAGAGATTCCCCACTGTCAGTTCAAAGGGTACAGACTTCTGAAGTAGCGATCTGCACGCCAGTTTGTCTTCCAAAAATATTGACCATCTTGTAATATGTTCCTTGACAAATTAGATCAAGGGAGGATACAAGGGTCTTCAGAAAACATGGCTTTCAAAAAAATTTTTTGTATCCAAAAAAGCTTTTACTCAATTTTCCCATAATTTTTAAAATGTTTCTTTATTTGGATTGGTCAGTAAGCACAGGCAGACAAAGTTCCCATCTCCCAATTCACTCCCCAAATGCCTGCGGCTATCAGGGCCAGGCCAGACTAAAGCCAGGCGCCAGCAGCGCAAGCCTTGGTTTCCACATGGGTTTCATTTCCACATGGGTGTACTGAAACCATCACCTGCTGCCTCTCGGGGTATGCATTAGCAAGAAGCTGCAATCAGGAGTCAAGCCAGAACTCAAACTCAGGCCCTGCAGTGTGGGCTAGGACCTTCCTGAGGGGCATCCTAACCACTGGCCCAGATATCTGGCCCTCCACCAACTTCTTCAAGTGCCCTCCTAGTGAATAAGGCAGAGGGTCTTGTGGAGCTCTGAACCTCACATTTTTGGAACTCCTCAGCCATTCGTGGTTGGGGCAAGAAGGAACTTGAGACCTGGTGTGCATTTGGTTCTACCTGGAGCCCGACACACTTTTGTAACCTCGCGTAGTAAGTCCATAATGTGTCTGATGGAGTTAGTGGCCATCCGTTACCCTCAGGGTAGCCGCAGGTGCTGGGATCACAGTCTGCCTTTCTGTCATCTCACTTAGGGTGTGGCGGTGACTATTTCCGACTCATTGCTGCTGGTTGATATAGTTTCATAAAATGCATGTGTTAGTATAATCACTGTTCCTGTCGTTTACAATTTTAATTGTTTTTGTAGCACATGGTAGTGTCTTCCATCAGATGATGATGATGAGACGGCAGCCTCAGCTCCTGGTAAAACTGAGATCCCTGAACGCAAGATCAAGAAACGTACTAAGGTTGGTGTGTGCTCTAGCTGCCCGGTGGAGCTGCAGTCACTCGGCGTGTGTAGGTCATCTCTGCTTACTCATGTTTATGCTCGTTAGCTCCGCTGCCAAAGGCCTTGAGGGAAATGGGGCAGTAGGGAGGCTCTTACTCACTTTTTACTAGTTAACCCAAATGATAGGTTTGCTTGGAAGTAATCTAGACACCTTTGGTGGAACAGAGCTTACCAGTGGATAATGCAATGCCTCTGTGAACCTTGCTTTAATAGCAAGTCTATTGAGATATAATTTACATACACTAAAATTTATCCTTTTTAGTTTACCAGGTCTTTGAATTTTGATAGTTGTATACAGTTGTGTTCAATATCATCAAATCATGAAATGGAAAGGAGGGAGGGAGGGAGAGGGAACGGGAGAGAGGGAGGAAGGCAATACCATCAAATTGAAACAGACTCTTCTCCTTGTTCTGTAAGACTCTCACATCCCTTTGGGGCCAGCTCCCCTGCCTCAATCTCAAGCAACCATTCATCTCTTCTATTTTTCCAGAGTGTTGACTTTTCTAGAGCATTTTTTTGAAGGTTATTCAGTGTGTGACCATTTCTAAAAAGTGTATTTGAAAGCCAAAATGACAGAGAGGAAAACAGAGAGGGGGCAAAGGTGGGGGTTTCTAATTACTGCTGTACTCTCCACATGCCCTCAACAGCCAAGGCTGGGCCAGACCAGAGCCAGAAGACAGAAATAAAATCTAGGTCTTCCATGTGGGTGGCGGGGAACCAGATGCATGAGCCATCCCTGGTACATTAGCAGGAAACTGGCTCAGAGCCAGGCAGCCAGGATTCAGAACTGATGGACTGATATGGGATGTGAGCACTTGAATCAATGGCTTAACCCACTGTACCACAGTGCTTGTCTCCTGTTTTAGCCATTCATCACTGAAGAGTGAAAAAGTGGTTTCCCATAGTGGTTTCAGTTTGCAATCTCATCAGAAAACTGTTACACTTGGGGAATACCAGATCTGCCAATTTCTCATTCAGTTCCCTCTTAGACAAACCATTTAACCATCTCTCCCAGGGTCTTGAGGTCTACATCTTTAAAATACGTGTGATAACAGCCCCATACTAATAAAAAGAAAGTCCATAAAATAGTTGCATGCCATTGATAATGCATGACATACAGGAAAAATACAGTAATGTGAACTATAATTATTTCCCGTTTAGTTAATTGTGTATCTATAAATGTGAATATGATGCCAGATAGAGGATATTATGTCATCAAATCTGCCCAAGTGAACATGTGCCATATAAGCAGCTGATGAGATCAGGAGGGATTCAATACTGGCTTTGAAGGATTGGTGGGATGTGGCCCTGGGAGGCTATGGGGGAAGGAGCTCCCCACTCAAGACCTGCAGGGGACAGAGTGGGGCAGGGATGAACATTGTGTTGGAAAGAGAATGCCACGGTGGAACATTCCCGACCAGGACCTGCTCCTGGCTCACAGATGATCAAGAGGCGAGCACACAGGGAGGACTTGTCCTGCTCCCAGAACAGCTGCTTTTCTCATGGCAGATCCTGGGCCCAGCATCACTATCTCTTGCTCCCATCCCCAATATTGAGATGTAATTTTGTAATTTCATTATCCACTGTTAAAGCTTTCAATAACAGTTAATAATGGGTTCCTTTGGCTATTCCTGGAACCAGTGAGTGCCCCCTTTTGGCCCACTTTTCCTTGGGAAATGGGTGTTTCTCAAGATTAGGCCAAAGCAGCACAGTAGAGTCTTTGTAAAGGGAAAGCCCAGTCCTGTTTGGCTTCATTCTTCCTCTCCTTCACTCCCATACTCTTCTGAAGCCTCCAAAAATCCAAGCTTGTCTTTCAGGCACAGCTCACAGAAGCGTGTCTTTGGCTCTGAACACCAGTTTTTGGGTACCTCTTATCTCAACATCAAGTTTGACTGCGTGGTGCAGGGGTCAGGCAGGTAGTGAATGCTCCTCTGTTCGTTAGCTTCTCCAAGGTACCCACATCTCCGTCTTCCAGGCTCCAGGAGACGTGACAGCTACTGGGTCACAGCACACCACCGCACCCAGAATTCTTTTTGAAATAACTGCAAAGCACAGCTCTGCCAGGCAGCACAGAGAACTCCTCTTCCTCCTGCTGTCCCTGGCTGCCCACTGCTCTGGCCATACTCTTCCTACCTGGAGCTCACAGGAAGTGTGAGTGAAGTCACCACTCCACTTTGCCTGTTCCTGGGTATAGCTGGGTATAACTGGGGCACCTGCTGGTGAGACCCCTCACACAGGCTTCCTCTCAGAGATCAGACATTGACACAGTGAGGCCTGAGGCTGCAAGCTTGCTGGCTTCCCTTCAGGGCTGTGGGCCGAGGTGTGAGGGTTGCGCAGTGGGACTGGGGCTAGAGGCTGAGCACCACCATAGATAGTTTAGGACAGCACTGCCTGTGCACCCTGGGGAAGTGGGGGAACTGGGTAAGACGGATCAACCTTAGCATCCTTTCTCCCCCACCTGACCTGTCCCCTGACCTGCGACCGCTCTGGATGGGATAAAAGCCGATGTCTTCCCTACTCCTTCACAGGTGTGCTTCTGACACCCAACTCTCACCTTTGTTTATCCAAATCACTCGGCTTGGAGGTGGGATGACATGGGATCTTTCCATTATCCTGAGGGACACACAGCAGTGGATTCAGGGCCAGGTTAGAGCCAACATTCATGCCCATGGTGAACCAGCACCCTTGCTAACCTCGATTTGCTTTGTGACCCACTGAACAGTCTTGTACAGCCATGCTCTTTGGGTGTTAGGAGACCAGGGAAAATGACAAGGCAACAGGACAGACCTGTCTCTCCTACCAAAGAAAGGGCACCAGAGACCACCCAGGGGCTCAGAAGTCATGTGTGGAGCAGTGGCTTGTGAACGTGGCAGCAGTTGGATGCTTCATGCTGCCTGAGGCGTGCCATCCTCGTGTTGGAGCTGCTGTCCCTTGAGGAGAGACAGCCACGCTTCTCTAGACCCACAGAGTCACAGGGCCGAGACCTGGGCTGTAGCAGTAGACAGTACATGTGTACAGATCTGCCCCCAGTACCTTTTCCTTTATGATGCATCCGTTGTCTTTGTTCTTTTACATCCATGTGTAATTGTTAAATTAGATAAGGTGTTGGTGTGCCTTGCCTGAGGCAGTCCGTTATGTTCATTGCACTTCTGCCATCACAGTTTGCTGGTCTGCATAGAAATGCAAAACGAAGTCTATTTCCACTTCTGCAGCTCAGCTGATCTTCAGTAGCCCAGAACCATGTGGTTGTCTCTGCTTCGGGAGCATCAGAGTCTTTCCCTATAGAAAATCTTGTAAAAACCCCACTGTGTTGCCTCACATTGTGGGCAGGTGCCAGAAGGAAAGGAGTGCCTGCACAGTGGGAGGACCAATGCCTGCCAGGCCTACAGCAGACAGGCCTATGAGAAAAGAAGAGGGCCACATGAAAGGAAGGAAGGTTCCACCCGTTCCGCCAGCAAAATCCGGCTCATGAGCCCTGAGCTTGGGCATGCAGCTGAGCCACTGCCCATGCAGGCCGTGGCCGAGAGCACAGGATATGAAACAACCCTGGCACAGCATGGACCTCAGTGAGGCGCGCAGCGGCACTGGGGCAGCCTCAGTGGTCCCCTGCTGCCAGCCGCTGAAATCTGGATCAGTTACATATCTAAGAGTAGAATTTTAGCAGCATTGGAAAAAGATAATTTCTACCTTTGTGTGCCAAATACTGCACCTGAGTGTAAATAGGAGAACCTGTTTTGCATTTTTTGTGTTTCTAGAAATGCAGGGGTTAGGGAGTGGTTGGCTTCCCTAAATCCCATGAAACTAATTACTCATTGTTCCTGTACAGTCAGACGGGTCGCGTTGTTTCTGCTCTGAATGTTACCTCTGTTACAATTCTTGCTCTTAAAATTCTCATCCTGGAAATTAAGATGGAAGACTAATTTATAAGAAATGAGTTTTTTTTTTTTTTTTTTTTACCTTTAAGTTGTGAGTGTCCTGAGCATGAAGTGAGTCTATTGTGAGTAGAACAGAGTTAACTCATCTGCCAGTTTGCATGTTTTGATTGGGGAACTTAATCCGTTTATATTTGAAGTAATTACTGATAGGGAAAGAATTACTTCGGCCTTTTTATTGGTTGTTGCCTGTATGTCTAATATGTCTTTGTGTCCATTATTTCCTCCCTTACTGCCTTGTTTAGTTATGTTGTTTTATAGTATACATTTTTATTCTCTTTCCATGTCATTTTTTACATATTGTAATGATGTTTTCTTTGTGGTTACCATGAAGATTAAAATGTGACATCATAAAGTTAAACCATCTATTCTAAAGTATTTGTTAAACAACTTCACTTTAGTAGTGAACCTATGTTTTTTTTTCCTTTTGAGCCCTTATAATCTACCAGAGACTGCATTAAGCACTCCGCATTCATTTCATTTTAACCCATATAGTAACCCTGTGAAGTTCAGATATTGCCATTTATAGTCCACAGACGAGGAAACCAAAGTCCAGGAGAGTGAACTCATACAAAGCCACAGAGCAGGGAAGCAGCCCAGTCACGGCTGAGCCAGGGCTGTCCCACCCTCAGGTTCCACCCAGTACTGTGGCCTCTCTGTGCTGGCATTTCCTCTGCTTTCAGCAGGTCAGGTGTGGCAGCCACATGCCCTTGCAAAAAATTTGTCACTGGCCAGTTCCTTTCTTTCCAGAACACACAATTGATGAGTCTTTTTTTAAGTTGACATTTAACATGGGCGTTTGTGTTCAAATGGAAGCACACGGATGAGTTCTTAGAGCTGTATCAGTTAAGTTATCCGGAGGTTAAATGGCCAGCTTGCTCTAGAAGCTTTCCTTTACAATGTTAACAGGTCTTTTTTTCTTCCAATATTGAACCAAAATGTGGACCTGTAATATACATGTAAAAATATATCATGGGTTGTGTTGTAGAGAAATGTGCAATGAATGCCTTTTTTCTTCCTTAATAGTTTCCTGCCAGAAACGTTGATTGGAAGTATGTGTTCCATCCACTTGTTGATATTTTATCGACAGATTCTTGGAGATGTACTGCTGAAAGACAGGATGAGCTTGCAGAGTGCTGGTAAGGAAGGTCTTTGTGTGAGCGCCAGGTGACAGCCTGCGCTCCTGATGTCACATCTGGGGCAGAGCTGGTGTCAGCACATGCCGTATGAGACTCCCGGAGGCGGACATGAGCTTTGTGAGCTCTCTGTGGAGTGGGTGCTTCCAGTGTGCACATCCGCACTTCTCAGATTCTCCAGTTTTGAGGTGCCCAAACTTCAGTTTTTTTCCCTTAATGTTATTCTATGTGTTTGATACAGTCTTCATCTTATTGGGAAGAAATAAAATTGCCCAAACAAGCTGGTTTTATCAATGGATTAGTTAAAATCAATAAATCCAAGTAAGGAGTGTTCAGATATTTTCTCTGTACCATTTTCATTCTCTCAAATTTCTTTTTCCAAGTTTGAGCATTTTCCCACCAGTATATTGTTAAAAAAAATAATTTATAAAACCAATGAATTTTCTATGCAATTGAATTTACGAAGAAAAATGCATTTGTTCTGAGAATTGTCTTCAAAAGGAAAGCCATTCACTTTGTATTGGCTAGTCTTTGATATTATTGGTAATTTATTAGATAGTCTTTGATATGACTGATAATTTGTTGGGTAATGTTAGGTATTGCTGGTGAGTGGACACCTCCTGAGGCCTGCCCTATGCCAGTCATTGTGCCAGCTCTAAGATACCAGCTCAGTCCTCCCTACCCCAGGGAGCAAGACCTGAGACACAAATTACAAGAACAGAGCTTTTCCATCTTTTAAAATAAGTGCTCCAAATCAAGATACACAATGTGAAAATACACATACTATATACACACACGTGTATATAGATAGAACACGATATACGTATGAGGAAGGCTTGGCTTAAGGTGTAGGGTGAGAAAAGCTGTCTGGGTCAGTGACCTCTAAGGCCTGAGAGAAGAATTAGACTCATAGGGAGGTAATGAGGAGGATCCTCTCTGGATAGAGGAACTAGCATGTCCAACCACCCAGGGCAAGAAAACATGTTTGAGGGCGGGAGAGGGGAGGCTCAGGGTCCGGAGATTGAAACTGAAGGCAGGTCCCTGTGGCTGGAGCAGAACAGATAAGGAGGAGACACAGCAAAAAGGGAACTCAGAGCAGAGCCCAGACATTACTCAAGGGATCCTTGTAGCTCTGAGGCGAGCAGGGTTAAGCCTGGCAGTCACCACTTGCCTTTCAAGAACTCTCCAGGAGTCCCTCAAGAGAAGACTTAGGGAAACCTGGTGAATGGCATGGCTTGTGAAAGAGCCTAAGGCTAATTCATCTATCCTGTGTAGGTAAAGATAAGGTTACCGGAGACCTGTTGATTCATTTACATGCTACCATCAGCAAACCTAATACAACCAAGAAAGGGGAGTCTTCTCTACTGAGGACTTAGAGACTTAGAGAAAGCATTGCCCTTGCCATTCCAAAAGCACCTGCCGTGGTCTGAGTGTTTCTCCCCAAAATTCAGGCATGATGGCGTTAAGACACATCAGGAGGTGCTGCCGTCACAAGGCAATCAGGACATGTGGGCTGCTGGCTCAAGAGCGGAGTCAGGTGTCCATGTAGAAGGGCCGGACTGCTGCCACACGAGCACACCTCATGCTCCACTCCAGAGAGTGCAGTGGGAAGGCCCTGCCTAGACATTAAGTGCTGGTGCCTTGATCTGAAAGTTCCCAGCTTCCAGAACTATGACGAATAGATTTCTATTGTTTGCGAATGACCCAGTCTCAGCTCTTCTGTTATAGCAGCCCAAATGGGGAAGGCACACCCTTTCCTGGTATGTGTGTGCTTTAAAATATTTACTTATTTGAAAGGCAGAGTGACAAGGAAGAAGAAACAGAAAGAGAGAAATCTTTCATCTGCTCATTCATTCCCCCAAATGCCCACAACAGACAGAGCTGGGGCCAGGCCAAAACCAGGAGCCAGGAATGCCATCTCCCTATTTGGAAGGGACCCAAGTATTTGGACCATTGTCTGCTGCCTTTCAGGATGTGCACTGGCATGAAGCTGGCTAAGAAGCTGAGTAGCCCAGACTGAAACCAGTATGGAATGTGGGCAGCCCAAGCAGCTGCTTAACCCACTGCACCTCAGCATCTTCCTCTGGGCGGCTTCTTGCGGAGGTCCTTCAAGGACCATCATTTATTGCAGAACTTCCCTATTCTACACGTATGTACTCGTGAGGCTAGAATCTACTTCCACCATGGTACAGCTGCCATCCAGTGCCCTGAAACCAAAGCTGAAATCCCTGCTTCCTCTTCCTGCCTCCTGTGCTGCCCGGCACTGCTCAGCCTTCCTGAAGCAGGGCGCCTCTCAATGGCATGCTGCCATCATAAGGAGGAAAAAAGAGGGCAAAAAAAAAAAAAACATGTTTTTTTTTTAATGAAAAGAACAAATTTTCTGGCCTTACTCTGTTCAGAGCCACCGTATCCCTGACTTATTTGGTATGGGACTCACTTGGGAATTCCCTGGAATAGAGGGTAGGGGCAGATAGAGGCCGCAGGCATAGTTTGGGACCCTCCCAGGGAAAAAATAGACAGAATGTTAACACATTCCACGAATCACTTAGCATAATAATTGTAATGTGAGTGAATATTTTGAACATATTGGGTGAAGTTTGCACAAAACTCTTTCTGTTCTTGTTTTGTATTGCAGAGCTGATTAGTCACCCAATGCTGGCCAGCTTCCCCAAGCTCTTGGAGCAGCCTGACGTGATGGACGCCCTCAGGGTGGGTAGCGCGCGGCCCACAGGAAGCCTGCTGCTTCCGAAAGCAGTAGCAGAATGGTGCCCCCAGTTCCCGTCTCGTGTCCTTCCAGTCTGAGGGGGTGTCGCTTCCCAAAGACCGCCTTCCCTCACCCAGTAAGCAGCAGGACAGGCTGCTGTGTGCACTGCTGCATTCTCTTGCTATTTGTTCTTTGGCTTAATGTGACCATTGATTGTGTCCCAAGAGGAAAACCCTAAATGAGTCTGCAACGCGAATCACATGCTGGGGTATGCATATAATTTTAAATTTAGTTAGGCATACATCATCTGCTGTCTGAAATAGCAGCTACATGTTAGGTTGAACCACTAGAAACCTCCAATACTCAGCCACTTTTAAACTTCAAAAATGGCCATTTCTTATGCTCTAACCTAATCCAACAGGGTCAACAGATATTCCAAGGCCTGTGTATGTTCAGGTGGATGCAGAGATGAGCTGACAGGTACCATGGAGAATGGCTAACCCAGGCCCTTAGAGACTTAGAGGAGCCTGTAAATGAGGATCAGGGCTGTGTTTCTCACTGAGGTCACAGGGAGGTGGCCCTGGTACAAGGCTGGAGCGGCACAGGATCTTGACCTGCTGGGGTGGCAGTGAAGACATGCCACAGGAGGGCTGGTATGAGCAAAAGTCCTGAGGCAGGAAGGAAATCGGACAGTTCTTGAGCAGATGCTCAGCATGGTGAGTTGGGTGCCGGGAAGGAAGCAGGTGGAGGAGAGACAAGGGCAGTGGGAAGAGTCGGGAAAGAGGTGGGGACCTTGTCAAGGCTTGTGCTTTAGGCAGGCTCCACTGATGGCACAGAGAGCTGGAGCAACACTCCTGCTGCGGGGAGGTGGGCTGGCAGCCAAGGGGTCACTCCTGTTGGTAAGAAGGAGGGCATATGGGCCCAGCAGCAGAACTCGAAGGAGAACTTGACCATGCACAGAGATTTATGTTGGATGTAGAAACTGAGCCAGGTTCTGCGTTAGCAGGGGTTGAGAGAGTGAACAATAACAATGAAGTTTTCCAAGATTCGAGAAGCTATTGGTGGCACACAATCGCCTAGAGTTCTGGGTGTGTTTATTTAAGGCAATGCCACACATGGCAGGCTTTCCTTTTCTTCCCCTCCAAGGTCCTCGGCATCAGACTGCTTGTTTGTTCTACATAACACACATACACTGATCCAGAGCCCTCCCTGGTGAGGCCCTGTGCTGGCCAGGTGTGCAGCATCACAGGGTCCGGGTGTCGGGAGGAGAAACCTAGGAGCTTCCTCTAGGCTGCAGTCTGCCCGCTGAGAGGACAGCCCCAAGACGTGCAGGGGCCTGGCCAGCCATGAGCTTGGCAGTGGCCACACTAGGGCTCTCACGATGAGTCAGATCCAGGTACATGCAGACACATCACAGGCCGTTCAGGAAGCAGTGCCTGGGGAAGTGGAAAAAAAAACCCATTGGAGGCATACACCTCTTGATGTATGTATTTATATTTGTAGATCTGCTGTGAGAAATTGAGAAGACGACCCTCCAGACAGGAGTCAGTGATTGCCTCTGAATTAGGGGTTATTGTATCTGTGTTTTCACTGTGAATTATTTCTATCATAAACTACAAAAAGCAGGGCTTGTTCCAACACTCCTGGGCTTTGTCTTCACAGCAGACTGCGTAACAGAATAAGCCAGACTATGTTGGGGCCCCCCTGGATTAACCTCTCACTTACACACCCCTCCGGCTTGTGCCAGTGGGAGACCCTGCACCATGGCCACCCGCGGCGGGCCAGCAGAGCTTGCATGTCTCACAGTGTTATCTGGAGCAGATTCCTAACTCTGTCTCTATCTGCCCCTGAGGGAAAAGAAAGAGAATGGCGACTTGCCCTTGGCCTTGCCACTGCCCAAGGCCCAGCGGGACCTGGATGGTTCCTGCTCACACTTCATTGACTGGAAGTAGTCATGTGGTCCACTCCTGAAGAGCTGGGAGGCATAGTCTTTATGCTTCAAAAGGAAAAGAGTAAATGAGGCTTCTTCCCGCTCGCTGGTCACTGAATGAAAAATAACCTAGGGCCTTGACATTCAGCTAACAAATGACAGGCAAATTTTGCCAGGTGGTAAATTTAAAGTTGCTAGGTAAAGCCATATACCTTTCAAAATTTACATTAGAAAGCATGTAAACCTCCCAGTATTCACTCAGCTGCTTCAGTGTGCGGTTGGTACTGTAATAATAATGGCACCTGGCATGTTTAGTGTAAGACCACGGCTCTCTGTGGATCCTCTTCAAACTCCGAAGGGCCCAGGAGCTGAGCCATGCTGGGTGAGGCTGTGAGAACCACAAACCCTGCTCACCCTTCTCCCAGGAACACTGTCCGTGGTCTCTGGGGAGAGCGCTCATGTACGCATCATTTATTTAGTGGGGAATCTGTGCTGGATGTGCCCAGGGCCTCCCTGCCGAGAGAGGCTGATGCCTTCAGGCTCCCCGTGGAATGAAGCTGCGATAGAGGATACCAGCAAACACACAGGCAACACAGGCCCTGCGCCACGCAGCCCTAGCACAGGTCACATTCCACTCCAACTCACAGGTTGCCAAAAACTGGCTCTCTGACAGCCTTCCATTCCTACTTCTGTGGGGTCAGCTGACCTCGGGGGTTTTAATTTCTTCAAAGAAGCTTTTGTGAAGCCTCGTGGACAGACTGGAAACGCTTACTCATCAGCCTGCACTTAAAGCTCTCTCCCCAACCTCTGCTCCCATGTGGTAGGCAGAATCCTGGAGAGGTGTTGTGTCTGGGGTTGCTCACGTGCCGCGTCTGTGCAGCTTGCTCACATGTGTTCGTGTTCCTGGGAGTCTCTTCTTAAATAAACGTGATGGACAGCAACCATGGGCTTCATGAAAGATGCCTAGTTGGTGTGGGTCATCGGTCAGACCCCTGATCACAGAGTCACTTCTTGCATGTGTAGATTCTGTTCAGCATTTGTAACCCTGTCAGTAAGTTTGATTACAAAGTGAAGTTGCAAAAATGATATCAGTACTTGCAAGTGCTAGGACTAATTTAATATTCCTGTTTGCTTTTTTAGAGTTCGTGGGCTGAAAAAGAAAATACACTTAAAAGATCAGAGAAGGTAATGGGATTTTCCATGCTGAGTTTCCTATTGACAGTGCTGTGTTTGCTCACACATTCTGCTGATGCCTCTTAGCAAAAGGGGCCATGGCCAGCCTTCCCCTGGACCAAGTAAACCGTGTCGTCATGGTCACAAGGACACATTCCACGAAGCCCTTGCCTGGTGTCCCTCCTAAAGTGAAAAGAGACCCTTGGTCAAAACACCTTGTTGTATCACTGAATTTTTTTTTTTTTAATGTGGGGAAAATTTCTGAATCAGTATTCTTCCAGTTGGCAAATATATTTCCCTTATTGAAAAATAGAAAACTCCAACTCTCACAGTCTACCTCAGGTAAGGAGAAGAGAGAGGAAAATTGGCCTGAGTGGTCTCCTAGCTTGCAGAGGAAGCCTGGCCACAGCCTCCCTTGAGGAGGCACTGCCATCTCCCAGCCAGGCCTGCACACACCGGGGAGCAGGGCCTGGCCCTCTCGTCCAGGACAGAGCCTTTTTCTTTCACCCTGTAAGAGACCATATCATAGATATTCCTGGCTTTGCAGGCCTTCAAGGTCTCCATCACCACTAGTCTTGGTGCCGCTGCCGTGCCAGGCAGCCCAGACAGGGTGTAAGCCACCACATGTGCTGTGTGTCTGTACCACTTCATTGAAAAAAAGGTACTTTTTGAGCCCACAGTCTGCAGTGTGCTGGTTCATGACCTAAACATGCAACACGGAGAATAAACAAGACAAAAAGCCCTCAGAATTAAAACAAAAACCAAAAGCAGTCTCTTCTTGATTCCACCTGTGAGCTTCTGTTTGCCTGGTGCTGTCAGCACATGACCCTTGCCGAAACTGGCAGGGCGGGAGCTAGGCCCCCGTGAATGGGGTGCTGGAGGCCAGTTTCCATGGGCAGAGCCTGCTGCGTGTGGATCTGTTCCACAGCCAGCCTGTGTGCCCTCTGAGCTGCTCCGTCGCCTGGGGACAGGAGGGGTTGACCAACACAGTTGGTGTTGCTGTCTAGGGACCAAAGGACCCCCACTGCCACCTCTGGCGTTGCTGGAGGTCAGTGCAGTGGGGGTCTCCTGCAGAATGCCTGCCACCCCTCCTCTCTCACCATAACCTGATAATTATCCCTCATCTGCCATCATCCGGCTAAGCACATAAAGCTGACTTCACATTGGGTCTTTGTTATGTTTACCTGGAACTACACCCTTGTCACCAGAAGGAAGCTGCCATAGCCAAGCGACTTGACAGCATCTGTCACTCTCAGGGCAGTTTAGGAAACACCCTGAGCTCAAGGAGACACTTGCAGATGCCCGGTGGGGCGCGGAGCCCCACCCTGGAGTCACTGACTCAGAGCCCCTCACCTGCCAGGCGCAGCAACACCTCCCACCCTGCCCCTCCGGGGGTGCTCAGCTCGCAGAGTTTCTCCTCTGAGGTGGTGCTCTGTGTCCACTCATCCTTGTCTGTGGCGATGCTGTCTTCCCAGAGAGACAAGGAGTTCCTGAAGGCCATGTTCCTGCTGGTCTACCATGACTGCGCGCTCCCTCTGCTCCATTCGACCCTCCTGCCCCCGTTCAAGTGGGCGGAGGAGGAGACCGAGGCCGCCCGCTGGAAGTTCATCGCCGATTTCCTGAAGCAGAACCAAGAAAACGAGGGTGCCCTCCAAGCCCTGCTGGCTCCAGCTGGAGTGCACGAACCCTTTGACCTCTCGGAGCAGACCTACGACTTCCTGGGTGAAGTAAGGAAGAATGTGACGTGACCTGGTTTCCCGCAGGATGCTTTGCGTCCTCCAGGATGAAGCGTGGAGGCGAAAGGAGCTGAGTGTTGTTTTGTTTTGTTTGTATAGGCCATATGTTACAAGAAATAATATCCAGGAACTTGAATATATTTTAAAACAGTGAAGATTAATTTTCACATGAAGAATACTGTTATATCTAAATGTTAGTTTTTTCTTTAGAAACAGTACTTCAGCTTTAAGTTGCTGATGTTGATTTCTGTAAAAACCAGATCTTATCAAAAGCTGCATTTATAATTATTCAAGAAAGTAAAAAGGTAACCTGCAAACTGGGAGAAGTATTTGTAATTCACAGATTAGATTGGATTGATGTCAATATGTACATTTGTAAATGTTGCTAATAAAATCTATCTTGTGAAATGCAGGGGAGATGGAATGATCCTTTTGAGAAATTTGTGCTGATCATTTGAATCAGTCTAACATTGCAATGTGATAGCTACAAAAGCAGCATTTAGAGAGAAAGATCTTCCATCTGCTGGCTTACTCCCCAAGTGGCCCCAACAGCTGGAGCTGATCTGATCCAAAGCCAAGGAAGCAGGAGCCTCTTCCAGGTCTCCCACGCGGGTGCAGGGTCCCAAGGCTTTGGGCCGTCCTCGACTGCTTTCCCAGGCCACAAACAGGAAGCTGGAAGGGAAGCGGGGCTGCCAGGATTAGAGCCGGCACCTATATGGGGTCCTGGGGCATGTAAGACAAGGACTTTAACCACTAGGCTACTGTGTTAGGCCCGCACTTGTGCTTTTTCAGATCACTTGAAGCACTCTGATAGAAAAGCAGGAATGTGTCCAGGCGGCGCTGGGGAGTGGGATTGACACAGCTGCCTGAGCTGTCTCCTTGCAGAGAGCTGGGCAGGTTTAGTGGCGTGGTGGGTAGAGACACTGCCTGCCCATGAAAGTCTCTCCCAAGGCGTCCCAGAAGCAGCGGCTCCTTGCACCTGGCTGCTCCTGTGCGTCTGGCTGCTGAGCCTTCAGAGCCAACGCAGCCCTCCCAATAGCTGAGAGTGCTTCAGCATGTTCTTAGAAACGTTTTAATTTTTGGTATAAATTTTGGAAATTCGTACATCTAAAGCATCTTTGCAAAGTGATCAAAACACGTATTGTGAAAAAAAAAAAAAAGAAAAAAAGACCTGCGGTTTCAACTTGACCTTTAATTCTGTTCTGAAGTGCCCTCGCACCATAGCAGGCAGGTGCTGGTTTGGTTTTTGTATCCTTCCTGATGAAGCAGGCCTGGCAGCCCTAAGTGGTTAGCCTGTGGTCAGAGCTGATAAGTGGCACAACCAATGGACCAAGTAGAAAATGCCGAATGCCATGTATCATTTTTTTATTTAAATGTGTATGTATGTATTTGAAAGGTACAGTGACACAGAGGGAGAGGCAAAGATTTTCCACACACTGGTTCACTCCCCAAATGCCCTTAACAGTCTAGAGCTGGGCTGGACTGAAACCAGGAGCCGAGAAGGCCATCTGGGTCTCCCACATGGGTAGAAAGGACCCAAGCTCTCTGGCCACAGCCCTCTCCCTCCCAGGCACATTAGAAGGAAGCTGGATGGGAACTGTGGAGTAGCCGGGACTCCAGCAAGTGTTCTAATATAGTGTGGGTATCCCACTGTACCACCATGCCTGCCTGCTACATACCATCTTCTAAAAGATTCTGCCTCGTCCATGCAAGGTTTTAGAAAGAGTTTTATTATTAGAGTCCTATCAGAGATGCTCTCTTTTGACCACATGCTGTCTCAAGAGGCATTTATTTTTTCAAAATCTGTCGTATTGGGACCAGTGCATGGTATAGTGGGCTTAGCTCTTGCCTTCAGCATCAGCATCACATATGGGCGCCAGTTCATGTCTCGCTGCCTCACCTCTGATCCACCTCCCTGCTTGAGGATGGCTCAAGTCCTTAAGCCCCTGTACCCACAAAGGAGACTCAGAGGACACACCTCACACCTAGTTCTATGGGGGCCATTTGGGAAGTGGTCCAGTGGATGGAGGATCTTTCTGTTTCTCCTTCTCTCTGTAAATCTTCCTTAAAAATAAAATAAAAGGAATCTTTTTAAAAAGGAGAAGAAAAAAAGAAATCTGACTGTGAAACGTCTGGGCTACATCTTAGATAACTTACCCTAAGCCTTAACATGAAGTTAATGTGGTTCTGGTATTAGTTTATTTTCCATTACAATAAGGAAATAGCCAAGACTCCTAACTTACAAAGAAAAGAGCCTTTTGCAGCTCGTTGTTGAGGGCATGGTGTTGGCCTTGGCATCCACTCAGCACTGGTAAAGGTACAGCAGGTGGTGTCACAGGGTGGCAGGGTGGGGGCACGAGTGCATATGGAGAGAGGTGACCAAGCATGCTGGATTCCAGAGAGTGGGGGAGGAACCCCTTCTTGCAAGTCATTTCGCTAGAACTATGGCAGAGTCCCATGAGAACTGCCCTCATCCCTTCCAAGAGCAAGGCCCCCAGAACCCCGTGGCCCCCACTTGGCCCCATTGGTCACCACCACCACACTGAGGACCAAGTTTCCAACCCATGAGCCTTTGAGGAACACACTGCAGTCATGGCCCTGCCGGAGACAGAAGCCGAAGCTTGGCATTTACTGTGTGAAATGATTTTAGAGAGAGACCTTGGCCTTGGATAAGAGATTTCATTAAATCCCCCAGGACTGCTTTCAGCATTCCTCCCCAGCATGGCAGAGGCAACTCCCACTGACCACAGCATAGCCCTGTGGGGACCCTCTCACGGTGACCATGGGTCCTGGCCCCACGGGGCCCCACCTTGGCAGATGAGCTGGTGAGAGTGCGTGTGCAGGTGGCTTCTTCCAGGGCTCTGTTACTGAGCTGCCTGCACTCCTGTTTTCAGTGTGACATGAGTCCACGTTGCTTCTCCTGTGAAAGTCATTTTTCTGTAGAATCTTTAATTCCTAAAAATTGCCCTTCTATTTTTTTTCCCTAGCCATTTGGCTTTTTCTAAGAATGAGGTCCAAGCCTTCTGAATGAAGGAAAATGCTAGCAACTTCCTTTCAATGAAAGTGCAGAACAAAGGAAGGGAATGAGCTGTTTCTAGACTGATTTCCAAAACTTTTCCATGTTTATTTGAGAGTGTGTTATGAGTGGACAGATGCAGACAATGTCATGGTTCTGACACATGGGAACAGTGTGGGGACATGAGAGGAAACGGCAGCGCATGGGCCGGAAGGTGGTATACATGGGCAGGCAATCTGCCTGCAGGGGTTAGACGCACCCTTCTATCAGTGGAAGCTTTTTGTCTTTTTCCGTGAGACCTCTTTCTAAATGCCACCTTCAAACTTCCTAAACAGGAAGGGGTTGTCAAGGAGCCCAAAACATCCTGGAAACAAGTGCTCAGGGGTCTGTTAGGGAGATGGCTTTAACAACACTGAGTTCATCAGGACAGCCACAGTGGGGAAGCAGAGTGAAGGCAGTACTGATGCCCACACGTGGTGCCTGGGCAGGGCACCCTGCCCGAGAACCTGGGAAGTAACTCAGGCTGAGGGTTACAAAGGGCTCCTCCCCAAATGAGTGTCCGATCCACTGGGTCCGTGGGAAGTGAGAAATGTTACAGTTCCCTTGCCTGGGTGCTCTGGATGGACGGCAAGGGCAGAGTCCACCCCTGCATTAAGGAGCAGAAGCAAGCAACTGCAGTCTGCAAGCAGGCTGGAGACTGGCTGGAGTAGACAATCCCACATACAAACAGAGCAGGTTGGACTTGCTACCCCAGGGGCAGCTGGGAAACCTGGCAGCTTAACCCAGAAGCCTGGGAGTGTCATCTGCTCGTCGAGGGCTTTGTCCATCATTGTCACTGTCTGGGCATTTTCTGCCAGAAACCAACTCTTGTTCCGCTTGCGTGAAACATTCTAAGCCAGAGGTTCTCTCGGGGTGTGTAGGGGATCAGAACTGGCTGTCACCTCATGCTGTGTGTTCTGCAGGGGCAGAACCCCACTTAACAGGGCATTGTGTACCTGAGGTTTACTCCTGTGTGTGCATTTCCTCACTGACTCAACACTGGAGCTCCAGGCACAGCGGTGGGCTTTAAAGCAACAATGCCCTGGCATGCTCTCCATCCCGACTTAGTGATCATACACAAGGTGAGCAGTGGTTGTATGAAATGGCCATGAAGGGGTTGGCACGGTGATGTGGCAGGTAAATCCTCCACCAGTGGCACCAGCATCCCAATCAGGAGGTAATTCAAGTTCCAGCTGTTCCGCTTCCTATCCAGCCTCCTGCTTATGGCCTTGGGAAGCCATGGAGAATGGATGGCTCAAGTCCTTGGGCACCTATACCTACATGGGAGACCTGGGGAAAGCTCCTGGCTCCTAACTGCAGATAAGCTCTGCTGCAGTCATTGTAGCTTTTTGGGGAGTGAACTAGTGGATGTAAATATATGTATATATGTATATACGTATGTATATATGTGTAAATATGTATGTACATATGTATATATGTAATATATGTATATATGTAAATCTGCCTTTCCAATAAAAATAAATAAATCTTTAAAAAATAAATAAGTCTTTAATTTAAAAAACCTACCATGAAGGAAGAAGGTCACAGATAGCCAGAAAAGCCTTTCATTCAGTCTAAATTTCAACAACATCATGGCCTGGGATATAAATGGGTCATCGGCAGACACAAGTCTGTGGTGTGCTTACAGATTTCTCTCTAAATTCCACTTCCTCCACGCCGGGGAGCAGCTAGAGTGCAAGATTGCTACCTGATCAAAGCCAGGAGCCTAGAGATTTTTAACACTGCGTCATCACAATGCAGGCCTGCAGTGGGAACTCCTGGCCTGTGGACATGGTGACCATTTGGGGGACAGGAGGAATGGGATCAGGGTTAAGGGAACGTGATTGGAGGACTGTGCTGTCTCAAAGGCTGCAAGGTGGAGGCCTAAGGCTTTCTGAGTAGTGACTGATGGCGAGTAAAGATAGGACAGAAACCCTGAACAGGCACTTGGCCCACTCCCAGCAGTTCAGCAACATGTCTGTGGTTTGGTCTGCTTCCCAGACTCTCTAAGCCTGGACCTTCACCTGCTCATGCACGTCTGCCTTTACCAAGATTACTGCGTGAAAACTTTGTCCTCCCAAAGGGGCCAGCCTGGGAGATAGCAACAGCAACCGAAAGTCTCCCGGGTTTCTGAGCTCTTTCCCAGGCCAGCTCAGTGGCTCACCCACTAGCTCCCATGGCATCCTTCCCCTCTCCTGGCAGCTGCCCTTTGACCCGAAAGTACACTGTGTTCCCCTGAACCCTTACAGATACCAAGAACCAGATTCAGTTTTGCCTGATGGCCACCAGCACATTAACTGCAACATGCTCCTGAGCCCATGCTATTTTATAAACATTTGTGTATTTGAAAGCCAGCGTGACAGAGGAAAAATCAGAAAGAAAGGACCACCCACTTGCTGATTCACTCCCCAAATGGCCACAAAAGCCAGAGCTGTCCCAGGCCAAAACCAGGAGCCTGGAACTCCATCTGGGTTTCCCATCTAGGTGGCTGAATCACAAAACTTGGGCCATCTTCCACTGCTTTCCCAGGTGCATTAGCAGGGAGCTGGATTGGAAGCAGAGGAGCTAAGAATCAAACCGGTTCTCGTATGGGATGGTGGCATCTCAGGCAACCACTGAACCCACTGGCCTACAATGCTTGCCTCCATCGACCCCGTGTTGGGGTTGAGTCAGGAACGTGGTTTAGAGAGTAATTGCAGTCCAGTGTGTCTGAATCAACAGGTGAGAGCCACTGAGACACCTGTGAGCCCACAGTGGGAAGGAGAGGCTGCACCCCTCCTTCTGCAGTAGAGAGCCACTGAACTGGAGTTCCCCACCACTCATACCCTCCCCCAGGAATCCCAGCGCACCTGCTAGGGTCATTGCTGGAGTCAGCATCAGCTGGAGCCCCTCACTTCTTGGAGGCAGCACGTGCCCTTGGCTGAAGAGAGGGTCCCAAAGAGCTCCAAAGGAAACAACCTGTCCATTCTTTCTCCCCAGAGTCTCTGTTTTTGTTTGTTTCTTTTTTAGTTCAATGAACCTTATTTAAATTGAGAAAAAATTCTTGAGTGCTACATTTAGATTTAAGAGTTTTGTTAGGAAAATTATGAGGATTTCTAAGCAAGGCAAAGGTATTTCTAGGTTAACATCAGACTTGACTTTGGACTTCATTTTTAAAACAAACTATAGTAAATGGAGGGAAATGTTTATTTACAGAAAATAGTATCTACATATGTACTCAGAAAAGTACAGGTGGTAAAAAGAAAAAAGACTGATTAAAGAAAAGCCTTCAGTGTACTCTGCATCTTAGAACTTAGTTTTATTTTCTTGGATTTTTTAATATCTTAGATGCCTGTTATTCCTCGATCTTGGGGCTAATATTCTTTAGCTGTCCCATATCAGCAATTTTATTCTCTACAATAAGAGAACATCTGTAGACACACTGAGCGTTACTGTGGGAGAAAATGGCATGACTTTTGTAAAGAAGTTCAGATACCTCAGTGCAAAAGTTAACCGAACTGGCTCGTCCATCTCTATGGAAACAGCCTCATCTTTATTGACATGATTTGTTTGTGACAATTCAATGTGTCCATTTGTCAGGTCTCCACTGGCAGAAAATTTCACTCTGTCTTTTGCATAGGCTATTACAACGGCATCTCCATATGGCTCAGATCTTGGCATATATGTACAAATTCATCAGAAGGCATTTTTACTACACAGCTGTACTCTGCTTTGAGGACTCCAGCTGTTCAACATATTTCTCCATCCACCTGCCAGCCTGGTCCTTGGGTGTCTGGCAACCCATAAACTTTCCTGAAAAATACATCAGGCAGGTTATTAGAAGGGAGTGAATTTGAGGGAAAGAAATAAGAATAAGGAGAAGAGGAAGAAGAACAAAAAGGATAGGAGGGGAGGAGGAGGAGGAGAGACAGCAGCTGTTTGCAATGTGTGTTATACAGAAGATGCTTCCCAGCGCAGAAACCCAGAAGGCGTTAGGAGCTCCTGACTTGAGCCAGGCCAACCCTGTTGCAGATTTAAGACGTGAATCAGCCAATGAAAGATTCTCTCTCTCTCTCTCTCTCCCTTTCTCTGCTTTTCACATTAAAAAAAATTTACAAAATTGTTAACAGACTCAACATATGCATGGCTGAATATCAGTGTAGAGAACAAAAGAGAGACCCATAGAACTTAGAGCCAGATTGAAATAAATTGTGCAACCTGAGTTAGAACCAATGGTTTAACATTTCCAGATTTGATGAACAGTATATAAAGTTACATATTCAAGAAGGTCTATAAGCACCAAGCATAAGAAACTCAGAGAAGTTCATGTTCAGTTTTATCCAGCTGTTCTACTTCTAATTAAGCTCCCTGCCTATATGCCTGGGAGACAGCCGAGGATAGCCCAGTGTTTGGGTCCTGCACCCACATGACAGACCCAGAAGAATCTTCAGACTCCTGGCTTGGGACTGAATGAACTGTGGCCATTGCAGCCATTAGGGGAAACGAACCAGCAAATGGAAAATTCTCTCTCTGTGTCTCTTTCCTGCTCTCTTCTTCTTTCTCTACCACTCTACCTTTAGAACAAAAATAAGTAAATCTTTACAAAGCATTACACCTATCTTTAAAAAAAAAAAAAAAGTAGCCCCTGGGACCCAGCACAGTAGCCTAGCAGCTAAAGTTCTGATCCTGAGTGTGCTGGGATCGCATATGGGCGCCAGTTCTAATCTTGGCAGTTCCGCTTCTCATCCAGCTCCCTGCATGTGAAAGCAATAGAGGACGGCCCAATGCCTTGGGACCCTACACCCGCATGGGAGACCCAGAAGAAGCTCCTGGCTCCAGACTTCAGATCAGCTCAGCTCTGACCATTGTAGTCACTTGGGGAATGAAGTATAGGATAGAAGATCTTTCTCTCTGTAGCTTCTCCTCTCTGTATATCTGACTTTGCAATAAAAATGATAAATAAATCTTAAAAAAACAAAGTAGCCTGAAAAGTTAACTGTGTATATTGTATCTTTGATAGCAATTTTTAAATAATGCAAATACAAACCAACATCATCAGGGATTAATTAAAATGGGAGACCAAAAATATTTCTAAAGTCCCTTGCAAGAAAGAAAGAACAGTGAAACAAATGCAAATAGACAAAAACAAAAAGGTACACCTAAATTTTAAAAATAAAGAACTACTTTAAATATAAATTATCTAGATATTAATTATAAGCAGACAATTTCAGAATGATTTTTTATTTTTTTTTTTTAAAGATTTATTTTTATTATTTTTTCATTGGAAAGGCGGATATACAGAGAGGAGAGACAGAGAGGAAGATCTTCCGTCCGATGATTCACTCCCCAAGTGAGCGCAACGGGCCGATACTATGCCGATCCGAAGCCAGGAGCCTCTTCCGGGTCTCCCACGCGGGTGCAGGTTCCCAAAGCTTTGGGCCGTCCTCGACTGCTTTCCCAGGCCACAAGCAGGGAGCTGGAAGGGAAGCGGGGCTGCCGGGATTAGAACCGGCGCCCATATGGGATCCCGGGGGTGCAAGGCGAGGACCTTTAACCACTTGCGCCACCGCGCCGGGCCCCCAGAATGATTTTTTAAAAGATTTATTTTTATTGGAAAGGCAGATCAAATTTCCAGAAAGAAGGAGAGACAGAAAAATCTTGCATCTGCTGGCTCACTCCCCAACTTGTTACAATGGCCGGAGAAGAACCGATCTGAAGCCAGAAGCTTCTTCGGGGTTTTCCACATGAATACAGAGTGCCAAGCCTTTGGCCAATCCTCCACTGCTTTCCCAGGCCACAAGCAGGGAGCTGGATGGGAAGCAGAGCAGCTGGGGCATGAACCAGTGCCCACATGGGATCCAGTACTTGCATGGTGAGGATTTAGCCAGAGAGCCATCATGCTGGACATGATTTTGTTTTGTTTTGTTTTGTTTTTAAAGAAAGACCAGTTAGTGGTGGGAGCTTGGCTCAGTAGTTAAGATGCAGCTGGGGAGCCTGTGTGCTATGTTGGAATCCCTGGGTTCAAATTCCAGCTCTACTGTGGCTCCAGCTTCCTGCTAATGCACACCCTGGAAGCAGCAGGCAATGACTCAAGTACATGGGACATGGGCTCCTGCCATCCTTGTGGAAGACTCAGATTAAAGGCCCAGCTCCTGTTTTGTGCATGGGTCAGCCCTGGCTTCGCAGGAATCTAGGCAGTAAGCAAACAGAAGATCCTTCCACGTTTGTCTCTGTCTTCCAAATAAAATTATAATTTTTAAATGCCCACTTTGTGTAATAGCTATAAAACATTATATAGTGATATAGATCAGTCAAAAGTAAAAGGATGGAAAATTGCAAAGTGTCTTTCCAAAGCTCATGGAAATGGGTAATATGAAAACAATGTGCCTAGTATTTCAAACTTTTTTGCACCTAAAGACACTTATTTTTTAGTTCCAACTCTGCACATTTCTGAAAGTGTCCTGATGGATACCATACAAAGACAACTTACACACATACCACACCATGCGTGCAAATGCTGAGTAAAACAACTCTAACTTGTGTACATTGTTAGTGGGGACAGAAGTGCTTCAATCATTTTGGAAAGCAGCTTGAGAACATCTGCTGAAAACATAGAGTGTGACCTTCAATACCACCTGCCCAAGATCTTCCCAACAGAAATGCATACAGAGATTCACCCAGGCACATATTCTAGAATGTTTCAATATTCTCGAGACCACAGAACCCAATGCCCATAACCAACAGACTAAAAGTGTGTATTCACACAGCAGGTTGCAGCAGTGAGAAGCACAGCCACTCACGGTGACATGGACAGATTCACTGACATGATGGTGAGGCAAAGAAACCACACACGAAAGAACCCATTCCAGAATAGGCAAAGCCCACCTGGGGGGTGGGAAGCCCGGTGTTGGGGGCGGGGGAAGGAGGCACTTCTGGGACTGTGTGTCCACTCCACTTCCTGGCCTGGCGGATGGTTCATGGACCGGATGTTTCATGCACATTTTCTGCAAGGGCATTCCACATCAATCAAAGTTCAATTTTTTGAAAATCAGAATAAAAACAGTGACAGAGGAGGTGCCTGTCTTGCTCTGGAAAGAGCCAGAAAAGAACTGACTTCAGAATTAGAACAAGACAGCCACGTACTAACGTCCTGATAACCCCATCATAAGATGGAGAAAATGTAGGGGAAGGATTCAGTTAATTCCCTCCACTGAGCATCACGACTCAGCCTTACATGTGCTCAGAGCACCGGTGTGGACTCCAACAGGGAAGACCACACAGCGCCAAGTCTAGTTGATTGTAAAGCAATACCTGCCATGCTTCATGGAAAGCTGGATGGTTCTTTGGATGGTGAATGGTTCTGTGGAAAGCAGAACAATGTGCTTTCACACTGCTGTAAATCAGAGCATTTTAAGTCAAATCACGGCAAGCTGGGACTCTTGATGCTCATGAAGAACTGTCTTCCAGAGCTGTCCTAAATGCTTTCATACGCATCGTGTCATTAGCTCCTCCCCCACTAACACACACACTGCCAGAGCTATTGATAACAGCAGTAAATGACCCTGAGCACCACTTGTCATCTTGCATCAGACAGGTCTTGACCTAGGATCCGAGGGCAATTGTAGCCACGGCCCCAGAAACAGGTGACGACTTCAAGAAGTTCATGGAAAATGGAATTAAACAATATATTTACTTTTGCGCAAAATCATTTTGAAACTCACGTGTAATTCCTCTATAATATGAATTTTCCATAATCTGAAGATTGCTTGTGTATTGGATGATATGGAAGGCAAAGTAATTTTTACAATTTCTTTTAAAAAAAGATTTATCTTCTTTATTTGAAAGAGTTATACACACATATGTCTGAGACAGAAAGAGAAAGAGAATCTTCCATCCACTGTTCAAATGGCCTGGCTGCAATGACGAGGGCTGGACCAGATTGGATTAGACCTCCCGGCCTGATACATGGGGGCAAGAGTCCAAGCACTTGGGCCATCCTCTGCTTCAGGCGCATCGCAAGTGGAGCAGCTAGGACTTGAACTGCTGCTCACATAGGTTGCCAGTGTCACAGGCAGCGACTTAACTGCTGTGCCGCCACATCCACCCATGTTCTAACAGTCTTTAAACTTCTCACTGCTGAGGTCATTATAAACGATAGATTTCTTACAGGCAGTGTGATTAGGGTGTGCTGTGTGCTTCACACACGTGAGAAAACAGCACCTACTTAAATACAACCCTGAGCCCCGCTAGGTTTTTCACAGCCTTCCTTTCCTGGGGGGCATGGACTGAGCCGCTCTCAAGCCGGGAGTCCGAGGGCCGTGGGTTGTGCCACAACGACACTGTGGCAGGTGAGACAGGGGCCGGAGCAAGGGGTTTTCTTCCTTCTTTCCCTTCTGCTTCTTCCACTACCCGTGGCTTCTGCAGCCCCCCTAGAATGGCTCGGGGCTGAGTGAAGACACTTGGGAAAGGTGACCAGAGCTGGGATATGTGGGTCAGCACCTGCTTTGCTGGTAGGGGAGCGGGGAGTGGATCAGTAAAATGGGACATCTCTTCCTTTTAAGCTTCTACAGGTCCCAGGAAAGGGACCACCGAGCTGGCTGGAGGTTCTCCTGGGGAGCCTGTGCCTTCTCTCCCAACACCCTTACTTTGGCCTTCACCTGATCCAAGTCCTGTCCACGCCATCTTCTCCAGGACCAGGTCAACTGCTCCACCCACCTGTGCCCTAGAGGGAGACCTAGAACGCAGGACAGGTCCGGCAAATGATTTGAAGGCAGAGACAGAAATGGCTCAGTCTCAAGGAATCAGCCTCATCTTGGAGCACTATATTCCAGAATGATTCTGAATACTTTCATATACATAGTTTGCAGGGCAGCAGCTCCCATCGGGCACCTGCTCAGAAGGGAGTGAAACAGAAGACCTCGGCTTGGGACAGGCCGGCAGCCAGCTGGGCCCTTCTCAGGCATCTTTGCGCTAGGTCTTCCTTTTCCTTTTCCAAGGCAGCAGGTGTTGGAGGCTGAGGGTGGCCTGGGGGACAGGAGCGGGAGAGAGCCAGGCAAGGGTGGTTCGGCCAGCAGGCTCTGCTAATGACAAACTCTGACCTCCCTGTGCCCAGAGTCGTTCCCTGGGAAAGGAGGAAGCTAGCCAAGGAGGGCTGTCACCAGCCGCGGAGTTGCATGCTTGTGGCTCCATGGTTCATCGCAGGACCAGGGCAGGACGGTGCGGACTCAGGGCTGGGACAGGGAGTGGCTGCGGCCGGCAGCCCCAGGAGTCATCCGCGCCAGGACGCTGAAGCTCTGGAGCAGGAGAGGTCCAGAGGGGGCCTACCCTTTTCCTGGCCTTGCCCGACGCTCTGCATCTGCCCGGTGCGCGCTGGCAGCTGCGAGCACAGGAACCTGCGCTGCGGGCGGCGCTTCCCCCTCCCACGCGGCGGGCGCGGTGTGGGTGTGTCGGGCAGGAGGTATTTGAGGGCTGCGGCACCACCGGGCGGTCGGAGAGGGCGGCTGCCGAGGACTGGGTGTGAGCATGGCCTCCCGGGACCTGCCACCCGTCAGCAGCTTCACCCCGGCCGAGGTGCCCTCGGGGATCGGGCTGCTGATCACCATCCCTTTCGCCTTCTTGCTGCCGGAGGTGGTGAGTGAAGGGCTGGCCGCCGGCTACAGGGAGAGGAGGAAGTGGGGAGAGGCACCGGGCGTGGACCGCGGATCGCGCTGCCCCTCGCGCGAAGGGAAGCGGGACCCAGCCGCCAGCACCTGCCCTGGCTGGGAGCCCGGCGCTGCTCCGCGATAGTACGGATCCTCCGCTCCAAAGTAGCGCACACACCCCCAAGAGGTGAAGGGCGGGCAGGCGCCACCAGACCTGGGCGCACGGCTGCCTCAGCCCGGTGCCTCGGGAAAGGTGCTACTAGGGGGCTTGGACGACAAGCTGCTTTTCTCCAACTATTCGTGACTTCCGAAAGTTCACAAAGGGAGTTGGGGAGCGATCTGTCTTTCCCTCCGGAGGCTGTCATTCCGGTCCCCGGCGCTAGCGCAGGGTTCCCAGGGCGGTAACCCGACGGAGCGAGTCGCCCCAGCCATCCGCGAGCGCGTGCAAACCTGAAGTTGCCTCTGCCGCCTCTGACGGCGCCCAGCGCCTGAGCTGAGGCCTTGGTCCCAGTGGTCTGGGCCCCTTTGGCACCCGACAGAGTCCCGGGGTTCTTATATCTGGCGGGTACTGCCTGGGGATGCTTCAGGGTCAAGGTGTGCGTTAAGCTTCTCTTGTCCAACACCTTCTGTACCCCCTCTGGTTTGTGGGAGGTTCTGCTCGGTTTGTCAAGGCTGCCCCCAGACTGAGCGCAGAAAGATTGGAAGTGGAGCCACTTTCTCTGGAAAGATGGGGCTGATTGACTGAACGACCTTTAGGTAAACAGGCTCAAGGGCAGCCACGATGTCGCCCAGAAAGGACAGGCTGAGCACGTAGGTGGCTCCCATAGTGGTGACAGCCCCACCCATGAACCGGGTTTCTATCAGTGCTGGCACCTCTGGCACAGCACAGGCATCCTGCCAGGCTCCCGGAGTTCAGAGCTCCTGGAGCTCTTAGGAGCTCTCTGTGCTGCCTCTGGGTGTGTCCCTTGCCCGGGGAATAGCCTCGTGGACTGCCAGGGTTGGGGCCAGCTCCTCGGCCTTGTCCTTTATGGCAGTGATGCAAGCTTCTGGCGACGAGCTGGGCGTTGCCTCCCTGTCTGCTGGGGCGAGGAGAGCGCAGGGTTGGAGAGAGGATAGTTGGACCCCGAAAGACAGGCTGGTGGGGCAGGGGGTGAAGGTGAGGCAGGAGGAAAACCCCCACCCCGGAGAGAACAGGCAGGGGGTGGGGCTTCGGGAAGAAGCGTAGCCAGCTGGGGAGGAGGGACGCTTCGTGCCCCGACCTGTTCTCTCCTCTGAAAGAAACAGGTGCACTTGTGCTGGACTCCGGACCTTTAAGTGTTTAAGCGGTGGGAATAGTGTTACCCATTGGTTCCGCCCTGTTCATTTATTTTCACTTTAAAGCAATTTTAGATATAGGGTAAACTTGCAACAAACAGTATGGAGACTGTGCTGCTGCTCTGTTCTCCGTTGTCCCTGTCACTGCCGCTCCGGAAGCATAACTCGGGGTCTGCCCGTTCCCTCCCTGCCCTCACATGCCTCTCCTGGTCCAGGCTCCAGGCCAGACTGGCCCATCTTGGTCTTGACTCTGACGGGGAAGCGCCCTGGCCTGGCTGCTGTTCCTTCATTGTGACCGTGTTTGTGCCTAATCCTTAGTCCTGCTGAAAATTTAGGAATGTGGATGACCTTTCTGCCTGTAGTTGCAAAGTTTTGCCACTGAATCAACTCAAGCTTTTGGTTCACCAACTTTTTGAAGGATCTATGTGCCTCCCCAGCTCGCTCAGCCTGCTGCAGGCGTGGGTTCCTTCTGGCTTGGACCCTTCGGGTGTGCTGCCAGCTGTTACCGTGGGACTTCCCATGAGAACACCAGGCCTGAAGCTCTACAGATTCTCACCTTGGGGGCCTAAGATCTCACACACAGGCAGATGTGTCCCTAAGTACCTAAGATCAGACAGTGGATTATAATGCTGGGAGCTCAGCCAGCCAAGGGGGCAGAGGAACTAAAGTCCAGCCCCTGGTGTTACTGGTGACAGTCCTGGTCCCGTACTTTACTACCCTCCCCGTTGCCCCTCCAGCCACCGTGGGCAAAGCAGGCTGGCCCGAGACCTTCCCGCATGAACCAGGGGCCAGAAATGCCCAGCCATCACAATGGGCCAAGGGCTCACCAGCTTCCCCAACACCGCACGTTCCACCCTGGCTGGCCATTAGTGGCCTCTGCTGCTTTTGTGTTCCGGGATGACAGGCCAGGATGGCAAGCACTTGTGTGTTCAATCTGACAGTAAACTCATGAGTTTTGAAATTTTTAATTTTGTCCTAATTGCAGATGCCTAACAAGTTTTCCTTCCCTGCTTACCTTCCTCCCCAACCAGGTGGGTAAGGCCGGGGCTCTGGTCTGCACCATTTTTCTCCCAAGGTAGATGTGTGTGGTCACCACCTGCACCCAGGAGGGAACAGGAGCTCGCTGTCTTGGCAGTCACACAGGCTGTCCGCCCTCCCTCACCCACCTGTTATAACCTCGCATTGCTGTCATTCTGTTGTTTTGAGAAAGTTATGAGAATAGATGGAACCACAGAGGGGGAAGGGGTCTCGTGAGACTCAGGATGACATCCTGGAGAGCTATCCCAATATGGCCACGTCAGTGTTTCCTGCCTTCCCGTGGCCAGGCAGGGGTCCTCGGGGTGGGTGTTTAACTGGACACCCACAGTTTTGTGGCTCCCAGTTCCCAGCTGCTGAGAACAAAGATGCTTGAACGTTCACATGCAGAGACTTTCATGTGGATGACGTTGTCACTGCCCAGGAGGCCCGGGAGAGAAAATGCCCCAGTGGGGGTGGATAATACACACATCGCATGCACCTGCTTGCCAGGTTTCTATTATGACAGACCAATTCTTTCATAAAGCAGCTAGAAAATCATTTTTAATCCATTTAATCCATTCCCACTAGCAGTGGATGAGGCTTTCGAGACTTCAGTGCTAAAATGAATTCAGACTTTCTGTTTGAAACAGTTTTCAAAATTCTTTATCTGTTTTGTTGGTTTGCAAGGCAGCAAGAGGCAGCTCCAACCGCTGTCCACAAGGCCAGCGCTGGGCCAGGCTGAAGCCGGGAGCGAAACACTTCACTGGGTCTCCCATGTGGATGGCAGGAACCCAGCTGCTTGAGAGCCATCGCCGTTTAATTTTCAAACGTTAACTCCAAGTTGGAGGAGCCCTTGAATTGATTACTTTCAAGGGGAGGATGTCGGTCCTGTCTCCCCTCTCCCTCTCCCGAGGGTGGGTGCCTGGGACCAGAGCGGAGCTGAGCCAGGGATGGGCATGGCTCCCTGCCCTGCCTGCGCTTCAGAGCAAGCAGCGTGGCCCGCAGGTGGCTGGGGTGCCAGATAACTCCATAACTTGTTATTTTTTTTTACAACCCGAGTGTGCACATAGGTGACTATGACCAAGAAAATGCTTTATGAACAAGAGACCCAGAAAGTCTTCTAACCTTCAACCTCTGCACTGGGAGATGAGCTCATTAGGGTTTGAACTAATTAGAAACAACCAATAAGAGTCCTAGAGACTCAGGGAGTTAAAAGGAGGAGATGATACGAGGCTCCGTTTGATGTCCACATTCTCCTTTCAAGTTCACTCACCTGCACTGGGAGTTGGAAGGAAATATTCTGAGGGTCAGAGATTGGGAAGTTCATCTTTGTGTCTAACCCAGATACCCAAGTACACCCCAACTGCAATGGCTGCTGCTGTTGCTGCTTCTCCTGTTTTTGGTGATGAACCCGATGAGAGCCCTGCCCAGGCACCCTGCCTACGGGGCACTCCAGAGGGGATGGCCCTGCCCTCGTGAGGCCTCCTGGGGCCGTATGGTGGGCAGGCCCCCTCCCTTCCTCTGACATTTCCTTAGTGACTGAGTGTTCCAAGAGGGAAAAAAAATCTTTCTCTCAGTTTCCTCTACTTCCTTTTTCGGTTACTCACATTTCTGGGGAGGGGCCAAGGCCACATAGTCCGGCCCCTTGCCTGCTCCGTGCACGCTTCTGCTGCTGTGGCCTCCACGCTCCTGTGCCAACTGTGGCCCTGTCCTGTCCTCGGCCCGGTGGCTCCCCATGGGGACACTGAGCCAGCCATGTCCATGCCAATGATACTACTGAGTCCTAAGGGACTGGTGCCCAAGCATGTCCCCTGGCAGCCGTGTGATGAACAAGGAGCAGCAGAAGGGAAGGGTGGTTAGGGGCTGGCACAGGCGAAGCAAATCCTCCTAGAAGAGACGATGGAGTGAGAAGAGGACGAGCTTCCCGACCCTGCTGGAACCACCTGGGATTGCCCACACCAGGCCCGTCCTCCGTTCTGCAGAGCCCCCAGGAGGCTCCTGTTCAGTAAAATACAATCAGTGGCATAGGACCTAAAGCCTGGCTCTGCTACTTTTTTTTTTTAAGATTGATTTTATTTATTGTCTGAAAGTCAGAGTTACCGAGAGAGAAGGAAAGACAGAGAAAGATTTTCTAACTGCTGTTTCACTCCTTAGATGGCGGCACTCCTTAGATGCTGGTTTACTCCTTAGAGCTGAGCTGAAGTGAAGGCCAGAGCTTCTCCCAGGTCTCCCACATGATTGCAGGGGCCCAAGGACTTGGGCCATTCTCTGCTGCTTTCTCAGTTCTTAAGTAGGGAGCTGCATCAAAGGTGAAGCAGCTGGCACTCAAACCGGTGCCCATCTAGGATGCTGATGTCACAGGCAGAGACTTACCCTACTACGCCATGGTGATGCTGGCCTTGACTCTACTTCTTTATGACCACGGGGCCCCAAACAGACTGCTTTGCTGAGCCTTGGTTTGCTCAGCAATGGGAAGAATGAGTGAGGACTTCAGAAATCAAGCCCATCCTCCACAGTTGGGGCCCTCTGCACTTTCCCTCTGGGTCTGTTCTAGCTGCAGGCCCAGAAGTGTTGAGGTTATCACTACCCTAACCCATTGCTCTGCTTTCAGGGGACATGAAATATGCAGGCGATGGAGGAGGACAGCTTTGGGCTTGTCCTAAGGAGTAGTGCAACAGGTGTGCCCTGGACACATAGGAGGCAGCTAAGGCAGAGACGTGAGAGGAGAGGAGGTCCCAGCCCAGCTACCCAGAGGTCCCTGGAGACAAAGCAGTGGCTGTCTGGGATCAGAAGCTGGCAGATTGTCATTGCATGGGGTGACCAAAGAGGTTACCACCTCACCTTACAGTCCATATATTTCTCCTACCCTCTGCTGAACAAAGGAAAGCAGGACACATCTATTGCCTGCCTTATGCAATTCATCGTCCACTTGGAGAGAGAGAGGGCCATGGAGTCTTGTCATTGGTGCTGGGCCTGTTCAGGGAGCAGAAGCTATGGCAGGTGCATCACTCAGAGAGGAAGCAAAAGAGGGGATTGTTTGCCCTGTTGCCAGACTGGAAGAGTAGAAAGGAGGAGCTGAGGCAGCTTTGAGAATCAGCCTGTGAGGAGGCAGTCACGGGCCACCCCCAGAGGGAGGGGGACTGCCTTGCTTGGAGTAAGGGTGCCGTGTGACAGGGGTGTCTTGGAGGGGAGCACAGGGACTGTGACAATGGAGCCACCTGCTACCACCGTTGGACAGAGTCACCTGCTCCGCTGCCGGAAGCCCCCAGTCCCCTCCTCTAGGATCTCTGCAGCCTCCACTGGCCGAATCAAGCAAGGATGCCTCCACTGAGGGAGCCTGCATGCATCACAGACGGCAGATGCAGGAGCTTGAGCAGAGAGATCTGGAGAACCCGTACAAGCCAACATTCATTGGTTTCACTTGCTGGAGGAGGGCACATTGGCCTGGTCCCTATCCTCCAGGCTCTGGGTGTAGGTGGGCTGGCAGAAGTCTAGCAGGCAGCTAAGATGCCCATGTCCATAGTTTAGTGTTTGATTCTGGGCTCTGGCCCCTGGCCCAGCATTCCTGCTAACACAAACACTGGGAGGCAGCGGGTGATGGTACAAACATCTGGGGCCCTGCCACCCCCATGGAAGACCTGGGTTGAACTCCCAGCTCTCAACTGCAGCCCTGGTCCCTGCGGAAGGAGCCAATGAATGGCAGCTCCTTTCCTGTCTCTCTAATAAATAAAAGTACTAAAAGGAAGCAACTGGCACGATCCCACAGCCCATGGTCACTGCCTCCCTGCCTATGGGAAACTTGCAGGCCCAGGTGCTCTCTGACTGTCCCATCCCAGCCCCCAGTGCCGCCATGATTGACAACCACAAGTACATTTGGTCCTTGGGCACTGTCATGTGGTCACAGAGCTCTTGTTGGGGGGAAACCAGGAAGTGCTGGCCTACTCATTCTGTAGAGCCCATAGAGGCCAGGTCAGAGCCCCAAAGATAAGAAGTGCCCACCCAAAGCCCCCACTTCCTGTTCCTTCTCACCTTTGCAAGGGGGTCCTGCCCCTGGACACTCCCCTGGGCAGGGCAGGTGTGTGGGCGTCAGCAGATGGTTTCCCAGCCCTGTTCAGGTTGACAAGTACAGAAGCAGGTCAGAGCAGGGAGGGGACCCAAAGCCCTTGATCTTTGCCCCTCAACTCCCTGCCCTGTCTCTCTCTCCAGCCCCTCCCTTGCCTCACCCAATACCTGCCGGCCAGCCCCTTATGCCTCTGTCACCACCCTGTCAGGTCTGTCTCAGTCTCTGCGTGCAGGGCTGAGCTGCACCCACATTTACAGCATCAGCCCCCACTGTAGCACCTCTTCCCATGACCTGTACACTTGCTGGGCCTCAGTGGGGTGGGGAACACCACTAAGTGCGGGGAGTCATGGGACTGGGGTTCTGGTTATAGAAAAACCATCCCAACCCCTTGCCAAGGCTGGATTCTCAGGACGCGACTTTTGTGTTCCCAGCTGCCAGCTGCTGCCTGAGTAATACTGAGGCAGGTGTAAAAGCTATTGTCTCTTGTGCACACCAGCCCGTACACCAGGGTAGTAGGTGGCCCAGGATGATGAGGGGCACAAGTGCCAGGAGTGGGGGCAGGAGTCAGGAAGGTGGACTCCCTTCCCCCTGCCCAGGGAATCCCACCAGCTCTCCCGGGAAGCTCTCCGGCTCTTCTTCCCGTTGGAGAATCTTACCTAGGAAGCTACAGAACCAGAACTGAGAGGGGAAGTGAAACCAATGAATGTTGGCTTGTACGGATTCTGACTCTTGGCAGAAACGCCTGGGCTGTCGGCTGGTGGCACCTACGTGGGAATAGTGCCCCGGAGGGGGTGGACACTTCCACAGCTCATGGTTGGTATGTTGAGCAGCCTGCCCTCTGTCTCCTTTTACAAGTCAATCAGCACCAAGACCCCAGTGCCACCTTACGCCAGGCCTGGTGCCATATATATACCAGGGACACAAGGATCTTAGGGCACCAGGCCTGTCACCCCCGACCCAAGAGGCAGTGACAAAATAGTGAAAGCGAAGATGGAGGTCACGCAGAAGGAGGACTTCCTGGAGGAAGGCACATTGGCCTGGTCCCTACCCTCCAGGCTCTGGATGTGGATGGGCTGGGGGAAGTCTAGCAGGCAACTCACCTGGGACTAAGTGACCCAGTGCCTCATGAAACGTGTGTGAAAGGAAGAGAGTGTGGGGACCTGCTGCGAGCCCAAAACAGGATCATCGAGTGACTTCACAGGGCTGTGTGACAGGGACCAAAGAGAGAGAGAGAGAAAGGGGGAGTCAGGAGGCCCTGGGGTAGAGGAAGCAGGATAGACTGGCCCCACTCTTTACACCTGCCCTGTGCTTTGTAACTTATCTAAGGTGCACAAGTAAAAATGTTTCTTCTGAAAAAATTTCTTCTCCAAAGAACTCATATTTCTTTAAATTAAAAAACAAAAATTAAGAGACAAGGAAGAAAAGCCCTTTAGACTTTGGATGGCTCCTTTGCTTTTATTACACTCTCATATCACCCTGTAAATCTGTGCTGTTCAGTCAATAAAACTCAGGGTCAGTCCAGGTCTGAATGGATGGGTGCGGCTTGAGGCAGGAAGCCGCAGGGAGGAAGCAGTGGGAGGCCCTGACTCACGACCCCTCCTGGGCTGAGCCCCTAGCATCCTGCTGCCCTGGGATGCACGCCCGGAGGGAGGCTCAGCAGGGAGGGCCCCCTCCCTAGGCTGCTTTGCCTAGGCACCCTGCCAGGCTGGGCTGGGAGCCCTTAGAGGCACTGGGATCCCTTAGACGATCTGGCGAGGAGGCTGGCAGCACCGTTGTTCCTGGAATGGCCGGATAAGTCACCTCTTGCGGATGCCAGAGGAGCTCTGGTTGGTGTTTTCCAGCTAATCTTAAAGCTACAGAGAGAGGAAATTCTCTGTGAGTCAGATAGCGACCGGGCGTTTGAAAGTTCCGGCCTGAATTCAGAACGTGCAACCCCATGACATGCTGGCTGATCTCGCGGCAGGGCATCCTCTTGGGAGCCTGTATCCAGGCCCACTGTGTCCCTGCTGGGTCACCTGCAGGAACTCCCTTGGCCTTTCAGAAAGATGATGACCTCACGAGGCCAGAAAGCCTCACAGGGCTGCCAGTCGGTGATGCCAGGTTGGGAGCCACCCAACTGGGATAGCTGGTCACAGGAGTTTCCTGTCACCTGCAGGGGAGCCTGCAGCCAGCTGCTGCCTGCCTGCCCACTGGGGCCCCTGGCTGCCCACTGGTACCTGGGACAGTGGTATAGTTGTAGCAGACCCTGGCTCCTTCCCAGTAGCATAGCACACTAAGCTTCAGGTTACACAGTTAGGGGGTCACTGCAGGGCTCTGCCCCCTCCCTGCCCTCTCCTCCTGGCAGCCGGCAGGCCCTCTCCATGCCTTTCTCCTTTACCTGCTTCTCTGAGCCTTGTGTTTCCCACCCAGACCCTGGGTGCCACAGCCAGGGCTTGCAGCTTACACCGGGGTGTGCCCTGAGAGGAGCTGCCCAGATGGGGGGGGAGTGGGCACCAAGGGCCCAAGTCTGGAGGTGGCAGGCTTGTGGACTAGGCTTCTGTGTGCTGTGAACCACCAGAGGGAGAATGTTTTAAAGACAATTGGTATCCCCATTATTGGGGGGGACGAATGTTAAGCCAGGAAGCATGATTTCCGTTGCCTGTGGACACTGCTACTGAATTGTTTAATACTCTCCCACTGAACATAGTCACAGCCCCAGATGGCCCTCAGCCCTCAGTTTGGAAGCCCCAGTGCCTGAAGGATTGATGGAGAGGGCAGGGCATGGGGGTGGGGGGCAGGCCAACAGGGCTAGCTACAAGGCCATTCTAGAAAGGCCAGAGGGCTGTGGGTGACCAGGCTGCCTTGCATCCCAGGTGATCCACAGCAGCAGGTGACAAGAGCCCGGCCCCACTCTGATCAGCTCCAATAGGAGGGCCAAAAAACCATCTTGGGGGTTTGGAAGTGCAGAGCTTGGCAGGTTCATGTTGGCAGCCCAGTGTGGCATTGGGCATGCTGGTTCTGTCTGCTTCCCTACTCCAGGCTCCATGCACACACACACATACACACACACAGAGTGAAGGCCACCACCTGTGTCTGCAGCCGGCATCCCTGACACCGTGTCAGCCAGGGCTAGACCACACATGTGTCTGCACCATGGTTCTCTCTGCAGCACTGTCAGGGAAGGGGCAACATGGAAATCCCCGCAGAGACCTGCTGGTGCCCAGTTGAGTGTCTGCGACTTTATCAGCTGGATGGGATGGAATGTCCACCATGAAAGGACAGTAGCAGATGCACATGTCCCCTGCTGCTAAGTCGCCTTGCTAGGATGTATTGGAACCCTCCCCCCCCCCCCCAAATGAATGTTCTTGGTGCATTCACAGTCATTTGTGGGCATTAAATGGAGCATCAGCCTTGACATTTACTGGAGTTTGGTCAAGGCCACAGCCCTTCTGCTGTAAACAAGCATCTTTACGGAGGTCTTGAGGGCAACATGCTTCTCCTTTCTGTGCCTTGGTGGATGACTTTGCGGTGTTACGTGCCCTGCAGGTGGCTGTCTGGTCCAGTGGTTGAGAGGCCAGTTTAGATGGACACATCTCACATTGCAGTGCCTAGATACAATGTCTGTCCCCGGCTCCTGGCTCCAGCTTCCTACTATGGCAAATTCTGGGAGGCAGCAAAGATGAACTAAGTAATTGAGTGTCTGTCACCCACCTGGGAAAATCTAGATTGAATTCCTGGCTCCTAGCTTTGGCTCTGGCCCAGTGTTGGTCCCTGCAGGCGTTTACAGAGCGGATCAGTGCAGGTAAAAGATTCTTTCTTCCCCCCAACCTCAAATAAGTAAATAAAAATTGCAAGGTCCCCAAGGATAATGCTGAAATGCTGTGTAATATATCCAAGTGCAAGAAGCCTGTGCTGTGGTTTACCGAGAAAACACGTGGTAAACTTTGTTCAGGCTTGAGGTAATGTGAGATGGGCCACATGCCCAAGGTTAACAAGTTGACAGCAAGTTTAGATAATGTATCTTTACATAGAACCACACACTGTGCATCGATGGGTCGGTGGCCAGGTCATCGCGCCAGGCACTAACTTGTTCACCGCTTGAGCACCTGCAGCAACCTCGTAGACTATGATGATTACAAGTAGACAAACCACCTTCATTGTTATGCTGGGAGGTAAAGGAGAAAACAGAAAATACAAAATGCAGCTCCACGGTGATTCACATAGAGGTGCCTAAGGACCAGTCCTGGGAGGGAGCAGGATATTTTATTCTTGTCATCATCAGATCTAAGGGTCAAAACTTTGCAGCAGCCTTCCTTCCTGATCCACTAAAATCTGCCCGGAATTCCGGCATTCTGAACTCCTGCACGGTGTCTAGCTGATACATCCCTACACTGATGCACAGGACACCTTGTTTGGGTACACAGGCCTTTTCTTGTTTCTCCCTTTTCTTGTATTTTTGTTTTATTTATTTAAGGAAGCAGAGCATCAGAGAGAGAAAGATAGAGCTTGTTTTTTTATCTACTCATTCTCTCCACAGTGCTCACAATGGCCTGGACCAGGGCAGGGCCAGAGCCAGGATCTCATTCCAGGTCCCCTGCATGGTGGCAGGAACCCAGGTGCATGAAATGGCATTGGCAGAAACTGGAGTCGGGAACCTGAGTGAGGAATCAAACCCAGGTGTTATTTTTTTTTAAAGATTTAAAACATTTTGATTGGAAAGGCAGATCAGTTTTATGGAGAGGAAGAGAGATAGAGAAATCTTCCATCGATTGGTTCACTCCCCAACTGGCTGCAATGGTGAGAACTGAACCATCCCGAATCCAGGAGCCAGGAGCTTCTTCTGGGTCTCCCACATGGATGCAGGATCCCAAGGCTTTGGTCCAGCCTCAACTGCTTTCTCAGGCCACAAGCAGGGAGCTGCATGGGAAGTGAAGCAGCTGGGACATGAACTGGCGCCCATATGGAACCCCAATGCTCGCAAGGTGAGGATTTAGCCACTGAGCCATTGCGCCAGACCCAACCCAGGTATTAAGATGTGAGATGCAGGAATCTTGACCAGTAGGTGAAACGCCTGTCTTGGCTTTCCCTCTTAAAGGGTGTAATTGAAGAGGTGTTTGGGCAAGTTTGTTTACAGAAGACTTCTTCACAATAGTCAAGTCTCCATCAGCAGATTGTTGGACGAGTATCACGCAGCCTACGCAGGCAGTGGAATAGACCTCAATTTTGAAAAACATGGGCTGGCAGCGTGGCACGGCATGTTAAGCCTCTATGCATGTGGACACTGATTCAAGTCCCAGCTGATCCCCTCCTGATGCAGTTCCCTGCTAATGCGCCTGCACAGCACTGGAAATTGATCTAACTGCTTGGATCCCTGCACCCACGTGGGAGACCCACATGAAGTTTCAGGTTCCAGGCCTGTCTGTTGAAGCCATTGGGGGAGCAAACAAGTCAGAAAAGGACCAATGCTTACATGAGGTGCTCTACACAAATTCACAGCCACAGTATGAAGAGTGGAGGTTTTGGGGGGCTGTGGAGAGGGCAGAGCAGGGAGGAGTTGCTTGAACGGCCTCAAATTTCTGTTTTCCCAGGTGGAAAGGGCTCTGGAGCTGGATGCCACTACTTATTGTATAGAGCTGGGAATGTGTTTAGGGCCATGCACTTGCCCACGCTCCGCTGGTTCAGGTGGCACTTGAATAAGGTGCATTTTGCCATAACTCTTCTAAGAGCCCAAGAGACCCTGCCTACTCTGTGGATACAGATGAACCAAGTGCAGTAGCACTTTTGTTTTGAAATGGCCCAGAAGCAGAGGCAGCTTTTAGGGTGTGGGTGAGTTCCCACTGTGTCTTCCTGCAGCCCCTTGCTCCCAGGCTCCAGGCAGTTCCAACAGCATCCAGCAACACACGTGGACTTCACGGGCCTCACTCTTCTGGATCAGGGCCTTCTCCTGCCAGCCTGATGTTGCTGAGGCTTCCCAGGAGTCTGCAGTCGCTTGGATCCCAGGGAATGGTGGGAGGGACAACAGTGTCATAAAAAGTGAGACAAGTGGGAAGGAGAAGAATGTGGTATTGGCTGCCAGTGAGGATTGGCACAGAGACACCGCCCAGCTATGCAGAAAAACCTGCTGTCATGTACCCACTCCACCGCACCCTGACACCTCCCGGCTTCTGCCAGCAGACAGGCCGTGCAGAAGCTGCAAGCCTTCACCCTGCCCACGAGGTCATCCCTCGGGTGAGGGCTGTCTCAGGACCTCTCAGGATGCAGAGTTCACTGCGCCGTAGCAGGCAACCCCTGCCTCAGCTGTGCACCTGCCCGTGCCCACCAAGGCCACTCAGCTGCCAGCTGGGGGATCCCCCACCCTCCCCAAAAGGGATTCTGACTTCTTAGTGAACCTCCATCGGTCACCTTTTAAATTTGCACAAGGCTTGTTTCAAACAACATAAACATGGACATGGCCCCGCATTCCAAAACCTGTCCTCAACCTGGCTCTCCCCAGGAGCCAAGGCACTGTTTGGTGAATTGGCTCTCATTTCAGAATTATTCTGGGCATCTACAGATAAATGTGCTCACACACACACACACAGATAGACTAGTCTCTGCCTTCTACAGCTTGCTCCCAAAGTGGCCACGACAGCCAGAGCTGAGCCAATCCTAAGCCAGCAGCCAGGAGCCTCCTCTGGGTCCCAAGGATGTTCGACTGCTGTTCCAGGCCACAGACAGGGATGTCAGTTCTTCCAAACTGAGCTCTGGAGTTAAGACAATAAACAACCCAAGGGGTAGATTCCGACAAGTGATGCTAACTTGTGTGTACAGCAACAGGACTAGGCAGGGGGTGGGTCAGATATCTCTTGAAAGCAGCAGAAATGTGGTTACCCGCCCTTTCTACTCTTTTGGTGACTGTAGTTTTGTGGAAAGTTCCAGAACCCTTGTGTGATTCCTTCAGGCTCTGTCTGATCTCATGGTAAACAGGCTTCTCTTCTTTTTCTGAATTACTTTGTTGAGGTCAGCGCTGTGGCTTAGCATGTTAAGCTATGGCTGCAGTGCTGGCACCTCATATGGGTGCCAGTTCAAGTCCTGGCAGATCCACTTTTTTTTTGAAAGATTTATTTTATTTTTATTGCAAAGTCAGATATACAGAGAGGAGAAGAGACAGAGAGGAAGATTTTCCGTCCAATGATTCACTCCATAAGTGACCACAACGGCTGGTGCTATGCCAATCCAAAGCCAGGATCCAGGAACTTCCTCTAGGTCTTCCATGTGGGTGCAGGGTCCCAAGGCTTTGGGCTGTCCTCAACTGCTTTCCCAGGCCACAAGCAGGGAGCTGGATGGGAAGTGGAGCTGCCAGGGTTAGAACCGGCGCCCATATGGGATTCCGGCGATGCGTGTTCAAGGCAAGGACTTTAGCTGCTAGGCCACCGTGCCGGGCAGATCCACTTTTAATACAACTTCTGCTAATTCATCTGATAAGGCAACAGAAGATGGCCTGAGGTCTTGGGCCCCTGCACCCACGTGGGAGACCTGAAGACACTCCTGGTTTCAGCCCGGCTTCATCCATCTGGCCATTGAGGCCATCTGGGGAGTGAATCTACAGATGGAAGATTGCTTTTTCTCTCCCCTCTCTGTAATTCTGAATTTGAAATAGAGAAATTTTTCTTAAAATAAGATGTTATTTTGTTGGCCTGTAGAAGGGGTAACCCCTGCTTGTCCACATTGAAGTATAAGAAATAAGACCCTATGCTTGTCTTCAGAGGGCTGGGTAGGCACCTGCTGGATCTGCTAACTCCTCCCTTGATGGGCCATTCTCACTCAGCAGGACAAAGGGATGGAGTTCTGATGGGCCTGAGAATGGCAAGGGGTTCAGATTTGAAATGTGCTGAACTTGATGGAGTAGGACCGGGGCTGGGGTGATGTGAAGGAAGTGGCCGGATTGCAGGTGCTCACTCCCAGAATTGGGCACGTGCAAGGTGAGTCTCTGCAGAGGAGTGTCCCAGTGAAGAGGCCCAGGGGACAGGAGGTGTGTGAGGCTGCTGGCCGTAGAGAGGTAGGCTGAAGCGTGGGGGTCCTGAAGTCACCAACCAACATGGTGTGAATTTAACAGGAAACAGAGGGAGAGCCAAGGAAGGCTGCAGTGACATCACAGGAGGTCCCAGCGAGGAATTCAGAGAGAAACCAAACCTACAACTGAGCCACTTGGTGCCTGTGCCAGTCCCCTCCCTCCAAGCCTTCAAGGGGACACATAACTTCCTGAGCAGATGGTTCCTCCCCCGGGGCAAGTCCAGCCTGAAAGCAAAACAAAAAGCCCAAAGAGAAGGACAGGGAAAGAGACAGCGTCAGAGTTCCCCCCGAGGGACTTAGAAATGTCAGGGCAGAGCTAAGAGTTGATGGGAGGGGACCCAGAGTGCCCCGCCAGTCACTGACCACAGGGCCATCAGCCACAGGCCAATAAGTCTCACAGGGCCAGGCAGGCATGGGCAATGGTGCAGGGTGGCCTGAGGGAGGAGAGGGCACAGAGAGCCAACCATACAACCACACAGGATGACGCAGGCTGGGTGGCAGGAGAGTTGTGATCCAATACAGACTCCAGCTCTTTTATAGAGAGATGGTGACAGCCTGTTCTAGTCAACAGTGGCCTGAAAAACAGGTACACTGCCCAGAACAACAAGAAATGCCCCAAATTTGGATTTGTTTCCATGTGAAATATCCTGTTTTAAACCACAGCAACTTGTTCAGATTGGATTTAACACTGTGTTAAAGAAGACATTGCAGGCCGGAGTGGCCGTGAGCCCCTATTTGCAGTCCCTGAGCTTTCTGGAAAGACCAGCTTTGACTGCAGTTCAGAGGGGCTGGGTTTCCTTCCCCATTTCCCATTCACTGTTCCAGCTTTGGCTGAGCTTCTAGCCAGACAGAGGACTAGAGAGACTTCAGCAATGGGAAGCTGTCCCCCAGAGGCACCCCTCTGACCTTTCCTTCTCTTCCAGGTTTTCGGCTTCTTTGTCTGGGTCCTGGTAGCGGCCACCCATGTGGCAAACCCCCTGCTGCAAGGATGGGTGATGTACGTCTCACTCACTTCGTTTCTCATCTCTCTGCTGCTCCTGCTGTCGTACTTCTTTGGACTTTACAAAAAAATTGAGTCGTGGAAAGTCCTGGTAAGAACAGGAGGGGTGTCTCCTCCCAGACTGATGTGTGTGGCTGGAGGACAGCTGCCCTTCTGAGCAGGCTGGGAAGAGACCAGGGTGGGCTGGATCCCCATGGGACCAAGACTTTGGATGGGAGTATGCCAGTTGAAGCATGTTGATTATAGTATGCTTGTTGCAGCATGTTGATTGTAGCATACTGGTTGCGTTATGCCAATTGTAGTATGTTGATTATAGTATGTTCTTTTTTTTCATGTTGAGTCTTTCATCCTTTCAATATTGCATCACTGATGCTTCACACAGTCTATTATCTTGATCGCCATCTAAGAGTTTTCTGTGTTGAACAATTTTGAACATAGTAAGCGTGAAGAGGATTGCTTGGCTTAGAGGTTAGGAGGAGGGCCCATCCTGAATGAAAGGGGTCAGAGCCTGGCCTTGAAGTTGCTGACTGCTCACTGGCTTTAATTCCACACGCTTGACGGGGTTAAATCAGATGTGAAAAATGGTTTGGCACGATACACACAGCCAGTGCTTAAATCGTGTAAGCTGACACCATGTTGTGGGTATCTACGCACCCCTTGTTGTTTGTTACACAAAGCCAGAGCTCGGCAGGGGCCTTGCCCCCTCCCCACCCCACTTTCTCACTCTTCCCTCCTGGAGGTGAGAGTGGAGCAGGGAGAAAACTGCTCTTCCCGGTGACCCATTTCCAGGACAGCCTGTACCATGGGACCACCGGCATCCTGTACATGAGTGCGGCCGTCTTACAAGTACACGCCACCATCCTCTCTGAGAGCAACAACGTGCGGATCTACTACATCAACACGGCTGCCTCGGTGAGTGGCGGGGCCAGGGTGGCAGCCGGCTGCCTCGGTGAGTGGCAGGGCCAGGGTGGCAGCCGGCTGCCTGAGGTCAAAGTCAGAGCCTGCAGGCTGAGGAGCAGGGGGCAGAGGGAGGGGAAGGTGTGTGTGTATTGGTACACGCAGACATGCTAACATCTATGCCCAAGGCTCCTGCCTGTACTTCCTGCTTCGGCCAGGCCAACACAGTGCTGTCTTCAGGATGCTATTTTTTTCCCCTCAAATTCTAAGCTCTTGTCTCTATTGAAAACCCTCCAGTGGATTTCCTTGGCGGTGGAACCAGAAGCCCACTGCCCACTTCCCCACTCCAGCCTCTCGCTCCCTGTGACTGAGCTACTGTCTTTGCTTTCAATGACAGACCACCACCCCCCCCCCCGCCCCGCCACCGAGATGCCTGGTATGTCAACTGGCAGAACCCAAGACTAGTGGTCCCAGCCAGCTGTCTCCTCCCCAGCAGTAACCCTCTCACTTGCCCACACAATCTTCCTCTCCCTGGCAAATGGCACCCCCATGTGGCCGGGAGCTCAGGGCAGCAGAGGTCTGACTTGGAGGGCCTGACCCTCCTTAATCCTACACTAACACCACAGCAGGTCTGTACCCTTGCCCAGTGCCCATGGAGTGTGGGCCCCTGCTCCCCGCAACAGGCCTCAAAGTCGTGGTGGGAGGAACAGCTCCATGGTGACGTGCTGTCTCCGCAGCCAGAACCAGGTGCCAGGGATGGGTGTTGTGTGGGTTAAGCCACCACTTGGAATGTCAGCACCCTCTATGGAAGTGCCAGCTTGAGCCCTGGCTCCTCCACTTCCAATCCAACTCCCTGGTTATGCATCTGGGAAAAGCAGCGAGTGAGGGCCAAAGTGCCTGGAGCTCTCCACCCACCTGGGAGACCCAGATGGAGCGCCATTCTTCTGGCTTCAGCCTAGCCTTGCCCTGGCTGCTGAGGAGTCATCTAGCAGGTGAAAAATTTCCGTCTCTCTCATTCTCTCCCTCTCACCACACACACCATAAATACACGCTCTCAGTGGAAGGCCCATACTCCATGATGGCGGGGCAGCTCCCTGCTCTGTCCGGACTTTTCCCTAACACACCCATGGCCCATACTCCATGATGGCGGGGCAGCTCCCTGCCCTGTCCGGACTTTTCCCTAACACACCCATCTCTGTGGCTCGTTTTCCCTGGGGCCTTCCCCCTGCAGGTGCTGCGTGCTCACCTTCCTTATTTTCTGTTCCTTGCCCTGACACGTGAGCTCCAAGATTTTTCAGGGAGTGAATGAGCCCTGAGGGAGGAGGATAGAGCAAGGCTGGACGTGGAAGGGACCCACAGGGACAGTGGATTCCCTCCTGGGAAAACACAAGCACTGTCAGTCAGTTTTGTTCATGAAAACCACACAAACTGTCCTGCATAAAGGCATGATTATGTATATATTCTTGATCATCAATAACATACAAATTATTTATTATTCACAATTACACTTTCCTTTGGAGTAGATGAGATAGAGTGGGGACAGAGAAAGTGGAAGTGTCTGAGCTGAGGCCACTGGAAGGCCCAGTGTGGGATGACGGTGGCTGAGATCACAGGGATGTGGTGCATTTGCAGATAGCCAGGTGGCCATGGCAGGTGCAGAGAGAGAAGAGGCAGAGAGGGCCACAGGTGTCAGCTGGGCAGCTGGGTGAGAGGAGGTTCCTCAGGCCACCAAGAGCTTGAGGACATCTGAGATACTCACAAGGAGCAGAGGAGCACAGTGGAGGTTTGGGCCAGAGAGCGAAGCCATGGGAATCAGCAGAGATGCCCAGACTGGAGGGGAATGGACAGGGAGAGTGACCAGGGCATGGGAGTGGCCGGGAGGGAGGACAGCCTGTTCCATGGCCAGCCTTGGAGAATGCACCCATGGATGGGGGAAGAGGGAGAGCATGCTGAGGGCTGGGGAATGTCCAGTGGGACAGGGTTACTGGCCGAGGCTGTTGCCTTCAGTTCAAGCAGTGGCGAGATCAGAACACGTGTCCCTGTTGGGAGGCTGCAGGGGGACCCCTTGGGGGTCTACAGGGAAGGGCAGGGATTGTCTCTGAGCCAGTGACCCAGCAGCCCTCTCTCTTCCTCCAGTTCTTCGCCTTCATCACCACACTGCTCTACATCCTCCATGCCTTCAGCATCTATTACCGGTGAGGCAGCCGGCAGGCGTGCCCAGGGAGAAAGCCCACCGGAAGCCCGGATTGCCAGCCCCGCTGCATGTCTCCTCATTGGCCGTCTGCATGGTGAACAAAAAACTGCTGAGCCATCCAGGGCGCCAGCAGACTGTCTTTCCAGGCTGAGCGACGAACCATACTTGGCAGCTTTGTTCAAACACTCAAAGTTCCAATGATGTCCCCAAGAAAGTTGGTAGCTTCTTTTTCCCAGGAAAGTTCATTGTGTCTTAGAATTACCTGGCCCTAACTGTTTTAGAAAACTGCCACGCAGAGTCCTCACTGCCGAGTGTCCCAGCTCCTATCGGAGGACTTGGCCTCAGCAATGACTTCCCCATGGTAGGTAAGGGGAGCATCCCATCCCATCTCCTTAAACACTAAGAAGCCCAGTCGAGGCTTTTGGAGTTCCTGCAGGTGCAAAGATCTATCTCCTGGTGCTTCAACTGAAGGACAGCGAGCCCCATGGGCTCCACTTGGGGCAGCTACTGAAGACGGGCCATTTCTCCTCTTCACATCACTTTGTCTCACCCATAGCAAGTGTGTGAGTGGGAATTTGGTGATCGATGCTACAAATTAGGTAGGTCTGGGGACAGGAGCTGGGATGTGGACAGAAAGGGCATAGTCCACTTCTCCAGAACTTGGATCTCTTGGAAAACTGTGGGACTGCCTCCAGGAGCCCACTCCCAAAGACTGGAAGCCGCCTCATCTCCCAGAAAAACCATGGGGGTGTCACATCCTTGGACTTCCCCTCCTGGGCTCCTGCCAGGGCCACGTGGCAAGACAAGGGCCCTGCTGTGTCACCTCAGAGGGCTGTGAAAGGACCAAATACCCCACCCCAGGGACCACTTCCTCCCGCTCACACCCTATGTGGCTGAGTGAGGCCAGGGGGCCAGCTTGTGGCAGCCTGGACATTGCACAGGCTTTTGTCCACCAGCCCCATTCTCTAAGGCAAGGCCAGTGTCGCACATTCAGAAATGCCGATTCAAGGTGCTGGGCTTCAAAGCCAATGTTTTCAGAAGAAAGCTATGTTCTATGGCACCGTTCCAAGGAGGGCACAGCTGAGAGAATGCCAGTGCCCACCGTCAGCTTGAAATGCAATAAATGTTTATGTGGAAGGGCTGCGTGGTCACTGATTTGGGGGCTTCTGGTTTGGGATCTGCTTTTGTTGTTGCTGTTTGGTCGCCGGGGAGAAAGCTCTGGCTGCATCATGTTTGTGCTCTTTCTGATTGCCCTGTTAGCTTCAAAGCCTCCATTCATCTCTGGGTTTTGTGAACCGATGGCTGTCTGGGGTGATCATTAGTCAATATTTACCAAGTACCACATGCAAATAAAAGGTATTTGTACAACAGCAAGCACTGGAGTCGGTCGCCTCTGTCTTGCTGGCTGCTAGGACTGTCCACCCCTTCTTAGCTGCTGGCCACAGAAGTGGCCCTTGGAGCATTTTAAGTCCTGAGCACTTGAGTGTGGACAGAGGGGAGGGCTGCAGGGAAGGGAGGCCAAGCTTCCCAGGGCTCTGGGTCTGTGGCCTTGATTCCGCTTCAGTGAGGACAGAGAATAAACATGGGTAGCTGAAGCAATATCAGGTTGGGGGGTGGTGCACCAACCAGGCTGGGGGAAGCGAAGCATCCTCAGTAGAAGCACTCACCCCTTCCCTGGCTCCTGACGCGCCCCCCCCCATCTTACTTGCCCTTCTCTCCCCTTACACTGCAAGGCCTGTTCACATCCCAAAGAAACATGCCTCTACAGCAACACTCCCTGCCCCTGTCCCCTGCAAGCTGACCCCCGGGGCTGGGGACCGGCACCTGTAGCTCCTGCAGTGCTGCTGCCTTCCTGTAAGAGGCGCTCTTTGCCTGGAGGAATCCCCCCCAAGATTACTTGGTGGGTGTGAACCCTGGTGCCGATTTTGCTGGGTTTCAGTCTTCCTGACTCTGCACCCTCTGCACCTTCTCCACTGGGTCCCCAATGTCCTTCCCCTCCGGGGTTGGCTTTGGAGGTCTCAAGACAGCTGACCCCTGGGAAGCTGGGTCACGCTGAGCCATCCACCAGCGGGGGTTGATGGGCAGCTCCATCCAGGACAGCTTAGAGCAACAATAGAACCCAGATCTCTAGAATAGATGGGAAGAAACAATAAACTGTTGAAAATTGGAAAACCGTCTGGGGCCTGCCCGAGCCTGGTTGCTGAGCTTCCCATAAAGCACTAGAAGCACAGCCACTTGGCGACACCAGCATCCCACATCGGAGTGCCCACTGGAGTCCCAGCTGCTCTGCTTCCTGTTAGTGCAGCCTGGGAGGCAGCGGGGGATGGCCCAGGGGCTTGCATCCCTGCCACCTATGTGGGGGGAAACAGAGTGAGTGCTCAGCCCTTGGCTTTGGCCTGGCTGTTGTGGACATTCAGGAGGTAGATAGAAGAGCTGTCTCTTACTAACAATCTTCCTTTAAAATAGATGAAAACTAAATAGGTATCCAGTGGTCAGATGGGCTGTTGAATTATACTTAAAAAAAAAAAAGGTAGGAAAGAAAGAAAGAAAAGACAGACCAACCAGAGGTTCAACACAGTGAGCCTATCATGAGAGGTCTCCAAGGTTCCTTTTCTTTCACTAGGTTTTTGTTTCACACTCAAGAAGAATAAGGAGCATGGACAAGCATGAGTGTGTAAAGCAGAAGCAATTTCTTGAATGAAAGCAGAAAGTTTAGGACAAAAACAGAAAAATTCCCCAGCCACACTGAGGGTCCCTGAAGGAGAGAGCCATCCTAAAGCTGATGGTTTGGGGTTTTATAATATGTAAAGGCGGATGGTCTTGTGATTGGTCCAGAGAAGAAACCTTTTTTAAAAGAGTTTTTAAATTTACTTAAAAGACAGTGTTAGAGAGAACGAGTGAGCTCCCATCTGCTAGTTCACTTCCTAAATGGCCATAACATCCAGGACTAGGCCAAGCCAAAGCTAGGAGCCATCAGCGTCTCCCATGTGGGTGACTGGAGCCGGACTACCTGGGCTGTCCTCCACTGCCTTCTCAGGCCACAAGCAGGGAACTGGATGGGAAGAAGTGAAGCAGCTGTCATTCCAGTTTCAGAAGCTCCACATCAAAGACGAGAGTGGCATGAGGTGGGATGATGCCCAGGTACCTGGTGGCACCATAGGCATAGTCTGGGGAGATGGTCAGTTTGGCCCTCTGACCCACACCCCACACTCATGTGAAGTTCCCATGCTGATGCTAGGCCACCCTGCCCAGAGGTCTAACTGTGGTCAGCGTTTCCTGATTGAGACAAGCAGAATCACATTGCACGGAAGAGTAGGTTATCTCAGTGTGCAGGTGTAGGAAGGGAGTGTAAACCGCTCTTATCACCTACATGTGACTGATCAGAGAAAGAACATGGGGGATAGCAACAACATAGCGGGTTGCCAGGATATCGCTTTCACCCACCCACACATCTCAGGGCCCCTAGGAAACATGCAGTCTTCTGCATACTCATCTGGCTTCTCCATCTCCTGGGAGATCACATTGCTGTGCGCTGGCCACTGGTCCAGTTGCTGGGTCCCACATGCCTCCCTGAGCACTGTTGACCCCAGTCCACCACATTCCACCCAGCCCCAGAGCCCTTGGGCGTTGGGGCCAGAAGGGGCATCCTTGGCCCATCTGCCCCTTCCCTGTCCTACCCTGCCCGCCACAGCCCAGGTGCTCCCTTCCAGCTTCACTCCTGCCCCTGACTCTTTCATGGACATGCCCAGTAGGCATCCAGTCCTCACAGGTGAGAAAGAGGCCAGATTTCATATGCAGAACACATCCTCATTGAGCCTGAGATCGAGGTCTTTGGAGACTAAACCTAAGCGATCTCCATGTTTCCTTCCTCAGCCTGGTCCATGGTGGCAATGAGGAGTTTTTAAAGCATGGGAGACAAAGCCAAAACACTGCTAGTTGATGATAGCATGTAGAGTGTGGTACCAGGCTTGTGTGGCAGCCCCAAGCAACACTGTCCCCCACTTCCCCATGAGCTCCAGGCTGGGAGAAGAAACTGGTTATTTCATTTTAAAATGCCTCTGAACAAACCCCCTGACCATGCCCACTTCTGGTGTCATCTGCACAGAACCATGGGCAGTGCTTTGTCCAGGCTGCCTTCCCTAGGGGCTCCTCTCTGGCCTATAGCAACGGGGTCTCAGAAACCTTGGTTTTCCTGGTGAGTGTTGGACACAATTGACTGGCTGAGATGGAGCATCTGGGGACAGCGCTGAGACAGGCCATGTGTTTGCAGAAGACTTGCTGGGAAGAGCTCCCAACTGATGCCCCCAAGACAGGTGCCAGAGGTAGCACAGGGCAGAGGAGGGGCGGTCCAGCCCTGAGTTTGTCACTGAGGCTGTGGCTGCCCTGCAGACCTGCCCTGCCTGGGTCACTGGGGACACACACAGGCTTTCGTCTCCTGCATCAGCCAGGAGAGTTACTAGGGCAGGTCTGAGGCCTCCGTGCCTGGCAGTGGGAAGCACTTCTGCCCAAAGTGGTGATCTAGCAGGGCATCCCTGCACCTGCCACACTGCATCCTCTTCTTGCTTCCCTGAGCAAGGCCCTTGCAGCCAGGCCTGCTGCCAAGGCGCTGATGCAGACACCTGCCCAGACACTCTTGCTGTTGGACAAACTCCACTGCGTCTTGGCTGGGACTTCCCAGGGATGATGACAAAGTCCACCCACTCCCCACTGTGGTCGGCCCACTGACGCACGCAGCCTGGGAGGGGCGCCCTCTCCCACCCTCCACTGCACCTTCCAGCCTCATCCCAGGGACCCTGCCTCGCCCAGGCCCTTGTTACTGGGCAGGGCAAGCCCTACTCCCCTTGAACCTCAAGCAGCTATCTGCGACTCCCCAGCCACTCCCTCTCAGTGCCCAGTACTCCACCTGGGTGCTACCAACCACACTCTGAGTGTAGCCCCAGGATTGCCAACAGGAAGGGAGACTGATCAAGGCTGTGTCCAGGCTGCTGCAGCTCCTGAACCCCACCTTGTCCCCCCAAGTCCTCACCTCCAATGCCTTGGGTGTCCCTGTTTCTTTTCTCCCTGGACTTCCATGTGGCAGATCTGCATCTCCTTACCCTGGAGCCCCCAAGGATGCAGGAAGAGATGCACCGCCCACCATTAGGGGCCCAGTCCAGCCCTAATGGCATCTGGAGCCATGTGCTGTGGATGGGGAGGTCACCCCCTTGGCCCTAGTTGGCTGGCTGGCTGGCTATAAGACTGCCCACATGCCTAGTTCTGGGGGGACACACAGCCTCTTAGGCCCAGTGCATAGTAGAACTAATCAGAATGCATTAAAGTGTTTCCCAGATCCCCAAAGGGCTGTGTGTGGATTTGGGAACCACTAGAGCAGTACCTCTAACAAACATCAGAATCAAACTCCACAAACAATTGGACTTGGGGGACCCAGGAAAGGTAACTGTAGCCTTTGAGTCTGAGCTGGCAGGGTCCTTTGCTGCCCACAAGGAGACACAGGGAGATGCAGGCAGCCATGGCAGAAGCAACTCTTAGCATTCTGCCTCCTCAGGTTACTCCCCAGGAGACTGAGGGGTTGTGACTTATATTATGAAACAGAACTCCTAAAAGCCTTGGAATTGCCAAAGCCATGCCTTATCTAGGTGAATGAACTGGCTGGGGACTGGAGGCTGGGAGCGCCACAGTGATTAGGGACTCCACTTGTACCCCAGTCTCCAGGGAGGCGAGAGGGTAGCATGCAAACAGACAACGACTAATCACAAAAAACACAAGTTACCCCAGCTGTGGGCAATGGCCTAGGTTGCATTGTACCTAGGCAAGTGTTACACTGCTGGGAGAAAAGTGACTAATAGCTGGTAGGCATCATGAGCTAACCATACCACCAGGCTGGCAAAGTTGCCTAGCCTATTCTATTTTTTTCTAAAGATATGTGAGGGGTTGCCAGTTCTGTGAATGCGGGGGTTTGGTGGGGACAGGGTTGCCTGGTCCTTAGGCCCGCCTGCGTGGTGGGTACTAGGTCTGTGAGCCTCTGGCAGCGGTTGGGAGTGAGGAGGGCCTACAGGGCCCAGGTCGCCTTACCTGGAGCGTTAGATCTGTTTGCATGGTGGGTACAGTGTTCATGAGACTCAGAGGTGGGGCATCCAGCAGGGCCTGGGTCACCTGGCCTGCGTCCTGAGTCTCACCTGTGTGGTGGGTGCCAGGTCCATTAGCCCTGAGGGCAGGGTGTCCAGTGGGGCCCAAGCCACCTGGCCTGAGTCCTTTGTTCCACCTGCACGTTGGGTGCCGGTTCCATGAGCCCTGAGGAAGGGGAGTTTGGCAGGGCCCAGGCCAGGCCACCTGGGGTGCCCTCAGAGGAAAAGACAGAGTAGTGGACAGCTGCCCACATGCACACAGAGGATATGGCAGCCCATCTGGAGTCTGCAGAGGACATCTGGTACCATAGCAGAGGGAGGGTGGAACAAATCAACTACCCCAACCAAGCGATGACAGCAATTATCTGGGTGAATGGAGACTCTAAGGTGAATTATGTCAGCCAATGGACCTTGGAAAGATTTCCTTATCCTTGGATTGGCAAGATTGACAGCATTTCAGAACAACTAAAACCACTTAAGCAGAACCCTTGAACCATGCTCCACATCAGGGACCTTGGGTTGATGTTGGGTGGCCATTTCCTATCCCTGGGTACCCTGGGCAGTTGGGAGGCTGGGTGTGGCTTCTCCCCTTATCTATTCCCTTCCCCCAGATCAGGAAGAAGAAAAAGAAAATTTGGAAACAATGGTCTCATCCACTCTCCCCTAACCCTTGATCCTTTCCACCCTGATCAACTATGTAAACATTATAAAAAATAAAAATAAAAAGTCAGAAGCCAGTGTGTGGCTGAGCAAGTGATATGGCTGTGAGCACAATGCCTATAATCCAGGTCCTGGCTCTGCTGTCAGTGCCCGCTTCCCCCAGGATGCAGCAGGTGCCTGTTGCATACATAATGGCAACAAAAAAGCAAAGCAGTAAGAGCAGTAGCAGAGAGGAAACGGAGATTATGGTTTCAGACACATCCTCACTTTAAAGATTTACTTATTTTCATTGGAAAGGCAAATTTACAGAGAGAAAGAGAGACAAAAATCTTCTGTCTACTGCTTCACTCCCCAGGTGGCCGCAATGGCCAGAGCTGAGTCAATCTAAAACTAAGATTCAGGAGTTTCCTCTGAGTCTCCCACATGGGTGCAGGGTCCCAAGACTTTGGGCCATCCTTCACTGCTTTCCCAGGCTACAAGTGGGCAGGCAGATGGCAAGTAGAGAAGCCGGAACATGAACCAGTGTCCTTATGGGATCCCAGTGCATGCAAGGTGAGGATTTAGGCACTAGGCTACCACACCAGGCTCTCCCATATGCTCGCTTTAAGACAGGCTAGAACACAGATATTAGATGACACATGTCGAGCAAGGTTGCATTTGCCACACCTGCCAGATGCTGAAGATACACTGTGCACAGGTGGTAACCACAGTGTGGGCAGGGAGCCATGCAGTCCCTGCCCAGCATCACTGACGGCATGCCACTATCATGGAGAAAGATCCAAACTCAACTCGTGGAGAAGAGCTGCCAACGTGATTCCCTCTGCCAAAGTCAAAGCACCGTGATGCCAAATCACCTACCCAGGGAACTCTGCGATGCTACCTCCTGAACTCAGGGACCCAGACGGGCAGAGAGGACCGGAGTGTGGAGGCAGCCGCGTCCGCCTCGCTCAGGTAGGGCACATCACTATCACAAGCCGGATTGTATGGGGATCCTGCAGCTTTATGTTTATGAAGCAGGGGATGGGACCTTTGCCCAGGTTGGGTGATGTCAAGGGGCAAATGGGTTACAGTGTTTGGTTTTGATGCCTGACCAAATCAACAAAGTATGACCAAGGTGCAATTAGACCAGGAGTACAACAGCAGTAGGTCTGGGGCGGGGTGGGGGGTTGTGTTCAAGCCTGGCCAGGACCCCCCAGAGTCTCCAGCCATAAAAGAACCCATCCCACTGCCACTGCAACTTGCACTTCTCCCTACACACAGTTAAGACTGTTATTTTAAGGAACACAATTCGAGGATTCCTCTTGGGCAGGAAGCAGGCTGAAAAAGCACAGTTTTGTTCCCCGGAGCTCCACTAGGTGGCTCCTGGGTTCCTCTCCCAGGCCCGGAGGGGCAGCTGGTGTGAAAGGCATGGAGAGAGCAGAGCTGAACCTGGCAGGCACCCCTCCCTGCTCCAGCTGGCCCTTTGCGGATCTGTCAGGGAAGGGTGTTGCTGTTGCAGGGGGTGACACAGAGTTGTTTTCTGCCTCGGAGCTTTGCCTGCTGTCTCCCTATTCGTGGGGACATGAAGGAGGGGACAGAACACGCCCTGGCTGTGAAAGCTGAGAGAAAGGGGGCAGGTATCACACGGGTCGTATGGCAGCCTTGATGAAGAGGCCAGCTCAGGGTAGAGGGCGTGAGGAGGTGGACGACGGTGGCCTGAAGCTGCTTCCTGGCCAGTCACACTCAGCCCCATCCCTTGTGCTGTGCCCATCTCCGGGACCCTGCACCAGCACACATACCTACCCCAGAGCAGATGCAAGTCTCACTGGCCACTCCCAGGACAGCTGGAGGAAAGAGAAGGGAAGAACCCGGGCCCACAGCATTAGGGGAGAAGCCCAGCAAGCCAACGAGCCACATGGTAGTAAAAACTAGCTCTTTCTTCACAACAGCTACTGCTGCAAGTACCTGCCCAGGAATCTGGAACCTTCCAGGAGCCCCTGGAACTTCCCAGCTACTGTCCCTCCCTATGGCCAGCACCACACCAGGTGTGTTTGCACAGACATAGCAGGCTCAGCCTCTGCCTTTGGTGCCAGCCTCCTATATGGACACTGTTTCCAGTCCTGGCTGCTCCGTTTCCAATCTAGCTCCCTGCAAATGGCCTGGGAAAGCAGCAGAGGATGGCCCAAGCACTTGTGCACCCCTGCAAGGAGCTCCTGGCTTCAGATCAGCTTAGCCCTGTCATTTGTAGCCATTTTGGGAGCAAAACAGCAAATGGAAGATCTCTGGTTCTCCTACTCTTTCTCTGGAAATCTGCCTCTCAAATCAAAATAATTTGAATGATTTAAAAAATAATAATAAGCAAGCTCCTCCCAGCTCTAGGGATAAACACAGTCTGTAAGGTCCCCACCTTCCCTGGAAGCCCCACCTCCCACCCCCCAGCTCTTCTCCTGACCCTGAGGCCCTCTGGGGGTTGGGATACATGTGGATGCCTTGCCTCAAGGCTGCTGTTTGCAGTTACAAGTTCGGTCCAAGTGTTCTGCAACCCAAGGCAGAGACACAGGCACCAATCTCCCAGGTAACCCCTCTGGATGCAGATTAGCTCAAACACGCACCTTTCCTGAGCAGAGTCGGAGTGATGCCTCAAGAATGAATTCAAACTGAACTGTAACTAGTGGGCAGTCACAGCAAATGCTGATGGACAGCCAGCTGGCTAGGAACTGGGGGTTCCCTCCTGGCTGTTGGAGTACAACAGGTCTGGTGTCCCCAAAACACATGCAGATGTTTAACTCTCGATGGTGTGTGGGTGGAGTCCTGACTTGATGATGGCTGCGGGGGGGGGGGGGGGGTGGCCGGGAGCTGGTGACCAGTCTGCACAGCCCTGGGGATGTGCCTCCGAAGGCGGCTCTCACAAGACACCCAGTGATTTGAATTCCAATTCAGGCTGGATTTCTTCTTCCAGTCTCCTCACGTGATGGCTTACCTCTGCACCTGCCAGGAGCAGCGCCTGTCCGATGTCAGGCCGTGGGGCTGTCAGATGCTGTAAAAGCCAGCTGCCTTCTCAAAGAACTTCCTCTCAGATATTTTAGTCAAAGTGATGCAAAACAGTCTGATGTGCTGGGCAACTCATTCGTCTTCTCTCCTTTCTCCTGTGAGAATGAAGTAGCCAAATGTGGATCTAGAACTGCTTATAGGGGTCAGTGCTGTGGCATAGCATGTTAAGCCTCCACATGTAGCACCATCTTCCCATATGGATGCCAGTTCAAATTCAGGTTGTTTCACTTCCCATCCAGCTCCCGGCTGGGTGTACCTGGGAAAGCAGAAGGAGATGTCTCAAGTCCTTAGGCTCCTGCACATTAATGGAAGACCCAGAAGAAGCTCCTGGCACCCAGATTTGGCCTGGCCCAGCCCTGGTTGTTGTGGTCTTTTGAGAAGTGAACCAGTGATGGAGGATCTCTCTTTTTCTCCACCTCTTTCTTTAACTCTGCCTTTCAAATAAATGAATGATTAAAACAAAACAAAACAAAACAAAACAAACAAAACAAAACAAAACCTCTTCGTATTCTACTTCCAAATTTTTATGCAGCATGGAATCCTGGCTTGAGCTCTGGACTCAAACTTCCTGCCAGTAGCAATGGCTCCACTTATTGGCTCCCTGCCATTCACATGAAAAAAAGACCTGGATGAAGTTTGTAGCTCCCAGCACAGTCGGCCCGGGGCAGGCCCCTCTGTCGTACCCATGGACTTCTCTCAGCATCTCAGGCAGGCATCTGCATCTGCAACCATCAGAACTTCACACTGGAAGGCCAAGGCCACGCAGAGGGAATGCCTCAGAGTCACCTCTGTAAGGTTTCAATCTGGTAGGAACATGTCATGTGCTGCCTTGTCCTGGTGCCTAACCACAAAGTCCTCTCCCCTCTCCCGTGTCTCCTGGCCAAACACACTCCCTCTCCTGGGAGACGTGTAGATCCATGCTGATCTCTGGCAACCCATCACAGCATCAGGTGGGAACAGAGGTCCCTTCCCTCATCCCCTGGTCACCATGAAACCCATCTCGTGCAGCCCCTGCTGCAGCACCTACAATTTGTGTGGCCCCACAGGCCCCTGATGCCTCTTCTCTCAGGCTGTGAGTTTGTGTGATGCTAACCAAGGTGCATTTCATCAGCCAATGTCATGTGTCAAGGTCAGGTGTCAGCCAGCTACCCTTCCTTACCCATGGACACGATGGGAGGCAATTGGAACAGCCCTTACCCATCAGGCCTACGCTCAACCCCATGCCACAACAGTGCCTAAGGAAGAGTAGATTGTCACCAAGTGTGGAATCAACTTTAAAAAAGAAGGTGGTGCAAATCAAATCTGGCATGGACTAGGGTGTCTCATGCTCACCCCAGAGCTAAGAGCTGGCAAAGGCAAGAGCAGTGCCACATTGGCCAGATCAGAGCATCTTATGGGCTATACTGGCCGGGGACAAGTAGCTCCAGAGTGTGAGGGAACAAATGCCCCAGCTACCTGCACCTATGGTGAGGGGATTTTGTGATTATTTTTTATCGTCTGGCCCCAGTATGGAGGCCCTGGCTGGAGGGCAGTCAATTTATCTTCTTTTGAGCAGTTCATGAACCCCATACCCCAGCCACTTTCCTGATGGGGATCTCACGTCCATCCCCATTGAGCACCAGCCCCCATCAGAGCCCAAGTATTATTAGACACCTGGAAACAGCCCTGTGTCTTATGAAGCCTTGAAATGAACCAATGCTCCAGGGAGCCTGTGGACACTAGCTGCCATCCTCACCCACCCTCAGCCACCCCTGCATGCCTAAGCTGCCCCACAGACTCCTGTCTCTGGTGCACACTACCCCCTCCCCGCACCCCCGCCTGTCAGCCTGCTCTGGTTTGCAGTTGTGAGTCACACAGAGCTCTGCCTTTCATCTGAGCGTCTTTGTGCTGTGCTCATCATCAAAGAAGCTTTAAACTTCATCCAACAATCGGTGCTGTGAGCAGGGTGACGTGCAGTGACCGCTGACTCTCGGGCAGCTCTCGGCTGACTGGTTGGCTCCTAGCTGCCTTGAGAAGGGAATTGAGCTAGCGTCTTGACCCTGTGGCCTGCTGCTGTGCCTGCTAGAGGCAGTTGAATCCCTCCTTACCTTCCTCACACTTGACACTGACTTTATTATTATTATTATTATTATTATGAGTTACAACACAGTTAATAGAGTTTATTATCATGGCAACAGAAGGTGACAACCTATACTTCCCTCTACCACCAGCAGGGACTTTTGTTGGTGACAGAACAAAGGGTGAGCCCTGTCGGGGTTCACACTGGGGAGGGGAGTGGCAGGAACCGGGGTCACACCCGCGAGTTCACTCACAGAAACACCAAGTGCGCCTTCAGGCCTCCACAATGCCAGCACTGCGAGCTCACTTGTCGTGTTCGAAGGCAACTGGGTTCTTCCTTTTGGACTTGGCAAACTCCTGATGTAGACCAGACAGAACACAACGAACGGGGGTACCGCGTGAAGGGCAGACTCCCGGGCGCAGCACGTCGGGGATGCCCTTGCTAAAGAAGTGCAGGAAGACTCACTTTTTGAAGGGCAACAAACAGTAGCTGACCACCTGCTGCACCTGTGCCAGGTTCACAAACTTGTGGCCCTGAGGGAACCAAGGCAGACAAGGACCATTGGCTCAGCCTCGGGGTGTGCCACAGGCCCAGCCACCCAGGCAGCACCCTCAAACTCCTGGGGACCCCCCACCAGCCACATGAGCCCCAGGACGGACACACTGGGGTCAGTTTGGCACCAACTTTAAAAAATCTTCATATCTTCCTTGAGTGAGTTTCATGGGACATGTGACATATTTCCATATATGAAAAGACTCACTATGCATAAGATTGTCTTATGTCTTTCTACCATCCTTCTGGATTTTTCACCCTGTCCAATTTCATAAAGGCTGGGGTGGAAAACCCCCAAACCAGAGCTTCCTAGAACTCAAGTGGGTGACTGGACACTTCAGGTGGCCCAGCTGCATGATGGTTAGCGAGTGAGGTGGACTGCTGAAACACCCATAGGGGTGGGAATGGCCTTAGAACAAGACCATGGAAGCATGGTGGGGGTAACCAGCTGGCAGTGCTCAAGCTACAACATGCACCGGATGAATGCGTACACCGCATGCATTGCATCGGGAGTCTCTCATTCAATAATTGAAGTTTAATGGCAGAGATTTTGTTTCGAGGGACCATCCTCGTTTGCTTTCTGGAATATTTGACATATGCCCCGAGGGAAATGCTTCCTAACAAGGAGAAATTCTTACATTTAAAAGTTGTGGTTTCAGGAGGTACCGACTTCCTAGAAGATGATAGAGGGGAAAAAATGTCGAAGAACCAGGAAAAGAACGCAATGGTGACACTTGTCATTGAATGCATTAACACTGCAGTCGCCTCTCTGGAGCTTTCTCAGAGATTCTTCGTGGGGGAAAGGAGAGCTTCTCTGAGATCAACTGACTTGCCAACTTCAACTTCTGCATGCTGTTTCTGTAGCGTTACCCCTCAAAGGGTGCAACTATACAGTTAGTTATGATTACTTGCATTTATTTAAACATTTAGATTGGATTGCAAGCTATTGCTCCATGTGAAGATAGGTTATCTTTCAGAAAACTACATTTTAAAATTTCCATTAAAAACTGCAGCACATATACTCAAATTGGAACCATAAAAAAATGCTACTATTTTTTTTCAAGAGAGAAAAATATAAACAGTTGATTTTAATGCACTTTACAGTGACTGCACGTTACTATCAGAGACCATCAACATGTCAAATTTACTCCCTCAGCCAATGTTTTTACTTTTCTCCAGTAATCCAGCTATGGTGCTTAGAGCTGGCACCTTCAGGAGGGGATTGGATTGAATCCTGATGGTCTTAGAAGACATAGGTGGCAAGCATGTCCCCGTTTCTTGCCCTGGACTCTTGCTGCGGACCGCCGGCAACAGCACCATCCGCCGAGTCCCAACTCCAATCCTGGACTATGAACCTGCAGAAGAGTGAGCCAAAATAAACCTCTTTCCTTTACCCCTTTAGGCTGCTTCTGATACTTCAAGAGCATGATGCCAAGTTGACTCGTACAAATGGTGACAGCTCATCCACCTGAAACCCCAACTCCGGGACCATCACATGAGATACCACCTGTCACATCTCAGTGCCCTTGAACAAGCCAGGGCTGCTTTTACCCACGCCCATACTGCATACTGTCACCAAACCAACACAGACGCCCGTTTTGTGCACTCTTCAAGAGCTTTGGAGAAGAAGCTTGGTCTGAAACGGATCTAGACCAGGACTGGAAAAAGGGAGATGCCCCACCATCACCACCACGAGCAACCCTGAGAGCTTCCCATGGGTCTTAATGCCCCAGCGGATCTGCACCCCAGTAGCTTGTTCTATCTGCAATGAAGCATGAGGCAGGTGGACACCAAATGAGAAGGCAATTTTTACCAAAAGTCTTCTACTAAAAAGAGCAGAGGGGAGCTCCTGAGAAACAATGCGGAAAGAAAAAGGGCCCTGCAGGAAAGAGATCTGGGGGGTATGATGGAGATCTTTGGAAAGTTCATGCCAATTCCTTTAAAAAAAAAAAAAAAAGCGCATTTTCTGGGGCTAGCTCAACAGGCTAATCCTCCACCTGTGGCGTCAGCATCCCATATGGGTGCTAATTTGTGTCCTGGCTGCTGTATTTCCAATCCAGCTCCCTGCGCATCATCTGAGAAAGCAGTAGAAGAGAGCCTAAGCCTTGAGACCCTGCACCTGTGTGGGAGCCTGGAAGAAGCTCCTGGCTCCTGACTTCAAATTGGCTCAACCCCAACCAACAGACGAAGGGCTTTCTCTCCATCTCTCCTCTCTCTGTAAATCTGCCTTTCCAATAAAATAATTTTAAAATGTTTTTAAAAATAAGACAAGATAAGAAAAACATTTCTTGGGCCCACCGTGATGGCCTAGCAGCTATCATGCTTTGAACGTGCACCAGGATCCCATATGGTCACCGGTTCTAATCCTGACAGCCCCACTTCTCATCCAGCTCCCTGCTTGTGGCCTGGGAAAGCAGTTGAGGACAGCCCAAAGCCTTGGGACCCTGCACCCGTGTGGGAGACCCGGAAGGGGCTCCAGACCCCTGGCTTTGGATTGGCTCAGCTCCAGCCATTGTGGCCACTTGGGGAGTGAATCATCAGATGGAAGATCTTTTTCTCTGTCTCTCTTCCTCTTTGTATATCTGCCTTTCCAAAATGAAAAAATCTTTCAAAAAAAAAAAAAAGAAAGAAAGAAAGAAAAAAAGAAAAAGAAAAGCATTTCCTGTGCAGCCAGTTCATCCTCCTTTCTTCTCTCCCTTCCTCCCCTGTGGCTGTGCCCGACACAGGACAGAGGAACAGTCTGTCTCAGGACCTCTCTGGGGGGCAGCTGTTTGTCTTTATCCTACCCCCCAAGCTGAGCACTGGCACCCCCTGTCACCTGGCCTTCTGGGTGACCTTGGCACCATAGTCTGCTCTTTTCCCCATAATCAACACAATTCTTTGTGCCTCTTTGACAATCACACTTGCATTCTAGCTCAGGCCTTCTTTCCAGGAAGGCTAAGATGCTGCTCATGACATGCGGGGCCCATGACTCTCTCTACCCTTTCATCATTCCCACTGTGACACCTTTCAGTCCTAGGGGGGAGCAGGAGGACAAGGCGGGAACCCTGGGGGCCAGACTTTGAGGCCAGCAGGTGCCTCCCTGGGGTGGGCAAGAGCACTCAGTCCCCTTGAATTGGCAGTGCCAGAGCAGGAGGTCAGAGGTTGTCCCAGAGACTGAGTGGGGACGTTCTGGGATGGAGGCCAACTCAATCCTACGAGCTCAACAGGCCCCTGTCCCGCCTCACAAGAGGCCACCGGCAGGTGAAGCCTCCGGAGCCAGCTGACAAGCTGACTGAGCCCCAGTGTTGCCCAGCTTGTGCAGGTCAGGACACAGTGCCAACTGATGGCAGTGATGACCGGTGGAGACAGACCCCTGAGGGTCGATTGTCCACTGGAGCTGGTGGGAACTGAGACTTCCGAGGATGTAACACTCACACTGCGAAACCACAGTCCCTTCCAGCATGACCCTCGTGTTGACCTCTCTGGTCTAACAGCAGGTTGGGCCGGCTTTGTGGAGTGGCACAGAGGTGGTGGGGGGTGCATCTCATCTTCCACTTTGTGAGATTTCACAGTGCGGTGCTCCTGCAGTGACCAGAACAGGAACTTCCACTCACTCGAAGGGAGGAGAGGCTCAGAAAGAGCCTCGGGTGTGGGAGGTGACCGCCTGGAAATTAGGCAGAAAAGCAGGTGTTTTAAGCACACGTCAGTGCGTTCTCCCAGGGAAACTCAACCCGGTGAGAAAACGCCGGAGAGCCCAGCTCTGTGGCTACAGCGTATTAGTCGGCTCTACCTGCCAGGAGCTTCTTAGAAAGAAGGCTTATTGTGGCTCCCAGTCTGGGGTTCACACTGGGCAGCCCCCTGGGCCCAGGCATTTGCTGAGGCCAGAAGATGAGGCTGGGGAAGGACCACAGTGGGAGCTGAGAGGCCTAGAGAGAACTGAGCCACCTTCAGCTTCTAGCCCAAGCCCTCCCGTGAGAACCACGTGCCCAGGTGTGCCCCAGAGGGACCTCAAACCTGCCCCCTTCTCCATCCCCCACTCTACCCAGGCCCACCTGCTAGAGGCTGTGTCTCTGCCCTTAATGCATCAACCACGAACATTCAAACATTCACGAGGAACATGAAGTTTGGGACATCAGCATCCGCATGAGTGTGTAGAGCAAAATCCAGCTCAAACTATGACACAGGGCACACGCCTGGGTGATGGTCTCTGGCAGTGCCAATGCCAGCTTCTGCATGAATGATCCCCTTTAATCCACAAATAGCCCAGAGAGAGCAAGACTGGCAACACCACTATAAAGGAGAAGACACCGAGGCACAGGCAGGTTGAATGATCTGCTTAAAGTGCACAATGAATGAATAGCTGGAAATGTTTGAGCTGATTTTATTATTTATTGATTTTTTTTTTATTTGAAAAAGCAACCATCAATGAGAGGAGGGCATGGGGAGAATCTTCTACCTACTGGTTCACTCCTCAAATACCCTGGACATTGGGAGCTGAGCCAGGCTTGAACCAGGAGCCACCTGGGGAGCAGAAACCCAAGTCCTAGGGTCATCTTTGGATGAACTCAGACACTCCTTGCAGGACACAAGTGTCCCAAGTGGCTCTTATCCCATGTGCTACAATGGCCACACCAGAAGGGAGGTTTTACATGCAGCCTCAAGTTCACTGTGGAATATGGTGGCTCTCAGCTGTCTCTGTGCGTTCAAGGTGGGACCGGAAGGACGGCAAGGGCTGTAAGCAAACAGAGAAGCCCAGGCCTGACCCAGTTTGTGCCTGGCCATAGGGAAGGTGACACGCAAAAGGAAAGGCCAGAGTTCCCTGTGTGGCTGGGTCCTCCCTCTGGAGGACCAGCATAAAGGTGGGGGGTAGGGGGGACTGGAGCATCAGTAACAGCTTCATTGCCAGAGGAAGCCCAAGTGAGCCAAGAGGACAGATGAAATGTTTGCTGGCCTTGGGGACAATACCCAGGCTGTCCACCCCGGCCCTGGAGACAGTACCCAGGCTGCCTGTCCTGGCTCTGGGAATGGCACCCAGGCTGCCCTTCCCAGCCTCAGGGAGGCAGCTGCTTCTGACCTTTGTCTTACATGTGGGGACACTGTAGGGATGGGGAAAAGAAAAAGACTGCTCTGAGGAAACTCTAAGGGTCAAGTTCTCCCCCCAAGCCGCAGCCAGGTCTGTAGCAGGTGGGTGTTGCCCGTAGAGTGAGGGGATTTACCTCCTATGCCTGCTTTCCTTCCATAGGCTTTTCAATTATAGGCTCTGCGTTGCATGTCCACTGCTTCCGTGTCACACCCTAAGCCCTGCCTCTCTCCACTCTCCCATCATGCCCAGGTTCTGCCAGGGACTTCTTGCTCTGTGTATTACAAACGGACACATTCTTAAACAAGACCACATTATACTCCCCCTTCTGCCTCGAGTCACTCTCCTGCCGTCCCAGCTGCCACACAGCCTGAACATGGGCCTCCTCTGTCTGGGTGACAGTGCTACCTGGAGAGGACTCTAGCTAGGGGCTTGGTGACAGTGCAATATCCTTTTCTATACAAGGAGCAACCTATCAGGAGGGAGAGGTGAAGCAAGGCTGTCCCATCTCATAGGCTTTAGAAGGGCCATGATCCTGGTCTCTCTGGTCTAGGAGTCAGTGGGGGACAGGGTGGGTCTGTGAGAGGTGATGGGGCTGTGGGAGGAGATGCTGGGTAATGGGGCTGAATCACTTGGTGACGCACAGGTATGCCCTGCACAGTCAGAGATGCTCACCACATGAACCGGGCCAGCCAGGCAAGGACCCGTCCTCCCAGCAGGCTGCTGTCACCTTCCACCTGCTTCTCCGGCTTTGCTTCCTCCACACCTCTGGGTGCCCCTCACTGGGTGCCTTGTCATTGGGCGGGGCAGAGCCAGCTTCCTCCCTTCCTTCCAAGGCTCAGAGTGAGAGATCAAGATCAGGGCAGGGAAGAACTTTTTCTTCCTCATCCTTAAGGCTGCATAGCTGGAAAAATGGTCCTTTTGGTTGTGGCCAGAACCAACGCAGAGGGCACACTGCATGTCCCAGGTTGGAAATGCAAGAAACCAATGGAACCCAGCATTGCAGAGCGTGAGGGTGCCTCGGCTTTTCAGGCACTGGCCCACCCGCTTACCTGTGCCCTGGTTCTTCTCCCTGACTGTAAGCAAGCACCACTATCTCCCCCTGCACCCCACGGGCAAGGCCCTGCGCTGCAGCTGGGGCACAGAGAGCTGAGGTCCCGAGTTCACGCGACTCCCCCTGAGTTCACGTGATTCATCTGGCAATAAGATTGTCTTTTCTGCTTGGGTGAATCCTTATGGTTCCAGGGCAGTTGCTGGTGTCCAGAGTTGTTGGATCATTGCAGAGGCATGTGGGTTGGTCCTAACCCTGCCTTGTCCGTTTCTCTTGCCTGTGTCCCTAGCCCTTGGCATTGGCTTGGCATTCCAAGGACAGGAGAAACTCTGATGTTTGCATGACTCCACTTCCTGCCCCAGGCGAGGGTTCACACTGACCTTGGAGAAGGCCATGATGGCCCCCATCCTGGCATGGCTGCAGGTACAGTGGCCTCACCTCCAACCTCTCCTGGTACAGCCTGGTTCCTCATACCCCCAGTGGCTGGAGTGTAGCGGCCAGAGGGTGTGATCTGGTGCAAATGAATGAATGATGTGCCACTTGGTGCAAACAAAACTTCCAAGAGCCTCCTCCGGAGTTCTCACGTATGATACACAGAAAGGAAAAGTCAGGAAATGTTTGTACAGGGATGCCCTTTTTTCTGTTTTCTAAGTGTGTAGGTCTAGTCTTCCTAACAGGAAACTGTAGTGCATAATAATATGGGAGCATCCCAGGAGTGTATCTGCTGCCTGGCCCATTAAGGAGGCCGAGGTTTCCTTGTCACACCCCTTACCTTCTTTAGAACATGAGTTTCCCACACGAGGCCACTGAAAGAAACCCCAAGTTGACGTATGAGGTGGGTAAAGCCACCACCTATGACACCTGCATCCCATAGGACTACTGGTTGGAGTCTTGGCTGCCTCACTTCAGATCCGGCTCCTTGCTAATGTGCCTGGGGAAGCAGAACATGGCCCAAGAGCTTGGGTCCCTGCAACCACATGGGAGACCTGGTCGGAGTTCCATGCTTCTGGCTTCAGTCTGGCCCAGCCCTGTATGTGATACCAGCCCTGGCCAAGTATCAATCTCCTGTATAGGGGTGGGCCAGAGGGTGGAAGAACTCTCTCTCTGTCTCTCCCTCTTTCCCTATAACTCTGCCTTTCAAATAAATAAGCAAATTTCAAGAAGGAAAAGAAGTAGGAGTTTGAATACGAACTGCCTGGAGGCCACGGTTGTTTCCAGACACGTCTTGCGCGCTCTGGCACTTACTCACCCTCAGCTTCAGAGGCTCCAGAGTCATGCTGAGTGGCAAAAGCTGCCCAGAGGGTGTTGCAAGTGAAACCCGAAAGGCGCTTAACACCTGCGTGAGGCCACCAGGCCGCAAACCTGCCAAAACTGCATTCCTGGGACCCACTGGCCCAGCCCTCCTCTGTGTATCTTAGGTTTCCCCGCGTGTCGGCCAACTTGGGCCAAATTCCAGGCCTGACTTGCTGGGCGAGTGGTGAGCTCCCATGTAGAGGCCCAAGGTCAGGCCGCTCTTTGGGGCAGAGGGGAAGCGCTCTGGACAGGAAGATGAAAGGGCTGCTGTGCTTGAAGAAATGACCTCGGACCACGGTGCTGCTTGGCCTCTTGCCCTGAGCCTGCCCTAGGCGGGGTGCCCTTGCCCCCGCTCCCCCCCAAACCCCAGATCAAGGCCCTCCTGCAACCGGGACTTTGATGTAGTCTGCTAAGCCTGGCCATGTCTTCCCTTCCTCTTCACATTTACCTGCAACCCAGCCACACAGGCCCCTCTTACGCTGCCTGTCCCAGCTGCTGTCTTCCCAAGCTTGTCGCCTCTGCCCTGGACTCCCAGCATGATTTGCTGAACTTGGACGAAGGGTGGCAGTGGTGGGAGGTGGGCTTGAGGGCAAAGACCTCTATCCAATTGACTGTTGCGTCTTCAGGGTAGGAACGGGAAAGGCAGCCCTACAGGTGCGTTCAGACACAGGGTCCATTCCTGCAGCCTGCCTCACCATACCCTTGTGGAAACGCTGGTCCATGTGTGCACCTGCTATGTTCTGTATACTTATGTTCTGCTCCCCTAGCCCTCTCAAATTCCTCCCTGTGGGAGGCTGAGTCGTCACGGGAGGAGTTGATGCGTGATAACCGAAGCCTTGGAGAGACCCCTTGCCTCTTGGGCACAGCCAGCAGTGCCATCCATGAGTCAGAAAGCAGGCCCTCAGCAGACACTAAATCTTGGTCTTGAACTTCTCAGCCTACAGAATACAGAAGAGCAGGCTTCTGCTCTTCACAAGCCACCCAGCCTAGGACATTTTGTTATAGCAGCCTGGATATGCCAAGACCCTACACTCAGCGCTTGGCCTGCCATGAAGTGAAAGGCGGCCTGTGTGGGCCCAGCTCCCAGAAGGGCCTGGCCAGGTATCAGTCTCCTAGCATGCGTCCCTTTTAGAGGGAGCTGTCCGAGGGAACAAGGATTCTAGCTTCTCAGTTCATCAGCACTTTCTGTCAGAGAAACACCCAGCCAACACCAGCCCCTGCTTTGTGTACAGAATCTCAGGGTTAAGCCACGTCTTTCTTCAGAGTGTAGGAGGATGCCATGTGTCTCTGCATAGGAGCTGTGGAGCCTAGAGAAACTGGGAAACTATGATGGAGCACCACTGCCACTCACTGTCACCAGCAGTCCTAAGGCACACAACATCTTGTGGGCCCGGCCAGTGAAGACTGTCTTCCAGCAAACAACACCACATCTAGGGGGTCAAATGTTTGCATCTGGAGCAGCAGGGACAGAGGCAACCAGGACAGAGCCTGACCCACAGGTCGAGTAGTTCACCTCCTACCCTGAGCCTGTATAGTCTCTAGACACCTGCTAGACAAGAGGTTCAACAAGGTCACATGGCCAAAGTGCTTGGGGGTTATAGAACCCTCAGTAGGTGCTCAGTGATGCCCACTCCTGGGCCTCTTGGGAGCCGGGAGATGTGTTAATCCACCTTGCCAGCAGGGGGCCTCAGTGCTTTAGGCCAGCTATGGGCATGGGTGGTTATGGGCAATTGGGCCAGACAGAAAGTCTTGGGGTAGGCACCGGGAGCTCTCTGAGTTCAGGCCTGCACCCAGCTTGCTCTTCCATGAATGAGGGTGAAGATATCCGACTTCCTTGTGTTTTTGTTCAGGGGAAGAAAAGTCTACAGGCCCAGCTAAACCAAGACAAGAGCGCAAACTTGGATTGGGAAGATTGCTGATGGGGCCATACAGGGTGTGGCAATTGATTGTCTTGAACACGGCCTTTATTGAACATTTGCTTTGTCGCTTTTATTTGAAAGGCAGAGGGAGTGAAAGAGGCAGAGAGCAATCTCCCATCCACTGGTCCACAACCTCCAAATGATGCCGGCAGTCATCTGGGCTGGGCCAGACCAAAGCCGGGACCCAGGATATCCATCCAGATGCCCAAGGAGAGTGCCAGGGGCTAAGGGCTGCCCCACTCCCCGGGGTGTGCATAGCAAAGCAGAGTGGGGACTCAAACCGAGGCCAGTGAGAGCTCCTCAGTGTCTCGGAGCCTGTACTAATCTCCATCAAACGGGAGTCACCTCATCAGCCTTAGACACAAACCGCACCTGCTACTATTTATAGGCATGTCTTTCCCTGAACACGTCCCTCTCTTGCAATCTGCTCATCCCCTCCTCCTTCCCACAACCCGGCAGTGACCTCTTGCCTGCAGCGCGCTGGTACAGCAACCACCAATCTCCAGTTTCTGCCCTGAGAAATGCTGTGCAGTTGACAGTAACCAGATTCACCACACCGATACCCATATTCACACCCACTACACTGCTAGGAAGACAGAGGGATGCTACGATCAGTTTTTATTGCCTGAGCTTGCTGTGTCATACCCTGCTGGCTGTTGAAGTATGATACAGGCCGAGGATGAAGACTACTACCATTTCTTTCTCTTCCTCCTCTTCTTCTAAAAGTATGTATTTATTTTATTTGAGAAGGGGAGAGAGATTTCTTTCATCAGCTGGTTCAGTCTCCTAATGCCTGCCAAGAGCCAGGGCTGGGCCAGGCTGAAGCCAGGGACCAGGAGTTCCATCCAGGTCTCCCATGGGGGTGGCAAGAACCCAAACACTTGGGCCATCCTCTGCTGTCTCCTGCATACATCAGTGGGAAGCTGGATCGGACCCAGAGGCAGGGCATGCCCCCAGGCATTCTGCCATGGGACATGGGTGCCCCCAAGGGGTGGCAGGCTAATCCACTGCACCACAACACCTGCCCCCAGGACTTCTTACAAATATAAGCCACTTAAATCATCCACAAACCATCCAGAGTTCCTGGGGAAACTCTCAACAATGTCCTTCATGGTCAAGGTGGGTCACTCTGTCCTCCTGGGGTAGAAGGCACAAGCAGTGCACAGCCACCCCTGCACCTGTCTGAGCTTTCCTGAATACCTCCCAGGGACCACATCCTGTGTCAGGTGGGGATGGGACAGACTGGCGGGAGTGGGGTGCCCCAAAGAGAAGACAGCTTGCCTGACCAGGAAGATAAACCTCAAATGGAGGCAGAGAGGGGGAGCTCCAGGTGGAATGGTGGGGAGCAGCAGTTCCCAGAGACACGTGACCTTGCTCAGGATGTCTTCCAAATTTGTCAGCCACCTCTTTGAGAGACTCCTTTTCCCAGGAGGGCTGGAGCTGTGGCCCAGCTTCACAGAGGGGCCGGCAGGTGAGGGACTGAGCCATAAAGCCTGAGAAGCAGGAAGCAGGCAGCAAGCCCTGAAGGGCAGGCAGAAGTAGTACTGGATTGATCAGATCTCGGGATTCTTACTATGATATGAACTGCTGGGGGTCATCACCCTCCAGCTGGCTGTGGCTACCTTGCCTTGGGCTGGTCCCCATAGCATCCTGGGAGGAAGGAGCAATACTGCCCAGGTGCCAACGGTAGGCTATGAGATGTCCAGGGTTGATGAGATGCTGGCTCCAAGGACACCGACACAGCCGCAGTAGCTTTCAAATCCTGGGTTCCCGTCCATCCATGGCTAAAATGGCCAGTTCAAGGGCATGGGTTTTGCCTTAGAAAGTGCGTTCAGAATTTACTTCTCCCCTTAGGCTCTGGGAAGGACAAAGGGCTGTCTTGAGGGAGAGTGTGAGGGTTCCATTTGAGAGATGGAGACACCTGCTCCAGCAGCAGGGGAAGCCCCGAACAGGGTGTGGCAGTGGGAGATGGAGGGCTGGGGGCCGGCTGCAGGCACAGAGCTTCTTTCCCTGTTGGCAGGTCCTGGGCAGGTGGCAGAGTTTATGCCTTGGCATCTGTAGCAGAAAATTCAGCAATAACACTGTGAGCATTAAACCCCACAGGCAACTCCTGATGTGTGATCCTGGCTTTGAAATCCAGGAAAAATAAGGTGAGTGAGTTTGGAACTCCAATGTCCCAAGCTAGAGTATCTGAGTTCAAGTTCCCACTCCACTTCCAGTGCCAGCTTCCTGCTAATGCTCACCCTGGGTGACAGCAGGGATGAGCTGGAGTTCTGGCTTAGCTGCTGAAGGCATCTGGGGAGTGGCCCAGAAGGCGAAAGAGCTCCTGTCTGCCTTGCAGAGAAATTTTTAAAAATTTCCTTTTTAATAATATTTTTTAAACTGCAGTACAGGAAAGTGGAGAGGGAAGCCAAATAAACAAAAACCCAGCAGTCAACAAAGGACATTGTTGGGGGGTGGGGGGAGGAAGAAGGTGTGGTCTCATCAGACACTGTCAAAGCAAAAAGTTTCCCACTCCCAATGAGAGAAATTTCTCCCCGTGTTCCCTCTTGCAGTGCCGGTGATTCAACTCAGGACGCCCCTGGCCCTGCACACAGCATCCCCTTGCCTGCGTCGCCCCCATTGCCAGCGGGGCGCGGGTTGCACCGGCCCTTTCGTTCCCCAACCCAGCGTGGGTCGGGAGAGCGCAAGACAGGGTCAGCCACCAGAGCCCGGGTCGCCGCGGCGCCTGTAAACCGCGCCGCCTGCAGCGCCAGTGGGAACTGGACACCGATCCCATCGTGCGCCTGAAAGAGCAGTCCGTACCCTGGAACACATCTGGAGCAAGGAGGAAGGACATCCCATGGGTGCCAGGGTGGGGCTCAGGTATTGATGGCAACGGTCATTCTTCAGAGGTAGTCATCACCTGCGAAGCGTAGGAGGCGCCTGGACAAGCGGCTTGGTCTAGCTGCTCAGGAGGTGGCACCCAGGGGTGGGATGCGGGAGTCAGGCTCCCACCCAACCCTGGCTGTGTGTGCTAGAGGGCGGCTCCGGCACAGCGCCCAAGCCAGGTCCCTCGGGGTGTGGGGTGGAGGGCGGAGACCCGGGCTGGCGGACCGGGCTCCTCCCTCCTCTGCCCCGGGCTCTCTCCTGCTCTTAACCCGCGCGCAGGGGGCGCCCGGGCCACTGGGCTCCGCGGAGCAAGCGAGCTAGCAAGCGGTCATCGCCGAGCCAGAGCGGGTGACGCCGGCATGGCCCCCGCAGCGACGTCGGGTGGCAGCAGCCTGCCCAGTGGCTTCTCCGTCTTCATCACTTTCCCCGATTTGCTCTTCATCTTTGAGTTTGTGAGTGGCTTGCGCGGGAGTGCCGGGAAAGGGATGGCTGAGCGGTGCGTTCTTGCCGGGGGGCTTTGCACCACTATGGGGCAGAAGCCTCAAGGTACCTGGGTTTCTATCAAGGACCGGGGTCTGGGGAAGAAGGGACTGCTCCCGGAAACCCCACCGCCCAGCACACATGCACCTGCCGTTTGTCCTCTCCTGGAGCCAGGACCAGGAGGTAAACAGGTGGTCAGAAGTTGGAAGTGGCCAGCGGGCTGGAGCCTGGGAGCTCTCTTTCCCAAACTGGGCGAAACAGCTCACACCCCGACCCCGCGACAGGCCCTCTAGCCGAGTCTTTGTGGAAGGTGCTGGCATTTCTTAGACTAGGGAAGGAGGGATGTTCGTTTAAAAGGGAAAACAAACAAATAAACACAAAACCAGCAAAGGAAACTGGTTTGGAGATTGGAAGGAGCTGGATCTCGGTGGCTCGGTTCTGGCCAGTATTCAGCACAAACTTGATCTAGCAACCAGAAAAGAGGCCACCTCGTCGGCGCCGCTGCGAGGATTGGGCCCTGAGTGGAGGCTGGCAGACAGCGGAGGGAGCAAGGGAGCTGGCGGGAGGGGTCCACGTTCCTTGGCTGTTCCGAGATCTCTGCACCTGCGGCTGCTGCGAAGCCTCTCCTAATGCCGGCTCCTGGTCAAGGGCTTCATGGATTGCTTGGCTTTCGACCCTCCCCCCTCATTCCCCAGGGGGCCACCTAGAAGGGTGTGGTGCTTCATTTACCGGGTGTGGTGTGTCCAGGCCAAGGGAAGACTTTGTTTTGTGTCAGTCCCTAGTTAGATGCAGTGAGCTGGCGAGAACTGTGTGAAAGAAAATGTTGGAAACTTTTTCAAAGGCAGGACCCAAGATCCTAAGGTCTGGGAAATACAGGTCAAAGAATGACAAGAAGGGAGCTAACTGCCCCTCTGAAGGGTTCTGGGGAAAGGAAAATAGGGGTCCACAGCTGCAGCATAGCGGGGTATCTTTGAACCTGCATGGAGAGAGAGCAGCCCAAACCAAGCATCTCCAGAGTGCCTTCAAGCCCTGCAGAGAACTAGAATCAAAGACACTGCGGGCTGGCTCCAACACTGACACACAGCAGGGACTTGCCTGAGGTCTGTCCTCTGTTCAGCTCGGTCACTTGTCTTTGCTTAGTCCAAGGCCAAGATTGCCAGGCAAAACTGTCTTAGCCCAGGAACCAGTGGGCTGAGCTTGATCCAGGCAGTGACAGGTGCAGGAATTCCACAGAACCGGCCTTTATCCGAGAACACCTCCAGATAGCTCCTCTCCCCACACAGCTCTCCTGAGCATTTCTTTTGATCACTTCTTAGCCTGTTTAAACTCAAGATTGGGCTTCCAAAATTGACCGTGGAAAGGAGAGAGTTTCCCAACTCAAAGAGGTTGTGTAGGTGCAATGGACTGAGACCAAAAACAAAGAAAAAAAAAAAAACTTAGGGTCTCTTAAAGTGCCTTAAGGATTTAGCCTCCCCCTGCTGCTATTTGGGAAGTGTCAAAAACTCAAGGGGCTTGCTGCTTTAGCAAAGCACTCCAGGGCAGGAACAATCTCTTGCCCTCAAGGCAGCCAGACTCAGCAGGGCTAGGGATCGGCTTGAGCTTCCCTGAAGGGCCAGTCTGCTGCTGTTCTCTCTGCCTTCTCATAGTAGTTTAGCAGGGGAAGGAGTGGCCCTGAGGGTGAGAACAGACCCGTGGGACAAAAAACAACAGGATCCCATTCAACCCACTCTCCTTTTCAGAGAGAGTCAGGAGGGTGGGAAATCTCCCCACCACCGGTTTTGTGACTTGTGGTAGTAGAAAATTCTAGAACTAGTTGCTCTTTCGGGAACCCCTTACTTTCCTTACTTGTTTTTTCTTCCCACCTCAACCTTTGCTCCCCAGCCTCCCATCTGCTGAGAGTCCTGGATGCCAGGTTTCTTGTCTCTGAATTTCCTCCTCTCCAGATTGGGGATGGCTCCCTAAGTGCCTGGGACACAAGGAAAGGAAGCAGACACGAGTCTTTTCGGCACTCCTCTGTGTGGACTATAAATACCAGGTGGGGCTGTCCCTGCTGTGTTGTGCACAGGAGTGTAGATTCAAGGGCAGAAGAGGCGCTGGCCACTTCCGGGAAGGGTTCTTTACAGTAGTGGAATCTTACATCTCAACAACCAAGACAAACCACTCACTGGAAAACTGGCAAAGGTCTTGAACAGATATTCCCCCAACAAAAATATGCAGATGGCCAACAAGCACATAAAGATTGTCAACACATCATGAATCATTAGGAAAATGAAATCAAAATCCAAATGAGCTTCCACTTCCCACCTACCAGGATGGCTATTTTTTTTTTAATGGAAAGTAACAAATGTTGGCCCAAATGTGGAGAAGTAGGAATGCCAGTATGTGGCTGGTGGGAATGTGAAATGGGCGGTTCAGTTGCTATGGAAAACAGTGTGGTCATCCCTCCAAAAATTTATGCTGTGAGCCAACAATTTCCCTGGGAAGTCAAGAAAGAGAAGATTCCAAGCAGGGACCCAAGTGAGTTCGTGTACATATGTGTTGGTAGCAGCACCATTCCCAACAAGCAAGAGCGAAGCAGCCCAAGTGTCCAGCAACAGCTGAATTGGCTAAACAAGATGTCCTATACCCATCCCTTGGAGTATTTAGTCAGAGAAGGGAATGAAGTACTAGGACACACTGCAACAGTTGATAAACCATGTGCAGTGCATACTCAGGGAAAGACAAGGTCACACAGTGAATGGCTCTGTTTATTTAGAAAATCCAAAATAGGTCAATTAGTAGACACGGAACTCCTCCCTGGGGCTTGCCAGAGACTGAAGGAGGAGGCAGTGGGGACCAGGTGCTGGCTGCACACAGAGTTTCCTCATGGTGGAGATAGTGGGTGCCCAGCATGATGAATGTATGAAAGGCCCCTGGCCTGGTCCATTGGAAATCTTTTTTAAAAAACAGAGCGGGTATTTGGTCTAAAGATTAGTATACCTGCGTCCTGCATTGGTATGTGTGATGTGTGGGCCCAGTACCCGTCTTAGGCTCCTGGCTCCTGACTCCGGCTGCCTTTTAGTGCAGTCCCTGCAAGGCAGCAAGCAATAAGTAGTCAGGTTCCTGCCACCCATGGAGGAACCAATATTGAGCTCCAGCTGCTGGCCCTGGCCCTGACCCAGGCCAGCTCAACTGAGTATTTGAGGAGTGAACTAGCAGATAGTTTTCTGCCTCTCAAAATTTAAAAAAAGAAAGAAAGAAAAATGTCAAATCCTATACCAGAGTAATGCATTCAAAAAGGCGGTGGAAAGTGAAATTCAAAAGATAAATGTGTTTTGGTGCCAGATACTTGTTGAGATCCATGCATAGTTTCAGTTCTCTTGTAATTTACATCGTCTCTGAATTTTGAAAAATCAGTAACACTTTCTTGGGCAGCCACATAATTATGCTGAAATTTGTCAAATCTTAACATGTTGACTTACTTGCCATTTAGCGTTAAGAAAGTAAGTTTTTTGGCTTGACACCTAAGACCCTTGAGTGTCCTGTCACTCTGTTGTACTCTTTGCCTCTGGACTTAGGGCGGACCCCTCTGCCATTGCACCTGCAACCCCAAACCTTGCAGGGCGCAGTCTGTTGTACCTCCAGGGAAGACTGGATTTTCTGGGTCCTGGGGCGTGTACATCTTGGCTTTCTAAACCCCCACTGTCCCATTCATACATCCCAACCGAGGTTTACCAGGAAACTGAAAATATCAGGTTATGCTTGGGATACCCACTGACTGGGGCCACTTCCAAGATTTTACCTTGATGTTTTATTAGAATAAGCTTCAAGCCACCAGCAGCATATGAAAGTCCCCCATTGATCTTCATCCTTGCCACTCTTGATAGCACCAGGCTTGGTAATTTTCTGCTCCTCCAATGGGTGTGAAATGGCTGATTACTTGTTAAATCTTAGTCCAGTGGGTAGATGGTGACTCAACGTTCAGTTTCCCATGGCTGACCTCCCAGCAGCCTGGGAGGTGCCACTGCCCAGGAGTGATCAGCAGGGTGGGACTAGATGCCACTCCTATGGCAGGGGCAGCTGCCCTGTGGAACAAGGACTAGTGGCAGCTCTGGGTGGGGCCTGACAAACTCACCTTAGCCCAAAGTCCCCATCCCACAGCTCCTTAGGTCTGAAAGCTTGGGGACAGGATGTGGTCGTGGTGGGTGGGAGCTGCTCACGGGATGCAGAAGTGGCAGCATGCCCCTGGGCACACACCTGCAGCAGGTAATGGGCCCCAGGTTTATCCTTTGCCCCACCGTAAAGGCCTTGGAAATGGAACAATCAAAATATGCTTCCCTCCTCCCATAACTGCTCAAGGATTTTGGTTTTGGTCTAATCCTTATAAAAATAGCTCCACCCATGGAGGAACTTCTCTCTTGGAAACCACAGTGTGTGTTTCCTCCTCCTCCTCTCTCCTGAGCCAGCGGCTTCGTCCCCTGGTACCCCCATTCTGCGTGCAGGGCGTTGGCATGGGATTCTTGCTTGTGTGGGCTGTGGCCAAGGCTAGAAAGCCAGCAGGAGAGACCAACTGCCCCAGCCATCCAACCCCCTTCAAGCCTTACACAGGGAGTTCCTGAGAAGGCTCTTGAAATCATTAACCCACCTGTCTGCTTCTCCAGCGCCCCTCTCGCCAGCCCCAAGCTATGGAGCCAGAGGAGGAAAAAAATAAATGGTTGAGAATTCAAAATGGTTGAGAATTCAGAGAATAAATGTCTAGGGTGGAAATGTCGTAGGAATGCCTGGGGCCTCCAGGTGCAGGGGTTGCCTTCTCTGTGTGTGTGTGGCTCAGCAGGTGGGCAGAAGGACAGGGCAGCTGGTGATGGCAGCACTTTGAGGGGCCATGTTGTGGGTGAGGACGGGGTATGTTTGCAGTTTCAATTCCTGCAGTGGAGTAGATACAGCCATAACTAAAATTTGACATACTTCCTGTGACTCAAAATTACCAGAGACTTTTTACAATTTGAAAATGACTAGGCAAGTCTTGGAACCTCCCTAGATTGGATTTTTTACCTGACTGGGAAAAAACCAACCCCACAGAGGCAGGTCTGGACCTCCAAGTGGTAAAGCAGTTTTCTTTCCCTTTTGTTCCTTCCTTCTTTCCTTCCTTTCTCTCTTATTCTTTTTTTTCTTTTGTTTCTTCCTTTATTTAGCTCTTTTTAAAATTTTATTTTTATTTTTGAATGTCTCCAACATGGGTTCTTGGTTTTAATTGACAAATAGTAGTTGTGTATATTATGGCATAGAGTATAGCATTTCAATCCATGTATACAACATATTAGGATCGGATGGTACAACTTGGCACATCCATCATCCCATGTATGTATCATCTCTATAATTTGGAATCTTCCCTACTCCCTGGTTTGAAATGCACAGTTAGTGTTTTGCTGTTCATGGTCATCTTACCGGTCTACAGACCCCGAGGAGCTGTGCTGTCCACCCGCACCTCCACACCCGTTGGCCATTCCCTCCTCATCCTCTTCTCCATGTCCTCTGGGGACCCCTATTGTACTAGATTCCAGCCTCACTACTACAAATGCCAGGATTTTTGAGTGTCTCATATTCTGTTGTGTCTAGAAGGCAGTGCTTCACAAAGGCACTTGGAAATGGAATTGAAAGGTGTGTTTGTGCTGGTGGGACATATTCCGAGTTGCAGAAAGTTTGAAAAATTAAAAAAAATGCATGGAATTCAAACATTTCTTGTATCCAAGAAATCTTGTCTTTAATTCCATCTTCCCACCAATTTGGGGGGCTCCTCAACCTGTATACCTCATTTTCTTTGATCAAGCAGCTTGACATTAGGTGAGCCCTTTTCCTGGTTCTAGAGCAAAAGCAGGGCTTGCCAAGAAGGTGAAAGATGGAGAATCACAGAAATTTGATTTTCAGAACTGGGAGCCACATGGAGGTTGAGAGAAGCAGTAACTTGCCCCAGGAGTGCCCCTGCCTTCAGGTTACCAGGAGCAACTCTTCCAGGACTAGCAGGTCTCCTGCAGGCTTCTGTGTTCACTCAAAACACCCAGAGTGAACTTGACCTCATCCGCAGAAGGCTCAGGAGCAGGTAACTGCCTGCCCAGGAGCCCTGGGCCAGGCTTGGGTCCCTTCTCTCCCCCTAGCACCTCAGGACCTCCTTGTTAAAACACACCCTGTGGTCTGAGTCATGCTGGTCTAGGCGGGTCCTAGCCTGTTGCTGATAAGCACTGCATACCCCTCAGAGATCCAGTGAGATTGGCACTGGCCAGGGGTGACATGTTGGTAGGGGTGACAGAACGGCAAGGACAGCTCTCAGCAGGTGGCTTTGCAACAAACCAGGGGTTCTGACAGTCTCACAGGTTCAGACAGCCACGGACCCCACCCACCACCCCACTTCTGTTCCCAGAGAATTTTCCCTGCTGCCACAGCTAGGAACTTTCCCAACAGTCCCCAGGGAGTGGGGCTGGCCCTTCTGTAGCCCTGTCCCCTGCTTGTGCGGCTGTAGAGAGCAGCCTTGCCTTGTCCTGCCCTGGCCTTCTCTCTAAAGAGAAGAGGAGTACAGTGAGAGGTCTCCCAGGGACTCCTTCAGGTAACAGCACAGAGAAGTGACTTTTCTGGTTTTGTGAAAGCCAGAAGCTTGCTTTGGACGGGGTTTGGGTGACTTGGGTCCTTGGAAACGGTGACAGCAGGCTGGGCTCTGCAGGCTTGTTGTGCTGGTGTCATCAGAACCCAGCTGTATTTTCAGATTAAATCTCCTTGCCACCTTGGGAGATGAGGAAATGGCCAGAAGTGGGGTCAAAGCACCTCTGGCAACCCTCTCCATGCTTTCAGGAAGGCAGGGTAGGTGAGGGGGGGCAGGGGCTGTTTGCTGCACCAGGCTGCAGGAAGCGCTGCTGCCGACCAGGGCCAGGCTGGCTTTGTTCTAGACTCAGGACAGTTCCCTGAGAGAGAAGGGACTCAGTAGGGGAGGGGAGGGAGCCTCCTGTCAGTCTGGATGGGCAATCCACCATGGATTCCACACGAGCACCCCCTGCTTTCTAATATAAGGGTCTGATCAGGTGGTACCCTGACCCTAGCCAGCCCAGGACTCCTTTCTGGGTATTTCCTCGAGCGTTGGACCCTGGACATGGTGCTTTTTTACCCTCCATCTCCGGGAACAGGCACTGACCAGGGAACCCTGACAGGTGCACCCTCCGGCTGTTGTTGCACAGGAAGACACAGAAACAGCACGCTGTGTCCTTGAGGCAGGAACGCCTGACTCCTTGTCACAGGTTTCAGATTGTTCCCTGGGGTTCAGAGCAGGGGGCAGGTCCCCAGATGCCTCCAGATCACTGTGGCTCCAGATTGTCTTCTATTTCTGCGGGGAGGTTTGTGGATTCCTGGGGAGCTCCTGGTTGGGTACCAGCAGCGTAATTATTTGCCAGGATCATAAAGGTGTTGATGTGGTGTCTCTGCCACATTTAGTCCCTGGCTTTCTGCTGTTCCCACCTGGTCCTTAGCTAATGTTCTTCCCTTGTAGGTAGGCAAAACAGCCCCAGCATTAAATCAATGTAACATACAAAGGTTCTACAGCCTGATAAAAAAAAGTGTATAGGAATTCACGGGAAGTCTTATCAGCAATGGTAATGTCTGGGTGCATGGGGCAGTGGGAGACACAGTCAATTTGAAATCCCTCAAGACCCACTGGGAAGGAAAGAGAAGGACTCACCAAAAGAGAAGCTCTCCAACTTCAAGAAAGGTCCCTAGAGGGGCCAAAGGTCCTGGCTTTAAGAGTGGGGGACCCCAGGACAAGGGCAGACAATGTCAGACAGAAGGTGACAGGGTGATGGTGGGGTCTCCTCTCTGACCCTTGGGACAGGACGTGCAGGTTTGTTTTGGGAACAGGGAGTACCCACTTTGTGGTAAGGGTCCACTGGGACTTAATGTCCCTCTGAAGCCCACTGCAGCACCACCTCATTGGCTTCCCACCAGCTGGAAGTCAGGTGTAGACTCATGGGCTGATCTTCCCTCTCTTTGCTGTTGATAGTCTCATGGCCACCTCTAAAACTAAGTCTAGTTGCGGGTAAAACAGTGATGGGACATCATGGGTAGGGACCATGCTCACCAGGACTCTCAAGCCAGCAGCGGAATGTGGGAAGTGCAGGCAGACCATGGAGCGTCAAATTTTGCCTCAACACAATGGAGTCATAATAGAATCGGCATGTCTTGCTGAACCGTGTGGTCGTGCTTTCCAAGAGATGCATCAGTAGCAGGGAGCCCATTGGCGGACTCTGTAGAGTTGCTTGATGCAGACCAGCACAGCCACAATGATGCAATCACCTGGGGCCCCCTCTGTCACATGTGGCCTAGTGTTGATTGGAGCATTCTGTAGCACATGCATAGTTCATACGACATCACATCTTTGCTACTTAATACCATTTGGGCACCATTGTTAGTAGTGAACTGATCCCCCAAACACCTGCTCTGGGACCTGCTGGCCAAGCTGTACTGATGCAGGGCAATCACAGGGCCCAACCCTCATCCCCCTTTGCCTTAAGTGTCCTTCTAATGCCATTCTCAGGGCAGTGGATGGGTGAGACTTGGGCTTGGACGAGGCTGTGGGGGGCACCTAGACTCATCCCTGGGGTCACCTTCTGTAGGGCTTTCCTGTCATCGAGAAGGAATGTGTGTGTGTGTGTGTGTGTGTGTGTGTGTGTGTGTGCCTGCCTTCTGCCAGAAGCTGCCCCTGGCCATCCCTACGGGTGGTGTATGATAGAGTATGGCGACAGCACCTGCTGCCCACTGCCTTGGGTGTGGGGTGCTTGCTGAGCCAGCCTGGTGCCAGGAAGGGAGAAGAGAATTTGGTGAATTTACAGTGAGACGCAAATCGCTACGTCTCCCTGCGGGCACAGGAGCCCTGCCCTGTGGACCCCAGACCTAAACCTCCCCAAATGTGACTTGTCCTCCGTGTCAGTGTACTGAGAGTCTGGAATGGCATGAGTGCAGGACAGGAACCGCCTCTGGCATCCCCACTTTCCAGCCTTCATCCTGCCCTTTGGCTGTTGTTGACAGGCTGGGCACAGTAGGATTGAAGGGCAGGATCTCCTCTTGGGGGTCTGGGCCCTCATGTAGCTGTGCAGCTCACCCACATTCCTCTATGGTGGAGACACTTGGGAATGCTGCTATTTGGGACGTGAGCCCTCAAGCCATCACCTCCACCCAGAAGCCCACCCTGATGGCACCTTTTGCTGGCCCTGCACATATGTCTCATAGGCTCTTGCTTGTGGTCTATCTCATATCTGCCCCCTGACTCGACCCATGTCCCCAGCACAGACCTGGCATGCAGAACAATTGCTCTGAATGATTCATTTAAAAGGCAAGAGAGGGCCCGGCGGTGTGGCCCAGCGGCTGAAGTCCTTGCCTTGAATGTGCCAGGATCCCACATGAACGCTGCTTCTAATCCTGGCAGCTCCACTTCCCATCCAGCTCCCTGCTTGTGGCCTGGGAAAGCAGTCGAGGACGGCCCAAAGTCTTGGGACCCTGCACCCGTGTGGGATGCCCAGAAGAAGTTCCTGGATCCTGGCTTCGATCGGCATAGCATCGGCCGTTGCAGTCACTTGTGGAGTGAATCATCGGACAGAAGATCTTCCTCTCTGTCTCTCCTCCTCTCTGTATATCTGACTTTCCAATAAACAATAATAAATCTTTAAAAAAAAATGCAAGAGAGAGAGAAAGAAAGATTCACTGGTTCATTCCCCCAAATGGGCCAGGCCAAAATCAGGAGCCTGGAATTCCATCCAGGTTTCCCATGTGAGAGGCAGGGCCTCAATACTTGAGCCATCTTCTGCTTTCTGAAGCACGATAGCAAGCAGCTGGATGGGAAGTGCAACAGCTGAGACTCGAACTTGTGCTGATATGGAATGCTGGCATTGTAAGTGAGAGCTTAACGTGCTGAGCTACAAAGCTCAGAGCTAGCGTCGTGTCTCCCACTTGGCTGATGTTCACCAGCCCAAAGGTGAGTCCTTGACCTCCACGACAGACAGACAGAAGGTGAAACCAACAATGGTCCCTGTTGCCAACAGGAGCACTCCTGGGACACCCCAGGGGGCACCAGCCCTCATGCCATTCTGCCCTGGGTGGGCAGTTGCTTCTCGTGCTTGCAGGTGTATACCTGATCTGTTTGTTCACCCCATGACTAACCAACCTAGTGACTCCTATCAGTCCTTCTTGTTTTCCTTACACAGAAGCCACTCCTTTCTGGTCTGGTGTTTCCATGGATTTTGTCTTTTTAACAGATGGCTTACCTGGTATTTTTTTTTTTCCGAAGCAAACTCCTTGTTCCTGTTGATCCTGCAGGGTAGAGTGAGTGAGAATAGGGGTGGCAGGTGAAATTTTCCATCCACACCAGGACATGCCTGTTGTGTCTGGGTGCGAGAGTTTTCATTCATTTAAGAAGCAGTGAGGGTCCTAGGTCTTTTGCTGGGGTGGGTGCTGTGGGCAGAAGGGATTTGGGACAGGTGGGGTTGAGGCCTGAGCAGCAGGCTCTTTCCAGCTATGCTGGCTCTGTTAATATCGACAGCAGCTGTGAACTTGATTGAAGTCTTTTGGGATCACAACTCTCTATGCCTTTTTGCAAACAGATGCAAGACTCCCTGGGTTCTGGTCTTACCTTCAGGTTGGATAAAGGGATCTGGAGATGGGTGATAGCAAAGCTAGGGCTCTCTGGAAGGAAGGGGCCAGGAGGGGAGAACATCTGATATGGGTAAACTGAACTAGGTAGTTCCAGCATCACTCCTGCTCCTCACCCTCACTGTCCTTCCACTTGGGAGAAGAGGCAGGGGTCCCCACACACAGAATCCCTCCCATCCTGTGTGAGGTGTTTAACTGGGGCCCTGACACTTTCCCAGGAGCCTGAGCCATCCCTTAGCATACTCAGAGCTGTACCAGTAGCAATTAGAGACAAGGCTGCAGGAGAGAGGAGAGAGGGGAGATGGGAGATTGGCCTGGTGGGGCTGTTGGAATACAGCCACTGTCCTGTGTGTACCTGCCCCAGTGCTGGTCCCAGGCGCTCTCAGCACCTGTTCATTGCAGATCTGAGTGGACAAACGAATGAAAGATGAACGAGCGAGTGGGGGCTGCTTCCCTCTGACTTGCTGGCACCTGGCTTCCTCTGCGCCAATTAGGAGGGGCTGGTGAGGCCTGGCTGTGTCTGCCTCCTGCCTTCTTTGCCTTGCCTGGAAAAGGGGGCCCAGCCCCTCGTCTGAGCCACAAACTGGAGGGAAGGCATCATTGTCTAGGGTCTTGGGGATCCCTGACTGTGCCCCTGTCTGTACACGTTCATCCACCCACCCTTCAGGCTTCCGCCTCACCCCACAGCCTGCTGTACCCTGATGTCATCAGCCAGTCCTGCAGCAGTCCATCCTCCCCTGTCATATGTCCCTTCTCCTACACATGCACACACATGTGTGCATGTAGGATCTTTGATGCACATAGACCCTCATATACATTGGTGTATAGACCCTATACACCTCTATACATACATACCCAAGCACACACATATGCACATGTGTGCATGTACACACACATATGCACATACACATGCATATAAGAGCATTCGCGCACACACACAGAGAAAGTGAGAGAAAGCCCACTACCCTCTTTCTCATTCACAAAATTGTTGAATCTTTTGGCCAGTCGCAACCCCAGCTCTTGAGCCCCTCCTGAGTACGCAGTGGCAGACGCCGTCCAGGTCTTCTACACCAAACATCCTGCTGACGTCACAGTGACTCTGGGCTGCTCCCAGAGTACAGGGTTTTGCCAGTGGCACCTGTTGGCATTGGGCTAACTTCAGAGGGCCTGGGGCTCACAGCAGTGCCTCTCCCCCAGGGCCCTCTCATACGTCTCTCTTGGCAAAGTGGCTTTTGTCACTTGGCCAGAGTGGTGGCACTGGGGCACAGTCTCTGTTCTGAAGCCACGCGCCAGGAAGGGCCACGCTGCACTCTCAGAGCTGGGCTCTGAGACCACACGCCAGGGCAGTGGGCAGAAAGCCACAAAGGCAACGTCCTCTGCGTGTGTCTTTGGGGGAGTTTCCAGAGACCCAGGGAAATATGCCGAGAATTTGACCTCGCCATCGAAGTCTCATGGCAGAAATGCTGGTGACTGAAGGAGAGCTGTCAACCACATGTAGGCTAACCCTGAGAATGTGCCAGAACATTCCTTGGCCCCTGTGTCACGGAGGCGCATTGTCTAAGGAGGCCTGGCTTACATCTTAAGCCTTTTGTGCTTCCTTCTGTAGACACACACACACATCTATCTCAACTGTCAGGTTTTGGGAGCTCCTAGGTTTTTCCTCTCATCTTTGAGGCCAATTTTAAATTCTGGCTCTCAGTGCATTTGTGGGGTGGCGTTATTGTGCCTATGAAGATGGTGGGTGACCACTGGGTAGGGGTGAGACATAGCTCCAGTCTGTAACGATGGGGCAGGATCAAGTCAGAGGGCTTGCTTGTGCCAGGTCACCTCCCAGCTGTTTCTTGTCACTGCTGTTCAGATAAGAAGGCCAAGAGGTAAAGTGACTTGGTTGCCCAGCTAAGAAGTGGCAGTGCTGGGATTCGAACTCATAGACCTTGCCTCTGATGTCTACAGACCCTTAACCACCCTGGTTTTACAACCCAAAGGTCTTCCAGAACCTAAGGGTAGTGCTTGCAGCCGTGCTGGGTCCTTTGGGGATGGGACCCATTTCCATTTCTGTCGGACAGGAGTGACAAGGACTTTACCCAGACCCCATGTTAGGAAGACGCATAGCAAGCAGGGCCTTGGCAGAGAGCTTGAGCTGTCAGGTTCCTTGTTTTGCTTCTCTCAAGTGGAATCAGACCCTGTGCGTGATTCCTGGGCATGGGTGTGGCCCAGTGGGGGCAGGCACTTGGCACAGTGACTAAGACCGTGGCTCGGGGACACCCCGCCCAGTGTCAGAGTGCCTGGATCTGAGTCCCTTTGTCACTCTTCATCCCAGCTTGCTGCTCCCAGGCACTCATGTGGAAGACTTGCCTGGCGTTCTAAGCTTATGACTTTGGTCTAACTCAACCCTGACATTCTGAGGCCCAGAGAGAACTCAACCCAACTAAGAGACTTGTGTTTGAGCACACACACACACACACCCATCACAGGTACACCTCACTGTTCCAATGAATGGTGATGGGTGCAGGTGGCCTGGGGCGGGGAGTAGGGACAGCAGGAAGTCTGGCTTTGGACAGAGATGAACAGATCCCAGGATCATGCCTCTGCTTGTGGGTAAGATGCTGTCAAAATCATGGCCTCTGTGTGTTTGCTGCCTGGAACCTGGGAGCCACCTACAGGCTTTTTGATAAAAGGAAATGCTTGAACCCTCACCTACCCTCTTGCTCTCGACAAATATTTGGCCAGGGGGACCCGAGGCCAGGCTGCAGTGGACAGCTCACTGCCCAAGAGTGCCTTATCTTTGCGGTGTGCATAGCGCACCCAGCCTTCAGGCCCACTGTGCACTTAGGAGGTGGAGCGGGGCGGGGAGCAGTTCGGGCTTTCGTGATTCATGGTGAATCTCAACCTGCCCTGTGGTGGGGCTCGGAAGCCTGCACAGTCATGGCAGCATCCTCTGGCATTGTCCACCTGGCCCTTTCACTGGGTAACAAGTAAAGTTCACCTCTACCTTCAAGACCCCACTGGGACCACATGCCACTCCAGACTGATTGTCAGTATCCACAGAGGGGTGTGGTTCCAGGACACTATAGATGCCAAAAGCTCCCTGTGCTCAATGAACTTATCTAAACTTGCAATTAGCCTCCCTGCATCATCCAGTATACCTTTCTTTAAACTTTTTATTGGGAAGAGAAATTTACAAAGAGAAGTAGTGACTGAGACAAAAAGCTCCCATCTGTTGGTTCACTCCCCAGGTGACTGCAACAGCTAGAACTGAGACAGTCTGAAGTCAGGAGCCAGGAGCCTCCCACAGGTCTCTTGCACAGATGCAGTGTCTCAAGGTCTTTGAGCCATCTTCTGCTGCTTTCCCAGGCCAGGGAGCTGGATGGAAAGTAAAGCAGCGGGACATAAATCAGTGCCCATATGAGATCCTGGCACTTGCAGGAGGGAGGATTATCCAACTGAGCCATAGTGCTGCCCCCGCCCAGTATACTTTTAAGCCATGTCTGTCTTACCTGTAATACCCAATACAATGGACATGCTACATATGTGGTTATTAAACTCAATCATTTAGAGACAGACAACAAGGAGAGTCTATTGATATTCCATGCTGATGCAATTCCCACTCACCCTCAAATATTTGGGAATGGACAGGCAAGAGTTGCTGTGATTGGCTGCTTGGGCGTCTGTTCCCACTGGGTGGTCAGCCTCTTGGGTGAGCAGTGTCTTACTCCTAATGGTTGGGTGGTGTCAACAGTGCTCAGCCAACTCACCCCAGCCCACAACGTGAAGAAACACCTTCAACGTTGCCATTTACGGACACAGAAGCTGTAGTACAGAGCTGAATCACCTGCTTCCACCTCCTGGGTGTGGAGAGCCAGCCCCTCTTTGGAACCCAGTGGGTGGGGAGCAGGGGGCCTTCACTCCAACCTGCCTCTCTGAGCTGGATTTCCCCTTGCAGCCTATGGCTCTTCTGTGGAGAAGTGGGGCGGGGAAAAGCTGGCTTGGAGCAGTCCCTCAGCCTTGACATTCCCCCTCCCTTACTCCTTTTATTTCCCTGACTGCTCTACACCCAGTCCAGCCCAGCCCCAGCTGGCCTCCTGCATTCTTTCTCATCAGAACTGTGAGAGGCCTCCCCTGGGAGCACTGCCTACATTTGCAAGGATTTCATCCAACCTCAGAAGGCCATCTCCAAGTGATGCATAGCTTAGCATGTGTCTGTGGGCACATGGGATTAGGTGATATATGTTCTTGGAGCAGCGTCCCTGGGAACCAGTGGCTCTTCAGCTCTTTCTGGCTCCACAGAGATAAAATACATTCACCTGGAACCCCACCCCCCCCAACAGTGGGGGACCAGAATGGCCATGGTAGGGACTGTGTTGGTAGAGCTATTTTGTAAAAGTCACCATTGAGAGAGAATGTTTCATCTTGAAGACCTTACAGTGGGTGGATACTTGGCCTAAGTGACTAAGATCGTCGTTAGGATGCCCTCAACCCGTTCCAGAAGGACCAGGTTTGATCTGCAGTGCCTGACTCCAGTTTCCTGCTAATGCAGACCCTCAGAGGCAGTGGTAATAGCTTAAGTTGTTGGGGGTCCTGGCCCCCACATGGGATACCTGGATTGAGTTCCTGGCTCCTGGCTTTACCATTAGCCCAACCTTGACCACTGTAGGCATCTGGGGAATGAATCAGCTCATGATTCTGTCACTCATTGCTCCTTCTGTCTGCCTCTCAAATAAAAATATATTAAACTTTATGAAGTAAAGAAGGCAGTCACGGATTGTTACATGATTCACAAAAGGACATCTAGACAGACAGGAAGCCCATAAGTGACGACTGAGGGAGGAGCAGGAAGCAATGGCTAGTGAACATGGGGTTTCTCTTAGAGGTGATGAGAACATCCTGAGATTGGCAACTGTGAGGTTGCACCTGTCTGCAAACACACTGATGACCACGGAGTGGGTTTTTGAGTCTCGGAGGAGGCATTGTGTAGTCCATGAATTACATCTCATGATGTGAACCTGCTGCTGGAGAAAAGACCTGCAAAAAGGAAATAAAGCAAGAGTGGACCTTATTTTTTAAAAAAGATGCCATTCATAACATGGCCAGAGGCAGGGTAGGGTCCTGGGGTCTGCCTGGGGCTTGGGGGTGGGCTTTGTCAAACGACAACTGTGAGCAGAGATGGCTACCATAGAGTCTAGGAATCTGCATGAGGGTGTGGGTGTATGTGTGTGTGTGTAATGTGAGAGCACGAGTGAGCGAGTGAGTGAGCGAGAAGTGCTGGAACATTGTCTTGATCAGACCAAAGCACACCCCAAAACAGACTGACTTCACTTTGAGGCTTCCATCTGCGGCTGCTGGGAGAGCAGCACCAGGCAAGGTGCAGGCACTTGTCTATTCCTGGCAAGCACTCAGCAGGGTGCCTTCTCACTCTGCCTGCTGCCTTCTCTGCCCTGCTCCTGAGTCCCAATCAGGCTTCTGTCTCGAGGCACCTGGGGAAGAATGGCACAAACAGAGGTGGAGGGAGGAGACTGTGTAGACTGGAGCCTGAGAACCACTTTCTCAGATCTTGTCACTCGGGCCAGGTGACGCCTCATGCAGTGATGTACCTCACATGTAATGTGATGACTACCTGAAGCTTGGTTTTAGTACTTGGTTCCAAGCCACTCTCCAGATCGCTTTTGCTTACCTGTGTTTAAAGAGGACTTCACACCTCCCTGCTGAGCCACCTTGCACAAGTGAGAAAAGCGGAATAGAGACGTGCTATCCCGCTTTGTCTGCAGTGTTCCAGGGGGGCATCTGGAGCACCTCTGATCCAGTGGGTGCGCCCTTAGGTCCCATAACAAGGCATTCTTCCAGCCACTAACAAACCCTGGGGCTTGGTTTGTTCATCCACCAGGGGACTGAAGACCATTTACCCAAGCTAGACACTGACATGTGGCCGCATGGGTCTTTCCTATGTCCCCTGTTGTTCCCATCATCACTTGGCCAGGAAATTCTATCCCCAGCCAGCTACATCTGTGTCCATGCTGAGAGCTTCAAAGGACTGAAGAGCAGGGTCCCCAGGAGCATGTGAACTTGACTTGAATTGATCCACCAGTGGTCACCAGGTGACCAGGAGAAAGTTATTCAGGAGTTGGGCTCCTGACCATTGCCTCTGTCTGTCCATTGGCAGAGATGTTCAGCCCTCGAGCCACCCATGTCCTTTGCTGGTGTCCATCCTGGAAAAGCCAAATGGTCTACTTGAACTTGAACTCAACCATAGGTGAAATCTGCACATACTTCCTATTCTATGGTCTCCTAAGGGTTTCTGTTTTTCTAAGGAACTGTATGTCTCACTGGCTGTATCGCATTAATCATGCAATCCAGGACTCTCGTGTGGAGGTGCCCACCTGTGGTTCGTTCGGCACAACTTGGTATTGATGAGTCCATCGTCACACTGATTTTGCTACTCAGTTGGGATTCTCTCCTGGTGCTTCCCAGTCAAGAGTTTCAGAAAGTACCTGCAAAGAGAATGTGCCTCTTACATAGCAGGTGGGCAAGAGATCCCGGGAGATGTGGTGTAGCTGTGGGTCCCCACCATGGGGGATGTAGGACAGGAAGGCAGCCCCGTGCTCAGCTGCAGATCTCAGAAGGTGCCATGTCCCACAGTGGCTGCAAAGCCACCTCCACACGTGCCCCTAGCCCACTCCTTATCTGGGGACACATGGATGAGACTGGGGTGAAGAGGGACATGAGAAGAGAGGCAAGCAAAGAAGGCCCCAGCCCAGGGTTTGTGCATGGTTGTTCTCAGCAAGGAGTAGTAGGGGGCTGTTGCTGGCCCTTGTGTCTGATCTGGGTTTCCAGGGTAATCCTGAGGGTGGAATGGCCTCATACCCATCCTTGGCCATCCCAGGAGCCAGGGCTGACCTGGGCCTCTCCACTTGCACAGTCAGGGTATTTCCTGAGCTGGGGAATGCAAGGGGTCAAATTTCAGCAACAACCATTTAAAAAAAAAAATACCTCTAATGATACTGCAGCCAATTTGTTTTACCAAGTAAAAATGCAAAGCATCCGCTGGTCACTGGCATTTCATAACAAGTAGGACATTTTAATATCAAAGAAAATAGAAGGGATAGAATCTCATAAAAGAGAGAGCACACACAAGCCAGCCTGGGGCAGGTGTTTGGCCCAGCAGTTAAGACGCTGCTTCAGATGCGCATTTCACATAGGAGTGTGTGCTTCAAGTTGCTGCTTGCCTGCTTCCAATCCAGCTTGCTGCTGGTGCATACCCTGGAGGGGCAGAAGCAGATGATGGGTGAAGTGCTTGGGTCTCTGCCACTCTCACAGGAAACCCAGGAGGAGTTGCAGGCTCTTGGCTTTGGCCTGGCTCAGTCTCGGCTCTTGTGGGCATTCAGGGAGTGAACCAGTGCATGGAAGTGTGCTCTCACTCTCTCTCTTACTTCCTCTTTCTCTTTTTCTCTCCCACTCTCCCTTTCAAATAAATAGATAAAGTATGCATTTTAAAAAAGGACAGCTATTCTAACAATAACACTGAAAAGTCACTTAATTGCCATGCGCCTCAGTTTCTCCATCTGGCAATCGGATCCATAACTCCCTCAAGGAATTGTCGTGAGAATCAGCAGAGGTGCTGTTTGTAAAGTGCTTGGGACAGTGCTCCGTTGTTGGTGTGCTAGAAGTGTTTAAATTTTTTCAAACAATGAAATTACATTTGAAAAATAATAAAAGTAAGCCAGCAAGGCATTGGCAAGTCTGGGATTAAAGAGGCATGGGGGGCCTTAGGGATGTTTTGCTGGTCTCTAGGCCCCCGGAGCCTCACTGTGACTGCGGGGTCTGGGCTCGGGACCCTCCTGTTGGCTTGGCTCTCCTCTGACTCCAGTCCCCTCCTCCCTGCTCTCTGCTGCAGGTCTTCGGGGGCCTGGTCTGGATCCTCATCGCCTCCTCCCTGGTGCCCATCCCCCTGGTGCAGGGTTGGGTGATGTTTGTGTCTGTGTTCTGCTTCGTGGCCACCACCTCCCTGCTCATCCTGTACATCATGGGCGCCCACGGTGGAGAGAGTTCTTGGATCACTCTGGTGAGTTGCAGCCCAAGTAGCCCAAGGCAGGGTGGGCCCGTACTGGTCCCTCTATGCCTGGGAGGGTAACTTTCCCTGGGGCAAGTCTTAGCTGCAGCAACCGAGGGGAGAGCAGGAGGAGGAGGCACAGATTCATATATGCACAGGTTCCCAACGGGTCTGTTCTTTTTTCTCACATGACTGCCTTGTTCAGGGACAATCATCAGTAGCCCAAGCCCTTCCCTCACCTTCCGCACCTGCCAGGTGTCTACTAGCACCTGCCATCATCTGGGAGGTGTGTAGGGTCCTGGAGGGCAACCCAAGCTGTGCCTACCACTCAATTGCTTTCCACTACCTTCACGCAAGGTGGCCGGAGAGCATTTGGGAGCAGAAAAATGGCCTGCTGACTTGACTATGAACTTGGCTTTGGGGCCCAGAAAGGGGGCAGCATCCACAAAAGGGATGCCTGCCTTGGTACCTGCTGGAACAGCAGTGGGGGTCATTTGGAGGGGCCTCTCACTCCCAGTTACAGCCACACAGCATGCTATTCTAGAGCTTGTTATTTTTGTTTCTTCTTTCACATATCCCAGAACCCTGGGGAGGGTGGGGAACCCAGCCTAATCAAAGATGTATGGGAACAGCCTGCCTCCTTCTCTGGCTCCAGACCCAGGCAGATGGTCCTCAAATGGGCAGCCCTGGTCACACACAATCCTTTGAGTAGATGTGGTAAGGGTTGGGGAGTGGTGGGACTCAGAAGCTGTGACAGGGGACCTGAGCCCTGCCCGTCTCGCCTCATCTTTCTGTCCCTGCCTTCTCTGGCCCACAGGATGCAGCCTACCACTGCACCGCTGCTCTCTTTTACCTCAGCGCCTCAGTCCTGGAAGCCCTGGCCACCATCTCCATGCGGGACGGCTTCACCTACAAGCACTACCATGAAAACATCGCAGCTGTGGTAAGTGCTGCAGAATCCTCACCCACAGGCAGAGGCGCTGATGCAGCCCACCGAGGCCCGGCTCATCACATTTCTGAATTCATTAACTTGTTGAAAATGGTTTTCTCTCCTCCCTTAACAGTGTGGTCAGGGCTGGGCTGGACCTCCGGGGGCTCATGGTCCAGCTGGGCTGCACAGGGCAGATGTGAGAGGAACAATCTCATTTCACTCTCACCATAACCCCGTCACGTGATGGGTACTGTTGTTATACCCATTTCACAGATGGAAGGGTGAAGCACAGAGCATGTAGAGGATTTGCACTACCAGGTATTCTGACATCCGAGGAGGATGGAGGTGGGTGGGTCGCTGCGGACCAGTCCCCTGCTCAGGGAAGCCCCATGTTCCCCGGAAGCTCCCAGCCTATAACCATGTTCCCACACGGCCCCCTCAGGCATCCTGCAGTGTGGAATTACCACCTAGCACACAGGCTTCTGTGTGACGTGTAGACAGCAACCTCGTGGTACACGGAATCACGCCCCCTCTGCTCCATCTGCCTCTCCCAGGAGCTCCTTGACTCCCCTCAACCCATCACAGGAGCCCCTACTTTGTGGGAACAGTGGTAGCAAGCTCTGGACAGGATGAGTGTGGTGGGTCAGCACCTGGTGCAGGGGGCACGCACACCCCTGCCTTTGGCAGCTTCCCATTTGTCTCCTGCCCCACTCCTGCTCCAAACTAGGACATGAAAAGCAGAGCTTCACCCCTCTCTCCTTGGCAAGGGCCAGGGCTTCTGTGCTGGAGGGCATCCCTGGGACTGGTGGAAGTTGACTGAAAAAAGTTAAAAGATTTTTTCTGGAAAAATCTGGGTTCTTCTAGAGCTTGTCCATGGTGGGCAATAATGGTAGCAGTTGAGGTAGGAGCAGGGTTGGTTTTGTGAGGCCAAACGTGTCCATGCATGTCTCCAGCCATGGATGTTTCCCATGGGGTCATATCTTGGCATCACTGGAAAAATAAATCCTTGTTTCCTGTTCCTGCTGGGAACTTCCCAGGTGCTCCTGCCAGAGGTTCTTACTGGGTCTGCAGTTCGCACCTACTGGGGACAGGTGCCATTTGGGGGGCTGCTCACTCTCGTATGACTGCTCTTTTCTGATGAGTTCTCTGAAATGTGTTGTTAAATAACTCTGCTTACTCATTGCCTCTGGCCAATGGGGGCCCGAGCGTGCTCCTGGGTGCAGGGGCAGGGAGAGAGCAGGCACGGCATGGCTGATGTTTACGAGCATTTTCAGGAGTCACAGAAGCGTGGCCGCCCTGAATATTGTGCTTGAGTTGGAAACTCTCGACAACCCCCACCCAAGGTCACAAAACCAGGTGCAGGAATTGGGCTCGGGCAGGTGAGCCATTGGGAGGCCAGCCACCCAGAGTAGGGGAATGTCATCAACAGGGGTGAAAAAGACATTGCCTTGGGAGCCTGCTTCTCACATCAGAGGGTCCCAGCTGTGCTTCCCTTCGTGCAACACCTTCCTGCTTTTATGCACCGTGGGAGGCAGCCAGAAATGCCTCCAATATTGGGGGCCCCATCACCCATGTGGGAAGCTTGGATGAGCATTCCTAGCTCTGGCTGTAGCCTGGCCCAGCTGTGACTGGGGTTAGTGAACCAGTGGAAGATCTCCCCACCGTGGGCCCACTCAAGAGCCTTTGTTTTGCTTGCAGGTGTTCTCCTACGCAACCACTCTGCTCTACGTGGTCCATGCCGTGTTCTCTTTGATCAGATGGAAGTCGTCATAAAGTGACAGAAGCACCTGAGCTGAAAACCCTGACGGTGTGAACCGACTGGCCCACCTTCCAGTGTAACACTTTACAATGCAGAAGTGCTTCCGACAGTGGGAAAAACAAAACAAGCACACACCTACACACACACACACACACACACAGTGTTCACTACACTCACACACACAATGCTGTTTCTTGCAGGTGTCATGTTTACTCTCCCATGTGGCTTCCCTTCAGGGGTTGGGGACTTAATGTGTTTAACCTCCAAGTATTGAGCTGTCTTTCTAGGGTCACTTCCTGTTTGTGAAAGGGACTGATGTTGGGGGCAGTAGGGGGGCGGGAGGTGAGGACTGTTATCTGAGAAGGAAGCCAAGATCCTCTGGTGAACCCTTGGACTGAATCTGAGACAGAAGCACTGGAATTTTCCATGGGCTGTTTCTGGGCCGCCTCAATGTGGGGCCTGTCTTCAGGTCTTCATGGTTAGTCTGTGTATCTAAAACTCACCCAACAGATGTTTCCAGATCTCCACTTCATAAAGTACCTTTGTGTTCACGACTGCTGTGGCTGCCATGGGGTTTTGTACTCTATTGCCAGCGTCACATCCATCAGCCTTCTTCCCTGGGAACCCTGGCACCGTACCTGAACCCCAACAGGTGGCATCCAGGAGCAGTCCCAACGATGCCATGCACACACCATCTTGGCAGCTGCCACCAGCTGTCCCTGCTTTGGAAACTCTCCACATGGCGGCCTGGTAGGGCAGGGGTTGGAGATGGAGACTCTTTCCTTTTCCCTGTGGTCTGTGTTCTGTTAGAACTTCCTCAAGCCCACAGACAACAAGGTGCAGGGGTGTGCTGTCACCCTCTGCAGAGCTGGTTCTCTCTGTTCTGCTGCAAGCAGCCGTGGGGCTGCTCGGCTGGGTTTATAGCATCTTTGGGCCACTCTGGAGTAGAGAAAGGAGACACCCCCTTCAGAGTGATAGGGAATGCGGTGGCATGTGGGGACCACCATGGATCTGGGATGAGATGTGTGGGTTGGAAGGAGATAGGGTGGTGAGGAAGAAACATACCAAGTCAGGAATCTGGTAACACATCCTGTTGTGATGTGTTCCTTTACCCATAGCTTGGAGATACGTATAATGTCATAAAGGTGGGGTCCCAGATCACAGGAGGTACCTCCACACAGGTGGAGCCTGGCACCCTGGTGCCAGCAGCCCAAAGATCCAAGCCTTGGGCAGAGGGTTTAAGAGGTTCCCGTGTTACTCTCCTTCCCACTTGGAGATGGGTCCCATGACTAAATTGGATTGAGGTGACATGTTCAGGAGGTCCTGTGTGACCCCAAGGCCACTGGACCCAGGATTTGGCCACTTTTCTTTTCTTTTTTTTTTTTTTTTAAAGATTTATTTTCTATTATTATTTTTTAATTGGAAAGGCGGATATACAGAGAGGAGAGACAGAGAGGAAGATCTTCCGTCCGATGATTCACTCCCCAAGTGAGCACAACGGGCCGATACTATGCCAATCCGAAGCCAGGAGCCTCTTCCGGGTCTCCCACGCGGGTGCAGGTTCCCAAAGCCTTGGGCCGTCCTCGACTGCTTTCCCGGGCCACAGGCAGGGAGCTGGAAGGGAAGCGGGGCTGCCGGGATTAGAACCGGCGCCCATATGGGATCCCGGGGGTGCAAGGCGAGGACCTTTAACCACTTGCGCCACCGCGCCGGGCCCGATTTGGCCACTTTTCGTGGCCAGCCCAAAATACCATCACGAATCATGAGCCAAAGGTTTGATTGAGTTTTATTATGAAAAATTAGGTAACAAGAAGTGATAAGAAGTTTATGACATGTTTATCAAAATGTGAAATCAAGTGTTGATTAAAGGACAGCTCGTTGTTTTCAATAAAACTGCTCCATCACATTATAGTAAGTCCAACAGCATGATGATAATGAGGCTTGCTTTTATATGCACCATCAAAAGAAGAACAAGAAGGAGGAGGAGCAGGATTAGAAGAAGAGAAAGAAAGAACTTGAAAGTTGATTTCCAGTCTCAGTGTTTTGAAATTGGGGATTGGCGGGGGGCAAGTGTCAGGCCTAGCCCCCACATACCTGTGTGCCTTGTGAGAGTGCCTGGGTTGGACCTCTGATCCTGGCCCAGCCTCCTGCTGGTACAGACCTGGGAGGCAGCCATGATGGGCCAAGTAGTTGTGTTCCTGATGCCCACAGGCAAGGTTTGGATTCGGCTCTAAGTTCCTTGCTTTTGACCACAGCCCTGGCCTAGTTCCAGCCATGGCAGATTTTGGGGAAAAATAAGCAGACACGAGATCTCTCTTCCCCTCTCCTCTCTTCCTTTTTCCTCTCATCTCCCCTTTTACTCTGCCTCTCAAGTGATCTTTTAAAAAAATTTTTTTTTTCAAAAAGAAAAGTTAACCATTAAAAAAAAAAACAATATGCTCTTTCTGTTTTTTTTTCTCTTCATCGGTTACAAATTGATCTCACTGGGTCTTTATTCATCAAAATCTTTGAAAATGATTGTCTAACATGACTCTCATTCCTTTTATCCTGAATGGTAGGTGAAAGGTAGTTTCATTTCACGTTTGATTTACAGCTGTTGTTTGCAAAGGGATAAGCAAGGTTTCACCTCTGGTGTTAAACAATACCCTTTCCTGGGTTGGCTTTCCCTGCCCTCTGGAACCTATCCCGGCCCAGATCCCTTACTCCTGCTTTTCAAGCACCTGCAGAGGGCCAGTTCTGCTGGCTCCATCACTGCTCCTCTGGGAGCCTCTGACATCCTCGAGGAAAGGGCCGGAAACTGAGAGTCATTTAACAAACCCACTAGGCAACCATCAACAGGACTCAGCCTGCCAGGAATTGCCTGGGCCGAGCATTTCCACACGCTGGGCCATGAATCCCTCTTTTCTTCTCCAAGGATGAGAGTCTGTACTGGCCCCAGTGTTTACTGTTGCTGACATACCTTGTGTCTGTTTCTGAATCTCACGTCACAGGGGCCACCACAGGGACATATCTTGAGGCCAGCCCAAAGATGTCCCTTGCCCATGGATGGTGTATCTACCACAGCCTTACTGCCAACTCCCAAGATGCTGGTGGACAGACCTACATACGTCCAGGTTTGAACATGTGCAAAGGGCAGAGGGAGCTGCCCCAAACCCAGCTCTGCTTCTCACTGGCTGCAGACATATCCTCAGATCCTGCCTGAGCAGCGGCCCTACTGGATATCAGAAATCAGGTGCAGCAACATGCAAATACAACTGCAAGAAGACCCAGGTTGGGGTCCATGTTACAGTGTAGCAGATTAAGCCATATGCACATGCCATTTGTGTCCCTTGTGAGCACTGAATGGGGTCCCAACTGCTCCACTTTTGATCTGGCTTCCTACTAATGTGTCTAGGAAAGCAGCAGAAAATGTCCAAAGTACTTAGACCCCTGTCGCCCACATGGGAGGATCCAATGGAGCTGCAGGCCTCTGTCCTGGCCTGCATTCATTTGGGGAATGAACCATGAGATGGAAGACCTATCTCTTTGTCTTTGCCTGCTCCCACCCCTCTCTTTCTGTCATTCTTCCTTTGAGATAAAGGAAAGTTTTTTTTAAATCTTAGAGAAAAAATAAAGGAGCCAGTTCAAACGTGTGTCCGTCTTGTCTGGCGTCTTTGGGGTTCTGTCTTGGGCCAGGCACTGAATAAGGCAAGGGTACCTTGAAGCGTTTGTGGAAAGTAGAATTGAAAGTTAAGTTTCATTGGGTACAACAAAATGTGAAAGACGTGCATGCAACATCTTGAGAGTTCATGAAAGCACGAAAAGGCTACGCATGTATGTTAACACGGGATAGAGCTTCCTGCCATTTGTCCAGGGGGCTGCCACATCATCCTATTGGAGAAGAAATACAGATGCCTGCAGCCAGTGAGAAGCAGAGCTGGGCTTGGGGCAGCTCCCCCTGCGCTGTGTACATGTTCAAACCTGGATGTATGTGGGTCTGTCCACCAGCATCTTGGGAGTTGGCAGTAAGGCTGTGGTAGATAGACCATCCATGGGCAAGGAACAGCCATGGAGCACCGGCGGGCCTTCAGCAGACCACATGGGCCAGTGAAGGTCACGGGTTCGTCATCTTACAGCTGCTCCATACTGTCCCCGAGACATGGCAGCGCCAGGTGAGGTAGCTCCTGGGTTCCACCAAGCAGCCCCGGGGTCAATGGCACACCATGTCCAGTAGATACTTGGCAAAGAACATAGAGAACAGAGTGTTTCTAAGCACCTCCAGCAATGACTCCAATCATTCTGTGGGCCTGAGAAATGATTACAAAGATGCTGAGATCTGTGACATAGCCAAAAGCCAGAGCTTGCAGAGCTGACCAAACCAACGTCAGCCACTCCATTTTCGGTCCCATGAAAGCATGGCTCACAGAAGAGAGAAGGCCTGGCCCTGTTCCTAACTCCATCCTAAAGGTTTACTGCTAAGGGCATCCTCTCCCTTCTCCACTACCTGCCCCACCACTGTCCCCAGCCATTAGTGCTGAGGATGCAAGTGAACATTCAGCACCCACTAGGTTCCAGGAGGGGCCCAGGGCCACTGCTCCATGTAACCTGGGTGGCATGCATGAGCAGGACCCTGTGCCCCAAGATAGCACCCAGCCACCCAGCCTCACCCAGGTCTGGCCTCTGGCCAGCATGTTGTAGAGAGAGGCCATCTGGCAGGGCATGTCCTGGGGTGCAGTCTTTGGCACAACACGTAGAGTGTGGTGGCCTGACTTTGATCTGACAGTGAGGAGGGTCAGTTCGTTCCTTCCCTTCTGCCCTCAGCAGCAATGCCCAGGGCTGCTTGTGGACAGCTTGGGGGAGGGTGTGCCTTGTGGGAAGGCGAACAACAAAAGGCAAGCAGGGATCAGAGCCAGCCAGGGCTTGGACGGGCATTCTTCACCAGCTGGAATGCCCTTACCCGCCTGGGGCCTCGGGAGGTGCCTCCTGGGAGCCATTCCCATGCAGGGCAGAGTAGCTGGGGGCAGGCTTGCATGTGACCCTTCCCCCCGGAGACTCATCATTTGGCGGGGGGGCTTCACACAATGCCTTCCCCTACACCTCCAGTCCCCTCCACCTGCCCTGGGGATCTACTCATTTGAGACCTGAGCTTGCTTGGTGTTCTAGAACCAAACCTTACCAAGCAACTCCACAAGAACCCCACCAGCTGTGGGGTTCCTTTACAGAAGCCTGGTCCAAACAGGACCTCAGGGCATTCATGCACTGATCTTAAAGAGACAGCACAGGGCTCGCGCTGCCAGCCGTGGGCTGGAGCGGGCAGGCCTTGAGGCCTACACAAGGGCCCGTTGTTCCAGGGAATCAAATGGGGCCGATGTGGGGTCACAATGAGGTCTTTGAAGGGGACAGAGCGCCTCTGGCCTGGCTGAGTGGCCCTGCACACGTGGGCAGCCGCCCAGGGCATTGAAAGTAGCGTGATTTGGGAAGAAATAAAAACAGATTTAAAGTGATTTTGCCCAAGCTCTGTTTGGTTCAATAGCCTTTGTTCTGTCACCATCGCAGCATCTAAGAGCGGCAGCATTGTAGGCAGACACTGGGGTTCCTGGCTGGGATCTTTTTCTCTGGCAAGAATAAAATCACAGTGCCAGACACTCTAGATACTGCCCAGAGAGGTGTGACAAACACCGGGCACCCTCCTAGAACTTTCTTCTACAATGCATGCTCAGCAGGAGCCCTGCTAGGTGGTAGCATCCAGGGCCACAAACCAGGCTCTGGGTGCAGCTGGAAGCACTTCACTTGCAATCATCCTCAGGACAACTTTCCATGGCCAAGAGTAACGAATATAAGCCACAGAGAGGTGATGTCCTCAAGTTCACACAGCAAGAAAGCATGGATTCCAGGTCCTGCAGCCGGGCTCCAGGACCCCCTGGTATATTGTCTTGCCCCGTGTCTTGCCATGCCAGGGTCCCTGTCTGCCCCCTGGACCCTGGGAGCGGGAGGCACAGACACGCCAACAACTCCTGCACAGCCGCCGTGCTGGTTCTGCCCATTCTGAAGGTAAAGGAGGAGGAGCATGGAGCCCAGCCAGCCTGGTGCTGGAGAAGCTGGCAATGGCCACAGGTGTCAGGAGGATCCTCCCTGGGCACAGCAAGGGTGATCCCTCCCAGCTCTGTTAATGGCTGGGGCAGGGTAAGCGGAGTGGGGGTAGTTGACCTTGGGAGCTTACAAGCCTGTGGGTGCTCCCAAGAGCCGCAGCTTGGCTCTCACCCAAGAGACAAACCCTGCAGGACTGCACGCTGGGCAGTGGCAACCAAGCAGCTGAGAGGTGCTGCAGGCCTGGGCAGGCCGTCTGGCTGAGAGAGGCAGGGTGGAGGTGGACTTGACCAAGAAACAAACATCCAGGAGCAGGGAGTGGCCAAGGGCCCAGACCCCCAGGCCAGCCTTAGTGGGTGGGACATTCCTTGACCTCAGCTGCCTATTTGCAGACTAACGCTGTTCATAGGAACTTCCAAAATGTCATGGGAAAAAAATGGAATGAAAAGATCACTTTCTTTGGGTGCCAACAATTTTGAAATCCATGCAGAGTTTGTGCAGAATATTCATTTTGTGTGTGTGTGTGAGCCGATGGAAGACCATTCGTATGCATGGATTTCACATTGCTTTGTCCCTCAAATTAACTTAGCAGCTAATTTTGTTTTCCATGAACTTGATGAAGTATCCCACAGTTGATCTTGCCACAGAGGTTGAAGTGAGCTTTTGAGAACTTGGCTCAGCATGACCCTGAGACCAGGGAGAGCTCAGGCAGTTTCAGCTGTGGATGTCATGGTAGGAAAAGTCTAGAAGGATCCCAGAGGCTTTTGACTGGGACACATGATAGGTATTCATTAACCATGTTCCTGACACCCTGCCGTAAACCTGGATGGATAGAGTGGCTTTCCCCTACCACAGAATTGAGTGTTCGGTCAACCATGACCTTGCCTAGACTAGTCCCACCTGTAACCCAAGCTAGAGACCTTGAGAAGGGAGGCCACGCCCACCAAAGCCCTCTGACCACTACTAAATGAGAGGCTGAGAGGGTCACGCTCATGGCTCCCGCCAGCTCCACCCAGCTGGGGGACACAGGGGTACTAGAGGGCACTGGAGAGAGGGCATGCGCAGAGGAGGAGCTCAAGGACCCTGGAGGGTATCAGACCCTCCAGAGCGCCAGGCAAGCCAGCAACTCAGGGGCTTCCTCCACTTCCCGCCCCCACTGCCTCCTCTTTGAAGCTGTTGCACAGCTTCTGTGCTGGGGCAGGGGACAGAGGCAGGGACTGCCACAGCAACCCACACTGCAGATGAGGTGAGTGGTGGGGAGGAGGGTCCCCAGAGTCTCATCAGACTTCAATGTCTGCCAGCCACTGGGAACCCGGCCCCCTGTAGCCTCTGACCCCAGCACTTAGAGGTGGAGCAAATGGCACCTGTGCCCACCAGTGGCTGGGATGAGGGACGTGGGGTCTCTGCACCAGGCACATTAGTGACAATGTTCAAGTCCTGCCCATCCCACAGGCCCCCTCTCCCTACCCCATCCCACTCCCGCTCCCGGGTAGGCAGTTCCTCATGTCCCCATTTTGAAGCTTGTAGATGCCTCAACCACACCTTCATGAGCCCCCTGCACCCCAAGCAGACACCCACCCTGGGTCCCTGCTGATGTTACCCACAGCCACCTCCAGAGTGAGGGCTGGAGGGGGCTCTGCAGAGCGAGGAAGAGGCAATTTGACCTTGACCCTCCCCCACCATGACTCACAAAGTCAGGAAGAGATGGCCTGCAGGGGAAGTGCAGGTGGACAGACAACATATTTTCACAGACATTTACCCCCTTCAATCTGAAATTGGGGTGTGCCCACCTTGAGCAAACAATGACAAGAATGCACCTGAGACAGCATGCCTGGCCAAGCCAGCTTCTGCTACCAGATGCTCTGATAGCACCTTAGCCTCCCCTTCACCCCACATACCCTGGGCAGGCAGGGTGCTGCAGGCCCCAGTAGCCGGCAGGTGAAAAGTGCCTCCCCCAGGTGTAAAGAGTACCCCAGGGTGCTCTCCCACCCCCAGCTGGAATAGCACAGGTAAGGGGCTTCCATAACACTTGTCAGGGAAATAAGGGAGAGGGATTCAGGGATGAGGGGGAGGGGAAGATGACAGAGAGTCAGTACTGAAGCCTCCTGCAGCACAGTGCTCCCTCCTGGGGCCCAGGTGGTCAGTTGTGCCCCCACAGGACCCGAGCTGCTGCCAGCTGGAGAGATGCGGCCACTGTGTGCCCAGTAGCACAGAAGGAGGAGTGTTGGAGAGACAGTCCCATCCAGCTGACACCACCGCCAAGCGGCTGAGACAGGTCTTGCAGCAAGCATGGTGGGTCCACAGGAGCGCACACAGATGCCAGGTGCCCCACGTGCAAGCACGCCGACCACCACCTCCATGCCCTCCCCAACCCTACCTGTGACCCAAGACTTGATTGAGATACAGGTTCTCAGCCACTCCAAGGTCTCCACTGAGGATTCAAAGGGTGTGTGAGCCAGACACCCTTGGTCCACAGGAGGCCATGCTGGAGGTGCCCGGGGCACCAGAACAGCTGCTTCCGAGATTTGACAGGAATGGAGCTAGCTCTCTGCAGCAGGAACCCAGCAGGCCACGCTGAAAAAAACAGATAGTGACCCGGTACTGCCCTGAGTTCTGGCTTGGCCTGGGAAGTGGTAATCCAGGAGTGCCTGCCCCACAGCTGGGCCTTGTTCTTGTTGCTGGCATGGGAGAAGTCGCGCCCCAGCCACCACTTCCCCCATCCGTGTATAAGGAGCAGACCGGCAATGCTGTTCGCCAAGTGAGTTCAGAACAAGCGGTTTCCCACACAGCTGTGGTGGCTGCTGGTGCCAAGAACAGGTGCAAGGGAGGGACAAGGACTGGCGGGGACAGAGAAGGACGAGGGGAGAGCCCCTGTCTTTCCTGGGCCCTGCCACCCTGCAGCTGGGGGTTCTGTGTCCCGGTTTTCAGTAGTTTAGCTCCATGGGGGCCTTCACCTTCACATAAGTTTGCAGGTGCCAGGTGCCAGGCTGCTCTGCTCCACCCACCCAGAGGCCAGGGAAAGGGAAACTTCCTTCCTCCCCGTCAAAGAAAGCATGTTCTATCTCTTCCTCTCTCCTTTCTTCCTTCTCTCCTTTCCCTCTCTCTCTTTCTATTTCTCTCTCCTCTCTGCCTCTCTCTCCCCCATCTCTCTTCTCAGCTGGTGCCTCCAGCCTTCCCTGCCTCCAATCTCAGCAGGATCTCAACCAACAACTGAAACTCCTGGGCACCCCCTCCTGGCACAGAGAGGAACCTCATCCCTGCTTCAAAAATTTTTTTCATTTTTTAAATTTCCTTTTAAAAAATTGTATACATTTTATTTTTGTTAAGTTTTACATATTTGATTAGGGTGCAAAGGGTCAAGAGCTACAGAAAAGTGAGTGAGACCATTGTTTTCACATTCTCATTTTTCCTTCTTGCATCTCGGGGGAAGGGAGAGATAAGGGGAGAAGCCACACCCAGCCTCCCACCCATCCCAGGGTCCCTGACATGGGGCCTGCTCTGAGGGTCTTGCTCAAGTGGCTTTGATAGTTCAACATTCTGCATTGCTGCCAATCTTGCCATTCCAGTCACAATGAAATCTCTTCAGACTCCACTGGCTGACATAGTCCACCTTAGAGACTCCATTTGCCCAGATATTCACTGTCAACATTTGGCTGGGGTAGTTGATCAGTTTGTTCTGTGTTCCATCCTCTGTTATGGTACCAGGTGTCCTCTGCAGGCTCCAGTGTACTGCCATATCCTCCATGTGCGCCTGGATATGCTGTCCACTGCTCATCTAAGCCACTGAGGAGGCCCAACTCTGACACGTGCATTCCATGGTCCGACCTTGGCACCTGCAATTTTCTCTATGGTTGGCGTTCTTAGTCCAGCAGTTCAGTTTGGGAGATTCCTAAAGAAACTTCATCTGAGGTGATCCCAGACCTGATTTTTGTGTGTGCCAGTGCAGGATCCAGTACGGTCTATTACCAAGTAATAGACCAACAGTACGGTCTGTTCCCAATTGCTGGGTCAGTTGTACCTCCAGCTCTGCCTTCTATGCAAACTAATGGGTGTTGCAGTCCAGCCCGATCCACCACACACTTGGCCCCTACGCAAACCAGTGGGAGCTGCAGCCTAGTTAGAGCGACCCACAATAACCCCACCAGGCCCACCCCCTGCCCTGGTTCCTGTACTTGTCAGTATGTACAGCAGACTGGTCCAGTTCCCATTCAACTCTCATACATGTCAATGGGCACTGAAGCCTAGTTCAACCAAACCAGCCTCGCTATCCAGCCTACACATGTGCTTTGTGTGCCATTCTCTGTCTAGCAATGCCTATCCCAGTCCTGGTTCTCATGCTCACCAGTCATAGTGACAACCCAAGAGGGAGGTGCCTGCTGTTTTCCTACTGGTTCCACTCATACTCCTGGATCTTGCACTTTCCAGGTGGTACTGCAATTTAGCTCAACAGTTCCTGCCCCCCCCCCCATGTCAGCATCTGTTAGCTGATGCTGCGGCAAAGCCCAATCAACCCACACCCACTCTGGCTTATGCATGTACCAGTAGGTAGTCAGCCCAGCTTGGCTTGTTCCCAATCCAGCTTAGATGCAGGCTACCAGGTGTTACAGCCCTGCCCGGCCTGGTCTGCCCCCAATCCCAGCTTTCATGTACACCAGTGGGAATAGTGGCCAATCAGGGGAGCTCCCTACAGCCCCCCACCAGGTTTGCCCACTCTCCACTGGGTCTCAGGTGTGCTGGTTGGGCACTGTGGGTCAGTCTGGCATGACCCACATCACACTGACATTTGACAGTGGGTGCTGTAGCCTGGCTGGACCTGAACTGCCCCCAGTTTCAGCTCATGCTGGTAGGGACTACAGCACATCCCAGCCCAGCCGGCCCCCAGTCCTGGCCCTCATGTGAACTGGCTGGTATTGTGGCCTGACCTGGCATGACCCACACTCCATTCTGGCTCTCAGATTTGCCAGTGGGTGATATGAACTGGCCCAGTCTGGCTCGCCCCTAACCTGAGCCAAAGATAAGCCTGTGGGTACCATAACATGGCCTGGTCTGGGCTGCTCCCTATTGTGGTTCTTGTGCTCACCTGCAGGGACTGTATCCTGACAGAGAAGTTCCCCAAGCTCTTCCATCAGAACCTCTCCCACTGCCAGATCTTGTGCACACCGGTGGGTCCATGGGCCAGCCCTACTTAGTCCACCTCCTGTTATAGCAGGAACAGTAGCCTTTCCTGACTGGCTCTTACCTATTCCAGTTCTTTCTGTTGAATGCTATAGCCCAGTCAAACCTAGTCAACACCCAGACACAGCTCAGAGATGACTCAGCAGGGGCAGAGACTTAGCCCAGCCCATTCTACACCCATTCTGGTTCTCATGAACACCAGTGGATGCTGTAGTCTAGCCCAGTCTAGCAAACCCCAGATCTAGTCCACACACAAGGGAGATTGCAGCCATATCCAGACCAGACCACAGCCCCAACTCTGACCCCTGTGCTCACCAGTGGGACCCACAACCCAGCAAGGGCATCCCTTTAGCTCTCCTACCAGTCCTGTTCCCAGCCACAGATCTCGTGCATGCCAGTGGTGGCTCTGACCCAGCTTGGCATAATCCCTTCCTTGTCTTGACCTTTGCCTTAGATGTTGTAGCCTGGCCCAGGCCCAGCCGGCACACAGTCCCAACTCTCACTGGCAGATGCTGCAACCTGGCCCTGCTCAGTCTGCTCTCATCCCTGGCTTGTGCAAACCAGTTTGTATGGCAGCCCAGCCCAACATGACCTGCACTCCAGCCTGTTTTCTGCACTTGCCAGTGAGCTATGGTTTGCTCAGCCCTGTCCGGTCCACCCGCTTCCAAAACCAACTCACACACTTGCCAATGGATGGAACCACCCTGCCCAGCCTGCCCAATACCCAGGCCTGAACCACATGCTCATCAGCAGGAGCTATGACACGCTAGAATAGTTTCCCAGATTCCCCCACTCAGGTCACTCCCAGACCCAGATCTCATGCATGCCAGCGGGTGCTTGGCCCTCACCTGGCATGGCCTGCCCCATTTGTCCCAGCCTTTGTGTGAGTTGGTGCAGCCCAGTTTTAGGTGTGCTCATGCAGGTGCTGCAGCCTGGACCTGCCCCACTTGTTCCTAGCCCCAGTACTGGTGAGCATCGGTCAGTTCCATAGTCATGCTTAGCTCAGCCCATCACCATCCCAACTCTCCAGCTAACCAGCAGGAGTTGTAGTTCTTTAGAGTTGGGCCCATATAACCCCACAGAATCCAACTCCAGACCTGGTTCTCCTGGCTGCTCATTGGTGTCACGGCCCAGTCTAATGTGACTCATCCCCTGATCTGACACTCACTGTTAAGTACTGGGATCTAGCCCTGCCAGGCAGGCACCCAACCATAGCTGGCATGTGCACTGGTGTATAGTGGTCAGCCATGTTCCATGCTAACAAGCCCTACTCAGGACTCCCATGTGGGCTGGTGCATCAGTCTGACTCATAAAGATCTTCAAGTCTCTCCTGACCAAACCAGCAAGTGTTAGCTTACCTGAAAGTATAGTGGCCCTGTTGTTGGGTGTCCCTCAACAGGTGAGAATTCATTCCTCACCTACATGTACAGTGGCCTTACCCATGGAGGTCCCTAGGTAGTAATTCCATACCCCCAAGACCCTAGAGTTCACTGCCGGGCAGCCAGTGGGTAGAACCCAATGTCAATTAGCGCTCTAGCCACCCATAAATCCAGGATTTGCCCACCGCTTAGGAGTGGTGGACAGGGAGCTAAGATCCCCAGAAGGAAACTTGGCCCAGGTCGTGTTTCCCCAGCCACAGCTACCTTAAATTTGTTTTCAAGGGTCTGCTTATCAGAGTCTCTGCACTACTTTACCCCCACAAGTCCCTTCATACCTGCTTCATCTTAGTTATTTAATTTATTTGGAAGGAGATTGAGAGAAAGAGAGAGAGAGAAAAAATATTCCCCCTCACCTTCTGTCTTCTGGCTTACTCCCCAAGATGTCCTCAATAGCCAGGACTAGTCCAGCTAAAGCCAGGAGCCAGCAAGCAAATCTGTGACTCCCACATGGGTGGCAGGGACCCAAGCGCTTGAGCCATCACCTGCTGCTTGCCACAGCGCACACTAGCAGGGAGCTGGAGTCAGCAAAGGAGCCAGAATTTTCCCCAGTCACTTCAGTAGGAGATCCCAGCTTCCCAAGGGGCATCTTACCAGCTCCACCCAGCACCCTCCCCTGGGAGACTTTAAACGGGAAGCATCTCTCCACACATTTAGTTTTAAACTTCCCTCAGCAACGCTTTGTTGTTTCCCAGATACAGATCTTGCACGTATTTTTGTTAAGTTGCTATTATTAATGCTATTGTAAATAACACTGTCTAAAATTGTTGAAATATTTGGTACTAGAAAGAGAAAGATTGAGCTTGCATTATCTTGCTAAACTCACTTCTTGGTTCTCATAGCATTTTGGAGATTCTTTAGGATTGTGGACAAACATGCACAGCCATATTATTTCCAAATCAGGACAGGGTTGTTGTCTTCCTTTCTGTCTGGGTGCCTCCTAGCCCTTCTCCCTGTCTTCCTGCCCTGGGGAGGCCTCAGACGCAATGTTTGACTAGGTGGGGTGAGAATGGCCATGCTAACCGTGATTCCAATCTTGCAGAATATTCTCTCACTGCTGAATGAGTGTTCTTGTGTTCTTCACCATCCTGAAGAAGCTGCCCTCTTATTGCCCATCATCTCAGGGTTTTTAATCATGAATAATTGCTGGATTCTATCAAATGTACCTCCTTTAGTTGCTGAGAGGATCATATAGACTTTCTCTATTCAATTAACAGGATGACTCATGACAATTGCTTCTTTGATGTTAAGCCAACTTTGCATGCCAAGGATAAACTCCAGCTTGGGTGTGCTCTAGGTGTTTTTTTGTTGTTGTTGTTGTTTTTTTTTTTTTTTTTTTTTTTTGCTAAGTTCAACTTCAAATATGTTGCTGATGAGGTTCATGTGTGTGTTGTTGATAAGGCTTATTGGCCTAGAGTTTTCTAGGCTTGTGCTTTTATGGACTTTGGATAGTGTGGAGGAAGGCAGGCCCCTTCTGTCTTAGTCTGCCTTCCATTGCTTATTAATAACAATACCAGGGACTAGGAAAGCTATAAAGAAGAAAAGGCATCTTTTAGCTCATGATGCTGATCCAAGATCAAAAGACTACATGGGCTAATGGCTGTCTTGTTGGCGGATCCCTGAGGTTGTATAGGGGTATTCCAGAGGCCCAGACAAATGAGCTTTTTTTCTTTTAACAGACTTAGCCAACCCGCTAATCATGTGAAAAACTCATCACTCTCTCAGATCCAGCTGTTTCTGTATTTTATTAGCTCACAATGGCCAGCAAACTTCAACAGTAATTCCAGAGCAAACAAAGCATATGCAAACCATAGCACCTTGCTTTTTCATCTTCTGAGAAAGTTGGGGCTGTCATTTTGTTCTTTAAACATCTGATTTAGGAGTTAGTGTGGAGGTGTAATGAGTGAAGCTGCTGCCTATGTTGCCAGCATCCCTTAGGGGCACCTGTTCAAGCTCCAGCTACTCCACTTTGAATACAGCTCCCTGCTAATGTGCTTGGGGAAGCAACGGACAACGGCCCAAGTAAACAGGCACTTACAATCCAGATGGGAGACCTGGATGACACTCCTGGCTCCTAGTTTTGACCTGACCCAGCTCTGGTTTCTGTGGCCATTTGGAGAGTAAACCAGCAGATGAAAGATCTCTTTCTCTCTCTGCCTTCCTTACCTCTTGCCTGTCATCTCTCATTTTTTGAAGCTGCTTGGAGTTCTTAGCACAGGGCTGGGCTTCCTTGCATCAACAGTGTCATGTGTTCTGCATGGGCTGTTACGAGGGGCACTGGAAAGTTGCGATCTTAGGTTCCTTCTGCTTGCCTGCTCAGAATCCCCAGCCGTTCCTCCATGCTCCTGCCTTGAGGTTGTATTGGCTGTCATCTGGGAAGATCCTAGAGTGTTAGCAGCCATCAGTAGGCCTCCCAGGTCTCCCAGGGGTCAGAGCACAGCACTGCCCTTCCCACCTGATCCAGGCTCAGGTGCCCCCAGTTCGCTGTTGGGACGAGGCTGGGAGCTGAAAGGCTAGGCCTTAAAATTTTATCGTCATCAGAGTAATTGCCAGCTACACGGAGTGGAGGAAGGAATCACCCAGATTTTACTTTTATTAAACAGATCTTCCAATAACATTAACTTCTTTTTTATTTATGTTTATTTGAAAGGCAGAGTTACAAAGAGAAGCAGGCTATTCTTTTGGATCTCCCACATGGATGCAGAGGCCCAAGCACTTGGGCCATCCTCCACAGCCTTCCCCGGCCCATTCGCAGAGAGCTGGATTGGAAATGGAGCAGCCAGGACTTGGACCGGTGCTGATAGGGGATGCCAGTGCTGCTGGTGGGGGCTTAACACGCTACACCACTCCACAGGCCTGTTAGGCTCATTTCTGAGCCTGCCCCTGTATCAGCAACACCTACCCAGGTTGGTCCTGGGCTTCTCCTCCTGCCTCCTCAGCCCTGGGGTTCCTTCCTTAGCTGAAAATCCTGGGGAGATTTCTCCAGCAAAGCTTCCAAAACCGTGTTGCTCTTGTCTCTCACGACTCCTGTCCTTGCAGGTTTGTGCCACTTAATGCCCACCTCCCCTGACATTTGAGCACAGTTTCAAGAAGGTTCAAAAGGGGGTGTGGGTCTAATCTGCCATATCTGCTCCTCGCCAAGAGAACCCTGTCTCTTTTTTCACAGTGCAATGCTCTCTGGCTACTGACCCTCCTCTTTCCCCCACTCCACAGAAAACTTCTGTTTTAATGAGCTTTTCGCCGAGTCCTGTGGGCCTCCTTCAGCCCTTGTGTTGGTGTGCCTGCGGCTTTGACGCATCCTCCTGCCCCTGAGTGGCCCCTCTCTGGGCTGGCCCTTCTCCTCTTCCAGCCACATCTGCCCTTCTGTCCCTCTGTCTATGAAGGTGGTGCCTCAGCATGCGTGCCAGCATCTTTCATGTCTGTTCTTCACCTGCTGTGTTCTCAGGCTCCAGAGCCACGTGCACGACTCCTGGCAGGTGCTCTGGGAGGGCTTCCCGGAGGAGGGCTTCCCGGATCTGAGCAGGAGAAGTGTGGGAGGGGAGGGGAGGATATTCCCAATCGAGCAAATGAGCCACACTACAGAGGCCATGGGATAGGAGGCAGCATCAGAAAGGATTAGGGTCTCCCAGAGGGTGGTGCAGTTGCAAGCTGTGCCCAGAAGGGATGGTTTGGGGGAAGGTGTCACCAACTCTTGTCAGAGTGGCTGCCCGAGTCCTCCCATGCCTCTGTCCCCTTCTCCCCATCGCCACCGCCACCACCCTAGCTCTGTGTCCCAAACTCACTGCCTTCACCTTGCCATGGCTTTCTTGGAGCGGATGCAAGGCTGTGTGCTGGTTGTTGACTCCCTTCCATGCAGCCACACTGCGTATCTCAACCGCTACCAGCCAGCCACCTTAGACCCCCAGCCTCCCAAACATGGCCAGATGTGACATGGCTGTGCCCTCCTCACCTTCAGCCCCTATCCTGCCTCTTGTCCGGACGCTCCTTGCCTTCCCTCTGCTTGGCCATTATACTCCTGGCCAGCACCTTACTCTTCCCCTAATCTGGCCGGCACCCGCACTTCCCCAAACTCTTCCCCGTCGGCTGCAGTCCTGGTCCCACCCACTCTTCAAGAGATTTCCCTGGCCTTCCCTCTGCCCCTGCCTTGCCTTCCCCTTGGCCTGCTCACCGTCCACCGTGGCCAAGAGAGCCCTTGGTGGAGCCATTCATGTGTTCACAGAGCGTGGCCTTTGCAGGGCTGCAGAGTACACCATGAGCTCGTGAGTTGGCCAGAGCTGCCGTAACCAAATCCCACAGGTTGGATGTTCAACATCAAGGTACAAGCAGGATGGATTTCATCGTCTCTTTTCCCCTTTGAGAAGTATGGCAAGTGCAGCCAGTGCCATGGCATATTCCACCTGCGGTGCTGATATCCCGTATGGGCCCCGATTTGTGTCCTGGCTGCTTTATTTCTTATCCAGCTCCATGACAACGTGCCTGGGAAGGTGTCTGAGGATGGCTTAGCTCCTCGGGCCTCTGAACCCATGAAGGAGACCTGGAAGAAGTTCCTGGATCCTGGCTTCAGATAGGCCCAGCTCTGGCCATTGTGGGCCATTTGGAGTGTGAACCAGTAGGTGCAAGAGCTCTGTCTCTCCTTTGTCACATTTGGATGAACAGAAACTGAGGAGATCGCTTTTTGTGGAAATATTTTATTAACCTACACTGCAGCCATTACCCACACATTCAGGATTTCACGCTTTGTTTAGGAATACACAACCTTGGGCCCGGTGCGGTGGCCTAGTAGCTAAAGTCCTCGCCTTGAATGCGCCAGGATCCCATATGGGCATCGGTTCTAACCCTGGTAGCTCCACTTCCCATCCAGCTCCCTGCGTTTGGCCTGGGAAAGCAGTCAAGGATGGCTCAAAGCCTTGGGACCCTGCACCCGCATGGGAGACCTGGAGGAGGTTCCTGGTTTCCTGGCTTCGGATCGGCACAGCACCAGCTGTTGCACTCACTTGGGAGTGAATCATTGGACAGAAGATCTTCCTCTCTGTCTCTCCTCCTCTCTGTATATCTGACTTTATAATAAAAATAAATACATCTTAAAACAGCTAGCTTCACATAAGGATTAACAAGAGCTTTTTTTTTTTTTAAAGATTTATTTTTATTATTTTTTTCATTGGAAAGGCGGATTCACTCCCCAAGTGAGCGCAACGGGCCGATACTATGCCGATCCGAAGCCAGGAGCTCTTTCAGGTAGGTGCAGGTTCCCAAAGCTTTGGGCCGTCCTTGACTGCTTTCCCAGGCCACCGGCAGGGAGCTGGAAGGGAAGCGGGGCTGCCGGGATTAGAACCGACGCCCATATGGGATCCCGGGCGTGCAAGGCGAGGACCTTTAACCACTTGCGCCACCACGCAAGCTTTGCATGACACCTGGGTTCTTTGTTAATCCTTATCTTATGTGAAGCTAGCCGTTTCTGGGATTGTTTTTCTTAGGTTAATTAGGCCTAAAGATAGCAAGGAAGAAGAGATTAACATAGAGACCGGCATGCTTTGATTCATTATTTATTGCCGGAGGAAGATAAGAAGAGAAGATAGCACTGGGACCAGGGACCCTTTCTCCTGTTATTGATGACTGGGGCAAGGCAGGAGGGAGAGCGCGCTGGGACTCTGGCTGCCGCCTGGTTCAAGGCTGCCAGGTGTCCGTGGCTTGTGATAAGTTTCCTTTGGTGTGCTCAGCTCCTTCACTCCTTCTCTATAACTCTGTCTTTGAAATAAAAATAAACACTTTTTCAAAAAAGTGTAGTAAGGTACATATAACGAAGAAGTTGCCATTTTGGGCCATTTTTAAGTGTACAGGTGGCTGGCAGTGTTCCAGCATCAGTGCAACTCACACTCCGTTGGTCCATTCGTCTCCCAGCGGGTGTTAGGGCTGCTTCTGTGGGTACAGACAGACATCCCTGAGGCTCTGGCCGCCATCCTTCGGGTGTGTGCACTTTTCAGAAAAACTCACGAATAATTCCTATCATGAAAAACTGTGCTTGGATTTCAGAAGGTTTCTGCACCCAATAGCCTTTTAATTCAACTTTTCCACAAATAGCTACACTTCAGAAGTGGAATTGTTAAATCACGTGGCAACCTTGCTTTGCATCTTTTGATGAGCCACCACACTGTTTTCCAGGGTGGATGCATCACTTTACACGTCCAAATAGTTCACAAGGCAGCGCCTCGTGGCAGTTCTGACTTGCACTTCCTTCATGATTAGAAGTGCTGAGCTTGCTCCCTTGCACATGCTGGCCAGTCATATATTTTCTGTGAAAAAAACATTGAAGTCCTTTGATCATTTTTTTATATCACATTGTGGTATTTTATGGTTGAAAAATTTTTTTTCCAGATTCATTTGTGATTTATGTGAGTCACAGAGAAAGAGACAGAGAGAGAGAGAGAGAGAGAGAGAGAGAGAGAGAGAGCGCTTGTATCCACTGGTTCACTCCCCAAATGGCCACAGGGGCCATGGTTTAGCCAGGCTGAAGCCGGGCACCTGAAACTCCATCTGGGATCTGGGTCTCCCATTTGGGTGCCAGGAGCCCAGTACCAAGACCATCCTCTTTTTTCTTTTTCCCCTAAGATTTACTATTTTTGATGGAAAGACAGATTTACTGAGAGGAAATCCAGAGAGAAAGACCTTTTATCCACTGATTAACTCCACAGGTGGGCGCAACAGCCAGAGTCCAGCCAGTCCAAAGCCAGGAGCCAGGAGTCTCTTCTGGGTCTTCTACCGGGATGCAGAGTCTTGAGGTTTTGGGCTGTCCTCAACTGCTTTCCCAGGCCACAGGCAGGAAGCTGGAAGGGAAATGGAGGAGCTGGGAATTGAATGGGAGCCCATATGGGATCCCAGTGCATACAAGGTGAGGATTTAGGCACTAGGCCATCGTGCCAGACCCCTGGGCCATCCTCTTCTACTGTAGCAGGAGCTGAAGTGAAAGTAGATTTGGGATTTGAATCATACTGGATGCCTGCATTCAGGTGGGTTACTTAACCGCCTGCACCATGACACCAGCCATTGTTGTTGAGTTTTAGGAATTCTCTGTGTATTCTGAATATCATTCCTATATCAGCTGTACAAATATTTCCTACAATGCTGTGAGTTGCCTTTTCACTGTGTTATTTTTTTAAAAGGGGGTGGGGGAAAGATTCATTTATTTTTAGAGTTACAAAGAGAGAGTGAGATCTTTCATCCACTGGTTCACTTCCCAAATGTTAGCAACAACCAGAATTGGGCCAGAGTTGGGCCAGTCCAAAGCCAGGAACCAGGAGCTTCTTCCAGGTCTCCTACATGGATACAGGGTCACAAAGACTTGGGCCATCCTCCACTGCTTTCCCAGGCTACAAGCAGGGAGTTGCGTTGCAAGTGGAGCAGCCAGAACTTGAACTGGCACCCATTTGAGATGCCAGCACTGCATGTAGAGACTCAGCATGATATGCCACCATACCAACCCCAGTGTTAGATTAAGTCCTGCGGTTTGTGGAGGATCTGGCTCCTGAACTCCTGTGAATATTTCTCAAAACTGTGATCCAGTGCTGTGAAGAGACAAGACTTCAATATGATGTTGTTGTCTGGGAGATGAGCCACCTCCCTGAGCCATCCCGCAGTGCCTCCTCATGTCTGCCTCACGAGGTCGCTGGAGTCAGCCGTGGGAGCCGGGAGCTGGGCACAGGGCTCTCCCACGGAGGAGGCAGGCGTCCTCACTGTGATTCATCTTCTGGACGACACATGTGCTCATGATGATTCTCCATGAGCTCACCTGTGTGCAGTCACCTGCGGGCTGGCTTACACTCGCTCCGAGAGCCCATCGGCCATCCTCTCGGCTCCGCCAGGTGGATAGTCACTGCCCCTGGAGAGGAGATGGCTTAGTTCACTCTCTCCCTGTGGCTGGCTTCAAAGATTGGCACCTGAGACCAAAGTGAGTGGCAGTTGAACAGCCCAGCACATCCTTCCAGAAGCAATGCCTTTAACCCTTTACCTTGTGTTTCTGGTTTGCTCAGTGAGTACGACTAATCCCACAGAGGCAGGTCCTTTCAACTCCTGATTTGCCAAGACATTTTTACCAACGATGGGTGAACTTCTGCTTCTCCAGCTTCACTCCTGAGGTGATTGTCAGTTTATCCCCACACTGGCAGGCTTTTGAACCAGTCCTAGGACCCTTGTTGGGCCAGCCTGAGCCCAATACATAACAATTTCTCCTGCTCAGGGCCCCATGACCTCGGGCAAGCTTCACCATCACTGGCAGCCTATTTTGGAAAGTTCTGGAAGGCTGCATGGTCATGTGGATGTGCACGGAGCCCTCTAATCAATCCTCAGAGACCAGGACTATTTATTGTTGAGTGTACACCTGACACAGGGCAGGTCCTCCAGGAAGAGGCAGCCAGGCTCGCCAGGGCCCAGACCTCTGATTTTTGCAGTCAGAACACCCCCACGTCCTCACTGTTGAGTCTGGCTGTGGAACAGTGCCAGACTCTGCTGTGTACATTTCTGGGACCGAGGGAGCTGCCAGGTCCCAAGGCCAAGAATTCAGGCTCCAGGGGAACTGTGCCCCGGCCTCTGGCCCTTGGCGTCTTGAAACTTCATCTTCCGGAAACCAAGAGAATCAAAGTAAAGCTTCACTCAGCAGGGAGAATCGTGCCTGGTGCCAGCACTTCCAGCAAGAGCCATGTTCTGAAAATAGATTGTAATACACTGGGCTCATCTACCTTTTAGGATGCATCTACAGAATTTTCCTGTTGCATTTTTAAAAATATTTATTTACTTTAATTGAAATGTCAGATTTATAGAAAGAAGCAGAGACAGAGAAAGATCTTCCACTTGTTGGTGCACGCCACACGTGGCTGCAACAGCTGGAGCTGAGCCAATCTGAAGCCAAGAGTCAGGAGCTTCTTCCAGGTTTCCCATGTGGATACAGGGTCTCAAGACTTTGGACCATTCTCTACTGTTTTCCCAGTCCAAAAGCAAGGAGCTGGAAGGGAAGCAGAGCAGCCAGGACACGAAGTGGTAACCATATGGACTCCCCACACACATGCAAGGTGAGGACTTTAACCACTTGGCTACCACGTCAGGCCCTACCTATGGTTTTCATCTCTGGGAGTCGCAGACAGCTTCCTGTTGCCCAGGGATGCATACAAGATCTCTGTTTTCAACAAGCTTATTGGAGAGTTCCTGTGGACAGCTACACTTGAGGAACTACCGACTCAGACTCATTACCATTAAGCTGGGGGTCTTGGAGACCACCTGGACCACCTGGGGCTTACAGCCAGATCCCAATACCAAGTCTAGCCCAAGCCAAGTGGGAACATGCAAAACTTTGTGCTCAAGGTCAAGTTCAGCTCTCCCTGTAGAGTTCAATGACTTAGATTCCCAAACCCACAGCTTTGATCCTGAGGGTCCCAGGGACCAGGTCTGAGCCTGCACCCATAGCCCAAGAGCCTCTGTACTCCGGTGCTGGCATCCAGATATGCCTGTGACGCCCTCCTAACAACATTGCTGAATTCACAGCAAAATTGTACAAGTTTTTCCATCCACTACCTCCTAATAATGTGTGTCTTGGGTAGGACACCAATCCGTGACTTGTTTTAAGCAGTATTAAGCAGGGACCCTCAAACATGGACAAGCTGGAAAGTGCTGCCACAGGGTATTCCTGCGGGTGGCGGTGGCCTTGGGGCTAATGAGCAGCTAAACAGGCAGTCACCTGTCACCACCACCGCCCCCTGGGTCAGCCCTCATGGGTGACCAGCTGGGCCCAGGGCACTCTCCAGCACTTGAGTCATGCCCTTCTGTGACAATGAGAGCTCCATGAGAGAGGAGGGCTCAAGGACAGAGGGAGCCTTTTGCTCACAGGACCAACTAGGATGAAGGGCGAGGCCACCAGAACTCCAAGCTTACTAGGACCCTTTCCACCTTGGCGTTTGAGGCTGACATGGAGCGTCCCAGATTTCTCTCTACGGCCAACATCGAGTGGATGGGTCTTGACTTTGTGCAGACCCACAATGACACTGTGAACCTGTCATGGCCCATCCCTAGGTGTCAGAATGAGCAGGATCCCCAAACAGGAAGTTGTCAGATGCAGAGGCTCATATTCCGCCATTCCCAGCTGGGAGGGAACAAGGCACAAGAAGCCCCGAGGCTGCCGCCCTCTCTTGAAAGCATATCCAAGATAGTCAAGGCATGCGTGAGGGTGCAGGACTGCACACATGCACCGATCCCCACCGAGCCAGCACCCCACTCCCCCCCACCCCTCATCCCCGTCCTCACAGCATTTTTCCCAAGCCCTGTTCAGCCCAGCAGGTGGATTCAGAGTTGTGCAGTTTCAGAGAAACAATGGCTACTACCTTCTCAAGAACACCTCCAGGGCCACTTTGTTCTGGCCCCTGTCAGCCCAGCCAGCATCCTGTTTTGCTCTAAGGTACTTGACAGCTCCGGGTTTCTCTTCTCAGAAGTTTTGCTGTTTGTTCTCAGGCTACTTCCACCTCCCAGCTCCTACCCTGCTCCAGTGCTTTGAAGTGCCTTCTTTGGAAGCCACCGGCTCAGATCGGCTCCGTTTCAAATGGTGGAAGGGAAGGGCGGGAGGCATAGATCCTCCCCTTCTGGGGCCATCTGCCAGTCTCTGGGGTAGGAAGCGGGAGGGAGGGATGCCTGGGCTGGCAGGTGGGAAGATGACACAGCCACTTTCCCACCCCATCCCCGCCATGCCCCATCCCAACCCAGGAATAGAAGGTAATGAGGGTTACTAGAGAGCACAGGGAGAGCTGCAGGAAGACGTAAGGGCAACTGTGGGTGGGGCAGCCGAGCTCCCTAAGTATTCTGGCAGGACTGGGAAAAACAAGGCTGACAGTGGACAGGACAAGGACAGCTCCAGGGGGTCAGAAGGTGGCAGTGGAGGGTGAGGCGGCCTCAGGGCAGGCTGGCCCTGGGCAGCTGGAGATCTGGTGGGCCCAAGGGACCTGCAAGTCCCCTCTCAAAGGACATAGACCCTGAGGCTTTCCTGAGCATCATGAAAAACGTGACTCATGCTTGGGATTCTGTTTGCTACCCAGGAATGACCTTGGCAGGCTGGTGGCAGTCTCCTCCCTCCTGGATGAGGTTTCTAGTACCTACCTGCAGGTACTAGACCTCCCCCAGTCTGTAGGAGGCAGAGAGGACTCTGGGCTGCTGTGCCTGGCCTCCAGGGAGGCAGTGACTTGAAGAACACCTGTTCAGGGGTGGGAGTCTTGGGGAGCTGACCCTGCCTGGCAGCAGCTGCATCTGGGGAATGAAGACCCTGGCCACCCTAGTCTATGCTAGTCGTTAAAGGGACAGCTCCTGGGCTGTGTGCACTGAGCAGGAACATAATCAGACTGCAGCAGAGGGGCCCCGTTCTATGGGCAGCCCGCGGACGCCCCCTGGTGGAGAAGGATTGCCCTCTTTTTAGGGAATTCCTGCCACCCCTGTGAGGGGCCTGCAGGGGTGCTTAGAATCTGGGGAGCTGGCTGCATCACCCAAAGGCCCACACTGTCAGTTAACATTTTAAAGATATTTAGATAAGGTGAAAGTGCATATGCAATCATTTATGTCTGTAGTGGTAATGACCTGGTTACTGTTGCCAGCGTTCTTCATTCCTTCGTGCATGTCTGCCTTTCCATCTGCTTTCCTCGGCTTGGAAATTTTCTTCTAACAATCCTTGTATTGTAAATCTGCTGGCTGATGCTTTCAGATTGTATGTCTGCAAAATTCTCCATTTTGTATTCATTTTTGAAAGTTATTTTTGATATGCAAAGAATTTTAACGCGGCAATTCTTTTCTTCCACAGCAATAGTTATTCCTTTATCCATGGTTTTGTTTTCTGGTTTTCAGTTACCCACTCTCATTGGTAGTCCAAAAGTATTTCATGAAGCATTTCAGAAATGAACAACTGAATGAACAAGTTGTCACTAGCATTTCCAACAGTATAGTTCTAGTTGCTTTAACACTGTTGTTAATCTCTTGACTGTGCCTAATTTGTAAATTGAACTTTATTGTACAGGCGTCCCTGGAGGAGGGACTATCCCTTGGATAAGGGAGGACTACTGGCAGTGAAGCATGTTGGCACGGTCTTCTTTTTTCCTCTTAACATTTATTTTTACTGGAAAGTTAGATACACAGAAGGAGGAAAGACCGAGAAGATCCTCTGTCTGATGTCACTGCCCAAGTGGCTGCAACAGTGGGAGCCAATACGAAGCCAGGAGCCTGGAGCTTCTTCCAGGTCTCCCACACGGGTGCAAGGTTCCAAGGCTTTGGGCCATCCTTGACTGCTTTCCCAGGCCAACCACAGGGAGCTGAATGAGAAGTGGGGCAGCCGGGACATGAACCAGTGCCCATGTGGTATCCCAGCACATGCAAGGCAAGGACTTAAGCTGCTAGGCTATCGTGCCAGGCCCTGGCTACTGTTTAAAAGGCTGAGTCACAAAGAGAGCGAGCATGGGGAAGAGGGAGAGCTCATTCATCTGCTGGCTCGTTGCCCAAGTGGCCCATAGCAGCCAGACTGGGCACACTGAAGCCAGGAGCTTCATCAGGGTCTCCCCTGTGGAGACAGGATCAGAGGTGGAACAGCTGAGACTTGAAGCAGTGCCATATGGGATGCTGGCATTGCAGGTGGCAGTTCAACCAGCTATGCCATCAGGTCAGCCCCTGGGCCACTATCTTCTGGCTGGGATTGTTTCTAACAGGAAATTTGCCGTTATCTTAGTTCCTCTACACCTTGTCTTCCCTTCTCTTGCTTTTAAGATGTCCTCTTCAGCCTTGGTTTAAAAAATATATATATAGTTCACTGCACTTTACATTGGACCACATAATTTTCTCAGTCTGGGAAAAAACTGTAGCCATTACTTCTTACAGACTGTATCACACCTGTTTTTGTAGGAATTTCAATCACACAAGATGTGGCCCTTGTAGTTGTCCCACAGGTCTCCAATGCCTGAGTCCTCCCTCAAATGATTACCATGTCTTCAGCTTGGATATGGTAGTCTTCACCTTAACAGGTGCTTCTTAGGCTTGTTTTCAAACACATGGTAACTCACTTGACTATCCTTTGTACTCATGTCAGTGTGTCCTTCCTGGGTCAGTTTTGATTGGTCATCCCCACATTACTCATGCTTCCTGCAAACCTGGCGGCTTATCACGTCAGCTGCTGTAAACACCATCTTGGGTGTTAGCTAGCTTTTGTATTCCCATGTTCTCGATCCTTGTTCCAGAGTCACCGGAACACTTGCGTATAAGCTTTGGTGACTTGGAACTTGAGCGACAGGGCTCATTTCTCCAGCACTAGGCTAACACTTTTCTTGGTACTGTGTCAGTGTCATCAGGATCATGCTGTCCGCTGTGGGAAACACAGACACTAGTTTTGGCTCCCATGCTGTGCCTGCAGTCCTGTTGTGGGGGGTCCTCCACAGATACATCCAGTGGAGCGCGCAACTGGAGCACAGGATGGAAACATGCAGACACTCTGCCCCAAGCCTCTCCTGTGAACTCAGGTCCCACTGCCTGCCCTCCACTCAGGCAGCTCACTCATCCTGGAGCCGTGAGCACCCGCCAAATACTCGGGAGAGATGACTTCTGGTTCGCATCTTGTAAGGATCACTGTACTTTGTCCTCTCAAGTACGCTGTCTTCATCTTTGTTAGATACATAAGGAGCAGGGCAACTTAGCAAGACAGAACACTTCTTTGGTAACTGACTTTTTCTAGCAAACTATCACCCAAGGAATAAAAGGAGCTCCTTCCTTATCTATCACGGGCCATGTGCCCAAAATTATTTATTTTTAAATGAAGGAGTCAAGGCTGGACTCTCTTCAAATAATGAAAACAAAAACGAAAGCAAACCACTCCAGAGTGGTGAAAGGCTGAATTTCTGCTTGGCGCTGGATGCTCTGATGTACGCTGTTGGAGGCCAGAGGAAGGCTAGGTGGCAGCTCTCTTTACATTGGACCATACAGAGCGCTGCATGCCCTGTGCGGCCTTCACTTCTTTCCAGTCCAGTTTGGTGTCAGGAACCTCATCCTCCGGCTCGGGGTCCTTCCTCAAGGGGCCCTGCGGGGAGGCCACCACGATGGGCAGAGGGCCACATTCCTCACGAAACTCCACAACGTGCAGGCCCTTCTTATCGGCCAGCTGTTGGTGTGTTTCCTGGGCAAGGTGAAATGCAGAAATTTCTCTGTCACTTCAGCTGATGCTAGGCAACGGCCGCATCACGTGGCTCACCTGCCATCAAGCACTGCAGCCCCATCTCCGCTTCCCACCCTCCGCAACACAGGCACGCAGGAAAGGCCTGCGCCTCCCTCATCTTCCAAACTCCCTCAACATGTGCTGTGCTGTGACCACAGAGGCCCTCAGGCAGGAAAGACAGGGAAATGGGAACATTGGGGATGCCACAGGCAGCACCATGCTGGGAAACCTTAGGACAAACAACCCCATTTTCCAATTTAGGAAGCTGCAAGGAAAAAAACGAAAGTATCTCCAGATTAGAAAAGACTTTTAAAGACACAGCAAAAGCTTCTAACATATTGACCTTTTCTGCCACCTGACTCCAACTGTATAGAAACTAGCAGAACTTCTGTTTCAGATGCTGGGACAGGGTTACCTGGTGGGAGAGCGCGTGGAAGAGGCCCCGGGTGAGGTTGAGCATGTTGACAGACCCAGAGACCTTGGCGTACATGTCCTTGATCCCGATGAGCCGGCAGATAGTGATGATGGCCCTGTGGCAGTGGAGGCCGTAACCTAGGAAAGAGAAGGCCAAGTGAGACCACAGCCACTGGACCCCGTCGGCCTTCAGCTCTGGGTTGTGGGAAAGTGGTTCACCTTCCAGCTTGACCACTTCTCCCTGGCGTGACCCTTGACAACTTCCCATACTTCCAAGAGGACATGGATTTAAACGGAACAAAATTTCTATATAACCTGAGGTTACCTGAAGTCACTTTTTAACCACAGAACTTTGGGTCAATGCAAATCAGAACATTTAAGAATCCTACATCCAGAGCCTGCTGGATATGAAGGTCACAGCCTCATGACCCTAAATCCTGTCTTTTTGTCTACCAGACACAGAGGGGCCACTTCTGCAGGCCTCAGGTAAGGGCAGCAAGCTGTAAGAAAAGGGACATCCAACAGCTCAGAGAATGCTTGACAAAGAACGGGTCCTCAGCTCTCTCCCATTCACACTGTGCTCTTCCCCACCAGAGCCATCATGAGGCCTGCTGGTGCTCCAGGCACTTTGTGCAGCGTGGCTATCTCCTATCTCCCCAAGGCCCTGGCCATGCTCAACCCTAACCTGGGCCTCTTCATTCTGGTGCTTTCAGGATGAGCGAAAACACAGGAGAGGATAGGGCTGTTGTGAACCTCTCCACTTTACCTGCTGCTACAGGTAATGGATTCTGTTCATAGTTACCTCTGGGTTGCTTCTTCATCCTGATATGCGTCCTCTTAAATCTTAAAGAAATGTCATGGAATACTGCAGGGCAAAAGCACAAACACAGGGACTCAGTGTGGGGCCTCGGTGCCTGTGTGAACAGGAACAAGGGCACCACACGCGCCTAGACAGCCAGCACACAGCAGCCAAGGGTGAAGGGCACGTTCCCCCTCACTCACTTAATGCTCCGGTTTGTTTCCCTGTTAGAGATTTCTAAGAAAACACAAAGGTACCCACGGAGCTAGACTGCCACACACACTTCAGCAGAGTTTAAAAGACTACCCACTCACTTGTATGGTCTTCGTATCGTTCTATGTAGTGTAAATAGTGAATTGCTTTATTCTTTGCCTGAAAGAAGGAAAAAGGTTGTTTAAATCTCTTGTTGAAATTGACGATGTCGCAGATATTTCAAAGTATTTTTTACAAAACATATTTTGCCTGTGCAAAAATGTCAATGTATACTTTCAAAAGGAGTTACTTTTAAAAAGTAAATATAGTATCACCATCAAACCTTAAAAAATGAACAATCCTTAGTACCATGAGCATGTGGTATTAACTTAGACAACTATCTTATAGATTTAGTAAGCAACCACAAATCTGATTTCAAAAATGATGTAAAAAACATAAGTATTTCTGAAATGTTTGTTTTTTTTTTTATGAGATAATAACCTTTGCCAGCACGCTTCATGGGACAAATTACGTATTACTTTACAGTTCCCATGGTGTCTAGCACAGAGCTTATAGATCTTTTTTTGAGTGACAACAAAGAAAAAAGTGCACATACTTTTCTGAAGGCATCTATTCGTTCAGTGGCTTTCCCAACAGCAAAACCTTCAAGACAAAGCACAAAAACATGAAAAGGGAGACAGATTTCACATCATACACATTTTATCACATGCCAAGTTTTGGCTCCTCCACTATTTCACAGCACTTCATCTCTCTACTGCCTACCAAAAGAATGGTCATCCAGAACCAGTAAGGGCACAATACTTGCTTATCTGTCATGTGGCACTCCTGAAATATGACACTGAATAATTTATGAAATCCAAGGTTACACACATAACATTGCCATTACCTCTTATAAATCTTTACACTCAATATGCTCAATTTTAGCCCAAAGCCTTGGGACCCTGTACCCGCATGGAATACCCAGAAGAGACTCTGGGCTCCTGGCTTGGGGAGTGAATCAACAGATGGAAGATCTTCCTCTCTGTCTCTCCTCCTCTCTGTATATCTGACTTTGTAATAAAAATGAATAAATCTTTTAAAAAAAAAAAGACATCTGATGTTGGGGAAGGAATTTGGCCTGGTGCAGGGGTGGGGAGCATCCAGTCTACAGTTTGTGTAAGGACTGCAAAATCACTTGATCTGACACCTGCATACAGGACTCAAAATTCAATGAAACTATAGCATGCTAATTTTTAGTAGATACTTTTGTATGGTCTGTGAATAGTATTATAAATCTCCAAATGGCCATTAGAACAAAGGGTTCCCTAAGCCTGGAGTGGTTAAAAAACTGGTTCTATGCCTGATCCTACACTGGGGTGCCTGGGTCAGATTCCCAGCTCCAGCAGACCCCGGGAGGCAGTGTGGACTGTGTCCCAGCTCTGGCTCCAGCCCAGGTGCTGCAGGCATGCGAGCAGTCAGTTAGGGGATGGGAGCTATCGCTGAGTCCACGTCTGTCTCTGAAAGAAAAGAAAGCATCTGACGCCTCCAGGGGAACAATTAAGACATAGGAAGACTGATCCTTTCTTTTCTAAGGGATTTCCCAGCTTACCACAGGTTAAACCGCTAAGGCTTTAAACCCAGGGACCCCGCACAGCCTGTCCCGTCCTCCACCAGCGGGCCATATGCCACCACGCCCTCTCACCTGCTGCTCCGTTCCCGTTGCCCACTGCCACCAGCACCCGGACGGACCTCTTCCTGCCCTCTTTGGCTGTCATATTGAAAACATTCCTCACCTGGAAGACAAAACGCCCCTCTACCATCACACCTTAGGAAAATTCCGAGGTAGGCACCTGGAGCGACCTGTCTGATTTACTCTCTCCCTGTCTCACTACACACTCATCACCCCCACACGATGACTTGGCACATTTTCCCCCAATTCTGTCAGTTCAAGTAAAATGTCTCCAAAAGGAAGCCTCCCTCAGACTGCTTCTTGGGGAACAAACGGAAAAGACTTTCCCTCCCAGTTCCACAGGGTTCTGGGAATGTTTAGCTGACTTTATCCCAACAGGAATTTGAAACTACACAACAGAGTTATCTTAATGAATAGCCCTTAACTGCTGATTGAACTTAATCTTAATGAGTATATACAAGAAACAACACAGCTGCTGGTTAACCTTGAACATTATTTATTACTGATAAGACACTGTCCAGAATCAGAGATGTTAAAACATGAAGTGCAGTTTATGGAAACGATCGCACAGGACTGGAACTGCAGAACAGGAGACGTGGTGGTTGCCGCTGCTGCTGAGCTGCGGGCCATCTCGGAGTCCAGGCCTGCATGTGAGGCAGAGCTGGGATGGCAGGCCACCAGCAGCGCCGCTCATGCAGCAGGCAGCTCTCCACTCTTGGTGGCCCCTTTAAGGGGAGTTAAAGGCAAAGGGGGCCTGAGACCACTGCCACGGACAATCGGATAGGAGATCATTCACATGCATCAGGATTCTTTAAAAGGACAGACTTGCAAAAGCTAACAGCTGGGATGACCAAGACACAAAATGACACAGATCTCATTTCTACCATGCAATGATATGGATGAGGCAAGGCGGGCCACAAACTCAATAATCATCCCGCAAAACAGTTAGCAGTGTTTAAGAAGCAAGCAGCACCGGCTCAAGAGGAAGTTGACTATTTCAGACAATGTCCTGCAAAGACTGAAGCTGCCTGGGCTGCACTGCTGTGCCAAGGTCTGCGGGCAGCCCCGAGAGCACTGCCCTCAAGAACTGATCATTCATGGTATTGCTCAGCTTCCTGCGGCTGCTCCCTATATACATGTGGTCGATAACACCAAGGACAGACTGTTAACGCTACTTCAGCTTTAGGAAGACAGAAACAAGCATTATCCCCAGTTCCTCCCGGGAAGGGCAGCAGTTGGGGCCAGCGTGCAAGTGCGAGTTTGAGTCCTGGCTGCTCCACTTCTCATCCGACTCCCTGCTAAAGGGCCTGGGAAAGCAGTGGATGATGGCCCGAGTGTTTGGGCCCCTGCACACATGTGGGAAATGCAGACGGTGTTCTGAGCCCCTGGCTTTAGCCTAACCAGCTCCGGTCATTGCAGCCATTTCAAAGTGAATCAGCGGACAGGTGTCTGTTTCCCTCTGTCTCTGGCCCTCTCACCCCTCCTTCTCTTTGTCACTTTGCCTTTCAAATAAATAGATCTTTTCTTTTTTTTTTAAATTTTAAAAGGACAGCAGTTAGGACAATCAATATCAGTAACTACAATTAAAGTTCCATTATTCCCTAGCAGAAGTCAGCTCCAAGACAGCTGTGCACCAAAGGCTTTTCCCGGGGGCTGCCCCAAGCCCACCCCCGCCCCTCCAAAGCCTTAAGCCGCTGTCAACCTCAGCATGCCTACCTCCAGGATGCGCGTATCAAAATCCTCGTACGTTTCTGCAAGGAGAGGAAACAAGCACAAAGATGACGGTGTCTGTCCCACCTACAGACGAAGGTGTTCTCCAAGAGACACCGTCCACACTTTGGGGTGAGGATCTCACAACCTTGGGGGCCATGCCCTGGGCCCCACCATTACTCAGACTGCTCCAGCAGCAAATTCATGAACTCAGTTGCCAACCTCCCTGAATGCAGCCACACCCTCCTGCCGCTTCAGCACTCACATTCGTGGGGTGCCAAGACAACAGTCTCCCAGCTCCCAGCACCCCAAGGTCCCTGCCCCTGGGTGGGTCTTGTAACCTTTCCCACTCAGCCAGGACCTCATCAGAATCTGCGAACCTTCTCAGCTTACTCATGCCTTTCTTTCTCCAACCCTGAGTCCACACGGCCACCTGGTCACCCCTGGCCCGCTGGGGCACCTGCACAGAGGGCAAAGTGCAGCACACACTCGGGCTGTCACAGATCCACAGCCTCCCAGTCAGCCAAGTCCTCCCTGCTCACCACAGCAGCTACTTCGCGCTCTGTGTCCTATTACATTTTTTTTAGAGCTCTTTATTGTAGAGGATTACAGCTCAACAGCAGAACTGAAAGCTTCTGCATGCATCGGTCAACTTCAGCCAGCATCCACTCAGGGTCAATGCCTGCTCCAAGCTCTCCCCAGCACCTTCCCCAGGGAGTGGCTCTGAAGCCACGGCCAGCTTTCCCACCCCCACATCTGAGAGGATTCTGGCAGCTATGCTCATCATCGATGCCCTCACTCTTAGCAGGTGACTCCAGAGCTTCCTCAGATGCCACTCAGCAGCCACATGGCTCAGGTGAGGCTCTGCCCTGCCTTCTGTGAACTCACACAGCTAGACACTGGATTGAGGCCCTCACTAGGGACCTGGCACATGGGTTCTCTTCTCCCCCTCTCACAGCTTCCGCTTCTGACGGAAACATCTGCTGTACTCCAAGCAAGTTCACCTTGATCTTTCTGCCCCTGCCTCTCCCTTCTTGAAGCCAAACTTCCCCAGAAGGCAGCCAAGCTGGTGCCCTGGTGCATATTTCTTCTACCCACTGGTAAGAGAGAGATTTTCAGATGATTTCCACTTCTTTCCATACTCAGGGGAGGAAAGCTCTTGTTTGCTCACATGGCTTAAGGCTCGTCAGTCCTGAGTTTCATGCAGACCTTGATGGGGCCCAATGACTGCTTGGCTGACTTCCGAGACTGAGAATGGTGTTGCCCAGGCCTGGGGTTCCACGGGGACCCCTGCGGCCCACTGTTGCGAAGCTGTCCCATTGGCAGCTGCTATAGAGCCATGATGTCCGTCACATTTCTGGCTCTGAGAGGCCACGTGATGAAGCCTCTGGGAACCCAGGGCCTTGCTATCTCCTGGGAGGCTCTGCGCCTCTAGCATTCTGCAAGATGCAGCGGAGATAACACCACGAGACGTTATTTCAAAGACGCACAAATCACCTTTTGGAAAAAGGTAATCTAAATAGACACATAAATAAAATCATTCCAAGGAAATTATGAACTACAAATGCTCTCTCTCACACAGAGGCAAGGAAAACCAGAACTCTGTTACCTCCATTGGGACCAGGGTCAGGGGGCCCAAGACTGACGCCTCCCCAGGTGTTGCCGCTCCAGCCCCGCTCCCGCGTAACCTTCATCTTCCTCCTCCGGTCCCACTCTTCCCTCTGCTGGAGCATGTCGGCCTCGACCTTCGCCTGCTCTTCCTTGCTTCTTTGCCCAATGGTCTGCACTGCCCCATTTCTCATAAGAGGGACATTCAGACCAGGCCAGAGGAAACCAGAACGCCCTGAGGATTTAACAAGATGCACAAGTAAGAATCTGTAGAATCTTTAATGTTAAAATGTCAGGCACAGCATCACACAAAGATAATGAATATCAGTGAGATCTGATCAACGTCTCTTAGCACTACCCAAATTATAAACATAACTACTATGTGAACTAGTCATTCTATTTCATAGTATTACCTAGAGAGACACTCACACGTAAGTATACAAGGCACATGTGTGCTGGACAGAATGATCACGGAAACATTACTTATAAAAGCCAAAAACCCAAGCAATCTAGCTCTCCAGCAAAAAAGGGAATGGTTGCTGCTCTCGGAAAGCAGGAAGCATCCCAGGCAACGCCACAGGGCTATGTCATGCTTGCTGAGCAAATAACCAAAAGACTCCATCTGTGGGACTTCTCCCCAGAATCCCAAGGCAGTACACAGGCCACCGAGCCCAACTCATGAACTCTTCATGAGAAACTGGTAAAACACCCCCAAATCACACGTGGCAGAAACAGGACATCCAGTCGCCCCGTACCCCAGAGAGGACTCACCTTCCCCGATGATCTGGCCCCTGTTCAGATCCTTTCTTTTCTTCTTCTTGGTTCTTTTGCCTCTGCCTTTTCTTGCTCCTGCGCCAGTCTCTGCCAACGCGCCTTTCCAGAGCTCATCTGCTGTCACTGGAATGAAACAGGATTTTAAAAACTGCAGGCCTCAAGCAACCATCTATGATCACCTGCTGAGCATGAAAAGCCAGAAGAGGCCAACTTCATGCCCATCACTGAGGCAAGGAAAGCGAAACAGGATAGCCCTTTGTCTGAATCCTGTGCTTCCACTTGGGATGCCCAAGGGGAGAAAACCCCATCACTACCCACCCCACAAGGGATGCAAAACAGCTCATTATACTGTCTTACCAGTAGATCTGCTTCTCTGACAGGCTATCAGTCATGGTACAGTGTATTCCCTGTCCTTTCACCTCCATCAAGATAATCATTAACTAACCTTCCTAAATACAGCTAAGCCCAAATGCACAGCAACATGCCCGGCTGATCCCAGATAGTGCAAGGACTGAGGCTGCGTGCTCTGCTCTGTCTGAAACAACCATTTGCTCTTAGCTAAGACGATCAAATCACCTTGAACTCTAGTCAGAGTCTACTGAGTACTAGAATGAGTACCAGGGATCTGATAGTTGACATTTGGATGTGTGTGTGCATTTCTCAGATGATACTCGTCTTTAATACGGCATGTGGACTGTGGCACGGCCAGCTTAACCCCATCTGCGAATTCCTATCATCCACAAATTCCATCAGTACTTTGCCTTTGAACCTGTAAGATATTTAAATTCTTTACTTTTGACCATTACTGAAATTTTTCTTGGTGTAGCATTATTGATCGGATTTAAATTCTGCCTTCTTAAGGACTTGCAGCCTTTCACACTGTGCATGTGGATTTCATACTCACGGGCTCTATTCCATTACCAACTTATTGAATAATCAGAGCCTCACAAATGCTGTTCCAGTAAAAACTCTTTAGATACCTACAGGAGACTCTGTTCACCTGAACTACTCAACACTTCTGGAAGACAAACACATGTCTCCATTCTCCCTTCACACTTAGAGCTTAAAAGCTACCTGCTTGCATCTTGAAACATCTTACTTTGATCCTTAGGTAGGTAACTTCAAATGGAAACATGCTTTGGATTTATAACATTTTTCAGTACTTTGTGTCTATAAGGTATGCCGTTTTCAAACTATACTTCCACATTACAACCAATCTTGATAGTGAGGTTGAGAAAAAGTGTGATTCCACAGTCCCCACTGCTGTGTGCATTTCTGATCAAAACAAAGGGTAAAGTTCCACCTTCAGTCAAAATCAACTCACACAACAAGATCACAGCTAAAGACAAAAACACCAACCTCAAACTGAACTACTGGGAGAATTCGCTGTTTTATTGCTTAGATAATGGCCCATATAAATTTTACCAAAAATGTGAACATTCACTTGTAATGGAATTACTAAGAGATCGACCAATTACAGCGTTTTCCTTCACTTAGAATAAGTAAATTACTCACTAATGCTAAAAAGGAATTGAGACTGGTATTGTGGTAAAGCTCATTAAGCCACTGCTCGTGATGCTGGCATGCCATCCTGCAGCGCTGGTTCAAATCCTAGTTGCGCCAGTTCCAACCCAATTCCCAGCTCATGTGCCTGGGAAACCTGTGGACTTCCTAGCTCCTGGCTTCAGGTTGACCTAGTCCTAGCTGTTGCTGGTGTTTGGGAAATGAACCAGAAGATGAAAGATCCAGTTCCACTCTGCCTTTTAAATAAAAATAAATTGATAACTTTTAAAATATACAAAAAGGTGTTTTTAGAATAGGTTGATGACTATTCAAAAAAAATCTCAAAGTCTATAAATCAGATGCAGGCAATTTAATATACAAAGTCAACTCTTAGGAAAAAACTGAGGCCATGAGCACCTAGGGAAATGACTCAGGGCTCCAACTCTGTCTCCTCATCAATCCTAAATCCACATGTGCAACTAAGACTCATTTAAAAAAAAAAAAAAACACTGCTAAGCTCCCTACCTCCAGGTCCTCCTTTCTGCTCTGCTGTAAAGTGATCTCCTTACTAGAAGACTTCCCAGTTACAGTGATCTGTCGGTTACACCTCGAGTCACAGTGCTGCTCGGAGCAGGACACAGAGAAGTCCAGGGCACACTGCTGCATGTCACACAGCAGACCCAGTATTTCTGCATCTGGAAAGATTAAGGCGGTGTGCTGCTTTTTTGTCCACCCCGCACCCCCGTAGTTACTGAATATTCTAAAAGGATCAAGAACTGTCTTTATAATCCTAACTTCTTTTTTTCTGTCTAATACTAAATGGCGAATTCACCCCAAATCAGATGGCCTGTCTGCTCAACTCAGTCAGGCACAACTAAACACAGTGCATGGGCTGCCTTCTGCGTGTTAGTCTAGATCAGTAGGGACTGGGCCCCCATGAGGGCATTCAAGTAAAGCCCTCTTCCTCGAAGCACAGCTGGCAGCACACGAAGGCACATCCTCAATAGCACATCACAAACTTACCACAACAGTACCGACTCATGTAAGCAGAAAAAAAAAAATCAAGAGACAAAAACACCTTTTCTTTTCCTGCTTCATGAAGTGGGACGACTATGGCCATAATACATACGCTTAGTGAAGAAACTGTAGGGTCTGTGCTGCTGGCCCGGCAGGCTGCAGGGAGGAGAAACCCAGCACTGTGTCTGCAGCGCATGGCTCAGGCTGGCATCCCAACGGCTGTCTCGGCGTCCCCATGACGATGCAGGGGCTGTGGGCAGGGGAACATAACCGTTGACTTAGACACTCCTGAGCCACAGATAAACTACCAGCACCAAGTCATCATCTCCAGGCAAATCAAGTCACTAAAATCCTGACCTTAGAAGAACCATCTTTTTGAGGACACTCTAAAAACAACCTTTGACTGGTCCAAGAGTGTCCATCCTGGAGAAGTTATAGTTCATCCACATAGCAGAGCTGTCTAAAGGAAGCAGGCGCATCCATCTCAGGGTCTCTGCATTGCACTATCCACCCCAAACTCAGCAAGGGCTGCTCTGAGCCAACAGCGCCCTCTGCAGTTTGCACCTAGGCAGCGTGCGAAGGTGGGAAGACCTGGGCGTGATGGTTAGAAGAGCAAGATGCAGCAAAGTGCAGAACAGTGACTGGAGTTACCTAACTTCTATGTTCAAAAACCAAGGCGAGAGGTGTGAGAGTATTTTCCAGACTAACACCAGGAGTATATACAAGCAACTGATAATAACGACTGCCTATAGGGAAGAAAAACACAGTTGAGGTTGGTATGAGGGGCTCGTGTTTTTCTATTTTTTGGAATTCTCACCATCTGCATATGATTTAAAAAATCCTAAAACAGCCCGGTGCTGGCCACAGTCACTGGACTGATGCCATGGGCAGCAGTGTCCTGGGAGGCGGAGTCGGGGAGGATGGACAGAGGAGCAGTCCAGCAAGAACAGCACACGCCCCAGCTCTGAGTGTCGCTAGGCAGCCCAAGGCTGCAGGGAAGTGATGGAGCTGAGGACCGGCCCTGGAGGGAAAAGCTAACTTTGCCACCATGGTTTTTCTCAAGGCTAAGCAAGGTCACAGAGAAGCCAGTAACAGCTGCTCCTTACCACAGCGGGCCCAACGCCAGACAGGATCAATGGTGAGCCAGGGACAATCTGGGGGAACTTCAGGGGGGAAGCAATACTGAATGGCTCCAATAAGCTATCCAAAAAGCTCCGCTGCATATGGATATTGAAAATAGAGGAATGGTCTCTTGCATCTCTGAAGACCATTTAATCCCACCTTTCACTTCAGAACAGTGAAGCACAGGTCCACAGTGAGGGACCTGCCCAAGAACAGAAGACTAGTTAACGGGTGGGATTGAAACACCAACCACAAATCCAGAGGAATTACTCAGATACATGGCAGCAGACCTCAGAAGACACATAAACCTATGGGCTCACCGAAGAAATCACTAAATAAAAAGTGAGGCAAGCGTGGTGGCTCAACTGGCTAATCCTATACATATAAGCACCAGCATCTCATATGGGCATCAGTTCATGTCCCAGCACTCCACTTCCCATCCAGCTCCCTGCTTACAGCCCAGGAAAGCAGCAGAGGAAACCCAGAAGAAGCTCCTGGTTCCTAGCTTTGAATTGGCTCAGCTTCGGCCATTGGAGCCATCTGGACAGTGAACCAGCAGATGGAAAATCTCTGTTTCTGTAAATCTGCTTTTCCAGTAAAAATATATAAATCCTTAAATAGTTTATTTATTTTTAAGATTTACTTATTTTTATTGTAAAGTCAGATAATATAGAGAGGAGGAGAGACAGAGAAGAAGATATTCCATCCAATGATTCACTCCCCAAGCGATCACAACAGCTGGAGCTGAGCCAATCCAAAGCCAGGAGCCAGGAGCTTCTTCTAGGTCTCCCATACAGGCGCAGGGTCCCAAGGCTTTGGGCCGTCCTCAACTGTTTTCCCAGGTGACAAACAGGGAGCTGGATGGGAAATGGGGCTACCAGGATTAGAACCAGTGCCCATATGGGATCCCGGCACGTACAAGGCAAGAACTTTAGCCACTAGGTCACCGCACTGGGCCCTGGGATAGCTTTTCCTATAGCAGAGAAACAGCCAAAGCAGAAGCAGGGAGTGGTTCTTTGTGCCTCTGTTCTAAAGTGATATGCACTGCCACTTCTGATCTAGCTCTGTGTTTAATGGCATGAGAAAACAGCAGAGGAGATGGCTCAAGTCCTTGGGCCCCTGCAGCCATGTGGGAGACCCAAAGAAGCTTCTGGCTTCTGACTTTGGACTGGGCCAGCTGTAGCTGTTGCAGACCTTCGGGAGTGGACCAGCAGATGGAAGACCTCTTTCTCTGTAACTCTTTCAAATAAAAATAAGTAAGTCTTTAAAACAAACCCCTCAACCGCACTCCGCCACTCTTTAACTCTGCTATCACAAAATATTGGAAAAACACTCTGGGGACTCCAGGATTTTTCATTACAAACAGTGTGAGTCATTCACTTAGAAAACCATGGAAATGGCAGTTAGACCCAGGAGCCTCACCACTGCTGAGTGAAGTCTTCAACGTCAGAACAGAAGCTGCTGGGAAGGTGTGGAGAGAAAGCTGTCTGGACCATGAAAGACCTGTAAGTTTCAAAGAAAACATTGTAAATACACATTTCTACACACTGAGGCTGGGGAAGGAACATTTTAAACAGTAACACATAAGATTAATGTCTACAGAATAAAGGACCAAATACAGGTGAGTCACTGCTGGGTTCTAAGACCACTTGCCAGGTAGCTGGCATCACACACCTTCTCCGTTCACCCCACATCCTGCCAGTTACCAAGCCCTACAGCCCATTCCTCAAACACTGGCCGACCTGTCAGCTGCACCCTCTCCTCTGGGATCCCTGTGCCACGCTCTCTCTTCAGTCACAGGGCACCAACAGGCTCCTAACAGGTCTTCCTCCTGCTTGCAGTCTCCCCCCATTGAACTGGCCACCTTCCTACACGAACAGGCACCTCACTTCACAGCCCTGAGATCTCACTCTTGGGCTCCCAAGGACCTGTATGGCCTGCAATAGTCCCACAGCCCTGAGTATCCGCTCCAGCCACCCGTCCCTCTCCACTCTCTCCATAAGCCTTGCCCAAAGCAGTCAGTTCTACCACGCTTGTCTGAAATGCCACCTTTTGGGCATGGCTTCCTGATCCTGCACCATCCCTTGCTCCTTGCTGATGAAACCCTTGCAAATCATGTCTCTGGTAAGGACAGTAAGGACTCCGATCCAGAAAATACAAATAACTCTTGGGCCCAACACAATAGCCTAGTAGCTAAAGCCTTGCCTTGCAAGCGCTGGGATCCCATGTGGGTGCTGGTTCGTAATCCGGCTGTTCCACTTCCCATCCAGTTCCCTCTATTGCCCCTGGGAAAACAGTGGGACATAGCCCAAGCTGTTTGGGCCCCTGAACTCACTTAGGAGGCGCAGAGGAAAGTGCTGGCTCCTGGCTGCAGTCTCGGCCAGCGCTGGCACTTCTGGCCATCTGGGGAGTGAAACAGCAGGCGGAAGATCTCCAGTTCATTCCCCCTCTCTAGCTCTGCCTTGCAAATACACAAAATCTTTTTTTTTTTTAAGAAGGTAACACGAAGTTACCAGCTGATCCAACAACTCCATTCCTAGACGTATACACAAGAAAACACGTATATACAAAAACACCACACAGAAAAGCTTTTACAAATAGTAGGCACAATCGCCAAAAAGTGGACACAATCCAGATGTCCAACAACTGCAGAATGGGTAGAAAGAAGGTGTGTTCCTGTTAACCAGACAGCACCTGCTCATGAAAAGTGATGAAGCACCAATACACATCACTGCAGCCCAGCGGAAACTTGCAATGTCACAATGACAGCCAAGTCAGCCACAAGGGAGAGCCTCATGATTTCATTCACCTAATGTGTCCAGAACAAGCCGACTATGCATGGACAACAGATTAATGACTGCCCAGAGCTGGTGGCAACACGGAGCTGAGAGGGTTATGAAAATGTTCTGAACTTGTGCACAGTTCTTTAAAAATACTTATTTAAAAAAACAATGGTCAACATGATGACTCAGTGGCTAAATCCTCTCCTAGCACATCAGAGATCCCATACAGGCATGAGTTCGTATTCCAGCTGCTCCACTTCCCATCCAGCTCCCTGCCTGTGGCCTGGGAAAGCAGTCGAGGATGGCTCAGAGCCTTGGGACCCTACACACACGTGGGAGACCCAGAAGAAGCTCCTGGCTTCAGATCAGCTCAGCTCCGGCCGTTGCAGCCAGCTGGGGAGTGAACCAGTGGATGGAAGATCTTTCTTCCTGTCTCTCCTTCTCTCTGGGAAACCTGCCTTTCCAATAAAAATAAATCTTTTTTTTAAAAATCATTGAAATGAACACTTTAACTGGGCAAATGCAAATTATACCTCAATAACAGTACTCCAAAAAAAAAAAATTAGACAAGCTCTGATGCCAAGTGGTGTTGCGTGCAAAACCTGCAAGTGTTGTCGGTTTCATCTCCAGTGGGATCTCAGCCCCCGTGCCCCCATTTCCCTCTTCTGAAAGCGGGAATAACAAGAACGTCTTTTCACAACTCAAGGCATCAAGCACGTGAAGAGGGGGCATAGGCAGACCGTAGCGGCCATACAGCAGGTGCCCCCTGGTTACAGGAACCCGGCTGGAGGGGCTTGAGAAGGCAGACGTGCTGGCCACAACCTCAGCAATGCAATGTCCAAGCAGGCCTGCAGCCACAGAGCTGCCGGGAAGGAAATTTTCGGTTTTCAGGGGAGATGATTGGATGTAACACCTCCACAGGCGGGGTCCAGGGAAGGCACCGACCATCACCAGGCGGGTCCTAGAGGTCCCAGTTCCGCACAGACTGCCCTTGCCCGGGCTGCACGACCCCAGCAGGGCCACCCTGCCCTGGACGCTGTGGGTGGCCGGGAAGGATGCGCTGGACCAAGGGTTCCTGTGTGGGACCCTCGCCAGTCCAGGAGAAAACCTGGTAAACCGGTCTACCGTCCACTTAAGAGACCAGGGGACGCGCAGCCCAGAGAGGGAGGTCACACAGCACACTCGGCGGGACGGAGGCTCGGTCTGAGAAGCCACTACCCCCTCCGCGCCCCAGGCCAGCCCCGAACCCGCGTCTCCCGCACCCCGGCTCTCACCCGCCGGCACGCCGCACAGAGCCGGCAGGCAGCGCGCGGCCAGCACCGCGGCCGCCATGCTGGAGCCCGGTCGAGCCCTCCAACCTCCGCTCGGGGAAGCCTTGTCCACCGGCTACCGCGGCTGCTCCTCGGCCGACGGGAGGCTCCCGCCTGCGGCTCAATTGCTACGGCCCTCGGCGCGGGCGTTGGTGGGAGAAGGTCGGCCCGGGCGTGACACAACCTGGGCAGAATCCGGCGCTGCGCGGACAGCCTGAATGGGGTCCTCGCGTTAGGACCTGTGGGCGGGGCTGGGGCGGGCCGGGTGTGGGCGGGGTCATCTTGGCCGGGGCGGGGTCATGCTTGGACGTCATGTGGGCGGGGTCGTCTTATCCGAGGGGGCGGGGTCAGGCATTGGAAGTCTCGTGAGTGAGTGAGTGAGTGAGTGAGTGAGTGAGTGTGTGTGTGTGTGTGTGTGTGTGTGTGTGTTCGTTCAGTTCTGATGCTAATACTTGCTCACACACGCCTATCTCAGCCTGGGGCCATGGTTTGAAAGTGTTTTGTTGTAATTTTACTTATTGACTTGAGAGACAGACATGCCATCCACCACCAGCTGCCAGGACCTGGGCTGGACCAGGACTACAGTCCAGGGCTCCTACGTGGGCGGCAGGGACCCAGGTACATCTGCTGCTCCCCCGGGGTGTGAACGAGCAGGGGGTCCCTCGGTCATGACCCCTGCAACACAGCAGGAGCAAGGACACGGGGTGTCCTGGAAAAGCCTACGGCTCTTGCTCAGCCGTGCAGGTTCTGAATTTGGTATTAGAAAATTCGAACAGGAAAAGTCGTGACAGGTTATACTATCAAGATTACAGGCAGGGCCCAGCACAGTGGTCTAGCAGCTAAAGTCCTCACCAGCTAATCCCAGGAGCAGGGGTTCACTCCACACTCCACACTTCCCTTTGCTATGGAGCAGGATCCTAAGTTAGAAGCAACTCTGGGGAGAATACCATAATGGCAATTGAAGCATTCTGTAGTAGTTCTTTTGGCAGAAGCGTTGTAGATAAGAAGATCCATATCTAGAATTGACAGTGTTGCACCTCCCATGATACAACTGGCCCAGTGTTACCATCCTACTGTCAGAGCTGGCTGAGTCCCAGTGATGTCACAGCACTGGCGCCTGCTGTCCAGGCTGGCCCTGGCAAGCCTGGTCATAACCTCCCTCCACAGCCCTTGATCTACAGGTCCTTTTGGCCAGGAAAGAAAACTGGCATCTACAGATGGGTTATTCTACCCACCTCGTTAAAATCCTCCTCCATGTAGAAGTAAACTATAAAGGATGTAAAATAATTAAGCTTGAAAATATCATCTAAAAAGGCTTGAAAATATCATCTAAAAAGGCTGCTGAATTGGAATCAGAACTGGGTATCAGAAAAAGACATTTGTGGGGTGTATAGTGTGAAACTATGCTTGAATGTTGCTCATCCACCCCACTCCATGGCTTCCTGATGATCCATATGAACCCTAGAAATAAGAACTGGTAACATAAAGAAGATGACCACTAAGTACCCAATTCCCTTCACTAGTCAATCAAACATCCTCTCTTGCAGCCCGAGTGGCAAAATGAAGTACCTCTCATGAAGGGCTCCTGTCCTTTAGCTAAAGTGCCAGCTTGATAAAAGGGTGCCTGTTAGAAGGCAAAGACACTGTCTTCCAAGACATCTGGTCCTGGAAGTGCCACAAATGTCCAGGATGGAGCAGGGGTGGCTGGAAGAAGCAACTGGCAGCAGTTCAGAAGGCAACAGCCCAGGCAAGCAGAACAGCAAGTGCTGCTGACAAAATCCAGACATCACGAGCCATCAACACACTGACCCTTCCACACTCCTTCTGCACTCGACCCACTCCTACCGCTCATAAAGAAACATCCACTAAAGGGAGAGGCTGAAATCCCATGTGGCAGTCTTCTTCTAATGGCCACAGGTTCTTTGATACTATTCCTTCTGAGAGACCTGGGCAAGATTGTATGAGGAAACTTTTGTCTGTTCACTGGAACACTCTTGGAACACTGAATTACCAGTTACTTGTTCCTGAAATAGGATTTTACCACATTCTTTGTAATTCTTGGTCTCCCCTTAAGTTCTAGCTCAGTAGTGTCGACTGCACACTGGGTCCCAACAGTGAAGCCCAATCGTCCATCACTACAGTTAAAGCTCCTCAGTGACACTGAAAACCCCTGCCATGTGGGCCCCCCAGCTCATCGCGAGTCGGCCGGCTGTCCAGGCAGACACGCAAGCGTCCCGAGCCGTCCTTCCAGCACACTCAGGTGCTCAGACCCTGCCTCGGAACGCAGCCTCACCCTCAGGACCAGATCTGCTCCTCTCTGGCGCAAACTGCGAAGTCCAGTTCCTGAAAGAAGGAAGCAAGCACCCTCAAAATGCTGATTCTGTCTTCCAAGAGCTGGGGACGGGCCCGAGCATCCGAGAATTCCGTCGGACGGCAATCTCTTTGGAGACTGGAAAGCAGTGACATCATACCCAGGCAGCACTTCATGGTGACCCTAACTCCAGTCTGCCACCTCATCCCGGATGCAGAGACCATACTGCCAGCACCACCAACCAGCCCGAGCTGGCGCAGATGTGCAAACGTCATATTAGCAGGCTGCCGGCTGCTGAGACTTCTGGGAGATGGAGTTCGTGGGAAGACCGCGCCTTGATTGGGAGCGCAGCCGCCGGGGCGCAGGCGCGCTGCTTGCCTGACCTGGAGAGGCGCCGTTTGCCCCGAGCCCTAACCCTGTGTGCCGGAGGTGAGGGTTGCGGGTGTGTGTCTTGGAGGAGCCGAGGGAGCAGAGCAGCCGAGAGGAGGGGAGGTGCTTTCGGGAGCAGATCGGGGAGGCACGGGCGGAGCCAACTGCAGTGTGGAGGTGTCCCAGTTCCGCGAGGTGCGGGCGCAAAGTTCTCCCCTCACCCGGCAGGTGTGTGCGTGTGTTCGTGTGCGGGGCCGTTACCCGTGGTGTTTACCCCCCCGTAGGTCAGGGTCGAGCTTTTAGACTGTAAGTCTGGAGTTTTCCTTCGCTCCCCATCCCTTCTTCCTTCTCATAATGGGGACTTAATGAATGTGGGTGGGATTGACACTACATCTAGGGTACCACCCACCCTGGTTGCTCCCTCTTTCCCAGATAGCGCCTCAGGTGACTCTTTCAGATCCCTGACCTGGGCCTCCTCACGGATGCTCATCAGGGCTGCGTGGAGGAGGCAGGATTTTATAAGGGGTGTTGGGGGAGAGCAAAAAATAGCAAAGCATGAGTTAGATTTAAGGGACTGTTTTATCAGTTCTGCAGGAATAGCATGAGGAAAGTGTACTGGGGCCATTACACAAAGTTATCAGGACAAGACCCAGAAGTAGGATGGATTGTGTGGGTTAATCCCAGGACTCACTGTTCTAGAGGTCAGGTTCAGACTAGGGAGAGGGAGGGATTCGGGTCGGGGAGCCAGTTAGGATTGTGTGATAGTGTTTGAAAAGCACAGTGACAGATCTTTCACCTGCTGGTTCACTCCGCAAATGACTGCAATGACCAAGACTGGGCCAGGTAGAGGCCAGGAGCCTGGAATTCCATCTGGGTCTTCCCTGTGAGTGATTGGCTGTCTTCTGCTGCTTTCCCAGGCATAGTAACAGGAAGGTGAAGGTGAGCAGGGCAGCCCAAATTCAATGAGCACTCGGATATAGCATGTCCAACAACGTGTTAGCCAGCTGTGGCACAGCACTGCCCGGTGAACAGGATGCTGTGGATCTGGATTTAGGATGTTCGTGCTAGGGAAAGGGCAGAGTAATGCTGCAAAGGAAGAGGGGACCAGATAATAGGGATTGGATGGAAAGAGAGTGAGATTGGAGTTTGAATTTGAAACAGGTGGGAAAGTAATAGAATATCTGACAGAAATGTAAAGCCAGAGTAGTTGGTGAAGGAAATTGCCTAGTTCAGAATTTCCAGTCATTTGGGAATGCATGATCAGTTTAGAAAAGGGGTTAGAACTGGACTTGAGGATCAGCTCTGTTGAAGTGGCACGTGGTCCCCTAGCTGTAGGTACAATTTGTGTGAGGGATATGAAGAAAGCTTGGTATGGAGACTGAGCAGTGGACAGCACCTGTGTTTCTGGGGCAAAGTGGTGGAGTAGCTGTAGTGGAGAAGAACTGGCGCAGGATCATAGCAGCAGCGAGTGTTTGAAGAATTAGCAGCTTGTCAGCTGCAGGGACGTGAAGGTCACATCAGGAAAGCATTGGTGATTTTCCAGTATGCCGGAAGCAGACTCCCAGACGCCGAAAGAGTATCTGCCACTAGGGTTTTGTCCCAAGGAAAGCTCTTCAGAAAGATGATTTTGCCAGCAGGAAGCCTTGGAATTCAGTGAGGAGAGTTTGAGGTGAAGAGAAGACTTGTATGTGGGGAGAAACAAATGATACGTGAGGTGGAGAAAAGACCTGGTAATGACAGTGAAGAAGTTCTGAAAGGAAAAAGTAGTGAAAGAAAGAAAAAGAAAGACCCTGGGCCTAACCCACAAAGGCCTGGAGGCAGACCCCAGGGCCTGTTTTGTCGCCCCACATCTCACACTGCCTTGCACACCGTAGATATTCAGTAAATCTTCCCTGAATAATGGAATGAGTGAGTGTCTGAATAAATTGGCCTCAGGCTGCAGCAAAGGAGAGCTTTGATTTTTTTGGAGCCAACTCTGACAAATGCTTTATGTTGATTGTCTTATAAGCATTCTGTGAGGTTAGGCATTAACCCGGAAGCCAACTGTAGCCCAAGCCTTTGCTTCTGACAATTCATGTTTGTGAAATGCTTTCTGCCGCACGGTCCTGCCTCCTGTTGAGGCTCTCCGTCTGGTGCTCATGAAAGTTTGGAATAGCTGTGTAGAAAAGAAGAGAGATTTTGTTACCCTAGGTCCGGTCCTTGTCAACGACGCCAAACCAGAGTAATGAAGACAAATTGGAGGATGTAATAAAAAGAACGTTTATTCTGTTGGTAGCAGGTGGCCATTTCAAGTGTTACCGTCCTCCCCAGTGAAGATGGTTTGGGTTTTCTGAGGAGTTCAGAAGGAAAAGCTGAGCTTGGGAAAACATGATCAGGAGTTAGAGATGGGGGCTCGAGAGTGAAGTCAGATAGGCATACTGGCTGTTTTTTGTACGTCGGAAGTGTCAGCGCAGTTTCTTAAGAGGCATGCTGGGAAAAAATCGATAGCCTCGTCTCAACGCAGGTGAATCCTGAAGACACATTCGGGGTAGGTGAGTGCTGCAAAACAGCATTTGGCTGGCACCCAAGAGAGGCTCCACATTGTGTTAAGACAATCCGGTGCTTATTAACCATCCTGAGCCTCACTTGCCCTGAAGTCTGGTTGGTTAGTAAGGTCTCCTGTGCCTTGGTCAGCCACACCTTGGCCCTGGTTGAGTTACGGTTGGGATTGGCTGTGTAGCTGAAATGGGAGCAGTGAAAGCTTTCCAGGCAAGTGGACAGGCTCTTTGGGAGACAGAGATGGGTGCTCGAGGAGGGATTTTTGCAGGGAGACTGAGATCCCAGGGTGGGGATGAGAAAAGCAGAGGTGGGGATGACCCTGGCTGGCTGTTAGTTACTTGTTCGTTGTGAGCGGTGGATCTGAGCCTGGGTGTGAGTGAGTACTTCCTGGAGGGCTGATCATGAGTTGGAGCCTGATGAGTGATGTCATTCTGGCTGGGAGCCCACGGATAATAGGGACTTTGAAGATGACACCTGCTTGTGTAATGGCCACAGAGCTCTGAGGCTCACCATTGTCTGAGATGTGCTCACTGCTCAGTTTGTTGGAAGCTGTAACCTAATAAACAGACCTTGGAAAATTGTTTTCAAGCATTTAAACATTGCAGTGTTTCAACTAAAATTTGGGATGTGGTTTGATTTTTTTTTTTACACATTTTAACATAACATATCCAAATACTTTGATTTCAAAGCTGTTGTATACCGAACCCTACTCTAAAATGGCAATGCTGTTTCATTATTTTCATTATGTCTCCCTTGGGTTATAGCATTACTTTTGGCTGATCCTAACCTTACTCAGCACATTAAGTACGTGCTTTATGTGCGTTATCCAATGTAAGCATCAAGACAACTACCTGAGATAGGTACTTTTATTATTCCAGTTTTTTAGATAGGTTAAATAGATTAAGAAATTTTCCTAAACTCAGGTAGGAAAAGTGCTGGATTTTTCTTTCAGGCATTCTGGCTTTAGAGCCTATACGCTTAATGACTACACTCTCTTCTATTTCTAAATGTTACTTTTGATGTCTTTCTAGGGCCCAACAGTTATATTTAGATACGCCCCTGGGATGGAGAAAACATAGTGGAAGTAGATCAAAGTGGAAACCACCAATGTCCCAGTCAGTACAAGCTGCATGGCCTGGTTACCAACCAGTGGGATCTTTGTGTGTGTGTTACCCACTGTCTCTTGCAGCAAGATTCAGACCCCCCTCTCTCCTCTCCATGCTGAGTTGTTTGCTTTTAGGAAGCTATGCTCAACTTGTTTTTCCTGTTAGACTTTCTTTTTCTTTAGCTCATGCCTTTCATATGGGTTTTAGCTTTTGCACACTAACGTTCACCCTCAAGGTCTTGTTTAATGATCCAGATATGTCTGGCAACATTTAACTCAGTGCAAAAAAAAAAAAAAAAATAAGATGGATTTTCATGAAAAGGTAACCACACAAACATTAAGCCAGTAGAGTTAAAAGTTACCAGACAAACCAGTAATTCTGTCTTGATCTGATCTTTTAGCATCTTTTTAAAATTATGATTTACTCAAAAGGGAGAGTAACAGAGAGTGAGAGACAGAGGGAGAGAAAGATCTTCCACCTGCTGCTTCACTCCCCAAATAGCTGTAGTGATGAGGGCTGGGCCAGGCTGAAGCCAGAAGCATGCAGCCCCATCCTGGTGTCCCGCGTGGGTGGCAGGGCCCAGGTACTTAAGCCATCTTCTGTTGCTTTCTAAGGCTCATTAGCAGGGAGCTGGAATGAAGGTGGAACAGCTGGGACTCCAACCAGAGCTTTATAAGATGCTGATGTCACAGGCAGGTGGCTTCATCCACCATATGACAATGCATTTCTGGAAACAATTTCCCTTATCAGTATTTTACTTGGCTAGAGGGCACTTTCTTTAGAAACAGGTTGGTTCCTTGCTAGAGGATACCTTCTACATGAGGTGGCCTCAGTATGGCCTGTGCAGTAGTGACTAGTCGCAAATGGAGATTAGTCATTTGCCTAACCTCCATTCCTCGAGTTTGTTTTTTCACACGTATGTGAATGGTTGCAAGTATATGAAGCTACTGCACAAAGTTCATGGAAAAATGGAATTTTTTTTAAAGATTTATTTTTATTGGAAAGTCAGATTTACAGAGAAAAGCTGAGACAGAAAGATCTTCCATCCACTGATTCACTCCCTAAGTGTCCACAACAGCCAGAGCTGAGCTGATCTGAAGCCTGCAGCTTCTTCTGGGTCTCCACTCGGGTACAGAGTCCTGAGGCTTTAGGCCGTCCTTGACTGCTTTCCCAGACCACAGCAGGCAGCTGGATGGGAAGTGGAGCAGCTGGGACTCGAACCAGTGCCCATATGGAATCTTGGCACATGCAAGACGAGGACTTTAGCCACTAGGCTATCATGCCGGTCCTGAAAAATGAAATGATTAATCTAACACAAAAATATTTTGAATCCATGCATTTTTTTCATAATATACATTTGCCGTGAACTTTTTAGAGATTTCCTCTTATATCCCAGGGGTATCTCTGCTTATGAATAGTCATGTACTTAATCTTCTCTGGGCTATTGTTCTGCTATCGAGGTGGCTGTCATAGAAGATAAGTCATGGTAGCACAGAGTTAACTGCCAGGCAAATCTGGGTTCAAATTCTATCTCAGCCTCTTACAAGACTTAAACTTCCCAATCTGTAAAGTAGTAGCTGCCTTATTGATTTATGAGGGTGGAATTAAATTGTCCATATAAAAAATACTCAGCATGTCTTTTAAGTAACATGCTCAATAAAATGCTGATTGTTACCGATGTGCCTAATAGTGTCCACTGTGTCGACAGACTGGACCATACATTAACACGATGCTCCTGTTTTAGAAGTTGAAGGTATCTCAGCTTCTTGCTGCATTGGTCTGTGAGATCATGCATGTACTCAGGAAGGTTAATGTTGATGATGAAGAGTGAAAAGCTTTGCATACATTCTTCCTCACTAAAGATGAACCCCTAGAACTGTCCCAAAGCCCTGGCTGGAAGTGATCTTTCCAAAGTTCAGATCTGAAGAGGGCCCACCCCTGCTGAAGTCCTCCAGGGACCACTAAGCTTGTGGAACAGGGGCCAGGGTCCTGCATCTCGAGCCCATCTCTCCCAGCACTGCCCACAGCCCAGACTACATCCTTCTAAACGAATGTTGCTTGTTCATTCTTTCCACATAAAGACTTGCCTGCCTGTTTTGAAAGCTTTGAGGTTTCCTGCCTGGAATGTACCACCTCTCCCAAGTCACAACAGTGCCTTAGAGCCTACTTGTGCTGAGAGAGCTGCACCGCACCTGCCTCTCTCCCGTGGTTAGCTGAGCCTCCAAGGTGCTCGGTGCTCTGTGGACCTCTTTAGTGCACCTGCCCACCGTGCAGTGAAAGCTTTTCTTCTTCCATATCTGTTCTGTGAGCCAGGCTATGGATTCTGGAGGACAAGGACCGTGTTTATTGTGCTCGGTGTAAGTAGCTGCTACTGAGGGAATGCTTGGTTGGAAGGTTGAGTGAGTGTGTCACAGGAGCAGTGGCCCTGTTCCCTTGACTGCAGAGGGCATTCAGGGAGCCATAGAGGCACCTTTTTCTTCCCCTTCCCAGAGCTTACCAGATCTTTACACTGCCACAGGTTCCAGGAATGCTTGATTTCAGCCATATTGTTATAGAGTTTATGTTACATACGGTGGTGACACAAAGTTGCACAGCCAAGGCAAGTAAAAGGGTTAGTGATGAGGATTCACATAGAGCCTAAGGAGACAGGGAAATCCAAGAATGAATAAGGCTGTTTGCAGGGAAGTTGGTGAGGTAAGGTGCTGCAAAGCCAGGAGTTTGTAGGGCATTGCCCTGGGCACTGGTCCATCCCAGGCCTATCTTCTGAGCTTTTCTCCATACATCCTTAGGTCTGGCTTCCTCAAGATAGCTCATTACCCAGAGGATGCCCTGACACTTGTTTGGTCCATGTCCTTGAAGGACATCATTCAGACTGTACTACGGCTTAATCTGCTGCTCACCTGTGGGCTGCCCACCCCACTCCCTAATCCACGGGGCTGTAGGCATGAGACATGGGACACAGTGGGGCTCCCCCCAACCCCCCGTGGCTGCTGCTTTGGCAGGCGTTGTGAATGGGGTGTTTTTTCCTTTGGAGCAGCTTTGGCTCTTACTCGGCATGTCTTTTCCAGGATGCAGTAATATACAAAATCCCTGATGGGCTTTGTCTAGTTGTCATTCAAAGCACTATGGAATATGACTGTATGATTATTTTGTGAACTCTGCCTCCAGGGAAGACAAGCAGCACGCTGTGGTCTAACTTGCTCTACCCATGGCCCTTGGCCCCGACACTGTGGAGCAGGCCGGGGCTGTTGCTATTTGCTTTACTTGGCCTGCCCTCCTCCTAGGGTGTTAGGGGTGGAAGAAGGTGCAGCTCTGACTGGTTCACTATTTGGAGAGTTGTAGTTTTGTAGAAAATAAAAACAACGACAACAGGGATGATCTTTCTCACACCTTTCTCCTCCCACCCCCTGCTTCCTCAGGCCTTCACCCTTTTCCACCAGGCGAGCGTCTAGGAGGGAATGGCTGCTGTGTCTCTTACCACCAGATGCCAGGTGAGGGGGACTCTTGTGTTTCTGAAATATTCTCCAATCTCCATAATGTCACCACTGCGCTCTTTCCAGGAGCTTCTTCCAGCAGACTCAGCCAGGCAGATGGGGCCTCCTTAGGGCACAATAATTATTTTGTGGCATTCATATTGTATTGGGTATTTTAAGTCTAAAGATGACTTGAAGCATACAGGATGCTTGTGGATTATATGCACACACCATGCCACTTTATGTCAAGGGTTAGAGGGCCCGGCGGTGTGGCCTAGCGGCTAAAGTCCTCACCTTGAACGCACCGGGATCCCATATGGGCGCCGGTTCTAATCCCAGCAGCTCCGCTTCCCATCCAGCTCCCTACTTGTAGCCTGGGAAAACAGTCGAGGATGGCCCAAAGCTTTGGGACCCTGCACCCATGTGGGATGCCCGGAAGAAGTTCCTGGATCCTGGCTTCGGATTGGCATAGCATCGGCCGTTGCGCTCACTTGGGGAGTGAATCATCAGACAGAAGATCTTCCTCTCTGTCTCCCCCCGCCCCCGTGAATCTGACTTTCCAATAAAATAAGTAAAATCTAAAAAAAAAAAAAATATATATATATATATATGTCAAGGATTAGAGCATCCACCGTGTGGGTACGTGCAGGGGATGCTGAAGAATGCCTTTATTTCCTTCCTGTTTGACTCACAGTGTCCTTCAGTGTCCTGTTCTTGCCTTGAGCACATGCCCACTAGCCTGCTACCAGGCATACAACCCACATGGTCCTCGATCTATGTGTTTTACCTAAAAATTGATGGTATGGGTCTGACTGGGGGATTTGGGGAGCAGAGACGTGGTTCTGGTCCTGACTGTTCTTTCATATGTCTATGTGTGACCCCGGTGTCCCTGGGACCATTGGATGAGGCTGGTGAGAAGCATTTTTACAGAGCCCCTCCAAGAGGCTGTGTGTGTCCTGAAGGGTTTTACTGGGTAGAGACATTTGAGTTGCTCTGTTGCTAGCCAAAGGCAGAGGGTCTTAAATGCCATGTTCCAGAATGTCTGTAGATATACCGGATACTCAACCACGGTTTTAGAACCAGGGATACAGATGTAATCTTGCAGAATCACAGACCATTAGAGCAAAATGAGGGATTCTAAAGATGATTCAATTAATGCCATTCTGAGGATTTATAAATAAATAAGGTAAAAAAAATGCAGTTGACAAACTGAATAAGATTAAAAAGATTAAACTGAATAAGATTAAATAAGATTAAATATCAATGCGATTTTCTGGATTTTTTTCTGGTATATTTAAAGTGTGATTATAGATTATACCAAAGAATGTTCTTGTTTTTACAAAATAGACACTGAAATATTTAGGAGCAAAAGGACATGACGTTTACAGTGACTCAAGAAGTGCAGGAAAAGCTAGGAGAATGTACAAGGATATTTCACACTCATGCACATAAGAAATCCTCAATAAAGTTAGTGAAAAAAATGTGTATTGTGGATAGAATATTCATGAACTTTAAAATATTCTGCATCAAAATTAGTTTACCTTTTGATTCCATTTTCCCACAATCTTTAAAAATATACTCTTGAATGTGCAGGCACGGAAAGATAATGTGAGAAATGTTAACACTAGGGAACCAGAGTGATTGGGATTTGGGAATTCTTTGCTCTGTTCCTGCAAGTTTTCTGTAGGTCTCAAAAAGAGCCCATGAATCCCAGCTGTAAATACAGTCATGCCTTGGGGGATCACACGTTTCCTCAAATGCTTCACCCTGCTTTGTCCAAGCCACGCCCCTCCCACCCTGTCCACACCCTGCAGGGTTGTCACGGTTATGACTTGCGTGAGTAAGAAGGGATGTGTTTTCAGGCCCCGGTGACATTTGACGACGTGGCTGTGGTGTTCACGGATGAAGAGTGGCGGCATCTGGTGCCCAGTCAGCGGGATCTCTACAAGGAGGTGATGCTGGAGAACTACCAGAGCATGGTGTCCCTGGGTAAGGCAGGCCTCCTGTGAGGAGCTGACATCTGGGGTCCACAAGCTGGGTGCCCCAGAAACGGACACTAGACTTCTAAACCAGCTGAGAGACAAGCATCAAAGGATGTGGCTTATGTCTACCCCAACCAGGGCTTAACACTGCTGCCATGGTATGAACAGATGCGTCCGCCTAGCCTTAAGCAGCTTACCCCCCACATCTGGTACAGCAGTGAGAGAGCCAGATGGTAGAACAGGGTGTGCACTGGATACAGGGAGCTGGCTCTCCTAAGAGGGCAGGCAGAAGAGGCTGAGTCACATGTACCCAGCTCACCAGCAAGGTGATTTCCTCAGCTCCAGCTGGAGGACTCAGCGCTGAGGTAAGGGCCTGTGCGGAAGAGCGATTTCATGGAGGGAGACAGCGTGTTGCTCTGCAAAGAGGGTGACATGGGCATGGAAGTGCACAGCTCCGAGTAGGTCACCAGAGATGTTTGATGTTGAGTATCTGTTGAGAGGAGCATAAACTGGCTTGTGAAACAGAATGTGTGGAAGGCATTAAGGCAGACTGCTGGTCAGCTGGGCCTGACTGGAAAGGGTCCCTTTTTCCCAAGTTGGAACTCCATGAAAAGAACATTCAGAGCTCAAGTCTAGTTGCAGGAATAACCATATTTTATAATCCCAAATTGGTAGGTTCTTATCAACCAGCTGGTCCTCAGGAAGTAGCAGGTGTCCGTCTAGTGCTGGGTGCGGTACTAAAGCCCTGGGGCTGTGGACTCAAGCCACATCCACATCCTCACATTCCCATCTCGCAGGTGGCACAGAGTCCGGTGTGAGGAGAGGCCCCAGTTGCCGATCCCCCTTCACCGCACACTGGGCTGCGATCCAGCAGTGCTCATCACAGCATGGTTTGCTCATCACAGAACATTCAGAGGAAAACATCCATTCTGGAGAGTCATGAGATTACATTATTTCATAAATGTAATATGTCACCATTAAGATGATAAGGTGGATCTGTGCTAGCTGAAATGAAACACTGTTTTCAACTTATTAGGTGAAAAAACACAGTTCACAAATCAACATAATTTCATTATCCAGCTTTTACAGATGGCTTTCAATAGCAATGAATGCAAGGAAAGAGAAAAAAAAGCATGCAAAATATGAAACGTGATTTCTATTATCCGTACATTGTTTTTAATCTGTATCTCTTTCATTTTCCTACAATTGACATGACTGCCTTGTTTCCAAAAAAAGCATAATACCAGAAATAGACACCCCCAAAGGGTGCCTTCACTCACACTTTTATTCAAGAATGTCCCTTTTCATTCTCACCCCTCAAGCCAAGGACCTTTGTCCTGCCAGTGCTACACCCGGGAGCTTCCCATTCATTTTACAAGGAAGAATAAACCCATGAACTCCAGTGGATTCTGTTGGGACTGCATTGTAGCACAGTGGGTTAGGCGGTTGCCTTTGACGTTGTACCATTTGTTCCCCTTTTAGAAATGAAGTTTTAACCTTCTGACTGAGTGGTTTCTCTGCCTTGTATTCTGAAATTCTGGCCTGTGCCACCTTCTGCCCGTGGCATTTTTCCTCTCTGAAAAACTTACAGGCTGAGTTTAAGCTCTGGAGTAGGTGTGTCTGATTCATCCTGCACAGCCACCTGGCTTGTTTTCCTCTCTTCCTGAGCAGGGCTTCCGGTTCCACAACCTGCTGTGATTTTTCAACTGAAGCGAGGGGATGAGCCGTGCATAGCAGATCTCCATGGGCCTGAGGGAAAAGAATGGCCAGAGGACATCCACCCAGGTACCAGTGTGAACAGGAGGAGGCAGAACTTTGTTTAGTCCTGTGTGTGTTCTCTGTGGGGGTGGGGAGGGATACTGAGCAGCATTTACTCAAAGCCTTCCGCAGATTTCTCGGTCAGTGTTCTCAGATTTGTGCAGTGTCCATTCACGCTCTCGTTTTCCGGTGGATCAGCATCATCTCTGGCCATCCTAATCTCCCACTTAGGCTGGCCATCCTCCCAGTGGACAGCCATCCTCCCCATCCTCCCAGTGGACGGCCTCCTGTGTTCTGATACATCACCATCCGTTCTCTCTCCCGCCACCGTCCTGAGTCCCACATTTCACTCTCCATCTAGTGTAAAACTCAGTTGGGGAGCAAGCCACGTAGAAATCACCGGAGTTTCAGCTTCATTGGAATATCTCTTTTCCACTGTAGTGCTTCCTACCTCAGCAAAAGAAGCTGCATCTATGTTTTCTGTTTGTTTCAGACTGGGAGACTGAGCTCCAGGAGACCTCAGAGGAAGAACAGTCAGAAGGCATATTGAGGGCAAGGTTGGGACGACGGAGTCCTCTGTGTCCTAAACTTGAAATTCAAGTACCAGAGGGTGCGTCGGACACTGGGAAGAGAAGCTCTGTGGTGGACAGTTGCAAGAAATCCCTTTCGCAGGAGAAAAACTTAAGGCAGGGGTCAGCCGCACCCAAGAAAGTCGTCGCTAAAGAGAGAGATCAGGAATGCAGTGACTGTGGCAAGACCTTTTTTGACCACTCGTCCCTCACCCGCCATCAGAGGACGCACACTGGGGAGAAGCCGTACGACTGTCGGGAATGCGGGAAAGCCTTCAGTCACAGGAGCAGCCTGAGCAGACACCTGATGTCCCACACCGGGGAGAGCCCCTACGAATGCAGCGTGTGCGCCAAGGCCTTCTTCGACCGCTCCTCCCTGACCGTGCACCAGCGCATCCACACCGGAGAGAAGCCCTTCAAGTGCAGTGAGTGTGGGAAAGCCTTCTTCGACCGGTCATCGCTGACGCGGCACCAGAGAATCCACACTGGAGAAAGCCCGTACGAGTGTCGGCAGTGCGGGAAAGCCTTCAGCCAGAAAAGCATCCTGACTCGTCACCAGCTCATCCACACGGGCAGGAAGCCTTATGAGTGTACCGAGTGCGGGAAGGCCTTCTACGGCGTCTCATCCCTCAACAGACACCAGAAAGCCCACGCGGGGGAGCCGCGCTACCAGTGCAGCGAATGCGGCAAAGCTTTCTTCGACCGCTCATCCCTTACGCAGCATCAGAAGATCCATACGGGTGACAAGCCGTACGAATGCAGCGAGTGTGGGAAAGCCTTCAGCCAGAGATGCCGGCTGACGCGGCACCAGAGGGTTCACACGGGAGAGAAGCCCTTCGAATGCAGCGTGTGCGGGAAAGTCTTCAGTTCAAAGTCGTCCGTGATTCAGCATCAGCGGCGGTACGCCAAACAGGGCATAGACTGAGAGGGGTGACGCTTGTGTCGGTCTTCCCCATCCTCACCGGGGATGTCCTGCGCGCCTTCCAGCCACTCTGGCCACGCTGCCGATCTCCGGTCCCGCCTCTGCTTGGAATAAACACTAGATCTGCTGTGGCCTATGGCCTGGATGCGGGTTGCCAGGAAGGAGGCAATGAAAGGGTCACACTTAGGAGGGGTCTGTCGCAGAGGTCAGGAGGAGACCCTGGGCCACACTGTGAGTCTGAGAGCCCGGGTCCCAGGGTGTCGCACTGCACTTTAAACAGCTGCAGGCTGCAACGAGAGGAGAGCGCAGGAGGACACCAGGGCGGCACTGTCGGGTTTCTTCCTCAGAAGAGTTTGCGTTTAGAGCCTTTGGTTCCTCTCTCTGCAGGCACTGACATTGCTGTCTGTGTCCCAGCTTGTAGATCTCTTACAATTACTACTAACTAGCTAGCACTTATCAGGGTGTCAACACTCAGCTACGAGTTTTAGAAGGAACAGGTTGATTCTCTGTCCTAGGAAGGGAACAACTGTCCCTCTGTTTTACAGAAGAGCCCGTTCAGAGTCAGTAACTTGCCCGAGGTGACATAGCTAGTGAAGGTCAAGCCAGGTCTCAAATACAGTTCTACCTTCAAAATATATTCTCTGTCAGGTTTATTTATTTCATAATCTATGTACATGTATTATCTCTTCGACTAGATGGGAAGCACTTGGAGCTGTGACTTTCAGGTCTTTGTATCTCATACAGTGCCTTGCAGATAATAGGTGCTCAATAAATATTTATCTGAACGCATGGATGTTCATTTTTACATTCGGAACACCTCTTGGATTCCTATTCCTTCTCCGAGTTTTTATAGCCCTGTCTTATTAGCAGGGGTCACTTCCCAATTCTGGGTCTTCATCGTTCATTATTGAAGAGGCATTGACTGAGCTAGGATGCAGACACCAGCTCCTAAGTGAACACGTCTCTCACAGAAGCTCTAACGCTAGCCCTCCCTCCATCCTCCCAAATCACCATGAAGGGGCGAATGGAAAGCGAAAGGAATTTGTGAGATACTTTTAAGGGTCAGTCTCAACAATCACCCTTCTGTCATGTTTAACATATGTCATTTTCTGGCCATACCTGATAAGCCAGGATCTGGCCCCTCAGTAGTTGATCTATACCAAGAGCCATTGTCATGGTTTATATTTTGCATATTGTGGTTAGGCCAGTCGTTAACACTTTCCCCTCCTTTCCTCACCATCGCCTTCCTCAGCACCTAAAATGGCCCCTATTTAACGAAGACTTCCTTGAATAGTTTACATTTTCCTTAGTGCAGTACCCATTGCTAATCTTCATTTGCACACTCCCAAAACTCCTCTTTCTCTGGTCCCAGCCATACTATTAAAGATCAGGCAGCACACAGCCTTGACTCCATGCAGCTGCATTGCTTTTCACAAGTATTTGTAGAGAAGGATGTGGTTCTGCAAGGCTATCTGGAATTGAACCGCCCTACTTGAATTTCAGTTCAAATTCCAGTGATTCGTGATGAATTTCCCCTAGTAGTGAAAGTCAGACAATAAGTTGCCAGAGACACTTGCGAAATGTGCCAACAACCCTGTTAATCTTGGTCTACCTTAGAGAAAATCAGCAGCAGGAAGAATGGAGATTTTACAAGTTACAGAGAGATCTTCGTCTGCTGGCTCACTCCCCAGTTGGCCCCAGCAGCCAAGGCTGGACCACATCCAAGTCAGGATGTGTCTCCATGTGTCTCCCATAGGGTTTGCAAGGGCCTAGGCTTTCAGACCATCCTCTACTGCTTTGCCAAGTACAGTAGCAGGAAGCTGGACTGGAAGCAGAGCAGCTGGGACTTGAGCCAACACTCATGTACAGTCCCTAGCACGTCCTTTCTTAATGGGGCAAATTATATATCTAGTGGTTTGTGAATATATTTGCCTTTGTATTTAACTGGGATTTGACAGATGCCTGATGGAGCTGCTTTGAAAATATATTTATTTAGGACCCAGCTCATTGGCTAAATCCTCACCTTGTAAGCACCGAGATCCCATATTCATGCTGGTTTGTGTCTTGGCTGCCCCACTTCCCATCCAGCTCCCTGCTTGTGGCCTGAGAAAGCAGTAGAGGATGGCCCAGGTCTTGGGGACCCCATACCTACATGGAAGACCCAGACGAGGCAGTAGCTCAACCCTGCATGTTGTGGCTGTTTGGAGAGTGAACCAGTGGATCGAAGATCTTCCTCTCTGTCTCATTTTCTCTCTGTAAATCTGATTTGCCATTACAATAAAAATAAATAAAAATATTTCACATACATATATTTACTTGTTTAGCAAAGTAATACATAATGATCATTCCTTATCCAAAACACTTGGGACCATTATGGAGTTTTATGGATTTGGGGATGTTTACAGGCTTTGCCAGTTAAGCATCCCTAATCCAAACATCTGGAATTACTGAATTTCACACTGGTGCTCCACACATTTTAAATTTAAATTTAAATTGCCAAAGAGGCAATGAATGGCCTTGGATTGGGTAGGGTGTGCAGGATGCATAATGGTTGGACTAGAACTCTCACTTCAGGTTAAAAAAAAATGTATTATGCAAAATTGAGAAGGTACAACCTCTTTGGGAATTATCCTAAGAGGAAACATATCAGAAAAAATTGGTCCCAGTTTTGCCTAAAAATTGGGGAAAATGAAAAGAGCCTAGATATTAATCATTGGGACTTACATGGATGAATTACACATATACAGTGGACTTACAGTATCATTTGTGCTTTCACAATAATGGGATTTATAGAACTAGGTATTAATGAAATATGATTGACTGCTAAAAGGTTATAACATGTTTGGAACTTGAGAATATTTACAAGCTATGCATAGGAAAAATATCTAGAAGAATCCACACCAGGAAAAAAAAACGAAAAACAAAGTTAACTCCTAATTACTTTTGACTGGAAGGCTTACAATTTCTCCTTTACACTTTTTTATATTTCCTCATCTCCAGGGAGCATGGAACATTTTAAAATATTTCTTGAACCACAAAGAAAATGAGGAAACACATCTTTATGTATTCTGAATGGTGAATACCAAACTGTACACAGTGGCTACTTCATGGGAGAGAAATAGAAGATAAGGGCAGGCTTCCATCTTAGTGTTAATGGTCATGTTTTCTTAAGTTGAGTGCTGGGTTTATAGGTATTTATGTTCATATTTATGCCATGTATATTTCTTAAGGGTTTTTCCCCCCCAGATTTATTTGCTTTATTTGAAAGGCAGATTGACAGAGAAAAATCTTTCATTCACTGGATTATCCTCCAGATGCCTGCAAGTGTTGGGGCTGGGCCAGATAGGAGCCAAGACCTTGAATTCCATCCAAAGGGCAATGGACCAAGTCCTGCCATCTCTCCACGTACATTAACTTCAAGCTGGACCTGAAGCAGAGCATCAGGACTCAAAGAAGGCACTCCAACGTGGGATGCCAATGCCACAGATGGCAGATTAACAGGCTGTAACACAACACAAGCCCCTTCAGTTTTAATGCTTTTCAAAGCTAAATAGAGGGATAGGCGTGGTAGCCTAGTGGCTAAAGTCCTCACCTTGAATGTGCCGGGATCCCATATGGGTGCAGGTTCTAATCCCGGCAGCCCCACTTCCCATCCAGCTCCCTGCTTGTGGCCTGAGAAAGCAGTGGAGGGTGGCCCAAAGCCTCGGGACCCTGCACCCGTGTGGGAGACCTGGAAGAAGCCACGGTGCTAGCACACATGGAGCCTTGTGTCAGATGGATGAATAATGGAGCTGGGCACAGCGAGGCCTTGGCTGTTGGTGTCTGTTGCGGGCGACAGTAAAGGGGGAGGGTTGAGATCTTTCTTTCAACATTGATAATACTTCCTCATCTTCCCTGGTTATCTTTTGCCCCACTCCATCCTCTTTTTTTCTAATTCCATCCTGTCTTCATGGACAGTTCGCTTCTCTGATGCCAGCCTATCTCCCTACTTCCTCCCTGCTGTCTACCCCCCTAACATGCAACCACTGCCCCTTCATTCCTACACTTCTCTCCCAGTTTCCTGCGAGTGCTTTGCCTACAATGCTCTTCTTCTGGCCACCCATGTGGTCAAACGTCTTCTCCTCAGTTAAGTCTCAGCTGAAATGTCACTTCCAGACGACCCTTGTTGAGGATCCCTCTCCAACTCTGGTTTAGCTTTGCTCTTTCCTTCACCGTGCTATACTTGTATCTGTCTAGTAGAATGGAAGCCCTCTGAGGGTAGGGACAATGTTTCTCCAGTTCACTACACTCCCAGTGACTTCTTCCTACATCTAGCAGTTAATAGACATGCTAGATAATAAATATCTGATGGACAAGTACCGATACTTGCATTTTGGGCCAAATGCCCTTCTTCCGTTTCCTTTTCTTTTTTAAAAAAGATTTTTATTTATCTCTATTGCAAAGTCAGATATACAGAAAGGAGGAGAGACAGAGAGGAAGATCTTCTGTCTGATGATTCACTCCCCAAGTGGCTGTAACGGCCAAAACTGCACCGATCCAGAGCCAGGAACCAGGAGCTTCTTCTAGGTCTCCCACGTGGGTGCAGGGTCCCAAGGGTTTGGGCCATCCTCGACTGTTTTCCCAGGCCACAAGCAGGGAGCTGGATGGGAAGTGGAGCTGCCGGGATTAGAACCAGCACCCATATGGGATCCTGGTGCACTCAAGGCGAGGACTTTAGCAGCTAGGCCACACCACACTGGGTCCCATCTTCCATTTCTAATCTCTATTTGTCTCTTATTTCTCAGCCTCTACTTTTTAAGGAGCTCCTAATAAGATCAGCAATATTTTGTATTCAGGTTTTTTTTTCTTGAAATAAATAGCCTTTTCCTTTGCATTCGTGCTTAAAAACCAGTGACGTCTGTTTTTCTATTTGTTTTAGACCAGACATCTAGACTTGACAGGATGTAAACTCACAAAAGCATACTAGTGGAAAACCTCAGGAAAAGATGATCCTTTAGGCCTTGCACTTGACCCTGAAAAGTCCGAGAGCAGACAGGAAGAAACTCGTGTTGCAGGGAGAGTTTGGAGAAATCCCTCAAAGACAGTTCAAGGGAAGACTCCACTGTGACATACAACGTGGGCATCTTAACTGCTGGGGTGTCTCCAGGAAAATCAGGGTCTCTGCCTGAGCCCCTTCTAGCTGCAGCTTATGTCCATTTCAGTACCACCGTCTCAATAAAGAGTCTTACTATGCCACGACTTCCCTAGCAGGTTTCAAATGAACATTCCAAGATAGCTCCAAATTGGTCAGGTCTTCAATATGATTTCTCTCTTTCTTAAAAAAAAAATAGTTTTATTTGAAAGGCAGATTTTGCAGAGAGGAGAGGCAGAGAAAGGTCTTGTATGTGCTAGTTCACTCCCCAAATGGCTGCAACAGCTAGAGCTGAACTGATCCAAAGCCAGGAGTTTCTTCAAGGTCTCCCATGTTGGTGCAGGGACCCAAGAACAGGAGCCATCCTCTGCTGCTTTCCCAGACAACAAGCAGGGAGCTGGACTGGAAGTGCAGCAGCTGGGATTAGAACCGGTGCTCCATTGGGATGCCAGCACTGCAGACAGATTTGCTTGCTACACCACAATGCTGGCCTGTAGTCATTTTGTTTAGGCTCTGCCAATCTTTGGGCATCCTGAACATACCCCCTTATCTTTCTCATGTATTTCCTTGTGACTTCTTAGGAGAAAAATATTTGGAGCTGGCATTGTGGAATAATGGGTAAAGACACCGCCTGCAACCCTGGCATCCCCTAAGGATGCCAGTTCCAAGACTCAGCTGCTCCACTTCTGATCCAGTTCCCTGCTAATGCACCTGCGAAAGCAGTGGAAGATGGCCCAAGTGGGAGACCTGGATGGAGTTCCAGGCTTCTGGCTTCAGTCTGGCCCAGCCATTCTGGTAGATGAATCAGCTCCTTCTCTATCTCTTACTATCTCTGTCACTCTTCCAAATACACAAATACATCTTCAGAAGAAGAAAAGCTGCTAAAGAGGTGAATGATCAATTATCCTCAGGTTGGCAGTTCAACTTATGGAGCCATCTCACAGATTCAGGCAGACGAGGGAGCCTGATGAGGAGTATGCCCTATGGGGTTTGCTCAGGAACTGGAGGTGGGGGAAGAGATACGGAGAAGCGGCGACTTGAAGGTGTCTCAGTTGCAACAAACAGAGGACAGAGCTGGCAAGTACTGAATGGCGGCTTTGAGGCACCTGTCTTCGTGCAGTCCCAGGGATCGGTTCTTCTTAGAAGCTGACCATGGCTGAGCCCAGGGGATCATCGGGGTTGTGTGCCGAGGTGCAGCCTGCAGCAAGCATCCCTACTCACTTGCGGTCACCTGAAGTCATCTGGGCCACAACGGAAGGGGCAGCAGTGGAAGCCGACGCGGGAGGGAGAAGCTGCAGCCTTCCTCCTCGAGCAAGGCACGCCAGTGCAGCGGGCATCCCGCGGGGCCGAGGCGCAGAGCACGGCAGTGCAGCAGGCACGCCGCTCCGCATCGTCATCTAGGGAACCGAGATGCTTCGAGTGGCACCTGCCAGGCAGCAAATCTGGGCACGCCCCAAGGTCCTCTGGGAAGGGGCGTTCGGGGCGCGCCATGCGGAGGATTCTGGGAGTTGTAGTTTATATGCTCGAAGTTGGCCAGAGCCACTGAGCCTGGATGCCTCTTAGATGCTATTGTTGCCTGTCTCCACTACGTCGGGCGTGAGGCGCGGCCAGGAGTGAAGCACCGCTCCTTCCAAGTCTGCACGGAAAGAAGGCGGCGGGGAGACCCCCGAGTGCGGGTGCTGGGCCCCAGTCGAGACCCCCGACCCTGCTTTCCCTGTGATTGTCGTCTCGGCTGGACCGGAGGAGGGAGGCGCCATGGAGGTCCAGGGCAGAGGTGAGGTTTGGGAGTGTTGGGGACGTAGGAGAAGGAGGGAAAGGCTGCCCTCTGGCTGGGACGGGCTCGGGAAGGAGAGCTGGGCTCACATTGCGGTTTCTGGGACTAAGGGGTTTCATCTCCCCCCTGCGACCGCCAAATCAACAGGTCTGACAGACTGCCTTTTGTCCGCCCTATTTGACAGATAGGATTCGCGACGTGGTAGCATTTCTTTAGAATCCTGGTGTTCCTGTGTGGTGCTTTTCCCAGACTCAACATTTTTCACAGGTAGCCAGGATTGCATCTGAAAAGCACAAAATCATTTAGCCCGGAGGCAGCAGTGTTGGCCCACACTGGATACACAGAAACTTCCAGTTTGCCTTGGGCTGCCCCACCACGGAGAGGACAGACAGACGCGTTCCAGTTACAGGTCCAGAATCTCGGGCGAAAGGCCAGTGGGGAGCCGTGGCGCCCAGTGTCAGGGCTGCCTTGATTCGGAGATGGTGTGAGAATGTTCTGCGGTTGCTGCGTTGATTCTCGTTAGATGTCGAGAAGCTAGTGTGTGGCCGCAAGGCCAGAGTAACCGTGCTGGCCCCTGTCTCCGCTTCTAGGATCCCTTTCGGAGGAGTCAGACCCTCTCGGTGCTGGAAACCCGAAAGAAGCTGGCGAGACAGCGGTGCTGCTGACGGCTGGTTCCCAGGTACAGTGTCCGATGGTTTTATGATTCCTCTGTTTGCAGTGCCGGTTCCCTAGAATGCTGGTGCAGCCTACTGAGCTGATACCAACCGCATAGGAAGTGCCAGCGTTGCTTCCGCTAACCCGGGGAGTGTTTGCTGTACACCTCCCAACCATTCAGAGTTGTAAATTGGACTCAAACTGAGATGCAAGGTCATAAAAGCCGCTTTTTTTTTTTTTTGACTAACGGAGTTTAATAATGTAAAATCTACATGAGTGAATAAACAATGTGAAGAAATATGGTTTTTCTTTTCAAGATTTAATTACTTATTTGGAAGCCAGAGGAGAGAGAGAGAGAGAAAGGGAGAGATGAAAAAGGATCTCCCATCTGCTGTGGCCATGCCCAAGAGGCCACAAGGGCCGGAGCTGGATGGGTAGAAAGCCAGAAGCCAGGAGCTTCCTCCACGTCTCCCGTTTGGGTGCAGGGGCCCAAACACTTGTTTCCCAGATACATCAGCAGGACGCTGGATTGGAAGTGGAGCAGCCAGGACATGAACCGGCGCTCCTACGGGATGCTGGCACCTCAGGCACCACCTGGTGCCTCACACTGCTGGTCCCAAACTATGTATTTTTAAAACTAAGAATTGACTGATACAGATAAATCATGGAAGATACTTCAAAAGATTTCTTTTCATTACCTGGAATGTTGGGGAAAGGTTTATGATCAAAACTGCACTTGGAAAAACCCAGAGAAATTGAGTTGCTGGAGACTTGAGGACAGCAGTCTTCTTAGAGAGAGCAGCTTTGGGGGAAATGCTCAAAGAATTGGAGTTCTTCAAGGGGTGCGCGAGGCCCCGTGGGACCAGCTCCCGTGTGCTTCGTGGTCTAGCGGGACAGAAAGTCTTTTCCGTGTGTGTAACCAAAGAGAACAGAACCTCGTGCTGCAGGAGAGGCTGGGAAGGCACCCCTGGAGGCGTGAGCCTGTGTGCGATGGGATTGCAATACCTGAAAGGATTGAGCGGTGGGGAGTTGTGCAGGAGCCACAAGTGGCAAAAGAGGAGATGGCACACATTGCGGCAGCTGAAAGATGGCCTGTGATTGGGGCACAGAGAGAGTGAAGATGGCGCCTTGAGAGGTGGAGTTAGATGACAAGGACGCTGTAGGCAGCTCTCATAAGATTTTGAAATTGAAGGCCTGGTGCAGTAGCCTAGCAGCTACAGTCCTCACCTTGAACGCGACAGGATACCATATGGGCGCCGGTTCTAATCCCGGCAGCTCCACTTCCCATCCAGCTCCCTGCTTGTGGCCTGGGAAAGCAGTTAAAGATGGCCCAAAGCCTTCTGCACCCACATGGGAGACCCAGAAGAAGTTCCTGGCTCCTGGCTTTGGTTTGGCTCAGCTCTGGCCTTTGTGCCTCACTTAGGGCGGTGAACCAGCAGATAGAAGATGTTTGTCTCTCCTTCTCTCTGTAAATCTGCCTTTCCAATAAAAATAAATAAATCTTGACCAAAGAAGAAGGAGAAGAGAGAACAGGAGTCATTTTCTGACTTTATCCTTCCTGTCCCCCTCCGTGCTGTCAGCTTCAGCTGACCTCTGGGAGGAGGCCGCTGTGAGTGCCCATGTGTTTGTTTTCTTCAGGGATCAGTCAACAAGGACGCGGCTGGAACCCTCAGCCCTTGGGGGCCGCTGAATCCCCCCGGAGCAGTCATCCTGGAGGAGCCTAGGAATCTGGTCTTGCTGGGTAAGGCTGCCTTCTCCAGGGCCGGTGGGTTTCCCCAGTGTCGTACCTTGGCTCCTGCAGTTCCTCGGAGCGCTGAGGTCTTAGAGTCAAAGATTCTTAATTCCTCCACAGCCCGAGACAGGCAGTGTCAACCCTGCTTTGCCCCCTAGATGTAGCTTAATACTGCTGGTGTTAAGAACAAGCACCTTGCGGGCCTGGCGCAGTGGCGCAGTGGTTAAGGTCCTCACCTTGCACGCCCCGGGATCCCATATGGGCGCCGGTTCTATCCCGGCAGCCCTGCTTCCCTTCCAGCTCCCTGCCTGTGGCCTGGGAAAGCAGCCGAGGACGGCCCAAAGCTTTGGGACCCTGCACCCGCGTGGGAGACCCGGAAGAGGCTCCTGGCTTCGGACTGGCATAGTATCGGCCGTTGCGCTCACTTGGGGAGTGAATCATCGGATGGAAGATCTTCCTCTCTGTCTCTCCTCTCTGTATATCCGCCTTTCCAATAAAAAAAAATAATAATAAAAATAAATCTTTAAAAAAAAAAAAAAAAAGAACAAGCACCTTGGGCCTGGCGCGATGGTGTAGTGGTTAAGGTCGCTTTGCACGCCCGGGATCCCATATGGGCACCGGTTCTAATCCCGGCAGCCCCGCTTCCCTTCCAGCTCCCTGCCTGTGGCCCGGGAAAGCAGTTGAGGACGGCCCAAAGCTTTGGGACCCTGCACCCGCGTGGGAGGCCCGGAAGAGGCTCCTGGCTTCAGATTGGCTGAGCTCTGGCCACACGGCTGCCTGGGGAGTGAATCATTGGATGGAAGATCTTCCTCTCTGTCTCTCCTCTCTGTATATCCACCTTTCCAATAAAAATAAAATAAATCTTTAAAAAAAAAAAAAAAAAAAAAGAACAAGCACCTTTATCTCACAGGCCTCTGGCATTTGTCTGCACTCCCTCAGCAAGAATTTTGGGACAGATTTCTCATGGAAATAGCTGTGAAGAGGGTAGATGCTTATTCTTCCAATAGGGAAAGGTAAAAACGGGCAACGTAATTCTGAACTCTAACCCCTATCTTGATTGTCCTTCCATCTAAGCACTGTTGAGAAAGTAATGAGTCGAACCCTGCCTCCTTCACCCGTCTCTCCCTGGTGTCCATCAGAACAAAGGAGCTGGCATTGTGGTCTGCGGCCGTACCACCCTGAACCTGCCGGATCTCAGAGCAAGGGAGCTAATACTGAGTTCTTTACCAGATTTTTTTTTCCTCTTCATTCTCACGTACAGGGCTTCCCATTTCCAAACCGGATGTCATGTTGCAGTTGGAGCATGGGGAGGAGCTGGAGACAGAAGCATCGGAAGCAGCCGGTGCAGGTGAGTGCGTGTTGGAGGTGGTGACGGTGGAAGTCCCAGGCTCAGGGCTGTGCTTGCACAGTAGCCTCTTTCAGAGATTGCTGGAAGAGCTGTGCAAAGACGGAAGTTCCCAGACCTAGCTCTGCGGAGGAGGATCTATTCATAAAGTCAGGATTTCATTCTTTTACAGGATAAATATTTTCCACCTTTTCAGAGCAATTCTTTCTCCAAAATAAGATGAAATGAACCTGACATTTTGATGTTTATGAATAACTTGGGGGATAGTGCTAACTATGCTCTCCGATGGGTGACTGTGAGTTCAGCTTTGCCTTAGCGTTGTGGTGAAGAGCACAGATTCTGGGGCCGGTCTTTCTGGGTTCAAAGCCGATCGTAGCTACTCACTAGCTCTGTGCCCTCTCACAAGTGACTTAGTATCTCCGTGACTCAAACTCCCCCAAGTGTTAAAACGGGGAGAATGATAGCACTTAACTTACAGGGTTGTGATGAAGATCAAGTGAAAAAAAAAATCCAAGTGAAATGTTTAGAATAGTACCTGGCCATAGACGATGGCTATCTATTTAAGATCTAGTGATGTTGTCTTGAGAGATGTGATCTTGTGGCTGGTGCGATAGTGCCAGCATTGTGTATGGTCACCAGTTAGAGTCCCAGCTGCTCCATTTCTGACCCAAATACCTTTTTAAAACAGCAGAGGATGGCTCCCCTGCACCCGTGTGGGAGACCCAGAAGAAGCTCCTGGCTCCTGGCTTTGGATCGGTTCAACTATGGCTGTTGCAGCCACTTGGGGATTGAAACAGCAGATGGAAGTTCTCTCCCTGTAACCTCCTTTCAAATAAAAAAGAGAAAGATGTGAGTTTGACCTTGTCACTTCTGTTATACTGAACTACCATATTACACTACCAACTAATTCTTTTTTATCCTTATTGCTGAATAGCTGAGACCAAATAGTACTACTCGATTCCCAGTGAGTTCCTCACTCTGCCAATGCTTCTGGTCTTCTGCCTACCCTCCTGGCCTTCTGGAGGCCTAACCCTTTGGCTTTCTGTGTTCTCCAACTTGAACCCTTACGATGAGACAGGCAGGTCCCTTCCTGTCCTTGCTGACCATGAGTTCTTCATGAAGATCTTGCCTGTCACTTCTGCCAGCTGGAAGTCCATCGGGCTTTACCCTATTGCTGCTCTGACAAGCCAGACACATCCCTGTATGGGGTGTGAGCATGCTCTGTTGTACTGTCGGTTCATATAGACCTGTGGTTGGAACAGGTGTTGAAGATTGTCCAGACAGTTTTAGCCAGGAAACCTTTCCCCCTAAACTCTTTTTGGGGGAATCCCAGGATCTTAGGACAGGTATCCTGACAGTTTGGAGTCTGAGCACAAAGGCCGTTGACCTTTCACCCTGCCCCGCTAACTGCTCTTTTTCCTTTTTCTTTTTTAACTTTATTTTCTCTTATTCCTTCTAATTAGCTGAGTTGGGGGGAGGGGCGATGATATTAGGCAATCAAGTGAGTGATTGTTTTCTGATTGCTGTACTTTGTAATAATTTCAGTTTGTAAATCTCAAGCATGTTGAATGCCAGTTTCTAGGATTCATATCTCATCTCGAGACATAACCAGAGGCGTGTGTGTGTGCGTGTGTGTGTGTATGTGTATGTGTGTGTGTGTGTGTATGTGTGCGTGTGTGTGTGTGTAAAGGGATAGTTGTTACAGACTTATGAAGAGGACGTATTAAAGTGGGAAGATTGATGGCAAGATGATGATGTTCTGGTGGGTTGGGTACAGTGGGTCATTCACAGGAAATCTTTTTTTCCGTTCTCATTACTCACTCTTCCAAATTTGGTTTCTGTCTGCCGATTTCCCATATCACTTCCACTAGCTTAAGTATTATTATTATTACTGTTGTTATTATTTGAAAGGCAAAGTGTCGGAGAAAGAGAGAGAAAGCGTTTTCCCATCCACTGCTTCACTCTCGCAAGTGGCCACAGCGGCCAGGGCTGGGCCAGTTGGACGCCAGGAGCCAGGATCTCCAGGTGGGAGATAGGGACCCAAGCATTTGAGGGCATCTGCTGCTGCTTCCCTAGGAGTGCTGGCAGGGAGTTGACTTAGAAGTGGAGCTCGGTACTCTGTCGTGGAGTGCCGGCATGGGAAGCGGTGGCATAACTTGCTTCACCACAGTGCTGGCCTTACCTCAGCTAAATCTTGTTCTCATTTCTTTTTTTTTTTTTAAGATTTATATTTTTTTTTATTGGAAAGTTAGATTTACAGAGAGAAGAAGAGACAGAGAGAAAGGTGTTCCATACACTGGTTCACTCCCCAAGTGGTTGCAGGGCTGGAGCTGATCTGAAGCCAGGAGCCAGGAGCTTCTTCCGGGTCTCCCACACAGGTGCAGGGTCCCAAGGCTTTGGGCCGTCCTCCACTGTTTTCCCAGGCCACAAACAGGAAGCTGGATGGAAAGTGGAGCAGCTGGGATGCAAACCAGCACCCGTAGGGGATTCTGGCACATGTAGACAAGGACTTTAGCCACTAGGCTACCGTGCTGGGCTTGTTCTCATTTTTTTACCTTGTTGCAGGGAGGAATGCTGAGTACTTGCTAACTTTCTTCTTTCGTGCACATCTCCTTTACCCAGTCCTCTTTCTTTTCTCGTAGTCTCTCAAGTTTGCAAGGCGATTTCTGAGCACTTCCGAGTTCATGTGTCTCCTGGAAATGCTTAGCTTGCTTCATTAGTTCCCTACCGCAGCAGTTCTTTTCTTTCCAAGTAGGAAATAATATCTGTGTATTTTGCTTCTTTCAGACTGGCAGGGAACACCAGAAAGCAAGGTGCCCAATCTAGAGAAAGATGTTTCTGCAGAGGGACCAGCCCCTGGCATGCTAATACAGAGATTTCCAAAGGAAGGTTCCAGTGAGTGTGAGGATTCCTTGGAGAGTCAGCAAAAAAAACATGAGAAACATTTAATACAAGAAGTTGTGACTCAAAAGAAATCTGGGGAGAGAAGTCACCGTCAACATGACACATGTCAACGAAATTGTAGCTGGAGGTCCCTGCTTGTTCAGCAGCAAGGAGAGCGACTATATAGCTGCGATTCCCTTCAGAGGCAATTAAAACAGAATTCAGACATAACTAGGCATGAGAGAATTTGTGCAGGAAAGAAACCTTGGAAGTGTGGTGAGTGTGAAAAGGCCTTCAGTTACTACTCAGCTTTTGTCTTGCATCAGAGAATTCACACCGGAGAGAAACCCTACGAATGCCAGGAATGTGGCAAAGCCTTTAGCCAGAGCATCCATCTCACGCTCCACCAGAGAATTCACACCGGAGAGAAACCCTACCAGTGCTGCGAGTGCGGGAAAGCCTTCAGCCACCGCTCGGCCCTCATCCGGCACCACATCATCCACACCGGGGAGAAGCCTTACGAATGCAACGAGTGTGGCAAGGCCTTTAACCAGAGTTCCTACCTCACTCAGCATCAGCGCATCCACACCGGGGAGAAGCCCTACAGGTGTAATGAGTGTGGCAAGGCCTTCAGCCAGAGCACCTTCCTTACCCAGCATCAGGTCATCCACACGGGAGAGAAGCCCTACAGGTGTAATGAGTGCGGCAAAGCCTTCAGCGATCGGTCAGGCCTCATTCAGCACCAGAGAACCCACACCGGCGAGAGGCCGTACGAGTGTGGCCAGTGCGGGAAGGCCTTTGGCTACTGTTCCGCCCTGACTCAGCACCAGAGAACTCACACCGGGGAGAAACCCTATCAGTGCCACGATTGTGCCAAAGCCTTCAGTGACCGCTCAGCGCTTATTCGTCACCAGAGGACTCACACTGGAGAGAGACCTTACAAGTGTAAGGATTGCGGGAAAGCCTTCAGCCAGAGCTCATCTCTTACAAAACACCAGAAAACACACACGGGAGAGAAACCATACAAGTGTCAGGACTGTGGCAAAGCCTTCAGTCAGAGTTCGTCCCTTTCTCAGCACCAGAGAACTCACGGCGGGGGGGAAAAGCAAGGAACACAGACGAGGCTGTAGTGAGCGCTCAGGCTTTGGCCAGCAAAAAAGAATTCATACTGGCTAAGCACGGAATGTTCGGTGTATTTTGCTTAGGTGCTTACCAGACATACTGTGCAGGCAACAAAAATATGTGAAGAGTGTGATGCAAAAGGACTGGAAGTCACTGTTGATGGGAAGCATAGCTTACTTAGACCGTGATGGGAAGGGTGTTAACATTTAAGAGCATCCTCGGGGAGGACCCTGAATTCTCCCCGAGAAAACAGAATTCTCTCTAGCACACGAGTGTGTGTCCGTGTGTGAACTAACACATCCTTGAGAAAGAAGTTGCCATAGTGGAAAGATGGGCTAGATAGTATAATGCTAACAGGCTAATGTTTCTAAAGAGAAAAATGGTCCTTTTGGGGGGAGAAATAAGACAGGGAGAGTTCACAGTGAGTGTGTCCAGGGTGGAATGTGGTGGAGGGTGGCAAGTTGTGCTTTAGTTTTAAGTACAGGAACATTATGGAGGTAGATGGGAAAGGAAGAGGCATGGGGGCAGCTGGGTGGGACAGCCACTCACCTGAATATTTACAGCCAGGAAAAAGGTAGGACTGTTTAGTGGACAAGTGGCCAGCGTCCTGTGGGAGCAGCTTTCCCCTGAAGCTGAGGAGTCTTAGCCTGCGGGTCTGCCCCTGGACCTTTGGCCTTTTAGACCTCGCGTGTGAAGATGCTGCTTAGCAAGGACCATGTTCATGTCAAAGCCAGGAGCTGCGGGTCACGCAGGGAGAGGACACGAGAGGCCTCTGGTGTGTCCAGGGTTTGCAGCTGTGTCACCTGTGAATGTGCTTATTTATAAAGATTTACCTCAGTTCTGTGTCGTCTGTACATGAGCTTTTGTTGTTGTTCATTCCATAGTAAAAATGTATTTTATTTTATTCTTATTGGAAAGTCACACATAGAGAGGAGGAGAGACAGAGAGGAAGATCTTCCGGCTATTGATTCTCTCCACAAGCAGCCACAACGGCCAGAGCTGAGCCGATTTGAAGCCAGGAGTCAGGAGCTTCTTATGGGTCTCCCACGCGGGTGCAGGGTCCCAAAGCTTTGGGCCATCCTTGACTGCTTTCCCAGGCCACAAGCAGGGAGCTGGATGGGAAGCGGGGCTGATGGGGGTTAGAACCAGTGCCCATTTGGGATCCTGGTGCGTTCAAGGCGAGGACTTTAGCCACTAGGCCACGGCGCCGGACCCTTTTCCATAGTAAAATTTAACTGTAGATTTGAACTGACATTACATATTAGATGATAAAAAGCTTGAAAAGATTTTTAAGTACTTGCCTTTTACCATTTTACTCCTGGATAGAGGCAGATGCCAGTTTTTTGTTTTGTTTTGTTTTTCACTGTAATTTTAAAGGTTATAATTAGAAAAATTTTGAATGCAGCAGCAGATATACTTTTAAATTTTTCAACAATTTTGCTATAATGTGTCTGATTGTGGATTTGTTTTTTATGCTCTCTGAAGATCATTGACTCCTCAGATTTGTATCCTGGCCTGCAAAATTCATTCTTTCTGCCTTCATAGCCTCCAAAGCTTTGCCTCATCCCCTGCATCAACTTGAAAGTCTGCAGTTCACAATTTCGTTTAAGAACGCCCTGAATCAGACATGAATATGGTTCATCCTGAAGCCAGATCCTCTCCAATAAACTTGAAAGCAAACAGATTATTTGCTTGCAAAATACAGTTACAACCCAGGCACAGGGTAACGAGGCCTAGGAAGAAATAGGCAAAAGAGAAAAGTGAGGGCTGCCAAGGGAGGCCCAGATCTAGCAAGGCAGATTCCAGGAGCTGGGAAGACTTAGAAACACTTCTCTTTGATCTGATGCTCTGGCTTCTGGACCCACGGGGCCGCATTCCTGCCCCTGTGGCCCTGCCGGGTGGCCCCATGCTCAAGACTTGGAAGGGCAGTCATACTGCTCAGGCTGAGCGGTCACCATCTGAGGTTTGTCTTGAGGGCCATTCTTGGGTATTCTTGAAGATCTGGACCCACAGCCACATGCTCTATTGCCTGGCCATGTAGGAGCTAGAACGTATGGTATCCCTTTTTCATTTCACCTCTTCTTTCCAGTCACCTGGAGTCGTACGTGGCAATGCTGCTGGCGTCATCCCGTTTCTACCCCTGGCTCCTGTTGAGGTGGTTGGTTAAGACCATGAGTCCCATCTGTTCTCAGTGCAATGGTTGTTCAGCCGCATGCTTAGCACTTTCAGAACGGACTCTTGTCATATGGAGAGACAGAATTTTCCAGAGCTCTAAGTTCTAGATTCATTTCTGCATTACCTCATTCTTTAGTTCATCTCCAGCCTCCTAGGTTTAACACTAAGCAGTCAGCAAGTCTCAGCCACACCTCCAGTGCTTTACTTGGCAGATATCCTCTGCCAGGTAATGTGTCACTCCCTACTGCCGCTTGTCACAAAACACTACAGTTAAGACAACTTCTATGCTACTTTATAGCAAAGATCTTTCCTCTAGTTTCTTTTTTTCCCCTATAGTTTCAATAACATATTTGCAATAGCCATCTGAGACCAGAATGGCCTATAACATCCGTATTTCTAGCATAGCATGCACCTCAAAACTTTTTTAGCCTATACCCATTATTCAATTCCAAAGCGACTTCCACAGCTAAGGTTATTCACTACAGCAGCACAACGCAGGCCCAGAACAGTGCCGTCACGTCTGCACGCCCCTTAGGCTGCCCCATTTTATAGGAGCGTTTTCTTCCACTGAATACAAGGGTGCTGTTCCATACCCTCTGAAAGGGGGCTTAAAAGACAAATTTTTATTATTATTCATATTTCCATATTTTATTGAAAATAAATACTTTCCATGAGCTTTTTGAAGTGTTGTCAACTAATAGCTCTGAGATCCATCCATATTGTATGCGTGTCACATGTTCCTCTGTCATTATGAATGGTTTTCAATGTTAAATATCGCAATGTTTTTATCCATTGACCCACTAAAAAATGTTTGACTTATTTCTAGATTTTGGTTTTTATGAATAAACATTTGTATATAGAGTTTTACATCAATGTTTCCCTTTGTAAAACAGCCACACTAGGCCTGGCACAGTAGCCTTGCAGCTAAAGTCCTCGCTTTGCATGTGCTGGGATACCATATGGGCACTGGTTCTAATCCCAGCATCCCTGCTTGCCATCCAGCTCCCTGCTTGTGACCTGGGAAGGCAGCAGAGGACGGCCCAGCACCTTGAGACCCTGCACCTTCATGGAAGACCCGGAAGAAGCTCCTGGCTCCTGTCTTAGGATCGGCTCAGCACTGGCCATTGCAGTCACTTGGGGAGTGAATCATCAGATGGAAGATCTTCCTCTCTGTCTCTGCTCCTCTCTGGATATCTAATTCTCCAATAAAAATAAAATAAATAAATATTAAAAAAATTTTTTTTAAAAAGTTCATCTATAGGGCTGGTTAGGTAGTATAGTAGGTTAATCCTCTGTCTTCAATGCCAGCACCCCTTATGGGAGCTGGTTCTAGTCCCAGCTGCTCTACTACCAATGCAGCTCCCTGCTAATGCACCTGGAAAAGCAGCGGAGGATGGCCCAAGAGCCTGGGCCCCTGCAGACGCATGGGGAATCTGAAACAAGCTCCTGGCTCCTGGCCCCGACTGGCCCAGCTCTGGCTGTTGTAGGCCTTTGGGGAGTGAACCAGCGGTTGGAAGATCTTTCACTCTGTGTGTCTCCTTCTCTCTATATAAATCTACCTTTGAAATAAAAATGTTGAAAAAAAAACTTGCAAAAAAGTTCGTCCGTATTGTGAAATATGTCATTATTTAATTTCTTTTAAAAAAATCTTTCATTTTTTTTGTGGTAAAAATTAAATTGACCTTCTGAACCCTTTTAGCATGTATAGTCCAGGAGTGTGGGATCGCTGTGTGGTGGGTCTGCCCATCTGAAGGGTGACATCCGTTGAGCATCGACACCCCCAGCCCGCCCCTCTTCTGCCTGCTCCCACGAGTGTGGCTGCTTTTTTTTTTTTTTTAGATTTATTTTTATTGGAAAGTCAGATATACAGCGAGGAGGAGAGGCAGAGAGGAAGATCTTCCATCTGCTGACTCACTCCCCGGAGCTATGCCAATCTGAAGCCAGGAGCCTATAGTCTCCTCCGGGTCTCCCACACGGGTGCAGGTTCCAAGGCTTTGGGCTGTCCTCGACTGCTTTCCCAGGCCACAAGCAGGGAGCTGGATGGGAAGCGGGACCACTGGGATTAGAGCCGGCACCCATATGGGATCCCAGTGCACTCAAGGCAAGGAACTTAGCTGCTAGGCTACGGCACAGGCCCCCTACTTCTTTGCTAAATTTTAAATAAGGTTGTTTGTGTTTTCATTGTTGATAGTACTAAGTTGTAGTGTTTGTATGTTTTTGAGATTAACCTCTTGCAGGATAAATAATTTTAAAACATTTTTCATTCCTAGGCTGACTTCAGTAAAGTCCCACTGGTCTCTGCCTTCCTTTGGCCCTGTGTTTCTGTATCATGTCCATGAAATTCTTGCCACGTCCAAGGTCAAGGCTTCCCCCTGTATTTTCTTCTTTTTTTTTTTTTGTAAAGATTTTATTTTTATTATTTTTTCATTGGAAAGGCAGATATACAGAGAGGAGAGACAGAGAGGAAGGTCTTCCGTCCGATGACCCACTCCCCAAGTGAGCGCAACGGGCCGATACTATGCCGAGCCGAAGCCAGGAGCCTCTTCCAGGTCTCCCACGCGGGTGCAGGTTCCCAAAGCTTTGGGCCGTCCTCGACTGCTTTCCCAGGCCACAGGCAGGGAGCTGGAAGGGAAGCGGGGCTGCCGGGATTAGAACCGGCGCCCATATGGGATCCCGGGCGTGCAAGGCGAGGACCTTTAACCACTTGCGCCACCGCGCCGGGCCCTGTATTTTCTTCTAATTTCAATTTTTGTATTTTGTTCTCGGATCCATTTTGAGTGAAGTTTTTGTGTGTTATAAGGAAGGATCCGACTTTATCCCTTAGCACGTGGGTACCCAGTTCTCCCAGCACTGTTTGCTGGGGAGAGTCTCCCTGCCCCAGTAGTCGCCTTGGCCCCACTACTGGAGTTCATTTTGTTACACATAGGATGCTCTATTTCTAGGCCTTCTTCCTCCTTGTTCTTTTCATTCTTCCAGATTTGCATCTGCACAGAAGCTGGCTAATTCTGGTCACGTCAAAAGACTCAGAATCCCAATTTGTCCTATTTCATTGTCAAGTTTAATTGCTTTGTTCCATGTTGTCAAAAATATCCTCGTAATGAATAGCCTCTGCCTTTGTACTTGATAAATAATCTGTGAAGAACTTGTTTTGCAACCACACTTGACCTTGCCAGAATCAATCATCACATTAGTGCTTCAAGATGACGTTTTCTAATCCTGTTATCTCTTCTACTCTTAGTAGCTGGTGTTCTTGCAAAAAGAGAGGAATAGGGTCCAGCGCAGTAGCCTGGTGGCAAAGGTCCTCGCCTTACACACATCAGGATCCCCTATGGGCGCCAGTTTTAATTCTGGCAGCCCTGCTTTTCATCCAGCTCCCTGCTTGTGGCCTGGGAAAGCAGTCGAGGACGGCCCAAGGCCTTGGGACCCTGCACCCGTGTAGGAGACCCGGAAGAGGTTCAGGGCTCCTAGCTTCAGATTGGCTCAGCTCTGACTGTTGCAGCTGCTTGGGGAGTGAATCTGTCTCTCCTCCTCTTTATATATCTGATTTTCCAATAATAAATAAATAAATCTTTAAAAAAAAGAAGGGGGGGGCTTTCTGTATCTATCTCCCGCCCATTTTTTAATAGTTTTATTTATTTGTATTTGATAGGAAGTTCTACAGAAATATAAGAAAAGACACAGAGAGAGGATTTCCACCTGCTGGCTTGCTCCCTAAATAGTCACAGTGGCAGGAGCTGGGTCAGTCTGAAGTGGGGAGCCGGGAGTCAAGAGTTTCTTCAGGGACCCAAGCACCTGAGCCACCCTTCACTGCATTCCAGGCATGTTAGCAGCAAACCAGATCTGAAGTGGAGCAACGAGCAACAGGGACGCGAACCTCCACCCATATGGGATGCCTGAGCTTGCAGGCAGAGGGTTAGCTGTGCTACATATGACCACACCAGCCTCGCTGTCCGTTTCATTTCATTTCATTTTTATGATTTTGCAGTTGATTAAAGTGGGAAGGGTTGAAGATTACAGGCAAGTGAGTCAGACCATTGTTTCCAAATTTTCTTTTACTTCTTTGCAGTATCCGAGGGAAGTGGGGAGATATGGGGAGAAGCCACACCAAGCTTCGCGATCACCTCAGTGCCCTGGGTGGGGAACGGCCACACAGTGTCATCCCAGGGTCCCCGATATGGAGCTTGCTCAAGTGATTTCAATAGTTCTGAAATGCTGTCAAGTTCGCCAATCCAAGGAAGGCCCGTTGGCTGACACAGTCCATCTCAGAGTCTGTTCGCTCAGAAATTCGCTGTCATGTTTCACTGGGGTGATGAACCAGCTTGTTCTGCCCTCCTCTGCTTTGGTATCAGATGTCCTTCACAGCCTCCAGTGGTCTGAAATATCCTCCGTGTGCTTCTGGGCACGCTGCCTACTGCTCCATTAAAGCATTGAGGAAACCCAGTTTTGACATGTGCACTCTCTTGGAAGACCACCGGTCCTGTTAGTCTCCACATGGTTGGAGTTGTAAGTCCAGTGGTTTAGTTGGAGGGATCCTCACAGAAATCTCATCTGAGGTGATCTCAGACCTATCTATGTGTGTGCTCCTGCATGGGGTCCAGATCATCCCGTCACCCGCATCAGCCTACGTCCACGCGGGTAATTGTTAGATCAGATCTATCTCCATCCCAATTTCATATGCAAATCAGTGGGTGCTGCAGCCCAGCCCAGTGCCCTCACATACACCACCAGGAGCTGCAGCCCAGTCAGAGCGACCCCCAATAACTCCAGCTAGGCTGGCCCCCCAGCTCTGGTTTCTGTGTTTGCCAGCATGTGCAGGGGACTGGTCTCCCATTCAGCTCTCACATTCAGAGTTGACTAGCCCCACTTTCAAGAACTTTATTTTTTCATAAAATTGGTTTTAAAGATTTATTTCTTTAGAAAGGCAGATTTTACAGAGAGAAGACAGAAGAGAGATCTTCTATCTGCTGGTTTACTCCCAAAGTGGCCTCAATGGTCAGAGTTGAGCTGATCCAAAGCCAGAGGTTAGGAACTTCCTCCAGGTCTCCCATATGGGTGCAGGGCTCGAGACTTGGGGCCATCCTCTCTCTACTGCTTTCCCAGGTCATAAACAGGGAGATCAGCCAGGACCTGAACCAGTGCCCATGGGGATGTCAGCATCCCAGGCAGAGGCACAGCGTGCTATGACACTGTGCTAGCCCAATGAATCATTCTTATTTTGTTGGTGGTGTAGTACTGGACTCTTCCAAGCTTGAACAATAAAAAGAAATTAAAAATATTCTTGCCACTTTGAAAAATGATTTGGCACTTTCCTATAATGGTGCCCACTGACCCAGCAGGCTGACTAATGGCTGTTTTCCCAAGAAAAATGAAAACGTATGTCATGAAAACACTGGCTCATGCATGGTAGTGCTGCCCACGTAGCCCAAGCCGGAAACAGCCAGAGAGGCCAACAGCAAGAAAACAAGTGCAAATTATGGTACAGTCACAAAACCACAAACCAAGCTACTGCCTGACCCATGGAGGAAGTTCAGAAACATCACGTTCAGTGGGAGAAGTGCTCTGCTTCCACGTAGACAGAGCTCTAGAGAAAACCAACCGGTCAATAGTGGCAGAAAAGGGCAGAGGACTACCCAGAAGGGGACACAGAGGCGTGTCCGGGGCGATGACAACGTTCTGATGCTGTTCCTCACAGCTCATCAGCCAGGATCTAGGTAGGCAATGTCTGTCAGATTGTTCCTAATACACGTATATAAATGAATATGTATGCGACCTTCGTCTTTTGTGTTCAAAAAGAAATTTGAAAGGAAAGATACTAGTAGTTGCCCTGGAAGGCCTTGGTGAGAACTGAGTCCATGTTTGTGGCAAAGCGCAGCCACGGGAGCGGCGCGCCCTGTACTTCCCGTCAGCGTCAGCAGGTGGCAGTGGTGCAGCGGTCATCCGTCTGGCGGGGCGCTGGGTTCCTCGTGTTCTATTAATCCTCTGGAGCAAACACTGCCTCTCTCTGCTGTGTGACCCACCGGGCTTGGTTAGGAGCCGCTGCTATCTGTTAGGGCGCACATGTGGCACCATTGCAGGTGCCTAACGGACCCTTGGGTAAGGGACCGTGTCTAAGGCGCTGTAGAAAGCTGGGTAGAGCCATACGGAAATGCAAGCCTCTCCCAGAACAGGAGGCATGGGCACAGCACAGCTCCTTGGCGAGGGTTTGGCAGAGCAGGCACGATTTCCCTCCAGCAGTCCCTCGCCTCCCGAGAGGCTCACCTGCATGGCTTTCCCTTTCCTTGTTACCCCTCGTCCCCAGGCCTGGGTGACACTCATTAATGCTTGCCCGACATCAGGCACTGCCCTAACTGCTAAGCCTCGGTGGCATTATTTCTGCTTTAGGAGGGAAAGCTTATCAAACTCGCAGTGCTTCGGATGAAGCAGCAGATAACGGGAGCTCCGTGATGTTCCAGTGCTGGGCGGGGCGGTAGGTGCCATAGCCTTAGCGGTAGGACTTCAGGGCACACCCCCACCAGGGGGATCTGGGCTAACCAGGCTGCTCCTGCCACACCCCTGGCCTAGCCACTGAGCAAGATGTAGAATGTATATTTTGGCAAACATCTGCATGCTATATTTTGCTGTTGGTTCCTTGAGAGCGCCTGCGTGGCTTCACAGACCAATGGTTTGTTTCATTTTGTTTCTTCAGGCCAATGTTTATCTTGCTATTATAGCCCGCATGCATGCCGCAACACCCGAGCTAGGACCTGCAACTTAATGGCTTCCAAAGACAGTTGTACAGGTAGAAGCCCTGTCTAAGTTGGAGAAAATAACAAGAAAAATGCCGACATTTTCCCGTCGTGCCTCAGCATGTCTTTGGGCCCTGATCTTGTCCGTGGCGCCAATCACTTGGACTGCTTCTGTGTTTGAGGCAGCAGCGTGGCTGAATTGCATCCAGTCACCCTTGTCTGCTGCGTGGCGTGAATGCGCAATGGGTGCTAAGTGCAGGTTTGGGGAAATGAGTGGCCTGTTGAGTTCTTGGCAAAGCACACCTGAAATTATGCCTAGCCCTCTAATTCTAGCTCACCTCATTATGTGGGCTGTGCTGTTTCCTGCTGGGCTAATTGTTTTTGAAAGACACACTTTGCTGAGGGATGATGACGCGTCACCTTCTGAGCCCTGCTTTTATTGTTCAGAAGTACACCTTTCTCCAGGGTTTCTGATAAGGACTGCAAATCATCGCTCCTCATTCCAACTTGACGCACATACACACACATAACTATTCCTTTCCCTTTTCCATAAACACCTGTGCTTGGCTCCAGATAACCACTGCTGGCACTGCCGTTGTGTAGTCCTGCAGCTCCTGAACGGAGCCCACATGGAACCAGGAGCCACCACACCAGCCCACTGTGCTGTTCCCCGATGTATACAGGTATTACCATAGTAACCAGCAGAGATGGGCTTAAGCCTGGCAGAGGCAGGACCTGGGGTGGGAATCTCCATGTGTCAGGAGCCAGGAAGGACGGACCCCTCTTGGATGGTGGCCTAGGCAGGGGACTGAGGGTGTCTCTCAGGACTCCCATCACAACATGAGAGGCTTTAAAAAAAAAAAAAGATTATTTGAAAGGCAGAGTTAGAGAGAATCTTCCATCTGTTGTTTTACTCCCCAGATGGCTACAATGACTGTGGCTGGAGCAAGCTAAAGCCACGAGCTTCTTCTGGCTCTCCCATATGGGAGCAGGTGCCCGAGCTCCTAGTAAACCCTCTGCTGCCTACCCAGACACGTTAGCGGGGAGCTGGATAGGAAGTGGAGCAGCCAGGCCTTGAACCAGGGCCCATTTGGAATGCTCCCCGTCATTAGCCCTGATGAGGGGCATTGGGTTGAAGCTCTTTCTGGCTGTTTGTGGAGGTGACCCTTGAACCCTCCAGGCTGTTCTGTCCCCAGCCAGGCTTTCACAGTGCTCTGAGCCACAGCCCAGTGAGCATACTCGGTGTTCTTTCTGGGACATGGCCTTGCTGCTGGGAAGCACTGTCACGTGGGGAGGAGGGACAGATGCCACATCACCCCGTCGGAGGAGAGGTGGGAGTCCAGCCTGAGCGGTGCAGTTGAAAGCTTTGCTAATGGAGAAGTAAGAAAGGGCCCTGGGGTCAGGGAACAGCATGTTCAAAGGGCAGGGAGGGGGCATGAAAGGCCATGGCAAGCTGGGACGGAGCGCTGTGGCAGATGGCCCTGGAGATAGTGGTTGGTGCCAGGATGTGCAAAGTGTGACCAAGGATTGGCGTGATGGCATCTCAGGCTAACCCTTTACTCCTAGTGCCATCGTCCCCTATGGGCACCAGTTCCAGTCCTGGCTTCTCCACTTCCAATCCTGCTCCCTGCAAATGTACCAGGGAAGGCAGCAGAGGGTGACTCAAGGCCCTGGGCCCTCTCCCCTGTGCAGAGCTCCTGGGCTCTGGTTTCAGTCTGGCCCAGTCCTGGCAATTGTGGCCATTTGGGGAGTGAACCAATGAATGGAGGCTCTCTCTTTCTGTCTTTCCTTCTCTCTGTGTGTCTTTCAAATAGAAAGAAATCTTTAAGAAGAAAGAAAAATCTGGCCAGTGTGCAAAGAGAACTTGAAGATGCCGGATCCCTGAGCTGTGGTGGGTTGGGGTGGCCTGGGTTCTGCTCCCAGGACCACTTCACTCCTGGTTTCAGTATCTTCCTCTGACAAGAGTTTGTTCTCACTCTGACCCGTGTTGGTGCTGGTGGATGTAGTGAAAGCAAAACTTTCTTTCTTCCCACTGAGGGTCCTGGCTTGAAATTCTTGAGCCAGATGACAGTAACAGCCCGACGTAATGTAAGGAGGACCTGATGTGGGAGCCTTTGTGGCAAAATGAAGACAAAATAACTTGGCAAAACCCCTCTGTGAACAGCAGAGACGGTGGCGGTGGGAGAGGTAGCCATGTGCCGAGGCTACGGGCAGATACAGCTCCTTCCACATGCTCTGTGTGCACAGGGGTCTCTGGGCTGTGACGGGTCCCTGTAAGCACGGTTCCCTTCTCCCATAAGGAGAGAAAACTCCTGTGGGATTTTCATCTCTGGTTGTCAGGGAGATTGGAATATCTCTCTTGCACCTGCTGTTTTTCAAGTTGTCTTTAGTTCACGCTAATGCCTACGCCAAGACGGCATTGCGTTGGGTTTTAAGATCTGTTCGTTTGCTCGTCTGAAAGGTAGAGCGAGAGTGAAAACAAGAGAGGAGAGAGATTGTCCTTCCATTTGCTAGTTCCTTGCCATATTAGCCAAATGAAACCAGGAGCCTGGAATTCCAACTGGGTCTCCCTTGTGGGTGGCAGGGCCCAAGCGCTCAGACCACCTTCAGGCTGCTGTTCCAGGGGTATTAGAGGCTGGATGGGAACTAGAGCAGCTGAGACTGGAGCTGTTGCTAACTAGGGATGCCAGTATTACAGGTGAGGTCTAACCCACTGTGCCACAGCATGGGTCCCAAGGTGACATATTTGGGAACAGCATATTCTGCTACATTTCATCAAGATTGGTAGTTTTTTTGGGGGCGGGGGCAGGGAGAGGAGAGGACAGGGTGTTGGGTGTGGAAGCTGTGCCAAGATTCGGGGAACCAGACTGATGAAGGCACAGTCCTAGGGTCCCCAGCTCTACTAGCTAGGCCAAGCTTTGGCCAGGAAGTGACTCACTCTATTTCCACAGCAGAATTAGCCATATGGCCCCAACCCAGCCACCATGGAGCAGCCTTTTCCAGCAGCCAGGAGTGGTGAAGGGGACAGAGTTTGGTGCATGGGGAGCATGGATGTGGTCCTGGTGGTCTATAGACATATAGGACCAAACTTGATGGTGGGGGCACCAAGTATTCCTTTGGAGAATGTTAAGTATTCAGAGAATGTTCTTTGGGAAAGGGGTGCAGGCAGAACTGGAGCGTTGGGTTCCCAGCCAGCAGAGCCCGGGGCCACTCCGGGGCGTAGCTGGTGCTGCTTGCTGAGTGCCAGGGATTTTATGCCAGTGAGGGAGGGGCCCAGCTGCTCTCCTCTCCTCCCCCACCGGAAACCATGGCCACTGAGCCCAGTCTGGCCCTGAAGTCCACACGGCATGCTGAGTTGAGCAGGGCAGTTCTGCCTGCAGGGGTGTAGACACATGCGGCTGCCAGCACTCTAGGCTCTTTCTCCCTGGCCCTGCCTCTGCATTCTTTGTCATCCTCGGCTCCCCAGCTGCCTGCTGCCTGCCGGGACCTGTGTTTACTTGCCGGGAACCTCTGTCTCTGCCGAGCCAGTTCTTGCTGGCTCCAGGCCGCAGCCACCCCTGCATGTCAGGCTTCTAGCCGCGGCGGAAGGTTTGCCACTCAGGAGCATGACACTTAACTTCCCGCCTCCTCTGTGGCCCCTGTCTGCCGACGTCCTTAACCCCAGCTCTTCCCTGCCTGATTCTTCCCACCCGCCATCCCTGGTGACCCCCACCTGGTCACACCCTCTTCTCCAGGGCCTGCTCTTTGTCTGCACCTGTGTGTTTCCCATTAGGTACACCTTCTGGCCACTCTGGAGCAAGCCCATGGCAGATCTCCCGCACGTGCGTGGTCCTCCAGCCCCTCCGTTAAAGCCAGCCTCCCAGTTTCACATCCTTTCTCTAGTGGAATCCACAGCTAAAGAGCCTGCCCCCTCCCGTGCCCTGCCCCCGGCCAACAACACCTCTGCCCACTTTATCTCAGGCCCTGCCTAGCAGAGGCAACTGTTTTCCTTTATTTTTAAGATTTATTTTTTATTGGAAAGGCAGATCTATAGAGAAGAGAGACAGAGAGATCATCCAGCTGTTGAATTCACTCCCCAGGTGGCCACAACAGCCGGAGCAGAGCCAATCTCTGAAGTCAGGAGCCAAGAGCTTCTTCTGGGTTTCCCACACAGTTGCGTGGTCCCAAGGTGCCAAGATCTAGAAAAGGAGGAAGCCCTCTCTGGCTTCTGTGTTTTCCGTCCAGAATTCAAGTGTGAAAGCTGAACGTCTGGGGTGCCAGCACTGGGTGGGGGCAGGGTTTGCTTGGTGATTAGGTCCTGAGGCCCCCTTCCCTATGAATGGATGCATCAGGCCCTTGGGACATGACTTGCCCCAAATGGTATAGAGGGAGGGGTGCCCTTCTCCACCCACCTGCCATCCCCTGCCAGAGGGGGTTGCTGAGTCTATTCTGTGGGTGAAGGTGCGCCTGGTTAGGGCAGCACCTGCACCTACAACTGGAACCTCCCAGTCTCCAGAACAGTGAGGAGTGGGTTCTACACTCTTTACTCTGACTCTGTCCCTAGGGAGAGGGAGGCAGGGCAGGCACCGGGGCAGCAAGTAGCAATGCAGGAAGGGGAGGGGCTTGGCAGGTGCTTGTGGCAACTGCTCATACCTAATGTCTGACATAAGATGACCAACAGCCTGTCCTTATGTCTTGCTTCTCACACAGTTCCGTTACTGGAGATTCGGGGCATAGGGCGGGGGGCAGGGAGTGGACAGGCAAGGGTGAGACCCTCCAGACCACAGGTTAGGGCTCCTCTGTCCCAAGGTCTCCCATAGAGGATGTGGCCAAGAGGAGGGGAGGGACGGCACAGCCCAAGGGGATGTGGACGGAGAGGAGGACCTGGAGACCCTTCCAGGCAGGAGTCCTGACTGTTACTTTTTTCTATCTGGTCTGATTGTGGGGCAGGGGGGATGGGGGTGTCCTGGGTAGGAATGGACCCCAATGTAGGGACTCGGGGAACTCTTCCTCTTCACAGTACTTGAGTGCTGTCCCACGTGCTGGACACGCATGGGACACCACATGAACAATACCAGGGGGCGTAAAACAGGAGCAGGAAGGAAAAGAGAAAGTGGAATGACGTGGGTTAAGTTGGACAAGCGAGAGCGGCAGGTTTGCACTTTCCTCAGGACCATGTGATGTACTTGCAAGTGTTTACTCTAATTGGGGCTGGGAGAGAGTAGAGGAAACCTACCGGTGGCCAGAGGGCAAGTGCAAGAGTCTGCGGCTAGGAAAACAGCCACGCCCTCTGGCCTGGCCACCAAGATGTTGAGTTGGTGCTCTTGGAACAAAGGCTCTGGCCATCAGATGTGCCCGGGAACCCCAGTGCAGCACTGCGGCTGGGTGCACGCAATGCCCACACACCCCTTTGCCCAGAGCCACAGGGCCTTGGCTGTTTTCCAGAGAGCTGAAGGACCCTGTTTCCCAGGCTGCCTATAGCACTGTGCAGTCTAACAACCAAATCCTGTCCAAAGTTCAAGGTCGGGGGCAACTTCTGGGAAGGCAGTTTAAAGGTAGTTTCTTCAACCAAGAGGGATGTGATGCTGGACCTCCAGCAGCCACTTTGCTCCATGAAGCAACCGTGAGTGGTTAGAAACTGTGTTAGGATGATGGATTAGAAAGAGAGAAGACCGGCCCAGTGGCATGGCCTAGCAGCTGAAATCCTCGCCTTGAATACACTGGGATTCCATATGGGTGCCAGTTCTAATCCCGGCGACCCCGCCTCCCATCCAGCTCCCTGCTTGTGGCCTGGGAAAGCAGTTAAGGATGGCTCAAAGTCTTGGGACCCTGCACCCAGGTAGAAGACCCGGAAGAGGCTCCTAGCTCCTGGCTTCGGATCGGCGCAGCACCAGCCATTGTGCTCACTTGGGGAGTGAATCATCAGACGGAAGATCTTCCTCTCTGTCTCTCCTCCTGTCTGTATATCTGACTTTCCAGTGAAAATAAATAAATCCAAAAAGAAAGAAAGAAAGAAAGAAAGAAAGAAAGAAAGAAAGAAAGAAAGAAAGAAAGAAAGAAAGAAAGAAAGAAAGAAAGAAAGAAAGAGAAAGAAAGAAAGGAAGGAAGAAAGAAAGAAAGAAAGAGAAGAGCATGGATCAGTGGCGCCCCAGGAGGCTGCCAGGCTGGGCCTGGGTGATCACCCTCCAGTCTTGTTGAAGAACGATCGTCTTTCTGTCTGGGTCTATCCACTGCTATTTTGAGTTTCTTGACATATTCAATTGAATCTAATCTTAAGCAGTATCTGACATGGAAAAACCCTTTATGAGACAGTCGGTCAGCAAAGCGAAGACAGTATGAAGCTTTATAATGAAGAACGTGACTGGATGCCAATTTCTGAAGCTGTCCTCTGAGGAGTGCTGTCTTGTGCTTATCCAGGGAAGTCCTGCTGGGAAGGGACTTTGCAGATACCGTTAATGCCGCTAATGAGCTGGCGTGCAGATATGGAGCTGATACAGTTTGGACATCATTCAAGGATGCTGGATCAGCCTGTGGCTAGCATGTGGGAGGCTTGCGCCCAGTGCAGCCCTGTTGAGAAATGGCGGTGCCTTTAAGGGGCAGGGCCTAGTTGGAGTTCAGTCTCAGTGTGGCCATGCTTTGGGGAGGGACTGACCCTGGACTCCAGAGAGAGCCAGGTGTTAGAGCAAGACCCCACCTCCCTGGACTCACTCTCCACTCACAGGAGCTCCCACCATGATGCCATTTGCTGTGAAGCTGCCCACCAATGGCCAGTCAAATGAGGTCATCTGATCCTAATTAATTTTCTCAGATCCTGAAACCACTAGCTGCCTCAACCCCTTGTCTCTCTACATGACCCAGCCTGGGGTATTTTGTTAGGCTAATGAGAAAATCTGCGAACCTAGAACCAAGCCTGGGCCGTGCAGGTGTCAGGGTGTGAGTGCTGGGGTTGCTGCTGAGAAGGACCTGAGGCACCTGGCGCTGCTGGGGGTCACAGCCACGTGGTCACAGGGACTCCCAGCAGCCTGGAGCAGCCTGGACTGTGGTCCTGCCCCAGATGACAGCCTGGAGAAGCAACCCACGTGCTGCTCACAGCCTCGGGTGACTCTGAGCAGAGGAACCAGCCAAGCCACCTGCCCTGCCCTCCCCCTTTCTGACCTTGGAACCAAAAGATGACAAACGGGTGTCGTTTGAAACCACTAAGCTTGGGTGTTTCGGCAACAACAGAAAATGAACACAGAAATATGAGCAACTCTTCTTGTTACACTTCTGGCAAAATCACAGGTAACTATGGCTAAAAATAAAATCATACGGAAGGAATTAGACCAAAGCCAATGAAACCCCATCCTGCCCAAGCAGCCTGCAGTCACATTTCCACCTTGGGATTCTTTCTTTTTCTTTATTTTTTCTGATGTTCTCCCCATAGTAATAGGCTGCTGCGCCTGCATCTAGAATTACAAGCATAAGAGTTTGCTTATTAGCCATCCCTTTTATAAGTTATTTCTTAGAAAGATTATTTTTTAATTGAAAAGTAGAATTGCAGAAAGAAGGAGAGACAGAGAGAGAAAACCTTCCATCTGTGGTTCACCCCTCAAATAATTGCAACAGCTGGAGCTGAACTCATCAGACCTGAAGCAGGAGCTTCTTCCTGGTCTCCCATACAGGTGCGGAATCCCAAGGTTTTGGGCCATACCGTAGTGCTTCCCCAGGCCATAAGCAGGGATCTGGATCAGAAGTGGAGCAGCCAGTATACGAATCGGCACCCATATGGGATGCTGGCAGTGCAGGCAGAAAATTAGCCTGCCACTGTGCCAACCCCTTCCCGAGCTCTTACACCAACATAGCCGTTTGCTGAATGAGTTCTGTGTTCACAGTTGGCCTGACTATTCCACATGGGCTGGGACTGCTTCTCCTTTTCCCATGTTTGACAACTTATACTGTTTACTAGGCACACATTTTTCTTTCCAGATGCTCCAACAGGCATTGAATCATTCTGGTTCTTGTGACTATGACAAAATATCTGAGAAAGATAACTTGATGAAAAGTAGGGAGTGGGCCAGTATCGTGTACTGGGGATACCTGCCTCTGCACTGGGGCCGACTGGTGGTTGAGGGGAGGGTCTCACAGCAGAGGCACTGCACCAGTCCCTGGCCTCCTGGGTTTCTTGCCGGCTCGTGCGCCACACTTGGGAGGTCTCTGCATCTGCAAATGCACTCACAGCAAGTGAAGGCTTCCCAAGGGGCTCCTCCCAGCTACCCCAGTCATCCGCTGCTTTCTGCCCCACACTGTCCATGATGCTGTACCCCTCTCTCATACACATCCACCTGAACCTGACTCTGGGCTGCTTATTCTTTTTTTTAAAGATTTATTTTTATTATTTTTTATTGGAAAGGCAGATACAAAGAGAGGAGAGACAGAGAGGAAGATCTTCCATCCGATGATTCACTCCCCAAGTGAGCGCAACGGCCAATGCTATGCCAAACCAAAGCCAGGAGCCTCTTCCAGGTCTCCCACGCGGGTGCAGGGTCCCAAAGCTTTGGGCTGTCCTCGACTGCTTTCCCAGGCCACAAGCAGGGAGCTGGAAGGGAAGCGGGGCTGCCGGGATAGAACCGGCGCCCATATGGGATCCCGGGGCGTGCAAGGTGAGGACCTTAACCACTGCGCCACCATGCTGGGCCCTGGGCTGCTTATTCTTAAGGTGAATGCTGCCTGCAAGGAGTGAGGAGTGGGTGGGGTGGGCATAAGGCTGGTCATGGCAGAAATGAATCCTGATATCCTCCCCACACAGGCAGGAACTACAGGGGTGCAGAAAGCTGGGGCACCCCTGCCCTCCTGGATGAGGGCTGTTCCTGTGAGGGAGCTTTAGGGTAGCCCTGGCTCCCGGGCTGGCACACCAGGAGTCCCACAAAGCTTGCACCCTTGACCTGGAGATTTGCATTTGCAGGTAGCTCCCGGGCCCCTCCTGGGGGGCACCTGGAGGGCCTTCGCCACATGCTTTGCTTCCTTGCCTAAGCTGTGGCCTCAGCAGCATGCTTCTGCTCTGCTCAGGTGGCAGCTCCCGTCCAGCCCCTCAAAAACCAATCCTGCCAAAATAGGTCGTGGGGATCTTCTGGGTTATCATAAAGAAAATAGGCCAGGAGTAGCTTTATTCCCGTTCCTCAATGGCTGGTTTTTCACCCAGTTTTCTGTGGTGCCTGATATTTTGGGGATCCACACCCCCACATTGTGACTCATTAGAGGGTGTGCCCAGACTTCACGCTTTGTTTCAGCGAGCAGAGGCTCAACCTGACACCTGTCCCAAGAGGACACTCGATTTGGAGCTGATCATTCACCAGGCAAAGGGGATACTTTTTACAGGTCACCCCAAAAGGGAATGCCTAGCTTTTTAAAGACACTCAGGCCAATCCCTTCCAGGGAACATCCTTAAGGGAATGCCACCTGGGTGTGCTTCTGAGAGGTCTGCTGGAGGCAGGGGCTCAGGAGTGCTTTGGACCTGCTGGGTATCAGGCATGCATGCTCTCCCCTGTGGTCTGTGGGAGGGACTGCCACATCCAGCCTGCCCCAGCCATCTAGGAAAGGGAAATGGTGATGGGAATGCATACTCAGGCAGCAGGCTTGTCCTCCAATCATCACACACCAGGCTTGGGTGGCCAGCTCCCTACCAGGCATGGATGGCATGGGTGGCTGAGGATGTACGGGAGATGAGACAAGATGGAGCCAGCTCTCTTGATTCCTTCTAGCGTGGAAGACCACAAGCCAATGCTGTCCTTTCCTGATCCTTCCTGGCCTTGCTTCGGACCCTCGGGAGGGCTCCTGTGCTCAGCCCGGCCTGGAGGCCAGCCCCTGTCCTACATCTCCTATCTGTTTCTAGAGGGAAGATCCCAGCTGCAGGCAGAACTGGGCTTGCTGGACAATGGCACTGGACTCTGGCTGCCCAAAACCTTTGACCCCTTGAGGCATTTGGCCTTGTACAAGCATCTAAGTTGCCTCCTTACGTGATTGCCATGCTATCCCAGCTAGCCCAGCTAACCCAGGATGATCTTGTGGTTTCCACCACCAGCTGGGAACCTGTTAGTGGGTTGCAGCTGTGCTCCTGCCTCTTTTCCCCTCCTGGGCTTGAACACCTCTTTCCAGTTGGCCAACATTCTTTCTGGTCCTCATTCTGCCACCAGCATATTGTACCTCTGGTAAGACTGAATTCCAGGGGCTGAGCAGACACAGGCTTGGAGACCCCAGGTTTTGGGGTTGGGTTTCCCATATAGCTGTTGTCCGCTAGTTCAGTCTTCTGGCTGCCAGTGAGTGGGCTTCTTAACTCTAAACCACAAAGCCCTCCAGAATAGGAAGTTTTGGATTTTATGTCCTGTGTCCTCTGGAGACAGAGTTGGGGCGGGGGGGGGCTCACTTTCTTAATGCAATGGAAGTTTTGTGCCTTTAAGACCATGCCCAGGATCCAGCTCAGTAACCTAGTGGCTAAGGTCCTCGCCTTGCACACACCAGGATCCCATATGGGTGCCAGTTCTAATTCCGGCAGCCCTGCTTGCCATCCAGCTCCCTGCTTGTGGCCCTAGGAAAGTATACCCTGCACCTTCATGGAAGACCCAGAAGAGGCTCCTGGCTTTGGAATGGTACAGTTCTGGCCATTGCAGCCACTTGGGGAGTGAATCATCATACAGAAGGTCTTCCTCTCTGTCTCTCCTCTCTGTATATCTGACTTTACAATAAAATAAAATAAAATAAATCTTAAAAAAAAAAAAACATGCCCAGCTTTTCTGCAAGTGCTGAGACTGGGGGGCAAATACTGTCAAGCTTAACTGCAGAACTACCTTGAGGGTACAAGATCCGGGACTGGGAGTTGGCCCAGTAGGGAAACTGGGCACCTCTCTGATAGGTTGAGCTCCTGTTGGTGAGAATGAGAACGAGGCCTGGGGCCTGGCTAGATAGGCGGTGGAACCTGCTGACATGAGTGTGGTCAGTTAGGTTGAACTAGGCTCCAACGCCCACTGATGTGTACGAGAGCTGACTAGGAGATGGGACAGACTGGACCAGTCTGGTTCACATATTGGCAAGCGTAGGAACCAGGATTGACAGCAGGCCTGGGGGGATTATTGAGGGTAGCGCCAACTAGGCTGCAGTTTCTGCTGGTGTACATAAGGGCTGAATGTGTAGTGGGCTGGGTTGGTCTGGGCCACAGCATGCATTGGTTTACATAATAGGTGGGGCTGGAGACAGAACTGACTCAGCAATTACAATTATCAGTGTGTGTGTAGGCTGATGTGGGTCACAGACTGAGCCAGACCCCATACTGGCAAGCACACACAGGGTCAGTCTAGGATCACCTCAGACGAAGTCTCTTTGGAGAGCCTCCCCAACTGAGCCACTCGACTTAGAACTCCGACTATGGGGAGAATCACAGGATTCAAGGACTGACCATAGAGTGTATGTGTGAGAGCTGGGCCTCCTCAGTGCTTAGATGGAGCAGTGGATGGATACCCAGATGCAAATGGAGGATATGGCAGTCCATTGGGGCCTGCAGAGGACATCTGGTACCATAGCAGAGGAACGAGGGCAGAATAAATTGGCCAACTACCCCAGCCAAGTGTTGACAACAAAAATCTGGGTGAATGGAGACTCTAAGGTTGACTATGTCAGCCAATGGGCCTTGGATGAATTTCCTCAACCTTGGATCGGTGAAATCGACAGCATTTCGAAACCAGTGAAACCCCTTGAGCAGAACCCTTGGAGCATATGCCATATTGGGGACCCTGGGTTGGTATGGGGTAGTCGTTCCCCAATCTCTGGATGCTGAGGTGGTTGGGAGGCTGGGTGTCTCCCCCTTTCCCCAGATACAAGAGGAAGAAAAAAATTGGAGACAATGGTCTCACCCACTTTTCCTTAAACCTCGATCCTTCTCACCCTGATCAACTGTGTAAATCTCATCAATAATAATAATAATAAAGACCATGTCCAGGAGAAACCGGTGTTGTCATAAGCCCTGAGGGAAGCACAGCCTCTGGGACCTCCAAATAAGGGCTATCAGCAACGTCTCCTGCATTAATGAGAAGTGGAAGGCTTAGGAGTCTGCTGTCACTTGCATATGCTAAATGCCTGGCGCCAAGGTGCAGATGCAGAGGTGACAGAACTTTTAGGTGTGGAGCCTAGGGGCAGTTGGTTTGGTGTACTCCCAGATGGGGGGACTCATTCTGCTGTTATGAATACACAGGAACAACACTGACCATTCCCACTGTCTGGCTTCCTGTGATCCCTTCTGTACACACATTGCGATGCCATTTGCCAAGTGGCCCTCACCAGAGCCAGCAGGACTACCTTGGAACCTCCAGCACTGGGCACTGGATAACCCTCTATTTACTACGAATTGCCCAGAGCTTGGGTGTTTTGTTACAGCAGCAGACAATGCTGCTAAAAGAGGACCAGAAGACCATCCAGTTTGCGTGTCTGTTGCCTTCCTCAGTTGGGTTCTTTTTTGTTGTTGTTGTTTTTAAGATTTATTTATTTATTGGAAAGTCAGATATACAGCGAGGAGGAGAGACAGAGAGGAAGATCTTCCATCCAATGATTCACTCCCCAAGTGAGCGCAACAGCTGATGCTATGCCAGTCCGAAGCCGGGAGCCAGGAACTTCTTCCGGGTATCCCACACAGGGGAAAGGTCCCAAAGCTTTGGGCTGTCCTCGACTGCTTTCCCAGGCCACAAGCAGGGAGCTGGATGGGAAGTGGAGCTGCCGGGATTAGAACCGGCACCCATATGAGACCCCGGCACGTTCAAGGCGAGGACTTTAGCTGCTAGGCCACACCACCGGGCCCCCTCAGTTGGGTTCTTCAGGGATCCTCTGATGCTGTTGGACAGCGTGTGCCCACCCCCCAATCCCTGTGTAACTTGAGGCTCTGCACCTCAGCCTCAGTCTCCATCTTCTCCCAAGGGGCCATGGCTGCCATGCCACTGGGAGAGCAGGGAGCTTATGTGACAAACAGATGGAACCAACCCAGCTCCTGACCTTCACACAAGCCTTTGTCCATGACCTTGGAGAGACGGGCAGTGGGGACACACTGGCAAACAAGAAGAGGAGACACTTGCAGTCCAGGTTCTCCATGAAACCTGGCTCAGTTGGCAGATGCCGAGCTCCCTTTTGGTGTTGAAGCCAGCAAGTCTTGGGGACACAGTTACAGGACACAACCGCCCAGGCACAGAGTGCAGAGCCTACCCAGTGGGCCTGGCTCCAAGTCCTCCTGGGAGATCTTTCTAGAAGCTCATCTGCCTGGGCCCCTGCCTTCCCTACCCTGATCACTACTGACTTACATGGCTCAACTTGGTGATGGTGTGAAAGCAAGCTCATCTAACCCATCTGTTTTTCCTTTTCAGTGCACTATTCAATAAATTCCATAACAGTCAATGGGCTTGATGTTAGATGGGAGAATTCTGGGCCCATGAAGGCAGGCTAGTCAGGGCCTGATGCTCAGTGCAACAGATTGAAATCTGCTTCCCCAAAGCTTGGAGAAGCAATCATGGAGAATACACTATGTGTTGAGTTCTGTGCTCAGGGCTGGGGTACAAAGAGCATCTCAAGAAGCAGCAGGTGAACTGAAGTAGGTTCCCATGGTGAAGGGCCTGGTGCTGGAAATATGGAAGCATTTAAAACCAGGGGGCGGGCCCGGCGCAGTGGCGCAAGTGGTTAAAGATCCTCGCCTTGCACGCCCGGGATCCCATATGGGCGCCGGTTCTAATCCCGGCAGCCCCGCTTCCCTTCCAGCTCCCTGCTTGTGGCCTGGGAAAGCAGTCGAGGACAGCCCAAAGCCTTGGGAACCTGCACCCACGTGGGAGACCCGGAAGAGGCTCCTGGCTTCGGATCGGCATAGTATCGACCCGTTGCGCTCACTTGGGGAGTGAATCATCGGACGGAAGATCTTCCTCTCTGTCTCTCCTCTCTGTATATCTGCCTTTCCAATAAAAAAATCATAAAAATAAATCTTTAAAAAAAAAAAACCAGGGGGCAACCTTCATGAGGTGGCAGGACAGGAAGCCAGCACGCTAGTGGAAACCCTCCAAAATATTCCCACACATATTCTTCTTCCATGGCTGTAACCAACACCTTTTGCTGTGCCTGTTCTCTCTCTCACACACACACCATACGCTGTCAGCTTGGGCCCACCAGCTGTGCCTGTGCACATGAAGCTGTCATGCTGGGTGACAGTCCATGGTGGACAGAGGGGATGCTGCTTTTGGTTGGACTCCTCTGTATCTTCCCACCAAGGTTGAAGAGTTGGCCTGCCAGTAGGATTCAGAGTAAGCACCTGCAAGGACAGTGTGTGTTGGGGACAGAGGGGCCGGTGTGCCATGGGAGAAAGCAGTGGGTGCCTGAGAAATCTCCAGTTCTGGGCTCTGAATCTTCCTAAAGCCTCTTGTCCTCTGGTCCCTTGTATTTCTGTAACCAATTCCCACTTTTAAAATCTTTCCACTGGTCCAAGTGGGGTTTAACTTTCACCATCAAGAGTGTTGACTAAGACAACGTTGGCCTCCAGGATCTGGTAAGTGGGTCTTCATCTCTGGGGTTGGTTAAAGATCCATCCCCAGGCATCTACTTTCTCTTTGATGACAGCTGGCCCGGTCTTCCTCCCTGGTCTTGGCAGGGTCCAAGTACATGGTGGAAGGTAGAAGCTTCCCCTTGCTTGGGTCTCCATGTTCCTCCCACCTCCACCTGAGCACTGTGCAGCTTAGAAAGCACCAAACTGTTGGGGAAGAAGGCATTAATGGTGGGAATGCAGCCCCCAGATAAATAGTTCAGGTGTGCCACGTCAACGAGAGGACTCGTATGAAAGACACTGGGTCCTGCGGGACAAGGAAGGGAGGTGCAAGGGGGTCCGGAGAGGTGGGAATAAGGGGGAAGGGCAGGGCAGCTCTCTGGCCCCGCCTGGCCCCTGCCCCACTTCCAGAACCCTCCATCTCTTCCGCCTGCCAGTCCCTTCCTGGAAAGCAGGAGACATCCCCAAGGACAAGCAGGATGCCCACACAGCAGGCTCCCCTGTGGGGAGGTCAGCCGTGGGGGCAGCTCTTCTGCCTCCTTAGCCTTAGCTTCCTCCTGTTTCCTGGGCGGGGCTACTAATGGATCTGTCAGTGATGACAGAGTGTCTCAATGGAGCCTGCTCTGGAAGGAAGTGTGGGGTGTGGCCCCTGGCTTGAGAAAGTTTTCTTTTTTGCACCTCAGTTTTTCCACCTGTCAAATAGGTACCTCTGCATCATCTCTCCCGCCTCCAGGCTGAGAACAGGATGAACGCACTCCCTATGCCCTGGCCAAGGGAAATCTTACCTTCAAAGTATAGTGTTTTTATTGCAGATGTTTATGGAAACAATAGCAGCTGCTGCTGACTGGCTTAATTACAATCCTTGAGAGAGAGGGTGTGGGTAGTGGAGAACCTGCTTATTTCCCAAGACTCCCAAAGGCTTCAGATCCTTCCTGGGGAGCTGGGACCTAAATCCTCCCATTGCCAGTGCATCAAGTCAGAAAACCTACATCAAGTCAGGTCACCTACTCACGGACCCTTAGGGGGTGATAACCAGAGTTGGCCAAGGGTAATTCCCACCCTGAGGGAATGGGGACTAAAGTTAGAAAATGATTGCTAGAACAATGGTTGTTTCTACCAATTTCACTGACTGCCAGGGTGGAGAGAGGGAGGGAGAAAGAAGGCAGCTGACAGGCCCTGGAGGGACCAGCCCTTCCCAGCAGCAGGTTCCCTATGAGGCCCGGAAGTTCCAACACAGACATCTGCTCAGGTAAGCCCAAAGGGATAGGCTGTGGGCCAAGACAGCCCCCATTCAGGGGCCTTGCTCCACACTGCCTCCTCCCTGGGAGCCAAAGCCGGCATCCCAGCCATTCCTCCCGGAAGCAGCCCTGATTTTCATTTCTACATTTCCCTTTGAAGAGAACCCATTTCTCATTCACTGGATGTTGGGGCCTCCATGGGAAGGGGGAGAACTGCACTGGAGATCAGCCCTGACTCCAACTTCAGTTTCTCATTTTCATTTGAAAGGTAGGGACAGAGAGAGCACTGTCTTCCATCCATTGGTCCCTTCTCCAAATGTGTAGAAATGGCTAGAGCAGGGCAGGGCCAGGCCGCAGCCTGGAGCCCAGAGCTCAATCCAGGTCCATCACAGGAGGTGGCAGGAACACAGCTACACGGGCCCTTGCCTGCAGCCTCAGCACAGAGCTGGCATCACAGAGGAGCCACCCAGCACGTCCAGGCACTCACCTACAAGACCACGGCGTCCCAAGCAGGAACTTGCCAAGAGTCACTGCTGTGTCCAACTTAAGACTTCTTCAGGATTACAGCTGATCCAAATCCCACAACCCAGTTCTGAACACTGCCCTGAGCTCAACTCAAAGCATCCCAGGAACCACACAGCTAGCCCCTCCCTCGATGTCAGCTGGCAGGCTGACATGGAAATTCACAGGCTGCTTTTACTTCTGTGAACACATGAACAGGTGCTTCATGAACAAAAGTTAGGATGCGAAACACGAAATGGAATTAAAAGCTAAATGTATTTTGGTACAAAACACTTTGGAAACGCTTGTGTCATTTTTCTGTTTTGTTTGTTTTTACATAACAGATGTTTTCCACGAACTGTCCAAAGACGAGCCGAGGAGATAAAGATTCAAAAAGAGGATGACTATTCCTAGCCTTCCCTGTGACCTGCTGTCGGTGCTCAGTGCTCATTCACACCTAACAAGAATCTTTCACGTCAAAAAGCTTCTAGCTGGTTCTCCGTGGTCACTCCCCAGCGGGTCATGCGGGCTGTTCTTAGGGCCATCTCCTGGGGGCGGGCCTCGGGGACCAGTTCCGTGGTCTGACATCACCCATTCAGCACTTTCTCCCCTGTCACCTGCATGGCAGCAGTCAGCTTTCTGGGCACCGGGCATACAAAGCAGGGGCCTGTGCAGACTCATCTGTGGGTACAGCCTAGATGAGCACCTTCCGCTGAGGGCACCTTGTGGCCATCACCATCCCCAAACTGCGCTTGTCAGAAGCTGCTGCTCCCAGCTGGCTGGCTGTGGGTACCAGGTGTGACCCCTGGGGACACTGCTGCCCTGGATTGATTCTGCAGGGGCCCCAGCATGGGATAGGCTATTTGAACTTAATCCAGAGCCACATAGAAGCCTCTTGGACTAACTAAGAGGTGGCCCTTGCCTGGGAGGATGTAGGCGCAAGGCTTCCCGCTTGGACCATCAAGAGAAGACCCGGGCAGGCCCTGCCCCCTTTACCCAGGCCTCCGCCCCTGCCCTTCCTATACTCTAGGCAGGCAAGCAGGCGGGCGGGAGGGGCGGGCGCCCAGGTAGCCCGGGGAGCTCAAACCTGCCCGACCGGTTTTGAGAAGAGAGCCAAGGGGACAGAGGGAGGAAGGCTGGGGAAGGATGCCTGTCCTGCCCTGTGCTCGCGTGTACCCTCCGCCGCCTGAGCCTGCCTAGTTACCCACCCAAGTGACCCCCATGGCGCGCACCGGGGGCCTCGTGGGGGCGTCCCTGCTGGGCCTGCTGCTGGGACTAGCCCAGAGCCTGCCCAGGGTGGCCGCCGCCGACTGCGACTTCCTCGGCCAGGCAGAGCGCCTGACGTTCGCACCTGCAGCCAGGACCCGCTGGCTGACCCCTCGCGTTCGGCCGCCGGGGCCCCTGGACCCCCTCTATGGCACCGTGCGTCGCTTCCTCTCGGCAGTGCAGCTCAACCCGTTCCCTTCAGGTGAGTTGTGTCCACCACTGCGACCAGGACGGTCTCAGCTGGTTAGGGAGCTCCTGGGCAGCGCCTTACTCCCCCCACCCCCTCCCCCTGTTAGCCCTAGGATGAGCCCACCCTGTCAGCAGGCACTGCGAGGGAAGGATTCCCCCTTTATCCCCCGCCCTCCCCAACCAACCTCTTCCTTCACAAAAGCCCCATGTGGGACAGAGCAGCATCTGGAGAGGACTCCAGAACCTTCCATGTGACCTTGGACAAGCCACCCTTCTGAGCCCCCACTTCCATGTATCAAGTGCAGGAGGTTGCATTAGAAGCACCTTGTATTAGACCTGCCTTTGCTGTTGTTTCCCGAGTCCAGTGGAGCCAGGCTCAGGAGGGCTGGGAGGGGCTGGGGCACCCAACCCCTGCTGTGCTAGGCCAGGTACATGCCTGGCCCTTTCTCAGGCTGTTGCTGCTCCCTGCTGCAGCTCTCTGCCCAGGCCTGGCCACTGCCCTGGGTGGAATTTGGAGGTGGCAGCGGGGGTGCCAGCAGGCGGGGAACACATGGGGCAAGAACGCCTCATGGGGCTCCGCTTGGCCTGACGGGGGAGAAGGCTTGGATCTGGGAGGGTGCAAACTCCTGGCTTGGCTCTCTCCACTAGAGTTGGTGAAGACCCTGTTAAATGATCCAACCTCCGTGAAGGTGAATGAGGTGAGAACTGGGGCAGGGTGGGAGTGCGGGAGGCCGTGCAGGGGTGAGCAAGAGAAAAGCCTAGCCCCTGGCTGTGGGTGCCTACCCGGTGGTGGTAGTGGGGAGGGTGGCTCCGGCCTCGCTCTCCTTCCCTCCTCCACAAGTGCTGAGTTCCAATCTCAGCTCTGCCCCGTAGCGGCAGCCAGGCTTGCTGCTGCTGGACTTGAACTTCCTGTCTGCAGCCAGGCAGGGGCCCTGGGCTGTGGGCCACAGGTGGCATCAGGGTGGTTGGCTCATGCCTTACTGCTGTCCCGTGCAGGTGGTGCGGTATGAGGCTGGTTATGTGGTATGTGCTGTTATTGCCGGCCTCTACCTCCTGGCCGTCCCCACCACCGGGCTGTGCTTTGGCTGGTGCCGCTGCCGCCGTCGCTGCGGAGGTCGCGTGAAGACGGAGCACAAGGCCATGGCCTGTGAGCGTGGCACCCTCATGGTCTTCCTGCTGCTGACCACCCTCGTGCTGCTGTGAGGGGCCACCCAGGTCAAGGCGGGGAGGCTGGGCGGTGGCCCCATCCCCCTCCGCTCGCAGCAAGCCCCTGTTCCCCTCCTCTTTTTCCTCCCAGGGTGGGGCTGGTCTGTGCCTTTGTCACCAACCAGCGAACCCATGAGCACACAGGCCCCAGTGTGGAGGCGGTGCCGGAGACCCTGCGCAGCCTCCAGGGCCTGGTCTCCAATGTGCCTCAGGTGAGCCCCCAAAACCCCTGAACCTCGGTCGCCTGGCAGGACACAGGGCGCAGTGGGTCTTCCAGAACCCAGAGCTTGCGGATCAAAAAGGAGGTCCTTTCTTTGTTTCCCGTCCCCTCGAGCTTTGGTGTAGTGCACCAAGGGCATCGTCAGCAGACAGGGAGCTGCAGGTGGCTGGGAGTGGTGGCTCACAGCCCTGTTTCCTAGGAGCTGCAGGCTGTGGCACAGCAATTCTCGCTGCCCCAGGGGCGAGTCCTGAAGGAGCTGGATGGTGAGGGTTACAGCTGACTGGCAGCCTGGCCAGCCCCAGGGCCCCCCCACCAGCACCCCTCCCATCCTCTACCCTACACCCCCCCAGGGCCTGGGAGGGCCTGGGAGGCAGGATGGACAGGTGGGCTCTGGGCCTCTGGGCCTGCAGGCTGCAGACACCGTGTGCTTTCCAGGTGCCGGAGAGCTCATTGGGAACATCCTCCACAGTGGGCTCAGCAGCACGGTGTACTTGGCACTGGCCTCATTGCACAGCCTGGGCCAAGGTGAGGCGGGGGGGGGGGGGGGGGGGGGGAGGGAGGGGGAGAGACCAGTGCTCTGTAGGGGAGGGGCAAGTCCAGCCTCACCCAGCCCTGAATTTCTTAGACCACTTCAGCCCTGCCCATGACTTTTTCATTGCATTCATTACCCCAAGATTATCCCAACCAGGCCCATTTCCTGGCTCTACACGTGCCCCAGGGCAGTTTCCACAGAAACTGGGGAGGTTAAAGATGGCAGGTCCCTGTTGGCTGGGGGAAGGGATGTTCTGCCTCCAGCCAAGAGGACGGGAGCCGTGGAGCTCGACGAGACCAGGTGCGGCTCTCTCAGCCCTGCAGGTCTTCACGGATCACCTCCGAGCCCTCAATGACACCTTGACAGAGCTGCAGGGTCGGCAGGAGCCCCTGGAGTTGGCCATGCGCGAGCGCCGGGAACACCTCCTAGCCTTGCTGCAGGAGCCCGGGTGCCAGGGCGACTGCCCACGGGCCCTGGAGCAGGCCCACACCCTGGAGCTGGGTGCTGACTTCAGCCAGGTACAGGCCCACAAAAGAGGCCTCTTTGCAGTGGGTGCTTGGAAGGGCTGCCCAAGGCACTCCCTCTGGCCCAGGAGTGCCTGGGCACCTGTGCCCCATCTGGGAGTTCCTCTTCCCTTAAGGATGGATGTCCTGGGCATGGGTCAGGATCTCTTCCTGAATCATATGAACTTCCTGCATTCTTGTTATCATCCGGGGTGATCCCCATGTTGCCTGTCCCTCTCAGGAACCTTGCTTGGCTATCACTGTCATAATCTGTCTCCCCACCACCCCTCTGGTTCCCGCAGGTGCCTTCCATGCACACTGTCCTGCATCGTCTAAGGGGTGTCCCGGAGGCCAACTTTTCCAGCATGGTCGAGGAGGTGAGTGCTCTACCTGGGCCACCCACTGGTCCCCGCAAATGAGGGACCTCAGCTTTCCCTTTTTGGGGTGGGAGCTCAGTTGAACTTGCCTAAAGGTCTCACCTACCACTTTGTGTCCTGGGATGGAGGCACCCTCCTTTGTGGAGAAAGGTGGGCCTGAGGCTTCACAAGAAGAGCCAGAGACCCTCAAAGGAAGTGGGCCTGGGAGTGGCAAGGGAACCAGCACCCTGCAGACCTGGGGGGGTGGGGAGCAGAACGTGAGTCAGCTCCTGTGACCCAGGGCCCTGAGTCAGACCAAGGGTGAGTCAGTCGGTCCGGGTGGCTGGAGCCAAAGGCTCCCAGGGTGGGGGTAGGGGGAAGTGGGAGGCCTGCAGGAGGCAGGTTAAGTGTAGGGTGCATGGGAGACATGAGGATATGGCTGAATTGAGGACTACAGATGGGTGCTGGGGAGGAAAAGGGGGTTAAGGTGGGGGTCTGCAGGAGCAACCTGGGGAGTTTGGCCAGACTGAACCAAAAGAGTGATGTGGGGAGACAATAGCCTGGAGAATAAGGTATGGGTTTTCCACTGGGTCTGGCGACTTTGGGGTGCCCCAAACTTGGGAACACCAGGTGGAAGATAGCAGAACCCCTCTTGGTTCCCCCCACCCTGCAGGACAACAACACCTTCAACGCCCTCCCACTGCTGGCTGGCATGCAGATGGCCAACACAATCAAAGGTGAGGCCCTTCCCCAGAACATCGTCCCCACCAAGACCTCCACCAAGGAGCTGTAGTCAGTGGCAAGTGATGGGCAGGGAGAAGGCTGGCTTCCTTGGCTGGGCCCCCAGAAGGTAGTTGAACCTTGGTGGGTCTAGATGTCCCTCCTGCCTGGCCTCTGGGTACCCTCATCATGCCGCAAGTCCCTCTATCCTCCCTACCCTCACCCCACTTTTTCCACTGCTTTGAGCAGAGTTGAAGGAGATAGTGGCCCAGGAGCCCCAAGGACTGAGGACCTTGGCCGAGGGGTTCCCAGGCTTACAGACAGCCTCCCAATGGAGCCAGGCCCTGGAGGACTTGGAACGGAACAGCCGCCCCTACCTGCAGGAAGTGCAGAGATACGAGACCTATAGGTACATGGTGCCTGCCAACCGTAGGGCAAGGGTGGATGGGGGGAGGGGGCAGGTGAGGGTGGACGGGGCGGCCCTGTCTTCTCTGAGCCCTATTTCCAGTCCCCCGCTGATCTGCCTGGGTGCCCTGAGCCTGGCAGAGTCAGGACTCCTGACTCTTGGGGTCTTTGGCTCTCTGCCTGGCCGTGGGACTCCAGGAGTCTTAGATTATCCACAGCATGCCAGCCAATCCTGTCCCATGCTGTGGTCAGCTGCTTCTCTTCTCAGTGACCCCGCGCCCTCACTGACAGGTGGATTGTGGGCTGTGTGCTGTGTTCCGTCCTCCTGCTCATAGTGCTGTGCAACCTGCTGGGCCTCAACTTGGGGATCTGGGGGCTGTCTGCTCGGGAGGACTCCAGCCACTCAGAAGCCAGGGGCGAGGCTGGAGCCCGCTTCCTCATGGTGTAAGTCGGGGCTGGGTTGGAGGACAGCAGGGAGACTGTGTCAGCCAGATTCCCCCTCACTCCTGTGTCCCTGGAGGGGCTACAGTAACAACTTCCTGGGAGGCAAGGGCCTGAGCTTCGGTGCTGACCTGGCACCCTTCACTCCCTGGGTGATCCTGGGCAACTTGCCATGGGACCTGGGATGCCTCATTTGCATACAGGTTGGACTAGAGAAGCAATGGCCAATAAGAAGCCCTTTCCTCTGTGTGCTGGTAACCACTGCAATACCCAGTTGGCACTTTCTCACAACCTCAGAATCTTTTTTAAGCCACCTTCCAGATATCTACCACCACCAACAGACAGATGTAGAGTTTGACATCCCTAGACTTCAAGGTCAGGGCTGCCATATACTGTTGTACATGCTGTGTATTCAACAAGGGTGGCTGGCCTGGGAGGAGAGGGGGGCTGAAGAGCACCCCACGCTTCACTCTCCAAGCTCTAGAGCTCACTGCCCAACAGGCCCCACAAATCAGTAGCTCCTGCTCTGAGAGTCATAGTTACTCAGACAAGCTGATGGGTCATACCTGAACAGGCCAAGGGGACCCCTTGGAGGGATGGGTTCTCATCTTCCTGAACCTCCCACACTCCGAAGCTGACAGTCCTGGCTCTCCTCCAAACAAATATCAGGGGGCAGGGAGCTTGGGGGTGCTCGACCTGTCAGTTGAGATGCAGCTGGGATATGTGTCTCCCACATCAGAGTGCCAGAGTTCAAGTTTCTGCTGCCTCCCCAAGCACACCCCACGAGGAGCCGGCGATGACGCAAGTGGACGAGTCCACTTGGGATGATGCTCCTAGCTGCTGGCTTCAGCATGCTCTGCCCAGCCGCTGTGTGCATTTGGGAGTGGACCGGCAGACAGCAGCTCTGTGTCTGTCTGCCTCTCAGAAAAGCAAGGAGCAAAGCAGCTGCCTTCCTCCTCCCTCCCCCACTCCGCACCTGTCATCAGGCCCAGCAGGGCCCCAGTGATGACGAGTGAATAGGCAGGAGTTTTCTGAGTCCTCCCTCCCATGCAGGAGGCTGGCGCTGGCCAGCTCCTCTGCCCGGAAGGCTCAGCCCTGGGGCCAGCTCTCTGGCCAGGCTGGTTCTGGCATGTGTGTGTACGGGAGTGGGGGGCAGCCAGTGTCCCCTCTCCCGTGACGCATCTGTCACACTTCCCAGAGGTGTAGGCTTCAGTTTCCTGTTCGCTGCACCCCTCATCCTCCTGGTCTTCGCCACCTTCCTGGTGGGCGGCAATGTGCAGACCCTGGTGTGCCAGAGCTGGGAGAGCGGAGAGCTGTTTGAGGTGGGCCCAGGCACGGGTGGAGGGAGGGGAGGCAGAACGAAAGGGTTAGGGGCCAGAGCGGGAGGAATGAGAATAGAAATGGCCAGGGAGAAAAGCAGAAAATCTCCAGTGGATGGGGTGGGGCAACAAGGAGCCAGAGGGCCCTGTGAGTCCTGGACTGCTGCCCAGGCACTTGGATGGAAATCCTGGGGAAGAGCACCCAGATTCAAGCTCTTTCTGTAACCCTTGGTCCAGAACCACTGTGTGCTCACTAGCGGATGAGCTGAGTTGCTAGCCGCAGCACCCCATGCTTCATGGCAGGGGTTCCCAGGAGTTAGGGCCCGGGGTAACTGAAGCTAGAGGTCAGTTTGGAATGGGAGTTGCAGGGGTGTCACCTGCCCCAGGTGTCTGTGGCACCAGGACAGCATAGGCCAGGTGCTAGGGGACCTTGGGACGGAGGGTCCTTGCCCGCAGCACTGCCCCCTCCTCCAATACCTCATCTCTCCCTACCCATTGCCAGTTTGTAGACACACCGGGAAACTTGCCCCCGTCCATGAACCTGTCCCATCTTCTGGGCCTGCAGAAGAACCTCAGCATCCTCCTGGCCTATCAGTGAGTAGCTAGCCTGGGCTGCGGCTGCGCACCGGGAGGGGCGTGGGGCAAGGAGTCCCTTGGATCTGCCATCCACTGCTGCTCACTCTTGTTGCCCAACATTCCCTCTCAGGCAGTGCAAGGAGGGGGCCGCGCTCTGGAAGGTTCTGCAGCTCAACGACTCCTACGACCTAGAGAAGCACCTGGATGTAAGCCAGGTAGGAGAAAATTCTGGAAGGTTCTGAGGACCACCTTCTGCATTCTCCCCGCTCCTGTTGTCTTGCTTCTGTGGGAGCAGCTGTCTTTCTGTAAGAGCAGCTGACATCCTCGGAGTGTAGACCTTAGCTACAGGATCAGGGATGGCACCTGGGGAAGATTCAGGCATGTGACAACCTAGAGGTCATGGCCAACTCTGAACACTGTGCTTCTGGACAACTGACCATGGCTGAGGTTATGACAGGGAAGGATGGTGGCAGGAGTGTGTCCTGACTGAGGACAGACATTGATTGGGAGGTGAGAGGGTGTCAGTGATGAAACTGGGTGATACTGCTGAGGGCTCACAGAGCCAGCAGGTGGAGTCAGGGACTCTGCCTCAAGCCTAACCAACTGCTTGACTCCCAATCTTCTTCCTGCCATCACAGGGCTGCTGTGACCTTAAAATATTTATCTTGCTCTCAGTGCGATAGCCTAGTGGTTAACTCCTTACCTTGTATCTGCTAGGATCCCATATGGGTACCAGTTTGTGTCCCAGCTGTTCCACTTCCCATTTAGCTCTCTGCCTGTGACCTGGGAAAACAGTAGAGGACGACCCAAAGCCTTGGGACCCTGCACCTGTGTGGGAGACCCAGAAGAAGCTCCTGGTTCCTGCCTGTGGTTTGGCTCAGCTCTGATCATTGTGGCTACTTGAGGAGTGAACCCACAGATGGATATTTCTCTCTATCTCTCCTTCTCTTTGTACATCTGCCTTTTTAATTAAAAAAGAAATCAAATATATATATAATTTATATATATATATATATATATGTATATATATATATATTTTTTTTTTTCCGTCTTTGGGGCAGGCATCTGGCCTAGCAGCTAAGACGCCGGTGACAGTGCCTGGCTTTGAATCCTGGCTCTGGCTCCCAAGTTTGGCCTCCTGCTAAATGCACACACTGGAAGGCAGTGGGCTTGACTTGCTGGTTTCTGGATTTAACCAGACCTAGCCCTGTGGGTGTTAGAGAAGTCACAGATGAGCATTCTTTCTCTCTCTCTCCTCTCCTTTCCCTTTCTCTCTCTGCTTCTCAATTTTTTAAAAAAAAGTTCTTTTAAGATTTTATTTTTTTTTTAAATTGGAAAGACAAATATACAGAGAGGAGGAGAAACAAAGGAAGATCTTCCATCTGCTGGTTCACTCTCCAACTGGCTGCAATGGCTAGAGCTGAGCCAATCTGAAGCCAGGATCCAGGAGCTTCTTCTGGGTCTCCCACATCGGTGCAGGTTCCCAAGGCTTTGGGCCGTCCTCAACTGCTTTCCCAGGCCACAAGCAGGGAGCTGGATGGGAAGTGGAGCCGCCAGGACACAAACCAGTGCCCACAGGGTATCTCAGCACATGCAAGGTGAGGACTTTAGCCGCTAGGTTACCACGCCAGGTAATTTCTTAAAGCAGGTCCTAGTGATTTGATTATGAGCAGGTGAGCAGGTCAAGGTGTGGTTTCCAGAGCATGGGTCCCATCCTCGCTGTCGGCATGGCCCCAGTGCTGCCCTCGGGAGGTCAGGCCTTTTCTCCTAGCTATAGAGGAAGTGGGGTGGAAAGGAGGGGTGAGCCGGCCTGGGCTGTGTCCTCTAACTTGCTGCAGGACCATGGCACATCAACGCTCTTCTCTGACCTTAGCTTCTTTAGGTTGGAGATCACAAACTCTAAATCTCTTCCAGGGGTCGTTGGGAAATGCCCAGGGTCTTGCCTGGAAAAGTAGCTGTGTCCATTCCTTCATTCATTTAATCACACAGTTCGCAGATTTGTCTTCACCCACTGTGTGGGGGTCCTCTGCTCTAGATGCTAAGGGTTGGGAAAAGACAGACAGGCAAGGTTCCACTGTCAGGAACAAGCACACACACAAGTGATCGCAGAGCCTTAGGTGCAATGAAGAACAAGGAAGCGCAGGTGAGGTGCTAAAGTCAGGCACAAGTGCTGACAGATAGCAGGTGACCAGGGAAGGTCTGTCACAGCCCGGTAGCTCAAACCCTGGCAGGAGGCTGGGTCTTTTTTTTTTAAGATTTATTTTATTTTTATCGCAAAGTCAGATATATATAGAGAAGGAGAGACAGAGAGGAAGATCTTCTGTCCGATGGTTCACTCCCCAAGCGGCCCCAATGGCCGGAGCTATGCCAATCCGAAGCCAGAAACCAGGAGCCTCTTCCGGGTCTCCCACGTGGGTGCAGGGTCCCAAGGCCTTGGGCCGTCCTCGACTGCTTTCCCAGGCCATAAGCAAGGAGCGGGACGGGAAGCGGGGCTGCCAGGATTAGAACAGGTGCCCATATGGGGTTCCGGGCGTGCACGGTGAGGACTTTAGCCCCTACGCTATCGTGCCGGGCCCAGGAGGCTGGGTCTTAACTGTGTGGAAGGAGCAATAAGCCTCTTGAGAGCCTGTTTGGGCTGGAGTTGTGCTCAAGGCAAGGGAAGATGTCCAGGACCCTGGCCCAGCACGTGCTCCATGCCCTGCCCTCCTTTGGCCCTCCCAGTTTGCTCAGAAACTGCAGCAGCAGGTGCAGGGTCTCAAAATGGACATGCAGGAGCTGGATCTGCTGACTCCAGCTGCTCACCGGGACCTGGAAGCCCTGAAGAGCAGCGGGATCGAGAGCATCAACTACCAGGACTTGCTTGTCCAGGTGAGCACACCCTGCAGGGGGTCAGGACGAGCAGAGAGGCCCACAGAGAAGCTTGGCAGGAGACCGTGTCCATGTCCTCAACCTTCCTTCACACTCCCACAGGTGTCTTGTGCCTTTCTATTGAGGGTCTCCCCCAGAGTGTTGCCCTGCAACCCCAATAGCATGAGTCGCTGTTCATGGTCCTGAACACACTGCTGGGGGAATGCTGGGGAGCAGTCATGTCTTCCTTGAAGCCTAACCAGAGGGCCCCTCACTTACTTGTTGTTTTATCTTGTTGAAAAATATCTGAAAGATTTCTCAGATCAGGGCCAGACTCACAGTGGCGAGTATATCTCAATACATTGAGCAGATGCAGAGGGCTCTTGCCAAGGTTGGGCATTCAGAGGCTGGAGGATAATGGTTGGGCACTGGGGAAACCTAGAGCCATCTCCATCTTGGCTTCTACCTTCTGCCCTCAGATCCAGAAGCCCGTGGTGAAGACCGACACGGAGCAGTTGGCCCAGCAGTTGGAGGCACTGGCCCAGGCCCAAGTGAGAGAACAGAGATACTACTAGTCCGTAGGGGAAGGAGTCTGGGAGGTGGGGCTCGGGCGGGGCAAACTTGGAAAAGGGAGGGCAGAGACAAGGGGTTGAGGTCCTAGGCTCCTCACCCACTCCTGGTCTCAGAGGTAGGAAGCCTCCTTCATCTCCAGGGTCAGTTGGCTTGAGGGTGTCACACTTTGGTTGTAACATAAACTTTACAACCAGTGGGGCTATGTGGCCCTGGGTATGTCATCTGGCCTCTCTGGCCTTCAGTTTCCTCATCCGTAAGGTGAACCACTCATCTTCTGTCTGATGATGGAGCTAGCCTTATGCCCGGAATCTGGGTCTTGCTCCTTAGCACCTGATCAGGGTAAACACAGACCAGGCTGGAGGTTCAAGGACAGATGACAACAGCAGCGGATTAGCACTCAAGCGCCGCTGCCCTGCTTAGTGAAGAGGCTCTGGCTTTTTTGTTTTTAACTGAAGCTGCATGGGAAAGTGCTGATTTCACAGAAAAATGCAGGAGAAACAGCTCATCTTCCTGCTAGCTGCGATAAAGGCCAAAACCGAAGGCCAGGTACTGAACAGCCGTGGCGTCATCACTCAGGCCTCCAGAAGGTCTGCAGGGGACAGAGATGGACCCTGTCCTAGGGTGGACCACTCTGCTCTGGCTAGAAAAGTCCCACGGTGTTTACCAAAGGGAGGAAGAGCTGGCAATCTATCCTTGAAGCATAACTTGATGTACGTGGGGCTCTGCTATCTAGAATCAGAAATGAGTGCGTGTGAAGCTTGCACCATGGGAGCCTGCCTTGGCAAGAAGCAAGTCCTGCCATTTTCCTGGTGCCCTGTACCTGGTCATAGTCAAATGGCTGTACTCATGCCACCTGCAAGATGTGCTGGGTCAAGTGCAGTAAGGACACAGCGATGGGTCAGGCCCTCCGACAGCCACTATCTTGAGAAGAACAGCTTTTCATGGCTATAAGCATCCCTGGAGTGTCCAAGCTCTCTTTGTGACATTGAACGAACACTTCGGCAACCCTGAGTGGTGTATAGAGCAGGGAACATTCATCAGGGCACCCAGAAAATGAGGGGGGGAACTGAGAACTTGAGTCTAGACCCAGAGTCAGGTCCTGGAGCTTTGGTTTTCTGCTTCTGAGCCCAGGACTTGCTCAGCTGCCCTCACATGTCCAGTTCAAAGGCTGAGTCAAGAATATCTTGGCCAAGGCAGTCCTGCCTAAGCAGGAGCCATATTCACCTGTGCCTCCCTGCAGGTCAATCCTGGGCTGGGGCAACAGCTGCAGGAGGAAGCCCAACGACTTAGAAATCTCTATCAGGAGAGGGTCACCGTCCAGCAGAACCTTGTGGTAAGGGGAGCCTGGGCCTGGCAGAGGCGGGAGGGAAGGATGGGGCAGAGCCCTGGGACCACTGCCTTTCTCCTCACTCCTTCCCCTAATCAGCTTTCATCTTTTCTCTGCAGGCCAAACTTACGCTCAGCGTCAGGGCCCTGGAGTCCTCCACCCCAAAGCTTCAGGTGTCTGTGGGGGTGGGGCAGGAAGACACCCTTGCCCCCGGGAGGAAGGAAGGAGTTCAGCTGGCTGGGAGCTTGCCTGCTTTGCTGATCTGGCTACAGTTGAGGGGTGGATGGATTAGATGGGGTGGGTGGCCAGAACCTGGAGGACCAACATTTCTGGCCTCTGTGTTCTCAGAGTTCTAGAATTGGATGGATGAATGAATGAATATATGGATGAATGGGCGAGGGAGGGAAGGAGGGAGGGAGCGAGCGAGCAGCCGCTCCCATGCTAGATGGGGCCCTGAGTCCAAGCACCCTCCCATCCTCCAGCTAGAGGTTGCCGAAGTCCTAAGCAACATCACTCGTCTAAAAGCAGAGCTGCCTGCCCGGACCAACCACATCCTGAGGAACGTGAGTGCAGGCAGCAGATGGAGGGCAGGGTTTGGGACCAGAGCAGCATGGACTTCTGTCCCGTGGCATCAGGCATGGGGAAGAAGGTGCTGGGACCCCTGCCCAGCCTGCATTCTCTCCTTGCCTGCAGGTCAGTGCATGTTTCCTGAGTCGGGAGATGGGCTACTTCTCCCAGTACCTGGCCTGGGTGAAGGAGGAGGTGAGTAGGGGCTTGGACCCACCTGCTCTCAGACATCCTCCCTTAGGCTGGGCCTCTGGCTCTGTGCTTCTCCTGCTACTCCTGAGCTCCTTCTGGTCTGAACCAAAACTCTCAAGCTAGCGGGCTTGTTCTGCCCCCATCTCCCTGCCTCTGCCTTATGAGCTGCACTACAGCGTTCCAGCCACACCTCCCGTGGGCCACTGTCTTTTTGCCCAGCTTGGCCCAGGCCAGCTCCCCTGGCAGACCTCTGGATACCACTACCCATGGGCTCCACGAACTGCCTGGGCACCCATACTAAGACTGGCAGGGCATCAGGCTCATCCATGAGTGTGCCTGTGTACTTGGGTGAGCCTATGGGGACACCTACGATGCCTGTCCCGTGAGATCATGCCTTACAGCCCAGAGCCAGGTATCCTTTCTCTTTCTCCATCCCTGCGTCTGGATGTCTGCATATACGGACCACGTGGTTGTCAACACAGGTGACCCAACACATTGCCACCTGCCAGCCCCTATCCGGAGCTCTGGACAACAGCCATGTGATCCTGTGTGACATGATGGCTGACCCCTGGGTGAGTGCCCCAGCTCCTCAGGGATTGGGGACATCCATCAGGTTCCTGGCAGGGGTAGGTGGGAAGGGAGGAGTAGCTGCTTCCCTTGGCTCTGCCCTCTGCTACTCCTGCCCTGGGCTGAGGGAGCCAGGAAAGGCGGCACGGCTCCCCGGCCAGGTGAGCTGACTGCATGCACCTGTTCCAGAATGCCTTCTGGTTCTGCCTGGCGTGGTGCACCTTCTTCCTCATCCCCAGCATCATCTTTGCCGTCAAGACCTCCAAATACTTCCGTCCTATCCGGAAACGCCTCAGGTGAGGGGCGTGTGGGACCTAGGGAGGTGTCCTTCTGTGGCTCCTCCCCACCGGGAACTCCCTTCCTGGGGCCTCCCAGGCAGAGTAGGGGCACTCCTGGCTGTGCTCCTGGCATGGCCCTGAAGAGCCCCCCTCCTACACACACACACTCTGAGCATCTCCAGGCTCAGGAAGTCCTTGCACGGGTCTGCCCCTTATCCTTCTCGCCACAAGGCATCCTTCTTGGGGACTCTCACTGTCCCAGAGGGTGGGTCCTTCTGCCAGCCACGTGTGCCCCTGTGCTGGGGGCTCTCTCACTGTCCCTGGGGGCTGCCACAGCTCCACCAGCTCCGAAGAGACGCAGCTCTTCCACATCCCCCGGGTCACCTCCCTGAAGCTGTAGCACCCCCCTGGGTGAGTTGCCTTGTCCTCTGAAACTCTCCATCTTGGGGAAGGGGAGGTGCTGGGGGATGGGCTATCCAGGACCTAGGAGGGCCGAAAGGCTCAGGGACTCAGCGGTGGCAGTGGTGGCAGCAGCGTCTCCGCCTGCGTCCTGGCTGGCTGTGGCCCTCTCAGCAGGACACTGGCCAGCTTCAGTCCTGCTCCCTCCTCATGTGTTTCCTTCCTAACCTACAGCTGGGCAAGGTGACCCCAGGACTGCCCATCTGTGTCCCCACTGATTCGCCTGGACCCCAGGACGTCTGTAGCTCTCCAGAGACGGCCTTCCCCTCCCTGCAGCCTGCCCAGCTCCATTTCGCCTGCTCCTTTCCACCCTGTTCTGTATATGCTCCGCCATCCCTCACCACTGCAGCCATCACACTTCTGTTGAGCTAGTTGAGCTACGGAGCTGCAGCTTCTTCCTCCAGGTAGCGCTGGGTCAGCACCAGGAAGGACTGAGCTCTACCTCGTGCAATGTCATCCTGGGTGCCTTGGGAGGGAGAGCAACCCTGCGCAAGGCTACTGCATCTTGCTCTGTTCTTGTCCTGCCAGGCCTCCACTGTCCCTCTCCATGTCCACCTGGCCCTACTTCCCTGCTGAGTTTCCCAGGGATCCCTGCTGGGCCATGTAAAGCCATTGAGAAGGCAGGGGCCAATGGGGGCTGGATGTGAGCTCTAAGGGACTCCAAGCCTTCTGCCACCCCGGGCTTGAGACTTTGGCTGGCCCCAGCCTAGGTTTATTGCTTCCACCCCAACTCGGTGGGCAGGGAGGCCTGTCTGAAGGCTGGGCCACCCTACCTGTACCCCAAGTTAGGAAGGGGCCTGGAACCCTGGGCTACAGTGAGGGTTCTCCCCTCAGCTCCCCAGGGACCGGCATGTTCCCATCATGCAGGTATCCTGGGAGGGATCTGGTGGCCAGAACAGGCTGTTGTGTTCCCCCTACCCTCCTGTGCCTGTAGCCTGGCTGGCTCTTAGAATGTCCCTGCGTACTATCCCCTGACTTCCATAAATGAGGAAGAGAAAGGGGAGAGAAGAGAGATGGATAAACCTGGGGTCTGTTTTGAAAACATGCGCCACCCTGTGCCTTGGGTTTGGGTGCCTAGAGCCAGGCCTGTACAGGCGGTGTTTAATGAGTGTTCATGGAGAGAATTCCGAGGCCTCCTGGCTGCAGGAACCAGGGCTCCTGCTGGCCAGCAGCTCACCTGGCCCTCTTGTTTATTAACTGGCATCTCTTCAGCATGCTGTGTTGAAGTCTCCCCAACCTGTATTATGTGAGAACAGTTCCTGCCTCCTCACTGAGGGCTGGAAATGAAATGTGATCATGTGTGGAGGGCCCTAGCTCAGAATGCTCTGTGGATGGGAGCCGGACGGAGCCAGGGGTAGAAATAGGAACCAGGCAAGCTCAAGAGAAGAGGGAGCTGGAAGCCCTTTCAGATTGTCTTTAATTGCACTTTGTAAATCAGCAACAAATTTCCGCTAGGAATTAGGATGCCACCTACACAAAGTCTTGTCACTGCTACAAGTGCATTCTCAAGCCAGCAACCTTGAATGGAGCGCGATTACCTCTTCAGCTTTTCCCAGTGGGGGGGTTTTCACTTGTTATTCATCTGTTGACCTGGACAGGGGAATTAGTACCTGCAGGTTCTTTTTATTTTTTTTTTAATGCAATTAAAGATGTTAAAACAAATGAAACAGAAATAATTAAAATGTCATTTCCAGTTTTCTGCCAAATTGCCTATCCTGTCTTCTATGCGTGTTCGAGCATGCTCATCACAGTCAGAGGGTTCCTCCTGCGGAGCCCTCACGTGTCTGCTCCTGGTGTCTGTTGTTTCTCTTGGATTTGGTTGGTTTTTGCTTTTGTTGTTGTTTTGGTTGAGCACCTCATGCTGTACCTGAAAACCTGTAGGAATCATTTGAAGCCCTGGATGAAGTTATCTTCTGCAGGAGGAGCGGGTTGGGATTCAGCTTAATCCACAGGCAAAGAAGGAGGGCAGATCTACTTCCAGTGGACCTGTGTCGTCCTGGATGACAACTCCTGGGGCCCCAACCTGAAGCTGGAAACGTTTCCAGGCATGCCTTCTTGGTGCGCCTAGGGTTTGCCCCAGGAGTTTTGCGAAGCTCTGCTTTGTGTCTTTGCTGGGTTTCCTGGTCTTAGCCAATCACACAGTGAGAGAAGCCAGCACTTTCTCATGCTCCCCCACGCCCTCGATTGAGCTATATATACATGTGCACATTTATATGATAGGACCTATAGGACATAATACATACATGTTAAATAAATACAGCTATAACTTGAAAAGCTGCTCAGAATGAACTGTTTTTAAACTCACCCTCAGTTGAGCATTTGGTCCAAATGACCGAGTCGACCATGACCTGAAGTAGTGGCAAAGATTTGGTTTTGATGTTCTGTCTGTGAATTGAGGAAAGGCTGTCATGCTTTGAATTTGGTTTCTGGAAACCTCTGTCTATTCCATTGGATCTTGGGTTTCCCCTGGAGCTTTATCCAGGGAGAGCATCGCTGTAGTCAAGGGGTCACCTGCAGATGGGCATGGCAGCTGGCAAAGAGACAGAAATAACCACAGAGAGATTACCTGCTTCCATGGTTTTAAAATGCTAGAATCCTGAAATGTAATGCGACTTTATCTAGGAGACTCCATCTTATCTGTCCTCAGTCTCAGGGTGGTGGTTTGGAGGGGGTCATCACCTGTAGTTGAGCAGATGCCACCCCAGGAAGTTCCTTGAGCTGGTTTAGGGTGCCATAGGGCAAAAGCCCAGGCAGGCTTTGTTTTCGGGTCCTGTGGTCCCTGGCTCTTTGGGATGCACTGCCAGGGTGCAGTCCGCCCTGTGGGTGCATGGGACAGAGACTCTGTCTCCTAGGAGATTTGATCCAGGTGTCCTTGCTGTCCCTGTGACAGGAGGGATGACAGATTGAGGGCCCTGGGAGTTCTGCCAGATGCTGCAGTCCAGAAAAGGCCTGTGATGCTTTCTGCCAATGAAACGCCACCTGGGCCAGGGCATCGAGGGTCCAGGTGGCTGGCTGGGGGATAGCCACATGGCTGGGGCCAGAGGCTGTCCAGGTCACCTGAGGAGACCACCTGGCATTCACGTGTATTTACTGGACTGTGAGTGCGAGCCAGGAAGTTTGCTTAGCACTTTTCATGAAGCAACTAAGAGAGAAGCATTGTGATTTGTCTACTTCATGGGTGAGCATGGGAGGACATAGGCATGGGATATGCACTGAGTAGAATGGATAGTGTTTGCTTTCAGAGTTGACTGATGCTGGTGCCATTGCAGGCCTGGAGGCAGCTTGAGGCCCTCCTCTGGGTGGACCTAAGGGTGCCTCTCTCCCTCACCCTCTTGCAGCCAACCTCCTAAAATCCTGTCTCTCTGAGCTCAAATACCAAGGACCCAAATCAAGACTCATGCACCCAGCACAGGCTGTGGCTGCAGTTTTGGTTGAATCCTGGATGAGCCCTGGACAGGGGACCTCAGGCCATTCCATCTCATACCGAGTATCCCAGCTCCCAGGTATATAGGAAGAGGATGGCCCATCTCCAGCCCCTGGCCTCTGGGGTGCAGGCACTGGTGTGTGTCGGGGGCAGGGAACTGCATGACAATTGTACTGGATGGCAAGCTTGGGGGGAGGTCCCTCAGCTTTAAAGGGGCCCCCACAGCTCAGGGACTACAGGAAACAACAGTTGTTCCTTCTTGAAGTCTATAGCCAAAAATAGGCTGGAAGAGTTGGCAGCAGGTGGTGGCAGGGCTGGGGAAGAGTGGCAAACAGACCTAATCCTAGAGAAGGTGGAATCGCCACTGGATTTGAGCGGCTTCCTGGTCCCATTTCCCTGGAAGGCCACGTGAAACAGGTGCCCAGCACTGGCAGGCTCTGAGGACCCTTGAAGGAACCTCAAAAAATGAGGAGGCATGGCTGTGCACGGAGGAATCCCAGAGATGAAAAAGTGTGTCTGTGAACTTCCAATTGGACCCACCACAGCTGGCCACATGCCCTGCCTTCCCCCAGGCCTGAGCTGGGCAGGGAAGAGACCTTGACCCCGGGGGAGGGACAGCTGAAACCCTCAGGGCTCTCACTGGCTGCCTTTCCCTCTTGTGGTTATACATTGTGAACAATTTTAGTCTCTCTGGGGGTGTTTGCTGAGGTCCCAGTGCCCCCAGCATGAATTGAGGATCCCGTCCAAGGCCTTTCCCTCCTGTTCTTTCTCCTTCCTGCACTTCCCCACATTCCCTGGAAGGGTCCCAGCTAGGAGCTTAGGGACCATGGAGAAGCCACAAACATCAACATGGGGCAGTGGGGCACACTGGTTTGCATCTGCACTGGGCACTGGCTGGGCTGGCAGCCTGAGGAGGAGGTGCCCATGACCTGAAGGACAAGTGGTGGGTATAACAGGGGTGGGTAGTTGTCCTGGTAACTGCTTTGTCATAGCTTGTCCTATACCAAGCTATGACCTGGTGGCTGTCAGGGGCCAGGACTGGCTTGGGGTAGTGGGAAGAGGGGCTTCTCTGGTCCTGTCACCATGAGTGGGGCCAGGACTGTCGTCAACAGTTTCCAAGCCAACATGTGAAATCCGGGCACAGAGAACTCCCTTGGGGATGGAAGGGTCATGCCTTGTGAGCTGTTTGTCACCGGGCAAATCTTTAACTCTCCTCGGTTCAAAACACCCAACGTGCCTCTGCTTGTGGAAGTCTGTGGATACATGTTCCAGGCCAGTTGAATAGGGCTGCCTGGGTGTGAGAGGCCACAGAACTCCCGGGAAGCTGCTCCTTGCCTGATGTCATGGAGGGGCCTACCTACCCCCATTCCCTCAGCTCAGAATCCAGGTCTACTGAGCACTTCCCCCCACAGTGTCCACTACCCTGCCCCAAAAGGAGATCCTGGGGGAGCACCCAGGGCCTCAGTAAATCCAGGGCTCTAGGTTGTGGCCTTTCGCCTTGAAGAACACAAAGTTGGAGCAACTGGGCTGGTTCCAGAGAAGGAGAGAGAGAGGGATGGGCCAGCAAGTGCTCTCCTGCACGTGGCAAAGGAGGGGGTTGTCTCTGGGCTCTGTTTCCATGGGAACCACTTGCACCGGCTGGTTCCTCCAAGCTCCAAAAAGGGAAACTTGGCAGAGGGTTGAGGCACCTGGGTGGCTTCCCTAGGGGCTGAACAGATGTCCCCTCCATCTCCCAGGGATGCCTCGGCGTCCTGTCCTGGCCTCCCCACTCTCCAGGAGATCAGGTGGGACCCCTGCCTTGGCTGTCCTGAATGGGGTCCCAGACTCAAACCCAGGCAGGGATGGCAGCATTTGGGAAGAATGAGGGAATCCTGCAGCCGGCCCCACCACAGGGCAAAAAGAAGGTAAGGAAGGCCCAGCCAGACAGATGAAAGACAAGAGAACCGCCCCAGGTTTTACTGGCCATGTCACCCCAATGGCTTTCATTCTGTTTGAAGAGTAGCAGGTTGCATGAGGTCCCCAAAGAGCAGCCACCTTCTGTGAGACAGCTCCTTTCAGGCCAGCCCAGGTCATCTGAAGCTTGCCAGTACCTGGTGTCTGGCAGGGAGGGACAAGGCAGAGAAGGGAAGGGGGACAGAGAGGGGAGAGGCTGGTCTGACATCGAGAATGCACCCCCACCCTGTCCTGTGCACCCCCGACCCAGGCCCTGCAGCCCCCTCCCCGCAAGCCTCAGCTCCTGCACTTCCTTACCCCCACCCGGCCTGTGACTGGGAACAGAGCGTGTGTGTGCGTGCGCATGTGAGTGTGTGTGTGTGTGTGTGAGAGAGAGAGAGACAGAAAGAAAGAGAGAGGCAGGGGGCGGGCACCCAGGAGAAGGGGTGGAGCGGTGGAAGCAGGCAGGCAGAGAGGGAGGGAGTGAGGGGTGGGCAGGGGGCGGGCGAGAAGCCGCTGGTGACAATTACGTCTGGGTCCAAGCAAACATGAGACAGCTGCCAGCCAGGCCGGGCAGTCCCATTTGCCCGGGCTGCGAAGCGGAGCAACCAGCAACCGTTCCCTTCCGTGCTCAGGATGCAGCGGGCCCAGGTGGGTGACGGTGGGGCCGGGGGCTCGTCAGATGGTGGGGGCTGCCAGAGGCTTCTGGGGGTTGCTCTACACCCAAGATAGCTTGTCCCGTTTCCTCTTGTGACCCCATTTCCTGTTGCCCTTATAAGGACTGCTTGGGAGAAAGTGTATATTGGGGTGTCCTGGCTGGGATCCAGTCCCCTTTTGGGTGAGAGGTTTTGTGTATTTGTGGAAGACAAACCAGGCAGGGGAGGTGCTTGAAGGCCAGCCTGGAGCCAGGTCCAGTGCAGTTAGGTCCTGGCGCAGCTGATCCTGACCCTGGGCCCCTGCCCTTAGGGCTGAAGGAGGGGAGGGTCCTGGGGCACAGGTGCCTCCTGCTCAGTGTTTGGCTGTGAATGCATCCTTTCATCCATCAACCAAGTAGTTGGCGAAGGCCTCCCTCTTCTGAGAGGCCTGTGAGAGCCCCAACAAAGACACTTGTTAACGGGCCCCTCTCCGCGGGATCGCTGGGAGGCCAGACAGAATGTAAAGGGGATGCCTGGCAAGGAGATCAAGAAACGGGGCTGCTGCGGGAGGGGAAGGAAGGAGGAGAACTCATGAGGAGGACTGAGAGGAGGCAAAGCAGCTGAGTCCTTCTGCTCCGACCAGCAGGGAGTTAAGCCTCGGGAGGCCTGGCCTGCTGCCCTGGGATGCATCCCAGCCAGAGAAGCAATGTTGGGGCTGGGTGCTAGGAGCACAGCTTCCCAGAGGCCAGTGGTTGAGCCAAGGCTGGCAGTGTGTCTCTCCCGTGCAGCAGTCTTAGAGGTGAGATAAAAGGGCTAGTGCGCTAGGCAGTTGGGACGAGGGCTCTGTCTGTCTCACTGGCCTCCATCCCTGAGCCTTCCTTAAGGGCTGCTGGGGCTCCAGCCAGCACCTGCTGGCAGCAAGAAACAAGGGCACAAGGATCCAAATAAAGTCAGGGTGTTGTAAGAAATGATGCATCCTGGGATGTATCTCACAGGGACTCCCCACAACAAAGATGACTTCCTGCCTCTCTTCCACCACTACCCTCCCCCACCCCAAGGAGAAACTGGTTTCGGGGCCTGGGCTGCCCCTACCCTGTGGAGTCCATCTCTCAACATCAGCAACGTCAGCAGACATGAGAGCACGAAGCCCTGGGAGCAAAGTGGCAAGTCGCCTTGAAAAAGATGCCTTCTTGTTGTCCCAACTGTGCTCTGGCAACTGCCAGGCATGCCAGGACAGAAGCAGGAAAACTTAGCACCTTATTCCGGTTGGTTCACACTCACTCTGCATGCACACATCACATGCAGCGCAGGCCCCACGCATCCACAGGCAGCAGGCTGCACACGTCCTATAGCTAGTCTGTGTACACGTGTGCTTGCCCTATAGCCCCAGCCACGGGCCACAGTACCTTGCACCCTGCATGCCCATGGATTTCTATCCATCGGGATAGAATCGGCTGCTCGTAGATGTGCCCAGCCAGCTCTGTCCACCAGCAGGGAGGCAATCTTTCCACCAGGCCCCTCTGCTGACCCTGACTGCAGGAGGTTGCTTTGGGTACTTGAGTCCCTGCTCCTCCCAGATGCATGGGGTAGGGGTAGAAGGTAGGAGACCTTTGAGTGCATTTGGGCGTATGCTCAGCCGTTGTGGTCCCACACTCATGGCCTCCCTCTCCTCCCCAGCCAGTTTCTGGATCCCAGTGAATCTACCACTTGCATTCCTGCTAGGGTCCCTTCTGTGACTGGCCCCACAGGGACAGAGGTCCTAGGGGGAGCCTGGAAGAGTCTATTGGCTTCAAGGACAGCAAAGACCTGGTCGACTTGTCAGCCACAGTCAAGGCCCACCCTCACCCCATAACACCCTGAACTGTCAGCCCAGCCTCTCAGCCTTCCCTCCACATTCCTCAGTCATTGGCTAACTTTCCGTCAATCATCCCTGGGAGTGCCTGCCACTCTCATTCAAGACACTGAGAGCCATACAAGGGGTCCAGAGCCCCGAAGTGCCACCCACCCTCATCTCCTTGGAGCTTCGTGCAACTCGTCAGGCAGCTCTGAGTGCTGTCCCCACCTTACAGCGAGAAAGCCCCTTGGCCTGGGACTCATGAGAGAAGGGACTATCTTTTATCTTATTCTTTATAAGTAGATTTATTTTTACTTCAAAGGCAGAGTTACAACAGAGAGAGAGGAGGAGAGAGAATCTTCCATTGCCTGGTTCACTCCCCAAATGATTGGTACAGCTGGAGCTGGGTCAGTCTGAAGCCAGGAGTCAGGAGGTTCTTCTGAGTCTCCCACTTGCGTGCAGGGGCCTAAGGACGTGTGCCATTTTCTAGTGCTTTTCCAGCCCATAAGCAGAGAGCTGGATGGGAAGTAGAGCAGCTGGGACTTCCATATGGGAGGCTGGCACTGCAGGCAGGGGCTTGACATGATACCTCTTGGTACCATCTCCAAGAGAGAGAGCATCTTAACCAGCTCCATGGGCTGGGTCTCGTTGCGCCCTCTGGTCCTACAAGTGAGGGGACCACCTAAGCCATACCGCTCCTCTCCATCCCCCTGCCTCAGCCATTGACCTTGAACCAGCTATGTTTTCTTTTTGAACTTGCTGACTGAGAGGTGTGAAGGAGAAGACCCCAGTGTTTTAAATTCAGGTCCTCTCTCTTTTCAAAATGCTCAAGAAAGGAAGAGCAGATTTACTGACTTGGGAGCTGGGGCTCAGAGCTCTCCCTGCCCCAGCTCTCTCCTACCCAGCTCCAGGCCTCTCTGGAGACCCCAGGAGTAACTACAGGGCCCCGAGTTGGCATCTGGGGGTGGGTGGAGAAGAGCACCTTTGATTTCTAAGAAAAAGAAGAGAGAGAGAGAGAGAGAGAGGAGAGAAATTAATGTGTGTGCCTTTCCAGGAGCCCCAAGCTGGGACAAGAGGGGACAGAGCAGGGGGAAAGCACAGAACAGGGGGAAAGCACAGGGCAGGGGGGAGGCACAGAGCAGAGGGGGAGACACAGAGCAGGGGGGCACCACTTCACCCCACCCCGAGCCCTGGCCCCAGCTGAGTGATGTTTCCCTTGAACAGGTACAGCTGTGAGCTGTGATCAGCCCATGTCCTAGGATGTCACAGTGCAGCCACGTGACAGGGAGAGAGTCCAGGACATCTCTGGGTGCCAGAGGTGGTGGGGAGGGACAGGGCACTGAGCTGAAGCTGGAGGACAGCTGAGAGGGCTCCTGTCCCGCATCTCAGGGGGCCTTGCCCACCCCCTCACACACACATCACTCCTGCTTGGAGCGGCTGCCCCATCTGTCAGCCCAGCTGCCCCCTCTGTTAGGCTGGCCCGGGCCTGAGCTGTGCTCAGCCAGGCAGAGCAGCCCTGCTGGCCTCATCTCCACCTCTGACTGGCCCACAGCAGTGGGCAGCGGAGGGGGCAAGATCTGCACTTCCTTGATGCTGGATCCCAGCCCTGTCCTAAGAGCATCTCTCCTGGAGGGCATCCTGGGTAGCAGCTCCAGGATAGCCAATGCACCTCAGTGATTTGGGACAATGCCTGGTCTCTCTGTTTCTTTCTGGGCCTGAGATAGCCTCTGCCAGGCCCCCACCTGGACCCAGGTCATTGTGCTGAGCAGTCAGGGGCAGTACAGTTGAGAATGAGGGCATGTGTCCTATGGACTCAAGGTCAAGGTGGAGGCCTTACCCAAAGAGCCACAATGCAGGCCCCATGTCCCTCAGCATGCAAACACACATACACAGAGACACACGCAGAGATGCATTCCGTTTCATATAAACTCACAGACTCACACTCAGACACCTGCTGTCTGCTATTGCAGGAGACAGGTGGCCCAGGCAGGTAGCATGGCTCCATGAGGCAGAACTGGGGCCAGCTCTGCCCCCTTCTCACCTTAGCTGTGTGTCTTCAGACAAGTTACCTAGCTCCTCTGTGCCATGGTTTCCTTACTCCCCTGGGGGAGAACAGCCCCATCTCCTAGACAAATGAGATCCCCAATCAGCCCACTTTCCCTGGTCCTTGGCATGTGGCCTGAGCCCCATAAACAGAGGAAACACTGATGTTGCTATATCTTTTGGTTGATGAGCAGAGCCCGGAGATTGATGCCAATCAGTTGCTTGGGGCAAGTCCTGGGTTAGTGTGAGACCTGCATTGCTGGAGAGTAGGGGAGCCATGAGAGGCAGGACTGGGGCCACACAGGACATCCCACCCCAGCTCTGTCCCAGGGCTGTAAGGATAAGGCCCGGGGCGTGTGTGTGCATGTGTGTAGGTGTGAGTGTGTGTGTACTTACATGTACACAGATGTGCGAGTGCGTGGGTATGCATAAGTATATATGTGAGTGTGTATGTGTGTGCATGAGTGCTGGGATCTGTAGGATCCTCCCCACCAAGGTTTGCTGTCTGGCCCACATCTGTGCCCAGGGGTGGGTGGAGAATCCCAGCTCCCAGAAGCCTCCCCATCCCTAATCCCAAGGGCCTGCACGACACAACGCCCACCTCTGCTTCCTGCCATCTGTCCCGAGTGATGGAAATAGAGCGACGGCACGTGGGTGCTGGGCGAGCCAGCCTGAGCTGCAGCCCAGGCCTCAGGGGGACAGTCAGGCGTGTGAGCAGCTCTCGGTGTCCCCAGCTCTCCCTGAAAGGGAAGGGGCTGAGAACATGGGTACGCCTCCCCTACAGACAGGGCCCAGGTCTGTGTATCAGGGGTCCAGGCACCTGCACCTGAGCCATGACGTCAGGTGGAGCCCATGCACACACCCCTTGGAGCCAGTGATGCAACCCCAGGCAGTCTGATTGTGGGGAAAGCCTGAGGAGCTTTCCCTGCTGGACACGACTGGGCCATGAATTTGGGCCTGGCTCCTATGCCAGACAGGTCTTTGCTCAGGATCAGAGGGTAACCAACAGGGATCATCTCTCCCAGGAGCTCCGCATTCACCAACTCACATCACCTTCCTCACCCCTCCGTGAGGGGTCACTGTTATGCCCATTGTGCAGAGGTTCCTAGTGGTCAAGGACTTTGGCCAGGCTCAGCAAGTTCTTATCTGACCCTCTACTGGCCCCTTTCCACTGTCCTCAGCTAACTCAAGTTAGGTCCACCTACTTGCAACCTCACCTGCCCATTCCCTCGCCTGCTGTGTCCCAGTGTCCAGTGCATGTCAGAGGCTCTTAGGAAGTCATCATTGTTGTTCTCCCGTCATGACACCTGGAAGCATGTGTGTGCGTGTGCGTGCACGTGCTAGGATCTGGAGGATCCTTTCCAACAAGTTTTGCTGTCTGCCCCACATCCTCCACTGCCCAGGGGTTGGTGAAGAATCCCGGAGCACCCAAGAGCGCGCAGTGATTTCTGCTTCATGCCTACACCCAGGGTATCACCTCTACAGGAAACAGCCTGGATAATTTAACCCAAGTTTGCCAGGAGCCTCTGCACACCTTCCCTAAACTGCCCCTTGGCACGCTCCCTTCCGGTCCCTCACTTGGCATCCCTTCCACTCCTAATCCAAGTTGGCTTCCTGCTGTCCTCCAGCTCATCCTCCACAGTCCACCTGACTTCATTTCTGAAACACCTCTGGCTAGGACTTGAGCAGGAGTGACTGAACAGCTGGGGCCACTGTGTACCCTGATAGCAGGAGGCAGGCCCAATTCAGCCAGCCAGCCAGTGGAAAACCATCCACTGAACCATGCAAACACCATGCAGGGCTTCAACATCTTTTACAATGCTCGAAGAGAATAGAAAACAAAGTGAAATTATTTGTGATCATTTCAATGTGTTACCCATATAAAAATATTATTGAATGGCTATTTTATAGGCTAATGAATAAAGGTGGGAAACCCAGTGAACCTTCACATCGACAGCACCACTCTGCCAGAGCTAGCCGCTGGTCAAGTGTTTAGTAGCCACAGCGGATGGCTCAGGGTCTGGGACACTTGGCCTGCTGAGCGCGGCAGGTACCTCAGCCTCCATCGGCCATGCTCAGGAGGAGAAAGACAAACTTTCTGGTCCATTGGTGCTCACTCTCACCTGTCTCAAGCTGTGCTGTTGGTTTTAACATTTTCTTTAAAACACCTAGCATTTTGTGTCTTAATAAATCGATTTAAAGAGTAACCTTCCAGTCGGTTTGTAAATGGAGAGTCCACAGTGCCACTTGCTGAAGTCATTACAACAAAGTTATGGAAGTGGAAACAACAGTATTCAATCCCACGCCCCAAGTGTGCCACCTGTCAGAGGCTCTGGATGGAGGCCACACCCTCCCTTTTCTGAGCTTGGGGTTACAGGGAGTTAGCGGGGTGCTATGGGCAACCAGAGTCTAACTGACTTCTAGCACAGAGATATGGCCCCCTGGTGTCAGAGACCTCTACCTCACAGCCACCAGAACAAATCGTGGCTGTCTCTCCTTTGGAAGGAGGGGGAACACAAACCAAAGGGGGTCTGGCCAGGTCAGAGGAGGCCGTGGGATTCAGTTGGGTGACTCGGTGTTTTTAGGACCCTTTTATGGTTGGAGTGAGCATAGATAAGACAAGTTCTCCAAACACTTAACTCGGTGAGGGTGCACAGCAGGTACATTTTCCATGTAGTTCCCTTTCTATCACTCCCCCACCCCATGGATCAGTAGCACTTGGAAAGCTGAGCTGATCCACAGCCTTGAGCCAGGAGACTCCCCCAGGGCTCCCATATGGGTTCAGGGGACCCAAGGACTTGAGCCATCTTGTGCTGATTTCCCAGACTATAAGCAGGAAGTTGGATCAGAAATGGAACAGCCAGGACTTAAGCTGACACCCACATGGGATGCTGGCACCATGACCCTGCTTTCCCAGACCCGAGGCCAAAGGCAGCAGCTAAAACTCAATTTGGGTCTCCCCTGTGGGTGGCAGGGAGCCATTTACTTCAACCATGATTGCTGGTTCCCAATGTCCCCATCAGCAAGAGGTGGGGATCCGGAGGCAGAGCCCAGTGTGGAGGAGCCTGGGCACAATGAGACTGTGTCACCACCAAGGCAACTGCCCAGCCAAACCCCAGTCCCCTGCCTCCTTCCTGCCCTATGATCTGGTCTCCAAAAATGTGGTCATTCTGAAAGGCTCTGTAAACTGCACCACAGAGCACCAGGTGACCTCCGAGCACTGGCTGGCTTCACAGCCAGGTTGGGAGCGTCAGCTGCTCGTTTCCTTTCATGGCTTGGAATTCCGCGGCTCTGCTGCAGGGCGGCCTGCTTGACCAATCACCCGCTGAAGGTCATCAGGCTGTTACAAAGAAAGTGCTGTGAGCACTCCTGAACAGGCTGCTGTGTGCAAACACAGCTCCTCCTTTCTCTGGGCTCAAGCCCCGTGACAGCGATTGTGTGGGAGTCGTCCGTGTTATTTTTTGTAAGAAGCTGCCAGCCGTTCTCAGGCGTGGCCGTGGCATTTTGCTTACCCATTGGCAACGAGCAGGTCTGCCGTTGGGCCTTGTCCTCACCCCTAGTTGGTGTTGTCACTGCTGTCTATTCTAGCCATTTGGATGACTCGTCATGGCTGCTCACGACACAAGTCTCATTAGCACACCTTGGTGGCTGATGGGTTGAGCATTTGTCCACCCGCTTGCTTGCCACCTGTGTGCGGCTCTCACCTGCTTTCAAACAGAATGGGTTCTTTGCTCACTATTACGTTTGGGGGTGAAGGTGTTTCAGGAGTTAGGCACCCAGGAGCCAGGGCCAACTCTCTCTCTTTCTTCTTTAAAGACTTATTTATTTTTATTGGAAAGTCAGATATACAGAGAGGAAGATCTTCCGCCTGCTCATTCATTCTCCAAGTGGCTGCAATGGCTGGAGCTGAACTGATCTGACACCAAGAGCACGGAGCCTCTTCCGGGTCTCTCACGGGTACATGGTCCCAAGGCTTTGGACCATCCTTAACTGCTTTCCCAGGCCACAAGCAGGGAGCTGTATGGGAGACAGGGCTGCCAGGACATGAACCAGTGTCAATATGGGACCCTGGCACTTGCAAGGTGAGGACTTTAACTACTAGGCTACTGTGCCGAGCCCTGGGGCTAACACTCTTAGGATTGACATTAGGGGGCAGAGAGCAGGGTTGGTGGGGAGGCAGGAAATGTGCCAGAGGAACAGGATAGGGGCTGAGAGACAAATAGGGTATGGGAAGATAGGGTCAAGGAAAGGGGTGTCCCGGGAACTGTCCCCTTAGCGAACCTTTGACTTGTGACCCCAAACAGTGTGTCAAGAGTGTGCCTTCTGGCTGTGTGAGTCCTGCAAAATTCCTCATTTCCATGCTGATCATTCTGTGTGGCCTGAGAATGAGCTCATAAATATCCCACGGTCCTTGACAAGCTTCATTCCAGGAGGAGCAGCAGGCCCTCAGCACTGTGCGTGTGGCTGGGGGAGAGATGCAGGTGAGATGGGACTGGCATGGTCAGGCTGGGACTGGGTCATCACCGGGTCACCCCTCACATGGGCAAGGCCACAGGGCTGCCCCTTGGGGCTCCTGGCTCTCCATGCTGGGTGATGCTGGCTGCCCTGCAGGCTGATTTAATGTTCCCTGACAGCTCAACCAGACCCTCTCCCAGACAGACATGTGTCAAATATTCATGAGTGTGACCTGCCCCCTCCACCCTCCCTCTCTGCCTGCCCCAGCCCAGCTTCTGTGGCCTCCTACCCCGGCTCCAACTTCGGAATCCGGTGGACACAAAGCTGTCTCCTGGTGTTCGCAGATGGGATCCTGGACCTTCTTCCAGGTCCAGGAGTCCCTCCTTGCCTTCCTCACCAGGGAGAAGCCCTCAGTCCAGGAAAACAGCAGGACATGGAGTAACGGTTACTTTGGGCACAGCAGTGACATGGCGACTGCCACTCCTTCATCCCCCCAACCCCCAACTTTTCCCTTTCAGTGACCCAGGCTGAGCAATGCCATGGCTGAGACCTCCACACATGGGCCCTGGCCCTGGCCTCTCCCAGACTTCTCAGGAACTTGATTCCTGTACCTGGGAGATGACGGTGGTGTCGCCTGCCTCCTGGACTTGTGGCCCCAAACAGCCGCATTTGAGGCATCTCATAGCAGAACTCAGGTAGGGTCGCTCCCACACCAGTCATGGGCCAGAGCATCCCTTGCATTGGGCACCGGCACCGTCCTGGTGGGACAGTCTCCCATTGCTGAGCTCTCACCAGAGGCTCCTGGGCTTGCCTCAGGGTCTCCTCTGGACAGGTGTCTGCTGACCCTGCACGTGGAGCCCGCAGAGAATACACGAGATAACAAAGTCCCAGCTGCCCGCCACCCCTCCCTGCTCCTCACCCGAAATAAAGGCTTTATTCATTCAGGCCCTTTCTCTCCGGAATAAGCTCTTTAATAATGGAAGAGGCCCCTTTCTGACCCAGCTTGGGCAGCACGTGTTCGTGGGCGTGCATATATGCGTGCATGCGTACCCACGTGTGTGTGCATGTGTAGAGTAGATGAGTGTAGGGGCTTCCCTCTGCCTCCTTCACACGTGCCCAACCTGGCTCTCCCCCTTGTATGACCCACCCTTTGCAGCAGCTCTGGGCCCCATTTCTCACCTCTGGGGACAGCCTTGGAGAAGAGGAAGAATGTGGGGGTGTTTGTGGAGGAGGTGGGGGTGTCAATTGTGACCCTACTAGGGAAGGATACAGTGGCCCCACTCTGGGTTACTCAGGCCGTCAGTGGGGGTTGCAGGTCCAATGCCCCTAGGATTGGGGCCAGTGACATCCAGCAGTGGTTGGGAGTGGGGGATGAGTGACATGTGGACCTGCCCAGGTCTGCCAGGCCCACTTTCCTCCTTGCTCTGTCCCTGAGCCTGGCTCCCAGGCCTTTCCAGGAAGTACTGCTGGCTGCTGCTCTCTGCTGAAGTTTCCTGTCCTGGGGAAGTCTGTCTGGGCCAGTCTCAGGTCCCTTGCACCTGGCAGCCTGCTAGAGACAGAGCTGCCCTGGAGTGCTGTGCCTGCAGAACCTGAACGATGCCCTGTCTGGTTTTCCCTCTAGTCACACACCTTGCAGGACTGTACCGAAGTGGCACATGTGAAAAACTCACAACCATGGAGTGTCCATGGCCAGCTCTCCAACCTAGTGGCCCACCCTGATGGCCAACAAACTCAACAACTCAGAATGGTGCCCTTAAAGAGGGTGCTGGCTCCTCCCCCAGCTGGAACTGAGTGGGGGCTACAACACAAAGGATCAGCCTCTCCCAGTCCCTGCCAGCAAGAGGTGACCCTGGCACCAGCTCCTCAGGCATGGAAGATGGCAAGCTGTTTAGGTGCCAAAATTGAGGGGGACACCAAACACTATTGTAGGAAGACACAAACCTCCTGCCTCTGGGGCCGTAGCCCCAGGCTGCCCTCTCTTCACCCACACTGGCCCTGCTCCCACCTCCTCTTCCACCTCCTGCTCCCACCTGTTTCCCTCAGGCCCCAGAGTTTCTGCAGGGCTGGGATGGTGGCTTCCATAGCTGTGGCCCTCCTGGGTGGTCATCTGGCTTGTCACTCACCTGCAAGCTCTCCCAGAGTAAAAATAGGCAGTATAGAGGCCCCTGGGGGGTACTGCTGTGCGTTTCCATTCTCTCTCTGGGTTCCAACAAAGGGAGAACTGGATGGTTGTGGTAAAGGACCAAGCAAGTCCAGGCTCACCTCAGAACTCTCCTCTCTGGACCCCTTATGACGCTCCTTCTAAGGGCCCCCATCATAAGCCAAGGTCAGGTGCAGACGGGAGGAACCCATGGATGAGGTACAGCAATGCCTCAGGGCTGCAGAGTTCTGGGAATCTCCCAGCCAGGCCTAGTGGTCCTAGTAAGCGCTCCTGGAATGTGAGCCCCCAGGTGGCTTAAGGCTAGTCTCTCCTGGGATGTCCGGAGGCTGAGACACCCATCCGGGCAGCTGCGGTCGGCCCAAAGGTGACCCATGGGAACAAGAGCTCAGGGCAACTTGTCTGTTTTCCATTGCAGGAGGCCATGAAGGCGGCAGACGGCAGCCTCCTGGGCGACCCAGGGCGCACACCACTGCGCAAGAAGGAGGGAGTCAAGTGGCAGAGGCCGCGGCTCACTCGCCAGGCCTTCATGCGCTGCTGCTTGGTCAAGTGGATCCTGTCTAGCGCAGCGCCACAGGGCTCAGGTAAGGAAGGGCTGCGGGGTGTGGTGTGTGTGTGTGTGTGTGTGTGTGTATGAATGGGGGGCATCATGGGGGGCTATCTGTGTTTTAGGAGCCCTAGCCTGGGTTAACTGCGTCTGCCTACCCTGCCAGGGAGTTAAGTATACAAGGAACAGGTAGGGCAACCAGACCCTACCCTATCCCCTGTACCCACTCCCCCGCTAAGGGGCCTCTGTGCAAAGAGGGGACCAAGTCCACCCACAGAACATACCCAAAGCCAGACCTGATGTGGGCAGGAGCCTGGTGAGAAGCAGGCCCCGCCATCAGCCCCTCCTGGAGCCAGTGTAGATATTTTAGGGTGTTCTGGAGAGGAGGAGGGGACCTGGTAAATATGGCTGCCACGCGCTTCCTCTTGGCAATGTTTGAGGATGACAGAGCAGGAGAGGCAGGGGTGGCCTCACACGGTCCCCATGATTTCACTCAGATGCACACCTCCCACACCTGTGCACACATGTCCGCGTGTCCAACACAAACATGCCAAGCACACTTGTACACCGTGTATACTTTTGTGCTCACATGCAGGCACATGCAATCGTGTGATCATGTGCCAGGCATGTAGAAGGAACTGCCTTTTTTAAAAAAAGAAAAGAAAAAAACATCTCAGGAAGTGACCGATTGAGGCTGGCGCCGTGGGCGGTATTATAAAGAATGCAGCAAAGGCAAGCGTGAGCCAAGGTAGATGTACTGAACACAGGAAGTCGTGGGCAGACAGCTCAGGTAGAAGCTGCTGATGGCTGCTGAGCATCTATCTGCCTCTTTGACCTTCAGGAAAGGCACACACTTGACCTTGACCACTCACTGCATCTGGCTTTTGGCCCTGGACCCTCTCTCACAGTGTGACTTCCAGGGAACCTCAGGCACCAGGATGCAACAGGGGTTCCAGGCTTCCAAGGTGTCATGCATGGAGGAGATGGCCTGAGTGGCCCAGTGGCTGGCAGCTACGTGCAGTGGCCCAGGCCTGTGCACGAGGGAACCCAACAGCTGCTTGCCAGGTTCTTGTCCTTTACCTGCCAATCCCACCCTGGGAGTTCTCTTGCTCAGCCTCTGTCTCTCCAACTCCCTGGGCAGCAACGGTTCCCTTGCTTTTCCATGGAAGTGCTAGCACGTGTGGATGAACCTATAGGTGTCCCACAAACTTTACTTGGTAAGGAGTAGGGGTGGGGTGTGGCAGAAACACCTAAGTGCACCTACAAACAGCGTCCATCCGTGGGAAGGAGGCCCCTGGGCTAAGCTCCCCTCTCTGCAGCAGGACAGCAAGTCAGCAGCAGCAGGAGCCAAGAGCGCAGGTGAGCCAGAGAAGGCTCAAATGTGGCACCTGGAGATTCACATCATTTGTGACTTGCCTAGTCTTTCTGGGTTTTCCTGGTGGTAAAGCAGGTATTCAAAAGGAGTTGGAAGCAGACACCCGCCCCTGTTGTCCCCCTATTCCCCACCCCCACCGCGGATCCTGCAGCTGCTCCGGCTCCACGTGAGGGGCTGACAGTGAGGCTTGCAGCACATCTGTGATGGCAGCCCGAGATGGCAGCCGTCAAGCCCAATGAGCCCAAGGAGGGCATGGTGTGTTCACAGCCACTGCAAAGGGCTCTGCCCAGCTCCAGTGGGGGCATCTGCTGCAGGCCACCACCTCTCCACAGTGGGTCCTCTACCACTAGGCAGTCTGCCAGCAAGTCCAGGGCACACAGTAGAACACAAGGGGCAGGGACAAGGACAGGGTCACCAGGCTCCATGCAGGCATTGGGAGCCCACAGGTAAAGTGGCATGGTGAGACCCCAGACAAAGGTGTGAGGTAGACAATGCCGAGCTCATCATCCTGAACTACTGAAGACTCCACGGGGGTTAGCAGGAGAGGTACCGTACTCAGTAGTAGGTGGAATGGGGGGGGGGGCGGGAGGGTATTGGGCCTCCAGCTGGGCCCTGAATTGGAGGACCCATCTGGCCTGGATGTCCCCAGGGAGCCCTGGGACCTCATGGTGTGAGGCACCAAGAATGACGCCCCGGTCCCCCTCAGCCTGGGCTCCCACAGCTGGTCTCCTCATGTGGCAGCGCTGTCTCTCCCAGGAGTGTGTGCATGTGAGAAACACTACCCAGTGCAGAGCAAGGAAGCTCCGGAGGCTGAGCTACCCAGGACAATGGGCGCCATTCACAGCAGTTCCGGGCACGTGCCCAGCGGGCCCCAGTGGGCACCCTGGGTGCCTGGGAGCTTTTGGCAGCTGGGAAGCCCACACACCGTGCCCTTGTTGTTGGGATTTTTTTCAGCCGGCAGCAGTGGGGCCAGGGAGACACATGCCTGGGACAGCTGGGAGCGGAAGCCAGGGCCCAACGGATGGAAGCTTGGCAAGGAGTGGGCAGGAGATGCCAGGGCTGAGCCAGCTGCTTGTACCCTGGACTGCCAAGACTCCAGAATAGAGCTGGGAGATATCCAGCAGTGGTGGCCTCTAGGATGCGTGGGCCCAGGTGGTAGTATTTATAAGACAGGCAACATGGACTGATATCCCCCACCCCTCAGTAGGAGGCCCCTCCTCACAGGAAACCTGGGGGACTCTCCTGAATGACCCAGAGGTTGAGACTTAGCAACATTTCTCAACCATCATCTTGGGCCGTCCTGGCTGGTTGTGTGTCCCGGGGCAGGGCCAAAGCCTTGAGTCCAGACTAACTCCACGCTGGGACTGTCAGGCTGGACTAACGATACCATGGATAACCTGGGGTCCTAGCTGTGGGTGACAGAATCCAGGTTGCCTAGGGTTAAGTAGAGACACAGTGGCTCCAGGCCTCAGGGAGTTCGCAGAAGCTAGGGGATAACCAGAAAATGGTGGCCCTGGTATGCCAAAGCTAGGGTTGCACCTGCCACATGGGGAGGGCCTCACTTCCTGGCTGCTCTGGCAGGGACACTGGGACAGCAGCCACATGCTTCTGTGTGACATAAAATCTGTTTCTCAGTCATTCCTGTCCGTGTCCCAGAGTGGAGACCCAGCACCCCATGAACCCTGCTGGCTTCCACTCTGGGAGCTACTCAGATGACATGATCACGTGAGAAATCATGAGGCTGTGGCTGCCACCAGCAGCATATCTGACAAGAAGTGGTGGCAGAGGGTTGTGGACATGGGGAGAGGGGGACCCAATGCCGAAGGATACATGAGCATTCTTTGCCCTCCAAAGCTACAGATTCTACATCCTTGGATTCAACCAACTAGGAACCAAAACTGTTCATTTTAAAAAAAAGTGTCTGTACTGACCCTGCGCAGGCTTTTTTTTCCTTTCTATTTCTCCCAACACAGTGTCACAACAAAGTACACAGAATGGACATTGTATGAGGCCTTACAAATCACCCAGAGATGATTCAGGTACATTGAGTAGACTGGATGAAAACACTGCTCCTGTTTAGCCAAACAAGTTTGAGAGACAAGCAGAAACCAAGAAACAGCAAAAGTCCCCATCTGCTTGCTGTTTGATTCTTCCCCATGCCTCTAACAGCTGGGGTTGGGTGAGGCCAAAGCTGGGAGCCAGGAACTCGATCCAGGCTTCCCCACATGAGCAACAGGAACTCAACTCCTTGAGCCATTCCCCCGCTGCCTTCCAGAAATGCATTAGCAGGAAGCTGGAGTCAAGTGCTGGAGCCAGCTATTGAAGCCACATTTTCCAGAATGAAATGAGGGCACCCTAGCTGCTAAGCCAGGCGCCCACCCCTTACACTGCTTGATACAAGGGACTTGATCTCTCTGTGGGTCCTGGCAGCAACCCCTTAAGGCTCCTGAGGGGTGACTGTATTGAGAGAATTGTAATGTGTTGAAGCACCAACATGGACATCATGTTGCCAAGACAGTTGTCAGACCATATTCAGATTTTCAAGGAATTATGCGAAAGTTGATTACATGGCTGTTAAAACTTCTCCCCTTCTCAGAAGTATAGGAAATGAACAGCTGGGAGTTGGCTCTGTGGGATAGCGGGTAAATCCACCACCTGAGACACTAGCATTCCCGTTAATGGCCTGGGAAAAGCAGCAGAGGATGATCCCTGCACCACATGGGAGACCCGGATGAAGCTCCTGCCTCCTGGCTTTGCCTTGACTCAACTTTAACTCTTGTGACCATCTGGGGAGTGAACCAAGAGATGAAAGCTATGTCTCTCTCTCCCTCTGTCTGTGTAAACTGCCTTTCAAGGAGTGGTGGGGTGGGGCGAAGAATAAAAGAGAGAGAGAGAGAGAGAGAGAACCACACAGTTGGAGTTGGGAGAAAGAATTGGGGAAGAGGCTTTCTCCAGAAAGAGTTGCTCCCAGCCCAACCTCCAGGTGGAGGGAACAACATCTGGGTCACCTCTGTTATCCCCACCATGCAGCGTCATCCGGGTCGCCTCTGTTATCCCCACCATGCAGCGTCATCTGGGTAACCTCTGTTATCTCCACCATGCAGCGTCATCGGGGTCGCCTCTGTTATCCCCACCATGCAGTGCCGTGAAACAGCCATGATTTCCTCCTCTCAATTCCATGAATGTTGGGCAGCCTCCCCCATACTGTTCCTTAGCAGTGGGCTAGGCCAGCAGGGGCAGCGTGTGCCACCATCTCAGGAGCCATCTCTCTACGTGGCTGCCCAGGCACCCTGGTCGTTCTCTGGCACGCGGAGCCCTCACCTGATGGCGGATCTCCACATGGGGTGGGGAACAGGAGGAAGATGCAAGGTCCCTGGGGACCTAACCAGGTACTACACTGGCACACAGGATCCTTCCTACCGCATTCCGATGGCCAAAACAAGTCACCAGACCCCAGGAGAGGAGGGCACAACAACTCCTTCATGTGTGTGGGTGTGAAGCTCGCAGCCATCATCAATTTACCACGTGGCCCTCGGTGTGAGGAGACACCCTTGCCAGGCCCTTGGTGTGAGCAGCGTGAGTGGTGTGGGCAGTGTAGACGGTTGAGCAGTAATCTCCATTCCCAGTTCAGCCCAGGTACTGGTATCCCCTCACCTAGAGTGGTAGCAATAAGAGGTACAAACCCTGGGAGCAGGTGTTGAGGGGTGGACCCTGCTGAGCCTCTGGCAGCTCAGGGCACTGAGGCACAACACCTACGGGCCTGCCCTGATTAAGCAGTAGAAAGTTCGATGTTCGACTTGTGCTTTGGCGGAGATGTTTCTTTCACCTTGTCTACACTCACCCATGATGAAAATTCCAGCGGCTTAGCCAAGACCCAAGTGTGTTTGTCTCCTAGGTGAGACAGTCCTGATCTGGGTAGTGGCTGGCCCTAGCTTGGCAGCTTGGAAAATGTCAGGGCCAGCACCTTCAGTTGTTCTGACCTTTCCTTCAAGGTTGCAAGGTAGCTGCTTTGGCTCCGGTTGTCGTGGCCTCATTCCAGCACAGAAGCAGGAAAGATTGGGTGGCAAAGGAGGAGGAGCATGGCAGTGCCTGTGTTGATAAAGCAGCGCTCACAGAAACCTCTGGAAGATTCCTGCCTACATTTCACTGACCAGAGTAGAGCCACCCTGGCTGCAGGGGTGTTCTGGTGACCAAGCATACTCCGTGGTGCCCCAAAGGACTTAACAAGATGCCTGGTACCTGTCAGATGAAGAATAAATGGGGAGGAGGTCCTATACTGGTGCCCCCTTGTCTCCCTTTCTATCTAGAAAATCGCCAGAAGGGCCCGGGAGGGGGATGGTCAGGAAGCAGAGGTCAGAGGTCAGTAGGCAGTGGAAGCCCAGGACCCTGCCCATCCCCACAGCTCTACAGCCCAGAGCCTTGAAGGTCAGGGAGCAGGTGGGAGCAGGCTGCTGCTTCTCCAACTACAGAGACGCCCTGGGATCAGGGTGTGATCCATCTGCGGTGAGATCACACCCAAGCCAAGAATCAGGACAGTGGCACCTCTCCCATTGGTGCCGGGAGCACAGAAGCAGCACCCACCCCTGCTGACCCCTCCCAGCCTGGGCAGCTGCAGGAGCCTGTCCACCTCCCAGAGCAGCGAGTCCTGGATGTGGGAGGTGAAGGACCCTACCGTGGGAGCTGCTGGAGGAGGCAGGGCACCAGCAGTGACCTGGCCGCCCATGGGAGCTCTGACCTTGGAGAAGCCCAGAGAAGCAGACAGATGCCCAGAGCAGACAGAACAGGAGCAAGGAGACATGGAGGGAACGTTCTAGAAAGAGAACAGTGTTTGCTGTGTCTGGGTGGGGAGAGAGGCAGGTTGAGGGAGGAACAGGGCAAGGCTGAGATGGCAGGGCGTGGCGAGCCCCCCAGCCCAGGCCTGCGAGAATGCCAGCAGGGCTGCAAGGAGCAGCTGGGCAGCGTCATCGGCCTCTTCTTCCGCTTCATCTCCGGGAACCTGGCTCGAGGTGAGGGCTGCTCTGCCGGGCTTCCTGGGAAAGGGAGTGGGGAGGGCTGCTCTGGGGCTGGGAGGGCTGCTCTGGGGCTGGGAGGGCCAGGGATAGTGGCTCTGGCAGCTGGCCCGGAAGCACCCCAGGCTCTGAGCTCCATTGCTCTTCACTGTGGTCTGCGGGCAGTGGGTGGCCAGGCAGAATGCACCACCCCCTAGGTTGTTTGCCACAGTGTTCATGGACCCAGGTCCAGCCAAAGACAGAGGGAAAGGCAGTGCTCCCTGCTACCTGCATGGCCTCACCTGAGCCTACCCCTTCCTTACCTGCCTTCCTCCCCCAGCTTCTTCCATCTAAGACAGATGTTGTGTCCAGGGGACATTCCCATCTGTGTTTCCCCAGGAGCTGGGCAGTCCCCAGACCAGGGAGCACCAGGCTGGCGCAGGGGAGGGGCTGCTGGGTCCTTGGCAAGAAACCTGGTGCCATTTCGGTCCCAAGCACCAAAGCACCAAGTCTGTGGTGCTCACAGCTGCCGGCAACCTGCTAGCTACCCCAGGGGCCCTGGCTGCAATGGCTGGATCTCCATCCCCTCTTGCAGGGAGGACAGGGGGATTTCCTTTCTTGCTCCCTACCCTGTCCCTGATCATCTAGCACCATGGAGCCGGGAATATTAAATGCGTGTCGTGTGAATGAATAACATTTGAAGAAGAATCAAAACAGAAAAATTTAACCTGGAATCAATTACCTCAAAATCTGTAGAATATTAATGGTTTGAAACATGGAAGAGCAACACTCATCCCTGGGCTTAGGAAGACTGTGTCCTGACACTGCCAGGACTTGCAGAGGGAGGTCTGAGTCTAGACCTGGGGGCAAGTTCAAGGGGCTCAGGGCAGGCCACTCAGAGTTCCCCAAGACTTCCAGTTTATCACAGCAACAAGGGTGTCCTGTGGCTGCTGGGTCTTCCCCAGTCCAGGAAGCCCTCCATCTGCCTGCAGGCTGGTAGATGCACCTTCTTTCTCTCTCTGCTCCTCTGCTGGCCTCAGTTTCTCCCTTAGTGAGACAGGAAGAAAGCCTCCCACCTGATCAGAAGCCAAGACGGTGGCTCTCCAAGTGGCCCAGGTGCATCTGCAGAGGAGAGGGAGGGAGTGGCAGGTGTGTGATGCCGGAGGATGGGTCCCAGTGCTTTGGCTCTCTTGGACCTCCCCTAGAGCCCAAAGCCTGGGTTTGCTGGTCCACCTCTCGGCTCTGTCAGGTCTGAGTGCTGCTGGTCTTGACTCTCCTCAAGCTGGGGAGGAGCTACCTGGAAGAACAAAACGGGGCGGCTGAGAGCAGGCTGGGTCTGAACTCAAGTGAGGCTAGAAGGCCCTGCCTGGTCAGCCTGGAGTCTCCTGTTGTGTTCTCAGCTTTCTCGGGACCTCTGCCCAAGCCCAAAAGGGAGGGAAGAGACATGGAGTCTGCTGAGGCAGGAGGGAGTGCCCTTTACCCTGGGCAGCCCAGCCTGGCACAAGGCAGGTGGTGGCAGGGGTTGGAGAGAGAAGGGGGGCAGAGGCTGCAGAGAGCCAAGGTCACAGGCAGAGCTGGGCCTGTCTGGCTTGACTTGCCTTGTAATGCATTAAAGACGCCATCAGCATTCCTGCAGGCAGACACTGAGCAGGAGTCCTGAGCGAGGGACCCAGCCGAGTAGCAGAGCCAGAAGGACCGAGTCTCATCCCTGCCCCAGCTCTGTGCAGAGAACATCACTTCTGACCCCTCCTCAGTTGCCTCACCTGTAAAATGGCCATGAGAAGCATGAGGTAGTGGAGAAGGCTGCCATCAGGTGCGTGGGAAAAGCACCCCAGTCTCTCTGTCTTGATTTGCCCGAATGTTCGATGGGTACAGCAGACGGTGATCTTGAAGCTTCAACCAGGCCCACAGGACCCTACCAGCCATTGTGGCAGAGCTGGTAGCAACAGAAACCGGCTTTCCCTCTGCGAGTCTGTGAAATGAAGGTCAGGGAGGAGGATGTTCAAGGTCAAGGAGTGGCTGTACATCCTGGGGTCTCTCCCCATCATGCTTACTCCAGAGGCCTGGGGAGTGTGGAGTGTGTGGGTGGCTGTTGGATATCCCAGGGCAGGGGCTACCCAGCCCTGCCCCTCAGGAGCTCTCCCCCAGCCTTGCTCAGGGCAAGCCCAGTAGTAAAGTAGTGCCCTTCCTGTCCCCGGGGTTGGAGCTCTCCAGATTGCACAGACTACGATGTTCCCCACCCCCGCTGCTGCCTCTACCCCCCTGCCCCTCACCATGACCTGCCTGTTCACAGCCAGAGAGAATGGGAGTTAGTGGAGAAGGCTGATGGGAGGGACTTCAGTGCAGACAGAGAATGGTGGAAAACAAGGTGGCAAGGTTTCCTGAGGAGCACACGCCTGAGGAACCAAGCAGGTGCCTCAGAGAGCGAGAGTTGTTTGTTGCTGTTGTTATTGTAGTTTTTAAGATTTATTAATGTTTATTGGAAAGCCAGTTATATATAGAGAGGAGAGATAAGTCCTCCTGGTTCCAGGAGCCAGGAGCTTGTCCTGAGTCTCCCACATGAGTGCAGGGACCCAAGCACTTCTTGATCCATGCTCTGCTGCCCTCCCAGGAACATTAGCAGGGAGCTGGATCAGATGCGGAGCACCCACGATCAGAAATGGGATTCTGATGCTTCCGGTAGAGGCTTAGCTTACTAAGCCCCGGTGTTCTTATGAAGTGTTTCATGGCTGTGAGCATACACCCTCCAGATCTCCCCCCTCCCACTCCCCTTTTCTGGAAAATTGCTGGGTAAAAGGCTTTCAGAGTATGGAATTCCTCAAATTCCTCCCAACTTAGCACAGCTGGGGCTGGCCACAGTGGCCCTTTGGTGCCTGACAGGAAAGGTTCCCCTAGGCTACCCCATCCCCATCCCAGGAGAGGGAGAGCTGGAGACAGCCTGGCCAGGTGCTCAAACCAGGACCAGACTTTCCACCTGCAGGCTCTGCTGGTCGGTTCCCAAGGCAAGCTTGGAGCATCCCCGGTTTGTCCCTCCAGCCCTTTTCACACACTCAGGTCTATGTCTGCCTTGCTGCATGGCACAAACCACCTTTCTGGCACCAAGCCCCTCCCCAGCATGGTGGGTGTGGCTGTCTAGCAGTTGCCAGGTCCCTGTCCCTTGTCCTCTAGGATGGTGGTAAGGGTGGGGAGGTTCTTGAGCGCAATTAGGGAGGGGAGACAGGGGGAGCTTCCAGATTCTCTGGGATGGGAGGAAATGTCATTGTGCCTTGCTAGGGGACCCTCAAGGAAAAAAAGCAGAGTCATGTGATGAAGCAGGTCACTGAGTGCGTGGGGGGCAGGGGGTGGCTTTGGGCAGACAGGACTCCACTTCCCTCCCCACTTGCCCAAAGAGCACTCAGCAAGCATCCCCCCCTTCTTCCCACCAGAGGGCAGCAGGCACCAGCGGTCTTTCCTCTTTCTCAGATCTGACTTTTTTTTTTTGGAAAGACAGATATACAGAAAAGAGAGACAAAGAGGAAGATCTTATGTCCGCTGATTTACTCCCAAAGTGGCCGCAAAGGCTGGAGCTGAGCCAATCCTAAGCCAGGAGCCAGGAACCTCTTCTGGGTCTCCCACGCGGGTGCAGGGTTCCAAGGCTTTGGGCAGTCCTTGACTGCTTTCCCAGGCCACAAGCAGGGAGCTGGATGGGAAGTGGGGCTGCTGGAATTAGAATCAGCGCCCATATGGGATCCTGACATGTGCAAAACAAGGACTTTAGCCACTAGGCTACCATGCCAAGGCCCCAGATCTAAATCTTTAAAGTGACCAGCTCGGCAGTTTCCACCCTGTCCCCCCCAAATTGTGCCTTCACAGGCAGGGGTTGGGGCTGAAGGCCACAGGAATCCCCTCCCTCTGCTGCCAGCTGGCCGTGATGGACAGACCCTACATGTCCTGGGTGGGAGGCAGCAGAGTCAAGTTCCTTCCAGCGCTGGTGGGATCTCCAACGCACACAGCACCTTCTGGCAAGCTTTGCTGGGACTGGGAGAAACGACAGAGGAGGCAGAGCCCACTGTGGCCTCAGGCACCCCGCTGAGTCCTCGGCACAGAGCTGGAAAGAGAACAGCAGCAGTTTGGGTGCTACAGGCTTGGGGACTCTGGGCACAGTGTTCCTTCCTGTACTGTGTGAAGCCCTCTTAGGCTCAGGGTCTGGGGTGGAGAGGAGGAGGGCCCGGATCTAGAGCTGGGGGCTATGTCTGTGCTGGGAAGGGTAACCAAGTGTATGTGCATGCGTGCACGTGGTATACAGGTGTGTGCATGTACACGTGTGTGGTGTACGTGTGTTACGTGTGTACAAGTGCACATGTGTGGACTTGTGTATGCTTGTGTGTATATGTGTGTATCTGTGTATGCATCCGTGTGTGTACATTCACCAGCTTCACATCCTCTTGCAGTCCCATTCTCAATCCTTGACTGAAGGATCGTAGAGGTCTGTCGTTGATCTTGGTGGGCAGCAGCTCGGCCCATGCAGCTCCTTGATCCCGGGGCTGACACTTCGTAGGAACACCCAGAGGTCAGCCTCCCTTTTGGCGCCAGCCTTTGCCAGCCCTTGGACTTGCCCTGCAGGCCTGGGTGGCCAGGAGCCTGGGGCAGTTCCAAGTGACCAGAAGTGGGCTGCAGCGGAGGAACGGGACTCACTGTAGCCCAGGGGACCCAGAAAGGCTTGGAGGGACCTGAACTGCAGGTCCACTTTTGAGACAGCAAACTCTATATTTTCTCTAAGCCAGGGGTCTTGGGTAAAAACCAGAGCCCAGGCATCTGCTGCCATCTCAGGTTCCACGGGACTGAAAGGACAGGATTGGCTGAGTGTCAGCCACTTTGGGTTTGTACGTGGGCACCAGGCACACATGCTCAACCCATTTCTCAGATGTAACTTCTGAGGTCCTGGGAAGTTAAGCAGCTGCCAGCTGTGACCCAGCTGTGGGTGGGTGCCAGCCGCCGAGCAGGGGTCTGAGGTGTGCGTGCAGGGGTCGGCCGGCACACGCGTCCACTGCTAAGCCGAGCGCCTCTTGGCAGCCAACGCCGCCATTGATCGGCTTCGATCCCGCGCGCTGCCGTGAGATGGCCCTGCTTACTCATGCCTCCTCAAAAACAGCCTCTGGCCCGCGGCGTCTTTAATAATTCAGCACCTAATTGTCTCCAAATGCAAACCTGAAAATGCCAACTCAGGCCCTTCGTCCCGGCCCCGCTCCTCCCCTCCTGTCCGATGCCAGGGCCCCCTTGGCCCCCATTCTTGCTGCAGACCCTGATCTACCTGCTCCGCCTGCGGCCGCTTTGGTCAAAAACTTCCTCACCTCTGACGGAGGCCCCAGCCACAGCTGCCTCCACACTGCTGCAGCCTGGCGGGGAGGGAGGGAGACCTTGCGTGGCTGAGTCGCAAGGCTGAGGTGGAGAGATCTGGCCACAACACCCCGCTGGGGTAGGGGTGCCTGGTGATGATAAGGGGAAGCTGCTCCTGCCTGGGTCCTGCCCCATGGGGCAGTCAGATGGATCTTTGCTGGCGTGCTTGGCCCAGTGCTGCTCCACAGTGCCCTCTGAAGGCCATCTCCACATGACAGGGAGACTTGGGGACTGCGCGGTGGCCCAGCCGTACCCCTTGGCCGGGCGGCTCACAGGGAGTTTCTGAACCACCACCTCCCTTCCCGGTCAGGCTAATGAGGGACACCAGAGGGGAATTGTTCATGTTACCCCCACTGCCTGTGTGAAATACTTCCAGCCACGTGGCCAGCCTTGAGGTGGGCATTGTGTGAGGGCAGCAAGGACAGAGCCAGCGCATGGTGACCAGAACCTGTGCCAGGCTCCAGCTGGCAGCCACCATTGCAGAGGGAACTCATATTCGAACCTCCTAGGGCCAGCTGTGGCTCCCAGCCCTTCCCCCTCCTCTACCCTCTGTCCCCAGGTCAAGCCCAGAGCATCCAACTGCCCACCCAGGGCAAGTACTGGAAGTGCCTGTTCAGCAGGTGCTGTCCTGGGCCCTGGGGCATGGCAGAGAATTCACAGTGCAGAGTCCCAGAGGCTATCACATGGAAATGACAAGTCTCCTAAAAGAACTGTGGGGAAGGGCTCGAAGTGACCACAATAAGAAGCTGACAGCCAGTGAGAGCCCAGGACTAGGCTGTCCAGGCAGAGGGTTAGCAGGACCCCAACCCCAGGGGAGGAAGCCAGGTGGGTCCTGGACCCTCCTCTAGCTGCGCCTGGATGACAGTGAGCCTTAGGGGTGAAGGGGACAGTCAGGCTCAGGGTCACGCAGGCGCCCCAGGATTTAGAGGAAGGGACCAAAGGAGTGTGGTGATGCTAGACAAGATGTAGGGTGCAAGAGACAGAGAGAGGACACGGCCCTGATACTGCCCAGGTTTGGGTCCTGAGCAGCCAGGAGAGTGGCATGGTGACGTTCAGTAATGGGAAAGTCAGGAGGGGCAGGCCTGGAGTGGGAGGTGGGGCTTGGCAGTAGCACCCACATCTGAAGCACCTACGACATCCGGGTCCTAAGGAGGCAGGTGGCGGGGGGAGAGACAGGCTGCAGGACAGTGCCAATCAGCTACACAGGTGGGATGTGAAGGCAGGAGCCTGGTGGCATCAGGGCATGCCAGGGGACCCGTGTTCAAAGGCCTCAGACTCTGCTGCCCAGACCCAGCTCTGTTGCTCAGCCCTTGGCACCTGCAGAAGGCTCTTGCTTATTATACTCAAACAAAACAAAACGCCTATCCATGTTCCAAAGCACAGCCTCATCTTGTTCTAACCATTAGTGGCAATGAGGACTCCTTGCTATCCAAAGGCACAGGAATACCCATCGGCTTGGGCAGGTACTTGGCCCAGGATGGACTGGTGAAAATCCTGCCAAGATACCTATCTACCTATTATTTGCCACCTGTCAATCATCTACTATTTATTTATTTGAAAGACAGAGTTACAGAGAGACAGGGAAAGTCAGAAGAGAGAGAAATCTTCCATCTGCTGATTCAGTCCCCAAATGGCTTGCAATGACCAGGACAGGGTCAGGGCAAAGCCAAGAACCAGGACTTCTTCCCAGTCTCCCACTTCCGTGCAGGGGCCCAAGGACTTGGCCATCCTCCACTACCTTCCCAGACCATTATCAGGGAGCTGGATGAGAAGTGGAATGGCTGGGTTTTGAACTGGCTCGCCAACATGACTGTCAGCAGTTCAACACACTATATTGTGCTGTAGCCCTGGGCCCCTTCCTCTCTCCTTATAACTCTGCCACTTAAATTTTTTTAAAAAATCTAAAAAAAAAAAGAAGAAGAAGAAGAAGAAAGCAGAGAGAGAGGTGGGGGAGAAACAGGGCGGGGTGAAGGGAGACAGAGAGAGAAAGATAGAGAATTTCCCATCCACTGGTTCATTCCCCAAATGTCCAGAACAACCAAGACTAGGCCAGGCAAAAGCCAGGAGTCAGAAATTCAATCCAGGTCTCTCACACGGGTGGCAGGGACCCAAGCATTTGAGCCTCGGCAGGAAGCTGGAACTGGGGAATGGAGCTGGGACTTTACGTTCCAGGCAGTCTAGTGTGCAAGGCAAGTGTCCCCAGCGGCATCCATGGGTGTCTGTTTATTGCACACCTACTGAACACACATTTGCTGAGACACACATGGCTCCTTAATGTGTGTTAAGCAAAGGAGGTGGGAGAAGCCAGCACAGTGCAAGCTGCTGGCAGCTCTCCTGGGAAGCAGAGAAATGGTCACCGGAGAACAAAGAGGGGTGGCCGTAGTGGCCATAGGGGTAACCGAGCGGCAGAAAGCACATGGGGTCCCACGGAAGCAGGAAGTCACACAGGAAGAGCTATAGACCTCAGATGTGGGAGGTGACAGCAGAGCACAGAGGATCCAGGCACCTGCAAGCAGGGCCATGTGAGTGGCAGGGGCCTCCCTCATCCAGGAGGGTGAGGCCACCAGGAGGCAGGCCGGGCACACCCCTCTTGGCAAGCACCCATCCGCTGGCATAGATCCACGTGGCGCCAAACCTAAGTCACAGGTGTGTGCCCGAGAGCCACTGAGGAAGCCAGCAGCATCAAAGAGAAGCACTGAACTCTATGAAATGAACAAACAATGCAGGAGTAAACAGAGTTACTAAGACCAACAAAAGGTCAAGTATTTAACAGAATAATCTAGTTGCTGTTTTCAGAGACCCGAGATGACATTGTGGACACACCCAAGTCAAAGATCTCAGAAGTGAAAGGCTACTTGTTGAAATATGCAAGTTGCTGACAGGTAAACCCCAGAGTCAACAGTGAGTAAGTCAACAGTAGCTATGAGGGTTGACAGGTGGGACGCTTCATGGATGGGTTGAATAGCACAATGGCCACCAGCTTGGCTACAGCGCCTGGAAATCCTACCAGGGTTCCCTACGAAAAGGTAGAGGGGGAAAAAAAAAGGAGCAAAAATGTGTGTGGAGTCACTTCAGCACTTTATTTTATCCCTGTACAAGACACAGCCAAATCCCAGGAAGCTGGTGGCAGATCTCAGAGGAGGGAAACACTAAGTAATAGATGAAACACAGCTGGCATTTCCTGTCATCCTCGCAAGTCACAGTGAGGGGTTTGTCTGTGCACCCCACTGTCAAGCAAGGTGAGGGGAGCATTAGTCCTGCTCACCTCCTAGCCTGGCCCTGCCTACCTGCCAGTCTGGCTCCTCCTCCCTGCTCACACTCTAAGCCACTCCAGTCCTCCCTCCCCCCACCCCGCCCCCAGCTAACCCATCCCCAGTGCTGGAACCTAACACACTCTCCTTCACCCGCACAACACCCAGGAGCCCTCCTCTGGGACAGTAGCACCTCCTTGCCACACTCTGTTGTATCTGTTTAAGTTTATGTCTCCCCCCTGGGGAGCAAGTGGGAATCCTGGAGCCTGGGGTGGTGTTTGCTACGTTCTTGGCTGTACCTGGCAGGTGCAGGGTAGAGTCAGGGGCAAATGCTTGAGGAGTGAGTTAATGTAGGGGTTGAGACTTCATCCACCACTGAAATCCTGTCTCTGCCTGGGTTAGAAGAATCTAAGACTGTTTCCCCCTGGATCTGGCTGATGCTCACGCTGGCCTCCGAGGCCACCTCCCTCAGCCAACCCAACTCCCTGCAAAGCAGCTTCTACTCCACGCAATTGTGCATAGGGTAGTGTCTACCTTACGGGGTGTCATGAAGGTGACCCAGTGTCACCAGGCCTGCCTGATGCATGGTGAGCACTCAGCAACTGGAGCTGCCATCATCATGTTCTTCTTCCTCCTCATCACCCAGTTCCTTCACTGTCAGCGTCCAGAGGCACTGGGCCCCACACAGCGTATCAAAGTTGAGGTTCAGATCCAAGGTTTCCAACTCCCAGAGCTAGGTTCCAGCCTCTCCCCTGCTCCTTTCCGCTTCAAATCTTGAATCATCCATCACTGTCCCACAGACGCAGGGCATCTGAGCTGTCAGTGAGCACTGCGATAGCGGCTGAAATGCTGGCACCGAGCGTCCCAAATGGAAATTCCCAAGCCACCCTTGGGGCCTCTGCTAGAGTTCAAACAAAAGAACGCTGTCCAGCTATCTTCACAGATCAGCAGTGAGGATGTGACCAGAGAGCACTTTGCGTCAGCATCATAAAACCCGAGGATTGATGGCTGCGAGGGACTGGGGCGAAAGCCAGGGGGAAAGGGGAGCGGGCAGGGCAAGTCTGCCAGGACTGCCTTTTGGGCAGGCACCAGTGCTCAGGCTCTGGTGCACAGACAGCAGGGGTCAGAGCAGAATGACCCCAGCTAGTTAGTAGGTCCCTGGAGCCCCTCCATGAACAGAGCACCCCCATGGGCCTGGGTGTGTCACAAGCTGGAGGTTGGGGAGTCCTCCCCAGCTTTGGAGATGAGGCCGTTGAGGGGAGGAACGCATAGCTGTGGGCCCCTTGTCTCAGCCTCACCCAGACCCCTTTTATGAAGACGTGGGAAAGTCATGTCTAGCCAAGAATCAAATTTGCCCGGAAAAACCCACTAACCCATGTGATGGGCAATGGCACAAACTAAGTGGTCAGAGCCAAGCTGCTGGTGAGACCCTGCTGCTGTACCCAGGTCTTTTGTGCTGGAGCTGGTTAGCCTTTCTGGGAGGGAGTGAGGCTCTCCCATCGCTGGGGGCTGGGGAGCAAGAAGAGGGCTCAGAGGACCAGGTGCCCTCTTACTGTTCTTTAGAGTCTTGTCATTCCTGGGAACAATAGAAGGGATTTGGCCTTGCCTTGTACAGGGGAGGAGACAGGAAAAGAGATCTCTTCCTCCTCCTCCTGATCACTTGGGATGCACTGATGGGTCACTGGGCAACTAAAGGGCAGCAAGGGGCCCCCTGCCACATCGACCTCTGGAGAAGAAGCCACATGGCTAAGTAGCCAGGTCCTCTTGTGCTTCCCACGGGAGTCAGTGCCACTTAACCAAGAGTGGTGAAGTTCGACCCCTTGCAGTGGCCACAGGCCTTGGTTCCACCTTGACAGATGAGGGTTGCTAGCAATGAGTCCAGCTCCTGTGGTGACCAGCTTCACATACAACAAGTGCCATCCTGAGAAATGTGTCCCACAGATGGTCAGGTTTGGCAGTTCCATTTAACTCAAAACGTCTGACTTCACCCTTCCTTTTTGGAAGGTGTTTGGCTGGGTATAAAATTTTAGCTTCCCCTGACATGTCTTTGAGCTTTTCAGGACATGTGTATCATTGTGTGTTGGCTCCTGGAGCTTTGTTACAGAGTTTCCCATCCCCAGCTTTGACATTGCTCTGAATGAACTGCCTGTCTTCCTCTGCGTGCTTCCAATGCTTCTTTAACCTCTGGACTTTGCCATGATGAATTGTGCTTTCCATTGAGTTATCCTGCCTGGGATTTGTTCATCCTGTCAGATCATCGATTTTAGAAATTTCTTCAAATTGGATCTGCGCTTCTTCAAATCAGTTTCCTAATTATTATCAGCATTTTCCCAAATGATTTCTTCTAATTCTTCCTTTTCTCTTTCTTTTCAGAAATTTCAAGTGCACATTGGTTAGAATTTTTTTTAACTTGGTTGCACATCTTCCTTACATTCTTTTCTGCTTTTTTTTTCTTTCCATTCCTGTTATTTTTAAATTAACTAATTACATTTGAAAGGCAGAGAACAGAAATGGAGACAATGTCCAAAGGTCCACAACAGCTGGAGTGGGGCAGGGCTGAAGCCAGGAGCCTAGGACTCACTTCAAATCTCCCCCTGAGAGGTAGAAACTCAAGTACTTGGGTCATCAGTTGCTGCTTCACATGGTGCACAGGAAAAAGGAGGGTGACATGGGGGACAGAGCTGAAGCTGGGCACTTTGACATGGGATGTGGAACCCCAAGCGGCACCTACACTGGTACACCAAAGGCCCCTTTGTCACTCCCATTGACACTGATAGGAATTACCGATGTGATTGGGTTTGTGCTGCCATTTGTCACCTGTCTTCCTCTTCCCCTGTCATCCTTTACTGCCATCTGCTGTGTTCACACTTTCTGGCTTCTTCGCATTTCCTCTTGTAATTCAGCAGCTCTGTGGCAGGTGGCATCAGCTTCTTCGGCAGGTCACCTGTGTTGCTAGTGTTGGATGTAACAAGAGACAAATGTGGATTCCAGCTTGTCGCCTTGGGTACCAATTTTCTTTCACTTTTTCTCTATGTCCTGTCTGCTGGTTCTACTGACCTACAACGTCATGCATGTGCAGAGGCGACAGCCTTCTTCTCCAGCTACCCTAACCTGACTAGAATAGGTTTCATTCTTATAATAAAGCCCAGATTCCATATCATGCATAGTGATTCTGCTTCCATGAACAAAGCTTCACTAACACAAGAGCCAAATTCTCTCCTAGAATGTATGCTTCCTCTTCTTGCTCATTTCTTTTTTTTTTTTCTGCTTTTACAAATAAAGTGGGGAGGGCTAGCGTTGCGGCTTAGCGGGTTAGGCCATAGCATGTGATACTAGCATCCTGTATGGATTCTGGTTCAAGTCCCAGCTTCTCCACTTCCAGTGCAGCTCCCTGCTAATGTGCCTGAAAAAGCAGTGGAAGATGGCCCAAGTGCTTCAACCTCTGCACCCACCTGAGACCCAGAAGAAGTTCCTGGCTCCTGAACTCAGCCTGGGCCAGCCATAGCTGTTGTGGCCATTTGGGGGAATAAACCATGGATAGATATCTCTGTGTGTCTTTATCCTTATCTCTTAATTCTGCCTTTCAAATGAATAAATAAAATCTTTAAATGAATTAATAAATAAAAACACAGGGGTGGGCATTTGGCCTAGAAGTTAAGCTGTCACTTAAAACACTTTGCACCTGAGAGTATCTGGATCTAAGTCCTGGATGCATTAAAAAAAAAAAAAACTTTTTTTAATTATTAATTTTTAGCAGGCTTAATTCACTTTGTTTTGTAGCCACAGCTGGAGCCTTGGTCCTCTGTACAAGGTGGCCTTTGAGTTCCCGACAGGGAAGTCTTTCCAGAGGTCAGGGGCCAGGCAGCTGCAGGTCTTGGAGATGGCACCAAAGGTGGCCTACTACAGCTGCCCACGGTGGCAATGCATCCCTGGCTGATGTGCAGCAGTCATCAATGTCAGCCACCAGTAACAGCTTCCTGAGAATGGGGGCTGAGACACTGCCAGTGCCTCTGGGTGCAAGAATGAGGCATGCAGAGCTGTAGCATCCAGTATCCTTCAGAGGCGTGGTCTGCGTTTTCCGATCTTGTACCCCCAGCAGTCTCTCCACATGGGCACTCTGACATCAGCTTCTTGTTAATGTACACCCTGGAAGGCAGAGATGATGGCTCAAGTAACTGGGAGACTGCCAACCTCATGGGAGACCTAGCTGGAGTTCTGAGTTGCCAGTTTCAACCTGACTTGACCTGACCCAAGCTACTGTGGGCATCTGGGGGACTGACCCAGCAAATAAGAATTCTCTCTCTCTCTCTCTCTTCCTCTCAGTACAAACGCACATGCACATACATATATTTTTTATTTATTTATTTTTATTGAAAAGTCAGATGTACAGAGAAGAGGAGAGCCAGAGAGGAAGATCTTCTGTCCATTGATTCACTCCCCAAGTGGCCGCAAGGGCCGGAGCTGAGCTGATCCTAAGCTAGATTGCTGGAGCTTCTTCCAGGTCTCCCATGTGGGTGCAGGGTCCCAAGGCTTTGGGCCATTCTCTACGGCTTTTCCAGGCCACAAACAGAGAGCTGAATGGGAAGCAGGGCTGCTGAAATTAGAACCGGTGCCTATATGGGATCCTGGCACATGCAAGGTGAAGACTTTAGCTGCTAGGCTACTGTGCCAATCCTGAACGTACATATATATTTTAAACATGTTGATCATTGTTATTTTGGAATCTTTATCTGCTAACTCAAACATTTGTGTCATCCCTAGATTCTATTACATTCATGATCAGCCACTTTTCCTTTTTCTCATATCTAGGGATTTGTAATTACATTCTGGAAATTGTGAATGATAAGTTGAAGAGGTTGTCCATTAGCCTCTCTCACAGAAGTGTTGAGCTTTGTCTTGGCAAGCAGGTATAAATTTTGGCCAATTACACTCATCCTGTAAAAGATTGCTTGTAGCCTAGCCTGTGCTAGGATCACTCAGAGTGTGTCGCCTTCTCTCAAGGCTTGCCCCTAATCCTCAGGATGGTCTTCCTGGGGTCCTCACGGCAAGCCCAGGGTGTTCCCCAGTGTTCTACATGTCCGCGGGGGCTGGAACCTTGATATCTCTCCAGAGCTATAGGACCTCCAAACTCGTGCTTTGCTCTCGGGTTCCCCCAGGGACTACAGTCCACCAAACCCTTCCAGAATCTGCCCCTCCTTGTGCCCAGCCTAGGAACTGCCCAAGGACTCAAAGGGGCATGTGAGGCTGCTCCTTCTCTGGGACTCCCTCCATTCCAGACCCCTGTCCCTTCAAATCATGGCCACCTTACCAGACCTGAATTCTAATCTCTATCTCCTTCCTCCAATGGTCACTCTAGAGGCTTTGAAGCCCAGGAAAGATCATTGCCCTGTGTTAATTGCTGTCTAGCGCCCTCATATGGTTGCTTCTTGCATTTTTTAAAAGATTTGTTTATTTATTGGAAAGTCAGATATACACAGGAGAAGAGACAGAGAGGAAGATCTTCCGTCCGATGATTCACTCCCCAAGTGAACGCAACAGCCAATGCTATGCCGATCCAAAGCCAGGATCCCACGCGCGTGCAGGGTACCAAAGCTTTGGGCCATCCTCGACTGCTTTCCCAGGCCACAAGCAGGGAGCTGGATAGGAAATGGAGCTGCTGGAATTAGAATTGGTACTCATATGGGATCCCGGGCGTGTTCAAGGTGAGGACTTTAGCCGCTAGGCCACGCCGCTGGGCCCGCTTGTTGCATTTTGTCTTGGTCTTTTAATAGTAAGGTAAGCCTGATGCCAGCTATTCAATCGTGGCTGGAACTTTCCCTGAATTCAGGGTGGCTGAGAGATGACAGGGTGCTTGCCTGGTAAAATGCACAAGTTTATTCACACCCATCTAGGGCTCTGCTTGGTCTCTGAGACAGTCTTTTCTTTCTACTAGTCGCAGTGGCTCCAGCCCTTAAATGAGGCAATTCTAGTGTTCTGGAGTACCAGGCTGACAGCAGGAGTGTCCTCCTGGTCTCCCACGGTTGCACAATCTTGTTCACAGGGTGTACCTGCACTGTCCTCCACTGCTTTTCCAAGCCATTAGCAAGAAGCTGAATGGGAAGTAGAGCAGCTGAGAATCAAACCAGTGTCCATATGGGATGTTGGCACTACAGGTGGTGGTTGCACCCCCTGTGCCATGGTGCCAGCCCTACACGAGAGCAGTTTTTAGAAGCTCAGTGGAAAATGAACTTAAGTTTGTTGGTGCATGAGATCTTGTTATTTTCATAAAACAGATTTTCTGTGAACTTTTAAAAAAAGATTTTTATTTTTTATTGGAAAATTGGATTTACAGAGAAAAGGAAAGACAAAGAAGATCTTCCATCTGCTGGTTCACTCCCTAACTGGCCACAAAGGCCAGAGTTGAGCCAATCTGAAGCCAAGATCTCCATGCAGGTGCAAGGTCCCAAGGCTTTGGGCCGTCCTCAACTGCTTTCCCAGGCCACAAGCAGGGAGCTGGAAGGAAAGAGGGGCCACCAGGACTCGAACCGGTGCCCATATGGGATTCTGGTGCGTGCAAAGCAAGGACTTTAGCCACTAGGCTACTGCACCACACCCTTCTGTGAACTTTTTAAGAGCCCTCATCCTAATTTACTTCACCTTCATGCTCTGTCATGTGTTCTATTATCATTCCCGCTTTGTAGCCATAGAAACTTGAGTCACACTGGGCTAAGGGACTTGGCTAATGCCACATGAGTAACAGGTGGACAAGCCAACAGTGGAACCCAAGTGAGCTAACCTGCCAAGCCCGCACTATGAGCCACCACCCAGCCATCTGAAAAATGATCTCAATCTGCTTACAGTTTTGTTATAAATATAAGCTACGGGGAAATCGCTGACTCGGCAGAGTCTTGAATGCCCCAGTGCCTTCTCCCAGGCTGCATTTGAGACCTGCAGAAGCTCCTGGCTTCATTGATTTCTCTTAACGATGTTCTCTCCTCTCCAGTTCTGCTTCTGCCTCCCTCATGCCACCCCCATCTTCCACCCAAGCTCTTCTTTGCCTTTGCCAAGGGCTTCCCTGTCTCCAGACTTCTCTGAGTAGGTGCTGATGAGAGAACGCCCAGCCCAACACGGAGCTACAGTGTGGGGCAACCTGCAGGCAGCCACTCTTCTGCCATTTCTCCTTCTTCCTTTCCGCTTTATGGGATGGGGTTATGCCAAGCAGCTAAACGTAGCCAAGAGTTGAGTCTCTTGACACGTGTTCGAAAGACAGAGTCAAATAAAGAGAGAGAGCACGTGCTTCACTCTCAAATGCCTGTTAACAGTCAGGGTTGGGCCAGGCTGAAGCCAGGAGACAGGGGTTTCCTCCGGGTCTCCCATGGACATGGCAGGCACTCAAGTACCTGAACTATCATCTGCTGCTTCCCAGGCACATCAGCAGGGAGCTGGATTTGAAACACAGAGATGCTGAGACTGGAGCTAGGCACTTTGACATGGGATGTGGGCATCTCAGATGGTCACCTGACCTGCTGTGCCACATCTATCCCCTTTTCTCTCACTGGGTAAAGGAAGGGGCTTGGGGCCTTGAGCCCAGGTACCCCAAGGAGCGAGTAAGGCACAGTTGCTGTATCTCATCTGCCCCTCTCCTCCTCCCTCAGTAGTCAGGTCTGTTCTTAGCTCTTCAGGTGTGTCTTTTCCTCCGCGGTCACAGCAGGAGCCTTGCCTGACCACTGTGTGGCATGGGTTAGCCTAGGCCAGGTGCTGTACCAACGAGACACCCCCCGCTGCCAACCCCTCAATAAAAACCTCATGGTTAAAGAAGTTTTCTCTCTCCCCATGAGCGTCCATGGCCCATGTGCCTTCCACCTTGTGGCTCTGTCAACTCCCAGAGCTTCGTCACTGCTGTCACATGTTGAAGGCTGATCAATACGTGGGCCAGGGTTCCCGCTGTGAGAACACGGTGAGGCCACGTCCAGTGCCAAGAGGCCTCACCTAGAAAGAACATGCGCTGCACCTGGGGCAGCGCATTCCACGGGGGAGAACCTAGTCACACCCCTAGCCCCAGAGGGCTTGGAAACGTGTCTCCAGACTCCATCTGTCAGGAGGCGCCTGTGCCCATCACTCAGAAGGAGGGAGGATTTTTGTGTATGTCTGGTGGGTTCTGTCACTGCCTGTCACACACCTCTACGCATATCACTCCTCCAGCCCCTAGGGTGCTTCAAACAGTTGGTGGCAAACAGAGTTAAAAGATAAGTGTATTTTGGTGCAAAAAGATGTAGAAATTCAGGCATTGTTCAGCAATCTCCAAGACAAGTATCATTGCGATCAGAAGTCTCCCTATCCAAACTGAGGGACCGATCAGATTCAGGTACGCTTTGGAAATCACTTTCATCCATGATCACTCATGGTTACCAGCGATCAGATAGATTCCAATGTCTGTGTTACTGGTCGGGTTGCATGACTGAAAAGTACTGCAGTAACACCCACACTCTGAACCCAGGAACTTGGGCAGTGGAATGAGGAACTTCCATTTTACACTCGGGAATCTCCACTATCTGACGCCCCCGCCCCCCACCATGAACCCAGCCTCTCCCTCTGCAGATTCAGCTCCATCCTCACCTGGGTGGCCACTGAGAAGGCTGCAGATATGGAAGTCCTGGTGCTAAAGGCCCTTAGGCTTTTCTGATGCAGGAGTCCAGTTTCTAGCACCATGCACCTTCCAACCCCTGCGAGATGTAGCTGGTTTCTGGCCATCTGCTTGCAGCCAGCTCCACCTCCCATCACCATCACCAGGGCTTCCTATGCCATCCATCACTTGGAGGTCACGATTGACTTTGTGAATATCTGAGAAAACTTAAAGGATCTGTTTTTTTTTTTTTAATGTATGTGTGTGTGTGCAATACTTATTTCTTCTGTTCTGTCCAAAAAAGCCATTTGCTTTTTCAACACAGCAAAGAACTTTTTGATATCTGGCATCTCTGTTTTCAAAACAGACAGTTCTCCAATCCCACCTCTTTCTTTCGGAAATAAAACATTCATGTCTCTAGTAGCAAAAATGAGTGTCTGAGACGGATGACAGAGAGGGGAGCGGGGGCAGAGCTGTGGGCTGTTCCGGGCAGCCAGTCAGGGGTCCAGGGACCCCTTCCACCTTCGGCTCCCACTGCCTGGCTGGGATGCTCAGCACCACTTCTGGGTCCCAGCAGTGGATAAGGGGAAGAGAATGAGGGGGTAGGAACCATCACCTCCACTGGCAAGAGAAGCTACATGCTCTGAGGCTGGCAGTGAGGGGAGATGCGAGAATCTACTACCAAGGGGTGCTCAATGATGCACCAAAGCTGCCTGCTTCTGGAACCCTCCCTCCTGCTGGACTTGCTGTGTGTGATACAGTGCAATTAGGACCCTCCTGGCTGCAAGGACAGCAGCTCAGCTCCCACTGATTTGAGCAACAAAGGGGGATTCTGCAGGCTGATACACCTGACAGAATTGCTTAGCTGGGCATCAGGTACAGTGGGATGCAGACATATGGCATGGCCAATGTGGTGGTTTTTTTTTTTTAAACCCAAGCTGACTGCATTCTCAGATTCGCTGCTTCCTACATGGTGGGAGGGTGGCCACTTGGCTCCCAGAGTCTCCTACTTGTCCCAGTGCCCAGTGTGGCAGACAGGAACTGACGCTGACTGATTAGGGGTGTTCTCAGCAGGGCAGGTGGAGCACAAGGTGCCTTAGGGGAAAGCGGGTGTGGTGACAGATCTGGGAGGAAGAGTGCTGAGCAGGCAAACGCAGGCAGCGCCAAGTCAGGGATCCACAGGAGTACTCGCCCTTTTCTTGCTTGTGTGTCTGCCTGAGACAGAGACACAACAGACTGAGCTCCCACAACAGGCCAGTTCACTCCCCAGAGGCGTGTCACAATCAGACTGGGCCAAGCCAAAGCCAGGAGCTGGGAATTCAATCCCACGTGGGTGGCAGCAGCCCAATCCCCTGGAAGACATCACTGTGGTCTCCTAGGGTCTCCACCGGCAGGAGCCAGAGCTGGGTACAGAAAGACAGTCCCACGGGGAGACGAGGGCATCTGACCTGTGAGGTCAAACATGTGCCACCTCAGGAGGTTTTACATGCGGGACTTGATGTCCAGTTGCTAAATGGAGAGGGAATGGGAGGACAGAGACGGCAGTGGGGTGAGGAGGTAGAGATGAGTTTCAGCACACCGGGATGAGGGTATGGCTGGGCTCATGGCAGCACAGCAGGTGACAGTGGAGGCACAGTGCCAGAGCTCGGTGAGAGACACAACAGGTGGATTCTGCAGTAAGGGTCAGGGCTGTGGCCAGGGCAGCTAAGACAGGGAGCCTGGCAGATGGCCGGGTCCAGGGCAGACTGGAGGTCAGCTGTGGGTGAGGCTGAATTTGAAGCACTTCGGGCTAACCAGAAGGAAGAAGTATCTCTTTGGAATGTGGACTCCCACTCCTGGACACTCAACGAGACCTGAGGAGGATACGCAGAATGCTGTCTGCTTCTCACTGTAGAATGAGCTAGAACCCAGGGAGGCCTGCTCTCTCCCACCTCCCTCCCCTAGGAAAGACAGGGTTGGACCATATCACTGTGCTGTTTCCAAACATGGGTTCCTCAAACAGTCTGTGGCCCACCTGGTCCCTCTCTTGAGGCCAAGGGTCTCTTCCATACTCGGGTGGTCAGGAGCTGGAGTCTGGTTAGGGGGTGGGGAGGGCAGAGGATAACAGTCAAGCCACAGGGTCCCCGGCTCCAGGACCTGACTGTGCGGTTGTGGTGAGAAGGCAGGACAGCCACCAAGACGCAGGTGGCAGAGGCCGTAGTGGCTCAGAGGAGGTGGTGGGCAGGCAGGGCTGGTGGCATTGGGCTGACAGCTGGTGGCAGCTTCAATATTCCAGGCAAGCAGAGACTGCGACCTCAGGGGTGCCCTACCATTTTCACGGAATATTTTCTAACCTAGCCAGGATGTGTGGAGCTTTGCTGAGCCTCCCAGGTACCCCCAGGTCTTCAGTGGGCTCTCACGGCCCCACCTTTCCCTAACCACTGAAGGAAGAGGGAGCTGCCCCACCAGTGTGCTGCCCCGTGACCTCACCTGGGCAGCAGGCACTCCGCATCTATCCAGCAGGGATCTCTGCATGAGCGCACCTGGCGGAAAATGGGAGTTAAAAATTTCTTTATTGAGAAGTATGACAGAAAATAAAACATATTCCATCTGCTGGCTTTACTCCTCAGATGGCTGTGGTGGTCAGAGCTAGACCAGGCCAAAGCCAGGAACTTAGAACCGCATCCAGGTCTCTCATGTGTGTGCAGGAGCCCAAGCACTTGGACCATCTTCCACTGCTTCCCCAGGTGTGTTAGCAGGGAGTTGGGTCAGAAGCAGAGTAGCTGAGATTCACGACATCCCTCACATGGGATCCCCGTTGGGTCCCCCAAATGGAATTAAAAGATGCTTTTATTTTGGTGCAAAAAACCATGGAAATCCATGTATCCCTTTTATACTATAAGCATTTTCCATGAATTTTCTAAATTTCCCCTTGAGTGCATAGGTTTCAATGATCAGTGACCAAACTAAACTCGTTTTACAATTCCATTTTCCACGAACTTCTTGAAATACTCTGTGTGTGTCCCATCCCAAGCCTGTCCCTTCCCTCAAGGCAGCGAGGGCCAACAGTACCTAGTAGATGCCACATGTATGCACACACTTGGAGATGTTGGGGAGGGGCCCAGATGGTCTTCCGGCAGGAGAGCCAGAGGGAGTTGGGGGGGGGGGCGGCTTGCCCAGTATTTTACACAGAGGAAAGATACACAGGGTCTGTGTAAGGGAGGGGGCCTTTGTCCAGGTGCCAGGGAAGGGAGTGTGACAGGGCAGCCAGCCCAGCCTCAGCGGACCTGGAGCTGACAGGCCTCAAGCTGGTGAGCAAGCAGGGCAGTCAGCTTCCCATGCATTAGGCCCATGGCCCAGGCTGCTAATACCAATTGGACGTTCTGCTCCTGGGCCTGGTATCCACTTAGGCGTCGTTAATATTTCACACCGCAGAGCCTGGGGATCGATGTCTCCTCTCTAGCTAAATGCTGACGTCATTAAAGCTTTCACTGGGAACTGGCAAGATGCTCAGAAGAAGCAGGGGAAACTGAGGCACAGGAACCAGAATACGGGGACTGGTTTCAGGAGCACCTGCTTGGAGGTGTCACCTTGTCACCTTGCAAAGCTGGGCACACCCAGCCCTGAGGGCACATCACCAATGGAGGCAGTCAGAGCCACTGCCACAGACAAAACCTCCAGAGAGGTCCACTTACCATTGCCTGGAGAGGTTATCTACGACCTGGTTCTCAACCAGGCTTCAGCGTTGATCAGCCTGGGACACAGGCTACATGTGCAGCCCAGTAGTGCAGTGGGTAAAGTAGATGCCAGGAGGCTCTGTGGCCAGCCGGGACTTCTAAGCATTTTCTAAAAGTCTTAGCCTCTTGGATCAGTGGAGAGAGCCACCACCTCCCAAGCTGAAAAGCTGGGCACTTGTTTCCTAACAATATCACCAACGTTCAAACTTGTCACCAGTAAGGCTGGCAACAGCTGGGCGTCATGGCACAGTGGGCCTGGCAGATGGGGCTGGTGCCCGTTGTGAGATTTGCTTCCTCCACCTGTAAATCAGGGAGAGGCGTGGCGGGGAAGAGGTGGAAGAACATGGGGAGGAAGAGGGAGGTCCTTTACTGATTGGAAATAAACCTTATGGCTTAGCATGCACGTGCCAGTCCATTGGGCCTCCGGGAAGCCACCCGCTGCGGTTCCCCGCCTCGGGCCGGCCTCCAGCTCCACGCCTGGCACCAGAGTGTAGGCTCGGCTGAATGGGGAGCCGAGGATCCACCAGTGGAAGCTGCGATCGTTGGGGGCCCTAGGTCCAGGCACGCATCACACTTTCAGGTTCGGAAAACCTCCCTTTTCCCCAACACTGGGTGGGGTTGGGGCTCACTGCGCGATTCCCGCCCGTGCAAATCCGCGCCGGGCAGGGAAGCCGCACAGCGCGGCGCCCGCTGGAGGGCGGCAGAAGCCAGGGCGCTCGTCAGCCCTGCGGTTCCCCCACTCCAGGGCATCGCGGCTAGATCTCCGACTCCGCCCTGCCACGCCCCGTCCTCTCCTCCTCCTCTCTCCTTTCTCGCCGCGGCTTCCCTTTCTCAGCCTTGAAGCCCAGCAGGAAGAAAGCCGCCCGCAGGCTAATTAACACGCCCTTGGCCTGTCCGCGCCGAGCACTCTGCACACTCGCAGCTCGTCCGCACGGCCGGAAAGGCAGGCGTCGGACTTTCTTGGAGGAGGAGGAGGAGGAGACCGTGGGTCCGTGACTCCTGCAAGGTCACGCAGCAAAGTCGGCCCTTGAACTCCTTTCTGGAGGCTCCAATGCCAAAACCTGCACGTCCCTCCCCACCCCCATCTCCCCCAAGCCTAGAGCGCACAGAGCGCTCGAGAACTGGAGAACTTGGCAAACCAACTTCTCCACTTGGCAAAGGAGGGCCAGCCTACAGAGCCAAGTTGAGTCTCCGGCGGGGAGGAGGGGTTAGAGGGTCGCGCGGGAAACATCCCCGGGAGAGGGCTCCCCGCTCTTCCCGGAGCAGAGGCTGCGCGGTGGAGGGCGGAGGCCAGGCTCAGCTCCCTCGCGCTGGGAGGGTGGAACCCCCATTCCCGTCGGGGGCTGAGCGGCGCCATCCGCCCTCTCCGTCCCAGCCCCAGTTCCTCGCACCCTCCCAGCCACCCGGCCCCTACCGTGCCTGGGCGAACGCGCCGAGCGCAACCCTCCCGGGGGCTGCCTGAGGAGCGGTGGCCGAACGCCAGGTGCCGTCCCGGGCCGGACCGTGCGGGGCGGGGCCGCGGGTGCGGGGTAGGCGGAGGAGGACCGCAGGGAACGCCGCCCCCAGTGGTCGCCGAGCCTAGGCCAATGAGCGCGCGGGGAGCCGCGATGAAGGCAGGGGCGTCCGGGAGCACCTGGGACCCTCGTCGCCGTGCCCCCTTGGCCCCCGCGCCATCGGGGCAAGACAGGGGGAGACAGAGGCGCGACGCCTGCGCGAGGGCATGGAGGCACCCCCGGCCCACGCCGGCTGCCCGAGGTGCGCTCCGCGCCGCTGCCGCGCCTTGAAGTTTGCTGGCTGACTCGGAAAGTTGTGCTCCGGCTGGGGCTCGGCCCCGGCGCCGCTTCCAGTCTCCCGGACGGCTTTACTCTTACCGCCACCCGCCACCGCCGCCCTCCGCGGGGTCCCGGCTCCGCCAGCTCCCGCAGCCCCGCCTGCCCGGGGCATGTGAGCCACCGCCTCCCCCAGAGGCCGGGCGGGCTGCACCGGCCCGGGCGCCTCTCGTGGCAGCCTGCGCTCGGGCGAGGGGCGCGCCCCGGCCCCAGGCAGCCCGGTCGCCATGGGCATCCAGGGCATGGAGTTGTGCGCCATGGCCGTGGTCGTGCTGCTGTTCATCGCCGTCCTCAAACAGTTTGGCATCCTGGAACCCATGTCCATGGAAGGTATTGTGCGACCGACCACCTGCCTATCATTACCTTTCCCCCCAAGGGCTCGCACTCAGCGGGGAAGGGAGCAGCTCGCCCGAGTCTACCGGGTCTGGCGAGGTGCGGGCCCCTGGAGCCTGCCGCACCTCCAGGCTCTGTAGGGTTGGGCCTGGGTCTCAAGGGGTGGAGGGAGACAGCGGGCGGACGCTTGGGGGTGGCCTGAGTGAGGTGTCCGGTAACACCTTGAGCAGTATCTGGCCATCACAGGCCTGCAAGTCCGAGCTGCCTCCGGTGAGTGCAGAGAGCTTGGGCTGGAGGTGGTGCGGGGTAACAGTAGTCCATGCCCTGAAAGACCCTAAGCCCAGGGTGCCCTGTGGCTGCCAGTGATCTGAGATCACTGCCACGTGATGATGCAGCCCTGTTCGACCCCCACCCCACTCCATATCTAGTTCCTCTCTCCAGAGAAGGCTCAGGCCTATGGGATCTGTAACTAAATCCGCAGGCACCACATTGCAGTGCAATAAAATATTAACATAGCAGACAGGAGTGCTTTTAAAATCTGACCCCATTGGATCCTAGGACCCCTGCCTGTCCCCCCCCGCAGATGCCCTGGGATCTGCTCCCCACCCTCTGGACAAGTTGAGGAGGAAGAGCCCCTCCATGGCATACCTGGTTCTGAAGGGGGCCCCACTACCCCTTTCTCATTCTCCTCTGCACTGTAAGGGACCCTGTCATCTCTCGCCTGTGCCCGTCCCCTCTGCTGCCCTCTCTGTACTCCAGTGGGCATCCTGCCTGCCTGCCTGACCTTGCGAGCTAAAACCCAGAGGCCTGGAGGGAGAGGAGAGGAAGCACCTGTCTGTGGTTCTGAGAGCCCAGCAGCACCTGGAGGGCCCCTGTGCTAGGGCTGCTGAGGGCAGGAGGGTGTCCCGGGCCAGGGAGGCACCTTTGCCCTTATCATTGTGCCTCCAGAGATCAGGCTGGTCCTTAGCTGAAGTCCTTGGCCACCAGCCCCTCCGAAGCCAGCACTGGCTTCCTGGATGGCTTAGTCTGGGTGAGTTGTGGAGGCCCAGAAGCTTCGCTGCCACCCTAAGCTCTCCACTGCAGGTGAGGAGGGAAATGGCCCCAACTGGGCCTCTGCTGGGGTAGGGCGAGGGCATCTGGGACAGGGAGCTTGGTGGGCAACACTGCACAAGTATCTGCGATTGGCATGGTGAGAACTGAACCCCTGGCACATGCTATCCCTGCCTGGAGCTGGAGTGGATGTAGGGAGTTGGTGCCTAGGGAAGCCTTGGCCAGTCCGGTGCTCCTCTCTGTTTTGGGGTCCTTCTAGGGGCCAGGAACAGTGGCCAGGTGCTCTTTGTTTTGGCTGGGTGATCTTCCTAATTGAGCCTGCCTTACAGGACTGGGGCAGCCTGGGGTTTGATTTGCAGTGTTTGAAAAATGATTTTTTTACCCGAGTAGAGAATGTCCAAGACTGCAGGTGGTTTATTCAACCTGCTTCCAGCTCTAAGGAGTTTCTCTTTTCTGTTTGATTTTCTGTGTCCCTCAGTGTTCAAGGCTCTGACATGCCCGGGAAGGGGCGCACAGAAGTGTTAGAATCAGCCAGGTCTGACCCAAAGTCCTGTGACCCTCACAAACTGGCTATAAAACTGCTGTAACTGTTAAGTCTCAGTTTTACCCTCCATAAAATGGGCTCATAGTCACTCCTGTTCTAGCGCTATGGCAGACAGTAGCCCATCAGTTGGGTTCTTGAACAGCCTCAGCACCCTTCTCAGGGGCTGGTCCGTGTGCAGGCTTTACGAGCAGTGGCTCTGTCACCAGTGTGTGGCTACTCCTGACCACAGGCCCAAGTCACAGTTGAAAACGCTCCCTCCCGCGGCTCCCCAACACCTGTCTAGGTCTAAGTAGAGAAGCTGTTGGCTCAAGGCATGGATGTTGTGTGGGTGGGTGTTTACAGGGAGTGGTGCTGGCTGACGGCCTGCAAGTGCTGGTTGGGCTGGGCCATGGCATCTAGGAGACTGTGCCATGAGCCGTGGGGCTGTGGGCGTGAGCTTTCTCGTGGGCTGCTGTGGGCAGGCAAGGGGCAGTGCTCCCGGGCCCCTCTGAGCATGGTGGATGGGCCAGGGAGGTGTCTCTGCTCTCTGTGGTTCTCATCTGCAGAAGGCAAGAACCAGTTCCCCTGGGCACTGTTAGGGACTAATGGATCTCGGTTCTAGAGATGCAGCCTTCGTGAAGGCCTTCCTGTGGGTGTTCGTGTGTGTGTGATGGCCATGTGCACGGGGGAGGGGGGTCCTTGCTCCCCACACAAGCAGGCAGAGCCAGGGTGCCCAGACCACCAGGGCAGAGCCACTGGCACAGGGGTCAGGCCTGGCAGGAGGCTGGCCTGTCCCAGAGGATGCTAGGAAATGGGTGTTTTCTCCTTCCTTGCGAACAACCTTGCATGGGGTAATTGTGGGTGTAGGAACTGCCTCATGCGGGAAGAACACAAGAGCCCAGTGTCACTGGGCCTTCCTGGTTTGGGAGCCCTGGACCCCCCCCACCCCAGCACTGGGGCCAGGAGAGGCGGGGGCTGAGGTCTGCTTGCCAGGACTGTGGCTTCTCTGAGTGATGTGTAACACTCAGCGTTTGACGATGGAGTCTCCGTTGAGTCCCTGAAATTACAGGCAAGGCTGAGTGGTGGTTTTTCCCGCAATCCTGAAGCACAGTGGTTCTCCCAGGATGAGAGCTGGTGGATGGGGAGTGGGGGAACAGCAGGGCAGGGGTGTTCTGTTCCAACAGGTTCAAGGTCGGGAGCCTCTGTGGCTCTACACTGAGCCACTGAGCATGTGGTGAATGCCAGGCCCCAGCAAGGTCTTCATCCGCGTTTGTCCTGCACTTGAGTTTTCTTTTGTTCTTTGTAAAGAGTTACATATTTGAAAGGTAAAGAGGGGTGGGGAGGAAAGGAGAGATCAGCCATGCACTGGCTCACTCTGCAAATGGCTGCAGTGACTCGGGGGAGGGGAGACTGAATCAGACTAAAGCCAGGAGCAGGAACTCCATCCAGGTCTCCCTGTGGGTGGCAGGGTCCAAGTGCACTGCTCTTGCAGTGCCTTCCCCAGGCACATGAGCAAGGAGCTGGATCGGAAGTGGAGACTCAAACAGGTGTTCTGATGTGGAATGCTGGTGTTGTCAGTGGAAGCTGGGCTCTTTCTGTGCCATGCAGCGGCCTCCACTTGAGTTTCCCCCACAGCCCCATCTCTGCCGAAAAGCACCGGGTGTCTTAGTTGCTTTCTTGGATTGTGACCAGCTGTTGCCAGATGTTAGCCACCAAAGCAGTGATTTTGCCTGTGCACTGTGGCAGCCCTGGACCTGGAGCAGTGTGCCTGCGGCTCAGGGAGGAGTCTGGGTGCCCTAGGAGAACCAGGTCCACCTCATGCCCACTCTGCTCCAGCCTTTGCTGAATCCGAGGCTGGGTCCTGGGAGAGCTGCTGACTGTAGTGCAAAGAAGTGACCGTGAGATGCAGAGGCTGGGAAGGGGAGGTGTGGCAGCTGTGAGAGGGGCTAAGTGTCGCTGGGGCAGAGTGAGTGAGGAGCCCTAGTGAGAGAGGTGGCAGAGGGGCACTGCTGGGTTGCGGGGGGGCAGTGCTGGTCTTCCCCATATCACGTTATCATCATCTGGGGAGTTTTGACAAAACACCTGCCATGTCTACTCCAGGCCCCCAAATCCTGGATCTGTGGGTGTAACTCAAACAATGTGGTGTTTAGGTTTTTTATTTGCAAATTTTAGCTACTTATTTGAAAGACAGAGCAATGAGACAGAGGGAGGAAGGAAGGAGGAGGAAGAGGAGGGGAGAAAGATGCCTTCCATTTGCTGGTTCCCTCTCTAAATGGCTGCAGTGACTGGGACTGGGCATGGCCAAAGCCAAGAGCCAGGGCTCCATCTGGATCTCCCATGTGGGTGCAGGGGCCCAAGTACTTGAACCATCCTCTACTGCTACCCCAGGTGCATTAGCAGGGAGCTGGGTTAGAAGCAGAGCAGCCAGGGCTTAAGCCAGTGCTTTGATATGCAATGCCAGCATGCAGGCAACAACTTAGCTTATTGCACTACAATGCCAGCCCCAGGGAGAATTTTTTTTTAAAGATTTATTTTAGTTTTATTGGGAATGCAGATATACAGAGAGGAGGAGACACAGAGAAGATCCTCCGTCTGATGGTTCACTCACCAAGCGGCCAGAGTGGCCAAAACTGAGCTCTGATCCAAAACCGGGAGCTAGGTGCCTCTTCCGGGTCTCCCACACGGGTGCAGGGTCCCAAGGCTTTGGGCCATACTCTACTGCTTTCCTAGGTCACAAGCAGGGAGCTGGATGGGAAATGGGGCTGCCGGGATTAGAGCCGGTGCCCATAAGGGATCCGGGCCCATTCAAGGCAAGGACTTTAGCCACTAGACTACTGCGCTAGGCCCAATTATTTTATTTTATTTTATTTTATTTATTTATTTATTTTTGTAATTCTGCCCTCGATCTCCCAGGGACTGGTGTTGTGGTATAGCAGGTTCTCGTCAGGACAGCCCTGCTTCCAATCTAGCATTCTAAAGGGCCTGGGAGAACAGCAATTGATGGCCCAAGTTATTGGACCTCTGCCACCCATGTGGGAGACCAATTCCTAGCTCCTGGTTTTGGCTTAACTAGACTGTCTTTTTGGCCTAACTAGAAGATCTTCCCGTCTTTCCCTCTCCCTCTGTTGCCTTGTCTTTAAGTAACACATAAATCTTTAAATACATGCATGATGCTTCATATGTGCATTTATTCAGGAGGTAGAGTATCTCCTGTCTGCTGGTTCACTCCGCACCTGCCCACAATAACCAGGAATGGACTGGGCTGAAGCTGGGAGCCTAAAGTTTAATCCAGCTCTCCCATGGGGCCGGTGGAAGCCTACCACCTGAGCTGTCACCACTGCCTGCCGAGGTCTATGTTAGCAGGAAGCTGGAATCAGGAGCCAGAGCCAGGGATCAAATCCACATACTCCAGGTGGGATTCTGGCTTTTTAGAAATATTTATGTACTTTTTATTTGAGAGATATATTTACAGAGAGAAGGAGAGAAAAGAGAAAGATCTTCCATCTTCTCGCTCATCCCCCTCCCTCATCGTCAATGGCTGCGATGGCTAGAGCTGAGCCAATCTGAAGCCAGGAGTTTCTTCCTGGTCTCCTGCATTGGATGTAGGGTCCCAAGGGCCTAAGCCATCTTCCACTGCTTTCCCAGACCATAAGCAGGGAGCAAAACAGAAAAGATTGAAACCGATATCCATATGGGATGTCAGCACTTACAGGTGGAGAATTAGCCTGTTCAGCCCCTTCACTGGCCCTAATTCTAGCTTCTTAACCACAGAGACTCATGGCTGGGAGTGGGTGCAGGCCAGGGATGCTGTACATAGCTTCTACCACAAAGGGGTCTGTGATCCCAATGCCACAAGGTACGGAGGGAGCCAGTGCCAGAAGGAGCACTGGCCAGGGCTGGCAGTTGCTTCACTGCTCCCGCCAGAGCTCTTCCCCAGCTGTGAGTTCAGAGCTTGCTTCTCCCACAGCTGACCCTGGCCCTCTCCACTCCCTGTCCCTGCAGGTATTAGATGATGCCCAGCAGACTAGGCCATCTCTGTGAAAGACAGGGAGGTGCAAGCTTTACAGTGAACCGAACCCAGCCCAGCCCAGCAAACTGTGCTGACAACATGCAAGTTATCCACCAGTGCCGGCATGCACTTATTGGGCATCTGTTGTGTGCCAAGCAGGATGATGAGGCTACTCCAGGATGCACAGAGGTTCTTGGGCACTGGGACGATGCCCTGCTCGAGGAGGCCCCTGTGGCTGGGATGGGGACTGAGAGACTCAGTTATGGTGGCTGGAGTCTTAGAGGGAAAAGACAACAGGTGCGAGGTGCCAGGTGGAGGAGCAGATGCCTGTGTTGCCAGCACCCAGACTCGGGTGCCAGCAGCCTGATACACCAGCCCCGCTCCTCCCTCGCAGGAGATGCCCAGACATACTGCAGTTCCCTCTCTGTCCCCAGGAGCCAGGCCTGTAAAGGGAACCCTGAAGGCCTTGGCTGGGAGCTGGCTGAGAAGCCCACTGCTATTTCTCTTTCTCTATGATGCTGATGACAAGGACAGGGGCCAGCACCTGGTGAACATTCTCTCTGCCAGGTATTCTGTGTACAGCCAGATTTGTGTGAAGATGCTAAGCCTCAGGGAGGCTACGTGGCTCCTCCACTGTTGCCCAGCAGGAGAGTGGAGACCGGGGCTTTCCAAATGCCAGCATGCCTGCCTCAGCTGTGTCTCTAACTGAAGGGCTCACAGGACCCCTGGATGCAGCCACGTGGGCCCCAGCCTCTTACAGGACAGGTGCCTGGAGCCCACAGTGATGACAGCATCCTGGGTCCTAATCCCAAGCTGGCAAAATCCCCCTGCTGGTGCTGTTAGAAAGGTGTGGTGTACGCGGAGCTTGGGAAATGCCACCAGGGTGGCCCCCAAAGCTCCCCTCAGTGAGCACCTGCTGTATCTCGGCTTGGTGGGATATGGGTTTGAAGCCATGACTCCCAAGCCCCTGAAGGTGGGTCACACACAGAGGGAGACTGTTACAGCCCACGAAGAAAGCCAAGGTTATCGTCTGTCAGGCTACAGTACAAGTTAGGGACAGCCAACTTTGAACCCTGAAGAAGTGCTCTCTCTTCATCTCTGTCACTCTGCTTTTTAAATACATGAACCTAAAAAAGGGGACAGGCATTTGACACAGCTCCTAGGACATTGCTTCGATGCCCACTGCTTGGAGTGCCTGAGCTTGATGCCCTGCTCTGCTTCCTAACCCGCTTCCTGCTTGTGCACAGCCTGGGAGGCAGCAGGTCATGTACCACATGTACTCAGATCTGTGCCGCCCACCTGAGTGACCGGTCTCCTGGCTCTGTCCCTGCTGAAGTCTCCAAAGTAGCAAGTCGGGAGAGACCAACAATAAGCCGGTTGTCCCGGTCTCCTCGAGCCACATTGCAGACAGGCTTACACCCGGAAACTGGGCTTTCTCTCGGTTCTGGAAGCTGCACCACTTCTCGCTCCACCTTCACATGGTGCAGGCTAAGTGTGCACACACAGAGGGAGTAACAACTCTCGTCCTCTCCCTTAACATGTACTGTAGGGGTAGAACCTCACCCCTGTGACTCCGCTAATAGACGCAGTCACACTTGAAGGATGGACTGGCAGGGGCTAAGTTAGAAGCAGCGATATTGGTAAGGAGAGGTGATGGAGTTGCGAGAGGCCAGGAGAGGGCCAGGCTTAGGGGACGCCCAGCAGCTCAGTCGGGACGTGTTTTCATGGACACTTCCCAGGCATCTAAGGGCGGGTGAACAGTGCACAGGTTGGTGTGGAGCTCTTGGGACGACTAATCCACGTCTGCCAACCAAGCCTGGCTGCATCAGTAGCCCTGGAATTCTCCGTTTCATGTTTGCTGTCATTATCCTCACGCACCTGTTTCACTGCCAGTGTCTTCCCACACCTCCATCTGTGCTCGTTGGCCTTTTGGTCTGTTCACTCACATCCCTTGGCTATTTCTCTTGGTATTTTCTTCTTGTTTCCTAAGCATCTGGTGTTTAACCCAGACTTCTCCAACACCTCCCCACTGCCACCTCCACCCCTTGCTCTTAGTCTCTCTTGCTCTGGGAAACCAGTCTTAAACACTTCAATTAACTGCTAATAAACACAAATATGTATTATATGTATCTTATAAATAAATTGCAAAAAAACAGTGGAATGAAAACCAGTGAGTCATTCTATGATTTTATATATATATATATATATATATATATATATATATATATATATGACCAAGTTAGTCTTAGCTGTGCATTTTATTTTTTAAAAAATGGTAGTATATGGTTTCTTGGGGCTGGTGTTTCATTCAACGCCCATTCAGACCCATTCAGATAACCTTGTGCTGTTGTGGCTTCACTGCTGTGTGACGTTTGGTCAGGTGTCCACTCATGATACATTCACCTGCCATGTCAGCGGGAGCTATTGATGCTGTAGAGTGCTCCAGTGATTTTGCTTGTATGTATCTCTGGAGAACCTGGGCTTAGCGTATGTACCTGAGAATTGCTGACTCCCAGGCCCAGTGCTAGTTTCATGCCAAGTGTTCATTTTGTACAACTTACGCATCCATCTGAAACATGACGATGGTTTCCTCAGTGGTTATACCAGTCTACACCTTGGCCAGTGTTGTTTGTTTGTTTGTTTAACTTAGTGGTTAAGATGCTCATGTGCCACACCAGAGTGCCAGAATTTAATGGCCAGCTCTGGCTTCTAATTACAGCTTCCTGCCAACTCAGACCCTGAGAGGTAGTGGCATCGGCTCAATTCATTGGGTTCCTGCCACCCATGCGGGAGTGCTAGATCCCATTTCCAGCCAGCTTCCAGAATCAGCACTGGCCCAGCCTGACTTTTGCAGACATCTCAAAAGTGAACCACCAGTTGGGAGCTCTGTCTTTTGTTCTCAAATGCATAAATAAAAATGTTTAAAACAGAGCTACTATGGATCCACTTCCTCTCCCAAGTTTAACATTGTCAGACTTTTTGTTGCTGTTGTCATTGTCATTGCTGTTATTTCTTGCTAGTCCAGGAGATGTTGCCTTCTCATCATAAGTTGTATTCTTTTTCTCCGTATTCCTGACATTGTGCCATCTTTCATGGCCACTTATCTCTTGGTGTCTTTGGGGATGGATCCAGGACTCCCTGCAGCTACTTGAATCTACAGAGATGCAAAACTGTTCCATAGAATGGCACAACATTTGAATCAAACCTAGCCACCCCCTCCCGTGCACTCCAAGGGCTCTCTAGCCCACTTGCCACACCTGATCCGCTTTCACAGCTGTGTAAATAGCTGTTGTGTTAGCTGGGGGATAATGACAGGATATGTTCAGGACTGATGCAGCTGTGTTTTGCGAACGTTTTCCATGCCCAGTGGTGAGGCCACAGGTGCAGAGTCAGGATACGATGGCCCGATGGCCCGCTGTATGCATGCCCCTCTCCAGACCCCTCTTTGAATGGGTCTCTGTGGCAGGCGTTTCTCCTCCATCATTTGCAAACCATGTACCCCATCTCTTCCCATTCAACAGCCAGTCTGCCAGTCTCTAATACTTCCATTTTGGTTTAATAGAAATGATCGATTTTTTTTTCCCCTTTGTGGTTTGAGCTTTTGGAGTTTTCATGAATCTGCACTCCTAGATTAACAACAGCTGTCTTACGTCCCGCGTGACCTGATGGCTTACCGTTCAGATTGGAGACATCAGGCTGGCAGGCACCCATGCTTGCCTGTCAGGTGGAAGAGAGTCTAGGTGTGTGTCCCTTCTGTGGTGATCTGGTTTCCAAACAATCTGACCTTTCAGTTATGTCTTTTGTGTAATTTCCTTCTACACCTCACATTCTTGAGCTCACAGATCTGTTTGTTCTTTCTTTTTGTTTTTTTAAGATTTACTTATTTTATTGGAAAGTCAGATAATATAGAGAGGAGGAGAGACAGAGAGGAAGATCTTCTATCCGATGATTCACTCCCCAAGTGAGCGCAACAGGCGATGCTATGCCAATCCAGAAGCCAGGACCCAGGAACTTCTTCCGGGTATCCCACACGGGTGCAGGGTCCCAAAGCTTTGGGCCATCCTTGACTGCTTTTCCAGGCCACAAGCAGGGAGCTGGATGGGAAGTGGAGCTGCTGGGATTAGAACCAGCGTTCATATGGGATCCCGATGTGTGTTCAAGGTGAGGACTTTAGCCAATAGGCCACGCCGCCCTGCCCCAGATCTGTTTCTTCTTGTAGCCAACATTTTTATTATGGTGATTGTGTAAAGTGTATAGCAAATGAGAGGGAAAACTCTGTTCTCCCTGTTTAGATTTTTATGTGGCTTTGTTATTCCTGTGTATATAAAGGTACTTCAAAAATATGGAAAAATGGAATTAAAAGATAAGCTGACTTTAGTGCACAGAAATTTCAAAGTTTATGTATAATTTTTAATGTGTATTTAACATGAAGTTTTTGAAAACTTTTTGAATATTTATCAAAGTTCTCAAAACTCCAGCTTGGATGTTTAACTTGAGGCTTGCACTGAATTAACTTAGAGATTCCTCGGGGCAGTGATGGCATCTTCATGATCTGATGCAGGCCCATCTAGGATGGAACGTGTCGGTTTCAGATTCTCTTTCTACACAGTGAGTTTGGATTAATGCTAGATATGTTTTTGTTTTATCCATAGTAGTAGTCATGCTAATGTATTCTTACTGTATTTCCTTGGTGGCTGTTGCTGGTGTAAAGAATTGCCCTTGATGTTCACATATTAATCTTGTGTCTGGCAGCCTTCCTGGACTTAGGCAATGGTTGAGTCCTCTGGTCCTCATGAGGAGCCCATCCTGTAAATAATGTACTTAAATAATAAAAATTTATCCTCTACTTTCCAATTTGTTTAATTATCTTTTTTTTTAAAAAATGTGTAATTGGCAGGTAGAGTGACCCAGAGAGAGGGAGAGACAGAGATCCTCCATCTGCTGCTTCACTCCCCAGATGGCTGTAATGGCCAGGCTGAAGCCGGGAGCCTGGAACTCCTTCCAGCTTCCCTGCAGAGGTGGCAGTGGCTCAAGTGCTTGGGACATCTGCTGCCTTCCCAAGCACAGCAGCAGGGAGCTGAAGCAGAGCAGCTGGGGTGCAAACTGGCAGTGACCGTTCGATGATGCGATGCCAGTGTCAGAGGCAGTGGCTTAACCCACCTGGCAACAGTGCCAACCCCTTCCCATTTTCACACTGTTATTATTTTCCCTGAATTTCCTTATTGCCTTGACAGGACATTGATGAGTGGTGATTGGTCTCAATCTTAAAGAGAATATATCTGTATTTTTGCCCTTTTCTCTAATATCTCCTGTAAATTTTGCTGTGAACAAACAGGTCATTTAAAAATATACATATCAGGGCCCGGCGCGGTGGCTCAAGTGGTTAAAGGTCCTCGCCTCGCACGCCCGGGATCCCATATGGGCACCGGTTCTAATCCCGGCAGCCCCGCTTCCCTTCCAGCTCCCTGCCTGTGGCCCGGGAAAGCAGTCAAGGACGGCCCAAAGCCTTGGGAGCCTGCACCCGCGTGGGAGACCCGGAAGAGGCTCCTGGCTTCGGATTGGCATAGTATCGGCCCGTTGCGCTCACTTGGGGAGTGAATCATCGGACGGAAGATCTTCCTCTCTGTCTCTCCTCTCTGTATATCCGCCTTTCCAATGAAAAAATAATTAAAAAAAAAATATATATATATACATATCAAAAAAGAAAAAAAATAAAATATACATGTCATCAAGCTAAAGAAGTTCTGTTTGATTGCTAATTTGCTGAGAAAATTTTTTTTAAAGATTTATTTATTCTTCCTGAAAAGGCAGATTTACAGAAAAGAGAGAGAGAAAGATCTTTCATTTGCTGGTTCACTCTTCAAATGGCCTCGACAGCCAGAGCTGAGTAGATCCGAAGGCAGAAGCCAGGAGTTTCTTCTCGTTCTCCCACATGGGTACAGGGTCGCAAGGTATTTGGGCCATTCTCAGCTGCTTTAGGAACTAGCGCAGCCAGGACATAATAAGATGCTTGCACTTGCAGGGGGAGGATTAACCAATTGTGCCATTGTGCCAGGTCTTGCCGAAAACTTTTGTTTTCATATTTCCTTTATAAATCGTTGAGGCAGTTTATCAAATGTCTTTTTCTGAATGAAGATGGCTGTGACTTTCTGTCCTATACTCTTCCAGATAAAACCCTTTTGGTCTTGATATACTTTTTAAAATGCATTTAGATCATTTGACAAGTGCTTGCTTTTGGGTTTTGTATCTATGTCTAAAAATGAACATATGACTTTTGCTCTGGTAATGTCTTTATGGGGTTTGGGGGGGTCACAGTCACTCTGCTGGGCGCTGGTGCTGTGACTCAGAAGGTGAAGCTACTGCTTGTGAGGCCAGCATGCCATATCAGAGCCCTGATCCCAGTCCTGGCTGCTCCACTTCCAGTACAGCTCCCTGTTCATGCAGCTGGAAATGGTGAATTTCAGACTTGGGAGACCAGATGGAGTTTCACTTGGTTCTTTGTAAAATTGTTTTGTTTTTTTCTATGACAACTGTACCCACCTGTTACTGGTTTTCTTCCTTGAATTATTTCAACATATTGACAATAGTTCTTTTAAAGTTCTTTTGTAATAGTTATAGTAATTATCCTGCTGAGTTTACTTGTCCTATCAATTCCTTTATGTCTTGGACAGGGTTGCATTTTCCTGATTCTTCTCATACCTTTTTTTTTTTAAAGATTTATTTTTATGATTTTTTTATTGGAAAGGCAGATATACAGAGAGGAGAGACAGAGAGGAAGATCTTCCATCCGATGATTCACTCCCCAAGTGAGCGCAACGGGCCGATACTATGCCAATCCGAAGCCAGGAGCCTCTTCCGGGTCTCCCACGCGGGTGCAGGGTCCCAAAGCTTTGGGCCGTCCTCGACTGCTTTCCCAGGCCACAAGCAGGGAGCTGGAAGGGAAGCGGGGCTGCCAGGATTAGAACCGGCGCCCATATGGGATCCCGGGCGTGCAAGGCGAGGACCTTTAACCACTTGCACCACCGCGCCGGGCCCTCTTCTCATACCTTTATATATTCATATATATATATATATATATATATATACACATATATGATGTCATGATTGGTTCTATTATTAATTTAAATGCTATTGAATTTTAGTTTGTCTGGTAGTTAAGTTACTGTTGTAGCCACTTATCTTCATTAGCATTTATTTTAGATTTTACCAGGACAGGTTTGTTTTGGTTTTGCCCTTGGTTCTAAAGCGTGTGCTCACCTGAGGATCTGGTCCTTCTAAAGTGTCTCCTTTCTGGAATTTCCACTAAACTCTAGATCATCTCCCCTGGCTGGACCCGCTCTCCAATGTTCCCCATCACCGCATGAATTCCGTTGTGTCTTTGCGGGTGCCCGGTCCCTATCTGCTCCCCAGCTCCTATCAGCTGCTGTCTGCTGAGTGCCAAGCAGTCCGTCACTGAACAAGGGGCTTGGTGGCTGTTGCTGGGGGAAGAGAGTCGCCGTTGATGTTCACGTATTAATCTTGTCTGGCAGCCTTTGTGGACTCAGGCTTTGGTTGAGTCCTCTGGTCCTCCAAAGGAGCCCAACCTCTAAGTAATGTACTTAAAAATATTATTTATTTAAGTCAACACAGCCCCAAGGGGAACCCACAGAGACCTCAGGGCCCATGTTTTGTGTGAGTCATTTCTCTCCAGGATCCTGCTTTGAACATTCCACCTGCCTCAGCAGCCTCAAGCCCTTGCCAGTTCAGTAAGATTACTGTGTCCTGGCTTCTATCCTGCCCACTTGCTGAGTCCAGATGGGAAAGAGCCTCAGAGCTTACTCAGTGCCATTCCCTTACTTCCAAGACTGCAGCCCCATGACACAGTTCAAAGCCTGACAACACTTACTTCACCCAATTATTTCATCATTATTATTATTATTACGATTTGTTTTTATTGGAAAGGCAGATTTGCAGAGAAAAGAAGAAACAGAGAAAAACATCCCCCATTACTGGTCCACTCCCCAAGTGATTGCAACAGCCAGAGCTGAATCAATTCAAAGCCAGGAGCCAAGAGCCTGCTTCAGGTCTCCCACACAGGTACAGGGTTCCAAGGCTTTGGGCCATCCTCTGCTGTTTTCCCAGGCCACAAGCAGGGAGCTGGATGGGAAGTGGAGCAGCCAGGACATGGACTGGCGCCTCCATGGCATCCCAGCACCTGCAAGGGGAGGATGGGACAACTGAGCCATCACATCAGACCCTTGCCTTCACCTAATTCTTCCAGGTTCAGAGTTGCTTGCAGCGGAAAGGTACACCTGACTTTATCTTAGGCTTGGAAGCACAAGTCTAATTGGTATGTTTCCTTTTTGTTTGTCTAATTTGCATACAATGTAATACACAGATGTTTACTGTATGGTTCGGTGAGCTTTGACGATGATGGTATGCACCCTTAGTACCACCACCTCCTGTGTACTGCTTTCTGTCACAGTGCATTAGCCCTGGCTGCTCTAGAACTTGGCATAAATGGAATCAGGCATATCAACTCGAGAACATCCAACATTTTGATTAGCATACTTTTGAAAGGTGCCTGTGTGGTCACATATCCAATAGTTCATCCTTTTATTTCTAATGGAGGACAGTATTTCACTATATAAATGTGCCACAGATTGCGTTTCTGTTGAATTGGGCGGTCTGCAGTCTGGGATTGTTATGGTAAAGCTGCTGCAACTACTCTCGTAAGAACATGTTTGTGGTCGTCTTTTCTAGACACAACGCCCTGGGGTTTGGTTTATGTTGTGAACTGCCCAGGCAGTTCTGAGGAGTGTCTGTACCACTGCACGTGTTCCCCAGCAATACACGAGAATGTCTGTTCCTGCACATCCTTATGACATTTGGTGCTCAGTGATGGGTGCTTTTTATCTTGCATGGGGATCACTTGCATTCTCTGATGATTACCGTGCTTATTTCCTGTGCTTAGTAATCTTTTGCATGTGTGGTGAGAGAAATGTCTTGTCTTTTGCCTGTTAAAAAAAAAAAGTTTTAGCCCTATTGAGTTGTAGAAGTTCATCCTAAGTTCTGGAAATGAGTCTTTGTGTAAGGATTCAGGATAGGTTACCTCAGCCTGTCCTTTGCCTGTTGAATTTCTTAATGACTTGGCCAGTTTTTCTTTGTTTTCTTTTTCATTGACTTCTTGTATGCCTTTTTTTCTAGTTACTTAGACTTCATTTACCCTGCTTTTTTCTAGATTCTGAGAATCCCAGATCTGGAAACTTTGTCATTATTAGTTTCACTCCTATTTTATTTTTTAATAAAGAAATTTGAGGCTATAAATTTTTCTCTTTTCACAGTTTTACCTGCATCCAACAAATTGTTGATGTGTTCTCATTATTGACCAATTAAAAATATTGTAAAATTTAACTTTGAAATTTCTCTTCTGTGACTGGTGGGTTCATTAGAAGCAATACTGTCTCATGTTCAAGTATCTGAGATTTTTCTAAACACCTTGCTTTGAATTTTAACGCCATTATGATCAAATTCAGTTTTATGTTCAAGTGTCTGGGTCGCTTTGGTAACCACAGGAGGTGTTATTGAAAAGAACGTGGATTCTATTTTTATCAATTAATAGAATATCTTACCCTACAGTCATCTAGCCTATGTATTCAGGGAATCGTTTCTGGACAGAGCATCTAGTTAAGTATGTCTGTCTAAGGTCAGCCTCATAATTGAAGGTGGCACCTTATTGTTACCACCTGCCCACGCTGCTGTGGTGTCCGTGTGACCCACTGCATGGCTGTCCCTTGGATGCATCCTCCATGCCTCACATGTCTGAGTTACCTCTAAGGTCCTGCCCTGAAAGTACTGTTGCTGGCACCATCCCTAGAGGCCTCTTTGCTTGGGCAGAATCTACATGGAATGTTTACCCGGAGGGGAATCTCTGGCAGACTTAGCCTACTTCATTTGACTAAGGATGGCCAAATTGAACAGTGTCCACAGAATGATGGGAATGTTCCAGAAGGCTGGGGGCGGGAACAGGGGGAGTGCAGGGAGGAGAAGAGGAAGGGAAGAGATGCTGGAGCCGCCTGCTTGACTAGGTGACAGGTGTTGGGAGCGCTGCCCAGGTGGAAAGGTAGGCCCTCGCAAGGAACAGCGACAGAGACAGAGGGAAGGCGAATGTCCTGACTGGAGGCAGGTGAGAGGTCCCGTGTGGCCCAAAAATGTCTTCCCTTGCTATGTCTTCTCAGTGACACTAACAGCGACCAAGGGTAACAATGGGGGAAGGGATTCTGGAAGCTTAAAGAGGATGTGTAATAGCTGCCTGCTGGGCAGCGTCAGTGAAGTAGGCAACATGAGTGGTGGCCGCCACTCCCTCAAGAGAGGCCCAGTGCAGTGGCCTGGCGGCTAAAGTCCTCTTCTTGAACATGCCGGGATCCCTTATGGGTGCCAGTTCTAATCCCAGCAGCTCCACTTTCCATCCAGCTCCCTGCTTGTGGCCTGGGAAAGCAGTGGAGGACAGCCCAAGGCTTTGGGACCCTGCACCCACATGGGAGACCTGGAGGAGGTTCCTGGCTTCTGGCTTTGGTTTGACACAGCACCAGCCGTTGCGCTCACTTGGGGAGTGAATCATCGGATGGAGGATCTTCCTGTCTTTCCTCCTCTCTGTATTTCCGACTTTGTAGTAAAAATAAATAAATCTTTTTTTTAAAAAATCATAAAATAAAATAAGTAAGATCACCAGCACCTCGCCTCCTCCCAGTGGGAACAAGGCTAGCTTTCACTGTAAGAACTGAATCCTGCCAGTCACGTGAACAGCCCCTTGCACCATGGCCCAGCCCTCACCCAGCACTTGCCTATTCCTCAGAGAGGTTGCAGGGCCTTGGCCCTCACCCTCCTGGGTCTGTGTCCCCCCTCCAGACAGCAGCGACAGTGAGCTGGAGCTGTCCACCGTGCGCCACCAGCCGGAAGGGCTGGACCAGCTGCAGGCACAGACCAAGTTCACGAAGAAGGAGCTGCAGTCTCTCTACAGGGGCTTCAAGAATGTGAGTCCCCCTCCTCCCCGCCATGCCACTCCCAAGGCCCCTGGGCAGCCTGTCCCTGCCTGACTCCAGCAGGAGTGACCTTCTAGAAAATAGAACCTTCTAGAAACATCTTCACAGCACAGCAAGTATCCCAGCTGGCAGGATGTGACCCTGGTTGTCAGTCCGTTTTGTCAAGGCCCCCCCCCCTTCCCTTCTTTGCATCCTCCCTTCCCCAACCAGTCTGGTCCTGGTAAGAGGGTGTGGGGAGACCAGTGCCCGCTCCTGCTTCTCTTCCACCCCCACCCAGACCTCCCCAGTCAGGGCGTGGACTTGGGGGTGGCCGAGGTGCTGAGGGAGACCACCTCCTGCTGCAGGAGTGTCCCACGGGCCTGGTGGACGAAGACACCTTCAAGCTCATCTACTCACAGTTCTTCCCCCAGGGAGGTGAGTGTAAGCCCCGCCCTTGCCACCCCCACTCCTCCGGAGCCCCGCCCCTCCATCATAGGGCGGAGCCTGCATCCATCTTTTCAGCCGGCCCCACCTCCCTTGCCTGCCAGAGCCTGTAGTGGGTGGAGGCTGCCTGGACACACCCCAATGGGTCAGCCTGGGTTGGAGGGAAAGCCCAGCAGCCAGGTGGCCCCTCACAAACCCCAGCCCTCACCTGGCTTTCCACAGATGCTACCACCTATGCGCACTTCCTCTTCAATGCCTTTGACGCCGATGGCAACGGGGCCATCCGCTTTGAGGTAGGTGCCCAAGGACTCCTTGCTCCAGGCCCTGGCCCCTGTGACCTGCAGGTGATCTCCCTGTTCCCAGGGCTGCGGGATTCAAAAGTGATGGTCCTAGGCCAGGGCTAGTAGGGTGGTAGGTTTTGTGATTGAGTCACCTTGCTGGCAGCCAGCTCTTCCATCCCCGGAGTGTGCACCAGGTTCTGTCTGGCCATACTGGGTCAGAGGTGACCTGGCGTTGAACTTGCATTTTAAAAGGGGGCAGACTCTGTGGAATTTCAAGCCCCTAGGTTCAGAACAGGCCAGAAACATTCAGAAACCGCTCCCCCAGCCTTTGTGGACCCCTAGGAATTGGGGAGGAAAGGTCATTCCAGCTGGGTCCTGGTCAGGAAGCCTGGTGTTCCCCACTGTGGGGAAACAGAGGCTAGCATACACACACATACATACACAGCCTCTGCACGCAGGGTGCCTTGCCTGAGCTGTGTGCTGGCTGTGGTTGGCATCATGGGCTCCTCCCAGGCCTGGCCACACAGGATCACTTGCGAGAGGCCCCATCTGTGGAGCCCAGGTCCCTAAAAATAGCCACAGGCACAAAACTGAAACCTCTTCAGAGAGGAAAACCTCGCTGAGAGGCAGGCCTGATCGATAACCAGCCCAGGGCCAAGGGCGGCTGTGGCTGGCCTGCTCAGAAAGCCCTGGACACATGGGGGTAATAATAACTCATCGATGTGGTGGTTGGGGTTATTTTTACACAGTGAGCCGTTAGGCACGGAGATATGCCAGGGTGGGTCCACAGCAGAGCCTCCCCTAGACCACACTCAGGAGGGCTGCTCTGGAAGCCCTTCTGGCCTCTGTAGTTCCAGTAACACCTGTGATGCCATGCCCATGCCAGGCCACATGGGGAACACACAGTCAGCCCAAAGGTACGGGCAGGCAAAAAGGCAGGGTCCTTGCCTTGCACCCACCCCTGCTTAACCGCTCCGGCGACTTACCGGGGCACCAAGAGGAAGGAGTGCAATGGTCAAGGCTTTGTGGGACAGCTTTCCTCATCCACGATGAGATGGCTGTTTGGCTCAACAGGGCGCCCTGGGAGGGGCCGGGTTCCCATGCTATGGTCACCACTCTAACCCCCTCCACCCCGTGGGAGAGGTCTGTGCAGCCCTTTGCTACGCTTTGTGGGGACTGAGTCTGCTCGTGGCTGGGCTGGGGGTGATGTTGTGCTGCAACAGGACTCTGGGAAGGGACCCCCCCACCACCACTACCGCCCCTCAAAGACATGGCCATGCCCCTGGCTCTATGACAACCTGCTGTGGCAGGACCTAGCCCATCTTATGATGGCTGGAGCTGTCTCTGTCACTCCCTCCAGCCCCACCTTATAACTACCGCCACCTCCCAGTGCTGTTACAAATGGGGCCAGTCTTCAGCAGCACTGGGACATTTGGGACCCACCCCCTCCAAACCGCAGCAGGGTCTCTGGTTGTTGTCTCCTGGGCCTGCTGTGTGGCTGTCTGCCCAGGAGCCTGGTTTCACACCAGCATTCTCCCTTGGAGGATCTCCTTGACTGGGGGGAGCCCAATTGAATATTCAAAGGGGGTAGGGTTTAGCATGGAGCTTGAGCCCACCCATTGCCATGCCCTCTTTAAGAGTGGGCATTCCCATATGGTAATTTTATTATACTGATATGATAATGGCCTAACCCTCAGGAAGGACACATCGTGCAGCCATGTTGGGTATTTCCAGCTAGCACCAGTTACAGGTTGGCAGTCTGTGGAACTTTCCATTTCTGCTGCTCGGAGAGTGTTGAGGGCTTGCTGGTGCATGGGAAGTGGGCCTTCACAGTGCGTAGGACGGGGGCTTGGGTTGTGCACAGAAGTGGAAGGGATGTACACAGCACTGTCATGGACTGGCCACAGCTGTCCCATGGTGGGGCCACCGTGACTGTCAAAAAGCAGATGGCCAGGAGCGATCAGTCACCCACCTCTGCTGGTCCTGGTTGTCCACAGCAGTTTGACCAGAGCTGTCAACTGACCCGTGCTGTCCAGCAGATCAGTAAGGAGCTGTGTGGCTGCAGGTCAGCTGAAGCGTCCAACCTCAGCTCAGCCAGAACTGTCAGTCATCGACAAGTCGGACTCAGCGCCCCTCCCCTGCTGTGTCCCCACAGCAGTCCCACCCCAAGGCCTGGTTTCTGCTCCATTCCATATGACTGCTGAGATCTATCTGCCCTCAGGAGGGAGACAGGTGTCAGCCTCTGCCCCTCCTGATGGGGCGATACCACGTGCACACATGCGCACACACACACACTTTGATACTGCATGCGATTCCGGGCCTTTTCAATTCAGCAGTTCATCTTGCTGGACTGGTGCAAAGCTCTCAAAAGGAGCTTTTAGGCTGTGGGTCCTAAAGGATGGGTGCCAGGAGAGAGTTCAGCTGCCTTTGTCGGAAGTGACATTTGTCATGATGCTCTTTCAGAAAATGACAGCAGGACACATGTCTGGGGGATTGTGGTCACCTTGCCTAAGCACTGGGTGTGGTGGCCAAGTCCGGTCACCAGAGTAGCAGGACTCCAGGAATCATGCCCTTGGCTCCCAGCACATCTGAGCATCTGCCTAGGTCTCTACTGGACACCGTGCAAGTGCACGCTGGAGCATCTCAGTCTAAAACTGGTGTCTGCTGTTTCACTATAGCCACCCTGGGCACTGTCATGTAGGGGCAGCCACAGAGCAGGGGGCTGTGGCTGTGCTGGGCTTCCTACAGCTTGGAGCTGCATGCAGGGAGTTGGAGGCAGTGATGGGTGCAGAGAAAGCCTGGTGTGTGACACAGAGTTTGGAACAGCATTTGAACATGGACAGACTGAACTGAGGATCTTCTGTGTGTTACCTTTACAAATGAGCACTGCCCAGGGGCCTCCCACGTGACATTCCCATTCTCTCTCTCCACTTCCCTCACACACACACTAAAGGAAACCTAATGGAGACATGCATTGAGGCTCTGTAGCTGAACATGAGGGCTTCCACAATGATAGACAGACCAGCCACCTGCCAGGCCTCTGTCAGCCTGGATGCCAGCTGCAAAGACAGGCAGGTGGGGGGACACACTTGGACCCTACTGGGGAAGCCCCTCCCACTGCAGGGATGGGGAAGATCCAGATTTGGGGATGACATGTGAATCAGCTGTATCCAGACTTCAACGATTGTTCCTCCAACTCAGACATCTGGAAATATGACATTGTTCCTCCTTGATTTTAAAAAATATAGATTTTCCTTCCCTTATGCATGCATAGCTTCAGGGATCTAGCAGAGTTACAGGATGTGCTGGGGAAGCAGCAGGCCTCTTGTCAGCGCTTGGATCTGTGCCCCCCGGCACTTGCTCTCATGGCTCTTCTCGGCTGCCCTGGTTTAGCTGTGGCATACTGGCCCTCTGCTGTGGGTGAGGAGGACTCAGCCTCTCTCACGCACACCGGCTCCTTTCCCTGGCTTCCCACTAGACTGTGGCCACTCCTGTCTCACCATGGTTCCACTTAATGATTTTCCGCCTTTACAACTTTGTGATGGCGCAAAAGTGACACCCAGTGTTGCCAAATTTGACCTTAGCCCAGACTTGCAGCACGTGGCCAGATTCTCTCTTATGGTGTGGGCAGAGGCACGTGGCTAGGTGGATGAGGCAGATACCATGCATTTCCAGCATGTGATATTTTCAGGCTACAATGTGCTCATCCGGCCGCAGCCCCGTGGCAAATAGATGGGCATCTCTCTAGGAATCAGACTGGGCAAAGACTCACTTGACTCTGATAATGTCAGCTCTGTCCCTGGAGCTTTGCAGTCAACAGATAGGTTTTCCTCTGCTGCACACATTTTAACTTTGCCTATGATTAGCCATGGCCCTCATCTTCCCTTTGCTTGGTTTTCTGTGACCTCATTTATTCAAGACCAGCCCCCGCCAGAACCATCAGTGGTCTACACTTCCCATCCAACATCTTCCAGAGGATGCCTCCCCTGCCTCACTCTCCCGGGGTTCTCTTCCCCTCTCTTCTGGGTTATCTTCCAACTCCAGAATCATTCATCTTCCTCTCTCCTTCTCTCTTTTCAGGGCCACAACCTTCAGCAGTTTCCTTGAGAAGAGTGTGTGCCACGAAACTTTTGAGCCTTGTGTCTGGAAGTGTCTTTTTCTGTTCCCACTCCTGCTTGGCCTGGGGCATGGATGAGAACACCCATGGGGGTTGGTTTCATTCAGGAACTCATGGTGCTGTTCCATTGGCCTGCTACTTCCAGTGCCGGGGAGGATGGTCTGCTGTCGGGGTCCTGTGTATAGCAACAGTGCTTGGTTCTGTTTTTCTTGCTCTGCTTTGCCTTTCTCTCTGGACACTTGCAGGGTCTGAAGTTTCACCATGACTCTGCCTACAGGCTAGGCGGGCACTGTTGTCTTGCACTGTGCCAGGCTCTACAGTGACCTCAGATGTCACAGGCCTCCATCCTGAGCAGTCTTCTCTCAGGATCACTTTGACATATGCTCCTCCCTTTTGTCCACTTCTCCCTGGAACTCCTGATGTCCAGCGACAGCCCCTTTGTGCCGGACTTCTCATTCTCCTCTTTTGGCACCTGTGTTCCGGCTCTTTGCTGCCTTCTCCTTTCACTTTCTGAAAGATCCCACTTGTACTTTCACCTGGAAGAAGACACTGGAAGGAAGGAAGGAAGGAAGGAAGGAAGGAAGGAAGGAAGGAAGGAAGGAAGGAAGGCTTATTTCAGTTTCAAGTTTTGGAGGTACATAGTCCCAAGATTGGGGGCCCAAGTGATTCTGGTATCCGGTGAGGTTGGCAGATCACATGGCAAGCCAAGAAGGAGAGAGAACAGAAAACACACTTATACAAACTACCTTGAGGACAACGGCTCAGTGATCTCAAGAACCCCCATGGATCCATAACTGGATCAAGTCTCCATCCTTGATCCATCAGTTGTTTTTAAGATTTATTTACTTATTTGAAGGTCAGAGCTACCAAGCAATTTTTCATCTGCTTCCATTCACTCTCCAATGGTCATAATGACCAGCATTGAGCCACGGAAAGCCAGGAGCAGGAGGTTCTTCCGGGTCTTCCACATGGCTGTCAGGAGTCCAAACACTTGGGCCATCTTCTGCTGCCTTCTCAGATGCACTAGCAGGGAGCTTGATAGGAAGTGGAGCAGTCAGGACATGAACCTGCACCTATATGGAATGCCAATGTCACAGAGGCTTTCCCCAGTAAGCCATAACACCAGCCCTAGTGTTCTTATTTCTAAGGCCCAAGTGCACTTTCATATTTTTTCCCCCAGTAGTCTCCTTTTAGAGATGCAAGATTCCTAATCACTGGATCTGATAGTTAACTTTTTTGTGCTGGAGTAACGTTTCTTCCCAACTCCTGATTCCTTAGTCTTCTCATGGTACAGAGTTCTTCAGATAAACCTAACAGAGCCATGTGTCCCTGAAGGACAGGGATGTGTTCTGGGGACCACCGTGTCCTTAGGCAGCTTCGTCGTGGGGGGTACCTCGCAGAGTGAACCTGCAGAAGCCTGGAACATGCAGGTCAGACACTTGATGTGGTCCCTGCATGAGATCAGGAGATGCTGCAAACACCAGAGGGATGAGGCTGCCACTCGTGTCACCCAGCACACTGTTCCCAGGTTGACATTTATGTATAAGTAGGGGTAACACTCCAAACCCATGAGAGACAGTAATAGTGCAGCAAATCCATAAACCAGAACCCTTTTATGATATCATTATGTTCCATACAATGTTGTACATGCCTCATATTAAAAAAAAAAAAAATACCAGCGACCTTCCATTCGCTGGTTCACTTTCCAAATGCCCACAACAGTCAGGATTGGGCCAAGTCAAAGTCAGGAGCCTGGGATTCAATCTGAGTCCCTCACCTGAGTGGCAGGGACCCAAGCACTTGAGCCGCCCCTGCTGTCTCTCAGGGCGTGCACTTGAAGGAGCTGAGACTAGGGAGCAGAGCCAGGCCTTGAACCCAGGCACTCTAATATGATATATGGGTATTCCCATGGGCATGTTAACCACTTATATACTGTGCTTTTATACAACTGGTAGCACAGTGGGGCCCCCTCACACCAGCATCGCCGTGACAGCAGCTGCCAGGGTCACTAGGCAACGGGAATTGTACAGCTTCTTGATCACCGTCTGGGGCCACTGCTGTATGTGCCGTCTTTGATTGACAGGTTGCTGGGCAGCATGTGCCTGTGTGTGAGTGGAGCCTAACTCCTGGGACGTGGCCCTGACCCCCTGCCTTCACTCATCGCATTCTCCACCCACATTCAGAGTTGCCCAGGAGGAACTCACGGAGCTGGGAGGGCTTAAGCTTCAGACCTTCCAGGAGGTGGGGGGAGAAAGACTTACTTGCCACCTGCTATTGTAACAGAGAAGCCACAGCGACAGTCAAGCCTGTCACATTAGTAATATACATGTATCTGTCACTTTCAGAGGTGACACCTCTGGGGTGTCGGAGTTCAAAAGCTGAGCACCGTTGGTTCAGAACTTAAAATTTTTTTATAAGGGATTTATTTAACCTGACCTGATCTGAAGCTGGGAGCCAAGGGTTGCTTCTGAGTCTCCCACATGGATGCAGGGGCTCAAAGACTTGGACTATATTCTCTGCTGCGTTCCCAAGTCACCAACAGGGAACTGGGTTGAAGTGGAGCAACTAGGACTCAAACCGGCAGCCATACGGGATACCAGCACTGCAGTAGAGGATTAGCCTGATACACCACCTCTCCAGCTAGTTCAGAACTTTTTAAAGGGCCAGCAACGTGGAGCCGTGGATTAAGCCAGTATTTGTGATACCACCATTTCATGGTAGAATGTCTGTCCAAGTTGCTGGTGCTCCATTTTCCATCTAGCTCCCTATTGGTGCACCGGGGAAGCCAATGGAAGATGATCCAGGTCTGCCACAAATGTGAGAGACCCGACTGGAGTTCCTGGTTTCTGGCTTCTGGCTTCAGCCTGGTCCGGCCTTGGGCTTTAACAGCCATTTGGGAAGTGAACCAGCAAATGGAAGATGTCTCCCTGTCATTCTGCCTTTCAAATGACTAAATGAAAATTTTAGGGCCTGGTGCTGTAGCCTAGTGGCTAAAGCCCTCATCTTGTATGTGTTGGGATCCCAAATGGGCAGCAATTCTGATCCCAGTGGCCCACTTCCCATCCAGCTCCCTGCTTGTGGTCTGGGAAAGCAGTTTAGGATGTCCCAAAGCCTTGGGACCCTGCACCCGTGTGGAAGACCCAGAAGAGCTCCTGGCTTCGGATCAGCTCAGCTCTTACCGTTGCAGCCACTTGGGGAGTGAATCAATGGACAGAAGATCTTCTTCTCTGTCTCTCCTCCTCTCTGTACATCTGACTTTGCAATAAAAATAAATAAATCTTTTTTAAAAAAACACTTTTAGTGTGAAGTTGTTCAAGCGCCTTTGGCATGAGAATAGCTGGTAACTCAATGTGGAGCGTCTGTGTCTTCTGTCAGCAGCCGACACGGCACAGGTGCCTGGGACACCACATGTTTGACGGCCGTTCTTTGAGCTCAGTGTCAGTTACGAGGCCTTGGGGTCCTGAGTGGAGGGGTGGTTTTCAGCAGAAGCCACCCAGGAAGCTGCAGGTGGCAGCTTGGCAGGGCACTGTCCCTCTTCGCCACCAGCCCCTTGTTCCACCCCCTGCTGTGTCCTCTGTAGGATTTTGTGGTCGGGCTCTCCATCCTGCTGCGAGGGACAGTCCACGAGAAGCTCAAGTGGGCCTTCAACCTCTACGACATCAACAAGGACGGCTACATCACCAAGGAGGTAACTGGCACCTGGCAGGGCACCTGCACCTTCCCTCTCCTGCTGTCACAGCCAGGCCCCAGCGTGTCCTCAGGTGGCCTCACCACTCCTGGCTCCCCAGCTCTTACCAAAGGGGCCAGGGGCCCTGCCCTGATCCCTGCTTGAGGGACAGGGGGTGGTGGTGTGATTCCTGAGGGCAAGGATGGAACAGCAGCTGAGGAGCGGCTGAAACTCCTGCTGGATGGGCCAGAGAGCGGACAAACTGATCTCTGTCCAGCCTGCGGGCCCCATTCCCACACTCACTACTGCCAGGAAGAGGAAGAGGCCACCTGGGTGGAGTGGGGTGGGACTCACACAGCGCTCCCCGTTCCCAGGAGATGCTGGCCATCATGAAGTCCATCTACGACATGATGGGCCGCCATACCTACCCCATCCTGCGGGAGGACGCCCCTCGGGAGCACGTGGAGCGGTTCTTCCAGGTGAGCCAGTCCCCGCCCCCAGGCTTCCGCAGGGAGCATGCAGAGGAGAGGGCCTGGGGCAGCCCCAGGCAAGCCACTTCCCCTCTGCATCTTGCTGCATGAAGAGGGACGCCAGTTAGACTTCCGTGTAGGAGTGCCCAGGCTTCAGTCCCAGCCCTCCTTGCAGGTCCAGCTTCCTGTGAATGCGGACCTGGGAGGCAGCGGTGATGGCTGAGCGCTTGATGGTTTGGCAGTGGTCCCTGCCAGCCTTGTAGGAGCTTCTGGCTTCAGCTAGGCACAGCCCTGGCTGTTGCGGGCATTTGGGAGTGAACCATGGTACAGGTCTGTGTGTGTGCACTCCTTTCAAATAAATGAAAAACAGACATACACACACCCTGCTGGACTGTACCTCCCTGCTCCAAGTCAGTGCCTTCCAGAAGCTTCTCCAGCTCCCTCTATGTGGTTCTTTGCTTTGTGCTCCCGAGGGCTGAAGGCTCCCGCTTGCCGGGGGCCCTCAAGATCCGTGGCCATCTCTGCCTCGGTGGCTCTGTCTGCCCAAGCCACGTGTCAGGGAAGAGAGGGATCCATGTTCATGAGGACGGGTCAAGGGAGGTAGATCATCTCGGAGGTGGAAAGCAGGACAAGAAGGGACAGTGATGGAGAAGGGGCTGAGGAGGCCCAGCCTGCATCCAAGATGGGGGGTAGGAGAACAAATGGGCAACAGGCGCCTTGCCCTCCTGCTGCTGTCTGGGATGTCCCCGGCAGGCATAGTCTCACCTTGGACATGGCTTGGGTTGCAGAAAATGGACCGGAATCAGGATGGGGTGGTGACCATGGATGAGTTCCTGGAGACCTGTCAGAAGGTAGGTGGCAGCCAGCGGCTCTGGGAACAGGTGGGTGACTGGGACGGACACGAGGGGCCGGCAGGAGGTGATGGGAAAGGGCCACATGGGAAAAAGGTACCCAGAAGAGCCTCCCCATCGCCCCAGCACTGCCTTCTCAGCTCCCTGATCTGGGGTCTTTCTCCCCACCCTGTGTCTGAGCAGCCCTCCCCTCTCTCTGTGCACACAGGATGAGAACATCATGAACTCCATGCAGCTGTTTGAGAATGTCATCTAGGCCAGCAGGAGGAGAGCCTGGTGGCACGGCCCCCACACCCCCCAGGAAAACTTCAGTCCTGCCTGGAGCAGCCGCCAAAAGAAACTTTTTCTAGTACATTTGCAAAATGTGAGCAGTTTGCTCCCAACACACATACTCACACGCACACACACATATGTTGTGGGCCAGCAAACAGGCCTGAGGTTGATGGGAGAGGGAACCAAGTCTAGGTGACAAGAGCCACATAGGCCCAGCCAGCTGTTCCCAGGCTGGCAGGACCAGGGTGCGGTGGGCTGCACAGAGCCTGTAAGCCACTAGCCACTGGATGCTACCAGGAAGTGGCTCAAGAACCCTCCACTCCTTCTTGGGGAAGGGCCCCTCCTGCAAGACACACCTTCCTCCCTGCTCCTCCTTTCCCTCTCCACCCAGGGCCAACCCTCTGGCTGCACTGGCCTTGTCCCCAGCCTGCACTCCCAGGGGAACACTGAGTGTAGCACCATGGGGGGTTGGAGGAGGGGGACAGCTTGGGCTGGAGGGGAGGACTGACCAGGAAGGAAGTGGAAATGGAACAGAGTCCTTCACTTCCCCAGGACCCTGACCCCCATGGTCCCTACCGCCCCACCTGTGAGCTTGGGAACTGAGGGGTTCCTGGGCAGTGTTTTCACTCCGTCCCAGACTCACCTTCAGTGAAGGTCTCATTGTTGGATTGGAGGGGGCACTCTTAGCCAACTCCAGGGAGCAGAAGTTTCCTCCTGTCCCAATCCTAGCTGGCTGGGTGGGCCTACAGTGACTGGGGCTGCCCTCACCCCACCCAGTACCACACTATTGGCCCTAAGAAGGCAACGTGGCTCAGGGACTGGCAGCCTGGGGCAGGGTCTTGCTCCCTTTTCTTCCTCTTGCCCTGTTACTCTGCCCAGCAGCGCAACCCCAGATGAAAAGCACAAACGCCACATCAGCTCAGGCCGTAGCCCACGAGGAGAGCCGGGGACACTGCTTGGCAGAGGCCAGACCCTCCTGTTGGGCCCAGGGCCTGGAGTCCAGGGAAGAAGCTAGGGGCTCCCCAGAGCCTCAGAGCCACAGTCAGGGGCTACAGCAGCTCCAGCCCAGCCCATTCACCAACATTCAAAAGCACAAACCTGGGGAGCTGTGCTGGGCAGGGCTCCACCCTAGGAATGGAGGCTTCCCCCACCCATGGCCTGAAGCCAGAGCCAGCAGAGAGAGTGGGTTACAGGGCCCATGGCTGGGTGGCAAGCCAAGAGAAGCCGGGAGATAGCTGTGGGCTGGCACCTGCTCCTGGCAGCAGGGGAGAGGGAGATATTCCCACATGTACATTCCATCTGTGGCTGCTCGGCCTCTGCTCAGGCCTGGTCCCAGGGTGAGTGGGGCCCTGCGAGAAAGGTGGGATGGCAGAGGCCTTGTGGTTCCTGGCACTCTTGGGCAGGTGGGCCGAACCCAGGATGAATGGCACTGGCAGACATCTTGAGTCCCAACCCCCTCCCTCACTCTCTACCCCAACCCTGTCGTTGGCCTGACCTTCCCATCTGGTGTTGCTGTGCTTTTGAGGGGCCCAGGCCACAGGAGAGGCCCTGCCCCATCCCCTCAGCCCGCTGGGAGGGCGCAGACTGGCCGCATGTCTGCATGGCAGAAGCATCTCCCTCGGGCACAGCCTGTAAGGGTGGTTCCTGTTCTCAGCCCCCATATATTTTAATAAAATAAACCTGGCAAAGGAGAGGGTCTCGTGTTGACTTTTACCTGACCTTGAACTTGGGTCCATCCGTGCTGCGGTTAGCCCTTCTGCCCAGGGCTGCAAGGGCAGATGTGTTGGCAGCCAGCTCTGGGAGACGGAGTTCCCCAGAGAGTATCCAGCTCCCAGTGTGACGTCAGGGAGCAGAGGCAGGAGAGATAAGCCCAGTGGCCCATGGGGACCTCCAGCCAGAGGCTCCAGCCACCTGAACCTCCAGAGGTGCCAGCTATGATTCTTCCCCCATGGCATCATCATGCCCACTCCCAGGAAGCCATGCTGAACTTTGATTTGTTTGTTTGTTTGTTTGGTTGGTTGGTTGGTTTTGTTTTAAGATTTGTGTATTTAAAAGGCAGAATTACCAAGAGAGGGAGAATGTTCCATCGTCCATCTGCTGCTTCACTCCCCAAGCGGCTGCTCTGACCAGTCCAGGTCCAGCCCAAAGCCAAGAGCCAGGAGCTCAAGGCACATCTCCCTCAGGGGCAGCTGGGGCCCAGCCTCTGGGACCCTCATCCACTGCCAAGACAGGAACCAGTGCTCACAGGTCAGTGGCTTAACCCGCTGCAGCCACAACACCGGGCCCCATTCTGGGGTCTGCTCTTGCTACGAGGGGTGTAGGTCATGGTCAGAAGGAAGCAGAAATAGGATGAAAATCTTTCTTGTGTTGGTTTTTGGGAGTTTGAACTCTGAGTTAAGTTGGGGGTAGGCACACCGGGTGTGAGGCTGTCTGTGATAGTAAAGAGAGGATTCTGGGAGAGGTGTGCTTTGACCATGCTGTAGGGCCAGCCCCCTACCACACCCCCATGCCCAACTGCATGACATCACCCCCCACAGGAACCCAGATTCAAGTTCAAAATAAAATTGGAGTAAGTAGCAATGGCTGCGTTTAAATCAGTGAGGACTGCATTATTTTGAAGGAGGAAAATGGTATTGATTAGTCTTTCTTCAGGTATGTGTTTTTTGCATTTTCATTTCATTCAAAAGGCAGAGAGATCGATCTTGAGCTACTGGTTGACTTCTCTAATGGCCTCAACAGCCAGGGCTGGGCCAGGCCAGAGTCAGGGTCGCTGACCCTTAAGCCCGGGGGTCTCCTGTGTGGGTAGCAGAGACTCAGCCACTTCAACTGTCACCTGTTGTCTCCCAGCGTGCCTGGTAACAAGAAGCTGGATTATAAGCAAAGGAGCCGACACAAGAACGAGGCTCTCCAACAAGGGACTCTAAGCTGTGTCACTTGTAGCACCAACTGCTCACCCCATACCAGGCAAAATGTTAAGGAAATGCAACATGTCTCATAAAAGAAAATTAGCACCAGCACTGTGGTTCAGCTGGTTAAGCTGCCACTAATAGTACCCGCATCCCATACAGGAGAACTGTTTTCAGCCTTGCTGATCCAGCTCCCTACCGATGCACTTGGAAAGTGAACCAAATGCTTGAGTCCCTGGCACCCAGGTGGGAAACCTGGAACGAAGTTCATGGTTTCCTGACTTTGTCCTGACCCAGCCTGACTACTGTAGCCATTTGGGAAGTGAACCAGCAGAAAGAGCTCTCTGTGTTGCTCTGCCTTCCAAACAAATGAAATCAACAATTAGTAAAGTGATGGCGTTTGCTCTCTGGGCCCTGGACCAGGCAGTGTTGTGTGTCAGTAGTACCGTATGTGTCTTGGTGAACGGAATGTGGCAGGAGCGATAGGCGGGACTTCTAGGTCAAGATCATCGAAGGGTTCAAGACAAACTCAGGAGAGGGGCCACACATGCATGTCACTGCTGTCCTGGCTCACGGTCAGCAACAGCAGTGTCCACGCATGTGAATGTGAGTGGGTGAGTGGGGAGCAGTGCCCTGACGCGCACTGCACCGTCACAGCTGCCCAGCCCCGCCCTGCCTGCAGACCAATCTGCAGGTCTGCAGCCACTACAGCCTTGGAGGGTTTTTTACAGGAGTCATTATTAGAACAATATGTTAGAGGATGGTCTCCTGAGATACAGAAAAGCATTAGCAACATCCAACATCCACTTGGAATGAAGAAAATCGGGACCAGAAGAGAAACGTCTTGGGGCTGATGATGCATCCCCGTGACACACGGCTGTGTCAGGCTCTGTCCCTTCACGGTCAGACTCCGATCGCCCATCGCAAGGCTGCAGGTGGCCTTAAGTGAAAACTGTGACAGGAGGGAGCTGGCAGCTTTCGCAGACCCCAACGTCTGTGCTCTCTCTGTGGTAAGTGGAGTGGTGAGTTTAAGAGAGACAGAAGCGATGTGGACATGAATGACATTCCAGTGCTATCTTGTAGTTCATCCAGTTTTTTAAGTCTTAGCAATTATGATTATATATATATATATACTTATTTGAAAGAGAAGGAAAGAGTCGCATGTGCTGATTCATTCCTCAGGTGCACACCACAGCCGGGCTAAGCCAGACTAAGGCTGGGAGCAGGAACTAGATGAGGTCTGCGGTGTGGGAGGCAGAAACTCAGTGACCTCAGCCATCATCGCTGCCTCCCAGGCCTGCTTCAGCAGGAAGCTGGCATCGGGAGTTTGACGCTTCTCTCTTTTTCTTGCTTGCTTGCTTTCTTTCTTGCCTGCTTGCTTGCTTTCTTTCCTTCCTTCCTTTTTTCCTTCCTTCCTTCCTTTCTCTTTCAGATTTATTTATTTTTATTTGAAAGAGTTACAGAGGGAAAGGCAATCTGATCATCCATCCCCTGATTCACTCCCCAAATAGCTGTAATGGCCAGAGCTGGGCTAGTTCCAAGCCAGGAGCCCTGAGCTTCTTCCAGGTCTCCCACATGGGTGGCCATCCTCCACTACTTTCCCAGGTCCTGGAATGGAATTGGAGCAATCAGGATTCAAACCAGTGCCCATACAGGATGCCAGCACTTCAGGCAGAGGCTTAATCTATTACACCAAGGTGCCAGCCCTCCCCCACCAACACAAGTGTCTTAAACCAGAAGTCTCAACAGCAAGGCTAAATCCCACCCCTCTTAATAATCTTCCTATTGGGCATGGGGGTGAGCATTTAGTGTTATGAAGATGCCCACATCTCCTATCACAGGGCCTCTGGTCAGTGCTCAGTGCCCACTCCCCGCGAGGCAGCAGTGATGGCTGTGATCGGTGGATGCCCACTGCCTTCTCAGGAGACCTGGAAGGAGTTCCCAGCTCCCAGCTTGAACCCCAGCCGCTGCAGGCATCTAAGGAGTGGATGTGCATTCTCTGCTGCTCAAATCAAATAAAAAATCATAAACTAAAACATGGTTATGAGAGCATAACAGGAGGGAGGACTCACTTCTGCCTGTGGGACTTGATGGTGAGTGTGGCCAGGCACTGTCTGCTTCCAGCTGAGAAGTCACTTGAACAGATGTTCCTGGGCAGGGAAGTGGCAGGTGCCCTACAAGGGGCCCCGCTGAACACCAGGGAGCTGAGAAGGGCGTCCAATGAGGACAGGACAGCCTGCTAGCACCTCCTGCACCCCAGGTGGACAGAAGCTTGGAATCCAGGTTGCCTCTCTGGGCCTCCACCTTCCAACGTGGACCTGGGAAACCAGCACAGGGTCAGCGCCTGTCCTAGGCAACCCTAGGAGGTCCCAGCTTGGACAGGGGGACGGGCCATCTTCTATCCAGATACAGTGTCGTGGCCTCCGAGGACACTGGGCTGTTCTCTTCCTCTTCCCCTTGCCGAGGCCACTGTGGCTTCCCGTCCTGGGAACTCCCATGGCCCGCAAAGACATGGGGCGGCCTGAAGGGGCTCCTTCCCGCTGGCCATGGCCTTCCTCTGCCACAACTCTGGTCAGCCTCTAGACCTGCTGCTCCAGGGACACGCCTGGGCGAAAGGGGTTGGAGCAGCCCAGGGCGGTGGGTGTGGTTCGGTTTGAGGAGGCCTTCTCCTCCCAGGCACCTTGCCCTGAGGCTGGAGAACAGCTGTGTCCCTGGTTCACACCAAACCCCTCCCCTTAACTTTTCTTAAAAATAAGTTTGTTTTCAGGGCCAGTGCAGCGATTCAACTGGCTAATCTCAGGCATCCCATATGGGCACTGGTTCATGTCTAAGTTTTCAATAAAAATAAATAAATTTTTTAAATATATAAGCTTGTCTTTTATTATTGTTATTGTAGTTGGAAGGCATATATATATGTATATGTATATATATATATATATATATATTTCAAACATATGTATTTGAAAGGCAGAGTTACAAATAAAGGAGGAGAGACAAGGAGAATCTTCCATCTGCTAGTTCACTCCCCAAAAGGCTGTGATGGCCAGAGCTGGACCAGTCTGAAGCCAGGAGCCAGAACCCTCCTCCAGGTGTCCCACATGGGTTCAGGGGCTCAAGCACTTGAATCACCTTCCACCACCTTTCCAGGCACATCAACAATGCTGGAAGTGGAGCAGCTGTGACTGGAACTAGCTCCCACTGGGGTGACAGCATCACAGGTAGAGGCTTAACTCACTACACCACAATGCTGTCTTCCCCACCCCCACCTCATAACTTAAAAAAAAAAAAAGATTTATTTTATGTTTTTTATTGGAAAGGTAGATATATAAAGAGAAGGAGATATAGAGAAAAAGATCTTCCAACTGCTGATTCACTCTCCAAGTGGTCATAACGGCCAGAGCTAAGGTTGATCCAAAACCAGGAGCCAAGAACTTCTTCTGGGTCTCCCATACGAGTGCAGGTCCCAAGGCTTTGGGCCATCTTCCACTGCTTTCCCAGGCCACAAGCAGGGAGCTGGATATGGGAAGTGGAGCAACCAGGATACGAACTGGCGCCCACATGGGTTCCCAGCAGGTGCAAGGTGAGGATTTAGCCACTAGGCTACCACGCTGGGCCCCAGCCCCATAACTCCTTAACACTCACCATGTCTGCAGAGCCTTAGGACATCTGGGGCACAGGTGCATGCTCCCACTCTGGAGCTCTGTGGTGCCGCTGGGGCGGTTGGGAACGTGCACGGGGATCTCAACAGTTCTGCGCAAAGAGGACCTGAGAGACACCTGAACTGTCTGAAGTCCCCCAGTCTTTGCCAGCCCCCTTGCTCCCCACCCCCTTCCCTCCCCAGCCTCCTCTCTCCCCGTCCTCCCTCCAGCCTCCTCCCTCTCACATTCTTCCATCCCTCCTTCCTCCCTCTCCTGTTTCCCCACGCTCCTCCCTCCTCAGCCTCCTTGCGCCCCAATCCAAGTTTTCTTGCACCCACTCCAGTTCTCTGGGAGCAAGCACTGTCAGAGGAGGGAATACACCTATAATGGCCCCCCAACTCTGCTCGCTTGCAACCCCAATACCCACTTAGGGACCAGTTAGCCAAGGAGAAGTCTAGTAGGTGACCTACTTCCCGGTGCCATTCACAGAGGGTTCACTGCAAGCATGGAGCCTGGCCCTGGCCAGGACACCCTCCTAGCTACCCTGCAGGAGAGAGGAGACCCAGATTCCCAGACACTGGCTAAGGTTCCCAAGCCTGCCTGGCTGGGCTGGTCTACAACGGCTCAGGGTGCCTTCTCCACCTGCAGAGCAAGTGCTGACCACCAGGGGGAACCCGAGCCACACACCAGCCTTCTTATCTCTGGGCGCCGCAAAGAACAGGTGGTTTCTGCTCCAGTCGCCACTGGGCTTCCAAACACGGAGTGAATGCAGTGCCAGCCGCTCGGGGGGCTCCCACGAAAGGTGCTGGGGAGAGGCGGCACAGAAACCTGTCCTCCTATGTCCTTAACTGGGACACACCTATCCTCCCAGCATGGCCTTTTTGAAGTCCTGGGGGGGTGGGGGCAAAGCCCCAGATTTCCATTTCCGCCCCTCCCAGACATGGCTGGCCCAGAAATATATATAAATATATATATTTAATAGGCAAGAAAGATGGGAAGAGCAAGGGGCTGGACCAGGTCCAACCTGGCTAGACCAGGCTGAAGCTGAGAACCAGAAACTCAGTCCAGACCTGCACATGGGTGTGCAGGGACCCAGGTACTCCCAGGGTCTGGACTAGCAAGAGGTTGGAGTTAGGAGAGGGAGCCTGGACCAGCGCCCAGACACTCCCATGCAGAGTGCAGGCATCAGTGATGTGTCTGTGGTCCAACAGCCATGAGGAACCACACACCCACACCTTCCCCTGGGAGCCGGCAGGAGGGGGCGGCACTCATCTGTGGTTTAGGGGCCTGGAGTCTTAGGGACCATCAGCCCTCCCATCATTCAAGTTCACACACGGGTCTCTCTCAGAGGCTCCTGAAGTCACAGAGCTCTTCGTTCCTGGCCCCCTATCCCCCACCCCTGGGAGAGCGTCCAATCATTTCCACGTGTTTGGGGTGGGGGGCTGCCACCTGGTTCTTCACCTCGGGCAGTCATTCCTCAAGCTCCCTTCCAAGTCCTCAGGTCTAAAGGAAGGAGCTGGACATGTGACCCAGCGGCAGTGTCTGCTGGCCACCCCCCAGACCCCAGCAGGCAGTGGCAAGGAGCCCCGGACCACAGCGTGGGTGCTGCAGGGCCCAGCTTGCTAGCTAGTCCTTCCCAGGGAGCCAGAAGGCTGGCCAGGTCAGGTGGAGGGGCTGCTGTGTCTGCACTGAGCAAAGAGGGTGCCAGAGCCCCCTCCTCATTCCTCGGGTGCCCCCTGTTGGATGCCTGCAAGCAGGAGACATACTGCTGAGATGCCCACCCCTCCTGCCTAAGGTCCCAGCGTCCAGATGGGGCACTTTTCATTGCACTCAGTAACCTCCTGTACCCCAGCCCCCAAGAGAAGCACCCCTCCCAAGTCCACATTAAGTGCAGGGCACGTCATCTGACTCCTAGCTAGCCCTTCAGGTAAGGGCCCAGCTACCATCACAGCCAGAAAGAACACCACGGGAGTGACACACACGAACCACCCTGACAGCCTGGGCATCAGACCAATGGACTGTCCAAGGAAGGATGGGCAGATGCCCGCAGCTGTGCTCCCCCCCTGGGGTGGGGGAAGACAGGGGAGTTCAGTGTGCACACATCCAGCCCAGCTGAGGTCACCCCTGGCCTGGGTAGGGCCAAGATGAGGGCCTTTCAGCGAATCTGTCACCACCCCACCCACGCCCTCCCACATGTCTAGCTCACAGCCAGAGAGAAGCTATGGGTCTGCTTGGCCCCTGCCCAGAGTGGGAAGGTCCCAGAGACCAGGCAGCGAACAGGGAATGGGCATGGCGGGCCCCAGCATATCACCCTCTTCTGGGTGCCTGTGTAAGCTTCTATGGACTGAACAGACACCACACACACACACACATGCACACCACATGCACACACATGCACACATACCACACGCATGCATGCACGCACGATGGCTGCCCAGTCTCAGCCTCAACCTAGGCTTCCAGCCAGCAGCTGCATTGTTCCTTTCGCCTCTGTCTGTATCTCCTGCAGGGACCCGCTGCTGCCCTCCAGTCCACCTGCTCAGCCTCTGGTCTTCTGCTTAGCTCTCGTGGCTGGCTCTGCGCGTCCTTGAACCTGTGGGATCTCTGTCTCCCCCGACCCTATGTCCAGGCACCTGGAGTCTCCCTCCTTACGCTGCACAAAATTAGGCAACAATTTCCTCAGGTTTGGAAAAAAAAAAAAAACAAAAAGAGTAAAACACCCAGAAACTAACAATAATGCCCCTGAGAGCAGGCTGCATGTCACTTCCTGACTGCCAAGTCCCCAAGTCTCTGGATTTGTGAATAACTCCCTCGGGTCCTAGTCCAGGCTTCTGTCCAGGGACAACAGGTCCCAAAGGGAGGGACACTGGTCTCATCTCATCACCCCCACCCCCGGCCCACCTCTATGGAAAAAGCTAGAAGACCTATTGGAGGGGAGGAACCTCCACGCCAGCATCCATCCATCTTGCCCCTGCCACCAGCCCGTTGCTCCATCCATTCATTCATTTAGAGAAAATATCGTGAGAATCCCTTCTGCACCTGCTCTGCCCCAGGTACCGGGAAGAAAACAGCAGAATATCGGCAAACCTTTCCGGGTGCAACTTCTGGGAGACATGACAAAGTAAATCATCTGAATGGACACCAAGTTACACCCAATGTCACAGTTGTGAAGAGGAGGCCGCGGCTCTGGGAGAACGTGGGGGCAGGGCATGGGGCAAGTCCTTGAGCAGGACACATCCTTGGAGCTAAGCCTGAAGGGAGAAAGAGACAGACGGGCCCTGGGCCTGGGGTTGGAACCGGGACCTCTGGGCAGGAACAGGTTTTAGATGTGGACTTCCCTGCCCGGCCTCATCGGACGATGTTCCGCCAGTGTCACCTCCTGTGGACTCCTGCAATGACCCTCCGCTGTGTTGGCATGCCACACAGGATCAAAGAGCCCTCTGCACAGCCGCCAGGCTGGTGGTGTGGGAGGGGCTCATCTCGCCCCGTGGCCTGTCATCAGGAAGCATCTGACCCAACCAACTGGAAGCCGGAACTCCCAGGGAAGATGCAATGACGCTGCTAGTTGGGGCGCAGCAGCTTGAGAAGATGCACTGGATGCTTTGAAGCATAGACCATCCTGTGGTGCTGTCCCTCGTCCCTCCCTTCCCCTGTGTGACCAAATCCAGGGACCCAGGAAGACAGCGGTAAGAGTGGGTGTGGCTTCTCTCAGAACCTGCCCACTTCCTCTCCTGGACTATGCAGATATTGGTGGTCCAAGGTGGGCAGGGGGCTGTCTACCCAGCAACACTGAGTCAGAGGGTGGGACTGCCTCCTGGCCGCTGCACGCTCTTCATGCCACAGAACCAGCAGGCAAGCAGAAACGTGCATCTATTGGCTGCCATGATGAATCCTGAACAGCAAAATCTGGTTCCCAAAGTGCACGTGGCTGGTGTCAGCAGAGGGAGGGTGAGTGGGTCCAGAGTGTTTTCTTGTGAAGTACCACCTGCTATCCCCTTGGCTAATGGTTAAAGCCACCGGAGAACTCCAGTGACCAAAAGACAGCAAGCACGGTGGAGGGCCCAAGCTCAGAGAAGTAGACATCCAGGTCCTTCCTCCAGGTCCAGGCCCAGGCCTCTGAGCAGCTGCAGCTGTTGTGGAAGGCAGAGAGACAGCGAAAATGCACAGTGCAAGCAGCGAGCCTGCTGGCTGATGGGAGAAAGAAGAGCCGCAAAAGCCACACCTGTGCGCGGATTCAGCTCAATGGTCCCCGTGTGTGTGTGTGTGTGTGTGTGTGTGTGTGTGTGTGTGTGTGTGTGCACGCACGCTCATTTGGATGTGACTCATGGGGGAGGGGTGAGAAGTTCTTCACTTGTAAGAAGGACCGCTTATTAACATTTAAGAAAAATGCTTTTTTTAATTTTTAAGATTTACTCATTTTCATTGGAAAAACAGATTTACAGAAAGAAGGAGAGACAGAGAAAACATCTTCTGTCCACTGGCTCACTCCCTAAGTGACCACAACAGCCAGAGCTGAGCTAATCCGAAGTCAAGAGCCAGGAGCTTCTTCTGGGTCTCCCACACGAGTAAGGGGCCCAAGGTTTTGGGCCATCCTCCGCTGCTTTCCCAGGCCACAAGCAGCAAGCTGGATGGGAAGTGGAGCTGCCGGGACACAATCCAATACCCATATAGGATCCCAGAGCATGCAAGACAAGGATTTAGTCACTCCAGACCCTACTGATTTTCATGCACTTGAAATGCAGAGAGAAAGAGAGCTCTTTCATCCATTAGTTCACTCCCCAAATGCCTGCAACAGACACGACTGGTGGGCCAGGACAAAGCTGGGTCTCCCATGAAGGGGTGATGGGTCCAAGCACTTGGGCCATCATCTGTTGGCTCCCAGCATGGATTAACTGGAAACTACACTGGGAGCAGAGGCGGTGGGCCTCTCACCCCATGGCCACATTCCGGTCAGCAGCTTCACCTGCCTCACCACACACTGTGAGGTAGAAATACAGAGTTGGTGTTGCTGTCAGGAGTTCATGTCTGTGTGAAGGGTGCTCGGAGAAGCAGAGTAGCCAGAGGGGCGTTATGGTGTGAGCACAGCTGGAATCCAGGTTTCCTCATCCTCCACAAGCATGCCTTACCATAACATCCAGAGTTGACCAATTGTAGACTGAAAATATTTAAAGAAAAGCTTAATCTGTACTGAACACCCCCAGACGTTTTATGCATTTCCGTTGTACTCGGTATCATCAGCTGGCTAGAGGTGACAGTCAATGTCATTCAAAGACCTCAGAATCCACGGAGGGCCCTGGAATGAATTCCTCATGGGTACTGTAGGACAGATGTACCATGAACTGGGTGACTACACAAAGTTCAGGGCCATGGCCTCAACAGGGTTGGCTCCTTTTTCTTTTTTCTTTTCTTTTCTTTTTTTTGTCTTGTGGTTGGCATCATCCAAGCACAGCCGGGCATGTTATTTGCCTGGCTTGCTGCTGATGAAACACCAACAGCAGAGGGCGCTGAAGAGACACCGCACAAACAACCGGTTTCGCTTCCCGGTTTGCATATTCCGGCCAGGCAAGCCTGGCCTTCTTCCAGCGCCTGCTCTCTACAGGTGCTCCGGCTCCCAGCACCAGATGCCAGCAGCCTTCCCTGGTGCCTCTCCCACTTGGTGGTTTTTTAGCAGTGTCCACAACATAGCAATGCGTGTAGAGAGACAATCCCATACTCCAGGGAGTGGGGCTCCAGGGAATTCCAGGGGTCCCATTCCAGTGAGGTCCCAGCACCCTTCAGGCCTCCTGCAACAAGGCCTGGCTGTCACATAGGGGCTGCCTCCAACGGGCACCACGGGGCTTGGCTGCTCCTCGGAGCTGACCCTCCTCTCCAGGTACACAGCTCTTCTTTGTATTTTTCACAAAGAAGCACATTATCAAGCAAGTTCACTGACACCAGCTTTCCAACCCTATCTCTGTGCCACATTTTGGTAATTCTCACAGCATTTCCACCGTTATCATTATTTTACCTGCTACAGCAATTTGTTATCAGTGATCTTTGATCATTGTTTGGGGGGCGGGGGACGGTGGTTGGTGCCAGGAACTGCAACCACAGCAGACAGTGAACTTGATCGGAAAATGTTGTGTGTGTTCCGACCCTATTCCCTGAGGCACAGCAGTGTTGAAAACAGGCCAATTAAAAACTCCGTAAAGGCCTCTAAGCAGTCAAGTGAAAGGAAGAAGGATGTGTGTGTGTGTTTGTGTGTGTGTGTGTGTCTCATTTTCAATCAAAAGCTAGAAGTGAATCAGCATACTGAGGGACGCATCGTTGCCTGGAGCAAACTTGAGATAGGCTGAAAACCAGGCCCCTTGCTCTAAACAGTTATCCACATGCTGAATGCCAAAGCAAAGAGCTTGAAGGAAATGGAAAAAGAGTTTGTCCCATGAATACACAAAGGAGAACCAAGCAGATAGCTCATTGCCGCTGCAGAGAAAAGTTTAGTGGTCTGGATACAAGACCAAATTGGCCACATCCATTCCTTAAGCCAAAGCCGATTCAGAACAAGGCCCCAGCTCTCTTCGATTCTGAGGGTGCTGAGCGGGTCAAGGAAGCTGTAAGAAGGAATTCTGAAGCAGGCAGAGGTGGGTTCAGGAGGCCCGAGGAGAAAGGCTGTCTCCACCACATCCAAGGGTGAGGCCAGACAATGGGTACTGATGCAGAAGCTGCAACAGATTATCCAGAAGGCTTGGCGGCCGTGACTGATGGAGGTGGCCATAGGGAAGGACAGGTCTTCCACTTAAACAGAACAGCCTCACGAGAGTCCCAGACAGCCTCCCAGCTTCAACGTCCGTGTCCAGCTTCAAAGTCTCAACGGACAGGCTCTCTGTGTAGGGGCAGTCAAAATCCATTCCCAGCAGCCATCGCCTGAATCAGGCTTTACACCAAATGGACTCTCCTGTTCGCTAGAAATGGAGTTACTAGGCCTGAACAAGAGCAAAGCTGTTGCCCATGAGGTTTCCTGAGTATTTGAAGCCCAGTCTTAGGAGCTATTGCTCAGAACAAAGATTTATTTCAAAATGCTATGGATTGGGGCCAGTATCGTAGTGTTAAGGATTGGCTTGAGTTTTGGTTGCTCCACTTCCTATGCAGCTAATATGCCTGGGAAAGTGCATTGGGATAAGAGGCTCTTGATTCATTCCTGGCCCAGCCCTGGCCAATGTGACCACTGGGGAGTGAACCAGCAAATGAGAGATCCTCTCTCTCCTCTCTGTGTAACCCTTCCTTTCAAAAAAATAAGTTTTTTAAATGCTCGTTTTCACCAATGATACACCTGCTTTCATGCTTGTTTACACAATACCCATTGTGCAGTCCGTAGTTCAAGGGGCAATTTCGATGTTCAGGTCTTAGTATTTAAGAAATACATTCCATGAGACTGTAGACAGTGGCTCCTCTGACGGAGCTCTGAAAGCTGAACCTGGGAAGGTTTCTCCTTTCTAGATCATGGCTTATGGGAGGAGACCGTGAACTGGAGTTCTGAACAAGTTGGTTCCAACCTGCATGGATGACGCTGAGGGGTTCAAGGACAGGAAGACGGCCAGGGGCAGACATGGGGCTGGAAGGCACGAGCTAACAGCTGAGATCCCTCGGCAAACCTTCTGAGGATGAGGAGTTGCTGCCTGCAGGTAAGCAAAAAGAGTCGTTTTTTTTTTGAGCCGAAGTCTATTGGTGAAGACTATGGGAGCCCTGTCAAAATGCCAAGGAAGGATTCAGAATATTCCATAAGTGTCATTCATTCAGTGGTGTCCAGGTTTAAAACAATCAACTCCACTTCCGCAGGAAGCTCCACGTGGGCGAAACGCTGTCAGGCAACATCTCGAGGGCGGAAGAGTCTGTTCTAGAAGTCGGTAAACACCACACCTTCTACCCACAGAAGCCCATGGCTCACGGAAGGCTGGCGTGGTCCTCCACATTTCCCTGTGCTGTGACTGTCGCAAGGCAACCTGTAGCCAGTCAGCCTGAGGTATGCCTGCATTCTCTAGAATTTTCTGTACTTCCTAGTGGCCAATCTCTCACTCCCAGTCCCATTACAGTTAACACCCCCTTCTAGTAGACGTGGTCTGTTCAGACTGCTGTGAGTTCTCTCTCCCTTCCTGGAGCCAGGAAGAAAGTGTATTGGTTTTGGTTCCCCACTGTTACATCCTGAAGGTGTCCCTCCTCAAATCCTTATGCTGAAACTCCACCTCCAAGGACCTGGACGTGTGACTGTATTTAGAGACAGGGCCTTTAAAAGGATAATTCAGTCAGGCTATAGGAGGGAGCGGGTGTCACAGTCCGAGCTGATCGTGTCCTTACAGGAAGAGGAGACGAGGGATAGAAGCGTGCACAGCGGCAGGGGTGGACAGCAGGTGAAGTGGCAGCAGGAAGGCCTCCGTCTGCAAGCCAGGGTGGCTGGCCTTGGGAGACCCCAACCTGCCAACGCCAGAACCTTCTGAACTCAGGCTTCACTTATCCCATTCTCTCCCATCTCTAGCTTCTTTCACATCCAAGCGACCTTCCCTCCACACTCGCCTCTCCACCATCCCACATGCAGCTGCTGCCTGAATCTCCCAGTTATGCCCTTGCTTGGCTTCCACGGGTACCTAGAAACATCTGCATGCAATCTCCTTGACACAGCTGCCATCGAGACGTAGCATCTGATACCCAGCAGTCCTCAGTGATTCCCTCCCAGTGAATGGCGAGCGGAAGACACACTGCTGCTGATGGTGTCCTTACAGCAATGCTTCCACGCCAATGTCTGCACACTCGTGGAGCGAGCAGCATGGACTGGGGGCTCCCTCTAATGGCACTGAGAAAGTATCTCTCCCTAACTTTTCCTCACCTTCCCGGAGCCTGTGGGAGAGCCAGAGTGCAGAGCCCTGAAGGAGGAGAGGCTCTGAACCAAAGCAGTCTGTTACCAGCAATCACAGAGGAGTAAAAACAGGGGGCAACTTACCCGAGTCCCATGGGAAAGAGTGGTGCTTTCTGGAAGCTGTTTTCTGGAACACCAAGGGTTGGGGGGACTTCTCAACCTTCCCTCTTTTGTGGAGCACAGAACTGAGACTCAAGATCCAGGAGTAAAATGGCTACATCATGTGACAGATGCAGCTTTAAGCAGTTTTTTTTTTTTTAATTGGAAAGGCAGATATACAGAGAGGAGGAGAGACAAAGATCTTCCATCTGCTAGTTCACTCACCAGTTGACCACAACAGCCAGAGCTGAAATGATCCAAAGCCAGGAGTCAGAAGCTTCCTCTGGGTCTCCCACATGATGCAGGATCCTAAGGTATTGGGCCATCCTCCACTGTTTTCCCAGGCCACAAACAGGGAGCTGAATGAGAAGTGGAGCAGCCAGGATATGAACTGGTGCCCATATGGGATTTCAGCGCATGCAAGATGAGGACTTGAGCCTCTAGGCTACTGTGCTGTCCACCTCTTTCTTTCTTTTTTTTTTTTAATGTACTTATTTACTTATTTGAAAGATAGAGTTACAAAAAATGGGATGGAGGGAGAGAATCTTCCATCCCAGATGGCTACAAGCTGGGCCAGTCTGATGCCAAGAGCCATGGGCTCCCACATGAGTGTAGCGGCCCAAGCGCTTGTACCATCCTCCATCACTTTGCCAGATGCTTTCCCAGGAAGCCGGATCAGAAGCAGAGCAGCCAAGTATGGAACACTGGTGCAACACACAGGACCTGCTGTGCCACAGTGGCTACCCCTGCTTAGGCATTTTAAAGTGCTGCCAAATGCTTTTCCAACACGGGTGCACTATTGATAAGCCCAGTAGTGTGGAGTTCTAGTTGCTTCTTGCCAGTACTTAGTGTAATCAGTTTGTCTGGCCATGCCAGGTAGGCAGTGGCTTCATACTTGGCTATAATCTACATTTCCTTAATGACTAAGCATTCTTTCATTTCCTAATTTTCTTTTTTTTTTTTTTTAAAAAAAGATTTATTTATTTTTATTGGAAAAGCAGATATAGAGAGAGGAGAAGAAACAGAGAGGAAGATCTTCCGTCCGATGATTCACTCCCCAAGTGACCACAATGGCTGGTGCTGTGCCTATCCAAAGCCAGGAACCAGGAGCTTCTTCCAGATCTCCCACACGGGTGCAGGGTCCCAAAGTTTTGGACTATCCTTGATTGCTTTCTCAGGCAACAAGCAGGGAGCTGGATGGGAAGTAGAGCTGCTGGGATTAGAACCGGTGCCCATATAAGATCCCCGGGGCGTTGAAGGTGAGGACTTTAGCTGTTACACTATCATGCCAAGCCCTCATATGCTAATTTTCTATTCATAAATCCTCTTTGGTGAAATACCTGTTCAAAGTTTTTAAATCATTAGAAAAGTTAGATGGTTTTAATATATTGACTTTTGAGAGTTCTTTGTTCAAGAAACTTCAAAAAGTCTGTAGAAAATAGAATTAAAGGATATGTTTTATGCACTTCCTTTGAACTTTAAAAAAAAGGATTTATTTATTTTTATTGGAAAAGCAGATATAGAGAGAGGAGAAGAAACAGAGAGAAAGATCTTCTGTCTGATGATTCACTCCCCATGTGGCCACAACGGCTAGAGCTACGCCAATCCAAAGCCAGGAGCCAGGAGCTTCTTCCAGATCTCCCATATGGGTGCAGGGTCCCTCGGCTCTGGGCCATCCTTGACTGCTTTCCCAGGCCACAAGCAGGGAGCTAGATGGGAAGTGGGGTGGCTGGGGTTAAAACCAGCGCCCATATGGAATCCCGGCTCATTCAAGGTGAGGACTTTAGCTGCTAGGATATCTCGCTGGTCCCTCCTATGAACTTTTTAAGACCCCTCAGGTATTGGCATGCATGTTTTCTTTTGTAAATATTTATTTATATTTGAAAGGTAAATTTACAGAGAGAGAAGGAGACAGGGATTTTCCAATCTCTGCTTCACTCCCAAATGGCCACAACATTTGAAGCCAGGAGTCTCCTCTGTGTCTCCCACATGAGTGCAGGGCCTGAGGACTTGGGCCATCTTGTTGCTTTTTCAGGCCACAAGCAAGGAGCAGGGTCAGAACTGGAGAAGCTGACACACAAACTGGGCCCATTTGGGATGCTGGCGCCACAGGCTTAGGATTGGCCTATTATACCACCACCCAGCACACATATTTTCCTAACAGGTATATGTGTTCTAAACGTTTTCTGCCAGTCTGTAGCTTGCATTTGGGACCCATGGCTTGGTAATCAGTTTGTACCACATTTTCTCCAGCACATCCCCCCTCATCCCAGTCATCCCTGTGGGTCCCATTTCCATTCTAATATGACCTCCTCCTTCAAACCATGTGAGCCCCAAGTTCCAGACCCACGTCTCCAACTGCCCATCTGGAAATACTCTTTGTCCCACAGGCACATGGCATGCATCAAAAATGGGGCTCATCCTCCTCCCCCCAGACCTGCCCCCAACCCCCCCGCTGGGGCACAGACCCCATGAATGGTTATGCTAGCTACCCAGGGACCTGTCCACTTCCTGTCATCACTGCAGCCTCTCCTCCCCTCACCCTGCCCACAACTGCCCTCTCACCGTCTGCCACCCTCCACCACCCTGCTCCCCTGGCTGTGCCCTTACCCACCCTCCCGCCTTGGAGGCGTGGCCAGAGCCAGAGCATTTTCAACAACTATCTGGCCATGGTCTCCCTTAGGTTTACTTGTTTGAAGAGGGCGGTGGAGGAGAGGGAAGGAGGGAGGAAGCAAGAGAGATGTCTCCATTTTCTGTTTCATTCCCTAAAGGCCGGCAATGCTGGAAGTCGGCTCCCATCACTGCAGCTGTCTCCAAACTGGGTGGCAGGGACCCAACGACCTGAGTCAGCACTTGCTGCCTGCGCAGCCGAATGGGGGACCCAAGCCCCAGGCACTCCGAAATGGGATGCAGGCGTCGCGTGCTGCCCCTTTAACCGATGTAGGAAATGTCTTCCACGCACTTAGATCAGAGCCAAACTGCAAGACAAGTAGTAAATAAGACGGGTAGTTGAATAATGTGAGGGCCTCCTGCCCAGCGCCCCTGCTACGCCTTCACGTGCCACAAGCCTGGGGAGCCGTGATACGCCTGCTTTACAGCAGGCTGCCTATGCCATCCTGGGGCAAAGCCCTTTTGGTCTCGGATCCCCGGTAAGTGGAACAGGCGCAATCGCCCTTCCCCTTCTCAACGATCTGTCAAGATCAGAAGACAAGAACACTGGATGTCACCGCTGGCCTGGCCCTGAAGCAGGGCCCGGGCAGGGACGCTGCATTCCCAACAGGCTTTCTTTCAAATCCGGGTGAGCCCCGAGCCCGAGTGTCTCTGGGGAAACTGCTCCTCAGGCGCTGGGCGTCAGCCTCGAGGCCGGAAGGAACGCTCCGGAGGACCTGCCTGCCTGGGCCCGCCCTCAGGGAGGTCTCTTCCGGGACCGAAAAAGGCGGCCTAGTGGCCATGGCTCCGTGACGTCGCCGGGCGCGCCCGCGGTGCCCGCCTGATCCGAGGAGTCGCGGCCCCGAGCTGCGGGTGCAGGCGCAGGTGCAGCGGGGCGGGCTGGCACCAGCGGTCAGGGCTGCCGGTGCCCAGGCGCCCCTCGCCCTCTCTTCCAGCTCGCGAGAGCTAGCCCTCCGGCGCAGGGCGCCTGGCAGCACCGCCCGCCAAGGCCAGGTAGACGGGAGGCTGGGCTCGGAGGGGAGGGTGTCGCCGAAGGCAGGACCGGACGTAAGTCCCCAGCTTTTTGTGGCCTCAAGGACAGCGCGGCCCCTTCTAGGACAGCGCGGTCCCTTCTGATTGCAGGGGACCAGTCAGGACACAGAGAGAAACTGAGGGCCTACCAGGCTGCAACTTGCTGTGCCTCCACCGCGTGTCGCCACTGCCTTTTTGCTTAAGGATCCGTTGGCCGGTTTGGCCCGATCCCCATTCTGCCCAGGGCTTACTGCAGAAAAACAGGTGCTATTTTCCAACTGGGACCTTGGCAGATGACCTTCACCTCTAAGCCCTAATACCCCCTTGGATGGAAGGCACCTGCGGGTACCTGTCATGTGGGAAGGGCCAGAGCCAGGGTGAGGTTGTGGTCTTCCTGGAGAGCAGGTGAGCAGGCTGTTCTCCAAGGCAGTGGCCGCCTGGCGGCTCACAGCTTTACAAGGCTTATAGTAGTGCCAGGCAGAAGCGCCTGCTTCTCACCACAACCTTGGGGTCGGGAGAGGGTGGGTGTCTTGTAACTGAACTGTCTGATTTGGGAAGCATCCGGCTACTGAACCAAGGACTTCAGTGTCACCCGGGCTAGGATTCACATCCCGGCTCTTTCCCCTTCTAACTCTGTGATCCTGAGACCTTGAGCAAATCCCGTGTCCTCATCAAATCCTAGTTTTTTTTCATCTATTATCGGAGCATACACTCCCTGACTTCCACAGTTGCTGAGAGAATTAAATCAGATATTGTAGGCAGAGTGCCAGGTCACACGTGCACTTTGCCTCCAACAGCCTTTGCCCACGGCACAGTTGGTGGTTGTGTAAGTCAGCAGGGATGATGCCTTGAAGCCTCTGGTTTCAAAGGAGCTATCCCCGGGAAGAATCCGCGGGGTTTAGAGGGGGAGGTCAGGCTTAAGAGTAAGACTGAAGATCAGAATGAGACAGGTTTGTCTTTAGTAGCACTGGAGTGCAAACAGGAGCCTAAAAAAAAGAAGCAGAAGCAGGACCCTGACCCTGTAAGCACTCCCAGGTGAAGTGGGAATGCGTGACCGACCTTGTCTCCCGCTGACGGTCATTAAGCTTTTCCAAGTAACAAAAGCCAAGGCCCTAGCTTCTCACAGCTGCCTGTTCAACAGGGAATCAAGAGGGTCTTCCGGGCCCAAGATCCAGAGCTCTACACTGAGAGACCCACTTTAAATAAGAAGGTGGCACGATCGAATTAGTGCTAGAAAATGACCGTCGGCAGCCAGGACACTAACTCTAGCAGTGGTTGCTTGCCCGTGCTGGGCGCCATGCTTGTAACCACCACTGCCTCTCCGCGACAGCTCAACCCACACCACTTTGTCTGCGTCAGGGCACCAGGTTGTTGACATCTGTCTCCCGTGAGAGCAAGATGGGCCTTCCTGAGGCAGGCTGCCATGCCCCACGTCCCCCAGCACCTGCAGTGTGCCAGCACAGGGTGAATTTTCCAGAAACACGGATTGAAGGCATACTGGAAGCCCTGGGCCTAGCTCTCACTGTGTATGGCACATAAAAGTTGCCAGTGGCTTGAAGGATTCTGTGTTGGGAACACTCTCGGTTGCTGGGGCAAGGGGCCGGAGCTGTAGCTAAGGAACTTCGGGGATCCCTTTTTGCTCTAGGTTCTACTGCCCGCTCCTATCCCCGCCTCCCATCCCCTATCCCCGCCTCCCATCCCCTATCCCGAAGGTGCTGATGCTGGTGTTCGGAGGAAGGAGGCTGCTCACAGCTCTGCTACAGGCTCGGAAGTGGCCCCTGCAACCTTCCAGGAACATGAGACTGGTGCAGTTTCAGGCTCCTCACCTGGCGGAGCCGCGCCTGGGCCTGGAGTCTGAGAAGGGCGGCGGGGTCATCGACCTCAACGCCTTTGATCCCATGCTCCCCAAGACGATGCTGCAGTTCCTGGAGGAGGGAGAGGCCACCTTTGCAGTGGCCAGAAGGTAAAACAGCCGGAACTGTTGCCCTCACCTTTCCAGCAGGAGAATCTTTCACAAAGAAATAGGGTCCCCTCACCTTTCCTTTCTCACTTGTACTTTTAGTTAAGAACCTTAGAAAACTTATGTAACAAAATCCTCCATTTACACAGAGGGAAACTGAAGGCAGAGAAGGCAACCCAGGGGTCCTTCAAGGCAGCTTGAAGCTGGAGGAATCTTCCAGACCCGTGGCTCTTTAGAAAGAGCCCTACAGTCAGCTTCTCCCCAGGACACCTCCTGCGTTTGGGCCAGGAGCTGGAGGTGGCCCTGAAGCCAGAAGCCCTGTGGAATTTGGTCGGAGCGTGCGTGAACAGCAGATGAAAACCACTTTTCCTGATCAGTTTTGGGAGTCAGTGACACTGTGTTCCCAAGATTAAACACAACTTCCGTGCCCCTCATAGGGAACTGGACATGGTCACGTGAACAATAGTTAAGAGCTGTGAACAAGCTAGCAGCTGCCTTCCATGGAGAGATACTGAGCAATGTTCAGTTAGAAAGAAGGTCCACGTAGGAGCCAGGTGCTGTCGTGTGCACCCAGGAAGGAGATAGTCACCAAGGGGCGACAGCCCGCTCCTTGTAGTCCCACGTGTCTTTTGAGCCCTCTGACTGGGACCTGAAGTACCTAATGGGGTAAGGAAAACGGGCACTGGATAGATAACGAATAGTACTTTGCTGGCAGAGGGCGGTGACAGGGCTTGATTGGCACACTGACCCTGAATCTGATCCGGGGTTCAGATCTAGGAGAGGGGCAGGGGGTCACTTCATGAGGCCCTGCCAGGGCAGGGACTCAGTAACTACACCAGGCTCATTTTTTCAGGTTTGATTTTATGTGGCCCATGAATAAAGTTGTAAATAGCCAAAGGGCCCTTGGCAGAAGAAGTGTTCCCCACTCTGTATTTTAAAGAACAAACCTGAAATGGATGTTTGGCAGAACAGGTAAGATGCTGGTTGGCATGCCTGTGTCCTTTATCCAAGGACTGGTTCAAATGCAGCCTGCTTCCCATCCAGCTCCCTGCTAACGTGCACCTCAGGAGGGAACAGATGACGGCTGAAGTCTTTGGGCCCCTGCCAACCACATGGCAGACCTGGATCGAGCTCCTGGCACAGCCTGGCCCAACCCTGGTTACTGTGGGCATTTGAAAAATGAATGAGTAGATAGAAGATCTCTCTTTCAAATAAAATGAAAATACATTCCAATAAAAAATGTCAAAACTTGTAGCTGCCTCAGGATTGCCCCAGCCGGCCCATCTCTCCTGGTTGCTCTCTGCAGAGCCCTGGCTGCCCGGTTGCCAGTCTTGCCCCGGTCAGAGGTGACCTTCCTGGCCCCCGTGACGAAGCCAGACAAAGTGGTGTGCGTGGGCCTGAATTACGTGGATCACTGCAAGGAACAGAACGTGCCTGTGCCCAAGGAGCCCATCATCTTCAGCAAGTTTGGCAGCTCCATCGTTGGGCCCTACGATGAGGTGGTCCTCCCACCCGAGAGCCAGGTGGGTGCCTGTCTGCTGCCCTCCCCAGCCACTGAGGGCACCCCAAGCTCGGCCTGCAGCCTTCAGGAGACCCTGTCTCTTGCTGGGGTGTAGAATGGTGACTACCAAATAAGTAAGTCTGGAAAAAAAAAAAAAAGGAAAAGGTTTTGGAAACTAGGAGAGTTGAAAACAGTAGAATGAACACCTGATTTATCTTGCTATATCTTTTTATTTCCCTCTCTCCTCACATGAACATACATATATGTATGTATTTTATACATATACACACATATGTATATGTATATATATGTCCCTTTGATGGGAAGTTGAAGATATTAAGACAATTCACTCATGAAAACTTAACCATGCATCTCTAATAAGGACAGTGGCCTGCCTAGTCATACCACCACCCCAAATAAGAAAATTAACATAGATAATGTTTAATCCATGGCCCATTCCTAACCAGCAGTACTCACCATTGGTCCAAAGGTAACTTTTTTTTCTTTGAAGATTTATTTTTATTGCAAAGGCAGAGTTACAGCGAGAAGGAGCAAGAGGTCAGTCTTCCACCTGCTGGTTCATTTTCCAAATAGTCCCAATGGCCAGAGCTGAGCTGATCTGATCTGAAGCCAGAAGATTCTTCTAGGTCTCCCACATGGGTGCAAGAGGGGCTCAAGGACTTGGGACATCTTCTGCTTTCCCAGACCATCAGCAAGCAGCTGGATTAGAAGTGGAGCAACTGAGATGCAAGGCAGTCCCATATGGGATACAGGTGGAGGCTTAGCTTCCTATACCACAGCGCCAGCTGCAGAGGGGACTTTTAATTTGGTTCTTATTTGTTGATCTAGCATTCTTCAAGGCCATACATTTCGGTTATGTCTCCTGTGATTTTAATCTAGAAGAGGGCTCTACTGTTTCTTAAAAGGCCAATGAATGCACACTGGGCTTTGGATGCCATATGGCCTGTGTGGCAACCATGCAGCTCTGCTGTCACAGAGTGAAAGCCACCAAGGATGTGATGTGTAAGTGAACATGGCAGTGGTCCAGTTGGAAAACTGCACAGACAGGCGGAGGTGGGCAGGTGTTTGGCCCAGAGGTAATGGCTTCTACATCAAGCTGGGTCTGATTCCCAACTCCGGATTCCAGCCTCTTGCTAACGTGGACCCTCAGCAGTAATGATGGCCCATGTACTCGGGAGCCTGCCGCCCACATGGGAAACCTGGATGGAATTCCTGGCCCCTGACTCCAGTCCTTGTGGGAATAAGCCAGCAGATGTGATTGATTTTCTCTCTTCCTCTGGCATCAGTAAGAACAGGAGGAGCAGACCGTAAGCTAGACTTGGGTGGCCCACGGGGTCTCAGCCGGCCTGCCCTGTAACATGGTCAGGGCGCTGACCTTTTGCAGGATGTAGCCAAGTTCCCTGCATTTGTATTGTGTCCTTATGGAGATTAGTTTCAGCCTACACCCTGTTGAGGGGCTGGGGCTGGAGTCTGGCACAGGAGGTGCTGCGTAATTGGTGAGGCTCATGTCAGATGGTCACAGCTGAGCCAGCGGGTTTAGTTGCTGTTCTCTAGACCTCTCCACAGTGTGTCTTCGTCCTTGTAACGAGTGGCCTGTGGGTGGTGGTTGAGGAACACGTGACTGTCTCACTGGGTCACAGCTCTTCATCCAGCGGGCCTGTGGACATCCTTGCCTGACTTGCCCTAGGGGTTGGAGTTTTCTATTGTGCGTTATACTCTGACCAGCTGCCATCCTGTGAAGAAGCTGTCTTCCCTATTCTCACTTCATGCCCTTCTTACACTTCTGTGTGATTCATTTGAAAAGCAGAGACAGAGATCTGCTAGCCTCTGATTTCCCTCCTCAAATACCATGATGGTTGGAGCTGGACCAAGCTAAAGCCGGAGACCAGAGTTCATTTGGGGTGTCTTCACAGAGGATGGCAGGGACCTACGTGCTTGGACCATCACCCGCCTTCTCCCAGGGTCCATGTTGAAATCAGCAGAGCCAGTAATGAAACCCAGCCACTCCGTTGAGGTGTGGGTGTCCCAAGCAGTATCCTAACCACTGCTCCAAACATCACCCCCTCCCTTGAACACTTCCTTGCTTTCTGCCCATGACCTTGTAGGAATCTTGGACCTGGAATAAACCACTCAGTGGGGGTTGTCTTAGACCAACGTCTACAGGTCAGGTGTTCTACAGTTGTAGTTACTGCCATTACAAACAGCAGCCAGTGTGAAGGCCAAAGGGTACCTATTTTGCTGATTAGCAGAGAACGTTTGTCATGGTTTGAGGCCATGTATATTTCTTTTGTGAATTTCATATCCAATTCCTTTGTCCACTCTTAATCTTATGATACTGACCTTTTATCACTAAAATGAGTTCATTGATTTGAGCACTAATACAGCTGATTGCACAGCAGGGGTAATTGCTGGGGGCTGTTAGTGCTTGGTGTTGACTGTTACAGCTATCAAGGGTGATTTTGAAACTAAATCTCCCAGCCTTGTTGGTCGTGGGGTTGCAGTATGGGACTCTGCCCTCCCCCAGCAGCATGCTTGCCACCACCCAAAGCTTGGGGCTGTGCTATGTTTTGCATCGGGCCATTCCCTGAGCCATGCTTCCTGGCAGGTATAGAGGCCTGGCCCTGAGGCCTGCTGCATATTCTCTGCACACAGGAATGGCCTATGCAGCTCACTGCCCCTCTCCCTCTCAACAGGAGGTAGACTGGGAGGTGGAGCTCGCTGTGATCATTGGGAAGAAAGGCAAACACATCCAGGTGAGGTGGATGGGCTCTGAGACCAGAGGCTCCTGCTACTGCCCAACCACAGGGGTACCAGCTGTCCCGGGCCCTGGGAAGTGGTCACTGCCCACCTGCTTCCTGACAGCTCTGCCCTTGCCCTAGCCTACTACCCCTGCCTTTTCTGTGATATACTTTATCATCCACTATAGCCTGGTGTCACCTGTGGTCTAACTAGCCCAATCCCCTGTGCCCTTATAGGCCACAGATGCTATGGCTCATGTGGCCGGCTTCACAGTGGCTCAGGATGTGAGCGCTCGAGACTGGCAAACAAAACGCAATGGAAAGCAGTGGCTGCTGGGGAAAACCTTTGACACCTTCTGCCCCCTGGGCCCTGCCTTGGTGACCAAGGACAGTGTGGCAGGTAGGTCCCAGGTCCTCGCCATGTGTGTCTGTCCTCGCACAGAGAGCTGTGTGAGGACAGAGCTGCACCCCAGGGATCAGGAGTGGCAGTTCAGCTACATTCAGAGCCCAGCTTCTCCATGGCCCTTGCCACACTGCTTCTGTGGAGGGCAAGGCTTGGCTCTCAAGGGGACACAACTGCAGAGGTGAAGGAGGTTACATAGAACAGCACTGCACTCGTGCATGTACCAGGCTCCTCCCAGCTGCCAGCATCTGGAACAGTCTGAGTTAGAAGGCAGCAAAGCTGGCCCTGGAGCACCAGGGAGAGGAGCTGCCTCAGTGCCTATGCATCTTCCACGGTAGGTGAATGCAAGAGCTTGTGAAGGACCTTGCCCTGTGACTGTGTGAACGTAACAGCCAGAGCACAGTGAGAGCCAGGAACGCAAGGGCCAGGAGCAGGGCACTGGCCAGGAGGGTGGAGCAGAGCCACAGTGGGATACCCAGTGCACCAGGCTTCCCAGGACCCCGTGCAGTCAGCACTCACAGAAAAGCTGGCAGGCATTGTGGCTGCTGTACCTAAGGGGGCAGAGCACGAACGCTGACGCCCAAAGTACCAAGTGCAGGTGAGTCAGGAGCGCGTCCTGAGCAGGCCATCCCCTGCCTGCAGGCAAGCGGCTGTCCCTGCCCTGCTGTCACTCTCCTGCTCTATCAGCTTCTGCTGTGGACTGCTGTCCACCTTGTAAGGCAAAAACACTAACCTTCCTTCGCTCTTCAGTCTGGACTGTCCTTCTCTACTTCACTATGGGCAGGTGTTAGGATACCTAAGGAGGCCAGCCAGTGTCTGTAGAAGGTTCCCCAGACAATTACAGAGCCAAGGTGGACAGAGAGATACGAAGCCCTTGGACCTCACAGGTCACACAGCCTGCCTGAAAGTGGGGGCAAGCTGGAGGCAGGGAAGGGGAATATCTAAGCTCTTACATTTCAGATCCACACAACTTAAAGATCTCCTGCCGGGTCAATGGAGAGGTGATGCAGAGCAGCAACACCAACCAGATGGTGTTCAAGACGGAAGAGCTGATAGCCTGGGTCTCCCAGTGAGTACAGTGCCTGCATAGCCAGCACTACCCTACCTGGCCACCCACCTGCAGGCTCAGCCAGGCCCTCTGTCCCTGGTCTCACCTGGCCCTTCTGCTTTGCCCCAGGTTCGTCACTCTCTACCCAGGAGATGTCATCCTGACTGGGACGCCCCCTGGTGTTGGCATGTTCAGGAAGCCGCCTGTGTTTCTCAAGGTAGGTTTGCTAAGAGGAGGAATGGCAGCAAGGAGGGGACCCAGAAGGCCTGGTGGGCTCAATGCAGACGTGAGCAATGGAGGCCTGTGTGAGTCCATGTGTGAGTCGGGACTGAGCCTGAAACCTTTGTGGCCTACTCTTACAGAAAGGCGACGAGGTCCAGTGTGAGATTGAAGAACTTGGTGTGATTGTCAACAAGGTGGTGTGATGGGGCATGCAGGTTCAGGCCTTCAGACAAGAGGGCAACTCCCACCCCAAACCAGCAGAACACAGGGGAAATCCCAGTGCCAGCCGAGGACTGCTGCCAGCCACCCTGTGGTTCTTCTAGGTGCAGAGGGGGAAGGTGGAGCTCTCCTTAATAAATGTGTCCTACCAGAGTGGCTGTGGGCTTCTGCTGTGTCTCAGGGCTGGGCTGGTGGATAAGACAGGGAAACAGGTGCAGCAAACGACACAGGCACGCCAACAAGACAGCTTGGGATGAGGACTTGCCCAGTCCCCCTGTATATCACACCAAAGGATGGAGACGGCAAGGGATAAGGGGTGGTCAAACAGTGAAGATTTTGTAGAGTCCAGCTAAGGGTTTGCAGCCACTGCCACCTCTGTCACCTGGCTCAGGGAGTGGCTGTGTCCCGGGGCTGAGAGGCCAGTGGGCTTTTCGCCTCCTGCCAGGTCTAACTGCAGATGAACTGCCGGATGAACTGTTCCAGCTTGTCCTGATTGTCTCGGCATTCAAACGTAGGGGCCAGGTGGAGCACGGGGCCTGTGGGACCAGGTGTCTGTTGCAGCACCTGTGTAGGAGACATGGCCTGAGCACTCACAAGGACCCAGCGTGTCCCCCACGAATTCCACATTCTGGCCCCTCAGGTCTCAGTGTGTGGGTGCAAACCCTGCCCAATCTCTCCATCCAAAACTCACCCCACTTGGGAGTAGGAACCAGTGGTTTGAGACCAAGAAAGACAGGGACATCATCCAGTCCCCAGCCACCTGCCACCACAACTTGGAAACAGCAGGTATTTCCCTGCATCTTAACAAGGTGTCACCAAGAACAGCCCTGTGGTTTCCCTGAGCAACTCCATCTGGGGATGGAGCCTAGGGAATAGGATGACGGGACACTGTCCACCTTACCCCTAGGTCTCTGAAAGTCCAGATGGCACTCATGGCGAGCCTAGGGTCCACACATTCTGGAAAGAAGACAAAAGTGAGTGTTAAAGAAAGGGATGGCTGGAAGCCCCAGGACACAGGAGGAACCACCCAGGGACAGAGCAGGGGGAGGACCCAGGACTGTCCCCCTCCGGCTCTCCTTCCTGGGGCTGAACCACCACTGCCCAACAGGGGGCAGCAGCCACCCGCTAACCTATGGGAGCCAGGGCCAGATGCTTGGGACTCACCAAAGATCCCTTCTTCCTGGGCAGTGGCCTGCAGGAACTGAAACAGCTGCGCCATGTAGCCCGACTCTGGGAGATAAGACCAAGCCTCAACCCAGGGTCTGGCATGGGCAGAGGCCCGACCCTAGGGCCTGCAGGGAAGGGAGGCTCTTACCTGTGTCAGGCAGCTGGCCCTGGTGCAGGAAGACTGCAGCCAATGCAAAGACTTTGAGCAGCGGGCTGAGCAGGCGGCAGAGGAAGAGGAAGAAGTCGGGGCAGCGAGATTGCTGGCTCAGCTGCAGGAGGACAGGCAGGTGAGGGCAGCCCCCACTACCACCCCCTCCAAGCTCCTCTTGGCAAGTCCTCCCAGCATACCCTGAAGTACCGGCCCTCAGCCTCCTCAAAGTCATCACTGTCACTGTCTGTAAAGTCGCCACTTGGTCTCCACAGCAGCTTGCCACTCAAACGCTGGCGCCCTGTGTCACAGGCTGGCCGGGAACCTGGGGTCTGGGGGTCATTGGAGCTATTGGTCCCTGACAGGTTGTCCAGGGATTAGCCCAACGCCAACCAGATGTAAATGGTTGAAGTGAAGGTAGTCAAACTGATCTAGGGAGCCCACAAGGAAGCTAGTCCACACCAGACCAGGCCAGTCTGAGGGCTGCATGAAAGGAGCGCCCACTCTTCAAGGGCTACAAGGCTTGGAATGGGTGGCAGAAGTGCGGGGGTCCTGTCCTGCCCCAGGCACACCACAGCCCTGGAGCACAGTGCTACAGGTACAACCCTGCTCTCCCTGTCCCGAGGCAGGGGCTGCTCCCCTGTAGCCCGCCCTGCCCCAGCACACACAGGCCAGATGCTCTGTGTCTACCTCCTCAGCAACCAGGAGCCCACACTGGATCAGGCGGTCCAGCACCTCCTGGCAGTAGCAGTAGGAAGACTGGCAGGGCTGGGGAGAAAAGAACCATGCGGCCTTAAGTGAGCCAATCCTCTAGGAAGGGGCTGGCCAAAGACAGGACAGAGCCTGTCCCACCACCAGCAGGGGCCTCAGGGTGGGAGTGGGCAGGGAAGGCAGAGGGCCCCAGTCTCAGGGCCGCTTGGGGAGAGGCCTGACCTGCAGCAGCAGCAGGTCTTGTGGCAGCAGGTGCAACAGCAGCAGGATCTGGCGGTACAGCTCCTTCTGGCTCAGGAGCTCTATGCCTTGCAGTTCCCAGGGCCCCTCTGGTGGCACCCTGCCTGCCAGCAGCCCCCGCACAGCACAGGCTAGGGGAGAGGGGGGGGGGGAAAGGGGAGCTATTCCCCTTGGTTCCTTGCACACACCCTGCCCTTCCCTGGCCCCGGGGACTTACCACCCACAGCCTCACTCAGGAAGGCGGGCAGTAGCTGGGCACTCAGACGTGCCAAGTGTGTGAGGCCTGGGCCGGGCCGGGGTACCACCAGCAGGTCCCCCTGGTGGACACGCAGCAGGGCCACATGTGCCCGCAGCAGGCTCAGCGTGTGCTGCACCAGGCACCGCAACTGCCCAGAGAACCCCACGTCGAAGCCCCGCAGCAGCGTTTCCTCTGTGAGCCAGGAGAACTCCCCCAGGAGCTGCGACAGGACCACACCCTGGCAGGATCACACCAGGCAGAGCAGGGCTGAGCCAGGCGCCATGCCCCTGCCCAGCTCCCCCAGCCCCCCACCACACATACATACACAGTGCCTCACCTTCTGGTGCTTAAAGAGCAGCAGCGTCGCCATGATGGCCGTGCTCATCACCGCAGAGCTTGCCACGCCAGCTGGGGCCAGAAAGACCACACCGGTCACATCAGCTGGCCAGGTTTAAACAGCCACACAGCTCCAGCTCCACCCAGGGAGAACAGGCATATTGCTACACCAATTCTAAGTCAGGCCAGGAGTTCAGGGACTGTCCCTAGATCTTGCAGAGTTCCACCCCCACCCCCCGACCAGTCTCCACAACATAAAGGGGCACCTGGGAAGACATTCACCAAGTTCTGCCAGAGCAGTCTCTGGGCAGGACCTGTGCTGTATGCCTCATGCCATTCCATCCCCCTTGCCCCCACCATGGCTAAGGAAACCTGAGCTCAGGAGGGTGCCTGTGACTGGTGGGTGGCTGTAGGCAGGCACCTTCCTTCTGCACTGATGCTTCCACTCTGTCCAGGCAGCCAGCTGTGTGCCCTAGGGGCAGGGGGTGCGTTCCACCCTTCTTCAGATGTCCCAAGTGTGCCCCACAGGGAGAGTGTGAGTGCAGTTGCTCACTCAGAACAGAAAGCCCTGGCTGAGAATGAGAGAATGAGCACTACCCAGGTCCGTCTGCCTCACCATTCAGGATGTGATGGCTCAGTCTCCTGACCAGGTGCTGGTCCTCTTCCTTGAGGGCCAGGAGAGGTGCAGTGACCGGGGTCCACTCCTGCTCCTTCTCAGTGTCTGGGACCACAGTGCTGGGAGAGACACACATCAGAGGAGGAACCAGACCTGAAACACTCGGGGGAAGCTAAGGCTATCCCCAGGTCGTAGTATCTCTCCCTCCCAGCTCCAGAATACAGGATCACTTCTGCCACCACAGCTAGGCAAGGCGAGGGTCTGGCCTTGTTCTAGACAATCCCACTGCATGCTGGCATGTTGCGGAGAGACAGAGGATCCTCTACACAAGCTGGTGCTGAAGAGCTGCCTGCCTTGTCCCAGGACCTGCTCACTCCCCTGCTCTTACCATTGGCCCAGCACAATGGGCTGCAGCAGCTGCTCCAGGGTCTGCCTGCTGCTCCAGCAGCTTCTGGCATTGATGGTGTATTCCTGCCCAATACAAGAAGATCTAAAGTACATCTAAGAAAATGGCTTGTCCTGGTCTACCAGGAATTCTGCACAAAGCCCACCGAAGACAGGCAACGCTGTCCCTGCAGGGCCTAGCGGGCCATGCTACCAGCACAGACCCGCAGGCACTCCCTGCTCTACCCAGCTGGCTCCTCACCTGCAGGGAGAAGGGCTGGGCCAGGTGTACTCGGACGCAGACCCGGCCACGGCTGCCCCAGCAGCTACACAGGCTCTGCAGGACAGCCAGAGCCACGGTCCACAGCCCCAGGGGGGCTGAGGCCTACAGGGAAGAAGAGAATAAGGGTGCAGGGTAAAGTGGGAGGGCTACACCTATGCCTCAGCACCATCCCCTGCCAGAGCTACCTTCTGCCACCAGCCTGCTCAGCTTTATCTCAGGGCCAACCTAACACACGCTCTGCCCTCTGCAGGCTCCTGTTTTCTCATCCATGAACCAGGAGCCATCCTTCCTGACAGGGTCTTTCGAGAATGAAATGAGAGGATGATGGCAACATAGGAAGACATGTTTGCACAGACACACACACTCCAACCCGAGCCTTAAGGGTGGCTTGGCCGGCCACACAATTCTGTTTCCTGTCTGTAGCTGTGTCTATTCGGAGTCCCGGGGGCAGAAGGCTCTCACGTGGTCACTGCCACATGGTACATCTGGAACCAGGTCATAGCTGATGGCCACTGGCACCAGTGTGGCATCTGAGACAAGGCCCAGCTGCACAGCCTGCATGACCAGTCCAAGCCAGGCTTGGCCAAGGGCTGCCAGTCGTGGCCCCAGGATTCCAGGGGGCTCTTCCAGGAAGATGAGCAAGGGCTGCCCACTGACCAGCAGCTGCTCCACGGCCTGGAATGGGAGGAAGTGAGGGTAGGTATCAAGGCCACAGCCAAAATAGACCCTGTACCCTCAATCTGGCCCCACGCCTAACTCAAGGGGTACTTACTGCACGCACCACAACTCTTGCCAGGACCCCCTCAGAGCTGTCCAGAGACAGGTTGGCCTCTGGGGGCAGGAAAAGCCCCCCAAGGTTCTTCAGCAGAGCTCTGTGGGGTACAGAGCAGAGTCTATTGAGGACTCTGGAGGTGGGACTGAGCCAAGGCAAATGACAACCCGATCCCACCTAGGGCCAGCCTGTATCTTGCCTGAATACCTGCAGCCAGGTGACCCTAGGTGGCTCCTGTGAGCCCCCCAGGCAAATCTGCCACTCTGCTGAAGCAGAGGTGCCAGGGAAAGGGCCCTTTCCACAGCTGTCTGGGGGCATGGGGCTCTTACCGAAGGGTTGGGGAGTAGGTCCGGGGGTCCCACGCCACACGGAGCACGCCCAGCCCCTGGGAGAGCAGAATGAAGGGCAGCAGGAGCCCATCCAGGAGTGACTTGTGCGTAGAGAGGAATACGAGTGGCGGGCCCTGCTCCAGGGAAAGCCAGAGGGAAATGCCAGCCTGCCTCCAGCCTTGAGTTCCCAGAAGCCAAGCCCCAGTGCCTCCAGCCCCAAAGCAGCATGGCATGGTGTAGGAGGTGAGGGAGGGCTCAGGAAAGACTTCTTTCTCTGAGCATATTTCCCATAAAGCAGAGCAGCCTTCCGACAACTTTTAAGGTAATGCACTGACGTCATGGCTGTGAAGACCATGATGAAAAGATGTTAGCAGAAGCCCTGTGGGAGCAGGGCCGTGAGACACGGGGACAGGGTCACCCGAGAGTAGTGGCTTTTCCCAGCAGCTGACGGAGCTGGTTGGACTCAGAGCTTGGCCCCAGTCTCTGCTGCCGCCATCCCTACCCCAGGGGGGAAGCCTCACCGCCTGTGCTGCCTTGTGGACCATCTTCATCTGGCCCTTGTGCAGCTGCACATTCAGGAAGAGGCGGTTCAGGAGCCACAGCAGCACCCAGCTGAACAGCCTGCAGAAGGACACAGGGTCTGAGCTGTGGCCAGCATGACCCATGGCCCCACAGTACCACACTGTGCTGTGAGGTATGGTCACTGTCCAATGGCACAGACAGACTCTGGGACGGCTTGGCAGTAGAGATGGCTGAGAAGTAGTGGTCCTGGCAAGGCAAGACCTCCATTGCCCATCAGAGAATCCAGACTGCTTAGGCAGGATGCAGCCTCATCTAAACAAACTGCTGGTGAAGACAGAGGAAGTGGGAAGGGTCAGTGATCCGAGAAGGGAAGGGAAGAGGTACAGGGACAAAGGTCCTAGTGAGGGCTGCAAAGGGGCAGAGGGAGCAGCTCTACCCAAGGACAAACGGGCACATGCAAACAGCAATTCCCCATATGATGGCTTCCACAGCTCCACAAAGCATGAAAAGCATGTGAAATAGCAGTCTGGGCAGGCCATGGCAGGTGTCATATGTTCCCAGGAGGACTGCCCTCACAAGGGAGCTGCGCAGCCAATAGGTATGGCTGCTGCACCATTCGGCAGCTTAGGTACACAGGCTGGGCAGGCAGCAGGATGCTATACCCACACTCTTTCCCAAGGGCCTTTTACCACAATGAACCCAGGAACCTCTGCAAGGCAAGGGGGAGTCAGTGGAGAAGGGGTGCTAGCTGGTATAAATGTAGCAAGGTCAAGGGACTGAAGGCATCAATATCTGCCACCGAGGAAGGTTGGTCCAGGTCACCGCCACCTCTACTTTCTGTCCTTTCTCAATAAATATCCCAGTGGTTCTTGATACATGTAGCCCTGAGCCCTCCTTTCCTTGGTTACAAAGACCAGTTGGGGGCTTGTGTGGTGGCGCATCAGGTGAGACTTCTGCCTGCAATGCTGTGGCACCCTATGAGTACCAGTTCAAGTCCTGGCTGCTGTACTTCCAGCTCTCTGCTAAAGCACCTGGGAAAGCAGCACGATGCCTCAAGTGCTTGGGTCCTGGCACACATGTGGGAGACCCTGATGGAGCTCCTGGCCCCTGGCTTTACCCTGGCCCAGCCCTGACTATCGTGGCCATTTGGAAAGTAAGCCAGCAGATGGAAAAACTCTCTCTCGCTCTCTGTAATGCTGCCTATCAAATAAATAAATAAACAAACCTTCACAAACCCACACACACATTTGTATGCTAAAACTTTTCAAAGTCTGTCACTGACCCACTTTTCTTAGGAGTTTGACTCATACATGCACCTGCCTTCTCACTGTCTCACAGCATGGCAAGAACTGAAACTTTATGTCAAAGCATCCTTCTGAAGCCAAACTCATTTCTCCATCTTGTGCGCCTCTATATGCGCTACCAGCCACAGGTCAGAAATAGGGCTGTCCTGCAAGTCCTCTTTTCCTGACCGCCCACTCCTGCCATCTAACCCCCCCGTGAGGACAATGGTCACCACAGCCTCTGCAGGTGCTCCTTCTCCACTCTGGCACCATCACAGTTCACCTGGCCCAGCAGCCATGCACGGGACCCTCTGGGCTCTGCTTCCAACCTCAGTCAAGTTATCAGCCATGTCTGAAACCTTTCCCTCAGAAATTCACTACAAGCTGGTGGGTCTTCTCAAATGCATTTCCAGCAGCTGCCTCCCTCACTTGCCAGCTTCTGAGCACACCCTGCCCTTTTTCTGCCCTGGGCTGCTGCTCCCTCTAGAATCATCCCCTCCACCTCCTTTCCTACCCCCGACCAATTCTTCTACCTCCAACATTGGCTCCTTTTGGCCCTGGCTTACAACTCCCTCTCTCTTCTCTGGTATTCTCAGTCTCGGCCCCTGCTTCTTCCTTTTTACAGGTGTGGGTACCTCGGTTCAATCCTGTCCCCTTGGCCAGGACCCTGCATCTAACAGGAGCTTAGAGGGGAGAGGAAGCAGATATGACAGTGGGCTGAGGCCTGTTCCAGTAAATGCCCTCTGGCTGCCTAGAAGGTAAATCATGTCCCCTTAGCAGCTTTACCTGAGTAGGAAAGGGCGGGGTGGGGCCTGGATCTGATCCAGGATACGGTGCACATCTTTCTTCACCAGGTCGGGCACCTGGCCTTCCCCAGCCCCTGTGGGGGCCCTCCCCAAGAACAGGCTCTGTACCCTGTGACCAATACAGGAAGAAGGGGGAGCGCTGTCAGGCTGGGGTGGCCCAAGTTATCTGGGGCACTGTCTCCAGCCTGCACCCTCCTCTGAGAAGAGCTAGGCAAAGCCAACATTTCCAGAAGCCTTGCCCCACCAGGCTCCTCAGGCCACCCACCTAGAGCTTTCGTCATTCCCTAATAGACCCCTGCGATGCCTGTTGGACTTGGGTCCCTGCATTCTCACCCAGTGCTTCCCAGAATCTTCTGTGGGACGTCCTGGCAGGGTGGAATATGCTGCTCCAAGGACCACAGGAAATAGCAGAGCCTCCGGACCAGCCAGCCCCGAAACCTAGGCATAGCCCACAGAACAGGGAGAAGTTGGCTTGGGAAGCTCCAGCTCCACTGGGGCCCATGGGGGCTGTTCCATCAGGCAGGGATTATATCCACAGCCACAGCCCAGAAATACCTGAGCTTGGCTTAGTGTGCAGTGGGAGCAGGAGCCACCTGCCCCTCTGTACCCCACCCCACCTCTCCCTGTGCTGAGCAGGGTCTTCAGCTGAGGACCAGACACTCAATGTCACAGGAGGAGCTGCAAAGCAAAGAGCCATCATCTGCCTCTCCTGACTGTGGATTTGTGGCAGGACACAGGGCAGCACAAAGCAGGGCCCACCCTGCCCCCACTACCTGGTATTCTCCTCCTTCACCAGGATCACATTGCAGAAGCCCAGGTCCATGATGCTTCTATGGAAGAGGGACTCCTGCAGGAGACATGCATGGACAGTATGTCCTCAGGGTCCTTGGGAAGTGGTAAAGGAGAGGCCCTGCCCTAGCACCCTGGGCTAGGCCCAGAGGTCTGTCAAGTCTAGCAGGCGACAGCACTACCCAGCATTTTGCAAGAGATTTCAGTGCCACAACTTGTATGGAATGACCTCTGCCATCAACCACAGGGGATGCACAGCCTGGATGTCAGTCCAAACTGGGCCCCCTCAACACCTGCACACAGCATGGACCCCCGAGATGTCTCCAGGCACATACTGAGCACTGCAAAGTTGGAGTGGTCGGTATCCCCACATTCAACAGGACCCAGGCAGGCAGGCAGGGTTAGACACAGCCCCACTTCCTCTTGGGCCCCTCTGAGATTCCCTATCCCACTCTCCTGGACCTGGGAGCCACAACTCCAAATACAACCAACATCTGTGTACCCAGAGCCCTAAAAGACAAATGCAGAGGCCTGCAATGGGGAGGGACCCAGCTTGGAAGGACACGAAAGGAGCAGCTTTCTAGGGGCTGTGGCCCCCAAAAGCAAGCTACCCCAAGTTTCCCACAGTGGGCCTTGGCCCTGGCATCACTTACCCAGCTCTTAGGTGTACAGGTCTGGCAGCAGCGACCCACAAAGGGGCGGTACTTCCCCAGGAATGGGGTAACGGCCTCTAGCTTCATCCCAAAGCCTGATGACCACAGGCTGCCCTGGAACCAGGAATAGGGAAAGGAAAAAGCATCAGGAGCCTTGGTAGAGGGACAGAGGGCCTAGGGTAGAGGGAGAGGGGGCTTTCCTTGATAGAGAGAAGCGGGGCACAGCCGATGGAATGGAAGAGGGATACTACCTCGTGGCCATGGTGGCTGCTCCTCTGCTGGATTGGAGCTCTAGTTTCCAACATGGTATCCATGAATGGATATCTGGGACTCTAGTGCCTCTTTCTCTCGCTCTACCTCTCTCCACAGGAACTTGACCTAGAGAAAAGCATAAGCAGTGTGAGCCATAATCCAGGAGTTCCTGAAGTGAATCCCAAACCTCACCCCCAGGACAGACATCCCCAGGCCTGCTGTGGTAGAGAGAACATAGACTGGAAATGGGAGCTCAGCTTGGATCTGAGTCCTGTCCCATAGCCAGGTAGTCTAGGCAAGAAGCCAGCTCTCCCCACAAGGTCTATCAGAGTCCTCAGGGGCTCCCTCAGCCAGTCAGGAAGAGAACCAGTTCTGCCATCAACACCCACCTGCTACCTTCCAGCACAAACAGGGCCATCCTGGGGACCTGGTGCTTTTCCACCCTAAGGGAGAGGGTATAGGCAGGACTGGCAGAAAGGAGGAGCCTACCAAGGACAGAGTCCACAGCCAAGAGGTCGCCAGGACCTGCTCTCCTGTCCCTCCTCTGCCCACCAGAAGACACTCCTTCACCTATTTAGTCATTTCAAGAACACAGGCTGGCCACTGGACATGGGACAGCGCCGGGAGGTGAGGCAGATCAGTCAGAGCATGAATAAGTGCTACCCAGACATATCACAAGGAATCCTTGTCTGGGCAAGACAGGATTTTCCATCATAAACCCCCATCATGCAGCTCTCCCTACAGCAGGCCCCACCTGGCTGGCATCTCCTCAGCCCCTCCCTCTCACAATACTCCTGAGCTAGCAAAAAAAAGCTGTCTTCCATAAAGCAGCACTGAGTACCCCAACCTCAAAGTTGCACCCTCAAAACCCCTCTGCCATGCTCCTCACATCACCGATAACTGGGCTGGTGGGCCAGCCTCATTATTTGCAACTTCCTCATCCCCATCACACTATGCACACACAAACCTGGGAATGCTGTCTCCTGGTCACCCACCAAATCCTGCCTCTGACTCTTAGGTCCATGAGGCCTTTGGAATACCTTCTAGGTTCTTCCTCTCTCCTTGGATTCTCCAACCCAACTCTGCTGGGCAAAGTGCCATGTGAGGCCCTCCTCCCTATGTCATCTGAAAGCATCTTGAGGGCAAGTGCTGCAGTTGACCCATCTCTACATACCCAACTGTCCAGTCTGTATGGAAAAAAGATTCACAAAAAGCTAAACGACTAACTATAATGCCCTCCCCAGAATTCCTCAGACTCAGCACCAAAGACATACTCTGGAGAAAGCAGCCTCTTCAATAAATGGTGGTGGACAAACTGGACACCTTTCTGTAGATGTTAGACACTTGATCCCTGCCACTTGCCCTATGCAAAGAAATCAACCCAAAGTAGATCAAAACCTGAAACTACAGAAGTACTCGAAGAAAACAAAGCAGCAACATTTCTAGATGTTGGTATAAGCATGATCTGTGACAGCTAAGGCAAAAGCCTAAAGCACAAACAACGAAAGCAAAACTAGACAAAGCAGACTATATGAAACTGAGAAGGTTTTGCACAGCAGAGGGAAGTCACCTGAGTGAAGACACTCCTGATGGAAAAGGAGAAAGTACTTACAACCCACTTCTCTGACAAGGGTTACTAGCTACGATATATAAAGAACTCCAGTCATGAATGAGCCAACAATCTGAGTAGACGTTTCTCAAGAGAAGAAACACAGGGGTGGACATGTGATCCAGCTGTTAGGATGTCACTCAGGGTGCCTGGATCCCACTCAGTGCCTGACTCCTGGCTTCTGGCAATGTGCACTCTGGGAGGTGGTAGGTGACGCTCAAGTACTTGAGTCCCAGCCACCCATGCAGGAGGCCGAAACTGAGTTCTGGTTCCCCTGCTCTGGTTTGACCCCATCTCAGCTGTTGTGGACATTTGGAGAGTGAACCAGCAGGTGGAATCTCTCTCTCTTCCAAATGAATAAAAACCACAATGAGATATCATGTTAACTTCAAACAGAATGGCTATTACACGCCCCCCCCAAAAAAAAAAACAAGCCAGTAAGGATGTGAAGAGAAGGCAGAACCTTGATTCACAGTTGGTAGAAATGCAAATTAGGAAGCCATTGTGGAGAACAGTGAGTAGCTTCCTCACAAAACTAAAAAAAGAGTTTTAGTACATGACCCAACTATCCCCTTCCCAGGTTTATTTCCAAAGAAAATGAAGTCAGCACATGCAAGATATACCTACACTGTCATGTTCACCATTCACGTTTCTAAAATACAGAATCAACCTAGATGTCTACTGAGGAATGAATAATGCATAAAGGAAATAGAGTGTATACACCAGTATTTTTCAGTGATAAAAATTAATGAAATTCTGACATTTGCAGCAAGATGGATAAACCGGAGATCATTATGTTAAGAAAAAAGAAAAAAGCCAGACACAGACAAATGCTGTATGTTCTCTCATATGTGGAAGTTTTTGTTGTTGTTTTTCTTCTAAAGTCAGTCTGAGCATAGAATAGTAATTAGTAGAGGCTGGAAGGATTGGGGAAGGGGATAAAAGGAGGCAGGACACGGCAGCCACACAGCTGGAAGTAACAAGCACCAGTGCTCCACAGCACGGAGGGCAACAACATACTCTACGCTGCCTGATGCCTGAAAAGGAGCTGGGAGGCTCCAAAGCCGAAGACGCAGAAATAGAAACGCCAGTTACCTCATGATTGCTTTGCATGGTCCATCTGTGGACATGCTGCCCTGTACCCCGTAAGAATGTACAAGCATTACATGTTAATAAAACATAGAATCAAAAGAATTCCTCAGGTTCTCTCTGCTTCTCCTCACGGAATACAGTTTAGAGCAATGAGACGGAGGAACAAAAAGATCAATCTTATTGTTGTACCTTGGCCCTGAGGGACTATTCCCACTCCCCCCACTCACACCTCACACACCTGGCACAGGGAGGCCCCAAGCCAAGATGCCAGCTGAGGATTGCCCTGCTTACAGCCTCAGACTGCCCCTGATCCTCACATCTAGCTACACTAGATCTGCGTTTCTCCCAAAGGGACCCTGTAAAAACAGTGCCTTCTCCCTCTACTGATTAAGTCAACTATTCAGCCTTCACAACCCAATCAGCTCAGGCACAGATCTTTCTAGCACTTGAATCCCCCAAACAGGGACCACTGTGGGTCTGTAGGTCCTCAGCCCAGATCATCCACAGCACAGACTACAAGCTGGCATCCCTAGGGCCAGATATATATCTATATGTAGATACATAGATTATATAATGTAAATAATCATTCTTCGGCTAGACAATGTGCTAGAACTTTATGAATTAAAAATGAACATTCAAAACTAGACAGTATGTTACATAAAAAAACCAACAATAGATTCCAGCTGCTATTATTATAAAGAAGATTCAAGGCCTGGCATCTGTGAGCAGCCACCCCACAGAGCTGTCGCTGTGTGAGCCCTCCTGTCTGCCCCCACATAGATTATATTTGGGGGTCCGGCCCCTGTGCACAGCGGAGAATGCAGCCCTTGATGACTGGGAAAAAAAATCTAAACCTCTTCCCCTCTCTGGAACGCTCCTGCCGCACAAAGAACCATATAGAAACTTAACCTTTAAAACCCAGGTTGCACATGACCTCTTCACCCCCCAAATCCCTGTCTTGGGGGGGTCCCCGTCACCACCACTTGACCCCTGGTACATTCCCAGAGCAACCCCAAAACGAACAGACGGCGCCTCCCTCTGGTGACCAAGTTGCAACACTGGACGTGGACGTGGCGGGAGGCCGAGGACGATGCAAAATAGGGCTCTCCGTAGCTACTCGCAGGCCCCCCAAAGGGTCTCCCGGGCACGACAGGTCCCACTACCGACACTTCCTCCCATCCTATCCTCGGAAGTCCCTGAAAGGCCCGCCCGGACCTCCAAACAAGACCCCCGGAACAGCCCGAGGTCTGGCCAGACCCGGCGTGGACCCCGGGCAGCCTGAGGTGGAGGCCTGGCCGGATCCGGCGTGGACCCCGGGCAGCCCGAGGCCTAGCAGAACCCGGCGTGGACCCCGGGCAGCTCAAGCCTGTCCAGACCTGGCGTGCTTCGGGAGCCAACCCGGGGGTCTCACTTCACACAGACACAGCGGATACCTGCCACAGCGGTGGCCTAATGGCGTAGCCGGAAGCCAGGGGGCGGGCAGCGTCAGCACGTCCATACCCCTAAAGCAGCTAAGAGCCAATGGGAATGTGCGCTGGCACCAAAGCCCCGCCCCACGCTGCACGTTGTCGTGCCGCCGCGTGCCCCACAGCCACGTAATCTCGGGGTGGACGAGGCCATGTGTGCCGCACCAAGTGGTCGTCCATGGTGGGAAAGCGGTTGCTAGGGTGGTCACATAGTCATGCCACTAAGCTAGAGCTTCAGGCCGTAGGAAAACACTGAGCTGGGACTGCTTGGAAAAAATAAGAGAAGACCCCCTAGAGCCAGATTGAGGTCGTGAAAAAACAGCCAGCGCTTCCAGTGTCATTTTGTTGCTGTTAATTAGAACACCAAGTCAGCGCCTGCTAAATGCACCAGGGCTTGGGTTTCAGCTGGGCCCGGGACTCCATTTGATTCTTAGGATTCATTAATATCGCTCGGCCCTGAGCTCTTTGTGAACAGAGACCTTACCGATTCATTCATCTTTGGGTTGTTCCCTCGGAACACAGCAGGAGGCTGGAAAGGGGTAGGCATTGACACAGAATAAAGGAAGGTGCTTTGTTCCTGCACTGCCACCCATGTCGTGAGCCCGCCTGACATGCTGGAAGATTCTATAGTTTCAGAACCGGAGCAAAGGTATGTATTTATGAGCCAGGCTGCGCCAGAGATAGCAGAAGCTGGTTCACAGAGCTCCCTTCCTTCCGACACACCACCCCTGCTGTGACTGCCTTTTCCGGATGTCTCCCTGCTTTGTGCTGTTTCCTATTAGTGCACGCTGTGTATCTGTGTCCGTTCACTTCAAGTTCTGGTGTTTGCATCGCACCTTGCTTTAGCGTGGGAGGCCTTCTTTGCCATGTGAGTTGCCTCCTTGCTGGGCAGCCCGGAATTAACACCCGGAAAGTTGCCCAGATCGTGACCACAGAGACAGTGTGGTCACCCAGCAAAGTCCTGCCCTTGGATGCGGGGTTCTTGAGAAGAAACGTGTTTGGTGGGGTGTTTGGTATTGCTGTTGGATCTTACCTACTGTTCCGAGGACTTGGTAGGTCTTTTACTGGCAATTACAAAAGCTGTGAGACTTTCACTGCTGCCATGCAGACTGGCTGTGAGTGAACCCACCCAGGAAGGACCAGCAACTCAATGGGACAGGGCCCCACACATCCTGAAACCTCAGTGTTGGGTGCCTCAGATCTGAATGTGTGATCCACAATGCCCAGATGCCCATACCTGCTTCTTGGGTTCAGAAGGACAGAAGCCCTCTGGGTGGCTTGGGGAAGATGCTCTCTGAATGCAGTGGTGAGCTTTCTTGCTGTGCAATGTCAAAGATGGACCAGGCCTGGCATTAAACTGGGCAGAAGGTCTCATTCCCTCTTGGAGATAATTGCCAGGGAAGTTAAGAAAAGGGAGATAAAATGGCTAATTGGCGATGTCAGCTGAATGAATGAAGATACCATAATGGCTGGCAAAACACTGTTTCCAGGTAGTTTTTCAAGGGTATAGCCAGAGGAATCCAGCATTTGAGTCAGTGGCCCAAGTAAGGAAGACCCACTTCTCAACTCATGTGGGCAAGCAGCAGCCAATCAGTGAGGGCTCAGACAGAACACACACAAAAATGGTTATCAATCTGTCTTCCCTCCCTCACTCTCACCTAGAGCTGGGACATTTTCTGTTATCTATAAAGAAGTACCCAAGACTGGGTGGTTTATACGGAAGTTTATTTAGTGCACAGTTTTGGAGGCAGAGTGTCTGAACAGCACAGCACCAATGCTGGCGAGGCTCCCCAGGTGTCACAGTGGGAGCACACACAAGAGGGGGACATATCCTGGTGAGACTAGAGAGCAGGGGGGGCAGGCTTACCCATTTTACAGCAGCCCCCTCTTAAGCTGGAACTCAGGGTCCCCTGAGAACTACCTGAGTCCCTTCCATCAGCCGTGCCTCTGAGGACTTTCCATTGTGCCTCACCTCTTCAGGCCCCACCACTTCCTAGCAATACCACACTGAAGACCAAGCTTCCAAAACATGAACCCTTAGGAGACACATTTGAAACCTAGCCTCTGCCTGGAGAACACCAGGTTTTCCAGCCTCCAGACCTGAGGACTTTCTCCAGCAACTTCCAAGGGTCTCAGATCTTTGGACTTGGACTGTGCTATGCCACTGGCTTCCACGGTTCTCCAGTCTACAGAATGATTCATACAGAACTTTTCAGCCTCCATACCTACATGAGCCTGTCATTTATTTCCCTCCCTGTGCATCCATCCATCCATCCATCTACCCACCCATCTATTCATCCTGGCTCTGTTTCCTAAGACAGCCCCTGGCTAATACAAGTGGTGTACTCAAGGCTCCATTTCAGAGACATGCATCTCTTCCCTAACCTTTTCCCTCAGGACTCTGAGCACAGCTCCTTTAGAAATAGCCATTAATTGTTCTCTGTGTTACAGATCTCTTCCACTATTCCAAAACCTTCCATAAAGTTGTTCATCATTGTAGCAAGCCACAGCTGAGAAAACAGGAATGGAATGTGGCTGCTGGTGCCTGGACCATGGGAAAATTGATACTGGGAAATCACCAACAGGTAACACCCAAGTCACCGTCTCAGAATTTGGCTAATATTGGCAGCCTTGTAGACAAAAACTTGAACTGAGAGGCTGGGCAGGGTGAGTGAGGGAATCTGAAGTCCTTTTGTAATACTGGGTTTCTGGGGGTACCACGAGGACCACAGACAGTATGAAAAGCTAATGAGTTGATGGCTTGAAGAAGGATGGTGTCGACTTCAAGTTGGATCATGCTCCGTTAGGCAGATTTAGCCTTCCAACGGGAGATGCAAAACAAGAAGGAATAAATGTCAAAGACGTTTTGAAAACAGGATAATTATGATGAAAATGAGGCAAAATCCAAGAGTATTGATATCTAATGAAGTAGGGCGGGGTAGCCTTGGAGGGATCAATAAGAAGGGAGACTCAGATTGATAAGAAAATCTGCTTTTATCTCTATACTGGCTGTCAATTGTGAGTACCAGAAAGCCCAACTCAAATTGTTTCTCTTAAAAAAAAAAAACAGGAAATGTATTGACTCAAGTGAATATATTGACTCTAGTGACTGACAAGCCCAGGGGTAGGTTATCTGGATGTCCCTTGATCCCTTTCCCACCTGCTCTCCTTGGTGTAGGTTGCATTCCGCAGCTGACCTCTTGAAATGGTATAGATGGCTCCCAGAAATGGCAGATGAATGTTCTCCAGCTTACAGATCAAAGGTGTATGTTTTCCAGAGGGTTCCATAAAAGCCCCAGGGCTGACTGCCATGGCTCGGATATGGTTTTCTACTCGTGTAAGCAGTTAATACCCAAAGTCCTAAAATAATGGAATTAAGACAGTAGAAACGCCATCCTTCTCTGATGTTTGGGGTACAGCATGAATGAATCCTGGATGGATTTTCTAGATGGAGTGAGACAAACATACAGACAAGTGAGGTGAACTCACCAGGTATTGTTCTGCGCCCCCTTGTGTCTCTGCTAGCAAGAAGGCTGGGACCAGATGTGGTCCCTACTCTATGCAGCTCCAGAGTCACAGGTCAAAGTGACCTCTCTCTAAATAGCCTGCCTTAGGCATTTTATGATAGTAACAATGTACAGGATAATATGCCAAGTCTCTTTGGCCCAAAAAATCACCGTGCAACCCATAGCGCACACACAACCAGCCACAGCTAGGAAGGGGCTCCCAGTGCTGGAAATGGCACAAGCAAAACTGAGCAACATGACCTTGGCATCTCCAAAAATGAAGCTAGACAAGAAGAAGTCAAGTTCCTAGGCTGCACAGTGCCTGTGTAACAATCCAAGACTGCAAGGACCTCAGAGCAGGCAGGTGGCATGCCAGGGCCTGTGGTGGGCAGACTCCACATGTAGCTGGTGGGAGGGAGTCTGGGGGAGCATTTCCTCTTAGAAAATCCTCCAGAAGTGCTTCTATTCTAGACCCTTCTCCTCGCCAAAGAGCAAGGAGGCTGGAGGAATCAGTGTTTCCAACACAAATGACTGGGGAGAGTGAGGGCTCTCTTGGGGTCCCAAGCTCCTGCAGAAGCAAATCTATATAATCAGGTTGCCAGCGGAGTACTTAACTGGCCGGCGTTCAGCCTACGCCAGGCACTGAGCTGTGGGAGAGAGCAGTCACATGCCCTCAACAAAAACCCTTTCTGGCCTAGGCCCAAGACCAGGGTGCTTTCCAGCACTTAGCCACCAGCCTCTCTGCTCTGCCCAGCCCCTGTGCAGCTGGTGGGTGGCTGCCATTGTCTCCAGGAGCGCTGTAAGTGAAGCTGGCCTGGGCAGCACCACAGTAGAGGGTACAATGCCAGTGGGGAATGGCAACCCCCTTGGCACCTGCTCTGCAAAGCATGCCTCCCTACTGCCTGGAGTTTTCAAGGAGGAGCTGTGTGGCTGTGTGATGAGCAGCCAGCCACACAAAGGCTGAGCTTGGGCTCACAGTCGGCAGCTGCCCAGTACTGGCCTGCACCTGCCCCTGTGCCAGGAACCTAGGCAGAGGAAAATGCATGATTTGGTGGGAATACCTCCAGCTGCAAAAATTAGGAAGCAAAACTCAAAAGGGCTTCAGTGATCATGGAGATATGTTTGTTCTACCAAGCAACCCCGAGATGGGAGCATCCAGATCTGTTAGCTGGGTGCTGCCAAGAGAACAGTAAGCTTTGTCTGCTTTCCATGCTGCCCGTCTCTGTGGACAGGCGCACTTCTCAGGCCAACTGTGCTCATGATTAACGGGATGGTTGCCACAGCTGCACAGCAGCATACAGTTGAGGAGACTACCTCTTCCTGGTTGGATATGTATGTTTACTAGTGAGCTAATCTTTCTCAGAATCTTGCTAGCAGCTTTTCTGTCATCTGTCACCTACTAGAACCACATCACTCACCTGCTGCTAGCCAAACAGTGTCAGGGGGAACAGGAAAGCCAGATCCCTTGTAGGCTGCCCAGATAGCTCAGGCCTGGTATGCTCCTGCAGAGGCCCCAGGAGCACCTGCCGCAGCAGGATGCAGGGATTGGTGGAGAAGGTGTCATAGCTCATTCCTGCCTGCTCATTGCTCCCTGACCTTAGACAAGCCAGTGTCACAACAGTCACCCTCCCAGCAGGCAGTCTCTCAGCCAGCACAACCTTGTTGTGGTTGGTGGCAGTGTAGCTAGCCAGGGACAATGACTGTGAACAGTTGTGGCAGCAACCCCACCCTTGGGTAGGTACTTACCAGGCCAGCCTCCTCTGCAACCATGGGTAGTATATCACTTCCTGGACAGAGAGGGAGAATGGGCCTCCACCGAGATCCCTCTTAGGAAGATGTCCTTTGTGAATTCTCTATCCCCTTTGTCTTCTTAGCCCCTCCCTTCTTTTCAGCTTTGCTTGCCATGAAGCAAAATGTGATATGTGGTACTGTGGCAACCATTTTGCAATAACATAGGGAAAAATACCAGGAAAAAATCTCTTTCTGGTTGATATCCATGCTTTGACTGTAATTGGCTGTGGGAAATCCAGGGACCACAAATATTTGATTTGTGAGTAAAACAAACCCTTATTCCATCAAGTCCCTGTTGCTAGAACGTCCTTTACCTTCAGTCGGAGCAGCCTATTAGACAAAGTTCAGGTTCGTCATCAGGGAAGTGAGAAGAAAGCTCCAGTGGTTTCCGGCTTCCACTCATCCTCCCTGATGAAGGAAGCCTAGAGCTCCCCAACCCAGGACCCTATTGCCCTGCCCTCTGCCCTGACAGTCCAGGGAGAAGACTGACCCCTGGGCCATAATGCTGGAGATTGGAAACCCTCTGAACCCTTCACATCTTACCAGAAAACCATCCATGAGCAGAGTTCCAAGAGAGCACAAGTGAGAATCTGTTACAATGACAAATAATGTCCTAAGTAAATAGGGCTGAGTAATGAGCAGTCAAGTCCAAGGCCAGAGAGGCAGGGCTGGCCAAGCTGCTAGAGTTGAGACCAGAATGCAGGATTGGGACCCTACTTTGCCCTCATGGTAACAAAGTGGCTGCCACACCTCCATGCAGAGATTCTAAGAGCCCAAGGTAGGAGTAGGGGAAAGGAGTAGGCAGTGGGTTCCCTAGAAGCCCTTCTAAGAAGACATCTGACATCAGCCTTGGCTGTGTGAGAGAGGAGCAGGAGGACAGGTGGGTAGACAGTCATGTAGGCCACCGGGTTTGGAGTCAAAGTACCAGGGGTCAGCCCAGCACCTCCACCTGCTGTAAGCCTGGGCAGTTCAGGTGACACTTCCAGCTCAGCAGTACTATCTGTCCACTACCTGGGCTGGTCAGGAGCTGGCCAGGCCTTCTCTTCCATGAGAGAGGCAGGTGCTTAGTCAAGGCTCTTTGGATCTCAGGCAGTACAAAATGACTCCACTTGCAGAAGCACTACAGAGAGCTTACAGAAAACTGAAATGAAAAGAAACTCAGTGGGGTTCCCTTTCCTTTGGCCTAGCAGTGAAGATGCCAGCCGAGAGGCCCACATCCAATGCCATGTCTGCTTCAGTACCAGTCTTTGGCTCCTGACTCCTACTTCCTGCTGATGCACGCCCTGCAGGTAGCAGTGTTGGCTCAGGTAATCAGTTGCCAGCCCTGCATGGCGACATGAACTGAGTTCCCAGTTCCCAGCTTCAACTCAGGCTAAGGTGCTGGAGGGCATTTGGGCAGTGTTGCTCTTTGTGAGCCTCTCAAATTAAGCATGGAAGCAAAAGTGTTTGAAATTCATGAACAGTGGTTTTTTTTTTTTTAATTTATCTACTTTTATTGAAAAGGCAGATTTTATGGAAAAAAGGAGAGACAGAAAGATCTTCCGTTTGCTGATTTACATCTCAAATGGCAATAACAGCTGGAGCTGAGCTGATCCAAAGCCAAGAGCTTCTGGTCTTCTAGTTAGTGAGCTAGCTGGATGGGAAGTGGAGCAATGAGGATATGAACTGGTACCCATATGGGATCCCTGTGTCTGAAGAGGGAGGGTTAGCCAGTTGAGTTACTGTGCCGGGCCTATATGTGGTGTTTTCATTATACACACATTACAGAAAGTCTTTGAAGACCCTTTGCCTATTTAGCTTGCTATATTAAAAAACCTGTCATTTCCACAGATACTCCAGGGGCACATGTGAGTGGGAGGTTTCACGGCTGGTTGCATACCATCTTCAGTGTCTGGTGTGCATTTCATGCTCACAGCACAGCTCAGTGTGGCTAATCCCAAGTGGAGAGCCCCAGAGCCAAGCGTGACCAGTGGCCACCAGTGACCATTGACCAGTGTGCCAAGCTTGCAGGCAGCCCCTCGGCATTAGCTAGCACAGGATCACCTTCTTCAGTGGCAGAGACAGGAGAAGCTGCCAATCCCTGTTAATGCCAGAGTTGAGCTCATCCCCAGCCAGGGCTGCTCACTCATTGCATTCATGCATCTCAAAACTTGGGGTTGCAGGCTCAGCCATGGGGCCTGGGTGGGCTGGGGGGCAGGGGTAGGCAGGGCTTTAAAAAAAGAGAGCTCCAGGCTGCCAGCTCCAAGGGAGGCAGGTGGAGTCCCCGACAGAATGTGCTCTGACTGAGAAGGCAGTTTTAAAAGCTTATGCCTAGAACATTCTGCCTCTGAAGAATCAAGTGAGCTCAGAGCAGGGAACCAACTACAGAGAGAGGGTGAGAGAAAGCTTCACATTTGGAAAGGGAACAGAAAGCAGTTGCTGGAGCTTTGGACTCAAAAGCTCCATGAGAAATGAGATCAGCTTAACACACACACACACACACACACACACACACAAATCAGTGTGATCTTGTAGGCCAAACAGTAACAGTGGGGAGCAGGCCCACAGAGCAGGACAGTCACCTGCAGACACAGCTGCACCCCTGCCTCTTTGCTAAGGGAGGCAAAGGCAAGCCGCTCACTCACTTGCCAGGGAGGCTGTGTCAACACTGAGCATAGAGAGATGGCAGGGCAAAGGGGGATGGCTGAGAGCGGACGCAGGGCAACCGTCTGGGTGCTGGTTTGAACAGCCCCCACAAGACTCCTGTCGCAAAGGAGTACCCCAGGGCCAGGTGATCAGAAGTGGATCCCCGTGGGGTTTGGAGGTGATACAATAAAGGGCGGGCGCCTAATCCCAGGGGACTGAGGCTTGAGCGGAAGAACAAGAGAGACTGGAGCTTGGTTGCTCAGTTCCTCTGGCCATGTGATGGTCTGTGCCACCTGGGCACTCTGCCAGTAAGAGAGACCTCACCCACCAATCTTTAACTTGCCAGCCTGCAGAAGCATGAGCCAAAGAAAGCTTTTTTTCTCAGGATAAACCTTCCAGCCTCTTGCTGATACCCATTCTAAAAGGCAGCCCGTGATGGCTCAAGGACACAGGTCCTTGCCTGGATTGAGTTCTCAGCTATTGGCTTCAGGCATGATGTAGCAGTCTCCTCTCTCTCCATCTCGCCCTGAAATTTAAAAAAAAAAAAAGTGCATATACATATTTAAGAAAACCCTTTGTTTTGTAACTCAGCCTATGAGATTCAGTCCTAGCAGGCTATGACACTCTGCTGTGGACACGGGGGTGGAGGGATGAGGGAAAGCTTAGCTGCCAAGGTCACAAGTCACTTCTGGCCCAGGGCCTTCAAGAACCAAGGGAACTTCACAGAGGCCAGGCACATAGGAGGAACTCTTGGGCCCAGCCAGACCTCCCTGGAGGGAAGTGCAGGCCACAGCCTCACTCAGGACATGATGGACAGGAGAGAGCTGGCCAAACCCAGGCTTCCAGCGTGCCATGGATCTTGCCCTCACTCATGCGGCCTCAACCCCAAAAACACTGGACAAAACAAGAGTTCCACCCACTAGTTACAACCAATCAGAGTTCCCTGGCTATTAACATTGGCCCAGGTCAACAGTACTCTTTTTCAAAGAAAAAGAAAAATTTAAGTTATTTTTATTTGAAAGGCAAATTTACAAAGAGAGAAGATGAGAGAGAAAGATCTTCCATCTACTAGTTCATTCCCCAAATGGTTGGAGCTGGGCCAGTCCAAAGCCGGAGCCTAGAGCTTCTTCTGGGTTTCCCGCATGGGTGCAAGGGCCCAAAGACTTGAGCCATCCCCACCACTGCTTTCCCAGGTGCACTAGCAGGGAACTGGATCAGAAGTGGAGCAGCTGGTATCTGTATGGGATGCTGGCACAACAGATAGAGCCTTAACGCACAACGCCAGAACACCAGCCCCAAACAGTTCTCTTTTTTTCAGAGGGTATGTGGGATGCAGACGCATATCCTCCCAGCTTCTGTATCATCTCACTTTCACAGTAACCACTCAAGCTGTGGCTTCTTCTTCTCCACAGTAGAGACGGTGGATGGGAGGCTGGGGTTCCCATGCAGGAGGATGGGTTTGCAGCTATAACCAACAACTCTGCCCAGCCACAGCTGCCTGCTCGTCCCCTCCCCAATGGCTCATGGGGCCGGCAAGTGACCCTGCACCTTGCAGGTCACTCGGGCTTCAGGCTGGATAAAGCTCCAGCTCTCTGGTCAGACGGCCTTCCCGAACCCCCAGGCAGGGCAAAAACGAAGGAGGGAGACTGCAGACCTGCTGCTTGCATCTTCAGCGCTGCTCAGTCAGGGAGAGTGACTAGGGTGTCTGATGGGCCCCCAGCTGGAAAGTGGTGGCCAACACTTGGACTCAGAAGTGTCTGTCCGCCACCACCCTGTGCTGTGCAGCCTCCTGAAATGCACTCCTAACCCGCCTGCTTTCTGTCAGACCAAGGGACAGTGGGGCCACACGACTCTGTCCCTTCCAGCCTGCACATTGCATCCCTGCTGAATATCACCACCCCACTTTATCCTGAGGTCAGGAACGCACAAATTCTCTCCCCTTTTCCATGGAAGCCAGAACCCCATTCTCCCACACCCCCACAGTATGCCCCCATCCTGGCTGGCAGTTAACAGCCTTGTTAATCCATTCATTATCTGCTTCTGGCAGAGGAGTGTGTTAATTGAAAACTCAGCCCCCTTCTTTAATTGCCTGCCTGCCCCCATTTGGCGTCTTGGCTTCCTCTCAGTTCCACATCCCACCCTGAGCTCCACATCCCACCACCACCCCCTGGCCTGGGGTGTGTGCTTTTGGGGTCCTGATTTCTTCCTGGTGGATGAAGGTGTTTGTGGCTGCCTTCTCAGAGCTGGGTGTATGTGTGTGTGGGGGGGGGAACCTGCTTGCCCTCCCCCCCACACTGAGAACGGTAGAGTCAGAGCCACACAGGCAGCTCCCTTCTGCAGGCTGGGCTAGGCTGTGGGAGGCAGGTAGGAGGGGAAAGCAATTTACCCCAGGAGTTAATGGGGAGGTGCTGGGCCAGTGGGAGGACTCAATAGGGAGCTGATTCCAAGGCAAACAAAAAGTCACACCCCTACTGGCTGACACCTACAGAAGGGGCTTCACCTGGGCTGGATGGGGATGGGGAGGGGTGTCTGGAAACCTGAGCCCTGACCTTGAGCCTCAACCCTGACCCCCTGGAATGTGGCGACCCCCCCTAGAGTTCCAGGTGGCCCCCACTCCCCCACCCTGATAATTCTCTCTGCCTACACCAGACTGTGGGGACCAGGGGATTTGGCTGTGTCAGTACTCTGATGTGTGAAACAGATACATTTCTGCAAAACGGGTGCAATGCAATCCCGTTGTTCTAATCAACTCTGTGAGCTGATATTTTTATCATAAAGACTTTTTTGTTGTTGTTGAAAGGTCTGCTACATGTTCCCTGTCTTAGTCAGGCTGGACTGTTCTAACAAATCCCTGACAATGGGCAACTCATAAACAGCAGGATTTATAGCCTGCAGTTCCAGAGGCTGCCGAGGCCAAGATCCAGGCGCCAGTGGATGCCCTGGCAGCTTCACAGACCACGCCTCCTTGCTATCTTCCCAAGCCCCATGGGGGCAAACAAGCAGTTCAGACTCCATTAAGGCACTGATCCCATTCATCATTCAAGGGGAGATAGGGTCACCTCCCAAAGGCCCCAACTCCTGATACCATCACCTTGTTAGGGGTGAGGGAGCAACATTCAGACCACAGCAGCCCTCTGATGGACGAGCAGTTACTTTTTGCAACCTAGGGTTGAGAAAGACAAAAGACCTTAACACCTTAGCTTAACAATTTTAATGGTCTTACCAGGAAAGGGAGCGAGTGAATATTTATCCTCCCTGGCCCTATGAGCTTGGGCAAGTCATGTGACCACTCAAACTCAGTGCCCCATCTGTGTAAGGGAGCCTTGTCCCAAATCCTCTTTCATCCTTGAGTTAGGATGGTTGGTCAGAATCAACCTGCACCAACACAAGTTCACACTATGTAAAAGGGGGAGCTGTCTTTTCAGACAAATGCATTTTTTTCTTGGGAAGATTTATTTATTTTATTAGAAAGGAAAATGGAAACCAGGAGCCTCTTCCAGGTCTTCCAGGCAGGTACAGGGTCCCAAGGCTGCTTTCCCAGGCCACAGGCAGAGACCTGGATGGGAAGTGGAGCAGCTGGGATATGAACTGGCACCTGTAAGGAATCCTGGTGCCTTCAGGGGGAGGATTAGCTAATTGAGCCATCACGCCAGGTCCATATAGACTTTTCACGCATCCAGACTCTTAGCAAATGGAGTGCTGAGGAGGTTTCTGTGTGTCTCCCTCCCATGTTCTTAGTCCTTTCTGTTCCTTAAAATATGAGGAACATATGCTAAGCCTAGCAGTGAAGACACATCTCACATTAGGATGCCTGAGTTCAAGTCCAGCTTCCTACACATGCAGAGACAATGGCAATGGCTCATGCACATGAGAGGCCTGCTCTGAGCTCCTGGCTTTGGGCCCAGCCTAGTCCCAGCAGTCGGAGGCATTCAGAAGGATGAACCCAGCAGGTAGGCAGCCCCTTTCTCCCTTTCTCATCACTTTGCCTCTCAAGTAAACTAATATGTAAGTTTTAGAAATTTTTTTCTAAAGAAAAGCGATTTCTAGGCCAGGGAGTTTTGTGGAGACACAGAAACAGGGCACAGACGAGCATGCATGGGCTCACATTGCTTCCCTCTGTGGCTGGTAGGGCAAAGCAAGCCACATGGCCTGATTGATTTGAAGCAGATGGGAATGTCACCTCCTACTGTGAACCTGGTGAAAGAAACTTGAATGTTTCTAAGCGGCCCCTGATGACTGCTATAAGGACACATCCCTGAGAGCTGATTGCTGCAGACGTTACCTCCATGCAAGGGCTAGGCTGCCCAGGGAGAAGGCAGGGATGCCAGGGATGGGGTCAGGCTCCAGCCCCCTAGGCTAGCTGGCTGCTTCCCTGTGACTACTCTCAGGGGAGCGAGCTGGAGGTCCAGCAGGCTCCTAGAGACTCCCTGTGAATCCTGGAAACTTGCCAAAGCCAGCCCGGGGCCTGGAGATCTCAACAGAGCATGAACCACAGGTCCCTGTTGGCCTGGGCCATCCTCCCTGGCTTTGCCCACAGACACAAGGCCTCCACATGGTGCCGCAGGGGTTGGTATTGGGGAGATGTGAACTTGAACCCCCAGAGACCTGTCTCCATGCCCTGCCTGACTTACTCTGCTATCTCCCAAGCTAGCCTGTTGAGTCTCAGTTCCCTCATCTGTTGGCTGGACAGATTGCCATGGCTGCCCACCTGGCTGTCCCCAGGGCCACTGTGGAGCCTGCCTGTGCTGTAGGGGCCGCGGTTCTTCTGGCCAAATGCAGAAGGTCACTGTGGCATAGTTGGGGCCTTCCTGGGACCCTCACCTAAACCTGCCCAGCCTTGCCTCACCTCTGTCTCCTGATACGGCCCCATCTTTCCTCCAGCCTCCCCCTTCCAGACACGAAGCAGTCACTGGCGGCTCTGGAGCACTCATCTCTGAGATGTTAGATGAAATCTTTTCCTCTGCCCCCTCACGCCCACCTGTCCGCCCCAGGTAAATCAGTCTCCCACCCCCTGCCACAGGCACCCACGCACTCCTGCAGTCATTGTCTTCCTCCTCTGCCAGCCCCACAGCAAAGAGAGGCAAGCAAAGGGAAGGTGAAGCTCATGGGAGGGGGCCACTGACACCCCCACCCGGAGGGGCCCCAGAGCCAGACCCAAAGTGGATTGCGCCTCTTTCCTGATCTGCCTACAGATCTGGGCTCCAGCTAGGTGCTTGGCTGTGTCCAGTGGGTTACCCACGGCCCAGCTGGTGAGACCTTCAGCAGCCACTTTCCCCCAATCCCCCCACCTGCTGCAGGAGTCACCCCAGGCAGCAGGTGAGTGTGACTGCTTCCTGTCTGCCAGCCAGGGAGAGCGCAATGGGGACAGGACCTGGGTCAGAGGCCCCAGTCCTTCCCTGTCTCGGCACTGCTTTCCAGGGCTCCTGGCCACCAGGGGCCTGGAAAGGAGCAAGGCCAAGGAAGGAGGTACAGAGAGAGCCAGAATCGAAGCAAGCTGATGGCACTGGGGGCCTGACCATGCCCTCCCAGCACTGGGCATGCTTCCTGCTTGTGCTGTCAGCACTTGGACAGGGACTTGACCAGGTGGACACATCAAGCCCCCTGCTCCTGCAGCTCTACCTTTCCACTGCCTGATTGCACAGCTCAGAGACCAACACCCCAAACTATGAATGACCTCCCCAAAGTCAAGAAGATTTGCCTGGGAGCCAGGGTCACCCCTGGACCGCCCTCATCCAGTAGGAGCCAGGTCCTGGGGAGGGGTCCATCTAGGCCTGCAGGTCTGGGGGCTGACAGAGATGAAGGGAGAGGGCAGAGGGCTCAGGAAGCTGAGTGGGGAAGGCATGGACACAGGGGACTGACTCAGAGGCAGGCCAGTCTGAGACCTTCTTCTGGCATCAGCAACACCTGTTCCTTCCCAGCCTTGCCCCTTACCCCCACCCCCACCCATTCAAGGCTGGAGGAAGGAAGTCAAGAATAGGCCAAAACAGAGGGGTCCCCTGCCTTCTAAACACACCTGCCAGGTGAATACTACTGTTCTTGAAGAGGTTGCTGGAGGATCAGCTGGAGAGGTATGGCACAGGGCAGAGGGGAGAGACGGTGGGTGAGGGGTCTGCAAGAGACACAGGCTTTACTACAGCTCCAGATTGGGGTTCCCTGCTCCCCTGCCCTCAAAACTAGGGAGCTTATCTCATCCTGGCTGTTCCCACAGCCTCCATGTCATGACCCCCTCAATCTCCCACCCTCACTTCCAGCTCTGTTGCGAGTGTGTTTAGCTCTGCCGCCCAGCCGGAGCCACAGAAGGCATTTCCGGGCGTGCTGGGCTGGCCTCAGGCGTCAAGGGCAAGGCCTTTTGTGGGCGTTCACCCAGAGACAAACCTTGGGGAAAGGGCTGAGAAACCAGCAGTCCCACCACATCCACAGCTGCAAACTTGCCATGGTCTTTGACCCAGTAATTCCACTGTTTGGAATTCCTCCTGAAGACATAATTGCAAAAGCAAAAATAGCTATATATGCTTGACTGTTTATAGCAACATTATTTATAATAGTAAAACAAAAAAAAAAGTGGAACCAGCCAAAAGGAGGAACAGGGGCTGGTATGTCCGAAAGGCAGAATATTTACTGCTCATCCAAGAAAAACAGCAAACTTGGAAAAAATTTTCAGGGGATAATGTTAAGGGAAGTGTGAGCGTGAATGCGTGCATGTTTATTCAGGCGGCACCTGCTCCCAGGGCTAAAGACACTAAGACCAAAACCTTGCTCTCACAGAGAGTTCTAGGGGAGAGCCACAGGATAAGGAATGAGTCAAAACAACAGGTAAGTCCTTCCTTAACTAAAACAGGGGGCTGGACAGATCCTGGAGGCGTCTATGCAGGCGGCTGCCTCTGGATGCCCACTGTTGGTCCATTGCCTGAGCTGATGGTCACTAGGGAGAGTCCAGAAGAGACCCAGGGGCTCCTAAGGCAGGAGCAAGATCCAGGAGCAAAGCCAGGGGGCACTGTGAAGCAATCAGTGAGTTACCCAGGATCCCGGTGCGCACAAGGGTTGGATTTAGCCCTTGAGCCATTGTGCAGGGTCCTGGAGAAAACCTCTTGGCCCAAAGTCTTCCACGTGTGAGGGGAAGTGGTTCATAGGAGGCCCTTTCCATGCCTTGGAGCCTGGCAGGAGCTCCCTGGGGTAGGAGGAGCCCAGGTTCAGGGTCCTGGGTAGAGTCCCTGGCTGTGGGCAAAGCTGGCACTCGGGATTCCCTCTGCCACAGCTGCCCCACCCACCCAAGGCAATCAAGTAACTCCCAGCTCTGGGCTCGTGGGAGGTGGCAGGCAGAGGAGTCAGCAAGCTAAACCTGCCATTAGCAGTGATGGAGAAGCGCTGATTATCTGTGCAGCTGTCAGAGGAGCACCCACCCTCCCTGTGCCAGCAGCCGCCTCCCCAGAGCCACCCCAGCCTCTCCCCAGAGGACCCAACTCTTCACCTGGAGACAGGGGCCCTCTCCACCTGCTCCCATTAGCTGGACCTTGATTTCTCCTAATGAGAGCAACACTGCTGCCTGTAGGATTGCCGGAAGGGTCCAACGAATGTGCTGCCGGAAAGCACCTTGCAAGTGGTGAAGGGTTACGTGCAGGGTCACTGCCATTCCCCTCCTCCCACAAGAACTGGGATTTCTGAGGCTGTTCAAGTCCTGCTTCCTTCACACAGAATGGAACATACATAGTATGCTCTCCCAGCCTCCCTGACAGCCAAGGCATTGTCATGTGACCCACTCCTACAGCAGGGAGCCAGGTGGAAGACTTCCTTGACTTTTGGGGAAATGGTTCCTTTACTGTCTTTGAATATATGAGGCCATGTTGCCTGGTGCTGTGGCAGCCATCTTGCAGCTATGAGGAGACAAACCCAAGGAGCTAACTAGTTCTTGATCAGATGGTTCCGCCACCAAGTTGACTGATGTGGGTCCTTACTTCTGTCAGCTCCATGATATAATAATACAGACTAATTAATCATGAAAGGCAGAGTTACAGAAGAGGAGAGAGAAAGCAATATCTTCTATATGCTGCTTTACTTGCCAAATGGCCTCAATGGTCAGAGCTAGGCTGGTCCAAAGTCAGGAGCCAGAAGCTACTTCTGGATCTCCCACATGGGTGTGGAGGCCCAAGGCCTTGCATCATCTTTCACTGCTTTCCCAGGAGCCTTAGCAGGGAGTTAGATCAGAAGTAGAGCAGCTGGGACTTGAACCAGTATCCAAATGGGATGCCATATAATCTACCATGATGCCAACACTAATAAAATGGATTTTGACACACTTCTGTTGTTCACTTGCAGCCCAAAGCACCCTGAATGGTCCAAAAGGCTCTACTCTGTGTGGTGCCCAGGTGCCTTTTCAGCCTCCTTGTCCACCACTGCCACATCTCTGAGTGAAACATACTCTGCTTTCTCCTTGCTCTGTCAACTGACTACAAGTCTCCTGAGGTCTCCTCTCATGGATGAACTCCTCATTATCCTTCAAAGCCTGACTCAAATGCCCCTAGCTCTGTAAAGTTTTCTGAACCTGCACTGGGAAAAACCTGGGGTTCTGTGCTGCTACTTTGAATGTCTTCGTAACTCTCATGAAGTGGTCGTCCCCACTCCACTATCAATGGTAGCAATCTTACTAGTCTCCTGGTGCTGTCCCTGCTGTGTCACATCACTGCTCCTGCCATCTCCTCCAGCCCTCAGCCATCCTGAGCTGTTGCCCAGCTGGGCAGGAGGGTGGCACATCTCTCAAGTTTCAGGAAATAAGCTCTGAGCACACACACGGTGTGGGAATAGGCTCCCAGGAGCCACACGGGCCTGCTCTCTCTGACCTACATGGGCTCCCAGGTCCAGAGAGAGCAAAGGAAGCCCACAGTCACCAGGCTGCTGGCAGGCAGAGCAGGCAGAGCAGACACTGCAGGACCAAGCAGAGAGAGCTGGGTGTGTTTCAGAGATGATACGACGGCTCCCAAATTGACACGACAAAGCAGGAGGCGTGAGTTGGGGGAACAGGGAGCTGAACAATGGTACCTGCCAGCCACCGAGCTTGGTGCTGGCATCTGGCCTGGGACCCTTCCCCCAGCACATGCGCACCCCAGCCCATTGCCCTGAGCTCAGCTCAGGACACCAGAGAATCCATGATGTGAGGTAGAAGGAAGGAATCAGAAAACAAGGTCAAACTTCACGCTGGCAAAGGCATGCCCCCAACACCCCCCCCCCCAGCTGGTGGCTCAAGGTCCTCATAAGGATAAGGGCTTGGGCATGTGGGATCAATAACAAGGGGGCCACCCATTGCTGAGACATGGGGCTGGGCTCCTCCAACAGCAGCCCTGGAGAAGTGCTGCGATGTATAGCCCCTTGGAGCTGGGCTCCTGCACGTAGAGCTGGCCTGGCCACAGTGCATAGCCCCTTTGGGCCTGGCCACTGCTGCCAGAGGCCTCAGCAAAGCTTCCAGGGACAGACACATAGCCTGCCTAAGACCTGCACCTACTAGGCAGGGTAGATGCATAGGATGTGGTCAGGTGGAAGGGAGATCAGCTGAAGCCATAGGGATTTATTGTTTTTTTGAGGTTTGTTGTTGTTTTTGTTATTAGTTTAAAGGATTTTAAAGATTTTTCTCTTAAAGTTTTATTTATTTTTATTGGAAAGTTAGATGTACAGAGAAGAGGAGAGACAGAGAGGAAGATCTTCCATCCAATATTTCACTCCCCAAGCAGCCGCAACAGCTGGAGCTGAGCTGTTTCAAAGCCAGAAACCAGGAATTCTTCCAGGTCTCCCACATGGGTGCAGGGTCCCAAAGCCTTTGGACCATCCTCGACTGCTTTCTCAGGCTACAAGTAGGGAGCTGGACAGGAAGCGAGGCTGCTGGGATTAAAACCAGTGCCCATATGGGATCCTGACGGCATGCTCAAGGCAAGGACTTTAGCCACTAGGCTATTGTGCTTGGAGGATTTTAAAGATTTCTTAAAATATTACTTAATTATGGTAGACAGAATGACCAAGAAAGAGACTTTCTGTCCCCTGGTTCATTCAAATGGCCATAACAGAGCTGGTTCAACCCAAAACCAGAAGCCTGCAACTCCATCTGGATCTCCCACATGGGTGCAAACACCCAACCACCTAGGTGATCTTCCGCTGCGTTCCAAGGTGCATTAGCAGGGAGCCGGATCAGAAGCAGAGCAGCCAGGGCTCAAACCAGCACTCCAATATGGGATGTTGTTATCACATACCACTGCACTACAATGCTGGCCCCTAAAGGTTTGTTTAAGATTGCTCAAAAATGTGTCTTTGATAAGGGGAGAAAAAAACATTTTATATCCCAGACAATATTAATGTTTTTTTTTTATTTTTTTTTTATTGGAAAGGCAGATATACAGAGAGGAGAGACAGAGAGGAAGATCTTCCATCCGATGATTCACTCCCCAAGTGAGCGCAACAGCCAATGCTATGCCGATCCGAAGCCAGGATCCAGGAACCTCCTCCAGGTCTCCCACGCGGGTGCAAGGTCCCAAAGCTTTGGGCTGTCCTCGACTGCTTTCCCAGGCCACAAGCGGGGAGCAGGATGGGAAGTGGAGCTGCTGGGATTAGAACCGGCACCCATATGGGATCCCGGGGCGTTCAAGGCGAGGACTTTAGCCACTAGACCACGCCGCCGGGCCCTTAATGTGTTTCTTAACTACCTCTTTTCGCCCAAAACAAATTGGTCCCCAAATAAATAAAAGCAACACAGGCCAAAATGTATATAGACAAACAAATCAAGCAATATCAAATGCCTAAGGTAGAATGTTTCCTTCTCCCAAACAATCCCTTGCCATTTCTTGAACACCCCTATAATCTTCTAAAATTCATGTGCAGAGGAAGGCACTTGGCAGAGTGGTTATGATGCCAACTAGGACTCCTATGTCCCCTATTCAGAGGCTCTAGTCCTGCTAATGCCCGCCTTGGGAGGCCACATATGGTGATGTCTCAAGTAGTTGGGTCCTTGTCACCCAGCGAGAGACTTGTTCAGTTTATTGCTCCGGACCATTGCTTTGCCTCCCCCAAACCATTATCCACATTTGAGGAGTGAAGCAGTAAATGGGAGATGTCTTCTTTCTGTCCCTTTAAAAAAAAATAAAATGAAACAGAAGTAACAGAATTCATACACATGTACAAGATATTTGCTCTGAGTACTGAGTATGGGTCCCGCCCCGGCATTCCATCCTACGCTTCATCTCCCACACCCAGAGCCCCTGTGTGCACCTGCACTGGCTGGCTTTGGCCCTACCACGGGAGTCTATGCTAGGGGCCCTCAGGTCTGGCACGCAGGCAGCCCCAGAAGAGCACACTCAGCTCTTGGGTCTTCAGTCTCCTCTGCTCCCTGGGACAGGGGTCAGAGCCTGTCTCAATCCCACTGATTGAGGCCCCTTGCAGGTAATGTGTGCTCTGCATGCCAAACCTTGCAGGCAGGAGGGGATGGGGCCTCAAGACACCTGCTGTGGCTTCCTGCACACCAGTTCTGCTGGAGTGCCCCGCAGTGGTGGTGGTGAGCAAGTTTGTGCTGTTACCTGGTACAGTGAAGGAGGTTGGGGTGCCCATTAGCCACACGCCTTGGACCAGGTCACACACCTCCAGTAAGCTCTCCGCTTTTCCACTCCTCTCTCCCGCACCCACTGCTGCTACTTGTTCTGAAAATTAAATAAGCTTTCTGTATACCAGAAAACAAAACAAAGCAAAAAATACAATAAAAAATTTACTATTCCGGGGATATAGGTCTTCCCAAACAGGAGGCAGCCGCTGCTAGAACTGAGTTAGGCAGAAGTGCAGGGGTGGGCTTTATTATTATTATTATTATTATTATTATTATTATTATTATTATTATTTTATTTTGCCTTGTCTTTTCTTCCCGCTCCCCCCCTCCTTTCCAGGAGGTACCTCTTGTTAAAACGCCTTCCTGGAATGTGCTTCCCAAGTATGCTTGCCTGGTAATTTAAAGTCGCCTTCCGCTCCATGCGTCCTTTGCCTGTTTGCATAGTTTGTTTGGGAGAATGGCTGGGATTTCTGAGCAGCAGGATGTTACCCAGGAGGTTGGGGGAGGGATGGGGCCACAGGGTCAGGACGAACTGCTGGGTCAAAAAGGATTAACTGGCTGGAGATGTCAGATCTGCCCCAGCATTGGCAAGCGGACCATGAACAACCCCACGGGCTGCTGTGTTCAGACATGACTTCTACTGCTGCTTTTCTTCTCCAAAAAACCCCGGAAAAGGTCATTCTAGCAAAACGAGAGACACCGATGAGAGCCAGTCTGGTGCCTATGACGCCCAGGCCTGTCTGCCTGCTGCTGACTGCCTGGATTCATAGTCCTTCCATGTCCCTGGTAAAACTTGAGGGCTGCAGGTGGCTGGGGCTGTAAGATGCTCTCCCCTAAGGGCAGCAGTGTAGGGCAGCCCTCTCCTGGCCAGCCCTGTTCTCAGGTTCAAAGGACATCTGTCTAGGTTGCAAGGCTGAAGATCTATGAGTGAGCCTGAGGAAGCCTCATGAGAGGTGGCGACAGTGGTGTGCGTGGTCTTGCCCACATCAGCCCTTCCTTTCCTGCCTGTGGCTGTGGAAGCCACAGTCACCTCTCCTCCATAGGCTGTAGGGTTGGTGCTCTGGGATGGCACCAAATGCCTGCCCAGCCCATCTCTGGCTCAGCCACAAGCAGCCCATCCACTCACACATCTGCACCTGTCCCCTGTGTGACCACGCACTGTCCCCGTGCCATCAGCTCTATACTGCAGAGCTGGCTTCCATTTGTGGCACTGAAATGAGACAAACCAGATGTCTAGCTGATGCTGAGCTAGGTGCACGTGAACATTGGGAGAAGGTGGGCCTAGCCTAAGTTCTCATGTGAGCTGGGGGAAGCTCAGGAGTGGGATGTCAAAGTCCTTGGTTCCAAGGCCAGCACCATGGCATAGCAGGCTGAGCCTTCTCCCTGGATGTCAGCATCCCATATGGTGCTCATCCTGGCTGCTTCACTTTTGATCCAACTCCCTGCCAAAGGCTGGGAAAGCAATGAAAGAGGTTCAAGTCCTTGGATCCCTACACCCACGTATGTCCCAATCTGTTCAGTTCTGGCCATTGTGGCCATTTGGGAAGTGCGCCAACAGATGGAAGATCTTATTTTGTATCTTTTCTTTTCTCTGTAGCTCTGTCAAAAAAAAAAAAAAAAAAAAGCCCTGGTCGCTCAGCCACAACAGAGCCACTGCTTTTTTCCCATGGACCAGTGGGTAGAGGAAATGGGCCCAACTGCCAGGGGGCAAGGCACCAGGCTTCAATTGTAGCTCCTCTTCCAGTTACTGCCCTCCCTGGCTCTTAAGGTGCCCTCTCTGCAAAAGGACTCATCAGGACTACACAGTCAGGCTCTGCTCACAGAGCAGCCTGGAGGGCTGGAAAAATCCAGAGGAGCAAGTGCCTGCTCGACACAGAGCCCGAAACTAGCCGCGGGCAGGCCAGGCTTTCTCCATGCCATAGCTCTGTGCCAACAAGTGCACCCCAAACAACTCCAACACTCCCTCTGCTGGGGCTGGGCACACATCTGCTTTCCCACCAATCTTACAGGAGCCTACACTCTTGCTTTCCTACGTCTCCCTTGGACCTCTACTCTAAACCAATCTCTGTATTCTGTCTCTAACCTACCAACTCAAGAGGGATTTCAGACTCATCCCTTCAGCTAATCTCTTTGGATGTAACCCAGCAGGCACAAGGACCAGAAGGACCAGACTAGCAATTTAAAATCAGAGATTTATCCTACCCTCTCCGATGATCTTCTCCACTATGGGCAATGTCTCTAGTATCTCTTCGTATCTTCATAATAGCTATACTTCTATCCCTATCATGTACAATTAACGCGTATCTGAAGTTCATACAGGAACGCGCACCTGTTATACCCCAAGCCATCACACAGTAGCAACCTAAGACTGATCTTGAAGTTCGGCCAATCCTAACCAGAGGACAGATAGCTCACTGCACAGAAATGCCCCAAATCAGCAGGAAGCAGCCAGAAAGAGACCAGCGCCCCATCTTCCTATCTATACTCAGAGGCAAAAGCAATGGCCCAGGGACCAGAGCCTCAGCCATTTGTAGCTCCTCAGCTGTGACAGCTCCCAGCCTGTAAACAGACCCTCCCATCCTTTGCTTCCTTCCCCCTCCAGGGACTCTTGCCCCTACATTTTCAAACCAGCCCTGTGAGGCCAGACAAGGTCCTGGAGTCCCAGGGGGCTGCTCCTGAGCCCCTTTCTCTGTGAACCCCATTCCCTGGAGTAACAGCTGCAGTCTGGGAACAGGGATGCAGCAGGTGTGTGTGTGTGCCAAGCTTTCCTCTGCCGTCCCCTCCTCGTTTCCTGGTCCCCTAGGGAGCAGCAGCCACCCACCCTCCTGTGATTTTGTGACAGTCACACTGACAGCTGTCAGCGCTCCTCTCATCCCCTGAGTGCAGCTTGTTAATGAGAACCCATTAAGCGGCCTTTTATTACAGCATAATTATTTCCATTAGGGGAGCTTTGTTCTCTTTATTTTGGAAATAAAGCAGTCTTAATCTCCCAAGTGGAGGGAGCACAGCAGCTTGGGGCTGGCACTAGGGAGGATGCCAGGGGCAGGTGGATGCCCTCCCGCGTCCTACCTACTGTGTCTGCCAATCAGCAGTGCGAAAAGCAGCAGAGGGGACAGCCAGGTGGACCCCAGTCCCCAGAATGAGCGAGAGTCAGAAGTTGTCTCGGGGCCCCATCCAGTCTGCCTTGCCTCCAGTTCTGGCTCCAGTACATGTCATCATCAAAGCACTTGTAGTTGCGCGCACGCGCACACACACACATCCTACCAGTCACCTTGATAGACAGGAGAGAGTGTTCAGTGGGCTGCCCAGGGGTCACCCTTCTCAGGCACATTGACAGGTGAATTGTAACTCATGGAGCATCTCTCTGTGCCAGCCACATCCTAAACCTTCCTGCACACCACCTTGCTGTCTCTGACTTCAAACCACACACTATGCAACTGGCATTAACCCTTGTTGGTGGATTGAGTTACCACCTACAAGATCACCATCTCATATGGGTGCCGGTTCAAATGCCGGCTGTTTCAATTCTGTTTCAGCTCCCTGCTAAGGCTCCTGCGAAAGCAACAGAGGATGACCCAAGTGCTTGGGCACCTGCCACATACTTGGGTGACCTGGATGTACTTCCAGTTCCAGGCCTCAGCCTGGCTCAGCCCTGGGTGTTGTGGCTATTTGGGAGATTTCTCTCTCTCTCTCTCTTTCAAATAAATATACATTTTTTAAATGATTCTTAATCTCTCACGGTAAAGGGAGGTTTAGAGATGTGAGGGAAAGTGCCCCTGTTCACCACCAGCTGGGCTTCTTTTTTCTGCCTCCCTAAATTCACAGCCTCAAGAAAGTACACTGGAAAGTGCTAGAAGCAAGTAAGTAAAAAGGGCTAGGGTGTAGCACTAAAGGGCTTCCAGGCTGTTTCAGCCTCCAGCCTTCTTTTTTTTTTTTAAGATTTATTTATTTTTACTGGCAAGTCAGATATACAGAGAGAAGGAGAGACAGGAAAATTTTCCGTCCGATGTTCACTCCCCAAGTGACCACAGTAGCCAGTGCTGCGCCAATCTGAAGCCAGGATCCTGAAGCTTCTTCTGGGCCTCCCACATGGATGCAGGGTCCCAAGGCTTTGGGCCATTCTTAACTGCTTTCCCAAGCTGCAACCAGGGAGCTGGATGGGAAGTGGAGCTGCCGGGATTAGAACCGGCGTCAATATGGAATCCTGGTATGTTCAAAGTGAGGACTTCAGCTTCTAGGTTACCATGACAGGCCCTTCAGCCTTCATTTGAGGGAAGAAGAAACAGGCACATAGTGAGGCCAGAGACCACATCTAAGATGAGCCAGTAAAGCCCAGCCACCACAGATCCCTGAATAGCCTCCAGAATTTTCCAGGCTGGTAATCCTTTCATCTTTTTCTTTGCTTGCTGATGTCCCCTCTCTCCCCAAATATTTTCTTTGCTTGCTGATGTCCCACCTCACCCCAAATATTGCCCTTCATCCCTCTGTACTGAGACTGCATCATTTGGCCAATTTGTTCAAGCTCTGTTAGACAGGATGGGTATCCATCATGCACAGCTTCTATCAATTTTTCTCAGCTGCTTTCCCCAGAGTTTACAAGATAAAAGGAGACTCTTTAAGGAAAAGAGTAAGAGGAGATAGAGAGAGAGACAACTATAGATGCAGTCACATGGTTCAGGAAAGAGGAGCAACTGATGTAGACGAGAACATCTATTATACGACAAAGAGGGGCCTGGTTTCCAGTCCAGTTTCTAGACTGTATTCACTTGTTGCCTCAAGATCCAATCCCTGTCACATGTTGGCTCGATAGAAGTCCCAGACTAACATTCCATGTGTTCCCCACCACAGGAGGGGTCCCAGGGAAGCTAGTCAGCTGCCCGCCCCCCACTCCCAAGCCCAGAACGGGAAGGCTCCAGGCCCTTGGTGGTGCGGGTCAAGTCCTGCCGTGGCTGTTCTTGCAGGCCAGCAGAGCAGTAAATGGGCTTAGTCCCGGCCCCCTCTTCAACTCCCGATGGCCTTGGAGGAGGAGCCCATTGCCCGTGACAAGCATAGGAAGGTCTTCTCCATCTGTGGGTGCTGCACAGCCTGGGGCATGGCATAGCAAACGCCTGTTCCCTGTCTATGTGTGGTAGCAGGACTTCACTGAAGGACAGTGTGGTTAACCACAGTGAAGTGCAGGAACCTTAAGCATCCAGCCTGATGAATTTCTACAACTGCATCACATGCCATAACCACCAGTTAATAAAAGAGTGTTACAGCACAGTGATTATGGTCCTACACTGAGCCCTCTGCTCTTCGTGCCAGGGTTACCACACATTTCCTGTCTATGTTATCGTGAGTCAAAAGTCTTATTAATTATGACTTAATCACTTCGTCTATTTATTTGAAAGGCAGAAAAACAGAGATATAAATGTCCCATCTGCTGGTTCATCCCCTTGCCACTAAATGCCCCCTACAGCTGGGGTTGGAGCAGGCCAAAGCCAGGAGCCTCCATGGGTGGCAGGGACCCAATGACTTGGGCCTACCAGCTGCTGCCTCCCAGGGTGTGCGTTAACACAAAGCTGGAGTCAAGAGCAGAGCACACCGATATAGCATGCAGGCACCCCCACAGTATCTCAACCCCACACCACGTGCACAACCCACAAACTGTTGTTTTTAAGTTAATTAAAAAAGATTTAAGTAGTCCTGTATGTCTGTCCACTTGTTGACAATTTCTAGTATTTTCCATTTCTTTCTTTTTCATTTCTGGTACTCTGGTCTTTCATTGGACACTCTTTCCCTTTAGCCTGAAGAAGTTCCTGTCATAATTTTTTATAAAATGGGCCTCCTAGCAATGAATTCTCTAAGCTTTTATTTATCTGAGATGGCCTTCATCTTTGTTTGCTTGTTTTTTATGATTTATTTGTTTGAAAGCAAAGTTGCAGTAACCGAGAAAAAGAGAGAGAGGGAATGACAACTTCCACCTGCTGATTCACTCCCCAAATGGCCTTGGCAGCCAGGGCTTGGTCAGGCTCAAATCAGAGGCATAGAACTCTGTTCAGATCTCCCACAGAACAGCAGAGTGCTTGGGCCATCTTCTGCTTCCTTCCCAAGTGCGTTAGCAGGGAGCTAGACTGGAAGCAGAGCAATCAGGACTCAAACCAGTGCTCACCCATTTTCTGTTGTCTCAGGCGATGGCTTAGCCTGCTGTTGCACAACACTGGCCCCCAAAATGCTTTAATTCGACTTAGATTTTTTGAATACTTTTTAAAATGGGTATACACGTCTATGGTCCCAAATGTTATTTTCCTCTTAGCCCTTTAAATTTTAGTTATCTTTAGCTTCTTTCTTTCTTTTCTGTAATAAAAAGTCAACAGCTATTTTTCTGATGAGTAAAAGGTTTTCTCTTTTATTTTCTGATTTGATTATGATATGCCACCTTCCACCTTTTTCCCAAGCTCATTTATCAGAGAGCTAGGAGAGAGGTGAAACAGCCAAGACTCCATCTGGTACTCCAGCAGAGGATGCTGGCGTTGCAGGCCATGGCTTAACCCACAGCACCACAACCCCAGTCCTTTATCCTGTTCTAAGGACTATTAAATAAATGCTTCATTTCAGAGATGGCATGCTTTGGTTTTGGGAATTCATTTGCTTACTTCTAACAACTACTACTATGGTTTTGTTATTAGTTTTGAGTGTACCCCCCAAATCCCATATGTTAAAGCGTTAGACCCTCCAAGTCTTATCTTGTAGTACTAAACAAGTGGAAGCTTAATCCAGTTACGGTAAATGAAATTGGGCTGTCTGGAACTAAGGGAAGCACTGGGTTAGATAAGGTTGAGGGGATGGACGGTGTACTGTGTGACCTCAGGGCTCGCCATTGCAAGATGCTGAACTGATGCAAATTGACTAAGTTTGGCTGGACCTTCCAAAACCATGAACCAAAATAGACTTGCTTGCCTTCATAAGGCTCTTGCATAGGTCCTTCATTGTAGTCACAAAAAAGCAACTGAATACCAACACTTAAAATTTGTTCCTCTTCTATTAAACAGACATTTTTTTTTAAATAGTTTTAGGCTCATAGCAAAATTGAGAGGAAAGAAAAGAGAATTCCCATACACACCCTTCCTCATTGCTCACTCTTGATATTTTCTTTTTCTTTCTTATTTTTTCTTATTTTTTTTTTGAAAGGCAGAGAATCAGAGACAGAGAGACCTTCCATCCTTTCATTGACTCCCCCAAATGTCTGCAACAGCCAGGATTGGGTTAAACTGCATGCCAGGGACCTGGGAGCGAACAGCACCTGTTGCTTTCCCGAGTATATGCTAGCAGGAAGCTGGGGCCTGGAGTGCAACCAGAACCCCAATCGCAGCCTTCCTACACAGAATGTAGGCATCCCACATGGCATCTTCAATGTTGTGCCGAACTCTCGCTTCTACTGAGCTTTTTTTTTGTCTCTGTAGCTTTGCCTTTTCCAGAATGTCACCTGGTTGGAATCACCGAGCCTTTTCAGATTGGCTCCTTTCACTTAGTGACATGCATTTAACTTTCTTCTCTGTCTTTTCACGACTTGACAGCTCATTCCTTTTTAGCACTGAGTAATAGATTCCATTGTCTGAATATACCATTGTTGATTTTGTTCACCTGAGGAAAAGACTCTTGGTCGCTCCCAAGTCCCAGCAACGATGAACAAATCTGCTCTAAACATCCATGTGCAAGTTGTTGCACAGGTATGAATTTTTAACCTTTAGGGAAATGCTACAAAATGCCCTTGCTGAATGATCTGGTACAGCATCCTTAGCTTTGTAAGACAGCCAGCCCTGTCTTCAGAACAGGCTGTTCCCCTTGCATTCCCACCAGCAATCAATGAGGGTTCCTGTGCACATGCTCAGCAGTATTGGGTGCAGTCAGTGTGGGGGTTTGGGCTATTCTAATACTGATGTCATCATAGCTCATTGCTTTATTTTACTGTTATTGTTTTAATGTGTTTTAATTCCCTGTTGATATAGAGTCTTGAATGTATTTTTGATATGCTCTCTTGCCACCTATATGTCTTTTTTTGATGAGATAGTCTTTCAGATCTTTGACGCATTTTTAGTGTAGGTTGCTTATTTTTTCAAAATTTTATGTATTTGAATGGCAGATTTACAGAGAGAAGAGGAGAAACAAAGAGAGAGATCTTCCATCCATTAGTTCACTCCCCAAATGGCCATAATGGCTGTGACGAGGCCAGGCAGAAGCCAGGAGCCTGGAGTTCCTTCTGGGTTTTCTGTTGCTTTCTCAGGCCATTAGTAGGGAATTGGATTGGAAGTAGAGCAGCCAGGACTAGAACCAGTGTTCACATAGGAATATCAGCATTGCAGGTAGAGGTTTAGCTACTCTGCCACAGCACCTGCCCCAGTGGTGTTTATTTTTCAGTATTTTAAGAGTTCTTTTTTGTTTTGAATAAAAGTCCTTTCTTTTCTGTGGTTTGTTTCACTCTCTTAATAGCATGTTATACGAGGGAGCTTTTTTATTTCAATGGAATCCAGCTTATAAAATACTTCTTTCAGAAATCATATCCTCATATTTTAAAAACCTTTGCAAAAGCAGGTTTGTGTCACAAGTGGGTTCAGCTGCCACTTGGGATCCCACACACCATTCCAGAGAGCCTGATCAAGTCCCAGCCGCTTTGCACTTCCCATCCAGCCTCCTTCTAAAGCGCCTTGGAGGCAGCAAGTTATGCTCCAAGCATGTAGATTTCTTTTTTTTCCAACTTTTTTTTCTGAGTTTTTAAATTTTATGGTATAATTTCATAGGGTCTGGCATTTCACCCTCCCCCAAAATCCCACTCCCTGACTGATCTTCCCCATGTTGCTACAATGGTATAGTCCTTCATAAGGAGTCATGATTCCATCAGTCTGTTATTTAAGTGTGCCCTGACATTGCTGGTACAGACAATGTCAGACAGTCCAGCATCCCATTGTTTACACGTATCCAACAGTTTCATTGGGAGTCCATCTTTGATTTGGAAGAAGGCATGCATATGGTAGTCTGTATTACTCCACACTATACATTCCTTTAAATGAGCAGCCATGAAATAAGATCAACAACCGTTATGAATTAGAACAACAACAACAACAAATTACAACACTATGGTGTCAAGAAATGTGCCAGTAAATAGCAATGCATAGATAACAAAAAGAAAACACAAAAGCCTTTTGGGTAAAATGATGTCACCGTGCAATCCATGTATCAGTGATGAATTTGACAAGAGAAAAGAAAGTATTTGGAAGAAATGAAAATGCAATAAAAAACCATCAAAGCACATGGAATGCAGCCAGAAAAACAGTATGGAACAGGTTATTGAACTTACAATCTGCATGATGGTTTCCTTATATTAGAGAGAACATATGGTACTTGTTCTTTTGTGATTGACTTATTTCACTGAGCGTAATGGTCTCTAGTTGGGATCGTCTAGTTTCATTCTTTTTAGTGGCTGAGTAATATTCCGAGGAGTAAATGTACCATTGTTTCTTTAACCACTCCTGTTTGGATGGGCATGTGGACTGTTTGCATGTCTTTGCTATTCCAGATTGTGCTGCTGTAAGCATAAGATTACAGATTCCCTTCTCATATGTACTTTTCATTTCTTTTGGGTATGTTCCTAGGAGTGGGATAGCTGGATTGGTCATATGGCAGGTTTATTTGCAATTCCCTAAGTACTCTCTGTATTGATTTCCATAGTGGTTGTACTAGCCTACACTCCCACCAGCAGTGAAGCAAAGAACCTTTCTCCCCACATCCACGCCAACAGGTGTTGTTAATTGAGTTCTGAATGTTGGCCAGTCTCACTGGAGTTAGGTGATACCTCAACGTAGTTTTCATTTGCACATACTTAACTTTCTACCATCCATGTGGGAGACCAAGAAGGAATTCCTGACTCTAGTCTTTGGCCTGGCCCAGGCCCAACTATGACAAGCATTCAGGGTGTGAACCAGTAAATGAGACCTCTCTCTCTCAGGTTTTCACTGTCCGTTACTCCACCTTTCAAATCAATCAATGTTCTTTTTTTAAAAAAAAAAAAAAAAAAAAGTCAGCACCATGAAAAAAATCATCATGGGCCCAGTGTGGTGGCTCAATGGCTAAATCCGCACCTTGTACATGCCAGGATTCTATATGCTCAACTTCTTGTCTAGTTCCCTGCTTGTGGCCTGGTAAAGCAATTGAGGATGGCCCAAAGCCTTGGGACCCTGAACCCATGTGGGAGACTTATAAGAAGCTCCTGGCTCCTGGCTTCAGATTGGCTTAGCTTCAGCTTTGCAGCTGTTTGGGAAGTGAACCAGGAGCCAGAAGATTTTTTTTTCTCTGTTTCTCCTTCTCTCTGTAAATCTGCCTTTCCAATAAAAATAAATAAATCTAAAAAGAAAAGGTCATCAGGTCATCACCATATGCAATGTTATTTAGATTTTATCCAACTAATCATTGGAATCTCATAGTTGGTATTTTACATTTAGATATTTGGTGTATTTCGAGCTCATTCTTATGGAGAGTTTAAACTTTGTGTCCAGGGACAGGTATGGGACATAGCAGGCTAATCCTCTCTCTGTGCCACCTGCATTGCTTGAGGGCATCAGTTCATGTCCCAGCTATTCCACTTCCCATCCAGTTCCTTGTTTATGGCCAAAGAAAGAAGAGGTTGGTCCAAGTCCTAGGGCGCCAGCACATGTGTGGGAGGCCCAGAAGAAGCTCCAGGGTCCTGGCTATGGACTGACCCAGCTCCAGCTGTTGTGGTCAGCTGGGGAATAAACAAGGAGATAGACGATCTCTGTCTCTCTTTCTCTCTCTCTCTAACTCTGACTTTTGTGCTTTTTAAAAAAAGATTTATTTATTTTTGTCATTAAAACAAATAATTTTTAAATATGTATTTATTTACATTGGAAAGACAAATATACAGAGAGGAGAAGAGACAGAGAGGAATATCTTCCATCAGATGATTCCCTCCCCAAGCAGCCACAATCGCCAAAGCTATGCCAATCTGAAGTCAAGAGCCAGGAGCTTCTTCCAGGTCTCCCATGCGGGTGCAGGGTCCCAACGTTTTGGGCTGACCTTGACTGCTTTCCCAGGCCACAAGCAGGGAGCCAGATGGGAAGCGGGGCCGCCAGGATTAGAACTGGTGCCTATATGGGATCCCAACTAGTCCTAATAAAACAAATAATTTTTTTTAAATAAGAATTATTATACCTTTTTAAAGAATTGATCCCTTTTCATTACATAATTATTATCTCTGTACTTGGTAAACAATCTTTACTGGGAAGACTGTTTTGTCGAAAACTAATATGTTTACTCCTACTTTCTTTCAGCTATTATTGCCAAGGCATGCCTTTCTTCAGCCGCTTACACTTAGTCTACATATGTTTAAAGTGGGTTTCTTTTTGATAATGTGTGACTAAGTCTTTTCGTCTAATGCAGCTGGTGCTGTGGCATACATAGCGCACTGAGCTACCACCTACAATGTTGACATCCATGCAAACTCCAGGTCAAGGCCAATCCCAGCCACTCCGTTTTGGATCAAGCTCCCCCTGTTAATGTGCTTGGGAAAGCAGCAACAAATGACTCAAGTCCTTGGGCCGCTGCGTGCCTGTGGAAGACCCAGAAGAAGCTCCTGGCTTAAGCTGGTCCAACCCTGGCCGTTACAGTTATTTAGGGCATGAATCAATGGATGATCTCTCTCTCCCTCTCTTCCTTCCACCCCTGCCACACACACACACACAAGCTGTAACTCTGCCTTTTGATTGGTACGTGTATTCCGTTTCTTCTATCTGAAAGGCAAAATGACAGAGAGGGCATCTTTATTTTTGTTAGTGTTTTTGTCTCTGGGATTTCCTTTCGGTTTTTCCCAAATTCCTGTCTCTTTGCTTACACTGACCATCTGTTCTGGTATGCTGCCTATTTATCCTTTAGCCCCTTTAGTATGTTAATCCGAGTTGTTTGGTTTTTATTTTTTAAATTCAAAATATTTATTGTTTAAATGTTGTGTTTAAAATAGAACTTGAATCTACTGTCTACTCACAAAATCTAGTTTAAAACAGGCTGCATTTATCTCTCTTGCTGGTTATGAAATGTTACTGTTCTACAAGCAACCCTTGTTCTAGAACTATTAAAATGCAGAGGCATACATTCACTTCCTTTTTAAATATTTATTTATTTTTATTGGAAAGGCAGATAAGATTTACAGAGAGAGACAGAGACAGAGATAAATATCTTCCATTCATTGGTTCATTCCCCAAACAGCCCAATGGCCAGCAGCTGAGCCAATCCAAAGCCAGGAGCCCGGATCTTCTTCCAGGTCTCCCATACAGTGCAGAGTCCCAAGGCTTTGGGCAATCTTCTACCGCTTTCCCAGGCCATAAACAGGAAGGTGGAAGTGGAGCTGGGACACAAGCTGGCACCTATATAGGATCCTGGCGCTTGCAAGATGAGATTTTAGACTACTGAGCCATTGTGCTGGGCTCCTAAGATTTCATTTTGTCAGAGATCATTTCCTTATTGTCTTAGAGTGTGCTTTTTCATTAACACAAACACTAAAAGGAACTACTTGCAGATATGCAGAATTCCTTCTTTCTGGAAGACTGTCTGGGTTATCCACAGCAAAACACCTTCCTCAAATGGCTGCAATGACTGCGGTTGGGCTGAACCAAAGCCTGAAACCAGAAAGTTCATTCAGGTCTCCCATGTGAGTGTAGAGGCCCAAGTACTTGGGCCATCCTCTGCTGCTTTCCCACATACATTAGCAGGGACCTGGGTCAGAAATGGAGCAGCCAGGACTTGAACAGATGATCTTATGGGATGTTGGCATTGCAGGTATAAGCTTAACACACTACACCACAATGTCTGCCCTTGGAATCAGTTTTTTTCATATTGAAAATAATCTCTGTTATCCTCCTCAGTGTCTTCTTTGATTCCAACAGCAGCTTCTTCATGGTCAATGAGCCCATTTTTTCCAGACTGTTCTCTCACTGCAGCATCGTATTAGCTGAATCTGTCTTCTGAATTAAGTCTTGCATCCATGGCACTGTCAATCTCAACCATGGGATGAGAAGGTTGCAAAACTAAATCTTTTTGATCTTTTGCCTGTGGGGTCCCTCCTTACTACACAACCTGCAAATTTTCCCCCTTGGCTTGGAACAGTTTCACAAACGTTCCTCTGTACTTTCAAAGTGTAACTCACCAGTAGAGAGTGCACAGAACTGTTACTTGCTCTCCCCAGGGTGGACTCAGTAGCTGATTTGCAGCAGCCCAGTGAGATGACAGCACTCTCCACCAACAAGCACAGGATGGACTCATGCTGATGCTGCAGTGAAAACTGCCACAGCTCAGCAAATAGAAGCCACATCAGCCCTTCCACAGGGGGTTGGCTGTGGCCACTGCCTTAGAGCCGCTGTGACTGCTTTTGTATAATCTGCGTCTCAACCAGTGCCAGTTGGGATTGTTTTCAATTCCCAGACTGGCAATTCCAATGTCCCTGTTGTATCAGAGTCTGGTTCTGAGGATTGCTCTGTTTTTTGTTTGTTTGTTTTGTTTTAGCTTTGTAGTATATTTTAGTCTGCCTTGTAATGTTCTCTTGGTAGCTAGACACGATGTATGTGGTCGAAGATACCACCATAGGCAGGCCCTGGGTAAGGTAGTGGTAAGATGCTGGAAGTGTAAAGGGAACTTGTTTGATTTTTTTTTTTTTACTTTGTAAAAGATTGGTCTATGTATTTGAAAGGCAGAGTTACAGAGAAAGAAAGAGAGAGAGAGAGAGAATCTCTTGTCTGCTGATTTATTTTCTTAAATGTCTGCAACCTCCAAGGCTGGGCCAAGCTGAAACCAGGAGCCTTGGAGGTTGCATCAGGTGTCACATATGGGTGGCAGGGGCTCAAGCAGTTCAGCCATCTTTCACTGTTTTCTCAAACACATGAGCAGGAAGCTGGATAAGAAGTAGAGCAGCGAAGACTCTAGCTGGTGTTCATGTTGGGTGCTGGCTTCACAGACAGTGGCTTAACTTTCTGATGACATCAGCCCTAAAGAGAACATTCCTTAGTTTTATTAGGTCTCAGTATTTTAGGGAACATGTGCCACTGAATCAGGAACTTCCAAAGGACTTCTTGGGACCTGGAGCAGGAGCCTCATGGCTTAAGTCCTTGCCTTGCATGCACTGGAATCCTATATAGGATACCAGCTGCTCCATTTCCCATCCAGCTCCCTATTTGTGGCCTGGGAAAGCAGTTGAGGATGGCCCAAAGCCTTGGGACCCTGTATCCAAGTGGGAGATCCAGAAGCAGCTCCTGGCTCCTGGCTCTGGATCAGCTCAGTTCTGGCTGTTATGGCCACTTTGAGGAGCGAACGAGCGGATGAAAGATCTTTCTCTCTGTATCTCCTTCTTTCTGTAAATTTGACTTTCCAATAATAATTTTTAAAATCTTAAAAAAAGTACTTCTTGGGCCCGGTGCGGTGGCGCAAGTGGTTAAAGGTCCTCACCTTGCACGCCCGGGATCCCATATGGGCACCGGTTCTAATCCCGGCAGCCCCGCTTCCCTTCCAGCTCCCTGCCTGTGGCCTGGGAAAGCAGTCGAGGACGGCCCAAAGCTTTGGGACCCTGCACCCGCGTGGGAGACCCGGAAGAGGCTCCTGGCTTCGGATCGGCATAGTATCGGCCTGTTGCGCTCACTTGGGGAGTGAATCATCGGATGGAAGATCTTCCTCTCTGTCTCTCCTCTCTGTATATCTGCCTTTCCAATGAAAAACTAATAAAAATAAATCTTTAAAAAAAAAAGTACTTCTTGTTTTTTTTCCATCCCCTATATAAATTTTTTAAAAATGATGTCTAGCCAGTGAGTACATGATGAAATGCTTGAAGGGTCAGGTGGGGGAGGGGAAGTGCATTGATGTCTACAATTTACTCTGAAAGTCATCAAAGATAAGATGGATTGATAGATATGAGACAAACCTAATACAAAAAAATATATACTAAAGAATCTGGGAGGTATATATATTCATGATGCTACTCTTAAGTTTTTGTATATATTTTAAATATTTAAAATAAAGTCTTCAAAAGAATCCATTCATCAGGCTGGAGATACAGGTCAGAGTCTATAGGATAAAACTTAGTACTGGTGAAGGGCAAGATTCTCCTTTGCTTGACGAGGATTTGAGAAACTCATTTCTTCCAACTGTCCACAATCATAAGGAATGGATGCACGCAAGAGCGGCTGAATTCCCACAAGTCCTGTCTATTCCAGCGCGTCCCCTTAAAATAACCCGAAGGTCCCTCTTTGAAAGTGCCTGCAAAATGGCTGTGCCTTAGTCCTATCTTGAGTTTTACTGAGGTCACCAACAGTCTCCAAACCTCAGTGACTTCTCTCATACTCCATGTCCACTGTGGGCTGGCTCAGGCTCTCTTGTTTGCTCTGAGTCCCATGCTGACAGTGCAGTTTTTATCTAGAATATTCTTTCTAGCAGCAGAGGAGAAAGAGACATGGCTAAGCATAGGCCGGTACTTACAGGGATCTGGAAGGATTATAGGATGCCTCCGCCAGTACATCAACCATCACAAGCCACAAGGGCATGCCTTAATTCTGCTGGACTTGGATATTCTGCATCCCACAGGGAGAGGAACAGCTGCATCTTCCCACAAGGAGTCCATCTGAACGGTGTAAGGTTGGAGAAGGGGGAAGCTGAGGACACCATGAAGGCTTTCTTCAAAAACGATGGAAGACACAGAAGTATATCGGCTATGTCCGGCCCCAGAAGCAGCCTAAGGTCATTCACCCTGCCCAGGAAGCACAGGGTGACAAGGACTGCCCAGCAATGAGGATGAAGGAAGGCTCTGACTGCTACTCAAGTACATCCATGGGTAGAACTGGTACTTGAAACCATTACCGCAGCGCATCCTCTACTTGCACCTGCAAAAGGTTGGACTGGATGAGTTCCTTGTCTCTGCATAGATGAGCAGAGCCTGAGTGACCAGGTGACTGTTTTGTGGACACAGCCCTACAGTGACAGCAGATTATAGCACTCCAGCTGGGGGCAGACTCCTGGGGCGGAGGTAGGAGGAGGCGTGGGACAGGGTAGCTGGATGGGACACTGCGCCCTCTCTCGCCAACTAGGGTCTCTCTCAAAACTGCCCCCTCATGGAGGGGGGGGGGCTGTTGCTTGTTCCAGGACAAGCCAGGAACTGACAGGCAGCTGCCTGCAACTCTGAGACCTGAACCCCTTGCCAGGGGTCGGGGAGAACACGGATCCCCTTGCGGCTCCCACGACCCGCTGGGAAGAGACCTTCCTGGGAGCAGGCGCCCGGGTGCCGCCTCCCACTGCGGGCCTGCTGTTTGGAGGGACTGCTGCTGACTGGATGTTGATTTGCTCCCCAGGGTTATCAGACCTGTCTTGTCACAGTAATGATCCTTCCCATAAGGACATCCCTCCCGTTTGCAAAACAGACTGACTGAGCCTTTAGGCATCAGAATCGGATTCACACCCTCCCAGCCAGTCATTAGTCTGGAAGATGATGAAAGAGCCCACACACCTGCCTAGTTCTTGAACTCCACTGATCCTGCTAGGGTCTCCCACCATCCTTGCCTGGAAGACCTTCTCTCTCCCTGCACTTCTCATCCCAGCTTTATGGTTTACCATGGAAGCATCTGACCTCCCTATAAATTCCTTAGATAGTTCAAACAGATGGATAGAGGCTGCCAAAGATGAGCACCCACATTTCCCATCTCTCAGAGCCCTAATGTCCTTCTTCCGTCCCTCACACTCACTGGCATGCAGCTGGTGGGCTGGAGGAAGATGAGAAGCCCACCTGACTTTCCCACCCCAAGCCCTAGCAGGATGCCCTATTACAGGGTCAACCCCAGATGAACTTGGCAGGCACTGTAGCATATCTTTGTCATTACAAGACGGGGGAAGAAGGAAGTTGCCAAGGCATCCACAGTGACTTTTCCCTTCTGCCCCAAGGGTCCCTCACTGCTCCAGCTCAGTTAGGGCAGAGCCTGGCTGGCCATTGGCCTTCAGGGTGGGGGCGGTGTAGAGGAGTGGGACTGGCAGGCCTGGTGCCAGGGTCAGCTAGCTGGAGGTCAGGGACCACGAAGCTACTCACATCCACATATTTCTGAGCATGCAGAGGCCTTGACATGCTTCCAGGGGCCAAGGTCGCCAGTCCTCGTAGGGGGCAGAGAGTGGGGAGGGATTGGCTGCCTTCTGCATTCAGCAGAACTCTGGCTGGCCTGGCTTTGTGTGTGCCCTCCACAGTGGGGCATACAGAGCAAACTGTGTCTTCCAAGCCCCCAAAACCCAGGAGCACAGCAGCCAGAGCCCACCTGTGTTCAGATCCCGGCCCCTCATACGGCTGCTGCTGCCCTGCCTGGGTTCCCTTCCCTCTCTGCTTCCTGCAGGATCCTAAAGAGGAGAGAGAGAAAAGCAAGAGGCACCCCCCCCACACACACACACACACCATCTGCACTCTTAGTGTCTGAGTTAAACACAAACCTCCAGTCACTGCCTCCCGCAGGCCCTGGGAGGTGCCACTGACAGGATTCTACTTTCACTTTTCTTTCACATCTTCCCCTCCTCCACCTATCCCCATGAATGCGCGTAAGCACACAGGAATACTTAAAACTACCTAGCATGATTCAGCGAATGCCCGTGTTGATGGGGTGGGTGTACGGTACAACCTTGGTCCATGACACAGCTTTTCAATCAGAACACTGTATGGTTAGGATGTTGCAGTGACGCTGGGGCCACTGAGGGTCATGGGGCTCACCCCTTTCCATTCTTATAAGGCCAAACCACAAATTCAATTTCAGCTCTTCACACCATATATAACACTGCAAGGAATATCCTTATGGAGGTGGATGATGCTAGTCAATGTCTATGGAGTCCTGACTTTGGCTCCCAGCTCATGCACACACACACACACAACACACACACACACACACACACACAACACACACACACACACACACACACACACCAGAACAATATTGACCAAGAAAAAGGTTGAGAAATGGGGACAGTGCCATGGCTCAATTGGCTAACCTTCCCCTTGCAACTGCTGGCATCCTATAACAGTTCCAGTTCATGTCCCGGCTGTTCTGCTTCCCATCTAACTCCCTGCTTATGACCTGGGTAGTAGCAGAGGATGACCCAAGTCCTCAGCACCCTACATCCATGTAGAAGACCTAGAAGAAACTCCTGGCTCCTGGTTTCAGATCAACTCAACTCTAGCCACTGCAGTCATTTGGGGAGTGAACTAACAGACGGAAAATCTTCCTCTCTACCTCTGCTTCTCTCTGCCTTTGTGTAAAATCTGCCTTTCCAATAAAAATAAATACATTTTTTTAAAAAAAAGAACAAAGTTGAAAGATTTCCAGTTTCAAGACTTTATTCACATCTATATCAAGATCCCACGGCACCTGCTATAAAAGTAGCACATTCCAATCAATGGAGAGGAGCTGAGCATCCAGAAATCACCCCTCCCTGATGCTCATCTGATTTTCAACAAGGGTGCCAAGACCGCTCAACAGGAGCAATAACAACCTCTTCAATAAATGGCATAGGGACAACTGGACACCCACATGCAAAAGAATGGAGTTGGATCCCTACCTCACACTGTATAAAAATTCATTCACAATTATTAAAGATTTTCATGCAAGAACTAAAACTACAAAATTCATAAAACATCAGCTTAAATCATCTCCATGGCATTACATTAGGCAATGGCTTGTCAGTTATGACACTAAAACCATGAACAAGCAAAAAAAAATCACATATTTTGGGCTTCTTCAAAATTAAAAACATCTGTGCTCCACAGGATACTGTCAAGAGAATGAAAGAACAACCAACTGAGCGGGAGAAAATATATACAAGTCAGTGATGAGAAGAGACTTGTATCTAGAATGTACAAAGACACTTCAATAATGAAAAAGGCGGGCCCGGCGCGGTGGCGCAAGTGGTTAAAGGTCCTCGCCTAGCACGCCCGGGATCCCATATGGGCGCCGGTTCTAATCCCGGCAGCCCTGCTTCCCTTCCAGCTCCCTGCCTGTGGCCTGGGAAAGCAGTCGAGGACAGCCCAAAGCTTTGGGAACCTGCACCCGCGTGGGAGACCCGGAAGAGGCTCCTGGCTTCGGATCGGCATAGTATCGGCCCGTTGCACTCACTTGGGGAGTGAATCATCGGACGGAAGATCTTCCTCTCTGTCTCTCCTCTCTGTATATCCGCCTTTCCAATGAAAAAATAATAAAAATAAATCTTTAAAAAAAAAATAATGAAAAAGGCAAATCGTCTAATTGCTATTAGATCTAGAAAGACATTTCTCCAAAGACACAGAAATGGCCAGTGAAGACTGGAAACAAGATGTCAGATTGCGCTAGCTATCAGGAAAATGCAAAGCAAAACCACAATGAGCTACAGCTATATCCCCACTGCAGCAGTGTTAGCGAAAAAGACAAGGCCAAGTGCTGCACATGCAGAGGGGCCGGCACCCCCACACGGTGCAAGGAATGATGATGGAGCTGAGGGAAGACAGCTGTCCCTGCCTCCCTGTAACCCAAGCCCCAGACTCTGAAGCAGTGAGCTTCACACCAAACGTCCAGTGTCGACGCAAGCTCAGGGCACAAAGAAGCGCAGGATTGAGCAGTTCTACATCCAGGCCTGTTCCCCAGAGAAGCAAGAACACAGGTGTGCACAGAAGCTGGCCCCAAAGCAGAGACCACCACCATGATCATCAGCTGAAAAATGGCTAAACAAAACGTCACATGAACACATGGGGACTCATCCAACCTCCCTCTCCCCTTCTCTCCCTTTCTTCTTCTCTCTCTGTACCACTCTGCCTTATAAACAAGTAACTCTTTACAAAATAAAAAGGAATGAAGTGCTGGTGCATATCACAGTGTGGATGACCCTTAAACAATCACGCTCAGCAAAATGAAACAGCGTGTGCTATGTGACTCCAGTTACAGGAATCATCCAGAAGTAGGAAGTGAATGGAGATAGAGCACAGACCAGTGCCTCATTCTGATAATGAGGGGCCAAGTGCAGGGTTGGAAGGTGATGGCTTAGGGTACAAAGTTTTGTTGGCAGGGATGGGGTGAGGAAAATACTTTATAATTTTTTTAGGATTTATTTTATTTTTATTGGAAAGGCAAATTTACAGAGAGAAGCAGATACAGAAGGGTCTTCCATCTGCTGGTTCACTCCTCAGGTAGCCACAAAGGCCAAAGCTGAGCTGATCCAAACCCAGGAGCCCGGAGCTTCTTCCAGGTCTCCAATGCAGTTGCAGAGTCCCAAGGTTTTGTGCCATCCTCTGCTGCCTTCCTGGATTACAAGCAAGGAGCTGGATGCAAAGTGGAGCAGCTGGGACATAAACCCATATGGGATGCTGGCATGTGCAAGGCAAAGATTTAACCACTGAGCCATTGCGCAGGACCCAAAGAAAATGCCTTAAACCCAATGACTCTGGTGAATGTCTAGTCTTCCCTGTGAATGTACTAAAAGCCATTGGAATGCAAACTTTCAGTGGGTTCATTCTGCAGCGTGTGAGTTCTACCTCAAAACAGGCATCTTTCAGAACTGCGCTTGGTGGGGAGAGGGCTTGGGCCATAGCTCAGGATCACCTCTGGCCAATAAGCTAGAGCCTGGAGCTCAGCAGTGCCACCTGCCGCCAAGGCTGCAAACCTGCTGGGCTCCCCCTATGTGCTCAGCCTCCAGAGTCTGAGGCTGGAGGGAGCAGGTGGTTTCTGAGGCCTTTCCATCCCTGATGTGTCCAGATTTTCAGACCCTCTGCATCTTTTGAGCCAGTAACCCAAGCTCTGAGAATCGCCTCCAAGCCAGTCATGGACCGGAGAACTCTGTCCACACAATCTGCTCAGGGCAGCATTTTCTGTTACGATGAAAATCCAGAAGCTGTTATTTCTTTCCGACAATGGAAGCAGGGTTCTATAACTGATGAACTTCAGCTGTGTGGTTCTCAGCAGAGCCTATAAACACGGGCCACCTGGATAGACACCGCCATGGCCATGAGCAGCTGTACCTGCAGCCAGGCCACAAAGCCATGGAGTGTGGCCCTGCAGACACAGTTAGTGAGGGACAGGGTCACTGGGGCAACACATGTGCTAAGGCCGTGAGCATGTCCTCCCCTCTGCCCAGAGGCCTGCTGGTGTCACTGCAACAGTGTGAGTGTGTGTGTATGTATGAGAGAGAGAGAGAGCATGCAGGCTGGGAAATGTTCCTCCATGATGTGGGATGTGTAGGTACAGGCCACAGCTGTCCCGTGGGACAAGCAGCCTTGAAGACAAGGAAGTCAGAAGGCTCAGGACTACTTGCACTACCCGCAGACTGGCTCTCAGAGGGGATTCCTAAGAGGTACAAGTCTCCCAGGGCCAGCAGCTTGGAGGGGGTTTGGGAAGCAGCACTGCCTGCCCAGCATACCCTCCCAGCCTGGATTAGCACCTGCAGAAGATACTGGGCTTCCCTCTGGGGTGACCCATGGATCCATTCCCCACCCCTGTCATGAATCATCCTCCCTGTCCCCCTACACTCCACTCCAACTCCCTGAGAGCCAAACATCAGTGAAACAGGAGAGGGAAGTGGGACCTCGTGGTCCAGTCGGGCTCCTCTTCCCAGCCTTGTTCAGAAGCTGGGGTAGTGGCCGCCAGAGGCCAGCTGTGTCTCTCTCCAGCTTGGCCCTGTTCCCACCCAACATAGCTCTCCAATGGCCCTGCAACAATGCTGTAGAATCGGAGCCCTGAGCCCAGAGCCAGTTCTGTGTTCATCTCCCTCCCCTCCCCTCCCCTCTACCTGTGTGGTGGACTAGTTCCTCATCTCATCCTCCCCAGGGGCAACCCGGCACTCTGGATACTGTGCATGGAAGAGAAAGGAGCGAGGGAGAAGGAAGAAAGGCAGTGGAAGTAAAGAGGGAGGAGAGAGCTGAGGCTGGGTCACATCCGGGCTCTTAGCCTGTGGGGCGCCTGGCTGGCTGACAGCTGCAGCTGGCCAGCATCTTGAGGGGTGGAGCAGGGCAGCGCAGGAGCACATCAGGCTGGGGAGCAGATAGACCCTGGTCGGGATGCCAGTCCCTGCCTGTCTGCATCCTACTGAGAGCCACTTTAGAGAGCCCAGGCGGGAAAACTGACCCTAAAGGCCTGGGCAGCCTTTCCCATTTTTCAAAATAGTTTCAGCTTCATGGTTTCATTCACATTGCCCAAATGCCAAGGCCCAGGCAAGGCTGGACCCCCACATTTTTACAAATCAAAGTGCCAAGAAGGGCCCAGTGTAAGTGCTGGGTGGTGCCCAAACCAGGGATTGACAGGCAGATATACAGACAGACAAGCCTCCTATAACAAGGGCAGTGCTGGACAGTGTCCTTGGGCCACGGGGCACAGTGGTGGTACCATGGCAGGGAGTGGGATGGGGCTCGTGGGGTGGTGGCTCTACAGAGGCCCAGAGGAGAACAGATATGGAAGGGCACAGGCAGAGACAGCCTGGTGCTGTCTCACTTTCCCTTTCCCATGCTTTGCATGGAGCTGGGTGCTGGGGTCCCATTTCCCAGATGAGAAAATTGAGTTCAGTGCTGAGTGACCTTCACTACCCCCCTCATACACACACACTCCTTAGAGGTTTGCAAGTCAGGACAGACTGCTGACTGCTGACTGACTGCTGACTGCTGGAACACAGAGCATTTGAATCTCTGTGACCAAGCACAAGTCAGTTCCATGCTCACCTCACCGGCCAGCGCAACTCCAGGCAGTGACAACACAGAAACCTGGATCCATTCTCCTTCTGGGACTGCCGTCCTGAGCCGGTGGCCCCAAGAACACTACTAAGGGGAAACTGAGGGAGGATCATGCTTGGGAGATACGGTGTGTGTCTCTCACCACCCCTTTTCCTGGATCAAGGGGGCTGGGAGTATGGCCTAACGGGTGGGCACTTGGGAAAGAGGGGAGCCCCAAGAACGCCAGTGGCCGTGGATGGCTTATCCTGGGTCCATGGCCTCAGCCAAGGACCCATCCCCCTGGAGGCCTGGCAAAGGACAGCAATGGCACCTAGACAGTGTTTTGTGGGCAGCGAAAGAGCCACTGACGGCAGGCCTGAGGCCCTGAGTTCTGTGGGTGAGTCTGGGCTGCAGAGAGATAAGGCTGCCCAGCCCAGAAGGCAGGGGGGAACCAGGATGGGCGCCAACAAGGCAGCCAAGTTCCTGTCACCCAACCCAAATCTCTGGAGCCCTGCTTATTCTAGAGTCGTCATTCTCTGTCCTCACCCTCCACAAGTGCGAGGACCCCTCCCCTCTGCAGGGGTCTGGAAGGCAACAACGAAGGCAAACATGAGACCAATAACCACATCTCATTCATTGCAGGTGCCAGGGACATCACTCAGGCCCAGCGAGGAGGAGCCATTAGCCCAGCAGAGTGTACCCCGCAGGTGAAGCCATCTTCTAGCAGCCACATTAGGGCAGGGCCTGGTGGCCCGAGACATGTGGTGGAGAGAGAGGAGTCTTCTCGGAGGCTGGCAAGCGGAAAGGCTGCCCAAAGTCTGTCCAGGTGCCTGGCACACTCAGAACCCAAGGCTGGCACCCTGACTCTCCCCACCCACCTCACCCGAGGCCAGCACAGGATGCTGGTGAAGGAGCCGTGGGTGTGTGACCTCCGCCCCAGGGGAAGTATAGGTGGGCAGGCAGGCAGAGAGTTGAGCCCCTGATCACGGATCTCTGACCTGTGGGGGTCACCTGTTACTCGGGTACCTGCTGGTTCCCATGAGCCTCTGCACCCTCATCCAGCCAGCTCAGTGCTGCTGGGTGACAACACCTCCCTGGCATCCCACTTGGTCCTTTCAAAGCCTTTCCAGGTTTTGCACGGAGAAGTAAGAGAGCCCTTTTGGGGGTTTGCCCTAGCCCCACCCTGACCCTGGAGCCAGCTGCTGACCCTTCCCCATGTTGGTCCTCAGGCCCCATTGCAGCCTCCATAACAACCACTCAGTGGCCCCTGCCTGCCAGTGCTAGCCTGGGGACAAGCCTGTTCTCTGGCTTGGTTTCCACCTCTCACCTCATTTTCAAAAGCCTCATGGGCACTGTGCCCTCCCTAGTCCACAGCTGATGGCCTGCTGCCCAGAAAGGGGAGGCAGCCTGCCCAAGGCTGCACAGCACCAGGGAGTATAGCCAGCTGACTTGCTCCTTCTTTCCTCCCTGGCCCTGCTCTCTGTCTTCAGCCCCCTGCTCCCCATCCCTGGGAAGCAGCACACTCGATCTCTGAGGCTGTCAGAAAGGCAATGCCTATGGACAGAGAGCCTCAACCTGGAAACCTGGAGATGGGTAGGCAGCCTAGGGACACTTGTCCCAGGCTCTGGGTGTGGGAGCCAGAGGGGAGGCAGGAGCCCCTCTGGGGAGAGGGCTCTCAGAGCAGAGGCCATAGCCACACTCTTCCCATCACACATACCACCACCACCACCCCTCCCAGGTGCCCCTCTCCTGGCACAAGGAGCTACAAGAGACCCTGCAGGGAGATTGGTAGCTGAGCCAGGCTCCCACCTCCACCCCCACCCCCACTTCCCGCCAAAGGTTTTCTGCCTGGGAGGAAGGTGAGGCAGGAAGAGATTCAGATAATGAAGAGTCAATGGGAAGAGGGTGGAATCTTCACTCGTTTGAACTACTTGGTCTAGTGAGGTCCCACCTTCAAGCCTATGCAGTTATATGCCACTTCTGCTGGCACCTGAGGTTTGGGGTTTCAGCACCTCCTCCAAGCTGGCACCTTGCCTCACCACCCCCTGCCAGGATAAAGAGCCCCCACCCCCTGGGCAGAAGTAACTGCTGTAGCAGCAGCCCTGCTCGGGGTGAAGGGAGAGTAGGAGGGCAAGGCATGGAGTCTGGGGGCTGGCTGTGCACTCCTGTCCTGCGTGTGTGCCCTGGGCAAGCCACACACTGCCTCTGAGCTTCCATTTCCTTCTGTATAACTCGCACATGCTTGTGAAGTCCAAGACTCAGTGGTGTGTCCCCCCCCCCCCCCCCGCAGGCATGCAGCCCATCAGAGCCACCACTGTGAATCCAGGATCCTGGCTGCCCTGGAGGTGTTCCTGTCTACCCACTTGCCATGGCCATGAAGTTGCTTCTGGACAACTGAACTCATGGTTTTGGTCTCTACCCGAGGTCTCTCACTTAACTCCTACATTTCTGAACAGAAAACAGCAATCATCCCAGACACTATGGTTACAGGCTACTAGATTTTCTTTGACTTTGCCTCATGGATTGAATGAGCAGTAAACTCCCAGAAGTCCCGCACCCAAGAGTGCCTTCACCCAAGTCCCCCACACTCAGGCTCCACACAAAAGTCTACTCACTGCAAAGGAGGGGGATCCCTTCCTCCACGTGGCTGCCACGCAAGGAGAGAGGGCCCTGTGTCCAGTTATCCCCATCACAGAAGACAGGAAGCCAGAAACACTGCCAATAAAGGAAGCACAGAAGGCTACAGGGAGGAGGTGACACTTCAATAGGGCCAGGGAGTGAGAGAGGGCATTCCAGGTCAAGGAACGGGGACTTTGTGTTCGATGACACTTAAAGTGCTTCTTGTGTTCAAGTTTCTTACTTTCAATAACTGAGGGATTTGGTCCTCACACATTTTACAGTTTCAAATGTGACAAGGACCGGCAGAAAACAAAATCACCTCAAATGTGGCAGGGGATGGGCTCTGGAAGGATGCTCTTCCAGAAAGCACCCTGGAGGGAACACACTCCACAGCAAGGAAACAACAAGTACAAAAAAGGCCTGGCCTCTTCAGGGAACAGAAATACATTTTAGAACACAAACAATGTGGTCCTGGAAAAATAAATGATAGACACATAGGCCAGTGGCATGGACTGGAGAATCCAGAAATAGCTCCCTCTCTCTACACTCAATTGATTTTCAGCAGGGGGTGCCAAGCGCTTTCAACAAGAAAGACCCTTTGGTCAAATGATACTGACAAACCGGACAGCCATTTGTCAAAGAATGGACCCCAGCCTCACACCATATTAAAAAATAAAACCAAAAAACTTGAAATGGATTAAGGAGCTAAATGTAAGCACTTGAAAATAAAAGTCTTTTTTTAAGATTTATTTTATTTTTATCGCAAAGTCAGATATACAGAGAGAAGGAGAGACAGAGGGGAAGATCTTCCGTCCGATGATTCACTCCCCAAGTGACCGCAATGGCCGGTGCTGCGCCAATCTGAAGCCAGGAGCCAGGAACTTCTTCCAGGTCTCCCACGCGGGTGCAGGGTCCCAAGGCTTTGGGCCGTCCTCAACTGCTTTCCCAGGCCACAAGCAGGGAGCTGGATGGGAAGCGGGGCCACCGGGATTAGAACCGGTGCCCATATGGGATCCTGGAGTGTTCAAGGCGCGGTCTTTAGCTGCTAGGCCATCGCACCAGACCCAAAAATAAAACTCTTGAAAGAAAACAGAGCAGTGCATCCTTCTGACTGACTGCCCTCACCCCCAAAGCACTAGCAACAAAATAAAAAAATAGACAAATCAGATTTTGTGAAAATTTTAAACCTATGGGCATCAGGAAAGTGAAAAAATAACCTTGGGAATTAAAGTATTTGAAAGTTACATACTTACAGATCTAACAAAAGTTTAATACCTAGCATATACAAAGAACACTCATAACTCAATAACCAGAAGAAAAATAGCCCAACTGAAAAAAAAAGGTGGTGAAAGGATATGAATAGCTATTTTTTCAGAGAGGATATACAAATGGCCTACAAGCACCCAAGGACATTTTTGCCATCTCTAGCCATTTGGGAATCACAAATCAAAACCACAATGAGACACCACTTCACACCACTAGAGTCAACCAGAATTTTTAAAAACAAACAGTAAAACGTGCCGCTGAGAATGTGGGAAAGTTGGAAGCCTCGTCCATTTGCTGGGAGGAACATAAAATAGCGCAGCTGCTTTGGAACACAGTTTGGCAGCACCTCAACAAGCTAAACATAGAATTACCACATGACCTAGCAACCCCACTCCTGGTGCACACGTGTCTGCAATGGCCCATGCACTGTAGCCAGAAGGTGGGGGAACACGATTACCCCCCGTCTGCTGAGCAGGCAGTGCGGTATATCCATGTCACGGGGCAATCATGTACAGTAAGAAGAAAGGCACTGTCGATACTGAGGCAAAAATTACACCAAGTGAAAGGACCCAGACACAAAGGGCCACACTTCTATGAAATCTTCTCTCACCTAGGCTGATTGTACCGAGAGAGGGTGGGCAGGGGTGGCTGTCCGTGACTGGAGAGAAGGGAGATGAGGAGTAACTGCTTGCGTTTAATGGAAGTGGAGTTTTCTTTAGGATGATGAAAATGGGAACAAGACAGAGATGATGGTAGTACACCATTGAGAATGAACTAAATGCCACTAACATGTATCCTATTTTTAAAACTTATTTCTTTTTAAGATTTTATTTTTATTACAAAGGCAGATATAGAGAGAGGAGGAGAGACAAAAAGGAAGATCTTCTGTCCATTGATTCACTCCCCAGGCAGCCGCAACCACCGGAGCTGAGCCGATCCAAAGCCAGGAACCAGGAGCTTCTGCCAGGTCTTCCACGAGGGTGCAGGGTCCCAAGGCTTTGGCCTGTCCTTGACTGCTTTCCCAGGCCACAGGCAGGGAGCTGGATGGGAAGCAGGGCCACCGGGATTAGAACCGGTGCCCATATGGGATCCCGGCACAAGTAAGGTGAGGACTTTAGCTGCTGGCTAGGTCATGGTGCTAGGCCCGAGTTGTATCTTTTTAAATGGCTACTTTTATATAATATAAATTCTACCTCAATTTAAACAACGTGTTTTTGGACTACTCCTAAATAGCTTCTGTGAACCAGTTTAAAAAATAAAAACCCTCAATTTTTTAAACAGATAAGAGACTTGAGTAGGCACCTCCTGCGACAGGATTTTCGAATAACTGCCCAGCATGTTGGTGGAATAGTGGTCAGCAAAGCTGCCTTTCAAATAGCAAGAAAACATGTAAAGGTTCTTTCCTTGGGTCAGTTGTGAGGCACAGGGGAAGCCAGACACATGTTGTTAGAAATCTCTAGAGCAGGGAGTTGATGCTATGGCATAGCCAGTAAAGCCACAGCCTGAATGCCAGTATCCTTTATGGGTACCAATTAAAGTCCCATCTGCTCCACTTCTAGTCCAGTTCCCTGGGAAAGCAGTAGAACATGATGCAAGTCCTTGGGCCCCTGCACCCATGTGGGAGTCCAAGAAGATGCTTCTGGCTCCTGGCTTCAGATCAGTTCATTGTGACCATTTGAGGAAAGAACCAGTTGGTGGGAGATTCTCAGTCTCTCACTTTCTCTCTCCTCCTCTCTCTCTCTCTGTAACTGCTTCTCCAACAAATGAATCTTTAAAAAAGAAAGAAAAGAAAGTTCTAGACCATGTGACACTAATCTGTGGTGGGAGCAGTCAGAGCCATGTTCTTTCTGGTGGGTGCTGACTGAGAAGTTGAGTGAGGCACCCGGCTCCTTGCTCTGGGTGGAGTCCATGCAAATCAGGGCTTTGTCGGCCACCTGGATGGTCATTTAGGAAGGCCTCCCTGAGCTCAGACTGCAAGGGGCTCATGAGGGACTCAGTCAAAAGTGAGGGTCCAGCACGCAAGTCCTGCCCCCAGGCCAGTCTGACCATGCCCAGACCCTGGGAAGGGATCCAGTGTGGGCCACAGGGCTACAGAAGAGAGAGGACACATCCCATGACATGTGGCATAGGAGCTGGGCAGAAGCCAGGTCCCCAGGCCCCAGCGTCTCTGGTGAGAGGTGATCCCTGTGTCTTTCCAAAGGACATTCTGTTTAGGAGGGCAAGAAAAGGTGATTCTGAGACTCCCCCTCCTCCCCAAATAGAAGCAGGGAAGGTACGTCCACCCCTCCCAGGGTGGGATGGGTCAGGAAGGAAAGTGGCCAGCACAGCCCCTACCTCATGGTAGAATATAAGTGACAGGACCAGCAGCAGCCAAGGCCCCTAAAGACACCAGGGGGTCACTCTTGCCATCCAGGGCATGTGGGCTCCAGCTCACGCTGGGCAGGACCTGGGAGCACACAGAATGAGCTGCCTCCCTCGCAGACACAGAAAGATCCAGAAGAAGGGAATGTAATCTGGCCAGCAGGCACAGGCCTGGGCTGCCTGCCATCCTGGGGTAGCTACAAACCCTGATGAGCTCCCAGCCATGCACCTGCTGGAGGAGAAATTGGGGAATCACCTCTGAGACCCCCCAAGCCCCTGCAGCAGCCTCTCTGGTGGTACTGAGGGCCAAGTGGTGGCCACTTCTGCCCCAGATCCTCCCAAGCCCAGGGCCTACCCTAAGCCATGAGGCTCTCAGGCTAAGAGAAGCAAGATGGAGAGAGACATGAGGGCAGAGTGCGGGTGCGAGGCCCTGGAACTATGGTCTCCACCCTCCCCGATGTCCCCTTCCGGCCTGGAAGAGGCTTTTGTTCATGATTCTTGGCTGTTAAAAATAACCCGCTTTCCATCATCCCGACAGCCACGGTCAGGACAGCGTGTTCCAAGGCCCTAGCGACTCTCCAGGGACGGGAGAGACGGGGGAGAAGGACATGGATGCTCCTGGCCGGGTGAGGCCAGCCCAGGCACTGTGCCTACACCTCAGCCCTCCTGCTTCCCAGACGACTGCCAGTTAGGCTCAGGGCATGAGGTCAGGGGCTCCTGGGTGCTGAGGTCACCTCACAGCACATGTTGTCACCCATTTACAGGACCCTTCTGGTGACTTGAATGTGATGTTCAGGCACAGGAGACAGAAACACAGGGGCACAGAGGCCTACACTGTGGTATAAGTACTTGTGGCTGTAGCATTCCATAGGGGCACTGCTTGGAGACCTGACTGCTTCACTTCCAATCCAGCTGCCTGCTAATGTGCCTGAGAAAAGCAGTGAAAGTACTTGGGCCCCCATATTCACATGGGAGACACAAAGCCTTGGCCATTGTGGTCATCCGAGGAATGAACTAGTTCTGCCCCCACCACTGGCTGACTGAGTAATCTTGAGCAAGTTACTAGAGCTTTGTGAGCCTGTGCCACTAACCTCCTGGGGCAGTTTGGAGGCAGCAGGTGTGTATGCCCTCGGGGTGAGGATGTAGGGGGAGGGAGAGCTCCAGGCCCCCTGGCTAGGAGGAGAGGGATCCTGGCTTTCACCCAAGCTTGCCCCAGAGCCGGGGAGCCTAGGAACTGCCTATCTGGGTGGGGTTCATCTGCCCCAGAGCCAGGCCCCTGCCAGAGCAGACCCACCCTGCTTGTCTTCCCCACCCCACCCCGCTTCCTGCCATCTCGCTGCACCCAGGAGTGAGGGGAGAAGGTGAGAGGCACCCCCAGTGAAACAGAGACAAGGAAGCGAAACAGCAAATTTCTGGACATCTGGAAAGCAGGAGAAACTCAGTGAGGGAAGAGAGAAGCAGGACTAGGTGGGTCCCCAGCGGAGGCAGAGGGCACAACAGGGGTTTTTTTTTTTGTTTTTTTTTTTAATAACCAAAACACTTAACTAACAAAAAATATATATATATACAATATCACACACAAGAAGAAAAAAAAGAATCAGAAGCGGGAATCCAGTTAGGAAAAAGATGCTAAGGCCTTGGTCCTTCAGAACCCAACACTCCAGCTGACCGACCTCAGCCCCAGCCCTCCTGAGTTTTCCTTGGTGGCTGGCTTCTCACCTTCCCCCATGAGACGAACGTGGTGATTTTCCCAGAACACGTGTAGTTCTTTTCCGTTTTTCCTGAAGCTGCTGTGTCAGGCTCTCAGGGATCATCAGACTGTTCTGCAGGGCGGGCAGCGCCCCTCCGGCCCCCCTCCAACAGTGCCATAGCACTTGTGAGTTTCATCCACCTCCTTCAGTGTATCGATCCCCAGGCTATGCTCATTCAAACTCCACTGCCATCTCAGCTGCTTTGGATGCTGGGACCCCATCACGAAAGCGGTTAAAGACGGCAAACACCTGCTGGGTTCATACCGGGCCCTTCCCCATGCCACTCCCGCAGCTCTTGCCTGTGCTACTGCTGTGTTTTGTGTCTTTGCCCCAAACAGGGTTTTAAAATTTTTTTTCTTCTTTTTTTTTTATCTTTTTAGATTTTATTTTTAAATAATAATTACATGATTGATCAGGATGGGAAGGAGCAAAGTTTAGGGAAAATTGGGTGAACTCATTGCTTCCAAATTTGTTGTTTCTTCTTGTTGTTCCTGAGGGGAAGGGGAGAGACAAAGGGAGAAACCACTCCTGACTTTCCACACTTCCCAGAACCCAGGGATGAGGAACCACCACCTCACATCAACCCAGAGTCTCAATGTGGACAGGTTCCGGGGGTTCTGTCCAAGTGGTTTGGATAGTTCTGAAATGCTGCCAATTTCACCAACCCAAGGGTGATGTCACCCTCCCAATAATAATTTTTAAAATTTCAAAACAAGATTTCTTTATTTATTTGAAAATCACAGTTATAGAGAGAAAGGAAGAGAGAGAGAAGAGAGATTTTGCATCCACCGATTGACTCACCAAATGGCCACAGTGGCCAAGTCTGGGCCAAGCTGAAACCACAGCCGGGGGCTTTATCTGGTCTCCTATGAGGATGAAGGACCAAACCTGTAGGCTGTCCTTTGCTGCTTTCCCGGGCCACTGGCAAGGGGCTGAATTGGAAGTGGAGCAAGAGCTTGCACCCATAGGGGATGCTGGTGTTGCAGACAGTGGCTGTACCATGCCAGGCCCCCAAGCAAGGCTTTTATCTGAGGAGGTAAAAGGCGTCGTCATGACAACAGGTCCACCTCTGCCACAGAGATTCTGAGTAATTGCTGGTTAGCAAGAAGGGAAAAAGGGAGCAGTCCTCATGGGTCCTGCAGCCCAGGCAAAGGGACTTGGCAGTCCCTGACCCCACCTCTCCCTGCCACAATCAGGCCTGGCCTCTGCCTCAGTCCAGACAGGATCTTCCTAACCCAGCGATCCATCCCACATTGAGCTTCTGAGCCACCACCGCCTCGTCCCCAGGCCCCATTCCTCTTCCCAGCAAACTGAAGCACTGTCTTGGTGGCAGGCATCTCCATACAACTACCCCACAATCCACCAGGCAGGCACAACAGGGGCCTCATTTGTAACACAAGAATAGAGAAGGTGAGTAACTTCTCAGGTCACACAACCAGCAAGTCAGGCTCAGAACATAGCCTTGCTGCTCTGTCCATCTGCTTCTCAGGCTATGGCCATCAACTTCTGACCTTGGGCAGGCCTAGAAACCAGCTGTTCTTAGAACCCTTATCCTCCAACACCTGCCATGGAGGCTCAGAGGCAGGTGGATGAAAAGAAGCAAGCTGCTGCCCCTGGCTCTGTGCATACCTGGTACCACAGAGGTGGTTGCTATTACGACAGTTCACTTCATGCCCTAGGATTTGAGGAGTTGGGGCGCTTGCATGCAGGGTAGTTACAGGACCCAGGCTCTGTTTGTGGCGGTCTCCTGAGTTTGGGGGAGTTTCAGAAGTCAAGGCTGTCATCTGGGTCACTCCAGGCTGGGGTGGAGCCCAGCTATGAGGCCTGTGTGCCCACAGCTGCCTTGCCTGAGTCATTGGCCTCACTCATCCCTTTTAGCTCCTCCCCTGCCCCCAACTCGCATTTCAGGCTGCCCAGTCAGAGCAGGGGGTGTTGATGGGACCCACAGTCCAGGAGTCTCCAAGAAGTAACTCCCAAGACCAGGACAGGATGACCACAGGAGGGTGTGGCCCAGCTGGGAGGCAGAGATGGCCCAGAGATGGAGGGGCTTCCTGAGGCATTGGAGAGTGGGGCTGCTGTAGGGGAAGGGCTGTGGGGGGAGGGGGAAGGGAAGAGAGACAGGAGCAGGGACAGGAAGAGAGAGAAGGAGGGAGCATGGATGAGATGGAACTGCAGTTGGTGAGGCCTTCTGGGGAAGTCATCAACAGCAGATTCAGTAACACAGGAAGAGAGGAGGAGGAGGAAACAAAGGGAGAAGACAGGCTGCTGACAACACCTCCCATGCCACCTGCTGGCAGCGCCAGGCTCCCTCAGACACCAGTCATGCAGCAGTGAGCTGCACAGGGGTCTGCTTCCTCCTCCTCCTCGACTGTGGTCAGAGGGCACAGGGCCCAGGGCCCAGCATTCAGAGCCACCCTCATGATCATGCCCCCCAGGATCATGGCCTCCCAGGCAGCCAGGATCCACCATGCTGTGACTCTTCTGAGCCAGAACTAGGAGTGGAGGATGGGAAGAGGGGGCACTGGTCCCAGGATGTCTGGGCTGGTGTAAGTGGCAGGACTGAGCAGAATACCTGCAGCCCATCCTGGTCAGGTCAGGGTCAGAGGAGGAGGAGGGCCTGTGCCCACATCACCCCAGTAGGCTCTGTGACTCCAAGGGCAACTGGGCTGCCCACTAGCTGTGCCCCGGAGCCCAGCACATCTTTGCCCAGGCATGTCCGAAAGCCTAGCTGTGTGCTGAGGTGCGTCGAGGTGCACCCAGCACTAACAGATGCAGACTCACACTGGCTACAACCCAGGGCAGGGAGAGCTGTAAGGTACCACATCTGGGCTGACCCCACTCACAGACCTGTGCCCTGAGTGCCTGGACACCTGAGGTTGAGCAGCTCAGGCCAAGGCACCCGAGGTTCCTACACTCCTTTAGACCTGCTCTGCGCACCTGCAGGGGGAAAGGCTAGAGATGCCTTTGGGCAGCCACCTTGTTCTCTTCCTCCAAAAGGGCTCTTGGAAACCTGGTCCATTTTGCCTCCCCTCCCCCAGGGGCTCCCCATCTCTGGCTCCTCACCAAGGGGATTTTAAAGGGGTTCCCAGGAAATGGGGTGCTTGGCATGTGGAGGGGGCGGTACTGGGGAACGACACATAGGATCATGGAGCCAGTGTCCTTTGCCAAAGCCTGGGAGCTGCATGCAGAGAGTTGTCAGCCTCAAAAGAAGAAAATAAACAAACTTGCTGGTGGAGGCGCCTCCGCCCCCTTCTCAGCCCTCCCTCCCTGTCCCCTCGGGCAGCGGGCAGTGTATGAGGCCGCTCCTGTCACTCATCACCCTTCCCACTTCCTGGAGACCAAGGACCGTGACATCCCAACTGATTTTTTGCCAGCTGCCTCCAGAGCTTGGCTGTAAGGTCCTGGGACCTCACTCAGCCCTGTCTCCTACCCCTCAGGGACAGCCTAGGGTCAGAAGGCAGCATCTTCCAGCCACAGCCAGGGCAGCCTGTTTCACCTGCCACTTCTCCCGCAGGACACTCCAGCTTCAGGCATTTCCAGGGTGTTGCCTACCAGAGGTCAGCCCTGTCAGCCCCAGCCCAGTGCCTGCCCCTAAGTGGCATCTTCTCCATCCCTCAATGCTCCACAGCCTTGGTGCCACCTGCTTTCCCCTCATCACCACCCCACCGCACACACACACTCTGGGGGAGGAGAGGGATACTGTGCAGGTGGCAGGGTCCAGGGTCAAGTCCAACTCTGGTCCAGGTCAAGGCTGGCTGGAGGAGGCTCCAGTACCCATCAGGCTGCCTGGCCTTGCCCTAGTGGTTATGCCCCAGACCTTCTTGATACAGCATTCTCAGGATCTCTGGGGGACCCTGGGTGCCCTCTTTACATAGCAATGCACAGCCCACTTACCTCAGAGTCCACTAGCTCTGCTCCGATCATGATGAGCAGCCTCTGCCCAGACCCAGGAGGCTGATAGGTTCCATCTTTGACACCAGCAATCACTTGCAAATGCCTACCTAGGACTCCCTGGCAGCCTTCTCTCTGCTCCCAGAGAGAGCTCTGGGATCCATTCCTAATGTCTGCCGTGGGGACGGCATGAATGCTAGAGGCACACACATGGCATACTCAATGTGTTGGTCTGAGAGCCTCCCCCTCCCAGCTGCACCTTGGCAAAAACCTGCAGCAGCTCTCCAGGAGCCCCTCAGGAGCATAGCTAGAGCCCACTCTCCTATCTCAGGCCCCTGAGTGATGAGGCATGTGCGTGTGTGCTCTGCTACCCCCACCCTCAGACCCCCAGGGACAGGTCATCTCACTGAGCATCTCTGCACTGCAGTCTGCCTCCCCAGTCTACGAGCAGCCAGTGTCATACCAACTGGGGCTCAGAGAGTTTCAGGGGGCCCCACAGCCAACAAGCAACAGAGACTGTTCTTCCACGCTGCCACTGAATGACCCCTTCTGCTGCCTGGCCTCTCTGTCTGGCCCTACTGTCTCATGCTCCCATACTTTTGTGATCCTGGCCATCGTCTCCCCTACCCCACGCTCCTGGGGTGGGGGCTGACCCGCCAGCCTTGTGGGAGACAGTTCCCCCACTCCACCCCCACTTCCCACTTCCCATTTTCAGCTCAGCCGAGACCAGATGGAATCTTCTAACAGAATTTCCCTAGGAAACTGAAGACACAACAAGACATAACAGGAGACGAAAGCCCCAAGGCACACATACGTTCCCAGAGCCCAGGGTCCGTCCCCAGCCTTGGGTGACTCATACCACAGCAGCCCCAGTGTGCTGGGAAAACTCACACCTCCAGGCAGTGTGGACTAGCAGGCACCTGCTAGAGCGAGGAGCAAGGACATGACCCAGTCAGCCCCTGGTCACTCTGTTGTCCTGCTCTGACCAGCCCCTCTACCACCAGCATGGCTGGGCTGCACATGGTCTATGCCAAGAACTATAATGTGTCCCTATGTCATTCCATGCCAGGACCCCCTGGGAACATGGGGACCCCAGAGCCAAACCCTGAGGGTACCTCACTCCTCTTCCCACTCCGCTGCAACTCAGCAGGGACAATGGGCACCCCCTGTCCCACCAGGGGCTGTGTCTGTAGGAAAGTCTAGGTCACCTAGATTTCCCAGGAGTACTGGTGGCACATGCAGCATGAGGAGCTAAGAAGGATGTTAGTTGAAACTGAGCCTGGGGAAGAATGGGGGCTGCTAGAGGCCACGAAGCTGTAGGCAGAACAAGCACCAGGACAAGGAGCTGCTCCCTGAGAAACTGATTAATCAAAGAAAGCAGGGGTGAGGTGGAGACGCAAGACCTGGGCTCTCTCCTCCTCTGTCCCAGCCCGGCAGATCCTGGAGAACACCCAGGACACCAAGTGGCCCACAGTCCAGTCTGCCTCCTTCATTGGACAATGACCGATCTGAAACCCAAAGAGGTAAAGGGATTGAAGTGAGGTCACCCAGCAAAAAGCCTGTGTGATAATGAATTCCCCGCCCCTACCCAGAGCCAGTGCCTCTCAAATAGGTGAGTGATATTGGACCCCACCAAACTCCAGCCCAGTGGGGAAAGGGGGAGGAGGGGAAGAGGGAGGGGAACAGGGCCACAACAGTCCTGGATTTGCAGAGTGAAACCTGATGGTCCCAAGGTCTCAGCAGAGCTTCTGGCCTGGGGCCACTGTGGTCCCCCCTCCTACCCCAGGTTTAACCCTTATTCACCCCCACACTGTAAGTGTCCAGGGAATCCAGACAGCAGGTCCTGGTAGTCTCTCACGCCCCACCCCCCACCTCACAGCTGCAGCCAAGCCAGAATGGGAAAAGGATCCCTCCCCCCCAGACACCTGCGTCCCCCACGGCCACATCCAAGGTCCCCAGGAGAGCTGGAGTCGGGGTGGGGCAGTCCATCTGAGCCTGGGCTCGTCTAAGATTGGAGGGAACCAGCCCTGGACTCCAAAAGAAGCCTGTCCTCTCCTCTCCCTAGGGAAACGGGAGGGTCGGGACCCTCGCACCCTCAGCCCGGCCCAGCCCTCCCCGCCTGCCCTAACCAAGAGTCAGGGGCCCCTGGAGGGCTGCAGCAAGGACAGAAATAGCCACGACTTTCCGGGGAGGAAGCCTTCTTCCTTGTTGATCTTAGAGTACTTGGAGCCTGCAGGCCCCCACAAGAGGGGACCACCCCTAGGGGGTGAGGCGGAAGCCAGAGGGTCTGCAGGAGGTGGTTGGAGGCTCAGAGGCAGGGGAGCAAGTCCCTGGGGATCCGGGAGTGGGTGGGGCCCGGAAGAGGGGGGTTGTCCGGAGGAGGGAGGGAACCAGAATCCCACGGGGCATCAAGGGGACGGTAAAGGGGCCTCTCCCTCTGAAGTCACCGCTAATCAATAGATGACCACAAGGCCATGCCAAGGGCAGGAGAACTTGACCCAGGGCCAGCCCAGGGTGGCAGAAGCTCAGAGTCTGCAAGCCCTAAGTGGGTGAGAGGAGGAGGGAGAGCGCCCACCATATCCACGTTCCCCCAGCTCTGGCCTCCTGACAAGCAGCCTTCCACAGCCGGATGAATACAAGAGCAAGAAGAATCCCAGAAGCTAATTTTAACGTAGCATGCCCCTCCTCCCCTGTCAGCAATGAGCAGGACTTGGGAGCACACCCCTCACCTACCTTCCCCTGCCCTGCCCTGGCGCCCTCTCGCCAAGGACAGCAGTGGGCAGAGAGGGTGTCCCCAGAGTGTAGGGGGTCCCTGCCAGGTAGACCCCAAGAACTCACACACCACCACCACCACCACCAGGGTGTGGGGTGTGGCTGGGCTGGAGCCTGCTCCACAAGGTGATGCGGGTGACCCCATGCCAGTCTACCTTTGGCCTTGGGTTCCTTGCCTGTACCCCCCCAGGGGAAGACAGCCACAGCAGTCATGTTCCTATGAGCTCAAAGCTGTGGTCATTCTCACCACTGCTGAACTCAGAAGCTCCAGCCAGACTCAGGGCCTGAGCCTGCAGCGAGGTATACCAGTTGCCAACCCAGACACCCGGCTCTGTGAGTGGGATATATCTAAGACTGAGTCCTGTTGAACAGGAGCACTCTGCCCAGCCAGCAGGTAGTAGCTGGGGCAGGGTCTTCCTGTCATGCCTCCCTCCAGCACACATGCACATGCATATGCACACACATACACATATACACACCAGAGATAACCTAGAATATGGGGTTGGAGAGACGGGCCAAGGACCAGATTAGTCCTTGAGTCTCTCCACCTTGAGTCTTGGTCAGACATCAGCAGCACCTTCTTAGCAGGTGGTTGGGAGTGTCTCCCATCAGAGTAGGAAACAGAAGAATGCTTGCAGACCACGCCTGCCCCCCACTTCTCAGCAGCCATGCCATCTCAAGCGTGTCCCCCACAATTTAAAGGCACAGATTTGCATGGAGCAAGTGCAGCTAGAGATCTTCCTCAGTCTCCCCTCTCCACTTCTTCTGTGTTAGGTCAGGGTTGGGGCAGCTGGCCAAGGCAGCTCCACCTGAGGAACCACAGGTTCCCACACTCGCCTCCCATTCCCTCTACTACTATCCCACTTCAAGGCCTTGTTGAGATTACTCCTGGGAGGAGGTGACTGTACTCACCTAGCCCTCCATTCCTGCAGCTCTGAGCCTCCCTCATCAACCCAGCAACCCTCAGATGGGCCCAGGGTGCAGTCAAGAACAGGTCATACTGACATTGAGCTGTAGGGATGTGGGGATGGGAGAGGAAGGTAGTGACAGCTCAGGAGCCAGGGCGCCTGGAGCCAGCTGCACTCCCTCATTTGAAAAGGCGGTGGGGAAACAAAATGCAGCACGTCCCATCCAGGATCAGGCACACGAGGACTGTGGACACACACTTCCCACACGTGGACCTGTTAATCCCAGAGCCTAGATGCAATGTGATTACTTAGTATGCACGTGTGACATGCAGGGGCTACCTGGCTTCCAGATCCAGCTGTGCCGCCAGATGTGCACCCAAGACCATATGAAGCATGTCCTCTGTCTTCCGGGCCTGTCTCTTCCTTAGCATAATTCAGGGATCAGGCTGAGCTGTCAGGAATGGAAACCCTGGGATATACACCATCACTTATTCTGCAGCAGTACTAGCCACGATCAATCAATCACAGCCCAGCTGTGTACAAGATCCAACCAGAACCTCCCAACAACCAGCACCACTGAACAAGAGGCTGATCCCAAGGATGGATGCACCATGCACCTGCATCTCACAACTCTGCACTCCTGGGATCCAGCTGGGTGACTTGAGTGTTGCTTTCCTCTTCTGTAAACAATGGTCTGTGTCCTCCCACACCCCCACTCCAACAAGGCTCTGATGAGATCCTGCAGACAAAACGGGCTTGCAAATAGCCCCACTCCAGGTACCATTTCCAGAGACAAGGCAGAGAGCTCCACACCCACAGGCCTGACCCTGTAGACAATGTGGGCCCGTGGGAAGAGCCTGGGTCTGGCTGTCCTCAGACGGGTCATTACATCTTTCCAAGCCTGAATTCCTGGCCTTTTGAGATTCTCCTATTCTCCCTCTAAGACCCAATGCCAAGGCACCTCTTCTGGGAAGCCCTCCTCTCCCTCCCTCCCCAGGCAGTCTGGTTCAGGCTTGCCCTGGCCACTCGTGGCCCTGCTAACTTGTTGCTGCACGAGGATGCTGAGTGGACACAGGCAGGTGGGCATGTCAGGGCAGGGCACAGAAGTGTAGCCAACACAGCAGGTGCCAGCCAGGTTGCTGGGAAGAGCTGCTCCTGGCAGCCCTGGGTACCAAGGACACAGCTCACTTACTACAAAATATCCTTTATTGATAAAATAGTTCAGACTTTGTAAAGACACCTGCTCATCATGGTGGGGCCATGAGCAACAACATGGAGGTGTTGGCGGGGGGGTCCCGGTGCAGTGTGCACACAAGGTCAGGCTGGAGATGGTTGCAAATGAGTCCCTCTCCTCCACCTGGCCACGCCCCCCAAACCATGCCCTGGATGAAGCCAGTAGCCCTCTCCACTCTTTTCCTCTTCTTCACTCTCTCCATCCCAGAATATTCCCTCAGGCCCTCCAGATCCAGCAGGTGCCGTGGGGTATCAACAGTGCCTAGCCTACCACATCCCAAGACGCTGGCTGGGCCCAAAATAACACCAAGCCGTCCCGGGGATGACTGGGACCCATCTTTTAGACACTCTCTATCGTGCTGGGTGCCAGATTCTGGTGTGGGTGAGAGAACGAGATGGGAACAACCCCTGAGCAGGCACTCAGCAAAACATCCACTTGTGTTTGTGTATGCCTACAGGGGGGCGGGGGGGTGGTCCTGGCTCGCTTATGGTGTGGCACCCTACCTGGACAATTCACAGGGTCGCTGCTCACCCACTCCAGCCCCAGCTCCCTAGGCCCTCATTTCAGAGTGTTCCCAGGGGATGGGTATTTTTAGCTATTTGGGGGGAACAGTTTGCTTGCTTCATGACAAAAGGCTTGTCCCCCCACCCTTCAAGGGACAGGGTGGGGCAGCAAACACTGAAACCCTCTGGGCTGTGTGGCAGGTGCAGCGCCTGGAACTTGAACCCCGGCAGGCACGAGAACACCACCTCCAAGAACTCCTTTTCCTTGAAATAGTGCTTCTGTCTGCTCCTCCCCACTTCGATTTGGAGCAGGCATTCACACACCCCAGGCACAGCCAGTCTGGAGGAAGCAGGGGTGGTAAATACCGGTATCACCAGATAATCGCATTTTCTGGTTCTCGCGTGCCTTACCCCTGGTGAGCTCAAAGCCTGCTGCAAGCCTTTCATCTCCCCACAGCAAGTAGGCGGCAAGCGAGTGTCCCCACGGCTTTGGCAGGGGGTGAATGCTTGGTAATCAGGATTTCTCCTGGAGACACAAGCCAGGCCCCCAGACCGCCCTGTGCAGGCATCCGCATGACTGGCTGCCTCTCAGAAGGGCCGTAGGTGTGGGAACTGATGCGTGCTGTGCCCTGCACTGGAGCCAAAAGCAGAGAGGCTGTGCCCAGAAACCAGGCTATCACCTAACCCCCAGGCCCTCCCAGTTGCCTGGTGGTAACTCCAGGGATGACGGCGTGGGCCAGCAGTCTTCATTTGCCTTCCTGGCTAGTATCCTGCTCTTTGGAATGGGGCTGGGTGGAGGGCAAGGGGGACAGAGGAGGAACACAGCAAGCAAAAAATCGGCCAAGAACTGTCAGGTCCTCACAAAAGGGAGGTCATACCACCGGTCTTGGGGGACTCTGGATGCAGGCGCTCTGGCCTCAGCTGCCTTCCGGAAGATCCAAGCCCTTCCCTCACCTGTACAAAGGGAGGAAAGCAGGTCCCTCCACACCAAGACAACAAGGCATGGGGGGAGGGCAGCTTTAAAGGAACCCCTGTAAAGGGCACTGTGCCTCTCCAAGCTTGAGATGAGACCTGCAACACCTTTCCAGCAGGACCTAGAAAGTTCCATGGGAGGCAGGCACAACCCAAGCAGACCAAGAAGCAGCAGGGTGGCGCTCGGAGCCCATCCCAGGGCAGTCTGCAGGCGGGGCTCACCAGGCTGTCTGGGTCCACTGGCGGCAAAGGATCCTGCGAAAAGCGCGCCGGAAGTCCTGGTTGAAGACAGTGTAGATGACAGGGTTCAGGGAGCTGTTGCAATAGCCGATCCAGAAGAAGAACTGGAAGAGGCCATGGGGCACCCGGCAGTGCTGTGGGCAGATGGCGCCCAGGCTATAGCTGAAGAAGAAAGGGAACCAGCAGAGCACAAAGACCCCGATGACCACTGCCAGAACGAAGGTGAACCGCTTCTCCCTGGTCAGCTGTGTCCGCCGCCGCCACCACTGCCCGCCCATGGCACTGACAGCCCTGCCCACGAGCACCTGGCCCCGCAGGGTGGCCAGCACCCGCGAGCCCTGTGGCTGTTGCAGGGGTGGGCTACAAGCTGAGGCAGCAGGCACTGGCTCTGTCCCTGGCTCATATTCCTCTTCCTCTTCCTCCTCTTCCTCTTCCTCGGCTTCTTCCTCCAGAGACACCCCAGAAACTCCCTCCTTCTGGCCTCGGCCTGAGTTGGGAAGGGTAGCCCAGCTGGGTGGCAAGGCCTGAGTCCCAGGGTTTTCAAGGGTCTCCCCCTCCTTCTCCCTCTCCTCCTCTTTTTCAGACAACGTGGAGCATCCTTTGGTCTCACTGGCAGAAGCCACAGGAGTGGCCGGAGCTGGCAGTTTGGCTGGGGTGGAGGGCCCACTGCCAGGGACAGAGCAGACCTTCTTGGACTCACCCTCCCCGGGGCTCCCCTTGGCTCGAGGACCTCTGCGGTGGCTGCGTTTGGCGATCACGTAGATGCGCAGGTAAACGAGAATCATGATGAGGCAGGGAGCAAAGAAAGAACCAATGCTGGAGGACAAGATGTACCAGGCCTCCTGGTTGAGCTTGCACTGGGGGCGCCCGTGGGGCTGGGGGCCCTGGTCTCCCTTGTAGATGAGAGGCGGCAGCGAGATGGCAGCCGCGATGAGCCACACCGTGAGTATGATGCACTTGATCCGGCGCGGCGTGCGCTTGCAGTTGTACTCCAGTGCCCGGCTCACGGCCCAGTAGCGGTCCAGGCTGATGGCACACAGGTGCACGATGGAGGACGTGCAGAAGAGCACGTCGAGCGCCAGGTATACCTCGCACCATGTTCGCCGAAAGTACCAGTAGCCCAGTAGCTCGTTGGCCAGTGAGAAGGGGATGATGAGTGTGGCCACCAAGATGTCGGCAGCGGCCAGCGACACCAGGAACAGGTTTTGCGGGGCACGCAGAGAGCGGCTGGTCAACACGGCCAGGATAACCAGAGCGTTGCCGAAGATGGTGAAGAGGATGAGGAAAGAGATGACCGCCGCGATGGCTGCCGTGGCCTGCACCGAGTAGGGCTCCTGGTGGTCCATGGCGCACAGAAGTGGACGCGACCAGAGGGCTCGCAGATCCCCGGGACTTAGACCAGACGGTCGGTGCCCCGGCGGTGCCGGAGATGCATGATCTGATCGAACCGGGCCTGGGAGGTGGCAGTGCGGGGGACACCCGGAGCCAGCCCCCGCCCAGCTACATCACCCTCTTCCACAGGCGCCCCTGACGTCTGCCCCCGGAGGAAGTTTTCTAAATTGCCCGCTGCCAGCCCCTTTCCTCCAGGGACCCGAGTAAGGAGTCAAAGTGGCGTCCAGCCACGCGGTAGCCGGCGGACACTCGGTGGACCGCACGGAGCTCGGGGTGGGGGAAGGGGGTGCAGACCCGCGGGGTCCGCGGAGGAGGCGTGAGGCCCGGGTGCGCTGGCTCCCACGCTGGCTGTCGCCCGCAGCCGCGCCTGCAGGCAACCCCCGGCGGCAGGCGAGTGGGGAGCGGAGCGAGCGCGGCTGGAGGAGGGAGGAGACCAGGGTCGGGGGCGGGAGGAGGGAAGGGAGGCGGGGCGCGCGGTCCGACCGACCGAGGGTGGGTGTAGGGTGCACGGCCGACCGGCGCTGGGGCCAACGCCCTGGCGCCCTTAACCCCCTTTCCTTCCGGCTGCAGCTCTGAGAAAGGCCAGGGGTCTGCTGTGCGTGTTGGGGGTGGGGGTGCGGAGGAGAACAGGGGACGTTCAGAGGAGTCCCGTCTTGGGGCGGGGGGGGGTCCCTGGGGCTCAGCGAGGACGTGTACTCGAGTGCAAGGATCGATCGGCGCGTGCGGGGCTGAAGCAAGCAGAGGGCACCGAGGCGGGACCGCACGGCGCGGGGCTGCGGCATCCGAATCCAGGTCCAGGACACTGAGCGAGGGCCATCAACCTGACCCCCGCCGCCGCCCAGCTGCCGGGAGGAGAAGGTGAGGAGTTGTAGCAGAGTAAGGCACAGTCCTGGCCGGCCCCACGACGGTGAAGGAACCGGGCGCAGGGGTCGGGGCTCAGGTCCAGCACGGTGAAGAAACCAGGTGCAGGGGCTCTGGGCGCCCGCCCCATCCTTCCTCCACCGTCGGGCTTGCAGGGCGCGTGGGGCGGCGCGTGGCCGGGGTGTGAGCGCCACCTGCTGCCTTCTTGCCGGCTGAAGTCGCTGGGGAGCCAGCGCTCCCAGTCTGCCTTTGGAGACCTCGGCTTTCCTATTCCCCACACCCCTGCAGCTGCCTCAGTTTCAACCAAGAAAGGCAAAGGAGGTAAACGGGAACCTGATCTGGCCTCAGTCCAAAGCAGCGACCGAGACCCAGGCTACCGACCGACCGGATGCAGGTGAGAGGGCTCCAGTCTCTTGACCTAGGGATAAAAAACGCGGTCCCAGCATCACCCCCCTGTACAGAGCACGCAGACCTAGTGAGGGATGGGGTTCTTGGGGACTTGTTCCTACAGCTTAGAGAAGTAACAGGTCTTGGGGTACAGCTACAGAGGGGAGGGGCTTCCCTTTGCGTCCGCCGAGACCCCTGGGCCAGGTATCTCTTCCATCCCCACTATATACTCTCTTAGGTGGTGGCAAGTTGGGATACGAAGACATTTCTGGGAACTTGCCCCCTTCCCCTTCCACAGAGCTTCTGGGCGGGCATTCGGCGCACAGTTGCGAGGAAGCAGCTTGGGACCCCTGCGTCAGGCCCCGGAATGCCTAGGATCAAGTCCCACTTGCACTCCCCAGCCCCCATCCTGTTAATGCATCCTATGGGTCAAGTACGTGGCTTCCTGCCACCCCATGGGAGATGCGGATTGAGTTTTCCGGCTCCTGGCTCTGACCTAGTCCAGCCCTGCTGTTGGAAGCATTTGGGAAAATGAGCCAGTGGATGGGGGTGTCATTTATATTTCCCCTCTCTCTGCCCCACCACCACTGCCAGGCTGAGCAGCCTCCAGAACGCCTAATGCTTTAACCTGGCCTAGAGCCAGATCTTGTGTCTCCAACCTCTTAGCTGTGCCAGGCAGCTGTCTGTGAATTAGGGTCAGCCCAGCTCAGCCCACAGTTGGTGTGTGGGCAGGCAGGGTGGGAAGGGGGGCACCTCTGGACCATGACTCCTGTTTGCACAGGAGGGAGCAGAGCTTGTGACTGCTCCATGTCCCTGATGTCTCCCCTCTGCCACCACCACCCCACCCCGCCCCCAGAGTCAGACAGGCTGTTCTCCAGGTCCCCAGCCATCCCTAGCCTCAGGGGTACAGAGGGGGAGGTCCTCCTTGGTGCCAGGCTGTTCTCCTTGGTCCTGCCAGAGGACCCAGGTCCCCAGTGAGTTGCAGGTGCCGCAGCCAGGGAGAGAACAGAGCCCTCCAGAGACAGGAGTCACAGGTTGGGTGCTTATTATTTGTGGGCTGGGCCCAGCTCCCAGGTCAGAGTGGCCATTGGAGCCCGGGAAGCAGTCTTCACTTCCTGCCCCAGGGCCTGCAGAGGGGACACCATGGTGGCCCAAGTGGGCGTTGGAAGGGACAGCAACCACACCCTCCCCAGCCAGTATGTGCAGCCTCTGACTTCTGACCCGTTTTCCTGAGAGGCCATGTTTCTGGGCCTATGCATCCTCCTTGCCCTGAGAGAGCCTACCACGGGATGCTCCCTGGGGACATTCGCAAGGCAGGGGGTGGGGAGGAGGAGGGACAGCTTCAGACCTGCCGTGGACCACAGCCTGCTGGCACCAACCCTGTTGAGCACACCAGGCACAGAGTCTTTAGGGCAGGTGGGAGGTGTGCCTGTGCCTGGGGGTGGCTCAGCATGTGCCCCGAGCCTGCAACCTCTGGTCCGCCCCAGAGGACGGTGACCTTTTCCCTCTCTGTTGTGGGCCTTCCAGGTGTGCCCACCTGTCCCCAGCCTGGCAGATTCGCTGCTGTCCACTTTCACACTCAGCACATTGCACTATAGTAGGGACCAGTGAGTTTCCAAAGTCACCCTCCTCTGTTGTAGAGGACATCCTTTCTTGCCCTGGTTCTTGGTCCAGGGTCATCGGATGGCGAAGGGCAGTGGTAGCAGGTGTCACTGTGTGCAGGTGCTCCACAAGAATGTCCTTAGGAAGGAAAGCAGTGACCTGGATGTGGGTGGTGGCCAGCTTTTAAGCCCACAGCTTTTGAACAATGTGGCTTGCTAGCTGAAAGCCCTGGAGTCACTCACTTCCTTGCCAAGCCTGAGAGGTAAGTGGTAGTCCCTACCTCCCCAAGGACTCATGGGAAATCCTTCCTCCACCTTGCTGCACTCCCAGCTTTCCAAGAGGTCCCGGGGCCTCTGACTCTCAGACCCCTCCAGCCCTGGTGCCTGCTGCAACATAAACCCATCATCTCCTCCTTTCACTGCGTGGCTTGCAGTGCAAAACCCCAGGCAGCCCCAAGGCAAACCCTAACCACGCCTTTGATGGAGGAGCTGCTTCTTCCGGAGCAAAGCCCACTGTATCGACTGACCCTGCTGTACAACTGTGACCGCGTGTCTCCGCACTGTCCTAGTAAGCTCCCTTTCCCACTCTCACAGTCTGCAACCTCCCCTCAACCACACAACACCCCTCCCTGATGCTGTGACTTTGCAACTCTCCACTCCACCCTCTCACCCTGCTGTCTCTCTCCTCACCCATCCCTCAGCCCACTCCTTCTTGCACAATGCCTGTCTCCCACACTCCAGGGCCAGCCACTCCTTAAAAAGCCCTGTGTCCCCTGTGACTGTCCCCATTCTGCTGCCCCTCCAGCCACCTGCTGAGTGATCTGCCGCTAGGTACACTGTCCTTGGCCTTTGGCAGCATGGCCATGGCCACAACAGCCTGCTAGCTATTCCTGTGATCACGAGCAACTCTATGCCACTCAGTACCTGTTTTAGGTCTGTATTCTCTGTTTCTCTGCCTGCACCTGCCCCTCACTCCCAGACCCAGCCATATGAGTGCTCATGGTCACCTTAACCTTAATACCCCTAATTCTCATGGCACTTCTGTCACCAGCCACACATAGTCCCTAATGTGTCTGCCTCATCCTGCCCCTCTCCCCTACAGAGTCTGAGAGCACCCACATCTGTCCAGCTCCACTGTCTCCATCACCCCAGTTTCTAAAGCGCAGGGACTTCCCGACTATTCTGCTTCTAATCCATTGGTCATGGAGCATCCAAAGAGCCTCTCTGATCCTTAGGTCTGGGCCCCCCATGTACATGTGACCATGTACAGCCACTAAAGCCACCGCCTGTAATGCCAACATCTCTAAGGAGCACTGAGCCAAGTCCCAGCTGCTCCAGTTGCAATCCAGCTCCCTGCTAGTGTGCCTGGGAAAGCAACAGAAGATGACCTAAGTGCTGGGTCCCTTAAGATTTATTTATTTGATATTCTTGGTACTAAAATAAATCTTCTTTCAAAAGTTAAAAAAAAAAGATTTATTTATCTGAAAGAATTATGGAGAGAGGGAGCTTCCACCTGCTGGTTCACTCTCCAGATGGCTGCAATGGCCAGCATGGGCCAGACAAAACCCAAGATCCTGGAACTGTACTCTTGGTCTCCCACATAGATGGCAGTGGCCCAAGCGTATTAGTAGGGATCTGGATGGGATGTGGAGCAGCCATGACTCGAACCGACACCCACATTAGATGTTGGCATTGCAGGTGGCAGCTTTGCTCTTTACACTGTGCCATAAATAAATCCCTGGCATTGTGGTGCAGTGGGTTAAGCAGTTCTCTGCAGTGCCAGCATCACATATGAGTGCCAGTTCAAGTCCAAACTGCTCTACTCCCAATCTAGCTCCCTGCTAATGCACCTGGAAAAAGCAGCAGATGGCTTCAGTGCTTGGGCCCCTGCATTTGCCTAGGAGACCCAGAAGAAGCTCCTGGCTTTGTCCTGGTCCTACCCACCTATTGCAACCATTTGGGGAATGAAGCAGTGGATGGAAGTTACGTCTCTCTGTCTTCCTCACTTTCCCTCTGTCTCACTCTATAACTCATGATTTTCAAATAAATGAAACATTCTTTAAAATATATATATATAGGTAAAGAAAACCCTAGCCATCTCCTGACCTGGCCCTGCCTGCCTCACCTCGCCTGTCACCCTGGCTGGACTCTCCCTACTTTTCCTGCCTTGGGATCTGTACTACAGCCAACCATTGCTCTCTCCAACTAGGAGTAAGCATCTTAGGAATAGAAACATGGCTTTGTTTACATTCCCAGTGCCTGTACCAGCCTTTGTGTCAGGGCATGGGCAGATGGGTGAGGGAATAAGCAGATAGGCCACACGCTATGTGGCTACAGACTGGAGAGCTGAGCAGGCCGCAGATGCTGGTCCCCCTTCCTATCCCACCATCCAGGCTGGGCTCAGGCCCCTGAATCAGCACTGGAATATGAGTTGCTGCAGAGTGGAGACAGTGCAGACACTTGGACACATGGCTGAGCTGGGGAGCTGCCTTGCAGAGATTGGTGGCACCCTGAAGAGGGTGGAACAAGGACTGCATTGTCTAAAAGACAAGGAGGAACTGCTCCTGCCCCCTTAAGCCACCAAGGCCAGCCAGCCTCATTTCTGGACAACCCAGATTATGAGAGCAGAAGTTACTCTATGCTAAAGGGGGCTTGTGTGGGCAGTTCTCACAGGGTACCAAGTACTCCCTGCCTCTGGCCCATTGCAGTCACCAAAGACTGAGTCCAGAGGCCGGGCAGTCCCGTGACACTCATGCCTGCATCTCTAACAGGTGCCTTTGCTCCCTGCACTGCCGCTGTCCTAAGAGTAGCCATGGCAGTTCTGCCTGGAAACCTCCCGGGGCTGTCACCCTCCATGGGGCAAGGCCACAACCCCTGCTCACCCTCCCTGAATGCATATTCAGTTCCTGAGTCTGGGGTGAGAGTAAAGTGCTTGTCAACCCAGTCATTGCCCTGAGAACATCAAGCTCAGAAAGTTACTGAGTTAGGACTGAGATCCAAGCTAGACCTAGGATGGGACCTCAAGCATGCCCTGATGTAGCCCTAGACCATGAACCACCCCACCCTCAGGCTCCCCAGAACTTACACCTCATCCTGCACGATATCTCCCTATTTCTGCCACCTGGAGTAGATCCATGTGCATCCCCAGGCTCTAATTAATACATGGGGTGAGCAGCACACCTAGCACCCAACTGTATTTCTGCCTTCTCCCCAAACATCTTGTCCCTGACTGCCATCCCACTCCAGTAGAGCTCCTTGACCTAATAAGACCACAAGAATAGGACCACTGGGGACTGGAGTCGGGGTAAGGTGGTTGTGAAAGCTTCTGGCCCAGCCCACTCACTCTCTGAAACAAAGCCCTTGGGGAAGCTGGGCTGGGGCCACTGCAGAAGAGGAGGAGGGGGGCTTAGCTGAAGGAGGAACAGTGAAGTGAGCTCCATTAGGGCGAGGGTCCTAGAGACAGCCCACCTGGGTTGCTGATGTGCTTCTGCTGGTGCCATCCTAGCCTGGCACCCTCACCCTAGGCCACCTTCCTGGTCTCCCTGTTGGCAGCACCCCTCAGCCCATAGCCTTCCCACAAGGGAAGCCAGTGGGCTCTTAGCCACAGGGGCTGCAGCTACAGAGCAACATCCCAGCCCCCAGAGAACAACGGCAGGAGGCTGTTGCTGGGTTCCCAGGCACAAGACAGAGCCAGCCAAGGCAGCACCTGCCAGTCCTTGCTGGAGAGCTGAGTTTCCAGGGGCCAGCTGCAGGAGGGTCCTCAGCAGCCAGAGGGCCTAGAACCTGTAGTGGAGAATATGATCTCTCCTTCCCAGTAGCCTCTAGGGATGGGGGAAAGGGCAGGAGCAAGCTGAGGCAGGCTTCAGGGGCAACATCATGCTTAAGAGCACCGAGGGAAAAGAATGAGCAAGGGGCAGAGGGAGAGGCCAGAGTGGGAATGGAAAGCAGAAAGAGTGGCCCTTAAGGGACCAACAGTTAAGTAACCCTGTTCCTAGGGGTGAGGATGCCCTCCCCAGGGCTCATCCCTCAGCACCCACACTTGATGGCACGTCTTTTGCCTTGATTGGCCCTTGCCTTGTTCAGCCCCTCCCAGCCACTTCTAATAGACCTCTAGAACAGTTGCCCACAAAGCTCCTGCCATCTCATTCATCTAAAAAGTGGTATATAGGAGCTGGTGTGATGACACAGCCTGCAATGCTGGCATCCTATATGGGCACCAGTTCAAGTTCCAGCTACTCTGCCTCTGATCCAGTTCCCTGAAAATGCAGCTGGGAAAGCATTGGAGGATGACTTAGGGAGTGAACCAGTGAGTGCAAGATCTCTCTCTCTCTCTCTCTCTCTCTCTCTCTCTGCTCCTTCTCTCTGTGCCTCTGCCTTTCAAGTAAAAATCAAATATACCTTGAAAAAAAAACTATTTCCATTTTCTACGTAAGTTTTTCATCGTAAGCAACTATTGTTTCATACTTTTCCTTTATAAGAGTTGAGTTGATGTCTCCTGTGCTGATCTCATGCCTCCCCCCTCTGCAGCCTCACATCTTACCACTTTATCCCCACCTTGACCCCACTTCAGTGTGAGAACCTTCTCAAGGTGCCACAGACATGCACTCTCCCTCCTGGTCCAAGTACTTGGACCACTCTCCAGTGCTTTCCCAGACCATAAGCAGGGAGCTGGATGGGAAAGAGAGCAGCCAGGATATCAACTGGTACCCATATGGGATGCCAGTGTTTGCAAGGATTTACCCATTGAGCCATCGTGCTGGGCCCCTCCTAATAGTTCTTTGTGTCTCCCCATCTTTGTGAGACATAACCTGAGTTTCCACAAAATCACAAACTACTCTGTATCTTGAACACCTCCCAGTCCCCGCACAATGAAGTGCGTGCTCCCCATTCCTGCCTTAAAGACCTGCCTCTCAGTTACCTGTGGCTGTGCCGGTCTCCAGCAGCAATCCCACCTTGCTGTTTCTGCCTTAGGCAGCAGACCCCCAGGCTTTGGAACACAGTAGACCGTGGGCTTGGTCAGATCCTCAGTCCTTCCCCTTATCCAGCCCCACAGGTCTGGGACCGGCCAGGTTCCCTCCTGTTACTTCCTACCTGTCCTGCAGGAGGCACTCCAGAAAGGGCAGCTTCTCCCTTAACCCCGCTTCGCCCCACATTCTCCAACCATTTGCAGGCTGTCTCCAGCAGTCTCTGTCTCCAGGGTCACCAGCAGCCTCTGTGCCGTTAAATAAAGCCATGTCCTGACCTTCTTACCCCCACAACCCACCTGGAACACCTGGCCCAGAACACTCCTTTCTTTCCTTAAAACTCCTTACCTACGCATCCACCCCACACCAGCCTTGCAATGCCTGCACCCACGACCTAATGTTGGTTCAAGTCCCAGCTGCTTCAGTTCCAACTTAGCTCCCTGCTAATGCATCTGGAAAAGCAAAGGAAGATGGCCCAAGTGCTCGGGCCCTGCCCCTATGTGGGAGACCTACAAGAAGCTCCCTGGCTCTCATTTTGGCTTGGTCCCCACCCTGGCCTTGCCAGCATTAGGGGAGTGATGCAACAGATGAAAGTTTCTTGGTCTCTCCTGTTCTCTCTGTAAGTATGCTTTTCGAATAAATAACAAATAAACCCTTGAAAAAATAAATAATACATGAAAAACACCTTTGTTACTAAACCTAAAATTAAATAGGCAACATATTGCCCCGATGGAGAAGCCAAAGATTAGAGAAGTCACAATAATAGAAGTCCTCACTGGGTCCCCCTTCCCTGGAGCTCCCACCCCCCACCCCCACGGCAGCTAATTACTGTTATTACTTTGTTATCCTGGTGGAGTTTGTTCTGCACACATTAACTAAATGCAAATCTATTCTTGCTTTTCTCTTTCTAAAGACAAACAATTCTACCCCCTCCCCAATTAGGACAGCTGGTGTTTTAACCTGCTTTATTGTCAGGAAAACAGCTCTTGAGTTAATTAGTGCTGTTTTCTAACTCATTAATTTCTACTATTGCATTTATTAATTCCCTGTGGCTTTCATGTATGTCTTTTAAACTCGGATTGACAGGTTTAATTCATTTGTTCTCCATTTTTATGGATAAGAATATCTAAGTCTACACATTTTCTCAGAGCCCTGTTTTTTTTTTTTTTTTTTGTTTTTTTTTTTTTGCTGGGAATCACTGATTTTAATCATTACTTTCTTTTTCTTTCTTTTTTTTTTTTTTAAAGAATTCCTGCCATTTCATTAAATCTGAAAGGAAGGTTTATAATTTTCTATTTTAATTTCCAATTTGGGAAAAGGGAGGGAGTCTGAGGTTTGGATTTGTGTCTGTTTCCACGTTCGACTCTTCGCCATGATCAGGATGTTGCTTCTAACTCCATCTTTTCAAGTTTTTTGGGTTTTTCTCACACTATCATGGAGTACATTTCCACCAATACTTCAGGATCACAGTCTCCATTTTCAGAATAGGAGATCATCGCCCCCTATACACACACCCCCCAGCGTAGTCAGCCCCATCTACATCTCTCTGTAAGGTGCTACTGCTATGGAAATTGACACCCAGACTCTTAGCCACTTATGGACAGGAAGTAGCCTTTATTTTACTCTAGAGAGCACCAGCCCAGATCACTCCATGATGGCTGGGCCTCAACGGCCTGTGCACTGAAGTTTTCCTAGAGCAATGACATGGGCTATTTTTAGCACTGCCAGGGGATGAATGGGACAAGCAAGTGGGGAAAAAAAAGTCAAATATACAGAGCAATGGCTCAATGGGTAAATCCTCACCTTGCAAGTGCCAGGATCCCATATGGGCGCCGGTTCATGTCTTGGCTACTCCATTTCCCTTCCAGCTCCCTGCTTATGGCCCGAGAAAGCAGTCGAGGACAGCCAAAGGAGGCCTTGGGATCCTGCACCCACATTGGAAATCCAGAGGAGGCTCCTGGTTCCTGGGTCCTGGCTTCGGATCAGCTCAGTTCTGGCCATTGCAGCCATTGGGGGAGTGAACCAGAAGGTGGAAGATCTGTCTCTCCTTCTCTCTATAAATCTGGCTTCCCAATAAAAATAAATAAATCTTAAAAAAAAAAAAAAAGAAGGTTGATGTGTGTGTGACCAGGGGTTTGGTTGGGGAAGTTTCCTGCAAACAACGGCTGGCACTGGTGCCTCTGCCTTGTGATGTTGGCAAGGGAAACAAAATGGGCAGTACCCAAGACCCAGAAGGCAGTATGCCTGCTCCCCACCCCGAAAGCATGCTTTGGGGGACTCATGGTAGTGAAGTGGAAACCGGCTTGCATGTGGGTAAAAATCAAGCTCATGTGCAGGAACTGGTGTCACAGAGCAAGAAAGCAAGTTTCACAGGTGCAGCAAAGAACAGGTAAGAACCCCGAGGATAAGGAGGGAGAGAATGAAGTGCCTGCTTGAACAACGAAGGCAGTTCCCAGGACTGTAATAGTCCAAAGGCTAACCTCTCTGTGTATGTGTGTTTTCAGATTTTATTTATTTATTTATTTATTTAATATGCTGGTTTGCTCCCCAAGTGGCCGCCATGGTCTGAGCTGAGCCCATCTGAAACCAGGAGCCACGAGCTTCTTCCAGATGTCCACATGGGTGCAAAGTCCCAAGGTTTGGGGCCATCCTCTACTGCTTTCCCAGGCCACAAACAGGAAGCTGGAAGGGAAGTAGATTAGCTGATATACCAACTGGCACCTATGTGGGATCCCAGTGTATGCAAGGTAAGAATTTAGCCAGCAGACCATCATGCCAGGCCCCACACCCTCCTTTCCAAGGCACATGGCTTTCTTGTTCTTACGTCTTGAATCTTTGACCTTCTGCAAAATGAGCGTGAGGGAACTCCATTCCCAGGCTGGGCTGCAGGAATGGGGTGAGAACTGGCGTTAAGGAGGACTGCAAAGCAGCTCATTAAGTGAACAGACCAGGAGGCTAAACTTCCACAGGCCTTATCCCAGGCCCCCCGCCCCGTGGCAAGCTAACAAGTAAGATTAGCACTGCCCTCACTCACAGAGAAGGTAGAAGGGGTTCAGAAATTGGAAGAGTTGCCTGAACCCACAGGCTGTGCAATAGAGAAGCAGCATCCAAGGCTGAGCTGTCCCACAGACTCAGCCCCCCGCCCTCCCTGCGTTCCAGGAAGTGACCGCTTCACACAGGAGCATCTGCGCTCTGATTCCCGACCATCCTCTTCTCTACCTCCCCCTCTGTGGGTACAACCCACTCTGAGCCGACTCCCCACGTGAACAGAGTGGGGGTTGGACCAAGGAAGGCAGCCCAAAACAGATTCCAAATCACAGCCTAGGTAGCTCCTGGCTCCTCACAGCAGCAAACAGCAGGCATCCTACCATACCCCATCCCTGCCAGGAGCACGCACCCAGATATGGGGGTGATGGACATGAAGTCTTTCTAAGCACGATAGGAAACAAATCTACTACACAGGAAATGCCCAAACTCAGCAAACACCTCCTGGATGACCAGGCTCCTCTCGGGGAGACCCACCCTGGCTGAACCTCCCAGCCTGGCCCCTGGAGCCCTGGGGGCCCTGGGGAGCTTACACTGGATGGAGGAAGGGACAAGGAACAGTGCTCCCAGCTCCCAGTACAGGCTTGTCTGAGGAAGGCTGGGCTCCAGGCCAACCCTGGCAGGTCACTGCTCTGCAAAACGTCATCTCCAGGTACCCCGCACCCTGCCCCTCTGCTACACATCAACACTTCTCACAGGGGAGACAGAAGCACACATACACACACACTTACATAATACATACACACATGTATGCAATACATGTACATATGCACTCATACACATATATATATATACACATACCTACACACATACACACTCATGCGCTCACACACACACACAAACGCTTCTTGCTGGACCTGTCAGGGCCCTTGGGGTACATGTTGCTGGTGGCTGACAGCAGGCAGGAGGGATTCCAGGGACACAGGGCAGCTCAGGAGCACCCTGGAATTCAGGCCACCCAGGCTCTGTATCTGGGATGACGTCAAGCTCCTGGCCACAGGAACCCCAAAGCTGTGAGAAAGGGGTGGATGTGCAAGGATACGGAAAGCAGGACAGATCGGAAGGCAGCACAGAGTGAACAATGAACAGACCAGGAGGCTAAACTGTGTCAGGCTGAACAGCAGGTCAGCTGTGTGCTGCAACAGACACGATCCTGCGGCTGGGGTTGTGCCACAGCAGCCTAAGCCTCCACCTGTGCCACCAGCATCCCACAAGAATATCAGTTCAAGTTCTGGCTGCTCCTCTACTCAGCCAGCTCCCTCTAATGTGCCTTGGTAAGCAGTTGTTCTGAGTACTTAGGCCTCTGCGACCCATAGAGGAGACCTGGACAGAGTTCCAGGCTCGTGGCTTGGCCTAGCTCAGCTCTGGATATTGCAGCCATTCAGAGAGTGAATCAATGAATAGAAGACTCTTTCTCTCTCTCTCTCTCTAATATTATATATATAATATATTATTATATACATATATAAAATATATTATATAATATATTTAATTATATATATTATATATATTATATATTATATATAATATATTATTATATACATATATAAAATATATTATATATATATAATCCTTCTGCCTTTTGAATTAAAGAAAAAAAATAGACTAGGACCCGGTGTGATATCCTAGTGGTTAAATCTTTGCCTTGCATCCACCAGGAAGAATAAAGCCACAATCCTTTTGTGTGCTCTGACGCAGGACTTGGCAGCTTATTCTGCTAAGCAGATGAGCTAAAGATCAGTCCGGAACAAGCTGGACTCACAGCCACAGCCAGCAGCCCCTCCCCTGGACAGCATACCATGGACTGCCTGCAGGAGCCGGGAAGCGGGACGGGATAGGGTCGTAAGCCCACAGCCTGGCATCGGCAGCTCCCTTGTGTATTTTACAGCCAAAGCTGGGGGCCTCCCGTGCTCGCCAGGGTGGAGCTCTGTTGCCCACCAGCAAGCCCCAAGGAAGACTCATTCCAGCAGGACAAAGCTGCCCTTGGCAGGCTCCTTGTCACCCATTCCCCTCTAAATAGCAGCTCCTGCAACCCCTCCCCCATCACCTCCACCTGCAGCCCCGCCCTCTCCTGGTGGTGATGCCCAGCCCCAAATCTTCCTGACCTTGCTTCAACTGAAATGGGTTAAACAGGGGTGAGGAGGTGAGCGTGGCTCTGCTAAGGTTCTCTTCTGCCGCCAGGGGGCAGACGACCATGCCGAAAGTGCCCGGGCGCCTGCTGAGGTCCAGGCACCGGTGGGATCTCATCCTTCAGCTGGGGGATCCTCTTCCCACCCCAGCACTGTGTTCAGATGCTGGAAAAGCTGTCAGACCCTGAGACATCCCTGGTCTATCCATGGAAAGGGGCAATTTACAGTGTTTCCTTTAAAAAAAAAAGCTCCGGGCCTGGCCATGGTAGCCTAATGGCTAAAGTCCTTGCCTTACATACGCTGGGATCCCATATGGGTGCGGGTGTCCTGGCTGTTCCACTTCCCATCCAGCTCCCTGCTTGTGGCCTGCGAAAGCAGTAGAGGATGGCCCAAAGCCTTGGGACTCGCATGGTTCCTGGCTTCGGATTGGCTCAGCTCTGGCCATTGCAGCGACTTGGGGAATGAATCAGCAGGCGTCAGATCTTCCTCTCTGTCTCTCCTCCTCTCTGTAAATCTGACTTTTCAATTGAAATAGATCTTTAAAAATAAACAAATCTTAAAATAAACAAACAGCAATAAAACAAAGCCCACAACAGCCAGGGCTGAGTCGAACCAAAGTCAGGAGCCCAAACTCCATTCAACTTTCCCACAAGGGACCTGAGTTCTTGAACCATCACCCAGTGTCCCCCAGGATATGCATTAGCAAGAAGCTGAAGAGCCGGAATTCCAGCCATGCCCTGTGAGGGGGGCTGCAGGGCGTCCCAAACACTGTCTTAACTGCAGAGACAAACATGGGTTCCATAATGTTTTTTCAAGTTTTTATTTCCCTGGGTACAGAGGGAAGTGCCAACCCCTGGTGCTCCATGAAATTCACATTGAATATATCCCGGAGAAGCCTTCCATGTGGGCAAGGTGGCACCCTCGGGGACTCAGAACCTCACAAAAACATGCCCACAATAGTCTTGCATGATTTGTCACCATTCACACCCATTTCACAGGTTCGGAAACTAAAGCTCCTGGCCCTTCTGCCTCCGCCTCTGTATACCCCTCAGCTTCACTGCCCAGTCACCCGGGTGCCCCACCTGTAAGGCTGTGACTCAGATAGTGACCCCAGACTGACCCCACCATCCTGGACTTGAATGCTGCTAACCCAGTGCTGCTTTAAATCCCCAGGTTTCGGTCCCCTTGAGCACCTGGTCACCCAGCACTACAGTAAACCTTCTAGATCTCAACCCCCTGAAGGCCCACTTGCCTAATTAAGCTTAGTGACCTTCAGGTTCAAGTCGTGTGCCCCACCAGTGCCCTGAGGCATTTCTCCCTGGTGTCTACTCACAGCTGCTTCTGCGGTCCCTGACCTGGCACTCCCCGTACCCACCTCGAGGCTGTAAAGGTGCCTCTTCCCTGCGTTCACTCCCTTTGCTCCTGCTCCCTGCTCTCCCTGCCTCTCAGCTCTGCTCCGCTCTTTGTCTCTCTCTCCTTTCCTCCTGCTCCGCTCTTTATCTGGCTGCCTCTGCTCTGCTCTCACTTTCTCCCTATTCATGCTACTTCCCTTGCTGAAATAAATGCCTCTCGTGTGGCTCACTTGCTGTGTCTGGTGTCTTGGGCTTCTGGAAAAAGCTAATGCCAGCTGCATTGCCATTCTGGTGCCGGAACATGTGGGTGCTGGGCAACACGAGGAACATACTTACTACCAATGCCCAGACTGCCAGCTGCCAGAAGTGGGGACCTCTCGGCCTGCTGTACTGGAAGTTGGGCATGTTACAGGACAGAGATGAGAAGCACAAGGGCACACGGTGAAGGCAGACAGCCCTGCTGCCCAATGAGGCAGTGATGTTTGTCAGAACACCTGGACAGACAGCTGCTTAGTTGGCTTTTGCTAATCACATCACAGTGGGTACAAATGTCAAAACATCACACAGAATTCCTTAAACACAGGCGATTGTATTTCTTGATGATGTCTCAATAAAGTTGGAAAAACAGGGGATATGGCACAGTTGTTTAAATTGTCACCTGTGAGACAGGCATCCCATACAAGTGCCAGATCAAATCCCAGCTGCTCCACTTTTGATCTAGAGCCCTGTGGATGTGCCTGGAAAAGTAGCAGAGGCTGAAAATAAAGCTAATAAATAACGACCCTTCCGAATAAAATTATTTTTAGGGTTTATTTTTTATTTATTTGATAGAGTTACAGAGAAGGAGGGAAACAGGCAAAGATCTTGTATCCACTGGTTCACTCCCCAGCTGGCTGCAACAGGCAGGTCTGGACCAGCCAGAAGCCACAACTCCATTGGCATCTCCCACACTTGGGCCATCTGCCACGGCTTCCCTTCCAGGCACATTAGCAAGGAGTTGGGTCAGAAGAAGAACATTCTGGACTTGAACCAGTGCTCGTATGGGATGCCAGCATTCCTGGTGGCAGCTTAACCCAGATACAGTGCTAGCCTCACAAGTTTAACTATGGAGAAAGAAAAGGACAAGAGGAGGAGGAAACTAGGAAAGAGAATGAGCAAGAGATCTGCGAAGGAGAAAGAGAAAGAAAGGGAAAGTGCAAACAAGGGGAAAAGGAAGACAAACTTACAAAATCCCAGGAAAGGGAGGGTGGAGTGGGCTGGGCTGGGGTAGGTGGGGGTGGGGGTAAGGACAGACTTCGGCCCCAAGGTGCACTGGCTGTGAGACTTACCATGTGCAGGCAGTGGGTTAAGCCCCCTCACATGGATGGCACAAGTCTACATGCCTACAAGGTGAGGACTGATGGTTAATTCCCACCTTTCTGACAAGAAAGCTGACACAGGGAGAGCTTAGCAAACCAGCTAGCATCCTGCGTCCCCGGACACCTGCCAGGCACTTGGAGGGCCATGAGTAAGCCATGGAGAGCAAGGTGGAGTCACTGGCCAGCACTGGGTGACCATCCCAGCGAGGCCCTTCCACAGCTGTCCCTGGCTCTCAGGCAAGGCACTGAACCCCGTCTCTGGCAGCCACAAAGGAGCCCCTCTACTCCGAATCAGGCTTAACCTGTGTCAGGTCCCCACTGACACCTGCCCAGTGCTGGGTGTCCAGCCGCTGCTCATTCACACTCCCATAGGAACACACAACCACACAGGACACACACATATTTAGGAATACATATCACACCCAGGATGCTTACAACCCCAGAAACACACAAAACACACATTCCCACCTGAATACACAACACACACAGGACACACTCCCATTGGAACACACAACACATGCAAGATACACACTCCCATAAGAACAATATATGCAGGACACACACACCCCACAGTCTCTGAAGACCCATGCTCCACAGTGAGGTGTGTGCAGGCCTGCCCTCGAGGAGCAGAGTTGGGCTGGGTGAACTGCCACTGGCCCTCGGGTGCCAGCTGCCAACGGGCAAGTGAGTTGGCCACTGTTGAGCCCCCCTGGGTGTGGATTCAACACCAGACACTGGAGAACCATTTTTTAAACAAAACAATACTTTATTCACGCGTTTTCAACGCTCCGTATAAATATAAAGTGCTAGTTTCCAAGCCCCGCGCACAGGGCTGGGAGGAAGTGGGGAAGAGAGGGTAATTGTCAGAACATGGGAACTTTCTGAGCGCCCACTGGGCAGCCACATTCACCCACATACACGCGACGCACATGCCTGTCCCGTCAGGCACACAACTCGCATCCCAGCCCAAGGCCCCCAGGACAAAGGGGCTCAGGCTCCAGGCCCCCTCACGGGGCGCCCAGTTGTCACAGCTTGTGTTTGGAGCACTCCTGCTTCCAAGGGCTTCAACATGATGGTGGTGAGGCCAGAGTCAGTCCAATTCATTCCTGCCAGGTCGGGGGGAGGCAGGAACACCTCCAAGTCCCTCCCTTGTCCAAGCAGGTGGGCTGGGGGGGAGGGGTAGACAGCCCTCATACTCCAGACAGAACAGCACCAGGTCCCAAAGGCAGTAGCCCACCCCAAAAGGAGGGACACAGTCGGCTTGCCCCAGGCAGGAATCAGCAAGGAGGGCTGGCTTCCTGGGGAGGCGGGCAGGTGCCATGCTTCAGTGACACAACACTTGCGTTTCAAACTGCAGCAGCTGCCCCATGAAGCCGAAGTTGGGGGAGATGACCCCCCGGCGCTGCTTGACAAAGTCGAAGGCTTCTTCCAGTCGCACACGGTGGCTCTGAATGAGGTACGCCAGGCAGATGGTGGCGGAACGTGAGATGCCCGCCTGGCAGTGCACCAGCACGCGGCCTCCGCTGTTCTTCACCGAGTCTGCCAGGGAGACGGGAGTGTTAGCCGGGAAGCAGCTTGGGGAGGGCAGGGGGAGAGACAAGGTACCCCCAAGGCCCCTCCCCCGCTCTCTCTTCAGCCTCACCGATGAAGCCGATGGCCTCCTGGAAGCAGCCACTGATCTCCACCATCTGGTTATCCTCCACCGGGATGCTCTTGTAGCAGAGAAGCCCCTCGAAGTGATTGGGGCAGCTGGCCGAGACGTTGAGCACGGCCGTGATGCCACAGGCCCGCAGCCCCTGCAGGTCAGAGGAGTGGCTGCAGCTGCCCAGGAAGAGATAAGGCAAGATCTCCACAGGACCACCCTGCACAGGGAAGAGGGATAGTGGTGAGACCGGCTTGGCGCGGGGAACTCCCTCGGCCAGCCCTGGCGCCCAAGATTCCACAAAGGCGCGCACGCGCACACACACACACACACACACACACACACACACACACACACACACACACGGGCAGGGAGACAAGCAAAGCAATTCCCGTCTCAGCTAACCTGGTCATACAAAGGGACCCTGGGGTCCGAGCTGTTGTTTTCGGGTCCTGCAGATGGCAGCGCAGGCGCGGGCGCCTCGGTACACAGGTCCGGGCAGCAGGCCTGGAAGCTTTCGAAGCCTCCTGCGGGGAAAGACCAAGGCAGTATTGATTAGCCGGGAGGGAGGGCTAGGCTGCGGCAGGCTCAGAGTTGATGAGGAGGGGGTCCCGGGCGGGCCCAGCATCCTGGACCGGTGCTCACCTCGCAGGAAGCAGACGGCGGTGGACCCGCTGCGGGTCTCGTGCAACAGTGCTGTGAGCAGGACACGGGCCGGGCCGTCGGGCCAGAGCTCTGCCACCGAGGCGCTGCCTTCGTCCAGCACCACGACCCGCGCCAGCTCCCCGCGGGCCAGGCGTGCCCGCAGTGCCCGATCGGGCAGCAGGCAGGCAAGGGCGGCGGCGGGCGGACCCCGCACTCGGCGCCGCAGCAGCGCGTTCCATGGCACGGGCCGAGCGGCGCGCACGTGCCGGCGACAGAAGGCCAGGAAGGGGCGGCAGTCGAGCAACAGTGTGCGCTCCGCTTCCCGCGGTTCCCGCAGCAGCGCGCCCAGCGCCGCGCACTCCAGCTCGTGGGCTGCCTCCAAGGTCATGGCGATCAGTGTCGGGCAGCCCCTTCTTCCTGTCTTCTTTCTCTCGGCCCTCTGCCTGCACCCCACTTGCCTCACGCTCCGGGAGTTCCCAGCTGTCGGCTCTGGGCGCCCTCGCCGGCTCTGGGGCTTAAGTACTCACTGGTCCACCTCCCGGGTCACCATACAAGGGCAAGGCAGGAAGGCGCCGGCTCCCGCCCCCGCGGCCTCACGTGGGACGGAACTGGGCGGGACCCCTGGGGCTCCAGGGGGAGGAAGCCGGGCAGCAGCTCCCATGGCTTGGTGCCCGTCCGCCCCCTCATCTGTGAGCCTCCACAGGGACCAACGCTCGGACCCTCAGTCCTTGGGGGCGCTGCCTCTCCGGGGCGCACTCCCCTGCTGTGGCGGCCCATGGCCCCGTTTACTCTTTGTTATTTCTCTCCCAGGGTTAACCTGACAGGTGCCTGCAGTCTCCAGTTTCCCCTGAACGCTCCCCTCCCCTTACTCACCCCAGGTGGTGAGACCCCTGCCTCCTGTAACACCAGCAGTAAGGGTCTTTTAGCAACAGGTCTTTGGCCAAGCCCAGCCATAACACACACACGTGCGCGCGCCCCCACTCCTGGATCCCCGTCCTTGGACATTATGGGTCTGGGGGCCATGGCGGGTGTAGAGTGGAGGGGGAAGAAAGGACAGGGGTCTGGGATGAGTTTCAAGTTGTCCAGTTAGGAGTAGGGGAGTAGGTAAAGCTGCTTGGGACTGGGACCAGGGAAATCCCCAGGGACCCAGAAGGGAGCATTTCCTCTGTCCCTGCTGCCCCAGCGCTGCTGACGCTGCTGCGGGCTCTCCCTGGGCCTTGCCCCACGGGAATTTCAAGGGGAAGAAGACAGCAGAGGCGCTAACAGAGCGGGCCTCCTCTCCTACTATCTTCCTGGCCATCTGATCCACAAGCTCCCCCTCCTCCCACTAGAGGGACAGCACCGCGTGGGGCAGGGGACCCAGAACAAGTCTTGATGTGGGATGTGGGGAGGCTCAGGTGTGCCCCTGGGTTCAGGTTCAGGTGGTTGGGAGGACCTCCAAGCCCAGCACTCATGCAGCCCCTCCCCACCACACCAGATCCTGGACCACTCTACTGTGGCCTTGGTGAGCCCTTGAGTCTCTGCAGTCTACAGCATCTTAGAGAGCAACAGCTAGGACTTGTGCGGACCACCCCCACCCCTAGGAAATGCACGACTATGCCCACGCAGCTGGTTTTGAGTGGGTGCATGGGATGGATGTAATTTCTCTGCATCTGAGATAGAGCATGGTGCTTGTGTGCCCTGGGAATGCAGAAGAGATGCAGGGGGAAGATGCTCTGAGCACTCCAAAGGCTGACCTGGGGCCACAGCAGCCTCGGTTTCCCCATCTGTAAATGGCAATGAGGATTAACAACCAGAACCACCTGACCTCCGCCGTCCCTCCCTAGCAGGCCAGGCTGGAGGCGGGAAGTCTGGGCCACAGATCCCAGGGCATGATATGGGCTCTTATCCTTGGCATCGGCGCGGCAAATGAGTTAATGGCTGATGCCAGGAGCCAATTACAGAGCCTGCAGCGGGGGAGCCAGGCCCAGTCTTGCTGACCCGTGTGGCCTGCGTCACCTGCTCTACTGGGAATCGCAGCCTTGCAGCTCCCTGAGGAGTGGGAGACCCATTGCAACACCAGCAGTAGGGGTCTTTTAGCAACAGGTCTTTGGCCAAGCCCAGCCATAACACACACACACACACACACACACACACACACACGTGTGTGTGTGCGCGCATGCACCCACTCCTGGATCCCCATCCTTGGACATTGTGGGTCTGGGGGCCCTCCCCTCACACCTGCCACCAACAGCTGGGCTCCCTGAAGCAAGAGTGAAATCAGCTCAGCGAATCAGCTCAGCCCTTTTGTAGGGGGCTCCTGACCCCGGTGTCTCTCACGCTTTGGTCTACTCTAGACAAGGCCTAGCACCTGGCTGGGAAGCTCTGTGTGGGGGTAGCATGCTGGCCCAGGACCAACGATTTCCGCCTGACTCTGTCAGCCCTCTAAATGCCCCGTTCCCAGCTCTGTTGCAAAGGTACTTTGAACCCTGCCTTGGCCATGAAAGAGGGCTGCCTGCCGCCTTTGCCTTCCTCCCTCCCAGGCTGGGGAACCCCCAACCTTCCAGCCTGCATTGAAAGCCCTGGGTAGGGGCATGAAGAAGGAGGAGTAAGAACAGGCCCACATCCCTCCCCCACTTCTGCTCTGACAAAAGATCCCCCAGCCCTTGGGGCGGCTGTCTGTGACTCACAGGGCGGATGTCTGCTCCCTTCACTGCCTACCACCTCCTGTGCCACCAAGGACCCCTGTTTGTCTGCGCCTGGCAGAGAGGAGGCAGGGCACCAAGCTTGGCGTAGACTGGGGAACCCCAGGTGGTAGGCCCAGGGGGAGGACCTCGCTCCTTAGCACCATCACTAAGGGAACCCTTGGACAGGGGCTGCCCACACCTGGAGTGTTTTCTGCCTGAGGATGTGGCGGGAGGGGGGAGCTGGGAGATTGATCTTTGCCTGGCTTGGCCATCCCCGAGCAGAATCTGGCACAGAAGTTTGGGGTTCAGCAGTTTTTGCTTTAATTAAAAACCTGTGAGGTGCCATGGGAGCAAACAACGATTGTGTGTGTTGTTCTTTCTCATAACCGTCTATTTTGACGGCTGCCCGAACGTCACTGCCTCCCGTGCCTGGAGGATTCCCAGTCTTGGCCAGCCCCAGCCGCAAGGCCACCCAACTCCCCCCACCGCCCCAAACACACACACAGACGCAAAGGGCTTCCCTTCCACAGTGGCTGTTTCAAGGCCTCTGCTCTGAGGCTGTGTGGCATTTTTCTTCCTCCTTACAAACCCACGCCCCAGGCAGATGGCGTTGGGAGGGCGAGTGGGGATGTGAGAGACAGGAGGCGTGGGCAGAACAAATGTAGAGGTGAATGTTAGTGGGAGGGCGAGTGGGGGTGTGAGAGACAGGAGGCGTGGGCAGAACAAATGTAGAGGTGAATGTTAGGGGCCACCCCGGACCCCGCCTGAGAAGTGAGTCAGGAGTGACTTCGTGTTTCCTGTGCCCACCCTCTGACGGGGACCCTGGTCTGGTGGCTGCCCCTACAGGCTCCGAGTGGGCTAGAGAAGGTCTCCTTGAGCAATCCAGCACACTTGCATGTCACATGCGTGTGTGAGCATGTACGCTCTGCTGTACCAGTAAGGCCTCCACTCAAGCCCCTGTCCCTGGTGTTGAGTGTGGGGAGCCCTCAACATGCCCGACACTGACCCTACCCCTCTCTGGATGCCCCTCTCCCCATGCCACCGCCCCAGGTCCCCTCTGCTCTATGCACATGCCCATCAATGGGACTGGGACCCAGATGTGCCCCGGTGTGAGGCTGCAGGAGATCTGCATCCCGGGCTTTTCCTTGGGCCCTACCCGCAGCACTCCCATGGTTCCCATGGGAGATGGGGATTCTTGAAGTGAAACAGGTTCCACCGTCATCCTGTGGGCCACACGTGTCTGCAGGTGAGGCCCTGGGAACTGAGAAGGGCTGAGACAGTGGCTGTGGGATAACTGTCGCCAGGGGTAATAGCTAAGCAAGAGGCGAAGGCTTTCAGAAGGATGACCAGATTGTGGGGGGCTCAAGGGCATCCCCTGACAAGAGATGGGGATAATGTGGGGACTGGGGAGAGACCCCAAGGAGCCAGATAATGTTGCTTTCTGCATAACCACATTGGCTACCCATACCATCACCAAAAGCCAGGCCACAAGGCTTACATGGAACACAGCAGGCTAGCCCACTGCTTGGCATGCCCCCATTCTCTAGCTGAGTGCTGATTTGAGTCCTGGCTACTCCACTTCCTGTGAGCTGGGAGCCAGCAGATGACCGCCCTAGTTTATGGGTTCAGGCCACCCCACATGGGACACTTGCACAGAGTTCCAAGCCCTGAGCTTGGCCCCATCCAACCCTGACTATTGTGGCAATACAAGAAATGAAACAACAGATGGAAGACTGATCTAAGTGTGTGTAGACCAGGCCAAGCCCTGGGGCACCACCTGCCTAGCAGGAACGATGTGACAGCTGTGGTGACAATTGAACAATGGGAACTCTGGAGCCATGTGCCCTGGCTCAAACACAGCTGGGCTGTCTGCCTGCTCTGTGACTTTGGGCAAGTGAGTTAGCCTCTCTGTGTGCTTAAGAAGCAGGAGTAATGGCTAGCACTGCACCCGGTGCCTCCCGCAAGTGACTGTGAGCACCCAGGCTGGGGAGCCACATCATTCCCTCTGCCTCATGTACGGGGAGACTCCTGCAGTGGGAAAGTGTCTCCAGCGGCCATCGTGTCTTGGGAGGTGGGGCCTGCTGAGAGATGATGAGCCCAGGCCAGCTGTGAACAGGTTCATCAACCTGGGAGTGAGTTGAAGAGGGCATCTAGCCTCCTTTTCTTCTCTCTTCTGCCTCCCGCCATGGGATGGTGTAGCCAGGAGGTCCTTCATTGCACACCTTGGCTTCATTCTCCAAAATGACAACAGGGCAGCTTGCACCTGCTACGCCCTATCCTGTTCTAAAACCTTTTCAGGACTGAATCCTCCACAAGTCCTCAAAGGCAAGAATGGATGATACCCCAAATACAGAGAGAGGCTAGGTAACTTACCAGTGCTCTCAGAGCTGCACTGTGCCCCCTCCACCCTATTTTTTCCATTGGCCTCCCTTCCTAGCCCACAGCCCCCACTGCCCACAAGGACATCATCTCCCGGCTCAGCGGCGAGCCCACCTTGGTGATGCACAAGGCACTGGGTGTTAGCTACTCCGAGCCTGTTGGGCAGGGCTTGCTGCCCCTCTAGGCTTGAGGACTTGTCCCTGTGCCCCCAACCCAGGGATCCTGGAGGGGGGGGGAGCTGGTTACACAGCAGACTGAAATTCACCATGCTGGACAGGGTCATTATCAGAACGGGGCACTGCCATGCCAGGATACACCCGCCCTCACCTTCCACCGTGACTCAGGTTCCAGCAAAGAAGCCGTGTCTTAGGGTGCAGTTCCACAGCAGAGCCCTCCATCCCCATGCCATTTACAAAAGGAAGTAACATCTGCTGGCCTTGAGGCCCAGCTCTGCCCCTTGCAGCTGCGAGGTGCTAGGCATGATGGAGAGTGGTTCAGGTTCCCTGCCCCCACCCTGGCATAGCACTCATCAGTTTCCAGTTCTTTATTGAGTGCCGGGCTCTGCACAGGCAGGGTGCGCTGGGGCTCCTGCCCACTGGGCTGGCTTTGCTATGAGGCCCCAAGATCGGGCAGTAAATAAGTAAGTGAAGTGACACCCCCCCCCCCAGATAGCAGCAGGAACTGTGAATGATCCCGAGAAAGTGTGAGGGGATGCTTTTGGAAGGAAGCCCAGCGCTGGAGATGCTAGACAGATGCTAGGGGTGAGAGCAGTCCACGACGCAGGGGCCAGCTCCTCTGCGGGACCTGAAGGCCCTGGTGACAGTCTGCTTCCAGGAAAAGCATGACAGAAGGCCAGTGCTGTGGCACAGCCAGTAAAGCTATTGCCTGTGGTGCCAGCATCCCATATGGGCACCAGCTTGAGTCCTGGCTGCTCCACATCCAGCCCAACCCCCTGTTAGTATGCCTGGGAAAACAGCAGAGGATGATCCAAGTGCTTGGGTGCCTGTACTCACGTGGGAAACCCAGAAGTTCCTATTTGTTTTGGGCCAGCCCACCATTGGCTGTTGTGGCTGTATTCGAGAAATGAACCAGCAATGGAAGATCGATCTCTCCAACTCTACTTTTCAAATAAATAAATAGATCTTTCTTAGAAATAACAATAAAGGGGACCCAGTGTGGTAGCCTAGCAGCTAAATCCTTGCCTGGAACATACCAGGATCCCATATAGGCACCGGTTCTAATCCCGGCAGCTCTGCTCCCTACCAGCTCCCTACTTATGACCTGAGAAAGCAATAGAGGATGGCCCAGAGCCTTGGGACCCTGCACCTATATGGGAGACCCAAAAGAAGTTCCTGGATCCTGGCTTCAGATCGGCTCAGCTCTGGCCGTTGTGGTCACTTGGGGAGTGAATCATCAGATGGAAGATCTTCCTCTCTGTCTCTCCTCTTCTCTGTATATCTGACTTTGCATTAAAAATAAGATAAATCTTTATAAATAAATAAATAAATAAAAGCATTATAGGATTGTTAGATGGTTGAGGGGCTCCGGGAGACATCAGGAGGGGACATTAGGATAGTTGTAAATGGAGACATCAGGAGTGAGGCCAGGAACCTCAGGGGACCCTGCACGGTGACGTGGACCCAAGTGACAATGGAATCAAGGCAAGGAGGGCCTGAGCCATCTGGAAGGTGGGCAGGCCATGAGCACGAGCGGCTGGGGAAGGTGGGCCGGGTTTGGGCTGAGCAAAGGGTGGGCAGTTTCCTGAGGAAGGATGGGGCTTGGCCCTTCCCTCCTCTCTGAGACAGGGCTTGGCACCAGCAGAGTGCCACCAGCTGCTGTGCAGCCTCACCTCCCCCCCCCCCCCCCCCCGTTCTACCTCAGGGCTGACGGCGGATTACTCCAGAAGGACGTGGGACCAGAGGGAGGGGCAGAGAGAAGGCCGGGTGAACTGGGAGCTACAGGAGTGGGAGGTGGGGGCTTTATGAGCCAAGCAGGACCTGGAGGTTTGAGGCACAGATGGCTTGGGGGTGGCACCAGACCGGAAGTGCCTGCAGCGGATCAGGGGGGATTGGGGCCGTAAATCGGATTAGGCTCCCTTGGAAGATGACTGCTCCAGGACAGGCCCAGGAGCTGGACCACGCCTGCCCATGCAGTCACCCCATCCCTGACACCCAGACAGGATCCTGTACACGCACAGGTGCACACATACACTGACCTGCACACCTGTTTACCTGTACTCAGACACACAGGGCCTCGCGGTGTGACACAGCTGCCCTGGCAGCAACAGAGCCCTCATCAGCTCCCTGTGGCCCTGCCGCAGCCCCAGTGGCCCCAGGAGCAGTCCCCCTTAGACCCATAGCGTACGCATGCTTCATCAATGCCCCACCCACCATCTGCAGTCCACGGCAGTTCCCAGTTGCTCAGCAGCCCCTAGATACCACCATGCCAGCCAGAGACTACCCACGAGAAGATGGGATATGGCCCTGTCACATCTAAGTCCCCACGTCCACATGTTATGCACAGCATGCCCCTTCCATACATGTTGCAAGCTGGAAGCCACCATCATCAGCTCTGTGGAAGGCTTGCCACCTGGGAAGAGTTTGAGGATGAGGAAGATGAGCTGCATGAGGGACCTTTGCTGGCATAGGGGCGAGGCCTTGCTGGGATCCCACTGACACACCCTAAAAGCCCCTCTTGGGTCTTGCATCAAAAGCCCCTGCCCCAGGGAGGGCCAGCCTCTCCCTGCTTCGTCACCCACCCACTCAGCAGGCCCTCCAGAATTTTGCTCCCCAGGAAGAGATAGCCTCCACCCCATGGTCCCGTATACACTCCCAGGATGAGAGCTGTTGGTCAAACAGGAGGCTGGTTGCTGGGAGCAGAGTGTCTGCTCAGTTTCTACCAGGGCTAAGCAGGATCCAGATTCAGTCTGAGAAAGGATAGTTAGGCAGCCAAAGAGAGCATTTCCAGCAGCCACCAGGAGCCCCTTCCCCTCCACCACCCAGCTTCTGGGCCAGGCAGGGTCGGTGGGAGCAGTCATGACCTTGGCCCAGCCTCCTGCAGCCTCCAGGAGCCAGCCACAGCCAGCACTCCAGCCAGCACTGCTGCCTTGCAAGATCTCCCAGATGAGGGAGGGTGGGAAGCCAGGCTTCTAGGTGTAACCCCAAAGTCCACAATCATTAGTTGGGGGCTCCTCCCTGCTGGCTGCATGCAAGAGGACCCCATAGCATGAGAGGGAGCTGGGACCCTGGGGACACAGAGCTGGGGCTGTCAGGTCTCTTCCTTCTTCTCCACTCTCCTGCTCACTTGTGCTCTGTCCAGGTCCACTTCCTGCCTGGAAGCACCCGGCTCGGCCACAGGGAGGAAAGAGACTAAGCTGTCCATTGAGACAGGCACCCCCTGGTACAGGGCCAATACCTCGCCTGGGGCCTTCAGTGGGGTCCCTGACATGCCCACTTGAAAAGTCTGGGTCAGCGAACACTTCCTCACAAGGAATCCCATATCACCTGATCTCCATGCCTCTGTCCTGGGTAGCAGGAGTCATTCCTCTGCCTACCTGGGACATGCCAGCCCCGGACCACACCTGGCAGCCGGAGGAGGCACCCAGCAACCACTGCCCTCAGCAGCAGCCTGCAGCCAGGTAAACCACAGAGGATGTGAGGAGACTCACAGGAACAGGAACCAAGGCTTCCCCCAATGGGAAGGGGCCCAGGGCGGGGAAAGTCCTTCCCACTTCCTGCCTGATGAGTGCTCACTCCGGTGGACTGAGCCTGCACTAACTGCTCACCCACCCGCAGAAACAGAAATTCCCTACTGTCCCATTTGGCAGATGAACAAACTGAGGCTCAGATTTGCACTGTCATGGTCAGGGCAGAGTATGGAGGCCTGTGCCTTCCTAGCAAGGCCTCTGTCCTGTGGGTGGTGGCCCTGCCTCAGCTGAAACTCCTCCCAAGAGGAAGGGACCAGGCATGCCTGGACCCCCTGCACTGCCACCCACACCTCCAGGCTCCTGACAGCCTCTGACCTGGATTGGAACTCAGTACCCACCCTCCCGTACGCAGTAGGAGCATACAGACAGGGGAGCCCTGGGTACCCACGCAGCAATGCTTGTGAAGTTGCCCATGAGATGGACCACAGCTCATCTTCCAGGGCCTGGGGGACACACTTAACCTTATTCTTGAAAATGTGTTTGGAATGAAGGTAAAAAGCAATGCTTTTCTTCTTGAAGATATATTTATTTCTATTTGAAAGGCAGAGAGGAGAGAGATTGTCAACTGGTTCACTCCCCAAATGGCTGCAATGGCTGGAGCTGGGCCAGTCCAAGGAGCATTAGCAGGTTATTGGGGCAGCGGGGACTCGAATCTGCACTCACAGGATGCCATTCTTGCGAGTGGCAGTGGCTTAAGCCACTCACTGTGCCAAAAATACCAGGCCCAAAGTGAGCTCTTTCGTCACAGTGCTCCCTCTGCCCCCACCTCTTGCTCCCAACAGCCCCTCTGTCTGCAAGACCCTTTTAACAGACTCTGCACCCTCAAGTCCACTTCCAATCCCACCTCCTCCAGGAAGCCTGCCCTGCTGCCATGTGACAACTCAGAGCCCCCAGGGACTGCTGGGCCTGTGGGAGCTACTACACACAGTCTCGGCGGCCTCTGGCCTCACCCAGGGGTTGTCAGCAGCCAGATGATTGAGGCCCAGTGAGGGGAAGTGATCCAGGGTAACAGGGTGGACGGTGGATCTCTTGTCCAGGCTGTCTGGGACCCAGGCGTGGTCACTGCCAGAGTCAAGGTGATGGGTGGTAGCGACAGCCATGATCCCCACTGGGTAGGAGGGACAGGTCTCAGGGGAGCCAGCAGCCCCATTCCCAGCCCTCCCCTCTCCCATCCTCCCCACCAGCACCAGGAAGGAGGGGGCATACTGGCACGTTGACCCCAGGGTTTGGGGGGAATAGATGCAGCAGGTGGCTGAGTAGCCTTTGGGGTCACAGGGGCAGAGCCAGGCAGGGTACTACCCCCCAACATCTGCCATGGGGGCCCTGCTTGCTGCCCTGCAGGGAAGGGGCCCCTCCTAGCCCAGCCCCAGACAGCCCAGGGAAACAGAAACAGCAACAGCAACAGCTTGCACCCGGCTGCGGGGACACCTTCCCTTCCCAGCACAGCCGCAGCTGGAGGGCCCCTGGGTGCTGGGCCGGGCGCGTGTGAGTCATGGAGAAGTAGCTGGAACAGCACTGCCTGGCCCGGCTGTTGAGGGGAAGCAAATGAGCCAGCCTCCGGGAAGACACTTGGGAAACTGCAAGGGGCTGGCCGAGCCCAGGGCACGGAGGAAGAAGACCCACGCGAGGAGAGCAGTCATCCGAATGAACTGTGACTCCCACACGTGTACACATTGCTCAGAAGGCTTTGCAGGACTCTCCTGGCCCTGGAACCCCATAATCAACACACACGCATGCTGGTTCGTGGGGCAAGGGGGTCGCCCTTGTGGGCCCAGCTCCACCTCCCTCTCTTCCATCTTCTGTCCCTACTGAAAGCTCAGGCTCGGAAGTGGGAAGTGGCTGAAACTGAAAAGCTACACAGGCTGACCCAGGCCCTGGTCTCCTGTGCCTGGGGAGGGGCTGCAGAGTTCATGTCCCAGCCCTCACCCCTCAGTCCAGGCATGCTGGGCATGGCAGCATAAGGATGGGGGTACGGATATGGAGCTCAGGAAATAGCTCCACATGCCCCCATCCCAGCCTGGAAGAGATCTGGCACTATTTCAGGCTGGCAGGAGGCTGTACCAAGATGGCCTAGTTTGTGCCAGGGCCAGAACTGCCAGGAAGGAAAGGAAGTGGGAGAGGTGGGCCATGGGAGGGAGGTGTCCACCCTGCTCTTGGCCCCACCCCTGCCACATGCACCCTCAATGAGTTCTCTTGTATCTCTTTACTGAAGTTTTCCCCAGTCCTAGAAGAGCCAGCCCAGAGCTGCTGGCTGCTGGGAGCGCCCAGAACAAGTTTCCAGCCTCAGGCTCTGGGGCCACCAGGGCTGCTCCAGTTCTTTCCACACTCCTCTTCCTCTCTGCTCTGTGTAAACACAGACCCCAAGGTCCCTGCCCCCTCTGCTCTCTGAGGGTTCACCTGGGAACCACAACCTGCTGGAGAGAGGGGAATACATCGGAGTACTTCCGCCATGGCTGCCAGGGTTGAGTGCCTAAGGGACTCCAGCCCCTCTTGCACCTGGCCTTGACCGTCGTCTGGCTCCAGTGATGCTCTGTTCCTGCTTGCTTCTACGGCTCTCCAAGAGGGAATGACTGTGTGGTCCAGGGCAAATGCAGTCACAGCGTCAGGTTCCACACACCTATTGAGGAGCGGCTCCAACACCCTGCACCTTGTCAGCGCTCTGCAGCGGATTCTGGCCTCTTCTCACTGCAACGCCTTGGTCTCTCTGAGGTGCACCTGCTCTATTGCTGCAGGCGCCAGGGGTCTTTACAGTACCTGGGAAATGCAATAATGCACAGACTTCAAGAAAACATTTGCACCAAAATAAACTCCACTCCGCACTGCACTTCCCCACAGGATTTGAAGTATTCTCTTGAACATGACTTGTTCAATGGCAGGTGTTTTTCTGGTGGTCTCGAACTGGAAAGAACAGATAGAACCCCTTCCCTCTCCTCACTGTAACTTCTAGAATGAACTTTTTCAAATTTATTTATTTATCTGAAAGGCAGCGTTACGGGGGCAGGGGGCGGGGAAAAACAGAGAGAGACTTCCAGCCTCTAGTTCATTCTTCAGATGGTCATGGCTGTATCAAGCAGAAACCAGGAGTGTGGGACTCCGTGCTGGTCCCCCATGTGGCTTGCAGGGGCCCAGGCACTTGAGCCATCTTTTGCTGCTTCTGCAGGTACATTAGCAGGGGGCGGGATTAGAATCACAGCAGCTAGGACTGGGACCAGGCCTCACATGATCCCATCCATTGCTTCGCTTCCCAAAGGCTCATGAGAGCAGAGGGGACAGGGTGAGTGACAGACATGGAGAAAGTATACAGAAAAAAACATGACAGATGGAAGACTTTTTAAAGATTTATTTTTCATTTGGAGTTCCATCTAGGTCTCCAGCCACTTGAGCTGTCGCCTACCGCCTCCCAGGGCACCAAGCAGCAGGAAGCTGGAATTTACAGCAGAGGTGGGACTCAAACCGAGGCGCTCTGACACAGGATGTGGGCAACCCAACTGACATCTTAACCCGATGCAACAAGCATCCACCCCTACAAGGTTTTATTTTTGTAATGGACGCTGCCAAACTGGTGTTGATATTCGTCTGAAAGAGAAACCCTGCAAGAAAGAAAAGCCATGTTCTCAAGTTAAGAGTGAAGACACAGTGGGCACCTAGCCTCGCAGTCAAATGCTGACTGAGGTGCCTGCACTCCAGATCAAGAGTATCTGAGGTTGGGTGGGGCTGGTGCAGTGACAGTAAGCAAATCCTCCCTCTGCAGCACCAGCATCCCATTGTGGGTGCTGGTTTGAATCCCAGCTGCTCCACTTCCGATCCAGCTCCCTGCTAATACATCTGGGAAAGCAACAGAAGATGGCCCAAATCCTTGGGTCTCTGTAGTCACATGGGAGTGAACCAACAGATGGAAGATCTCTCTCTCCTCTCTCTGTTTCTCTTTCCCTCTGTGTGACTCTGCCTTTCAACTAAAAATAGATGAAAATATATTTTAAAAATAGTACCTGGGTTGGCCAGGTTGGCCTGGAGAAGAGGGGACAGACATGGAGAAAGTACACAAAAAAAATGACAAATGGAAGATTTTTTAAAGATTTGTTTTATTTTTTATTTGAAAGGCAGAAATGCAAAGGGAAGAAGAGGCAGAGAGATCTTCCATCTGCCGATTCACTCCTCCAATGACCACAGCAGCCAGAGCTGAGCCAATCCGAAGCCAGGAGCCAGGAGCTTCTTCCAGGTCTCCTAAGCAGGTACAGAGTCTCAAGGCTTTGGGCCATCCTCAACTGCTTTCCCAGGCTGCAGGCAGGGAGCTGGGTGGGAAGCAGAGCTGACAGGACAAGAACCAGCACCCATATGGGATCCCAGCGCATGCAAGGCGAGTTTAGCCACTAGGCTACCACGTCAGACCCTGTATCATTATTATTATTATTATTATTATTAAAGAAGACGTGCTGGTGCTATGGCATGTGCGCTAAGAATCCGTCTGCAGTGACAGCATCCCATGTGGGTGCCAGTTCGTGTCCTAGCTTCTACACTTCTGATCTAGCTTCCTATTTGTAGTATGGGAGAGCAGGGAAAGATGTCTTAAGTCCTAGGGTCCCTGTGCTCATGTGAGACCTGGAGGAGGCTCCTGGCTTCAGATTAGCCCAGTTTTGGCAATTATGGCCATTTGGGGAGCAAACCAGCAGATGGAAGCACTATCTCTCTCTGCCTTTCCCCATCTCCTCCTGTAACTTTCAAATTAAGTAAGAGCATTAGACAGAAAAAAAAAAAAAAAAAAAGATGTACAGAGTTACACAGAATAAAGGTCCCAGTGCGGTCTGTCACTTCAGGAAGCGGGAAGGAGAGAAAGATCTCCAGTCTCTGCAAACCTAAGTCCCACAGGGAAAAGCTTCCGGGTGAACCAGCAAGGGAAATCGGTTGAGCCACCAGCAGGCTGATGGTGATGTGGGGGCTGGTGGTTGGGAAGGAAGGGGTCGTGTGTGAGGGGAGGAGCCCCCTGGCTTGCAACAAGGGGCTGTAGGGAGAGGTAGATTTGACAAGGATTGAGAAAAAGGACAGATGAGGCAGGGGCATGGATGCCAGAGAACAGAATCCCAATAATCCCAAGCAGGCCAGGGGACAAGGGAGGGGGTTCAGGGCAGGTGGGCAGAAAGGCAACCAGCAGTCCCCTCGGTGCCCGATGTTGGCTGATTCTGTCTGCGATGGCTCCGACCACCCCTCACCTGCTGTTTCCTGCTCTCCCTTTCTACCTCACCGCCTCCAGGGAGCCTCCCAGGATCTGCAGGATGTGTCTCCCATAGCACCAATTTCCCCTCTGCCACTCACAGGCCTCCTCCTTCACCACCTCTTCCCCAACACTCTCACCACCCCTCCATTGGAGTCAGGAAGTTGGCTTTGGGGGTTTCAGTTTCAAGTGTCCCTCCCATCAGTGTTGGCTAGATGGGGCCAATGGCTCTCCTTCGGCGGAGATTAGAGCCAGGTGAAGGGGTTAGCCCTGGGGGAGCCAGGGCCCCTTGTTAGATTCACCGAGGCTAGTGTCAGAGGCCAACGTCCTGTACCCAGCCACCCATCGCTCTGGGTTGCAGTCCTGCGGGGAGCCAGGCGGGGCTGGGGGCAACCTGGAGGAGGGCAGGATGTGCCCCAGCCCACGCAGCACAGGGTCTGTTTTTCGCTGCTCAGAACACTCCCACCAGGTGGCTTCTCACGGCCTCCCCTCTGCTCACATCCTGTTTCCACTACCGTGTCAGCCGCGGGGAGGCCGCCCCCCACCCGCTGGGTTTTCACACGGCCTTTTCTGGCTTGGTGTGGGCACACATCCCTTTATTTTTAGCTCCTTGGGGGCTGAAGGAACCTACACTCAAGGCTAAAAGGACGGAGACTCCCAAATTGTGTCCAACATGGTCCCTGGGGGCGTGCAGCCTCAGCTTGTGCCCCGAGGGCACAGCTGGGTCAGGGTCAGGAGTCCCTGGAACTCCTGGTTCTCTCACAGGTGCACCCTTGGCGGCACACTGGGCATAAAGGCTGGATAGGAAGACGGGGCAAGTCAGAGCAAGGGGACCCCCCCCCCCTGCATGCCCCGGAAGTAACTGCAGCTCTGGGTTGGGGACACACCCCATGCGGACCCCAGTCCTCCTCCAGCAGCCCTCCCAAGTCTTTGCAGAGCATCCTATGTGGGCACCAGTTCAAGTCCTGGCTGCTCCACTTCCAATCCAGCTCCCTGCTAATGTGCCTGGGGAAAGCCGTTGAGGATGGCCCAAGTTAACCCCCGTGGGAAACCTGGGCAAAGCTCCTGGCTCCTGGCTTGGGACTGACCCAGCCCTGGCCTTTGTGGCCATTTGGGAAGTGAACCAGGGAATGGAAGAGCTCTGTCTCTTGCCCTGCTTCCCTCCATCACTCTCTGTTTCTCCCTCCCCCCTCCCTCTGTGTAACTCTTTCAAATGAATATAATTTTAAAAAATAAATAAGTAAGGACCCAGTGCGGTAGCTTAGTGACTGAAGTTCTCACCTTGCATGCACCGGGATCCCATGTCGGCGCTGGTTCATATCCTGGCAGCTCCACTTCCCATCTAGCTCCCTGCTTGTGGCCTGGGAATGCAGTCCAGGATGGCCCAAAGCCTTGGAACCCTGCACCCGTGTGGGAGACCCAGTAGAAGCTCCTGGCTCCTGGCTTCAGATCAGCTCAGCTCCGGCTGTTGCAGTCATTTGAAAGATCTTTTGTCTCTATCTCTCCCACTCTATATAAAATCTGACTTTGCAATAAAAATAAATAAACCAGTAAATCTCAATAAATAAGAAAAATTGTCAAGCCAAGAATGAACACACAGGGAAACATTATTTTTACTTTAAAAGATAAAGACTTTACAAACATGAGCTGCAGCTGAACAAATCGATGCAGGGGTCTCCCCCCTCAGCCACGTCCCTTAGCAGTTCTCTCCGTACGCCCACCAACCTCCCTCCTGCCACGTGCTGTGTTCTCCGGCATTTTATATGGCTGGAATTTCTTCTCTTTTTTGAAGAATATATATATATATATTGGAAAGCCAGATTTACAGACACAAGGAGATACAGAGACAAAGATGATCTATCCAATGATTCAGTCCCCAGGTCACTGCAAAAGCTAGAGCTGAGCCAATGCAAAGCCAGGAGCCAGGAGCTTCTTCTGGGTCTCCCTGGTAGGTGCAGGATCCCAAGGCTTTGAGCCATCTTCGACTGCTTTCCCAGGCCACAAGTAGGGAACTGGAGGGGAAGTGGACCAGCTGGGACATGAACCAGTGCCCATATGGGATCCTGGCACATACAAGGCGAGGATTTAGCTACTAGGCTACCATGTCAAGTCCATGGCTAGAATTTTACAGTGTGTACCCCGTGTGTACTCCATTCACATTGCCAGGACATGAATCAGTGCTCATATGGGATCCCAGCAAGTTACGAGGACTTAGCCACTGAGTCATGGCACTCGGCCCCCTGAAATATTTTTAAAATTCTACTGTCATTCTTTTTTTTTCTTAAATATATATAGTTTACTTATTTGAAAAACAGAGAGATATACTGAGGAACAAAGAGATAGATCTCCCATTCAAGGGTTCTTGCCAAATGTCCCCAACAGCTGGGGTTATCCAGACAGAAGCTGGCAACTCAGCCCAGGTCTCCCACTGGGTGTCAGGGACCTAAACCCGTGAGCCGACACCTGCTGCCTCCCAGGAAGCTGGGTGCAGCACAGAACTGTCTGCCTCTCTCAGTAGCCCTGCTAGGCTCCTTCTCTTTTAGCCAAAACCATTCAGGCAGCCGCAGGAGCAGAGGACATGAGTGGATGGGAGAGGAATGCAGGCAGAGAGAGGGTGAATTGTTCCAATACCTCCTGGGTCTGGACAGGGAGTGAGCTCAGTTGGCAAAGAACACAAGTCAGCAAGCGAAAAGCCAACCACTCACCCTAGGACAACAAAGAGTTGTGCAAGGAAGTCAGCACGGTGTCCTGCCTTGTCTGTGAGTGACACTTCCACGCTCATCACAAGGTCAACACTGAGCGACGCTGCAACTAATTAGCGGTAACCGCTCTGGGAGGACGGGGGAGGGAGGAGCGATGCCTGCACATCATGTCTGACATGCACAAGCCAAGCATGGCCGTGCACACCTGCAAGCCGGTGACCCACGGGCAGAGGTCTGGAAAGTGGCCATCGCTGGGAGGGCAGGGCAAGGGGGACAGGAGTAAACTTGGTGAGAATGGTTCCCTTTTGAAAACATATTTATTGATTTACAAGGTAGAGTTGTAGGGGACAGAGATCTGCCATCCGCTGGTTCACAATAGCCAGGGCTGAGCCAGTCTGATCAAACAGCCTGGAACTCCATCTAGACTTCTCGTGTAGGTTTGGAGGCTCAACAACTTGGGGGTCATCTGCTGCTGCCTTGCCTGGTGCATATCCAGGAAGCTAGATCAGAAGCAGAGCAGCTGGAACTGGACCCGCATCCATACGGGATGCCGGCATTACACGCACCAGCCTAACTTGATCTATACCACAACATCAGCCCCAACTATTTGATTTATTAAACCATGCACACCAATGCCCAGATAAGCTAAAAGGAAAAAGAAAAAAAAATGTCTCTGTGCAGACATAAGGATAGAGAAAAGGACTTTTCTGGGTTGCAGAGAGTAGGTATCTTCTTATGTGTAAGGTAAATCTGTAAGTATATTGCTTTTCTTAAAAAAAAAAAAAAAGATTTGTTTTTATTTGAAAGGCAAAGTTAGGAAGAAGAGAGACAAAGAGAGATCTTCCATCAGCTGGTTCATTCCCCAAAGAGCCCTAACAGCTGGAGTTGGCCTGGTCCCAAGCCAGGAGCCAGCAGCTTCTTCTGGGTCTGCCACGGGGTGCAGGAACTCAAGTGCCTACACCATCTTCTGCTGCTTTCCGGTATATCAGCAGGGAGGAGATGAGGGAAATGGAGCAGCCGGCACCTGACTAGACACCCACGTGGGATGCCAGTGCCGCAGGCGGAGGCTTAGCTACTGTGCCATGGTGCTGGCTCCAGTGCATTATTCTCCAATGGCTTGATTATTATCACAGAAGACAGAAGCATATCAAGGCAAGAGACAAAGCAGATGAAAGTTCTGAGGGATAAGCCATGCAAGCATGATACCAGTCTAAGTCCAAGGCTAATCCAAAATGTTCCTGGAAAACAACATTAAAAGAGAGGTTAGGGGGCTGGTGGTATGGATTAAGTAGTTCTCTGCCAAGTGGACTCCAGTTCAAATCCCAGCTGCTCCACTTTCTTTTTTTTTTTTTTAAGATTTATTTATTATTTTTTAGAAGATTTTAAAGTCAGATATACAGAGAAGAAGAGACAGAGAGGAAGATCTTCCATCCAATGATTCACTCCCCAAGGGACTACAATGGCTGGAACTGCACAGATCTGAAGCCAGGAGCCCAGATCTTCTTCTGGGTTTCCCATGTGGGTGCAGGGTCCCAAGGCTTTGGGTTATGCTCAACTGCTTTCCCAGGCCACAAGCAGAGAGGCTGCCAAGATTAGAACTGGCACCCATATGAGATCCTGGTGCATGCAAGGTAAGGACTTTAGCCACTAGGCTACCACGCTGGGCCCGGTGCTCCACTTCTAATCCAGCTCCCTGCTAATGCATCTGGGAAAGCAACAGAAGATGGTCCACGTCCTTGGGCCCCTGCACCCACATGAGGCACCTGGATGCAGCTCCAGGCTTTCAGTCCTGCCCAGCCCCAGCTGTTGAGGTCATTTGTGGAATGAACCAATACCTGGAAGATCTCTACCTCTCCTCCTGGCTCTCACACAAATAAAGAGATCTTTTCCCAGGTGTATTAACAGGAGCTGGGTCAGGAGAGGAGCAGCTGGGACACAGGTGGTGGCTTTACCTGCTATGCCACAGCGCCAGACCCTATGTTTGTTCTTCTTCTAAGAAAGAAAGAGAGAAGAAGGGAGGAAGGGAGGGAGGGAGGGAGGACATCTCACATCATGGATCTCAAAAGCTCTCGGCACCCAGACGAATCTGCTTTTTTTTTTTTAAAGATTTATTTTTATTATTTTTTTATTGGAAAGGCGGATATACAGAGAGGAGAGACAGAGAGGAAGATCTTCCATCCAATGATTCACTCCCTAAGTGACCGCAACGGCCGATACTATGCCGATCCGAAACCAGGAGCCTCTTCCGGGTCTCCCACGCGGGTGCAGGTTCCCAAGGCTTTTGGGCCGTCCTCGACTGCTTTCCCAGGCCACAGGCAGGGAGCTGGAAGGGAAGCGGGGCTGCCGGGATAGAACCGGTGCCCATATGGGATCCCGGGCGTGCAAGGCGAGGACCTTAACCGCTTGCGCCACTGCGCCGGGCCCGAATCTGCTTTTTAAACTCTATTTTCCACACATCGGTGTGTGGGTCTGGCAAGCAGAACCACCCTTGAAGTTGGTAGGCTCGAGCCTGGGTTCACAGGCCCAAGGCTCCGTGCAGGGCCCCGGGGTCGAGCTAATTCTGTCCCGTTCAGTGCTGTCTCCCTCACTCACTGCTCCAAGCTCTGTTGGAAGTCAGCGAGCACACAGCGGGCGGGCGGGAACTCCCAGATGATCACATCACCATGCCTTCTCCCCGAGGCACTGCCCATGGTGACCCAGCATGAGCTCTCACGGGGGCACAGGGACCACAGGGCCAACCATTTGGCCAGCCCATCCTTGGCTGTATGTGGGGTAGCTGATCCAATTTCCCAGCCTGAAAACTGGAAGCAGACAGGAAGTGAAGATGAAGGACATGAAAGCGATTGCCTGGGTCTTTTTCTCTTCTTGGGGAATACAGCCCTGGTCACCCAGCCCCAGGCTGTGAGTCTCCCAGCTGCCCCAAGGGACAAACCCCTCTTCCTACCACGCACCTATATTCACCCACACAGGCTGTGGTTGTCTGACCCACTTCCTCTCATTTATTCATAGGACTTGATGCAAATCACGGCCTGGAGGGGATGACTGACCTGTCAGCTTCTGAGCTGTGAAACCCTTCCAGCCCGCAGTGCTACCCTGGGAGCGGGCTGCACAGCACCGCCCTCTGCTGGTCAATACTGGAACTGCAGGTCCAGCAATCTGCAAAGTCACTTCTTGAAATCAGTTCTCTGCAGACCTCCCCCTCGCAATGGGTTGAATTTCATCGTACAGAATCCCCATGTAGACATCCTAATCCCCCGCGTCACAGACTGTGGCCTTATCTGGGGACTCATTCATTTGCAGATCTGGTTATTTAACAGGTGGGCCCTAGGCCAATGTTACCACTTAAATAGCTAAAACCGGTGGGGGACGGGATATGAGCAAGGGACACATGGGGAACAGGGAGGCGCAGATCAAGGTGGCATGTCTACAAGGCGGGAGTGGAAAATCCCATCAGCCACTGCGGGGCCTGGATGCTACCCTGTGTCCACTCTGATCTCAGCCTGGCAACCTCACTGAGACAATACCCTCCTGTCGTTTAAGTCGCTCTGTTTCTGGGACTGTCTGACAGTGGCTGGTTATTCGTTGAAGCTGTTCTTTTAGGGCAGCCAGGTGTGTTTGCCTGCATGCACATTACAATTGTTAACAATCTTCCCGAAATCATTGCACAGTGGGAATGGAAAGCATGGTGGCAGGGCCAGAGAAGAGCTCTGCTTCCTCGGGTCTTCATTTCCAACATCAGCAGCTTTATCCAGGGCCCCTGCATAAGGTGCAATGACCCAAGCCCGTGGGCCACCTTCTGTCTTCTCAGAGCACCAGCAGGGTACTCTATTGGAAGTGGAGCAGCACTGGACTCTAACCAGGGCCCATGAGATGCCAGCACTGCCCAAGGCTGACCCTGTTGTCACTTCCCATGTGATCTTGGGCAGGCCAATTTCTCACTTCTACAGCAGGACTCAGGGAGGAAAGCAAAAGGCTCAGACCTTGCTCAGGTACTAATGGCTGCCATCACAGGCTAACCTCGTGTCCGGCATCAAGCATCGGTGATTTCAGCAGTCTGCATGCCTGAGACCGTTCTGCCCCCACTAAGTCATTCTACACTGAACACTTCCTACCATGTGTTGTGGCTCATCCTCCAAACATTCCAACGGGAGTGGATGCTGTGGTATGGCTGGTGAAGCTGCCATGTGGAATGTCCATATCCCATCTCTGATTAATCAGAGTGCCTGTTAAAGTTGTCTCTGCTCAGGCCCGGCGGCGTGGCCTAGCAGCTTAAGTCCTCGCCTTGAACACTCAAATGCCAGGTCTCTGCCATTCATGTGGGAGTCTTACCAGGTAAGAGTTCCTGGCTCCTGAATTTAACTTGGTCCAATCGGCGTGTTTTAGACATTTGAGGAGTGAACCAGCAGATGGAAGATCTCTTCTGAATAATAAAAATGGCCTTTTTTTTTTTCAGAAAAGCTTCCATGCCCAACATGGGGCCAAGTCTGGGAATTTGCCAGGTTCCCAGGGACAGTCCAATTTGACAAATATTGGACCACATTCTACTGTAGGACACACAGGTGGAGGACAAGACAAGGTAGAGGCCTCTGTTTTAGAACAGGCAGGCGGCTGGCCTGGTGCTTAATATCATTCTGGTTACCTCGTCCCAACTCTTGTTTTCTGCAGACGTGGCCCTGGGAAGCAGCAGGGATGATTTGAATGCTTAGGTCGCTGTTGTGGGAAACCTGGATTGTGGTCCCAACATTCCAGGCGATAAAACAGATGACAGCTCTCATAATAAGAAACACATAAAGAGGGCTCCACAGCTCACCATGATTTGTTAACTTTATGAAGAACTGACAAGAGCTCCTAGATTTCCATGAAAAGGAATTGAAAACACCAATAATCCGATCAGTCTCTGCTGTACACATGTGTTGAAATACTGCTCTGTATCCCATAAAAATGTCAAAGAATCATGCAATCAAAAATAAGTGAAAGATGGGCCCGGTGCTGTGGCCTAGTGGCTAAAGTCCTCGCCTTGAACACCCTGGGATCCCATATGGGCACCGGTTCTAATCCCGGCAGCCCCACTTCCCATCCAGCTCCCTGCTTGTGGCCTGGGAAAGCAGCTGAGAATGGCCCAAGGCTTTGGGACCCTGCACCTGCGTGGGAGACCCAGAAGAGGTTCCTGGTCCCCAGCTTCGGATCAGCGCGGCACCGGCTGTTGCGCTCACTTGGGGAATGAATCATTGGACGGAAGATCTTCCTCTCTGTCTCTCCTCCTCTCTGTATATCTGACTTTCCAATAAACAGATAAATCTTGAAAAAAAATAAGCAAAAGTATGAAAAACAGGCAAAGACAAATACAACCTGTAACTACTGGATCCTGGATTGAAGGAGATGATATGGAAGTCATTTGTGAGGCAGCTGAAGAACCTGAATGTGCACTGCAGTACCAGGCATTGTAACAGCGTCATTTATCTTGTGGACAAGCGGCACTGTGGCCACACAGAGCAGCAGTGGTAAGAGTGCTCAGGAGCTGCTGTGGTGTCATGGCTTAAGCCACTAACCGTGATGCCGGCGACCCTTTGGGGAGAACATGGAGCAGCTTTGGGTCCTGGCTGCTCCACTTCCTGTGGGATGCGAACCAGCTGATCTGTCCCATATCAATGCAGTGTTCAAGGCTTTGGGCTGTCCTCGACTGCTTTCACAGGCCACAAGTAGGGAGCTGGATGAGAAGTGGGGCTGCTGGGACACAAACCAGTGCCCATATGAAATCCCGGCACATGCAAGGCAAAGATTTAGCCATTAGGCTATCGCACCGGGCTGAAAATCTTTAGTATGCTCCAGTGTTTAGGAGACCCGAGGCATAGTGATGTTTGTCACTTCCTTTGAGAAAGTGTGATCTAGAAAGAGAAAGCACGCACGAAGGCGTCACCCACCTGCACAGCCCGAGAAGCGAGGCGGCAGCTCTTTAGGTTATTCAGTCTTTTGACGCCTAGGTAACTTTCCCAAACAAAAACCCCAAAGTAACACTCACCCTTGGCCAGCACACTGAATCATGTGACGGCTAGGCCCACTCTGGCAGCACAGCCTCTCTGCAGTGCAGTGCAGCCATTCATGGCACCATCAGCACGGCTGGGACACGTGTTCCCACATTACTGCACCACACAAAAACCACAGCCAGGGCTTGGGGAGAACATGGGGCATGCGCCCGGTATTCAAACTCTATGACACATAAAAATGCGAGCAGTTTCCCGTAGGCCAGATGGTTAAGAAATAGACAAGTAAGCGCTTTGCCTCAAAAAAACACCTGCAGCTTGCCTTGCCCAAGTCCGCTAGGCCGCCCACCCAGCTCCCACACCCACCACCCTGTGCAGTGAAAAAGGGAACAGAGATAGGACAAATTGAGAGCAAGAAAGAAAACCTAAGCATGCTGAAGAGGAAAAGGGGGTAGGGAGGGGTGCGCAGGGCAGGCCTGGGACTGGAGACGCAGGAAGAGCTACATGGCTGCTGAGATGCAGTGGGGTTAAGCCACCACCTGTGACAGCAGCATCTCGTCTGGGTATCAGTACCAAGTCCCAGTTCCTCCACTCTTGATCCAACTCCTTGTTAAAGCACTTGGGAAAACAGCCGAGGATAGCCCAAGCCACTGAATCCCTGTGCACGCCAGGGAGACCCCTAAGCTCCTGGCTCTGGCCTGGCCCACTCCTGGCCGTTGTGGCCATTTGAGTAGTGAAGCAGGACACGGGAGGACTCTGTAACTCTGCCTTTTAGAGTGGTCACCTGGAAAGCGCTCCCACTAGCCCAGGAGGTTGGCTGTCCTTCAGCCCCAACCCAAAGCGGAACAATCCCACTACTGCCCCCTGCTGACCCTCAGGAGACAAACTCTGCTTTCCCACGCCCTAATTAGGAAGAAACTAACTCATGAATAACATCACCTCACTACCATTTCTCCAAAAACACTCTTTTGTACCAATATTTTTATATATTTATTCACACATTTGATAAAAATGTTAGGAGTGCAATTACAGTGGTGAAAAGAACTGTACAGTTAGACCCCTCCCCCACCAGTGCAGTCAAATTGCCTTAAGTCAAAACACAGAGCCACCACAATTCCTCAGCACCTGGACACACACTCGCGCACACACACATCGACAGCCACAGGCGCCAAGTTCAGACACAGCACAGGGACTCCTTGCCCTGGCAGTAGTTCAGGTCCTGGGACAAATGGAAAAATGATGAATGCAAAGCAGCCGGACCAGCTGGATGCCATCTCTCCGTTCTGCCAGTGACTCAGAGGAGACATGAAGCTCAGGGGCAGTTAAACTCCCTTGGCACAAAACTGAACAGGTGACAGGAAGGTCAAGGTGGGGTTTTAGTTAAGCTCAGGCTTAGATCCTTTACCACCCCAAAAGCAACCAGGAAACAAAAAAATTAAAAAAAAAAAAAAAAAGGGAAAATCTGGTCATCTAAACTCCAGGGAAAGCGGGGAGGAGGGGAGACTCAAATTCATAAAACTTGATCCCTATTCTCCAACAGGCTACACTACGAACACTGCAAAACCGACTTGGCCCACTGATAAACTCTGACCACGAGCTTTTTAACATTTCAGCGGGAAAGAGACAAGGAAAACCGTTTTTAGGACAAGAGGGTCATTTAAACCACATTCCCTCTGTTAGGATGAGGGGCAAGCTTATGTCTGTTTGTTCACACAGCCTGTCCATGGTTCTGAGAACTTAGAGGGGTGGCCCAGCCTCCCGTTCCTCGGCCAAGGAGGACGAGCCAAACCTGAAGTGCGGAAAATGATGTCTGTATTCAAAGTGTGTTTCCTAATATGATGGGACTACAGAGAAATTCTGCTCGGCTCCCTCTTTATTTTTGACATAAAGTTATAAAAAATTTAAATCTCAATGTGTTCCAACAACCTCCACTGACACCATCAAAACAGCAATGGGACAGAAAGTTCCTGTCCCCTCGGGTTCAGCTCCAGTGCTCCTGGCAGGTGGGCGGCCAGGTGGGAGGAGGCGACTGTCCACAAGACGATGGCCACAGACCCAGGCGGGCCTGCCGACCCCAGGGAGACCACTCCGGCCAAGGTGAGCCAGCGGGGTAGAATTCTGCAGGCAGGAAAGGAATTTCTTTGTACAAACTTCATGTCCCCAAAACAGAAGCGAGGTGAGGACAAGGCACTTAACAATGGCCAAGTGATGTTCACACTCATTTACACGCAGACTGTTACCAAGAGCACCCCAGGCAACCCTCTCTGCCAGGGACCCTTCCCAGGGCCACCCAAGCTCGGCACACCTGAGGGTGGGCCTCGGAATGTCAGTGGAGCGACTCCTCAGAGGGTACAGCCGCGAGGCGCCCCCTCTGGCCTGGGGTGCAAAGTCTCTTCCAGATTAACCCAGTGAATACTGACTTCGCACACGGTTAGCCTGAGCATGTGACAGTGCCCGCCCGGCGCGGCCTTCTCGTATCTGTTTAGATACAGGGCAGCAAGGGCTCCGAGTGAAATCAGACCAGTTATGAAGTTCTCCCTCCTTGGTGGTGATGGCAGATGCCTTCTGACAGCAGTGGCTTGTCCCCATTCCGTAGCAGAGTGACTGAGGACTGACACGGGGATGGACGCGCCTGTCTTCCTCAGCTCCAGGCCTTCAGGCGTACTCGATCCGAGCGGGGCCACAGCTACCCTCGTTCTTCCGCTCGGGGGACTGGGCCGTGGCCTTGGCCTCACTGCTCATCTCCAGGGGTTTAGTGGAGATGTAGTCCTTCACTTTGATCTCCATGTTCTTGGCTTTCAGCGTGGCCATGTGCAGCTTCTCCAGGAAATCAGGCATGCCTGTCAGGAGACAGGGGGATGTGGTTAAGCTGATGCACAAACCGTCAGAAGGCCTTATGGTTTGGGTGGCAGAGAGCCAGCTTTTCTTACAGACACCACAGTCTGAATAACAACTCTGAGAGATAGCTATGTTCCAGAATGTATTCCCTAGGTACAAACTGAAAATAAACATAACCCCCAATCCTTTGAAAGAGGGTTAATATCTGGATCACTCTGGGGCCTAAAAGGCTAATTCAGGTGATAAAAATGGCCTATTGCTGGCATTGTTGAAATAGCTGCTGGTTTTTTGTTTGTCTGTTTGTTTGTTTGTTTTAAAGATTCTGGGGCCTGGGGCCCGGCGCGGTGGTGCAAGTGGTTAAAGGTCCTCGCCTTGCACGCCCGGGATCCCATATGGGCGCCGGTTCTAATCCCGGCAGCCCCGCTTCCCTTCCAGCTCCCTGCCTGTGGCCCGGGAAAGCAGTCGAGGACGGCCCAAAGCTTTGGGACCCTGCACCCGAGCGGGAGACCCAGAAGAGGCTCCTGGCTTCGGATCGGCATAGTATCGGCCCGTTGCGCTCACTTGGGGAGTGAATCATCGGATGGAAGATCTTCCTCTCTGTCTCTCCTCCTCTCTGTATATCTGACTTTCCAATAAATAAATAAATCTTTAGAAAAAAAAAAAAAGATTCTGCTTATAGGGACCAGCTACAATGCTGGTCCCTATAGGCAGAAGGGTAAAGGGTAAAGACAACGCCCATGACACCAGCATTCCAAATAGATGCTAGTTCAAGTCCCAGCTGCTCCACTTCCAATCCAATTCCCTCTTAAGAAAACATCACAAGATGGCCCAAGCGCTTGGGCCCCTGCACTTGCAGACCCGTGAGAAGCTTCTGGCTTCTCAGCCTGGCGTAGTCCTGGCCATTGCAACCATTTGATGAGTGAACCAGCACATGGATGACCTCTTTTGCTGTCTGTTCCCCTCTAACTCTGCCTTTCATATAAATAAAATTAATCTTAAAAAAAAAGAAAGAAATTGCCTTATAGAGAACTAGAAGAAATGAAATTCTGTAAGGATGCTTTTGGTGACAAGAAACTGGAAGGAGAAGGTGTAGGTGCAACTGTGACACGCAGCTGCTGTTAAGACAGGTGCCTGCCCTACAGAATCACCACCTTCTCTGTGCTAGATCTTATGGCATCCAACAGTTTCACAGAATTTCAATACATCAGTGTACATAGCCTGTATATAAAGCATCAAGACAATTTTTTTTTAGATTTATTTATTTTTATTTGAAAGGCAGAGTTCAAGAGAGGACAAGAAAGATTTTCTATTCACTGGTTCACTCCTCAAATGGGCACAAGGGCCATTCTGAAGACAGGAGCATTTTCTGGTTTCGTGATGTGGGTTCCAGGACCTGCATCAGAAGCTGAGCACCCAGGACATGAAACAGCTCCCACACAGGATGCCAGTGCTATAAAGCAGAGCTTAGCCTGCCAGACCCCAAAGCAAATATTTTTAAAACTCCTCAGAGAGGGTCAGTGTTGTGGCTCATATGGATACTGGTTCACACCTTGGGTGCTCCATTTCTGATCCAGCTCCCGGTTTATGGCCAGGGAAAAGTAATGAAAGATGGCTCAAATGTCTGGGCCTCTGCTCATGATGTTGGCAACCAGGAGGAAGCTCCTAGCTTCAGGCTGGCCCAGTGTTGGCTACTGTGGCCTTCTGAGTAGTAAATCAATGGATGGAAGATCTCTCTTTTTTCTTTTTTGGCTCCCTGGTTTCAGATCAGTCCAGCCCTGGCTATTGCAACCATTTGGGGAGTAAATCAGTAGACAGAAGACCCCTCTTTCTGTAATTCTTAAAGTAAATAAATCTTATAAAACAAAAACAAAATCCCAGCCAGAGGCTTTGGCATCTTCACTGGGAGGGATGATCAGTTTTCTATTAGGAGGCCAGCAAGACAAGTACTAAAATCCTCATGCTGCCATTGAGTGGGAGAACAAAATGTGCGTCCAGGCTCCAGGCCCCGCAGGTGCGTCGCTAACTCACCACTGGAGACCATCCAGCTAACACAGTAGCGAGGGAACACGGTCTGGGGATTGTCACTGTATGTCAGCATGTAGTCAAAGCCATTCTGGAAAAGAAAAACAGCAGACATGAAGCTAGCCCCGTTGTACCCATCACTTCCATTTCCAGTACTACAGTGAACCACGACCCAGCTCTGAAGCGGGGAGTGCCATTTGTCCTGCTCGGGAAAAGTGGCCACTGAAATCCTGAGAGACTGCTGCTCAGGGAAGTCCTGCTCACAAGGCTGAGCTTCCGCCCACTCAGCTCCCACAGTGCGTCAAGCAACAGGTGACTGATAAGGGAGCTCTCTGTGCTCAGAATGTGCCAAGAGCAGGGTTTGTACTAAGTACAGACCTTCCCTCCGAGGCCTGAAACTTAGCATGTGCGAAGCAGACAGTGCTACATCACCAGCTTCAAACAAAAACCTGGGGTGCTGTGTCCCCAAGAGCTATCCCAGGTAGAAACTGGGTACACAGTTGCTGCATTTTCCTGACAAGTGTGAAAGCCTCCCATGGACTCCCCGATGCTCTTCCTCTGATCCAGCTGTGTAGCCTTACTATGTTACTGTCACAAATCTCATCTGAAAAACACAATTAATGCTGAGTTCTGAGAGTGCTTCCAGCAGCTCTTCAAACATGGGGGCAGCCTTGAAAATCCCCCCATACATATCCCCACTATTTGCTATTTTAAGTTCTTAATCTTGGGGTCAGCACTGTGGCACAGCAATCCCACACGGGGTGCCAGTTCCAGTCCAAGCTTCTCCACTTCAGATCCACCTCCCTGTCAATGTACCTGGGAAAACAGCAGAGGATGGACCTGGAACCGACACAGGAGACCCAGATGAAGCTCCTGGCTTTGGCCTGGCTCAGCCCTGGCTGTCGCATCCGTTTGGGGAATGAACCATTGAATAAAAGATTTCTCTGTCTGTTCATCTCTCTGTAACTTCGTCTTTTAAATAAATAAATTATTTTTTTTCCCTTAATCTTACAGAGAGAAAAGAGAGATCTTCTATCTGCTGGTTCCCTCAACAAATGTCCACAAAGCTCAGAGCTGAGCTGACCCAAAGCCAGGAGCCTCTTCCAGGTCTCCCAGGCAGGTGCAAGGTCCCAAGGCTTTGGGTTGTCCTCTACCACTGCTTTCCCAAGCCACAAGTAGGGAACTGGTGGGAAGTGGAGTAGCCAGGACATGAACCAGTGCCCATATGGGTCCCAAGACTTTGGTCCATCCTCGACTGCTTTCCCAGGCCTCAAGTAGGGAGATGGATAGGAAGTGGGGCAGTTAGGACTTGAACCAGCACCCATATGGGATCCTGGCAGTTGCAAGGCAAGGATTTAGCCACTAGGCTACTGTGCCAGGTCCAAAGCATTTATCTTAATTTCCCTTTCCTATATGAATTATAGGAAACCAAACAGTTGAAGAGGAAATTTGTCTAGAGTATTTCAGCTAATGAAAGAAGAAGGATGGAATTATTATTATTAATTATAAAGTAAGCATTTTTTTAGTCCTCAACAAAAGAATGAATTCAAGCAATAATCATCAACAGCATCTAAGCTCACAAGGAAAGGGACATTCAGACATTATTTCCTTCACAACAAAGTGGTCTTTCCCAAAACAACCTGAACCTGCTCAAACCTTCAGAGCTAACTACTGACCTCCAGACATGGAGAAGACAGATGACTATGTTAAATGACGCTAGGGGAAGATTAGCAGCAAGATCCAGAACAAAAAAAAAAAAAAAAGGAAGGGGGTGTTTAACTGAACACTTGGAAAAGCAGTGGAGGATGACCAAAGTGCCTAGGTTCCTGAATCCACAAGGGACACCCGGAAGAAGCTCCTAGCTTCAACCTGGCCCTAGCCACGGCAGCCAATTGGGGAGGGAACCAGTAGATAGCAGATCTTTCAATACCTTGATCTTATTTGGGTCCTGTTTCACAGAAACCAACTACAAAAAATCCTTTGTACATAATCAGGAAAATCTGAATATTGACTAGAGCCCTGTCAGTTGGGACTCTGGTCAGTTATTCTAGGTATGATTATCATATTGGAGTATGTTGTCAGAAATCACTTTCTGAGATAAACCCTTTCTCTCCAAGCACCTGAGTTTGGTGACACATCCGTGGCTTATTCCAGTCTTTGTCTCTCCTTAGACTGTATGTCCAAAGCCCAGGGCCCTTCCTATCTTCCCCTCTGTATCCAGTCTGCATTTCTTTTTCCTTTTTTTATTACATTTCATTTTATGACATTGTTTCACAGGCTCTGCGGTTCCCCCAAACCCTCCCCGTACCCTCCCCCCATGGTGGATTACTCCACCTTATTGCAGTAGTACAGTTCAAATCCAGTCATGCTTCTTTCATTGCAAGCATGTACCACGCACAGAGTCCAGCATCTTAGTGTCAAGGTAAATTCAACAGTTTCTTGGGGAGACCATCTCTGGTCTAAAAGCAGAGCTGGCAGAATATCGTCCCGACCAATTAAAAGCCATAACATAACATCAACAACAGTTTACAACATTGTGGAGTTAATTGACGTGGTATTGAGTGACTAATGTTAGAAAATGTAAGTTCTTAACCACATCCTGTGACCAGTCTGCATTTCTGCAGGAATTAACTCAAGTGTTTTTTTTTTTTTTTTTTAAATTTGGAAGGCAGAGTTACAGAGAAAGACACGCAGAGACAGAACTTCCATCTGCTATGTCACTCTCCAAACAGCCGCCACAGCCACGGCTGGTCCAGGCTGAGGCAAGGAGCTTCCACCTGGTCTGTCAACAGCAGAGAGGCTCGAGGACTTAGTCTAGCTTTTGCAGCCTTCCCAGGTGCACCAGCAGGGAGCTGGATCAGAAGTGGCAGTCAGGACTCAAATCAGAGTCCACAAGGTAGCCAGCCTCACAGGCAATAATAGCTTAACCCATTACTCCACAAGACCAGTGCAAATCCCACCTTTTTCATAAGAACTTGCCATAAATACATAAAAGAATACTAATTACACCGGTAATCCTTTTCATTCTCCAAACCCAATCTAGAAGAAATATATCCTGAGTGGCTTCTAAATGCAATATATTCTGCTAAGTACTAAACTAGGCTTTACTTGTTACAGGGTCACGGTTTCTAAAGGCAACAATGCCGGAAGTCAAACCACATTCTTTCAAATGTTAACACACAGACGTGTTCCAAATTTCAAAAGCGACATAAGGGAATAAAGCTGGGCCTGTCTCCCTCCCACACTGTTCTCAGTGTCTCCTTCCTAAAGTTAACTTGACAGCAGGCTGACTTCCATCTTCTAAAACAAAGAGCTTATAAATATACATATATATTATTTTTCTTTTAAATATTTATTGATTTTTATTAGAAAGGCAGATCAGATTTATGAAGAGAAGGAGAGACAGGGAGAAAGACCGTCCACCCGCTGATTCACTCTCCAAGCAGCCGCAATGGCCAGAGCTGAGCCGATCCGAAGCCAGGAGCCAGGAACTTCCTACGGGTCTCCCACATGTGTGCAGGGTCCCAAGGCTTTGGGCCGTCCTCAACTGCTTTTCCAGGCCACAAACAGGAAGCTGGATAGGAAGTAGAGCATCCAGGACACGAACTGGCACCCATATGGGCAAGGTGAAGATTTGGCCATTGAGCCATTGCACCAGGACCACTGGATGGAACATCTGTCACTCTGATTTTCAAATAAATAAATCTTTTATTTTAAAAAAAGGTTTTTAAAAAACTTCAAAGTGTGTATTAAAAAGTTTCACACATGGTTTCTTTTCAATTTTTTTTTCAACTGATCATAATTTCCTAAATTAAAATATTGCACTGGGGCTGGGGCTGTGGTGGAGTGGGTAAAGCTGCCACTCACAGCAACAGCATCCCATATGGGTGCTGGTGAGAGTCCCAGCTGCTCCATTTCCCATCCAGCTCCCCTCCATGCCTATGGCATGAGAAGGCAGTGGAGGATGGCCTTGAGACCCTGCCTGTACCGTAAGAGAGGCCCATGTGGGAGACTGAGAAGAAGCTCCTGGCCCCTGCTTTCAGACTAGCTCAGCTCCGGCCAATGTGGCCACTTGAGGAAAGAAGCAATGGACAAAAGATCTTTCTGTCTCTCAGTTTCTCTGTAAATCTGCTGTTCCAAAAAAAAAAAAATTGAATAAATCTTTAAAAAAATTTTTCACTAAGTGTAATGAAATATTCCTTTCAAAGAAAGGTCACAAACTATTTAAGAATTCAGAGAGCATTCCAACCCTCCCATAGTACATACAGAGAAGAAGCACAAATCCAAGTTATCTGGTGCTCTGCCCACCATGGTGAAGTGGTGACAAAAGGACACCCAGGGTGGCTAGTATCTCCCAATATCTACCTCTAAGATCAAAGGGACCCAAGGGCCTATCATTTCTTTGTTGTTAGGGGTATTCCTGATACAGCCCCCTGAGCAGGGGTTTCCTAAAAGGCTCCCAATCTAGCACCATTAGTCTCACCTGAGAATTTCTCACAACTATAAATGAAAAGCCACATCTAAAATCTATTAAACCAAAAACTCTGAGGTTAGGACCCAGCAATGTAACTTCAAGTTCCAGCTGTTTCTGAAACAAAAGTTTGAGAACCTCTGCCCTACAATACCACACTCCCTCCCCAGTTGGTGGTACAAGACATCTCTGGAGATAATCTTAAAGCTAAGAGGTACACTGTCTCTTGGATGATGTAAAACTCACCTCATCAAATGACTTGTGGGGACGGATAACCATCTGGGATTCGTACGACCTGACCCTCACAAATTCCGGAGACTCGGGCACGCTGGGATGCTCCACAGCGCTGGAGGGGGAAGCAGATGTTTGTCAGTGTCTGGACTCAACAGAGGGAAGAGAAAGCCCCACCAGCTGGCTCTGAGCTGAACTACACCCACTCACTTCTCAACAGCATGCAACATCCTTAGGTCCTGGCGATTTATGGTTCACTAGGCTCTGTGTCAAACAGGAGAACACTTCTTTCTAAAACTACCGACATTAAAGAACCCGAGGAAAGTGTTTTAACAACTCTCCCAGCTGAAAAGCGCACATCCCTTCAACACTCCTGGACACAGCCCGCCTGTCTTCCTGAGCTGATGGGTGTGTGTGTGGGCGTGTATGTGCGCTGGCCGCTGGGAAGCCTGGGGGCACTCGTCAGGGTCCTGGGAACATGCAAACTGACAGCGACACAAGAAAGAAGAGCAACGTGAGGGACCCGCAGAGAGCCACGCACAGTTGCACTTACCGTGACACCAACACCATCACGTTGTTTTCCTCATCTACGCTGTAGCGCCGAACGTAGACATAGTCCCGTGAGTACATCGGATACTAAAGAAACAGAGAAGCAGGATGAAGGCTCTGCATCACACAGCCCTGGCAGAAGTGAAGCCAGAAGTGAGAGAACTCACAGGAAAATGGGTGACCCAGTGCAGCACCTCGGAGCCACTGACGGCGTCCCGCTCAATCACCTCCAGCTTGATCACCAGGGCATCCCACTTTTTTCTGTATTCTGTGTCCAGCTGCTCAGAAAGAGGAGTACACTAGCATCAGTGTGCTAAGAAATGTCAGAGACCTTTCCAGAGCATGGGCCTCTGGCCCCAGGATGTTCTTAGGAGCCAACAGGGATCTTGCCTAAGTGTTACTTCAGGTCATTCTTCTAAAATTCCTTCCTACTGGCCAGTATCAACATACCGAAAGTGAATCTTAGGAAGAAAAGACAAGCCAAAGAAACACGTAAGAAAAAGAAACAAAAACATCTGGGAGAAAACACTCTTTGATAGTGGTATAAACATATGAGGGTGAGGAAACCAGGACATTTTAAACAGAAAGTAGGAAGCAGACATCTCACACACAAAAAACACCAAGTAGTATGTTGTTACCTTGTCTAAGTTTCTAGAATAACTCGCAACTGAGGGATTTCAAATTAAGATCAACATCTAAACTGGGAAAACCTCAAGACTGACAAAATTCAGTGCTCAGGGGAAAGCAAGCTTGGGTATCACTAACAGGTGCTACAAACAACACATTAGTTGCTGAAAGTCTGACAAAACAAATGAACACTCCAAGAAACAAACATTGTGCAACTCTGGTGTTCTCACTTCCCGTTTTCATTTTTATTTTAAACATTTCTCACTATTCCGAAGACAAAAACAGTCTTTGAACAGATACTTTTCATTTTCATTAAATACCTTCACTTTGGAAATGCTCCAGGTTAAAAGGGGCTAAAAAGATGTGACCACTGAACGTAACCCAGATTGGGTCTGTACTGAAAAGGAAAATGCTATCAAGGAAACTGAATACAAAAACTGGAATACAAAAGAAAACATTTCATACAAGTGCTGCATCAATGGCCAGTGATTTCAATAATGTTACCGCTAAGAGGTTATGCCTGGTTTCAGGTACTGAAGGATGTGGGAATAGACGGTTATTTTATATGAACTCAAACTGTTCAGGACAGCTGTTCAGGCTATCTCAGGTGTCTGAGATAGCCATCAGGATGCTGGGAAGATGTTCACATCCTGCATCCAAGAGCCTGGTTTTGATGCCCGGCTCCCAGTCCGGCCTCCTGCCTGTGCAGATCCAGGGACGAGAGCAGCACCGATGGCTCAGGTGGTCAGGTGCCAGGCTCCTGCCTCAGCTCTGACAGCCATTTGAGCAGTGAAACCATGGACGATAGCTGCTTCTCTTTTTCTGCCCGTTTCGTTAAAAACTTTTTAAATACAAATTAATAAAACATTGAAATCCATTCTCCTGCTTGACTTTACACAAGGGGGCCCGAAGTAATCTCATTCTTGTGGGACAAAGAAAGAAACTAAGGCAAACGCGGCGAGCAGAGGACACACAGTGCAGGAGGGGTCAGAGACAGATGACACACCAAGTCTGCATCGTCTGAATCGGAGAAAGCAACTTGTGCACAGGCTTGCCAGGGTTCAAATTCGGAGAGAAAAATTCACTCACCTGAACATTGAAGAACTGCCGGGGTGTCACATCTGTGTAGGTCCCGAAAACTAAAATGACAAGAAAGAAGAAGGAATGCTCACTGCACTCCTGTGACTGCCTATTCTTATCACTTCACTGCATTTCAGCTCTAGAAAACAGGCAGAGCTCAGACAGAAAGCACTGGAAACTCCACTGCTACGCAGAAGCAGCAAAATAAAACCTGATCTACAGCAAGGAAGACACCGAGATGCTTGTCTTTTGGGAAAAGAAAAACAAAGAAAACGGGGTGACTTTTCGAAGAAGCAACTAGAACAGAACTGGTTTAGAGAAGCAGGAGGCATTGTGCCCTGTGCACCGGGGCAGTGCTGGAACACAGCTGAAAGGCAGCCCTGCCAGACCCAGTGCCAGACCCACCTCGGTACTGGTAGAGGTGAGTGCCCGTGATTGGGCGCCGCCACAGCTTGAAGTGCTTCTTATCCATCACCATCTCCCAGGGCTCCTCTTTGTCTTTCGCATCTTCTTTCCCGCCCGTTTGGGACTTGGGTTCCGCAGGGTGGCGTTCCACTCCAGAGCTCTGAAATACACTGGACATCTCTTCCAACCGTTTCATCTCATTAATGGATCTGAGAGGAGAGAAACAAACAAGGGGCAGACAGCTGTTAGCTCAGTGAAATAAAAGGCTCACACGAAGGCTTGTGTTACAATTGGAATGGGTTAAAATATTTACAAATTTAAAAAAAAAATTTAAGGAGGGGGCAGGTTTGGCATAGTGGTCAGGACAACAGTTGGGATAGCTGCATACTACCCTCAGAGTGGCCAGGCTAACAGTTTCCATGATAGTTTCCTGGGAGGCAACAAATGACAGCTCATGAGGCTGGGTTCCTGCCATTCATCTTACAAATTCAGATAGAGTTCCAGGCATGTGGCATCAGCTTGGCCCAGCTCCAGTTGCCACAGGCATTTGGGCAGTAAACCAGATAAGGGATCTCTCTTTGCCTTTCAAATAAATAAAATAAATATATTTAAGATTTCTGCTTTTTTATTTGAAAGGCAGAGTTACAGAGAAGAAGCAGAAACAGAGAGGGGGCCCGGTGCGGTAGCCTGGAGGCTAAAGTCCTTGCCTTGAACACTCCAGGATAACATATGGGTGCTGGTTCATGTCCTGGTGGCCCCACTTCCCATCCAGCTCCTTGCTTGTGGCCTGGGAAAGCAGTTGAGAACAGCACAAAGCCTTGGGCCCTTGCACCCACGTGGGAAACCTGGAGGAGGCTCCTGGCTCCTGGCTTCAGATTGGCGCAGCACCGGTCGTTGTGGTCACTTGGGGAGTGAACCATCGGACAGAAGCTATTCCTCTCTGTCTCTCCTCCTCTCTGTGTATCTGACTTTGCAATAAAAAACTAAATTAATCTTAAAAAAAAAAAAAAACAACAGAGAGGGGTCTCTTCCATCTGCTGGTTTACCACAGAAGCCAGAACTGGCTGGGCCAAAGCCGCAGGCCTGGAGCTTCTTCTGAGTTTTCTGCATAGGTGCAGACTCCCCAACACCTGGGTCATCTTCCACGGCTTTCCAAGTGCAGCAACACTGAGCTTTAAGAGGAGCAGCCAAGACCTGAACAAGTGCCTAAATGGAATGCTGGCATCACAGAGCTGGCCCCAATCAATTTTTAAAAAGATTTATTTATTTATTTGAAAGAGCCATACATATAAAGAGACACACACAGAGAGAAGGAGATCCTCCATCTATAAATGGCTGCCACAGCCAGGCCTGGCCAGGAACCAAGAGCTCCCACCCGGGTTTCAGTTGGCTGGGAAGATTACAAACTTAGATGTAAATTACATAATGCCTGACACATTATTAGTCCTTAAATATTAAGGTTTATCATTGTAAAACATCATCTGATCTTCTTTCCTCTGCCTTTTGAGCTGTCAGAGTATTTACACATTTTCCTCCTCTCTTTTCAATCACCAAAGATTTATTCTTTTATGTTATACAATTCAGTCTCTTTAGCACATTCCCAAGATTGTATAACCATTGCCCATTTTCTTTTTTTTTTCCCTTTAAGATTTACTTTATTTCTCATTGGAAAGTCAGATATACATAGAGAAGGAGAGACAGAAAGGAAGATCTTCCATCCAATGATTCACTCCCCAAATGGCCGCAATGGCTGGAGCTGAGCCAATCCAAAACCAGGAGCCCAGAACCTCTTCTGGGTCTCCCACGCGGGTGCAGGGTCCCAAGCCTTGGGGCCGTTCTCGACTGCTTTCCCAGGCCACAAGCAGGGAGCTGGATGGGAAGCAGGGCTGCTGGGATTAGAACTAGTGCCCATATGGGATTCCGGTGCGTGCAAGGTGAGGACTTCAGCCATTATGGTACCATGCTAGGCCCACTGCCACTTTCTAATTCCAGAATATTTCTACCATCCCCAAAAGAAACCTGCACCCATCAACACTCAGTCACTGCTCACTCTCACCCCTCCTCCAGCCCTAGGTAACTCTGTCTACGGATCTGTCCATTTTGGGCACCTCAATTAAAGGGACTCAGACAGCACCTTCCCTTTGTGTGTCTGGCTTCTTTCACCAGGCATTCTTTCTAGGTTCATCCAGACTGTATTTTATCCCTTTCATGCCTACATAAGATTCTACTGTATCCATCCGATGATAAGTTTATTTACCTATTCATCAGGCAACAGGTACTTCGCTTGTTTCCGTCTTCCAGCTAGTAGGAATAACCCTGTTAGAGGCATTCAAGTGCAACTCTGTGTGTTTCTCAGTTCTCTTGGGTTGGTTCCTAGGAATCAACCTGATGGGCCTTAACTTTCTGAGTAACTGCCAAAGTGTTTTCTAAACGTAGGCACCATTTACACTCATACAACTGCTCTGCATCCGTGCCAGCACTTGTTTAGTGCATCTTCCTGGTGGCTGGCTGGAGGCAGCGCAGTGGGTGTGAAGTGGTATTTCACGGTAGTCTAGACTGGTATTTCCCTGACGTCTAGCACACACCGAGCATTGTTCTGTGTAGTTACTGGCCATCTGTGTGATTTCTTGGGAGAAATGTCTGCTGAAATCCTTTGGCCCCATCTGAATTAGGTCAGTGCTTTATTGTCAAACTTAGTAGTTCTGGATATAAAATTGTAGATACTATCGGAAATATGATTTACATTCTCTTCTGTACCATGTCTTCTCACAGCATCCTTTGATACATAAAAGTTTAACTTTGACTAAGTTCAATATAGCAGGGTTTTTTTTTTTTGGGGGGGGGGTGAGGGAGGCACTAATTTTTTGTGTTATATCTAAGAAATTACTAACTACTGGGGCTGGTATGATGGCTCAACTGACCAATCCTCCACTTGCAAGCACCGCCATTCCATATGGGAGCCGGTTCACGACCCTGCTACTCCATTTGCAATTCAGCTCTCTGATTATGGAAAAGCAGTGGAGGGCAGAACAAGACTTGGGCCCCTGTTCCCCCACGGGAGGCCTAGAAGCAGCTTTGGCTCAGCCACAGATGACCACTGTGGCCACTTTGGGAGTGACCATGGATGGAAGATCTTTCTGTATCTCTTCTCCATAAATCTGCCTTTTCAATAAATATAAATCTTAAAAAAACAAAACAAAACAAATTAAAAAAACCTACCTACTGCCTAATACAAAATCACTAAGATTCATGCCTGCATCTTTTCCTTTTCTTTTCTTTTTATTTTTAAAGCAGCTTTTGAGTGATATTGTGGCATAATAAACTAAGTCTTCACTTGCAGTCCAGGCATCCCATAGAGAAACCAGATCAAGTTCTGGCTGCTCCACTATTCATTTCATTTCCCTGTTTAATGTGCGTGGAAAAGCAGCTAAGCATGGCTCAAGTCTGTGGGCCACTGCACCCGCATGGGAGACTTAGAAAAAGCTCCTGGCTTTTGGCTTCAGAAACCTAAATCTGGCTGTTGCAGCCATCTGAGGAATGAACCAGAAGATGGAAGATTTCTCTGTCTCACCTTCTCCGTAAATCTAAATGCATCTTTAAAACATCAGCTTTATTAGGAAGACTAAAATGACTGCATGTTAACTTAAGCAGCTAAACTGCACAAGACAGGATCTGAAAATGTCCTTTCTGGTGCCTTCCAAGACTTGGAGTCTCTCGCTGCGCAGCTCTTCTTTCCTCAAATCTCTAACATGAGCCTGGAGTAGGGCAGGGACACAGCTCAGCTCCCCTCAGGTCATTCCTGGGCTCCACCGGACAAGAGGCGAGGTCTCCGAGCCAACAGGCAGCTCACCAGTGAAGGTATCTGGCAAAACACAAGGCTGTGGGTGAGAGGTCCCCTACACACACAGCAGCCACCACTCTGGCCTTCTCCAGTTTCTTAGGGAGCCAAGCATCTTAGCTGCAATTCTAGTGAGCTATTCATCACTGATAGTCTTAACTTTCTCCCAGGAGTTTTCCCATCTGTTTAAGTCCCAGGCACATTCTGAACTAGTATTTGTGGATGGTGTGTGGTAGGGGATTAAACCCATTCTTCTACATATGCATCTCCAGTTGTCAGGGCACCATTTATTAAAGACAATTTTTAAAAAGCTGATTCAAGTTTCTCTGTGTTTTTTAGTCAGGACTTGAGCCATTCTCTGCTGTGTTCGCAGGCCATGAGCAGGGAGCTGAATCAGAAGTGTAGCAACTAGGACTCAAACGGATGCCCTTATGGGTTCCAATGCTGCAGATGAAGGCTTAGCTTGCTGTACCCCAAGAAGACTATTCTTTCATTCACTAAATTATTTTGGCACCCTTATGGAAAACCAAAAACCTGAGTTTATTTTGGGACTCTCAATTTTATCCTAACGATGTTTATGTCCATGCTTATGCCAGTAACCATAAATAGTAAAGATTGATTTGGAAGGCAGAGAGAGAAATCTTTAACCTCTGGTTCACTCCCCAAAGCCAGATGCCAAAAACTCTCCTGTTCTTTCACACGGGCAGCAAAGGCCCAGGTACTTCAGCCATCCTCTGATGCTTTCCCAGGCCATGAGCAGGAAGCTGGACTGGAAGTGGAGCTCTGAGACATGAACTCGTGCTCATATGGAGGGGATGACGGTGAAGGCACGGGCAGAAACCCAGCCTTCTAAGCCACAACAACGGCCTGCACAGTTTGTACATTTCTGCAGGTTTTTTTGTTTGTTTGCTTTTTAAAAGATTTATTGTTATTGTTGTTATTATTTTACTGGAAAGTCAGATGAACAGAAAGGAGGAGATACAGACAGAAAGATCTTCCATTTGATGATTCACTCCCCAAGTGGCTGCAATGACTATTGCTGAGCCAATCCGAAGCCAGGAGCCTCTTCCAGGTCTCCCACGCGGGTGCAGGGTCCCTAGTCTTTGGGCCGTCCTCCACTGCTTTCCCAGGCCACAAGCAAGGAGCATGATGGGAAGTGGGGCACCAGAATTAGAACCGGCACCCATACGGATTCCGGTGCATGGAAGGCGAGGACTTTAACCACTAGGCTACCGAGCCAGGCCCAGCTTATAGTATGGTTTTTTTTTTTTAAAGATTTATTTTTATTATTTTCTTATTGGAAAGGCGGATATACAGAGAGGAGAGACAGAGAGGAAGATCTTCCGTCCGATGATTCACTCCCCAAGTGAGCGCAACGGGCCGATACTATGCCAATCCGAAGCCAGGAGCCTCTTCTGGGTCTCCCACGCGGGTGCAGGTTCCCAAGGCTTTTGGGCCGTCCTCGACTGCTTTCCCAGGACACAGGCAGGAAGCTGGAAGGGAAGCGGGGCTGCCGGGATTAGAACCGGCGCCCACATGGGATCCCGGGCGTGCAAGGCGAGGACCTTTAACCACTTGCGCCACCGCGCCGGGCCCTATAGTATGGTTTTAATCACTTGTTTTATTTATTTGAAAGCCAGAAAATGTGGGGGGAAGATGGGGAACACACACGTACAAACAAATCAAAAAAAATTTAGGTGCCAGTGTTGCAACGTATGAGCTAAAGCTGCCACCTGCAATGTTGGCATTGTATGGGTACTGGTTCAAGACCCAACTGCTTGGGCCTCTGTACCCACATGAGAGGCCCAGAAAAGGTCCATGCTCCTAGTTTCTGACCAGCCCAGCTCAGGCCTTTGTGGACATTTGGAGAGCAAGCCAGCAGATGGAGGACCTCTGTCTCTTCCTCTAACTCTGCTTTTCAGGTAAAAATAAATAGATGCCTTCTAAAAAAAAAAAAAAAAAAAAAAAAGAAGAAGAAGAAGAAAAGAAAAGAAAGGTAGGGAGGAGATGGCAAAGGATTAGAAAGAGAGAGAGATTAGAGACCAGAAATGGGGCTTTGAACCTTAAGAAAATAATGTTTTAGGCAGGGGACCCTGAGGGAGTTGAGAGTCCAGCAGTGTAGCCATTCTAGTGCAAAAAACCCCAGTGACACTGACCCACCCACTCCTGCAGCACGTCTGACTCATCCTATGGTCTCTTTGTCAGTGTTGTGTGTGACCCAACGTACTTTTGATTTATTCTTTTTGCTTAAGTTAATGAAGATTAGTTTGCTTGCAACCAAAAATCCTGACAAGTACAATTTATACTGAGTCTCTTAAATTTATTTATACTGAGTCTCTTAAATTTAAGGTTCCAAAACGAATTGACAGCTGGTACTGCAAACTGGCAAGTAGAGGAACAGTGACGGAACCCTAGAGTACACAGTAAAATCTTGCAGCAGAAAAGAAAGCAAAAGCAAAACCACAGATTTGTTCAGAAAATCATTTAGGCCTTGCACGGCAGCAATCAAAGGATGAGCCCAGCATCCCTCAATAATAAATAAGTGCCACTCCTGAATGGGAGTGGAAAAGGGGCAGGACTCTTTTTCCACTGGTGGAACATCTTATTAAAATACTTGGATTCATAAAGTAATTACATAGTAAGGTTTTAAGAAAATTAATGACCATTGGCGATAATTTTTAATGGTCTTCAAAGAGCCAAAATGACACAGAACTTCTGATTTACTCCTTAGTCAGGCTCTCCTATATAATTAAAGATGACTGGGCGGCCTTGATTAAAATGATGAGACCAAGTCCTTGAAGAGCGATGGATGATGACTCGTGACGGCAAAACATTCGGTTCTTTGAAAAGCACTCACGAATGCTGGAGCAAGACTGCAGCCCAGAGGAGGACAGGAGCAGTGTGGCTACTTTGTCCCAAGGTTTAAATATCCTTGGAAGGCCTCACCTTGTAATGCTACCAGGACAACCGGCCACGGCTGGCATACAACAGCACAGAGTCACTCGCTACCCTCCGTGTGGAGACAAGCAAAGCCTCACACCATCTCAGCACACAACCCTTCGGCCTGCTGTGCCAAATCTCTGGGTGGCTGAGTGACTAAACCTTCCCGTCACTGAGACTTAAGGAACAAGGAGAGGAGTGGAAGGACAAAAGAGATTATTCCCATAATAGCAACGAGATGAGATTAACCAAAGGATGAAAGACGGTCAGTGTTTCCCCTTTTCTGAAAGGCAAGCTGTCACCCCGCTTTAGGAAGGCTGGCCTGGAAGCTATGGGAACTGAAGGCCTACCACACAAAATACCAGGGCTCAGCTTATCTGGGGAGCTTGTCCTCAGCACAGAGCTTGCGACAAAGGTCCAAAATGACTCAAATGAAGCCATTCCTGCAACTAGGGATTTCAATAAGACAAAATGCTTCACTCAAAATACGTCACTTCATCCAATTTCAAACTAATGCCAGCCAGGGACTCCCATGCACTAGTAATGCAGCACCCAAGTAGGGACACCAACTAGTTCATGGCAGTTCCAGGGCAACTAGTTAAAAAAACCTTTAAGCCAAAAGGACTTTTATATCCAGTTAATAACATAAATTACACATATTCTGAATGCCCTGGAAGCCAGAAATGGGAAAACAGCCAGTTTTCCTTGTGAAACTTTACTGGCACTTACTCAAATTTGGGAGCAATGAACTGTAACTTAAAAAAAAGAAAAAAAAAAAAAAAAAGAGGTTAATAGAGCAGTTTCTCCCAGCCTTTATTTCTTAACATCCTTCCTCTTTTTGTTCCTGTAATTTTTTTTTAAAACTGTTCCAAAGCAATCAAATTGTACTGCTGTATTTTTCCATAAGATTTGCCCTGGGCTTACAGAATGCCAGTAAGCACCAAAAATAGTACTGAAGCTATTTTGTTTGACTGTTTCATTGAAGCCAACTGGTAAGACTACTAGAACAAGTATTAACAGATCAGATTTCTTCATGTGGCCTCAGCAGTCAGTGAAAATCACTCTGTATAGACTGCTGCTTGTCTCAGGTCTTCTGACTGCTGCCTGATCTGTACGCAGGATCTCACTTGGCAGGGATGTTCTGACGCACACAGCAAGCAAGGTGATTGTTTCTCATTCTGAACGGAAACTCAAATGAACATGTTACATTACTTACATAAGAAAAACCCAGGTCACTTTGAGGCACATGTCCAAAAACATACCTTTCACATTCCATCCCCAACTCACCAAGACACCAACACAATTAGCTTGTGCCAGGCCAAGCTGGTACAAAAACTGCACAGATAAGCCAAAGGGTGTGATTTAGGGGACATGGGACAGTGGAAGTGCACTCAACTCAAGATAGAACTGTGCTCCATTCTGGAAGTTACCCCAATCGTCTCAGAAACAGAACCCACCATGTTCTGAAGCAGCTGTGCTTACTTCCCTTGACTGACTTACAGTAATGTTTACTTTAAAGTTAATACTTTAACACCAAGTAAAAAAAACTTAACCTCTACTCAGAATGTTTTATTCAACAAAATACTAACACGAAAAGTTCCAAAGAACTATGACATCATCAAAATGTACAACAAGGCCTTAAAACGTTCAAAGAAAAATGGAATTAAAAGGTAAGTCTCCTGGGCCTGGTGCGGTAGCCTAGTGGCTAAACTCCTTGCCTTGCATGCACCAGGATCCCATATGGGCACCAGTTCTAATCCCAGCAGCCCTGCTTCCCATTCAGTTCCCTGCTTGTGGCCTGGGAAAGCAGTCAAGGACGGCCTAAAGCTTTGGGACCCTGTACCCGCATGGGAGACCTGGATGAAGCTTCTTGTGCCATGGCTTCAGGTCAGCGCAGCTTCAGCCATTGCAGCCACTAGGGGAGTGAATCAGCAGATGGAAGATCTTCCTCTCTGTCTCTCCTCTTCCCTGTATATCTGACTTTCCAATGAAAAAATACAATAAATCTTTAAGAAAAAAAAAATAAGCCTATTTTGGTGCCAAGTCCTGAAATTCATGCACAGCTCTTTTTTCTATTGTTGTTCTTTTAGGTGCTATTTATTTTACTTGAAAATTAGAGTTACAGAGAGAGAGAGATTGGTTTTCCATCCACTGGTTTACTCCCCAAATGGTCACAAAGGCCAGAGCTACGCTAGTTCGAAGCTAGAACCTAGGGGCTTCTTCTAGGTCTCCCACATGGGTGCAGGGACCAAGGACTTGGGCCATCCTCTACCGCTTGCTCAAGCCAGAAACACGAAGCTAGATTGGAAGTGGAGCAGCCAGGTCTTGAACCAGCACCTTTATGGGATGCCCATGTCACAGGTGGAAGGGCACTGTGTTATACCACCACCACTATGGGCCCCAAAAGCATTTTATAAAACACATTTTCATGAAAATTTTAAAGACTCCCTTATAGTTTTCTTGCTTATTATTTCTCTATCAAATGTGAACTGGGCAGCGAAGCGTCAAATGAGAACCTTTAACAACCCGGGAGAGTCAACATGCAGCTTTAAGTGTTGTCGCAGACTAGCAGCTAAACTTCTGAAATTTGGAAACTGGAATTGACCCAGAAACAATGCCTATTTAGTTGGTTTTCAACTAAGTGTACTCCAACTTTCCCACCAGAAGGCTGGTAAACAGAGTGAAATTTAGCTCCAGTTTCAACTGGTCTAATCTCCTTGATTCAAATGATGCCCGTTCCCTTTCTGTCTTTTATTTCCTCCTCCTAGCAAACCTTTACTGCTAAACACAGGCCCTAGGAGACACATCCATCAAAGTGCATGTAGCAAGCCACAGTGCGCGTGCTACCACCTAAGCCCCAGGCTGTTCAACCCGCACTCACAAACACTCCTTCTTCTTTTGCACCCAGCACTTTCCCGGCTAGAACAAACTGAGGATTTTTTTTTTTTTTTGTCAACTTAACCACTGTAATATATGAGTATCTCATCAAAAAGAAAAAAAATTCAAACAGCTGATAATTTCTTACCCATGTGACCCCCAAGAAGCTCCTGGCTCAGGCCTGGCCCAGCCCTTGACATTGCAGCTATTTGTAGGGGGCGTGAACCAATGGATGGATGAGGTCTCCCCTTCTCTGACTTTCAAATAAATAAGTAAATCTTCTTTAAAAGATATTTTACATCCAGGGCCAGCACTGTGGTACAGAGGGTGAAGTCAGCATCCCACAACAGAGCTCTGGTCCATGGAGGGGCTGCTCCGCTCCCCACCCAGCTGCCTTCTGCTACTGTTCCTTGGAAGGCAGTGCAGGATGACCCCAAGACTGCGCCCTGGCCACCCTTGTCGGAGACCTGGGTGTAGCTCCTGGCTTCGGCCTGGCCCAGCCCCAGCCATGATGGTCGTTTGAGGAATGAACCAACAGACTGCAGACCTCTCTCTCTGTAACTCTATCTTTCAAATAAGCCTTATTCAAAACACTTCCTTTCCATTCTTCTATTTCTTACACCTGAGACTACTTGATGAGAACAGATGACCAAGAAGCACGCAAATGTTACCAAGAACTAGACGTGGTAACCATCACGCTTTAATAGCTTACCCTTTTCATGAACATGGGTGTTTATGGTGAAGATTTTAAACTGCATCTATGAAAGTCGCCTTTCCTGCTATGGGCAGTCTTTCCTGTTCTTAAGACAGACTTCCATTTAGCCCCTAACCCTAATCCTGCACAGATAGCATCTGGCTGCTCCACTTCCTAAATGTGGCTTACCTATTTTACGGGAGTATTTCTACTTTTAAGCTAAGCTAACCAAAATACGTTGACTAACAGATTTTTCTCCATGCCAAAGAACACCCAGAATGGACACACAGACCCAAGTGAGGTCTGTCTGGGAGAGGAGACCATCTCTGGTTCTTACAATCACAAACTGTCAACTTTAGCTTGCATGTCTCTTAAAAAGAAAACACCTTCTAAAACAAGAGCTGAAGAAAACATTTCCTCCCCTGAGGTTTCACATTCGGAACCGCAGGTGGACACATTCAATCCGTGGCAGTGGGCTTTTCACAAGACAGTGGATGAAAACAGCACGACTAGCACCTAGCAACACAGTATCCCCGAAGGTGCAGGTCAAACGGCACAAACCTCACCCCATTCTTCCAGTTCACAATGTCTGGGCTGCTAATTTGTGCAAGAAAGGGCAAAAATCCTTTTCAGCCTCTTAATTCTGCCAGCGGGCAGCCGGCGACAGAGAGCTCCGCGGGTGTTTTCTCACCAGGCCTGGATCCCATCTGGAGCGCCACACACTGCAGGCCTACACACCCGCAGATCTAAATAAAAACCTGCCGCGGATCTGCACCATTCTGGGTGTGTTTGAAAAGCAGGTGAACAACAGTTTCCCAGCCTTCCATCTAGAATGTCAATCTTGCCTTTTCATGTCACGCCACTCCATCGAAGCTCCCGGCTCCCACCCTAACCTGCGCTTCCAGTTCTTATTTCTACCCTGACAAATCAACTTAAGCACAGGCAATAGACAAGGCTGTTTGTTAAGGCAGGTTCAACCCACTGCGTGCCCGCTTCAAGGACCATCGGGTAAAACGGGCGACCACTGCCCACCGACACGGCAGGCTGCATGCAGGGTATCCAAGTTCGAACACCCGCCCCGACCCCGGGGACCCCCGCCGCCCACAGACGACTCTGCAACTCACCTCTGCAACTCCTCCTCCTGGATCCTCTCCTCGTCCCACACGAAGACGCCGGCGAGCGCCGCCATCAAGCCAGAGGCATGGCCGGGACGGCCGCGCAGCCGTCGCCACAGGCGTCCGAGCAGGACGCAGCGCGAGCTGTCCGAGTAGAGGCGCCCGTAGAGCTGCGCGATCTGCTGCGCGCGCCGCACGCGCAAGCCCGTCACGAAGCGGCACTGATTGGCCAGCAGGCCCAGCAGGCTCCCGCCCCGCGCGCCCGCCAGCCAGGCGGCCAGGGAGGCCGGCGGCCTCCGCGGGAACATGTCCACCGCGGGCGCTGCAAGCAACGCGCCCGGGAGCAGGCAGCCGGCCGGCCGGCCGTAGGCCGCGTCCACCTGGCCGGCCCCGAGCGCGTTTCCCCGTCACGAGCCTCTCCTCATCCCTCTGCGGCGACCGCTAAGGAAGAGCCCGGAGTCCGCTGGCGGCAGCCGCCGCAGGGACGGCCCTGCGCCTGGCGCTCCTCGGCGTCCTCCAGGGCACAGCGGGAGCTGTGGTGCAGGACGCGCGGCAGGCGGCGAGGAGGAAGGGCCCGGCCCCGCAGCCAAGCAGGCTAGGTCCTCGGCGTCCCGTGTCCGCCACACGCGCCGTTCGCTCGCAACCTACCCTTGTCTCCGCTATCCGGACACTGATTGGACGGGGCCTGTACTTCCGAGGTTCTCATTGGTCCTGCTGACCGCTCGTCACTGCTCACTCCCATCCCTGCGCGCCGGCACCCGCCCTTCAGCAAGCTAGGTGGCGCGGCGGCGGTACCCAGTCAAGGGCGCCAGGGAGAGTGACCCTCGGACCCTGCGCCGTCGCCATTTCAGACCTCCCCGCCCCTCGGGGGGCGCCACCGGGTGCCCGCTAGAATCCTGCCCGCTGTTCGGTTGTTCGGAAGAGGGTGGAAGGGAAGACCGGTTCTCCCCGTTCTCCAGGGTGAGGCCAGGTGGGAGTGGCACCTGCTGGATGCTGGGAGTGGGGACGGTGGATAGGTCTCTGGTAATCCCAGGGACTCCTGTTCAGGTCTGGCGACGCTCACCATCCAAACCTGGCACACCTGGAGGCGTCCGGAATTCCCTCAGCGCTACTGCCTCCGAAGGATGAGGACCGGGGTTCTGGCTCTTGGAATGCCTCGCCCAGAGAGGGTTCCGGACGCCACCTGGGGAGCGCAGGGCGCCGAACGTCCAGCCACGTGGGCAGGTGGCCCTTTGGTAAGCACAATGGGTCGGCCTGCAGATCCGAAGGTGACCGCCTAGGACGGTAAGCTGGCTTGTTAAAACTTGCCTGGCGTCCCACGTGGGCAACCTGGCTGATTTCCAACGGCATCGATTTCCTGTTCTGTGTCCAACCATATTCAAACATAACCAACCGTATCCAAACCATATTCAAACTGCTGAAAACACCTGACAAAACAGTTTCCTTGACCTTGTTTCATGGTTTCTCAATTATGGAAATGTATAATGATGGAGTACTGGGGTCTACCGTTACCATATATGGGGGTCAAATGCAACATGCATCCCTGCCTCCAGACGAAAATGGATTCCCAATGAAACTGTTGGACAAGTATAGACAGTGGGATGCTGGATTGTCTGAACCTGTACCCCTGTCTCATTTATAACGGGCAACATGCCTTTAGGCTAATGTTTTGTAAAGCTGGTATTTGACAGTTTTAACTTTATACTGTTCCTAAGAGTAAACAACATGGTAGCTCAGAAAAAAAGTTTCCTTATGTATGTTTTTAAATGTAAGCTTTATATTGACAAATGACAAAATATGTTAAAGAGATTTTTGTTTTTTTCAATGTAAAAGATTACTTGTTTTGAAGCCCTTTGGGAGTTTTATGGTAACTAAAGGTGTAAGTTTGATGATGTTAATAAAAATAGGTATTTCTCTGAAGAGACAAAAAATGGTGTTTCTGCTGCATGTTGAAATCAGGTCTCTTTTCTCCTATCCAAGCAGTCATTACTTTAGAGATGAGTTTTGGTGTTTTGCAGGTAAGGAGAAATGTGTACATAACAGAAAATAGTGTTGAGGGTTTTGTGGAGCCAAGCTGTGGTCGGAGATGGTGGTTTGGGGCTGCCAGGGTGGTTCGCCTCACCTGCACAGAGCCACCCTCCCTGGATTTGAGGCTTGCGCAAGCCCCGGTCCATCGGTGGCCTGGGGTTGCTATCCGCCTCAGAAAGCAAAGGGGAGGATTTGTCCTCTGGGGAGACAAGGTTGTCTTCTCAACTTAAAAAGCCTCCTACACTGTGGGCATTCAGGTGGAGAGGAAATAACAGTGATTGCAACATGGAAATGCAGAGTGGGAACCCCGCGACACACCTGCAGAACTACCCTTGCTAACACAGCAGGGTTCCGTGTAAAACAATGAAAAGCATGGTAGCGTGGAAGTTGTTCTTGCTTTGCTTTGCTTATTGAGATGTGGCTAGTCCTTGCCTTGCACGTGCCAGGATCCCATGTGGGCGCTGATTTGTATCTCAGCTGCCCCACTTAGATTCCAGCTCCCTGCTTATGGCAAGAAGCCTTGGGACTCTGCACGCACATGGGAGACCCAGAAGAAGCTCCTGGCTTCAGGTTGGCTCAATGAACCAGCAGATGGAAGTTCTTTCTGTCCGCCCTTCTCTGTGTAATTCTTACTTTCCAAGAAAAATAAATAAATGTATTTTTAAAAAAATAAACAGAGATCCTGGTGCAATAGCCTAACAGCTAAAGTCCTAGCCTTGCACATGCTGAGATCCCATGTGGATGCCGGTTCTAATCCTGGCTGCCCTGCTTCCCATCCAGCTCCCTGCTTGTGGCCTGGGAAAGCAGTCAAGGACGGCCCAAAGCCTTAGGACCCTGCATCCGCGTGGGAGACCCAGAAGAGGCTCCTGTGTTTGGATTGGTTCAGCTCTGGCCATTGTGGCCACTTGAGGAGTGAACCATCAGATAGAAGATCTTCCTCTTTGTCTCTCCTCCTCTCTATGCATCTGACTTTCCAATAAAAATAAATTTAAAAAGTTTAAAAAAAGAGGAAATCCCATATTACTTTTTCTCTTAATCAATCTATATTCACATGGAGCATTATCCTAATGAAATTTGTTTACAATATAAGCTATTTTCCCTACCTCCCTTTCTGTTATGCATTGCTATACACAACATAGAACTTTAAAATTTTTTGAGATTTTTGGAAGACTGTTTTTTCCTTTCTATTATTAGCGTGCATTAGAGTAGTAGCATATATATTTATCAAGTGTCAATAAATAGTAAGCATGAAAAATTCTTCATTACTCCATACAATGGGATAGGTAGGATTGGTAATTCTTTCAATCAGTATTAATGATTGAATTTTTGTTATTTGTATCCAGGCTAAAAAAATACAGTGTTAATTACCATATATATATATTTTCCATTTTTACTGAGGTAGCACTAAGAAAACTCATTCCCATAAAGAAGTAGCTGGTAATGAAAGATGGTTTTATGTTTTCTTTTCTTTTTTGTAATTTTTTAAAAGATTTATTTTTATTACAAAGTCAGATAAATAAAGAGAGGAGGAGAAACAGAAATATCTTCCATCTGATGGTTAACTCCCCAAGTGAGCGCAACAGCCGGTGCCGCGCTGATCTAAAGCCAGGAGCCCCTTCTGGGTCTCCCACGCGGGTGCAGGGTCCCAAGGCTTTGGGCCGTCCTCGACTGCTTTCCCAGGCCACAAGCAGGGAGCTGGATGGGAAGCGGGACTGCCTGGATTAGAACTGGCGCCCATATGGGATCCCAGGGTGTTCAAGGCAAGGACTTTAGCTGCTAGGACACAGTGCCAGACCCAGTTTTAAATTTTCTCTTTGTGTGTGTGTGGGGGGGGTGGGAGGTTGGTTCTTCTGTCCACTGAATCAAGCTGGGTGGGTAGCCAGAATTCCCTGCTGTATAGTTTCAACCTGGTTACAATTGGCCTGAAAGAAGCTTGCCTGAGCATTGGGAGGCAGGCACTGGGGAAGCATTTCTCCCAAGATTTGGGATAAGCAAGCCCAGAAGCAGCAGGCCAGTTCCTGCCTATTTCCACTCTCCTTTGCTCTGCTTCCAGGACTTCTTGTCTGTGGCCACAATGACCAACAAGGGTCCCAGGCTGCAGACCCCAGGGCTTCTCAGAGCACTGTGTCCTCAGCTGGAGTCAGCTGGGCTCACCTTGCTCCTGCCACTCACCTGGGCTGCAGAATGGAGTATTTTTCCAGGTAGTAGGCTGGGTCTGAGCTTCAGTGCCAGTCATGCGATAAAGCATTTTCTTACCATCACTCCAAACAGGTTCCCATGCCTCTTTCCAGCCACTCCCTCTTCCTAACACCATGAATGGATGTATTTTGTATTTGGCTTCTGTCTCATAAAATAATACTTCTGAGGTTCATCCCTGTTGTTGGGTGTCTGAGAAGTGTGTTCATTTTTACTGCACAGTATTCTGCTGCAGGGATCACTGAGAGGTGTGTTTCCCTTGCAGGCACAGTCGGATTGTTTCCAGTTCAGACTGCTCTGAATATTTGCATGGGAGTCTCTGGAGTAAACACCAGAAGAGGAAGTGCTAGACTGTACAGTGAATGTTGGTAGAACCTTCAGAGATATCACTGTTTTCCCAGGTAGTTGTACCATTTTGTATTCCCAGCAGCAGAGTACAAGAACTGGCTGAATCCAGATCCTTGCCTGTACAGACACACTTCATTTTACCCTGCTAGGCAGATACCACTCATGGAAGGCCTTGGGACAACTTTGCCTCAAGCAAGCCTAGAGGCCCCATTTTCCTCTCAACAAGATCTTTAGTGATTTTTTTCTTTTTTAGCAATTAAGTATTTTTCGCTTAAGGATAGACATTGTTGGGCCCAGCACCGTAGCCTAGCAGCTAAAGTCCTTGCCTTAACACTCCAGGATCCCATTTGGGTGCCAGTTCTAATCCCAGCAGCCCCGCTTCCCATCCAGCTCCCTGCCTGTGGCCTGGGAAAGCAGTCGAGGACGGCCCAAAGCTTTGGGACCCTGCACCCATGTGGGAGACCTGGCAGAGGTTCCTGGATCCTGGCTTCAGATCGGCACAGCACCAGCCGTTGCGCTCACTTGGGGAGTGAATCATCGGACAGAAGATCTTTCTCTCTGTCTCTTCTCCTCTCTGTATATGTGACTTTGTAATAAAAAATAAAAATAAATAAATCTTTAAAAAAAAAGGATAGACATTGTCTCTTGAACATAATGCTGTTGTATACTCAATCATGTTATAAACAGTGTTTCTACACACTGGGAAGCTTGCATTTTTGCCATATTTACTTTTTTTTCCTATGATTTATTTATTTTTATTGGAAAAGCGGCTATACAGAGAGGAGGAGAGACAGAGAGAAATATCTTCCATCCAATGGTTCACTCCCCAAGCAGTCGCTATGGCTAGAGCTGAGCCTGTCCAGAGCCAGGAGCTTCTGGGTCTCCCACACGGGTGCAGGGTCCCAAGGCTTTGGGCCGTCCTCGACTGCTTTCCCAGGCCACAAGCAGGGAGCTGGATAGGAAGTGGGGCCTCTGGGATTAGAACAAGCACCCATATGGGATCCTGGAACAGTGAGGATTTTAACCGCTACGCTATCACGCCAGGCCCGCCATATTTACTTTATTGCCACAATCCAGAGCCTAACCCACACCATCTCAGAAGAGGTTTGCCTGTACTTGGCATGCCATTCTGTGGTTCTAATTTGTACTTTTCCAATTCTAGGCTTGCTTACTTATTCTCCTCATTTTAAAATATATAGTGTTTAATTATAAAATATATAATATTATACATTTCATTTTGATAAAGTTCAGTGTATCAAATTATTAACGGTTTGTGTCCTTAGGAATCTTAGCCAAATGTCACCAAGATTTTCTGGAGAAATCCTGCAGTTTTCACCTGCATACTTCATGTCAGAAGCACATTTTGAGTTAATTTTTGTGTGTGGTGTTAGGTGACAGTTGGGATTCCCCTCAACTCTTGGAGCTATCAAGGAGTCCCAGCACCATTTGTTGAAAAATGATCCTTTCATCCCATTAAATAACTTGACATCATTGTTAAATTCAGTTGCCCGTCCACGTGAAGGCCTGTGTTCTGCCTCTGGTCTGTGTCAGTGATGTGTATGCCTATTCTTAGGCTGGTAGCACAGTCTTACTTAAGGTGGCTCTAAGTGATTGAAATCACTCAGTGCAGATCCTCCAACTTGGTTGCTATTTTGCAAAATTGTTTTCGTTATTCTGCATCCTCTGCTTTCCCGTATATATTTTACAGTCACTTTGTCAGCTTCTTCAGAAAGGCCTAATGAGATTTTGATTGAGCTGCTCTGACTTTCCAGGTGGAGAGAATTGTATCTTAACAATATGGAATCTTCACAACCCATGAACGTGGTATATTTCTCTATTCGGCTACTTAAACCTCCGTTTCATTTCTCTTAGCACTGTTTTTCAGCTTCTGAAGTATAGGACTTGTAAACATTTTGGACAATTATCCCTAAGTATTCCAATTTTTACTACTATTGAAAATGCATTTTTAAATTTCAAATTTGACTCTTCATTGCTAGTGTATAGAAACACATTTGTTTTTATATAGACTGTATCCTACAATTGCCAAACTTACTTATTAGCTCTCTTATAGATTTCTTGTTTACATATAATGTCACATTTTATGCAAATAGTTTTACTTCTTCCTTTCCCATCTGTATCTGTTTCCTTTTCTTGCCTCACTTCACTGATTAAAAAGAAAGAAAGAAAAAAAAACCTCCAGCACAATGTTATATTTAGAAGAAATGTGAGCAGAAACTCTAACCTAGTTACCAGTGTTTAAGGCAGAGAAGGAGGGTAGGAAGGGGCGGAGCAGCTAAGACATCCGTAGCCTGTATTGAGGTGTGTAGGTTCAGTTCTCAGCTCTGGCTCTTGAGTCTAGCTTGAGTGCAAGCCCTGGAAGGCAGCAAGTGCTGATTCAAGCAGTTGGATTCCTGCCACCCAGGTGGAAAATGGAAGGAGTTCCTGGCTCCCAGCTTCAGTGGGTAAGCAGTAGATAGGCATTCAATCTTACCCTTTTCCAATTATATTCCTATAATGTAGGTCTGCCACTCTGGCTATCCTTCTGAGCAAAATTAATAACCAGTTCTCTATTTAGAGTTCTGTCCCCTGGGAGGACACCCTTTGCTCATGCTGTGATGGTTTGGATTTGGATGGAGGTTCATGTGCTGGAAGTGTCTCTGATGTGGCAGTGTTGGTGGAACCCTTAAGAGGTGAAGCCTACTAGAAGGTGGCTGGAGCAGTGGAGATGCTGCCCTTGGAAACGGACCCTGAGATCTCTGGGGAAAGGGTTACTATAAAAAGAGCAGACCTGGCTGCTGCATCACTGTGGCTTCTTGTCTGACCACGTGGTCTCAGCCTCTAGCGTGTGCCTCCATTCACTTTTGGGTTACAGCCAAGGGAGCCCAGTCTTGAACCTTCAGCCTGCAAAACTGTGAGCTAATTAAGACCCTTTCTTAAAAGGTATTTACTTATTTGAAAACCAGAATAATAAAAATCTTCAATCTGCTAGTTTGCTTCCCAGATAGCCACAATGAACAAAGCTGGTCCAGGATGAAGCCAGTGTCCACTGAGTTCCCAGGGAGCTGGATTGGACGTGAACAGGACTAGACCTGGTGCTCCGATAAGGGATGCTGGTATTGCCGGGACAGCTTAGTTCCCTGCACCACAACTCGCCTAATTTCATCTTGAGGTCTCTCTTTGGAGCATGGCTGTAAATTATAGCTGTGCCCTGACAGGGCTCCAGGGGAGGTGACTGCTGTTTGCTCTACATAATCTGCAGGGTGAGACAGTCTTCCTGTGAGTCAAGTAGCTTATACCCAGGTGCTCCGTAGAGATAGTCACCAGCAGATGGCAGTATAAGGCAGCTCCTGAGATCAGTCCCAGACATGGGAAACTGGAAGTGTGTCAAGAGTGACCAAGCCCTGCTTCTGGTCTGGGAGAGAACTGACTTGTATTAAGAATAGACGTTGAGGCAACCCCAGAAGCCAGGTCGTCACTAGAGATGGATGGCACAGCGGGGCGCAGAGCCCTAACAGCCTGTCTTGTGACACAGTTTCCTCCCCACCACTGCCACTCGAGGCATCATCCCTGCTGCTGGGTCGCAGAACAAGCAGAATATGCAGCAGAATCGCTTGCTGAGCCAGCCCAGCTACTGGCAGTGCCTTGTTTTGTTCTGGCCTCTGACTCAGAACTGAAAGCCTTTTGGTTTATTCAGAGAACATCCATTTCTCCTGTACTGTCAATCCAAAGGTTATTGTGTCTTTCTCCAAGTGCCAGGAGGGACCAGATGCATTTACCCTTCACCTTTTTTTTTTTTTTTTTTAAGATTTACTTATTTTATTGGAAAGGTGGATGTACAGAGAGGAGGAGAGACAGAAAAGAAGATTTTTCTGTCCAATGGTTCACTCCCCAAGCAGCCGCTACGGCTGGAACTGAGCCAATCCAAAACCAGGAGCCAGGACCTCTTCTGGGTCTCCCATGTGGGTGCAGGGTCCCAAGGCTTTGGGCCATCCTCAACTGCTTTCCCAGGCCACAGGCAGGGAGCTGGATGGGAAACGGGGCTGCTGGGATTAGAACAGGCAGCCATATGGGATCCCAGCATGTGCAAGGTGAGGACTTTAACCACTATGTTATTGCACCAGGCCCTACCCTTCACCTTAAAAAGGACAGCCTAACATGCCCCAGACTGTGAGACCCCGTGTGTGTGTGTGTGTGTGTGATTTAATGCCTATTTTGGCATGCATTTGCCTTCTCAAGGTGGCTAGCATAGTCATTACTTCCAGCTAGCATGATGTCATTGGTGTATTAGACCAGTATGAGCTCTGTCCTGTGCAGTGGAGAAGAGAAGCAGGTCCTACAGTCTAGCTGATGACACTGGTCAGGGAGTGAATATAGTCCTAAATTTGGATGAGAAGTCTGTGTTGGTAGCCCTGCTAACTCAAGGCAAACCACTTGTCATGGTCTTTACTAAGAATCATGCACTCAGATTCAGTGTGTAATAACCCAGTGCGGTCCCCAAGGTCCTCCTTGGGTCTGCACAGAGCCGAAAGCTAAGCTGGATGGGAATGTGGTGGAATCCACAGCCCTGCATGCTTCTTATCAGTGACTATTGGGAATACAAATTTTGGTTTTGGGGCTTACTGTTTTAGTAGTTAGAGATTGCTATTTGAATGATTTCTCTTCTTCCATACTTTTATTTTCTATTTTCACTTCCAGTTGAGTGCAATTTATATTGTCTCTGAAACCTGAGTTTCCTCATCTATGAAGCAGGTAGTTAATCCAGCCCTGCATGAGATTACAAGTTAAAACATGTTATAGGGCCCAGCGTGGTAGCCTAGTGGCTAAAGTCCTTGCCTTGAACGTGCCGGGATCCCATATGGGCACCATTTCTAATCCTGGCAGCTCCACTTCCCATCCAGCTCCCTGCTTGTGGCCTGGGAAAGCAGCCCAGGACAGTCCAAAGCCTTGGGACCCTGTACCCACATGGGAGACCCAGAAGAGGCTCTGGGCTCCTGGCTTCAGATTGGCACAGCACCAGCCATTGTGGTCACTTTTGGGGAGTGAACCATCGAATGGAAGATCTTCCTCTCTGTCTCTCCTCGTCTCTGTATATCTACTACTTTGCAATAAAAATAAAATAAATCAAAAAAATAAACACGTTGTAGACAGTAGGACCCTCTTGGAGGTATAAGGAATAAGCGCTGTGCTTATTGCCTCCTCCCCTCCCAGGCGTGTAGTAAGCTTGAGCTCATAATCCCCAGCTTACTATTTCAGTCAGGTTCTTTTTATTGCTTCTGTTGTTCCAAGTACTTGGAATCCACTCAAAATAGTTGAAGCATGGGCCCGGCGCGGTGGCGCAAGTGGTTGAGTCCTCGCCTTGCACGCCCGGGATCCCATGTGGGCGCCGGTTCTAATCCCGGCAGCCCAGCTTCCCTTCCAGCTCCCTGCCTGTGGCCTGGGAAAGCAGTCGAGGACGGCCCAAAGCTTTGGGAACCTGCACCCGCGTGGGAGACCCGGAGGAGGCTCCTGGCTTCGGATCGGCATGGTGTCGGCCCGTTGCGCTCACTTGGGGAGTGAATCATCGGACGGAAGACCTTCCTCTCTGTCTCTCCTCTCTGTATATGCGCCTTTCCAATGAAAAAAATAATAAAAATAAATCTTTAAAAAAAAAAAAAATAGTTGAAGCATAAGCATAAATAGAGAACAGAATTTGAAACATACAAAAACTATCTTCGGAAACATGTGATTTGTGAGCTGAAATCAAACTAGAACTTCGTGCAGTACTGGGAGAAAGACCCAGAGCAGCACTCCGACGGCAACGATCTTGAAACTGCACTTCTCAGATCTGTGGCTGCAGCTGCCACCCAGTGACTGATGTGGCAGGGACACCAAGGCTGCCTGCTCCCAGGAGGGCAGGGACTCCCGAATGTGGCTCAGGCACTCACCCTGCTCTGCCCAAACCTTGTTGGAACTACCCCACCATCTAAGGCGTCGGCAGTCCCACTTTCCCTCTTTCCCCTCTCCTCCATGGGATTAGACTGTACTGCAGCTCTCCCAAGCTCTCTTCCCTTCTGTTTTCCCAGACTGTCTTTTTTTTTTTTTTTTTTTTAAGATTTTAGGTTTATTTTCATTGGAAATTCAGATATACACAGAGGAGGAAAGACAGAGATCTTTCATCCGTTGATTTACTCTCCAAGTGGTCGCTACTACCTAAGCTGAGCTGATCAGAAGCCAGGAGCCTCTCTGAGTCTCCCATGTGGGTACTGGGTCCCAAGACTTTAGGCCGTTCTCTACTGCTCTCCCAGGCCACAAGCAGGGAGCTGGATGAGAAACGGAGCTGCTGGGATTAGAACTGGCATCCAAATGGGATTTCGCATGTGCAAGGCGAAGACTTTAGCCGCTAGGCTACCGCACCAGGCTCAGTCCCCCTAGTTTTTCCCAAGGGACCTATGGCCATTTACTTAGCTAAATATGGGAGATTCAGCTGTCAAACACTTAGGCCTGCTGTACAGATACCATGGGGTAAGCACTGGCCTGCCTGTGCTCCCCGCCTCCACCTGGAGAAACAGAGTCCTCGTCTGGGTCCTGCTTGGAGTGGGTCCCAGACCCCACAGATCCATTATTTCTTGATCCCCAAAGGTATGACTGAGCGAACACACTTGTGATGTTGGCACAGCACTAACACTGGCTCTGTGGCCTGTGGGGTAGGAGCTATGGTAACAGGTGTAGACACTTGACCAAGTGTTCCTTCTCTGCTCCTGCAGCTAAGTCCCAGGCGGAGTATGTCTCTGTTGCAGGTGGCATGATTTCGTTCCAGGATCCTGAGGACCTACATTGTGACCATACCAGCAAGGCTTGCCATGAACTCCCCCTTGGATACCTGTAATGTTGTGGGGGTCACCAGAGGCTCAGCAGAGGTGCTGGCTGAGTCCGGGAGGAGTCTGTAATGGACAGTAGAGGAGAAGGATGCTTTAACCACGTCAGCAACAAGACCGGGCTTCTGGCACTTCTGGTACCACCTGGAGCTGCTGCAGAGCCCAGTTGATGCTGCAGCCTTCTGAGCTGCCTGGTATCCAGGCTATAGCAGTGTTCTCAGGTGTGGCTCCAGAGCTTCCTACTGAAAGGTGTGCCCCCTCCCTTGTTTGTGGGAGGCAGGATGTGTTATGATGTGTTCCCTAGTTTAGAGAGGATGTCTCAGAATTCCTAGACCACTAGACTGAAAAGAGGCAAGTTCCTGCATATTGATAAGGCTTATCTTTCCATGGAATACTCAGGTCTCTCCCCAAATACCTGCCACTTTTTATTCATCTGGCCCAATTAGTTTGGCACATAAGGTATCATTAATATAGGATCTAATATGAAATTCTAAAAAATATCCAGACAACCTCATCTTTTTAGACCAACTTTGAGAGTTAACATAGCCCTGTTGATCCTGTGTGGTACAGGGGTGGGGACCACCAAGAACCCCTCCTGGCACGGTTGCTGCCCTTTGCTGCCTGTCAGCCCTCGTTGGGAATTACATCCAAGTGAAGAATGCTTCTTGGGCTAAGGTTACAGTCCCCCTCCCGCCACGGGACAGCACTACCTACTGACTGGTCAGGGTTGCCTAGAACAGCCTGGCTCCTCATTGGCACTGAGGACAGCTCCAGATCCATCCCAGCCTCAGAGTTCTGTATAGGGAGCTGAGGTGGCTGTTGGAATGACTTCAGACCCAGGCTGCCTCCTGCCTTTCCCCATAGATGTTGAACCTGATAGCATGTCTTTGTGCTGATGTCTTCCTCAAGGCTATTTCCAGGCAACCCAGCCTGAAACAGACCCTGTCTCGGCATTCCTGCATGCTCTACCCAACGACTGTTGTGATCCTTGGATCCTGGGCACTCTCAGCCTGGACGGTGCCTGGGCTCTGCCCACACCCTCCCCAGCATCTGCTGGCCCCTAACACATACTTCTGGCCTCTGTCCTGCCCTTGCTCAAGGCCTGCAGGTCCCAGACTAGAGTATATCTGCCAGGGAGCCTCAGGCAGAGTTTGTGAACACCCATTTGTTGTCTTTGTAGCAACATGCGTAGAAATCATTTCCCAGGCATTACCCCCAAGGGTGGGCATTCCACCAAAGGCTAAAATGAATTCTCAGTTAGTTGTTAGCTTTGATGTCTATTCCTTGGTCTCTTTCCAAGAAGTAGTTGGAGACTAAGTCATCTGAGTCTGATGCAACCCCTGGTTCCCAACTGTCAGCCCAAAAGGCAGTGTTAAGTGCCTTCTCTTCTTTTTTTAAGATTTATTTTTATGTGAAAGGCATAGTTAAATCTTCCACTGGTTCACTTCCCAAATGACCACAACAGCCAAAGCTGGACTAGTCTGAAGTCAGGAGCTGGGGACTTCTTCCACATCTCCCACGTGGGTGCAGGGACACAGAACTTAGGGCCATCTTCCACTGTTTTTCCTGACCATTATCAGGGAGTTGGAATGGAAGTGGAGTGTTCAGGATCTTGACCCGTATGTGTTGCTGGCACCAAAAGTGGAGGCTTAACACTACCTGGCTTGAAAAAGTGCCTTTTCTTTCCTTCAAAACATGCATTACCTATTACTCAAATTGGAAGTGTTTACAATATTCATCCACTTAGTCCTTAGTATGTGAAATCTCTTCATAGTAGGCAACTTCCTCCTAATTCATAATCTAAAACTGTCTGAGAGCATCTGGCTTTGTCATCAAGAATGAGGCTGAATATGGAACTGCAAAGTCAGACACCTCAGGTCAACTCCTGTTGGAACCAGGCCAGAATATTTAGTGACCAGCCGTTGTGTGACAGGTCCCTGCTCCAACCACATCCCAGGTCCTCCACAGCATTAACTCTTGGGAATAGTTCTGGCTTCCTCCATGTCCGGGGAGCTAAAGTAGGAGGGATGCATTTGTCCTCTCTCCATTCCTTTATTGACTCTGGCCCAGGAAAAGGGAGAGATGGCTACTCTGATAGGCAGGTGGGGGAATAGGAACCCGGGAAACAAGTCATTGGGGGCAGCTCCAGGCCTTCCCATGGGAGTGGGCCACCTGCAGGGAACAGAATCCCACTGTCTGGCTGTGAGGTGGGAATGGTTTACTCCTGCAAAAGGTTCTCTGGTCTAGTGCTGTAACACTTGGGAAGGGAGGTGAGTTAGTTTGCTTTACTATAACATTTATATGAGCAATTCCCCAAGCTAACAGACCTAGATATGTCCTCCAACCCAGTCCCTGTCTGCCACTCCTAACTTCTCAGGGTCTCCAAAAAGACCCCAGAAGGGTTCTCCTGACCCCTTCAGTCTTGTCATTTAAATCCTGTTGCATTTCATGGTGAATCTCTAGAATGATCTTCTACTGTTTGGGTAACTACCTTACCGGCTCCCTTGGTAGCCCAAGACCTTGGAGGAAACGGGAGATGCCATATGACTGTGCCAATGACAGCAGCTCAACTCATGAAGGAGGGAGCACTTGAGACATGCGTCACCCCATGTTACCCAACCTCTTTGTTCCTGGGAGATGTGTTGTGCCAGCATCTACAACCCCAACAAAGAGATGAAACCAAGGAAACCACCTGGCTACGTGGACCACCTCACAGGAAGAGAAAGTCCTTTATGTGGCCAGCTGCTACCAGTTTTTACAGAGGCAAGAAGGACGGGAACTACAGAACAGGGCTGCCTGTGTGCTCCATCCTGAGATGCAGTCAGCCCCTTAAACAAGGTGGATCCACAGTTGTCTCTGAAAGTTCTTTTTTAAAAATCTATTTGGGGCTGGCATAGGGGCTCTGCCCTATGGTTCTGGCATCTCATATGAAATGTTTGTATCCCTGCTGCTCCACTTCCTATCCAACTCTGTTTATGGCCTAGGAAAGCAGCAGAGGATGGTGCAAGTCCTTGGGCCCCTGCACCCACATGGGAGATGTGGAAGAAAAGACCTATTTTTATTTGCAATGCAGAGACAGGGATTTTTAGTTCACTGGTTCACTCTCCACATGGCTGGAATGACTCAAGCAGAAGCTAGGAGCCTAGAATTTCATCTGTCTCCTATGTAGCAGGTGGGGACCCAAGCACTTGCGCCATCTTCTGGTGCCTTGGGATGCCAGTGTTCCAGGTGGCAGCTTAACCACTGTGCCATCATGCCAGCTCTTGGAAATTCTCCTATTGCTTAACTCCTTGGATACATGGTTGGGCTGAAGAGCTTCTCTCTCCTTGAATGTCACCCCACACTACCCACTGTGTCCTCCCACCCAGTCCCAACAGGCAGGCCAGTCTATCACATCCTACAACTCGAGTCTGGTAGCAGTATTCCCAAGGAAACTTCCCTCTAGCAGCAACACAGCCCGGCATTTCCCCCAGAGCTTCCAGGAAAACACTTGTGCCTTAATTCTCAAGCCAGCGTCCCTAACAGAGTGCCTTCACTTGGGGTGAATAAAGGCAGCACTTTTTGCTTGTTTGTACACATCCCACCCCAATCACAAGGCTATTCCTAGAAAACAATGTGCAAGATTATAAGGTCTTTGCAAACAAGCGCCATAAGCATCCCATGTCCTTCGTGTCTCCACACAGAACCTTGTGTCCTACAAATGTAGCAGCTGTGAGAGGCCAGCAAAGACTTCTCATTATCCAGTGGAAACTGTCCTCCCATAAATGATGCTCTTGTTCCCGGGGGCCTTCTGTTGCTGCCCCGCATATCCTGCAGCTTCAGGTGTCAGCCACTCTGGGCCTGCACAGCTAACTGTACCTCACACCTGTTGTATGATGGGTCCCTATGCCAGCTCCCAGCAGGCACACTGGGTCTTTAGGGGCTAAAAGTGACTGCCTTCTTCCCGTTCTACCATGTCCCCCCATCCCTCAATTCTCACATCCTTGCTTTCATCAGGCAGGCCCTCCACTCCACATTGTCACCAGTCAATGTTTGAACAAAGCTGAGCAAGTGTTGTGGTTCATCAGGTTAAGCCACTGCTCACAGCACCAGCTAGAGTCCTGGCTACTCCACTTCCCATTCAGAAATTTCTCACAGACAGGGCACCCCTCAACCATGTCTGTCTGGTGCACCACCCAAGGGTCCCTTCTCAAATGTCTGAATGCCCCTGCAGTAAGAGCAAGCACATTCCCAGCTCCCCAGAAAGAAGGTGTACTCTCCCAGGAATGACAAAAACAGCCCCAAGTGGGCCACTCCCAAAAGGGAGCCCTAAAGGGAGCCCTAAGCCCTTTTACCAAGACCCTGGGGTGTGGGCTGAGGGAATGAGTGGGGAGAATGTGGGCAACAACTGAGGCCAGGCAGTGCCTAGGAAGAGCTTTCCTATAGGTCACAGTCCCAGACTTTTACTCCCAAGCCTCTGAATGCTTCAAAGAAAGGGCAGACTGCCGGGCATACCCTGGAGAAATTTGCTGTCTCCCACACAATTTGAGACGAGTTTGAGGGCAGCTGTCTCCTATAGCTAACTAGGGAACACAGAGAAGAGCTCACAATTTCACATCAAGATTGGGCAGTCTATGGTGTCTAAACTCTCTGGGTGCTAAAAATTTCCTGGAGGTGATCCGTGGCACGCATGGAGGGGGTGATTGCTTGGTTAGTGGTTAAAGATGGTTTAGGATGCATGCTCTACATGGAGCTCCAACAGCTGGGTTCAGCCCCCAGCTGCAGCTGCTGACCCAGATTCCTGCTGATGCAGACCCTACATCCTGCTAATGCAGAAGTAACACTGACGGCTCAGTCAGCTTGCTGCCATCCATCGGGGAGACCTGGATTGAAATTCCAGCTTCAGGTTCGTGAGCCCCAGGGGTGGAGAATCCAGGAGGGCTTGGGGCACCTGGCCGTGGTCTCTTGGTCACCTGAGCAGTGGGTGCTGGGTTTGTGAACCCTGGGGATAGCGGATCTGGCGGGACTGCGGTCACCTTTCCTGGGTCCTGCCTACGAGGCTCAAGTCACTTGACCCTGATCTCTTGGCCACCTGAGTGGTGGGTGCCAGGTTCATGAGCCCCAGGAGTGGGGGATCTGGCGGGGCTTGGGTTGCATGGCCCAGGGTCCTAAGGCCCACATGCATGGTGGGTGCCGGGTTCATGAGCCCCAGTGGTCGGGGAGGGGATCCAGTGGGGCTCAGATCACCTGACCTGGTCCTTCAACCTGTCCACCCCACGAGTGAAAAAGGTGGAGCAGTGGACACAGACTCTGATGCACATGGAGAACAAGGCAGCCCATTTGGTGCCACCGCAGAGGAAATAGAGCACAGCAAAGTGGACAACTACCCCAGCAAACGATGAGAGTAAAAATCTGGGTGGAGACTTGAGCTCAACTATGTCAGCCAATGGGCATTGGGAGGACTGCCTCACCCTTGGATCTGCAAAACTGACAGCATTTCAGAACTATCCAAACCACTTGGTCAGAACCCTCAGAACAAGCACAACAGCAGAACCCTGGGTTGATATTGGGTGGCAGGTACTGGGACCTTTGGGAGGCTGGGTGTGGCTTCCTCCTTTATCTCTCCCCTTCCCCCAGAGACAAGAAATAAAAAATTTGGAAACAATGATTTCACCCACTCTTCCCTTACCCTCAATCCTTCCCGCCTGGTCAACCATGTAATCATTATCAAAAAAGGAAAAAAAAAAAAATTCAGCTTCAGCCTGCCAGTCACTTGAAAGTATTTAGGAAGTAGGGTCAGGCATGATGGCCCAGTGACTAAATCCTCGCCTTGCACATGCCAGGATCCCATAAGGCTCATGTCCTGGCTGCTCCACTTCCCAACCAGCTCCCTGCTTGTAGCCTGGGAAAGTAGTCAAGGACAGCCCAAAACCTTAGCACCCTATACCCACATGGGAGACCCAGAAGCAGCTCCTGGCTCCTAGTTTTGAATCAGCTCAGATCTGGCTGTTGCAACCACTTGGGGAGTGAATCAGTGGATGGAAGATATTTGCCCTTCCTTCTCTATAAAATCTGCCTTTCAAAGAAAAAAAAAATCCTTACAAAAGAAAGTATTCAGGAAGTGAGCCAGTAGATGGAGTTCTCTGTTTCTCAATTCTTAAAAACATGTAAGTGCCATGTACGGAGAAGGCACATGGACGTGCTGAGCCCCCCTGTAATCATGTCTTAAACTATAAGCTTCTTCTGTGCCTCCTGCTTATCTCAGAGTTGAAGAACAAAGCAAATCAGGAAAAGTGCGACAGAAAAATGACAGCCAGCCATTGGTGTTTACATTCTCACTTGTGGTTTCTGCTGTTTTTGTTTTGTTTTGCTTTTTAATTTTTTTCCTAGAAAAAAAAAAAACACAACCAAGGGAATTTATCCGACAGACTATCAGTGTCAGGATAGAAAGGGCTGGGGAAGAGAGAAAGGCCAGAGATGTGGGAGGCTAGTAAAAACTGGGTGCTGAATCTCATGGAACAGTCCATCAGGTCAGGTCATGTCCAGGTCCTCGTGAGATGACTGGGTCACTTTGGCATGCGAGTTTGGTGCCTGGTCTTCTGGCCTGCCCACTCAGACTATGTAGTCAGAGAGAGCTGGCCACATCTCGGGAGTCTGCCAGTGACAAACTCGGGGATTCAGAGAAGACTCACTCAGCCCTGTGGTTTTGTGCTCAGCTATCACAAGGCAGCATTCCTGGCCCAAGAAGAGTCTGGGTGAGCGGGAGGGTCACCTTGGGACACACTTTGGAATCTCAGCAGTGAACTTCGGGCAGCCGCTCACGTTGTGTGTACATGTGGTCTTCATCACCCATGTGGGCACCTGTCTAGACACTGCTTGTCAGTGTGGCCAAAGACAGGGACAGGGCAGTCCCTTTTCAGCCACAGCAACAGTGATGTCCATTTCCCAGTTTTGCTCCAATTGTCTATTGCCTTACAAGGGTTGGAGGAGCCTGGAAGCTGTCTCCTTTTCAGCTCGGCAAGGGTCACTGATCCCAAAGAAACCAATAATGAACGAGGACAGCTTGGCCATCAGGATCCACACTGAAAGTCTGTCAAGCTTTGCCCACTATAGGTCCCAATGTTGGGGCAGAAACTTCTGCCAGGCCTAGCGCCTATGGGGCAGCCAGAGTGAAGGCTGTCCAAAACAGATCCAATAGCACACTTGTAGACCACAGTACACTCGAGAAGGGGAGAGGGGCATGCAGCAAGCTGGAGCCCCTAGTCTCCAAATGGGAGACAGATGAGAGAGACTCGAGGCTCCAACCAGGCCTGCTGGTCTGACAGGGTGGTTCTGACACTCACCCACTGGGGCCCGCTGGTTGGGTTCTCATGTGGGGAATGGTGGGTTCCTGCCCCGCCGTGGCCCCTGTTCCTGAACCAAGGCCAGGTTACATCTCAGTGCCGCAGTTCTGAGGAGCACCACGCTGGCCAGCCAGCCAGGCCACAGTTCTCAGCCCCTCGGGGGCCACGCAGCTCTGGGCTCCATATCAAGACCCCAGGGAGCCACAGTCACAGAGGATTGGGGTGGTGGGGAGGCAGGAAGAGACTGCACATTGCTTAGGGAGACTAAGGAGATACTACAAGCTGGGAAGGAGCTGTGGCCCAAAATACTGCCGAGCCAGAAGGAAGGGAACACATTTGTGGAAAACAGCGACAGCCTTGTCCCTATTTTTTAAAAAGAGTGTTGTCGCTGTAGCTTGGTTGTTTCCTTGTAAAACCGCTCACATTTTAAAAGGTGAAGGGGCTGGGGAGATCGTCCCCTTCACTCTGATCGTGTGTAGGCACCAGGAGGCCTTGGTCTCCTGCCAGGTTTCCTGCCTGGCTCCAGCCACACAAAGCCAAGGGCAGAAGGCCAAGGGCAGGGCAAGCAACTGCCCCGCTTCCTAGTGGCCAATCCTTCCCCCCGGAGAAGCAGAACACCTGTGAGGAGAAGGCCAAAGGCTAAAGTGCAGAGAATTCCACAGAACAGGCAGCCTGGCACTGGGCCACTGGAGAAGGGATGGGGAAGAGCAGGGCAGGGGACAGAGCAGGGCCAGCCAGAGCTCCAGCTGTGGAACCAACACTGGGCCTGTGAAGGAGGCCTGCAGGGCACCGTCCCCTCTCCCCTGGGCCCCAATGACACTTCTCTGGGGAAGGCCACTATCAGCAGCTCCCCAAGGAAAGTCTCAGCCCCGAAGATGTGGCCCACGAGGGGAGGAAACTTGTCTGACCATCCCCAGTTTGTAATAACTAGTGAGCAGGAAGGGAGCAGAGGGTGGCAGGAGGGGAAACAGTTGCATTCTAGAAAATCGTGAGTCCCAGGTTCTGAGAGCAGGGACAGATGGACAGCCCTAAAGGCAAAGTCTCTCGTGGGGAAGGTGCAGCAATGGTCAGGATCCTACCAGTGAGGCCGGCTGGGGACAGGAGCTCCCTGGGGGGACAGGAGGAGCCGCAGAGGGGAAGGGGAATGGCCCTAGAAGAACACCTCCGCTTGGCATTACGGAGTGTAGGCTGGGGGCGGCTGGAACTGATTGATGACCTCGTACTCTGCGGGGTACGGCTCATTCTCCTCCATCTCAGAGAGCAGCTCCAACGCCTGCTCCTCTTCCTCTGTAGGGTAGTGGCGCAGGAGGTTGGCTGCCGTGGCCAGGATTGAGGCACCACCAGCTCCCGCCACCAGGTAGAAGCTGACGGCGAAGGTGACGTAGACCTGGGAGCCATGGTACTTCTTATGTTGCTGCTGTTGGGCCAGGATGAGTTCGGAAGCCCAGTAAGAAAAGCCGATGACAGTGGCACACTGCAGGACTATGAGGATGGAGTAACAGCAAAGAGGGGGTTTGCTTTTAACCAGGGCACTTGTTTTCAGCCTCTCTACCTAAACCCTGTTCACAGAGAACCTGTCTGGTTCATCCTGTACGGAAGCCATGGGATCCTTGACCTGGCACTGGGGACAGGTGCCAACTCTCTGCCAGGACTCACTGATTCTCCTGGAGAGAACTTGTAGCTGGGATACAAAGGCTGCCAGGTCTGATCAGGTCTTTGGAGGATGCTGGACTGAGCAGCACCCAAAGTCCGATGGACATGCTAGCCCGGTCATGAGGGAGAAAGCAGTGTAGCCTCGCCTGGCAGAGATGGCTGCTTTCCAGAGAACCAGCCTCCCAACTCCATATTCTAGGGGAGACAACCTAGCTCCTCCTCCATTCCAGGCCCTGGACTCAATTAAGTTGTAAACAACAGATTTGGAGCGCTGGGAGATTCCCTGTGGAATTCTGACATCGGGCCCTGCTACAGCTGCACTGAGGACGTTTGTGATCCTGGCAAGTGTACATGCAAATGACTGAAGCAGCCTGCCAACAACCCCCTGCTGTCAGCCACCTTCTGCTCCTGCAGACTCCACTGCTGCTCCCAACAACCCGGCCCCTCCCCGGGCAGGCCCTCCACTTACCGGTGAGGATGTGGGCGAAGGCATAGCGACGGGTAATCTTCAAGGCTGGATGCTTGGGCCCGAAGACATCCAGAAGGAATGCGGAGAGACTACACAGGATGCCCAGGAAACAGAAGGCAGCGATGACCCGCAGCAGGAGCACTGTCTGAGGGTTCATGCAGAAATCTGTTGGGGGAGAAGCCAACCTTGAGGGCCCCAAATAGCAGCCTGGTCCAGGGAAACCTCCACCTGGGCAGGAGCTCGGTGCCCCCCATCATAGTCCTGGGGAATGGGCTATGCTCTCCTGGCACCTGTTCCCAGCCCTGAGGGCTACACTTTTGCACAGCAGCAGGCAGGAACCCCAGGCCTTCTCTGAACCCGAGACTCCTGTCTATGTTTGCCATGCTCTGACCGACAATGAACCAGGCAGGTTCACCCAATCTGCTACAGGATGCCTCGGGCTGGCAGTAAAAGTCCACTGCCTTCCAAACCAAAAATCAAATCATGTTGATCCTTTATTCATTCACTCCCTTTTTGCTCCAAAAGGAAAGTGGAACTAGACCCAACGTTAAGTGAAATAAGGCAAATAGAAGGAACACTATTGTGTGAGTCCATCACATGACGTAGAACAGACTCATAGAGAAGACAGAACACTGGTTGGTAGAGGCTGGGGAGGAATCGTTTAAGGAATAGAGAGCTTCACTCAGTTTGGGCTGCAGAAAAATGTGTGGAAATGCATGGTGGCACAACATGGACATACTTAATGTCACTAACCTGGACACTTGCAGATGGCTAAAATGGTAACTTCTGTATATATTTTATATCACAGTAAAAAAGGGAAAAAAAAGTGCTTCAAGTTCACAGAAATCTGTTAGGAAAGATGGTAAACTGAACCATCACATTTCTCTTTACTCTGTCCTTCAGCGCTACCAAAACATGCATTTTTAAATAAATCTTTAAAATGAATAAATCTTTATTTTTATTTCAAAGGCAGATTGAGAAACAAAGAAATATCTTCCATCCATTGGCTCACTCCCCAAGAAGCTGCAATGGCCAGGGCAGAGCAGATCCAACGCCAGGAGCCTGGAGCTTCTCTGCAGATCTCCCACACCAGTTAGGGTCCCAAGGACTTGGGCCATCTCCACTGCTCTCTCAGGCCACAGGCAGGGAGAGCAGCTGGGACACAAACTGGCACCCTTATGGGCTACAGCACCACAGGTGCAGGATTAGCCTATTATACCGCCATGCTGGTGCCTAATTCTTATTTCAAAGACAGAGTTACAGAGAGAGAGATCTTCCATTTACTGATTCACTCCCCCAAATGGTTGCAACAATCAGAGCTGGGTCAGTCTGAGCCAGGAGCCTCCTCTAGGTCTCCCACATGGGTGCAAGGGCTCAAGGCTTTGGGCCATTCTCAACTGCTTTCCCAGGCCACAAGCAGGGATATGAATCGGCGCCCATATAGGAAGCCGGCAATGCAAGCAGAGGTCTTGCCTGCTATACCATGGAACTAGCCCCTAAAATGATTTCCTTAAAGATTTATTTATTTGATAGGCAGAGTGACAGGGTCAGAGTGGGGATCCAGTGTGCCACAACACTGGCCACAGAAAGAAATATTTTTAAACAGCATAAACCCACACAAAGGAAAAGAGAAATGGAAAACAAAATTCTGAGACCTGGGGAGAACTGCCTCAGGACTGATGTGGGTGACCCACACGCCAGCAGGGGACCCAGGGGCAGCAGCTGCAATTGCACCACAGAACTCCAAAAGGCTCAGGCCCTGACAGCGCCAAAGTAAGGAAGTAAACCAGGAGAGAGCAGACACTAAAAAGCAGAAGATACACACTGCGGCACGGAGAGGGGAGATTCCCCAGGACGGCAACCCCACACCACCCACACAGGCCAACTTCCATGTCCTGCCAGGTCTTCACCGGCATCCTGGTTTTTGTTGTTTTAATTCCGACAAGACAACATTGCACTTCTCCTTTGATGGTTATGCAAACTGCCACAGCTCCCGGAAGCACACACTAAAGGCTGATCCAAGAAGAAACCAGGCCAGGATAAAATCTAAACCTTCACAAAGCAGGAAGGACCTTCACTTCCTTCCCTCTTGTTTTGCAGGCATGAGCAAGCTTTTCTCTCATTCAGGCCTTGGGGCCCTAAGTGGTTTAGAGGACTAGCAAGACTCAGGCTACAGGTTGCATTCCCCAATCCTGACCTCGTGCAGAGTCTGTGGGGTGGCAATCAGGAATCTTTGGTGCACATCTGAATCCTGGGGCAGCTGTTGAAAATGTTCCCCAGCCCCAGACAGTCTGATCATAGGTGTAGAGCAGGGCCCAGGAATCCATATTTTATTAGTTTTAAGTTTTATTTGAAAGACCATTACACAGAACAGACAGACAGACAGAGTTATTCCATCCACTGGTTCACTCTCCAAAAGACCACAGTGGCCAGTACTGATCTGATCCAAAGCCAGAAAGGAGCCAGGAGCCTCCTCCGGGTCTCCCACACACGTGCAAGGTGCCAAGGCTTTAGACCATCCTCCACTGCTTTCCCAGGCCACAACCAGGGAGCTGGATGGGAAGTAGAGCAGCTTCAATGCAACCTAGCTCACATTTAGAATGCTGGCACCAGGCAGAGGCTTAACTTACTGGGCCACAGCCCTAGGAATCTGGAGTTCAAAAAACAGCCAACATGCCAGCATGGTGCTATCCAGGCTAATCTTTCACCTGCTACCACTAGCATCCCATACGGGTACTCTAGATCCCCAAGAATCCAGAGTTCAAAAAACAGCCAGTAGGCCAGCGTGGTGCTGTAACAGGATAATCTTCCACCAGCTAACACTAGCATCCCATATAAATACTGGTTCATGTCCTTGCTGCTCCACTTTCAATCCAGCTTCATGCGTGTGGCTCAGCAGAGCAGCAGAGGATGGCCTAAGTTCTTGGACCCCTGCATCCATGTGGGAGACCCACAAAGAAGCTCCTGGCTTCAGATCAACTCGACTCCAGCCACTGTGGCCATTTGGAGAGTGTACCAATGGATGGAAGCCCTCTCTGTTTCTCTTCTCTCTGTAAAATCTGCCTTTCAAGTAAACATAAATTTAAAAAGAGATAATCATAAAAAGAAAAGAGAGAAAGAAAAAATTAAAAAGCCAATGAAACCAACAGTGTGTCAGAACTATCAAAACTACTGAACCGATACCCTCAGAACATCCTCCTCCACATCCAGGTTTCTAAGGTGACATCAAGAAGACACCCCCTCCCTGGGTACTGATGTAGTTTGGTGACTGGAGTAGTGCCTCCGTCTCCCCCCACCACATACAGGAGAAAAGGATAATTGGAAGCATTTGTCCCTCCCACCATCCCTACTCCTCGACCCTCCCCACCCTTATCAGTGGTCCTCACAGGTGTGCATCCTTGTCAACTATGTAAACAACATTAAAACTAAAATAAAATTATTTTTAATACATTTTTTTTAGATTTATTTATTTTTATTGGAAAGGCAGGTATACAGAGAGGAGGAGAGACAGAGAGGAAGATCTTCCATCTGATGTTTCACTCCCCAATGGCCACAACAGCTGGTACTGTACTGATCTGAAGCCACGAGCCAGGAGCTTCTTTCCAGGTCTCCCACGTGGGTCAGAGTCCCAAGGCTTTGGGCCGTCCTGCTTTCCCAGGCCACAAGTAGGGAGCTGGATGGGAAGCAGGGCCGCTGGGATTAGAATTGGCGACCATATGGGATCCTGGCACATGTAAGGCGAGGACTTTAACCACTACACTATCGCACCGGGCCCTAAAATTTTTTTAAAAACCACTGAAAAGCAGCCCAGGTATAATGTTTCCCTGCAGGTGGTCTCAGCCACACACAGCCAAAACACTGACCTCAGACTCCAGGGAAAGGTGGGCTGATGAAAAGTCCAAGAACCTGGGCAGTGGACCCCAAAGCACAGACAGCAGCCTCCATAGCAGGTGCTGCCATCACGCTCTCGGAGGCCCTGGGCCTTTGTGATCAGGCACGCAGAGCCTGCCTCACACCCAGAACTGGCCAGTACATGCTGGCTGGGCCCCAACAAGGCTCTGTGTCTACCTCCAGGTCACTCAGCAAGGGACCCGCAGAGCTATCTGTCACCATCTCCTGTCTACTGACCATCTGTTAGGGCCCAGACATCCAGCCCTGATGACTGCACGCTGCCAGGAAGCCTGCCCGAGTATGAGCCTTGCCAGCGCCAGAACCAGGCTTCGTTTACTCCAGCCCCGCACAGCCTCAGGGCTGTGGTCCCCAACAGTCCAGAACTCCCAGGCCTCCCCAGGGAAGAAAAGCTCTGGCTCCTGGCTTTGGCTGGAATATTGTGGAAAGCTGCCCGAGAAAGTTCCCCCTGGGGTCCAGGCAGCACCTGGCAGGGCCCAGCAAGATCCCAGAGATCATCCAGTACCCTGAACCTAACCGGCCAGAGGCAGGGTGCCCAGGCCAGCAGCACGTGCTGCTCTGCAGCCGGGCACTGAGGTGGTAGGGCAGCACATCGGACTTCAGAAACTGTACTTGGTCTCTTCAGCTGGCTGGTGAGCACAGGATAGCCATGTTGTTGTCCTTTAAAGTGTACACTTACTATCTACCCTCCACTGTGTCTCCTATCTCATAGTATGCTTATTTTGTATTAAATAATTGTTTATTACTTATTCATTTGAAAGACAGTGGGTCCAGCACGACAGCATAGCGGCTAAAGTCCTTGCCTTGAACACGCAGAGATCCCATTTGGGCACTGGTTCTAATCCCAACGGCCCTGCTTCCCATCCAGCTCCCTGCTTGTGGCCTGGGAAAACAGTTGAGGATGGCCCAAAGCCTTGGGACCCTGCACCCGCGTGGGAGAACCGGAGAAACTTCCTGGCATAACATTGGCTCAGCTCCAACCACTGTGGCCGCTTGGGGAGTGAACCATCGGATGGAAGACCTTCCTATCTCTCCTCTTCTCTGTATCTCTGCCTTTCCAATAAAAATAAATAAATCTTTTTTAAAAAGTCTTTAAAAAATTAAAAAGAAAGATAGAGTGACAGAGAGAGAAGGTGGGAGAACCCTCTTCCATCTCTCCTAGTTCAATTCCCAAAAGGTCACGGGGGCCAGCCCTGGGGCTGGCAGAAGTCATGAGCCAGAAATTCCATCCTGGACTCTCCTCTGGGTGGAAGGTACCCAAGCATTTGGTCACCTTCTCCTGTCTCCCAGACACATTAGCAGGAAGCTAGAGCTGAAGCAAAGTAGACAAGACCAGAACTGGTACTTCAATCTAGAATGCCAGCACTGCACACAGAAGTTTAACGTGCAGCACCATAACACCGGCCAAAAATATAATTATTCTAATAAAGTGAACAATAATATACTTATTTTAGTAAGGAACGCATCTATATGACATAAAGCTTCAGAATGATGTCCTCTGCCTCTTCCCAGAACAAACACTGTTGCAGGGGCCTTTCAAGTGTTATTTAGGGTAGGTATTGTGGTACAGTGGGTTATGCATGCAACAACTACACACCATGTCAGAATGCCTAGATCAAGTCTTGAGATTCCATACTTCCAACGCAGCTTCCTGCTAACATGCCTGGGAGGCAGCACAGGATGCCCAAGTACTTGGGTTCCCGCCACTAACACAGAAGACCTGGATGGAGATGCTGGCTCTTGACTTTGGCTTGTCCTGTTCCTGGCTGGTATGGGAATCTGTAGAGTGAACTAGTGGATGGAAGGTATTTTTTTCTGTTTCTTCCTCTCTGTGTCACTCTGCCTTTCATATAAATTTTTTTAAAAAAAACAAACATCACTTAAAAAAAATGTTCTCAGGGATGGTGATGTGGCATGGTGAGTTAAGCTGCCAATATCCCATGAGTGTTGGTTCAACTTCTGGCTACTCCAGCTCCCTGTTATACTTGATCTTTAGCGAAAAGACCGAGAAACAATTCTAGCTTCCTGCTACTAGTCTGGCAAAGTATCAGAAGATGGCCAAAGTACTTGGGCTCATCATGTGGAAGACCCGGATGGAGTTCCAAGCTAGACCAGCCCTGAACAGCCCTGCCACTGTGGCCATTTGGGAAGTGGGGAAGTGAACCAGATTCTCATTAATCCATATCATATCCTCTTTCTCTCTCTCTCTTCCTCCCCACCCCACCCCCTAGCCTCCCCAACCTGTTCAAATAAAATAACAATTTTTTTTTTAAGTTCTTTTTAGGGTCCAGCATGATGCATCAGTAGCTAATCCTCCAACTTCAAGTGTCAGCATTCCAAATGGGCAACCGGTTCATGTCCCGGCTGCCCCACTTCCAATCCAGCTCCCTGCTTGTGGCCTAGGAGAACAACATAGGATGACCCCAAGTTCTTGGGCCCCTGCACCCAAGTGGGAAACCCGGAGGAAGTTCCTGGCTCCTGGCCTCACCTCTGGCCACTGTGGCCACTTGGGGAGTGAACCAGCAGATGTAAGATCTTTGTCTCTCCTTCAATTCTGTAAATCTGCCTTTCCAATAAAAATAAATAAATCTTTAGGGGAAAAAAAGTTGTGTCCATCCTCGCTGGCCCCTCTGGGGTGGTAGGAGCTTGGAGGAGACTCACTGTTCAGCTTAGACAAGGAGTTGAGGTTCAGGGAGGGCAGGCTGACTTCATTCAGGTCCTGCAGGGCAGTTAGACTCCCAATCTGAGCAAGGGCTCCCTCGTTCCAAGCTCCTAGGAACCGCACAGCACCTGAGCCAGCTGCTGTGTTTTGACCTGATGGAGATAATTAAGTTTGCAGGAGGCTGGTGCTGTCAGAGGCATCCACAGAGCCAGCAGCTGCTGAACTCACAAAACAGTCGGAAGTACGGAAAAGTAACATCCCAAAAACAAAAACAAAAAAGGCAGAAAGGTCTGGGTCATTAAGCAGTGAGAAATGTCCCTGTGACCAATTCCTAAGTCAAAGCTCCTTGAGATGGTGTGTGGAGGTCTGGGCAGCACTGCTGTCCTCCACATCCAGTTCTGCAAAGTGGACCCGACACCAGGAAGGCCCTAGACCTGGGGCCACATCCAAAATGTCCCGCAGACTGCATGCTGTGCACAGGTGACCTGACTATCCTGGGCCTCTGGCGGCATCACTGGAACATGAGCAATGACACCCGCCCCGCCCACTGCAGGGCTTGCTGGGAAGGTCAGCTGACACCACACAATTAGACAGCAGCCACTTGTATGGTGATTGTCCCTGGGCACTGGCCAGGGGCTGTTTTATTGGGGTCATGGCAGAATCATGGCAGTGTGGGCTGGACTCGGAGCCCACAAAGCCAGACTCCGGGTCTGCCCTCCACAGTGAAAAATGGGGACCAAAAAGGGACTTTTGACCCAAAACCCCCAACAGATTTTATTTCAATGTTAACTGCTTTTCTTCACTCCAAAGCTGTGAGTAAGCCCTCAGGGTCAACAGGAAAAGTAAATATGTGCTTCTCCCACTCTGGGGGTGCTCATGGATGCCCCCAGAGCTTTCCCCAAACAATTGCTCCACCTCCAGGAAGGCCAGCAGCTTCCTCCACACACAGGGCACAGCTCAGGGTATCTCTGAGCTGACTAGCTCAACATCTCCCTCCCCTCTTCCTAGACAACAGTACAGTTGGGAAGACCACCAACATTGCCCCCCTGAGAGGACAGCTGGAGAAACAAAGTCTCCAAAGGTGATGTCCAGGTGCTTTTATGGGTGGGAGAGGAAAGGCACACAGGGCCAGGCTCTGACTTTCAGTTCAAGCCAGTGAGTGGGTCAGGGGACCACAGGCTGGCCCGACACAAAGCACACCCTCTCCCTCAGCTGTGCTCCAACCTGTTTATTTTGGTGCCTGTCGCTTGCCTGTCCCCCTCCAGTCATCAGGGAGGAAGGCAGCTGCTGTGTAATAAGATCCCACGGCACTGACTTTGCCCAAGGTCAATGGTGAGTCACCGGCTGGGTTTGTTTTGAAGGCCAAGCGCTTCCTGTCTACTGGTCTCTGCTGTAACTCACCCTTGACCCACACAGGCTGCAGCAGGAAGGACCAACAGTGCTGATGAGCAGCTCCCCACTTTGGGCTCATCTCCCCCCTCCCTCCTGGTTGGCTTCTCGTCAGTTAGGGGCACTTCTGCCTTATCCCAGCCCTCCTCTGAGGATTGAATCCATCTGCCCAGCTCTCCCTATGTGACTCTTCAATGTTCAGACAAGACCTTTGGCGAACGATGTCACCCCAGATCGCAGACATCTTCATCTGGGGTCGGGCCGTGCAGGACCTGGCAGTGCCAGCTGCTCCTGCACCCACCCAGCAGGTTCACAGCCCTGGAAGCTCCCTGATCTTCCAGGGGATGTTATCCGTCAGGATTCACCTGACTTCAAATCGTGCACTTCCTCATTCTTCAAACACTGTTTCTGGAGGCTACTGGAGGCACTGGAGAGTCAGGCGGGGTCTGGTCTGGGACTTCCTTTCCCAGGGGGTCACCAGAGGCCCCAACAAGTCTCTGGGCCAGGGATTACAGATATGGGTGAGAGGCAGGCTGCCCGAGAGAAGAGAGTCTTTTAATCCAGCCTGTATTTGCAAAAGCCTCGGTGGCACCTGGGAAGGACACAGGGAGGGGAAGGGGCTCTGCTTCTGGATTACCAAACCAGACCCAAGTAGGAAAGCTCAGATTTGGCAGGGCTTGTGACAAAAGCTCAGGGAGAATAGGCAAATGAGAAGTCTCCAGCAGCTCTGGAGGACGAAGGGCAAAGAAACCTGGGGCACACTTGGCGGGAGGGTCAGGATGTGGGCTCTGGAGCAGAGGCCACTCGGGTGAGCGGGATGCTTCCGAGCACATGACTGAACTCCCTGCCCGGAGCTCCTGGGCAAACCAAGGCCGAGGACAGCGTCTACCCAGCAAAACGTTCTTCAGCAGCAATGAGAGGCAGGCAGGGGTGTACTTGGGATCAAGCCTGCATGCGCACACAGGCGGGGTGCTGGTAGTCCCAGCACTGTTCCCATCAGGCTTCCAGTCAGCAGTCACACAGGGCACCCCATGTATGAAGGCCAAATAACATCTGGGGACCCAAACTGGAGAAAAGAAAGAGGAGCACCCTCTTCTCAGGAACCTTCTAGGACAGTTCCAGGGACACCGAGTGTTCCTGGCTCGCAACGACCAAGGACATGGCCAGAGGCACCCTGGGAAAAGCGACACAGGGGTGATGTGAGCCACAGTACCGGAAAGGTGAAGGCAACACGCTTCCTGAAAGACAATCAGCTCTGAGTAGTTTCTCAGGGAAGCTAAATACATGTGTGAACAAACAAGGGGTTGTAGCCTGATTCTTTTTTAACATGGCTTTGATAAAGATGCACACCCAGTGGGATGGTCATGAGCTTGCTCTTCTGACAGCTGAGGAAAAACAAAGGAAAAGAAGTGCACATGGGACAGCCTCACTTTATAAGGACATCAGGAGCTGCAAGACAGTCTCACCTACGCCAGTCCCAGCTGGGTGGCCTGGGCGGGGTGGGCTGGTGGTGCCACTTTGCTTTTCTGAATCACAGCTCCCTACATCTAAGAAATATGGCTGTCAGAGATCAAATCACCTCTCCTTCCACAGCAAGGAATTCCATGAGCCCCTCCTAGGGATGGTCTACGAGCAGGAAGCCTGGTGAGCTCTCTCCCAGTTTGTGGGTGATGCTGAACTTTTTAAACACCGAAACAACGGAGGATGAACACAGAAGTAGCAGCCAGCGGCAGCTGTGCTTTGGGGAAAGCAAGTGCAGCTGCATGAGCTGAGGGGAAAGCCTTCCAGATTCACTCTACCTCGATGGCTCACCAGCAGCTACATGCCAGAAAAAAGGGCCACACAGTGCCAGGCCTCCACCGTGGGTCAAGGGCCAGTTCAGGCAATGGCACCATCTAGATGAAATGTGGGAACAAACCCCCCTACCCCAAATCCTGCTTTCTACAAAATCACCCTCCTCAAGTCTCTAAAACTTGAGAAAGAAGCAACACTTTAACAGGTGGTTCAGAGAGAGAGACAGACACAGGACCTGAGGAAAGGGGGAAGCTTTCAAACCCTCTTCACCTTGAACAAGGGATGCGTTACCCAGGGCAGGGAGGGCAGCAGGGCCCTCTCTGCCAATCCAGGTGCCAGAATCCTGCAAGAGACAGCATGCAAGTGAAGGCTGAGACATGCACAGCAGGAGACATGTGCAAGGTATCGCAGCCAGGGAATGGCACAGACCTTCCAGAACAAGGCCTGGGTAGAGAAAAACCAAGCAGTGACCAACTGTGTTGCTACCAAGGGTTGTTTGCGGGGGAGAGAGAAGTACTGATCGTTCTTACACAAACACCCAGTGCTGCCAACCTTGCCCTCACACCACACACAGGGCTGGGCAAGATAGGCCCTGTGGCTCCGAGACCCACCCTCCTGCAGGCACTGGTCTTTGCCTTCAATCACATCAACAGCTGCTTTCTGTTGCCTACCAGATGGGGAAGCAAGAGGCCCACAAAGCAACCTCACCCCAGGAAGGCCCCCTTGTCATGGTTCCCAAGACTCCAGTCCAACTCTAACTGACGGCCACAATGGAACTGATGTCTGAGGGACCTAAAAGGTCACACTGTTGTTTTTCTCCAATAAAAATCCAAATGCCACACAACTCTAAAATAGCTTTTAAAATCTATTCGTGTTCAGAGTTCCCCTGTCTCCATCCCTCAGCCTGCACCGGAGCAGCCTTTCTGTATCCGCAGGTCCTGAGAAGGGAGCAGCTGATTTTGAAGAAGGGAGCAGCTGATTGTGATACCCGGCCCCCTGATCTTTTCTCTGTACACAGCGCCCTTCCTCCGGCAGAGCCTAAAATAGCAGCCGTCCGGATTAGCATGGCAGTGAGAAGGTGCATAGCTGAATAACATCAGATTTAATGAGGGGCCGGACCCCAAACAGAGCCACCTGGTGGGCAGGAACAGCAGGGAGCAATGAGCCAAGTGGCGCCGGGTGGTCCCTCCACCCGAGTCAGCTCGGCTTCAGCCCGCTCCCCGCCCACCCACCCCACCCCGAGCCCGGCAAGCCTCCCGCACGCAGCGCCCTCACCTTTCAGCAGGTCCGGGTGCACGTAGCCCAGAACATCTGAGACCCCCAGCTCTTGGCGGGAACAGGTGCCTCCATGGATGTGCAACCAGGCGGGCTCGGCGAGGGCAGTGCACAGCGCGGTGATGGACAGGGCGCCGGGCAGGGCCGAAGCCAGACTGCGCTCCGGCTGCTTGGGCAGAGAGCTGCCTCCTGGGCTCCTCCGTCGGCGCCCGCCGGGCAGCCCTGCGCCTCCGGGGGCGTACATGCCCGGGGCCGCCGGCCGTCGCTCTGCGGTCGCTGCTGGTAGCCGCCGACCTCCGGCCGGGCGCGCACGGGAGCCTGCCTGGTCCCGGGAAGAGCAATGCGCTGGGGTCTCGGCCCAAGGGAGGCCGACCCCGGGGGATGGGGGGTGGGACCCCGGAGAATGGGGGCTGGGACCCTCTCGGAGACGGGAGCGCTGCGGCGATTGGGGGGCGGGGACAGAGGACTTTGGAATGAGGATGCGGGACGAGGACCTGGAGTGAGCCAGCGACTCGGAGGGGTCTGGGCAAACGAGTGAAGAGACGGAGGTACCGGGAACCGGCTGCGGGGACAGGCAGGGGATCCGGACGCGGGGTCTCGCCCAGAGGGTGCTGAGGGGGCGGAGGACCAAGGCTGGGCCGCGGGAACCTGGGACCCGGGACGGGCACTTGGGAGTGCGACCTGGGCAGGGAAAGGACCCTCCCCACGTAGCCCGCTGTTCCTCACCGGTCAGCAGGCCTCAGAACTGGGATGGCGCCGCTCCGCCCCGTCACAGGCTTCTCGGCTGCCCGGGGCCGAGCGATCCCAGGCCCCAATCCCGCAACGCCCGGACCGACCCAGGCCGATCCACTTCCGGCTTCCTCCTCCTCTGCCTCCGCCTCCTCGGCCTCCCCGCCCCGGCCCCCGCGCGTCACGGCCAGGGCGCGCCGCCGGGCTCTATGCGCGGGGCCTCATGGGACTGGTAGTTCACGGCGTTGCCACGATGGCTTCCGGAGGGGGAGTCGGGGTGAGGAGAGCGACTACAGCTCCCAGAGGGCCATGCAGCCGCACCGCGGGCGTTCTGGTTCCAAGTGCGACCCCGGTTCTTCGGGCGGAAGCTGGAAGTGTGGGTGGCCGCGGGAATTGGACTGGGCTTCGCGGAGACCTGTGCGGCTGGAGCAGCCGTCGGTGCGGCTGACTGCGCTCCCTGCTCCTCCCCTCCGTGCACCCGGGCGCCATGAAGGATTCGCTGGTGCTGCTGAGCCGCGTCTCGGCGCACCCGGACTCTCGCTGCTGGTTCTTGGCTTGGAACCCCACGGGGACGCTGCTGGCCTCGTGCGGTGGCGACCGGAGAATCCGCATCTGGGGCACCGAAGGTAAGGCCGGCCCCGAGCGGCGTTGCAGGCTGAGGTGGGCTGCCAACGAGACGGACGTTAGCCACCCTTGGGACGGTCTTATAGGCCAAGGAGTCAGCAGGTGCTGGAAGCGAAGACGTCGGACAGACAAGCTGGGATTCTTCGGGAAGTAGCCCGCAGGACCCCATGTGTACCTTCTAGCCCGGAGGCATTTGAGGTCCACGGACAGTTTCCCTCCAGGTGGTGGCTCCGGGGGCTGTAGATAGCAATTGCTCCTGGAAAAAACTTGTTTGGAGACCGGGCGTAGTTGTGCTGCAGGTTAACCCGCTGCTGACTACACCGACATTCCCATAGGAGTGCTGCTTGGAATTCTGGCTGTTCCTGCATCTGGCAAAGCATCGGATGCTGGCCCATATGCTTGGTGTCCCAACACCTGGCTATCGTGTGGATCTGGGTTGGGAGAAGGGAGAGAGAACCAGCCTGTGGATAACTTTTTTTGTCTCTTGTTTTCGCTTTCAAGTGAATAAATAAGGCTTTTAATAAGAGGAAAAGATGAAAGATAAGGGTGTTAGGGATCAGCTTGAGCTTTGTCCCTACAGCTTGGCTCTAATCCTAGCCGTGCTGCCCAATGGCGTTGGGGCCTTCCCCTCCTCACAGCCAGCCCCCAAGCCTGGCCTGTCCTCTGCCCTCAGGTGACAGCTGGATCTGCAAGTCTGTCCTTTCTGAGGGCCACCAGCGCACTGTGCGGAAGGTAGCCTGGTCACCCTGTGGGAACTACCTGGCCTCCGCCAGCTTTGATGCCACCACTTGCATCTGGAAGAAGACCCAGGATGACTTTGAGGTGAGCCCACGGACTGGGTCCAGTAGGAGCAGCACCCATTTGCTCCTTGTGGCTGGTCAAAGCATCTTATCCCATGTTCTCATCCTTTCTTGTCTTTTCAGTGTGTCACCACACTAGAGGGCCATGAAAATGAGGTCAAGTCCGTGGCTTGGGCCCCATCTGGCAACCTCCTGGCCACCTGTAGCCGAGATAAAAGTGTATGGGTTTGGGAAGGTGAGTGCAAATGCCTTCAGAAGGAGCTCATCATCTGGGTCCCTGCGGAGTCGGCTTTTGGCTCCATCCTCCCCCCTCTTTTTTTTTCGCTCCTGTAGTTGATGAAGAGGATGAATACGAATGTGTCAGTGTTCTCAACTCCCACACGCAGGATGTCAAGCATGTGGTCTGGCACCCGAGCCAGGAGGTAGGCATTGTCAAGCCCGGTCACCAGGTGAGCAGGTAGCTGTCCAATCTTAGCCTGGCATTGCCAGGATCTCTTCTCTGTGACCAGCAAGAATGAGCCTCCGAGTCGGCATGATCCCTGGGACCGTGCTGCCCCAACTGGCAGAGGTATTGGAAGGCAGAGGCACTTCCTGGCCCAGACGGGGTCTCTCCCTCCCTCCTATAGCTGCTAGCCTCTGCCAGCTATGATGACACCGTGAAGCTCTACCGGGAGGAAGAGGATGACTGGGTGTGCTGTGCCACCCTGGAGGGCCACGAATCTACCGTGTGGAGCGTGGCCTTTGACCCTAGTGGCCAGCGGCTAGCATCATGCAGTGACGATCGCACCGTGCGCATCTGGCGCCAGTATCTACCAGGCAACGAGCAAGGTAAGGGTCACTCTGGCGGGGCCGGGGGAGACACAAGAGGAGCATGGTCTGCTAAGACACAGACCTGAATTGTGGTGAGTGAGAGTAACATGTGCTACGAGAGGGCTCCAGATGAATGCTCAAAGAACGAGGCAAAGCTGTGTGACACAGAGGTCATTGGCAGGTAGGGCTGTAACAGGAGGGGGAACTCAACACAAGAACAGAATTTTGGTGGAAACACAGCAGCATAAGTGCAGGCAGTGATGGTGGGAAGAGCATAGACTGATGTACCAAGCAGCAACTCCTGTAGCTGAGGCAGAGAGGGGGTTTGGGGAGGAAGCGAGTGGTTGTGGCCTTCACAGTTGAGGGGTATGATCTACAACAGAGCAGGAGTATTTCGTTCCCAGAATTGTACTTGAGGAAGACCGGCCCAGCCCAGCCCAGCCCAGGTGAATGCAAGGCAGTGAGGATGGTGGCCAAGTCATGGATGATGACGGACAGGGTGAGGGAAGTCGAGCCAGCACCCCTATGTGCAGGGGTGCAGTCACCAGGCTGAGGTCTCGGGCTCAGAAGGGATGTGTGTTTTGCAGGACTGGTGTGCAGCGGCTCTGCCCCCAGCTGGAAGTGTGTCTGCACTTTGTCTGGCTTCCACTCCAGGGCCATCTATGACATTGCTTGGTAAGGCTTCCAGCCCCGTGCCCTCCCAATGAATCAGGGATCTTAGAGACAGCATGACCCTGTGCCATACTCTGCCACCCGGGGAGGAGAGGGGAATAGTGACTGCCCCCTACCCCTGCCACCACCCTCCTGTTCCTGCAGAGAATGCCCTGTCCACTGTGCTGGGAGTCACAGGGACAGGCAGCCAACTTAGACCAAACCTGTGCCTCGGTTAAGATGTTGGGCTCTTAGGGCAGTGCCAGCCCCAGGGTTCACTCAGCATCATGTCACACAGAAGTTAGCACTGACTTTGCTCTTACAGAGGTGAAGAAAGCCGTGCTATTCTTAGAGGAGGGTGGGGCAGAGAGCAGTTCTGACCCAAGAGTTGGGCCTGAGCAACAGTCCTGAATGGGAAAAGTGCACGTGTGTCCAACCTTTATATTATCATTAGCAGAATTTTTGTAATAATCTCTACAAATAAATTGAAAAAAGGTGGATTTAAGCAAATTATGATGAAACTGAATAGTCTATTATAGTTTTCTTGTTTGTTTTTTAAAGAAAAATCAAGATTTTATAGCATGGGAAACTGCTGTGCTAAATGAGAAACATGCCATTTGGAATTGCATGTGGTTTTCAGGTTACTTATTTCGGAAGGAACACTAGATGGAGGCATCCAAAGCCTAGGCAGGTATTGTTGGGGGCTCTGGCTCAATCAGAGACACCCTCAGTCAGAGGCTCTGCACTGAGGCCTGAAGCTTGGGAAGAGGCCAGGCCAGGCACTGCAGAACCACCGTGTCTCCTTGCTGGGGAGGAAGGAGCCACCTGCATACCTGCTGATGCGTGTTCCTCCCAGGTGCCAGCTGACGGGTGCCCTGGCTACAGCATGTGGGGACGATGCCATCCGAGTGTTTGAGGAGGATCCCAGCTCTGACCCGCAGCAGCCCACCTTCTCCCTGACAGCCCATTTGCGCCAGGCCCATTCCCAAGATGTCAACTGTGTGGCCTGGAACCCCAAGGAGCGGGGACTTCTGGCTTCCTGCAGTGACGATGGAGAGGTGGCCTTCTGGAAGTATCAGCAGCCTGAAGCCCTCTGAGCTCCTGGCTTTGGGATCATAAGGCCCCAGAAAGTGTGCTAAGACTGTCAGTCCCAAGAAGACCTGGAGTTACCTTAGCTGACATCTGTACAGATTCAAGTGCAGAGTAGAGCCACAGAATCACGTACTCCCACACCTCCTGACATGAGGCCCTCAGTGAAGAGCTAGGGAATGTGGGTCTTTGGTAGTTAGGCCACACAGTTTGCTTGCTATGGAACTGTTACATTCAGGGTGTGTGGTGGAGAGAGCATAATGTTTGTATGTGTGCTGTGTGTTTGTATACAAAGCTATGTATACAATGGAGAATGTGTATTGTGAAAGATCATGGATTTCAAAAGGGTTTTGCACCAAAATAAATAAATTTTTATTCCGCTTGCCTTGTACTCTTTGAAGTTCACCATATATATGCAGGAAGGACAATGTCTCAGACCTCTGAAATTGTGGCCTTCATTAAGATAGTACATTTGAATCCAAACTCCTGTTTTGTAAGGACAGTCAAATTTATTAAGAATTCTGTAATTAATCATTATTTAAAAATATGGGTATTGTATCCCAGCTGCCCCAGTTCCCTGCTTGTGGCCTGGGAAAGCAAGCAAGGACAGCCCAAAGCCTTGGGACCCTGCACCCACATGTGAGATCCAGAAGAAGCTCCTGGCTTCAGATCAGCTAAGCGCCAGCTGTTGCAGCCACTTGGGAAGTGACCAGTAAATGAAGATATGTCTCTCCTCTATGAATCTGACTTCAGTAAAAATAAATCTTAAAAATATAACAATTTTTTTTCTAAAAGATCCACCTACTTTTATTAGAAAGATAAACAGGAGAGACAAAGATCTTCTATCCACTGGTTCACTCCAAGTAGCTGCAACAGCCAGAGGAGCTGAGCTGATCCAAAGCCAGGAACCAGGAGCCTCTTCCCAATCTCCTATTCAGATGCAGGGTCCCAGGGCCTTGGCCATCAACTGCTTTCCCAGGCCACAAGTAGCCAGGGCCAGAACCAGCACCCATATGGGATTCCATGTTGGACCTTCAAATCTTAAAAAAAAAAAATTTATTTTATTGGAAAGGCAGATATACAGAGAGGAGGCGAGACAGAGAGGAAGATCTTCCGGCCAATGATTCGCTCCCCAAGCGGCCGCAACGACTGGAGCTAAGCCAGCTCTCCTGGGCCTCCCACATGAGTGCAGGGCAGGGTCCAAAGGCTTTATGCCGTCCTCAACTGCCTTCCCAGGCCACAAACAGGGAGCTGGATGGGAAGCAGGGCTGCAGGGATTAGAACCAGTGCTCATATGGGATCCCAGTGCGTTCAAGGTGAGGGCCTTAACCATTATGCTATTATATCAGGCCCAACATTCTGAATTTTTTTTTAGATGTATTTTTATTGAAAAGCCTCTCCCAGTAGGACAGGGTAGAGGCCTCTCTGGTGCATGCCATTGGCAGAGTGGCCAAGAAACCCTCACTTCCCTCCCAGTTCCCCAGGATCCTGTGGATGCTTATCTGGTCTGGGAAAGCAATGAGAGAACCAGCTTCTGCCCTGTCTCTCTGATGCCCAGGATCAGGAAGTCAACACCAAGCAGCTCAGCCCAGGCTTCTGCTTATTGGCCACAAGGAGGCACAGACCAGAAAGTAGAGCCTTGGGAAGAGGTGAAGTCACTGGGTGCATGCAGAAAGAAGCTATAATGGTGACCTGGCCTACAGGTATTCACACTTTATATGAGCAATCCTCTGGCCAAAGCAGCACAACCATTTCTGTTACACTTCACACTGGAGTAGATTTCCAGGGGAGTAGTGACTGGATATTGTTTACAAAAGAAAAATCTTGTGGCTTAAAATATTTTAAAAGACTTGGCTATTTGACTGAAAAATTACTGGAATAAGCCTTTCAAATCCAAATAAATAATTCATTATGTCCTAATGATTAAAGCTCTCAAATAAAATTCTTATTTCTGAAAACTTGAATTGCCACCATGAACTTAATTGGTGGTCAAGTGTATTAGCATCTGGAAGATACAACTATTTCAATGATCCAACATTTTCCAGATGACTAATATATGCTCTTACAATTCAATGGTAAAAGATTCATACAGAATGTAAATGGGCCCAACAATGTGGTACTGCGGGTTGAACTACCACCACCAACACCAGCATTCCATGAATCCCGTCTCAAGTACTAGCTATTCCAGTTCCCATTTAGTTCCCTGCTAATGCATCTGGGAAAGCAGGGGACGATGGCCCACGTGCTTAGACCCTTGCGCCCATGTGGGAGGTGCAGAAGCAGCAGCTCCTCCCTTCAGCCTGGGCTTGAGTGGCCATTTGGGAAGTAAACCAGTGAATCAAAGATCTCTGTTTCTCCTTCTCTGTAACTCTGCTTTTCAAATACTCTTCCTCCACCTTCTCCCTCCAAAGAGTTAAAGGTTTCCAATTCTACACTGCCTTTAAGATAAACTACTACCTTTGACCTGGCGTGGCAGCCTAGGAGCTAAAGTCCTCGCCTTGCATGCATCAGGATCCCATATGGGTGCCAATTCTAATCCTGGCAGCCCCACTTCCCATCCAGCTCCCTGCATGTGACCTGAGAAAGCAGTCGAGGACGACCCAAAGCCAAGAACTTATTCTGAGTCTCCCACGCGGGTGCAGGATCCCAAGGCTTTGGGCCGTCCTCGACTGCTTTCCCAGGCCACAAGCAGGGAGCTGGATTGGAGGTAAGGCTGCTGGGATTAGAACAGGGGCCCATACAGGATCCCAGGGCATTCAAGGCGAAGACCTCAGCTGCTAGGCCACCTTGCCGGGCCCTAAACAAGTGGTTTTAAAACTCTCTTTTCCGACTGTATGTATCTTTTGTGAAGTTTGCTTACTTCACCTCAGATAGTATACCACAGATTGTAGAGGCATATTAAAATCCAATGGTCATTGATCCAGAGGTTAAGAGATTTGCAAAACTGCAAAATCTCACACTCCCCCAAATTTGTCTGAACTTTTTCTTTAAGAAAAAAGTGGGCCAGCCTTTGGATACATCAAGTCACCTCTGCCAATGCCAGCATCCCATGCTGCGGTGCTGAATCCAGTCCCAGCTACTGTTTCTGATCCAGCTTCCTGCCAGTGTGCCCAGGATGGCAGCAGATGGGCCCTGCCACCCATGTGGGAGATCAGGACAGTACTGACTCCTGACTTCAGCCTGGCCCAGCCTTTGTTGTTAAAGCCATTTGGGCAACTTCAGAATTCAGTCCTGAGAAACCCTGAACCTGTGTTCTTCTGTCGGGGCAGCTCAGTGCTGGTAAGCAGGGACTATCCTGAGGAGATGGGCCAATGTAAGAAGCCTGACTAGGGAAGCTACCCAACCCCTCCTCCAGTCTAATGAAACAGGCACACGTGACAGCACAAGGTTGTGCTCCACAGGGACTGCTTATCAGCAAGTTCATTAGCTAAAACCACAAGTTGTGACTAAGGCCTTAGGTACACGAGGAATCTTCTGAAAAGACTAACAAATACAAATGGTCTTTCCAGGTCATTTTATTAGAAAGATGCAAACTATGAAAAACATGCCTAAAAATGCTGTACCTGGTCATGAAACAGGAAAGTGGAGGTGGGTGGGGTGGTGCCACTTGAGACTGGGCAGATCCCAGGCTGATGAAGCTGATCTCCAAAACAAGATGCCTATACTGGGTTCCTAACTCATGTTCAACTCTCCTAGCCATGTCAGGATTCAATCCGAGTCACTGTCCGTCTCAGCTTCTTTCACATCCACGCTGAATTTGTATTCCTGGTCACATCCCATGTATGCATCACTCATGAAGTACAAAGTATAGTTGTGGGCCCCAGTGGCGGGGGCCACGAAGTCCAGCTTCACCTAAAGAGAACAGGCAGAAATCAGGACAACACAGTCCCTGCCCTGCCTAAGAGCAAACACTGGGCCAGTGCACACACTCACCTTGGCCTTCTGCTGCAGGGTCAGCCTCTTGATGGAAATGAGGCTGTTGGACTTGGCATCTCCGATCACTACCCACCAGCCCTCTTCACGTTTCTGCAGTGAGGAGAACCCAAGAATGTCAATGTGTCAAACCATGGCCACAGCTGACCACGGGAATGGTTACAGAACAATATCTGAGAAAAAGCAAAGCTTTCCAAAGGTTCTTTCTTTCTGAAGTACATTTTGAAATTATCTCAAATGAACTCAATGAAATGTTTTCATTGTTGATTGGGCAGGAAGATAAATAAAGAGCTTCTATCCTAATGCCTGGGAGCCAGAAACAATCTAGGTTTCCAGCATAGGTGGCACAACCCAATTTCCAGGACCATGCGCTGCTTCCAAGGAACACAGAATCAGCAGAGCTGAGACTCGACCTTGGGCCCTCCACAGGGCTGGGCTGCAAGCATCTTCACTGCCCAGCCCCAGTTCTTAGGGAGGAAGAAAGATTCATGTGTGGCCCTGGCTTATCTCCTTGCCTCAAAATATGTCTATTTAGCACTTGCCACTGACTCCAAGATTCCACTGTTGCAGACAGTCTTTTGAGCTCTCAGGGAACTCTTTAAACACCAGGCATAAATTCCTAATGAGAAAAATCCCCAACATGGAGGTGAGTCTGGCATCCAAGGGCTAAAGCAGTCCTCACAGAGGACACTTTGCACCGAAGCCTTGTCTCCCTCCTGGCCACTCCACTGTCACAAAGCCCCAGCATATCAGGGCAAGCTCCCTGCTATTGCCCTAGAAAAGCATATGGGACACCTGGATGAGGCTCCTGATTTCAGCCTGGCCCACCCCACTGTGGCCATTTGGGGCGTGAACCAGCAGCTAAAGATCCCTCTCTGCCTTTCAAATCATAATAAAACTTGAAAAAAAAGACAAAGAAAAAGCCCAAGTATCCTAAAAATATTTAAAGACAAATACAGCACAAATGTTTTTACATTTGATCTTAGCCAAAAGGCTGAGAAGCAATACAACTGATGTTTTTAACAGTCAATCTAAATTGTTTAAGGTTACCCAGAAAAACAAACACAAAAACAACTCATGGCTCCAACATTAACTCTCAGACTTTGAGTTCATTATCTCTTTGAATTCCTCTCCCCCAATGACACTGCATTCTCCAATGCAGGACCAAGAGAGCAGACATGGCCTCAAGTCAACAACCAGTAAAGCCAACTATTAGGACGTACCTGTGGGAAGAGAGGTGCAATGACAGGGCCAGTGACTTCCTCCTCTCGCTCCAGCTGTACCAGTACCACAACTGGCCCACCACTATGGGGGTGGAGGGGGAAGAAGCAGGCAGCACATTAGCAAGGCACACAGTCAGCCATGTCCAGCAGGCACCTCCGGCAGGCCGCCTGGCCCTCTGTGGCTCACCTGCGGATGCTGTCCTTATCCACCACTTCATAGGACAGCTCAATGTTAGGGTAGCGGTTGCAGAAACGGGCCACATCCGCGATCTGGCTGTCGGTCAGCTGCAGCAGAGCGTTTCGCTCTTCATCCTCCATCTCCATGATGTCGAAAACACTCTCCACTCCCTGCAGGGGGCATGTGGAGGTCAGAGAAGAGCGCGCAGACTGAGAGCCAAGGGCACTGGCCCGCTGAGTACTGTACTGGCCCACTGTACTTCCCATGCTGTAAGAACATCTAAAGCAGCATGGCTGGAAGCTTCTCCAGCATCTCCACATGGAACACACTCACAGGATCAGATATAGAAGTCTCCTGCACTAGGTCTCAGTCACTGCAAGTACCCACAGCCTAGACTCATCTCTTGGCTCGCCCACCCCGTTTACCTTGTCTGTGCAGCGTTTGATATGCTCTGAGGTGAAGTGTGGCAGCTGCTTCAAGTATGAGTCCTTAGACCACATGGCCTGGGTGACCATCTGGGCCAGCTCCATGGCCGCCAGAGCTGGGCTGAGCCACCCGTTGCTGGAAAGGACATCCACGCAGGCCTGGATGAGCCGGATAGCCTGGACAGGGACAGGAATGTGAGAGCGAGTAGGGTGGGACCCAAGCCCCCAAGCCACCACTGGCTGTTCCACCCTACATGCGCACTCACACTCTACCTTACTGAGGATTTCCTCTGTGTCTGACTGCAGCTCAGCACTCAGCTGCATGCGCGACAAGTGAGCCTGCAGAAGCAGGTTGGTCTTGACGTGCGGATCATTGAACTTAGGGTTATTTAGCTTGTGGGGAACCTTCTGAGCCAACTGGAAAATGAAAAAAAGGGAAAAAAGCTTCTGGGGGGCTGTGCAGGGCTACCAAGTGGTCCAGGCACACTGGCCAAGCCTGACTGCCAAGCACGCTCTCCCGAAGCTGGCATCCTCACCTGCCGCAGGAGGTTGTCTTCATGGTGCCGGATGGGGATGTTCTCATATTCTGCCGCGTTGGAGATGATTTCGATAAGCCCTCGCACCTTGGTCTTGGCATTCAGGGACATGCTGAAGAGCTCTGCCAGAGAAAGAAGAAATGTGGGCAAAGACAAAAGCAGGCAGAAAAGGTGCGGGGAGGAGGTGCGGGGAGGAGGTACTAGGGTGGTCCTTCTCGCCTGTGCACAGTCCACTGACACACATGTGGGGGACACTTGCAGGCTGGACGCCTCCTCTCCCAGCAGGCCTCACACCCTCACATTGAGGAAGTCTCCCAGAAACACAGCCCCAAGCGCCGGGCCCCTCACCAATGGTGGTGTAGTTGATGTAGTAATAGGCGGCGATCATGCCCAGGTTCAGGGGTGCCACGTCCATCTCATCCTCGATGCTGATACACTTGGACTGCTCCAGGTCACTCAGGGTCTGCTCCACCAGTTCTGACAAGTGGTCAGACAAGTGACGATGGGAGATGCCTGTGCAGAGGAGAGGCAGGTGGAGGTCTCAGAGAAGCCCAGCAAGGGCTGTGAAAACCACCACAGGGCATGTGTGAGCCCAGGTCCACTGACCCTGCAGGTTGTAGTAATTGGGGTTCTGCGTCATGCGGCGGTACAGGAAGGTCCAGGTGAGGTAATCCACAGCATCCTGCTTGTTCTCAATGGTCTTCGTGACTATCTCAGCATTGAAGTGGTCATGCATGCAGTGGTCCAGGTGAGACTCCACAGGCAGTGGCTCATATAAGAACTTTTTGAAGAAATCCTGGGTTAAGGGAGGAGACATAATTGTGAGAACTTGGTCACAAAGAAGGACTTCAGGCTAGTCAAATGACTGGTTCTTGGGTAGACATATAACTAACATATATATGAGAGAAACACACACTCAGAAGGTGACTGGTTGTAATCTACAGCAGAAAACAGGGACGGAACGCACTTTAGCCACACAGGCCGAGCAGTAAACAGTGTGTGAAATAAGATGGAGTCAGCAACAGCAAAATGAAAAGGCAGCAAAACTGCATTTTGCTTACAATGAAAGCCACGTGCAGACAGGTGTGTCCAGGCCTAGCACTGACCTTTTTGGAGCCCTGACACATGATGACACAGCGGCCCTCATCGTCCTGCAGAGGGCGATTGGCATGGCCCACCATCTGGAGCACGTCGTATATAGGGTAATCCACATACCTGTGACAAGGAGTGCAAAGGGAAAGATGGACCACCACGGGGACTGTTCTCGGAAGCCTGACTGTAAAATGGGGAGATGTGGTCACATCACAGCAAAATGGTGCTGCTCAGCTTTTTATGAATGGAACTAGCTTCATTTGTATATTTTAATTTTTAAAGTTAAGGGTCATGTATTTGTTGCATGAACCAAAATTACAAACCTAACTAATATTAAAAGCAAAAATACTTCCCTACCAATGGATTAAGTATACAAGTCAATACTTCCCTACCAATGGATTAAGTGTACAAGTAAATATACTTTCTGGGTTGTCAAGTCTCCAGATTTAAACCCAAACCTAGCAGTAGACTTAAGCATTAAAAATGAAGCCACGAAATAACCTGTTTCTTAGGCAAAAAATTAAAGATAAACCATTCAGATTTTTCTGAGAAAGACTGAACTTTCTATTCCTTGACACACAGGTGTGTGACCACAACCATGTCTATGAAGTCTCCCTAACCTATGAAACAGAGATTAATGACATAATCCGTAGCATTCTTCTTGGCTTGCGAGTGGAACAAAGTTTGCCTACTAGTTATACAGATGTTTTAAGTCCTAAAGATGAAAGTGATTGATTCTAAGGAGGGTGAAGATTTGTTACCACTACAGCATCTGAAGGCTGGGAAGGGAACAGGTTGGATCATCTGTCCAGGTGGAGTGTCTGTGACAGAACATTGATGGCTGTATAGGGAGTGAGCACCATTCCTCTACTTCCTGGACACCTCCCTCTGGACACCTCCCACCCTCATGAGATGCCACACTAATCATGGACTGTGAACCTCCAAAACAATTCAATGAAAGAAACTTTCTTCCCAAGCAGATTCTCTCAGGTAACACAAAACTAACCACATCACAAGAGAACACACGGCTCTACCTTCCTGGTTCCCATCCTGCTGCGGCAGGACAGTAACTAACAAGCCACTGCGAGCCCAGGTCTCAAGACAAAGCTCTCCAGACACATGGCTGCAGTACACTCCTGGCTGCATGCTTTTTCCCTTACACCTTTCCTTTATAATGCATGCACCTCTTTATTTGCAGATTATGCTCATTTGGTGGGGAGAGGTTATATCAGCACAGAGCCCCAACTATACTCACGCGTGAATCTTGCCGTTATAGTACTGGGTGTCCATGATGATTACCAGGTGGGCAGCCACATTCATGCCCCAGCAGAGACTCCGAGAAGCCACCACCACTTGGATAGCCCCTGAGCAGCAGAGGGAAGAAGCAGCCTGAGGGCAGGGTCCTGGACCAACTCGGCTCACTGCCTCATTCAGAGACAGCTGTCTCAGAACTCAGAACTGAGCTAGTGGGGATGCAGGTCCAAGGTCCAACAAGACTCAGAGAGCTAACTCATGCTACCGGAAAGGTAGCTCTGTGCTGCTGGCACCTTACTCTAAGGACCATCCCAGAGGAACGAGGTTAGTAAGGGACAGAATCCAAATGCTAGGGAAAGCAAGGCTTAATGTGCAGTATGAAGGATTACAGGGACAGGTACTAACACCAACTCTGCCACAGGCTGGCTCAACACAAGGAAGCACCTGAGAGCAATCAGAGCTCCACTGTGTACCCGTGTGTAAGACCTGCCCATCTTAGGGAGTCTGGTTTCCATGGAAAACCAAGTGGTGGCTCAAAGTCTTGGGCTCTAGAAATACCTCTTTGGGAGAACAAATAAGCTAACACAACAGTCCTAAAGGTACTTTGGAAACAGCTGGTATGCTGTGGGGAAACATGGCTCCACCTAGTGGGAGCCTCAGGTACCACCTCACTCCATGCCCTGTGGTTTATTCACCTGAACTGAAAAGTTGTTCCACCAGGCGCCGCTCCATAGGGCTGAGCCCTTCGTGAAGGTAGCCCACCCCATTTAACAGGGTTTCTTTGAGTGTGCTGTCACTCAGCTTCTCCAGGTACGGGATCAGATCCTTCTCGGTGCAGTGCAAGAACCTGAATGACACGAGCACTGGGTCAGCTCTCAGTGACCCTGGTCTGCGGCAGACACCCTGCCAGCCAAGACGCCCTGGCCCTGAGTCAGATGGGGGCAACCCCCACTATCATCAACAGAGCACCCTTCAAGGTAAGCCAATCTCACCAAAGCTAACTCTCCCACCCCCAAGCCCACCTCTGCCGCTGGATGTCCGCTGCACAGGTGGTGAGGATGTCAATGGCAGTGAGGCGGGTCTGCTTGCGGGATGGCACGAAGACAATGACGGGCTTCTTGGGCGAGTGCTTGGTGATAGCATGGTACACGGGCTTGGCCATGGACAGCAGGCGCGTTTGCGTGTGGCTGATGTTGAAGCCCTGGAGACCAAGAAGACAAAGAGAGGAGGTTCTCAAATCTAGGCTAGTTGGGAGTCCTTGCGGACACAGAGGCTGGGACAAGTGGGTCCTACCTGGATGTGCAGCTCCAATGGCACAGGACGCACGTTGGGGTGGAAGTTGAAGGTGGAGGTGGCACTGCAACCCAGCCAATGGGCCACGTCCTTAGCATTTGAGAGTGAGGAACTAAGGGCCACAATGCGAATGGGCCGCTCAATCTGAGAGGAGATGTAGCGCATACGAGAGCAGATAACTTCCAGGACAGGCTGGCAAGGAGGGAAGAGAGAGTCACTCCAGACCAGGTTCCCCCTCCTCTGCCCCTAGATTCCATCAGTACATCACTCAGTGGCCTCAAAATGATCTACGGAGTCCCTCAAACAAGAGGCTCTCCTGCCTCCCCACCTCCACATCAGCCTACACTCTGCAATGCTAGTTTTCCAGAGTTCTACAGAGAAACCTCCCATCATTCTTTTAGAATGGGTCAACATGTAGAATTCACCAAGGAGAATCCCTTAGACTCCAGCCTCGGACACAAACACAAGGCCAAAGGCCAAGGTCAGTCAGATGGTCAGTCCCAGCCCCTAGTCTGTGCTGCAGGGCCAAGCCCTACCCCGTTCTCTCCCCCAATGAGGTGGACCTCATCCACCACGAAGAGGTGGATGTTCTGGACATTCTTGCGCTGCTTCCACCGCCGGGACAGGATGTCCCACTTCTCGGGGGTGCTGATGATGATGTTGCCCTTGCCCAGCAGCTTCAGGTCTGTGCTGGTCTCGCCTGTCAGGAGTACCACTTTCTTGTTGAGCCTATCCTGAAACTTCTCATACCAGTCCATGTACACCTGGTGGGGGGGAAGGTGGGGGGAGACAAGATGAAGATGAAGGAGGGCAGAACAGCATGAGGTCACACCAGGAGCCATTCGCTAATCATACACCAAGCCAGTAAGCCTGTTGCTTTCCTGTCCCAGACCAGCCCTGAAGTGAGGCAGACTTTTCTGCACAACCAACCTGTGGAAATGACCTACTTGTGCAAAGACTTGGCAAACCTTGGTGTGGAACCATGAAAGCCGTGGATTCTGGGGAAATGCACCTGCCACAGCATCCCATCACACACCTGCTCTGCCAGGGCCTCCATGGGGGTAATGTAGACACAGCGCCCCTCTGAGTTTTGCAGCAGCATCCGCAGGATGGCAAATTCTGCACAGATGGTCTTCCCGCTGCCCGTGGGGGCACCAACAAACACGTTGTCATCACTGTTGTATACGGTGTTAAACACTAGAGAGCAACAGAGAGACAATGTGAACAACAGGAGAGGAGAGTAGGATGCGGCCCGCTAATCAAAACTGAGGATGCTGGGCCCAGCGCACAGTCTAGCGGCTAAAGTCCTAGCCAAGATCCCATATAAGCACCAGTTCTAATCAAGGAGGCCCCGTTTCCCATCCAGCTCCCTGCTTGTGGCCTGGGAAAGAATTCAAGGACAGCCCAAAGCCTTGGGACCCTGCATCCACGTGGAAGACCCAGAAGCTCCTGGCTCCTGCTTTTGGATTGGCTCAGCTCTAGCCGTTTGCAGCCACTTGGGGAATGAACCATCGGATGGAAGACCTTCCTCTCTGTCTCTCCTCCTCTCTGTGTATCTGCCTTTCCAATAAAAATAATAAATAAATCTTTAAAAAAAAAGCCTGAGAATACCCCTGAGGGCAGTCAGCTGTAGGATGCAAACAAAGGTCTGGTGGCACAGGAGCCACCAACACTGGCCCTGGCTGCTGTGTTCCCTGGAGATCTGGGGACAATGAAAGCTAAAGAAGCCAACCATCCTGCTTTGCTTCTCAGGGACCAGGGTGCAGAATAAAGGGAATAGAGCAGCGTTCTTTGTGCCTCCAATCCTATTTTGCATTTCCTGCAAATAACATGGAAGGGAAGAGCCTATGCCCTGGCATCAAGACTAAATCAGAATCCAGGTTCTACTATATATTAGCTAGTACAGCCAGGGTACCTGTTCACACTTGTTTCCACATTCATAAAATGGAATACTGATGGCAGAAGCTCAGAGAGTTAGACCCTTAGGACAGGCAGGAGGAATAACAGACAACAATGGTGTTGTTTTCAGCCAAGTACTCCAAGCACAGTGTACACTGTGTGAACATAGCTGTCACATATAATCAGGCGGGAGAAAAGGCTTTGATCAATACCACACTCCCAGTGCAGCACCTGAGCATCGGAGCAAGAATCTAAAAAGCCGGAACCTGAGAAACCATTCATATAGTAAGGCCTTGGTTTAGTCACCTCCTCTGTGAGACACACATATGGGCAAAACAAACCCAGTGGGAGTCAAGGGCTTTGCAGAGAACAAAGGGCCCGAACGGACCCTGCCATGGTGCTCAGCAGTCAAGTCTACCAAGAACTTGAATGCCCGCTTCCAAGTCTGTTGCAGAACACACCGCTCCTAAGTACCCTTAAAAGGCCTCTGGAGCGTGGTTGGCAGCAGGGGTTCAGCCTAGAGGATAAGATGCCTCCATCCCACAATGGAGTTCCCGGACCAATTCCCAGCTACTGACTCCAGTAAATGGATTTCTGTACCCAACATGGGAGAAAGATCCTGCTCCCGGCTCCAGCCTTCAACCCTGGCTGAGCCCTAACTGCTGAAAGCACCTGGAGTGTGAACTGCTTGATGGGAACTATTTTCCTACCTGTCGAATTAATATATATACTTTAAGGGTAGATAAAAAGGCCTCTAAGGAAACAACTAGCCGGTAACACGAACACCCACCTTGAGTCTGGATGGGATTGAAAAAGGGAAATTTATCTTGGTAAAGGCTCTCAAAGGCGCTGTTTCTCAGAGCAGACACAGGCAAGGGCTGCAGGTCCAAAAGCTCAGTGGGAGGAGGGTACTTCTCTGGCAGGATCAGGTGTCTGAAGGAGACAGGCAGCTGAGTTTCACAGGCTGCCAGAAAGAAACAGCAAGTCATGAGTGTTCCGGCTTTGCTTACCAGACCTCCAGAGCCAATGAACACGGAAATCCTCAGCAGCATGAGCCATCACTTCTTCCCAGCAAAGCCAAGCCCAGGACAGGGAGCAAGAAAGTCTACAGTCCTCGAGGGGCACGTTCTTAGGGCATACTCACTGAGCCAGCGGTCAGACACCACTCGGATGAAGTACTGAGGGGGCAGCGGTTCAAAGACAGGCACGAAGAACGTAATGAGATGCTCGTCCTGGGCGTACTTGGCCTTGAGCAGGAAGTATTCGTGGTGCAGGATCACCTCGCTGTCCACATCCTCCACCAGAATCCAGAATGCCTCTGAAGAACCGTGGACCTGCCAAACACACACAGGTAAAAGGAACATGAGCCGGCTAGAGAGCTCAGCGCCTCCAGCCCAGTTCCCACATTCTTCTTCCTTCCTACCCGACCGAGTCCCAGCAAAACCTTACTTTTTCATCCCACTGGAAATCTGGGGTGATGGTCAGCTCCACTTTCAGGGTAGAACGTGTAATAGGCTGCAAGTGCACTGACAGCTCCAGTTTGGGAAACAAGTGGACATATTTGTGGATGGTCTTCCCCATCTTTGGCATACGGATAAGCTCCCCTAATTAAAAAATGAGAAGTAGAAGCTGCAACCCAGCCAGCCTAGCATAATGTACACAGGTTATTGGTGGCCAAGCCCCAGGAGCTGGTGAGTGCTGGCTAAGCCAGCAATCCACGTTGTGTATAGACCAGAGGGAGGAGAGCCTCTCACACACCTATCTCGTTATGATTCAGATCATAGAGACGCTCAAAGGGGAAGTTTTTCTTCTCAATCTTCTTCACCACTTCCTCAGGTAGTTTGCGGAACTGGCGCAGAGGACACATGGACTGCCACCTACCCAGGAAGACAAAAGCTGTTGGTCCCTTCTACAGGAGTGTAGCAAATGCCCTAACTGCCACTTCCAATAGGTTAGCTGTGCCCACAGTTCTCAGACAACTGCACCAGCAGTGAAAGCGGAGAGTCAGCCCTGATGACTGCCCCCAACCCCACCCTGCCCCCAGAGGGCTCCCTTCTCCTTAACTTCTCCCAGGTTCACATCACCCTTCAAGCCTCAGGAATAGAGATCAGATGCATCCCAATCCATTCAGTCTGGGGACCCCCCAACAAATGATGACCAGCCTCAGGCCTAATGGGCCCTTACATGCGTTTGTCAATCATCTTGCAAAGATTCAAAGTCTTGTCTGTGAGCTGTGCCCAACCTCGGTTCAAGACAATCTCAAAAATCGCCCGCATCAACCGGCCAGCCGACTAGGGAAAGAAAAAGATTCCTACAGTTAAGTCCCCACCACCCCTGGGCCTGGCGAAGCTACTCTACCCACAACCTAATTCCCTTCAGGTCAGATGAAACTACTCACCCTCTCCCAGAACCTCAATGCCCTAGGGGATTACTCCTTTTTCTTTTCTACAAGGTACATGACTGCTGAACAAAGGACTATTTTGAGGAATACAGTTCACAGCTACTGCACAACATTTTCATTTAGCATCCATTTAAAAAACATCCATATAAAAACTGTTGACTCATTTAGGGTTCCAGCGTAAGTGAAGGTACTGGGGACCCGCTCTTAAAGACAAAAGGTAGCGACAGAAACTCTTTGCTGCTCCAACTCTGAGCCCTGCAGCCAGAGGGCAGGCCTTTCTCTGCTGGGACTGGACACTGCAACCTCCAGAGCTCACCCCCCTTCAGAGGGCCAATGCAGCTTCCTCGTTTTCCTCCTTAAGGACCTAATGTCTTCCACATGCTTAGAATCAATACAAGAGAGCTATACCACACACTCATCAACTAACTAGTCAACCCAGGCACAGCCTTCTTTTTCCTTATTTTTCCTTCTTTTTCACCAGTTTTGGGCTTCTTTCTCTAGGACACCCACAGTGCACAAACCATCTTTTTCTCCTTCTTGTAGCCTCGGTGTAATTCTGCCCTCACCTGGGTAACATACACCATGTCAGCCATCAGCGCAAAGCCCTCCAGTTTCAGCTGGGAGATGAAGGCTTGGAGAAGCACGTTGATCTGGAAAGAAGCAAGGTCAGCCAGTGAGAGGCCGATCACAAACAAGCCATGGCCGTGAATTACTTTCTGCTCTGGCATGCAGGCAGATATTCCACAGACATGAAACTGCCACTCCACAGAAACAATGTGAGGAGGATGCAGAAAACTGGGAGGCTGGAGTCACTTACCACACACAACCTTACAATCATGGTTCAATTTTTGGAAGATTATGCAAACGACCTGATCTCACAGCTGAAGCAAAAAACAGGTGGGCTCACCTTGGCACTGGGCTCTTCAATGCTCTCCTTTACAGGAATGGGCACCCTCTCGAGCAACTTCTGCAGCTCCAGCTTCTCCTCCTACCACAAGGAGCAAACTGGTCTAAGAAAAAGCCAAGAGACCAAGGAGGGAAGCCACCAACAGCCTGGCAGTGAATCTAGTCCCCTACTCCCCTCTAAACAGACTGTAGAGGCTCACCTCTCTCACAGTGATATTCTTGAACTCTGAAGACAATGAGAAGACTCTGAAAAGTTCAATCTCACTCAGGGTGGGCTTTAGCAACTGGTTGTATGTCTGCACTGTATCGTTGGTGATGTAATAGTGGCTGGCTATCCGGCCCAGTTCTGTCACCTGGCGAGAAGGAAGACTAAATCAAACACTGACCATTAATAAGCTCCAAGTTCCAACTGTAGGCAGCCGGTGAGTGTCCTAAAGGTGAATGTTCAAATCAGACAACTAAATGTACAAATGCACGTCCCAGGGACATGCAGAAAGATGGCATGATAAACTGGCCTATAATGAACTGATGTTCATGCAAACAAGAAAGCTGAATTATCCATCTTGTTATAGAAAAAGCAACAACATTCTAGAAATTCCTAGTTTCAAAGGTCACAATCCAATCCCACCCACTGCAACAGTAATTTGAGAGGCAGTACTCAAAGAGAAATGTGAAAAAACTACATCTCAAAACCCTTGCTTCGCTTACCTGGAAGTTACCTGTCTTCTTATCATACTTGACCAGATTGTTTTTGTCCAGCATCAAGGCAGCAGTGTGCACCAGATCTAGTCGGCGCTGATCCAGCAGAGGATCTCCCTTCAGATCATCATGAGAGATGCCATACAGGGTGGGGGATCGCAGCATTCGGATGTACAGGTAGGCATAGCCCAGCCAATTCACTGCATCCTACAAGAGATAGCTTGTGGTTCTTACCAGAGAAGCCCTGATGTCCAAACGGAAAGCTGTACATAAGCTACATGTATGTCACTTTCTGAATGATTATTATAATATGTCCCTATGAAAATGATTAACAGTCCTGGGCCGAGCATGGTAGCCTAGTGGCTAAAGTCCTCACCTTCCATGCTCTGGGATCCCATATGAGTCCTGCTTCCCATCCAGCTCCCTGCTTGTAGCCCAGGAAAGCAGTCAAGGACAGCTCAAAGCCTTAGGACCCTGTACCTGCATGGAAGACCTGGAAGAGGCTCCTGGCTGTGGAATGGCTCAGCTCTAGCCGTTGTGGCCGCATGGGGAGTGAATCAACAGATGGAAGAGCTTCCTCTCTATCTCTCCTCCTTTCTGTATATCTGACTTTCCAATAAAAAGAAAGAAAGAAAGAAAGAAAGAAAGAAAGAGAGAGAGAGAAAGAAAGAAAGAAAGAGAGAGAGAGAGAGAGAAAGAAAGAAAGAAAGAAAGAAAGAAAGAAAGAAAGAAAGAAAGAAAGAAAGAAAGAAAGAAAGAAAGAAAAGCACAGAGTCCTTCCTAAGATCTGATAACAGAACTGTCTGCCATAGACCTGAGATGCTCCCACTCAAGATGTGGATGCAGGCAGTAGAAGGTGCTACCTGCTGTTATCCTGAAGCACCATGATAAAGAGCATCCCCCTCCCGGTACCTCAGTCTCCTTGGGGGAGGCCACACCCAGGGCACCAGCACCGCCCTACCTTCGCATTCTGGACATTCCCCAGCACAATTTCAGCATTGAGCATGTCCGGCAGCTTCGACACCATCTGACTCTCAATAGGAAGTTGCTGGTTGAGGAGGGACAGGTAGTACTGCAGCTCGCCATGAGACGTGATGAGGATGCCTTCACCCTTGGTGTCATACTGGGGTCGGCCGGCACGTCCCAGCATCTGGGAGACAACAAACCATGAGTGCTAAAGCAGGAAAACTTTGTTTTTCTATTGCATAGTTCAGTAAGTTAAAAACAATAGAGCAAGGGGCTGCAGATATTTGGCCTAGCTGTTAAGACAACCACAACCTACATTGTAGTACCTAGGATGGGTATGTGGCTTTACTCCTGAGCTCTGCTTCATGCTAATGCACTCCTTAGGAAGCAGCAGGTGGTGGCTTTTTGTCATGCTTATGGGAAACTTGAATAGAGTGACTCACTCCAGTTTTTGGTCCCAGCCAAGAGCTCTAGTGGTCATTTAGGGATTGAAAAAAGCATGGGAGCGCCCTGTCTCTCAATAACATGAAATAGAAACCTCAGCTAGGCTATGCTTCTGATTCAGCTTCTTGCCAATATACCTAGGAGACAACAAATGATGGCTGAAGTAGTTGGGCCCTGGTCATCCATATGGGAGACTCAGATAAAAGTTGCTGGCTCCTGGCTTCAAACTGACAAGCCTTAACTGTTGAGAGCATCTGGAAAGTGAGCTACCACATAAATATCTCTGTCATCCTGCCTTCAAAATAAACAAATCTTCCTTTAGTTTGTTTTTGCTTTTGTTTATTTAAAGAGAGAACTCTAATGGCCAGCACCGTGAAGTAGTTAAGCTGCTGTTTTGGAGTACTGGCATCCTATACTGCAGCACCAGTTTGAGTCCCAGCTGTCCTGCTCCAAATCCAGCTCCCTGCTAATGTGCCCAGGAAAGCAGCAGAAGATGACCTAAGCACTTGGGTCCCTGCCACCCAAGTGGGAGACCCAGATGGAGGTTCTGGCTCCTGAATTCAGCCTGTATCACCATATGGAAGATCGCTTCTCTGCCTCTCTCTCTGTCACTCTGAATTTCAAATAAAGTATATTTTCATAAAAAAATGACTTCTGGTTTTGATTCTGGACTTTTATGTTACAGAACTTGCCCTTGCAGCATCCTGGCATATCAAGCAAATGATACTTTTCCTCACCGACAATAAACTCCCCAGATCATTACCTGCAGAATGTCCAGCGCTCCAAGTTCTGTCCAGCGCCCCTTCTCCGGGCTGTACACCTGGGTGCCCTTGATGATGACTGTATGTGCAGGGAGATTCACACCCCAAGCCAGAGTTGCAGTGGAAACTAAAACCTGCAGAGGCAAGGCAAAGTCATAAGGCAAAAAGACATCAACACTTGAGGGCTGTTTTCTTTGGCTTCTCCAGGAAACCCACCTCAGTGCTATTATCAGGACTGGTGGGAGTGTGGCCAGGACTGAAGATCAGGGTGTGGGGGATAATATTTACCCCTTTATCACCAGAATCAAGAGGGAAAAGTTCCTCATTGAATCAAGAACTAATTTTTCAAGGTTCCAGAGATAGCCAAGAGTCAATGTGCAGAACAATATCAATCATTTAATAATCTTATTAGTAAAATGCAGGCTACCCTACAAGTCACCAAAGTGACTCACTCATGTCAAAGCACAGAAAGGGGCACGAAGTTCTGCCACGGGCTAACTGGGTCAGAAACAAACATACGTCATGAAGCCTTGATCACCTGCTCCCCACAAGCTTCACTCCTCCCTCACCTGAATATGTTTATCAGCAAACAGATCTTCCACAAGTGTTCGGTCAACTCTGGTCATGCCTGCATGATGAATAGCAAACCCGTAGGGCAGAAGATCCTTCAGCTCCAGGTTCTATGTGACAAAGAACAGAGAATGAGGCAAGTCTTCCTGTGGAGTTCTCCCGAAGACTAAGGATATCTCTTCACGTCAGATGCTGTCCCTTACCCCATCCCACAAAACCATAACCAGACAACCAAGCTTCACCTATGCAAAACTCCAGCAGCCAAGGGGGCTATCCAGAAGGAAACAAGACCAACCTTGGATGAAGCCACTCATGAGGGAAGAATGAGACAAGTGGGCTGGCCCTTCCTCACCTTACACTGCTCCGCTTCTGTCCGAAGGACCTCTGTGGAGGCTGATCCCTCCCTCAGAAACAGGCCCAGTGTGTCCTTCTCCAGGCACATGTCTCGGATGGCTCTGGCTGTCTTTCCGGTCTCCTTCCGGGAGTGGACAAACACCAGCACCTAAAGAAAAACCAAAATCAATTTCCTACTGTCAAAGCCACAGCACCAGCAGCCAGGACACAGCGCATACCATAACCAGAAGCCAAGACCCTGGGAAGAGAAGTGATGGCCGGCAAGAACCCACCAAACACAGCCACAATTCCCTGGAGCTAGGAAACTAAAATTCAATCTAATGTGCTATCTTGAACAGAAAGTTTAAATATACTGTGCATTAAGTTCAAGAACCTTAACAACCGTGTTAAGGTATTTGATTTGTCTAAGCCACATAAATATGCTTCTGCAAAATAAGAGCTAAATTCCCTATCATTTATAAAAGGGCTTATGAAGTTAAGTCTGAGATTAGTAAAATATCATATGAAATAAAGTCCTCCTGGTATTTAGTGCTAAAAAACTTTCTTTGGGAGCAATGCTGTGGTCTAGCAAGTAAAGCTACCTTCTACAATGTCAGCATTTCATGAGAGTGGCAGTTTCAGTTCCAACCCAGCTCACTGCTATTGGCCTGAGAAAAGCAATGGAACATGGCTCAAGTGTTGGGGACCCTGCCACCCACAGGGCAGATCCAGAAGAAGCTCCCGGCTTAGGCCTGGCTCAGCCTGGGCCACGGCAGCCTTCTAGGGAGTGAACCAGGGATGGAAGATCTTTCTCCCTCTCTCCTCTTTTCTCCTTTTCTCTCTGTGGCTCTTTAAAATAAGTAAATAAATCTTTTCTTAAAAAGAAAAACAAAACAAAACAAAACAAAAATTTCATACAAACCATTTGTTTCTTTATAAAATGCATAACCTGCCACCTTTCCTTTGTTCCTGTAATACTGCTAAATGTAAAATTTAATTTAAAAAACATGGTAATTTTCTAGTAAAATATCATTCCAAACTAGTTTTTAGTTTTCACTTTCATTTCCACCATGTTGGTTGAGTGTAAAACACGCCAGGTCTGTCCTCTAAGGACTCTTGACACTGCAGATTACCTAGTGTGAGAATGTTTTTGAGGGGAGCTTTTAAATTCCAAATCCAGTGTCCTCGGTGGCTGCAAGACTACTCAGGTTCACCATTTCGCCTATGCTGCTTTGGCAATTGGTTGCTAAGAGGAAATTGGTTCAGTTCTTAGTGTCAAATTTATGACCATTAAGATATTCATAGGGCCCAGCGTAGTAACCTAGTGTCTAAAGTCTTTGCCTTACGTGAGCTGACATCCCACATGGATACCAGTTCCTATGCCAGCTGCTTCACTTCCCTTTCAGATCCCTGCTTGTGGTGTGGGAAAGCAGCAGAGGATGGCCCAAGACCTTGGGACTCTACACCCATGTGGAAGACCCAGAAAAAGCTCCTGGTTCCTGGTTTGGATCAGTTCAGCTCCAGCCATTGTAGCCACCTGGGGAGTGAACCAGCAGATGGAAGATCTTTGTCTCTCCTTCTCTCTTGTAGTTCTGCCCTTCCAATTAAGAGTTCTCTCTCCTTCTCCAACTCTTTCAAATAAATAAATAAATAAATCTTTTTAAAAAAAAATTCAAGCATCCCCTTATCCTTTTACTGGCATATTCAGTAGTAACCCTATTTCATTCCTTATATTGCTACTTTATGTTATATTTTATCAATCCATCTTCCCTGGTTATCAGTAAAACAAAAGTTCAAAAGAACAGTATTCTTGTATTTTTATACAAGAGTCCATCGACAGACCTGATTTTTCCCAGCATGCTCCATAATCTTCTCATAGACTATTTCATTCATGATCTGGAAACGTTTGATAGCTTTCTTCTCCGTGATTCCCACGTAGGTCTGTTCCAGAGGCACCGGCCGGAAGCTGCAAGTTCAACAGTTGGACACATGAGGCTTTCACTAGCAGAACACTGAAGGAAGAAACAATGCCCCTCACTGCCAGAAGCAACACCTCTCTTCTTGAATTCACACCAGTGAAACCCGAAGACACTTCTAAAACTCAACCTAGCAGAACATGCTCCTTGAAAAAGGGGACGGAGAACAGCAAAGTTTCCTTAGCTGAAATTTCCCCGCCCCCGATCTTTCCTTATACCTGTTGTCAAAGTAGAAGAGGCCCTTGGCAGGGTCAACACGTAAAAAGGTGGCTACATCTTCATAGTTGGGGAGGGTGGCACTGAGACCAATGAGCCGGACATCTTCTTGAGTCATCTCAATGTTTCGGATGGCTCTGGCCACCAATGCCTCCAGCACAGGACCTCTGTCATCATGGAGAAGATGGATCTCATCCTAGACAATGAGAGGGTAGCAAGTTACCTCTAGGAGAAAGGAAATGCAGCCCCCTTCCCTGAGACCAGTTTCATTTTGTAGACATATAACCAAACATGCGGAATAAAGACAAGAGAAAGCAGCGAGAGAATCGAGCCAGAGAAACATAAATTCAGTAGAATTCACCCCGAACTATGCGCTGCTTTGCTCCATTTGACAGCAAGAAAAATCTGGTACTCATGTAAATGAGTTTATAACTTTACTTAAAGGTCAATTTCTGCACAAAAAACACAAAGCACCTGATCAGATCATATTTTATGAAATAACACTTCAACCTCGATCAGGTGTCTTTAAAGAACCACCACCACCAAAGCATCAACTGCTTCTCAAATTCCAACACGTCAAGGGAGACAGGGAACTTGTTCACATGCAGACCGTGGGCACAGGGAGAGCCAGGGATCCCACTTTCTAACCAGCCTCTGTGCCAATCTGCTGTTGTCCTGCATGGATCAGGTTTGGAGTGGCAAGGCTCTAAAGCAGGGGCTGGCAACATTTTCTTACAAGCCACAGAGTCAAAAGGTTGGGCATGTGAACCTACAAAAATTCAACTCCATCACTGTAGCAAACAGAACTATTAACAATACATAAGCAAACAGGTATGGGTGCGTTCCGAAAAAAAACAGAAAGCAGTAGCCAGATTGTCAAGGTCTGTCCTAGCACAAGAACTGGCAAGGGAGGGACCCTCTGACTTTCCTAGAGACCTCAAAGAAACAGCTCTCAGCTCTCAGACCCACAGTCCCTCCTGTCTTGCTGATTCTGGATCACAACACCCTGGACTCCTGACACATTCTCTTGCACAGTGAATTATTTAATCAATATTCTGGAAAAACAGGGTTAGTCTGTTGTCAGTCTTTTTAGATTTGTTTCTAAATATTTTAGACTTACACAAAATATATCAAGAAGAATGTGACAAACACTAAACCCCTGCTGGGACACTACATGCAGATTCTCATTTAACGCTAACAGCGAAGCCGACATGGCTGTCAGTGCAAAGCCTGAAGCCTACAGAAAGGCTCTGAAGAGGTATTCAGCATTAAAACCCAGCAAGCCCTCTATGATCTCAACCGGCACCGGCAGCCCAGAGCGCCCCCTCACCAGAATGATGAGCCGCACAAGCTGGGTGTAGGTGCGCTCGCCACCCTTGCGGGTGATGATGTCCCACTTCTCGGGTGTGCACACAATGATCTGAGTGGCGCTGATCTCTTCCTTGCACAGCTGGTGGTCCCCAGTGAGCTCAGCAACGGTGATGCCGTAAGTGGCCAAGCGCTAGGTAGAGGAGAGCTACGTCAGCAAGAATTCACTACAGGGCCTGGGTACCGTTGGATATACTCCGAGTATGGAGTATTGGGAGGAGGTATCAAGTAACTCATTCATTTTCCAAAGCAAACCCAAGTTTCACTCAGGAAATGAAGCACATAGAACTCCAGGAGCTCTGCACACAAAATAACAGCTACCCACGGATCATGCAACCTAGACCACAGCCACTACATCTATTAACAACCACATCCATGTGTCGCCTCATAAATGTCAATGACACGAGACCCCAAGCGCAGAAAATCACCATGGAGAGGGTGAAACAAAAATGGCAAATAAACCCTTTGTAAAAGGTGGTTCAGAAATTCTTGCTTCAGAAACCTCTAAGCCTGGGTCAAGTTCCGAATTTAAAATGGAACGCATTCCAGGGATGCCCTACCACAAGCAGCAGCGGTGTACAGTACTGTTCCCAATACTCTGATTGATAGCTGCACCTGGCACTTACCCGAGGAAGCTCCACCCCCTTACCTTGCCAAAGCTGCCCACCATCTCCTGCACCAAGGACCGCATGGGGGCAATGTAGATGATCTTGAAGTCATCCACGTTGATGGTGCCATCCATGTTGATGTGCTTGCCTATCTCTCGTAGCATACACATGAGAGCCACGTTGGTCTTTCCGGCACCCTAAGAGAGCAGTCAGGGATGTGAGGGCTTCCTCACCGGGTATCACCACTCCTCTAACTTCTATGGGCTTATCTCCAAAATGGCAGTGCAGGTCCCAGGCACTTTATCCTACCACTCAACATTTGTTCTATCAAGTAAAGCACTAGAAGGTAGAAGTGAGACGAAGAATGATCTTGCCACCGAAATTACATCACTTTCCACATGAAAAGCCAGCAGAGTTGAACTTACAGTAGGAGCACAGAGCAGCAGATTCTCGTCCGTCTCCAGGGCAGCGCGGTACAATTTACTCTGGATCCGATTCAGGGTTTTGAAGCCTTCAAATCCAGCCTGTGCATACTTGGGCAGCTTCTCCACTGGGAGCAGTTGCTAGAAGAAATATTCCTAACACATTAGCAGCATTCTTGAGTAAGTGATCAGGTTCTGCAGGTTATGAGGATTTCATTCCGCGGCAATCTCGTGTAACTCTCTCACTAACGGTCAATCTAGAGAGATTGATACCATTCTGGGCCCAAAACCAGAAGTGGGGGGGGGGGGGGAGCTGCAGCAGCATCCATTTCAGGGGCAAAGTTAACCTTGAGACTGGGCTACCTTGTGGACAACGGGTAAAATCCAACAGGAAGGAAGAGAGTGAACTAAACAGAGAACCGAGAAGAGCAATTCACTCACTTCCTCGGAGCCAAAGGGCTTGGGCTTCAGGGCAGGCACATGCACCTCTTCATAGCCCTTACGCTGGCGACGGAAGGATCCGTCGGGAAGCTGACAGCGTTTATTGGCCATGAAGTGGCTCCCCTGAGTAAACACCAGGTCCTCTAAGTCCAGCACTTGCCGTGGAGCCAATGCCTAGAAATGTGACAAGCAATACAAAGAAGTGAGCAAGCTGGAAATGTGCCACCTGCCATGGCCTGGGAATCGGCTTGTCCCCTACCTCTCCACCCTGGTCCAGATCCATGGTCTCCAGATCTGTATCCATTCGGGACTGGCGCACGCGCTCTCTCCGGGACCGTTCCTCCTGCAGGTGGTGAAAGGGAAAAAGCACAAGGCTCAGTCATCACTGGCCTGGGCTTTATCCTTCCCAGTTCCCATCTGACATGACTTATAGGGGCCGACTCCTATCAGGGTACTTCAACAAGTTTCACAGGTAACACTGGGCTAAGCCACCATCTGCCATACCAGCACCTCATAAGTGTGCTGGTTCAAGTCCCAGCAACCCCACTTCCAGTCCAGTTCCTTGTTCATGTGCCTGGGAAGATACTTCACCGGACTGGGGACCCCGGCACCCATGTGGGAGACTTGAGGGAAGACTTGGCTCCTGGTCCAGCTCTGGCTATTGTGCCATTTGGACTGTAAACTAATGGATGGAAGCTTTCTCTCTCTCTCTCTCTCTAATTTGCACTTTCAAATAAACACTACTAAAATAAAAACAACAAAAAAAAAATTTCCATAGAAATGGAATTAGAAGGTTTAAGTTTAGTATAAACAAAAATTGAAATCCATGCAGCTTCAAATAATATGCATTTTCCATTAACTTTCTAAAGATCCCATCTGCATGGATTTCCAAATTTCTTTGCCCTAACAAAGCTTTTTTTTTTTTCTTAAGTTCACACATTGAGTTTTTATTATTTATTGGAAGACACTGCAACAGAAAGAAAAATCTCTTCCAAATACTGGTTCACTCCTCAGATGCCTACAACAGCTGGAGGTAGGCCAGGTCAAAGCCAGAACCCTAGAAACCTACCTGGGATGTAGGTGGCTGGGAACACCCAAGCACCCGAGCCATCATCTGCTCAGAGTGTACATCAGCACAAAGCTGAACTGCAAGCAGAGGCAAGGATACAGTGTCTCAACTGCCAGCTTAACAGGCTGCACCACAACTACCACTGAACCTATCTTTCTAAAAAAATTGAAAGGGGGAAGGAGAGGTAGAGAGAGGGAGATCTTTTATCTACTGGTTCACTCTGTAGATGCCCACAATAGTCAGGTCTGGGTTTGGCCAAAGCCAAGAACATCATCTTAGTCTCCTACACCAGAGGGCAGGGGCCCAAGTACTTAGGTCCCTAAGTACTTCCCAAGCGCCATCAGCAGGAACCTGGAAGGGATGTTGAGTACTTGGGACTTGAACCGACAGTCCGACATAGGATACTGGCACTGCCATCTGATGAGCCACACTGAACCATACCCATCTCCATCAGATTTCCCTTTTCACTTTATTTTTCCAAGAACCTTCTGAAGTACTTTCATAAAGCTCCAAACAGAAAGATGACATTCTACATTCAGATAGCTCCCAGCAGGACCCACCACAGAGATCCAGCAAATACTTTCAAAGGGACAGTACACAGAACACAGATATCAGAAGCAGATATTTTACGATCCAACATCACGGGGTACCAGGAGTAGGAATGTGGGTTATTATATAAACGTACATTTTCTGTTCCAATATTACAGGAAACACCATGTACAACAACAAAGGTGCCAAGGTGCTGGTGAGGACCACACCAGTGTCAATGTGTGGATTCTAACCTGTACCTGATGACCAACACAAAGAACTGAGGAGCACTCTTCACTTCACCCTCCTCTTTCAAGCTGCATGTAGCCTCTGTCCCTTTTCTAAAGCAAACAGATTGCATCAGGAATGCAACAGCTCTTACTCGGATCAGATCCTCCTTCTCCGTCTCATGGAGCTGGTAGAGGAACTTCGAGAGTTCGGGATCAGCTTCCATCTTTCCCATGATCCTTTCCTTTTCTGCTTCGCTCTGGGCACTGGCCAACAAGGTACAATATAAAACTGCCAAAAACAGAAAGAAAGGGAAGGGACGGTGAGATTTGAAAAAAAAAAAAAAAAAAAAAATCAACCTCTACTCTTAGTACAGAACAAAGGAAAAAAAATATTATCAGTGTTGACACCATGAAAGCAACATACTCTCATGCACGGGCAACACTCTGGCTTGCATCCAGACCTGCAGAGAAGCACACCCTATATACTCACTCATCATCCTGTGCTGGCGCAGCACTTTAATAAAATCGAAGGTGTTGAAGCCAAGGAGCAGAACCAGCTGGTTCTCACACTCCCGATCATCACTGGCAGTCTTGAGGAGAAAACAAAGGCAGCGTCACCACTTTCTGTTTCACACGCGGCACACACCCATCTGCTCAACATGCAATTGCCCTCTTGGTCATACCTTCAAAATCTCCAACACTTCATCTGCCTTCTTCTGTGACACAATGGCATCATCATAAAAACGACTGAGCTGCCGCTGTAGCCAAAATGCATCGATATCCCGAGGGTGCAGATCCTTCTTCTTGGAGCTCATCAGCTCACCTGAGGCCACAAGCTACAAACACAATCAGGCACTTAGCTCACCAGAGCCTTCTCGGCCCTAGCTACTTCCTCTTCGCCCTGCCACCAAGTGACTCGCCACTACACAGCCCACCTTCTTTACAGAAGTTTCCACAGGAAAATAAAAAACTCAACTGATTTCAAGAGCATACCAGACCATGATTCTATTACATGAAAGGAGATAACGGAAGGAAATCTTAAGAAAATGAGGATATCCAATGTTTGTTACCATGGCTCACCCACTCACAAAGTGGCTCAGAATGTAGTTAGTAATCAGTCACTCCTAGGCAAGGAGTGCCACACCATGAACTGTTCTTGCAGCAACGGGGAAGAGACTGCACTTACGTTAGCGGAGAGGGTGCAGCGCACGACAGCCTCATCGCCTTCCATGTCATCATCAGACGCCTCTTCTCGAACCTCCCCGTACACATCTTCATCACCTTCCTGTAGAAACAGCCCCAGCTTCAACCATGATCTGGAGCTGACCATATGTCACTACAGAACCTCTCCCCTGATTCATCCTAAATTAGCTCCAGCATTAAAGCAATGATCTGGGGGGAGGGGGGAGGGCACTGTCATGGTGAAGCTCATTAAGCTGCCACCTACAACACCAGCATGCCATATGGTGCCGGTTAAAATCCCAAATGTTCCACTTCCAACCCAGTTCCCTGCTAATGGCCTGGGAGAGCAGAGGAGGACAGTTCAAGTGCTTGGGCCCCTGCGGCCAGGTGGAAGACCCAGAAGGTCCTAGCTTTGGTTTAGCTCAGCCTTCACTGCTGTGGCCATGTGGAGAGTGAATCAGGGAATGCGAGACTTCTCTGTCTCTCCCTTTCTCACTGCAACTCTGACCTTCAGATACATAAAGCAAATCTTAAGAAAGAAAAAGCAATGGCTTTGGAGTGAAACCAAGGACTCACTGGAATCCAGATCAGCCTCACTCCAGGGCACATCTAACGGAATACCCACTGGGCACAGGTTCATCAGATACCTGTTTGCTCTTCTGCTCCTTAGGCCGCCACAGTGACTACCAAGTGGATCAGTCAGTCCTCAATACACACCATCAGAACTCCAAACATGTTACAAGCTAACAAGAGCTATAAGGACTCAGGCATAGGGAACCAGATGGTGACCCCGAAACACAGAAGCCACAGGCCAGGCTGCTGGCCCTGCACTGATTCTCACACTATACACACGTGCACGCAGCAGGCTTACAGCCGAAGCAGATGCCTTATCCGCTAAACTATCATGAGCGAAGCATTCTGTTATTCGTTGTTTAAATTAATGATTTAAAGTAAAAATTCCAGTTAACCTTATACCATGGAAGTGAACTTAATCATCTGTTTTAATCACTTCATTTGAAAGAAAGAGAAACTGAGATAAGACGATCTGCCGGAAGACCAACAGTCAGATTGCTGGCTCCCAGGCCACAGTGCTTTGTCCTCTAAGGCCCGGTGCCGTCCCTCCCCCGTCCTGGTGTACATGCACACACACTGCAGGACCAGCCTCTTCCTTTTCAGGAGAACACTAAAGACACATGGCAAGCCTTTGCTTTTTCAGGTGCCCTAATGTTACTATATGGTTATATTCAAGAAACTCTGATTAGATGGTAACTCCAGGGGTGGCTGCAAATGGAGCAGTTAGTCAAGCAGACATGTAAATTATACCCACACACTTGAGAAAATGAGATGCTTTCCAAGCTGGCAGTAACAAAGAAAAAGTACCACACAAAAGTGAAAATGCAGGAGTGAAGGTACATATGTCACTTTATCTTCCATCTTTTCTGTTGATCCGCTTGCTTTATTTTAAAGTTTTATGTCACATCAATGAGTCAAATTTGCTTTAGAAAACCTAAACTCTAACAATCTTTTTGGCAAAATGACCTATTGACACCTACATAACACATAAAATCATTCCTGCTTGAAGCTCAGAGGCCTCATTAACTGATTGCCAAGACCCCTTGACATTCATTTCAAAAAATGAGAAGAAATGCTTTTATGGCTCACCTCCTCATCAGACTCAAACTGCACATTCACACCGTATGTCTCATCAATGTTGTCATCTGGAAGGGTGATGGATTTGGAAGAGAGGGCAGTGGACAGTTAGGGCACTCTGGGCACAGTGTCCTCCCCAACCCCCCGCCCCACCTGGCCCCCTCCTCAGGAAACACCTAAGGGTTAAGGACACACAGACACCCAGGTGATCCACACGTAAGTGCCACCCGAGCTGCCACCGCTAAGCTTTCCTCCAGCCTGCCAATCTTGCCAGCAGCCCTGTTGTGTCCACTTGAGCTCCCTACTGAGATGAAGTTTCCGCTCATCTTCTATACAGTCCCAGGGTCTTGGAGGGACAAATGACTGCTGGGATTTAGAGATTCTGATGCCCATGTACCAACTCCTCAGGAAACAGAACATGTGATGGGAACGCCCTGGTGTTCAGATTTTTAAACGAATGATGCTACGAGATGCCTCCTTGGGGGTCAACAGTTACCCATATTCTGGATTTCCTTGTCTCCACCGTAGTCTGTGATCTTTTTGCCCAGGTTCACCAGCACATGGTATCTGGTATCATCTGTCTGACCCAGCAGCAAGTCGATCTCCTTTCGTCTTTCCTTGTCCCGCAGCTTTTCATTCTTCAAGACAGCTAGAACTTCATCAGCTGCTCCACAAAGGATATCACGAGGCTAAAGGCAAAACCAAACCACACTGAGAATGACCACACGAGCAACATCCTCACAACCAAGCACACCTCCTCACAACCAAGTTTTAACACACCAGGCTGTAACCACTTTCTTTAACGCAGCCAATCTCCTTCATTAAAAATGCCATACAGCTGGTGCAGTAGCTGAGACGGTAAAGCCTGTGATGCCAGTGTCCTACAAGGCACTGTTTCAAATCCTGGCTGCTCTACCTCCCTGCTAAAGTGCCAGAAAAGGCAGCAAGAGAGAGCCTAAGTACTTGGCCCCTGCTGCCCATGTGTGAGACTAGGATGAAGCTCCTGATTGCAGCAAGGCCCAGCACTGGTGGTTGTAGTCATCTGGGGAGTGAACCAGTGGATGAAAGATCTGTGTCTCTTCACTCCTCAAACTCTTTGAAAATAAGTAAATCTTTAAAAATGAAAAAGTAGGGCCAAGCTAAAGTCCTCGCCTTGAAGCCTTAACGTGCCCCAGGATCCCATATGAGCACTGGTTCTAATCCCAGCAGCTCCACTTCCCATCCAGCTCCCTGCTTGTGGCCTGGGAAAGCAGTTGAGCATCGCCTAAAGCTTTGGGACCCTGCACCCACATGGGAGACCCAGAAGCTCCTGGCTTTGGATCAGCTCAGCTCCTGCCATTGCAGGCACTTAGGAAATGAACCAGCAGATGGAAGGTCTTTCTTGCTGTGTCTCGTTCTTTCTGTAAATCTAACTTTCCAACAAACATAAATAAATTAAAAAAAAAAACTTACAAAGCTAATGTAAAAATAATAAAGAGGACAGATAAAGTACTATTTCACTTAAGCAAAATGCTCAGTAAATAGTTCTGCAAACTGGTATGACCCACACAGGGAAATCCAGAGACAAGGCTCTTCTGGTGCCTCCTGGCTGTTATCCCCTCACACACAGACCCCTTCTCACACACAGGCACTCCCTCTGGCACCTCACCTGGTCTCCGAGAGCAGCCTGGATGAAGCTGAGTAGCACCTCATAGGTCTCACGGGTCTCCTTGGTCTTGGGCTTGTAGATGATACCCACCATTTCATCGATGCCCTCCGACAGCAGGGTGTAGCCCTTCATCTTGTTGATGTCATGCCGGTCCTCATCACGCTTTCTTCGCCTAAGGGACACAGTGGGACGTGAACAGCAGAACCCTGCTTCCCCAAGGCAGGAAGAACATCAGCCCCACCCTCCTTCAAGAATCACTGTACCTGATCCTCAACAAATGACTGTCCTGACCTTAATCACTGGCAAGAATGTTTCTTTGTAGGATACAGTGAGGAAAAGGAAAGGGCATCTTCTCACAAGGCTCACTAAATGTTACAATGAAACAGGTACCTCATCCATTTAAAAAACAACCCTGAGTTGGGAGGCAGGGGGCACTTGGTGTAGCAGCTAAGCTCCTACCAGACTGCCGGGATTCAATTCTAACTCCACTTCCAACTTCAGCTTCCTGCTAAAGCACCCTGGGAGGGCCCAGCGCGATGGGCTAGTAGCTGAAGTTCTCACCTAGAACATGCTGGGAGCCCATATGAATGCCGATTCTAACCCCGGTGGCCCACTTCCCATCCAGCTCCTTGCTTGTGGCCTGGGAAAGCAGTAGAAGACCACCCAAGGCCTTGGGACCCTGCACGCACGTGAGAGACCCGGAAGAAGCTCCTGGCTTTGCTTCGGCTCAGTTCCAGCCGTTGTGGTCATTTGGGGAATGAATCATTGGATGAAAGATCTTCCTCTCTGTCTCCCCTCCTCTCTATATATGACTTTGTAATAAAAATAAGTAAATCTTAAAAAAAAAAAGGGGGGGGGGGCGGCAGCGTAGCCTAACAGCTAAAGTCCTCGCCTTGAACGCCCTGGGATCCCATATGGGCGCTGGTTCTAATCCCCGCAACTCCACTTCCCATCCAGCTCCCTGCTTGTGGCCTGGAAAGCAGTCCAGGACAGCCCAAAGCTTTGGGACCCTACACCCGTGTGGGAGACCCAGAAGAAGTTCCTGGCTCCTGGATTTGGATCGGCATAGCATCGGCCATTGTGCTCACTTGGGGAGTGAATCATCGGGTGGAAGATCTTCCTTTCTGTCTCTCCTCCTTTCTGTATATCTGACTTTCCAATAAATAAATAAATCTTAAAAAAAAAGGTGGGGGGCAGCATTGTGGCACAGCAACATATACTGCCGCCTACAACACTGGCATCTCATATACAGCCATAGTGCAAGTCCCCGCTCCTCCACTCCCGATTCAGCTCCCCGATACTGTGCCTAGTAAAGCAGGGCAAGATGGTCCCAGTACTGGGTCCCTGTCACCCATGTGGGAGATCCAGATGATGGAGTTCCAGGCTGCAGGCTTTGGCCTGGCCCAGGCCCAGCCATTGCAACCTTTTGCGGAGTGAATCAGATGATGGAAGATCTCTCTGTGTGTATCTCCCTCTCTGTCACTCTGCCTTTCTAAATAAGTATGTCTTATATGAAACATTAAAGTTTCTCAAACAAGGAATACCAAAGGTCTTAAAGATGCTCAGAGAAAATTAATTTATGGACCAGAGAAACGCTAGAAAAAGGAACGGATCAGTTATTTGCCATCTGAGGTGCACCTGTTAAGGCCAGAGAATCTTCAAACTCACATTCTCCCTCTACCTTCACCGATGTGTTTTAATGTTACTTATATCTCATCTTGCACTGCAGGGTTCCACACAAAATGTTGCTCAACGCTGAAGAGAAGACGGACTTTGATTCCAAAGGGGGGGGAATCATTCACACTCCTTGGTACTTACTTGGCCCTTCGCTCCTCCTGCATCTGTGGCTTGGTCCGCTGGGCCTTATCTCCCATGCGGGTACCCTCCAGTTTTCCCACCAGGGACAGCACCTCTCCTGTGGGCTCATCCCGGCGGGTTCGGTCAATGAGCGAGCGGTCAGCTTGAAGCACAAGATTTGAGTTCTGGAAAGATCATACTGTTACTAACAGCTAGGACACAAGCAGAGCCTCTGCCCAATACAGGCTCAGGCCCAAGTGCTGATAAAGGGGTCCCTGAAGCTGGCTGAGAAGCACCAAGAACTGTCCAATCACTACCCATCCCCATGTGGGCGCCCAGGGCAATGAATGCTGCCCCCCGTGTAGCATCCCCGTTTAGATGCCTCTCCACCCTTTCCCCGGTTCCCTGCCCCCTCGCCCCAGTGCCCTGCCCCCTCGCCCCAGTGCCCTCCACCCTCGCCCCGATGCCCTGCACTCTCGCCCCAGTGCCCTGCACCCTCGCCCCAGTGCCCTGCACCCTCGCCCCGAGCTCTCCACCCTCGGCCCCGATGCCCTGCACCCTCGCCCCGCGGCTCTCCTGGGGCCTCCTCACCCGCAGTGCTCCCCTAAGCCCACACGCACCGCCTTGTACTCGTACTGCAGACTACGGGCGGTCACGTCCGCCATGGCGCCAGCTGCTTCGGGCCCTCAGAGACACAGGACTTATCTCCGAGCCGCTAGCAGTGCGGGTCGTGAACGACGCAGGGGAGACGCACCGGACCAGGCCACAGACAGCCGCCCTTCCGCTTCCGGGTCGCGCGCTGGAGGTGCGGGGCGAGGCGCACGGGGCTGGTGTGCGTCCCGATGCGCGCCACTTCCGCAGGCTCCGCCGTTGGAGGGGGAGGAGCTAGTGCGGCAGGAGGCGGATTGGCAGAGGGGGCGGAACTAGTACTGCAGAGGCGGAACCAGCGCTGCAGTGGGAGGAGCTGGTGCTGCAGGGGCGGGACTAGTGCTGCATAGTCTGCGTCTTTACGACGCAATTATATTTTAATTGTACTTCTTTTTATTATCATTTTATGATATAGTTCCATAGGCCCTGGGATTTTCCTTATCCCCTCCCCAATTCCCTCCCCCCTCACTGAGTTCCCCTATATCGTTACAATAGTATGACTCATAATCATACAGGAGCATCATTTTCTTCAAGAAGATTCTTGATTTTCTTTTTCATTTCTTTATCAACACATTAGTCATTCAGTAACATGTTGCTTAACTTCATGGTGTTGTTCATTTCTTTTTTTTCTTTCTGTTGTTTTGTTTTGTGGCTTTTCATTTAAGCGGATGTATAGTAACTGTGTAATGGAGACTATCATATCCAGATGTGAGGATACAATGCAGTATGCATCTCTACTTCGAAGGATGGACTCCCAATGAAACTATTAACTATGTCTTGACAATAGAATGCTGGACTCTGCCGTTGTCCATGCCTGCAATGATGGATATATGACTGTTTATGAAGAACTATACTATAGCATCTATTCTTAGACACCCAGGCACCCTTCGCACCCTGGCTGAATATGTGCCTCACGTAGGCCAGGGGCAGACCAGCTGGAGCCAGGACTGTCTTCTAAGTCTCCCATGTGGGGTCCAGGGACCCATTAGCCCCATTTCCGGAAGACGAAGCTGACTTGCCAAGAGCAGTTGGGGTGTGTGTGTGTGTGTGTGTGTGTGTGTGTGTGTGTGTGTGTGTGTGTGTGTATTCGGCACTGAACAACAATGAAAGCTCCTTTCCCCACTATCCGGGGAACCCGCCATTTCCCCAGGACTCTGGTTCTTGCCCAGAGGAATGAGCAGGGGCAGATCTCCTTTTTCGCTCCACATTGGGTGTTACATGCCAGAGCAGAGCCCTCCCCACCCCACTAAGGAACATCAGCACCTGCTCCTGGAGGACAGGGATTTGGTATCTTCCCAAAGCCCAGGGCCTGTAAGCACCACCCTTCTCCCCAACCCCTATGTCCCCCCAGTGGAACGGCAACCAAAGGGCTGTCTCACCCCTTGTGTGTTTTTGGTTTTGAAAAGGTGACTGAATACGAGGGTGGATATTGTTAGATGGATGACCACCGACTGCCCACCCGCTGGTGGAATAGTATCAGCAAGTTATCCATAGTTGTAATGGAAGCTTTATTAGAAAATCTGCTCCTGGGCCCGCTTCATGCAGAACAGAAGGAAGATGGAGGCGAAAAGGTGAGCCGAGATACGTGTCTGGGAGTTTCATACTCCTCTAGACACGTGGGCTGGCAAAAGGGCTGTCTATGCCCCAATTATGTAAGGAATGTCCATTCAGGTGTGGCATTGATCAGCTAGAATCCCACCAGGCCAGTGACATAACTGGCTCCTGTGGCCCCTCCTGTTCTGGGCTGAAGCCTGGGAGACATGCCGGGTCTGGAGCAGACCCAGCCCCTCACCTCCAGTGCCCTGGGTAGCCAACAGATATTAGGTCAAAAGAATCTGTCTTCATCGTCTGAGTTGCATTTGATCTGTGTTCATCCCTTCCCCCTCCCTTTGGCTAATTGACTGTGGTTAAACATTGGCCTAATTCACATAGAATCTGGACTTTTCCCATCTTTTGAAAAACTATCCACAGGATGGCCATGTGTCCACGTGAAGTGTTTGGTCAGTGGTAATCAGCAGCTCTCAAGGTCCCAGGATGTGTGTACCCTGCTCGCTCTTGCATCTGTTTTCTCATACCTGACCACCTCCCGGCTATTACCCACCTGGCCACCATAGGCATGAAGTTTGATTTTCTGGTCCACGTTTCATTTTGTTTTGTTTTATAGGTCGCTAGCTTCCCAAGGGACCATCAGATCCTTCTCTCTCCTCCGCAGTGACTATGTGACTTTGACATAACTACCTGCTCTTTTTTTCTGGGTGAGCCTCATGTCCTCAAGATTGAGGCAACAACACGTTCCTTGAGATCGCCTGTTTAAGAGGATCCAGCAGGGGGTAGGCATATGGCACAGCCAAGTATAATCGACTGGTACTTGGAATTTCCACACTCTATAACCTGAGGGCCTAAGATGGATTCCCACCTTTGCCTCACCTTCTGATCCAGGTTCCTCTTACTACATCCTGGGAAGCAATGGAGGATGGCTGAAGTACTGAGATTCTGCCACCCATGTGGGAAACCTGGGTGGAACTCCTGGATTTGGCCAGGCTCAGCCCAGGCCCTTGCAGACATTTGGGGGGTGAGCCAGCAGATATAATATCTATTTCCCTCTCTGTTTCTCTTACTCTGCCTTAAAAACATCTAAAAAAAAAAACTAGAAAAGCGAGGGTTCACTGTAGTTGATAACTTTAATCTGAGCGATCCAAGCACTTGGACCATCATCTGTTGTCTGTTAGGTGCATTAACAGGAAGCTGGATTTCAAGCAGAATAGACGGGGCTGTAACAGGCATGCCAGTGTTGCAAGAGACTGCTTAAACCAGTGAGCTACTGCTCCCAGCCTCACCTCTCAAATGTTTCTATGTGCACTGAACTAAGTGAACACTTTTAGGGACTGGAGGAGGGAAAAAAAAAATAGACACAACACACACCCTTGCGAAGTTAACAGTCTCGAAGTAAAATGCGTAAAAAGCAGCTGTAAAAACATAAAGCATCGTGCATTCCACTAGGGGGCACTGTGGGAAAGCAGAGAAACACTGTGCCTTGGAGAGGCTTTGAAGCGGTGGAAACAAGAGAAGGAACAACAGAAGGGGAATTGCAGAGAAAACAAAAGCATGATGGCAAGGAGACAGAGGCATGACTCAACAACTGTTAAGAGTTCTGTTCAGGGGCCGGCACTGTGTTGTAGCTGTAGGGTTACCTGAACTGTTGGGGCTGGGAAGGGAGAGTGCTGGACAACTTTGTTGACTGCTGTGAACTTGAACTTGCATATGGGACTGGCACTCATGTGGAAAACCACCCATGACGCAGGAGAGAACATATGCGTTATAGAGTTGCACGGAGGTGAAATCAAATGACTCCAGTAATTATAGCTCAGTATGCTAAGTGAAAAAGGGATTGGTGGTGACAGTGGTTTTCCTATTTGCCTAAGGCATCAGTTCTTCCAGGAATGCAGATGTTTCAAATATTTTATTCATTCATTCAGTTTATCGGTGAGCACATTTTCTTTCTTTTTTTTTTTTTTTTTAAAGATTTATTTTTATTATTTTTTTCATTGGAAAGGCGGATATACAGAGAGGAGAGACAGAGAGGAAGATCTTCCGTCCGATGATTCACTCCCCAAGTGAGCGCAACGGGCCGATACTATGCCGATCCGAAGCCAGGAGCCTCTTCCGGGTCTCCCACGCGGGTGCAGGTTCCCAAAGCTTTGGGCCGTCCTCGACTGCTTTCCCAGGCCACAGGCAGGGAGCTGGAAGGGAAGCGGGGCTGCCGGGATTAGAACCGGCGCCCATATGGGATCCCGGGCGTGCAAGGCGAGGACCTTTAACCACTTGCGCCACCGCGCCGGGCCCCATTTTATTTCTTTAAAATGTTTATTTGAAAGGTTGCGTTCAGGAGAGAGAAGGGCAGGGAGAGATACAAAAAGATCTTTCATCTACTGGTTCAGGCCCCAAATGGCCACAATGGCCAGAGGTGTACAAGTCCAAAGCAAGCAGCTTCTTCCTCCAGGTCCCTCGTATGGGTGCAGGGGCCCAAGCACTTGGGCCACCTTCTGCTGCTTTTCCAAGAACGTTAACAGGAGCTGGATTGAAAGTGAAGCAGGGGCCCGGCGCGGTGGCGCAAGTGGTTAAGGTCCTCGCCTAGCACGCCCGGGATCCCATATGGACGCAGCCCCGCTTCCCTTCCAGCTCCCTGCCTGTGGCCCGGGAAAGCAGTCAAGGACGGCCCAAAGCTTTGGGACCCTGCACCCATGTGGGAGACCCGGAAGAGGCTCCTGGCTTCGGATCGGCATAGCATCGGCCATTGCGCTCACTTGGGGAGTGAATCATCGGACGGAAGATCTTCCTCTCTGTCTCTCCTCTCTGTATATCCGCCTTTCCAATAAAAACATAATAAAAATAAATCTTTAAAAAAAAAAAGAAAAGAAAGTGAAGCAGCCAGGACTCAAACAAACATCAATACAGGAAACTGGTACCAGAGGCAGCAGCTTCACCTGCACGCCACAGCGCTGTCCCTGAGCAAAATGTATTCTTTCTTTCTTGTTTCCTTCTTTCTTTCTTCCTTTCTTTTTTTTTTAAGATTTATTTATTTTTATTACAAAGTCAGATATACAGAGAGGAGGAGAGACAGAGAGGAAGATCTTCCATCTGATGATTCACTCCCCAAGTGAGCACAACAGCCAGTTCTGAGCCAATCCAAAGCCAGGAGCCAGGAACCTCCTCCGGGTCTCCCACGCGGGTGCAGGGTGCAATCCCAAAGCTTTGGGCCATCCTCTACTGCTTTCCCAGGCCACAAGCAGGGAGCTGGATGGGAAGTGGAGCTGCCAGGATTAGAACTGGCACCCATATGGGATCCTGGAGCGTTCAAGACGAGGACTTTAGCCGCTAGGCCACGCCATTGGGCCCTCTTTCTTTCTTTCTTTCTTAAGATTTATTTACTTTGGGGGCTCAGCACAGTAACCTAATGGCTAAAGTCCTCACCTTGCATGTGCCAGGATCCCATATGGGCACTGTTTCATGTCCTGGCTACTCCACTTCCCACCCAGTTCCCTGCTTGTAGCCTGGGAAAGCAGTGGAGGACGGCCCAAAGCCTTAGGTCCCTGCACCCGCGTGGGAGACCTGGAAGAGGCTCCTGGCTTCAGATCAGCTCAGCTCTGGCTGTTGCGGCCATCCTGGGAGTGAACCAGTGGATGGAAGATTTTTCCCTCTGTCTTTCCTTCTCTCTGTAAATCTGACTTTCCAATAAAAATAAATAAGAAAGGAAGGAAGGAAGGAAGGAAGGAAGGAAGGAAGGAAGGAAGGAAGGAAGGAAGGAAGGAAAACAATAGAGACCCAGTGCAATGCAGTGCAATGGGTCAGTGTCTAAATCCTCATCTTGCAAGTGCCAGGACCCCACATGGGCACCAGTTCATGTCCCAGCTACTCCACTTCCCATATAGCTCCTTGCTTGTAGCCTGGGAAAGCAGTGGCAGATGCCCTTAAAACTTGGGATCCTGTGCCAGCTCCCAGCTCCTGGCTCCTGGCTTCCATTCAGCTCAATTCCGGTTTTGGCCACTTGGGGAGTGAATCATCAGTTGAAAAGATCCTTTTTTTGTTGGTTTTTTTTTTTTCTTTCTGTCTCTATTATTTTTTATTGGAAAGGCAGATGTACTGAGAAGTGAGGACTTCAGCCACTAGGCTATCACACCAGGCCCTTATTGGTTTTTTTTTTTAATGTTCCAGGCACTGCACTAGGCTCCAGGCTGCATCAATAAACAAGGTACTTATTACATGCAAAGTGTACGCAACAATCAATATGTAGGGACAAAACTTCTTTTCCAATGGACTCACGTAAAAAATCTTTAAAAAATATTTATTCTTTTTGGCAAGGCAGGTTTACAGAGAGAAGAAGAGACAGAGACAAAAATCTTCCAACCACTCGTTCACTCTCCAAGCAGCCTCAATGTTCAGAGCTGAGCCCATCTGAAGCCAGGAGCCAGGAGCTTCCTCCAGATCTCCCGCACAGGCGCAGGTCCCAAGGTTTTGGACCATTCTGTATCGCTTTCCCAGATCACAAGCAGGGAGCTGGAAGGGAAATGGGGCAGCTGGAAGATAAACTGTGCCCATATGGATCCCAGAACATGCAAGGTGAGGATTTAGCTGTTAGCCTCATGCTTGGCCCTTGATGCAGGTTTGCTTTAACCTGTATGCTAGACACTCAGTTTGAATACAGAGATTTACATCTTGCCATTACACTGCACTTGCTTTGGTATTTCCTTCACACGTTTGCCTCTTCTCCATTTTCTCTGATCATTCCTGGCTCTGCCCCCCCATCTCCATATGACACTGGGCTCGCCCCTAGGAATCTTCTCTATGCTCTCCTTTAGCTCTTTTCATTTTTACTTTACTCCTGGAAGATTTTCTCAATTTTATCTTTCAGTTTCCCTATAGAGTTTTGCAACATTTGCTGTTCTCCAAACAGTGCGTATGCTACATCTGAGAAGAGAGAGAATATTTTTTTTAAAAAAGAAATAAAGCAGAAGTAACTAATATGCATTGTTAGGCTGTTGAGATGTGTTGAGCAATAGTGGTTCATCCCATACACAGGGAGGAGTTGGTTTATTAATAATCCTTCTCTATGTAGTACTGAAAGAAACACAGCGACTTTTCTTTCTTTTTATGTTTAAGTGTGTAGGTAACATGCAAGTCTTTGTTAACATGGGTCTTTGTTGGACAGCATGTGACACTAAATGTTTGTCACATCAGGGTAAGTTTTAAAGCTTATAATAATAAATAGATGAATAAAAACCATGCAATTGTTAAAAAAATTGTGAAAATTCTTTGAAGAAACATCTTACTATATAGTTCTTTTAAGAAAAAATATTATGATCCCTGCACGGTAGTCTAGCTGCTGAAGACCTCGCCTTGGACATACCAGGATCCCATATGGCTCAAAGCCTTGGGAGCCTGCACCCACTTGGCAGACCAGAAGAAGCTCCTGGCTCCTGGCTTCAGATTGGCTTAGCTCTGGCTGTTGCGGCCATTTGGGGAGTAAACTAGTGGATGGAAGATTTTTCTCTCTGTCTCTCCTTCTCTCTGTACATTTGACTTTCCAATAAAAATGGGTCTTTTTTAAAAAGAAAAAAGAAAAGAATTATTAGAAAAGTAGAGCTACAGAAAGAGAGGGGGGAGGGAGATACAGACACGTACACAGAGAGGGAGCTCTTCCTTCTGCTGGTTCTCAGTCCAAATGGCTACAAAGGCCAGCAGGAGCTGGGAACTTCCTCCACATCTCCCATGTGCTAAAGGAGACCAAGCATTTGGACCATCCTTCCTTGCTTTCCCAGATGCATTTGCAGGGAGCTGGATTGGAAGCAGAGCAGCTGGGACTTGAACTGGCTCCCAGTTGAGAAGCCAGTACCACTGGTAGAGGCTAAGCGTGCTATGCCATGGCACTAGCCCCCAATTTTGATCTTTGCCCTTAGAATCTCATGGGCCAAAGCAATACATAACCATTGACCAGGATGCAGTGTAATGCATGTTTAGTCATGTATACACAGATGACAGATAGTGAGCTCAGAAGGACTTGGGTGACTGCTCTGTGGGCCAGGAGCTCCAACACACTCACCTATCAGGTCATTTAATCTGCACACCGACTATGCAACAGAAGGACTTTCTTCATTGTGTTAGAGAAGCAGCACAGGGTCCATGGGGGAAAGAAGGATTGCCCAAGATCAGATGGCAGAAAAGGGTTTTTCTCTGCCTCCTACACTCCCCCTCCCCCCTCCAACATCTGCCCAGAGAAGGGTAGGGCACACGCTGTGCTCTGGGCAAAGCTGCCACAGTGGCATGGAGAGGTCTGGCCCATGCCAGGGCCTGGGTCTGGCAGAGAGAAGGAAGCCACACAAGGGCTCCCAATCCCCTGCGCAGTCATACCCTCCCCCCAAGTCACTCTGCTCTGTGTTGGTGGCTTGGGTGACTCCTTTCCTCATCTAGCTGGTCCTCGATAATTTCATTTCAGAGGACAGGATGGTCTGAAGGAGGATCTGAGAGGCAGCTCACTGGGACAGCAACGGTCACCCTGTCAGAAACTTCGTCTCATTCTTCCATGCCGAAAATGTAAGACAGAGGGCAGGGTATAGGCACAAAGTGAGGTGGGGGAGGGGGATGCATGAGAACAGGAGCAAGAGACTCTGGAATGGTTTTTGGCTTGAATGTGTTTAGAGAATGTGGAGGGAAAGCTCTTACAATACGGTGCTCCCTGGGACCAGAGCACTGTGACATGAGGACCTGCCAAAGCTGCAGGAAGCCAGGCTGAGTCAGATCGCCACTGTCTAAACTGAACTTCCTCCTCACACTACACCCTGTGCCCAGGGGAGACTGCTGCCATGTGCTGAATGCACAAAAAGGAAGAAGCACGAAGATGTACGTTGTTTGCTTAGAATGAGCATCTGAAGCCTTCGCCTTCCTCTTTTGTTATACTCTGGGCATCCCCTAGCCGTTGCTATAGAAGCCTGGCAAACCACATCCCCAGGAGGTAGCTTCTCTTTCCAAAATTACACCTTCCTGTTATCTGCTTTACTTGTCACACTCACAAGTCAATAAAGCTGGAGGCTGGTTATCTGGCCACACTCTATGCCATAAACTCCTTGTGTCTGCTAACCAAAATGAAACTGGTTAACCAAGTTGATTCAAATGGTCCTTGCCAACATAAATTACAAGCAAGCTGATGCTCCAACCATAATCCACAGAGAAGCAGAGGGTAACTGGTAACTCAACAGTCAGAGCTAAGATGTGTCTTCCCTGGGGTGGCAGGCATCTGCAGGAAAGCACCAGAAATGTTTCACTTGGGCCAGAGTTCTCTGCTTGTCCGCCCGGGAGAGTGGGCATGCCGGCTGGCAGCCTCCAGCACCAGCTCGTGCTTTTGCAGAAGGACACTAGCATCTCACTCGACAAGACTCCACAAATGAGATACTAACTTGAGTGGTGAAAGCTGCAGACTCGTTCTACCACACCAATGGCCACCCATATTTCTGGGTCCTTAGATCCCTCAGACCCTCCAGTGGGGACCAGTGCTTCCTGCATGGGTCTCATTCCTGAAGGTAATGAAATGTGTCCAGGCTGAGAGAACAAAGCTGAGGAGGCAGTTCATGAGCTCCAGGAAGCAGGCAGGGAGAGGCAGTCCTGCAGCCCTGGGTTAAGCATACCTTTCGGGGGTGCACCTGTTTGTGCACCTGTTCATGACTGCTTTGTGCTGGCAGACAGCTAAGGTACACAAAGACTGGAGAAAATAGCCCAGTTACACTGGGCTCTGAATGATTCCTTTTGTCTGTAAAGAGTTTATCTGATCATGGCTTAATAGCTAGGAAAAAGAGCAAAAAAAAAAAAAAAAAAGTTTTGGGGTGGGGGGTTTGGCTTTTTGTTTTTGTTTGGTTGGTTTAGAAAAGTCACCTGCAGCCAGTCCTGCTACCTTCTGAAGATCAATTAAAACATTTTGAGATCCAGCTCTTGAAAATTTTTCTGGATTCAGCACAATGGTTCTGTGGCTAAATCCTTACCTTGCATGTACCAGGATCCCAGATGGGCAGTGGTTCATGTCCCTGCTGCTCCACTTTCCATCCAGCTCCCTGCTTGTGGCCTGGGAAAGCAGTCAAGGATGGCCCAAAGCCTGGGACCCATGTTGGAAACCCAGAAGCTCCTGGCTTCTGGCTTCAGATGAGCTCAGCTCTGGCCACTGTGGCTACTTGGTAACTGAACCAGCAGATGGAAGATCTTTGTTTCTCCATCTTTTTGTAAATCTGCCTCCTCAAAAAACAAAACAACAACAACAACAACAAAAAAAAACATAAATCTTTAAAAAAAAAGTTTGTGACCTGCTTTTCTCTACTTAATAGGCTGTGACTTATTTCCCACGTTAATAAGAGTAGTTTCATAATCTATTTATATCTACAGTACACTCCTGTATTTATTTATTTATTTGTTTATTTGAAAGAGTTAGAGAGAAAGAGACAGAAAAAGATCTTCTACCTATTGGTTCACTTCCCAAATGGTCACAATGGCCAGAGGTCGCTAGCCCATAGCAAGGATGCAAGAGCTTCCTCTGTGTCTCCCATTTGGGTGCAGGGGCCCAGGCACTTGGACCATTTTCCACTGCTTTCCCAGGCACATTAGCAGGGGCTGGATCAGAAACAGAATATCCAGGATTCAAACTGACACCCATATAGCATGCTGCCACAGCAGGTAGCAGCTTTACCTACCATGCCACAGTCCTATTTTTTTTAAAATGATTTAAAAAATATATTCATTTCTTTTTATTGGAGAGGCAGATTTTATGCAGAGAAGGAAAGACAGAGAAAAAGATCTTTGTTCACTGGTTCACTCCCCAAGTAACCGCAACAGCTGGAACTGAGCTGAATCGAAACCAGGAATCAGGAGCTTCTTCCTGGTCTCCCATGTGGGTGCAGGGTCCCAAAGCTTTGGGCTGTCCTCTGCTGGCCACAAGCAGAGAGCTGGATGTGAAGTGGAGTAGCCAAGACACAAATTGGCACTTGAAGGGGGAGTATGAGCCAATTTAGCCATTGCATTGCCCTACCCTGCTTTTTAATTTTTTTTTAAAGATTTATTTGTTTGTTTAGTTCAAAGAGATGGAGAGAAACAGAGAGATCTTCCATCTGTTGGTTTACTCCACATACGGTAGCAACAGCTTAGGATTGGGCTAAGTTGTAACCAGAAACTTCTCCCTGGTCTCTTACATAGGTTTCAGGGGGCTGAATTGGAAGTGGACACATCACCAATACCGGAACACAAACTGTGTTCCCCTCCTATATGGGGTTCGGGCACCTCAGGCTGTGGTTTCATAGGCTATGCCACAACACTGGCCCCCCGCACACTTGTTTTTCATTAGTATGTCATATACAAAACATGAGTATGAGACTTATGCAGAGGTTTATTGGTGGTAAAAAAAAAAAATATATATATATATATATATAGGAAACTCATGAGTATACCACAAGGACCATTTTCAAAAGCTTTCTCATCTGTATCATTTTAAACTATCTTCCAGGGCCTGGTGCGGTGGCCTAGCGGCTAAAGTCCTCGCCTTAAACGCGCCAGGATCCCATGTGGCTGCCAGTTCTAATCCTGGCTGCTCCACTTCCCATCCAACTCTCTGTCTGTGGCCTGGGAAAGTAGTCGAGGACAACCCAATGTTTTGGGACCCTGCACCCGCAGGGACCCAAACACATCACTGCTGCCTTCCAGGGTATACAATATAGGACACTAGAATCAGGGATGACCGGAAAGCTGGACCCAGGAGCAGACCCGGAACTCACACATGGCTCTCTGACATCCAAAGAGTACCAACTGCTGTGCCGAATGCCTGGGCTGGTGGATTTTTCATACCAAAAGGCTGGCATTTAGCATGGCCCATGTCCATGTTGCAGCTGGGGCTTGATTCCGAGTTTTGACTCCTGACTCTAACTTCCTGCTAACATGCACACGATACACTAGGCAGAGGGATGGGGCTGTGGTAATGCCACCACAGAGGCTTGGAGTGAGTTCCTACACCACACTTTATCCTTGCCCAGTCCAGGTCATTGCGGTCAACTTCAGTGAAAAGTGAATGGCCCTCTGTCTTTGCCTCACAACTATGCCAATATATATATATATATATATATAAACGTCTTTAAGAAATGTGCAGAAGCCGGGCCTGGCGGTGTGGCCTAGTGGCTAAAGTCCTCGCCTTGAATGCGCCGGGATTCCATATGGGTGCCAGTTCTGGACCCGGCAGCTCCACTTCCCATCCAGCTCCCTGCCTGTGGACTGGGAAAGTAGTCCAGGACGGCCCAAAGCTTTGGGACTCTGCACCTGCGTGGGATACCTGGAGGAGGTTCCTGGCTCCTGGCTTTGGATCGGCTCAGAATTGGCCGTTGTGCTCACTTGGGAATGAATCATCGGGTGGAAGATCTTTCTCTCTGTCTCTCTTCCTCTATGTATATCTGACTTTGTAATAAAAATAAAATAAATCTTAAAAAAAAATAAAGAAAGAAAGAAATGTGCAGAAGCCAGCATGGAGGCCTAGCAAGCTAATCCTCTGCCTGCAGCATCAACATCCTATCTGGGTGCCAGATTGAGTCTCTGATGCTTCTCTTTTGATCCAGTTCCCTGCTTCTAGTCTGGGAAAACAGCAGAGGATGGCACAAGTGCTTGGGCCTCTGCACCCACGTGGGAGACGCAGAAGTTCCTGGCTCCTGTCTTCAGACTGGCCCAACTCTGGCTGTTGTGGCCATTTCTTGAGTGAACCGGTAGATGGAAGACCTCCCTCTCTAACTCTCCCTCTCTCTGTAAATCGGCCCTTGCCACCCACGTGGGAGACTTAGTGGAGTTCCAGGCTCCTGGCTTTGACCTGCCTTGCTTGGCCCTTGTGGTCACTGAGGGAGTGAACCAGTGGATGGAAGATCTATTTTCTCTCTGTCTTTCCTTCCTTCTCTCTCTCTCTGTAAGTCTGCCTTCCAAATATAAATCTTTTTTTTTTTATTTGGGAGACATGTGCACATACTGATGTTTAAAATAGAAGTTAGTTGACTTTTTCTATAAATGGTCAAATAATATTTTAGTGTTTGAAAGAGTGGGACAGGAAAAGGGGGTGATCCTATTTCTCACTCATCATTAAGGGTCCTGGCCAACAGCAACATAGCAAGACAGGTTAACATAGGAAGGCATAACAAATTTATTTCATCACAGTTCCATGTGACATTGGAATCTTAAAAAAAAAAAGAGGCCAATATGCAAAGGCAAATGTCTATTCTATGGGTAGGTTTGACAAAACAGGTACAGCTGTGTAGAAATGGGGTTGGACAAAGGTCAGTCGTGATAAGGTCAGTGCAAAAACCCAGGAAAGCCTGTCTGTTCAGATTCTTCTGTACCTATTCGTGGTAGTATTACCTCCTTCTGGTTAGGGGGCAAAGCCCCTCTGGAACAAGGAAGGGTCTTATGACCTACTCTCAGATAATGGTAGGCAAGAAATTTTCTTTTCTTTTAGAAAAGTTTGTATCTACTTGAAAGTCAGAGAGAGTCTTCCATTCAATGGTTCACTCTGCTAGTGGCCGCAACAGCCAAAGCTAGGCCATTCTAGTTTTTTTGTTTGTTTGTTTTTAATATTTATTTAATTTTATTGGAAAGGCAATAGAAAGACAAAAGAAAAGACTGAGGGGGCAAATATCCTCCATCCACTGGTCCACTCCCCAGATGGGCACAACGGCCAGAGCTGAGCCAATCCAAAACCAGAAGCCAGCAGCTTCTTTGAGTCTCCCATGGGGGTTCAGGCTTCCAAGGTATTGGGTTATCCACTGTTGCTCTTCCTGACCACAAGCAGGGAGTTGGATGGAAAGTGGAGCAACCAGGACAGTTGCCCACATGGGAGGAGAAGATTAGCCAATTAAACTACTGTGCTAGGCCCTTGGACCAATCTGAAACCAGGAACCAAGAGCTCCTTCTGGATCTCCCATGTGGATACAAGATCCCAAGGACTTGAGTCATTTTTTTGCTGGAGGACTAGACTGCTATAACACTGTGCTGACCCTGAAAAAAACTTTTCCTTTCTTTTTTAAAGATTTTTTATTGGACAGTCAGAATTACAGAAAGGAGAGACAGAGAGAAAGATCTTCCCTCCACTGCTGATTCACTCATAAAGTGGCCACCACAGCTGGAGCTGAGCCAATCTGAAGCCAGAAGCCAGGAGCTTCTTCTGGGTCTCCCACATGGGTGCAGGGGCCCAAGGCTTTGGGCTGTCCTCGACTGCTTTCCCAGGCCACAAGCAGGGAGCACCCGCCAGCGAGAGTTGGGACTGTGGGCAGGCTGGCTCAGTCCAGGTTATACCATCCAAAGGCAAAGGCCAAGACAAGGGCGGGATTATGCCAAGCTGGGTCAGAGCTACCGCTGGCACACACAAAATCTAAGGCTGAGGGCCTGGCGTGATAGCGCAGTGGTTAAAGTCCTCACTTTGCACTCGCCGGGACCCCATATGCACTGGTTCTAATCCCGGTGGTCCCGCTTCCCATCTAGCTCCCTGCTTGTGGCCTGGGAAAGCAGTTAAGGACAGCCCAAAGCTTTGGGATTGCACCCACGTGGGAGACCGGGAAGAGCCAGGTTGAAGCCAGGAGCCAGGAAGTTCATCTAGAGTTCTGCCACATGGGTGCAGGCACCCAAGCACTTGGTCCATCTTCTGTGACTTTCCAGGGTGAAACAGCAGAGAGCTGCATTGAAAATGAAGCAGCCAGGACTTGAACCAGTGCTTATAGTCTGCCAGCATAGAGTCTCTTAGCTCACTGCACCACAATGCTGCCCTTAATCGCTTTTAAAAATAAACTCTCACTTGACCACAACCATAACCATTTTAAACCCAAGGTTTTTAAATGCTGATGGGTTTGCAGCATTTGCAAACATTGTGAAGTGTATGCTCCTTTTCTTTTACATGTGGACATTGTCTTAAAAATATTTCATTACCCTGTTTACACGTCTTAACGCTTGGTAAACCTGTCATCTCTTTCTCTTCATCCACATTTTAAAAAAAATCACTAAATCACTTTGGAATCTCAGTGGTCACTCTCTCGGCTGGTAACTGAGTAAGTATTTTTGGAAGTTCTGTCCCCTGGTTGGGAGCTCCCCCCCCAACCCACCCACCCCCGCATCACCACTGGATTAGAAGAATTGAAACATCCACTGTCTTTGAGCTGAGAGGATTTCAGTGAGTCAGTATCCCGGAGTCATCACTTCCTTTTCTCCTCCTCTGCTTGACAGAGGACAGGAAGTCACAGGTCTCTTGCTGAGACTTCGAAGATCCAGTTCAGGAAACTTAACCTCTGGTCGGTGTTTCTTCAGGTGCGGCAAGGCCGCTCTGACTTTAATCCCTAGCACAGCTGCCCCTGTCAGTTTAGGAGTCTTCAAACCACGGGGCTAGCGGCTAACTGACAAGCCAAGCTCTTGTCCAGGTCTTTTCGGGCAAGTCCCTTTGGTAGGAAAGACCCCTATCCCATCTCACCCCACCCCAGCCTCCGCCAGGTCTGGGCATAGGCTGCTGGTGAGGCAAGTTTTGGGTGGTGAGAACTTGCTCAGACCCAGCCTCACAAGTGAGAATGACTTTCCAGTTTTGCCACAGTTCATCGCCCCCATTCACCACGCTCCCCCTCCCCCTACAATTGACAGTGCAGTTGACCTCAGGCTCCACCTCAGAGAGTCCCGGCAGCTGCGACGGTGTAGCCCCCGCGCCTCGGCGATCCTCTAGACCCAGGAGGCCAGGGTTGCACAGAGAGGGGGTGGAGAGGATTTAGGGCCGGGCCTGGTGCCTAGCGAGAAAGGCGGCGAGCCGGGGTGCTGAGTGGGGAGGAGCCTGCACGACGGGGCGTGGTCGGGCGGGGCGGGCCGGGACAGGACCCGGACGGCGGGCGGGAGCCGGTGCAGCCGGCGGGCGCCCTCGGTTCTGCGCGCCTCGTGGTGAGGCTCGCCGGGGCCCGCGGAGCAGCGACCATCGAACAGACATGATCTGGGCCAAGAGAGAAAGGAGCGAGACCACTCCCGCCGGCCGATCGGGCGATGAACCCGGAGCCCTTATCGCGCCAGTTAGGAGGCAGGAGCCGTCAGGCCGCTTTGGCTGTGTAAAACCCGGTCCCTGCTGACACCAACCGTGAGTAACCTGGTCGCGGCGGCTGCGGCGACGGGAGAAACCTGGAGGAGGGCCTGAGCCTTTGATTGGGCTGATGAGAGTAGAAGTTTCTGGAAGTTGGGGGAAGTTATAAATGTGGAAGGTGGGAGACATGGAGAAGACTCTGCCATAAGCTGAAGTCCCCACCTACCTTGCACATGTTAACAGGGTTCCTGGAGAGGACGGTGATGCTCAAAAAGGCCAAGTTCTAAAGGGCAGAAAGTCTCTCACCTGGCTTGTGTGTCCCCACGGAACAGTCCTTCATGAGGTAGGTAGCTTGTGAGCCTTTGGAATGAATGCCAGAAGCTTCAGGCTTCTGTGTTGGTGGGTGGGGACAGCCCAGCACCTGCCAGCCGATCTCCTGTCAGGTGTGGGCCTTGGGCTCTAACTGGTTCTGCAGGATGCCTCCAGGCCTGAGAAGTGAATCTAGATCTATAGGCGTCCAGCAGTGCCCCTCAGGTGGGTGCAGTGGCAAGCACTGGCATCCTTCCAGGTGTCCACTGAGCAGGGGGTGGGGGAGGGAGGAGACTTAGTGGTTTGATGACACTGGGCGAACAGAATGAGGACTGTGAAGTCACAGAGGAAGTGCAATGCCAGAGCTGGGGGACCCGGGGCTGGCCACCTGGAGCTGGGAAACTTGTGGCTCGGGCTGACTCAGGGGAGGAGCTGGGTGTGTCTGGTGCCGCCCGGGGAACTGATGCGCTGGTGAGGCCACCCCACAGCAAGGGCCCTCCCTTCCCCACCTATAGCAGAGCGAGTGCAGTCCCCTGTCCACCTTCTGGAAGCCTAAATACCAGCCGCACCATGCAGAGGAAAACAGTGCTAAGGGTGACACTTGCTGCTGCCCCGTTCTCCCAAGTCGCCTCCTGGCAGACCACCCTTGCCCAGGACCATGCCTGGCTCCCTGGGCTTTGGGTCTTCCTCAGTAATTGACACCTAGGATTTGGGGTGTCAGGACGCTGTGGGTGGAAACGTACCCTGCAGAGCAGAGTGGAGAAGATCACTGACTGCCACCCTCCTCCTCCTCAGATGCAGAGGCCTCCATGGCTGTGATAAGCCTGCTGTTTTTGGCAGTGATGTATGTTGTTCATCACCCCCTGTTCGTCAGCGACCGAATGGACCTGGACACATTGGCCAGGAGTCGGCAGCTGGAGAAGCGACTGAGCGAGGAGATGCGCCAGTTAGAGACAGAGTTCGAAGAGAGGAAGCGGGCGGCTGAACAGAAGCAGAAGGCTGAGAACTTTTGGAGAGGGGACACATCTGATGACTTGGTGCTGGGGAAGAAAGACATGGGGTGGCCGTTCCGGGCTGATGGCCAGGAAGGGCCTCTGGGCTGGTTACTGGGCAACGCGTGGAACGCCGGCCTCTTCTGCCTCTTCCTCATCTTTGAGCTCCTGCGACAGAACATGCAGCATGAGCCAGCCTTTGATTCCAGCAGTGAGGAGGAGGAGGAGGAGGAAGTCCGGATTGTGCCTGTCACCTCGTACAACTGGCTCGCCGACTTCCCCTCACAGGAGGCCCTGGAATCCTTTTACAAACACTACGTCCAAAACGCCATCCGTGACCTGCCGAGCACCTGTGAATTCGTGGAGAGCTTTGTGGACGATCTCATTGAGGCCTGTAGGGTGCTCAGCCGCCGCGAAGCTCACCCACAGTTGGAGGATTGCCTGGGCACTGGGGCTGCCTTTGAGAAGTGGGGGACCCTCCACGAGACCCACACATTTGATGTCCTGGTGCCCATTGTTCCCCCGCAAGGCACTATGTTTGTCTTGGAGATGAGGAATTCGGTCCTGGGCCACCGCTGTGGCAGTGTGTTGGTGGAGTCGGAGTGTATGTGCAAACGCGAGAAGCTCCTGGGTGATGTGCTGTGCCTTGTGCACCACCACAGGGACCCCACGGGGGTGGGGAGCAAATGTGGCAGCTCCATCAAGGCGGCCCTTTGCACTGGCTCCCAACTGGACGTGTGCAAGACTGTGCAGTGGTTCCGCAACATGGTAGGCAACGCCTGGGCCCTTGTGGCCCACAAGTATGACTTCAAGCTCAGCCTCCCGCCGTCCACCACCTCGTGCAAGCTGAGGTTGGACTACCGCTCAGGCCGTTTTCTCTCCATCCAGCTGCTCTTGGGGGTGCAGCGAGAAGACACCTTGGTCTACCTGGTGAGTCAGGCTGCTGACCAGGAACAGCTCAGCAGCGTGGACTGGCCTGAGTCTTTTGCAGCCTGTGAACACTTATTTCTGAAGCTGGTGGGGCGCTTTGCCCCTGAGAACACTTGTCACCTCAAGTGCCTCCAGATCATTTTAAGCCTCCAGGATCACCGAAGCTTACCCCCTGGGGCATCTCACCCCATCCTCACCTCCTACCACTTCAAGACGGCCCTAATGCACCTGTTGTTGCGCTTACCCCTCACGGACTGGCAGCACAACATGCTGTCACAGCGGCTGCAGGACATTCTTTGGTTCTTGGGGCGTGGCCTCCAACAAAGGTCTCTCCATCATTTCCTCATTGGGAACAGCTTCCTCCCCCTCACCATCCCGATCCCTAAGACATTTCGGAATGCTGAACCTGTCAATCTCTTCCAGCACCTGGTGCTAAACCCTGTAGCACATTCACAGGCAGTGGAAGAGTTCCACAACCTCCTGACTCAGGTGAAAACCCTGCCCTGTGCCCCATTGGCTGGGGCGCTTTAAAGACCAGTACAAAAGCCAACCCACAAAAAAAAAATATGCACTGCACATAACGGGAGAAGGTATTTCTGATTTCTCAGGCTGCAAGAGTTTGTTGTTGTTGGGGGTTGAGTTTGTTTTTATGTACTATCAGCTTTAAGGGAAGCTTCACCTTGCCAGTGTGGATTGTGATAACATAAATGGGGTGTGTGAGGTTAAGGTGATCCGTGCAGTCTGCTGGGCCCTCCTTAGATGAGGCGCTGGAGGCTTTCCTTCTTCTGACTTTACTCTCATCACAATCCGAAGCAGGTCCAGGGAAATGGATGCTAGGGGAGGGTGTCGCTGCTCAGGACTTGGGATCCAGAAGGGGCCTGTGAGGTTGTGTTTTTTTCTAGCAACACTGGAAGTGAAAGAGAACCAGAGAATACCTCCATCCCAGCTGATTGTTTTTTTGTGAGCCATTCCCAACATAATCCTGTGAGCTGCTTTCCTTGTTGCAACTCAATTCTTATCCAAGCTGATGGCAAGTCCATTTTATCCCAGATACTGTGAGACCAACTTTTTATATATTTTAGGACCTAGTTTTCCACACCTTTGCTATTTGGAAAATATAACCAAGATGGCTTATTTTCTATTAGTTTTTGTACGGCATAGTTATTTTTTTTAATACATTTTGGGGAGGAAAAAAACCACTACAGTACTACCCAAATAAATTACTAGCACTGACTTATAAACAAACATTAAATCATAGTGACCTGGCCCATAATGGGGATAGTTATTTCCTATGCATTTCCTATAAACAATGAAATAGCTGTCTGATAGCTTGCTGAGTGCCTGAAAATAACATTATAAGCGATTGACAAGGACAGTCTTTCTGGGGGCCCTTGAGGGGAACCATTACTTTGTTTTGAGTGGGAGCCACTTAGGAAATGGAAAGATTTGGCTACGTGTGTAGCAGGCTTTGTTGGTTTTTTTTTCCACAGCTGAGTGGTGAGTTTGTATTCTCTTTTCAAAGATGACAAAGGGATTACTTGAAGCATGTTTGTGATTTTGAAGAGTGGGCTCACACAACCCAGGCCTGTTGCCAGGTCTGGACAGGAAGGCACTGTGAAGCAGTCCAACTCCAACTAAGTTGTGTCCCTAAACATGGGTCGGCTGTTATTTCCCCCCTTCTCTTAAACCTGGGCATCCTGTGGAGGAGTGTTAATAGCTTAGGGTGTGATTGTTTGAGAAATACCAGTACTGTTCTACCCAGCAATATCAGGAAGGTCTGCTGGGGAGAACCTGGCCCCACATGTAACTTTGACCTCATTGTGGGGCACAAGGGGGTGATTAGATACTGTTTTTTATGGACTTTTATTGTAGAATCCACACCCTCTCCTCAACAACGATATAAGCAAAATAAAAATTAAGACATTAAAAGTGTCCCCAAAACTGGTGCCAGTCAATTTAGGGGGACCTCACTGGCATCTACCAGGTACTATCTTTAGGGAAATATGTGATGATGGTTGGGTCTATGCTGGTGGCATTTTGGTGTTTTAAAATCCCTTTGCTGGTACTTCCATTTGAAATCAATAAAAGAGGCTGTTTTCTATGTAAATTGGATCTGTGCAGTAACACCCTCAGCAGATGAGTATGCTTAGGTGCTTGTTCCCAAGAGACTCACATTACCCTGACAGCTTCATCCTGGTATTTCTCAACATACCTTGAACCAGTCTGTCCTGTGGTTTTCCAGTGGCATGGCCGGTAGCCAGGAAAGAGTAAGTCAGATGTTAAGGAACATCAAGGTTATTCATTTTCATGGTGCTCAATAAAAAGTATCAGCCAGCTAAAAGGACCTCAGCAGCTACCAACAACACATGTAAGCTCTCGTCTGTTTAGGTGAAAAGAACATGATAAGGCTTCTAGGAGGACATGTTTGTTCCTAGGCTAACGGGGGACAAGAGAACAGTGTGTAAAGTTAGGAGTAGGCAGATTACAAAGGGAATAGCCAGCAATGCTTGGGTGTGGCCGAGGGTGCAAGAAAGGATACGGAAGACAGATCAGGCGGCAATGGAGAAAACAGACACCCATAGTGCTCTGGGAATATTCTTGTGATTAGAAGGGAAACCTCCCAGATTAGGAAACTGAGATGTGAAAACAAAACCTGCCTAATCCCCCAGGATACAACAGCAGTTATGGTCACAGTGTACATATTGTTCACTAAACACTGCCAATGGCCCAGGCACTGTTTAGCTTTCCATCTGGTATTTCATTTAATCCTCTCACCTTAGAATGTTGTGAAGAAGGCTCCTTATCCCCTCCATGGTACATAGGAGAAACAGAAAAGATATGTAGGGCTGGCATTGTGATGTAGTGGGTAAAGCCACTGTCAGTGATGCCAGCATTCCATATGGGCACTAGTTTGAGACTTAGCTGCCCCTACTTCTGATCCAGCTTCCTGCCAATATACCTGGGAAAGCAGCAGAGGGTGGCTTAAGTGCTTGGGCTCTGGCAACCATGTAGGATGCCCAGAAGTAGCCATATGCTCCTGGCTTCAGCCTGGCCTAGCTCTGGCTGTTGCAGCTATTTAGGGAGTGAACCAGCAGATGGAAGATATCTCTGTCTCCCACTGTCTTTCCCATATTCGCACCACTGGTGACAGAGCCTGGAAGAGAGTGATTAGCCCTGGCCTCCTTTCAGTGTGGTTTTAGGAGTGAAACAGGCTCTGAGGATGGAGGTGTCACGAAGAGCAAAATGCTTTATGTTAATAAATATTAAGCTGAAGGGTAGTATGTTATGTGCATTATTATTATTTGGAAATTCTAGAAGCCAGAAACTGTTGGTTCTTAGCCCAGTCTTTAGGAGGTCTGGAATTTCATAGTCTGTACAAGAATTAAAGGCATTTTCTCAGAGGTCAAAATGCATGCAAGGTCATTTCAACTGGGGGTGGGGAGTGCCCACTGAATCCCAGGGACTTGATGGCTTAAGAGCAAGAGCTACATTATGACGTAAGCCAGCCGCATGCTGGAAGGTCAGAGTGAATTTGAAGCTACAGAAGGCTTGTTCAAGCAGTCCATTGACAACGCTGTCGTTTACAGGAAGGTTTGTTTCCCATGTCTTCAGAAGAAGAATCCCTGTGAGCAGTGACGCAGACAGGGATGGCCCAGCCCGCTTTTCTGGCTGCCTGCGGGGTGGGGGAGGGACCCCCCTACTTCTGCATAAACACAGGAATTGAGCTTTGCACTCCACTGATATCAGTCACAGATCAGTCAATCCCTTGGCACCGCCCATAGCCCTAACCCTAAAACAAAGACACCATTCAGAACCAGGAGGTCACAGACTTGTCTGCACTGGAAGTGCCTGGCACACAAAGCTGTCTCCCCAGCGCTGGGAGTCCCAAGCAGTCAGCTAGGGAGGCGCCATTATTGTCACAGAGAAGGTTCAAGCCTCATCTTCCCCCGGCCGGGGTTGGAGAGAGGCTGAGGGGCAATTCCATGCCACCAAACACCATCCCTCCCTAATACTCATTGCTCTGAATGAACAGGGAATCCTGAGGAGCGGCTGTTTCTACTTGTCCTATGTCAAAACACACTTAACAGGAAGAACAAACCAGAAATGACAGGGACTCATGGGTACACTGAGTCCACAGGCTCCCAGAGACTTTATAACTTGATTCTTCATAAAGTGAGGGGATATTGTCCACGAACCCGGCACCTACATGGGATCCTGGCACTTGGAGGTGGAAGATTAGCCAGTTGAGCTATCGTGTCATGTCCAATGTCATCTTCATTTTAAAGGTGGGGAAGAAAATGAGATGAACATGCTAACCCAGGATTTAAACTTGTCATTCAGCTTCACTCATTCCATGTATATATATGGTTTTTTTTTTTTTTTGGAGTTACATAGAGATCTTCCATCTTCTCATTCACTGCCTAGATGGTTGTAATGCTGGGCCAGGCCCAAGACAGGAGCCAGGAGCTTCACTCAGGTTTCCTACATGAATGGTAGGAGCCCAAACATTTGTGTTATTTTCTGCTGTTTTTCCCAGGTACATGAGCAAGAAGCTGGGATGTAGCAGGGATGTGAACTCGGTGCCCATGTGGGATACTGGTGTTGCAGGTAGCACTTTCTATCCACTATGCCATAACGTCAGTCCCATTCAATACATGTTTAAGAAGTTGCTGTGTTCAGGGCCAGCCTCAGGACCTGGGAGAACAGTGGTGTGCAGACACAGCTTTGCTGTCAATCATTTTACAATGTATGGAAGTGACAGAAATGAACTATCACCCCATACAGGTACGGGTACTGAGTCCCCAGTACACAGCTGCCACCAAGCTCAGCCCAAACCATTGTTGGCATTTGAGTGACCCAGCAGACAGAAACCCTTTGTCTCTCTCAAATAATTAAAAATTGGGGGTCAACAGTGACTTCCAACATAGGACAGCAACCAAAATGATTGAAGGGCATGGATGGCATGTGGTGGGCTGAATCTCAGGCATGTCAGTGTCTTACAAAGAGGGCAGCAGCAACAAAACATACACACACATATAACACACAAAGGAGCAAGAGCCCTGTCCCTCATACTAAAAACCGCCCAACCTTTAGTGACCAAAACACAAAGAATCCCTGTAAAAGATTCCAGATGTGGGGCTGGCGCTGTGGTATAGCACAATAAGCCTTCAACTTGCAGTGCCAATATCCCATATTTTGGGGGAGTGAGGGTAAGGGCCTGTTTTGAGTCCTGGTTGTTACCACTTGTGAGCCAGCTCTTTCATAATGTGCCTGGAAAGCAGCAGAGGACGGGCGAAGTGCTCAAGCCCCATACCCACGTGGGAGACCCGGAGGAAGCTTCTGGCTGTTAGCTTCAGGCAGGCTCGGTCAGCCCAGCCCTTGTAGCCACTGGGGAGGGATGGCAGATCTGTGTCTCCCCTCTCTGTTAACTCTGCCTTTCAATTACAAATAAGCGAACGTTAAAAAAAAAAAAAAAAAAGCCTGTTACAATAGAGTAAAAGGCGCTTATAGGGATATGGGGGGCACGCCCCTTCTTCCCACAGTACAACCCCCTGGAGTCAGGTGAAGCTGAGTGGACAAGGGGGCACCTGATACACCACTCCAGCCTTTCACTGGGGGTGAGAGGAACATGATTTCCAGGAAGACTTTCACAAGAATCCGTTACGATGGTTTTCATTGCGAAAGAAATAATAAAAATTAAAAAGTACACAGCACTGATTTCTCCTCCTCCAAGGGCCTAATTTCGGGACCAGCTGGCTCTCACCCCACCCCATCTTCACTCTGCACTTCTTCAGCATTCAAAAAAAATTCGTCGAGAAAAACCCGTTTCTTCGGTAATCGGGATCCCTTTTAGAAATTCCGCGAAAGCAGTCCTGGCCCGTCCCACTCCACGCTGAGTCCCCGGCTCCCAGGGCCGTGCCCAGCCCTCAGAAAGCGGGGGTAACCACACGAGGACAGTGCCTGCACAGTCCTCCGGCAGGACACCCCAAGGCGCTAGGATCCCAATGCCGGACGCCTCACTTCCGGCTGGTACGTGGCGACCCCGTACTCACAGCGGAGCCAGACAGTCTGCGCAGGCGCAACCGTGACCCCGCCCCGAGTGACGTCACGCGTCCGTTACGGTGCCCGGGCGTCAGGGCGCGCGCGATTTAAAACAGCCTGGGAGGCAGCGGAAGCAAGATGGGTCCTCCTTTCCCAGGTGAGATGGGCCGGCGGGGAGGCACGGCGCCACCTCGGTGCTCCTGGGTGGACAGGGCAGGCGGGCTGCCCGAGCTGGGGAGGGTGGACGTGCTTGGGCCGCGCGCGTGGGGTGCCTGCGCCTGCACCCGGCGGGCTGTGTGGGCGCTGCAAGGGCCGCCCGTCCTGGAAGGGGGTCTCCGCGCGGTGGAAGGATTGTGGTTACCCCCGTTCCCACATTCATTCAAAAAAAAAAAAAAAGGATCCCGTGCTCGCTTGGGGGCAGCCGGCACTTGTCGGGTGCAGAGCTGTGGTCAACAAGAAGACTGATGAAATGAGAACCTCGACGACCCATGCAAAGTGCAGGGCGACAGCTGAGACCTGCTGGCCGACGTTCCTCGGGGACCAATATGTCCCACAGAGACAGAGATTTTGCAGAGTAGGGGAGGCAAACCAGGCGACAGGGGGAGAAGGTTGAAAAATGAGCTGGGGGGTGAGGAAGCGGGCACAGCGAGCTGTTTGAGTTCAGCAGCGCCTGTGGAGTTAATGGAGACATGGTGCCAGAGGCGAGCAGAGAAGCCAGGAGACCACTGGAGGCAGGGAGGGCGTTAGGTCTGCCTCTTTGTGGTCAGCCGGTGCCCTTCGACAAGCGCTTCCTTTAGCACTGTTTTGTCCTAGTGTCTCTTTTTCTTAGAAGCCAGCTCCCTTATTCACTCTGAGGCACCAGCATCCAGTCACAGGTCCTATTGATTTTCTTTCTAGAAAGGTCTCTTGCCTCTTTCTTGTTTGTTTCCTTTTTGTCTGTTCTGACTTCAGTTGAGAGTTACTGTATTCATATTCTTCATTGGGGAACACAGGAGGTAGTTCTTATATTTTATTTGTTCTCTGCTATCCTTAATCACTACTATTTTTTTTGTTTTTACTACTCCTATTTAATGTCTCTGCTCACATGAGCAGTTGTCTGTTGTTTCTATGTTTATTTCTTCATTTGAGCATGTTCCCATCAGCTGGTTCACTCCCTGAATGCCTGCCATAGCCAGGAGCTGGGAAGCCAGGTCTTCCACGTGGGTACAAGAAGCCAGCTCTTTGAGTACTGGAGCTGTCACGGCCACTGCCTGTCAGGGTCCTTTCTAGCAGGAAGCTGGAGTTGAGAGTGGAGCACTGGGACCCAGGCCCCTGGGGTGGGATGTGCTATCCTTAGCTGGCAGCTGAACAGCCCTGCCAGATGTCTGCCCCTTACCACCTTCAGGCATTCCTGTAAGATGTGTTACGTTGTGCATATTTTCTGTGTCATCAATTCTCATTACAAACATTCCCATTTGGAGAATAAAGAAGCAAGGGCTTAGAGTGCTTAACACTTCACCAGCTGGGAAGTAAGGGAGCTGGGTTTGAAGCCAGACCTTCTGACTCTGAAATCTGGGAACTTCCTCCCGAGGTGTCTCAGCTCTTCCTTCTCTTTCCCAGTATCGCTGTTTCTTGCTCTCCTGTAGTGGACCATGGCACATGACCGTGTCATCTCAGTTTTTGATGCTCAGTGCTGAGTACCACTCTGTATTCTGCTTTTTACCATCACTCCCCACTCTCATCTCCTTGGTCCATTCTGTGTTAGGTCCATATAATCCCTCCTGTTCCTCCTTGCTCTCTTTGCTTCCTTAATACTTGCTTGACAGCAATCACGGCCCTGCCAGTCTGCATGCTGGATGACGATGAGGGAAGAACAGCAGCAATGCTGAGTCGTCTCTGGAATGTGAAGGTCCCCAACAGTCATGCTGCATTTCCTGATTCATATACTCTCTCCTAGAAGGCTTTGCGAGCATCCCTTTTCTTTCTCTAGTACTGCTCCGCATAGCTGCTAGGTGATGTGTTTTTCCTTGCTTTCTGTTTTGTTAGGTCAGTAAAGACAGGAATGCAGAATCATCATGGCACAGCTCGCATCTCATGTTGGGACTCTAGTTTGAATCCCAGCTGCTCCACCTCAGCTCCCTGCTGTTGTGCTTGGAAAGAAGCAGTGACTGATAGACCAAGTGCTTGGGTGTCAGAGACCTGGCTGAAGTTCCAGCCTTGTGACTTTGGGCTAAACCAGTTCTTGGAGCCGTAGCTGTTTGGGAAGTGAACCAGTGGATTAAAGATTGATTTCTCTCTCTCCCTCTCGATCCTTCTCTCTCTCTATCTCCCCTTCTCCTTCCTCCCTCTCTTTCCTTCCCTCCCTCCCCCTCTCTCTCCTCCTCTCTATACACAACATTAGAGGAGAAGGGAAAGAGGAAGAGAGGCTATTATGTATTACAAATTTCTTGGATTATTCCCAGATTGTTTAAGCTGATTTCTTTCTCTGTTTTTGGATCAGTGATTGGTCAAAAGCTTGTGTTGCTTTTGATATAAATGACTTCTTGGTTTCTTTTAATCTAGAAGAATCCTCCTACTTTTTCTTTTGTTCCGTTTTGTTTTGAAACTTGCTTTAAAAAAAAAGATTTGTTTATTTCTATTTGAAAGACAAAGTTACAGAGAGGAGAAACCGAGAAAGAGAAACTCCATACTCTGGTTCGTGCTCCAAATGGCTGCAGTGGCTGGGTCTGGGACCAGTTTGGAGCTAGGAGCTTCTTCCTGGACTGCCACAGGGGTACAGGGGCCAAACCACTTGGACCATTCTCTGCTGCTTTACCAGGGCATTAGCAGGAAGCTGGATCAGAAGTGGAGCAGCTAGGACTTGAAATGGTGCCCATATGGGATGCTGTCACCACAAGTGGAGGCTTAACTTGCTGTGCTGCAGCACCAGCCAGCCTTGACACTTTTTCTTTGAGACCAAACCACATCGTTAATTTGTATGAATGTTTCCTTGTGTCATTTAGGCTATTTTCAACTCCTTGTTGCTTTTTTTTTTTTTTTTTTTAAAGATTTATTTGTTTTCATTGGAAAGTAAGGTTTACAAACAGAAGAAGAGATGGATAGATCTCCCATCCGTTGGTTCACTCCCCAAGTGACTACGATGGCCGGAGCTGAGCTGATCCAAAGCAAGGAGCTTCTTCCAGGTCTCCCACACAAGTGCAGGGTCCCAAGGCTTTGGGCCGTCCTCCACTGCCTTCCCAGGCCACAAGCAGAGAGCTGGATGGAAGTGGGTCAGCCAGGGTATGAACTGGCACTCATATAGGATCCTGGTGTGTGAAGCACTTTAATCACCAGGCTATGGAGCAGGCCCTTCTCCCACCTTTGTTTTTAATATATTTATTTATTTGAAAGGTAGAGTCAGAGAGAGAGAGCCCCTAATGATTACAACAGCCAGGTCTGGGCCAGGCCAAAACCAGAAGCCTGGAACCCTATCCAAGTCCTCCTTGCAGGTAGCAGGGACCAAAATACTTAGGCCATCTTCCATTGCTTTCCCAGGGAACTGGATCATAGTGGAGTAGCCAGGACTCGAACCAGAGCTGCATAGGGGATGCCAGCATTGCAGGTAGCAGCTTGGCCAGTTGTACAACAGTACTGACACCCAACTCCTTGTTTTTTCCCACAAACTGGAAGTTAAATTTTTGATTAAATTTAGGTTAGGCTTCTACCAGAATTTTCCCTAAGTGATGACTTTGATCTTGTGTCATGTCAGATGAGTAAGCTTTAGGTTGGCTTGTTTGTAGTGAGGCTGCATTTGCCTGCTCGGTCAGTGTGACGGCCAGAGCTTCCTTTTCAAAGGACATCTGCAGCCAGTGAGTCATCTGTAGGTACTTCCTCAGTGTTCTGTTTAGTTTGTACAGGCTTGTTCGCTCTGTCTATCCAGATACACATGAACTGGAACTGGAATCCCAGGGGCTGATGAGTTGGTCAGAAGCAACAACTGTATCCATAGCTCCCATCCACGGCTTAGGTTTGTTGTAGCTGCAGAGTGGCTGTCCTATCTCTCCCTCACCTCAAAGAAAACCACACTGTAAAGGTCATAGCATCAAGTAAGGGAGTTGGGAGAGATATTAATGGAACTGTGTGGTGAACCTCTACCCCTGTGACAGGCCCAAGGCCCTGTTAGATGCAGGAAATGCTCTGTTAATGGTTTCTTGTGAGATTTGTTTATTTATTTGAAAGGAAGAGCTAGGGAAGGAAATGAGAACAGTGGCCGGGAGCTTCCTCTGGATCTCCTCTGTGGATGCAGGAGTCCAAGTGTTGGACCATCTTTTGCTGCTTTGACAGGAGTATTAGCTGGGAGCAGGATGGAAAATGGAGTAGCCTGAACTGGAACCAGTACCTGTGTGGGATGCCAGCAGCACAGATTGTGGCTTAAACCCACCATGTCACAGTGCTGGTCCCAAAGGTTTGCTGAGCAAATGTTTCGCTCCTTCACCGCCAGTCCTAATCTATAACTTTCCCTCAGATGTCCGTGGACGCCCCGTCAGTGTGTCCTCCCCGTCAGAGCGGACGTTCTCCATGGCCCTGCCTAAGAAGGCTGCGCTCAGCACACCTGGCACCCCCGTGCTTCAGGACTTCCCTCAGAATGACGACGAAAAGGAGAGGATGCAGCGGAGGCGCTCTAGGGTCATTGACCTGCAGTTCAGCACTGACCCAACGCATCTGGTAGCCTCCCCTTCCAGTAGGTGAGCGTGTTTCTGGGCTGGCTCTCCTTCAGGTGACCACCTGGGTGTGGGTTGCGTGGGTCCTGGCATCTCCACAATACCTTATGGGTTCTGGGTTTGGAGTTCGAGAAGGTACAGTATCCTAGGTCCTTGGCCGAAGGTTTTTTTTTCCCCATGTAGGAGTGTTGATGTTTCAACTTCAATCCCTAAATTCACCAACACGCAGATTACGGAGCATTACTCCACCTGTATCAAGCTCTCCACTGAAAATGTGAGTAGCACCTGGTGGATCAGCGCTCTGCCTTGATCACAGGAAAAATGTAACTCTCTGGTTCTGTAGAAAATGTTTTCGATGTTAGCTTTAAAAAAAAAAAAAAAGATTTATTTATTTTCATTGCAAAATTAGGTATATGCAGAAAGGAGGAGAGACAGAGAGGAAGATCCTCCATCTGATGATTCACCCCCTCTAAGTGACCGCAACGGCCAGAGCTGCACCCATCTGAAGCCAGGAGCCAGGAGCTCTTCTGGGTCTCTCAAGGTTCTGGGTCATCCTTGACTGCCCTCCCAGGCCACAGGCAGGGAGCTGAATGGGAAGCAGGGCCGCTGGGACCAGAACCGGTTCCCATATGAGATCCCAGCGTGCACAAGGCAAGGACTTCAGCCTCTAGGCCACTGCACCAGATCCATTAGTTTTTTTGTTGTTGTTGTTGTTTAAGATTTATTTATTTTTATTGGAAAGTCAGATGTACAGAGAGGAAGAGAGACAGAGGAAGATCTTCCGAATGATGAATCACTCCCCAAGCGGCCAAAGCAGCTGGAGCTGAGTAAATCTGAAGCCAGGAGCCAGAAGCTCTTCCGGGTCTCCCACACAGGTTCAGGGTCCCAAGGCTTTGGGCTGTCCTCAATTGTTTTCCCAGGCCACAAGCAGGGAGCTGAATGGGAAGCAGGGCTGCCAGGATTAGAACTGGTGCCCATATGGGATACTGGCACGTTCAAGGTGAGGACTTTAGCCATTACGCTATCACACTGGGCCCTTTTCTCTTTTTTGATTGATTTATTTTTATTTGAAAGGTAAAGTTAGCAGGACAGACAGAGATATCTTTCATCTGCTGGCTTACTCCCCAAATGGCTGCAATGGCTGAAAATCTGAAAGCCAGGAGCCAGGAGCTTATTCCAGGTCTCCCACATGAATGCAGGGGCCCAAGCATTTGGGCCATCCTCTGCTGCTTTCCCAGGCCCCTTAGCAGGGAGCTGGATTTGGAGTGGAGCAGCCCGGACTCCAAACTGGTGCCCAGATGGGATGTTGGTGCCACAGATGGGAGCTTAAACTGCTACACTATGGCACCAGGCCTGAAGGCTCCTTTCTTTTCCAGTTTCTCTCCTTGGTGCTGGTGTGTCCAGCCTGGCCTCCCTGAGTGCTCTGGGTTTCTGGAGCACTTCCTCACAGGTGGCTGCTTCTGGCAGTGTCTCTGGAGAGGCAGCATGGCTCAGGTCCCAGAGTGAGATAGTAGATGGTAGGGTTCTGGTGCTAGTCTCAGCGGGCATTGTCTGCACCTAAAAGCTGTGCCTTATGGCGTCCCTCTACTGTTCTGCTGTAGAGTCCTGCAGCGTCAGTTGGGACTGAGGAGGTGCCGTGTGCCTTGTAGAGTTGCTCTGAACATAGCTGCATCCCTGCGTGTATGATGCATAGAGCAAGTGCTGCGTGTAGCAAGTGCTTAGGGATCATGTTCTCCTGTCTGGAACTTGAGAAGGAGGAGGTAGATGTACACATTTGGCTCTGTTTCCAAGAATTAAGATCGATGGGGAAGCATTGGTTTTCCTAAGAAAATCTCAGCTTCCTCTATTCTGGGTAGCATCATTTACACATGCCTCAGCTGCAAATGACAAACGTGTGTGCAATCTTCTGCTTTCAGAAAATCACCACCAAGAATGCTTTCGGCTTGCACCTGATTGATTTTATGTCCGAGATCCTTAAACAGAAAGACACCGAGCCAACCAACTTTAAAGTAAGAAGTGTGTCTACTTCCTCTTGCATCCGAGTTCCCAATCCTTAGTGTAGCACAGTTGTATTCTGCAGATACCTGCAAGCTTCCCTCATCTGGACAGTACAGTTGCTACTTTACTTTCTTTTCTATACTTAGACTACTTGGCCATTCTGACTCGCTGAAGAAATGTGGCAAAGATGCATACTGTCTTTATTCCTATAAATTTGTTTTATTTTCTATATATTTTCCCCCACTGGGAGGGTATCAGTGTATTGGTAATACACGAGAGGGTCGTGCCAAAGAGCACCAGCCCACGGGCTGTGTGTGTAACACAGTATGAAAATCAGTTGGTAAAGCAGGACATTCAGGTCAACATTACAGAATATATTCCCTCCCAATTTTAGGGAATAAAGTCTTTTTCTTGGAGCACATAAATATTCATGAAGCTTCCTATGTTTTGTCTGTTCAGAAGGTTTTTCCCTCTGCTTTGCCTGTTTAACTAGGTGGCTGCTGGCACCTTGGATGCCAGCACCAAGATCTATGCTGTGCGCGTAGATGCTGTCCATGCCGATGTGTACAGAGTCCTGGGAGGGCTGGGCAAAGACACGCCATCTCCCGAAGAAGGAGAGGACCAAGCTGCAGGTACTTGGGTTGGCATCTGGAGCAAAGGGGCTGTTTGGGGGCCTGCCAAGTAGTTCTGTACTACCTGGTGAACTAGAGTGACGTGCTAGAGTGAAGTCACAAGAAACCAAGGATCTCATTTTATTAAAGACATGGGCATTTCATTTCATGGGTGACCTTACATGAGAAGGTAATCAAACCCTAGAACCGTTTTCCTTTGAAAAAAGAGAAGGGTCTTGTACCACTTCTTCGGTTTTATTTAGCAAAAACTGAGTAAGAGGAGCTTACTGATTTGGGGGAGAGGGAGAGCTTTGGCAATGGGCTTCCATCAGAGCCAGCTGCTCACTGTAGTCCTGCTCTCCATCAACTGCAGGTGAGATATTCCTGTTGGAGAGGATCATAGTGTTCACGTTTGTGGGCTCCTGCCCAGGGTTTTGAAGAGGGTTGCACATGCTTCCAAGCTGTCTTTGCAGCACGCTGTCTTATCCATTTTTAGACAGAAGTGCTACTGAAACAGGAACAACCAAAAAGGCTCCAAAGCCAAAGAAAAAGCATTCGTACAAAACCATCGAACAAAACATAAGCAACCTCAACGTGTCTGAAGCAGATCGGAAATGTGAGGTGAGGAGCTGTGCACAGGGCGGGCTCCGGCTGATTCACGCCTTGGGTGCAGAAGCTCGGCGGGACCAGGGCTGCGTGGCGCTTGTTTACGCCTTAGAAAGTGGAATTACTTCACTGATGTTTCTTCATTTTCACTCTGCTTGGTAGTCCCTCAATATTTCAGAGAAGTTGCAGATTACCAAGAAATCTGCCTGAAAAGTTTGATTTTTCTTTCTTTCTTAGTGTCTGCAGCAGGATGAGGAGAGCTAACTTGACTGACCATACACTGGGGGCTGTATCCTTCTGCAAGCCTCCCACCCATGTTAACTGCTTTACTCCTCACAACCTTGCTTCACTTTTATTAAGTTGATAACCGAGGCCTAGAGCTATCAAGGTGATGCTCCCAGTGGGTGAGCTAGGATTGGGAACTAAGTGGCCTCTAAACAACCTTGCCGTCTAACCGATTCTGAGGCATCTGCTTACAGAAATGGTGCTGGAGCCCACATTTGTAATTAACATGGTTAATTTAAGCCAAACAGGTGTTGTGGCAAGTTTTTAAGAATGTTGCTGTCAACGGTACATGCAAGATCCATTGCTGAAAAAAAAAAAAAGAATTTTGCTATTAAAAGCATTTCACTGAATGTCCTGGTACCTATTGTCTCCGCATGCTTCTTGGAGTATATAAGGAAATTCTGAGATGTGCAGTTGCTGTCAAAAGAGGTCCTAGGTATTCACTTTATGCAGCCATAAACTAGATCACTTCTTTTCTGCAGTCTTCAGGTTCCCTCAGTGAGTGCTCACGTCAGAGTGGAGTGGGTCACCAGAGAAATGAGAGTGTGGAAAAGGGACAGAGTTCTGGTCACCTGGTCTCAGGAGGTCAGAACTGCAGAAGCAGCCAGTAGGAAGGGGGGAACCCAGGAGCATGCAGTGGCCAGACGAGAAAGAATCTCAGGCAAGTGGAAGCTGAGGCCACTGCTCGGAGGGATTCCTTCCTGAGCTGACACTTCAGCCTCCAAGGATGGGGTGCTGCTTGGCTGGTGCTCGTGGCTGAGGGACACACGTTGATGCCGCTTCGGGGAATTGCTGGAAAGTGGCAGTTTATGCAACTGCAATTCCGCATGGGCTTTGATCCTTGGGGTGAAGAGGCACTGCTGGGGCTACTCAACACAACTAGTAAACCTGAAGGAGGAGCAAGTATGGCTCCTTCCTGGAGCGCTGCACGCTCCCTCCAGTTCCCCCTGTCGGCAGAGTCTAGGAGGGAGCAATGGGCACAGCCCAGAGGTCCCCAATCCAGCACCACTCAGCAGGGGAGAGACAATGGATTTAGAGCTGAGAGAAAGAGCTCAATAACTGATGCCCAAGGAAAGTGCCATGAGCTGTGTCTGTCCTTCTGTCTGTCTCTAGAGAGCAGGTACAAAACGTCAGCAGTGATGAATTTAGGTGGAAGTCACACAAAAATGAGTGCCACTATTCTTCAAGCGTTCTTATAGACTTGAAATTTGTCAGTGGGAGGGAGCAGCTGGGAGGAGAGGAATGAGGATGCTGGATGTGAGTGGTTGTAAGTAAGGTCAAGGTTTTTGTTTTTATTTACAGTTCTGTTTTCCTTTTATTTAAAAGGCACAGAAACAGAAAGATAAGGAAGATTGCTTATTCACTGCCTAAATGCCTGCCATAGCAAGGGCTCAGCCAGGGTGGCGCCAGGCCAGCAGAAGTGCAACTAAGTATGTTGTAAAGAGGACATGGTGTGTGCTCGTCACCATGCACTGTCCTGTTGAACAGCGTGCCTGTAATCCTCTGACCACACACAGCCTTTCTTTTCTATTTTGTGCTTGGTCAGTCAGAAGGTTCCTCCTCCTGGTCATGTGCAGAGATGACGTATTCCAGCGAGCGCATGCTTCAGTGTGAGAGACCAGGCTTCAGCACGCAAGGCCCTCCCTCCCTTAGCACGAGCTGTCATTCTTGGGCTGCCTGTCTGTTTTGTGTTCAGGTGGATCCCATGTTTCAGAAGACGGCGGCCTCGTTTGACGAGTGTAGCACAGCAGGGGTGTTCCTCTCCACCCTCCACTGCCATGACTATAGAAGTGAGCTGCTTTTCCCCTCGGATGCCCACACCCTCTCCACAGGAGAACCTCTCGACTTCCCGGATTTAGGTTGGGTGGAAATGACGGATTTAAAAGGTAAGTTCAGATAATGGCCTTCACCAGATCATTTCTGTCATCCACAAAGTTTCTGTGTCAGCGTCAGATATGATAAATCCTTTGCTCTTCCATTGCTTCAAGGGCCCAGAAGCCCCTCTGCAGTGCCGGCTGAGTGTCTGCTTTGGCTGTGTCTAGCCACCTGCTGTTTTCCTCTCTGCAGCATTGCCTCCTGGTTTTGTGTGCCATGAGCCTTAGATACCCACAGTTTTCTTTCACCCGGCTCTCGCAGCCAGGGAGCTCTGGATTCACCCTGGATTGTCAGAGCTTGGACTAGAGAAGAGGTCTTTTAAGAAACCTCTGGCTAGAGAGGGTTGGTTTTCATTTCTTTCCAGTCCAGGGTCCTGAGAGGAAATGGGTGCTATGAGTTGCTTGTGGCCTATTCTGTGGGCCACCGTGTTCTCAGCTCCCTGACACTGGCCTGCCAGAAATTCCACATCCTTCCCTCCCTCCCTGCCGGGCTCTGCACTCGGGATGTGCTGGCAGGGGCAGGCAGCTGTGAAGACCATACCCAACTCAGGGGACAGCTGTACTTGGTGTGCATCATATGTGCCTGTTGAATGGGTTGATGCTCCCCTCCTAGGACTGTGCAGCTGTTACAGCAGCCATCCTCATCCTTTGTTCTTGTCTGCAGTGTGCTTAAGCTGACTGTTGCGTTAACATCTGTTTTCCCAATGTACACTCAACCAGAACAAGAGTTCTCTGATCGTCTCAGATAGTTGCTCTATAGCTAGTTTAGTTCAGGATTAAAAATAAGTACCATTATGTGATTGTTTATGTACTTAGTGTACTTTTTATTTTTTAAGATTTATTTATTTTTGAAAGGCAGATACTTTTTTTAAAAAAAAATATTTGTTCATTTTTTATTGGGAAGTCAGATTTGCAAAGAGAAGGAGAAACAGAGAAAAAGATCTTCCATCCTCTGGTTTACTCCCCCAAGTGGCTGCAACACCTGGAGCTGAGCCTAGCTGAAGCCAGGAGCTTCTTCTGGATCTCCTACATGTGTGCAGGGTCCCAAGGCTTTGAGCCATCCTCTACTGCTTTCCTAGGTTGCAAGCAGGGAGCTAGAAGGGAAGTGGAGTAGCTGGGATGTGAGCTGGTGCCCATATGGGATCCCGGTGCGAGCAAGGCAGGGACTTTAGCCACAAAGTCACCATACCTGACCCCATTCTTTTATTTTTTTATGGTTTATTTATTAAGTTTTTTGGGTAAGTCAGAGAGAAGGAGAGACAAAGATCTTCCGTTTGCTGGTTTATTCCCCAAGCAGCTGTGATGGCCAGAACTGAGCCCATCTGAAGCCAGGAGCCACAAGGTTCCTCCAGATCTCCCACCCTTGGGTGCAGGACCCCAAGATTTTGGGCTATCATATACTGCGTTCCCAGGCCACAAGCAAGGAGCTGGATGGGTAGTGGGGCAGTTGGACACAATTGGGCACCCATATGGCATCCCAATGCATGCAAAGCAAGAATTTTAGCTACTAGGCTATCATGCCAGGCCCCGAAAGGCAGAAGTTAGTGAGGAGATGTAGAGAGGTCTTCCTTGTGCTGGTTCAAACCTCAAATGGTTGTCATTTCAGCTTCTGAGCCAGGAGCTTCTTCCAGGTCTCCCACATGGGTTCAGGGTCCCAGGCTGCTCTTCCAGGTCATAAGCAGGGAGCTGCATGGGAAGTGGAAAAACTGGAACATGAATACAGCACCCATATAGGATATCAGCACCTCAGGCAGAGAATTACACTAAGAGGGGCCATCTCACTGTACTTTAAAAAGAGGAGTCATTTTTGTTTTCTCTTTTTAAGACTTATTTATTATTTTTTTTAAACTGGAAAGTCAGATATATAAAGAGGAGGAGAGACAGAGAGGAAGATCTTCCATCTGATGATTTACTCCCCAAGTGACCACCATGGCTGGAACTGTTCCTGTCCAAAGGCAGGAGCCAGGAGCCTCTTCTGGTCTCCCACGCGGTTGCAGATTCCCAAGGCTTTGGGCCGCAAACAGGAAGCTGGATGGGAGGTGGGGCTGTTGGGACACAAACTGGCACCCACATGGGATCCAGGCGCATGCAAGGTAGGGACTTTGGGCACTAGGCTACTGCTCTAGACCCTGTTTGTTTTTTAAGAACTTAATTATTTGAAAGGTAAATACGGATATCTTTCATTCACTGATTCATTCTTCAGATTCCCACAATAGCCAGGATTGGGCCAGGCCAGCGCCTTGAGCCCAGAACTCTATTTGGGCTGACCACGTGAATGGCAGGGATTCAGATTATTTAGCCAGCACCTACTGCCTTTCAGGTACATTACTGGAAACTTAATCAGAAATGGAGTAACCAGGATTTGAACCAGGCACTCCAGTATGCAATACAGTGTCCCAAACGGCCTCTGAACTTGCTCTACCACATTTACTTGAGAGGCACAGACAGTGACAGATGCAGAGATCTTCCATGTGCTGGTTCATTGCCAAGATGCCCATAAAAGGCTGCTTGGGCCAGGCCAAAGCCAAAAGCTGCTAGCAGTCTAAGGCTCCCATATGAATTGCAGGAACCCCGGGGACTTAAGCTTCAGCTGTCACCTGTGGCTTCCTCTGGAGCCTATTAGCTGGAGGCCAAAGTCAGTACTTGGACCCAAGCTTTCCTACTTAGGATACCTTCTTAACAGGAAATGTTTTTCTATTTCTCAGCTATAGCATAGGGCACAGCATTCATTTCAGACCAAATGTACGTGTTTCAGATTTCACTGCTAGTATTTCATGAGTTTGTGAAATGACAACCTGTATTCTGACTGCAGCGTGGGTGTGCACATGTGCACCTGCTCGCTCAGCTGCCGGCCATGTTGACCTTGAGTCCCTGGGGAGAGCAGCGAGGTGACTGTGCCTCGGCTCTGTGGGGGCTCCTCAGCATGCCAGGGAAAGGCCCGAGGAACACACTTGGGCCAGACTCATGTGTGTTCTTGTGTCCTCTCCAGCACCCTTGCTGCAGTGTGTGGAAGATCGCCAGATCTGCCCATCCCTGGCCGGCTTCCAGTTCACCAAGTGGGACAGTGAAAGCCATAATGAGGTGTGGTCAGCTTTTGGACTTATAAGGGCTCTGGGCGTTTTTCCTCTGCTTCATGGTTTCAGTTGGGTCGCCCAAGATTATTTTTGCCCAGTGGGAACCAAAACTGTGGCGTCGTTTAACCAGGAGAACAAACAATATTTCCCTTGGCACGTATGCGGAGTGGGGTGGGGGGACAGTGTGTTGTGGAGGGGCAGAACCCTCACGCCTGCGAGTGAACTCTGATCAGCCCCATGTACCCCTTCTACTTCCCCGGAGGAGGTGGGCCTGCCGTCTGTGCAATGCTGCTTTTACTATGAAGTGTGCCTATCCCAGTGGCCTCTGGGGTTTTGGCTGCTGTCAAGCTCAAGGAATTTCCTGCTGTTTGGGGTTAAGTCCCTTGGCACACAGTTTCCTGAGAACCCATCCCGCGGAAAGCTTTTTTCTTTGTGTATTTTTAGCACGGCCCCCTTTAGCCTACTGATTACAAATTCCAAAATAAATGGTCTCCATGGCAAAATGCTTTCTCTAAACATGTGGTTAATGGATGCAGATTTCTGTTTCGAGTTTCACACAGTGTGCCTGACAACAATGCAGCTTCATCCTGTACCACACAATATAAACTTCCTCAGCCACGCTGTTCTGTCCTGAGAACGCCAGCTCTGGGAGGCAGGATGGGGTGGGGGGCAGGAGAAGGCTGGAAACTGGAATTTGAAGGTGAGCTCAGGTGGCCACCATAGAAGTGAGGCGGGGAACAAACTTTTTTGTGTGTGTGTGTCCTCCTGCAGTCCTTGTCAGCCCTGGTAGACAAGTTTAAGAAGAATGATCAGGTGTTTGACATCAACGCTGAGGTTGAGGACAGTGACTGCGGGGACTTCCCTGACGGGCCCCTGGAGCACGACTTTGATGCCAATGATGAGCTTAACTGCACTGCAGCTGGGGACCAGGAAGAGTTCAAGAGCTGGAAGGAGCCCTGCCAAGTCCAAAGCTGCCAGTAAGACTCCCAGCACCCAGAAAAATTTCCCGTGTCTGTGTCTGTCTCTCTTTCTCTTGCTCTTTCTGTTAGAATGACTTATTTATTTATTTATTGGAAGGGCAGAGTGACAGGGGAAGAGGAAGAAAAATCTCCCATCCACTTGTTGATTCCCCAAATACCTGCAACAGGCAGGAGCCTCTTCTGGGTTTCCTGCATGGGTGCAGGGGCCCAAGGGCCATCCTCCACTGCTGTCCCAGGTGCATTAGCAGGGAGCTAGATTGGAAGAGGAGCAGCCAGGACTCAAACGTGTCTGCTCACAGGGATCCCTGTACTGCAGGTACCTTACTGCTGCTTCACGGAAGTACCTTTCCTGAGGGACCCCACTGTTTGAGCCCTTACTGTTGCCTCCCGGTCCTACATTGGCAGGAAGCTAGAATTGGGAGCAAAGCTGGGATGCAAACCCAAACATCTGCCACTCGGAACTTTATTTATCTATTTTTATAATGACTTGAAAGTAAAAGTCAGTAGCAAAGGGAAAACTAAAATATTCACAAATACTAGGAAACCGATGTGTGAAATATTAACCAAAAGGGAAAAATTTAATATAAGACAATATGCAAAGTTAAAACAATGCACAATATGCAACCAAGTCAGGTTTCTAACATTTCTTAATTATTTTTATAGCAGAATCATTCATTTTTAAGTGTCCATTAGCAGTATTTTGCAGTCCTGCCACATTAGGGTCGCAGACCTGGTGGGCCTCTGGTAACAATGGAGAAGGTCAAGCGAGGGAAGGAGGGGTGAGAGAAGTATGCCTTCTTGTGTGGAACTTAATGTCAACTTTGTGTGTATAGCTCAATCCAAATAGAAAGCTGTTCTCTGAAGTTTCCTGCCCTTTGACGACCTATAGAGGGCAGCACAACAGCACTAACTGGCTCTCAAACAGCGTGGAACCTTTCAGGAGAAAGTCACCTCCCCATTTCCTATCACCTTGTAGAAAGACTGAAAGACCAAACCAAAACTGCCGTGCTGGTCTGGCAGCTTAGACACTTCAACAGAGCAAAGAATAAAACTGAGTGACTTAACATTTTTTCTATAGAGTTCTCAAAGCTTTTGAGTGGCTAAAGTTTAAGTTGGGTTAATGTCTTACTTTCAGTAACAACTTTGGCACTATCTGTGGGAGCCTTTATTTATGGAAGGGTGATAAAGAAAGCAGGGGAGCTGGTGTTGTGGCATAGTGGGGAAGGCTGCTGTGTGCAACACTGGCATTCCATATGGACACCCAAGCAAGTCCCAGCTGCTCCACTTTCAGTCAGGATTCCTGTTAACGTGCCTGGGCAAAGCAGCAGAAGATGGCCCAAGTGCTTGGGCCCTGCTTCCATGTGGGAGACCAGGAAGAAGCTCATGGCTTCTAGCTTCAGTCTGGTCTAGCCCCATCTATTATGGCAGATTTGGGTGTAAACCAATGGGTGGATGATCTCTCTCTCTCTTCTGTGTGTGTGTGTGTGTGTGTGTGTGTGTGTGTGTGTGTGTGTGTGTATGTGTAAAGCTCTTCTTTTTAAATAAATAAATGAATCTTAGAAGAATAAGGAGGGATTGTCTGGTACAAGAAGCCTTGTGCATTGAAATGCTCGGATTCAGGGCACACTGTCCAGTTCTCAGCTCTGGCATCTGTCTAGATGTATAATCTGTTAAGATTAAGTATTTATGCCCATTGTCTCGTCTCTCAAAGGAGAAGACTGGCATTTTTAAAAGTACACTGAAATATCCAAAATACTTGTATAAATGATTATATTGTTGAAAAATCAAGAGACTGGAAACATTTGAAAAGTAAAAACTACAGGATTGTCAGCGGTGAAGTATTGATTTTGAACTTTTAGAAATGCTGCTCACTGTGGAAATAGTCTCCATTGGTGGCATATACTTCTTGAGATTTAAATACATGATTGTATTGTACATATGCAAACATGATTTCATGTGTGTTACAGGGAAGAAGTGATTTCCATTGGAGATGGAGACATTAGGACCATGTGCCCCCTTCTGTCCATGAAACCTGGAGAATATTCCTATTTCAGTCCCCGGACCATGAAAATGTGGGCTGGCCCAGATCACTGGCGCTTTAGGCCTCGACACAAACGTACGTACTGCTACAAGGAAGTTTTAAGAAAAGAGGCTGTGCAGATAGCCAACCAGTCAGTTAGCTTCAACACCTGTGATAAGCTAATAATTCATTCGAGAAAACTTCAAAAAGTTTATGGAAGAATAGTGTTAACAAGTTTATACCGGTACAAAATTTGAACCCTATAATTTAAGTGTGTATCTTCATGAGCCTTTTAAAGTATCCTCGAGCAGGTGAGCCACCTCCTGTTCAGACAATCACTTAACGTAGAGTAGGAAGAGTTGGGGAGACTGGGTTCAGGACCTTGCACTTTTCCCTAGGACCCCTGTGAATTTGGACACTGGTTCTGGGTGGTAATGACCACCAGGCTCCGGCAGGCACACGTCCTCTCAGTCACTGCACGGACAGCCCCGTGCAGCACTCGGAAGGGTTTGCATTCTCTCTCAGAAGGGAAGTTATTAGCATGCATTTTTAATGTGTTTTGTTAACCAAAACACACATTCCAATTTTTTTTTTTTTAAGATTTGTTTTATTCTTTATTGGAAAAGAGAAGGAGAGATAGGAAGATCTTCCATCTTTTGGTTGACTCCCCAAATGGCCGCAATGGCCAGAGCTGAGCCAATCGGAAGCCAGGAGCCAGGACCTCTCTCTGGGTCTCCCGCGCAAGTGCAGGGTCCCAAGGCTTTGGGCCATCCTTGACTGCTTTCCCAGGTTATAAGCAGGGAGCTGGATGGGAAGTGGAGCAGCTGGGATATGAACCAGCGCCCATTGGAATTCCAGCAGTTGCAAGATTAGGATTTAGCCACTAGGTTATCGCGCCAGGCCCCACATTACATATTTAAGACAGAAAAGGAAGTGCGTTATTTAACATTCTGACAGCTGTGGCGATGCTGTTGTGCGATGGGTGAGGTTGTTGGTAGGTCCCTGAGGCCACCAAGCAAGCAGTGCTGACACCCATGTTCTCCTATGCAGAAGATGTCGTCTCTGTGTCCGAGAACAGAAAGAAAAGTACAAAGAAAGACTTTGAAATTGACTTTGAAGATGACATTAATTTTGATGCATATTTTCGGAATACAAAGGTTTGTACTCTGAGCATTTATGCTTGTTAAGATTAGATTTAACCCCCCCCCTTTCAGATGTGATTTGCGAAAAACATTTTTTAAATTTAACTTTAGAGTAAATGCGTTTTATTTTATTTTTTTTTTTTTTGTAATTGTCTTTTTTTTTTTAAATTTTATATCATTTTATGACACAGTTTCATAGGCTCTGGGATTCCCCCAGCCCCTCCCCAAGTCCTCCCCCCATATTGAATTCCTCCATATTGTTACAGTAGTACAGTTAATAGCCAGTCATGATTCTTTCATTCTGGGTATGGATCGTGCGGAGAATCCAGCATCTTATTGTCCAGATAAGTTCAACAGTTTCATTGGGAGACCATCCTTGGTCTGAAAGTAGAGCTGGTAGAATATCACCTCCTCCAGTGAGATGTTACTGCACATTTTCAATAGGAAAAAACATCGAAATTAACCACATCATGAAGCCAATCAACGTGGTATTTATTGAGTGACCAACATGTTAGAAAATGCAAGTTCTTAACCACATCCTGTAACTACTTCCTTGACATCTCAATTTTAGTATATACACAACCAGCTGCTGTAAACCCCCTTTTTTTTTTCTTCCAAGCTAACATGTTTTTGAGTTTAACCTAAATCAGAGTGGCACAGGAACAGTGGAAGCATCAACATTAACATCCATCATACATATAACAGCTAAGTACAAACTTAGCATCAAAGTTTCTATTTTACTTTGTCCTCTAAAGAGACTACTGAGAAACAGTCCGAAACTTGGTAGCAGAAAGAATCAAGTTTAGAATAAGGAGAACAGAGCTTACAAAATCACGTTTTCTCATAGACAGACCCATGGCAATTCTGAGGGTAGAATGAATGCTGCCCAAACCCTTCCCAAGGTGCTTTCTAGAAGAACAAATGCATTGTCCATTATTAGAGAAGTCTAAACAGTACTTCTTTTTAAAGGCCGCTACTGTTCTGGCCAAGTCCACTTTGAAGAACCAGAACTGCAAAGCTACCACTCTGCCTATGGATTTCCATTATGAGGTCGATACTCTGGTCCAGCTTCATCTGAAACCAGGCACCAGGGTAAGGCTGACCGTCAGTTCCTTTACCAAGCATGTATGACATCAAGTGACTGGTACGTGACGCTCAGGCAGCAGGGAGAGTTGAGAGTGCGAGGAAGAATGTATGTGAGACTTGGGGAGTTGCCAGAGATGCGGTATATGAGGCCAAGCTGAAGGAAAAGTTATAGGACAGATGCTCACAAAAGACTTGGAACCCTCTTGCCTGACTGTGGGTGGGACACTGAAACCTCCATGCTGGAATGCCACGGAGGTAAGCATGCCCTATTGGTGGAGTGCTCACTGCCAGTATAGAAACACTCACCAGTTGCTTTGTGCAGTTCACATCGCCTCACTCATGATCCAGATAGAAAAGTGAGGCCAGAAATGGGGCTATTGTGGTGGAGTGCGTTAACATGCATCCTGAAATGGCAGCAGCAGTTGGAATCCCAGCTGCTCTGCTTCCTATCCAACTCTACACAAGTGCACTTGGGAAGGTAGAGGAAGATGACCCGAGGGCTTGGGCACCTGCCACCCAGATGGGAGATCTGGATGGAGCTCCAGGCTCTTGGCCCCAGCTGTTGTGTATCCATCTGGGGAGTGAAGCAGTGGACAGGAGATCACTCTGTGTAACTCTGCCTTTCAGAAAATCGGTCTTTAAGCAAGAAAAACGAAGGCGTGGTGACATGTCTGATCACATCATTTGGGGAGTTCTTGAGTGCTGGGTGACTGGACAGGGCCCTTCTGACTGAATGGGATAATTAATTCTAGAAGGAAATAAATTTTAGCAACTAAAGTGTTTTTTCCTCAACGTGGTTCAGCAGCTGCTTTTTTAGAAATTGCTTTCTACATATGTTCTTTTCTGTCTTCTAGTTACTGAAGATGGCCCGGGGCCAGGAGCCAAAGAGTGAGCATTATGAAGAACTTGAAGATTATGATTACAACAACCCAAATGACATCTCCAACTTCTGTCCTGGGTTACAGGTAAAGTGCAGGGGCACTGCTGCCTCCCTGCTTCCATCCAGCAGAAGCTGGGGGACATTCTGCATCAGGTGGGAGTTTTGTGGGTACAGGGTTGGTCCTCAGAGTGGGAAGCTGAGCAGAGCTGAGTTACCAGTGTCTGCCCTGGCCTGCCTTACCACAAGCCCTGTAAGCAGGAAGCAGATGGACACGCTGCAGTAAACAGGTCCCAGATGGGATCAGACAAAGCACTGACCTTGGCTCTTTGGGGATTTCAAAGGCATACAAACGCTGTTGGCGCGCTAAGGAGCTAGTGTTTTGGCTGGGTAGATAAGACATGGTGCCTCGTCAAGGTGATGCCTTCTAGAGGGGCAAAGAAAAGCTTTGGGGTGTGTCGCAGGAGAACAGGCATGTAGCTCTCACCTGGTTTCTCTCCTGCTTGAACACGTGCAAGCCTCTCACTGTTAGATCTTGGTCTGAACTGTCATTTCCATTTCCCTTCTGAGACCACTAGTGAGATAACAAAAGAAATAGGAAGTGGGATAATGTTAAACCTGGTCTGGATCCCTGTACACGGGGAAGAGGGAAAACAGCCTCAAGAATTGATGCACTGTGTGTCCTTGGCTGAAGGAGAGGTGGGCTGGTATGTTTCGGTGAAAATTCAGACTAGCTGCTTGGCTGTTGCCCCTGAAGCTTGATTGTGCACAAGAATCACCAGAGAGCTTATTGAAAAATAGATTCCTGTCCACACCCACACCTGATTGCCCCAAGCTTCCAACCCATCTACCATGGGTCTGAGCCCAAGAGGTTTTCTGACCTGCTCCCAGCTAGTGAGCGCCCTTGCTGCTGAGCGTGCAGCCCTGGGATGAGGAATGCAGATCATTCTCCCCGTGTCCTGGGAATGCTCTCGTAACCCCTCAGCTGGTTAGTAATCAGCACGGACGCTGTGGCAGTGATGCCCATTGAATTCCTTGGAACTCTCACTCCGGAGGTTTCGGATAACAGGTCCCTCCCAACTGGCGCTTATATGAAATAGAACAACTGGAAGCTCGAAATCGACCCTGGCAAGACCCTCTTAATGAACGGAGGGTGGTCCACACGGGGTGCGTTTCAAGGATGTTTCTAAGCCCTTCTGGAAGCTTGTTCCAAATTTGAAGAGCTGTACCTTTGCCCAGGCTGGTGACAGCGATTACGAAGAGTCAGACGACTTGTTTGTGGGGCCAACGGGGTCTCCTACAGCACAAGAGAATGGCGACACTCCTGAAGGCCCTCAACTGGACATCACAACGTATGGGGACGCCAACCTGCTGGCCGAGCCCCAGAAGGTGAGGATGAAGCAGCTGAGGATTACACTGACTGCATGCAATAGATTAAACATAGATTATATTACTGTGAGTTTGATATTTGTTTTCTCCCTCCTTGGTTGTAACCTGTTGCTGTGCTGCAGGCTGAGTCTTGAATAGGGCAGTGGGAGTGAGCTGTTGCTGCTTAGGTTTGTGCGGAATGCACTGCCTCCCCCTTTAACTAGAGGTGAGCTGGTCACCCAGATGCAGCGTGTAGACAGAGGCTGCTGCAGGGACAGCAGATGTGTGTGCTAGCTCAGCGAGACTAGTGCAAGCTCTTGGGCAGATCCAGGTCATGGTCAATTATCACATATCAGATATCTGTGCATTCCATGCCTGTTGCAGGCTTGGTGCTTTGGTTAATATGTGATCCACTTATCTCTTTTACACTGGAATTCCAATTAGTGTAGATTATAATTAGATTTGACACAAGGGACTCTAGCTATCTAAAGCAAGCTCTTGTAACTCTTTAGTTGATTAGCTTATTTGAACTCCAGGTCTGATTTTATATAAACTGATGATAGATTTTTTTTTTTCTTCTGCTTAATTTTGTTTTGTCATATACTTATTTCAGGTAAATAAAATTGAAATTCATTATGCCAAGACTGCCAAAAAGATGGACATGAAGAAACTGAAGCAGAGCATGTGGAGTTTGCTGACCGAGTTTTCGAGAACAGAAGCCAGTGCCGAGGTAGCAGTGCACGCATCCTTGCTTGGTTCCTGGCGTGTGGTGGGGAGGGCAGATGTCTGCGGCTACAAGAGGGCTGCACGTGGTCCGGGGCTGCAGCACGGAGCGAGGCATGCGGAATACAGGGAAGGCCCCGGGACTCTCGGGAACGCGAGCTCGCAGCCTCATGCATGGGGCGTCACCCAGCCTGGCCCGTAAGCGGAAAACACAAATGAAAGCATCTTTATGATGTTTACATCAGCAGCAGTGTGCCAGCCAGACAGTGTTATCCAGTCCTGAGTTGAGGAAAACGTAGAGTACTTACTCACTGCTGCTGGCAGTTCTAAGTTGATAGTTGGAATTTTGTGCATCTCAAATGCCATAAAATATTTAAATCTTTTGATCCAATAATTCTGATTCAGGGAATATATTTTCAGTAAGGAAGTCATGAAAAAATAATGCTGACAGGTTTTTCTCCTTCAAAACAAGGGAAACCTTTATTAACGCAGTCGCGGCCACTGAACACGTCCGTTGACTGAAGCCAGCCCCTTTCTGCGGAGGGAATGTTCTGAACCACATGCATTGAGCTCACTCACTAAAATGCTCCGCTGGCTAAGGAGTGAAAGTCCACAGCTTGCTTGAGGGCCCAGACTATAGTAGTGGATATATCAGCAAACCGCCGTTGTTTGCATCAGTCCTTGCCAGTTAAAACAGAATGGGGTGCAAGTGTAAGAGAAATGTGCTTTTCACTTTCATTATGAATTTTTCGAGTTTTATTTTATGTATTTGAAAGGCAAGTTACAGAGAGAAAAGAGAGACAGAGATCCAGATGGCAGCAATGGCTGAGGCTGCTCCGGGCTGACGCTAGGAACCTGGAGCTTCTAACCCAGAGATTGTCGGTGTCCCAGGCCAGAGCTGAGCCACCTGTTCTCCTTAGAGATACTTTCCCTTCCAGAATAACTCAGAAGTTGTGTGGGTTTTTTTTTTTTTTTCATCCAGGGATATACTGGGGAATACAACTTTACAGGTTTCTGATACCCTTTCCAGAGTGAACTCCCCCTATGTGCCTGCTTCTTCCCTTAGGCCAACCACAGTGAACCTGCAAAGGAAAAGGTCCCAGAGGAGGTGGTTGGCGAGAAGATGCTCAGCAGGCTCACCCAGAACCTGCAGAAGAGGTGCGTGCCAGGCACAGGGCAGCACGGGGCTCCAGGCTGCTGCTCAGAGCCTCAGCCCGGCCGTGGGGGGACGGGCCCCCTGGGCGCTGCCTGCTGACTTCTGTCGGGGGAGCTTTTCTGCTTCCTCTGCATTGATGGATGAGCTCATAAAGCCCAGTCTGTAGAAATACTTTTCTCTGCCAATGGCAGGAATGGCAAAGGAGACCATTTATTCCCAAATACGACACTAGACAAACCTGCTCATAAAATGCATCTGAAATATTTCTTTGTTTCTCATGAGTCATTGTATGTGCATATTATTTAGACACGATGAAAGAGCCTTTGTTTTCAGAACTGCAGCTAAATACTCTCCCCTTTGTTTCCAGCCTGCCCCAACTCATGGCCCAGAACCTCTCCATTCCTCTGGCGTTTGCCTGTCTCCTGCATTTAGCCAACGAGAAGGTGGGTAATTCTGGTAAGCCCAGGAGTCTCTGACTAATCCCTGGATCAATTCATCTGAGGTGTGGTTGGTTTTTTTTTAGATTTTTTCAAAGACTACTGTGGGACATCATTATTATTATTTTGGAAATGCAGAATTACACATTGAGAAAGGGAGAGACAGAGATAAAGGGGAAGAGAGAGAGAGAGATCTTTCGTCTGCTATTCACTCCCCAAATGGCCAAGACTGTACCATGCCAGAGCCAGGAGCCTCCTCTGGGTATCCCCTGCCAAGCACTTGGACCGTCCTCTGCTGCTTTTCCAGGCACATTAACAAGGAGTTGGATGGGAAGTAGAGTTGCCAGGACTCAAACCAACAGCCATATATGATGCTGCAGCACAGGTGACAGCTTAACATGCTACACTACATTGCGGCCCTGGGTTGTCTTAACTTCAGTGACCTGTATCTATCATCAACCTAAATGATTAACCAGGCATCCGCATCCAGAAGGAACTTGACAGACGGCCACCAGGTTTGATTAGCAATGAAACTAGTGAAGAGGACTCAAAGGGAGCAATTCTGGACATTGAAGTTATCATCAGTCGGTTCCCTAACCTGAGAACATAACATGCCTCATGGGATCTCGACGCCTGCATGGCGAGGTCTGTAGCCACTAGGCTACTGCACCGGGCCCAACTGTTTTTTTTTTTAATTGGTTTATTTGAGGGCCTGATGTGATGGCTCAGTGGCTCAATCCTTACCTCGAGCACACCAGGATCACATATAGGCACTGGTTCATGTCCCAGTTGCTCTGCTTCCCATCCAGCTCCCTGCTGTGGCCTAGGAAAGCAATGGAGCATGGCCCAAAGCCTTGGAGACCCCACACTCATGTGGGAGACCTGGAGGAGGCTCCTGGCTCCGGACTTCAGATTGGTGCGACTCTGGCTGTTTCAGCTGGCTGTGGAGAGATGGCAGGTCCTGTTCAGAAGCCCGTGGGGCCAGGGAAGTGGGTGGGCAGCACCTTCCCTGGTTTTGGGAGACAGTGGTAGAAGTATCTCTGGGAATGCCTGAATCATCCTGAGGTATCTCTGGCCATTGGACTACAGGCAGAAAGAATGAGGAAGGAAAAAGTAAAGACTCACGGCCATCGTCACCCTGACTGGAAGCCACAGGGCGCTCTGATGAGGATTGTCTGAGGGGCAGGATGTGCTTGCAGGTCTTCTCTGACAGCAGCGGCATCCTTGCTCAGCCGCTGCAGGTGGGGGCAGCCTGGAGTCTCCTTCTCACACTCTCTCCTTGTCTGAGGTGGCCTGTCCCCCTGGGAGTGTTCCAGCATACACACAGAGCTCAGCAGCCCCAAAGCCCCCATTTACCCCAGTCCCAGGATGCAAGCACTGCCCTGGACTGTGCATGTCTTGGTGAGGAAGCTGCGCCAGGGTCCTATTGCCTTGTTCCTTCCTACTGAGTCTGTGGCCTCACCAAGGTCTACAGTGACAGCGTGCTGTGACCAGGTCTCCACCAGGGCCTAGCGCTTCTGGCATTTCCAAACTGGGCTAGTACCTATGGCTCGTGGCTTGTTAGGCTGGGGCCTGGCTTTGGGCAGCAGTTTGGGCTTGCAACATGGCCCTGACACTATGATAACCTACGTGGGTCTTGGATGACTCAGAAGTTAGAGTCCCCAGAAGAAACAGTCTCAAAACGCTTGATATCCAAGTGTAGCCTTTGTGGAACTTCTCTTAGGTCTGTGACTCTCCTCTGCACCCAGTTTACCCAGCCCTTGGGTAACAGTTTCGCCTCAGTCATGGTCTGCACTGCTGGGTGTGAGCCCTCTGCTCAGTGGCCCTGTGTCCCTGCAGAGTGTGACTGATTAACTAGATCCTGAGGGAACCGGCTGCCTGGCATTAGTAAGAATGCCTAAGCTAGGGGAAGAGTCGTGGCACAGGGAGCCTGAAGAATCAGAAGTGAGGGGCTGTCCCGGGCCTGACTGGGTTTCAGGGCTGGGGGCAGTGCCGAGAGCAGGATGTGTGGATGGAGTCATACTTGAGCCGGGTCCTGGTGGCCCCCCTGCCAGCTGCCTCGGTCCCGTCAGGGTGGAGAGCTCGGCTCTCCCACAGGGAGAGGGCTGCAGTGACCAGAGGCCGAGACATCTGGCTGCTTTTGCCTTATTCCCTGTGATTGGCACGGATGGGCAATAGTTGGCAACTGGCTTTGTCATGCTGATGTGATTTTCCTTATATAATTGTGGGACAGACCTCATTCTTTGCAGTCACTGCCTTTCTACCTAGATTAGAATTGTTTTATGGTTCTTTCACTTACTCTCAGGATGTGTATTTTGATTTTGCCTCAGAATCTCAAGCTGGAAGGAATGGAAGATCTGTCTGATGTCCTTGTGAGGCAAGGAGAGTGAGTTTCCAGGGAAGAAGGCGGCAGCGAGAGGCTCGTCATCACTTTTCCAGTGAAGAAGGACATCTTTACCATGAGAGGAGGAGGATGCCAGGGCTGGGAGCAGGGTCCTGGCCCCCACTGCGTGCCTGTCGGCCTGCTCTTCCCTCCACTGTGGTCTGGTGTTCTACACCATGTGAGGGCTTTGTTGTGGCTGTGAAACCTGTGCCCCTTCTCTCTATCCGTGTACAGTTGTTTTCTGTGTTGATGTGTCTTACTTTCCACTGTTGCGTAGAAATGATTTCCTAGTAGGCATTTAATGTAAATCTTAAATACCTACTTAATCCATGTGTATAAACTTCATCGTATAAACTCATAATGTGTATATAATAATTAAAAATAAAAATCATCCAGAAGAATATGTCTGACAATATTTGTAAGTCTGTTAAGTACTGATGTTCGATCCAGACCCAATCCTGATAGTGACTCAGGGTACACACAGGTCAGTGTGAGGCAGGAAATGCTGAGGGGCTGAAACGATCTGCCTGCCCAGAGAAATTGCTAGCTGGAGGCTGGTATTCCAAGCCAGGCTCCATGGCTAAATATCTGAATTCTTCTGGGGCTTGAAGTAGTAACGGTTGCGGCATGTATTTCGCGGTTACTCAGTCCTGTCTGTGGGTGACTTCCTCACCCCTCCCAGCACTCCCTGGGGAGTGTCCCATCCCCATTCCTATGTTACAGAGGAGGATGAAGGTACCCACAGGTAAAGTAACTTGCATGGCTGCTGACAGAGCTTGCCTTTGAACCCTGCCCTCTGCTCCCACAGTCTTTGTTTTTCGTAGCCACTGTGCAGTAGGCTGCTTGAATCCGCAGACAATGAAGACAGTGCCCGGTGAGATTCATCCATCTCCACAGAATTCAGCACGCCCCCCAAAAGGTACACTTTCTTTTTATAACCTTGGGAATTGGAGGAGCAAAGTCGGGCCAGTTTTGGACCTTGTGGCAAATACTGATCCAGGTCATTCTGCCCTTGGCAGGTCTTGAGTCTCTATAAGAGCACTTATCTCAGTTTACTATCTAAATGGAGATTTTGTGATAGGCCAGAAGCCTTGAGGACTGCTGATGCTAACTTCCAAGCCAGAACCACACCAGACAGAAGAAATCTCCCAAGAATGTGCTTTTCCAAATTGTGTCCAACTGCTACCCACTATGCCCTGTTGGAGGGTTAGGGCGGTGTGAACAGGCTTCAGTGTGAACAGTAGAGATGCCCTCGGGGGAGAATGCTATCCTGGTGGGGCTGAACCACTGCCTTTCTTTCTCCATGCTGGTTCTCTTTTCTATGGTTCCTGGGAGAACTAGCCAAGCCCATGCCTTCCCTTAGCTCATCACACTTCTCTAGTGGGAGACTGAGCTGCTAAAGTAAGAGCCAGTTTCTTTACTGAGTACCACTCCTCCTTGGCCTTCCTCTCCCAAGCTTCTCCCTCCTCCTGGCTCCTGGCTTTGGACCAGCCCAGCAGCAGCTAGTGCAGCCATTTGGGGAGTAAACCCTTCTCTGTAAGTCTGCTTTTCAAACAAAACAGATTTTAAAAAAGCAACAAAACTTACAAGGTCTGATGTCTGCAAAGGAATTATGGTTTGAGTGAAGTAGGAGGCAGATAGCTCTTTTCCCCAGCCTGACCACTCCTAGTGTGAGACCCCTGGCGAGTGAGGGTCTTGGAACTGCAGCAGTGGGAACTTATTCCCCTGCTTGGCAGCAGGTGGCTGAGCCACTGAGTCATGAACAGAAGTAGCCATGGTGTTTGCAATGAGCTGCTCAGCACTGAAGCAGCGGGTCATGGCTTTGATGCATGAGTTCTTGGTTTATAAATTTATCCTTCTGTGTTTGAGTATGCAGTCCCAATGTCTCCTGGTGTCCATGGTATCTGATGCAAGGGCGGCTGCCATCCTTATCATTAGTCTAAGTAAGATTGGTTTTTCCCTGCTATTGTCAAAATCATAGTCTGACTTTAATCGTTATGATTATGATCCTTCCCTTGTGCTTATTTCTTGGGATTCCTTGTGTTTCTTACACAATAAGTTGTCATTTTTCAGGGCAACTGTGTTCTATAAAACTTCTACATGTGCTGAGTTAATGAATACTGAACCATCACTCATTGGTGCAATATTGTTGGGTTTCCTTGAGCCTCTGGTCAAATATTTTCACCAGTTTATCAACACATAGCCTTGTTTAAATGTGCTTCTGTTTAGACATTTAATATATATTGTACTTTTTTTTAAAACCAAAGTATGTAAAACTTTTAATGAGTTAACCTTATAAAAGATAATGGCATTAAAACATCAGACAAGTTGAGGACAAAATTGTCCTAGGCTATGAGGACCAATTCTGTTGATGACAACATCATGCTGCTGGCTTGAGACACACAGAACCAAGGTGACAAGGGCCGTGGGTCGTAGTTGGCAACAAGACACTGGTGGTAAAACATGAGGGGGAGCACGGACCTCATGGGATGGGGACGAAGCTTAATATATCATTCTTACAAACAATTGTATGCAGTGCCAGCATGCCTGTGTTTTGGGGGTCTGATACAACAAAACACCATGGACAAGATAGTTCATAATGAATATAAATAATTTCTATTGATTCTGGAAGCTGCAAAGTCCAGGTTTAAGGAGCCAACACCAGGCGAGGGCCTTCTTGATCATTCTGATGTGGAGCACCCCCACACTGGTTGGAGGAGTTCCTGCATAATCCCCCAGTTTAGGTCTGCCCACCAGACACAGCAAAGTCACCCCCTGGATGCTAAGGTGGTGAGAGGAAGAGTTTGTTGGGAAACTCAGAGCAGAGAGTTGGGCAGCAATGCTTAGTTGTTGGGCTCCTCAGGGGTTAGGGGTAAGGGATCTTAGGGACTGAAGCTAGGACTGTCCATGCGTCTGCTTAGGCTGCAGTGCACACAGCCCTTCTTCTACTCTTCCACAATATTATATCCCTTACGGAATTTTTTTTAAAGGTTTATTTATTTTTATTGGAAAGTCAGAGAGGAGGAGAGACAAAAAGGAAGATGTTCCATCGCAAGTGGCCACAGTGGCCAGAGCTGAGCTGATCAGAAGCCAGGAGCTCAGAGCCAGAGCTTTTGGGTCTTCCACACTCATGCAGCGTCCCAAGGCTTTGTGCTGTCCTCCACTGCTTTTCCAGGCCACAAGCAGAGAGCTGGATGGGAAGTGGGGCTGCCAAGATTAGAACTGGTGCCCATATGGGATCAAGGCCAGGACTTCAACTGCGAGGCTACTGCGCCATGGCCCACCCCAGAGAATTTTTAACTATACTGCAATTGGCATAGTTATTGCTCTGGGTCTGGAGTTTCTGCAAAAGAAACCCTCGAGACAAGAGAGTGTCAAGGTGGTATCCATTGGGGGAGGTGCCCTCCTGAGTCCAATGGTTAGAACCTCTGGGGTTGGTGGTTGGGGATCTTGTAAGGCCAACTGCACCAGTCCTTCAATCCAGTGTGTTGCTTTTCGCCAAGTGGTTGAATGGCACTCATAAAAGCAGGGTGATGGGGCTGGCATGAAGGCTTAACTGGCTAATCCACCTGCATGTGGGGGTATCCCAAATGGACTCCAGTTCGTGTCCCAGTAACTCCACTTCCCATTCAACTCCCTGCTTATGGCCTGAGAAAGCAGTAGAGAATGGTCCAAAGCCTTGGGATCCTGCATCTGCATGGGAGACCCAGAAGAAGCTCCTGGCTCCTGGCTTTGATCAGCTCAGCTCCAGCTGCTGAAGGTATTTGGGGAGTGAACCAGCAGATGGAAGATTCTTGTGTGTGTGTGTGTGTGTGAAAAAGGGCGAAGAATCTAAGCTAAGAAAGGAGCTGGGAGACTGGTTCCTGATAGTGTCTAGTATCTGCATTCAAACCACTATGTAAGGGCTTGGTTTTAGTGTTGCCATGGAAGGTGAACACACAAGGAACAGTGAACCCACTGGTACAACAATAGCATTAGTTTGTTGCTGGGGGCATGGAGCTTTCATGAACTACATACCTCTTAAAGGTCTCGCCTTCCAATACCATCACAGTGGCAACCCAGCGTGGTGGCCTAACAGCTTAAAGTACTCGCCTTGAACGGACCAGGATATCCTATGAGTGCTGGTTCTAATCTCGCCGGCTCCACTTCCTATCCAGCTCCCTGCTTGTGGCCCGGGAAAGCAGTCAAGGATGGCCTAAAGCCTTGGGACCCTGCACCTGCGTGGGAGACCAGGAAGAGGCTTCTGATCAGCTCAGCTCTGGCCATTGCGGCCGCTTGGGGAGTGAACCAATAAATAAATAAATCTTAAAAAAAGGTTTTTTTTAAGATTCACCTATTTATATCGGAAAGACAGATATACAAAGAGGAGGAGAGACTCCATTACACAATCACCTCACATCCCTCTTAAATGAAAAGCCACAAAGTCAACAACAGGAAGAAAAATAGAAATGTACAACACCTTGTATTTCTCAAGAGGTTTTGATAGTTCAACAGTGAACCTACCACTCCAATCATGATGGAATCTCTCCTGAATCCACTGGCTGCTATAGTCCACGTTAGTGTCTCCGTCTGCCCAGATCTTCACTGTCATTGATTGGCTGGGGTAGTTGATCAATTTGTTCTGTCCTCTGTCCTCTGCCATGGTACCAGGTGTCCTCTGGAAGCTCTGATGTACTGCCATATCCTCCATGTACATTTGGATATGCTGTCCTCTGCTCCGTCTGAGCCACTGAGGAGGCCCAGCTCTGACATATCCACTCCCACAGTCAGCCCATGGAACTGCAATTCTCTCCGTGGTGAGGGGTCTGAGTCCAGCAGTTCAGTTGGTAGGGAATTGCCCAAGGAACTTCATCTGGGGCCATCTCAGACCTGATTCTTGTGTGTGTTTGCCAATACAGAGTCCGGCATAGTCTGTTACCCAAATCAGCCTACACACACTGATAGCTGCAATTGCTGGGTCAGTTCCATCTCCAGCCCCATGTTTTACAAAACCCGATAGGTGTTGGAGCCCAGCCCAATCCTGTGAGGCCTGATTCTGGCACATCCACTCCATGGTCAGACCACAGGTCCTGTGAATTTCCCCATGGCTGGAGTTCTAAATCCAGTGATATAGTTGTAGGGGATCCCCAAAGAAACCCTGCCAGAGGTGACCCCAGACCTGACTCCTGCATGTTCCAGCCAGTTCAAGGTCCAGCTCAGTCTATCACCCACATCAGCATCGCCCCCTCCCTTCCCCCCCCCCCACACACACTGGTGGTTGCAGCCACCTGGTCAGTTCTGTTCCTAGCCCCATCTCGTAGACAAACCAATGGATGCTTGGTCCCAGGCCAACCCTGCCCAACACACACTCGGCCCTCACGTAGACCAGTGGGAACTGCAGCCCCGTCGTAGCAAACTCCAATAACCCCCACCAGGCCCACCCCCAGCCATAGTTCCTGAGCATGCCAATATGTGCAGCGGACTAGTACAGTCTGTCCCACATCCCATCTGACTCTCATACACATCAATGGGTGCTGCAGCCTAACTCAGCTTGACTGGCTCCATTACCCAGCCCACACTTACGCTGGTGGATGCACCACTTCTCCAGTGAGGCCTGACCCCAGACCTGTTTCTCATGCTCACCAGTGGAAGCTGCAGTCCATCAGCGAGGTGTCCACAGTTCCTTACTGGGCCACCTCCCATTCCTGGATCTTGTACTCCACAAGTAGTTCTGCAGTCTAACTTGACCGGATTTGCCCCCGTTCCCAGCACTTGCCAGCTGATGCTGAGGCAAAGCCCGATCAGCCTGCCTTTACTCTGACTCATGGCTGTGCCAGTGGATACAGTTGCTTATCCCAGTGTGGCTCTCCCCCTTACCCAGCTCACATGTAGACCAACAGGTGTTATAGCCATTCCCAACCTGATCTGCCTGCCCTCAGTTCCAACTCTCACTCTCACCAGTGGGAGCAATGGCCCAACATGGGTGCCCCCCATGGCTTCTCTATTGGGCTAGCCGCCCCCCTACCCCAGGGTATTACATGTACATGTCACAGCCCAGTCTGGTGTGGCTTGCCTCACCTCAGCATTTGCCAGTGGGTGCTGAGGCTTGGCTTGACTCGACTGTCTACAGTTCAGCTCACGTTGGTGGGTGCTGCAGTCTAGCCCAGCCTGGACTGCCCTCAGTCTCAGCCCTAATGTGAACTGGCTACTGTTGTGGCCCAGTTCGGCCTGTTCTGCACCCCATTCTGGTTCTTGCATTTGCCAGTGGGTGCTAAAAACTGGCCTGACTTAGCCCACCCCCAGACCTGACCCACACGTATATATATGACAGCAAGTAGTGTAACCTGGCCTGGTTTAGGCTGCTCCCAGCCTCGGTTCTTGCACGTATTTTCAGGGACTGCGTTCTGACAGAGGAATTCAATGTTAACTTCTGTGTTGGATTCTGATTCTGAATTATCTCATTAGTTCTGGCAACCTAGTGCCCTTTCATATGCAAATATAGTACTGATGGATTATAAAATGTTCCCTCCAGAATCAGCTCCATAAGACAAGATCCACCTCTCTGCTCTGTTCTATTCTCTTATAAGCTCTTGGTCATTTATTCATCCATGTAATTTGTAAGTCTATTACTGTGAAAGAATGTGATATGCCTTCCTTCGATTCAGATGTTCTCGTATATACTAAGACTGATTTTATAGCTTTCTTACTGCAGCCTCTACCTTTTAAAAAATGCCCCTTGTGCGTCACTTCTTTCCTGTAACCAGCTCATTGAGTGTTGACAGAGCATGAATAAGCAGGTGCCAAGTACCGGTTTCCATCTCTGCATTTAGAGCAGGAAGGGGCCTGCACGTGGGCGGAGACTGAGGCTGCCTGCCGCCCCGCCTTCCACCGCCAGGGGGCGGTGCAGGGTCACTGCCTCCTAGAGTGGCAGGCAGGTGCATGTCCATCCTCTACATCCCACCTTTCTTTCTTTCTTTCTTTCTTTCTTTCTTTCTTTCTTTCTTTCTTTCTTTCTTTCTTTCTTTCTTTCTTTCTTTCTTTCTTTCTTTCTTTCTTTCTTTCTTTCTTTCTTTCTTTCTTTCTTTCTTTCTTTCTTTCTTTCTTTCTTTCTTTCTTTCTTTCTTTCTTTCTTTCTTTTTTTCTTTCTTTCTTTCTTTCTTTCTTTCTTTCTTTCTTTCTTTCTTCCTTCCTTCCTTCCTTCCTTCCTTTCTCTTTCTTTCTTATTTATTTATTTTTATTGGAAAGGCAGATATACAGAGAGGAGGAGAGACAGAGAGGAAGATCTTCCGTCCAATGGTTTACTTCCCAAGCTGAGCCCATCCAGAGCTAGGAGTCAGGAGCGTCTTCCGGGTCTCCCACGTGGGTGCAGGGTCCCAAGGCATTGGACTGTCCTCGACTGCTTTCCCAGCCAAAAAGGGAACTGAATGGGAAGCGGGGCTTTGGGGATTAGAACCATGGGATCCTGGCGTGTTCAAGGTGAGGACTTCAGTCATCGGCCACCGCGCTAGACCCCAACCTACCTTTCTAGTGCACCCAGGGAAGCAGTAGATGATGGCATGAGTACTTAGGTCCCTACTACCCATGAGTGAGACCCTCATGGAGTTTCAGCCTCCTGTTTTCGGCTTTGCACACTTCCAAGCGTTGTGAGCATTGAAGAAGTGAAACAATGGATGAAAAATCTCTCTCTTTCTCTCTCTCTCCCTCTCTGTTACTCTGCTTTTCAAGTAAATAAATAAATGTATTAAAATGGTAAGTTTTGGGAGTCAGTGTGACAGCTCAACTGGCTAATCCTCCACCTGCCAGCACCGGCATCCATGTGTGCACTAGTTCATGTTCTGGCTGTTCCACGTCCCTTCCAGCTCCCTGTGAATGGCCTGGAGGGAAAAGAAGGAGGATGACCCAACACCTTGGGACCCTGTGTTCACGAACAAGACCTGGAGGAAGCTCCTGGCTCCTGCTTTATGATTGGTTCAGTTCTGCCTATTGAGGCATTTGGGAAATGAACCAGTGGATGATGGATCTTCCTCTCTGTCTCTTCTTTGGGTCTGCCTTTCCAATAAAGATAAAGAAATTTTTTATTGTAAATTTATGCTGTATGTTTTAATACATTCACAGTCAAAATTGACCATTTAAAAGAATATTAGCTATAAATATATATTAACTATAAATATATATTAACTATAAATCCATTTCTGTTGCTTTTTTGTGTGTCATGGCGTCATGAAACAACTTTTTGCATTATGGGTGACTTACTTTGAAAGTTCGCATGAACTTCTGCAAGGAAGAAATTATTTGCCTACTTCTGTAGTGCCGCCTATGTGATTTGACATTGCTTGAGTTCATTACAAAAATTCACTGATGGCCTAATAGGTAGATTAAATAGTATAAACTATAACCATCTTAATTTAAATTGTAAAATACAGAGCTTTCTGCAACCTATCAACCAGCAGGTTTTCCTAGGCAAAGCCTTCATTTTAAACACATTGAAATCACTGTCGAGGGCTATAGGTTATTTTTGCTAAGAGATTAATAAGAAATCTTTTTTGGGGGCCCAGCACAATGGCCTAGTGGCTAAAGTCCTCGCCTCGAATGTGCCAGGATCCCATATGAGCGCCGGTTCTAATCCCAGCAGCCCTGCTTCCCATCCAGCTCCTTGCCTGTGGAAAGCTGGGAGGATGGCTCAAAGCCTTGGGACCCTGCATGCATGTGGAAGATTTGCAAGAGGTTCCTAGCTTTAGATCGGCGCAGTCCCAGCCATTGCAGCCTCTTGGGGAGTGAATCAACAGATGGAAGATCTTCCTTTCTGTCTCTCCTCCTCTCTAGATGTCTGGTTTTCCAGTAAAAATAAATAAACCTTTAAACAGAAAGGAAAAGGAAAACGCAGAGAGAGGAGAGACAGAGATCTTTTATCCACTGTTCATTCCCCAAACGTCCACAACTGGCTTTGAACCAATCCAAAGCCAGGAACCAGGAGCTTCTTCTGGGTCTCCCACATGGGTGCAGGGTCCCAAGGCTTTGGATCAACCTCTGCTGCCTTCCCAGGCCACAAGCAGGAAGCTGGATCTGAAGTGGAGCAGCCAGGACAGGACCCAGTGTCCATGTGGGTTTCTGGCACCGTAGGCAGAGGCATAACCTATTACACTACGGTGTCAGTCCCTGGCGATTTTTTTTAAGACTTATTTATTTATTTATCTATCTGAAAAGCAGAGAAACAGAAAGAGAGAATCTTCCATCCACTGATTGACCCTCCAAATGGTCACAACAGCCAGAAGTCCATGATCAAGCTGCTGGCAGGGCTGTGCGTCCTCCAAAGTCTCGCAGGAGGAGGGGGGCCTGCCCTCCTTCCGGCTCCCAGTGGCTGCTGGAATCCTCCTGGCCTTGCCTAGCCTTCACATGGCTTCGTGTGAGGATGCTGGTTACGGGCTGCGAGCCTAATCCAGCCCAATACGACCTCATCGTGGCTAATGACACCTGCAGCTACATTAGAAAAGTGACACTTCGAAGTTCTGAGTGGACCTGATATTTGGAGGAACTATTATTTAACTCAGGAAAGTTAATCAAGCTTTCAATAAATATAATTTGTATTGATATTATAGTGAATTTATGTATTAATTTATGAAAGTTGATTATAACATTAAACCATTACATTTGAGAGATTATATGCCTTTTTATAGATAATCCTTATATGTTTTTATTAAAGATTTTTTAAAAGATTTATTTATTTTTATTGGAAAGTCAGATTCACAAAGAGAAAGAAAGACAGATCTTCCACTTGCTGATTCACTCCCCAAGAGACCACAACAGCCAGAGCTGTGCTGATCCAAACCCAGGAGCCAGGAGTTTATTCCAGGTCTCCCACACAGATGCAGGGTCCTAAATCCCATATGGAATCCCAGCACAGGCATGGCAGTGACTTTAACCACTAGGCTACCACACTGGACCATTATTATAGTTTTAATATATGGGCCTAATGCAATGGCTTAGTGGCCCAAATCTTCACCTTGAACCTACAGGGATCCCATATGGGCACCAGTTCATATCCTGCCTGCTCTGCTTCCCATCCAGCTCCCTGCCGGTAGCCTGGGAAAGCAGTGGAGGACGGCCCAAAGCCTTCATGTGGGACCCTGCATTCACGTGGGAGACCCGGAAGAGGCTCCAGGCTCCTCACTTTGTTTTTTTGTTTTGCTTTGTTTTTATTTTATTTGGGACTCCCCCAAAACTCCCACCCGCCAACAGATTTTCCCCAAGTTGCTACAATAGTATAGTCCTTCATTAGGAGTCATGATTCCATCAGTCTGTTATTTAAGTGTGCCCCGACATTGCTGGGACAGTGTCAGACAGTCTGGCATCCCATTGTCTACACATTTCCAGCAGTTTCACTGGGAGTCCATCTTTCGTCTGGAAGCAGGGATGCATGTTGCGTTGTACCTTCACATCTGGATAAGGTAGACCCCACTACTCCATCACTCTACATTTCCATAAACGAGAAGCCGTGAAACAAGGTCAACAGCTGGTATGAATTAGGACAACAGGCTTCTCCCTTTGGGTGAGCTCAGCTCTGGCTGTTGTAGCTGCCTGGGCAGTAAACTACTGGATGGAAAGATCTTTCTCTGAGTCTCCCTCTCTCTGTTAAAAATCTGATCTGCTGGGCCCAGCGCGGTAGCCTAGTAGCAAAAGACCTCACCTTGCATGCATTTTCTCTCAGACTTTCTTTCTCTTTGTAAATCTACCTTTCCCACAAAAATAAATAAATCTTTAAAAAAAAAAAAAAACTTGTCTCCAAAAAATAAAGAAAGAAAATTTTAAAGTATTTTCTATCCAGGTCTCATATATTGTTGGTTACGTCCTTGATACTTTCTGATTCTGTGGATATTAACATTTGCATCCTATTCTTTTTAAAATAAGCTAATCTTTCCCCGCACATGTGCAGGGAGCTGGCTCTGACACGGAGCAGCTGGAACTGGGGCCCTAATGTATATTAAGTTGCAGAAGACAGCTTTAACCCTCTGAGCCACACTGCTAGCCCGTGTTAGGGTTAGCATTAGGACATTAAGCAAATGATGCTCTTATTTTATTGTTTGCATTTAAACATTTATTTTTTTTCTAATTATTTAATTGGAAAAGCAAATTTACAGAGAGAAGGAGAGACAGTGAGAGAAGGTCTTCTATCTGCTGAATTCCTCCTCAAAAGGCTACAATGGCTGGAACTGAGCCAATTTGAAGCCAGGAGCCAGGAGCTTCTTCCAGGTATCACACACAGACTCAGGGTCCCAAGGCTTTGGGCCGTCCTGACTGCTTTCCCAGGTCACAAGCAGGGAGCTGGATGGGAAGTGGATCAGCCAGGATACAAACCAGTGCCCATATGGGAGCCTGACAAATGCAAGGGAAGGACTTTAGCCACCTAGGTTATCGCACCAGGCCCTCTCATTTTAAAAATAGCCTCTCGCGGGGGCAGCCTAGTAATTACACCGTGGGTGGATCTGGGCAGATGCAGGACCCTGGCTCTGCCCACCACTGCCATCTTGGTGGGGGAAGCCCATAGGACATCTGGTGCCAGAGCAGAGAATGGAGGACAGAACATATGGGCAACTACCCCAGGCAAACCTTGACAGCAATGATCTGGGCGAATGGAGACCATAAGGTTGACGGTGTCAGCCAAAGGACGTTGGAAGGGTTTCCTCATCCGTTGATCGGTGAAATCGACAACATTTTGAAACTATCAAATCTACCTGGGCAGAACCTTCTGAACATGCGCCATTGTGACTCTGGGTTGATATCGGCTGGCCCTTCCCCATCCTAGGGTACTGGAATGGCCTATCCCCTCTCTCCCCCTCCCCCAGAGATGGGAAGAAGAAATAGAAAGCTTGGAAACAATGATCACACCCACTTCTCCCTAACCTTAGATCCTTCCCACCCTGATTGACTATGTAAACATCAACTAAAAAAAATTTTTTTTAAATTTTCTAAATAAATAAAAATAAAATGGGCCGTTGATTGGGAACTTTCAGAAGGATTGGGGGGCTCATAAAGTTCAGCTTGAGGGATTCAAGGATTGTACGCCTAATCCTGACAATGCCATGCCTGCTGTGAGCACTGGGGCCTCAGAGTTTCTGGCCTTAAATGCAAGTATTGTCCCAGGTTGTCCCTGAAGAGCACGGGATAGAGTTTCCAGAGCCCCCAGGAGGCCCCCCCACAGGCTCTTCTTTTAGAGGAAGGGGCTGCAGAGCAGGAGAGCTGGCCTTGGAGTTCCTCAGCCGCCGGCCTTGGGAACTGTGCTTGACACCTTTGCTGCACATCTTCTGAATTTCCAGAGCTCGTGAGCCAGGGGGCATGAGGGGAGGGGTAGCCTTTACGCTTTAGGGCCCCGCAGGGCTGGATGCCTGACCCTAAGTGAGATGCATCCAGAGGGGCCAACAGGTGCCCAAGCGGACCTGCTCCCTGGAGGAGGACTCCTTATCCCCCAGACCTGAGTCATCGCTAAGCCGTCCTAGCCGGAAGCTTCATCTGAAAGTCACCTGGATGCGGGGAATTTTAGCTCCTTCAGGAAAGTCCCATTAGCTGGACATGGCCCAGGCTAGCTTCCCGCTGACAACAACCTCTGCCAACCCCCGGCTGCAGTTTTGCTTTCCCTTTACCCAGCGGGTGGAGCGCCACGTGAAGGTGATTCATGGCATGGGAGCTGCTGATTTTCATCTTGAGACCTTCGTGGTGAGCCTGCAAACTCAGACTTCCAGGAAAGGGAAACTTGTGAGCCGATGCAGGGGCCGGGGTGGGTCGAACCCCAGGCACGTTCGCCCTCCAGCAGCCAGGCACACCCGCCATCCAGCCCCCCACTTGCCCCTCTGCCTCGCCTCTCTGGCCTCATGTCTACCCCAACGCACTCTCAGCTGTTACATCTTGAGCACTCCGTGCCTGCCCTCTGACGGTCCCTTCCTCTTTGCTGGCCCAAAAGTCCAGCGCAAATGTCCCCTCCTCTCTTCCCTGCTCCCAGGGTCATCTTCCTCTCGCATTCTCCACTTTCTCCTCTTTATTAATCGATTTTGGAATTTTCTTAAAAAAATATATATTTTTCTGAGATGTAAAACACACCAGGTGTATTCATCTTTTTGTAATGTGCAGGTCACTGGTTTTAGGCTATTCACAAAGGTGTGCAGACATCACTGGAAAATTTTCCACCCCCTAAAAGGAAATCCCTCATCCCTTAGTTGCCACTTTCCATTTCTCCCCTGCCCAGCCCCCAAACCTGCTAATCTACTTTCCATCTCTCTGTATGTGTCTGTTTGAACATTTCATATGAATGAGTCATGCGGTGCGGCTATTTACAACACACTTCCTTCTCTGAACATTATTGCTTTCTTTGTCTTTTGTTTGCTTTTCATTGGAGAGAGAACATTCCCATTTCCTTGCCCTCAGCAGCCAGGACTGGGCTGAGTCCAAGCTGGGAGCCGGGAGCTTAATCCAGGTCGCCCCTGGGGGTGGCTGGAACCCAATATCTGAACCATCACTGCTGCCCCCCAGGGATGCCCATCAACATAAAGCTGGAATCTGGAGCTAGAGCCAAGTGGCTGATGGGACGTGCAGGTGTCTTCACTGGTGTGTTGACTGCTAAGCCAAATGCCTGCTGTCATAACGCTTTCAAAATCCACCTGTATTGCCACTTTATTCCCTTTGTACAACCAAATAATATTGCATTGCAAGGACATACCATATTTTCTCCCTCACTTTTTTTTTTAAGATTTATTTATTTTTATTGGAAAGTCAGATATACAGAGAGGAGGAGAGCCAGAGGAAGACCTTCCTTCCATCTGCTTATTCACTCCCCAGGCAGCGCAACCACTGGAACTGAGCTGATCCAAAGCCAGAGCCAGGAGCCTCTTCTGGGTCTCCCATATGGGTACAGGATACCAAAGCCTTTGGCCATCCTCTACTGCTTTTCCAGATCACATGTAGGGAGCTGCAAGGGAAGCAGAGCAGCCAGGATACAAACCAGTGTCCACATGGGAACCCCGGGCATGCAAGGTGAAGACTTCAGCCACTAGGCTACCACACTGGGCCCCCGAGTTTTTTCATTCATTCCTGATTGGTGGGCGTTTGAGTTGCTTCCTCTTTGGAGCTGTTACGAACAATCTAACAACAGAGCAGCTTAGTATGAACATGTACTTTCAGTTCCCTTGAGCAGACAAAGCGGGGTTGCTAATCATACATGAACTCTACTCAACTCTCTGAGCAACCAACATTGTTTTCCAAAGCAACACTTTTTTTTTTTTCTAAATCAAATGTTAAAAAACTGTTTTTGTTGCAGAGCACTCCTACTCCATGTAAGCGTTCTCATTCATCCGGTCGCCCCAACCCCACCTCAGTCCTCCCCTCCAGGGTAACCTCTCCTGTCCTTCGCCTTCTTCAGGCCACAAGCAGGGAGCTGGAAGGGAAGTGGAAAAGCCAGGACACAAACTAACTCTCATATGGGATCTTTGCAGATACAAGGCACAAAGTTAGCCAATGAGCCGTTGTGTCAGGCATATTTATTTATTTGAAAGATAGTTACAGAGACAGAGGGAGGAGGAGGAGGAGAGAGAGAGGGAGAGAACTTCTACCTGCTGGAAGAGAGAGATCTTCTATCTCCTCAAATGATCACAACAGTCAGAGCTGGGCCAGAACAAAGCCAGAGCCTGAACCTTCTTCACCCAGGTCTCCCACATGGTACAGGGGCCCAAGCACTTTTACTGTCATGCATTGATTTTCTCAAGCAAATTAGCAGGAAGCTGAGTTGGAAGTGGAACCGCTGGGTCTTGAATCAGGCAGTGGCTTAATCCACTATACCACAATACAGTCCCCTGAATTAAAATTAAAAATTAAAATTAAAAATTAAAAGTTTTAACAGATGATTCCTCCATTTTTTCTTCAACAGATTTCTTCCTTCCTCAAAGGAATACCTTCATTGGGAATGAGGGAGAGCTTGGGAAGAGAGCAGATGTTTGGGGCAGGAGTAAAGATGCCGCATGGGACACGTGCATCCCGTATCAGTGCCTGGTTTGTGTCCTGGATCCTCTCTGCTTCCAAGCCAGACTCCTGCTGATGTGAACCCAGGGAGGCAGCAGGAGGTGGTGTAAATGCATGGGTTCCAGACACGCACATGAGAGACCAGGGTCAGTTTTGGACTTCTGGCTTCAGATCGGCCCAGCTCTGGCCGTTGAGGAGTGAATCAGATGATGCAACATCTTTCTCTCTGACTCTCTGTCCTACAAACATGTTTGCTATAAAAGATTTACTTATTTTTATTTGAAAGGCAGATTGACAGAGAGGGGAAGATCTGGCTGACTCCCCAAATGACTGTAAAAGTCGGAGTTGAGCTGATCCGAAGCCAGAACTTCTTTCCAGGTGTGCTATTCGAATGCAGGCTCCCAAGGCTGTGGGCCGTCCTCTGCTGCTTTCCCAGGCCACCAGCAGCGAGCTGGATTGGAAATGGAGCAGCCGGGAGGAGAACTGGTGCCCATTTGGGATCCCAGCACTTGAAGTTGGAGGATTAGCCATTGAACCATAGCACCGGCCCCACAAATACATTTTTAAAAAAACTTGAAGAAAGAAAAAAAGCACAGAATATAAGAACTCAGGGAAACATGGAAAAGCTGAAGAAAATACCCAAAGCATAAATGCCTAGTGTATTAAAACCTCCAAAAGGACTAGATGTTGTTTTATTTTGCTTTGTTGCATTCTGTTTTCTAGTTTAGGTGGGGTTTTTTTTTTCATTTATTGTATATACATCTTTTAAAAGATCTATTTATTTTTATTACAAAGTCAGATATACAGAGAGGAGGAGAGACAGAGAGGAAGATCTTCCACCCGATGATTCATTGCCCAAGTGACTACAATGGCTGGTACTGTGCTGATCCAAAGCCAGGAGCCAGGAACTTCTTCCAGGTCTCCCACACAGGTGCAGGGTCCCAAGGCTTTGGGCCATCCTCTACTGCCTACCCAGGCCACAAGCAGGGAGCTGGATGGGAAGTGGAGCTGCAGGATTAGAACCAGCACTCATATGGGATCCTGGCGCGTTCAAGTCGAGGACTTTAGCCACTAGGCCATCATGCCACTGGCCTACTGTATATTTTTAAAAAAGATGTATTTCTTCATTTACTTGAAAGAAGAGATGCAAAGAGAGAGGGAGAGACAGAATCTTCCATCTGCTGGTTTATTCACCAAATAACAGCAATAATCAGGCTGAAGGTGAGAGCCAAGAGCTCCTTTGGAATCTCCCCTGTGGGTGCAGGGGCCCAGGCACTGGGGGCCTTCTTCCACTGCCTTCTCAGGCTCATGAGCAGAGATGGACACAGCGAAGCAGCAGGAACGTGAACTGGTGCCCATGCAGAACGTTGCTGTTATCCCAGGGCGGTGAATTTACCTGCAATGCCACAATGACAGCTTTCATTAAAAAAAAAAAAAAAAAAAAAATTCTTGGCAAATTTCAAGCACGCAGTGTACTGTGATAAACCATCGTCTCTTTGTGGATCACTATCTCTGCAGAGCTCACTCATCTCGTAACTGAAAGTGTGTGCATGCCCTGTGGCCAGCATCTCCCATTCCCACACTGTGAGCACCTGCTAGGCACTCCTCTGCTCTCTGTCTCCTCGAATTTGACTTTTTTTTAGATTCCCCTAAGAAATGACATCATGTAGCATTTCCTTTCTCTGTCTGGTTTATTTCACTTGGAGTAATGTCCTCCACCTGGATCCCTGAACAATGTCCTAGTAGATACACATATATACAATGTAACTTTAAGTGTATCTTATAGTTTCTCTACCCATTCATCATTGGTAGAGACTTGAATTGTTTCCACACCACGATCAGTGCTGCAATGAGCATGGTGCTTACACTGATTTTCTGAATCACCAAAAATGAGATCAAAAGATTATACGACAGCACTAGTTTTATTTCTGAAGAACTTCCGTTCTGTTTTCCACAATGACTGTATCAAGTTACGTTGCCAGCAAAGATGTTACATTCTCACAAATGCTTGTTATCTTTTGACTTTTTGTTTTGTTTTGTTTTTAGATAAAGGAGACATTATTTTTCAATACTTTGTTTATTTGGGACTGGTGTTAAGGCTCAGTACTTTAAGCTGCCACCTGCAACATCAGCATCCCATATGACTGTCCCAGCTGCCTCACTTATAATCCCGCTCCCTGCTAATATGTCTGGGAAGGCAGCAGAAGATGGTCCAAGTACTAGGGCCCCCCACCACTCTTATGAGAGACCTGATTTCTACCCTGACCCAACTCTAGCTCCTGTAGCTTTGCCTTTCAAATTAAGAATAATCTCAACAGAATTTTATTAATTTGAGAGGTAGAGACTGAGTGCTCCCATATGCTGGTTTGTTCCCCAAAGCCCAAAGCTCACCACATTGAAGGAGTGAGCTGGGGTTGGACCAGGGTGCAGACAGCCATCCAGATCCCCTCCGTGACCCAGTCGTTGGATCCATCACCGCTGCCTCTGACAGCACAGCACCTGCACTGGTAGGAGCTGGAGTCAAACCCAGGCTCTCCAATACGGGACATGGACATCTCAACTACTGGGCTACACACCCACCCCTCCTTCTGATGTTTTGACTGTAGCCTCCCTGATGGCCATTGGTAGGTTTTCTTTGGAAAAATGTCTACTCAGGTCTACTCAGGTTTGAGTGTCTTTCCCCAGAAGTTCAGGTTGCATGTTCATGGTATTGGCAGGCAGTGCCTTGCACTAGATAAGCTCGTGGGGGTGGGACATCCCTTTGTCCTACCCATGTCCCTGACTGGTGTTAGCGGCATTGCCATAACAGAGAGGCTGACTGGCGCGCTGGCTGCCTCGCCACAGGAGGCACACTGCCTGCCAGGACAGGATGCACCAAGAAGGGTCTTGCCAGGGGATGGCCCAGTGCTCTTGAACTTGTTAGTCTCTGGACTGTCCATTTTTTCTAAACTGCTCAGTAGTGAACATTCAGTAACAACCACAGAAACTGGACTAAAACGAGATCCTTGCCCATTTTAATATAAGACAGTTTTTTCCTGCCACTGAGTAGTGTGAGTTTATCATCCAGGAGCCCATTGCTGGAGGTATGATTTATCAGTACTTTCTTTTATTCAAAGGTTTCTTCGTTTGGTTGACTGTGCAGCTTTTTAATTTGATGCCGTACCTCTGGTTTATTGTTGCTTTGATTGCCTGTGTGTTTAGTGCCACATCCAAGTATATCATTGCTGAGGTCATTGCCAAAGGAATGATTTCACCTAGGAGTTTTATAGTTTCAAGTCACTTAAGTCTAACCCCTGTTTCCTTGATGTTGTTGTGTAGCATAAGATATGGGCTCAATTTAATTCATTTGCATGCCAATATCCACTTCCTGCCCTATCCTTTATTGGAGAGATTATCCTTAGCCTGATGTGTTTTCTTGCTGTTTTTGTTGAAGATTAGTTGGCTGCAAGAGTTTATTTCTTGGTTTCCTACTCTGATCCAACGGTCTTGTGGGTATTTTGCTTTTTTTTTTTTTCAAGAAAGTTTTTTTTTTTACTTGAAAATCGGAGTTACAAAGAAAGAGAAGAAGAGACAGAGACATCTTCCATCTGGGGTTCACTCCCCAAATAGCCATGCCAGCTGGTTTGAAGCCAGGAGCCAGGGGCCAGGAGCTTTTGCCAGGTCTCCCACATGGGTGCAGGGGCTCAAGGACTTTGGCCATGTTCTACTACCTTCTCAGGCCACAAGCAGGGAGCTGGATTGGAAGTGGAGCAGCTGGGGATTTAAATTGATACCCATTAGGGTTGCTGGCACTGCAGGCAGAGGATTGCTGTGCTGTGCCACCTTGCTGGCCCCTATTGGTCTGTTTTTATGCCAATACTAAGCTGTTTTAATTACCATAGCAATTTTAACCTATTTTAAAATCAGGAAGTATGTTACCTACAGAACAGTTTTAATCTTCTTGCTCAAGATTGCTTTGCCTATCTGAGGTCTTTTGTGGTTCCATGTGAATTTTAAGTTTTTCTTTTCCTATTTCTGTGTAAAATACCATTGTAATTTTAACAGGGACTACACTGAATTTGTACATTGTTTTGAGTGATAAGGACATTTTGATAAAATTAATTTTTTGAGCATTTATTTATTTTTATTTGAAAGGCAGATTTACAGAGAGAAGGAGAGACAGAGAGAGAAGGTTTTCATGTACTGGCTCACTCACCAGATGGCCACAATGGCCGGATCTGGTCTGAAGCCAGGAGCCAGAGCTTCTTCCAGGTCTCCCATGTTAGTGCAGGGACCCAAGGATCTGGGCCATCTTACACTGCTTTCCCAACCACATTAGCAGGGAGCTGGATCAGAGGTGGAGCAACCAGGACTTGAACTGGAATACATATGGGATGCTAGTGCTTCAGACAAATGCCATACCACTGGCCCCACCACTATTCTTCCAGTGAAAAAGCATCAGCAAGCTTTTCATTTATTTGTGTATTTTTCTGGGTTTTTTTTGTGTGTGTGTGTGTGTGTGTGTGTGTCTGTGTGTGTGTGTGTGTGTCTGTGTGTGTGTGTGTGTGTGTGTTTTAGGGTTTCCAGGTGCCTGGGTTAAATTTATTTCAAAACTTTCGATGCTGTTGTAGATGCTATTGTTTTCCTAACTTCTTTTTCTGCTAGCTCATGGTTCATGTGTGAAAACACAACTCACGTATGTATATAGATTGTTACTAGTTTTGTGGTTGGGCTTCTGAGTTACCTGTATGTGAGAACTTGTCACCTGCAGGAGACAGTCCACTTTACTTCTTCCTGATTTGGGTGACTCTGTGTGTGTGTGTTTTGCTCTAATTGCGCTGATAAGATTATGTTGAGCAACAATGTGGTCTTGCTCCTGGCCTTAGTTTCGGCTTTTTGTCTTCCAGTGTGACACCAGCTAAAGACTCCTCACGGATGGCGTTCACCAGGTTGAGTTCCCATTTAACTGGTTCTCTTTCTAGTGGGATTCCAACATGTGACATCACCATAAAGTATCCTACTACCAATAAGATATAAATAGATTTCATTGAGAAACAGGAGTAGAAATTTGCTTAGCACACTATATAGAAATCAATGGTTGGATTGAGAATGAACTATTGACAGGTCAACAGAAAAGTCGTGAGCCCATGATTCTCCAAAGCTTTCAAGTAAATTAAAGACGCGAGAACTGTAGTAACCAACCTCACACATCCAGTGGTTCAGCAAAGAATTCAAAGCAGCTTCCTGCGTGGTTGCCAGGGACCCACGTACTTAAGCCACCACCTGCTGCCTCCCAGGTTGTGCATCAGCAAGAAGCTGGGTAGGAAGCAGATCTGGGACTGCAGCCCAGGCAGCCAACATGGGTTGCTGTGGCTTAACCATTACACAACAGTCCTTGCCCTCCCCACCACCCCAGCTATTTTCTCTGCCTTAAGTTTTCAAAGTTTAATTATGATGTGTTTCAGAATGAATTTATTTGGACTTATTCTGTTCAAGGTTTGCTCAGCTTCCTGAAGCTTAGATTTATGGGTTTTGCCAAATTTGGGAAAGCTGTAGTCTTTCTTCAAATGCCTTTTTTTCTCCCCGCTACCAGCCTTCTGAAATTTTACTGACATAAGCATTAGCTCTTTAGAGAGTTTAGAGCCCCAACAGGTCACTAAGACTTTATTCTTTACTTTTTTAATCAGTGTTGTTGTCCATATTTGGATATTTTTCTGTCTTTCATTCATTGAACTTGTTGTTTCAGTAATGACAGTTTCCATTCCTGACATTTCTTCCATTTCATCTTTGTTTATATTTCCTATTTCTTAGCTGAGTCTGTTTCTTCATTTGCTTGCCTGTTTGAAGTGGACTTACAATTACTCATTGAAACATTCTCAGGATGACCACTCTAAAATCCTCGTTGGTGCAAGAGTGAAGTCACCGCTTGAAACACCTGTTCTCCTACTGGAACACCTGGTTCAAATCCTGGCTGCAGGGCAAGCACCGTAGCTCAACAGGCTAATCCTCCACCTGCAAGCCAGGGCATCCTACATGGGCAACGGTTCATGTCCCAGCTGTTTCACTTCCCTTCCAGCTTCCTGCTTATAGCCCAGGAAGGCAGTAAAGCATGGCCCAAAGCCTTGGGACCCTGCACCTGCATGGGAGGTGAAGTGAGATCTGGAGGAAGCGCCTGGCTTCTGATCAGCTCAACTCTGGCTGTTGCGGCCACTTGGGGAAAGAATCAGCAGATGAAACATCTTTCTCTCTTTCTCTCCTTCACTCTGTAAATCTGACTTTCCAATAAAAATAAAATATTGTTAAAAATATGTACAGAATTAATACATGAAATGAGTCTTAATAGGCATTACCTATGTTCCTTTTGGAAGGTGGGAAAGGGAGATGACAGCATCCTATGTGGGCTCCAGTTCGAGTCCTGGTTTCTCTACATCCAACACACCACCCGGCTAATGCATGCGGAAAGTTATAAGAAGATGGTACAAAAACTCGAGCTGCCCCTGCACCTATGAGGGAAACCCAGCTTCAGCCTGGCCCAGTCTAGGCTATTGCAGCTATTTAGAGAGTGAACCAGCAGGTGGAAAACCTCTCTTATTGGGGGGTGTGTGTGTATCCTTCTCTCTCTGTAATTCTAGCTTTAATAATAAATAAATCTTGGGCCTAGCACAATGGTTCAATTAGCTAATTCCCCCCCTTGCAAACACCAGGATCCCATATAGGTGCTGGTTCATATCCCAGCTGCTCCACTTCCCAGCCAGCTTTCCTGCTTGTGACCTGAGAAAGCAGGGAGGGATAGCCTAAAGCCTTGGGCAGCTGTATCTACATGGGAGACATGGAAGAAGCTTCTGTCTTCTGATGGGCTTAGCTCCGGCCATTGAGGACATTTGGGAAGTAAAGCAGCAGATGGAACATCTTTCTCTCAGTCTCTTCTCTCTATAAATCTGCTTCTCCAATGAAAATAAATAAGTCTTCAATAATAATAAATAAATCTTTGGGAAAAAAAAAACAGGCTTTAGGGTTCAAAACTCAAGTAGGGATAGAGACGGCGTGCAGTGTAGCTCAGTGCCCCCCGGACTCTGACCAGTACCACTTTGTCTGCTGAGCCACCTGTCCCCATTCCCATTGAGGTATTCCCACGAAACAGTCTGCATGAAAAGTCAACCACATGGAAGTATATCTTAGTATTTCTCACTTCTGTGCAAAATGGTAGCAAATTACACACTGAATTCTGTATCTTCTGTTTCCAAATGAATCATCTGTAGACATTTTAGCAATAATGTCTTCTTTTACCAAGAAGACATTTGCTTTCTTTCCTTGGTGAAATTAGGAGAAAAGAAGGAGAAGAAATATTTATTTGAAAGGTAAAGTGATTAGAGAAGGAGAGAGAGGCAGAGAGATCTTCCACCTACTGGCCAGACCAGCCAGCCTAGGTGAAGCTGAAGCCAGGAACCTGGAATTTCATCTGCATCTCCTACGTGAGTGTCGGGGACGAAAGCATTTGAACCATCCATCCTCCACTGCTCCCTCTGGGACATTATCAGAGAGCCTGGATTGAAGGTGGGGAAGCCAGGGCTCAGATGGTTGTCTATGTGGGATGCCAGCACTGCAGGCAGAAGCTGAGCCTCTGTGCCACTGCACCAGCCCCTTCGTTATTGTTTTGCTTTTGTTGTTTTGTAGGAGGACATTGTGACCCTAGAAGGTCAGGGAGCACAGGATTACAGTTGATTGGATAATATTTGCATGAAAACAACCGAATGGCCACCTTTTGTATACCTGATTGGATATCATCTGTATAAGAACAGTTGAATGGACAGTATGTGTTTGAGAACACTTGGTGGAATATGCAAGACAAAAGGAGTTCCAAACAAAAGCATAGAAACTGTAACTGGGTTTTGTTGATGAGCTCAATACTTCCTCCGTTATCCCATATGACCCTCAGTGTATAAAGTCTGATGCCATTGATAAACTTCGGCTTTGACCATCAGTCAGGATCCACGCGTGTTATTATTGGCTCGGTGCTCCAAGTCCATCGCTGCAGGACAGCGACATTGTTGTTGCTGTGTTTAGTGACTTTCCGGGGCTAACCCTGTTCGCGTATATTCCTGGTAACATGCAGCTGGATGAAACTTCTGCTCAGTGAAACGGTCAGCTGGGGCTCACCAGAGGTTTCCTTCAGCACCTTGAGTGGATGAACTGCCCACCCTTTGCCTGTCTCTGGTAGACAGCTTACCCTCTGTCTTGCTCTCCACTTCCTGCTTGCATAGGGAAGGGTCACAAGTGAGACTGGGGCTCTCTCAGGTCTTGCCTGGGCATGAGCCCAGCTTTTTTCGATCAACAAAACAGGAATGTCCAGAGCCTTTTTAGCTCTCTGTGGACATCTTTTTTTCCCTTTTTAGGTTAACCTAGGCTCGTGTTCATCACAGGTGGTCTCAGCGCCTTCAACACCTATGATGTGGAATAATTGAATCTGATTATGCCTGACAGGGGTCCTGGGAAACTCGAGTGTTCCCCTGGGGAGAACTGCATGCCTGGTTATGTAATACCACCCCGAGATGAAGCTCTCAAAGGCGCGTGAGGGGCCGGCCAGGTAGGGACCTTGCTTGGATCTGTTCCCCACCCCAGGGGCTGCAAGGCACCTGCGGAGCATGAAGGAGCAAGTAGTTAGCAGTTCCCCATGGTCCTAACCAGCACGGGGCACTTCCTCTTGGATAAGCATTCTGCAAGTTGCTCTTAGTCTTTGTTTCATGTCCAAGTTTCCTGTTGCTGTTTTAGAAGAATGGTTCACAGCAACCCTTCCCCCCCTTCTTCTGTCCCATTCCAGAAGCCCCACCTCCGGCTGGAGGTTACTGTGAAACCTGACAACAGCAAGAAGACAAGAGAATGAAAAGTCTATTTCAGGAGTCACAGAACCCTTCTGAGACCATCCAGGTCCTCTGAGGTCCTGGCCACACCTTCAGGTGGGCGGTACCAGCATTGTCCACCCATTTCCTAATTAGTCAAGAGACCACCAATGGGGAACATCTCACCTGTAGGTTCCCCACCCAACAAGGAGGGGTCAAGGAAGGCTTAAAACCCCAAGACCCTTCCTCAAACCTTTGGTGTCTCTCTCTCCCTCTTTCGATAGGCACCCCACCTCCCGGCTTCTTTTCCGGAGGTGCTTCCCCTTCCTTCCCTTCCCTGCCCCCTGGTCCCTTCGCAAATAAACTTTTCTGTTTGCAACAGATTCCCGGCTTTTTATTTCTGTACTAAGCTGAGGAAAGAACCCACCGGGCATTTCTGGTAACACCTTCCAAAGTTATTTTGGATATATAGGGCTCCTGGCAAAAGTCAGTGGGATGGAGCCAGCCTTGCAACGCCAGATGCCGATACTAGTGCTGGTTTGAGTCCTGGCTGTTCACGGTTCATACAGCTCCCTGCTCCTGTGCCTGGGAAGGCAGTGGAATATGGCCCAAGTGCTTGCTCGGGCCCCTGCACATACTTGGAAAACACGGATGGAATCCCAGGCTCCTTGCTTCAGCCTGATCAGCTCCTGCCATTGAGCTTACTAGGGAATGAACCAGCTGCTGCCAGGACTCAAGCTAAGCCCCTGATAGTTGTCCAGGCACCCTCTTGGGTCCATGTTCTAGAAAAGGTCTTTCAACCCCAGCAAGAGAATGACCTTACTTGACCTTGTGTCTACTTTACAGAAGAAGCAGCTGAGGCTGCCAGGAGGGGAGAGAGGTCAGAGCCCAGAGTCACAGCACATATGGGTGGTGGAGGGGAGAATCTACTGCCGAGTGCACGACACCTGGGTGTCCCCCTGCTGTCATCATACTGACCTGCTGGTCCCTAGTTGGCTGTGGGCCAGGCACAGAGGTCACAGTCACACCCCAGAGCACAGTCAGTTTAAACTTGCTCTAAGGAGATGCCTCAAGCTAATAAATCCTCCACCTTGTCATGGAGCCAGGGACAACAGCAAAGTCACAGGTGGGCAAGGAAGGTTCTGACTTGAGGGTCATGAGGGCTGGGAACAGGGGGAGGCTCCTTGCTGTTCATTCAGACAGCCCCACCCAGTCCCCTGGGAGGCACCGAGGATCAGCTGAAGAAAGAACACAAGTGCTCAAACACCCAGGTATCCTGACCAACCTGCTACTGCCTGCTCCCAGCAACCGCAGTGAGGAGAGTGTAGTATACAAAAGAACTTCCTTGCAGGATAAGCTTTATTTTCACATCCCGGAAGCGGAAAAGAAAACACCGGCAACAATAGCGTTCAATTTCCGGGCTGACTCAGTTGCAGACGGAGGCCTGGTGGACGAGGCAGACACACAACCACTGCCTTGGCCCTCATCGACTGTAAACCTCATGGCTGGACGGAGATGCCAGCCAACTCAAGGGCGCCTTCCTGGAGGCAGCCAGACCAGGGACCCGGCCACACCTTTCCAAGGCTCGGCATATGAGCTGGCCCCATCCCTGCTGGGGAAAGGCTCAGGAAAGCCGCCAGGCCCACTACTCCTCTCTCTACTGTCCATCGTTGGCCAGGGCAGGCCCCTGCTGGGCCCTCTGCAGGGTACCCCTGCTCAAGCTGGGCCCATCTGGCTGTTGGCACTAGCTTTCTTCTCTCTCTCACGAGCCTTCCTCGGTCCCAGGAACAGGAACAGCCCTCGCTGGGGCCACCTCCTTGATCTGCCAGCGACACATGGGACACTTGGCTGTGTCCCTGAAGACCTTCCAGGCACAGTGGCTGCAGAAGTGTGTGTGGCCGCAGGGGACCAGACAGCTGTTGACGGCGTGGTGAAAGCAGATGACACACTCCTCGGCCTGTGGGACTGGGGGAAAGGAGAGACACTGGGGGTCAGAATGCAGCCACAGGGCAGAGGGCTGAGCAGTACCGCGAAAATCATGACCTCAAAGACACCCTGAAGATGTCACCAAGTGTCACAGCTGTGATGTACCTGCTAGGGGGTCTTCAAACAGTTCAGGGGAAATGTATGGGGAAAAAAAAAATACACTCTGCCTGCATTTCAAAATACTTTGTATCTCTTTGATTTGTTTTAATTCACAGTTTAATTACACTTTGCATGAATTTCTTGAAGTTACCTTTGTAGCCCTCCCCCACCTTCACTTTCCACGGTGGCAGCAGACCCCCTCCATTCTAGAAATAACTAATAATTCTTAATGACAGGCTATATTGTTGGAATTGTTTTCTGGGTTCTTAACTACTGTTTCTCTTTCTTGTGCCCCAGATATAGCGTGAGCGATCACAGGGGCAGGTTTGGATAACTAGGACGGAAGTGCAGTGTGGACAGGAATTGGTGCTGTCCCTGGTCTACCTGGTGAACCGTTAACATTGCATGTCGGAGCACCTGAATCCTGTCCCCAGCGCCACCTCCCGATGCCAGCTCCCTGCTAAGCAGACCTTTGGCAGGCAGCAGGTGAATGTTCAAGGCCTTGGGTTCCTGTCACCTGTTCAGGAGACCCAGGTTGAGTTGCAAGCTCTCAGCTTTGGCTTCCTGGACTAACCCTGACCATCACATGCATGTGGGATATGAGCAAGTATATGGAAGTGCTCTCTCTGTCTCTCTTTTTGTCTCTTTGTCTAAAAACAAAAACACAAAACTCTAGGCCCGGCCTTGTGGCACAGTGTATTAAGCCACTACCCGCAACACATCTTCCCATATGGGGGATGGCTTGTGTCCCAGCTGCTCTACTTCTGATCTGGTCCAAAGGCTTGGGCCCTTGCACCCACGAGGGAGACTTGGACAGAGTTCCTGGATCCTGGCTTGGCTCTTGGGGCAGTGAGCCAAGAGATTGAAGATCGCTCTTGCTCTGTCACTGTGCCTCTCACAAAAATCAATCTTTAAAAACAAAAGAAATCACAAAAGCACTAGGGGAAAAAATCCATTCAAGAGGTAATGGGTTAAAAAAAAAACTTTTTTATCGTTTTATCTTTATGTCTATTTGGCAAAGCGTTTCCAATGAATAGAGATCAGTTTTGCAAGCAAGAATACAGTCACATTATCTACTCATGCATGTGCTCTGGTCACTTGTGAAATTGACCCAGGTCCTGGTCCACACAGCTGGGAGGCTGCCATTAGGAACCTCTGCTACTTACCTGCTTGCTCAGGCAGCACCTTCTCCCACGGGGCCTGTGGCATGGCTGTGGGGCACCAGCTGACTGTGGGATCTAAGGCAGAAAGGACAATTCAGAGCCCTGAGAGAACTCGGCCTCCCCTCTCCCTTGGCAGCCTGAGGCCAGCAGCCAAGCACCTGTCTCCTTCTCCATCTGCAGCGTGATGGCTGGGCTTCTGGCCATTCCCCCTGGCAGCTACACCTTGTGGCTGTGACCTCTGCCCTATGCCCACCGCCTTCAGTCCTTCCTCTCCTCGCCACCACCCAAGGGCAAGCCCTCAGCCTCACCTGCATCCGGAGCCAGAGGTGCAAGAGACTGCCGTGGGGCCGGACAAACCTGGGCTGAGCCCACCCAGTGCTCCAGGACTGGACCGTGTGCCGAAGGACTGTGCGAACTGCCTGGAGCTGGGGATTTGGACACAAGGGTTAAGTGTCCCTTGGCAAGCCTCGGCTCCCCCTCCCTGGGTCTCCGGCTTTCCATCACTGAGATGCCATCCTGACTGTCGGCTCCTCTTCAGGAGGAACTGGCCAAGGACACTGAGTTGACGGTGAACCCAGCCGCCTCCCCTGCCCAGGCAAAGCTTCTAAATTGGGGGTTGGAACTCACAGGAAGGATCTGCTATGACCTCAAAGAAACTGGCCCGTCACGGGACATGCCCTCTCCTCACCCTGATGTAGACTAGAGACCAGCCCTTTCTGTTAACAGATGTGGGAGCCCAAACTGCAGCCAGTCTCCTTTTCTATTCTTCCCGGCAAAAAAACACAGCTGCTTCTCACAGGCCCTAATCCCTGACAACCATCCTTTGCTCTCCATGACCTGGTCACACTTCCTACCTACCGCTGGTAAAAGGAGACAGGGCTGAGATGTGGTTCCCAAGGGGCCAGAGCTGGTCAGAGTTGGCTTACAGAATTGTGGGTTAGTGGGTCCCTTGGAGCCTCTCCCCCTTCTCTGCCAGCCAAGGTCCTGTACACTCAGTCCCCTCATCCTGACCCTCAAGGAACCGTTGGGGGGTTGTGTTCTCAAAGCCCAGAAAGGGTTGCAGAGAAAGAGAGAATCAGGCCAAGCAAGGACTGAACTGAGTCCCCTAGCTGCCATGGTCAGATACACACACACACACACACACACACACACACACACACACATGCGTACTCACACCCACTCATCACAGCCATCTTCATTATAACCATTTCTATGTTTATAAATGCATTATCTCTGAGAATTTTCATATTTGATGTTTTCTTTATTTTTGTCTTTTTTCCCCCTGTCCTCTCTCTCTCTGGCCATGACATTTTACTTTCTTTCACCTTTTTTTTTTAACAAATAAATAAATAATAAAAAAGATTTCAGATAAAAATGAAGAAAAGGGCCCAGCACAGTAGCCTATGGCTAAAGCCTTGCCTTGCAAGCGCTGGGATCCCATGTGGGCACTGGTTTGTGTTCTGACAGCCCCACTTCCCATCCAGCTCCCTACTTGTAGCATAGGAAAGCAGTCGAGGAAAACCTAAAGCCTTGGGACCCTGCATCCATATGGGAGACCCAGAGGAAGTTCCTGGCTCCTGGCTTCGAAATGGCTCAGTTTTGGCCGTTGTAGCCACTTAGGGAATGAACCAGCAGACAGAAGATTTTCCTCTCTGTCTCTCCTCCTCTCTGTGTATCTGATTTTTCAATAAAAAAAATAAATCTTTTAGAAAATTAATAAAATAAATAAAAATGTAGGAAAAAAATCTTACGTACCACCTAAGGGATGTTTTTAAAACATTGCATAGAAATAAATTCACATGAGATGTGACTTGGGATGCTGGCTTCTGCCATCTCAAGGTGTCTGGGTTCGGGTCCTGGCTCCACTGTCAACACTAACCTCCTGCTCTACACCTCTGGAAGGCCACAGTGGTGACAGCTCAGGTAGCCAGGCCCCTGCCTCCACCTGGGGCACTGTGAGCAACTCCCAGATCTCAATTCCAGACGGCCATTTGGGTATGTGAATCCCAGTAGATGGGGGATTCCGGTCCGTTTCTCTGCCTCTCAAATAGTTAATTAAGTCACATCTGAAAATAAAATTTGCAGAAAGAGGGGATAAACTAACAGAACCAGGGCACACTGGTGTCTCCCGAGGGACTGTTGTGGTCTTAGGCAGCTAGTTCAAGGTCAAGAGCTTGAAAGCCACACCTCTTCCACCTATAGGGTCCGTCTCTTTTCTTTTCTTTTCTTTTCTTTTCTTTTCTTTTCTTTTCTTTTCTTTTCTTTTCTTTTCTTTTCTTTTCTTTTCTCTTCTTTCTTTCTCTTTCTTTCTTCAGATTTATTTTTATTACAAAGTCAGATATACAGAGAGGAGGAGAGACAGAAAGGAAGATCTTCCATCCACTGATTCACTCCCCAAGTGACCACAACAGCTAGTGCTGAGCCGATCTGAAGCCAGGAGCCAGGAACTTCTTCCAGGTCTCCCATGCAGGTGCAGGGTCCCAAAGCTTTGGGCTGTCCTCTACTGCTTTCCCAGGCCACAAGCGGGGAGCTGGAGAGGAAATGGAGCTGCCAGGATTAGAACTGGCACCCGGTATCCTGGCGCTTTCAAGGCAAGGACTTCAGCCACCAGGCCACTGCACCAGGCCCCAGTGTCCTTTCTGCCCACCTACAATGCCCTCCTACCATCACCTGGAACCTGAGAGGGGGTGGTATTGCTTTGTTGGGTAACCACTCCCCTCACAAGCCCCCATAAGTGCCCATGATGGGGGAGGGGCTCGCTCTTGGTCATGTGCTTCTGTCACTCTGGCACTGTGAGTCTTGGCCTCCTCAGTACCTCCTTGCTCTCCAGCTTCCCACGGAGAGACTCCAAGGACTGGTACCCCCTGTGCATGGCCCCTCTGTTCACTGCTTGGGTGAGTCAGTGAAGATGCAATGCTAAGATGCTTTGTATTTCTAGTTTGTTTGCTCTCAAGAGTTCCAGGAGAGGTGAGGCCTGGCAGTAATGCAATGTGGGCAGAGAAGCCAGGGAAAGGTGAATGTTGGCAGTTTTGTGATGTGTCCAGCCTGTTTGCAGCACGTCTCTTAGGATAATTTATGTTGCTGGGGAAGCTGGAATGTAGGTCTTCAGTTTAACTGATGGTTTCACAGTAACGACCACTTGTTCCTCTCAGGGTTTCGATTCAGACTGGATTGCCTGTCTCAGATGATGCCCGTAGGCCAGGTGGGCAGTTGTTCGAAACCTGGCTGCTGCACTTCTGATCCAGCTCCCTGCCAATGCACCTGGGGAAGCAGCTGAAGATGGCCCAGGGACTTGGGCCTCTGCGTCCACATGGGAATCGCAGGATAAGCTCCTAGCTTTGGCCTGGCACAGTGCTGGCCATTGTGGCCGTTCGGGGAGTGAACCAGCAGATGGAAGATCTCTCTCTGTAATTCTGCCTTTCAAATAAGTCCTTTTAAATTGATTATTTATTCATTTGAGAATTAGAACAGGATAAAAAAAGAAACAGAAAGAGAGGCAGAGAGACCTTGTCCATCTGCTGGTTCACTCCCCAGATGGCCAGGGCCAGGCTGAAGCTAAGCAGCTGGAAGCTGGAAGCTCCTACGTGGGTGGCAGGGATCCATACACTTGAACCATCCTCTGCTGTTATCCCAGAAGCTGGGTGGGAAGCAGAACAGCTGGGACTCTCATCAGCTCTCCAATAACAGATGCTGGAACTGCAAGCTGGGGCTTAACCTGTACCAGCCTGCCATGTCCTGGTCCCATCATAAATTCTTAGAAGACTAGTCTGTCCTCCCTATGACCGGGCCTGGAGGGGCTGATATCTCCAGCACCATCCTCATTCCTGGCACTGGGCAAGGACTGACAAATGAAGTGTCTCCCGGTGGCTCTGAGTGCATGAGGGGGCCACCCCAGCCTTCATCTCTAACCCTCACCCTCAACTGTCTGCGTCCCCGCGGTCGCCTCACCCAGTATCTCGATGGCTTTGGTTGTCCCGTAGATGTCCATCACAGCCCAGAGGGGCGCACCCAGGAGCACGTCCCTGCGCAGCAGGAATCGCGGGGTCCTGTTGATTTTGGCGTACAGCCGCCCCCGATGGTCCACCCAGAAGCGGATCAAGTCCCCTACTAGCGCGCTGCCTTCGGGCAGCATGGCCGCCCACGTGGGGCTCTGCTCCACCAGGTCCGGGCACACGAAGGGTGGCAGGTTGGAGGCGGAGATGCATGCGGGATCCAGGCGCGTGAAGCCCACGCGGAGGCCGCCGTACCAGCCATCCTCGCGCTGCAGCACGCGCAACGCGACGCACTTGCCGGGTCGCACGGGTCGCTGGCTGAACACAATGCCATCGTGGAACGTGCCGCACCTGCTGGCCGTGCAGCCCTGCGCGTCCAGACGCACCTGCCCGCCCTTGGCTTGGTCGTGGAAGCGAAGAGCCTCTTGGGGTTCTGGGACGCCTGTGGGACAGGGACAGGGAAAGCAAGATGTCATTTCCTCAGGGAACTCCCACTTCCGTAGGGACCCTGGCACCTTAGGGTCTTCATGTATCCCAGGAGCCCCCTCAACACTCCTCAGCACCCTAGTTCACTTTGCCCTCCCCTGGGAGAACCATTTCTATGTTCCCCAGCTTATACCTCAACCACACTGCATCCCTACACCCGCAATTACCGCTTAGAGCCAAGAGGACATTATCGTGTTTGGAATCTGAGTTACCTCTAGAACCCTCCCTAGGGATGCTACTCACTGTTCTGGCTTTGCTCACGCCCAGCTCCCAGCAACAGCTTCGGGGAACTTAAATGCTATGTCTGTTACATCACATGCTCTCTATGCACCCCAACACAGCCTGGGGGTGAAAGGGCCTCCGCAAGCTGTGGTCCATCCCACTCCAGCAGTTCCTGGCTGGGGGCCGTGTTCCTCCCACTCTGCTTGCTATGCTAATGTCGTCCAGTATCACCCCATGATGGTCACAGCCTGATTATTGGAGCAAAATGAAGCTTGTCAACCTTCCCTCATAGGCTGGAAGAAAGGGGGGGGCGGGTCCCACATTAGCTCCTTAAAAGTCTGGGTTGGGTCTTGGGCTGGAGTGGGCTTTGAGAGCCGGGAACTTCCCCCATGCCTGCAGTTTGCTGTCATCAGGGCAATTCCTAATTGGGCAGGATTTTCCACCCCCACCCTACCCCCCAGGGACTGGAGGAAGCAGGTACAGCTTCCTTGCCCAGAACTGCCCCCAGCCAAACAAGTTCTCAGGCCCCCATCCCTGCCTCTCCCAGCCCCCTCAGGTCCTGTACTTTCTGGGTCAGGGGACAGAAGCCGTGGACTATTTCCTGCTGAAAATAAAGTCAAGGAAATTCACCCAAAACTTGAGCCAGACCCCAGGCTGCAAGGGGTGAGGCATGTTCCCTGCCCCCAGACCTGGTCATTCACCACTGGCACAGCCCCTGATTTGGCACGTGGCTGCCACATCCCTTCAGGCACCCCCACCCTGAGACAGGCTGGCTCTGTTCTGGCACAGGAGCACAGGCCCTGGGGACATCCAACTTCCTGAAATGGCACCCCAGTCTTAGGATCTCTGAATAGGTCCTTCACAAAGCCTAGCATGTCCACTGGCGTGCCCCCTTGCTCATGCCCCTGACCCCAGTGTCGCCTGCTCCTGATCTGGCTGCTGCCTGCAGGGGCTCACCTTACCCACAGAAAGCAATGGCAGGAGCTGCCTGTAGCCCTGGGGTCCTGGATGGAAGGCCAGGGGGTTCTTGAGGGCAGGTGGCTATAACCCAGCAAACCCGGGACGGGGAGACCACCCCCTCCCTCAGCTAGGTCACTGGGTAAAAAGAATTGGGGTAGGATTGGCAAGGAACCAGCGCAGTGGCTGTGGTGGAACAGCTGACCCTGGAGAGAGCAATGCCATCAAAGCCCTCTCACGCCCCACCACCACCCAAGAGGTAGCAGAGACCCCCTCTTGACAGCAGGCAGGCAACTGGCTCATATCCCACCAAAGGCAGGGGCAAACCTAGGTGTCAAATAGGGGCTGTCTCTGCATCCCGGAGGGCAGCCCATACAGAAAAATGGGTCTTCCAGGGCCTGGACCACCAGAGACAGGCCATGCTCAGCTGCAGGGGCCTGGAAGAGGGACCAGCAGAGATGAGCCTGGCCTGGCCATAGATGGGCTTTCCAGCCTGTCCCCTAGGCAGGTGCCAGGAACACAGGCTGACCCCTGGAAGGACCCATTTTGGATACAGGAAGGTGCTAGGAGCAGACCTAGCTCCCAGAAGGTCTGGGGAGGAGGGGAGCTCCCTGGGAAGCACCCCAGTAGGCACATAAGTCTCTTGGCAGGACCCAAGACCCCCCAGGGGACCCTGGATGGGAGTCTGGACATGTACAAAGCTCATCCCATCGCTGGTGACCCCATCAGCCCCTGGGAGCTGGCTCCCCATGACCCCAGGGAGGAACCGAGGGGGTCAAGGGGACACGGATAAATGTGCAGATACCTAGTGGTCAGGGCACTCGTACAGCTTCCTCGTGTTGCCCAGCCGGACTCCGCTTCCTGCCTCAAGCTGGCCCCTGAGCATGGCCCAAGCATGGCCTTGCAAGGCTCCTGGAAGTCCGCTCTCCAGGCACCTACATCCTCTTGTACGGTTCAGTTGATTGGTTACTGTACAAGGTCCAGGGGCAGTGAGTCTGGAAGCTCCCTCCTCCTGCAGGCCTGTACAGGCTCACACGAGCATGCCCCATCCCCAGGGCGCTGGCACCTGAACTGTGAGCTGGATCACAGTGGCATGAAAGGTGTGGACATCTGCCTCCTCCACCCTGCTCGAAGGCCTGCTACTCCCTCAGGGCCCCTTACCCTTTGCCCCAGTCAACTCAGAACACCCGACTGCTGGGCTGGGGAGTGGTGGCGTAGGTATAGCTCGGGAGCTGCCCCTGGGGTAGGAGGGCCAGGTGCCAGAGCACCCTCACACCCATGGGTGCAGTTCCTACCACTGGCCCATTTCCCAGCAGACAAGCACAGTGGCTATCCACAGAGGACCTTCCCTCATGAACCCGTTCCCTCATAAGCTCCCGCTGCAGCTGGGGTGAGGCCAGGTGCCCAGCTGGATAATAACACCTTCACTGCCAGGTGTTAGGGAAGGCTGGTGCCGACTTTTGTGTATTTCTATCCCTGGACAGATAGACCCATCCAAGCTGTAGGATCTTTGTGGTGACATTCTGAGAATAGGGGTGGCATGGGACCAGCCTCCTACTTGGCAAAGACCTGGCTAGAGCAGCATCATCATCACCACCCCTTCAGCTGTCAAGGCTTCGGGGGTACCAGGCACCTGCTAAGCCCTCCTCACAGTCTTGTATTCGCCCCACCTTGCAGGCACTCAGACACGAGTAGTTCACATTCTCTTGGCCAGAAGAGGTGGGGAGTGGTCCCGGTCAGCTTCTTGCCCTGCTCGTACCTGCAGCCTGCTTCCTTTAGGACCCACCGTGGCCATGGAATTCAGTGTGCAGGCTAGTGTGAGAGCCTTAGGGGCCCATCGGGGCCAGGGGGTCTTGCACTGAGGATCACAGCAGCTGCAGGCATGGCTCTTGGGGGACCTCCTTGGCATCTATTGCCCTTTTGATCTGTGCATCTGCAGCCCTGCCTGCTGCCCAGGTGGGCTGCCTCAGCCCCACCCTACAGATAAGGAGGCTGAGGGTCCAACAAGAGGTGTCTGATCCATGACATTCCCTCATCCCCAGCTTAACTCAGCAGAGCTGGGATCACTCGTTTTGCTCCAAGCTTCCCATCTTTCCTGTTACCCACCCAGCCACGAGGATGTGAAACGCAAATGGGCCGTGCAAGTCATTTTATCATTGCAAGGATCCTGGATCCAGTTCCCTAACCCCAGCTGGACTCCTGTGTAGGGCAGCCAGACCAGGGTGAGATGACATCTACCACACCTCCATCCCATCCCATCCCTCCCTAGCAGGCGGTGACACCCACCCTCCACTCCCCAATGCATGCACCTTACAGTGGAAGCAGATTCAGCTCTACTCACCGATCTGGGTGCAGATTCGGGCGCCCATCAGACTGGAATCTGTGCTCAGGTGTCTAGGTCTGGGAGGAAAAGTGTGTTGAGGGCCAGTGACCAGGTTTCCAGAGATTCCGCAGGTCTCCTTTTTATGGCCCCAGGATCACGTTACAGGGTTGATGATTAATTAGATGTTGCTGTCACGAGTTACAATATCCAGGGAATTTCCTGACGAGTTCTCACAGCTTGTCGCTGACCCGCCCTGCGGCAGCTGGCTAGCCTGTAAGGAGGAAACTGGGATCCAAGGCCGGAGATGATTCCAGGGCAGCCTTCACTCCTGGGTGACCAAGGACAACTGGGCTGCACCTTGAAATTACCAAAGTCATGTCAACATGTAGCCATGCCCAGCCCTGTCCCCCCAAAGCTTCCATTGGCTTGGGGGGGACCCAGACATCAGTGGTTTGTTTGTTTTTCTAGATTTATTTTTCTTTATTTGAAACGCAGCGCAGTTCATTTCATGGGTGCCGCGGTTTAGATCAGCCCAACCTGCTCCCAGATCCAGCTCACACATACGACAATGGATACTGCTGTCTTGGTCAGTCTGGCCCACCTCCAGACCCAGTTCTCATGCTCACCAGTGAACTCAGCTAACTAGAGCTGCAGCTCAGCAGGGTAGTGCCCACAGTTCCCCTACCAGGACTGCACCCAGTCCCAGACCTTGTACCTGCCAGCGAATACTGCAGTCCAACCTTACATGACTTGCACCCAGTCCCAGAACTTGCCAGTTGGAGCTGCTGGCCCACTTCTATTATGGCTTCTCTCTCTCACATCAGCAGGTACAGCAGCGTAGCCAACCCAGATGCCAGCTGATGGGTGTTGTAACTCTGTCCAGCCCAGCCCATCCCCAGTCCCAGCTCTCACACTCACCTCAGGAAGCAGTAACCCAGCAGGAAGGTCCACAAGGTTCTCCTATCAGGCCAACTCCCAGCCCTAGGTCTTGTGCATGCTGGCAGGTGCTGTGGCCCAGCCTAACATGGCCAGCTCCCAGTCATGTCACTTACTAGCAGGTACTATAGCCTAGTCAGACTGGAGTGCATTCCAGCTCTTACCACAACTTAACTCAGCCTAGCCTACCTCCAGACCTAGCTCTCATGTGACCCTGCAGTTATCATGGCCTAGCCTGTCATGACCAGCACTCATCTGGCTCTCGCAAGTGGTAGCCCATCTGGCCTTCCCCTAGCCCAGTCCACAGGTATGCTGATGGGTGCTAACTACTCCACTTTCAAACCAGCTCCCTGCTAGTATACCTAGGAAAGTAATGGAAAATGGGTCAAATCATTGGGCCCCTGCACTCACATCGGAGATTTGCTGCCCAACTGGGTTGATCTCAGGACCCATTTTATACACCCTAGGTTTCCAGCAGGGAGGAGGGGGCTCAGCAGACACAAGGGCTCAGAGCCAAGTGTCCCTCCTCCTGCCTCACAGAGCTATTCATCAGCTTTTCACAAGTCGCAAGTCCCCAGGAGTTGTAAATGGTCCTACAGGAGGCGGTCACACCTAGACCCATCTCTGCAGGGTGTCCACTCTGACAAAGCACTCTGGACTCATCCACCCCGTGATTTCTGCAAGGGAAACTGAGGCTCACAGAGGGAAAACAAGAGGTTGGCTGTCACCCAGGAACTCCCACATGGCGACATGGTCACAGACCCCACCTAGGTGCTACAGGCATGGGCCGAGCGAGTGGCTCCAGAAGCCTCCCCACACCCATGGGGGTGTCAGGGCCTGAGGCTGGTATGAGGGTCTTGTGGTCCCTAAGTCAACCTCCTGACTGAGTCCCTCCCACAATCCCAAATCGAGTTCACTGTCAGCTATTGCCCTGGGTGCAGTTCAGGGAGGGCTGGCCTTCACGCATGGGCTCTGGCTGGGGTGGGAGAGGACGGGCAGTTTGGAGGCCCAGTTTCTGCCTTGGGTTACCTGGGATGGCTCCCCTACCTTCCCTAGAGGCCCCCCACCTCAGTGTGTGGCACAGGAAGACCAAGGGAGGGGCCTCATGTTCCATGGCTTTGGTCAGAGGGTGAGGGCAACAACAGCCATTCCCTGGCTGATGGTCAAAGGCATTCCTACAAGCCTGAACCTTCCCACCCACCCAACACAGCCCCTGGCTGGGCTGTCTCAGCATCTCCACCGGACCAGGCTGCAAAGGCCAGTAACCCTGTGCAAGGATCAGCACAGGGGCAACAGCTCCAGCTGGCCCGACCTGAAGTAAAGGGCCTCTTGGGGTGGAGAAACGGAACTTGGCACCCCACACAGTGCCCCAAAGGTCTCCCTGGTCTCTGGGAGCTGCAGGGCCTGCGACTTCCTCCTCACACTTCCCAGCCCTTGGCTCTACCCGCAGCGCTGGTCACTTCAGGTGGTTTCTGGAAGGCTGAGCCCACCGTGTGTTGTGGATAAACCACATTCCCAACCCAGAGATATGTACAGCAGCTCCCAGATGCTGTCACTACCCCCTGGCCACCTGACCAGCAAACTGCCCAAGGCCAGGAGGCCAGGTGGGCCGGGCCCTCCTGCAGATCCCAACTAGCAGGGGTAGGCGGCCCAGAAACTAAGCACTAGGGGACAAGACCCCCTTCTACACATTCTCGAGTTTCATGTGACACATCACCCCCCCAAAGAGGGCACCTTCTTGGTGTGTGAGAAGACAACAGAAGCAAGAAGCCCACGCTCAGACACGGAGACAGAGAGAAACTGAACAGGCATGCTGTGCCCCACCCCCACCGCCCTTTACCCCTAGCCCTGTATCCCATCGCCCGTCCACACCTGCTCTCTGCTCTTCAGCAAACCAAAGGGGGGAAAATGCTTCCCTGCCCCTTGCAGTCTTCATTTCCAAGGGCTCCCATGTTGTGGGAGGATTACATGCCTCCATACCTGTGTCTACTTCTCTCTTGTTCACCTGGCTCACGTGATGGGTGGAACCAGAGTGAGGAGACACAGAACCCAGGCGCTTCCGTCAGACACCGCAGCTCCAAGCCTGGTGTCATCCGTAGTAACATGATCGTCCTGGTAGCGGCTCCTCAGATGCACACAGTATTGTATTGCCAAGGGATCATAACCAACCCTCTTCTGCCCACTGGGAAACAGAGGCACAGAGAAAATGCAATTGGTTTATGATCACAAGGCAGATACATGCCAGAACCGACATCTGGCCCCAGGCTCTGCAGCTCAAGAGTCTGTACCTTCATTGGCATGTTATCTGTAGCTCCTCCCTTGGGACGCTGGGCCCCTTGTACTAAGTATTCGTTGGTGATACGTTTCCCCCATCCGTGCCCCCCTTGTCGCATAGTAGGAGCTTTAAGGATACTAGTTGGTTGTGTGCACGCGAGATGGAGGCTGCCGCGAGATGGAGGGTACATCTTTCTTTCCCTTCCAGGGTTGTCCACACCTCATAGCTGGTAACTGGCCAACTGAGGTTGCTAACGTTCCTTCCAAGAAGGACAGGTGCAGTCTGCAGCCTGTGGCAAGCGGTCGGGCGGCCCCTGCTGACTGCGGTCAGTACTGCAGGATGCCGGGATGCCCTGAGTCTCCGCTGGGACCCTTTTGTATCTGTTCCCCATCGTGAGGAAATTTCAGAAGGTCCATCGAGGTCCCTTGTGGGACCAGGACTGCAGGTACAGTCCACAGCTAGCACGGGCTTGTCAGGGCCAAAAAGGGAGCTGAGAGCTCAGCAATCCTGGAGGCCACAGGGCTGTGCTAGCACCGCCCCCTAGTGGCAGGAAGCAGAGCTGACTGTGAGTCTGATCACCTCTCAGGCAAGGACAGTCCTGGCCCGTCCAGACCCAGCCCTGGCTCCTGAGTCCTGCTACCCTAACGGAGACCTCGGGAGGCAGTGGTGATGGCTTAAGAGACTGGGTCCCCACAACCCATGTAGGATGCCTCAATTGAGTTCCCAAGCTCCCAGTTTTGCATACATTTGGGGAACTAAACTCACGGATGAAAATGGTCTCACTTTCTGTCTCTCAAATAAAATGAAAACTAAAAAACAATTAGCATTTGAACAGACAAGAAAGGGACCAGTTTGTGGTGTAGCAGATCAAACTGCCACCACAACAACCAGCATCTCGTCTGTGTTTGGACCCCTGACATCTATACAGGAGACCCAGATAGAGTGCCAGGCTCCTAGCTTCAGGTTAGTCCATCCCTGGCTATTGTGGCCATTTGAGGACAAAATCAACAGGTGGTAGATGTGTGTGTGTGTGTGTGTGTGTGTGTGTGTGTAACTCTACCTTCCAAATAGATTTTTAAAAAACATCTTTGGAAAGGAAAGCATTGTGGGAAGCTGGGCCAGCGCATGCAGAGGCGGATGTGCACATGGCTCCTGCCACACTGTGTGGCGGTTTCAGGACCACACTGCTGCACACAAAGGATACGCAGGAGAACAGCAGTTTGGGAAGGAGCAGACATTCTTTTACTTCCCACATGAAATCAGCTGAGGTAAGCCAAGCAGGGCAGCCATGGCACAGGGGCACCCAGGCTGGCCGTTGCCCAGCTCCAGCACTGGCCTGTATACTCAGTCACTTTATGCACCCAAAGGGCTGTGGACGCTCCACTTGGCACATCACAATGTTGGGAATAAGGAAGGAAGAAGACTCACAGGGCCCATGTCTCAGCTCAGCTGGCCGCCCTGTGAAGCTAATTTGCTGGAAGGCTTAGGCAACATTTTCATTTACAGCTTCTTGACTGTAAATTACATAACGTGGCCATAGCTGGTTGTCATAGAATCTGAGAAATGAAGCCTTTGTTTAAAGGAGTTGCTGAAAAGCGGGCCCTCTTACATTTTTTAAAGGTTAAGTCATGGGTCCGGCACTGTGGCCTAATGGCTAAAGTCCTTGCCTTGAACGCTCCAGTGATCCCATATGGGCACTGGTTCTAATCCCAGCAGCCCCTGCTTCCCATCCAGCTCCCTGCTTGTGGCCTGGGAAAACAATTGAGCACAGCCCAAAGCCTTGCGACCCTGCACCCGCGTGGGAGACCCGGAAGTGATTCCTGGCTCCTGGCTTTGGATCAGCAAAGCACCGGCCATTGCAATCACTTGGGGAGTGAATCATCAGATGGAAGATCTTCCTCTCTCGTCCTCTCAGTATTTCTGACTTTGCGGTAAAAATAAAATAAATCTTATAAAAAAGTTAATAAAGGTTAAGTCACATAATTTTGTTGTTATTATTTCTGGTTTTACAAAGATTTATTTGTTTGCTTGTTTTTACTGTAAAGTCATATTTACAGAGAAAAGGAGATACAGAGAGAAAGATTTTCCATCCACTGGTTCACTCCCCAAATAGTCGCAATGGCAGGAGAGCCAGTCTGAAGCCGGGAGATTCTTCTGGGTCTCCCACTTGGGTGCAGGGACCCAAGGTTTTAGGCCATCCTCGACTGCTTTCCCAGACCACAAGCAGGGAGCTGGATGAAAGTGGAGTAGCCAGGACATTAACTGGCACCCATATGGGATCCTGGTACATGCAAGGAGAGGACTTCAGCCACTAGGCTACTCTGCCAGGCCCCATTATTTCTGCCTTTAAAAAGACATATTTTATTGGGTCTGCCACGGGAAATGGAGAATTTATCTTGGTATAAATCCAGGTCATCACTGATTTACCCTGGGGAGCAGAATAACTACACCAGGAAGAACAATAACAACCACTGGGATCTTCAAAACAAACTGGGGGCTGGAGAGAAGCATTGACATGGGGACGCTGTGGTCTCCCGTGCCAGCATCCCATGTGGACACCGGTTCGTATCCCGGCTGCTCCGCTTCCAGCGCACTGCTATGGCCTGGGAGAACAGTGGAAGATGGCCCAAGTCCTTGGGCCCCTGCAGCCACATGGGAGGCCTAGATGAAGCTCTCACTCCAGCCCCAGCCGTCACGGCGATTCGACGGGCGAACCAGCAGATGGAAGATTCTCTCTCTCTCTATAACTCTGCCTTTCAAATAAATAATAAATAAAAGCAATCTTTAAAACCAAGACAAACTTTCAATACGTTTCCCTCAGCCTCTGGCTAACGGCTAAGGAAATATCGAGAGAGGGAAAAGGAGTTTCCCAGAGCCTTCAACTCTCAGTCCTGGCACTCTGACTCTACCTCAACCTCATGGCTCTTCCCAGACAGGAAGAAAGAAGAAACTGAAGCAGAGGAAGGGGCAAGACCTGTAACAGGCAAGTCCAACTCCCCGAGGTTACCAGCCGGCTTCTGTTGACACCCTGTGGCTGTGAGGGATGCTGGAAAGTCTCTCTCTCTCTCTCTCTCTTTTTTTTTTTTTTTTTGCTAACCCCATCCAGATAGGGTCCCGCCATCCACTCCATTCAGAGCCACTAACCTCTGTTTGGTAAGTGCCTGCAGCTGGTTTCAGGACCCTGTCATGCACCTGCACCTCTGGCTAGCTCCAGGTCGGGGATTTCCCCCGCTCCCCTCGCCGTCACTGCCTGAATCACAGCCCTTCAACAACTTTCTCCAGTGACTAAAGTATTAGCTGTTTGAAATCGGGCACGTTGGTGGCTGGGATGAGCACGAGGTGGGACGGGAGCGGCCTTGTGAGACTGCTGACACTATCTATGCTGAGTGGGAGTTTTGTTATCAACAGCCAAAAGGCTTTTAGAGCAATCTTACCCCTGTGCCCTCCACACCTGCAGCGTGGGCTCTGTGTGCAGCACTGCTCAGCACACATGTGTTCTGCGTGTGCTCCACACAGCTGCAGTGGCCCCCTCCAGCTCCTGCTGTGTGCCAAAGAGCTTGGGCACCAGAGTGAGCCTCCTGGTGCCTAGTAGATGCAAGTAAGTGGAAGGGGTAGGAAGGGGTAGGAAGGGGTGGTGGGGCCCCCATAACAAGCACTTGTTCATCTCACTGCATGGCCCACCCAGGCCCAGCTGGCAGGACTCAGAAGCCTTACGTGTGTCTGGGGTGAGTTGCCAGGGGGAGGGAAGGAGAGAAGGAAGAAGGGACAGGCTGATGTGGCAGGGGAGTGAGAAGAGAGAGCTAAGCATGAAGACTTGAGAAAACCACCGTTGGGCATCCCAGCAACCAAAGCTACAGCACAGCTCAGCCCAGGGTTGGGGTGGGGCTGGGGCCCAGAGGCAGAGCCCAACGTCTGCCCTCGTGCATTGCCCCAGGGAGACTGAGCAGAAAATCCAAGGGCTGAAGACCCAGGGGCTGCAAGCAAGCAAGATCGCAACAAATGACAAGCAAACTCCTGGAAGGACCTAACCAGGACAGAGGGCTGCAGATGCAGGCTGACCTACCCAAATCCCACAACTCTATCAGCAGATCAGCGATGCCTTCCCAACCACCATCCTAGATCCCTGCCGGCTTCCTGGGTCCACTCAGCACCTGTGAGCGCGGCATCACGGCGATGCTGACACCCCCGTGTGTGCTGGGTAGCGCTCCAGTCTGTTTCTTTTCTTGCCCTAAAGAGAAGCATCGCTGTGCACATTTCACAGATAAGGAAACTGAGGTTACTGAGGTTAGCGACATTGACCAAGGTCACATATTTAGAAAGTGGTGGAACTTTGCAAAATACTAAGTCGGGGAAATGCTCATCATTTGGAGATAAGTTTTCAAGAAAGGCCTCAGAACCCGGGCTTCCAGTTAAGCCTCCGTTACTCAGAAAAGAGAATTCCCCAGAACGTCATGTGTCTGTGTGTGTGTGTGTGTGTGTGTGTGTGTGTGTGTGTGTGCGCGCACTTGAGGATTTCATTCACAGAGCTCTTGATAAACAAGCCAGATCACAGGAAGGGGAAAAAAAAAAGGAGTGTACAGAAATCAGCAACCATCTTCTCTGAATTTACTGCGTGCTTGGAGATCCCCACACAGCAAAAACAAATGTTCAGGCCAACTGGCCGGTGTGCAGTGGGGTAGCATCCACCGCCAACCCCTGGCTCTTGTGGGGAGCTGGCCCCTGGGGTCTCCCCACCTCCCACCACTGCCTGCAGCAATGAAGGAGACCCAGACAACAGTGCAACCTCAGAAGGTGCCCAGGCACCTGCTTGCTGCAGTGGGGCCTGGTACTGGCCACTCTCCCTTGTAACAGGGGACAGCAAGAGATATCCTTTTGGTTGACGCCAGGACATGCTGTCTCTTGGAGACTCCTGGGCCCTGGAACCCCAGGGGTGGCATTCATGTGAAGCGGAAAGGCATCCCTCAGGGAGCAGCCACCGCTTGTTTCCCTTTCCTTTAAAAGCGGGAGGTGTTGAAGGTCATTTGAAAACTGCTAAGAGACAGGATGCTCTTCCACACGGAGGAGAACCCAGCCGGCACATGTGTGTGCACCTGCCAGCGTGTTAGTGCACCCCTCCTCCAGCCACTGGCACGTGCTCCAAGGAGAATCCCCTTCCCAAGTGCCTACCCTGCAGGGGCCAGGTCTGGAACAATCCTTGTCACTTACCCTCTGTGACAGACCCATGTCTAGGAGAAGTTCCACCCCCCAAGTGTATCACAGGATGAGGCACAAGCACCTGTTCCTGCCCACCCCCTGCAGGCTTTCATCTAGCATCCCACGAAGGAGAAGCTCTTGGCCTCCCCTCTCCCCACCCTGCTCCCGGCCACGCACTATATGAATAGATTTTAGTATCAGTAAGTTCCCAGAACGGTCTTACACTTTGGTGCCACTCCTCCCCATAACACAGCAACTCAAGCAGGGGGCTAATGACAGCTCTTCCAACAGGTCAGTGACCATGCTGCCCAGCCCTGCAGTCCTGTGTGGGGGCATGGGCTGAAAGCAGATGCCCTCCTCGCACACTCCTTGGACCTTGACCTTGTCTCCCCTCCCTCCCCCCATGTCTGGTGTGCACTAGCCAGGCCCTGTAGGCAATACTCCATCTTGGTGTCTGTAGGACTCACCCCTGTGCGAGTAGCTGGGTGCCCGGCCTTGCTTACAGGGCAGATTTTGTGCTGAAGCGGCAAGCTGGGCCCCGGGCAGCCACCCAGCAGGCCCAGGCCAGGTGTTCTGGGCAGCCCAGGGAGATGAGCCAGCAGCATCTCCTTCCCCACACCTGTCCTGAGGTCAGGATGAACTTGAGTCCAGCAGGGCCAGAAAGTTATCTACAGAGTCTAGGGGCCTGCAGTCCACAGCTGAGCTGGGGGCAGGGGGCTCCTCCAGGGATTAGAATCCCACTCAGGTGATCTCAAGCTGGATGATCTGGTCAAGGGAAACCCTCTCCCTCCCCTGGGGGGTGGGGTTCCTGGACTGGTCCACTCCACCCCTCCTCTACCCTGGCAGGTCAGGCTCCGAGAATGCTGAGCTTAAAAAGTGAAAAGCATGGATGGGTGTTTATCTGCAGGAATGCCAGTTCTAGAGAACCCTGAGAACGGGTGCACCCTAGGTCTAGGTCAAGTTGGTTGCAGCTGGTCCCCTCCCTCCATCCCCATCCACCAGGCCAGTTTCCAGAGTGGAACTTCCAGATTTCTGGAAAAGCTTTCCCTGCCCCTTCAAGAATCCCTACGCAGTGGGATAGAAGTGGGGACAGAGGGCTCATTAGATCAAGGCTCAGGGACCACCCTGGGCAGCCGGCAGACGCTGCTATGCTATGCGGCTAGCAGAGGCCTCCTCCTCTCCATCAGCTCTCTCCGTCCCTTCCCCCTCCCCCTTTATGAGGTGAGAGGAAGGGGAGTGAAGGGGGGCTTTTGCTAGGGGCCCGAGGGGCAGCCGATGCTCTGGCCCTGGTGCTCCCTGCCTGGCAGTCGCTTGGGTCCCGGAGAAATATCAGCAGAGTTGGCTAACCGAATTTTTCTTTCGGTTTGACTCAGCTCCCGTTTTTTGACTCAGATCCGGTTGGGCGAGGAAAGCGCTTGCCGAAACCCTCACCTAGTCCTCCGGCGGAGGGTGGGAGAGACCGGGGCGAGGAGGCGCTGGGGCAGGCAGGTGAGCGTGCTGTGCCCCTCGTGCCAGTCGCAGCCAGAGCCGGAGCCAGGGGTGCGGGGCTTGGAGGCCAGAGCCAGGGGTGCGGGGCTTGGAGGCAGCACGAAGGGCGCACCCAGCTCCCCACTGCACCAACCCTGCCGCGAGCACCCACAAGGGGGTCGCTGAGGCCTGGGCAAGGCCGGTGGGTGGAGGGTGATCAGCCCACCGAGTGCTGACTTAAGACAGCCAAGTCGAAAACAGCAAAATGCTTGGAAAGCCAATTTTCTGCACATCGGCCGTCGCATGTGCAATACGGGAAGCGCACAGGTCCCGTGCGACTCCCTCGCAGCCGTTCCACTGCTTTTTATTTCCAGTGATGCAGAGTTGGTGGGAGGAAGGACATCGTGGTCGTTATGTTCTTTTTTTTTTTTAAGTGGGGGTTATTTGCGCCTCTTCCGCCCAGATCCCTGGGGCCCTGGGCCCCATGAGCTCCCCGAAACAGCCTTATATTTCTGACAACTCCCATCCCCCGTACCCCGATTCCCTGGGGTCACCCCGGCCTGCCCAGCTGCTACTCTGCTTGCTCTGGCTGGGGGCCAAAGCGGTTATGCTTGTCGCCCCTGCCACTGACTCACAACGGGGCGGTGGGAATTTCTGAGCTGTTTCAGAACTTACCCAGAATATGAGGGCTTTCAGGCAGCTCTGTTTATTTAAAATTTAAAAAGCCCCAGAGCCAACAAAACATGACACACGCTGCCTGCCGCAGGAGGGAGGTGGTGGCGTGGGGAGGGGCCTTCCCCCAGCAAAGGGTCTATCTGCTGGGCTAGGGCCTGTACCCCGGCCCTCTGCCCCAGGCTGTGCTCCCTGCATGCCCTCTGATTTGCCCTGAACTGGGGACAGTTGGGCTATTGCGCTTAATGCATGAAGCTGCACTGGAAAAGCTGGGAGCTGCTATTCTCTCATGTTACAGGTGAGGAGCAGGTGCATGGAGAACCTGCCCTGATCTAGGACACTGGTTTTCTCACAAAGATGCCCAATCGCTTGCTTGCTCTGCCAAGGCAAGTCCCCAAGCCTGTGCTCACCACCTCCCTCGTGAGCAGCCCTGTGTGCAGTTCAATAGTCCAGCTCCAGCTCCTGCCCTTGCTCCCAGAAAGGATGCAGTGGCAACAGTGGCGGCAGTGGCAATGGCAGATACGCCCAGCAAAGAGCCTGTGACCCAAGCTGCCAACCTGTGGCAGGAGGGAAGCAGTGAGGAAGAGCCACCTCCAGTAAGGGACAGAGGCTCAGGAACCATCAACCAGTCGCATACGGTTTGGGACTGACCTCAGGGAAACCAGTATGTTCCATGGCATATCAGAGGTGTCCGCTGGGAGGGCTGAGACACAGCCTTGAAGAATGGGGAGAAGTTCTTCAGGTATACAGGGTAGGGACTACTGCGCCAGGCACAGAAAAGTATAGACGTGCAGTGTGAGGAGTGTGGGTCAATGGGGTGACAACTCCCACCCCTAACCAGTGCAATTGTATTACCTGACTTGTCAGCTCCCTGACAAGCACTGGGTGCCACAGCTATCTTTACCCCAGTCTCTCTCTCTCTCTCTGAAGCCCTCTGCCTCCCATGCTGGCTAGTGCCACTCAAGCAGCTCTGGAAAGAAATGACTGAACCTACAGCAGGGACAGAGGACGGCAGTGACAGAGTAAAGTACCCTAGACCAAGGCCATGGCTGAAGATCCCACAGCATGAGTGGGCAGCTGGATGGCATTGGGGTGGTGATCAATTCCATACCTCAGCTGGCTGGGTGGGGCTCCAGATGTAAAGGAAACCTTGAGGGGCCGACGAGCAACTGACTTGTGACAGCAAGTGTGTCTGTGTGTGTGTGATTCTGTGTGCAAGCTGTGATGAGAGACCCGTATGTGAGCACATAGATGTGGTAGACACCTGTGCCCCGGGGTAGGCACACTACAGCAGACGTGGGGTCTGTGGGAGTGCTTCAGGGTCAGCATGGGAAGGAAGCAGGATCTGGGCATACAGGGGACAGTGAGGGTCTGGGTTTGCCACAGTGGACTCTTTCTGCTAAGTTCTGCCTCAAGCAAACCTCACAGCAGTGGCAGGGAAGGGGCTGCCCCTGACTGAGGGGAAGAAGGTGGGCCTGGCCTCCAGCTCTGGGGAGGGTAGGGGGAGTGCAGGAGGCTGAGTTCTTAGGGCCCTCCAAGCCTAAAACTCTTGAGAGCAGCCCCTCCACCAGTACCCGGGCTTCCAGGATTGAAGAGGTTAATGCAGACCATCAAGGTTCTCTCCAGAACCTTCACCTTGCACTCCTGCAACCTGGCCTGAATCTCCCAAAGAGGAGACTGTGGACCTAGAAACTACCGTCTGAAACCTGGAAAAGCTGAGAGACAGGGAGGGGTGGTCCCAGATTCCAGACCCAGGTCAGCAAGGCCAGGTCTTGGGGCAGAAGGGTCAGTAACACAGCCCCGGCTGGCCACTTTGGTCCCCCTGAGCAACAGCCTGCATCCCCAAGCTTAGGGGTTGGGAGAAATGTCAACATTGCAATTCAGGCCTGGCGGCCCCTGGCCTACCACAGGAGGGTCCAGCCCCTGCCTTGTGCAGCCTTACTTTCCGCCAAGTCCTCTCAGTCTTGCCCTTTGCAACGTAACACAAGTGCTGGCATCACGCCCCCGCCGCCCCACTCCACATGGCTGGCTCCACACCATCTCAACAACACAGCAGCTAAAAGACTCAAAACGTGAATGGAAATTGGGAACCCCCCTCTCCTGTCTGTCTAGAGGGAAATCAACACCTCGGTGAAGGTTTGGGACCTCTCACCCCTCCCTGTGTTCTTAGCCCTGCCTTTCGTGGCTGACACCAAGAGAAGGGCCCTCCTGCTTCTTGGGCTCCAGCGGCTGCTCCCTCACCCTCACACAGGACACAGATCGTCCCCAAAGGAGGCAACATCAAAACTGCCGCACCCCGGGGGCCCCTAATAACTGGGTAAACTGAGGCCCAGGGGCTGCAACTCTTCCTCCCTTTGTTGGCCAACTGCCAACCTCTCCCCACTCCCATCCCTCCTCCCCCGCCTCCTGGTCCAGTCCTGCCCAGTCCCTGGAGCCTGCCTCCCCCTTTGATGTAAGCTGATATTTTAATTCTCTTACAAGGAATGGTGTTTAGAGAAATGACTTAACTGGATTACTCATCGTCTATAATGACTTGGCTGGGCTCCAAGGCTATTCCTAGATGTGACGCTTGAGGCTCTCTTTCTTTTTTTCTAATACCAAGAAATTACCGCCTGGCTTATGCAGCAGCCCGCTCCTACACACCCCCCTCTGCACAGCAACCTGGGAGATGTAGTTCAGGGCTGGTCCTGGGAGGCCCACCCTCCCCACTGAACCCCCAAGTCTAAGCTTCTTCCAATCTGTGTTTATCTTGAACTCACCAACATCCTGGCCCACAGGCAATCCTTGCTAGGCCCTACTGTGTGCACTTGCCCAGTATTTACTCCCTGATGCTCAGTGTTCTTGGCTGTATATGGGTTTCAGTGTTTACCCCGGGGTGGCATTAAGTTAACTAATGTACGTGAGAGGCTCTGGTGATGTTTGATGGACCATGACAGGCATGGTCAACCCTCAGCCCTGACCTTGGCTTCATAACAGATAACGGAATGTGTTTCATTTTCTTTTTTTTTTTTTTCCTTTCTTCCTTTCTTTCAACAGAGTGTTTCTCAGCAGCCTTTGTCACTGGTGAAGTCTCCAACTCCTGTTCCTAAGCTTTCAGATCATGCTCTGGCACTGGCTATGTCCCAGTGTCCAGCTTGGAATGGGCATGCAGCAGGACTGCGTAAATTGCATGCAAGGTGAATAAAGAAAGCTTTGACTGCTTTCCAGTCAAAGCACTGGAATCAAGGCCACAAGCTGGGTTGGTCCAAGTGCAGGTGACAGCCCAAACTTGATCACCTCCTGGCCCTTTCCAGGGGAGTCCTTCTCTCACTCTTATAGTTCTGCAAGCTCAGCATTCATGGACCTGCACCTGTTGGCAGCTGTCTGGGAATTGGGGTGTAGGCAGGGGTGCCAACCCAGCCCGAGCCCAGATAAGGAAGTTCTCCAGGTGCACTGGAGGGCAAGACCAAAGCGGGGAGGGGGGGGGAGTCTCAGACAGAACTTCCTTGAGCCAGCGTAGATGCAGAGCCCAGCGTGGCCAAGGCTTTGGAGCTGGGGTTCAGTTGCCCAGTGTTGGGGGAGCAGCAGTGGGGCCTCCTTGTTTGTAGGAAGTTGGCCCTTGGCCATCTGGAACTCTGCCTCTGAGCTGGCACCACCACTGCCCCACGCCCCTCACCCCCAGCAGCTTCCCGAAGACCAGAGCTATTCTCGTCTTTTTCTAAAAGAGGCATTTGAATGCCTGAGCCGATTTTTTCCATTCCTGAGCAGGGGTGTCGTCTATTTTCGGACACTTGTTGTTTTCCATGAGTTGCAAATGCCACTCTGAAGCTGGCCTTTTCCTGGACAGCGGGTGTGAATGGGTGGGATGGAGCTGGAGAGGGGGCCGGGAGAGGGCCGGGAGAAGCTAGGCAGCAAAGCAGAACCAGCCAGCACTAAGACCGCTTCTCCTTGGAAAACAAAGCCCCAGGGAACCTTTTGCAAGGGCTGAGCCTGGGATCAGAGCTGCTCCACACAGAACGCGAGGCTGTGCTCTGCTTCCTGAGCGCTGGCTGGATGTGCCAGTCTCAAAGGAAGTAACAGCTCTAACTTGGCTGTGTGACCTTGGGCCTGATGGCCTCCTCATTGAAATGCAGCCGAGGTAGCAGAGGTGTGGGGGGCATGGAGAGAAGGGCTGCCCTTGAAGGACTCCTAGATGCTTGTGGAGGATGGCCCGGTTGCCATGTCAGAAATGAGACCCTCAGGAAGTGAGGCTGTGCACTAGGAGGCAGCTTTCAGTTCAGTCCTAGGGGAGCTGTTGTGAACTCCTGGGCCTTGAAAGGGTTCTAAAGGGGGCTTAGAAAGTTCTCAGCAGAACTCACATAATCTCAAAAAAAGATGAAGAGCTATGGTGAGGTAATTAAAGACACTGTGAGGAGTGAACCAGGGAACAGGACCTCCCTCTGCTTATCAAACAAGTAAAAATTATTTTTAAAAAAGATTTATTTACTTTATTGGAAAAGCAGAGTTACAGAGAAGCAGAGACAGAGAGAAGGACCTTCTATCTGCTGGTTCACTCCCCAAAAAGCCACAAGGGCCAGAGCTGAACTGATCTGAAGCCAGGAGCCAGGAGCTTCTTCTGGGTCTCCCAGGTGGATACAGCGTCCCAAGGGCTTGGGTCATTCTCTACTGCTTTGCCAGGCCACAAGCAGGGAGCTGGATGGGAAGTGGAGCCGCAGGGACATGAACTGACACCCATGTGGGATAGCAGTGCTGCAAGGAGGAGGATTAGCCAATTGAGATGTCGTGCCAGCCACAGTCTGTGTTCTAATGAAATGATTTCCAAACGCCGCTGTCAATCAAAACAACCACTTGTGGAATGGACCAATCGTTATTGTAGCATTTGCTTAAAAAATAAGACCATAAGGCAATGCCACATATCTTCCTATAAACACGCTGCATAGGGAAAGTGCTGGAAGTCTTTACCCAGGCTTATAGTAGCCGTTACCTCTGTGTCAGAGACGGAGCTGACTTTGGACTAATGTTGGAGAAGACGATTGATTTGTAATGTTTTCCCAGGAAGAGCATGTTTATTCGCTACTGGTGATCCAGTTTTCTGAACTGAGACACGTAGACACATCAAGACTTGCAGGTGGTAGGCACTCGTACCTCGTGAGGTCCTGGGGCTGGGGTCCTGGGGTCAGAGGTGGAGGTGGATGGGGGAGACGCTTGGGCAGTTGTAGTGTTTATATGCTTCCAGGGGCAGGTGCTGGCTTTCTGAGGCTTCGCACAGCAAAGTCTATACTACACCAGCCCTATCCGGATGGCACAACGACCCAGCCCATAGGAGGGGGAGCCCCTGCGTGGTAAGTTAGTAAGTGCCTCATCCATGGGATGTCTAGTCCAGGAAAGATGGGCTGGCCTAGATTGGAGCCCCAAGGGCAGTGTCCAAGGTGCCACTCCCTACCGGGGCTGGACCAGTCACTCCCTGCGCGAAGTGGCTCGGGGAGCTTGCTGGTGGCTTTCCCATTAGCGTGCTTTCTGCCACAATCTCAGCTCTGCTGGAGGGGAGTGTGGCTTGTAAGCCTGATAATGGGGCGCACTGTTTTCATCGCCATTCATTATTTGATGGGAGAGGAAAATTGCTGTGGTGAAGTAGCTTAAGCCTCTATCTGCAATGCTGGCATCCTACATGGAAGTCAACAAGCTCAAAACTCGAGGCTCTGCTTCCAACCCGGTCGCCCCCACTAATGTGCATGGGAGGGCAGAGGAAGATGGACCAAGTGCTTGGGCCCCTGGCACCCATGCAGGTGAACCAGATGGAATTCCAAGCTCCTGACTCAAGCCTAGGTCCAGCCCTGGCTGGCGGTGAACTGGTAGATAGGCGACCTCTTTCTCTCTGTCTCTTTCTTGCTAGCTAGCTACTCTCTGTGGTCTATGCAGGTCCAAGTGATTGCTGCCTGGGTGGCACCTCCTGCCCCCTCCCCACTCACCCTTAAGCCTCACCCTCAACAGGACCTGTCGCCCTGTCCATGCGACACGTGTGGATATTGGCCATGGCGCACAGGCTGGGGACATTGGGCATTTCTGGGACCATCACAGATCCTAGGCCAAGGGCTTGTGAGCTGATGCCAACCACCGCCCCTCCTGTGCCAGACATGGGTAGTACCCAAGGCCACCTTTAAGTCAAAGTCGGATTCAACCAGTGTGAGTGAGGAGGATTTTCCAAGACTCTAAGTGAGGCGCAAGGCGGCAATGATTTCAGCGTTTCCTGCCCCAGCTCCTCTCGGGTGGAGCGGGGAGCGGGAAGCCTGCCTGAATCGCATTCTAGGCATCCTGATCCCTAAGCCCAGGAGAGGGAAACGCGCACTACAACTCCCAGAGATCCGCGGGCTCTGGGGGCGGTCCCTGCCCGTCGCGGGGTAACCAGGCCCGCCAATGGGGACCCGGAGCGGGGCGGAGGCGCTGCCCGGGCGGGGCGGGGCGTGGCTGCGGGGAGGCGGCGGGCGAGCGGCGCCGCGGGCAGTCGAGCAGGAGCGCGGGGTCCGGAGAGCCGCGCGCGACGGAGAGGGTCCCGGGCGGGTGCCTGGGGAACTCGCCCTGCCATGGGTAAGCGGCTCTGCGACCCGGTCGGGACGGGGCTCTGCGGCCCCGCGGGGAGGATGCCAGCTGTGCCCCGGCTCGCGTGGACGCCGCCGGGGTCACCCCTGGCTGAGGGGAGCGGGGGGCGCCACGGGGCCTGAGGCGGCTGCGGGGCCGAGGGCGCGGGGAGCAAGCCTGCGTCCGGGGCGCCGGGGGCTCCGGTGTCCCCAGTCCGGCCCGCAAGGCAAGGTACCGGGCAAGCTGGCTGTGTGCGCCCGCGCTCTTGGAGCCAAGGGCAAGGCTAAAAGTTTGGCGGCCCGGGGCTTCCCGGGCGTTGATCTCGAAACTCTTTTCGCCGTCTCCGGGACCGAGATGTACCAGCCGCGGAGGGCTCTGCTGTCCCACTTCCTGCTGCGGTTTCAATCTCGAACGGGTCCGCTCATTTGTTGTGACAGCTGTCAGCAGCGCCGTCGCGGCCCCTCGCCTCCGCCCCCGCGACGACCCGCGGTTCTCAGAACCGCCCGCGCCGCCGAGAAAGGCGCGTCCTGCGCGGCCGCCGGTTCCTGAAAGTGGCCGCGCGGGTTTTCAAGAACTTGCTCGAGGGGCGCGCCGCCGCCGCCGCCTTCCGCTCCGTCCCTACTGATCTCTCTTCTGGACTTCGGGCTCTTTCCCCAGCCCTTCTCTTTCCTTGGGTCCCCAGAAGGGGCAGGCGTGCGGCACAGAGGGCTGGCGTGCAGGCTGCGGAGCGCACGGGCGATGGATGGAGAGGGTTCCGCTCGGCCTGGTGACAGAGGCGCCATCCGGGCGCCGCTTCAGGGCTCCCGCTGGCGCAGATCCCTCCCGAGGGGTCCAGGGCTTGTGAGATGCAGTACTGGCCGGGCCAGCTCCTCTTTGTGCAGTCTTGGGACAGCAGGGAAAGAGTAGCAGGTGCTTTTTGTGTTCATCTGAGTCCCCCGTTGTTGGGAACCAATTCACGCATGGGAAACTCTGTGTCTACAGGTGGTGCCAAGGCTGAGAAAGGTTGGGGTCGCTGGAACAGAGAGGTAGAGCCCCATCCTGGCCCTAGGGACTGACCTGGGACCTGGAACTGTGGCTGGGGTTAGGGAGGGCTGCACCCTCCATCCTCAGGGGTCCCACGACTGACTCAAAGTCCCAAGGGCAGCAACAACTGCCAGGCAGCAGGCTCCCAGCCATGGACAGGGGGCTGACTGGCCGCTTCAAAGGCCGTCTTTGTTTCAGCTCCGGCTCAGGCTTCAGCTGGGAGTAACTTAAGCCAACAACCTCGGCTGGGTGAGGGGGCAGGGCGTGCCTGGCGTTCCCCAGGCTGCTGCTGTTACCATGATGGGTAGTAACTGACGCCGTGTTCCCAGTCAGTGACTTTTCATGAAAGGAAGTGGCACTTCCTTCCCATCACACAGAGGGTGAGTGGGGCTGGCAAGAGAGACGGGGCGGAGAGACAGGGGTGTGTCAGCCCCTCCCTTGGGCACTGGGGTAATCTGGTACCCAGTATATTTGGGCACAGGCCAGCAGCACCTGCCAACTTGTGATGGGGTGGGGGGAGCAGGGCAGCAGGTGTACTTCTCACTCGAGGCTGTGTGTGTGCAGGCTGGGGGCGCGGCTGTGCTTGCTGGAAAAGCCTTGTTGCTCTCCTGCCTTCTGCTTGGAACCTTGGCCTGTGGAGTCCAGCACACCCAGCTTACAGATGGGGAAACTGAGGCACAACAGTTAAATATCTGATTTGGCAACAGTTGCAGCCCTGTGGTGCTGGATCCCTCACTACATCCCTCTTCCTGGTCTTGCTGGATGCCAGCTGTTGTGTGGCAGCCTAGAAGGAGGCATGGATCTCTCCATGCCAGCCCATGCCCTGGATTGACTGTCTTAACCCTGGTTGAATTCCTCTGCTGGCCCCTCCTCACTGCACTGCTCTTACCTTCCTCCCAGGTTCCTCCTAGGTTCTGGCCAGGGGCAGCCCACTCCCCTCCTCTCCCTTCATTCTTTAGGGTGATAGGCGGTTAAAGACATCTCAGCTGGGAACACCTCTGATGCCAAGGGGGCAGGGGCCAAGGGGCTCGGTGGGGCTGCAGCCAGGATGTGGCTGATTTAGCAGCCAACACGGACCAGCTCTCTCGCTGGCAGAGGAACAGAGGTGATGCCATGTAGATCCACTTGGGGACAGCGGTCATGGTCTGGCCTCTGAGCCACCTGAGGGTCTTGGGGTATCACTGTTCCTATTGAAAAGGCCAAACCCGCGCAGGGTTTCAGGGTTCAGCATCTTGAAACCATCAGACTGCTCCGGTTCTAAATCCCAGCCCTGCGCTGGTGGGCTGTGTGACCTCAGGCGAGTTACTGAGCCTTTTTTTAGTTTCAGGCATGACATGCATTCAAGAGGGACACAGCACCCACTGGGTGGCTGCAGATGAGCTGCTAGGCTGAGGCCAGCCAGAGCACAGCTTTGAGCAGGTTGGGGAAGGGGGAGGAGGAGCCGCTGCTGGCGCCTGCGGTGTGGACAATGAAAGGGGAGTCCCAGGAACTCCTGGAGCAAAGTAGGAAAGGCCCAGCCAGGGCTTCCAGAAGGCACCTCAGAGGACACAGGGTGGACCGGAATCCTTGTGGGCAGGTGATGCTGGCCCCACGGGGGCAGAGCTGTAGTGGTGCTGTTTCTCTCTGAGTCCTTTTCTTTCTTTCTTTTTGATAAGTAACTGTTTATTTTGTGAGGTTTATTTATTTGCTTTTATTGGAAAGGCAGATTTACAAAGAGAGAGGGGGAGACAGAGATCTCTCCACTGGTTCACTCTCCAAGTGGCTGCAACGGCCAGAGCTGGGCTAGTCCAAAGCCAGGAGCTTGCAGTTTCTTCTACATCTCCACTTGTGTGTGGGGTCCCAAGGCTCTGAGCCGTCCTCGACTGCTTTCCCAGGCCACAAGCAGGGAGCTGGATGGAAAGTGGAGCAGCTGGAACATGAACCAATGCCTGTATGGGAAGCCAGCAGCCCCCTGCCCCACCCCATAGATGGAGGCCTAAACTACTATGCCGTGATGTATTAATCCTTTTCTAAATTTACACGCAGTTCAATCAGAACCAAGTAATACTTTGGTTAAAGAGCATGTGACACAGTTATTGGATAATTCAGGCAGAATCATTTAACAAGAGGAGTAGTGGTGTCACCTACCCTCTGACTAGTGGGTTGTTTGACACACATGGAAACACTGGGAGGGGATCCCAGCCTTCCACCAGCAAACACAGCAGAACGTCCCAAAGTAAACTCACATGTGCTCCCTGTCAAACATGGGGCCACTTCGGCTGGCAGGGAGCCCTCTTGGGTGATCCCTAGTCCAGGCCTCCCCGCAGAACAGATGGCGGGGATGGGAAATCAGCAGCCAGCCAGCACCCACCTTTTTCATTGCTGATAGTTCTTCGATGAGAATGTCCATGTCTGAGTGATGTTCAGGGCAGAAGAGGTGCATGGGGCTCAGGACATCAGAGGCAGTGTATGGGAAGGCTGGAACCCACAGCCAGAGCATGATAGCCACTCAGGGCCCAGTAGCCAGATGGACCAAGGTGTAGGGACACTGGGGTAGCCAGCTGCATGAGCCCCTCCCCTCCCCTGAAGAGCCAGGAGAGGGACCCAGACTTGCCACTTGGGTCCCACGCCAAGAGGTGGCAGAGCTGGAAACTGGGCAGGCAGGAAGACCAACTTCCATATATATAGATGCTGCAAGCTGGTTGTTCATGGTTGGACCACTTTTTTACTAATGAAGATTTACCTGGGGATTGGGCCACAATCCCAAGAAGCACAATTCTAAATATGGAAAAACCCCATGTCAAAATCCCTAAGGACTGATACTCTGAAAATCAAAATCCTGAAAATAGAGTTCCAGAAAAAAATTTAAAAACACTTATTTATAAGTTTTAGACGAAATTTGAGAACCAGAAAAATGACAGAATACTTTATAGGTCACTACACAATAACAAAGGCAATAATATAGTATTTTTATAAACATAAGCATGTGTACTTGCAACAATTGCCTGGACATATTAGAGGACAAACAGTACTCACTAAAGAAAAAGGTTGGAAAGGACAGTCTAGGGTAGGCATCTGACTTGGCTGTTAAAGGTAGCCATGCATCAGGTCAGAGTACCTGGGTTTGGCACCTGGCACTGACTCCTGGCTCCAGCTGCCTGCTGATGCTGCCGCTGGTGGAGTGGGGCGGCGGGCAGAAGGGATGGCTGAAATGGTTGTGTCCCTGCCAGCAGTGTGGGAGAGCTGGACTGAGTCCCTAACTCCCACTTCAGGCCCTGGGGGAGTGAAACGGTAAATGAAAGTTCTCTCTAAATAAATACATATAGTTTTTCAGTATGATATATATATATGATATATATGCCTGGTATGATGCTGCAGTGACTAAATCCTCACCTTGCAAGGGCCAGGATCCCAATATGGGCACTGGTTTGTGACCCGGGTGTTCCACTTCCGGCCCAGCTCCCTGCTTATGACCTGGGAAAGCAGTCAGGGACAGCCCAAAGCCTTGGGACCCTGCCCCCGCGTGAAAGACCCAGAGGAAGCTGCTGGCTCCTGGCTTCAGATCAGATCAGCTCAGCTCTGGCCATTGCAGTCATTTGGGGAGTGAACCAGCGGATGGAAGTTCTTTCTCTCTGTACATCTGCCTTTCCAATAAAAATTTTAAAAATTAAAAAAATAATAAGATATGAAGTATATGAGACATATGTCATCTGGTAGTAACTGCTTGCCCCCAGCTTTCTAACTGCTGTCATCTGAAGTCTGGCACAGACAAGTCCTTGACATGATGAGTCCCCCACAACTACAGTGGGGGATGGACAGGTACAGTGGGTCAGGCCACGGCCTAGGTCAGCTACATCCCACACCAGAGTGTGTGGTACTGAGTTCTGGCTCCTCCCTTCCAATCCAGTGTCCTACTAACATGTCTGGGAGGTAGCGAATAACTCAAGTGCTGGCCTTCCCCTTGCAGGAGACCTGGACGGAGTTCTTGGCTTCTGCCTTGGGCCCTGCCCAGCTCAAGCTATAGCAGGCACTAGCAGATGGAAAATCTTTCTGTCGCTCCCTTCGTCAATAACTCTTTAAGGAAAATAAACTTCCATAGAACTCCACCACAGAACTGAGCTCTCTAGAAAGGTTTTCCAAATGCAAATGTAGAATGTCCTTCTTTATTGTGAGGAAGTTTTTACCAAATTCTAAAATTATGTACGTATCTTATGTGAAAGGTAGGAAGAAGGAGGTTGAGGGGGAAGGTGTCTTGCACCTGCTTATTCATTACCCCAGAAGCCCAGAACAGCTAGGGTGAGGCCGGGCCAAACCAGGAGGCACTCATCTCAGGTGCCTCGGGGCGAATGACAGGGACCCAAAGACTTCAGCTAGCACCTGTTCTGCCTCCCAGGCTGTATGTCAGTGGGAAGCTGGGTGGACAGTGAAGCGGGACTTTCAGGCCCCCGATGGTGCAGGCGTCCCAAGCCGAGCCTCTGGCCCGAGGCTCACCACGTGCACAGGCATCATGATCAGTGTTGCGATAGTGTGCTTTTGAAAAACGAAACAAAAGCTGCATACATCTCATTAGGATTCTCCCTCCAGTATTGGAAGTGATGCAAAGATGGAATATATAGCATAGTGAATGCTAGACAAATAATAATAATGCTGGCAAGTTAACACAGTGGGGATTTAAGAGCAAAAAGGAAACACCCTGAAAAGACCGTTTGACTTTTGGGATTCCTGCTTTTGGGATTTCATCACTTGGGGTTGTGAATTTAGGCTTAAGGATTTGACTTTGGGGGATTTCCACATTTTTGGATTATGGCATATGGGGTTATGGCTAGCGCTGGAATTGCCTGGGGCCCTGATATATAAAGGAGCATGTCCAAATGTTCATGCAAAACAGGATTGAAAACTTAATCTATTCTGTTGTTTTTAAAAAATGTTTGGAATCCTTGCATTTCAGAATTCAGGAAAAATGTACATTCTGAAAACACCCTGCACAGCTTTTAAAGTGGGTTGTTGGGGTACCAAAAATAAAGGGATCTCTGAATTCCGTTTTCCATGTACTTTTCTTTTGGGGTGTCCCTCCACACCCAAAGAAGAGGAGAATATATGGTCCTCACCTCAGACTGTGGCACTGAGGCCCAGCAGCCGGCCAGCACAGAGCCGGTCCTGGCCAGGAGACCTACGGAGGCCAGGTTCATCTGGGAACTCGGAGACAGCTGTGGCTCAGGGCGCTCCAATCCCGGTCCCAGCTGGGGTTCAATGGCAACCTCCAGTTCAGGTCACTGGGACTCCAGGAGGCTGGCCCAGGCACAGCTCACACACTGCGGGCGCTGAGGGCAGAGGACCCCAGATCCTCTGGCCTTACGCCCCTCACTCTGGTTGTCCCCCAGGCGTCCCTCTTGAGTCCTGCTTCAACTGCCTGACTTTTCTGAAGCTGAGGGGCAGCAGCTGGCGGCTGTTGGCCCAGAGGCTCCCCATGAGAGGAGCCCTTGCATGTGGCCCCCATCCCCAAAACAAGGGAAGCCAAGGACAATGGAAAGTGGCTATGCAGGCAGGCAGGCAGGCAAAGGAGAGCTGGCAAGGGCAGAGAACTTCAGGAATTCACAGTTCACCAAGACCCAGGGGCCTCCCATTTCACAGAAGGGAAAACTGAGGCAGCCAGCTTGGTTGGAAAGTGAGATGGGTCAGTTGTCATGCTCAGCATTTCTGGAGATTGGCTAGGTCACAAGTAGTCAGGGGTGGCATGTGTGTGCACTTCTTCTCCTAGACAGCCCAGGGGTGGGTTTCCCAACAGGCTGGTGGGGGCTGCTGGGGTCAGCGTCTGAGACAGGTCCTGTGGCAGGTAAGGATCGACAGGCAACTCCCCCTCTCTGGCTTCTAATCAGAGAACATACATGAAAGAGCTCAGGGACAGAGGCCAGGAGCCCACGGTGTGAGCAGGTCGTGGCAGGCACAATAGCTCCCCCACTCCATGGCTTGCTTATGGCTGTGCCAGCCTGCTGGGTGCAGTGGCCCTGGGCCACTGTCCAGGCCAGATCTCTTTGTGGTTGAAATGGAGGAGACAGGACAGCTCAGAGGTTCCCAACCAGGAGGCTTTCCTGTGTGGGATGGTGCCAGCTGTAGGAAGGACAATGGTTGTGGAAGGAGGTGGGTTCCCCATTTCAGGTGTACTGCCCCCCTGAGTGCAGCCCTGGACCATTTGTCAGCCAGATGGAGCCGGTGGCTGCTCCTGCCTTCTGCGGAGTGGGGTGGGGCTGGGGTGTGGAGGGCTGCCGGCCCACCTGACTGCTCTGGCGTGGGTGGGAGCTGCTTAAGCTGCAGGCAGTGCAGTAGCCCATGGCACAAGGGAAGGGGCTGGCGAAAGCCACCCAGCAAAGGGGCAGTGGAGATTTCCTAGGCCCCCCGCAGGTGACGGGAGCATGCTGCCTAATTAGGGGCGGGTAGAACTCTGGATGCTGGGTTAGGCCACGTGTTTGACAGACAGCCAGGATTCACGGTCGTGCTGTTGTGGGAGGAGCTGCCACCCTGCCCCCTAAGCCTGGGACAGGCATTCCGAACACCCCTGCCAATCCCTACCCCTGCCGGCTTGACCACTGGGTGGTTTAGGGTTTTCCTTCAAAGATGTGGGAAGAGGGCTGAGCCCCAGGACAGGTGGGATCAGAGGTGAGGAGAGAGGAGTGCCCCGGCCAGGGGTGGGGACCTGTGAGAATATATGAGTGTAAGTGAGTGTGTGAATGTGTGAGGATGTGTGGGAGTGTAAGCATGTGTGTGTATGATGATGCATATGAGAGTGTATATGAGCAAATATGCTCACATGAACCTGTGTGTGTGAGCTCGTGTGTGTGAGCTCCTGTGTATGTGTGAGCCTGTGTGTATCTGTGTGTGTCTCATCTGTGTGTGTGTGAGCTCCTGTGTATGTGTGAGCCTGTGTGTAACTGTGTGTGTGTGAATGAGCCTGTGTGTACCTGTGTGTGTGAGCTCCTGTGTGTACCTGTGTGTGTCTCATCTGTGTGTGTGTGAGCTCCTGTGTATGTGTGAGCCTGTGTGTAACTGTGTGTGTGTGAATGAACCTGTGTGTACCTGTGTGTGTGTCTCATCTGTGTGTGTGTGAGCTCCTGTGTATGTGTGAGCCTGTGTGTAACTGTGTGTGTGAGCCTGTGTGTACCTGTGTGTGTGAGCTCCTGTGTATGTGTGAGCCTGTGTGTACTTGTCTGTGTGAGCTCCTATGTGTGTGTGAGCCTGTGTGTATCTGTGTGTGTCTCATCTGTGTGTGTGTGAGCTCCTGTGTATGTGTGAGCCTGTGTGTAACTGTGTGTGTGTGAATGAGCCTGTGTGTACCTGTGTGTGTGAGCTCCTGTGTGTACCTGTGTGTGTGTGTGTGAGCTCGTGTGTGTGAGCTCCTGTGTATGTGTGAGCCTGTGTGTACCTGTGTGTGTGTGAGCTCCTGTGTATGTGTGAGCCTGTGTGTAACTGTGTGTGTGTGAATGAACCTGTGTGTACCTGTGTGTGTGTCTCATCTGTGTGTGTGTGAGCTCCTGTGTATGTGTGAGCCTGTGTGTAACTGTGTGTGTGAGCCTGTGTGTACCTGTGTGTGTGAGCTCCTGTGTATGTGTGAGCCTGTGTGTAACTGTGTGTGTGTGAATGAGCCTGTGTGTACCTGTGTGTGTGAGCTCCTGTGTGTACCTGTGTGTGTGTGTGAGCTCGTGTGTGTGAGCTCCTGTGTATGTGTGAGCCTGTGTGTAACTGTGTGTGTGTGAATGAACCTGTGTGTACCTGTGTGTGTGTCTCATCTGTGTGTGTGAGCTCCTGTGTATGTGTGAGCCTGTGTGTAACTGTGTGTGTGAGCCTGTGTGTACCTGTGTGTGTGAGCTCCTGTGTATGTGTGAGCCTGTGTGTACTTGTCTGTGTGAGCTCCTATGTGTGTGTGAGCCTGTGTGTGTATCATCTGTGTGTGGTGTTCAGAGGCACAGCCCACGTGCAGCCAGGGACAACGGGCACAGCTCACCCTGCGAGGCGGCCCCTCATCCCAGCCAGCAGGAGCTGGGGGAGACTCTCCTGGACCACCTGTCCCCCACGTGCACCTCATGTGCCCTCTCTCTCTCCTTCCCTGTCCCCCTCTCTCCCTGGCAGCACCACCTGTGAAAGGGAAACAGAAACAGTCAGAGGAAGGGGATCCCCAAGACCCACCTGCGTCACCTCAACCCTGTCCTGAGCAGAGCAGGAGCCACAGCCCGGTGGGCCTGGAGGTGAGTTTGGTGACTTCCCAGGACATCTTCCCGCTGCCCAGAAGGGAGTCCGGGCCCCTCTCCTTACAAGGCCAGCCTGGGACCTGCAGCAGAAGGCAAGCAGGGACTTAGCAGTCACTTTCAAGTTTAGTCTTTGTAGTCAAGCCCCTTATTCTGATGCAAAGGCCAGGAATCCTCATTTGCTCTCAGAGCAGAGAACTGCACCTGGGTCCTGCAGGCGAACATAACCGAGGCTTGGCTGCTGCCGGCTCAGGGAGGCAGACCGGGTGAGGCTGCAGGGCAGGGAAGCACCAAGCACCTGTGTGATGGACCTCACCGTGAGATGCAGGGGCTAAGACGCACGTGTGGCCTATGAAGGGCAACTCATCCTGGCCAACAGAGGGAGGGCAAGGCAGGTACTACTCCGTGGCCTTCCTGGGTACCCTGGGCCGCCAGGCCTCTGGAGGTTTTGGCCTAGGGCCCTGGACACAGGCTGGTGACATTCTCTGCCCACCAGAGCTAGGGTTGAGGGCTGGGCACCCTATCCGCTCCCCCACACACACCGGCCAGTGATTTCTGCCTGTCCCCAGCCACCCCTCCACTGAGGCCCACCCTGTTGCCTCCTGTTCTTTCCCCAGGACTCCCCCGAGACAGGCGGGGAGCGGGAGGAGGAGCAGGCCTTCCTGGTCAGCCTCTACAAGTTCATGAAGGAGCGACACACGCCCATCGAGAGGGTGCCCCATCTCGGCTTCAAGCAGAGTGCGTCCCTGGGGTGCAGGCAGGGAGGGAGGGGGTGCCCAGCAGAGAGACCCTCTCCCTATGGTTGCAGACAGGGCAGGGCCCTTGGGACAGGCAACTCTACCCTGGGTGGCTTCAGGTGCAGGAATTGCAGCTAAGAAGGGATGTACCCTGGGAAGGCCTGGCTGTGCACCCTCTGCCAGCCATGCCATGCATTGCAGAAGCCCGCCTGACCTGACCTGGGCACAGGGACGGCTGCAGGCTGTTCCCCACCTCCAGCAGATACCAACCCGCCTTGGCCCTCTCTTCCCTCCAGTTAACCTGTGGAAGATCTACAAGGCAGTGGAGAAGCTGGGGGCCTACGAGCTGGTAAGGAAAGCACCTCACAATCCACAGCTCACCTCCACCCTGCCCCGTGCTGCATCCCAGGCAGTTGGGGAAGGAGGCTGGCTGGGGGCGGTGGAGCTGATCTCACTTGCAGAAGGAGGAAGGAGCCAGGATCCCAGATACCATGCCCCTGCTTGCTAGGGGGAGATGGATTGCCGCCAACATTGGCTGCTCCAAGCTAGTTTCCTGGCTTGGCCCATCTGTTTGGCTGTCCTGTGTGTGGGTAACTGCTTGGGCCAGCAGTCAGTCGGATGGCCCCTGGGAGTGGGCAGGCAGCCTCCAGGAGAAGCAGGTGCAAAGCTGCAGCCCTTGCCCACCACGCCTGGAGCTGCGAGCACCACACTGCCAGCGTGCTCGCCTCCCGCACCCACACCAGGCGCCCTTGCAGGTGACCGGCCGCCGCCTCTGGAAGAACGTGTATGATGAACTGGGGGGCAGCCCGGGCAGCACCAGCGCCGCCACATGCACACGCCGCCACTACGAGAGGTGGGTAGGGGCAGCTGCTGTGGGATCCCCAGAACAGGCAGAGCACGCTGAGCGGCTGGGAAAGGGCAGTGGGTGGAGATGCTAGGCCCCTAACCACCATCCCCTGCCCTAAGGCAGGGTGTCAGCTGCATGTACGCCCACCCTTCTTGGGCCTCTGCCCAAGGCGAGCGGGTGCCCTAGATGAACTGTGTGCAGTTGGGTAGGGAGTGCTCCCCTCTGCCAGGAGTCTTCAGGGAGGTCAGGCAAGGGGAGGCCTGGCCTGGTGGACTCTTCTCACTCCTCCCTCAGGCTGGTGCTCCCCTACGTGAGGCATCTGAAAGGGGAGGAGGACAAGCCGCTGCCCCCCTCCAAGCCCAGGAAGCAGTACAAGCTGGCCAAAGAGCCACGGGGGGATGACAGGGCCCCCGAGAGGCCGAAGAAGGCCGCGGCAGCAGCCGCTGCAGTGGACCCGCAAGTGGACCAGGTGAGTCCTGAGCCAGCACTGACAGCCCAAGAACCCTGCTTCCAAAGCGCCTCCTAGTGGAGGGAGCTGTGCAGAGCACCCTGCTAGGAACCCCAGCAACCCCTGCAGAAGCTGTGGTCCGTACTGCATCCCACATCCCACCTGCCAGTCCCTTGTTCCCAACCCCAACACTGCTGTGTGCACTCAGCTAATGGTCACAGGGCACACAGGTGCTCCCAGGGCCAGCACGGGCTCATGGCTGTCCTCTCTGAGCCCCCAGCCCTGACCTCGCTGTTTTCCCATCAGATGATGCCGGGCAAGACCACCAAGGCCGATGCCACCGACCTAGCACACTTCCCTAGCCAGCAGCCCCCCAGGGACAATATGCAAGAGCTGTGCCCAGCCTCGGGGCCCTCTCTGCCCATGGTGGGTGCCAGCAGCTGCCCTGAGGCCTACCAGCGGTTCCTGTCCAGCTTCTACTGCAAGGGGACTCATGGCATCATGTCACCACTGGCCAAAAAGAAGCTCCTGGCCCACGTGAGCAAGGCAGGGGCCTTGCAATGCCAGGAGGAAGGCTGTCGGCACGGCGCAGGTGGACTGAGCGGGGTGCCCCGGGGGACCCCAGCAGCCACCCATCTCTCAGAGAGTCCCCGGAGCCCCAGCAGGCCAGCCGAGAGCTCCGGGTCCGAGCTGAACACCCCTCAGGAGGGACCACAGACTGCAAGGGGCAGCCCCCCGGATGAGGCTCGGGGCCTGGCGACCCCTGTCTTCACAGGCTGCTTCCATGCCTACCCTGCCGAAGTACTGAAGCCCATCAGCCAGCACCCCCGGGATTTCTTCGCTAGCCTCCACAACAGGGTGCTTGAGGGGCCACCAGCCAAGGAGCCCCCGCTGACATGGGGTGGGGAAGCTAGCCGGCCCTCAGCCTTCCACAGGAGTGGCTCCCAAAGGAGTGGCTTCTACCCAAAGCCCAAGGCCTGCTGGGTGTCCCCCATGGCCAAGGTGCCCCCCGAGAGTTCCGTGCCTCCACCTGCTGCCCCCCACAGCAGCAGCCCCAGCCTCAGCAGCAAGCGCGCGCTGGAGGGAGAGGGCTTTGTCCATGGCGGCAAAAAACTACGGGCCGTATCTCCTTTCCAGAAGGAGCCAGACTCCAAAGAGGGCGGGGCCCAGGCCACGGGCCCTGGTGTGGCTGTCTCCTGCCTGCTGGGTCCTGCACCCCCAGAAGCCTACAGGGCTGCCACTGCACTGCGCTGCCCGCTCAACCTGGCCTGCGCCCCAGACCCCTTGAAGGGTCAGGTCGCCTTCCCCTTCAGCCCCTTGGTCATCCCGGCCTTCCCGGCCCACTTCCTGACCACGACGGGTCCTGCGCCCCTGGCCACCGGCTTGATGCACCTGCCGCCTGCATCCTTCAACCACAGACTCAGCCCAGCCTCAGCCACCTGGTCTGTGCCACCTGGGCCAACCTACGCGGCACCTCACTTCTTCCACCTCAACACCAAGCTGTAGGTCAGAGCCCACCGTGCCACACCACATGGCCGGAGATGGGCAACCAAGGCCTGGTGCCCAGGGAGGCAGTGGGAAAGCCGACTGTCTCAGGGACTGGGGACCCAGTGGTTTTCAAACTTTGGGAGAGAATGGTGGGCAGTGGGCATCTTCCAGCCAGAGCCACCCAGAACAGGGGCTGGTGTATATGGGTGGAAGGGGCTGGGAGGGCCTGAGGAGCTGGGGGCAGCTCAGGCACTGGGGTCGCCTTCAGAGAGCCCAATAAAGACACGAGTGTGTTTCCACCCTGCCTCAGTTGTATGTCATATGAGGGCACGGGTGAGACTGCCAGTGCAGGAGTGTGAGAGAGAAAGGTCCTCTAGTGAACTGGGTGATGCCAGCCCACCCAGGAGCCAAGGGGGCCTCCTGGGATACTGCTCAGACTCTGCTGTGTAGCCCATGCCTAAGCAGTCCTCAGAGGCTCAGAGCAGGATAGCACTGAGTGCAGGGACCTGTGAAGGGAGGGACACAGGACTCCTGCTGCCACCTAAATGCCAGGGGTAGAGAGTGAGGCCAGGGTGCAGGCAAACTCCCTGTCACCGAGGGGTGGGTAATTGGGGGAGCAGGGCCTCCAGTCTCTGTTTTCAGGGGCTGCCTTTGGGCAGGGGCTCAGGCAAGAGGGCAGCGGTCAGCACTGCGTGAACACTCCTCAACTGGACAACAACACCTCCCCAGTCCCTGCTTCCTCCTGGGAGGAGCCAGGCTGCCAGCCCTGAGCTACAGGCAGCCGCTGAATTCGGCCTGATGTCCAGGCGGACACCCTCGGCACTGGGTTGCAATTCATGGAAATTAGATCCCTTTTGCAAGGGGAAGGCGAGGGCTCCCTGTGGTGCGCCGGGGCTGCCAGGACTCCATCTGCATAGCAACCCTGGCTCTGCCCTCCATAAAGGTGGGCCTCTGGCCTGGTGGACACAGGACGATCAGCGTTGATGGTGGCGCCCCCTGGAGTCTGTCCTGGGAAAAATCTCGCATGCGGCTGCTTAGTCCTGCACTGCCTGTGTGTCCATCTGGGTGAGCACACGGACGGCTGGCAGGGAAGGTACTAGAAGGGCAGTCTAGAGTCTAGGAGGGAAGGCAGTGGTTACTTCGGCTTCAGTAGGGGCAGAAGCTGCTGGTGGTGGCCTGAAGATGGGTTTCAGTCTTTTGAATTCAGCTGATTCGTTTCAGAAATGGCTTTCCAATTAAAATGTGGATATGGAGATTTTTCCCTCCTTAAAAAAGGGGGATTTCCGGCGCAGGGATTGCTTCCCGAAGCTGAGCAGGGCCTCGGACAGAGTGACCATCCATTGGTTAGCCTGCACACCCAGGGCCGGGGGATGCGCCCTCTGCCCGGCCAGGTGCTGCCGCCGCGCGGACGCTAGGCGGCGCTGCGTCTCCGTGTTTCCCAGGAGAAGCACCGGGAGGAGGTCGCGGCTGGAAAACCGCAGGAGAGGATCCCAGCGAGGCTCCCGGGCTGTGCATCCCTCACACGAGCGGGGTGACCCTGGGAGAGGCGCCCGTGCTGACAGCGGCCAAGGGTAAGGCCCCCGGCCCCCTGGGTAAGGCCCCCGGCCCGCTGCCCAGCCACTGCCCCTTAGCCCGTGGAGCTGGGCTTCTCGAGCCTGGCTGGGGTGTGGCCTTGGGGTCCGTGCGTCCCTGTCACCCCAGGCCGTGGGCCTCAGCTGTGGCGTGGAAATGAGTCACTGCGCCCTCAGGAGTGCTGGGCATTTGGGGACGATGCTTTGTTAACTGTGAGTCGGCTCTGCCCGCCCTGGCCGCAGTTCTCCTGGCTGCTTGGGGGCCCTACTGTCCACCTCACCCCCTTGACATTCCTGCATGTGGGTGCTGACCACCACCTTCCTGCCCAGAGTCTGACTCACGCCCTCCCTGACCTCCGTGTCCTGTCTGTCTGTGAGTTGAGAATCCAACCAGGTATCAGCTCCCGCTGTGGTTGTCTGCAGCTTCGGGTTGGCTCAGTGTGAGAGTGATGCAATTGGTTAGTAATGTCTGCCACAGCCACAGAAAGGGGTGCGGAGGCTCACCTGCCACGTGGGTGCCCTCTCCTTCTGAGGGCTATGATGTAACCAGTACATGTTGATTTGCAGTCAAACTCAGGTCCCTGACCTCACTGGCGTTGCTCCCGCAGCCGCCACTGGTGAGCACAGGTTGTCGGGGAGCGGGGCTTGGACTGGGCACCGCATCACCACGAGCAGCAGAGTGGGACAGCTGGCTTAGTAATCAGGGAGACCTGTTGGGAGCCCTCCCGCTGGACTGCCTCCTCCCCTCCCCTCTCTAGCCTCAGTGAAAGATAGAAGAGAGGAAGAAGAGGGAGGAAGGGAAAGGGGAGGAGGGACCATTTGGGAGTGAACCAGTGGGTGGAAGATTTTTCTTTTTGTCTCTCCTTCTGTCTGTAACTCTGCCTTTCAAATCAAAATTTAAAATTAAATCTTGGGCCCAGCGGCGCAGTGGCCTAGTGGCAGAAGTCCTCACCTTGAATGCACCGGGATCCCATATGGGTGCTGGTTCTAATACCAGCAGCCCTACTTCCCACTCAGCTCCCTGCTTGTGGCCTGGGAAAGCAGACAAGGACAGCCCAAAGCCTTGGGACGCCGCACCCGTGTGGGAGACCTGGAAGAGGTTCCTGACTCCCAGCTTTGGATCGGCGCAGCACCAGCCGTTGCAGCCACTTGGGGAGTGAATCTTCGGATGGAAGATCTTTCTCTCTGTCTCTCCTCCTCTCTGTATATCTGACTTTGCAATAAAAATAAATAAATCTTAAAAAAAAATTTATTTAAATAAATCTTAAAAAAACATTTATTTAAATAAATCTTAAAAAAACATTTATTTAAATAAATCTTTAAAAAACATTTATTTAAATAAATCTTAAAAAAACATTTATTTATTTTTATTGGAAAGTCAGATATACAGAGAGGAGGAGAGACAGAGAGAAAGGTCTTCCGTCTGATGATTCACTCCCCAAGTGAGCGCAAAGGCCAATGCTATGCCGATCCGAAGCCAGGAGCCTCTTCCGGGTCTCCCACGCAGGTGCAGGGGCCCAAAGCTTTGGGCCATCCTCGACTGCTTTCCCTGGCCACAGGCAGGGAGTTGGAAGGGAAGCAGGGCTGCCGGGATAGAACTGGCGCCCATATGGGATCCCGGGCATGCAAGGCGAGGACCTTAACCACTGCGCCACCGCGCCGGGCCCCCATAAATGTTTTTTTAAAAGAAAAGAAGATAGCCATGTCTTCATGATGACCAATCTCTTGCAGTAAACACCAGTTTCTAGGACACAATGGAAATTTGGGCAAGTAGGACTGTAATGCTGACAGCTAACACTTGCCAGATACTTGGTTCCAGGTTTGGTACCAGGCAGGCCCAGGTTTCTTGATGAGCAAATTTCTAGTTTCACCTTTGGTTCCCCTAGGAGGAGGCTAAAGGAGGGAATGAGTTGCCTAAGGGCACCGCTGGCAGCAGGGCGGGACACAGCTGGTTTCCCTTATTCTACCCCTAGAGGCGAGTGCACAGGGGCTATGTGCACAGGCAGGTGCACACCTACGGGCTGCACTGGGCAGCTCTCACAGCAGTGCAATTACCTGTCCCCCCCCCCTTCCTTTCACCATATCTTTACAGTTCCAAATCAGAGATTAGGGTGTGATTTTAGGGGAATCTTGTGCATTATTTATTGTTTTAATTTGAAAGGCAGAGTTACTAAGAGAGACAGAGAACTATCCCTTGGATCACTTCCTAAATGGCAGCCGGAGTTGAGCCGATCTGAAGCCAGGAGCTTCTTCTGGGTCTCCCATGTGGGCAGAGGGGCCCAGGGATTTGGCCATTCTCCACTGCCTCCTCAGGCCATTAGCAGAGAGCTGGACAGGAAGTGGAACTGCCAGGACTCTAACTGGCACTCATATGGGAGGCTGGCAGAGGCTTAGCCGGCTACGTGATTGCGCTGCCCCTCCCCCATTTTAAAGATATATTTATTTATGGGAAAGACTGAAAGACAAAGAGACAGGAAAAGATATGCCATTTGCTGGTTCCTTCCTCAAATGCCTGCTAGGTCTAGGCCAGGTTCAAAGTCAGGAGCTGGGAACCCAGTCCATGTCTCCCAAGTGGGTGGCAGGAGTCAAGTACTTCTGAGCCGCCACCTACTGCCTCCCCAGGAGTACAGGAGCAAGAAAGCAGAGGAGGAGGTAGAGCCGCGCCCAACCAGGTGCTCTGTTACTGGACCTGGGCAACCCAGGCAGCCTCTTTGTGTTGTTTTTAAAGAGTTACTTTTTTTTTTTATCAGAAAGGCAGAGTTACAGAGAGAGAAGGAAAGACACAGAGAGACACTTTATCCACCACTGGTTCACTCTCCAAGTGGCCACAATAGTTGGAACTGGTTCAGTCTGAAGTTGGGAGCCAGGAGCTGCTTCTGGGTCTCCCTCATGGGTGCAGGGGCCCAAGGACTTGGTTCATCCTCCAGTGCCTTTCGAGACACATCAGCAGGGAGCTGGATCAGAAGTGGAGCAGCCAGGACCCCAATCAGAGCCTAAATGGGATGCCAGCACCACAGGCAGAGAATTAGCCTGCCACATCCTGCAAGCCAAACACCTGTCCCCCCACCCCAAGCCAAACACCTGTCCCCCTGCCAGCTGTGGAGGTGAAAGAGCCACAAGCCATGGCACGCAGTGGTCTTTACAGCTGGCAGGTAAACGGATGCCCCTGGAACCCGCAGTAGGAACGCAGTCTTGTGATGGCTGATGTAGCCCCATGCTTTGTGCTTCCGGTCTCCGGGACTGTGGTATCATGATCTGTATTTGGTTTAAGCTGCCGAATTGAGGTAGCTTATTATAGCAACAGTGGACTAATAGCACGGATGCAATGAGGAATGTAAATAATTTATGGCCAGAGGGCGGTTTTGAAATTTGCCTGGTAAATTCCTACGCTCCTTTCCAGACGTGGAGCCTGATTCCCTTCCCGGAACGTGGGTTGGAGTTAGTGACTCATCTAATGAATAAACTAACAAAGTAAGGCAATAAAGAACCTTCTCTATACAGAGAAAACTTGTGATGTTTATACATTTTTAAAATTATTTTCATTGTACTTGAAAAGCAAAAAGAGAATCCATCTTCCATGCACTGGTTCATTCCCCAGGTGCCTACGACAGGTAAGGTTGGGTCAGGCCAAAGCCAGGACCCAGCACGCAACCTAGGTCTGTTGTGTCGGGAGTAGGAAGCCCAGCACTCAGCCGTCACCTGCTGCCTCCCAGGAGACACAACAGCAGGAAGCAGGACTCAGGGTGGGGACTTGGGCATTGTGATGTGCGATGTGAGCGTCCTGAAGGGAATGCCAAGTACTGACCCGACACCCGCCCTGGTGTGTAACTTTTGACACCCCATCTGGTTCAGTGGGGGGCACAGTGACCTACACACAGCCATGTCCAACCAACAAAGACCACACACCAATGGCTTCTGCTGAAAAACCAACAGATGACGTGGCCATGGTTAGGGTGATTTGATAAATGGTTTGTTTCATGACTTGTGTCACGCAGTAAACATTTTATAACACTTTTATTTGGTGAGTAAAGGCAAACTTACATTCTTTAGATGATTGTATATCAGCTACTAAGTGCTCGGTATTTCTGCCTTCTCAAGTCCTGGCTGTGCCCTCTCCCTTGCCATGCAAGCCTGTGGTGTCCATGCATGTGGCACTCAGATTGTGGACAGGAGGCCCCTGCTCCCCAGTACTCACTGCAGAGACAGCACAGCAATGTCCTGGGCACCTGCAGCCACCCTGGCGCCTGACGAATGCGTGTGCAGGATCATGTCACACTCCCTCTGTAGCAGGCCTGTCGTGGAGACACAGCCCCATATTGTCCCCCTGGGCCAAGTGTCCTGCCTGTGGTCCCCTGAGCGTGGCTGCTGGCCTCGAGATTCCAAGCCCTGACATCCCGAACCAACAAGAGGGTTTATTTTATTTTTAAAAGATTTATTTACTTATTTATTTTGTATTAGAAAGTCAGATTTACAGAAGAAAAGATCTTCCACTCACTGGTTCACTCTCCAAATAGCCGCAACAGCTGGAACTGAGTTGATCTGATTTGAAGCCAGGGGTTTTTTCCAGGTCTCCCACGCAGGTGCAGGGTCCCAAGTACTTGAGTCATCCTCTGCTGCTTTCCAAGGGCATACGCAGAGAGACGGATCAGAAGTGGAGCCACTGGGACAGAACCAGCATCCATATGCTCGAAGGTGGAGGATTAGCCTCCAACAAGAGGTTTTGTCTCAAGCTTATTGCAGATTCCTTGACACATACCCTTGGCTGCAGATGTCTGAGCCTGACATGGCCACCAACTGCTTCTGTGACAGCCGATACTTTTGTGACAGCAGCCTGTGACAGTCCGCAGCCATCCCCAGCATGGTCCAGTACGACTCCCCTACAAGGTTCAACACTACCTCACTGGATTAATGGGTCTCAGCAGAGCCATGGCTATGTTCCCAGGGAAAGCCCTGTGTGTCTGGGAATGTTCCAGACCTTCCTGAGATTCCCAGAATCCTCCCCACAAATCCCTCTTTGGGTCAAGGCCCATCAGATGCAGTTCCTGCTATTGTCCACTCAAAGACCAGTGGCCCTCCGGGGTTCCCCGGTAACAAATGTTTAAATACGGTATGGGGTAAAATGCCACAGGTCCTAGGCAGCATGGGGTACATCTATGGAAACAGAGTGAGCCCTGTCCACTGCCAAGGGAGTGATGCCCAGGTGGACTCCCTGGGACTCATGATGAGCTAGTGCTCCTGTGGCCACAAAGAGATGCTAATCTTTTTTTTTTTTTTTTTTGAGATGCTGATCTTTGCTAGCGAGGATCTCTCCTTTACCACATTCGCTAAGGAACAGCCTAGAGGACAAGAAGCGCATTGCACTCTGGGCTTTTCTAGGAAAAGCCGGCCTCAGTGCTGGGAGCGTGCAGGGCAGTGTGCAGGCTTCTCTGTCTCTTCCTCAGGAAGCGTTAAGCCTGTGCCTGAGCAGAACGCAGAAGGAGGTCCCCTTGGGCAAAGTGGAATGTGGAACCCAAGTGAAAGGCAAGAGAGGGCCTGGCGCAGTAGCCGCCTGTCCCCTCTGTGCATGTATTCCTGACCCACGACTGAAACCACGGGGGCTGCTGTGTTGACTCACCTGACACTGGAAAACTTCTTTACCTCCAGATGGCATCAGCAAGGTAGGCTCACATGACAGATCTCTCAAAGGAGCTCATTAGTGATTGAGATTTAGCCATGGTAAGGCTAAAGCCTGTGCAAATTTCACATTACTAAAATTCCTCCAAATTTAAAAATTGAACAGCTGGGCCTGGCACAGTAGCCTAGCGGCTAGGAGCCTCGTCTTGAATGCTCCAGGATCCCATCTGGGGCGCCAGTTGTAATCCTGGCAGCTTGGCTTCCCATCCAGCTCCCTGCTTGTGATCTGGGAAAGCAGTTGAGGATGACCCAAAACCTTGGGATCCTGCAGCCATATGGGAGAGCCGGAGGAGGCTCCTGGTTCCTGACTTTGGATTGGCTGTTGCAGTCACTTAGGAAATGAACCAGCAGATGGAAGATCTTTCTCTCTGTCTCTCCTTCTCTCTGTATATCTGAATTTGCAATAAAAATAAAGAAATCATTTTTAAAAAAAGAAATCGAACTGCTGATACTTTGATGTAAAAAAAAGTATATACAAATGCTTTAAAAAACTATTTTTATTTGAAAGGCAAATTTTACAGAGAGAGGAGAGAAAGAAGGAGAGAAGAGAGAGTTCTTCCATCCATTGGCTCACTTCCTAAATGGCCGCAGTGGCCAGAGCCGAGCAGATCCAGAGCCAGCAGTGGGTGCAGCACGATAGCCTGGGGACTAAATGCTTGCTTTGTCCCCAGGATTCAGGGGATGCCGGTTTGTATCCTGGCTGCTTCCAGCTGCTCCACTTCCCACTCAGCTCCCTGCTTGTGGCCTGGGAAAGCAGTCAGGATGGCCCAAAGCCTTGGGACCCTGCACCCCCATAGGAGACCCGGAAGAAGTTCCTGGCTTCAGATTGGCTCAACTCTGGCTGTTGCAGCCACTTGGGGAGTGAACCAGTGGACAGAAGATCTTTCTTTTTGTTTCTCCTTTTCTCTGTATATCTGTATTTCCAATAACAAAACAAAAAAACAGGAGCAAAGAGCATCCTCTGGATCTTCCCCATAGCTGTAGGGTTCCAAGGCTTTGGGCCATCCTCCACTGCTTTTCCAGGCCACAAGCAGGGAGCTGGATGGAAAGTGGAGCAGGTGGGACATGAGCTGGTGCCTATATAGGATACTGGTACCGCAAATCAGAGAATTGGCCTGCTGTACCACCAAGCTGGTCCCTTATACAAATGTTTTAAACATTCAAGATAACATCATTTGAAGATATCCTTTGCTAATGCAATTTATATGTTTTCAGCATTAAGTATAATACGGAGTTCTATTTTATTCTTTTTGTTGTTGCTGTTGAACACAATTATTCCTTTAGTTAAACGGCTCCTATACAATTAAAATACATGGTTTAAGGTTTTAAATGGAAAGGAATTGTGGCCTCAGGTTTGAATGAGATTGCCACCAAAAATGTCTCAAAATGAACCGAGTCTTCTGAAATCCATAGAGAAAATAGAAAACTTGGTTCGGGGAAACCAGCAATAACATTTTGAAATCCAATTACTTATTAAAATTTTCTTCACAATGAAAATCCACCCAGGGAAATGGCAGTTTAACCTGGAGACGTGATACAATCAGAAGGTTGGGCAACAACCGATGGGCAGAATTTGTTCAGGAAGATCTTAAAGTTAGTGAGTCTGACAAGGGATGAGACAGATTAACTACAGCTAACAGAGGTGACTTGAAACCAGGAGCTTGTAACAACGGTCATTTTTTCACTAATGTGGGCTGACCAAGATAATCTTTTAGAACTGGCTGGACTGAAAGACACAAGTTTAAACAGCTAACCTCACTTTCTGCCCTAAATGTGGATAGAGGACTTACAGCATATAGTCTGCCACAGGCATATCTCAACATTGGTTTTCTACTATTGATACTTTTGAACATCTTCATGTGACAGTCTACTAGATTCCCACTTTAGTACTGATTACTATCCTGTAAATCTTTTTTTTTTTAAAGATGTATTTTTATTAGAAAGTCAGATATACAGAGAGGAAGATCTTCATTTGCTGATTCTCTCCCCAAATGACTGCAATGCCTGGAGCTGAGCTGATCCAAAGCCAGCAACCTGGAGCTCTTCTGGGTTTCCCACGTGGGTGCAGGGTCCCAAGGCTTTGGGCCGTACTTTACTACTTTCCCAGGCCACAAGCAGGGAGCTGGATGGGAAGTGGGGCTGTTGGGATTAGAACCGGCACCCATATGGGATCCTGGTACATGCTAGGCTTTAGAATTTAGCTGCTAGGCTACCATGCTGGGCTGTACCCTGTAAATCTTTAGGTAAATCACTTAACCTGATTCAATTCCCATGGAAACATTCCAGTGCAGACACAACACAAATTCAGAGCCCTAGAGCTGAGTGAGGAGCTTTCATGGTATCATGGAATGCACAGTAATGCTGTTTGAAATAATCTAATTTCATTTGACTAATTTCTTAAGTTTTATTCAGTGCTTGAAAATAATGGCATTAAGAAAAACAGTTTTTAGAGACAGAAGCTGCAAACATTGAACACTGGAGCAGGTCTAGAAAATCTAACACGGTCATAACTACAAGGTCAGGACACTCCCAACCTATATCAGTTTCCACATAAATCTGATTGTTTGTCCTTGCTAAACCAAATCCCAGAAGAGCATACCACATGCACGAAACACAATCTACAGGGCTGGCTTCAGCATTCCTTTTTCAATTTATTTTACATCAGTTATACCAAACAGCATGTTCTAAACACTGACATAACTCCGTAACAAAATTAAGACAAAGCAAAGCACCCATGAAGTATCTGCAGGCTAGTTTTAACAAACCACACCTTTAGGCAGACATGACTGTCCTGAACGGTTTATTAGGTATGAAGTTCACAAACATGACTGACTGGTGTTAGAGGTAGCTATGCAGCTGGAGCATGTTGTGCCTTCTCCAGGCTGCCGGGCGAGAACCACCAATCATGTGGTGGAACTTGTGTGCCTTTCCAAGGGACTCTTGCGGCCTGCAGATGTCAGCCCCTGCATCCCCTGTGCTTGTGGCCTGGCTCTCAGGGTTTCTTCTGATAGCTTTACGGAATGAATCAATGAGCATAACCTCAAAAAATTTGTATGTGGAATCTTCACCAACCCAGTAAGAATCCAGGACTCGCAGAGCCCGGCAGTGATACCCAGTTCATTCCTTGGCTACAGACTGCAAGCTTCGTGCAAACTTCAGCTGGTTAACACCATGATGGACGGGCTTGTCATAGGTTGTGCCCCTAGGCACACGAATCCTCTATATGACATAACCTTGCTCGGCCTTGTAGCCCAGCCTGCGCGCCTTGTAGGGCTGCCTGGGGCAGCACTGAGAGCTGGTGGTCCTGCCAGCAGCGGACCTGCAGCAGGAAGCGCATCACGTCCCATCTTCTTCCTCCATAGCTCCTGCATGTACTTGTAGGCACCCATCCTGGCTCACCTGATGGCTGCCAGACGAGACGGAAAGCCCATCTTATTCTATTTGGGGCTGCTCTTCACAAACTTCTACAAATTTGCTGATCAAACAAATTAGCCTTGGCTCTATTTAATGTTTAAGGTTATAAAAAAGTAAGTCTGTTGAATTAAATTGAATTCATTATTCCGGCAAACCTGATTTTGACAGTAATTATGCTCGTGCGCTGTGGCAACTGGAAGAGAGCTTCTGAGACTTTTACATTAATTCAAACCTTGTACTGATTCTAAATTGAGCAATTACGAGGGCACAGAAAGGGTCCATGGAAAAATGGAATTCCATTTCCAAATCAATCCCAAGCAAATACTGAAGCATTAATTATTAATTGACTAATTAATTGATAATTAATTTTCCTTTCACATGATGCTGAAAGGCAAAAGGAAAAAAACTGAAACAAATTTAATAATGAAATTAAACAAAGAGATGCTTCCCAAACAGGGCAGGCCTCAGAATCACAACAGGGGGTGCTGCTTGGAACACCTGCAACCCATTTTGGAGTATCTGATTTGAGTTACAGAGTCTCAGCCTCGATTAAACTTCCTGCTAGGGTGTAGGCTCGGTGGCAGCAGGTGACAGCACCAGCCCTTGCGTATCTGGCCTGAGTTCCAGGTTTCTGGCCCAGTCCTGGCTGCACCAGGCATTTGGGGAATGAAGCCAGGATACAGGTGATATGCTTGTCTGATTCAATGTCTTTTAAATAAAACAAATAATCCTACCATTGAAAGAGAGCAGCCTTAACTGTTCCCTCTGAGGGTCAGCAGCGTTGTGGTGCACAATTTAGGCCACTCCCTGTGACTCCAGTATCCCAGCTGCTCCATTTCCCATCCGGATCTTGCTAATGTGCCTGGGAAAGCAGCAGAAGATGCTTTAAGTGTTTGGGCACTTCTGCTCACATGGAAGGCCCAGATGAAACTCCTGGCTTCCATCTGGTCCAGCCTGGCTTTGCAGCCACTTGGGGAGTGAACCAGCAGATGGAAGATCTAACTCAACCTTTCAAATTAAAAAAAAAATTAAAAAGAGAACCTACTGGGTTTGGCATGACGGCTCTGTGGCTGAATCCTTGCCTAGAATACACTGGGATCCCATATGGGTGCTGATTCATGTCCCGCCTGCTCCATTTCCATCCAGCTTTTGGGGCCTGCAAAAGCACCTGCATAGGCAACCTGGAGGAAGCTCCTGGCCATTGATGATATCATGAATCAATATAATGGCCAGAGATGAGATCAGCTCATAATGGCCATCGTGGCCACCTGGGGAGTGAAACAGCAGGCAGATCTTTTTTTCTGTTTCTCCTTCTCTCTGTAAATCTGCCTTTCCAATAAAAATAAATCTTTTTGAAAACAAAAGAAAAAGAACCCCTCTTTGGTATTACTTTTTATCCAGATGGAAGTGACTGGACAGAACAATTTGTTTCAATGGCAACTATACTCAGCCATCTGGGGACCAGCTTTAGGCTGTTTGTCCCTCTTGGAAAATTATAAAAATGACATTCTTGAATCTGTAAATTCTTTTTTTTTTTCTAATTGGAAAGTCAGATTTACAGAGAGAAGGAGACACAGAGAAAAAGGGCTTCCATCTATTGGTTCACTCTCTAAGTGGCTGCAATAGCTGGAGCTGAGCCAATCAGCAGCCAGGAGCCTCTTCCACGTCTCCCAGGTAGGTGAAGGTGTTTAAAAACTTGAGACAGCCTTTGCTGTTCTCCCAGGCCACAAGCAGGGAACCGATGAAAAGTGGAGCAGCCGGGACATGAAACGGCGCCCATTCAGGATGCAGGCACTGCAAGGCGGAGGATTAGTCTGTGAGCCACCACATTGGGAACTTTGCAGCCCTCTTGATAGATTCAGCTAATTTTGAGAAAATAATGCCAACTGCTTGCTAGACCTGCAAAGTCCGCTGTAAGTTTCTGATCACCTCTGAGTGGTCCAGTGGTGAATGATAACTCATGTAACAAAAGGGGGAGCTGACAATGGTGCACTTTGCCTGAGTCCTACACTCCTCTCAATGACAGATTGAGAATTCCCCTCAGCCTCTGTGTTCCGGGAAACAGCCAATTGTGAAAGACTGCCCTGATGTGGTGTGAACCAAGACCCTTCTGTCTCTCTCCTTTCACATGACTCCTCCAGTCCAAGCACCCCCAGAAAACTTCAGGTCCCCTTTGTTTTCTTCGAGACATTACTGAATGCTTCCCCTGCTCACTGAGGGCTGCTCCTTAATTATCCAATGCATTGTCTTCCCACCAGCGGTCTACATGTAGGTGGAGGAATGGAGTCTTGTCTTCTATGTTCAAAAAATGTAAACACTTTTCTAGACCAAGTGGAGAGAGCCGGCAAAGTGGCAGACACACTAGAGAAGCAGAGATAAGAGGAGAACATGGAATCACCTTTACTTTCAACAAAATGCTGGACACAGCGCTGGCTACTAAACTGCATGTAAAATTTCAGTGTGGGTGATGGAGGCCACAGAGGAAAGCAGAGATGGAAAGCAGATCAAAGGCTGGTGCAGAAAAAAATTTCAGGAAATAAAAGTACACAAGGAGCTGCAAGGAAGCAGCAGGCCATGGCCTGCATATAAAGGGAAAAATTAGTAGCAAAGTGTAGAAGGAAATTAGAGTTCCTAACCAATCATGTGAGCACTTGGTGGAATAAATCAAGCTCAGTAAAGGCTCTGGGGCAGATGACAATGTCGCACAATAGGACAAATGCACTGTAGGGTGGAGGGAGACACGAGCAGGGAGTGGCAGTAATAATTAGGAGGGTGGGATGCCACAGGGGATCAGCCTGCCCGCAGACGGGAATCTGTGCCGTGGCTGAATGGGGCGTGGGCCTGAGTCACTCTCTGAGGTAATGGTTTTATCTTCAGGATTGGGGAGTCCAAGGAGGGGGCTGCTGAATGGGAGAAGGTCACGGCGGAGGCAGTTCCAGGAAGATGGGAATGTGCGGTTTGCGACAGCCATTTTTTTTTTGAGGCAAGTTTCCTTTTGATGCGCCTTTTTTGCAGCCATGGTAGCTGGCGTGATGCTCAGCGTTGGTGGAGTATGAAGTCCTGCAGGGGTAGGAGGCAGCCAGAGGGCAGATGAAGGCCTGGGGCGCCCACAAGGCTGAAGGTGGCCGGAAGGTGGAAGGGTGCAGCAGCCATGGGCATCAGGGACACGGAGGGGCTCAAGACACAGGGGCCTCAGTGTTTCTCAGACTGGGGTGGGGTTCTGCAGGCCCAGAAGACCCTCGCTGACGACAGACCAGGAAACTCCCTCTATTCCAGCCTCTCAAAGACCAGCTGTGCTGTCTGAAACACATCCATGTTTCCTCCCACACTTACCATCTTCTGGTTGAATGGAGCAGAGTTCACAGACAAAAATTAGAAAACATCTGGTAGAGGAATGAGGAGAAAAGGAGTGCCATTTCTTTTAAGATTTATTTATGCTTACTATAAAGGCAGATTTACAGAGAGAAGGAGAGACAAACACCTTCCATCTGCTGTTTCATTCCCCAAATGACTGCAATGGTTAGAGCTGAACCCACCCGGAATCAGGAGCCAAGAGCTTCTTTCAGGTCTCCCACACAGGTGCAGGGTCCCAAGGCTTTGGACCATCCTCTACTGCTTTCCCAGGCCACAAGCAGGGAGCTGGATGGGAAATGGAGCAGTCAGGACATGAACTGGTACCCATATGGGATGCTGGCACTTGGAAACAGAGGATTAACCAGTAGAGCCCTAGTGCCGACCCCTAGGTATGCTGGTTTTTAAGTTATTGTATAACTCTTTTTATATAACTATTTGTGTTCCAAACCTATACTGTCTATTCTGTTTTGTAATGCTGGGCCTTGAACTCTGCAAACTTTTCTGCTCTGTTTGATGCTGTCTGCTCAGCTGTGCTATAAGAGGGAACTGGAGGGAGGCTGGGAAGCTGGGAGAAAGAAGAGGGGCTTGCCTCTTGTGCTCCATTCCCTGCTGGCTGCTGTCTCCTGTCTCCGTACTAGCCATGAACAAGGAATGAGGGGAACTGTTGCCCAACTTTAAATTCCGGGGACACGGCCCATCTATACTGTTTTGTAGCTCTGTTCTGACTCCCTGAATTGTGTAATTGCAACACACTTGGAGACTGCCTGAATCTCAGAGCTCCTGGGTAGCAATACTGCACCCAGGGGAAATGCAGAAATTAGTACAATATAAAATGTTTCAAAGAGGTAGGGCTGGAAATGGCTGTCACGTCTCTATTCAACTCACTGTGTAGGCTATAAAAACTGTGCTGAAGGCTTCTGCTCAAGATGTGGCATCCTGGGGTCAGGCATTGTGGTGTAGCGGGTTAAGCTGCTGAGTGTGATGCTGGCATCACATACTGGTGTGCTGCTTCCAACCTTGCCTACTCGGCTTCTGATCCACTTTCCTGCCAATGCGTGTGGGAAGGGCAGCAGAGGAGGGCCCAAGTGTTTTGAATCCTAGCCACCCAAGGAGGAGAACCAGCTGAAGTTGCTATGCTTGACTCTGACCTGACCCAGCCCTGGCTGTTGCAGGCATTTGGACAGTGAGACCGTAGATAAAAGGTGTGCTTTGTGAATGAGAAAATCTTCAAAAAACAAAAAAAGAGGAAAAAAAAGTCAAATAGACAACTAATAAGGCATGCCATCCCATTCTTTTTTTCCTTTTAGTTGTTTACTTATTTGAAAGGCAGAGTTACAGAGAGAGAGGAAGACACAGAGAGGCCTTTCATCGCTGGTTCACGCCCCAAATGGCTGCCATGGCCAGAGCTGAGCTGGTCCTAAGCCCAGAGCCAGGAGCTTTTATCAGGTTTCCCATACAGGAACAGGGGCCTAAGCACTTGGACCATCTTTTGCTGCTCTAACAGGCACATTAGCAGGGAGCTGGATGAGAAATAGAGCAGCTGAGACTTGAACCAGTGCCATATGGGATGCAAGTACTGTAGACAGTAGCTTTACCCACTGCACCACAGCACCCACCCCCCAACCCTTTCTGGCCAAGTTGGCATCAGCAAAGGCCCGGTGAGGAACCAAACTCCCCCTACCCAGGAGTAAAGCATTATTCCCAGGGACTGGCGTTGTGGTGTAACAGATGAAGCTGTCACTTGCAATGCTGGCATTACCTATGGGCACTGGTTTGAATTTTGATCCAGCTCCCTGCTAATGCACCCGAGAAAGCAGAAAAGGATGGTCCAAGCGTGGGGCCTCTGACACCATGTGGCCTTTTGGGGAGTAAAACAGTAGATGGAAGATTCTCTCTCAATCTGTCAACTTGCCTGACAATAAATCTTAAACAGAAAGTCCTCCCTATCTCACCCCACTATCAATGAAAATCAAATGGAAACCAAGACTTCTCCCCTCACCCCTGGGCAGTGGCCCAGGCAGTTCCTTCTTCTTCCTGCAAAAGTGTTAGATGAGGCCTGCTGAAACACAAGCCTTAAATACGACTCAAAGTCTCACAAATAATATCCCAAATGTTCAGGTTTCACTCTAAAGCACTCAGCATTTTAAAAAAGATTTATTTTAAAAATATTTAATGGAAAGGCAGATTTACAAAAAGAAGGAGATACAAAGAGAAAAATCTTCCATCCGCTGATTCACTCCCCAAGTGGCCACAACAGCTGTAGCTGAGCCGATCTGATGCCAGGAGCCAGGAGTTTCTTCTGGGTCTCCCATGTGGGTGCAGGGTTCCAAGACCTTGGGCCGTCCTCTACTGCTTTCTCAGGCCACAAGCAGGGAGCTGGAAGGGAAATGGAGCAGGTGGGATATGGGATTCTGGTGCATGCAGGGTGAGGGCTTTAGCCACTAGGCTACAGTGCTGGGCCCATTCAGAGCATTTCTAACACCAAGAAGGTTTCAACATGAATACGGAAAAGATTCATTGCATCCTTCAATCTGTATTTATTAAATACATGCTATTTATTCCCTTTACTTAAATTTTAAAAAATTTAAAAAAACAAACATTGAAACGACCAATATTAGAGTTGTCTGATCCCCTGCTGTAGGCAACTGTCTCGGTTGCCTTGTATCCAGGGAAGTGTTACCTTGCTGAGAGAAAAGCAGCCAAGGCTGGTGGGCTCTTTGGACCTAGTTAATGCCAAACTTGTGTTAGCTATGCCAGTGTGCCAGCATAATTGCCTATTCTACTATATTTTTATTTTAAAGAATATATGTGGGGAAGGTGGGAATGCTGGGCTGGGACATACCACCCCATCCTCCATGGCTGCAGATTGCCTGGCAAAGAGGGTCTGGGAATATACTGGAGGGGAGCTGCTGAGGACATGTTTGAAAAGGGAGCAAAGACTTCTGGGGGATTACATGAATCCAGCCATTGCACTCACAAGGAGCTGAAATAGCCTGGTTTCAGAGCAGAGAAAGTGGAGGGCATGCCTGGTCAGGCCAAGGCACCTACCCACGTGGGAGACTGGGGCTGGGCTAAATAGCATTACCTGCCACCCACTGGCACATGCAAAGGCTGGGGCTTGGGGGACATGCCGGGTAAAGCCAAACCATAGAACCCACCCACAACCATTGGAGCATGGGATGGGTAATGTCAGGCAGGGCCTCAGCACCCACCAGGACAGATCGGGCGGGGGGTGGGTGGGCAGATTTTGTAGGGGACGTATGGGCTCACTTTTGTGGGACTGCAGCATCCTCCGGTTTGTGTGGAGAGCTGGGGATACTGATGGACTGAGTCAGATTGGACCATGGAACTCACCTGACACTTGCATTAGTTGAGGCTAGGAGAAGGCCAGCCAGGCTGCAGCACCTGCCAGCACATGCAAAGGCAGGGACTGAGGGCAGACCATGCCAAGCAGGGCCACAGCACCCACTGGCATGTCACCTGATCCTGGTAGGGGAACTTGGGGAACTCCCCTAACAGGCCTCAGCTCCCTCTGGGGGGTGGGTACAATAGACAGTGCTGAGGGCGGGCCAGGCTAGGCTGGGCCTGACTGCAGCATCCACTGCCAGGACAGGGGGTAGGATGTGTCTAGCTGGGCTAGTCTGCAACACCGCCAGCAAGAACAGATTGTGGGTGGGTCAGGCCAGCCTGGGTTGTAGCACCCACCAGCATGTGCAAGATCCAGGGCTGGGAATAGGTCTGGTAGGGGAACTATGGTGACTCCTCTGCTAGGCTGTACCCTCGTTTGTGAGTGCAAGAGCTGGGGCAGGGGTGGACTGGGCTGGGAAAGGCTGCAACACCCATTGGCATGTATGTGAGCTGAGTTTTGTGGCAGAGCAGACTGGGCTAGGTTCTAGTATGTGCTGGTGCTCACAAGAGCCAGAATGAGTGTGGGACAGGCTGTAGCACCTGCTAGTGAGAGCCAGATTGGGTGTGGGCCAGTCAGGCTAGGCTGTAGCACCCAATGCTGAGTGCCAAGACTGGGAGATGGCCATGTCAGGCTGGTCTGTGGACAAGAAAGTCAGGGTTGGGAGCAGGCCTGGTAGAGAAATTTAGGCAGCAGCAATTGCTGATGAATGAGAGCCTGGGCTGGGGTAGGTCAGAGAGGCTAGGCTGCAGTACTCCTCAGTATATGTGAGGGCTGGGACTGGGGGCAGGCCACAAGCTGCAGCACCTGCTGGTGAATGCTGAGACTTGAGGTGGACCATTTCCATCTAGCCTGTAGCACCTACTGGTACACACAAGACCTGAGGCTGGAAACAAGCATGGTAGAGGAAAGTTGAGGACTCTCTGGCTGGGTTGCTGCTTCCACTGGTGAGTGTGAGAGCTGCAACTGGAGGTGGGTCAGTCTGGGAGCGAGCCAGGCTGGGCTAAGCTGCTGCATGTGAGTCAGAATGGGTGCAGGCTGGCCAACTAGGCCCCAGCACCTAAGTGCCAGGATAGAGCGCAAGTTGTGTCAGGCTGGACTGCAGTACCCTTGGAAAATCTAAGATCTGGGACAAGGAGCAGGTTTGGTAGGGAGACTGTGGATACTACTCTGCTAGGCTGCAGCTCCTGCTGGTAAGCATAAGAGCCAGGGCTTGGGACAGAATTGGGCAAGGCATTAGTACCAGTTGGCAGGTGTGTGGGAGGGGTCTGGGGCAGGTTGGGTTGGGCTAAGCTGTATCACCCACGGGTATGCACAAGAGCCAGATGGGATGTGGGACAAATTGGGTTAGGCCACAGAACATGCTGGAACATGCAAAAACTGGGGCTGGGGTGGGCTGATGGGGATTATTGGACGTTGTCCCAACTTGGCTGTAGCACATACTGCTATACTTGAAGACTGGGTCTATGGTGGCTGGCTGGGCTGGACAGCAGCACCCACTGGTTTGTGTGACAGATGCGGGCTCTAGACAGGGGCCAAGCTGACCAGACAGCTGCATCCACTAGTATGTCCATTGGCTGGTGCAGATGATGGACCAAATCTAACCCTGCCCTGGCTGGCATACACAAGAGTCAAGTCTGAGGTCATTCCAGGAAAGGTTTCTTGGAGGACTCCCCAACAAGACTGTTGGGAGTCAAACCCCGGTTACAGGGAAAACCACAAGGTGTGTGTTCTAACCTTGGAGTGTGTGTGCTGTGACTGGGTTGCCTCACTTGCTGATGCTTGTGCTATGGTCAACATGCCCAGATGCACACAGGGGACACGACAGCCAGTTCGTCTGGGCTAGCAGAGGACGGAAGGCCAAACAAGTTGCACCACACCCTGGCCAAGCTTTTGAGCATGTTCCTAGGTCTGTGGATGTACAGAGGTGGACTTCATCAGCCAACAGACCTTGGAAAAGTTTTCTCAACCCTGGTGCCATGAAGCCAACGTTGTCTCAGAACTAACACCACTCAAATAACACTCTTTCCCACACTGGGGTCTCTAAGGTGTGATCAAACAACCATTCCCCTCTCCTGGGTGCTGATATTGTTGAACAGCAACGAACAGCCCCTTTCTTATCCACCCTTGAGGACACAGGAGAAAAAAAAGACATTTGTCCTACCCTCCTTCGTCCACATCTGACTTCCCATTCTAGTCAGAGACCCACACAGGTATGCATCCTTCTCAACTACATAAATAATATTAAAAGTCAAATAAACTTAACATTAAAAATAGAGTTGTTGAGCCCAGTGAAGTAGTCTAGTGGCTAAAGTCCTTGGCTTCTATGTGCCAGGATCCCATATTGGCGCTGGCTCATATCCCGGCAGCCCCGCTTTCTTTCCAGCTCCCTACTTGTGGGTGGCCTGGGAAAGCAGTTGAGGATGGCAAAAAGCTTTGGGACCCTGCACCCGCGAGGGAGACCTGGAAGAAGCTCCTGGCTCCTGGCTCCGGATTGGCTCAGCTTGAGCCATTGCGGCACTTGGGGAATGAATCAATGGACAGAAGTTCTTCCTCTCTGACCTCCTCTCTCTATATATGATTTCCCAACAAAAAATATAGTAAATCTTTTTTTGTTGTTGTTAAAGAATTATTTATTTTTATTACAAAGTCAGATATACAGAGAGGAGGACAGACAGACAGGAAGATCTTCGTCTGATGATTCACTCCCCAAATGACCGCAGAGGCCGGTGCTGCGCCGATCTGAAGCTGGGTACCAGGAACTTCTTTCCAGGTCTCCCACGAGGGTGCAGAGTCCCAAAACTTTGGGCGTCCTTGACTGTTTTCTCAGGCCACAAGCAGGGAGCTGGATGGGAAGTGGAGCTGCCAGGATGAGAACCGGTGCCCATATGGGATCCCGGCACGTTCAAGGTGAGGACTTTAGCCACTAGACCACGCCTCTGGGCCCATAAATTTCTTTAAACATAGAATCTTTTTAAAAAGATGTATTTATTTATTTTATTGGAAAGGCAGATGTACAGAGAGGAGGAGAGACAGAGAGGAAGATCTTCTGTCGATGATTCACTCCCCAAGTGAGCACAACAACTGGTGCTGCGCCAATCCGAAACAAAGAGCCAGAACCTCTTTCCGGGTCTCCCACGTGGTGCAGGGTCCCAAAGCCTTGGGCCGTTCTCTGCTGTTTTCCCAGGCCACAAGCAGGGAGCTGGATGGGAAGTAGAGCTGCTGGGATCAGAACCAGTGCCCATATGGGATCCTGGTGTATTCAAGGCAAGGACTTTAGCCACTAGGCCACAGCACCGGGCCCGCGGTACAGGTCTCACAGTACTTGCACAATCATTTCCAAAGTGAGAGCGAGTAAAGGAAGAGAGAGAGGGACTTCCTACGTCCTTCAAGCTGACAAGACGCGGGTACCAGTAGACTAAAGTCATGTACACAAACGGCAGGGGTGGGGGACCCTTTTTTCTATCAAAGTTTGTTTGGATATTTATAACATCAGTTATAAACCATACATAATTATCAACTTAGAAAACACTAGCCATCTATAGCTTTACTGAATTTCAAGTCCTGCCTGCAGCTGTGTTGCAGGACCAGACTAAGTGACTTCACAGGACTTCTATAGCCCATGGGCCAGATGCTTTCTTCCTCTGCTTAATGTTACAAACTAGAGCAACACTCAAATAACCTATTCATTCAAAAACACTCAAGAAAAAAAAAAAAACTGTTCAAGTAATCCACTTGAAAGAAAATAGAAAATATAGAAACATAAAACAAAAAATAAAATGGCAGCCCAAACGCAAGCATTTCTACAATTATACAAAATGGAAAGCCTAAAAGCACCAATTAAAATACAAAGATCAGCAGAGGAAAAAAATCATGCTATTTGCAATCAGTCTATAAGACACTTGAAATGTAATGATATAGGTAGGCTAAATAAAGAAAATATACAAGCAGGGCACGGCACTATAGCCTTAGTGGCTAAAGTCCTTGCCTTGCACACACCGGGATCCAATGGACACTGGTTTGTGTCCTAGCAGCCCCACTTCCCATCCAGCTCCCTGCTTGTGGCCTGGGAAAGCAGTCAAGGACGGCCCAAAGCCTTGGGACCCTGCACCCACGTGGGAGACTTGGAAGAGGCTCCTGGCTCCTGACTTCAGATTGGCACAGCTTCTGCCGCTGCAGCTGCCTGGTGAGTGAATCAACAGATGGAAGATCTTCCTCTCTCTTCCTTTCTCTATATCTGACTTTCCAATAAAAATAAATTAAAAAATATATATATACAAGCAACAATAATTTTTAAAAACGCAAGAGCAACTATGCCAACATCAGATGAAGATGACTTTTTTTAAAAATATTTATTTATTTTTATTACAAAGTCAGATACACAGAGAGGAGGAGAGGCAGAGGAAGATCTTCCATCTGATGATTCACTCCCCAAGTGAGCTCAATGGCTGGTGCTGTGCCTATCCAAAGCCAGGAGCCAGGAACTTCTTTCAGGTCTCCCACACGGGTGCAGGGTCTCAAAGCCTTGGGCTGTCCTCAACTGTTTCCCCAGGCCACAAGCAGGGAGCTGGATGGGAAGTGGAACTGCTGGGATTAGAACCGGCGTCCATAAGGGATCCCAGCGCATTGAAGGCAAGGACTTTAGCCACTAGGCCACTGCGCCAGGCCCTGAATATGACTTTAAGACAGAGAAAACGAGGGGGAACACAGAAGAGCATTATATAATATCTACCAAAAAACCCAGCAATCCTAAATACATGTGTACAAAATAGCAGAACTACAAAATGTGTGAAGCAAATACTGACGCAGATGATTCTACAATTATAGTTGGATATTTCAATATAATTTGCTCAACAATTGACAGAACATCTTTAGAGAAAATTGGCAAAGATGTTAAAGAACTCAAGGATATTTAACAACCCAGAAGTGGTCTGAGTCAGGCATTTTCATAGTTGTCAGAGCAGCCACCTGTGAGGAACTCTGCAGCTGAAAATTCCTAACAGAAGGAAAACTGGTTCCCAGCAAGTCCAAGTCAGTTGAAGCCATGGGACAAGCAGCCAACACTGGTGCTAACAGCATGTCTGAGATCCACCCTTCCAGTTATTTTGCTGTTTGCAACCACCAATCCTGTCTAAAACTTATACTTAAAAAAGGAGATAAAAGCGGTCACCTCTGTGGTCTAGTGGGTAAGGTCATTGCCTGTAGTGCCAGCATCCCATGTGGGCACCTGCTTGAGTCCCAGCTGCTCCATTTCCAATGCAGCTCCCTGTTAATGTGCCTGCGAAACCAGCAGAGATGGACTGCGTGCTTGGGCTTTGTACCATGTGGATTCTGGAAAATTCCTGGCTCCTGGCTTTGGACTGGCCCAACTCCAGCTGCTGTGGGCAGATGGAAGATCTTTTCTCTCCCTGTCTTCTCTCTGTAGCTCTGCCTTTCAAATACGTAAATAAATCTTAAGACAAAAAGATGAAAACAGACTTCCTGCACCATAATTTCCTAAGGTCCTCTCCCTTCCAAGTGTAAGGCAGCTATCATTTAATCTGTCTTTTTCATCAGACTCACTGGAACCACAGAAACCTGAGGGATGGAAAGTGTTATAAGGATGGCTAGGATAACCCTAGGTGTACCAGATACTCCCTGTAGGACACCAGAACACAGGATTCCACTATCAAGTATACGGACCTGGAATTTAAGGATCAGAAGGTTTTCTTGACACAAATTCACCAAAAACCTAGATGTTCAAAATCATCCATCCCCAAGCATCTATCTATATTCAGTAAAGGGGAATGGGATGTGCAAAGGGGCACCAATCTCTCAAGAGTAAGAGGCTGCATCTGCGTCTCTCACCCTTGGCCTTTCATAATTCACAAGTGGACCACATCTGCACCTCCTCTCCTGGGCTATTCTCCACCGTCAGGCTCCAATCACAGAACCCCAGCAGGGTGCAGAGCAGGAACCTGGCTCTAAGTGCCTGGGTCCAGCCCTGCTCTGCTACCTCCTACCCAGTGACTCCTCTACCCCTCGGTTTCCTCACCTGTAAGAAAAGGAATCCCAGTGTCCACCTCCACTCAGCACCACTAGCATTACATCTTAGCTGCATCTTCTCTGCCCCTTTCCCCTGGGTCGGTACCAGAATAAACGTGAGAAGTCAAGTGAAAATATGCTGAAGCAATCCCAAAATTGGGTTTTTTCAAAATTTTATTTTGGCTAACATAAGAACCACCATCCCTGGAGCTCCACTCTGGCCTGCCCACCCAAGCCCAGTCCAGTGGTGGGACCAGGAATGAACAGAAGGTCTTCCTCTCAGTGATCTCTTCTCCAAGCCCAAGAGCATCTTCCATAGGGCACGAACATGCTCTATCATCCAAAAATTTAAAGACTGCTTGATCCTTCTATATTTTCCAGCAACAGCATCACCTTCTAAGGTCAGATTCCAGGTCTGCCATGAGACAGGTAAAGCTTCCTTTCACATTTCAAGCAGTGTGGTTTGAGAAGGGAATTGGGTAACACACAACTCTATGACTTCTGCCATGTCCATTAGCTCGTGCCTCCACAGTGAAGAGCCACCAGTTGCTCTCGCAGCTCCCCTTTTCCAGGTGTGGAAGTCTTCAAAGCGTACAGCCTTACCCACTCAGGGGAAGTACACTAGGATTAGCCACAAAAGTAGGATCATGTGTTGTTTTCCTTTGGTCCCAGCACATACTGGGCTAGCATCTCCCCAGAGCAGTTCCCCAGCACTGCCCAGGCTGCTCTCCTACATCCTGGGTTGTTCAGGATCTTCTGAGATTTCTCAGAGCTTCACTGAGCCTCACAGGCCACTCTCGACTGTTTTGTTCCTGTCTGTAAAGCTATCAAAACTCCTAAGCCCTGGAGGTCTCTTGCAGATTTCATAGCTTCCTCAAATTCACTAAGTGCCTCCTGAATTTCAGAAAGCAGCTACTTAACAGATGATTCAGAAAGTGCAGCCTAGTTCTGTGTGAGTGAGTCACCACAGAGACCAACTCTGCAGGTCAGCAAGGGAAGGTGTGGTGTTTCTGGTACCCCACCATCCCATCTCTCTCTCTCTCTCTCTCTCTCTCTCTCTCTCACACACACCTCTCCTCACTCCTAACACTGTGACCTGTACCCCTCCATCCCACTCTCTCTCTCACACACACACCTCTCCTCACTCCTAACACTATGACCTGCTGAGACTCCTCAGCTCACTCCTTTCTCCTGGCTGCCACTCAGATCACATGTGAGGCCCCTGGGTTGCACACAGGTAACCTGAAATAGATATACACTGCACTGTGGGTCAGAACCCTGGACTCCAATTTGAGCCATATTACGGGCAGGCTTTATCTAGAATACAGAGCCACACCCGGGTTACTTAACCTGTCACCTTGACTTGAAACACTCTGCTCTGGAGGGGACATGTTCAAAGCAAACCTAAAACTACCTTTGCATACAAGTGTTGTGACTAGGTAAGGCGGAAGGGTCAGAGTTCCTCACTGACCCCTCTTCCAGGCACTGTAACCTACAGGGCTTAGGCTGCTACCAAGAGCCCTACATAGTAGAGTCACTGCCAGTAATCTTCCCACTTTGAAAGAGGAAGATTAAAATTCTGAGGAATAAACACTGAAGTGTAGCCTTTGTCCTCCTGATGCCCTCTCAGCTTCCTGTGCCAGCAAGGACATCAGCTCAACCGTCTGCCACTGTTCCACCTCCAGGCACTGGAGACAGGACTTCTGAGGACTGGAGTTTCTTCCCTTTGACTTGGAAAATTCTACTTCTCATCACCAGCTCACCAGTTCCTCAGGTGCCTCAACCTGAATCCCATGCCTAGAGGTTCCTGTGGAGGACTCCCTGGCATGACCTGCCACAAATGCCTCTTCTTGTCCATTCCTCTTCTTCAGCTTTTGGAACTGCCGGCTCTCTGGATACAGGAGCCTCTCAGAGCATAGTAAAAAAAAGAAATGGGTCCACTTTCTCTTCCTGGTACCACTGCTGATCACAATCTAGAGTGGCAGGTCGCTCGATGTCTGATGTGGTTTGAGGGAGTTTTCCATGGTTGCCAGTGAAGGCCACAGTGAGGCTCTCACAACAAGCCCTCCTGGTCTGGAACCAGCAGCTGTGGGCCAAGATGACCCAAGTTCTCAATCTCAATGACACCTACAGCTCAGAGCACGTGGTTTTCTCCTTCCAGCTGGGCATGCTCAGAGGACAGCCTTCCAAAAGGACAATTCATTACCAGACTCAATAAGCCTCTCCACAGTGACACCTGGGTGAAATCACAGCTGATGGAGGGGGTGGAGTGCCTATGACCCATACACAGCCAGATCTACAAAGGACGCTGGAGACTGTAGGAACCAGACTTGCAGATCCTGGAGGGTGTTGCTCCCCTGATGGGTGCATAATCTCTTAGACCGACGTTTTGTAAGACCCAGAGGCCCAGCCTGAAGACAGCTGGCAGAGAGCAAAAATGACTGTCTTAGAGAGGTCTTCAGACACCTGGACAGCTCAGCAGGACCACATATGTGCCCAGGGCCCACCGTGAGGCCATCACCAACTGGTAAGGAAGATATATCACACAGCATCTTCAGGGTGCTGGAGGCAGGCGCTATGGCAGAAGAGGCAGTGAAAAAGGTCAAAGCTTTGCCAAGACTTCACATCCAGCCCCTCTGACCTATCACCCAACTCTTTTAAGAATTTATTCCAAAGAAGTAACTCAACAGGAAAGAAGCTGGATGTATGAGGACATGTGTATTCCTGCAATCTAGCGATTAACAGACTCTAGCTTTTGGAGTCACTCACCAAACCACTTAACAGCAAGTAGCTGAGATTTTCCGAGCCATTTCCCACATGTGTGGGATGCAGACAACAGCATCAACTGCCCAGGGCCATTGTGAAGATTAAATGAGACAACTCCCATAAAGCACCTGGAATGTAGTATCTGTCCCACCACAAGGTCAGCTGCTACATCATGCACAAGGACAGGAAGGATATGCAGAGAAGAGGAAACAGGTGGGTTGTCAAGGGTGACAGAGGAGAACGCTCCGACAATATTTTTAAAGTTCTTGGATGTCTTGTAGGCGAATGGAGGGTGTCAAAAATTGTTGGGCATTGCAGCTTAGGAAGAAGGAAGCAAAGCAGAGAGGGCTGGAGTTTTCTCACCAGGACTTTCTTTAGTAATGTAGGTTCATCCTTGGAAAAAGAGGCTCATATGAGTGTAGAAGGCAGGGGCAGGAGAGTCCAAGAAGGGAGCAATGAAGAAAGGCTGTGCACAGGTGATTACTCTGTCCTGATTAAAAACACTCGCACCCCTGAGCCCACTGGTTGGATCACTTGGATGTGGTGACCTAAGGCAGCCATAAGGCGGCAGTGAGGCCCCCGTCACAGGCTGGCAGCTAGAGGGCTGCCTGCCAGCCTAACAAGGTCATGGTGTAGCCAAGAGGATAGGGAGGAGAGAGCTGTGACAAGGTTAAATCTAAGTGTAGACACTGAGTGCGTGACAAAACATGGTCTGTGTCATTTTTTCCCCATAATTGTTCCATTGTAGGGATATTCAAAAGTGCATTCCCATGAAGAAGACACATGGTGTACTAACCAGTGCCAGAAACAACAGAGATTTAAGTGCATTTATAGGCCTTAGGAAGTCTGGTGTTTATAAAAATTTTTAAATGTATTCCACTCATAAATATTATAGCATGTAATTCCAAAATATAAAAGGGCATTTAAAACTTACACATTATTGCCACACAAAAAAGTAAACAATTGGGACTGGTATGATGGCTCAACTAGCTATTCCTCCACCTCCAAGTGTCAGCATCCCACATGGGTGCTGGTTAATATCCTGGATGCTCCATTTCCCATCTAGCTCCCTGCTTGTGACCTGGGAAAGCAGTAGAGCTTGGTCCAAAACCTTGGGGCCCTGCACCCTGTGGGAGACCTGGAAGAGGCTTCTGGCTCCAGACTGGTTTAGCTCCAGCCACTGATCATTTGGGGAGTGAACCAGCATATGGAAGAACATTCTCTCTTGTCTCTCTGTAAATCTGCCTTTCCAATGAGAAATAAAGAAGAAACTTTGAACGCGCCAGGATCCCATATGGGCGCCGGTTCTAATCCCAGCAGCTCCACTTCCCATTTAGCTCCTTGCTTGTGGCCTGGGAAAGCAGTTGAGAACGGCCCAAGGCTTTGGGACCCTGCACCCGTGTGGGAGACCCAGAAGAGGTTTCTGGTACCCAGCTTCGGATCGGCACAGCACCGGCCGTTGTGCTCACTTGGGGAGTGAATCATCGGATGGAAGATCTTCTTCTCTCTCTCTCCTCCTCTCTGTATATCTGACTTTGTAATAAAAATAAATAAATCTTTAAAAAAAATTTCCTTAATATGAGCAACTACATGGTGTTCAAATTTCCAAAGGTCTCCCAAATGTTGAAGTGGTGGTTTCTCAGTACTGAATACTTGTGTTTCTAAAGCCTGACAAAATGGAACCACTACTAACATTGCCATTACAACAATCACCAACATAAACCAACTTTCTTGCTACACTTGATGGCAAAACCAATTTCCAGAGTGGGGAGGTGAGTTGGCCTGGATCATATGCACACAGACAAGGGCCCAGCTACTGCTCTTCCTCAGCAACACACTGTCTGGCAGTCTGAACCCTGAGGCAAGCATTCCAGGCTTTCGAGTCAGCTAAGCCTTTGCCTAACAACACCTGTTAGACATGAATCACACACCCACTTGAGCAAGATGAAAACGAATCTCTGGTGTGAACACTGCCAGGCAGAAGGCCAGGCCTAGTTCACTATTCGGTGCTTCCATGTAGTCATGGAAACAGAGGACTCTCCGCGGTCTCTGTCCTCTCTCTCAGCTCCCCTCTCCTCAACCCCCCTGCAACAGTGAGAGAGGGGGACCACCCGATGGAGCAGCCAGGCACCACTGGGCAAATCTTATGTTCTGTCACCAGCAGGGCTCATCAAAGGTAAGAATGACTTGACCTATATAGGCCCCTCAAACCACCAATGAACAGGCCATTTCCATAATGTATAATTGTCTTACAGAATGAGTAAAAAAATAAACACTTCCCATCCCATTCTACAAGAACATAATTACCAGTTTTACATAAACTGAATAAGGGAAATGTATGCATATGCGTGTGCACACAAGTGCACTCACACTTGTGAATGGAGGAAAATCAGACCAATATTTCTAATAAACAGAGACCAAACATTTGAGTAAATTAAAACCAAATTTAAAAGAGAAAAAAAAGTGGGGATATTTCTTTTCCAAAACAGTTTCTTTTTTTCATTCTATATTTCTTTAAACGAAGAATAAATAATTTATATACTGCAGAAACAGAGACAGCATGTTCTCATCTGTTGGTTTAGTCCCCAAATGCCTGCAACAGCCAAGATTGTACTAGGCCAAAGCCAGGAACTGGGAACTCAGTCCAGGTCGCCTACATGAGTCGCAGGGACTCAATGACCTGACTGTCTGCGACCTCCCAAGGGTGTGTATCAGCAGGAAGACAGAAGCCGAGCAGATTCAGGGCCAAAAGCCAGCCACACCCACGTAGGACGTGACTGCTCCAACTGCTATCTTTCCTCCTGGCTACAACAGCTGCCCCTTGCTCTTTTTAAAAGTCTTGCTTTCTTTGCTTGCACAATAAAAATAAATTAGGTGATATACAAAAAGAAAATATGAACTACTAAATAAATCCCTTCATCTAGAATTTAGTCTGACATTAGAAAATGTAGTAAGCAATTCACCTTTGTAACTGAGTCAAAGGAAACATTAAAGCTTACTCATTTCATTTGATTATAAAAGGGCAATGAACAAAATTCAAAACACATTAGTTATCAAAAGATAGTCCAAGAATGAAGATGATCTCAGCAAGCTAGAAACAGAATTCATCACTTCCTTACAAGAGCATTATCAAATAACAAAGCTAATGTGGCAAGAGACAGGTCAAGCTGAAAAAAACAAGACCATGAATGTAGTTTTTTAAAAGTGTACAGGAAGGACCTCTTTCCCACATTTAGCACACAAATATGAGCTGGAAGAGGATTAGGGAACTAAAGAAAACAAATGCTTTGTAAGAAAACATAAAAACAGTTTTAGTATGTGGCGACAAAAAATCTGGAGAGGAATGGTGATGCCAGTTGCATGTTGACATGAACACACTTAATGCTTTGAACTGCTTGACTAAACAGGACTAAAACAGTGTGTTGTATGTTATAGTCTACCACAATTAAAATTAGAAAAAGGAAACAAACAGATATTCTTGTGATAGGAACAGCTTTCTTAGGATATAAAATTTTGGAGCCATAAACAGAAGTATTTGAGATTTCATTATACAAAATAATTAAACTTCTTTATGATAAAATATGCAAAAACAAAAATTAAAAGGGCCTGGCGCCATGGCCTAGTGGTTAAAGTCCTCGCCTTGGATGCACCGGGATCCCATATGGGCGCCAGTTCTAATCCCAGCAGCTCCACTTCCATTTAGCTCCCTGCTTGTGGCCTGGGAAAGCCTTGGGACTCTGCACCCGTGTGGGAGACCTGGAGGAAGTTCTTGGCTCCTGGCTTTGGATTGGCTCAGCACCGGAGATTGTGGTCACTTGGGGAGTGAATCATCAGACGGAAGATCTTTCTCTCTCTCTCTCTCCTCCTCTCTCTATATATTTGACTTTCCAATAAAAATAAATAAATCTTTTAAAAAAAAAGTTAAAAAACAAAAGTCTCAGAACATCAAAGGGGGAAAAAAAACGCCACTAAAACTCTACAGTATATTGCACCTTGTATACTTCATAAAAGATAGACATATAAACATGACAATGAAGTCATATAACCTACAACTTCCTAAGTAATGAGGAAAATATACATTTTCACCCATCAAATTAATATAATTAAAAAACACAGATGCTTCACAATTGACAAAGGTGTAGGAAAACAGTTGTTCTCATCACTGTTGCTAGAACTACGAGCAACTGCTGGAAGGGCAATCAGCAGACGGCCAGTGTCAGACACTCAGACCTTCCACTTGCTGGTCTCCAGCCTACAGAAATGCTCCAGAGCAACCCAACAATCGTGAGCGAGGGCGTTCACTGCAGCACTCCTTACATCAACACCCAAAACATGCCTCAACTTTCAACAGCTGCCCACTCAACAAACGTGTCATGATTCATAAAGCAGGCTAGTTACAGGAGTTCATGCATGCACTTCTGCCCAAAAGCAGTATGTGTGTGTATATATACTTCTGTGGGAAGAGGAATTTGAAAAGGTCCATAGCAAGTATCACCCCAGGTAGTAGCATCAAGGGAAATCTTCACTTTCTTAAGTCTATTATTTCTGTAATGTGTGAGTAATTTAAAATGAGCACAATAATTTGTGTAATCGAAAAACGGAAATAGAAACAGCTCCAGTTTTTCACAAATAGTAGTTTTGATCCTAATGAATGGGAAGTGTTTTCCCCCTAAAGAGGAAGAGACAGAAGAGCACGGAGAATGGCTCAGGAACTACACCCTGGCAGTAGAGCCTGACTTCGTTCCCAGGAGACTCGGGGTGGCAGGGAGGACTGGGACTCGGAGCCTTCAGTCACACAGACTGCACAGTGCTAGCCCATACGTAGCAAGGCCTGGTTTGAAACAGCAGTAAACTTTTACTAGGCTCAAACTGTTTGTTTTATTTAATCTTCATCTTTGGGTGGCTCCTCAGATTACATTTTAAGATTACGTTTTAATTGGGAGGTCACAATGGAAATCAGATGAGCTAAAATGAACTGATGAGGTCTTTGTTGACAGTAACAGGTTTAAAAGCCAAGCTGTGCTATAAAAAGACAACAACAGGAAAATCTGGGAAGACATAGTGAAGAACCAGGAAGTCAAAGAAAAAAATATGAGCTACAAGATTCACTTATAACTGATGAGTGATGAAACAGAAAAGGAGAGAGAAAAGCCACTACAAACCAGGTGCTACTCCACACTTGAAGACATTTACAAATTTAATCCTCACAACATCCAGGGCAGTGTTATAGAAGAAATTCAAGGAGGCCCAGGGCTTGCTCAGGATATAAAGCTACAAATCCCAGAGTCTGGATTTAAAATTAGTCTGCCTATAAAGTCAGTGCAACAGCAGCTCCCTTAGATCAGCCAACTGACCAACCCCAGACTCTCCCCACGTTGGAGCTCATACCCTCTGTCTTTCCAGGTCGACTCACCTGAGAGCTGGAGGGTGGCACCTGGGAAGTGGGCTCCTCAGATAGGGCTGCTCCTGAGCCCATAGGGCTCAGTGTGGTAATTCTGCTTGGCTGGCCACGCAGAGTCAGTGTAATGGTGGTGGGGACCTTCAAGCCTGAGAGAGACAGACAAGCAAGATTTTCTGGTCCCAGTCTCTGCTGTCTGTTAAAGCTTTTGTTTTCTGGAGATTTTCTTCCCCCACGTAACACACCCATTTTGGCCTCCTCCCCAGCTGGGTCAGCTGCACCCTATCAGTCAATCTGAAAGGCAACAGGAAACAGCCTGTGTCCTCTCGACCTCTCTAGGGGATGGGTCTGCACATCAGACCTTGCCCACATGAGATGGGAAGGTCCTCGGGGAAGATCCCATATCTGGGAGTCCCCACAGTTCTCATGAGACTCACCTGATGCTTGGTTAGAGATCTGAGCCAGGCCAGGGAGGCTGCTTGCCAACTTAGCGAGGCCCCCATTGGTCAGCAGCTGGTGGATGGCTGTGGGCTTCCCACCAGGAGTGGCACCCAAGGAGGAGAGAGTGGTGGCCACAGGAATGGTACGGACAATGGTGCTGGTGCCCGTGGTGATGGCACCCAGGCTCTGCATGGGGGTGGGCAACTTCACACTGGTGGCCTGTGGGACACACAAGCCCAGGTGATCAGAAGCTGTCTGTCACCCAACAGCAACGTTCGAGTTTGGAGGGCCCATAGCATATTAAATACTAACATGTGTTGATTGTTTATTACATGCAAGGTACTCTTCCAGGCATTTTACATAGATTACCTTAAGAAATGCTTACAGCAATTCCATGAGGGAATTTCAGACAAGGAAACAAAGAGAGGTCAAGAAACTTGTTTAAGGTCACACAGTAAGTGATGAACCTGATTTCTTGGTAGCTCCCTAGCTGTGCAGATAGAAGGCTGTTTGGCATGGACCCTCTGACTCCAGACCCAGTCTCCCTGCAAAGATCAGCTAAACTGAGGAGGCCTCCTTCCTATGCCTGCCCAGCCCAGTGGAAGGCAGATGTGCACCTGTGGAGCGGGCCCTGGGGAAGGATTTGCAGGGAGGCCAGAGGTCTTGCTGCTGATATCCTGCAAGCTGAAGCTGAGGCCTTGGAGAAGGCTGCTGGCTGATGTAGCCCCTAGGAGAGGACATAATAAGCTCAATCACTAGCATGCATCCCAAGAGCAGCCATGTTTGTCTACCGTTATCACTGACTACAACCCCAATGCTCTTGGGCATTGCTTAACTCTCTAGAGAAACACCAAAAAGGTCTCTCCAGGCACATACACACTGGCTGCCCCATGAAGAAAAGCACTGAACTAGGACACCACCTTGGGATTCACTCTGCTCCAAACCATCAGGACTACACTTCAGGCAAACTCAAGAGAGCCCAAATTACACTTTCCAAGAAACCAATTTAAATCCTCTAATTCCCAGGAAGAGGAAGCCAGAAGAATTCCAAGTGTCTGACTTACACTCCACTTTACACACACAGTCCAGGTGCCTCAAAATCAAAAGGAAAGGTCTCTTGCAGAAGGGTATCTGTGATGCCTGACCCAGCTGGGTTGAAGCAAGAAGGCTTGTAATGGGGCATGGTGAGGTGGTAGCGGAGAAAGCAAGAAACACACAGAAAGAAAAGTGTCTTGCTTTTGCTAAAGTCCAGTATACTACCACTACCAATTTTCTTCAGTCAGATGTGTTTAATACACCAAAATGGAACACAACACATACATTTCCCATTAACTACTGCTTCCCCTCCTTCTAAGTATAATATAGAGCCCCTGCAGACTGTGGACATTCACTTACTTATGCATCAAGGCCAACAAATTTCCCAACTTAAACTAATTCCAGCTCCATGTTAGCCTCTGTGCCTACTGGCCTGGTACCACCCCCGAGCAGCAGTGTAAAAGGACTTTGCTAGGAAAGCAGAATGCTGGGTTAGAAGATACCTGGGAGGGAGCTGCCTGTAGAGGTGGCCACCAGTCGGCTCTGGAGTGTGTGCAAGGTGCTGGGTGTGGTGCTGCTGGAGACCATTGAGGGGGTTGGGCCAGCTGCGATTCCACCTTCAGAAGCACTTGACCTGCAGATAAAGAAAGGAGCTCCTTCATCCAAAGGGCAGAGGATTATAGATCCTAGCAACACAGGGAAGGGACCAGAGTGAGGCATGGCAAGGCTTTTAGCACTGGACCCAAGGTCTGTCCCACCTCCTGAACTCAATCTGTTAAAAGTCAGATCTAGAGTAAAGCCCTCAAGTCTTAGGGCAAGAGCCAAGAGAACTGTGAACTGACCCAAAAGCAATACAAAATCTTCAAACAGAAAGAATTTGTATTTGCACAAATGACAGACTCCAGAAGCTATCATCTTTCCAAAGCACTACATGAGACAGAAAAGGAGTGACGTGCAAGAAGGCAAGAGATGACAACAACCAAGGAAAGACTCACCTGGTTGTGGAGAGCAGTCCGGTGAGCTCCTTGGCCCCTGCTGAAGCCTGTCCTAGTGTCATGGTGATGGGTTTCCCTCCTGCAACTGCAAATAGAAAGCTGTAAGACACACCACTCAGAGCTATTTGGCTCCTACTTTTCCAGGTTCCACCAGCCCCAGTTAAATACAATATATCAGGGACAAGGACTTAAAGACAAAAAATAAAAACAAAAATAACCATGTTAGAGGAGGGAGAGTTAGAGTGACTTTTTCCAATTTCAAACTTTTCTGGAATATTTTACCTACTTGAAACCAACACACTGACATACATGTATCATGTTCTGATGATCCCACAACATCCTCTGGTTTCCTGCCTCCTGGTCTTGGTCCCCTGGAAATCACTGCCCATTTAACTCTAAATGTACTGCTTCTGCTCCAGGTTTCTCACACTGAAGCAGAGGCTGAGCTGTCTGGATTTAAATGGGCTAGAGAAACTCACCTTCGGCACCTCCTTGGGAAGGGGTGTCCCCTTGGGAGATAAGGGACACCTTGATCTTTGGTCGCTTGCAGGTCTTACTGCCAGGCAGAGGACTGGAGGGGTGGTGTCGCTTCAGCTGGACCCTAAGATCCTCTTTCTCTGCCTCCTCCGTTGGTTCTGATGAAATGGGAACTAACATATGGACTAAGGTGAGATTCTGTACAGTCTAAGAAAGCCTGATAGATACTATTGACCAAGGGCAGTGTGTGGGAACACACAGGAGGATCACTCCATACACAGGCCATACTTTACAGAAGACTGCCCCCATTTCAGTTCCGCCCCATTGAAGCACCCCCCGAACAGAAGCCCACCTTGCCCTTCTCAGAGAATGGCCCCATCCTTATCCCTCAATCTGCATTTAAGTGGAAAGGGAAGAAGCACTGAGTTGCTTGGAACAAGACAGAAGACATCTGTCTGTCTAGCAAACACCAAAAGAAAAATAATGATGGGACTCATCACGATGGAACTAAACAGTGATCACTCTGCAATCCGAAGCCCTCCCCCATGTCATCACACAGCCAGGAGATACAAACATCCTATGAAGAACCCAGGAGGAGGAGCAGACCACCCAGTCCTAACAGTTTCCACATGGCTATGAGGAGTCCCACTCTGTTCTAAGAGCCTGAGGCTCAGGGAGCAAGGAGGACAACCTCCAGGGCGTTAGGCTGCTGCAGGAGGCTCCCGGCCCTGGCAACCTCAAAGATTATGTCCAAACGTAACAGGGTTAACAGTGGTCCATGTTACAACCGGGTCCCTAGGACATCTGTATAAGTATACAGGAAGGCTATCTGTTCACACATAACACTACACACTCATGGTGCTGGGAGCCCAGCTTTCTGGACTTGGAAGTTATCCTTCAGGCTTCCTCACAAATTTCCTCAGCTTTCAACCAAGAAGTTCCCCAGCCCCTCTTCTTTACAAAGGCAAGCAGGAGTGGAGATGGGAGAAAAGGTAGCAGCCACAAGCATGAGCGGTCCTGGCATGAGACCACAGTCAGGACACAGGCAGTTGATGTGGGACAGCACCTTCTAAAGGATGACTGCACTCACTAAATCAGAGCAGAAAGGAATGGGAGAGACAAGGAATCTACAGGATTTATGTTGATGAGTGCTCGTGTGCTTGCAGCTGCCACGACAGAAACAAAAAGTCAGGCGGGGAGTAAGGCACATATCAATGGCACAGGTAAGTAAAGGAGAAGCAGAACTGAGAACCACAACACAAGAAAAGGACAACACATGGAAAGAAGCAAGCAGGAAGAATGGAGACACAAAAAATAAGCCTGTAGACAAAGAATTGCACAGAAGAAAGAATAGGAAACCAAACATGTTAAGAGGCAGATGAGAAGCAGAAATGGGAAAGAAATATAAGGGGTTAAGGGTGAAAGCAGAGGACGAAAAAAGTGAGAGAAAGAGCAATACTCACCAAAGAGACAGGAGGAGGCGCCAGGAGGAAGAGCTTTCCTCACCAGCATATTTTGTTTCAGAAAAGCAGCAAACTGTGCTGGAATGAATCAGAAAGAATTACAGAATCACAGCCAGCCAGAGAAAGGAGAAAATGACATGGAATAAGAAAAAAGATGAAAAAGTTCCTAGGATTTAGTCAACAAGAGCTCTCTGATCCTGCATGGATCGGAAACCTGACTCTGCCATTAGCAGTTCCACGGAATCATCTATAAGGATGAAATTTTTTATGAAGATAGTAACATGTGGCTGTTACCAAGATTTAAGTCCTAAGAAGAGGGCACAGAAGTGTAGTAAGAGCCTCACTAATTTAACTACTACTAATCCTTGCCTGCCTTGAGTATTGTGTTGCATGGCAAATTTTCCCCATAATGCTGTGGGTCCTGTTGCAAATCCAGTTCATCAATGGGCTTTCCAAAACTTAGATTCTCAATCAATCATGTCCTTCAGACACAACTGGTCACTGGATCTTCATCAAAAGTACAAGGAGTCACAGTCCACTCAGAACTTGGCTCTGACCACTACGCAAGAAGATCCAACTCACAGAGCATCCATATGAGATGCAGGGCACTGGCCTCTGGTTTGCCTTTACCCATCCACTCATACTTTTCTTCTCCGTTAACACCACTGTTAGAAGCAGCCTCACAAGAGGCCTGGGTTAAGTTCTGGCCCTTGAACTCCTCTTAAAAAAAAAACCCACAGGGTAGCTGGCACAGCAGTCTCCTATCGCCCCTACCTCTCTGCTCTACAGTGGCTCCACTTGTTGCCTCGTTCGACATTCTTATTCCCAAGACCCTCAGGCAAGTTCTTGGTCTATCATCAAACACTGATGCCCAAGAAACCTTGTCTGAAGAACACTGTTTTTTCACCTTTCTACTTATTTATTTATTATTTATTTCTATTTATTAAAATACTACCTTTACGTAGAATCTGCAGTTCTTCAAATAAATTCTAAACATACAAATACTTTCTAGTCCCCTCTCAACCCTATCTGCAGAGAACCACAATAAACTTTGTTGGAGGTCCTAGTATGGGAATCTTTATTTTCTAAGAGCAAGACAAAGAAAAGGCATGACATGAGTTGAATTGTCTTGGAATCTGATGGATAAAATCAGTCACCCTATTTCAGAGCTCCCTGACTGCAGGGATGATTGGCAGAATTAGGCAGAAAAAGAGCAACCCCACTTAGTAGTTAGAAAAGAGTTTAGGCTGGTACACAGGTAGGCAGCTCATAAAGCCCAATCTCTCCAGAACACCAAGACAGAAAAGCTGTTAAACACCCTATTAATAATACATAGCTCTTTGGACTTCAACTTAACTTTGCCTAGACAGAAATGTGGAGGAAAAGCACCTCTTACCCCTGAGACAGTCTGATGCCTATATATCCCAGCTGCCTTGTGGCATCAATTGCACAAGACTGAACTCCAAAGGGCCACTGACCCACCCTTTACCTTGGGCTTGTTTGTGGGTCAGCACAGCCTCTGTCCGCTGCACGTGTCTCTTCAGCAGCTGAGAGCTGCCAATCTGACTAGACTTCTGGGCAGAGGGGACTGTGGTCACTTTGGTCTTGGGACTGGAGGTGGGACTGCTGGACACACTGGAAAGATCCTAAGTAGGGTGAGAAGGTCAAGATACAAGTGGAGGTCAGTTCCCTGGAACACCGCTGATAAGAAACCACAGGCCCACAGCACTGACAAGGCAGACAGAAACCAATTCTACAGTTCAGATTCCCCTGCCTAAATTCTCCCGCCCAGCCTCCTCGCTCACGCCCACTACCTCTGAGCCTGAGGGTGAGGCTGGCAGCTTGGCAGCAGGGGAGGCAGGCCGACTGCCCCGCTCCGGAATTTCAAAGGCCAGGTCCCGACGGGCGACATCACGAGGCTTCTTCTTCTTCTCAGCATCCAAATCCCGAGGCTCAGAGCCCACAGGGCCTTCAGTGCGAGTGAGCACTCCCGTCAGGAAGTCCACAATCTCATCCTAGTGTAAACCCAACCTGTTAGGCCTATCACAGCTGAAGCCTCCTTGATTACTTCAAACTAGAACAACTCCATCTTGGCTTTGGCACCCAGACACAGTGGTCTTCACACAGAGTGGACACTTACTGCCCTTAGGGCAGCCATGCTGCACTCTACCACTCTTCCAACAGCCCCTTTCTCCCCATGCATCACTCACACCTCAGCTTGCCACTCTTCTTCCCACTCTCTTCTTCTACTTTGCTTCCTTTTTATACCTACCAGTGGCCCCAATTACTCTTTAAGCTGCTGACAAGAAGGCTAAATCTAAAACGGAGAGCCCAGAGCAGAAAACCATGTTTACCTGAATACATCTGTCCACCATGCTCTGAGTCAAGCCTTCTGATTTCTTCTTTGCTTTGCTTATTCTAAGAGACAAAAAGACATTAATGGTTACCTTTTAAAAAAATTTTATTTAAAAATGTATTTTTTAAATTGAGAGATTTACTTATTTTTGTTGGAAAGGCAGATTTACAGAGAGAAGGAAAGACAGAGAAAAAGATCTTCAGTCTGCTGGTTCATCCTCCAAATGGCTGTAACAGCCAGGGCTGAGCCAATCCAAAGCCAGGAGCTTCTTTCAGGTCTCCCATGTTGGTGCAGGGTCCCAAGGCTATGGGACATCCTTTATCCAGGCCACAAGCAGGGAGCTGGATGGGAAGTAGAACAACCAGGACACGAACCAGAGACCATAAGGGATCTCAGCACATGCAAAGCAAGGATTTAGCCACTGAGCCATTACACCATGCCCGAGAATTTGTGAATTTTTACTTGGAAGATGAAGTTACTGAGAGGAAACAGAAAGAGAAAAACAGAGAGAAAGATCTTCCATCTGCCAGTTCACCTCACAGACAGCCATAATGGCCAGGACCAATCTAAATCTGAAGCCAGAAACCAGTAGGTTTTTCTGGGTTTCATGGGTTCAAGCCCCAAGGACTTGAGCCATCCTTTGCTGCATTCCCAGACCATAATCACAGGGAGCTGGGTTGGAAGTGGAGCAACCAAGACTTGAGACAGTGCCCACATGGGATGCTAGCAGTGTAGGTGGAAGCTTAGGCTACTATGCCAAGCCACCAGTCCCAATGATTTACCTTTTAAAAATCCAAAGCATCCCATGAGAGTAAAAATGGACTTTTTATTCACGCTGGTTATTTTCTAGGCCAAGGAAGATTGATAGGAGCCCTCAGAGCTAAGCTCTGAACCTGTTGCCACATTTACAGAATGTGAATGAATAATGTCATTATGAACAACAAATAACAAATGTGAAGACCATGAAGATCCACTCTAGAAGGCCCACATCCAAACCTAGGGCTTCACAATAAGCACTACCTGTGTATTATTAGGACTTCATCTAGAGTTCTCCAACAGTCTCACAGCCTCAGATTACGGAGGATTACTGAACTAGATGAGAAGGAGAAAAGAAAAGGTGATTATAGTCAGTCTGAAAGGGTAAGACGGGCCTGGCACTGTGGCACGGTGGATAAAGGCACTTTCTGAGGCACCGGAATCCCTTATGGGTGCTGGTTTCAGTCCTGCCTGCTCCACTTCTGATCAAGCTTCCTGACAATGTGTCTGGGAAAGCAATAGAGCATGGTCCAATTGCTTGGGCCCTTCCACCCACTTGGGAGACCAGAAAAAGTTCCTTGCTCCTGACTGCAGACTGGCCTAGCTCAGGCCATTGCAGCCATTTGGGGAGTGAACAAGCAGATGAAAGATTCCTGTCTCTCCCTCTTTCTCTCTGTAACCCGCCTTCCAAATGAATAAATTTTTTATAAGCAAACAAACATAATAAATAAATGGATAAGAGCAAATGACAACAGCCAGCTGCATTCGCTTCTTTAAAAATCAGTAGTAAGATCCTAGCTTCTTATGAGGGGAGGAGAGGGTGTCTCAGAAGAGAAAAAAAAAGCACCAAGTGACAAGATGGGGAACATTCCTAAGCCTCCAAATTCTGACATCTGAATTGACTGGATGCTGGTTTCTGATCTTACAGAACATCTTCATTTTACAGAGAGTGGCAGAATCTAAGCAACATACCAAAGCCTCCAAGCAAGAGCACTCTGAATTCTCAGCCCAAGAACAGCACTCTCATCTTGCCCCCATTCCCTCACAGCAACTCAACACAGTCTACTATGGAACAGTGTTACTTCAAAAATGTATTTTGCCTGGGATTTTCTTAATGAATGGACCACGTCCCCACAGTAGGAATACTTTGAGGCAGTATCCCCCAATGGTGTCATATTCAACATTCAGAAAATAAAGTCTCAATCATCATGAAAAACAAGCATTTACACAAAAAGACTGGCTTGAGTATCAAAAGACCAGATACTAAATTCCTAACAAGCTGGTAAATGACAAAGTCAGAATGATTTTTCCAAAACTTGCTGACAAAACAGAGACAATTTGCTGCAACTGCTTTAAGCACTCTAGGCAGAACATACACCTGAAATTAACCTCTAAAACTGAACTATAAAAAAGAAGGCTCGAGGTGCCAGGACTACAGGCAGCCCTTACTGTGGTGCCAGTTTGAGTTCCAGCTTCAAGCTTCCAGTCCAGCTCTTACCTAAGCATCTGAGAGGGCAGCAGAAGATGGCCTAAGAACCTGGGTCTGGGTCTTGATTTTGCTTGACCTGCCCCAGACCTGGCTTCTGCAGCTATTTGGAGTGAACTGCTCCATAACTGTTTTTCAAAGAGCTTTCAAAGGCCAGGGAGAACACTTGGTGTAGCAATTTTAGCCTCGCTTGGGACACTACCTCCCATATGGAGTGCCTGGGTTGAAAGCCTGGTCCCACTTCGGAATCCAGGTTCCTATCGATATGTACTCTGGGGTACAGCAATATTTGGGTTCCTGCCATCTCTATGGCAAACCCCATTGAGTTCCTGATTCTAGTCTTCTGCCTGGCTCAGCCCCAGCTGCTGCAGACATTTGGGGAATGAACGAGTGGATGGGAGCTCTGTCTCTCCCCCTCAAAACAATAAAAATAATTGTGAAAATTACTTTAATTGTACATGTCTATCCTAACCAAAGTATGACAAAGAACATGCTTATGATCTCAAAGGATTTTCTCACCACAAAATAACTACTAGTTACAAAGAGAAAAGTAGTAATTTTACAGTGGAGAACTTGGCAGAATACCATAACCGTGTAATCCAGGTTATTATCAGCAGTGATAAGACAGCACCTACAGGTATCCCCTGATGGGACATATGGGGAAATTTATAACATCTCTGAGGCACTCTGACCAAAAATTCACACCTCACCATAATCATAATAATCTCAAAAACTTCAATTGAGGGGCAGTGCACAAAACTATTGGTCAGCAATCTTCAAGAATGTCACAGTCATGAAAGAAAGATGGATAAAGTGCATGAAATTAAACAAAACAGAGAAATCATGTTATTTAATGTAATGTGTGGTCCTGGATTGAGTTCAGAGCTAGGAAAAGGTCATTAGCGAAACATCCGAGTCTGTAGATTAACATTTCACACCCATGTTGATTTTGAGAATTATACTTTGGTTATATAACATGTTAGCATACAGAAAACTCAGCTGAAAGGTGTTATGAACATGTTCTGTACTATTTCAACCTCTTACAAATCTAAAATTAATTAACAATGTAAAAATTAATATTTCCTTTTCACTCAGAACTGAACAAGATTAGTCTAGCTATCTTGCTGTCACACAGCATTTCTCTAACCTGTGACATGGTACTCCTATGCCTCTGGCAGAAACCACTCACCTGAGATTGTCATCAGCGCCTCCAACCACCACCAAGCTGTTCTCAGCCCGAATCTTCTCCCGGAAGTCCTCCATGGCTTCAGGGTGACACTGCAGGGAATTCTGACCAATGACAAAGAGGACTGGAGTCTTCATATCCAAAAGTGGATCATCCACATCCTAGAAAAAGTTCAGGTTTTAGATTCAGCCAGCTCAAACTCACAAAGCACTGACCTGGACTCTACTCGGGAATCAGTAAGTCAGCGTGCAACTGCAGGTGCCTCCATACTGGTGTGGACGAGGCACACATGCCCCCACTCCCATGGCCAAGGACCCAGCAGTCAGCTTCGCCCCATTCTTACCCCTCTGGGGCCATCCACAGTGAGGAGAGGAAACCCAAGGCAGACAACTGCAGTGACACACTCCATCACCGACACCTGTCAAAAACAGCATGGCTTGTCTAAAGGACAACCGATTTTTACTGTTAGCCTACTCAGAATCCAGGAAGGACCTAGATCTCCCAACCTGTTCTACCCTCTCTCCTCTCCTGTTCTAACTCAGCAGGAAGATCAGAGAGACCACCATCTTTCCAAAGCAGCCCACACCTTGGTAAATAAAATCCCAAGAGTATCCTGGCAGATGGCTGAATCTGTTTGAGAGGTCTGATAGTGCTACCCTGTCAGGCCCCTCAGTTGAAAGCATTCTGCTCCCTTTCTCTTCATGAGTGCTAAATATAAACAAGACAACACAAACGTTGCCATTCTAGCTTCCAGATATTTCCAATTTCCTAGAGCAGTTACTGGCTGACTCCCAGCAACCCTGGGAACAACGAGTATGGGAAACAGCCTCCTTCTCACACTCCTATCTTTCACACTCAGCTGGACCAAATCAATCAGAAAACTTGGGGTTTGGATGTGTCTGGGACATGTATACAAACTGAAAGATGCACAAATGAAAAACAATAAAGAAGGGCACAGGAACACAACAGCAAATTCCAGAGCTATTAATTTTTACCTCTGAAAATTCTTTGTTAATTTTTAGGTGGAAAATAGTATGGTACTTACATTCAGAGAACAAGGAATTTATTTTAGTAACACATTCTGAAATGCACATAAATGAAATTATATACTTGTGATTTTCATTAAAATAATCTGAGGGAAAAGAGAAATCCACCAGGGGTAAGGTGAAACAAGCCTGGAGTGCAAGAACTAATCATCTGTCAATCTAAGCCAAAGGCCCAAGGGATTTATTACACTGCTTTACTCTCCCTGCTTTTGTTTCTGCCTAAAACTTTCCACAATAAAGTTACACTAAACTTTGTCTTCCCCAATCTACAATGCAATCATAAAAGGAAAGCATCTAGCTCAGTGTCTGCCGCACAGCAAAGGCCTCAATGGAGCAATCCATGTAGCAGTCACAGTAGCAGTAGCAGCACTGGCAGCAGTAACAGCTGATCCTAGGACAATGTCCAGTTTCTCAACAACCCTCAAATAAGATGGAAATTACTTACGTGACAGGCCACCAAAGCTCCTGTGTTCCAACCAATCAAGATAATTGGTTTATGTGGAAAATGGCTGTGAATCTTTATGGGAAAAGAAAGAAGACAGTTAGGTTAAGGGCCCAGATGGATGGAGAACAAGCCCAGAAGGATGGCCGTGCCAATGAACTAAAGTGGGGGCATTCTCACCTCCAGCACTTTGCTTCTCACTGCTCCAATCATATGCTCAAGACACTGCAGAACTCCTACCCCACTGCCATTGTTCAACAGATGAGTGGCTACAGGGATGACCTGGAGGAGAAAAGCCAGCAGAGCTAAGCTTCAAATCTCACAATTCTGCTTAATCCACTCTAAAATCCCTTCAACCCTGAAAAGTATCATTTGATTATCAAATACAAGAAGGCAAGAATGCCTCACACATGAGTTCATCTACTCTGACCTCCTTCAGCACTTTTTCTCTTAAATAATCTTACAAGGCTATCTCCCCATCCAGGAGAGAGCTCCTATTGCTCTCACACATACCTTGCCTAAGCAGGAGAGCTGAGACTGCCAGAAGCGGTGACGACGTGAGGTGGGGAACACAGAGCTGGAGGGGCCCGAGGAGGCGATGAGGATCAGAGGAGAGCCTGGGAGTTTGCTCTGTGGGGGAAAAAAACAAAAAACAAACAAACAAACAAAAACGCCCACAAATTCGTGATTGTAAAGTGCTCTTCCACAAAATCCAAGGACTGTATCTTTCTCATTCTAACCAAGAACCCTTTGTTTATGAAACTGGGTTCAGCACTACATAAAACAAGTTATAAAGTAAAAAACACATAACAAAAAAAGGATTAGATAAGGCATCTGTTATCTTCCTGCCAAAGTTCTAAGGTTTCAGTATAAAACACCATTTGCCAGTTTAGTTGTGAGCTGTCCAACTTACTGGTTTGTTGTGAGAAAGCACCCCGATGGCAGGGTCCCATGGCCGCTTGAGGAGAAGGGACAAGGCCTCAGCTCCCGCAGCCCCAGTCTTTGTGTTGGAAGACACAAGCATTCGGTCAATCAAGGTTGGGATCTAGGATGAAGGAAGAACAAAGATGCTGTTGTGTTCCTGTGCAGCCCCTTTCCAGAATGTCAAGGAAGCCCTTCTTTATTGTTTTTCATTTGTGCATCTTTCAGTTTGTATACATGTCCCAGACACATCCAAACCCCAAGTTTTCTGATTAATCTGGTCCAGCTGAGTGTGAAAGATAGGAGTGTGAGAAGGAGGCTGTTTCCCATACTCGTTGTTCCCAGGGTTGCTGGGAGTCAGCCAGTAACTGCTCTAGGAAATTGGAAATATCTGGAAGCTAGAATGGCAACACTTGTGTTGTGAAATGAGACTTTCCCACCACCAACAATCAGGCTCTTAGGAGAAAGAGCCATCATAAGCCATAAAAGACTTAAGCTAAGTCTTGTAAGCCTTCCTTGGAAGCAAAAGTACAAATAAACACTCCTCTGAAAAGCATGTTCCCGCCATGAAAAGTACATGGCTGTAATATTTTGCAAAGTAATCTAGTGGTATAAATGCGAGATTCCACTTCTACCATCTTTTCCTAGGAAATGAAGGAAGGAAGAAACAAACAAGCAAACACACACATACACACACACAAGCCAGCATTATGGAACAGTAAGTTAAACCACAACACTGCTGTCCAATATGAGGATCAATTTCAGTCTTGGGGGGAAAATAGTGGACTATGGCCCAAGTACTTGAGCTCCTGCCACTGATATGGGAGATCCAGATTAAGTTCTTGGCTGGCCCAGTTCCAGCCACTGAGGCCAACTGGGGAATGATACAAGATGGAATCTCTCTCTGTAACTCTGTTTTTAATGAAACAAAAATAAGCAAATAAATCTTAAAAACACAAATACACCAGGGTAAAATTACATAGACTCTGAATTCATCACCAATAATACAAAACGCTGAAGAAATCTAAATGTATATGTAACAGAGTAGTTAAGGCAAATTATCCATCTACTTGAAGAAAATATATATATATATCTTTTTTTGTTTATTCAAATATTAATTTTTATTGGGAAGGCAGGTTATACAGAGAAGAGACAGAGAAAGATCCATCCACTGGTTCACTCCTCAGATGGCGACAATGGCCAAAGCTAAGCCTATCCGAAGTCAGGAGCTTTTTCTGGGTCTCCCACATGTGTGTGTGCAAGGTTCAAGGCTTTGGGTCGTCATCTACTATCTTCCCAGCCACAACCAGGGAGCTGGACTGAAAGTAACTGAGACACAAACTGTACCCACATGGGATGCCAACACTTGTAGGCAGAGGATTAGCCAGCTGAGTCACTGTGATTGCACCCATCTAACTATAAATTAAGGATCACTTTCAAATGCTTGTAAGAATTCATTAATAACATACAGAAGCAATTTTGCTAAAATGTTGGATAAAACAAAATAAAATTATTTACACTCAGAAAAAAAGGATAAAAAAATGTTAATAGTGATAGGTGAAATTTTTAATTATAGGTTTCTGTATCTTGTAAATTTTCTCAATGATCATCACTAACTAAAAACAAAAACAAAAAACCAAAAAAAGAACCCCTGCCTTTTTACCTACAGAACTGCTTTCAAGTTTAGCATGTTAAAGAAATCTGTTACTGTGCCTGGTGCAGTAGCCTAGTGGCTAAAGTCCTCACCTTACATGCACCAGGATCCCATTTTGGCACTGGAAGACCTGTGCTGCCCTTTTCGAATGTTGCCATTCACCAACACACTCAGTTCCCCAGGGATCACATACACTTTCAGGCATATGTGCTGCCAGAGCAGTGGTTTTCCATGGTAGCTGAAAGTGGCTTGGGCGCTGAACTTTTCTCTGGATGTGGAGTTGTTAGCGCCTGGTCTGAGGATCTGCATCCTTGTTTTGTGTGGGAGCCCTGCTTCCCTGGCAGCCCTATTTCCCACCTAGCAGCCCTGCTTCCCATCCAGCTCCCTGCTTCTGGCCTAGGAAAGCAGTCAAGGATGGCCCAAAGCCGTGGGACTCTGCACCCATGTGGGAGACCTGGAAGACTTTTGGCTGCTGGCTTCAAATGGGCTCAACTCTAGCCATTGCAGCCACATGGGGAGTGAATCATCAGATGGAAGATCTTCCTCTGTCTCTCCTCCTCTCTGTATATCTGAATTCCCAATAAAAATAAATCTTTTTTTTAAAAAAAAATGTATTACTGTATCCAGAAATGCATCCTACTATACTGTAATTTATGCCAGATCTAGTTTTGCTATTCATTAAAAATGTGATTTCATAGGTATATAAATATAGGTTTCAGGGCCTGGCGGCGTGGCCTAGCAGCTAAAGTCCTCGCCTTGAACGCGCCAGGATCCCATATGGGTGCCGGTTCTAATCCCAGCAGCTCCACTTCCCATCCAGCTCCCTGCTTGTGGCCTGGGAAAGCAGTCGAGGACGGCCCAAAGCTTTGGGACCCTGCACCTGTGTGGGAGACCCGGAAGAAGTTCCTGGATCCTGGCTTCGGATCGGCATAGCACCAGCTGTTGCGCTCACTTTGGGGAGTGAATCATCGGACGAAAGATCTTCCTCTCTGTCTCTCCTCCTCTTTGTATATCTGACTTTGTAATAAAAAATAAATAAATCTTAAATAAATAAATAAATAAAGGTTTCACACGCTGATGTCTTCACTGAAACACCTTGTGAAATTCATTCTACCCACAAAACGTCACAGTGATATAGAGAAAATTTAATTAATTAGAAATGATTTTCAGAAAAGCAAAAGACACTTTTGTGAAACAGGAAAATAAAAGAGTACTATAGTTTAACACAGGCTGTAAGAGCTCAAAAAAGATAAGCTGCTTCAATTTTAGAAGACACTAAAAAAGATTTCCACAGGAGAGACTAAGAGATTGTAACTATGCTCTCAGTTTAACCCATGAAGCAAATGTTTAGGCAAGAGCTGCTGGAGCCTGCATTGTGGCACAGTGTGTTAAGTCACTGCCTGGATGCTAGAATCCGACATAAGCACCGATGACTGCCAACTGCTCCACTTTCAACCCAGCTTCCTCCTAACGCACCTCCACAGTAAAACATGGCCCAAGTACTTGGGTGCCTACCACAAGTGGAAGATCCAGGTAGAGTTCTAAGCTCCTTCCTTTGGCCTGGCCCAGACCTGGCTTGTGAAGCCATGTGTGGAATAAATCAGTACATGGAAGACCCGTTTCTGTGTCTCTCCCTTTCTGTAACTCTGCCTTAAAAATAATAATGAAATCTCAACAACAAAACGCTGTAGATATAGGCACCACGCTAGTACTATAGATATATTTAATCTACAAATGACAATAAAAACAAACACACAGGGGGCTGGTGTGCCATGGCATAGTTGGATAAGTTCCAGCCTGTGGCAATGGCATCATGTATGGGCATCAGTCTGAGTCCTGGCTGCTCCACTTCCAATCATACTCCTTGTTTATGGCCTAGGAAAGCAATGGGATGGCCAGTCCTTGAGCCCCTGCACCCACAAGTGACATTCAGAAGCTCCTGGCTTTGTTTTGACTTAGCTCCGGTTATTGTGACCATCAGCGAAATGAATCAGTGGATGGCAATCTCTCTCTATGTATAGAATTCTACCTTTCAAATAAAAATAAATCTCAAAAAAACCCCATTTTTTCAAAAAAAAAAGTTAAACTCTAGGGTAACATTGCGGAAAAGCTGACAACTGCCATGAAAGGAAGTGAAATACACTGCTAACACAAACTGTCCAGAACAAAAAAGATTTCACAGCTAATTTTCATCTAAAGCACAGCATGTGGGCCTGGCGGCGTGGCCTAGCGGCTAAAGTCCTCGCCTTCCAGGATCCCATATGGGTGCCGGTTCTAATCCCGGCAGTTCCATTTCCCATCCAGCTCCCTGCTTGTGGCCTGGGAAAGCTGTTAAGGACAGGCCAAATCCTTGGGACCCTGCACCTATGTGGAGGAAGTTCCTGGCTCCTGGATCGGCACACAGCACTGGCCATTGGGGAGTGAATCATCAGATGGAAGCTCTTTCTGTCTCTCTCCTCTCTATATATCTGATTTTGCAATATAAAAGAAAACTGAAAAAAAAAATACATATTATTTAAAAGTAAATAAAGCACAGCATGTGAAGTGAGACAGGCTCTTTAGAACAGGCAGGACTCCAACAGAAGGAGATGAGAGAATAACTTTCTAGTCATAGGTACCAGCAAGGGATGAGAGAGTGTGGAGTTTACTGTAAGCACAGGTGGGGATGCTAGTAAGGAAGTACGAGGATCTTGAGCTAGTTAAAAAGACTCAAGCCATCCACATGGAAGACCTGGAATGAATTCCCTTGTGGGTGGCAAGGATCCAAACACCTGAGCCACTATCCACTCCTCCCAAGGTGCACATTATCAGGAATCTGGACTGGAAATGGAGTGTCCCAAGTGATGTCTAAAAATTCTGGGGATATAGCTGGTGGAAGCAGTCAGCCAGGCAACTTACAGTAGCAAGAAAGGCCAGCTTCCTGCCAAAGAGAAGGAAAAACTATTGATGAAAAAAAGTCAAGAACTGAATTAATCTGGGACTGGTGTTGTGGCCTAGCAGATAAAAAGTCACTACCTGAAATACCTACACCCCATGTGGAAGTTGTTTCAAGACCTGGTTGTTCACCCAGCTCTCTGCTAATGCCCTGGGAAAGCTGGAGGACAGCCCTGGTCCTTGGGCCCCTGCACCCGCACGGGAGTCCCGGAAGAAGCTCCAGGCTCCTTACTTCAGTATGAGGCATCCCTGAGTGCTGTGGCTATTTGGGGAGTGAACCAGTGACTGGAAGATCTCTTTCTCTAACACTGTTTTTCAAAATAAATAAAAATAAATTTTCATACAAAAAGTTTATCTGTTAAAGAAAAAGCTGTTAATTCAAGTTGTCCACAGCTAGTTTACATTGGAGCAAAATGTACAAATATTTCCAGATGCTTTGAGGAAGCTATTACAGATCATTAACAGTTTTGATTAGGTTTATTACATGTTCAATGTTGTGCCCAACACTCTACTTATATTAATTAATTAAATTTTCTTAAAACTGTTAAATAGGTATTATCATCAGCCTCATTTTAGAGGAGAATCAAGGAGAATCTAGGCTGAGTTCACACAGATGATCAGTGAAAAAAATCGAATCAGCCAGAACCTGCACCGTTTCTCTACGAGGACAGCCTAACCTGGACCCCAACATGACAGCAAGCCCTAAAGGCATTACTGTGCAAAACCAAGAAAGCAGGGAAACATCATGATATATTTCTAACAAGTTATTAGAGCCCAAGTGGTGCTCCTGAAGACTCATCCTGTAATGGAGACCAGAAACTCACTGCCCTATTCTGTAATCCCTCGGCACTTAGCACTGTATGCTGGCTTCCTACACCATTCACATACCCTCGCTAATGAGCCTGCATCTTCCCTGGGACAATCTGACTCCGCAATGACTCAAGCCACAGCTGCAAGGCTACAATAACTCTGATTTTTAGATCCACAGCTCATCCTGGAGATGGTAGGGCTGAAGACACTCACCTGAGATGACATTCTGCCTCCTATCCAATACTGAGCCTGTAGGTTCTAGATGTATCATCCAGGCTGGACAGGCAGTGACTTTATCCAATCCACATCTTGAACCCACTGAAGAAGAAACTGGCTATCACTAGGACAGGGCAGGTACCAACCACAGCCATACCTTCCCTTTCAGCGTCTGCAAAGCATCCAGGTAGGCTGCCAGCATGGGCAGACTCAAGGTCTCCACGAGGGTAGTATGTAGCCACTGGATCAGCTTGGTGTCCCAGCTTACACTTGCCAGGGCCTGTCGTACTCTCCTTGCACACTTGTCCACGGCAACACGGCGCAGCACTGGCTCATTACAAGCCTGAAAGATAAGTGGAAGTGATGAAACACAGGAATCACTTGGTTATGGGAAGGATAAGTGAGTCAGCCAGTGAGGCCTGAGCCAGGAAGAGCCCACCGTGGGCAGATTCCGGTATCTTACCCCTTCATTGGCCAGGCGGGCAAGCCGGTCACACTGCAGGGCTTTGAGGGTCTTGTTGAATAGCTTGTTCTGGGCCACTGTCCAGCCAGTCCTATAACGGAAACTCTGAGGAATTAAAGTCACACCCTGGGACACTCCCCACAAAGGTCCACCCTACAAAGATTATGTTTTTGTTTTGTATCCACTATGAAAGACTACAACTCAAATATAACCAAAATCTAAATATCTGAGGTAAAAACAGAAGACCTAAATTCTGGTCCCAGTATGACCAAGGAGTCAAATGGGGATATATTTGTATTAATACACACACTGTAAAAGGCAAGACTGGTCAGTCACAAGGCAATCTTTTGGTGCAAGGAAGGCTAATGATTTATGTACTGGCCAAAGCAAGCATTAGTAAACAGAAGCTTGATAGCATTATACGAATGCATTTTCAGTTCATAAACTTTATATTATACATAAAAAGAGACAGGTTCAGAAAGTATTTTTCTGTACTAAAAGTTAAGACTAAAGTAAGTTCTATTTAAGGGCCCAGTGAGGTAGCCTAGTGGCTAAAGTTCTCGCCTTGCAACTACTGGGATCCCATATGGGCACAGTCCGTATTCTGGCTGCTCCACTTCCCTTCCAGCTCCCTGCTTGTGGCTTGGGAAGGCAGTAGAGGATGGTCCAAAGTCCCTAAATTCTTGGGACCCTGCACCTGCGTGAGAGACACAGAAGCAGCTCCTGGCTTCAAATTGGATCAGCTCTGGCCACTGTGGTCACTTATGGAGTGAATCAATGGATGGAAGATCTTTCTGTCTCTTCTCTCTCTGTAATTCTGACTTTCCAATAAAAATAAGTAAAACTTAAAAAAAAAAAAGAGTTCTATTTAAAGTAGAAATTTAATAGACATATAACTGAGAAAGTGGACATTATTTCACTTCCTAATATTCTACACCACACTAATTCCTCTAACTTTTTCACCTATTTTTTCGTTTTCTTTTATATATGCCAAACAGCAAACTTATTTTTGAACAGCCTGCCCCACATAAGTTACCATTTTTTTTACTTAAAGATTTCATCTTTTTTTTTTCTTTTGAAAGGTAACATGAGAGAGAGAGAAAAAGAGAGAGAGAGAGAGAGAGAAGGAGAGACAGAGAGATCTCCCATCCAATGATTCACTCCCCAAATGGCTGCAATGGCCAGAGCTGGACAGTCCAAAGCTAAGAGCCAGAAGTTTCACGCAGGTCTCCCAGGAGGGTACATGGGCCCATGTACTTGGGTTATTCTCCACTGCTTTCCCAGCAGGGAGCTGGATTCAAAGGAAATGGTTCAACAGGGGCTTGAACTGGCACCTAGGTGGCGGCTTTACCTGCCAAAGGCAACCCCTATAGGTAACAGCTCATGTATCAGCTGCTCCACTTCCAATCCAGCTCCCTGCTTGTGGTCTGAGAAAGCAATGGAGGATGGCCCAAATCCTTGAGCTTCTGCATCCTTGTGGGAAGACCTGGAAGAAGCTCCTGGCTCCCAGCTTTGGACCAGTCAAACTCTGGCCATTGTGGCCTTTTGGAGAGTGAATCAGTAGACAGAAGCTTTCTCTCTTTCCCCTTCCCCTTTGTCTCTAACTTTTTCAAGTAAAAAAAAATAAATCTTTTAAAAATTCATAAACTCAAAATGGTGGGAAAATGATCATTTCACTAAAATTCAAAGAGGCTCTATGAAATTTTACAAAGATGGAATTTTTACAGTCAAAGAACATGAAAAGAAAAGCAACAAAATTAGGAAATACAAGGTTGGTGCTATGGCCATGTGATTTAAGCCACTGCTTTGACTCTAGGCATCCATATGGACACCACTTTCAGTCCTGGATGCTCTACTTGCAAACCAGAAACCTGTTAATGTCCAGGAAAGCAGGGGAAGATGGTGCAAGCGTTTGGGCCTGCACATCCACATGGGAAACTCAGAAGAGGCTCCTAGCTGCCAGTTTCCACCTGGCCCATCCTCAGCTATGCTATATTGGTGAGTAAATCAGAAGATGGAAGACTTCCCTCTCTATAGCTCTGCCTTCCAAATAAAATAAATTAACCAAATACAAATTAAGATAATAAAGTATTACTTTCCATTTTGCAAATGGATAAAAATTAATACTATGCTGCAAGGGCATATGAAAACATACTACTCCATATTCCATTGGTGGAAATACAGCAGCTGACTTTTAAAAAGTCATTATGGAAAAATCATTTTGGGAAAGAAATCACAAAACCTAAACCACACTCTGTCACATTCTCCTCAGAGTCCTTGAGTGGTCCCAAATCAATCAATTAAAAGCCAAAAGGGCTGTGTGTGGCCCTCACCACCTCTCCAACCTCCAGCAAGGCAACTGCCCCTCAATTACTTTGCTTTAGTCATGCAGCACATCATGTCCCCTACCTTGCCATGCACACCAGCACACTCCTGCATTACAGATTGGGCCACTCCTGTTCTCAATCTGAAACAATGGCTCCTTCACTCAGCTTCTTCAGGTCATTATTCAAATGTCACAGTCACAGCTTTGTTTGACTTAACCCTATCTGAATCCCAAACCTATTCAAAGACTCCTTTACTCTCTTTTCTACTCACATTGCCATCTGAGACATTACCCATTTTATCAATTTTTTTATTTTGTCTCCCTCTGCAGATTTTAAAGGCCAGGATGGATGGGATTTTTGTCAGTTTTGTTTAAATGATGCAACCTCAGCTCATGAAAATCAGCCTATGAAACTGTGGAGGGTTGTGTGTATGGTGCATTCTGTAAGTAACGGTCCAAATTCAAAGCCTTGCACTTTATGCTTTACTAAGCACACGAGCACAGGAAAATGGAAACATGCTCTTCTCACTGGTAAAGAGTTCTTCATTGTACGAAGCTGCTCAAGGTGCAGTGAACCAACAATTTCCCTCCTCTTACTTCCCAACAAACCAGCATCACTTCCATCATACCATACCACAGATAGCCTAATTCCTATAGGGCATCCCTCTAGGAACAACAGTGGCATGGCCCAGAGCCAGCAAACAAAAGACAAACTACCCTTTGTTATTCACATGTACAGTGATTCTGGTGTCATCAAAAACTGTAAATTATCTAAGAAGAAAATGTCCCCTTTCCTTACAATTTTTCACTTGCAGAATCCAAGAGAATTCCAGCTAGGAGCCAGGCCCACATCCAGCTCTGCAAGAGATGCCCATGTACCTTGAGTCCCCTGAACAATTAAGGGGTAGGGTGGGGGACATTTAGTGTTGCCCTTCAAAGGCCTCTAGGAGTCCTGGTGTGATAGCCTAGAGGCTAAAGTCCTTGCCTTGCATGCGCTGGGGTCCCATATGGGCACTGGTTCTAATCCCAGCAGCCCCACTTCCCATCCAGCTCCCTGCTTGTGGCCTGGGAAAGCAGTCAAAGATGGCCCAAAGCCTTGGGACCCTGCACCCGCTTGAGAGGCCGAGGCTCCTGGGTTCAGTGGAATAACTGGTTTCAATTCCAACTCTGCTTCCTTGCCAATGTGAATCCTATGAAGAAAGCAGATGATGGGAAACCAAAACTGAGTTCGAGGCTTAGCTTAGCTTTGGTCCAGTGATGGCAGTTGTGGGAATTTAGGGTGGAGTGGGGTGGAGGGAACAAGATTCCTGTCTCTCTGTTGTTTAAGTAAAATGAAAATAACACAAAGATACAACAAGGAATAGGTATTTGGTCTAGTGACTAAGATGATCTCACAACAGAACTCCTGAATTCGATTCCCAGCTCTAGTTCCTTATTGTAGCTTCCTGTCAGTGCACACTCTGGGAGGCCAACAGTGAAGATTCAAGTAATCAGATTCCTGTCAATGAGAAACCTCAGTGAGGGCCAAGACGCCTGGCTCTGACACCCATCAGCCTCACCTTTTGAGGGGAGAGTGAACTGGCAGATGGGATCTGCCTATCTACTGTGCAAGTAAAAACAAACACACAGATGTATCCAAGCCTAACTGGGATCCTACACTATCTACTGCAACAGCAAGAGAACAGCTATAAAGGCAGTATGTGATTTCTTTGTGAAATTAATCCATATTTTTAATAGTAATAATATTGCTGGCAATTAAAATGTTTTTGCAAGAACCTTTTTTCATCTTGAAGACTGATTTCCAAGTGAGAGTTAGAGATGTTCATAGAGTAAAAATTTACATATATATTTGTTTTCCTTTAAGATTTGTTTCTAATGGGCCCGGTACGATAGTGTAACGGTTAAAGTCCTCGCCTTGAATGTACCGTGATCCCATATGGGTGCTGGTTCTAATCCCAGCAGTCCCGCTTCCCAGGAAGCCTGTGGCCTGAGAAAGCAGTTGAGGATGACCCAAGGACTTGGGACCCTGCACCCATGTGGGAGACCTGAAAGAGATTCCAGGCTCCTGGTTTTGGATTGGCTCAGTTCTGGCGGTTGTGGCCGCTTGGTGAGTGAAGTAGCAGATGAAAGGAAGGTTTTTCTCTCTGTCTCTCCTTCTCTCTAAGTCTGCCTTTCCAATAAAGATAAATCTTTAAAAAAAAAAATTAGGGGTCTGGCGGCGTGGCCTAGTGGTTAAAGTCCTCAACCTGAACGCACCAGGATCCTATATAGGCACCAGTTCTAATCCTGGCAGCCCTGCTTCCCATTCAGTTTCCTGCTTCTGCCCTGGGAAAGCATTAGGACGGCCAAAAACCTGGGGACCCTGCACTAGCATGGGAGACCCAGAGGACTCTGGACTTTAGACTGGCTCAGCTCTAGCCATTGCAGTCACTTGGGGAGTGAATCACTGGACAGAAGATCTTCCTCTCTGTCCCTCTTCCTCTCTATATATATCTTACTTCCAATAAAAATAAATCTTTTAAAAAAAGAAAAAAACCAAACAAAAAAAGATTAAGAAATTTTAATTTGCAGTTCTAAGAAAGGAAACAATGCATATAATCAATCTGTGGCATTGGCAGAGCAGCCTTACTGCCAGCAATGATGCTCATTTATAGCCAACCAGGTTGAGCCAGGAATACATTTATTCACTTTCAACAATGTCTGGAGGTTTCTCAAAGCCAATTAATCTCATTTCAAACATTAATTCCAAAGAGAGAATGAGGTGTAATTGATTTATGAGACACCAATAGCACTTCTAAAATGACCCTATTATTTAGCATATAATAGGATGTTTCCCCTATTTGTTTTTCTTACTCTATATTTACTCGGAAACCCAAAAAGATGAGAGCAAGCAAAAGGCCATGAACAAAAGGGGAGAATAGTTCAAAAGCAATTTAGAAATTACCACTATATGCTAATGACAGCTAGAATTAAATTTTGAAAACCACAATGATGACAAGTCCAAAATCCAAGAAAAAGTTCTTAGAATTGTTACTGAATACAAAACAAAATGATTCTAGAACTGAAACATGCTCTCTGTATTTTTTCAGCTTCGTGGGAGGCTGGAAAATTAAGAAGGGGGAAAAATGATCTAACCCAAGATTAAGATAAAGAGCATGCAAAGATATAATTAAGGAAAAATTTAAAAACAGGAGACAGAATTTTAAATACAAGTCTAAACAGTCAAATAGCTGATGGGAACTGCGGTGAGTCAACTGGCTCCCCACTACCTAAACCTACTCCCTTTTCATGCGTGTAAAATGCCTTTTCTTCATTTCTAGATGAGATCAGATGATCTTTTGTTTGCCATGCCCTGACTGAAGCTGAATGATATGTTGACCTCTGGCTCATCTTATTCAAAACAGCCAAAAAGGCCACATGGGTCCGGCAACAACCTGGCATTTTCAAAAGCACTCTATTTCCTTGACTCTGTTTCAAGAGGGATGAATTCAACGTTAAAAGATCTAAGGGACTTTTAAAAAGATTTGTTTTATTTATTTGAAAGACAGAAAGAAAGAGGGAGAAAAAGAGCTGGTTCACCACCTAAAATGCTGGACCAGGGCTGAACCAAGTCAAAGCCAGGAGCTTCACCTAGGTTTTCCACATTGAATGCAGGATCTCAAGCAGTTATGTCATGTTCTGCTACTTTCCAAGGACCATTAGCAGAAAACTTGGTTAGAAATGGAGCAGCCAAGATTTGAACTAGTACCCAAATGGGATGCTGGCATTGTAAATGGCAGATGGCCCCAGGGCATTTGTTTTGTTTTGTTTTGTTAGTAAGGCAGATATACAGAGAGGAGAAGACATCGTGAAAGATCTTTCATCTACTAGTTCACTCCCCAAGTGGCTGTAATGGCTGGAACTAAACTGATCTAAATCCAGGAGTCAGGAGCTTCTTCTGGGTCTCCCACGTGGTGCAGGATTCCAACGCTTTGGGCTACCCTCCACTGCTTTCCCAGGCCACAAGCAAAGAGCTGGATGGGAAGTAGAGCAGCTGGGATACAAACCAGTGCCTATATGGGACCCTGGCACATGCAAGGCAAGGACTTTAGCCACTAGGCTACTGTGCTTGGCCCAGCCCAGGATATTTTTTTAAGCCACAAGTTAAACAGGGAATGACAAGGAATATCAGAGAAACTAATAAGTCACACTTCTGAGACAGGAAGGTATAAAGCAAAAAGCATAGAGGAAGGGAGGGGAGAAAAAGTAACTCAAAGGTCTTAAACTTAGAATTTCACACATTCAACACTCAGATTCCTACACAAGAATCTTAATGTTGGATACATACTTAAATTTTGGATATATAGAATACTAAGATAGAAAAATTATAAAAAATTCACATGGGGTCAGTATGGTGGTATAGCATACTAATCCGATGCCTGCAGTGCCAGTATCCCATATGGACACTGGTTTGAGTCCTAGTTGTTCCACTTCCAATCCAACTCTCTGCTTATGGCCTGGGAAAGCAGTAGAACATAGCTAGCAGGATGACCCTGCACCCAATTGGGAGACATATAGAAAAATCTCTTGGCACCCAGCTTCAGATCAGCTCAGTTCTGGCCACTGTGAACATTTGGGAAGTGAAGCAGTGGATGGACTCTCTTTCTCTCTACAATTCTTTTAAATAAAATAAATAATTTTTTTTAAAAAGGAAAAGAAAATGACAAACATTCACAAAGAAAGGATGGGTTTCTTCCGGCTGGAATTCAGACTGGATTCCTAAGACAAAATAGCCTGCTTTATGACACTAATTTCTTCCCGTAAGTGTTGGAAATATCCTAAAACCCACTTGAGTAATGCTGAGAAAAATCATTTAAAACATGAGAAGGGCAGGCATCATGGCTCTGTGATGTCACATTCTTTATGGACGCTGGTTTGTGCCCTGAATGCTCCACTTCTGATCCTACTCTCTGCTAGGGGTCTGGGAAGTGTTTGGGCCTCTGTCATCCGCAGAGGGACCTGGAAGAAGCTCCTGACTCCAGCCTAACCCAGCCCAGGCCAACCTGGTGAGCTGAGACATGAACAAGTGGATGGAAATACTTCTCTCTGTAACTCCAACTTTCAACATAAATAGATATAGACCATTTCATCAAAGAAACGTTTTGCTAAATGTCTTTCAAAAACTGTACATCTAATGAAGCAAGTATTTCACGAACATACAGAGAGGAAAAAACAATGCTGGACCAATATCTTCAAGATTATATCATTGTGCCAGTAAATAACCATTCTCAAAGTTTCACGACTGTGACACGCAGACACAGAAACATTATCCAAACCTAGCCATTTAGCTTCTTTTATAAGAGGATGGGTAGTAACTATTTTAAAGTTTATAGAGCCATATGCTTTCTGTCACAACGTTCAACTTTGTAGATATAATGCAAAAGCAGCCATGAACAAGCTTAATGAGAATACCACTGTAATCCAATAAAACCTAATGAATATTGAAATTTGAATTTCACATCAGGATTTTTTTTTTACAAACACTTAATATGTAATGCAAAAACCAAGATTTGGCCCACAGGTCAGTTTGACAATTTCCGATCTACAGACTTAAATCAAGCAAAGAGGGATTTATAAACCACTTCCCAAAGTATCAGCCATTGCTGGAGAAAGCTAGAGTCAGGTCTGAGAGGCTTCATTTTCTATACACACAGAATCTGGAGGCAGCTTTGTTTGTCGGTAGATTGATTTGTTTATTTGAAAGTCAGTGTAAGAAAGACAGCCATTCCCCGCTGTGCCACAACACTGGCCCCTCTGGAGACAATTTCTACTGAAATAATTCAGGCAGAGGGAACATGAGCCCTAAAGGAAATTAAGTTTAACTCCACAGATGGAGAACAATCTGTAAGCTCTCAGGGGGGAAAAAAAAATCAGCATTCTATAGACCAATCCAATAGTCAACGGAGTTCTTCATGTGGGAAACTGTAATTTTACATGACTTTATACAGGAAGAAAGGAAGCAGCAATTTAACAATCAAGTCAAGGGGAAGAATGGCAACAAGATGATTATAATCAGAGCAAAGGGAACTCCCAACTCCAAACAGGAACAGGGTCATCAAATGGTGACCTCTTCCCAAGCTGAAGCTCCTCAATATCATCAAATCATGAAATGAACCATGCGTAAAAGCGACCTACCAGAAGAGATGGTTTGCAAACCCAAGACAAAATTTCACCAAACACTAAAAAAAATATATAAAAATAAACTGAGCTCTACCAAATTCTATCAGTCTAGTACATGACAAAATAGGACATAGGTCCACAAGATTATAGAAAAACAGAGCAAGATAAAAATTTGTCTGTTGTTTCTCCTCCCCTCAGAAATGGAAGAGATAGAAACTTTGGAATCAATGAGCACACCCACTTCTCCCCAGCCCTAAACCATTCCCACCATGATCAACTATGTAAACATCACCTAAAAAAAATTTTTTTAAGTATATAAAAATTTTTTAAATAGAATAAAAATAATTTGTTGAGGCAGAGGCATTTGATGTAGTGGTTAAGATGCTGCTTGCAGTGCCAACATCCCATACCAGAGTGCCCGAGTTCAAGGCCTGGCTCTACTTCTGATTCCAGATTCCCGTAATGCACACCCATACATTAGGAAGCAGATAATGACTGATAATGACTCAAGTATGTGGGTCCTTGCCATCCAGGTAGGAGAACAGGACCAACCTATGCTTTTGTGGGCATTTGGGGAGTAAGTAGTCGAAAGAGCTCCCTCTGTGTGCCTGCCTCTGTTGGTATCTCTGCTTTTCAATTTACAAATAAATAAAAAGAACTTGTGCTTCTCTGTAGGACTGAGCAGGTGAAGGAATGCCCCAGCCTCTTTTGTGTGCCCACCTTGACTAGAGGGAAGAGAGGTACGCCACACACCATCCTGAAGGACAGGGCCTTTGAGTGGACTCTTCACTCGCCTGTCCACTTCCAGAGTGGAATGGCTCCCCCTATTCTCATCCTCAGGAGCCTCTGCCCAGGCAGCAGCAGCAGGTGTCCCAAAGTTCTTAGGCCTCTGCACCCCATGGGATACCCATATGAAGATTCCAGCTCTGGCTTTGGCCTGGCCTACCCTTGGCCACTGATGCCACTTGGCGATTGAAACAGCAAATGGAAATTTCTCTCCTTAGTCTTTCCCTCTTTCTGTAACTCAACCATTCAAAGAAACAAATGCATCTTTTATAAAAGTAATAAATAAATACAAAGAGAGTTACCAGAATTAAGAGATTTTTTTTGGCTGTTCTTATTATTAATTTTTTAATTATTACAAACCCTCTTGCCAAATTCAGTGACTCCAGCAATATTCTAGTAGCTGATCCTCACCCACAGCAGTTTTTCTTTTTCTTTTTTTTTAAAGATTTATTTATTTTTTATTGGAAAGGCAGAGGAAGATTCTCCGTGCTATGGTTCACTCCCCAAATGAACGCAACGGCTAGAGCTGAGCCAATCTGAAGCCAGGAGCAATTCTGGGTCTCCCACGTGGGTGCAGGGTCCCAAGGCTTTTGGGTCATCCTCAACTGCTTTCCCAGGCCACAAGCAAGGAGCTGGATGGGAAGCAGGTCTGCTGGGATTAGAACTGGCGACCATATGGGATCCTGGCACATGCAAGGCAAGAACTTTACCCACTGCGCTATCGTACCAGGCCCACAGTTTTTCTCTTGATCTTAAACTCTGAAGGACAGGTCCCCTTTGTAGGTCACAGCATTAATATGAATTCAAGACTCAGTCAACTTCTCAAGCTCTTCTTCACAGAGCCTCTTCTCCTTTCACAGATCATCAGCATATGCTTACGTTCATTCCCAACTTCCAACCAGCCTCACAAATCAGGCCAGTTACCTCAAAGTTTCCTGCCCCTTTTTCCACCTTTTTTCTCTTTTGTTATTATAAAATAAGGTTTTCCCAACATTGTCTCCACAGACCAACTCCTGATGTAAGGAGTAACATTGTTCTACATAAGATGTATAAATAGATTTAGACAGCTATCAAGAAGATGCAAATTAAAACCACCCTGAAATGTCATCTTTACAGACAGTAAAATGGTTATTTTTAGGGAGAGGAAAAGAAAGAAATAAACAAATGTTGGCAAGGATGTAGAGAAATTACAATTTTCATACACTGCTGGTAAGAATGCAAAATGGAAGGATGATGTTATGTTAAGCCACTCCTGCAACTCTAGCACACCATATGGGCACCAGGTCATGCCTCAGATGTCCTATTCCAATTAACTTCCTTGCTGATGTACCTAGGAAAGCAGAAGATGACCTGAGTACTCGGACCCCTGCACCCATATGGGAACTCCAGATTTAAGTCCCTGGCTGCTAGCTTTGGCCTGGCCCAGCCTCGCTCATTGCAGCCATTTGGGGAGCAAATCTTAGAAAAAAAATAATAAGGGCCCAGCGGCGTGGCGCAATGGTTAAGGTCCTCACCTTGCACGCCTGGGATCCCATATGAGCGCCGGTTCTAATCCTGGCAGCCCCGCTTCCCATCCATTCCCTGCTTGTGGCCTGGGAAGGCAGTCAAGGACAGCCCAAAGCTTTGGGACGCTGCACCAGCGTGGGAGACCCGGAAGAAGTTCCTGGATCCTGGCTTAGGATCGGCATAGCATCGGCCGTTGCACTCACTTGGGGAGTGAATCATCGGACGTAAGATCTTCCTCTCTGTCTCTCCTCCTTTCTGTAGATCTGACTTTGCAATAAATAAATAAATCTTTAATAATAATAATAATAATAATAATAAAATGTTGAAATCATTTCGGAAAACAGTCTTGAAGTTCCTCAAAAGTTAAATACAGGGTTACCACACCATCTAGTAATTCCACTCCCACATATATATCCAACAGAATTAAAAACAGATATTTATACAAAAACTTATACACCACTGTTCATTAACAGTCTTAATCATAACTACTTCAACTGTTAGCAACTGACCAACACATAAATAAAACATAGGATATACATACAATGGATTATCATTCAGCAATCATCAGGATGAACCTTAAAAATACTATATGAAAGAAACCAGACACAAAAGACCACATCACTGCATTTACAGCAAATGTCCAGGAAAGACAAAGCTAAGGAGACAGAAAGGAGATTAGCAGATCCCAGAAACTGGAGGAATTAAGAGATAGGATAGATCATACAGTAGCATCACTTTCTTCAAGAAGGTTAATGATTTTTTTTTTCATTTCTTCAGCGACACATTAATGTTTCAGTAGCATGTTATTTAACTTCATGGAGTTGTTAATTTCTTTTTTATTCCGGTTGCTGATTTTGTTTTGTGGCTTTTCGTTTAAGGGAATGTATAGTAAATGTGTAATAGAGACCATCATATCCAGATGTGAGGATGCAATGCAGTATGTATCTCTACTTCCAGACAAAGATGGCCTCCCAATGAAACTGTTTACTGTATCTTGACAATAGGATGCTGGACTCTCTGCCATTGCCCATGCCTGCCATGATGAACATATGACTATGTATGAAGAACTCTGCTATAGTAACGAAATAGGGGAACTCAGTGAGGGGAGAGGAGATTGGGGAGGAGACAAGGGAAGTTCCAGGGCCTATGGAACTGTACCATTAAATGATAATAATTAAAAAAAATTTTAAAAAAAAGGAAATAGGAGTATGATTAACAGAAATGGAGTCCCTTTCTCAGGGAGATGACAACATTCACCAAATTGTGGTACACATACTAATATTTTGAATATAATAAAAACTACTAACCATATACATCAAATGAGTGAATTGTATCGCATGTAAATATCTCTATAAAACTGTTACATAATGACATAAATAAATTCTTGGCAAATGAATACAGACAAATAACATGGACAGAAATGCTGAGTCATGGGAACAAAACCAGCCAGGAAACCCATGAAAATGGGCTTAGGTATGTCTTCAAATATCACAGATTGAGAGCAGGCAACTGGTCTAAGGGTTGGGATGCCAGTTAAGGTGCCCATAGGCCATACCACAATATCTGGGTTTGGTTTCTGGTTCCAGCTCCCGAGCCTAGCTTCCTGTCAATGTGGACCCTGGGAGGAGACAGTGCTTTAAGCAGTTTGCTATCTGCCACCCACAGAGAAAACCTGAGGTTTGAATTTTTAGCTCCCGACTTCAGCCTGACCCAGCCCAAGCGTCGCATGCATTTGGAGAATGAACCAATGAATGGGAGTTCACTCTCTGTCTCTCAAACTCAGTGAGGATTAAAAACAAAACAAGGAAAAGAAGCACAGTTTGCACATCTACCACCCAAACATGTTAGCTTTTCCTGAAACTTCAAAACCTTTCCAGGGCCCAGTGCGATACTGTAGTGGTTAAAGTCCTTGCCCTGAACCTGCTGGGATCCCATATGGGCACTGGTTCTAATTCAGGCGGCCCTGCTTCCCATCCAGCTCCCTGCCTGTGGCCTGGGAAAGCAGTCCAGGACAGCCCAAGGCTTTGGGACCCTGCACCCGTGTGGGAGAAAGCTCCTGGTTCCTGGCTTTGGATTGGCTCAGCTCCAGCCATTGTGGCCCCTTGGGCAGTGAACCAAAGGAAGATCTTCCTCTCTCTCTTCCTCTCTGTCTCTCCTCCTTTCTGTATATCTGTCTTTCCAATAAAAAAATAAATAAATCTTAAAAAAAAAAAAACCCTTTCCATTATCCTAGTTATAAACCATATAAACATAGCATCTTAAAGATGTCCATTTTTTCAGCCTTGGTAACCTTGTAAGGCACCTGTCTTAAATAAGTAACTTAGTTTATCATACCTAGCAATTCATTTGCTTTTTGTTTATTCAACACTTAATACGGGCATAGCATGTTGTCAGGCAGTGTCCTAACGCAAGAACACACAAAGATGGCTGGGAGCCGAGCCACTCTCACAGAGCTCAGAGCAGAGTACGCCAAGAATTATAACGCAGAAATCTGCATGACCATAAATGAAACAAACTCCTGGTAAGCGCAATCAGGATAACAACAGAAAATAATTCCAGGAGGGTAAGCACTGGCCCTGAAGTGAGCCACCTTCCTGAGGACTGGCCTACCTGTTGACATGCTCCTCCCAGTCCTCCGGAGGGGGAGGGGCATCCGCATCAGTCCTGGCGAAGATGACATGCCGTTCACACTCATTCATCACGCTGCGTGCCTTCTGATTGTCATACAGCGGTACAGGGGCTGACGTGATGGTCTCAACATCTATTGGGACGTCTGATTCACTGTAAACAAGTGAGGGAATGGGACCAGGCCACATGTACTTTACACAAGTTTAATAATTTTAAATTATGCATAAGTACACTGTTTCTCTACAAGAGAATCTGGAATCAAAGGCCTTTTTTTTCACATTTATCTATACCCCTACCCTCTGACATGCAGGTAGTATGTGCTGGAGGAACACAAGTCATTTTAAAAAAATAAGTCTGACCAACAAACAGAAGACAAATATACTCCATAAGCAAATAACCGACTTCTCAAACATGCTGTCCAGTACAGTGAGCAATACAATAGCTGTAAGCCACCCAAAATTAAAGAAATGTAATAGGGGCCAGGGATGTGGTGTATGTAGACCAAGCTTCTGTCTGCAGCGCCGACATCCCTTATGGGTGCTGGTTGGTGTCCAGGCTGTTCCACTTCCAATCCAGCTCCCTGCTTATTGCCTGGAAAAGCAGCAGAAGGCGGCCCAAGTCCCTGGGTCCCTGCACCCATGTGGGAGACCTAGAAGAAGCTCCTGGCTCCTGGCTTCAGCCTGGTCCAGTCCTGGTCATTGTAGCCATCTGGAGAGTGAACAAACAGATGGAAGATTCTCTATCTCTCTTCCTCTCTAACTCTGACTTTCAAATAAAATAAAATTAAAAAGAAAAAAGAAAAGAAAAAGAAATTAAAGGCCAGCACCATGGCTCAATAGGCTAATCTTCTATTCTATGGTGTCACCAATCTATATGGGCACCAGTTTGTATCCCAGATGCTCCAATTTCCATCCATCTCCCTTCTTGTGGCCCGAGGAAGCAGTGGAGAATGGCCTAAGTCCTTAGGACCCTGTACCCACATGGGAGACTCAGAAGATCCTGGCTCCCATCCTGGGATCAGCTCAGCTCTGGCCGTTGCAGCCATATGGGGAAAGAATCAGCAGGTAAAGACCTTCTCTATCTCTCCTCCACTTTGTGAACCTGCTTTCAAATAAAAATAAAATATACCTTTAAAAACATTAATAAAAACAGAGTTGGAAATTCAGTTTCTCTGCCACACTAGCCAAATGGTCAACAGATAAATTTTAACTACTGGGGCCCAGCAGCGTGGCCTAGCAGCTAAAGTCCTCGCCTAGAATGTGCCAGGATCCCATATGAGCGCCGGTTCTAATCCTGGCAGCTCCACTTCCCGTCCAGCTCCCTGCTTGTGGCCTGGGAAAGCAGTCAAGGACAGCCCAAAGCTTTGGGACCCTGCACCCGCGTGGGAGACCCGGAAGAAGTTCCTGGATCCTGGCTTAGGATCAGCACAGCATCGACCGTTGCTATTCACTCACTTGGGGAGTGAAACATCGGAAGGAAGATCTTCCTCTCTGTCTCTCCTCCTCTCTGTATATCTAACTTTCCAATAAATAAATAAATAAAATCTTTTGTAAAAAATTTAACTACTGGTCACACTGCTGGCATAATAGGAATAGACATTTCCATTACTTCCAAGAATTCCATTTGACAGTGCAGGTCTAGCATTTTAATAACTCCTGTAAACTTTCCCTTTCATTATCAAGCAAACTAGTAATTAACATGCTTGTAAAAGCCCATGACTGCTTAAACAAAGCACCTGAAATTCAGACACCTCAGCTATTTAACTCAGTTTGAATAGAGCCTAAAACAGAATGGATACCTAAGGGACTTTCCATATTTTAAAACAACATTAACGAAATTCTAGTGCCACAATGGTCCTTTGTCATTTCATAATACATCTAACCAACTCTGTCTCCTGACAGTGTACTAATCAAACTGGTCTACCAGCTGTCTGTCAGGCATCACAATTACTTTATGACCTCAATGATTTTATTGCATTCATTCCCAATGACTTGAATAATTATATCACTATGAAATGAAGAAAAGTAATATGCAGATAGGTTTGGTGGTAGACAAAAGAACTGATTATCTTTTCTGGGCAGACATTGGGCTAGGCAACTGAACATAAAGAACTCCTCACGAGGGCCTGGCAGGGTGGCCTAGTGGCTAAAGTCCTTACCTTGAATGCGCCAGGATCCCATATGGACACCGGTTCTAATCCTGGCAGCTCTACTTCCCATCCAGCTCTCTGCTTGTGGCCTGGGAAAGCAGTTGAAGATGGCCCAAAGCCTTGGGACCCTGCACCCATGTGGCAGACCCGGAAGAATTTCCTGGCTCCTGGTTTCAGATTGGTGCAGCACCAGCCACTGCAGCCACTTGGGGAGTGAATCATTGGATAGAAGATCTTCCTCTCTGTCTCTCCTCCTCTCTGTATATCTGACTTTGCAATAAAAATAAATAAATCTTAAAAAAAAAAAAAAAAAAGAACTCCTCACGATCTTATACCTAGGTTCTACGAGTCTTGCCCAGTTAATATCCAGAGCTGTGCTGGTCAGAACTCCAGCACTAAGAGCCTCCCCCAAGTCTCCCATGCAGTCACAGGGGCCCCAAGTGACTTGAGCCATCTTCTGCTGCTTTCCCAGGCCATAAGTAGAGAGCTGTATCAGAAATAGAGCAGCCAGGACACAAACCAGCACCTATCTGGGATGCTGGCACTTACAGGCAGAGGACTAGCCAGTTCAGCCATCGTACCAGTTCCTGTTTGTACTGTTCTGATCTCTGTGCAACCTAACATGATCTCAGATCCATTCTTGGTCTTATCCAACAGCCTTCTTAGTGACTCTCTAAATCCCACCTTTTTTCTTTTTTTAAAAAGATTTATTTTTATTGGAAAGACAGATTACAGAGAGTAGAGACAGAAAGATCTCCATCGACTGGTTTACTCCACAAGTGGCTGCAGCACCCAGAGCTGAGCCAATCCAAAATCATGAGCTAGGAGTTTCTTTCAGGTCTCCTACGAGGGGGTCCCAATGTCCTTTGCCATCCTCTACTGCTTTCCCAGGTCACAAGCAAGGAGCTAGATGGAAAGTGGAGCAGCCAGGATACGAACAGACACCCATATGGGATCCTGGAGCTTACAAGGTGAGAATTTCAGCCACTGAGCCATAGCGCCAAGCACTAAGTCCCATTCTTATACTATAAATTATTCAACAAAGATCCAATGTGATCTTCCTAAAAAAGGAACTGGATCTCTGGCTAAAAATCCTTTAATGACTTCTTCCCATAGTCAAAATCCTGTATAAGACAGTCTGTCACTTTACCCCTACCTTCTACATACATTTACTGCCACAACACTCTAACCACAGCAGCCTAAGAGTTTCTGGACCATGTCAAATTCCTATTTTTAGGGCCTATATATAGAGAAAGGATTTGTAAGAGGAAGTGATTTTCTAAGTACCAGAACAACCAAGTACACAGAATCTCACTTTTTTTTTTTTTTTAAAATAACATGAGAAGCTGGCATTGTTGCAAAGTGCGGTAAGCCCCCTTCTGAAATGCAAACATCCCATATGAGCACTGATTTGACTTCTGGCTGTTCCACTTCAAATCCAGCTCCTTGGGAATACCCGGCAGAGAAGATGGCCTGAGTACCTGCTACCCACCTAGGAGACCTGGATGGGCCTAAAGGAGTCCCTTGGCTCCTGGCATTGGCTTAGCCCAGGCCCAGTCAGTGTTGCCAATATGAGTCATCAACCAGCCAATGGAAGATCTGTCTATCTCTGCCTTTCAAATAAAATCTTAAAAAAAGAAAAAGTCACAAGATACGGACACAGGACACTCAAGGTCATACAAGAAAGAGAAAAATGATTTCAAATTTTAGTTAACGCACTATTTCAGTTATGCCCTAGGCCAAAATCATCAGGGAGATGCTAGATTACTGTCTACAGTAACAGCTCCTGTGCCCTGCACAACCAAAAGAGGCCACAAACTACTAACGTTGTTGGGAAATTAAATTAAAAAAACACCATTCTACAGGCATCGGGCCCGCCGTTATAGTCTAGCAGCTAAAGTCCTTGCCGTGCACACCAGGATCCCAAATGGGTGCTGGTTCATGTCCCAGCAGCCCCGCTTCCTATCCAGCTCCCTGCTTGTGGCCCAGGAAAGCAGTTGAGGACGAGCCAAAGCCTTGGGAACCTGCACCCACGTGGGAGACCTGGAAGAGGCTTAGGGATTCAGGCATCAGATCAGCTCAGCTCTGGCCGTTGTAGCCACTTGGGAAGTCAATCAGTGGATGTAAGACTGTCCTCTGTCTCTCCTCCTTTTTGTAAATGACTTTCTAATAAAAATAAATAAATCTTAAAAAAAAAATCAATGTCATGGTACCTCTAATTCATTATGATTCAATAAGAGGATCTAAAGAAGCAAAGAAATAAAGAGATCCTGCATCTGTTGTTTCACACCCAAATGGGTACAACAGCTGGGACTAAGCCCAATGAAGCCTGGAATTCCACCTGAGTCTCCCAAGTGTGTAGCAAGGGCCCAAGCACTTGGGCTACCCTTCACTGCAGAGTGAGGGGATCAGTCCAGTGACACTGCAGAAAAATCCACTGCTTGAACTACTGACACCCGATATGGGAGTGCTGGTTCAAGTCCTGGCTGTTCTGCTTTAGATTCAACTTTCTACTTTTGGAAAAGACAGCAAAACGTGGCCCACATACTTAGGCCCTTACCACTCATGTGGGAGACTGCGATGGATGGAGTCCCAAGCCCCTGGCTTTGGCCTTGCCTAGCCTGGTTGTTGCACCCACTTGGGGAATGAACCAGCTCCCTTTGTCTCTCCATCTTTCAAAGAAAAGATGGAATGGAGAAAGGGATTAAGAAAATAAAAATTAAAAGCTCTCTATCACTGAAGGTAAAATTCATACTTGAGGAAAGATTAAACATTAAGTAAGATTAAAAACAAACACAAAGGGACTGGCATCATGGAGCAGCAGGTGAAGATACTGTGATGCCAGTATCCCACAGGAACGCTGGTTCGAATCCTGGCTGCTCTATTTCTGATTCAGTTCCCTGCTACTGCACTTGGAAAGCAGTGGAAGGTAACCCAACTACTTGGGCTCTTGCCACCCACATGAGAGCCTGAGACGGAATTCCAAGGTACTGACTTTGGCTGACTCAGTCTCACCTGTTGTGACCATTTGAGGATTGAACCAGAAAGGAAGACATCTGTGATCCTTTCAAACAAGTAAAATAAATATTTATTTAAAAACAAATTATTTAAAAATTAATTGTTAATCATGGGACATCAACATTGCAGGTGTTTGTGTAAGCCACTGTGCCACAATGCCCCAACCTTACAGAATTAAGCAGTATTACAGTACAGAATAATTATATAGAATAATTATAAGAATTACAGTATAAGTAATAAGGAGTCAGTGTATTAAGTGTAAGTAATAAGGAGTCAGCCTATGATGTCAGCATTCCTTAAGTGCCAGTACGAGTACCAGCTGCTCCACTTTTGATCCTGGTCCCTGCCAATGTGCCTGGGAAAGCAGTGAAGGATGGCCTAAATTGCTTGGATCTCTACCAGTCACGTAGGATACCCAGCTGGAGTTCCAGGCTCCTAACTTCAGCACCACTCAGCACCAGCTCACAACCATTTCGGAGTAAACCAGCAGATGGAATGTCACTTTGTCTTTCAAGTAAACACAAATAAATCTTACAAAAAAAAAAAAGGGGGTCCAGTTCATGTCCCAGCTGCTCTGTTTCCCATCCAGCTCCCTGCTGGTGGACTGAAAAAAGCGGTGGAGGATGGCCCAAAACTCTGGGCTGCCTCTGTACCCATGTGGGGAACCCAGAAGAAGCTCCTGGCTCCTCGATTTGGAAAGACTCAACTCTGGTTTTTTCAGCCACTTGGGGAGTGAGCCAGTAGATGGAAGATCTTTCTTTGTCCTTCTCTCTGTAAATCTGACTTTCCAATTGAAAAAATCTTAAAAAAAAAATAATAACCTTGGGGTCCAGCAGTGTGGCCTAGCAGCATAAGTCCTCGCCTTGAACGTGCCAGAATCCCGGGCGCCGGTTCTGATCCTGGCAGCCTTGCTTCCCATCCAGCTCCCTGCTTGTAGCTTGGGAAAGCAATCAAGGATGGCCCAAAGCCTTGGGACCCTGCACCCTCATGGGAGACCCAGAAGAGGCTCCAGGCTCCTGGCTTTGGATCGGCTTAGCTCTGGCCAGGCAATCACTTTGGGGAGTGAACCATCGGACAGAAGATATTTCTCTGTCTCTCTTCCTCTCTCTATGTATCTGACTTTGCAATACAAATAAATAAATCTAAATAAAATAAATAATAATAACCTTTTAAAAAGCATGGTTTTATCACCAGGATAAGGCATGTAATAAACCCTGAAATATAAGTAATTCCTTAAAGTTCAAAAGAATGGTTATACAGGAATCATTAGACACTTATAATGGTGTCAGCTACATCCAGTTAATCTATGAAAATTCCTAACTCTGTAACACAGTGCAGCTGAAAATATAATTACAGCTAACAGGGGTTTGACAGTTGTTTTTAAAGACTTATTTTTACTTGAAAGGCAGAGTTACACAGTGAAGAGAGACAAAGATACCTGCCATTCATTGGTTCACTCCCCAGATGACCACAATAGCTGGAGCTGAGCCTATCTGAAGCCAAGAGCTTCCTCTGGGTTTCCAATGTGGGTGCAATGGCCCCAAGGACTTACGGCTATCCTCCACTGCTCTCCCAGACCCTAAACAAGGAGTTTAATAGGATGTGAAGCAAACAGGACACAAATCAGCACCATATGGGATGCTGACACTGCAGGCAAAAGTCCACCCTGCTACACCACAGTGTGGCCCTCCTCCCTCCAGCAGAGGGGTTTAGACTATTAACCCAGGTATGACTAAGAGAGAAAGCCATGTCTTGGATAAATGCTCTTGTTCTTTGCAAGTGAAACCAGGGAAAGCAAAACTCATTACCATAAAAAAGCGCCACTGTTGCTACTGTCAAGCAAACCAGGACACTGGACTAAAGTGACAAAGAATCTTAGCCTGTGTGGCAGTTTTTTGGCTAACCGCTGTTGTTAAGTCAACTTTTCAGTCGTTTTCTTCCCCAGTTTCATCGTCTTCCATTTCCTTTTCCCTCACTTTTATTAGCTAAGACTCAGGCATGGGGAATATTTACCTGTGGGTCCCCATGAGGCCTGCGACAAACCCTTCATTCTGTTTCTGCTTAGGCAACCACAGATTGAGCACACCTCACCGCCCCGAGGCTGTTTGCTTCCTTTTGCACACCCTGCTTTCCTAAATGGAGTTAGATGTGCTGTATGCAGCCCTGACACGGCTGAGTTAAACAACGGGGCTCCTCATACAACCCTCCTCCTCCATCAGCCCTAAGGAAAGCTTTTTAAAAAGCCCAAACTCACATGGTAGCTTCATGCTGTCGCCGGGGAGTAACAAAGAGCATGCGGGTGGGGCGGGCACTGCTGGCATCTGGGTGGGCACTCCACGGCTTGGCATAGCTATGATCCAGAAAAACCAGGTCCAGTTCCCGTTCATGGACTGAAAGCTGGAAGAGCAGCGAGGTGCCCATGCGCCGAGCCGAAGTCTGGAAGTCCCTCTCCCCACCCCGGTGGGCCATGTCAGTAGAGGGGCAGCAACGTCAGAGCATGGGCATCTGCATGCCAGTCACCTGGGGTGGAAAGTTTCCGTTTAAGCCAATTCAAAGATTTGAAATTTCTCCCAACCTCTTCAATATGCTTCCTTTCTGTGGCCTATTTATGTCCACGGGAGGGAGGGGTCCCGACATTCCCACAGTCATCCACGGTATGGCTGTACTGGATGCCCTGACTTGGGCCCATGGTACACAAAGAACTCACATGGGCAACACTCTGAACTTGCCTGGCCAGCACCAGACGTTTCTACGTGGGTGGGAGGGGTCTGGGCAAACCACAGGAATCACCGATAGGAATTCTTCAAAAGCTAAGGGGCTCTTATTCACAAGAGAAAGACGAACAGAGAGCCGTGTTCGCAGCATGGGCCTCAACGTGGCTCATCTGAGCCAGGGCCCCCCCGTTCCTCCAAGCTCCCCGTCCTACGTTAAACCACAGCTTTTCAACTACTTCGTCATATTCTAGATTTTCTTCAACTTAAAAAAAAGAGAGAGCGTCTCCCCGCCCGGCCCCCCAAGGCAGAGCCTGTGACACAACTCGACGGCCAGGCAGCTCTTTTCTCTCACCGGAGGTGGTCGAGTCCCCGGCCAAACCGCCCGGTTACTCCAAGGCACCGTGAGGGGGTTCCCGCCACTGAGCCGCAAAACGACCCTTGGAGGACGCGGGGCTCAGGAGTTCCATTTTACCGACGGTGGCGCCGGTTCAGAGCATTACAGAGACCCGGCCAAGGTCAGGGAGAGTTCGTGCCGAGGACGAGCCGGCGCCCGCCCCCTTCCGCTCCCCCGCCCCGACCCCCGCGGGCCGGGCTCGGCGCCCGCGTCACGGCGGCCCAAGCGCGGTCTCCGCCCGGCCACGGCCCAACCCGCCCCGCTGCCCCGGCCCCCGGCTCCCGCCCCAGGTCCCCGCATGCCCCCGGGTCCCTGGGGGCCCTGGCCGAGGCCCCCCACCCGCCCGGGCCGCCGCCGCGACCCCCAAGGCCTCGCCACCCCCGCCGGGGCCGACCCCCTTCTCTCACCCGCAGTCGCCCGGCCGCGCGCTCGGCCCGGGCCTGCCGTCTGTGCGCGTGCGCGTTACCGCCTCCACGCCCCGGCGGCTCCAGGCGCTGAGGAAAACGCGGAAGCAGATCGCTGGCGGGGAATGGAAGGGGCGGTGAGCCGCAAGGCCCGGCCAGGCCTCCGCTCCCGGTCGCCGGCAGGGCGGCGAGGAATTCGCGCACGGCCCGGGGGGCAGCTGGCGAGCGCCGAGGCTAGAGTTTCCGCCTCCTGCCTTTTCAGCCAGGCAAGTGAGGGCAGGACAAAGCCACCTCCTAGAGCACGCTCCCAGCCCGCTGTCCAGGGAGAGGGACCCGCCAGAACTCCCAGGAACCCGCTTAGAGGTTTCCTCTTAGCGAAAGGAGCCACCACCAAAAAGTGATACATTGTCTAGAAAAAGAAGTGAAATGGAATCAAAAACTACTCTAAAAACATTTTTAGTGAGGAAAATAGGATCGAAAAAGTGTGTCAGGAGCTTCGCGGCACGCTTGTTGCGTCGAAGAAGCAGCCCTGAAGGAGGTTAAAGGATAAAGGGGAACCGAACTCTGGAAGCACAGGCTCTCAGGAGTTCCTTGTTTTGAATCCTCTTTAGTTTCCAGCATCCCGGGAGTAACAGGTGCTAAGGGCTTGGGTGCCTGTTGCCACGTGGGCGTCCACAGCTCAGGCTCTGTCCTGTCCATGGCATTCCTCCTCCAGCGAATCCATGCTATCTATTGCACTGGCCTATTTGCTCCTCTCCTAGAACATTAGTTGGGTTGTGCAGAATTGCAGAACGTGGCCTTTGAGTCATTCTTACTTGACTTAATAATTAGTTCGCAAAAGCAAGAGTTTTGATGCTGACAATTTGAATATATCAGAAAGTGCTTCATGAAGAAAAGAAAAAGAATTGGATGCTGAGATTGCTAACATCTATGGTAAGAATCATCTCTTTGTGAAACTGTGGAGAAGGAAAAAGGACATTGTTGTTGTTGTGCCTTGTTTTTAGTGTTGCTCATCTCTTACTGTGCTTAACTTATAAATTAAACAATATCATAGAAAAAAAAAAAACATAGTTTCTGTAGGGTTGCTATTGTGCTTCAGGCCTTCACACAGAGGGCCTTGGAATGCACGCTGAGGACAAGGCCAGTGCTGTCCTCAGTTCCTGCCCTTTCGGAAACAGCTGAGGTCTTCTTGTCAGGCTCACATTGGAGCTGAGATTATAAACTGCAGATCTGACCTCTGCCTTGAATTACTCCCAGCCCCTCCTTTATTCTTTTTTCTTTTATTCGAAAGGCAGAAAGATATGAAAAAGAGATTTTCCATCTATTGGTTTGCTCTTCAAATGATAAGTGACCACAATGGCCAGGTCCAGGTTTCAGCTGATGGATGATCAGTTGACTGACAGCATGCCACCAAGAGACAAGAGGCAGGAAAGGAAGAGACCTGGTTCAAGATGAAAAATAAATGTTTACCGCTTTATGTCCAGTAAACTAAAAATCCTACCATGACAACAGCAACAGGAATGCTAGAAGTGTTAGTATATAAAGAAAGTAAAAGTGTCATATACTTCTGCAGTGATTATGAAATGGTACAACCACTTTGGAATGCAGTCTGCCAGTTTCTCACAAAGTTAAACATAGAATTACTGTAGAGCCTTGCAATTCCACACCTAAGTTCATACCCAAGAGAATTGAAATATATGTCCATATAAAACAACACATGCATGCTCAGTGTAGCATTATTCACAATAGCTAAAATGTGAAATAACCAGAGCAGACGTTGTGGTACTCATCACTCGGGATGCCCACATCCCATACCAGAGTTCCTGCTCATGATCCAGCTCCCTGCTGATGCAGCCCCTGGCAGGCAGGGCATGGTGGCTTCCTGTCACCCATGTGGCAGGCTCAGGTGTTAACATCTGGTTCTGCCCTGGCTGTTGCAGGCATTCGGAGAGTGAGCCAGCAGATGGAAGGTCTCTTTCTCTCTCTCTCTTTCCCTACCTTTCTCCTCTGTTGCTGTACCTTTCAAATAAATGAAACTTTTTTTTTTAAGATTTACTCTTTTTGGGCCCGGCGCGGTGGCGCAAGTGGTTAAAGGTCCTCGCCTTGCACGCCCGGGATCCCATATGGGCGCCGGTTCTAATCCCGGCAGCCCCGCTTCCCTTCCAGCTCCCTGCCTGTGGCCCTGGGAAAGCAGCAGAGGACGGCCCAAAGCTTTGGGAACCTGCACCTGCGTGGGAGACCCGGAAGAGGCTCCTGGCTTCGGATCGGCATAGTATCGGCCCGTTGCGCTCACTTGGGGAGTGAATCATCGGACGGAAGATCTTCCTCTCTGTCTCTCCTCTCTGTATATCCGCCTTTCCAATTAAAAAATAATAATAAAAAATAAATCTTTAAAAAAAAAAGATTTACTCTTTTTTTTTTTTATTATTGGAAAGGCAGATATACAGACAGGAGAGACAGAGGAAGATTCTCCATCCTATGGTTCACTCCCCAAATGAACGCAGGAGCTAGAGCTGAGCCAATCCGAAGCCAGGAGCCAGGAGCAATTCTGGGTCTCCCACGCAGGTACAGGGTCCCAAGGATTTGGACCGTCCTTGACTGCTTTCCTAGGCCACAAGCAGGGAGCTAGACAGGAAAGGGGACACTGGAACACAAACCGGTGCCCATATGGGATCCTGGTGCTTGCAAGGTGAAGACTTTAGCTGCTGGGCTACTGTTCCAGACCCTTTTAAGTTAAGTTTTTAAGATTTCTTTACTTTGAAAAAATAGATCAGATTTACAGGGAGGAGATACAAAAAGATCTTTCATCCACTGGTTCACTCCCCAAGTGACCACATTGCCAGAGCATTGCTGATCAGAAACCAGGAAATTCCTCCACCCACACGGTTGCAGGGTCTCAAGGCTTTGGGCTGTGCTCTACTGTTTTCCCAGGCCACAAGCAGGGAGCTGAATGAGAAACAGAGCAGCTGGGACATGAACCCATATGGGATCATATGGGATGATGAGCCCATATGGGATCTCATGCTTGCAAGAGACTTTTTTTTTTTTAAAAATAAACTGTTCTAATTCCACTTTCCATGAACTTAAAAAAATAATAATAATAAAAGGAGGAGTTACAAAGACATAGAAGCAGAGAGATCTTCCATCTGCTGGTTCGCTCCATAGATGGCTACTACAGCATAAGTTAGGTTAGACCAAAACCAAGAGCCAGAAACTCCATCCTGGTCTCCTGACAAAGTCCCAGGTACTTGTACAGTCATTTGCTGCTTTCCCAGGTGTGTTAGTAGGAAGCTGGATCAGAAATGAAGCAACCAGTACTTAAAATCAGTGGTCCATCCTACTTCACCATAATGTCAGCTTCATTAATTTGCTTTTGTATCAGAAACAAAGAAAAACTGTCAGAGGAGCCTGATGCAATAGCCTAGTGGCTAAAGTCCTCACCTTTAGCCTAAAGATCCCACACACTAGGATCCCATATGGGCACCGGTTCTTATTCTGGCTGCTCTGCTTTCCTTCCAGCTTCCTGCTTGTGGCCTGGGAAGGCAGTAGAGGATGGCCTAAACCCCTGAAAGCCTTAGGACCCTGCTCTAGTGTGGGAGATGCCAAAGAAGCTTCTGGCTTCAGATCAGCTCAACTCCAGCCACTGTAGCCACTTAAGGAGTATAAACAACGGATAGAGAATCTGTCTCTCCTTTTCTATAAATCTGCCTAATAAAAATAAATACATCTTATGGGCACCGGTTCTAATCCCGGCAGCCCCGCTTCCCTTCCAGCTCCCTGCCTGTGGCCTGGGAAAGCAGTCAAGGACGGCCCAAAGCATTGGGAACCTGCACCCACGTGGGAGACCCGGAAGAGGCTCCTGGCTTCGGATCGGCATAGTATCGGCCGTTGCGCTCACTTGGGGAGTGAATCATCGGATGTAAGATCTTCCTCTCTGTCTCTCCTCTCTGTATATCCGCCTTTCCAACAAAAAAATAATAAAAATAAATCTTTTTAAAAAAATCTGCCGAACTAGGGCTAGCGTGGTAGTACATCAGGCTAATGCTGTGACACCAGCATCCCGTATGGGTAGCAGTTTGTGTCCCAGCTGCTCCATTTCCTGATCTAGCACACTGCTCATGACCTGGGAAAGCAGTCGAGGATGGCCCAGAATCTTGGGACCCACATGGGAGATCCGGAACAAGCTTCTGTGTCCTGGCTTTGGATCAGCTCTGCTCTAGCCATTGCAGCCGTTTGGGGAGTGAACCAACAGATGAAAGATTTTTCTCCCTGCATCCACTTCTCTTTACAATGTTGCCTTTCAAGATAAAAATAAGTAAATCTTCAAAATTAAAAGTGCTTTCTGCACTACGAGGCATCACACATGTAGCATTCTAGTGTTTGAATACGTTGCATCTTTTTGAACGCATAGGAACGTTACTGTTAATCTCTTTGATCAATTAATACACATTTTTATAAGATTTATTTATTTTTATTGCAAAGTCAGGTATACAGAAGGAGGAGAGACAGAGAGGAAGATCTTCCGTCCGATGATTCACTCCCCAAGTGACCGCAACGGCTGGTGCTGTGCCGATTCAGAGACAGGAGCCAGGAACTTCTTTCCAGGTCTCCCACATGGGTGCAGGGTCCCAAGGCTTTGGGCCATCCTCGCAGGCCACAAGCAGAGAGCTGGATGGGAAGTGGAACTGCCAGGATTAGAACTGGCACCCATATGGGATCTTGGCATGTTCAAGGCTAGGACTTTGGCTGCTAGGCCACCACTCCGGGCCCTAATACACATTTTAAAGTATTCGTTAATGTTGATTCTCAAAGCTGGACACAAAGAGAGAATCAAGATGGCAGAATAGGGTAAGGGCATGTTTAAACAGATGGAGAAATATGTGTGAAGAAGAGAGAGCACATTCCGGGAAATAGGAGAGAATGGAACAATAGCAGAGGGGTACCCGGAGCCTGACAGACACAGGAAAGCAGCGAAAACGGTGTGGTATTGCAGTGACTGATACCCCAGTGGCATTCAGCAAACGGGGATCTAAACTCCACCAATAGCCAGAACTACACCAGCAACAAGGTGGGAAAGGACATTACCCGGCAGCTCCAGAGGTGAACCCAGACAAAGAACTTCCCATCCTGCTCGTCTGTTTGATTTGACCAGGAGCAGAGTGGCAGATCCCAGATGGGCAGTACAGGAACAGGATGAATTTCACAACCAAGTCAGCCCCCTAGAGCTGAATTAGGTGCCATTTTGTTTAAGGAGGCAAGGGCTATAGGGCAGGACTGCGCATGCACTAAGCTGGGAGTGAACTCATTTCTGGCTCAGTGAACTGCAACAGCATGACATCCTACAGGTTCCACCCAAAACTTGTCCTGGTAGCCCTCAGACCTGATGGCCAGTAGATCAAGAACTCTAGTAGTGGCACATCAGGCAACATTTTGTACAGTGTGGAAAAACTTTAAGACTGCTGGGACAACAGTGAGCTGCGCATGCTCTGAGCTCAGTGAGAACTCACTGAACTCAGTGCATTGCACTGGTCCCAGAGGAAAATAATACGGATTATGGCATCATACGGGTCAAAATAGGTCTGTGTGGCCCTCAGACCTAATGGCCAACGGGTTCCAGCAAGATCAATGTCTCCCTAATCCTGGGACCTGCTCCAACCGGAAATGGGAGAAAAGTTGTAAGGACAATGGTACAGCCTAAGCATGGTATAACAGGAGGTGGAGACTAGGGAGCCAGGAGTTGGGCTACGGAGACCATGATGGAAATCTAATATAAGAAGCGAGACTTGGAATATGGTGGAGGGAGTGGTACAACTGACTACAAACAGCCATGTGCCAACTGCAGTAAGTAGAATCACACTTTAGACCTGTGGGTGACAGAGCTTAGAAACCTGCCCCAAGGAGAAGAATCTGATAACCAAAGTTACAATGACCCAGAGTAAAAGAAGAGACAGAGGCACAATGGATATTACTGAAGACCCTTGCAAAGGAGAAAAAGCCTTTCCAACCTCAGAGTTAACTGAGGAATATCTAGAAACTGGGGATACAGAATTCAAAACTTTTGCTACAAAGCTTTTTATCAACAACGAGAAGCACATAAAGCAGTCATTCAACGAATTCAAGGAATATGTCACACTGGAAATGAAATCAAATGAAAGCTGATATATCGGAAATGAAGAATACAGTGATGCAAAATAAAAGTACAGTGGAGAGTCTCCAAAATAGAATGAAGGAGGCAGAAGAAAGAATCTCAAAATTAGAGGATATTTCCTGTCACCAGGGGAAAAAAACAAAAAGCTGGAAGCAAAGGTGGATCAGGCCAAAAAAAGTATTCAAGAATTGAAAGACACTAGTAAAAAGCCAAATATAAGAGTATGGGAGTCCCAGAAGGTGCAGAAAGAGAAACTGGGATTAAAGGTGTATTTAATGAAATAATAAGGCAAAATTTCCCCAATCTGGAGAAAGAATTGGGAAACAACGTGCAGGAAGGGCACAGAACTCCCAACAGGATCGACCAATAGCGATCTTCACCACAACACATGATAATCAAACTCTCTTCAATCGAACATAAGGAAAAGATCCTGAAATGTGCATGTTAAAAAAATCAACTGTAGGGCCCGGCGCGGTGGCGCAAGTGGTTAAGTCCTCGCCTTGCACGCCCGGGATCCCATATGGGCGCCGGTTCTAATCCTGGCAGCCCCACTTCCCTTCCAGCTCCCTGCCTGTGGCCTGGGAAGGCAGTTGAGGACGGCCCAAAGCTTTGGGACCCTGCACCCGTGTGGGAGACCCGGAAGAGGCTCCTGGCTTCGGATCGGCATAGTATCGACCCGTTGCGGCTCACTTGGGGAGTGAATCATCGGATGGAAGATCTTCCTCTCTGTATCTCCTCTCTGTATATCCGCCTTTCCATTAAAAAATAATAAAAAATAAATCTTTAAAAAAAAAAAAAATCAACTGTCATATAAAGAAATGCCAATTAAACTCACAGGAGACCTTTCACAGGAAGACCTACAGGCAAGAAGAGAATGGAGCAACATATTCCAGATTCTAAAAGCAAAAAATTGTCGGCCCAGGATAACATACCCAGCAAAACTTTCCTTTGTCTTTGAAAATGAAATAAAATTCTTCCACATCAAAGAAAATTTCAGCCTGGCGCAGTGGCCTAGCAGCTAAAGTCCTAGCCTTGAACATGCCAGGATCCCATATGGGTGCCGGTTCTAATCCCAGCAGCTCCACTTCCCATCCAGCTCCCTGCTTGTGGCCTGGGAAAGCAGTTGAGGATGACCCAAAGCTTTGGGAACCTGCACCCATGTGGAAGACCTGGAAGAAGTTCCTGACTCCTGTCTCCGAATTGGCACAGCACCGGCCATTGTGGTCACTTGGGGAGTGAATCATCGGACGAAAGATCTTCCTCTCTGTCTCTCCTCCTCTCTGTATATCTAACGTTGTAATCAAAAATAAATAAATCTTTTAAAAAAAAAAACGGGGCCCGGCGCGGTGGCGCAAGTGGTTAAAGGTCCTCACCTTGCGCGCCCAGGATCCCATATGGGCGCCGGTTCTAATCCCGGTGGCCCCGCTTCCCTTCCAGCTCCCTGCCTGTGGCCTGGGAAAGCAGTCAAGGACGGCCCAAAGCTTTGGGACCCTGCACCCGCGTGGGAGACCCGGAAGAGGCTCCTGGCTTCGGATCGGCATAGTATCGGCCCGTTGCGCTCACTTGGGGAGTGAATCATCGGATGTAAGATCTTCCTCTCTGTCTCTCCTCTCTGTATATCCGCCTTTCCAATAAAAAATAATAAAAATAAATCTTTAAAAAAAATTAATAAAAAAAAAAACGAAAGAAAATTTAAAAGAATATGCCTCGAGCTCAGCATGGTGGCCTAGCAGTTAAAGTCCTCACCTTGAACACTCCGGGATCCCATATGGGCACCGGTTCTAATCCCGGCAGCCCCATTTCCCATCCAGCTCCTTGCTTGTTACCTAGGAAAGCAGTCAAGGATGGCCCAAAGCCTTGGGACCCTGCACCCGTGTGGGATACCCAGAAGAGGATCTGGGTTCCTGGCTTTGGATCAGCTCAGCACAGGCCATTGTGGCCACTTGGGGAGTGAATCATCGGACGTAAGATCTTCCTCTCTGTCTCTCTTCCTCTCTGTATACCTGACTTTGCAATAAAAATAAAATAAATCTTAAAAAAAAAAAAAAAGAATATGCCTTTTCCAAACCTGCCCTACAAATGGTATGTAAAGATGCTCTCTTCACTTGATCATAGCCAAAAGGCCGAGTAGTGATAAAGAGGCTCTCTTGACAGAGAAAAGGAATAGTGCTCACCAAAACCAAAGGCAAATGCGAAGAACATCCCATTAAAATAACAACAGAAGATTAAAGCAATGAACATCTATTGCTGAAATGACAGGACCAAATTACCACCTATGTGTATTAACCCTGAATGTAAATGGCTTAAACTCATCAATCAAACGTCATAGATTAGTAGACTGGATTAAAAAACAAAACCCATCTATTTGTTGCCTACAGGAGACACATTTCATCAACAAAGATCAGTGGAAACTGTATCTCACGGATTTTCTTTTTTTTTTTTTGTTAGTTTCATGTCTTCAAAACACTTTCTTCTGATCAAATTCTTCAGTGACTCATAGATCATACAGTAGTATCATTTTTTTCAAGAAGGTTCTTTTTCATTTCTTCAGCATCACATTAGTCTTTCAGTAGCATGTTATTTAACTTCATGGTGTTGTTATTTTTTTTTTCCTGTTGATTTTGTTTTGTAGCTTTTCATTTAAGGGGATGTATAGTAACTGTGTAATAGAGACCATCATATCCAGATGTGAAGATACAATGCAGTATGCATCTCTACTTCCAGACCAAAGATGGAATCCCAATGAAACTGTTAACTATATCTTGACAATAGGATGCTGGACTCTCTGCCATTGCCCATGCCTGCCATGATGGACATATGACTGTGTAAGAAGAACTATACTATAGTAATGAAATAGGGGAACTCAGTGAGGGGGGGAAGGAATTGGGGAGGGGATAAGGAAAATTCCAGGGCCTATGGAACTGTATCATAAAATGATAATAATAAATAGAAGTAAAAAAAAAAAAACTGGACATGATATAAGATGTACTGGGCCTAATGCAAATAACAGGTGCAAATTATTTGCTCCATGTCTATATGCACGTGCCGTGGCTACCAAAACAATAAAGACAGCCTCAGCAAAACTAGATTGGCTTTGAGATGTTTTCTTTATGTTAAACTCAGTATAAGAGTCCTACTTCCATTTCTTTCTTTTTTCTTTTTTTCTTCCTTCCTTCCTTCCTTTTTTTTTTTTCTGAGACAGAGTGAACTTCCACATGCTAATTCACTTCCCAATGCCTGAATGGATAGGGTTGGACCTGTTAAGAACCAATAACTCAATCTAGGTCTTCCCATGTGGGTGGCAGGTACCCACCTACTTGATCTATTACTTGCTTTGCCCAGGATGCACATTGGCAGGAAGCTGGAATCAAGAGTGGAACCAGGACTCAAACCCAGGCACTGTCATATGGGATGTCAGTATCCTGACCCATCGCTTAACTACTAAGCCAAATGTCCTCCCCAAGTGCTCATTCACTTAAAAGCTGATTTCTCATTATTAAAGAGTGTGTCAGACCTAAACTTAGGTTTCCTTTAGAAAGATGGACTCAATGTTTTATTTCCTCCTTTAGAAGGACTTCCCCAAAATGTTATTCAAATATTCCTGATTTCCTTGTACTTTTTCTTAAATGGCCTCATGCCTCTTGTTTTTCCATCTCAGTGTGTGACTTTGGCAATGATTGACTCCAGACAACTTGCTTCTGTTAAGAGAAAACATTACCATTATGCCCGATCTTGAACCCAAAAGATCAGCGAAAATAACAGAAAAAAGAGGAAATACCATAGCAGCCAAATTGCTTGGTTTGTCCACACCCAGTGACCTCAAGTCACTCACTTCATAAGTACTGCATATTTCTTCCTCCTTTCAGTCCCACTGATTCCTCTTTAGAACCAAGAACCATCCCTGTTTGTGACATCCCCCCGTTGCTAAGTTCCACTCACTCCCTGAGTCCTGAGAAGCCTTGGACCAAGAAGCCTCAAGAAGGAAGCTGTAGCACTGCAGAGGAAAGGAGAAGAGGAAGCGTCTTAGAGATGCTGCGGCTTATTGTGGAGTCAGCCAAAATTGAGCCTCCCTTAACCCCTCCACCCAGACCCTGCATGACGATAGCCTTCCGAGGTGAGATCCAGGATGCTAGATGGGAAGCAGGTACTCTAAGAGGCAGCTTGTAATCAGTGAATAGACTGATGGGCATCCTGCTGTGTAAAAGACATTCTGTGTGCCACAGTGATGAAGTAGGCACAGTCCAGTTCTTCCAAAGCTTAGTTGGTTTTTTGCAGCTATGTTAGTGCTGTGCAGGCAGCTGTCCTGTGTGGCTCTCTGTAGCTGCTTGTCCCTTGTGAATGTGAAGTCACCCTGACACCCCTCTGCAGAACATGAGGGTGGCTATGGGGAGAGGAGAGAAGGGAAATAAAGACTTTTATAGGGATTTTAGTAGTATTTGCCTGGCAAGGGCTCCCACATTCTCTCTGCTAAAGTGCCTCACATGGCTCCATGTGGCTGCAAGTTTCTGAGAATTACATAAACAGGAAGAAAATGAAGTGAACACATCACATTCTGTGTCACCCAGGTGATGAGAAGTGAAAGTTTTGAAACCCCCAGTAAAAGAAACATCAATGCCTATACCTGAAGCTTTGTAGGTTATGGCTTGCCTCTCTATCCCATTCAAACCCACACGTTGAAATGTTTCCTCCTGCCACTGCCAGCTCCTCTGTGTTTTTGCAGATACCAAGAAGAAAACTCGTGTGGTGGAAGGTAACGAGCCCATATGGAATGAGGTAAACTTCAGGGAGAAACAGTTACTTTAGTAGCAAATGGACAAGAGTGGAGTCCAGGCAGGGATTTTGTGGTCTGGGGAGCCCCAAACTTTCCTCAAGATTGAGGTATCTTGGCCCAGAAGGAGCAGTTTCTGGTCTGACGAGGCTGTCAATGCCATGGACCTGCCCACAGTTGTCCTTGGCTCTTCTCTTCCACTTTGGGGATGAACCAAGGCATGACTCATCAGCTAGTCCTGACTGGATCATCCCAGTATTCCTAGAAGCCCAAAACAGAGGCAAGGGGATCCCCTTGCAGGTGTCTCTCTTATATTCCTTCTGTTCATGCGCCACCCTACCCTTGCCTGCTGCATCATCCTTAGCACACTTAGATATTGCAGTAGAAGCCTTGGAAACACAGGCAAAGAACTCCATGCCATCTCTTTAGGAAATTAAATACAAGGAAGAGTCTTCAATTGTAGAGAAATATAATGCCTCTGCCTTTTTATCACTCTCTAGGAAACACAGGGAGGGCAGAGGAAGCATATTAACCATTTTGTGTCTCCCATAGACCCTCATTTGGCACCTCCGGAACCGGCCCTTGGAAAATGACTCCTTCTTGCAAATTATCCTTCTGGACATGGGCTCAAAGAAGAAAGAAAGGTGAGTCAACCAGACAGGAGGATGCTAACTCTCTGACCAAGGCAGTGAGGGTGGATGTGTCTCTTGATTCTAATCTATAACTCATTCAGATACATTGACCAGGACCTACTCCAGCTAGCTTAAAAAAAAAAAAAAGACTGTAAATTAGGGTAGGAGTATGAAATCAGCCAGGTCTAAGAAATGGAAAACTCAAGAGTTCTCTGCTCCCTCTGCTCAGCTATTGTCTTCCCATTGTGGCCCCATCCTAGCCCCTGACTGAGACTAACATGTCACTGGGTCTGAAGCTGAGGCATTCTAGATCAAAATTCCCAGAACAGAGAATCAGATAGGCCAATATCCATCAGGTGTCCCTCCCTTGATCCAGTGAGTTGGTATCTACCCTCCTGCAAGCCTCAAACCAATTCCCACAGAGTTGAGAGCCCCGTAACTTTGATGGATGCTTACTACTTCGCTGTGTTCTTCTTTAGTTTCTGTTTGATGACACAGACTCTCTAGCTAAAGCTATTCCCAAGACAGGGAGGACACCCTTTTCTGCTTGGCTCAAGATCTCATACCTGCTTCTTGTCTCCCCAGGTTCATTGGCCTGGCCACAGTCATACTGGATCCTCTGGTGAAACAGCGAACAGAGGTCCTTTACGTGAAGGACCTGACCCTGCTCAACCATTCCATGAAGCCCACAAATGTGAGTCAGGCCCACACAGGGCAGCTGAAAGAACAAGCTGAGTCTCTCACTCCAGGGGGGCAGGCCCAGTACTCCATTCCACAAGAGCACTTTCTACACTGGTCCTGGGAGATTCCCATCACATAGCAATTGTCTCCCGACTCCCCCATTCATTGGCCCACCCTCCTAGTTAGTTGGACTAATTAACATGCCACTGAGAGTCAGTAATTTTTCTTAGCATTGGGATACAGAAAGCAATGGAGCCCACAGAGTGTTTCAGAGGGCCCTACTCCTGGGGACACATGCCCCCAACATTCTGTGTAATTCACAGTAGGATTAATCCTCTGAGGTCTGGAGGCAATAGCTAGTTCCACGTGGGAGGTAATGAAAGTTTTTGGTCTGGGGAAGCAAAAGTAGATTAACTAGAAGCCCACCATCCCATGTGATTAATAAGGGGAAGACATTTGGCTTTTACCGGTTGGTTCTATGTTAGAAGTTAGGATAAAAATGAGAACAGCTGTGTGTTATTAATCAAATCCTGACCATTTGGGACTGATCATTATTTTTGGCTTCCTGATGGTTGCTAGAGACAGCAGTTGGCTTTCTTAGAGTCTGACAGGGAGCAGACTTGTTTCCTGGGATGGACACTGTGGATAATGCACTGGAATCCTGGCCTATTTGCTATAGCTTGTGGGACCATGTTCTTTATATTTCCCTATATGATCTGCTCATTGTCCATTCATATATCCCATACTTGGATGAATCTTCAGGAAGTACATGGGAAAGGAAGACAAACCCAGATAAGAACATAAAAGGCGTAGAGAACATGGCCAATTTCAAGAAGGGTGGGTGCTTGCACTGCTGGCACATGGATAAAGAGTTGATGCTGGGTGGGCTGCCTGGGGCTTGTGGTCTGTGCTCATGAGTTATGACTTTGGATGGTTTCAGGCACTTAGGGAATATCTGAGGACAATCCTGAGAATGGTTTGAAGACAGGAAGAGGGACAGAATTGCTTGGATGCAGGTGGTCCGTTAACAGGAGTTTGCTGGAGGTCTCACATGAAGTTAGGAGATGCTGGGCCAGGGAAAGAGCTGTTAGCTCCTGTGGTTCTGGACTAGACCCAAGTCATTCCTTTTCTTTCCTCATTGAATCCCTCTTCTGCCTTTACCTCTGCAGTGTGGCTTCTTTATTTTACAAAAACCTTTTCAATGCACCCATGGCACTCTGCTCACCACTTTATAACTTTCCTCTCAGACTTTACATTCACTCATGGTATGTCTGGCCCCTATACCATGGCCAGTATCACCTATCCAGGAGCACCCACACAATCTGGGCACCACTTGGGCGCTGTGACTTGGTCCGTTCATAGCATCTGGTTTACTGTTTCCTTACCTTTGTCTTGCAGTGTACTGTCACCCTACAGGTGGCCCAGATGACCAGCCAGTATATTGAGAAGACATGTATGTCATTTCTGGGGTTTACTCCTGCCTTTTCCCAGGCATAGCTGAATGGGTTCTTTGGGCCCTGCAAGACTCCACCCTTGGGTTTAAGCAGGTCAGAGTACCTGGAAGCTACAGGGATCTAGAAATCAGATCTCGAGATGTCTATCTAAAGCCATCTGTCACCCCAGCACTTGTTCTCTCTAGACATAAGGCCCAGCCTCCAATGGTCTACAGCAGAGATAGGGATGGCTGTTTTCAAGAGCCTCTATGGGTCTAGCGATTGAGTTAATGAGCATGGGAGGGACTGATGGCAGTGTTCTGGGAAGGGCACCCTTATTGGAGCTTCTTGGTCACAGTTTTTGGTTAGGAGCTGCTCACTGGGAACAGAATACCTCAAAGCTTCCTGAGCCCTAGCTTCTGGGCCCACTCTAGATTGTGTTTCTTTAGGGGATGAGGACCTCCTGGGCATAACTGCAAGAGAAGTGGCCAGACAGAAGCTGATGGCTCCCAGTCCTATCACGCACAGAGTTCAGTGCTCAAAGCCTCAGCACTTTCAGGTGAGGACTCTCTAGCGTGAAAGTCTAGCAACCTGCCTGACAGCTCCATGTATTCCCAGAACATCCCCTGCACTCCATACAATCATGGTAAACCAGAGCTTTAGATTCCAGATCCCCACTACACAACTTCTATGTGAATTCAGACAGCCCCATCTTACACCTTACCAGCTTCCCTCTGATCTTCAGGCCTGGCATTTCTACCATGTTTTTAATGCTCCCTAGCTTGTTATACACCCAGGAGGGTACGAATTGTCCCTGAATGTCCCTCTTCTTCTATTCAGTACATGGCAAGTCCCAGCTTTTTGTGTCATCCAATTGCTCCCAGTTTTCCATTGTCACTTCCATTCCCTGGCCTGAGCCACCACTTTTGCTTCCCAGGATCACCTCTCCTGAACTCCATGCCAGTAGCCCTCTCCTGCCAATTCTTTAATCAAGGTGGTCTTTCAGAGATGTTGCTCTCATGGAGACCTGTAACTGCTTATAAATCCCCAGCATCCTCAGCACAAAATCCAGCTCCTTATATTTTTTTCTAAAATTTATTTTATTTGAAAGGCAGAACGAGACAGGCAGGCAGACAGAAATTTTACATCTGCTAACTGATTTCCTCAGAGGTAGGGTTAGGCTGAAGTCAAGAGTGTAGAAATCTATCCAGGTCTCCCACATGGGTGGCAAGAACTCAAATGTTTGAGCCTTCACTTGATATCTCCCAGTTTGGGTATTATCAAGAGGCTAGAACACAAAGCAGAGCTAGAACTCAAGCTCAGAGACTCAGATATGGGATGTAGGTGTCCCAAATGGGCATCCTTAACTATTGTACCAAACACTGTCTCACTCCCGAACCCAGATCCTTACAATGATGAATCAAGCTTCCCTCTCTGAACCCAGCTCCTCCCATCCTTGTTCCTGGGAATTCTCTCTTTACGATAACTACAATGGTTCTTAGCCAAACTTTTTTTTTTTTTTTCATGAGAGGAGAATTCCAATTGGAGAAAGAGAGCCCAAGGTCAGTCCTCTACTGTGATCTTCCTGTAGGTTCGAGTGAAGGTGTATGAAGCCCGACAGCTCATGGGCAACAACATCAATCCTGTGGTGAAAGTGATCATTGGAAGTCAGCAGCACAACACACGGATCAAGATGGGAAACAACCCTTTCTTCAATGAGGTGGGCTGAACAGGGCACATTGGACAAATGCACTTGCCAGAAGTTGAGTATCCCTGTAGACAGGCAGGAATATGTCTTGACTGGAGTCCATGGGTTGGGCGGTAGGAAAAGCGTCTTCCAACCTTCCCCCAATTCTCTCTTCCTCAGATCTTCTTCCAGAATTTCTATGAGGTTCCTTCAAAGTTCTTTGATGAGATGATCTCAATCCAGGTGAGGGACCCTGCACGATAGATCCATTTTCTTGTCTCACCTCAATACTGGGAAGCATTTCAGCCCTCAGCTTACTTCCTTAGAGCCAGGGTCCCTTTATATTGTCTTTCTGATCCCAAGGCAGCATCACCACCATTTCTTCTCCCCACTATCAGGCCAGATTCCTCTTTCATTCATTCAACAAAGATCTTTCTGCAAACTCCCTTACAGGTGTTGAACTCTTCAGTGATAAGATACAATGCAGAGATTGGGAGGTTCCAGGTAAGCACTGTATCAGGTGGCTTGATGGAATAGCTCCATGCCTGAGTCTAGGGAAAAGTTTCAGATTTTCATGTGGAAACATCCAGATTTAGATCCACCTACCAACTGGGTGACTTAGGCAAATTCTTCATTTGTAAAATGGGTATCTCTCCACCTGGCAGAGTCATTGTAAATATGTAACATTTAAGAAGGTGTTAGATGCTGTGTTGAATTCTCCACACTCATGATCTGGTGGACAGGGTTTAGATCTCCATCTTCAGGATGAGAACTGAAGATTCAAAAGGCCAACTTAAATGTCTAAGAAAGCCAGAGAAAAGTGGGTGCCTCTGATGACCAAGTGAAAAGCCACAGGCTAACAGACAGGTAGAGTTTACACAGTCATGACAGTCATTAATATTTTCCAAGTCCAGGAAAATCAGGAAAGGTAGCTTGTTAGATTAAACACAGGATGCCTGGTTATATCTGAATCTTAGATAATACTTTTTAGATCTATAAAAGGGAAAAAAATCAACAATATAAAGATCTGGTTTTGGGCTTTATTTTGTAATTCTAGAATCAGGTAACACTTCTTTCCATAAAACAGAACAAACAGAATAAGTGTGATGATAGGATAAACATCATTTGATTTTGTAATTGAAGCAAGACTGAGAAAGTAGATTGGTCATTTCTAAATTACTTGTACAGCAGAGACAGGGAGGCAGATCACAGAAAGGGACCTGGTTGATTAACATCAGATCACTCTAGCTTACTTTTGTAATGACCAAAGGATGAGGATCAAAGTAAAGGATCTTCATTGTCACACACCAATATGTTTGGGAAACTGGGTTCTCCTCTTCCTGGTTTCTTGAAATATCACATTACTATTTCATTTCAGTTTTGTGATGTGAAACCTTAGCACTGGAACTCCACTTCGATTTTCAGTCTGATATGCTGGGGTCTCGGGCAGGGACTCAGTCCAAGATGATGGCCTCCGATAATGCTAATAATAATTGTAAATATGTTGCAAGAATTGCATGGCTGCTCACCATTGTAGGGTACATGTGTATACTAAAAAAAATTGTCATTGTTTATCTGAAATTCGAACTACAGTGGGCATTCTGCATTTTTATTGGCTAAATCTGCAAGCAGTGAAAAAGGGCACTCTAAGGAAAGGCAAATTTAAGATAAACGGAAGTAAATTTCTCTCCCACTGCTTAGAATAATCACATGGAAAGTTGACCTGTCTTTCCCCCAGTACTTCAGGCTTAAGACATTGAGATTCTAGATAATTTTGATATCAGTAGGTTAAAAAAACCAAACAGGTAACTCATTGAAGAGACAGAGAGATAAATAGACAGTCTCACAGTGAGCTCCTCTTTACTGCTTCACTTCTCAGATACCCGAAAGAGCTAGTGATAGAGCCAGGTGCCAGGAACTCAGTCCAGGTCGTCCATGTAGGTGACAGAGACCCACCCGCTTCTGTCATCACCCGGGGTCTGCACTGCTAGCAGTGAGCCAGAGCTGTATATCCTGGCACTTCACCATACAATATGTATGCCTTTTTTATTTTTAAGATTTATTTATTTTTATTGGGAAGTCAAATATATAGAGAGGAGGAGAGACAGAGAGGAAGATCTTCCATCCAGTGACTCACTTTCCAAGTGGCCACAACAGCCAGAGCTGAGCCGATCTGAAGCCAGGAACCAGGAGCTCTTCTTGGCCTTCCACATGGTGCGGGGTCCCAAGGCCTTGGGTCATCCTTGACTGCTTTCCCAGGCCACAAGCAGGGAGCTAGCTGGCTGGGAAGTGGGGCTGCTGGGATTAGAACCAGCGCCCATATTGGATCCTGGCATGTGCAAGGCGAGGACTTTAGCCACCGAGCTACTGCGCTGGATCCAGGGTATGGATATTTTAACCTGCATCTTGCATAATCAACCAATTTCCATGGTATGCATTTTTTAAATATAGAAGACTTTACAAATTTGCATACATCTTTGCAAAGGGGCATGCAAACCTTTGTATTATTCCAGTCTTAGCACACTGCTGCCAAAGTGAGCACCATCACATCCTTTTAAAATCATTTCAGCATGTATCTCTAGAAAGAAAATTTTATTAGGCATGTGGTTCTAAACCACAACACAGTGATCACATCTGAAAACATTTATAATTTATACATAGCATTACATATTTAGTCTCACATGCCTCCAACCATGCTACAAATCTCTTTTACATGTTTTCCAAATCAGGAAACAAATTAGGACCATTCATTACTGTTGGTTAAATATGCATTTTAGGTCTTTCTGATAAAATTAGTCCTCTCTGTTTTGTTTATTATTTTTAATTTTTTTAAGATTCATTTTTATTGGAAAGGCAGATATATGGCGAGGAGAGGAAGCAGAGAGGAAGATCTTCCATCCGATGGTTCACTCCCCAAGTGGCTGCAATGGCCAGAGCTGAGCCAATCTGAAGCCAGGAACCAGGAGCTTCTTCCAGGTCTCCCACATGAGTGCAGGGTTCCAAAGCTTTGGACCATCCTCAATTGCTTTCCCAGGCCACAGGCAGGGAGCTGAATGGCAATCAGGGCCACCAGGATTAGAACCGGAGCCCATATGGGATTTCAACACATTCAAGGCGAGGACTTTAACCACTATACTATCACGCCAAGCCCTATTTTTAAATTATTTTAAAAACTTATTTGAAAAACAGATAGAAACTCTTTCATCTGCTAGCTCACTCCCCAAATGGCTAGTATAGGTCTGGGTCAAGCTAAAGCCAGGAGCCAGGGGCTCCATCCTGGTTCCCCACAGGAGCAGCAGGGTCCCAAATACTTGTGCCAGCTTCTGCTGCCTTCCCAGGCACAGAAATGGGAAGCTGGATTGGATGTGGAACAGCCAGGACTGGAATGGGTGCTCAGTCTGGGAAGCTGGCATCACAATTGGTGGTTAAAATTACTGTGCTATAATCCTGACTTCAGTAGCATATTTAAAAGAGCAGAAATTTTGAATTTGACCAAGTCCAGTTTATCAGTTTTTTTCTCTTAAAAACTGTTGTTCTAAGAAGGCTTCTATAACTCAAGGGGCCACTGTGTTTCATAGCAGGCCCACATGCAGGATATGGGGTCAATCTATGGAAATTTCAGACGTGCCTTACATGGGAGTCCAGACTGCTTTGTGGCCCTGGGTCTGCACATAGTATCTTTTTTTTAAGATTTATTTTTATTGGAAAGTCAGATATATAGAGAGGGAGAGAGAGAGAGACAGAGAGGAAGATCTTCCATTTACTCTCCAAGTGGCGCACATCTGGAGCTGCGCCAATCCAAAACCAGGAGCCTGGAACGTCTTTCAGGTCTCCTACAGGGGTTCAGGGTCCCAAGGCTTTGGGCCATCCTCGACTGCTTTCCCAGGTCATAAGCAGGGAGCTGGATAGGAAATGGAGCTGCTGGGATTAGAACCGGCAACCATATGGGATTCCAGCATGTGCAAGGTGAGGACTTTAGCTGTGAGGCTACTGTGCCAGGCCTTCAGATAGTGTCTTGACTCCTGTATCACATTCCCTAGGTTTCTGTCAGAAATCATATTCCAGGGGAAAAGGGAAATTTCTCTTTGCCAACTCCACCTTGTCTACCCTCTTCCACAAGCATGAAGGACACCCTTACCCACCCAGAAGTAGGGAAGGGTCAAGGCTGGGTAGCACTGCATAACATGAAGAATCTTTTCACTCAGCAATTATAAAACACAGCACACTTCTCCAAACTCAGTGTCTTCTATAGAGTGATGGTGTTTGTGGATATACATTCTAGCTTGTAAAAACCAAAGGGGTTAGGTCATAGAACAAATTCAAGCACCAATAGCCATTATTGCCAATGGGTAAACTGGTCTTACAATGTCAACTGGCAATCCTAGCTAATCCTCATCCCATTCTTGTATTTTCAGACAGATATTGGGTTTATTTACCATTGTCCAGGTAAGTAACAGTTGCTGTGAATATGAGGGACTTCTGAAAATAGCCTAGTCAGGGACTATCATAGCTCAAAATTCTCAACATATGGGCTTGGAAGTATCAGGTGTGAATTATTTTCTGTACAAGATAACTAATTTACTGTACTTAATGGTATCATATTCTAATAACTGCATCTTTCTCTGAAGGATGCTAACTTTTTATTGAAGCCTTGGTTTATATTTCTTTATCCTTTCCTCCTTACATCCTCCCCTTTTTAAAAAAAAAAATGTATTGATTTATTTGAAAGGCAAAGTACAGAGAGAGAGGGAGAGGCAGAGAGAGATCTTCCATCCACTGGTTCATTCCCCAAATGGTTGCAATGTTTGGGACTGCCCTATCTAAAGTCAAGGGCCTGAAGCCCCATCCAGGTCTTCCATATGGGTACAGGAGCCTGAGCCTAGGGACCATCTTCTGCTGCTTTCCCATGCAGACTAGCAGGGAGCTGAATCAGAAGTGGAGTAGCTGGGATTCAAACCAGTGCTCAAGAGAGATATTTTTCACTGGCTCATTCTCCAAAATCCTACAACAGTCAGGACTGAGCCAAGCTGAAGCCCAGAGCTAGGAACACCATCCAGGTTTCCCACATAGCTGTATGGAAGCTGAAGTCCTCCTTGGGCCATCATCCACTGCTTCCCATGTAACAAGCTGGATAAGAAAGGTGGAGTAGTTGGGACTTGAACCAGATATTCCAATATGAGATGCTGGAGTTTTGAGTCACAGCTTAAACTCGCTGTACCACAACACTCTCTCCTGGTTTTCTCTCTTTTGAGATTGCTATGGGGAGGCAGACGTTTGTGTAGAAGTTTCTACTATGGCAGTAACATACCTAACTGGTTGAGATCTGGATTTCAGATTGGGAAAAATCTTGGTTCCAGATAGGAATAAGAGTAGGCATCCAGTTTGAAAACTGGGATCCCTCTTTTTTAGAGGTTGTAGTTGGCAGACTTGTGAGCACACTGTCACTGCTTAATGGTAGCAGAGACTCCTATTTCCCCTGTCACCAGGGAGGATGAAGGTGAGAACAAGATATGCTAGATATGCTTCCTCTCCCTTCTCCCCAAGAAACAAAGCCTGGTTCCAGGGAAGAGGGAGAGGGAGACTGGGGTTGGGACTTCCACTGTCCCTCTACTTGTCCAGGTCACACACTCCTAAGGAAATGGCTAGGCCTGTGCCTGCCGAATAAACCCATCAGTGGCGTGAGAGGCTACCTGAAAGTCACCATCTGCGTGCTGGGTGTGGGAGACCAGGCTCTGGTGAGGCTACCCCCACACCCCACTATGTCCTACTGTGGCTGCTTCTTTGGGACACCTCTGGAGTCCCACAGTAGACTTTTCTCTACTTCTACTTTTCCCCTCCCCCTGTACCACATGGGAGTTGGGGAAGCAAAGACTAAGGGCCTTGATTGTAACTTCCCCATGACCCTGACCCTGTCCAACTCTGGTCTCCCCAGGTAGATCAAAAGCTGACGTATGGGACTGAAAAGGATATTCAAATCATCAAGTCAACAGGAGTCCCCATCTACGCAGCCTACTTACAGTTCTTTATCTACTGCGCGGAGGACCTGCAACTCAGTTACAGTCAGGGTGGCAAGGGAGGGAGTAGCCCCTTGGTTCCCCTGATCCTCAGGGAACTTCCTCAGTATGTTGAACACTAAAGACTTGGGGAGGGTGGACAGGATGAGACTGAACTCCACCAAGAATTGTTTCTCAAAGGTTCAATGGACAACTTGACCCCCGGGTGCCAATGTCGCTGACCTGCCTTGGATGCCAATTCTAGATTCAAGCTTCCCTATGTGGCCCCCAATCTCCTACTCATTATGTGAATGAAAATGCAGAAGCGTCAGGGTGTACCCAAAAACACATCTGCCCAGAGGGTACCAAACTAAATGATCAGGGAGGTTTTTAAGTCACTCTGTCACTTCTCCCTTTCCTTCTAAAAAAAAAAAAATACTGAAGTCTTATAACTTCTGTTCATAGAGAAACACCATTTAATGAGTCCTGTGTTGGAAGTGGAAATAATTGGGGAGAAGGTAAGTACAGCTAGGGTCTGAGATCTAGAGAAATTAGCACCCAGTAAAAGACATGTGGAGGTGGAGAGTGGGCTGGTGGGCAGGACCCCCAGAATCGTACCTCAGCCTGCTCTGAAAGGCAGTGTGGCACCACTGCCCTGGAACTCTGTGGACAAGGCTATATCTTAGTTAAACTTTGCATGCCAAAGGTGTCGAGAGCCTTGCATGGAGGAGATGCCCATTAAGAACCAAAGATGAGACTGCATGGAGGTGGAATGAATGAGTGAATGAGGCAGAACGATAATGAATGAATAGCACTGACAGGGTCACCATGTCCCCTGGGCCTCAGTTTCTTCACCTGTCAAGTGACAGTCCCAGGCAAGAGAGTCGCTGACATTCCATGAACCTTTGGGGAAATGGAGTAGCATTTCCCTAAGGGGGGCTTATGGGTGTCTTGTGCAGGCCAGGGCATGGTGTTAAAATTGGGGTAGAAATGGGTATCTAGTTAAAGCTAAACAGATTTTTCTCAGTTCACAAGCCATCATTTCTGTCACATTCTGTCAGAAGCAGGTCATTAAATCCAGCCCAAACATAAGGGAAAGAGAATTAACACCTTTTGAATGAAAAAGAACTCATATACATATTTAAGATCACCACCACACTGAGTATTTATTTCCCAGTGCAAGGTGGAGGCACTCTGGGGGCTGGGTGAGAAATTCTTAGCTAGTAAATGAAATCCATTTTTCCCCCAGAAGTGCTGATAGTTGTGTGTTTACCTTAAAAAGGAACACTTGATTTCTCAGATATCATTGCTAAGAATAAGGCAGGCAAGATTTAAACATTAAGTCAACTGATGATTTGCAAAGAGGTGTGGTGCTGCCATCAGCTGTGGTCCAGCCCATTTTTCTGTTGGAATCTTAAAACTGATCTAGCAGAATCCATGTGTATGTACTCAAACAATAAATTTTAAGTAAAGAAAGGACTACAGGTGTAGATGGTAATTTAAGTGTCTTTAGACCAAGATAGGGCCCTGTCTGTGCTGTAGGCAGTATTCATCTGTGGGCCAGACAGGAAGGGATGGGTGAGGAGAGACCACTGGTGGGAGGGAGGGACAGGCTGGCACTGATACTGGCACGGATACTGACTTGGGATGTTTCCAGCTCCGGACACAAGTACAGAACCACACTGATAACCCAATATGGAACCAGATTCTGACCTTTCAGATTCAGGTATGGCTACTTATCACATCTGCCTTATCCCCAAATGGAGAGAGAGAGAGAGAGAGAGAGAGAGAGAGAGAGAGAGAGAGAGTATGTGTGTGTGTGTATGACTTTATTTGTCCAGTGTTCAGAAGTGAGTGGGTTATACAACTGATCTTTCCAGAGAATTTTAATGTAAGCTTTCATCCAGATTAAATAATAAGAAGGGCAGATATTTGGCACAGCTGTTGAGCTGCCAGTTGGGACTCCCACATGCTAAATCAGCATACCTGGGTGGAGTGTTGGTGTACTCCTGATTTTAACCTCTTACTAATGCACATTTTGAGAGGTAGCAAGTGATGGCCCAAGTACTTGGGACCATGATACCTGCATGGGATACCCAGCTTGAGTTCTGGCTGGGCTCCTGGCATCAGCTTGACCTAGAACTGGCTATTGCAAGCATCTGAGTAGTGAGCCAGCAGATGAAAGACTTTCTCTCTCTCTCTCTCTCTCTCTCTCTCTCCCTTGCTCCCTCCCTCCCCCCTCCCCACTCTCAATCTCTCTCTGCCTTTCAAAAACAATGAAAATGTAATAATTTTTTTATACATGATCTTGGCTAAAGGCCAAAAAGTGATGTAATAATTTTTAAAAACCTTTTAAATGAAACAACAAAAACCATTTCAAAAATTCATTCTAAAATTATTATACATTTTCTTACCTTCCAGGCAAAATGCCCAAATATAATTATAGCTCTTTGCTGATGTCTTAAAGCTCTGATGGGAACATAGTTATATGGAGCCATAGGTGGTTCAGGGCTTGCTCTTCCTACACTAAATGACTCCAAGATGCTCTTTATGGGGTTCTATAGTTGGACTGTTTGTAGCCTTTCAGTCCTCCTCATGCATCCATCAGCTGCCATTGCATGATGGTTTTCTTGAAGCCTTAATGGCCTTTTGACTCCATGCCAGACTTCTGAGAGCTGCAAGCAAAATAAGAGTAAACACCTCTGTGAGAGAATTTGAACTCTGAGTGCATAGAACTTTGTGTAATATTGATTTGGCTACCCAAAGTATTGGACTTTCTTATGCATTGTTTTTTAAACCTTCCTCTTTCAAACTCCTTTCCTTGCTTCTTTCCCCAGCATGCCCCCTGGAGAGTCATCATTTTCAGTCATTCCTCACAATGCCCACCTCCTTGAATGATTTTACAAACTCTTAAAGTAGAAGCAGATTTCAGAAAGGAGGTCTAATCCATTCCTCACCTTTGTCAATCCCATTTTCCCTGGCTAGAGAACATTGGGAAGTCCTCCTGTTTATCATCTCAAGCTCAGCACCAATGGCATACATAGGTCAGACCTTCCCTCATCCTTGGGCAAGACTTCCAGCACCTTTCAGCGCCCCTGAACCCTCAGCTGTGTCCTCATAACACAGTCTCCAGGGCAGAGGCTGTCTGGATGCAAGCCCTGTGGGTACCAACCCCTTGAAAACATAGCAAAGATGGGAGACTCTTTCTGGAGAGGCAAAGTGACCACACAAATGGTAGCGATCAGCTGTAGGGGCAGCAAAGTCTGGGGCGTTGTGTTGCCACAAATGATCCCGTGTCAATGGCTAATCCAATGGCCTTGGGCAAGAGAGATGGCACACAAAAGTCAAGATGGACAACTGGAAGAAGGAAAGAGAACTTTTAAAAAAGTTTTATGAGTGTATCTTCATTTTATTTGAAAAGCAGAGAAAAAGGTATGGGGCACAGAGGTGTGGGGAGAGAGAGGAAAAGTATGTTTCCTTTCACTGGTTCACTCCCCAAATGGCAACAACAACCAGGGCTGGACTAGGCTGAAGTCAGGAGCCAGGAGCCAGGGGCTAGGGACTCCACGTGGGTATCCAACATGGGTGGCAGAAACCTAAGCACCTGACCCACCAACTGCTGCCTCACAAGCAGATTAGCTGGAAGCTGGATTAGAAGCAGAGACAGGACTGAACTGCAAGCACTCTGCTATGGGACCAGCTTAATCCACCATGCCACAGTGCAACCTCCACCCCGGCATCTGTATAAAGGCACAATGGCTGCCCTTCCTCTGAAGCCTCAGCTCCTGCATGAGGACCTCAGGAATTCGGCCTCCCTGGCCCTTAGTTTTTTCATCAGAATAACTACAGTACCTCACTGGTGTGTTGGGAGGTTTCATCTGCTGGTGTGGGAAGATTGCACACCTCGCATGGATGGACAGCAGATACTGACCTTGAGTGGCAGCTAGAAATATTGTTCTTCACCCCTCAAGGAGACCAGTGTCCTTCTGCCTAAAGAGTTGACCACCAGGTAAGATGTAGGCAATCTAGGCTCATGACCTTACCATGAGATGGTTTGCGAAGGACTGTGCCAGAGTGTTAATCATGGTTAAATCCACAGTTACTGTGCACTCAGACCTCCCAGGTACTGAAGTTTAGGCAACTAGGCGACCATTTTAAGAAACAAGAATACAGGGTTAAGCCACCACTTGGGACATCCACATCCCCTCTCAGCCTGCCACATGGAATCTCAGCTACTGTGCTAATGCTGACCCAACTTCTTGCTAATGCACATCCTGGGAAGGTAGGGGATGATGGTCCAAGGTTTTGAGTTCCCGCCACCTACTTGATGGCAGCCTGACCCAGACCTGGCCATTGCAGGTATTTGAAGAGTGAACCATTGGATGGAGGAGCTCTCTGTTCTCTCTCTCTCTCTCTCTCTCTCTCTCTCTCTCTCTCTTTTTAATTTTTATTACAAAGTCAGATATACAGAAAGGAGGAGGAGAGACAGAGAGGCATATATTCCGTCTGATGATTCACTCCCCAAGTAAGTACAATAGCCGGTTCTGTGCCAATCCGAAGCCAGGAACCAGGAACTTCCTCCAGGTGTCCCACACGGGTGCAGGATCCCAAAGCACTGGGCCGTTCTCAACTGCTTTCCCAGGACACAAGCAGGGAGCTGGATGGGAAGTGGAGCTGCCAGGATTAGAACTGGCACCCATATGGGATACCAGTGCGTGTTCAAGGCGAGGACTTTTAGACACTAGGCCATGCCGCTGGGCCCTCTCTCTCTTTCTCTCTCTGTCATAAATAAACTGATAAATAATCATTTTGAACAAAGAAAAGAACAAGAATACAAAAGAATCATATGACAAGTCCCAGACCCTTCCCAAGACCTTTCAAGGAACCCAAGTACATAGGGAGTTAGGGGGAAGCACAGGAGTGAGCTGGGTGGTAAATCCAGTTTGTCTGTGAGTAAATGACTCTTCGGTATCTGAGTCCAGACCTCAAGTCCAGACTCAAGACTTCCTTCCCATCCACTCAGAATCTCCATGGAGGTCAGACATCCCAGTATGCTCTCACTGTTCCTCTCACATTCCCCGTTGCAGCTGCCCTGTCTCTCCAGCTACATCAAGTTCAGAGTCTTGGATTGGTGAGCCCCTGGGCACAGACGGAAGTGATGGGAGGGGAAGTGACAATGAGGGCCTCAGCCTCAGAGTGCTTCTCTCCAGCTCCAGATATGATTGCCATGATGAGATTGGGACTGCGAGCTTGCCCCTCAATCAGATCTCCTCCACAGGGGAAGAGATAGAAGGCAAGCAAAGCCCTGCCCCTACCCACCCCAAATACACACTTCTTCCCACCTCTGCTCCACCCCTCTTACTCCTTTCCTTCTAGGAATGTATTCTGGCTTCCTACCCTGCTTTGGCCCCAGCTTCCTGATTCTTCATGGGGGGAAAAAGGCTGCCTTCAGGAACCAGGAAGAAGGGGTAAGCTTCTCATGTCAGCTCTAGGTGATGGTATGATGGTGGAGGTAAAACCCACTCTGTGTTAAGCACAGGCTCTGGCTGTCTCCCGGAAGGGATGAGGGGAGCCGCCAGGGCTCTGCCCACTGCACCCCAGTAGAGGATGGGAATTCTGTGCATAAGCAGCCACGTATATACACAGTACAGGAATAGGTGGTGTGCTTTACGTGGTTGCTTAGGGAGGGACATTGAAATGAGACTCCAGGTAAGACCTGCAACAGATGAAAAGGACATGCAAAGCACAGGAAAATGTAGAATAGGCCAGGATATTTAAGACCAGTTATAAACGCCAGAGATTTAATTGGGTTAAACGAAAGCTTACAGAGGCAAGGAAAGATTCTGAGTGAGGATGAGTCTCATTCCGCTTCTTACCTGGTTTTTTCTCCCGTCATTGTGTCCTCCTGCTCTCACACATGCTGTGGGTCTCTGGGCTGAGTACCTGAGCCCCTCAAAGCCCGGGAAGCGTTTTAATTGGCTCCTTCAGGTTATGTTTGCTCCTCTTGGCCAATCACTTTTGCCTAGGAGGCGGGGCATGCTCTGATTCGCCAGTTTGGGAGCCCAAATTTTGTGGTTGTCACAGATCCCATGACAACTTGAAACAGATCCTGCAAGTTGGCTTAAGGTAGAATGCCTCAAGGAGAGCAGTGGGTGCGGAAGAAGCAGAAGACAGGATTAGAGCTCAGAGGTTTCCTGACACTCAGGTATCTGGAATTCTCCGGAAAGAGATCTTTGGCAAGCAGTTTTAGGGCACAACCTCGTCGTGGCTGCAGGACTTGGGAGTGGGGTGGCAGAATTGGGAGGGGTTGGGGTAGCTTGCTTTTTTTTACCCTCAGCTGGTTCTCTCTATTGTCCTTTCTGTTGGCACTAGTGTGTACCCGACTCTGTTAAGGATGGCTTAGATTATAGAGGACGAATCTTCCTGGAGTTAATAACGAAAATCAAGTCCCAGCAAGAGTTTTGGATAAAGGATATCTCCCGGGAAGTTGCCAAAATAGAGGTAACCATGGGAAAGGGAGTGCCCAGGAAAAACAAAGACCTTTACCTGCTTGTGGCCCCAGTTTCTGATGGCATCAGGTGTTCTGTTTTTTAATGGTGGCATTTGCTTGTGACCTAGTAGCTTGGGGCTTTGGGCTCTGTAAAATAATCTAAGGATTGTGGAGTTCTTTCTGAAGTGATTGGAAGAGCTTTGAGGCAGGCAGCGGCAAGAGGAGCAGTCCTAACAGTGTAATGGCAGAAAGTAAATCATGGTCCCCCACTCAAGAGTCTCCATGGAAGAGAACTGTAGGGGCAGGCTCCTGAGTCCCCTGAGGGAACAGAGGGTCACAGCTGGTCCCCTGTAGGACATGGAAAGGGAGGCTGCCTCCCCAAAGCAGAGGTCCACTTTCTGTGTTTGGTATCGTCGTAGTCAGTGATAGCATGTGCCATGATGGGCTGGCTCCCTGATAGAGGAGCAGGTGTGTGTATGCCGGGTGCTAAATCCTATCTCCAACCCACACTCATGAGACTTCCACATAGACCAGCCCTCAGGCTATTAGATTTTTTTTTTTATTGATTACATTGCTTTATGTGACACAGTTTTATAGGCACTGGGATTTCTCCCTCCCCTCCCCATAACCCGCCCCCACCCATGGTGGATTCTTGTTGCATTACCACAGGTCAAATTCAGTTGAGATTCTTTCCTTGCAAGCATCTACAAAGCATAGAGTCCAGCATCTTATTGTCCAGATAAGTTCAACAGTTTCTTGGGGAGACCATCTCTGGTCTGAAGGTAGAGCCAACAGAGTATCATCCCAATCAATTAAAAGCCCCGACATTACATCAGTAACAATTTATAATGTAATGGAATTAGTTGACATGGTATTGTGTAACCAGCATGTTCAAAGAGAAAGAGAGAGAGAAAAAAAAAGAGTGCAAGTTCTGAACCACATCCTATGACTTCTACATTGACATTACAAGTATTAGTTTATATACAACTGGGTTCTATACACCTTAAAATGGCTATAGATTATTGTTCATCTGTCTCATGTTTATTTTAATTTTAATATTTAGCAGTTTATAGCGTTGAAGCATGATTTTGCAGAACCTGGCTGTTTTTCGGGTAGTCTAACTCTATCTCTAACAAGACATATGTCAACAGTTTAGGTGAACAGTTTTAGGAGGGGTGTGCAGAGAAATCTTCAATGCCCTAGTGAGGAGTAACTAATCTTTGTGTCCCACCCAGTGAGTTATAAGTGCATCCTCACTGCCCGTTTCTTGTTTCTAAGCTTTCCTTGCTGTTCTCTATCTATTCTAGGGTGTTTTTTGTTTGTTTGTTTGTTTGTTAGTTTGTTTTGGGGGGTTTCTGGAGCGATCCTGCTGGTCATTACGAGAGAGGGTGGGGACCCAAAGTTGGCACCGGGCAAGGACCAGAGAAAGCTCCTCTCCCTAGTCCCGAAGGAAGTTTACTGTTTTGTTTCTGCAGACCGCTCAGTGCTCCTGGTTGTCGTTCTTGATGACCTTGGATCCTGCAAGGCAGGGTATGGGCCTCTTTCATCCCATGTGGGAGATCCAAAAGGCCATTAGATTTGAACCTGTGACCCATGGTAGAAAGTTCTCAGGGAATCAGTGGAGTGCGAGGAGAAGGGAGCTAAGGAGAGAGCCCATGAGGACAGTGTGGCCTAAGAGGCAGGCTGAGGAGGAGAGAGTTGCATTAAGGGCTAATCAGTGATTATGAAGGGGACAGAGAGAAAGGCTAAGACATTGAAGGAGGCAATCTTTAAAGACCTTGTCTGAAAACATGGAAGGGGAGACAACAGGTGGCAGCTAAAGGGGACTTCAAGTGGGAGAAGGGGGTGGGTTCTTAAGATGGGGGCGGCCTAAGCTAAATGAACAGAAGGGTAAACTGAGGAACAGGGCGGAGGATGGCAAAAGAAACAGAGAGACTGATATAATAGGTTGAGGCTCAGGGCAGATGGAAGGCAAGGTGGGAACAGACGTGTGAGCGGGATAGTTGGCAGCTGGGGTGGGAAGTAAAAAGATTCAACTATTGAGGGGGGATGTGGGGAACTTGCAGAGATGAGCCAGTAGGAACAGGTGTGTGTGTGTGCCGGTGGGGGGGGGGGTCTGTGTCCTTAGCTAGACACACCCCTGCCCAACTATCTTCTCTGAGAAGGAAGTTGAGAAAAATAAGGCACAATACCTGAAATCAGGATGGGGATGCAGTAGTCCAAGTCAGAGCCCAGCTGGCCAGGGACATGACTCCATTACCTGATTTTTTTTTTTTTTTAATGTTATCTAAAAGGTGGAGAACTCAAAGACACAAGTGCTCCATGTTGAGGGATAGAGTGGGCTGGGAGGGGAAGGTGGGAGAATGGGAGATGTTTCCATCCTGTGTCCACAGGTAGAATGAGTACCCCTCCCTGGTGCCAGACTTTTCCTGGGCCTGGAAAGGGGCGTGGTTGCATGATACTACCCAGAGGTCCCAGGTGAGGGGAACTACACCCTGGGGGAGGAGCCATTTAATTGACAGTTCATCTGCTACCTAAGTTTAAAAAGAAGTGGGCTGGCTGAGTGGAGTGGACCAGGTGATGGAGATGCTGGGAGGAGATGCTGTGGCCAGCCATGTGGATTTTCAGAAGGCATTGAGGTCTAGTTTGCCCTGGAGACAAGCACTATAGTTTTGGGAAATAACTGCGCTTTTCCTCCTTGCTCTATACCATGAACAATATTACCACCCACACCCCCAGCACCCCTGTCTGAATCTGTTCATCCCTTGGCTTATGTCCTGAGGGTGTTGGGGGTTTATCATTGTAGAGGCACCAGAACCGCCTAAGATATGGGCTGTGCGTCATCTTCCTGTCCTGTACCATGATGCCCAACTTTAAGGACCTGGTCCAGTTCGAAGTCAGCATCGGCCACTACGGGAGCAAGACGGACATGAATTACAAGCCTCTGGTTTCAACCACACAGTACAGCCCTGTGATATATGATGGTAATTGTCAAAGCCCAATCATAGAGTACTGCCATTGCATGCTGTGTGCTGGGCTCCTTCAAGGGCGTGCGTAGGGAACATTTGTGGGAATCATGTACCCACTTTTCACACGGGAAGGCAAGTCAGTTCATGAAAGTGGCATCACAGCCACTACCCAGCCAGGAGCTGGAACCAGGTCTTGACTTCAAGGCTTTCGGTAATAAATCTTTTCACACTGCCATTTCCCAACCCCATCTTCTCACCCACTACTCTGACCCTCCTCCCAGCTATACGCAACACCCACCAATAGATTTATCCCTCCAATTACTGTCCACTGCCTTTCCATCCACCCTTTTATCTACTAATCCACTCATCCATCCATCCAACCATTTAATTAGGCTGGCTAAGTGGAGTGGGCCAGGTGATTCAGGTACATGCTGAAATTCAAGAGCTGCTGTTACCAAGTAACACCATCTCCCTGCTAACTCTGCCAGTCTCACTATTGAAAGCCTTTCTAGGTATTCCACTTTTCCACTTTTGTTTTAAATAAAGTCTTTGTTGAGATACAATTAGCATATCATATAATTGTGCTATCTGAAGTGTCCAACTACAGTTCTTAGCATTGAATTATACAACCACCACAGTCCCAATCCTAGAATAAATTCCTCATCCCCTGGAAAAATCCTGTACCCTTTGGTAATTGCTCCCCAATTCTCTCCCAGCTTCCTTGTCCCAGAGAACCATACTTTGTCATTTTTCATCAGCTTTCTGTCTCTATGAATTTTCCCTTTTCTGGGTATTTTGTATACATCATACAGTTTTTCTGACTAGCTAATTTTATTTAGCATAATGTTCTGCTTGTTTTTTTATTTTAAGAAGTCTGTATATGAAATGTATCTAAGGAGCAAGTGTTTAGCCTGGTGGTTAATGCCCCTATGTCCCATAGCAGAGTACCTGGATTTGAGTCCCAGCTGGATGCTGACTCCTGCTTCCTGTCCATGCAAACCCCAGGATGCAGCAGTCATGACTCAAGTCACCGGATGCCTGTTATCTGTATATGAGACCTGGGTTTAGTGTCCAGCTCCAGGCTTTGGACTCCCGCCCCACCCCCCAACACTGTTGTGGGCATCTGAGGAGTACACCACATGGAAGTGTTCTCAGTCTGTGTGTCTGTTTCTTTCTCTGTCTCTCTGACTTTCAAATCAGATAAGAAAGGTATATAAAATGTATTGTACAATTTAAGGACTAACATGAGTACCTTTTAACTTACCCACCCAGCTTGAAATAAAGATAATTGTTTTTTCTTCCTAGATCTATTCACCTAAGAGATAACCATGACCCTGACTCTTATGTTAAATCATCCTTTGCTTTTCTTCTTAATTTTTAATCACCACCATATGGAATCCTAAACGGCACATTGTTGTTCATTTCCAGACTGTATTCATCTGTTTCACATCCTTGCATCTTTTGTTCAATGCCAAAATTTTATATGGGTATGTGTGGCTGCTTTTTATTTTCATTTCTTTATAAATTCAACTGTATGATTACATGACAAATTACATGTGCAGCTATTTAGATTATTTTTTTTGTTGTTAGTATACATGTCTCCTGGGCGTAAATGCAAGATTATACCAAATTACGCTCTCATCATCCTGCTGTGAGAATTCTTATTACTCCACATTCTCACCAGCACTTGGTGCTGACAAATGTGATGGATGTAGTGAGAGTTGAAAGTTGAGCATCTTCATAGGTCTATGGACACTTGTTCTTCTTTATCTGTAAAAAGCCTAACTGTTTCTTTTGTTCGTTTTTTCCACTTGGTCCTAGCATTTTTATTGATCTGTACAGTACATCTTTTGCCAGACAAATGTGCTGTAGACATCTTCTGTGAGTTTGTAGCTTGTCTTTTCATTCTTTTAGTGGCAATTAAATGCACCAATTTAAAGTGTACAAATTGAGAAGTTTTGTTAAAAATTTCTATTTTGCAGAAAATTCATATGTGCCTCTTTTCAGTCAGCTCTTTCAGTCCCTGGGACATTCATCATGATTGTTGTCTTCATAGATTTGGTTTCCTTGGCTACAACTTTCTATGAAGGTAATGTTCTCTCTGGCTTTTTTTTTTTTCAGTGTAATGTTGAAGAAATTCATCTGTGTTACTACATAGGTCAGATTCTCTTTCCTTCTTTATTTATTTTATTAACATTCCAGCAAATAAAAAAAAATTATTCCATTCACCTGTTCATGGACATATGGGTTGATTCAAGTTTTGGAATATAGTAGGGTGTTTTTTTTAAGATTTATTCATTTTCATTGGAAGGGTAGATTTACAGCAAGAAGGAGAGAAACATCTTCTGTACACTGGTTCACTCCCCAAGTAGCCACGATGGCCAGACTGAACTAATCCATAGCCAAGAACTAGGAACCAGGAATCTCTGGGTCTCCCATGCAGTTACAAGGTCCCAAGGCTTTGATCCATCCTCTACTGCTTTCCAGGCCATAGGCAGGGAACTGAATGGGAAGTGGAGCAATCAGGACATGAATAGGCACCCAAATGGGACACTGGTGCTTTAATGGTGAGCATTAAGCCATTGAGCCATCATGCTGGGCCTGGAATACTGCATATTTTTAAAAGATGTATTTATTTTTACTTGAAAGAGTTACAGAGAGAAAGAGAGGGACAGAGAGTCCTTCTATCCACTGGATCACTCTCCAGATGGCTGCAACAGCCAGGGCTAGGTCGGTTCAAAGCTGAGAGCCAAGGGTTTCTTCTGTGTCTCCCATGTGAATGTAAACACCTAAGGCCTTGAGCCAGCCTTCACTGCTTTCCCAAACCATTAGCAGAGAGCTGGATCAGGAAGTGGGGCAGCTAGGACTCAAACTGGCACCTATATTGGATGCCAAAGCCATAGGCAGAGAATCAGCTTGCTATGAGACTGTACCAGCCCCAGAATATTATAAATGAATCCGTAGATGGGAGATTCTCTCTCTTAAATAAATAAAGCTGCTATGAACATTCTTGTACACATCATTTTTGTGAAAAACCTGCGTGCATTTCTCTTGGGTAAATACTTAAGGACAAAATTTGAATTTTGTGAGAAAACGCCTAACATGTTTGCAAAGAAGATATACTATTTTATATGCTATATTGCACTGTTTGAGATTTCCACCTATTCTACATCCTTGCCAACTTTTGGCAGGGACAGTCTTTTTCGTATAAGTCATTCTAGTAGGTCTCTAGTTGTTCCTAGTTGTAATTTGAATTTGACTTTTTCTAGTCATCAATGACAGCAAACATTCACATGGGTATTGACCATTCATATATCTTCTTTTATTTAAAAAAGAAAACTATTGGGCCTGGCACGATAGCATAGTGGTTTAAGTCCTTACCTTGGGCACACCTGGATCCCATATGGGCGCCAGTTCTAATCCTAGCTGCTCCACTTCCCATCCAGCTCCCTGCTTGTGGCCTGGGAAAGCAGTCCAAGATGGCCCAAAACTTTGGGACCCTGCACCCGTGTGGGAGACCTGGAGGAGGTTCCTGGCTCCTGGCTTCAGATTAGCACAGCACGAGCCACTGTGGCTCACTTGGGGAATAAATCATCAGATGGAGGATCTTCTCTGTCTCTCCTCCTCTCTGTATATCTGACTTTGCAATAAAAATAAATAAAATCTTTTTTTAAAAAAACAAGCAAACAATTTATTTGACCTTCAGGGTTATAATGACAGAGACAGATGGCCTTTTAATTTTTTTTTTAAGATTTGTTTATTTTTATTGGAAAGTCAGCTGTACCGAGAGGAGGAGAGACAGAGAGGAAGATCTTCTGCCCTTTGATTCACTCTCCAAGTGGTCACAACAGTCAGGACAAAGCCAAGATCCAGGAACTCCATCCTGGTCTCGCACATGGTTGACAGCAGCTCAAGTATCTGAGCCATCTCCATTGCCTTCCTAGGCACATCAACAGGAGCTTGGATTGAAAGCAGAGTAGCTAGACCTTGAACTGGTACCCTGATAAGAATGCTGGCACTGTAATCTGTGGCTTAGCCCACCATGCCATAACACCAAACCCTCCTATTACTTTCTTCTAAAGTTTTTGTAGTTTTAGTACTGACATTTAGGCATAGCTCAATGCTTCATTTTGAAATAATTTGCTTGTGCCTAGTCAGCTGTGTGGGCATCATTTGTTTAAAGGCTACCCTTGGCACGTGAACTTTCTGAAGTTCTGTGTTCCTTATTCTGTTTATCACATACTTGCTTCATTTATGGGTTTAGCATTCTTTGGTTTTCTGCTGTATCTGCTGTATTTTGCCTGGATCATTTTTGACTCTTTCCATTTCACTTCGGTTGTGTTTCTTACTTTGGTTCCTATTTCTATGTGATTCATTGAGTTGTATTCAGGACCCAGTCTTCCCCGGGCTTCTTAATGTTGCCTTCCCTCCTCTGATTATTTTTCTTTCTACTTGTTTTCTGAGTTCTGCGCGCTCACTTCCCTCCTGGGCACCTCAAGTTCCTTCCGGGAGTGTTTTTGCTGGCACTTGGTGTGGCTGCTCCCATCGGGCTGTGCTTGGACTGGCCTCTCACTGCCGACTCCTCAGTTGGCTTCCTCACCCCTCAGTGCTCCCGTGACCTTCGGAGTTGGTTTTGGCACTCCTCGTGTATATTTGGAGTCTGCAGATTAGGTCTGTCTCCTTGTTTGCTGAAAATGGAGTTGCTTTCCTAGTCCTTGTTGCTTTTGTAAGCTGTCCAGAAGTAAAACAGGAAAATTGCCGCCTGGAATCCCATGCTCCTCCTGAGAAACCCAACTTGTTGCTCTCCATCTGCTGATCATTCCAGTGCTAAACAGGGGTTTGACATGTGTCTTTCAGCAATTCTGGGAAATTCTAGAATATTTTCTCTTTAAAAGTTATCTCTTCTTCTTTCTTAATTTTGACTTTTATGTAATGAAAGACTGACGAAGTAAGAGTTTCTGCAAGTTGGTTCAATCCCCAAAATGACCGCAAGAGCTTAGAGTGGGCCAGGCCAAAATCAAGAGCTAGGAACTCTAATCCAGATCATGAGTGAAAAGTTCATCAGTACTTGGGCCATCTTCTGTCTTCCCAGAATTAGAAGCAGAGCATCAGTCCAAACCCAGGCACTCCAACCTGAGACGTGGATGTCTCAAGGTATCTTCATTATTGTGTCAAACTCTGCCCTTACCTACTTTTTCCCCCTCACTGTTATTATCTTATGGTCTTTTCTTCATAATAGATTTTATTTTTGGTGATGTTTACAAAGTTGAGAAGGATGCATGCCCATGTGGACCACCAGTTAGGGTGGGAAGGGTCAAGGAATGGGAGAAAATGGATGAGACAACTGCTTCCAATCTTGCTTTCTATTCTTCCTGTATCTGGAGGATGGAGGGACAGGGTCACTCCCAGCAGCCTAACCACATCAGTACCTGAGGATGTGGGACAGCCCACACCCCTCCTGTTCTTATGTCTTCTAACTCCTTCTGGACTATTCTGTTATCTCTTACGGATCCTCTTATTGTGCTCATTGTGATTATAAATCTTGCTTCCAATTTTACTCATCTTGTCATCTTTCTGGGCTATAATTTTTTGTTGTTATTCTTTGTGTGTATGTGTGTGTGTGTGTTTTGGGAGTGGCTATAATTTCTTCCATATCTTCTCATTAAAGAGTTTAGATAAGTGTTCTACTTAGCACAGACTGTATCCCAGTTTTTTTGTTTTGTTTTGTTTTGTTTTGTTTTGTTTTTAATATTTGTCTCAGGCCCAGCACAATGAGAGATCTTCCTCCATTCATTTCCATTCCAGGCTGGGCTAGGCCAAAGACAGGAGCCAGAAACTCCATCCAGAATTCCCATCTGGACAGCAGTGTCCCAAGCAATTGGAGGCAACCTTTTACTGCTTTCCCAGGCACATTAGCTGGTTGGGTGGGACTTGAACCATCATCTATATGGGATGTTGGCATTGTGATAGGGAGCTTAACTTGCTGAGCCACCAACACCAGCTCTAGCCTTGTACTCTATAAAGCAACAGAAATTTCTTCTCTCCAGAACAAACAGTCTGGAGGGTGGAAGTGTCACCCCCTGGCAGGCAGTATTGATTCCTTCCAAGGCCCCAGAGGGAGAGTTAGCCCCGTGGTGCCCTCCTTGCTTCCGGCAGTGGCCAGCACTGCACGTTGCTGCTTACATTCTAGCTGCCCCACTTCAGTTGCTGCGTCCATCTTCCTGTGGCGCTGTCCCCATGTCGTTTGTCTTGGCATGGCTGTCATCTTTCCCTGTCTGCCTCCCTTCTTATGAAAGCATCAGTCAGATTGGATTAGGGGCTCTCTAGTCACCGGGTCCTTGTCTGAACTAATTACATTTACAGGGACTCTGGTCCCTAAAGAGGCCCCATTCTGCAAGCACCGGAGGCTTAGGACTGTGACATACAGAGGGACACTACTGTTAGACTGCCCACCTCAAGCAGCCTGAGACATGTACCCCTACAGTTACCAAAGACAGATATATGCCCTCAGAGATGTACCTCCTCCCTTATAACAGAAACACTGCTAGGGACCCAGCCCATCACATCAGCTGCTTTGCCAGCTCTCTGCATGGGCAGCTCCTCCTGGGCTCACCCCTGGCATCTGCCCCTTCCAGAAGCCTACTCCTCCTCTCCAGTGTGGAGATAGGCCATCCCACCTCCACCCCTGGGGAACCAACCTGGGATTCATGCCATGGGGCCCTGCACCTGTGTGCCTGCTGCTGACCACACTACCCTGTGGCACCTCAAACCTGGATTCTCCCATCCATGAGCCCAAGATTCTTAAAAGTGATGTGCTGTTCATGCCCATCAGAAGTCAGCCAGGGTCATCAAAGGGCACAGCAAGGCCACTTGGCTGATGGGGGGGTCCTGTTGGCATTGCTGGCAGGCAAGCACCCTTGAGGAATGGAGTAGCCGGGCCAGTCCTGCTAGGGGCCTGAGGGAGAGGAGCCCCACCAGGGCTGCCTCAGATCCATCCTGCCCACAGTCTGTGTGTCTGTGTCTCAGGGAACATGTACCATTATGTACCATGGTACAACACCAAGCCTGTGGTGGCCATCATCTCCAACTGGGAGGACATCGGCTTCCGCATGAACTGCCTCAACCTCCTCCACATCACTCGGAACCGCCTGGTGAGTGGCACAGGAGTGGGTGGCAGGGAGTGGGCAGCAGGGAAACCCAGTCACACTGCTCACTTCTTTATCCTCATCACTGAGAGGCATGGGCCAAATGCAGCAGCAGGCTTGGAACACAGAAATGAATAAGCACTGCCCTGTCCTCACTCTCTGGGAGAGGGCTGGACCAATAGCTACTGTACAAAGCAGCTGAACCATGGTCAGAGAGGGCAGGGGAGAGGGATGGAGGTAGCATGGCAGCAGGGTTTTGCAGACCATGTAGGAGTTGGTAGGGAGGGGTGGGAGGAAGAAAGCAACAATTTTGCCAAGCCATGGTGAGCTATTAGGAGTGATAGAAGGTGATTTGGAGCTAAAGCCAGGGAAGCTGGGGAGAGTCAGATCATAAAGGGTCTTAGGTCTCAGTTGAGGAGTGGACGCTCATCTCAGACATGGCTTTCTCATTGCCTGCTGATGGGAGCTCAGTGGTCAGGACTCCCCTGCTTCCTGGTCCCACTCCATGCTGGCTTCTCCCTGCCACCTTGTTGTTGTGTTGGAGATAGGAAGGGTGCATTAGCAGCTTTGTGAGTGATGACCATCATCACCAGGAAACTCCTGCAAGCTCCCCTGGGCCTGGCTGGAAACATCGTGAGCCAGTGAACCCCAAAGGAGATCTCAGGAACACGCCATGCTGAAGCCAGCACACTTTCTTTCTAGAAAGCCAATCTGGACGCCCTGAAGTCCATACGGAACCCAGAGGACCCAGCTCTGCTCCAGCAGTGGGGGAAGCTGCTGCGGGAGCTGGTGGAAGACTGCAAGTAGGACTGGGGTCCCCCACCACCATAACCACAGCCAGGGAGAACAGGGCTGGTGGGTGGAGAGCCACAGCCTCTTCCCCTCCCACAACCCTGACCTCCCCCTCTAACCTAGTCCCTCCTATCCTCACCTCTGACCCAACCCAGCCAGCCTCTCCCTTCATTCATACAAGCTGCACCCACAATGACCCTGGGTCCACATGTTTCCCTTGTGGCTCATTCTTGCCAAGAAGCTCTCCTCAGGGTTCGGCTGGGGCTGTAGGATGCACTGGCAGCCACTCCTGGCCCCCCACCCCAGCCCTGGATGGGCTGGATCTCATGGCACACACACTTTCCTCCAAGGAGTCTTTGGGCACATGGCAGAGACTGAGCAGAAGGAGGGGCTTGGAGAAGAACCTGGGACCAGGCCCACAGTAGAGCAGGGTGCTTGGAGTTACGGGGGAGTGAGGCACCCTAGTCTGCCCATTGGCACCTGGGTCAGGATCTTGGGACCAGGAAGGGCACATTGGCCACGGCCGGTCCAGAAGTTGTGATATGGGGAGATGCATAAGGGGTCCAGCCCCCTGCTCCCTGTCTCGCCCCCAGGCGTCCTCTGCCTTGCATGACGGATGAGCCCAAAGCTAGCAACCTGGACAGGAAGAAGTGGCAGCTCCGCAACCTGCTCCTCCAGGAAGTGGCTGAAAAGGCCAAGGACGCCAAGCCCAGGAACATGGTGGCCACAGGGGAGGGCTGGCTGCGCCGCCTCAATGCTGTGCTCCCGGAGGTGTGTGCTGGACAATAGCGGCTGCTGAGGTACAGGGCTAGCAGCTGGCCACACAACCCTTGACCTTGACCCTGCCTGCAGCCCCAGATGAACTTCCCGGATGTGATGATCTGGCTGATGGCCAAAGAACAGCGAGTGGCCTATGCTCGGGTACCTGCCCACACCATCCTTTTCTCCCCGGAGGGGAGGCTGCAGTCCGGCTGCTTCTGTGGGAAGATCCAGTCACTCCTGCTGCAGGTGAGAAGCCAAAGTCCTCAGAGAAAGGAGCGTGTCCTGAACTCCCATGCCCTGAGCCCATGGGGCCCCTTCTCTCTCCCTGGTCCTTTACAGGATGGGTGGGGCTTAAGGAGTCCACGGAGGAGCAGGGGCCTGTGACTGGCTGCATGTAAAGCTCTCACCATGTCCACATCTATCACCTACCATCCTAAAATTCAGCTCTGTCATTTTCTGAGGGACCAAGTCAGCTCCAGGGCATTTGCTGCCCCTACCATAGCAGGCAGAACCTACAGGCTCTAAGACTGCCTGGAGCCTGTGCACACTGCCCAGCCTTGACCTCAGCCTCCTGCTCCCTGGGAGGCTGCTGGGAGAGGGGCTCTCTCTTCATCCTCTGAGCCACAAAGTGTATCCTGAAGAAGGTGTACCCTTCCAGGCCTGGCTATGGTTGCCCCTCAATACCCTAAAGCGCTCTGGCCACACTGGGTTTCAGTGACCCAGGCCTTGTCACTGTCACTCAAAGCCTCTCCCACCCCTCTGGGAGCCCCGCTCATCCTACCAGAATCCCTGAGACTCAAATCTTGACTTGGGCTGACCAAATCAAACCTTGGGCTGACTCTGACCACATCTGTGTAGGTGGGACTTGGTGGTAACACTGCCTGCCTCAAGATGGGGCGTGTGAATCCAGACACAGTCACACACTTGGGGCTTAGTACAATGCCACCCCTTGCATATGCTTTGGGAATGATCAATGTTGACATCATTATTACTACCACTGCCCTGAGGAGCCCTTCTCCCCTACCACTCCCTTACCTCCCTCTTGGGGGGGGGGGGTCACAGGGTAGGCCATTTGCCTGGCATCTCGCACTCTGGCAGGCACAATTGTGGACCATTCACTTTTTGGATGCAGCATTGGGACTCAATGGAAAGGGGCAGGTGTGGGCCAGTCTGGTGTACATGCCCCTCCCTCAGCCACCTCCTGGCCCCATGGGACTAGCACCCCCTGAGAGCCTGACCTGCTTCTGGCTTAGTACCCAGAGGGAGAAGGAGAGAAGGACATGATCGCAGCCCACCTCCGGGTCTGCATGTGGTTTGGCAACATCACCCACAGCCAGCACCTGCAGCTGCCCCGTCAGGGCAACTTGGTGGTTTATGCGGAGACGGTGAGTGGGCTGGAGGAGGCTGACCTGCTGGGCAGTGGGAGGCAGTGGCCCCTGGAATGAGGGTGTGGCTGCCTAAGACCAACTCTGAAGTCAGAGGAAGAGGTTCCGGACAAAATCTGAGAGGGGTCTGCTGGAAGTGGCAGAGACTAAGGCTGTGGGCTGGAGGCCACAGACGATAAGCGGTAAGCTAATGCCCTTGCCCTCCTCCAGTATGAGAATCAGGCCAAGCAGAAAGACCAGTGGGGGCCACAGGGGCTGTACCGATGCCCCAACTTCTCAGATGTCACAGGGCACATGGCCCTCCCCAAGACAGATTTCAAGACACCCACAGGATGGCACTGGCAGGACAAGTGGACAATAGAGCCTCAGAGGAGGTGAGGTGGGGGCATAGAGGCTGTGAGCCTCCAAGACCCTGGGTATGCCACACTGAAGCTGACACTTGTCATCACCCAAGAGGGCCAGATGCCATCAGCCCAGAGTACCAGCTGGCAGAGTCATGGGACCTGACCCATGTGGGCTGCGTGGAATGCTCAAGGCACATGCCTTATTCTGTCTCCTTGCCTGGAGGCTGGGTCTTGGCAGATGGGGGCTGGAGGGCAGCTTAATGACAGAGGATGTCCCAGGCACTAGTAGGATCCAGGAGTCACAATGGGAACTTGGAGTCTTGCTCCCCGCAGACTCCTCTTGGACACTGACATCAACAAGAGCCAGGTGCTGGAGCAGGTATACGAGAACCAGGATCGTGATGCAACTGGTGTCTGGGTGCCTGCAGAAATCCCTAACACGGATGTGGTGAGCCAGGATGAAACTGCCTTAGGGAATAGGGGAACAGGGGAGGGCAAGAGAGGCAGCCAGGGACATGGAAGCTGGGATGTCCCAGTGACAGGAACTGTGGCCTGAGACCTGCTCCTGGTCCCGAGGGCTGGGGAACCATTGGGAAGAGCTTCAGTCTGCAACCCCTCCTGGTATTGAATGTTCCGAGATGGCAGCTCTGAGATGCCTTAAAGTCAGACGGGAAGAAGGGCCGGGAGAGTAGGGGGATGGCACAGTAGTTGACTTGCTGCTTGGGATGTTCGCTACCATATCCAGAGTGCCTAGGTTTGAACCCCAGCTCCATTCTCCATTGTAGCTTCCTGCCAGCGTGTGCCCTGGGAAGTAACAGATGACAGTTCAAGTAGTTGGCTCAATGAGTGCTGGCTCTGGCTCTGGCCTGACCTAACCCCAGCCATCACAGGCATCTCAGGACTGAACTAGCAGATAGGAGATTTCTGTATTCACCTTCCAAAAACATAAAAATCATTTTTAAAAATGAAGAAAGCAAACCAAACCACACAAGAGGCAGAAGTCCCTTTCTTGTATTTTTCATTTTCTCATCCTTTTTAAAAATTTTTTCAAAATTATTTATTTCTATTGGAAAGAAAGATTTACAGAGAGGAGGAAAAACAGAAAGATCTCCCATCTCTGGTTCACTCCCCAAGTAGCTGTAATGGCCAGAGCTAAGCTGATCTGAAGCTAGGAGAAAGGAGTTTTTTTCTGGGTCTCCCATATGGGTATAGGGCCCCAAAGCCTTGGGGCATCCTCAACTGCTTTCCCAGACCACAAGCAGGAAGCTGGATGGGAAGTGGAGCAGCCGGAACACAAACCAGTACATCCATATGTGATCCCAGAGGTTGTGAGGTGAGGATTTAGCCACTAGGCCATCATGCTGGGCTGCTTCTTTCCTCCTTTTTAAAGATGTATTTGTGGGCCCGGTGCAATAGTCTAGCAGCTAAAGTCCTTACCTTATACATGCCAGGATCTCATATGAGTGCCAGTTCATATCCCAGCAGCCCAACTTCCCATCCAGTTCCCTGCCTGTGGCCTGGGAAAGCAGTTGAGGACAGCCCAAAGCCTTGGGAACTACACCTGCATGAGAGACCCAGAAGAGGCTCCTGGCTTTGGATTGGCTCAGATCCAGCTGTGGTGGCCACTTGATGAGTGAATCACCATATGGAAGATCTTCCTGTCTGTCTCTCCTCCTCTCTATATCTGATCTTCCAATAAAAAAAAAATCTTTATTTTTTAAAGATGCATTTGTAAGGCAGATTTAGAGAGAGAAAAATATCATCCATCTGCGTTCATTCTCCAAATGGTTGCAACAGCCAGGGTTGGGTCAGGGCAAAGTCAAGAGCCACAAACTTCGTACAGTTCTCCCACGTTAGGCCTAAGCACTCGGGCCATCCCTTGCTGCTTTCCCAGGTACGTAAGCAGGGAGCTGGATCCGAAGTGGAGCAGCTGGGTTACAAACCAGCACTCAAATGGGATGCTGATGCTGCAGGTGGCTGGCTAACCTATTATATCACAATGCCAGCCTCTCTCGTTTTCAACAAGGAGAGAGCACATTATAGTCCAAAATTACAAGGTATAAAAGCATATTAGGTGATGACTTGGGTGATATCAGATGTAGCAACTGCTTTGTGGTCCCCAAAAGTCACCTTCTCTATTTGTGGGCCCTTGGCCTTGCCCTTTCTGTGCCCATAGGATGGACAGCCAGCTGAGGCCCGGGAGAGTATGAAGTGCCCCCCGGGTTGGCACTTTAAGAAGAATTGGACTGTAGAGCTGAGCCATGCCGTGGACAGTGATGGTCAGTCCTCTGCTCAGGGTTGAGGGGAGGAGAGCCTGGGTTTTCCACTTGGCTTCTGGGCAGGCAGGGAAGCTCCCAAACTTTCCACAGCCTTGGAACGGGCAAGCTTGCAAGTGGCCTAGGCCTGAGTTCTGCAGGTCCCCCAGCCTCTGAGGGGCTGAGTCTTCACCCCCTTTCAGGGGCCCTCAGATTCCACGTGTCTCTGTGGGCCTGGCCCATAGCAACTCTTAACAGGTGCATGTGAACATGGACTGGGCCCTGGAGCCTGAGTTCACCCAATATGGCTCCAGAGAAGGAGCGATAGGAAGGCCTGGCATTAGGGCCCAAACTCTCAGCGGCCCCATCCTGTGTCTCACACAGGAGCCAACCCTTTCCCATTTGTAAGATGGGCAGCTTGGCACAGACCATTGAGGTGACAAATGACAGAGCTGTCCCTTCTAGAGGTGCATCTTCCAGGCCTTGTCAGGCCTCCCAGCTTACAGGCACCTGAGATGCACTGAGGTCATGGTCCTCCCCTGCAGGCTGGGAGTATGGAGTGGGGATCCCGCCATCGGGCATGCCCCAGGTCTGGAGCTCAGTGGAGAAGACCTACCACTCACGCCGGCGCAGGCGATGGGTGCGCCTGCGTTACCGGGATCCGGAGAAGCTGAGTCAAGAGCAGGAAACCCTCTCTTTCCTGCAGCAGGTACGGGACCTGGGAGGTGGGGATCTTGGCTTGCAACCTCAGCAGCATGACCCTGCTTTTCTGCCCCCCACATCAGGGCCTGGACAAGGAGGATGAGGGTTGGGAGTATGGCACCTTTGGCTCCAAGTTCCACCTGGACCCACAGCCCAACAGTCAGTTCCGCCGTCGTTGCTGGCACCGCAAGCTGGTCCCAGACCAGGACAGGGGCATTGCGTCCATCTTCCTCCTGGAAGGCTCTTTGGTAAAACTTTAGTGGCCTGGGTGATGGTAGCCTCTGACCCCACCCTACTCCCCAGGAGCCAGGGCCTGGCCTGGGGGTATGGCCAGGGGGAGGTCTGGGACTGCTCCTTGGGGCATGACTAGGGGGAAGCCTGCGCCTGCTCCTCAGGATTGACCTAAACCCATCTGGAGGAGCCAGGTGCAGGCAGGAGCCTCAGCAGGGCACTGTTCTGGGTGCAGGGGAAGGATCTGAAGAATAGTTACAAGAAAGAAGATGAGAAGCTGGGCCGGTGGAGTCAGTTCAGAGACTCATGGAGGGAGCGCCCCATGGAGGCCCGGCCTCCCAACATGCCCTTCATCTATTGCCTGATCAACAGTGAGCACTACCCTGAGTGTCTGCGTGGGTGGCCCCAGAGGCCAGGACCTGAGGGGAATGAGGAAGAGCTGGGGGATCCTGGGGACATGTGACAGCTGGAACCCCTCTTTACCTAGAGCCTCACTACTACCAGCTCTTCTGCTACATCTACCAGGCCCGGAACTTGCTTTCCAACCAGATCCTGACATTCCAGGGTAGGACCATCCCTTGTCCTCCAGCCACCCACTGGGGCCTGACAACATGGCTATCTAGCAGAATAATGAATGCAGCAAGGAAAGAGCGGGTTGGGGGTAAGGGTGTGACAAAGGTGCAGACCCTCCTCTATCTCTGAAGCAGCTTATAGCCTTGTTTTGGGAAAAAGACAGAATCAGAGACCTTGGACTGTGGAATAAGAAAGGGGAAGAGATGCCAGAGGGGAATGTCACCCCAGAGGTGACCACTCTGCTGGGCCTTGAAGAGCAAGGCGTTTGCCTGGCAGAGTACTTGTGAGATGAGAAAACAAGAGAGAGGGGTGACATTTTTGGGAAACAGTTGCCACCAGTGGTCAGACACAAAACGAGGAGTGGGGAGGAGGCCCTGGGAGGAAGAGCCATGGGTGATGTGCATGCCCTAGCCTGTGCTGTTAGTGGCAGTTGTAGGGGGCCAAGGAGGTGGGTGAAGGGCTCCTAGGATGCCTCCTGGAGACTGTGTCCCTTGGGCATTGTCACCCACACTGAGAGGGCCATGGGAAGTGTGCATGACTGGAAATCCATGGCCCCTGGCATCAGCGATTGGCTCGCTCTCAGCTTCTGGTGCCTATGAACCACTGGCAACAGGCTCCTGGTCTGGCCTTGGGGGTCCCAGGTCTAGCCAGCTATTGCAACAGCCAGAAGGAGCCTGGCTTCATGACTTCCTGCCTTGCCCCTCCCCCAGGGCCCTTCATCCGTGTCATCTTCTTAAACCACAGCCAGTGCACCCAAGCTGTGCGCAGCTCTGCGTCCCCCATTTGGGCCCAGACACTCATCTTCCAGCACTTGCTTCTATATGAGAACCCCCAGGACACCAAGGAGAGCCCTCCACTCCTAGTGCTGGAACTGTGGCAGCGCAATTCCCAGGTAATGTGGCTGAGGATTCTCCGGCCTTGACACTTAGGGAGGCCCAGTGTGCCAAGAGTGCCATATCAAACACAGCTGGTTACTGCCCTTTGCCAGGCAACAGCAAGGGCAAGCAAGGAGCTGATGCTGTGCTAGCTTAGTCTCCAGGTTGTGTGAATGTCTCTTCTCCTCTAGGGCAAGGAGAGCTTGTGGGGACGGAGCATATGGCCCCCTGTGGTCTGGCTGGATCTCCAAGACCGGATCCTGCCCCCAATGCGGTGGCACCCACTTGTGAAAGACTTGGGGGAGGAAGAGGGTGAGGTCTTGGCATCCTGTGAACTGATCCTGGAGACGGAGGTACTGGGAAACGGGACACAATGGTAGAGGGTAATGCTTAGTGCCCCCTCCCCTGGCACCCCTGAACACAATCTTCTGCAGGCAGCAGGAAAAGCCTGGCACCGGGCTCAGGGATAGCACCTGCTCAGTCCCTCTCCCACCTCCCTGCCAGCTCCAATCCTTGTAATTCCTTCCCAGCCTCTGAGGAACCTGGTTGAGCTGGGGATGGGGGCCCTAGGATCTGCCTCATGGGCCCTCATGTTCCCTGATCTCCCACCTCGGCCCTTCCAGAAGCTCAGAGAGACACAGCCACCAATCCTGAGTGTCCTCTTGAAGAACGGGGTCTACATGCTGCCCAGGAGCCTCCAGCCCACGCGGAAGAAGATGGCCATCGAGGTGTGTGCCAGGTGGGGAGAGGATGAGTGGGCACTTCAAGCACCATCCAGAACAGCCTGGAGTGGCTCTGCTGTGGGCCCTCCTTACTTGCTGACCTGAAGCTTGGGCCCCAAGATTGACACTCAGTGAGAGATGGGGTTGGGAGAGAAATGAGACTGTCATTTAATGCTATAAGTGAGCTCACTGCTAAGCTCTGCAATATGCAGTAGGCGAAGGGCTCAAGTGTTTGTCATGCTCAAGTCCCATGCCGCCCAAAATACTTGCAGAAATGTTCCATACACTGATACAGGGGCTAAGTGACAGCCACAGTCCAGACCCAGTGCTGCCCAATCCTAAATGCCAGGGCAGGCTTCACTCCTGTTTGGAGTATAGCCTGGAAGTATCCAGGTTGGAACCCATACGTCCCTGCCATGGGACTGACAGAGGGCAAAGAGGATAGCCAGGAGCTCAGGAGACTGAAGGCCACCTGGCTAGTCCCTTCCTCTGGGCTCCTGGGAAGGCCTTCAGAAGTCAGGGCCTAGACATGTCTTGGGATGTCCCATGTCTGTGGGCAGCTCAGTCATTGAGCATCCATGGAGCCCCCATCTGAGTCATAGAGCCACAGGGAGGACGTGGCCCTGAGAGGCAACCAAACTTAGCACCTCTCCTCTGGGAAGGGATGGGAGGCCAGAAAAGGCAGCAGGTGAGGCAGGATCAGCACTCAAGGGCCTGGAGGTCAGTGGAGGTTGTGGTCTTGGCTAGAAGACACTCTTCCCAAAGGGAGGCATGAAGGCCTTCAGGCCATTGGTGGACTTTGTGCAGGCTGGGGGTGCCTCAGTCTCACTGTCTAGCCCTGCAGGCTTTCTGAGACACCACCATCCCCTGGGATTCCTCTGTGAAAGGGGTGGTGGCTGCCACAGCCCCACCCTCCTTGGTCCTGGTAGATCCTGGCCTGGGGCCTTCGGAACTTGAAGAAGGTGCACTACCCCCAACTCCTGGTGGAGTGTGGAGAGGAGTCAATCAAGACGGAACCCATCAAGGACTTCCAGACCAACCCCAATTTCCCTGAGCCCATCCTCTTCCTCCTGGTGGTAAGAGACCCCCCGCCACCTAGAGGAGGAGGAGCAAGGGCAGGGGCAGCCCTCTCCTGGGGCTGGGAAGTGGGGCTCACATTCCTGCCTCTCATGCAGCTCATGCCCACAGAGGAAGCCTATGCACTGCCCATCATGGTCAAGGTGGTAGATAACCAGGACTATGGCCAGCGGAGCATGGTGGGTCAGGCCAACATCGACTTCCTCCAGCCATATTTTTGTGACCCCTGGGCTATGGACTATGTACCCCCACGGCTGCCAAGTACGGGCCCCTTGCTCTGTGCTCCCTCCCTCAGGCCTCCACCATGAGTCTCCTGCTGTGGGTTGGGGAAGGGCTTGGCTTCCCTTTGGGGTTGGCATCCCTCCTCCTCAGCCTCCACCTGAGATTCCCAACTGCATTCTCTCCACACAGTGCTGGTCGAGAAGAAGCAAAATGCGGTGAGCTCGGGCACCCAGCCCAGCCTTCTCTATCTTAACTCTTTCTCGGCTCCTGCACCCTAATGATGCATAGGAATGCTGAATCTGTTACTCTCAGCCTAGACCACACTGTAGAGTCCCCTGAGATGGTCACAGACTCAAGACCCTGAAGGATTCCATCAGAATTCCTGGGCCCCAGGACATCTTTTCTAAGTCCTTCCTCCTCCAGCCCTATGGCTGTGGTGTGTTTTCCAGTTCAGGAGCTACTGAAACTCCAAGTGGCCCTTGGAGTCCCATGCTTCCCATCCATCTCGCCTCAGCCTTGACTGTGTCCCAAAAGTCAAGAGTTAGAGCCCAAAGAGGAAGTGTAGGTTGAGTCCCTGACTGCCTGGGTATACACCTTGCTCACCCTCTACTTTGCAGATCCTAGGAAATCTCTACAAGAAGTTCTGGTACAAGTCCAGCAAAGATGAGGTGAAGGACATTTAGCCCCAGGGTACAGGGAACCACCTATTGGTTCAAGGAGGTAGGGAGTGCAGCGGGTGTGTGCATGTTGGCGGGGGGGGGGTGTCATTCTCCTCTTCCTTGCCAGGATGATTTTGACCATGAGGTGGATTGGTGGAGCAAGCTCTTCTGGGCCACACGTGATGACAAGTCCCTGAAGTATAAGTACAAAGACTACTTCACCCTAAAGGTTGGGAGACCCTCAAGGGATGGGATTGGGAGATCAGGAGTGGAGAAGGAGAATGCTGAGATAAGATGCAACCTCCCACTCAGACTACCAGCCAAGTCCAGCTTGCTTCCTCTGGAAACCTCCAAGAGTGTATAGATGGGAGTTTCCACAGTGTCCTCCAGGGAAACCTCCACTAGTACCAAGGCTGAAGCAGGTGGTTCTGCTGCTGGGACCACCTGGGTGGACACTTTGGAGAAAGCCCCTGGTGATCCCAGGAATGGCCTCCCCCCTCCCCTCCCCTGACAGGTGTATGATTGTGAGCTGGAGGCGGTTCCAGCCTTCCAAGGCCTGCAGGACTTCTGTCAGACCTTTAAACTCTACCAGGAGCAGCCCAAGGTGGACAGCCCTGTGGTAGGCGAGTTCAAGGTATGTGCCCAGCTGTCCATCTGTGTGCCCTCTCTGTCCCCCCAGAAGACCCTAATATAAAGCCCTGGCTCTAAATGTTCATGGTGAGGATCTGGTAGGGAGGGCCTGAGGAAGTTCCGGGAGGGAGATGCCTTCCCTCACACAGGAAGAGTGAGGGCCTTCCCTCTTGAGCATAAACTTTGTCTTGAGGATAAACTCAAGCTTGAAGTAATGGATAGAGGGGTGGGGTAGGCAGGAGTTTCCCTCAGCAGAAACACGATCATCAACTAAGCACCCTGAGTCCCTTTCCCCAGGACCCCTCGTAAACACAGTGATCCCTGCAGAAGCCCCGTGCTGCGTTTGCTGCTATAGTCCCCATGATCCTCTACCTGACCCTCTCTACGGAATTCAGGCCAGGAGTCCTTCCTGGAGGGTTGGGTCCCCAACACCCCCTCATCCCACAGGGCCTTTTCCGGATCTACCCCTTTCCTGAGAATCCAGAGGCTCCCAAGCCCCCGCGCCAGTTCTTGGTTTGGCCCAACAGAGAGGATTTCCCTCAGCAGTGCCTGGTGCGGGTATACATAGTACGAGCCATCAATCTGCAGCCCCAGGACTACAATGGCCTGGTAAGGAGTAGCCCTGTCCAGCCCAGGAACCTCCCATGCCCTGCCCAATCCCTAACCTTTCCTGGAGATCCCTCAGTCTGCCCATGCCCAACTGCCCACACACTCCATGTGGTGCCAGGGCTCATTTCTGCCCCACATCTGATTCCCCACTTCCTCCCCCCTGCCACGACCATCACATGTGACGACAGTGTGATCCTTATGTGATCCTGAAAATGGGGCAGACAAAGCTTGGCAACCGGGACACGTACCGGCCCAACACCCTGGATCCCATCTTTGGCATGTGAGTTGCCTCAACTCCCCCAGTCCTCTCTACCTTCTATACTGTGCTGGTTGGCCTTCAGTCCCAGTAAGCAGACTCCTGCCCTGCATCCCAGCCCACAAATTCCTAGCATGGTGCCCTACACACTCTAGGTTCTCAACAGATGGGGGACCTCCACTTCTACCATCAAGTTTAGCTTAGGAAGTTAACTTTGAGCCACATCCAGGGGATGGCTGTTGACAGGCCTCAGTCTATCCTGCATTCTATTCTCTATAATAACCATGAATAAATGAGGGGCAGAGACACCAGTGAGGATGACAAGAGAGCACATGTCATCTCCAGGCTAGAACATTTTCTCCTCTAGGTTGTTTGAGCTCACCTGCAACATTCCCCTGGAGAAGGATCTGGAGATCCAGATACTTGACTTTGACCTTGTGTCAGCTGATGACGAGATTGGAAGTACAGTAATCGACCTGGAAGACAGACTCTTGTCTGGCTTTCATGCTAGTTGTGGGCTTGCTAAAACATACTGCCAGTGAGCATGGACCAGTCTGGGGTGGATGGGAGCGGGGAGAGGTGTAGTGAGCCCAAGGCTCCTGTGGCGGGGGTAGGGAAGAAGGGACCCAGAACCTGCCTTTCACATATCCCTGCAGAACAGGGCCCTTCAGGTGGCGGGACCAGATGTCCCCCAGCCACATGCTAGAGCGCTTTGCCAAGCAGAAGGGCCTGCCACCACCTTTGTACAGCCTGGAAGAAGATTCTGTCTTATACAATGGGGAAAAATTCAAACTGCAGAGCTTTGGTGAGCAGTTCAGCTGCAGGACTCTGCCCCAGGGAGGCTCTGGAAAGGGCTGGCTGCTTCAGACACTGGGATGGGGTCAGGCAAAAGGAGGCAACCCAACTTTCCCTTTTTCCTGAAGAAGACAGCACATCCAGTCCCCAGGAAAGGGGAGAGGGGCATCCAATGACGTCAGGACCCCCCTTTCCATCTGTCTCCAATACAGAGCCTAAGCCCCCTAATGTGCCTGGTTTGGGACCCAAGAAAGAACGGCTGGCCCTGTACATCCTGAACACCCAGGGGCTGGTCCCCGAGCACGTGGAGACCCGCACACTGTACAGTAATAGCCAGCCAGGCATTGACCAGGTTTGAGAGTTAAAAGGGCATGGTGTGGGGGAGGGCAGGCCAAGTATTCAGGTATAAACATGCACAGCACACGTGTTTTTGCATATGTTAATTAGCAAGAGGTTCTGGTGCTGTCACTTTTAAAACTCTCGTAACCTGAAGAGGTCATCGACAAGGCACGGAGGCTGCATACCAGTGTAGGAAGTGTGACGGAGTCCTACCTACCACCACCTCCATTGCTCCGGTCTCTCCCAAAAGGGACAGGAGGTGGCACCTCAGGCCAGATGGGGCAGACATTATAACTCTGGTGCTGGCTGTTAATTGCAGGCTGTCTTCTCCAAGGCAAGGAACTCCAAATGCAGGAATGAAAATCCCCAAAGGCACCCTAATTACCACCTTCTCTCCAGCCACCAGAATGGCTCCTCTCACTCTCTCCATCTCTCTGCCAAGCATTTAAAAAAAAAAAAACAAAAAACAGAAAACAAAACAAAAAAACTACGCTTCTCATGAAATCCCTTGTCTTAAACAGGGCTAGCTTCCAAAGACTAAAATTAGCTCCAGCTGGTTGAGACAAAACACATTCACATACCAGAGTTAAGTTATTCCGCCCCTGCTCTTTTCTCCTTTATTCACCATTTGTATCTTTCCTCTTCTCAGTCCTCTGCACTCATTTCATCTCTTTGGGTTGTGATCACATAACATTGAATGGCCTGGAAATCTGAGGTTCCCTCTTACTCAGGGCCACCAAGCTGCTTAACAAAGAAAAGCCTAGCCATAATCCCCAATCTCTCTGCTTTGCTCTCACAATAAGAAACAAGGGGGACCTTTGGTGGGTGGTTGTCCTGCCCCCTGAATGCTAGTTATTGGGCTTCCCGGGGTCAACTTGCTGAGAGGCCAACAACCTGAAGCTCAATAACTGGTCCTGGCTCTAGGGAAAGCTGCAACTGTGGGTGGACATCTTTCCCAAGAACCTGGGGCCTCCTGGCCCCCATGTCAACATCAGCCCCCGAAAGCCTAAACGGTGAGTGACAGCCCACACCCCGGGGCCCTTCGTTTCATGGCTCAGCTCTCCCAGGACACCACTATGCTAAGTGCTGAGCTCTAGTCATTCTTTCTCTATTGGAAATAGGTGGAAGCTCCTCTAGGAGGTCTCCTCCCCATGAACCTCCCTAAATCTAGTCGGAATACTTGGGGTTGGGGGGAAGCCTCTGGCCCGCCTCCCCCCAACAAGGCTGCTGCTGGGGAACCAGGCCTCAGCAGGGCCTCAGAGCACAGTGGCCACAGGTATGAGCTGCGCTGTATCATCTGGAAAACCGCCGACGTGGACCTGGTGGACGTTTCGCTGACCAGTGAGAAGACGAGTGACATCTACATCAAAGGGTGAGGAGGCGCCAGTCCCTCAGGTTCCCCCAGTTCTTTCTTCTGCCACTAACCTGTGCCTGCCATGAGTGGGGACCACCCACACACATGCAAGCGGCAGGCCAAAAGGCTGTGGCTACAGGTGGCTGTTCGGGATGGAGAAAGACACGCAAAAGACAGATATCCACTACCACTCCTTAAATGGCGAGGGCACCTTCAACTGGCGGTTCATCTTCTCCATGGACTATCTGGCAGCAGAGTGTATGTGCGTCCAGAGCCAGAAGGTGACAGACCTGGTGGTGCAGGTGGCAGGGTAGTCTTTGGGCTGCAAGAGCATCCTTCCTTCACCCCGTAACCCCCAGCCCTCTGGGACCTGACAGTTACACCAAAACATTAGGATGAAGCCCTCTTCATTGGTTGTCTACACTTCAGGGTGGCAGGCTACTTAGGGTCCAAGGGAGATGTTAGACATGGGTTAGTAACACACTCTTCCACCACAATCCAGGATTACATATGGAGCCTGGACCCCACATCAACGAAGTTCCCAGCCCGGCTCATCATCCAGGTCTGGGACAATGATACCTTCACCAGTGATGACTTCCTAGGTGAGGGCTTGGCCCAGGGCCTGGGCCCCCAGGACAACGGAGCTCCTTGTTGATGGCGTTTCTCTGGCTTCAGGGGTCCTAGAGCTAGATCTCTCCGACATGCCCTACCCGGCCCAAAGCGCCAAGCAGTGCTCCCTCAGGATGATGGAACAGGACCCCAAGTGGCCCCAATTTCTTCAACACAAGCACTTCTCTCTCTTTAAGAAGACGACTGTAACTGGCTGGTGGCCTTGCCAGGTCCTTGATGGTGACAAGTGGCGCCAGTCGGTAGGAACTGGGGAAGGTACCTGAGGAACAGGCCTATGAATCATACAGCCTGGCTGAGGACTTTGGGGCGTGGGAAGGGGTATGTTGGCTCATGTCTTTTCCCTGCTAGGTTTGGGGCAGATGCCCTCATCCCACCCTGTTCCCCACCCGTGATGTTCCTAGGGCAAAGTGAAGATGACGCTGGAAATTCTGTCACAGAAGGAAGCCTTAATCAAGCCAGCAGGCCGAGGCCAGTCGGAACCTAATCAGTATCCCACACTCCACCCTCCACTGTAAGGCTTCTGGGGTTTCACAGGGCAGTGACTGTGGACAGGGCAGCTGCTGCCCACCACAGAGTCTGGAGAGAACAGACTAGGGTGGGGCCATGAGGCACGGAGTCACTTTCTTGAAAGAGCAAGCTCCCCTTTGCTCCTCTATCCCCCTCATTCCCCCTCCCTCCTCTGATGCCACCTCTGTTCATGCAGACGCCCGGATGCCTCTTTTTCATGGTTGCGATCCCCAATTCAGAACTTCTGCCTTGTTTTCTGGAAACGCTACCGCTACAAGATCATAGCCTTGTCAATCCTAGTGAGCATAGCGCTGATGCTCTTCCACTTTATCTATTCAACCCCGGTGAGTGGCAACCAAGGGCACAGGGACAGACAGCAGGGGGTGAGCAGAGGAAGCCACCTCCATCCTGCTGCATGGCTCTGTTCTCTCTAGAACTACTTAGCCATGAACTGGATCAAACCTGAGATGCGGCTAAATCCTCCCATTAAAATAGTCAATATCATTGGTTCATCCAACACCAGCAACGATAGCTCTTCCATCCTCATCACCGAGAAGCCAAGCCCAGAGACTACCCCAGAGCAGCAATGGGAACTCGTCAAGGAACCCAAGAATCAGATGTATGACATTTTCCCAGAACTGCCAACTCCATGAAGCTCATTGACTCATTTACCTGCCTTTCCTCCTGCTTACTAACAGCCCTAATCCCTCCTCAAACCACCCCCCAACCCTGAATTCTTACCAGCTCCCTGTTTCTATTGTCTAGGGCATAATTCAAGGAGCTAGGGATATTCTAACTATTGTGTTCAGAAACCACTGCCAACAAGAGCAGAGCTATAATTTTCCACTAAAATAAACAAGGTTTGTAAGAGGCAGCCATCTTATAATTTGGGAGCTGAAGACAACAGGAAGGACCGAAAACGCCAGCCTTTCAGAGGCGACTCATAGGGGATAAGGAACTGTGTTACTCCACACAATTCCAGCCTCCTGCACACCAAGGGGTGGGGACACTGCTGTCGGAGGGAAAGGCCACTCTGGAGGAAAGAAGTGGGGGCTGGTCATGTGGATAAGTAGAGGCCCAGGCTGCTGCCTGCATCCACCGTGAATACAAAGAGCCATCCAGCCGCCTAGGCACCTCTCCTCTAGCACACTCCCCGACTCCAACACCCAGAACAACACTTTCAAACCCAACAGAGAACACTTGTTTCTAGAATAAAATGCAAAAACTGTGGCAGGACACATAATGCTAGGCCAGACCAAGTGGCTGCAGTCTCTTTAAATCAGGTGGGGTGTTATAACAGAGCAGATAAAGCTGCCACGTGTGACACCAGCATCCCTTCCAGCTACTACTTCATGTTCTAGTTGCTCCGCTACCAAACCAGCTCTCTGCTAATGGCTTAGGAAAAGCAGTAGAAGATGGTCCAAGTTCTTGGGACCCTGTACCTATGTAGGAGGCCCAGAGAAGCTCCTGGCTTTGGCCTGGTCCTTGGCTACTGTGGCTGTTTGAGAAGTGAACTAGCAGATGGAACCTCTCGCTCTCCTCTTCCTCTCTGTGACTATGCCACTCAAATAATAAATCAATCTTTAATATTAAAACAAAACAAAGCATCATATGTAGGGCCAGCACTATGCCACAGGGGGTTAAGCCAACACCACTAGCAACCCATATTAGAGTGCCAATTGGAATCCTGGCTGCTCTGCTTTTGATCCAGCTCCCTGCTAATGAAACTGAGAAGGTGACCCAAATGTTTGGACCCCTGCCATTCACGTGGGAGACACAGAAGCTTTTGGCTCCTAGCTTCTGCCTGACCAAAACCAGGCTTTTGTCCACATTTGCAGAGTTGAGTCAGCAGATGGAAGGTCTCCCTCTCACTCTCTCACTTTGCCTTTCAAATAAGTAGATTGTATACATATATATGTATGTTAAAGACTTATTTATTTTTATTGCAAAGTCAGACATACAGAGAGGAAGAGAGACAGGAAGATCTTCCGTCCGATGATTCACTCCCCAAGTGGCAGTAGTGACTAGAGCTGAGCCCATTAGAAGCAAGGATCCAGGAACTTCTTTCAGGTCTCCCACACGGGTGCAGAGTCCCAAGGCTTTGGGCCGTCCTCGACTGCTTTCCCAGGCCACAAACAGGAAACTGGATGGGAAATGGAGCAGCCGGTGTTAGAACTGGTGCCCATATGGGATCCCAGCATGTTCAAGGAGAGGACTTAGCCACTAGGTTACTGTGCCAGGTCCCCATGTACACATATTTTAAAAAGCTCAAGTGTTCCTGAGCTAGAATCATACCAACCACACAGGTTCAATTTCTCACCCCACCCCATGACGTGCAATATCCCCTCCTCCCACACCCCTTCCTTGGCCATCTAAGGAGCCCACACAGGCATTCACACCACACAGTTCTGGTCCATCTTCCCTTGTACTCAGACCAAACATCCATTGCTTCTACCAGCTTCCCTGATCCTGGACCAGGTCTAGATCCAAATTTGTCCTCTGGTACCTGGAGCCACTCTTGTCACAGAGGGGATGTAGTTAGGAGGAATACCTTTAGTCTCTGTTCTTCCTCCATCCCACCTTCGGGATGGCAGGACAGCCTGCACTGCTGGATCACAAGCATGCGGGTAAGGCAGAGACCACAGTGGAGAGAGACCTGTGCGCAGCCAACGGGCACCATCCCCTGTTCTTCAGGCTGAGCTGAAGGCTTCCCCAACCCAGAAGGCACAGCTGGAACTCATGGACTTGAGGCTCCAAAATAAAGGACCCTAGCCTGACCCTATCCCCCCCCACCCCTTCCCCTGGAGGAAGGACAAGTGGTCAGAAGTTTGTTTGGTTCCATCAGCCATTTTCAGAATTTCTCTTGGGCTACAGAAGACCACAGGAGAGCTCAGAGTTCCAGGCCCTCCTGGAAGGCTCTGGCCTCTAAGCAATTTTACCAAAGGGCAGACAGGTGAGCAGCATGTGACCCCTTGTCGGATAAGGCAGTAGAGTAAAGGCTGACACGTAGAGCACTCAGGCTTGTTGCTCAAAGATCGTGAGTTCTTCCAGGCACCGGATGACGAGGGTCTATTGCTCCCTGACTTGTAACACGACTACACAGAAACTGTCTCCATCGAGGAAAAAAAAAATTTCCTCTTGGGGGAAATATCTAAGCCCAGGTTATAAAAGGAAAGCTTCCATACTTCCAACAATCAAAGTGTGATTCCAAAAATCATGGTCAACACAAAGCATGCAGCTGTGCAGGCTCCAAGTGTCCTGAAACATCCCCATCTGCTCAGACCACATGACAGATGGTGTTTTCAGTGTCAAATCTGGAGCTGGTCAGTTTCACAGTTAATCTCATGGCATCCATAAAGTCCTTCAAGCTCCTCTTGATGTGCACTCGCTGACTTTCCAGCAACCTTGACTAAAGCCGTGAAAGGATCTGATTAGAGAGCTTGCCGATCCAATCCCCTGCTGGAGATTAGAAGCTGGAGTGGTGGCCAAGTGGAAAGTTCCTGGGGCCACCAGTGAGGCTCAGTGAAAGCGGAGTGTGCACTGCAGCCCCAGGCCCCAACAGAGAGGTATCCAAAAGTCTTTTCCAGCTCCAGTTGCTCACGGAAAGGATAATGAAAGGAGGAAGGAAGGTAAGGCAGGGAAGAAGTGCCCATCCAGATCCTCAGGTGGATAACAGCTTGGGAAAAAAAAAGCAAAAACCAATGACTGGGTGTTTGAGGAGCTACCAGTTTTCTACAGTTTGCAGAAGGGCCCACTGAATCCAAAGTACTCTGGGCTATGAAATTCTGTTCTGTGGTTTTAGCATCACAACAGCATACATTCTCTCCATGCCTTCTTGCCCCCAAGTAGAAGGATGGCAGGGAAAGGCACATCACAGCAGCACTATCCTAGGGTGGGTGGCTTCCTGGACCAGAGTCAGATGTCCTGGTAGGAGACCATGAGCACATGGGGTCCCACCATCCAACAGGGAACCATGGGGTCCCTCTAGCCGAAGCTCTGGTGATGGAGCAGAGCCCTGATCATGGTTGCAGACTGAAGAAGATCCACAAGGCTGCGCACTCAGGCCAGCACCTGCCCTTCCCACACCTCACGGGGACAGTCACAGAAGTGATGGCAGCAGGACTCAGTAGAAGCGCTTTCGGCTCTGTTCCTGCCATTTGTTGTACAGTATGATGCCGATGACGATGGCAAACACAGAAAACACCAGAGAGAAGAAGACGATGAGGAAGAGGGCCAAACCGCTCAGGGGAGGCAGTGGTGCTGTCACTGAGGAAGCGAGAGAGAAGCGGGTCAGAAGTGAGTGGTCGGGGGGAGCACCAAGCTCTAGCTGCCCAGTTCCCGGGCTCTGACACTATCTCTGGGCAGCCAGAGTTTACATTCCCCCCTTCCTCCTTCAGCTCATCTAGAAAGTGAGCCCAAGTGAAAGGGCAGGTGCAACACAAGTAAGCAAGGTGGAGAACTCCATGCACTGTGACCTTCTCCCTGCCCATGGGACTTTTTCCCAGAATGCCCCATGCTTACTCTCAGGCAGCTTCATGTTGTCCACTGAGGGCAAGAACACATCTCGATGCAGCTTCTCCTCTTCTGGGGTTCTTTCCACCGTCAGCTCAAACAATTTCAGGGAGATGACGTCATGATTATCTAGAGAGAGGAATATAACAATTCAGCAACCTCAAAGAAAGGTATCTTAGACCAGCCTTTGATCAATTAGCAGTTAACTAGCAGTGACACCGAAGCAAATAATCAGAGTGGCCAGCACTGTGGTGCTGACACTGCATACCACAGGGCCAGTCTGAACCCCAGCTGCTCTGTTTCCCATCCAGTTCCCTGCTAATGTGTCTGGGAAAGCAATGGAGGCCAGTCCAAGCCCTTAGGCCCCTGTCACTCATGTCTACCCCTCTCTCTGCCACTCTCCTTCCTCAGCAAGGACCCCGCCCCGACACACACACACACACACACACACACACACACAGTCACATGAGACAGGAAAAGCTCTCACGGCAGCTGTTTAACAGGCCACTGGCAGAACACAGTTATTGGTACAGAGGCTAAAGCCAGGGAAGAGAATAAGCATTTAAAGGGAAACTCCCAAATCGGACATGGGCTGGAAGAGAAACCACAGAAAACTGAAGCATAAAAAGAACCATGCACTGCTAAGGCTACCTAAGGTGGAAATTTCACAGCAGTTGGTTAAATGAACTGAAGTGGAGCAAGGAATGAGGACAAGAGAGCTCTATGACAAAGGAACAGAAGTACATCACAGAAGAGGAATGGCAACAGCAAAGCAGAGTCAAGGATGTGAGTACAGTTGGGCAGTGGAGGATGGGGAAGAGCTAAAGACATTTGTACAAATGTGCCATTTTGTACAAATCTCATTACAAGTACAAGTCTCATTACATTTGTACAAGTCTCATTAAGAGCCCAGCACAGTGGTCTAATGGTTAAATCCTTGCTTTGCAACTGCCAGGATCTCATATGAGCATCAACTCACGTCCCACCCGTTCTATTTCCCATCCAGCTCCCTGTTTATGTCCTGGGAAAGCAACAAAAGATGGCCCAAAGCCTTGGGACCCTGCACCTGCATGGGAGACTCAGAAGAGACTGGCTCCTGGGTTTGGATCAGCTCAGGTCCAGCCTTGCGATCACTTGGAAAATAAACCAACTGATGGAAGATCTTTCTGTCATTTCTCCTACTCTTTATAAATCTTTTCAATTAAAAACAAAGTAAGTAAACCTTTAAAAAAAAAGCCTCACCAAAAAGATAAGTGCAGGGGTCCATTGGAGAGGGACAGCAGAGCTGTTGTTGTTTAAAATTTATTTATCTTTATTGGAAAAATAAGATTTGCAGAGAGGAGAGACAGAAAGGTCTTCTGTCTGCTGGTTCATTCCCCAAGTGGCTGCAACACCCAAAGCTGAGCTGATCCAAAGCCAGGAGCTTCTTCTGAGTGCCCTGTATGGCAGCAGGGTCCCAAGGCTTTGGGCCGTCTTCGACTCTTTCCCAGGCCACAAGAAGGGAGCTGGATGGAAACTGGAGCAGTCAGGACACAAATTGGCATCTATATGGGCTCCCAGCACATGCAAGGTTTTAGCCACTACGCTACCGTGCTGGGCCCAGGGACAGCAGAGTTTAAAAACAAAGCTCTGTGAAGAAGATGACTGGGGACAACAGTAGGTAGGAACAGCCTAATAGAAGGAAGCGCACCACAAATGGGAAGACAAGGAACTCAAGACACAGGCTGGCAGGGCTGGCTTGATGAGAGGCCAGCCCTGTTTTCCTCTGAGACAATTAACCAGGAAAGCTTGGGCCTGGGGCTTTTTTATGGATGCAAGGGTGCAGGGAGAGGACTCTCTTGGCTCTGTTTATCTGGTGCTCTCCTGCAAGAAGTGGGCCAGGAGGTCTAATTTAGGAAAAATGATGAGTGCAGGGGGAGTACCTGATAGATCGCCAGTGATGGAGGAGGTGCCGAAGTAGTAGCCCCGGGGCAGACGAACCCCAGGCACCTCAATGCAATCCCTCCACTCATGCTTGCCATCGATATCCATCATGATCTAAAATTAAAAGAGATAAGTCAAGAGCAAGCTGCAAGCGTCAAGCCGCACCCCAACCTGCCAACTGGTCCTGGCCTGGCACTCACTGTCAGATGCCTCTTGACGTAGCGAATCACGAGGAAGGTATCATAATGGAGGTTGCGGACAATGGCTGTGCAGCCCCCCAGTTCTGTAGGCCGCCCGTCTCGCTCATGGTCATAGCTGAGGGAGCCATTGTTCACCATGGCTGAGATGTAGGGGAACACCCGCTAGGAAGCAAGGAAGGAGACACAGACAGTGAGAAGTACATTTGGGATCATGGTACACATGCAAATGACAGTGCACCAGACCAGCATTCTGCCTCACCGTGAGCAGCCCCCGAGCACTCACATTCTGATAGTCCTGCAGCAGGTGCAGGCCCAGGAGGTGACATACCTGCCTTGAAGTAGTTAAGTAGTTCTCCTTGTCCCAGTGCACAAGGGACCTGAGGTGTTCCCTGTACAGCTTTAGGTTCTGATTCCAATCCTCTTAGAACACCAGGAGGTTCCCTTGTTACATAAATATACCAACCTCCCAATGGCCGTGGGAGCTTCTTGGAGAAAATCACCATGTGTCATGCTTCTTAGATGTCTCCAGCTCCATTCCTTTCCTGTCAGGGTAAGTGTTCTGCACACAGTAGGTGCTCTGAAAATGCCTGACTGACTAGCAGGGACACCTTTCTACATGGCACAGTACTTGTAAGTATAAAGCATGCCAAATGGAGTGGGACTGCTAAAGAACTCTGCCACAGCTGCTGAGTGGACTCATGCAACCACAGGGGCTGCTCTTCATCCACCCTTTGCAGCCCATTGAAACCTCGTGCACATGTAACTTTTGCCAATAGTAACACTAACAGAACAAGGTTCTCCCCCCAGAGCAAGAAAACTGAACACTGCTTCATAACCCACCCACTGTCCCAATGCTGTAGGAGCAAATTCCTCTGGAGACATGAACAAACCACTGCAAGACAAGCTCGGTGCCAAAACAGTGCAGAGGGTGTTGACAGGAGATGGTAACATGAGGCATGCCACTCCTTTTGGTGAACTCCCCATTGTCCCAGATGGTCAACATGCAAGGTGGAAATGCAACTGAGACCGGAGCCTTGGGACTTCAGAGACAAGAGCCACATGGGTTCTACATAGCAACAAATGTTGGGTGAACACAAGGGAATAAGGATGGTCATGGTGGGTCAAGAACCGAGTACCTGCACTCCTGGAGAGTATCGCCTCTTCTGGGCCTGAAAGGGTCCAGCAGGTTATTACAAAACAAGAAAAGGCACAGAAGACAGAAGACCAAGTCAGAAAGAAACAGCAATGGAAGATCTGCAACCCAGCTGTGACGGACAAGCGAACAACTCTAACTTCCCAACTTAAATCCCCAAATAGCCCAGAAGGAGCATTTAGCAAGTCCCTGGACCCCTTAAAATCATGCAAAATAGAATGCACAGGTGCTAATACATTTTCTGAGGGTAGGTACTGCAGATTCTCAAACAGCCCACAGGAAGACCTCTTCAACCTGCGGAAGGCCCCTGAAGCTTGAAGGAGCTTCACAAACCCCAATAGGCAGGGCCCGCTAGGGTCTCTGGGAGTCAGCTCAGGAAACAAGTTTGGTCTACACCTATATTTCCATAGCAAATGGAGAGATGAGGTAGATAATCAGGGCCAAATTCTCCCAAGTTAAAGATGCTTTCTAATACCCATGATCTCAGGACCCAGCTCTTGCCCAAAGACAAAAACCCTACTACTTAACAAGACCATGAAATTAACTCCAATCCAAAGAGATCATATACCCCTCCAACTAAGTCTTATGGACATATATTTCCAAATCACTGCTGTCACTCTCACCTAAAACACATGGCCAAGGAAGGAGTTCCGTGGAGCCTTGCAGCATAAATTCATAAAAAACATCAAATTCACAGGTAATTAACTATGCTTCAGAAAATTACCACAGTTCTCAGCTACCATCCAGAGACACTAGCCACACAATGCAGCTTGGGTCTGTACTATAGGAAAGGGTGAGCAAGAGGGTAGACCTCCAGGCATTCACTCCTCTGATTCTCAGCACCTACCATGTCAGGTACTGGTCCAGAGGCTGGGGGTCCAGCGGCAAATGAGACAGACAGGGAGGGATGTGTCCATTTCCAGAGTGGACAGTGGGGTGGGAGTGACAAACCATCAGATTACTAAAAATTACTTATTTCCACTAGAATGGAAATAAGATAGGTAATATGACAGACTGAGGAAGTCCACCAAAACATCTGGGACACAAGATGCAGGAAGTTGGGCCAGTCAAGGAACTAGAAGGCAGCTGGTGAGGACAAAACTGGTGTGAGGTGAGCAGGAGCCCCAGTCAGGAGCCTCTGAGCAGTTCCCCAGCTGTGTGTCTCCTATGACACCAGCAGCACATGTACGAGCCAAGGACAAGACACAACCAGCAGATAATCAAATTGCTGTGAACTTACTCTTCTTTAACTGGAAATTATAGCTAGGGGATTCTGGGCAGCAATTTAGAGCAATGGGATTCTGAGAGAAAACTCATTATTCTAGTTAACATTTTGGCAAGAGACTAAAAAAAATGTCCTGGGAGTATATTATGTATCAATTTTTAAAAAATCAAACAGACAAAATGTCTTTGGGAGCTCTGATGACCCCGAGGTGTGCTTCGTTTATCACGTCCACTAACTGTAATCAGAGGATGATGCTCTAACTTCACAGAGTGCTGAGCACAGCAAACCCAAGCCTAAGGGTGCCTGACCAGACCCAAAGCTGGTATGACATCCAATTGTCCAGGACCACCTGGCAAAGCACCCCAGCTGCACGTGTGGGTCCCTCGGTCAGGAGTCTCGGTCAGCGGGTCTAGCACGAGTATGTGTGGCCAACTTCAGCAACACTGCAGCAGACACAGAGCCCCACGACTTTCCAACTGCAATTTGTCTACTTCAGCAACTCATGACTTGGCCTTCAACTTTTAACCTCACATTAGCAGTAAGTCTTTAAATGCCATCTTATTTTCTATTCTTAGTCAGGAGTTTTTGAAGTGTTTCTTGGATAGCCACTAATTGCACACTGCAGCAAAAAATCTTCTACCTCTGGAAAGCAGCCAACACTAGAACCAAAATTGAAGAATATGATTCAGGCAAGTTGGATTCTTAATTTAAGAGTTACCAGAAATGAATCCAAATGATTATTAGTATTGCTGGATAAAGAAATGTTTTAAACTTTTTAACACTACAGGCCCAACAAGGAAGCCTAGTGGCTAAAGTCCTCACCTTGCATGCCCAGAATCCCATATGGGCACCAGTTCATACCCTGGCTGCTCCACTTGCCTTCCTACTTGTGGCCTGGGAAAGCAGTAGAGGACAACCCAAAGCTTTGGGACCCTGCACCCACGTGGGAGACCCAGAAGAGGATCTGGGCTCTTGGCTTCAGATAGGTTTGGCTCTGGCCATTGCAGCCACTTGGTGAGTGAACCAGTGGAAATGAATTTTTAAAAAAATTAAGGACTCCCTACCCAAGAAATACACCTTCAGCGCAACTTGATTTTAAACACCCATAGCAGCTGGCACTGTGTAGCATTGGGTCAGGCCACTGTTGGCGACTCTAGCAGTCATACTGAAGTGCTGGTTCAAATCCCAGTTGCTCCACTACCAATCCAGTCTCCTGAGGTAGGTGGGTTGGGGGAGGCAGCAGAAGACAAACCAGGTGCTTTGGCCTCTGCAACTGATAGAAGAGACCAGGAGAGTGCTTCAAGCTCCTGGCTTTGGTTTGGTTCAGTGTTGACTGTTGGAGCACTTTGGGGAGTGAACCAGTCTTTCTCACGTCTGTAACTCTCCCTCTCTCTGACACTCTGCCCTTCAAATAAATAAATATGCCTTTAAAAAGAAAAAAAAAAGTAAGGAAAAAATATCATTAGCTCATGTATGCACAGAATCTAGGCTAAAATTCCACAGGTCAAAAGCTGACAGGTTATAAACAAGACAAAAAAGATCAACCATCCACTGTCCTTAGGGAGCCTGTAATCCAACTGCAGTTGCACCATTTGAATCAGGATAACTTTGGATGGAAATGATATCACCTCTTTGAGATACACAGAGAGAATATACAGTTCACAAGGTTAATTATGAAGATGAAATGAGATATGTAAAGCATTTAGTACAGTATCTGGCACTCAGGAAGGAGTCAATGGTTAAACTACACTAGTTTCTAGATACAAATACTGGTTACAGGCACTCATACATGAACACAAAGCCAAACATGTATCTATTAGAGCTGTAATTCCTAGGGCTCTGATTGTCACAGATAAATTTCTTTTATTTATTTATTTAATTAATTTATTTATTTTTATTGCAAAGTCAGATATACAGAGAGGAGAAGAGACAGAGAGGAAGATCTTTCGTCCAATGATTCACTCCTCAAGTGAGCGCAACGGCCGGTGCTATGCAGATCCGAAGCCAGGATCCAGGAACTTCTTCCAGGTATCCCGCATGGGTGCAGGGTCCCAAGGCTTTGGATCGTCCTCCACTGCTTTCCCAGGCCACAAGCAGGGAGCTGGATGGGAAGTGGAGCTGCCAGGATTAGAACCGGCGCCCATATGGGATCCTGGCGCGTTCAAGGCGAGGACTTTAGCTGCTAGGCCACACCACCGGGCCTCACAGATAAATTTCTAAAGAAATAGGGGATTAGGAATTTGATTTCTTTTTCTTTTTTTGTTGCCTACCAAATACATTATAGGCAATAATGATAAAATAATCAATAAACAGCATTCTAAAAGAATGAGAATTATTATGTGATTTCAAAATAAAATAATTGAACACATTTAGCACTTACTAAAAGATGACTTGACTGTTCTCTCAGATCAGTGAAAACTCTCTGTTAATATGTGTTCATGAACCAGCATGTGGAAGCCACTATCAGAGCTGTTCTGCAAACCAAATCATACTAACTTGGTGAGCCCCCCAACTGCTCCCTGGAACCTAGGTATAAAAAAGATGGGCAGACTGATGTGCACAAGACCTGAATGGGATATGGGACAGACTGCACCTGTCTTACGCACATGCCAGCATGCACAGGAACCAGGGCTGGAGGTGGGCCTAGTGGGGATTATTGGGGGCCGCTCCAACTAGGCTGCAGTTCCCACTAATGTATGTGAGGGCAGAGTGTATAGTGGGCAGGGTTAGGCTGGACCACATCATCTTTTGGTTTGCATATGAGATGGGGCTATGGACAGAACTGATCAGGTGACTGCAACCACCAGTTTGTGTGTAGGCTGATGTGGGTGATGGACTGAGTCAGAGCCTGCCCTGGCTGGCAGACACAGGAGTCAGGTTGAGGTCACCTCTGGTGAGGTTCCTTTGTGGATCCTCCAACTGGATCACTGGACTCAGAACTCTACCATGGTGAACATCACAGGATATGTTGTCTGACCATGGAGTGCATCTATCAGAACTAGGTCTCCATGGCTGCTGAGGCATGTGCAGTAGACAATACGCCCAGATGCTCATGGGGGGCATGACAACCAGTTCATTGATACCTGCAGAGGACATTTAGTACAATAGAGGGCACAACAAACTAGACAGCTCTCCTGGACAAGCATCTGGGCAAACTGAGACTCTGAGGTGGAATATGCTAGCCAATGGATCTTGGAAGGATTTCCTCAACCTTGGAGCAACGAAATCAACAGCACCTCAAAACTCTCAAAACCACTTAAGCAGTATCCTTGGAAAATGCGCCACTTTGGGGACCCTGGCATATTGGGTGGCCTTCCCCCATTCCTGGGTACTGATGCAGTTGGGTTGCTGGTAATGGCCCTCTTTCCTTCTCTCCCCACTTTCCCTAAACACTACAAGAAAAAAGATTGGAAACAGTTGTCTCATCCACTTTTTCCCACTCATTAATCCTCCCCACCATAATTGGTGGGCCACATGAGCATGCATCCCTCTCAAATATGTAAACAACATAAGAGAAAAAAGATGGGCAGGGCCTGGCGCAATAGTGTAGCAGCTAAAGTCCTTGCCTTGAACGTGCAAGGATTTCATATAGATGCAGGTTCTAATCCCAGCTGCTCCACTTCCCATCCAGCTCCCTGCTTGTGTCCTGGGAATGCAGCAGAGGGTAGCACAAAGCCGTGTGACCCTGCACCCGCTGGGAGACCTGGAAGAGGCTCCTGGCTTTGGATTGGCTCAGCTCTAGCTGTTGCTGCCACTTGGGAAGTGAACCATCATACGGAAGAGCTTCCTCTCCTCCTCTCTGTATACCTGCCTTTCCAACAAAAATAAACAAATCTTAAAAAGAAAAAAAATGGGCAGGCAAAGACAAAAAGAGAGGCACAGTAGCTACTGACAAGATGGCTGCAAAATGTCCCTTGGCAACCTATTCAATGGTGCCAGAAACAGCCAGCAGCTGTTTCCTTACTCCACATGAGGCCTGGTACTCAGGATTGAACACATCTGCATTCACGTGATTCTCATACCCCAAGAGGCAGTAGTAGTAGAATGCCTATTTCACTTGTCCAAAATAGCACAGGTACTAAGCAGTGAGATCGGGTTCGAAACCAGGCCCTCTGGCTGCAGAGGCTTCACTTGATCATGTGCTCATTGCCCTCAGTCTCTACAAATAAGAAACCAGGTTTCCTAAGTACTATTTTTAAAAATGCAGGTATCTACACAGTGTGTACCCTGAAACACGGAATATGGCAGAATGGTCCCAACTAATGGAAAGAGAGATCAACTGAGTACAAGATGGGCTTTCAGATCTTCTTTGGCTAGAAAGGACATGGTGGAACAATGCTGAAATCTGAGTGATGTCCATAGATGAAATAATAGTGTACTTATCAACACTGATGCCCCTGATTTGATCAACGTGCTTGTTGTGGCTGCATAAGATAATCCTCTGATTTGAAGGAAACCACGCGTAAGTATTTAGGACAAAAGAGACACCCTGAAGGTAATTCAGCAAGTTCAGAAACACCTGAGCAGACACACAGCAATACAAACACAATCACACATGGACAGTCTAGGGAATCTGAGTGAGACACATACCAGACCCTCAGTCATGGTCCTTCTATTCTTTCTTAAGTCTGAAACTAGGATTGTAAAAAATAATTTTTAAAGATTCATCTTAACTAGCATTCACTATACTCCCAATTTTCTTATTTAAAAATATTCAAACTTAAAAGTTCCTTAGGACCGAGTATGTAAAACAACAGGTCTAAGCCATTATGTGCAATCCTGTATGTATACCACATGAGTGGCAGTTTAAGTTCCAGCTGCATTAAGTCCTGCCCACACTTCCAACCCAGCTTCCTACTGTTACGCCTGGGAGCCATCAGATACTGACTCTAGCCCTTGGGTTCCTGCCACCCACACAGGAGACCCAGATGGAGCCCCCCGATTCCTGATTTGGCTGGTCTGGCCAGCTGTTACCAACTTTGGGAAACAGCTGCAGTGTATGCACTCCTTCTTACTCTGGTTTTCCAAATTAAAAAAAAAAAAATTCCTCAGTGAAACTCAGTCTCAATTTTTAATCACATCTAGAGAGGCTGTAAACATGTACACCATAAGCGTGGGTGATAAGTCTCTCTCTTGGAAAACACTACCCAACACAGGACTGAGGAAAAAACCCAGGCAAATGTCCAAGAAGTCATAAGACTCCACTAATAGTAAAGAGACCCGTATCTTCATCAAGATAATAACTTCAGGCAGTATCTTTTTAAACTGGATCACACAGTATTAACTTTCATTCAAAAGAAGAAAAAAAAACATCAGAATATGCATATAGAGATATATGGGGAGTATCTCCAACAAGCCGCCAGTTTGGCTTCATCCAGGAAGCTGAGAGCTGTTCTCCGCATTCTCCATCCTCCATTGCAACCACCTCCACAGGGTGAGGCCCAAATACCTCACAGAGAATGAGGGCCACGCCTGCCAAGCACTGCACCTCTGTGCTCTTGCTCCAGGAAGGATTCTTGTCACTGAACTCCAGTTTCAACTGAGAGAAGACGTTCCTGCTCCAGCACTGCTGCTGAGCTCCCTGAGACTGCTCACCACTGTCTGCATGCACAGGAGAAAACCAAGAACGCTCACATCCCACACAATCCATCTTCAGGGGCTTTCAGTGCATTCGGAGTTAACACCATGATTAGCACAAGTCAATTTGAGACATTCTCATAAAATGCAGAAAGTCACACATTTCCATACTTTCCCCAAAAACCAAGTTCTCTCTTGGGTAGGCTTTGTAGCACAGAAAGAAATCCGGTGTTCACTAGCACTCTCTCCACACTCAGGCATCTCTATGCATTTACCTATTCTGGACATTTCATAGGCATATGCATGGGGTCATATACCTTGCACGACTTCTTTGCCTACAATCTTACATGTGTAAATGTGTATTTCATTGATCCACTAGCCAGCTGAAGAATATTGAGCTGTGCTCATCTTTTTGGCTCCAGTGAACACTGCTGCTATGATTATTTATATAGAAGTATTTGTGTAGACTTGTTTCTCTTGGCTTTGTACCTACAAGTGGAATCGCTGGATCATATTAAATCCAACCATTTGAAGAAGTGCCAAACTATTTTTCTAATTTTACATTCCCAACAGAAGTGTATGCAGGTTTCAATCACTATACAACCTTGCAAGCACTTATCTGTTTGTTTTAGCCATCCCAGGGGGTATGAAGTGGTGTCTGATGGCCATTTCAACTTGCTTTTTCCCTAATGGCTAAGCATGCTTTCATTTCAAATGACACGTGGGTCATTTGTTTTATCTTCTTGAAAAAAAAGTCTTTACTCAGACCTATGATCATTCTTAATTGGGATAGCTTATTACAAGTGAGCTGTTAAGAGTTCCTCAACTATGTAAGAAACAAGTTCCCAATAGGATACACGTCTTGCATACATTTTCTCCAATCTATGCATTCCCTTTTCATGTTCGTATGGTGTTCTTGGAAACCTGTAAATATTTGATGAGGCCTAAGGGTCTTTTTTTTCCTTTGTTATTTTTGCTTTTGGCATCACAGGAAACACTGCCAAATTCAAATTCATAAAGAATTAAGTCAGAATTTTATGGTTTCAATTCTTACTTTAAGTTTTTGATCCAGTTTGGTTAAAATTCTTGAATAAGGTAAGATAGCAGATAACTATAATTTTGCATGTGCATAACCAGTTGTTCTTGCTCTATGTGTTTAAAAGAACGATTATTGAGGCTGGTGCTTTGGTGTAGCACATAAGGCCTCTGCCTGTGGAATTCCCGGTTTGATTTCCAGCTGCTCCACTTCAGATCCAGCTCCCTGCTAATGCACCTGGGAAAGGAGAGGAGGATGGTCCAAGTGCTTAGGCTCCTGCACCCACTATGGAAGACCCAAAAGAAGTTCCCATCTCCTGGCTTCACACCAGCCCAGCTGTGGCCACTGTGGCCATTTGGGGAGTGAACCAGCAACTGGGAAATCTCAGTCTCTCCTCTCTGTAACTCTGCCTTTCAAATAAAAAAATAAATAAATCCTAAACAAAAAGAAAAAAGATTATCTCCTCCCTGAAATGCCTTGGTACCCTTTCTAAAAAATTCAACTGACAGGGGAGTCCTTTAGTCTAGCACTTAAGATGTTGGCTAAGCCACTGGAGTGCCTTGGTTCAGTTTCTGACTATAGTCCCTCATTTCAGCTTCTTACTCGCACACATTCTGGAAGGCAGCAGTTTTGGTTAAAGTTACTGGGTTGCTGCTAGCCACATGGGAGATCCGAGTGGTGTTCCTGATTCCAAGCTTTGGCCTCTGACCTGCCTGCTGTTTGGGGAATGAATCAGTGAAAGAAACTGTCTCTCAAATATAAGATTTTTTAAAATGTTAAATTAAAGGTAAGAGTTTATGCCAATAGCACATTATTACTATTTTTTTAAATTAGTGTTGCTTTGCTAAAAGCTTCGAAACCAGAAGATTTGCTTTCCAATTTCATTCTTTCTTCAAGGTGATTTTGATGGGCCCAATGTGGTAGCTTAGCAGCTAAAGTCTTTACCTTGCACACACTGGGATCTCATATGGGCACTAACTCAAGTCCTGGCTACTCTAATTCCCTTCTAGCTCCCTGCTTGTGGCCTGGGAAAGCAGTAGAGGATGGCCCAAACCCTTGGGACCCTGCACTGCATGGGAGACCCGGAAAAAGCTCGTGGTTCCTGGCTCTGGATCGGCTCAGCTCCGACCATGGCGGTCGCTTGTGGAATGATTCAGCAACAGAAGATCTTCTTCTCTATTTCTCCTCCTTTCTGTATATCTGACTTTCCAATAACAATAGTCTTTAAAAAAGAAAGGAAGAAAAGAAAGACAGAGTTACAACAGAGACAGAAGAAATCAATCTTCCATCTACCGGATTACTTCTCTAACGGCCACAATGGCTAGGACTGGTCTGAACCAAAGCCAGGACCCAGGAGCCTCCTCTAGGTCTCCCACATGGGTGTAGGGACATGAGCACTTGGACAATTCTCTACTGCCTTCCCAGACCATTAGCAGGAAGCTGGATTGGAAGTGGAGCAGCAGGAATTCAAACTGGTGGGCATATGGGATGCCAGCCCTGCAGGTCAGGGCTTAACCTATTTACCAATGGCACCAATCACAGAAACAATTTTTTATTGTTACTATTGGAAAGTCAGATTTACAGAAGAGACAGAGAAAAAGGTCTTTCATATGCTGGTTCACTCCTCAAGTGGCTGCAATGGCCAGAGCTGAGCCAATCTGAAGCCAGGAGCTTTTCCCAGATTTCTAACTTGGGTGCAGGATCCCAAGGCTTTGGGCTGTCCTCCACTGCCCTCCTAGGCCACAAATAGGGAGCTGGATGGCAAGTGGAACAGCCGAGACTTGAACTAGTGCCCACGTGGAATCCCAGTGCATGCAAGGCGAGGACTTCAGCTACTAGGCTACCATATCAGGCCCCAGAAACTACTTTTTATATAGTATCTGTACCCTGCAACTCTGACAACTTCAGTTATTCTTATGGAGTTTTTTTTTTTTTTTAATGTGTGGATAATTTAGGATTTTCACTTGCTCTTAGCCAAAAGGCCGAGAAGCGATTAATTTAGGATTTTCTATTCCTTTCTTTTAAAGATAGAAACTTTTTTAAAGATATAAATACTTCCTTTGCAATCCAGATGCCTTTCATTTCATATCTACATGCCCTAGCTATAACCTGCAAAACAGTATTCAATAGAAGCGCCAAGTGTGTATAGCTGTGCCTTTTTTCTGACCTTAGGAACAGAGCATCCATTTTGCCACCATATATGCTGTTAGTCGTCAGTTTTTCTAAATGAATGACTTCAATCAGATTAGATGTTCCCAATTTATTGAGTGTTTTCCTAATCAGAGATACTAAATTCTATCACTTTGTTAAGATTATCAACTGAGGGCTCGGCGTGGTGGCTCAAGTGGTTAAGGTCTTCATCTTGCACGCCCGGGATCCCATATGGGCGCCAGTTCTATCCCGGCAGCCCCGCTTCCCTTCCAGCTCCCTGCCTGTGGCCTGGGAAAGCAGTCAAGGACGGCCCAAGGCTTTGGGACCCTGCACCTGCGTGGGAGACCCGGAAGAGGCTCCTGGCTTCGGATCGGCATAGTATCGACCGTTGCACTCACTTGGGGAGTGAATCATCGGACGGAGGATCTTCCTCTCTGTCTCTCCTCTCTGTATATCCACCTTTCCAATAAAAAAATAATAAAAATAAATCTTTAAAAAAAAGATTATCAACTGATATTTTGTCCTTTAGTCTACAGTATATCTTTTTAATTTTCAGAAATTAAACCAAACTTGAATTTCTAGAATAAACACACTTGACTATAATATATAATTCCTGATGCTGGATCTGGTTCATCAGTATCTTAGTAAAGACTTCTCGGCTTACATCTGTAGAGGTCTGCAGTTTTCTTGTGATTGTCTGCCTGGCTTTGGTATCTGAATATGACCTCACAGAATGAGCTGGTTACTCTTCCTTCTTATTTTAGTAAGAGTCTGAGAATTATCTGTACTAACTCCACTCCTTATACATTTGGTAAAGTTCACTAGTGAAGCCATCTAAGCCCCAGCTTTTCTTTACTATGAATTCAACCTCTTTTCCTTTCAGATGCTCTGTTGTGTCTTTAATTAGCACTCCAACAACAGTTTATGATCCAGCAAGTGCACTGTGGCAAGGTGATACTTCATATTTCAAATACTAAAGATCTTAACTTACCCACCTCAACCACAAATGCTATACTGTTGATGGAAAACTGAGGATACATATCTGTGAAAAACCTCTCCTGATTTCAGAGTTCCAGATTTAAACTTAATTTACAATAGGGTACGTCAAAAAGTTTATGGAGATGGAATTATCTTTATTTTAGTGAACACATTTTTGAAGTCTGTGCAATGTTTCATTAGAGGTATTTTCCATTAACTTTTTGAAGATCCACCATAAACTGAATTTTCTTGCCCCTTCCTTAGATAAATTACTGGTTTGCATTATTTCCCTAGTATTTCCTCATAACAACTGCACAGAGTTAACCTGAGCAAGAGTCACATGTTCTCTGAAAAAAAGAAACTGAAGAAATGTTTGGGGAGTGAATCAGTGGGTGGAGAATCTTCCTCTCTGTCTTTTTTTCTCTCTGTATATTTGCCTTCCCAACAGAACAAATAAATCTTAAAAAAAAAAAATAAATAAAAACTAGTTTGGGGCCGGTGCAGTAGCTTAGTACCTAAATCCTCACCTTGCATCCACCGAGATCCATACTGGTACTGGTTCATGTCCCAGCTGCTCTACTTCCCATCTAGCTCTCTGCCTGTGGTCTGGGAAAGCAGTGGAGGAATATCCAAGACCTTGGGATTCCACGCCAGTGTGGGAGGACCAGAGAAGGCTCCTGGTTCCCAACTTCATATCAGCTCAGTTCCGGGCATTGCAGCCATTTGGGGAATGAACCAGAAGATGCAAGATCTTTTTGTATCTCTATGTAAGTCTGCCTTTCCAATAAAAATAAATAAATCTTTAATACAAATTCTGATTTAGATTTAATAAAAATCTAAAATAAATTTCTGCTCAAGCCATGAAGCCTACATCTCTTATTGAAATGTTTTTTGTTTTTGTTTTTAAGATTTATTTATTTATTTGAAAAGCAAAGGAGACAGAGAGGAGACAGATCTTCCTTACTGGAAGATTGTGGCCCCAAATGGCCACAATGCTGAGACTGGGCTAGGCCAAAGTCAGCAGTCAGGAGCTTCTTCCAGGTTTCCCACTTGGATGCAGAGGCCCAAGGCCTGGGGTCATCCTCGGCTGCTCTTTAAGGCACATTAGCAGGAAGCTGGATTGGAAGTGGAGCAGTTGCGATTTGAACTGGAGCTTCTATGGGATGTTAGCACTGCGACGGCCACTTAAACCTGCCACAACCCCTTCAAGGCATTTCTAACTACCACCATTCCTAAGTAGGACTGCAGATCCAGACATGACTCTCCCTCCTCTCCTTATATCCTTTAGTGCATTCACCCCCTTGGAATCAAGTTCAGGCTCTTCAACAGGAACCCAAGCCTGCAAAGGTTGGCCCTACATGGCACAGCAAGAATGAGGAATGAAACATACAGACAGAACACTTTAGTATTGGTCTAAAGAAACTACTAGCAAACCAAGCAGACTCTGCTGAGTCTCGGCGGCTAGCTCAAGTACCCAGGAGGACAGAGTGCTAACACTGAGGAAAGCAGCAGGAACAATGGCTCCTGGCGTTGTCCAGCCAGGCAAGACTGCTGGCCTTGCTTGTTTCTAGCCTTCTTCTTCTCCAAATCCCCTTTCCATTCCTCGCACTCATCTCTCACTTACCACCCTAATACATGCTTTTCCCTCATCCTACAGACCTCAATGGAGATGTCACTTGTTGTATGAAGCCCTCTCTGGCCAGTGGTGCCATTGCCACGCCATCCCCCTCCATGTTAAATGCCCCTGCTGAGTTCTCCCACAGCACCCCACAATCCCCTACCAACATTTTCAGTTCTTCTGAATGCTTACTGGGTGCTTCTTCTCTTGACTCAGATGCCTGCTACCTTGATGGATGCAGAGGAAAAAAAACGGAGAAGAAACTCAACAGACCCACGACAAAAGGTTATTTTCCTATCTCTGGTCTCACTTTCCTCTCCTTTGTGGGAGAAGTTAACTGTCAAATGAGGGTATTGCATATAAATTTCTTTTTACAAGTTGAAAATTCTTCACAATAAACTTCGTGGGGTGGGGAGGCAATGGACAATGTGACCTCTGTCTCAATTACTAATTCTGCCTTGTTAAAAATTCTTTAGCTACAAGATAACCATTGACACCATGCCACAATCATCTCATCACCTGACAACACTGTAAGATACAGAGTGCAACCTGGTCATCCATCCCGGTGGAAGGTCAAACTAAAGAATCCTGAGGGGTCAGCTAAGAAAAGGCAAGAAGCTCTGCCAAGGAACAAGGTTCCAACCACATGATGGATTTCATCCATTTCCTTTTAGTCATAGCCTTTAATAGGGCAGGAGAACTGCTATCATTCAGGTCTGAGAAGAGGAAGAAGAAAAGGGCCTGGAAAGGGTGAGCAAGGTGCAGAAGAGAACACAGCAGTGACGCAATCAAAGTCAAGGGAGCTGAGTTACATAACCCCAGCTTCCCTGGTGCTGGTCGAGCAGCCAAACTACTAACCAGCCAAGCGTGCTCAATTTCAGTAGCTACCTAACGTGCGCCAAGAGAGAAGATTGTTAGCACTCAGGAAAAAGGTCCTGTTCATGACAGCCGTTCCTAATGAACTGTGCGATCATGAACAGCTGTCGCTAGGAGAAAAAAAATACTGATGGGGACGTTAGCCTTCAGTTCAATGGATGAACACCCCTGCCTGTCCCCTGTTCCCTCCAGCACAGCATTCCTGAGAACAAAAAGTGTGTGACATCAGTGCAGCTGACCTAAGCTCTGACACTTGCCATTACCTCTTGCTGCTTCTCCTCATTGGGGTACGTGTCTACAAATACTCCCAGCCCCACAAATTTGTCCATGTTTCCAAACACAGGCCCTAGAGAGAGAGAACAGATGACGAACAATGAAATAAAGCCAAGAGTTGATAAAGGAATACTATATCACTATGATGGAGGAAAAAGTGAAATTCAAATGACTCCCAGGCTTCTCTTAAGAGGAGAAAACTTACATCAAAGGCCCCAGCACAGTACATGGCCTGCAGCTAGTGCCCAGGCAACACCTGTGGTTGGTTGCTGAAGGCAGGGCAAGAGACAGAAGGCCACAGTAACCTCATCTTAGCACTATGGCAGCTCCCTGATCCAAGCTGGTTGCTAAGGAGCCCCTACAGAATTCTGCTTTACAAACACCAGGCAAGGACTACACCCCCAAGAGAGAACTGAATTCCCAAGCTCTATTTCGTGTTGCATAAGAGATTCAGCTCAAATCAGGCTGAGGCTGCCATCGACTGGAAGCGGTGGCTCCTACACCACAAGGAAAAATGGGTGCTTCTTCTCTTGACTCAGATGTGCTGAGATCATTCCCTGGACAGACCCAGAAGAAACCAGTTCACCAATCATCAGTGCTTGGGACAGCCAGTGCTTTCACGTGGCCAAGAGGCCACATATCACAGGGAAACACGGAAGAAAATTAGCAAGCAAGAAATTGCCCCCTGAAAAGTGTGTCTGTTTAGGAGGACTCAGTCCCAGTGCTCACCCTCAAACACCAAGCAGAAGGAAGACTGCTGTCACTGTCAGGAAGGCCTGTCACACCCTTACCACAGCAACCCACGGTCCCAATACCTGGCTGCATCCGATCCTTCGTGTACCAGATCGCCAGACCATCCCCATGCAGATTCTTCTTTCCTTGCCCATGGATTTTGAAGTGCACCTGCAACTCCCAGTCTCTCAGGAAACACGGCTGCAGGGGAAAAGACATAGAAACTGATAAACAACACAAAATGTAAAATGCTGCGAGCTTGCTGCCAAGAGTTTTCAGATTTGGAAAAAATAAATGCAGGTAACAAAAAGGTAAGGGTTAAAACTGAAATCTAAGACTTGCTAATTATTTATGTCACAAAATTAAATGGGTTGAGATATTTAACTGCTTAAACGATTTAATATGAAAAGAGAATAACCTGATTGTCTTCAGGACCTCCCAACAGAAACAGGATAGCAGTCCCAAGATGCAAAGGACAAGGGAACACCAATTAGACTACTGGATCCTGCATCCAGCCAAGCAGGCAGCTCAGCCATAGCATCCAGACAGCTGAACAATACTCATTTACATCTCTCATCACTCCTCCACCAGAATGACTCTAAAAAAGCTTAGATTCAAAGGTCAAACCTTCATTCATTACAAAAGAATAAGAAATGCAAAATCCTTATGCAAAGGTTTCCAGGAATAATTAGCAGGTGCTACAAACAACTCTAATGAGTTAAACTTGGCTCCTCGCCAAGCTAAAGGGCCAGCCACTGAGTTCCAGTAAGTAGGGCAAGTTACAGTCCCCCAGATGCTCATGGCCATGGCCAGGAAGCCTAAGTACACCAGAAGAAACTACCAGCTCCCCCATAGGGACAGCCTCTGGAGGGAAAAAAGGAGGGTGGTAACCAAAAAAAATGGAGGAGATAGGTAGACCACCGAGTGCTCTGAATAGTTGAGTTTCTCAAAGAAACCAGAGAAGGTACAGTATTTGGTTTAGGGAGGCGACTGTGTAGAAAGAAGGCAGGCAGGAGCAGGTTGACCTGCTGGGTTCAGCCAAAGACTCTTCAAACAGATCCTTTTGGCTTTTGAGCAACACACTGCTATACCATTTTCCAATTTTGCTTTTCTTGCATATTTTCCAAAAGTGTTAATATTTAGGATACATCATCAAGATGAAAAGAGGCTGGCGAGGCAGGGGTTATGTTGCAGTATGTTACACTGCTCCCTGCGTAGCCCAGATCCACACTGAAAAGCCGCTTCAAGCCCCACTCCTTCACTTCCAATCCAGTTCCTTGTCAACACACGTGGGAGCAGCAGGTGATGGCTCAAGTGCTTTGAGTCCTGCCACCCCCTGAGACACCCAGATGGAATTACTGGCACCTGGTGTTAACTTGGCCTGTCTGCTGTTAGCACTTGCGGAGTGAACCAGCAGATGGAAGATCTCCCCTCCTCTTTCCCTTTCTCTCCATTATCTGACCCTTCAAATCATTAATTCTTTTAAAAATGAAAGAGGGTGGGTACCTCTGCAAGCCCTGAAGTTCCATCTTACTTTGATGAGTCCAGTCCTTGTCTTGTCATTCTGAATACTTACTGCTCTGCTATTTCATTTAGATTTCAGGGCAAGAGTAAACAGTGGCAGGAAGTGCCCAGTCTCCAGCAGATGAGCAGTAAAATCCACAGACCAGGACACGGCCACTGAACCAAGAAGTGTCCGCCACTAAGTCTTGGCCCAGGACAGGGTAATGACATAGCTTTATACAGGGCTATTTTTTTAAACTCAGTTTTTGAGTTTCATTTTTATGTGAAATATTTTTTTAGAGATTTGTTTATTTTTTTTAAAGGCAAAATGATAGAAAGGGAAAGACAAGAGGGGAGGAGAACTTCCATCTATTAGACTTCTATTCTAATAGCCACAACAGCCAGGGCCGGACCAGACCAAAGCCAAAAATTCTATCTGGGTCTCTCACAGGTACAATAAGGACTCAACCTTGGACATTTTCTGCTGCTTTCCCAGGTACATTAACAAGGAGCTGGAAGAGAAGTAGAACAGCCTGGATTCAAACCAGAGCTCTGAGATGTGATGCTAACATCACAGGTAGCAGCTTAGCCCACGGTGGCACAACTCTGGCCTCTGCACCAGACCAGTCAATCTGAAACTTTACTGGAGAGTTACCTAGGGAGCTTCTAAAACTCCCAATGACCAAGCCAATCAAACAAGAAGCCACATTTAACTACCGATTTGAAAACAAACGTTCCCATCTGCCAGCTCACTCCTCAAAAGCCCAAAAAGGGATAGAACTCCAACAGGCAGCAATACGAGAACTGCTCAAAGAAATGCATTCTATTCCATGACTTAACAACTTCATGGCTCATTCTGATGGTCAGATAACTTGGAATATAAATGTCAGAAAACGTGACAAGAGGCTGAACTGGATCCTCTAATGACTCCTAATTTATCGAGTTAAGACAACAACAACATGGCAAAGCTCACTTGGCAAGCCCCAAGGGCCCATCAATGAAACTTTCAAGTACAATAACAGACACGTTTCTGTAACTACTTTAACTTGCCTAAGTCTTTTCAGGTCTATTATTTTATTTTCACAACAAAAACCCTGAGGGGGCAAATAAAACAGGAAGTTCATCTGACAGAAGGAAAAACTAAAAACCAAGAAGCTGAATAACCAGCGAGCTCACAGGGACCACAACAGAGCTGGACGGCTAGTCCTGACTGGCCTCTACGCCTTCCACCAGAGTGCAGGCAAAGTTCCACTCTGTCAGAACTAGGGCTCAGCAATACAATCTGGGTTAAGAGGCCAGCATATGCAGATAGCTCCCATGGAAACTTCTCTTTCCTCTCTGCTCCTTTTCTGCCACAGAAAACAAATAGGGAAAAGAAAACAAGTTTTTTCTGAAGCTTAGTTACAACAAATGAGGAAAAATGTTTTTTACATCTGAAAGCCCAAGAATAAGCAGCAAAGGATGCCAAGGCCATCATCTAAAGTAAGGTGGTCATAAAAGATTTAGAAAGACTTCTGGAAACCAAAAAGAAAGGATCATCTTACACTCACACAAAAACACAGTGCAGCCACATCCGAAACGCTGCACTCACTTCTTACTGCCGGTACCTCCAAGAAGACAGATTTAGCTTAAAAAGGTCCAGAGGGGAACAAACGGTTTATAGTGCCTTTCACTTGGAAATGAAACAGAGGTAGACTCTGCAGGGGCCAGTGTGGTTACTTAGCCGGCTAATCCTTCACCTACAAGCACCTGTATACCATATGGGCACCAGTTCATGTCCTAGCTGCGCTACTTCTCATTCAGCTCCCTGCTTACGGCCTGGTAAAGCAGCGGAGGATGGCTCAAGTTCTGGGGTCCCTGCATCCACTTGGCAGGTTCGGAAGAAGCTCTTGGCTCCTGGCTTTGGATCAGCTCACCTCTGGCCACTGCAGCCATTTGAGAAGTAAACCAGTGGATGGAAAATCCTTAATCTCCATCTCTCCTTCTCTCTGTAAATCTCCCTTTCCAATAGAAATATATATTTTTTTTTCCTTTTTGATGATGATGATTACAGTGGTGGGAACGATTAAACGATAGGAAAAGGTGGGTGAAATCATTGTTTCCAAATTCTATTTCTTTCTGTCTCTGGGGGAAGGGGAGAGATAAAGGTGTCCCAGTACCCAGGGATGGGGAACCTCCAACCAGTATCAACCCAGGATTCTGTTGCAGTGCATGTTCTGAAGGTTCTGACCAGGTGGTTTGGATAGTTCTGAAATGTTGTCATTTTCGTCAATCCAAGTATGAGGCAACCCTCCCAATGTCCATCGGCTGACACAGTCAACATCAAGTCTCCAGTCACCCAGATTTTAAAAAAAAAAGACTCATTAAAGTGAAAGTGAAATAAAAGGGAGGGCTACCAAAATGGAGACTGGGAAGAACTTAATAGTCTTCTGCTTCACAAATCAAAGTAATTTAAACAGGGGTTGTTATTAAACTCCACAAGCAGCACTAGCAGGTAAATCAGGAATTAAAGACATTTCAGAAACAGATTTAAGAGGAACTGCTTGTTATAATTAGGGCAACTTGAAGCATCCTAAATTTCTGACTTAAAATGAGGGTCAGCAATAAATCTCAGCGAGATCCTTGGTATTTACAGAAGACTGGCCACATGGGGACTGACAGGAACAGTCTGCTGCTGAAATCTTGAACAACTTTCTAGGTCATCCAGAGAGGAGGAAGAGATTCTTACCACCCGGTTCCACAAGGCCCCTTGTTTACTTTGCATATCTGGGGTAAGGCGGATATACTGGGTCATCACCATGGCATTGCCCATCAGATTCCACAGGGAGGAACTGCTCGTGCCCACACCTGTGGAGAGGAACCAGAAAGACAATCATTTCCATCTGTGTTCCCCACTCACAGCGCTCAACTCTCACCTTTTCTTTAACAGATTTTCTATTCTTACCATTTTTAATGCTGGAACCTGCTACAGCCTATCAGAGTAACCCACTGACACAGCCAGTTTGCCGGAGGGACTAGAGCTCAAATCCAGCCCTCTCCATCTTAAATGTGAGCATACTTTAGCACACTCGGGGAGGAGCGGGGAGGGAGGGACTCTCCTGTGATCCCCAAAAGAACTTGACTCTAAGGTCGGAGGGAGGTCTCCACCATGTTCTTTTTAAAACAATCCTTCAAGCAGAGGCTACCCCTTTCCGTGCCCCTCACACTACCAACACCTCCAGAGTGCAAACCGTGTGTGCCTATGCAAGCCCTGGTAATTAGCAGTGACGCCAAGCTGGAGGAACCCGCTAAGTGAATAAACCCCTTTACTAGTAATCGTGTCCAGAGGTGCTCTTGTGCACTTTGAGGGGTTTTGACTGTCGTCTCCCTATCCACACCTCGGTGAGGAAACAGACTTCTGTTAGTGAAGCCATCTGCCCTGATTGGTCCTCCATTCCCATTGACTGGCATCAACTTTCTGATAGATTAGCTATCATCAGCAGGTCCATGACACCTTCAACAGAGCCCAGCCTCTCACCCCTAGGGTTCCTGAACTGGAGAGGTGCCGGTGTTCTAACGGATAACGGCTTCCCGTCGTCTCACCGCGACTGAATTCCGTCCCTGTTCTTCCAGCTTGCTTTCCACAGCTCCATCCCGAGAAGGGGGGCTCATTTCCAGCTGCCTTCCACTTCTCCTCCCCTCACACTCCCCCAGAGGTAACTCCGACCTCCACCCGGTCCCAACCTGGCGCTACAAGCACCTGCGAGCTCCGCCTCGACCTACTGGAAACTTCCAAGCTCTTGGGGGGCGGGAGGGGCAATGCCCTCTGGACCTGTGGCTTCCCAAGCGCGGCCGAGAGTCCCCGAGCGCCTCCACCAAGTGCCGGCGGTTTCTTCCAGGCTACATCCCCCCTGGACCATAGCCAAGAGGTCCCCAAACCCTCCCCACCTCCCGGGAAGACCACCTCGCCCCGGGTGCCTCACCCTGGTAGGGCTTCGACAGCGAATGCTCCCGCTTCAAATATTCGAACGTCTGACCCGCCCCGACTTGTCGTGGCCCCTGCCCAGACCCCAACAAAAAGAAAAGGAGTAACATCCTGGACCCATCCCGAGCCGACAAACGACATAGCCACCGGTGCCACCAGCCGGAGGCCCGCAAAGTCGCCGCCATCTTTCCCACCGCCGTCCCTTCATCCAAAGCCCGCCCCGTCGCCCTGCCCATTGGCCCGTAGAATCACTTACCCAGAGTCCCATTGGTTCTCATCGAGCTCCCGCCCCGACAGGTGAGCTTCTCACCGATTGGCTGGCTTGTGTATCAGTTGCCGTGCCAACCAAGGAGAGGGGCGTGGCGAATGACCACTCTTCCTTATTTGCATTTGTCCTGAGCTGCTCGGAGCTTGCTGTTCCTCCCTTGTAGAGTAAATTTAAAGAGATAGAGCGTTTCTTCCATTCCCAAGCAAACGTTCCATCTTCTCTATCATAATACCTCCTTGTCTTTCTTTTTTTAAAGATTTATTTTTTTATTTTTATTGGAAAGGCGGATATACAGAGAGGAGAGACAGAGAGGAAGATCTTCCATCCGATGATTCACTCCCCAAGTGAGTGCAACGGCCAATGCTATGCCGATCCGAAGCCAGGAGCCTCTTCCGGGTCTCCCACGCGGGTGCAGGGTCCCAAAACCCTGGGCCGTCCTCGACTGCTTTCCCGGGCCACAGGCAGGGAGCTGGAAGGGAAGCGGGGCTGCTGGGATAGAACCGGCGCCCATATGGGATCCTGGGCGTGCAGGGTGAGGACTTAGCCACTGCGCCATCGGGCCGGGCCCATACCTCCTTGTCTTTGCCGAGCTATCAGTCTGCAGGATTCAGAACTGAAAAGAGGGGCCTGGTGCAATGGCCAAGTGGCTAACTCTCACCTTACAAGTGCCAGTGTATCCCATATGGATGCCAGTTGGTGTCCTGGCTGCTCCGCTTCCCATCCAGCTCCTTTTGTGGCCTGGGAAAGCAATTGAGGACAGCCAAAGGCCTTGGGACCCTGCACCCACGTGGGAGACCTGGAAAAAGCTCCTGGCTTCAGGTTAGCTCAGCTCCAGCTATTGAGGCCATTTGGAGAGTAAATCAGCAGATGAAAGATCTTTCTTGTTGTCTCTTCTTCTCTCCGTAAATCTGATATACCTTTCCAATTAAAAACAAAAGAGAGAGAGAAATAGACAATTGAATAATTACAGTAGCTGGGAAATGATTGAATTTATAAATCCTCAAGCAGTACTAGCAGCCAATTTCATAGGAACTCCACCCAATGACAACGGGAGACAATCTCCTCTTGCAAAGGAAACATTTCCCGTGATAGTCTGGGCCATAAGACAAACCATGATGAGTGCAAAAGTATGGAAGGAGCCCAAATTTCCATCCCTTGCTTTGCTGTTCACACCACAACATGTGTGTTGCTGATCAGTTTCTTACACATGTTCACCAAAGTTCAACCACGGCTGGTGGCAAGTTATAACTGGGTCAATCTTGTTAAGCTTCTGACAACAGTGTGGGGTGTGTAGGGAAGCACTGTTACAACATTGTTGTTATTAACAGGGCTTTGCAGGCTTGCTGTCACCCCTGGGAGGAGGTTCAGGCCCTTCAGCTGGACTCCCAAAGACCTCTGCCATCTAACCCTGATCCACCCTTGGCCTGACTCTCAGAGACTCCCTTCCTCCACCTGTTTAAGGGTGTCCCTGCTTTCTCACGTAGATGCTGCTCTCTGAGTTCTAGAACATTCCTTACAGATGCCAGATCTGTGTTTATGTCTTCCCAAGCGGCTTGATCAGAGTAATCACATTGTTTCTCTCCTGGAAAGAAAATATATGTAGTAAAAGATCTAAATACGAATGGCTTCAGGTTTCATAGGAATCGGCTTTATAAAATTAAAATTGTCACAGCCATTGGTTTCTTACACACTCCACACAAAGCAGATGCATGTGACAAGAAACAAGGCACTGTAATGAATCTATTCGTGTTACAGCCTGTTCTGACAACATTCAGAAGGATCAACATGCGTGGCGGTGTTTACACTGACTGATGGAATACCCACATCCCGTATTGGAGTGCCTGGATGGAGTCCTGACTCTACTTCCCATTCAGCTTGCCGCTGATGCATACATACCCTGAGAGGTAGGAGTAATGGTTCAAGAGGTTGGTCCCTGCCACTGCCATAAGAGACCTGAATGGAGTTACCAGCTCTTGGCTTCCACGTGGCCCAGCCCCAGCTTGACATTTGAGTAGCAAAGCAGTAGACAGTAGCATAGTTTCTCACTCTGTGTTTGGGGGGAAAAAAAAATGGCATAACCCATGACCCCCAATTACTATAAGATACAATCCAAACTTATTAATGTGGCATTTGAGGTCCTTCACAGCCTGACTCAAATCAGGTGTGCACATATCTATTAGCATGTGTGTCACTGAAATTCTGGATCTCAATTAGCAGATTATGTGTTTGTCTCCTTAGCAAGGCTGGGAGCTCCTGGACCGCAGGAAGCAGGTCTTAGTCATTTCCTATCCTAGGTTCCACCCAATTCTCCATCCCTAACCCATAGACTGTAGTAGGGGCTATAATTGTATTGACTAGAATAATTTCCTTTGTATTTCTCTGTCAGTTGGGTTTCTTCATGAAAACAAAATACATATAAATTGTACCACTTTTAAGTACACAATTTAAAGGCATTAAGTGTAAGTGCACACTTGTCCACCTGTCAGCCGGATTTCTGATAGATTATGAGAAGCAGATCTCTCGCAGTGAAATGCTTAATGACAGAAAAAGAATCACCAGGAAGAGTGGATAAGTGAAACATGAGAGACAAACAGACGATGGTGTCAGACTTTAGAATTGTAAGTACAATTCTTTGAATGTGCACCCTGAACTTCACGTGTTGGAAACTAAATCCCTAATGCAAACGTGTTGACAAGCAGGACTCTGTCTTCATGGATGGATTCATGGTGTTGTCCCAGGAGTGGGGTCAATATTGCAAAAGTAGATTGGTTATAAAAGTCAGTTTGGTCCCTCTCTCTCCAGAGCCAAGACCCAAACAACTCTCAGCTCTTGATACATTTCCCAATCTCCAGTACTCTGTCACAGAGGCAGAAAATGGACCAAGATAGGGAGAACACTCCTTGACAACCAAGGAAAAGGAAGCAGTCTGGAGTTTCAGAGGGGAGAAGGTCTTACCTGAGTCACTGAAGAAAGCATGGGTCTTATCTTGGAATAGTCTAGAGCATGGGAGTCCTTTAAGATGAACCATTTCTTAGAACTCAAAATGGGAGAAGAGATTACCCAAAACACAGAGGGCTTTTGGTTTTATCTCTCAACAAGCTTCAAAAGACAACCTGGAGCAGCTTTTGAAATACCCAGATCCACTTGGTTCCATAGGTCTGGCATAAGACCCTGGGATTTGGTTTTGCAAATCTCTCCCTGGAGAACTGAATATTCAGGACTACAAGTTTTAGCCTTCTAGCCATTCATTTCAACCTCCCAGTGACATGATGTGGTAGCAGTTAAGATTAGGACATTTGCTCTCATGTCCTGGAGTATGTTCCAAGCAAACCAGGGACAACACCTGGAGGTAGAGATAAGATTTAGAGATTGCCTTTAGAAGCCTTTCCCATGTTGTAGAGAGGGGAAGCTGGGCGGGGAGAGCAGGATGTAGCTGCAGTTGGGTTCTGGATCTTCGGGATTCCCTTCATGCATATGTGAGAGCTGCCTTCATGCCAAGCTGTTAAGCAGTCTGCCTTGAAGATGATTAGGAAATGTGCTGGGTCTGCATCTGTGGTGTTTTCTGCATTTCCTTGGGGTAATGAATACTGTAATTAACTATAATCCAGTGCAGTTCATGGTGACCCCTCCAGGATGCTGTTGCCATAGCTAAAGACAGTGGAGTCCACAGTCTAGACAAGGAATAGTCAGGGAGAAAAATCTGTCAGCGTTGTGTCCGCGTGGAGATGGAGTAAGAATCCCCTGTTGGGACTCCTCACTTTATTAAGATGAAGCCGAATCCAATATATTCACAGGAGCCTTCTAGCACTCAACAGGCAGTACTGAGGAGTATACCTGAAGACACTAAAGCATAAAGCTTAGCTTTGACTTCATCAGGGTGACTCATCCCCTCCAATCTATGATCCATTTAGTGAACTGATAAAAATCAACAGCCTGAGGACCAAATCTCAGACCATTGGTGGCTCCATTAAGCAACACAACTCCCACAAATTAGGGACTTCCCCTAGTGAGGGATCAGGCACCTGCTTGTCTCAGCATTGCTGAGGAGTGTAGAGGATTCTCTCCAGGAGCAAGGTTGAGAACTCTGACACACACAAGCTAGAACGAAATATCTGCCTTTCAGAGATCCAGTTCTCCTGTACCATCTTGGGGAAATGACTTCATCTCCCCAAGCCATTAATTCCCTGTCTGTAAAGTGGGTGTGATGAAAGCAGCTACATTGTATTGCTGAAAGCAAAAAGTGAAAGACTACGTGAAGGGTGTGTACACACCCCATACACTCAAGCATTTTATCAGTTTCTAGGTTGCTACTGTTGGTAAAGCTTTGTGAAAGCTTTCCTGCTCGGTGTCTGATGTGTGTTCTGGAAAAGTAGATTTGGTCCCTTTGGAATAAAGTAACATGGATCAGAAGGAGAGATCTCGGTGGAGAAGCCACTGACTGATTTGAGGATGTTGATCAAAGATGCGACGTAAGGTGTGAATCCTGTCACAGGCTTATGGTTGGGTATGTGCAGCTGTAGCTTCAAGAAAAAGTTTTGGTGAATATTAGTTGCCTTCTACCCTTGCAAGACTCTCAGGTAGAAAAGCTCTGAACTGGCCAGGACCTGGGTGACTGCAGAAGTGCATGAGCAATGTTGAGCCGTAGCCACCGCAGAAGCTAAGGGAGAGTGCAGAGGAAGCTGGCAAACACCCATTTCTTGTGGCCAGTAAAGCCATCACCTGTGATGTTGGCATCCCAGCTGCTCCACTTCCTATTTAGCTCCTGCTAATGCTTGGGAAAAGCAGCAGCAGAGGATAGCCCATGTATTTAAGCTCCTGCAACCAATGTGAGAGACCCAGATGAAGCTTCTAGTTTTGGCCTGGCTGAACCCAGGCCATTGCAGCCATTTGGAGAATGAACCAACAGATAGAAGATATCTCTATGTCTTTCCCTCTCTTTGTTATTCTGACTTTTAAAAAGTTTATTTGTTTATTTGAAAGGCAGAGTTTAAAAGAGAGAGAGAGAGATCTTTCATCCACTGGTTCACTCCTCAAATGGTAGCAGCACACAACATCCAGAATTGGGCCCATTTAGGACGGGAGCCAGGAACTTTTTCCCAGTCCCCCATCTGAGTGCAGAAGCCCCAGGATATGGGTCGTCTTCTGCTTCTTTCCCAAGTGCATTAACAGGGAGCTGAATCAGAAATGCAACAGCCAGAACCTCAAACGGGTACCCATATGAGAAGCCAGCAGTGCAAGCAGCAGCTTTACCCACTACAGCACAGTGCCAAGTCTGATTTTAATTAATTAATTAATCAGTTTTAGTGGGGCCCAGAGAAGTAGTCTAGTGGCTAAAGTCCTTGCCTTGCACGCATAGGGATCCCATATGGGCGCTGGTCCACCGCTTCCCATCCAGCTCCCTGTTTGTGGCCTGGGAAAGCAATAGAACACAGCCCAAAGCCTTGGGATCCTACACACATGTGGGAGAACAGAAAAAGCTTCTGACTCCTGGCTTCAGATTGGCTCAGCTCTGGCCATTACAGCTGCTTGGGGAGTGAACAAACAGAAGATCTTCCTTTCTGTCTCTCCTCTTCTCTGTATATCTGATTTTTCAATAAAAATGAAACAAATCTTAGACCCAGCATGGTAGCCTACTCACTAAAGTCCTAGCCTTGAATGTGCTGGGATCCCGTATGGGTTCTAGTCCCAGCTGCTGCACTTCCCATTTAGCTCCCTGCTTGTGGCCTGGGTAGGCAATTGATGATGACTCAAAGCCTTGGGACCCTGCACCCACGTGGAAGGCTTGGAGGAGGTTCCTGGCTCCTGGCTTCAGATTGGCACAGCTCTGGCCGTTGCAGCCTCTTGGAGAGTGAACCAGCAGATGGAATATCTTCCCCTCTGTCTCTCCTCCTCTGTTTGTTTCTGACTTTCCAATAGAAATAAATAAATCTTTAAAAATAAATAAAACAAATCTTTAAAATAAATAAATATGTCTTAAGAAGAAAAATGCCCCTATATAGACAGAGCATGTGAATGCAAAGACTGTTGGTCTTTTCAAGTAATAGCATAAGCCACAGTGTATGGGACAACCAGACTGGCATTTGGGAAAATGACCTGGCTCAGCATCATGACCCAACATGATGATGGCCATTTCCAGAGACACATGGAAAGCTGTTAGCTCTGTCAGGAGATTGGGAGGCCAACGCTGGCCTGAAAATCGAAGAATAAAAACTGAAGGTTGAGGGCCTAGTGGCATGGCCTAGTGGCTAAAGTCCTCGCCTTGAACGTGCCAGGATCCCATGAGGGCGCCAGTTCCAATCCCGGCAGCTCCACTTCCCATTCAGCTCCCTGCTTGTGGCCTGGGAAAGCAGAAACCTGGGACAGGCTGAAGTCAGGAGACAGGGACTCCATCTGGGTCTCCTGTGTGGCTATAGAGGGACCCAAGGACTTGAGAGCCATTCTTTGGTGCTTGCTATTACATGAGCAGGAAGCAGAATAGCTGGGACTTGAACCCATACTGTGCTATGGGATACTGATTGTGTATGTGTGTGTGTGTGTGTGTGTGTGTTTAAAAGCAGAATTACAGACAGAAAGAGAGACACACAGAGGGACAGACAGTGAGCTCTTCATCTGCTGGTTCATTCCCCAAATGGTCACAACTGCAGTGACTGCAACAACTGAAGCTAGACCTATCTGAAACTTTGACTCTAGTAACCTCCCACATGGGTGCAGGGTTCAAGGACTTGAGCCATCCTCTGCTGGTTTCACAGGCTGTAGACAGGGAGCAGGAGCAGAAATGGAGCAGCCAGGATACAAACTAGGGCCCATATGGCATGCCAGCACTGCAAACAGAGACTTACATTGCTATGCCACAGCACCAGCTCTCATGAATTTTTAACTTTTCCAAATCTCCATTTTGAAAATGAGATTGATAATGGTACCCCCACCTGGCACCCTTACAGGGCTGAGGTGAAACTGAAAAGAGTACCACCATACCCACCCACCACCAGATAGAAAAATCTGCGGACGGTCAAGTTCCTTGTATAAACCTACCCTCTTCCTGTTGCATACTTCAAGCAATCGCTAGATTACACAGAACACCTAACACAACATATGTGCTCTAAAAATCATTGTTGTGCTGTGTGGTTTAGGGAATGATGTCAAGAAAAGAGTCAGGCCCAGTCGCAGTGAGCCAGGCTACTGTTTGGGACGCCTGTATCTCATACAGCAATGCTTGTTAGAGCCTGAGGAGTTGGATTCCTGTCACTCACATGACAGGTCCACATGGAGTTCCTGGCTCCTGGCTTCAGCCTGGCCCTACTCAGGCCACTGCAAACATTTTAGGAGAGAACTAGCTATGAGACTGGTTTTGCAATGTACCAAGTTAAGTCACCGCCTGCAATGCCGACATCCCATATGAGCTCTGGTCCAAGTGCCAGCTACTGCACTTTCCATCCACTCCTAGCTAATGCCCCGGAGAAGGAGTGGAAGATAGTCGAAATGCTTGGGACCCTGCCAACCACATGGGAGACCCAGGTAAAGTTCCAGGATCCTGGGCCCGGCGCGGTGGCGCAAGTGGTTAAAGTTCCAGGATCCTGACTTTGACCTGGCCCAAATATGATCATTGCAGGCATTTGTGGAGGGAACCAATAGATGGAAGATTTTCTTTCTCTCTCTCTCTGTCCCTCCACCTTTCAAATGAATAAATTCCTAAAGAAAGGAAGGAAAGAAGAAAGAAAATAGTCTGCAGGGCATAGTGCAGCAGCCTAGTGGCTAAAGTCCTCACCTAGCACACACTGGGATCCCGTATAGGCACTGGTTCTAATCCTGGTGCTCCACTTCCCATCCAGTTCCCTGCTTTTGGCCTGGGGAAGCAGTGGAGGACGGCACATGGCTTTGGAACCTTGTACCTGCTTAGAGACCAGAAGAAACTCTTGGCTCCTGGCTTCGGATTGGCTCAGCTCCAGCAGTTGCAGCCACTTGGGGAGTGAATCAGTGAATGGAAAATCTTCCTCGGGCTCAGCGCGGTGGCGCAAGTGGTTAACGTCCTCGCCTTGCACGCCCAGGATCCCATATGGGTGCCGGTTCTAATCCCTGAAGCTCCACTTCCCATCCAACTCCCTGCATGTGGCCTGGGAAAGCAGTCGAGGACGGCCCAAAGCTTTGGGAACCTGCACCCACGCGGGAGACCCAGAAGAAGTTCCTGGTTCCCGGCTTCGGACCGGCATAGCATCGGCCGTTGTGCTCACTTGGGGAGTGAATCATCGGATGGAAGATCTTCCTCTCTGTCTCTCCTCTCTGTATATCCGCCTTTCCAATAAAAACATAATAAAAATAAAAATCTTTAAAAAAAAAAAAAAGAAGAAGAAGAAGAAGCACAGAGGGCCCAGCGTGTTGGCCTAGTGGCTTAAGTTCTCGTCTTGCATGCACTGGGTCCCTGTATGAGTGCCAGTTCAAAGCTCGGCTGCTCCACTTCGATCCAGCTCCCTGTCTGTGGCCTAGGAAAGCAGTAGAGGATGTCCCAGAGCCTTGGGACCCTGCACCCACATTGGAGATCCAGAAGAAGTTCCTGACTCCTGGCTTTGCATCAGCTCAGCTCTAGGTTTTGTGGCCATTTGGGGAGTAAAGCAGTGTACAGAGAATCTTTCTCTCTGTCTCTCCTTCTCTCTATCTGCCTTTCCAATAAAAATAGATAAATCTTACAAAAGAAGCAAAACAAAAATGATACAAAGGTGTAAATAGAGTTGCAGGTGGCAGAGCTGCCATTTTGTATCTCAAGCCCCTGGCTCAATGCTTTCCCCCATATTTACTCCTGGCCCTCAGCAGTGTTAGTCTTACCTTTTTTCAGGGAGGTCCAATTGCACAGCTGGGTACAGAATACGGAGCCCTCCAATCCACAGATGTCTGCGACACAGATTATGCCCTTTACAGGCTCTCAACCCAGTGGAAAGCAGCCTCTAGTCCAGAGGAGTGGAGATAAAATAGTTGAAGAGGACAGATGGTAGGTGAAAAAAAAAATACTTCACAGAAACACAATAGGAATACACATTTTCCTTTTTTAACTTTGTACACTCTGCATTATATAAGCTTATTGTACCAAATGTAGGTAGTTTAGCACTTGTAAGCTTTCCTTATTTTAAAGGCAGAGTTAGAGAGAGAATGAAAGAGAGGGCAAAAGAAGAAATCTTCCATTCTTGCATCTATTGGTTCACTCCCCAAATGACCACAATGAACCAGCACCCATATGTGATATTGGGACCACAGGTAGCAGTTTAACCCATTAGATTACAGTACTGGGTCCCAAATACACTTTTTAATTTTTATTATGTTGACAATGTATTAATTTTATTTGAAAGGCAGAGTTACAGAGAGAGAGAGGAGAGGCAGAGAAACATTTTTTTTAAGATTTATTTATTTTTATTGGAAAGTTAGATACACAGGGAGGAGGAGAAACAAAGAAGAAGATTTTCCATCTGCTGGTTCACTCCCCAAAAAGCTGTAATGGCTGGAGCTGAGCCAATGCGAAGCCAGGAGCCAGGAACGTCCTCTGGGTCTCCCAGGCAGGTGCAGGGTCCCAAAGCTTTGTGCCATCCTCAACTGTCCTCCCAGGCATCAGGCAGGGAGCTGGATGGAAATCGGGGAGGCTGGGACACGAATTGGCTCCCATATGGGATCCTGGCACGCACTAGGTGAGTACTTTAGCTATTAGGCTACCGCGCTGGGAAGAGAGAGAAATCATCCATCCATTGTTTCATTCCCCAAATGTCCACAACAGCTGGGACTGGGCCATCTCCAAACCAAGTAGCCACTGGGTCTCCCACATGGATATGGGAACAGAAGCCAGGCCATTAGCAGGGAACTGTATCAGAAGTGGAGTAGCCAGGATACAGATTGGTATCCAAATGGAATACTGATGCCCTCTGTTTAGATACTTAGCCTACTAGACCAGCCTCCAAAAATAAATCTTTAAAATAAAACAAAATAGGGCCAGTGCCATGGCGCAGCAAGTTAAACTACCACCTGCAGTGTCAGCATCCCATATAGCTACCAGTTTGAATTCCAGATGCTCCACTTCTGACCCTCATGCCTACTAATGCACCTGGGAAAGCAGTAGAGGATTGTACAAGTACTTGGACCCCTAAACTTATGTGGAAGACCAGAAAGAAGCTCAGGTTTTTTGGTTTGGGCCTGACCCAGCTCCAACCATTGCAGCTATTTGAAAAGTGAACCAGCAGATGGAAGATCTCTCTCTCTCGCTCGCTCTCGCTCTCTCTTTCTGCAGCTCTGCCTTTCAAACAAATAATAATGTGGGATGTCAGTGTTCCAAGTGATGACTTGACCCACTGCACTTCAACGCTGGCCTCAGTTAGCACTTTTAAAAGGCCAACAACAACAACAAAAATACATGGATGAATAGATGAATGAAATGTTATGTAAAATTATTAACCTGTGAGAAGAAAATTAGTGTTTATTTATTTTATAAAGATTTATTTTTATTATTTTTTTTATTGGAAAGGCGGATATACAGAGAGGAGAGACAGAGAGGAAGGTCTTCCGTCCGATGATTCACTCCCCAAGTGAGCGCAACGGGCCGATACTATGCCGATCTGAAGCCAGGAGCCTCTTCTGGGTCTCCCACGCGGGTGCAGGTTCCCAAAGCTTTGGGCCGTCCTCGACTGCTTTCCCAGGCCACAGGCAGGGAGCTGGAAGGGAAGCGGGGCTGCCGGGATTAGAACCGGCGCCCATATGGGATCCCGGGCGTGCAAGGCGAGGACGTTAACCACTTGCGCCACCACGTCGGGCCCGTGTTTATTTATTTTAAAGATTAATTTATTTGGAAAACAGAATTACATAGAGAGGCTGGGCTGGGTGCAAGTCAGAAGCTTCGTCATGACATTCCGTGTGGATGCAGAGGCCCACGTACTTGGGCATCTTCTGCTACTTTCCCAGAAGCATTAGCAGGGAGCTGAACCGGAAGAGAAGCAGCCAGGACTCAAACTGTCTTAACCTGCTGCACCACAATGCGCTCTCACCCACGGGCTCAGTGACTGCTTTCTGTATAGCTGAAAAGGCCACTTGACATATATGCTAAAAATGCAGAATCTAAGGCCCCAGTACCCTTGCTAGCAAGGGAGAGAGCCCTTGATACCTAAAGCCTTTTTCCATTTGCCAGCTCAGAAAAGGGTCAGAAACTGGGGACAGTGACTCCAAGCACATTTTTCTCCAGCCTGTGTAAATGCTCAGTAATTGCCATTTTGCTCTGTGTTGTTTTTCCAAGTGCTGAATCAGTATCTCTTATATAAGAGTCCCTGTGATCATTACACACTGAATACATGTATCAGTTCCTTACATTTTTTTGTAGCCCACAAATACATATAATTAAAATAATTATAATAAAAAAAATTCTTGTGGTTGGCACTGTAGTGTGGTGCATAAAACCACTGCCGCTGATGCCAACATCCCATATGGGCTCCTGTGTGAGTCCTGGATAGCTGTTCTACTTCCCATACAACTCCCTGCTAATGTACCCAGGAAGGCAGTGGAAGGTGGCCCAAGTATTTGGTCCCTGCACCCACACGGGAGATTGGGATGAAGGGGGGATACAGAGAAGATCTTCTATGTGCTGATTCGCTGCCTAAGTGGCCATAACAGCCAGAGATGGGCTGATCTGAAACCAGGAGCCAGGAGCTTCTTCTGGGTCTCCCACATGGGTGCAGGGTCTCAAAGACTTGGGTCATCTTCTGCTGCTTTCCCAGTCTGCAGCAGGAAGCTGGATCAGAAGTGAAACAGCCTAGATAGAACCAGCTCCCTTCTGCGATGTCAGCACCACAGGACAGATTAGCCTCTTGCATAACCTTGCTGGCCCCTCAACTTTTTAAAATCTCTAAAAAGTTCAATGAAAACTTGTTTTTAGGGGGCAAGATAATCTACCTGCAATGCCACCAATCCATATAAGGGCTGTTTCAAGTCATGTGTGCTCCACTTCTGATCCGGCTCCAGGCCTTTAGCAGCTGAATCGTTGGGAGCCCACTGCAGATCCTGCATCTTCTATCACCGGCTCCACTTCCAGTTCAAGCTTCCTGCTGTTGTGCACCCTTGGTGGCAGCAATGATGACGCAAGCACTTGGGTCTCTGCCACTCATATGAAAAATACAGATTGAGTTCTGTTTTCCTGGCTTCAGTCTGGCCCAGCCTCTGCTGGTGGAGCTAGGGGAGGAGTGAGCCAGCAGATGGGTCAGCCCCGTCTCCTAGTCTCTGTCACTCTATCTCTCTGCCTTCCACATAAAATTTTTTAAATGTGGGGCTCAGCACAATGACTCAGTGGCTAATCCTCTCTTTGCACGCACTGGGATCCTGTATGAGCGTCCGTTCTAGTCCCAGCTGCTCTACTTCCCATTAAGCTCTTGACTATGGCCTGGAAAAGCAGTACAGGATGGCCCAAAGCCTTAGGACCCTGCACCTACATTGGAGATCCAGAAGAAGTTCCTGGCTCTTGGTTTTGGATCAGCTGAGCTCTGGCTGTTATGGCCACTTGGGGAGTAAATCGGCACATAGAAGACCTTCTCTATATTTCCTCTTCATTTGGGCGGTGGACAGAAGATGTTTCTCTCTGTCTCACCTTCTTTCTGTAACTCTGCCTTTCCAACAAAAATAAATAAGTCTTTGTTTAAAAACAAAACAAAACAAAATAAAACATAAAATCAATCAATAAATTAAAATAGTTAAGAGGTAGGGAGGTCTGTGTATTTTTGGGGGGAAGCCTGATGCAGTTGCCTGCCTTGGGGAAACGTGGGGCTACGAGGGTGGGTCAATCCTGGGGTCCACAGTGCTGAGAGGGGGGCTGGGCCCAGCAGCGGCTTCTGTGGCAAGGGAAGACTTTGCTGTGATGGAGAGTGAGGGGCTTCCCTCCCTCCCTGCATTCCTGCCTTTTCAGCCTGTACCCCTCTGTGCTTTGAAATGCATCCAAGTTCATTTCACCCGGATTCACTTCCACCCAGGGCTCCTTTCCTCCTGACCGGAGAGGTCCAAGGTTCCCCACAGGGTCTTGCTTGGTTCCTTCATCCTTTAACCTTGTTCTTTCTCTGTATAAAAGGCAAGGGAAAGAGCAAGAAGGCCGTGGTCACAGCTGGGTGGAGACACACCAGAGCCAGGAAGTGGCTGAAAGTTTTCCATCATTATCATCACAGTCGCTGAGTATGTTGACTGGGCACTTACCCTGGGCCAGGCCCCTGTGAATTAGTTACCATGCGTCCTCTCCTGCAACATGCAAGAAACATCCCTGCGGCTGCCCAGGTTTCACAGGCAGCCAGCAGTCAAGCGGTCCCCTCCTGCCTCATGCCTCATGCCTTTAGAGATGTGCTTGGCAACCCTAAGGTGGATCCTCCTAATCTGCTTCCTGGTTCACACAACCCTTTGTCCCCAGCCCTGACATGCGACCCCCTCCCAGAGGCACAGGAACCTCTTAACCTGTGTCTCACTCACATACAAGCCCCAACACCCTTCCACCTGGGGCCTCTTGTCCCTACCTGCTGGAATAACCCTCACTGGAGACTGAGCCAAGGCACCTTCCAGTGAGCTCATCTGTTCCCCTGTAAAGGAGAAAGAGCTTTTTGCTTGTTTATTTGCTTCTGCCATTCTCCTGGCACACGCAAGCACCAGGGCTTCCCACAACTCTGTGGGAGAGGTGTGCCCTGGGGCAGATGTTGAAAGGTAAGAACGGGTTAAATGCCATTTCCAGGGAGGCGAGCAGGCAGAGCCTGAACTTGGCCTCTAGCCTGGAACCCCAGCACTGCCTCCAGCACTTCTTGTATTAGATTGTCTCATATCTAGTCCTGCCCCCATACCTCCAAAGATGGCAGGCCCTGGAGCCCAAAGACGCATTTCACATTTCATCTCTCCCCCAACCTCTTTTTAAAAATCTGTATTTATTTTTAATAAACCTTTTTAAAAAAGTTTTATTTATTTTTATTGAAAAGTCAGCTATACAAAGAAGAAGAAAGACAGAGAGGAAGATCTTTCATCCACTGATCCACTCTCCAAGGGACCACAATGGCCAGAGCTGAGCCGATCCGATCCCTGGAGCCAGGAGCTTCTTCCAGATCTCCCACTTGGGTGCAGAGTCCCAAGGCTTTGGGCCATCCTCGACTGCTTTGCCAGGCTACAGGCAAACAGCTAGATGAAAAGTGGGGCAGCCCAGACACAAACTGGCACACATGTGATCCTGGCACATACAAGGCCAGGATTTAGCCACTGAGCCATTGTGCCACACACTTTCCCTTGCTCTCTTTTTAAAGATGTATTTTGATTGATTTGAAGTCTGAGTTACACTGATAGAGGACAAGACAGAGATCTTCCTTCTGCTGGTTCATTCCCCCACTGGCCACAACAGCCAGAGCTTGGTCAGGCCAAAGCCAGGAGTCTGGACTATTCTCTGGGTCTTTCACATGGGTACAGGGAACCAAGCACTTGTGCCATCCTCTGCTGCTTTTCTAGGCACATTAGCAAGGAGTTGAATCAGAAGTGGAGCAGCCAGGGCCTGAGCTGGTACCCATAGAGGAGTAATGCCAGTACTGAAGGCAGCAACTTTACCTGATATGCTACAAAGCCAGCTCCCATTTCAAACCTTTATTGAAACTGCCCTATTCACGTAATCATGTGACTATTCTCCTGGATGGGTATAATGAACTTAACTGTAACTGAGATGGCTTTGCCTTTTGATCACTGGTTTTTCCTCTTCATTGATCCCACTTTCACCCCAAGTAGCCTTTTCCCCCTTCCTTTTGTTGGCTTCTGCGGCTAGGCTCGGCGTGTACCTATGGAACTTCTGAGAGCAGACAGCCTGAAAAGGGCGGGATAAAAATAGCCAGTTTAGTCGATAACAGAATGGGAAAGTATTGAAGTCGGGAGAGCCAAGGCCCCGTACGGGAAGAGGCAAGGTGGCCAGACAGCGTACATCTTTGTGACAGTGGGGCTGGCTTTGAGTGGCAGTGCAGGTGGTTGGTAGTGACAAGGAGGGCACAGTCCTGCAGGGGTTCTGTTGTGGCCGGTGCCTATCCCAAGGCTCGCCTACTGGACATTCTGCAGATTGTGGAGTGAGCCACCTCCTTCAGGCTGGCTGGTTTCCAGAAGCCTCTCTGCCACCACGCCTCCTCCAGCACTTGCTGTTTTTGTTGCTCAGGCTCTTTGTGGCAGGTATTGATTGTTGCTTTTCCTGGGACTCAGGGCACCAAAATTACAAATCATCACATGGGGCTGTTGCAGAGAGACACACACCCACTGGGTCCCTCCCGGGGCTGGGAGAACACCTACTTGCAGACCCCAACAGTCACCCTCACAACTGCTTTTCTCAGCACACCTCTGCAACGATTGTACCTGGGCGTGCCTGCCTCCTTCTCAGTCCACACACCCGGATGCTTGGCGCTCCCTTCACAGCTGCTGATTGACACTGAGGCAGGACTGTCCAAGAGGGCAGTCAGCTCATTTCCACAGGCAGCTGCCCAGGCTAGCCAGTCACCGTGATCTGGGACTCGGGTTTGGTCCCCAGAAGGGCAGGCAGTGGAGCTACAGCTATGACACTGCCTGAACACTCCCAGAGCTGTCCTGCCCTGACCCCTCAGGTTTAACCAAGGGTAACTGTAATGCAGGTGGAGAACGTCGCTTGAGATCCCAACCTGAACCGAACCGGACATGTGCCTCGGACGGGGGTAATCCTTGCTCCCTCTTAGGGTCGTGGGAGGAGATGAATACTAGCAGTGGTTTCCTTGTTTCTTGGTTATGTTGTGTCAACAGCAGTGCTCCAGGGCCTTTGGCCAATTCAGAGCCTAGAACATGCGCCGGAGGTACAGGTGCTCTATCGAGACTTGTGTCTAAAAATGGAGATGATAGGAGATAAGCCGTGACCTGGCGCCTCTTGAACCGCAGTTCCCAAAATCTGCAGGTTCTACCGGGCAGCCACCGGCCAGCGTCGGCGAGAGGCTGGGAATGGGGGCCGGGGGACTTAGTTCTGGCTTTGGGATAAGGTCGGCAAAAACTCCAGAAGTGAGGAGGGGGGCCTCGAAAGTCTCCCGGGGGGAGCGGGCAGACTGCAAGCCCCACGTCGAGTCCTGCAGTTCCCTTTTTCTAAATCAGGAAATACATTCCCTCCCCGCACCCTCCTTCGTGCCAATTTAGGGCCACAGGGTCCGCCCCACCCCCCAGCCACCCTCCACCCCGAACCCAGCTGTAGACTGCTGGGAGCCGAGCACGCGCGGCGGGACGTGTGACCGCTCGGCCCCGGGGCGACGAGCTGCGGGAAAGGCGGCGAGGGGCACCAGGAACGGAAGGGCGTGCAAGGGCGCGGAGCCGGAAGGAGGGGCGCACGGCGGCCCCGCGGCTCCCGCGCTCCCCTCGCCGCTCCACCTTAAGCGCCGGGACCCCCTTAAGGGCCGGAGCCCCAACCGCGCGCTCGCAGGGGCGGGGCCTCGCATGCAAATAAGGGGCGTGGGCCTGCGGGGGCGGGGCTTGCGGGCGTGGCCGGCGGGGCGGGGCTGCGGGCGGGGCGGGGCCGGCGGGGCGCTGACCTGACGTCAGCCCCGCGGCCCGGGCAGTTGGCTCGGCGGCGGCGGAGCGGCAGGAGCGGCGGCGCTGAGCGGGGCCGCGCGGGGCTGCGGGGCGGCGGGGCGCGGGCGGCGGCGGCGGCGGCGGCGGCAGAGCAGGAGCAACATGGCGCCGGTGGGTGGGGGCGGGCACCCGGGCGGCGGGCCGGCCCGAGGGCGCCTCCTCCTGGCAGCGCTGGCGCTGCCGGTGCTGCTGTGGGCGCGGGGGGCCCGGGGCCAGGGCACCCCGCCGCGGGGCACGATCCTGGGCATGAGGCTGGCGAGCTGCAACAAGTCGTGTGGGATGGACGAGAACGGCATCATCTTCGTGTCCGAGGGCAGCACGGTGAACCTGCGGCTGTATGGACAGAGCCTGGGTGAAGTCTCCAGCAACCTGATCTCCTTCACCGAGGTGGACAACGCTGAGGCCGCCCGCAACTCCACTAACTGCCTGGAGCTCACCAAGGACCTGGTGGTCCAGAAGCTGGTCAACGTGAGCCGCGGGAACACGTCCGGGATGCTCGTGGTGCTTACCAAGTTCCTGCGGCGCAGCGAGAACATGAAGCTGTACGCGCTGTGCACCCGGACCCACGCCGGGGAACCCTGGGTCAAGTGGACCGACAAGGACTCTCTGCTCTTTATGGTGGAGGAGACCGGGAGGCTCCTGCCCCTCTGGCTGCACATCTTGCTCATCACGGTGCTGTTGGTGCTGTCGGGGATCTTTTCGGGCCTCAACCTGGGCCTCATGGCCCTGGACCCCATGGAACTGCGCATTGTGCAGAACTGCGGCACTGACAAGGAGAAGCGCTACGCGCGCAAGATCGAGCCCATCCGGCGCAAAGGCAACTACCTGCTGTGCTCGCTGCTCCTGGGCAACGTCCTGGTCAACACCTCCCTCACCATCCTCCTGGACAACCTCATCGGCTCGGGCCTCATGGCGGTGGCCTCTTCCACCATTGGCATCGTCATCTTTGGCGAGATCTTACCTCAGGCCCTGTGCTCCCGGCATGGGCTGGCCGTGGGCGCCAACACCATCATCCTCACCAAATGCTTCATGTTCCTCACCTTCCCCCTCAGCTACCCCATCAGCAAGCTCCTGGACTTCTTCCTGGGCCAGGAGATCCGCACGGTCTACAACCGGGAGAAGCTGATGGAGATGTTGAAGGTGACGGAACCCTACAACGACCTGGTCAAGGAAGAGCTCAACATGATCCAGGGGGCCCTGGAGCTGCGCACCAAGACGGTGGAGGACATCATGACGCAGCTCCAGGACTGCTTCATGATCCGCAGCGACGCCATCCTGGACTTCAACACCATGTCCGAGATCATGGAGAGCGGGTATACCCGCATCCCCGTGTACGAGGACGAGCAGTCCAACATCGTGGACATCCTCTACGTCAAGGACCTGGCCTTCGTGGACCCCGATGACTGCACCCCCCTCAAGACCATCACCCGCTTCTATAACCACCCGGTGCACTTCGTCTTCCACGACACCAAGCTGGATGCCATGCTGGAGGAGTTCAAGAAGGGTAAGGACCGCCGGGCACCTCCTCCGTGATGCCCCCCAGCTTCGGCTGTTTCGTTGTCTGCCCGGCGTAGTGTCCCTCTGCTGCTAGAGTCATCTCTGTGTCCCACCCCCTCCCCACATACACACCCTGAGGGGAATGGTGATTGCAGTGCTGTCTGCTGTCTGCCAGGTACTGTGCTTTGTTCTTCGGATGAATCAGAACTGAATTAAGACACGCTTGCTTGCTTGGAGGAGTAGAGTGAGGCCTTGGGGAGCTATTGAAGCAGAACAGAATAAGGCAAGTGCCCGCAAAGGGGCCAGCACCAGGACGATGGAGGTGTAGAGGGTGGGGTGGGGTAGACTGGGGGCAGCGGGGAAACAATCCTAAGGGAAGGGCAGCCTAGAGTGATGGAGAGACTTGGCACTTGAGGCAGAGACCCCTCCCACCCTACCCCCAGCCCCACAGCTAGCCCTGGCTTGGCCCCTGGCCCCTGGCCCCTGGGATGGAGAAGCTGAAGGTGCTCTGGGGTCCATAGCAAGTGGTCTGTTGATGAGTGGACTGGTGATGTCATGGGGGGGTGGGAAGGCTAGGGACTTGTGTGGACACTGAGTTAGTTCTGAGCCCAGAGCTGTAGCAGAAGGGATGATGTCACTGGGACAGCCAGCGCACGGAAGCGGAGCTGGGAGGACTCTCCTCGGCTCCCTGCACACAACGCCAAGGAACGCTTTCCACTGTTCAGCAGAAGCAAACCGATTAAGCTTTGGTTATTGTTCTGTCTTTGCCCGGCGCCAAACATAAGCTTGCCTGCTGTGGGTGTCTTGGAGTTTTCAGCCAGTCTCGCATGGCCTGGTGGTGGTTTTTTAAATTTTTTCCCTCACATGGGTTTTTGGCCAGTTCTCAAGTAGTTAGCAAGGCGCTGGGAGAGGTTACTCACCAGCCACACAGCTCAAGGCACACTCCCCTTTCCCTACTTCCCACAGAAGTTTCCTCCCACCCCTGCCGCTCAGAAGTCCTGGGAATGGCCGTAAACAAACCAATTACCCAGGCCAAAACCCCCTGCTCGGCATAGTGAGTGGGAGGCAGAGAAGGAAGATATTCAGAAATGAATGGGGGAGCTTGTGATCAGCCTATAGACTTGGCCTTTGGGAAGGAGGTCTGCCACTGTTTCTTTTCCCCAGGGGCAGAGCTACTGGCCCAGCTGTCTGTCAGTCAGACAGGCAGTTTTAGGGACTGGGATTCCCTATTGAACTGCAGCTGGGGGCAAGCTGGCAGTCATCTCTAGAGCAGAGCATGAAAGGCAGCTTGGAGTGGTCCAGGGTGGAAGGGACTGGCTTTGCCAGGTGTGATCTGAGAAGATGCCCGTGGGACAAGGTGAGGATGCTCAGGTGGCAGCTTCCATTTCTGCCGGGTGCCTCTCGGCCTGCGAGCTGAGGCCCACGCGAGGCAGCCTCCCAGCCCAAAGAACTGGAGGGATGTGGGTAGCTGGTGGTAACGGCAGAGCCATCCATGGGAGCCATGAGAGGCCGTGCCCTACTGCCAGTAGCCACAGGAGGCCTTGAAGGCCATGCTGGCAGTTGGGAAGCTGTAGTTGCTGGATCCGGTTGTTGATACATCCAACACTACCTCCTCACCTCAGTGCAGCGGAGATCTGGATCCAGCCAGTAGGGATTGGGTTGGCCAGGGCCCGTCTAGCCTCTATTAGCAGGGATAAAACCTGGGGCGTGGGAGTTTTCCTGGGTCTTTGCTGGGCCATCTTTTGTAGTCTGCCTGGTGGAGAAATGCACTTTCCTTAGATGGGAGCACCACTGAGCTGACCTCCCCAGATGCAGCGCAGAGGCCTAGAGCCTGAGACCAAGCCCTCAGAGGGGGTGCTGGTAGTGTCTGGGTCAAAGCAGGCACAGCCTGCCCCGGTGGTGCTCCACTGCCCAACATGAACAGGCCCTAGGGCCTTTAGACTGTCACTTCCTGCTTCCCCAGGATTGAGGGGAGTTGATGAGGGCTGGTGGTCTCAGTCTTGGCCACACTCCCCAGCTCGGCCCACCCTAGATCTTTTCATCTGGTATCCACCTCTGTATTAGTCCTGAGGCTGCCCAGGTGGGGCACACACCTCCCATGCCCTCTCTGTAGCTTCAGAGTTTTTTTTTTCTTTCCTAGCCTGGTGTTTGGAAGGCTTCTTTTCTAGGCTCAGGAAAACCAGTGAGTAGGGTCAGCACAGCCAGTGTGGTTAGCAGCACCCATGTCAGAGATGAGTAGCTCTTCCAGCCCTGTGTCCTCTGAGGAGTCTCTCCCGGACCTTCTGCCCTGCCCTTGCCCTGCCCTGCCCTGCCCTGCCCCGCCCCTCCTCCACGGGGAAAGGACCATGAGCCCAGCTCTGCCCAGGTCTTTTTGCCTGGGGTTGCTGATGTCATTGGGTTTTTAGCTTCCTTCTCACCAGTGTTATCAGCTCCTTTGGGAACCATTCCTTATCAGCATTTTAATTAATTAATTAACTTTTATTTGAAAGTTTTTGTTGTTGTTGTTTTAACTGAGCAAGGAGCAGAGACAGAAAGATCTTGCATCCCTAAATGGTTCACTCCCTAAATTGCCACAGAGGCCAGAGCTGAGTTGATCTGAATGAACCAGGATCCTCTTCCAGCCCTCCCATGCAGGTGCGGGGTCTCGAGGCTTTGGGCCATCCTCTACTGCTTTCCCAGGCCACGAGCAGGGAGCTGGATGGAAAGTGGAATAGCCAGGACATGAATTAGTGTCTGTATGGAATGCTAGTGCCAAGTGCAGTGATGAGTCTTCTATAAAGGGTGAGAAAATGAACGGATGACTCTGACAAACCTCTTTGCTGTGTGTTCTTGGACACACTGAGATGCTCCCCACCCCCGGGGGCCTTTGCCCTGCCTCTTCTCTCAGCTGGAATGTTCCACCCCAGAAATCAGCAGGACCTACCTTCTTTTCTCCTGAAAACCACACCCTGGTCCCACCCTGACCTTGTTCAGTGCCCTTAACCCGGCCCTGTTTTTTCTTTCTCTCTCCTGGCACAGCCTGCTGTCTCCCATCTGCGTGTTACTGAGTTACTATGTTGTCACTGTTTCTCTCCTCCCACAAAACGATGGGCTGTTTGCTTCTGCCTCTCTAAACAGCTCTAGCCCTCAGGGTCATTGTTGTGGCAAAATGAGACCCACCTAGCAGGGTCACTGAGTGAAGAAATAAATGCAGGAACCACTGCTACCACTGGCTTGGGGAATTAGCCCTGCTCTAGAAAGGTTGGCATTTGGAGGAGCTGGTGGAGGGATGCAGAGGCGTGGATGCTGTGCGTTGTCAGGGGCTGGGTGTTGCCTGCTATGCCAGAGTTGGCGGGGGAGCTCTTGCTAGGACTTGGGCATGGTCTTCTCTGGCCTGGGGGCCTTGAACATGGTGCACAATTTCCCCTGCTGAGTGCCTCAGGAAGCGGTCTTTGGTCACCTGGAGTTTGCACACCCACCGCTCATTAAAGTTGAGTCATCAGTGCACTTCTGTGCTCTTAGAATCCTGGGAGTCAGCACAGCCCTGCATACTTGACCCTGGAGCTCAGGCGCAGGGTGTGAGAGCTGGCCCGCAGTTGGCCTGAGACATTCAGGAAAGTGCAGGCCGCATGCAAGAAGAAAAACCCCGTGGAAGCGAGGTGCTGCTGGAACGAGACCCTGTCAGGCTACCCAGAAGCTCCTGGGATTTGAACCTTGGCCCTCAAACCTCACCTAGAACTGTTTGTATTACTGGGTGTTGTTGTTAGATGGGTTTGTCCTCCACAGCCTGGAATCCTAGAACAAAGGTGCCTGGGCCACTCCCAGCCCAGTATCCCTTTTGCCTTCTTGGCCGATTCTCTCCCTTTGACCCTAAAGCAAATTCATGAATGAATTCTCCCTGTGGAGGTTGTGAACAGGGGTGCTCTGACCCCACTTTGCGCCTGCCTCCTCAGCCCTTGCCTGTGCCCAAAAACTTGCCCGGCCCAACCCCAACTTTCCAGGGCATTTTTGCCCCTCCCAGGCATGTCACTTGTCTTTAACCATCTTATCATTCCCCACCCAACGGATAACCCTCCAGACCACTGGCTGTGCAGAGGTGCTTGTAAACTGCACTCTGACCCAATAGGTGACCATGAACTTGGCACTATAAGTGAACTGGGGAGTCATTTTATAGGAAAGGAAAAAAATCCTAGAAATATGTTCATTAACCATCTCCCCCATATTTACATGTATGCCACACGGTTTTTTTTTTAAAGATTTATTTTTATTATTTTTTTATTGGAAAGGTGGATATACAGAGAAGAGAGACAGAGAGGAAGATCTTCCATCCGATGATTCGCTCCCCAAATGAGCGCAACGGCCGGTGCTATGCTGGTCCGAAGCCAGGAGCCTCTTCCGGGTCTCCCACACGGGTGCAGGGTCCCAAAGCTTTGGGCCATCCTTGACTGCTTTCCCGGGCCACAGGCAGGGAGCTGGAAGGGAAGCGGGGCTGCTGGGTCTAGAACCGGTGCCCATATGGGATCCTGGGTGTGCAAGGCGAGGACCTTAACCACTTGCGCCACCGTGCCAGGCCACACACGGGGTTTTATTTTTCCTACTAATTAACTTTGCTCCCAAAATAAACTTTGTAAAATTGAGGAAAACTGGGCCCTGTGCGGTGGCGCAGTGGTTTAAGGTCCTCGCCTTGCACGCCCGGGATCCCATATGGGCACCGGCTCCCCACTTGTGGGAAAGCAGTCGAGGACGGCCCAAAGCTTTGGGACCCTGCACCTGCGTGGGAGACCCGGAAGAGGCTCCTGGCTTCGGATCGGCATAGTATTGGCCGTTGTGCTCACATGGGGAGTGATTCATCGGCTGGAAGATCTTCCTCTCTGTATCTCTTCTCTGTATATCCGCCTTTCCAATAAAAAAATAGTAAAAATAAATCTTTAAAAAAAATTTTTAAAAACTTGAGGAAAACAAAACAAAAGACAAAACTAAAAGCACACTGCCTGATTTTGGCTTTCCCTTTTGGTTCCTGTCCTCTGATACACATTCGTTAATTTACCCCTGCCTCGCCACCTCTACCTGTCTGCTTATGCAGTCCTTTGTTAGGCAGACATGGAATTTTTTGCAATGTATATGTCAGACAGTGCGCTTGCTCTGGGAAGCAGGGACAGGTGAATCAGTCCAGTTCACACACTTCACAGCCCAACAGGGAGGCAGATGCATAACAAGACTTGCCCACCCTCTCCCGGATAAGGCACTGTGAGACACGGGGAAGAGGAAGGCTTGGCCCGTGAGGCGTGAGGCGCTGGTGACGTCAGGATGGCAGCTGTGCTCCGTAATCATTCCAGAGATATGGGAGTCAAGGCCCTGGGAGTAGTTGTGCGCATTTGAGGTTTCTAGCGTGCGCTTTGGGTTGACGATGGTGCCAATTAACTGCAGTAAGGAGAGGGTGATGAGGAGGTCTTTCGGTGAGGACTGGACTTCATTGGATCTGGAATGTGACCTCAGAACCTGAATTTCCAACAGGCTGTCAGGTGCGGATGAGGGTCCTGGACAAGCTTCTAGAGAACTTAGGCAAGTGAGTGGGTATGACCAGCCACATGAGGCTTGCCCAGGGAGGCCACGACCACACTGAATGGTGTAGGAGTCAGATGAGAACACACGGAACGTGAGCAATAACAGGGACAGGGCTGGGGAATGACCACCGGAGAAGGCTGACTGGCATGGGATGCGGTGAGTCTCAGCTGCACTGCCTTCCAGCTAGCACCCTGCTAATGCTCCTAGGAAGGCAGCGGAAGATGGCCCAAGTGCTTGGAACCCTGCCATCCATGTGGGAGACATGAATGAAATTCCAGGTTCCTAGCTTTGGCCTGCTTGAAGATTGACAAGACCTGGCCCAGGGGGCTATTTGGGGAATGAACCAACAGGTGGAAGATCTGTCTGTCTGCCTGCCTGCCTGCCTGCTTGTCTCTTGTTAAGCCTTTCAAGTAAAGGAATAAATCTTAAGCAGAAATCCAGGGGCACTGCATGATACCTGGGAGCCTCCCTAGAGAAGGCTGAAGGTCAAGCACACCTGAGGGATGGGAGAATTTAGCCATGGGGTGATTAACGAGGTGTGAGCCAGCTTTACAGCTGGTCCCCATCAGCTCCACTTGGAAACAGTCTCCAGTTGGCAGTTTGATCTCCAGAAGCTGCCCTGGGAGCAGGCATTAGCAGAGAGAGTGACAGGAGCTGCCTGTTGTTGGGTGGTGCTCAGCATAGGGCAGAGGGCCCAGCAAGGGCAGCTGACAAAGGGCTGGCCAAGTTCATTCTTACATTATGTCTCTCGTGTGGTGCCTACAGCTAGGGACCATGGGCTCTCCAGCAGGCTGGGTCATGCCAGCCAGGAGCAACTGTGCCTCTTCTCTTGCTAGCACCTCACGGCCACTGGGCTTCCTCCCACCAAGGAGCCAGAAGCAAGTGTAGTCTCACCAATGCATTTATATTTCTCTTCCCAGTACTTCCGTTTGTATACTGGAAGGCAGAGCTATTGCACACAGGCAAGAACTTGGCAAGAGCTTCTTAGTCCTGGTGGTTACTTTTCAAGTCTTGCATTTTTCAATAAGGAAACTTGGCTCCAGTGGTTTCTTGCACACCTCTGGTCAGGCTGGGGAACGTTCAACAGATGTTCTGCCTTGAAGATTGACAAGAGTGTGGGAATGCAGCAGCACAGGGGCGATGGGTTGGGGAAGCAGAGACACTCCAAATGAGGGGAATCATTCAGCTGGTCACCATGGCGGGACAGCTAGACGTGGCATTTCCCACTTCAGTCCCTGCTGCTCCACAGGGAGAGACAGCATCTTGTGCCATTAGTGCTTGGTGCCAACACTGTGTCAAATCGCGTCAACCCATTGGTGGCTGCGTCCCATCCTTCCTCCAGCCGTTTGCAGGTCCAAATCACTGTGTACCTTCTCCTCTCTGTCCCCCTGTTCCCACACTGGTGTTGTATCTAGGGACGAGCCGGGCTGATTGATGGCAAAGGCATCTCCTTATAGAACGGGGAAGCCCGGCTGCTGCGAGGGCCTCTGGCCTTCCCCGTCTCCTGGAGGTCAGGGGTCAAGAGGGTGTTGGCCACTCTCCAAGTGCAGTTCCTGAAAAACTGTGTGGCTAGAGAGAGAGAGTATGAAAGGGAAGCACAGGCTAGACACTGCGTCACTGCTGACTGACTTCAGCAGGGCCTTCTCTTGTCCCAGTGCACGGGGAGGCCAGGCTACCTTGCCTCAGCAGGGTTAGTTACCTCCTAGCCATCCTGTGGTCTTAGGGAGTCTTTGAATTGCCAGTGGAGCTTGCAGCAGGGCCCCAGCTGGCCCCAGGCTAAGAGGACAGGGTGCAAGTCCTGTCCTGGCGCTGTTCTCTGAATCCCTGTGTCTGTCTTGGAGTGTGGCTGCCCTACCTGTCCTGTGCCCCGTTTTCCCTATCCTCACACTGAGTGTGCCAGGACATCCTATAAGAAGCTAAGGAGCTGTGGAATATTTTGTGAAGTTCTGGATTCTGCTTCCTTTTTTTTTTTTTTTTGAGATTTATTTATTCTTATTGAGAAAGCAGATATATGGAGAGAAGGAGATATAGAGAGGAAGATCTTCCATCCGCTGGTTCACTCCTCAAGTGGCCACAGTGGCCAGATTTGAGCCAATCCAAAGTCAGGAGCCAGGAGCATGCTCTGGGTCTACCATGCGGGTGCAGGGTCCCAAGGCTTTGGGCCATCCTTGACTGCTTTCCCAGGCCAAAAACAGGGAGCTGGATGGGAAGTGGAGCAGCGAAGACATGAACCGGCACCTATTAATTTATTTCTTATCTGAAAGACAAAATTACAGAGAAAGAAGCTGGATCTGGGCTGATGTGAAGCTAGGAGCTTCTTCTGGGTCTTCACCTTGAGTGCTGGGGCCCAAGTACTTGGATCATCCTCTGCTGTTTTCCCAGGCTATTAGCAGGGAGCTGAATCAGAAGTGGAGCAGCCAAGACACAAACGGTGCCCATATGAGATGCCGGTGCCATGGGTGGAGACTTAGCCTGCTATGCCACAGCACCAGCCCCACTGATTTAGTTTTTAGAAGTTGTAACAAGCAACAAGATCAAGGTCATTATCATTTTCCAACCATCCTGTCTCCCATGAGCCCTTGCACTGCATTTCCATGTGGGAAATTGCACATCCGTCTACATGCAATTTTATGTCCCGCTGGTAGGAATGTAGTTTGGATCAGTTCATCAGATTTCTGCCCTGATGAAGAGATGGAATCTGTTTTTTGTGTTTTCTCCCCAACATCCCTGGGGAGGAGCTTCTGGAGAATTGCCTCTTGCCACGGCAGCATAAGGGCCAGGCCCTCCGTGTGGCAGAGCAGGAAGATGAACCCAGAGGCGCCAGCCTGATTTACTTGGGGTTAAACTTGGTACTGCTGGAGCACTCTGCAGACATTGCAGTCAGGGCGGTTTGCATGCTGTAGGGCTAATTTCTTGTGACCTGGGCAGGGTTCTGGCAAGACTGGTTTCCCCAGGCTCTTTGAAACACCTGGTCTCAGGCCAGCAGGCACCATAGGCATCCGTGCATGGCTGGGAAGGAGCCCCCCTTTGCCTCCTCAACAGGCAAGCTCACTCCCATGCACAGCCACACCCCTCTAACCCTAGAACATAGGCGGCTCACAGTGCTGGCGCACACACACTCCCTCACAGACACAGCCCCGCCCATGCCCTCCCCCAGATGCGCAGGTTGCCTCACCCCCAGACCCACCCACTCCAACCATGTGCACGTGTACACACACATGCACGGTCACTTGGAAGTCCTGCTTCAGGCCAAAGTCCATCTCACATACTCCTACGAGCTAAAAGTCTAAAAAGAGGAGTATGTGGTATGTACAACACAACACATTTCATGAAATGCTCCAAGTAGGGACTGATCGCTGGGCTCAGAAGCACCTTCCTTCACTTGCTAGTGCTCTGCTCATCTCTGTGATGGCTGTTTGGCCCCCCGTGGGCTGTGCAGAAGGCAGAGTGGGGCAGGCATGGAGAATGTTGAGCCTCATGCCCAGTGCTGTGTCATCGCACAGTAACCATTAGCTATTTTGAAAATTGTGATTGGGGCTTGGTTGTGGCACAGTAAGTTAGGCCACCACCTGCCTTGCCAGCATCCCATATCTGGGCACCAGTTTGAGTCCTGGCTGCTCGCCTTTGATCCTTGCTAATGAGCCTATTAAAGCAGTAGGGGATGGCCTGAGTGCCAGGGTCTGTGCCACCTACGTGGGAGAGCCCAGTAGAGCTCCAGGCTCCTGACTTTTGGCCCACTCATTGATCATTTGGGAAGTGAACCAGCAGATGGAAGATCTCTGTGTGTATGTCACTCTGCCTTTCCAATAAATAATGTCTTTTAAAGGTCATTGTCATCCAAATGATGCCCCAGCTGGTGTTGACCCCAACCTGTGGCCACAGTGGTTCTCTTGTTTTGGCCCAGATGGCAGGCATTTCTAGTTGTCCCAGGGTACTCCTGCCCCCATTCGTTTTTATAGATTTGTGGAGCCTACTACATGATTAGATAACATGTTATATCTAGCCTGTGATGAGGGTAATAGAAGTCAGAGCTTCAGGGAAAAAATGTACAAGAGAAGCTTAGAACTGAACAAGTTCTCCTATGATTCTTTTTTTTTTCCGCTGCAAGTCAGAAAAAAGCTGAGTCTACCCATCCTGATAACCAGCTCACTGGTGCCCCAAGTGTGGGACACTGCTGTAGGGGAGCCACATCAGCTCCTGCACTTGTGGGAGTGTCATTTTGGGGATGCCATCCCCTACCCTTTCCAACCCCCTCCCTGGTGTCTTGGAAGGGAGGCGAGGAAGGAAGAGGGACAAGAGGGAAGAGGAGTCTAGGAACAAAGACTCACCCTTAGGTTCTGTCTGCCTGAAAATACCCCAGAACCAGAGCCAAGAATGTTGTGGAGAAAAGAAGGGTGAGGAAGAGCAGAATCCAGGGAAGCCTGGAAGAAGGAAGTGGCCGCAGGATGTTAGCATTTCAGAGATACTTAACTTAATCCCACAGGTGCCAGTGATGGGGGATGGGGCGACGAGGAGAGTCTGGGAGAAACTAGAATCATCTTCAGTTGCCCAGCAACTGTATGGCAGCCCCTTGCTGCTTGCCTCCAAGACTCACAGTTGTTTTTTTCTTGTTTGTTTCTTTGTGTTGTGTGTTTTTAAGATTTTATTTATTTGAAAGGCAGCGTGTCTGAAGTGGAGTAATTGTCCCTCTGCTGGTTTACTCTACAAACGACTGCAATGGCTAGGGCTGGGCCAGGCCGAAGCCAAGGAGCTTGATACTCCCTTCACAGGGGCGGCAGGGGCCCAAGGACTTGGACCATCCTCCAACTGTTTTCTTAGCGAGGGTCTGAGTGAGGGGTAGGGCAACCAGGCACTCCCATAACAGGTGCTGGTGATAGCTTCACCCGCTGTACCACAGCACTGGCCTGAGGTGACATTTTCTTAACCCGTATCCTGACAGGCTGAGACCATAACTGTTTTGTTTTTTTAAAGATTTATTTATTTTTATTACAAATTCAGATATGCAAAGAGGAGGAGAGAGAGAAGAAGATCTTCTGTCCGATGATTCACTTCCCAAGTGAGCGCAATGGCCGGTACTGTGCCAGGAACTTCCTCCAGATCTCCCACACAGGTGCAGGGTCCCATCCTCGACTGCTTTCCCAGGCCACAGGCAGGGAGCTGGATGGGAAGCAGGGCTGCTGGGATTAGAACCGGCGCCCAAATGGGATCCCGGCACGTTCTAGGCGAGGACTTTAGCCACTAGACCACACCGCCGGGCCTGACCATAACTGTTAATAGATGAGACATGGGGAGCTGGATCAGAAACTGTCCTTGAACTGCTGCTCAAATGGGATGCCAGTGTTACAGGTGGCAGCCTCACCTGTTGTGCCACAATGCAGGCTCCTGGGTTTTTAAGTGAACTTCTGTTGAAGTACAATATAAATTGAGGAAAAGTGCATGAATCATTAAGTGCACAAAGCAGACATCCCTGTGTAGCTACCATCAAGTTCAAGGAACACCAGCAGTATCCTGGAAACACCCCTGCCTGTCTTCCGGGTCACTGCCCTACTCCTCAAACCATCGTAAATGATTTTTTTTTTTTTTTACTTATTTCTAAGCTTTTGTAGATGTATTCATACAGTATATGTGCATTTCTTCCATGCAGTGTTTTGTTTTGCGTAAAAACAGAGAGACCTTCCGTGCACTGTTCACTTCCCAAATGCTTGAGACAGCTCAGTCCAGGCCAGGATAGAACTGGAAGCCTGGCAGAGTCTTCCACGTGGGGGCAGGGACCCAAGAACCTGAGCTATCACCTGCTGTCAGGGTGCGCATTAGCAGGGAGCTCAGTCAGAAGCAGAGGAACCAGGACAGGAGCCAGGCCCTGTGGCCATCGCATCTGGCAACTCAACCACCATGCCCAACACCTGCTCCTGTATTTGACCCTCTTTGTGTCTGTTGTCTTCTGTTGTATGTGGATACCGAGTTGGCACTAGAGGTGATGTTTCTAGAGTTTCTCCTTGTGACTGTTACCAATGCTGGACGTGAATGTTTGGAGGCATTTCTGCTGGGAATGTTGCTTGGGTAGAAGATACTTTTCCCAAAGGCCTGCATGGTCACAGCTTGTACTCCTATCCACACCAGTGCTCGTGTCCTCAGGATTTCACGTGTGCATTTTAGTTTTGGCATTCAGATAGGGGCCATTGTGCCTCATTGCATTTTAAAAATTTTGATGGTTGTTTATTTTTATTTATTTATTATTTTATGATACAGTTCCATAGGCTCTGGGGCTTCCCCTACTGATTTCCCGAATATTATTACAATAGTAGAGTCTTTCATAAACAGTCATTAGCTGTCTTCTGCTGTTTAAGCGTATCCTGACATTGTCAGTGTGGACAACCTCATTGTATTTTAATTTAGTTTTCCTAGAGATTGATGATATTGAGCATTAAAAAAAAAAGATTTGTTTATTGAAAGAGAACTAGAAGGAAAACGATATCCTCCATCTCCTGGTTTACTCTCCAAATAGCCATTAACAGGGACTCCAATGTGGGTGGTAACAGTCCAGGTCGTTGGGCCATCTTCTGGTACTTTCTAGTGTGCATTAGCAGGGAGCTGGATCAGAAGTGGAGCAGCTGAGAGTTGAACCAGCACCCACGGTGCAGGGGTCAGGCGTCCCAGGCAGCTTAACCTGCTGCACTAGAAAGTCAGCACACTTCATATGCTTACAGTGCATTTGTGTATTATCTTTTGAGAAGTATCTGTTAGTGTTGTCTATTTTACAGGGAATTCTTAATAATGCCTAACTTCTTTATCTGTTGTTTTTAGATGTCCAAGACTTTTACATTACAAATAAATTCTCCCACTCCATGGATTTACTTTTCTTTTTTTCCCCTCTCTTTTTCGGTATTTAGAATTTCGGTGTTTAAATAGCTTTTCATTTTTTTAATTGAAGATAAAATTGTATCTATGGTACACAACATGATGGCTTGACACACACACACACACACATACATACAGTGGAATGGGTAAAACAAGATCATTAACATAGGCATTACTCCACATACAATTCATGATGAGAGCTTTTAGAATCTGTCCCCTTAAACAATTTTCAAGCATAAAATAGATTATTCTTAACTTAGTCACCTTGTCATACAATCCCTTGAACTACTCCTTCGTGTCATGTAACTGAAAGTTTGTGGGTTTTGACCTAGATTTCTCCCCAATCACCCCCCCCCCCCTTTTTACTCTTAAAAAATCCTTTAATTGTGAGAAGCTCTTACAGTGCCATTGATAGCCTGTTTAGAATTCTTTGCCAATACACAAGTTAGGAAGCTGACCTACTTTGCTATTTTCTAGAAACTATGTGTTTATCTTTTATATTTATAACTATGATCCTTCTGAAATTTAAAAATATACATATTTGCTTATTTTTACTTAAAAGGTAGATTTATAGAGAAAAGGAAAGTGAGTGAGAGAGAGAGCTTCCATCTGCTGGTTCACTCCTCCAGATGGCTACAACAACTGGGCCAGGCCAAAGCCAGGAGTCCAGAATTTCTTCCAGGTCTCCCCCATGGGGGCTGGGGACCCAAGCATGTGGGCCATCCTCCATGACTCTCCCAGGTGTGTTAACAGAGAGCTGGAGTGGAAGCGGAGGAGCTGATGCCTACTGCTAGTCACGATGCTGACACCTGGAATCTGTTTTTTTTTTTTTTTTTTTTTAAGAAATTTAGTTATTTGAGAAAAACAGAGGCCAATAGAACAGAGGGATCTTTCATTTGGTGGTTCATTCCATAAATTCCTACAACAGCTAGAACTGGGTCCGAAGTAGGCTGAAGCCAGAAACCAAAAACTGTCTGGCTCTGTCACTTTAGTGGGAGGGTCCCAGGTGCTTGAGCTGCTGCTCCCCAGAAAGCATTAGAAGCAGAAGGAGAGGGGCTGGGATTCAAAACCAGACACTGCGATGTGAGACTAGGGTGACTCAAGTGGGCAGCTTGAACCACAGCACCTACCCCTATTTCTGTTAATGATGTTACAGGTTTAAATACATTTCTTTGTTCTTTCTTCTTTTTTAAAATTTGAATTGAAAGTTGGAGTTACAAACAGGGTGAAGATTATGGAGGGGAGAGAGCTTCCATTTGCTGGTTCATTCCTCAAGGGATCAGAATGGCCAGGACTGAGCTAGGCTGAAACCAGGAGACAGGTCTCCTAAACGGGCTCAAGGGCCAAAGCATGTGGACCATCCCTTGCTGCCTTTCCCAGTCAGTCAGCAGAGAGCTGGATCCGAAGTGAAGCAGTGGGAACTCAAACCGGCGCTGATGTCAAGTACCAGCATCATAGACAACAGCTTTACGCACTATACCACAATGCTGACTCCCAAGTAGATTTTTCTTTCTTAGATGTTGAAGGACTAGAGTTCTGAAAAGCCTCCCCTCTCACTTGTGTATGTCGGGGGTGGAGGTGGTGGAGGGGGGCTGCCTCAGGACTCAGATACAAGATACCAGCATGTCAGAGCTGCCTTAGCCGCTGCCACCACTCACCCGCACCAACCTGGCATTTTATAGTCCTGACTCTTCCGGCCCACACACGTGGTTACCTCTCCATTTGTTCACTTCTCTTAATTCCTCTCAATATCATTATATTTTATACTTCTTTGTGTATAGCAGTCATGGATTTATTCTCAGCCATTTGGTTGATTTAGAATGAGGTCTTTACAGCCTGATTTCCCAAACTGTGCGCTGTGTACTTTGTTCCATCTCCACCCACCTGGGATGTCCTACAGTTCCTTTCTGAAGCCTACCATCCAGCAAGAGCATCAGACTGTACAGGCTTGACAGCTCTGTCCAACATAAGGATTCCGCTTGTCCCTTTGTCTCCAGGGCCAGCCACAAAGTGGGATTCCCCTCCATTTGTGTACCTCTGACCGACTGGTGGTATATTTGGGGGTTCCCTTGGCATACCTCAGGTCCAGCAATTCCCTAGAGCAAGCTGAGTGAAGTAATAACATTTAGGATTACAGTTTTATTTTGAGGGATGCCATAGGATGAGGTACAGACTTTTATCAGGCCCTTCTCGAAACCAGGTCAGTTACATCAGCCAGCAGCCGTCCCTCCCTGAATGAGGAGCAGCTCAAACTCTCAGCTCTGAGTCACGTGCTTGGTCCTTCTGGTGACTAGCTGTGGTTCTTAACAGAACAGAGGAGCCCTCGCTGGGTCACTCATTAAGATCACACAAATACTCTCACCACTCACAAATTTCCAAAGTTGGGCCTGGTACAATAGCTCAAGTGGCTAATCCTCCCCCTTTAAGTGCTGAGATCCCAGATGTGCGTCGGTGCCAGAGTCCAGCTCCAGCTGAGTTCAGAACTCGCGAAGGGTACGTGGATGAGGCGCAAAGAGGAAAGAAAGATGGACCACTAGGATTTCATGATCATAATGGGACAATGCGGGAAAGCTGTCCACTTTATTTATACAGAAAAAGTCAAACTCTGCCTCAGACTTTTTACATCATGGTCAAGTGTGTGTTTCTAAGGATAATCCTGCCATTTGTTTTACCTAAAAACATTAGAAGTTCCTACTACAGTTCTTTTCTACAACTTAATCTTGTATCACAAAGAAAAGAAGAACCTAAAGATCAAGGAAAAAATGAAAGCCTAAATACAGGTCCCTTGATTAGCATAGGATCAATGGGGACAGCCAAGACAGTAGGAATAATAGAAGGCCCTTTTACAAGACATTATTATTGATATTAACCTCCAAGCTCAAATTGATTGAAAAAGCCAACTCCACTGTAGCAAACAATGCCTGAATGGATTAGAGTTCTTCCGCAGAGTGGTCCTGTGTCCATGCAAAAGGAGGCGGAGCTGCATTCGGGTGGTTGTAGAGACATCCTCCAGGCCCTGCCATACAGCGGGAAATTCCTTGTGGCCCTGCCTGCAATGGAACAATACTCTTTTCACCTTCGCATTCCCCCACATCCACTGCACGGACCCCAACACGCTGGTACATGTCCTGGCTGTTTCATTCCTGTCAACTCCCTGCCTGTGGCCTGGGAATGCAGTGAAGGATGGCCCAAAGCCTTGGGACCCTGGGCAGGCGAGGGAGACCTAGAAAAAGCTCCCGGCTCTGGATTGCTTCACCTTCAGCTGTTGCAGCTACTTGGGGAGTGAGCCAGAGGGTGGAAGATCGTTCCCTCTTTGTCTCTCATTTTGTCTATAAATCTACCTTTCCAATAAAAGTAAATAAATCTCCTCCTCCTCCCCCCTCCCCCACCTTTGCCTCTGCTTCCTCTGCTGCTTCACTTCCCAGATGGCCACAGTAGCCAGCACTGGGTCAAGACGAAGCCAAGGGCTTCCTATGTGTCTCCCATGTGGGTACAGGGGCCCAGACACTTGGATCATCTTCCACTGCTTTTTCCAGCCATTAGAGGGAGCTGGATCTGAAGTGGAGCAGCTAGGATGTGAACCATCACCCATATGGGATGTCACAGGCAAAGGCTTTTCCTGTTATGCCACAGTACTGGCTTCCAAATACATTCCTTATTTATCCTACCACAAAGGTTTAGAGAAACAATTAATTTTTATTAATTGCTCTTGCTGTAAATTTACTTACTCTTTTTTTCACAAGATTTTATTTATTTAAAAAGCAGAGTTAGAGAGAGAGACAGATTTTTTTGATATGCTGCTCCAAATGATTACAGTGATGGGCTACTTGGAAATGGAGCAGCTGGGCTTTGAACCTGTGCCTATGTGGTGGTCGTGGCTATGCTGTGCCACAAGGCTAGCGCCATCTCTAGTTCTGATCAGTCTTACTTTAGATCATTTTGGATTTCACATATATACATACATATATAAGTATGTTGCCTCTGAGTGATGGCAACTTTATTAACTTATTGCTAAACCTTCCGGTCCTTTTTTTTTTTTTCTTTTAGGATTTATTTGTTTGAAAGGTAGAGTTATTATAGAGACATAGAAGGAGATCTCTCATCTGCTGGTTAATTCCCCACATGACCACATGAGCCACAACTGGGGCAGGCTGTAGTCAGGAGCCTAGAACTCCATCTGGGTCACCCACGTGGGTGGTAAGGACCCAAGTTACCTGGGCCATCCTCCACTGTCTTCTGCATGTTAGCAGAGAACAGCCAGGATTTGAACTAGCACTCTGACATGGGATCCTGGACATGCTTAACTCACTCTACCACAGGGCCAGCCCCAAACCTACTGGTCTTGTGTCTTCTTATTTCTCTGGCTAGGTCACCTGGGTTTGTGCTGATTAGCACTAGTGGGCTTCCTCATTACATTTTCCCCGGCTGGGGAGAGGGTTACCAGAATCGACCCTTATGCATAATTGTGCTCTTGTCTCTGTGTGGTTGAGAGGGGAGCCGGGGGCTCATACATCAGTTCCAGGAAATTCTCTTTTCTACCTAATTTGCTAAGAAACTTTTTTTTTAATGTATATGTAATGAATAGTAGTTGAGTTTACCAAATGCTTTTTGAGTTTGTTTCTGTTGAGATAATTGAATGATTTACTTTATTCTGAAGTACACTGATTTTGAGTACTAATACAAACATATAGTAGATCTAGCTTTAATTGTGATGTATTATGCTTTTCACACACTAGTGTATTTCATTTTAATCTCAGAATTTTGGCATCTGCACTCATGAGAGAAAGAAGGGCCTGTAATTGTTTTTCCTGCTATTACGAGAAACGGAAGACATTATGAGATGGCATCAGGTTATTTTTTTTAATAGCAGGAAAAATAATTGTTTTGTAATTAAGTGTTTCCCCCTCTTATAATTAATAGCCCTATTTAAGTGTGAGCAAGTTTGAACATACCAAGTTGTACTCTCAGCCTCCTCTCCCTCCTACTTCTCACTTCCAGGAGAAACCTGTTACGTCATAAGAACTGTTACTGTAGTTTTTCTCCCTCTTCAAGTTTTGATATCAAGATCTGGAACAATTTTCATAGTAAGCGTTTGAAAGCAGTATATGATTGTGAAAAGCTGATTAGGTGTCACCAAGGGAGAAAAAATACCCATTTTTCCCCCCTAGAGTGTGTGGTTGGGATTGAATTACTAGGCAAGTTTGGTGTGGAAAGCTAGTCCCATCTACATGTGTCTTGATTTTAGCCGAGTCTTTAGAGGATTTGCTTTTGAATCTGTATGAGTAAGCTGGCTTCTTCCTAATGGCCCACCTTGTTGATGGATTTGGCTGTGGACCACTAACCAGTTGCACACACAGGTCTGTTCAAGGACAGGGGAACTCATAAGACAGTAAGTGAGCTGTCAGTGTCCGTGGGTAATCAAGCCAAGGGCTGATTGGGAAGGGGCTCCTCCTGGGTCGGGGCTGCTGGCGTGGGGAGCCGGTGGGCAGGACAGCATAGAGAAGAGAGGACTGCGTGGAGAAAGGGATGCTGTTTGCTGGGAGGGCCCACGCTCATGGGAGGCTGGTGCTGCCAGTGGGGCCAGCCGTGACTGGGTGGGACACAGAAGCCACTGAGTACATCACACTCTCCTGCTGGGTGTGTTCCCCCACTCTGACGGCCCCCCTTGCCGATTACTGGCTCTTATCTCTTAGGTCACACTGAGACCTTCTAACTGTCCTGCCTGTCTCCTCTCGGAGGTACTGCATCTGAACTGACTGTTAGATAACTTCAGAAACTTTACATAGGCCTGTTGTTTGACCCCAGTCTTAAGGACATGGCTATGTAGCCACATACAGTCAGACTCAAATGATTTCTACCTGGAAAAAAAGGGGAGAGGGGCAGAACTGGCACACTTTAAGAGTCTAAGGGGGGGGGGGCCTGGTGCAATGGCTCAATTGACTAATCCTCCACCTGTAAGCGCTGGCATGCCATTTAGGTGCTAATTCATGTCCCAGCTGCTCCACTTCCCATTCAGTTCCCTGCTTGTGGCCTGAGAAAGCCACAAATTCTTTTTTAAAAAGAATAAATTTAAAAAGATGAATAAATAAAAATCAGGGCGTAGGGCTGGCACTGTGTGCAGACATCCCACATGGGTGTTGGGTCAAGTCCTGGCTGTTCCACTTCCAATCCAGCTGTTGATCTGGGATAGCAGCAGGAGATGGTTCAAGTCCCTGGGATCTTGCACCCATGTAGAAGATCTGGAGATCCTAGTGGTCCGTCTTTCTTTCCTCTTTGCGCCTCACCCACGCACCCTTCGCGAGTTCTGAACTCAGCTAGATGGGAAGTGGAGCTGTTGGGGTTAGAACGGGTGCCCATTTGGGGTCCCAGGCATGCAAGGCAAGGATTTAGCCACTTGGCTATTGTGTGGGCTCCTATATTTGTATTTTTACGTATAGTAATACTTCTGTACATTTTAAAATTTAAAAACGAGCCCAGCAGAGAGGCATATTGTAATATTAAATATTTACAGTAAAATTTACAGGTGTTTGCAGATAAAAATCTGAGCTTTGCTTCAAAATAAAGCAGTGGAATAAGCGGGAGTAAAGAGATTGGCCATGAGGCGTCATTAATGTCAACATTAGATGAGGGTGTGATTATCTCTGCTCTCGTGCTTGATATTTTCTGTATCAAAAAGCTAAAACACTAAACTACCAGGTGGAGAGAACCGGGCAAGACAATCTGTTCCCAGGGTGAGTGAGCAGGCAACGACTTCTGCTGTCCGCTTGTCAGCAGCTTCCCTGGCTAGAAGGAACAGGTGCTGGAACCCAGGTCCCAGGTGTGTCACCCCCAACCACCTTCACACCCCCCACCCCTGCCCTGGCCTTGAGTTCTCTGACGCCCAGGCCCCCTCATTCTCCCTTCCCGCCTTTTTCAGGCACTTTAGCATGGAGCTGGATCAGAGGCAGAGTAGCTTGGGACTCAGACCTGCACTCCAGTAACAGGATGCAGGTGTTACAAGCGCTACCTTAACCTGTGTTGCCAAACTCTCTCCCCTACCAGACTGTTAAAGGGACCCACCCATAGCTTCACCCCATTAGCCTGTATCTTGATTCAGTGGTTTGCACCACCGTTCACTCAAAACTACATAGGGGCTGGGCCCAGATGGTAGCCTAGTGGCTAAAGTCCTTGCCTTACACATGCTAGGTTTCCATATGGATGCCACTTTGTGTCCTGGGTATTCCACTTCCCATCCAGCTTCCTGCCTGTGCCCTGGAAAAGCAGTCAAGGATGGTCCAAAGCCTTGGGCCCCTGTACCCTTGTGGGAAACCCGAAATGAAACTCCTGGCTCCTAGCTTAGGATTGGCTTAGCTCCAGCCATAGTGGCCACTTAGGAAGTGAACTAGCGGGTGGAAGATCATTGTCTCTCCCCTCTGAAAAGCTGCTTTTCCAATAAAAATAAATAAATATTAAAAAAGAGAGAACAAAAACACCATATAGGGGCCAGCATAGTGGCATAATATAATCCTCCACCTGTAATTGTTGGCATCCCATGTGGGCATCCATTTGTGTCTCAGCTGTTCCAGTCTGATCCAGCTCTCTGCTTATGGCCTGGGAAGCAGCAGATCATAGCTTGGCTCGAAAAGAGGCCCTGCACCCACATGGGGGACCCTGAGGAGAGCCCTGACTCCTGGCTCCTGGCTTTGCGCCAGCCCGTCTCTGGCCATTGTGGCCTTTTGGGGAGTGAACCAGTGGAAGGAAGATCTCTCTCATTGTCTTTCCTTCTCTCTTTGTAACTTTACCTTTCTAATAAGAATGAATAAACGTGTAAAAAACATTACACAGTGGACATTTTACCAGTGCACGTGTTCTGAAGCCAACAAAACGTTGACAGCATGTTTGGGTAAACGTTGGTTGCTAAGACCTGGTGAGTACTTAGCCTTCATTTGACCTGTAGCATGAGCCCTGTCCTGTCTCAAGGTACAGGCGTAATGGGATTCACTCTCCATCCAGTGCCTGGCAGTCTGTCCCTGGTGGCTTTCTCACTGGCTTGAATATCCTGGCTTGCCCCTCAGTGTCTCATTGCAGTTACTGTCACCTCCACGCCTGCCGGTTCCTTGGCCAGAGCCCCTGTCTGGTTAGTGAAGGCGCTCACCCAAGTGTAGAAATCTGAGCAAGAGCGCAACATGCCTCGTTTGTGCCCCTCCCTGCCTGCTGGGAAGTCAGCAAGTGCATACAGGCCGGGGGTGGGGGGCTGCACATGCACGCAGGTTGGGGCCCCCTGCTAAGATTATGCACAAAGTAGAACACTGCACTATTTTTTTTTAAAAAAAGATTTAGTTATTTTTATTACAAAGTCAGATATATAGAGAGGAGGAGAGACAGAGAGGAAGATCTTCTGTCCGATGATTCATTCTCCAAGTGACTGCAGCAGCTGGTGCTGCACCGATCCGGAGACAGGAACCAGGAACTTCCTCCAGGTATCCCACATGGGTGCAGGGTCCCAAGGCTTTGGGCCATCCTCGACTGCTTTCCCAGGCTACAAGCAGGGAGCTGGATGGGAAGTGGAGCTGCCAGGATTAGAACTGGCACCCATATGGGATCCTGGTGTGCCTAAGGCGAGGACTTTAGCCACTATGCCACTGTGCCGGGCCCATCACTGCACTTTCTTTAGCTTAGATAATGAATGTCCAGGCCTGTGCTGAGTGCCCTGTGGAGACTGCTCTGACAAGCTCCCTGAGTTGAGGTCCTGTGGAGTTGCTACCTAGGCTGGTCCATGTCTCCCCCAGGGTGGCCCAGCAAGTGTCTTGATATTCCCTAAGTGTCTGTGGCCCATGGACCAAATCTCTGCTCCATATGGTGGGTGTCTGCCACTTCCTCTATTTTTTCCTCCCTGTCTTCCCATTGCCTTGCCTTCCATGACCATTTTTCCCCTCTTAAAAACACACTTATCGGAACCAGTGCTGTGGTGCAGTCCGTTAAGCTGTTGTGTGCAGCAGCAGCCTCCAGTAAGGGCACTAAGGGTTAGAGTCCCTGGATGCTCCACTTCCAGGCAAGCTCCTTGCTCATGTACCTGAAACACCCATGGGGGAGACCCAGATGGACTTCCTGGCTCCTGGCTTCAGGCTGGCCTAGGTTAGCTGTCATGGCCACTGGGGTGGGGACGGCGGGTGGGAATGGGGAGCGAATAGTGGATGGAAGATCTCTCCATCTCTCTTCTCTCTTTGTAACCTTTCAAAAAAAATCAAAACAAGTAGCCACTGACCCTGCAGAATTTCATCTGGTGGTGTTGATTGAGTAGCTTATTTGCTGAGCATCTCCGTGTCTCTGACCTCATTCAAGGTGTTTGGTGAGTGACTCAGGAACCAGCAAACGTGACTTCTGCCAGACAGAGTGCATACCAGGACTCCTCCTGGGGAAGGAAGCTGGGAGGTTTCTGTCCAGTTTGCCAACGCCTGTGTCCTTTGGCCTAGTGACTTCATGCCTATTATATAATAATCTCCCATGAATGAAATGCCAACATGTGGGCCTTTTTTCTTTTATTATTGTGGCTTTATCTGCCAGAGAAAAGATGGGCAATAATCTTGTATGCCAACTACAGGAGGGAAGGGCTTGGTCTAGCCTGGCACCTCAAGCCAGGGAACATGCCACAGATGAATGTAGGAGCTCAGGGCTTCAGTTTCGTGCACGTAGCCAGGAGCATATAGGTGCATATAACATTTTTACAGGAAGATTTACTTATTTTAAAGGCAGCTTTGGAGGGTGGCAAAGAGAGAGAAATTGTTCATCCTTTAGTTCATTCAACAGATGGCCACGACGGTCAGCGCTAGGTCAGACCAAAGCCAGGAGCTTCATCTGGATCTCACACTTCAGTGGCAGGGGCCCAAACACTCGGGCCATGTTGTTTTGTTTTTCTCAGGTGCAGTAGTAGGAAGCTGGACCAGAACTGGAGAAGTCAGGGCTCAAACTGGAGCCCATATTGGAATGGGCAGCTTACAGGTGGTAGTTTTACGTGCTATACAACGCTGGCCTCGTGTTGCATTTTTTTGAGGAAAAATGAAAAATAAATATAATACAGTCATCCAGTCCTCCATATCCATGTTTTCTGCATGAACTGAGTATAGTTTAAAAAAAATTTTTTTTTTTGAGAAAGAAGTTCCATTGAACATGTAGGTCTTCTCCCTTGGTTTTACTCCCTAAATAATACAGTAACTATGTATACTGCACCTCCATGAGAAGTAATCCAGAGGTGATTTAAAGCACACAAGAGGCTGTGTGTAGGCTCTATGCAAACACTATACTACATAAAAGGGATTTCTGAATATCCACAGATTAAGTCCACCACAAAATTGCATTGCTTTATTCCCTCCTCCTAAGATGAAAATAGCTATTGTTCTATTTTTTTTATTATAAAAGTAAAAAACAGCACATATTGAGTGTAGAATGCATTTAACAAAAGTGGAGAAAAAAAAGAAACACAACCCGAGCCATTGCTCCTATTGTACTGTTTTGTAACTTTTTGCTCCGTAGGGGCTCTGAATCACCACCTCTTGAAATACATTATGTCTGAGTCAGCCTTTTGTAGTGACTGCAGTGCAGCCACACGAATGGCATGGCATCGGATGAGCTCCTGGACACACCTTCCCTGCTGGCCTGGGAATCTCCTCTGTATTAAAGTCACTTTCTGGGGCTTCCAAGGTCTTGTACACTGCACATTTTGACACACACTGTCAAATTGCTGAAGAAAAAAATAGGTAATTCCTTGCTTGCACTGGGATTGCTGGTATTGTAAATCTTAACATGATAGGTTTGAAAAAGTGACAGTACATTTTTTAATTTTGTATTTTCTTGTTTTTAATTCACATTTGTATTTAAAATTAGAGTGCTTTTTTTCTTGTTGACTGAGAAATGCTTATATAAAACAGTGATATAGGACCGATTTGCAAACATGTTCTTGTAACCTCTCATCAAAAAGCAGTCTCTTTTTTCCTTTGGTTTAAAATATTCAGGTTTGGGGCTAGCATTTTAGGTGACATTGATGTCCCACTGTGAAGTGGTGGTCTTGTGTCTAGTGTCTCCGCTTCCGAAGCATGGGGATGCACCTGGAGAGACCCTGGCTGATGGTTCAGGTGCTTGGTCCCTGCTGCCCACGTGGAAGACCTGCCTAGAGTTCTGGGCTCCTGACTGACCTGTTCCAGCCCTGGTTGTTACAGCCATTTGGAGAGTGAACAAAGGTATCTCTTTGTCACTCTGCCTTTTCTTTTCTTTTTAATGTCCCATTTATGGGGCAGATACTGATTTGCACTAGTGGTAAAGATGCCTGTGTCTCACACTGGAGGAACTGGGTTCAAGTCTCGACTCTGCTTCTCCAGCCAGCTTCCTGTTAATGCGGACTCTGGGAGGCAGTCGGGCTTCTGCCTCCCATGTGAGAGTCCTGGATCGATTCCGGTCTCCCCTCTTGTGGGCCTGTGGGGAGTGAAGCAGTGGATGGGAGCTCAGCCTTCAAGTCCTCTTCCCCCAAACCCTGCCCCATCTCTGCCACTCAAATAAATGAAGTTTCCCTAAAATAAAATTCCAGGGTTATTATATATAGCATTCTCAATTTCCTGAGGCTTAGATCTGATGCTTTTTATTGTCTTCTACAGTAGCACCCTATTTTATTTTTAATGAGAACTTGAAAAATATTTATTTTCCTTTTATTTGAAAGACAGATTGAGACAGGGTGAGATAAAAAGAGAGCTTTTTCTATCTTCTGCTTCACTGACCCCAAATGCCTACCACAGTTAGGGTTTGGTCATGCTGAAGCCAGGAGCCTGGCACCCCTGCTAGGTCTCCCATGTGGATGGGATCAGGAGCTTGCTGGATCAGGAGCTGAGGAGTTAGGACTGAAGCCAAGCACTGGGATGTGAGGTATGGGGCGGGTCCCAGATGGCATCTTAGTCTGCCCCACCACACTGTTGTTGTGATCACAGGCCTTACAGTAAATAGATTTTGTATCTAAATTAAGGCCTTCCTCAGAGTTCAGATGGCTTGTTCTTCAGGATGGAAGAACACCCATCCTGGTCTTCCCGGGTCAGTCCTGATTGCCATGGAAACAGTGATGAGGGCACTTGGGCCTGGTACCCCGTTGTATCCAGGGGCATCTCCGTGAGAACCAGGACAGGAGGTGTAGTTTATTAAGGTATCTCGGTACAGACACTGCCACCATCATCCCGCCCCCTGCACCCATGCTTGGGCCTCAGGTGCTGCTGTGCCCCCAGAGGATGTCAGCTGCCTGGCTCCTGTTGAGAATGACACAATGGGGCCTCTGGAGCCTCCTCTTCCTCTTCCAGTGCTCAGGTAACCTTACCTTTTCTTGGAAACCCAGGATGTCCTGGGCCCAGCTGTCACACGTATGCACTGCTTGCTGGGCTACCTCAGTCTTCCGGTCTGACTGTCCAGACCAACAGCTGCTCCTCTGGGAAGGGTAGGGATGGATGATGAGCCATGTTGAGGACTGGGGATGAACTTGGTTAAACCCTTGCCAGGTTAGAAGGCCAGGGGCCTGTTTCTTCTCTCTTCCCCTACCTCTGCCTCTCAGGCTAGGCTGGGCCACCGCTCCTCCTGCTGGCTGAGGTCAGCACTATTAATAGTCAGCTTAATCCTGCCCAAGCCTGAGCAAAGAGAGGAACAAGGAGGGGGACTGCCAGGCAGTCAGGGGTACCAGATGTCTGCAGGTGCAGCCCAGGGCTCAAGGTCATGTTGTCCTGCTGACCAGGCCAGCCCCTCTTCCATTGGAGAGGCTGAGTGCTCAGGGCCATTCCTGGGGATGTGGGATGTAAAAGGCTAGAATTTTCTGGAGCAGCCAGTGGGGAAGGTACCGAGGATCCATCTCCAGCAGTGTGGAACCCTTGGCTGAGCTAGAGGCCCCTGGTTCTGAGCTAGAGGTCCTACAAGAAAAGCAGCTGAAGCTGAGGAGGGGGCCTCTCTCCCAGGGCCACTGTGGACTTTGAAGCCCAGCATCTGATAGTGTTTCCTTATGGTCCTGGAGAGACTGTAAAGTTGATTTTATTTAGTTTTTTTTTAATGGGGCAGGAAGGAGGATATGGCAGTTTGCTAAAGTGAGCCTTGTGGAGGGCAAGGGACCAGGCTTTCTGGGGAACCCTGGAGACCTCCTTCCTGCAGCCAGCCAAGGGTCCACAGCACCTGCTGTGGGGAGCAGTGAGGGCCCTAGGCCGAGGCCTGGTCATTCAGAGATGGACACTGAACAACTGATACTGTGGGAGGAAGCAGCAGGCTCGGGCTGAGGCTGGGCAGAGCCAAGGATGGAAGGAAGAAGGTTGCAAAGGAGGCTGTGGAGTGGGAGTGACTGTCAAGGGCCTCAGGTGGGTTCTGAGTCCATGCGTGCCTGCCGTCTGACTGAGGACCTGTCAGGTGATGGGGAAGTGTGGCTGCCTGCCGCTGGATGCCACTGAGGTTTCTAGAGGAGGCCTCACCTACAGTTCTCTAACAGGTGGGTAAGCCCTACCTGGCTGCTACTAGGCAAAGGTCAGCAAGGGTGGAGTGGGCAAGCAGGCTACTGGGTAAGGCCTCGGGGTGTCAACAGGGCCTCCTTGCTGGCAGCACCCTCAGCCAAGTAGTTCCTTGGGAGCAATACTTAAATGTAGGGTGGCTCAGGCACCTCAAATCTAAGAGAAAGTAGTATTAGAGAATTTTGATGAGTTACTCTGATGTGTTTTTCTAAATTAGATTTAGTTTAATTTTAGTACTAATTACAAAAGTGAGAGAGTTGTGGACCCATGTAGACATCTGATTAAGATGGGAGGGGGCGGTTCTGGGTGCTGGGAAATGCAGGTGAGATACTTGTTTTCGTCTGTCTTCCTGTCTGGTGGGGAGTGCGAGGTGGGTAGATGCATTGCTCCTGGCAGTCAGACTATATCAGTACCAGGGATGCAGTTACCTTAGAGACCCAATGAGGAGGAAGAATGTTTTGGAGAATGTCATTTGAGTGGTCTTGATTATTGGCTTTGTTACACCAGGGGTGAGAAATTCTAAGGCTGGTTGGCTGTCTGTGTCTACCTCATTGTGTCCACAGCCTTAGGTGCTCACCGCCAAGCCTGGACTGGAGTGTTGTTCAGCCTGCCCTTTCCATCCTTTGGAGAGGTGCTCAAAGCCTTCTTCTGTCGGCTTAGGTGAGCCCACAGTCTTGTCTATCCTTGCATGGGAATCAGCAACTGAGGTGACCTAGTTCCAGCATGTGCTCTGGGGGTCAGATCACATGTCTATATGATTTTCCCTGAGGTCAGGGATTGAGTGCAGAAGTCTAGTTGGGGAATCCCCTAAGAAATCCCATCTGGGAAGTCATCATGTGTACAGCTGGTGCAAGACCAAGCCCAACCTGCCCCCTACACCAGCCCACATATGTACCAAGGAATACATTTGCCTGGCCAGTCCCACCCCCTAGCCCTGAGTTTCACACAAGCCAGCAGATGCTATGGCCTAATGTGACCAGATCTGGCCCACCTCCAACCTCAGCTCTTAAGTGCACTAGCAGTTGCTACAGCCTAGTTGGAGTAACCCCAAAGCACCCCTACAGGCTTGCCCTCCGCCACAGCTCTTGCATGGCAGGTGCTGTGACCCAGCTAGTGTGGCCTGGCCTAGTCTGGCCTGGCCTGGCCTAGTCCTAGCTCTCAACAGTGGATGCTGCAGCCTAGCCCAGCCTGGCCCACCCCAGTCCCACTCTCAGGATTACTGGTGTATGCTGTGACCTAGCTTGGCTCTGCCTGCCCCCAGCTACAGTTCTTGTGTGTGCCAGCAGGTGCTGCTGTATAGCCTGGCCTGGCATGCCCCCAACCCTGGCTTTCATGTGTACCAGAGAGTGCTGTGGCCTAGTTTGAGGGTGACCTCAAAGAATCCCTACTAGGCCCACCACCAAATAGAGCTCTCATAAGTACCAGGGGGTGCTGCAGCCAAGCCCAGCCTGGTCTACCTCCAGCCCCAGCTCTCGTGTGTCACAGCTGGTGAGTTGGTCTGGTTTGGGAAGGCCCTGTGGAGTTCCCCCACCCAATCCATCCCCTATCCCAGCTTCCCTGATTACTTGTAGATACAGTGACCTGGTCCACAAAAGCACTTAGAGATCATTTTACACGTGTCACCAAGCCCTCAGTGGCCCCCATTCCAACTACTTCCTGGCCCTCGGCAGTGTGTATACAACAATGGTGATAGCATTGGGGTAGCCCTGGCTGACACATGCCCACATTGGCACAGTGGGCACTCTGCCCCCTCCCTCCCTAAATACATTTCTATTTTTATGAATAGATAACTCTGCTGGCACAGTGGTATAGTTAACACAGAGTTGGCACTAACTAGGCCTAGAGTGCCTGCCAACTATTGGCTGTTTTTCTCCCGGGAGTGTAACACTTGCCTAGGTACAAGGCAACCTGGGCTCTTGCCTACAGCTGGGGTGTGATGTGTTTCTAATTATGAAATTAATATTGATTATGGAAGTTTGGAATTATACAGTGAAGTACCAAAAAAAAAAAGTAAAAAACAGAAGCCATCCTAGATGTTCTACATTTTCAAGTTAAACTGAAATTGCTGTTTTGGGTTAAAACCATCCAATACCGGTAATTCTGTATGACTCAACTCAAGATGAAGATCTCGCTGTATTTCCTTCATCATTCAGACTTTGCAGAAATGTGAGGTTCTCAGCTGTGGCTGTTTTTTTACTTATTTTTAAATTTTTTAAATTTCATTTTATTTTGTGTTATTTGAATGTTCATTTCTCTCCCCAGCTACCACGCAGAGTCCGATGATTCAGTTGAATGAATACAAGTGCTGAAATGAGGTGGCTCATTAAAAATAAAGTTTCTTTTTGGACTTTAATTCCATATAATGAGAATCATGACTGTGAATCTCAAGTTGAGATGCTCAGACGGTTTTTCAGTTAGTGGTGATTTCTGAGGTGTAACACAAAAATCGCTCTTACTAAAACCCCAAATATCTTTTTGTCTGGCCTACATCCTTCTCCTTCCCCTGGTGCTGCTGCAGAGTGGGAGTAGAGGAGTCTAAGAGGCCAGGCTCAGCCCCTGGGGGCACGATCAACCACAAGGCCAGGATGGAGGATGGCATTTGAAGTCACAAGGGCCCATGGAGCAGATACAAGGCTGAGCCCTGGCGCCGTGCAGCACCAGAAGCCAGAGAGAAGGCCAGCACTGTCTAGGGGTCCCTGTCTGGCCCAGACAAGGGGGAGGGAGTGGCCCCTTAGGAAGGAACCCCTCATGTGGAGCCCCAGCTAGCCAAACCCAGAGTTGCACCAATGCCTAGAGTTCAGGAGCCCAGGGCTGCGCACCTACACCTACCTGGTGCCTGTCATTCAGGTGGCTGCCATCAGAGGGCGCCCACGTACAGTGATGATGCCCAGCAACAAAGAGCCTCAGAGACAGCGGCCTGTCTGGACCAGCACCAAGACCTTGCCCAGGGATTCAGCTCCTTTGATCCACTTGAGGGATGTTTCTGCCCTTGAGAGAAGCTGCCAACCTTTCTCTGTGAGGGCAGCACAACCCGTGACTGTTTACTGGTAAGGATTTCATCTGAGCCTGTGTAATCAGAGGTCAGGGCAGGATGGGACATTCAACCATGGCAGAAGGCATATGCCCAGGGCCTGTGCAGAGGGGCCTTGCCCACCCAGAGACTCTTGTCACTTTCTGCTTGTCGCCCTTGGTAGGTCTAGAGGCTTAGTATTGTGGTGCAGAGAGTTAAGGCCCCACCTGTAATCTCAATAGAACAGTAGAGACAGGATCACAGGATTCCTCCCACAAGCCCCCCAAAGGGGGACTCTTATCCAGGTGCCAGGGAGGGATGACGGGGGGGCTGTGTGAACCCACACTTCACTTTGCTTCTGTGTATACTCTGCCTCTAGTTTGCTCTTCCAGCAGCAGCTGTCTCAGGATGTGTTGTAGGATGGCAGAGTCTGGGTTCTTGTGTCTGACGCAGAAGGGAATTTAGGGATGAGCCACAGTCGGGTACAGTTGAGGAGGGGGCTTATTTGCACAGGGAGAGTCCTCACTTGTGCTTGAGTGAGGGCTGTGTCCAGCAGCGGGTGGGGTGTCACAGCAGGTGGGGCTTGAGTCCAACCCATTTTCCTGCTTTTTCTGGAAGGCTGGGAAGTGTCACGTTGTTGTCGGGTATCTGGTGGGAGGGGGAGCGTTGACCATGGTCACTTTATTAGAATCTCACTATGATGATTTATAGTGTTATAGATTGTGGCTGGCACGCCATCAGCAGCTGTGTTGGTTATTTGCAGCCTTGGCTAGTCCATGGCACAAAAGGCCGAGTGGGCAGGGTCGAGGGGAAGGGCCAGTGGCATCAGTACCTCCTCTTTGTCCTCACTGCCTGCTTGCCAGGACCAGTGTCCACCACAGCCAGTCTGTCCAGCTGGACCCTGTCCTCCCCAAAGTGGCTGTGGTCCCAGTGTTGTGCCCATGCCCTGTGGCCTCTAGGTTTGGGGCTGGAGTGTGTGGAAAGCCTGTTTGTCTCTGTGGGAGAATGCCAAGGTGGGGACAGATGCCTAGTTTTACTGTTTTGTCCCTGTTTGTTGACTTACTTTATCTGACTCCTCAGGCCACCTGAGGGTTTCCTGGAGCAGGCAGCCCCCCAGCAGGTGCAGAGACCCCAGGGACAGACCTCATAGTCCTGCTGGCTGCTACCCTGCTGTGGGACTTTGGAAATTGTCCTTGTATTCTATCCAGTTGTCTCCTAAAAAGATTCCAGGGGGATTTCTTTTTCATTTCTTTTTAAGATTTATTTATTGTTATTGGAAAGTCAAATTTACAGAGAGAAAGAGAGACAGAATATCTTCCATCTACTGGTTCACTCCCCAAGTGGCTGTGACTGCCGGAGCTGAGCCGATCCAAAGCCAAGAAGAGCCGGGAGCTTTTTCTTGGTCTCCCACATGGGTGCAGGGTCCCAGGGCCTCAAGCAGGGAGCTGAATGGGAAGTGGATCAGCCAGGATACGAACTGGCGTCCATATGGTATCCCCATACATACAAGGTGAGGACTTCAGCCAGTAGGGTACCGGGCTGGGTCCTCCCTGGGGATTTCTAATCAGGTCCAGCCATGGATCTGTCCAGCAAGGTGCTGAAATGGTTCTGACCACAGCCAGCAGAAGGACTTGCTCATACGTGTCCCAACAACTAGCAGTTGGGGGCTGTGCCATGATCAGTTTTTACCTGATGTGTGAGCCCTTACATTCTCTCTTTTCCCTTAGAGGTGCCTAGGAGTCCTAGGGGAGCCTATCCTAGAGCTGGGGGTGAGAGTCCTGTGACCTTCCAGACCAGGAAAGCAGTCTCTCCCACCAGGATTCAGATTGAGCTCTTTGGTTCTCAGAGTGGATTGTGAACGGGAAGTCCTATGGGAGAAGTGTCTTGTCTAGTTTCCCAGGGCTTCTCCGCTATGCCCCCCCACATCGGGGTGGCGGGACACCCAGCTCCATTCCCTCTGGCTGCCCCTCTTTTGTTGTTCCCTGGGGCTGGACCATGAGAGCAGAGGGACACCCCCAAATGGAGCTTGAGAAGCACCACCACCCACAAAGCGCCTGTGGAGGGTCCCACCACAGCCCTGCCTCCGCGTGCTCTCCCATGCCTGGTTGGTTAGTGGAGGGGTGGCCTCTCTAATTATAATTTCTGCCCGGCCTAATTACAGTGGGCTAATTTGGTAATGGCTTTGGGAACTGAGTGCCTCTACATGGGGGCAGCATTACAGCCACTGGGTCCCAGACAAGGGAGCTAGGCCAAATGGAGACCCATTGGAGCTGAGCATACCCCCAGGGTCCTGTGCTAGTGATCAGAGCAAGGCCCTGTGTGTCTACTCAGTGCTGCCTGGTCTGTGTGGGTCTCTTTCTTCTGTGGGAGCCCCGGGAGCCCTAGGAGACCATGCTGAATGGCATCAGCTGGGACCTTGCCAGTTTAAACCAGCTTCCTGCCTGTGGCCTGGGAAAGCAGTAGAAGACGGCCCAAAGCCTTGGAACCTGTACCCATGTCAGAGACCCGGAAAAGGCTCTGGGCTTCTGGCTTCGGATTGGCGCAGCACTGGCCATTGTGGCTGCTGGAGGAGTGAATCAACAACAGAAGATCTTCCTCTGTCTTTCCTCTTCTCTGTGTGTCTAACTTTGCAATAAAAAAACGAACACGCACACACACGCACACACACACCCAGGACTCCACTCCAGTAACTCATGACCTTCCGTCCATTAACATGTGGCGGAGGCCAGTTCACCCCTGATACCTGTCTATGCTTTCCTCTGACCAAATGTGTTGTCCCCACAGGCAAGTCCCACCTGGCCATCGTGCAGAAGGTCAACAACGAGGGTGAGGGAGACCCCTTCTACGAGGTCCTGGGCCTGGTCACCCTGGAGGACGTCATTGAGGAGATCATCAAGTCTGAGATCCTGGACGAGTCGGACATGTACAGTGAGTTTCAACCCCATCCCGTGGGCCCGCAGTCACCTGCCCTGCCGGGCCCAGAAGTCCGGGGTCCCTGGGTCTGAAGGCCATGGCATAGGGTGAGGAGGAGGGCCAGGGGGCAGGTGCTATGTGCTGACCAGTTGCTGAGAGCAGTGAAGGGAGGCAACCTTATTTGCTCCTGGCTGCTTACAGGCATGTGGGGGGTGGGTACTGTTCTCATTAGTTCTGAGTCCTTGGGGTCATTATCTCAGTTCCAGATTCTTTGTCTTGCAGCCGACAACCGGAGCCGGAAACGAGTGTCTGAGAAGAACAAGCGTGACTTCTCAGCCTTCAAGGATGCTGACAATGAACTCAAAGTGAAAATCTCACCCCAGCTCCTCCTGGCTGCTCATCGCTTCCTAGCCACAGGTAGGAGCTCAGGGGGACCGCTGGAGTGTGGAGGGAGATGCAGGCACAGGGAAGAAATCCTGGGCCTCTGGCTACTGTCTTCCCTGCTGGGGACAGCAGGTCCCTGGGCTGGACACTGCATACCTGAGTAGGTGGGTGGAGCCATGCACTTGCGCCATCTTGTGCTGTCTTGCTAGGCATAGTGACAAAGCAGGAAGCTGGCTCAGAAACAGAGCAGCTAGGACTCAAGCCTGTGCTCCAATGTGGGGTGTCAGTGTTGCAAGCAATGGCTTACCCCGCTATACCACAGGACCAGGCCCCGATGGTAATGATTTGAGCAGCATTTGTGAAGCACTTTGCCCAAGCCAGGAGTGTGTCTTACGTGCTTTACTTGTGTTATCTCGTTTGACCTTGCAACCACCCTCTGAAGCTTTATCCCCATCTTATGTCTGTGCAAACTGAGGCGCGGGTTAAGTGATTTGCCCAGAGTCCTGTGTGGTTAGGAATGGCACCACCCTCCAGGCCCATGCAGGCAGATGTAAGACTTGGGCTGAAGCAGCCCAAAACCAGAGGGGAATGGGAGGGAGGGCATGCCCAAGCTGGCTGGGTGGGAGGGCTTCTCAGCAGTGATCCGGCGAGCACCCTAGGTCACCTGGCCTGGGCCCCTCTGTGTGATGCTGCTCTCTCTCCCTATTCCCACAGAGGTCCCCCAGTTCAGCCCCTCACTGATATCAGAGAAGATCCTGCTGCGGCTGCTCAAGTACCCAGACGTCATTCAGGAGCTCAAGTTTGATGAGCACAATAAGTACTACGTCCGCCACTACCTGTATACCCGGAATAAGCCTGCCGACTACTTCATCCTCATCCTGCAGGTGAGTGCCCCTCCTCTTGACAGCCCCCCACCTTCAGCCCAGGCTGGTCCTACGTCATCCGTCCTCTCCTTTGGGGTCACTTGTGCCACCGTGGTCAGCACCCTGTGCTTTTCAGGGCTCCGGTTGCGCTGGCTGCCCCACTCACTCCTCACCACGCTCCTCTTTGTCTTTCTTCTCGGTAACCTTGGCCTTGTGTTCTCGCAGGGGAAGGTGGAGGTGGAGGCAGGAAAAGAGAACATGAAGTTCGAGACGGGTGCCTTCTCCTACTATGGGACCATGGCTCTGGCCTCCGTCCCCTCTGGTGAGTGCACAGGGCTGTGGGAGTGAGGGTGGGGAGCAGGTGTGTCGGCAAGGGCCTAGTGGAGGTGGCCTGGAGGAACAGACTTGCCCTCTTGGAGGCAGGGAGGAGGACTCTGGGGAGGGAAGGTCAGGGAACCTTAGAAGGTCACAGGTGTTTAAATGGCCGTGGCCTGGAGTTGGAAGCAATTTCCTGGTCCACTGTGATGAAGTGTAATGAGACCTAAAAGGAGTGGCAGAGCCAGCCAGCCAGGGCCCTCACAGACTAACAGCAGGTGGCAGGAGGAGGTGAGGGATGGGAACTCTGGGGAATCCAAAGTGCCCAAGTTTAGGAGCCAGGCCAGTGCCCTGGTGGGTAGCAGACGGTTCCGCCTTTTCCAGGGCTGAGCCACTGCCTTTGGTTAAGGGTTGATTCTAGTGGAATGAAGGGACCTCAGGGACAGGCAAAGGGAACAGGCTTCCCCACTCTCCAAGAGTAGGTGTGGGGGGTCCAGGGAAGGGTAGTCTGACTGCTGCAGTGCCCACTGCTTCTCTAGTCCTGGGTGGTTTGATCTTTTCCTGCCAGAGTGGCTGTGTGATGGCAGTGGGAGCCCTGCAGGGGGCACCCGTGTCTCACCCCCTCCAGTCATCACTCCATACGCACCCTCTGACCTGGGGAACCTGCTGCAGGAAGGAAAGGTGACAGTCCACTTTGATGCTAAGTACTAAGCCATGCTGGTGGATGGGCGACTGTGGCTCCCGGGAAACCTGGGCTAGGGTTGTCACTGACCTTTAAGAAGAAGGGACACTTGCAAGGGGCCCAGGGATACCTGCTCATCCCATGCACCAGGACAAGCCTGGGTGGCACAGGCTGCTGGGCAGCTGGGGTGGTCAAAGAGCCACGCTGGGGCAGGTAGACCCTGCCTGGACACCTCAGTTGTCATCCACCTTGGGGGAATCTGTTCTGGAGGAGAGTGAGCTTGTGTGAGGGCCTCAGGCACCCTTTTCCTGTGGCATCACCTCAGATACCTGGTCATGGTTCTGGGCTCCGTCCCTCCACTCTAAGTCCCACTCCAGTGGCTGGGAAAAAGGGGGACCTCCCTGGGCTCAGGTGGCCAGCTCTGTCCTTCTCCACACGCCTGTCAGAGCTACAGTGCCTTCCCTGCTCTGTACCCTTCTGGTTCCTGTCTGCTCTGTCTCTGCTGTTTCCGTGGCCCTGGGTACTGCCTCCTGACCCCACCCTTGACACTGACCTCCTCCTCTTTTGCTCCAGTGCCTTCAGCCCAGGTCGGGTGTCCGCTTACCAAGCGGAATTCCTTGCTCTCCTGGCTTGCAGGTAAACATCGCATGGCTGGAGAGGTCCGCATTGCCACCTATCACCTGGCTGCACCACAGCTGCACTAACCCCTCCCCGGGGCACACCCAGGGGCGGCCAGCCTGCCTCATACTGGCGTGGCCTGGCTTCAGGCCTGATGGCAGGTGGCTTTGCTCTGGTGCTGAAAAAGCCTTTTAGTCTTTGAGAAGGTGCATGTGCAAACTCTACAGACAGACACACAGACAGACGCCCACGTGCAAGCCCTGCAGACACAAATACAGATGGTAGCCCATGTGCAAACCCACAGAGAAATACATACACGTGCAGTTGGTAGTCCTGTCAAAAGTGTCGCAGACACACACACTCACACAGACAATAGCGCATGTGCAGACTCCTGCACACAGACACACACAGAGACCCCAGGCTGGGAGGAGTGGTATGTCCTTGCTGGTCTGTGCCCGACACGGCATGCAGAAGACAGGGCAGCTGGTCTGCAACCCTTACGGCAGGCTGCCGCAGCTTTGGCCAGGGACTTCTCACTCATCAGCTGCCCTGCACACACGCTTGACTTTCCTCCTGCCTTGGCTTCCCCTTCCATCTCTGCATCTGTGTGCCTGGGAGAGGCAGCATGGGGCAGCGGGCAGTGCAGGCCCCATTCACACACCACCTCTGCAGTTACAGCTAAACGACGCCTTGTGTGGAAAAGGGGCCGATTCGTGTACCAGCTTCTGTAGAGCTGTCAGGGACAATAAGCAACAGAGTTGATAGAAAATATTTAATTGGAAAAAAGTATTTAGTTGGAGCACAATTACTAGGTTTTTTTTTAATCTGTTACAACTAAAATGTCCCATTCCAGCTGGAAAAGACTTAGGAAAAGGCCAGACCCAGTGCCCTTTTCTGAATGCCGTCACACTTTGTAAGATTTGCATATGTATGCATTTATTTATTTGAAAGAGAGAGAGACACATAAACACAGAGACTAGAGAGAGAGAGAACTTCACTTTTAGCACAAAGAACGGAACACTTCAGCCACACTTGGCTGAATGTTCTGATGGCTGTTGAGTCCCAGGGTTCATGTTCATGCTCTTTAGTAGTCATTTGTTAGTACAGCTAATGTAATAGTTACTGAATAGTTAGCTAAGCCAACGAGTTTGGTCCATGTTCTGTTTTGTGAAACGTCCACCTTCCTTCACAATGAATATTTTCATGTATCTCATTGTTTGCAGGCTGTTCCCTTTGTCTCTTTCTCTGGAATTTGTACTTATTTATGTGAGAGGCAGAGAGATGGAGACAGTTTTCCCATCTGCCAGGGAGCCAGGAGCTCAATCCGGTGCTCCCACACAACTGGGTGGCAGCGCCCTATTGCTTCAGCCCTTGCTGCTAAATGCCTCCCTGCCTTCACCTTTCTTGCCCGCAGAGTGAGCCCTGTGCTGCCTCTAGTGGCAGGAAGAGGCCATTACCACCTGTGCCCCAGGGGCCGCTGGCATGTGCCCAGCTCAGGGGGCCAGTGAGTGCCTATGAGAAGGACAGCTGGCTGCCCCTCTGCCAGGCCATCTGAGGTACAGACTTAGGAGGAATGACTTCTACATGTGCAGCACAGGCCTTTGGGATGTGAGCAGCTGTCCTAAGTGAGGGTTGCATGCCTGTAAAAGTAAACAGTTCATGTCACTTGCCCTAGTAAACTGGTATTGAAACAAAGGTAGCAACTTGTCTACCAGAGTAATCATGGTGTTGCTCTGGACTGATGAGTTGTTGGGGAGATGAGACATTTGGTTGCTGTAAACTGTGTTTTGGTTTCTGTTTTCTGGCTTGTTCATTTGATTCAGCAGACTTTTTTTTAATGATTTATTTATTTTTATTAGAAAGATTTACAGAGAGAAGGAAAGACAGAGAAAGATCTTCCATTCACTGGTTCACTCCTCAAATGGCTGCATTGGCCAGAGCTGAGCTGATCTGAAGTTGGGAGCCAGGGGCTTCTTTCGGGTCTCCACGCAGAGTCCCAAAGCTTTGGGCCATCCTCTGGTGCTTTCCCAGGCCCCTAACAGGGAGCTGGAAAGCTGGAAGGGAAGTGAAGCAGCCGGAACACAAACTGGTGCCCATAGGAGATGCTGGTGCTTGCAGGCAGAGGATTAGCTAAATGAGCTATCATACCTGCCGCAGCAGTAGACTTTTTTTGTTGTTGCACAGCACTTTTTTTTTAAAAAGATTTATTTATTTTTATTGGAAAATTAGATTTACAGAGAGAAAGAGAGACAAAGATCTTCCATCATTTAGAATGGTTCACTGTCAAAGTGGCCGCAATAGCTGGAGCTGAACTGATCCAAAGCCAGGAGCCAGGAGCTTTTTCTGGGTCTGCCACATGGATGCAGGGTCCCAAGGCTTCCTTGGGGTGTCCTCCGCTGCTTTCCTAGGCCATAAGCAGGGAGCTGAAAGGGAAGTGGAGCAGCTGGGACACGAACTGTTGCCCATATGGGATCCTGGCAGCTGCAAAGTGAGGACTTTAGTCACTAGGCTACTGCACTGGGCCATTCACAGCACTTCTAAAATGCACTAACTCTGGCTTTGACGAGGTCAGACCTTGGTGTGGTTCTGTGTGTTCCTAAGAATTTTCCTGTACATGGGCTTCCATTGCTGGGAGTGGGCTCTAGGGCTCCTGGCCTGATGGCTCTGCTCTCCCCACAGACCGGTCCCCGGCCCACCCCATGCCCCTTAGCCGCTCGGCCTCCCTCAGTTACCCGGACCGCCCAGATGCCACGACCACCACCACCACCACCACCACCACAACCCCAACCCCTTCTCCCTTGACGGGCAGCAGCAACCAGTTCGGCAGCTCTGTCCTGGGCCAGTATGTCTCCGACTTCAGCGTGCGGGCGCTGATGGACCTGCAGTACATTAAGGTGAGTGCCTCTTGGGCCCTCCGTGCAGTCACCTGTTTGCATCACTCTGCTCCAGAACCGGCTGCCTGCTGCCTTGGGAGCTCAGGCTTCTTGCCTCCCTCGAGCCTCGCTCTCAGCAAAGGGGTCCCCGGAGGTTTGGCTCTGCTCCTCCTGGTTGTGTCCTCTCATCCTGTCGGCCCAGTGCTGGTGTGGGGGTGTGCCTGCCAGCAGGAGTGCTGCAGGGCCTCACCCCCTCCTCCCGCAGATCACGCGGCAACAGTACCAGAATGGGCTGCTGGCCTCACGCATGGAGAACAGCCCACAGTCCCCCGTGGATGGGCACACCACCTGCATGGACAACTTTGCCGAGAAGTGCGAGCTGCCAGTGGTGGATGAGACTACGACACTTCTCAACGAACGCAACTTCTTGCTACACAGAGGCTCCCATGAGAGTGTCATCTGACAGGAGGGCCCGGGGTCCCCCGCCTGCCCTGCGGGGGCCTCCCCAGTGGGCCCGCATCAAGAGAGGGAGCCTGTGCAGCCGGAAGGGTAGACGGCCCAGCCAACTGGGCAGCCACTCAAGTGGGGCTCTCTGACCAGCTCAGAGGTGTCCACGGCTACCCTGGCCTGGACTGCTGGGACAATGGGCTGGCTACTATGAGCAAAGGCTTTTTTTTTTTTTTACTGGATTTCTAAGTGGGACTCATTGCTCCTCTTTTTAAGTATCATTTTGGGAAGGGTTGACAGGGTTAAGGAACTTTATTTAAAAAAAAAAAATTTTTTTTAAATATTTAGAAAGGGGGAGGGTTATCTCACCCCAGGAAGCAACAGCCATAACGTGCTTCCAGCTGTGACTTTCCAGCTTGTGTCCCTGACTCAGGGAGCCCCCGACCCCCTTTCACTTCTGCCTCCACCGTGCTGCCAACAACCCGCAGAGGTCAGAAGCCCAGAACCCTCTGGAGGCCAGTTGACTCTTGGGAAGGAGGCAGCTGTCCCCCCAAGAAGCACCAGAACCAAATGACGTTGCGGTCGGCTGCCTGGACACGGGCCTTGAGGCTTGTCGGAAGTCACCAAGGCCGAGGGACTTCTGGATAACCGTGATCAGGGATGCAGTGAGCTAGCTGCAGCCTCCCAGGCTCTCCCAGTGAGTTGGGGGCCTGGCCGGGACTCTGTCCTGGAGACGGCATCCTCCTGAGACTGGGCCACACTCAGATCATCAGGCAGGGCCTCAGACCTTCCCCGCTGCTGCCTCCTCGACCCAGGCCCTGCCCTCACTTGTACCAAAGGTTGCCCCCCTCGGTGCGGTAGGTGTCTTCGACAATGGAGGTGACTTGGCTGGGTGGCCCTGGTCCTAGGTGTCTGTGTTGTTAGCAGCAAATTGCCCCTTCACCCTACCATCTCTCAAGGAGTCAAGGCCCCCAGCTCGACTCCCTGTTTCCAGTCCCCAAACCTCAATCCCTCCTGGGGGTTGGGGATGAGACGACATACTGGTAGTTGCCACCTCAGCAAGTTCTTGGGGTTCTTTCCTCTGCGGCTGCCCAGAGGCTCACCTGATGTCCTTCACCAGCCCTTGGAACCCTGGAGAAGAGTTCTGCTAAAGGCATGCAGCTGGCAGCCCCCTTTCTTGGCACCTTTGCCCTGTCCCGGGGCTCTAGACTTCCACTGTGGGGAGGCTGTGGGACCAAGGGCTGTGATGGCCCTTCTGTTGTCAGGTACAACAGGAGCTTGGACCTGGAATCCAGGTGAAAGGGGTTCGCAGCCCACCGCCACCACTACCACCACCAAGTAGTGTTCACGCACTCCTTTCTTCAATCAGTGGAGTCCTGTCACCCCAAGTGCTCTGCTTTCCAGGTACCTGGAGAATCTTAATTGCTGGGACTGGACTATGTCTCACACCGAAGTCCACTGCACCTGACCAGTCTCAGAATTGACTCCAAGAAGCCTGAATGGAAGGTGGTGTGACATCCATGGGTCCTTAGCCTTAAGGACAAAAAAAAAAAAAAGACGCCAGACTTCTGGTCCCTGGGGGGAGAACCCCTTTGTTTGCTACAGGAGCAGCTTGTTCCCCTGTCTTTACGAGAGCTGGCAGAGCCGAGTGCTGGGCACAGCCAGACACACTGGCCCCAACCATGTGGGTGTGTGTGGAGCAGGAGCGGGTGCACACGCCTCACAGCTACCTCTCTGCACACACACAGCTTCTTCTAACAGACGGTCCTTCCCCTTTCCCTGCCCCCATTACAATCACTTTTCGCAGAGGGTCATAATTCTTTCCAAATATTACTGGTCCGATGACTTCCTCCTCCCAGTGCAATTTTTTTTTTCTTTCCACTTCCTATTCCAACCTCTAGTTCCTGGGCTGAGCCATACCCTGGACCTGGCCCACCCTGCTTGTCTTCCCTGTAAGGGAAAACTTCGCAACCGGTATCCAAATGGGTAGGCAAGTCACAGCCACGGTAGCAAATAACTCCTATTTATTTTGCATAAGATTTTAATTTGTATATTTTTGTGATTTATTTTGGCATCGTTATGAGTTTGACTCTCGGGGAGTTTCGTTGTTATGCCTCTTGTGTCTTTTGTCACAAAACTGATAATATTTGCTAAACAATATATGGAATTTATTTTTGATTGGTAATAAAAGATGAAATATATATACACCTTGGTGAGTTGGCACCTTCCACGTTTGCATTGCTTCCGTGTTTCCACATCTGTTGTAAAAGCAGAAGTGGCCGTGGCTGGCCATCACTTACCGACAGGACAAGGGGCAAAGAAATATCTGTAGATAGTTTAGCAGGGAGAGGCAAGTGGAAATTAACTTACAGAACATATACACAGTCTAGGCTGTTGCTAGAGGAGTCCAGAGAGACAGCTGCTGGTGACATCCGGGGCAAAGCACCCAGTACCATCATCACCAACCTGGATGGCTTAGGGTGTCGCCAGCAACTGTTGAGATGCACTGGGGATGAGCAGGTTGCCCCTTCTCTCTTCCTAGCAGCTGAGGGACAAGTAGGGCTACAATCGTGCTGTTATTAGCCACAGTGGCCACACTTGGGTTGGGCTTGAGATTCAGACTGACACCCCTTTGCGTGTCCAGCTGTGCAGACTCCTCCAGCAGGGGTGGTGGCTGGTGGGAGCCTCCAAGGAAGGCCGGGACTCTGCCACCACGGCTTCACCGAGCAGAGAGCTTGGGGAGAAGCTGGACAAAGCTGGCACTTGAGGATATTCCAGAAAAACAGGAACGGATAGAAAAGTTTGTGTAGGGGCGGGCTCTGTCTGCTCCACACATCTAAGGCCCACTACAGGCCACGTGCTGCAGACTCCTCAACAGGTCAGGGGAGAAGACCCCCCTTATGGAGCTAGTCCCACCAGGGCCTTCTGACATGCTGTCCTCTCGGCCTAGGACACTTCTTCCAGGTGGCATGCTGCTCACCCTTCGTCTGCTCAAACATCACCTTCTTGGAGAAGCCTGCCCTGACTACCTCCATGTTAGACAGCATCCCCCTCAATACCTCTGTCTCCTTTGCCCACCCAGCTTTTCCCCCACAGCACTTAGCCACTTTGTGGGACAGGCACTGTGGCACAGCTGACTAAGCTGTGGCTTGCAATGCCTGTCTACCATATTTGAACTTCCTGCTGGGGCACCTGGGAAGGCTACAGATGACAGCCCAAAGTGCTGTGTCCCTGCCACCCACATGGAAGCCTGGGATGGAGTTCCTGACTCTTGGTGTAGGCCTGGCCCAGCCCTGGCTGCTGTGTGCGTCTGGGAAGTGAACCCGTACATGGAAGATCCTGAAAAGCCAGGTGTCTCCACTGATGACGATTAACCAGGGATGGGGCAGAGAATGGCGCATTCTCAAAGGCTGACTGTGAGCAGCACTCTCCTACATCTGCTGCTCTTTTTTTTTTTTGGCCCCCAATTGGGTTTTTGTATCTCTGGGTATTAGTTTAATGACCAGTTCTGTTCAGTAAAGGTCATGTACAATTCTACACTGCCCGGGGAGTCGTCCCTCTTGTCCCTCTTCTAAAGCAACTTGAGGGCCCGTCTAGGTGGCCTAGCAGTTAAAGTCCTCGCCTTGCACATGCCAGGATCCCATACGGGCGCTGGTTCTAATCCCAGCAGCCCCGCTTTCCATCCAGCTCCCTGCCTGTGGCCTGGGAAAGCTGGGGAGGATGGCCCAAAGCTTTGGGACCCTGCACCCGTGTGGGAGACCAGGAAGAGGCTCCTGGCTCCTGGCTTCGGATTGGTGCAGCTCCGGCCATTGTGGTCACTTGGGGAGTGAGTCATTGGACAGAACATCTTCCAGTCTCCTCCTCCACTCTCTCTCTCTCTCTCTATATATATATATACTTATATTTGACTTTGCAAAAAAAATTTTTTTTAAAGCAACTTGAAGCGCTTCCGTGGTCCTGAGGAATTCTCCCTCAGATGAACGGCCAGAAAGCAGTTAGTCTCTACAGAGGCTTGAACGGCCCTGTGTGCTTCTCGGGCGTTTGGACGCGGATGTGTCTCGGGCTTCTCTTCACTCCTGTCAGGTATTAGCTCCCGCTTGGTGGCTGCGAGGGTAGCAGGAGGCTGGGGTTGTGTGTTTTAGGCCTCTCCAGCTGCAACGCGACTTTCCTTGAAGATAGCTAGGGCCTGTGTTGTTCCCGGGGCCCACAGCCCGGAGCCCCGCGCAGTGACAACATCACAAACCCGCAGCTTGCCCGTTTTACTTCGGGTCCTTTCAGCCCTGTCTGCAGGCAGCGGATCGAACCGGGGCCCTCTCCCAGAGAAAAGGACCCCATATTCCCCTCCGGCTCCGCCAGCCCTTCCCGGACGCTGGGCCCCGTGACTCAAGCGAGCCGCCGTTCCCGCTTTGGTGTCCCAGTCACTCCGGGGGACTTCCGAGGGCGGCGGGCAGGGGGGTCGGAGACCCGGCCCGCGTCCTCCGCGTCCTCCGCCTCCCGGAGCAGGCCGCCCTTTCCCCTTCGCAGCCCCGGCCAGGTTCCCTGGGGCGGAGAGCTCCACGCCCCCGACCCGCCCCGCGCCGCCGCTTGTTTACTCCCCGGCGCAGCCTAGTCCGACCCTGGGGCCCGCCCCCCGCCCGCCGTCTATTGGCCGAGGGGCGCACAGGCCGGTCCCGATTGGGCCGCGGGAGGCGGAGGCGCCGGGGCGAGCGGGGTAGGCTGCACGAGAGGCCGAGAGGGGGCAGCAGGCGATGGCGGCGGCGGCGGGTCGGCTGGGCTGGTTGGTCGCTGCGCTCTGCTTGGGCAACGCCGCCGGGGAAGCGGCGCCGGGTCTGCAAGTGTTGGGTTTCTGTGTGGAGGAGGACGAAGCGCCCGGTGTGGAGTGGGCGCGCGGAGGGGCGGCGCGTGCCGTGCCGGAGGCCACCTTCCGCTTGCGCCTCTTCGGCTCGGCTTTGGCCAACAGCTCCTGGACCTGTGTGACCCCCAAGGGGACGGGCTGCCCCGAGGGCGAGGCGGTCGCGGCGCCCGAGGAGACGGCGGCGGCGGCCCTCACGGACGAGTGGCGCGCGCTGCTGTGCCTGCGCTCCGAGGCCCTGCGCCCGCACTCGGCGCTGCTCGCTGTGCGCGTGGAGCCGGGCGGCGGGGCGGCCGAGGAGTCGGCTCCGCCTTGGGCGCTGGGCCTGGGGGCGGCCGGGCTGCTGGCGCTGGCGGCGCTGGCGCGGGGCCTGCAGCTGAGCGCGCTGGCGCTGGCGCCGGCCGAGGTGCAGGTGCTGCGTGAGAGCGGCTCGGAGGCGGAGCGTGCGGCGGCGCGGCGTCTGGAGCCCGCGCGGCGCTGGGCCGGTTGCGCCTTGGGCGCGCTGCTGCTGCTGGCCAGCTTGGCGCAGGCGGCGCTGGCGGTGTTGCTGTACCGAGCGGCCGGCCAGCGCGCCCTGCCCGCCGTGCTGGGCTGCGCGGGGCTGGTGTTCCTGGTGGGCGAGGTGGTGCCGGCCGCCGTGAGCGGCCGCTGGACGCTGGCGCTGGCGCCGCGCGCTCTGGGCCTCAGCCGCCTGGCGGTGCTTCTCACCTTGCCCGTGGCGCTGCCGGTCGGTCAGCTGCTGGAGCTGGCGGCGCGTCCCGGGCGGCTGCGGGAGCGCGTCCTGGAACTGGCTCGCGGCGGCGGCGACCCCTACAGCGACCTCAGCAAGGGCGTGCTGCGCTACCGGACGGTGGAAGACGTGCTCACGCCCCTCGAAGACTGTTTCATGCTGGATGCCAGCGCGGTGCTGGACTTCGGCGTCCTGGCCAGCATCATGCAGAGCGGCCACACGCGCATCCCCGTGTATGAGGAGGAGCGCTCCAACATCGTGGACATGCTGTACCTCAAGGATTTGGCCTTCGTGGACCCGGAAGACTGCACACCTCTCAGCACCATCACTCGATTCTACAACCACCCGCTCCACTTCGTCTTCAACGACACCAAGCTGGACGCCGTCCTGGAGGAGTTCAAGCGAGGTAATGGCCTGGGGGGGAGGGCGTCTCGCTTCTGGTTAAAGAGAGGGGGCTCATGGGACCTGGGGGGCGGGGAAGGGAAGGTCGGGGAACCTGCAAGGGCTGGGAATGAGCTTTTTTCAAGTGTTAAGGATCCAACTTCCCTCCAGCTGTCTTCAGGATGGCCCCCTCCCCAGCTGGCTCCAAACTCCAGGTCTTACCAACCCCCAGGCCATTTCCATGTGAGCAGGCTTTGTATGTAGCCCATTCGAGCTGTTGGATGAAGCTCAGTGGCTACAGCTAAGGTGGTCTCCAGACCCTGGCACATCTCTGTGCAGCTAGCAGCGCCTGGGACGTCCCCAGGCCATTGGTGAGCTCCCTGCCCATTGCTGCTCTCACGTAGGTGAGGGGGTGACTGGCAGGTACTCCTGCTTTCCTGCAGGTGTGAAACTTTCCCTCTGATTCCATCAAAAACAACTTTATGGGTGCAGATTTAATTTCTCTTTCCCCTTTCTCTTTTAAAAAAAAGATTTATTGACTTTTTTTGGAAAGGCAGATCTTAGAAGAGATAGAGAAGATCTTCCATGCACTGATTTATTCCCCAAATGGCCAAAGCTGAGCCGATCTGAAGCCAAGATCCAGGAGCTTCTTTGGGGTCTCCCACATGGGTGCAGGAGTCCAAGGATTTGAACCATCCTCTGTTGCTTTTTCAGGTCCCAAGTAGGAACTGGATGGAAAGTAGAGCAGCCAGGACATGAACCGGCGCCCCTATGGGATGCTGGCGCTTGGAGGTGGAGGATTAGCTGGTAGAGCCATCGTGCTGATCCCTCATCTTTCATTTTCCAAACCGTTGAAGCTATTATCTTCACTGCTGTGGGCTTGCCCTTGGTCCAGGACTGTTGTGCTTCCCAACCCATCAGGACAGGCTCAGGGGTGGGATCTGAACACAGGACTGTGAGTTCTTTGAACTGAGCGGTGGCCAGTGTGGAAACCAGGAGGAGAAGGTCATGAGAGCTGAGCGGCCACAGCACTGAGGCCTGAGAGGAGGTCCAGGAGGCTTGGGAGTTTGTGGTCACCTGAGGGGCTAGAAATGAGGTCTGTCCCCGTACCCGACCCATTTTTGCCTGCCCGCGTGCCAGGTAGGGTACAGGTGTGTTCTGGGCATGGGCATGGTGTCTGCAGTATTCCCAAGTAGCTGGGAGCTCCTGTTGAGGTGCGAGGGGAGGTCTGCTGCAGGGGTCAGTTCTGGACAGCAGGGAGGCCAAACCCCCAGGGTGCCCACAGGAGGGAGGGATGGAGGGGGTAGGGTGGGCAGGGAGGAATTGTCAAGGAGAAGTGGGAGGCCAAGGACAGACATGGAGGAAGTTCAGCAGGGAGCTGGCCTGCAGCCAGGATGCCCTTGACCTTTGAGGGAGCAGAATTGATGCCATGGCGGCCACAGGAAAATGAATTGGGACATGAGGACGGGCAGGCTTTTGACAGATTGCAAGCCAGGGCATGGGAACTGGAGGCTGTGGCAGGTTTCGGTGGAAATGTTGAGAAGGAAGAAACTTTTCAAGCCCCTTTGGAGAGGTTTTCAGAATGCCCATTTCGGGGATTGTTCTAGAAGCTGCCTGACAACGCACTACAAAACCTCCTGGAGGCTGAACAGGGAGCCTGTAGTCCCTTCTCGACCTCCTCACTTGCATGTCCCATGCAGTGTGGGGCCCCAGTCTTTGGTCCTAACCTCCTTACATGTTCCCCGGCTACCAGACAAAGAGTGTATTGCAAGCTTTGTGGCACATGAGGGTTTGCCAAGTCCATTTGCTTCTCATCCTTTGAGCTTCCTGGAGCTGGAGGCCTTGGCATCTTAAAAGCTGCTGTTCTGGACCCCATTGCTTGCTCGCTCTCCCCACTTCCGAAGAGTGTCCTGTGCTGGGGAACTTGTTAGTCTGGGAGGGGCGCCCCCAGTCAGCATGAACCAGAGCCGACATGCTGGTTGATCCTGTGCAGATGCCACAGGAAGAACCACGGTTTCTAAGCTCTGAGCTGTGTAGGGAGTGACTTATGGTTTCTCCATCAGTCCACTAAACTCTCCCTGCCTTTTCCATCAGCCTTGGCCAGAGAGGCCAAGGGTAGCCAGGTTCAGTGCTGGGTTCTGGTTTACTGCCTCTCGGAAACCCGATGACAGCCACCAGGCCAGTCAACTGGAAGGAGCACTCATTGGTTGTGGCACACGGTTTTGGTTTCTTTAGGGAACAGAGGTGGGGCAGGGGGCATGTGGTGGTACAGTGGATCAGGCTGCTAGTGGAAGGCTCACACCCCATGACAGTGCCTAGGATGGAGTCCTGCTTTACTTCCAACCCAGCTTCCTGCTGATGCACCAGAGAGGTGACACATGATGGCCTAAGTACTTGAGTTCCTGCCATCCATGTGGGAGTGCATGGAGTTCCTGGCTCTCAGCTTCTGCTTAGTCAGGTCCTCACTGTCAAGGGCATTTGAGGAGTGGTGCATCAGCAGGTAGAAGATACCTCTCTTTATCTGTCATTCTGCTTTTTAAATAAGTAAAAATGAGTAAATAAACATTTTTTTTTAAAGGTGGAAAGATTTAGACACCAGTAGCACAGTTGAATGTCCTTGGAGCTAGCGATGTGTCAGGGCCGGCCTGGTGCAGCAGGTAGCAGAAGCAACCCTTGAGCCCGACAGCCAGCGTAGTTAAGCCGTAGAGCCCTCAGGTGCATGAGCCGGTCATGTTGGGCACTCGTGCTAGCTCAGGGAAGCGTGGATGCTCATGAGTGATTCCTGGCCTTCATGCCTGCCCCAGCATCCTGCCTGTGTCTCCCTGCTGCTTTCTGAGCTGGCAGACATTGTGTTGGGATTTAATTGTGTGGCCACTGTTGGGGTCTCTTCAGGAGGCCCCTCTTGCTTCTGGTTATTGTTGAGTCCTCCCAGTGTGGCCAGTCATAGAGAAATGTGCACCTATTTCAGAGGGGTTTGTTTAAAGATTTAGTTATTTTTGTTTGAAAGGCAGAGTTATAGAGCAAAGGAAAGACAGAGATCTTCTATCTGCTGGGTGAAGCCAAGAGCTTCTTCTGGCTCTCCCACATGCAAGGGGCCCAAGGACTTAGGCCATCTTCCAGTGATTTCCCATGTGCATCAACTGGGAGCTGGATCAAGTAGAGCATCAACAACTTGAACCAGCGCCCCATGGGATGTTGGCGCTGCAGGTAGAGGCTTACCCTGATGCGCCACGATGCTGGCCACCTCACAGAAGTTGGAAAGTAAGGAACAATTGGCACCTTCCTCTAGACGACTGCCGTGGAGCAGGGGACCAGGTTCCTGGAGAGAGGGAGCCGTGGTGAGGCCTTCTGCTCCGAGACTACTGTCTTGAGCCTGTGCTTTGATTCTGTCGTGCTCCTGGCCTTCCTGGTCTGGCCTGGCAGGCTGTGTTCTGTGGCAGGGCAGCCCTGGCCCTGGTGGCAATGGGACCACACCAGACAGGGCAGTGGGCGCCATCTGGAAGCATTGTGCGCTTGTTTCTGTGTTTGTGGCCTCGCAGGAGCTCAAGGGGAGCTTCAGGGGGAAGGGGGAAGCTGCTTCCGGTGGTCATTTCTGCCTTTAACTTTTGTCCCAGCATGTTAGAGCATCGTGAGGAGAAATGCTCCTGTAATTAAGCCTCAGAACATGCCCAGTATGATTTGCATATCAGCATGAACTTGAATTGTTATTTTCCTGAAAAGGCTTTTTTGTTGTTGCTTAATTTTTTTTTTTTTACTTTTTTCCCCCCACATTTTATTATTATTGCTATCATTTTATACAGTTCCATATTCCCTTATCCCCTCCCCAATTCCCTCCGCCCCAGTTCCTTTATATCATTACTAACATATAGTTCTTCATACTCAGTCATATGTTCATCATTGCGGGCATGGACAATGGCAGAGAGTCCAGAATCCTATTGTCAAAATATAATACAAACAGTTTCACTGTAAGTCCATCTTTGTCTGGAAACAGAAATGCATACCACACTGCATCCTCACATCTGGTTGTTAGTCTCCATTACATAACTACTGTACATTCCCTTAAATGAAAAGTCATGATACAAAATCAACAATAGAAAGAAAAATAGAAATTTACAGTGCCATGAAGTTAAATGACATGTTACTAGATATGACAGTCTCCATTACACAACTACTTTACCTTCCCTTAAATGAAGAGCCACAAAACAAAATCAACATCCGAGAGAAAAAAGAAATTAACAACATCCAAGAAGTTAAACAACATGCTATTAAATGTCTAACGTGTAGCTGAAGAAGTGAAAATCAAGAACCTTCTTGAAGAAAATGATGCCACTGCATGATCTATGAGTCATTGAATGATTTAATCAGAAGAAAGTGTCTTGAAGAGGTGAAACCAACAGAAAACAACAAAACCCATGTGATAGAGTTTCCGCTGCTCTTTGTTGGAGTGTGTCTCCTCCCGACAATAAACAGATGGGTTTTGTTTTTTAATCCAGTCTACTAATCTATGATGTTTGATTGAGCTTAAGCAATTTACATTCAGAGTTAAATATACATAGGTGGTACTTTGGTCCTGTCATTTTAGGAATGGGTTGTTCATTGATTTAATCTTCTGTTGCCATTTTACTGGGATGTTCTTCCCCTTTGCCTTTGGTTTTGGTAGGTGCTATTCCTCTTTGTCAAGAGAACATCTTGAAGTATCATTTGTAGGGCAGGTTTGGAAGAGGCAAATTCTTTTAGCTTTTCTTTACTTTGGAAGAATTTTATTTCATTTTCAAAGATGAAAGAAAGCTTTGCTGGGTATGTTATCCTAGGCCGACAATTTTTTTCTTTTAGAATCTGGAATGTGCCACTCTGTTCTCTTCTTGCCTGTAGAGTTTCCAGTGAGAGATCTCCTGTGAGCTTAATTGGCATTCCTTTATATGTCAATTGATGTTTTTCACGTGCACATTTAAGGATCTTTTCCTTATGTTCAATTGAAGAGAGTTTGATAATCATATGCCTTGGTGAAGATCGCTTTTGATCAAGCCTGTTGGGAGTTCTGTGTCCCTCCTGGATCTTGTTTCCCAATTCTTTCTCCAGATTAGGGAAATTTTCCTTTATTATTTCATTAAATACATTTGCAAACTCAGCTTCTCTTTCTGCACCTTCCGGGACTCCCATAACTCTTCTATTTGGCCTCTTAGTGTCTTTCAATTCTTGAATACTTTTTTTGGCCTGATCCAGCTCTGCTTCCAGCTTTTTGTTTGCTTCCCCCTGGTGACAGGAGATATCTGCCAATTCTGAGATTTTTTTTCTTCTGTTTGCTTCATTCTATGTTGGAGACTCTCCACTGTACTTTTAATTTGCTCTACTGTGTTCTTAATTTCTGATATACCAGCCTTGATTTGCTTTACTGCTTCCTTAAATTCTTTGAACTCTTGCATGAGCTTCTCATTTTTGACCAGAATGTTCAAAATAAGTCTTATGGATTCTGTGTCCCCTATTTTCTCAATGTCTTCCTCAGTTAACTCTGAGGTTGGCATAGGGTTTTGCTCCTTTGCGGGGGAGTGCTCAGTAATATTCATTGTGACTTTGTCTCTTCTTTTGCTCTTGCTCATTGTACTTCTGGTTAGCAGAGTCTTCTTCTTGGGGCAGGTTTCTAAGCTGTGTCACCCACAGGTCTACAATGCGATTTTACTTATTGCAGTTGGTACACACCTTTTTGCTTGCAGCCACTTGTGCCACAACCTCCAGCGAGTTCCAGGTCTGGGTTCTTATGTCAGACATCCACCGTTGTCTCCACAGCCCCAGCTCTTGGCTCACCACTTTCCACCTCTTGTGATACCATGCTGAGGCTGCACTGTTGTCTCTGCAACCTTTCTCCCTCTTCCGGTTGGAGTGGGTTCCAGGATTAAAGAGACACCAGGTGTCCTATCTAGTTAGGTTGTTGGTGGTGTTGATCTTGTCGGAGCCTGTTGGACGTTAGGTCTGGGTGCCACACGGACCTATTTTGACCGGTACAATGTCACAGTCGGTATTGTTTTCCTGCGGGACCTCAGCAAGCTCTTGTGAGCTCAGCACATGCACAGTTCTCTGTTGTCCCCTGCAGTCCCAAAGCTATTGCCACAGTGCATAAAATGGCACCCGACGTGCTACCACAACAGTTCTTGATCTGCTGGCTGTCAGATCCGAGGGCTACCCAGATATGCCCCGGATGGAACCCGTAGAATGCCATGTCGTTGCAGTTCACCGAGTCAGAAATGAGCTCACTCCGTGCTCAGAGCATGCTCAGTCCTTTCCCTTGCCCTTTTCTCCTTAAGCAAAATGGTGCCCAGTTCAGCTCTAGGGGGCTGTCTGGGCTATGAAATTCACTCTGTTCTCGCACTGCCTGAGATCTGCTGCTCTGTCTCTGCTCCTGGTCAAATCAAAGGGACCAGCAGGATGGACAGTACTTTGTCTGGGTTTACCTCCCAAGCTCCCAGTGAAAGTCCCTTCCCACCTGGTTGCTGGTGAAGTTCCGTCTGCTGTTGGAGTTTAGATTGCCGTGCTGGAATATCATTCACTGCAACATCACACTGCTGTGCCCGCTGCTTTCCTGTGTCTGTCTGTCTCCAGGTACCCCTCTGCTGTTGTTCTGTCCTTTCCTATTTTCTGAAATATGTCCTCTCTGCTTCATCCTGATTAAATGTTTCTCCGTCTGATTAAACGTATCCTTACCCTATTCCGTCATCTTGATTCTCCTGTTGCTTAATTTTTTAAAGATTGATTTATTTACTTGAAATAAGTAGACTTGTAGAGCAGGGCAGGAGAGATGAGGTGTGGGGGACACAAAGAAAGGTCTTCCTTCTGCTGGTTCACTCTCCAAAGGCTACAGCAGCCAGAGCTGAAGTCAAGATCCTGGCACTCCAGCCTGTTCACCTTAGATTCCCAGGGGCCCACCCACTTGGGCCGACTTTCTGTCCTTTCTCTGGCACATTAGCAGGGAATTGGATCTAAAGAGGAGTGATTGGAATTCCAACCATCACTCATGGGATACTGCTGGGACACAAACCAGCACTGCAGGTGGAGAATTATTTTGCTGTGCCACCTTGTTGACCCTTCGATTTTCTTTCTAGGGCAGTTACTTAAAGATGGCTTGCATCCTGTTTAAGACAAATCTGACATTTTATGAATGAAAAGCACTTAGCTGACACATCCAATGGATTCCCAAAGTTTCCTCAGTATTCCCCATTTAAAGATTTGCTTACTCTTTTTGGAAAGGCAGATTTACAGAGGGAAGGAGAGACAGAGAAAGAAAGATAGATCTTCCATTCACTGGCTCGCTCCCCAATGGCCACAGCAGCTGGAGCTGAGCTAATCCAAAGCCAGGAGCTTGGAGCTTCTTCTGGGTCTCCCATGTGGGTGCAGCATCCCGAGGATTTGGGCTGTCCTCTGCTGCTTTCCCAGACTATAAGCAAGGAGATGGATGGGAAGTGCAGCAGCGGGACACAGACCTGTGCCCATATAGGATGTGGTCTCTTGGAGGTAGAGGATTAGCTAGTTGAGCCAATGTTTTGGCCCCCAACGTTTTTTTTTTTAAGTTTTATTTATTTTTATTGGAAAGGCAGATTTACAGAGGGAAGGAGAGACAGAGAGAGAGATCTTCCATTCTCTGTTTCATTCCCAAAATGGTCACAATCATCAGACCTGAGCCAATGTTGAAGCCAGGAGCCAGAAGCCTCTTCTGGGTCTTTCCTGTGGATGCAGGGGCCCAACCACTGAGGCCCTCCTCCACTGCTTTCCCAGTTCCCTTAGCAGGGAGCTGGGCCCGAGGGGAATTGGAGCAGCCAGGAATGAAAACAGCACCCATGTTGGATGCTGGCACTGAAGGCAGTGTCTTTCCCACTGTGCCACTGTGCTGGCCTTGACTTGGGTCATCTTCAAGCTTGAATTTCTTCACTCAGCAAGCCCAGTAGGGAGCTGAGAACAGCCTTGGGAAGATGTTGGATCCCCAAAGATGTAGGGCTCCCAAAAGTTGCCTACGTCTGATCTCCAGCCCCTCCAGGAACACTGGCCACCTGCAGGGCAGCCTGTTGAGTTGGGGGGACCCATGCAGCCTACCATGCCAGGGGGGCTTGGGTCCTCATTTGCACATGCCTGCAGCCTGCTTGCTGTGCCAGGCACTAGTGTTCCTAGCATATCCTTGTCCAAACTGCCGTGTGCTGAGTCCCCGCTCTGCTGTTCTCTGCTTGGACAGCCTCTTGCAGGTGAAATCCCAAGATCTCATTTCTTTGACGGTAAAACATGATGAGTCCTTGTAAGTGTGTTGACAGCTTTGGAAAGGACCTAGGAAGTGCCCAGTGCCCAGTTCTTTTTTAGGAGTGCAAATATTGGCTCCCATGCTCCTGACGGGCCCATCTGGGGAGCCAGAGACAAGTGGGGGGCCCTCTAACACCCGTTACAGGAGTGTTCCCTCCCCACAGGCAAGTCCCACCTGGCCATCGTGCAGAAGGTCAACAACGAGGGTGAGGGAGACCCCTTCTACGAGGTCCTGGGCCTGGTCACCCTGGAGGACGTCATTGAGGAGGTCATCAAGTCTGAGATCCTGGATGAGTCGGAGGACTACCGTGAGTCGGGGCCCCAGGCAGAACAGGAGCTGGGAGTGTGCCCTGCTGTCTGGCTCACACCCTCAGGCCTCCAGGCAATCCATGGCACCTGTCATTGAGGGGCCCTACCTGCCCTGACCTTTCCCACTTTTCTCGGGGCTTTTGTTTTAGATGATTCTGTGTTTGGGGATTCTGCTCAAACAACCCATTCCTTGCTAGAGGGGAGTCTTCCCCAGCAGACAGGCCTGGGCCCCTCATGGCATCTGTTTCTCCTACGTCAATGGCTGGAGTCTGCAGGACTGTGCTATGCCTGTCCCTGACCCTCCTCTCATCTTGCAGAGCCTTTGGCTTCAGCCAAGCATCTCTCCACAGGCTTAGCATCTTTAACTTGGTTCCTGAGACTGCCACAGGCACAGCAACACCAGCTTAACTGCTGCCAGTCTGCGCCAGTCATCCTCCAGTGCACACTTGGCAGTGAGGGGTCTCTCAGGAGGCTTTTCTTATTTGTTTTAATATGTATTTGAAAGGCAGAGGAAAGGGCAGGAAAGATGTCTTTCATCAGCTGGTCACACAAAGCCAGTAGCCTGGAAGTCTTATCAGTTCTCCCATATGGATGGCAAGCACTTGGGCCATCTTCTGCTGGTTTTCCAGGTGCGTTGGCAGGGGGCAGCCCAGACTGAAACTGGAATTCACATGGAACGCTGGCATCATAAGCAGCATTTTTATTGGAAAGGTGGATCAGATTTATGGATAGAAGGAGAGTCAAGAGAACCATCTACTGGTTCACTGCCCAAGTGGCCACAATGGCTTGAGCTGTGTCAGTCTGAAGCCAGGAAATTCTTCCAGGTCTCCAACAATGGGTGCAGGGTCCCAAGGCTTTGGGCCATTTTCTGCTGCCTTCTCGGCATAAGCAGGGTGCTAGATGGGGAGGAAGTAGAGCAGCTGGGACATAGAACGGGCACCCATATGTGATCCTGGCACGTGCAAGGTAAGGATTTAGCTGCTGGGCGCAATAGGCAGTATCATAGCCCATACACCATAATACTGTACCAAGCTGTTGTCTTTTTTTTTTTTTTTTAAGATTTTATTTTTATTATTTTGTTTATTGGGAAGGCGGATATACAGAGAGGAGAGACAGAGAGGAAGATCTTCCATCTGATGATTCACTCCCTGAGTGAGTGCAACGGCCGATACTATGCCGGTCCAAAGCCAGGAGCCTCTTCCGGGTCTCCCACGCGGGTGCAGGGTCCCAAAGCTTTGGGCCGTCCTCAACTGCCTTCCTGGGCCACGGGCAGGGAGCTGGAAGGGAAGCGGGGCTGCTGGGATAGAACCGGTGCCCACATGGGATCCCGGGCATGCAAGGCGAGGACCTTAACCACTTGCGCCACCGCACTGGGCCCCAAGCTGTTGTCTTATTTAAGCTACTTTGCTCTCCTTTGAGTATTTTCTTCACCAACTCCAGGACACAGAGGTGTCCTTTGTGCACTAATTTGGGGATGTATCTTGAACATGGACCACTGCCCTGTGCCTTGGGGAGAAGGAAGAAGTGTGGGAGCTGCCTGGCTTGGGATGTGGATGGGCCTGTGTCTGTGACACCCATGCCCGCCGTCTTCTCAGGGGAGATCCTGGCAAGGAGGAGGCCGGCTGTTCCAAGTGCACCCCTCAAGCGGAAGGAGGAGTTTTCCCTGTTCAAGGTGTCTGATGATGAGTGTAAAACCAGAATCTCACCTCAGCTGCTGCTGGCCACCCAGCGCTTCCTCTCCCGAGGTGAGGGGAAGGGTGCTTCCTGCCCCCGCTCTCCCTCTCGGCCCAGGGGCGGGAGATGGCTCTGCTCCCTACTCCTAGGAAGGACTGTGCTGCTGCCACCAGCCCAGGCGATGGCCTAGTCATCTGCTGGGTGACAGCCAGACTGAACTGGTGCCCCCAGCCAGGCCCCAGCCCAGCAGGTGTCAGGGGATACCCGACTCTCGGCTTTCTCATGCTCCGGAGGTGCTCGCCCTGGTGGGCCAAGGGAGCCAGGTGTGGTTACACGGGCTGCCTTTCCCACTGCGGATTAGAGGTGGATGTGTTCAGCCCACTCCGAGTCTCCGAGAAGGTCCTGCTGCACCTGCTGAAGCATCCCAGCGTCAACCAGGAAGTACACTTTGACGAGAGCAACCGCCTGGCTGCACATCACTACCTGTACCAGCGCAGCCGGCCCGTGGACTACTTCATTCTCATCCTGCAGGTAATGGGGCTCTGGGCCTGAAGCATGCTGTTTCCTCAGAAACTAGGGAGGGCTCTCCCCAGACAGTGGGAACAGGGACACCCAGATACACTCCCCATGCCGAGGGTTCCTTCTCGTGTCCTCTGACGGGAACTCTGATTGTCACCATCTGTTCTCACCCTGACCCACCTTCTTCCCAGGGCAGAGTGGAGGTAGAGATTGGGAAAGAGGGCCTGAAGTTCGAGAATGGGGCCTTCACCTACTATGGAGTGTCTGCCCTGACAGCACCGTCCTCGGGTAAGCCCATGGGTTTGCAGGGCACCAGCCATGCCCCCCAGCAGGTGCTACCCAGAGGGCGGGGTGGCAGTGAGTGTGTTCTAGCCCCCTGCCTGCAGCACCAGCTTGCCTTCCCCCCACGCCCACCCCACCCTCTGTCGCTGCAGCTGTGTGGCCTGAATGCTGAGGGGCCGTACATGACACCTCCCCATGTCCCCAGGCTGGGCGTGCCCTCCTCCTACCTCAGCCTCCATCGTCACTGATTCTTCCTTTCACTAGTTCACCAGTCCCCAGTGTGCTCGCGCCCGCCTGCCCGTCCTGACCTGCAGCCCGAGCCGGCTGACTGCACCCGCTCCTCCACGTACTGTCCTGACTACACCGTGAGGGCCCTCTCTGATCTGCAGCTCATTAAGGTGACCGCCTGGGCTGCTCACTGGGGCTGTTGGATGTATTTATTTCCTGGAGAGACACAGAGTTCTGTCTGCCCATGGACTTTCCAGATGCCCAGCAGTAACTGGGTGGAACCTGGTCACTGGGTACTCGGCCCAGGTCTCCTGGGCAAGAGCAGGGACTCAGTTACTTGGGGCCGTGTCCTGCTGCCTCCCAAGGTGCACACTGGAAGAAAGTGGGAAGTGGGAGCAGAATTAGAATTTGAGTCCAGGTGCTTTGATGTGGGAGGCAGGTCTCTGAGCTGCCACACTGACCACCAGGCCTGAAGCCCACCCCAGCATTGTGTCCATGGGAAGCTAGGGTGACCAGTGACAAGCTGGCATGGATGGAGAGCAAACTGATTCTCTCCAAGGTTGCCCCAGAGTAAGGCCCTGCATTGGATCTGCAAGATGGGACCTTGGCTCCAGGGAATTCTCCCCTCATCTGACCCCCTAGCCCTGACCACTGAGGACTGGGCCCGTTCTCCATCAGAGGCCTTACAGGAGTTACACTCGATTGCCCTTCTCTGCATTTACTCCCTACACTCCCTTTGTCCTTTTTCTCCCAGTGTGATTTTCCCCTCAAGTTCAGGTGTTTGCATGGTCCCTTGCACTTCCTACGACTTGGTTCATAAGTTGCATTGGCTGGACGATGCTCTCTGTTCTCCAGGTTACCCGGCTGCAGTACCTCAATGCACTCCTGGCCACCCGGGCCCAGAGCCTGCCACCATCCCCGGAGAGTGCCAATCTCCAGGTTGTCCCAGGCAGCCAGGCCAGGCTGCTGGGTGAAAAGACGGTTGCAGCAGCCGGTGAGACTTAGGGGGCATATCCCATGGGTCAGGATCCAGAGGGTGCACAAGTAGCCCAGCCTTGGGACCAACATACACACACACTGCCCTGTTTGTCTCCCCAATGCCGCCCCTTCCTTTTGGATGACATCAAATGGTAGAGCAGTTGGTAGTGGTTGCCTTCGCCATGTAGGAGAGGTGCAGGTGCCCTGACATGGTGCTTTGTGTGTCTACCACCCCTGCCTAAAGCAGCTTTGGCTACTTAACTGGCCCCTGAGATTCTCACCACACATTGACACCTTTCTGCATTGTGAGGTGGCCTGCTGGTAGTGTCCCCAGGGAGCTAGTGCTCCCCATGTGGGCCCCCGGCTTTGTGTGTCAATGAGCGGGGACGGCAGGTCAGACCTTGCTTGTTGGGGTCTTGTTAGAGAAAGACACACGCTCAGGTGGTGCTGTGGCTGCCTTCACTCACTGACATGAGCCAGCTTTGTGGGGTGCCTTCTGGGTAGATGCTCACGCCATCAGACTGGACTTGGAGCTAAAAAGCCAGGATGTTCTGTGCTTTTCTAAATGTGTGCCTTTTGGTTTTGGTTTGCCCATATGAGTCTTTCCTGGCTCCATCTGAGTCCCGGCATGCCATGCTCAGGGTGTTCACCTTGTCTGTGTGTGGTGCTGCACCCGGCTCTGTATCCTCAACCATATGCCCTCAGAGGATCTGCCTTAGGGACCACGGGGTGGCCCAGTGTCACCTGCAGAGTCATGCTGGGGCGAGTCCTTTCCAGCGGGTTAAACACTGTCTTCCAGTGGTTGCCACCCGCGTGTACCCTCACCCTGGCCCTCAGGGAGCCTGGCCTGTCAGCTCTTGGCTGGGGCTGTCCCTCATCACTTGGCTCCTCCGCTGGCTGGTGGCAGTGTACCACAGCACCACTTGGGGCAGGTGAGAGCTGTTCTTTGGAGACCTGGGCACTTGGCACGCAGCAGAGGCTGGACACACTGGGGAGGCACAGTCATCTTGAACTGGCCACAACAGGGGCCGGGGCGGGCTGCTCCAGTGCTGATGGAGTGTCTGCCAATGCCTTTTGAGTTGAAAGGGTGGCATTCAGTAATTGTCGCAGGGACCTGCAAGACCTAGGAACACTACAGTAGCTTCCTGATGCTGGCTTCCCATGCCAAGTTCAGAGCGAGCCCCTCTCTCTGCCAGCCGCTTGGGGTGCTGTGCTGCCTGGCCTCCCTCTGTTCTTGGGCGACAGCCCCCGGACGTCCTCTGCCAGGAGATACAGCTGCTGCCCCGGTTGAGAGGCAGTGTGTGGGCTCAACGCTGTCTCCCTCTTTCTTTCCCTCTCCTCTCCTCAGCTTTCCCAGTAGACTTTTCCCTCTTTGGCACATTTGGAAACTGCAGTTGATAAATGACTATGGACTAGTGAGCGTTTTTTGTTTTAAGGAAACACCCAAGGTAAATATCTTTCCTTTTTCCTTTTTGCTCTGTGCCTTCCTGTCCTGGCCTGTTAGCCTCTGGAGGGGTTGTAGACAGCTGTATGGATGGGGAGGGAAGGGGGCTTTTCCAGGAGTGTGAGTGAGTGTGGTGGGCAGGGAGAAGTGGCATGATAATTTCATCTTTCTGGAAGATGGGGAGATGGTGAAAACACCCGCTCAGCCTCCTTCCAGCATAAGCTGTATCTGGCAAGTGCCTGGTACCCAGTACATCGGCCCAGACACCCAGGAGTCTGAGCTCCATGGCCGCTGCCTCCCTGACTCACAGTGGGTGACACCGCTACCTGGGGAGACTTTCCTGGGGTTAAGCCAGGCTGCTTTCCCAGGCAACACTCTCAGCTCTGCCTTGTTACCTGTTAAAGTAGCAGAGGTCTGTCCTGTTCTAAGAGGACTTAGCACTGGGTCCCTTAGGCCCTGCTGCGCCATGTTGCTTTGACACTGACTCTTCCTCCCTTTCTCCTTTCAGGGTCCAGCCACAGCAGACCCAGCATCCCTGTGGAGGAGAGCCCTGGGCGGAACCCAGGAGTCTAGCTGCTTGCCAGGCAGTCCCAAGCTGGGGAGCAGGCAAGCACGTGAGAGGTGGCGTGAGCCGAGAAGTCCCCACTGTCTGCAGGCCACGTTGTAGATGGCCCTTACTGGTGCCAAGCCTTGGGGCCTCCTCAGCCAGACAACAGTGCCAGGAGCCTTCACTAGGCCCTGGGCCCTCCTAAGAAGAAGGGGGGCGGCCAGCTGGAGCCCAGCTTTCCAGGGCCAAGCTTCTCTCTCCTTCCCCCCATATTGGGACAGTGCAGTGTATTTATACCTCTTGAGGCCCAGCCACGACATGAATGCACAGGGGCTGCCTCTCTGCGGCCATGACTTGCTTGTTCATTTGCCAATTCTTGCTGCTGGCAGCACATTCACATTGTGAACACCAGTTTTGAGCAGGGACGGTCAGACCTGTGGCCTTGTCAGGGCTGTGTTCTCTGGCTGCCCCTTAACAGTGCCATATTCAGTTCATGCTCCCTGGCCTAACTCATGTGCCAGTGCCAGCAGCACTGCTTCCACAGGTCTGTCCGTCTGGTCCTGCTCCCTCCTGTGGAGGTTCTGACCTCCCAACCCCAGGCAAAGCTCTGCTTCCCTGCTTGCTGCACTCTGTGGCCACCAAGAGTGTTGTCAGTTTTAAGGGAAGAAGGCCCCCCATGAAACCCTCCAGCTCCTGACCCTGGTAGAGGGGACCCCTGGTGTACCTTTCTCAGGCCTCTATGGAGCAGGCTGTTGCTGTGGGGCACAGGGACATTGGCGGGCAAGGATTGCCCAGGAATCGGGGTGATCCTTATTCTTAAACAGAAAGCAGTTGTATGTGGTCCTTGTGTCTCTGAACCATCAGTACTGTGTATTGTGTTCTGGCCGGGCAGTTGTAGAGAGGAGGATGGGAAAGGGTTTGTGTTTCTTGTAATTTCTTCCCAAAGTTCAGCTGTATGGAAGCTGGGGCTTCCCAAGGCCAGGAGTGTGGCCCGGAGAGGGAGGAAGGTTTTTAGAAACATTTCTCAAAGGAACCTAGGTCCTACTATATGGGCCAAAGGCCAAAAGCACAGGGCTGTGCCGGATGAGATTGCTATAAGGCATGCACACCACGGGGGACATCCCAGGTAGGAAACGGGCTTGCCCACATCCCGTGTGTCCAGAATGGGGGCTTGTAATATTGCTCTGTGTGGGAGTCACCTGGTGAATTAAAAAGTGCTACTATCCAGGCCTACCATTAGGACTTTGATTGAATCACTGTGGGTTTTATTTTTGAGATGTTGGCATCTTATGTAACTTTGGTACCTTTATTGAAACTAAAAACTTAACATTGGTGCAATACTGTTAAGCAAACTTCTTCAGATTTCATTGGGAGTTTACCGTTTGTTCCAGTAATGTCCTTTGTGTGTTCCAGGGTTTAAGCCAGGAGCAGGGTGCACCGAGGGCTGTTGTTTTCCATGCCACCCCCACCCCTTTCCCCTTGAGCTAGATCATTAGGTGTTATAGAAGTCTCCTGTGCTCTTGTTCCAGCTGTCCTGTGGTGACACTTCATGTAACCCAGTCCCAAGACCGAGAGCCGACACTGGTGTGCTGTGGGTGTACGGTTCATCATCTTGTCCTGTGTTGCAGATCCGTGTAACTGCTACCCCAGGCAAGATACTGAACCATCCCCGTACCGCCAGGACCTCCCTCAGACGCCTCCAAACATCCTTCACCCCTGGGAACCACTAGCCTGTTCTTCAGCTTTATAATTTTGTCATTTCATGTCCTGTGTACCCATCTGGGTTTGGCTTTCCTTCATTCAGCGTGACCCTCTGGAGACTGGCCTAGGGGTGTGTGTGTGTGTGTGTGTATCGGCGTTAGTCCAGGGTGTAGTTGTCTCCTGGAAGCACATCTGGGTTGTGCGTTTTAGGCCAGTCCGGATGAAGCTGCTGTGAACACTGGACAGGTTTTTCTGGTTTCTTTTTGGGGCTGGGAGGTACAGTTGCTTGGTTGTATGTTCTTTTTAAGAGAAAGCCAGATGTTTTCAGAATGGTATGTAATTTACCTTCTTACTGGTGACTCAGGTAGTTTTCTAGTATTGCTACCTTTTTCAGTTTGGCTGTCTGAATAGGTATGTGCTAACCATAGCTTTCATTTCTACTTCCTTTATAGCTAGTTCCCATATGGAGCTCCAGTGGCGCAGTCGGTTAGTGCGCGGCACTTATCCAGCCAGTTCCCATATATCTTTCTACTTGGTGTCACTTTGAATGTCTGTCTTTTGTCAATTTTCTAATTTGGTTTTTGTCTTACCATTTTGAGAGCTTGTTATGTATCCTAAACCATTTTAACCCATTGTCAGATTTTTGCTTGGCAAATGTTTTCTTCCCATGTGTACTTTGAACCTCTGAACAGGTGCCTCTGTGGATCACAGGTTTTAAAATTTTGATAAATTTCTCATCACCAGCTTTTCTTTCACTGATCATCTTTCTGTTAGCGTCGCATCTGAAAACTCTACCGTCTTGGGTCCTAAAGATTGTGGGGGTTTTTTTCCCCCTGAAAGTTTTATGTGTTAACAGTTAAGTTTGTGGTCCATTTTGAGTTAACTCTGCCCATTTTTTGTTTCGTTTTGTTTCTTTTCCTCACAGCCTATAGGTGTCTAACTGCTTTGGCACCATTTGTTGAAAAGCCAGTCTTTTCTCACATTGGTCAAGGTCAGCTGGGCTTATCTGGGTGGACCTTTTTGAGTTGTCTGCTGATCCTTTGGTCTAAGTCTTGAAACTAATACCTCTTTCTACTTTCTTTTTCAGAGTTGTTATAGATACATTTTAAAAAATGAATTTAAATATAACGTCCACAATCACAGAACTCTCACTGGTATTCTGATGAGAACTGCTAAAACCTATATCAGGTTGGGCAAGGGGAAACAGGACTGTCCATGAACGTGGTATACCTCTCCATTTCTTGAAATTTTGGGATTTTATAGATTTTAGCCTACAGTTCCTTTTGTTTTAAGCCTAGTTGTTTCCTTCTTGAGGTAACTATAAATGGTACTGTCTTTGTGTGTCCCTGTGCTCCTTGTTGGTCGCTAGAAAGAGCCTTTTTGTGTCCTGAGATCTTACCCTTATCCTAGTTGGGTGTATAGATTTTTGTGTAGATCCTTTACAATTTCTTATGTACACAAACAAAGCTATACTCATCTTGAGGATTTCTGACTTAGTCTGGACATGAGACCCTGGTGATTGTTGAGTAGCTGAGGCTGAGGACCAGCTCTCTGTGCATTTGTCTACCAGTGCCCAGAGGCACCCTGAGCATAGGAGCCCAGTGCTGGGACCCTCCTGCCACCTCACACCTGGTGGCTTCTCTTGTCGGACCAGCATGGTTAAGGTTTGATTTCTGGTGCTGAGGACAGTAAGGCTCCTTCCAGCCTAGAGAAGACAGGTAGACTATACTGGATAGTTAATAGATTTAATGAACTGAAGGCACTGATGTGTATAAAAAGGTATGTATTGTGTCTGTAAATATCCTCACTTCCTAGATGAGGACTTTTCTTGTCTATGGTCTTGAGTGTCCGTTTCGGTCATAGCACCAGTGTCTGTACACTGGCTCTGTCGGCATGGGCACAAACTGCCCAAGGGGAGGATTGTGGCTCTTGCTGCAGGGCACTGCTGAGCTGTTCCACACAGCAACAGCACAGCCTTGTTCTTGGGCTGGGAAGGCCACCAGCATCACACTAAAGGAACTGCTGCAGAAGGGACATCAACCCAGCTGCTTCACGTAAGCCAGGACCAGGTGAGGGTGGTTAAGCCTTCATCTGCTAGCCGTTCCCTCAGCCTGTGGTCTCAGATGAGAACAGAGCTTTGTAGGATTCACTTCCTGGCACTAAAGGACCCAGCCTTGCCAGTTAGTAGTCTGCACCCATGAGATTTGACATAAAAAGGACAGTGGAAGATGAAGATGACAGACCCTGTGGGAGATGAGGTCCTCATGACACCACAGTCAGCAGGTGGGACCAGAGGTCTGTGGCCTGACCTCCAGGGTGGGATGGGGATGGCTTGCAATAGCAAGCTGCAGGCTGGCACTCAAGCTCCAGTACAGGGGTGGGGTGGGTGAAAAGACTGAAGGAAACCAGGGTTACGGGCCACCGCCCCACAAGTTGAGTGGGCCACAAGCAATCCCCAGCACCAAGGCCCTTCATCTCCACCCCAACGGTGCAGGAGGCAGCTGGACTGAGGCTTGTAGTCAGTGGGTGAAGCTTTCCCCAGAATCTCAGCTTTGGCTCCTCAGTCTAGGACTCCTGAGGCAGCCTGGTGGGTCCTGGCCTTCTAGGGGGCAAACTCGTTGAGAAGACCCTGCAGAAAACCACAACCCAACTCCAGAGGCCCCAAGACTGAGTTCCAGAGCCACTCCAGACCTGACCAGGGCTGCTGCTGCCAGGCTGGAGCTGCCTGGAGAAAGCATGTCCACTGATGCTGGCCAGCTTACACTGCTTGACACCTAGGAAGCCTGCGTGAGTCATCCATTACTTCCTGGAAAGCAGCTATTACCACTGGCCAATGGGCTGCGGCAAACCTGGCCTGCATGTTGGCGGACACTGAGGATGCCAAGCACCCAACCAGAGCCGCTCCCACTGCACTCCCCTTGCCCTCTTATGGCCCCATTTTGCCACCTTCCAGTCCTCTGCCACAGCCTGTCTCAGCTCCAGCATCCAAAGCCAGGGAGGTCTGTCCTCTACCTGCAGGGCTCAGAGCTGTTCCTCAGCCCTAGTGGGGCTACCTGAGGAAGCACAGCCTCACCAGGGGACTTGGGACAGGGGCAGGAACTAAAAAGTGGGATGTGGGAGGGATGGAATGGTGTTGAGCGACCCTACAGGTCTGTCATAGTGGTCAGCACCGGGTGCGGGTGTGCCCCACATGGGCCTGTAGTGCTTCCCGAATGCTCCGCTGCCAATCTCGTGCCAGCTGCACTGGAGTCAGGAAAGCCTGGGGACAAAGATGTGGGGTCAGCCCTTTCCTCTCAGGAGCTCCACTAGCCACCTGGCTCACAGTGTGCTGCAGGCTGTACTCACTGCGTTCTGCATGCTCAGCTTGGCTCCGTAGAGCAACAGTAGCTTCATAGCTTTGTAGTGGCCATGCCGCACAGCCTCGTGGAGTGCTGTGTCCCCTTCCTGCAGGAGGGAGAAATCACGCTGACTAGACAGCACCTCTGGTCTGGTGCACTCTTCTCTGTTACCATGCCCTGGGGGGGAAGCTGCCCCCACCTGGACAGAGTGCCTACCTTGTCCTGTGCGTCAAGCCGGGCTCCACACTCTATGAGGTGCTCCAGGCAATCTGAATGCCCTGTGCGCACGGCCACATGGAGGGGGGTGCTCCAGATCTGTGAGGGCCAGTGAGGTCAGCAGGGACTTCCTCCCAAAAGGGTTAGGTTTTTATTTCACCAGTAGCACCTGCTTCTCCCAACAGGCTACCGAGAGTCAATGCCGCCCCCTTACCTTGTCCCGGGCATTGACCTGAGCCCCCTGGTTAAGCAGCTCTTTGAGGATGTCCAGGTGTCCTCCACGGCAGGCCCAGAACACAGGGGTCCTGTCCAGCTGCAAAACAAAGAAGCCACTAAGTACGCTGACCTACAGGCAGGTGAGGCAGGGCATCTGCCACAGGGAGGGGCCTTCCCGGCTCTCACCAAGTCCCGTGCATCCACAGCAGCTCCTGCCGCCAGCAGCTTACTCACCAGCTGCCTGTGACCCTTCAGACAGGCCCAGTGCAAGGCCGTGCGGTGGAGCTGGGAGCAGAGGTGGGAGATAATGCAGAGGAACAGCATTCCTGCAACTGCAGGTGCCACAAGCCTACCGACTCCCACCACTACCTTGTCATGGGCGTTGGGGTTCCCTCCATCCGTCAGGTATTTGTCAATCAGGGCCTCCTGGTTCTCGGCAGCTGCCTTCAGGAACCTGTCCAGATCCACCGGCTCCAGTGGGGTCTCGGTTGGTGGTGGCTGCTGTACCAGTTGAAGGACAAAGCCAAGTCACACTCCAGCTGTGGGCACCTGGGGCTCTGTGGTCCTCAAGCAGTGGACAGAGGACCAGCCCACTGCTGGCTGGTGCAAGCTCAATTTTCAGTCCTGCCCAGGACACTGGCACATGGTATCCTCAGCATTTGAGGTCCCTTCACTACACTCCATCAGGGTGTCCTTGTCATCATAGTGAGCACTGAGCCAGCCTCAGATAAATGGCTCCTTAGGCCCAGGGACGGTGGCACGCAGACATGAGTGTGACGCTAGCCAAGGGTCACCAGCAACCACAGCAGAGGGGGCACAAATGGATCTGGAGAGCCCACAAAAGGACACTGCCTTGGGAGTGCTGTGCCCAAGCAGCCTCTGAGGGTACAACACAGGGTGCTTCCCCTTGCTCCCCAGGTCCCAGCCCCACATAAAGCAGGCTCTGGGTGTGGCTCCCCGACCCCACCCCTGTATGCTCCCTGCCTCTGCTCACCTTAACCTGGGCCTCAGGTTCTCTGGGGGGGACTCTCTGCTTCAGTTTCAGTCGCTTTTCTCTCCGTCTTTGAACCAAGTTCTCCAAATCCGCCAGAGTCTCCAGATTGAGCCTGGAGCTGTTAAATCTTTCCAGCTAGGGCAGGAGGTGCACAGGAAAGAGTATGCCAGATGTGAGCAACGGGGTGGGACAGAGCAGGCCCTTGGTTACTCTGAGCCTCACCTGTGGTCTCCCCCTTTCACCCCCTTACCCCACAGATGCGCTACACACTGTGGCTCAGGCTGCCTGGGCCCGAGCCCAGGGCCGTCACTCCCACCCAGCTCCAAGCTCACTTTTTTCTTCTTCTCCTCTTCCGATTTCAGCTTCTCCCGGGCCACAGCCTCATGGGGTCCCAGTCTCCAGTCATTAGGCCCACCTCCAGGGTCAGGAGCTCCGTGACCAAAGCCCAATGCTTTCCTTCCAATTCCTTCTCCACTTACCTGTAGGAGGGACAGGGAATGAAGAAGCAGGGAAGTGAGAGACTCCTCCCACCCTGCCTTAGGAAACAAGGTTGAAAGGTGCTTGGAGGAGTGGGGCTGCTGATGGCTGCAATGTGAGGGTGTTGGGTTTCGGATGCTGCTGGCTGGCCAGCGCCTCCTGGTTGGCTCCCACTGCAGGGGTATGACTGACTGCTGGCTGTCCTGCTCCTGTCAGCAGGCTCTCTGGGAAGGCTGAGACCACATCTATTTATACCACTGGCCAGCACACAGGTTGCTTTAAGCCAGGTGACAGCTTAGCTCACCACCCCCGCCCCCCACCCTGCCCCAGGCTGCTGCCCTTAGATTCTGACCAGATCATATGCCATGCTACCTCCTGGGACAAGCTCACAGCCACAGAGATGCCCACCGCTGGGGAAAGGCCAGCTCTGGGGTGGTGGGAAAATACAGGGGAGTGGGATCCAACTTGCATTTACCCTGCAGAGGTTGCGGGGACTGTGTTACTGGTCTCATGCTTTGGGGAGAGCCAGTCTCCACAGATGCCCTTCGCCTGCCGCTGGGACTGAGCCGGTTGTGGGAGGGACCAGGCTGGGAAGACAGGTCAGTGGTGCTGGTGCTCTCAGCCATGCAGAACCATCTTCCCTTTGAAAGTAACACCAACATCCCCCCGCTGCCCAGACCCCAGGCTCTCTATGAACTTCCAGCACAGGCTGGTGTGATTGGCTCCCTAGGGGGCTTGTGGACATCGTGAACTCTGTGCTACCAAAACCAGGCCCGGTGCTGGGAAAGTGAGTGCCACAGCCAGCCCCAACTCTGCACGGAGCCTGAACACTCCCATTTCCCCATCACAGTCCAGGGCAGGACTCACATGGCCATCACACCCCACATCTTTGCTGTTCCTGTCTCCTGCCCCTCGGCAGCGCACAGGAGAACCAGGCACAGGCTACAAAGGAGTGCCTGCCTGGCTCCTAGGCCTTGACTCCACAGACCCCAGACAGTGGCTGCCTTCCCCCAACTGCCGAGGGGGCTGGGAACCTGCCCACGCCCCAGGTCCTTACCAACTGCTGAATGCTGATGAAGTCCATGGTCCCCCCGTTCAACGCGCCCCCGCCACAGTCTGGCGGGCTGTTCCCCTCTTTATAGTAGAGCTCCCTCGCAGGGGAGAGTCAGGGCAAGGGAGGGCAGATGACTCTCAGGTTCTGTCACACCAACCAAAATACCAGCCTGGGAAGGCAGCCCGCTGAGCCGCCTCACATGGCCCCTCCCCCTACTGAGCCAGCGCAACACAAGCCAATATTCAAGGGGATGTTGGTTCCCACTGCCTTGAGGTCAGCGGTCAACAGGCCAGCTTGAGCCTCCGCACTGTTGGGGACCTGGCTGCTCAGGAAATTTCAAAGACCCGGCCCAGTCACTTTGGTACAAACCAGCCTGGGGCCTGTGGAAGTCGCCCAGGTTGCCCTCTTGCCTCCTGAATCCCTGTAGCATCCATACCACCAGCTCTATGCAGTTGCCCGATGCCCAGTTTCCAGGCTGCTCCTCACCTTCTATTGCCCTCCATGCTGACAGGCTGTGACTTCCAGGGTGGTACCACCTGGAGTGGGGCCTGGCCTGCCAATGGCCCTCAGCCCCTGAAGGTGTCTTCCATGGCTACCCCTCCCACAGCCACAGTGCTCCCCACCAAACATGGAGCACGCCCCTTACAGGGAAGCGGGGCTGCAATCTGGCCCAGGTCCCAGGAGGTAAGAATAACGGGACACTCTCACAGCAGCCTGCCTCGGGCCACCAACAGCCAAATTCCTAAACCTGTTTCCAAAGCCATGCAGCCACGTGCACCCAGCGCCCAGCAGGGCCTCAGGCGCCGTCCTGACCTTTGAGAGGTAACCAGATAGTCAGTAAATAAGACTCCAGAACCCCAGCAACAGGCACAGCCAGCCGCTGCCAGGGGGACAGGGGTGGGGACAGAGGCCCTGGCCAGCAGCCAGTGCGCCCTCAGATATCGCCTGCCCCCAGCATGGCTTCCACGTAAGACCCAGAGCAAAGAAATTTAAGTTCTCAGGCTTCTGCCCCACCCCCCCACAACCTCCAGAAAAATGTTTTGTTCCAAGGAAATGAATTTCCTAGACTAGACTGAGGGCTCTCAGTCAAGAACGAGTCAGACTTCAGTTTGGGACTCTACCATCCAGCCCTAATGCCGGGGCGCCTCTGCCTCAGCCTTGGAGTCAAGGGCATCTGAATCAGCAGGTTCCACTGGAGATGCCAGCAGGAAACCAGCCAGGTCACCTGGAGCTGAATGCTGTGCGGTTAGGGTTAGGAAAAGTATCCTTAAAAACAACAGCAAAAAAAAAAAAAAAAAAAAGATGTAAGTATGAAGTTAAAAGTTCTCCTGGACTTGCCCATCCTTGCCAAGCCAAGAACAGCGGCCTAGGGAGAACCATGGATACCACTGGTGCCACCTGAGGACAGGGTCCCTGGCTGGGGCGCGGGGGCATCCATGCCTTTACCATGTTGGCACTGAGCCCCAGTATCTCAGGCTCCCCCATGAGACCCGGGGCTGCTACACACACAGGACAGCAGTGTTCCAGGTGGCTCCAGAAGACACTCCAGCCTCAGCTGGCTCAGACATGGCCATCCATGGTGACTGGCCCAGTTCCCACTGGAGGAAAAACACTTCAAAGTCACGCATATAAACGTATGAGTCAAGAAAAAGGAACACATTCTTTATGTTGGCAGACAGGCAGCTTGCAGCAGCATCTGCTCTCATGAACTCTCCCTCACTGGCAGGGCAAGCCCCTGCGCCCCTCACGAGGCAAGGCAAGCCCTAGACATGTTGGGAAGCTGCCGCTGGTCCCTGCCTGGGTGCCCGCGGTGGCACCTGGAATCCCTCACCTCACAGACAAGCCGCTCAGTGACAGACAGGCAGAGCACTGGGGGCAGCAGGCAGCTCTCGTCCTGCATGCCACACTTTCTCTGAATACACAGCTGTGTTCTTGTATTTGGGCTTCCACCTTGGATACGGAAGGAGGTCGGCATATCTATCACTTTATTCTTTTTCCCAAAAGGGAACACATTCGGAGCATAATCATCAGACCAGGCTTAACCACTTCCTGCACCCTGCAAACCTCTCCTTATGGAATCCCTCACTTCTGCTGGGGCACAATGGGGCTCTTCTGGCCTCAGTTCCCCTCCCTGAGGCTTGGGGGCATCTAGGGCAAGGGCAGGGTCAAAGACAGTGAGTCAGTGAAACCTTCCAGGGCAGCCTGACCCGTAGGGTGGCAGCTCAGCTGGCCAGCAGGTCCCGCAGGTCGCTGTTGCGAGGCAGCAGGTCACACGCCAGCCGTGCTTTCCGGTCCCGGACAGCCTTCAGGGCTGGGCTGTGCTGCAGCAGCATGGAGCAGATGTCTACGTGGCCATTCTCTGCGGCCTGTGGAAACAGAGACCCGGGTCAACAGGCCTGACCCTGCACAGTGTACGGTGGTTTGAGTAGGGTTCCTCCAACTTCTGTGGGATGCAAGGGACCAGTGGGCAGATGGTGGAGGACTGGGCACTGAGCCTGAGGCTTTCCTTTCCTGTGCCTTTGTCCCATGGACAGTGTTGCCTTTGGTTGGAGCTGTTATCACCAGCTCAGATACCAACAGGTCATCCCCAGGGTGCCGGGGGACACACATGGCCCCTGCCCTGAGCACCCTCCAGATGAACAGGGAAGGAGGAGCCTGGGTTCCTTGCCTTGCTTATCTCCTTTGAGACACAGGATCCCCATGTGGTGTCAATTTCTTTTTCTTAAAATGATTAAGGGGCCCAGCGTGATGGCCTAATGGCTGAAGTCCTCCCTCACCTTGAATGCACCAGGATCCCATATGGGCGCCAGTTCTAATCCCGGTGGCCCAACTTCCCATCCAGCTCCATACTGTGGCCTGGGAAAGCAGTCAAGGACGGCCCAAGGACTTGGGACCCTGCACCTGTGTGGGAGTCCTAGAAGAAGCTCCTGGCTTTGGATCGGCTCAGCTCTCGCCATTGCGGCCATTTGGGGAGTGAATCAACCAATGAAGATCTTCCTCTTTGCCTCTCCTTCTCTCTGTAAATCTGACTTTCCAATAAAAAAAATGTATTTATTTATTTGAAAGGTAGAGTTTAGAGGAGATACACAGATCTTCCACTGGTTGGATTACATCCCACATAGCTACAACAGCCGAGCTCTGGGCCAGGCCACAGCCAGAAGCCAAGAACTCCATCCAGGCCTTGCTTGTGGGTGTGAGGGCATCTGCCATTGCTTACCCGTGCCATCAGCAGGGAGCTGGGACATGAACCAGAGCGCACATCAGATGCCAGCACCAGCTCCTAGGCATCAACATCTGAACTCCTGTAGACACCTCAGACCTCAGCAACCATGTAGTCTGCCTTTCCCAGTGACTGAGCTGGGATCGACCTGCTGACAACGGCGCTCTGCTCCTCCAGCAAACTGACGGGCTCGTGGGGCTTGGAGAAGCCCAAAAGCCATGCTGGAGGCCACCACCACCCCCTGCGGAAGCCCAGATCTTTATGGAGCAGGTCCTCGCAGTGGGCACAGACCCCAGGCTTCAACAGCATCGCCAAATTGAAGCAGCACCATGTTTCGAGCAGCTGTGAGACGCATGCCAACCCTCTCACAAAACACAACATCCAGGGGCCACCATGGGCAGCAGGTGAAGCCACTGCTCATGACACTGCGTTGATACGGGAGCACTGGCCTGAACCACGGCTGCTCTACTTCCCATCCAGTTCCCTGCTGATACGCCTGGCAAGTCAGGAAATACTATGCAAGTGCAATGGAACCATGCCACCCATAAGAGAGACTCAAACGGAGCTCCAGGCTTTGGACTGGCCTAGCCATGGGCACTGTGGCCATCTGGGGGATAAACCAGCAGGTGGAACATCTCCTTCCTCTCTGACATCTGCCTTGTAAATAAGCAGGACAGGGCCTGGTGCTAAAGTCCTCACCTTGCATGTGCTAGGGTCCCACATGGGTGCCGGTTTGTGTCCTGGCTGCTCTACTTTCCTTCCAGCTTGGGGAGTGAACCAGTGGACAAATCTTGTCTCCCCTTCTCTCTATAAATCTGACTTTCCAGTAAAAATAAATAAATCCTTTTTATTATGATTATTATTATTGCAGTCAGACATACAGAAAGGAAGATCTTCCAACCAATGATTCACTCCCCAAGCGGTTGCAATAGTTGGAGCTGAGCCAATCCAAAGCCAGGAGCCAGGAGCCTCTTCCTGGTCTCCCATGTGGGTACAGGTTTCCAAGGGTTTGGGCCAACCTTGACTGCTTTCCCAGGCCACAGGCAGGAAGTTACAAGGGAAGCGGGGCTTCTGGGACATGAACCAGCATCCATATGGGATCCAGTGCATACAAGGCAAGGATTTTAGCCATTAGGCTACTGTGCTGGGCCCAAAATAAATTTTAAAAAAAAGTTACAAGTAGCTTATTTTTAAAAGAAGTCAACATGGAAGAGTAACTTCCAAAATGAGAGTAGGGGATGCAGACATATCCAAAACGCTGCACACAGCAGGTACCACCAGCCCTGCCTGTAAACAGTCATCACATGAACTGCGACATGAGACGGCTGGCACTGACACCAGTCCAGACCACGAGGGCCTAAGCAGGCTGGCCAGCAAATGGCAAGGACCAAGGCAAATCCGACACTCAGCTGTCTGCTCAGCACATACTCACGGAGCACCTGTGCTGAGTGCCAAGGCTGCTAAAGGCAAGGATGAGGCCCAGCTGTCTCCTCTGAGACAGGCCTCCAGCAGGCAGGCCGGCCGGCAACCTGCAGTCTAGGCAGCAAATGGCTGCCAGCTGGGGACAACTGGGGATCAATGAGAGGGAGAGTGAGTGAGTGTGAACTGCAACCCACAGGGAAGGGTAAAGCCACATGAAGAAAGGGAGGAAGGGAAGGGCATACAGACAAGAGGAATGGCTTCTGATGTGTGGCCCTTGGTGACAGAGAGTAGTTGAAGAAAATAAGAAAGGGTAGCAGCAGGTGCTTGGTGGACGGGCCATGTGGATAAGAATCCAGTATAAAACTGGCGAGGGGGCCCGGTGGCGTGGCCTAGCGGCTAAAGTCCTCGCCTTGAACGTGCCGGATCCCATATGGGCGCCGGTTCTAATCCCGGAAGCTCCATTTCCCATCCACCTCCCTGCCTGTGGCCCGGGAAAGCAGTCAAGGATGGCCCAAGGCCTTGGGACCCTGTACCCACGTGGGAGACCTGGAAGAAGTTCCTGGATCCTGGCTTTGGATCGGCATAGCATCGGCCATTGCACTCACTTGGGGAGTCCTCGACTGCCTTCCCAGGCCACAGGCAGGGAGCTGGATGGGAAGTGGGGCTGCCGGGTCTAGAACTGGCACCCATATGGGACCCTGGGGCGTGCAAGGCGAGGAACCTTAACCACTGCGCCATCGCGCCAGGCCAGAGCAAATTCTTACATGTGCTACTTCAGTCACCAAATGCCTACAACAGCCAAGGCTGGGCCAGTGGCTGGCCCTAACCAGGAGCCAAAGACATCATCTGGGTCTCCCGTGTGGGGGGCAGTGGCCCAAGTACTTCCCATCACTGGCACCCAGGATGTAAGGACAGCAGGAATCTGGACTGGATATGGGAAACTGGAACCCACACACTCAAAGAATCAGGTAACCCAAGTAGCGGCTTAACCCACAATGCCACAATATCTGACCAGAACCACTTTTTAAAATCACCACTCCCTGGAGTTGACACTGTAGTGCAGGGGGTTAACAACCCTCACGTAGCACTGGCATCCCATACGGGCTCCACTTCCCACCCAGCTCACTGCTAATGTGTCTAGAAGAGCAGTAGAAGATGTTCTAATTGCTTGGGTCCCCACGCCCACGTGCAAGACCCAGATGAAGTTCCTGGTCACTAGGCTTTTGGGGCTGACCCAGTCTCAGCCGTTGTGGCCATCTGGGGAGTGAACCAGTAGAAAACTGTTCTTTCTGCCTCGTCCTATCTGTAACTCTGCCTTCCAAATAAACAAATTAAAAAAAAAAATTCAGGCCCAGTGTGGTGGCCTAGTGGCTAAAGTCCTCACCTTAAATGTGCCAGGATCCCACATGGGCACCAGTTCTAATCTCGGCAGTCCTGCTTCCCATTCAGCTCCCTGCTTGTGGCCTGGGAAAGCAGCTGAGGATGGGCCAAACCCTTAGGATCCTGCACCTGTGTGGGAGACCTGCAGGAAGTTCCTGGCTCCTGGCTTCAGATCGGTGCAGCACCAGCCATTGCGGTCTCTTGGGGAGTGAATCATTGGACAGAAGATCTTCCTCTGTCTCTCCTCCTCTGTGTAGATCTGACTTTGCAATAAAAATAAATAAATCTTTAAAAAAAATCATTCAAGGTGGTGGCAAGGGAGGATAGTTACGTACAAATGCCATAAATGTGCACATACCACTTCTCAGAGATGGTTTTCTTTGGTTTTTGGCAAGGTGGCTGCCTCACATGAGTTAGCCTAAAAACCTGAGGCAAGGGCTGGTACTGTGGTAGTAGATTAAGCCACTGCCTGTGGGGCCAGCACCTCAAACCTGCACTGGTTCAAGTCCAAGCTGATCCACTTCTGCTCCAGGTTCCTGGGCCCCTGAACACACAAGTGAGGCCTGGAAGAAGCCCCTGGCTCCTGGCTCCTGTGGCCATTTGGGGAGTGAACCAGCAGATGGAAGATCCCTTTCTCTGTCTCTCCTGTATCCCTGTAACTCTGCCTTTAAATGAAACAAAATAAATCTTAAAAATAAAAAAAGCCTAAGTAAGGCACTTGGGGCTGTGGTTAGGTCACTGCTTGGGACAGCCGCAACCCTTAGGAGGTGCCAGGCCCAAACCCTGGCTGTTCCACTTCTGGTTCAGTTTCTGCTGAGGCACACCCTGGAAGGCAGCAGAGATACCTCAGATGCGTGGGCCACGGCCACTGATGTTGCTGTGGGCACTGGGGGTGAACCAGCAGATGGTGGCTCTCCCCATCCCTCCCTGGCTCTGTCTCCCTGATGGAGCTACCAGGGGCCTGGGGTGGACGCGCGCTCATCTTCAACGTCTGCTCCGGTGAATGCCACAGAGTGTGTGCAGCTGTCTCTAAATGACATGACCGCTCTGGCCACAGTGTAGACAGTGTAGACAGTGTAGACAGTGATCCGTAGAACAGTAAGAGTGGGGACACACTTCAGAAAGTGAACTCCATGGAAAAACTCCTACGAAGCACCACTTAAGGGAAAGAAAGCCATAGCACACCATGAATTCTACTGACACGCTTGAGAAAGGGGCTGGGAAACCGCATCTTAAACCCGACGTGACAACAGGTAGGCAGGAGGGGATGGATGATTCTTCTCCCTGTTTTCATATTTTCTACAACGAACCTGTTAGAACTTGGAGATAAGTCCACCTCCGCTTTGCAGAGGGTGAGAGGGACCCACCTTATGAAGACTGGTCATGCCGTCATCGTCTACCAGCCTGGGGTTGGAGCCATAGGACAGCAGCAGCCGTGCGATCTCGGTGTGCCCGCAGTAGCTGGCCCGGTGCAGTGCAGTGGTGCCCCCGTGGGTCTGCGCGTCACACTTGGCCCCACTCTCCAGCAGGAACTGACACACAGCATAGTGTCCGTTGCGACTGGCATAGTGCTGCAGGAGCAGGGAGTGAGGTCAGATGGTGGACTCCAGGCCGCAGGTGGAGTGGGAAGCATGCAGGCCTGCACAGGATGGGGTCGGAGCGGCCTGCAAACATCTCAGGGGCCAGCCCCAGTGGATGTGTGACTCAGGCAAGCTTCTTCAGATCTAGTATCATCTTCCTCAGCTGGGGAAGGGGGGAATCAAGCACTCCTACCTCCTAGGGTTGTCAGGAAAGAGAATCGAATAGCTGATACTCTGAGAGTGCAAGTCCATAGGACAGCTGAACTTGGCCATTGGAAATGGCAGCAGACAGAAGGCAGCTTCCCCAACTTCCAGACACCCTTCCTGGCCCCTCTCTCCCAACAGTCCTCCCCTAGCTCACCAGAGCAGTGTAACCGGCAGAGTCGGGCTGACTTGGGTCCGTGGCTTTCTGGATGAAGTACTTTACTCGGCCCAGGTCTCCGTTCAGGGCTGCTGACCAGATTCCTGCAGGAGGCCAGACAGAGGCATGAGGGGCATGGAACAGCCACCAACGGCCAGCACCTCCTTCACTCACTTCTTGACCGTCCTTTCCTCCCCTAGGAAATGGTCAACATCTGTTCACTCAACAAATAATAACTGTGCCAAGGATTGCTCCAGGCACTGGTGACAGAGCTGAGAGCTACACGAAGGATCTAACTGTGTTAATAAGATTGGGCAGTCAAAGAAATCCCTTCCTCCTACCTCCAGAAGGGAGGCACCCTCCAGAAGGGCCCGGGCAGCCCAGGCACCAAAGATACTGGGCAAAGCCCCTTGGGCTGCCCGAGGGCACAACCTCATGGTTAGAGAATCTTGATTTACAGGGGGTGAACAGATCGCACAGGTGGCAGGGGGAGATGACCCGTAGTTTTTACGCCCAGGTTAGAAATTAAAGCTGAGGGACTTCCATTGATAAGTCAATGACATGTGTACATATGTAGGGGACCTACACCAAAGTGGTTTGGAGGGGAGAACAAGAGTGAGAGAAGTGGGTCCAATAGCAGAATCTGTGGGGGCAATGTGGGCCCATCCCTGTGGAACTGCACTCTCTTGCTGGCTCGCCCAAGAATGGCAGATGGGGTCAGTCCTTGCTGGGGAGCTAAGGGGGCGCCCCAGCTGGGTTGGGTTTCCACTGGTGAGGCCGAGAGTGGGAATGGGGGCAGCAGGCTTGGCTGGACATGGCTACAGCCTGCACTGGCACGGGTGTGCACTGGGACTGTGGTGGGACAGATTGGGCTTGACTCCAGCCCCCACTGGTACTCGTTAGAGACAGGCTGGGTGTAGAACAGGCCAGACAAGGTCTTGTCTCCTGCTCAACTCTGTGAAAGCCATGTCTGCGCGCCGACCAGGTATCGCTGGGCTGCAACACCCAACAAGAACCAGAATGGGTGTGGCCAGCTGAATAAGGTCACTGTTCTCGTGAGACAGGAGGAGTACAAAGTCAACATGGGCCAATGACCCACTGGTGTGCGCGAGAACTGCCACTGGGAGGAGACTCGATGGAGGAGCCTGGGAAACTGCTTCATTGGGAGGCAGTCTCAGCAGGTGAGCACAAGAAGCAAGGCAAGGAGCAGCCCAGACCATGCCAGGTTACAGCACCCACCGGCATACATGTGGGTCAGGTCTGGGGACACACCAGTCTGGGCCAGCACATAACACCCACTGGCAGATCTGAGAACCAGGGCAGGGGGCAGGAGGAGCCAGATTGGGCCGCAACACCAGCCAGTTCATATTAAGACAGGGACAGCAATCAGGCTGGCTGGGATAGGCTGCAGCAGAAGCTGGAACAGGGGGTAGACTAGATTAGGCCAGGCTGCACAATAAGATGGTGGACGTTGAGGTGAGGTGAGTCACGCCAACCTGGGCTCAGTGGGGGCTAGGTATGTGAGTGCCAGGGACTGGGATCTGACAGGGCTTGGGTGGCTTAGCTCAGGTCCTAGGTGTCTGTGCTTTGGGGGCTGGGTTCCTGAGCCCTGGGGATAGTTGAAACTAGTGGGATGTGGGTCGATTGGCGCAGATCCTAGGACCGGCATTCCAGGTGGGTGTTGGTTTTGTGAGCCCCAGGGGTGAGGGATCTGGCAGGGTTTGGGTCTCTTGGCCTGGTCCCAGGGCCCGCCTACTAGGTAGATGCTGAGTTCATGAGCCCAGAGGTGGGGGATTTGGCGGGGTGGGGTCTCCTGACCTGGGTTCCAGGGACATCTACTAGGTTGGTGGTGGGGCTTGGATCTCCTGTCCCAGGCCCTGGGGCCACCTACTAGGTGGATATCGGGTTCGTGAGCCCTAGGGGTGGGGGATCTGGCGATGCTTGGGACACCTAGCCCAGGTACTAGGATTCATCTGCAAGAATATGCCCTACTTAGTCAAAAAGGCAGAGCAGTGGACATAGGCCCTGTTGTGAAAGGAGAATATGGCAGCTCATTTGGTGCTGTAGTAAAAGAAGGAGAACAGAACCAGCTGGACAACTACCACAAGCAAACGATAACAGCAAAAAATCTCAGTGAGCGGAGCTAATGGACACTGGGAGGGTGACACCATCCTCGGACTGGTGAAATCGGCAGCATTTCAGAACTATCCACACCACTTGGACAGAACCCTCGGAACATGCACACATTGAGACTCCGGGCTAATATAAGGTGGCGGCTCCTCATCCCTGGGTACTGGGACCTGTGGAAACTCGTGGGTGGTTCCCCCTTTGTCTCTCCCCTTTCCCCAGGAACAACAAGAAGAAACAGCAAATTTGGAAGCAATGAGTTCACCCAATTTTATCTAAACTTTGATCCTTCCCATCCTGATCAACCATGTAATCATTATTATAAAAACAAACTGCAATAAACAAACAAATAAAACCTATACTCACAAATATATTTTCACCTTACGACAATCTGCTATGACAAATACACATACAAATATTGAGCTATTCAGGCCCAGTGTGGTGGCCTAGTGGCTAAAGTCCTCACCTGGGAATGCACCAGGATCCCATACGGGCACCGGTTCTAATCCCAGCAGCCCTGCTTCCCATCCAGCTCCCTGCTTGTGGCCTAGGAAAGCAGTTGAGGATGGCCCAAAGCTTTGGGACCCTGCACCTGCATTGGAGACCTGCAGGAAGTTCCTGGCTCCTGGCTTCAGATTGGCGCAGCACCGGCCGTTGTGCTCACTTGGGGAGTGAATTATTGGACGGAAGATCTTTCTATCTCTCCTCCTCTCTGTATATCTGACTTTGCAATAAAAATAAATAAAAAAAAAATATTTAGCTACTCAAACTTCTAGTTAAAAAACTATGCATGGATCTCAATTTTTTTTGCACCCAGATAAAATTCAATTCTAATTAAAAAAAAAATCTATAACATTACAGATTGAAAAAAAATTACTGAATAGAGATTCAGCATCAGAGTGAACCAGCAAATGGAACAGTCTTTCTAAAGATTTATTTTTATTATTTTTTCATTGGAAAGGCGGATATACAGAGAGGAGAGACAGAGAGGAAGATCTTCCGTCCCATGATTCACTCCCCAAGTGAGCGCAACTGCCGATACTATGCCGGTCCGAAGCCAGGAGCCTCTTCCGGGTCTCCCATGTGGGTGCAGGGTCCCAAAGCTTTGGGCCGTCCTCGACTGCTCTCCCGGGCCACAGGCAGGGAGCTGGAAGGGAAGCGGGGCTGCTGGGATAGAACCAGCGCCCACATGGGATCCCGGGCGTGCAAGGCGAGGACCTTAACCACTTGCACCACCGCGCCGGGCCCCAGTCTGTCTTTCAAACAGACAAATAAATCTTTAAAATAAAAATACTGCATAAGGGCAGGCGTTTGGCACTATGCTTCAACTGCGGCCTGGGACACTGCATCATAGTGTCTGGGTTCAGGTACTGGCTCCACTGCGGATCCAACTTCCTGCTAACACACACTTAAGGCTGAAAATGATGTCTCAGGTGTGGGTCCCTGCCACCCATGTGGAAAACATGAACTGAACTCTAGTTTCCTAGTTTAAGCCTGGCCCAGCCCTCACTGTTACAGGCACTTAAGTGGTGAACCAGCAGATAGAAGATCTGTCTTTTATATAAAAAATCTGGGGCTGGAGCTGTGGTACAACAAGTTAACCCCCGATGGCAACGCCAGCATCCCATAGGGGTGCTGGTTCAGGTCCTAATTCCTCCACTTCCAATTCAGCTCCCTGTTAACATGCTTGGGAGAACAGCTGATAGCCCAAATACTTGGACCCACCCACCCAGATTAAGAAACCTAGAAGGAGCTCCATGGTCCTGGTTTCAAATCAGCTCAGTTCTGGCCTTTGTGGCCAACTGGGGAGTGTATCAGTAGACAGAAGACTTCTCTCTCTGTCTCTTCTTCTCTCTACACGTTTGTTTTTCAAACAAAAACAAATAAATCTTTAAAAAGAAATCTGATTCCCAACACCAAACAAACTGTATATTATATACACATATTGCTATATGTATATAAACAGTATATGAAGCATACATGAATTTCTGTTTAAACTTGGGGTACCATCAAGATATCTCCTTATGCATAAACAAATATTTCCAAAGGAAAACTCAACCTGTATTTACTATGTGCCTAGCACTGTTTAGGGCACCAGGGATCAGCTAGGAATAAAAAAAAAAAAGCTTTCCACAATTTTCACTTTATGAGACTTAATTACTAATTAAAGGAAACAGACAAGAAACCAATGTATATTTACTTATATATCCCCATTACATTTGACATGTATAATTTTACGCATGCGGGTCTGGTGCTGTGGTGTAGTAGGTTATAAGTCTCAGCCTACAGCATTGGCATCCCATATGGATACCAGTTCATAACTGAGCTTCCAGTCCAGTGCTCTGCTAATACCTGGGAAAGCAGTGGAGGATGAACTCAGATCCACGGGCCCCTGCACCCACATGGCAGACTAGGAAGAAGCTCCTGGCTCCTGCCTTCAGACAGGTTCAGCTCCAGCCACTGCAGCCATGTAGGGAGCAATTAAGTTGATGTAAGATCTCTGTCTCTCCTTCTCTCTGTAACTACCTTTCAAATAAAAACATATACACCTGAAAAAAAACTTTCTACACATGTATTCTGGATATTTTATGACATCAGTGAGGTGGAGGCATGTGCTCGGAAGGAAAGGCAGTGGTCAGAGATGACTCTGTGAAAGGGAACCACCACCTGGTCAGAAGCCTGAAGGAAACGAGAAGAGCTACTGTGCCAATAGGAGTGAGAGGACTGCAAAGGCAGGGAAATCTAAACAAATCCTTTGCCTGACTTGGAACAGGGAACCCACATCAACAAAAACATCAAGTTAAGAATCTGCTATGGGCCTGGTACAGTGGCCTAATAGCTAAAGTCCTCACCCTGAATGCACTGGGATCCCATATGGGCGCTGGTTCTAATCCCAACTGCTCCACTTCCCTTCCAGTTCCCTGCTTGTGTCCTGGGAAAGCAGTCAAGGATGGCCCAAGGCCTTGGGAGACCAGCAGCTCCACTTCCCATCCACCTCTCTGCTTCTGGCCCGGGAAAGCAGTTGAGGACGGCCCAAAGCCTTGGGACCCTGCACCTGAGTGGGATACCGGAAGAAGTTCCTGGATCCTGGCTTTGGATAGGCAAAGCATCGGACGTTGCACTCACTTGGGCGTGAATCATCAGACGGAAGATCTTCCTCTCTGTCTCTCCTCCTCTCTGTATATCTGACTTTCCAATAAATAAATAAATCTTTAAAAACAAACAAAAAAACTAAACTAAAAAGAGCCATACCAGAGGTCACATAGTTAACACACCACACAAGAGCTTGCATGTTACACAGGAATGCCTGAGTTCTAGCCCATCACCATCTCGCTGCCAGCTTCCTGTGGAAGTTTGGAAGTCACTGGGTCACTGTAACTCCAGATTGGGTTGCCAGCTCCTGGCTGCTCTGAGTATCTGTGGGAAGAGAACCAGTGGATGGTAGATCCGTGGGACTCTGGCTCTCTGTCTTTCAAAAGTACTGAAATAAAACAACCAACAGGTTGGACAGTACCACAGACTCAACTGAAGAGAGAATTAGTGATCTGGAATTCTCCTAGAATACAGCACAGAAGGACAGAGAGAAAAATACCACCGACAGATAAAGCAATGTGGAAGAGGAGGATGTATCAACATGCTTAATGAAAGTTCCAGAAGATGAAGAGAAAGGGGACAAACACACACACGGAGGGAGGGACAGAAGGGATAGGCAGACAAAGAGGGAGGGAGGGAGAGAAAAACTGGATGCAATGGGAGGCAGGCAGTGCTAGAAAAGATAACACTAAGGAATAGAAGACAACCATGAGTTCTCTGATGAGGATTAATGAAAACAAACCAAGCAAACTAGGATGCCTGAACACCACCAACAAAGAGAACACTACAAAGTTACCCAAAAGCACCTGCCAAGGCAGGTGCAGTGCCAGAGCCCCATACAGGCACCGGGCCAAGTCCTAGCTGCTTCATTTCCCATCCAGCGCTCTGCTATTGCTCATGGGAGGAAAGCAGTGGAGGATGGCCCAAACCCTTAGCACTGTGCACCCACATGGCAGACAGGGCAGAAGCTCCTGGCTCCTGGTTTTAGATCGGCCCAGCTCTGGCCACTGCAGGCATCTGGGGTGTGAACCAGTGGGCAGAAGCTCTCTTTGCCTCTCTCTCTAACTCTGCCTTTCAAATAAATAAATTCTTACAAAATAAGTTATACAGAGGAAAAGACCATCATATCGGAGATTACATCACTCAACAAGCAACGAGGGAAGCAAAAACACCTGCTCCTATGTGAGCAGATGCTCTCAGCAACATGAGAAGGAAAACCCACAGCCATCCTCACTAAGAAAACCACAGAGAAAACGCACTCCGAAGGGAAACGGGCCTCAATGGAGCAACACAGAAGGATCTCTTCCACAATTTTCTAAGAAACCAACAGTACCACATCAGGCTGTGCAAACTGCTCGGATGAAAGCCAAGGTGACAGATCTACCAGGGCGCCTGGAGGAGGAGGCCCTCCCTGGGACAGGGGAGGGTCCTTCCACAGCAGCACAGCTGACATTTTGTGACCAGATAATTCCTGGTGGTGGGGAACAGTTCTGTGTAATACAGTGTGTCTGCAGCATCTCCCGGCTGGGACACTCACACCGACTTCAGACATAGCCGATTCTAGAACAGGGCTCAAGGAGGGCCGCTCTGGGAAGGCAACAAGTAAGGGTCAGCTGTGAAGGGAAGGCATGAGCCAGATGCTAGCCTAATAGTTATAGAAGTTCATACTTCTTTTTTCCATTTTATTTGAAAGATGGAGAGGCAAGAGAGATCTTCTACTTGCTTTGTTCAGTCTCTTGATGCCAGCAACAGCCAGGGCTGGAGCAAGCTGAAGCCAGGAGCCCCAAAACTTAATCTTGAGTCTTGCACACACATGACAGTGACTCGAGCTCTCCAGCAGTCCCCTGCTGCCTCCCAGGGTGTCAGTCAGCCAGAAGCTGGGATTGGAAGCTGACCTGGGACTCAAAGCTAGGCACCCTGGTTGTGGGACAAAGACGTCGTAACTGCTGTACTGACACTGCCAGCCCTTCCTAAGGAGATGGGAAAAGCAATGAGGGTGGAGAAGCGGAATGGGCAGAGCTTCAGCTACGGAGCCCTTGCAGTGAGTGGTAGGGGGTGCTGAGGAATTTGGACTTATGCTAAAAGCAACAGAAAATGAGCTGATGGGATGTGGTATTTGTCAAAGGTTTTTGTGGCTGCTATGGGAGAAGCAGAAAACACTGCAGGAAGGGTGGGGTGGGAACAAGGGACACCTGTGTTACCCGCAGCCCACTGGGGTGCCGATTCAGTCCTGGCTGCTCCACTTCCAATCCGGTTCCCTGCTAGGGGTCTGGGAAAGCTGCCAAGGCTAGCCGAAGTCCTTGGGTCCCTGCCACACACGAGGAAGACCTGGAAGAAGCTCCTGGCTTCGAAGTGGTCCAGCACTGGCCACCTGTGGCCTTTTGGGGGAAATGAACCAGCAAATGAAGAGTTCTACGTGTGTGTGTGTCCGTCCCTCTCTTTGTGTAGCTTTCAAAATAAACAAATCATAAGGCAGGTCCGTCAGGCAGCGGCTGAAGGCCTGTGCAGGACATGACACAGCACAGTGACTCCAAACACGGAGAAATGGGGGACGCTGGTGGCCAGTCTCCCTCCAAGCCTTACCGGCAAGGCAGCGCAACTTCTGCAGGACATGGGGGTAACAGCGTCCTCTCAAGGCCCCACAGGTGTAGACACCGCCTGCCCGCCTCGAAGGTGACAAGCAAGAAGCTCTGGGCCTGACCGCGTCCAACACACGGGGGTCCCCGCCCCGGGAGGACAGAAGGGGCGATACCCCCAGCCGCCTTCCCCGAGACACCCTGAGCAGGTGTGGTCGTGCCCAGCCCCCACGGCCTGGAGAAGCGGCGTCCCACCTGCTTACAAGGCGAAGGTTTACGAGCCGAGCTCGCACCGGGCCCCGTGCGCTCCCGAGGCCCACCCATCCTCCCCGCTCAGGACCGCAGCCGCTCGCGACGGCGAAGGCCCCGCAGGGCCGGCTCCCAGCGCCTCACCCCTCTCGAAGTCCATCTCCTCCAGCGTCTGCTGCACGCCGGGCACGGCACCGGGGCGAGAACAGCAGGGCCCCCCGTCGACGCACGGACTTGTAGCTGCCATGGCTGCAGTTCGGGGCCTGCACGCCAGCTGTCCGACGCCCACTCGGGATCCGCCGCGGGGACGGAGGGACGTACGGGCGGACGGACGGACGCAGCGCCCCGCCCACAGCCCCGGATCCGGCCACTCAGAGTGCGTCGTAGTCCTCCTAGTCCCACCCACCTCCCCAAATCCGACCAATCAAGCATCCGGTCCTTAGCTCGGGAGCTAATCGTGGTGGCGGGGCGGGACTTGGGCCGGCCGGGCGCCGCCGGACACGGCCACGCGAGGGCGTCCGAGGCCAAGCGCAGGGCTGCGGCCGGCGGCGCAGGGCGATGGAAGCCCGGCTCGCGCGAGCTGGGAGGGCCGGCCGGGCTTGGTCGGGTGGGGAGACGCCGCTGCTAGGGCTGCTAGGCCGGGCCAGAGTTTTTATGTAACCATCACTAGAACGCAGCCAACGCCTTCAGGGGCCTGGTGGGTCCTTAGCCAAAACCGCTTCAGCCATGACCGCCCGGGTTCTCCTGGAGCGAATTCCACAGTTCTTCACTATCGCGGCCACGCCACGCAGTGACCTTTTTTCTTTTCTTTTAAACATTTCATTTATTTACATGAAAGGAGGGGAAGAGGACAGAGACACATCCTCCTTGGCCTGATGCACTGGTCCCAAATGGCCAACAGCCAGGAGTCCGGAAGTCAAATACGGTCTCTTGCGTGGGGCCCGTCCTCGGCTCTCTCTCAAGGTGTGCGTTCTCAGGCAGCTGGAATCCAAGTGCAAGAGGTTCTCAAGCCCAAGCCACTCCCACAGGCGATGCAGGCATCCCAGGCCAGGGTTTCAAGCCCCAGGCCAGATGTCTGCTCCGCCGGCCTTCCACCTCCCCACCCACACACACCCCGCAAAGGCAGGGCCAGGCTATGATCAACTGCCGGGACAGTCAAGGGGACACATGGGGTCCGTGGGCTGTACCCTCACAGGCCTGGCCCCAGAAATGAAGCGGGAATGGATTCTGCTGTTTCTCTAGCATCCTGCCCCTCCCTTCCGAGGGCAGAGGTCTGGGACACACTGGGTGACAGTAGCGGCTCTGTTCCCGGAAAGGATCTTCTCCGGAGCTGGTGGGGAGCTGGAACCTCACACCAGCCGGCCCGCTCACCGCCTACCCAATCCTCAAAGTACTTCTAGGAAGTTCCCTCCTTCAGCCCCTCACTGCCGGGAGTTCTGGGAAGGCAAGCCCCTCCCTCCTCCTCCTCCTCCAGGGTGCCCAGACTTATCCCTTTGGCTAGAAGCCAAGGCTGGCTCCCAAGGGGCTGTGGCCATGGTCTGGTTCCCAGCCCCTGCTGCCAGCACTGTGGGAAAACCCTGGAGGAGCATGGCTGGGCTGTTCTTCCCGCGCAGGGCACAGGCCGGCTGGAACCGCACGAGGGGCACCGCCCAGGGACTGTGCTGGGGGGAGAGGGGCTGCCGGTCCAGCTGAGGGTTTGCCTTCTGTTGCCTTATCCCTGTGACAACGATGGTTTCATTTTCTCCATTTTATTCGTCAAATATAAAAATACTCAGATATTTACAACAAATAAATACGCGGGACACAATAAGTTACACTGTTAGGAGGCCTCCTCCTAGGGGTGTGAGGGCATATGACCGTTTGCACAGCGCGCCCACCTGGCCCCTACACCACCTTTCCCAGACAAGGCCGGGAAGAACGTAGTATAAAATACCACTGAATCCCCGGGGAGCCAAGGGAGGCCCCGCCCACCCCTTCCCCCAAAACACACAGGTGGCGCCATCACCCTCCCTCCCCACCCTGAAAACATTCACAGCCCTAGGGGACGGACCAAGCGGCCCCTGAGCCCTACACTTCCCCAAAGGGGTATAGCACCCTGCCCGCCCACCCCCATATGTACACCACTGCCCCACACTTGGGACAGCTGGGGGTAAGAGAGGCAGCGCCACACGACCCCTTCCCCTTCATAGCTCCAGTGACTCACCAGGGGGACCCCAGGCCAAGCCAAGGGAAGACTTAACAGACACGAAGGCTATGTGCCCACATATGCACGCGCGCACGCACACACACATACACACGCACAAACACAAATCCACACAACCACCCACAACTTGAAACTTCTGCCTCGCAACGTTTTGGCTGCTGGAGAGGAGGTCCTACACGTGTCCGTGATTCACAGAGGAGGAAGACGCCTCCCGCGAGGCCGGTGCCCTGGTGAGCCACACCCAATGGCAGTGCCCGTGCTGAGCAGGTCCTCATGGCTGGGCGGGCGCTGGGCAGCATCTGTCCCAGGCCAGAGCAGGTGCCCATGCCATGTCCCTGAGGTAGCTGGTGCCTGTGCAAAGTAGGAGCTACCGCTCCCACGTGTCCCCTGCCGCCGTGGTCGGAGGTGCGGGGGCCCTCATACCGATGACTCCTCGGGGTTGGAGTCCGGCAGGGGCTGGCGCTGCTGCAGTTTACGTCTCAGTTCGTCAGCGAGTTCAGGCAGGGGGTGCCCAAGGCTGCCTCGGTCCTCCCCTCCAAGTTGTAAGCGCACATAACCATTGGCGTTTGAGTTCCGCCCACCCCCCAGGTGAAGTCGTGTTGGAGAAGGGAGGGGCTGGCCAGGCATGCCAGGAGGAGGAGAAGGGGGCCCACCTCCAGGCTGGCATCGGGCGTGTCCTGGCACAATCTTGAGGGAGCCATCAGAGTAGTAGTAGCCAACAGGATCCCAGAGTTTTTCGTCGGTTTCCGGGCCTGGCCGGAAGGGGGTGCTGGCGGGTTCCTTGGGCAACTCCAGAGGGTACACCAGGGTCCTCTCAGCCGCCTTGGCACCTTTCTCCAGCTCTTCCCGCAGCCGCCGGCGCAGTGACAAGACGAGCAGCAGGAGCACCAGGCACACGGCTCCTAGGGCCACCACAGCCAGCCATACCAGGCCCAGGTTTTCCAAGGGCGCCCGGGCCTCCAGGGTCACGGAGGGCCCCGCCACAACGGCCACGAGGTAGCCTTCAGCAGCTAGCTGGGCCCCCTGCTCCTCAGAAAAGCAGTGGTATGTGCCAGCATGGTGGGACTGGGCGGCCATCACCACCAGCGCCTGGAGTCGGGCATCATAGAGGAAGGAGCCGGGCTGTTCGGCAGGCAGATCGCGGTCCCTGAAAGTCCAGCGGGCGTGGGCCAAGTTGGAGGAAAGGCGGCAGGGCAGCACCAGGTCCGTGCCCGCCACGACTGTGATGTTTTTAGGAGTGAGTCTGACTACAGCGGCAGAGAGAAAAGACAAGAGCAGAGTTAGGGCGAGAAACCCAGGAGAGCAGAAGCCACAGGGTGGGGGCCGGGATCGCCCCAGGGGCAGCAGGCACAACAAAGACAGCTCACCTTTCTTATTGCCCCGCAGGTTACAGATACCCGATGTGTCTGACAGGGTCACGTGCTGCGTCAGGACCGATCTGGTAGGGCAAGCAGGGTCCGTCAGCAACCCCGGTTTCAACCACCCAGCCTGGTCCCCAGGCACCACCAGCAGCCTTACCCGGAGTGGGCCCCCACGGGCACGCAGCGGCTGGTGTTGGTGTTCCAGGCACAGTAGGGGTCCCGGGCAAGGACACAGTCCGCACAGGAACGGTACTTCCCACAGTCAGCCAAGGGTACCTGAACCAGTTGAGAGTGGGAACCGGCAAACAGCAGCTTCTGCCGAGAGAACAGGGACCCAAGGAGGGGAGGGTGAGCCGGTGCCCCTACCCACAGGTGAGGCAGCCAAGCCAAGAGTGTGCTGGGTGGGGCACAAAGTACCAAAGGAGGTGCCGCAGAAGGAATGCTAAGACCCCAAGAATTCATGAAGGGCTTTACTAAAGGCAGACACAATCATAAGCACCTTATAGACATGACCTTATCAGAGATGGAGCCAAGGACACACACACACACACACACACAAGAGGTTTTTCTCCAAACCAAGCAATCCTCATGGTAACGGCAGCATTGCATTAAGGCATTTGTTACAAGGATGACTGCCGATCTGTGTGTTTATTCAACCACACGCTTTCTTTTAGTCATGATTCTGTGTGCTGGGGAACAGGTTTGAATCACACTGATTGGTAAGGCGCAAACAGACCAACAATGTAGGGTACTGGGAGGTGGGGAGGAACCTGCTATGAACATGCCAGAAAGAACTGTAAGGGGGTCTAACTTGAGTGTCTTAGGGACCCGGCCTAGGATGCGGAGGGTCTGGGACACAGCCTGTCGGGGACTGCCAGGAAGCAGATGGGGTGAGGGCACCATGAACAGCTCACAGTTCCAGAGGGCTCCAGGTCAGTGGGGCCTCATGATGAACCAAGAGGCTGGCCAAACCATGGCATAACTCAAGGGGGATGTGGGGCAGTGTACCGAGGCCCATCTCTGACCCTGCAGCCTCGCCCCAGGCCTGGCCACATTCTTAGCTTCCTGAGACTCAGCCCCAGCTGGGTGAGCTGCATGGAGAGGAAAGGGGACAGCATGGTGTAGCGCCCAACGCATTACCTTGCTCTGGGACAGCACCAGGCTCTCGACGGGCTCTCGTTCAAACAACTGCAGCTCCTCAATCAGGTGAACCCAGGACCCCAAGTTCACAGCCTTGAGCAGCCAGCCATCTCCTAGGGAAGCAGGTGAGAGAAGGAGTCCGTCAGAGGGCTGCACATGCTCCTCCCTCTGGGAAGGGGGCACCCCCAGACCTCCTCACCCTGGGCCCTCCCATGTACTCCCTCACTTACCCGTGCCAATGAACAGCACTGTATAGGTGGCTCCATCAAGCCCCGTGACCTGGTCGGCCACTAGGCGGGTGAAGTTGGTGTCTTTCTTCACCAACAGGGGCCGGCTCCAACGAGGCCGCACCTGCTCCTCCATCAGTGGATGCTTCTTGATGAAGTTCAGGGTGTTGTCAGGCAGCTCCAGGGAACTGGTGTAGCCATGTCGTCGGTGCCAGTTGTTGATGCACTGCACATAGGACAGGGTAGGGCAGGGTATGTGTGTCAGGGGTGGGTGGGCGGGGCTTTGGGGCCTACAGGTGGGAATGCACACCCTTGCCCCTCCAGAGGACTCACCGAGCCAGGCCGGGGGCTGGGGACCGGGTCCGTATAGCGGCCCCACTTCTGGGCCTGTTCCTGGTACTCCTTGTAGGGTCCCTCAAACACCTGCTGGATCTCTTCCAGCTGGTACTCACACACAGCTGATACATCCACGTCGCCCCTGTGGCCATGGTGAGGGAGGGGCCGTTAGTGCATTTACCCCGTTTCCCCCTGGCTCCAGGCACACAGCACGAAGTAGACACAAGCAGAGATGCGGTGGCTGCTCTTGGGTACACCCTCTGCCCACCTCCCACAGGGAGTTTAGGAGAGCGGCCGGTGCCTAGAGTTACCTTTGGCTTCTGGACAACCAGCCCACCTGGTTGTCCACCCCCAACCCACAGCCAAGTCTCTCACATCCATTCCCTGCCTCTAAGCCGAACACCTGTTCCTCCCTCTCCCCTTTCCCCCCAAGACTCCAAGTCAACTCACCATCGTGCTCTGAAAACCCCGAAGAAAGTGGTATTGTGCCAGGAGGAGCCCTGTAGAGTGTGTATGGCCTGTAGCCGGTTAAAGTAGAGCTGCCACTCGGGTGCCGAGCACAGCAGCCGTGCCTTCAAGAAGGTGGTCCACTTCTTCTGCAGGGTCCGTGCGCCCCCCACGTCACCCTGGCAAGTGGTAAGGAGATAAGGCTGGTCAGCGCTGCTGGGCCCTCTAGGGAGCTCACCCCAATTCCCCTCCAGACCCCGCCAACACTGGAAGGACCCAGTACCACCTTGCAGATGCGGGCCACGCGGGCCACCACCTGCTCAGCGTAGCAGTCATACTCGACGGCCCGTTCGCTGAAGAAGAAGTAGATCTTGTCATCGTCCCCTGTGAAGCTCCCCACGCTCTCAGGGATGTAGACCGAGGCTACAAAGTGAGGCTCTGTGGGAAAGTGGGGTCCAGTCAGTGGTGGTGGGGTACAGGAGGGACAACAGAGCAGTGTGCCACAGGTACCCCAGCCCCATGTCAGCGCCTCAGGGCTCACCGTTGAGCCAGGAGGCCAGGTACTCTGTCTTCATGGAGTGTCGAGGCCCCATGTTACGCAGGATAACAGGCTCTGTGCCCAGGAAGTTGTTGAGTGTAGCTGAGTAAAGTTCCCCATCTGTGAGACACACATACATAGGGTGAGCGGGGCCAGAGGGGGATGGGGACCAGACCCCCTTGGAGGAGGAACTAGTCCACTCACCCACAAGGAGGCCAGTGTGGCCCTTGGCTGGGTCATAAGGACACTTCCCCTTGCCGTCTTCAAGGTCTCCTCGCTGCAGGGTGAAGGTGGGCATGTCCTGGGAGAGGGGAAAGGCAGGGAAAGCCAGTGTGAGCCCAGCTGCCCAGGGCAGAGGCATGTGGGAGCAGTGGCATACAGCAAGCACTCACGATGTACGTGCACTTGGGCTGGAAGGCGTAAGTCCCGCAGACATATAGGTGCGATGCGTTGTAGGGCTGCAGGAAGCGGATGAAGTTGAAGCATTCCGTCTACGGGAGCAAAGACATCCAGTTAACAAGGGGTACAAGGGCCCTGCACTGAGGACCAGCACTGGATCTAAGGCAGAGCTGGGCAGTGGCTGTGTTCCCCAGGCACTGCCCCACACCCATCCCACAGCTCTGTGGGCAGTGCCCTGGCACCTACCTGGTTGCTCTTCCCTTTCTGGGAACACTCCATCTTCTTTTCAGCAGGGGCCTCCCAGGAGATCTGCGGACAGGCAGGGTGCATCAGCAGCAGGTCACGCTGGGCGTGTCCCACAGGGAGAAGGCCTACAGCTGCAACATGGGGACCCGTGGCACAAAGGCACGGTCCCAATGCTCTGGAGGCTTGGTCTGCTACAAGACACATGTCCTGAACTGCCCTCACCCCTTAAGTGCCCAGGGGAGAGGAAAGTTCACTCCTAAGGAGATGGGGAATCAGAAGCCAAGTACAATGTCCATGATACTGGTGGCAGGAGCGAGTCACGCCCCCTCAGGGCCCTGTCCTCTCCCCCCTACCCACGCCCCTCCCGCTGCCCCACCTCTCACCGCTCCTTGCAGCTCCATAGCCTCCACGCTGAAGGCAAACAGGACCTCACGAGCCCCCACGTACAAAAGCCCCGTCTGCTCCGTCAGCGTCAGAGTCAAGAAGTCCTGGATGCCCACTTGGGAGAAGCGCCGTACAACCGTGGCCAGCTCTGCAGGAACAAGGAGGGGAGGGTGTGGGGGACAGACCATGTTGAGCAGAGTTGAGTCTGAGCAGAACTCCCGGATGCCCGTCACTGCTCTTTCTCTCTCCCTGTATTCTCAGGCCTCATCCTCCCACTTCTCCCCAGGTGGGGGCCAGCCCAGACCCCTGACTGGCCATCAGGAGTGCTTGCTGAATAGTCCTGGGCTCTGACAATGTCCCTTGGACTTTCCACAGCCTGCAAGGAGGAGGCAAATCCAGGCCATGGAAGAGGAAGGATATCTCAGCCACAGCTTCCGGCCAGAGGAAGCCATTGGGCTGTTGGGGCTCCCTTTCTGGAATCAGGAACACCTCTAGCCACAGGGCAGGGCGCTCCCCCCCCACTCCCCCCACCCTCCGGCTTCCCAGGCTGCCCACTCTGCACTGCCTGCTGTGAATGCACAGGAGGATCTCACCCAGGCCCAGGGTACCAACCCAAAAGGGCACGAGATATGAAAGTGCTGTGAGGAAGCTCCTTGTCTCAGGAAATCATCCTGCCAGCAGCCCCCAAATTCAGCTGACCCCTGGGATGGGATGGCAGGGGGACCAGGAGGCCATGCTGGGGAAGTGTCAGGGAAGCCAGGGGGCATGGGTCAGGGCTCACTGATTTACAGGGAGGGGCCGCCCATGTGGCAAGCAGAGCTTGAGACCATGTAAGCACCACACCACACGGTTCCTATGCTGGGCCCCCAAGAGCTGCTGAGTTGGTCTCAGGGTCCCCCCAAACCAGCCCTAAAGTCTTGAGAGGCAATGGTGGGCACAGATAGACAGAGGCCAGCAGCAAAGTGGAGCCTCTGGGAGGTGAGCTCATCCCAGGTCCCCAGAGTACCGGGATGATACAAACACCTGACATCACCTCTTCCTGCAGGTGCATGCAAACAGGGAGGGAGGGCTGCAGGCTGAGCTCTGTCCATGCCATGCACACACACGGTGTCACCAGAGGGGCATAGCATTGGAGCAACCAGTGGGAGGATCTGCTAAGGCTAATGGAGGCTCTTGAGGGCAGGGAATGGAGAAAACTAGGAGGGCCGTGGCTTTATACCTGGTTTGGTGCTATGTGGGCAAAAATTCAAGAAGCAAGGCAAAGGGAGAGCAAAGCAGAATGGCCTTAGACCCTTACATTCTGGGGGCAGGCAAGTCTGGGGTCGGGAGTTAGTGAGATTTGCCTAAAACCTGTATGAAGTGTCAGGAGGCAAATCCCAGGTCTTGATCTATGTGCAAAATTCCAGGTCCTGATCTAGGCACAACTTGGTCTGCATAACTGGACCACTCCCACTTACTTCTTAGAAAGCCCATTAGAACCTGGCAACCAAGACTGGGGGGTCCAGGCTACACCCCTGCTGTAGCAGCAGGCAGTCCCCTCCAAGTCCCCTACCCTGTTCCTTTGCTCCTCCCAACTTGAGACACTCACCCCCAGAAGATACAGTCTTCCGGGGCACAAGGTTCCACCATACCTCAGCCCCAATGCCCAAGCCCCACAGCCCTGCTGCCAGCAGCCAGACAGCCCAGTGGGGGGCCATGGCACACGCAGCAAGCCGCACGTGCTGGGCTGGCTCAACGCTTCAGGCCAGCTGCCCTGCTGAGGGAAAAGAAACGGTCAGCATTACAAGTAGAGAAAACAGACAAGGCAGCAGAATCAAGACACAGGACAGGCCCCCACATCCAGCCAGGCCTCTGCACCTGCCCCTGGGTCACTCTCCTGCCTCTCTATAGAGGGGCTCCTATACCCCGCAGCTGGACCTCTGCAGCCCCACAAAGACAGGGGTCCCCCTTTGGGGAGACAGGGCTATAGCAAAGTCCGCCAGGAGGCGTGGACAAGCACTCAGAATCCAATTCGGCCTCTAGGCCCTCCCCACTCCCTTCTCGGCAACAGGAAGTTGCTAGGAAAAATTAAAAGGGATCCCTTTCTACCACCTAAAAGGTTGGGAGTTCCTTAAAATAAACGCAAGCAGCAGGACCTCGTTTCCGCTGCAGCCACAACAGCACGCCAGAAGCCCTCGCTCAGGGACGCAAACCCCTCAAGGGGGGACAGACAGTTTGCAAAGCCCCCTACTCCCCCGCAGAAGCACTGGGTGCAGCGGACTGCGTTTTTGTGGCGCCCAGAGGTCTCAGCCCGGCCTGTCCCCTCCCCCAGTTCAGACAATAGCCGGGCAGAGCCCAAAACCCCGTTCCACATCAGCAGGGATGGAGTGGGAGCGGGGCCGGGAGCCGAAGGGGCCCAGCTTCCCGAGGCCCCTTTGTTGCCCAAGAGGGAGGCAGGAAGTGGGTGGGATGGGCGTGGAAATGACCAGGGCCTCATCCTGTTCGTCGCACAACCCTCCTAAGAGACACCAGCCCTCGGGGCTGAGGGGCCGTGGGTCAAGAGCCCTCCGCGGTCTCATCAGGGTTCTCCCCCAAGACACCGGCAGGCGGAGCTGGGGAAGGAGGGGTTCAGGCAGGACAAGGGGGTGGAGAGCACCAGGGGTTCCACTCGGACCGCGGGGGTGGGACGCGTCGCGCACTGCCGACACCCACTGTGCTTCCTCACACACCCCGGCCCCAGCTCTCACGAACCTTTCCAAACTCCAGGACTGCACCCCGAGAATCCCGGCCTACGCAAGGCCAACCGGACCGATTCCCACTATTCCAGCCTTCCCGTGCTGGGTACAGAGGCCCAGCTGGGGACCTATTCGCTCCCATACAAAAAAAGGGTCCCTGATAAAGACCCCGTCCCGGGTCCTGTTCCCCTTCATCCCTCACCCCAGGCTCTCCCCTCCCCCCGCACTAGGGATTTGAATGCAAACAAAGCGGCGCCGGGAGTGTGGCGAAGCTCGGCCTGCGGACGCCCCCTGTCGGTCCAGAACCCCGGCGCGGGAAGGGCGGGGGGCTTGGGCTGCGATCGCCCCCGACATAGCCCCCTACATCCCGGGGCACCCCCGACCCTGCCTCCGCCGCTTACCCCCAGGCTCGGGCTGGATCCCGCGGCGCGCTCCGTTCGCGGACCCGCCAGCGCAGCGGCGCCCCCACCCCCAGCTCCTCCCAGGGCGGGGGAAAACGAGTAGCCAGAGGCTGTAAGGGTGGGAGGGTGCGGGGTCCCGGCGGTGCACTCCGTGACGTTGCCCACCCGGAGCAGCTACCCGCGGGCAGCGGCGATTTAGCCCGGGACCTGGCGGCCAACGGGGGCCTTGCTTTCCGAGGCAGCCCACCTCCCCAAGCGGAACGGGCGGGCGGGGGGCCGGGGCAGGGAAATCCGATCCCACAACATCGGCCTCGGTCCAAGCCCGCCCCAAACTTTCCGTCTGGGGTGGTGGAGCGGGGAGGGGGGCAATTCGGGAGCCTGGCGAGGATCGCGGCCACGGACCGGACAGCACAAGGGACCACCCCCTCACACTCAACACAACACACACTCCCTCAACCTCGCTTCCATCTACCGGCCAGCCCCTCCGGCCGCCGGGGCTGCGAGCACCGTTCGCCCCGCTCCAGAGCCCCTTCCAGGCAACCCGCGAGGAACGCAGAGTGGCGCTCGGACGGACAGCTGTCTCCGCGCCCCCGCTCTCTGCCGGAGCAGGGGGACAAAGCAGCGGCCCCAGGGTCCCCACAGCCCCTGCCCCGCGCACGCCCGGTTTCACTCACCTCCTGCGCGCAGCTCAACTCCCCGGGCGCCGCCCTCGCGCTCGATTCCGACCACGGCCCGCTCCTAGCCCGCACCGCCGTCCTCCCGCCCGCCTGCCCGCGCGCGGCCGCCAGCCCTCCTCGCTGCCCACTCTTGCCACCGCCCCTCGGCCCCGATCTGCTGCGCGCCCCTGGGCTCGGGTTCCCCGCGCCACCGCGGCGGGTACACTCTTCTCGACCCGTAATGTCTCCTCCTCCTTGACGTCAGGCGAGGGAGGGGGGATGTGGGTAGGCTGGGGGCGGACTCGAAGGCCCTCCCTGGATGGAGGAGCCCATGGGGGCTTGAACCCCTTGCTGTCCGGCCTCCCCAGTCCTGGAGTCACGGTGTGCGCCGTGGCACCCGTACCCGGAGGGAGGAACTCCAGGTATTTCTCGGGGCTCCCGGCGGGGGGGGGGGGGGTAGGGGTGGGAGGATGAGAGGGAATTGGACTCACCTAATCTTTCCCCCAAGTGGCCCTCAAAGACGTATGGTGGGTTTTGCATCAAGAACGAAGCAGAAGACCCAGCTTCAGGCAAGTGTGCCAGGGGTGCTGGTCCAAATACTACCACTTTGCTTGCACCCCTCCCACCACATCCCCGCTGGCCTTTGCCCTCAGACTGAAATGAGCTTGGCCAGCCAGGAAGACCCTTGAGTCCCTGGAGACACTCAACTCCTTGTTTCTTGGGCTCCAGGCAGAGCCTTCCCCCAGGAAATGACTCCTTCTGGTGCCACTGGAAAGCTGTTGAACAAGTGGCTGCAGCCCTGATGTTCAGATGAAAGGGGCTGAGAGCCTCCACACTGCAAAGCTGATGGGTCCCCAGCTGCTCTTCTAAGGAACTGTAGCTCTGCCCTCCTGGGGCAGTGTTGCTAGCCAGTCCTTCCTGCCAGCTGGTCCCTGGAGCTGGGCAGGTGGACAGAAGAACCTTTTGAGGCAGCCACCTCAAGTGCAGCACCTGGAGATGGATGCCAACCCCTGGCTGGGAGGCAAAGGGTGAGTGGGAGTTGATGGTGGACCTGGAGCACCAGCCCCTCTCCCCCCACGCCCTGCACCTTCCACTTGGAGCCAGGCTGCGGTCCTGGAGGCAAGGCAGGCTGTAGTCTCCGTCAGCAAGGTCTGGATTATAAATCAGCTGTACAGTGGCTTTTATTCTGGGCTAAAACTTGGCATCTGCAAAGTGGAGACCAGAAGAGCAGTGGAGATCGTTGAGGAAAGCAGCCAGTTTGGTTTCAGTAACAATCGAGTCTTTGCTGGTCAAACATAAAGAGGCCCCTTCTCCAGCACTGGCCAAAGCCACAGTTCCCAGCTCCTCTCCAGCGGGGGGGGGGGGGGGGGGGGGGGGAGGCGGAGAAAAAAAAAGCTATGAGGTCTTGGAGATGCTAGAGCTAAGGGGCAAGTGGGCAACACTCACCATGGGTCAGAACCCCATCTGCCTGTCCCATGTCCAACAGCCCCACTGCTGAACGGGCACTGCCCCTCACACTCCAACACAACTTCAGACCTTGCAACCTGCCTCTCACGCCTTTAAAGTTTCTTCTCTCCTACATGACCACCTCTCCACCAGTCGCTATGGTGTCTGGTTTTATGGATAAAACATGTCTCCAAAAGGTGAGTTAGCAGCTCCACAGTCACTCACCAAAGCAGGAGTGGGAAATCAGGTCTTGGGACTCCGGATTCAGTCTCTCCACCAAGTCACCAGATATCCTAACAATGCTCCGTTTCCTGTTTTTCCTCACCTCTAAGCCTCACTGCGCCCCCCTCCCAGCCTGTCCCCCCCAGCCTGCAGGTGTGAGGGTGCCCAGGCAGAGACCTGAGCTCTCTGGCCCAGGCTCCCAAGATGGCCCAGTGGAAAGTTTCAAAAGGAGATTGGGTTTCACTAGCAGGGACAGTCTTCTTCTTCCATCCCTCAGTGGCAAGTGCTTGAGTCCCCCAAAGCCAGGGATACAGAGAAGCCCCCAGCTAAGCGACACCCTCAACCCCCAGCCTTGGCAGCTCTTTCCTCGATCTCCCCCAAGGTATAGCTCCAGCTCCAAAACCCGATACCCCGCCCCCTCCTCTTCTACCTCCATGCATTTCCTGCTGTTCTTGTTCATTGCCAGCACTGGCCTTTTCCGTGGGTGGGTGGGCAGAAGATAAAGTTTCCTGCAGGACTGCTTGCTCGTGATTCATACTTTTAATAAAAGCACAACTGGTAGAAATATGAGTATTCCTGAGTCTTCCATTAAGGAGGAAAAAAAAAAAGAGGAGCCAGTATCGTGGCATGGCATATTAAGCTTCCACCTATGGTGCTGGCATCCCATATGGGTACTGATTCAAGTCCCATTTCCAATCCAGCTCCCTGCTAATGACCTGGAAAAGTAACAGAGGATGATTTAAGTTCTTGGACCCCTGCACCCATGTGAGAGATCTAGAAGTTCCAAAGTCCTGGCTCTGGACTGGTCCAGCCCTGGTCATTATGGCCACATAGGCAGTGAACCGGCAGATAAAAGAGCTGTTTCCCTCTATATATAACTCTGCCTTTCAAATAAATGCAAGTATACAAATAAATTTAAAAAAAAAAACAAAAAAAGGATTTGACAGCCATGAAATAAAGATGACTATGTAGTCTCCCTAGGTTGGCATTCTGCCCATCAGGCCTTAGGCCTTGACAAACCCTCCTACTTGCCCCCATTTGCTCAACTGCTCATGGCCACATCAAGCAAAGAGATATGCAAAAGTGAAATGCCTCCTGGAGTTCTCCTGCAAGCCACTGGCAGCTTGGGCCAGCTGCACAGCCAGCCAGGAGTCTCCCTAAAGTTAAGCCCCCTTCCTAAAGTTAAGCCCCCTCTCACACATGTTGGTCCTGGTGGCAGCACTGGAGTTGCCTGCCCGCCCGCGCATGCCCGCCCCGCCAACCCCCACTACCAAGACAGCCTTCTGGCAGGAGGGAGCCCCAGGTCTCTGGTTATCCATCCCCAGGCTACTCCCAAGGCAGCAGGAAGGTGCTGTCAGTGCAGATGGTGAAATGACTAGGAAGGGGGCTGACTGAGGTGAGTAGGGACATAGGAAAAGGACTTCCTCTCCCTACTTCCTCTAGAGGGAGAGTTATCGAAGCTGTCCACCTGGGAAGCCTTTCCCTTCCCGGCCCCTCCCAGTCACCACCACCAAAGGGAAGCAGGAAAACGTCGGTCATCACAGCCCCGGATACTGTTTTTCCAGTGGCTTCCATCAGGATATCCCTCTACTTTTTCCCAGGGGCTTTGGGATCTGGAAAGGTCAAAGACCTCAAGTGCAAGTGGCAAAGTTGCCAGCACTGCTGTGGACAGCTTGGCCTTAAGGAACCTGAGTTTTTAATCATCCTGGAATATTTTTGTATTTTATTTAACGATATTTAAAGTTATTAATCTAAAGTACAGAAACAGAAAGAGACCGACACACAAAAAGAACTTCCATCTGCTCCCAGATGCTTACAATAGCTTGGGCTGGGTCAGGCCCAATCCTGGAGCCTGAAACTCAACGGAGGGCTCCCGTGCGGATGGCAGCAACCCAGAGACTGAGCTGCCTGCTGGGATGGGCCTCACTCAGCAGGAAGCTGGGAGCAGAAGTGGAGCAGACACTCCCAACACAGGCACTCCCACACGGAATGCAGGTGTCCCAGATGATGTCTTCATGGCTGTGCCAAATGCCTGCCCACCCTACCCGCCTTGTGTAAGATGATCTGGTCAGCTCCTAGCCAGTCCCAGAGAGCGCCCATTACAGGCCCCAGGGGATAGCGTGCGCCCTTGGGTGACCTCCCCCTGCACGCCTCTGCTCAGGTTACAGCCAGGTTTGTGAAGGGACTGCCACCAACACCTCCCCTCCCCTCCCCTTGGTGTCTGTTTCTCTCTTGGGAACGAGTGCATTTTGGGAGCCAGAAGCCAGGGGCTGGGAAGAAGGGCTCAGGGGGTCTCTCCTGGTGGCCAGCTTGGGCCCTTTCTCAGAGCCACATAGGGCAGCTTGGAGACCTGGAAACTCCCTGCCTCAGACTCCTGGGACAGCCTCTCTGCCCTTGGCAGTCAGAACAAAGAAGGGAAATTTCAAAGGTGATTTCCAGGTTTCTGAGGATTACCTGTCAGGATGTGTGGTGGCCCGGCAAGGGCACCCTGAGGGCTGTGCGGGAGAAGGCACCTGGTTCCCCAGAGTCCCCTGGTTTACAGGACACCCTGATGCTGCTGGGGGCTGGGGGATGGCTGGCCGCGGACGCAGGCAATGCAGCCAGGAACAGAAACCAGAACTGTCAGCTTCCCTGGCCCGGGAAAGGTTTCTTCCACCTCTCATTTGGCAAATGCTATGTGGCGGAAAAGGCTGTCTGTGTGGTGCCCGGCAGTGCCAGTGCGCGCCTGTGCCCAGGCAGTCTGAATAATAGATGCCCCCAGGGCTCCCAGCATGTTGGTGACCCACAGGCAGGGGAGTTGTGACTGCAACAGTCCCAGGGAAGACACTGCTGGAATCTGTACCACAGGCCCCTGGGCCTGCAGACAGGACCTTTATTTTGGAGCAAGTTTTTTCCTGCTCAGCCCTCTCCTGGCTAACCCCTGTGCACGGGAAAAGGAAAAGGACACATGACAGAGAGATACAGAACCGTAGGCAACAGCTACAGGGCTGAGTTGAGGAGCAGGCTCAGTCCAGATTGGCAGGCGCAATTAGGGTGCTACTTCTGGCTGCCTCATGTACCCCTGCAAAACTCCATCCCCTCCCTCTAGGCATGAGGATAGAAGATGAGGTATGCTTCCTTAGGATTGGAAGAGTGGGAAGAGAAAGTGGACACCAGGTGGCCTCTTGGGGGACACAGGCCCTCTGGCTTCTCCAGGGTGGGGGTTCAGGTCAGAGATACCTAGTACCCCAGCAGGGATCAAGACCTGTGAAACCAATCCAGGGCAAAGCTTAGAGGGAAAGCCAAAGCCAGATCTGGAACTGTCTTTGGACCCGCCCCACTCCTGAGTCTGAGGAGCTGCTTTCAGGCCTCAACAATAAATCGAATTAAGCATAATTACAGCCCTGATCCACCAGCTCATTTGAGGTAGCCTCCCCAGCGGGAGCGGGGCATGAGGAAGGGGTCCCAGAGTGTGTCCAAACAAAGATTTTCCCATCTCTGCAGCCTCCCACCCCCATCCCAAGTCCCTGTAGTTCTCCCCGCTGCAGGGAGCAGGGTCCGCTGCTTCTCCCCCTGGGACTCGCCTAGAGCCCACTCTGCAGGAGGCAGGGCCTGGCCAGGTCAGTCACTGTCAGAGGTGAGAACTGGGCAGGGCACAAGCAGAAAGCAGAGGCGTCAAGAGCCCTGGGGATAAGGACTGAAGGAAGTTTTCTAAACCGCTGATGCTGAAATAAGACTTTAATGTGCACAAAGAAACCTCACATTAGTGACAGGGAGAGAGGAGGGCGGGGAGGATTGAGGAGGCCTCAGGAAACCAGAGCCATATAGACAAAGGCCTTGGGGGAGAGGAGCTGATGGGGAGGGAGGGCCAGGTGGGCAGAAATCCTGCCCTTGCTGGGTGGGGAGCAGGTGGGGACTGGGGTAGGGGGTAGGGGGTAGGGGCAGGATGGGATCTTGCTTCATCTTGCTCCATCAGGATGGTCAGCCTCTGGGCCTCCTTTGGCCTTGACTCACCTCCTTCAGTTCCCCTAACCCCGGGCTGCCCTTGTCCCTTTACGTGTCCTTCCAGGGACTGAAGTACTGGGCCTGTGGCAAGGAGAAAAATAGGGTTGTGTTGGCCTGATCCCATGTGCTGCCTATCGTCCTGAGGCGCCCCCAGGTCCTTCCACTCAGCATTCACACCAAGCCTCCTCCCAGCCACAACTTCCAAGGCTCACACCAGGGCTGCATTACAGCAGATTCATAGGCCACTTGATCATAGAGCAGTAGTGTGTTCAGCTGAGGTGCCCTGCACTTGCTGTGCCAGACCCATGGCAGGGTGGCAGGAGGCTGGTGGCTGCAATCACACTCTGCCAGGCCACGAATCACTTTCCCTGGTCTTCGTGACCCACACGCTGCTTCCCACCCGACCTAGTGTCATCTAGCTCCTGGGCTTGGGAGGGTAAGGTTCACTCTCCAGCTTTCTCAGAGACTTGCGAAATCTGAGACCCAAGCCACAGTCTGTGGCCAGTGTGTCAGCCCCAAGTCAGAGGTTAGAGAGGGAAGGGATACAAGGGAGGCAAGTAGACAGCTGGGAAGCACCGCAAGAAGGGTGGGGAAATGGCTCCTGGAGCCCCAGCTGTCTCTGTCATGGCAGAGACAGGGGAAAGACAGGGGAAAGACAGGGGACCCAGTGTGGTCAGAGAAGGAAGAGTGCACAGCCAGGCCAGCAGGTGCAGTTGGTTGCCAAGATGGAGGCCAGAAGCAGGGTAGGTGGGTCAAAGCCAGGCTTGAGGGGATCAGGCTGGCTCTGGGCCCCCTGTTTCTGGCATTCACAGATTCAGCCTATGGGATGGCTTAGGGTCTCTGCTTAATTTGCGTATCTGTAAAATGGGCTTTGACCACACCTGGCTGGTAGGGGGTTACATAGGTTCACTGAGAAACGGGTCTTTATTCAATAGACAGGAGCTATACGTGGGGCTACTCAGAGTCTGAGACACTTGTGTGGGGTGGGGGCTGCTGTAGAAACGGGGCGGGGAGGTAACAGGACAGCTACGCACTGCTCCTTCTAGCAGAGTAGGACCCAGTCCAGGGCTTCTGGGACAAATGGGCAGGGGGTAGACAGCTGGTGTCTCTGGCACCCCTTCTTGGCATTGCTTGACACAAACTGGCACTCATTGCCCAGGCCTCCCCTCTTTAGAACTGTTTCTCTTTGCCTTTGCTCTGGAGGGGGCTTCTTCTTGGCTGTTCGCCCTGCCCTGGGGGGCACTGGATTCCTGACCAACACAGTCAGAGTCCCCAGGGGGTCATCTCCTCCCTGCCCATTCGGGCTCATTGCCCTCCCCACCCTTGTCCCCTGGGCTAGAAGCTCAGCAGCTGCTGAGGGGGCGGACACAGCGGGGTGGACACGCTGCTGGTGCTGGTCAGCCCTGCCCAACCACTTCCCTCCCCACCCATGGGTCAGAGGGCAGATGACTGGGGGTCAGAAGGGGACACCACCTGGGGCTGGCAGTGGGCCAGCAGCTCCTGCCAGCGGATGTAGGTCTGGGTGGCCAGATCCTTGAGGTTGGTCCTATGCATGGCCTGGGGACTCTCACGGATATGGGTGCTGATGTGGCGGTCCAACTGCATGCACAGCAGCTGCAGTTCCCCCTGCGGAAGAAGATGGGAGGGGTGTGAGTGGGTGGCCAGGCGCATCCAAGGGGGAAAATGGAGGCAGGGAAAAGCAGCCACATGTTTGAGTGACTGCTGGCAAGTTGGGCAGGAAAGGGAGGACAGGGCTGGGCCAATTGCAGGGCAAAGGGGGGTCAGCATACACTGGGGACAGTGGCCCTGGTTCCCCACAGCCTCCCACTTACTGCTGCTCCTGACAGCAAGATGGGCTCCATTATGCTGGCCCTCTGGCTGCTTGGTGGAAAGGACACAGCTGGGGGCCCCGTGCCACCCCAGCCTCCCACGAGACTCACCCATTGGTTTGGAGTGATGTCCTGACTGCTGACCACCACCCCAGCCAGGGTCAGCAGGCTATGGCACAGGTAGCATACCTGGAGGGATGGTGCAATGAGACCTGCTTCTTGACTCATGGTGGCTCTCCCTAAACCTGTGCACCAGAGCTCTCAGCACTTGGCTCACCACTGTGGTTCTGCAAGGCATCTTCTGGGGGAACCTAGGCAGGCAGGGCTCTGAGTCCCACCACCCTCAGGCAGCCACCACCAGCTTTCCCTCTGATGAAAGGCCTCCATCCTTCAGCAAAGGAAGTCTCTGCCAAGCAGAAACACAGTCTCCCCACTCTTCGCCCCACCACCTCCAGTAGGGAAACCCTGTGGAGAAAGGCACCTGTCTACTCTAAGCAGGCTCTAGAAGGGACTGGCAGGGCTCCAGCTTAGTGACCATGGGACTGCAACTTCAAGCCAGCCCAAAGCCTCTGTGCTCTGACTACTGGGCCCTCCTTGAGCACCAGGCGACGCCCCGGAAACAGCAGCAGCTCCTCTGGGCAGACTCCAAGGCCTCCCTGGGATACAGCCAGAAGCACAAGCTTTTGAGGGCACCGGCCTTAGTGTGATGATGAATTCGACTTCTCAAACCCGAATACCATGGTCCAAGAGCTAGAGGAAGGATGCTGTCTGGGTGTCCCCTTCCCTAGCCAGGGCCCTGCCTGGGACTGGCTCTGTTCAGCAAAGCAGATGAGCTGGTTCAGTCCATGGGGCTGACCAGATGGCTACACTGCCCGGTGACCAGAGAAGGCCCAGTGGTGGAGGCCAAGGTGGTCTTGCAGGCGAGCTTGCTGGAGAGCTGCTTGCTTCTTGTGAGGATTTGTGTTCCCTTCCCTTGGCTTGGCTTTGTCCTGGGGAGGGACCACAGCCTCCAGTAAGGCAGGCTGAGGCCCATGTGCCACATACTATACCTGGACTAGGACCCAGCTGCACATGGGCCAGTGGCAGAGGCTGCCTTCAGGAATCTCAGCTTCCCCATTAACCCAGAGACATGGTGGTTCTAGATTTTATTTGGGGGAGTAAGAGGAGGACAGGGGAGTGTGTGTGTGTGGGGGGGAGTGGGTACAGTTCAGTGGTTTCAAAGAGGAAGTGACTAAGCTAAAACCAGCCTCAAAGGAACAGCAGGATTTGAGGCAAAGATGGTCCTGTGGGGGCGAGGGTGGGGGCAGGGGCAATTACAACACCAGACAGACAGGTCCTGAGGGCTGATGAAGGAAGCAGCAGAGCTAGCACGGACTGCAGGGCCAGGTAGGAGGCTGGGGCTGGCTTGGGGCCAAGCGAGGGGGCGGCCTGGGGACAAAAGGGCTGGCTGCAGAGTGGGGAGGTTTGTGCTGGGTGTTGGTGGGGAGCCTGGTGACAGAGGGTCTGCACCAGGGTGAGGTGCAGGGAGGGATGCCCTTTTCCATCTGTCTGCTTCTTCCTGTGTGCTCCACTGCTATGAAAGTGTAAGATTCACTGACCATCAGGAAAAGAATAACTCAGCCGAATATATAAATCCATGTGCTCTTTCCTGAAGGTTTTTCTCCGTCTTGTGTGCCTCACTGCTATGAAAGTGCATTTGCTTCCATATTAACAATAACACACAGCCCCCTATGAAAGGCTGCCCATGAGTGTGGGGCACTGCCAGCAAAGCACATGGCCTTGAGTGCACTGCCCACCAGAGTGACAAAAGAGCAAAATGACCAACTAAGAGGCATGGAGCCACACTCCCAGAGTCCAAGGATCTCAATGCAGGAGTCTGGGCTGTGCAACTTTCTTTCTTTCTGAGGAGGAGAGGTGTGGCAAGGGTAGGCCCTGGGATCTGAGGAATGCCCTGAGGAACATCAAGGCGGAAGGTCCATGAGCATGGTCACACACACACACCCTCCCCCAGGCAGTGGGGATTTACTGAGAAAAAGAGCCAACATGTGTGTGTGCACGGCTCCGGTTTCACAACTTTGCTTCTTTTGCTGATTCCCATGATTGAATCTGCAGGGAAAATCCCAAGAAAAACAACAGGGTGGAGAGGAGAGGAGAAGGCGGCAGAATAGCAAATAGGGGATGACCGGTCTCAAGAAGCGCCCTAGTGACCTCCTGGAAGCTTCTCCAGAGGGGAAAATCAATCAGCAGCCACCAGTGCTTGGTGCCTTCCCCACCCCCCAGGGTTCTGGAGGTGGGCCCAGTGTGGGGAGGTTAGGTTTCACCCATGACTAGAAGTCAGGATAATGACAGCAGCGACCTCCCTTGAGGGCACTCCGGGGCTTGACCTAAGCTGGATTCCAGGACTCGCCTTGGTTTTTGCTCCTTGCCAGTTCCTCCTGATTGACACAGGATGTACACAGATCCCCCTTCTCCTCTTGGATCCCACATGCGTGTGCACGAGCATGTAAAACGCTGGTAAACGCTGGGAGACCAGAGGGCTCTGAGCCCCCCAGAGCAGGCAGGGCTGGACGGGGGAAGGGCTGTCACTCCTAAGCATTACCAGGTGCTCCCTTCCTGGTGTGACCAATCCCTGAACTCCAGCAAGCCTGCTCCTGTCCTGACTGGCACTCTAGCTTCCCTTTCTAGTAAACAAAGGAGGGGCCCCTGGGGCGGGTGCACCTAACACAGGGGCCGCTGCCTGTGTACCTGCCTGTGTATCCTGCCTACTTCCTCCATGGCTGGGTGCACCAGGTGGTCCTTTCTAAGTTCCCCCTTCAACCTAACTCTAGGGCAGGGTGGGTGGGGTGGGGAGATTCCCTTCCACGGTTGTCTCACTGTTGGAGAAAGTCAGCATGGCTTCAGGATGAAACCCCTGTGGGTGGTGGGTGCTACAATTATTCAGGTCTCAGGATCTGGCCCACCCATCCTAAGTAGCCCAGTTCCTTCTACGCAGGACACACGAGTTGAGGCTGATGGGAAATGGGACCCAGGAAACCTAAGTCAACAATGTGGGAAGACCCAGAGTCTGAGGGCGAAAAAAGGGACGTGCCTGAACCCAGTACTGACAAGACAAGGCAAGGGGCAGCTTCTGTAGCTGCTGCCAGCCCGGCCTGCAGCTCCTGTTGCCCAGGTCTCCCCAGAGCTGGGGTATAGGGGTATAGGGGTATAGGGGTATAGGGGTAGGCAGTCCTTTTCTGCAGCTCCTTGCAGGCTGTCTCACTCCTGCTCTCCAGCCTCAACAGGGATGAGTGACCACACGCAGCCCTGCTAGGCTCGACACCCCCGTGGAGGGGGAGAAAACTAATGTCTCCAGGCTTTGCTCACGCTAGTTTTGACCCGAGCCACTACCAACCAAGTGTTCTAGCTCCAGCCGGATCCATTCTCAGCACTTTGGTCATACAGCAGAGAGAGAATGGGTGGGCATTTCCCAGGAACTCCATCCTTCCGAAAATTCCCCTCCCGCTATTGCCAAGGGAGCAGGCTGAAGCCTGGGTTATTTACACTGCAGAAGGGAAGAGAGGAGAGGCTCTCCCAGGAAGCTAATCGCTCTGGCTAGCACATCCCAGTTCCTCCCACTGCAGGTCATGACCAAGCATCTAACCATACCCTGGGTAGGCCTTCAAGCCAAGCCCTAAAGGCTGCCAGGCAGGGTGGGAGTGGGGCAGAGTAGGCAGGGAATGGAAGGCCAACCCCTCAGGGGGATTCCCGGGCTGGGGTCAGGGGGAAATCGGAGGCTGATCCAGGAATATCTGCCAGGGAGGATGAAGACTGACCCACAGGACATGGCTCACCCAGTTGTGTTGCTGGCATCCAGGGGCTCACCATACAGGGGTCTCTGGCTTCTGCTCGGGGAGCCAGCCTTGAATGTGTGCTGATGGCCAAGTCCCTTGCCTGGGGCATGAAGACACAGAGCAGCCTTCACTGTTTTTACCTTGGCAAGTTCACTGGCTCTGGGTGCACCTGCATTCAGCCCTGTCTCCAAGGCCTTCGTGTTTACCTCTGCCTGATGACAGCCTGAGGGGGAGTGTGCCCACCTGCCAGCACTGCAATCTGCAGGTCCATCTGAGATTTAGCTGCCAGCACAGGTTTGAAAGACCAGGACATGGCAGTTATGCTGCTGCTTGGGATGCATGCTGGAGTGCCTGGGTTTGAATCCCAGCTGCACTTTCAATTCCATCTGCCTGCTAATTGTGGTGATAGCTCAAAATGCTCAGGTTCTTATGTATAGGGATGACATGCGTTGAATTCCAGGCTCCTGGCTTTGGCCTGGCCCAGAATTGGCTGCTGCAGGCATTTGGGCAGTAAACCAATAGATGGAAGCTCTCTCCGTGTCTGTCTCTGTTTATCTTTTTTCTACCTTTAAAATGAACAAAGATAAACTGGAATGAGATCAATTCTAGAATCCATATAGTCTGGGAAAGATGGAAGCTGTGCTGGCCTGCCTTGGGCCACTTCTGACTCAAGGCTAGCTCTGGGTCACAGCACTTGTTTTCTTTTTGATTTGATGTAAGCCTATGGAATCACTTCACAGTATCTTGGCCCAGTGGAGCACAGGGTGCACCTAGGAACCCTCACTTTACAGCAGACGTCAAAGCTGAGACCTGGGGTGGTCCCCGACACACTTCATGACATCATGCCAGGTAAGGGTAAGTCTGGCCACACACAGGTGGCTACTCTCACTGGACAAGCTTGGTATATGTGTGTGAGTGAGCGGGGTGGGGAGAGGGCATCTGGGGTGGGAAGGCTAAAGGAGACTGACACTGAGGCAAGGGCAAACCACTCTGTATTCTGCAAGCAGAGTCAGGGGCCTCCTAGAGGTACAGAAGGCAGAGAGGCTAGATGGGAGTGGGGGTGGGAGTCCTTGTAAGCCTCAGCCCCCAGGGCATGGCCAGGTACTCCACCACAGGTTGAACAAACAACAACAATAATTAGCAATGAGTAATCCCCAGGCAAGGCTACTTGCAGGCCTTGGGCCAAGAGGCGCTGTCTTGGGAGGGAGCCAGTGCTTGGCCAGCCAGCGTGAGCAGTGTGTGTCCATCAGCACGGGTGAGCAATGGAGGCATGTCCTAGGCACACCTCCCTGCCCCCTTCTGAACTCAGTCCTGGAGTGTGACACCTGCTGTCGTCACCAGCGACGCCACTTCTCCCCAGCCCCTGCCAACACACTACATGACCTACTCCCTCTCCCACGCAGCTCCCCTTCCAAGGTCACACCCCCTTAGTGTGCGTGCGTGGCTTTGGCAGGCATTGGAAGCAGTGAGCAAGGGCTGCATCTGAAGCCTGTTCTCAAAGGAAAGCTGACACTGGCAGTGACTCTGGCCAGAACAGGTCAGCAGCCATAATTCCTGGTGAGAAGGAAATGACAAGGACAGGGAAAGGCGGCGGGTGACATGACGTAACACTTCTTCCGAGTCCTAGGTCCCTGAAGACACAGGGCCAAGAGGCCAGGGCTCAGACAACACGGGTGGAGCTTGCTAGGCCGGACACTCAGTTCTGACAATGAAAGTGCTTGTTTGGGTGTGTGGAGGAGGGGGGGCGGGTGGAGTCCTAAACAGAGCAGGAATGAGGCCAATTTAGGGTGATGGGAGATAGGCTGGCAGCATCTGGACAGGAACCGGACTTCCGCCTCAGCTGCTAGCCATGGCCCTAGTGTGGGAAGTAGTTTTCAGGGCCCAGCTGGGTACAGAGCAGGCTGTCTCTTCCCAGACTGCTGGAGGCCTGCAGTGTCCAAGCATGCATCCACATCTCACCCCCTCTACTTCTAGCTTCCCAGAGAGTTCAGGGATCTGACAGACCCGCACAGTGGGATTCCCTTTTAAGTTCTATCCCAGACTGGACCCTGAGTGGTTCTAGTCACAACCTCCCACTCCATGCTTGGTATGGGGGACAAACAGAGAATGAGGAGGCCCTGGTGTAGTGGCTTGGGGTGAGAAAGAGCTAGGGGTTTGACTTTTTTCTTCCCATGCGTAGGCTGCAGGGGGCTAACCTCAGCATGATTGCCTACTCTCGTGTCTGTTGTGTGAGGGGCCCAGGGGGCTGGAAGGCTCCCAGCAGCCCACCCTTGCTCTCCAGCTTCCTGCTGCTACTGGTGACTGGAGATGAGAGGCAGGCATGGATGGGCTCTTGCAGTTCCTCCTCCTCCAGCAGGGATTGGCAACCTTGACTCCAAGGGGATATGGATCAGAAAACCGAGTTCTCCCAGGGACCCAGGGAGGGACAGGTTTTTCAGAACCTCCATGTGGACACCTACAGTTGCACCTGGGTGCTCAAGTGAGCACATGGGGTGGCATGAGAGTAGCCAGAGTGCTTACACTCAGTGATGGCATCCTTAGAAGCAAAGGCTTCATTCATCCTCTTCAATTTGTTCCCTAAATTGCCTCCAGGAGTGCTGGCACAGCTGAAGCTTGGAAGTGTTGCTTTCCTTACAACCCATAAGATACCAGAGTATACGGCCAGCGCTCAGGGCCTGTACCATGGCATATCCCCTACTTGCAGTGCTCACATTCCATATGGGCGCTGGTTTGAGTCCAGGCTGCTCCATTTCTGATCCAGCTCCCTGCTTGTGTGCCTAGGAAGGCAGCAGAGATGGCCAAGGTCTTGAGCCCTTGCACTCACTTGAGAGACCTGGAAGAAGTTCCAAGCTCCTTCCTGGCTTCTGATCCGCCTAACTCTAGCCATTGCAACTATTTGGGAAGTGAGCTAGCAGATGGAAGATCTCTCTGTCTCTCCTTCCCTCTAACTCTCTCTTTTAAATAAAAGCAAATACACTGTTAATTAATTAATTTTAAATTTAAAAAATTTTTAAAGATTTAGTTTATTGGAAAGGCAGATGTATAGAGAGGAGGAGAGACAGAGAGGAAGATTTTCCATCTGATGATTCACTTCCCAAGTAGCCGCAATGGCCGGTGCTGCGCTGATCCGAAGCTAGTAGCCAGGAACTTTTTCCTGGGTCTCCCACATGGGTGTAGGGTCCTAAGGCTTTGGGTTGTCCTCAACTGTTTTCCCGGGCCACAAGCAGGGAGCTGGATGGGAAGTGGAGGCTGCGGGATTAGAATCGGCGCCCATATAGGATCCTGGTGCGTTCAAGGAGAGGACCTTAAGCATTATATTATCGTACCGGGCCCAATTTATTTATTTTTAAGGCCAGTGCTCAAGGTTAAGAACAGGAGTCTGTGGAAGCCCACACTTTCTGGGCACTTGGGACCCTCCCCCTTCATTTCTGAGAGTGTCCCAACCTCCCCTCTCCTATGCTGAAGTGAAGTGGCTCCACAATGGTGACTGCAGGTATTTCAATGGATGGACATGTGACCCCTGGTTAGCCAATCATTGTATCCCAGACTAACTTTGTGATTGGCTTGGAGATGGGCATGTGACCCAAGCTGAACCAGGAAGTGTCGATTCTGGGGCTTTGGATAGGCTCCCATGACAGAAGCTCTTTCTTTGCCTATGGCTAGGGGGTTGGTTGCTGAGGTTAGCCCAGAACTTCTTATAATCACGAGGGGAGAGAAAGCCTGAGCCCCATGTGGGAACAGAGCCAGGAAGTAGAAAGGACAACCCAGTCGCTCAGGACAGGGTACAGCCTAATAAGCCTTTCCCAAGGACTTTTCAGGATCTGCACTTCTGTTGCTCCAAAGGCCTGGCAGGGACAGGAGGAGGGGAGAAGGAGGAAGCAGGGGAACGGACGGAGAGCAGCAGAAAGCAGGCTGGGGTCGGCCTGGCAATTGCTCCTCCAGAAGGAAGACCGTGTGTGAGGGACACTTCTCCAGCCATGCCCAGTTCTCTTGAGGACTGAGAATGTCCCACCCCTTAACCCACTTGGGCCTGCAAGAGAGCAGAGGGAATGAGGTGGGGCTGTGGGCAGGGGAGATGGGGAAGTGCTCCTCACTTGATCTTAGCCAAAAGGCAGAGAAGCTGTTAGAGGAAGTTCCCCTCTGTACCTGCTCAGGGTCAGGCATTCCCATGGCAGCCATGGGACTCTAGGGAGACAAACTTCAGCCTAGCCTTCAAAGGTGACTCAATTTAGGTAGGCAGAGCCACATGGGCTGTGGTCTGGGTGAGCGGACTTTGATGGGCACGGAGGATGGAGGCATGGAGATACTCATTACTTGGATTCAGAGTGTGTCCGGATCCATAGGACTAAAGCTGGGTGCCTACGGCAGGGTTCTTCAGTGGCAGTGTTTGAGTAAGCATCTATTTTATCTTCAGGCTGGTGGGAAGACGATCCACTGAACCAGTCAGCTTAAAGGCTAAGCTGGGGTCCTCAGGAGGATTGGGCCCAGGTAGAGCCAGGCAACTAACAGAATCAGATCCAGCCAAGGCTTCAAACCAGCTGCCCCTTCAAAGCAAGTCTGACCCTTGGAGCCCTGCTCATGCATTTGCAAAGAAGCTAGCTAGCACGCCTGGGCCCCAAACAATGTTGGCCTGGGTCTGGGCCCTGTATGGTCTTGACATGGTCACAGAAACTGGCCAATTTCCACATCTTCAGAGGTCTCCTTGCTTAACTTAGGGTGGGCTTCTCATAAGCTGGAGCCACCTGTTTTTGAAGGTTATGTCTCAAGATGTTGATGCTCTTCATTTTGGAAAAAGTCAGACACAACCAACCACAGACCAGCCAGGGGAGGGACTCGAGAGTCCTGACCATCTATTTTCCCTTCCTCAAAAACCAGCCTGCTTCCTCCCAGCCTTCCTAACATTGGCCTTGACCGAGCTCCCCAGCCCTGGGCTACGAGGTGCAGGGGAAAGGGAAAAGGGGGCTTCAGGGGGTAGGGCACACCCCTGCAGGAATTTGCAGGGCAAAAGGCAAAGACTGGTGGGGAGGGGTCGCAGAAGTCTCTGGGTGACACAGGGCAAGAGGCCTGTACTCCAGCCAGACCCAAGGGAACACATATCCCTTTGCTGGGTGAGAGTGCCAGTGAGCAAGGCTGGGGGCAAGGCCAGGGTGCCAGAGGGCACAGCACTCTCCCTGAACCATCCATGCAGGAACACAGGCCTACTTGCTGCCCCCTCCCCCCTGCCACAACTTCCCATTAAGGCAACTTTTGGCAGAGTCACCAGGCACAGGAACAAATAGCTGCAGTCTGCAATTGCTGCAGCCAGAGCAAAAGTAGTAAAACTTGTTGGCCAACTCTATCAACACCAACAGCACAGCGTGGATACGCAGGAGATATATACCACGTGTTCACACACAAACATGTGGCTGGCCCACACCCCCTCTCCAGATGGCGGGAAGGCAGGGAGGTGGGGAAGCTGCACAGAAGCTGGGAGTGAGCTAGGAGGATTCGGTACTGCTGTGTGTCCCTCTACCCCAGCAGCGCCAAAACCCAGGGGCCCACACCCTGAAAACCAACTCTTCACAAAAAGTATGCTTGTGATGAACCAGCTACCTTGTCATTTTGCAGGGCTCAGAAGTGCAGATCCTTGGGATCCAGGGTGGGGATGTATGTGGCCAAGAAGCTCACTGGTACCCTCTGAGGAACATCATGGAAGCAGAACCCTAAGGAGGCCCTAAGCAGCCCAGCCAATCCCATGGGAGGGTCCAAGTGCCAGGAAGCATAAGAGGAGACAGGAATCTCAATTCTGTCCCAGGTCTGCTTTGTGGTTCTCGGTTTTCTTTCCACACAATGGGAGACAGTGGACACCCGTGCAGTTTGCTGCTCCATCCACCCAAGAGCAGATTTCCAGGCTGCCCTAGAGATCCTGTTTTTGTATACTGCCCCAGTCCCAAAGGGGAAAAACAGAAGACAAAATCCTGTAGCTACGACAGATAACAGCATCTGCCCAGCAAACAGCAGGAGGCCAAAGCAAGAAACAACAGGCCAGGGGTGACAAACAGGAACACCCTGATGAGCAGCAACAAGTTTAATGGGACCAAAATGTCAACAATCTCAATTTTAAAGGTGAATGGGCCATAACCCTGACGTTGCACAGAACACAAACGGACAAAATCTAGGCCCATAAGGTTTCTGTAAGTCAGCTAAAAGAAAATGAAATGGCCCCCAGGAAACCTTGGGGTCTGGGTTGGAGGGCTGAATGGGTAACTTTCAGGAGACAGTGGCAAACTGAATCAGGTTACACAATGTTTGTCTGGCTGGGGCCAAAAGGCCAGCGTCACAAGCTAGAGCCTGGGAAGGTGCTTATCTCTGGCAGAACCACGATCCAGGGACCAGAGACAAGCTCTGGATCACCAACTCTCAGAGCATCATGCTCTCCAGAGTGAAAACATCCTCTTGCAGCTTCTTTGCCAAACAGGACACCTGCCTCTTGCTGAGCCAGACCAGACCCCAGTGTGTTCCTTCTCCATCAAGCCAGCACAGGACCCCCTATCGCCACTTCAAAACACTCCCACTATTATTATGGTTTTGTTCCAAGAGCTTCCACAGGAGTTCTTCTGATCCACACATACTTGGCTGTGATTCACTGAATGATTTGGGCCAAGCTAAGACAAACAGCACAGGAATCCACACCTGCCCGCACGGCCTCCCCTCCTGCTCCTCCACTGCTTCCCTGCCCCCACCAGGCAGTGTTATGGCAGAGGCATGCTGCTGCTTTTGTCAGAGTGCTGGGAGGTTAGCTTTCCCAGGCTGGAGCCGCACCAGGGTATAATTACAAACAATGTGTGGTGATTGGTTCTCTCATTATGCAGGTAACAACTTCTGAAGTTGAGGGCCTGGACCATAAACTCTCTAGCCTAATGACACAAGGACATTAAGAGATGGGGAGGAGGAGGGGCATGCCATACAGAGACTGGTCAGATGGTGTGCATAAGGGAGAGCAAGAGGATTCCAGAACCAGGGCAGGAGCAAATGGCTAGGAAAGGGTAAAGAAGATAGTTTCAAGAGGGAAAGGAAGGAGGATACTGTTCACACATTTATTTGTTCATTCATTCATCTAGTAGCAAAAGTAGGATGCAATGGTGAGAGGCACCGGCTGAGCCCAAAGTACACTTAAGTCTCCAGACAAGTCAAAGGAACCACCAGGGAAGTCTCCACAGCCTCTTTCCACAAGGAGGGTGGAGCCTCCTGGAGAGGAGAGAGGCAGTGGGGAGACAGGGGAGAGAAGCTAAGCAGAAGTGTTTATTTGCAGCACTGGAGGAGGGCTGTGACCCACAGTTTGGGGCAGGAAACCTCCCAGACAGTAGGGAGCAGGGCAGGGGGATGGGAGGTATCAAAACACAGATAGCTCCCTGCCCCCATGAGCAGCTCCAAGCTTTGGGAGAACAGCCATTTCCTTCACACTCTGGCCTCAGTTTACCCACTGTACTCCAGGGGATGGGGTGAGATGGGGTGGGGTAGGGTAGTGAAGGCTACAACTTTGAGCTCTGGGGATGAAAGGCTCAGCCACAACCCAGACCACCGCTCCTGTAAAACAGCGCAGGCGACGCCAGGCCGCTCTTTTTGGCTGGTGAGTAGGGCGAGCCCCTCTTTGAAGATGAAACGTGCTGGGGCCTAATGAGGAGTCGTCAGGCGGCTGAGGCAGCTGAGATGGGTGGCAGTGGGGCGGGGGTACTTGCCCCCCCAGCCCCTCCCAGGCCAGGTCGCGGACACAGGGCCCTGCTCCACACTCTTCCTCCTCCCAAACTCCTGCTAGCTTCTGCCTCCTCTGCTCTAGGCTGCGTCACTGGCAGAGGCAGAGGTGAAAGGGGGCTCTAAGGTGGTCTCTGGTTGTGGTTTCCAAGTCAAAGGGGTTCATAGTTGCCCTCTGCCCTTCCTCTACATGAATGACAAGTGTCCTCAGGATCTAGGACACCCTCGCCCACCTGCTCATTCCTCCCTCTTCCCAGGCTGTGGACCAAATATCTTCTGCCTTGGAGAGGTTCAGCACTGCACTGGGCTCTGGTGAGAGCCACACATGTGCCTGCTGACACTGAGGGCACAGCCTGGGACCAGCCAGACTAGACAGCCTCTCATCCCTCACTCTTCCTTGCCTTTCTTCTTCCTCTGTGCTCCCTGCCCTTCCTTCCTGCTCAGACGGACCACGCCCAGGGGTTGGCTCCCTGCTGGTCTCTAGCTCCTGTTTCTGGGGAGATCCTTGGTGAAGGAGCAGGGACTGTGGCAACAGCAGTGCACACTCTCCCAGGAAGAAGCAGCCTGGTGAAGGCCCTGACACTAGGCACAAGGGACCGATGACCTTGCCAATGTGTTCCGGGACAGGAGCGTGCACTCCAGGATTATCGCATCTTCCTAATGGCCCACTGACGTTCACTAAGTAATTAATTCATTTATCTGATCTGCACAGTGATGCCCAAAGGTTGGTCTTCTGGAGCATCAGCATCTACTTTTCCGAGTTGAGTTTGTGGAATTACCACCTTCCTCAATTAGGAGATCTCTATCTGTACTCCTCCCCCTGGGTTTCTAGGGTTAGGAGGGAGCCCTAGCTGAGATGTACCCCCTTTTCTCTAGGGAACCAGGCTTGGAATTCCTGCTCTGAGACTCACCCCAAGACCGCCAGACCTTCAGAGTACCTTGTTGCCCCTGATTTCCAACAAAGTGTGGCTCTCAGGAAAGCTAGTCAGGTCTGGAAAGTCAATTAGGAAGAAGTGGGGCAAGGCCAAGAACTCAGCCTGGGGAACAATCACACCAAAAGCCAACAGGGGCCTAAGGCCCAACTGTGTCCTATAAAACTGGACAGACGCCTCGTGCATCTAGACACTGCCTGCACTTCTCCTTGACCATTGGCTCCCCCTACCCTCCAACATACATTCTCTCCAGCAGTTCAGCTCCAGTATCCCTGGTTGTGCTGTGCTGGAAGACTGAAAGCCCCGTGGCTAACAAAACCATGCCAGGCTACAGAGGGTGCACACACAGAGCCAGGTAGAGGCTTGACTTACACATCTTTGCATATGGCATCCCCTGCGCCTGTGTGTGAACAGCATGGTCAAGGGCACTAATTACAGGTCTTGGAGATACGATGAGCACCTCCCTTCCTTGGAGGTGTTTCTCATTGTGTCTCTGTCCTGGCATGGCCCCAGGGGTCTGGGAGGACTGGCAGCCATTGGCACGCAGGCTGTACAAGGTCGACAGCCCTGCTTCTTGCCCACCCCACACCCCTGTCTTGCGGTGGCAGTGCCAGGCAGCAGGTGTTGGGTGCTTACCTTGTGGTCTAGCTCAGCATTGGTCTTTGGCTGTTGCTCCTGGCAGGGTGGCAAGGGCTCCGAGCCCAGATGCTGCCTGAGGGATGATGGCCTCATGAGGCTCAGGAGCCGGCTGAGTAAGGACAGCTGGGGAGGAGAAGGGAGGTTCTCACTCACTGCAGATAGCAAGGCCAACGCTCAGGGTTGCAGCAAGGACACCCTGGCTGGTGGGAGTAGGTCAGAACACTGCCTCTGGAGGCCTGGGCGTGTGTACCACTTAGAAACGGCTTGAGACTGAGAGCTCCCTCAGGTAACATGGCCCACCCGTGTGTAACACAGTGCCTGGCAAGCTGTGGGCCCTCTACAGGGTGGGTAAGACATGCATCTACTTCCCTGAGGACACAAGAGCAGCAGAGCCACCTCCTCTGACACCAGCCAGGTCCCTGCCCACTCCGAGCAGCAGCTGCTTTCTCGCAGGCCCACTCTCCACACGGTCCCTCTCTGTTTCTTTGAACCTGTCATCGTGGGCATTTGTCAATATCCACAGAGGTGGGAGGCTGTGCCCTGGGCCCCACCTGTCCATCATGTAAGTGACAACTGTCCTCATCCTTCTGCTTTGCCTGTTTCGTGGCTTCTCTTCCCTTCACCCCTGCCCTGACCCTTTCCCTTCAGAGAAAGGGGGAAAAATTAAAAAAAAAAGCAAGTCCAAACATCGTATCCTTTTCCCCATAAAGAGCTTCTAACAAAAAAGGGTAAGGATTTTTCCCCAACATAAACATGACTTTCTTGCCCAACAAAAATTAGTAAACATTCTTTACTATCATCCAACACCTGTGTTCAGTTTTCTCTGATGGTCTCAAATCATGTCCTTTTATGGCTGGGTTGTTCGGACAGGAATTCCCCATGAGGTCCACACACTGCATTTCGTGGATGTGTCACTACATCTGTTGGCAGGCCACACTTGCTCTCCATCTAGTTTTTTAAAGAAACTGATCCCCAACCCCATTCTTGAACAGAGGCTCTAAGACTCTGGGGAGGAGGCAGAAACTGCCTAGATTCAGTGTCTGCAGCCAGCCCCTCCTATACACGTGGCCAGAGCAGTGCCCCTCTAGGGGAGGGGGAACCCAGCAAAGACTGTCCAGTTGCCCTGCAGCATGGCTAGGGTGCAAGCAGGCATGGACCTTGTCCCTGAGCCCTAGGAGGCCACAGGCAACCTTGTGGGGGGCAAAGGATGATATCAGAAGTATCCTCTCCTTAGATCTTCCAGGTGCAGGGTGGTTAACTGCCAGGGGGCAGAGCCCCCTCCTGCAAGTCCAGCTCCCTGCTTGAGCTCAGCCCAGAGGCACACCTGGCTTCCTCCTATGATTCAGGCAGACACCTGCTCAGCACTACAGCCGGCCTCAGGCTGAGACAGCCTGAAGAGCAGCTGGACCGGGGCCTGGGAGTCAGGTGGGACTTGGCTCTTGAAAGGAGGCCAGGGCTTCTGGGCTTCATGTCTGATCCCTTTAGAAGGGGTGAGGCAGGGGGAAGGAGAGGGAAGGTTCTGTTCCAGGAAAGGCACCATCTGGGGCTTCCACCAGACCGAGCTGTGCACCGCCTTCCTTGCTCAAGCTTCCCTGAGTCTGGGATTAGTTTCCAAAACAGCCCTGCCGGCTCACTTGCTTGCTTGGAGCGCACAGCTGTGCAAGCACAGGGGCCCAGCCCTGCAGCCCACGCCTCCAGCCTCACCCTGGGCCAGGACCTTCCCGGCTGCGGGAGACCTGGGTGGGGCTGAGCAGGAGACGCACACAAGCAAGTCACTTGCTTGCTGTTTCCCGTGTTTTTCCCCTGCGTGCAAACAGCTTCGCTGCGCTCAGCAAGCTGCCACCCCTGTGATCTGATTGCTAATTTTCTTTTGTTTCTAGCTCAGACCGCTCCAGGCTCCAGACTGCTTCTCTCCTACAGGCGAGCTCCCCCCCCCCTTCAATCCCCACTCTCGATCAAGGCCTTGTTTGGTCCCTGTGAGTTCCTAGCTGGGCTTGGGGGAGGGGACCAGCACTTTCACCTCCCCCACCCCAAACCCCCACCGAGAAGCCAGCTTTAAAAACACTGGGCACATTAGGGCAGACACCTAGGGCCAAGAAGTGAATGGGCATCCAAGACAGGCCTGCACCAGTATTGTCAGTTGCTCCACAGGAGGAGACAGGTACTGACTCTAAGGAGGCAACTGTCCACACAGCCTGTTACTCCTGCTGTGACTCCTATTCCCACAGGGATGGATAGTGGCCAAGATCTCAAGTGTCTGGGAGGCCACGGGTGGTCCATTTCCTGCTCCCAGTCTGTGCCCAGGACCCTGAAAACTGCCCCTTCCTCCCATGCTCCAGCTCACCTTTTCAGTGAGGTCCATTGGAGCACCACATCTAACCCAGAGCCCACATCACCTAACTGGCTAATTCCTTATGCCATACACTCTGTCCAAACACACCCTCCCACTCCCAATATTTACCAACCTTCTAGCAGATTCTGCAACTTACTTGTTTATTATGATCTCTTCTCCCTCTCTCGTTGGAATGTAAGCTACCTGAGCACAGTTTTGTTCTTGGTCATGTCTCCAGAGCCTTGCACCGTGTCTGGAACATGGCTGATATTTTCTATGCATTTGTTGAATGAATGAGTGTGTGCATAGCAAGGCAAGACGGTAACTGCCTTTTTGTCAGTAGATGCAAATCTATCCCCTTTGGTTTAGGCCACTTGAAGTCCCTGTTTTTCAAACTCTAAATTGAAGACATAGTTTGACAACACAGGAGCGTTGCGCTGCATGAGATGTCCTGGGATAAGAACCCGACATGCGTCCTCTCCCCACCCCTGCTCCACTCAGTGGGGGGAGCCCCAGCCTGGCAGGTGCACAGACCCTGAAGCGGTCCTAGTCTCCTCCTTCTCACGTGCCACATTCAGCTGGCTGTGAGCACATCTAGAATCTGACCATGTCTCGCCACCTGCTGCTATCTCCCCAGGCCAAACCACAGTCACCTCTCAACTGCAATCACTGTCTCCTCCCTCCTGCTCCCAGCAGTCTGTTCTCAACACAGCAGCCTGAGTAATCTTTAAAAAGCTTCCCAGTCTGAGGCTGGTTCTCTACTCAACAGCAAAGTCAAAACTCTCATCATGGCTTTGAAGCCTGGGCTGACTGAGTGTTTTCTAACCCATATTACCTCAGTAACTGCTATTCCATCTTGGGTGTCTGCTCGACTTACGCTGCCTCCGTTGACTTCCCTCTAACCCAGAGATGTCTGCCCCTGGGCCTTAGCACTGGTTATCCTCTCTGCCTGGCATGCTCTTCCCCAAGAAAACTGCTAAACTGCCAAACTCCTTAGGACATGCAAATGCCACTTTCTCTGTTTATATTTTAAAGCAGAGGCCTCCAAACACCTCCTCTTGCCTTCAGCAGGCTTTGCAGTTCTCTGTAGCACTGATTAGCAACTGGTAACGCAAATCCTTCCAGGAGCTTGAGTCTATTTTCCTCTGGCCTGGGAGCTTCATGAGGAAGGGACTGAGGGGGTGGTATAGTTCAGTAAGTTCATGGAAAATGTACATTATGGAGAAAGCCTGTATGGATTTCAAACATATATATTTTTTTGGCACTAAATTAAACTTATCCCCCCTTGTACCTTCAGTACCCAGAGTAGCACACTGGGGACAACTGGGTACCTTCTGTGTGAAATAACAGGCATGGGCCACGCTGCTAAGAGCCAAGGATGGGGCTGAACTGGCTGAGGGGCAGGACTCTAATCCTTGCTCTGCTGACTCCTGCCATGTGACCCCCAAAAAGTTTCATGCCTTAAGTTTCCCCACCTATAAACAATATAAACAGCAGTAAGTGTCTTTGCTGCCCAGGGTTGCTGTGAGGGCTAAATTTGTGGTTGACTCCCAGGACACAGCAAGGGCTGTGGGAGGGGGAGCTGCTGCAGGCTGCAGGGCAGAGGCTGTGGGGACAAAGTGGCTGTTCCAAGGTAAGCTTCAGGAAGATTTATTTGATAGGTCCAATTGGAAAGGGGTGTGCCTGCAGCCTGGTGACCTGGGGCGAGGTTGGAGTGGAACTCCCCACTTGCAGTGGGGACGGAAAAGCTCTAAGGAAGGTGGTGGGCAGGACCCTGCTGGTGCACCCCATCTCTCCAGCTGCCACGAATCTCTGGCTCCCTCTCTTCTCCGCAGAACATGCATGGACTTATCCCATAAGTCCTGGCTCTGGAGAAGGTGCCTCAGTATCCTGGGGCACAGTTAGTCAGAGCGGCCACAGCCGGCTGGCTCACCCATCTCTTCTGAGGAAGTCTGGGTGCTGTCTGCCCAGTGCCTGCCAGCGCCTGGGGCCAGGGCTGTTTAGCTAGTGTCTGCTATGCAGGCATGCGGGTGCATTGTGGGCACTGGCGGGTGGGCTGTCTGCTGTGGTGGAACAGCCCCGGAGCAATGAAATACAAAATTGGACCAGAGCTGGTTTGGTTCCTGGCAGGTCGCAAAGTATCTAGCCCTTGGGAGCCACGGAGACCCTCTGGGGTAAGCTCTATATGCAGTAATCCCATGTCACTTTCCTCTTTCCTCCACACCACCCTTCTGGGCTCCAGTCTTCCTCCTCACATCTCCCCTGGAGCTCCATGGGAACTCAAACTCTCCTTGCTCTCCCTGCACAGGCTCTGTTCAATACAACACAAAGCAAGGCAAACCACTAAGGCCCCCAACTGGCCCTGCCATTGAGCAAATCCCTGCCTTTCCAGGCTTTGCCCAGGCAGTTCTTGGCCAAGTAGTCCCTACCCTACCTCCCCACCTCCCTCTGGCTTCTGCTCTGCTCTCTGCTGGGCTCACTGACCCCCTCTGGACAATGCCATTGCCTTTCTAAAAGGGTGTCTTTTGCAGCCATGTGCCTCTGGCTTCATCTTTGTTGCACATGCCTTTTATAAGACTGTCGGGTCTCTCTGACCGCCCCCGTTCACGGAGGGGGAACCTGTGAAGCGACCCCAGTGCTGGTCACCTCTTCACTCAGGCCATACCCTCCACGAAGGCAATGGCCTGCATGCGGATGCCACAACTTCATGTGTTCATCCCTCCCAGGGTGTGCCTGGCCCAGTGCTAAGTGATGAGGGGGCAGCTGGAGAGCAGGAACCAAATAAAAGTGATCAGGAGCTGGATGCCTAGAAAATTTAAGACGGGGTAGCAGACGGAGTTGGGGCACTATGAGTTGATAGGCCAGGAAGGCCTCTTTGAGGAGGTCATTTCAGCTGGAGAGAGAGGGACAAGAGGCTCCAGTCATGCCAAGTTCTAGGGAGACAGCATTCAAAGCAAAGGGGCAGCCTGGCTCACCCTGACAACCTGGCCTGACTGGTCACCTCACCAATCTCTGTCCAAGCTGGATGCACTAATACATTCCACCAGCACCGAGGGCTCAACTGCAGGGGTTGGAGCAGCAGCCTTATGTCTAAGTGTTTGGCTTCAGGTGGACCCAGGGATTCTCCTAGGATTCTAGAGAGATCTTTGGGGGAGATGAGAGTGCTTTCATTCTCACTGGGGGCAGTGACTACTGCTCTAGGACCCCTAGGCTGGGGGGCTGCAGTCAGAGCTTCCTGGCAAGCAGAGGAATGGGTAAATCTCTATTGCCTCAAGGACACCAGACATTGTCAATCCAGGAATTTGAGCTGAGTAGTTTTTATTTTCATCAAGATTGCTTCCCCCTATAAAATGTTATATGGCCAGCGGCTTGGAGCAGGGGGAGATGAGGAATTAGTGTTCAGCAGGGGCAGGGTTTCAGCTTGGAAAGTTGGGGTCATTAAGGAGACTGACGCCAGGAGCCATCCATACACACACACATTGGGGCTGTGCTGCTCTCCACAGTGAATGTATTTAGTGCTATGGACCAGAATACTTAAAACTGATTAGAACTTTGCACAGTTAAGACAGTAAGGGGTGAAAAAGGTGAAACTGATAATTGTATTATACATGTTTTAGCATAATTATAAAAAAGATAATAGTGGCCCCAGCTCACAGATACATCCTTTACAACCTTGTGTGTGGCAGCTGCACACACAACTGGAGGGAAAAACTCACTCTGGGCAGAGGCTGCCAAGCTTTGAGCAAAGCCTCAGGAGCAAACAGGCCCTGGGGAGGGCAGTCTCCATCCTTAGGTTTTCCCAAAGGATGCAGGCAATGGCTTACCTGGGTCTTCTCTTGCCAGACAGGGAGCATCTCTTGCTTGCCTAGCATTCGGGCAATAACCGTGAGGCTCAGCTGACTGCGAAGCTGCCTGGGAAGGAAGGAGCAAGAGAGCCTCAGGGTCCTATCATCTGAATGAGGGAGTCAGCTGATAGAGGGGTGGTGGGGATGTGGGGGAGCCCTGTCCTGGCAGGTGCCTGTGCTTTTCCCTCTAATTGTCCCCCACCATGGTTACCCATACTTAGCCATGGAGCCATACAGCCAAAAGGCATTCAATAGCAGCTCCACATTCCTGCTTGCAAATTCCCAGATACGTATCAGAGATGTATAGACAGACAGGCAGGGATAAGAGAAGGAATGTGGACAGGCAGGGGGAGAAAACAACCAAGAAGAGAAAGGCAGAGGTTGAGAGAGCAGGATGAAAGTAAAGAAGAAAAATACATTTTTGTTTTTATGCTATACCTGTGGGGCTTGCCAATGTCCAATCGGTGGCAATCTGGCCTGGGGAGGCCAAACCTGGCAGCTTTCACCCAGCAACCAGTGAGCTTTCCCCTGGGAAACTCCTCTCCTCATCCCAACTGTACCTAGGCAGCCAGGTAAAGCGGCCTGGGAATAACCCAGTCATTGAGTGGTGGCCTCAGGGCCTTGCTGGATTACCATAAGTATGTGCTGTCCAGGGGCAGACAGCACCACTCATCCAGCCAGCCTGCAGCTGCTGGGGTGGTGAAAGAGGCCGGCAGCTGGAGGGGGACTGAGCCAGGGCTCTGGGAAGGTGCCCCACACCACTTGGTGGGTGAGCCTGGTGGAACTAATACAGTATCCGGGCTTGAGTTAGCTGCAGTGGGTTTCCAAGTGCAGCCACCATGCTGTGCTACCTAATTGGATCAGATGAGAGTGGACACCTCCTCACCACAGTCTGTCACCATGGTAAAGGTTACAATCCCGGCATCTCCACAGGCTGGTTGCGCTCACAGGAAACAGCCGTCAGCCCCTGACAAGGACCCAGATGTGGTCACACTCCCTCATTCTTGAGCAAGGCTGCACCAGGAGAAGCCAAGGAGAGGTGTGGAAGCTGGAGGACGTGTAAAGAGCACAACAGAAAGCGTATAACTTCAACACTGCAGTGGACAAATGCCCTCAGCAGACGTAGGTGTCCTCAGTCATGGAACTGCCAGCACCACCTCAGGATGAGACATGGGGAACAGCCAGGTAGAGAGGAGGCCTTAGGGAATATGCATCCTGGGAAGGACATCAGAGTAGGTCACTCCCTGGTTGGTGCCGGGGGCTCCCCAAGAATCTTTCCAACCCTCAAACTGGGGTTGGAATGGCTTTCTTGAAGCCCCAGTGAGGCTGGGCAGACTGGATTCAGTGACTGTAGATTAGGGCCCTAAGAGCTGTTGCTTATTTTCTTAGGAAACAGTCAAGAAAGTCAGAGGGTTACCACACCAGGAAGGGTAAGGTGAAAAAGACAGGCAATAGTCAGTGCTGGGGAAAGAGCAGGCAGTCACTCTGCTTCCTTAAACTGTACACAGCCTCCTATCCCATGAAACAACCATCCTCCCAGGCACGCAGAAATGAAAGACAGAGCCCCTGTCATGTTCACAAGGACAGCATCACAGAGGACAAGCAGAGTGGGTTGCACATGTGTCCAGCTCAGTCCAACAGGGAGTGACAACTGTGAATGAACCCTAATCACCTTGAAGAGATGAGAGTCATGGAGTTGAAGGGAAGAATCCAGGTGCAAGGAATGTATGTATAGGATTTCCATTTAGCCTAAAAATGGGTAGTCAGGAAACTGGTGACTCAAGGGCAGAGAGGAGCACAGCCTAAGACATGCTTCACTTCTCTAGCCACCTCTGCCTGAGTCTGTTGGAACTTCATGTTGAATGTTATGCATGTTTCTCTGTTTGTCACTCAGAAAAGAAACTCTGGGGCTGAGTACAATGGTCTAGTGGCTAAATCCTAGCCTTGCAAGTGCCAGGATCCCATGTGGGTGCTGGTTCATATTCTGGCTGCTCTACTTCCCATCCAGCTCCCTGCTTGTGGCCTGGGAAAGCAGTAGAGGACAGCCCAAAGTCTTGGGACCCTGTGCCCATGTAGGAAACTCCTTAATTCCTGGCTTCAGATCAGCTCAGCTCTGATCACTGCTGCCTCTTGGGGAGTGAATCAGTGGATGGAAGATCTTCCTCTGTGTTTCTCCTCTCTGTATATCTGACTTTCCAATCAAGACTAAGTTTTTTTTAAAAAAAAATTAAATTTCAGGTAAATTTTCTTTCTTCCTTTTAAAATTTTTCAAACAAGTTTGCCTCAAGTGCTATATTCATCCTCTATGTGATATCCCTGAGAGTGGCTGACCATTAGCTCTTCTGTGCTGGATCCAGGATCCACGAGAGTGATAGGGGCCTTCTCTAGTGCTGTTTCCCTTTTGCCTGCACTGTTTTCTGCCGAGTGCCTTATACACATTGCACCTTCTCCAGGTCCTTGACTTAAGAGTCCTGAGCCCAGGCTCCACTGTATGGGCTTAGCCACAGGACAGCAAGTGGGAACACCTCATCCCTGCTCCCCCGCCCTCCTCCTTGAAGGCAGCACCCCCTCTAGAGAGGGGCTTTAGGACGCAGCTACCCCCCTCCCCTGAATTACACCCTTGCAACTCCCTACAACACACACACACACATACACACACACACACACACTCCCTTTGGTGGACTCCCCTTGCCTCCATGTCAGCCAGGAACTGCTTTCCAGCTGTTCCCCACCAGCAGCTGGGCCTAGACACAGTGGGAGGCAAATGGCCCCTCTGCAGCCACCACTCTGCTGCAAACTTGCAGAAGTCCCTGCATCTGGGCTTAATTAATCCTCACGCTCTGGGCCTGCTTTCACAGGAGCGCCTTCACCCGCCAACCTGGCAGGGAAGGAGCTGCCAGGGCTGGGGGTGGTTCCAAAAGGGGAGAGGCGGCCCCCGGGTGGGTCAGGAGAGGGCTGCAATCCAGAAGGAGAGAGGCGGCAAAAAAAAAAAAAAAAAAAAAAAAGGCTCCAGAAAAAGCAACGAGGGGGTGAAGAGAAGAAAAGAAACCCACATCTGAGAGCGGGCGGGCAAACACCCCCACTCGCTGTCCCGCCCGCCCACTGCCTTTCATCCTGAAGGCTCTCCTAGTCTTTTAAACACTCGCTCCTCTGGGACACAAGGACAGGGAGCAGGCTGGCGTCTTCATTTTTACAGACACTTCACCCCTAAGCACCACTCAGACTAAGCTGGGAGGGCCAACGGGGGTTGCAGAGGCTGGTGGGTGGTGGGGTCATCCCCCACCCAGAGGTTGCCTTGCCGCAGTCGGCAGGGCCTATCCCAGAACTCCCAGGCAAGTAAAAGAGGATGCAGAAGCCTCTGCAGCCATCTCCGCCACTGTCATATAAGGCAACAGGCGCCAGCTCTGCGTGCTCAGGCCAGGCCAGGCAGAGCTAGCCTCGCCCCCGCCCTTCCCCCACGGAACTCGGGAAGACCAGGACACTGGATTAGCATTCAGAGGAGCTGAAGGTGCTGGCAGACTTGAAGATGACTTTTCCAAACTCAGAGAAGAGAGCAGGGCAGTGGAACACACGCGCTCTGCTTTGCCAGCTTCCGGCCATGTAGTTCTCTCAAGGAGGCACCAAGAAAGGCAAAGACATTGATGATGTAGGCCCACCAGGATGTCAAAGCGGTGGCACTGGTCAGCGCAGACCCCTCACCTTTGGAGACCTTTGTCCTGCCAAGACTGACTGGCCCTCAAAGGCCCTCTGGCATTTGGCCAAAGGAGTAAGCTGCCTTTTCCATGTCTCCAGGGCAGCTCAGGAAGTAACAGCAGTGGCCTGCTCTGCCCAACAACCCTCCCTTGGCATCCACCCGGACTGCATCCCTGGGCTGTTCTTGGCATCTCTCCCCCATCAGAGATGACTGCCACATCACACACCCCTCAGACCTTCACTGGTAAACTTCATCCTTCCTCCTATGTGAGCATGGGGTGGTAAAGCCTCCCTGGTGGGGACTGGGAGCACAAGCCTGCCTGGTGAGGGTCATTTACTTCCCTGAGTGCCCTTGCTTCTCCTCTCCTCCAAGGGCAGCAAGGAGGAGATGGACAGCACCTCCACTGAGGCCGTTGGTGGTGCCCCACCCGGCAACACAATGGATCCATTTATAACTGACATATGAATGCGGCAGGGTCCCCTGAAGTGAGTGTGAGCAGAGACGCCAAAGAGGAAACTCCACATGGTCCTATTTAGAGAAATGTTCACAAGAAAGCAAAATGAACCTGTATGATAGAGACACAGCAGGGGTTCCCTTTGCGGGGGGGGGGAATGTCTGGGAGGGGCCCAAGAGGACTTCCAGGGCAGAACAACTCCCTTCTGTGGCCCAGTGGTTGTTACAGACTTGCCCTTGCAAAGTGCGCTGAGTGGCCAATTGATTCTTATGTCCTTTCCCTCATGTGAATTGTTATAATTAAAAACACACAGAACAGTTGCAAAACCACCCCCTCCCTCTTGTCCCAAGAATAAAAAAAATCATGGAAGCTTAGGTTTATTAAATGCCTTCAAGTCACCTGGTCCAAAGCCTGTATTGTCATCCATTTAATTCTCTTTGCCAGACCCCAAGCAAGTATTCATCTCAGCTCATCGGAAGCACAGGATGTAGCAAAGTGGCCCAGTTCACTTGTGAGAATCCTCAAAGGATGTTTTCCCCACATTTTGGTCCAAATCTGCCCTTCTGTGACTTCCATATAGAGCTTTCGGATCCTGCGCCCAGAACTTCAAGGAGGTGGCCTCACATGTTAGGATCCCTGTGCCCCTAAAGACAATGGCTGCCTTCCCACAGCCACCCCTTCTCCAGGCGCAACAGCTTCACTTTCCTATCTTTTGAAATCTTTTCCCCATTATCATTTGAATCTTTCTGAGGCGTATGGGGAGGGGGAAGGAGGCTGGCAAGCTCCCCTTCAAGTGAGCCGCTCAGAGTCGTGGCGGATGCTCATTTTCTTGGCAGCCCTGGCATGTGTGAAGCAGTTAACAGATTGCACTCAAAGTCTTTCTTCACACGTCTGCTGTCAGACCCCATTTCCTAGATTCTGTTCTTCGTTGTGCAGCTGGGCCTCTCCTTCCGACTTAGCCCATCCTGATGGTCTGTGCAGACAGGGGGAAGCTTCAATTCATTGTCAGTTGTACTCATGTCAGCTGTGAATCTGACCATTGTTCCACTAATGACCTCATCCAAGACACTGGTTGTTCCCTGGCCAACCTGTTAGTGGAGACGACAGGTCTCTGGGTGGCCACAGGGCCTGCCTAGGGGGCTGATCCGCTGCCCAGCAACATCCTCTGATGATGAGCCTACCTAATTCTTCCATCACTCAGCCCACATTTCTTCAGGTTGTCCCTTAGCACACGGTGACAGTCCCCATGGGAACGTGGCAACCTACACTGCACTCTACAGCCTTCTCCAGAGCGCCATCCTGGTTAATCGAACTGAAGTGAAATGAGGCTCGTCTATTTCCATGTATCCTTACAACTCTCACAAGCACAGTGCTTCCTTTTCTAAGAAAAGGCCTTGGGGAAGTATGCTGAAGGGTGAGTCACCCCATCTCCCAGGACCTTCTCCACTCCAAAGGCCTTTCCTGCCACACTCAGGGTATTCCAAGTGCCAGCCAGATGCCTTGTAACATCTCCACTACTACTTTGTTTCATAGATTTCAAAATAAGGTGATTCTTCAATGACATTTTCCATGAACTTACTGAAGTACCTCATATTTGATTCCACATGAATAATTAATCTCCTTGACAAAACCCACAAATAAAACAGGAACTACGTAACATTGCTCCTGCTCCATCAGTGTTAACAACTGTCAGTCCCAAATTGCTCCTTCCTTTAAAAATAACTACTCAGAAGGGCCTCACCTTGGGGCCCCTTGGCATCACCCAGCAATGCCACCACTGGTCTATGCCACCTGTTTGTCTTGCTTTGCATCCTTTCCATCTTCCACATCTTTTTCTTTCAAGATTTTTTTCCCTCTTTTTATTGGAAAGGCAGATCTACAGAGAAGAAGAGACAGAAAGATCTTCCATCTGCAGTTCACTCTCCAAGTGGTTGCAATGGCCGGAGCTGAACCGGTCCAAAGCCAGGAGCCAGGAGCCATGAGCCTCCCACTCGAGTACAGGGTGCAAAGGCTGTGGGCCATCCTCTGCTGCTTTCCCAGGCCACAAGCAGGGAGCTGAAAGGGAAGTGGAACAGCTGGGACATAAATCAGAGCTCATATGGGATCCAGGTGCTGCTTGCAAGGTAGAGGATTAGCCAATCAAGCCATCGTGTCGGGCTCTCTTCTACATTTTTCAAAACCTGAGATCACAGGTGAGCGAGTCCCTGTGGGCACTGAGCTTGCAACCTTCAGCTCACGTCTCCACTTTGCTTTCCCTCTATGGCTTCATCTGCAGTTTATATTCAAAGTTTCAGCCCAGGATCCATCACCCAGCCAACACGAGCCACCTTGTTTTAGAATCTGCTGCCAAAGAAAAGTCACATCTTCTCATCTTGTGAATCCTGTCCTCCAGAAGCAGCCATGGGCAAGCACATTCACTGAACTCTACTCCAGCTGGGCCCCCCAGGGACCCAGTGAGCAAAGCCATTGCTCCCATCCTGCCTGCCCGCAGCCTGGGGCTCAGCAGTCGGGGTCCAGTGTCAGGAGGGTGCTTGAAAGAGGAGCACTGTAGCCCAAGTCTGGGCAGATAGGAGGTCACTAGGAAGAAGTTTCTTAAGAAGAGAGCCCAGAGGTGGAGGTGCTGCTCCTCATGAGCCTGAGTGGGTGCAAAGTCCTAGGATGTAGTGGAACACAACAGGCCTGTAAGGAACAGTGGAAAGGGCAGGATTGAAAAGCAGGCACATGGCCCTGGTGCATCATGCATCATGTTGAGCTGGAGGACAGAAGCCCCAAAGTTTCAAGAAAAAGAGGGACAGGACCAGACATGCATTTGGGGTGGGGGGAGGGTCATACTGTCCAATGTCCTAGGCTGGATTAGAACCAGAAAGAGTCCTGGAGAAGACTGGCTGGAAGACAGCACAGGGGTGCTGTACAAAGAGCTTGAACTGAGATGGCAATGGTCAGGGGGAAGAGGACCAAAGAACCTTGTGGGAGATAAGGAAGTGTCACAGGACAGACTAAGTCCCTAGGCTTCAGGCTACTGCTGAGGAAGGTGCAGATGCCATTCAGAAACACATGAAGACGGAACACCTGTGCTCGTCAGGTGATGACTCCTGCTTCCCAGCAATATAATCCAAACCATTTGCCCACACCCATCCAGTGCCAAGCAGAACAGTCTGGCAACAATACTGATTTGGCACAGGTGTGGAGTCAAACACACAGTATGAATGACAGTATTGCAGGCTGGCTTCCCAAGGATCTGGAACCTGAAATGAAGATCATCATGCAGAAAATTCAGGCAGGAGAGGAGAGTGAGGGGAGAGCATGCCTAAGCCCCACCAGCAAGCAGGTTTGGGCTTGGGGAAACTCAGGCTGCTGTGTGACTACAGCAAATGGCTTCCGCTGGTCTCACAGCAGCTCTGGGGCTGGCCAGGTCCTTCAGAGCCATCCAGGATGGAAGCTGCCCCCCAGGGTAGGGAGCCATCTTTGGGTAAGGTGATGACCACCTCCAGCAGAGGAAACCCTCCCGGCAGTTGAGAAATGCCTTGGTTGCAGGTGGTGCTGTCTGGGTTATGTCCCCTGCCCCACAGCACAGATGACTTTGTGGACCTGGGTCCAGCCACCAGAAAAGAAGGATTGGGGCAGAATTCCAAGGCATAGCAAGGCCGGGGCCAGAGAGAGACAGGCAGAAGTCAGGAGAACAGTGGTGTGAAGGCTGACAAAGACAGTCCATCAGGAAAGTGCTTTAGCAAGTCACTGCTGATGGAGAAGTTGAAGTTCAGATGAAGGATATCTCTGTGATCCAAGCCTGAGAATCCTTGGTATATCCCCTTGGTATAACCCACCCTCACCATCCACTCTGACTGAGCCACATCCTCTGAGGTTTATGCCCCTTCTGATTCTTGCAGCCTGATAGTGGCCCATTTCCCTGAACTGCTCTCCTCTCAGCCCTAGCCATGGCTCCATGCAAACAACCTCTCCCTGCCTCTTGTTCTTTCAGATTTGGAGCCCTTTTGAAATCTCAGGTTGATAAGACTTTGGGTGGAATGTTGGAATATCTATTTTCTGTGGCTGAGAACTCCCTAGGACACTCTGAGCTCTTAAGAATCCCAAAGGTCGGGCGATAGCATAGTGGTTAAAGTCCTCATCTTGCACGCGCCGGGATCCCATATGGGCACCAGTTCTAATCCCGGCAGCCCTGCTTCCCACCCAGCTCCCTGCCTGTGGCCTGGGACAGCAGTTGAGGACGTCCCAAAGCCTTGGGACCCTGCACCCGCATGGGACCCTGCACCCGCATGGTAGACCCGGAAGAGCTCCGGGATCCTGGCTTCGGATTGGCTCAGCTCCAGCTGTTGTGCTTGCTTGAGGAGTGAACCATCGGATGGAAGATCTTCCTCTCTGTCTCTCCTCCTCTCTGTATATCTGCCTTTCCAATAAAAATAAATCTTAAAAAAAAAAAATCCCAAAGGTGCTCAAGGTCAGGGAGGACTCAGACAAGATATGAGAACAAGAGAAGGGGGCAGGTGGTGGTAAGGAAACTTGTTGCTACAGCCTCAGCTGAAGGAAGATGTGACTGAACACACAATTGCAGAATTGTTGGCTTAAAATGGATGACAAGGGAGCACATTTACTTGCTGTGGAGAAAGGGCCAGCTGAGGATAAAAAGGCTGAATGGCTATGGGAATAAGGAGAGTTGACTGTAGAAGATTCCAGAAAAGGCAAATTGCTGGGGTCCAGAATCACTGGGCTGGTGGAGATGCGAGGTAGGAATGTGAGTGTGTCAGGTTTGCAGGGTGGGTGTGGCAGGGATGTGGTCAGCTGAGAGCACAGAGGTCATGGTCAAAGGAGGTATGAAGCGTTAGATTTGCAAACCACCAAAGAAGGAATAACTCAGCTGAATATATGGAAAGGATTTAGATGGCCTTTATTTCAGGGATCCACAGTCACGGGCTTCCATGCAGCAGAAAGGACAGACGGGAAGGAGTGGGCTGAGACAGGGAAGGGGCTTTTTAAACCCTCCTTGACAAAGAAGCCTAAGGTGGGGGGGTCCTTATTGATGGGGGGATATGGTTTTGTACCACTTATTGGTGCAACGATGGTTTCACAGCTTGTGCCCTGCCCCACCTGCCAGAATTCCGCCATCTGTTTGGGGTCTGCTTGGGGTTAAACTCTGCCCTTCTCTGGTTATCGTGGTAGCTATCATGAAGAAGTGTGCAGTCTGTTGTGGGCCCAAGGAGGCCAACTGGGAACTCCCATTAAGGCCAGCAGCTAAGGTAGGGACAAAGGGTGGACTCCTGCATGGCCATGTTGTTGCAATGTGGGTGGATCTAAAGATCATGCAGGAAGGGAGTTAACAGTGGAACAAGGGTCCAGGAACTGGTCAGATCCTGGACACAGTGGGGAGCTGGGAGAGTAGAGGATGGAGTTCTGTGATCCTGCAAAGACGTGTGGCGTTGGCGTTGGAAGGAAACAAGGAGTTTCGGGAAAAGCTTTGGCATGCTGACACACCTTGCTACTCTTACTCAAGGCATGCAATATCCTGAGGCTATGACAATTACTTTTGCCCAGGGCTAGCTGAACTTCTACCTTATCAATCAGCCAGCCCTTTCTTGGTGGCTGGACACAATCTCCTTGGCTGGCCGCTTCAGGCAAACAGACAGACAGAAAGAAGAGGAAGGAAGGAATGATGGATGGAAAAGAAGGAAGGAAGGGAAGGAGGGAGGGATGGAAGAAAGAAAAAGGAAAAAAAAGAAAAAAGGAAAAAGATAGATAGATGATAGATAGAGATAGATAGATAGATAGATAGATAGATAGATAGATAGATAGATAGATAGATAGATGCTAGGAGGTCAGTGGAAAGCTTCTCAAGAAGGTGGAGAATGGAACCGGATGCTGAATGGCAGCAATGGTCCAGGTGAAGTCCACCCAGGCAGGAACTGCTGTTCCTGACTACTTCCCCCTCAGGAGTGTCCACTGGTTAAGTGTGGTTCTAAATCCCAAGGAATGAGAAGAAAGGGCATCTGTCCTAGTCTTCTGCATAGAGGCACACGCAGCAAGGAACTTTCTCCAACATGGGGGGGTCCACTTTTAGGAGGTCCCAAAGCCACACTCTGTACCCCAATGTGTTTCAATTATACAAGCGGAGATAAGAGTCAAATGCTGACTTTACCCCCACTCCCCCCACATGCACCTATGATATTGCAAAAGTCTTTCCAGGTGCTTGGATCTAGCCTGCAGTGGACAAGGACCTCACCCCTTAGGCCACTTACATTCTTATGGGAGAGGGGCAGGTATGACAGGACAAACAACCTTCAAATATCCTTAAGTAGGTAAAGAAACACAAGGAAAAGAGGCCAGGTGCTTGGGATCTTTGTTAAGATGCTGTTTGGGACAGTTGTATCCCATATCACAGTGCCTGGGTTTGAGCTGGGCTCTGCTTCTGATACCAGCTTCCTGCTCAGTGTGCACCCTGAGAGGCAGCAGGTGGCTGGTAACACCTCAAGTAGGAGATCTGGATTGAGTTCCGGACTCCTAGCTCTCTGGCTTGACTCAGCCCTGGCTGTTGCAGGTATGGGGGAAGGAACCAGTAGATGGGATATTTTTCCCTTTCTGCTTCTCAAATAACTACACTAAATAAGTAATGAAAAATATTAAAACGCACACACACAGAGGTGAGGTTCTGGAGTGCCCCAAGGTGGAGGTGAATGTGGAAAGTGCAAGCACTTGGGGCTTCTCTGAGATGATGACTTCTGGGCAGAGCCCACTATGAGGAGCAGGTGGGTATCTTCTGCCAACATAGGAAAGAGGGACATTAAGACACAAATGCCCAGCATGTTCCAGATATACCTATAGGAGGAGGAGTAGACAGGTCCACGTCACCAGGAGCCATATAGGTCTTACTAAAAACTCTTTGAATCTCCTTCTAAAATGACTCGAAGCCTTGGAAAACTCCAGAACAGGGAAGTGACTCAAATACTTGTGACGGGCCCTATTGTGAAACGATTTAGATGTGATGATGAGGTCGTGGTTATGTTTAAAGAATAACCACAATACCCACAAGTGACTTACCTTGCTGAGCAACCTTCTGAAACAAAATGGCATCTGTCTGGGATTAGTTTCCCAGGGAGCCGGGGCAGGGGTTGGGTGACGGTAAAGGAATCCCCATGGTCACAGTTGAGGCCTATGAGCTCAGGTGGGATCATGAGTTCATTTTACTCTCTCCACTACTCTGCGTGTTTTGAGACTTGCTTGTAATACAACTTTAAAACATAAGTGACTCTGGCTAAGTGGCTGCGATGGGTTGCAGTGGGAAACAACAGAAGCTAGAGGGCCAATGCTGTGTTTAGGAAGGAGAAGTGAGCCCACTGAAAGAAGACTGTGTCACTGACACTTATCCTTACACCTAGGAGAGAAAGAGAGGAAGATCCTCCATCCAACGGCTCACTCCCCAAGTGGTCACAATGGCTGGAGCTGAGCCGATCCAAAGCCAGGAACCAGCAGCCTCTTCCAGGTCTCCCACGTGGGTGCAGGGTCCCAAGGCTTTAGGCCATCCTTGACTGCTTTCCAAGGCCACAAGTAGGGAGCTGGATGGGAAGTGGAGCAATCAGGACATGAACTACTGTCCACATGGGATCCTGGTAGTTGCAAGGTAAGGACTTAGCCACTAGGCTACTGTATCAGGACCTATGTATAGTTTTAAAATAAGACTCTTGACACATGGTTTTACAGTTTTTAATTTAGCATTATTTTTTTCAACTTGTCCTTTATTCCATCATTAAAAATTATTTATTTATTTAAAAGGTAAAACGAGGCCAGTAATGTGCCATAGCATACTAAGCCTGCACCTGCGGTGCTGACAGCCCATATGGACACAGTTTGATGCTCCACTACTGATCCAGCTGTCTGATATTGTGCCTGGGAAAACAACAGAAGATGGCTCAAGTGCTTGGGCCCCTGCACACATGTGGGAGACCCAGAAGAAGTTCCTGGCTCTCAGCTTTGCGCCAGCCAAGTTTGGCTACGGGGGCCTTCTAGGGGAATGAACCAGTTGGATGGAAGATTTTTTTGTTTCCCTCTCTCTCTCTTCCTCTTTCTCTGGAATTCTTAAAAAAAAAAAAAAGAGGTTGAGTGACATGGAGAGGGAAAGAGACAAAGAATTATTGTCAGTTTACTCACTCACTCCCAAAATGCGCACAACAGCCAAAGTTAGGACACGCCAAATCCAGGAACCAGAAACTCCACCTTGGTCTCCCACGTGGGTGACAGGAACCTAAGCACTTGGGCCTTCATCTGCTGCCTCCCAAATGCATTAGCAGGAAACTGGGTTGAAATTTCAACAGACACTCTAATGTGGGATGAGGGTGTCCAAGAGGAAGATTAACCTGATATACCACAATGCCCACTCCTATCACTTAAAAAAAAAAAAAAAACATTTATCCTATTTAATCGAAGATCAGAGGCATAGAGGCAATCCTATCAATGAGTCGACTCCCAAATAGCTGCAACACCCAGTATTGGACCAAGTTATAGCCAGGAGCCAGGAACTCCTATCGGGTCTCCTACGTGTGTGTAGGGGCACAAGTGCTTGGGCTGTATTTCTCTGGGAAAACAGTCGATGATGGCCCAAAGTCTTGGGACCCTGCACCTACATGGGAAACCCGGATGAGCTCCTGGCTTTGGATTGGCTTAGCTCTGGCCGTTGCAGTCACTTGGGGAGTGAAACATTGGACTATCTTTCTCTCTGTCTCTCCTCTTTGTATATCTAACTTTCCAATAAAAAAAATCCTGTTGTCCAAGCAGAACTTAATTTATGTTGAGGCATTGAGACCCCCCCTTTTTTTTCTATAATAAACATCATGGTGCCATACTTCCGCAACAATAAACCTTTGCTCACTATCTGGTTCCTTCCAGTTAAATGGTTTGTGGAAGCATTTGTGCATTTTAAAATCATTTACTGAGTTTTGCCAAATTGCCCTCGAGAGAGATGGCACAGACATGCACAGCGTCAGCAGGGGAGCGTATGCCTGTTTTCTCACACTCTGCCAACGCTGGGCATCACTGTTCTTTTGAATCTAAGCCAGGCTGCCAGGCAGGGGAAAAAAAGCGAAAATCCCCAAAAATCTTAGTGTCATGGTCATAGCCAGTCTTTAGGACGCATTTAGGATGACTCTGTCCAGTTCTGTGATTGGGCAGTCTGGGCAGTCTTCTTGAGCTGGTTTCCTCTTCCCCTTGCCTTTGAAGGCCGTGAAGAGACAGCCGTACAGGATGTTTAATAAACAGGAGCAGATGGTGGAGGAGGCTGGTCCCCGTAGTCAGGGAGCATCAGCCTTCAGTGAAGCTTGGACAGCCTCCCTCTTCCCCCTGTGGCGCTCTTGCACATGGCTGCAGGCATTTGCTCGGTGCATATACCAGAGACCCTGGACAGAAGCTGGAGTTGCAGGCTGCCCTTCCCAGCGGCTTGTCAGAGCTACTCCAACATGGCCATGGTCCCAAGGCAGACTTCCCTCCAGGAAGCTCCTCTTCTGATTGACTTGTGTCAGTTAGTTCGCTCCTGTACTTGCCTTCTTTTTACATTGTGAAGCTCTGCTGTACCTTAAATCTGCAGAGCATCCCATGCAGCCTTGATCATTCTCATGCACTGGGGAGGGAGGGTATGCACAAGCCTTGGTGGGCGTTCTTGATTTGTGCTTCACCAGTTGAGGAGACTAAGAGTGTGACAGCCCCTTGCAACAACAATCTGCCCTCCCTGCTTCCTGGAGGTCAGTCTGGGCAATGAGCCCAGTGGGGTGGCCACCAGCGAGAGCAGAACAACATAGCCAGAAGCTCTTCCAAATCAACACCGTAGGGAGTGTGGGGGTACAGCACCAACTAAAGACCTACACTGAATACAGCAAAGCTGCTAAAAAACAAAGAATTAGCAGCTCTTTACAACCCAATCTGAAAAGTCTACCAAGGCATACCTTGGAGTGAGAACTCATAGGGAGAGCGTGTATATGTTCACACAATCCAGGGACAGGAATGGGCTTCAGGAGACTGGACAGGGGCACATTTTCAATATGTACTCCCCAGTAAATTTTGAATTTTATGCTATCTGAATGCCTTTCTCTATTTATAAGAAACAGAAAAAAAATTCAAAATATTCAGCACTCATTCTGATAAGGAGTCCTCCTTCTTGAATGCTGCTCTTGGTGTAAGCACAGGTCTGGCTGGGAGCCAGAGGGAGGATGCTCTATTCTGTGTTCAAGGGGCACTCACCATGGGCCCCGGAGATACGGACACCCCACAAATTGAAGTTTATTGTGGTTTGCAGATGAATGAATGAAGTCATAAATTTAAGATATCCAGAAGGTAGCTTAAAATCTGTTAGGGGAATGATGTTTTTTCTGGTTATTTTTGAAGATTTATTTATTGGGGCTGGCACTGTGGTATAGTAGCTTAAGCATCTACCAACAGGGCAGGCATCCAATATGGCTGCCAATTCGAGTATCAGCTGCTCTACTTCTGATCCAGCTCCTTGCGCTAACGTGCCTGGCAAAGCAGCAGAAGATGGCCCAAGTCCTTGGTTCCTGGCACCCACATGCAAGACAGGAGCTCCTCCTGGCTTTGGACCTGTTCAACTCTGGCCATTCGCGGAGTAAACCAACAGATGAAAGACCTTTCTGTCTTTTCCTTCTCTTTCTGTAAATCTGCCTTTCAAGTAAGATTTATTCATCTGATAAAAAGACTTAATGGATAAAAACAGTGGATTAAAAAGAATAAATCTTCCATAGGCTGGTTCAATCCCCAAATGCCAGCAACAGCCAAGACTGAGCCAGGCTGAAGTTAGAAGCCTGGAACTCCATCCTGGTTTTCCACAGGGTTTCAGGGACCTAAGTACCCGTATCAGCAGGAAAATGGATCAGAAGCAGAGGATCCTGGACTGAAACCAGCACTCAGGGGAGGTAGATGTTGCAAGCAGTGGCTTAACCTGCCAAACCACAATGCCTGCCCCAGGATGAATTAAGACACGAAAAACTGGTGTTGGGTCCAATGGCTCTTTGGGATTGGAAAGAATGGAGTCAGATCCTTGTTTCATACCTAGAAAAAAATGCACTACAGATAAGGCCAAGATGTAATAGGTATATGGTGTGTGAGTACCGAAAGAAAAGAGCACACTATTTTTGAGGTTTTAGAGTCGAGAAGAATTTCCTTTCTATTCAAGACAGATTCAATTAGACAGAAATCTCAGTCAACCCTCTGTACTCTCATGCATCTTTGTCCCAAATCTAAGCTTTCAAGTTTGCAGAAAATGGTTTTGGAAATATCCACTTCAGGGGCAGAAACTAGATACAGTGGCTAAGATGGCTTTGGGGACACCTGAGGCCAGCACTAGGTGTTTGGGGTTGGGTCTGTGTTGCTATGCATCTGGTTTGGGTCCCAGTTCCTACGTTTCCTGTCCAGTATCTTACTAATGTACACTCTTAAAGAGCAGGCGGTGATTCCAGTGCTAGAGTGCCTGTTGCCCAGGTGGGAGACAGGGATTAAGGTCCAGGATCCTGGTTTCAGCTCTAGGCTTCAGCTCTAGTGGCTGTAGACATTTAGAGAATAAACCAGCACATGGAAGATTTCTCTCTGTCTTTATAACTCTCTTTTTATATCTTTACCTTCAAGCACAATGAAAATAAAGGAAAAAATTTTAATTCAGCTCACTGAAAGATACAAAGACTTGAAAAGAACAATTTATAATCTAGGAGACACCTGTTTGTAGCATATACTTATATATTAAAGCAACATGTAAATAAATAACAGCAAATGAGAAACTACTTATATAAAAAATGGATAAGGAATAGCAACGGATAATTTACAGCAAAGAAACACAAAACACAAAACCCAGAAACAGAAAGATGCTCAGCTTCACTGGCAAATAAAAGAATGAAAATCAGGATGACTTGTCCCACCCAGCAGGTTGACTAATCTTAAACAAACAAACAAACAGAAAACCCAAAAGAATATGCTGAACTAATTATAATTAGAGTATAGAGAAATAGGAAATTTTACAACTACTGCGTAGTATTAAGTGGCCTAGTTAATTTTTTAGAGGCTGAAGTTTAAATGTACATAGTTTTATCTAAAGATTTATTTATTTTTATTGCAAAGTCAGATATATAAAGGAGGAGGAGAGACAGAGAGGAAGATCTCTGTCCGATGATTCACTCCCCAAGTGACCGTAACGGCTGGAGCTGCACCTATCCAAAACCAGGAGCCAGGCGCTCTTTTGGGTCTCCCATGTGGGTGCAGGGTCCCAAGGCTTTGGGCCATCCTTGACTGTTTTTCCAGGCCACAAGCAGGGAGCTGGATGGGAAGTGGGGCTGCTGGGATTAGAACTGGCACCCATACGGGATCCTGGCATGTTCAAGGCAAGGACTTTGGCTGCTAGGCCACTGTGCCAGACCCTAAATGTACATACTTTAGGATTACAATTCAACTTCAAGGAGTTTATCCTATAGAAACACTGCACTGGGCCCGGCACCATATCTTAGTGGCTAAAGTCCTTGCCTTGCACGCACTGGGATCTCATATGGGCACCAGTTCTAATCCTGGCAGTGCCACTTCCCATTCAGCTCCCTGCTTGTGATCTAGGAAAGCAGTGGATGACAGCCCAAAGGCTTGGGACCCTGCACCCACATGGGAGACCTGGAAGAAGCTCCTGACTCCTGGCTTCAGATTGGCTCAGCTCTGGCTGTTGTGGCCACTTGGGGAGTGAATCAATGGATGGAAGATCTTCCTCTCTGAATATTTGACTTTCTAATAAAAATAAAAATAAATAAATTCTGAAAAAAAACCCACTGCATTAATGTCCAAGGTGGATATACATCAAAAGACACTACATGAATGTCAGGTATGTAACCTAGCATTTCACCTGAGAATCCCACCCCCTATCTCCCAACCCTGCCCACTCATCAATCATCCCTAGGCATTTACCTGCAGACACCAATTCCCTGGGGCCTGCCCTCAAACCCTCCCAATCCTGCTTGCTCTCCCCATACCTTGCGGGTTTACCTGAACATAAGGGACCCCAAGTGCCTCCATCTTCCTTTTTTCCCTGCTGATCTCCCACCACCTCCATCCCATTTCTGCCCTGCTGGAATAAATCTCCTAAGATACCTCATTGCATCTGGTGTTTTTGGCTTACAGTAAAGAACCAGGCTGTGAAATTAGCTGTGCATAATAATATCATAAGAACCAGAACTTTAACTTTTAAATAACTAACAAATACATGGGCAAACAGACTCTAAGGTGGACTATGTCAGCCAGTAGAGTCTGAAGAGATTTCATTGTGATTGGAGTGGCAAGATGGGCAGCAATACAGAACTGTTGAACAATCAAAACCACTTGAGCAGGACCCTGGGAGCATGCCCCACATCAGGGACCTTGGGATGGTTGAGAGGCTGGGTGTGGCTTCTCCCCTTATCTCTCCCCTCACCCCAGATACAGGAATGAAAAGAACATGTCAAAACAATGGTCTCACTCACTTTCTTCTAGCCCTTGAGCCTTTGCACCCAAATCAAATATGTAAAAATTATAAAAAATAAAATTTATATAATTAAAGAATAAATAATTAAAATAAAAATTTTAAAAAGAAGACAAAAAAGATTTAAAGCTAAAAGGCTGAATGGACAGGATTGAGGATGAAAGGTGAAAAGAGGCGGGCATAGAAGACTGCAGGTTCTGGCTTGGGCAATGGAACGGGTGAGCTGTTTGGGGAGGGCAGGGAGCTGGGATAGAGTCAGCCTCTGCAGGTGCCACAGGAAGCAGCCCAGGCATCTGGGCTAAAAGGAGTTGGAGGCCTGTGATGTATCTATAGGCCTTGGACGGAACTTCCAAAAGCCACATTCTTTGAATCCAGAGGAAAAACTTTCTTTGGGGACTGTGGAGAGGTTACCTCTGTTTCAACCAAATTCTCAGCAAAAGGGACGGGCACCCTCCTTTAACACTGCAGGAGAGCTCAGCATGACTGTACTTGAATCGCTCTGTTGCTGAGCATTTCCAGAGCTGGGCCCTGGGGTGTCAAGTGGGATTACTCTAAGCTTGCTGCCAGGAGCCACGCCTTTGGCATGGGCCCAACACAGGGGAACAGCTGAAGGTCTGAGTGAGACAGGGATCTTTCTAGGTGAGAGGAACTACAAAGGGATGGGCCCAGAGAGCAGAGGTGATGTGGACTGGTCTGCTCTCAGGAATTACTCTCTCTCTCTCTCTCTCTCTCTCTCACACACACACACACACACACACACACACACACGCTGGTAGGAGAAAGAAGATGGGGCCAGTTTCTGGTCAATGGGCCTTTTCTCTGGTTGGGTTGAGTTTGTGTTTGCCTTGCCCATCATTTGAAAAGCATTTACAAAGTGCCAATAGCATGCCAGGCACTACTCTAGGTCTAGTGTGATAGGGCAGTGACCCCTGACAAGGGACCTGCTTTGGTGGTGGTGACTTAGAGCAGGGAAGCAGCTGCCACCAGAGGAAGAAATAGCAAGACAATTTTTGGCTTAATGTTGTGTAGAAAATAATAAACTGAGGACGTGGTGGGGGGCAGTAGGAGGTGGACCAGCTGAGCTTTGAGAAGAAAGCCACAGTCAAAGCTAGAGGAATGGGGGAAGCCAAAGAATGGAGGGTGGGACACTGCAGGCAGAAGTTAATTGCACAAGGCAATTGTTTGGCTAATAAGAACATGTTAGGAAAATTAGGCGTTTTTTTAATTTGTAAAAGAACTCATTAGTGAGTTATATTTTTAGTTCTTCCTCCTGGGGTTTGGAAATCCAGTGAGTGGGAGGTTTTTTCGGGGGCTGGGCCTGAGAGTTAGAGAGAGACGGCTCAAGGAAACACCCACCTGCTCCGAGAGGTCACGTCCAGGAAGAGCTGTACTAGTGCCAGCAGGTTGTGGTGGTGGTCGGACACCCAGCTCAGGGAGGAGCACAGCTGCTGCAGCTACACAGAACAGAGAGTGCTGCTGCACACATCCACCTGCCCCATAGCCTGCCCAGGGGACGGAGGGTAGCTGGTCCCGGAGGAGGCTGTGGACACTCCAGGTGCTCTGGGGGCACTTTGTATCTTAGGGGAAGGGCTGTGTCATACCTTCCCTGGCCAGTCTTGGATGTTCTCCAGGAGCAGGAGCAGGAGCTGCTGGAGGTCAGTCTTCGGCTGCAGGCAGAGCCTCATGTCCAAGCCAGCACGGCACAGGAGCTCGATCAGGCCTAGGAGGCTCCCATCTGTGTAGGCTCCTGGCTTAGCAAGGGCACACAGTGTGACGAACTGGGGAGAAGAAGCAGAAGTGAGTTGTCTGTGACCCTGTAGAGAGAGGGAAGGCAGTGTGTGGGGGTTTGGCTCTGTAAACCCCTTTGACTGCTGGGTGCGAGCCAAGAGCATGAGCAGTAAGGCCAGGGTTTGAGGCTCCTTGCAGTCTGAACATGGCGGGCACTGTGTGGTGAGTTCAGCAGCAAGTACTAGGCCTGTGACGGCACTGAGCCTGCCTGGATCCAACTGCTGAGTATGTCTGCACTGTGCACCCAGAATGCTCTGAGGACAACCAAGTCCCTACTTACCTTATGGATATAGCTCAGGCTTATGTCCCAGGTTGCCTCCTGAGGGGGGTCCACCTGCCAGCTCAAGTTGGCCTCACTTTCAGGAACCCTAAGGTTAAGACAAGAGCAAGAAACAAAAGGAATGGTGAACAAGTAAGAGGAAGTGGGCAAGGGAGGAGAATGAATGTAGAGAGGGAAGCCTTCGCTTGCTCAGGATAGGAACTCACGGTGTCTGTTCAGATGAGGACCCCTCCTGCGTGTTGGTCATCTGCTTAGGACTAGCAAAATACCCCAAAATGCAATGGCTTAAAAACAATGCTATTGTCTCCTAAAGCTATCAGGCTCAAGCATCCAGAGGCAGGAGCCTGTTTTGTGGCAAGTGGGTTTAGCCATCATCTGCAACATTAGCATTCTGTATCAGAGTGCTAGCTCAAGTCCTGGCCACTCTGCTTCTAATCCAATGTCCTGTTAATGTGCCTGGGGAACCTGCAGAAGGTGGCCCAAGCTCTTAGGCCTCTGTCACCCACATGGGAGACTGGGATAGATTTCTTGTGTGATCCTAGTTGATGCAGTTATTTGGAAAGTGATTCAGCAGATGAAAGAGCTTTCTCTCCTCTTGCCCCTTGCCTCTCTGTCATTCTGCCTTTCAAATAAATAAATCTTAAAACACAAAATAAAACAAAAATTCTAGAGGCAGCTTAGCCAGGCTGTTCTAGATCAGAGTTTCCTGGAAATTTTCCTGGAAACACTGGACAGGATCATGATCACCTTGGGTTTGGCTGGGCTGGGAGACCTACCTCTGAATTCAATCATGTGGGCACTGGGTTCCTCAGCACATGGGCTTCTCCAAACGGCTCTTAGATATGGATGGCAACTGGCTTCCTCAAGCTAGAGAACTAAGACCAGGCAGGGAGAGAGACTAAAGCACAGCATCAGCCTGTCATGGCCTCATCTTAGGTGTGACGGCTCATCACTTTTGCTGATTTCTACTGGTCACACAGACCACCCTATGGGAGAGGGTTATGTAAGGGTGTGGCCCCAGTACGTAAGAATTAATGGGGAGGTCGGAGAATGGCTCCCACATGCTGCCATATAGGTGAGGTCCCCAGCTTCAGTCTTGTAGGATTTGGAAAGTAGAGAATCACATCTCCAACCCTCTAAAGTATTCTGTGTGGATGATGGTGATGTCACTGTGTATGTGGGGTGAGTTCTAAAGCCAGTCAATAAGGCAAAAATCAGCAGCTGAACAATCCTTGAAATGCCCTCCAGGGGTGTGCAAACTGCAGGTAATGTGTGGAAAAGCCCAGCAAGCCAAATTTCCCAAGTGATGGATTAAGCCTGGTGAGGCACCAGGTGAGGTAAGAGCCTAGGAATATGTACGAAAATCTCTTGAAGGATCTCAGTTACACTAGGGCGGTGAGATGCACATGGTGAGCAGACAGAATGAGTGGAAGGTAGTCATACCTCTCTGGCTATGAGTTTCTGGCACATACTTACTGGACAGAAGGCTGAGCTCTATTAACCTCACTGAATGGTTCTTCTCTCTGGACAAATGCACACTGCTGACTTTAATTAAGTTGAGTGGGTTCATGGCAAGGCTCTCCTTCACTGTCTCATCTGTTTCTCTACTTTTATGAACGAGAACTCTTGCTAACAGTGACCCTCAAGAAATGAAAACACTGATGATGGCCACCACATTGTTGACAATATCTGGCTCGGGTGCAGCCACTAGGCCATGGTCACTGGAGGAATAATTCCTGCTGCTCCAGGGAAAGGGTTCTGCTCTTCTGAAGAGCACTTCCTGGCACTTGTGCAGTTTTTCCAAGGGGAAGCAGAGAGTTGTCTGCTGGGTGCCCAGGAAGCTGGTGCTAACAAACCAAACATGGTAGCAAGACAAAGGAAGACGAGGAGGCTGGGGCTGGCTCAGCCCTTCTTCCAGATTTTTCTGTCATTTATTAGGCCAGAGAACGGGTGAGGCTGGCCCCTGCACATCTGGGGGAGGCCTGGTTCGTACCAGCCTGTGAGCATGCACTGGCTAGGCCAGCCTGGGTGGGCATATTTTTGGATTTCCCCAAGGGTGGAGCTACCACAGAATTGACTTTGTGCATCTGCTCAAGAGAGATGGGCTTCCAGACAGTTCAGTGCTGCCAAACAGAGGAGGAATGCAGAAAGTGTGAGCTGGTGATGCTTCTCCTCTAGGTTGGGGAGGGGAAGTGTATCTGCCAGGAGAGCCAACTTTCCTGGGCAGAGTGATAGTGGCTGCCCAAAGTGAGATGCTGAAACTCCCTGACCTGTTTCTCCTCAGGGATAGCAGATAAATAGGCCACATAATGGGGATCGGCTATTCCTTGCCCATTTGAGCAACCATGCAATGGAGCTGTTGGTGTCTGGGACTACTATTCTGAGATATGGCATCAGATAATCCCTGAGATTCCACTACTCACTCCCAGAGTGATGTTCTGGAGCACAGGAATTTGCAGCCTGTAAATCCCTGCTCCCCTCTTGGATTCAGACTGAGTCCCCTGCCCTGCCCCCATTCCAACTTCTTGGGTCAAGATTCCCAATCTTCAGTCAGCATCCAGAAGCTCAGTGGGAGGTGGGGGTTACTCATTACAGTCACTCTTTTTAGGAGGAGGACATCACTGACCTGTACCTAGGTTTCTGTATTTGTTTTCTTCAAGAGCTGAACAAAAGGATAAGGTCCTTAACCATAAAGTGCTCCCACGTTCTGATAAGGAACACAGCTACCACATGACCAAGAGCCCTCTGCAGGCACCCAGGGGCTGAGCACCCAGCCATGTGAGCACTAAAGAGGGTCCTCTCCTTGGGCCTGCAACCAAACTACATCTGGTGTTTCAGCAAGGTCAATGAAGAGAATTAATGCTAGATCAATGGAAAGGGAGAGAGAAGCAAATTATACCTAGTTCCAGTTATACCATCCCAGGACAGCCACTTACTGTTACTCTGTATACTTTGCTGGATGCTTTTCCCTTGTTTTGTTTTTAAAGATGTGTTTATTTATTTGAAAGGCAGAGTTACATTCAGAAAAACACAGATCTTCCATCTGCTGGTTCACTCCCCACATGGCTGCAAAGGCCAGAAGCTTCCTTTGGGTCTCTCACATGAGTGGCATGGGCCCAAACACTTGGACTGTCATCTGCTGCTTTTCCCAGGCCATTAACAGGAATGCTGGAACTTTTAAAGTGAAGCAGCCAGGACGTGAACCAGCACCTATATTGGGATGGTAGCCTGCCTGGTGTTCTTCCAATGTATTAATTATTATTCATTTACCTGTTTGGTCTCAGTATAGAACTGCTCTTTCATTCTCTTTCTCCCCAACCCCACTCTGTTCTTTCATTTGAAAGGCAGGTTAGAGAGAGTGAGGCAGAGAAAAAGAAACAGATCTTCCAGCTACTGCTGGTTCATTCTTCAAATGGCCATAACCCCCAGAATCCCGAAACTTCATCTGGATCTCACACTTGGAGGGCAGAGGCCCAGGCACTTGGTCCATTAACAGGCAGCTGGATTGGAAGTACAGCAGTATTCATATGGGATCAGATATTACCCCAGGGGCTGCTCTTTCTGAGAACTACGCAGACAAGGCACCCAGTCCCAGGTGACACAGTACCAAGCTGCTGTCTTTAATAGCTGGGCCTGAATTTCCGAGCAGGGATCTTCACCTGGACTTGGTGATCAAGCAGCAGTCACGGCTACCAAGACCGCTCTTTGTGCTCCTGAGACTGGATCATCTGACCATGCCTGTTCTGTAGAGTACAGTAAGCACCTTCACCAAGGGTACTGATGCGCTCACTCCTGCTTTCCATTCAAGTTCACGCCCTGGCCCCTTCTCCCTTACCGTTTCATGCCCCCAGCCTTATCACTGAGCAAACAGCCTCTAGATTTTCAATTTGGTGTACACTGAATGGTTTCCATGGTCCAACTACAGAAGAATGGTGTCTCTGGGAAGTCTTGAAGCATCTTTCAAGCGAGAGATAGTGATGTATTTAAAGAAAACCTGAGATTAGGAATAAAGGGTGAAAGCAGGGTCTCTCTCATAAGAGGAGAAACAGACAGCTGGTAGGGCTGTGTACAGGGGCTCTTCAACCCCGAGTTCTTAGTCTTGGCCATTGTGAGACTCTGTGTTGCCCCTCCTTTTTGCCAAATGAGTCCTAGAATAAGACTTCTCAGAAAGTTAACAGAAAAAGAGATCTGCCTGCTGTGGAACCTACTGGCCCAAGCCAAGCCTGCAAGTGTGGCTAAGAACAAGGAGGACGATCATGGGCTTGCTCTGATGTTTCTTTTTTTGGCTCACACAGCTCCAGAATGCATATCCTGCCCCCAGTAGGGGTGGTGCCACAACCTTCTTGCTGTTTCCTGAATCCTCAGGACAAGACACCCAGAGTTCCCTAAGTGCAGCAGCAGCCAGTGGGCAGCCCAGAGAATGCCTGCGGGCACCTCTGCCATCACCTCCCCAGGAAGGACCAGCCTCTTCTTGCAGAACAAGCAGGGGAACTGTCCTTGCAGCCTTCAGCTAGATTTTCTGCTGAACACAGAGAGGGCTGCAAGGAGAGGAGGCAGGAGTTCAAAGCAGCACATCTGGAAATGCAGCCAGGTGACTCCAGCAGCTTGCCATGCCCTGCCCTGAGATGGCACAGCTCTGCTCCTCCCACACAGGGTTTAACTGCGCCCGGCAAAGCTGTAGTCTGCATTCTGGGCTTTGTGTGCCAAAGCACTTGAGATGAACTGGTTAAAGGGCCTACTGCTCTCTGTTGCCTCTAGAGACCGCACAGTCCCTGCTTGAAGGGTAGGAAACAGTCACATCTTGGAGTGGACTGGGAAGAGAGAGAGAACATGGCTTTTGCAGAGTGTAGCCTGGGTGGTAACCAGTCCCTGGTGCCTCCTCCCTCTTCTCAGGTGGACATAAGTGCTTGACTGATCAGTCAGAAGTGGTACTTCTGAACCCAATTCCTCCTTTAATTGCCAGCCCTCATCCTTGTCCCCTTCTCTTTTCTTTCAATATGCACTTGTTTTTCTTCTTCTCCTAGTCATCAGAGATGGAGGTGTGGCTGAAGCCCAGGGCAAGGCTGAGGCAAGCAGCCTATTGCAGCAGGTTGGAGCCCGAGCTGCAAGAGGGACAGGGGCAGGAGGTGGCAGGCTGGCACATGCATGGGGTATTTATAGCAGAGCCAGCGCAGTTTGGTTTGGCAGACAATTACTACACACAGTCGTGGAACAGGTTCTTAGGGAATCACTGGGCTCCCCCGGTCTAGGAACATTTGCCCACCAAGCAGCCAGGGTAGGAAAAGATGTTTGGAAGCAGGGCAGTGGTCTCTAAACCTTTAGTTATATCTTTAACCAAATTCAAGAAAAAGTTTAAATGTGCTGTAATTTTAGAATAAGAGGAAGCTAGTTCATACTTCCATGACCCAGAACTAGTCACTGTGCACCAACAACAACAGCGACTTACATACAAGTACTGTATGGTCCTGTCCCTCATGGGCAGGGGCAACACATACATGAATTACACCAATGTCCTCCATCACTGCCGAACCCAGCCCAGGGCACATCAGAAGTACTCACCAAATACAACTGAGCACTGTGAAAATGACATGTTAAACCCAGTGGTCCTGCTGCTTATGGGCTGGTGTTGGGCAGAGGGCCATGCAAAAGGCTTTGGGAGAGACATGGCTTAGGAGTACAATAACCAGGCTGAGAAATTTGTACTTCACCAGGCAGGAGCGGGAGCTGAGTGGCAGAAACAAAGTTGGCATGGCACACCCACTCTTAGATCTTGCTCAGTCCCTGGTGCGGAAGTTCATATGCTGATTACGGTGTGACATGTGTGTTCCCAGGTAGCTCTGCATGGCTGTTCTAGAACTCCCTGCCATGTGAGCTAGGAATTGTTGAACACACAGAAGGAGGCATTTGCACAGCAGAGGGGCAGTACTCACTGGTCACTGTGCTGGTAGGGCTCCATTGGGTACAGGGCAGGACTGTCAGCTCCCAGGCTGCGGAACACCTCTGTGATCTCCTGCAGTGATGGGCACCACAAGTGCATGTCTTCATCTGTAAAGCCAAAGCAGTAGAGAGTTGGAGTGGGAAGCAGAGGACAGGATGCATTGCTCCCATGGCAGGGGTTGGGCAGCACAAACCTCTGCCCAACGCCACACTATAGCACTTGCTGGCATCCACATGGGTGTTATCTGAAGAAACGAAACCAACCAGTCGTTTTTAGATACTTGCTGGAGCTTTGGGTACCTGGGGACTTTCTTCTATGTTCTCAAGGTTCAGCTGCACTGAAGCAGGAAGGCTCAGGGATAACCAAACCCTAATCTCCCCCACCAGGCAGAGATGAGGGGTGCTCAGCTACCCATGGTTAAGCAGGACAAAGCATTCAGAACCAAAAATTCCAAAACTGCACAACTCAGACACCACCCTCAGCACTGCTGGGCTGTCTGCCACGAACAATCTCCCTATCACGCCTGTTGCATCATCTAACTGCTCCTCAGACCTCTGTGCCTGCCAGGGGCACATTGTGCCTCCCTTTTGCAACCTGGGACTGTCCTCTCAGCACGTGTGAGCCACAGCCCAGCCATCCTTCTCCCTTGGCCAGCTAAAACAAGATGTGATTGATAAATGTGATGACATCAACCTGGAGGAAAAACAGCACCGACTCAGGGCCTTTTCTTCTGTCACATCACAGTAGGGCATTTTCACCATTACCAAAAGAGGAAAATAAAAAACAGTGTGGTTGGATGTATTTTCCAAAGGGTACTCAACAATTTCACCCATTACATTTGTTCTTCTGCTCTGGGATGTCCCATGCCCTCTTTACACAGGGGTTCATTCTATATCCTCTCACCATAGTATGTTAATTTTTTTGAAAAGATTTCTCTATTTTTATTTGAAAGGTAGAGTTACAGAGTGAGAAGGGGGGAGAAAAGGGGTACCTTCCATAGCTTTAGACTGATTGATTGATTGATTGATTGAAAAGTCAGATTTATAGAGAGGAGAGATAGAGAGGAAGATCTTCCATCCATTGGTTCACTCCCCAAATGGCCATAACGGCTGGAGCTGAGCTGATCTGGAGTCAGGAGCTTCTTCTGGGTCTCCCATGCAGATGCAAAGTCCCAAGGCTTTGGGCTGTCCTTGACTGCTTTCCCAGGCCACAACCAGGGAGCTGGAAGGGAAGTGGAACAGCTGGGACATTAACCAGCACCCATGTGGGATCTTGCTGCATGCAAGGCAAGGACTTTAGCCGCACCCATGTGGGATCTTGCTGCATGCAAGGCAAGGACTTTAGCCACCAGACTAATGCGCTGGACTCACTACTCCACTTTCAATCCAGTTCCCTGTAAATGTGCCTTGGAAAGTAGTGGAGGATGGCCCAAGTACTTGTACCCATTTGAGAAACCCAGAAGAAGCTCCTGGCTCCTAGCTTAGGACCTGACCAGCTCTATCCTTATGGCCATTTGAGGAGTGAACAGGCAGATGGAAGATCTCTATTTCTCCCTCTTTCTCTGTAACTCTTTCAAATAAACAAATACATCTCTAAAAATTATTTAAAATGCAGAGAGAGATACAGAGACAGAAAACATCTTCTGCTGGTTTACCCCATAAATGTCTGCAGCAGCTGGGGCTTGGCTAAGGCAAAGCCAGAAGCCTAGAAATCAATATGGGTCTCCCATTTGGGTAGCAGGGCCTAGGAATCACCTACTGCTCCCAAGGGTGTGTATTATCAGGCAGTTGCAATTGGAAGTGGTGCCTGGACTTGAACCTAGGCACTCCATTATGAGACATGGGTATTAACAAACAGTATCTTCATCTCTAAACCAAATGCCCAATGCAGCCATGTTACTTGATTTACTGATTTATTGCCTTCTAGTCTCTCTTCCCACTAGGATAAAAGTCTCTCAATGGCCGGGGCTATATCCATAGTGGTCACCTCTGTGTGCCCAGTGCCCAGAGCAGTGGTTGGCATGGAGGATGCTCAGTGAATGAATGAACAAACGAATATGTGAGTGAAAAGAATACAAAACAAAGGCTGACCAAGCAGTTCACAACTAACAGAGAAGCTGAAAAGCGTGCCACAGGATGAGCTGGCAGTGACAAGCATGCAAATGTGGTCAAACATTGGATTTAACAATGATGAGGGAAGTATCTGAATCAAGAATGTGGAGGCTGGGCTAGGGACACTTTATTACAAGCTTGAGCCTTTACCATTCTATAGGGTGTGTGTTGCAGACTAAGGACCCATGCTGAGGCACTCCACCTCAGGCAGGCACTGGCCAGGTATGAAAGACAAAAATGTGGAGGTCTTGACCTCAGGGGACACACAGTCCAAGCAGGGAGAGGAGTCAGAAGGAAATGAATAAACCCCAATGTGCTGTGCAAAAAGCAGAGAATACACAGATGCAGGAGGGGAGGCGGGATCAGTTGGAGGTAGGGAGCAGGGCAAGAACAGCAACAAGTGACAGCTAACGGGCAGGAGGTAGGTGTTTGCCTGACAGATGACAAAGGCAGGGTGCCACGAAGCAGTGTGGCCTGCCTGGAAACCAGAGGCAAGAATTAGGCAGACAAGGGAAGGCTGGGAGGGGGACTTCTGCCGGAGCCAAGAAATGGGCCTTCTTGAACTGCTGGAGCAGAAAGGGGTGGCCACTGTTGTGTGTGGCTACAGCACCCGTGGTGGCAGGCTGTCAAGCAGAGGGTCTCTGAAAAGCCATCCCAGGCCGTTTCTTCAGCAGGCATCGAGTATCTCTCTCTTCGGAAATGTATATGGGTCGGGACTCACTAAGCAAGTAATTAGACTCTTGGAGGAGGAAAAACCTTCTTGTTTGTTTTTCTTCCCTCTCGGGCAACTTAACAAGTAAGAGAGCAGTAATGATACCCCTTGCCTGCTTCACAAACGAGCTGGGAAGAACGGAGCGGGCAAAACACAGTAAGATTCCACTCACAGGGCAGAACATTTGCCAGGGCATTTGGGGCACAGAGCACGTATGTGCATGTACCCGTGGGTGAGCAAATGAACTTTCCAAGGAGGAGAAGAGAGCCAACCTAGGGCCAGGCCCCTTGAGATCCCACTGAAACACCCAAAGAGGGCCTTGTGTCCAGCTCCCCTGCCCTAGCCTACATGAATGCATCTTCTGCTGTTTAGACCCATCATGGGCTGTGCTGGCCCAGCCAACCTCAAACCTGGGACTTTCCCCGCCCCCATCTTCTACACAGTGATGATCCCACAGCACTGCGTGACCCAGGTAGTAGCTTCAAAGAAAGAGGCCTGGGAGGCCTTGGGATAAATCTATCCCATCACCGGCCCTGGAAGTGGGTTATGTGATGACAGGAAAACGCCACCCGAGATTTCATAATTCACGTGGCCCTAAGTAGGTCACATGCTCGGCCTTCCCTCTGTGCTGTATGTCCCACATGGGAGATTTCTGGAGAGCTGACCCAGAAGGAAATTTGGGCATGCAGACTCCCTCTGTCTAGTTCCATGTGGCCCAGAGCAGAACTGTCATTCTAGGTAACCTCCCAATGGGGAACACCAGGGTGCCTGGCCTTTTTTTCCCCCCCAAAAGAGTTTAAATTTACATATTTGAAAGGCAGAGTTGAGAGAGAGTCTTCCATTCACTGGTTCAATCCCTAGATGGCTACAAAGTCTTACAATGGCTGGGACTGAGCCAAGCTGCAGGCAGGAGCCAGGAATTCCTTCCAAGTCTCCCACATGGGTTCAGGAGCTCAGGTACTTGAACAATGCTTTCCCAGGCCATAAGCAGCTTTCCCAGGCCATAAGCAAGGAGCTGGATTGGACTGGAGCAGCCAGGACTCAAACCAGTACCCATATGGGATTTTGGCTTCATCACAGCGCTGGCCTTGGTGCTGGACGTTTTAAGATGGCAGTGTCAACAGCCCTGAGAAGTTGGGCTTAGTTAGAGGCAGGGACCAGAGGCCCCCTTTAGGCTGCTTTAAGAGGTGGTGGAAAAAAGGCCAAAAATGACAGGGACTTTTTCATGTGTGCCATGGAAGAAATGACTGCTCCATCATCATTCCTTTGGCATCATTTGCCTGGAATGGGAAAGCATGCACATGCACACAAGGGATTAAAAAAACTCAACAGAAAAGGAAATTAAAGATAAATATGGGACCAGCATTATGACATAGCAGGTTAAGCTGCTGCTTGTTGCCAGCATCCTGAGTTGGAATTTGGAGTTGGATTTGAGTTCTGGCTGCTTTCTTTCTGAGCCAGCTCCTTGCTAATGAGCTTGGAAAAACAACGGAAGATGGCCCAAGTACTTGGGTCTCAGCCACCAATATGGGAGATCCAGATGGAATGCCAGGCTCCGGGCTTTTCTCTGGCCTAGCCTTGACTGCTGCAGTCATTTTAAATTTGAGGCCAGTGTTGTGGCATAGCACGCTAAGTTGCCACTTGTAATACTTGCATCCCATGCTGGAGATCTAGCTGAGTTCTAGTTGTTCTGCTTCTGGTCCTGCTCCCTGCTAACAGAGCAGGAAGGCAGTGGAGGACGGTTCAAGGACTTAGGTTTGTGTCAAGGTGGAAAACCAGAATGAAGTTCCTGGCTTCTGGTTTTGGCCTGGCCCAGCCCTGGCTGTTGTGGCCATGTGAGAGGAGGTCTTTTTGTTTCTCCTTCTTCTTTGTTACTCTTCTTCCAAATATCTGTTTAAAAATAACAGAATAGGGCGCGGCACGATGGCGCAAGTGGTTAAGGTCCTCGCCTTGCATGCCCGGGATCCCATATGGGCACCGGTTCTAATCCCGGCAGCCCCGCTTCCCATCCAGCTCCCTGCCTGTGGCCCGGGAAAGCAGTCAAGGACGGCCCAAAGCTTTGGGACCCTGCACCCACATGGGAGACCTGGAAGAGGCTTCTGGCTTTGGATCAGCATAGCATTGAACATTGTGCTCACTTGGGGAGTGAATCATCGGACGGAAGATCTTCCTCTCTGTCTCTCCTCTCTGTATACCCGCCTTTCCAATAAAAATAAAATAAATCTTTTAAAAAAATAACAGAATAAAAGATAAGCCTATTTTGGTACCAAAACACACTGAAATCCATGCATGTGCTGAGTCCTAAGAAAGTTCATGGGAAAACTATGTGAATTTCAAGGTACCATTTTAAATCCTCCCAGGTGTTTCAAGGTACCATTTTAAATCCTCCCAGGTGTTTCAAGGTACCATTTAAAATGGTACCTTCAAGTATTGTGAAAACTATGTGTGAATTTCAGTAATTTTTGCACCAATACAAACATCTTTCAATTCTGTATTTTTCTCACAAACTTCTTTTTAAAGATTCATTTTACCTCAGAGTTACAGAAAGAGAAAGAGAAGGAGAGACATAAAGAGAGATTCCCCCATCTACTGGTTGACTCTCTAAATGGCTGCAATGGCCAAAGCTGGGTCGGTGCAAAGCTGGGAGCCAGGAGCTTTGTCTGAATCTCCTACATGGGTACAGGGGCCCAAGGGTCATCCTCAGCTGCTTTCCCAGGCCATTAGCAGGGAGTTGGACCGGAATGAAGAAGCCAATATGGGAACTGGCACTCAATGGGTTGCCGGTACTGCAGGTGGAAGGTTAGCTTGCTATGTCACCACATGGGCCCCTTTCCTTTTTTTTTTTTTTAAGATTTATTTATTTTTATTGGAAAGGCAGATATACAGAGAGGAGCAGAGAGGAAGATCTTCCGTCTGATGATTCACTCCCCAAGTGGCCACAATGGCTGGAGCTGAATTAATCTGAAGCCAGGAACAAGGAGCTCTTCCAGGTTTTCCACATAGGAGCAGGCTCCCAAAGCTTTGGGCCATCTCGACTCCTTTCCCAGGCCACAAGCAGGGAGCTGGATGGGAAGCAGGGCCGCTGGGATTAGAACCGGTAACCATATGGGATTCCAGTGCTTGTAAGACAAGGACCTTAACCACTACACTATCGTGCTGGGCCCTTTTTTCCAGCCCCTTTCCTACAAAACAATTTTTAAATGACTTATTTATTTTCATTGGAAAGAGAGATTTAGAGAAAATGATCTTTTATTTGCTGCTTCACTCCCCAGGGGCTGCAACCAATTGGCTGCAACCAATTGGAGCTGAGCCAATATGAAGCCAGGAGTCAGGAACTTCTTGTGAGTCTCCCATGTGGGTGCAGGGTTCCAAGGCTTGGGCCAACCTCTACTCTTTTCCCAGGCCACAAGCAGGGAGCTGATGGAAACTGAAGCAGTTGGGACATGAATTGACACCCATGTGGAATGCCGGTGCTTGCAGCTAGAGGTTTGATAATTGAGCCATCATGTGGGCCTCCCTACAAAAATTCTGAAGGAACTTTGTATTCCAAGAATCTCCCAGGCTACCCCAAGGCCTGGCTCCCCTCCCCTCCCCTTCCCTGGGGCTTCAACATCTCCCCCACCTCCCCTGCTTCCTTCTTGGCCTTTACCTAAGGGTTGCACAGGGCATACATAGCTTATTAGCACCTGGTGTTCTGGGCTAGCAGGGCCATGCAGCACCATCTGCCTGGGTTCTGACTGTCTAACACCATTGCTATGGTGCCTCAGCAAGAGGGCCCGCCCCATCAAGAAGAGGCTTAGGTTGTTCCCAACAGTAGGCAAGTTCCCCCTTCGATTGAGCCCTGCTCTTGCTGGTGTGTGGGACGCAGGACACTTGCAGGAAGACTAAAAACTCTTATCTTTGCCTTTTGTTCTTACTCCTTTCTGCTCTGCTCTAATTACTTAACTTTCCTTCTCACTGTTGTACTTAAATTTGTTTCAGTATCACTGGTGCTGCCAATTAGCTTTAGCTGTCTGAAATGTTTATTTGTTCAGCAAATGTTAATTGAACAGCAGATGCTGTTCCAAGTGTGCTGGGGACCCAGCAGCAAACCAGACAGTGCTGCTCAGAAGTAGCTGAGGTTTGGTGGGGAAATAACCGATGTGCACATGGCAAGGGCAAGTATAGAACAGCATGGAGGAAGGGCAGTCAGGGTGATTATGGGAGAGACTCTAGTGACATGAGGGACAAAGCTGTGGATGCAGATGGGGGTTTACAGAGCCCTGAGGCCAGGGCTTGTTTCAGGATGCTTCCACAGGTGTGAAGCCCAGAGGTGGGGGTGGGGTGATGGGTAGAGTAGGTAAGGATGAAGGCCAAAGGAAAGCAACTGGTTTGGTTATTATTTTAAAAACTCCTGTACTTTGAAGACCCAGAATCTCCTATCAAATTCACACTTGAAAACTACACATTTTCTGAGCCTTCCCACAAAGTAAGCATATGACACAGCTGGGCTATCTCCTCATACTTAACCTACTTTTCTCTGCAGTGCCATGGACCCCAGGGTGTGTAAAGACTGTGGGACTTCATAAATTTTGACCCTCTTGATGTTGTTGTTGTTTTTTTTAAGATTTATTTGTTTTTATTAGAAAGTTAAATTTACAGAAAGAAGGAGAGACAGAGAAAGATCTGTTGATTCACTGGCCAAGTGGCCACAATGGCCAGAGTTGAGCCCATCCGCAGCCAGGAGCCTCCTCGGGGTCTCCCACGATGGTACAAGGTCCCAAGGCCTTGGGCCATCCTCTGTTGCTTTCTCAGGCCACAAGCAGGGAGTCAAAACGAAAGTGGAGAAGGTGAGGACTTTAGCCCCAAGGCTAAAATGACAGGCCCACAACCCTCTTGTTCTTTCTTGGCCTTGCTTCCCAGCAGCCCTTTCTCAGGCTTGAATGAGGGCACTTTTGGAAACTTCCTTTCCACTTTCTGTGTTCCACCATCAGTATGACACTGTCCCCATTGTCCTCTCTGTCCCTGTTCACCTGAGCTCGAGGACCTTCTCTGGGCACCCCTGACAACCAGAACCCTTACCAGAACCTTTCAGCCTTGCCTTAGCCCGCTGCATACCGCTCCTTGGCTCTGCAGGCCCCTAGAGTATGTGCACGGGGCAGGTGATGCCGTCCCCAGGCCACCTCTCCTCTCTCCTGCCCTCTGTAACTCACACCAGTGCCGGCTGTTACCTAACACCACCCAGCATCTGAGACTCCTGTGTACAGGACACAGTTGTACTGTGCCAGACCACAGGACCACTCACAGCTACGAGCATTAGCTTCAGCCATAAATAAAACAAAATAAAAAAGACAAAAATCAAAGACAAAAAGCAAGAAACCTGCCTGGGTGTCAATCAAGCTGGAATTGCACTTCTCTCTGAAGACAAAGAAACCCAGGGCTAGACAGCTGACAGCTGTGCAGAGACCCAACTGCATCTATCAGATCCTGGGTGCCCACTTCTGCTCAGCCAGTCTCAGAGGTGCCTCTCATGCTTAAGCCTGCCATGGATTCAGGATGGCTGCTAGAGGCTCAGCCATTCAGTATCAACTTTAGGCAATCCTTTCTCACTTTGCCACCGAAGAATGCATCCTTTTTTAAAAAAAAAATTCATCTTAAAAATTTATTTATTTCACCTGAAAAGCACACTGCCCGAGAGATGGGGAAAGACAGAGAACAAAAGAGAGTTTCCACTCATTTGCTCACTCCCCAAATGTCTACAATATCCAGGCTTGGGCCAGGCTGATGATAGGGACCTGGAACTCAGTCAGGAATGGCAGGGGATCAACCACTTGGGCCACCCTCTGTTTCATTCCGAGGCACATTTGGAAGGAGCTGGCTCAGAAGCAGAGCAGCTGGGACTCAAGGGATGTTAGTGTTGCAGGTGGCTTCACACAACACCAGCCCCAAGTACTGTGGGCCGGATGCAGGACACTCCCAGTGTGACTCCGGAAGGTAGCAGTAAGCCACTCTCCTAGGTTTGAGAACAATCTGAGACTGATTTAGACTCAGAGAGCCTTCCAATAGTCACCCTGTCTGAACGCACAGTCTAGCAGATTTCTCTTCTTTTTTTCAAACATGCCTATTTGGAATAAAATGAAACAGAAATACACTAAGAGCTGGCAAGGGATAGAGCAATAGGAAATGTCACTCTGCTGGTGGAAACGCCACTTTGGAAGGCCGTCTGGCAGTTTCTCTCACAATTGTGCTTGCTAGTATCTATTCCCAATGACTCCAAAATCTACACCCACATAGAAAACTGCACACAGGAATGTTGACAATGGCTTATTCATGACTGTCAAAAACTGAAAGCAAAGAAGACAACTTTCAAGAGGTGCACAGATAAACTATTGCACATTCTAATAAAACACAATGTAGCCATAAAAAAAAACATGCTATCCAGCCACAAAAAAAATATGGAGAAGGGGCCAGTGTGTGGAATCCACAGCCAATCTGGCTTCACCCTCACCCTAAAGATTTTGGTCCCACACCTAAGGCCAACAGCTCAGGGCCCGGTGGCTTGTCAGAAACACCTGGGAGGATTTAAAATGGTACCTTGGACTGATCCCCAAGGGTAAGGCCCAAGTATGCTCTCTTTGTAAGCTCAACATAACTGAAAATTGTTATGTCCAGGGAAGCTAACTGGCACCCTCTGACCACGGCTGAGAAGTCAAATATTGGGGATGGTGCCGCAGCATAGTGAGTTGAGCTACTGCCATAGTGTTGGCATCCCATTTGGGTGCTGTTCTGACTCTCAGCTGCTTTACTTCTGGTTCAGATAATGTGCCTGGAAAGTAGCAGAGGATGCCCCAACTGCCTGCACTCCTGTTACCCACATGGAGACTTGGAAGAAGCGCCAGACTCCTGGCACGGCCTTGGCCAGATAATTTGGGTAGTGAACTGCCAGATGGAAGATCAATCTCTCTCTCTCCATCTTTGTACACTACTTTTCAAGTAAATAATTTTTGAAAAAAGAAAGGTCAAATATTAAGAAGTGCTTGTCAAAACATTCAAGTCACTTAGATTTATTTTCCATCTCATTTTAAAAGGTAGATGGAGTTAAAGAGCCAGGATAAGCCCCAGTAATTCCTTGATCATTTTCTCTACCTCTGAGAAGTCCATGAACCATGAATACAGCCATATTCCCCAAAGCCTGGAGCTGCTGCTGCTACTTTTTGAAGATTTACTGTATTTATCTCAGAGGCAATTACAGATTGAGACAGATGGGGAGGGAGGGAAAGAGACACAGAGAGAGAGAAAGAGAGAATATACATGTACATGGTTTACTCCCCATTTGGCTGCAATGGCTGGGGTCTGGGCCAATCTGAAGCCAGGAGCCAGAGTTTTAGCAGGGTCTCCCATGTGGGTGTAGGGGCCCAAGGACTTGAGCCATTCTCTGCTGATTTCCTAGGCACTATCAGGGAGTTGGATTCAAAGTGGAACACCCAGGATGCTGGCATTGCAGATGGCATCTTAAACTACTACACCAAAGTGCTGGCCTCCAGCCTGGTGCTTCTTAGTTCCCTGCTGCACGTGAGAATCACCCAGTGGCTAGAAAAACTTCCCTGGTTACCAGGCACTGACCTAAGAGTGTTTGTTATAGGCATTAAGTCACTTTTACCTCACCAGCATCTCATGGGCTGCCCCCCCAATACCCCAACATGTACAAGGGGTGCAATGCAGTGGTGGGGTCAGGAAACAGAGGAAGTGCCAACTGGGCTGAGTAAACAGGCATGTGTGTCCCCACAGGGCTAACAGAACCTACACCCTGACCTTGGAGGTCCAAACAGATAACCAGAGCTGGGCAGACATAGCCAGCTTCATAACTGACTGCCTACGCAGAACCGGAGCAGTGGTGTGGCCTTGGAGGCCCAAACAGATAACCAGAGCTGCGAGGGGTTGGCACTGTGGTATCACAGGTTAAATTGCAGCCTGAGATAACAATATCCCCTATCAGAACATCAGTTCAACTCATGGCTGCTCTGCTTCTAACCTAGCTCCTTGTTAATGCACTTTGGAAGGTAGTGGAAAATGGCCCAAGTGCTTGACAACTTGCACCCACATGGGAGACTTGAATGGAGTTCCTGGCTCCTGGTTTTGGCCCGGCCTAGCCTCAACCACTGCAGCCATTTGGGGAGTGAACAATGGATGGACAATACATCTCTGTCTTTACATATTTCCCTGCCATTCAGACTTTCAAATCAATAAATCTTGAATGAAAAAAGGGGAGAAATGCATAGTAAAATCAGAACAGAAAGAAAGAGACCAAGTGAACTCGATGGGGGGTTGGCTCATCACTGGGAGAATGTGTGCATCACACAAACAGGGTGAAGCACAGGTGGACATTCCTTATGCTTTCCAGCCCCAGAGTCTTTCTGTAAAAATAACAGTATCTACTTGCTAGGTTATTGTTGTTGTATGATTAAATAAATCAGGTCTAACCCTTGGATCAATGCTCGGTACAAACCAAACTCTCCAGAAATACTAGTTCTTGATTCAAGCACTTTTAGCATCACATCCAACAATACATTTTAAAAAGCAGGGATCAATTATGAAGCTAAATTACTATCATCATCAGATTCTAACTGGAGATGATGAAGGGGCTGTGTCAAGAAAATGCAGGCTCCAAGGACGTCAGGTCAAGGGGTCTCCTGGGTGGTCTTCCAAGTGTTTTCCCGCCCATTTGGTGGTATATAACCTTCTCAAAGTACTAGCAGGGGAATTAAGAGTACAGCTGGGCACCAGACCTGGATTCCAGCCCACTTCCTGGGCTTGGGACAAGGGAAGTAGCTCTGGGGAATGAAGAAGTGCAGGATGCAGAGGGTTGACACAGGTACTCTTATCTGTGTGGTTCCCTGACAAGGTGTCGTGGGCTCCACGAGGAGTTGATGACAAACACAGCCTCCACCCCAAGGCTTCCAGCAGCCCCTGTATGACTCACTTCCTGCTGCAGCATGGGGGGGGGCACAGATCTGACCCATGAGAGGGACAAGAACAGAGCAGGGCAGGTGAGGAGAGGATGCCTCTTGATAGGAGAGTTTCAACCAAATATAGAGAGTAAAGGATTTCTGATTGCTTAAAAACTTCTGCTGGGGGTCAGGTATTGTGAAACAGCCAGTAAAGCCACTAATGCATTCCAATACAGGTACCAGTTCAAGTCCAAGCAGCTTCAATCAAGATCCCTGCCAATGTGCCTGGGAAAGCAACAGAAGATGGCTTAAGTGTTTGCGCCCCTGCATCCACATGGAAACACTAAACAAGCTCCTGGTTCTTGGCTTCAGCTTGCCTCTATCCTGGCTGTTGCTGCCATTTGGGGAGTGACCCAGAAGATGAAACAACTCTCTAAATCTGACTTTCTTTTTTTATTTTATTTTATTTTTTTTAAGATTTATTTATTTTTATTGCAAAGTCAGATATACAGGAGAAGGAGAGACAGAGAGGAAGATTTTCCATCTGATGACTCACTCCCCAAGTGAGCGCAGCGGCCAGTACTGTGCCGATCAAAAGCCAGGATCCAGGAACCTTTTCCGGGTCTCCCACATGGGTGTGCAGGGTTCCAAAGCTTTGGGCCATCCTCAACTGCTTTCCCAGGCCACAGGCAGGGAGCTGGATGGGAAGCGGGGCTGCCGGGATTAGAACCGGCGACCATATGGGATCCTGGTGGGTTCAAGGAGAGGATTTTCTTCTTTTCTTTTTTTTTTTAAGATTTATTTTATCTTTATTGGAAAGGCAGATATACAGAGAGGAGAGACAGAGAGGAAGATCTTCCGTCCGATGATTCACTCCCCAAGTGAGCGCAACGGCTGAAGCTATGCCGATCCGAAGCCAGGAGCCTCTTCCGGGTCTCCCGCACGGGTGCAGGGTCCCAAAGCTTTGGGCCGTCCTTCCCAGGCCACAAGCGGGGAGCTGGATGAGAAGAGGGGCCACTGGGATTAGAACCGGCAAGGCGAGGACTTTTAGCCACTAGGCCATTCCTCTGGGCCCTAAATCTGACTTTTTAATCTTTTTTTTTTTTTCTTAGATTTTTTTTTTTTTATTGGAAAGTCAGATATACCTAGAGGAGGAGAGAGAGCAAGATCTTCTGTCCATTGATTCACTCCCCAAATGACCACGATGGCCAGAGCTGTGCCAATCCAAAGCTAAGAACCTGGAGTCTCTTCTGGGTCTCCCACATGGGTACAGGGTCCCAAGGATTTGGGCCATCTTTGACTGTTTTCCCAGGCCACAAACAGGGAGCTGGATGGGAAGAGGGACTGCCGGGATTTGAATTGGTGCCCATATAGGATCTGACATGTGCAAGGTGAGGAATTTAGTTGTTAGGCTACTGCGCTAGGCCCTGAGTTTCTTATCTAAAAAAATAAAATCTTTGGAGGAGTAGGTGTTTGACACAGCAGCTTCAGCACTGCTTAGGACACTGCATGACATGCTGGAGTGTCTGGCACAAGTTCTAGATACACAGCTGCTGATTCAGCTTCTTGCTGGTGTGTACCTGGGGAAGCTGGTCCCTGCCACTCACATGGGATACTCAGATGGAATTCTGTGCTCCTAGCATTGACCTGAACCAACTCTGGCCATTGTGGGCATTTGGGAACTGAACCAGTGGGCAGATCTGTTTGTCTCCAAATACCACAAAAGTAAATAATAACTTTTAAAAAGCCAGAAACTTCTGAGGTTAGCATTATGGTATAGCAAATTAAGCCACCTCTTGTGATGCTGGCTGTCTCAGATAAGCATCCTGAGTATGCTGGCACCGTCTCAGTGGCTAAATTCTAGCTCTGCATGTACTGGGTTCCATATGGGTGCCAGTTTGTGTCCCAGCTGCTCCAGTTCCCTCAGCTCTCTGCTTGAGGTCTGGGAAAGCAGTAGAGGGTGGTCCAAGGCCTTGAGATTTGAATTGGTGCCCATATAGGATCTGACATGTGCAAGGTGAGGAATTTAGCTGTTAGGCTACTGCACTAGGCCCTGAGTTTCTTATCTAAAAAAATAAAATCTTTGGAGGACCCTCCACACACTTGGGAGACCCGGAAGAAACTCCTGGCTGCTGGTTTCGGATCGGCTTGGCTCTGGCCATTGTGGCCACTTGGGGAGTGAACCAGGGCACAGAAAATCTTTCTTTCTATATATCTACACCTTTCTGTATATCTGCCTTTAAATAAATCTTTTTCTTTTTTCTTTTTACAACTAATGTATGGCTGGTGTTTGGAGTATTTGTGGTCCGTAGACCCTTTGGCTTATCTAATAATCTGTGATTTGGTCATACATAGATTTTAATTTTGACAGCAGCTGCCTTTTTGGGGGAAGATTTATTTTATTTTATTGGTAAAGCAGATTGGATTTTTGAAGAGAAGGAAAGACAGAAAGATCTTCCATCTGCTGCTTCACTCCCCAAGTGGCTGCAACAGCCAGAGCTGAGTCAATCCAGAACCAGGAGCCAAAAGCTTCTTCCAGGTCTCCCACATAGGTGCAGGGCCTCATCCTCCGCTATTTTCCCAGGCCACAAGCAGGAGCTGGATCAGAAGTGGAGCAGCCTGGTCATGAACCAGCACCTATTCAGGATCCCAGAGCTTGCAAGGGGAGAACTTAGCCGTTGAGCTATCATGCTGGGCCCAACAACTGGCATTTTTTACATCATGTGTTTCACACCTGTTATCATTACCTCCAGTCCTTGACACATCATGACGATGGAGGGTTAGCATATCAAGGGAGAAGGCAACTGCTTGGTGCAACTGTTGAGCTCCCTGTCCTGCTCCACACAGCTGGAGGGTTTTCCAAGGTAATGAGCTTGAGACACCCTGGCTCCCCTCCATCTGCCCCACACTGCCCTCACTGATCATGCATCGTCGCATTCCCATACTCATTGCTGCTCAAGATTTGCAGAAAGATTTTTTACTTGAGATTTGCAGCTTAGAACTCCAAAGACTACAGTGGCTGGTCCCTACACCTTTTTGATGTTGCATACTTATTATTTTTAATGGCAAATTTATATTCTAACAAGCATATATTTATAAATATATAAGTGTACTATGACACTAATATGCTACACATATGTTATACTGGTATAACTTACATTTAAAAAAAAAATCTGAGCTATCAAGATCTAAGCTTCTTCCTTTAGAAACTGAGAAAAAAGAGTACATTAAACCCAAAGTAAGCAGACAAAAAAAAAGCAATAAAAATAGAAACAGAAGTCAATGTAATAGGTAGGCATTGTGGTGCAGCAAATTAAGCCATCACTTGGAACTCCTGCATCCAACATCACTGTCTCAAAATCCTGGCTACTCAACTCTTCCAATTATGAAAAGGAACAGGGACATTTCTGGGTGTGATCAATGTTTATTAGCTTGATAATGGTGACAATATAATGGGTATAAATTGCACATTTTAACTGTGTACAGGTAGGTTAATGAATGTCAATCATTCCCCAATATAAAATTTTGTATTTTTAAAGAAGGATGAGCTAAAATGTAAACATTAATGCTATCTCATCTCCAAGGACTTCCCATTCCGGAAACTCCTGGTTTACAAAACCTGGCCTAACCTGCTTGCTGCTGGCTGTGGGCTCTCCACTGTCCACTGGAGGCAATTTCAGATGGATACTCAGGTGTTGGATGATATAGATAATAAAGGTATACATATAAAATGTGGACTGTAAATTAATTTTGTTCCTGGAAATATTCATAAGAATTTGTTACTAAGGAGTAATTGGGAGCAAGTAGGCTTTCACTGTTTCACACCATTCTTTAGTATTTTAAATTGTTAAACTTGGTAAATAGATGGAATACTTCAAAAAATAACAACAGGAGTTACTTGAGTAGTCAGATTATTGACTACCATAAGTATCTGTATAAATATTATCACGGAGGGGGGAGGGAGGAAAAGACGGTAAAACAGAGGGGAAGGCTATTGAATGTGAGCAAACAATGACAGAAAACAAACTTGTGGCCTACTAACTTGGGCTGGGTTCAAATCAGCTCCAACGTCCCACTGTTGAGACAAAGGGAAAAGTGTAGTCACTAGTGAGAAAGAACAAAGCACCCAAAGACCCTGTCTAAGAAAATGAAAGTGATGTGTGCTTAGAGTTGAACTTTTCGCCCACTGTCAAAATATCCAAAGAATGTACTGGCCCGGGTCATTCTGTTTTGTTATATCCCCCTCCTCCTACACAAATATTACAGAGGCAGACAGAGAATGGAATGGGTAGGTAAAAATGAACAACATGGCTTTCAGAGCTAATGGGAAAGAATTTATGCATGTTTGTTCCCTCTGAACCATCCCCATCTTGTTGATAGAGCTTCTTTTTTCCAGGCACTGCTTCCCACTCACTATGACTGGTGCCAGGTTAATGGACAGTCCATAACAGACTCAGACAAAACATGTTTGCCAAAGAAATATGAGGCCATTTCTTTGACGCAACTGGTTGCAGAAAAATATGCTTGCGTTCAAAACCAAATTACACTATACTCATGATGAAACTATTAGACTTAATGAGTTCAGCAAGAATGCTAGATATGAGGTGAATATACGGAAATTTGCTGTAGTTCTACAGATTAGCAACAAACAATCTGAACAGGAAGTTAACAAAAACAGTTTCATTTACAGTAGAATCAAAAAGGCAAGACACTTAGCAATGAATTTAACAGAAGAAATGTAGCATATGTGTCATTGAAAACTATAACATCCTTGAGAGAAATGAAAGATCTACAGTATGGCACTCAGAATTAGTGGGTAAAATTGCTGCCCATGATACCAGCATCCTATAAGGGTGCTGGTTAGAATCCCAGCTGCTCCACTTCTGATCCAGTTCCCTGTTAATGCTTGGGCCCCTGCATCCTTGTGAGAGACCAGGAAGAAACTCCTGGCTCCTGGCTTTGGCATGGCCCAGCCTCAGTCACTGCAGCCATTTGGAGGGGTGAACCAGTGGATGAAAGTCTTCTCTCTGTGTAACTCATCCTTTCAAATAAATCAATCTTTAAAAGAAAAAAAAAAAGAAATCAAATATCTAAATAAATATGAAGACATCCCATGTTCAGGAACAGGAAGACTTAATATTAGTAAGACGATGTTTTGATTTGAATGTTTCTCTTGGAGTTCTTATGTTGAAAACTTTAAAAACCTGGTGCAACAGTGTAGGGAGGTAATTGGGTTGTAAGGGTGTTGTCCTGATGAACAAATTGATACCATCACCAAGGCAGTGAGTGTGTTATCATAGGAGTGGGTTCTTCTTACAAAGATACATTCAACTCCTTTCCTCTCTTACTAAGGTTTGTTTTTCTCACTATTTATTTGAAAGGTAGTGACAGAATGGTGGTCAGGGGAGAGACAAAGAAAGGGCGAGACAGAGAGAGAGAGAAAGAAAGACAGAGAAAACACAAGCTGGATCTTCCATCTTCTGGTTCACTCCTCAAATCACTGCGAGGGCTTGGATTAGCCCAGGTTAAAATTAAAAACCTAGAATTCTAGCCAGGTCTCCCACACGGGTGGCAGGGGTCCCAGCACTTTGCCATTTTCTGCTACTATTCCAAAAGCATCAGTGGGGAGTTGAATAGGAAGTAAAGTAACAGGGACTTGAACCAGAGCTCAGATTTGGGATGCTGGCAATGAAGTGTGTGTGTGTGTGTGTGGGGGGGGGGGTTGCACTGCAATGGCCTATCCCCCCTTCTTTCACGTGGGGTTTCTCTCAACCTGTGAGGCCTTCCACCAGGTTATGATGTAGCAAGGAGGACCTCCCTGGATGTGGCCTCTAAATTTCAGACTTACAAACCTCTAGAACTGTGAACGAAATAAACATCTCTTGTTTTTAAATGACCCGGTTTGTAGTATTCTATTACATCAGCACAAAACGAACTGAGACAGATGGTTATACCCATAGTTCTCTATAGACTCAAGACAACCACTACTAAAACTTCAATTGGGATGTTGCAGAAATTGACAAGCTGATCCCTAAAATTCATAAAAGAAATTCAAGGAAAATAGCCAAAATCATTTTTTCAAATTTTACTTCTTTTTATTATTATCATTTTATGATACAGTTCCATAGGCCCTGGGATTTCCCTTATCCCCTCCCCAATTCACTCTCCGCTCCCTGAGTTCCCCTATATCATTACTATAGTATAGTTCTTCATACTCAGTCATACGTCCATCATTGCAGGCATGGACAATGGCAGAGTCCAGCATCCTATTGTCAAGATATAGCAAACAGTTTCATTGGGAGTCCATCTTTGGTCTGGAAGTAGATACGCAAACTGCATTGTATCCTCACATCTGGATATGATACTCTCCATTACTATACACGTACAGTTAATATACATCCCCTTATGTGAAAAATCACAAAACAAAATCAACAGGAAGAAGAAATTAACACCACCATGAAGTTAAATAACATTCTACTGAATGACTAATGTGTCGCTGAAGAAATGAAAACCAAGAACCTTCTTGAAGAAAGTGATGCTACTGTATGATCTATGAGTTGCTGAAGAATTTGATAACAAAATGTTTTGAAGAGATGAAACTAACAAAAAAAGTCAAAATCCATGAAATATAGTTTCTGCTGATCTTGGTTGGTGAAATGTGTCTTCTGTAGGCAACATATAGATGGGTTTTATTTTTTCACTCAGACTACTAATCCATGACATTTGATTGATGAGTTTAAGCTATTTACATTCAGGGTTAATATGAATGGGTAGTAATTTGGTCCTGTCATTTTAGCAATGGGTTATTCATTGATTTAGTCTTCTGTTGTTATTTTACTGGGATGTTCTTCACATTTGCCTTTGGTTTTGGTGGGCACTATTCCTTTTTTCTGTCAAGAGAATATCTTTATCATTTGTAGGGAGGGTTTGGAAGAAGCATATTCTTTGAGCTTTTCCTTACTGTGGAAGAATTTTATTTCATTTTCAAAGACAAAGAAAACCTTTGCTGGGTACGTTATCCAGGGTTGACAATTTTTTGCTTTTAGAACCTAGAATATGTCACTCCATTCTCTTCTTGCCTGTAGATCTTCCTGTGAGTTTAATTAGCATTTCTTTATATGTCAATTGATTTTTTTTCACCTACACATTTAAGGATCTTTTCCTTTATGTTCAATTGAAGAGAGCTTGATTATCACGTGTTGTGGTGAAGATCGCTATTGGTCAACTCTGTTGGGAGTTCTGTGCTCCTCCTGGATGTTGTTTCCCAATTCTTTCTCTAGATTAGGGAAATTTTCCTTTATTATTTCATTAAATACACCTTTAATCCCAGTTTCTCTTTCTGCACCTTCTGGGACTTCCATAACTCTTATATTTGGCCTTTTAAGGGTGTCTTTCAATTTTCTTGAATACTTTTTATGGCCTGATCCAGCTCTGCTTCCAGCTTTTTGTTTGTTTCCCCCTGGTGACAGAAAACATCTTCTAATTTTGAGATTCTTTCTTCTGTCTCCTTCATTCTATTTTGAAGACTCACCACTGTACTTTTAATTTGCTCCACTATATTCTTCATTTCTGATATGTCAGCTTTCACTTGATTTTATTTCCTGTGTGACATATTCCTTAAATTCCTTGTGGTTGAGGAATTGATTTACATGATTCTGTTGATAAGAAGTTTTATAACAAGTGTTTTGAATTCTGTATCCCCTATTTTCTCAATGTCTTCCTCAGTGAACTCTGAGGTTGGCAAAGGGTTTTTCTCCTTTGCAGGGGAGTCTTCAGTAATATTCATTGTGTCTCTGTCTCCTCTTTTGCTCTTGGTCATTATATGTCTGGTTATCAGATTCTTCTCCTTGGGGCAGGTTCCTAAGCTCTGTCACCCACAGGTCTACAGATCAATTTTCCTTATTGTACTTGGTACATGGTTCTCTGCTTGCAGTCACTTGTGTCATTCCCTCCAACAAGTTCGAGGTCTGTGTTCCTATGTTAGATTTCCACCATGGTTTCTGTAGCCCAGCTCCTGGCTCACAAGTCTCTACCTCCTGTGATACTGTGTTCAGGCTGCACTGTTGTCTGTACAACCTTTCTTCTGCTTTCTGTTGGAGCAGGTCCCAGGATTAGGGAGACACCATGAGTCCTATAAAGCTAGCTTATTGTTGGTGGTGAGCTTGCCAGAACCTGTTGGCTGCTAGGTCTGAGGGCTACACGGACCTATTTTGACCCATATGATGCCATAGTCCGTATTATTTTCCTGTGGGACCAGTGCAATGCATTGAGTTCAGTGAGTTTTTGCCAAGCTCAGCACATGCACAGCTCACTGTTGTCCCTGCAGTCTTAAAAGTTTTTCCAGGAACCTTTTCCGGGTCTCCCACACGGGTGCAGGGTCCCAAAGCTTTGGGCCATCCTCGACTGCTTTCCCAGGCCACAAACAGGGAGCTGGATGGGAAGTGAGGCTGCGGGATTAGAACCGGCACCCATATGGGATCTTGGCACATTCAAGGAGAGGACTTTTAGCTGCTAGGCCATAGCGCCGAGCCCCTATCCCTCCTTTTTTAGGATTTACTTTTTTAAATTAGCAAGGCGGATCAGATTTATAATCAATTTTCAGCAATGGTGGCAAGGCAATTCAAGAGGGGGAAAGGTCAGCTTCTTCACAACAAATATTGATGAGATAACTGACACTTACCCACATGCAAAAGGACAAAGCAGGATTCCTAGCTCATACCATATATAAACATGAACTCAAAATGATCGAAGATCTAGGTTAATGAGTTATAACTACAAAATTTTTAGAAGAAAACACAGATGAACACTTTCAAAGGACAGTGTTATGGCACAGTGGGTTAAAACACTAGCATCCCATTTTGGAGGGCCTGCATGAATCCCAAGTGCTCTGCTTTGGATACACTTTCTTGCTAATGCAGGTGGGTAAGCAATGGGTGATGGCCTAAAGACTTGGGTCCCTGCCACCCACATGTGAGATCAGGATCCAGTTTTTGGCTCTGGGTTTTCATCTGTGCCAAGCCTGGTTGTGGGAGTCATTTGGGGAATGAAGCAAAGATGTCTTTTTTCTTCCTTTCTGTCTTTCAAATAAATAAAGCTTTAATAAACCAACTTTCATGATCTTGGATTAGGGAGTGGCGTGCCTAAGTCTGACACAAAAACACCAGCCATAAAAGAAAAATAAATCTGACTTCATCTAAATTTAAAAAATTTCATGAATGGTACTAACAAAAATATGAAAACACAACCACAGGAAGAGAGAAAATATTTGTGAAACACATTACTCTGGTAAGACAGTCTAGAATCCAGAATATACAAAAGAACTTGCACAACTGCCTTCTCCGTAAAAAAACTAAAACACAAACAATTAAATTAAAAAATGAGTAAAGCATTTAAGTAGATGTTTCCTTAAATGACTACATAAATGACTAAATAAGCTCATGAAAAGATGGTTTATATACTTCATCATTAAGCAAATGCAAATCTAAACCATAATGAGATACCACTTCACAGCTACTAGGATGGCCAGTAACAAAAAGATGGACACCAGCAAACAATAGTAAAGGTGCAAACACCGAAACTCTCCTGCGATGCTGAAAGGAATATAACATGAAGCTGTCATTTCAAAAACAGTCTGGCAGTTCCTCAAAAAGTTAAACACAGTTACACAGTAGTCCAGTGATTCTGTTCCTAAGTATATAACTGACAGAACTGAGTATATCAGCCCACATAGACACTTGAATGCAAACATTCCGAACAGCATTATTTGTAATAGCCAAAAGTGCATACTATCTAAATGTCCATCAATTAATGAATTGGTAATTTTAAAAAGGGACATCCATACAGCATATTATTATTCAGCCATAAAATTGAATAGAAGGGCCCGGCGGCATGCCTAGTGGCTAAAAGTCCTCGCCTTAAACGTGCCAGGATCCCATATGGGCACCAGTTCTAATCCCGGCAGCTCCACTTCCCATCCAGCTCCCTGCTTGTAGCCTGGGAAAGCAGTCGAGGATGGCCCAAAGCCTTGGGACCCTGCACCCGCATGGGAGGCCCGGAAGAAGTTCCTGGATCCTGGCTTTGGATCGGCATAGCATCGGCCGTTGCACTCACTTGGGGAGTGAATCATCGGATGGAAGATCTTCCTCTCTGTCTCTCCTCCTCTCTGTATATCTGACTTTGCAATAAAAATAAATAAATCTTTTTAAAAAAATGAATACAATAATTTTTAAAAATGAGTACAGTACTGATACACTCTACAACATGAATAAGCCTCGAACATATTCTGCTTAGAAAAGGGGAGGTAGGTAGCAAGCTCAGCAGTTAAGCTGCCAGCTTCTCATACTGGAGTTCCTAAGCTTGATACAAACTCTGGGTCCTAACTCCAGCTCCCCACTAATGCAGGTCCCAGGAGACAGAGGTCATGGCCCAAGCAACAGGGCTCCTGCCAGCCACACGAGAAGCCTGGACTGCACTTCTGGATTTGGGCTTCAGCCCGGCCCAGCTCTGGCCACTGTGAGCACTTGGAGAGTAAACCAACATGTGGGAACTCTATCTCCTTTTTCTGACTCTCAAATAAATAATATTAAAAAGAAATCAGATACAAAAAGTTTCATACTGTATATACTGTCATATAAACAATCACATGAAATATGCAAAGTAAGCAAATCCATTCAGACAGTACATTAAGGACTGCCAAGGGCTGGGGGAGAAGGCACTAGCGAAGCCTGCTGATGGATGAGAGCTTTCATTCTGGAAAGATGAAAATGTTCTGGAATTATACCATGGTCATGTGGAAAACTGTGAATGTATTAAAACTCATCAACTCATACATACTTTAAAATACTTTATTTTTTTTTAATATTTATAAGTCAGAGTTATAGAGACAGAAAGAGAGAGGGAAGAGTAAGAGACCTTGCAATCACTGATTGACTTTCCAAATAGCTGACATGGCCAGAACTGGACTGGTAAAGAAGATTGGAGCCAGGAGTTTCTTCTGGGTCTCCCACGTAGGTACAGGGACACAAGGATACGGGCCGTCTCTGCTGCTTTCCCAGGCATTTTACCCATGAGGTGGACTAGAAGTGAAGCAGCAGGGACTTGAACCGGTGCCTACGTGAGATGCCAGCACCACAGGAGGAGGCTTACCTTGCAACACCATGGTGCCAGCCCTAACTTACACAGTTTAAAAAGGTGACTTGTGTAGACATTGAATTATTATTATTTTTTTAAGATTTACATTAGTTTTTATTGCAAAGTCAGACATACAGAGAGGAGGAAAGACAGAGAGGAAGATCTCCCATCTGATGATTCACTCCCCAAGTGACCTAACAGCCAGTGCTGTGTTGATCCGAAGTCAGGAGCCAGGACCCTCCTCCAGGTGTCCCATGCAGGCGCAGGATCTCAAGGCCTTGGGCTGTCCTCTAATTCTTCCCAGGCCACAAGCAGGGAGTTGGAAGGGAAGTGGGGCTGCCGGTACCAGAACCCACACCCATATGGGATCTCGGCGCGTTCAAGGCGAGGACTTTAGCCGCTGGGCCACTGCAGCAGGCCCAGGAAATTACAAAAATTCATCCTGGACTTCCCTGCAGTGATTCCCCTACTCTCCCTTCCCACACTTCTCCACCTTCTCCACACTTTCAGTCTCATCCCTTAAAGCGCCCCTTTAAGAAGAGCCACCCTTCCCACCTCCTTGTCTTTGTTGCCACTGCTCCCTGCTGTCCTCCCATCTTTGCACACCTAAGTCCTCCCTGTCAGGCAGAGAACCAGAGGTCTAGTGTCAAATGCAGCCTACAGGTGGGCTGATGAGGGTGTTATGGTGGCTGCTTTAGCTGAATTAGTTACCGAGAGAGGATTTCACATAAGTACACACATTCCAGCTGCTGCCTATCCAAAAGCCACACTCCCCATCCATTCTTCCCTGACTCCAATTTCCTTCAATATTTGATCTTAGCCAAAAGACTGAGAAGCAGTGCCAGCTTCCTTCTAATCCTCAAGCAATGGGATCAATGGCTCAAGCAATAGGATCCCTGCCACGCACATGGGAGACCCGGACTGAGTTCCTGGCTCCCGGTTTCAGTCTGGCCCAGCTCTGGTCATTGTAGGCATGTGGAGAGGGAACCCTGGTTTTGCTCCAGAGTCTGCTGAGAGGAAGTGGACACACTCTAGCAGAAGAAACATTTTACTCTGCTCTCGGTTGTCGAGATTGGTCTTAAGGGCAGCTTTTGGAGTGCTCAGTACCCTAAAACACAGGAAACACAAATGGGCTCTGGCCATTTCACCAGGAAACAGGTGTCTTCTAAGCCAGAGGCCAGTTTACCATAAAGGTAATTGGGCTCAGGCTCCAGGGCTATTCCCCTACATGGCCCTCGGAATGTCCTAGGGTGGGTGGAGAAGCCAGATTGCAATCAGCAAGCATTTCTACCCAAACACTTCTGGAGCACATCTAAAGAGATCCAGGACAAAAGAATGGGAACAGCCAAAGGTCCGGTATTTGGTATGACTTCTTTACTGATTCTGCATAAATGTTGACTTTCATACTGAGTTTTCCACATAACGAATTAGATGACTCAGATGTCACAATTACAGGCAAGGATTTTAAAGTAGCTATTGTGACTGTGTTCAATGCTATAAAAGAAAACACGGTCATCTCATAACAGCTGAGACCCTGCAGATAGCCAAGTTAGAAGGTGTTCAAACTCCTGGTATAAATTAATATAATCTACATGCATTCTTCCATATTCATTTTAGAGTACTCATAACACTATGTAAATGGCTATTATACTGTATTGCTTAGGGAAAAATGGCCCCAAACATTCTGAACATGACCAATACAAACACAACCATTTTTTCTGAGCATCTTCGATCCACATTGGAATGTATGTGTGCATGTTGAACCCATGAATGTGGAGGGGTGACATCTCATGTTGACCAAACACAGGAAATATCAGCAAAGAAATGGAAATGATCAACAGAAAACTATTAACTAGGAGCTAGTGCGATGGTATGTCAGGCTACATCTCTGCCTGTTGTGTCAGCATCCTACATGAACACTGCTCTACTTCTGACCCTGTCTGTGGCCTGGAAAAGCAGTGGAGAATGGCTCAAGCGCTTGGGTTCCTGCACTCACGTAGCAGACCAGCAAGAAGCTTCCTAGCTTCAGACCAGCCTAGCTTCAGTCATTATGGTCATTTAGGAAGTAAACCAGTGGACCAAAAACTGTCTCTCTCTTTTTCCTTCTGTAACTCTGCCTTTTAAGTTAAAAAAAAAATCTTAAAAAATATATAGCTAAATGGGAATTTGAAAACTAACAATTGCAGTATTTGAAAAAAGGCTGGAAAAACAAGTTTTCTGTGCTGTACACTGGAAGGGTACACCATGGGGCTAGACATTGATCACAGATGGCCAGGTATTCAAAGGACACCTGACAGGAAATGTGGGCATCCTCTCCAGCCTGTGACTCAGTCCTATCTAGCGTGGAACATCCTGATAGACAGAAAGTACGAGAAGTGATGACTCTCTTACTCCCTTCTGCATTCTGCCTTGAACACTGTTGCCTCATGAGAACACATTGCTGCCTGGAGCAAAGGCAGTCACTTTGCAGCCTTGGGGGATTAGAAAGGCAGGCGGAAACGGAAGCCAGAGCCCTGATGCTACAGATCTATCTGCTCAACAGCCTAGCGGGGAACTACCTGCATCTGGAATTCCTGTCTCATCAGACAACAAATGACTGTGAGCTGGTCTTCATTAATACTAGTCAAGATATATCCTAACTAAAACATGCTTCTCTTGAAAATGGGGAGATCTGGCAGTACCTGGGTACATACACCTACTCCAACACTGGTGCACTCATCCCCTTTACACAGAGCAGGAAGTCTTCAATCTGAGGACACGTGGTTCACATAGATAACTGAATGCAATCCTCTGCCCCACAGATCTTTCCAGAAATGGCTCAATCACCTCCCTTTCTACAAAGCACTCCCCACTTCCTGCCCCCTTACCCCAGCTCCATCCAGGCAGCAGTGACTTCTCTTTCATTCCCTCCAACTTGGCCACAGGGACCACGCCTCCTGAATCCTGGAGACTCCCAGAGTATACCCTTGCAGAGTGAACAAACACTCCTTGTAGTGAAAGGCAATGCTCTTGAACAGCCCGCATCCCATTCTCCAAGCTCACCAGGAGTTCTGTGCTTTGCACTGGCAGCCAGTCCAACTTCTCCATCCAGCAAAACAATTCCCCATCCATACGCCCAGCCGCCACTGCCACTGGAGCACACACCCAGTAGTCAACACCCTGAAGCCGGGTGTCAGATGTGATCGCAACCCTTCAGCTCTCCTCTTGCTCAGAAAGCAGGTGAGGATAAAGGCGTCTGACTGCCCGAGACCCTTTGCACAGTGGCTACCACAAACTCCAGGGAAAGATGGATGTTTATAGACATCCAAACCTCCATGTTTCAGCTAAGAGAATGGTCAGGCGACTTGAAAACACATCACAGACCCTAGTGACATTGTACAGTCCCACCCCAAGACCTGTGCCCCTGAGCTGTCCATGCCCACAGGGAGCAACCAGGCTGCTGGCAAATCCTGAGGATTCGGACTTCCTTTGCTACCAACCTTGATTCTAACTTAATCGTAGATATCTTCTCTGGAGTGGTGCTTTCCTCTTCTTAAAATTTTTAATTTCTGGGCCAGTGCTGTGGCATAATAGCCTAAGTTTTCACTTTATGTGCCAACATCCCATACGAATGTCAATTTGTGCTCCACTTACAACCCATTTCCCTGCTAATGAGCCTGAAAAATTAGTGGAAAATGCCTTTGTGACAAGATGTCCTTGAGCCCCTGTACCCATGTGGGAGGCTTAGCAGAAGCTCCTGGCTCCTAGTTTCAGCTTAGCCACGTCTGTTTGTGACCATTTGGGGAGTAAACCGTTGGATGGAAGAGCTCTATCTCCCTTTCTGAAATTCTGCCTTTCGAATAAAAAATAAAATATATCTTAAACAAATTTTAATTTATCTACTTTTATTTTGTTTGAAAGACAGACAGGCACACACAGAGTTTGAGCTAGTCCATGATGAAACTGGTAGCCTGGTACTCAACCTATGTGGTTTCTCATGAGATGGCAGAGACTGAAAAACTTATGCCATGACTACTACCTCCTAGAGTGTGCATTAGCAGAAAGGTGAAATCAGAAGTGGAGCCATGATTTGAGCCCAGGCATTCTGATATGGGAGGTAGACATCCCATGAGGTGGCTTTAACTGTTGAAACAAACAGTTGCCCCAGTGACTGAGTTTTAGTTCAAGCTTCTGGTAGACTTTTTTTCCTGACACCTGTTGATTGATCTTAAACAAGTCTTGTTTGTTTGTTTGCTTGTTATCAGCTGTGGTAAAATACATATAATGTAAATTTTTCCATCTTAGTCACTGTGAAGTGTACAAATTAATGACATTAAGTACATTCATGACATTGTATAACCATCACTCCTAGCCATCTCCAAAACTCTCTCATCAGGGGCAGGAATTCACCCTAGCAGTTAAAACGCTGGCTAATTTGCCTGCATCCTATAAAAGACTCGGCCCCTGACTCTAGCTTCCTGCTAATGCATACCCTGATAAACAACAGGGGTTGGCTCAAAGAGCGTGAGTCACTGCCACTCACATAGCATACCTAGATTAAGTTCCTGGCTCTCAACTTCAGTTCAGTCCAGTCCTGCTCACTGTGACATCTGGGAAGTGAACCAGTGGATGGAAGTGCTCTTCTACTTGCTCACTCACTTTGTCTCCCCCTCTCCATCTCTCAAGTTAAAAAGAACATATTAAAAACATTTGCATCAGTTGAATCGACTCTGTATCTATTTAACCCTAAGGCCCCCATTCAGCCCCTCCCCAGTCCCAGATAAATATCATTCCATTTTACCTCTAAACATTTCACTACACTGGGTCCTTCCCACTTCCATGGATCATATGGCATATGCCCTTTTGTGTCTTGGTTATTTCATGCCATGCAATTCCCTCAAGCCTTGAGCGTTGCCTGTGTTGCAACACGTGTTGGAATTTTCTTGTGAAGAATGTTTCAATGTATGTGAATACTACTTGTTGCCTATCCATTCACCTACAGATGTGTGAGATGCTGCTGCTTTTTTTTGCTTTTTTTTTTTAAGATTTATTCTTATTATTTTATTTTATTGGAAAGGCAGATTTACAGAGAGAAGGACAGACAGACAGAAAAATCTTCCCTCCACTGGTTCACTCCCCAAAAGGCCACAATCGGCTTAACTGAGTTGATCTGAAGTCAGGAGCTTTTTCTGGGTTTCTCATGCAGGTTCACGGTCCCATGGCTTTAAGCCATCCTTCATTACTTTCCTAGGTCACAAGCAGGGAGCTGGTGGAAAGTAGAGCAGCTAGGACACGAACCTATGTCCATGTGGGATCCCAGAGCTTGCAAGGTAAGAATTTAGCCACTGAGCTATCACACCAGGCCTACGTGGGCTGCTTCTACCTCTCGGCTCCCAGGAATGTTGCTCCAGGTGTAAGCATCCAGGCAAGGCCCTGTTTCTTCGTGGCTCTGACCATCCATGACTTTTCCCCCATTAATCCAGATCCTGACCTTGGTATGCAATTCTCTAGGACAGGCTCTATGGTCCTGGGCAATGAACTACAGTGCCAGGCTGGGCTCTCAAATGATGTCCCTGGAAACACTTTCAGTGGTGGAGGGGGCAGGGAACAGGCACTGATCTGACCAACAGCATTCCCCAACCTCCAGCCCCCACCGGAAGGCAAATGAGGAACAATGTGGCCAGCAGCAAAGGCAAACAAGCCATACCCTGTGCGGTTGTGGAGGAGACACATAGCACTGCACAGAGGAGAGGAACAGCATAAGACAGGCCTCTGTTCCCCGAAAGGGCAGGCGCACCGCCCTGAAGAAGGCCCCAGGGGCTCCAATGGGCAGCCTAGGCTGCAGGGCCAGAGGTTACGCAAAGGGAGAGAGGAGGCCAAGACTGGCACTATTCAGCAACTTGTGAGAGGGACCCGTGGCAGGGATGGGCTGGGGGAGTCTGGAATGTTCTAGTCTGACAGATGGCCCCTGGCTCAGCCAACTCCTGAAGCAGAAGAGGCATAAAGTAACAGAGTTACAGGGCCAGGGACTCTCAATGCACCCTGTGGCTACGGGTATGGTTGGGTATGGTCGTTGTGTGCTGCAGGGTGGTGAGCAGACTACCAGTGCAGCACAGGCAGGGCCATGGGCACCCAGGAATCCTTCTCACCCTGTGCTGCTAGCCACTTTTAAATGGCTATATGATATTTTCTGGTGCCAAAATGTCTAGGTTTAGGTGCCAAGTGATGACAGCCTTGGGAAGAGCACAGTTGCTAAGGGGAAAATTAATTACTCCTGAGGAACTTTCAACATCTTAAAGGGTGCAGACAACTTAAGTATGTCCCCTTAAATGCCATGGCTGAGGAACAGATTCAAGCTTCTCATTACAGCCTAGACCCAGTTGAGGGGCTCGACTGTCGCTGGAGCAGCCAAGGGAGGTGCCCAGTGATGAGGAGGGGGGGTTTACCTTCGGGGCTCCCCCTCCCAGACGCCAACCAGAACAACTGCCTTCATTCAGGGAACAGGCTTAGCCCCTCCCAAACACACAGGTGCTTCCCGAAGAACTGTCCCCCTGCAACCCAGAGACTGCCCCAAGTGTGAACTCACATTTCTGGACTGCTCTGGGATCCCAGGAGACTATGAGGTCAGCCTGGACTTGGACATGGAGACCAGGTCTGAGGTCAGACCAAGGTGCCAATGAGCCGGCCAGCTCAGCTTTTTACAGACACTGGAGCCAAGGCTGAAGATGGCCCTGATGTCGCCATGGCCCTGTGACACAATGTCCCTACCAACATCCCCAGTATGCTGGGAGGTGCTGAGTGTGCTGTATGTACAGATACTGGGGGTGGGGACAGTCTCCACCTCGCACCCAAGTACTGACCGGACTGACAGAAGAGCCCATCCACACTGAGATCCCAGAGGAGGTCAAAGGCTCTTGAAGAAGTTTCTGGAGGCCATGTCAGAAGCTAAGAGGAAATAACAAAAACAGAAGCAGGTGAGCAGTGTCATTCCTGTGGAGTAATGGCAACCAATCTCTATTACCCCATGTTAAATAAATCCCTTTCATCCTGACAAGTCCACGTAGTAAAAGGTTATTGTCATTGTTGTCATCTTACAGATGCAGAAAGGTTAAGCAACTTCCCTTGGGTCACACAGTTAATAAGTAGCAAAGCAAGGACTAACAGCCAGGTCTGTGTGACATCTGGGTCCTTCTGCCTTTCACTGCTTGTGGCCACAGCCATGTCGCTGTAGGACAGAGGTCAGTGTAGAGGACAGAAAAGAACAAGCTTGCAACCACCAACTCTAGTCAGCTGGGCCCTGCAGTCTGATTCTTGAACCACTTCTGCTTGGGTGCCTTCATTTAAGTCATATGAGACCATTGGCTTGGAAAATCCTCATCTTGAGCACATATCAACAAACTCCCAACAACCTCAAATGATTGGAACCCTCGAGTCCTGGGGCCCTGTCTTGGGGGTCTGGGATACAGAGAGGGGATGCCACACAGACAAACAAGGGCACAGCACCAACCCACGACGCTGTCTTGCCTGGGGACACACAGACAAGGCCAGGCCCAGAGGTGGAGCTCCTGCCAGTGGCTGGCTACCCCTTCTCCTGTGCATGCTGACAACAGCCGGCAGTAGGGGTGCTGTAGGCAAACCCCCACCACCCTTTCAGAGACTGAGGTGTTGATTTCCCAAGCGAATGAAAGCTACTCCTGACCTTGGAGGGAGCACCTAGCCCAAGATCATCACATTTCCAAGTGCAGCCTGTGTCTGATAACAGGCTGATGTTGGGGGTCCAAGAACCTGAAGTCACTACCTCAACTGAGACGACCTCAAAGGACCACCAGCTTCTGGAGACCCTCCTACTCTGGCCTAGCTCCAAGACTTTCTGAGGCCCCTCTCTGCACTGCCTCTCCCTCGGCCACATCTACTGCCTTTTCCGTCACAGCCAGGCCAACTGGAAGCCTCCAATACAACCTACAGGAAAGCCATGGTCTCAGAATCCAGAACTCTGCCTTTCTCCTTCCTCTGTGAACTTCTTGTAGCTTTTATAGCTGAACACTTGATTTTTTCCACCAGAAACAGAAATTCACTAAGGACATCTCTTATCCTCTTGTATCCATCTTCCCAGGTGACACGCACTCACAAGTACACATGAGGTGGACAGGCCCACAAAGTCAAGAACACTGAGGTTGAAGCCTGTCACCTCAACTCACGAGAACACCTACTGGAGCCCCTGGGAGGATGCAGCAGGACCAAGACTTCAGGGGAACTCAGCACGTCCTTTCAGAGAAAGCAGGCAAATGGGCAGCTCTGGAGAGGACAGACTCACCCGTTCCTAGCTCCTACAATGGATGGCAGCTGTACATGAGGGACTGCAGCCCTGCTGACCCAGCTGCCTTTGATGGGATTGGACCACTGAACCCTATCAGGAAAACCACATTCTCTTCCTGGGGAATTCAGATTTGTGAGCATGGCCTGGCCTTACTTGGCCAGGCATCCTGGTGAGGAAAGAGAAGCAGAGGCCTGTCCCAACATCCTGATGCTTTTCCATCCTGGTTCCAGCTTCTCCTGAGCCCCAGCCACATCCCTGTCCTGGGGTCCTACAAACCGCTCCCATACCTATATGTACTCTGGCACCTAAGAATCCCCTGGCAGATGCAGGAAGCCCACATGATTTCTGCCTCTTGCTTCTGAAATCCACAGAGTATACTCCCCGGAGATCTCCTGAAGCTGCCTGTCCTCCTCTCACTAACCTGGCTTTAGCCATGGTGGGAGAAGAGGCTTGGCCCTCGTGCCCACAGAATGTGAACTTGGGACTTGGTGATGACATCATTCCTTGCAGATGATGCCAGGTCCTGAGTTCAGCCATGGGCAAGGCAGTCCACAAAAGGTTGCCTACTTCACTTCCGCATGGCACCATCAACCCCACTGGACAGTGAGAAACTGAGGCATGAGGCAGATTCTGAGGAACATGCCCAAAGTGACTGAGCTTGCACCTTGTCTATTCAGCCTCAAGGCTGGGTTGGGGACAGGGAACGGGTTGGTGGTGGGGGACTCTGGGGCCGCAGGACCTCATGAAGACTGAGCCACCAGACAAAGGGCACTCCATGCTGTGTCAGGGTCACACAAGGCCCCTCTGTAGATGCCCTCTCAGATGGGCTCTTTGTGCCTCCCAATGCCCAATTGTGTGCTTTGTCATCTGCTGTGCAAGCAGCAGAGAGAAGCTGCACTGGCTGGGGTGCAGAATAATGGGCACACTGTTCCCTGCTGCTTACCATCCACTCCCACCAAGCCATGGGGGAGAGGCGGGGGAGAAGGATGGGAGATGGGGCACAAGAGCCTCAGGAGCCTGGGGTCTTTCTCCTCTGTGACAGGCACCAGTGCACAAGAAGGCTCTGTCCGGAAGGTGGCCAATGTGCTGGGGGGGGGGGGATGACTTCCTTGAATCTGTCCTTCACTGTGGCTCTCATTTACAGCTGGGGTCCAGGCTCCAACTGGCAGCAACAGTTATTAGCTGTAACTTGGGAACAGCCCATTGCCAGGCCAGCCAGCACCCTCATGCCAGGCATTCAGATCACAGCAGCTGGTTCCTGGGCCATCCCTGCTGGTCTCTCACTTTCTCTGCCTCAAAGCTGCAAGCCCTAAGCAAAGCAGTTATTCCCCACTCAGGCAAAATGTTACAATGGATAGCCAGAGGAGAAGATACTGGGGCAGGCATCTCTACAGTTTCAGGGTTCTCTGGCTGACAGAGAATTGCACGAGTGGGAAGCAGGTGCTCAAATCCACCAGTACCCTTGGCTTTTAAATTTGTGCACACTCCCACCCACCTCAGGGTGTTGCCTGTGGACTAGAGGACCCTGACTCCTGGGTAGAAGAGAGTTTTGACACAATATAAGCCTTTGTGAGGAAGCATGCAATAGTCAGACCCCCAGTGCACTGGGAGCACCAGGACCCTATGGAAAGCTAGGCTGGGCTTCCGGGTGACAACACCCCAGGAGGTGTACACTGAAGGGGAGGCAGAGGCTGAGGCCACACCTAAGTCCCCTAGAATGAACAATCCATCCGCTTTCTTCTCTCAGGCATTACAAGAAAAGGTTAACGCCCAGCTCAGCCCCTCTCCTACAGCCTGGTTGTGGCTATGAGGCTGCAATGCTCCCGCCACCTAGCGGTGGGTTTGGCCCTCACCTGGAACAGCCAGCGCAGCAGGGGCACTGGGCAGTCACTTCTGTGCAGGTAGAGGTTGCTCAGCAGGCCACTGTGTAGAAAGGACAGCTGCTGGAATGGCGGGGAGCTGGGGGACAGAGCGACAAGGTTAGTAAAAGTCCATAGGAAATTCTCATATCTCAGCTTGTCCCAAACGCTAAGGGCAAACAGGCTTTTCCAGTCCTCCACATGAGGTGTCTTCATCAGAGCAGCCTACTTACTGTAAGGGCTTTTCACGAACATTCCTCAGGTTGTGTGTGTCTGCGTGTGTGTATGTATGTGTTTTTCTTAAATTTATTTTTTTATTTCAATGCAAGAGTTACAGAGAGTAAGGCTGACAGCAAAAAAAGGGATCTTCCATCTGCTGGATTACTTCCCAAATGCCTGCCATGGCCAGGGCTGGGTCAGGCTGAAGCCAGGAGCCAGGAACTCTATCCGGGTCTCCCATGTGGGTGGCAGGCATACAAATACTTGGACCACCATCTACTGCTTTCCCACGTGCATTAGCACAGAGCTGGACTGGCATTTGAACCAGCTCTCTGAAATGGAGTGTCAGCACTGGCAGTAGCAGCTTAATACACTGCACCATGTCAGTTCTGTATGTGCTGTTTGATGGCCTCTGCTGACTGGTGCTCCAGTGGTCATTCTAGAGGGACTGGATGAAGTTGCTCACCTTTCCCAACTCCTGCTCATGGCCAACCAGACAGACCAGATGGGTGGGATGCTTTGCTGCTTTCTCTTCGTTTTAAAAATCCTTAATCATTTACAATTTTTATGGACATGTAATATTTGGGAGGTTTTACACGGGACAGTGCAGTATTGCAACAATGCATAAACTAGTCAAGGCAGGCCAACAGCAAGCCTTCCTACAGATCCTTATTTTCTGTGTTTGGAGGTACCAGCTCTTGGTTCTCCCTTTCAATGGCCAGATCCACACAAAAGAACACTGCAGGGCCTGGTGCACTAGCCTAGTGGCTAAAGTCCACATCAGGATCCCATATGGGCACTGGTTTTTGTTCCAACAGCCGTGCTTCCCATTCAGCTTCCTGCTTGTGACCTGAGAAAGCAGTTGAGGACAGCCCAAAGCCTTGGGACCCTGCACCCGTGTGGAAGATCTGGAAGAAGCTCCTGGCTCCTGGCTTCAGATCAGCTCAGCTCTGGCCATTGCAGATACTTGGGGAATGAATCAGTGGATGGAAGATCTTCCTCTCTGTCTCTCCTCCTCTCTGTATATCTCACTCTCCAATAAAAATAAACAAATCTTTTAAAAAAAAAAGAACACTGCAGATACTGTTTTAACATCCTGACCCTAGATGGAAATTTCCTTGCTCAACCCAGTCTCTTCCTCTTTCTCCTCCTCTTCCTTCCCTTCCCCCACCCCTCTTTTTTTTTTTCCTTTTTAAAAAGCAATCCTACTTCAATCTGCTAGGAACGGAACACTCCATAGCAAAGATCATCTCAGCCAAGCTGCTGTCTCCTTGAGTATGTCCAGGCAATGTACAAAGTATGTGTGTTTTCTTCCCCAAGTCATTTGAGTTCAGAGGAGAAAACAGCTTTGTTCCTGTGCTTATGAAGTTTACTGTTCACAAACAGACCTTGATGTGTGCATCCAAACACGTGTGACGCCCAGGGCTGCTGGCACACTCCACTCTGCCCCACGTGCCTGGTCACATGGGTGTTCTCACAGAACTGACCCTGAGATGCAGGCTTTTAAGCACATGCACAATAGCCAAGTAAACAAAGTCTGGAGGGCCTTGCAAATTGGCAGGACCCCAGCAGAGGCCATGTGGCAAGGAGGCCGGCACTCCAGGGGCACTTAAGAGATTCTGGCATGGTGCAGTGGGCAAGGGGAGGGCACCCTGCCAGTGTCTCAGTGGGGCGGTGGTACAAGTCCCCATTGGCTCAGAGCAAAGCGTCTGTACTGGCAGCTTTATGTGAGATACGCCCTTGGGTTGCAATGTCTCCCTCCTGCTAGGCAGCTCTTACAGCACAGCTTCTGCCAGAGAAATGATTTGATCCATCTGCCTCTGCGTTCATTACTGCTGAGCTGCGTTTCATCTGGCAGCTCTCAGGAGAAAGGGAGAACCAGCAGAACCTTGGACCTGCTCTGCCTCAGAGTGAGCGAGTGGCTTTCAAGGAACTCTACACAGGGCTCAGTGAGCTATCTCCTGTGTAGCCCGGGTCCTGAGCCAGTGCGTGTGCTTGCTCGGTGCCAAGGGAGTGCTGCTTCACTTCCGCTGAACCACAGGAGCCCTCCACCTGGTGGTCACCAAGGTAACCTCGGTGACCTCAAGCTTGCTGTACTATGGGAATAGTCTCGTTCGTGCGTGCGCAGACACTGCTGTGACTCAGAGCACAGTGGCAGAGAGGCAAGTGGATGGGAAGCTCGAAAAGCTGTGGGTGATTCAATCAGATGGTATCAGATTTACAAACACCCGTGCCGTGTTTCCACATCAAGAAGACAGACCCTGAGTCCGGATGGGTGCCTTTGCTCATGGCTGCGCTGATGTTGAGGTCAGAAATCATGCTGAGAATGCCAGAGGACCTTGGAGTGAGAAGGAGGAAGGGCAGCAGGTGCCACACAGGCCTAGCTGGGTGTGAAGCGCCCAGCTGTCACCCCTGACGATCCCAGAGAAGGGAGGCTCCCGCCCAGGTCTTTAGCTATGAATGGAGATGAGAGGAGGACAGGGAGCAGCCACAGTCAAGAGCACTGCTAATCCCTAGCCACGACAGCAATGACAGAGGGCAGATGCCTGCCTTCCCCGCCCTGCCTCCCCCTTAGTGCCCACTAGAGCAGAAGCAAGGAGGGAAGGAAACTGGCCCCAAAGGGGAAACACACAAACAGGAGGCACTGAACTGGGGACCGGCTTGCTGGGCTCCTGGAGCTGCACAGCTCCAGCCTCCTCCTTGACATTTCTGTCCCTGACAGAGTCCAGGGAGGATTCTTCCAGCCTCTCCCTCCTCATCTATTTGATGGGCAGCAGTCCCAGAGGGCACAGTCTCTAAATGCCTTGGGATCCCAGTGATGGCAGGAGGATAAACACCGAGCATAGTTATTTACATAGGCTCTGTTGCCGGCCCTCTGCCAAGTTATTCAAGTCAAAGTTTGATACAATGCCTCAGCAGAACATAAACAAACGGCCAGTGCTTTGCTCCATAACCCCTGCCTTTTCTCTTCTACATTTCTTTTTAATTTTTATTTAAAACACACACACACCCCACTTCTGATGGGAGAGAGACACAGAAATAGAGTGATTCACTGGCCCGTTCCCTTAATGCCTACAACAGCCAGGGTTAGGCCAAGCTAGGGCCAAGAGTCTAGCAACTCCATCTGCGTCTCTCACATCAGGAACCCAAGTCCTCCAGTTATCACCTGCTGCCTCCCAGAGTTCGCATGAACAGGAAGCTGGATGGAAAGCAGAGCCAGGTCTCAAACCCACATACCTGAGGTAAGATTTGAAAATCCCAGGAAGGGGCTTCACTGCTATGCCAAGTGGCTACCTGTTACCAATTTTTCTTTCCTTTCTTTTAAAGAGACTTAAATACTACCTTGGTAACAAGCCCGTATTGCTGCCCTCTCTTGCTCTTCCTTCATGTGGACACCGGCAGCCAGTACAAAGTTTCAGCCTACACTCCAGACTAGCCAGATATGCCTCAGCTGCACTTCATTCTGGGATGACAGGTGCACAAGAGCCAGTTAAGCCAACAAAGCTCCATCTCCTGCCTACCCTACCTGCTAGAAAACTGCAGGAATACCCAGCCTGGACTTAGAGCTGTGGGGGAGCGCCTGGTCCGCATACCAGCAGGTAGCAGATAAACCCACCTGAAAAATTTGGGCCCCAACACACCTAAGAGGCCCTGAAGGAACTGGTGACTATTTAAGCAGGCAGAAGTTTGTATCTGCCCTGAGTTGTACTGTTTTGGGTTTGGGTCCTGACTTACGCTCTTGTAATCAGCAATATTTTAAGGCCTGCTGTCAAGGGAGTTGGGAAGAGCTCAGCTTTGGTTTCTGGAAACTGACCTGAGGTCATACATTCTGCCCTGTGATGGATGAGAATTGGTCACCTGGGCCGTCTCCAGCTGCACATGAACCTGTGTAGGTCCATGGAGAAGCCACTTGGACTCAGACACCAAGTCTATGGATATATGCTGTGCAATCTTAGAAAAGTGTCTCATGTAATCTGTATCTATATTTTGCATTTGATTTAGAAGAAGAGAATTGACTTGTCTCCCTCTATTGATAGAAATGATAGGTGTTCACTGTAGGAAGAAATTCAGAGGAGGATGAGGAAAATAAAAAGCTACCAGTTGGGCCTGGCACAGTAGCCTAGCAGCTAAAGTCCTTGCCTTGCACGTGCCAGGATCCCATGTGAATGCTGGTTCTAACCCTGGTGGTCCAACTTTCCAGTAAAAATAAATCTTAAAAATAAAAAGTTAACCTTAATGGGTACAAAGGTAGCTTTTTTTTTTTTTGGTTAAAGATTTTATTTTTATTGGAAAAGCAGAGAGGCAGGAGAGGCAGAGAGGAAGATCCTCCATTCACTGGTTCATTTTCCAAATGCCTGCAATGGCCAGAGCTGAGCTGATCTGAAGCTGGAAACCAGGAGCCTCCTCCAAGTTTTCTACATGGGTACAGAGTCCCAAGGCCTTGGGTTGTCCTCTACTGCTTTCCTAGGCCACAAACAGGGAGCTGGATGGGAAGTGGAGCAGCCAAGACACTAAATGGCACCCATATGAGATCCCAGCATGTGCAAGGTGAGGATTTACTCACTGAGCCATTGTGCTCGGCCTGGTTAACTTTTTATATGGCAAAATTGACCCAACTGTTTCTTAAGGGACATAATCAAGGAAGGCAAGTGTTGTGGCACAGCAGGTTAAATAGGTCTTTGATGTTAGCATCCCATTTGAGCACCAGACTGCTCTGTTTCTGATACAGCTCCCTGATAATGTATCTAGAAAAGCAACACAAGATAGCCCAAGTACTTAGACCCCTGCCACCTAGGCTGGAGGGCGTCCCAGGCTGGAGGGTGTCCCAGGCTTCTGGCTTCAGCCTGGCCCAGCCCAGGAACACTTCAGGAGTGAACCAATGGATAGAAAAACTCTGTCTCTCCCTCTCTGAAACACTGCCTTTCAACTTAATCAATCAATCTCAAAACACCGAAACACCCTGTCCCCATGTTTCTAGCTGAACTGCACCAGCTCATGTCTCAAAGACTTCTATTGCTTCCACCCCCAAGCCTTGTGTCTGGACTAGAAGTCCTTGGCACAAACAGGAAACGAAAGATGACCCAAGGTTAAATGGTGACCTCCAGGAAGTGGCCTTTACCCACTGCCCTGTGGGAACCCCGGAAGGTGCAGTGGGTTGGGCACTTTTCCAGCAAGCATCCTGCAGCTTTCTGAATGCTCTAGGCAGGCACTGGCATCACCTCCATTGCACAGTGTGAGCATATCAGAGGGAAGGGGGGCTGGATTCCTTACACCCGGGAAGCTGGGCGGCCACCTGGCCCCATTTGGCAGGGCTGCTCTGATCCCAGGTCATCATTCTATGGGTCATCTCATCTGTCACTCACATCCTGCGTGCCAGCCAGGCCTGCAGAAAGCCTGCTGTCGGCACAGACCTGCACACCACAGCAGCACAGGAAGACACCTTCCTTTTGCTCTCTTCTGCTCCATCCTTTGTGTCCCTGCTTCCTCCAGTTTCACTATTGTCTTTCTTTTCCCTTCACTGTTTTTTTATTTTTAAGGATTTATTTTTTATTTTTTTTTATTGGAAAGGCAGATATACAGAGAGGAGAGACAGAGAGGAAGATCTTCCGTCCAATGATTCACTCCCCAAGTGAGCGCAACAGGCCGATGCTATGCCGATCCGAAGCCAGGAGCCTCTTCCGGGTCTCCCACGCGGGTGCAGGTTCCCAAAGCTTTGGGCCGTCCTCTACTGCTTTCCCAGGCCACAGGCAGGGAGCTGGAAGGGAAGCGGGGCTGCCGGGATTAGAACCGGCGCCCATATGGGATCCCGGACGTGCAAGGCGAGGACCTTTAACCACTTGCGCCACCGCGCCGGGCCCCCCTTCACTGTTTTATTCCCCCTTTTATAACTTCTTTAAGTTTTTGTTTGTTTGTTTTGTTTTTAAAGCTGGAAACAAGAGAGATAGAAAGAAGGACAAAAACAAATGAAATCTCCTGTTTGCTGGTTCATTCCTCAAATGGCCACAACTGTCAGGCCTGAGCTAAAGCTGGAAACCTACAATCCTACAGGTCTCTACATGCGTATCAGGGACCCAAGTACTGGAACTACCACCCACTTCTTCCCAGGAAGCTGGAATCAAGGGCAGAGCTGGAACCTGAACTGAGGCACTCTGATAGGGAAAGTCCTTAGTGGCCTCTTAATTGTGACACCATTGTGGGATCCCCTCAACTTTATTTTTAAAATATTATATATGTATATATTAGAGAAGCAGATGGACAGAGACAGAGGACAAACAGAGCATGCTCAACTCTTGGGTCACTCCTCAAATACCCAAAGCTGGTCTGGACAATGCTGAAGTCAGGAGGTGGGAATTCAATCCAGGGTCAGGAATCCAACCTCTGAAGAAAACTGTCACCATTGCATCCCAGGGCCTGCCTGAAGCATGAAGGTGGAGTCAGGAGTGAGGGCTGGTTATCAACTTTGGGCATCCTGGTTTGGGCTGTGGGCATCATAACTGGCATCTTAACCAGGAGCCCAAGTGTCCCCTGCATCATCTCTATTATCTTCTCAATACATCAATGTGAAGTTTTACCAATGCCGATACACGCAGAATGAATGATCTCACATCACAGCTAGAAATATATTCTAACCCTCCAGATACATATTTATATCTACAACAGTGATCATAAAAGGGAAATCTGGAAGTTACATAAATGTTAAAAAAAAAGGAAAACAATAAAATATTTATAGAGTATCAATGCATGGTAGCATTTTTGTAAAGATTTGTAATCCAGCATTACAAAATAAATAGGGAGACACACACACACACACACACACTTTGATCTGCTGGTTCACTCTTAAAGCTGTTATAACAGGGCAGGCATGGTAGCCTAGTGGCTAAAGTCCTAGCCTTGCATGCACCGAATTCCCATATGGGCACTGGTTTGTATCCAAGCTGCTCCACTTCCCATCCAGCTCCCTGCTTGCAGCCTGGGAAAGCAATCAAGGATGGCCCAAAACCTTGGGACTCTGGTGTCCAAAAGCAGCTCTTAGCTCCTGGCTTTGGATCAGCTTAGTTCCAGCCACTGCAGCCATTTGGAGAGTGAACCAGTGGATGGAAAACCTTTTTCTCTCTCTTTCTCTCTGTAAATCCGATTTTCAATAAAAACTAATTCCGAAAGAAAGAAAGAAAGAAAGAAAGGAAGGAAGGAAGGAAGGAAGGAAGGAAGGAAGGAAGGAAGGAAGGAAGGAAGAAAGAAAGAAAGAAAGAAAGAAAGAAAGAAAGAAAGAAAGAAAGAAAGAAAGAAAGAAAGAAAGGAAGAAAGAAGGAAAGTAAGTGTTGTAACAGTGGGGGACTCAGGCTGAAGCCATGAGCCTGGAACTCCATCTACATCTCCCACATGTGTGGCAGGGGCCCTAAAGTTTGAACTACCTTCTGCTGCTATCCCAGGCCTGACAGTGGGAAGCTGACCGAGAAGCAGATGGGAAGCCATGAGTTGAACTGGTTTATGCAGGATATCCGCATCACAGGCAGTGGCTTAACCTATTGCACAACATTCCCAGTCTCAGCAGAAGTATTTCTCCTTTAGTACTACAATGTCTGATTGCAGTGTTGAATTTGTTCAAATATGATGAATTATTTATAAAAACAAAATTTATAAAACAACTGAGGACACTGGGAACACTAACCAATATAAATGATATTAAGAAATTAGGGGTGGGTATTTGCAACAGAACTGAAGAGGCTGCGTGAGATGCCTGTTTCTGGAATGCCTGTTTCCTGCCATGGCTTCTATACTTGTGAACCAGCCTCCTGCTAACGTGTGGCTGTGGAAGCAGGAAGTGATGGCTCATGCTCATGCTAAGTCCCTGCCAACCATCTTGGAAATCCAGATATAGTTCAAGGATTATAACTTCAGCCTGGCCCAGTCCTGGCTATTGGGGCATTTGGGGCTTGAACAAATAGATAGAAGGTCTTTTTCCATCTGTCTCTGTCTTTCAAATAAAATGAAAATAAATAAATTGTTATTTTTTAGGTGTAATAATGACATTAAAGTTTTACCTAAAAATAGAGTCCCACCCTTTAGAGACAAACTGAATGACTTACAGACTAAATTACAGGTATGTCTCAGATTTGCCTGAAGCAATCCTAAGGGGATGAAGTCAATGGGAAGAGGTAGAGAGTGACAAAGCTAGCTTTTGAGTTGCTCCTTGGGGAAAGTGACAGGTCGGGGTGGGGTACATCCTACTGATTACCCTCTTTTTATATGTGCTATATATGCCACTAGAGAAATCTATACAGGAAACGTCAAAATGTTAAAGTAACATTTATTTAAATACACTATTTACAGCAAAAGATGACTTAGAATTAATGCAATAAACATAAGGAAGCCCTTATGTAGCCAGAAAGGGGAGAGAGACATAGGGGCTGGTGCTATGATTCAGGAGACTAATCCTTCACTTGTAGGCACTGGCAACCCACGCAGGTACCAGTTTTAGCCCTGGCTGCTCCATTTAGTAAAAACCAGGTCCCTGCTTGAGGCCTTGGAAAACAGCAGTGGACGGTCCATATCCTTGGGCCTCACTGCATCCACGTGGGAGACCCAGATGAGCTCCTGGCTTCAGATTAGCTCAGTTCCAGCCATTGTGGACAGTTGTAAAGTAAACCAGCAGACAGAGGATCTCTTCTCTCCTTCTCTCTCTAAATCTGCCTTCAAATAAAAATAAATAAATCTAAAAGACAGAGAGAGAGAGAGACTCACGTTTTAAGTCCTCATGTGGCCAAAGAGGCCACAGAAGCAGCCCAACCTCTGTTCCTTATGGTCTAGGCTAGCCTGGTGCCTTCCCCATCGCTTTGGCCTCCAACCTAGCAGGGGACCAATCTGACTGGCCACTGCCCCGAATGCTGATGACAATTTTTTTGCTCTTATTCTTGGATTTATTAGCTTATAAGTATTAGATATTAATATGGTAAATCTTTTTAAAAAACATTAGCATATCCAGTGGGTATGTGACAATGTTAATGAATTTACTCCTGAAAAGAGGAAGAAGTAGGCAGCTTCTCCTGTAACTGGGGACAGACCCTTCTGTGTTGCCATCACACAGACTGGGGAGTGCAGTGCCTCCAACGAACACAGCACCCCTCTTATCCCTGGACTATATGACTCAACACCTTCAGTGGACACCTACAACTATGGAGTGGAGTGTGCCAAATCCTAAAATTCATTTTTTTTCTTTTTTTTAAGGTTTATTTATTTTTATTGCAAAGTCAGATATACAGAGAGAAGGAGAGACAGATAGGAAGATCTTCCATCCAATGATTCACTCCCCAAGTGACCGCAATGGCCAGTACTGCACCGATCCAAAGCCAGGAGCCAGGAGCTCTTCCAGGTCCCCCATGTGGGTGCAGGGTCCCAAGGCCTTGGGCCGTCCTCGACTGCTTTCTCAGGCCACAAGCAGGAAGCTGGATGGGAAGTGGGGCAGCCAGAATTAGAACCAGTGACTACATGGGATCCTGGCATGTTCAAGGCAAGGACTTTAGCCGCTAGGCCACCGTTCCGAGCCCTCAATTCCTTTTTCATCTTACCTAAGTACTTATCATGCATTCTACCTATAATTTTGGTACTCTGAGTCATGACAGTAAGACTAACATCAATTTCTATTTCCTTTTTCACAATGTCATAGGTTGGAGGTTCATTCTTCCATAGATTTCAGGAATTGTGATATGCAAATTTTTCTTCTTATTTTTAAAAATATCTAAATAGTTATTTGAAATTCAGAATTACAGTGATATGCAAAGTGAGAGGGAGAGAGATACCCCTTACGTGCCAATTCAGTCCCCAGATATCCGCAATGGCCAGGGTTGAGCCAGGCAGACGCCAGGAGTTTCATTTGGGTTTCCTACATGACTTACAGAAGCCCAAATACTTTGGCCACCTTCTGCTGCTTTTAGTAGGCAATTAGCAGGGAATTGATTGAAGTAGAGCAGCTGGGATGGGAATGCCAGCACTGCAGGTGACAGCTTTACCCCCAGGCCACAATGGGACTTCATGTCTTTTCTTATTCAATCGAGAACTTTCACCTTTTCACTTGAAGGAAGTATATTATAATTTTTCTTTGATACATCCAAATTGTCAATATCAAAACTCTTGTATTCTGGGTTTGCTATGAAGCAAAATGAGGGTGACTAGGAAAAAGGCACAGCAATACTGTGACAGTTAATCTGAGAACCCAGAGGCTGTGGATTGACAGGAAGCAATGGATGCAGTGTGAGTGCAGTGAACAACAGGAGGATTCATGTCTGGGGCAGGATGGGAAAGGCGGTAAAAGATTCCATCATACTACCCAGAATGGCATGCAATTGAAAACTTATGAACTGCCTCATTCTAGAACTATCCATTTAGTATTTCTAAACCGAGCATTTTTACTGTGGGTAACTGAAACTGCAGAAAAGTATGAAACCACAAATGAGGGGGAACTACCACAGAGGAAAGTGACCATCACATGCTCTGGATGACCCAGAAAGTGGCCCCCTGTGCTGATGAAGACAGAACCCCAAGGCCATTCAGGATGAGTCTGACTCAGGCCTGTTCCAGGAAACCGCAAGGTCAGGGAGAAAAAGAGCAATACGCACCCATAAATGCAGGGCTAAGTATTCGCTATAATGTCAGATTTTTAAAGTATATGCACTGAAATTAGTAAATTGTTACAGACACATGTGACTATGCTACCCATTTCCTGAAAAGTTGACATATGCAGATTGGCCACAATACCACTTTAGATTTCCTTATTTAGGCTGACCTTTAAAAAAAATCTTTTGTTGGAGGTGGGAGACATTGTGTAGTAGTTAAACCACTACTTGGGACACCCACATCCCAAATCCAGTTTGAGTCCTGCTTCAGTTTCTGATCCAGCTTCCTGCTAAGGCACACCTTGGGAGAGCAGTACGTGATAGTTCAAGTCCTTGGGATCCCTATAACCCATGTGGGAGACCTGAATTGAATTCCAGGCTCCTGGCTTTGGCTATTGTGTGCATTTGGGGAGTGAAACAACAGATGGAAGACCTTTGTCATTCTGCTTTTCAAGTAATTTTAAGAAATTATTTGAAAGGGAGAGTGACAAGGAGAGAAACAGATGACACAGATCTTCATTCTGCTGGTTCACTATCCAAATAACCAAAACAGCCAGGGCCAAGAGCCAGAAACCCCATCCAGATCACCACGTGGGTGGCAGGAACTAAATACCTGAGCCATTACCTGCTGCCTTCCAGTGTGTGCACTGGCAGGAAGTTGGATTAGAAGCTCCAACCAGATATGGGATGTGAGTAGCCCAACCACTATATGACAATGTTCACCCCTGCGTTGGATTTTTACCCCTGGGATCCCCCAAGGAAGGGGGGTGCTGACTACAATGCTCACCTCTCCCAACCCTACACAAGCTTACCTGAGGAAGAGTCCTTCCAGGTGGTTGTGTGGTTCCATGTTTGAGGTGTCCAAGGCACATGGCAGAGGGTAATGCCTGGACAGGAACACTTTCTCTCCTGGGGGCACTGACGGGATGACCTGCAGTGACACGGAGAACTTCTCCACCAGCATCCTGGCAAAGCAAAGGGCAGGACAGTAGGGATCAGAGGAGCACCTTCCCCAGGAAGGCTAGGTGAGGCTTAGACACTCCTGCTCTGTGGTCTCAGTTGCAGGCCAGGGATGGGGCAGAGAGTGGCAACTGCTTACGGAGGAAGACCCTAATAGATGTAGGCTAAGAAGTGCCCACTCTGCCACTCTGTCAGTGTGTCCAATATCTCCTTCAGGGCGATAGCTGAGGGCCAGAAGATGTGGTTCTGTTCAAGTCCCACCCACTGACTCCACTCTGGTCAAACTTTTCTGCAAATCTCTGATGGAAGGTACCGAAGGCTGAGTCAAGTACAGGCCACCGAAGAATAGCAAACAAATTCCTGTAATGCCCCTAGCCAGCAACTGACCACAAGAGTGGCTCATATGCTACCCTGATAGGCAGAGAGAAGTGCTAGAAGTAGTCAGGGTCACAGAAGACATCCTGGGAGAGGCTAGCAGACAATAGCCTTGGGGACAGCATGGGCAGAAATGTGAGGCAGCAGCAGGGCTCTGCTGTGAGTGCAGGAGCCTGGATGCTCCTCTGGATCAGCAGGCCTCATGTTCCAGTGCCCATGAGGTCACGCAGAGGGCCTGCTGAGATACAGGTCCTTGTACCCTGCCTTACCCAAGGCCAGATGAAGCAGCTCAGAACCAGGCCAGTGGACTGGGGAGGAACAAGGAGCTACTTCAGAGAGGGAACCATTGGGAGTAAATGGTCCCAATGATATGGGGATGGAATAAAGGAAGGCAGTTGAGATGGTTTCTGAGAATGAGCTAAACCCTTGCATCCTTGCATGATAAAGGATTGGCAGCGACAGCTGACCACAACTTCTGAGTGGAGAAAATTGGCAAGTTGCACAGTATGTGTGTATGTGCATGTGTGTACCTAAACAGGAATCACCATATCCACAGAATGTGTTCTGAACGGCTTCCCTCCAGAGGATACCCAAAACCACAGATTCTACCAAACCTTACCATTTAATGCTGTTTCCACTTTATCCAAGCACTTAATGTACTGTTGTCATGACTTTTGCAGTTTGGGTTTTTTTTTAAGGATTTATTTGTTTTTATTGCAAAGTCAGATATATAGACAGGAGGAGAGATGAGACAAGAGGAAGATCTTCTGTCTGATGATTCTCTCCCCAAGTGACCACAATGGCCAGTGCTGTGCCAATCCGAAGCCAGGAGCCAGGAACTTCCTCCAGGTCTCCCATGCGGGTACAGGGTCCCAAGGCATTGGGTCATCCTTGACTGCTTTCCCAGGCCACAAGCAGGGAGCTGGATGGGATGTGGAGGCTGTGGGATTAGAACTGGTGCCCATATAGGATCCCAGCACATTCAAGACAAGGACTTTAGCTGCTGGGCCATGCCGCCAGGCCCTACTTCTGCAGTTTGAACTAGCAATAAAGCTAGCATGAATCTCTCTTTCCCCACCTCACAATTTCACAGATAAATCTGCTCTTTGTAATCACAGTGCACGGTATTTTTTCTTTCTCTGTTAAAGTTGAGGACTTTCTTTTTTAATTTTTCATTCTCTTAAAGAAGCACTTTCACGCTTCGATTCAGCATCATCAGGAACCCTGCCTAAGTAAAATAAGGTTTACTTATTACATCTAACACAAGCATGGTGAGATATGACAATTAATTTGCCACACAAATGGATGGTCCATGTCCTGGATGGGATGGAGGCCGCAATGGAGAGTTCATCATGTGACTCTGCAGGGTATTACCCATCTAAAAAAGTGAAAATTGCTCATTTTTGGATTTTCCATCATATACTCAAACAGAGTTTGCTGTATCTAAGTGAAGCCACAGAAAGCAAAACCACAAATAAGGAGGACTGCTGTATACATAGGCATGCACCCAAACATGAAACACGTGTGACCCTCTGCACACACAGGATAACACCCAACTAGCATGGAAGATGGTTTCGAAAGAAACAGGGAGGGGAGAGGAAGAGGAGACATTTCCTGTGTATTTCAAATGACTCTTCTGTTTGATGTTGTAGCAACAGGACACATACTTAATAATGACAATACTGTAAGCACTGTGGCCTCCTGTCTCACCAGGGGTCAGTCCCTATCTCCATATCAATGTCCCCAGCAGGCCCACTGCCTGAGATGGCCAGTCCAGAGCGGCAGCCTGGTCTTTATCAGCTCTGGGCCACAACCAGCACAGTCTGGGTCCACTGCTCCAGGCAGGCTGGTCAAGTAAAATCTGCCTGGCTCTCGGGCTAAGTGACTTAGGATAAGACCCCACCCACAGCACAGGGCTATCCCGAGGACGAAATGGCACCATGAATGGGAAAAGTGATGGAAACCTAAGAAGATTCTGATTCTGCAGGCTTTTAGAAACAGTCTCAGCAAACTACCTCACAAATGGTAAAATAATTTTGTTTTGTTCACATCTTTGCTGTTAGAGGTTTGATTCTTAGACTGCTTTCACAGTAAGAGAAAACAAATTGGGCTATTATTAAAAATCTGTAAGAACCAGACTCAGTTGTAAAGGCATTCTATCCTTTTCCCTAGAATCATGGCTCAAAGAAAGTTTTGTGATATTAATGATAATGTATGTGCATTATTAAGAGTTCTGAGATGACTCGTACAAGTCTAATTGAAGATTTCCTGTGCAGCCCAGAACTGAGCATAAAGCATGATGTTGTCATTTAAGCATCCACTTCCCCCTACCACAACCCCTGGTCTGAGCACATATCGTACAGTTTTTTCACTTTAAGAAACAGAGAATTAAGATGGCATCCATTTGAAATGCAAGCCAATTCTCAGAGTACAGGCAGACACTGTACTCTAGATGACCACTAGTTATGGCAATCATAGGCCACGCTGTCTGCAAGAAGATGGCTATCCACCACCGTCGGCCTCACCCCTTGCTGACCCATACCCCTTCCCTGCCTCTCCCTCTCTTCCCTAGCCCCATTCAGGGATGGAAGAGGCTGTTGCCTTGGTACATCAGTGAGTTACATGTGTGTATATATTTATATACACACACACACACATATATATATGTATATATATATATATATTTTTTTTAAAGCAGAAGGTTGAATAGTTTTATCAAAACGAGCCCACATCAAAATCACCATCTCAAAGTGGCTGCTATCAACAAGGCTTTCTCAAAGCACCCCTGGAAAAATATCAAGTGCCTAGAAAATGATGAGTGATTTCATTTGGCTGCACAGACAACTCCCTTTGTGTGAGGAATTCTGAAATTCCCAAGCCCTGGCATCCAAAATCCTGGATGTTCATGGTAGAAAGAAAAAGAGCGGGAAATGTTATTCTTGCTCAGGGATTTTTAAAAGGCTTGAAGAGGTTTAATTCCAAGACTATCTAGCCAGCAAGTGAAGAGACCAAAAACTAAAGGCAGGCATCCCAGCTAAGAGGAAACCGCTTTCCCACAAGATGGTCTAAGGCACTCCAGCTGGGGGAGGCCCTCTGGCCCTCAGCACGTTGATTAAATTCAGCATTCATGCTCTACCACATCTGGCAAGTTGCTTCCTTCTACCTCACACAGGGACCAGCAGTACCTGTCCTCCTGGGATCTGACCTGTGACTTTGTGGTAACTTTCCCCTAGGCTCTGAGAAGTGTGGGAGGAGCCCCTGATCAGTGTGGCAACTTGAACATGCACACATCCCCAGACTCGCACAGGACCAGGACCAGTCGGGAGGCAGGGATTGCCCTTGGCTGGGTCAGATTGACCATAGCTTGTGGGCTGGCTCCTGCCCATCACCGTCAGTGTCTGTAAACAAATTGTCATTGCTCACACTGACATGTCAGCAGTGGGGGCTTCAAGCCACCACAGCAGAGCTGAGTCACCACCACAGACACTGTCCAGCCCTCACAGCCTAAAATATTTACTCTTACAAACTCAACAGGAAAAGTCTGCTGACCATTGTAAACAGATGCCTATCAGAAAAACAAGTGAAAAAAGGCCAACAGCTAGCCATTGCTCATGGGCATCTCTGGACAACTCTAATAAGCATGAAGTATCTAAAGCCATTTGGGGATCCTACGGGCATGGGCCCTGGAGGAAGGCTGGCACTGTCACTTCCTAAGTCATCACTTAGGAACCCCACCTGGATGCTAACGCAGAGGACATGTCAATGCTTCACCCACCCCAGCCTGAGCTAAATAAAACAATCCTTCGAAAAGTACACAGAGGCTGACCTTACTGCACAAACGTTAAGCTGCCACATGCAATGCCGCACTGAGTGCTGGTGTGAGTGCTGCTGCTGCTCTGCTTTCTTCTTTTTTTTTTTCTTTTTAAAGATTTATTTATTTTTATTGCAAAGTCAGATATATAGACAGGAGGAGAGACAAGAGGAAGATCTTCTGTCTGATGATTCTCTCCCCAAGTGACCACAATGGCCAGTGCTGCGCCAATCTGAAGCCAGGAGCCAGGAACTTCCTCCAGGTCTCCCATGCAGGTACAGGGTCCCAAGGCGTTGGGTCATCCTCAACTGCTTTCCCAGGCCGCAAGCAGGGAGCTGGATGGGATGTGGAGGCTACGGGATTAGAACCGGTGCCCACATGGGATCCCAGCACGTTCAAGGTGAGGACCTTAGCTGCTAGGCCACGCCACCGGGTCCTGCTGCTCTGCTTTCAATCCGACTCCCTGTTGATGTACCTGGGCAGGCAGCAGAAGATGGCCCAAGTACTTGGGTCCCTGCTACTCACATGAGAGACACAGCTTTGCAGACCTGGCTTCTATGTTTAGCCTGGCCCAGCACTGGCTGTTGTAGGCATTAGGAGAGGGAACCAGTAAATGGAAGACCTTTCCTTTTTCTGTTTCTCTTTCTTCAATTCTGTTGCTCTTGTTATTAAGTATATATATATACTTCTATAAAAGTTCATGTCCAGGTGGTTGTACCCAGATTTTGAGATCCCCAGAAACCATCAGGAATCTGCAGTCAATGCAAACGCGTAAAGGTGGTTTATTTGGACTAGCCTAGGCTCCCGGCCATCACCCCACATCACCCCAGTCCAGCGGGATTGGGGGAGAGGGCATAGCAGTAGCAGAAGCAGCAGAAGCAGAAGGGGCAGAAGGGGCAGAAGAAGGCAGAAGGGTTTTATACATTTCAGGTCAATTCCACACAATTATATAGTCATGATTGGTCAGTTTAACTGTTAACTTTTAAAAAGAGCAAGTTGGCAGGCTTCTGTTGGTGCATTTGAAGCAAGCAACTTTCAAATAGTACAAATCGGTGAGTTATAGGTTAGTGAGCAAGTCTTACCTAACACCAGGGGCCTCCCCCTGAGGAGTGCTCTGCCCATGTGACCTGTCTGGTATCACAAAGACTCTCAGGCCTGGAATTCACACAGCTCCTCAGCCAAGCAAGCAAGGCAGAAACCACAAAAGCAGAAAACACTGAGGTCCCTCAGGGTTGTCCCACTTCCCATCTAGACCCCTGCTAATGGCCTGGGAAAGTAGTTGAGGACTGCCCAATACCTTGAGATTCTGCACCCAAGTGGGAGACCCAGAGGAGGCTCCTGGCTCCTGGCTTCAGATCAGCTCAGCTTCAGCTTTGGCTACTGTGGCCACTTGGAGGGTGGACCAGCAGACAGAAGATCTTTATATTTTTTGAAAGATTTATTTGTTTTTATTGGAAAGTCATATTTACAGAGAGGAGAAATATAAAGATTTTCCATCCTCTGGTTCACTCTCCATGTGGCCGCATCAGCTGGAGCTGAGCCGATCCATAGCCAGGAGCCAGGACTTCGTCTAGGTCTCCCACATGGGTACAGATTCTTAAGGCTTTGGGGCCGTACTCTACTGCTCTATCAGGCCATAGGCAGTGAGATGGATGGTAAGTGCAGCAACTGGGATACAAACCCGTACCTATATGGAATCACGGAGCATGCAAGCTGAGGACTTTAGCCATTAGGCTACTGCACTGGTCCCCAGTCAGATCTTAATCTCTGTTTTCTCTCTGTATATCTGCCTTTCCAATATAAACAAACAAACAAACAAACAAATAGATCTTTTTTAAAAAAGTTCATGAACTTTTACTTCGTGCATAACATTCTGAAACCCAAATATGTGCAGGGTCTTCAAGTTCACAGAAAATATATATTGTGAAAAAAATAAAGTGTAAATATTCAATTATTTTGTGCCAAAACAAACTTATGTTTTAATTCCATTTTCCAGACTTTTTGTAATACCCCTCACAGACTTAGGCTTAGAAAGCATGTTCTGGATAGAAGACCAGACAGAATGTGGCAGAGGCCACTCACCTCCTGTACCCCATATGACTCCTGGACACATAGTTCCTGAAGTTCAACTTCCTTCCCTATATCAGTTATGTCTTACTTGGGACATTTCTATAGGTATGCAAATACTTCCTCTATGAAAGTAGGCAAGAGTCATAGAAAAGGGGAAGTAGCTGCTAGTGGCTTAAGTTCTAGCCTTGCATGCACCCACATCCCATACTGGCACCAGTTTGTGTCCCAGCTGCTCCACTTCCCATCCTTCTCCCTGCATGTTGCCTGGTAAAGCAGTTGAGGATGACCAAATGCCTTGGGACCCTCCATCAGTGTACAAGACCCAGATTAGGCTCAGGCCATTATGACCACTTGAGAAGTGAACCAGAGGAAGGAAGATATTTCTCTTTCTTTCTCTCTGTAGATATGCCTTTCTGTTAAAAATATAATAAATCTTAAAAAAAAAAAGAAATGAGAGGAGAAAAAAAGAATAAGAAAATAAAAAAATTAAACAAGCAACCGATATGTCCTAACCCCACTTTTGTCTTCAGGTACTGCCCATTCATTTTTCTCTTCTATCTTCTCCCCAATTCTTTCACAAACCTATTCCCAGCAGCCCTTCAGAGCTGCATTTGTAAAGGTCACCATTATTTCTACTTTCCTTCCTTCCTTTCTTTTTTTTTTTTTTAATTTAAAAGAAAGAGCGGGTGGAATGGGTAGGTTTTCATTTGCTAGTTCACTTTTCAAATAGTGGTGTGGGGAGGGTGTGCCTGAAGCCAGGAGCTGGGAACTCAGTTCAAGTCTTCCATGTGGGTGGCAGTAACCCAATTACTTGAGCCATCATCAATCCGGCCAGGATCTGCAGTCTCATGAAGTTGGGGTGAGGAGCTAGTGCCAGGAATCATCTGGGTACTCTGGTGTGGGGGCAAGTGTCATGGCTGCTAGGCTAACTTCCTGCTCTGGTCTGGTTTTTTTTTTTTCCTGACATGCTAGCAGTCCAATGTTCTACTATCACCTTACCAAAACTACAGAACAGATCCCACCTCTGAAACTCCCTAAATCAAGTCTTTTGTCTTTCTGCCTGTCAAGATTTATTTCACGTATTTGAAAAGTAAGTGACATATTGGAGAGAGGGAAGGACAGTGAGAGTGAGTGAGAAAGAGTGAAAGAGAGAGAAAGAGAGTTGAGAGCTCTCAATTGCCCATTCTCTGGCTCACTTCCCAAATGGCCACAAAGACTGGAGCTAGTCCAGTTCAAAGTCAAGAGCCTGAAACTCAGCCGGGGTCTCCCACATGGGTTTAGGACCCCAATCACTTGGGCCATATGCCTCTGCTTTCCCAGATGCATCAGCAGGAAGCTAGATGAGAAGCAGAGCAGCTGGGATTGGAACCACAACTCCAACATGGGACATCAGCATCGTCAGTGACAGTTAGCCTGTTCATCATAATCTTCTATGGGAGTACTTGGGATTCAGGGCCTCTGCTTCTAATTCCACCTTCTGCCAAACACAGTACATGTGACGTGGCAGGCAATGCCCTAAGTACTGGAGTCTCTGACATCCACATGGGAAAACTAGATTGAGTTCCAGGCTCCTGGCTTCAGACAGAGGCAGCCCAAATCATTGTAAGAAGATGCATTCTCTCTTTCTCTCAGCTTTTATTTTCAAATAAAATCTAACCGTATAAATAATTCAAAAGTATACAATGTAAATTTCTTTTTGAAAACATCATCTGCTTACAGAGCCCTCCAGGACCCATCATCATAAACCTCACACCCCTTCTGGCTTGATTCTTTCCCTTCTGATTTGATCCTTTCTCATTGATATTTGGCATACTTAATTAGTTTTGCTTATTGTATTCAAATTCCTAACCTGAAAGCATACAAAACAAGGGCAGAGATCTGGTTGGGTTTGTTCTGCTATATCCTGAGAGGCTGTTACAGAGCCTGGCACAGGTGACACTCAATACACATTTGCCAGATGGATGGGACAGATGGAAAGACAATTCTCAGATAAATGATTTCACAGACTAAATATCTGTGCCCTCTCTAAATTCTATACTAAGATCCTAGCTGCAGGCTAAGTGCAATGGCTCATTTTCCATGTGCCAGCATCCAATAGGGAGAACCAGTTTATGTCCCAGCTGCTCCATTTCCCAATCAGCTGCCTGCTTGTGGCTTTGGAAAACAGTGGATTATGGCCCAAAGCCTTAGGACCCTGGCTTTGGATCAGCTCAGCTCCGGCAATTGTAGCCACTTATAGACTGAACCAATGATTGGAAGATCTTTCTGTAAATATGCCTTGCCAATAAAAATAAAATAAATCAAAAAAAAAAAAAAAAGGAAATCCTTAGTTCCTAGGGCCAGCATTGTAGTGTATCAGCTTAAACTATCATCTGTGACACCAGCGTCTTGATATAGGCACCAATTCATATACCGGCTGCTCCACTTCTGCCCAGCTCCCTGTTGATGCACCTGGTAAAGCAGCAAAAGACACCCCCAAGCACTTAGACCCCTGAACTCATTATAGGAGAACTTAATAAAACTCCTGCCTTCTGGCTTGGGCCAGGCCCGGCCTTGACTGTTGAAGCCACTCGTGGATTGAATCAGCCGGTGGAAGATCACTTTCTGTGTTTCTCCATCTCTCTGTAATGCTTTCAAGTACATAAACAAATCTTTAAAAAAAAAAGAATTCCTAGGTTCCAATGTGATTACATTCGCAAGGGGGGGGTACCTTTGAAACATGAGTAGATCATAAGGATTCAGCCCACATGAATGGGATTAGTGGAATGATAAAATAAACCAAGAGAGTTCTTGATCCCCGTACCTGTCACTTAGCTGTCAACACTAGGAGACCCAGAGGTGGAACCTCACAGAAACCCACTATGCTAGCTGGCACCCTAATCTCAGACTCCCAACTTCCATAACTGTGTGAGAGAAATTTCCATGGCTTATATGCCACCTCATCTGCCAGAACAGACTAAGACAGATGGAAAATGAGCCCTGAAGGTACACTCAATTGTGGTCCCTGAGCATCTCTGTATCCATGGTACAGATCAATCCAGCCCTCCTGCCAGCCAATGGCCCAATTAAATCAGAGCTGGCAGAACCCCAGATGACAGCACTCGGAGAGCCACCTTCTTCTTCCCAGACAGAAGATGAAAATGTCAATACCTGTAATTTTCCCTTAAAAGGCATTTTCCTGTTAGACAGTGGCTTTGTATATTTCTCCCAAGAGATCTGGGCAGACAATTGGGGCAGAGCAGGCTGTTTTATCATCTCTGTGTTTTCAAAGGCCTACACTAGACCGTGATGCACAGTAGGTGGTCGGATATTCTTGAACGGATGAATGAATACAGCTTTAAGAGGAGGAGGCAGGCTTAGAACTCACAGATGGCTGGAGAAAACTGTCTACAGGTGAGAGTAGACTGGCATTTAAACCCTTGACCCTTGGTGACAGCCAAGCCCCTGCCACTCACCTGTGCTCAGGCTTCAATGGCACTTGGTCTTCCTTGAGAGCTAAGGAGTCCAGATTCAGACAGTTCTGCAGGAGCTGCTTCTCTCGTTCCTGTTCCAGGGCCTGTTCCCTGTGGGGAAGAAGACAGCCAAAGCCAAGTGTTGTCACTGATGCTCCTGCATGTCCAGGTTTGTCACCAGGCTGTGGAGTCAAGGGCTGTGTGGCTCCTGCTTCCCTACAGCAAAGCACTTGAGTTTAGATTTTGGAGTGCTATACCAGATGAGCAGACAGGCCTGAAGAAGGCTGTTTTTCTTTACATAACCCAAGTGTGTGATTATTTGTGTATTGTTTTGGTACTCACCAAACATACCCTGTTAACACATCATACCTAGGCCTGGGCCTAGCACTCTTCTTCCAGGGGCCCAGACACATGTCAGGGGAGTTCCAGGGCCCTTGGTCCCTCATGCCCTGACTGCCGCTACAAAGGGCAGCCCTCCAGTGCCTGCTCATTCCTGATGTCTCACTACCCTTTATCTTTAGGTCCTTTATTTTCTCCTACTAGCTGGGCACCTCACTTCCCTTGTAACCAGCACCCACACCAGACCCCAGCACCTCTGCCGTCACCTTGATAGAGCCCTGACCTCCTGACCATAAACCTGGAGAGCAGACCCTTCAGCCTTCCTGTTCTGGCTCTCACAAGCTGTTGAGGGGGACTGGGAGCTTCCCTTGCTCCCTTTCTAGCCCCTCTAGATGCTCACCCTGGTTGTGTGTCCTCAGTTCTGAGATATTTCACCACTAGCCCAGGAACTCAGGTCCTGCGTGCCTGACTTTCAGCCAAAGTGACCACTCTCTGTCAAGCCACATCCAATTCCACATCCCTTTTCCCTACATAGGCTCCAGTGTCCTGGCCACCCAGACTACCAGACCTATCCACTTCCTCCCAGGGACCTCCTGGGTATGAGTCACCCCACTCCTCAGGCCTGCCTGAGTGCTGTTCCCCTCTCATCCTTCCCACCCATTTGCCAAAGGCAGCATGTGTGGTATTTCTTCAACATGGGGGAGGGGCTAGGACAGGGAACAGATCTCTGCCTGCTTAAAATTCTCCCATGACTTGTGCACATATCTGGCCTGCTTTCCTGACACCCCTCCCTGCCTACAGCACTGGGAATTCTCATCTTAGTCAGCTGGGAGCAGCAGAGCTTCACCCAGACAACTATGCAGAACCAGTCACCCTCCGCACAAAAACAAAACAAAAATCCTACCCTGCCTGGTACATCTCTGGGAAGCCTTTTCTGACCTTCAGATTAAGCTACGTCCATTATTCAGGGCCCCTCAGAGCAACTTCACTGCATGGGAAATATCGGAATCAGTTCTGCTAAATTTCCAAGTGGGTCGTGGCTGCCCCTTCAGCTACTTGTACCCCTTGCCTGATGTGGGGTCCAATACAGAGCATTCTGAGACAATCTTTGAAGTCACACGTTGAAGTCCTAACCCTCCAGTGTAGCTGCACTTGGAGTAAGGAAGTTACTAGGCTAAGTGAAGTCATAGGATGGGCTCTGCTCTGATAGGATTAGTGTCCTTATAATTCAGAGACACCAGAGGACACTTCAAAAAGAATGTCATCAGGTGGCCAGGAGGAGAGCCTTCACCAGGACTTGATGAGACTTGATATTAAACTTTCAGCCTTTATAACTATGAGAAATAACTGCTGTGTTAGCCTAGTCTGGTATTTTGCTACATCTTGCCTAAGCTAAGTCAGAAGTACTTCCTATGGCCAGGCACATCGCTTGCTTTCCTGATAACATTTTCAAGTATTTACAGCCCAGGGCTACAAACAGACATGGTTCCTTCCTTCATCTATAATTCAGGTAAGAGAAAATATGTACTCAGGTAAAGAGCCAAACAACAAGTCTTGGGATATAAGGCCCAGAAGAGCTCCATGGAGGATGGGGTAACTCTAAGGTGGGCAAAGGACCAGGGCCAGGCAAAGGCAGAACACACTTAACTGACTCACACATACGTTTAACACTCCTCTGGGGCAAGAACATGGGGCCTGGGACACTCTGGAGGAAAAGTGAGCATCTATCCTTCTGGCAGCTGCAGCAAAGCAAGAACCACAAGTGCTCCAGAGCAGCACTGTGCCCTCCCTACCTGAACCCATGCAGCTGTAATGAAGAATGAAACAGTGAAAGCAATCCATGTTGCACTGAAAAAAAAGCACAGCTCCAGGAATAGGACCCGACACACAAGCAGCTGCCCCCTGACACCTCAAAGGGCCAGGCACCCATATACTGTGTGCAGCTGAAATCTCTCTGCAAGTCGGTCATGTCACCAGGCACTTTAACTGCATGGGTAACATCAGTCATGAATTTTTGTGTCACCTGAGTAATGGATTTTTAATTCTGATTTCAAATGATTTGTGCCCTTCTGTGCTGCCTTTAGAAACTATTCCAAGTGCAGAGGAGGAATGAGCTACAAGCTATTCTGGAACCCAAATCCTACAGGCTGGATTGTCTACAAGGGAGAAGGCAGCTGTGAAACAAATAAAGTGCTGGGAGCAAGGGAGCAAAGCCTACTTAGGTTGGGATGGATCAGACAGAAGTGTTAGAAATTTCTTGTCTGACCAGTATAAAGTCAAGGCTGAGGTCAAGTTGTACACTTCGGCACCAAAGGGTCTGCTTTTCTGCTTCCTCTCATAGAACACTCCCAAACTGGAATGAACTGGGCAGAACGGTTTCTAGGCGGGGAGAAGACCTGGAATGAGGGATCTATATGTGGTGGGTGTCTGGGGGTTCTCCTCCTTCACTGGAGATGCCTCCCTTGGATGTGGCCACTATCCTCTGTGCTTGTTCTATAGCATTCATCAGATCCCATGGCCACTCTATACCTGGGTGAGGGGGGATGCTTTATTCTGGCAGGAATTCACTGGGAGTTCTGAAACTGCTGCCAAACCCACAGAGGTGACTGTTCCGTGATGGTTCCTCTACCATGCTCACCTCTTCTCCTGCAGCAGGAAATCCAAGTTGTTCATATACTTCTCTGAGCCCTCACAGGTAAGCTAAAGAGACAGGATGTGAGAACAAGAAAGAAGGCAGGAGAAAAAAGGGAAAATAATTAATCCAAATCAACTCTTTAATTTTTTTTAAAGTATTCTGGGTCCAGCACAATAGTCTAATGGCTAAAGTCCTCACCTCACATGTACCAGTATCCCATATGGACACTGGCTTTAATCCTAGTGGTCCTGCTTCCCATGCAGTTCCCTGCTTGTGGCCTGGGAAAGCAGTAGAGGATGCCCCAAAATATTGGGACACTGTATCAATGTGGAATTCTGGAAGAAACTCCTGGTTCCTGGGCCTGGTACAGTGGCTCCTGGCTCCTGGCTCCTGGCTTCAGCTCAGTTCAGCTCAGCTCCAGCCATTGAATCTACTTGGGGAGTGAATCAGCAGATGGAAAATCTTTCTTTCTCTTTCTTCTCACTTTCCAATAAAAAAAATTAAATTTTTAAAATGAACTATTCTTCACTCTTCTAAAAATTAATTGATCAATTAATTTGGGATGTAGAATGAGAGAGACACAGAGGATTCTCACATGCTGTTTCATTCCACAAATGCCAACAATGGCCAGGGCTGGAGCTGTCTCAAGTGGGGAGCCAGGCCCTCAATCCAGGTCTCCTATGTGGATGGCAGAAGCCCAACGATTTCTGCCATTACCTGCTGCCTCCCAGGCATGCATTACCAGAAAGAGGGAATCAGGATTCAGATTCAGGAACTCTTATAACAGAGGTGACTTTTTTGGAAAGGTAGATTTACAAAGAGGGAGAGACAGAGAAAAATCTTCTAACTGCTGGTTAACTACTCAGGTGGCCACAATGGCCAGAGCTGAACTGATCCAAAGTCTGAAGCCAGGAGTTTCTTCCAGATTTCCCATGTGGGTGCAGAGACCCAACTTGGCCTATCCTCTGCTGCTTTCCCAGGCCACAAGCAGGGAGCTGGATGGGAAGTGGAGCTGCCAGGAAACAAACCCACATCCATGTGGAATCCTGGCACTTGATTTAGGATTAGCCCAACTGAGCCATCTCAGCAACCCCAGGATGCAGGTGTCTTAACATGAACTGCTAGGTCAGCCACCTGCCCTCATTTCACTCTTCTGAATAGGCAACACACCTCATGATTTAAAAAATTAAAACTACAAACATATACAATACAACTTATTTATCTCACTCCCCAGATGTGACCCATGGCTGGATATTTTTTGGGTGCTTTCAGAGACAACTTATACAGATAAGCAGAGTCATGTATTGTAGATTCTTGTCCTAACATAATGATAGCATACCACACACACACAATCTTGCACTTTGTGCTGTTCAGTTAACAATACAATGGGGCCAGCATCATGACACAGTGGGTTATATGGCTCCCTGCCTCACTAGCTCCCTGCTGATGCACCTGGAAAAGCTATAGAGGATGACCCACGTGTTTATGCCCCGCCAAACACGTGGGAAATCCGATTGGAGTTCTGGATACCCAGCTTGGACCTGGTGCAGGCAAGTCTATCAGTTGTGGGCATGAACTGGTGAACGGAAAATCTCTATCTCTGCCCCACTCTCTTTTTATAACTCTACTTTTCAAAGAAATAAATCTTAAAATAAATGAAAATAAAAACATGAGAGTTCTTTAGTTAACTAAAAAACATACACTATGGAAAAACTATGTACAGATTTAAAAAATCTTTGTGCCAAGAAAATTGTCTTTTAATTTCACATTCCATAAATTTCTATATGTGGCATAAAGCAAGCACCTCGTTTGTCCTGTGATCCATATCTCATCAATGCCAATGCAATTTTCTCTCTGTATGTGTATGTGTAGCATGTATGTGCAGGGGATTCTCATAAATGGCTAGAACACCATTTCTATTACTAGTATCCTAGCAGCAGACATTTGGATTGACATTCCTGGGATATTCCAAACCATGGAAGCCCTATTTGTAAAGTAACTTCCGGATTTGTCACCCTGTAATGTCCCCAGCCTGGCTGGTACCAGTTGTTCACTGCCAAGTTGAAGTCCATCACTGAAGTCCCACGTAGGGATCCCCCATCATCCCCACAGTCAGGGTCAGCCCAAGCCTCTGTGTGCAACTAAGCCCAGAACCCGAGGCTCCACCTTGTTCTAGGGCCAGAATCAACTGTAGCTATGAAAGCCTCGAGGGTCCCATGCAGAAGGGATATAAAATTTGGTCCCTACCTTAACTTATGTGTATTAGTTAAAAGCAGAAACACAGGGTTCATGGGCTGCACCCCCTGCCCAAAGAGTCCAAGGCCTGAGAAAGTAGCAAAAAAAAAGGTGGGGGGAGCAGGCTGTTGGTCACTGAGAAGGGGTTGCCAGAGAGAGATGGCCAAGGAAAGATGCCAAAGGGTGGTCACTGGCTTACCTGAGTGTGGTTATTCACCTCAGCCAGCCGTCTAGGGCCTGTCCTGTTCCACAACATTGACAGTGAATCTGTGCTCCCCTTTGAGTCCGAGTCCAACTCATGCTCCAAGTCCTTGTAAGAGCTTCTCAGTTTCTGAAGGCTTGCTGCCCCAACCTGCCTTTGTGTCGCATCCTCCCTGTCAGTTTGTAGCACTCTTAGAAACTCTATGGGTGGTGGGCTCCAGTTGCTGGGGAACATGTCCCCTGGTGACTGCATCTTGAGCTTCTTGGGTCTTGGGGGAGTTGGAGGTGAGGTGGGGCTACTGAGCCTCCGGGTACCAAGGAGGGGCCCCTGCTGCAAGGCATGGTCAAGGCTGGGTAAGAGAATGGGCTTGGCGGTGGCTTCTTGGATCTCTGTGGATGAGACAAGAGTGTCATGATGCTCTTGCCAGTCTTCCACAATTCCAGACTTTGAACCACACTGGGTAAAGAGGGACAACCTGGTGAGGGAGCATTTTGGGATTGGTGTGGACAGGTTACATGAGAAATCTCCCTACACACAAATTTTTGGTGCTCAGCAGGCACTAAGCATGTGAGGGACACCTACCTTCATTCTGAGGAAGCCTTAGCACAGTCTTTTGAGGCGTGGACATTTGCACACTGTGGGCTGTCAGTTCTGAAAGAAAAAGGAAAAGTTCTGAGAAGGGCCTGGGCCTCAAGGTGCCCTGGAGGGATTCCTGGTCTACTCCAAGGACCAAGCATCCTGGTACCACCAAGGTCATGTTGCTGGGGCAAAGGGAGCATCATCTTACTTCTCATTTCAGATGTGATGGGCAAGTATGAAGATAGCAAAATTACAAAAAGCTGTATAAAATTAAAACCCACAACACTACTTGTCAGAAACACTGTTATGAGATGACAGCCCACACAGCTTGCCTATATGGTGTTGTCCCTGCAAGGCTGTTTGCTCACTAGGGCAGGGGCAAGGCTGCCTCATCCCTACAATTTCCCAAGCACAAAGAGACCCGCATGTGCCATGAAGTCATGGATGCATTTCTGCTGAATGAATGAAAAACACAAAAAGACCTCAAAGGGTTAGCATTGTGACAGAACAGATTAAGCTGCTGCCTGCAATGGTAGCATCCCATATGGGCACCAGTTTATGTCCTGGCAGCTCCATGTCTGATCCATTTTCTTGCATAAGACCTGGGAAGCAGGCAGTGGAGGATGGCCCAAGGCCTTGGGCCATCACATCCATGTGGGAGACCTGACAGAAGCTCCTGGCTTCACATCGGCTTTGGCCTGGCCCAGCACCAGCTAAAGAGACCATTTGGGAAACCAGTATATAAAAGACCTCTCTGCGTCTCCTCTCTCTGTAACTCTTTCAAACAACTAAACATATCCTAAAGGGGCAGAGGGAGGATATAGAGAGCTCAAATCTAGGTCAGCAAACCTCCTCAAGCTTAGGGAGCTGCCTGTACACAGTCACATCCTCCACTGATAAAGTCCTAGCTCGAATAAACTGCAACACAGATGAAAGGCTAACATTAAAGAAAGGCTAAAGACACGTTAAGACCAGCAATATGCACTACAAATTCAACTGCTTTTTGGGATACCTGTATGCCATATCAGAGTCACATTTCAATTTCTGGCTACTACTTATCCCTAGTTGCAAGTAAATGCCTAGGTTGCCTCATACCTAGGCAAGTGTTACACTGCTGTTAGAAAGGCAGCTAATAGCTAATAGCTGGGCCTGGCTAATGCCAACCAAATTTTTGTTAACTATACCAGTATGTTAGCATAGTTACCTAGTATAAGCATATTTTTAAGATATGTTAGGGGAAGATGCTGGCATGCTATAACATCAACATACCAGCAGATGGGGTCTGGGCAGGCGTGGGCCCTGGGAAGGTTGCAGTTCATATCCCAGAGCCTCAGGCAGGCATGCCATGCCACTGGAAAACTGGGTTCTGGGATCCGCGTACTTGTGGGCATTGGGGCTATAGATTGGTCAAGAGGGTATGGGAACTTTTTTGGGAGGGAAGATAGTTGAGGGAGTATGTTACAGGTGAGGAATGATTTCTGGGGGACTTCCACTGACCAAGCTACTGCACTTGGAGCTGAGACTGGGTGGTTCAGAGGAGGGAAAACAGGATTTTCCTGGGTCAGACCAATGTACCCAACCATGTGGGAGACCTGAGCTGGGCTAGCTAGTATCAACCACCATTTGCCAGTGCACACCAAAGCTAAGGCTGGGGGCCTGCCTGGCAGGGCTAGACCATAGCAGCTACCAAAGAATGTAGGAACATGGGGGTGGGCCAATCTGACACTAACAGCATGCAACAGAACTGGGTCTGGGGACAGATTTTGTGGGGGATTTGTGGGATCACCCCTGTGGAGCTGCAGTACCCACTGGTCTGTCAATAGCTGGGGGTAGTGATGCATTGAGTTAGGCATGACCATGGAACTCAGTGACACAGGAACTGGAGTTGGGATCAGGCAGGACTGGTCCAGGTTGCAGCACCCACAGGTGTACCCAAGAATAGAGTCTGGAGCAGGCCAGGTCACAACATTCACCAGCACAAAGGCTGAGATGAGGGGTAGGCTATACCGGCTAGAAAACTAATACTTGCTGGCATGCATGAGATTTGGGTCTAGGAGTGGACCTGGTGGGGGAACGTGGAGAACTCCCCTACTGGGCTGTAGTTCCTGCCAGTGAGCATGTGAGTCAGGGCTGGGTATGGGCCAGACCATGTAAGGCTGCTCTCCACTTGTTGGCATGTGTGGTCTGGCTTGCGGGGGGTGGGGAGGTGGACCAGACAATGTCAGTTCAAACTGTAGCACATTGGCATGCAGAGGAGCCACAATGTGGTACAGGCCATAACAGCTGGGCTATTACATCCACCAGTTTGCGTGAGAGCTGGGAATGGGGTAAGAAGGGGGTTAGGGGCCTGGCAAGGTAGCCTAGGGTCTAAATTCCTCATCTCACATGTACCAAGATCCCATATGGGTTCCAGTTCAAATCCCGGCAGCTCCACTTCCCTTCCAGCTCCCTGCTAGTGGTTTGGGAAAGCAGCGAAATATAGTCCAAGGCCTTGGGCCCTGCATCCACATGGGAGATCCAGAAGAACTTCCTGGCTCCTGGCTTCAGATTGGCTCAGCTCTGGCCATTGTGGCCACTTGAGGAGTTGACCAGCAGATGGAATCTTTCTGTCACTCCTCCTCTCTCTAAATCTGGCTTTCCAATAAAAATAAAAAAAATCATTAAAAAATTAGTTTTAAAAAGAAGGGTAAAGGTTAGGCCATGCTTGGCTGGTTTCGAGCAATTACCAGCATGTACAGCATCCATAGGGAGAAGTGAATGTGATAGGGGAGCTAAGGAGATACTCCTGCTGTGCTGTAGTTCCCACAAGCTGGAAATGGGGGCAGGACTTGCTGAACATGGCTATAACATGTCTCAGCATGTGTGTGGCCTAGGTCTGGGGGTGTGTCAGACTGGGCTGGGATCCAGTACCCACTGGTACTCATGAGAGCCAGAACGGGTATGAAACAGGCTGGGCTAGGTTGCGGCACCTGTTCATCCATATGAGAGCTAGGTCTGGGGGGACAGGAGGGAGCTAGCAGTGTTGGGCTGTAACACCCAACAAAGCCAGAATGGGCATGGGCTGCTCTGGCAAGGCCACAGTAGCCATCAGTGAAGGTCAGGACTGGAAGTGGGCCAAGTTAAGCTGAGCCAAACACCCACCAGTCTGTAGAAGATTCACAACTGGAGAGCTGGTCTAATAGGGGAGCTAAGGGAACTCTCCTGTTAAGACCAAAGCTGGCTACAGTACCCATCGGCAAAAATGTGGGTCAGGTCTGGGAGTGGGCTGGGCTGGGCTTGTCTGCAATACCCACTGGTAGGTACCAGAGTCAGGATAGGATGCAGGCCAAGCCAGGCTGGGCTGCAGTACCCACCAGTTTGCTTTAAGGCCAGGACTGGGGGATGGCTAGGCTGGGCTTGGCTGAAACACTCTCCAGCATGAGCTGGGACAGGGGCAGGCATGGTGGAACCAGGCTGAAGCATCCACCAGTGAATGCCGAGGTGAGACACACCATGACAGAGCCGTAACACCTACCAGCACATGCACGACCCAGACTGGGAGCAAATGGTGGTGACAGGGCAGGGGGGACAGACGGTGTTGTGGGGGATCCCCTGCTAGGCCACTGTTCCCACTGATGAGCATGAGAGCTGAGACTAGGGGCAGACTGGTTGCAATAACCCATGGGCAAGGCTGCAACAACAGTCAGCCTACATGTGAGCTGCATTTGAGGGAGGGCCAGGCTAAGGCAGGGCACTGCATCTGCTGGCACACGCAAGGGCCAGGATAAATGCCAACTGATTTGGCTTTGCTGTAGCATCCACTGGCAAGTGCTGTCAGACTGGGTGCAAGTCATGTCAGACTTGATCATAGTACTCCCTGGAAAGTGCAAGATCTGGGACTGGGACTGATCTGGTAGGGAAATTCTAGGCACTCCTTTGGTGAACTGCAGCTCCAAAGCATGAGAGCCAGGGCTGGGGGCAGGCCAGGCTGGACAAGCTGACAGTACCTGTCTGCATTACACGTGGAGTGTTTCATGTGGTGGGGTGAGCTGAGCTAAGCTTCAATACCCAGAGGTGTTTTTGAGAGCCTGATTGGAATATGGCATTGTTCAGACTAATCTTCTGCATATAAGTAGGCATGCACAGGAACTGGGGTTGGGGAAGACCTGGTGGGGATTATTGGAGTTGCCCTGACTAAGCTGCAGTTCTTCTTGGTGTGGCACAATGGGCTGGACTGGGCTACAATACTTGTTGGCTTGCATGGGACGTGGGGCTGAGCACAAAATTGACCAGGCAACTATAATTACCAGTGTGTGCACAGGCTGATGCAGGTGACAGACTGAAACGGACCCTGTACTGGCTGACACATGCAAGAGTCAGGTCTGGGGCCACCTCAGGTGAAGTTTCTTGGGAGACTCCCCATTGTACCACTGGACTCAAAAAACCTCCAGCCACAGGCAGATTCACGGAGTTTGTGGTCCGGCCTTGGAATGCATGTTTTGGGATCGGGCCTCCTCAAATGCTGATGCCTGTGCTATGGACAGTACGCCCAAGTATAGCCTTATGGTGGATTCTGTCAGCAAATGGACCTTAAAAGGACTTTCTCAGCCTCGGAGCGACAAAATAAACAGCATCTCAGAACTCTCAAAACTCTCAGATAATACTTTCAGAACACTCTTTTCCACACTGGAGCTTTCAAGATGACATCAACTGGACAACTCCATCTCTGGGGAGCTGATGTAGTTTCGTAGCTGGGAGCACCCCTTCCTCCTCCCTTTCCTCCCACCCATTTAGGAGAAAAGGGAAGAAAAACAAATTGGAAGCCTTTGTTCAACCCACCTTCCCCCAAACTATGATCCTCCTCACCCTATTTGATGGCCCTCATGTGCTGCATTCTTCTCAAATATGGGAACATCATAATAAAACTTTAAAAATGGAAAAATACTATTTATTATATACTTATTTTATTAATTTATTTTAAAAATTTATTTGTATCGGAAAGGCGGATATATAGAGAGGAGGAGAGACAGAGAGGAAGATCTTCCGTCCAATGGTTCACTCCCCAAGTGGCCGCAACAGCTAGAACTGAGCCAAACCAAAGCCAGGAGTCAGGAGCTTCCTCCAGGTCTCCACGTGGGTGCAGGGTCCCAAAGCTTTGGGCTGTCCTCACCTGCATTCTCAGGCCACAGGCAGGGAGCTAGATGGTAGTGGGACTGCCGGCATTAGAATCAGTGACCAGATGCGATCCCAGAATGTTTAAGGCAAGCACTTTAACTGCTACACTATTATGCTGGACCCTACTTACTATATATTTAAAAGGCAGAGTTATACCATACCAAAGAAGTATCTTCCATTTACTGGTTCACTTCCGAAATGAACATAACAGTAGCAGCTGGGCTGGCCCAAAGCCAGGAGCCAGAAGCTTCTTCCAGATCTACCACATGGATGCAGGAGCACTTGGGTCATCCTTTGTTGCTTTCCAGGCATATTAGCAGGAAGTTGGATTGGAAATGGGGTAGCCAGGACTCAAACTAGTACCCATATGAGATGCAGATGTTGAAGGTAGTGGTTTAACTCACTATGCCACAACACTGGCACCTATTTTGCACTTCTGAACCACTTGTTGGTATGCCTGGGGTTGACAAGATGATGATCCAAATATCTGGGTCCCTACTGCTATGCAGGAAATCTGATCACTTACTCCTGGGCTGGGGATAGAACTGAACAGGCAGCTGCATCCACCAGTTTCTGCTGGTGCAGGTGATTAATTGCACCTGACCCTGTACTGGCTGGGGCACACAAGTGAAGTCTGAAGCAACCCTAGGTGAGGATTCTTGGGGGACACCACAACAGGACAGCTGAACTCAGACCCTAGCCATAGGAAAGATTACAGGTCTGACTTTGTTGTGCATGTATCAGGAGTGAGCCTCCTCAGTTGCTGATGCTTGTATAATAGACAGCATGTCCAGATGCACATAGGGATATGATGGTCAGCCTATCTCGGCCAGCAGGGCACATCAACTGCCTCACCAGAGAAAGGAAAGTAAAACAGATTGGACAATTCTCCTGGTCACGCTTGGCAGCATGTTCCTGGATCTGGGGATACACTATGGTGGACTTTTTCAATCAGCAGACACTGGAAAGATTTTCTCAACCATGGAGCAACTAAACGGATACCATCTCAGGGCTCTCAAGACCACTCAAGTAACATCCTTGGAACACTCTTCCGTATATCCCTGGGTGCTGATACTGTTCAACAGCAAGGAGCAGTCCTCTCCCTTTCCTCTTGTGTGAATACAGGAAGGAAAAAAGACAGAAACGTGTGTTCCATCCATTTTCCTCCACACCTGACCCTCCCAACCTTAATCAGAGACCCACATGGGAATACATTGCTTGTAACTGTGCAAACAATATTAAAAATAAGATTTAAAAAGAGAGAAATATGTTTTCTATTTGTTGCTTCATTACCTCAAATACTCATATAACAGCCAGGGTTCCTGAGCTGATGGGAAACGGGGCTGCTGGGATTAGACCTGGTGCCCACATGGGATCCTGGCACATGCGAAATAAGGACTTTAGCCGCTAGGCTATTGTGCCAAGCCCTCTTTTTTAAAAATTTATATATTTTTGAAAGTCAGATATACAGAGAGGATGAGAGAGAGAGATGGGAAGATCTTCCATTGCTGATTCATTCCTCAAGTAGCCACAATGGCCAGAGCTGAGTCAATCCAAAGCCAGGAGCCAGGAGCTTCTTCAGGGTCTCCTACACGGGTGCAGGGTCTCACGGCCTTGGGCTGTCTTCAACTGCTTTTCCAGGCCACAAGCAGGAAACTAGATGGGAAGCAGACCTGCCAGGATAGAAGAGGCTCCCCAAATGGGATCCTAGCGCATGCAAGGCAATACTTTAGCCACTATGCTACTGTGCTGGGCCCTCTCCTTTTACTTTTTTTAAAAAGCAGTTTTAGGAGGCCTCACTGTGGTATTGTGGGTAGGGGTGCTGCCTCTGGCACTGGCATCTCATATGTTTGCTTGTTCAAGCCCTGGCTGCTCCTCTTCCCTTCCAACTTCCTGCTTGTGGACTGGGAAAGCAACAGAGGATGACCCAAGTGCTTGAGCCCAGAGACTCCCATGGGAGACCTGGAGGATGGTCCCAGCTCCTGGCTTTGGACTAGCCCAGCTCAGACCATTTGGGAAGTGAGGTAGCAAATAGATCTGACTCTGGCTTCCAAATAAATAAACTTAAAAAAAATAGAATCTTAATGAAATATAATTTATGTGTCATACAATTTACTCACTTAAAGTGTACAATCCAAAGGGTCATGCTGTTGTCACAATTCTGGAAAGTTTTCATCAACCCCAAATGGAGCCACTCTTGTCCCTTAGCTGCAACTCCAGCTTGTCTTCTTTCTCCCCATGTTAAATGGCTATTAATCTTTGTTTCTTTGCTTTGCTTTTCTTCTCTTTTCTCTTTTTTTCTGTTTGCCTTTCAATATTAACTTATTTAGGTATTTGGATTAAGTTGTTGCCAACAATGTCTGAATTCCATGTGGGCGTACTTTATGTCCAGGTTGCTGCACTTTCAATCCAGGTCCCTGGTAATGGCCTGGGAAGAACAGCAACAGATATTTCAAGTATGATATCTGAAAGCTGAAGTTGGAGTTGGAGCTAGAGAGCTAGAGATAGAGAGAGAGAAAGAGAGTTCTTCCATCTGCAGATTCCTCCTCAGAAGGCTGCACTGGCCAGAGCTGGGGTAGGCCAAAGCCAGGAGTCAGGAGCTTTTGGTCTGCTACATAGGGGCAGGGTCTCAAGGGTTTGGGCCATCTTCCACTTCTTTCCTAGGCCACAAGCAGGGAACTGGATAGGAAGTGGAACAGCCAGGACATGAACTGGTGTGTCCATATGGGACCGATCCCGACACTTCCAAGGCAGAGGATTAGCCAATCGAGCCATCTCACTTGGCCTTCCATTCCTTTTTTTATGATTGAGTAATCTTTTGTATCTATAATCCACATTTTGCTTATCCAGTGCAATAACTGATGGACATTTGCACTGTTTCCACTTTTTGGCTATTTTGAGCAATGCCACTGAAAATGTTTGGGTAGAAAATGTTTTTATAATCATTTTCTTTTCTCTTAGTTTATGTGGCTATGGGTTTTTATAGTGATCAGAAGGTATTTTGTATAATTCCAACTTTTTTTGAATTTATTGAGACCTGTTTTGTGATAAAACATGTGATCCTATCCTGAAGAATATTCCATATGTATTTGAGAAGAACATATGTTCTGCTGTTGTATATCTGTTCTGTATATATCTGTTATGTTCAATTGGCTTACACTGTTTTTAAATTTTATTTCCTTTTTCTGTATGTTTGTCTCATAATTGAAAGCAGGATATGAAAACCTCCAACTGCCTTCAGTTCTGCCAATTACTCCATATTGGCTGAGGTTCCCTTTCTAGCTATATGTATTTGAAATTTTTATAGCTTCTCTTAAAAATTCTTTTGGAGGGACCGGTGCAATGACTTAATTTGTTAATCCTCCACCTCCAAGTGCCAGCATATGGTTGCTGGTTCATGTCCCAGCTGCTCCATTTCCCATCCAGCTCCCTGGATCAGCTCAGTGCTGGTCATTGCAGCCATTTGGGGAGTGAACCAGCCAATGGAAGATCTTTCTCTCTGTCTCTCCATTTCTCTGTAAGCCTGCCTTTCCAATAAAAACATATCTTAAAAAAAAATAGCTGCTTTGTGGCCAGCTTGGTGGCATTCAGGCTTATCCTGTGTGTGTAGCGCTGGCATCCCAGGTGGGCACTAGTTCTAATCCCAGCTGTTTCACTTCTGATCGAGCTCCCTGCTTATGACCTGGGGAGAATGGTCCCAGTTCTTGGGCCCCAGTACCCATATGGGAGACTTGGGGGAAACTCCTGGCTTCTGGCTTTGGGTCAGCTGTGACCCTACTATTACGGCTTTTTTTTTTAAGATTTATTTTTATTGGAAAGGCGGATATACAGAGAGGAGGAGAGACAGAGAGGAAGATCTTCCGTCTGATGATTCACTCCCCAAGCGGCCACAACGGCTGGAGCTGAGCCAATTCGAAGACAGGAGCTTCTTCTGGGTCCTCACGTAGATGCAGGGTTCCAAGGTTTTGGGCCATCATCGACTGCTTTCCCAGGCCACAAGCAGGGAGCTGGATGGGAAGCAGGACCACCAGGACTAGAACCAGTGCCCATATGGGATCCCAGCGCATGCAAGGTGAGGACCTTAGCCACTAGGCCATCGTGCCAGGTCCCTATTATGGCTTTTTAAAGAGTGCACCAGTGGATGGAAGATCTGTCTTCTTCTTTCTGCAAGTCTTTTCAAATAAAAATAAATATTTTAAAAACTGTTTCAAATTGATAAGTAAATATTGCATACATTTATAGTGTGTATCATAGAATGGCTAAATTGAGTTAATGAATATATGTATTGCTTCACATGTTTATAATTTTCCTGGCGAGGACTTAAATCCAATCTTAAAAGTTTTTTTAAATATTTATTTATTTGTATTGAGAAGTCAGATCTATGGTGAAAAGGAGAGACAGAGAGGAAAATCTTCTGTCCACTAATTCACTCCCCAAGTGCCTGCACTGGCTGGAGCTGAGCTGATCTGAAGCCAGGAGCCAGGAGTCTCTTTTGGATCTCTCATGTGGGTTCAGTGTCCCAAGGCATTGGGTGGGGCATTTTCTTCGGCTTTCCCAGGCCATAAGCAGGGAGCTGGATGGGAACTGGAGCAGTTGGGGCACAAACTGGCACCCATAAGGGATCTGGTGGATGCAAGGGGAGGTTTTAGCTACTAGGACATCATGCCATGACCATCTTAGAAATTTTTAAGAATACTGTTTAGGGCCCGGCGCGGTGGCACAAGTGGTTAAGGTCCTCGCCTTGCACGCCCGGGATCCCATATGGGCACCGGTTCTAATCCCAGCAGCCCCGCTTCCCTTCCAGCTCCCTGCCTGTGGCCCGGGAAAGCAGTCGAGGACGCCCCAAGGCTTTGGGACCCTGCACCCGCGTGGGAGACCCGGAAGAGGCTCCTGGCTTTGGATCGGCATAGTATCAGCCGTTGCACTCACTTGGGGAGTGAATCATCGGACGGAAGATCTTCCTCTCTGTCTCTCCTCTCTGTGTATCTGCCTTTCCAATAAAAAAAATAATAAAAATAAATCTTTAAAAAAAATACTGTTTAGTTATTACAACTGTGGTCATTGTGTTGTATTATAATTGCTTTGACTATATTTTGCCTAATGAAATTTTACATCCTTTGGTTAACATAGATTTATAATTTCTTGATGGTTGACCCTTCCTATGGTAGGTAGTATGTAGTATCTATCTCACAGCACTTTTTGTAAAGATTTATTTATTTATTTGAAACTCAGATAGAGATCTCTTCTTGGTCCCTGTACCCACATGGTAGATGTTGTTCCCCAGCACCAGTAATTCACAAATAAATTCAGTTCCCTGTGGTCCTCTCTGAGCTAGTAGTCAAGTATGATAGCAGATGGGTTAAAAATATGATCTTACTGATATTTAATCACATTTCCTTCAATAAGCCATTTCCTGGTTTTCATTAACTTTTATTAGCATTTGAAGTTCCATAAACATTGATTTTGATCGTTTCTGGCTACCACCCCATGTGGGCACTGGTTCATGTCCTGACTGCTCCACTTCCCATCCTGTTTGTGGCCTGGGGGGTGGGAGGAGAGGATGGTCCAGAAAATTGGGACCTGCATCCACATAGAAGATCTGGAGGAATCTCCTGGCTTCATATTGGTTCAGTTCCAGCCATTGCAACCACTTGGGAAATGAACCAGGATGGAGAATATTTCTCTGCGTCTTTCCTTCTCTCTGTAAATCTGAGCTCCCAATGAGAATAAATAAATCCTTAAAATGTTTACAATTTTTGGGCCCGGCGCAGTGGCGCAAGTGGTTAAGGTCCTCGCCTTGCATGCCTGGGATCCCATATGGGCGCCGGTTCTAATCCCGGCAGCCCCACTTCCCATCCAGCTCCCTGCCTGTGGCCCAGGAAAGCAGTCGATGATGGCCCAAGGCCCCTGCACCCATGTGGGAGACCCGGAAGAGGCTCCTGGCTTTGGATCAGCATAGCATTGACCGTTGCACTCACTTGGGGAGTGAAACATCATACGGAAGATCTTCTTCTCTGTCTCTCCTCTCTGTATATCCGCCTTTTCAATAAAAATAAATCTTAAAAAAAGTGTTTACAATTTTCATTTTGAGAGATGGAAGGAAGGAAAGAAGTGAGAATTTAGTTACTAGGCTACCATGCCAGGCCTGCTCCACTTTGATCCAGCTCCCTACTAAAGACTTGAGAAAGCAACAGAGGATGGCTAAAGTGCTTGGGTTCCTGCACCTTCGTGAGAAGCCTGTAGGAGCCACTTGGTTCCGTAGCACCCACCAGAATATGAGAGAACTAGATCTGGGGCAGATTCAATACTGGAGTTGCAGGCTTGCCTTTGTGGCATTGCAGCACCTGCTGATTTAAACAGAGAGCTGAGACAGTGATAGGCCCAGCAAGGCTGGACCACAGAACTCATCTGACAGGAACCCACCTGATACTTAAATGGGCTAGGCCTGGGAGAAGGCTGTGTGGGGCCAGGCTTCAGCAATGCTGGTGCAGGCAGGGGTTGGGATAGAGGGCAGATCATATCAACAGACTGGCACACATGAGTCATGGGCAGGGCACAAGCATGGAGGGGCTCTTGGGATACTCCCCTACTAGTTCACAGCTCCCTCTGGGGAACATGTGAGCTAGAATTAGGGGCAGGCTAGGCAAGACAAGGCTGTAGCCCTTGTCAGGGTTTGTGTCGGCTGGGTCTGGGGCCAGGCCAGGCTGGGCCAGGCCTTAGCCCCTGCTGGCATGCACAAGAGCCAAGACAGGATGTACGCTGCACTCGGCTAAGCTGGGCTGGGCTGGAATGCAACACCTGCCAGTGAGAACTGCAGGTGAGCAGCACCAGGCTGGGTTGAAGCACCTGACAGCATGCACAAGGCTTGGGGCTGGGAAAGAGTCAGGTAGGGAAATATTGGGAACTTTGCTGGGCTGCAGCTCCTATTGGTGAATGCAAGTGCCAGGGCTGCAGCACCCACTGGCATGCATATTGGCTGGGTATAGGGGTGGGCCTAATTGAGCCTGACTCTCCAGTATTCCCTGGTGCTTGCCAAAGGCAGAATGGGTGTGGGTAGGCAAGACTAGGTCGCATCAACCACTGGGTCACACAAGAGTCAGGACTGGGGGTGGGCCAGGCTGGGTTCAGCTATAGAAACAATTGGTGAGAGCCAGAATGGATGAAGGGCATTTGGGTTATGGCATGGTACCCACTGCTGAGTGCCAGGACTGGGGACTGGCCATTTCAGTCTGGGCAGCAGCACCTGATAGCCCATGCAAGATCCTTTTCTGAGAGTGGTCTTGGTAGGGGAAGTTGGGGAACTCTCCTTCTAGGCACAGCTCCTGCTGGTGAGCACAAGAGCCGGGGTTGAGCTTGGCACAGTAGCCTAGCAGCTAAAATCCTTGCCTTCAATGTGCCAGGATTCCATATGGGTGCCTGTTCCAATCCCAGTGGCCCTGCTTCCCATCCAGCTCCCTGCTTGTGGCCTTGGAGAGCAGCTGAGGTCGACCCAAAGCCTTGGGACACTGTACCTGTTTGGAAGACCTAGAAGAAGCTCCTAGCTCCTGTCTTTGAATTGGCTCAGCTCTAGTCGTTGTGGCCACTTGTGGAGTAAATCAACAGATGGAAGACCTTCCTCTCTGTCTCTCCTCCTCCCTTATTTATATCTGATTTTCCAATAAAAAATAAAATTTTTTTAGAAGAAAAAAAAGAATGGCCTGTCATAATACCCTAGTGGCTAAAATTCACACTTTGCACGTGCCAGGATCCCATATAGGCGCTGGTTCGTGTCCCACCTGTTCTATTTCCCTTTTAGCTCTCTGCTTGTGGCCCGGGAAAGCAGTTGAGGATGGCCCAAAGCTTTGGGACCTTGCATTCACATAGGAGACCTGGAAGAAACTCCTGGCTCCTGGCTCCTGGCTCCTGGCTCCTGGCTCCTGGCTCCTGGCTTTGGATCAGTCTAGCTCTGGATGTTTTGGCTACTTGTAGGAGTGAGTCAGCAGACGAAAGATCTTCTGTCTCTCCTTCTCTCTGTTTATCTGACTTTCCAACAAAAACAAATAAACCTTTTTTTAAAAAAAAAAAGTAAAAGAATAGTAAAATTAAAGTTTGCTGCTTATAAAGTTGGAATTTGTAGAAAAACAAAGGAATACAGGTCAAGAAGCCACAAAAGATGCTACAACTGGCCCCCACGAGGATTGTAGATCAACAGGCAAGAAGGAAAAGCAAAATAGGTAAAGGTGGGAGCCAGTGTTATGTCCTAGAGAGCTAATCCTCTGTCTGCATGCTGGCATCCCAGGTAAGCAGCAGTCTGAGACTTGGCTGTTTCACCTCCAATCCAGATCCCTGCTGGTGCAGCTGGGAAGGTAGTAGTGGATGGTTCAAGACAGCAGGCCCCCTACAGCCACCCAGAAGATGATCCTGGCTCCTGTCTTTGGATTGGCTCAGCTCCGGCAGTCACAGACATTTGGGGAGTCAATCAGTGGACGGAAGATCTCTCTGTGTCTCTCCTTCACTCTGTAAATCTACCTTTCAAATAAAAATAAAGCTTAAAACATTTTTATGGGGCTGGAGCTCTGGTATACAGGAAGTTAAAGCACTAGCTTCATCATCAGCATCCCATACGGGTGCCAGTTTATGTGTGTCAGCTGTTCTACTTCCCATCCAGCTTCCTGCTAATAAGCCTGGGAAGTAGCTGTAGGTGGCCCAAGAGCTTAGGCCTCTCCACTCACATGGCAGAACTGAAGTAGGCTCCTGGCTCCTGGCTTTGGCCTGGCCCAGCTGTGACCACCAGGGGAATGAGATGAAGAATACAACATCTCTGTCTCCCTCTTTTTGTAATTTTGACTTTCAAATAAATAAATCTTTAGAAAATACATAAATTAATCAATTCATATTTGAGGATCTCAAAGTACCACATAAGTCTGGGATATTTGCCAAAGACAACAAAACTTTCAGCAACCACACCAAGCAAATATTTTCGCATCCTGAAGTCCACGGAAAGGTGGGTGGTTGGCACTGTGGTTAAGACGCTGCCAGGGATACCTGTCCTGGACCCACTTCTGATTCCAAGTTCCCAGTAATACACACCCTGGGTAGGGGTGACAGGGCGAGGCTGACGTAGTTTGGCTCCTGACATCCATGTGAGAGATCTAAACTGAGTTCCTGACTCCTGACTACAGCCTGGCCCAGCCTTGGCAGTTTTGACATTCAGGGAGTGAACAAGTGGCTGGAAGATCTCTGTCTTACCACATTTTAACTAAAAGTAAACAAATACATGAAAAATATCTAAAGTCCACGGAGATGATAAAATACAAAAAGAAGCAGAAACTGCTACTTCACCATGAACCAATTCCATGCAACCAAAGCTGCACGCAGTGGGGGCAGGGGCAGGGTATCCTCTCCTTGCTACATTGGCTGCTTTTTTGAGCACAAGTACTTTCTGTGTCACCCCAACAATGCAGAGCCCACTACATTTAGGAAACATAATACCAGCCTTTGTTCCACTCGGCAATAGACCATTTTTCGCTGTTCCAGTTTTGGCTGCTCCTCAAGATCCTACAGCCCTGCACACCCTGGTTTCTGCAAGTTCAGCAGTTCACCGCTGGGAAGGGCACAGAATGGTCAGGGAGATGGGGGATACAAGCATGGGGGTATGAGGGGATCAAAGGGAAGTTGGAGATGGGGAACACTTTAAACCAGAGGAGAAAATATGGACCTGATGACTCAGTTTCTAGCCCCTCCTCCTCATCCTCAGTATGTCTTTGTCTTTTCCACTCTGCTAAGTTAGATCTCATTTCTCTTCCTCTCTCTTTCTCAGTTAGCAAGTTCAACTTGATACCTGAAGGTCATTCAGTTCTAGTTCTCTTGAATCGCCTGAGCATCCACATGAAGTCTTACACCTCGGCACCCAGCCCAGTGCCTGGCTCAGATCAGATTCTCAGACAACTAGATGGCTGGGGCTGTTATAGATTAAACACTTCTGCTAGGTTCAATTCAAGCTGATGATCTTGAAATTAAGGTTTGTGCAAAATTACAGAAAAAGGCCAGAGTAAGAATACAGCTCAATTAACTTTTCACAAAGTGAACATGCTCAGATAACTATCACCCAGAAAAACAACACTAACACATTGTCAATACCCCTAAGTCTTCTACTCACCTAATTCGTACTCCCTGAAGGTAAGAACTTAACACTGTAATTAGTTTTGCTTGCTCTTTAAATATTGCAGTAATGGGGCCTGCACTGTGGCATAGTAGGCTAGTTTCTGCATGAGGCACTATCATCCCATAGGAACACTGGTTGGAATCCTGGTGCCTCCAATCCAGCTCTCTCTCTTGATGGTTTGGGAAAGCAGTAGAGGATTGCTCAACATCTTGGGCACTACACCCATATGGGAGACCTGGAACAAGCTCCTGGCTCCGAGCTTCAAACTGCCCCAGCTTTGGTCATTGCGACCATTTGGAGAATGAACAAGTAGATGGAAACTCCGTCTCTCCCTCTTGCTCACTCACTCTCAGCAATTCTTTCAAGTAAAAAAAAATCATAAAATAAATATTGCATTAACATAATCAAACAGCATGGGTTCTTTTGTGTTTGGCTTTTTTCATCAATGTTATGTTTTAAATATTTTCTTTTAAAAAACTGATTTGGGTCTGGCATGGTAGCCTAGTGGCTAAAGTCCTCACCTTGCATGCACTAGGATCCAACATGGGCACTGGTTCTAATCCTGGCGATCCCGCTTCCCACCCAGCTCCCTGCTTGTGGCCAGGGAAAGCAGTTGAGGACAGCCCAAAGCCTTGGGACCCTGCACTCACATGGGAGACCTAGAAAAGGCTCCTAGCTCCTGGTTTTGGATTGGTACAGCTCTGGCTGCTGCAGCCACTTGGGGAGTGAATCAGTGGATGGAAGATTTTCCTCTCTGTCTATCCTCCGTATATCTCACTTTCCAATAAAAATAAATCTTTAAAAAATTGCTTTGAAAAGCAAACTGACAGAAAGAGAGACAACAAACATCTTTCATCTGTTGGTTACTCCCCAAATGTCCACAAAAGCCAGAGCTGGGCCAGGCTGAGCTGGAATCAGGAACTGCATCTAGGCCTCCCACAAAGGAACCCCAAGTACTTGGGCCATGTACATTAGCAGGAAGCTGGATCGGAATCAAGCAATACTCAGGACACAAACCAGGCACTTCAAAACAGAACGTAGGTGTCCAGAGTGCATCCTTCACCTGCTGTCTCACAATGCCTGCTCTTGTGACTCCTCACTGTTCACTGCTCTACAGTTTATGACTATCAACTTAGCTGTTGCACTGACAATACACATCTTGTTTCCAGTTTCTAAAATTATCATGTTTCCATGGACAGCATGCACCTAGAGTTGCCTTTGATGCCTGTGTACCTGCACACATACACAAATACATTTCTCTTGAGAAAGTACGAGGGTGTCAAACTGATGGGTCACAGGGAATAGATAAGCCCACCTTCGGTCGATGAGGCCAAATCGATTCAAAGCAGTAGAGTGAATTCACTCTCATCTACTTGTTCCATCTTCGCCACATGTGAGAGGGAGTTTTTACACCATTTATCATCCTAGTGGGTGTATAGTGATTTTCCTTATGTTTTCAAATTTGCATTTTCCTCACTGTAATGAAATACAGCACCTTCGCATCTGGTGTCACTCACCTAGATCTCTTCTCTTGTTTAGTGCCTGCTAACACATGCTGCCAATTTTCCTATGAATTCGCTCTTTCTATCCTTTATTGATCTGCAGGCATTCTTTACATATTTTCAACATGGCCTTTGGTCAATGACAGGTGCTCCAAAATTTCTTCTCCTGCTAAATCGCTTGTCCATCACTCTCACAATGGCTCAGTGTTCTGATAAAGAGGAGGTCTCAACTTTAAAGTATTCCAACTTACCAACATCTTCTGTGGTTTACGCTTTCTGTTTCCTGGTGAAGGAATTGTCATCATTTTCAAATTTATGGATGATTTCTCTTATGTCAATCTTGAGAATTTTTACTATTTTGCATCACATTTGTGTCTATGTATATAATCCATCCAAGATATATTAGCATTTTTTTGTATTAACTTAAGTATTTGGCCTGATGAATTTTTGCATACATGTTTTTATATAATATACAGGTATACATATATATATAAAACATACACACGTATAGATACACACATTCATCGAAACCATTACCCGATCAAGTCATTGAACATACTTAACACCATAGAAGACCCGCATGCCCTTATATCAATAATTCCCCACGGTAATACTACGCATCTTCTATCACCAACAATTACCTTAACTATGGTTAACTTCACATACATTTTGTACATTTTTGAGTATGATTATGTTTCACTTCAAATTATGACATGTGGGAGTCAACTCTAGAGAGTTAAATGTAGTCGTAGTAGTTCAATTCCTTTAATGAGTAAACAACTACATATTATGTCATCCTATGAATATTTTTTCATGTATTTATTCATTCTCCTGATACAGATATTTGAGCTGAGCTTTTCTTCTATCAGGGGCATTAAGAATAAGCTTATTCTTTTTTAAAGATTTATTTTATTTTTATTGCAAATGCAGGTTTACAGAGAGGAAGAGACACAGAGAGAAAGATCTTCCATCTGCTGATTCACTCCGCAAGTGGTTGCAATGATCGGAGCTGAACTGATCTGAAGTGAGGAGCCAGGAGCTTCTTTCAGGTCTCCCATGTGAGTGCAGGGTCCCAAGGCTTTGGGCCACCTTCTACCCCTTTCCCTAGCAATAAGCTCCCTAGCTGGATGGAAAGTGGAGCAGCCAGGACACAAACCAGCACCCATATGGCAACCTGACAATGTAAGGCAAGGATTTAGGCACTAGGCTACCACACCAGGCCTATATACTTGTTGTTAATATTTTCAAATGCCTTTGGAGGACATCACTCACTTCTGTTATATCTACCAGTACATGCATTACCACTCTATAAAGAGGAGGTCACAGTAGCCTACTGGCTAAAGTCCTCACCTTGCATGTGCCCATATGGATGTCAGTTTGTGGTCCTGTGGCCCTGCTTTCCATTAAGCTCCTTGCTTCTGGTCTGGGAAGGTGGATGGGGATGGTCTGAAGCCTTGAGACCCTGCACTTGCGTGGGAGACCAGGGCAGGCTCCTGGCTACAGATCAGCTCAGCTCCAGTGATAGCAGTCACATGGGGAGTGAACCAGTAGACAGAGGCTCTTACTCTCTGTCTATCTTCCTCTCTGTATATCTGACTTTCCTATAAAAATAAACAAATCTTTTAAAACCAATTTAAATTTTCAAATTCTCCTTGCAAAATACATACTTTTTTTCTGTTCCCACATTCATAGTTCTTATTAAAAAATGGTAAAAACTCTCATGTTCTTCTTTTTCTTTAAGAGTAATTTCAGACTTACTAAAAGTTACAAAAATAATACAAAGAGGGGCTGGTACTGTGGCATAGCAAATGGCCACATGATTTTTGATCCTGCTCCCTGCTAATGTGCCTGAGAAATGGGCAGAAAGTGAACTAGGCTCACACTCCTGCCAGCCACTTGGGAGACCTGGATGTAATTTCATGAGCCTGGTCTAGTGCTGGTTGTTGTGGCCATTTCAGAAGTGAAAACGCAGATGGAGGGTCGCTCTCTCCATCTCTCCCTCCCTAACTCACTGAAATAAGTAATTTTTTTTCAAGCCCAGATGACACTTTTTGTTTTGTTTTTAAAGGTTTTATTTTTATTGCAAAGTCAGATATATAGAAAGGAGGAGAGACAGAGAGGAAGATCATCCGTCTGATGATTCACTCCCCAAGTGGCCACAATAGCCAGTGCTACACTGATCCAAAGCCAGGAGCCAGGAACTTTCTCCAGGACTCCCACGTGGGTGCAGGGTCCCCAGGCCTTGGGCCGCCCTTGACTGCCTTCCCAAATCACAAGTAGGGAGCTGGATGGGAAGTGGAGCTGCTGGGATTAAAACCTGCGCTCATATGGGATCCCAGTGCATTCAAGGCCAGGCCACCGTGCCGGGCCTTAAATTCCAGATGACTTTCATCCAATTTTTCCAAATGTTAATATTTTACTACATTTATTTTATAATTATCTTTCTTTGTCTCTCTAGCTCACCCTCTCTCCTCATAGTATATGTGCGTGACAGTAAATGATATTGATGTTGTTCAATGTGTGTGTGTTTAGGTGCAAATGGATGTATGATTCTGACACTGCTGAGTACTGGCCAGCTTTTTGTAGGATCTATCAGTCTGAGTGTGTATGTTGTTTCCTCATGCTTAGATTCAAGTTCCACACTTGGGGCAGGAAGGTAGTGTGCTCACTGGTCATTTCAGAGGGCTCACAATGTCATCTTGCCCTATCACTCATGCTGCCAATCAGCAGCAAACATAATCACTCAGCAAACATAGGTATATCAGATTTCTCTGCTGTAATATTGCTGGGTTTTGTTTGTTTATTTAAGTTTTTCCATTCACTGGTTCACTACCCAAGTGGCTGCAACAGCTGGAGGTAAGCCAATCCACAGTCGGAAGCCAGGAGCTTCTTCCATGTTTCCCACGTAGGTACAGGGTCCCAAGGCTTTGGGCCGTCTCCTACTACTTTCCCAGTCCACAAGCAGGGAGCTTTTAGCATCCACTGATGATTCTCTAACAATTTTTATTGTAGAAGCTGAAAACAAGTACTTTATTAAAAAAAAGTATTTGAAAGAGAGACAAAATGTGTGTGTGTGTGTGTAAAGAGAGAGAGACCAAGAGATGAGACAGAGAGACATCTATTATCCACTGATTCATTTACCATATTCACAATAGCCAGGCTGGGCCAGACTGAAACCAGGAACCAAAGACTCAATCCAGATCTTTCACATGAGTGACAAAGACCCAAATACTTAAGACTTGATTGCCTCCTCCCAGAGTGTGCACTAGCAGGAATCAGGAGCAGAACTCACTCACAGCCAGGCACTCTGATACGGGGTATGGGGATCCTAACTGCTATGCCAAATACTCTTGTTGTAAGAGCTTCAAATTTTTATTTTTAAAAGAATCTTAGCTAATCAATACTTCAACAAAACCAAAGTGAAATCTAAAAGGCCATGGGACATTTACCATAAAAACACCCCCAAAGTCACCTTCAAAAATAAAAGAAACACTCTGTTGGAAGCCTGGCAGAGGAACGCCAGTGGCATGGCCACATTCCCAAGTCAAGTGGACCCACACTCCAGGGCTGGTTGGGGAGTCAGCTTCAAAACAAGGGCGGAAACCCTCTCCTGAGAGCCTGTGCCTAAACAGAAACACAAACACCCCTAGCAGCAGGCTGTACAAGGATGCTTTGCATGCTCAAGGCGTCTAATTCCAGAAGCAACGAGGTCAGCTGGAGGGAGTGAGTGGCAGCAGGAGTCAAGCCCAGCAGATCCCAAGGGACCCCCATCCTCCAAACCACATCTTCCCTGTAGACAAACCACAAGGAGAATTTTGGCCTTGTTATTTCCAGGACATCCTCTCTCAGCTTTACAATTTTCCCTAGGCTGGGGACCTGTCCACCTGTTTAAACACAGAGCCTGCAACAGACAACCTGCTTCATAAGATGGTATTATCCTTCCATACCACAGTCTCAAAAACCAACTGGGAGCAAAGCAACCAAGTGGTTTCATTTACAGGCAGCTTCTAGTTTATAAGCGGATTGAGTCCGAGAAGTTCACTGGCAAGCCAAGTGTTAGAAATGAGAAAACCTGGGACTGGTGCCATGGTACAGGTTAAGCCTCTGCCTAAAGTAACAGAATCCTAATATGGCACCAGTTTGAGTTCCAGATACTCTACTTTCAATCTATTTTCCTGCTGACGTACCTGGGAAAGCAGCAGAGGATGACCCAAGTTCTTGAGCCCCTGCACCCACATGGGAGACCTGGAAGAAGCTCCTGGATTTGTTGGGGTTTTTTTTTTTTTTGGTTATATGTTTATTTTGAATTTTTAAATTTTGTGGCACGATTTCATATAGACTGCGATTCCACCTCAACTCCTATCCGCTGACAGATTTTCCCCATGCTGCTACAATAGTATACTCAGAAGCTCGTGGATTTGAACCTAGCCAATTTCTGCTCACCGTGGCCATTTTGAGAATGAACCACCAGATGGAAGATCTCTCTGTGTCTCATCCTCTCTCTGTAATTCTACTTTTCAAATTAAACTAAATTAATTAAATCTTAAAAATAACAAGAAAACCAGCCATACAATACAAAGGATTAGGGCCTTGAACCTTGACCTACAACCGGATTCCTATCAGATGAAGACTTCTGACTGAGGCACCTAGAAGAGAACTTAACCCAGACTGTCCAATGCAGCTCTGCTCTACAAATCCCAATGTAGCATGTCCCTTGAGTCAGGAACTGTGCTGAGTGTGGGAAAGGTTGAGGCAGTTAGGGTCTCTGTGCTAGAGCTGGTTTACAACACTTGCAGTGCTGTAAATGGGACAGTGCTACCATCGGACAGAGCCAGGGATCCCTGAAAATGCAGCAGATGTCAGAGCCTAGACCTCAGTGCCAGCAAGTGTATTCAGGCCAGCTGCTCTTAAAGCTCATGGGTCAGGGCTGCCCATTTAGTCGGTAACCAGGTCTGCCAGTTGACAGAGTATGTTTCAGTGAGAGCTGGATCTACCAGCGGGTGTGCTGCATTCCAATTTTTCTGGGAAAGGAGACACATCCACCAGCTCTTTCTTATTCCTCACACAGGTACCTGTTGTTCCCATGCTTTGCCAAGCTCCCTCACATGCCGTGAAAACACATTTTTAAAGTGCAAGAAAGAAGCAGCAGTAGTACCAACTGACAATGGTCATCTTCTCTGCCCAAATCTCCAACCCTGAAACTTAACAATCACCAGACCACGGCAGCAGCTGGCTGCCTGACTTCATCAGTTGCTAAGACCCTGCCACTTTCTGTGGCATGACTTTCCATGTCACAGAGAAAGCCAAGACGTTTGCAGAGTAAATGATGGCACAAAAAAAGATGCCATCAGAGGTGGAACATGGCACAACTTCAGAGCTGTTAACATGTGAACAAACAACTCCTTGAATCAGTGGCACATGAGGACTGTGGTCTGTCTGCCGTGCTGCCTGTGCTGTGTGCCAGGTGCTGTGCCAGCCCGTCAAACACAAAGGCAGACTTAACACTCAAATCCTCCTTTTCCTTTCTGCCTCTCTCCCTGATGACCTCCACATTCCAACCACTCAATAAGGACTGCCATGACCTTGGAGCCTGGCCCCCGGCTCCTCTCCAATGCGGCTCCATCTACCTAAGGCATCCCCCCCGCTCCCCCCCCCCACCCCCCGCCATCCCAAATCCCAGCAACACATGCCCACAACCTTCACCACTCAGCTTCCATCCCCCGCTCAACAGCACAGTACAACATCACCTCACTTTCCTGTTCTCAGTCCTCCCCACCCCCAATCCTGGCTAGAAGCAAAATAAAATCTTTGTCTTAAAGTACAGCTTTGAGGCCAAATAATGATCCCAAATGCTTTTTAGAGACCCGATGTCAAAAGTGCCAAGATGAACTCAGAATACTGCCTGAGCCATACTGATACAGCTCTCGCTCTGTCAAGATACCTTATTCCTAGCACTACGTTTTAGGCCTATTCTTTTACACAAACATTTAAGAGCCCGGGAATGCTAGCAAGGGCGCTGGCTCTGGCCAACAAGCCTCCGCTGGCGATCTGAAGGATGGAAGCAGATGAGGTTTTAGCCAGGAAGAAAGTAAAAGAGCCTCCAGTGTTATAAACTGGATCCATCACACAGGCCAAGGGGCTGGGGACAGGATACCTTTCTGGGGAGAAAAACAGTCACTGTGGAATTCCATGAGGGCACATGAAAGAAAAACAAAATGCCAATTCGACCACAACACAAACCATTTCTGCAAGGGCTCCAAAGAAGCCCCACCCAGAGAAGACCAGCCTCCCCAGTGCCAGGAAAGGGCCTGGCTGACGCTACAACATACACACTACAACACACACCACACACACTACCCTCCCCCCCAAACACACACACGCTAACGAGGAACGCACACTACAAGACACACACACACTCTGCACCAAGGTTTTTATCAAAGCCTGAAAGAGTGGCCAGGCTACCAGGCTTGCGACAGATGGCTACCAGCTACCCATCTGGCACCACGTGACCCCGACCTTCCCTAGCCTCAGTTTCCTCACCTGTAACACGGAGTTGGGGACCCTACCGCCTGGGCTGCGGTCAAGGCCAGCACCCAGGACTCCTCAACCCAGAAGGCTTCTGCGGGAAGCGGCCTGAGAGGGTGGGTGGAAGTGCGGGCCCCTCAGGGGATGAGGCCAGCTAGTGGGCAAGGGCGGCAGGGCAGCCCTAGGGGCTCTGCGGGCACCAGGGCAGCAAGCGGCTCCCGCCTCAGGCCTCCACACCTCCCTGAGCCCCAACCGGAGCAGCAAACAGACCACAACTCTCCGCCTCGCGGCCCAGAGCCTGCACGCAGCACGCACCACGCACCACGCACCACGCAGCACGGCTGACCCCACGTGACACCACCCCGCCGCCATGACGCACCTGCGGATGTGCGTGGGGCGTGCCCGGCTGGCGGGCATGCGCATCCTGGAGCAGGGCCACCTGTGTCCTGGGCTTCCATAACCTACTTTGGGTTCCTGGAGCTGTGCCCCCTGTGGGCCCCAGTGTGCAGGCCCATGTCGCAGAGGAGGACACTGAGGCATGTTCCCTGCGTGTGGGATGTCGGCCCACATTCACCAAGTGCAGCCAGAGTCCCTGGCCCTTAGCCGGGCCTTGAGCTAGGCCGCGGACACCTTCTCCTCAGTGGGCTGCTCTCCTGAGGAACTGTTGGTGGATGATCCTCACACTGGTTCTCCAGCCCAGGGGTGACAGCCGCAGCTGGCCTGTGCCCCCCAGGGAACTTGGGGGAAGCGGCCCGGGGCCCTTTCTGAGTGCTGAGTGGAAGGCTGCTGCCCGTCCCAGTAAGCCAGTGGCAGCTTCCACATGAAGATGAGCACTTGAATCTTGACTTCCTTTAGATGAATCCCTGAAGGAGATTGGGCCCTTTGATTGTGGCTTCCAGTTGTCAAAAGGGGCTATTGAGGATGGAAACAGGTTTCTTTCCCAACTCCTTACCAGTCTTGGGGGAACACCCGCCATTTTAAATGTTTCAAGCATATGTTGATGAGTCCATTTTAATAAGCAGGTTGTGAGGTTTTTTTAAATATATTTTTATTGGAAACCTAGTTGTACAGAGAGGAGTAGAGACAGAGAGGAAGATCTTCCGTCCAATGGTTCACTCCCCAAGTGACTGCAATGGCTGGAGCTGAGCCAATCCGAAGGCCAGGAGCTCTTCAGGTCTCCCACACGGTCAGAGGGTCCCAAGGCTTTGGGATGTCCTCCACTGCTTTCCCAGACCACAAGCAGAGAGCTGGATGGGAAGCAGGGCTGCTGGGATTAGAACTGACGCCCATATGGGGTCCCGACACGTGTTCAGGGTGACGACTTTAACCACTATGCTATCCCGCTGGGACCCAAGTTGTAAAATTTAATATAAAGAGGCAGATCAAGCCATAAGCACAGTTGAGAATAATACCCTCTGCACAATTGCCCGTTTTGGCTGTATAGATTGCTTCCAGAAACCTTACCTCACTTGTTCTGCACCAACAACTGGAGGGTGCTAAGACATGTCTGCTTTTCAGATGGAGAAGTCAAGGCTTGCAGGCTACCTGCCTGGTGTAGGACCACACGCTGGATTACAGTAGCCACAATTCAGGTGCAACACACTCCTTGCTACAGCCCTGTCTCTCCCCACATCTCCAGAGTTGGCCCTCATTTGAGGAACTCATTGCCCTTGTTTTTTGTTTGTTTTTTTTTTTTTTTGTATGTATTCAGGTTCCATGTTTGTGACACCTCCCACATTCCTCCAGAGGACCCTGGAAGGCAAAAAAAAAAAAAAAAAAAAAAAGGATAAATGGATATGCTTCAGGCAACTCAACAACTCAGCTGCTGGCCCTGCAATGTGTGGCCAGGACCAGCTCAGAACCTGTCACCCTATCTTCTTCCTCCTCCCAAAAGTCCTGCCCTGGGGAACCACTAGTTATAAAGTGTGCCCACTCCTGGTGAATTAGTCTCTTAACACTTTCCCGGAGTGTTTTGAATAGTGGATTGTCCTGAGCAAGTTGATTCCATTCCTTCCCCAGTCTCATATGAGTGTTAGCTGATTCTTGCAATGGTCAGCCTGGAGTAGCACTTTTTAAAAAATATATTTATTTATTTTTATTGGAAAGGCAGATATACAGAGAAGAGGAGAGAAAGGAAGATCATTTATCCGATGATTCACTCCCCAAGTAACCACAACAGCCGGGGCTACACAGATCTGAAGCCAGGATCCTGGAGCTTTTTAGAGGTCTCCTACATGGGTGCAGGATCCCAAGGCTTTGGGCCATCCTTGTCTGCTTTCCAAGATCACAAACAGTGAGCTGGATAGGAAGTGGGTCTGCCAGGATTAGAACCAGCACCCATATGGGATCCTGGAGCATTCAAAGTGAGGACTTTCGCCCCCAGGCAACTGCCCCGGGCCCTAAAGTAACACTTTCAATTACTTTATTCATTTATAGCCCCAACTTCATGCGATTACCATTTGTTGATCACCCAGTGTGTGCTACAAACACTACAGCCATTTGTTGTTTCTTTCTTGTAATTTCCCTAGGAAGGGAGAATTGAGGATTGGGAAAGGTCAAATTATTCAAGTTACATAGCCAGAAGATGCAGGGTCTTTTGAACTGGTGTTTCTCTGACTCCAGAGCCTCTGTTTGCCTCCATATCCTAACAGCAAATGGGCTATTAGAGAGAAGATAGAAAACCACACAGAGGAGGAAGAGTTCCAGTTTGCTCAGAAGAGCTAATGAGGTGGTTGTGAATAAACATTAAATCTGAGTGAGCAAAAACGGGAGTAGGACAAGAGAGCCACACACTTCTTCCTCCAAGGGAGACTCTCTAAGGGAAAAGGAAAGGCAACTAATTTTACTTACTTTCAGACCCAAAGGTCATTTCCCCTGTAAGGCCTTTAGGAGAGATTTGAGGAGTGGACATTTGATCTAGCAGATAAGATGCCTGCTTCCAACATCAAAGTTCGTGCTAGCTTCACTTCCCAGTTATGGCTCTTGATTCCAAGCTCCTGCTGAAGCAGATCCTGGCAGACAATGGTGATGGCTAAAGTACTTGGGGACCTGCCACCCAGGTGCCAGACCCAGATTGGGTTCCCAGGTTCTGGCTTTGTGCCCGTGCCCCTGCAGGTATCTGACAAGTGAACCAGCAGCTAGGAGCTCAGTCTCTTTCTTGTTCATTGTTTTTAAAAGACAGATAATGAGAGAAAAAGCCACCTGCCATCCATTGACTCATGCCTCAGATGCCTGTGACAGCCAGTGCTGGGCAGGCCAAAGCCAAGAACCTGAAACTGCATCTGGATCATCCGTGTGGATGGCAGGCACTCACATACCTGGACCATCACCTGCTGACTCCCAGGGTGTGCACTGACAGGAAGCTGCAATTGGAAGCATAGCCAGGACTTGAACCCTGCTGGTTCTCTGATAGGAGATACACACAACATCCCAAGCAGCATTGCCAACACTGTGCCAACTTCCTGCTCCTTTTTGCCTCTTTCTCTCTGTGTCTCAAATATTTCAAGAAATAAAGTTTGAATAAACAACTATAACAAAAGCTAAATACAAGGGGCTAGTGTTGTGGCACAGTGGTAAAAGCTATCTCCTACAATGCCAGCATCCCATACAAGCACTAGTTTGTGTCCAAGCTGCTCCACTTCTGATCCATCTCCCTTCTAATGGTCTGGAAATCTCAGAAGGAGATGGCCCAAGTGTTCATGCACTTGTACTCACATGGGAGAGCTGGATGAAGCTCCTGGATCCTGAATTCAGCCTGACCATTCTCTGGTTATTGCAGCTACCTAAGTAGTGAACTAGTGAATGGATTACTTTCTTTCTCTTGTCTCTCTCTCTCTTTCTCTCTCCCCCTTCCTGTCTTTCCTCTTTTTGTAACTCTGACTTTCAAAAAAAATCATTTTAAAAGCTAGAAAAACAATTCTCCTACATAATATATTCATGCATTCTGTAACCATTCAACACACTCCGAGCACCTGCCATCCATCCGTTCCTAGAATCAAACCCTGCAAAATGGTAACAATTCTTCAGTGTTGTCATCCCACATGAAGGGGTGCCCAAACTGTCCCAGAGGCACATAGGCTGTGATGATCACCCCACCTGGGGGCACTCTGATGACCTCAGGCATTTATCCAAAGTCTTGAATGTTGAGTTGGAATTTGCAATTTATCTCCCAAGAGAGAGAAGCATTCAAGGAAAAGGGACTGATGGATTGTGCTAAGGCATGAATGCAAGTGCAGTGCTTGAGGACTGGGATGTCATTTGACAGTGGGGAAGGGCAGGCTTGCCATGAGTCAGCCAGCCTGAGGAGATGTCAGAACTCAGGGCTGAAGGGACAGAAGCCACACATGGGGGTGGGAATAGGAGTCTGGGAGGACACTGTTGCTTAGTGTACAGGGTTCGAGGGAGTGGAAGGAGTTTGTGAAGATGTTCCAGGGAGAGGGCAGCTGCCGAGGAAACACCAACAGAGAGAGAGGGGAGATGGCAGGGCACTCCTCTGTGTTGATCCGGAGAATGGCCTCCCAATAGGGAATGAACCCATGAACGTGAGTGCAGGTGGAAACTGGGCTTAAGTTAGAGCCCCCAGCTGGAGTGTGGTTGCAAATATGTGTCCAATTCAGATTAATTTCTGCATTAGTTCCCTAGATTCAATAACCCCTTGCTAATGCAGATGCATATACATGCATGCTTACTTATATCTTCCCATTGACAAAACAACTTAGTGGTGAAGATGTCACTTGGGACTCCTGCAAACCATATTGGAGTCCTGGGCTCCTGTCCTGGCTCTTCTCCAAATACCAGATTCCTGCTGCTGCTCATCCTGGGAGGCAGCAGGTGATGGCTCAGGTAGTTGGGTACATGTCACCTTGTAGGAGACCCAGATTGAGTTCCAAGCTTTGGCCTGGCACAGCCTTAGCTGTTGTGCCCATTTGAAGAGGAGTAACAGATGGTGCAATTCTTTATATCTCTTTCAAATAAAATGTTTTAGCCAAACAGCATAACTGTCAATTGGGATTTAACAAGTAGCACTATGTTCTTGACCGTATGCAAGGCACTTGCAATAAGGAAATGAGCATGTTCCATGAAATTCTGCCCTTGAAGTGTTTATACTCTACTAGGAGAGAAAGGTGGATACACACGCCCTTATAGGCACTGGAGGCAGCATGGCCACTTCCCACACACATCTCACCATGACCCTGTCAGATGGGCCTGCTTGTCTCACTTCTCTTTCCTATGTATTTGAAAGCATGGTATCAGGAAGAGAGAGGGTGGTGGGGAGAGAAAGATCTTCCATCTGCTGCTTTACTCCCCACATGATCACAAATGTTGAGATTGGTCTAGGCCAGAGCCAAGACTCTGAAATCCCATCAGAGTCTTGCATGTGGGTGCCAGGACTCAAGTACTGGAGCCAATTTCTGCTGCGTTTCCAGGTCATTATCTGGGAGTTGAATTAAAAGTGAAACAGCCAGGATTTGAACCAGAGCTCAAATGCACTGCCAGGGTCACAGGCAACAGCTTAACCTGCTGTAACACAATGTTGCTCCCAGAATTTTTAAAAAATTGAGATACAATTAATAAACCATAATATTCACCTTTTTATAGTACACACTACAGTGGTGTACTACAGTATATGTACAAGGTTTTACAGTCATTATCGCCATCCAATTAAAAAATATTCTTAGAAAAAAACCAGTACCCATTAGCAGTCATTCCTCTTTCCTCCTTTTCGTCAGCCACTGAAAACCAACTTTCTGTCTGTTGCATCAATGCTGAATATTACATATATGTGGAGTCCTACCATCTTTGGTCTTTTGTGTCTGGCTTCCCCAACTCAGCACCATGTTTTTAATATTCATTCAAGGTGTGGCACTTAGTAATAGCTCCTTCATTTTTATGGCTGAATTATATTTCATGGTACAGCCATTCCACATTTGGTTTGGATAAACAAAATTCTTCCATTAGTGAACAGTTGGGTTTTCCCATATTTTACTATCATGAAATGATGCAGCTATCAACCCTTGTGTACACATTTCTCTGTGAACACAGGTTCATTCCTCTCCTCTGTCTACCTGGGAACTACCTGAGTTGAACAATGGCACAGGGTGACCAGCCAGCAACACTGGAAGAAGAGCAGAGCAGAGGCTTAAATGCCAAGGTTGGAGGAGGCTTGGCTGGAGCAAGACAAGGAGGAGGTGGGGAAGAAGATGAGATTGTAGTCAGGGGCTGGGGCTCAGCAAAGAGGAAGGTAAGAGTGACATGAGTGACAGAATTTGGGGGCATGGTAGGAGTGGGTTGGGGAACAGGAGGAGAGCAATTGTGAGCAGTTGATGGAGAGATTGAGGCAAGGCAAGGTGGGGTGGCTGATGGGGATCTTCCAGGCAGCCTGGAAGTGAATGGGAAGAGAAGAATGATGGATGATAGTGCAATTGCCATAGTGAAGAGAAACTTGGAATTCAGCACTCTGGTGTGTAAGTGGGCCATACTCACTCCAGGAACCCATCTAAGCCTAGTTCCTGGTGTGCAGAGGCTGACACCATGCTCTCTGCCCTCCAGAACTGTAACCTGAATAAGCCTGTTTTCTTCACAAATTACCACACTACCTTTGGTGTTTTATTTAAGGATTTATTTATTATTTTTACTGGAAAGACAGATTTAGAGAGGAGGAGAGACAAAGATTTTCTGTCCACTGGTTTACTCCCCAAGTGACTGCAATGGCCAGAGCTGAACCGATCCAAAGCCCAGAGTGTCTTCCAGGTTTCCTATTGCATGCAGCGTCTCAAGGCTTTGGAACATCCTCTGTTGCTTTCTCAGGCCACAAGCAGGGGGCTGGGTAGAAAGTGGAGCAGCTGGGATTGGGATCCCAGCAAGGTGAGGATTTAGCCATTAGTCCGTCATGCTGGGCCCAGGTGTTTTGTTATAGAAAAAAAAAGGTGGTGGATTTATTCAGCATCCTGGGAATAAAGATGTGAAAGAAAAATGGCTTGAGTGCATTTAGTGTTGGGTACCAGTGGGTCGAGAGAACACAGAACTCAGTATGCTAGTTTTTATGCTTAAGCCATTATTGCTATTGTTGGGGCTGATGCCAGTTGTGGGCTAAACCTCCGGGGCTGGTTATCCCACTTATCCCATATAAGCACTAATTCATGTCTTTGCCAGGTGTTTGTCAGGTGCCAACTTCACAAGATGACCAGAGTATCCCATAGTAGCTGTCCCCTGGTCCCCATTGTCCTTTATAACCCTGTCAACCCTACATATACCTGCATAAACAGCATCCCCCTGACTGTTCATGTAGTTTACTTGGGCCCTGACTTAAGAAGATGGGAATCCTATGAACAACCCAGCAGGCAGAGAAGAGAGCTGTAAGAGGAGTGAGTGGGAAGGGAAAGAAAAAGAGTGGCTGTTGGGGGAGAGAATTTAGGATTTACCAGATGGATCTCAAGGAGGGATCATTGGGCCCTGCAGTACAGCACAAGTCAGTGGGTCAGAGAGAGGTCTTGGGGACAATGGGTGTAATTTCCAAGGTTAGTGTCCTCTGCTGTCTTTCACAGCAGACCCTGCTTCTTCAAATAAAAACTGTTTTTCCAGAACAGCCTCCTCAGGCCCCTTGGAGCCTCAGCTGCAGCCTGGCTCCTGCTGGCGGCAGCTCCCAGTGACCCATTTTGGATTTGTAGCATCAGCATAGAAAATCTGGGCTTGCTCTGACCTCCCAGCACCCAGCAGGCCCTCAGAGGTTCAGCTACTCGCCCTCAGACTCCTCAGGCTTCCAATTGTGGAAGAGAGACACTGGTCTGAAGGGACCCCAGCAGGCCCGGGAGCCAGACATACCCACCGCCCTAGTCTCTGTAATTACAAACCAGCCCAGGACCTTCCTAAGTGCTCACAGCCTCTGTGGCCTAGGAGAACTCAGAGTTACATCTTAGGTAACAGTAATGCAGACTAAATCCTTTTGGGGTCCCATTACTTTGGGGTCCATTACTTTGACTTTGTGTGTGTATGGACTCTGCCCAGCCCCTTCCACTATTTTTTTTTTAACATTTTATTTTCATGTTATTTAAAAGGCAGAGTGACAGAGAGACAAAAAGCAACTGCTCTTCTTTCTGCGAGTTTACTCCCTAATTGTCCGCAATAGCCAGGGCTGGGCCAGGTCAGAGCCAGGAGCCTGAAGCCCAATCTTGGTCTCGTACAGGTGGCAGGGACCCAAGTCCTTGAGCAAGCACCTGATGTGTCCCAGGGTGTGCATTAACAGGAAGCTGAAATGACAAGCAAAGCAGCCAGGATTGGACCTGTCTCCATGATAAAGAATACAGGTGGCCAGGTGAGATGTAACGACTATGTCAAATGCCTGTTTCTTGTAATACCTTCAAGACAGAAATCACACTTTAGTTACTTTTGCAAAATGACCAGTCTTGGCCCCTGGAAAAGAGTCAGTATGATCTCCCTCTTATTCAAAAAGTTCCTATAAATCAATGAGAGAAGCAGTTTCTCCAAATAAGAGTGTGATTAGCCAATATAGAAATGCTTATTTTGGGAGCTGGCCTTGCGTGTAGTGAATAAAGCCACCACTAGCAACACTGACTTCCTATATGGGTGCTGGTTCTAGTCCAGACTATTTATTCCTGATCCAATTCCCTGCTATTGAGTCTGGGGAAACAAGAGGATGATGGCCTGAAGTATTAGGACCCCTGACATCCTGTGGGGGACAGAAATGATGCTCTTGGCTTCGGCCTGGCCCATCCCTCGCTGTTGTGGCCATTTGGCAAGTGAACCAGTGGGTGGAAGATCTTGGTTTTTTTGCTCCCTCTTTCTTTCTCTCTCTCTCTATAACCTGACTTTCAAATAGACGATTTTTAAAACGTTTATTTTTGAATAATTCAGCCACATAATTGAGATACCACTGTATACAGAGATCCAGGTCCTCTATGCCTACACAGAGGTTAGGACTGGTGGACAGTTTCTTGTGACAAATAGAAGCCAGTACGAATACAGCAATTGATGGCGTTTAAACTAACATTTACTTAGTGCTTAAAATGTGTGGTACATTGGGTCCAAAGCAGTGGTCTAGCAACTAAAGTCCTTTGCCTTGTACATGCCAGGATCCCCTATGAGTGACAGTTCATGTCCTGAAAGCCCTGCTTCCCATCCAGCTCCCTGCTTGTGGGCTGGGAAAGCTGGGGAGGACAGTCCAAGACCTTGGATCCTGCAACCACGTGGGAGACTTGGAAGAAGCTCTAGACTCCTAGTTTAAGATTGGCTTAGCTCTGGCTGTTGGGGCCACTTGGAAAGTGAATCAACAAATGGAAGCTCTTCCTCTCTGTCTCTCCTCTTCTCTGTATATCTCACTTTCAAACATAAATAAATAAGTCTTTTTTTAAAAAAAAAGTGTGGAGTATTATCCTGAGAGCTTTCCAAGTGTCTCATTTATTTCTCACAATGCTCCGAGAGGTGGGTGCTGTGGCCAACTAAAAGTGTCACTGGTCCCTCCCAGGTACACATGTAAAGGAAGCTAAAATGAGAAACAAAGCTGGGACTTGAACGCAGAACTCCAACAAGGGATGTGGGCATTTCCAGCAGGTTCAAATTGCTGCACCAAAGGCCTGCCACATCATGCCCAGAAGAAAATGATAGTAAAGCAAAAAAAGAGGTTAAGTCATTTACCACAGCGACTGAGACTGGCATTTCAGATTCTCAAGGAAATGCAAATGACCAATAAACATCTACAAAGATACTCAGCTTCCAAAGGGGTCAGGGAACTGAAGATGTAAATGCTAACAGCTTCTGTTTTCATTCATCCAGTGGGCAGGCAAACTTCCAGGGAGACAATGTCTTCAGCCTTGGAGTTGGGGGCTGACACCTGCCCCATCTACTGGTGAAAGCATGAACTGCTCCAAACTTTCAGAAAAACAGCCAGGTCAGAATCTAGCAGGGGCTTTACACAGCGCGCGCGCGCGCGCACACACACACACACACACACACACACACACACACACACACTGCATTTTCAACCAAAATAAGTAAATCTTTAAAAAAAAAACCAAAATAATTGACCAACAATTTCAATGGTGGTCAATAGAAACAATATGTTTCACATTTCTATATTTTCATTTATTATTTTGAAAGGTGGAGAGAGACAGAGAAATGTTCCATCTGCTGATTCACTGCCCATATACCTGCACAGCTGAAGACACGGGATTGGAACTGAATATGGGTTTCTCATGAGTGGCAAGAACCCAAGCATTTTGGCCATCACCTGCTGCCTCAGAGATTGCACATGTGCAGGAAGCCAGAACCAGTGGTAGGACCAGGGGTGAACCAAGCACAATGACATAAGAGGCAGGCAAGCTGCATGTTAACCATTGCATCAAATGCCTATCCTCCTATGTTTGTACAATTTTAAGAAACTTTCTGGGGCCATCATGGTGGCTCAATTGGTTAACCCGTGGCACTACATCCCATATGGGCATCAGTTTCTGTCCCGGTTGCTTCACATCTCATCTAGCTACCTGCTTGTGGCCTGGGAAAGTAGCAGAGGACAGCCCAAGTCCTTGGGCCCCGAGCCCCAGGTGGAAGTTGTATCAGCTCAGCTCTAGCCATTGAGGCCATTTTGGGAATAAACCAGTAGGCAGATCTTTCTGTCTTTCCTTCTCTCTGTAAAATCTGCCTTTCAGATAAAAGTAAAACAAATCTTAAAAAGGTTTAAAAAAATCCTATGTGTGTGTGTGTGTTTCTCTGATTCATTACTGTACAGAGAAGTGATGTTCAAGCAGGCATGCTTTTGTTCCCAAAGGGGACATGGGCAATGATCAATGGTATTTTTAGTCATCATACTGGGAGTCCTAGCAGCCTAACTGCTGAATCCTATAGCACATACTGGATAATCTCAATACTCCCCTTCATAAATGTCAGGTATAGTGGATTTGAGAAACTCTGGCACAGAGAAAATCATAAAACCCCAACTCTTAAACTTTTTCTTCACACATCTGTGTTGACTTACTATAATAGGCATTTCTTTTGGCAACTAAAATGTTATCATATAATATAAAAAAATAAGCTTGTTTAAGCAAAGCCAATGATGGAGCAGGAGTGGCTGACTGCTCCCCAAGGCAACCTTAGGGGGCTGGAATGTGAGTGGAGGGTGGGAGAGCTGGGAGCACTGGGGTGGCTGGGGACGCTCTGCAGACTGCTCCTGGCTTCTGGAGCTCACTGCATAATCAGAACAATCCCAGGGTGGAGTGGTAGCTGTTCCTGCGCTGGCCAAGGGTTATTATGCGCGAAATGAGCCTCAACTCATTTCTCTTTTATAGCCTGGAATACATCATCTGTGTCAGGCAGCGGGGAATCCTAGCACATTAGAGCTCCCTATCTCACTGCTCTGCTTAGGAAAATTCTGGGCTGAAACAAACTGGTTGTACAGAGTTCCTAGGCTGGATTTGCATGTTCAGGAGTGTGGTCCTCAGAGCAGGACTTCCCTATCTTGGCCACCTCCTTTGTTCTGAGAGCGCATCTTGAGCCCTGGATGGATTCCACAGAGTACTTCAGGGAATACTAACTAGTCTTTTTTTTACTGGTAGAACATGGTGCCCGAAAGGGCAGAAAACAAAGAAAAACAATTGGCTCACAATTGGCTCTTATGGCCAACTGTTTTCCAGATCAATTATTATTATTTTTTTCTCAGCAAAAAACGAATCATGGGTACGAATCAATGATAAACCCTTGGGGACCATTCTGTGGCATTAGATAATTTCCCCACTAGCATCTGAGCAGTTGCAGTGGACATGGGGATAAGAGTGTAATAGTGGAAGCCATTCAAAGCAAAATCCATGTTTAGATCTTCAACACTGTTTTGTCTCAGGGTAGATTTTTTTTTAGTAACATAATCAAGATGGAACATCAACTTTCCAATGTGCCTCAAATTGCTCTCACTGGGGAAGCTCTATAAATCAATCGGATATACTCCATACAAGTAATGAATGTACCAAAAATTACCGGGTGCTATTATGTGCCAGACCTCTACAATGAATTAAATTCCATGATGAATACAGCATTGTACCCACTTTGAAGGGATTTTCCATACGGTGGACAAATGCAGGTATTGCGTGAAACAAGAGGGCACTGGAGAAATACTGGTAACTGGGGGGGTTGGGGGAAACCAAGTGTGAGCAACTGACGGTGTTTCACAAAGCACTGCATGCCACTCTAGGAAACTTTATACACCTTAGCCTGCAAGGAACAGGGAGCCACTGAGAAGACATTTTCTGTTTTCTTTTTTCTTTAAGATTTATTTTTATTTGGGATATATCTTACAGAGATTAGGGGAGACAGAGAAAAGGATCTTACATCTGCTGGTTCACTTCTTAAATGCCCGCAAAGGCCATAGCTGAGCTGATGTGAAGCCAGGAGCTTCTTCTGAGTCTCCCACGTGAGTACAGGGTCCCAAGGACTTGAGCCATACTCCACTGCTTTTCCAGACCATAAACAGGGAGCTGGATAGGAAGTGGAACAGGCGAAACATGAATCCGTACCCATGTGGAATGCCAGTATTGCCAGCGGAGGATTAGCTTGTTACACCACTGCACAGATCCCAGCCCATGCTTAAGTTTAAATCATTCAGGTTTGGCCGTGGGGTTGGGGCAAAAGCAGCTCCCTGAAGTGTGGTGGCTGTGGGGGTGCCCCAGCCAGGCTGGACCCAATGCTGGGGACTCGGGCCAAAGTCACTGCCGCCAGGCGGTGACTGAGTCCTAGATTTTGGCAGCCAACACACCAAGTGGTGCCAGGCTCTGCCAGCTGGCTGCCTGGCGGCGAACTCTGGAGTTTTTAGGATATGTAATTGCTGCCTAGGGACATCCATGGATAAGGCCAGTGTGAGTGTAGGTGGGGGATGAATTCTGGGTGATTCCCAGCAACAGGGTCACGCAACTTTCTGGCAAGTGTGGGGACTGAGACCTGGTGATTTGGAGGGGAAAGTCCATAATATCTATTTGGGTCAGACTGATTCCCAGCCCACATGGGAATCCTGAGATGGGCTGTTAGCACAGAGCATCACTGACTGCCACACATCAGTTCACATGAAAGCTATGAATGGGGGTCTGTCTGGCAGGGCTAGGTGCCAGTACCTGACTGGGCGGTGGAACAGTGGACGTGTCATACTTGGCAGGGTCAAGATACTAACCAGCACAGGAAAGAACCAATTCCGGGGGTAGATTTGGTGGGGGAAGTATGGGTCCAACCCTGTGGAAATGCAAGTCCCGCTGGTTAGCTCGCTAGCTGGGGTGGCCATGGGCTAAGCTAGGTGTTACCATGGAACCTGCCATCACTTACGGGTAAAGGAACTGACAACAGTCTGGGCAGGTCACGGCAGCAGCACCTGAATGTGCATCCTAAAATAGGATTTGGGGTGGGCCGAGCTGCAACTGGAAGGGGGCGGACCGGGCAGGGCCGAGCAAACCTCAACTTACAAGGAAGAATAGAAATCAGGATGGAGCACAGGTCATGTTGAACTAGGCTCTTACATTGACCGGTCTGCATGAGGCAGGGATACTAGGCCACAGCATTGAAGGCAAGGCTGAGGCAGGTGAGGGGCTAAGCCAACCAGGTCACAGCAACCACTGGCACATGTGTAATCTAGGGCAGGGAATAGGCTTGGTTGGGGAGCTGTGAGAGCACACCCTTGCTGGGTTGGAGTTCCCACAAGAGAGTGTAGGGGCTGGAGTAGGGCCTGCGTTCTGGTCTGGATATGGCTGCAATCTCCCTAGGCACAAGTGTGAACTGGGGTTGGGTACACCTAGCCGGGCTAGATGCCAGCACCATCTGATGCTCTAGAAAACCTGAGTAGATGTAGAACGGACTAGGCTGTTATGGGGTGCAGCCAGTGATAGCCAGCACCCACTGACAGTGGGCAAATGAAATTTGGCTGTGTCCCCCTATCCTCTGTCCTGAAGGTGGGTCCTAATAGCAATGGAATGATAATTCCATCCTGAACCACTTCCCCTACATCTTAATTTAGCCAGGATATTGGATGCAGACTAGTCCAATTAGCCTAGGCATTTTTAGCTACAAGCCCAGTTCCTGTTCCTGTCCATCCCAATGAGCACTAATCAACTCCTTAGCCCACAACACTTAGGTATTCGCTCCTGCCCACCTGTGACTCACCTATCAACTGAGAGGGGATGGTATTGCATTGTCGTGTAACCACTCCCCTCACAAGCCCCTTTAAAGGGCCCGTGAAGCAGGGGCTTGCTCTGTTTCTGGTCAGGTGCTTCCGTTACTCTGGCACCTTGACTCTTGGCTGACCCAGGACAGGTAATCCCCTGAGCATAGTTCCTGTGTACTGCTTAGATGGGGCAATGGTTATAATAATGTTTCTGGTTTGTGTGATGTCAGGAGTTCCAGGAGGGGTGAGGCCTAGCAGTAGTGGAATGTGGGCAGAGAAGCCAGGGAAAGGTGAATGTCTGCAGCTTGTAAGTGTGTCCAGGTTTTTTGTGAGTGTGTCCAGGTTATTTATTGCATGTCTCTTAGGATAACTTATATTGTTGGGGAAGCTGGGACATAGGTCTTCAGCTTAATGGATGGACTTAAGGATAATGACAATTTGTTCCTTTTGGGATTATGATTGGTTGGACTGCCGTATGGACTTGTGATTTGCTATTATGCTCTATTGTCACCAAGTTTGATTAATAAAAACTCCTTAATAAACCTTAGACATGTCTGGCGTGATCTCACTCACACCCCGCAACAAGGCTAGGTCTCTGCCCCTACTGAGCCATGTGTGAGCAGTGTCTGGGTATGGACGAGCCTTGGTTGGGCTGAAACATCCAATTGTAAAAACCGGAATGGACTGAAGGCTAGCAAGAAGGGCTGGCCCATGGACCCACCAGTATGCGCAAGATCTGGCACAGGGAGAGGTTCTGATGGAAGAGCTTGGGAAACTTCTCTGTTGGGACACAGTCCCTGCAAGTGAGCACAAGAACCACAAGAGGGAGCAACACAGCCAGGCCAGAGAAAGATACCCACGGGCATGCATTTGGCATAGGTCGGGGGGGGAGGGGGGTAGACCAGGCTGAACTAGTCTACATCACTCACTAGTGAATCCGAGCACCAGAATGGAGTGTGGGTCAGGACAGGTTCGGTCATGACACAAACCAGTGCACATTATGGAATGCCAAGGTGTGGTGAGCCATACCAGATGTGGCAGCAGTGCCCAAACAGCACACGTGAGAACCAAGGGGCAAAGCTGGCAGCGGCAATGTGGGCTCCCCTGCTGGACAACCACTGCCACTGGAGAGTGTGAGTTGACCAGACCAGGCAGGGCTAAACAGCTGTGAGCCTCATATGTGCAAGATCAGGGAAAAGCCGGGTTGGGCTGACTATTCCGACTGGTGCAAGCAAAACTTAGAGTGGGTGAGGGCTGGTTGGACTTTGCCACAGCATCAGCTGGCAAAGGCTGGCACTGGGGGCTAATTAATCTGCAGAACAACCTAGAGAGTGCTTGATCCGGGAGTGGGAGTGGCCTAGGAGGGAAATAGTGGGCACCTCCCTCTTGGGTTACCACTCCCACTGGAGAGCATGAAAACCAGGACTGGGTCAGCGTGGCTTAGACAGAAAGGCATCAGCCAGTAGGCATCAGCTGAATAGTAGAGTTGGTTGAGTTGAACTAGGCTTCAATGCCCATTGACATGTACGAGAGCTAAATGGGATGTGGGACAGACTGAATAAGTACATAGTGGCAAGCATGGGAACCAGGGTCGGGAGCAGGCTTGGTGGGATTTATAGGAGTCGCCCCAACTAAACTGAAGCTCCCACTGGTTTGCGTGAGGGCAGAGTATGAAGTGAGCAGGATCGGGCTGGACTACAACAACCATTGTGAAACAGAACTGACCCAGCAATTGCAATGATCAGCATGTGCAAAAGCTGATTGGGGTGACAGATGGTGCTGGACCCTGTACTGGCAAGCACACACAAGAATCAGGTTTGGGATCACCTCAGATGAAGTTTCTTTGGAGATCACTCCAAGTGAACAGCTGATCTCAGAACCCCAACCATGAAGAGACTGTCAGCCAGTGGACTCTGAATAGATTTCATCGCGACTGGAACAGCGAGAGTGGCAGCAATTCAGAACTGTTGAACTATCAAAACTGCTTGATCAGGACCCTTGAAGCATGCCCCACATCTGGGACCTGGGATGGGTGGGAGGCTGGGTGGGGCTTCTCCCTTTGTTTCTCCCCTGACCCCAGATACAAGGGGAAAAAAATATTAATGTGGAAACAATGGTATTGCCCATTTTCCTGTAGCCCTTGACTCTTTGTACCCTAATCAACTATGTAAGATTATTTAAAAACATTAATTTAAAAAAAGTTTAAATCATTCATGTCCACCCAGTGTTCCGAAAGAAACAAATTACCATCTTCAGCTGCCTCCACGACCCAGTCCGACTAGCAGGTAAGACTTCGCCCAAATCTAGCGTTACTAAACACTAAATCCAAAGCTCCCATCACCGACCGGACTCTACCTGCGCAGTAAGGCTCCTCGCTCCCCTCCCTGCCCTGCGAAAGTCACGTGGTCTCGGTAGCTGGTAGGAAGCGGAAAGTTAGCTAGGAGTAGAAGGAAGCCCGCCCCGGAAGTCCCGCCCATCTGTAGAGGTTCTTTGCGGAAGTGGCGCTGTCTGTCGCGGGTGTGATGGCTTCAAGGTTACTTCGGGGAGCTGGGGCGCTCGCTGCCCATGCCCTTAGGGCCCGTGCACCTCATGGGGCGGCTGTCGTGCGCTCCATGGCTTCTGGAGGTACTCGGCGCCGCGGCGGCAGGGACCGTTGTCGTTCTCCAATGCCGGGGTGGTTGGTGCTAAGGGCGGGAAGCGGGGCGCGCTGTAGGCCCGGGGTGACCCCGTCAGGGCCGCGGGGTGTCCGGGGGGCGTCGTGCTGTAATTCGGGGCTTGCGCTGCCGCCGCCCACCTAACAGCCAGAAGGCTCGTCAGGGGTGACCTTGGGGGGGAGTAGGCGTGCAGGGATCGCCAGCCGGGGTTCCCGCCCCGCGTCCACCCTGAGCCGAACGGAGGGTGGGCTGGAAGGTGGGCAAACTTGGGGTTCGTGACTCGGCCGTACTGCGATGAGGACCAGGGATGCAGAGAGAGCCCCGGAGCGCCTCAGGCAGAGGCCGCCGTGTGGCGTTTGCCCTTCTGGATCGTTCGAGAACGTAATCTGTGTGTCTTCTTTCAGGGGGTGTCCCGACCGATGAGGAGCAGGCCACGGGGCTGGAGCGGGAGATCATGATGGCCGCGCGGAAGGGCCTGGTGAGCAGCCCCCACTGCCTTCTGTGTCTTCCGCGGGGCTCGGGAAGAGCCCTGTTCTTGCTGGGTGCCTTTGATCCAGGATGCCTGGCTTGTGGCAGGAGCCCCCTGAGCTGAGGTCCTGCAGGCTGGAGGCCTGTGCGCCTAGTGGTGTAATTCTTTTTTTTTTTTTTTTGCAGGATCCCTACAACTTGTTACCCCCAAAGGCAGCTTCTGGCACCAAGGAAGACCCTAATTTAGTCCCTTCCATCACCAACAAGCGGATAGTGGGCTGCATCTGTAAGTCCCTGCCTGATTTCTTTATGAGCTGCTTCACGCCTTGTTTGTGCCTGCACCCATGTGTTTGAGACAGTATGAATGTAAAGCACGTGTGATGTATGTTTAAGTAAGTTGTTCCAAGGGCCCCGGCCTTCAATCCTGGGTAGTTATCCTGACTGAGAAGAGACAGGGGAGAGGCGGCAAACCTGGCTGAGTCCCCTGGAGGTGCATCAGGAACATCTTCCTGGGCCTTCCCTATGAGGCACTGGGCATGTGTCCCAGCATGGAGCCTGCTTTGAAGGTCTTCGTAGGCAAGGGAATTGTTTGAACTCACAGTGACCTTGGTGTGAGTTCAGTGTAGACGCAGGCAGACGCAGGGCCTGTTTCTTCACCCAGAGCCTGGAGAGGAGAGTCTGAGCTGATGTCCTCAGATGTCAACTTGGATGACTTGTAGCCACCTTTTGTCCTTTCAGGTGAAGAGGACAACAGTGCTGTCATCTGGTTCTGGCTGCACAAAGGCGAGGCCCAGCGATGCCCTAGCTGTGGAACCCACTATAAGCTGGTGCCTCACCAGCTGGCCCACTGAGTCCCTGCACTAACTGAATCAAAATGTGCTGTGAAGTTTCTTCTTCCAATAAAGGTTAGCCATTGTGTTGGCCCTCCTCCCATAGGTGATTGGTCTTCTATTTTTGGGTAGGTGTGGATGATTTTTATATGAGAAAATGATATCTGCTAATGCCAGCTTACTACCCACTTATAGTATGCAACCAATGTGTACTGATTAGATTAAATTTGAGTAGATTAACAACGCATAACACCAATGATTGGGACTACTTAATACAGGGAAAAGGGTGGGCTGTAGAGTCAGACTCCATCCTTTGTGTCAAAGGATTGGTTATGTCTATAGAAAAATAAACATCTTGGAAATAACCTAAGAGCCTGGCTGCGATATTAGATCCTCACGGTGTCACAGATTGAGTGGCATAGTGACAACAGGTACAGATCTCAGATTGAAAGTATGAGTTCATTGGGGGATCCAGAGTGACATTCATAATGTGGAATCTAGAAACCAATGGCTAGGATTCTCCAAATAAATGATCAGACATGTGGATATTGGAAAAAAATAGAGAACCTATAGGGTGAAATAGATGGTTTGTGTCTTGGTTGTTCCGCTCATACTGTAGCTCCCTACTAGTGAGCTTGGGAAAAGCAGCAGGAGATGGCTCAAGTGCTTGGGCTGCTATGCCCAAATTGGAGACTTGGAGGAAGCCCCTGCCTCGAGCCTGGCTCAGCCCTGGCCATTGCAGCCACTTGAGGAGTGAACCAGCAGATGGAAGATTCTTTTTCTCTCCCTCTCTCTGACTCTGATTTTGAAAGGAATGGATAATGCTTTAAAGAAAAAACAAAAACCTGTAAAGTGGGAGAAAAGTGGGATAATGTGGACTTTAGATATTTGACATTTATTAAATATCATTTATTAAATTTTTAGTTGTGTTTATGGAGTTTTTATGCTTCAGAGATACTTTTTTTTAAAAGATTTATTTGTTGGAATGAAAAGGCAGATCAGATTTATGGAGAGAAAGGCAGAAAGCTTCATCTGCTGTTTCAACTCCAAATGACCACAACAGCCAGAGCTGAGCTGATCCAAGGCCAGGAGCTTCTTCCAGGTCTGCCACCACAGGTGCAGGGTCCCAAGGCTTTGGGCTGTCCTCCGCTGCTCTCCCAGGCTATAGCAGGGAGCTGGATGGGAAGGGAACCAGCTGGGACATGAAGGAGTGCCCATAAGTGATCCTGACACTTGCAAGGTGAGGATTTAGCCATTGAGCCATTGCACCAGGCCCATCAGAGACATGGGAGTAAGGGAAAAGGAAACTGGATCACTTCAGCCACTGTTTTAAGATAACCTTGGACAAGTCAGAACTGTTACATTTTGTCTTAAGTTCAGCCAGAGTTGGCTTCGGTTGATATCTTCATTGATTCTAGCTAGATTTTCAATTTGAACTCTGAGTCTGTCTTGGCTCATGCTGAAGAGATAGTAAGGCTGCTTCCATTCCTTGCCTTCAGTCATTGTCTCTGCTTGTAGGTGATCCCCAGCCATGGCCTGCCACTGCAGGAAGGACAGCTCTAAATAGTCACGTATTAAAATTGACTTAAATGCTGGTCTAAGAATTTCCCAATAATTTTGTCCTGAAGATTGGTCTGCTACTATTGCTTAGACTCCCTATCTGGCTCTCTAGAACTTCTTTTTTCTTTATTTTTCTTTTAAATGATGTATTTTGTTTCAAAGGCAGTTCTAGGGAGAGTGAGGGAGACAGAGAGCTTCAGCCCCAGTTCACTCCCCAAATGGCTGCAGTGGTTGAAGCTAGGCCAGGCTGCAGACAGCAGAAGGGGGCTTCTTTCAGGTCTCCCACAGGGGTGCAGGGTCCCAAGGCCTCAAGCCATCCCCTACTACTTCCCCAGATCATTAACTGGGAGCTGGGTCAGAAGTGGAACATCAGGGATTCAAATTGTGACCCTTGTGGGATGCTGGGGCACTCAGGCCGAGGTTTAACCTGCTACACCATGGCACTGGTCCCCGTCTTCCCCTTACTTATTTACTTACTAATTTCTAAAAAATATTGTTTCCTACTTTTTTTTTTGTTAGATTCAGTTATTCAATTTGAAATTCAGAGTTACAGAGAAAGGGGAGGAAATCCTCTTTTAGCTAGTTCATTCCCCAAATAGCTGTAGTGGTCACAGCTGAGCTGATCTCTCACGTAGGTGCCAGATCCCAATGATTTGAACCATCACTGCTGCTTTCCTAGGTCATAAGCAGGGAGCTGGATTGGGAAGTGGAGCAGCCAGGACTCGAACCTGAGCTCATATGGGATGCCACTGCCACAAACAGGATCACCCTACAACAGCATGCTGGCCTCATCTCAATGATCACATTTCTGTCTCCAAGGTAGATTTACAGAGGAGAGACAGATTCCATTGGCTAGTTCACTCGCCAAATGACACACCAGAGCTTATTCTAGGTCTCCCCTGTGGCTTCTGCTACTTTCCCAGGCATATTAGTAGGGCCCTGCATTGGGAGTAGAGCAGGTGGGACCCAAACCCAGCAGTCCCAGGTGGATCCAGCACCGCAGGTGGAGAGCAACCCACTAAGCCGGGGTGCTGGCCCTATATCTTTTCATTCCCCACATCACTGATCTAGTTTGTCTTTTTTTTTTCTCTTTTACTTATTTTTTTACAACCAAGTTCTTTCTGCTTTTCCCTCTTTAAAAAAAATTTTTTTTAATATTTATTTTTCTTGGAAAGGCAGATCTACACAGAGAGGGAGATATAAAGATCTTTCATCTGTTGGCTCACTCCTCAAGTGGCTGCAATGAGTGTAGCTAAGCTGATCTGAACCAGGAGCTGCTTCTGTGTCTCCCACACGGGAGCAGGGTCCCAAGGCTTTGGGCCGTCCTCTACTGCTTTTCCAGGCCACTAGTAGGGAACTGGGTGGGAAGTGGAGCAGCTGGGACATGAACCAGTGCCCCTAGGGGATCCTGGTGCATGCAAGGTGAGGACTTCAGCCACTAGGCTACTGTGCTGGACCCCCTCTTTTAAAAAATTTAACCAGCTCACATCCAAAGAAAACGATTCCAAGTCCTTTTTTTTTTTTAATTTATTCTTATTGGAAAGGCAGATCTGCAGAGAAGGAGAGACAAAGATCTCCTATCTGGTAGTTCATTGCTTAAATGGCCATAATGGCTAGAGCTGACCTGATCCCAAGCCAGGAGCTTTTTCTGCTTCTCCCATGTTGGTGCCCATCCTCTGCTGCTTTCCCAGGTCACAAGGAGGAAGCTGGATGGGAAGTGGAGCAGCTGGGGCATGACCTGGCACTCATTTGGGGAACTGGCATCCATATAGGATCCCAACACTTGCAAGGTGAGATAAATAGCCATCATTGAGCCATTGTGCCAGGCCCTCCAGTACATTTCTAGACTGGTTGGCAGAATGATCCCTACAAGATGTCCACATCTTATGTGGAATCTGTAAATGTGCTCCGTCATGGCCAAAAGAAGTTAGAAGTTGCTGGCGGAATTAATGTTGTTAATCAACAGACCCAAAATAGAGCGTCCTTGGTTATCCATGTGGGCACAGTGAGCACAAAGGAAGACAGAAGAGTCAGAAGGAGATGTAGTGTTGTTGGTTTTGAAGGTGCAGGAACCGGCCACAAACCAAGGAGTACACACGGAGCCACTTGAAAACTGGAAAAGGCAAGCAGATTGTCCTTACCTGAAGTTCCCAGCAAGGAGTGAATCTGTGGCATTCTGATTTCAGCCTAGAGAGATCCATGTTAGAACTAGAATAATTTGTGGGTCTTGGATGTTTCTGTTCAGTTTTGCCTGAAGGACCGACAGAGATGATCTGCTGGTTCACTTCCCAGCAGTCTGCAGTCGTTGGCCATGGCTCAGCCAGGAGCTCAGAACTCAGTTTGGGCCACCTGTGAAGGTGGCAGGGACCAAAGTGTTTGGGCCCTCACATTCTGGCTCTCACATTGTGTGTTAGCAGGAAGCTAGAATCAGTGCAAAACCTTAAGACACTTTGATACAAGTGTCATATCATATCATATCATAACCACTGAGCTAAGTACCCATCCCAATTTGTATTGTTTTAAGCCACTAAATGTATCAGAAGTTTTCTATAGGAAACTAATACACAGCCTAGAAAATTTCATCTCTCTCCTGTATCAGTGGTTTTAAGATTTCATTGTACATCAGAATCACCTGGGAATCTGCCAGGAATCCTTGTGCCAGACCACACCCAGCCCTTTAATGCAGAGTGTCTGGGGTTGGGAGTCAGGCATCAGAATTCGGACCTTGATCCATTGCCTTCCCAGGCCATTACAGAGGAAGCCGAGTTGGAAGTATGGAGTAGCCTGGGTTTGAAGCGGCACTCTGATAACAGGGTGCCGGCACTGGCAGTGGTGGCTTAACTTGCTGCTCCACAGTGCCAGCCTCTCAATGGATTATCATCTTTGTCCGTCATTATTTACTTTTCGATGTTGAATTTGTTCATATTTGGGCAGTGGGAACCTCTGCTGGTTTACTCCCCATTTGCCGATAGTGACAGGACTAAGCCAGGCTGAAGTCAGGCTCTGGGAATTGAGTCCAGGTCTCCCATCTGAGCCATCACTTTCTAGCGTGTGCACTGATGGGGAGCTGGAATCACAAGCAGAACCTGGGCCTTGAGCTCGGACAAGGATATGGAATTCCAGCATCTGGAGCTCCACAGGCCAAATTCCTGTCTCTCCTGTGGCCTTCTGATGCGTCTCTGAGTGCTGCTTCTGTGGCAGAGATTGTTCCAGGCTCCTCGTCCAAACTGTTAGTAAACCCATGAGGTAGATGCTATTATTATCATCACCCTATTAGACATGGGGCAACCAAGTGAATGCTCAGGATCACGTAGCAGCTTGTGGTAGACCAGCCCATTTAGCTGTGGAATTTGAGCTCTGTTGTCCCTCATTTTTTTTTTTATTTCAAAATTTTAGACTTGGACAATTTGTAAAATTACACAAAGTTCTTGTTTGTTCTTCTACCATTTTCCTTAATGTTAACATCTGACATTACCCTAGAGTAATTACTGAAACTGGGACATGAACCTGGGTACAGTGTTTCTCAATCAGCAGTAGAGGGTTCTGCACGCTTTCCTGGAAAGGCCCCCTTCTACCCCGCACTTCATGTTGCACACGGTTGTCATACCTTGTTGATGTTTGATCTCCATGACCTGCCACTCCTGAACAAGACAACTGGTCTGTTAGTCTGTTGCTGCCCTCAGTGTGAGTTTGCTGGCTACAGAAAATGCAAAATTACAGAGGTGAAATTGGACCCCTTTTAATGAACATCAAGGTCCTTATGATGATGATGCAGGCTCTGGTAATTTGATAAAGGTGGTGTCCACTAGGTGTCTCCACAGTAGTTAATACCTTTCCCTCCAACTACTAAGTAAGGGCCTTGTGGAGAGATCTTTGAGACAATAGAAAATCACTTCTGCCCACTAATTTTTGCATTCATTCACAAAATTGACTTATAAGTAGGCATTTAATGTAACTGAGTGCTGCTTGCACCCCCCTATCCCATATTGGCATGCCTGGACTCAGGTTCTGGCTGCGCTCTTGAATCCAGTTTCCTGCTAATCAGCACCCCTGGAGGTAGCAGGTAAGAGTCCAAGTGCCAGGGCCCTGCCACCCACACAGGAGATGCAGATGGCATTCCCAGTTTCTGGCTCAGTCTGGTCCAGCCCCAGCTGCTGTGCACATTTGAGGAGTGAACCAGTAGATGGAAGACTGCTTGCTTCTTTCTCTGCCTTTCAAATAAATGAAAGGCTCTTTTAAAATAAGTTTTAAAAAATAATTTATTATTAACTGATTATGAAAATTGTACACATTTATGAGATACCATATCATGTTTCAATACATGTATACGTTGTGTGATGTCCAATGAGGTAAACATAACTCTTCAAACATTCCAGATTTAGGGTTTTTGTTCTAATTTTTAGAAAAATATACAGTATATTATCGTAACAAATTATTACTATGACAGTACTGTGGTGTTCATCCGTTGGTGAGTTACTCTTTTCCATTATTCATTAATCGCAGTTCTGCCCAAAGGGAAAGCTGTCCCTTCAGTATAGACTTCTGATTTATCCATGGCTTATATATAATCTATTATAAAGCTCCTTCAGGTTGGTTCTTGCGTACCTTAGACAAGACTTCCCCCAGCTGAACTTCCCCCTCCACTTTTAAGTTCGTGTTTCCTTACTTTAGGATACCATGATATTCCAGACTTGTACTTTTCTGTCCCAGGGAACTAAGGAATGAGATTTAAGAATCAAGATCCATGTGTCCTTTGTGCTGTTAGAGGGCGCCACTGCTTCCAAGCCCTCTCAGCAGCAGGGCCTTGATTTACACTTTCCTAAGCTGGGCTCTCATACAGATGTGCATTTATTTCCATGTCTATATGTTCTATAGTTGGTGCCACCCCCAGTTCAAATCCAGTGCAAGGTTTGTTCCATCCACTTCCCTTCGCATCTATCATTTTTCTCTCTTGTTACAAGAGTCCTTTATCTATTCTTGTAGGAAGTGGGGTGAAGGTGCAGGTGGGGACATTGTTGGCCTTGAGCTTTCTGCTGCAAAGGGAAGGGATTTTGACAGACACATGGGAAGGTCATTCCTGTGTGAGGGGAGCAGCAAGCAAAGCCAGAGCCAGTGATGGGTGGGAGAGACAGATCATAAAGAGCCTGAATCAGATGCCAACGTGTATGGATCATGCAGGTGACTTTCCCAACGTCACATCAATTGTTTTTCCCCAGGCAGAGGACAACTGCCTCATATCTTAGAGGAGGAGGTGGTAAGATTATCTGAGCTTTCAGTATGAGAGCAAATGGATTACGTGGGCTATAAGAGCTGGGGTCATGAGCTGGGGTGGCACTGATTGCAGTAGGAAAGAAAGAACAGATGGGAAGGCAACTTAGGATCATCAACCTGGCAACTGACAGAATATGGGGGAGGGAAGGTGCAGGCAGCAGCCAAGTGATGGGGGCGACATCACTTCCCAAGCTGGGGTGACAGGGAAGAGAAGTCAGTAGGAAGAGTGTTAGTGTAAACTGGTTTCCCAAAGGCAGGTGGGACTCTGCTCTCCCTCATACCTGATGGCCTTGCTTTTGCACTCTCAGTCTCCACCAATCTTGACTGCCCTCCAACAACAACCTGCTGTGGCTGTCTGCTTGTCACCTGGGACCCAGCAAGGAATCCTCTTCTAGGTCAGCTTGTTTGGTTTATCTCACTTTGTTCAAAGGGTCCATAGCCCCCTGGCCCTAGGCATTTCTTTGAGCCCTAAACTCTGCAGGTAAACCAACCCCCAGACCCTTTGCCAGTCTACCTGCCCCACACATGCGTCAACATGTCTGTCCTCCTGGTCTCTAAACTCTGCAATAGAACAGCCTCATTTGCCCTTTTCCCCTGACCTGTGCCCTTCATCAGGGGTCAGGCATAGTGCAGGTGCTTTAAAGCACGCATTCTCCAGCCTTGCTTACCACAGCTCTGCCTGCCTCCTCACTTCCTCCCTGAGATCCCAGCTCATCTCCCTCATCACTTCCTCCTCTGCCTCCTTGGGACATGTCTCAACTAAGTGGCCTACAACACTGACAATGCCTGGCTGTGAGCGTCACCTTGGTACTGTCAGAGTGGCACACAGAGGCACCTGCTCCAATGGCAGGTAAGGACCTGGACGCATGCAGGCTCTCCAGGAGCCAGGCAGATGGAGGCCACACTGTTCTCTGCTTCCCCCCAGTGGTGGTGGACCAGACAGCAGCCAGGAGGTAGCGAGGCTGGGGAATTCCACTCCAGGGTGACAGCGGCCCAGTCAGCTGCTTTCTCTGACAGTCTCCAGGGATGGATGAGCCAACAGAGCACAAAGAACCACAAGAAAACAGCCACACATGGGCCTTGTCCTTAATTCTCACTATGATGATTTCTAAAAAAAAAGTTTTTTTTTCCCTAGTCAACTGTGTTTAAATTATTGTACTAAATTATCTGGAAGAGAAGGTTGGGCCCTGGCCACAGAGCAAGCAAAGACCTCTTTCCTGGAAGAGGAGCAAGAAGGAAATAGTTCCCTTCTGCCCTGGGTCTGATGCCATTAAGTGGCTTCTCTTCCAAGAATGAAGATCAGGAACCCATTCCCATCCACGGGTGAGAGGAATAGAGGACAAGGGGCAGCCCATCCGGGAAGAGCTCTGACAGGAAGAACAGGACACCCTCCCCAGTGGGGGCTGCCTGTGGCTCTGAAGGCCTGACCCTGGCATGACATCCTTACTGGGGACAGGACTGCCTGGTACTCACTCTATTGAGGGCGTTTGGCCAGGATGTGAAAAGGTTTGGGCTGCCCTAATGGGTCAGGGAGAAGGGGGGTGGCGTGAGATTCACTACTGCACTTCATCACGCCTGCTGGAGCTGTTGGCTGCTCCTTCAACACCCCCCCGCCCCACTCCAGGTATCCAGACACTCTGCCCTTGGTGGGAATGTGTCAGAGGAAATGGGATGTTTGGCTATCTGGCCTTGGACTTCAGTGAAGCACCCCAAGAATTAGAGCAAGGAACCACAGGCTTAATTAATAGGTCCTGTGAAGGAAGACACCCAGACCAAACCAACACTAGGCTCCCCAGTTGCTATGTTCCAGTGACGACTATCGTCCATGCAGCTAAACATTACTCTGTGTGTGTATGTGTTTGTGCATGCGTGTGCACGCATATGCACATTTGCAGGGGAGCATAGCTACAGCACCATCCCAGGTTCTGGATATGCAAGGGATCCTCAGCCTAGATAGGAGCCCAGACCAAAAACCGTTCCTGGCTCTACCCCTTTGCTTGAAGTCTTCTCCCAACACTCCACCCTTCCAGGATGCTAGAATGTTTTGCGGTGGATAGCACGGGAACCATCCTCTTCGTATTCCTTTTTGGATACCCACATCTTCTTAAATGTGTCCAGCGAGGCCAGGATGGAGCCACTGTGAGGATGGAGGGGCACATTCCTATGGACCTGTGTGGGCCAGGCCAGCTGCCCTTCCTGGGCAATAAGAGTCCTATTTCCTTCAGTTGGGAGGGAAAACCCACCTGCTTCTATATGCCTGGACTGGCCCTAGGCGCGGTCTCCTCCCCATGCCACCCACGCTCCCACTTGAGTCCCGCCTTACCCGATCCATGTGGAATACAGCCGTTCCTGCGGGGCTGAGATCTAGAGGGAGCAAGCAGCCATGTAACTACCTGGGCCCCACATGGTGGCCACCCTCCAGCCCAGGCCCTGAAGCCGGACAGCAGGGGCACTGGTTGGAAGGAGTAGGGCTGGTAGGCATGGAAGTGATGGGGGTCTGTGGGCAGCAGGTCAAGGTTGCCCAGTGCCCCGCCCCCCCACCATGCCCCAGGGACCACCTCCCATAACCTACCTTGATTTTGATGTCCTTTGGAGCAAGCCTCTTCACCTCACTTAGTAATCGGTCGCCGAAGCCTGTGAAAGTAAGACCGGCAGAGTTGAGGGCCGTCTCTCACCTCCCTGCTCCTGTCTTTAATCCTCCGTAGGATCAGGGTGGAGTGAGCCCACTCAAGCCCCAGCAGCCTGGATGCAGGTGAGCTGGGCTTTCCCAGGCACTCCTTGCCTGGCCTCTGCTCCTTCCCATTCAACAGTCTCCAGGTAAATCCTAGACCTCATGGAAAGGTTTAACCATAGATAAAATTCCAACCCTAAGAAAAACCCAAAAAACAAAAATAAAATCCTAGCTCACCAAGCACGAAAAAAGCCAAGAGAAAAAGGGCCATGTCCTGGCACTAAGGGGTGTGGGATGCAGCTTCTGAGGGCTTGGCTGCTCTTGGTCTCAGGTTGAACCCTGGTACCTTTGAAAAGTGTCGAGCCGCCCGAAAGTACGATGTTGGCAAACAGCGTCCGGCGAAGGTCCAGGTCGGACTTGTGGATGGCGAAGGCCAGCACCTCATGGAGCCCTTCACTCTCATCACCCACCAGGTCCGGCTGGAACAACAGCTCGGGAGCCCGGAAGCGTGCAGGCCCTACCTGTGGAGTACAGGATTGAAGCAAAGGGGTTCTAGGGAAGCCAGCTAGCCAGCCAGCCCCATGTTGCCAGGAGCCGGAGCCTGGGGCCCAGGCCTGGGCACTTACATCCAGCGTGCTGCCATCTGGCAAGGTGTATTGCACCTTCTCTGTCTCCAGAGCCTCATCCTTCTGTGGGTTGATGGATAGGTAACATGCTCGCTGTGGGGGAGGGGGAGGGACACAGCTCTCAGCCTACTGCACCTGGGACACCCACAGCCTGGGGCTTCACCTCACGCCTGGCCCCACCTCGGGCCCACATCCCCAACCCCCTCTTCACCTCTTTGATGGTCCGTACGATCTCGAACTCAGCTGAGGTGTGAAAGTCGGCCCCTTCTTTGCGTAGTAGTAGTCGCAGGTAGCGGGACACGTCACGGCCAGCGATGTCTACCCGCATGATGGAGTGCGGCATGGCAAAGCCCTCGTAGATGGGCACGGCGTGAGTGACCCCATCCCCTGAGTCTAAAACCACTCCCGTCGTGCGGCCTGTGGCATACCTGTGACCGGGTCAATGTCTCCTCACCTCAGCCACTGAGGCAGGGGGACCCCCACCCTCCTCTTTCCCTGGGACAGCTGCATGATTGCATCTGAAAGGGGCATCCAACAGGAGGCTTGCGAACAGGAGGACAAGGACTGGGGCTGGGGGCACTCACAGACTGAGCACGGCCTGCATGGAGATGAACAGGGCCGGCACATTGAAGGTCTCAAAGAACACCTCTGCTGCCTTCTCCCGGTTCTTACTGGGGTTCAGCGGGGCCTCTGTTAGCAGGACAGGATGCTACAAGAGAAGCTGAGAGTCATGAGCATGCGCAGATCCTTCAGAGGATCCCTCTGGACAGCCAGCCCTCTCATATCTGCGAGCACAGGCAACTGCAGCCTCTGGGAAATTCTAGCAGGTAGCCACCCACTGCACACCTGCACACAGACACACAAAGTGAGGGCTACAGGCTAACAGGGAGAGAGTAAAGGGGGCGCCCCAGTCAGGAAGGAAAGGAGGACGGTGAGAGGGCACAGGCAGGAGAATTGGGAGTCCAGCAGAAGGGCTTGGCTGGTCACATACCTCCTCGGAGAAGGTCTGCAGCTGGTCCTTGGAGTACACGTACTGCCAGATGCGCTCCATGTCATTCCAGTCTCGCACCATGCCATGCTCCATGGGGTAGCGGATGGCCAACAGCCCCCGATGCTCCTGCAGGAGAAGGGAGGCCCCTCACTGTATAGCTGTTTCCTGTCTCCCCATGCCCTAAGTGGAACCTGAGCCCCCCACCCTAGTGGAGTCCTGATCTCAGATAAGCTCTTGCACACTCACTACCAGATGTTCTTCCCTTGCACACTGCCCAGCTCCCTCCTCTTGCACTGTAGGTCTGGCAATACAAACCCTCTAGTGGCTTCAGGTCACCTGGGCTCATTGGTCCTCAGGGAGTGTGGCTGGGTGGGTATAGCTGCTCTCATTCCAGCCCCTACCGCCTACAATGGCTGCCTGCACAGACCCAGTGCCTCTGCTAGCGGCATCCCTTCTTGCTTTGAGCACCACATGGCTTCTCAGCTGCAGCTCCTACTGACCCCACCTGTCTCATCCACCTGCCCTCTCTGGCCCCTGACTGTGCTACCTGGCTGCCTACACACGAGCCCAAGCTCAGCTTGCTCTGCTCCCCACGCTCCACTCTGACTGCTATAGATAGGAACTGATTCTAGGCAGGCCACCTCATCCAGAGCATACAAGGCAGACCCCATGGCCAGCCCTGGTCACACCACCATCTGATTCCTGAAGCACTGTTTGAAATCAGCTCTTTCCTCTGTGGCTTCACATGGCTGCTGAGACAGGACACAGGAAGTTCTAACTATGTTCCCAAGCTGAGGAACCTTCCCAGCCCTTCCTGTGAAGGGGACTTGGCAACAGCCAGCACTCACACAGCTGGAGCAGGCAGGATGCTTCTCAACACCAGCCAGACTGCCTGTGATGGAGGACCCTGCAGCCAAGGGCAGGCAGGCTCCGTGGCATTACCTCTGCTTTGGGTCCGATGAAGAGGTCCCCTTCCAGGGCGCCAGCCATTACCCGCATGTGCTTAGGTCGCCCCACACTGCAAGGACAAGACAATCAGTCTGTGGAGAAGGGTATGTGGCTGAGCTTCAAGTCCTCCTGCCACTCCCCAGGCACAAGGATGTGGTCTCTGGGAAGTGCAACTTACAGCAGGGACAGGAAGTGCAAGGTCAGATGGGAATGGCTCATCCTCCTGGAGAGGGTTAAGCTTCAGAGCCCTGTGTGAGTTGCCCAGCCCTGACGGGGCAGCCTTCTGCGGCCACTGTGATTCAGCCCCTGGTCTTGACCTCAGAGGCCTGGTTGCCATCATTGTTTCTACCTCAGGAAGCTGGGCTGCAGTCCCTGCCCCTTTGAGTGCCCCTTTCCCTTGTCAGGGCCTCCAAAAAGAGATGCAGGCCTTGGAATCGGAGGGTGCTCAGAGCAAAGCCAAGGCTTCCAGGGCGCTCTGCACTGCTCTGATCCCAGACCAGCCTGGAGTTCTTGGTACAGCTGACCAAAATCCCAAAGCCTCCAGGATTTGGGGGAAACACTCTGGGGGAAACAGCCTAGAGTGGCCCCAGGACAAGGCCCTCTGGCTTGTGTACCTCCTGCTGAGTCCCAACTCCCCTAGTAAGCACTTCACAGGGAGAGCCTGCCCCCAACTGAAAGGAAACCTTTCAGAGAATGATAACATTTCCAGGGAGGAGCAGGGAGCTGTGTGCTTCCGGTCCCTCAGCTCCAAGTTGAGGTCTCCCCTAGGAGTGCACTTTTATTGTTGCTGCCACTATTGCCACGCCCAGCCCTAGGGGAATACTGCCTGCTTCCCATCTTCCCTGGTTCCAGAGGAGAAAATGAGCAATTCCCAAGATGAAGGGGGTGGGGACAAGGGACCCAGCAAGCACTGGTCCTTTCAGAGCCACGCCAACCTCATAACTGTATTTCTCTAAGACAAAAGCTGTGACACAGGGCCTATGTTCTCATGAGGGGCTAGGCTGCTCTCTGGCTGGGGGTATGAGTTTGAGGGGGGGTGGGAGGAAGGCACAGGTGCACTTACTAGTTTGGGAAACAATATTTGGGAATCTGGTCTCCAGCGAAGCCAGCCTTGATCACCCCTGAACCCTGCAAAAAAACCACAGCTGTTCAGCTCCTGCTGCAGCACAGTGTCCTGAAGAGGAGAGGGTAGCCCTGCCATGGCAGGCTGGGGAAGAAGCCACAGATCCCCCTGCAAGATCAAGCCTGTTCACAAGCATGCTCTGGGGTGTGTCTGGTGACTGGCTGCCATAGTTACTACCAGCATACACTGGTACACCAACAATCAACCAGTCTAGATGTTCAACAGTACAGACTGAGAAACTATGAATATATGTTCCAAGCCACTTTCCAAAGAGGGCCAAAAGCAACCCTCAGCATGACCCCCAACAACTCTCTCCAGACTCTAACCAAAATAGACCACCAAAGGGCCTGCCAGTGAGGTCAGTGGGAGCAGGGACAACTGGCCGCTTCTCCGGAGACTATTGGAAGAAGGAGAACTTGATGCTGCCACTGCAAGTGGGCTTGGGGTCCCAAAGAGAACTTGGTGTCTGTCTAGAAACCTCCCACTTGATGAGGGAGCCAGCCTGTCAATTGCCCTTTCCACCAATTTGCATCACAACCTTCCAGGTCCATAGTATACACACACACACACACACACACACACACACACACACACACACACACACACACACACGGGAATTCCAGAGCAGAGCATGTATGTATGTGTTTGTGCTAGAAGACAGAAGGTCCCCACAGCTGCCTCCGAACACTCAGGCTTGTAGATTAGCCTGCAAGAATGACCTGCCCACCTACAGGATGGTTCCTGTAGCCACACCTGCTCCAACAACACAGCACTTGCTGCGATTCAGCTGAGTCCACCAGGATATTTTCCAAGAAATGGCCATCAGGGACTCCATTAGGGTCAAGCGGGAGGGAGACAGCTCCCAGAAAACGCAAAAGTGAATCATTATTACAAACTCCAAGAGGAGAAACCTGACTAAGGGCAGCCTCACAGTCCCTCCCAGAGCAACCAAGGGAAGCTGAGACCCTTTGCTGAAGGACAAGGCATCTTTCCTCCCAGACTTCCCAACAACTGCCCCTCACTGCTTTTCTGTCCTGGGAAAGCAGCTCTGTGACCCAGGACCATAGCAGCCAAAGGGGCCAACCAGGCGATGACAAACCTGGGGCTTGTAGCTAGTAACTAGTCTATTTGTTGCTCCTGGGGTGCAGCCCTTTCGGGAGGTGCCCTTGAACAATGCACCTGGGCAACATCCTGGGAAAAGAAAAAGACCGGAGCAGCTGTATCACCTGCCATCAGGCACAGCCAGTTCTGGGTCGTGAAACAGATTAACAGGGCTGAGGTCGTATCCTGCCTAGCCACTGCTGTCAACGCAGAAGCGTCATGCACAGGTGCAGCGGCCTCTTGCCCGCCCCGCTGTCACTCCCGTTCGCCTGTACTTCTCCGCTCTGCTCTGCAAGCCTCTGCGCTGGGGCTCCCCGGTGCCGGCAGAGAGGCTACACCAAGGCCAAGGTTACAAGGGCCGGGCGGGCACGCGGGCCTGGGGGGCCAGTCCTAGCAGGCGGCGCGCTAGGACCAGCGGTGATGCTCCGGCGCCGCCGGTGGTGGGAGGGGGGCACGCCAGAGCTCCCGACCACCCTCCGCCCCTCCCGGCCGTCGGGTCTCACGTTATCGATGACCACCGGCTGGTTAGCGATGATGTCGTAGGACTCCATGTCCAGGCCTGGCTGGCCCTGCCCAGCAGGCAGGCTGCAGGAGGGACCAGCGTATGGTCAGGAACTCCGCGGAATGCGCTCCTCCCACCTCAGCGCGCAGCCCAGCCTACGCCTGCCCGCCGGGGCCGGCTGGAGGGCGGGCCCTGCGGCCAAGCATCGCTCCCACTGGACCCGCTGGACGGCGGACGCTACCGGACCCTGCCTAGGGAAAAGGCGCTGCCTCCGCGGGCTGGCTAGCCAATTGGAGCGGAAAGACGCCGGGGTGTTGCCAAGGTAGGCTGCATCGCGTCGAGGGTGATGTCATGGCTAGATTCTTAAAGGGGAAATGGACTGTAGGGGGTGGAACTGGGCGGGTTGGTGGGCGGGACCAAAGTCCACTTGCCTTATAGTTCTGGGCGGCGATTGCAACCTGTCCCAGTAGAAGGGAACCCACCTCAGCAGGTTACCCACGAGGATGCTGGCTGGCTCTGGCCATTTCATACAAAAAAAGCACTTTTTTTTGTTTTCTTTAAAAGAAAGAAAAGATGTATTTATCTTTTTTGTTGGACAGATTTGCAGAGAGAAGGAGGAACAAAGATCTTCCATCTGCTGATTCACTCCCCCAATGTCTGCAAGGGCCAGAGCTAAGCCAATGTTCGTATCACTGTATGAGTGTTCTAAGCAATGACTTTAATTGCTGTACCAAATGCTTAACCATCTTGGAATTTTCTGCCTAGGTAGTCAAGCCATCGGGCAGTAAAGACAGCTTTGTTCCATTATTATCTGTATGTGTTTTGATTTCTACTGCATGGAAAAACCAGAAGAACAATAGCACCAGAAGCTAGTGCTGTGATATAGTGGGTTAGGCTGTTGTGGCATCTCATATGGGCACCTGTTCAAGGCCCAGCTGCTCCACTTCCAGCCTAGCTCCCTGACAATGCACCTAGGAAAGCAGCGGAAGATGGTTCAAATGCTTGGGCCCTGCTATCCACGAGAGTCCTAGAAGAGGTTTCTGGCTCCTGTTTCAGCCTGGTCTAGCCTCAGTTGTTGTGGTCATGTAGGGAGAGACCCAGCAGATGATGGACATCTCTGCCTTTCCTCACCTCTCTCACATTCATCTATAAAAACTAAATGTTTTAAAAGAAAGGACGATGTTGAGTGCAAAGGGGCATCCTGGCCTTGGTCCCATGGATCGTATGATTTTTCTATTGCTACAATGTATTACATGGGTGTTACAAAAATGTTTATGTATTTGGAAGGCAGAGTTTGGGAGAGATATCCTCCTTCATTGGTTTACTCTTTAGATAACCGCAATGGCCAGAGCTGAGCCTTGTTGAAGTCAGGAGCCCGGAGCCTCTTCTGGGTCTTGTGTGCGTGCAGAGGCCCAAGCACCTGGTTACCTTCTGCTGCTCTCCCAGACTCAGCAACAGGGAGCTGGATGAGAGGTGGAGAAGCTGGGATCAGAGATGGCATCTATATAGGATGCTGACATTGTTGCCAGTGGCTTAAATGGCTACACCACAGCATTGGCTCCTCAGTGAGTTATATTTGAATCTTCAAAGTTGCATTCCTATTGAATCTCTCCCTCTCACCCTCTGTCTCTAAAACACACACACATTCACACTGGCTCAAACATCTTTCAAATAAATATTTTCAGGAATAGTATTGGATCTGATTTGTAAAAATTTAAGAAAAGTTGTGTCCACGTTTACCAAAGCTTTGATTTGTAGTTTTCTTTTCCTGTGGACTCTTGTTTTGGTTTGATATCCAAGTAACATTGGTCTCAGAGAAGGTGTTTAACCTAGCAGTTAAGATGCTTCTGTCCCACACTGAAATGCTTGGGTCTTCCTCCCTGGCTTCAGCTCTGCACTCTACCTTCCTGCCAAGACAGGCCCTGGAAGGCAGCAGTGATGGTTCAAGAACTAGATTCCTGCCACCCATCTGGGAGACATGGATCGTGTTTCCAGGGGCTGGCTTTGGTCCCTGTGAGCATTTGGGGAGTGAACAGTGGCTAGGAGCTCTCTCTTAGTAATAGTGCCTGTCTCTGCTTCTCAAATTCATCTGTACAAGTGTTTTTCATCAAAACAATGAAATAGGAAGAGGTGAGTATCTGATGCAGTAGTAGAGATGTTGTTTGGGATGACTGCATCCCATCACAGAGTGCCTTGGTTTAAATCCTGGCTCTCACTCCAGCCCCTCCCTGTTGGCATCCCATAGTGGCTCAAGTACTTGTGTCCATGCCTCCCACCAGGGAGACGTGCCCTGAGTTCTGGGCTGCTGGCGTAAGCTTTGTCAAGTCTTGATTGTTACAGGCATTTGTAGAGGAAATTAATGAATGGAAAAATTTCTGTTTCTTTCTCTCTAGTTTTTCATAATACTAATGCATAAATAATTTGCAAAAGTCTTGAAGTGGTAATGCTTATGGAGTACATTGAGAAGGATTTTTTCTTTCTTCCTTTATTTTTTTTTTTTTTAAAGATTGATTTGGCTGTAACTGCCAGAGCTGATCTAATCTGTAACCAGAAACCAGGAGCTTGGTCTCTCATACAGGTGCAGGGTACCAAGGCTTTGGGCCCTCCTCTGCTGCTTTGAGCTGGATGAGAATTGTAGCAGCTGGGGGCATGGATCCAGCACCCATATGGGATCCTGATGGATGCAAGGAGAGGATTTAGCCACTAAGCTATTGTGCTGGACCCGTGGTCTAGGTTTTGTTAGGTTCTTGCCTTTTACTTAAAAGCATTTTTAAGTGCAGGTACCAACATGGCATAAACAATTGGTAAAGTTTATTCAGAAGGTGAGAAACAAACTAATACAAAGAAAAAGAGGGCAAGGAGAGAAATTGATGCATTGTGTTCTAAGAGAAAAAAAAAGTTGAACCCTTCCTGAAACTGATTTTTATAGGGCTTGAGAGAGGCGTGACCAATTACAGTGCAGCCCTCCCCCTAAGTCCCAGGTAATGATGAGAACTCATGGGTGGGTGAAAAATGTTACACAGCTGGGGAAAGTCAGGCTTCCAGATTTGTGACCCTAAGCTGCCTGCCTGCCTAGTCTATGTCAATATTAGTCGCAGAGATATTCACATTATTTTTTGAATCAACTTTATTAGTTTATTTCTGTTATGGAATTTGTCCTTTTAAAAATTAATTTGAGGTGGGTCTCAGGACGGGGCATCTCATGCCTGGATCCCAGACCACAGCCACCATGTGCACGTGGTAGTGCGCCATTTGGTGCCAGGCTCTGCCTGTTGGCCGCCCGGACGGGGAGCTCTGGGGTTTTGGTTCTTTGAATCGCTGCTTAATTAGCTCCAGGTTGAACCAATTGTGCATCTAGGACCTGCAACATTTGTAAAGATTCCCACTGGCAGCAACTCTTCCTTTGTAAAACTTGTAATCACTGAACAATGCCGACCACCAAATACCAGTCCATGCAGAAGCTATGGCTTGGGGCTTGTCCTGCAAAAGTAGCTCCAACAGCTGGCTAATGTGTCAACTGGTACTGGAACAGAGTAGATCAGGCAGGACTGAGCAAACCTTAGGTCACAAGCAAAACTAGAAACCAGGAGGGAGCACAGGTCATGCCGAGCTAGGCTCTTGTACCTACTGGTCCCCATGAGCCAGGGACACGAAGCCACAGTGTCTAAGGCAGAGGTCAGGACAGGTGAGGGGCTGTGCCAAGCTGAGTCAGAGCAACCACTGGCATGCGAGTGATCTATGGCTGGGAACAGGCCCAGTTGGGGAGCTAAGGGGACAACCCTAGCTGGGCTGAGGTTCCTGGCAAGGGGTGTGTGACCTGGAATGGGGGCTGCAGTCTGATCTGGAAACGGTTGTAGTCTCCCTTGGCACAACTGTGGACTGGGATTGGATGCACCGAACAGGGCCAGACCCCAACTCCCCCTGGTGTCCTGGAGGCCCAGGGCAGATGTGCGATGGACTAGGCAAGGTCTCAAACCCCTACTGAGCCATGTGTGAGCCATATGTGGGTATGGACAAACCATGGCTGGGCTGAAACATCCAACAGCAAGAACCAAATTGGGTTGAAGGCCAGTCAGGAAAAGCCACAGTTCCTGCTATGACAGGAGGTGGACTGAGTAGGGCTGGCTCATGGACCCCCTGGTAAGCGTGAAACCTGGCATTGGGAGAGGTTCTGATGGAGGAGCCCGCGCAACTCCTCTGGCAAGACACAGACCCGGCAGGTAAGCGCAAGAAACATGATAGGAAACAGCCCAGAAAAGGCCATGGAAAGCTACACACTGGCATACAATTGGCAGGCCTTGGGGGCAAGACCAGGTTGAATCTGTCCACGTCATCCACTGGCAAAGCCAAGCACCAGTGTGGGTCGAGCCAGGTTTGGTCGCAACAAAGACTAGTGCACATTATGGAATGCCAAGGTGAGGTTGCCTGTACCGGAAGGGACTGCAGCGCCCAACCAGCATGAGAACAAGGAAGGAAGGAGGCAGAACCAGCAGGAGAATAAGGGAGGGTTCCTTTACTGGACGGCTACTCCCGCAGGAGAGCGTAGGCTGGGATAGGGGCAGACCAGACTAGGCAGGGCTACCACACCTGTGTGCCTCATGTGGACTAGATCAGGGAAAAGCCGGGCTGGGATGATTATTCCTACTGGTGCAAACAAAATTAGAGTGGGCGAGGGTTGTTTGGGCTTAGCCACAGCATCAGCTGGAATCTGGGAGTGGGAGAGGCCTGGGAGGGAAATAGTGGGCTCATCCCTCTTGGGTTACCACTTCCACAGGAGTGGAAAACTAAGACAGCGGCTGGGGTAGAATGGGGTGTGGGACAGACTGGATTACTGCTACACTTACTGGCAAACCAGGGTAGGGGCAGGCCTGGTGGGGGTTATTGTGGGTCGCTCCAACTAGGCTGCAGCTCCCACTGGTTTATGTGAGGGCCAAGTATGTGCTGGGCAGAACCAGGCTGGACTGCAACACCCATTGGTTCCAGTGGAAGTCGGGAGTGAAAACAGAACCAATCTAGCAATTGCAACCAACAGCTGATTGGAGCGATGAACTGTGCCAGGTCCTGAACTTGCTAGCACATACAAGAAGTTTCTTTGGAGATCTTCCTAATCTAAATGCTGGACTCAGAACCCTAACGAAGAAAAGAGAGAAGACAGAACAGGTCAACCAACCATCTCAACGATAATGGACTATGTCAATCAGTAGATTTTTCAAAGACCTCATAGTGCTTGGAGTGGCAAGATTGACAGCAATTCATAACTGTTGCAATATCAAAACCACTTGAGCAAGAAAAAAAAAACACTCCCCTTCATATCATGATAATTTACAATTGCCATAGTGACTGGCAGAGGGACCGTCCAAAGAAAGAAACAAAATGGAGCCCTAATTCTTGTAAGTCATTTTTCGTTTTTCAGAAATAAGAATATCCTGCCCAGGATGTGACGAGTGGAGAAGTAGGTTAAACTATCAACTATGCTGGGGTTCCTGGCTGCTCTGTTCTGCATCCACCTCCCTGTTAAGGTGCCTGGCAATGCAGTGCAGGATGCCTCAAATGTTTGGGCCCCGGCCATGTACATGGGAGGACCAGCCCTGAGCAGTGCAGGCATTTGGGGAGGTGATCCAGTGGATGGAAGATCTCTTTCTGATTCTCCCTCCCTCTCTGCCACTATCTTTCAAACAAACAAATAAATATTAAAGAGAGAGAGAAAGAGACAGGGAAAGATATTCCACCCAGATATTAACATACATTTTTCTGGACTCCGTAAATATAGACGCCCCAAGAGTGTATGTGTCTGCCATGGGGAATAACCTGCTCTTTGCCTCTCTCCTTAATCAAACCCCTGCTTTCACTTTGCCAGCTCATATTGAATTTCTAGCTCTCACTGTGGTCAAAGATGCCCCAGAAGCCACCACAGTGGTCCCATACAGTGGTCCCCACCTGTCCACTATCTCTCAGACCTTGAATCAAATTGAAACTCCAAATATTTTTTAATCTATTTAATTTTTATTAGAAAGGCAAATCAAATTTACAGAGAAAAGGAGAGACAGAGAGAAACATCCTTCAACCACTGGTTTACTCCCCAAGTGGCCACAATGGCCTAGGATGAGTCAATTAGAAGCCAGAAGCCAGGAGCTTTCTCTGGGTCTCCTATGTGGGTGCAGGGCTTTGGGACCTCCTTGCTTTCCCAAGTATTAAGCAGGGAGCTGGCTGGAAGTACCACAAACCAGTGCCCATATGAGATCCCAGGTGAGAAGTTTAACTATTGAGCCATCATGCAGGGCCCAACGCTGCAAATATTTTTAATGAAGATTTCAGAGTTTGGTGCTTTGAGTTTTCCAATAACTGGGAGAGAAAAAAGTAGTATATATATATATTTTTTATCAGTTTGTTCTACCCATATTCCTTGACACATTCCACACCAGATCATTCATTGTTGGCCATTCTACACTGCTTTCTTACAGATGCACATGTATGGTGTTGCTGGGGTCCGTGCAGTAGGTATGGATGACACGAAGGTGTGAAGAGAACAGCTCCCTGCTTGGCAGGGCCTGGGGAGCTTCCAGCTGTTTGGCAGGGCCCGGCGGATTTCTCTCTGACCAAGTTGATGCAGTCTCACCCCCTGTTTGCATGGACACTCAAGCACCCCACTAAGAATTCTGTAATCTTGGGCCCGGTGCGGTGGCGCAAGTGGTTAAGGTCCTCGCCTAGCACGCCCGGGATCCCATGTGGGCGCCGGTTCTAATCCAGGCAGCCCCACTTCCCTTCCAGCTCCCTGCCTGTGGCCCGGGAAAGCAGTCGAGGATGGCCCTGCACCCATGTGGGAGACCCGGAAGAGGCTCCTGGCTTCGGATCAGCATAGCATCGGCCGTTGCGCTCACTTGGGGAGTGAATCATTGGACGGAAGATCTTCCTCTCTGTCTCTCCTCTCTGTATATCTGCCTTTACAATAAAAAAAATAATAAAAATAAATCTAAAAAAAAAAAAGAATTCTGTAATCTATTGAGGCTTTGTTTGCCCCTGTGAGATGGCTTTGGCAACTACTGTGAGCTTAAGAGTTAATGTGATGGGCCCGGCGCGGTGGCGCAAGTGGTTAAAGGCCCTCGCCTTGCACGCCCGGGATCCCATATGGGCGCCGGTTCTAATCCCGGCAGCCCCGCTTCCCTTCCAGCTCCCTGCCTGTGGCCTGGGAAGGCAGTCGAGGACAGCCCAAAGCTTTGGGACCCTGCACCCATGTGGGAGACCCGGAAGAGGCTCCTGGCTTCGGATCGGCCTGATTGGGCCCGGTGCGATGGCGCAAGTGGTTAAAGGTCCTCGCCTTGCACGCCCGGGATCCCATATGGGCGCCGGTTCTAATCCCGGCAGCCCTGCTTCCCTTCCAGCTCCCTGCCTGTGGCCTGGGAAAGCAGTCAAGGAAGGCCCAAAGCTTTGGGAACTTGCACCCACGTGGGAGACCCGGAAGAGGCTCCTGGCTTCGGATCGGCATAGTATCGGCCCGTTGCGCTCACTTGGGGAGTGAATCATCGGATGGAAGATCTTCCTCTCTGTCTCTCCTCTCTGTATATCCGCCTTTCCAATGAAAAAATAATAAAAATAAATCTTTAAAAAAAAAAGAGTTAATGTGATTGATAATGTCTTAGTGAGTGGGCCTTTAACTGCGCACAGGAGTACAATTAAACCTACAATTAAACCCATGCCATTTCTGGACACCTTATTGTGTGCCTACCCATTGCCCTGTAATCGGGCCCAGACATACAGCATGCCTTCTGGGAAACGGCTTAACAAGAATTTTACAAACTAATGAAGTGATGGGAGTAAGAGCTGAAACTGCTATGGCAAAAATATAGTTGCTGTGACCTTAAAGGTTAGCTTGTCCTTGCAACTCTTTAGAGCATAGAAAATGTAGCTGTTTTAGCCACTTTCATAATTTTTTAACTAGAGGAAATATAGGGTGATTCTATTAACCTCATAGAGATATGATTATTGCTTGATTGTTTATGAGATTGTAGAGCCTGCAGTCGTAGGGGGATTTAATGTTTGAAACTTTTTGTCTTACATCTTTATGTTTTTTCCCTTTTGATGTATTTCTCCCATTAAATGATAAGTTGTGAAAATAAAATGTAGTAGGAATGTTTCACTGATGAGCAGGTAACCATCTGTGCCTTGGCCTTGGAGTTCAGGCTGTCACCTAACGGCTACTTCTGAAGAATGAATAATGGCTTGCTTTAAAGAAACTGATTGTAGTAACTTACAGAATTATCTTTAAGAGCACCTGGTTGACCATGAAGTAAAAATTAAGTGAACATCTGTGCATGCAGTTTTAGTTCTAAAGTTAAAGATAAAAAATCAAATGTTTGTGCAGAGACTTGTGATGTGTCTAAGTAAATAAAAAGGATAGCTTCTTTTTGAGCAGAGAAGGCAGCAAAAATGCAACAAGTGTCTGTGTCTTTCTTTATCGCCGACTCCACGCACCCTTCCCGAGCTCTGAACTCAGCTGGAGCTGGACTCCGGCATGGTGTGCTTGCTGGACCAAGGACAAAAGCATTGGATGTGTTTTGACATCTCACCTGCACAACAGCCAGCAGGCTACCATTTTCCTGCCCGGTTAACAGCCCAGCCCTAGCCCGCCTGGACATTTGGACACATAACTGAAGAGTCCGGCCATCAGCCCGAGCTCTCCCCAAGGGTCTTAGCTAAGCTCTTCCCATTCCCCTCAGGCTCTCTGCCCTCTATCTCAACAGCTCAGCCTCAGAGTCCAGCCTCAGCCCAAATCCATCCCAGACTACACTGAAGGAGCTTTAGATCTAGTACAAGCTCTCCCATTATCTCTTCAGTCCAACTGCAGATCTGGCCCTGCCAAGCTGCTTCCCGCTGCTTTCTGCTATATAAGCCACAGGGCTGTAAGAGAATCAATCTCTCTCTCTTTCTCTCTCTCTCTGTCATGCATTTATAAAGGAGTGAGCCACTCCCAGTCTGGTTTTTTAATAAGACTTGTTCAGCTGTGCTGTCATGCTCTGTCTCCTCTCTCCTTCCAGTTTTTCCTTTCCATTGTTTTCCCCACCTATGAACACAGAACACCCCAAGTCCCAGGTCTTCTGAACTCATCAACACAAGGGCTTCTTTCGGGGCTCCCCTGTGAAGTGCAGAGTTTCCAGTTTCATTCCTCCTTGGAGTACTATCAGTAAGATCAGTTTGTACAGCTTCTCTGACAGCCACTGTTGTACAAACCAAGTAAATGATTGCGATTCTGCAAGCCCTCACAAATGAGAGGTTTTTTGATGCATTCACACATCAGGAGACCTGTCCTGGTCCACCAGCCCCAGGAGACAGGCATAAAGCCCTCTTTGTGAACTGCTCAGTACAGGAAGGCCCGTCCAGCTTGTGAACAAGCTACATTGTGCAAAACATCAGGCTTTGCATGAAGATCGAGATTCCCACATTGAGAGAAATGAAAGATCTCCCACTCATCAGCATGCTGCAGGCAGCCCAGGGGCCAGGGAAACAGCAAATGGCAAACTTTCACCTAAATGGGACTCAGAGAAACAGACCACAGTTATTCTGACACCAATGAGGTACATTTACCAAAAACAAAACAAAAAATAGGACATCTGTGTCATGTAGTGCAGGGAAGGGAAATTTTGCCAGCTTGCTCTTAAGCAATGAAATGATATTTTTACTTTGGATTTATTAATCTCCAAGGCGCAGGACCTAAAAAGACTGCCTGTGAATTCTCTCTTACAGAAGGTAAAATTTCATTGACTTCTGCGTTTGCTCAAATGGCCATATACTCTAAAGTAATTAGTATTCCTGCTCCTCTACCTCCAAGAAGCAGTTACTTCTTTTCTCCTTTAATCCCTTTGTGGTTTCTGAAAAGTTTGTTTTTTGTCCTCAGTGACTTTGAACAGCTCAAAGTGCCAAGGAATTCCAGAGAGAATGGATGCATCTTGTCTTGGCAGCTCCTGGGCAGCCACAGTTCTCTCCTTTGGGAAAAGATACCCTTGGAGCTGGGCCATGGTCTGCAGGAACTGAGTGAACAGCTGAGAGAGGGACCTTGCAGAACTCCTAAATCAAGATAAAACCTGGATGATAATTATTCTGTCAAAAAAGAGAGGGTTAGAATAACTAACAAATGGGCATACTGCAAGCCAGCCAGAGAGATCTGGATTGACATAATTTCTAGGCTTCCCCCGTGCATTCATTATTCAATTCATTTATCCAATGCTTGTCCACTGAGAGCCCACTAAGACCAAGGATGACAAGTGAACTGAAATCTGTTTGCCTCAAAGTCATACATTAAAGCCCCAGTTCCCAAGATAACACTATTTGGAGATAAGGCCTGAAGAGGGACTGAGGTGAAATGCAGCCATGAGGGGAAGGCCCTTGTGACAGGATCGTCGTCTCTCCCTGAGAGAGCTGCCTTCCTCTCTCTTCACCAGGTAAGGCCATAGCAAGAAGCCAACTATCTCAAAGCCAAAACAAGAGGCTTCAGAACCAGCCAATGCCAGACTTACGGCTTACAGAACCATGAGAGGAAAAGCTTCTGTTATTTAAGCCTCCAGTGGGTGGTATCACATTGGTGCAGCCTGAACACACAAATAACGCATTATAAAAAGGTAGGGGGACAGACAGTGAAGGGATGAAGCCCCATGCTGAATATGGTGACCAGGAACGGCCACTGTAAAAGAGCACTCCAGGACAACACTGGGATGTGTGAGAAACAGACAGCCAGTGCACCTGCTGCACCCTGGTCAGGGTGCAAACGCAAGGAAACAGACACAGAGAACGAACAGAGCCCGAATGGCTCAGGCAACACAGGCTGTGGCAATGACCTGAGCTGGTTCTAATGGAAAGCCACTGGAAGGTTGTGAGGATCACTACTACAATAGAAACAAGACAAAAAGTAAGAACAGGCACTGGGACATGGCTGTGAGGCTGATTTAATACCTCAAGTGAGAGGTTTGGGGTCAGTGCAGTGGCAAAGCAAGCTGAGCCTCTAACTGCAGCTGCTGGCATCCCATTTGGGCACTGAAAGACTTCATTGCTCCATTTCCAATCCAGCTCCCTGGTAATGTGCCTTGGAAAACAGAGGGGGGACAGCTTAAGTCCTTACGCACCTGCACACATATAGGAGACCTGCAAGAGGCTCCTGGTCCATGGCTTTGGACTGGCCCAACTCCAGCCATTTGGGGAGGGAGGCAGTGGATGGAAGATCTCTGTCTCTCTCCTTCTCTCCATAATTGTATTAGGGTCGGGCCCCATTACTGAGTCTGCATGGTTCTGGAAGGAGGTGGAGCGATACAGCCATGTGCACCTTGTCTCTTGCCTATGATTCTCTGTGACATCCAAGGACTGCTCCAACAGGAAAGCCCTCACCTCCAGAAGAGGTCCCTAGACCTTGGAACTTCAGAACCAGGAGTCTAAATAAACCTATTATTAATTAATTCATTAATTTAGAGAGAGAAGATATTTCCTTTTTTAAAGATTTATTTAATGTTTATTAGAAAGGCAGATTTACAGAGAGAAGGAGATACAGAGAGAAGGATCTTCCATCCACTAATTCACTCCATGGGTGGCTGCAGTGGCCAGAGCTGAGCTGAGCTGAAGCTAGAAGATAGGAGCATCTTCCAAGTCTCCCACACAGGTACAGGATCCATGGACCTTGGACCATCCTCTGCTGCTTTCCCAGGCCACAAACAGGGAGCTGGATTGAAACTAGAGCAGCTAGGACATGAATTGGCACTCATGTGGAATACCAGTGCATGCAAGGCAAGGACTTTAGCTGCTAGGCTATTGTGCTGGGCCCAAACCTATTTTTTTTAAAGATTTATTTTTATTATTTTTTTTATTGTAAAGGCAGATATATAGAGAGGAGAGACAGAGAGGAAGATCTTCCGTCCAATGATTCACTCCCCAAGTGAGTGCAACGCCTGATGCTATGCCGATCCGAAGCCAGGAGCCTCTTCCGGGTCTCCCATGTGGGTGCAGGGTCCCAAAGCTTTGGGCCGTCCTTGACTGCTTTCCCGGGCCACAGGCAGGGAGCTGGAAGGGAAGCGGGGCTGCCGGGATTAGAACCGGCGCCCATATGGGATCCCAGGCATGCAAGGTGAGGACCTTAACCACTTGCGCCACCGCGCCGGGCCCCCAAAACCTTTTTTTACAAAATAAATTTAATTAATCGGCCTCAAGTATTTTGTTAATAAAAAGCTGTCTATATTAATATAGCTTCCTTCTTCAACTGGAGCAGGAATGCAAGGGGTTTCTTTAAGGGAATCACAGACATATTTCATCGATAGAAAAGAGAAACAATTCCTCTTAGTAAATAGCAGAGAAAAAGTGTATATCTAAGAAAATAAAAATTTCGTAACAGTGTCCAAGCACACAGTGCCATTGAACTGTGACTGAAGTATGGTATTGAAAGAGGAGACGCCACCATCTGGCCTGATAAAATAACGAAAACTCACACCTCTACTCAGATCTGGATGGATCCCTGAAGATCCACTACCACTGCGCCTTCAGAGGCCAGCACCATGGACAGCAGTAAGAGGACCAGTTCAGAAGGGTTCGCCTTTCAGTTCCCAGAAGTGAGCTGTCTGAAAAGGCTACAGGGTGTTTCTTTGCAATACCTCATGCTGGTTTTCTCTTTGCAGCTATACATTCCATTATTACATTTTTCCACATTAGAAAAGAATTCCTACCTTAAATGTTACCAGGGAACACTGCTCCTGGATTTGAAGAGTTGGTAACCCAGGAATCGTTCCTAACAGTGCTTTCAAAGAAGCAATTGCATGGCTTGCGTATGGCTGAATTATTTAGTTGTGCTCCTAGTAGGTCCATGGTGATTAAGGCTGGGTTGCTGGGGTGTACTGCTGGAAAGTAGCAAAGTCTTTTTGGGGTAGGTCCTGGTGAGAGGCCTTCGGTTGCGGAGGGTGTGAGGTACATCTTGTGCCTTTGCTTTAGCGGCTCTCACAGGAGGGTGTGCCCCAACCCCGCTGAACCCAGGTTGAGAAGCAGTCTCTTGGCTGCTCTTACACATGCTCCCCCCTTCACCTTCCACCCCTACATGAGCTGATGCAACCAAGGGACACTAGGTCTGTGCTATACCATGGGAAGGGAACGTTCAGCCTTCAAAACACCATTGGATATTTGTAATCACAGTTATCTTAGCTACCAGTGCTACAATTGGAGAATATTTTGAAAAGTTTATGAAAAAATTGAATTTAATGATGTTTATTTGGGTAAAGAAATGTAATGATGTTATTTAGGTAAAGAAATGTTAAAATTAATGCATAGCTTTTTTTTTTACAACAGGCATTTTCCATAAACTTTTTGAGAATATCGCTACCATCACACATAACAAAATTTGTGGATTAGAATAGTACTGGAAGTCTTAGCCAGGACAGTTAGACCAAATAGGTAAGAATCATCAAAACTGAAAGGGACTGTCTGTTTGCAGACAACATGAAAAAATAAAGATGCCATCAGAGCAATGTTAGGACTAAAATATGAGTTCAGTAAAGTTACAAGATACAAAAATCAACATACAAAAATCAGTAGTATTACACGTCAAGCACAAATCATTGGAATTTACTAATCATAAAAATTACTTCATGTACAATAGCTACCAAAAAAAATGAAATACTTAGGAATAGACTTAACCAAGAAGGTGGAAAATTTTAATCTGAGAATTACTGATGAAAAACCAGAAGAAGACACAATAAACAGGAAAACATCAAATGCTCATGAGTTGGAAGAATATTTAAATGTCCATACTACCCAAAGTGATCTACTATGGAAAGAAACCAATGCAGTCCTATCAAAATTCCAATGGTAATTGTCACAGAAATAAAAAAATCCTAAAGCTCACGTGTAATTATAAAACAGCCCAAATAACTGAAACAACATTGAGCACAAGGAACAAAGCTAGAAACATCATACTACGCGATTTTAAAATTGACTTTACAATCAATACAGCATAATGTTCACATAAAAATGGACACACAGACCAATGGAACAGAATAGAGAGCCCAGATAATAATATAAGCATTTATGATCAAATGGATTTTTGACCAAGGACAATACACAATGTGGAAAGGTGCTGCCAAAACTGCACTTACAAGCAGGAAAATTATGTTGGACTCATTTCACTACAAGCTGAAAAATCAATGAAGATGGGCTGAAGACCTAAAAGACCTGAAACCACAAAACTACTAAAAGAAAACATAGAAGAAAAGCTCCATATCTTAGTTCTCACAACAACAATTTTATATGTCTCTAAAAGCAACAGCAACAAAAGCAGAAACAGGTAAATAGAACTATACCAAGCTACAAAGCTTCATGGCAAACAGCATACTAAACAGAGTGAGCCGATGACATAAAGAATTGAAGATATTTTCAAACCATGTGCCTCATCAGAAGAATAATCAAAATACATAAGAAATTTAAATAATTAAGTATCAAGGAAAAACACCTGATACAAATGGACAGGACTGGCACTGTGCTACAGTGGGTGAAGTCAGCAACTGTGGCATAAGCATCCCATCTCAGAGTATTAATTTCAGACCTGGCTGTCCTCTGGTCGACCCCTACTAATGCACCCAGGGGACAGCAGATGATGGGGGACTCAAGGAGCTGAGTTCTTACTACCAAGGCTGGAGACCTAGATGGAATTCTTGGAGCTAACAGCTCTCAAACACAGGTTAACTCAGCCCTGACTAATTTGGCCATTTGGGGAATGAACCAGGGAATGAAAAAAATTGAGCTGGTGTGCTCTCTCTATTTCTCAGTCTGTATTTCTGTGAGTGTATTTCTGATTTTCAAATACAGAAATTTAGGGCCAGCATTGGAACAGAAGTGGAGCAGCAGGGACTCGAACCGACACTCATAAGGGATGCCAGTGCTACCGGCAGAGGCTTAACCCACTACAGCATGGTGCTGGATCGCTTTATGCATATTTGAATATTTTCATGACAAAATATTGAAAGTGAGCTAGAAAGCATAACAACAACAACAAACTAGGCAAATATAGCCTAAGAGTAGTGTCAATTCTGAAAGGGAAGTATGTGGGTAGGAATGCAAACAATAAGAGTTCTAATGTTGAAAAAACTGCATGATCCACAATGAGAAAATATTGCACATAAAAATTCATGTTTACTTCAAAAATGAAGGTCTAGGAGCTTTACTGTCTCAGGGATAGACAGAACTGACCCAGCAATTGCAATTACCAGTGTATATGTGAGCTGATGGGGGTGATGGACTGAGCCAGACTCCATACCGGCAAGTACACACGAAAAATCACGTTTGGGATCACTTCAGAAGAGGTTTCTTTGGGTATCCTTGCCCCCAATTGAACAATTAGAACAGAATTCCAACCATGGGCAGAATGGCAGACTTGGTGGTCTGACCATGCAGTGAATGTGTCAGAGCTGGACCTCCTCAGTGGAAGGCACAGTGGTGAACGGCATGCCCAAACGCACATGGAGGATGTGGCAGCCTGTTGGGGTTTGCAGAAGATGTCTGGCACCACAGCAGAGGAAGGAGGGCAGAAAGAGTTTGACAACTATCCCAAATCAAGCGATGACAGCAAAAATCTGTGTGAATGGAGACTCTAAGGTGGACTATGTCAGCCAATGAACCTTGGAACGAGTTCCTCATTGTTGGATTGGCCAGATCGACAGCATCTCACAACTATCAAAACCATCTGAGCAGGTCCCCCTGAGCATGGTTTTACATAGGGGACCCTGGGATGACATAGGGTAGCTGTTCCCCATTCCTGAGTACTGGGGTGGTTGGCAGGCTGGGTATGGCTTCTCCACTTGCCTCCTCCATTCCCCCAGATGCAGAGGGGAAGGAAATTTGGAAGCAGTGGTCCCAACCATTTTCCCCTAATCATTGATCCTTCCCACTCAGATCAACTATGTAAATATCATCAAAAAATAAAACTGCATTGTGGAAATTTTAAAAAATGTTTAAAAGTATTAAAATATTTGAATGGTCAAATATAAACCCAATGAAAACCTGCCTCCAGGGGTGGACAGTGTGGAGCAGGTTAACCTGCATCCCATATTTGAGTGCCTGGGGCCAAATTTTGCTTCTACTTTTGGTCCAGCTTTCTGCTAATATCAAAGGCACAGAAAATGGGGAGCAGAGGGAGCAAATTACTATACACCAACCACAATTTCCTAACCAGCTACAGAAGCACAAAAAATCAGTATTGATCCAGGATTTTCTTTATCATATTGTGTCTATGTATGTATCTATGATGCATTTTTAACCAACTTCCTTCTACCAATTCCCCCAACACTTGATACAAATATTGGTAGCAAGCTTTATAATTTATGCCATCGGTTACAGAACATCAAGTTAAAACAATCTCTGAAATAGAGAAGTAGAATCTAACTGATTCAATTTGCAGTTTCTCTCTGGAAGAGGCGAAAGGCTTCATTATTTCAAGAAGAATGGTGCCATCATTATTGTTATTCTTTGGGATTATGGCTGGAGGTCTGTATCCTAATGTTGAGTACCAACAACGTGAATTGCTGTGCATGTAATAGAAAGTCAGCAACCATGTTGAACATCCTTTTAAACATAACCCTTTCACTGTAACTACATGGGAAAAGTTATAGATGCAAATTAAGTCCTTCTAACTGAATGTATGACTTCAAAATTCTCTGCAGTGGCATTTCAGCTACTTTCTTGGCACTACTTAGGGAGGCTTGTTGTGTAGGCAATGGCAGTTACAGTAGGTGCCTAATTTCTGGGTGGCAATTTTAACAGTGTCCTTGAAGTCAAAAGTCTAAGTTAAGCTTCCAGTCTCCCTCCCATCCTTGCTGTGGAGGAACCATTAGTGTTTCTGGCTGGTCAGCCAGTAGCGTCTATTGCAGAATCTTTCTGGAAACACATCATAGAGCTCTGTCCATCTAATTATCTGTAGACATCAAATATCTCATAGTGAATCCGATCTTACTTATCTCTCTGAATCTTAAAATCCAGCTCTGATGAATAGGGAAACTAAAAATTCCAAAGTTCTCTCTCTCTCTTTTTTTTTTTCTCAAGTTGATTTCATGTTAAGGAAATTACTGAAATGTTCATTTAGGACTCTTCCCACTAGGCGATAAGTACTCAATCACCTTTTAAGTTTTATATTCTTGGTTAATTTGAGCACATGTACTACCAAATGGGGTGAAATTATTTCATCTCTTCACAGGAAAATACTCTGGCTCTCCCAACAAACTACTATTGTGTAAACATGATCATTGCCATGTTCTGAAACAAAGTTAATATACTACAATCCGGTGTTCAGAAATGTTAGGATTTTCAGTATTTTATTTTCCAAACATTATTTTAAAAGAACATTTAAAGGCATCAGAAATACAAATCTGGCCTAATGATTAACATAGGAACAATTATTATAAAATGTTTTAAGTACATCACACACATTGCATCACAGTAAAGCATCAAGAGAACATCAAGAGAACTCAATTACCACATCCCATTAATGAATCATATTCAACTGAATTCTCATCTCTAGTTCTCATTTAGCCCTTATGAAAAGTGATATATGTCTGTCTATACCTGTAATACAACACAGGTATACAAAGACATATATAACTCATGAACAATAAGTTATATGTGTCTAGCTAGACCTATATTATCATGATCTAGACCTAGCTAGACATATGTAAACTTATGAAGCGACAAGTTTTGTATCTATATATCTATATCTACAACTATAGATATAGATAAGGAGGGAAGTGAAGAATCTTGTTCCCCTATGTATTTCATGCAAGTTGATTCAGTAAGATTGTATGCACATAAAGAGACTGAATACTTTCCATCCACATATTTCATTTTCTTTATGCTATAGTTCTTAAGTCCCAAAGATGGACTCAATATTAATCAATTTGTCTCAAGTCCAAAGATCTTACAGGAAACCTGGCATTTAAAATTTTACCAGTAGAAATTACTTTTGTTTTAAGCTTTTATTAAATCACATTTAAAATGCCTAGACAGAAAAAGAGATATATTACTTTAAAAGTATGAACCATCTTCTTGATAAATGTTGTTAATTACAAAGCAGTTTGGCATATTAGAATACATAATAGGATGTGAGTTTTTTTAAAAAAGTATATTTTCTAATTTGCCACAATTCCTCAAATGATCTTGGAAGAGAATATTTAACTTACTATTTGATTTCTTAATTCTTTGTCTAAAAGACATAATATATTAACCTATCTTATGGGAATATCAACAAATGAAAGTAATATGTATTAAAGATATAAAATTACAATTGAAATAGGCAATAGTGACTTCCAAAAAATAGGAATTAATTACTTGAAAAATTGGGAGAGTGGATATTTTCTCTTTTTATAAAATTTGAGAGCAAAAATAAAAGGAAAAGAAGAGAGAAGAGAGGGATTTGGGAAGGGAAGAAGGATGGTAAAACAGTTGAATTCAAAAACAAAATAAAATCTAGGCCTCATATTTGAATCTCAGAAATTGAACTAACTGCCCAATACTGGAAGGGCACTACAAACAGAGTCCCTTTCATCCAAAGAAACTAAGTGCATTCCAAGTTACAACAATAATGGTTTAGCTAACAGTTTTTAAATACAAACTTTTGTATCTTGATGCTCATCTATGTCTAACAGTTACAGTTTCGAAGTTCTAGTCAGTTCAAATGCTAATGGTATAATGAAAAATATTCTTACATTAAAACATGGATTTGCAGGGGTTAGGCTATCACAGAGCACATAATAAAATTAGTTTCAGAAATAGAAATATTTAATCTATTTTTTCCTCATTACCCATTTCCAATTTAAGATTAGTGGAAGCAAGGTAGAATCAGTAGTTTGAAAAGAGATAATCTTGAGGATTTTTCTACCACAACAATCAATAAAGTGACAAAAATAAATGATCTCTAAATAGTTATCTGAATAGTACCAAGTGATTACTAAGCTCCTCTCACACAGAAGGAAATATAAATCAAACGTTCCCAGCCTCATTTCTAAGCCTAGCTAGACAACAGTAGAGACTGGCCACTGCGTGATGGCAGCCGTGTTGCTCCCAGTGGCACAGCACCAGCAGTGCCTGCAGCAATGCTTGCTCTCCCAGCTACAGTGGATGTCCTCTAGAGTGTTCTTGAACAGGACTCTTGGATAACTTTACTTTTAAACAGAGTGAGTCACTTCAAGAAGCAAAGATACCTTTAATTTTAAAAGACTGATCAAGCTACTCGACACAAAATAAAGTCTAAATAACAAAAGACAACAATTGTAATATTTGACTGTCTTATGTAAGGAAAGTACCTACTGCCTGTGTGAGTACTTTTGGTAAGGAGAGAATTACAGGTGACACACTCAAATCAACTTATCATCAAAATAGCATATTATTTCCCAGGTTATTACTCTACAGAATAAAAATTCATAATTCAGCTAATTAAAGCACTCGTAATACCTCAGCAAGGATTGTATCTTCACGTTCTTCTAAAAATTAAAAAACATAGAGCTATGAAATCTATAATATTGACTCAAAGAATCATACTCAGTTGATTTCCTACTTTAACAGGTGATTTTTCCTGGCCCACTCACAGGTATGGTTAAAAAAGATGGGAGCACAGGTCAAGGTAAAGGTCTAAATAAACTTTCAGATGAAATCTTAAGCTGTCAAGAAACTATAAAGCAAACCAATAGATAGTATTTCAGGCAAAAGAAAAGTCTTCATTGTCAATTCTTTAGCAAAATCATTAAATTCTGATCTGATACTGATGCCAAAAAGTTAAGAAAGACTCAGTATATGACAGTGAATCACTTACAGAAGATTCTGTAGCCCCCATGAGTTTAAACAGAGGGGACTGGAATCTGTTTAGCTGATGTGCTATCATATTCCTGCAACAAGTCATTAGTGGTGTGATAATGCATGGCAATGTACGAGTTGGCAAATCCGAAAGAGTTCACTGGCTGCAAGGTACATGGGCTGCTCTCCCCCTGGGAAGGGCTACTGTTATAGATACTGTAGTAAGGTTCAATCCGTGTGTTGATGGGGGTCGAACTGCTCTGGCCGCAATGTTGGTGTCCAGCAGAGATCTTGGGACTCACCATACTTTCCTTCGAATGACTTGGGCCACAAGCCTGGTCCACAAATTTTTTCTGTGGCTTGGGAGACAACATGTAGGCGGAATTTGTTTCATGATGTGAGGATTTGTTTCTGTTGACTTCCAAGTTCCCTTTTCCCATGGCTCGAAGTCGAGTCTTTTGTTTGCAGCAGAAGAAGCCCAGGCCTATGTATTGGAGGCACCAGAGCACTTTCCTTCTCAGTCCTGCACTGTTCCGGGAGTAGATAAAAGGGTTCAGTCCTGACTTGAGAAAGATAAGGGTAAATCCAAGAAGTTCAAACTGGTAAAGGATGAAGCTTGCACTGTTAGACAGAACCACCTGAACCAAGGAAATCCCCAGTGGAAGACAGCACACCAGGACTGACAGCACAATGACCACACAGGTGACCACAGCTTTGGAATCCTTGGCCGTGGAGAGGTTGATGGCCGATACCAGCTGCAGTCGGCTGGCTGCAGGAGTTGGCAGATGGATGGGACTCTTGGTGTATCCATGGGTCTGTACATGCTGCAGCTTGTTGTAATGCTGGTTCCTATACAGGGCCGGCATGGTACACTGGATGGGCTCTCCACCCCCTTTCACGTGGGTCCCCATAAAAGGGTGTGGTCTGGAAGCATCAACTGTGATGACAGGGGGACACTTTCTTACTTGAGCATTCCTCCTCAGGGTCTGAGCAATCATGATGTAAGAGACAGAAACCACAGCTACACAGAAGGTGAAGTCGATCACGTAGAGAGATAGAATGGCTTTCCCTTCTCCAGGCATTAGACTGGACATGGGGAGACAAAGATGAGACTTGTTGGTTTTCAGGGTAGCCAAAGTAGCCAGGGTGAAGCTGGTGGCCCAGAGTAGCAGAGTGAGGAGCAAGGTGCAGGGGAAAGAGGAGGACCGATTTGGCTGCTTCCCCAGCACCATGCGGAGCCGGTGCAGGGCAATCACTGCCACTGTCTTGAGGGACATGATGATGAAGCCTGAACTGGTGAGATGGAAGGTGAAGCAGAAAGCATCTGGGATGTTCCTGGCTGAGCTGAAGAACAACACAAAGGTGAACATGGGGGCAGTCACTCCGCAGATGAAGAGGTCACAGAAGGACAGGTTCAAGATCATGAAATCAAAGTTGGTTCTGAATTTCCTGAAGGCCGGATCAAAGAAGGACAAGAAGACAATGAAGTTGCCATATGAGCCCAGGCAGAAGATGACGGTGAGTAGGAAAGTGCAGGTCACCAAGGTGGCTGTGTGGATGAGATCCTGAAGATCCTCCTGCAGAGAGGAGCTGTTTGCTCCCCGCCAGGTAGGCATGGGGAGCGCGGTGGCATTGGAGGTATCCTCAAGGGGGTCTGTCGAGTTCATCCTCAGAGAGAAATGCCCCTTCCTGCTGTTCTCCAGAAATGTTCAGTGGGAAGAGTCAGGGCTTCAACTCACAGATGAGTGATACGTGACAAAAGAGGCCCAAGGCAGATGAGCCTGCACATGGAAATGCACACCCAGAAACAAAAAGCAGTTAATACTAGGGTCTTTATTTTTGTTTTCCCCCAAAGTGCTAGACTCTTTCAGCTCTGATCTGGGATACTGAAAGCGTTTCTCCTCACAAAGTCCAACTGTGAAAAGACAAAAACACCTCAAAATAACTCCATCCAACTAATGTTCACTTATTATGACACGGTAGATCTCAAGTGGGTTTTAAGTCTCACCTGGAGAACAGGTTAAAATGTTTCAGCATCACATGGAGAGTAGATTCCTGGATCTTACCCTTGAGATTCTGACGGAGGGATGTGCAGGTGTCACTTTGAGCACTGTTTCCATGTCAGATACTTGAGTTATACAGAGCTATAACCTCTCCTCCAGAGATCACAGTGTGGGAAGGAGACCCACCCACAGAAGTTATTACAGCCTAACGTGGCTTCAGGGTGCTGGGGAACTACGGCAGAGGAGAAGCTAATTCAGTCTATGGACAGAGCTGCAAAATAATGAAGGGGGTGCTGCAGCTAAGTAGCAGCATGCTGCGTGAAGGGCAAGGGACAGGGAGCCGCGACGGTCTTAGAAAAGAATGGTCTTTCCAACAGAGACTGAGGCAAAACCATGTGTGTCCAATATGCATATTGTAGCTGTATGATGACATCCTTCAGACAGTTCCTATAAATTACTAAAAACATTCAGCCCAATCTCCCCTAGAGAAAATCCCTTATTTTTCACAGTATTTATAATTTATGCTCCCAGCTTGGGATTTCTTGGCCAACCTCTTATCTTTCTTTGGGGTTAGAAACAAAACAAAAGCTACTGTCTGGACAGCATTTGTGTGTGTGTGTGGGGGGAAAGCGTAGAAAACAACAAAGGAATCTTGGGAATTACATTCCAAATTAACAAAGGGCAAAGCTGTGTTTTGTAAACTCTGAGTTGCCAGGAGAATGTGCTACCATTTCTCCAACAACAGTGCCTTCCTGATGACACCAGAGAGAGGCAGGTGGCCACCCCCACGTTCCTTCCCTCAGGTGACAGCGACAACATATACACCGTATGTTCGTCCTGAGGGCACTGAGATGAGAAAGACCTTCCTGCTCCCTCTTTCTGCTTTAACCTTTCTCCCCCATTCTGAAATAAGATTTACTGTACATTTACACAAATCTTCTATGAAGTCCCAAAGCCCCAATCCCCCCGGTGCTCAGCTTCCTCCCCAGGCTGCACTGAGCGGGACTGATCACGCTGTTGGCACTTTGCTCCTGAGAACTGAACAGCATTTGTTCTCATTCAACACTGAGGAATAACCAAGGTTTTGGGAGGTCCAGGACTGAAGATGTTTTGGAATATTTAGCCACCAGCTCAAGGCAGATCCCAGAGGCATCTGATGTTAACCCCTTTAGTTGTTGGATCACTGAATCATAGAGCAAAAGGCCAGGTGAGAAAGGAGGACTCCAGCTATGGTCTTACTCAGGACAGAAGTCTCAGCAATGAACACACAGGTGAGACCACACCAGAGAGTATCACACACACATCAGTCCTGAGAGACCCACGTACCTAGCTGGAGTCTTTCATTAATGCATTGTTAACAGATATACAGAGCAGGCCACAACCAGATAGTGAGCTTCTCCACCAGAAAGTGAGACCAGCGTCTCTGCACTTTCCTTTAGAAAAATCCATGAGAGAGAAAAGTATAAATTCTGAACTTTTGTTTCATGATGAATAGCATTAAAAGAAATATTCATAATTTTTATAATTTATACTTAAAGACTATAAACCTGCTTCTAAATACTATGCTACCTATGTAGTGAGAAAGACAATTTTTCATGGTTTTAAAAAATTTGTTAACTAAAGGACTGGGGCTAGCTTTATGCAAGGGGAAGCAGAAGAGAACAACCAAAATAAGAAGGCAAGAAGTGGGCCTGGAGCGATAGCATAGTGGTTAAAGTCCTTGCCTTGCACACGCCAGGATCCCATATGGTTGCCAGTTCTAATCCTGGTGGGCCTGCTTCCCATTCAGCTCCCTGCTTATGACCTGGGAAAGTAGTCGAGGACGACCCAAGGGACCCTGCACCCATGTGGGAGACCAGGAAGTGCTCCTGGCTCCTGGCTTCAGATTGGCACAGCTCCCACTGTTGTGGTCACTTGGAGAATGAACCATCAGATGGAGGATCTTCCTCTCTGTCTCTCCTCCTCTCTGTATATCTGCCTTTCCAATAAAAATAAATAAATCTTTTTTTTTACAAAGGCAAGAAGTACAGAGGTGAAAACAATTTGAACAGCAAGCCCATTGCCCCCAGCCAAGGGTTGCCTCTTGAGAAGGAGAGCAATGAATAGGGTTGAAGAGCAACACAGGAGTTTGGTTCTGAGGGGAAGTTGGAAAGCTGTCAGCCTAGAACCATGATGATCAGAGAAACAAAGGGTAAGTAGATAGTAATGAAGAGACAAAATGATGGCAGTTATGAAGAACCGAGGCTAGAGGACAAAAGGCAGGGGAGCTGCTTCTCAAAGAACAAGTGAGAGATGAAACCCAACATCATTTGAGGAAAAAATGCAAGATCCATGGTCCAAGGAAAAAAAGTTGATTTGGAGGAGTGAAGGAAAAGCTTTTACTTTTGGGGCAGTTGCACGTTTTCAATCATTTTTGGGCATTTTCAGTAAATTTGAAAAATAAAGGCAAAGTCAGGTTATGAAAGAATGACAACATGGTTACCAGCATCGTCATTATTATATTCGTTTTATCAAGTGCTCATCAGGTGCCCGGCAGGGTTCTTAGTGCTCCATGCTTTCACTACGGAATCCTCACAACAACCCTGAAAGGATTAGTGTAACATTTCCATTTTGAAGATAGGAAACTGAGTCAGAAAGCCAGCATGGGGCAAAGTGGCTGATCACTGATTTGAGTCTCCTCAGCTGCTCTTCAAAGCCCTTGCTCTGCCACCTTGAAACCAACAGCAGAGCAGGCAGTGCAGTCAGGGGTCCCTGGACAGCAGACAGTCACCAAGCTCCAATGCAATGGCAGCTTATTGCATGCCAGGGACTTACACTAGAGGCTTGACCCAAGCTGTCGAACCTCAATTCATTCCCACAGTAATTCGATGAAGCAGCCACTGATTGCAACCCCTTCTGACAAAAGGGAGTTCTTGGAACCCCAAATTCTAAATATCTAGGTCTATCTACAGACACAAAATCCTCTTAGGTATCTTTATGGAAAGCTTGGTCATGAAAGGTTCTATATAAGGTAATTACACATTACTTCTTCTGGGGCAATCAGGAAAAAAGATATCAGAGACTAGAAAGGAAAAGAGAGGAAAAGCAAAAGATGGATCAGAGGAGTAGAATTAGGCAGAGTCGGAGAAGCAAGGGGAGGTCTTGGTACCAACTCCTGGGACTTGTAGAAAGACGGGGCTGGGGTCACAAATTAGAACAACCTGACAATGCAGGGGAGCAAATTAATACCCATTTGCTACTCCTCAATGATACACTACCAAAGCCATCTTTGGTGCAAGCATACAAGCTACACTTTACTACGCTGGGACCACAAACAGGCCGTGGATGAGACAGGCCCTGGAAGAGCTGGTTAACACCATTAACTCAATGAGCTTTTAAGCTGAAACATGCCTTAAGCATGCTTGCTTAGCATTATCAAGAGACAATGAATTCACAGGCAGCTGACTGCAACTGAGGGATCATAAAGTAACTAGTAAAGAAGTACAAGAAAATGCATTGTCCAATGGCAATGATTTCTCATGTAAGGGCTGCTGTTTTGCTCTGATCTTTACTAACCACAATAACATTTTTATGAGCTTTTATGACTAAATTCATGATCTAGATTCTTCTCCCCCATTCTTCTTTCTCAAGGCCTAAATCCCCCTAGGGGAGGCACTTCCAAAGCCTAATAAGCCTCCCCAGACAGCAAGGTTCTCAATTGTAACTATTCCCATGGCATTTGTATTGATTCGGAAAACCTAAGGGAGGTTGGATAACTCACCCAAGGTCAGTAAGATTCAAGCCAGATGTAGCTGAAAGCCCTCTTTCTACCTCTTCAACTATCACTTGCAGCCTGAAACAGCTGACGGGGGCGGATCATCTGCTGGGAGGGATGGGAAGCTACCCCCTCCCGCCCCCTCCCAGCCCGATGACACAGATGGTGGGCTCGGTTCTCCAGCGCAGAGAGACTAGCGGGAAGGGAGGTCGCTCCAGGCGGGGGCGGCCGACGGGTGGGGGCTCCCCGGGGCGGGGAGAGGTGATGTTGAGAAGGGCCTAATCCAGGGCCCAGAATCTTGTGAGGAAATTGGTTGACTGTAGGGTGGAGAGGGCTCAGGCAGGGCGGGGGGCTGCTGGGCGCGGGCGAGGACCGGCGAGATGGCCTCTCCGCAGGCCGCGCCGTGGGGACAGGTGCGCGGCGGCCGGGCGCAGCTCTGCCGCGCTCCTCGTCAACTCGCGGCCTCCCGACCCGGTCCTCTCGCAACCGTGGGGTCGTTCCCCCTCAAGGAGTCCGCGGCCTCTCACCTGCCGGGTGGGCGCAGCGCCGACCCTCCTCCTCCATCTCGCAGCCGACACCTCAGCTCGGCCCGCCGCCCCGTAGGATGCGGGGCCCGAGGCACCGTCGCCATCGCCGCCATCGCCGCCGCCGCCTCCGCGCATCCCGGGAGCCGCGGTGAGCCGGGGGCGCGGAGGCGCCGTCAAGGAGCCGCCCCCCTTCGGCCGGCGCCCCCTCGTGTTCCACCTCGTGCCCGGGGCCCGGACGCTCCCGCCGCGCGCGCGTGGGGCCCTTGAGTTGCAAAGAAAGGCCAGCGCAGGAACAGAGGGGGCACACGGCAGGGCCGCGGGTGGCACAGCGCCCCCCCCAGGGAGGCCTTTGCCGCAGAGGAGGGCGCCGTGAGGCGGGCTGCCGGCGTCCGGGGCTTGCACGGGGGTCGGCCCGGGCCTCCCCGCCCGCCGCCCAGCTCCCTCAGGAAAGGCTGTCAGGCCGGCCTGCTCAGCGCAGCGCCTCAGGAGACTTTGGAAATGTAGGAGTCGTCCAGTTCAGAGTTTTGTCATTCTAGCAATGTAAATCAAACCAGCTTGAAGTACTAGTGAACTTCACTGAGGGAACACAACCCTGCTAGGAAAAAATAAAGTTGATAAGGCAAAAGCAAGTGTTGTTAACTGCAATCTCTAAATTTGCAAACGGAATTACCAGAAAGTACGGATAATTTTATTCATCCAATTTCTCTCAGGTGCTTTTGACAATAACACACACACACACTACAATGCAGATCGATACATTTTGAACAAAACAAGTGTTGGAGCCTCTTCATTTTGGAGTGGGTACCTGGTTGTGATGTCAATGTCCTATGTCAGAGTGCCTGGCTTTGGCTTAGCTCCTACTCACGCAAATCCAGCAAGCCACCAGGTGATGGTGCAATTGGTAGGATTCCGGTTATTGGACACTGGCTTCAGCCCAGCCTTTGTGGATATTTGGAGAGTATGCCAGCATATGAAACGTCGTTTTGTCTCTGTCCCTCAAGTAAATAAGAAATTTAGATCCTGGACCTAAACATTTCTCTCCTAGAATGGCTCCATCAAAAGTTTTTTTTTTTTTTTAATTTATTTTTATTGCAAAGTCAGGTATACAGAGGAGGACAGAGGAAGAACTCCCATCCGATGATTCACTCCCCAAGTGACTGCAACAGCCAGAGCTATGCCGATCCGAAGCCAGGAACCAGGAACCTCTTCCGGGTCTCCCACACAGGTGCAGGTTCCCAAAGCTTTGGGCCGTCCTTGACTGCTTTCCCAGGCCACAAGCAGGGAGCTGGATGGGAAATGGAGCTGCCAGGACTAGAACCGGCGCCCATACGGGATCCCGGGCAACGTTCAAGGCAAGGACTTCAGCTGCTAGGCCACGCTGCTGGCTCCCCCGCCCCCACCCCCCATCAAATATTCAAAGCATGAGGCTGGTGCAATGGCACAGAATGCTAATCATTAACCTGCAATCTAGCATCCCATATGGGCATGTTATAGCTAAATGTTAGAATAATAAAATGCTGTTAGAATGATAGTATATTAGAATGCTAGCACGGAATGTTTTTGTTGGGCAGTGTGAGATTCCTTTGTGCTGAAATTACTACTACTTTGCTAGGCCAGGAGGTGCCTGGACTTTGGGAGGATTCTTCTTTAGTGATAAATCTGTTCTTTGCCGCCATGCAACTTTGTGAACCCAGGTGCAGGGGTCCCAGGAGCAGGAGGAAGATAAGTGTGTGAGAATGGGATGAGCCATAAAGATAATGGATATGGAAACGGAACAGGCTGCTTGTGTCTGAAGGCCATAAAAAATTAACATGTCTAAGGTTGCTATTTTTTATACTTTCCCAGCCCAAAAGGACCTATATAATCTTCTGTCTTGTGCAGACCGCACCGCTTGGCTAGCCTGTGTGCCCCAAGTACGGTCTGACCCCAGCCTGCTGGCACAATAAACTCTGTTTGCATTACCAGTGAGACTTTGTCATTCTCTGGGGGTTGACTAGTTTGTGCCCTGACGTTCCTTTAGCCTGGACTCTAACAGGCACAGATTGGTGTCCCAGCTGCTCCACTTCCTATCCAGCTCCCTGCTTGTGGCCTGGGAAATCAGTAGAGGATGGCTAAAATCCTTGGGCCAGGAGCTTCTTTGGGTCTCCAACATGGGTTCAGCAGGTGCAAAATCTTTCTCTTCTGTAAATGTGCCCTTCAAATAGAAATCTTTAAAAAGTTTTAAAGCATGAAGTTCTTAAAATGTGCATTGTCCTATAACTTGTGGTAAACTGAAAACCCTGACATTTCATGAGGGAATACTAAATAAATCAATCTTGACAAAAGTCCATAAAAATTAAAAGTTGGAAAAAATTTCTAAAAATATTTTTAGGAAGATTTGATTTTACTTACAGATAGACAGACACAGATACAGAGATCTCCCATTTGCTGATTCATTCTCCAAATAGCCGGATCCAAGATGATCTGAAGCCAAGCATGAGGAGCCTCTCCTGGGTCTCCTAAGTGGCTGGAGGGGCCCAAGGATTTGGGTCATCCTTTGCAGCTTTCCCAGTCCATAAGCAGAGAGCGTACTTGAAAGTGGAGCAGCTGGGACTAAAACTGGTGCTCATATGGTATAAATATGCCAGCACTGCAAATAGATTAGTCTACTGAGCCACAGCACCAGCCACCAGGAGAAACTTTCTTCATTAACCAAAATAAAATTACATCATCAATCTTTTTTTTTTTTTAAGATTTATTTTTATTGGAAAGGTAGATACATAGGCCACCAATGCACAGAGCTGAGCCAATCTGAAGCCAGGTGCCTCATTGAGGTCTCCCATGCAACAGCAGGGTCTCAGGGCTCTGGCCCATCCTCTATTGCCTTCACAGGCCACAAGCAGGTTTTTGGATGGGAAATGGAGTAACCAGGACACGAACTGGCATGCAGATGGGATCCTGGCACTTACGAGAATTTAGCCTTTGGATTATCGTGCCAGGTCCTCATCAGTCCCTTTTATCCCCACTATATCAGTTAGCAAATTAGAAAAGAACTTGGCAATGCCAAGTATTTTAAATCAAAGTTGGAAACAACTTTCTTGTTACTATATTCATGCATTATGGTACTTCAAGTTTGTAGAAAACAGAACTTAAAATTTCGTGCAAAAAAAAGTTGAAATCCATACTCAGTATTATAAGCTTTTCAAAATAATACATGTTTTGCACTAACATACTTACACCTAAACTTTCAACCATTCATATTAATTAGGTAAGTAAATTTGAACATTTGGAAGATGGCCCAATGCAGTAGCCTAGCGGATAAAGTCCTTGCCTTGCATGCACTGGCTCTAATCCTGGCAGCTCTGCTTCCCATCCAGCTCCCTGCTTGTGGTCTGGGAAAGAAGTCGAGGATGGCCCAAAGCCTTGGGACCCTGCACCCGCATGCGAGACCCAGAAGAGGCTCTGGGCTTTGGATCAGTGCAGCTCTGGCCGTTGCAGCTGCTTGGGGAGTGAATCAACATATAGATCTTTCTCTCCTCTCTCTGTATGTCTGACTTTCCAATAAATAAAAACGAATCTTAAAAATAACTGGAAAACTGCAAATTCTTTTTTTTTAAAGATTTATTTTTATTATTTTTTCATTGGAAAGGCGGATATACAGAGAAGAGAGACAGAGAGGAAGATCTTCCGTCCGATGATTCACTCCCCAAGTGAACGCAACGGGCCGATACTACTATGCCAATCCGAAGCCAGGAGCCTCTCTTCCGGGTCTCCCACGCGGGTGCAGGTTCCCAAAGCTTTGGGCCGTCCTGCTTTCCCAGGCCACAGGCAGAGAGCTGGAAGGGAAGCAGGGCTGCCGGGATTAGAACCGGCGCCCATATGGGATCCCGGGCGTGCAAGGCGAGGAGCTTTAACCACTTGCGCCATCGCGCCGGGCCCAAACTGCAAATTCTTTTAAGGATCTATTTAGAATCTAAAGATTAGCCCTTACAACGTTAAAATACACATATTTTCTAGTACCCTCATTGCTCTCTCTTCTGCCTAATTAACACTGAGTTTCAGATATGGGTCTGCATTCTCATTCCTAGTAAATTTACTGCCTCCTCAGGGTTCCTGCTCCATCAATCCCCTACCTTTCCAATGTACTGTACATTTTAAGAACCATTTGAGATAGTAGCCATCACCCAACTCTTTTTTTTTCCCTGAGGTCATTGGTAGAAAATTTAATTCATGGCATAGGGTTTGGAAGATTTATCAAGGTAAGTAAATTTCCCACATGCCCACATAATCCTGTGCACATCAATGAGAATCATGTAGGCCAGCGCTGTGCAACAGAACTTTCTGATGCGAAGTTCATGGGTGTTATTCAATATGGCAATCACTAGCCACATGCTAAAATAATCTCTTGAAATGTGTTTATTCAGACTGAGGAAATAATCTAATAGTTGGAGCTGGTGTTAACGGCATAGGTGAAACTGCAATCTGTGAAGCCAGCACCCAATGCGCTCGGGTTCGAGTCCTAAATGCCCCATTTCGCATGCAGCTTCCTGGTGGCACGACTGGGAAGGCTGCAAAGGAAGGGAAGTGCACAGGAGCTGACGTGGCAGCACAGCAAGTCACTGCCTGTGACACCACATCCCATGCTGGAGCACTGGCTGAGTCCTGGCTGCTCTATCTCCAATCTAACCGCCTGCTGATGTGCCTGGAAAGGGATCAGAGGAGACCCTGTCTCCTGGCTTCAGCCTGGCCTAGCACCAGTCATTTGGGGAGTGAACCAGCAAATGAAATATAACTGCCATGCAATAAATAAATAAATAAATCTTAAAAAAAAAAAAAAAAAAGAAATCCACAAGAATCGTTGCCTACACAACTGTCTTCCCCCTTTAATGAAGACAAAAGGCAGATGTTAAAAACAATCCATTTATTAGATTTTAAACTAGTTACACAATCGAAATAATCAATTTGGCACTACTCTATACAGGGATTATGCCTGTGTATGCTGACACTTAAATACTGTACCATGACCACTGCTGTGTTTAGGTCTGTACTGAGTCAATTAGCAAGTAGATACTAAAAAATATACTGTAGTGTTCCTTTAAAGGAAGACTGTACAGGTTGTGTTGCAAGATGACACTCCTCAATGTGTGAATTACTTCAATCTAAAGATGCTTTGCACTCTATTAACTTGTCATAGGTGTTAGCTTTTACAGATGCACACAAAAGTTACATAAAAAATTCAGACATTCTAATAATAAATGAACTAGAAAAAAAAAAAAAACCCCAAACAAAAAAAACACCAAAAAACAAAAAACCCCAATCCAAACAAAACCCCACACCTTCAGCTTTTATAACATAAAAAGATAAAGAAAATAATTTAAAAACACACAAAAGGCATTCAGTGGGCACAAAAGCCCAAAATTGCTATAATAAACACCTACATGTGAAATCTTTACAAATTAATTACACAATGGTGTTGTGTAAAAAGTTCCATCTGTACAAAGTCTTGCCAATGCTATGTCTACAGTTTATACAATCTTTTACACCTATGTAACATATATTAAACAAGTCAATTAAATATCAAGCCTTATTAGTCTTTCAACAATTCTGCAAGCAAAGGAAACAAAAAGGAAAAAAAAATCACAGAAATTCCGCAAACACAGCAGTCTTCCATTTAAGTGAAGTACAACAGTTTTCAAAGAGGGCTCAAACAATATATGGAAGGAATACAGGTAAAAATCAACCAGTCAGGCTTTTATTATTGTTGTTGTTTATTTTCAAAATCACACATTGTACACACACAGAATACTCAATCAAAAATGTATTCACCAAACCCCCGGTTTTCTGCAACTGGCTCTATTCAGCACCAAATCTCCAAGGCCGTGGGAAGCGCAGACACAGATTTCTCCTCTGTGCCTTGGTCAAGCAGTCCATCAGGTCATCCAGCGGTTAGGTTCAAGACTTGTCCCTCTTCCTTTTCTCTTCCTGGTTCTTCAGAGCCAAGGCTGCGATTTATTACTCAAGAGCCCTGCAACCATCTACAACTAACCTCTGTTGGGGAAGAATTCAAAATCATGAGATGAATGAAATGACAGGACCTGTACTGCTGGTGGGACAGTCTCCATTCCAAGTGAACTGCTGCTTACTGCGTTCTTCGACTCTGTTTTTGGACGCCATGATCATACTGGGTAATTATTTCTAGTCTGAGACCTTGTGACTTTGTCAGATGTCTCAAAAGAAAAGTGATCAATATCCTGGAAACATTTCCAGACAAGCTAGAAAATCAAATGGCAGCTCAGAACCTGTGGAATGCAGACTAAAGAGACCAAGCACAGAAACCACCAAAATGATGAGAACTCCACAGAGGCAGCGTCTTCAAGCCTGCAGTGAGCCACCACAGATGGTACCTGAGGATCTGGAATTTCTTATACAAAGAGCCCAAAGTGAGGACTAGTTATCTATACCAGGGGAAAAAACAAAAAAGAAAAACAAAAACCTCAATTAGGTAATGAGACACTAAAAGCCCACTCATGAAATTTCTATTTATTCATCCTACCCAAGCAGAAAGGCTTGCAAGGCTCTCTTTCCTCAGAGAATAGGTAACACCTTCCTAAGAATCCAGATGCAGTGTTCTAACTGTGCAGCACCGGAGTGTACAGGGCAACCCAAAATGTCTAGACCCTACTTGGAGGCAACTCAGAATATAAATTCATTCCACCTTAGACCCATCTGCTCCCAGCCTACTAAGAACCACTCTTTCATAAAAGTTCTAAGGCAGTTCTATCAATCCTCTGCTTAATGTTTTGAACAGCAGAGAGAAACAGAAGTCACTGGGAACATACTTTCACTAGTCACAGCTTAGCATGCTTAAAAATAAACAAGGGGCACGAGGAAGGCACCATGGCTTAGGCACTGCTTTGGATATCTGCCTGGGTTCCAGTTCTGGCTTTGCTACTGTCCCAGGTTTCTGTTGCTGTGCACATTGGGAGGCTGCTGTTGATGGCAAAAGTACATGGATTCTTGCCACCCACGTGGGACACCTCTAGAGAGTTGTTGGCTCCTAGATTCAGCCTGCCCCAATCCTGGTCAATGTGGGCATTACAGGAGTGAACATGTGGATGGGAGGGCTGTTTTTTTTTTTGCTTTTCAAGTAACTAAAATGAAACCCCCCAGCCCATTTAAACAATATCTTTTAACAATGTTGGAAAAAAACAACAAAACAAAAACCTCTACCCTAAGAATAGCTACTTATTAGTCATCAGGCCAATGACATTTGCTAGAGGATGTCACTTTTTGAAAGCCAGAAGCTTGGGCTCACTGCAGCGTGGCCCAGCGGTTAAAGTCCTTCTCTTGCACATGCCGGGATCCCATTTGGATGCTGGTTCTAATCCTGGTGGCCCTGCTTCCCATCCAGCTCCCTGCTTGTGGCCTGGGAAAGCAGTTGAGGACGGCCCAAAGCCTTGGGACCCTAGTTCGGATCGGGGTAGCTCTGGCTATTGGAGCTGCTTGGGAGTTAATCAGCGGATGGAAGATCTTCCTGTCTGTATATCCTTCTCTCTGTATATCTGATTTTCCAATAAAAATAAAACAAATCTTAAAAAAAAAAAAACCCAGAAACTTACCCTTCTATGCATAATAGCATGGTGACACAAGGAGATCGGTGAGGACGAGCAGTTGGTCATCAGTGAACTGCTGCTTGTGTTCTTGCCAATTGTCATGGTGTGTTCTTCGGAAATTGGATAAGGTCTTTTTTACAGTCATCTGAGGAGCAGACGACCCACAGACATCTTAGCCTCTATACAACCAGAGTTGTACATAGCATACCTCGAAGTAATGATCTTCTAGAATTTAAAACTACACATTACCAAGTCTTTAAAACTAACAAGTCATTTTCACTTCTGCCAATACATCAAAACGGTAGAATTACTAGCTTCACTTCAATACAAACCACTGGAACTTACACTATATTACTGAGTAAGTTGCAGTGCGCACAAATATCTATTGACACAGGTGAAAATGACTAAGTCATCAGTCTTTTGAGTTGTATAACTTAGATTCATTACTAAATAATACTGTGACAATTTACTGTTCTAGTAAGATACTTTTTAGCTACAAAAATGTTAGAAAAATAAAAGCTATCCCAACTTTTCTGACAATATCAACAACATTCTATTTCCACTGAATTATGAATTATAGACACTTCAATAATTTTTCTATCAAACATCTCAAATATTTATAGCAACAAGAACTCTGCAAGATTTTAATTACTGGTGAATAGACTCTCCCTAATGTGGCAGTTGCCGTAGTCAAGCAAAAAGTTCAGTGTGCAGGAAACTTTTCACTAGGAATGGTTTCTTACATGACATAACTGATACAATATGTGCAAAGGAACCAACAAGAATTCTACCTCAATAGGCTGCGGGTCATTCAGATGTGCACTGAGATTCATCAAAAGCTGGGGCATCCAGGTGGGAACATTGTAAGGACTAGAAAGAACACATGCACCAAGGCCTAGCACCCCAGCATGGCGTCTGACCAACTCTGTAAGAGAAAAGCCACAAACCAAAGCAGCAATGAAGGCACAAATGCTAACAGTCTCTATGCACTTATGATAGCAAAATGTGCTTTCTAATTATGCTAGTTGTCTTCAATGTGCCAATTTCTGCATTTAAAATGAATCTACATATTCAAACAACAAAAACATGGTTTTGAGCTGAACTAAAAATAACTGCATTTAAGAATCAGTCGAGATATTCTATTTATCCCTCCATGACAGCTAACTGTACCTAGCACAACTTAGTATTTGCTATTACTTGTCAAAACTAAAAGTAATGTCTTTTCTGATAAGTTATTTTTAAAAGTGCAATCCCTGATCCTAAAACAATCTTCAATCAAAGTAAGCAATTCTGTGGATGAGACTACCCTCAAATAGAATAAATCAATTCATTACGTAAATACACTACGTATATTCCCAAAAAGAACTGCAATGTATTCTAACCATTCTCTAGATTAAGTTAAAGTTCTTTCACAGTATACACATGTGTCTTTAAGCATATTACATGCATACACAGGAACAAAAGAGAACAGGGGGCTTGAGTAAGCTTTGGAGCAACCAAAATTGTAAATGACATCACTTGGTAGAACTAAGATATGAAAATAATAAAAACATAGCTCTAGAGCAGAGAAACTACAGAATGCTTATTGGCATTAGAGCCAGGCGGCGTGGCCTAGCAGCTAAAGTCCTTGAACATGCTGGGATCCCATATGGGCACTGGTTCTAATCCCGGCAGCCCCATTTCCCATCCAGCTCCCTGCTTGTGGCCTGGGAAAGCAGTTGAAGACAACCCAAAGCCTTGGGACCCTGCACTGGCGTGGGAGACCCGGAAGAGGTTCCTGGTTCCTGGCTTCGGATCAGCACAGCACTGGCTGTTCCGGCCACTTGGGGAGTGAATCATTGGACGGAAGATCTTGCTCTCTGCCTCTCCTCCTCTCTGTATATCTGACTTTCCAATAAAAATAAATAAATCTTAAAAAAAAAAGGCTTATTGGCATTAGAAATCCACAGAAATATTCTAATATAATGTGCAGTTAAGAACTTCACATTCAACCACTTGACAAATAGTATTTCCAATCTACAACTCACTTTTGGATCTCTTTTAAAGGTACTCTGAATGAGAGGTATCCTTGATTAATTTGTATGCTAGGAATGAATAAGTCCCTTTGTGTCTATCTATCTCAATTTTAGCTCTTATATTCCAGGCCCTGTCTTCTATATACAAATCGCTCCCAAAGTAGGAATGTATTTCCTGTACAAATGTGGGTACATACATATTTGTTCAGTAATCCTCATCAAAACTAGTTAAGTCCCAAAAGAACCTGGGTGCTTCCTACCAGCACTGTTACCAATGGTATCTCCCACAGAACCAGGGTCTCGTTTTCGTTTCTTAGGTAGTTTTGTCTTGCAAAGTTGCTCAAAATGAATCTGCATAGGACTGTCCATGGTAAGGAAGTTACATTGTAACAGACCACTTAAAGTGGTAGCAGCCATTTCCCGAACCTGCAGAGATAATAATTTCTATCAGAAATGAGATCCTACAAAAAAAAAAAAAAAAAAAAGGAAAAGAAAAGAGATCTTCAGTCTAAGGGCATAACAGACACAGGGTGATGTGCAAATGGATACTGTATGCAAATATTTTGTACACTCTGTGGCAATTTCTTGAGAGTGGTTTCATGACATTCTCAAAGGATCTGTGGCTTCAATTCAACATGGATAAAATCTTGGACAGTGTTGCAGTGCAGTGGGTAAAGCCACTTCCTCTGATGCTGGCATATCATATGGGTATATCTGTGTCCTGGATGCTCACTTCTGATCCAGCTAATGCACTTGCGAAAGAGGTGCAAGACAGCCCAGCTCTTGGGAGCTGTACCCATGTGGGAGATCTAGGAGCTCACCCAGGTTTCAGCATGGCACGTCCTTGGTCAAAGCAGTTTAGGAATGAACGAGCAGACACAAGATCTCTCTCTCCATCTCCAACCCTCTCTCTGGAACCCTGCCTTTCAAAACAAGATAAATAGGGGCCACATCCTGGTCTAGGTGAGCTAAACCTCGGCCTACAGCTTTGGCATCCCCTGTGGATACCAGATAGCGTCCTGACTGCTCCACTTCTCATCAAGTTACCCTGCTTATGGCCTGGAAAAGCAGCAGAGGATGGCCCAAGTCCTTGGCATCCTGCACCCACATGGGAGATCTGGAACAAGCTCCTGGCTTCACACCAGGCCAATTCCAGACATTGTGAAATTTGAAGAGTGAACCAGCAGCTGAAGATCTTTCTCTTTCAAATAAAAACTAATCTTAAAAACAAACCAAAACACTAAAAAGCAAAAAAAAAAAAAAAAAAAAAACCAAAAAACACAAAAAACAAAAGAACAAACTACATTAGGACTAGCGAGGCAAAAAGTTCAAGTATTTTAGGTAAAAACTGTATTTCTCCATAATTACTTTCCCCACTGATAGTTTTCATAAAGATTCTAACTATAATAGCAGTGCCACAAACCTGACAGAAAATCAAGGTGTACTTTTTTTGACTGTTAACAAAAATGCAAAACCCTACCTGAGTTCTATGAGTGAAATATACTGTAGATAATTTTACCCAGTTTATTTGTAAACTTCAAAGGTTACTGTTGGACCACAGACACAGTTCATAGAAGCACTAAATAGATGTTCATTTAAAATTGGAAATTCCATTTCAGAGAAGGAAAAAGACAGTAATAGTCATTATCATTTTAAATATAAATTTCAACATTTCTGAATATTCATATTTGTCTTTATGTGTGTTTCTTAAAAAGGTCATTGTAAGTTTTCATGATTACTGTCTTTTGGACATATTACTTCCTATAAAGTTTACATACCATGATTTATAAATTTATTTTTATTTGAAAGGTAGCGCAAGAGCAAGAGATCCTCTATCCTCTGGGTCATACCCCAAATACCTGAAACAGCTAGGACTAGATCACAGCAAAGCGCCAGCTCGACCAGGAAGGCAGGGTTTAAGTACTTGAGCAATCAGCTATAGCTTCCCAAGGTATCCAACAGCAGAAGCTACATTACAAGTACAGTAGGACTTAAGATGGTGGAATAGGGTAAGGACACATTTAAATGGATGGAGAAACATTTAATCAGGATGAAGAAGATATATTCCAGGAAATAGGAAAGGATAGAAAAACAGCAGAGGGGTACCCAGAGACTGACAGACACAGGAAAGCAGCGGACACAACGGTGTGGTGTTGCAGTGACTGATACTCCAGTGGTATTCACCTTACGGTGATCTGAACTCCACCAGCAACTAGGTGGGAAGGGACTTTCACTTCGAGCTTGGAGGATGAATCCAGACAAGGAACTGTACGTCTTGCTGGTCCATTTGATTTGACCAGGAGCAGAGACAGCATAGCAGATCCCACACGGGCAGTGCGAGAACAGGGTGGATTTCACAGCTCAGTCAGCCCCCTAGAGCCAAATTGGGCACCAGCTTGCTTAAGGAGGCAAAGGCAAGGGAAAGGACTGAGCATGCGCTGAGCTGGGAATGAACTCATTTCTGACTCAGGGAACTGCATCAATGTGGCATTCTACAGGTTCTACCCAAGACAGGTCTGGGTAGCCTTCAGACCTGATGGCCAGCAGATCAAGAATTCTAGTAGTGGTATGTCAGGTGTCATTTTATATACTGAGGCAAAAGCTTTAGGACCGCAGGGGACAACAGTGAACTGCGCATGTGCTGAGCTTGCGAGAACTCACTGAGTTCTGTGGATTGCACTGGTCCCACAGGAAAATAATACCGATTGTGGCATCGTACGAGTAAAAAATAGGTCCATGTGGCACCCAGACCTAACGTCCAACAGGATCCGGCAAGATCAGTACCACCAACAACCTAGCTATAGAGGACACCTGGTGTCTCCCTAATCCTGGGACCTGCTCCAACTGGAAGTGGGAGAAAGGTTGTACAGACAATGGTGCAGCATGGTATAACAGGAGGTGGAGATTGGTGAGCCAGGAGTTGAGGCAACAGAGTTCTTTGGGGAAATCTAACATAAGAACCCAGACCTGGAACTTGCTGGAGGTTGTGGCACAAGTGGCTGCAAGCAAAAATTTGTGTATCAACTGCAGTAAGTAAAATCAAACTATAGACCTGCGGGTAACACAGTTTAGAAACCTGCCCAAGGAGAAGACTCTGCTAACGACAAGTACAATGACAACAGCAAAAGAAGACACAAAAGCACAATGAATATTACTCAAAACTCCCCTGCAAAGGAGCAAAACCCTATGCCAACCTCAGAGTTAACTAAGGAAGACATCGAGAAAATGGGTACACAAAATTCAGAAATTCATTGACTAGTAGACTGGATTAAAAAACAAAACCCATCTATTTGTTGTCTAGAAGAGTGATACAGAGGAACTAGGCAGGGAGGAGTTAAATTGGGGCTGGGATAAGGGAAATACAGGAGCCTATGGAACTGTATCATAAAGTGATAAATAATGTTATTATATATTTATTGGAAAGTCAGAAATACAGAGCGGAAGATCTTCCACCCATTGATTCACTCCACAAATAGTCACAACAGCCAGTGCTGAGCCAATCTGAAGCCAGGAACCACAAGCTTCTTTCAGGTCTCCCATGAGGGTGCAGGGTCCCAAGGCTTTGGGCTGTCCTCCACTGCTCTCCAAGGCTACAAGCAGGGAGCTGGGTGGGAAGTGGGGCCACTGGGATTAGAACTGGCACCCATATAGCATCCTGATGTGTGCTAGGCAATGACTTTAGGCACTAGGCTACTGCACTGGGCCCAGAAAAATACTTTGTTAAAGCAATTCTCATTTAGATTAGTAGGTCTTTTCTTCCTATCATGATTTAGATTTAACTCATTATTACTGTTATTTAATATCACATGTTATTTGAAAAATATAATGGTTTTAATAAATGTCAAGGTTATAATAGTTATTTGTAAACCTACTGTATGAGAACATATAAATATAACCTATAAAATGTTTTAAAAGAAACTTCAAAAATTATAAATTTTAATATAAGTACTATAATAATTACAGTTAGAAAACCAAGACTTTTGGGACTTCCACCTTTCCATTTCCCTTTCTTCAGCTTTAAACACAATACAGAAAATCAAAATCAGTTTGTGAGTATTCTAGGGATAGAATACATCGATTCCAAGGATGCAAGGAAACTGGATAGATTAGAAAGGTGGAGAAATTTTTACCCCTATTTTCCTGCGGACGAAGTCTATTTTCAGTGCTCTCAGTGCAAGAGAAGACATAACAAGAACATTATCAATGTTTTTATTCCAGCAAATCCTGCTTAGGGCATGAAAACTACTAAGTTATGTTAAAACTCAACAGTTACTCTTGATAATCTGTCTTAATACAAAATAACTTGGGGGTAGTGTTATGGTGTAGCAGGTAAGGCGGCTGTCAACATGCTGGCACACTGTACAGATGCCAGTTTGCGTCCTCGCTGCTCCACTTGCAATCCAGATCCCTCCTCAGGGCCTGGAAAGCAGAGAAGGATGGCCCTAGTGTTGTTATCCTGTCACATGTGTGAGATGTCTGAATGAAGCTCTTGAACCTGGTTCAGCCTAGCCCAGCACCGGCTACCATAAATACCTGGGTAGTGGGCAAACAAATGAAAGACTGCTTTTTCTGGGCCTAGCACAGTAGCCTAGTGGCTAAAGTTTTTACTTCACACATGCTGGGATCTCATATGGATGCTGGTTCTTGTCCCAGCTGTTCCACTACCCATCCAGCTCTCTGCTTGTGGCCTTGGAAAGCAGTTAAGGATGGTCCAATGCACTTACGTGGGAGACCTGTAGGAAGCTCCTGGCTCCTGGCTTCAGATCAGCTCAGCCCAGCAGCCACTTAGGGAGTGAACCAGTAAATAGAGGATCTTTCCTCTCTGTTTCTCCTTCTCTATTAATCTTTCCAATAAAAATAAATAAATCTTAAAAAAACAAAGACTGCCTTTTCTCTCTTTCCCTCTCCCTGCTAAATCTTGAAAAACATACAAGCATCTTCTCAGTATACAAATAAGCTTCCAAATGGGAGGTCCTGAGGCTTTCTTTAAAATAACTGAATTCTAATTTTCTAAAACTTAAACATTACCTCTAGCTGTTCATCTTCCAAAAGACTTATAACCAGCCACCTGATGTCTTTAACTGCATCTTCGTTGTTTAGGAAAATAAAGAGGTTATAAAATACCATGGTCTGGAGGTAGGTCAGAACTGTGTATCTTGCATGCCAAGAACTGCTCCTTGCTGTCTGTAGTAAGAAATAAGTACAACAATGAAAATGAACAATAATATAATGGCAGATAATAATACCACACACAAATAAAGTCATAATTTAATACTACTTTCACAGTATGTATGTTAGGGCAAGTTTGTCTTACATTTCCTTCTAAAATATTCAATGAGCTATTTCAGGTAAGTTATTCAAAAAGCATAATGTGGTAGAGAGTAAGAAAAGAAATACTTGGCTGTTGTTTTAACTCATACCGGTTGCTGACCTTGTTCATGGCTTCTCATTTATAGAAATGCTTAGTGATGGAGCACTAGTGTCTACCATATCCAGATGTGGGGGTATAATGCAACATGCATCCCTGCTTCCAGACGAAAGATGGATTCCCAATGAAACTGTTGGAAACGTGTAGATAAAGGGATGCTGGACTGTCTGGCATTGTCGGTACAAGCAATGTCAGGGTACACTTAAATAAGACTGATGGAATTATGATTCCTTATAAAGAACTATACCATTGAAGTAAAATGGGGAAAATTCTGTTGTGGGGGAATTCCAGTCTATACAAAATGTATCACATAATTCAAAAATTCAAAATAAAAAAAAATTAAAAAACTAAATAGATACAAAGAAAAAAAGAAATACTTAAATGACAATAATCTTACAAAAGAAACTATTCACGATTAATGACTCATAACTCCATTAAACTTGATATTTTTCTTTTGGTATTATCAGATAGGATCTTAAAAGTAAACAATACTAAAAACCACTAATTTATAACAATCATTTTAGATTGTTCAAATATACTTTTCAATGATAGTCAAAATTAAAAACTATAGGAATATTATGAATATTACATGTGTATGACCTGGATAAACCTGGTTCACCACACACTAAAAATGCAATTAGAAAATACATACTCATTGTATGTTTGTCTAGAACAGACCAAGAAATAGAAGTAGAAAAAAAGGGAAATGGTAAGACAACTGCCATCCCCATTCTTCATAAGCACTTCATATGTAAGATGCTGGATTAAGTAGCTCTTTGTACATATACATAATTTTTGGCTTGTGTGACTTGCTCAAGGTCACAGAAGTTGGTGGCAGAGCCAGGCACAGAAGTTAGGTCTGATTCCTTGCTTAATAAATGATTCTTTATACTGAAAGAAAATTGAAAATAAAAATAATGATCAGGTCTGAGTGCCTCGCAGTTGTCATGATGAAATTCTTTTGGGATTCTTAATCAAATGATATAAATAGCATCATTATACGCTCTTACTTGTTTTAGCACCTGAAGTACCAAAGGCACTTGATGAGGGTAGAGCAACCCCTGAGACATTAGTGATAAGCATAGTTTTGCATCTCTCTTCAGCTCATCATAGCTATTGTCATTTTCCACTGGGGCAATCTAGAACAACAATTGAGAAATAAGACACAATGAAAAGTAACTGCCAATAAAAATAAAGGCATCTCACATGAAATAGATCACAATATCACTTTTAACAACTTGTGTGGAAAATTTTAAATATACACAAAACCTTCCTTCCCAAAAAGCCAATAATGACAAACTTACAGATAACTTGTTTACTTCCCTTTCTGGTATTGACTTTCTTCCCCTAACTAAATTTTAAAAAGCAAATCCCATGCACACTTCAATCATAAATCATTTTTTTAAAGATTTATTTTATTTTTATTGGAAAGTCAGATTTTTAGAGAGGAGAGAGAGAGGAATATCTTTCATCTGCTGGGTCATTCCCCAAGTGGCCACAATGGCCAGAGCTAAGCCATATCGGGCTTATCTTCTTGATCTCTCACATAGATACTGGGTCCCAAGGCTTTGGGCTATCCTCTACTGGTTTCCCAGGCAACGAGCTGGATGTGAAGTGGAACAGCAGGGATACGAATAAGCACCCATATGGGATCCTGGTGCATGTAAGGTGAGGACTTAAGCCAACAGGCTATTGCACTGGGTCCAATTATAAATTTTTTATTATGCTAATTTGTTAAGTTTTTAACATTTCAACTCTATCAAGTAACTTAACAGTCTGAATGGTTGGGTGATCTGGGGGAGTGAGCCCGTTTTTCCTTCTTGTCCACTTTGCCTTTCAAATAAATTTGAAATACAATTTTTTACAAAAAGGAAAAAACAATCAGAAGTTACACTTTATATTGCTAATGACACATCTAACATCTTACCTGGCTGAATACACTAATACTGAAGCTAAGATTGTGCTTTTAGGTGGTCATGGTCAATGTGCCTCACAGCACAGTTACTTTTGCAGACAGAACATATGTGTAGAATTTGAACATTAGGGGAGTTTAAAAAAAAAACTATTAAACTATGAGAGGAGTGCAGAATTAGGGATAGTTTGGGTGGAAATCAGAACTTCGCTTTAAAAACATTTGAGATGCTTACAGAAAAGATGTTTATAATATTATATTAGTTATAATAAGTAAACTTAAGTAGGTATTTGGAGTTCAGGGAAGTAACCCAGGATGGTGATACATTAACATAATAGATGATATTTAAAACTGTGAAACTGAGATCAGATCATGAGGGGAATGAGATGGCAAAAAGAGGTTTACAGAAAAAAAGTACAAGTTATAGGTTAGGGAGCCGAAGATCTTGGAAATAAGAAGGTTCAGCTAGACCATGACTCATAGTTTATATGAAGTAAGATAAAATCACTTAGGAAAATGAGATCATTATCAAATGATGTTTAAAAATCAAGTGTATGGCCTAACAAATGATGGCTGGGGCACTGGCATCTCCTAGTTCAGTGCCCAGCTTTCAGTGCCAGCCTCACTCTGGATTCTAGATTCCTGAAGGCAGCAGCTTAGGAGTCAGGTCCCTGCCTCCCACCAACCTAGACTGAATTCTGGGCTCCTGGCTTGGCCCTGGCCCAGCTATTTGGGAATGTACTAACAGATATGGGGAACATATTCATTTTCTCTCTCTCATCCTTGCTGTACCCATCTCTTATGTAAATGTTTTAAAACTTCAATTTAGTTGGTTTACATGTATTTCAGAAAAGAGCACCGGTGAGTGGTGTCTTTGTGGCATTGTATAATTCTTATTTTAACATAATAACTATCAGTGCTTAGTTTGTGGAATTTTGGTAATTCCATAAACTTCCTTTTTTTTTTAATAGAAGTAGTGAATACCTTTATAGAGAAAGCCGAAGGGAAAATTTTTTAAAACAGCATCCACCATTAATTTTTTTATACATCTTTTACCTTCTTGTCAGTTTATAAAATCAGTACATGTTCATTAATAAACCTGGACCATAAAAACTGACAAGCCTGACTGAGCACTCTGTAGTTTCTCCCAATACCGCTTTCATGAAGTGATCTCTAGCAGGATCCTGCCAATTATTCTGCAGCTTCATAGTACATAATGCATTATATACTTCTCCAGCCGAGTAGATAGGCCATATTCTTTTTGTAGTCATTAGAATGCAATAGCTCATTTGCTTGCTATGTCAGTTGTTCACAATGTAGACAAGAGGCAGGAGTGTAGTGGTTAAATGTTTGAATTTCAAAGTCAACTCACAATGATTCAAACTGAGTTCTGTGACTGATGAACAAACTGTTCAATTTACCTTTCAAAACCTTTTCTTCATCTGTATATGTAAAATGGAGATACTGAAAGACTCTTCTTGAATGGTAACTGAACTGGAACCAATGTTTTGGTTTAGCCAGTTAAACTACCACCTACAGTGGTGGCGTTCAATATGGATGCTGGTTCAAGATCCAGCTGCCCCAGTTCCAATCCAGCTTCTATCAATGCTTCTACCAAAGCAGATGCATTGAAAGAAGATGGGCCAAGCGTATGGGCACCTGTAACCAGTTGGGAGACCTGGATGAGGCTTCTGCCTCTGGATTTTGGCCTGGTCCAGTCCTGGCCATTGTGGCCAATTGAGGAGTGAACTATCTGTCTCTCTCTGTGTAACTCTTTCAAATAAAATAATCAAGCAAATTTTTAAAAAGAAATAAATAAAAAACATAATTGTATTGACCAAACCTGTCAAGTGGTGGTGATATTTGTATCAGGTTTTCTCATGAAATGAGAATTGTTTTTCTACACACAAACAAGCATACCATGCATGTAAAACTATAAGTCTGGAAATTCAGTAGTCAACCCCTTGGTTGATAGTAATTAAAACCACTTTAGAGAGCTTGGCATGGTAGCCTAGTAGCTAAAGTCCTCATCTTGCATGCCCCAGAATCCCATATGGGTGCCAGTTCGTATCCTGGCTGCTCCACTTCCCATCCAGCTCCCTGCTTGTGACCTGGGAAAGCAGTGGAGGACGGCCCAAGGCCTTGGGACCCTGCGCCCATGTGAGAGACCAAGAAGAAGCTCCTTGCTCCTGGCTTCGGATCAGGTCAGCTCTGGCCATTGTAGCTACTTCGGGAGTAAATCAGTAGATGGAAAATCTTTCTTTCTGTCTCTCCTTTACTGACTTTCCAATAAAAAACAAATAAAATCTTCAAAAAATAAAAACAAAACATTAGCTTTGGGCCTGGCACGATAGTGTAACAATTAAAGCCCTTGCCTTGCATGGACTAGGATCCCATATGGGGCGCTGGTTCTAATCCTGGCAGCCCTGCTTCCCATCCAGCTTCTTGCCTGTGGCCTGGGACCTGGGAAAGCAGTCGAGGATAGCTCCAAAGCCTTGGGACTCTGCAGCTGTGTAGGAGACCTGGAAGAAGCTCCTGGCTCCTGGCTTTGGATTGGTTCAGTTCTGGCTAGTGGCCGCTTGGGGAGTGAACCATCAGACGGAATATCTAGGCTCTCTGTCTCTCCTTCTCTCTTTATATCTGCCTTTCCGATAAAAATAAATAAACCTTTAAAACAAAATTAGCTTTGGATTGGCCAAAACTCTGGCTGTTACAGCCATTTGAGAGTAAAAAGGGATGGAAGATTTCTAATTCTTTCAAGTGAAAAATAATAATTCCTTTTAAAAATGGTTAATCTGAAATATATTATAGCTTTTCTTTTAATTTTTTCCCTAAAAATTTTTACTTAGAAATTCTTTTTTGTAAAACTTCCTTGCATCTGTCAAACTTTTGCTCAATGTTAAAATATACTTACCTATTCTAATTAAGAGAATCCAATCAAAATCTGTTGTGCCTATATTTGAAAAATATACTATCATAAAATAGAAACATATTCCTTATGATGGCAGGAGGATACATTCGTAATTTTGTGTATAACCTTACCTTAAAAAACAAAGGCAGAAGCTGGAGCTGTTCTGTCACAGCTGTAGAGAAGGATCTTCCAGCACTTGCCATTAGCCATTTCAATACTATTTAGAAAGAAACATGCAAAGGTCAATTTTTACTACTTACTTAGGAGCCAAGGGAGAATACTACTGTAATCTTCTGTCAGATAGCGACTCTGATAGCTTTTCAATATCATAACAGATAACCTATCCTACTTTATCAATTAGATACATATTGATCATTAGCATAATAGGACTCATTATAAAGATTATCAGCTAATTCACTCCTCCAGAATGAGTGCAAATTATTGGCAGCCCACCCAATACCTATACCAAATAAACTAGGCTTCAATAATCCTAAGGTAGCTAAGTCAGTATCCAAGAAAATTAGAATCCTTGAACAATTATTTCTTTATAAAATATTGAACGTTTTATAAATTTGTGTCTTCCTTGCCCAGGAGCCATGCTAATATTTGAATTTTTCCAATTTTAGTTTTTGTGCTTTGGAAGCAAGCACCTCAACAATTTTACATATAAAAGTAACAGAGCAGCAGCTCTAGTTGCCAAAATAATATCGGGGGCGGGGGGGAGTGTACATGATTTGTACTTTCTGATTTTGAAATTTATTACAAAGTTACAGTAATTACCAGTGTGATTACAGTATTGGGCATATATAAAACTAATGGAATAAAAGACAGAATATTGAAACAAACCTTTAATACAACCAATTTTTGACAAGAAAGCCAAGATTATTCCATGGAGAATGAATAGTCTTTCCTACAAACAGTGCTGGGAAAACTGCTCATAAGAAAAAAGCAAGTTGGATACCTTACTTGGCCTTATGTACAAACACTGACTCAGTGGACTAAAATCTAAATTAAACTAAGATTACAGAAATGTTCTACACTAGGATTTGGTAATGATTTCCAAGGCATTAAGACACAGTATCAAGAAGAGAGTGAAAATACAACTTTCAGGGAGAAATATTTATAAATCACATATCTGATGAGAAGCTGATTTCCAGACTAAATAGAGAACTGTAGTTCAACTCCGAAGTAGAATGGTGGTTGAGAGGGGCTGACGGAAAGGCAGAAGGAATGCTAAGTTACTGCTTAATGGGGATAGTTTCAGCTCTGCAAGATGAAGAAAATTCTAGAATTGGATGTGAATGTCATCAAACTGTATATGTAAAACTGTTAAAACGATAAATATTATCTTACATTATTTTAACTAAATAGTAAAAAAAAATAAAATAAAAAGTGTGGAGGGGGGGAATAAACTCACAAGACAATAAAAATATTTGTTTTCAAGTAAATTTCTAATAATTTTAGTCACTCACTTGTTTTTAAGAGTTTAATGCCCTGAGTTCGTTCATCTTCTTCCCCAATTCCATTTTCTTCCATAACATGATTCTGAATTTCTTCATCCACATCCATGAGGGGTTTCAATTTGTCAAGGATTCGAGCAGTAAACTCAGGGATACAAGGGGATGTTGTTGGCGCGGTATTTGGCAAAGACACATCTATCATGAATATGTAGGTCAGTACACTGTATAAAAAATACATAATTGTAAGAAAAGCTTCTAGAAGTCAATATTCCCAAGACAGTTCTTGCAGAAGGTCTCAGGTTCTGGCTTCTAAGCACACTGCTACCATAGTTTACTTTTAGAGGATCCTGTTTCCTTCAACACAATGATAAACATAATTTGAAGAGGACACCATGAATTAATTGGCATCACAATCAACACTTAGATGTTAAAATAAGCAGCACTTACCTCCCTATTCGTTCCCTGACATTTTTGTAAACCTGGGTGAGTTTGGGTTCCAAGTACTTCAGTAGTCTGTGCAATAGTTCAGGTACTCTCCATTCCTGCTGGGCCAGGCCACCTTGTAGCACATAAAGCCGACTAAAATTAAATCACAGGAATGATACGGGTAAGAGCCTCTGTCTTCAGTTCAGCAACACAGACAGTTTATATTTACTTGAAACTTGCCTACTTTCTCTACTAATGAATATCTACAATTTGAAACAGCATCTACATGGAAATCCCATTTCTTCTGCATTTGCATTTATTTCTACTACTATAGAATCAAAATAAATAGTGACTAACTGAGGGGTTGGTATTGTGGTGTAAGCTAACTGCCTGCAATCCTGGTATTCCAAACACTGATTACTGTCCTGGCTGCTCCACTTCTCATCCACCCTACTGCTAATGACCTAATAACAGCAGCAGAAGATGGCTCAAGTGTTTGGACCTGGCTACCCATGTGGGAGACCTGTTAGAAGTTCCTGTCTCCAGGCTTCTGCCTGGCCTAGCCCCAGCCATTGTGAGCCTATCTTATTTTAATGGAGTTTTCTAGAATTCTTTGTTGTTCACTAATTTCTCCAGTTTCATGTCCCCCTACAAACCAGTTTTCCTTAAAACAATTTCTCTGTTATTTGTATTTTTCTTAATTGAAAAGAATAACAAATGAAACATGTTGAAAAGTCAATGTACATGAGCAATCCCAATAGAAGAGGTGACAGGAGCCTGCTGGATTTAACTTACATCTGAACTGCTCAGGCTGCCTATATTTTTCCTCATTCTCAGTTGAGAGGTGTATGTCTACTAAGTACTCTATATTACTGAACCGGATCATATTATCTTCAAATAGAAGTAAAATAATTAACTCCTTCTAGCCTTGATGAGAATTCAGCTCATTTTCATCTACACATCAATTTAACACAAAACCTTTTGTGTTAAGCTCATCGGTTTTCTTTTTATTTACCAGGCATCTACAAAGGATCCTCCTTCTCCACTCAATGGCGACTCCAACAACAGCTCAAAAAGCCAGTGAAGTTTCCGGGGATCTCTGCTTTCCTGTGTTGAAAATATAATAAGTAAATAGAGGGCCCAAAATCTGTGAGCAAATATATAGAATGTTGTAGAAATATTAGAAATACATATAAACGAGGAAGAAAATAAAATAGACTGAATAAAGCTGAGTCAAATCCAAATTTAATTATCATAACTCATATAGTGTTAGCTATGCAAACTTTCTATGAATTCAGCATGAAAGCTATAGATAATTTCATGTCAAAAACTATAATATATATTTCACGACACCTAAGTTACATTTATATTTAAATATATGGTTTGACTTGTCATTTAATTTAAAAAATGCCATTTCCACATCATAGATAATCTAATCACTGAGTTATTACTTAAGGTTACTTGAAAGGCTGAATACAACCATCTCTAATTACATAATATGGCAAAAGAATGAGTAAAATTTCAATATTTAGAGGTATGATGAGATTTCATACATAATGAAGCACAGTAAGGAAAGTTAGACGAAGGAAGCAGAACTCACACAGGAAGTCGCTATGCAAGTCCCCCAGTCATTGTAAGTTTCTACTGTGATGTTGGACAATGCTGTTCTGAGCAGAGGGCACAGAAGTTCCCAAAGCTTCTCCACCTGCTCAAAACAAAATCCAAGTGTAAGCCTTACTGACACTCAGAATATTATTCTTCAATAATCTTCCTGGAAATATACACACACACACAAACTGATAAATTACCTAAGTGACTGTTTAGCCAGGCCTGGGTTAGTCAGAAGCCAGGAACAGGAGCCAGAAGCTTCATCCAGGTGTCTCACATGTTTTGTTGATTTGGAATCTGGCTGCTGCTGTTAATACAAACAGCTGGACTGGAAGTGGAACAGCCAAATTTCAAACCAGCAACCAATTGAAATGCTGGTGGCAGCTTAACATTATGCCACCATGCAGGTCCCTAAATGATTCAAATATTCCAGGGAAGCTCCTAACCATGTTATTGTACCATCTGAAAATTTATTCAGAAAAGATGGTTTATGTGGTTTCTTGTAAAATCTCTTTCACACTAACTGAAATTGCCTCTTCAATTTTTTTTTTAAGATTTTAGATTTTTTTAAAAAGATTTTTTATTTATTTTTATTGGAAAGGCAGATATACAGAGAGGAGGAGAGACAGAGAGGAAAATCTTCTGTCCGATGGTTCATTCCCCAAGTGACTGCAACGGCTGGAGCTGAGCTGATCCGAAGCAAGGAGCCAGGAGCTCTTTCAGGTCTCCCATGTGGTGTAGGGTCCCAAAGCTTTGGGCCGTTCTCGACTGCCTTCCTAGGTCACCAGCAGGGAGCTGGATGGGAAACGGGGCCGCCGGGATTAGACCTGGTGACCATATGGGTTCCCGGTGTGTTCAAGGACCTTAATCACTATACTCTTGCCCCAGGCCCTCCTCTTCAATTTTTTAAATGAAATAATATGTTGGGCTGAAACATTTTTAAATTTTTTGTGCTTACCAAGGTCATGGGACTGAATCTTAAAACACAAAACAATGGCATGTTAATACAATTCAGTAATTAGCCAGAGATGGTATCTACAATTTTAAAGTCTTAGGTTACTACAAATAGCCTTAAAAGAAATCTCTGGTAGTAGAGAGACTATTAATATATATGTAGGGCCCGGCGTGGTGGCACAAGTGGTTAAGGTCCTCGCCTTGCACTCCCGGGATCCCATATGGGTGCCGGTTCTAATCCTGGCAGCCCTGCTTCCCTTCCAGCTCCCTGCTTGTGGCCCGGGAAAGCAGTTGAGGACAGCCCAAAGCTTTGGGACCCTGCACCCGCGTGGGAGACCCGGAAGAGGCTCCTGGCTTTGGATCAGCATAGCATCGACCGTTGCGCTCAATTGGGGAGTGAATCATTGGACGGAAGATCTTCCTCTCTGTCTCTCCTCTCTGTATATCCGCCTTTCCAAAATATATATATATATATATATATATATATATATGTAAACAGGTGTTTTACACAGGTTAATGGGTCACTTTAAACCTTGACTAATGTAAATCCTGAATCATCTGAGGTGGGACCTTTGATTTTAACTTCTCAGATCTGCACATGCTGCAGGTCTACAGAACACAAGTTAGTAAAAAGGACAAATAAGGAGCAATGGTTTGATATAAGATTTCAGAGCCAGCACCAGGAATTGAGAAGAAAAACTTATAACATGTGTCCTAGAAAACAGAAATTAAAAAGCGGTCCTATTAAACACAGGATGAGTAGTTGGCACAATGGCTCAACTGGCTAATCCTCAACATCCAAGTGCTGGCATCCCACATGGGTGCCGGTTCATGTCCGAGCTGCTCTACTTCCAATCTAGCTCCCCGCCTGTGGCTGGGGAAAGCAGTGGAGGAAGGCCCAAGGGCTTTGGACTCTGTGTCTTTATGGGAGACCCAGAAGAAGCTCTTGGCTTCTGGCTTTGGATCAGCCCAGTAGCAGCTGTTGTAGCCATTTGAGGAATAAACCAGTGGATGGAAGATCTTTCTCTGTCTCTCCTTTCTGTAAATCTACATGCCTTTCCAATGAAAATAGATAAATCTTAAAGAAAAAAAGAAAGGATGAAAAGGATGTCTGTGATACATTTAAATAAGATTGTGTTTAAATTTTTACTTTTCATTTGAAAAGCTGACAGTGACAGAAGCAGAAACTGTCAATCTGCTGCTTCACTATATGAATGCCTGCAACAGCTGATACTGGACCACATCAAAACCAGGAGCCCAGACCTCAAGCAAGGTCTTCCATGTGGCTGCCAACGACTCAAGTACTTGAGCCACGACCTACTGCATCCCAGAGTATACCTTAGCAGGAAGCTCGATCAGAAACGAGACCCAAATTCAGGGACGATTCTGGGCACCCCAACTGGTGTCTCCAGTCCTACTTTTCACTAACTTCCATGTGAGTACAGTGTTCACAATCCTTATAAGCTCTAGTCAAAAAGCATGTTTATCTTGGGAAACAGGGGCCTGCCTTATATTCAAGAAGTCTTGACACCTCTTCAGGAAATTTTCACCTTGGTGCATTTTGCTAATAAATTAAAGTAAGACAGGTGTCAAAATTGGGTATTAGGATTTAAAAATATGATAGCTTTGGGCCCAGCACAGTAGCCCAGTGGTTAAAGCCCTCGCCTTGCATGCGCTGGGATCCCATATGGGCACCAGTTCTAATTCCGGCAGCCCCACTTCCCATTCAGCTCCCTGCTTGTAGCCTGGGAAGGCAATCGAGGGTGCCCCAAAGCCTTGCGACCCTGTGACCATGTAGGAGACCCGTTAGAGGCTCAGGGTTCCTGGCTTCGGAATGGCTCAGGTCCAGCTGTGGTAGCTGCTTAAAGAGTGAATTAGTGGGCCGAAGATCTTCCTCTCTTTCTCTCCTCCTCTCTGTATATGTGACTTTCCAATAAATAAAATACAACTTAGAAAAAAAAATGATACTCTAAAACAGCTTCAAGTTCAAACTGTATAAGACTAACTGAGCAACAACGTGGATGAGGAAGGACACCGGAATGCAGGGAAAGGAGATTATTTGCAGATCTAATTAAGTGATACAGTGAGGCCAGTGCTCTAGGACCGTTACCTTTTTTTCCAAGAGAAATTAGAATTTATCCTGATTGTCTCGATCAGTTAAACAATTCCAATTTTTTTTTTTAAAAAAAGATTTATTTATTTTTATTACAAAGTCAGATATACAGAGAGGAGGAGAGACAGAGAGGAAGATCTTCCGTACGATGATCCACTCCCCAGGTGAGCGCAACAGCCAGTGCTGTGTCGATACAAAGCCAGGAGCCAGGAACTTCCTCCAGGTCTCCCACATGGGTGGCAGGGTCCCAAGGCTTTGGGTCATCCTCTGCTTTCCCAGGCCACAAGCAGGGAACAGGATAGAAAATGGAGCTGCCAGGATTAGAGCCGGCAACCATATTTGATACTGGGCATGTTCAAGGCGAGGACTTTAGCCGCTAGGCCACACTGCCGGGCCCAACAATTCCAATTTTTAAGGATACTGAATATCACCTCCAGATCACTGTCATGTAGTGAAAAGCACATTTCATGGAATCAAACATCACATATTTTAAGTATCAGTAGCTAATGTTTTGGAAATAGCAATGAAAAAAGATAATGTAGCTTAAACAGAGAATGTGCTATAAAAATGCATCACCTTCTCAAATGTCCAATGCTTAGAGCCTCTGATTAGACCAGCTATGATTTCCGCAACACATCGCTGTGTACTTTCATGTGAATCTGCAACTAAACGTTCTAAATGGGGCTTCAGAACTGGTAGAAAGGCATCATCAAAATTTCTGAAAATACCCTGTAAAAACCAAGTAAAGAAAAACCTTTAGAACTCAAACATCATAGAAATTGTAATCATAACAACTGAAATTATTTCCTACATTACTACTGCACTGAAAAACACCAAGCCCTTGTCCTTTAGAACTTAACTAAGGACTCAACTGCTCTAACAATATCTAAAAGTTAAAATGCTAAGAAAATTGCAATTTTTTATATATCATCTAAAAAATATAACTAATGAAATATACATTAACAATCTGACTTTAAAAATTTTACACTTCAAAAAAGCAAACAGATGTGAAATGCACTGTCTTGGTTTTTTGGCTTTCAGAGTTAGTTACAAACATTAAAAACAAATACTAAAACACTTGTTTTTTAAAGAAATTTCTGGACATTAACCCAATATCAGTATAACTGATAAAAAAATTTTAGTGCCATTTTAGATGAAGTTAAGGCTAAGTTCAAACATGAACCTACAAACTGAACAGCCACAGAGCTTATGAAGGAATGTAAATAAATAATAAAGTTACCTTAAAGAGGCAAAAACGTCGAGGATTAAACTTATCTTTTCCCTTTCTGTCTTCTAAAGATAGAAAAGTAATTAACTGTTGAACAAATTTAGGATCAGAAAAGTGATCAAATATAATTTGTTCTGCCTGTAAAGTTAAAAAAAATTCAGATTTCAAAAACAATTTAAAAATCTGATTCCAATAAAATTTTAATCAATTGTTAAATTTCTGATACTCAATACTAGGCTATGTATTTCTATAAAATAATTTTTCCAGTTCTCACAGTACTAAGATGCCTTTTTGTAGCACCAAGATACTACCTCTTTTTAAAAATGTTAAATCCTTAGGAACACTAAAAGTCATCCTTCACATTCCCCCAAGTACAGGATTCTATTTCTTAATGGAAGATTATTAACAACCAATGTTCCGTTTATTAACAGAGCTTCTAATGCTACCGTGCCAACTAAACTGTAAACCATACTGACAATTCACCTCCCTGTTTGTATAACACCACAAATCAAAAGGCACAAGTATTTAATTAACTTTTTAAGTGTTAAGTTAAATATACTAATCAAAGTTTTGATTTAAACCTATAAACATTCATGGCTCATTTTAAATGCAATGAAACCTAAAAGTCAATTATCTTTTCCTTTACGAGGTTTTATTTATCAGAAAAATGGATACAAGAAATTAGCAGCTAACTACATAAAGCATTACTCAAGCAAGTGCGAAGTAGAACACTAAGGTGAGAACAACCACAAAATACATCAAGACTCATTATCAACCGGTACCAGTGCAAGGCAGGAGGAGGAGCAGTATAATTCATCAAAATTTACTCAACATTATGCCCAAATACATAAACTAGAAAAAAGACCAGAACTGAGACTGAAATATATCAGTGGCCAAAAACAGGATGTATTTGAACTACAGTGGAATGGATGCTTACCTCTGTCATATCCTCCCTGCTTCTGCCAAGCTTAGGCTGCTCTTCCACACCAGCATAAACAACCATATTCCTACACAGTAAGAGTTTATAATATGCATAAAAATATTAAGAGCTTCATGGATAGAAAGCATTAGAAGGCACTTTTAATGAACCCTGACTAGATATCAAGTTTGGGGATACAAGAAAATCATTAGCAATCTTTATCTTAAAAATCTATCAGATCATTGTGTCCCAATACATAACTACTGGAGTCAACAATGCACTAAGTACTTCTCCAGGCTGGTTTGACGCATTTCTAATATTAACAGGTAGAAATATAATTTAGAGCAGCTATTAACAGCTTCCTTAGCCATATAATGTTGGGAATAAAGGAAGGCTAAGGTTTTTAGCACAAGGATAGAGGCAGGAATGAGGCACAGCATTGGCAGGAGCAAAAGAAACAGAGGACTAGAGGAGAAAAAAGTACAAGTGCCTCTGAACCTCCCCTCATTATCTACATATGATAAAACAAATTAATGACAAAGGCTACTTAACTATAAGGCACACAGGAAGCTGCTACTTACTTTGGCCAGGTGTAGTACCCCCAATGAGTTTTTTCCACAAAGTAACTTGACTCCCATTCTTTTTTAGTTCTTGGTATACTTTTGCTATTATAATGCAACCAATGATTATCAGGCCTATCACCAGCTAGAATTTGGGCAGGTTTGGGAAATCCACCTAAGGCAGAGAAAATCACATTTGATAATTAATAACAGCAACAAAAAATTTTCTTATTCTGAAAGTCACAGGAGGTGGAGTGGAGGAGAGAGAGAGACATATTCCATCTACTGGGCTATGCTGAAGCCAGAAGTCTCATCTGGGTCTCACATGTTGATTTATTTTATTGGAAAGGCAGAATTACAGAGAAGAGAGACAGAAAGATCTTTCGTTCGCTGGTTTATGGTTTACTCCACAAGAGGCTGCAGCAGCCAGAGCTGAGCTGATCTGAAGCCAGGAGCCAGGAGACTCTTCCGGGCTCCCACATTGATGTAGGGTCCCAAGGCTTCGGGCCATCCTCAACTGCTTACCAGGTCACAAGCAGAGAGCTGGATGGCAAGTGGAGCAGCTGGGACACGAACCAGCTCCCGTATGGGATCCTGGTGCATGCAAGGTGAGGACTTTAGCCACTAGGCTACCACTGGGCCTGGAAGACTTTTCTGTCTCTCCTTTGCTCTGTAAATCTGCCTTTCTAATAAAAGTGAATACCCCTCTTTTTTTAAATTATTATTAAATAAAGCATTGCATTAAAGAAAAATTCAAGAAACACGACAACCAAACACAATGTTTTTATTCTAGAATAAACTGAAAGAAGAAAAAATAAGAAAGGTTTAGGGTAAAATGAAGAAAATTAACTTTGTTCCTAGCCTTAACTCCAGGACACAAATGCTTAATAAATTGATCATAATATTTTGAGTATTTTAAAATACAGTTGTAGGAATGACTAGCACACCGGATTAATGGATGGGACAAACTGTGTTTTGTAAATTTTATATCACTAGCTTTAGTCAAGCCAGTATTGGGCTTTACAGCATATTTTATACCTTCAGCTAATATCCACAAAGTCCTTATTTGAGGTCCAGAACTAGAATTTAAACCTCCAGGATAGATTTTCTGATTTATATTAAAAAACAGTATTAACTATTGTTGGTAATACTTACTGATTTCATAAGGGTTGATAGTCATCTTTTTGTGTGTTCTTTTTAACTGTTTGAGAATACCAGCAACAGCTGAGATAGCCATCTAAGGAAAAAAACACGTATGGGATAAGTATAAAATTATTAGATCTCTTAACTGCCACCTGTTTCACCTGATACAGAAGCTGGATTATTTGTAAGACCGACATCCAGCAATATAGCTATTTGTGTACTGAATCTGACTTGGAGTAACGCTTTTAAATGTTCTTACATTTGAACCTTACCATGCTAGTCTCTCAACCTAGAAAACTTGGGTGTTTTTTGTTAAATCATTATCTGCTCAGCCTTAAAGTCTCATCCCAATGATTTTTAAAGATCTTTCTCGAAAGTATTACAGTAGGCCACAGCCCCAATCCCCTGTGTCTCACTTCTAACACTTTCAGAGTCAAACTAGAAAGCTGTATGTCCTTATTTCTTTTTACTCCAGAAAATACTGTATATCTCATTTCCCAATTTTTCAATCTTGACCTTTTCCATTAGCCTATACAATGCTTTCTGTTACAATAATTATGTGATTACATATTTATTATAATAATAATAGCCAAAAGAGGGAGAGCTAAAATCAACACTTATAAAAATATTTATTAGGTATGCACAGTGTGTAAACAATTCAAAGACTTTAGCTGAAGTAAATATTCCTGAAACCAAGATTGAAGCAATGTTAAATTTTTACCTTTCGAACTACGATTGCATCATGGTTGAGATTCTCAACAAAAAAACGTATTGCACGAAGCGGCAACACTCGGTCATCTCTGAGGAGCAGAGACAGCAGTCCAATGCCTATGTGCTCAAATTTCCAGGGCCTTTGGTGGGGAACAAACGAGAGGGAATCACAAAAAAACACAACTCATACAACCACTTTCAAAAACACGTATTTAAAACTTAATTTCTGAAGAATAAGTCTATGGAATACCTTTGTTTCTATTACCAATTCCCAATTTCCTCTCCAACCCCTTCTACCCCTTAGTCTTCTTTTTAAATACAGATATCACAGTAAAATTTTGTGTGTGACAGAACTTTTCATGGTCTTCCACACAGAATTCTCCACAGTATTTAAAAGAAATACTTTGAGAAAAAAGAATTGGCACTTACAGATTTCTTTGCTCTACACCATCTAGCAAGGTGTTAACCAAATTTTCATAGTTTCTTAAAAAAAAAAAGAAGAGAAAAAAATCAGATAAGTTACTGTTTTAGTATAACTCTAAGATAAACATCAAATATAAATTCAGATTCTGGCCCAATTTATCTCTCCCTGCATCTCACTGCCAGTTGATAAAGGCCTTGTAAGAAAAAAGCCGAGTGAAAAGTAAATGAATGAACAGCTCAAGTGTTCCTGACTGAACATCCAAAACCAAATCTGTAAGCATCAAAGCATTAGTTACAAGGTCTCTACTTCTCTGGTACATTGGTAATCCTCTATTAAAATAATCTATTACTAGCGAAGACATTTTAGAAAGCATTAACAAAGTATATGCATATACTTATTATAAGGTAAAAATAAAAATCAAGCTAAGGCCCCTGTTTGAGTGTTATCACTAAAGCATTTTGGCTCCAACAAGTAAAAATTAATGTTCCAATATCAAATCTGATTAAAAAGTAACTATGAAATATTGAGCTCAAGTACGGAAGTTAAACTTAAGATGTAACAACTGATGTATATCACCATAGGTAATTTCTATAAAGTTTTACAATTTAAAAAACTCAAGAAAATTAATATTGGAAGATGCAATATTAAGGTAACTTCTTTTTTTGAAAAGGAGAATTAAACAAAAAATACAGGAAGCGGTTTTGCATCTGTGGGTTCACTCACCAAATGGCCACAATGGCCATAGCTGGGCTGGTCTGAAGCCAGGAGCTTCCTCTGGCTGTCCCACACAGGTGGAGGGGCAAGGACTTGAACCATCTTCTGCTGTTTACCCAGGAGCATTATCAGGGGGCTGGCTGGGAACTGGAGTTCCTGAGACACAAACCAGTGCTCTTTTGGGATGTTGGGGCTGCAGGCAAAGGACTGGCCTACTGCAATACTGCATCAACCCCTAAGATAACTTAATTTTTTATGCTGACATTTTCCACCTCCACAGGTAAAAATGGAAAAATGAGGGATCCTTACAATATTATTTTTCAAAAGTCAATGTATAAAATAAGTAGTTATAGTGGATGGCCCTGTAGAGCTGGAGGTTAGCCTGCTGCCTGAGGCACTGGCATCCCATGTAGGCAATGTTTTGAATCCTGGCTGGTCCATTTACAATCCAGCTCCCCGCTAATATTCCTAGGAAAGAAGTGGAAAATAACCCATGTTTTTGGGCCCCTGCAATCACACAGGAGGCTCAGAAGAAGCTCATGGCTTTGGTCCAGCCTAGTTGTGGCCAATGTGGTCATTTGGTGATTTAACCAGTAGATGGTAAAAATTTCTGTGTCTTCTCTATCTGTAACTCTACTTTTCAAATATTTTCTTTTTAAAAGTAGGCTTGGTACATCAGAGTTTTAAAGCTTGCTATTACATTGTTTATGTTAGCATGCTACTCATTCATTACCTTAGGGCATCAGCATTCTTTTCTTGTTGGCGTTTAAGTCCTTCTTTAATTTTTTCTGGGCTAAGCAATGTCTGGTTGACAGAGGGGTTTTGTGATTGTTGTAGTAATTCTGCTATTTCAACACATGACTTTGGAATCTTATTATAAAGAAAAAAAACAAAAAAAGTAATATTCTGACACATACTAAAGTCAGACATAAAAGGCTACATATTTTATGATTCATTTAAGGTATGTCTAATAACAGGAAAACCTATACAAAATAGATCTTACATTTGAAATATATACATATTCTCCTACAACAAAGTGGCAGTTGTTCAATGGCTATAGATGCCACAGTAGTGAAAAGCAACTGTAGCTGTGGGTGATGAAAATGTTCTAGATTTAGAGCTGTGATGCTTATACAACTCTGCACATATACTACTGTAAACATGTATGTATACAATTACATGTTGAGAGGATGTTTTTATAGGTCAGTGTTTCATATAGCCATTAAAATGCTACTTGGGATAAGTACACCTGCTGCTAGGGTGCTTGGTTCCCTCTCTATGCTCCACATCCAATCCTAGCTTCTTTGAATCAGGGGATGGCTCAGGTAGCTGGGTCACTGCCCACATGGGAAACCCAAACTATTTTGGTGAGATCTGGATGTCACAATGAGTAAACCAGTGCACAGGAAATATGTCTGTTTCTTTATTTTCAAACAAAATAGACTTTTTGCATATAAATTATATCTCAGGTTAAACATTTAAAATATTATACCCAATGACAACTGCAAATAGTAGACTTTTATTTAAAAAGGAATAGCGGGGTTGGTGTTGTGACACTGCTGGAAGCAACCACTTGCAACACCAGATCCCATTTTCCATATAGCACTCTTGGTTCAAGTCCTGGTTGCTCCATTTCTGATCAAGCTTTCTGCTAATGCACCTGGGGAGGATGTCCAATACTTGGTTCCCTGCCAACCATAAGAAAAGAGGATGGAGTTCCTGGTTGCAGGCTTCAGCCTGGTCTAGTCTTGTCTTTGGCACACATTTGGGGAGTGAATCAATAGATGAAAGATCTTTCTCTCCCTGTGACTTTGATTAATTGATAGAAAGAAAGAGAAATGCATCTTCAAATTAAAAAAACAAACCCAAAAGTGGGTCATGACTGATGCAGTGGTGTAGCAGACTAATTCTTCACCTGAGGGCTCAGTCATCTAATATGGACACCAGTCTGTGTCCCAGCTGCTCCAATTTTGATTCAGCTCCCTGCTAATGGCCCAGAAAGCGGAGAAGGATGGCCTGAGCCCTTGGGCCCCTGCACAAATATGGGAGGCCAGCTCCTGACTTTGGATTAGCTCAGCTCCGGCCATTGTGACCATCTGGGGAGTGAACCAGCAAATAGATCTCTCTTTATTTCTCTGAAAGAAAAAAAAAATCTGCCTTTCAAATACAAACAAATCTCTAAAAAAAACAAAATGAAAAAAGCCAATGAAGGGCCAATAATGTGGTGTAGCAGGCAAGCCAGTGCCTGCAATGCTGATATCACATATAGGAACCAGTTTGTGTTCTAGCAGCTCTGTTGCCAGTCCAGCTTCATGCTAATGGCCTGGACAAAGCAGGCGATGATGACCAAAGTGTTTGGGAACCTGCTACCCACATGATACCAGAAGGTCCTGGATCTTGGATGCCCTGGCCCAGCCCTGGCCATTGTGGATGGAGGATCGTGTTCTCCAACCTCTACCTCTCTCAAACACTTTTGAAATATAGATAACTTGCTACATCTCTCAATTTGAGCAGCATTGAACCTTACACAGGTATTCTTATCTGTTTCATTGTCAAATCATTTAATTCTGCACTGTGAATTATGAACTCAGTGGTCGATTCTTTCCTTGTCCTGAACAATATGGTTAATTTTTCAAAAGAATGAACAGCTTATAAATGAACCTGTAGATATATAAATAATGGCAAACACAATAATGTATAAATTTTTTATGCCTCCTGGTAGAAAACAGTAGCCATTCTAATTTGCCACTACTTCCTGTTATCAGTAAATAGCACTGAAAGAACAAAATGAAAACATACAATAAAAGATTTTAAAAGAATAATCAAATGCCAAGAATATTTTGGCTTAAAAAAAGAACAAAAGGCACTCTAACAAGGTAGTATTTTCATTAAAATATTAATGTATTTTGGCTTTACTTACGTTGAAGTCCAAGCCAATTGTTTCATATTGTCGATGAATCTTTTCTGCAAGGTCATCAAACAGTCTCACTATTGATGGTTTTTCTAGTGACATTGCTTGGCTAAGCCCTGAAGAAACAATTGCTGGCCATGTCTGTACAATACAGTCCCAGTCATGAAGATTTGCCAAGCACACACCACTGTGATTTCCAAGGAGGCAATATAAGGCACCCTATAGGAAAAAAACAAATTTACACAGAAGATAACAGGCACCATTTCGCTTTTACTAAAGTACTTATCTGTTATTTTACATTTTATACTGGTTTTTAAATGTTTAATGTTGGTTAGTAAAATAGGCTCACAATAAAAACTTGAATTTCATATTTAATTATTTGGCATCCACTTAATTTTTTCTCATTTAATGTGCAGCTTACTCAAAGACTAGGTATTAATAAGTATGTAGAATTAGAACCATATTTTTAAAAACAAATTGTATTCTAGTTTTCTTCTACTATAATAAAAATCATGGAAAATACCACTCTGTATGTATTTCGTAGCAAATGGCTTAAATAACACTTGCTACCAAGAATTTTACTAAACACGTACGAATTGAATTAATTATAATGTAACTTCTTACTCCACTGCTCTCTACAGCTTCTGTGTAAGATCAGTGGTAACTCTGATTTTCCTGACTTTGACATTTTTCAATTTTGATCTTTACATGACCTTTCCAATTATGTCCACTAAAAAGCTCTTAACAAAGTCAACATCATACTATACAATGAGTTAGAGCCCTTCTACAACATTCAACAATGAAGATCAAGTTAACTTTTTCTATAAAGGGCCAGAAAGTAAACAGTGGGCCATCCTTTCTCTAACACTCTTCTCTTTACTGAGGCATGAAAACAGCCATACATTATACACAAAGGAACGGACATAGATGTTTCAATAAAGTTTTACTTACAAATAACAACCTAAGCTGAAATTTGTTGATATTTATTTTACAAGCTAACCTTAATGAACATGTTTAGTGCTTGTGTTAAATGCTCTGTAGAAAGTTGATACAGCTATCAGGAACTGGGTCCCTACCTGGGTCCCTAGGTAGGCCGCACCTACAGTATACCCCTGAATTTGCCAGGGTCTTGTTGGGAGGTGTTCACTGATGGCCTTCGGCAAGCCAGGTACCTGATAGATCCTAGGCAGGCTGCAGCCACTGTGCAACACTGTGCTGGTTTGGGAGAAGCAGGGCAAAGGCCTGTCAGATTCCAGGTGAGTGCAACAGCCTGGCTTCTCAACAGAGCTCCTTGGTTCTCTCCTCAATCTTCTTACAGGTTTCCCTACTCATGCTCAAAGAATACATGGAAATGTGTCTTCAACTCATGTTCAACTGCCGATTGCCTCTTAGTTTATAGAAGTCACTCAAAATTAAATCAGTTAAAAATGTACTAATCCATCATCTAATCTCCCTAACATCTTGGTTGTATATGTCCACCAAAGATTTGCACAACCCAGAAGCTTAATAATTTTGATAACTCCTTTTTTTAATGCCCTTACATTCCTGAATTTCAATCCATTCACTTTGTTAAATCACTCTCCAATAAAGTTCTCTATTGGATGTTTTAAGAGATCATATTTTACATATATTCCAGCGCATCCCTATGGGATATAGTATCTCAGATACTTCTACTTCCTCTCTCAAGATCCAGCCCAGTCACCTAGCCACTACTGCTCAATTAAAACAATTCTTCAGGGAGTTCTGTAGGCTATATTCTCTCCACCATACTACCAATTACAAACACTGGTAAATATATAAAGAACTACAAAGTAAAAAAGATTAAATCTGTTCAAAGGGAACTGATGTCCTCAACTTAAGATACATTTAAAATAAGTCAGTGGACATGGGATACTTTAAAAGCAAAACAGTAAATATAGAATTTCAATGGTGGCAATATGAAGATTTACTGCAGATTTCTTTTTTTTTTCAGAATTTGTTAATATTTTTATTTTTTTTTTCTTTTCTTTCTTTCTTTTTTTTTATTACATTGTATCATGAGACACAGTTTTATAGGCACTGGGATTTCCCCCTCCCCTCCCCAAAACCCGCTCCCCGCCCCCATGGTGGATTCTTCCATCTTGTTGCATTACCACAGATCAAATTCAGTTGAGATTTTTTTTCCTTGCAAGCATCTACAAAACATAGAGTCCAGCATCTCATTGTGCAGATAAGTTCAACAGTTTCATGGGGAGACAGTCTCTGATCTGAAGGTACAGCCGAAAGAGTATCATCCCAATCAATTGAAAGCCCCAACATTACATCAGTAACAATTTATAACGTACCAGAATTAGTTGATATGATATTGTGTAACCAGCATGTTCAAAGAGAGAGAGTGAAAACAACAAAAACAACAAAAAAGAGTACAAGTTCTGAACCACATCCTATGACTTCTACATTGACATTACAATTATTAGTTTATATACAGCTGGGTTCTATACACCTTAAAATGGCTATAGATTACTATTCAGCTGTTTCATGTCTATTTTAATTTTAGTATTTAGCAGTTCATAGTGTTGAAGCCTGATTTACTGCAGATTTCTTTTAACTTTTCTAAGTGAAAATCTTCATAGTAAAAGAAGACAAAATTTGTACCTTGAATTGCTGTTGTGTAACATCTTTCCTATCGGGCCGTAAGAATTCCAAAACCAAGGGAATGATATCCCTGCAACAGAAGTTATAGGCTCCCAAGGCAGCAAAAAATGTTTGCTGAGCCTTATTTCTGACCTGCAGAAAGTGTTATTAATAAAAGATCTTTACTTAGTGGTAGACGAAGTGCAAAAGACTTCTAAATGAATTATCAATAACAAAGCAATAACATGTTTTCTAGTTAGCAGCAAAATACATCAAAACATTTATACTAAAATCAATAAATGATTACCTTCATATTAAAAGGGAAGCTCATTAATACCAACTAACCATATCCAAGTTATAGTTTATTCAAATATTTTTAATAGGAAGTTAAAAGAAACAATACGCATTTTTATTCAAAAACAAAACTAGCAGACTATTAAATATTTTAATCTAAGTTAAATTTGCTTTTATGTCCATAGGAAAAAAAAAACATTCCAATGGTTATTTAAATTAGCAAATAAAACAGAAGAATCTAACTTTTTTTCTTTTAAAGATCGATTTCATTTTACTTGAAGGGCAGAGTTACAGAGGCAGCAGTGGGGATGGGGTGTATCAATCCAGCTTTCAACCCACGGTTCACTCTCCAAATAGCCACCAAACCTGAGGCTGGGCCAGGTGGAAGCCAAGAACCAGGAGCTTCACCCAGGTCACCCACAGGTGTGACAGGGACTCAGCACTTGGGCTGTGTTTAAATGCTTTCTAAGGACATTAACAGGAAGCTGGATTAAGGTTTCATTAGATGGCAGGTTAATGTGCCACACACTTAGTCATAGACCCTGAATTTAACTGTTTCAATACAAGCCACACACATTTTGAAAGCAAACAGAGATTCAGTACAGATTTACAGGGAACTATTTAAGTAACAGTGGAATTTTTACACTTAGTCTTAGCCATAAGGCTGAAACACAGTAATTAATTTTAAAAAAGAAACAACATATTTAAAAATCTTAAACTGATACTTTTAAGAGGGAATCTGGGGCCAGCATGGTGATGTATCATGCCAACTGTTCTCTGCCTGTGACACTAGCATTCCAAATGGGTGTCAGATCCAACTTCCTGGTTGTGACCTGGAAAAGCAGCGAAAAATGACTCTAATACTTGGGCCTCTGCACCCAAGTGCGAAACCCAGTAGAAGCTCCTGGTTTTAGCTTTGGATTAGCCCAGTTCCAGCTATGCGGCCATTTGGGGAGTAAACCAGCAGATGCAAGACTTTTGTGTCCCTACTCTCTCTTTAAAAACCTCATTTCAAACTTTTAAAAAAAAATCTTTGAAATAAAAAAAATAATTAAAAAAAGAGGGAATTCCTGGGCTAGAAACTAGTTACCTCACTTACATTATTTAGCAAAGATAAGCTAACTGCTTGTACTTTGATTTCATATTTTATCCAGAAATCTGTGGTAAGACAGTATATTGGTTCTATGCTAAAAGACTGACTCTGCAATTCACATGGCAGCAGCACCCCAAAACCCCCAAGCATAATGCCTAGGAGAAATTATGCGGCCCTGATAGTCTGGTCCTTGAAATCTGATTTAATTGGTAGTGACACCACACTAGTACCATCTTTATAGTGAAAAATAAAATTGAGAAGCAATTACAAATAGTAAGATTACTAACTACTAAAAAGCTGTAGGAAGATTAACTTAAATAATACTGGCAACGTGAAAAGTGTTTTTCTGTGCTAATACAGCTTGAGGGACCCCTTTAGTTCTGCTTTCCTTACTCCTTAGCTAGTGACTGGGGAGCAATTATTTAAACTCTTTTGTTAAAATGGGGCTACTTAAACTGCATGTAATAACATGGGATGGCTTGGAGTCTGTAAATAAGCCTTACCTGGCTGTATGAACTTGTAGACAAACGAAGAAGATCTCTGATCATATCTTGATGTATCTTTTTATATTCACAACCCTCAACAGTTAGCGTTCTTAGCTAAGAAAACAATACAAATCAGAGTGTTCACTGAAAGCTCATTAAACTAAGAAAAGCATAAATAATAAATATACAAAAAACTGGCATTAAAAAGTCAGTGAAAAAGGTATCTACCTCATGCTGTAACATTACTCTGTCGATCAATAAAGCTCTGATATGTTGTTTTTTCCCATGGAGCTGGAAAACAAAGCAGTGAACATCTCAAGACTTTACCCTAAATGACTCAAGTTTCCCTAAATAACTTCAACAACAGAGTTCTCTTAATTTCTTAATGAAAAATTACAAGATAAAGGGGGGGGGGGGTGGGCACATAGCAGGCTGTTGAATGGTACGGGGATAATTTCATTCATTCTAAATAAATGCCATCTTCACGGTACTAATTTTATGGCTACTGAAGGAGACATTGCATTTCATATCCAATATTCTGCTTTTCCTTACCGATTTGACTTTTCTTTGAGGCAGAATAAACCAGCTGGCTCTTGATTAAGTATAAAAAAGTGGACTAAGATAACTGGTCTTCTCTGTTAACACTTATTTAACAGCCTTTCAGAGTGTGTACTGGAATACAGAATATATAGTCCTAAAAATTGTACAAGCTTTAGTCTACATCATCTTCTTCTACCCACTCGACAAAGGCAGATATCTGTGACTTCAAGACTGTTTCCTTTTCACATTTTCTTTTCATTAGCCAGCAAGTACCCCAATTCTTTTTCAAATGTCTTATCTCTATGCCAACTTAAATGCTTTGATTCAGCCTGTTTTCACACTTAGACTGTAACAGTCCAACAGCTCTACCTGTGCCCAGTCTCAATCTTAGTACTGATGTTTTCAACTGTAGAAAATGAGCTAAATATTAAACTCTCCAATGTTCAGCTAAGATCTGCCAAAGAACCTTTCATGGCAAAGCAGTCTGTCTTAACAAGCAAAATACAAACAATTTATTTACTCTCTACCATTCTTATCTATACATACTGCCTCTTAGTTTCACACTTTGTATATCTCCCTGCACTTATTTACTATTTCCTATATCTAAAATATCTTAGATCCTTTTCTCTAAACAGTTACTTCATATCATCTTTTAAGACGCAACTTCAGTAAATGCCTTCTTCAGGAAGTAACATTATGCCTACAGAAGAGGACTGCTCTGAGCACCTCATGGTTTACTAAGGTAGTTCTTCTCTCCCAGAGCAGCTCATACTGACTGCCATGAGAGCACAACTATAATCTAATTTTTTCTCAGATTTACATGAAGTGCTACGCTCTAAATTCATGCCTGTTGCAATTACCTATTTTTAACACCTTTAAGATTTTAGAAGGCAGTATACATGCTTTTCTTCACATTTCCATTGGAAGTTCATTTAAAAAACGTTTTTTCTAGAATCCATTGACTCTTGTACTATAATGCTTTTACAGGCTTTATGACTAATAATGTCCAAATCAAAGGGTTGTTATGCATATTAAGAAATTTAATTTAGAACTTTGGGTGAAAATACTGACCCGATTTTCCATTGATTTTTTTACTAAGTTAAAGCTTTTCCACCGGGAGTCAAATTCATGCTTGTGAGATCCTTGGAATTGCAAAAGGTCTCCAATAATCTGTCAGAGAATTTTAAATTTTATTTACAAGTCATCACATCAAGCCTCATCAAAATAATTATGCAATTATTAAATCACAACTGTACCTTTATGATAAGAAACAAAGACTTAGTATCATCTTCAGAATTAAGAAGAATATGGTCTAAAACAGAAGAAAAAGGACTCTGATTAAAATATTGTATGAGGGCCCAACATGACAGCATAGTGGTTAAAGTCCTCGCCCTGAACACACCCGGGATCCCATATAGGTACTGGTTCTAATCCCTGTAGCCCGACTTCCCATCCAGCTCCCTGCCTGTGGCCTGGGAAAGCAGTAGAAGATAGCCCAAAACCTTGGGACCCTGCCCCCGCGTAGGAGACCCAGAAGAGCTCCAGGCTCCTGGCTTCAGATTGGCTCAGCTCTAGCCGTTGCAGCCGCTTGGAGAGTGAACCATCAGACAGAAGACCTTCCTCTCTTATATCTGCCTTTCCAATAAAAATAAATAAATCTTAAAAAAAAAAAACTGCACTAACCACTGTATAAATTTCAATCTGTTAAGAGTTACAAAGTGAGAGACAGTCAGTGATCTATCCACTGGGATCTTCTCTCCAGATGGCCCCAGCGGCAAGGGCCGACCAGCGGCTTTCCTGTACATACATCTCCCATGTGGGTAGCAGGGGCCAAGACCCTTGGACTGTACTCCTCAGTTTTGCTCAAACCTTAGCAAGGAGCTGAATCGGGAGTGATCATGCTTGGCAGCACTACTTGCTATGCCACAGTCAGCTCAGCTACATACAACTGAAAATGCTAACTAAAGCATGCATGCTGTAAAACAAAATTTCTAAATATTTAATACCACAAATAACTGAATTTCATATAAACATATATATATATATATACTTACTAAGAAGCTTCCTGATGACCCTAGCAATTGTTTCACGATGGTTCTCTCTAGAAAGATCTATTAAAAAAAGAAGGAGGAATGCTCCTTAGACATTAAATTTTACAGCAACAGCTTAGATTAATAGGAGATAAATTATCCAGGTAAAAACTAAAAATTATATTTGCCTTTCTTATAGTTAGAATAGTAGCTAAGAATGATGCATAGTAACTTCTAAAACAAATTGACAGGAATGTGGAAGAAGCAAAGAGAAGAGAAAAAGAAAAAGAATTTTTTACTAATATTATAAAGGTTTTAGTCACATCTTCCAGGCCAGAAATAAATAAATCTTTAATTAGTCACAGATAAATAAATTCAAGCAAGTAACTACATCATCCTGGTGTTAGAACATTCAACTAACACATAAAAAGTCTCAAATACATATTAATATAAAATTTAACTCACTATTTCAGGGAGACAGAAACATGGTTAAAATATAATGATTACAACATTCTCATTCACAACATTCCTAGAATTGTACCCATAAATGAGTATTAGAAAAGCTTACTTCCACAAATAGAAAGCATTCAAATTGTGATTTACCAATATATTTGTTTATTAGCTATTCTTTAAAGAATTTTCTAATCTCTTCAGAAAAAGTGATAACTATACAATTAATATCCATTTTTTTTTAATAAAGAGAGTAGGGAAATTGTAACTACTACACTGTTCCATTTTAATTCTTAGGTGCATCTGCCAAAATAATGCAGATTTACTCAGATCAGGAGTCACATACCATATTCAAGCCCAGTGTACAACTTTGTTTCTTCCAAGGACACCATACTCGGTACCCTGTACGAAAACAAGAGTGCTTTCTCTTATTAATAATACCCACATGAAGGACGATGAAGGAATAAAGGAAAAAAAAATCACTGCTACAAGTTTAAATGAAAGAAAATAATGCTCTTTTAGGAAGTACTGATTTCTCATCTTCAACACTTGAATTCTTTACTCTATCCTTCTGATGATTAGTTGTATGTATGTTTTAGTAAACAATATATTATTAGTTTAGAAGAAAGTGTTAATTTAGAGCTTTCCAAGGGGAAAAAAAATTCACCTCCCAAAGAAGCATGATGATATTTAATCTTCAGAGATAAAAGTTCAGATCTGATGATAAACATTTATGCATTTACCAAGAAATGTTGGCTTCAAAATGGTTTAATAGTGGTTGAAACTCACAAATTTTATCAAAGAATATATACAAGCTCCTTAGCACAATCATCATCTTTCCTCTTAAAACTAGCAAAAGGGTTAGCTCTTAACATCAGCAGCAGAATGCCACTCTTGTCAAAGAAATTTAGATGCAAAAAGATTACATTTCCTAATCAAAGATCTGTCAGAAAGAACTGTCAACACAACCAAATGTAAAAGTCACTTTTTAGATATGCAAGAACACATTTTATACAAGACTCTACCTATCTGAAGTTAAATTTTCTTCAATGAAAAATAATTTTCAACATTTCGAAATTTGAAGTTAAATTCAGTACGTTTTTTTCTAAACAAAAATAAGTTACTTTCTAGAAGGCAGAACATACGCACGAATGTTTAAGAAACATAGTTAAGAACAGTCATATGGGGCTAATTACTAAACAGAAATTGCATTATTACTGCTTGTCACCAATGAGCTGACCACTCAGCACTTGTATTTAAGAAATTGTATTTTTAAACAAACATTCCCACAGTTCTTTTATATACCTTCTGAAAGTAGTTGAATTACATGAGTTATTTCCATTTTAATATCTGAGTTATGAAGTCTGCTGTTTATCTAAATCACGGGCAACATTAATATTAAAAATGTCAGTTATTTAACTATTTTTCATGCTGTACTTTAGGAACCTGGGACACCAATACCTTCTCAAACTGCCAAACCAACCCTATGTAGTGACTTCATTTTTACTAATTTATTTCAAAATCTACTAATATTTTATAGGATAAAATGATACTTTACTTGTTTAGAGATTTTCAAGTTCAGAATCATCATCGTTTTCATTCTGACAAGCCCCAATCTTTAGCAATAGTTTGCATAAGCACTCTGAAAATTTGTGATCCAAAAGTACATATGTATCCACAATCTAGCTAATAAAAAAGAAGTCCTAATGCCCTTACAATGAACTTCCAGCATCAACTGAAACTAGATTTCATCAACAAAGAGAAAGTCCTGTACTCAAAGAATAACAAGAATAAAGCATCATGGTTACTATCCCTCCATCCCTGCTAGAGCATGGGGAAAAAAACACCATGGGCCGTTGTGTGAAAATACATGTCTTCTCGCCGCTGCAACAAACATCGGTAGTTTTCCAATGCAGAGCTCTAAGTATACTTTGCCCACCATAACCCCTGCCATATAATAGTGACTGAAGCATGAATTTTAATTATTGTCACATTACTCTCACAATTAAGATTTAAGAAGTAATTTTTACTATAATTTAAATTTTGACAGTTTGAAGTGGTTTTGCTGCATGCATTTCTGGTTCTAGTAATACAAAGCACATTGTAATCACATTTAAAAACAAAACTTTACTGAGTTCTGTTGCTAATTTCTTAAACCCACTTTCTTCTCAATTAAAAAAATTAAAAGAAATATTGCCTTTTTCTATGTTAAAATCCCACTTAATAAAGGATTTTAAGTATTAAGTAAAATTATTAGATAAAAAGATACGGATACAAACTTTTATATATTTAAGTAAGGTATTTGGTTAGATACATACTTCAGTTTTAATTTACTTCTTATTCACCACAAGCTCCTTTTGTGCTTATCTAAGAGTCAAATTTAATCTGATCTTTCCTTACTCACCATTAACTAATCAAGCTCTAATTGAGATGACGTTTTATGCTGAAAGTCAGCAAATATCAATATTTACACTAATATTTCTCTTGATTTTTAGGAGAATAATTTTCCAAAAAAAATCCGTGTTCATTATCCAAGTAAGACTTCTTGACTGTTCACTCTCTATGGTCACAGTACAGGTATAAGCATTCCCAGGTTGTACCCTCTGATAGTTAAAACTACCCCAATAACTTTTAGTTATACATGTTATCTTAGCTGAACAGACTTAATACACAGTCTACCCTTAAAGATCCATTTGCTAATTAAAATCCATTTGCTACTTCAATATGGGCCAGCATTCCGGGTTAGAGTGATAATTCAAGTCCCACTGTTCTGCTTTGGATCCAATTTGCTGCTAATGTGTCTGGAAGTGCAAAGCAAGATGCCCCAAGTATCTGGGTCCCTGGTACAAATATGGGATACTAGAATGGAATTCCTAGCTCCTGGTTTCAGCCTTGCCAACTCCACTTGTGGGTGCCCATCTGATGAGTGAACTAGTGCCTCTCCATCTCTTGATAGTGCTCTCTCAAATAAGCAAATAAAAACTAAAAACAAAAGGCTAAAGTGGTAATAATAATTTCTATGATTTTGATACCATTACTCCTTCGTCACCATGTGAAAGCTATCCCTACTCATTCACTAGTATCATTTTATAAAACTAGTATCATTTTAGTTTGGGGAGTATAAATCTGAGAAATAATCTCAAAACATCACAAATACAACTATAATAAACTGATACCATTTTGTATGCCATAGAGTACCAGACCACGTAACTTACATAAAAAATTTTTGTTAAAATATTTGTCACTAAAGAGATATTAATTTTAACAACTGTATTACTTTTACCACTATTTAACAACTGTATTACTTATGCCATGAGATGGCAATCTCTTTAGATGTGATTACAGGAGAATTATGAAAGTTAACCATTGATACAAAAGAAGGGATGGTGGAAAGGAAGAAATGACTAATAACATAAAATGACTAATAACATAAAAGACAAAACATAACACAAATAAGATTTGTAAGTGAAGGATACAAGACTTATCATGGAAGAAGTATGAACAGTAACAAAAAAATTTCTATTCTGAAATAGTGAAGGAATATTTTTTTCCTAATAATCCTCTCCCCCAACAAAAGCAAACAAAAAAGACATAAAAACAAGCACTGATTTGCTTCTTCCCCCTTCCAGGTCCAAGAGATTCTCAAGAGATGTTTGGTCTATTTCTGTGTTCTAGCATCCAATTCAGTCCTTGGCATTGATAAGTATAAACGCAAATGGAAAGCTAGTCCTCACGCTTTCATATGAATAAAGGGTTGCTAGGTAAAGAGACATCTTACTGTTAGCTTTAAATTAATTCTGAGAATTGAAAATTCTTCTAAGTCTGACACACAAGTTTTTTTAAAAAATCAATGAGAACAGTCAGAAGATGGAAAAAGGAGAAAACAGGGTTACTCACCGTGGAGTAGTAACTGTTTCCTTTTCTGTGTGCAGCTTCCCCAGCAGAGCTGGGTAGTTTCCTGGAGGTGCCAAGAGAGGTTAGCTAGCCCTGCCCCTCAGTGCATAAGAACACATCCTTTCACATAGCAACGAAATGGTTTCATTCTCAGGCCTTAAGATGGTCTCACTCTCAGACCTTAAGAATGATTTTTTTTTTGAGTGAAAGTTGATAAAAGCTAAGGTTCTAAGAATGATTTAACAGATCTATCAGACGAAAGGGGGAACAAAGTAAAATGAAATATATTGAGAAGAAAAGTGATGACTCCTCTACCTTGAGTAACCCTGTTTTTTAGAGGTTAGTTTTTTTGCATTCTATGATAGCTGGTTAGACCTCAAAGACTGTATAGAGTGCACCGCAAAAGGAGAAATTAATAGTGGTCTCAGGGTTAAGGCAAGTATCCAAAATTTCTGTGCAACCTGGGAAAGACATAATACAACTTCCACATCTTACAAAGGTAGAACCAAGAGCATAAAGTTACGCCACAAATACTTGAAACATTCAAAGTTCTAACAGCAAAACAGAGGTTCCATTTTAAGATTAATTCAGGCAACCTGCGATATCTGACAAAACTACAAAAAATTCATATTGTTTTTAATTATACTAAACTAAAAAAAAAAATTACCCTTGATTGTTTTCAAGAATCTTAATATATGCATCCTCTGAAACTACAAAGTTAACAGCATGTCCCACACAGACCTATGTTGCTAGAGGCTCAGAAGTAAGTGTGAATACCCTCAGGTAGATCATTTATACTTGGGCTTAGTTTCGGAAAAATATTTGTCAGTCTTTTGTCCATAACACAGAAAATAAGTTTTCACATTTTGTAGGCATTTCCCTGTACAATGACATTAAAATCATTCCTTATCTTCTACTAGGAACAAAGATTTTCTTACAACAGAACTCACAAGTAAGCTAGGTTTCTATTTTTTTCCATCATCAAACTTTTCAGAAGACAAATTAACATGCACCACCTTTTTATGTGGAAGGCAAACAAAACTGTGCAACCTAACAAAAATAATTAAAGAAGCTACAATATTTGACAAAAGATTTATATAAGAAAAAAAATTTGCAAAGAATCACGTGTTGCTATGTGCTGGTATATTAGTAAATATATACTATCTTATAACCACAACCAAATCAATACAAACAAGAGATATTACCCAGAAGCCACAGGCCTCCCAACAAAGCATTGCTTACAAATGTTTGCTTTTCTCTTCCATCCAGTTCATCATCCATAGATAAACTAATAGCCCTCTAAATTAGGCTACACAAACACTCCTTTTCCATAATAGTGATGTCACATTACAGAAAAACAAAACCATGACTGAAGTTATTTTGACTTTTCATTCAATTCAATTTGTATTTAGGAGACTAAATAAATCCATGCTAGAAACTGTGAAGGCTATTTTTTATTATTATATTTGGTGAGAATTTGCCAGCTGTAAAAGTGCTAAAATGTTTCTTATAGGAGATACATATAAAAGTTAAAGTTTACTAAAGTAATCTGAAATTTTTGATGAAAGTAATATATATCAGCTGTAAATTGAAAAGAATGGTAAGAATTATCTAAGCAAAGACTCTGTAAAATTCATTTCTTGGCGATGTAAGGGCCAAGGAAACTGCACTGTAGCAAAGCAAATTAAAACACTGCCTACAACAGCAATATCCCACACAGGTGTCATTTCATATTCCGACTGCTCCATTTCCAATGCAGCTCCCTGCCAATTTGCTTGGGAAAGCAGTGGAAGATGGTCCATGTGCTTGCACTCCTGCACACATGTGAGAGACTCAGATGAAGCTCCAGGGTTCTGGCTTCAGCCTGTTCCAGCCCCGGCTGTTGTGGTCATTTGTGGAGTAAACTAGATGGAAAATTTCTCTCTCTCTTTCTTTGGCTCTCTGTCTCTCCATTTGTAACTCTGCCTTTCAGATAAATAACTCTTACAAAAAAGGGGGGGGGCAGGGAACAAAGAGTTGTTCATTTATTTTAATTCACATTTGTGTAAAATTATCCTATACAGATGTAACTATAAAGAACTGAAAAAAATTGGCACTTAAAGATTTTCAAAATGTATTTTTGTCTTAGTTGCAAAATCTGTATTAGAGAAGATGCCTGTATCTTAATATTTCAACATACAAATATTTATTATCAAATACATTTAACACTTTGCCACCCTTGTTTATTACTGAATTTTTTCTTTCAAATGTGAAAAGTCTAAAGTACTATTTTTTAATTTAAATTATATTTCCTTTTCTACTTTGCCAGGAAGAGCCTATAAAGGATACTTAAGATTGACCTTACAGCTTATTTTCCAAAATAATATAACTACTTATGTCCTTTGGTATTAAAAAATGTTCATAATATATTCTTCTCTTTAATGAAAATGCCATTTCATTTCATAAAAATCTAGTTAGCTTTATAATAAGCAAAAACATAGACAGAACTCTTCCCATGATGAATGTAATTTTCAAAGGATGATCGGGACTTCTGCTTTGCAAATTCACCACTACAGAGCACAAAGCATAGGTTAATATGAACTGCAAGGAAAAAAATAAGCCCTCTGAACCATTCCTCCAGCAGTAAATCCTAACGCTCACTCAGTCCTAAAGACAGTTATACATCCTGTTGTTTTAGATAAAATTATTGGATTGAATGATCACAGTTATTATTACACATCTACAAGCAGAATTCAATCTATTCATGTGATAAATTTATTAAGCATAAACTCATTTTTTTGTGAGCCACAAAAGGGCTAAGGTTTTACTATATTACTCTGTTAAGATCATGGAATGGGGAACAAAAATAATCAAAACAACTTTTCTAGGCCTCACATTTTGAAGTACTGGCTTAAAGTCAATGATCTCTTATGAGATGAGCAAATTCCTAGACAACTTACTCCTTCCTAAACTTAATAAACAATCTGCTAAGCTCAATGCTTAGAAATAGTATTCAGAGTGAAACAAGTGGGAATCATGAGAAACTATAGTTCCAAGAATGACTATACAGAATATGGAAAGATAAGTGAGCCATATTTTTAAACCACCCCCTGAAACTTTTCAAGATGGCTGCACTATGAGCAAGTAATTCTTTCCCTTGTGTCTTCTGAGATGAGCAAAAGGATAAGTTATTGATTTTTATGTGATTTTCATAAACTTTCTCAGTAATATGACACTGACATTGAAAACAAAATAATCTTAGAATACTGAAACTTTTACTAAATAATCAAACTGAAGTCATTACATTCCTCATTCTAAAACAATTTTCTCTGTGTAAATGGTAGCACTTGCATGCTAGCAATGAATTTGAAATTTAAAATACTCTGAAATACACTTAATCATGAGAGCAATTTGATGGCTCTAAAGAGTTCAAATTTTAATAAACAATACTAAAGAAACATTTAAAAATACCCCAGTTCTTTCAATAGAAAACCCTAAATCCACACGGACTACAGACAAAACAAAGTACTTGTCTCTTCTCGTAACCCCATTAAACTAATCTATAAACTTAATATTATCATCAAAAAACCTTAATATTACCATGTGGATATTTTTTAGTAACTACAATTATTCCATCAAGATTCCATCTGAATTAAGCCTTTAAGAAGTCTGTATCTCTCAGCCTGTGCCTCAAGTACTTTTGACCTAATAATAATAATAATTTTTAAAAAAGGTTAAAGTGATACATAAACAGCAATAACAAAACTGGTGAAGTGATTTATTCACTACATCTTAAAACACCAGTGGCAAACAGCAAAATATGTAGAGTAGTTATTTTTACTTACAAGTTGGCAACTGGCTCTCCTTTCAATGGAGGTAGTAGGTTTCCTGAGCCAATTAAACAGTTGTGTACTATGGTCAAACTCTGTAGAATATCATCTCTAGAAAAGATATTTCCATATTTTAGATTTCAAATCTCTAGCCAACAGGGCTTTTACAGGCTAGGACAAAGTAAAAAATACTTCATGATGTAAAGATATACAAAGTTAAGGCAAATAGTTCAACATCTTAAAAATATGGATAGCTAAACAGGCATTTAGAATATCAGACCTACTTGATGTAAACATTCTAAAAAATTAATCACAAATAATGGAAATTTACCCAGTGTGAAACAATTCTGAATTTAATCACCTCTTACCACAATCACTATGATTAAAAAGAGGGAAAATAGTGTGCACCCTCTAAATAGAATCCTTTTGAATTTGTTTATTAAAGATTTCTGGAATGATAACATACTACGTTTCTTACTAATATTTCAGAAATCTTCAAAGATCAAACTTTAAAAGTCAAATGTTTTCAAATAACTATTTCTTGTTACTTCCCTCCGCGCCAAAAAAAATCTCACAAAGAAGGTCAGCAATGTGAATTACTACAAATAAACAATCTAAAAACATTCAAGTTGAGTCTAGTAAAAGGAGAATTTTTTTTCAAAGGGGGTATACTTTTACACTTTCCACAAGATACTTAAGAAAAATCCAAGTAGATGATAGCTCTGCCTAGAAACTAGCAGAAAATTTCTTTAAAAGGTCTAAATGTAAAACTGCCAACAAAATCTGACTGGAAATGATTCTTCTAAGTCTCCTTATGGCAGTTTTCAAGTTACATATTAAAAATGAATACAACAAACATGAGAAAGACACAACAAATTTTCTTTGGCACGAAACACAAAAATACTAATTGATTTAAAAAGAAAACCAACCTAGACATTTCAAGTTCTCCATCTCCACAATTCTCCAGTTTGGCGAGCTCAGGCTGAAGAAAAGAGTCCAACAGAGAGAAGGCGAAAGACACTTCTTGTTGCGAAGGAACATGCCACTGGATCCCGAGATTCCACAAGTCGCCAGGTTTACCCCAGTCCTATAAAAAACACCATTTGTGAAAAAGTTGAGAAGTGGAGAACACATATACATTTAGAGTTTGTAAGAAATACAAACCTAATTTAGCAAACAATGTGTCAAAAAGACATATGATAAAATTATCTTATACCTTCATTCTGACTCCTGGAGAGTTTCCCAGAAGAGCCAGCCAGTAAGTACACAGTAACAAATAATACAATAATAGCAGTACACCCAAGGATATTTAACTTAGCAATAAAATTGTAGAAACTAGGAGGTTAGATCTGACATGCTAATTTATTTCATGTTTAAACAACAAAGAAAAACTAGAATTTTAGCTCTACATCAAGTGAGACAGTGCAAATATAATACATCCTAATAAGAGTTTTAATAACATGCTTTGAAGTATAAAACTGACATCTTTGTACAAAACATGCTTTGAGATTCTTAGAAAAGAAACCCAGTATATCCTTGAATCCTAAATTATTGAAAGTGCTTGCCTTGATAGGGAAGTATTCAGAGGGAGGCTTGTCAAAGCCCCCTGGCACACTGCAGTACTCTGTAGGGTAGATTAGTGTAGTGGAACGAAGAAGATGGTGCAAAAGGTTACAAGACAGAGTGTAACCCTGCTTACAAGTTAAACGTAGGGTTCTCTGGAGGATCTTTACAAGCTGCTCCCTATAAAGAAGCAACTTCTTCCCATCCACACGAGTAATCTAAAATGAACACAGGTAGAGACAGTAAAATTATAAGATCAAGAATCAATAACCAACACAACATTGAATGGCTACCTAGTGTTTTTAAATAACAAACTCATTTTATGTCTATCATTTTAACTAGATTCTAGAAACTAATCAATTTTAAATATCAGAATACATGGGCCTGGCACCGTGGCATAGTGGCTAAAGTCCTTGCCTTGAACGTGCCGGGATCCCATATGGGTGCTAATCCCTGCATCCCGTGCTTCTCAACCAGATCCTTGCTTGTGGCCTTGGAAAGCAGTAAGCAGTTGAAGATGGCCCAAAGCCTTGGGACCCTGCACTCATGTGGGAAATTGCAACATCTCCTGGCTTCGGATCAGCGCAGCACTGGCCATTGTAGTCAATTGGGGAGTGAATCACTGGACAGATCTTCCTCTCTGCTTCTCCTCCTCTCTCTATATATCTGACTTTGCAACAAAAAATAAATGGGGCCCGGCAGCGTGGCCTACTGGCTAAAGTCCTCGCCTTGAACACACCAGGATCCCATATGGGCGCCGGTTCTAATCCCGGCAGCTCCACTTCCCATCCAGCTCCCTGCTTGTGGCCTGGGAAAGCAGTCAAGGACGGCCCAAAGCCCAAAGCTTTGGGACCCTGCACCCGTGTGGGAGACCCAGAAGAAGTTCCTGGCTCCTTGCTTCAGATCGGCGCAGCACCGATTGCGGTCACTTGGGGAGTGAATCATCAGAAGGAAGATCTTCCCCTCTGTCTCTCCTCCTCTCTGTATATCTGACTTTGTAATAAAAAATAAATAAATATTAAAATAAATAAATAATAAATCTTTAAAAAATGATAAAAATCAGAATACATTTTCTGAGTTAAGCTTTCAATATGCCATAGTAACAATCATTTCAAAAGATTATCTCCTTAAAGAGATAAAATTTACTTAAATGTTTCTCACAAAGCTGAAGGGGATCAAGCATTAAGGGTCTCCTGGAACAGAAGTGGAACAGTCAGGACTTCAAATGATACCCATTTGGAATGACTTGCTGCAGGAGGCAGCTGCAAACCGCTACTCTCAAAGCCTGGACTAATTTCATGAACAGAAGTAAAATTTGATTAATGGCCAAATTTAAAACATAGAAGGAAAAATAACCTGTAAAATATAAATTTTTCTGAATAGCAAATAGTTTATTGGTAAGTACATGGCATCAATGGTAATTACAAATTCACTTGAAAGAAGCATATCAAAGAAATAAATGCTTGCTAATTATCAGAAAATCAGTGACCATTAGGGCTATCATACTGAACTTCAAAATCATTCAGAGGCGAACCCGAAAGAAGGCTCATCCTCTCATCATTCTATATGGAATGAGTTCATAGTACCTGGAATCTGTAGAATTGCAGATTATCATCTTCTAACCAAATTTGACCTGTTGGCACAAAACTATGGCTTTTAAAGAAATTTGATGGACTAGTGGTGAGGATCTTGTCTCCTTCCAAACCAATTGCTCTTTTACAAAAAAACCTGATCTTGGGTCATTTGGGCTTTTGCAATCATGTCACCTCTAGATATCACAAAAATGTCAACTAAAATAGTATCTGAATTTGAATTGTGCTTACACAATTCCAATGGTCCAGAACATTTCAGAATATCACCAATGTATTCAAAACCTCAATGAGTTGTGTGGGCTGTGCCACAATCAGCCATAGGTGTGCTACACACTACGTTCAACCTTTAAGGCAATTCAGAAAAATAAAAATTCAAAGCATGTCTCAAAGAACATGTAATTAATCCATGGTTTCAGGATTCCTGGGCCCAACACAAGGCCTTAAACTGTTTAATTAGTAAGTTACTCATATTACAATTAATTTATGAAAATTCAGCTGAACAGATGGTTAGATATGTAGTAATCAATAATTACCATGCTGCTTTGAATTCTTTGATTACCAGGGTATGAGATACTTTGAAATTATGCAGAAGTATTAATGCATTTTCAAAACTTCTGACTTTTCATGCTTTAACCCTTTGTAAGAAAGGACTAAATATTTTTTCCCTATGACTCTAATTCTGTCTTCCAGCATCTTTTTGTTTAAGAGTTACTGCTTTGCTTATTTGAAAGCAGAGCAACAAAGCAAGCAAGGAGAGAGATATTCCATCCTATAGCTTACACCCTGCCTTGGTTAGGACTAGGACAGTCTGGAACTCAGGAGCCTCTAATTCCTTCCTTCCTCACATGGGGCAGCACAATCCTGAAAATCCAAGCCATTTCCCAAGCACACTAACAAGAAGATAAAGAGAAGCAGAGAAGCCAAGACTTGAACCAGTCCTCCAACGTGGGATGCCAGTGTCACAAGTCAGTTTCGTTTCAGTACAATACCAGTCCCAAGAATTAACAAGTAACATTCTCATATTTCTTAATCCAAAGATTTATTTGTAATACCTCAGATAAAAGTTGAAGATTCCATAGTAACTCCTTGTCTAACTCTTCTTCATTCAATACATCATCATCTAAAAATGGCAAAATAAAGAAAAAAATAAATAAAAATGGCAAAATATTATCAGAGAGAAAAACTATACATCTAAGTAAAAATATCCATATTTAGTATTTCTATTTAATGTTTTTAATGCAGAGGAAAGTCTCTTTTATGAAGTTTTTTCTTTTATGAAAGTGAACTAGTTATAAGCAGAGCTGGAAACTTCATTTAGAAGAAAATAAACATGAGGCATGACTTCTACGCCTCCACATCGCACAAAATAAGTGGTAATTTGTGAAGGTATCTCTGGTGAGCTATTGTATAAAATATTAATGGAAAAATTAAAATTTCTAAGCTAACAGTCACCCAGGATATTATCTCTTTTGGGGGTAATTCCTCTCCCCTCCCAAAATACTAAGTAAAACACTGCACAGGCTAACAAACCTGTCATTGACAAGCTTTAACCTAAAACCAAGAAAACCCTAGGACTTACTCATTGTAAGCTGAGTTATAACACCGCAGCAGTGAGGAACAAATAACTTCAAAGATTCTTCTGGGCAGCACTGAAAATATACTTGTATAAGTAAGCTTTTTAAAAAAGGCAAATATTTAACATTTATAAAATATACTACACAACTATGTTCAGTGGTAACAACTGTGTATTTAAAGTGTAACAGGTGTTTCTGGAATAACTTATACAAAATCGCTAGGTAGTGAGTCATAAACTGATTTGTTAAAAAACCCCCACAAAAACCACGACTTACCTTTACAGCAGCACGGCACATATCTGCCACCATCCGGCCTGCTACTCTTGTTTCAAATATATGTGAAATAGAAAAATTAAAAACCTTCTGAAGGGCCACCTGGGAAGACAGATTAAGAAAAGAGAATGCTCAGGCCACATGTTTCAGGAAAATAACATCATATGCAACATAGAAGAAAAATGATAAGTATACTCAACCTATGCCAAAAATAACTAAATGAGCATCTTAGGATTTGCTTGGTAATTTTGCATTTGGGTCTACAAACCTTTGCAAATGATCTAACTTAAATACAGTATTTTATATAGAAGATTCTACTTGCTACAGAAGCCTACTCACAAATTTCACATGGTGAACACAAGCTGTTATTATCTTGTTGGTTAATTTTTAAGAATAACATCTATTTCATGATCATGCATATTTTTAACTTTTACATGCAAACAATGTTCAAACCTGTTAATAGTTATAGTTTTCAATATACAACTTTTGACAATAAGAGATGATTTATGATAGTTTCATAAACATCAATAAATATTTCACACATTTAGCTATGGGATAATTTAACTTCTATTTACTTTAAACTTATTTATTTGATTAATAAAAGAGAGAACTAGAGGGCTGCTGTTCTTTGAAAGACTGGGGTAGCCAGTGCGGGGCTGACTCTGAAGACAGGAATTCAATCCAAGTCACTCATGTGGTGACAAAAACCCAATACCTAGTGATATCCCTGATTCAAAGCCGGCACTGGGAGGAAGCTGGAGTCAGGAGCCAGAACGCAAGGATTTTAACCACTACATTAAATGTCTGCCTGAGATTAACTTTTAACCAGGATTAATATATTTAACAGCAATCATCTCAAATGAAGAAGACATAGAAATATAAAGTGTGGTGTTTGCAGTGCCACCATGCCAAGTGAATCCTGGTTCAAGTGCCAGCAGTTCCATTTCTCATCCTTATAATGTGTCTGAGAAAGCAGCAGATGTCCAAGTGCTTGGGCCCTTGCACCCACGTGGGAGACCTGGGAGAAACTCTCGGCTTTGGGCAGGCCCAGTGTCAGCCATTGTAGCCATGTGTGGAATGAATCATTTGATGCAAGACCCCTATCTCTGTCTTCTGTACCTCTGCTCTTCAAATAAACCAAACAATCTTAAAAACAAACAAAACAAAAAAACTATATATAAAATGTCAGCTAGTATCAATTAAGTTAATAGTCATAATGCCTTTATGAGAGCAGCTGTTTTCAACTCATCAGTTAGGCTGATAAATAAAATGTAACATGAAAGCATAAACAGCAGAGTGCATTGTGCCAACACCCCATGCTACAGTGCCCATTCATGTCCCAGTAGCTCTGTTATGTTTGTGTGCTTGCTCCAACTCTACCAACCCCCTGCTAATGTGTCTGAGAAAAAGCAAGATTATGACCCAAGTAACTGGGTCCCGGTCACCCATACAGGATCCCCATGGAGTTCCATGCTGGTGGCTTCAGCCTGGTCTATCTATTGTAAACACTTAGCAAGTGAACCAGCAGATGGAAAATAAATGTCTATCACAGTCTCAAAGTAAATAAACCTTAAACTCCCAAAGTTCTCTCCTGAGTAATCGTTTTAACTGTAAAATTTTACAATACAGTTATTTCTTATTATTTGCAGTAGTTACATTCTCAAGTTGTTATGAATGCCTAACTATCAGAGAATTAGGTTCCTGGGTGTCTCTGGTCACAGTCATATCATCAATAGATAGGCAGATAGTCTTGCTTTAACTTTTTAAATTTTATTTCTTTGAAAGCATAGTTCTAGAGAGAGCAGGTCAGAGAAAGATTCCTCCATTCATTTGCCCAGCCCTCAAATGTCTAAAACAGCCAAGAAAGGACGAGGCTGATGCCAGAAGTTTCTTCCCGTTTCTCCCAGATTGGTGCTGCGGACACTTGCTGTTTTACCAGGCACATCACCAGGGAGACGAATCTAAAGTGGAGCAGCCGGGACTCAAACCTGTGCTCATGTGGGACAAAGGAATTGCAAGCAGTGGCTTTACCCACCATGCCATAATGCTAGCCCCTACAGCTACCTGATAACCTATTGTTGATTAAACAAAACAGCACTACTACTTATACCTAATGTTACATAGTTCAGTTCTCTTAAGCTTAGGAAACATCAGTACCCAAACATTCAACTTTTGGGGGGGGGAGGGGTGTGTGTCTATTTTTAACATTTATTAACAGTGAAATCACCCATGAAAGCACCAAAATGTGGAAAATGTGGCAGTAAAAAGGTCACAAAGATACTTGTTTAGGAACACTAAAAAAACAAAGCAGAGCATCACCTTGTTTAACTTCAGCTGGAAATTCTTACATCAGCTAACTTAAATGTTTGACCACTCCATAAGAAAACCATTGACTTTGAGACTACTAATAAATCTGAGCAAATAGACGGGTTTGCAAATATAGAATTCATGGGTAATAAGGATCAACTGCACATTCTTTTTACATTTATTGTGAGTAGAAAGGATAAACAGGCATGACATGATATACACACGAAATAACCAGAAACATACTTTTAATAAAAGACTAATAAAACTAAAAAAATCAGAAGTTAATTTTTTACAGTCACACTCTTACCATAAATATTTCTTTGGAACACTGTGTGAGGATTGTACTAAACGTAGAAGAGAGACCTAATTCGACCAAACTCTCCAAGTGAGTCATTTTTTCAGTTTCTGTTTCTTCCCTGGTTTGTTCCAATGTGCTACTTTCTATAAGTCCAAAACATCTAAACAATTAAAAAAAAAAGCATAATTTTAGCAATTAAAAACTGGCTTAATATTTTTGATGATCGTTAGGTAAAACCTCTATTGTCTTCTGTAATTTCCAAAGAACCAGCCTTAAGAATATTAATTATAGCTTTAACAATGCAGGGAGAAAAGCCAAGGTTTTGGATCAAGACACTAATTTTCCTGAATAAAAGAGGACAGATCGGGGCCACAAGCTTACCTGTCCATAAACTGTAGAACAAAATCCTCAAACTCAGCTGTGGCTGAACAAAGTTCTCGTTCCACCTGTAACGTCCCAATACAGACAAAAATCACAAAAAGACTTTGATTTTTTAAACTAATTATCACCTTCCAAATAAGTCTAACAGTAAATTATATTGGATAAAGAGCACTATTATTAAAAAATTATGTAGAATTTGATATGATCCATGTTATAAGGATCAAAATAAGCACTTAAGAGCCATCCTTATTGGCAGATTTTTAAACTGCTGGTATGTATGTAAAGCTCAAAATCTCATTACTTAAACAGCGAAATAAAGCAATTCAGGTAAAAACACATTTGCAACATAAAACAATAACTACAATGCAGTATCCAAATTATTTTGAGGGAAACTGAACAACAAAGAAAATAGTTTTTTTAAATAATACTTATTTATTTTATTGGAAATCAGATATACGGACAAGAGGAGAGACAGAAATACTCTGTCTGCTGATTCACTCCCCAAGTGGCCGCAATGGTCAGGGTTATGCCAGGAGCCACAGCTTTTTCCAGGTCTCCCATGCGGGTGCAGGGTCCCAAGGCTTTGGGCCGTCCTCCACCACTTTCCCAGGCCACAGCAGGGAGCTAGATGGGAAGCAGAGCAGCCGGAACAAGAAAGGATGCCCACATAGGATCCCGGTGCATGGAAGGAGAGGACTTCAGCCACTAGGCTACCATGCCGAGTCTCAGAAAACAGTTTTAACAGAACTAGAAAGAGATAAAATCTTTCTTCATAGATTCCAATCCCCTGGAGAGATTTATCCCTAACTCAGCAGCATGATGGACACCACATTGGCTGAATAAAACACCGAGAAGAGAAACAAAATTGAAATATGCCTCCAGATGTCAGTTGTTTACAGAAGTGGCCTACATTTGATTTACTGCCTGTGGCAGGTGCTCCTCACACTCTTAGCAATGACAGTCTGGCCTTCAATTCATGCACTTCTAGTCACAAAATAGGAACCCTGAGAAACACTGCTGCACATAATATAGTCAGAATTAAAACTCAGTTAACCCTGTGATAACCGGAAAGCATCCTTACTTCTGTGAGGTCATTTCTTTCTTGTAGTACAGATGAACAATCCACTAAAGGCACCAGAGTAGAAAATGTTGCTATAAACTGGAATGTGATCTACAGAAAAATGCAAAGGATTTTCAATGTTAGTTACATAATTCCAATTCAACATAAGTATACTGTAAAATACAATAAAGTACCCAAAGAAGTTATTATGAGGGAAATTCCAAAATCTTTATATTTTTCTGTTAGAATTCGGCATTTAACTATTCCTCACAATTCAGTAGCTACAACTTTACTAATGAAATTATACTGAATTTATTTTCATAACTTACCTATTTAGAATTCAATACAAAGTTCTCTAACCTTCTGTCAATAATAAGTTACTCTGCCTAGCACCTAAAAAATGTAGCAATGTCTAAGAATAAACAGAAACTGCTAATGCACATACTGAGGCCAACTAAGAAAGAAGGTAGCTCTAAAAATGATAGATCTGAAGACATGCATAAACATAACAGAGAGAGTTCACTGTTATCACATGCTGTCTTCAAGGCAGATGAAGGGAAGTGCAAATGATCCTACACTATGATTTTTATCATACATATTGAAGAAACAGGAATGAGCTATAAAGCACTGTATGATTATTAATTATATACAGACTACATAACGTAATTTACTATTAAAGGAAGGTATTATACAGACTGACTACCCTAACATATCTAAATGTATGCATCTATAAACACATCATCAGTTACTTAGCAGATTTTAGATCAAACTTATGTACTAAAGTGTGTCTAAGAGAAATTAGAAACATATCAATTTACACAACTAAAACATCAAAGCATAAAACAAGATCATCAGAAAGCCTGAATACCTACCATGCATTTACTAAAATCATTTGGATCCACCCCAGGCAATGCTCTCATCAACAGAGGTAGCATGTGTGTTGGACCTTCAGGAAACCACCTGCCCCCGGATACCAAACTGCGGGCTACTCCAATTACACAACTTAAAGTGGCTGTGAGCTGGTGAGGTTCTGTCAATGTCTCTAGTGCAGGATATGTTCTACAGTTTGAAAGCAGAATTTTAAAACATTAAATGTAATAAGTTCATAAGCTACTAATTTGATTGAAAGGTTTATAGTCAGCATCAAGTTAACAATTTACACAAAGGAAAGATACACCAAGACTACTGCCTGTATCTCCACCCCTTTGCTTCTTTGCCACCTTTTTCCATCTAAAATGCAGTGACAAGGAACAAAAACTTGCAATAGCTGCGTTAGACTAACTTAGTAGTCAGTGGGTATTAATATAATTCTCAGGAACAATGAATTACAAATGTTCTTTCTTTTTATAAAAACACTCTTACTAAAATTACTCTCATATTCTTCCTAAAGAGTATTATATTTTTACAACTACATGCCAGTTATTAGCATCATATGAGAATATTTCTAATCCCAGAGTAAATATACCAGGAGTAAGATAAATGCAATCTTTTTTTTTAAAAGATTTATTTTTATTATTATTTTTTTTATTGGAAAGGCGGATATATACAGAGAGGAAGATCTTCCGTCTGATGATTCACTCCCCAAGTGAGCGCAACGGCCGATACTATGCCGATCCAAAGCCAGGAGCCTCTTCCGGGTCTCCCACACGGGTGCAGGTTCCCAAGGCTTTGGGCCATTCTCGACTGCTTTCCCGGGCCACAGGCAGGGAGCTGGAAGGGAAGCGGGGCTGCCGGGATAGAACCCAGTGCCCATATGGGATCCCGGGCGTGCAAGGCGAGGACCTTAACCACTGCGCCACCGCGCCAGGCCCGATAAATGCAATCTTTAATCACTAAATATGTAAAAGCCAAGAACATACAGTTTGGCTTAGTAATTTTACATTTGAGATCCTTAAGGGGGAAATCATCTAAAATTCAGTCATTTCAAATTATACTAACACAGAAGAGGAAAGCAATAAGGAAAACTTATCTTTTCCGTGTTGTATTTATGTTCATACACATACACACACACAGCTGATGGGAAAGCAGGAGATTTATAAATAGGATCGAAAATACTCAAATCTATATTTATTTTAATTAGCAGGTCTTTGACTAAAAATTCAGCTCACTATTCAAAACACCAAAATAAGTAAAACAGACAAAATGTTAGGTATGAATTCGGACAGAAGTTCCTCCTCTCCAGGGAGGGGCAGGGAGCCCATCACGACTTTAAAATTTTGGTACCATAGAGAGGCCAAGTAGCAAAGATCACTGACGGCTAAACATAGGGAAAACTGCCTGCCTCTCATGATCCATTTCCTAACTAAATTCTATATACTGGAAGAATATTAGTGACATAAGTTGTGCAGAGAAAAAACAAAAGGTTGGGAAAGTAAGGTACAACTTAGCTTGAATATTAATGAATGAAAAGACAAAAGGTGGGCCCGGCAGCGTGGCCTAGTGGCTAAAGTCCTCGCCTTGAATGCCCCAGGATCCCATATGGGTGCAGGTTCTAATCCCGGCATCTCCACTTCCCATCCAGCTCCTTGCTTGTGGCCTGGAAAAGCAGTCAAGGATGGCCCAAAGCTTTGGGACCCTGCACCCGTGTGGGAGACCCGGAAGAAGTTCCTGGATCCTGGCTTTGGATTGGCACAGCATCGGCTGTTGGGGTCACTTGGGGAGTGAATCATCGGAGGGAAGATCTTCCTCTCCGTTTCTCCTCCTCTCTGTATATCTGACTTTGTAATAAATAAATCTTTAAAAAAAAAAGACAAAGAGTGACAGAGTAAGTATCAGAATTTGCAGATAATAGAGATCCATTTGGGTAACGACCTGCTTAAAAAAAAACAAAGAAGATGTATTTTTTACTCAGAGAGAGAGAATGAGTGAGAAAGAGCGCTATCTTTCCATCCATTGGATCACTTTACAAAGCGTCACAATAGCAAGAGCTGTGCCAATCTGAAGTTCACAGCCATGAGCTTCCTCCAGGTCTCCTAAGTGGGTACAGGAGCTCAAGGACTCCAGCCATCCTCTGCTGTCCCCCAAGAACAGCTGGAACGTGAACTGGTACCGATATGGGATGTTGGCACTATGGTGCAGCATTAGCTGATTAGGCCTTTACAGTGGCTCATTTCTTAATATTTGTTTGCAAGGCAGAGTTATTGGGAGACAGGAAAAAAAGATGGAAAGATGTTTCATTAAGTAGCCGACTCCCTAAATGGCCACAATAACCAAGGCTGTCCTAGACGGAAGGTAAAAGCCAGAAGCTTTTTCCAGGTTTGCTACATTTCCATTTTTTTGCTGCCTGCTCAAGTGCATTACTGGGGAGACAGATCTGAAGTGGAGAAGGCAGGACCTGAGCCGGTACCCATTTGGGATGCTGGAGTAGCAGGCAGTGGTTTAATCCTCTATACAATTCCATTCCCTTGGGTCAACATCTTTAACAATGTACAATCTCTCAAATGTGGCCAAAACTTATCCAGTTTCAATAGTGATTAGAAAATAAGATATTAACTAAATTCTTGCACTAAGAACCTTAAACAAATTTTTATGGATCTCAATTGCTGAAATTTTATGTTTTATTTTTTATTTACATTTTATTATCATTGCTATCATTTTATGATACAGTTCCATATTCCCTTATCCTCCAATTTTATGAGTTTTAAAAACTAACATTCTTCCTCTACTTTTGGCAAAAAGTTATAAAGCTGAAAATGGGATAACAGAGGCCTAACAGAAAGCTAAAGCATGCTGCTCTTGAATATTAAAAGCAAAAACAAAAACAAAATCAAAAAAACAAGGAATCAGCTAAGATGCTCATGTCTTGTATCACAATATGTGGACTGGTTCCTGTTTTCTGCTGATTCTGATTCTAGCTGCAGACGCTAGGGGGCAGTGGTGATGGTTCAAAGTAACTAACTGAATTCCTGACACCCGGAGGAGACCTGAACCCAGTTTCTGGCTCCCAGTTTCCATCACAGCCAGAAACCAACATATCAATTCATGGTCTCTCTCTCTCAAATAAATAATTCTCTTTTTTTAAATTGTAAGTTCTCAGGAAGCATAACAAATCTATACCATGGCAGTAACTAGTAAGGAGAGAACTGTCTTTGCCTTAATATACAGAACAAAATGAACGCAAGAAAATTCACATAAAAATATACATAAGATTATATAAAGCAGGAAAACAAAAATTTATTTTGTACTTCTAACTCACCGCTATATTGTCAAAACCAATCACTGAACTTCTTCCATACAAACACAAATAAACATGGAAAAACAAAAACAGATACTACAAAGAAAGATCACTAAGACAGAAAAGAGAAAAAAGAACAGATAGAAAATAATCTAATGGCAGGGTTTGAACAGAAACATGTAAAGCTACACTTACCTTTCAAGTACAGGGGGTATTACTAACTCAGGTCTCATGAGCGCAAGATTCTGCAGAGCCTGGGCTGCTTCTAGACTACCAGTTTTGCTAAACATAGCCAAGAGGACAGGCTGAATAATGCATTGTACAAAGTCTGTAACATCTTGTTCAGTGAGCTTATGGCTATCAGGCACAGGAGTCAACCAAGAGGGCTTCTTGTATCTTTCACGATGCAATCTTCTAACAACACTATTTGGCAGCCGCTGAAGTAGTTTCATTAACTTATTCTGGGAACAGAGAAGCAAAAAGGTCTGGGTAGGTTCCACTTTCCTACATTTGTGGTTCCTTTCCCTCAAATAAAGACTTAATAACTCCTCTTACTGAAGACCTACACAACATGTTGAAATAAATACTCTCTTCCCAATTAAGTATTGAAAATATTAGTTGGATATTCTAGTTCTAAAAGAATTTCTAGTACCCCTTAAATTTTCACTTTTACAGAAAGCCATTTTAACTACACAATGTGAATAAAACAAACAAAATTGCTGGCTGGAGAGAGTGCCTTTGTGCTTTTGTGTATTTTTGCTAGTTTGATGTTAAAATGTGACAGTTTGTCATTAACTATCACACTAATGTTGTCATAATTTATCTCCACACATTCTATAAACACAGTAATTGAATTTGAACTGAATTATTTAATACAGAGCACAGTTCAAAAAAAATTCTGGAACAGAGAATCAGTTTATTTTAGTACAAGAAAATCTGAAATCCATGCATAGGTCTCATATATTCATTTTGTATGAATTTTTTTGAAATAAGAATTTTTAATTGTTTTTTTGCACCAATACCTATATTTCAATCCTATTTTCTATAAACTTTCTGAAGCACCCTGTAATCCAAATTTTGTTTTCAAATGAAGCAAACAAAATGCTTTTATAAGTTACAGAACACATAATAGGTAAACATAGTTGTATCTTGAAAATACTCAATCATTACAATGCAAAATGAATGTACTTACCAGCCAGCGCCCATTATTTGAAGGATGGTAAAAAGATGTAATGCTGTTAAACAAACCAGCTAAGTGTTTCTGTACTAGCTTACTTGGTCCACCCTGTCCAGATAAAAAAAGGAAAAATGTCAGTATTCACATGACATTATTAAAACTGAAAGGAGCACCAAGGTCAAGCTTATATACAAATCTCTAAAACAGGACCATACTTTCATTCTCTAAGTAAGAGTCTGAAACAACTCCCTGATGAACTTGATGTACATCAATCTAAAACATTTCACTAAAACTAAGAACATCTTAAAAGACATCATCTCATTTAGAGTAACAGCAGACTGATCACTGAAACTGATCACTAAGCAAGGATGATCTCTTACTATAATCAAGAATGGTAATAACAGACACAAAAATTTACTTCTTAAATTGCTCAATAAGTGTCAACCTCTCACTGCATAAAGCAGAAGATTTATGTAAATATATTCATAAATATTTTATGATATTTAAATGTTTAAAACTATCAAACAAATGGGTCCCATCTTGACTTTTTTTCTTGATCTACTGACAAAACAACCAACCAACAAATGCGCAGGGAGGAAGATATTTTTCATGTTATCAAGTTGAATAGCCCTATGCGTATGGAACCTACAACAGGAATATATGTCTTCCTGCTGAAATGAGATGTATGTTCACCTTTTCCAATCAGGTCTTTATAACAAGACAACCACTCAAAAAGCAAGCAATTCCAACACAAATTATCCAATCAATTTTCAAATTTTTCACATTGTAATTGGCAATACTGATTTTTAAAAACTTTAATATATATATGTATATATATATATACACACACACATTTAACACAAAATGAAGCTTACAATGAGAACTGTGAAAAAACAGAGTGAAAATTCAAACAGGGCTGAAACTGTCCAATCCTGTGGTCTCTAAAACATGCGCTTTCCACTGCTTGTTAACACAGTAAACATTCAAATGTGTTTTGTTCTTACTGAATTGTCAGAAAAAATAGGATCTGCCTATATAACAAAAAATGGCAAGTATGAAAGGCAGCTTGAATTTGCCTTAGAATAAAATTTAGAGGTAAACTTAAAAAAAAAAACATTTCATTTATTTGAAAGGCAGAGTTACAGAGAGGGAGATATACAGACATCGTCCATCGGCTGGTTCACTCTGCAAACAGCTGTTAATGGCTACCAGGCTGAAGCCAGGAGCCAGGACAACTTCTGCATTTCCCACGTGGGACAGGGACGAAAGCACTTACACTGTCCTCTGCTGCTTTCCCAGTTGCACTGGAAGAAAGCAGAATTCGAAGTGGAATAGCTAGGACTCAAACTGGTGCCCATATAAAATGCTAGTGCTGCAGGCAGAAGCTCTATCTACTGTGCCACAGTACAAGCCCCAAAGAAGTGAACTTTTAATAATTACTCCACCATATCCATAGAAACAAGTAATGTTGTATCGGTTAATCAATACCACGTCAATTAATGCCATAATGTTATAAATTGTTATTGATGTTATGTTGGGGCTTTTAATTGATTGGGATGATACTTTGCTGGCTTTGCCTTCAGACCAGAGATGGTCTCACCAAGAAATCACTGAACTCACCAGGATAGTAAGATGCTGGACTTTATGCTTGGTAAATACCTCCAATGAAAGAACCACAACTGAATCTGAACTGTGGTAATGCAGTAAGGTGGAGAAATGCACCATGGGGAGAGGGTTCAGGGAGGGGTGGGGGGAATCCCAATGCCTATAACACCGAGTCACATAATGCAATGCAATTAATAAAAAAAAAAAGTAATGTTGAGCCAGTAATAGTAATTCAAGGAAGAGATAACTATAGGTGTAGTACAGGAATGACAAACCAAGAAATTACAATACAAAGTTTCTCTACTATATTTGAAGGATGACACTGAAATCTAAGCTGTGACTTTTTTTCTTCCTTTCAATAACTCAGTAAAATGATACTTCATAATTTTCCCTTCACTGAGATTACTGTTAAGATGCTTTGTGTTATTCACTGTTAATTTTCTGAAAGTTTCTGAGCATGTGCAGAATCTAGTTCTACCTTGGGATTCTAGTTCTTGGCCTACAAGAATATTAAAACACTCTGAATTCTTCAAAATTGTAAATTTCTAACTCCATCTTTCACATCCATTTGAATAAACAGAGATTTGTAAATGGTACATTATTGCTACATACTGAATCTGAGAAACATGAAATTACATCACAAAACAGCCAAACATCAAAGGAACAACCAAGTCCTTAATACAAACTTCTGTAATGAAACACAACTTCTAATGGATAACACAAAATAGGGGTGAACTATATAAGACAAATATTAGGTATTACAAACCATCATAGCAGTAATCCAAATTACAGCATGTCCTATATCATAAGCATTTGTTAAAAATCTTGGAACTAATACTTGACTGCTTCCCACTGGAAGGTTCAAGCTTCTCAAAATTCTTGTAAATATCTTTAAAAAGAAAAAAAAAACAGTCATAAGTATAAAAATTCTTTAAGCAACCTTTAATAGTGTTACTGAGTATCTCCATTTTTAAGCAGAATTACTTATTGTTTAAATAATGTGCTTCATAAATATCAAGTTACACTGTATGGCACCCTGAGGTCACAGATACAAGCAAGTGAATCAGCTGGACACATATCCCCCAAAAACAAACAAGATATTTATGAACATGAAAAAGCACAATGAAGATATTATGAAATTTAACACCTCTTTATCTTTCTTAATTCAACTCAATCATTTTTTCCATGCTCCCATTCTATGCCAATGATACAAAAGTTACAACCTAAGCAAATATCTCAAGGCATATCATTTAGCCTCTCAGAGTTTTAATGCTGATTTGACATTCCCCTAAGAATTTGTATTTAGTCAGCATTAACATTTGCATTTTATTATTAGTCAAGCCAGACTTTCAATCAGTTATTAACAATAAAGGCCCAAAGGTGGGGAAAAAACTACTTCTCAATTAATTTCTAATGGGCAACAATAGCAGAGGACAATACAAGCACAGGCAAACCGAGTATTTGCCTTTTGCTGATCACCAGCCCTATTTTAATGTCAGGGTGTGCATCAAAATTACTGGGATGTCTAACACCAGGTATAATAACGTTCCATAAGTAATTCTACTGCTGGTGAAGTAATACTGAAAATGTAGTGTCACAAAACACTTGCACATGGACTCTCCAGCCTCATTAACTGTAGGAATATATATATATATGTGTGTGCGTGCATATATGTATGTGTGTATATATGTATACACACAATTACAAACATAGACATATAGGAATTACATACACTATTAGGAATATATATACATCACATATACATAGCTGTGTATATGTAATGTGAACTTAAGAGTGGGCAACACCCTAGAGTAGCAGGTTAATCCAATATATATGAATGTCTGACAATCTTAGGAATAAACTTTCAAATTGCTCTGAAAGAGTCTGTGTCCTGCATAGGTAACACAAAAAGTCATACACTTATGAGACTCTGATAAGTTCCACTAACTTTAAATTCCACATATGTATAATATTAATAGTAAAAAAATAATAATAATAGTAAAAAAAAACCAGTCTGGCACTTGGAATCAGAAGATAAAAAAACACTTCTCTAATTACCTTTGGTACATATGGATCCCAGTCGATGTACCCTATATTATCTGTAGCCAACCGAGCAAAGAGATTTACTAGTTGCTGAAAAGTAAATGAATAGACAGTTAATATTTCTGTTGTTTTCACAAATCACAGTCAAACCCCTTGTCCATTTGTCATTCTTAGCAATCATTACCACACAACTTAGGTTCTGATTCATGCCAATGATTTAAAATCTGAAAATTTTCTAAAAGAACCTAATCAATATAACCCATAAGGAAAAGAAAAAAAGAAAAATTGTGAGGCCACAAATATGCAGGCAACAAACTGTGCATCTTGCATTATTCAAATATGGGTACCACAGCAACGAATGACTTCATGCATTTCACAATACATGCCAAAGTAGACGTCTACTTTTCTTAGCATACATTGAATGAAAATGACCACAACATTACAGTCACGCCTATGAAGCTACTTCAAAGTGCTCACGGAAAAATGAAATTAGAAGAATTTGTTTCTGTGTGTCAGTTTCTGTCTGGTACAAAATCATTTTGCAACAAATGTATAGGTTTATTCAGCAAACATATTTTCCATGAACTTCTGAAAATTGCTATTATTTACCACCAAACTAAAAAGTATGGGAGGAGAAAAGTGAAGTGCATACTCACCCCCTCCCACTGTGGGAGATTTTGCACTGAAACCCAAAGGCCAATTAATTCATCAAACCAAAGTCTGAAGAAGAAAAATGTTGTTATGAATAGCAATTGACTATAGAAAGTGGTGCAAAGCCAGGTATCCTTTGTAATTTTTTAAATCTATTATTCTTACTGACAACTATACAACCTAGAAAAAATAATACCCAAAGTTACAAACTTAATGAAACAAAGGAGTATTTCTTCTCTGAATATTTCTTTTCCAATTTGCTTATGTTAAAAATGTGAGCTCGTGTATTAAACTTCCGCTACATTAATTACTGCACAGCTCTATGAATTATTTACAAGTTTCTCCTTCCTCTACCTGCCTTTCTCCTGTAGCATTAGTGTTTTCCTATTATTATACTTATTCTCACAATTCTCCATTTGTTTCTTAAAAGTCATTACCTTTCTTCAGTTTTGTCACAAAAATATTGTTTTTATTTAAATTTTTTTTTCAGGCTTTACATGCTTAAAAACAAATTTAGCTGTTGAATTTACAAGCTTTCAAAAAATTACTATTGTACTAGTTATGTATCTCCATGTCTTGCTGTTTTCTAGAATTCGTCAACACATATCCATACTTACTTAAAGCCTTTATGATGAAGTTCTGGAGGAAGGGAGGTAGGAAGAAATATTTCAAAGTAAGTGATGGCCTTTTGCATTGTTACATCAAAGGGACACATTAAAGGTCGCCATTCTTCTAGCATTTCAGCTGTGGCATCCGCTGGGAAATACCTAATGAAAAGGTTTTCATGCATCTTATTACTGACTAAAGGCTCTGCAACAGCAACATATGACTGACAAAACAGCACAAGGGACAGGCTTTCCTGAGATATGTTACACAGACACACACGTCAAATTTGGCCATAAGAAACATTCATTTTATAGCACTTAAATAAATACTTAATTACACTTGGGATAATATAAATTTTCCTCTATGTAAAGGACTTCTAAAAACATTTTTTGAAAGGCAGTAGAGAAGGAAGGAAGAAGAGAGTGTTAGGGAGGGGGAAACACAATCTTCCATTTACTGCTTCATTTTCTAAATGGCCTCAACAATTAGAGTTGGGCCAGGTAGAAGCTAGGGAACCAGGAACTTCATCCATGCCCTCCAAGTACTAGAGCCTCCCACACACATCAGCAGCGACAGTAGAGCAGCTGTGACCCAGACAAGCTGCTGATGGGACGCAGGCTTTACATACATCAGCTTCAGGCCCAGGCCCAGCGTGGTGGCCTAGGAGCTAAAGTCCTCGCCTTGAAAGCACCAGGATCCCACGAGTGCTAGTTCTAATCCCGGCAGCTCCACTTCTCACCCTGCTCCCTGCTTGTGGCCTGGGAAAGCAGTCAAGGACGGCCCAAAGCCTTGGGATCCTGCACCCACTAGGGAGACCCGGAGGAGGTTCCTGGCTCCTGGCTTCAGATTGGCTCAACACTGGCCATTGCGGTCACTTGGGGAGTGAATCATCGGACAGAAGATCTTCCTCTCTGTCTCTCCTCCTCTCTGTATATCTGACTTCCCAATAAAAATAAGTAAATCTTAAAACAAAACAAAACAAAACCACCAGCTTCACCTCTTGTACCGCAATACCTGTGCCTGAGAGACTTTCTAAAAAATGCTTGGTAAAATCAGAGAAAATACATTGTTCTTTAAGCCACATATAAAGTTAAATATATGTGGCTGTTCTTTTTATATCATTCTGTTACGGGATACCAATTGTGAAAAATGGAGTCTATGTAAGAAACGGAAAATCAGTAAGGGGAAAAGAACATGAGACCAGGAATCCTCCAGCTGCTTCCGATAAATCACTCTTTACTCTTGACTGTGAGATCAGTCTTCTCACAAAGGAAAGTATATTACAGGAGTTGGCTTTATGGGCACGAGTGTCCTTGAGTTAGAGGAAGTTTACAAAATTCAAATGGGGGCTGAGGGGCTGGAATAATAGGCTGGCTTTGGCCTGCAGCACCAGCTCAGAAATGGCCAAGTTCATCTGAAGCCAGGATGAGGGAGCCCCCTCCCAATCTCCCACATGGGTACAGGCGCCCAAGGCCCTGGGCCAATCTCTGCTGTGCTCCAAGCCCATAAGCAGAGAGCTGGATGGAAAGCAGAACAGCCAGGACTCAAACCAATGCCTACCTGGACGTTGGCACTAAGGCAGAGGACTAACTTGTTACACCACTGAACCGGCCCCAGAAAAACCTTGTGATTATATGTAAATTAAAGAAGTCTTACTTTAGTAAAGTGTGACTTAAATTGTTTTAAATTTTTAAGTCTTAAAAAAAAGATTAGCTCCAAAGTTCAAAACTATGTTGTGCTCAGTGCCTAACACTGAAGTCTTTAGACCTTTTATTTTGTCTTCAAAGCATACTAAAAACAGGGAAAGGCCCACAGAAACAACAAGATATTTTACAAATTCAGAAGATACTTACGGTCGACAGCTTTTCACGAGTGTTTTGAGAACATTTTCTACAGAACTAGGGGGGAAATCATTTGAAGAATTAGGTGTATTTTAATAACATTAAATTCAATCAGTCAATAACATTAAGATAAGCAAACACACTGACATTAACTGTTTACATATAACAACTAATCCTTGTCTTTTTCATAGACCAAACTGCCAAGGGTATGCTACCTAAGCCCTCTGACCTACTCTTTCCTTTGCCTTCATTTTGTTCATTCTCTGATAAGAACAAAAAGGGAAAAATATTATACAAGGAAAGAGAGAAATTACTTTCAATCTTCTCAAAGTAGGCAACAATGACCATACTTATCAAAAGATGAAACACGCACAATGGCCTAAAACTATAGTACATCTATATCGAAACACAAACCAGAGAAATAACCTGCTATGCTTCTATCAGTTAACTGTCAGAATCTGGTTTTCATAATTGATCAAAGTTCTATAACCCACCAAGGCACTTTATTGCCGGGAGTGATTATCACAAAGGTCAAGAGACAACTCTTTCAGCAGTTATTTTCAAAGTCAGTTGAGTAGCATTAGAAACTAGTTTATTTTACAGCACAAAAGAATCATGGGTTAATATAGGCGATCAAAAACATACACAAATTCATACTCAACATTTCTCTTCCACTAAAAGGCCAATGTGTACAGGTTTAAACACATGACCATTTTTTAAGTAAATGTGACTACTTACAGTATGATATGTAAGAGATAAAAAAAAAGTCTCTGAATTTCCCAAAAAGAAGGGGATGGGGAGAAGGGAGTTGATTGATAATTTTCAAGCAATATTTTGACTCTCTTTAAACTTCTTGAAATTCTAGTCTAGAAGTCTATCCAACTTCTCTGTAGCATAAAGAACAAAGGAATTCGAAGGCATAATAGAAAGAAAACACAAGTAACCGGTATGCTACATAATCAAGAGAGCCAACTGTAATCTTATTATTTGGAGCATGAAAATTCTATTTCAAAACTATTCAGAGAAACAGTTAAAACTGGAGAGGAAATGAACCTAAAACTCAGGATAAAGCAAGGTCCCATGTCCATCATGTAGCATTTCCTGACTAGACAGATGTTCTACTGTCTCTTATAAAAAGTTGAGCCAGTCATAATTTCAGTTTACAGAACATCTATGTTAGCTCAATAAATAAGGCAAATTTCTCTCCAGTTACATTTAAGGCTTCCTAAATGCCACGGCTTTGATTTTAACTTCTAGGCATTTCCAAAGTGATTAAAGCAAGGCTTTCTGCTCTTATATACTGAAATACACTTAAATTCATTAATCTCTTAAAATAATAAAGTTTGTATCAGAGCAACAGAGGGTCTTGGGTCTTCTTTCAACTTTGATCGAAGAACCCCATTTAAAAACAAATTATATAGGCAAGGTTTCAAGAGTCATCTAACGAAGTAACTGTTCAACTTAAATAGGTTTTCAAAAATAATTCTAAAATGTAAAACCATCTTTCCACGAAAATAAGCGGAAAACCAATGATCCTACTACTTCCTGATGTGTTGTGTTCACATTAATCTTCACATTTGTTTTACAGATTCTCTGGCAACTTGAGAGAAAGCTACAAAGAAAACTTGTTGTTTTCACTAAGTGACTTCCCTACATCATCAATGAGTCTAGAAAGCAAGTCACAAAAGGATGCACAGCTACATGTTTTCTCCAGTACCCCTCTTTCTTCAGAAGAACAAGAAGTTAATTCTACCACTTGACAGCAACATTTCACTCAGTAGAGAACTAGAGTATGTGGAAATGTGATTCGGTTCACCTAAATGAAGTCAATTCAACCCCTGAAATAATGTAATTTACACCTAAAAGAAGTCAATTCAACATAAGGCCTGTACCATTGGATTTATGCTGTTTATCCAGAAAAGGGTACAATCTCTCTAACCTGTGATATCTGTATAGTGACCTTTTGTGATTCTTGTAATCTCTCAAGATGAAGGGAACAATGTTTCTGTTTAAAAATAAAATAAAAGGTTAAGGCCAGATGCTATCAGATCATATTTCACTAATTTTTAGAGGGAGTGAATAATCACTACACACTTTCCAATTGCTGGTGATTCATAATTGAAAAGATAACAATTCAAGACATCTTTCATAAAAAATCAAAACAGATTCACAGAGGACTAAACTTTGGATAAGTTTTCTCATACTCTATTTTCTCTGCAAAAAGTTACTTTGCAACTATGACACAGTATGTAATAGTTAAGTCTGGATTAGAGTCAGACGGCTATGAATTTGGGTGCCAGTTTTATGCTTTCTAGTAATGTAATTTTAGCTGATTTTTCTTCACCATTAGAGGCAGTAACATCCACTTCTCACAGAGCTGTCACAAAAATTAAATGAGATCACATAAACACAGCAGTCACATGGTTCAGAACTTAACAAAATAAAACTTAATTATTTCATACCTAAACAAAATAAACCGCACATCTGATTTCCCTGAAAGTTGAAATTATGCTCACTTTGCTTTCACACTGATTCTAATGCCTCTGAGAAGCTATCAGTTTAGTTTAGGAAATTACACCAAAATAGAGAATTCATCTCCGACCACTATGTTATTAAGGGCAGAAAGTGAGTACTTGTCCCAGTTCTTAAGTTCTTGTTCCAGTTTCAACTCAAACACTGTGTGAATTTTTCTCTCTGGACCTTATCACATTCCTTATGATGTAAGTAAGTACCAGATATGTAGCATAGAGATTTAGGGAAATCCAATGGCTTTATTTTCCAGTTACTAAGAAACTGGACTTAAAGGCTTATGCCTCCCTTCTCCTTGGCCTTACATAAGTATCAGATCAATATTTCTTCTAAACAAGAGAAAAATACATCAAATTATACATTCAAGTCTTTGGAGAAGCATCTGACAATTAGGCACAATAATCTTTTTAAAAAACATTGTTTGGTTTTTTTAAATTATCTGCTTTTAAAAAATTAATTGGGAGGCTGTCACAGTAGGATGTTCTGTATGTAACTTCATTAATCCCCTTACAACTTAACAGCAAATGCTTATTTTCTTTTCTCTTAAGCAAGTGCTAATCACGTCACCTAGCATTCAGGTTTATCTGCTTTCTCCAAACAAATTCACCATAATTTAATCAAACATTGTCCATCTCATATCTAAACGTTCAAATCCAGTATAATCCAATTTCATTAGCAAAAAGTCCATTTTCATAGCCATACCACTCAAAATTTAGGTCAAGATAATTTCACCATTAAAAAAAAGCATACAAGCAGTGAAACAACTTCAACACTGATTCAACATTGTTTTTTCATAATATAAGTTACTTAATTTTTTTCCATTTTTTTTCATTACTTAAATTATCTCTATGGCAAAGAAACACATAATAGTTATCCTTACCATTCATGTAAACAGCATGTATAATTGCTTTAAATGATAAGTATGACCTCTGAACTATTTTTTAAAAAGTTTTAGAAAGGTTTTAACAGATTAGTTTAGCAGACACAATTTTATATGAAACATCACCAAAATCATGGATAAAAATCAACCTCTTATTTTCCAATTTCTAAACAAAAGGATGTTTTAAAAAATAAACATAACCAGTTTCAAGCATTAAAGTCTGTAGAAGTACCTTAATAGTCACTGTTTTTATTTTAACAAAATAACTGCAAGAATCTATATTAAATTTCAACAGATCCTTAGGTAAATCACTTTTATCATTTCATTATCGTATTAAACTTCGTACCTAAACAACATCCATGAGCTGCTATATCTTAAGCTCAGCAATGTGGCCCCATATCTCAAGAAAGCTGATATTTCTATATCATTTCTAAGTAGTGAGCAGGCAAGGAGAGGACAAAGGATTTAACTCTATCTTACATTTGAGAACATCAAATAGCCTTTGTAGGCACCAATAGAGAAACCAATGTCACAAGTCCCAGAAAAAGGGAACATCAAATTTTGCTAGAGGCAAATATGAAAAACAAGAGTACAATATTGTATACTGTCAGTACATTTAAAGAAATATGTATACCTATAAAAGAAATGTGTGTATAATACTGTATATCCTCAAAAATACATACAAAACCATGAAAATGGCTTTTAAAGGCCATTCTTAAAAATAGTAAACTCAAACTGTATTTATGATGGAAACATGTAAACCTTTAAATCCAATAACACAAAAACCAAATTATTAGTGATAAAATTAAATAAATTTGTACATGCAGAGATTCAAACTACACTGTGCCTCTTAGTGAAGGCCTCAATCCCCTTCACACTGTGCACAGCAACTCTACATGTGTGTATACATTGGTGTATTTGCAGTTTGCAATATGCTACTTAAAATGCCACATGGGGCACTGTTTTATAAAATAAAACCATGCTAAAAATATTTGTATGTTTTTAGGAGGTAAACAATCAATTCTTAGGTTGCTAGTGTCGAGTTCACAATTACTTATCCCCTTCCCAATATTGCTGTTTCTATTGCATAAAAAAGCTTCACAAAAATTCTTTCTACAGTAGGGATAAGGAAACAGATGGTAAGAATGACCAAAGTCTTTTGATCCACAGACAAAACACAGAAGGAGGAACAGGGGAAGAGGGAGAGAACAGTGAAAAAGGAGGAGTAGAAAGAAGCGAAGGGAAAAGAGAAGAAATTTGATCAACTGTAAATAACAGAACAAGCTTCTAAAATCTTGTTGAAAAGCATGGAATGTTAAGCACTGATAACGTACATGAGTTTAAGATTTGAAAGAGTTAAGAAATAAAGTAACCTTTCATTTTTTATGATAAAAATAGTATTCCAAAAATAGAGTGAACAGTCAGCTGACAACACTATTCTAAAATGTGTCAGAACACATCGAAGACAAAAGTACTCCAAATACCAGTCCTAAAATGTCATATTGAATGGTTCTCCATAAACTAAGGCGTTTTTGAGATAAAATGCTCATAAAAATTACAATTTTATCTTTTGAATATAAAAGCTTTAAAAACTTGATACATTAGTGACATAAATATAATTTTAACTGAAAAGCACAAATTTTTGAGATGTTATTTTCTTTCAGAAATTCAGCAGACAGGAAACCACTCTTAGGAACAAGGCAGAAAGAGAACTTTTGGATGGCTCCCCAACTAGTTTTCTAATATTTCCACATAAAAATCAAGATTGTTAGATCCCTTTGACATTTAATTCAAGGCAAATGTGGTGAATAAAAATATTACAATAGAAAAACTTCATATTTCAAAACTAAAATTTTAGAATTACTTTTGGGGCTATTTACATGGAAGTTAGGTAGCAAGCATTCCTTTCAAAAAGTGAGGCAAAAATATGATGGTTTCAGTTAAAAGGCTTACAGAAATTTAAAGAAAATGAGTTAAGAATCACAGTCCTGAAAAATGTCTTAAATATTAGTCTTTTCAGACACAATATTTCTAAATCTGTCCTCCAATTCTGCCTCTTACCAATCAAGAGACCCCTTAGAAGTATATCCAGATTTACCATACTCTTCTAATCATTAAGTTGGAAAAATTTATTCCCATTTTAAGCAGACTACCCCTATGCAGTTGTCATTCACCGTAATGAATACTCCCTACAGTGAAGGCACAAAACCTATGTGTGAAATACCCAAGACAATGGACCAATATGGTTCATCTTTCACAAGCATCAAATTTAGTCAGAGATTTATAATAAACATACGTTTACTCATAAAAATTAATTAATAAGCATACTACAAACATAAATGATTAAGATATAATACAAATTTTCCAAGAATTTTTTCTCACCAGAAACTCTTCAGGTCAAAGTTCAGCGCTCTGGTGAAAAGTAAAAGGCGATTAAATGGAAAGTTGGAGAACTAGTACAGGGGAAAAAAAACACTGACTTGGAATGAGCTGATCTGGAAGTTAAGAGCATCAAAACCAGCGCCAGAAAAGCAATGAGAAAGCATGAGACTGATTAATGATGTAGAAAGCTTCTGATGGCACGGATACAAAAGATGGCAAATCCATGAGCCTTTGAGTGGCATGTGCAGAGCTCCTTAGAAATACTTATGTTGTCAGGCCCAGCGCAGTGGCGCAGTGGTTAAGGTCCTCGCCTTGCACACCTGGGATCCCACATGGGCGCTGGTTCTAATCCCGGCAGCCCCGTTTCCCATCCAGCTCCCTGCCTGTGGCAGAGGAAAGCAGTCGAGGATGGCCCAAAGTTTTGGGACCCTGCACCCGGGTGGGAGACCCGGAAGAGGCTCCTGGTTTCAAATTGGCTCAGCTGCAGCTGTTGTGGCCGCCTGGGGAGTGATGGGGAGTGAATCATTGGATAGAAGATCTTCCTCTCTGTCTCTCCTCTCTGTATATCCGCTTTTCCAATAAAAATGAAATAAATCTTAAAAAAAAAAAAACTTATGTTGTCTATGGCCATACTACCCTGAACACGCCTGATCTCATCTGATCTTGGAAGCTAAGCAGGGTCAGGCCTGGTTAGTACTTGGATGGGAGAAATACTTACGTTAAGGGTATTTTTAAGTGTCATGACTAAAGAGGGCTCAACTGACCTTTAGTGGTCACAAGTCAAGCGTAATAAATATCCTGCAATTCTCAGTACACACCTACACAACAACAAAAAATATGCTTTCAATGTTCCACTGGAAATTTAAATTTTTTTTAAAAAGCTGAAACTAACTACTTCGAGCATAATGCAATTGGAAATAGTCTTAACATAGTTGCAATTTAACACTGAATCTGCTAGGAATGATACTAACGAGCACATTGAAAGAAAACTGTTGAAAACTTTATCTGAAGTTATTGCTTCTGCAAAATCATGTAATCAAGGCAATGACAACTGCAATATTTGATTTGCCAACAGCTTCACAATTATATAAGTACAACTAAAGATTGTCATGTTTTTTAACCATGTCAGTAAATTAGTATTAGCACAGGCACAAAATATGACATCACAGATTTTCATGAATTGTCAAAGTGATTTTTTTTTGTATTATTGTCACCCTGTACTGGTACAGCACAAAAAACAATTTATGTTGTGAAAATCTCATGTTGGTATCATTTATTTATTTCAGCTTATTCCATGCCATACTCTGACATTCTAGACTGAAGTCTACTGCATAAATTCTCTAGGGCTTCATATTACTACTATTTTTGTTCTGAATTCATCCTTTGCATCTGTTACTTTCAAATATGCAATAAGCCTGGGCTGACACTCTTCATTATAGCACTATATCTTATTTTAATGTCTGCTGTTAATGTTGTATTTTCATTTTCCTATACTTGGTGAATTGTTTAAACTTTTCTTTTAAAACCAAATTCATTCATTATTAGATGGAAAATCTGAATGCTATATTGCATCATTTGACAACTACATGTTGAAAACATTGTTGTACAATAAATTACTTTTCTATTATCTCTTTCTCATGAGTAACACATAGTTGTATTTGTCACTGAGCACAAGTGATGAGGCTATACAAATTTGCAACGTGTCTTTAAACCTCTAGAAGGGCCATGATACAACTTGTGAGGAAGACTTTCACAAGAGGCAAGGTGATGAGATGATGTATCACTAAAAGTCATGTTAGGCACAATATCAACATGCACACAGGGCTGGAACTTGACAAGCCCTGCTTGACAGGTTCACTACATCCAACTCTCCGGTATCACTGAAGACACACACAGTTTGTTCATTTAAAGGCAAAGTGACATAGAAAGTGAGAGAAGTTCTTCCATCTGGCGGTTCACCCCCAATACCAATAGCACTTGAAGCTGAGCCAGGCAGATGCCAGCAGCCAGGACTCCACAGAGATCCCCCATTTCGTGGCAGGGGACCCAAGTACTTGGGTCATCAACTATTGTCTCAAAGGTACATTAGTAAGAAGTTGGAGCAGAAGCAGAGGTGACGCTCAATCTCAGGCATCCCAGGTACTGATGGTGCTGGTACCACGATACTTGATATTTGTATATAACACAATACTTTACACAACAAAGACCACATAGGAATTAAAAAAAAAAAAAAAAAAAGCAGCAGCCAGGGCAGACAGCTGGTGTAGTGAATTAAGACATTGCCTGGGACTGTATCTCATTTTGGCACCTGTTTGAATTCTGGCTACCCTACTTCTGACACAGCTTATGCTAACACACACCCTGGGAAGAAGCAGATAAAAGCTCAGGCACTTGGGTCCAAGCCACCCATACAAAGACCCTGACTGAGGTCCAAGCTCCTGGCTTGGCTTGGTGCAGCCCTGATGGTTGAATGTATCTGGGGGAGTCAATGGAGGACCTCCATCTTTTAGCCTGCCTTTCAAATAAAATGAAAGGCAAATAAAAATGTTTTCTTAAACAACACTGAATAAAAGCAGCTGCATCTGCACAGGCACACCTGTCCAGGCAGGAAGTTGGATACTTGCTTAGAATAGTAGTAAAGGAACAAATTGTATAACAAAGAATTACTGGAGAAACTGCACTCCTCCCTTTTCATCTATGAATGATTTTCAAAAGCAACCAACCAAAAGTCAGAAATACAAAGATAACTAATTCAAAACAACCCAAAGGTGTGTGAAAACTATGCTCCTATTTAAAAGTTCTCATCAATCCAGGACCGGTGGCATTGCTTAGCAGCTAAAGTCCTTGCCTTGAACGCGCCAGGATTCCATATGGGCGCCGGTTCTAATCCCAGCAGCTCCACGAAGATCTTCCTCTCTGTCTCTCCTCCTCTCTGTATATCTGACTTTGCAATAAAAATAAATAAATCTTTAAAAAAAATTTCTCATCAATCCAATCCATGTCATATTCTGTGGAAGGACATTCAGAATCTTTGCTATTGAAGGAGATGGAGCCAGTTGAATCTCCTCTGAAAGGCCTGGGAAGGAGATGAATCAACAGGCATCCTCCTGGCTCACAGGTTTAGATGTAAGAACCTGCTAGGTGAATAGATTTATTCGGGAGCTGTTTTGTGCTGTTGAAATGTAAATGGCTTAAGCCCCCTTCTCTGGATGCTTACATGACAACCTTCCATTAAAGGTCTGATGCAGTTATTGACCATCAGTCAATAGTCCACGCATGTTATGCACCAAGTCCATCGCTGCGGACAGCGAACATACTTCTTTTAGGAGAATTAGCATCCAAAGGGAATCCTCATAGTGAAGCTGGCACCTTAAATTCTGGGCTTTCATAGCAAACATTTGTAAAAACATGTTTTCATATCATTCAGTTTCTTGATACATTTTGCCATTTTTAGGGTTAAAATAAGATTTTGTGCTTTAACAAATACCACCTGCAGAAAATAAATTACTTGGACCACACTATTTCCCCTTTTTTCCAAATGCATTTACTTGTTTGAAACTTAGAGTTACAGAGAAGGAGAGCCTGAAATACAAAGATCATCCATGCTCTGGTTTATTCCCTAGATGCTAGCAATAGTCAGAGTTGGGTCAAGCCAAAGCCAGGAGTTTCATCTGGGTTTCCCAAGGGGGTGGCAGGGGCCCAAGCTCCTGGACCATCTTCTGCTTCCCAGGTTTCCCAGGTCATTAGTAAGGAGCTAGATCAGAAGTAGAACAGCCAGATCATGAACCGCTGCCCATACAGGATGCTGGTGGTGCAGGGTGTGATTCGACCTGCGACCACCACACCCCTGAACACTGCCTGAAAACCAATCAGCACCTAAGTTTAGGATCACCTGTAATCATTTTTAAAATAATTTCACTTTTCATACTATGTCCAGAAAATCTTTTAAATAAGTCTGCCACCTGCAATCATTTTCAAAACATTCCACTGTAAAGGACAGATTGCTAATTTAAGTGAAGTCAGACAATTAATCATGAACTGAAATAGAAAAGCTAAAAGAAATAATGAAGCATTAGACTGAGAAAGCACTGGAAAAAAATCTTTTTAGGTCTTAATGTATAAAAGAGAAAATGAATGCAGGCATATAAAATGGTGCTCTTTAGGAAATGGGCACATAACTAAATGGCAAATGACACTAGACTGTGAGAAATACAGTAAATGGAAAAAAATCTCTTAAATACTAAACATTTAAGACATTTTAGGATAAATCTATTCAGATTAGGAAAATTAAGAACTAGACTGCAATTGGTTGAATCCCTGTCAACAGTCTGAAACAATACTTAACAGTTTAGTATTATGAAATCACTATTAATGAAAAAGGCAAATAATTATGTTATATGGCATACATTCAAAATAAAGTACTAAACCTGGCACAGATATTTAGCCTATGCAGCTAAGGTGGCTGGCTACAGGCCAATTCAGGCTGCCTGGGAAACATTCAGAGATCTAGTTCCTGACTCCAACCTCGCACCAACATAGACTCTGGAGGGCAATCATAATGGCTGAAACTAATCGGGTTCCTGTCACCCACATGGGAAATGGGGCTTCTTGTCCCAGCTATTGCATTCAAGCAGTGAACCAGCAATTAGGAGCTCTCTCTCTCTCTCAAAAGATAAAAATCCAAAAACATTAAATATATAAAACTTAGAAATGTTGATGGAGCAGGAACGTGTAAGAAATAACTGGCAAGGGCCTGGCGCAGTGGCGCAGTGGTTAAGGTCCTCGCCTTGCACGCCCGGGATCCCATATGGGCGCCGGTTCTATCCCGGCGGCCCCGCTTCCCTTCCAGCTCCCTGCCTGTGGCCCGGGAAGGCAGTCGAGGACGGCCCAAAGCTTTGGGACACTGCACCTGCGTGGGAGACCTGAAAAGTCTCCTGGCTTCGGATTGGCATAGTATCAGCCGTTGCGCTCACTTGGGAAGTGAATCATCAGATGGAAGATCTTCCTCTCTGTCTCTCCTCTCTGAATATCTGCCTTTCCAATAGAAAAATAATAAAAATAAATCTTTAAAAAAAAAAAAAGAAATAACTGGCAAGGAATTTACAGTCTAAATATTATTTATATATTTGAATGGTTTGTGCTCTAAAAACAGTTAATCACTGAAACTGAACCTTCTTTAACTTAAAAGTGTATAGCTCCCATGATGTGAGTGTCCCTGGAATATGAAAAGTCCTTTTCTTGAAATTTTCATTTTACTTGAAGAATGAAAACCATGTGATATTATAATGTCAAATGTGCATTACTTGTAATGTCAAAAATTAGATTTCACACAAAAATCTTGTGCTTTCTTTGGCCATCATCTGTCAGAAATAATTTGGTAGGAAAATCTAGAGAAGTGCAGCTTCAGATATACCTTAAAGGGGATAAAAAATTTTCTTAGGAGTCCAAGACACAGGGAAAAGAACATATTATAATGCATATTTGTTTACTTATTACAAATACCACATTGCTTTTCAGCTACCAGCAAGTCCGTAAAAGAACCATGCTCCCCAAAGCAGTACTTTAAATGGAAACGCTTACTTAGGAAACCAATTTAATCCCAGGTGCTCTGTCTTGGAATATAATATTCTTTCCACCATATCATAAAGTGGTCTCCATGGTAACTCCAAATCATCTCTTGAAAGAAGTTCCTTTTTCCTAATTTTAAGAAAAGGAGATACATATGAATGCATACGTGCACAGACGTGTGTACATCATACATAATACAGGAGGGAGGACAGCAAAACACTGCTGCTCATCACAGTGCGTTTGCTCTTCCCTCGCGACAGCCACACACTGGCGGAACGTGGTACTAGCAAGAACAAGGCTCCAGATTCTTGCTGCTGCTCAAACACCAAGCAGCACCAGATAAAAAGAGGCATTTAACTTTGAGCCACCCTTAAAACAGATGAATTTCTTCATTCCCCACACAATCAAGTACTTGACATGCCCAGCACTGCAGTGGGTGTAAGCAAAACAACATTAAGATCCCTGTCATCTCAAAGCACTATAACCTATAGGGCAAGAAATAATCAGCATAAAACAAACACAGTTCCAGTGTGCTAGAGAAACCTTCATAGAAAACAAAAGAATTTTTATTAAATTTGTGATGATGTTTTCTGCATTTTATAACCAAATTAACTGTACTTTGTCTTTTTATTAAATACTTAGCTCTCATAATCTAAAACCCTGAGAAATAAAACAACTTTACATGAGATCATAGGTAATGGACTTACTTCAGCAAGTTGATCAAGAGACGGGCAAATCCTTGCATCATGCTGATTTCCAGTTTGGGAATTGATACCAGCTCATATAATAACTTAATAAAAAGAACATGATCTTCTTTGCTAAATTTTCTCCCATAAAGTCGAATATATCTGCAAGAGAAAAATGAACACAGGATGTTTTTTCAGAAAACAGGCTGTTTTTTTAATTCATTTTCACTACAGCATTATCCATACTGACCATGGTGGGATAAATGGGTGAAAAAAATGCAGTATATCGAATACTGCGGACTGTTCAGCCTTTAAAACAAAAAGGAAATGAATATTTTGTCAAATACTACAACATGGATTGATCTTGAACAAAATAAACCAATCCCAAACAAACTCTGTATTGTTCTTCTACTTACAGGACACCTAAAGCAATCAAATCCTTAGGGGAAAGGGAAAAAAGAAAAAAGGAAAGCAAAATGGTAGTTGCCAGGAGACTGCAATAGAATTAGTCATGCACAATGAAATATAAACAATACTAAACACTAATAACTTGTTCATGTGGGCTGCCAGTGCTGCGACTCAGCAGTTAAGTCACTTTTTAATATGCTTCCATTTCACATGGATATGCCTCATTAAAAGTCCCAGCTTCACTTGCCACCCAGCTTCCTGCTAATGCACACCCTGGAAGCAAAAGGTAGTGGCTCATGTACTTGCTTCCCTGTCATCCAGAGATTCAGATGGAGTTTCAGACTCCTGGTTTTGAACCAGCATAGCATCTACTATCGTGAGCTTAAAAAATAAATGTGTTGGGTTACTTGGAATCTTGAAACAATACAAGTTAAATATTCAATATAAATGTTTCAAACCATTAAATCAAAATTTTAATAAAATCAAATTATTACGAAAAAATATATACTATCTCCAGCCTGACATGATATTTGATGGCTAAATCTATACCTTGCAAGTGCTGGGATCCCATATAGGTTTTCATGTCCCAGCTGCTCTACTTTCCAACCAGCTCCCTTCTTATGGCCTGAGAAAGCAGCGGAGAATGGCCCAAGGCCACAGGACCCTGAGCCCATGTGGGAGACCCAGAAAAGCCTTCTGGCTCCTGGCTTCAGATTGGCTCAGCTCCTATTCTTGCTGCCATTTGGGGAATTAACCATTGGTTGGAAAATGTTTCTGTTTTTCTCAACATAAATATGATCTGCCTTTCCAATAAAAATAAACCTACAAAAGAAGTTATCTTAAAATCATACATTTTTATCTTAATGTGCCAAATGTAAGCAAATTTAGGAAGAAGGCATCCCAGGAGCCATGTGATGGTTAACTGACTAACCCTACACCTGTGGCACCACCATATGGGAAACTGGTTTGTATCCTAGCTACTCCATCTCTGATCCAACTCCATGTTGATGTATTGGGAAAGCAGCAAAGGACAGCCCAAGAGCTGGGTCCCTGCACACAGGAGACATGGAAAAAGCTCCTGGCTCACAGCCTCTGACCAGCAGCTCTGGCTGTTGTGGCCAACTGGGGAGTGGACCAGCGATGGAAGACTTCTCTATCTCTTTCTCTGTAACTCTTTGAAGTTAAAAAAAAAAAAAAAGAAAAGAAAAGTAAGAAAGAAAATGGGGCAAAAGAAGGCATCCCAAAAAGACTACCTAACCACAGAACATTCCGGATTCAGAAGTAATTAACTTAGAATAAATTATTGAATAATTAAAACAAACCATTTTGAGGATCATTTTGTAAACAAATATACAAGTCAACAGAAGTGAGAATATTAATATTTTTCATATGATTTATAACACTCCTTCAAAGGCTAAATCACATTAAATTTATACTTAATTTCTAAATTTAGGGCACATGTTTTCCATATTCTTGAAATTCCTCAAAATTATTGGTTCACAAAAAGCACTCTATTTCTTCACACTATTCTGAATTTATTCAGCTCTGTTCTGTCATTTGAAGGCATGACACCATAATGTCACTTTAGTAAAACTACCAAGAGATCAAACAGTGAAAGGTGAAGAGTAAGAAGATCCAGATTTTATCTGTACTCAGTTAACAATTACTGTGAAAGTTTCACAATCGCCCAGGACTGGAAAAGCAAATGGATCAGTGAAGATCAGGAGGCCCTACAGCAAGGACTGCCAGAGATACTGCAGGCTGTTGAACAAACAAGGTACATCTCTAAAGTCTCCCCCTCAACTTCACTCTTAAATCTGCCACTACAAGTTAGAATTACTTGAATGTTAAACTACTAAATGAAAACGAAATATCTCATTACAAAGCAGCACACATTTTTAACATAAAGAGAAAATTCAAAAACATATGCTCTGCTTTCAGTGTCGCTTCTGGCTTTGCTGAGATTCCAGATGGTCCTGGAGTCACTCACGTATCAACCCCTATGGAAAGGATACCAAAAACAAAACAAAACAGATATTAAAGAAACTGTTCTAAGCCACTGAAATAATTATACTGCAGTAAACAGCACACTAAGGCTCCAAAACCCAAAAAGCTCAATTTCTAGCATTATAAAAAAAAAAGAGAGAGACCAACAGGTGAGTTCCTAGAAGGGTTAAATGGCAAAGGCAAAGATATCAAAGGAGGGCCCAGTATGGTATCCTGGTGCCTGAAGTCCTCACCTTGCATCCGCCCAGATCCCATATGGGTACCAGTTCTAATCCCAGTGGCCCTACTTCCCATCCAGCTCCCTGCCTGTAGCCTGGGAAGGCAGTTAAGGATAGTACAAAGCCTTGGGACTCTGCACACACGTGGGAGAACCAAAAGAGGCTCCTGGCTCCTGGCTTCATCGGTGCAGTTTCAACTGTTGTAGCCACATGGAGAGTGAGTCATCGGATGGAAAATCTTCCTCTCTGTCTCTCCTCCTCTCTGTATATCTGCCTTTCCAATAAAAATAAATACATCTTAAAAAAAAATTAAAGTCTTAATACTCAGTTTTGGTTAAGATCCTAGAGTACAAGGCATGGCACAGTAACCTAGCTACTAAACTGCTCGCCTTGCACATGCAGGGATTCCAAATGGGTGCCAACTGTAATTCTGTTAGCCCCACTTCCCATCCAGCTCCCTGCTTGTGGCCTGGGAAAGCAGTCGAGGATGGCCTGAAACCTTGGGACCCTGCACCCACATGGGAAACCTGGAGACACTCCTGGTTTCAGATAAACTCAGCTTCGGCTGTTGTGGTCAATTGGGGAGTGAATCAATGGACAGAAGATCTTCCTCCCTGTCTCTCCTCTCTGTGTGTCTGACTTTCCAATAAAAATAAATAAATCTTAAAAAAAACAAAAAGACCCGGGCCCATTGCAGTAGCCTAGTGGCTAAAGTCCTCGTCTAGATCGCACCAGGATCCCAGATGGGAGCTGGTTGTAATCCCAGTAGTCCCGCTTTCCAGCCAGTTCCCTGCCTGTGGTCTGGGAAAGCAGTCAAAGACAGCCCAAAGCCTTGGGACCCTGTACTTGCATGGGAGTCCTGGAGGCGGCTCCTGGCTCCTGGCTTCAGATTGGCTCAGCTGCAGCTGTTGTGGCCACTTAGGGAGTGAACCATTGGATGGAAGATGTTCCTCTGTCTCTCCTCCTCTCTGTATATCTGCCTTTCTAATAAAAATAAGTAAATAAAAAAAAATAGTCTATGAACCAGTAATCCCACTACCAGTATGTATACAAGAGATTTACAAAACATACAATCATGTTGAAAAAAAGGCAGCAGCCAAACAAAGAAAAAAATGTATATCATACCACATTTTAAAGAAAGGACAATGTTAATCCACGGTGTCAAAAATGAACAGTAGGTATCTCCGGGGAAGGTGTACTAACTGGGAAGAGGATGCCAAAATATTCTATAACTTAACTGGGTGCTGGTTTCATAAACACAGTCATCAAGTTGCCCATTATTAAAAAAGTGTACGAGTTCCAGCACAATAGTTCAATTAGCCAATCATCTCCCTTCAAGTGCTGGGATCCCATATGGGCACCAGTTCATGTCCTGGTAATCCACTTCCCCTCTAGCTCCCTGTTCACGGCGTGGGGACACAACAGAGTATGGTCTTGGGACCTTGCACCTGAATGGGAGACCCTAAGGAGTCTTCTGGTTTCTGGCTTTGGATATGATCAGCTTAGCTTTGGCTGTTGCAGCCACTTGGGGAGCAAGCCAGTAGATGGAAGATCTTTGTCTCTCCTTTTCTCTGTAGATCTGCCTTTCCAACAAAATAACAATAATAAAAACAAGTGTACACACAGAGTTTTATGTTTTTTATCTTATTTTAAAAGTGAACAGAAAGGCTGGTACAATGGCTCAACTGGCTAATTCTCCCCCCTTCAAACGCTCAAGTGCTGAAGCTGGAAGCCAACACTTTCTTCCCAGTCTCTCACACAGGTGCAGAGGCCCAAGGACTTGAGCCATCCTTCACTGCTTGCCCAAGCCTTAAGCGAAGAGCTGAATTTCAAGTGCAGTAGCCCAGACATTAATTGGCACCCAGACAGGATGCCACTACTAACAGGCGGAGGATTACGCCAACTCCAACAATCTACATTTTTATACTACGGTCTAATTTTTCCATGTTTACATGAAAAAATGATAAATTGTACAGAGTAAGGTTCAATGCTTACTTCTGTCTACAGACTCTGGCTTCCTGCTAATATGGACCCTGAAAGGTAGCAGTGATGGTTCTAACTGGGTCCCTGGCATCCAAATGGGAGACCCAGATTAAGTTCCTATCTCCTGGCCTTCACCCTAGCAAGGGACAGTGACATGCAAAGGGGAGTAAATCAGCAGATGGGGCTTGGGGGGAAATACACACACACACACACACACACACACACACACACACACACACGATGGGAGCTCTCACATGCCTACTCACTAGCTCTCTCAAATTAATAAACAATTTCTTAAAGATATATAAGAAAATCCTGAGCTTTCAAAACAAAACAAAACATAGTTTCAATTATGGGCAGAGACCCATAACAACTGCTCACAGGACAGGCATTTGTCAAATGCCTCAAAGGCTGCCAGTGGGAGCTGGTGCAGTGGTATAGCAGGGTAAGCCTCTGCCTGTAGCACTGGCGTTCCATATAAGCACTGGTTCAAGTCCTAGCTGCTCCATTTTTGATTCAGCCCCTGGCTAATATGCCTGGAAATATTGGGCAGCAGATGATGGCCCAAGGGTCTTGGTCCTGATACCCACAGGGGATACCTGAAAAAATCTCCTGGCTCCTGGCTCCAGCCTTGGACAGCCTTGGCTGAAGATGTCTCTATCCTTCTTTCTATGTAACTCTAAGTTTCAAATAAAAATAAAATCTTTAAAAACTTTATCAGAAATTTCTCTGAAAGAAATGTGAAGAACAGAATAGGTTCTATGGCACATCAAGGTACACAGCTACTTGATTCAGCCATATGCTGTGTCAGATTGCCTGTTCAAGTTATTCCACTTCCAATCCAGCTTTCTGTTAAAGCATTTGAGAGAACATTTATTAATAATGTTCCAGGTACTTGGGTTCTTGCCACCTTTTTAGACACGTGGACAGAGTTCTGGGCAGGTTAAGCCGACCTACAAGACAGTGCCATACCAGGCACCAATTAAAGTACCTAGCTGACAAGCTTCCAACCCAGCTCCACGGTAACAAACCCAAGAACACAGCAGATGATGACCCAAACACTTGAGTCCACCACCAATGTGGGAAATGAGGGTGGAGTTCCTGCCTCCTGGCCTGGCTTTGGCCCTGGGGGAATGCAGCAGCAAATGAAAAAATACTGTCATTATTATTCTCTCTCTCTCTGCCTTTAAAATAAACAACCTTAAATAACAACTTCAAAGGAAAAGAAATCTGCAAGAATGACATGCATTTTAAACAATAAAACTTTACTAAGATGTGAAACATCTGAATAATGATGAGACACAGAATTTTAGAAATGTCCCTTAATATCTGACATATAGGACTACATGACAAGGATTTTCTTTTAGGAAAACTTTCATGACCAAAGAAATCTCTGAACAACCTCCAAATCAATCCCAAACAATGCTCCCCACCCCATAAACACAATCTTAACTGCAGTTATATCCATTCCAGTCTTATTTTCTTCCCAAGACTTCACCGAACAGAAAACACACACACACATACACACACAAAGAGAAAAAGAATAGAAAAGCAGCAGCAAGCTAACACTAAAGTACGAGCTTAGGAACAAATCAGTCTGATATTATTTCAGAAGGAAGTCCTTCACCATTACATATAATACCAGAAATTAAGACACAGCTTCTCCCTGCAAGGAATTCTCTCATAAACCCACCTTTCCTCTTTTCTACTCAAAAACCATTTAAGTATGCATCGTATTTGCTCAAAAATCATTTCCAGAGCAAAGGACATGTACATGGTAAGAACACTTCAATAGTTCCTTTAAGCAAAGAACTCAAAATCAGACAGACAGATAGGGATACTTGTAGGATTTCCAGCATATGAAAATCTAGCTACTCAGAAGCAAGATAAGGCAAGTATAAGTAGTTTTGTATTCATTTTTTTACAAAAGTTTTCACCACAAGGGATGCTATCATCATTTACACTTTGAGTAGACAACAGAAGGTCAGGATCATCTTGAGCATTTGTAGCCAGAGATCGAAAAGAGTCACAAGACAAAGTTGTAAGAGAGGAATAGTCAGGACCAGAATTACTTCTCTGTCACAGCCAACACAATGTCCTTACTGTCCTAGTTTCTAACAAAAGAGAACCAGGGGAGCGGCAAGAAAAGGAACGAGAGCTTTCTCTCTCTCAAACAACATGTATTTCAAGTGACTGCTGGTAAGAGTGCAAAGGTAAATCAGGGGCATTAACATGAAAAATGTCTTCTATTCCATTATCAACTCCACACAGACTACTGATTTCAGCACAGGAGTTACAACAAGCAGGAACAGCAGGGTTTTAACAAGTTTGCTGAGATCTGAAACCATTGGGCAAGTTATTAACCATCTGTGCAAACCCAGGTTGCTTCAGAAAGTTATAGGGATGGACAACTGATAAATATCTGTGAAAGAATCATCTGATTTAATTGTTTGAGAAGAGGTGAGACTCAAGGACTTTTTTTTTTAAGTTTCCCAGATGCCTCATCAAGTTTTTCTTTCTTAAAGATGTATTTATTTTCATTTGAAAGAGAGAATTACAACACAAAGAAGAGACAGAGATCTACCACCCACTGGTTCACTCCCCAAATGGCCACAACAGCTGGAGCTGGGCCAGTCTGAAGCCCAGAGCCAGGAGCTTCTTCTGGGTCTTGGGTGCGGGAGCCCAAGCCCACTGCTTTACCAGGCATATCAGCAGGAAGCTGAGTGGAAATGAAGCAGCTGGGACTGGATGGGGTTGCCAGCAACGCAGGTAGAGACTTAGCTTGCTACTCCATAGCACTAGTCCCTTCATTAAGTTTGAGAACCACTGGACCATAGCAGATTAATTTGAACCAGGGTTTTTTATTTTTTATAAAGATTTATTTTTATTATTTCTTATTGGAAAGGCGGATATACAGAGAGGAGAGACAGAGAGGAGAGACAGAGAGGAAGATCTTCCGTCCAATGATTCACTCCCCAAGTGAGCACAACGGCCGATACTATGCCGATCCAAAGCCAGGAGCCTCTTCCGGGTCTCCCACGCAGGTGCAGGGTCCCAATGCTTTGGGCCATCCTTGACTGCTTTCCCGGGCCACAGGCAGGGAGCTGGAAGGGAAACGGGGCTGCCAGGATTAGAACCGGCTCCCATATGGGATCCTGGGTGTGCAAGGCGAGGACCTTAACCACTGTGCCACCGCGCCGGGCCCAAGGTGAACATTTCTAAGAAACACTTCTGAAAGTGACAAAATGTGCATGTTAAAGAGTATTATTAAAAACAATGCACATGATTGATCCTTATTTTCCCCACAAAGATTTAATTATTTGAAGTCAAAGGTTATATACACAGAGAGAAAAAAGGAGGGAGAGAGAGATCTTCCAACCCCTAGTTAACTCTCCAAGTGACAATGACCAAGGTTGGGCCAGGCTAAAGTTAAAAGCTAGGAGTTTCTTCTAAATCTCCCATGAGTTTGGGGACCCAAGCAGTCAGCCACCTTCTGCTGTGCTCCTGGGTGCATCAGCAGAAAGTGGAGTGGCCAAGTCTTGAAGTGGATGTGATGTGATGTGATGTGATGTAATGCCAGCAAGCCAGGCAGTGGCTTTACTTACTATGCTACAACACCAGCCCCAGAATATATTCTTTAAGAAACAAAACAAAACAAAAAACCCCAAACTCAAAATAGCAATATGTTACTACATTAAACAAACTGGCTTTAAAACACAGAGATTCCCAAAACACACTAAAAAGCAAGGCCTATCACCTTTGCAGAGACAGTTTTTGTGATGGAAGCTCTAAGGACAGGGAAATCAGAGATAACTGCTTCTCTTTACCCAGGGCCATCATGGGTCAGCATCACTCACGAGAGCTTCACCCTCAGTTGAGGGCTATACTTTGCATGACCAACACTGATGTAATTCCTATAACAAGAGACTGACTACTAAAACCTAATAATCGCATCACTATTCTTTTCAGCTGCTTCTCTCTTCCACACTTTGTGTTCTGAGGAGAAAGACGGATTAAAAAAAGAGAGATGGATAAGGGGATTGATCTCTCCAAACTCCTTACTAGGTGTCATTTATTCACCAGATAATGGCAATGCACCGTGGAAATATAAAAAGACACATGACCTTGGGGCACACAGCATGGAGAGGTGGACAGGTAAATGTTTACTTCAACATGATGCTCAATACAGATTTCCATAGCTGTATGGTCAGCTTTCTATGTACCAGAGTAAATGGCTTTCCTTGTCCAAATTCCTCTTAATTGCTAACCAAATCTTACCTCAAACTTCCTTGTAAGCCTTCTAGTATACTTAATCCATGCAGCCATGGAGCTTTCCTCCTTTTGGACATAGACACAGTGGTTTAAAAAATCAAGACCTCTGGGGACTTTGACTATAACAGCCAAACTAGTTATAATAAAACCTCTACTATGGATTGAATGTGTGTACACAAAATTCATACAATGAAGCCTTAATCCTCGATGTTGTTTGAGATACACTTTGAGGAACACAATTCAGCCTAGATGATGGAGCCCTTATGATGGGATTTGTTTAGGTTACTACTCTTTTTTTTTTTAAAGATTTATTTTTATTATTTTTTTATTGTAAAGGCGGATATACAGAGAGGAGAGACAGAGAGGAAGATCTTCCGTCCGATGATTTACTCCCCAAGTGAGCGCAATGGCCGATGCTATGCCGATCCGAAGCCAGGAGCCAGGAACTTCCTTCAAGTCTCCCACGCAGGTGCAGGGTCCCAAGGCTTTGGGCTGTTCTTGACTGCTTTCCCAGACCACAAGCAGGGAGCTGGATGGGAAGTGGAGCTGCCAGGATTAGAACCAGCGCCCATATGGGATACTGGTACATTCAAGGAGAGGACTTTAGCTGTTAGGCCACGCCGCTGGGCTCTGTTGCAACTTTTAATTTTAATCCCTTGTATTTTAATCTCCCCATTAGCAGATGCTGACTACTTGATCTGAAGTACAAGAAACCTACTAAACCAGTTCCTTCCAAAATCAGTCATAACTTACAGTAAAACAGATCATAACCCAGTATATAAACACATAATTAAAATAAAGATAATGAACATATATCCTTACTATTTCCAAGAGCATTCATAAATCAAGTTTAGTTCTCCCAAAATAATACAAAAACTGGCTGAAAACCTATCAGGCTGATTTCACAACCCTTTTGTAGTGATGACCATATAGGTGAAAAATCAAGGATTTTCCCTGCAACACAAAACCCAAATGAAATGGTCTTAAAGTAATTCTTCCAAGGGGCAGTATGGCTACAGAAGATGAAGTAGCAGGTTAAGTCACCACCTGCAGTGCTGGCATCTCATATGGACACTCATGAGTCCTTGGCTGCTCCATTTCCACTGCAGGCCCTGCTAATGCACCTAGAAAGGCAGCAGAGGTTGGCTGGAGCTCATGAGCCCCTGCAGCCACAATGGAAGATGCAGCTGCCTTCAGTATGCGAGCCCAGGCCATTGGGGTCATTTGGGAAATGATTCAGCACTCTCCTTAATTCAACTTCTCAAAAACAAACAAACAACAACAAAAAACCCACACTTTTTTTTACTTCCTAGTAAATTATGAATGCTTCTTGAAAATACCATTTATACAATATTCTGAAATTTGTTAAGTGGTAATACAACACTTTTCTATTGTCAATTGAAAAAAGGAAATTTTCTATGTTTATAGAAATTTAATGTTTTATTTATTAGTAATGCTGAAAGAAATCTACCTCTCCTCAGAACACAAATTATCGCAACCAACTTTTAAGGAATCTGCCAAAAATGACCAATTCTATTCAAAAGTCATTTGAGGGATAGCCAAGTGGCCTAATGAATAAAGCCATCATCTGCAATGCTGGAATCCCATATGGGTGCCAGGTCAAGTCCCAGCTTCTCCCCTTCCAATCTATCTGATGCATGGGAAAGCAGTAGAAGTTGACCCAAGCAGTGGAAGTTGACCCAGAAGCAGTTCCCATCTCCTGGCTTCAGCCTGCCCATCCCTTGTCACTGCTACCATTTGGGGAGGAAGCAAATGGAAGGGAGAAATCTTTCTACCCGTCTTCCTCTAACTGCCTCTCAAATAAATAAATAAATCTTAAAATTATCTTTTTTTTTACTGAGAATGTATATTTAAAATTACATTTGAGGTAACGTGATGCCTTACAGTTTATTTTAAAATGGATCTCAAGGGCAATAGTTATGCCATAACGAAGTAAGCTGCTGCAAGTGACACTAGCTTCCCATCAGAATGCCAGTGTGTGCCCTGGCTGCTTCACTTCTGATCCAGCTCCATGCTGCTGCACCTGGGGGAAATAAGTAGAAGATGGCCCAAGTACATGGGACCCTGTCATCATGTGGGAGACCAGGATGTAGCTCCTGGCTTAGTCTGATCCAGCCTTAGTCACTGTTACCCTGTGGGGAGTGAACCAGGGGATGGAAGGTCTTTCCCCACCCGGTCATTCTTTCAAATAAATAAACCTTCAAAAGAAGATGAAATAGAATAAAAATGGGTCTCACCCTAACCCTATTTTGACTATTAATGTAACAACAGCTTAAAATTGCATGCTTCAGTTTTCAAAGAATATAAAAGCTAAATATTGATACCAAGGAGTGTATCTAACACTACGAAGTGCTGTGGGAAGGAGGGACGAGAGGTAAATACAATACACTGACTTCAAAAAAACCTCCCCAGTTGAGAGCAGGTTTATTCAGCCTGTGCATTAAATGCCCCCACTGAAAGATCTCAGTCTGAACCCCAACATCAGCTCCTGACTCCAACTTCCTGCCACTGCACACCCAGGAGGAAACAGTGATGTCTCAAGTGACTGAGTTACTATCAACCATACAGAAGTGACTTAGGTTCCTGGATCTTGGCTTCAACTCAGTCCAGTCATTGCAGATGTTTGGGGAGTAAATAACCAGATGGGAACTCTGTCTCTCAAATATAATTTTTTAAAATGTTCACAGTAAAGGAGGAAAAGTACACATGACAAAGAATAACAAAAGCACAAACAAGGGATCAAGGAAAAATGTAAAATACAGACCAAGTATGGAAATAATCAAGCTCGATTCCAAATGGGAATATTTACAATATTTACACTACGTGCTGCTTTTAACATTTCAGCATGTCTCAATTAATATGGGTTTGTTTGTTGTTCCCGTAGCATCCTTACTGTTGCTTTTATTACCAGTGCAACTGGCTGACCACATAGAATGAAACTTTGATCTAATTTTCTACAAAAGGAAAAACTGATTTGGATTTATTTTCAAACTTGGTACAGATTCAGTAGAAAGGAGTGTAATATAATAAAGTAAATTTCCAGGTTCCACAATCAGAAAACACTGTTTTGAAAGTTAAAAGCTTTCTTAAGAAATAAAATCTGCCTCCGTTTCAATTAAGAACACCACCCTGTAATTAAAATTTTAGCTTACAACACTGAAGCAAAAGCACTTAAAAAGAACGGTTTTAAAATGACATTCAGGGACCTGAATTGAGACATAGCAAGTTAAGCCACTTCCTGAAGGGCTAGCATCCCATATAGGTGCTTACGCATGTTCTAGTTGGTCCTCTTCCAATCCAGCTCCTGCTAATGAGCCAGGGAAAGCAGTGGACAATGGCCCAAGTGCTTTGAGCCGTGCAACCCAATTGGAAGACCCAGAAGGAGTTCCAGGCTCCTGGCTTGGTTGGGGCTGGCCCAATCACATACACTGTGGCCATTAGGGCAGTGAACACTCAGATGAAAGATCTATCTCCAACTTTGTGAGATAAAGAAATAAATCCTTAAAAATAACTGACAGATCTGAAAACACTATATGATGCTTTTTATCTAACGATACTTTTTCACTGATTTTTCTCTTTCTCAATACTTCAAGGTAAGGAAGTAAAACACACTGTTCAAAATGAAAATTACATATGAAAAAGCAACAAATTCAGAATTCATGCTACAAATTTCTTGATGCAACTAGCACTTTGCCAGGTCTGACAAAAGCAAGCAGTAAGGCAAAGAGCACACTGGAAACTGAAACTTTACAAAGACAGAACTATTTCACTGATAAATCTCCAAATCTAAAAGCAGTGCCCAGTTGATACAAGGGACACCACAAAAAACAAAAAAAACAAAGTTTTCAAAGACCAAAAGACTGAACCCTGCCTCTTTTATTTTGGTATTAACTCATGAGTCTCCATCTTCGTTTAGAGTGGATGTAACTAAAGAAAGTATCTAGTATCCCAGGAAAAAGATTGAATCTCCAATTAAAAGAGAAGAAAGATTACATAATATGGAAATGTTCATTAACGAACCATTTTCAAAATGAAATCTAACTACACTAAAATTACCAAAAACTGCAAATTAAGTGGAAACTCAAAAATTACACATTTTACAAAGACTTCCTGAGACTAATCAAAATAATAATGGGTTGATAAGCTTCATGAGAATAATCAAAGTTGATAATGGATTGATGGCTCAAGTCCTTGGGCCACTGTATCCACCTGGAAGACCCAGAGGAAGCTGTTGGCTCCTGATTTCAGATTGGGGGTAAATTAACACATGGAATATTATTCCCCCTAAGTCTGCCTTTCAAATAAAAATAAATACTTGTTAAAAAGCAAAGAAAATGAGTATACTATTCTCTTCTGTATAATCCAGGAAAGTTACAAAATATTAATAAGTAAGCAATTCAACATGTCACTATGACAAACAAGTACCAACATTACAGCAAACCCACTTAGTTTCAAACTTCCATTTAAAAAAAAGAGAGAAGAGATGTTAGCGGACAGGACAAAGTTGTATAAAGCAGTAGCCGTTCCACATACTCTATTGCCTTTTCCCTTTTGTTCCTCCAGATCAATTAAAAGGAACACAAGAACTAAAGAGGCTCAGTGACGTTTCAGATAGTATATTCTAGAACTCTGGGCACATTTCAGGGATTCTATTATCAATTAAGTGTTAAAAGAGGGAGGAGGAAGAGGAAGCAGAAAGTTCTAATCTAAGGTCTCAGGGGCCAGCATGACGGCCTTGTAGGCTAAGTCTCTGCTGCAGCATCAGCAGCCCATATGGGTGCTGGTTGGTGTCCCAGCTGCTTTTCTTTCAATCCAGTTCCCTGCTTACAGCTAGAAAGGCAGCAAAGGATGGCTCAAGTCCTCATACCCCACATCCATGTGGGAGACCTGGAAGGAGCGTCTGACTTCTGGGCTTGGATCAGCTCAACTTTGTCTCTCCTTCTTTTTACAAAAAAATCTGCCTTTCAAATAAAAATAAAACAGAGAAAAAAAGAAAAATAATGAAGGAGTTTGAATCCTGTGTTTAAATTTTTGCTGTGACAAAACATCACTACTAAATTTAAAATCTGAAAAACCACTGGTAGTATAAACTCCAGCCTTCCAAAGGATGACTCCAATGCTCTACAAGGTTAGGTAACACCAAGATGATCAAAAACCAAACAAAATACTAATAAGAAAAGTGGACTGATGCTGTGGTGCAGCCACTGAAGTTGCTAGCTGCAATGCCAGCATGCCATCTGGTTAGCAGTTCATGTTTCAGCTGCTCCACTTTTGATTCAGCTCCTTACTAATACACTCTGGAAAACAGCAGAGGGTGGCCCAACTGCCCGGATCCCTGCACTCTTGTGGGAGATCTGGACAAAGCTTGTTGCAGCCACCTGGGAAAGTGAAACAGTAGATGCCAAGTCTCTCTGATTCTCCCTAACTTTGCCTTTCAAATAAATAAATCTTAAAAAAAAAAAAAAGTCAAGAAGAAAAGCAAAACCAGGCCCTGTGCAGTGGCCTAGCAGCTAAAGTTCTCACACTGCAAGCTCTGGGATCTCATATGGGCGCTGTTTCTAACCCCAGCAGCCCCACTTGCCATCCAGCTCCCTGCCCGTGGCCTGGGAAAGCAGTCGAGGTTGGCCCAAAACCTTGGGACCCTGCAACCGTGTGGGAGACCTGGAAGAGGCTCTGGGCTCCTGGCTTCGGATCAGCACGGCTCCAAACGTTGCAGTCACTTGGAAGTGAAGTGAATCAGTGGAATGAAGATCTTCCTTTCTTTCTCTCCTACTCTCTGCATATCTGCCTTTCTAATTGAAAAAAAAAAAAAAGCAAAAAATTTTGTTTCAATATTGTCTCTCCTCTACTTCTCCATTTAATACTGAGCTCACACAACTTATTCACATTATTATTCAGAAAACTTTACTGCCATTTTCCAAGAATCACTTCTCTTTCTACTGTCTTTAATTTTTTCCTCCCTCCTTAAAAATTTGTCCTGCGATTTACTGCACCACACAATCTTTCTTGAACAGGTAACCTCAACACACTTTATAAATTGTACAGAAGAGCTCACATCACAGGGTCAAGTTTCAAAATATGCAGAAATAATGTCCTTCAGAGAAACAGATCTACAAATCTCTGAATATGCTGGGTCTACTAAAATTAAATACTAAAAAGCCCCAAACTGGGGCCACATGCAGAGCCTGCACACATGCCAAAGCAGCACTCAGCGCCCAGCCCGGTGAGGCGTGCACACTCTGACCAGGGATGCAGCACCTACAAACGGCATGCTCGCGCGTGTTCTCTCCAGCAACATGCTTCATCCATACAGCCAATTCCAGCACTCTACAAATCACACCAAAAAATCTGCTTAACTCATGCAAACTTAAAAGTAAATTTCAAAGTTTGAAGCTGTTCTTTATTGGGGGGGCATGCTCTGAGGGCACTGCTCAAGCGGTTTCCACAGTTCAACTATTCTGAATTGCTGCCTGTCTTGCCATTCCAAGCACAATAAAATCTCTTCAGAATCACTGGCTGACATTGTGCACCTTAGGGTCTCCACCTGCCCAGATTTTCACTGCTAACACTTGGCTGGGCCAGTTGATCAATTTGTTTTGTCCTCTGTTGTGGTACCAAGTGCCCTATGCAGGCTCCAATGTACTACCATGTGCACCTGGATTTGCTGTCCACTGCTGTCTGAGCCACTGAGGAGGCTCAGCTTTGACACACATACTCCAGAGTCAGGCCATGGAACCGGCAATTCTCTTCATGTTTGGGGTTCTGAGTCCAGCACTTCAATGCAGGGGGCCAGGGGGGAAGGAGCCCCCCAAAAATTTCATCTGAAGTGATCCAAGGCCAGATTCTTGGGTGTGCTTGCCAATACAGGGTCCGGCAAAGTCCTTCATCCCTATCAGTATATGCACATGCTGATGGTTGCGACTGCTGAGTCAGTTCTGCCTCCAGTCCTGTCTTCTACACAAACCAATGGATGTCGGAGCCCGTCCCAATCCTGCCCACCACACACGTGGCCACGTAAAACAGTGGGAGCTGTGGCCGAGTTGGGAGCAACTCACAATAATCCTCACCAGGCCTGCCCCTAACCCTGGTTCCATGAAATTGTTCTTTTTATATGGTTTTGTTTGATTAAAAAGCTTTATATAATCAGGATATTTATAAACTGCAAAGTAAAAAAAAAAGGAAAAACAAAATCAAACAGTGTTTATAGAATAATACTAAACAGGCTTAAGTGGAGCTCAACAGGTTAAAAAAAATAAATAAAATCACAGGCCTCCAGAACAGGAAAGTTCCCAGGATCTGTTTAGCCTGGCCTCCTCATGTCACTCACAGGAACACTGAAGCATAGGATTAAGTCAGTTTCTCACCACTGCAGAGTGGTAGAGACAAACTCAGATTTTTTTTTTCACTAGTATTTTCCATTAGGCTATGAAAGCACTACCATGACCACCACTCGGTGATCATGACACATGTGGCATGATTTCGATGTTAACTTATGCAACACACAAGCTTAAAAAAATAACAAGCACAACTACTGACAGGTGACCTTCACATGACTTGGGAGAAAAAACACACCCAAGACCACAACACGCTCCACCCACCAAGTTTAAAATGCCATACAGTGCAATCACAAAGACTGGTTCTCTGTATTTAATCACCATTCCAAAATAAAATTCTACCTGATAGTATTTCTTGTTGGCTATGTATACATGAAGGGTATTAACTGCCATTTAACTGTAACACTGCCCCCAACACCAAGTGCTACCTCCACCGTATTTGTAGCCCTTTCCAGGTAAGAACTTTGGTCTAATAAGCCATAGTAATATAAAAACTCTGGATGCTAATTTACCAAGCTTGTTAGTACATCACAAGGTTTAACAATGCCTATGTAGATTACAGGTTCATAAACTCAAACCAGATATTCCTTCACTCATTAGCAATTACATATTGTTCCTCTAAAAAATAGCTGTTGGTGTCACCCAAAATGGCATTCACTGGCAAGCCTAACCAAGTGATTTAAATAGGAAATTAATGGGACAGAAAACAAAACTTCATTTTACTGTGCCTGAGTAATGAGTAATAATACAAACAAGGCAACTGAACTTTAGTCACTTAGGAAACACTGTACTGGGCTCATTAGGCTTCTTCTCCGTTACATTCTTTACTTCTACAATTCTCCCACGGATCCCAAGAGCACACTAACTTTATAACCTGCACACTCTGGTCAAGAAGAGGACTGTTAACTGTCATTTTATGGTTGTTCCTTTAATGGGGCAAACTCTTGTAGCTTTGCCTCTTTAATTAAAAACGTTATTATTTCTGCCAACCCTTCCCCACCCCAAAAGAGAGAGAAATTTGCCACAGGTCCTCTAATAATTGGCAGAAGGGAATCATCCTGCGAGGGAGACTTTGGCGTTACAAAACCCTGAGTCATCACCCAGTTCACTTAGCACATCTGGGTAAACACTGAGTAAGTACTTCTTTGTGTGTCCTCCTCCCCACACTCACACGTATGAAGATACACTGTTAACACACAGCTGCCTGCAGAGTTCACCAAACAAGAAAACGTCTTTAACAAGTCTGTCACTGAAGATGGTCAGCTAGTGAACAATGTTTCTAAACTTCTGCCTCCGTGTTGTGTTTTCCGGGGGCGTTGTTTTACCACCTCGCTTCACTGACACTGTGGGTCGGTAGCTCCTGAATCGAACCGAGACAGTCCGTGCTCGCGGCCTGACCGCCTCAAAAACTGACACAAGCCTGATCGGAATACCGCCCAGCACAACCTGACACAGCACTTCACTGCTTTCCTGAGTATCGCTAAAACGTCCGCCCAAAGGAAATGTCACAAGCGGAACCTCACACACTTCCCTAACCTTTTGAGACCACACTATCAACTATCACCGTCGCATCTACACAGTCCAAGAATACCCCGAGGGCTGACTTTAAACCAAACCTTCTCCAGCAAATCCACACAGAGTGAGCGTCCCTCACTGCCCCCAAAAGAGCAGAACCCAGCACTTTTCCTGCTGCCCTTCTCTCCATTCACAAAGTTCTCAGACGGGAAGCTAGATAAAGAAGTAGAAGGCGGGGATCGTAGAGGAAGGCAGGCGAGGAGGAGGAAGCACGAGGAGAAGCAGAGACACCGAGCAGTTCCTTTCTCCCAGCCTTTCCAAAGAAGGCTCCCTTCTCGGTCCTCTCTCGCGGCCCAGTGGTCTCCGGCTGCCCGACAACTCGGACGCCCGAGGAGACACGGCTGGGCGAAGGCAGAGGGCGGCCAGGCACCCGCAGACAAGAAGCGGGAGGGAGAGAGATCCTGTGTGCCCATCGGGGACCCCCGCGCGGGGACAAAGAGCCGCCCTTTCCCGACCCGTCCCGCAGGCCTCGGGGACACTTACGTGGAGAGTTTCCTGGTCCAGAAGAGGCCCCCGGGCCAGAGCTCCTGGAGCTGCACGGCCCGGCCCAGGTTGCTTTTGATCTGGGCCAGCTGCAAGTCGGACTCGGCGTCCAGCCGGTCGGCATAGGGCAGCAGCTTGTTGTACACAATCTCCTTCTGCGGGACGAAGCTTCGGCAGCCCAGCCCGAGACGCCCGCCTGGCTCCGGGGGCTCCCCGCCTCCCGCCCGCTCGGCCGGCTCCATGAGCCCAGGGACACCCCCCACCCCCTCCCACCCTCGCCCTCCCCGGCCCCCACCCCGCTCGGGGCTCCGCCTCCTCCGCGTCCTCGGCGCCCCGCGGCCGCCGGCGGCCCGTCGTCGCCCTCGGCCCGACGGCTGGGCCCCCCTGCCCAGGCCAACGCGCAGCTGGGCCCCGCGCGGTCTCCGGTTCGTTGGCGACGGCAGCGGCCGCTCTGCCCGCCCCGCACCGGCTCGGCTGGTGACGCTGCAGCCGCCGGGTCCGGAGGTTCCGGGCGGGCCTCAAGTCACTTCCGGGGCGGGGCGACGGCGGCGGCGGCGGGGAAGCCGGGGGCCGCGCCTCCCTCACCGTGGGCCGGCCTAGTGCTCCCACCCCCGGGCCTCGGCGCCCCGGCACGAGGCTGCCTGTCCCGCCGGAAACACGAGGCCGAATTCCAAGCTATTGTCCTGCCGGGCGTGGGGTCGCGCGCGCTCCCGACGGCTGGAGCCTGTTCGCCTCAGCCTCGGGCCGAGTCCCCCCCGCCCCGCCCCCGTCACAGAAACCGTTTTTGGAAAAGCCTGCAACTCCTCCCGTGTCCTTTAAGCCCCCATCTTTCTTGGAATTCTTACCAAGGGAACGGCGATTCAACATGTGTTAGTTGAATGACTGGTATCAGAGGCTTTGTTTAGTCTCTTGAAATGGACAGTGTTAACAGTTCTTCCAGAGATGTGCCATGAAGCAGAGATACGGACCAGTGAGTTACAGAACAGGGCTCTTAATTGCTATGTAAGGACAGCATGTCCAGGGAACTTCGCGTGTGGCCTGGAGAGATGTGCTTCCCAAGTACTGTGCTTAAAGTGGGCTCAAAAGCTTGAACGGAAAGTTGGTTAGAAAAAGAAGAGACAGACATAATAACGTAATTCAAGTGAAGCAGCGTGTATTCTAGGAATTCAGAGAAGTTCATGATGCTGTCTATTGTTCCCCCACAGAGGAGAGTGAAGAGGTCAGACTGGGAAAGACATGTTGGAGACTTTAATGCCTTGTCTCAAACACCAAGAACTTGGGAAGGCTTTCATGCGTAGGAGTGCCCTGATATCAATATTACTGTTGTTTGAAAATAATTTCAGAAGCAAAGACACAGAGCTCCCAACCACTGGTTTATTCCTCCAGTACCACGAAAAGTTGGTGGCAGTTGGGAGCTGGCGACTCTGCCCCCAGCTCCAAGGTGGGCAGCAGGAACCCAGTGACCTGAGTCATCACTGCTGCCTTCCAGAAGCCGAAGTCAGGAGCAGGAGAACTCAGGTACTCGGACATGGGATGCAGCTGGCATCTACATATCCACCCTTAATTTACACTTTTGAACAATCACCCTTGGTTTTGTAGAGAATAAACTGGGACAGATGGGATTGGAGGCATTGGAGGACCCTTAAGAAGATAGGGCACAATGATGGCGTGGAAGTCAGAAAGCTATGAGACCCACTTGAGCAGAATGGCCTGAGCTTAGGTGCTGGTTGAATGTTAAAAGTGAAGAGAGGAATTTCAGATACATGAAAGAAACAATGTAGAAATAATAGTCTTACCCACTTTCCTGTAGCCCTTGAACCTTTTAAACTATGTAACAATTATCAAAACTATAATTTAAAAATGGGGGAAAAAAGTGAACAGAGGAAAAAAAATCGTTTGGTGCCAGGTTTCTGGCTTGGGAAGCTAGATGGATAAGGACATCTTTCACTGAGGTAGAGAACACAACAGAAACAGCTGTGCAGGCAGAGTGCCTGTGGGGTGAGAAGGTGCATTGGCATATGGCTGAGAAGGCTTTTGTCAACAGGGGTACAAATGAGTATGTGGGTGGGTTCCAGGAGGGAACAAAGGAAAGAATGAAAAGGGTCCGTGACACCATGAAGGAACCCTGACTTTCTAAGGATGGCTAGGAAAAGGGGACACAGACCACAAAAAACAGCAACAGTCAGCTAGGCGGTTTCTGAAGAAGTGGGCATTACCCAAAGCAAACAACGTTTCAGTGGAGGGAATGATTAATCCTCAGAAAGGTGGCTGTAGGTCAGATGGCTACCAAGAAATGGCTCCCAAGAAGTGTTTAATTAGATAAAATCTTCACTTGATAAAGCAGGTAAGAAAAATTTCAAAGAAGTGTAGGTATGGAAATTAATTGCAGGAATTAAGGACAAAAGTAAGTAAATGGCAATATGAACATCTTTTTTTTTATTATTACATTGCATTATGTGACACTGTGTCATAGGCTCTGGGATTCCCCCAACTCCACCCCCATACCCTCCTCCCATGGTGGATTCTTCCACCTTGTTGCAGTATTACATATTACAGTTCAAATTCAGTCAAGATTCTTTCATTGTAAACATAGAGTCCAGCATCTTATTGTCCAGATAAATTCTGTGGTTTCTTGGGGAGACCATCTCTGGTCCGAAGGCAGAGCTGGCAGAATATCATCCCAATCAATTTAAAACCACAACATAACATCAACAACAATTTACAACATTATGGAATTAATTGACATGTATGAACATCTTTCTTGTAAAATGGTGGGGAAATGGAGAAGAGTTAAAAAAGGACCTAGAATAGAAAGAGGGAGTCGGTGAAGACAGGTTGGAAGTGGCTGAAAATGGCAGATATGGGAGAGATTTTGTTGTCACCTGTGCTTCTATTGTCTGAGCAGGAAAGCAGGCCAGGGGGAGTGCAAAGGCAGGAGAGTCTGCACACCTGAGGGCGGAAATTGGGGAAGGTTTTTTTGATCACTTGTTTTAGATTTTTTTTTAATTTTACAGAACAGTTTAAATATTACTCATTAGCTAAATCAGCTTATTCAGCCCACCTTGGTGAGGGGATCAAAGACCCCACACCCATAAAACTGCTGTACGTGACAGTGTGTTTCGAAACAACAATGAGCCTAAAGAACGAGCTCCAATCAAGTGTTTGGTTTGGTTGTTAAAATAGGAAATTCATATATTTTAGAAATAAATATAGTCTGAAGTGAGAATCTTATACAATTTGAATCTAATGAATCATGCAGAAACAAGTAAGCCATGTGCCTTAAATGTGCTCTAGTACTGATATTTCTGAATACAAATAAAAAAGTATTTATGCATAAATAACAGCTATTATGAGGAGTAAAAAGATTTCCCCCCAAAATGAGCATATTAAAATTAAATTGAAATGCATGAAGTAGTTACACTTGGCATAAAATTCAGCGAATCAAGTCCAGTTGACCATGTTTGAAAATGCAGAGCAGTGTTTTTGTTTTGTTTTGTTATTGAGATTTGTATTTATTTAATCTTGCATCTATTGGTTTATTTCCCAGATGGCTACAGTGGCCATGGCTGTGCCAGCCTAGAACCAGCAGCTTCATCCAGATCTCCCACATTGGGTCATCTGCTGCTGCTTTTCCCTGTCCATTAGTAGGAAACTGGATTGAAAGTGGCAAGGATGTGAACTAGTGCCCACAGGACCATGTAGGATGTGTCATAGGTGGCTATGTTACCCTTTACCACATAACACCAGTCCTGCAAAATGGATAGTAGAAATAATGTAGTGGCCCATGCCACAGTGAAGTAAGCTAAACCTCCACCTGCGGTGCCAGTACCCCATATGGACACCAGTTTGTCTGCTACTCTACTTCTGATCCAGCTCCCTGCTCATGGACTGGGAAAGCAGCAGAAGGTGGCTTAACTCCTTGGGCGCCTGCACCTATATAAGGAGACCTAAAGGAAGCTCCTGACTGCTGGCTTCACACCAGCTCAGCTCCAGCCATTGCGGCTATTGGAAGAGTAAACCAATGAACTGAAGCCCTCTCTCTCTCTCTCCCTCCCTGTCTCCCCTTCTATCTGTAACTCCACTTAGAAAGTAGGGCTGAACCAAGGAGTCAGCAATATGGGGAAGTCAAGTGATTCTCCTAATGTGGATGATGACCCAGAGGCATTTCCAACTCTGGCTTAACAGCATGACGTGACAATCCTGGTTCCTTTGTGTTCCCTCACAATTCGGAGTTTTTGCAAGCTTAAGGATCCCACAGATAAGGGGGGGGAAAAAAGCACCAGTGCAATGGCTGAATTGACTGATCCTCCTCTTGCAAATGCTGGGATCCCATATAGAATCCCATAAGGGATCTCCAAGCACACCATCTTGGGGGAAGAGCTGAAACAGGTGCTCTTTGCTCAGGGTAGCCAGCTGCCATCTATAAAGGCATGTACCACGGAGCCACCGTCATTGACTGGGCACCTATAGCAATATTTGCAGCTGCATGGCTGCCAACCAATTAAACCAGTATTTCATAATAAATCAGACCCCTTTGAGGTGCAGCAGGTGGCATAAAATTAAAAAAGGCTAACTGTGGCAACTTTGGGGGCCACGGTGCGGGTGTCACAGCTCAGACCTTCTCCAATGAGATCTGGCAGGCAGCTTTGTGAAGAAACCCAGAAAAAAGAAAAGCCTGGGACTGGCACGGTAGCTCAGTGGCTAAAGTCCTCACCTTGCATGCACAGGGATCCTATAAGGCACCGGTTTGTGTCCCGACAGCCCAGCTTCCCGTCAACTCCCTGCTTGTGACTTCCTTAATTCTTTTTCTTTTGCCTTTTTAAGATTTTTTTTTTAAATCGGAAATGCAAATATTCAGATAGAAGGAGATAGGCTTGTAAGAGTCAACCTCTCCAAGGCTGTGGCAGAGGTTGAGGTGGCTGTGGGGCAGAATGGGCAGAAGAGATGGATGTGATTCTCGTAGCAAATGTAAATTTCACAGGTGAATTGAAAGTGATAGATGTGGCCAGCATGATGGCTCAATTAGCTAATCCTCCTAGTGCAAGTGCTAGCATCTCATACGGGTGCCTGTTTGTGTCCCAGCTGCTTTGCTTCTTCTTTTTTAAGATGGCCCAAGGCCTTGGGACCCTGCACCCATTTGGGAGACCTGGAAGAAGCTTACGGCTTTGGATTGACTCAGTTTTGGCCATTGCAACCATTTGGTGAGTGAATCAGTAGATGGAAGATCTTACTCTGTCTCTCCTTCTATTAGTCTGTGTTTCTGATGAAAATAAATAAATATTTGTTTAAAAATTAGAAAAATATAGACCTCCACATTACCAAGGTATTAAACAAGACAACAAACGTGGGTATAGGAGATCGCACAACTAAGGAAATCCATTCAGAAACACGGTTTTGTACTCACAGTGACTTGGAGGAATGAATTTGAGGAGGTAGGAGAAGGTTTAGAGCGGTCTTAGAACTCATAAAACCTCTTAGGGAAGCATTAGAATTGCTTGGTTGGTAAGGCTAGAATTTACTTTTCTCTAATAGAGCTTAGGAGTCTATGAATCAGTGATGTGCAGACTGATAGATTAATGAAGTAGGAAAACTGAGTTACTCAGGTTGGTGTTAGCTACCATTTATTGAACACTTCTCTCTACTGCCAGGACGTTACCTACATTATATCCTTGAATTCTGTACATGGTATTGATGGAGTGGAGGATATTATAGAGAGTACAAATTTTAAAAGGAATATTTATTTCATTAGAAAACAGATTTACAGAGGAGAGAGAAAGATCTTACATCTGCTGGCTCACTCCCCAAATGGCCACAATGGCTAGAGCTGAGCTGAACCAAACCAGGATCCAGGAACTTTTTCCAGGCCTACCACATAGATGCAGAGCCCCAAGTACTTGGACCATCTTCCATAATTTCCCCAGGCCATAATATACAAGGAACTGCATAGGAAGTAGAGCAACTGAGATGAGAACTGGGGCCCATGTGCAATGCCTGAATTTGCAGATGAAGGCTTCTCCTGTCAAGCCACTATACTGGCCCTGAAGAACCTGATTGGAGTGTAAGGTGGTTGAAGTCTGCATGGGGACAAGAAGTCTTGTAGAGAGCAGAGAAGATGCCAATGAGGAGCAAGGACAATAGGAAAAGAATTAGCCTGAATGAAGACTGTAGAACAGTAATGTTTAGGTTTAAAATATCAGAGAATCCAACCATGGTGCAACAAAGCTGACAAAGTCTTAAAACTATCAAAACCAATCCAGTAACACCCTCAGAAAGTTTTTTCCAACATCAGGGTTGCTAAAGCATCATCAAATGTCTGTGTCACATACCTGGGGTGCTGAAGTAGTTTGACAGCAAGGAGTGATCCCTTCCCCTTCCCTTCCAGCAGGCACAGAAGAAGAAGAAGAAGAAAAGCATTGAAAAACATTGAATTATTTGTCCCACCCAGCTCCTCCATGCCTCGATCCTCCCCGCCCTATTTGAGGACCCACTTGGGCATGCATCCCTCTTGACTATGTGGACAATATTGAAAACAAAATTTAAAAAAATCAGAGAAGCAGTTCCATGTGATGTCAAGCTCCTTGGAAACAGACATCTGAACTGGAGAAAATAAAAAGTATTACTGGAACAAAAGAAATGAAATCTCTACCTATTAGTCTACATGAAGTGTGATAGAAAACGCTACTGAAATACTGCTAGTTGCAAAAATTGAGACTAAATTTCTTTGAGAGGCCTAGTCTGCTAATGGTTCGAGACAGTAAATCAAAGTCTCAGGAAGATTTTCTCCTCCTAGTGCAGTTCCCAAAGTTGATCTCTCAGAGACCAGGAAGGCTCATGGCCCATTTGTATCCTTTTAATCACATCCTGAGGAAAAGGTTGACTTTTTGTCAGACCCCTAGAAACAGATCTTCTATGAAGACCTAGGCAATGCAGTGGCCTTTTAAGGAAAATATTCTGAATATAAAAAAACTCCTCCTCAAACTGGAGGGATTGGCAGCGATAATTATCGATCGAGTATGTATATCTTTGATGTTCTATGGGTCCACTGCTTGATAATCTACTCATTAGCAGCAGGAGGGGTTGGGAGAAACATGGCAAATTGTTTAATCTCTTTGTATCTTTTAGTTTTCTCTGCATATGATGTACTTGGAACTGATGTTATGTTGGCACATGGATGACTCTCTGATGCCAGAAACATAATCTTTAGACAATTTTGAGTTATATTAAAATGATTCATTCTGAGAGAGTCAATTATCCAGACTTCTGCTGCATTGCAGTTACTAAAGACACAAGAATATTGCGCGTGGAGCCAGTGTTGTGGGCCCCTGCAAAGCTGACATCCCATATGGGCACTGGTTTGAATCCCTGCTGCTTCATCTTTATGTAGCCCCATGCTAGTGTGCCTGAGGAAGCAGCAGAGGATGACCCAAGTCCTTGGGCTGCTGCACCCTGGGGGTATGTGAGACACCCGAGTGAGGCTCCTGGTAGAGATCTGTCCTGTCTGCTCGGTTTCGACCATTTGGGAAGCGGGCCAATGGATGGAAGATCTCTCTAGGTTTCTTCCTTTCTCTCTCTCTCTCTCTCTCTCTAACTCTTACATTCAAATAAATAAGTCTTTTAGAAAAAAAAAAAGAATATTGTATCTGAAAAATGTTCAAGGGTTGTTTTAGTTTGTCTAAAACTCAAGTTTTAAAATTTTTGTGTAAAAATCCTTTCCATCCACTCATTGTATCTCCCTCATTTGAACTAGATTATATTTGGAATTCAATTTCTGATAGGAAGGAAGTCAGGCCTAAAGGAATTATTTTTTTCTATCATTTTACAGTTTTTGTTCTGCATTCTGACACTTCAGTAAAACATAGCTAGATATAGGCTTTTTAAAAATTCTTGTAGAAGTTAGAATTCCTATTACATGTGCTTTACACTTTCTTGTTCTAAGCTCCATATTTCTTATAATTTTAAAACTTTGTTTCTGGGACCCAGTGCAGTAGCCTAGTGGCTAAATCTTTACCTTGCATCTGCCAGCATCCTATATGGGCATCAGTTAGTATCCTGCTGTTCCACTTCCCTTCTAGCTCCCTGCTTGTGGTCTGGGAAAGCAGTCAAGGATGGCCCGACCTTAGGATCCTGCACCCACGTGTAAGACTCAGAAGGAACTCCTGGCTTTGGATGAGCTCAACTCCAGCCGTGGTGGCCACAAGGGAAGTGAACCAGCAGATGGAAGATTTTTCTCTCCATCTCTCTATGTATCTGCCTTTCCAATAAAAATAATAAATAAAAATTTTTAAAAACTTTATTTTTGTACTTCATTCTGAACAACTTGATCAGGTCTATTTTTATTTTTTAATTCTTTGTTTTGATCTGCTATTTACTGTGACCATTAAGGTTTTCATCTCAATAACCTTAAAATTCTTTCTTTTTTAGATTTCTTCTTCTTTATTTTATTTGAAAGTTAAATTTTATAGAAAGAAGGGTAGACAGAGAAAATCTTCTGTCCACTTTGTCCAGTTTGATACTAACATATTAGACATCAAGCAAATGTTCTTAGAGTCTTTATCAATCGCATAGGTCATTAGTTATGTTCTTATAAGCTATGTTTATTTAGTGATTAATGATGAAAAATAATTTATTGCAGTAAGCATTGTAGTACTGCAGCTTCAGCTATTACTTTGGACTCCTGCACTCCACGTCAAGTCCCAGTTACCGCACGCTTCCAGTCCAGTTTGTTGAAATCTGCCGGTAATGATGACCTAAGTGCTTGAGGTTTTGCTGTTGCTTGTGTGATATCTAGGTGGAGTTCTTGGCTCATGGCTTCTGCCTGCTCCAGGCTTTGTTGTTGCAAACATTTGAGGTGAACCAGCAAAGAAAATACCTCTCTCTTTCTTTGTCTCTTCTTCTTGTAACTCTGCCTTTCAAACCACTAAATGAGATCTTCAAAGAAATAATTTGTTTATTTTAAAAATACGTCTTGATCTTTCAGTGCAAAAAGGACTTTAAGAACACTAAGCTCTTTGTGTTTCTTCTTTCTTGGAAGCTGAACAATGTAGTGGGTGACAACTTCCCTCACATTCAAACATTAAAAAGACATATTTTTAATGGTGGTTGAAATGAACAATAGTCAGTGGAGAAATAAATAACAAATACAAAAAGAGGATGTGCACTCTTTCTACCTACTTTCAGTGTTTATATGTGTAGCACAGACCTTGCCCATAGACAAAGCATGGGATTGTCTGCATCAGTCATTGGAATAGCCGCAAGGACATTCTTGATTGTATAATGCTTGAAGTACTGCTGTTTGCAAACTGTTTACTTGTACCAAGCAGAATCCCTTTTAAAAACAGATTCATAAAAGAAATAATATATCTATCCCCAATTCTACCAATTGATTTATTATTTCAGTAATCATCTATCAAGTGCCACCAGAGTACCAGCTACTTTAGATTTTCAGATCATGAGATGATTGAGTTTTTTTGTCCTCAAGGAGTTCATATTCTTAGCTGGTTATCTTGCATATAAACAAAATTGTGACAGAAAATCAGATGGAAACTCCCTATATCCTAGGATCTTTAGATAAAATTAATTTTAGCTTCCTTCTACAGACAGTTTTTTTTTTTAAAAGATTTATTTTTATTATTTTTTAATTGGAAAGGCGGATATACACAGAGGAGAGACAGAGAGGAAGATCTTCCGTCCGATGATTCACTCCCCAAGTGAGCACAACGGGCCGATACTATGCCGATCCGAAGCCAGGAGCCTCTTCTGGGTCTCCCACGTGGGTGCAGGGTCCCAAAGCTTTGGGCCGTCCTTGACTGCCTACAGACAGTTTTTTAAAAAAGCTTCCTTGAGTAGTCTGCTCTTTTTGTAGTCTAGGTGTGTATATTTTGTGGTCATTCCCAGCTTGCATTCTGGACTTCTACTAAATTGGTTGTGTTGGGTGAGTCTTACCCAGAGACTTATATTATTCCTGTTCTGGCATTGCTCAGCCCTAACATAGCACTTGCCCAGTTTTTAATTTTCAACAATATCCACATGACAAACCATTCACATGAAGTGTGAGTGTGTGCGTATTTAAAATGTAAGCAGGAAACAGGGGACTTATAATGTAGGAATACAAACAAATTAAAAATTAATATAAACTATCTTTTCCTAGGAGATCTGTTTCTGTGTGGTTGCTCTTATTATAGTGCTCATTGACGAGCGGAGCAGGCAACAAATAGACAGTTAAGTATGTTCTTGTAAGGTGCTGGGATTTATCCTCTAAGCATTGAGGCATGGGTATAACATGAGGAACCCTGCATTTAGAAAAGTAACTCTAGCCATCATCATCAGGAAAATATCCAATATGTTGAAGAGGCTATCAGTAATTAATAAAGAGGTACCTTAAAGGAGATGAAGACGGTTAGGAAAAAGAGCTAATTTCAATTGTATACCAAAAGAGGGTGAGGAAGTTATAGACTAATCCATGTAAACTTGCATGGAAACACTTTTTAAAAATCTTTTCCATTTAAAATTTTATTTATTTATTTGAAAGGCAAAGTTGCACACCTAGAGAGAGAGAGAAAGAGATAGTAAGAACATGTGTTTCCATCCATTGGTTCATTCCCTGATGGTCACAGTGGCCAGAGCTGGGCTGGTTCAAAGCTAGGAGCCAGGAACTTCTTCCAGGTGTCCCATGTGGTTACAGGGGCCCAAGCACTTGGGTGAGTATCTGCTGCTTTCTTGGGTGCATCAGCAGGGAGTTGGATAAAAAGTGGAAAAGCTGTAGGGACAGCGCATAGTGCCAGCATCCTATATGGGTGCTGGTTCTAGTTCCAGCTGCTCCGCTTCCTGTCCATCTCTCTGCTTATGCCTTGGGAAAGCAGTGGAGGATGATCCATTTCCCTAGGACCCTGAACCTGTGTGGGAGACCTGGAAGAAGTTTCTTGCTCCCAGTTTCAACCAGCTCAGCTCTGACCCCTGTGGCCATTGGGAAGTGAACCGACAAATGGAAAGACCTTTTTTCTCTCTGTCTCTCTTTCTCTCTCTCTCTCTGTAAAATCTGCCTTTCAAATAAAAATAAGTAAATCTTGAAAAAAAAAATAGTTCAGTAGCCATGACTCAAACTGATGCCCATAGGAAATGTCAGCATCAGAGACAGCACTAGGAAATTGAATCTGGAAGTAGGTACAAAAAACGGTGTACCCTGGAATTGGCATTGTTGCATAGTGTGTTAAACCACCAGTTGTCATGGCAACATTCTATATCAGAGCACTGGTTTGAGTCTCGGCTGCTCAGCTTCTGAACCAACTTTCTGCTGTTGTGCCTTGGGAGGCAGCATATGATGGGTCAAGTACTTGAGTATATACCCATGTGGGAAACCCAATTGAGTTCCTGGCTTTTGATTTTGGCCTACCATTTAGGAAGTGAAGCAGCAGAAGATCTCTCTAATAATCTGCCATTCGAATAAGTAAACTTTTAAAAAATTTACCACTAAAATTCATATTAATGCACAGAAAGTCCTTAATAGATGTTTCAGAATAACTGTAGAAAAAGCATTCACTCATTCATGATAAAAAATTATTTGTTTCCCTACTATTTTCTAAAATTTATTTGTTCATCTGAAAGGCAGAGTTATATATATAGAGGGAGAGACAGAGAGATTATTTTTTTCTTCACTTGGTTCATTCCTAAATGACTGCAGTGGCTAGGGATGGGCCGGTCACTTGAAGAAAACAATGATTCTAGTTCTATGAGTAATGTTCTTGGGAAAACAGTGAAGATGGCACGAGTGCTTGGACCCCTATTCTCACATGGGAGACTAGAAGAAACTGCCTGCTTGGGCCTGGCATAGCCCTGGCCATTGTGGACATTTGGGGGAGTGAACTAGTGCGTGAAAAATCTCTCTCTCTCCTGTCTGTAATTCTTTCAAATAAATAAAGTGAAGCATAAAAAAAATACTTAATATACCAAAAGTCTTTCCACTTTCAGTAAATGTATCCAAGCTTTTGAAAAGCTTCCTCCCACAGATTCTGCCTCAGCAGGTTTGCAGTGAAGCTTGAGAATTTTTTTTCATTTCTACAATGTTCCAGATATCAACATTGCAAAAGGCAACACTTGAGTTTCATCAAGAACAGTATGAGCTTATAGTTTTGTTTTTCCCAAACAGTTACTAAGTAGTGCTCCATTATGTGAATACACCAGTTTGCTTATTTCTTCATCTGTTGATGGACATTTCTGTTTCCAGTTTCTGGTTATTACAGATACAACTACTATAAGTATTTATGTATAAGTCTTTTATGGATAAATACTCTCTTCTCTTGAGTAAACACCTAGGAGTAGGATGACAGGAACATGGGGTAGGCATAGGTTTAAGATTTTATTTTATTATTATTTTTTATTTGAAAGGTAGAGTTACAGATAGATACGGAGAGAAAGAGAGAGATAGGAGGACAGAGAGATAAAGACCTTCCATCTGCTGATTCATCCTCCAAATGGCTGAAATGGCCAGAGCTTGGATGGTCTGAAGACAGGAGCCGGGAGCCTCCCCCAGGTCTCCCATGTTGGTGCAGTGCCCCCAAGGCTTTGGGCTGTCCTTCAGGCTTTCCCAGGAACACATCAGGGAGCCTAATTCAAAGCAGAGAAGCACCCATATGGAATGCCAGTGTCACAAAGTGGAGGCCTAATTTACTATGCCATAGCATCAGCCCTTATTTATGAGATTGTAAGGAACTTTTCTAGAATTGCTACACCACTTTACCCTTGTGTCAGTGATGTATAAGAAATCTAGTTATTCCATGTTCTTGCCTACACTTGGTATGGCCAATCTTTTAAACTTTAGTGATTCTAAATATTTATTTTTATTGGAAAGGTAGATCTACAGAGAGAAGGAGAAACAGACAGAAAGATCTTTGATCCACTGGTTTACTACCTAAATGGCCACCATGGCTGGAATTGAGCTGATCACAAGCCAGGAGCCAGGAGCTTCTTCCACATACCTACAGGGGTGCAGGGTCCCAAGGCCTTGGACCATTCTCTATTGCTTTCCCAGCCACAAGCAGAAAGTTGGATGAGAAATGAAGTATCCAGGATACGAACCAGTGGCCTTATGGGATCCCGGCGCTTACAAGGGGAGTAATAGCCAATTGAACCATTGTACTCTGCCCAAAACTTTAGTGATTCTAATTGAAGTATAAGGGTGTGTGTGTTTTAAGATTTATTTATTTTTATTGCAAAGTCAGAGATACAAAGAGGAGGAGAGACAGAGAGGAAGTTCTTCCATCTGATGATTCACTCCCCAAGTGACCGCAACAGCTGGAGCTTGATCTGATCCGAAGCTAGAAGCCCAGAGCCTCTTCCAGGTTGCCCGTGTGGGTGCAGGATCCCAAGGCTTTGGGCTGTCCTCGACTGCTTTCCCAGGCCACAAGCAGGGAGCTGGATGGGAAGCGGGGCTGCTGGGATTAGAACCAGTGCCCATATAGGATCCTGGCGTGTTCAAGGCGAGGACTTTAGCCACTAGGCTACTGTGCCAGGCCCTCTCCTTGTGTTTTAATTTGTGCTTTCCTAATGACTTACAATGAGGAACATCTTTCTGAGGCCTTATTTAGCATATACACATATTTTTATTGATGAAATATCTATAAACATTTTATATCTTCTTTTAGAAGCTTATCTTACTGATTTTTGACATAAAAAAAACCCATATCCTAGAGATAAATTCTGTACCATATATCTGATCTGTAAATATTTCTAACTTGTCTGTGTCCCGTCCTCCCCGATTCCCTTAACAGGCAGGGAGTAATTGTTAAGAATGATCAAGACACCAGAAGATCTTTCTCTCTGTCTCTCCTCTTTGTATATATCTGACTTTGCAATAAAAATAAATAAATCTTTAAAAAATGTTTATTTTTGTACACATTAGAAAGATTGAGAAAGAGAAAGAGAGACAGAGAGAATGCATCCCGTGGTTCCTCCCCAAATGTCCAAATTAGCCAAGGAGAAGTCAGGTGGACTCATTCCTGGTTTGCCACATGGGTAGCAGAGATCTAAGTACTTGAGCCATTTCCTGTTACCTCCCATGGCTTGACATAGCAGGAACTTGGGTTGGAAGCAGAGGCAATCATTCTACCCTGGGGGCTCCAGTAGGGGATGTCAGTGTCTCAAGCTGCAATGTAATCACTACCAAACCCCTAAGCATTCATTTCGAAGCATATTTAGTTTATTTTCTCAACTTCTATGATTGTCTTTCAGACATTTATGGAAAAATGGAAGTAAAAGATCTGTTTTAATACGAAACAGTTTTTAAATCCATAGTTCTTTTTACAGTGTATTTTCTGTGAATTTTTGCAATGCTTCTCATATTGTTAATTGATGTAATTTCAGAGGTTCACTTGCCAATAGCATTGTGTTTGATATGAAAAATAGTCTAAACCGTTTTGACCAACTTCATGAAATCTGGTGCCTTTTGCAAATACCTATTTTGCTTTGATTGATATTTTTGACTTTTTACCACAATCTTAAGATTTGGTCCAATATAATGTCACATGAAAGTCAAATGGATGGAACAGGACAGGGAAAATGAGTGCTAGTGTTTTATTTATTTTTTTTTAAAGATTTATTTTTTATTATTTTCTCATTGGAAAGGCGGATATACAGAGAGGAGAATCTTCCATCCGATGATTCACTCCCCAAGTGAGCGCAACGGTTGATGCTATGCCAATCCGAAGCCAGGAGCCTCTTCCAGGTCTCCCACACGGGTGCAGGGTCCCAAAGCTTTGGGCCGTCCTTGACTGCTTTCCCGGGCCACAGGCAGGGAGCTGGAAGGGAAGTGGGGCTGCCGGGATTAGAACCGGCGCCCATATGGGATCCTGGGCGTGCAAGGTGAGGACCTTAACCACTTGTGCCACCGTGCCGGGCCCAAGTGCTAGTGTTTTATATAGGAAGATGTTTAGTGCTTCATTTTATAAATGGTTAGCACCAGTAGAAAACATTTTTTATGCTACTATAACTTTTTTCTCCATAAGACTCATCCTTCTCTCTCTCTCTCTCTCTCTCTCTCTCTCTCTCTCTCTCTCTCTTTAAAAAAAGATTTATTTATTTTTATTTGAAAGGCAGATTTTGTAGAGAGAAGGTCTTCTATCCACTGATTCACTACCCAAATGGCTGCAGTGGCCAGAGCTGAGCCAATTTGAAGCTTCTGGGTTTCCTACTTGGGTGCAGAGTTCCAAGAACATGGGCCATCCTCTGCTGCTTTTCTGTGCTGTAAGCAGAGAACTGTATTGAAAATGGAGCAGCTGGATAAGAATCAGCACCCAAATGGGATGCTGGCTCTACAGGGCAGAAAATTAACCTTATGTGTCTCTGCGCTGGTCTCATCTTTCTTCTCTTAATATCTCTTCTGCCCCAGGTACTTAATTCAATATCAATTTTTAAATCTGGTTTTATTGTAAAGGTAAAGTTATATAGAGAGAAGAGATGGAGAGAGATTGATTTTCCATTCACTAGTTCACTTCCTAAAAGGTCACAATGGCCTGAGCTAACTGGATCAGGAACCAGGAGCTTCCTCCAGATCTCTCATACGGGTGCAGGGTCCAAAGGACCTGGGCCATCTATCACTGCTTTCCCAGGCCAGAAGCAGAAAGTTGGATTGAAAGTGGAACAGCTTGGACACAAAACAGCACCCATATGGCATGCTGGTGTCCCAGGCAGAAGTTTAACTTACTACATCACAGTACTGGCCCTCATCTCATTTTTTTTTTTTTAATATCAAGGCAAGCTGTTTCACAATAGAGGAACATGTATTCTTTAATGATGTGTAATATATGAAATAAGAATTTAAGTATTTTTAAAAAACAATTCTAAATATGGTGAAACCAATAGGTAAAGTTATAATCTGGAAACTGAAATGATTTGATTTAAAATTTTGTAAAATTGCTCTTGGCTCTGAATATAGAATAGCTAATATAGGAATCAGGATGATAATAGAGATACAGGAGCTTGCCTATGGCATAGGTTAATTCTCTGCCTGTGACACCAGCATCCCTTATGGGTGCTTGTTCATGTAACAGCAGCCCAACTTCCAGTTCAGCTCCCTGTGTAGGAAAGCAATGCAAGATAATCTAACTGTTTGGGTCCTTGAACTCCTATGAATGACCTAGAAGAAGCTCCTGGCTTTAGACTGGCCCACCTTTGGTCATTGTGGCTATTTGGAGAGTGATCTAGCAGATGGTAAATCTCTCTCTGTGTCTCCCTCTTCGTCTAACTCTGCCTTTCAAATAATAAATAAATCTTTGAAAAGAGAAAAGTGGGATACCAAGTAGAGGGCTGTTCCATTGATAGATGATGATGGGTGGCAATAGTACTGATAGCAAGGATTGGTTAGATATGAGGACTATTTTGGAGGTAGAAGTATTAGGATTTGATGATAGGCTGTGGGATAAGAGAAAGCGAAGAGCTAAGAGTGACTCCTCCCAGGTTTCTGTTTGTTAATAGTTTGTATGACAGAGTCAACTCATTGAGATGGAAAGAATGATGTGTAGGAACAGATTTTGGAGGAAACAGTATTATGAGAGCCATATTGCACATAATAAGTTTTCCTACAAGATCCTAAATTAATATGTAGGCCTCTGGATATTAATTTCTAGAATTATTGTTAGGAAGTAGGATGGTGAACAGAAATTCGGAATATGGCAACATGTAGATGATGGTAGCTTTCACATCAAGGGGCTAAATAATATCCCCTGGAAAACAGTACTAATAGAAAAAAATGTAAAAAAAATGAAATTCTACGTAGGACTCAACAGGCAAATGCATAAAAGGAGTCTGAGAAAGGAAAATTGGGGCAGAATTGTGTTGGAATACCTAAAACTAGCTCCATGTTCAGAAATTCACTATAAGGATTCACTGCAATCCTTGTAAAAGGGATTTCCACCTTGATGTAACAAGTATATAATGCTGAATCATAAGGGAAGAAGACTTTGGTGGAGCTTGGAGGACCCCATAGGCGGGCTTCCTTATATCCTCCTGCTCCCATAACGGGTAAACACAGGGCACATTTTTCCTCCAGCAACACGGGTATGCTGCTTCTCTCTGGAAGAACCTGTAGGAGACTCAGAAACCAAAATACTTACCGAGGCTAGTCATGTAGATACCGTCTGCCTACAACACTGCGGATTCCCAGTTGTATGGCAGGTGTTCCACATAGTAAACTGTGGCATATATAAAAACAGTCCAGGTATGATGAGCCATTGTTGTCAGGAAAGAACAGGAATATTCCTGAAATCCAAGTTCCTAGATATCAGCCAAGGATCTCTTGTAAGCCTCTTCTGTGAAAAGTTATCTCAGGCCACTGTATTAACTCGTTTTTTACAGAGTGTCATCACAGATGCTAGAAAAGAAGTTTAGGGAGAAAGATGATGCTGGTGAATCACATAAAATAAGGATCAAAGTGTTCAATGAATTTGGCAACATGAAGATCATTGGTGACCTTAACAGGCACAATTTCAGGGGCATGATGGACAGGCAGGGTAGCTAGATTGGAGAGAATTCAGGAATGACTTGGTAAGATAGTATACACATGCATGTAAAAACTGGATAGTTCAAAACAATTTTTTTTCTGGGAGTGAAAACAAAAAAGCTGTAACTTTAAGTGACTAAAAGTCAAGAAAGAGTTCCAGGCTCCTGGCTTTAGTCCAATCAACCCTAGCCATTGAGGACATTCAAGGAATGAACCAGCAGATACAAGGTCTTTCTGTGATTCTCCTTCTCTGTAACTCTCTTTTTTGTGAAACAGCCTTTCTTAGTGGAAATACAGATTTACCCAGAGGAGAGACAGAAAGATCTTCCATCTGCCAGTTCACAGCAATGGATGAAGCTGAAGCCAGGAGCCAGGAGCCTTCTTCAGGTCTCCCACAAGGGTGCAGGGTCCCAAGGCTTTGGGCCATCCTCGACTGCTTTCCCAGGCTACAAAAAAGGAACTGAATAGGAAGTGGAGCAGTCAGAACATGAACCGGCGTCCATAAGGGATTCTGGTGCATGCAAGGTGAGAACTTTAGCCACTGACTATTGTGCTGTGCCCACTATGGTTTCTATTTACCCAGAGATAAAATGAGGTAACTTTGTCATTTGCAAATAGAGGATTGTGGAAAGGATGTAGATATGAGCAAAAATAGAAAATTTACAATTTGTAGAATAAGAAGAAAAGTAATTTAAGGAAGAGAATACCTAAGATGGTGGCAGGGTTGAGCATGAAATTATTTTCTAAAGTTTTCCTAATTAGAGACAGTAATTTTAACTTATGTAATTAAATAAATGCTTTAAGATCTACTGCATTGAATAGCAGTTAAAAATAGAAATAAAATTATATTTTCTATCAAATTGTTCTTTATTAGCTCAGAACTGTTTTAGCATAATTTTATTCCGAAATTAATACTGAACAACTGAAACTCAATGACTAAAAGCCAGTCAACCAGTCAATCTACCCAGGTTAAACACACACACTTGTACCTCTAACATTACACTTTAACTTCCCCCCTCAGACAAAACAGGAAGAGTGGTTATGTCTAGCTGATAGTGTTAGCTGGTCTGTCATGTAGTTTCCGTTACATTCTGAATATCAACTTAATGTATTATGTGACAGTTCACACACACACCACACTGACAACTGAAGCATCTTTGCATTTTCACAGAAGTGTCTCATGAAAGTGAGGCATAAAATATTCCAAAGAAGTTTTAAGAACACTCGCTGTCTATAGGTGATAGTTTAATACGTATTTTGACTCTCATCACTTGCCAAACTCCAGCTACAACGCTTGTCTTAGAGACCTGTTTTCCCCCTCCCATTTATCCCATTATTACTTTCAGTTGTGAAATGAAATGTCTGTTTTGTAAAAGTTCTTCTAAGGAAATACCCCAAATAGCTACTTTAGTCTCTTATTTAGCCTCAATAAACTCATAGATTTAGCATATGAAAACTTCTTTCAAATCTGCATTGACCTTCTTGTCTTTCTCGGTGCATAAATCATTATCATATTTCTTAGTGTTCTAGCCCATGAATTAATTTTACTTAAAATATGTTCTTCTGAAATATAATTAATTCCACGGTATTAAAATAAATTTACTTGTATTTCCGAGTATTTTATATTAGTCTCCTAACATTTATTAAAGCCCAATGATGTTTAAAAGGTTCCAGAAGAAAAAGATTCATTGATACACTGGATTTTTCTAGGTAAAACTCTAGATTTGAGTCCTTCAGGAAGCAGACCCTAGACAGTTGAAAATAGAAGGGGTTTAGGAGTTGGAGTGGGAGTGGAAGCATGCCACCCACCTGTGAAAGTTAAAGGGGAAGGAAGGATGATTGGATAGGGAAAACCTTCCAACGTAGATGCTGATCTGATACCTGGGGAAGGAAATGGGTTGTACACTATTTCATTTAATGTTGAAGATGCCAATGTAAACACTGTTATTTTTTCTTACTGCAAACTCTACTTTTTCATTAATGGTATATAGGAAAATGATTGACTTTGTACGTATTTTTCTTATAAATTTTTTTTAAATTTATTTATTTATTTATTTAAAGATTTATTTATTTATTTTTTTATTGGAAAGGCGGATATACAGAGAGGAGAGACAGAGAGGAAGATCCTCCATCCGATGATTCACTCCCCAAGTGAGCTCAACGGCCGATGCTATGCCGATCCAAAGCCAGGAGCCTCTTGCGGGTCTCCCACGCGGGTGCAGGGTCCCAAAGCTTTGGGCCGTCCTCAACTGCTTTCCCAGGCCACAGGCAGGGAGCTGGAAGGGAAGCGGGGCTGCCGGGATTAGAACCGGTGCCCATATGGGATCCCGGGCGTGCAAGGCGAGGACCTTAACCACTTGCACCACCGTGCCAGGCCCAAGATTTATTTATTTTTGATGGAAAGGCATATTTAGAAAGAGAGAGAAAGATCTTCCATCTGCTGGTTCGCTCCCCAAATGTCTGCAATGGCTAGAGCTGAACCAATTTGAAGCCAGGAGCCTCCTTTGGCTAGGCCACAAGCAGGGAACTGGATCAGAAATGGAGCGGCTGGGACACGAACCAGTGCCCACATGGGATGCCAGTGCTTAAAAGCAGAGGATTAGTCAGTTAAGCCATTGTGCCAGCTGCTGTATGTATTTTTAATTAATTAATTAGCTTTATAAAAGAAAGAGACAAGCAGACAATAAACTCTCGTCTGCTGGTTCACTCTTCAAATACCCACAACCGCCAGCACTGGCCCAGCTTAATCTGGGAGCTGGGAACTCAATCCAAGACTCCCTCCCACATAGGTAGTAGTGAACTACTTGAGATCACCTTCTGCCTTCCATGATATTCCAGCAGGAACATGGAATTAAGAACAGAACCAGTCCTCGATCCCAGGCACTCTGACATGGGATGTGGGTGTTCCAAGTGGCATCCTAAATGCTATACCAAACTCATGCCTCAGTTTTGCAGATTATATTTTTGTTGTAAACCTTATTAGTTCCAGAAGTTTATATGTATGTTTATTCAGATTTTCTTTATAATAATGTTGTCCTCTATCAACAATAATTTTATTTCTTCCTTACCACGCTTAATACTTCTAGGTTACATTTCTTCCTTTATTACATTAGCTAGGACTTCCAATATGATGTTGAAAAAGAGTGTGGGAAGGGCATCCTTGTCTTATTTTCTAATTTTAGCAGAAATGCTTCTAGCTTCTTATCATTCAATATGACATTACCTGTTTGTTTTTGGTGGATGTTCTTTATCAGATTAACAAATCTTCTCACTATTCTTAGTTTACTCAGACTAACATAGGTTTTTCATCTTACCTTTTTATTTGTTTCACCTGGAAAAATCATTGTCTATAGATTCTGAGACTCTTGTTCAAGTTTCTAAAGACTTTAATGAGAATCATTACCTTTTCTAGATGCTCCATATAAAACTAGTTCCTGTTTGAATTTTGGAAACTTCTCAGTCATGTCGCTAGTGACTATTAAGTATTTGTGGGACCAAAGTGGTATTGGTGCAGGCCAATCCCTCTGCCTACTAGTGCTAACTTCTCATATGGGTGTCGGTTCTAGCGCTCCACTTCTGATCCAGCTCTCTACTTATGGTCTGGGAAAGCAGTGGAGAATGGCTCAAGCCCTTTGGTCCCTGCACCCTTGTGGGAGAGGCTCCTGGCTTCCAGGTTCAGATTAGCTCAGCTCTGGCTGCTGTGCGATTTGGGGAAAAACCCAGATGAAAGATATCTCTTCTGTCTTTCTCTCTGTAAAATCTGTCTTTCAAATGAAATAAATCCTTTTTCCTTTATAGAGATATTTTTTTAATTATTTTTAAGGATTTATTTATTTATTTGGAGAGTTATACAGAAAGGAGGAGAAATAAGAAAGGAAGATTTTTCTGTCCAATAATTCATTCCCCAAGCGGCCGCAATGACTAGAGCTGAGCTGATCTGAAGTCAGGAGCCAGGAACCTCCTCCAGGTCTCCCACGAAGGTGCAGGGTCCCAAAGCTTTGGGCCGTTCTTGACTGCTTTCCCAGGCCACAAGCAGGGAGCTGGATGGGAAGCAGGGCTGCAAGGATTAGAACCAGCGACCATATGGGATCCCGGAGTGTTCAAGGCTAGGACTTTAGCCACTGAGCTATTGCTCCAGGTGCAGTATTTTTTTATTCTTGAGTGTGCAGGCAAGATAAAGGGCACTGAAATTTAGTCTGTTTATTTTTTTTCCTTTGTTCAGAAAAACCATTAAATATTAAAGTCAGAACTTGGCTTTTGTTCTCTGAAGATGATCTGGAACTTAGATTATAATTTAAAACAGTCAAATGCCTCAGGCCTGGCATAGTAGCCTAGTGGCCCAAGTCCTTGCCTTGCATACACCTGGATCCCATATGGGCACTGGTTTATATGCCAGTTGCTTCACTTCCCTTCTAGCTCTCTGCTTGTGGCCTGGGAAGGCAGTAGGGGACGGCCCAAAGCCTTAGGATCCTGCACCTGCATGGCAAAGCTAGAAGAAGCTTCTGGCTCCTGGCTTTGGCTTCAGCAGTTGCAGCCACTTGGGGAGTGAACCAGTGGACAGAAGATACTTCTCTGTCTCTCCTTCTCTCTGTAAACCTGACCTTCCCCCCCAAAAAAAAAAAAAAGTCTTAAAATGTTTTACCCACATACTGAATTCCACTCACACCTTTAAATTAATACAGTTCATCTAAATTCCAAATTTTGGGGCCCGGCGCGGTGGCGCAGTGGTTAAGGTCCTTGCCTTGCACGCTCGGGATCCCATATGGGCGCCGGTTCTAATCCCGGCAGCCCCGCTTCCCATCCAGCTCCCTGCCTGTGGCCTGGGAAAGCAGTCGAGGACGGCCCAAAGCCTTGGGATCCTGCACCCACGTGGGAGACCCGGAAGAGGCTCCTGGCTTTGGATCGGCATAGCATCGGCCGTTGAGCTCACTTGGGGAGTGAATCATCGGATGGAAGATCTTCGTCTCTGTCTCTCCTCTCTGTATATCTGCCTTTCCAATAAAAAAAATAATAAAAATAAATCTTTAAAAAATAATAAATTCCAAATTTTGGTTTTGGTTTCTCAACATTCACCCAACTAGAGATCTAAGATTTGAGAGCTATATTCCCTTTCCATTCCCTGCATGGGCAGAGGTTGCCTCCTTCACACCTCATGGCCAGGAAGACAGCAATGATGCCCATGCTAAGTGAGTAGTCTAAAGGCTAATAGAGAAGGTTGGTAAGTTCTGCACAGACTTGTCCATCACATGAATCACTCTACTTTCTGAAGTAGGGTGAATACAGAAGCAGAGAGACTAAGAATTCTATCCATATGTTTCCTCTATATAAAAAGGAGTAAGATAACTGGAGAAGCATTCTCTGCTAGCTGGGTGGCCTGTATCTTCACAATAAAGTTGGAGAGAAACACGTTTTCTAAAAATATTTCAGACATCAAAGGATTTGGAGATTTGAGGAAAGTAGACCTGGTTCAGAATAGCTGTTGTAAGGAATGGGAGAAGGAACAATGGCCGAGAAGAGCACAAATAAAGTAGCAGAGATCCTGAATTGACTGTGATGACCGGGATATACAGAGTAAGTGAAACCAAATGGAATGCTAATAATGCTGGTCAGTATTTATCATTTACTTAATATATGCCAAGTTCATGCAGATTACCTCATTTAGCCTTCACAATAAGTCTCTGAGAAATTGGATCACTTGAACTTGGTCACTCATATGAAGGGCAAGATTAAGATTTAAACCCAGGCCTTAAAATTTGCAGCATTGGGTCCACCTGCAATTGTTGCATCCCATATCTGTACCAGATTGTGTCCCAGCTGCTCCACTTCTGAGGCTGATGACCTGAGAAAGCTGTGAAGATTGCCTAAGTAATTGGGCCCCTGCCACCTATGTGGGAGACCCAGATAAAGCTCTTAGCTTTATGCTGCTTGTTGCGGCCATTTAGGGATTGAACCTGCAAGGGTAACATCTTCCTCTTTCTGTTCTTCTCCATTTCTCTTTCTCTTTTTCAAATAAATTAATATATTTAAGATTTCTTAAATATATATATGCATATATATGTATGTGTGTGTGTAACCTTAACCACAGAACTGAGGGTTGAGGGTGGGTGGAATTCAGTTTGTTCTAAAGATAAATACCAGGTTCAGTAAAATAGCAGACATGACAAAACCAGAAGTTATAGCACATATATTTAGAATTTTTGAGATGCAGCAGATGTCATGGTGGATAGTAAAAAGTAAGGCTAAATATGAACAGGGATATTGAAGTTGTCATGAATGATATGGTTGGAGAACAAGGGTAAAATTTCTTGAAGCGATAAAAGAGCATGGTTGGGGTGGAGTTGGGGAGGTGAATTTTTTTTTAATGTATTTATCTTTATTGCAAAGTCAGATATACAAGAGGAGGAGAGACAGAGAGGAAGATCTTCCATCTGATGATTCACTCCTCAAGTGACTGCAGCAGCTAGAGCTGAGCCAGTCTGAAGCCAGGAACCAAGAGCTTTTCCAGGTGGGGAGCTGATTTTTAACCTACTTCTACACTGGAGTACATCAGTTTGACACCCAGTCTGGCTCCTGATTCTGGCTTCCTGCTAATGCTTCCAGAGTAATGGTTCAAGTAACTGGGTTTCTGCCATCCATGGGCGAGACCTTGGTTGGTTTTCTGGCTCCAGGCCTTGATCCTTCCTTGGTTATTGCAGATATTTGTGGAGTGAACCAGAAAATGGGAGTCTAATCTCCCCCGCCATCTCCCATCCCCACTCCCAGCATGTGTCTGCCCTTTTCTGTTTCTCTGCATTTTAAGAAGTAGTTAATATATATATATATATATGGTATCCCCAAAGCATATATATATGGTATCCCCAAAGCTAATAGGCAAGTTTGGTCGGGAAGAAAAGAGGATGGTGCCAGAACATGGCCTAAACTTCAAAGATGCCCCTGTCTGCCTCTCCCACCTGTCTTTCTTGGCAATGCCTTGTTTTCCATTATTTTATCTAGGAGAAGGATGAGAAATAAAGAAAAGAAATGTCAGGTTGCCAGTACTCATTGCTGGTTGAGATAGAGTCAAATGAAAAGTCTCAATAATCTGTTAAATCTCTGCTGCTTGGCTAGTCTCATTTTAACATCAAGAATCAAGCTCTTAAATATCTAAGAAACAATTTATGAGAATATACATAGTATGACACTTTTATTTTCAGAAGCTTTTTTTCTATTTTTCATTTTAAAATTTGATATTGCTGACACATGTTCCATTTAACTGAATTTTTATTTCTTTGGATATTTTTGGCTAAAACATTCATTCTTGTGCTGTTCCTGGCAGAAATAACATTCATTGGCACTGTTTGATGACATTTCAAAAGTGTATTCTGCTTCCTCCACTCTTATTATATTTTCCTTCATGAATACATAACATCTTTTTATAGTTCTCCCTCTCTCTCCCATAATAGGGAAGAGATAATTCTGGTATGCAGATCATTTTTAAAGTCACATATGTCTAATGTTGTATTTCCTTTTTTGAAACCCTTTTTTTTCTTTTGGTTGCCCTTTCCTCATTGGAAAGTGGTCTGCATCATTTAGCAGTAAGTTTTGTCACTGCATTTTTTTCCCCAGAAATATCAAATGATATTCTGACAAATTGACATCTCAGTGTATTTTCAGTTGTTTTCTATGTGTATCTTCTTCCATATTTATATTAAATCTAAGCTCTGTTTTCCATTTGAAAGTGTTTTCTCTGAGTTACCTAGTCAAATTCATAGATACTTTCTGAGAATTTGATCTGAGTTTTTTTGAAATGATTTTTCTATCTGCTGGTTCACTTCCCAAATGGCCCTAGTAGCCAGAGTGAACTGACCCAAAGTGAGGATCCAGGAGCATCTTTAGGCCTTCCATGCAGGTGCAGGGTTTTGGACCATCCTTCACTGCTTTCTCAGGCCATAAATAGGGAGTTGGATGAGAATTAGAGCAGCCGGGACACAAACCGGCACCCATATGAGATGCCAGCCCTTATAGGTGGGAGATTAGCCAGTAGAGATATCATGTCATGCTCGCTTTGGCAGCACATATATTAAAATTGGAATGATCAGAGAAGATTAGCATGGCACCTGTGCAAGGATGACACACAAATTCATGAAGAGATATCATGCCAGGTCCCTGATCTGAGTTCTAAAAGATTTTAAAGATGTTCTAGTTTTTAAAATATCTATACTGTAAAGTTTATGAACCTAAAAAGTATCCATAGTTTTTCAATTTCTCCTAAAATAATAATGAAATTCCCCTTGGTAAGTTAGCTGTTGAATTGAAAATTTGTTTTTTGCACTTATCTTTCTGTTTTCCTCATGATAACTGAAAGTCTAACAGTAGCCCTCTTGGTCTATCACTGCGAGGGTACTTATCGGTCTCTGGTTACTGCTCCTCAGCTCCTCTGCTATGGCTTGATCCATAGTCCTTATCTCTGTCGTCTCGGGCCTAGCTACTTTCAAGAACCTCCCCACTTGTTTGTCAGTTTGGCATCTTGTCCTCTTTTTAAGTTAGCAACCAGAGTTTTCCCATTAAAATTTGAGTTAGGTCATGTCTCACCTGGCACTTGGCTTCCTACCTCATTCAGGGTAAAAGCCAAAGTATCCATAATAGTGATCTGGCCTTCTTCCCTCTCTGCCCTCACATCTCACATTCACTTCTCCCTCTGATCCTACAACACCAACTTGTAGCTGTTCCTTGGATGTGCCAATACTTGGCCTTGGCCCCATTTTGTAAGAAACTTCTGTGCATAAGCACCAACAGGAAGAAGACATGAATGCCTAGGCAATGGTGCAGAAGAAGAAACATGAGACAGAGGTCCAAGTGAAGTGCTAGCCTGTGCCCCGTGGCTGGAGGAGCAAAAATAATGACTGTCAGAGGGTGGGAATGTTAGTGTAAGTTGCTGGACTTGATGCTACTATCTAGAACTTATCTCTCAGGGGATGTGGAACTCTCATTGCCAGCCAGTTGCTGACATCACCTCTGAGGAACCCCCATCTTACTCATAAGTAAACCAGTCCCTGCTGAACGTTTGCTCTGAGTTCGTGACATTTTGGGCTAGTTTTGTTCTCATTTGTGCTCAGGTATAATTTGTGTGCACTAAATCATCGCCCCTACTGTCTTTGTGTTATCCTTCGCCTGGAAGGGTTTCCTGAGATCGGGAAGGGTTTCCTGCTTGAATTAACCCTGCATCTCTTTCCTGTGTTTGTATAAACTATCCCATTCTCGAGGAAGCCTTCTCCGATCCCCTATTTTAAACTCTGAACCTCCTCCCCTCCAGGCACTCCTTACTCCTTTTTTCTGCCATTTTTTGAGGATTTAAAAATGGCTGACTTTATTATTTTTTTTTCCATCTACTTGAAAGGCAGAATGACGGAAAAGAGGGAAATCTTCCATCCGTTGATTCACTGCCTAAGTAATGACAATATCTAGGTCACCCACACGAACAGCTGTGACCCAAGCGTTTGAGTCATAGCCTGCTGCCACCACTGTGAGTTAGCATAAAGCTGGCCTGTTACTCAAACTGGTAGTCTGATACTGGATGTGGGTGATTTGTGAACCACAAACAGTGGCTCAACTCATTGCTACACAATGCCAGCTCTCAATTTTTGCTGTTAATGTAACATTATTATATTGTTAATATAACATTAACAATCATCTACTACATTTTAAAGGATGTATTTTTTTATTGCCTCACATTGGCCATTGACACATGAATATAAAATGCTTGAAGAATTTTTAAAACACTGCCAAATCAGAGAAGTCTATAAGTAATAAAAAAAACTTGAATGAGTTAACTTTGTAGTTGGCATGAGAAATGGGACTATTTTTTTACTAACGGAAACAATACACTGGGAGTCCAGGATAAGAATCTGTGGTTACAAAGGAATCTTTAAGTAGTTCCAGCAAGCAGGCTGGGCAGGGCAGATTTGGGAAATGCAAACCTTTCGGTTTCTGTGGTTGTACTCTTCACCTTCTGTGGTGACATTTGGGTGGGGCTGCAGTCAGGTTTATCTCCACTTAGTTTGACTAAATTGAGTGTGTAGGTGTTACATTTTATCTGCTGATCTCATGGCCTTGGTTACTGTTTAGCTGCCTTCTCCCTTCTCCAGCCTGTCATAAAGTTTCAGAAGAAAATCTTCTATGACTTTTATATAATTGAGAACATTTGTTTCCCTTCTCCCTTTTCTTCCAGTTCTTTCTCAACCTGTAAATCCTAAGCTTACAATCTGTTTCATTGGTGCTTTTAGAGCGCTTTGTGTTGCATCCTAAATCCCAAATGAAGCACCATTTTATCTTGATAAAGATAAAGAAATTGCAAAACTAAAACATCATGATCCCCGAGTTCTCCTTTTGGGCTGCTAGACTGGGTTCCAGTTAATCAGTGTTTATAATCTGTAAACTCCTTTGGAATTACATAATTTTGCATTTGTAGCAAGCTTAAAAGATACATTACACTTAGAGGTGGGCGTTTGATCTGCTGGTAAAGACACCAGGTAGGGGACCTAGCACGGTGGTCTTGCAGCTAAAGTCCTCGCCTTGAACACTCCGGGATCCCATATGGACACCGGTTCTAATCCCAGCAGCTCTACTTCCCATCTTGCTCCCTATATATGGCCTGGGAAAGCAGTTGAGGACAGCCCAAAGCTTTGGGACCCTGCACCCGTGTGGGAGACCTGGAAGAAGCTCCTGGCTCCTGGTTTTGGATTGGCTCAGCTCTGGCCATTGTGGTTGTGAATTATCAGATCTAAGATCTTCCTCTGTGTCTCTCTCTGTATATCTGTGTTTCCAATAAAAATATAATACATCTTTTTTTTTTCTTTAAAGACACCAGGTAGGACATCTTCAACCCATATATCATATTGGAATAGTTGGGTTCAATTCCTATTTCTGGCTCCTGACTCCAGCTTCCAGCTTCCTGCTAATAAGGACTCTGAGAGGCAGTGGTGATTGGGTTCTTAGCAATATTATGGAAAACATGGACTTCCAAGATTCAGAGCACCTTTCCCTGATCCTCACTGATTGGGAATCTTTGGGGAGTGAACCAGAAGATAATGTGTGTGCATATTTGTCTCTGTCTCTCAAATAAATAAGAATAAAAGCCTAGTTGTATGTAGACAAAGACTGGGGATGGAATGCATAGCAGCGCTGAGAACAGATTTTGTCTGCTGCTTTTTTAACCTCGGTGAATTTGTCACCAGCTCATAGTCTGGAGGTGGGTGATAGCTTAAGGCTTGACAGAACTGGTTTCTCAGTGTTCTGAAAAGCACCTATCTTTAGATCATGGCAGTCCTTGACTTCTATTGTGCAAATAATAGAGACTTCACTGGAAACTGAGTCTCTCCTACCAGTCATTTTAGCACATTTGTTGGTTGTTTTGTCTGCCGTGTCCAGCCCTACCTCTTTATTTCATGTACAGTACTTGACAAAGCATAAGATTGGGTGATTTAACTAGAGATGGACTCTTTACCCAGGGAACCAATCCAAATGTTGGTCCAGTCTGATCCTCTCTTGGGACTCTAAGCGGAGACTCAGGTTGAGAGTAGTGGGGACTTGAATTGAAAGGTCTTCAGAGTCAGGGCTGGGAGTCCTAGTGTGCATGCTGATGAGTAAGCTGAAGAAGAAAGCAGATTCAGAAAAGCATACAACCAGAGGGAAAGACACACATTGCTTGGTGACCTTCCAGCTCCCAGAGAATATACCACCATATTTTCTGTATCGGTTTCTTTAAGATTCCTTTTTGAAAGAAAAAAAAATTCCATTTTGTTCTTTTTTATAACCTCTCTTTGTCTTTCAGTTAGCAGAGAATGGCTGGTCCCTGCAAACAGGTGAACAAACCAACATAAAATTTGCACAAAATTATTATTTTTCTTTTTTTAAAATTTGTTTATGTTTATTGGAGAGGAGAAGAGACAGAGAGGAAGATCTTCCGTCCACTCCGCAAGCGGCCGCAATGGCTGGACCTGAGCCAATCTGAAACCAGGAGCCAGGAGCTCTTCCAGGTCTCCCACGCAGGTGCAGGGTCCCAAGGCTTTGGGCTGTCCTTGACTGCTTTCCCAGGCCACAAGCAGGGAGCTGGATGGGAAGTGGAGCTGCTAGGATTAGAACTGGTGTCCATATGGGATCCCAGAGTGTTCAAGACAAGGACTTTAACCACTACACTATCCGCTGGGCCCTGATTTTTTTTTTTCTTTATAGTACACTTTTTTTTTTCTTATTTATTATAATTTAGTGGATATCCTAAATTTAGGACAGCACCCTAATGTCCAGTTACTCAAAGTGTGGTCTGGAGACTGTGACAGTCCAGACAATAGAAAATGGTGATAGTAAGACTAGGTCTTCTGAAACTCCTTTGGGACATGTCCATAACCTTTACCTTTACCATAACCTTGAGCTCTTGGAAAGTCCCAGAAGAGAAGTGAAAGTGCTTATCTCATTCCAGGATGAGATAGTTTCTTTTACAGCTCAGGCAGTAAGCAGTAAGCTGATTGACCCAAATTGTTTTCTGTTAACAGAATGGGAAGGACCTTTTGGCTTGGTCCTGCTGTTCCTACTAAGTGTGATGCAGCTCTTACTGATTAGATAGCTTAGGGTGCACAATGTTTAAACTGATTGGGTATCGGTGTTCTACACCACTATAGTTGACTGATTCCTGCCATATACTAAGGTTCTCTTAGTTGATTGGATTCTGAATATGGCTGGTCAAGGCTGTTACCCTGGAATGGGACAGTCTACCGGTCAAAATGGGCCAGTCAATAAAGGCTCCTGAGTTCCTAAGAGTCTGCTTCTTAGAGACCTCTGCTGTTCACCTTGGTTTGCAATGTTCTTTCATCTGGAAATCTATAACTATGCCATTTTCTTTCATTGCAGCCTCTCCGCGCTCAGAAATGCCAATACAATACAGTGCATAACTACTTTTCATTATTAGTCCATCCTTACTTGCAAACAGAAAAAAAAAATGGGAAATAATGTATTCATGTGCTCCTATTTGGATTTTCATTGCACTCTAATGAGGGTGTGGTCCCCTCGCTGACATTTCATTACTCATCATTATCAAATATGTGACTGTTTTGTAAGTGAAGATTGTAATCTAGCTCTTAGTCCATTTGTGCTGCTAGAGCACAATATCACAGACTAGGTCATGTATAAGCAATAAAAGATTATTTCTCATAATTGTGGAGGTCAGGGTATTCAAAATCAAGCCACCTGCAGGGAAAGGTCTTGTTGCTACATCCCGCAGTGACCCTTCTGTGTCCTTATACATTCTTCTGTGTAGAAGCACACGAAGGCTCAGCCTTATGATTCAATCACCACCCTGAAGGTACTACCTGTTGATGCTACCACATTGACCATTATGGTTGTTGTTGTTTTAAAGAGTTGATTTTGTTTTTTCTTTCTTTGTTAGACAGTTAGAGGTCCCCTATTTGCTGGTTCACACCTTGTCTTCCCCTACCCCCACCCCAACATTGCAAATGTTTGTAACAGCTGGGTTTGGGCCAGGCTGAAACCAAGCACAGGGAATCCAATCTGGATCTCCTCCAGGAGTGGCAGGGACATAACCTCCTGAGCCATCATCTGCTACCTATCAGGATGTGCATTAGCAGGAAGTTGGAATCAGGAGTGGAGCTGGGATTTGAACTCAAAAGAGAAAAGAGCCCAATAAGCATAAATTGTTAGTCCAGGCCCCGTAGATAGCTCTTTTTCTTCAAAGGTAGGAAAATTATGATTACTTATTGAAATAAATACTATAAAATGGACAGAAAAAGGGCAGTGTTTTTAAATAGAGTAATTTATGGGATATGCTCATTACCCCAAGCATTTACAAACACAAGTCTTTAGGAAGCTTTAAAAAAAAAAGATTTATTTATTTGAAAGGCAGAGCTACAGAGAGGGAGCAACAGAAAGAGACAGAGCAAGAAAGATCTTCCATCTATTGTGTCATTGCCAGATGGCTGCAAGGCTGGGGTTGGGCTGGGTTGAAGCCAGAAACCAAAAACTTCTGGGACTCCAATGTGGGTACAAGGGTCCAAGGAATTATTCTGCTTTCCCAGGCAAGAAGCTGGATCAGAAGTGGAGCAGTTGATCTTACACTAGCTCCCATGTGGGATGCCAGTGTTGCAGGCAGTGGCTTTATGTGCTGTGCCACAACACTGGTCCACACTGGTCCCTGGGAAAATATTTTTATTTTTGCTTTTAAAAATTTGTTAGTAGGCATGGATGTTTCATGCCAGTAGGTTAAGCTGATGCTGGGAATGTCTGCATTGCTGTAGGTGAGACCCTAGTTCCAGTCCAGGCTAACCTGATTCCAATTCAGCTTCCTGTTAATGTGCATAATGTGACATATCTGGTGATGGTCCCAGTACTTGAGTCTCTGTCACCCTTGTGGGAAACTCAGATGCAGTTGTCACCTTCTTGGCTTTGGTCTGCATTAGTTCCATCTGTTGCAGACATTTTGGGAGTGAACTAGTGGGCAGAAGATCTCAACATCACTCTCTCTCTTTTCTCTCTCTCCCCTCTCTCTTCTCCACCCATTCCCTCCCCTCCCCTCTATTCTCTTTCCCTCCCTTTCATTTCCTCCCCACCCCTCCGCTCTTCTCCCCTCTCTTCTTCTCTGCTCCTCTCTCCTTCCTTCCCCCTCCTCTCTCTCCTTCTTGTTCCCCTTCCTCCCCTCCTCTCTATTTCTCTTCTCTCTCCTCTCTTCTCCCCTCTTCTTCTTCTTTCCTCTTTCCCTCCCCTCCCCTTCCCTCTCCTCCTCTTCCTTTTTCTTTCCTCTTCTCTCCTGTCCTCCATCTGCCTTACAGGTAAAAGAAAATAAATAATTTTTAAAAGAAAAGAAGTAATAACCATTAAAAGTCAAATACTATTTCTCTTTGGGTGATAACATTGTAATTGCACTGCAATTGATTCCCCTATAGGAGAGGAAATAGCACTACCTTTTTTCCCTTTGTTTCTTTTCTTTTTTTTAAGAATTCAGTATCTTTATGTTCTTAAACAAGATTTTTAAATACCTTACAGTTGACTGTGATAAATTTGCATTGAAGAAGGAAGCCTAAAATTAAATATCCCTGTAACTGCTGTCATTTTGGAAAGCTACAGAGTTATTTCAGTTATTCTGTCATTACCTAAAAAAGAGGTCAGCAAACTGTGGCCATTGTGCCTGATGTGTCCCCCAAATTGCTTTTGTAAATAAAATTATATTGTAATATAGCTAAGTTCATTATTTAGGTATTGTCTGTGACTGCTTTAACATATGAATTGATTTGTTGACAAGAATCCATGACCCACAGACCCTAAAATATTTACCATGTGAAACTTAATATAAAAAGTTTGCTATGGGCCCAGCGTGGTAGCCTAGTGGCTAAAGTCCTCACCTTGCACGCACCAGGATCCCATATGGGCACCGGTTCTAGTCCCAACAGCCTCGCTTCCCACCCCCAATCTTTAAAAAAAAGAAAGGTTTGCTAATCCCTAGTGTAAAATAGTTGTGGGTTTTAGATACATGATTTTTTAAAAAATTTTAAATAACACCATTATTAATTTGCTGAGGAAGAATGGGTTTTTCAAAATTTCTAACAATTATTTGAGATTAAGAAGTGGTAAATAGTTTTGATGATCACATGTTCTATGTCCTGATCAATTTTGTCCAAAATAGAATGTGGATGTATTAAAAATAACCACACTGATTTTATTAGGCAGCTCAGAAATGGGCCCTGAAGCTCTGACGTGAGATTCCCAGCAATGTCTGAGCAACAGTAGTGTCAGTAAAATAAACACATTTGTTGTCTATTCTGCCTTCTGTAAAAATGGATCATTAATAAAAATGTAGACATGATTCAAACACAAGTGGACAAGTTAGTTCAGCTTCATATGTATAATTACAGAGCCCAAGGCAGTTGTGTGTTGGAGATTTTTATTTTACAAGTGGATTGTACTGGACTCAAACACATAATCCTAAATTTAGTTGAACCATCTGAGCAACTTTTAATAAACAGTGAGAAGAGACCGTTCTGTGAAGACAGTCACATTTTCAATGCTCAGGCTAAATAAATACTTTGGCCAGCCCTGAGTCAGTAAGCAAAGGGAAAAATAAAAACTGACCCTGAGAGAAATTCCTCTCACCTTACCTGTGGTGTTACTGAGCTTGGCTTTTCTTGCAACTTTCTATTCTGTAGCTTTTTCAAACCTATGCAGAAATTATCTCTTTCTCCCTCTTTTTCTCGCCTTCCTTTCCTCTTCCTTTTACTGAATCATTTGAGAAGCAGGTGCAGACATCCGTGGAATCTTACTCCTTACAGAACTTAGGACACACCACTCCAAAAACAAAGGGCTTGTCACATTTAGTTTTTTTAGGCCAAAGGAATTTGAGAATGACAGATGTAGGAGAGACTCTGACCTTGCCCTGAGCAGCTCAGAGGCCTTCATGGGAGAGCTGCCCTCTGTGCACCCAGAAGAGAGCAGCAGCCTTGTCTCGGAAGCTGGAATGACAGCTTTGAAAAGGAGTCTGAAGAGAAGGCCTCACATCTCTCTTGCCTTGTCATATTTTCCCATGGTTTCCCAATCTTTATAAACCTAGGTTAAACAGTCAGGTTTAGGTATTTCTTCATATGAAAGCTTCCGTATCATGTAAAACATGGATTAGACAAATTTATTTGCTTTTCTCTGGTAAGTTTACAGTCTTCCTGATTTACGATTATCAATTCCATTGGGTGCTTTGGTCATGATTCTGTAGAATGTAAGAAAACAGTTTTCTCTGCTTCTCTGGATATTTATTTCATTAGAAAAATTTTAGAAGCATAGAAAAAGAGGGACAAGTGAAAAAGCTCATAAAAGTAAAAAAGTTTGGCTCCCTCCCCAAGTAGCCACACTGGGGTGAGACTGAAACAGGGAGGCAGGAATTCAATGTAGGTCTACTACAGGTACAGTGAAAGCACATGGACTTCACCTGCTTGTTAGATTATCAGATGGCACTTATCATTCAAATAGTCATATTGGATTTATACTCAACTATCTGGTTCAAGTTGAAGAAGAATTTCAGACAAGGCAAAGATTATAATGTCAGGCCATAGTTCATAGCTGTAAGTGAAAGTGAAATTCACCTTTGGCACTAGACTTTAACCCGACTTTCATCATTTGTTATCATTTATAATTGTGGACAAGTACCTTCCAAAGGCTTAGAAATAAAAGGCAATTTGACTGTCCTCTGGGAATAAAATGTAGACCTAGAGCAGACAGTCATTAAATTTCTTGAAAGAGAAATGCTGACTTGCCAGTTGAAATGTCAGTAAACTGATTGAACATAATTTATTGTATCTAAATATACCAGTAAAAAGGGATTGATTGGCCTTCAGCTCCAAGATAAAGAAACACGCAAGTGGCAGTTACATCCAAACTCAGTAGGAAAAGCAGTATTAGCCATTAGCCATTAGCTTGCATGCTTCTTGTTCTGTCAGCTAACGGAATACTAAGGACTTTGTTTTTATAAGATGATCTCAACAAAGATAGGTGATGTAGCTATGACTGCTAGCATAAAACCAGTCAGGTTTTACTTTCTTCATCTCGTCCTTTCTTTATGAAGGTTCCCATGTCACATAAAACATGTATTTAAAAAAAATAAAACATGTATGAATCAAAATTTTTCTTGCTAATCTATTAATTTTGTTACTTTTTTCTTTGATGCTACCTGCTTGCCTTCAATGATGTGTTGCTAATAGTCCCCACTGTTTCTTTTCCCTTTATTCCTTAAGAATTAAACTATTAATTTTCTTTTTTTAAAAAAGATTAAAAAAAATTTTTTTTTGGAAAGTCAGATTTACAGAGAGAAGGAGAGACAGTGAGAAAGATCCTCCATCCGTTAATTCATTCCCCAAGTGGCCTCAATGGCTAGAGCTGAGCTGATCCAAAGCCAGAAGCCAGGAGCTTCTTCCTGGTCTCCCACATGGGTACAGCCTCCCAAGGCCTTAGGCCATCCTCTACTACTTTCCCAGGCCATAAGCAGGGAGCCATCTGGGAAGTGGAGCAGTTGGGACATGAATCAGCACCTGTATGGAATCCCGGCATGTGCAATGTGAGGATTTAGCCACTGAACCGTTGTGTTGTGCCTGAAGTGTTTACAAGGCATAAAGACCATGCTTCCTAGGTTCTTTCAATGCTATGTGAATTATGATCATCAGTGGCATCTATGAGATACACCGAAAAGGTTTGAGCAACTTTCAGTAAACGTCTTTTTAAGGAAAGACCATGATTCCTTTCACCTCTTAGTTATTCCTGTGAGTTTAAAAGTTTATGTCAATGCCAAAGATGAAAAAGTTATCTGTAATCATGGGACTGAAACTGTGTTGAACATGAAAAAGCAACAAAATAGAGGGAGATTGGAGGACATCCATTTCTATCCAAGACTATTTCATATTTAAGTAATTTTTGTGAGCTAATATACCTGTTCAAGTTGTTAATATTTGGGGATTTCTACCACTTGCAGCTGAAGTTTGTTTCACATGAATGACACAGACTATGCTAATTTTCTTTTTTTGCTCTAACAAATTACCATAAATTTAGTCACTTAGAGTAACACAAATTTATTTTCTCGCAATTCTGGAGCTCAGGAACCCAACATAAGTCTCACAGATGTAAAATCAAGGTTTTGGCAACGCAGTATTCCTTTTGGAAGCTTCCTGTGAGCATTGGTTTTCTTTCCGGTTCCTTGAGGCCACCTGTATTCCTTGGCTTCTCACCTCTTCCAGGCACCACTCCAGCCTCTTGCTTCTGTCACCGTATCTCCTATTTCTACTTTGACCTTCTTGTCTCCCTCCTATAAGGACTTTTGTGATGGCGTTGTTCCTGCCTCGATAATCCAGGATAATCTTTCCATCTCAATTTCCTTTTGCCATATAAAGTAACACCTCTACATGTTCTGGTGTTAGGACATGGAGCTTTATTGGTGGGCTTTATTCTGTCTGCCATTGGATGAATATATATATATATATATATATATATAAATATATAAAATTATTTATTTGGGGGCTGGTGAGGTGGCTCAACAAGCTAATCCTCTGCCAGCAGTGTGAACATTCCATATGAGCACCAGTTCCAGTCCCAGCTTCTCCACTTGTGGTCCAATTCCTGCTTGTGGACTAGGAAAGCAGCAAAGGATGGCTCAAGTTCTGGGCCTCTGAACTCACGTGGGAGACTTGAGAAAGCTTCTGGCTTCGGATCTAGTTAGCTCCAGCTGCTGTGGCCATTTAGGGAGTAAAACAATGGATGGAAGATCTCTCTCTCTCTTTAAATCTACTTTTCAAATATAAATAAATTGGGCTTCTCCCTTTATCTCCTGCTCTATCCCAGATACAGAAAAAAAAAAATGTGGAAACAATAGTCTTACCCACTTTTCTGTAGCTCTTGACCCCTTGTGCCCTAATCAGCTATGTAAAGATTGTTAAAGTGGCTTAAAAAAAAAGATATGAATGTAAAAAATCTATAAATAAATTTAAAAGGTCTGTTTATTTATATGTGAAAGGCATAGCAAGAAGATGAAGCCAGGAGCAAGGAAGACCATCTTAATATCATACATGATGACAAGGACCTAAGCAATGAGTCATTTGAAAGATGTTCAGCAGAGAGTAGGCATGTCTGAGAAAAAGCAGCTGGTGGGTCTCCTAGACGAAGATAGCAAATTCAAGGAGTTGTTAAAGACAAAGGTGGTTTAGAAAAAGATGAGGATGTGTGTGGCTAGGAGGATGCTTGGGATGAGGACAATGTAGAGGAGGGTTTCTCAAATCAGTTGTGACCCGCACTGGAGAAACATGGTTGTAAGATGGAGACTTTGTGCTCTTTAGGAGCAATGTCGAAGTAACCTGTGTTTGACTGTTGGTTAAATTCTAGGATGGAGAATTCAAACTGAATACTGTAAAATTCATTTTTGTTATCTGATTGCATTTATTTTGTTTTTGTAACAAACACAATAAATAAGTGTTTTGTTCTAATTTTGAAAAACACATTCCCCCAGGATGTAAAAGGTCCCAAACTGTCTCTCCTAAACAGTGAAATGGCTAAAATAGAATATTCAGTGTTACCAACACCATCCCTTATATATTTAGGAAATTGAAGTATAAAGTAGGAAAAGCAAGTTGGATTTATTGAGATAACACTGGATCATGACTCCCTGGAAGGTGGGAGAACAAATTTATTCTTACCTCTGAGCCTACTGATTAAAAACTTTGTTCTGTGTCCTTGGCCTTGAATTCTCTTTTTCTTGGTTTACTAAACTCCTAATTCTCCAAGATTCACATTAAATATCAGAGTTTCTGAAAAAGCTTTTTCTCCTACTGGGAAGCTGACCCTTTCTATCTTCTTCACTACCGTTCAACACTGTACTTTTGGTTCTTGAGGATAGGGAACGTACGTGCATCTTTACACAATGGATCTTCACAAAGTTTTTTGGGGGGCCAGCACTATGGCATAGTTGATTAAGCCACTTGGGACACTAGCATCCCACAAGGCATCAGCAGATCAAGTTCAGGCTGCTCCATTTCCAATCAAGCTCCCTAATAATGTTCTTAGAAAAGCAGTGGAAGGTTGTTTAATATGAGAGAGAGAATAAAGATTGGAAGATATTTTCTATTTTCTGATTCATTTCCCCAAATGACTGAAAATGACCAGTGCTGCGTCAGGCCAAAGCCAAGGTTTGGGAGCTTCATCTGAGGCACCCACATGGGTTTTGGGGTCCAAGCACTTGGGCTATTTTCAATTGCTTTTCCTAAGCACATTAGTAGGGAGGTGAATCAGATGTGGAGCGTGTGGGATTAGGATCAGCACTCAGATGGGATGCCTATATCCCAGGAGGTGGCTTACCACTTTTTGCTATCACTCCAGCCCCAGATAACATTTTTAAAAAAGGTTTATTTTTATTACAAAGTCAGATATACAGAGAGCAGGAGAGACAGAGAGGAAGATTTTCCATCTGATGATTCACTCCCCAAGTGACTGCAACGGTCAGTGCTATGCTGATCTGAAGCCAGGAGCCAGGAACCTCCTCCAGGTCTCCCACGCAGGTGCAGGGTCCCAAGGCTTTGTGCCATCCTCAACTGCTTTCCCAGGCCACAAGCAGGGAGCTGGATGAGAAGTGGAGCTGCTGGGATTAGAACCGGTGCCCATATGGGATCCTGGTGTGGCCACTAGGCCACAGCACTGGGCCCCCAGATAACAATTTAAAATAGTTGACATTGAAGATGAAGGCCACAGTGAAAGGTCATCCACATAAATTTCTGAGGAAAAAATTAATCTTGTTCATGTCTTGGTTGAACAGTCCTGATGAATAACGGCAGAAATAATAGCCAACAACACCAACACCTGAAGTGGTTCAACTCATATAATTCTGATTGAAAAGAAAAATAAGCTTTCTCCTTGATAAGTGCCAAAAGTAGTTTGCTCAGATCGATTGCAAGCAAAAGCAAAGCTTTCAATCAAAGTTTTGAAGAAGTGACCAAGTTCCTGGGGCATGGCTCTGAACAGGACATGTATTGTGGCTTCACCAGTACAACCCGGAACACAAAGCACAGTCAAAGCTGTGCTACCAGGAGCTACAAGTGGTTCAGTAAAGACCAAAGTGGACCATTTAAGAGCAAGATCAATGCAATAGCCACGAGACTTGCTAGCTGACATCTAAAGGGTCAGAGATAACATTTGCTTATTCTGAGGATGTTTTGAGAAGGTCAATCAAAGCTTCAGAAAAGTGCTCTGGAAAGTGCTGCAGTGCTGCTGTTCCTTTACCAAGCAATAGATTTAAAAATACAAGTGTTTTATTGGAAAGACAGATTTACAGAGAGAAGGAGATACAGACAGAAAGATCTTCAATCAGCTAGTTTACTCCCCAAGTGGCCACAAGGGCTGGAGCTGAACCAATCCAAAGCCAGAAGCTTCTTGCGATCTTCCACAGGAGTGCAGGAGCCCCAAGGCCATCCTCCACTGCTTTCCCAGGCCACAAGCAGGGAACTGGAAGGGAAGTGGAAAACCCAGAACATGAAATGGCGCCCATAGGGGATCTCAGTGCTTGCAATATAAGGATCCCATATGGTTCATGTCCAAGTGTTCCACTTCCCATCCAGCTCCTTGCTTATGGCCTGGGAAAGCAATGGAGGGTGGTCCAAAGCTTTGGGACTTTACATCCTTGTGGAAGACCTGGAAGAAGTTTCTGAACTTGGCTTCAATGACCTCAGCCATCATGGCTGTTTGGAGAATAAACCAGCAGATGAAAGATCTTTCTCTCTATCTCTCCTTTCCATAAATTTGACCTGCCTTTCCAGTAAAAATAAGCAAAAAAAAAAAAAAAACCCAAAACAAAAACAAACAAACAAACAAACAAACAAAAAACACCCATATTTCTTCAGCTAATACTAAAAAAGGAAGTCTGTTTTTATCTGGAGACAATCCCTGGATTGACTAAATAGCTAATATTGTTGCTTACAAAATTGTGTTGACATGATGGAGCTTATGTCAAGAAATCAGGTTTTAACTTTTTAATACTATTTCTTCTATTAGATTTATAGAAAGGAGTGCCAGAGAGAGAGAGAAATCTTCCATCTTGCTGGTTCACTTCCCAAATGGCTGCAGTGGTCACTGAACCTATCTGAAGCCAGAAGCAGGAGCTTCTTCCAGGTCTCGCTGTAGGTGTAGGGGCCCGAGGACTTGAGTCATCCTTGGCTTCTTTTCCAGGACATAAGCAGCGAGCTGGATGCCAGTGCTAAGAGACAGAGGATTAGCCTGTTGAGCCACAGTGCCAGCCCCTAAGTTCTAACTTTTTGTTATGATCTTTTTATTTATTTGTCCTTAAATAAAACAAAATCAACAAAGGAATACATTTTTAAAATTATAACACAATGAAGTTAAATAACATACTGCTGAATAATCAATGTATCAATGAAGAAATGAAAAAGAAAACAAAAAACCTTCTTGGAGAAAATGATGCTACTGTGTGATCTATGAGTAGGTGAAGAATTTAATAACAGAAAAGAAACTATTTTGAAGAAATGAAAATGAAAACAAAAACATCAAAACCCATGAGTTGCAACTAAAACAGTATTGAAAGGGCTATTTATTTTATAAATTGTGTGAAGGTATCCTTGTATCAGAAAGAACGTATGATAGTTGTCCTTTTGGGATTGACTTATTTCACTGAGCGTAATGGTCTCTATTTGGGACCATTTGGTTGCAAGTGGTAAAATTTCGTTCTTCTTAATGATTGAATAGTATTTAACGGAGCAGATGTACCACAGTTTCTTTAGCCACTCCTCTTTGGATAGCATCTGGGTTGTTTCCTTGTCTTTGCTATTATAGATTGTTCTGCTGTAAATATAGGATTATAGATCCCCTTCTCATGTGCAGATTTAATTTCATTTGGATATATTGCTAGAAGCAGGATAGCTGGGTTATACAGCAGGTTTATTTGTAGTTCTCTAAGCAGTCTTCATGCTGACTTCCATAGTAGTTGTACTAGCCTGTACTCCCACCAGCAGTGAAGGAGGGAAGGAGGGTACCTTTCTCCCCACACCCATGCCAGCAGGTATTGTTGGTAGAGTTCTGAAATCCTCTTGCGTGTACAGGCATATATGAAATGTAGGCATATAATAATTCGTGTACAAAAATATATTTCATTTACTTGTCACAACACTTACTATGTGAAAATTGCTATACCAAGCACTACATATTCAGTCATTTAATCCTCATAACATTTTCATAAGATTTATTTTATTTATATATTTTTAAAACATTATTTAGTTATGTGAAAAGCAGAATGACAGAAAGAAGGTAGGACAGAGAGATTGTTCATTATGCCCCCAAATTGCCACAACACTCAATACCAGGCCAGGCCAAAGCCAGGAGCCCAAAATTGCATCTGAGTTTACCATCTGTGTGGCAGAGAGGGCTATCATCCACTGTCTCCCCAGGCACAGTAAGACTATATATACAGATACTTTTTTAGATACTAGGATATGGCAATGAAAAATCTGACGACATCCCTATACTTACAACGTTTATGTTCTGGTTGGAAGATGTTGGCAAAAAGAGGAAAAATAAAAGAAAAGAGAAATGTGTGTTCTGATGGATGATAATAGCTTATACAAAAAATAATAAATCAAAATAAAGAAGAGGAAGCACTTGAGAGTTGCATTCTTGGTGGCTAAGTAGGGGTGCATTCACTGAGAAGATGCTATTTGAAGGCAGAAGGTAAATGAGTGAGTCATGTCTGGGAAAAGAACAGAGGGCGGGGAGAGTGCTGCTGGAATGAAACAAGCATGGGAAAGGAAGGAGGACATAAAGTTGCTAGGGAGTGAGAAGTGAACAGAGCATGCAGGGCTTCTAAAATAATTTCTGGAGTTAAAATTCTTTAAGATCTATCTGTTTATTTGAAACATAGAGAGAGCAAGAAAGAAAACAGGGACTTAAAGTGGTGTCCATATGAGATGGCAACATGCGGGTGGAAGATTATCTTGTTTTACCACCATGACAGCCCTGGCTGCTTCACTTCCAGCTCCCTGTTAATGAACCTGGGAAAACAAGAGAGGATGGCCTGGGTGTTTTGGTGCCTAGACCCACATTTGAGCCCTGGGTGGAGCTCCTGGTTTTTAGCTTCGCTCTGGCTTAACCCTGGCCTTTGTGGCCGTTTGAGGAGTAAACGAGTGGATGGAAGATCTCTCTCTCTGCCTCTTGTGTCTATAACTTGGCCATTCAAATAAATGAATGCAACGTAAAAAAAATTAGGTGAGAGACAGCAGTGGTTTTAGTGAAAGGACTGAGAAGTGGTTTGATTCTGGATGTACAGGCAACAGCTTTGGTGACAGACCAGATCTAAGTGTGAGAGAAGGAGAAGTGTCAAATTTTTTGTCCTTGTTGACGTCAAGTTTTTGTCCTTTCAGCAAGAAAAAGATAGAAAAAGTACAGATTTGACAGTAAGGTCATGCCTAGAGGATGTCAGGAGTGCAACTGTTTGGTTTGTTTAAGCTTTGTCCTTCTTTCCTCCCTCCCTCCTTTTCTTTCTTTCTTTCTTTCTTTCTTTCTTTCTTTCTTTCTTTCTTTCTTTCTTTCTTTCTTTCTTTCTTTCTTTCTTTCTTTCTTTCTTTCTTTCTTTCTTCCTTCCTTCCTTCCTTCCTTCCTTCCTTCCTTCCTTCCTTCCTTCTTTCCTTCTTTCCTTCCTTCCTTCCTTCTTTCCTTCCTTCCTTCCCCTGGTATCTGCAATGAGAAAGATTAACACAGAGAAATCTTCCATTTGCTGACTCATTCCCAAAATGACCACAGAGGCAAGGGCTGTACCAGATCAAAGCCAGAAGAAACCATGCACTTTATTTAGGTCTCCTACATGGCTGCAGGTCCCAAGGACCTGGTTTATTTTTCACTGCTTTCCCAGATGCCTTAAGAAGGAGCCAGATCAGAAGTGGAACAGCTGGGGCCTGATGCAGCACTTGTAGAGAATGCCAGCATTGTAACCCGTGGCTTGACCCACTATGCCTCAGTGCTGGCCTCAGGAGTGTAGTTTTGTGCTTGTTAAATTTGAAGTGTCTATTGGTCATCTAAGTGGAAGTCTTGAGGAAGCATACTGGATAATAGGAGCTCAGGAGAAAAATGTAGGCTGGATACTGCACATATTAGATGGTAGCTAAATCTGTGAGACTAAGTGATCACCATATGAGTAAGTGAAGATAAAATGGGAAAAGGTCTCAAAACTGAATCTCCCCCACTCCTGAACATCATAGAAATGGAGAGAATACAACAAAACTTGAGGGGAACAGTTGAGAGGGATTAAGATCAGATAAGTGTGCTTCTGAAAGCCCAGAGGTTCAGGAAAGAGTAATCATATTCTACTGCTGAGCAAGTAAAGATGAAGATGGAGACCTAGCCTTTGTATATTCTAATAGGGAGGTTGAGGTGATCTTAAGAGTAACTTAATTTATGTAGATAGGATGAAAACATGATTGCCTTAGGTTTAGTAGAGAATGAGAAGTGAGATATTGGACATGGTACATAAAGACAACTTCTAGGGAAGAGAGAAATACAAGAATTGAAGAGGAAGAGGGAGCAACAGAACGTTTTTCAAAAATGGGAGAAATAATATTCATAGGATGTAAAAGATCTCGTAGAAAGCAAAGAGTTAATGCAGGCGTTTGAGAACACTGTTGGAGTGATATTGCACCTAGCCCACAGATAGAGCAGTGTCCTTCTCACAAAGCAGAATGTTCCTCTAGCATCACAGAAAGGAGTCCAGAAAAGGGGCACTGATACAGGTAGCAGGTGTTTCCAGGGGGCTATTTCCTCAGTGAGATGGGAGTCAAAATGAGTATAGGTGACAAGTAAATATTTAAACCTTGAAGACAGGGAAGATAGGAAATAGTCACTGAGGTAAGTAGGAACATGGTCTTTAGTAAGCCTAATGGTTGAGTTGCCTGAGTATCTCAGAGTTGTTAGACGAAGACAAAGAACTGGAGGGCATATGCAAATTGATTAAGTGGATTTAAGCTGGGTGAGGGATCAAATAGATGCATATATAAATGAATGGTTTCCTCACTAGAGATGTGTTTTCGCCCTCCCATCCGTTGATTTAAACATACTTTATACTCAGTGGCTACAAGAAATGTACTGTCCAGAAAGCATGTTCCATGTTGAGCTAGGAAAAGTCTCTCCTGAACAGGAGTAGGTTGAGGGGGTAAGGGCAGGTGGTTGGCACTGCGATTCAGTCACTGCTTGGGAGATCGACATCCCATATTAAATTGCCTGGTTCAAGTCCTAAGTCCTCTGTTTCTGGTCCAGCTCACTCTAATGTAAACGTTGGGAGACAGCAGGTGATGACTCAAGTCCTTGGATTCCTGCCACTCACATGGGATGCCCAAATGTGTTTGCTGGCTCTTGATTTCAGCCTAGTCAAGCCCTGACTTTTGGAGGTGTTTAGGAAATAAACCAGAGGGGTAGAAAAACCTCTCTTTTCCTTTCAAATTAATTAATCAGTGGGGAAAATGTTAAATCACAGGTCATGATGTAAAGGGAGTTTTCTCGTTAAGTATTCCTTTAGATGGTTTAAGATTCCTCTCCATTTAAACATTGGCTCATTTGAATAGCAAAACACACTGACCTCTGGTGCATGCTGGAGAGTGACTCATGAAAGTTTCCACAAACTTTTCTTTTTGGCTGAAACTCATGATCTTTATTAATGCCTTGTAAATGGTATTTGGGTAGTTCTTAATTAGGAGTTTGTGTCAAAGGCCATGTTGGTGAAGGGACTCTTACTCCCTTTGTGCCACTATTTAACTTGAGTTATGTATTCAGAAGGCAAAAAGAAAGGCAAATATTACTATGTGTCCTTGGCCAGGAGGAACCACACTCATAATTTCCACCTCTCTCAGACTAAAACATAACACAAAAATAAATGTTCTACCTCACTGTACGTAACCACTAGTCCATAAACAGCGTGGCAACACCCTGGCCACAGCCTCTTCACTTTATGTCCCCAGGGACCTTGGTGACTATGGAGTGTGTATGCTATTTTTAGAACTATTACCCTAAAAATAGATGTATACAAATAGAAAATGCATGCTTGTTGCACTCAGGCTTGCCAACTTGCCACATCCTAGAACTCCTAGCTTGGAAGCATGGCTAGTGTCTGTTAGCGTATTACCTAGAAATCTAAATGAGGGAGAATCAAAGGCTTCCAATAAATGGCAACTCTTACTCAAGCCAGTGGTTCTAAACAGGAACATTACTTTGGATGTGATTTGTGAATTGTGCCTACATTTTGGTTATCACAATAATTGAGGTAATGCTAACCTAACATTTGGTGGCAAAGGGCCAAGATTGACACACGTGTGGAACAGTTCTATAGAACAAAGAAGCTATTCTGCATGACATTCCAATGCCCTATAGGGCATTGATGTGACTGAACATCTGTTCATAATTATTTTCACATAGGCCCTAACTCCAATTTTCTGCTTGTAAGTGGATTATATTATGTAGAAACTTCACTTCAGGTCAATGAAGGGGACATTTACTGCAAAAAGGGATAATTGGTCTAATACAGTTGTTCACTGCTGTTCTAGATACTCTGTAGCTATCCTGAACATTCTTTTCTTTGTAAATTTGTAGGTTTTCTCCAACTGCATTCATTTATAACTGTAAGAGATGGGGAAATATCAGGCCCAGTAATGTTCATTTAAATCCAAAAGTATAAGGAAATCTTAGTTGAGGTCTGGCCGTGATACTTCCCTCTTACCCTATACTAGGAGAAAACTAAAAATAGAACTGCCTGCGTTTCTTATGGAAAAGGAAATCACAGAATGTATGAAGAGGAGACAGAGGCAGTTCTAGCTGGGGAGAACCTGTGGGGAAGGAGGCAGGCAGCAGCCTAGGCAGAAAGCCCTGTGAGGTGCCGTATGCTGTTCTCTCAGTTTCCATTGCCAAACTCTCCCCACCACAGTGGTACACAGAGCCCGTTCCAGTCTCCTGATAGGAAAACTGCATGTCCCAGTACTCCTGTCACCCCACTGATTCCCTTTGTTATCAGAACCTGAATTAAATGGGAAAAGATTTACACTAAAATATGTCATCCACTGTGCTCCAGACATTTTACTGATGAATGAATGTGCCAAGAGGAAAGTTGGGAAGATCCATGGAGGAGGGCAAAGTGTTTGTTAATCTGAACTTCACAATGAATGGACAAGACCCAAAGAGCTCTTCTCACCCTCAGGGTGAAGCAGCTATAAATAATTACTGCAGAAAAGCTAACTAACTACCACGTTACATTCTTAAAGCTACAGGGTGGGGTGGCATTGTAAGATAGTGGATCAAGTTGTCTCCTGAGACAACAGCATCCCATAGAGGAACTGGTTCAAATCCTGGTTGCTCCAGGATGGATCTAGCTCCCTGCTAATGACCTGGGAAAAGCAATGGAAGATGACCTAGGTGGTTCCTGGCTTTGGCCTGGCCCAGCACTGGTTGTTTTGGTCATCTGTGGAGTAAATCAGCTGAAGAGAGATATCTGACTCTCTCTCTCTCTCCCTCTCACTTTCTCTGTAACTCTGAATTATATAGGTGTTAAAAAACACAGTGGGAAATAGCTGACATTTTAATGTTCTTGTTAGCTTTTACAGGAAAACATACAAATTGAAAAGGAGGTCTTGGGGACAAAAGAGAAGGCTTGATATTTACGACTCTTTAAATTGTAGAGTACTTTCTATTATTGAGTATAATATGACAACTTAGCCAGTAAAATGGTTGACTGAAGACAGGAATTGTGGTGCAGATGGTTAATTTATTGCTTCGGACACTCAGTATCCCATATCGAGTGTCAGTTACAGTCCCAAAACTCTGCTGTCAATCAAGCTTCCTGCTAGTGCACCTGACAAGGCAGTAGATGATGGCCATTGCCACCCATGTAGCTGGATGGGACACCCAGCATATGGGACACAAGCATCTTAAAACACATCCAGCTGCTCCCTATGAATGATTTTTGGATAAGAATCCTGACATTTTTATTTTTCTCTGAGCCCTTACATTACCTAGCCTGTCCTAGTCAAGAGAGTGAATGTCTGAGTCAGAAACACCTTAGCTAATGTTGAGCTCCAACATCAACTGGCTTTATGAAGTTGTTAAAAGATCTAATCTCTCTTGAGCTGTAAAATAGGAAATATAATAATACAATATACATATAATATACAACTGTAGTAAAGACTAAAAGATATTATTCAGAGGTTTTTGGTAGATATTATTAGTGTTATCACTGACAAAGATTAAGATGACATTGTAAATGCACCAAAGTACCAAGCAGTGCTGGAGTGGAACTGTCTTCTAATCTCATTTCTGTGAACACACTCCTGCTGTGGATGGGCATATTGACGTCACCATCCTGGTGGCAAGACAGGCCAAGGTAATTTTCCTAATTGCATGCTTCACTGACACATTTTGTGCCAGGAGCAAAGGAGAGTAGGTGTTATTTCAGATCTGTGAGTCATCTCCACACACTCATGGGTAGCTTGTTTCTTATAGATTTAGATGGGTTGAAGTCTAAGCAAGATAATGGAGATATTATTTTGGGATGTAGAAACATGCCCATATAAAGGCAACTTGCTATTGAAAATACTCGCTTCTGCAGTGTGGGCTTGTCGAGTCATTTTATTTGGTATGCTTGTACAATTGTTGAAGGCTATATTCCCAACCAAAGAAGGTACAAGTCAAATAAAATCATCAGACCGTTTTTCTAGGATTACATACTAATTATCACCTTTCCATGAATAAATTGATCATATTGTGTTAGAGTATAGTTTGTGCTAAGTTAGGAATGTAATGTCAAGGTAAAGCTAAGTGGAAGCATTTTCTTCCATTTTGACTGAATACCCCCTTATTAGTTCCTTGCTTATTACTGTAATTAAAAGTAGTCTTTGGCAGCACTTGTCCTTTTAAGATTATTTCTGAAGAAGTTGGTTTTAAACTTTTAAGATGTGAAATAGATTTTTAAAAAGTTTTTTAATGTATTAAATATGGCATAGCCATTCTACTTGTCAGAAAAACTTCAGCTACCTTATTCTGATAAGAAAGTCGCCTCCAAAGAGTAGCATGCTAGTTCTGGTAGCAAACTTTTCAGTGGCTAAAGAGACTGTGAAGTGTTATTTTTCCCCAGTGCAGCCTGGTTCCACGGTTGCAGAGAGATCAAGTTGGTCATATGAATATCTTTGAGCATTTAACCTTGGGCTTCACATCATCACTTACATCATGAAAAACAAACTGATAAATGCAGTATTATGAACTTAGGGACAATTTTCTTTAACTTTAAAGCTGGTTTAATTTTTTGATTGTGTTGAGATTTGCCTAACATTAAGTTTACCATTTCACCATTTTAAGAATGAATTGTTCAGTTATTCTAAGGACAGTCACAAATCTTGTGTATTTTAGAGACCTTCCATGCCTAAATCTGCAGACTTGTTTGCAAGCATTTGTAGATCATTTGTTCAGTTACAAAGGGAAATGACACACTTGCCTCTAAAGTTCCCATGGAATGCACAGAGCTTAAGGAAAAACACCTGACCCCAGGCGAAGGAGGAGCAGGGAATGGGGGCAGATGTTTGGAGAAAGATTAAGCATAGTAATTTGACTCCCTGATCCTGATCTTTTGTGAATTCTCCCAATGAAATAAATTTCTGGACTAGAATTGTTTTGCAGATGCATTTCTGTGAACACATATCTGCTGGGGATGTGTATGTTGAATCCATCACCGTTAAGGCCTTAGACCCATGAGGTTATTGATTGCATCTTTTATTCCATGTTGCTTTAACCTCTCTCCTTCTGTTGACTTCCTGTCCACATGTAAAAATGCTGAGCATCCCTCATTTAAACAAAGCAAAACAGAAAAATCAAACTGAGCAAAATTTTTCTTTCCAAAAAATCCTGCCTTTTAATCCTGTATGTTTTTGTTTGTTTATTCTCTTTTTAAAAGAATGCTTATTTACTTGAAAGGCAGAATGAGAGAGAGGGACATCTTCCATTCGGTGGTTCATTTCCCAGTAGCCACAATAGCCAGGCCTGAGCCAAGACAAAGTCAAGCCTAGGACTCCAATTGGCTCTCACACATGGATGGCAAGGATCTGAGTGCTTCAGGAAACTCCTTAGCAGGAAGCTGAGACATAAAGCCAATTCTGGCATCTAGCAACTTAAGCCAGCAGTGTCCTGTCTGATCTTAGCTGCTCTATTTCTGCTTCTTCTCCCTGCTGATTTGTCTTCCCAGCAGCAAGATGTTTCAGGTGCTTGAACCTCCACTATTCATGTGGCAGACCTATGTGGAATCTTTGCCTACTCGTTTTATAGCAAGTTATTTGCATGGTGAGCTAATGAATAGAAGATATCTCTTTCTCTCTCACTGCCACTCCAGAGGGAGTGGTGGAGGATTCACATCTTCTATTCACTGGTTCATTCCTCAAATGGTCACAGCAGCAAGGGCTGAGCCTCACTGAAGCGAGGAAGCTAAACTTCATTTGAGTTTCCCATGAGGGTGGCAACCAGTACTTAAGTATCACCCACTGCCTTCCTGATGTGCATTAGCAGACACCTGGATCACAAGTGGAGTAGTTGGGACTTGAAGTAGGCACACTAAAACAGGAAGCCACTTAACTGCTGTACCAAATGCCTTCTCCAGTCATTCATTTGTAACACAGTCACTGGGCCCGGCATGATAGCGTAGTGGTTAAGGTCTTCGCCTTGCACACCCAGGATCCCATATGGGCACCGGTTCTAATCTTGGAAGCCCCACTTCCCATCCAGCTCCCTGCTTGTGGCCTGGGAAAGCAGTCAAGGACAGCCTAAAGCCTTGGGACCCTGCACCCGTGTGGGAGACCGGGAAGAGCTCCTGGCTACTGGCTTTGGATTGGCTCAGCTCCAGCCATTGTGGCTGCTTGGGGAGTGAACCATTGGACGGAAGATCTTCCTCTCTGTGTCTCCTCCTCTCTGTATGTCTGCCTTTCCAATAAAAGTAAATTAATTAAAAAAAAAAAAAAACACAGTCACTGTTTGCACTCCATACTGGAATGTTCCGGAATCCTAGTTTGTTTTTAAATTTGCATACAGTAAAATTCACTCGTGACATGCAGTTCTATTGGTTTTAAATAACACAGAAAATGGGGCCAGTGTTGTGACAAAGATCAGGCTGCTGCTGACAATTTTAGTATCCCATATGGGCATTGGATCATGCCCAGGTTCTTTCTAATGGTCTGAAAAAGCACTGAAAGATGGCCCAAGTGGTTGGGCTCTCATCACCCATGGGAGGGACCTGGAAGAAGCTTCTGGCTCTGGCTTCTTGCTTTGATCTGAGCAAATCTTAGCCACTGTGGCCAGTTGGGGAGTGAAACAGTGGATGGAAAGTCTCTGTCTCTCTGACTCTATCTCTGTCTTTTTAACTCTTTCAAATAAATAAATCAATCTTTTAAAATTATATTCATGTATTGCTTCTTGGCCTTTAGGCTAGGATCAAGTGCAAAAATACAGTCATGTGTTGGGCCCGGCAGCACGGCCTAGTGGCTAAAGTCCTTGCCTTGAACGCGCCGGGGTCCCAAATGGGTGCAGGTTCTAATCCCAGCAGCTCCACTTCCCATCCAGCTCCCTGCTTGTGGCCTGGGAAAGCAGTGGAGGATGGCCCAAAGCTTTGGGACCCTGCACCCATGTGGGAGACCTGGAGGAGGTGCCTGGCTCCCGGCTTTGGATCGGCACAGCACCAGCTGTTGCGGCTCACTTGGGGAGTGAATCATCGGACAGATCTTCCCCTCTGTCTCTCCTCCTCTCTGTATATCTGACTTTGTAATAAAAAAAAAATAAATCTTTCAAAAAAAATACAGTCATGTGCACCTGAAATCATGCTAGATAGGTTAGGTAGGGGAGTTACATCTCCTTTAAAATTGCCTGTCTGATCTCTAATTCAGCTTTTGATTGCTGTTATCAAATTCCTTTAAAGAGGTGTGCAGTACTGCACCTGGCGCAGGCAGGTTCGACTGCTCATAATGATGAGCTCTGTAACAGAGACAGTGCGGGTTGAGAGATTCCCACATACACATGGCTGGAGGGGCTGGATTAGAGCAGATGTATTAGGGAATTGATACAAACAGGTAGCACATGGGACATGATAAATTCCGGGCGATAGGAGAGAGGTGATTAACTGGAGTTGTCTGATTCTATGAAGAGCTTTAGTTGGAGGCAGAAGGTACCATTTATCGTCTTGACTTCCTTTATTACAAGTCTGCGAAAATGAATCTGATAGAAGGTACTAGAGAGAAACATTAGATCCCCAAAGCATGCTAATCAAATTCCTGAAGAGCAAGATTTTTTTTTTTTGGTGCTAGCCGATTACTGAATGCCAGCAGTCTTTGTAGCTTTTACAGTGATTCCTTCTGCTTTTTTCTTGATGACAGCGGCGTGTCTTGGAGCAGATGTACAACTCTTACCCTAGCTTAGGTTGCTGCTCTATGTGGACATCCTGGGGCCACCATGGGTCCATGTGTCTATGAAACTCTAGTCACTCTTGGTCCATTGTCTCAGGACTTCCCTGGCTCAGGCCATATGCGGAAGTGTACTAGGTTTCTGCAGAAAAAGGCCTGTTCAACTTTCGATCCCAACACTGCTAACCTTGACAGCCCAGCTGCCTCTGCACACCTGCCTGTGAGCTTCAGCTTCCCGGGATCTGAGGCAGTTGTTTCCCATGGCTATCCTGAATCTGACTTTGTGATCTCCAGGCCACACCAGCACTGGTTCCTGCCAGTCTGCGTCTGTCTGCCCTGTGTGCCTGCCTGCCCTGCAGTTCAGGTTTGTCTGTGCCCCCAAAGGATTTTTCTGCCTTCCTGTCAACTCAGGACTAGAAAGCAAAGGAAGTTCTTCAGCATTAAGTGGACTACGACTATCCCTTTTTAAATGAGCTGTAAGCCCATCTTCGTTCATGTTTACTATACAGCATATCTTACTCTTTTGTTCACTGCTCAATGATTCCTTATTCCTTAGCCCATCACCATGCTAACTCGTGAGCTAACCAGAGGGACTTGTATTTCCACAGGGTTGGTCCCACACTTCCCCCAGAGAGTTACCCTCAGACCTGGTTCTCTTGCATGTTGGTTAGTGTTTTGACCCTGCCACGTGTGACCCATCCCCTGTTCTGCCACTCAGTCAGGTACTGGTACCTAGCCCTGCCAGATAGGCCCCTAGCCATAGCTTTCGTGTGGACTGGTGTGCGGCAGTCAGCGATGCTCTACACCAACAACACATCTCAGGATTCCCATGTAGCTTGATGAATCAGTCTGGCTCAAATAGAACTTATGGACTCTCCCCTCCAAACCCTCAGATCTCAGTCCCCATGCGTGCAAGCAAGTTTCATGACCCCATTGCCAGGAATCACACAGAATTCATCCCTCACCTACACTCACACTAGCCTTATCCCTGAATGTCCCTAGGCAGCAATTATATACCGTAAAAGCCCTAGAGCTTGTTGCTGGCTGGCCAGCAGGCAGAGTCTGGATCCCAAGGGCACACTGGCCACCCAAAGCCTAAGACTCAGTCACCATGTGGTGATGGTGCCCACGGGCCCAGTCCCAGGCATTGGATCTGACCTGGCCCCGGTACGCTCCTTAAGAGGGTCACCACCACTGTGAAGGGCTGTTGTCACCTGAGCTACTTAACTCCCACAATGTTTATTTTTTTAAAAAAATAATTATTTGTGGCTGCAGTGACCAGAGCTGAGCCAATCCGAAGCCAGGAACCTCCTCCAGATCTCCCACATGGATTCAGGGTCCCAAGGCTTTGGGCTGTCCTCGACTGTTTTCCCAGTCTTTAAGCAGGGAGCTGGATAGGAAGTAAGGCTGCCGGGATTAGAATCTGTACCCATATGGGATCCCGACACGTACCAGGCAAGAACTTTAGCTGCTAGGCTACTGTACCGGGCTGGGGTGCATGATGTTTACACGGATTGGGTATCTGTGTTCTGCACCATTGTAGTTGATTGAATGATTCCTACCATTTACCTAGGTTTTCTTGATTGATTGGATGATTGTTAAAGGCCCCTGAAATGGGCCCAGCATGGTGACCTGGTGGCTGAAATCATCACCTTACATGCACCAGGATCCCATATGGGCACAGGCTCGTGTCCCAGTGGCTCCACTTCCCATCCAGCTCCCTACTTTGTTGCGGGGTGGGAGCAAGATCACGCCAGACATGTCAGACATATTTATTAACCAAGCGTGGTGATAACAGGGCCCACTAGAAATAGCAAATCTCAAGTCCATATGGCAATCCAATCAATTGTAAGCCTAAGAGAAACAAATGGTCATTATCCTAAAGTCCATGTCCCAGCTTCTCCAACAATGTAAGTTATCCCCAGAAACATGCAACGAATAACCTGGACACAAAGCTGCATACACCTTTCCCTGGCTTCTCTGCCCACATTCCACTACTGCTAGGCTCCACCTCTCCTAGAACTCCTGATAGTACACAAATTGGAAATACAAAGCATCTTAGCATTGCTATCTTCATTGTCCCACCCAAGCAGTAAACAGAGGTGTACTAGGTTTCTGGGGGAAACAGACACACAGGGGCCATGCTCAGGGGCTACCTGTCCTCAGCGGTACTGAAGAGGCCAAGAACACAGAAGCACAGGACCAATAGAGCAAGCCCCTCCCTATCATGAGCCCTTATAGGAGCTTATGATGGGAGTGGTTACATGACAATGCAATACCGCCACCTGTCAGGTGATATGTGAGACTCATAGGTGGGCTGGAGGAACATCTAGGTGGTGGGGGAGTGACTTCCAAGCCCGTGACCCTGAATTAGCCACCTACCTCACTACAACTTGTGGCCTGGGAAAGCAGTTGAAGATGGCCCAAAGCTTTGGGATCCTGTACGCATGTGTGAGACCCAGAAGAGATCCTGGCTCCTAGTTCTGGATCAGCTTAGCTCCAGCCATTGCCAACATTTGGGGAGAAAATCAGCTGACAGAAGATCTTCCCCCCTCTCTCTTCTGTGTATATCTGCCTTTCCAATAAAACCAAATATTGAAAAACAACATGAACCTTGAACATGACTGGCCAGGGCTCCCCTCTTTCATGTGTGATAGAAAGGGACAATCCACCAGTCAGCACCAGCCGGTGAATAAAGACTACAGAACCGAGAGTCTGCCTCCGACTCATTTTGGGGGATAAATTTGGTCAACTCATACAATAGGTATAGTGGACTCAATCCTTTATTAAAATATCAAGGAAGAAAGCAGTTTCCTGCCATGAAACTTAGTATCAGCAGACTTTCTGGGTAGATAGAGTTGATATAGAAATCCTAATCATGGGACAGATATTTGCTACTTGGTTCACTTTCTGTATCTTAGTACCTGGTTTAAGTCCTGGACTCTTCACTTCTGATGCCTCCCGTTTTTGCAGTACCAGAGAGGCAGCAATGATGGCTAACACACTTGAGTCCTTGTCATCTACTTGGCAGCCCTGGAGTTCCAGGTTCCTGGCATCAGCTGGTGCAGTTCTGGTTTTTGTAGGCATTTGAGGGAATGAATGTCTTTGAAGATCTCTCCACTTTTAAGGTAAAAAATGAAAAAAAAAAAAAAAACACAAAAAACAAAACAAAAGAAAAAACCCAACCGGTCCAGCACCATGGCCTAAAGGCTAAAGTCCTTGCCTTGCATGCCCGGGATCCCATATGGGTGCCAGTTCTAACCTTGGCAGCTCCACTTCCCATCCAGCTCCCTGCTTGTGGCCTGGGAAAGCAGTTGAGGACAGCCCAAAGCCTTGGGTCCCTGCACCCACGTGGGAGACCTGGAGGAGGAAGTTCCTGGCTCCTGGCTTCGGATTGGCACAGCACTGGCCGTTGCGCTCACTTGGGGAGTGAATCATCGGATGGAATATCTTCCTCTCTGTCTCTCCTCCTCTCTGTATATCTGGCTTTCCAATAAAAATAGATAAATCTTTTAAAAAAAAAACCCTTACAGATGTATTTTATCTATTTGAAAGAGTGACACAGAGAGAAGGAAGTACGCAGCAGCGGTGGGAAAGTACTTGAGTCTCTGCCACCCCACCATGGAGACTAGACTGAACTCCAGGCTCCTGGCTTCTGCCTGTCCACACTGGCAATGGCAGACATTTAGAGAAATATTTCTGACTCTCTTTCTCTGGAATATTAATGAAAAGTAAATTTTTATTTTATTTTTTTAAGATTTTTTTTTTATTACAAATTCAGATATACAGGGAAGAGGAGAGATGGAGATGGAGTCTTGCATCTGATGATTCACTCCCCAAGTGACCGCAACAGCTGGTGCTGCGCCGATCCGAAGCCAGGAGCCAGGAACCTCTTCCAGGTCTCCCACACGGGTGCAGGGTCCCAAGACTTTGGGCCGTCCTTGACTGCTTTCCCAGGCCACAAGCAGGGAGCTGGATGGAAAGTGGAGCTGCTGGGATTAGAACCAGCGCCCATATGGGACCCTGGCGCGTTCAAGGAGAGGACTTTAGCCACTAGGCCACACTGCTGACCATGTAATGAAAAGTAAATTTTTAAAAATAAAAATTTACAATAATTTACAATAATTTACAATCTGTCTCTCTAACCATGGGAATTGAAGCTCAGAAAAGTTAAGTTTATTATCTGGCTTAATCCAGATTCCTATGACTGCAGAATGTATACACTTTCTATATTAATGTGGTTGAATAGAAAAAAAATATTCATGTAGGAAGCTTCTTTTGGGAGCAGGGAAAAACCAGCTTGAACACAAAGGTTGTGCTTTGAAGAGAATTAGTGAGGAAAACACAGGCAAAGCCCTGGGGGAGTTAAGATCAGGCTGCCTGCCAGGAAAGACGTCTTGGAAATGTCTGTGGCTCTGATAGGCAGCCAAGAAGACATCATCATTCTTGACTTGGTGCCCTGGATTACACTTCTGACATCTTTGTGTATTGTCAAGGATATAATACAAATAAAATCCTACACTCTTTCCATGGGTTTGTCAACATGAATAGACCACTTAGTTTTGATTGAATCCCTCACCAAAGGTGCATACTTACAAAATTTTGCAGAATTAGAATTGCCTATATAGCATTCTCTTAAAAAAAAAAAAGGAAAAGGAAAAGAAGACTTTGCTGAGAAGATGAAAAGGGGCAGCTCCATCCTGAGTGGATAAATAACATAGTGTAGAATGGAACTTCATGGTATTTGATTGAATCATGTGTTTATATTTCAAATGAAATATATCTTAATGAGGACACATTCTACATCTCTTATGAAAAGAGTTCTGATTTCAAGTTTTTTCTTATTTTTCCTTGGTAGTGTTTTTTTCACCTATCTCAGTCCAGATTCTTTTTATTAAAAAAATAGTTTAGCATATTGCATAAATGCATTTTGGTGGCTACCTTTCTACTATATTATCTGTTGATTCCTGTATTAAAAAAAAATAGAGGAACTCTGGATGACAAATAACTCACCAGAGCCTTCCTTATACTGAAACATTCATTTTATTGAAAATTTAAGTGAAAATTGCATAACCTAACTAGTTAAAGCAGAAGAGCTTTGCAGCATGTTCTCCCTTTTCCCCATGTATTTGGGTTCGCAGGAGCCAGGAACTTCTGGGTGTCCCACGTGGGGGCATGGTCCCAAGGCTTTGGGTTACCCTCAGTGCCTTCCCAGCCACAAGCGGGGATCTGGATTGGAAGCAGGGCTGCCAGGGTATGAACCTGCTCCCATATGGAATCCTGCTGCGTTCGAGGTGAGGACTTTAGCCACTCGGCGACCATGCCGGGCTCCTGTCAGAAACGTTTTGAAGAGAAAATGCCATGTAAAGAAGTGAATTATGAACCTGAATTTGATTGACTCAATTCCAGTACAGCTGTTTACTGTCACATAGGCTCGGACAGGCTTTTCTGTCTACCCCCAAAAATGCTTTTTATTAGAGACATTGCAAGTGTAATCACTCTGGGTGAATGGATTCTGAATTATAAATGCATTCACTGCTATTTGTTTTTAGAAGAATATATACAATATTCATATTTGTTGAATGCTGAGTATTTGGTAATTTATTAAGTAAAATATTGAAATTAGTCAAATGAAGAGTCACAACAGGGAAGACCCTGGATGACAGAATCCTCACGACCTTCGTGGGGATAAAGTGAGAACCAGGTCAAGGTAGAGCAGAGCAAGGGAGGCCATTGACTGGTTGTCAAATGCCAGGCAGTTGTGCTACAGTAAATAAGAGAAAACACATGAATATTGGAAAACAAATATTTTTAAATCATTTTCATGCTTGAGATATTCATTTACCACATACAGGCAATAGGAGAGAATGCTTTTCTTTTTTAACTCTTTGGAGTGTCAGATACTGACCACTGCAGGATCCTGCACATGGAAACAATAACATCTTCCCAAGTTCAGCAAATGTTCTGTCCCTAAAGAGAACTGACATTAAGTGGAATGTTGGCATTGACACATGATATAAACTAACATATGAATAACCCCTGGATTTATTCTCATGGTTCTTTTGAGGGCATTGCAAATTTTTTAAATCAAGTAATACAAAGTTACACATAATACTAAATAGTACCACTAAAGGACCAGTATTGTGGCATAGCATGTACACTTGATCTTAGCCAAAAGGCCGAGAAGCGATGTTGCATAGCATGTAAAGCTGTCACTGGCAATGCCAGCTTCACCCTAAAAGAGTCCTGGTTGCTCCACTTTTAATCCTATTCCCTATGAAAGCAGTAGAGGATGCCCAAGGCCTTGAGCCTCTGCACTCATGTGGGAGACCCAGAAGAGGCTCCTGACTTTGTCCTGGCCCAACCCCAGCCATTATGGCCATTTAGGAAGTGAACGTGGATAGAAAACCTTTCTCTATGTCTTTCCCTCTCTTGACCTTGAACTCTGCCTTTCAAATAAATAAAATAATAAATAAAATAGATTTTAAAAAAATTCTGCTCACAAGAAATCAGTTCCTTCTTCCTCCCTGATGTGAGCTTTGCAGATATTTTTAAATCTTTTGTTGGCAGTTTTCCCAATATAAATTGCTTACTACTGGACTTCTATTCTTTCATTTATAAATTTTAGACATTGTATGTTAGTTCCTTACATAATACTTCCATTTCCTATCATCCTAAAATAATTTTAACCTGATTTCTACGTAACTAAATATTTAGTGTTACTATTATGTACGTGATGGTCGCTAATAAACCAAGCAGTGTATTTTGGCTACTTGCCCTTCTTTGTATGATACCACTTTTTGTTTCCTTTGGCATTGAGAATTGCCTATGTTTCCATCTTACTGATTTTCTATCGCTGTAAGTATTTCATTGGATTTTTCAGGTGTTTATCAACGCTGTACTCAGTGTATCAGATAATCAGCCAGTTGTCTCTGCTCTTTCTACTCCTGTCCACACTGGCTATTGCCTAGATGATCATCCAACATCTGAAGTCTCTATACATAGTCCCCCCCACCCACCCTCTCACCCACAGCAGATGCTTGAAACTGTCAGGAGTACTGAACCCTATATAGATTATGTTACTTCAAAACATCCATGGGAAATATGTAGTACAGTAAAACATGTGGACTTCAAGATCCTCTTGCAGCAAAATAAGCTATATTTTATTTATTTGGCTAGTTCATTTGGTTTAAGATTAATTTATTTTTATTTGAAAGGCAGTTACAAAGAGATTCTTCATCAACTGGGTTGCTTCTCAAATAGCTGCCACAGATGGAGCTTAGCTGATCTGAAGCCAGGAGTTTCCTCCAGGTTTCCCACAAGAATACAGGGGCCCAAGGATTTGAAGCATTCTTTGCTGCCCTCCCAGACCACTAGCAGGGAGCTAGATCCGAAGTAGAGCAGCCTGAACATGAACCAGCATCCACATTGCATTGCCAGCACCTCAGATGGATGCTTAGCTGACTGCATGAGGGTGCTGATGCCTCTATTTCTATTTTTATTTAAAAGGCAGAGTGACCAAAAGAGGCAGACACACAGAGATCTTCTGTTTGCTGGTTTGCTCTCCAAATGGCCACAAAGGCCTGAGCTGGGGGTATGAATCCAGGAACCAGTAGCTTTTTGCCTTTTTTTATAAACACATACCTATGATGAAACTTAATTCATAATTAGGCACAACAAGGGACAAACAGTACAACATAAACATAAAAAAGAGCGATCAAAATAATAATATTGTAGGAAAAGTCATGTGGCTTGGATTTTCTATCTCAAGAAATCTTACTGCACTCAAGTCTTCTTTCTTCTTGTGATGCTATCAGTTTATACATATGCATACATGATGAGAGGAAGTGTAAGTGCTGTGAAGCAACTTTGGACCACTATTGATCTCTGCCATTGATCTACAGGAAGCTATTTTGAGTCATGCAGTTAAATATAGCTTAGCCCTGCCTGGGATGTGAATTATCTCTTAGGTTTAGCTTGTCCACATTCTATATGTTGCCACACCTGTTAGCCACACGGTAGTCATTTTGGGTATCAGATTGACTGCCATCTTGTCATGGTGCTTCTGTTCAGATAACCCTTAAAAAACAACATGCAATTTAAAACTTTTGAATTGCTTATTTCTGGAATTTTTGAGTTCGTACTTTTGGACTGTGTTTGCCTGCAAGTAACTGAAACCATGGGAAGCAAAGCTGTAGGTGAGGGGACAGTTTATATGTGACATTCTGTTTTCCAGTTGCCATATTCTCTCTTTTTTTTTATTATTATTATTAGGTTACTACCCTTCAGTAGGGTAAGAAGTGTGCATATGTACCTTCCTGGTTAATGGTTACTGACAGACCGGAGAATTTTAGGGTGTAAGCAAATTTCCTGCACAAATGGAAAGGTATTGCTTCATCACCACCTAAGAAAGGTGTCTATAGGTTTGATGATACCCATTCTTACTCCCAATCCTTACGTGCCTGCCTTTATCCTCAACTTCCTAGGAATTCTAAGTTCATTCTTCGTGTCCTCTAGTGTCATCCTATGACTTACGGTAACTCTTTCCTTATTTATAGGGCTGGACATTTAGTTGCACCTTACACTCTGAATTGTACTTTTTCAGCTGCTGAATAATTTATTCTCACATTTACTGAGTAGTTTCTTGCCTCGTTTCTCCATCTTGTCTTCTTCCGGAAAATCTGTCAGACATTAGATAGTCTTGGATGATTCTTTAAACATATTTTTATCTTTTGATTTCATTTTTAGAAGATTTTCTTCTTTTTGTCTTCTAGGTCTTGTATTTTGCTGTTTACTTCATGATCCTATTTTAGTTTCAGTGAAAATATCCTTGCTATGATTATTTCTATTTTTTAAAATATTTATTTTTTATTACAAAGTCAGATATACAGAGAGGAGGAGAGACAGAGAGGAAGATCTTCCTTCCGATGATTCACTCCCCAAGTGAGCGCAACGGCAGATGCTATGCCAGTCCGAAGCCAGGAGCCTCTTCCAGGTCTCCCACACGGGTGCAGGGTCCCAAGGCTTTGGGCCGTCCTTGACTGCTTTCCCGGGCCACAAGCAGGGAGCTGGATGGGAAGTGGTACTGCCGGAATTAGAACTGGTGCCCATATGGGATCCCGGGCGTGCAAGGAGAGGACTTTAGTCACTAGACCACCACACCGGACCCCTGATTATTTCTATTACTTCTTGGAGGTCACATCCTTTCAGAAATTTCTTTATAAATTTATTTTTAAGAGCCAATTTCTTCCCAGGAATAATATTCTTTTTTTGTACATTTCCTTTTCCCACCCCCTTCTTTAAATTTGAGAATGACACAGAGAATTCCTTTGCACAAATGCTTGTGATGGCTGTGGTTGGGCCAGATTTAAGCTGAGAGCTGCAGGCGCAATCCAATCTTCCAAATGGGTGTCATGGATTCTATTTGAGCCATTAGTGTTGCCTCTTGGCAACATTAATAGGAAACTCAATCAAAATCAAAGACCAGGTGTTGAACTCAGGTATTCCAATATGAGTCTTGGCTTTCTGGACACTAAGCCTAATGCAAATGCTCCCCTCGTTTTTTTGTTTCCTTTACCATCATTGAAGCTGTGTTGTGGCATAGCAAGTAAAGTCACCCTCCTCTTGCCCTATAATACCAGCATTCATTATGGTTTATTATTTTATTTATTATTATTTTAAATTTTTGTTATTTTTTTATTGGAAAGGCAGATATACAGAGAAGGAGACACACAGAGAGATGTTTCATCCATTGGTTAACTCCCCAGCTGGCTGCAGCGGTCAGAGCTGAGCTGATTTGAAGCCAGGAGCTAGAAGCTTCTCTTAGGTCTCCCAGATGGGGCAGGGTCCCAGATTTTGGGCTATCTTCTGCTTGCCTCCCGGGCCACAAGCAGGGAGCTGGAAGGGAAGTGGAACATCTGGGATATGAACTAGCATCCATATGGGATCCTGGTGAATGCAAGGGGAGGATTTGGCCACTAGGCTATTGTGGTGGTTGAGGGCTCCTTATGGCTTTGGATCCCATCTACTCCACTTCCAATTTGACTACCTGCTAATGGCCTAGGAAAGGAACAAAAGAGCTCAGATGTTTTAGCCCCTGCCACCTATGTGCAAGACTCAGGTGAAACTCCTGGCTTGGCCCACTCCTTTCTGTTACTGTCATCCAGAAAAATGAACCAGTGGATGAAAGATCTCTCTCTCTCCTTTTCTTTATATAACTTGAATGTTAAAATAAATAAGTGACCCTTTTTACTACCATTTTAATTTTTATTATTTTTTTTAAAGATTTATTTTTATTATTTTTTCATTGGAAAGGCAGATATACAGAGAGGAGAGACAGAGAGGAAGATCTTCCGTCCGATGATTCACTCCCCAAGTGAGCGCAACGGGCCGATACTATGCCGATCCGAAGCCAGGAGCCTCTTCTGGGTCTCCCACGCGGGTGCAGGTTCCCAAAGCTTTGGGCCATCCTCGACTGCTTTCCCAGGCCACAGGCAGGGAGCTGGAAGGGAAGTGGGGCTGCCGGGATTAGAACCGGCGCCCATATGGGATCCCGGGCGTGCTAGGTGAGGACCTTAACCACTTGCGCCACCGCGCCGGGCCCCAATTTTTATTATTTTTTAAAGATTTACTTATTTTTATTGGAAGTCAGATACAGAGAGGAGGAGAGACAGAGAGGAAGATCTTCTGTCCGTTGACTCACTCTTGAAATGATCGCAACAACTGGAGCTATGCCGATCTGAAGCCAGGAGCCAGGAACTTCCTCCAGGTCTCCCACATAGGTACAGGGTCTCAAGGCTTTGGGCTGTCCTCGACTGCTTTCCCAGGCTACAATAAGGAGCTGGATGGGAAGTGGAGTTGCCGGATTAGAACCGGTGCCCTCTCAACTGTTGACATATGCCTTGTTAAAGTTATAAGCCAGTTTAGACTATCCGAAAATCTGCGAAGTTTAGCAAAATCATGCTTCAACACTATACAGTGCTAAATACTAAAATGAAAATAGACACAAGACAGCTGATTAGTACCTTATAGCCATTTTAAGGTGTATAGAAGCCGGTTGTATGTAAACTAAAATTGAAATGTCAATGAAGTAGTCACAGGATGTGGTTAAGAACTTGCATTTTGTAACATATTGGTTACTCAATACCATGTGAAATAATTCCATAATGTTGTAAATTGTTGTTGATGTTATGTTGGGGCTTTAATTGATCGGGATGATATTCTTCCACCTCTGCCTTCAAACCAGAGATGATCTCCCCAAGAAACCGTTCAATTTATCTGGACAATAAGATGCTGGACTCTATGCTTGGTATATGCTTGCAATGAAAAAATCTTGACTGAATTTGATCTGTAATACTGCAACAAGGTGGAGGAATCCACCATGGGGGGAGGGCATGGGGAGGGGTTAGGGGAATCCGAAAGCCTATGAAACTGTGTCACATAATGCAATGTAATTAATAACCAAAAAAAGAGAGAAAGAACTGGAGCCCATATGGGATCCTGACATGTTCAAGGCGAGGATTTTAGCCACTAGGCTACTGCACTGGGTCCTACCATTTTTTATTAATAGCTAATAAGTCTGATAATTAAGTTCACTGTCGTGACTAAGATCACTGTGTCTTATAGCCCACACTAAAAACCTATTTCCTAGAACAAAGGAAAGCCACTGAAGGCTTTCAGCAGCAAAGATGGAGTGACAGGAACAAGTCTGCATTTTGAGAAAAATCTCTGACTACATTGGGGAAGGTCTAGATCAATTGTAGGGCGATCAATAGATAGATGTTGTTGGTTTAGACTAGAAGTTTCAGGGGGGAAATTGACATCCACATTGATTTAAGACATATATAGGAAGTGCAGTTGGTATGACTGCATGGGCCGAAGGTTGAGGAACAGAGAAGCCTCAAGGTTAACCCTGTTGTTTGCTTCCTGAATTGGGCACTGACTTCATGAAGCCTAAGCACTTTTAAATCCTTGATTGCTACCAATCACCTAATGTCTGGACCAGTTTTCCATTCTTCACTCGTCTATGCTTTTATATATACACGTAAACTTGTTGGGATTGGATGACATTTTGCGCATCAATTTTCTTTAGACACAGACTCTAAATTCAGAACATGTTTCAGTGGAGGAGAGAGGAGGAGAAACACAGTTGGTCTGTGAGTCACACAGTGAGTAGTAGTCAGAGCTGAGGATTCATCTGCAGTGCCCGATGCAACACATCCTTGGGCTCCTGCGGGTAGGAGCAAAATGGAGAAGCCAGAATTGGCCCTCCATCTGTCATCCCGGAGCTCTGCTTCTTACACGATTGGTGAATAAAACATTTAGCAGAAAGGGCTTGGAAAGGGATATGTATCATCTCCATTCATGAGAAAAGCTGGAATTTTGTTTTCCCTTTAAGGACATTGTTTAAATATCCTCTTGCCTGTGTTTATGTATCTTCAGTTGAACGTATTATTACATAATGTTCTCTATCATCAGTTATGCAACCAGGACGTCACATCAGGAAATTCTGAAACTTGCATTTATTTGCTGGTATTCACAGCTTCCCCGTGTTAATTAAGATATTTTTAGGCTCTTTTCCAAATTGACTTTTTTTTATGACTTTTCCCAAACCAAAGTCATAACATTTCCATTTATCTTGCACTTACATTTTGCCATTCTACAAAGTAGTATATTTCTATTATACATACCATACATTCTTTTTTTTAAGATTTATTTATTTTTATTGCAAAGTCAGATATGTATAGAAAGGAGGAGAAACAGAGAGGAAGATCTTCTATCCAATGATTCACTCACCAAGTGACCACAATGGCCAGAGCTATGCTGATCCGAAGCCAGTAGCCAGGAACTTCTTTTTTGTTGTTTTTTTTTTTTAAAGATTTATTTTTATTATTTTTTCATTGGAAAGGCGGATATACAGAGAGGAGAGACAGAGAGGAAGATCTTCCGTCCGATGATTCACTCCCCAAGTGAGCGCAACGGGCCGATACTATGCCGATCCGAAGCCAGGAGCCTCTTCCGGGTCTCCCACGTGGGCGCAAGTTCCCAAAGCTTTGGGCCATCCTCGACTGCTTTCCCAGGCCACAAGCAGGGAGCTGGATGGGAAGTGGAGCTGCCAGGATTAGAACCGGCACCCATGTGGGACCCTGGCACATTCAAGGCGAGAACTTTAGCCGCTAGTCCACCACACCGGGCCCCATACCATACATTCTTATTACACCCTGTATTTAATTAACTCTCACTCTAATCTTAGATATTGCTGAACCCATTTTACACATAAAGGAATTAGAAGTCCTGATATCTTTTAATTTTAAGGTTTAGTTATCTATATTAATTTGTTTGAAAGACAAAAATGGCAAACATACAGAGTAAGAGAGAAAGAGAAACAGAGAGAAGCAGATCTATCTTCCTTCCTCTCATTCGCTCTCTAGAAACCCACAACAGTTGGGACTTGTCCAGGCGATAAGCAGAGACCAGAATTTCATCCAGATCTCTCACATGGGTGTCAGGGACTAAAATACTTGAGCCATCGCTTGTTGATTCTCAGGGTATGAACTGGCAGGAAGTTGAGCTGGAAATGGAGGCAGGACTCAAAGTTAGGCAGTCCAATAAGGGATGCTGGTATGCCACATGGGGATTAAATTGCTGCAGCAAACATCTGTCTCTAGAAATTCTAGTTTGGGGGCCCGATGCAGTAGCCTTGCGGCTAAAGTCCTCAGCTTGGGCCTGGCACAATGGCGCAGTGGTTAAGGTCCTCGCCTTGCACGCCCGGGATCCCATATGGGAGCCAGTTCTAATCCTGGCAGCCCCACTTCCCATCCAGCTCCCTGCCTGTGGCCTGGGAAGTCAGTCAAGGACGGCCCAAAGCTTTGGGACCCTGCACCCGTGTGGGAGACCCAGAAGAGGCTCCTGGCTTTGGACCGGCATAGCATTGGCCGTTGCGCTCACTTGGGGAGTGAATCATCGGACTAAAGATCTTCCTCTCTGTCTCTCCTCTCTGTATATCCGCCTTTCCAATAAAAATAAAATAAATCTTAAATAAAATAAAATAAAATAAAGTCCTCAGCTTGCATGAGCTAGGATCCCATATGGGTGCTGGTTCTAATCCCGGCAGCCCTGCTTCCATCCAGTTCCCCATTTGTGGCCTGGGAAAGCAGTCGAGAATGGCCAAAAGCCTTGGGACCATGCGCCCGCGTGGGAGACCTGGAAGAACCTTCTGGCTCCTGGCTTTGGATCGGCTCTGGCCATTGTGGTCACTTGGGGAGTGAATCATTGGACAGAAGATCTTCCTCTCTGTCTCTTCTCCTCTCTGTATATATGACTTTCAAATAAAAATAAATAAATCTAAAAAAAGAAGAAAGAAATCCTAGTTTGAATCTAGTTATGTGTTATAAGACCTATGCCAAACCACTGTCAAAAGACAATTTGATATAATTTTTCCTCTCATTTGTTCTATTTTTCCTGAAGTGATGTTATTGTAGAATGTTAATATAGAATTCTAATATTTTGAAATTGAAGAACTCCTTCATGGAGATAAAAAAAGCAATAAAAATAAATAAATTAGTGATAAGACAAGGAATTAAATAAATGATTAAAAGAAGGTAAAGGCTAGACATTGTGTCCCAGTAGGTTAAGCTGCTGCCTGGCAATTCTTCATCCAATGTCAGAGTACCTGTTTTAGTCCTGGCTACTCCATGGTTCCAATCCAGCTTTTTTGCTAATGTGCCTAGAAGTAGTAGGTGACATTGCAAATACTTTTGTTCCTGCCACCCATGTGAAGAACCAGATGGAGTTCTAGGTTTCCGATTTAAACCTGGCCCAGCCTCAGATGTTACAACCATTTTAAGGATGAATTATCTGATCATTTTTATGATCTCTGTCTTCTAAATAAACAATAAGTCTCTTAAAATATTGTTTAAAATATTGAGACTGTGTATATTTTATTTTTTACATTGTTTACCTAGTTGAGGAGGTTATACATCCATGTAGGTCTCTGAAGTGGGGAGGCTCTAAGTGTGGAGAAAGGTGGATGGGACGAAAGTTTCAATTTTTTTTTTTCCTCCTGTGTCTGCAGGTAGAGAAGAAGAGGGGACCACTCCTGCTGTCAAGTTGTATCAGCACCTGGCCATGGGGAGACAGTCATCTGATGATGCCTTACAGACCCCAGGGTGAGGAAGAGTATGCCAAGGGTGTTGTTGAGTAGTTTTGTTGGTTCTGAGAAGTTGTTGGTTTTGTTGCTCCAGGACTGAGAAAAATCTTTCCAAGGTTTATTAGCTGATCGGTACACCTCAGTGTGCCTCCACAGGCCTAGGAATAGGTTGCAAAGCTTGGCCAGCAATGTGGTCCAATTTGTTCTACTTTCCATGCTCTGATGAACCACTTGACATCCTCTGCTGACCAAGATGAGCTGCCAATCATGTTCCACTTGTGCATCTGGGCACTGCATAGGCATTAGCAACTGAGGAGACCCAACGCATGCATTCCAAGTTCAGATCACATAAATTGCGATTTTCCCCTGTGGCCAGAGTTTGAGTACAGCCATCTAGTCGAGGAGCCCCTCAACAAATTTCATCTGGGGTGACCTCAAATCGACTGTTGTGTGTGCCAACTAGTGCAGGATAAGGTTCTGTCACTTGAACCAGCCAATGCATATAGCAGTGGATAGCCTGATCAGTGCTGTTTCCAGCACCTTCTCTCATAGGAACTGATGATGCTGTGGCCTAGCCCAGCCCTGCCTGCCACAGGCCTGGTCTTTATACACACCAGCCTGGCATGGCATATCTGCAGTCTCATCCTCTCCGGTGGATGTTGTAGCCTATCCCAGTCAGGCATGGCCCATAACCCTGTCCTGGCTCTCATGCTTGCCAGTGGGTGGAAAGGCCTGACCTAGCCCATACAAATGCTAAGGAGTGCTACAACCTTGCCTGACCTGGTCTATCCCTACTCTCAGCTATTGTGCTCCCCAGCCCATTAGGAACTATAGCCCAACAAGGGAGTTCCCTAAGTTCCCCTACCAGGCCTACTCTCAGCCCTGGATTTTATATGTGCTGACAGATGCAATGGCCCTGCTTGGCATGGTCTGTCCTCAGTTCTGCCCTTTGCATATGCTGGCAGGTGCTGCAGCCTGGCCCAGCCCAGCTTCTTCTCAGTTTTGTCTCCTATGATTGTCAGATGAATTCTGTGATTCAGCCTGGCTCCGCCCATCATCACTCCTAGCTCTCGGCACAAACCAATGGGTGCTACAGTCCCAAAGAGGTGAGCCCACACAAAACCTCCTCCAGATCTGATTCTCTTGAGTTCTGATGGGTGCTGTGAGCCAGAATGATGTGGCCCATTCCTTTCTGTGACACACTTGGGTGGGTACTGCAGCCCAGCCTAGCCGGACATTCCTTGAAGCTCAATTTTTGCATGTGTCATTGGGTAGTAGGTAATGCTATTTCCCATGTGGACAGGTGCCTTGACCCAACTCAGACATGCCCTGCAGTTTCTCCCCTCTAGGCCACTCCATCTCACCTCTCTTACCTACTCATAAGTACAGTGACAAGTCTGTAAAAGCCCCCAGAAGCCATTCCTTCCTTGTCAAACATGTCCTCAGCTGCTCCTACTCCAATATGTCCCCAGATCCACTTTATTTGGCAATGTGCAACCCACCTGCCTTAGGGCTAGGGTGGCATGTCCTGGCCAGCATTTCTAGCCTTCTGCAATTATCTTTTAAAAAAGAAAATTAGAATAAGCAACTAATGTAGCACACTAGTATAGTTAGCTCAAATCTGACATAAACCGGGCCCAGAGTATCCACCAGTCTTGGCTACTTTTCTCCCAGCAGTATAAACAGTTGCCTAGGTGCAGGCCAACCCAGGGTTACCTACAGCTGGAGAAGATTATACACTTTTTAAAAACTGAATTGCTAAAGGAAGTTATCAGTACCTCTAATCAATCCAGAAAAATTGACCACTCTCCAATGAAATCATCCACTTGACTTCTATGTTGTAAATTAGGATGAGAAGTAATTTAATAAACTTGTAAAACATCAGACTAGATCCATTAAAGTAAAGGGAATATGCTGGATGAATCAAAAGATGGGGTTTTAATCTCACCTTTGAATCTTAATTTTGTACAAACTTGGTAAATTTATTTGATGTCTCAGCTCCTGTCTCCTTGTATGCTACCACTTTTGTCATATAACATGCATGAGACTTAATCAAATAACTAACAGAAACCACTTATAAAGGCATAAAGTCACATAGAAATGCAGATATTGTTTTTAAGCTATTTGAGGGCCTAAAAGTTTGAATTTCTGGGAGTAAAGTTTAGGACAACTGGTGTTTGTGTTGCTATAAGTAGCAATATAGGCCATCATGTTACTTTTTCTATTTGTTAAATCTTCACTTTTTTTTTTTTATTACAAAATAGCTGGAGGCATTGCCACTGTATAAAATTTACAAACTGAGAAGCCAAGACAAATTCTGGGTCAGAGAGAAAGAATAAGAAACAAAATCAGGATTTATTCCTATTTTTAACCATGTGCTTCCTTCTTTAGGATACTTCTGCCTTACACCATTTATGGGGAAAAAATGTAACAAGTGTATCTATGGTTACATTTAGCAGATAATGTTGAAAGATGAAATTAGGAGAGTATTTTTAGACAGAAAGCCTGAGTAAAATGAATTGTTATCTGTTACGGAAATATTGGGATTTGGGTATTCCTAAAATTCTGTCTAGAAAATTATTCATCAAGAAAGGGAAAATCTGTTATGAGTGTTTCTAAAATTCTTTTTAAAGCATGGCAACTTTGTTTTTTTTTTAATAAAATTTTATTTTGACATTCTTTACATAGTTAATTAGGGTAAGAAGGTTCAAGGGCTACAGGAAAGTGAATAATACTAGTATGTTTTCCATATTGTTACCTTCATGTTTAAAGGGGGGTATTAAGAGAGAAGGCCCCCCAATTTTCCACACGCCCCAGGTCCCGGATGTAGGGCATGCTCTGAGATTCTTGCTCAAGTGGTTTTGATATTGCAACAGTTATGAATTGCTGTCAATCTTGCCACTCCAAGCACTATGAGGTCTTTGAAAAATCCACTGATTGACATAGTCTATCATAGCTGAGATGGTTGGTTGACCTGTTCTGTCTTCTCTCTTTTCTTCATTAGGGTTCTGAGTCCAGCATTTAGATTAGGAAGATCTCCAAAGAAACTTCTTGTATGTGCTAGCAAGTACAGGGCCTGGCACCGTCCATCGCTCCAATCAGCTGTTGGTTGCAATTGCTGGGTTGGTTCTGTTTTCACTCCCGACTTCCACTGGAATCAATGGGTGTTGCAGTCCAGCCTGGTTCTGCCCAGCACATACTTGGTCCTCACATAAACCAGTGGGAGCTGCAGCCTAGTTGGAGCGACCCACAATAACCCCCACCAGGACCCTACCCTGGTTTGCCAGTAAGTGTAGCAGTAATCCAGTCTGTCCCACACCCCATTCCACCCCAGCCGCTATCCTGGTTTTTGTGCCCTCCCATGGAAGTGGTAACCCAAGAGGGATGAGCCCACTATTTCCCTCCCAGGCCTCTCCCACTCCCAGATTCCAGCTGATGCTGTGGCTAAGCCCAAACAACCCTCGCCCACTTTAATTTTGTTTGCACCAGTAGGAATAATCATCCCAGCCTGGCTTTTCCCTGATCTAGTCCACATGAGGCGCACAGGTGTGGTAGCTCTGCCTAGTCTGGTCTGCCCCCATTCCAGCCTGTGCTCTCCTGCGGGAGTAGCTGTCCAGCAAAGGAACCCTCCCTTATTCCCCTGCTGGCTCTGCCCACTTCCTTTCTTGTTCTCAGGCTGGTTGGGCGCTGCGGTCCCTTCCGGTATAGGCAACCTCAACTTGGCATTCCATATTGTGCATTAGTCTTTGTTGCGACCGAACCTGGGTCGACCCACACTGGTGCCTGGATTTGCCAGTGGATGACGTGGACAGATTCAGACTGGTCTTCCCCCGACCCATGCCAATTGTATGCCAGTGTGTAGCTTTCCATGGCCTTTTCTGGGCTGTTTCCTATCATGTTTCTTGCGCTTACCTGCCGGGTCTGTGTCCTGCCAGAGGAGTTGCCCAGGCTCCTCCATCAGAACCTCTCCCAATGCCAGGTTTCACGCTTACCAGGGGGTCCATGAGCCAGCCCTACTCAGTCCACCTCCTGTCATAGCAGGAACTGTGGCTTTTCCTGACTGGCCTTCAACCCAATCTGGTTCTTGCTGTTGGATGTTTCAGCCCAGTCAAAGCATGGCAACTTTGAATTTATACCTGAAAATGCTTTACTTTTCCCTATGCAGCATATCCTATACATACTGATAATGTCCACACAATGGACTAGCACATCTCCTGGGGATGGTGGCTAAATCCTTGCCTTACATTTGCTAGGATCCCATATGAGCACTGGTTCATGTAACCAGCTGCTCCACTTCCCATCCAGTTCCCTGCTTGCATCCTGGGAAAGCAGTGGGAGCTGGCCTAAAGCCTTGGGACCCTGCACCTGCATAGGAGACTTGGAAGACCTGGCTCCTGGCTTCGGATCAGCTTAGCTCTTGTTGTCACAGTTACTTGGGGAGTGAACCAGTAGATGGAAGATTTTCCTATCTGTCTCCTTCTCTTTATAAATTTTGACTTTCCAGTAAAAATAAACAAATAAATAAATAAATCTTTTAAAAAAGAAAATACACTTATACCAACTTGGCTAATTTCAGATACTTCTTTAGTTCACCTGTTTAATCATTTCATCATCTTACTCTTTTGCTTTATACACTTCAACAAGCTTTTAAACTCATAGTATCAAAAACTCCCATTTTGTAGTCTGCTCAAATACACGTGTTCATTGAGTGAAAAGAGGACTTAAAAAGTAAAATTTATTAGTTTATACATGAGTCCCATAACAGTATTAAAATATCTTAAGCCAAAATAGTCTTTTTTAAAGGTTTATTTATTTATTTATTTTAATTGGAAGGTAGATATACAGAGAGAAGAAGATACAGAAAGAAAGATCTTCTATCCACTGGTTCACTCCCCAAGTAGCTAAACAGCCAGGACTGAGCCAATCCGAAGCTAGGAGCCAGGAGCTTCCTCCAGGTCTCCCATGCAGATGCAGGGTTCCAAGGCTTTTGGGGTATCCTCAGTTGCCTTCCCAGGCCACAGGCAGGGAGCTGAATATGAAGTGGAGCAGCTGGGACTAGAACTGGTGCCTATATGGGATCCCAGCATCCCAGCAGGTGAAAGATGAGGACTTTAGTTACCAGGCTACCATACCAGGCCCTAAAATAGCCTTTTAAAGTGTGACTATTTTGAAAACTTATCACTCTTACAGCATTTTTCTTAAAAAAAAAAAAATAGATGCTCTGTCTGTTGGTGGGTACCGAGTCCATGAGCCGTAGGCATGGGGGATCTAGAGGGGTCTAGGTCTTCTGGCCCAGGTCACTGGGCCCACCTGCATGAAAGGAGCCAGGTCTGTGAGCCCTGGGGGTGAGGGGTCCTGTGGGTTCTGGGTCATCTGGCCTAAGTCTTTGGGCTCACCTGTTTGGTGGGTGCTAGATCCATGGGCACCAGTGGTGGGGGGACCAGCGGGTCTTGGGTCACAAGGCCTGGGGCTTTGGGCCTGCTTACACAGTGGGTAGCTGGGTCCGACAGCCCTGTGAGTAGAGGACCTGGTTGGGCTCAGGCTGTCTGTTCTAGATTCTTGGGCCTACATGTGCCGGGCAGAGGGAGATGGGGGAGGTGCTGTGTCCTTGAACCCCAAGGTTGGAAGTCTGGCTTGGCCCGGGTCATCTGGCTCAGGTCCATGAGCCCACCTATGAGAGCTAATCCTCCTCAATGTAAAGGATGGAGTGCTGGATGGCAGAGCATGGTGCAAATAGAGGATGTGGTAGCCTACTGGGGCCCACAGAGGACATCTGGTACCAAAGCAGAGAATACAAAGCAGAACATATGGACAACAATGCCAGCCAAATGATTGCAGCAAATATCTGGGCAAATGGAGACTATAAAGTCTACTGTGTCAGCCAATGGACACTGGAGGGATTTTCTCATCCATGGATCGGTGAGTGTGACAACATTTTGGAACTATTGCATCCACCTTAGCAAAACTCTGAATTTGTACCACATTGTGACCCTAGGTTGATAGCAGGTAGCCTTTCCCCATCCTCAGGCATTGGGATGGTTGGGAAGCTGGGTATGGCTTCTCACCTTTTCTCTCCCTTCCCCTCAGAAATGGGAAGAAGAAATAGAAAGTTTGGAAACAATGATCACACCCTCTTCTCCTTAACCCTAGATCTTTCCTATTCTGATCAACTATGTAAACATCATCTAAGATAATAATAATAATAAACACAGTTAAAAGCAAAAAAAAATTGTATTGGAAAGGTATATTTCCAGAGAAAGAGAGACAGAGAGAAAGATCTTCTTTCTGCTGGTTCCCTGCCCAAATGGCTGCAACAGCCAGTGCTGAGCTGATTTGGAGTCAGGAGCCAGGATCTTTTTCCAGCTCGCTCATGCAAGGGTGTATAATCCCAAGACTTTGGGCCATCCTCTACTGCTTTTGCAGGTCACTAGCAGGCTTGGGAAAAGTGGAGAAGCTGGGATATGAGCTGCTGCCCATTTGGGTTCCCAGCATGTGCAAGACAAGGATTTTAGCCACTGAGCCATCACATCGGGTCCTCTTTTTTTTAATTTTTATTGGAAATACAGAGCTACAGAGATAGAGAGGCAGAGACAGAGAGAGAGATTTTTCATCTGCTGGCTCATTCACCACAATGACTTGAGTTGGACCAATCTGAAGCTGAGAGCCAGGGGCTTCTGGTCTGCCATGTAGGTGTAAGATCCCATTGACTTGGACTATCCTTTTCTGTGTTCCCAGACCACAAGCAGAAAGCTGGATGGGAAATGGAGAAGCGTGACATGAACCAGTGCCCATATAGGATCCTGGTATATGCCAAGGAGGATTTAGCCACTAGGCTATCACACTGGGCCCCAGTGTTCCCTTCACAGTGGTAGATAATGAGTTTCATATTATCCTCATTGATAGTGAAATTGTGAGGGGCTGCATCATTGTGACTTTTCTCAGTTTTTGTAGTGCTACTATAATTTGAGACCTGTAAATACTAGAATATCCAGATGATGCCCCCATTAACAAAGAAAAGTCACAGTGTATTTGCAGTGTCAGTTTAACATGATCCAGTATTTACCTGACAGCAGGAAGCTTTTTTTTTGGGTAGTTATGTTCTTACACACACACTGTGAATGATCTGAGCATGGAGGAATTCCCCATTTTGTGTAGCTCACCTGATCTCACTCACCCTCACATGGGATCAGGTGAGCTGACCGACCATGGGACGGTCTGGATAACCTCATTCTCATGACTAGACATTGGCTGACCACTGACAGTGAGGCCCAAAGGATAAGCAGGCTGTATGTCTTTTATCATTCAGAAAGCTTCTGGGAAACTCAGACTGTTAGTAAAGACAGTCATAATTTGAAAGTGGAACACACAAGCACTTTTCAAGTCTCTGCTTGCTTCATCAAGGGGACACTTAACAACACTTGCCAATACTCAAGCTCTGCCTTGCCCTGGCCTGATGCTGCTTTCACTAGATCCACGTCCAACAGGTGCATCACAGCAATTAAATGCAGAGATATGTCCTTAAAGTTTCTCTAATGATGGTGTTGAGTTTAAAATAGAAATCCATTTTCATTATTCCTGTGTAATGTCATAATATATAGTTTGGGTACACCTATGCATTTTCTTCATAGTAAAACTGCTTGCTTGTCAAAACAGAATGTCTGTCCTCTACAAATTTTATTTTTATTGCCTTTTTATTAAAGATTTATTAATTTTTATTGGAAAAGCAGATACATATAGAGGAGGACAGTCAGAGAGGAAGATCTTCTGTCCGATGATTCACTCCCCAAGTGACCACAACAGCTGGTACTGCACCAATCTGAAGCCAGGAGCCAGGAGCTTCTTCCTGGTCTCCCACGTGGGTACAGGGTCCCAAGGCTTTGGGCTGTCCTCGACTGCTTTCCCAGACTACAAGCAGGGAGCTGCAGGGCAAGCAGGGAAGCAGGGCTGCCAGGATTAGAACCGATGACTATATGGGATCCCGGCACATGCAAGGCAAGGATTTTAACCACTCTACTGTTGCACCGGGCCCTCCTCCACAAATTTTAAACCTAGTGTTCTGCATTATGGCAGCTGGTTTCTTTATGCATGTTTTATATAGTTTGAAACTTGAATCTACAGCAAATTTCTGATACCAACAACCTTGCAGTACTTGAGTTATGGATTGACATTCTTGATCTTGGAGGGAAAACTCGATTTCATAGGTAGGACTGTTAAGTAATCATTATCTTCTGAGGGAAACTGCAGAGGGAATCAGACTTACATGCTGTGTTGTCACGGTAACAGTTGCCCATGTAGTCCCAGCAACAGGATGTGTTATTGCAGCTAACCCAAGTGTTAGCTGCCACCAGCCAAGAGTCAGTTTGCGAATGTTGTCTCCTTTGAGGGCTAATCAGTAGGTGTATTAACCTCTTGGACAGGATCCGCAGCAGTGGCAGCCCTGTGAAGCCAACACATTGTCTTCATTTGCTATTCTAGTTGAAACTCTGAAAGCATGTTTCCTGTCCAATTACATTTTGCTTGTGTCCAATAAAGATTTTAATTCCCGCAACATTCCCAGAAGATTCATCTGGGACAAGTCCTAATGGGTTGTTACTTTTGAGAGGGACGGCAGCCCTGTGTTTACAAGGAAAAGCCGTTGTTGGGGTAATTAACAGTAAACAGATTGGTCGGAAAGAATAGTGTACCTAAGAGGATTAAAGAGTCTAATCGGCATAATGGAGAGCAGTCTGCATTCAGGCATCTGTAAAGAGCTTGACTGCAGGCTCCAGAGGCCCGCTAACTGTAGCCTCCCAACCTGCCACAGGCGCTGCCAGGACAGAATATGCACTTACACTCTTCCCGATCCTGGGTCATCATAACTACCTTCAAAACAGAAACAAAAATCTAACGATCTAGATGAAAGGTGAACTTGGTGAATAAAGTTCCCCTATACAAAAACACAGGAATGATTATATGCCAGCGTCCTTTTACAACCCAGAGAATATAATCATCTAAAGATTCTGTCCACGGATTAAATGGAACTGTTAGTAATTGGTTTATCTCTAATTTCTAAATAATGTGGATTTCACTTTCCTCTTTTGGGTTTGCTGAAAGTACAGATAACAACAGCAATTATTTAAGCAAGAAGTATGATTAGCCATATAATAGCATTACTTGCTAAAAAGGGAACATTGTAGCAGTCATAAGGAATCAGCCCCCTCTTATAAAGTTTTGTCACCGTCAGTAACTTGCCTTGCACTGCCCTCTTCCTGCCATCTTTGTCCATCTAGAATAAGAAGGGACCTTGGAGGTTGGTGCTCAGAAAATCCCTCTTGGAGAATACTTAAATATCGTTTGTATTGATGACATTGATGTTGAATTTTTAAGTTTTGTTTGATTTGACAATGAATTCAGACTTTTCCTTGGGGAAACTAGAGTTACTTGGAATGAAACAAAATAGAGTTAAGAAATAAGCTTGATACGCCAGTGGATTATGCACTCATTGCTATAAAGGGTTATTTTTTTTTTAAATGATTTATTTTATTTTATTGGAATGGTGGATATACAGAGAGGAGAGACAGAGAGGAAGATCTTCAGTCCAATGATTCACTCCCCAAGTGAGCGCAACAGCCGATGCTGTGCCAATCCAAAGCCAGGAGCTTCTTCCAGGTCTCCCACGCAGGTGCAGGGTCCCAAAGCTTTGGGCCATCCTTGACTGCTTTCCTGGGCCACAGGCAGGGAACTGGATGGGAAGTGGGGCTGCCGGGATTAGAACCGGCGCCCATATGGGATCCTGGGTGTTCAAGGTGAGGACCTTAACCACTGTGCCACTGTGCTGGGCCCTAAAGGGTTAGTTTTTAATTAATTTATTTTTATTTTAAAGTCTAATATACAGAGAGAAAGACAGACAAAGGGGAAGATCTTCTGTCCATTAATTCACTCCCCAAAGTCTATAGAGCTCTTAAATAATCTAAATGTTTAATAGAATCAAATAACATTCATTAGTTGCATAAATATGTTGGTTAACTATATATTTATTTGAAAGAGAGAAATGGAGTCATAGGCAGAGCTCTTCCACTTACTGGTTCCCTATGTAGATGCCTGCCAACAGTCGGAGTTGAGCTAGGCCCAAGGCAGGATGCCGTATGGAGCTCAGTCAGCATCTACCAGGTGGCTTGCAGAGCTCCGGGTACCTACACCATCACTTGCTTCCTCCCAGGGTGTGCATCGCAGGAATAAGTGGAATTACGACTTGAACTCTGCACTCTGATACAAGACACAGACATCCCTAAGAGCATCTTAGTCTGCTGTGCCAAATCTTCATCTCTATGTAATGTTTTATTGTCCTCGTTATTAATATTTCCCAATGTGTTTTCTCTTCCTATCAGAATTCTTTTTTTTAAAGATTTGTTTTGAGCCCGGTGCAGTGGCGTAAGTGGTTAAGGTCCTCGCCTTGCACGCCCGGGATCCCATATGGGAACCGGTTCTATCCCAGCAGCCCCACTTCCCTTCCAGCTCCCTGCCTGTGGCCTGGAAAAGCAGTCGAGGACGGCCCAAAGCTTTGGGACCCTGCACCCGCATGGGAGACCCAGAAGAGGCTCCTGGCTTTGGATTGGCACAGCATCGGCCGTTGAGCTCACTTGGGGAGTGAATCATCAGACGGAGGATCTTCCTCTCTGTCTCTCCTCTCTGTGTACCCGCCTTTCCAATAAAAATAATAAAAATAAATCTTTTTTTAAAAAGATTTATTTATTTAAAAAAAAAGATTTATTTATTTTTATTGGAAAGGCGGGTATACAGAGAGGAGAGACAGAGAAGAACATCTTCTGTCTGATGGTTCACACCCCAAGTGACTGCAATGGCTGGTGCTGTGCCGATCCGAAGCCAGGAGCCAGGAGCTCTTCCAGGTCTCCCACATTGGTGCAGAGCCCCAAGGCTTTAGGCCATTCTTCACTGCTTTCCCAGGCCACAAGCAGGGAGCTGGATGGGAAGCAGGGCCACCAGGATTAGAACTGGCACCCATATGGGATCTTGGTACCTGCAAGGTGAGCACTTTAACCACTAAGGTCTCGCGCTGGGCCCCAGAATTCTTTTAATCTGCATTTTCTGATTCAACTAGAAGTTTAAAAAGCTTGCACAGCTTCACATTATTCACTGCTCAATAACCTTGACTAGAATGCCAAGAGGAGAAAATGTCAGACATTTTCTTCTTTGTCTTCAAGCCTACCTCCACTCTGCTTTCTCCTTGCCTTGCTCTCCATCTGCTGCCATTCTTCCCCACAAGCCTCTTTTCAGTCAAGATGGCCTCCTGATATCTCTGAAAACACAGTGTTTGATACCTTCATGCCTTTGTCAATTCCGTGTTCTCCCTTGGAGACTATTGATCATCATCCTTTTTACCTGATCTCCCGCAGCAACTTATTGGTTCTCTCCCAAACATGTTCGGCCTCCCCCTGTAACGTTGTCCTGGGACAGCCCTGTGTGTGGGACCCTCGCTCTGTGACTCCTGTGGGATCTGCCAGGCAGCATTCATAAACTTCTTAATGTTTTCTATGTATACACATTATTTCATCATCTAAATTTTGGTGCTTTGAGGATAGGGATTCTGTTTTAAATGTTCCTGTGTATCTTACTATGCCCTGGAAATAATGAACACGGACATAATTTTTAATTGGCTTAAAATAGATTTTTCTATTCTGGGATACGTACAGTAATGAAAATTTTATGAAGAATTATACATTCTAATGAAGAATTTCATAGCAACTCAAAGGAGTATCTAGCCAATGAAAAAGCAAGCTGTAAGTATTAATTTCAAACATTTATAATATAGTGGAGAGTTGTGGAAAGCCTGTATGCCTAGCCTGGTCCACCCACAGGCCTCCCTCTTGCATTTCCCAGTGGGAATTGCAGCTTAGCAGGGGAGTCTCCAGAGTTCCCCATCAGACTTGTTTCCACTCCTAAATCTAGCATGTGCTGGGAGGCATTTTGACCCAGCTAGGCATGGCCCACCCACAGTCTCAGTTCTTAATGATGGGTATTGTAGCCTTACCCAGCTGGGCATGGTCCACACCCTGTCCTGGGTGAGTGCCAGTGGGTGCTGTGACCTGGCCCAGTCTGACCTATAGCCTGCTCTGGCCAACACAAATGCTGATGAGTGCTGCAAACTTGCCTGGCCTGACCTGACCCCAGCTCCAGCTATTGTGCTCCCCAGCAGGAGCTGCCACCCAGTAGGGAAGTTCCTCAAATTCCCTTACCAGGCCTACTCCCAGTGCTGGATCTCACATGTGCTGGCAGTTGCAGTGGCCCTGCTTGGCATCATCTACCTTAAGTCCCAGTCTGACAGTGCCCATTCCTGCTCTGAAACTCTGTGGTTGGCACTGTAGCTTAACCCAGCCAGGAATATGCCTCAGTCTCAGTTTCTACACACTGAGCGGGTGGTGGGTGGTGCTTTTTAGTCCAGGCCAGGTCTCCCAAGCAGGATACCTTGGCTTGACTCAGACCACTCTGTCTCCCTAGCCTGCCTGCAAGTGCAGTGGTCCAGTGTGTGGAAGACCCCAGAAGTCATCCCTCCCCTGTTGAACATGCCCTCAGCAGTTCCCACTCCATTTTGTTCCCAGACTCCCTTCTGTAGGCAATCTGCAGCTCCTTCCACCTAAGGGCTGGGGTGGCATATCCTGGCCCAGCATTCCTAGCCCTCCCCAGGTATCTTTCAAGAAATAAAATTAAGTAAAATAAATGAAATAAGATAAAAAAATAAGCTACTATCTGGCACATTAGTATAGTTAACACAAAATTGGCATTAACCAGGCCCGGAATGCCTGCCAGTTACTGGCTGCTTTTCTCCCAGAAATGTAATACTTGCTTAGGTATAAGGCAACCTAAGCAGTTGGAAGACAGAGTGATACACACACCCTCAGTCTGCTGGTTAACATCCCAAATGACTACAAGAGCTAAGGCTGGGATAGCCAGGAATTCCATCCAGGTTTCCTAGGTGAATGGCAGGAAGTCGGCTGCTTGTCCACATGCATCAGCATGGAGCTGGGTTGGAAGCAGAGTATCAAGAACTTCAACTGCCACGCTGATGCAGCATGCAAGCTAGAATGCCTACCTCAGATTTTATGTCATTTGAATATCACTGGAATTTCAACCCTTTTCTCTAGTCCCTGGTAAGCATCATTCTCATTACCCTTCCCCAAATAGGTATGCTTTTCAAAACTTCTGATTTTTTTTAAAAAAAAGATTTATTTATGTTTATTGGAAAGGCAGAGTTACAGAGAGAGAAGGTGAGACAGGAGACAGAAGTATCTTTCATCCACTGATTCACTGTCCAAGTACCTGTAACAGATGGAGCTAAGCTGATCCGAAGCCAGGAGCCAGGAGCCTCCTTCAGGTCTCCCATGTGAGTGCAGGAGCCCAAGCACTTGTGCCATCCTCCACTGCTTTCCCAGGCCACAAGCAGGGAGCTGGATGGAAGGTGGAACAGGTAGGACTCAGATAGGTGCCTGTACGGTATGCTGGCAAGGCAGGTGGAGGCTTAACAACTAGGCCACACTGCTACCTCAAAGCTTTTGAGTTCTGTAGTCAAATTGTTTTACAAATATTTGTGTTCAAGTATCAGCAGTGTGTGAGAGTCTGTTTTAACGTGTCATCAGTAACACAGGGGCATTACCATTATTTTTAATTTTGGGGAAGTTGCTATTTCTCTTCTATTAGGACACAGACTAATAAGGTGTTATGTTAGGACTCTACACAGTAGATAGATGACATTGGAAACCAGCTTGAGTGAAAAATAGTATTTATTTCTTCATGCTTCTGAATACTGGCCTCAAGACTGATAAGATGCAAGAACTCAGATGATATCAGAGAATGTGCTGTCCCTTGTTTATCTTCTGTTGAGTAAGGCCTGTTTTCAAGGAAGAAGCAACGATGATAGGCAGCTCTTGGCTTATGCCACCTCAGCCAAGGAGGTCTAGAGGAAAGAGAAACCTTTGTTCTCTTTGATTTAATAGTGTGTGTGTATAAATATATATTTAAATAAATATCTATATTTAAAATTTATTTTTATTTGAAAGGGAGAGTTATAGAGAAAAGAAGAGACAGAAAGACCTTCCATCTGCTGTTTCACTCCTCATGGGGCTGCAATGGCCAGAGCTGAGCCTATCTGAAGCCTGGAGCTTCCTCTGGGTTTCTTACACGGGTATAGGATCCCAAGGCTTTGGGTCATCGTCTACTGTTTTCCTACGCCACAGTCAGGGAGCTGAATGGAAAGTGGAGAAGCTGGGATATGAACTGGTGACTGTGTGGGATCCTGGCCTTTGAAGAGGGAATTAACTAATTGAGCAATTGTACTGGACTGACTTGACAGTATATTAATAGAGTTCATTTGAATATTATGATATAAACCAAATTTAAGGTATTTAAAGGAAAAGTTGTGGCTATGCTGGCTCAGACACTGGAAAATCTAGGGGACTCCTTTTTTCAAGATCAGCTATATTCAGGGACTCAAACCATGTCATTAGGTGTGGTTCTTGTAGATCTTTTGTCCTACTTTCTCTTGCTGACTTCATTCAAGCAGATTGTCCTTACATGATTCCAGGTGTAAGTGACTAAGTGATTTTCAAAAGGAATATCTCATTTGTGCTTACAGTCTGGGAAAGCAGTGGAGGATGGTCCAGGTCTTTGTGTCCCTTCGCTCACATGAGTGAGTCTCCCAGCTTCTGATAGCTGAGCTCTGATTGTTGTGGTAATTTAGGCAGTGAATCAGCTGGTAGAAGATTTTTCTCTGTCTCTCCTTCTCTCTCTGTAAAACCTAATTTTCAAATAAAAATAAGTAAATCTTAAAAAAAAAAAAGAAATAAAGAAATACAAAGAATAATACTTGGAGCTAATTCTGCCAGGCGATATTTGATTATATGTCACAGGAAGTACCATGAGTGACTCACAACCACTGCAGCTTAAAGTTATTCAAATGGCAAATGGAGTAGAATAAAACTTTGCACTAGCCTGCCAGGGCAGGTGATTACGCAGGGGAAATGCCTGAAGGCTTACAGAGAATGCAGATACCAGTTGGAGCTTGCACACTGGAGATAACTTTATAAGGCTAATCTAAACAATCTTAAACCCAGATTGAACAAGGAAGCAGGAAATTGGGGCTTTCCTGATTGCAACCATGGGTATACAGCCTCTACTGGTGATGGAGGACTGGGCACTTCAAATGATCTTTCAGAAACTCTAAATATAAAGAATAAGAACCTTCAGTATATAAAATTAGGATTCTGGTATATTAGGATTTGGATGTTGAATGTCTCCGAAGACCTAGATGCTAGAATGATGCTGTTGGGAGGTGGTGGGAATGGTTAGGGTTAGGGTTATGATGGTAGAGCTTACTGGGAGGTCCTCAGACCTTTGCAGGTGGGGGGTAGTGTGTGTGTGTGTGTGTGTGTGTGTGTGTGTGTGTGTGTGTGTGTGTGTGTGTGATTGCTGAGTTTGGGCCCACACTTTCTCTCTTTGTGCTCTGGTTTGCTGCTGTATACACTATAAACTCTGACTCTGATGTATTGGTATCCCATACCTTAACATAAGGTCAGAACAACAGACCTGCTGTTACTCGGCTTGAATTTCCTGAAGTTTAAGTGAAATAAACATTTTCATGTATTTTTACGGTTTTAAAATTTTCTTCTTTGGGGGTGCGGTGGGGACCTGGCAGTATGGCCAGGGATCCTGTATGGGCACCAGTTCATGTCCCAGGTGCTCTACTTTTGATCCAGGTCTCTGCTTGTGGCCTGGGAAAGCAGTGGAGGCTGACCCAAAGCCTGCACTCACGTGGGAGACTTGCAGAAAGCTCCTGGCCCAGGCTTTGGATTGGCTCAGTCCTGGCCATTGTGGCGACCTGCAGAGTGAATCAGTGGATAAAAGATCTTTCTTTATCTCCTTCACTCTGTAAATCTGCCTTTGTAATAAAAATAATTTAAAAAAAACTTTAAAAAATGAACATTTTTTTAAAATTTGGGGGCAAAGAAGGAGAGAGGAAAGAAGGGAGAGAGAGACAAGCACTCACATCTTCTGAGGTAGTCCCAGATGCTTACACTGGCTAGAAACGAATAATAAAATCCAGGTCTACCACGTGGGTGGCAGGAACCCACTGCTTGAGCAGTCACCTTTGCCTCCCAGGATCTGTACCAGTGCGAACCTGGACTCAATAGACAGAGCCATGATTCAGAATAGGCTGAAGCATTTTGAACCACTGTGGTAAGCACCTGTTCCCAACTCTTTCATTTCAATATATTTTTTTGGCTTTTTAAATTTTATTTTAATTTTTATTGTATAGTCAGATATTCAGAGAGGAGGAGACAGAGAGAAAGATCTTCCATTTGCTGGTTCACTTCCCAAGTGGCCACAATGGCTGGAACTGAGCCGACCTGAAGCCAGGAGCTTCTTTTGGGTCTCTCACATGACTATAGGGTCCCAACGCTTTATGTCATCCACGATGTTTTCCCAGGCTACAAGCATGGAGCCGATTGGAAAGAGGGGCTGCCAAAGCATGAACTGGCATCCATATGGGATCCTACATGCAGGTGCATGCAAGGCAAGAACCCCAGCCACCAGACTACCGCGGTGGGTCCTCAATGTATATTTTTAACTTTTTAAAACAGAAGTTATTTATTTATTTGAAAGACAGAATGGCAGAGAAAGAGAGAGAGGAGAAATAGATGGAGATATTACATCTATTAGTTCACTCCTCTAAAGCCTATAATATACCGGCTGAATCAGGCCATATCTAGGAGCCAGAAACTCCAGGTCTCCATGTGGGTAGCGGGAACTAAGTATGTGGGCCATTATGTGCTACCTCCTAGGCCCATTAGCAGAAAGCTGATTTTAAAATGAAGATGGGGGACTGGAAGAATCTCCTGGCTGCTTGCTTTGGATCAGTACAACTTGCTGAGCTCCAGCGCTTGGGGAATAAACCAGCAAATGGAAGATCTTCCCCTCTGTCCATCCTCCTCTTTGTATATCTGACTTTCCAATAAAAATTTTCTAAAATTCTAAAAAAAAAAAAAAAATAGAGATGGGACTTGATCCCAGATGCTCAGTTATGGGCTGTGGATCTCCCACTGAACAGCCTAACCTGTACTTGCCCTTGTTATTTATTTGTTTGTTTGCTTGCTTTTTTTTTTTTTCATAAAGGAGCAATTAATTCAGGGAGGCTGTAGTCTTACTTTCTTAGAAAGTGAATTCTTGGGCCCAGCATGGTGGCCTAGTGGCTAAAGTCCTTGGTTTGAATGCATTGGGATCTCATATGGGTGCTGGTTCTAATCCCAGCAGCTCCACTTCCCACCCAGCTCCCCCTGCTTGTGGCCTGAGAAGGCAGTGGAGGAAGGCCCAAAGCCTTGGGATCCTGCACCGTGTAGGAGACCTGGAGGAGGTTCCTGGCTCCAGGCTTTGGATCGGAGTAGCACCAGCCATTTTGGTTACTTGGGGAGTGAATCATCGATGGAAGATCTTCCTCTCTGTCTCTCCTCTCTGTATATCCGCCTTTCCAATAAAAAAATAACAAAAATAAATCTTTAAAAAGTGAACTCTATGTTAAGGAGAGCTAGGGGATACAGATAGATGAATAGAGAGCTCTTTCATCCACTGCTTCACTCCCCAAATGCCTGTAACACTAGGGGCTGCAGCTGCCTATAACTAGGAGTTGGAGTTCATTCTAGGTATTTTCCAAAGGTGTCAGGGATTTAAATAATAAGCCATCCTCTGCTGCTTCTCAGGGTGCGGGTTAGTGGATTAGTAAGCTAGATCAAAGTTAGAACCAGAATGTTAACCCAGGGAATCCAGTATGGGATGCTGTACACATTTAAAAACATTAATTCACCCACCTTAAGCAGTTAAAATACAAGTTTCAATTTCAAGATGACCTTTAGAAAGTATTCTAGTATAACAGCAGCAAAATACAATTTTGCAGTTATGAAAGAGCTAAACTGAAATCTGTAATTAAACTAGTCTTGTGCTTACAGGTGTGATTCTGAAATACACTGCCACACAGCTATCTTAAAAGTTTTGTTTACACATACACACACAAACTCAGCTGGGGGAGGGTTTACAAGTTATATTCCATTAACTTTTAAGAAGTTCTTCAAGAGATAACCAGCCCTGTGTTCTTTAGGAGTAATTTCATCACAAAAGTTTAAGAAGAGGAAAATAAAAATGCAACATCATGTTAACTTGTTTCTTCTGGATGACCCGTTAGTGAACTAGTCACAAATAACTTGATCACTATGCAAATTACACCTACAAGATAGGAGATCAATATTCAAAACACTATGTATTATTGTCTAAACCCACTCAGATGGTTTATTTTCAACATAAATGCAATCTCAATATGAGATGTCTAACTAAAGGAACCATCTCCAACAGAGTCAAGCTGACATCTCGTCTTCTGTGTAGGCTAAGGTTTTGCCCCAAATTCCCAATACACAGAGTAGCCCATACAATCATTGTTCCTACAACAAAGCCTTGAGCCACCATGCACATATGGATCGAGTGAAGGGACATTTTTGTATTTCCCCTGCTTTTCAGTCTGGGTAGCTCATATGCAACAATTGCTGCAAAACTGGCCATCCCAACTGGGACAAATGGTGCCTCTTTAGCATTTCGGGTAAGCTTGGATCCCTAATCTTTATCAGATGAAGAAAGAGAAACATTGTATTGGTTGACATAGTGATTGCTTGAAGCATTTTCCAACAGTGACAAACACCTTGCAGACTCCAACCGGCTTCTCCACCTCTTTTTCTCTTCCTCCTTCTTTTTCCTCTTCTTTTTCTTCCTCCTCCTCTTCTTCTTCTTTTTTAAAGTTTTATTTATTTTTATTTGAAAGGCAGATTTACAGAGAGAAAGAGATAGAGAATGATCTCCCATCCACTAGTTAGTTCACGCCCCAAATGGCCACAATGGCTTGTGCTGAGCTAATCTAAAGCCAGGAGCTTCTTGCTGTTCTCCCAAGCAAATTCAGGGTCTCAAGGATGTGAGCCATCCTCCATTGCTCTCCCAGGCCACTATCAGATTGGAATTAGAGCAGCCAGGACACAAACAGGTGTCCATATGGGATCCCGTACTTGAAGGTGAAGGATTAGCCTGTTGAACAATGTACTGGCCGTAATGTTCCACTTCTGATCCAGCTTCCTGCTAATGCTCCTGGAAAGGCAGCAGATGATGGCCCAGGACTTGGGTCTCAGCCACTCAAGATACAAGTTTCCCCCAGCCCTGGATTTTGTAGACATTTGAGGGTTCCACCAAAATATAGAAGATTTCTCTTTCTCTATCACTCTTAAATGTAAATAAAAATGCACATTTTTAAAAAAAGCCACTTAATAGAGGTGTTAATCTCACATTTTTTTCATAAATTCATCTTCCTACTCTTTAAAATTTCTGTGTCTCATAACTGCAATGTCTAGATTACCTATGTGCTGGTTTTCCTGTTGCTTTTTTGTCTTTTTGTCCTTCCTCCTGGCATACATGTTATTATTTTCAAATTCAAGAAAAAAAAAACAAAGGATCTGATTGATGCTGTTATTCTGTAGAAAGATTATTCCTACTGCCGGGAGTTAGACTACTGTCAGGTCATCCTGATGCTATCAGGAATTGAGCTCATTCTAAGGCATTTTGGTCTTTATGAGAATTGGGTTGTTTTCTGATTTTCAGCTTGAGACTTAGACAGTCTGATCTGCCTTCATTGGCCGTGCACTCAGAACAGAAGACAAAATCAAGGCAGACACCTCAGAAAGACTTTTAAAACTCAGCTTGGGATGCCTGGATCCATGTGGGGTAAATGCATTCTGTAGTACTAGCGGGCAAGCATCATGGTGCACTGGGTTAAGCCACTGTTGGCATCCCATATCAGCTTAAGGCTGAGCTGTTCCACTTTTGGTCCAGCTCCCTGCTCCTGTGCGTGGGAAAATGCTTGGGCTCCTGCCTCGCACTTAGGGGACCTGGATGGAACTTAGGGCTCCTGACTTTGGCCTGGTCCAGCCCCAACCATTGTGCCATTTGGGGAATAAATCAGCAGAGGGAAGATCTCTTTCTCTCTGTCTCTCCCCCTGTCTCTGTCACTCTGCCTTTCACATAGATAAACCTTTAAAAATGTACTTGGAATTAGCTCCTAAATCCAGCTTCCTACTAATTCAGACCCTGGGGGACAACGGTAACGGCTCAATGGATTTTCTTGCCACCCACAAGCAAGACCTGAATCAAGTTCCCAGCTTCCGGCTTCAGCCCAGTTTAGCATCTGGCTGTTGCAGGTATTTGGGCTGTAAACCAGCACACCATAGCTCATTCTCTGTCTGTCTCCCTGCATCTTAAAATAGTTGAAGAAGAAGGAGGAGAAGGAGGAAGAGAGAGGAGGATGAAGAAGGGAACAAAGAAGAAAAGAAAGCAGACTTTCTACCAAGGCTCATGAAACCTGGAATAACTTTTTCTCTCTGTCTGGACTGACAGCAATACTTCATGCTGCCTTCCCCTGCACTTATGTGTCAGCCACACTTGGATCCTTTCATTCCTCTTACATGGGGAACTAAGGGTTTCTCCATACTATTCCCTTGGCCTTGATCAGGTTCTTCCATTTCTCTTCTGGATTCATTTCTAACCATTCACCAGAGATCATTTCCATAGTGGCCTTCTCTTACACTCTTTACCCTAACCCACCCACAGTTCCTGAATTAGATATAATATTCCTGCAGCACCTCTACATGGCACACATTAGACACTCAGTTATAATTGTTGAACGAGTGAATGAAAGACTGCTTGAAGGTAGGTTGGCATAGTAGAAAGAAGTCTGAATTTTATCATAAAAGGCCAGCTTCTATTTCTGGATGATTTGATGGGGGCAAGTTCTTTAAAATTTTGAGACTGTTTCTTTGTCTCAAAAAAAATAGTACTGCTGCACTTACTTAGTAGGGATTTTATAAATATCAGACGGGTGCTAGTATAGAAAGGTATTTTACTAATTTTTAAAGTACTATTTAATTTTATTTTGGTTGAAGTTTACGTAGTTGGTTAGGGTGGAAAGAATCAAGGATTAGGGGAAAGTGGGTGAGACCATTGTTTCCAAATTTTCTTTTTCTTCTTCCTGTATGGGGAAGACAGGGGATGGGGAGAGAAGGGGGAGAAGTCACAATCAGCCTCCCAACTGCCTCAGTACCTAGAAATGAGGAACAGCCACCCATTCCAACAGCCAACAGTCATCCAAAGTCCCCAATGTGGAGCATGCTCCGAGGGTTCAGCTCACATGGTTTGGGTAGTTCTGAAATGCTGTCGATCTCACCAATCCAAGGATGAGGAAATCCTTCCAAGGTCCATTGGCTGACATAGTCCACCTTGGAGGCTCCATTCATCCAGATATTTGCTGTCAACTCTTGGCTAGGATAGTTAACCAATTTGTTCAGCCTCTTCTCTATGGTACTAGATGTCCACTGCAGGCACCAATGGACTGCCATATCCTCTATGTGCAACTGGGCATGCCATCCACTGCTTTGTCTAAGCCATTGAGGAAGCCCAGTTCTAACACATGCATTACATGGTCAGCAAGCACAGTGGCCTTGTTGATGGAAGTCCCTCAGAAGTCATTCTTCACCTTCAATATACTCGCTTAGTGGTCCTCCCTCCCACACATCTCCTTACCCCTTTCCCTGGTCAAGCCACAGTCCTTTTGCCCAGGAGTACATGGGGTGCCCAGCATCAAATGCTGCTTGCATGGGCTAGTCCAAGCCAGGTCTGGGGGGCCTGCGGTGTCAAATCCCTCTATATGTTTAAAAAATTTAATTTAAATTAAAAAATAGAATAGGGTACTGTGCTGGCACACTGTTATAGTTCACAAATTTGACATTAACCAGGTCCAAGATTCCTGCCAGCTATTGACTGATTTTCTCCCAGCTGTGTAACACTTGCCTAGGTATAGGACAACCTAGCCCATTCCCTACAGCTGGGGGTATTTTACTAATTTTATAATGGCACTATATATATATAAATGAATATACTAAAGGAAGTCACCTATATTGAAACAACTTATTTTCAATCAGCAAAATATATTTAAGTGTTGAATTATTGATGTTGTACCATGTTAGTCATCACTATCAATCTTTTAAAGATAATATTTTATAAAAAGGGAGTGAAAAGAAAATAATCCCAGCGGATATCTTCCTATGTTGCAAAAAGTTTGCTTTTCCCAAACAAAAAATTTTATGTATTTTAAAGACATGAAGTCTTTTAAATGCTTGATTTTAAGGGGAGTAGTAAGAGTACACTTTGAAACATATATCAGGTGTTTTAATAGGAGTTCAAATAATATTTACTGAATAAATGTTCACGTAAACTTTTTTGTTAAATTTTTATTTTGAATTTTATGTTACAATTTTGTAGTGACTTGGATACCCCCTCCCCGCCCCTGCGAATTCCCACCCCCTAACAGATTTTCATGTAAATTTTGCTTGTTCTGTATCATCTATATTTGATAGTAATTCATGGTCAAGATGCTTTCTTAAATACTTTGTTGAATAGAGTCTGAAACACTTAAGCTTCTTAATTGAAGATGTAGAATACACCCTATACAGTATGCAGGAACTGAAATGAGAGCCAATGTGACATTCACACTCTCCAGCATGATCCTGTAAATGGGACTTGCCTTTCCTTGGATGGTTGGTAGGTGGCAGTCACAGACCAGAAATGATTCATTTAACGAATCAATGCACAGTTTTTTTTCTGTCTTTTAAAATATTTATTTTATTTTATTTGAAAGGCAGAGTTACACAGAAAGGAGATACAGAGAAAAAGATCTTTCATCCACTGTTTCAGTCTCAAGTCGTTGCAATGGCTAGAGCTGAATTGATCCGAAGCCAGGAGGCAGGAGCTTCCAGGTCTTCTACACAGTGAAGGGTCCCAGGCCTTTAGGCCATCCTCTGCTGCCTTCCTAGGCCATAATCAAGGAGCTGGAGAGGAAGTGTAGCCACTGGGACACCCAGAGGCACCCATATGGAAAGCTGGTGCCTCAAGAGGATTAGCTTGAAATGCTACTACACTGGCCTTAGGAATCTTTTTTAATTTTGGGATTTCCATTAATTTTTCTCAAAACAGTACAGCTATAAATAAAGTAGGTAATAAATCTAGATAAGTTGGAAATAACCAATTTGAAGACTTTAGTCATCCAAACTTATATCTTATAATCTTTCAACATCAATTTATTTTGCAAAAACTCTAGGCTTAGTTCAGCTCCCAAACTATCACCCTTTGCCAAGTTTATGCGATCTGAACTTTTCTACCTCCCCGTCCCTGAAGAATGAAAGAAAATCCAAACCATTCTTAGCTTGGTTTCTCCTCACCACCTTCATTTCTTCTCATTGCAAATCCTGAAAATTTTAGTACTTCCTCACTGGGAAAATGGCATATTTAAACTTTTACTCTGCTTAATCTTTTATCTAATTCCACAGTATAGATTTTGCCCCCAAGGCATTGCATTACTCAAGGGTCAGTTATAAAAAACAAAAAAGCAAAACAAAAAATACTTTAGACAATTTGAGCAGAAACAGCTTTAAGATTGGGTATTAAATGGCTTAGGGAGTTGCTGAGAGGGCCGTTGGGTATCTGTTATTATTGACCTGTGTTTCCTATGCCATCGAGTTTGGATGCTTTGAAACTCTAGTGTTTGGTCCTATCTCTGCCCAGGTAAGACTGAGGAACTGACAAACACTGGAGTTATGTGCCTGTGTGCCAAAACAGTGAATCTGTTCTGTACGATAGTGAGAAATTATTCTGAAATTATTATGAAAATGTTTTTAAAACTATGAAGACACTTTTTAAAAAGTAATTATTTATTTTTTTTAAACTTTATTTTCATGTGAAAAGCAGATTTTATATAGATAGAAGGAGAGACAGAGAGAGAAAGAGAGGTCTTCCATTCACTGGTTCACTCCGCAAGTGGCATTGACAGCCAGAGCTGAGCTAACTGAAGCTAGGAGCCAAGGGCTTCTTCTGGGTCTCCCATGTGTGTGGTATGCCCAAGGACTGGAGCCATTCTCTGTGGCTTTCCCAGGCCATAAGTAAGGACGTGGATGGGAAGTGAAGTAGTCGGAACATGAACTGTTGCCCATATGGGAGGTCAGCGCTGTTAACCATTGTGCTGACATTTAAAAGTAAACTTTTAAATACAGAACAATTTTAGATTTGTGAGAATTTTTTAAAGGTTTGTTTATTTTTATTACAAAGTCAGATATACAGAGAGGAGGAGGGACAGAGAGAAAGACCCTCCATCCGAAGAGTCACTCCCCAAGTGACCACAACGGTTGCTACTGCGCCGAACCAAAGTCAGGAGCCAGGAACCTCCTCCAGGTCTCCCACATGCGTGCAGGATCCCAAGGCATTGGACCGTCCTCGACTGCTTTCCCAGGCCACAAGCAGGGAGCTGGATGGGAAGTGGAGCTGCCGGGATTAGAACCTGCGCCCATATGGGACCCTGGCGTGTTCAAGGTGAGGACTTTAGCCACTAGGCCATCATGCTGGGCCCAGATTTGTGAAATTGTTATGAAGATAATACAGAGTCCTAAAATGCCCATATCCGATTTTCCTTATTATCTTAAAATTAATAATAAATTACACTTTGTCCCATTGTTAGTTATATTGTCACAATAAAATATTGACATTTGATTATTAATTGAAGTACATACTCTTTATATTTCCTCACTTTTAAAATTTTATTTTATTTTATTTTATTTTTTTATTTTATGATACAATTCCTTAGGCTATGGGACTTCCCTTGCCCCTCACAAAATTTCCTCCCCCTCACTGATTTCCTCTATATTATTATAGTAGGATAGTGCTTCATAAACAGTCATAAGTCCATCATCTTGTTGTTTAAGTGTATCCTGACATCGCAGGTATGGACAATGGCAGACAGTTCAACATTTCCTCACTTTTTAATCTAAATTTATTTTTCTCTTCCAGAATCTCATCTGGGATACCACCCTAGACTTAGTCCTCCTGTCGTCTTAGTCTCTTTTTAGGGTGTCCCCGGCCTACTTTATTCTTGATGACTTGAACAGTTTTGAGGCTTGCTAATCAAGTATTTTGTGGAATGAAATGAACTATTTTTATTTTAAAGCTTCATGTAAAAATATCATACATAAAATAAAATAGAATAGCTAATGCCTCTGTTCCTATGACCCAGCTCCAAAAACTATCACCTTTGCCAAGTTTATACTATCTAAACTTTTCTACTTCCCCATCCCTGAAGAATGAAAGAAAATCCAAAGTATTAAATCATAACACTGTTACATATCTCAGTATATGTACATATTCAGGCTTTTAAAAAAGTACAAGCCCACAATGCCATCATCACAGCTAAATAAAGTGTATGATGATTTGGTAATATTTAGTTAATGAGTCTGTGGGCAAATCTCCTCATTGGTGCTAATATGCTTAGTTCAGTTTGCACATTCAAATCAGTATCCACACATGGTTTATATTTTGAATTGTGTGAATTTGAAAAATGGGCCTTTTGTCTGTGTTGGCTGAAACCTGAGACTGAAAAAAAATTACCTACTAGGTGCTAGATCCATGTGTTATACACAAGAGGTATTTTTTTTTTTTAATTGAAGAAGCTTAGCCTGACAACTACTGCAGCTCCAGAGGATTTCTTTTGTGAAAGATCTTGAATAGTTGTGGCCTTTCCCCATTAGAAAGAGAGAGAGAGAGAGAGCGCTAGAAGGGACTGGGCTGATTGTTGAACCATAGCTGAGTTAAGTACAGCGGTAAGGATGTGGCTGGACATACCTGGATCCTAAAATAATGCCCACCAAGCACAGCTGGATTCAGAATACCTGGTTACCTCTCACCGTGGTAAGGCAGGCCTAGGAGTCCCCACAATTAGATGAGTGATGGCAGGACAGGATCTGTGGTTGTTACAAATGGATTCTCACCCACTTGGCTTTCTTGCGGGAAGCTAGTCCCAGCAGGAGGTCTGAGTGATAGCATTTAGAACAGAGGTTGGGATGGAGTTGTACAGGAGGCAGGCACTGCCTCTTTAAGGGAATAGCAGCTAGGAACTCTGGATGGAATAAAGCCCTATCACCCTCCCCGACACAAGGGCTCCAAAGATTCTGGTAAAAGAATTAAACAGCTCTAGATATTGGCCAAACTCAGAGAGCCCACACTGTACCTGTTCCTTCTGATTCTCAGCTACAAAAGGGAAGCAGAGGAAAGGTGCCTTCTTTCCACCCTAGCCAGGGGAACCTAGCTGGAGCAGCGAAGATGCTTTAACATGAGACTTTCTTCTGAGTGTTTAATATGAAGTTGGACCATAGAAACGAGACCTGATACAAACCAGGGAAGGAATTCCTTCTGGGAAGAACTATTCCTTCCCGATAAAAATGCTTAAGCAGTTTTCTGATAATTTGTAATGAAACAAAAGCCTCTTCTGGGAAACCAGCTACTCAGTCAGCTAACAGGCCACTCTCCAGTGATTTTGAATTCAGTTTAATAACAATTATTTAACCATTTATTTACCTATAAAGTATTTCTTCCAGGGGGAAAAAAAAAACCCTAAATTGGCTTGCTTAGGCTTCTTCCCTTGTGGAAGATAACAGTTTGTATTTTGTTGAGTTCTGCTCTTTCAAAACTGTTTAGATGGATAAAATAACTTGGGTTGTCCTTGAAATAAATTTAACCTTGATATTCAGTTTCTGAGCCTTCACTCCACGGATCACTCAGAACAGGCCCTTCGCGGTTAGGAATCAGAGACTCACAGGTGGCTCCTCCACAGCTGAAACATCGGACACCAGACTGTCTTGTTCACCCTATTTCACAGGTTCGGGTACCTGGTTAGCTTGTACACACATATTATATAGGCAGGACTTTCCTTTGCTGTCTACTACCTTTCCCTACAGGAAAAACAAAGAATTTTAAAAAGTTTAAGGCAGATAATGATTTGACCAGCTTTTACTTTCAATCAGTGCTAACACAGAGCCTTAGTTTTCTGCAGCTGTCACTCAGGTCACAAAAATCTAGCATTCTTGCATAATTTAATCATGTATGTGAAGCACCTGCATACATTTGCATAAAAAAGCCAAATATATTTTACACTTATATAATATTGGTAACATTGCAGTTGAATTGAAATTGGTATAACTGAAAAATAATTTGGCAATATGTAGCAAGAACAACAGATGCATTATATCCTTTGATGTATCTGATGTTAGAAGTATTCTAACCTCTTTCCTAATTTAAAGATAGGACAAGGAAGCTACATACATGAATATTTTCTTCACATTATATTTTTGTGGTCGTGAAAAACGAGAAGCAGTCTTAACATGTTAATAGCATACACTCAGTAGGTAAATTTATAGTTACAGCAAGTTAAAATATTCATATGACAAGGAATAAACATTCAGTTCATGCTGTAATTACTGAAAGTACATATATGAAGAAAATACATAAGAGTGATAATAATGTGAAGATTAAATTACTTTTTCCATTTTTTAAAGAAATTTCTCTAGATGCTTTTGTTATTTGAAAGTAGCTTAGGGGCCTGGCATGGTAGCCTAGTGGCTAGAGTCTTCACCTTGAATGCGCCGAGATCCCATATAGGTGTCGATTCTAATCCCAGTGGTCTCATTTCCCATACAGCTCCCTGCTTGTGACCTGGGAAAGCAGTTGAGGATGGCCCAAAGCCTTAGGACCCTGCACCCAAGTGGGAGACCTGGGAGAGGCTCTGGGTTCCTGGCTTCGGATCGGTTCAGCCTCGGCCGTTGTGGCCATTTGAAGAGTGAATCATTCAATGGAAGATCTTCCTCTCTGTCTCTCCTCCTCTCTATATATCTTACTTTACAATGAAAATAAATAATTCTTTAAGTGGCTTAAATATTAGAAACATTTTCTTAAAATTTCTGAAGCCTTAAGAATCACACATCATTGACAATTCATGTTTAAATGGTACACAGAAATTTCCATTTGTTAATGTTCGGCTGTTGGCAGACACGGCAAATTTCTTAGCTAAGCAAATGTCAGTTGTTGCTATAGCACATCTAAAATTAAAATAAAGCTACATAATAATTGGCATAGCAGTACTCTTGGGTAAATATGGAGAAAAGTCAAAGACTGATTAAGAAAGGAAAATGTCAACCTTCCTGGGGAACACATGTGACTTCATGGGGAGGACAAACCAAATAAACAACTGGGATGAAAGCTGCCGAGCACTTGTAAAGATGTCTGCACAGGCTGGAAGAGATTCTGGAGTAGGAGGAGGTGTTCTAGATAAAGCAAATCCAAGAGCAATTATTATTATTATTATTATTATTATTTTAATCTCTGCATTCAGACAGCAATATAATCTAGAATGTCTTGACTCTAGGTCAGCTGCAGGACTGTCAGGCGAGCAGTAGATAAGAGGTTACTGGAGGCAGATGCCATTAGGTTTTATTCTGAATGTAGTAGAGAGACTCTGAAGATATTTGAGAAGGATTCAAAAATCCGTTTGATTATATAATTTTTAAAAGCTTATTGTCATTCTATCTGAAAGGAAGAGTCGTCCAGGCAAGGCTGGGTCAGGCTGAAGCTGACCCAGGAGCTAAATCCTGGGCTCCCACAGGACTGGTCTCTGAGCAGTTGAGCTATCATCTGCTACCTTCCAGGAGGCGTCTTAGTTGGAAGTTGAAACTAGGAGCAGAGCTGACACACTCTTCTATGGCACGTGGATGCCCCACACAGCACCCTCACGTGGATGCCCCACACAGCACCCTAACAGTTGTACCAAATGCCCCCTCTTAGTCACATTCTATAATTTGCATAGAATAAATTGAAAGGGAGATAAAGAAGATCTGTTATAATAAACCAAGACCTGATTCATTGTATTAGGAATATTGGAATTGATTCCTCCAGAATATATGTTACTTAAAACTGGCTAAACCACATTTTAGTGAAAGTTTAGATAATTTTTGATGTTTACTAATAGAATTGGCATATAATATGGAACCAGGTTGGAGTGGATTATTTTAACTATGTGGCCAAGAAATACGTGGATATTGAGGCTGATAAATAAATAGAGAAATGCAAACCCTTACAGGTAAAAGGACTTGAAATTCTAGAAGGTGACAGACTATCTAGCTGTGTCTAGATCCCTTGGAGCAGTGGATTGGTTCAAATTAAGTCGTATAATAGATTACCAGGAAATAAAATTCTCTAGTCAAACTGTCTCAACGTTCTAGGACTTTATATATTGCTGAAAAATAATGAAGATCATAAAGGACTGTGTGATAGAACATTCAGGTAATTACAATCTCTCCCTCATTGTTTCTAGAAACTAGCATAAGATAGTTTGAAAATTTTTGTTTCTTGTCCCTTAGGGAATCACAACCAATTTAGAATATAGATTTTTCTGACTTAGGAGAAAAGCTAAAACGGATACAAATCTCATGAGTTACCTCATAATCACTAGATTTGGCAGTTGTCTAAGCATTTGATAATTAATTCACCCTGCAAATACCCTAAGCCACCCAAAGCAGGCTCTAAGTTTAAAAACAAAAGCATTTTATGAGTATTTATTTGAATGAGTTGTAGATGGAAAGACACACACACACACACACACACGACTGTCTGCTGGTGCACTTCATAAACGGCCACAACGGAGCTGGGAACTGGGAGCTTCTTGCGCTCAGGTGCAGGGGCACAAGCATTTGGGTCATATGCTGCTGTCCCACGCCCATTAGCTGGGAGCTGGAAGGGAGGTGGAGTACCCAGGATTCGAACTGGAGCCTATATGGAATGCTGGAGCCAAAGGCAGTGGCTGCACTGCAGTACTGGCCCCTCAAAAGCCAAGCCTTGAGGATGAAGGAATGGGACGTGGGTCCGAGGGTACAGTTTCAATTGTTATAATTTCCGGAGGTCTGTGGTGGAGGATATGAATTATGGTGACTAACAACGTACACTTGAAAATTATCACCTCGTTGCTCTTGCTACAAAAAAGCAGGTGAGGTAATAGATGTATTTTGGATTGATTTAACAACTTCACAATCCATACGGCTATCAAAACAACCTCGTATGCTACAGCCCTGAACAACTGCACTTTAGCAAAGCTGGAAGAAGCCGGGGCACATCCTTCCCGGGAAGCCAGTGCGGCTCCGCGGGCATGGCGGGTAGGGCAAGGCGGTTTCGGGCTCCTGGGCCCAGAGCCCTCGTCGCGCCCGGCGTCTCATTTGCAGTCCTTCGACGCGTGACCCCGGCGCGCTCGCGTCCCGGGCCGGTGGCAAGCGCGGGGTGCGCCCGGCGGTGCCATGTGCCTCCTCTCTCGCGCGGCCGCAGCAGTCGCCGCGCCCCGATTCCCGCTCCGGCTCCGCGGCAGAGGGCTTGCCGCCGCCATGTCTACCGCCGGGCCCCTCAAATCCGTGGACTACGAAGTGTTCGGGAGAGTGCAGGGTAGGAAGCCCCTACAGCGGGGAGTTCCAAGTGGAATTACCGGAGGCAGAGGGAGAAAGCGGAGGGAAGGGCCGGCCGCGTCAGGACGTCCTTTCTCGGGGACGGAGGTGGGGGAGCACTTCCGCTCGGCCATGACACAGCAGCCCCGGTGGGGGGGGGCGCGCATGCGCCGCGCGGCTGGGACGTGCTGCCCCGGACTCGGGGTCGCTTGGGATGGCGGGGTGTCCGGGGCCTGGCGGGGCGTCCGGGGGCCGAGGCGCTGCCCTCCGAGCCTGGAACACCGATTCTGGACTTGGAAAGAGAGGGGGCTTGCGTCACTTGACCGTGCGGCCACCTGGGCTTGAGACATTGAGGACGTTTCCGAGTCGACTTTGTCAGAGGTCGCACTCCGCCCAAGCTTTTTTTTTTTTCCTTATGTCACGTTTAGATAGCTGGAAAGACATAATGCCTGTCTCCCTTATTGATATTTTAGATATCAGTAGATATTGATATTTTAAAGTCAGAGTGCCAGACCACTCTTTAAAATGTACGCAGTGGCATGATGTCGTAATGTCACATCTACGTCATTCATATAAAGTAGCTCCGTAATGTTGGTAAATTTTACCTCCTGTGTTTTTCTCACAACTTGATTTTTGTTTTACTTTCCCACATAATTGCATCCCATTGTTAGGCTTATAGATTTCTCATAGTTCACCCTATCATACTTTTTTTTTTTTTTTTTTGGCAAAACGGACTGGGGTTTTTCAGAAGGGTTGTAGGGCATGGAATTGAAAAGAGAAATTTGGGCCCAGCGCGGTGGCGCAAGTGGTTAAGGTCCTCGCCTTGCACGCCCAGGATCCCATATGGGCACTGGGTTCTATCCCGGCAGCCCTGCTTCCCTTCCAGCTCCCTGCCTGTGGCCTGGGAAAGCAGTCGAGGACGGCCCAGGGCTTTGGGACCCTGCACCCGCGTGGGAGACCCGGAAAAGGCTCCTGGCTTTGGATCAGCATAGCATCGGCCGTTGAGCTCACTTGGGGAGTGAATCATGGGACGGAAGATCTTCCTCTCTGTCTCTCCTCTCTGTATACAAACGCCGAAGATCTTCCTCTCTGTCTCTCCTCTCTGTATACATCCGCCTTTCCAATGAAAAAATAATAAAAATAAATCTTTAAAAAAAAAAGATAAATTTGCTTTGGTGAGAAAAACGTTGAAATCCATGTAATGCTTTTGATAATACGATTTTTCCATGGGCTTTTTGTAGTACCTCTGTGTGTGTGTGTGTGTGTGCGCGCACACACACAGATAATTGTAGGTGACTGATTTTTCCTTATTTCTTTTGACAGTAAGGTTCTGAATTATTAATTTTGTCCTTCCAGATAGAGTTGCCCTTAGGATTATTATAACACAGTAGTTTACGGCCATAACACCCGAACACACCTAATCTAGCATTATTATAACACAGTTAATGAAAATAATGTAAATATCCTTAAAAATATGATAAGCAGTGAATTTAAAAGGTCAATTTGTAGTAGAAATTTACTTCTTAAAATGTTGGAAACATTCTTGAGGCCTAATACTTTTGGGATGCTGTATGAGGGTATAATTAAGAAAATGCGGAAATGCCCCCCCTTTCTTAGATTTATTTATTTGTTTTTGTTGGAAAGGCAGATTTACAGACAGAGGAGAGACCGCGAGAAAGATCTTCCATTTGCTGGCTGCACTCCCCAAGTGGCCGCAACGGCTGGAGCTGAGCTATCTGAAGCCAGGAGGCAGGAGTTTTTTCCGAGTTTCCCATGCGGAAGCAGGGCCCCGAGGGCTTGGGCTGTCCTCCCCTGCCTCCCCTTTCTAAGGTGCCTTTCTTTCAAAAGGTGACTGAAAATGGTGATAAGAAAGGGGAACTATGGCAAGCAGGCCTCAAACACATCTCACGTCACCTTGGGCAGACTATGTACGGAGGCTGAAAATCTGAACGTTGATTTTAAAAATTATTAATTGATTTGTATCTTTTAGAAAAGTTTTTGGGATTGGTATTGTGGTATAGCAGATAAAGGGGTAAAGCTTGCGATGCTGGTTTGAGTACTGGCTGCTCTGCTTAGGATCCCTGGCCTTGCTAATAGCGTGGGAAAGCAGCAGGAGGTGGTCCAAGTGTTGGGGCTGCTGCACCCACATGAGATGAGGCTTCTGGCTCCTGGATTCAGCCTCACCTGGGCTGGCCATCACAGACATCTGGGGAGTGAATCAGTGGATGGACTTCCTCTCTCTCTCTTTGTAATTTTGAGTTTAAAAATAAATGAATCTTAAAAAAAGAAAGATTTTGGAAACAGACAAGATAATTATACAGTCGTTTGAAAAATGGCACAGTAAGTAACTGAAATGCATTACATAAAATACAAAAATGATTGCAGTGATTGTTTGACAAAATGTTTGATCCACTGGACAGAAATGGCAGTAGTTAGGAAATAGTAGGTCTCTGTGTGTGAAATTTACTGGGAGTGTTCGTGTGCTGAGTACCTCGTCATTATTGATTTCATTCTTATCACGGTTTTCTGAGGCACATGTTTTATTCCTGTTTCAGCAAAAAGACACGTAGAGGTTTAGTCACTTGGACAAGCCCTTAGTTGACAAATGGGATTTGATTCTATGCATATCTGACTTTAAAACTTGCATTCTCCTATTATATGACATTTTCAGTATTTTAAAAAATTTTTCAGTTTATTATATTTTGATTTTCAGTATTTAAAATTTTCAGTATTATATGACATTTTCAGTGTTTTTACTAATTTTAATTTTATATTATAATTTTACTCTTGTGCAGATGGTAGTTACATGGTATATAAAGATAAATTTGAGGCAATAACAAAAATATAGAAAAAGAGGTATAGGGTGTAAGTGGTTGATATGGCAGTTAAAATGCCTGTGTGGAGGGCCCAGTGTGGTAGCCTAGCGGCTAAAGTTGTTGTCTTGCACATGGAATTCCAAGTTCTAATCCCAGTGGCCCCACTTCCCATCCAACTCCCTGCTTGTGGCCTGGGAAAGCAGTAGAGAATGGTCCACATGCTTGGGACCCTGCACCTGCATGGGAGACCTGGTGGAGCCTCCTGGCTCCTGGCTTCAGATTAGTGCAGCTCTGGCCATTGCAGCTGTACCTGGATTTCATTCCTAGCTTTGCTTGATTTCTGACTCGAGCTTCCTGCTAATGCAGATGTAAGGAGGCAGTGATGATGGCTCAATAGTGTAATTGGGTTTTGAGCCGCCAATGTGGGAGACCTGGATTACATTGCTGGCTAGTGGCTCTGGCCCTGCTGTGTCTCTGGCTCAGTCCAGCTTTAGCTGTTTTGTGCATTTGGACCAGAGAATAGGAGTTCTTTCTTTTTTCTCCCTCCGCCTCTCAAATAAATACAGAAATAATATTCCTTTAAAAAGTAAAAATTGTTCTACCACATGATCTGTTGACAGAGGCATTTGCACTCCCGGGTTTGTGGCAGCACTGTTCACCGTAGCCCAGAAGGGGAGCAGTCTGGATGTCCCGTCACTGGTGAATACACAGATACAGAACATGTGGTGGCTATATACAACACCAGTCACAAAATGGGTGAAATCTTAGAATTTGCAACAACATGCATGGAATGAGAGTAAAGCTGATAAGCCAAGCAAAGAAAGACAAATAGCACATGATCATACTCATATTTAAACAATAGCTTGCGTCATAGAAAAAAAAGTATAATGGTGACTGCCAAAGGCTGGGGAAGGAAATAAGGAGAGAGGGATGAAGAAAGGTCGGTTGAAGGCAACTAGATTATAGCCAGAGAGGAGTAGGTAGTTATGGAGCTCTATTGAGTATTAGGATGACTGTGTTTTTCTCTATTTAAAAAAAAACCTAGAAAGTAGCACTATATAGAGCTGTTAAATGCTTGGAAGAATAAATATATTTAACATATTTGAATTTTGTACAATGTGTATATATAAGGATACAGCACATGGTATCCCGTAACTATGTGCAACTTTGTATTTCTGTAAAATTTTTAAAATAAAAAATTTAGAACTGTGTATGTTTTTAAAAAGAAGTGTCTGATACATAGATAGTGGTGTTTAAAAATTAAACTTTGCTGCAGTAGTTCCTGTAGTTTGTGATGTACTGAGTGGAGGCTAACACACTCCTCACTATTGATTAAAGCATAGTACTTGGTAAGAATTCATAACCACCAACCTGATCACACCTGCATCGACACCCCATGACCTACCTATGGTTTGCCAAGCTCTGTACTTACAGCTCTGCGAGTTTTGTCTTATTTAAGTGTCATCCATGTGAATTTTAGCCATTTTTTAAGTGAATGGATGGAGGTACTGAGGCCCTAACAAGTGAATTTTCCTCAGGTTACACTGAGAGTTACGCTATGAGGCTGGGATTTGAACCTTGCCAGTGTTCATACCAGAGTCCGGGCTTTTCATCACTGTGTGTGTCTGACTGGTTGTCTTCTCAAGTCATCTCCTATTCTGCCTCCTTTCTAGCTTTTAGTGAATCTAGTCATTTGGATAATTTCTGATGACTTGGAGGATTTTTTGACTGTTTTTTTTTTCTTTAAAGATTATTTTATTTGAAAGGCAGTTACACACACACAGTGGGAGAGAGAGAGAGAGAGAGAGGGAAAAGAGAGATGTCATTCAGCTGATTTCCTAAATGACCATGGCCACATCATGGGCTTGACCTGGCGAAAACCACAAGCTTCTTCTGGATCTCCCTCATGGGTGCAGGGACCCAGCCACTTGGACCATATCTGCTGCTTTTTCCGGTGCTAGGCATGCAGCTGTATCAGAAGTGGAACCAGCTTCCTTATGCCATGCTGGCATCGCTGGGGGTGGTTTAACGTGCGATGCTGTTGTGTTGACCCCATAGATTGCCCTTTTGAAAACAGGTAAGTGAGACCTGGTCGGTGCATAGCACACTCAGAAAAACTGTCTCTAGCTGACACTGTGAATGGATCTGTGTCTGTATCTCACAAAACTGCTTACCATTTTCTTGATGATTACCTAAGAAATAGATAAAACCTGTGGGCCATATATCTGAGGAATAAAGATTATATAGAAAAAATTGACAATGAATTATTAGAAATAAAACTTAAGAGAAAATGAAATTAAAGAGAACATTGTAGAATTCAGCCAATTTAAAAGTATTGGATAATGAAATTTTAATGGACACTGACTTGTTAGAAATAATGGCTGGATCCAATGTGATAGCCTAGTGGATAAATCCTTGCTTTGCATGTACCAGGATCCCATGTGGGTACCAGTTCATGTCCTGGCTGCTCCACTTCCAATCCAGCTCCCTTCTTGTAGCCTGGGAATTTAGTAGAGGATGGCCCATATGCTTTGGACCCTGCTCCGACGTGGGAGACTCGGAAGAAACTCCTGGCTTCTGGTTTCAGATCGGCTTAGCTCTGGCTGTTGCGGCCACTTGAGGAGTGTACCAGTGGATGGAAGATCTTCCTCTCTGTCTCTCCTTCTCTCTGTATTTTCTTCTTTGTGTATACCTGCCTTTCTCTCTGTATTTCCTTCTCTCTGTATATCTACCTAAAAATATAAAATAAATCTTAAAAAAAGAATTAGTGACTATGAAAGTTAATTAACAATGAAGAAAGCTGTAATTGATAACATTTAATGTGGACAAAATATGGAATAACAAATTTATTATTAAGGTATTTATATGGAAAATGTCCTTTATGAAAATTATCTCAGTGATATAAAAACAGACATGACAGAAGTGGAAAGTGATTTAACTTTTTTTTTTATAGAAAATTCATCAGTGAACTAAATTAGCTTACTGGAGTTTTTCACAGAAAATATTTTATAGCTAAAAGCAATGTATCTTATAGTTCTACTTAAAATGTTTGAATTTAAAGCAATCTTGGTGACAAAATTACAACCAAAATGTCCTGGACTGGGGACCATTATGCTCAGTGAAACAAGCTGATCTCAAAAGGAAAAATATCACACGTTCTCTCTGATATAAGTAACATTCATGCAAAATACAAAACAAATAGATATATAGGGAAGCAGGAATATGTACATATATTCTTATAGACAAACTATATAATGGAGATCAGAATACTGGGAAGTGAAGATACAATGTAGTATGTTTCTCTACTCCTGAATAAAAGGAGGACTCCCACTGAAACTGTTAAATATACATTGACAATATATTGGATTTTCTAGCATTGCCTATGCTTACAGTGCAATGATACACTTAAATAACACAATGTTGGATCTGTGATTGTTGCTGAAGGACTATGCTACTGTAATAACATGAGGGAAAATAGTGGGACAGGGAGGAAGGGAGAAAGGAGAGGTGAAGGGGGAAATTCCTATACTTACAAAACTATCATGGAAAAGGAAAAAATGTTCTGGAGGTCAGATATGATCTACTGTTTTTATTTCTTTCCCATCCTTCTACTTTCCATTACAATTATTCATGGACATGTCTGTTTTTCGCAGCAGATGGTAATAATGGTATTTTGAAGGTCAGCTTAGTGGCTTGTTTTTATGTACCCCACAGGGCCATGTCCCTTGTGGGGCCTTTAGAGTGTCTCCAATTAAACTGACGTGCGCAGGAATAATGAGCTCAGAGAGGAGACCAGTGTGTGATGGCTCTTTCTGCTATTTGAAAGATGTCGTGGTGTATGGCTCTGGGGGAAAATATATACCCTGCATTAGTGGTGAAAGTGTGAGTGAAGCAGAATTTTATTTTGGTAAGGAAAGCTTTTCTGTTAATGAAAGATCTTTGAAACCATGGAAAGGGCTGCTTTGTGATAAGGCAGTGACTAGATCATTTCCCGCATTCTGAATTGCCACATGTAGTCAGATCCCAGAAGGAAGGGCATATGACAAAAATGAAACTGCAGTTTTACATCAAAGGATACTGACCTTAAAATTCATTATATGGTTTCTTTGAATGCCAGCATTTCTTCCTAGACTTACAGCACGATTTGCTTTGTAAATGTTCATCTCAGGTTTCTCACTGATGGATTCTTTCACAGTGCAAGGAACAGTTGCAAGAGCGAGCCTCGCCTGTGCAGCACATTGTGCTTAGGGTTTTCAGGACTGAAGGGGCTGCTGTCTGGCCCAGTTTGCAGAGCAATGTGTCTGTAAAAAACTGGCATGTGTCCTACCAGCTTCCCTTCTCTTTGACAAGTGATGTGGAAGCGGTGTGGGGAGAAAGCTCCAACACAGGCTGTGTCCTGAGAGTGCTTGCTGTAAGCTGATGTTAGCAAGCTGCAGAAAGTCTGTCTCCACCTTCACCTCCCCTTCTTCTGTAGACGGCTCTTGGTTGCACGTTATTGCTTTCAGTTATAAGTCAGGACTCTGAGAAATCGTTGGAGAATATTTCAAGTGGGTGATTGAGATTTGGACGGTTGATTCTTACATGGTTCACTGCTTTGCAAAGTTAATGGCTTGTAGGTCTTGGGATCCTGTGGCACACATTGCTTCTTTAATAAAATCATTTGTAGTTCTTTCAAAATGTTTGGACTAAGATGAAATATCCGTGTATTTTCTGGGGTTATAAGGCATTAAGCAGATAGATACACCATATACCAGGTAATTAGAGCTTCCATTTCCTTTATTGCATATTATAGTTAACCTTGGTGTTCTGTGGAATACCAGAACCTATTATCTTCACCTGACTGCATTTGGTACCCATCATCAGATCTCCTATTACCGCTGCCTCCTTTTCCAGCCTCCTCTAATCACTGTTGTAGATTCAGGCACACGTTGCTTCTATGACTTTGAAATATGGGTTGTAATTTGAGGAGTCCCAAGCTAACACCCTTGTTCATTATGTGAGGTATTGGCAAAGCAGATAAAAAAATGAAGCAGGATTTTGTGGATGTAATGCATAGCTGCAGGCGGACTTGATAATAATCCTCACAGGCGAACTAAACACACCCGCCCAGGCACAAGTAGGGCTACTCTGGGATAGAGCACAAGACGTGGTCTCCGTGGGCATCTTGCTCCCGGCAGAAAGAAGGAGCAGCACCTGGGTGACATATGTTTCTTCTTCTAAACTTGCCCACAGATGAGTCACTGCATGTTGCTGGGGAGAACTTAGGAGCAGGGAAGACAGTGGCCAACCATGTCATAGCAATGTATGCTTCTTCTAATATTATTGGTAGGGAGGAGGAAACTTTTCTCCTCCAAAATGACATCTAAAGAGAGCTCACAGATTTAGTTTTGCACCTAGCAATTCAAGATGGCGTGCACTGCACATGTTTTTTCATGTTGAGTGATAGAGTAAGTCATGGGGAGTAAAATTGAAACATGGCTGCCTTTGTTCTGCTGATAGAGATGGGAAGGACTGTGTCACAGCCTTGTTTTCTGCTTTGTGGTAGTTTTAAAAATCTGAAATAGGGGCCATGCAGTGGTATAGTAGGTTAAACCTCTGTCTGTGGTTCCTGCATCCCATATAGGTGCAACCTGGTTGGAGATTTGGCTACTTCACTTTGGCTAATGTGCCTGGGAAAGCAGTGGAAGATGACTCAAGTGCTTAGGCCCTTGCACTCACATGGGAGACTTGGAGGAAGCTTTTGGCTCTGGACTGATCTAGCTCTGGCCATTGCAGCCATTTAGTAATAAATGGAAGCTCTCTCTGTCTCTCCATCTCTCTCTGTTACCCTACCTTTTAAATAAAAGTAAAATCTTTTAAAAATGTGAGATACAAGTCATATAACACTAAATATACAGTGTTACATATTAGGATATTATATTATGTTAGAATAATATATTAGAATATTCACAATGTTTCACAACTGTTCCCACTGTGTACTTCATAACATGTTTGCCATCCCCCAAAGGAGCAATCTCCTGCATTCCTGTAGCAATCTTTGCCAATTTTTCTGCCTTTTCTACTTCTCTCCCTACCCCCTGGCACCATGAGCATGTTCGGGGAGTTAGAGCCGAGGCCTCTAATGCCATTTGACTTTGACTCTTGGCTTCATGATGGTTGCTGTAGCTCTAGTTATCATATTCACGCTATGATCAGGAAGAGCAGCGTGTAAGTACAAAATTTTTGAGTTGGTCACTGTCAGAGAACATTTTGAAAGCCTCAGCCAACAGCTGGCTTACATCTCAATGACCACCTGTTATTATGAGGAAGACTGGGCAACATGAAAGCGCATATTGCTGCTGCAGTTAGAATCAAAGTTCTGTTACAAAAGAGAAAGGGGAAAAAGTGAATCTTGTGAATTCAACTAATAGTGTCTGCCAAAGATGTGGACCATCTAGAGTGCAACCAGTGCCCATGTAGGATTTTGGAGCTGCAGGTGGCAGCTTTACCTGCTATGGGACTGTACCGGTTCCAGAATTTAAGTATTCAGGGTGTTTCCAGAGTTCTCAATGGAATAAATATAGTCATTACTCTTACATTTAACATAAATTCTGACCACAATTATTATAGGTATATTTGCAGTATTGATGAAGAATTGTTACAGGGTAGGTAGATATTTCACTAAGACCTTTTTTTTTTTCAGCCAGTTTTTCTTTGATTTATTTATTGAGCAACTATACTCAAAGCTTTGGTCTAGGCTCTGGGAATACAATGATGAACAAGTCGTTGTATAACTTTAACTTTACAGTGAAGACAAAAATAAAAAAGCAAATAGACAGTTGTACACAGATAAATGCTGTGCATGCATTTTTGCTTTAGACAGATTGGTCAGGGATGTATCTTTGGGGTTTTGGGGGGCATTTCTGCAGAAAGATGAATAGTGAGATGCCATGCGAAGGCTGAGGGAGACCATTTCAGGCAGAAGGAACAGTAAATGCAAAGGGCATAGAGGGATAAGCTTGTCATATTTAAAGTACCCAAGAAGGCAAATTTGACAAATGGGAGTACTAAGAAATGCTAGAAGCATTAGGGAGTGAAGTGGAAGCCTTGGTAACCAGAATATATCTAAATTCTTGTATTAATGGAAAGCCATTAAACAATAGGAAATAATTTGATTTTGCTTAAGAAAACCACCTTAGCCAGGCAGAATTGGAAGAAAGGAGCTTAATTAAAGAAGGATTAAGCAGTACATAATGGTAATTTTTGGAATAAACATATTATTATCAATTTTTCTAAGGAACAGTTGGAACAGAATTAAACTATTTTTCACCGAGTCTTCAGTGAAATTTGGGACCTGGAAATAATTTAGAATATGAATGCAACATCTGGTTCTCAATATTTAACTATCTAGTAGCAAATATGCCAAAATCTCAATTTGGGGCTTTTCTAGATCCCCTTCTGTCTGTAATATTACTCTATTTTTATCATGCTAATTTTTACTCATGATTGAAATCTCAGCTCTAAGACCTGTTTTCAACAAGCCTGCCCTAAAACACTCAAGTTGAATGTCTGTTGGATAACTTCCTGTTGGTATCTATGTTTACACATTTTGCAGCTCATGACTAGCTCATGTCAGTTTACTTGTCTTTCCCACTGGACTTAAATTCCTAAATGTAGGGATTGTGTTTTATTTTACTCTTTGCTCTTAAAATTAGACAATTAATATATGTTATATGCATAATCAGAGTTAGCTTGTTAAATATATTTGAGTTACTTGATAAAAGATTGTGTAAGAAAAATATTCCACCAGAAGATTGGAATAGGTGACTTCCTTAACCCCGTAATATGTAACATTTGTGTAACAGCTGACTAGGTATAGGGCAACCTAGGCAGTTGCCTACAGCTGGGCTATTTTATTTTATTTGTTTATTTTAAAAATTCATTTAACTATTTTATTATTCTATGACACAATTCCATAGGCTCCAGGATTTCCCTTCCCCCTACTGCCCTCCCTCCCCCAGGTTTCCCCCATGTCATTATAGTAATATAGTCCTTCACAATCAGGGATAAGTCCATCATTCTGCCATTAAGTGTATCCTGGCATTGCAGGCATGGACAATGACAGACCCCAGCATCCTAGTGTCAAGATACATTCAACAGTTTCATTAGGAGTTCATCTTTGATTTTGAAGTACAGACGCACACTGCATTGTATCTTCACATCTCTATGTGATAATCTCTACTACACAGTTACTATACATCTCTTAAATGAAAAGCTATACAACAAAATCAACAACAGAGAGAAAAACAGAAAGTTACAACAACATGAAGTTAAATAACATGCTACTGAATGATCACTGAAAAAGAAAATCAAAGACTTTCCTGAAGCAAACAATGCTATTATGTGACCTGTGAGTCAGTCAGGAAATTAGTAAGAAAAACAAAAACTTTTTTTTGAATGAATGAAAATAAAAATAAAAATATCAAACCTGTTGAGGTGTAGCAAATCAGTATTGAAAGGGTTATTGATCTTCTGTTTTGCATGAAGGTTGCCTTATATCAGAGGAAACACATGGTATTTGTCCTTTAGGGATTGACTTGTTTCACTGAGCATAATGATCTCTAGTTGGGGTATTTTATTATTTGACTGAAAGGCAAAGTTACATAGAGAAGGAGAGACAGAGAGTTAAAAACATCTTTGACCTGCTGATTCACTCCTCAAATGGTCACAATGGCCAGCGCTGGATCAGGCCAGAGTGGGAGCTAGGAACTTTTTCTCAGTCTGCCATGTAGGTACAGGAGCTCAAACACTTCGATCATCTTCAGCATGTTAGCAGGATGTCAGATTGGAAGGGGTGCAGCCAATAATAAAATCAGTGCCCATAAGGGATGCTGGTGTCACAGGTGGCAGCTTTACCCACTATGCCACAATGCCAGTCATAGAATTTGATTTTCTTAGAAACCCTCAGAGGTAGAAGATGTAGTGCAGTGAATTAAGCAGCCTTTATTCCATATTGGAGTGCTGATTTAAATTCATACTACTCTGCTTCAACTCTAGCATTCCTGCTAGAGTTGCAACTTGTGAGGCAGCAAATGATGGTGTACGTTGTGGGATGCAGTTCTAGCCCTGGCTGATGTGGGGATTTGGGGATTTGGGGAGTAAACCAATAAATGGAAGATTCTCTCTCTCTTTCTCTGTTCCTCCCACCCTCCCTGCAGTAGATGTAAAACAACAACAAAAATAAAACAAGCATTTAAAAAACTCCCCATCTCTAAGCTCTTGTTTGTATTGTTGGTTCATGGACCACTCTTAGCACAGGAAAGAGATCATGTCTACAATTTATGTTTACTTCAGTTGCATGTTCTTTCTCTTTTCACAAGGCTAATATAGGAACTTGCTCACTGTTGAGGAACCCAAAAGGGAATATACACAATATAGTCTTGAACAAATCATTCTGGCTACTTACTTAATCATTATATTACCATGTTCTGCAGTCTCCCCGCTCATGAGCAAAGGACTACACACTTTTGTTGAGTTTTGTATTTACTCAGCATGGTCTGGTTGGCCTGTGGTTTTTTGAAATTTATTCCAATTCTTTATATGTCTACTAGCTAATGTTTTATCCTCTGTTTATGCAGCAGATTGCCTTTCTCAGTCTCCTTAAGATTAGTATTTCCTACTCATCATGCTTCCACACCTTACATATATCTTTTGAGATATTTTATAGCCCTATAAAATTCTATGTGTGATGCTGTCATGTTTTTATTGCTTTACTGCTTCTTTTATTCATATTCTTTCAGTACTATAATACACTAATTCAGGAAATATTATCATAAATCTGCTTATAAAATATCTGGGCTACTGACCTCTTCTATATTCTTTTAACTGATCTCAGTTGCTGAAGGCAGAAAAAAAAGTGTGGTCTCTGTGGCAGTCAGTTTTGTCTTGTCCCTGTTACTTCCCAAAGCAATTTTTTCCATTTTTCTCTTTTTTTAAAAAAAGATTTATTTATTTTATTGGAAAGGCAGATGTACAGAGAGGAGGAGAGACAGAGAGCAATATCTTGTGCCTGATGATTCACTCCCCAAGTGGCTACAATGGTTGGTGCTGCGCTGATCTAAAGCCAGGAGCCAGGAACTTCTTTCTGGGTTTCCCACGCGGGTGCAGGGTCTCAAGGCTTTGGGCCATCCTCTACTAAATTCCCAGACCACAGGCAGGGAGCTGGACGGGAAGTAAAGCTGCCGGGATTAGAACCGGCACCCATATGGGATCCTGGTGCATTCAAGGCAAGGACCTTAACCCTTACGCTATTGCGCCAGGCCCTCATTTTTTTTCAATTAGGTTATAGTTTACACTCAATAAAATTTGCCAATTTTAGTTATATAATGATTTTGATAACTGCTTTCAGTCCTGAATCTACTTTTTTTTTTTTAAGATTTATTTATTTTTATTACAAAGTCAGATATACATAGAGGAGGAGAGACAGAGAGGAAGATCTTCCATCCGATGATTCACTCCCCAAGTGAGCGCAACAGGCCGATACTATGCCGGACCGAAGCCAGGAGCCTCTTCCGGGTCTCCCACACGGGTGCAGGGTCCCAAAGCCCTGGGCCGTCCTCGACTGCCTTCCCGGGCCATGGACAGGGAGCTGGAAGGGAAGCAGGGCTGCCGGATTAGAACCGGCGCCCATATGGGATCCCGGGCGCGCAAGGCGAGGACCTTTAAGCACTTGCGCCACCGCACTGGGCCCCCAAAGTATTTTAAAATGATATTTAGTTTAGTTAGTTTTTTGAGAGGGAGGGAGGGAAAGAGAGAAAGGGAATGGTGGAAGAAGGGTATTCTCAGCTAGGAACCAAATACTTGAACTGTTTATCTGCATCCCTGGGTGTTTAGCAGGAGTCTGATGGAGAGCAGAGTTAGGACTTGAACCCTGATATGGGAATGTGGATATCACAAGCTGTGTCTTAACTGTTGTACCAAATACCCACTCTTGTCAGCTTTTTCAGTGTGTGTGTGTGTGTGTGTGGTTACAAAACAAGGAAAAACTTTAATTAGCACGTGATATCAGTACCATGAAACAAAGAGGCACAGAATCAGGTACTCCCTCTATTTGGACTTCTGAGATCCAGCTTAATTGTACATAACATTTAATTTCCACTAATCTGACATTCCTTCTGTTTCTTTGTGTCTTAACTACTATGTTCTGTCCCTGAAACTTAAGTATTTTTTTTTTAAATCAATTGCTTTTTGGATACAAAAGGGACATTGCCTGTGTGTTCTAGGTGAGAATAAGAACGAAGTTGCAGTTGTTATGAACAAGCTCTGTATTTCCTCCCCTGCCATATTCCAGATGGTTTTTCTCTTAGGCCTTACTCCTGGGAACAGGCCTGGAGGTGGGGCATGTCTATCCCAAAGATGTCTGTTCTATATGTCTTTTTGGGTTAAGGATCTTGCAAGTAGAAATTTGCAGAATTAACATGAGATTCGTACTTTGGATCATTGCTACAATTCCCAGAAGAGATGTAAGAAGGCTTCCCTTTCCCTCTAAAGAGTTCCAAATCATTAGCACACATTTCTGATAAATAGGAACCAGATTGCCTCATGTTTTGCCTTTATTTTACAGCTCATTTTTCCATATGTCAGTTTTGGGCCCCAAACAAGCCAGGATAGGATACTTCATAGCATTCTTGTCTGAAATGGAGGTCCCAGTTTTGCAGGCTGGGTAACCAAAGTACTTGGTCAATATGGAATAACCTAGTCCACCACAATCTAGATAGAGAAAACATTTTAAGGATCAGCAATATTACCCGAACCTGTATGACTCCATATCTGAACATAATGTAAGCCATACTACAGAGATTCCAAGTGTTGTTTCCATTTTGTTAATTCTCTTTAGTATGAAGGATCCAAAAGCCAAGTGATGGTCACGTGTCTCATGATATATGCTTCACTTGGTCTATGACTAGAAATAATATAAAACCAGAAATGTTTCATTGCACTTAAACTTGAATATAGTTATTGTATTTAAAGAAATTCTAAAAGCTAAAAATAAAATTAATGCTAAATATACTGTCATAATCAGCATTCAAAATGTCTTTAAAAGGCAGTGCAGTGCAGCAGACACACACACAATCACATGGTGGGGGTGAAGAGGGGGAAAAGAAAGAGAGATAGAGAGAGATTGATTTTGTAGATTCACTCTCCATACAGCTGCAACAACCAGGGCTGTACCAGCCTGGCGTCATGAGCAAGAGCCTTCATGGGGCCTCCTCTTTGGGTGGCAGAGGGCAGGGGACTCAAGGACATGGGCTGTTGTCCTGCTTTTTAATGTGCATGAGCACAGAGCTGGGTCAGAAGTCAAGGAGTCGGGACTGAACCCAGCACTCCATTATGAGATGCCAGCATTGTTAAGTGGCACCTTAACTACTGTGCCACATGTGGCTACTCCAAGCATTTTATTATTTTTTTTTTATCAAAGTACAGAGGTGTAGTGTATATCCTTTCTTTAAAGATTATCATACTGACATTTCTTTTTATCTTTTTTTCTTTTTCCTGTAGGTGTTTGCTTCAGAATGGTAAGTCAATACAATCTGCTGGATGTTTTTGGTCATATTTTCTGCTGTTTCTAATCACAGAGGGTTTTTTTTTCTTTAACTAAATGTTTTCCTGTGCCTGACAGCCATCTGATATAATTTAATGGAAATTATTGGAATTTTTGCAAAAGCTGTCTTTATATCTGGTGTAGTAGGTCACAAGGCCTTGTTGGATTGAGACCACAGTGGTCACGGTGAACTGACTGCAGGTTGGGTGTGACCACTGGATTCATATACTTGGCCCTCTGGGATTTTCCTTTGGATGCTATCCACAATGAATGAGGACCAGTTAACAGCCTTCCAAAACAAGACTAGCATTACTTAAAAAGGAATTGAGACTCAATTAGGCAGTTATTTGGAAGTACAGAATTACAGAATGTTCACATTTTAGAAGCTAGAAGAGAAAAACATGTTTACTATTATTTTCTAGATAGTCCGCTAGCAACATTACCACCTTCGTAGTTTGTAATGTTTTCCCTGATTTTCATAAGTGCCCCTCTGGGGATGGTTGGAATTGATGAGCATTTTGGTTGGGTATACTGAATAAAAAAAATACAGGATTTCCTATGTGTTCTGAATGGAAGAGATCCTCTAACTGCCAAAGGAAAAATGCAAACATTGCACAAGGAAGTAGTTCTGAGATTACCAGCAGTTAAAACTCCATGTCACCATTTAAAAAAAATACTCTTTTTGGGGGAGCTCAGGCACTGACTGGCAGGTGGGCAGGGCGAACCACAAGAGTGACCAGAAGGTGCAGGTGGTCTGTGGCAGGTGTGCCAGGTGCTTTAGTGATCACTTGACGACCCACAGGGGAAGCCTGCTTGTGTCTGAGACCCTTGTGGAAGTGAACGTCCTGGAAGGTTTGTCGCTAGCTCAGTTTGTCCTGGCGACTAAATATGGGTGGGCGCCAGTCATTTGACTCTTTCCCGCCAGCGTGGTCATGCGCAGGCGGCTGCAGTGCCGTGACTCATGAATGCTTCTGGGCTGAGGAGTCACGATGCTCTGCCTGCACTGACTGGTCAGAATGCAGAGCGCCCACAGGTTGAGGACAAAAGCAAGGTGCCCAAGCAGCTTGGACCTTGTCAGGGAAAGTCGGGCATGGTGGATTTGTCAGGTGCCGCAAGAGACTGCACTGTTACGGAACTCAGGGGCTATACTGACTAGTGGATGTATCAGAAGCCGGAGAATGCTTTCACGGCTTCCGGGACTATGGATTCTCGATATCAGGAAGGAGTTTGCTCTTCTCTGCTCAGGGCTCTCAGCCGGGAAATGCTTCGTTGAGTGTGTCTGCTTGTCACCCTGGCTTTTAAGGCAGCCGGTCCCTTTCCAATCACTTGTGGGCAACACCTGTTACCCTGTTTTACCTGAAAAGTGGGCCTGTGGGTAACGCTTATCCTGACAGTGGCAGCGGAAGCTGCAGGAGGGTAGAGGGGCTGGTAGAAAACCAGGCCGTTTTGTTGGCAACGTGCTCACTGCGTCACGACCAGGAAATGAAGGATTCGTACTTGGTGTACACTAGTCTTTTTCCTCCACACCTTACAGTTGCAAAGAAGTTTTAGGGGAAACCAGGAAAAAAATCTTGTTTGTCTTTTTTTTTTTTTTTGTCATACTACTGAGTGAGTGATGATGTTACCCAGGCTGAAAGGACAGGGAAAGGGGGGGAAGATGGCCCAGCCTGATATGACACAGAATATTGTGTGTTCCTGTTCATAAAGGTAGGCAGCTGTGTGAGAAATACAACTGGTGTTTGCTTGCTTGCTTGCTTGCTTCTTTCTGCCTTGGAGTATTTAGTAAGAGCAGGAATTCTGACAAGTTCAGAGGGCCTCAGTAGATTGAAAAGTGGAGCAATTTGGAGCGTCTTTACTATTCCACAGTTCATTTTTTAAAAAAAGATTTATTTTTACTGGAAAAGCAGATTTTACAGAGAGAAGGAGATACAGAGAGATCTTTTAAGTGCTGGTTCACTCCCAAAGTGGCTGCAATGGCTGGAGTAGAGCTGATCAAAAGCCAGCAGCCAGGAGCTTCTTCCAGATCTCCCACACTAGTGCAGGGTCCCAAGGCTTTGGGCCATCCTCTACTGCTTTCTCAGGCTACAAACAGGGAGCTGGGTGGGAAGTGAGCAGCTGGGACAAGAACCAGTGACCTTGTGGGATACCAGCATGTCCAAAACAAGGATTTAGTCACTGAGCTATTGTGTTGAGCCCCACAGTGCACTTCTAAAGTAGCTACTTGGAGTGATCATGTTAGGTGACTATATCTTTCTCTCTGGATGTTGTTGAGTGGATGGTAGTGAATCCTTAAGTATTTGAAGATTTATCCATTTTCATTGGAAGGCCAGATTTACAGAAAGAATGAAAGACAGAGAGAAAGATCTTCCATCTGCTGGTTCACTTCCCAAGTGCTACAACAGCTAGAGATGAGCCAATCCAAAGTCACGAGCCAGCAGCTTTTTTCAGGTCTCCCCCTCAGGTGCAGGGTCCCAAGGCTTTGTGCTGTCCTCCACTGTCTTTCCAGGTGATAGGCAGCCAGAAGGGAAGTGAACAGCTGGGACATGAACCTGCACCCATATGGGAGCCTGACGCATGGAAATTGAGGATTTTAGCCAACTTGCATTTTTTAGAAAACATTTTAAACAGTTGCAGTTAAGTTGAGATGTTTAAGTTGAGATGTTTGGCACAGTGATTAAGATGAACTAGCTCAGGATACCCACCTACTGTGTTAGAATGCCTTGGTGCGAGTCTCGGCCCTACTTTTGGTGCTAGCTTCTTGCTGTGCATCTCCTGAGTGGCAGCAAGTGATAGCTCAGGTACATGGGTGCCTGCCACACGTGGGAGATCGATTGACTTATGACTACTGGCTTTGCTCTTACCCCAGCCCTGGATATTGTAGCCATTTGGAAAGTAAAGCAGTTAGTAGAAGTATTCTGTCTCTCTAACTTTCAGATGAATAAAAATGAACTCTTAATTAATTTAAAACAATTTTAAAAAACAATAATGTTTTCTGGTGAAGATGTGGTAAACCAGGTGCTGCTTTTAGTGGGTGTCAAAATTGGCCCATGAATTTTAGGGTGCTTAGGCCTGTGCAGACTTAGCGCAGCTGCTGCTGTGGGTTAGCCCTGTAAGGAACTGGGTACAAGTATTAAAAAGGCTAAACAAAAATTCCTCATAGAAACAAATAAGACATACTGTTAATAAATAGGTGACACTTACAGATGTTTAGTATCAAGGAAATAGTTACTACATTAAAAGTGCTTTGAAAATTCCATAGGGAAATAAAGTAATTTCTCAATATCCATAGGTGATTGATTCTAGAAACATCTACTACGCCTGAGAACATGTACTAAAGTCTGTGAATTCCCTGGGTAAATTGTACTATAATTGCATGTAACCTGTGCAATCCTTTCTAGACTGGGCATCATCTTTAGATATTATATCTAATACAGTGTAAGTGCCACTTAAATAGTTATTTAAGTAGGGGATAATAACAAGAGAAAATGTTAGTACGTATTTAAAAATACACTTCCTGAAAGTTACATGTAGTGTGGATTTTTCACTTGCTGTCTGAACTGGGATTTATTTATTTATTTATTTTTGATAATGCAAAAGCAAGCAGAGTTTATTGTTTCAGCATGCTGGGGTCAGACTGATCTTGCGGCACGCAGGCCAGCCAAGGAGGGGCCTGACCCTGACTAGCAAAAGGCTAGAGTGAACTGGGATTTATTGATTCGGTCCCTGGTTTACAGCTTCTGGGAATTCCAGTGTGTTCTTCCTAATAGTGTCTGTGTTTTGAGATAGCCCATCCCTCAAAATGGGTGTTATCTACTATATAGTAGTAAGATCTTAGTTATGTCTTAGCTGTAACCATTTTGTTCTGTGTTGCCTTGTTCAGTTGGTGAGGTGCAGTAAGACATCTTGATCATATTGACCTCTGAATAGGAAGAACTTATTTCAATTAAAAAAAGTTCTATTGAAAAGTACTAGAAGAGTACGTTTGCAAGAATTTCTGTAGTATGTAGTTATAATAATTCAAAAGCTGTTTTTCATTTGCCAGTAGAATAGCACAACTGAAGTTTGAGCTGGAAAAGGGAAATGTAAGAAGTACTATTAATAGGAGAGGTAAATGTACCCATTGGTAGTTACAGCACTTCTGTGCTAAAACCAGAACCACCAGAACCAAATAGCTCAAGAGTATTTTAATCTTTTAATAACTCTGCAAATCAGTATATCTAGATTAGTGTCTTCATTAGCTAATTCTTTAGTAGAATTATTTTTCTCCATTTTTGTTGGAAATGTCAAGATGTTTTAGTGTTTCTGCCTATGGGTACTTTGTTGTTTACAAGTAGATATTTTTCCTTAGTTATTAAAAATCTTGGATTGATTTTCATTTTACAACTCAGCTTAATGGTATAATTTTGTGTTAATACATGAGGACAATGCAGCTGATTTTAAGAATCCCAAAACACATCGTAGAAACTGTTTCTGAAGTAATTCCAACCATTCCCATGAGTTATTTTTTTCATAGTGTATTTTCCTTTTTTACTGACAGTAAAACTTAACAAAAGATAGAATTGAAGTGAAGGTTCTTGCAAGTAAGGATGTTACAGTAGATAAGCTACACAATTTGGTGGCATTCACTGTGATTTAGGAAAAATGTGACCTTCTAATTAGCCTTTCCTGAATATCAAAATCCTGTTTGCTGCAAAAGTCAAACTTTTGATGATGAATTCTGTCTTTCTTGTTTCTTCCTGTAACTAGTATACGGAAGGTGAAGCCAAGAAGATAGGAGTGGTTGGCTGGGTGAAGAATACCAGCAAAGGCACTGTTACAGGCCAAGTGCAGGGCCCTGAAGACAAAGTCAATTCCATGTGAGTAGGAAGACTGATAACATGTGTGTAACGTTTATGAGTCTATTTTAATGTTTTGTTGAACAATTAGAAGAGTATTTTTATGGGTTGTGTTTCATTTGTGTATTACAAGTTAGTCAATATTTTTGGACAGGCTAGCAGAGAAATTTCCCAGTGGTGGGAGTGGAATTTCAGTGTGTATACATGTTTTTGCTGAGTATGAACTGTTATATTTAAATGCCACTTCCAGTGTCGTCTGGCTGCCTATTTCCATGGCCCTGTTCTGTGGATTGGCCCTCTTTCCCTCCCACTGCTTGGATAGAAGCAGAGCACTGGGCTTGGGCAAGAGACAAGAAGGAGCTCTGCCCTTTGTAGGAGCCACTTTCCTCACAGTGGCCAGGGTGCTGCTCAGCTCCTCCTCTTTCCTTTTAGTATGAATGTATGTTCCCACCCTTTTCTCAATGATTTGAAGGCCCTTTGGTCCTTGGAGACCTTGAGGAGCTCCATGGCGTTGCTGTCAGATGGGGCAAAGCCACACAACATCTGGATTTTGTCCTGCATGAACTAGGCCTGCTTGGTGAAGTGTGTGTGGTTGCAGCTGTGCTTGGGCTAGCTCAAATTGTTGGTCATCTTGTGGTTTTTGTGGAAGACCATGGCCATCAAATAGGGCAGAGCTGTGGCCTCACAGAGAATATGGGGCTCAGATGATAGTTGATCTGGACTGCCAAAGAGTAGGAATTTCTATGTTTGGGAATGGATTTCCTTGGTGGGCAGGCCTCTGGAAGGGGATTGTGTCACTCTCCAGTGTACATGAATTTGCTCTCTAGCGCCTCTGCCTATCTAAGGGAAATGCCCAAGGTCCAGAGATTTCCAGGGCTCCAAGTTTTAGAGCTGCAGCATAGTGACTCAGGATGGTTCTTCAAAGTGCTTCGAGTACCATCTCCTTTATATTGTACAGGTACCTTGCTTATCTAATTGTAATTTTATTTTTACTGTCAATGAAAATATGCTTTATGAAGTTTATGATTACTATTTTAAGAAAAGTGCCCCATGTATAAATAGTCTTCTTTTTTTTAATTTCATAATTTCGCCTGCTTTCTGTAGTCTTTTATTTGTTTATTATTTTTAAATTATACTGCAGATCTCTTGAGTAAAATCCCGAAAGTACCTGAGTGTTTTTATCTCTCATTCTCTTTGCATTAACCCCTGGCAGCTACTGAAGTTTTTGTAGTCTCCATGGTACTGCATTTTCTAGAATGCCTCATAGTTGTAATCACATAGTGTGTAGTATTTTTGATTTGGCTTCTTTGACTTAGAAATATGCCTGTAAGATTCCTCCATGTCTTTTAATAAGTTGAATTTCTTTTTAGTGCTATGTAATATTCCATTGTATAGATGTGTCACAGTTTATTCATTTATTGAAGGATATATTGGTCGCTTCCAAGTTTTATCAATTATGAAACTAATTTTTTGAAAATTGCTATTGTAAGTAAAATATGCTTTTTAATATAATTTTAAGGGTAACCTACAATATAAGAATGTGAACATGTTTTATCAAATACATCTCAGTTTTCTTTGTTTTTTTGAGGGGAGGAGTTAGGGGCTGCTGGCACAGGCTTAGTGGGATGAGTTGGGGTGGGGTGACTGGAGGCTGGGAGGAGTAAATGGAACACAGGCCTGTGGGCTCCTTTGGCCAAACACCACAGCTGTGTGGGAGAAGCCACCTACCTTTTCAGGAGAGGATAAATGTGAACTTTCATCTTTGTTATTCTCAGGCCTCACTTGTGAGGAATCACTATTTCTCCATGTCTTCCCTTACCTTGGCCAAATACAGGAGTCCAGGCACAGCCTCCTCTCCCCAGGACACTGGCCCACTATCTCAGGTTTTTAAAGGCTTGATATGTGGTAATGTTTTAAAATTTATATTAGATTTACATGGTTGTTCCAAAGATTCAAATCAGATAGGAGTATATGAAGTAGAGGATGTAAATTCTTCTGTTTTCCCTAATACCATAATCCTATACATTTCCTTATGTTTATAAAAAATGTGTATGTTAAAAATACCTGTACTCTTATTAGAAACCAACTTTATATACCCATGTAGTTGATTTATCTCTATCAGTTATTAAGGTGAGATTATACTTTACATATTGTTCTGTGGTTTTAAAAAGATCATACTATGGTGTATTATGGGTGTCTTTTGGTGGCAGTAAATGTTGTTTTAAATTGTTGCAGAAGTTCCATTAAATGGATAAACTATAATTTAGCCATTGCTATTCTGGCTGTTCAGTCACCATTAAGATGTACAAAGCATTGTTCTAAGTGCTGGCATTCAGTAGTGACCAAGTGGTAAGGTTACTTATCTGATGTAGAGAGACCCTCAATAAACAAACTATGTATGAATTGAATTTTTTTTTAAAAAAGGTTATTTATTTATTGGAAAGGTAGAGTTACAGTGAAAAAGAGAGACAGAGGGAGAGAGAGAAGAGTGAACCATCCACTGACCCACTTGGTGGTGGGGTCTAATTCCTTGGACCATGTTCTACTGCTTTTCCAGTCCATTGGTAGGGAGCTGCATTGGAAATGGAGCAGCTAGGACATGAGCTAGCTCCCATAAACTACCTTTTAAGGAAGATTTACTTATTTGAAATGCAGAGTTACAGAGAGAGGAAGAGACAGAAAAAGGAAGACTCATCATCCTCTGGTTCACTTCCCAGGTGGTTGAAAGGGCTAGAGCCAGGCAAGACTGTGGCAGCACCCAAGCCTTCAGGCCATCTTTCATTGCCCTCCCAGGTGCTATAGCAAGGATTGGAAGTGGAGCAGCCAGGTGAACTAGTGTCCCAGTATGTGATATTCTGATATGGGTGTCAGCATCGAAGGTAGTGGCCTAAGCCACTGCCAAAACAATGCCAGTCCCTAAGCTAGGTGTTTTTAGATAACAGTAAGTCCTGTGAAGGGAATAAGTAGGTTCTTGTGGAAGGGAGCAGTGCTGTGCTGAAAGGTGTACTGTGTCAAGTAGGCGCTAGGGCACAAACCAGGAAGAGCAGTGCAACTAGAGGAAACAGTGTACAGCTGTGATCCTGGGCAGGTGTTGGAAACATCTGCCTGAAGCAGTTAATAGGGTGCATTGTGTATAGGGATCCTAAAAACAATAGGAAAACCAACTATAGGCTTTACTTTTCCTTATTATCAGATGCCAGCATTTTTAAAAATTTAATTTTTAGAAGTTCATTAAAAAGTTTGAGGGGATTGCAGACCCATGTGGACCACTGGTTGAGATGGAGAGGGTCAGGGGGAGGTGAGGGAAACATTTCCGCCTTCCCTCCTGTGTTAGCATTGGGAGAGATGGGACGGGGAAGACGATGCGCTGCTCTTTGTTGTCCGATGACATTGGTACCAGGGGCTGGAGGTGGTCTTTTGATGCTGCCTCAGGGACATTGGTGGGGGAAGCATATCCAGATACTTGGGTGGTATGTGGATAAGATTGACTTGGGGGGAGGTATGACTTCTGGCTTATGGCCCTAGGCATGCTGTATAGTTGTCCCAATTCTGACCCTCATCAAGTGGATCTTTATGCTGTCCAGAGGCTTTACCTTCAGGGACTTTGACTGTGTCTGCTGCATCATCTTGATTGTCTCAAGATTTTTTTTAAAGATTTATTTATTTATTTTTATTGGAAAGGCAGATATACAGAGAGGAGGAGAGACAGAGAGGAATATCTCCCATCTGATGGTTCACTCCCCAAGTGGCTGCAATGGCCAGGAGCTTCTTCCAGGTCTCCCACACAGGTACAGGGTCCCAAGGCTTTGGGCTATTCTCAACTGCTTTTCCAGGCCAAGAAGGGAGCTGCATGGGAAGCAGGGCCACTAGGATTAGAACTGGCAACCATATGGGATCCTGGCGCATGCAAGGTGAGAACTTTAACCACTATGCTATCGCACCAGGCCTTGTCCTAGGATGTTGTTTGCTTCATTATGTAAAAGGTGACCTATTTAATTTGTCCTCACAGGGGCTCTTCATTGTTCTCTCTGTGTAAGTGCTGTGGTCTGTTGGTTGTCCACGTCTACCTCAGAGTGTCTACAGGCTTAGGTGTTTTTTTAAAAAAAATATGGCTTAAAGTATTGTACCACTTGCTTTTCTTTCTATTCTTTGACAAGATATTTGAGATGTCCTCTTGGATTTGAGGGACAGACTGTCTTGTCTTTCATGTGCTTCTGGTGTGTTCTTCATCCTTGTATGGGAGTCAGCAATGGAGGTGGCTTGGTCTTGCAGCGTGTGCTGTGCAGCTGGACCACATGCCAATGGTATGTTCCCTGAAATCAGTATCCTGCTAATATAAAGCACTGTGATTCAGAGAGCCCCTCCTGATCCGACCACCTTACCTGCCCCGCCCCTGGTTCTTTTATGCTCTGGTAAGTGCTGTGGCCTGGTCTACACTGCTGCCAGTCCTTTGCTGTCAGTCTAGAGGGTGCATGTGCCTGGCTGTGAAGCCCCTCCACATCATCTGACAGGTCCCCAGCTTCAGTTTCCATGAGGGCAGGCAGGTGCAGTGGCACAGTCAAGTTGGCCCCCAGAATCAACTCTGATGCTTAAGGTGGGTTCCTTGGCTTGGTTAGGGCAACCCTCAAGAACCCCCTACCAGGTTGGCTCCAAACCTGGCTCTCATGTGAGCCAGTAGGTATTGTGGCCTGGCCCAGGCCATCCCACCTCAGGCCTGGCTCTTGTGCACTGGTGGGTGCTGTGGCCTTGCCTGCCCTACCCAAGCCCCATGCCAACAATTCCAGTTTATTTTTTCCTATTTTCCTCTTGCCTTTCAGTTTTTCCTCATGCTTTCCCTCAGGATTTTTGCAGAAGGTCTTCTCCTAGACTTGCTGATTGTCCCTCACTCACGTGATTAATAGGCTCTTACTGCATACTCTGCTTCTTTACATCACTTAGCACCGCTGTTAGGAATGAGTTGTGTAACTCTCTTTCACTTAATACTACCTTTATCTCTAAGTTACAGAATATCTAGTGAATTGGTGGTTACAGCAAATGGGAATCTGTTCTTTTCTAATGCAAAGGAGGTTAAAGATTGTTGGCCATTGGCCTTTGTTCAGCTGATCATCACTGTCAGGACTCAGTGTATAGGATTTTCCTTATATTTTTCTTCGCGTTTGTAGGATGGGTGTCCCCATTTCAAGTTGGGTGTGTCCCCATCACACCCAACTCTAGGCTGAAGGCCTTGGACTCTTCATTTTTATCTGGAAAACAGACTGCCAGAAGCCTGTCTGTGGCACACTTCCATGGATGTGATGCTGACTGTTGCTAGGCAAGTTAGCTTTTCTAGACACTCCTAAGAAGGAGGGATAGTAATACTTGTGTGAGAGCAATCAGCAGTGTGCACTACACTTCTCAAGATGGTAAGCTCCTTAAAGGCAGACATTGTATGTTTGTGTGTGTTCGTCCTTCAATCCCCAAAGCCTAGCAAACTATCTACTGGACTAAAAAATTGGTGACAAGTGTGTCAGAAAGAAGGTATGAAATAAGGGCATTCTGGGAGAAGTATCTATCAAGTAGAAAGGCATGACACTGAAAGAGCATTAATAGTGCATTTGGGGACAAGTGAATGGAACTTAGATGACAAGGACCGTTAGAAACTAAGCCTAGAAAGACAGATTGGGGTCAAACTGTGAAAACAGTTGCATGCTAATTTTCCCTTTCTTCTCTCAGCAGTGGGGAGTCAATGAAATGCTTAAGTTGAAAATGACAGTAGAATTTTGTGGATTAGAACATTAACCCTATTGGTGGTGTGGGCTAAGAAATGCAAGAAGAGAAATTGCAATCAGGGAGGTTAATTAAACACATCCTATTTTGGTTCCGTAAGGGAGGGTAAGAATCATTTGGTAAGTTTTGGCAAATGTAATTTTGATCTCCTCTAGAACATTGATTTTCAAAGTATGATCTTGGCTCAGTAGCATCAACATTTCCTGGCAACTTGTTAGAAATGCAAATTCTTGGGCTCTGAGAGTAGGGTCCAGCTACCTGTGTTTTAGTAAGTCCTCAAGTTGACTTGTACTAAAGCTTGAGAATCATTCAGAGACTCAAGGTAAAAGACAGTTTGGGATAAAAAAAAAATTCCAACCTGGTGCATCTAATCTCTATGTTAGAATTACCTGGTGAATTTTTGCAAGGCTGCTAAAGCCCCTGGCAGAACAGCTAAATCAGTATCTCCAGGGTGGTTCATGCATCAAAGTATTTCCAGCACTTCTGGGGGAGTCACAGTGTGCAGCCTGTGCAACTGCTATTACAGATCAGATAAGTCAGTATTGGGAGAGGAGTTGCTGTAGGCCATGTAGCAAGTTCAGGTAAGAACTACATGTCCTAGGTAAGTCTTGTGAACTCTCCTTTTCGGGGTGCTCTAAACACTATCTTGACTTCCTAATGATTTTTCAGAGATAATCATTCACAGTGACAGATATAATTGCCAAATATTTACAAGAAGAAGTCACAGCATTGAAAAAATTTTATTTTTTTGTTAACATGTTTCACTCTTTAAAAAGTTATAATTTCTGTAAATACTTTTTTAAAAAAAGATTTATTCTTTATTAGAAAGACAGAATTACGGAGAGGAGGAGAGATGGAGAGAAAAATCCTTCATCATCTGGTTCATTCCCCAAATGGCTATATTGACAAGAGCTGAGCCAATCCAATCCAAACCAAAGCCAGGAGTCAGGAGCTTCTTCTGAGTCTCCCAGACTAGTGCAGGGTCCCAGGTTTTGGGTCATTCTCTACTGCTTTCCCAGGACACAAGCAGGGAGCTAGATGGTAGTGGAGTAGCCTGGACATGAATTGGCACCCATATGGGATCTTGGTGCTTGCAATGTGAGGATTTATTCAATGAGTCATCATGCTGGGCCCTTCTGTAAAGACTTGGCAAAAATATTTCAATGTTAATGACAATTATATAGGTAAGATACAGATAAATATTAATTTAACATCTATGTGTGTATAAGTAACAAGAATTTTTTTTAAAGCTCTAGGTGGAGCTCTTTGGTTTTTCAAACTGTTATTTTGAGTATTTTTTTAATAGAGAGCTATTTTGGGATCTTTTAAAATAAAATTTGCTTAAAATTTATAAGTGTTGTTAACATTTCTCAGTTCTCCTATTCTCCTTGCTTCAGAACCAAATAAAAACTTGTATTTCATTGTTAAAACAAATCCAAACCTGCACATCAGAGTTATTTTCAAATACCTTAAATTTTACTAGTATTTTGTGATACTTAACAAAAGAATATGTTTCCCATAGTCCTTGTTTCAGGTAAATTTTGGTGTTGAAATTGAATTTCAGTAACTTGAGTGTCCCTTAGTGGATGATGTCTTTAGAGAAAGTCGCTACTGACAATACAACTGTTGCCATCGTGTTTACTTCAGCTGTTTTTGCACTATTATGTACAAAGGAGCATTAACAGCCACCTTCTTATAAATAAAACAGTTTGCTGCCACTTCTTTTGCTTTTTACTAGTTCAATATTCTTTTTGGGGGGAGTATACATGGAGGCGTGTTATTTTCCTTTCCCCTTTTAAAAAAAGTTGTATCTTTCATAAAACATTTCCATAGGTTCAAAACTTTCCTCTCCCTCCCTTCCAACTTTATCCTCCTTCCACTGAGTATAGTCCTTCAGTGACAGTCACAAGTCCATGATTCTTCTACTTAAATGCATCATGACATTGTAGGTATAGACATCCTCTTGTCAAGATATCTTTAACAATTTCTTCAGGAGTTCATTGTTTATTGAAGAGTAGAGATGCATCATGCATTGTATCTGCAATTCTCAGTATGCTAGTCACTCTTACGTAGTTCTTTTAGATGAGTATATGCATATACATGTTTATTACATTCCTCTCCACATCAATTATTTTATTTTCTTAAAAGGTCTATTTTTTTGGGCCTAGTGCAGTGGCTCAATTAGCTAATCCTCCCTCCTAAGTCCTGGGATTCTATATGGGTGCTGGTTCAAGTCATAGCTGTACCACTTCCCATCCATCTCCCTGCTTGTGGTCTGGAAAGGCAGTTGAGGAAGGCCTAAAGCCTTGGGACCCACTTGTGTGCGAGATCCAGAAGAAGCTTCTGGCCCCTGGCTTCAGATTGGCTCAGCTCTGGCCGTTGGGGCCACTTGGGCAGTGAACCAGCAGATGGAAGATCTTTCTGTTTCTTCTTCTCTCTATAAATCTGCCTTTTCAATAAAAATAAATAAATGATTGAAGCCAGGAGCCAGGTGCTGCTTCCTGGTTTTGCACATGGGTGGGAAGGGCTCAGGTACTTGGATTGTCTTCTGCTGCTTTCCAAGGCACAGTATCGTAGGTTGGATCTGAGGTGGAGCAGCCAGGATTGCCAACAGCACACATATGGAATATGGGATTCCAGCAATGCAAACGATGGCTTAACCCACACAATGCCTGCCTTGCGTGTTGTTTTACATGGTATGAGTTGGTGATGTGGATCTACGCAAGCGTGATCACCATTGGTATTATAAGTTTGCTAGAAATGCAGATTATCAGGACTTTTACCCTAAAACAAAACCTGGGTTTGGAGTTTAATAACTTGTCTTGAAATAGTGTCACAAGCTGTATTGAAAAATATCTTCTCTGCTATGATTTGAACCCATGTTGGGTTTGTTTAGGGTTCTTCTCAAGTCATCAGGGATTTTGTTAAAGGCAGAAGTGCATTCACTAAGTTTCAGATGCAACCTGACAGTCATCATTTTTAAAAAAGCTCCCAACTAATATGTATTATACCTGTTCAGATATCATATTTTGAGCAGTAAAGATATTCACCAGCCAAGTAGCTTATAGTTAAGATTATACCCATGCATGATATAAAAGTTAGCTAGGATTTATATCTAACCTTTTGGCTTAGTATTCCTCAGATCAGCTTTTCCTTTCCAGTCACAGTGAAAAACATGTGTTCCTGAAACAAAGCTGTCTTTTCAAAGTGACTCATTGTAGCTCTCTCTAGTTTAAAATGACTCAGTCTTACTGCAAGAGGGTATTGCTTGCCAGGTTCAGTCTCTGAAATCCTTTGATGTAATTAACAGCAAGTATAATTAAGGATGGCATTATTTTTTATGTGAGAAACTAATTCCTTCACACATTATATAGCTGGGAAAAAAACCCTGAAGTTTTGAGGACATTTTCAGATAAAATAATTTTAGGTAAAAAGTAGTTCATAAATGTTTGAATTATTTATTGATTGTTTATTGCTTATTGAGCATCTGCCAGGTGTAACATGGTAGTTTAGGGGTAATGATAAATTCCTTCATCCTTTTATAAAAATATTATAATTTATTGAGGAAAATGTAACAAGTATTCATGAAACAAATAAAATACTCCATAAAGCATGGCAAAACTTCACAAAACAAAGACCAGCTGATGGCTGAGGAGTTTGAGAATATAGAATCTGATTTTGGCTTTAGGAAGCAGGTAGAATTAGAATATTCAGTGAAGAGGGGAACTGAGCAGTTGCCCCTGAGACATATAACATGGATTACGGTGTACTAGGAATGTTGTTTGGTAATAGTTCTTACTGCATGGAGCTTGACTTCTTTTCTCAAAGAGGTTTTAAAAGTGAGCCAGGGCTAGATTTGTGCAGATTTCGTTGGGCCAGTCTTATTTTACTGTCTATATGTGGGTGCATCCTCAGTTATTGACAGCAAGGACATTAGCATGTGTACATTTGATTGTCCATGATGTTCCCTTGGGAGTATCCTGGCAGCTACATAAAATATCTGATACAGTCTAGCAAATGCTTTTTACCTGAATGTTGAATAGGGATTCATTAACTCCATGAATATTTGTATCTCCTATATGTCATCCATAGCATTGGGAAAGAGAGAGGAGTAAAGCATTTTGTGTCTTAAGGAAATTGGGGGGAAATGGACAGGGGAACCCAGAAGATACTTAAAATAGGAAACAAGAGGGGCCTGGTGCAGTGACCTAGCAGCTAAAGTCTTCCCAAATGGGTACCAGTTATAGTCCCGGCACCTCCACTTCCCATCCAGCTCCCTGCTTGTGTCCTGGGAAAGCAGTAGAGGATGGCCCAAAAATCTTGGGACCCTGCACCCTCGTGGGAGACCTGGAAGAAGTTCCTGGCTCCTGGCTTCGGATCGGCACAGCACCAGCCATTGCAGTCACTTGGGGAATATGAATCATCAGACAGAAGATCTTCCTCTTTATCTCTCCTCCTCTCTGTATATCTACCTTTCCCATAAAAATAAAAATAAATCTTAAAAAAAAATAGGAAGCAAGAAATGGGGAGGTGGATTCAGAATAATCCTGTGGAAAGGACTTACTATTTTTCCATCTCTGCATGCTGGTAGTGTGGCATTTTGTTGCTCAAATAACCTCTGTATTTCCATTTTTTGAGATTTGTTAATTACTGAGAGAAAAAGAGATAAACAGAAATCTTCCGTCTGTTGGGTCATTTCCTAAATGGCTGAATGGCCAGGGCTAAGCCAGGCTGAAGCCAGGAGTCAGGAACTTTATGTTCCTGTCTTTCATAAAGATGCACGGACCCAAACACTTGGACCTTCCTCTGTTGCCTTTTCCAGGCCATCAGCGTGGAGCTGAATTGGAAATGAAACAGCCTGTTTACAAACTGACCCCCACATGGGATGCTGGCATCACAGCCTTTACTGGACATGAAATTGCCATGACTTCTGGAGAGAGAATCTCCTGCAAAATACATGCAAAGTATGACTCTCCTCATTTTGTCACAAGATCTTGTCAAAATATTTTTGGGTCTTGATTGAGTTATCAAACACTATTCCCACCAGCTCATCAACTGAGAAATTTGATAAATGTCATTTCTGTATCATTGTTACAGCACTGAACTAGACAAGGCAATAACATGCAATAGATATTCCTTCTATTTCTATATATAAATATATATATTTATATGTGTATATATTCAGATATAATGATGCAATTCTTTTAAACATAATAAATTTCAGATACATAGAAAGTTATGTAATAGCATAGTGAATGTCCACATCTAGATTTCATGGTTGTAATATTTTTTCTATAATTGTGTAGCAAATATAGTTACTCATTTTTTTAAATCAATTTGGTAAATAAACCAACAGGCATTTGAGGTAGGGGCACTGGGAAATTGGAATATAGTAGTCTGGATATTAAAGAAGACTTAGAATTTAGTGTTTTAGGAAAGTGAATCATCGGATGGAATATCTTTCTTTCTGTCTCTACTCCTCTCTATATATCTTACTTTGCTATCAAAATAAATCTTTAGAAAAAAAAGAAACCTCAAAATAAAAAAAGAATTTAGTGTTAAATTTACTAGGTGTAATAGTTACATTATACTTCATATACTAGGATGTCCCTAGGTTTCTCCAAATTTAGGATTTTTTTTGGCTAGTATTTTCCTGAATAGCCTTTCTATTCCATTGTGTCTTTGCACCTTCAGGAACTCCTAAGAAACACATGTCTGGTCATTTCATAGTATCCCATAAATCTCAAATACTATTTTGATTTTTTTCTAATTTCTTTTCCTTTCCTCTTTTCTTTTTCCTTTCCTTCCCCTTTCCTTTCTTCTCTTTTTTTGTCTTACATGTCATGACCCTGTCTAATGTGACCCGTCTCCTGATCCATCATTCTGTCAGGTACTAAGATATGGTCATGCTAGACAAGCCCCCAACCATAGCTTTTGCACGGACTGGTGTACAGTGGTCAGCATTGTTCGGTGTTAACAGGTTCTACTCAAAGGAGGCTGGCATATCAGTCTGACCCATAAAGATCATCTGGTCCCTCTCCTCCAAACCATCAGGTCTCAGTACCCTTGCTTACCTTCAAAGGAAAAGTTACTCTATCTTTGGGAGTTTTTGGATTGATTTGCAATCTAGAAGCACAGTGGGCTCAACATGGAGATACCTAAGCAGCAATTCATAGCCCTAAAACCTCAGAGCTCATAGCCTAGCGGCCAGCAGGCAAAGCCTGGCACCCCCTCCCAATCCCATCCACCTAACAATGTTGGTGGCAGGTGGGACCGGGGCCTGCTCTGTTCTTCTGAATTCCCATCTTAGTGTACTCACCAGGAAGGGAGTAGCCTCTGGAACTGGGGCAGGCCCCAGGGACAGCTCACCACGTGTTTGCGGTGGCCGCAATCAGGGCTCTGAGCATGGAGACAGACCTGACCTGGGACCTGCCAGCAGCCAACAGGCTGCTGGAAGTTTTACCCCCGAGATCCCAAGGTCGCCCATTCCCAATCTCATCCACCACACTATGTTGGTGGCAAGTGGGGCCCGGGCCCACCCTGTTCTCCAGATTTCCTCTCTCAGTGTTACCAGGAAGGGACCAGCCTCAGGACCTCGGGCAGGCACGGGGACAGCTCACCATGTATTTTGATTCATTGATCTCTAGCTTCACTCATGGTGGTCTGAGAAGATGCATGGTATGATTTTATTTTTTTTTTTTAATGTTGGTGAGGCTTGTTTTGTGACCTATCATGTGGTCAATCCTGGAGAACGTTCCATTTACAGCAGGCTTTTTTCCTGCAGCTTGAAGTGCTTTCCTATAGCTCTGTGCACTCAATTTCCTGGGCTGTCGGCTGCAACCCTGGATGGTTTCTCGTCTGTGTGGCTCCCGCCTCCCTCTGGTGGACTCCTGGGTGTTTCAGTCACCTCACCCAGTGATTTTCCTTTTCCAGGTCTTTGCTCTCTCTGTTCCCGTCCCAAAGCTCTCTGTACTCTCAGCTACACCTACCTTCTCCAAATGGCCAGCTTACTGTCTCTCCCTCTCATATTTCTAGGCATATGTGCAAATATTTTCTCTTCTGGGGGATTTTATCTTTCAGGTATTCCCCTGTGGCTTGGTGGTGTATCTTCTGCTTCCGAGACTATTCAGAAGTGTGCTGGATGGGGCCAGGGAGTTTGGGCAGTGTTTGGACATGGGGCAAATGGATGACACCCAAGTGCAGTATAGTAGATCTCCTGTATTGACAATGGGGGGCAGAGTATGATAGGGTCACATGGTTTGGTCATAGCATCCAAACTTTCTTATTTTGATGATGTTTTCTCCCTTCTGCTTTCCACATGCCTTGCTCAAAAAAAAGGGGGGGAGGGTATCCCTTCAGCTATTGGCACAGGAGTTGCCAGTGATTCCTTCTTCTTTGCTGCATGATTGTAATGTTCTTCTTGCCCTCCATCTCTCTTCATTTGGTAGAATTTCCAAGCCCGACTTCTCTCCAACTGTCTTTTATGAATGCAGTTCTTCTCCTCTTCTTTCATAACCTTCCTGTGGTCAGCATCAGCACATCCTTTTTCCTATTCAATCATCTTGGATCTCTACTTATGTTGGTATTGCAAAAATATTAATTTATTTAAAATACAGAGCAACCGGCGTGGTGAGGGAGTGGAGAGACAGACACAGAGAGAGAGAGAGAGTGAGCGAGCAGGCTTGGTGTTTTTCATCCACTGGTTCACACTCAATGTAAAGTGTCTCAGAACAGTCAAGTCTGAGCCAGGACAAAGCCAGGATTCAGAAACTTGTGCAACATTCTATTGCTTTCTCAGGCCCATTAGCAGTGAGCTCTGGGAAGCTGATCAGCCATGACTTGAATTAACACTTCAGTAGAGGATGCTGGTGTCTGAAGCAGCAGTTTAACCTGTGCTGCCACAATGCCAGCCTCATTTCTGTATTTTGCCGATGGCTTGTATTTCACTTTGCATGTTGACTCCATCAGAACATCCTCCAAGCAAGAATCATGTGTCACATCTAGTATGAACAAAACAAGCAACATGGATTAATAATCATAGCTTACTGGACATTACCAATGAAAGCATTTAAAAATAATTTTAGAGAGATTGTTAGGATAATAATTAAATAAGTAACAGTGGAGTTAATTATTGGTAGATAGCTGCAGAGTTACTTTTTTTTCCTCTCCAAGATTTAATTATTTTATTTGAAAGGCAGGCTTTACAAAGTGAGAGGAATAATAGAAGGTCTTCCATCTGCTGATCACTTCCCAAATGGCTGCAGTGGCCAGCACTGAGCTATTCTGAAGCCAGGAGCCTACACTGGGTCATCCATGTGGGTGCAGCAGCCCAGGAACATGGATTATGCTCCACCCTTACCCAGGCCATAAAGGGAGCTGGATTGTTAGTGGAGAAGCTGGGATTAGAACCACTGCCCATGTGGGATGTTGATACCAACTGTGCCTCTGTGGTGGCCCCTGAAATGTTTTTGGTGGTGATCATTAAATTAAACTAAGACTCAATAAGAAGGAAGAGCTATAAAAGTGAATATAAAATATTTCTTGAAGAGAAGTAAAATGGATGATAAAACACCAGTACTGTATAGGATATTTTATTATAGGTAAAACTTTAATTGGCTGTTATCTTTATTAAAAATAAAATATTATTGATTGCTGTTTTCTGAATAGCTGAGAGTTGAAGAAGCAAAATTATTGTTGCATGCTTACTCGTAAATGTCATATAATAGGACAACCATGAGGAAACAGTGGTAAGATGAGCCCAAGACCCATTTTTGATATTCTAGTGTTTGTAAAGCATGCTTTTCCTGTAATTTTCATAGTTTAACCAGGTTCAGTGGTAGTTTTTCTGAACTGTTTTGTTCATGCTTTGTTATCACTTTCCTTACACCTTCAAATTAGAAGCTGTTAGGAGACATTGCAAGTTTTTTGATGACTCTAGTCCATAATATTAGTACTGAATTTTTCTGGGCCAGTTAACATACCTCATGTCACTTGTGCCAGCAACAAATGGCCAAAATATTGTTGAGTTTTGTGTCCTTCTGCATTGTTTCTTTGTTACATCTGTTTTTTTAATAAAATATTTTATTTTATTTTTATTAGAAAATCAGGTTTACAGAGAGAAGAAGAGTCAAAGAAAGATCTTACATCTGTTGGTCCACTCGGCGGCCACAATGGCCAGAACTGAGCCGATCTGAAGCCAGGAGCCCAGAGTCTCTTGTGGGTCTCCCATGTGGGTGCAGGGTTCCAAGCTGTGGGCCGTCTTCTACTGCTCAGGCCACAGGCAGGGATCTGGAAGGGGAGTAGAGGAGCCAGGACATGAAGTGGTACCCACATGGGATCCTGGTGCATGCAAGGCAAGGATTTAGGCACTAGGCTACCTTGTTTGACACTTGCTACAAGTCCATGAGAACCTTGTTTCAGCCCGCATTGGTTTTTAACTTCTGATCAGTAACCACCTGTACTTGTACTCACTGCAGAATACTTGATAAACAGTTCTCAACCTATAGGATTTATCTGTGTTAATCTAGACAACATTTTTGAAAAAATACCACCCAGGAAAAGATTTTCTCTAAAGAAAAATAGTGCCTTTTTATTTCTGTAAATTGATGTTTTAAAAGGTTTATTTATTTATTTATTTATTTTGAGAGTTATAGGGGGTATTGGTATGGAGAAGGGAGAGAAAGAGGGGCACAGGGAGAGAGAGAGTGAATCTCCCATCTGCTATTTCAGTCTCCAGATGGCCACAGTCCAGGGCTAAGCCAGGCTGAAGGCAGTAGTCAGGAGCTGCTGGCTTCACAAGCAGTGGCCTTACCTGCTATGCTGTAACACTGGCCTGGCTTTTCTGTTTTTGAATTGTGTAATGTGGTAGTGTGCTTCCTAGGAATGTGGTACTTACAATAGTGCCCTTGCAGATGTACACTGTTAGCAGACACAAGAAATACATTTGGAGTTTCTTTCAATAGTCAGCTTTAAGAAATGATTACTTGGGGCCCAGTGCATTGGCCTAGTGGCTAGCATCCTTACCTTGCATGCATCAAGATCTAATCCTGACGACCCTGCTTCCCAACCAGCTCCCTACTTGTGGCCTGGTAGGGTGGTTGAGGACTGCCCAAAAACTTGGGACCCTGTACCTGTGTGGGAGACCTGGAGGAGGTTCCTGGCTCCTGACTTCAGATCGACTCAGCTGTGGCTGTTGCAGCCACTTGGGGAGTATATCAGTGGACAGAGATCTTCCTCTCTGTCTCTCCTCCATCTGTGTATCTCTAACTTTCCAATAAAAATGAAATAAATCTTTAACAAAAAAAAAAAAAAAGAAGTGGATACTTAGAGCAAAGTTTAGTTCACTTATGACAAGGAAACAGCAGGAAGGTGTAACATCCCTAAATAAATTTGCCTCTTGGAGAAACAGTTTACCAAGGCTTTTGTTTCAGAGGCTTGAGGATTGTCCAGGGTATGGAAAAGGAGGAGCTGGGCAGGCCTTTCTTTCTTGCAGTAGGCTTCCAGGGTGTTGAGGAGGGAGTTGCAGTGCTCTTCCTGCACGAAGCACCTTTTCCTACACGGTTTGTTCAGTGTATTCAGCTTGTCCTCCTCTGAAAGTGTCAGCAGTTGGGAAGGGACTTTTTTCTGCTAAGGGCCATTTGGATATTTTTAACAACATTTGTAGTCATCAATTTAAGCTGCCATGGATTTATTGAATTTCGAGTCCTGCCTGCAGTGGCTGTGGCAGGGCTGAACAAATGATTTCATAGGCCTTCCACGGCCAGTCAGTGAGAAGTCTCGGAACAGATGCAGCTGCTCATCGTCCTTCTAGGAAGTCTCTAAGAAGGATCTGATTCCAGTCTTTGGGAATATGAAGATACTTAATGTTACTTGGTTGCCAGTTCCAGGCAATAGGAACATTTTTATCCCAAATATTATTACAACAGATTTGATTAATAAAATATTTGTATCATGGAATAAATGTTCATATCTCCAGCTAGACTATGAAGTCTTGAGGGCGAGGATTATGACATGGTTTCCCCAAATAGTGGGAATTTGAGAGGGAAAGATTTGCATTCTAGTAGGCAGAAGGAGGAAGGATATGATTGCAGTCTGGATATCTTGACCCTTCTTAAGTTCTGGAACCCCTGGAATGGAACACTGGATGCAGTCTAAGGTGGCAGGGGATAGCGGCCTTGCAGATCTGACTGCAGGGTTTAGGAACTCTTCACTGCCCTGATAATCATCTCCTCACCGCTGCTCTGAAGTACAGCTCCAGCCAGGGTGGGGGTGGGAATGCCAGACCCATCCTATTTATTTATTTATTTGTTTGTTTGTTTTACTGGAGCAGTTGGTTGTATTGAGAGCCTGCCAAGATAATTTGAAAGGCTCTATTTCATACTCCTCTGCCTCCTCTTGCATGTATCTTCTGTGTGTTAAGTGACTGATCATGAGCCAATATCTTTAAGTGGGTGTTTTGTGGTTATCTTTGAATTGCCTTTCTTCCAGTAGCTCTTTGATGGTGTTGGTGGGAGTGTACAAGGCTGAACATGAAACTTTTGGTTGATTGTGCATTTCCAGAGATTCTTGCTGGCTTTCCTTCGTGACTGCATGCTCCCACCCTGAATGGGAGCCTTTGAAGAACATAAAACTGCCCAAAAAAGAAACACAGGAACCCCATCCGATGCTTCCTCTCAGTACTAAACATATGTGGTAGAATAAGTAAATTTTATCAAAGACTGCTAAGTGTTGCAGTTCCTAGTGACTGAATGTGCACCTTTCTTATTAAGTAACTTTAGTTACAAACAAGCTGCTATGTCCACGAATTTATTATTATGTTGCCTGTTTTGGTGTATTTTGTGTATATATCAGAACTACACTGTGATTCTGGTTGCTTTATATACATTATTAACCTGTTTGAGAGCTGATTTTTCCTTTTTTGTGTGAAGATCAGTTTTTATTAGTGGAAGCATCATAAACAAAATTAATGAGGGAAGCAGTTTTTTCATGTGAGAGCTTTTTCATTCCTTAAATTAGCGATTCGAAAAATTTTGAGCTGAGGAATTTAATAATAGAGTAAGTATATCTAATCTTCTTTGGAAATAGTACTTGTCAGTTCTATTTTTGGTTTCTTAGGAAACAAGTTAAAACCAGCTTTTCAGTACTTAATACAATGCTAATTACATTTCTTTTCTTTTGAGAAGCTTGCTTTTCTTCAAAATTGTGGATTTTTCCTGTTCTAATTGGAATATTGGTTTTAGGAATTCATATTCTCTCTAACCATGGTCATTAAAATATATTACATAAGTGCTTGCAGAGGAATAACACAAAAGTCAGATGTTTCAAGAAAAATCTTTGAAGCTCTTTAGTGTGATCACACTAATTCTGAACACATTGGTAACAACTGAAGTGATGGCCTGGGTAGAATTTCTTTTTTTCCCTAAATTCTTGATCAGGCCGACTGGTGTTTAACAACAGTGTAGGTAACCCACAGCGTGGTAAGTAAAGTAACTTCTGTATCAGGACTGCGTTTGGGAGAAGATGCGACAAGTTGAACCTCAGTAATTTCTTAGCTCCTGTACTTACATTTTATAGCTCATGGGTCTTGGATGCTGTAAAATTTCCATGTTGCCTTAACTGATTTCCATTCACTCACATAGTTTGTTCCGATGCTTTTAGAAGAAGTGTGTGAAAAGAGAGTCTCTCAGGCTGTGTTCCCTTCTGATGCTTTTACATTGCCCATTTCAGATGCTGTCACTGGTTTCAGAAAAATCCTTTTGTCCCCAGTGGCTGTAGAGCCATGGGTGTGTGTGTGTCTGTGTATATGTTTATATATACATGTGTATGTGTGTGTACTCATACATACACACACACACATATATGTGCTTTCATTACTCTCCCATTGTTGGTTGTCTTCTTATTCCATAAGATTTGAGTCTGTGTAGTCTCTTTGAGGTTTTACCTGGGATATCCTTACCTTCACATCGCTGTCTCTCTCTTGTCCTTTAGGCCTTAGCTCAAATACCATTTCCTTAGAGAATGCTGGTATCACTCCCTGTCATACTCCTCTAATTTAATTTTGAATTAATAGATTGTTTTTGGAAGATAAGAATTATATCCAGTGTTTTGATATCCTCTGGATTTGGCCTGGTTAGTGCAGTACATATTGTAAATTGAGCCCAAAGCAGTTTAGACATGCATAATGCTTAGATTCTTTAGCTACCAGTGAGGTTTGAGGCAATGTGGTTAGCTGTCATCTCACAAACTAGCTGCTGAATGTCTTAATCTGTTGTTACAGCAAAATGCTTGAGGCTGGGTAATGTATTAATAAGAGATGAATTTAACACACTAACTAGAAATTCATGAGCAGGGTACCAGCATCTGCTTAGCTGTAGTGAGAACATTCTAGCTACATAACAATGGCAGATATCATAATTGTGTATATAAGTGCATGTGAAAAAGTTCACAGGTAAGACAGAAAAATAGAGTGATTGAGAGATCAGGCTTGCTTGCTTTTTTTTTTTTAAATAAAAATTCATTTTTATAGGAGCTAGCTGAGGCCCCACAAAAACAATGCTAATCCTCTCAGAGTACAGTAGTCCTAGCACTTAGTGCTAGGCCCCATCTTATAAATGTTTCCCCACCTCTCAACACATCCACAATGGGACCAAGGTTCCAGCACCTGACCCTTCTAGAGATGTACCCAAATCAAATCCAGACAGTTGGGACCGATAATGATAAAAGTATATCTTAGGCAGAACTCACAAGTAGACATAGGTGTTTATCCATTAATCAAGCACTGACTAGCAAGTGAGCCAAAGCAGTTCATTCTGGCTACATGAAGTAAAGGCCCAGTACAGCAGAGGCCTCTGTTTCATTATAGTTCACCTTCTTCCTCTGCCATTCTTGCATCCCTTTTTACCCACAGGTACTGCTACAGGAGTCCTCCACAACAGTCAATCCTGTGTGCAAATTTCAAAATTTGTTTGCTAGGTATCATGATTCATGGAATACAAATACTTACCAATTTGGAATTATAATACTGTCTTTTTCACTAAACAGAGTGCTGAGTGTGCTGTTTTCTCCCTCAGCACCGTACTCCACTCTCCTCTATTCAGCTGTGTTCTGAGAGGCTCACTGCAATAGAAAACTTCCTCAGAGTTGATTCTGCCAGTGAAAGACACTGATTAGAGGTCAGATGATGGGAGGATAGAAGATTGAGATATTTATTTCTCAAATATTTCCTTACCAGGCAGCAGACTGGAAGAGATAACTATTCCTCCAATAAATCCATAGTTCCTACCTTAGGCCCCCTCCCTCAGAACTAAGTGTAATTTTGTTCAGGTCTACTGTTCCCTCTCAGCCCTTTCAGGTGTAGGAGTGGTAATGGCAGTGACTCCCCATTGTTAGTAGCCCTCAGGTCCATCATTATCTGCCTTTTGTTTCCTTGCCCACAGCTTTGCAAATAGTCACTCTTACTCCTTGTGAGTGTGTCCTGTGTTCCTGGCAGGACTATGACTGATAAAAAGATGAACTGGAAGCATTTCCCCTTGTCTTGAGTATTCCTCTAAAAGAAGATTGCGCTGGATCATGTGCAATTCCACCATGTAGACCTAACATCACTTTGTTAATCAGTTTCTTTCTGTTAGCTTATTATTCTGCAGATGCAAGGTCTAGAGACCTCTTCTGAAAAGGGCTTTTTTTGCTGGCAGAGTCCTCAGGTGATGTGGAACTAAACAGGGTGAGAGGTGTGTGTGTGTGTGTGTGTGTGTGTGTGTGTGAGAGAGAGAGAGAGAGAGATCTTTCTTTTCCTCCAGGATTCAGTCATGGGGAGCCCACCCTAAACACTAATCTAATCACTTTATACGGTGCCCTGCACCACCACATACACCATTGTCTGATTAAGTTTTTACCATCTTAACCCCAATCTTAACCCCATTAATATATGACTTTGGGGATAACTCTTATATGAATTGTTTGGTGGGGGGTGTTAAGAGTGCACAAAGTTATAGTGTTATATTTTCCATTCATTTGATGTTGTTTGTACTATGGTAAAAAAAAGATTAAAAAGTAATGTTTAAAATAGATATGAAATATGAAAGTACAAGACAAATCGTCTTTTACCTCATCAGTGTTTTCTTTTGGGAGCACTGTGTAATGGGCTTTAGTCAATTCTACAGGAAGTAGGACATCAATGATTGGAAATGAAAAACATTAACTGCACACTTTTATTGAGTTATAGCTTTGGTTCAATTGAGCTTTCTCATCCAGGAGGCATGCAATTCAAATCTTGAATACATGTATTGATTTTTCTTTTGTCAGGAAGTACATATTACTGTGTTACTGTATGATAAGCATTTAGTATAAATTTGTAGAGTAGTAAACACTATTAATATCAAAAGTTGTGTTCTCAACGTTTAGCTTTCATTTTTCTACTTGATGTGTTTATAAATTCTGCTATTTGTTTTTAATTCACATTGAAATATTATAATAAATGTCTCTGTAAATATAACATTTTCTATCTATAACTATATATGAAGATTACTTAAGTTGGAAAGAAGTTGTTATTTTTTATAAGCCTTTATAACTTATTAAAACACTCTCTAGAGTAGTGGGCTCTTGATGGAGATAATTCTAAAGATTTAAAATGGGAGATGGCATTATTTGTGAGGAAATTCTGGGAGCTATTTTAGGATCTTTTGTTTTCTGATATGAATATTGAAGTAGAAGCAGGAATAGGGAAAATGAAGAGCATTGGATTGTCCTTATGACCTCTCAGGCTAGTTCAGAATAGAGACACCAAGACTGAGTGGCAAAACCTCCCCGTTTTCCTTGATTTTCACAGTACCTTGTATTTGCCTTCCTGTAGGGTATGTTTGTCTTCTGCTGGCCTTGTTTGCGCCCATGGGAATATTGCTGATGTGAGAAGCTGAGGGCAGATTCCTATAGTACAGGGAGCAGTGTTGCTACAGGCCGGGAGGTCTGATTCTTAGACTTCTTGGTTTTCTGTAATGCTGAGAAATTAATTTTTTACATGTCTCTTTTGACATTTAGTCATTTTTATGTGTATGGTTTGCATATTTAATCATGGAAATGTCAGAAACATGTTTAGCTGCATGTCATAGAAAACCCATGTAATAGTGGCTGAAGCAAAAAGGGAAGTTTGTGGTCTGGCATTGTGATATAGCGAGTTAAGAAGCCAGCTATAATGCCAGAATCGTATGAGTGCTGATTGGAGTCTTGGCTGCTGTTACTTCTGATCCAGCTCCTTGCTAATGCCGGGGAAAAGCAGCAAAATATGTCCAAGCACTTGGGCCACTACTACCCATGTGGGAGATCTGGAGAAGTTTGACATAGCCTACTTCCGGCCATTGTGGCTGAAGATCTGTCTCTGTTTCTACCCCTTTCTCTGAAGCTCCAACTTTCAAATAAATAAATAAATCATTTTAAAAGTGAAGTTTATTTTTCTCTTATGTAAGAGAAGTCTGGAGATACACAATTCAAAGCTTGCATGATGTTTCATAGTCACAAGAATCGTTTGACACCAGCTCCCTGCCAACAGGTCACCTCACAATTGCAGGATGGCTCCACAGCTCCATCTGTTAGTTTTGTAACCCAGCCTGCAACAGGGAAAAAGTGGTAAAGGCAAAAGGGATGCATACTGAGTGTAACAGCTGCCTTAAAGGGTTTTTTTAGGAGCTTCATTTGGTGATTTGGTACCTCATTAGCTGTGAGATAGGCTAGTTAAGACAAACATGCTTTTGCCTGGGCACATTGTCAAGCCAGTTAAAATTGGATTTTATTACTAAAGAAGAAAGACTAACTGTGTATCATGTGTGCATGTGAAAATTTCTGCATGGTATTTCACCGGTTTATTGTTAGCATTTATCTCTTGTTCCCCCACGTAAGCCATGAAGATATGCTTTATATGACTCTGCTGAGGCAGCTTTATTCTTCTAAAGTAATTATTTCAAAATTTTTTGGCTTGATGAATTATGGTAAACGTTTTTAAACTCCTATCATGATCAGAGTAGTGTATGACAGTGTTCTAGTCTTGGTACTATTGCCATTTTGGGTCAGATAATTATTTGTTGTGGTGGGCTGTCCATATCCCTGTAGGATATTTAACACCATCCCTGGCCTCAGACCTCAAAATGCCAATAGCGCTCCTATTGTAACTAACATTGTCTCCACACATTACCACATGTCCCCAAAGGGGGCAAGAGCTCACCTAGTGGAGAATCCCCAAATTGGAATATAGTCTCACATTTATTCAAATTACATGTTTGGTTTCCTGCAAAAGTGCTCACTGTAGTTTAAGTGATATTTTTATTTTTCCTCTCTGTTGATATTACTGTGTGCCCGATATCATGATGGGAACTTTTCATTGATTATATCATTTAATCCTTGTAATAACATTATGTCAAAAGAAAGTCCAAGTACTAAATAGTGTTGTTATATCATTTTGCAGAGGAGAAAAATGAGATTTATAGGTTGTTTGACTTGCATTCCTGGGAGAACAGAGCCTGATCCATAGTCCTGGATGTGAGTTGTTTGGGAGGTAATCCTAGGACACATGAAAATGGATAAGGGAAAATGAAACAGAGAGGAAAGAAGAAGCAGTAAAGGAGTTGATGGTGGCCTGGAAGCTAGCACCAAGGGCACTGCATTTCTGAGGTTCTTGGGAGGAACCATGGAAAAGGCGGTTTCAGAATTATCTCCCTCCTCCACTCACTAGGTTGAAAAGGAGCAGAGGAACTTCGTTGAGTCCCGTCTCACATTGGTTACCTGCAGAGAACTGACTGCTCTGGTGTTAGCTGAAGGAAGTGATGCACATACTCACAAAGATCCAGCCTTAAGGAGTGATAGTCTGAGCTGGAGGCAAGTGACCAGGAAGTTACAGAGCATCAGGTGGTGAGGAGTGGTCTGAGAAGATAAAGCAAAGGCTGTGTGACAGAAATGTGGGGACTACTGTAGGAAGGCCTCTCAGAGAGGGACAGTTGAGCTGAAACCCAAACAGCAAGAAGTTAGCCATGCAGAGCTCTAGGGTGATGTAGACAAACAGACCAGCCATGTGCTTTTCAAAGCTCTTGATGCTGAAAAAATTTTTTTTGTAATTTATACTAAAATCTGATCAACAGAATATTCCTTTAACTTGCAAAATCCCATTTTGAATCTCAGTTACATTATATTCTTAAAATATAAATAAATATTTATAAAAAATAAATATTTGTAAAAAATAATTATACAGATTTTCTTGTTCACAAGTAACGAAGTGTATTTTCAGATTCTGGTGTTAAAAAGACATGTAAGGGGCCCGGCGCGGTGGCAGAGTGGTTAAAGGTCCTCGCCTTGCATGCCCGGGATCCATATGGGAGCCGGTTCTAATCCCGGCAGCCCCGCTTCCCTTCCAGCCTGTGGCCCGGGAAAGCAGTCGAGGACGGCCCAAAGCTTTGGGACCCTGCACCCGCGTGGGAGACCCGGAAGAGGCTCCTGGCTTTGGCCCGGCATAGTATCAGCCATTGTGCTCACTTGGGGAGTGAATCATCGGACGGAAGATCTTCCTCTCTGTCTCTCCTCTCTGTATATCCGCCTTTCCCATAAAAAAAATAATAATAATAAAAATAAATCTTAAAAAAAAAAGACATGTAAGGTTGAATACTGTACCTATCAATTACTAGCTAATTGTTCTTGGGCAAATTAATTAACCTGCACTGTTTTTCACTTATAAAGTGAATATTTTGCTCTATCTGTAGCACTTAATGTCTTTAAAAAAAGATGTTTTCTTTTTAATGCAGGTTGAGGGTTAATATGCTGTGCCATCACACCAACGCCAGTTAATGACATGTTTTAATGAGATTGTAGAAGACAGGGACTAAGTTTTCAATAAGATTTAGGTTGAGTTTCTGAACCTACTACATTAGAGATGTTGGGCAAATTACTTGAGTGCATTAATCTTGTGAAGTGAGGTGATAATGCTTCACTGACTGTTTGTATGATTATTAAATGGATAATATGTTTAAAAAAAAAGGCATAGTGTATCATCCATCAGATAATAGTGTTCACTAAATGCTGCTTTTGTCCACCCGCTGTGATGTCTTTCTTCTGATCATGCCATTTTTCCTTTGGGTGGCCAAGTTAATTTTCTCAGTTGTATAACAAAGTACTACAAATTCAGTGACTTAAATGACACTCATTTATGAGCCCAGTTCTGTAGATTGGAAGCCGACATGGCATGGCTGCATTCTTTGCTCAAGGTATCACAGAGTCAAAAACAGAGCATAACTGTGTTGAGTTCTCATCTGGAGGCTCTGGGGAGACGCCGAAGCCCAAGCTGTGTCATGCCTGGAGCAGAATCCAGTTCTTTGTGATTATATAACAGATTTGTTTCATAAGGCTGTTTTCTGGGGGTATTTTTAAGCTCCAAGAGCTGTTCTTGGGTCCTTTCCACGTGTCCTCCATCTTTAAACCAGCAGCCATGCATTGCATCTTCTAATACTTTGATTCTCTGTATTCCTCTTCTCTACTAACTGAAGAAATCTCTGCTTTTTAATGACTCTGATGAAGTTAGGCTCACCTAGACAACTTCTCCATTTAAAGCCAGTTCTTTGGTAGTCTTAGTTAAGTCTGCCAGTTCTGTTTTTCCTGAAATACAACAGTCACAGGAACAGCACTGGATGGATTTCGTGGGCCCGTTTTAGAATTCTGCATACTGCAGAAAACTCACTCCCTGTCACTTAGATGGCCCCAGTCGTTCTGTCAGAACATTGGGAGGATAAATAGGAATCACAATTTTGGGGCAACCATGGGGTTACCTTGCCTGTTACATGAATAAGTCCATCGTAATAAATGAAGTCAAGGAGTAACAGGATAGCTGAGAGCTTCAGAGAAAGAACCAGGTGATATAACTTAATTCCCCGAATCCAAAAATATCTGAGTTATACGTAGGAACTTTGTACTTACATATACCGATTAAATTCACTTTTATTGTTTATATTGTTGTATATAACATATCCAGAATAACCTTGTATATTTACAAGTCTTTATCTTTCTGGGAACTATTCTCTGGTTATCTCTATCGTTCTGTTGTTTTGACAGTTTATTTAAAATTTGTGTTCTGTCAGAAGGTCTTTAGAGAGAGAGAAGAAAGAGAAAGAAAGAGAATGTTCCATCTGTTGGCTCACTCCCAAATGCCCCAAGAGCCAGAGCTGAGCTGATCTGAAGCCAGGAGCTAGGAGCTTCTGCTGGGTCTCCAACATGGGTGCAGGGGCCCAAGGACATGGATTATCCTTTACTGCTTTCCCATGCTCTTAGCTGGGAGGTGGATTAGAAGCAAAGCAGCCTGAACTAGAGCCAGGGCCCATTTGGGACACTGGTGCCACTGACAAAGGCCTAGTCCACTATGCCATGGTACTCCACCCCTCTCCCCTGTGCTTTTTAAGCTAATATGGTATGTTATGTTGAATTTCATATATTGATACTGGAATGCTGTTTTAATATGCCTTTCCTCTTTAAAAAATCAGTGACTAATTTCTCATTTTTTATTTTATCCTTATTAATATAGTTTGAAATTCTATCATAATATATTAAGGGTATGTCTTTTACTTTTTTATTTTACTTCATTTTAAATGTCTGACATTTGCTGAGTTGTTTTGATCTGACACTTTAGAGTTTTCTTATATGATAATGGCTTTGTTCTTTTACCTCATTTGGAAATCCTGGCATTTGCATAGTGGATCTGTACTATATATGTCTTAAATTTTCACAGCTGTATCTTTTTCTTTGTCTTGTTTCTTTGTGATATGATCATTCTTTTACTTCATCTTCCAGTTTACTGGTTTGGTTTTTAATATTAGCAATTAATTTCACTGCCTCTACTATAACTCTGTTGCTTTTTTATTTTTAAAAGGTTTTTATTTCCTTGAAAGGCAGAGTCAAAGAGAAAAGGAAAGACATGAAGAAACGAGAGATCTGTCTTCCATTCAGAGGTTCACTCTGTGGTTGCTAAAATCTTAGCTGGAGCTGGCTGAAGGCAGAATCCCGGAACTCCACCGTCAGCTCCCTGTGGGTCAGAGGTCCAGATGCTTGTGCCATCCTCTGCTACCTTCCTAGGCACATTCACAGGTTGCTAGATAGGAACAGGACAGCTGGGACTTAAGCTGGTGCTCTCATATGGGACGCTGGTATGGAAAGCACTGTCTTAACTTGCTATGCCACAATGCCTGCTCTGAGTTCATGTTTCTTTTTGGTACTCACCCAACTTGTGTTGTTCTCTATGTGTACCTCGCAAACATTCTTACTATGTTTTTGTTATTTTTTTTCACATTAATTTGGACTTGGTAAAAATCTGCCTTTCCTATCCACTTCTCAGTTTCCTGCTTTGACTGCCAGGTTCCCTATATGTCTATACAGTTTATTTGCTTTCTTAGGTCAGGGACTGTGTACTGTCAAATATTTGGGTAAATATGGTGGGAGAAGTCTCTGGGGCCATGGTGGATGTTAGCAGTGACCTGTGAGAGCTGAGGTGACAAACTGAAACAGCATCTGGACCTTGAGAGGCCTTTCTGATCACAAGAGGAAACCAGTTAGTGTGAAGGAGGTAAGGGCCGGAGGGAAGTAGACGCTCTGTGAGAGAAAGGACGCTCTCCCTGAAACCCTGATCCCCCGGAGGCTGAAGGCTGAAAACTCAGGCAGATTTTTGTTGGGGTGCACTTAAATAAGAGACTGATAGAATTGTGATTTTTTATGAGGGACTATACCATTGTAGTAAAATGGGGAAAATCTGTCGGGGGTGGGAATTTGGAGGGAGAAATCCCAGTCTATATGAAATTGTACCACATAATTCAAAAATTTAAAAAAAATATGTATAAGCTTTATTTATTTAATTTGCTTCTTTTTATTATTATCATTTTATGATACAGTTCCATAAGCTCCTGTTATTTCCCTTATCCCAGCCACAAATCCCCCTACACATAGTTCCTCCATATCATTACTAAAGTATAGTTCTTCATACACAGTCATATGTCCATTATTGCGGGCATAGACAATGGCAGAGAGTCCAGCATCCTATTGTCATAAATAACATAGTAAAGAATTTCATTGGGAGTCCATGTTTGTCTGGAAGTAGAGATGCATACTGCATTGCATCCTCACATATGGATAAAATAGTCTCCATAACACTGTTACTATACATCCCCTCAAATGAAAGACCACAATACAAACTCAACAAGAGGAAGAAAAATAGAAATTTACAATGCCATGAAGTTAAATAACATGCTGCTAGAAATGGTAGTCTTTGTTACACAGTTACTATACACCCCCTTAAATGAAAAGCCACAAAACAAAATCAACAACAGAAAGAAAAAAAAAGAAATTAACAACACCATGAAATTAAATAACATGCTACTGAATGACTATTGTGTAGCTGAAGAAATGAAAAAGAAAATCAAGAACGTTCTTGAAGAAAGTGATGCTACTATATGATCTATGATTCATTGAAGAATTTAAACTCATCAATCAAACGTCAGATTAGTAGACTGGATTAAAAAACAAAACCCATCTATTTGTTGCCTACAGGAGATACATTTCATCAACAAAGATCAGTGGAAACTGTTATCTCATGGATTTTGATTTTTTTGTTAGTTTTATCTCCTCAAAACACTTTCTTCGTATGTATGTATGTATGTATGTATTTATTTCAAGGGGAGAAGGGAGAGAGACAGATCTTCCATCTGCTTGTTCACTAGCCAGATGACCACCTTGCTGAAGCTTTGCCATGCTGAAGGAAGGAACCAGGAGCTTCTTCCAGGCTCTCACATGGGTTGCAGGGACCCAAACACTTGTAGCATCTTCTGCTACTTTTCCCAGGCCATCCAGCAAGAAGCTGGATCAGGAGTTGGGCAGCCAGGACACGAACTCTGGCCTGGTGGCATGGCCTAGCAGCTAAAGTCCTCGCCTTGAGCGCACCAGGATCCCATATGGGCGCCGGTTCTGATCCCGGCATCTCCACTTCCCATCCAGCTCCCTGCCTATGGCCTGGGAAAGTAGTCGAGGATGGCCCAAAGCTTTGGGACCCTGCACCCATGTGCAATACCAAGAAGAAGTTCCTGGATCCTCTCTTCGGATCGGCATAGCTCTGGCTGTTGCGCTCACTTGGGGAGTGAAAAATTGGACAGAAGCTCTTCCTCTCTATTTCTCCTCCTCTCTGTATATCTGACTTTCCAATAAATAAATAAATCTGGGCAGCCAGGACATGAACTGGTGCCCATTTGGGATGCCGGCATTTCAGGCAGTGGGTTTACTTGCTATGCCTCGACACTGACCTCATCACTTTCTTCTTAGAAGTCTCAGTATTTGCTTTTTAAAATAAGATATAAGAACAGGGAAAGACTTCCTAGAAACGACACCAAAAGCAAAGGCATGCAAAGCCAAAATGAACAATGGGACTACATCAAACTAAAAAGCTTCTGCACAGCAAAAGAAACAATTAACAAAGTAGGAAGCAACCAACAGAATGGGAGAAAAAGTTTCAACACCACCCAAGTGCTAGGTGACTAATATCCAGGATTTACAAAGAGCTTCAGAAAACCAAGGACAGTAAAATAAAACAACCCTGTGAAAAAATGGGCAAAGGAAATGAACAGATATATTTCCAAAAGAACAGATTCGAATTGGCTAACAGACATTTGAGAAGATGCTCAGGCTCCCTAGCCTTCAGAGAGATGCAAATGAAAACCATGTTGGGGTACCACCTAACTCCAGTGAGACTGGCCTACATTCAGAGCTCAACTAACAGCACCTGCTGGCGTGGATATGGGGAGAAAGGTACCTTCCTTTACTGCTGATGGGAGTGTAGGCTAATACAACCACTGTGGAAATCAGTATGGAGAGTGCTTGGAGAATTGCAAATAAGTCTGCCATATGACCTGGCTATCCTGCTCCTAGGAATATACCCAAAAGAAATGAAATCTGCATCTGAGAAGGGAATCTGTAATCCTATATTTGCAGTAGCACAATCTACAATAGCAAAGACATGAAAACAAATCAGGTGTGTTTACAAAGAAGAGTGGTTAAATAAATTGTGGTACATCTACTCCATGGAATATTATTCAGCTATTTCTAAGAAGAATGAAATTATGCCATTTACAACTAAGTGGTCCCAACTAGAGCCCATTTTGCTCAGTGAAATGAGTCAGTCACAAAATATCATATGTTCTCTCTAATATAAGGAAACCATCATGGAAGTGTAACCTGATCCATATTGGTTTGTTTGTTTTGTTTGTTTGTTTTTGGCTGCATCCCATGTGTTTTGATGTTTTTATTTCATTTTCATTTATTCCACATACTTTCTTTTCTCTTGTTGAATTCATCTCTGGCTCATGGATTACATGGTGGCATCATTCTTCCCAAGAGACTTTTGTGTTTCCTTTTTGTCACCCATGTGTTGGTTACTCAGTGGCATTTTTTTCTTTTGTTTTGTTTTGTTTTTCCTCATGACGCTGTAATTTGTTGTTGTTCTTGTTGGGGCTATTGTTCTAATTCATACCAGTTGTTGACCTTATTTCATGGCTTCTCCTTTATGGAAATGTATAGTTTTGAAGTACTGGGGTCTACCATATCCAGATGTAGAGGTACAATGCAACATGCATTCCTGCTCCCAAACAAAAGATGGACTCCCAATGAAACTGTTGGAAATGTGTAGAAAGTGGGATGTTAGACTGTCTGACACTGTATCAGCAATGTCGGGGTACACTTAAATAAGATCTGATGGAATTATGACTCCTTATGAAGGACTATACTATTGTAGCAACGTGGGGAAAACCTGTTGGGGGTGGGAAAATGGGGGGAATCCCAAATAAAATAAAATTTAAACAAACAAACAAACAAATAAATAAAAAGAAGGCTTATTTTGTTTGAAAGGTAGAGTTACAGAGAGAGACAGAGACATAAAGGGGAGAGTGATCTTCCACTGGCTGGTTCACCCCCCCCCCAGGTGGCCTCAACAATTGGGGCTGGACCAGGCCACATTCAGGAGCCTGAAATGCCATCCAGGTATGCCAGGTGAATACTGATAGCCAACCTCCTCTGCCTTCCTAGGAACATCAGTGGAGAGCTGAATCAGAAGTGGAGGAGTCGGACTTGAACTGGTGCTTATGTAGTATGCAGGCATTGCAAAGGTGGCCTAACCTGCTACACCACAACATGGCCTCACTGTACCACAATTCTGGCTCTTCTTTGCTCTTAAATTTCTCAATTGATTTAATGGGTGAGATTCATCTAAATTATGAAACATTATTGATAAAGGTCAGTTGATTGCAAATGTTATTTATTTTTATTGGGAAGTCAGATATACAAAGAGAAAGAAAGAGAGGAAGATCTTCCATTCACTGATTCATTTCCCAAGTGGCCACAATGGCTGGAACTGAACCAATCTGAATCCAGGAGCCAGGAGCTTTTGCTGGGTCTCTCACATGGATATAGAATCCCAAGGCTTGGGACTGTCCTCTACTGCTTTCCCAGGCCACAAGCAGGGAGCTGGATGGGAAGCAGGACTGTTGGGATTAGAACTGGCGCCCATATGGGATTCCAGTGCGTGCAAAGTAAGGACCCCAGCTGCTGGGGTACTGTGCTAGGCTCTCAAACTGGCATTTTTGTCATCACAGACCTCTCACATATGTTTTTGTCAAATAGATATGTGCCAAATTAAAAATAATGGTAGGTGGGCCCAGGCCCAGGGCAATAGCTTAGTAACAAAATCCTTGGCTTGCATGTGCCAGGATCTCATGTGAGCACCAGTTCATATCCCAGCTGCTCCACTTTCTATTTAGCTCCCTGCTTGTGGCCTGGGAAAGCAGTGAAGGATGACCTGAAGCCTTGGCACCATGCACCCATGTGGGAGACCCAGAAGAAGCTTCAGGCTCCTGGCTTTGGATCAGCTCAGCTCTGGTCATTGTAGCCTCTTGGGAAGTGAATCACGAACGGAAGATCTTTCCTCTATATTTCCTTCTGTTTGTATATCTGCCTTTCCAGCAAAATAATAATGATAATAAAATATTAATAATGGTAGCTCAGATTTTTCGTAACTTGAATTCAGTGTTTAGTGTACTTCTGTAGAAATAAAGATGCCTATCTACAGCCTGAATTTTCAAACCTGAATGAATAGAACATTAAATAAGTCATATTGGAGTTTTTCAGTAATATTTTTTGGTAATGGTGTTGTTCTAGTTTATTCTTTAAATCTTAATTGCCAGGTTCTTTGTGTGCATTCTGTATCGGCAACTGTGAATACAAACTTGGAATACTAACCAAAATGTGAGTGAGAGAGAGAAGGCTAATCAGTTGGCTCTCCCTATGCAATTGCTGTAGTCCAAAATTTGTTACACCACAGAATGTTCCAGGATCTCACACAGGTCCACATACCATATCTTGTGATTAAGTTCTTCATGTGTTTTGTGTCTGTCTCCAGCTAATGAATTTGTTAACACTTGATATTTCTCTGATCCATGTGGTTTAGTTGGAGGTCTTTTAGTTATATATATATGGTCTCAGGGTTTTTATTTGCCTTGTTCAGTTCAATTCATATTCAAAAAGATCTTTTTAGTTATCTTTCTTAACAATCCTAATGTGGGCTTTCTTTTACTTCCTCTTCCTCTCTCCTTGGTTTACTCAGTTACGATTCTGAAGTTAATATTATGCTATTTTTAAAGAAGATTTATTATTTATTTGAAACATAGAGTTATAAAGAGAGACGGAGAATCAGAAAGAGAGATCTTCCATGTCCTCCCTCACCCCGCAGATGGCCACAACAGATGGCCAGGCTAAAGCCCAGAACCAGGATCTTCTTCTGGGTCTCCAACATAGGTGGTAGGGGTCCAACCATTTGGACCTTCCTCTGCGGCTTTCCTAGGTGAGTTATCAGGAAGCTGGATTGGAAATGGAGCTGCTGGGATCAGAAATGGTGCCCATATGGAATGCTAGGATTGCAGGGTGTGGCTTTACCTACTACACTGCAGTGTTGGCTCCTAAAAATGTGCTATTCTTAATCTTGTTTTTGTTTTGTGAGGCTGACTTCATCTATGTTTTTGTTTTCTGAGATTATAGTTTGCTGTGTAAATCCTCAGGCTGGTGAATATAGGTTTATTGTGTATATGTGTTTCATTTTAATTGTTAGAGCTTGATCTCTAGGTGCCTTTCTATTATCTTGGCATCATGTGACTCTAGGGTTGGTCAGGAAATCAGTTTTTGTGTAGAATAGCAGGCTTCAACAGAAGTGGTTTTCTTAGCTCCAAAGCCTGTTTGCTGAAGAAGCACAAACTGAAATAGTGGCTTAGTGATTGACTTAACTCATTAGCCTGCTGATGAGAATTTGTGCTTTGATATTGAGAGAAAAGAGAGTTTTTTGTTTTGTGTGTGTGTGTTTTTTTTTTCAGGGCTCAGTATAGGTTCCAGTTATAGAGAAAAGTAACATAAAAAACTGTTATTTACAAGTAGTACTGAGCGATATTCTGGGTCATAAATCACATTTTATGGGATTAGTCAGCTACCAGATTGTGTCCTCACACCCTGTTGTGTGATTGTGTGTTGTGTGAGTGGGTGAGACAATTCCTAATTAAACAATCACTTGTTTTTGCTTTTACCTATTCTTTATTATTAAAATATTGAGGACCTTTTTTTTTTGCGTTTGCTTTATTTTACTTTTGGCAAGCTTGGCTTTTCAAACTATTTATTTCTGCAGATGTATTTCATCAGTTCTTAAGAATGAAGTTAGGAATGTTGCTGGCTTCTACATTAGTACCACCCAGAAATTAGAAAAAAATTGTTTTCTTAAAATATATTTGTGGGGATGTAGGGAATCTTTTCATTTTTTGTGAATATTAAAATTTTAAAAATATTAAGTAATACATGTACTGCTTAAGTTCTATGTTGGCTTTGTGGATTTTGTTTAACTTTATGTACTCATAGTTTATAGTTAGTAATATTTATGGAAAGTGAATAAAAGTTTCTCATGTTTTATTTTCTGTAGAAAATTTAAATACAATGTTCAAGCAATGTCAGAATTACTTCCCGGGGTACACATTTTGACACATTATGTTAACACACTGCCTGCAGTGCCTACCATGTCAGCATCCCATATGAGACCCAGTTCAAGTCCTGCTCCTCCACTTAAAATTTTTTTTAATATTATTATTGTTTTCTGTGATAGTTTTGTAGGTATAGGGATTCTTCCCTCTCTCTCCCATTCCTTCCTCCCCATTTTTTTCCTCCCACCATCCTCCCATCCCCTCTCACCCATATTAATCACAGTAACATAGTCTTAGTATTAGTAACAGTATTAGTTACAAGTTTAATATTTTCTTAATTAAGGTATTATGGCATTTTAGGTGTAGGCAAAGGCAGAAAATCTAATAATATATTGTTAAGGTATATCTAACGGATCATTGAGAATCCTGTTATTCATGAGTAGAGCTGCCTATATTATTCAGGGGTAGAGATGCCTACTGTAATATATCTTCACTTCCCGGTGTGGCCAGTCTCCGTTAGACAATTCATCTATGAGAAGATGTATATGCTTGTTTACTCACTGTAGTACTCCATGAAATACTATGTACAGCCATAAAAAAGGATGAAATCCTACCATTTACAACAAAATGGTCCCACTGGAGACCATCATGCCCAGTGAAAGAAGCCAGGCTCCTCCACTTTGAATCTGCTAATTTTGGTAAACCAGCCTGAGGCCTTTGCCACCCTAGTGGGAGACCTAGATGAACTTCCAGGCTCTTAGTTTCAGTCTGGCACTGTCCTGGGTTTTACAGCTATACAGGGAGTGAACCAGCATATCCTCTCCTCTTCCTCCCCTTCTCATTCTTCCCTTCCACTTTCCCTTTTTTCTTTCCCCTTTTTCCCTTCTCTAGCTATGCCTCTTACATAAGTAAGTACTTCAAAAAAAGAGAGAGAATTGTTTCCCATCATTCAGAAACTTTTCTTTACAAGGTAGTGCCCAAGAATATTGATACCTAGTGATAGATTGTGACTTGTGAAAGATGAGTCAACAAGTACACTTCTTATAGAGTTTTTATTGTTCTTTAAATTTTATCAAGTCATTGTACTGCTGCATTTTCTTTCAACCAGACTGGAATAAGTTGAGTTGAGAAAATGACCTGTAATGGTTCATTCCTTCATTTGGCCAACATTTATTTCCTATTGTGTCAGATGTTGGAACCATCCTACCTTTTCAGAGACTGAAGATTTAGTTTGAGAAAAAATAAATAAAAGCAATTGAGTGTAGTGACTGTCATGCAAGTGACTGTTTCTTCACATTTCTTGCCATCTTTTTCCTTTTCCTGCCATTTTGAGCTTCAGAGTTGGGAATACAGTACAAGCAAGGATGTAGGTAAACTGATTTCAGAATCAAGAAGTAAGCTTAGGCCAACAGAGAACCATGATACTGTGCTACTTTTCTAGTAAATCCTTGAAAACCGGATGCCTAACACCTAGTAAGCAGAGTTCCTGAAGTCAAGGGATGTATCTCCCCTCTTGAAGATATTTGAATTCCTGTGAACTGCAGTTGGTCAAAACTTTCTATGATAATATCTTTATCTATTATAACATCTTTATTGTTTACATAAAATTATGTAAAATTTTCATACTTAGCCTCTTTGTACAAGGATGAAAGAAATTTAGAAATTGATTTTTAAACATCTACAGAACTGGTATAGTTAAAATGAATAGTTAAAATAAATCAACACCAATTTAGTGGGATAAATGCTCTGCTGAAATGGTTACTCACTTGGGAGACTATATTAGAAGCGTGCTACCACAAGTCTAGTTCTGTGATTCATCTGTCTCTAAATTTGAATTTTGATAGCACTATGTTGGTATGCCTGTTTGTGTATTATTAAAAACAGTATTAATACTCTGAATTATCTAATTACTTTGAAGTTAGGTTCATGAGTTTTTAGCAAAACTGTCAGTGAATAGTCTTGGAACAGTACATTGAAGATGCATCACTGATTATTGTAAAATGACTTCACTTGAAGTTAGTTATTTTAATTGATATTTTCATTAAAGAGATTTCATCAATATATACAGTTGCCAAAAAATTATTTTTTGATATACTTATAAGCATATTTCTTTCTTTTTTATTTTAAGATTTATTGATTTTTATTAGAAAGTCAGATATACAGAGTAGAGGAGAGACACAGAGGAAGATCTTCTCTCCACTGATTCACTCCCCAAGTGGTCGCAGTGGCTGAAGCCGAGCCAGTCTGAATCCAGGAACCAAGAACTCTGGGTCTCCATCGTGGTTACAGGGTCCCAAGGCTTCAGGCCATCCTTCATTGTTTTCCCAGGCCACTAGCAGGGAACTGGATAGGAAGCGGGTCTGCCAGGACATGGACCAACACCCATATGGGATCCCGGTGTGGGCAAGGCAAAGATCCCAACTGCTAGGCTATTGCTCTGTGCCCAAACATACTTATTTCTAATACATTAATATTATTAGAATTGATACAGACAAAGAAATGGTATTGGAATCTCTCACCTTTATGCTTATTTGGACCAAGGGCTTCCAAGTCATGTGGTTTTCTTTACTTCTATTGACATAAACTGTACTTGTGCTGTAAATACAAACTGTATAATGGAGAATAGAGTAGCAGGAAACAAAAAAAGAACTGCAGTATGCGCCTCTATTCCTGAATGGAAGTAGGCCCCCCAATAAATCTGTTAAATATATCTTGGCAAGATACTAGACTCTCGTCATTGCTTGTGTCATGACACACATAAAGAGTGGAACACTAGAGATAAGACTGCAGCTGAAGGACTGTATCATTGTAAAATTACAGATCCAATAGGGAGGGGAGATGGGTGAAGAGAGAGGAAGGGGAAGAAAGTGGGGAAGCCCTATACCTACAAAACTGTATAATGAATAGCAATAATAATAATAGTACAAACTTACTAGTAGGGCTTGGCACTATGGCCTAGCAGCTAAAGTCCTCTCCCTGAACGTGCCAGGATCCCATATGGTTGCCAGTTCTAATCCGGGCGGCCCTGCTTCCCATCCAGCTCCCTGCTTGTGGCCTGGGAAAGCAGTTGAGGATGGCCCAAAGCCTTGGAAACCTGCACCTGCGTGGGAGACCCAGAAGAGCTTCTGGCCCCTGGCTTCAGATTGGCTCAACTCCAACCCTTGCGGTCACTTCGGGAGTAACCATCGGACACAAGATCTTCCTCTCTGTCTCTCCTCCTCTCTATATATACATATCTGACTTTGGAGTAAAAATAAATAAATAAATAAATAAATAAATAAATATTTTTTAAAAATAAATCTTTTTAAAGAAGATCCATAAATCTTACTTAGAGAAATACTGCTATTGAGTACCCAACAGTTTTCTGAGAGTAGAAAAAAAGGCTTTGGTCTCCAAGACTAGATGTATGTATATTTAAAATAAACTTGTAAATAGTTTTTCAGTTTTAAATCCATTTTAAAACATACCATCACATTGATATTTAAGTCTGTTGCCCAAGGCCTGACTTATGAAATAGGTTTTTAAAATAACTTTGATAAATCTTTGGTTGTTAGCTTTTTCTCTGCTAATCTGACTGACTGAGCTTCCTGGTGTGATTAGCTTGGCTGAAAGAAAGGTTGAGGATGTCAGTTTTGGCATCTCCTATAGCCAGTCTTGGCTGTAGACAATATTGTCAGTTTTACGTTTTAGCATATACTTTTTACTTTGGGAATTGTAGTGTTCAAATTTTCATGTATTGATGATTATATTTGATTTCTAAATACTGTTATTTACTTACCAAGATATAAAAATAACTGTAGACAGACCAATTTTTTTCCCAGTCCTATCTGTGTTCTTCACGCATCTGAATAATGTCTACAATTCTGTTTATGCACTACATTAGAGTTCTCTTTCTTATATAGCATTTAAATCTCATTATTTCAATTTCTAATTGACCATCAATGTAGAATGTAAGCAGTCTTGGAAAATTGGAATAAATGAGGAATGTGTTTGACAGAGTGATTATGGCGCTGCTTGAAATGCCTGCATCCCATAGCAGAGGGCCTGAGTTTGAATCCCAGCTTCATACCTGATTTTATCTTCCTGCTGATACATGCCCCGGGAGGCGGAGCATGATGGCTCAAGTAGTTGGGTCCCTGCTACACACATGCAGAGGCTTAGAATTTTTTTCTTTTAAAAATTTTATATAAAGAGAACAAATTTTACGTATTTCATGATACAGATTTAGAAGCATAATGCTACTTCCCACCTACATTCTCTCCTGCTCACATTTCCCACCTACTCTCCTCCTGCTTTATTTCTTTTTTCCCCTAATTTTTATGGTGGCATATTTTCATTTCACGTCATAATCATAGGCTCAACACTCCATTGGGTAAAGATACCAACACATAGCAAGAAAAAAAAAAACCTCCCTGCTGTTCCTCAGGAGTGTAGATGAAGGCTGTAAACAGTACTCTGATCCAGGGATGTCACTCGCAGTCTTATAGATCACATTTGGGGGTTGGGGTACTCTATGTATTAGTTATCACAGATCAGGGAAAACGTGGTATTTGGTTTTTGGGGACTAGCTTATTTGGGAGTAGCTTAGTTCACCAAGCATAATGGTCTCCAGTTCATTCATTTTGTTGCAAAAGACAACATTTCATTTTTTTTTTAATTGCTGAGTGGTATTCTGTAGTATACATATACCACATTGTATTTATCCAGTTATTAGGTGATGGGCATCTGAGTAGGTTCCATATCTCAGCTCCAGTGAATTGAGCTGCAATAAACATGGGCATAAAGATAACTCTCTCACATACTGGTTTTATTTAGTTTGGATGAATTCCAAAAGTAGGTCATATGTTAGATCTGTTTTCAGCTAAATGAAGAATGTCTATAATGGGGAGACCTGGATTGAGTTCCTAGCTTCTGGCTTTGGACTGACCTGCATCTGGCTGTTGCCCACCATATGGAGGAGTGAACTTAGTGGGAGGGAAATCTATACTTTGATTCTGTCTCTCTCTGCCTATACAGTAAGTAAATTAATTTTGAAAGAGAAAATTCAAACAGAGCAAAACTATGCTTTGTAATGCCAGGAACTCTGCTTTCTTCCATTTTATTCCCCCAATTTATTTCTGGCAGGATTTCAATCAGGGGCATAACATGTTTACATTTGATGAAGAGCTGATTGCAGGCCTCACCCACTGCCTGTCATCATGTTTGATATCTAGTAGGTGTTCACTGTAGGTGGAGGAAGGAACTCAACAAATGAAAATGGATTTGGCATAGTCATAATGGTGATGGGGCAGCAACAGCATTCAGGTTTTTTGGCAGAGGCAGCTTTGGATTGCTTTCCATTTGAAGCTAAAGGCTTTGTCTTACTGATATTTGAATTGCTTGAACTTTTGTTTTTGGAAATATAGGGATCTTTTGGAAATTTTGTTACTTCCTTTGACTAATGAACAGAGGTATGATCTTCAGATAACCAAGAGGGTGAACTGCATTTCACGTTATATAAAGCAGTTGTCAGAGCTCACATGTTCAGTGACACAAAGAATTTCTACCTTGTTTTGCTTTTTAATACCAATTTCACCTGTCATCTTGGAACTTCAGATGTTATTTCCTTTACGTGTAAGACTGACTGAGAATGTGTATCTCCTTGTGCTTTAACGTGGCTGGAAATATCCCAGTGACAATCACTTTAGAAGTGGTCTGTAGGGACCCGCGGCGTGGCCCAGCGGTTAAAGTCCTCTCCTTGAACGCGCCAGGATCCCATAAGGGTGCAGGTTCTAATCCCAGCTGCTCCACTTCCCATCCAGCTCCCTGCTTGTGGCCTGGGAAAGCAGTCGAGGACAGCCCAAAGTTTTGGGACCCTGCACCCATGTGGGAGACCTGGAAGAAGTTCCTGGCTCCTGGCTTCTGTTGGCGCAGCACGGGCCGTGTTGGTCACTTGGGGAGTGAATCATCAGATGTAAGATCTTCCTCTCTGTCTCTCCTCCTCTCTGTATACCTGACTTTCCAATAAAAAAAAAAAAGTAAATCTTTAAAAGAAAATAAAGAACTGGTCTGTCCTAGAGGTTTTATTCTCTGCTTCCCAACTCCTGCCATCAAAAGAGCAGTAATAACACTAAAAGCATAAAAAATGGCTTTATTTCTCATGGTGTATATTCAGTTTTTTAAATTGACCTAGCAAGAATGTGAAATGGAGGAGCTAATTTGCCTTTTTCTCTCAACAATTCATTCATTAGGTCAACAGATTTCCTTTTATAGGAAAGTTATTTAAGTCATAGCTGCACCATAGCCAGATACATTTGATAAGTTAATTTTATTGGATTGTGACAAATTCTGTGCAAAAGTATTCAAGAAGTTTCAAAATACCGAATATTCAAATGTTCAAAAGGAAGAAACTTTAAGTCACCAGTAATCTCAGCATTTGGTAATACTAGAATTTCTACACACACTACAGTAAGTAAAGTTACAAACACTACAAGAACTTAAAAATACTTTTTATTTATTGCTCGGGTAGTACAGATTTTCTTTCAGAATAATCAGGTTAAGCTGCCACCGGCAATGCTGGCATCTCATATGAGTGCTGGTTCGTGTCCCAGCTGTCCACTTCAGATCCAGCTCCCTATTAATCACCTGCCAAAACAGTGGAGGATAGTCTAACTCATTGGGCCTCTGCACCTTTCTGGGAGACCCACACGAAACTCCTGGCTTCAGCCTGGCCCACCCATGCAGCCATCTGGGTGGTGAACCAGCAGATCGAAGAACACTCTCTCTTTGTTAACTCTACCTTTCAAATAAATAAAGAAAAATCAGAATGCAGATTAAAATTAAAATACCCATTTTTCTTTTTGTTTTTGTAAGAAGTTTGTTATTTGTTTGAACTGGCTGAGTAACAGAAGGAGAAAGGCATAGAGAGTGTCCATCTGCTGGTTCACTCCCTAGATGGCTGAAACAGTTAGGTGTGGGCCAGGCCGCAGCTAGGAGTCAGCATCAGGGTCTCCCACATGCGAGACAGGGACCTTCCCAGGTGCATTAGCAGGGAGCTGGTTGGAAATGAAGTTTCTGGGCCTGTTTTTCCAATACAAGGTAATGATTTCACATAGCTTCCAAAATACTTATTTTCATAAACATAGAAAAAATAGCTTGAGACTACTGTTGTGCTATAATGGGTAAAGCTACCACCTGTAATGTTGGCATCCCATTTGGGCACCAGTTCAAGTATTCCTGATGCTCCACTTTCAGCCCAGCTCCCTGCTAGTATTCCTGGGAAAGCAGAGGAAGGTGGTCCAAGAATTTGAGCTCCTGTTCCTGTGTGGCAGACCTAGTTCAAGTTTTGGGCTCCTAACTTCAGCCTGTCCCAGCCACGGGTATTGTAAACATCTGGGAAGGGAACAAGTGGAGAGACTATCTCCCTGTCTCTTGTACTGTTTCTAACTTTGCCTTTTAACTAAAATTAATAGATATATTTTTAAAAGATTTATTTATTGTTATTGCAAAGTCAGATGTACAGAGAGGAGGAGAGACAGAAAAAAGATCTTCCATCCATTGATTCATTCCCCAAGCAGCCCCAAGCGCTGATTTGAAGCTAGGAGCCTGCAGTCTCTTCTGGATCTCTTCAGGGTCCCAAGGCTTTGGACCATCCTTGACTGCCTCCCAGGCCACAAGCAGGGGGCTGGATGGGAGGCTGGACTGCCGGGATTAGAACCAGCATCCTTATGGGATCCCAGTGCGGGTAAGGTATGAACTTTAGCCTCTAGGCTACTGCACCAGGCCCAGTTTTCTGGGCTTTTAAATTGTAAATAAATCATATAAACTTATGATGATTATATTCTTTATAAAGCTGGAAACACGTCATATATACTTAGGTATATTTTTTGTCAGTATCTTTTAATATAGGTAAATATAAATCTACTTAGGCATTCCTAATATTTGCAAGAGTTTACAGTGAACAGAATGATTTGGTATTAATAAAGTTGATGTTGGTAAAGACTAGATTGCTATAGTTACTATTTTAACTATATAATTATATATTATTATATTCAAGTTACATTTTATACTTGATTATTGTAGAGTTTGTGCAAAAAAGTAATCGTGTTACATTTTTATGAGTCCAGCTTGAAGTAAAGATAATGAATCAAAGTGAAAGTATCATGTGTAAATCAAGATTTTATTCTTTTTTATGGTTGAATAATATTCTGTTATATATGTAATTTACCCTGAATGAACTTTCGAAGTATAGACCTGTTTCTGTGTCATTAATATAAATTTAAAACTGCCATTATTGCCGTAGTCCATAGTCTTGTTACTTGTTTGAATTCACCTCTTTTATATCCCAATATTCAAACACACCTCCATCCCACTCCCATTTCCACAACCTGTATCTACCATTTTTCAAGATCTTTCACCACTGTACCTTGTGTAAGAAATAATTGTTCTGGTGTTTAAATGAAATCAGTACTTGATTATGCCCTTTAAAATGCTACTTAGTTCTATACATTTTTCTTACAGCTTTTTATGAATATATGTGTTGTATTATGATTGATTTATCTTTTTCTACATAGTCTGCAGCTTATGTCCTGCATTTCTGTGTGGATCTTTGTGTGTCTACACACATTTAGTAAACATTAAGTGCATCGAAATTAGATTTGTATTAATTTATGTTTTGTGTAGCTTTTCTTCAACTGATAACTTTTGAGGAGTCAAGATAATTTGTATTTGTTTATGTTACTTCTGTGTGCTAGTTCAATTGAGTATTTGCTGCTAAGTTATTTTTTCATTTGATAATTATTTTTGCATTTTGTGGGTAAAAATAACTGTAAGGCTTAGTTACTTAGAACTGCACATCAATTGGAAATTTGGTTAGAATAGTTTAACCAAGCAGTTTTTTTCTTCTAAGAAAGCAGTCTGGAGGTAGACTGTCTAGGTGTGTGGTACACTAGTGTCACGAGGTCATCAGTGTCCTAGATTTTTTTTCCCTGTCTCTTGCTTTTGTCCTTGAGCTCACTCCAGGCTCTAATCCTTTTAGACACCACGTTTATGTTTCTGTCCATTTCTAATAGGAAATAAGTAACTTTTCTGATGGTCTCTACAGATTTGAGCTCTTACAAGATTAGTCAGAATTAGTGTCACGTGGGCATCACTGTCTGCCAGGGAACCTGGGATGGCGCTTTTGGCTAAGTGACTTTCATCCACGTAAAAGTGATTATTTTTATAGGGAAGACAGTGAAATAGTAGTGAATGGGCAACTTAGATGTGAAATTTACACATAAAGCCATTAGGATCTACAAAAAGATAAGTGGAGCAGCTGGGTCAGGAACCAACGCCCATATGGGATGCCAGCATTTACGCCAGGATGTGTTCCCAGACTTTTAAAAAAATAAACATTTCCAAGTAATTTTTTGTTTCTGTTACCATTGCAGGATAGATTAAAATATTATGTCAGCGTATTTTATTATGTTAATACCCAAGTGTAATCTTTCTTAATTAAAATCATTTCTCCAGGCTTGAATAATTTATAATGATTGAAAACAGATTGATGCTCTTTTGAGTAAATGTACTTTTGTTGTCCATTGTTTCCTCAAACCTAGAACTTAAGTTTATCGAAAATGCTTGAGTTTCAAAACACTTTTGTTGACTTAATGTTTTCTTTTTCATTTTAAATCACTCTTAAGAGATTAAATTTTAAATTAATGCATTCTTTTTAATGTTGAGGTACATGAAGGTTTTCCCCAGACAGTTGTTAATATTTTAGTGACAGATATTTATTCAACTGCAAATCTCATACAATAGTAAGATTTCTTATCTACTACTTTAATAATAGTGTCTGTGGTTTGACATAGCCGTTTGAATCGACAGTTCAATTTGATTGACACATATAAGATATGTTTAAAATTATTTTCTGTGTAATTACAAATGTACATGCAAAACCTGACTTCCTTCATTAATTTATTTATTTGAATGTCAGAAACTTTCATTTCAAAGTATCATAATTAGTACCTTGTTATGCCAGCATCTCATCAATTACCATATTTTTCTGTCAGCATCTCATTAATATGAATTTAATTCCAACTAAAAATACAGATATATAAGTAGTTTATTGCAGTTACAACCAACCAGTAAAATTTTAGTGGCCATTTTTGAGCGGTTTCTGATTGTTGTTATTTACCCTCTTCTCTCTGATGTCAGGTTTGCCATAGTACTTGCTTGGGTAACGAAGTGTTAGTAGATGTAACATAGAAGCTAAGTATGCTTGCATGGTTTAGCGTGGATTTTGTACATTGATAATTGGTACAAGAAGAGATTTTGTTGGATTGTGCCCCTCAGGTGGAGGACACTTTGGTTTGACATATCAGCTGGAAAGGTAAGCTCCACCCTCTCTGGCTTCTAACGGACATAACTTCACCAAACATTTTGAATTTTGATAAAAGTCCCTTGCAAAATACAAGATTTTCTACTGCTCTTACTTCACAACTTTACCCTTCATATGTAAGGCCTGCCACTTTTTGAATTTTCTATTTTTCAGAATAGCTTTATCTTCTTATGAAGCCTTTATAGTCAGCTACCAATGACTTGGGGGGTTCCTGTCTGCTTCCCCAAACTGGGGCATCAGTATGTACCTCTCTTGTCTATATCTCATTTAAAGCACAGGTATGAAATACATTTGGGAAGCAGCATTAAGTTAGAATTCGTTCTATCTATCTGACAGCTTCAGTAGAGCTCAAATTTTTATTTTAAAATTAAGTTTAATTGAAGTTTCATCATCAGTATTTTTTTTTCTATTAACCTGAAATGGTGAGAACTGGAATCATCAAACATAAGAGCAAGATGTTATTTTCTTCTTAGGTTAGAAACAAGATACTTGTTTTTATGTAACTAAGAAAAAGTGTGTATTTAGAATTTTACTTACTTTCTACCTCTTTCCAAAAATGTGATTTACAGAATAAATATGGGTGTAAGTCTTGTCTGTGGTTTTTTTTTTTTTTTTTTTGGAGACCACTTTTTCCGTGAGTTATTCAGAGTGAACTTGAGGAGGCTGAAAACTTGACTTGTTTGTGAGCCCAGAATATAGATACTGCTCAAAGTGTAACTGTGAATGTAAGCAGTTTGCAGCACTTGTTTCTACAGCACTATGCTAGAAGAGCTACTTTCAGCTTCTGGATACACCCAGACTGCTGTCTCATTTTGCATAATTTTTCACTAAAATTTAATTCTGTCAAAATTATTTTTAATGAGAGAAAGATTAACAATTGACCAAAAGAATCTTGGTTCTCTTTCAGTCCTAATTTAATTTTAATTGGTTCATGTGTAATTTAGGAAGCAATTTTCCTAGTGATTTGGTAGACAAGAAATTCTTACCAAAAATACTGCCTTATCGGTATTTTGGAAACTTATACTTTCTCTTTCTTTTGTTCTCTCTCTTTCCCTCTGAAAGATTTATTTTAAAGTCAAAGATATATAGAGAAGGAGAGACATAGAAAGAGGGGTCTTCCATTGGCTAGTTTGCTCCCCAAATGGGCACAATGCCTGCGTCTGGGCCAGGCTAAGGCCAAAGCTTGTCTAGGTCTCCCAGGGCGCAAAGGCATATGCATTTGAGCCATCCTCAGCTGATTTTCCAGGTACATTAGCAGGAATGTTTGATTAGAAATGGAGCAACCAGAACTTGAATTGGTGCCAGTATGGGATTCCGGCATGATAGGCAAGACTAAATCCAATGTGCTACAACATCAACTCATGTTTTCTTCTTTTTTTTTTTTTTTAAGATTTATTTATTTTTATTGGAAAGTCAGATATACTTACAGGAGGAGAGTCAGAGAGGAAGATCTTCTGTCCAATGATTCACTCCCCAAGTGAGCACAACGGCCGGTGCTATGCCAACAGAAGCCAGGAACCAGAAACCTCTTCCGGGTCTCCCACACGGGTGTAGGGTCCCAAAGCTTTGGGCCATCCTCTACTGCTTTCCCAGGCCACAAGCAGGGAGCTGGATGGGAAATGGAGCTGCCAGGGTTAGAACCGGCACCCATATGGGATCCCGGCACGTTCAAGGCGAGGACTTTAGCTGCTAGGCCACACTGCTGGCCCAACTCATGCTTTCCTATATTCCATGATTGTGTATAAAATGGTCATTTAAAATTTTTATTTATTTATTAAATAACAATTATTTATCAAAGCATTGTGAGTATATTCAAAAATATAATCAGTAATAGGAAAGAGGGAATGACAAGTGGCAGATTATTCCCAATTAGTAATAACTAGGTCTGTCTGTGCAGTGCCTTAAGGATTTAGGCATTATTTCTTAGACAAAAAAATAAATAAGTGTTCACCTTCTGTGTATACAAAGGGGTGGGAGAAGAGGAGGCTTCTTGGAAGATACCATGTAGTATAAAGTGCTCACCCAAGATCAGAAATTTCAGAGGTTAATGGTTTAACTTAGCGTTAAATTGAATTCCCTACTGTATCTAATGCTTTACTATAGCAGAATTGCTATGTCTTTCAGTTACAAAAGTACCTATTAAGTTTGTCTTGTATCCGCTGAAATCCCATATGGGCACCTGTTTGTGTTTTGGCTGATCCACTTTCCATCCAGCTCTTCACTTATGACCTGGAAAAGCAGTTGAGGATGGCCCAAAGTCTTGGAATCCTGCACCCATATGGGAGACTAGGAAAAAGCTCCTGGCTTCTGGCTTCAGACTGGCTCAGCTCTGGCTGTCACAGCCACTTGGGGAGTGAATCAGCAGATGGAAGATCTTTCCCTGTCTCTTCTTCTCTCTGTAAATCTGCCTTTACAATAAAAATAAAATAAATCTTTAAAAAAATACCCAGGACTTGCCATGGTAGCATACTAGTTAAATCCTCACCCTGGCTGCCCCATTTCCCATCCAGCTCCCTGCTTGTGACCTGGGAAAGCAGTTGAGATCGGCCCAAAACCTTGAGACCCTGTACCCATGTGGGAGACCAGGAAGAGCTCCTAGCTCCTGGCTTTGGATCGGCTCAGGTTTGGCTGTTGGGGCTACTTGGGGAGTGTGTTAGGTTTTTTCTACAAACTCAAGACAGAGACACAGCAAGTGTGCCACATGAGAAGCCTTTATTTCAGTGAGGGAAGTAGTGTAGGACAGGGAGAGAGCAGAGCAGAGACAGAGAGAAGAGAGAGACAGGCAAAGAGCAGAGCAGAGGATGAGGGGAAGAGCAGAGAGAGAGGAGAGCAAAGACAGCACAAGGAGGGAGAGAGAATGGAGGAGGAAGGTTTTTACAGCTTCGAGGTGGGAATAGAGAGTGCCAGGTCAGGGATTGGCAGTTGCAGCTTAAGTGGACACCAGGGATAAATGCCTCAGGAGATTGGTGGAGCACAAAGTTTGAACCTGACGGTTACTAAGCTGAATTAAGCAAGTGGGCCTTAAGGGGGTTGAGGTCTAGGAAGTTTATGGTAGGTAGTGTTGGGTAATCAGGTATTCAGGGGGACTGAGACCTATGGGACTTAAGGCAGTACTGGGTAAGCAGGCATTGAAGGCATTCAAGGTAGCACTGAGTCCAGAATGGTGAGGTCAGGCCTCAGAGTCCCTTCTTATAGAGTGAGCCAGTGGACAGAATGGCCTTCTGTCTCTCCTCCTCTGTAAATTTGACTTTCCAATAAATTAAAAAAAAAAATCTTCTTTTAAAAAAGTACCTAGTGAACATATGGATAAATTTGTAAGAAAGTGAGACCTCATATTACCATGTTAGTCTTGTTTCTTCACTACAGAAATTCCAGAGAGGCACCAGCATGGCCCAAGTTCTCACTGTCATCCTGTGAATTCACATGACATGTTAGATGCTTTGAGAGGTAGTAGCCAAATCTCAAACCTGATTCTTGTGGGTTAGTCTGGACCCATCTTTAAAAGATATGGAGTATCTGGCATTTTTACGTGGTTTTGTATGGCCACAGTTTCCTGTGATAGACAAATGTTGTCATTATTGGCTGTAGGCAGGCCTGAAAGGGCAGAGTCAGGAAGGACAAAGAATTGACCAGCTAGAACTTTCAGTAATATGCTGATATCAGGATAAGAGTTGAGCCATCTCTGATAAGAAGCAATGTTACATTTAAACATCTGCAAATGTGTTTTCTCTGAGCTCCTCCTGCAGTGTAACAGCAGGATGGTTTTGGGCCTTGGGTCATAAGATGACTTAACAGTAATTACCGTCTAAGTGAAACTGAAGAGAGGTGCAGTGAACACTGGAAGTGGCAGAGGTCAGCCCTGGGAGTGGAACAAAGATCTTTTATGATATGATGTTTTTGTTCCAGGTTTAGATTTGGTAGTGGCAACTTCCCTCCTTGAAGTCCTCATCCAACACTCCCATTCTCTCCCATTCTCAACAATTGCCAATAATTATTTAAAAAAAAAACAGTATCAAAAGTTCTTAAGTTAGAATCTGAGAACTGACATGAAAATTATTCAGCATTCCCAGCCACAGTATACAGATCTTTTTTTTTTCTTTTAGATGTTATTGATTGATTGTCAGAGAGGGGGGGAATAGAGAATTCTTCCATCCATTGGTTCCCTCCCTAAATTAATATTTTTAACTAAAGAAGGTGCATTGTTTTTTAATTTTAAAATTTTTGATAATCTTTACATACTTGATTAGGGCACAAAGGACCAAAGGCTTGCAGAAATTGGGTAAGAACATTGTTTCTACATTATCTTTTTTTTGTCCTGTATCTGGGTAAGTGAGGAGATAAAGGTAGAAAGCCACACCCAACCTCCCAACCATCCCAGGGTCTTCCATGTGGAGCATGCTCCAAGGGCACTGCTTAAGTGGTTTTGATAGTCCAACAATTTTGAATTGCTGTCAATCTTGCTACTCCAAACAATAAAATCTCTCCAGAATCCACTGGCTGACATAGTCCACCTTTGAGTCTGCATTTGTCCAGATTTTCACTGCCAACACTTGGCTGGGGTAGTTGATCAATTTGTTCTGTCCTCCATGTTCTGTTGTGGTACCAGGTGTCCTCTGCAGGTTCTAATTAGTACCATTGTATCCTCCATGTGCAACTGGCTATGCTGACCACCGCTCCATTGCTCTATCTAAACCATCGAGGAGGCTCAGCTCTGACATAAGCATTCCACAGTTGGACTATGGAACCTGAAATTTTCTCCATGGTTGGAGTTCTGAGTTCAGCGGTTCAGCTGGGATCCCCAGAGAAACCTCATCTGATCCCAGACCTGATTCTTGTGTGTGTTTGCTGATACAGGATCTGGCACAGTCTGTGACCCCAATTAGCTTATACGCACACTGGTGGCTGCAATTGCTGGGTCATTTCTGTCTCCAGCCCTGTCCTCTACACAAACCAATGGGTGTTGCAGCTAGCCTGGTCCTACCCACCACACACTTGGCCACATAAGCCAGTGGGAACTGCAACCTAATTGAGGAGATCCGCAATAACTCCCACCAGGCCCACCCCTGCCCTGGTTCTCATGCTTGCCAATATGTTCAGCAGACCACTGCAGTCTGTTCCGTATCCCATTCAGCTCTTGTGCATGTCAATAGGCACTGAAGCCTAGTTCCACCCAACCAGCCCCACTATCCAGCCCACTCATGTGCTGATGGGTGCCACTCTATCTAGCAATGCCTCCCACAGTTCTGGTTCTCATGCTCACCAGTTGGAGTGGCAACCCAAAAGAAAGGTATCCACTGTTTTCATAATAGGCCCACACCCTCTCCCAGATCTTGCACTTGCCAGGTGGCTCTGCAGTTTACCTTGACATGATTAGCCCCAGTGCCAGCATCTGTCAGCTGTTGCTGCAGCAAAGCCCAGGCAACCCACACCCTCTCTGGTTTATGCATGCACTAGTAGGAACAGTCAACCCAGCGTGACTTTCACCTGATCCAGTTCACATGCCCCAATCCCAGCTCTCATGCTCACCAGTGGGAGTAGTGCTCCAGCAGTGGAGCCCTATGTGGCTCCCATACTGTGTCTGCACCCTACCACCCCACGTCTTAGGGGTAATAATTGAGCACTGCAGCCCATTCTGGCATGGCCTGCTTCACTTCGACATTTGCCAGTTGGTGTTGTAGCCTGGCCCACCCCTGCACCACCCCCAGTTCCAGATCATCCTGGTGGGGGCTACAGCCTAGCCCAGCCCAACCCAGGCAGCCCCCAGTTCAGGCCCTAATGTAAACTGGCTGGTATTGCAACCTGACCTGGCCTGACCCACACACCATTCTGTTCTTGCATTTGCTAGCAGGTGATATGAACTGGCCTAGCCTAGCTTGTCCCAAACTTGAGCCAAATATATGGCAGTGGGTACCCTTACCTGGCCTGGTCTGGGCTGCTCCCTCTCTTGCTTCTTGCACTCACGTTCAGGGACTATGTCCAACAGAGGAGTTGCAAAGCTCTTCCATCAAAACCTCTCCCAATGCCAGAACTCATGCAACTGGTGGGTCCATGGGCCAGCCCTACTTAGTCCACCTTCTGTCCTAGCAGGAACAGGGAGTGGCCTTTCCTGACTGGCCCTTATCCTTTCTGGTTCTTACTGTTGGTTGCTACAGCCCAGCCAAGCTTGGTCCAAGACACGGTTCACGCATAGCTGAGCAAGGACAGACACCTAGTCCAGCCCATCCTACACCCAACTTGATTCTCAGGAGCTCCAGTGGGTACTGGAGTCTGGCCCAGTTTTGCACACCCCAGATCCAGTCTGCAGCCATCCAAGGGAGACTGCAGCCATGTCCAGACCAAACCACAGCCCCCACTACAGTCCTCGTGCTTACCAATGGGAAGCACAAGCCAGCCATGACGTCCCCTTTGTCCTCCAACCATGCCTGTTCCCAGCCATAGATTTCACACGTGCCAATGGTTGCTCTGACCTAGCTTGGCATAGAACTTCCTTTGTCTTGACCTTTGTCTTTGGATACTACAGCCTGGTCTGGTCCAGCCAGCCTCTTCAGTTCCAACTCTCGCTGGTGGGAGCTGCAACCAGGACCTGCTCAGTCTGCTCCCATCCTTGGCTCTTGCAAACCAGAAGGTGTGGTAGGCTAGCCCAGCACGGTCTGAACTCCAACTTGGTTTCTGCACTCGCCAGTGGGCTCAGGTCTGCTTGGCCCTATCCAGTCTGCCCTCTTTCAAGTCCACACACTTGACGTAGCTGATGGATAGAGCTACCTTGCCCAGCCTGCCCAACACCCAGGCCTGGACCATGTGCTCACCAGTAGAAGATATGATACAATTGGGGGGAGTTTCCCAGGTTCCCCCACTTGGCCCACTCCCAGACCCAGATATCACATGTGCCAGCATGTGCCAGATCCCCACCCAGCAGAGCCTGTCCCCTCTGTCCCAGCCTTTGTATGAGCTGTTGAATGATGCGACCCAGCCCGCCCCACCCCTTTTTAGGGTGCACTTGCATCACAGCCTGCTCCCAGCCCCAGTACCATGTTGGCAGATTCCTTGGTCTCACGTAGCTCAGCCCCTTACCACCCCAACTCTTAAGCTAACCAGTGGGATTTGTGTTTCCACAGTTAGGTCCACATATCCTCTACAAAATCTACCTCTGGACCTGGTTCTCTTTCATGCTGGTTGGTGTCATGGCCCAGCAACACTGTCATGTACTGGGATCTATCCCTGCCAGACAGTCCCCTAGCCCTAGCTTTCATGTGTGCTGACATGTGGTGGTCAACAGTGTTCCATGCTAATAAGCTTAACTTAGAACTCCCATATGGGCTGGAGCATCAGTCCAACTCATAAAGGTCCTCTGGTGTCTCCACTTCAAATCACCAGGTCTGAGTCTCTTGTTTTTCTGCAAGTACAGTGGATTTGTTGTTTGGAGTCCTTCTGGAGTCATTCTTTGGCTACATGTATGGTGTTTTTTTCCAGGGATGTCCCTCAGCAGTAATTCCTCACCTGGGCATGAATTCACAGGTCATTGTTCTCCCTCACTTGTGCTGTGCCTCAATGTCTCTGCAAATCCTCAACCTCAAGTTCCCGGAGCACGACGCAGGTCTGGCCAAAGGTTGCACCCAGGCCATTGGGACCTTGTCCTCCCAGCTCAGAGCCACCCCTGACACCACATCAGCTGGGCAGGGGCAAAAGCACCCCTTAGCAGGCCATATGAGGCCTCCTATGGCTCCTGTGGAGCACGTGGGGTCCAGGTGTCCAGGCAGGCCCAGTGTCACCCCTAGAAGATGCATTCTTTTCCAGCGAATTAATGAGTACATGGATTCAAGACTATTTTAATGAGTGTGAAATTGTTGTAATTGCACATAAAATTTGATTCAACTATTTTGGAAAAATGTTATGAGTACTTGTAAGTACAAATGCTAATACTGTCCAAGACCTGGGTACAGCCTGACCTATTTCTTTTGTGACTTGCAGAGATATCTACTTGTTCTATAGAAATTTAATGGCTCATACAAGTGTATCATTTTTATGGGCAAAAACCCTGATATTCTAAATGTCTTATGTAAACTTCCTTCACTAAATAAATCATAAATCCATCTGTATCACTTAGACCTTCACAAAACATACACTTATTATAACCACTCAGAAGGGATCTATAGTGTAGGTCAAAGCTACTTGATTGAGGAAAGCCTGGACTCTATTAATAAAAAGAGAGAGAGAATTTTCGATCCATTGGTTCATTCCTCAAAAGGGCTGGCGCTGACCAGGAACTTTGTGTAGGTCACCCATGTGGGTACAGGGGTCCAAGGACTTGGGACATCTTCTTCTTTTCCGGGCCCACGAGCAGAGAGCTGCATCAGAGGTGGAGCGGCCAAGACTCAAACTGGCACCCATATGGGACACCGCAGCACTGCCCCTCCCCCTTTCTTTTATAAGTTTTTGCAGACATAATTTTAATCCAATCTGTATTTATAGACCTAACTTACCACTAACCATAGTATTCAACAAATGAAAAGTAGGAAGACCACAGTTCCATAGAGTATAACCAAGACAACATTTTTACCTTGCTGCTTCCACAGTATTTTGCCAGATTGCCTGAGGTCAGTATACTTTCTTGATGTTTACAAATTGTCTGCTTTTCCAGAAATGTCTCAAAGTGATCCTATCTGAAAGAAAAAGATGTCATACTGTGATGTTTCACTGCCTAAAAGAGAACAAGAATGGTCTGCGTCTTGTTCTGTTAGCAGATTCAAAATAGAAATGGAACTGATGAAGTCATCAAGGCTGAGCTTCCCTCTGCCACCTAGGAGGTTTTTAGTCTAGAAAGAAACTAATGACATAAAGAGATGCTTCTTAGAAAGGTTGAGGAGACAAGGATTTAACATCCCACCCCTCCCATTCTCCACCCTTGAAATAAGGTTAGCTTCTCACCTGAGCTGGAGGAGTATTTGAGGCTGTGCCATATGTGTTGGAAGCACTGAGCTCATAATGACTAACAAACTCCAGGCGTTGTCTAACTCACAGGTTACAAAGGGCACAACATTATCACAGCTGAACTAAAATTTAATATGAATTTACTTTACCACACATGGTGACCTAAGCAGGTGGTGGTATGGTAGAAAAAAAAATCTAAATAGAGGAGACTCAATCATAGCTATCCTTAAAAAGCCTAAATGCTGTTTTCATGATGGGTTAGAAAAGAATAAATTGATAAATATTTCAAAATATCATGAGTTTACATATGACATTACTTTATTCTTAAAATTATTTTCTTGTAAGTAGTACTTTAAAAATAATTCTCAGATTCTGAGTACTTAGAACAAATATTGTACATTTACTCACTAATTAAAAATTGCTGAAATCCTTTGTTTTCCCACTAAATGGATGAAACTGGGAACCATTATGCTTAGCAAAATGAGCAAGTCTCAGTAAGACAAATATCATGTTTTGTCTGATGTGTGGCAACTGATACAAAGAAGTGTAGGAATGAAATGGTCACTTTGGAATATGCTAGTCATTTTTAGCCTGTGGAAATGTGATCTTGTGGGGATCAGGAGGATGAGTGAAGTGCGATTGTCTTCTTGGAACTGTATTATGGGATGCATAAAATCTGTTCTATTTATATTAATGGAAATTTAAAAGTTGAGGTGTTCTCTGGGAAGTTGTTGACTCCGTTGGTGTAAGGCTTACATTTCTGTGGTGAAAGCAGCAATTTCTTCTCAGAATGAAATCAGAGATGGGTTCCTCCTGGGGTAACACATGAATGCTTGAAGTGGTTTGGAGGTTATCTTAGTGAAGGTAGATGGACAGAGTGTCGAGAGGATCTGTGGCTTAGGGGAGAGTGTCACCATGATATCAGTGTTACATCTTTACAAACTAAATTTAGGCCACAGCCCTCTAAGAAGAGGATGATGAGTAAGTTATATGCCCATTATTTAGAGTAAAAACAGGCCTAATGCAGTCATCAGTGTGCAGGTGAAGTGATGCCTTCTTGGTGAGCAGAGAATAGAAAAAAAAAAATTAAACACATTAGACTTTTGTAGTTAGAACTCATTCTTTTCTGGAATATAGAAGTTTTTTTCATCATTACTTGGGCAGATACTCCTGTACCAAATCTAATGACATCAATATTGTCCCTCGTAACTTTTAGTTTTCCAATTTTTATTGGTTCTCAGAACTTTTTGTCACTGTAACATTACCTGCTTCACCATACCTCTGACACATTTGAAATAATGTAAAGTGAGGCTTATGCTATAAGAAGTGCAGTTTACATAAGCGATTCTCTCATGAGACGAACAGCTCTTAATCAGATGGGGTAGGGAACATAGTGATAGGGTAAGGAAACCTAAGATCTAGACTTAGAGCTTCTTCTACCTACCAGGCTGACCTTGACTGGTGTGTGTGTGTGTGTGTGTGTGTGTGTGTGTGTGTGTGTGTGTGTGTGTGTGTGTGTGTGTGTGTGTGAATATTTTGTGTGAATTTATTTAGGAGGCAGACACAAACACAAAACAAACGCTTTTCCCAAATTCACTCTTCCCCTGGTGTGTACAATGGTTGGAGTTGAGCAATACCAATTTTGAAGCCAAGAACTCAGTCCAGATTTCCCATGTGGGTGGTAAGGACCCAACTATTTGAACCATCACCTGCTACCTAGCAGGCTGTGCATCAGCAGGAAATTGGAATGGAAATTGAAGGTGGAACTCAAAGCTAGGAACTGCAGTGCGGAATGTCAGCTTATCAGCTAGTGACTTCACCAGTAGACCAAACACCTGTCCCTCCTTTTCATCTGTGACAGGTGATCCAACTCCAAATGACTTTCTTTTACTTTAGTGAAGTCCCCTTTAGACCAAGGGGATGAATCTCTCTGTTCTTGCTGAGATGATGTTTCATACATGTTTTGGTAAAGTTGTTGCTTTTAATCTGGAAACCTATTTCTTTTGTTTTCTTCCCTCATATTTTGGTTTATTTTGGCTACCTGAAGAGTGAGTGTCAGTGGCACAGCCCAAAGCACAGCCCAAAGCACAGAGTGGTTATTCCTTCCTCCTCTGCTGAAAGATTATGGAGGATAGACACAGAAATCATTTTTAAGTTAAATCAAACCATTTACTGTAAGTTGAATTAATCTCTAATTTAGGCATGTCTTGGGAAACTATTTATAAATATGCCAGCTGACCCTTATCCAAATTTCCATGGAAATAGCAATCTTACAACACAATGCATTCTTGAACTATTCTAAAGTCTCTAGCTGGTTTAAGTGGGATAGTGAATCTTAAAAAGGAAACCATCCATTGGCAAAGTATGTTAAGGTGTATCCCCAGGTGCTCAGGAGATAAGATTAACTTGAAAAACAATTCACTAGAATGCTCTACTTTATACCATTCTCTCTACCTACAGTATTACAATACATTTAAATAGAAGGATGATGGACTTGTGACTGTTAGTGAGGGACTAAACTATTATTACAATATAGGGGAAAACAGTTGAGTGAGGGGAGGGAGGGTAGAAGGGGAAATCCCTGAGCCTAAGGAACTATCTCAGGAAAAATAAAGAATTTTAAATCAATCAATCAATATATTTTTTTAATGCACCAAAAATATTTCAGACACAAATACTTTGGGATTTTCCGCATTTTGAGACCTCCAGTACTGTTATGTTCTGTCTGAAGTCAAACAGTAGAAGAGACTGCATAAAAAGTAGTTTAATAGTTTTATTTTTCTTCCTGTATGAGGTAATGACTCATCTGTGTCAGGGGAAGCATTGGCATTCATATTCTGCTCTTGAGCACAGTTCTAGTTCAAGAGATAAATCATATTTCAGTAGGGTCAGATTTATTCACCAAATGTACTTCTGTTATGAATATAAAAATATTCGAGAAGAAATCAAAGCATTTGGGAGAAATTGACCATGTATTTACATTAAGCCTAATAAAAATTCAGACACCATGACTGTATTGTATGCTTGGTGAAAGTAACAGCAGATTTGCTATATTCATAACATTTGAGTTAATGTGTTCAAACCCATACAGGGACAGACCGTTACAGAGAAGTCTTTTGTGGCGCAGTCATTACAGTCTGAGGCAGTTCTGATTTTGTTGTCTACATAGCTTCAAACGTGGTAGAAAGAACTAGGTTTGGTAGAAAGAATTCCAGAATTTAGTAATGCTGAGATGACCTTACCCCTACTTCTGTCCTATGTGACATCCAAGGCTTGTCTTATTCATTTTATTTTGTCGTTGTGGTTATTTGTTTCCTCCACTAAGACAGTTTAGGATGCTCACATTCTATATGAGAGTATGTGAGTTTGAGTCTGGCTCTGTTCCCTATTCTGTAACTTCCTGATAATGTGGACCTTGGGAGGCAGCAGATCATGGCACAAGAACTTGAATCCCTGCCCCCACATGGATGACCTGGATTAAGTTCCTGGCTCCTGGTTTTGGACTATCTTAGCTCTGGCCGTTGTAGGCATTTGGGGGATAATGTGATGAGTTCTCTCTTCTCTTTCTCAATTAAGAAAGAAGGAGAAACAGGAGGAAAGGAACAAGGGAGGGAAGAAAAAAAATGAATAGGATTCTGTTCAACTAAATTAATAGTTTTGTATTTATGCCTTAGGTAGAATTGGCATCCTTTGATAAATTCCTGTATCAGTAATTTGTAGTCCTTTGTCATAGTCTTCTCTCACCATTCTAAGAGTTAATAAGGATTTATATGTAAAAGTACTGTCTGTATTAGGGAAATTAGTCTTTTGTGATGAGATGATAGTATATTTTCTCCAGTTTACAATTTTTCTTTTGATTTTCTTATGGAGTATTTTTTAATGTTTAAAATTTTTTATAATCATCATTTTTTCCTTTTTATTTCCATATTTTAAATAATACTCATAAAGATTTCCCCACTCCTCTAAGTTCATAAAGGCAGTCATCTCCTTTATTTTCTCCCAATATTTTTATTATTTCACCTTTAATTTAAAATTTAGCCCCTGTGGAATTTATCTAATGTACAGCACAAGGTTGAATACAATTTTACTAAAAATGTTTCTATAGACAGTATTTTGTTACTCATCTTTTTTCCCCTGATCTGAAGTGGTTGCCATGTTTATCCCATGTTCAGTTCTGTATGCATTTAGGTCTATTTGCAAACCTCCTGTTGTGTTCCATTGATTTATCTATTCTTGTGTCAACACTACAAATTAAATTGTATGTTTTTACTGTTTTATATTAAGTTCTAGAAATAGTTCCTTTATTCTAATTCTTTTTTGGGATGTTTCTTCGAAATTCTTATTTTATTTCTTTTTAATAGGTTCTTTATAGTTTACTTACCTAGTATAATTTATTTGTTACTATCCCTTCTGCAGTTGGCATTTACTTTATTGAGTTTAGCTCTATTTTTTAAATAGTAAAGCCCCACAACTAAGAATCTGAAGCCTTCTCTGTATGAGAGGAGCAATGTTCTAAAAAATGAAGCTTGGATCTTCTGATCCATAGTTCATCTGCCTCCCATCTTGGGTAATAAACTCCAAGCACAGGGAGGTTGCAATTCCTCCAGGGAGTGTGAAAGTAGCTAAGAAGTCAGAACACTGTCTTGTAGATCTCACAGAGTGTTCTTTTGAGTATGTGCGCCTAGTATAAAAAGTTTCTCAGTGACTGTTTTTCAGTGTGCTTTGTTCTCTCAAGATTTCCCCATTTTAGCTTCCATTTCCTTCACATTTTTTGGGACCTAACATGTGCCACATGGCTGTGCTTTCTTCCTTTTGTCTGCCATTGCTGAGAAGCCAAGTTTATCAAAGGAGATTTCTAGACAGTGACATAATCCTTTCCCTACCCCAAAAGACCTCCTTGCCATTTGCTCTTCCTGGACACAGCGTATTGTCTCCCAGATGCTGTTATATCTGGAATTAAAACAGAAAGCTTACTGTAGCCAATGAACAGTTGAAAATATGCTTCAGTTTTGATGGTACCCCTTGGTAAAAATGGTTTTAGCTATAAGTGGGTGTGTTCTAAACGCTATTATATCTTATATTCATTTGTGGATGTTATTCAGATCTCAGAAAAGATGAGGTAATGATATGACTATTAATATTTAAAAGAACAAATGGTTTTATGTTACCAATATTATACTTCTGAATTTGCATTTATCTTTGCCATAACTTACTTTAATGATCAAAATTAATAAGTGTCTTATATGCACAACTTTATGACAATGGGGAAAAATCTAAACCATTGTCTTTTTTGACTAGTAGTTTTCTATTACAGATGTTTCTGTCAATACAGTTATCATACTCTGGAGTCAGATAGATTTGAGATTGAATTCTACCTTTACTACTGCCTATGTAGGTGATTTGTCACAAGTAATATAAATTCAACAGTGGCTTTCCTCATTTTCAGTGTTGGAATAGGAGTTCCTTACAAAAGTGATTATGTAAGGTCTCAGTAAATTATAGATAGCCATTGTTAGTATAGTTAATAGTAAGCTCTGTTACAAAGTCTGTTGTTTTTAGCTTATTACTACAGCATTTTAGATGTTAAAAGTAAATATTGCAGTTTCACTCATTTTGGACATTTAATTGAAAATGAAATTACTCATTTATCCATATAGTCTCCTGGAAGTTAGAAATTAGGAATTGTTTGGATAATCATGCCAGTTAACAATTGTTTAAAACTCCAAGCTTTAAAAATATCAACTTCTTTATTTTATATTTTTTATTTTTGAAATTTTATTTTTTTTAATTGGAAAGGCAGATTTACAGAGAGAAGGAGAAACAGAGAAAGTTCTTTCATCTGCTGGTTCACTCTGCAAATGGCTGCAGTGGCTGGAACTGAGCCGATCCAGAGCCAGGAGCTTCATCCAGGATCCAGGAACTTCCTATGGGTCTCCTTTGCGAGTGCAGCGTCCCAAGGTCTTGTGCCATCTTTTACTGCTTTCCCCAGGCACAAACAGGGAACTGGATGGAAAGTGGGGCAGATGGGACATGAACCGGCACCAATCTGGGATCCTGGTGCATGCAAGGTGAGGAGTTAACCACTGAGCCATCACGCTGGGCCCAGAGTCTACTTTGTTTAGTAGTATATTATGCCTTAGGCATACATAGGTGAAAAAAAAACTTATTCTCTACTATGAAGAAGCTTCATCCAGTGTGGTGTGTATAATGGAATGTAAAAATCACATTTTACAGTTTAATGCTCTTCTCAGATGAAGAGATGTCCATCTTTTGGGGTTCCATAACACCCTGTGCTTGCAGCTGTTTTAGCATTTATCACACTGTACCTTAATATTCTGTCTTCTGGGATAGACTATAGACTGCTTAAGAACAGGGATTGTGTATTGCAAAAGAAAAGAAGATAACTAAACCATGATCTTGGAATCTGAAAAAACTGAAAACTGAGTGACTGATACATACAAAACTAAGTGCTGGGGCTAGCACAATGACTCAACTGGTTAATTTTCCACCTCCAATTGCCAGCATCCTATATAGGCACCTGTTCATGTCCCAGCTCTCCACTTCCCATCTAGCTCCTTGCTTGTGCCCTAGGAAAGAAACAGAGGATGGTCCAAAGCCTTGGGACCCTGCACTCTTGTGGAAGACCAGAGAAAGCTCTGGCTCCTGGCTTCAGATCAAGAAGCTTCTTAAAAAAAACGATGCTACTTATGACCTGCATGTCACTGAAGAATTTAATAATAAGAAAACAAAGTTTGAAGAAATGCAAATAAATAAATAAATATCAAAACCCATGAGATGTAGCAAACCAATATTGAAAGGGACATTTGTAACGTCAGCTGGTTAAAAGAAACTCAAAATATCTTGAATGATCTAATAATATACCTCCAAGATTAATTAAAAATAATAAAATGACTAGAACACAAAAAATGATTAAAAAAATCACAGCAAAAAATAAATAAAATTGAAACAAAATAACCCTACAATTGCCACAAGAAAGAGCCATTTTTTAAGAAGATGAGCAAAACAAACTTTTAGCCAGACTAGCAAAGAAAAGCAAGAGAGAAAAACCAACCAAAATTAGAGATGAAAAAGAAAACATCAGAAGAAACTAGTAAGTCAGCTCTTCTTGTTGAATGAATCCTTTGATTATTATATGGTGTCTTTCATCTCTTAGTATTTTTCACATCAAAAAGTCTGATATAAGAACAGCTCCACCAGCTCGTTTTTATTTTCCATTAGCCTGGAATATCTTTTCCCATCCTTTCAGTTTCAATTCCCCCATATCTTTGTTGGTGAGTTGTGTCTCCTATAGGCAACAGATAGATGGGTATTATTTTTTTTACCTCATCTGCTAATCCATGACACTTGATTGATAAGTTTAAGCCTTTTACACTCAGTGTTAATGTGGATAGGTAGTTATTTGGTCCTGTCATTTTAGCAAAGGGTTGTTCATTGTTTTAGTCTTCTTTTGTTGTTTTTTGGAGTTGTTCTTCATGTTTGCCTTTGGTTTTGGTAGGTGCTATTCATTTTTTCTGTCAAGAAAACATCTTTATCATTTGTAGGGCAGGTCTGGAAAAGGTGAATTCTTTCAACTTTTCTTTACTGTGGAAGAATTTTCTTTCGTTTCCAAAGACAAAGGGATACTTTGCTGGGTACGTTATTCTGGGCTGACAATTTTTTTTCATTTGAGAGTCTGAAATATATCACTCAGTTCTCTTCTGGCCTGTAGAGTTTCATCTGAGAGGTCAGCAGTGAGTTTCATTGGGGGTCCTATTCATGTTAATTTTTTTTTATCGTGCATATTTAAGGATCTTTTTTCTTGTGTTTGACTGAAAAGAACTTGATTATCATGTGTCGTGGGGAAGATAGCTTTTGGTTAACCCTATTCGGAGTTCTGTGTCCCTCCTATATTTTATTTCCCAATTGTTTCTCCATATTAGGGAAGTTTTTCTTTATTATTTCATTGAATGCATTTTTTAAGCTCATCTTCTCTTTCTTTGCCTTCTGGAACTCATGTAACTCTTATATTTGGGCTTTTCATAGTGTCCCTTAATGCTTGAATACTTTTCTTCCTTTGACTCAGTTTCTCTTCCAGCTATTTAATTTTTTCCCCAATGATTGAAAAAATGTCTCCCAATCCTGAGATTCTTTCTTCTGCTTTGCTCTTGATACACTTACGTGGTAGAATAATGGACTTGTGGCTATTGCTAAGGGACTATTGTAAAGATGTAGGGGAGAACAGGGGTGAAAGGAATGGAGAGGTAGAAGGAAAAATCCCTGTGCCTATGAAATCATACTGTGAAAAGCCTATAAATAAATAAATAAAGGAAGGAAGTCTTGTACACCAGTTTGAAAGGAAGAATTCACAAAGATAAAAATTACTGGAAAAAAAATCTGCAAATAAAAGAAATCTCTCTCTCTGTCTTTTAAAGAGCCTTTATGTCAGTGTTGATGGCAGAGGCTATGGCAGTGAGTAGTCACTGAGGAAGAGTAACTAAAGTCAGTGGAAGGTCACGGAGTTTTGTGGAAAGCTTACATTGGAGGCATAGATACGCCTTCAGACACTGCAGGTGGCGGCTTTACCTAATATATCACAGCGCCAGTCCCCAATATTGTAATCAATGTTTTTATATCCTGTATGCTTAAAAATAATGCATTTTCAGCAGTGAATTATCTTATTTTCCTGAAATGCCTTGCTGTATATGGGGGTAGATTTTGCTGAAATACACCAAGTCAGATAATTTCATTTAGTTCTACAGAAAATTTGGATGCTATTAAAACTGAAGACTTCTGGGGCCAGCATGCAGGTCTCACTAACAGAACCAGCCATGTGGTATCTATACCCTCATTTCTGCCTTGTAGGTAGAAGGTACCAGCCATCTAACTTAAATGTTGGAAGATAGTTCTACACATGTCTACCTTGTTTTTGCACATCTTGTCAGCAGTAAAAGTGTTTATAATATCTTTTTTGAGGCTGTCTATATAGTGAATAACTTTCAAAGATATAGGCTCTCCAGAGCAAAGGCCGGTTTGCTAACAACCTGAAAAAATAAATTGGGTCTCCTGTAGAGCAAAGCAGAAGTTTACTTACTGTTCAGTATAAAAACCTTTCTCTTCAAAAGCAAAAAGCAGCAACCCTTACTGCCAATTGTAAAACTTTCAAGTTCTGTGAGCTTAGGGTTCCTATTCTCATGTCACCTTCATGGTGCCTTATGGGAACTTGGGAAACTGGTATAAATACTGACATTCTGCCTACTGAATTGTGAAGTCCTTTGTCTCAGACTCAGCATCCTAGGATTAGGAAAGTTAACTTGTTAGCTTACAAATGTAATAAATTTTAGAATTTTATGTTCTTAGTTTTAAACACGATTTTATATCTTCTATCATCATTATTTTATCTGTTTTTGAATTTCATGTGTTTTAAATGCAACTAGTTAGCATGTAGTTTCTGTACCTGGGCTTCTTATACCCAGTATTATGTTTGTGAGACTCATTCCTATTATTGCATGCAGTTCTCACAGTATTCTATCTGAAAACCTTTCAAGTTTTTCTACTATTTGAAGTACATTGGGAAAGGTCTCATTGTCAGCTATGAAAATTGTGTTGTTAGAAACACTGTTAAGCATGTCCTGGGAGTATACTCCCACAACTGTCTCTCTTTCTCTCTGTAAGTTTGCCTTTAACATAAAAATGAAGTAAATCTTTTTAAAAAATAAGATCTTTGCATCTTAGCTGTAGTATTCATTGAGGCCATTTGGAGAGTGAATCGTTGGATGGAAGGTCTTTGTCGCTCCTTCTCTCAGTAGAGGATGGCCCAAGTTATGGTCCAGCTGGAGGAACCCTGTCACCCTGAGCACTCCAGGTGTCCAGTTTCAGCACAGGGGCCCCCCAGAGGCTTTCTGCATTTCCAGGCTGGGGCCCCACCTTTCCTTCATCTTATCTGTCACTCCTTCATGTTTTGTTGCTGTTGTTGTTGTTTGGATGCTTTAGGTAGACTCTTCAGTGCACAAAATCCAGCTTTTTTTTCTACTGGGTATTCTATGTTTTGTATGTTGATTTGTAGGACTCTTTTATGCATTTTAGGTACCCACTTATTCTATGATACAACTATTAGAAATATCTTCTCCCATTCTGCTATTTTAATGATGTATTTTATGGAACAAAAATTTTGATCCTAATATAGTCTATCATTTTCCTCTTTTAATGAGTTTGTGTCCTGCTGAAAAAAAAAAAACTTACCTTCTTAGACCTTTCACTTTCTGTTATCCATCCAGAATTAGTTTTTGTGCCTGATGTGACAGGTTTGTGTTTTGTTTTTTTCCATATTAATATCTAATTGGCCAAGCATTTGAAAATCATCCTTTTCTCATGTATAGATTTTTTAACATTTTCATCAAAAGTAACATATAATTGGCCAGAGATAATCAGTTTATTGCCTGACTTCAAAGGACAGGGAAGAGTGAACTTCTCCTGAGCCTAGAAAGAAAAGAAAACTGAAAATATTGTTGAGCATTGTATTAGTCACCAGAGAACATTCATTGGGTGGTGTGTAGAAGGAAGACCAAGAGTTATGTCAAAGAAAATATAAACAAGATAACAATATATCAGAGAAACTTACGAAAGAGAATGTAGAGTGCTTACCAAAGATCAATAATAGAGAGAGGGACTAAGTACATATTATTTAGATTGAAAAGGATAGTCACAGTAATAATTTAAAGACACACAGAAAACATGATGGATACTATTATGCTAATACTAAGGTAAAATGTATGACTTCATAGAAATGAATAACCCAATACTGATCGAATGAAGTGGAAACTCAAATAGACAAGAAGGATTAAATTGATTCAGTGTTTGAAAGAAAAAAAAAGCTTTCCACAAAAATAGCACGAAGTTTAAGTGATTTTTTTTAGATAGATATCACCAAGCCTTTCAACATTATATCTTTTATAGTTATTTTTTATATTATTAAACTTTCAGCAAATACTTTGGTTTGTGCTGTGTGCCTGTACACTTCCAGACTCTTAGGACATACCACTAAACAGAACAGATTTCTTCTTTTTTGCAGTTTACATTTTAGTATGGAAAGAGGTGATAAATAATAACTAATAAAGTAACTAATAAAGACTACTAGAAAGTTGTAAGTGAGATGTAAGTAACAATAAATAGGCTGTAGGAGGAATCAGAGTTCTTGAGGAAAGCAGTAGGAAGCCAACATTATTGAGTACAGATGTCAGAGGATGCCATGACTGAAAGGATCTTACTTTATTGAAGATTCAGAGAAGTTGAAGGAATAAACTAAGTGGCAATTTTAGAGAAAAGCATCCTAAGCAGAGAGAAGAGCTAAGCAGAGGCCCGAAGGTATGAGCCTGCCTGGGATGTTCCAAGGAACAGGAAAGTCAGTGTGGTTGAAGCAGTCAGGTTTTGTATGATATTGTGAAAAACTTAGTTTTATTCATAGTGAAATGAGAAATCATTAAAGGATTTCAAGCAGAGGACTCAAAATATGACTTGTTTTGCATGGATCATTCTCACTCCTGGCTAAAAAATAGACTATGGAAACAATGGTAGATTTGGAGACATCTTTGGGAGATTGTAATAGAAATCTGGGTGAAAGCCATTTCTCAGGCCATATGGTAGCTATGAAGGTGGATGATGGAGATGATATGTTGGTAGAATTAGTATGATTTCAAACTAAATTGCATATGTAGTATAAGAGAAAGAAGTTTAAAAAAAAAAGTATTCCCAATAATTTTGACTGAATAGGTTGTAGGATGGAGTTGATGGAAACACAGATAGGAAATGTTGTAATAAAGCAGATTTTTACAGGAAAATCAAAATTGGCTTTTGGATATAGTAAGTTTGAGATAATTGTTTGGACAGTAGAGTTGAGATGCCAAATAGGATTATGAGTTGGAGCTGGGGAGGGATCTGGAATGGTGACACACAATTTGTAATAATCAGCATACATGATGTTTAAAGCCAAACAACTGCATGTGATCACCCTGAGAGCAAGGATGGATAAAAAAAAAACAAGTCCCACCACATCCAAAATCACAAAAGATTATGAAGAAAACAAAAAAGCCAACAAAAAAGGAATGGAAAGAGTGAGGAAGGTTCATTGAGGGAAGAGAGACATCAAGAGGGAGAAATGTGCTAGAAGCCAAATGTGCAAGGAAGGTGTTCAGCTCTAGCCCATGATGGTGACAGGTGAATTAAAATGAGATGGACCCCATTTTCAATCTAGCTCCCCTGCTACTGCCCCGGGAAGGGAGCAGCAGATGGCCCATTGCTTGGGCCCCTGCACGCATGTGAGAGACCAATAAAAACTTCTGGCTCCTGGTTTCCACCTGACCAAACCCCAGCCATTGCAGCCATTTGGGGGAGAGAATAATCAGATAGAACAGCTCTCTCTCTGCATGTATCTCCTTCTCTTCTTCTCTCTCTCTAACTCTGCCTTTCAAATAAATAAATAAATAAAATATTTTTAATGGGATGATATCTGATAGGAAATGTAGGTTAAAGAAAATGTCTTTTTTTTTTAAGACTTATTTATTTGAAAGACAGGGAGAGAAAGACAAAGAGATCTTCATTCTGGTCACTCTCTAAATAGGTATAATAGCCAGGGCAAAACCAAAAGGCTGAAACTCCGTCTGGATCTCCCATGTGAATGGCTGGGACCAAGCACCTGGGCCATCTTCTGCTGTTTTCCCATGTGCTCTAGCAGGATGTTAGATAGGAATAGGTCACTTGGGATTCAAACCAGGTGTTCATTTTGGAGGTACTCCAACCTACAGTGCCACTGTGCTGGCCCCAGTGAAATCGGGTTTTTTGTTTTGTTTTGTGTATTATATTTTTAACTGAGGACTCAATGTGATAGCTCAATGGTTATTAAAATCCTCACCTTACATGCCCAGGATCCCAGGTGGATGCTGGCTCATGTCCCAGCTGCTCCGTTTCTCGTCCTGCTCCCTGCTTATAGCCTGGGAAAGCAGTGGAAGATATCCCAAAGCCTTGGGACCCTGCACCACATGGGAGACCTGGAAGATGTTCTGTGGTCCTGACTCTGGACTGGCTTAGCCCTGGCTGTAGTGGCCACTTTGGGAGTGAACCAGCAGGTGGAAGATCTTTCTATTTTTAGAGATTTCCAATAAAAATTAATAAACCTTTAAAAATTAGAGAAACCTGCTGCATAAACTTTAATGACTTTTACACATTTTAAGTCTAAAACCAGTTATCTGTGTATAAACTAAAATTGAAATGTCAATGATGTAGTCACAGGATGTGATTAATCACTTGCATTTTCTAACATATTAGTCACTCAATACAATGTCAGTTAACTCCATAATGTTGTAAATTGTTGTTGATGTTATGTTGTGGGTTTTCATTGGATGGGATGATATTCTGCCAGCTCTGCTTTCAGACCAGAGATGGTCTCCCCCAAGAAACTGTTGAATTTATCTGGACAATAAGATGCTGGATTCTATACATGGTACATGCTTGCAGTGAAGGAATCATGACTGGATTTGAACTGTACTACTGCAACAATGTGGAGGAATCCACGGTATGAGGAGGGCATGGGGAAAGGTTGGGGGAATCCCAGAGCCTATGAAACTGTGTCGTAAAATGAAATGAAATTAAAAAAAAAAAACTAAACAGAAAAAAAAAGAAAAAGAAGCATGCATACATGCTGGTGTGAATGATTCACTGGCAAGCAAAAGTTAATGTTGTAAGAAATTAAAAGAATTATGATTACAGGACAGCATGTGGAATCTGGTGTCTAAGTAGGGGAAGAGGAGATGGCTTTAGGTAGGAGCATGACAAGTTACAGTTACCTCCTGTAACTGGCAGGAAGGCAAACATTATGGTATGAATGCTGGGACATAAGTAGAGGTAATGGTGAGATTTGTGAAATACTCATGTTTTCAATGTTCATTGTGCAATCAAGAGCCAGACTTCAGTTGAATGTGGGACTGAGGCAAGAGAGCAAAAGCCTGAAGAAAGAGTTTAAATACTTGTCTCAAGAGTAGAAGATTGACTGACTTATGACATAAGGTTTGATGTTGAAACGAAATTAAAGAAGTGAACTTGAAGTGAGGCCTGTCAGTTTATGGCTGTGGATTTTTCTTCAGCCACATTCAGCTTACAAGTACAGGAGAAAAGAAAATGAAATTTAGGACTGAACCCAGAGGGAGAGGGGAATGGTAAGAACAATTAATCTTTTTAAAAATATATATTTATTTATTTATTTATTTTTATTGGAAAGTCAGATACACAGAGAGGAAGAGAGATAGAGGAAAAGATCTCCCCAAGAGACTGCAACAAGTGGAGCTGAACTGATCCGAAGCCAGGAGCCACGTGCTCTTCCAAGTCTCCCACACGGGTGCAGGGTCCCAAGGCTTTGGGCTGTCCTCGACTGCTTCCCAGGCCACAAATAGAGAGCTGGGTGGCAAGTGAAACAGCCAGGACACAAAGCAATAGCCAAATGGGATCCCGGCATGAGCAAGGCAAAGATCCCAACCACTAGGTTACCTTGCCAGGCCCAATAGCATTCTTTTTTTTTTTTTTAAGATTTATTTATTTTTATTACAAAGTCAGATATACAGAGAGGAAGATCTTTTGTCCAATGATTCACTCCCCAAGTGACCGCAACAGCCGGAGCTGTGCCGATCTGAAGCCAGGATCCAGGAACTTCTTCCGGGTCTCCCACATGGGTGCAGGGTCTTAAGGCTTTGGACCATCGTCGACTGCTTTCACAGGCCACAAGCAGGCAGCTGGATGGGAAGCAGGGCTGCCAGGACCCAAACTGGTGCCCAACTGGGTTCCCAGCATATGTAAGGTGAGGACTTCAGGTGCTAAGCCACTGCGCTGGGTCTCCAATAGCATTCTGTTAAGTTTATCTGTATATTTATTACTATTTTTCTGTCATGCTTAGGTTTCTATGTATATGAGGAGAGATTCGAATATTGGCCTTCAAGACCCCTGCTATTTTTGACTCAGCACCATTTTAAATATCTGCTTCCCCCAGGTCTCAGCTTCCTTGAGATTCAGGTACCCTTTAGGTTTCAATATTGTTGACTGCCAATCCTCTGTAACCTCAAAAACCTATGGCCACCAATCTGCTGTAACTTTATAACCCTGTGGCCACCAATGCACTGTAACCTCATGGCACTGTACCTGACAGCTTTATCTACACACCAATACACCAATCTACACTCCCTTGCAGCTCCTCCCCCTAGTACCTGTGTACTGCCACATCTACCAATCCCTTGCGCCCAACCTCCCCTCTACCCACCCTTATCCACCAATCCCTCACAGCCTTCACTGTTTTCCCAGGCCACAAGCAGGGAGCTGGATGGGAAGCAGGGCTGCAGGGATAGGAACCATTACCCATATGGGATCCCGGTGCATTCAACGTGAGGACTTTAGCCACTAGGCTACTGTGCTTGGCACTACAACAATTAGTCTTACATGTTAGGCTCCAGGAATCAAGGATGCTTATAAATGAGGGTCAGTTGAAGCGGTCAGTTCTATGGCCTGGAGACCAGGGTATTGAAGAGTTGCTGGGATGAAGTACTAGGAAGAGAGAGCTATAAGGATAAGAGAGTTGTCTTTAGACTAGAGAAATGAGTGGGAATGATGTAGGCAACAGGTGGTCCAGACCAATGACTGGAGTTCCCAAGAAGCATCTGTGAGCCTCATTGTCCTTTACTAAAATCAGTGGAAATGCACAGGATTTCACATTTCTTACTGTCACAGACGCTTTTCATGTTTATGTTCAGTTCCTCAAAGTGCCTATAATAGGTCTGTACAAATATTAGCTAAACAGATGTAGGGAAGATGTATTTTTTTAATTAGAAAGTGACTACTGATAGTGTTTTGTAGTTCAGTATGAAATATTATTTTCTTTTGGGATTCCATTCTGCTTGTGTCTGAAGGGACAGAGCAGAAATAATTGAAAAGAACATCCTGGCTATAGCCTTTTCTAAAAAGTATGTATCAGAACTACCAATATAAAAATCTCCGAAATAGGTACTCAGCCAGCAAAGAAGATACCAAGGGAGGGAAGAAGGCAGGCTTCCTGGAAAGAGTAGAATTGAGCCATATGTCTGTACACTTTAGAATTGTGAGGTGCTTACGTTCTGTCAGAAGCATTTTTCAGAAGCTAATATAAGATGGTCTGTGCATTGTAGACTTGTTTTCCTTTGGCTTCTCTAAGGTTGTTATCCAGTTCTTATTGTTTTGAAAAGGATCCTCCACTCTTGACTTAAATTCTTTAAACAACCTTGTTTGCCTAGTGCTTTAGCATGCAGAACTATTCTTAGACTAGACCACCCAGTTTAGAAAGCTGAGGGCCTCAGTACAATATGTCCCTTTCTTAAGACGCAAAAGAATGTTGGTAGACAAGAGAAGGAGATGTATGCTTTGTTAATTTCCTCTGTTTCTCACAGAAAGTCCATTAAATTCTGTTTGTAAAAGAGATGGCCAAAAAGAGGCTTTCAGTGTTTAATCAAGTGACTTTTCAGCTGTGGTCATCTCTGTTGCCTGTTAGAAACAGTGCATAAATACAGACAAGTGTGGACAAATATTTGAGTTGCCATGGTGTTGGTAATAATTCACTCTAGTAGAGGTAATAATTGCAATGTAATAATTTTTCTGCTAATATTGCACTCATGAACAGCAAATAAGCATCACTTTGCCAGGAAAACCTCTAGTAAGACATAGGCTTTTTTTTTCTTTAAAAAAGTTTTTTTTTGTTAATATAAAGATAACAGGTGTTTTTAGACACTTCAGACTTGTTTAAGGTCCTAGCCTGGAATTAGGATGGTAGAACCAGTTGGCAGGGGTGACCCAGATCAGCCAGGGGTAGGCAGAGCCACAGACTTGTTACTGGACTGGTATACTGGCTAGTGCTAAGAGGCCCTGCCAATGAACACAATACAGAAGCAAAATAATACAACCACAGTTAGTTTCTGTTACACAATGTCAGAACACCAGTATTTATGCCAACCTTTTGTTTTACAAGTACTCAGATTCGGGCCCAGAGCAGTGGCTCAGTAGCTAAATCCTTACCTTGTATACCTGGGCTCCCATTTCAGTGCTGGTTCATGTCCTAGCTGCTCCACTTCCCATCTTGTTCCCTGCTTATTGCCTGGGAAAGCAGTCAAGGATGGCCCAAAGCCTTGGGACCCTGCACCTGCATGGGAGACCCAGAAGAACTCTTGGCACCTGAGTTCAGATCGGTTCAGCTCTGGCCAGCTACTCCATTTTCAAGTCAGCTCCTTGCTTATGATGTGAAAAAAGCAGCATAAGGAGACCCAAATATCTGGGCTCCTGTCAACTGTGTAAAAGATTTGAATGGAGTTCTATGGTCCTTGCCTCAGCATGACCCAGTCACAATTATTGCAGCCAAATGAGAAGTGAATCAGTCAGCGAACAGTCTTCCTCTCTGTCATTCCTTCTCTCTGTGTAACTTTTTAAAAATAAATAAGTGCTGGGCCCGGCGCGGTGGCGCAAGTGGTTAAGGTCCTCACCTAGCACGCCCGGGATCCCATATGGGCGCCGGTTCTAATCCCGGCAGCCCAGCTTCCCTTCCAGCTCCCTGCCTGTGGCCTGGGAAAGCAGTCGAGGACGGCCCAAAGCTTTGGGAACCTGCACCCGCGTGGGAGACCCGGAAGAGGCTCCTGGCTTCGGATCGGCATAGTATCGGCCCGTTGCGCTCACTTGGGGAGTGAATCATCGGACGGAAGATCTTCCTCTCTGTCTCTCCTCTCTGTATATCTGCCTTTCCAATGAAAAAATAATAAAAATAAATCTTTAAAATAAATAAATAAATAAATAAATAAGTGCTTTTTAAAAGACACATTCTCAGGAAAATAGAGGGAATTTGAATATTGACTTGGCAATATTTTTAAAGAATTGTATGTATTCCCTTTTATATTATAATCACACTGTAGTCATGGGAAAAAGTATTGTTATTTTCAAAAGAGGCATATTTATGTTTTGAGGTCAAGTGTTAAGACATAATGACTCACTTTCACAAAGTTCAAGTACAGTCCCAAAACAGCAATTGCATGTATAAAAGAGAGTGATTGAAGTGATTGGTAAAGAGAAATAAAAGCAAATATAGTCAGTGTTATCAAGGTGGAACATTTATACCAGTCATTCCCTTTCTGTTTATATGTATGAAAATTTGAATAGAAAGTAAAATTCACAAGATAAGTGTCACAATTCCATTTTGACCTTGGTTGGATGAAGCAGATGAAGAGCAGTAGCAAGGAAAAAAGGAAGAACCCATCATGTGACCTTGTTGTGGTTTTGGGCCGACACTTCTTTGAACTTAAGTTTTCTTCAACTTCATTTATGGTCCAGGGTGAAAGGAAGGTTAAACTAATGAAATAATACAGGTATAATATTTGAAAATATTAACTGGACATATTTATTCCTTATATTTTGACTCCTTGTCCCTGTAAATCATGTTGCCCAGCAGTCATTGGGTCAGTAGAGCCCAGGAGAAGGGGAAGGAAAGCTGACTCTAGAGAAGGAGCCTTGCTAGTTAGCGTGAGGTCTGTGGGCCAGCAGCACTGGCTTTGTCTCAGAGCCTGACTGAAAGGCCACGTCTTCAGTCTTACTCATCTCTCATACCCTGCATTGGGGTTTGCATTTTAATAAGAGTCCTAGATGATTCACCTGCACATTAAAACAGAGGAAGCAGAGGTTGAGGCAAAAATCTAGAATCTCAAGATAGGAGAATGAAGTTGGAAGCTCAAAAGGAGCTAGGAAGAAATTAATGATAAAAAGACCCCTATTTCCTGACTCCCCTTCTTTGGGTTGAAGTCTAGAGATGGAGCTAGAGGATGGCCTCAGAGAGTGCTGAATACACAGGGGCACTCAGCTGTTTCCCCGTAGGAGAGACCCGCTGTGAACTGTGCTGTGACGTGTCAAGGGGGACAGGCCAGGGAGACCAAGAGAGCCTGAACTGGAACTCTGGGCTGCCCTTGGTTTTCATAGTGAGGAATTGACACACAAGTCCCCACCCAAACGCAGACTAGCTGAGAAAGTGGTGCAGGGAGGGAGAAACAAAGAATATGAAACATCCCTAGTGCTGGAGTAGAATTGGAAAAAAGGACCGCTGACCCTCCTCAGCTAAAACTTTATCATCAAGGCCAGTAATGTGCCCAGGGTCCAGGTAGACAAAGAGCCTTGCTGTGAATCCTCAAGAGCCTGAGAACCATGATGTCTCCTTTTCCCTGCAGACGGGAGATCACAGAACTACACTGCTCCCCATATAGCAAACACCATCATGGAGGGAAACGGGGAAGTTATACTGAGTGACAAAAAAAAAAAAAATTTAATTAGTTATCCAAAACAGAGCTCCTTTTAAAAAAATGATTTATTTGAAAGGTAATGTTATGCAAAGAGAGATAAAAAAAGGGAAGGGGAAAGGAGAAAGACAGTTTCCATCTGCTAGTTCACTCCCACGTGGCTGCAGTGACCACTACTTGGCCTCGGCCTTGCCTCCTTGAGTTTCATGGCCCTGGCCCTAGCCTGAACACTGGGCCTGTCCATGACCCCCTGATGCCGCTGCTGGAAGTCACTGCTACCTCTTATTCCAGGGCCTCTCTGCTGCACCAGCCTCACCTGCCATTTGGTGCTCTTTTGGAGAAGTGAGAATAGGTTTTCTGAAGCAGAATTGGGTTACCATGGTAAAATGATTGTTGGAAAAAAGAAATCCTTTTCAAGTGGCTCCCTTGGGTGTTGGTCAGAGGGTCACCAAGAGGAATTATTTATGCAGCTGGAAAAAGGATTCAGCGCTGTCTTCTCATTTCAGAGGACTGCTGTGCCATTGGAGAATGGAGCCTGTTCATCCTAAGCACATGGGTTGGTAGCTGTTGACATTCAAATAAAGTCCACCTAATGCTCATATTACAGTGACTGATTTTAAGGTTGAAAATCACATATTCACAAAACCTACACCTCAGTTGCTGTCATCGCCAAAGACACAATATGGAAAGCCTTACTTTCTGCTATAATTGCTTTAAACCTGAGCCACAACATTTAATTCCTTTCCAGATTTCGCCCCCTGAAGTGTTTGGTTTTTTTTTAACTGATACTAATTTTAATTTTCAAGAGTTTAAATGCAGATGTTATCAAAGAGTTCTGTATTTTAGTTTTGATCATTCCACAGCCTCCAATAGTTGAAGTTGTTGGACTTTTAAACAGGGTTGAATACACTTTCTTCTTTATCTTACCTCCAATTTTAGTAAATGAAATGGTTCATTTAGGTGCATTGATGAAGGAAATTTTGTCTGTTTATATGTGATTCCTTTCCATAAAGGATTTGAGGTATCTTTATAAAGGCAAAAGCAAGATAGCAAAGTAACGCAACTTGCTTTTTGTTTTTTTTAAATTAAACTATGACTCTTATAGTGACCTAAAAAAGTATTGAAAGCCATAGAAAAGACCAGTTTAAGATTGTGAGTGTATGTGTGTGTGTTTAAAGACATTTTTTTATTTTTAAGCAACATTACAGACAGAGTCAGAGAGGAACAGATCTTTCATCTGCTGGTTCACTGCCCCAGGGGCAGGGCTGGACCAGACCAAGTCAGGAGCATGAATTTCATCTGGGACTCCCATATGCTTTCCTGGGCACATCAGCAAAGAGTTGGATTGGAAATGGGGCAATGAGACCAGAAAGATGCTCATGGTGGATGCAGGTGTTGCAGGTGGTGGCTTTGCCGCACTACACCACAATGCCGCCGAGCTTCATTATGAGTTTTCTTTTCTCTGTGTATCTTCCTCTCACTTTTCCTTTCTCCCTCCCAGCCTCCCAAGTAAAATTTTTAAAGGAGATTTCCTTAAATATTCCAAGATATACTTGATCCCCCCTACACACACCAGTTTTGCTAAAAATTAAAGAAAATATTTAGCTCTTTAATGCACTAGAGGTTTATTTTTGTTTAATGGTGTTTAAGCTGATATGAATCACTTGTTTGTTTTGCGTTTAATAGTTGGCCAATCATCCTGGCTGTTATTAAAGTATAATTGGGCCGGTGTGGTACCCTGGTAGCTAAAGTCCTTGCTTTGTATGCACTGGGATCACTGATGGGGGCTGGTTTGTGTCCCAGCTGCCCCACTTCCCATTCAAAGCGGCCGAGGATGGCCTAAAACCTTCGGACCCTGAACCCATGTGGGAGACCTGAAAGAGGCTCCAGGCTCATGGCTTTGGATTGGCTCAGCTCCAGCCATTGCGGCCACTTGGGAAGTGAACCAGCAGATGGAAAATCTTTTTCTCTGTCTCTCTTGGCTCTGTAAATCTGACTCCAAATAAAAATAAATCTTTTTTTAAAGTATTATTATGTAATTCCTAGTATTTTTCCTTATTTTTATTATTGGGTACCTCATAAAAGTATGTTTTTTGCATTTCTAATAATGTTCTAAATATTTCATTGCTATCATAATTTTATTAGTATACCTTGTACATTAGGATTTCCTGGCCAATTTCATGACCAATATTATGGCTCATTTTTTTATTAGCATGTAATTCTAATATTTAACAAGTAATAACTTGATAAGATTAGTTTCTTATGTGAAATCATGGCAAATATTCCCAATTTACTCATTTTGTTTCATATATTCCAGTAAAGCTTTATAGTTTTCATTATGTGTGTACCTACTATTCTTTACAATTTTCTCGTTAAGTGTCATAGAGCATTGTATTGTTTTTTCTTCTTCTCTCTCCATTTTTATGTTAAATATAATTTCTCGCAATTTGTTATGTTATTTACCTGGTGGTTACCAGGCTAACGAAAACCCCTAATTATGGTACATTCTCTATAAACAAGTCACTGATAAACTCAGTGTCGGCGCAAAGTGGAAGCCCAGTAAATGACAGATGCTGTTATTTGTGTTTTGGAAAGAGGATTAGGCTAGCGAGACAGGAGATCTGTATTGTACTTTGAGCTCTTTAGCTGAGGAAGTCCCCTCAGAAGCAGCTTCATGGATGAGGCTTCATTCTGGGCACTTCACATAGCTGTCTTGACTAAGGCTTTGAACAAGCCCACAGTGTATTCCATTATGAACTGATAGATTTGAAGAAGCTGAAGTTTGGCAGATAAAGACTGCCCACCCCTAGACCCAAGAAAGTATCTAGAAGGGGAGCACTGACTCTAGTGAACTGTGTTAGAAGATGTTGTATTTGGCTTTGAGATGTTATGACTGAGGCTCCTTGAACTTTGGCAATGGGTCTAAGAGGCGGCTGGGGTGAGGGAGATAGATCAAGGGACTGAGTCAGTCTCTTGCATGTGCTTCCCACTTCCTGTTTCTGGGTAATAGTAAATCTAAATGAGAATAGGTCTGAAGGTAGTCTGTGTTCTCATTTTCCACTACCTTCTGCCCATTTCAACTTCTCAATGTTAGGTGTAGCTTAGAAGTTATATAAAAATTGTATAGTTTTTCCAATATCATAAACTGAGTGATGGAATAAGGGGCTTGCTTGATAGCTGGTGGTCCTCCTCATGGTGTCTATAACAGCAATATGGCTTGCCTTAGAGCTCTCTGAGCTCTGATTTCTGCAGCTGATTATTAAAAAGGCATATAGGACACAACATGGTAGTCTTGCATCCACCGGGATCCTATCTGGGTGTCGATTCGTGTCCTGGCTGCTCCACTTGCCATCCAGCTCCCTGCTTGTGGCCTAGGAAAGCCTTGGGATATTGCCCTCATGTAGGAGACCTGAAAGAAGCTCTGGCTCCTGGCTTCAGATTGGCTCAGCCCTGGTCATTGTGACCACATGGAGAGTGAACCAGCGGATGAAAGATCTTTCTCTTTGTCTCCTTCTCTCTGTAAACCTGACTTTCCAATAAAAATGAATCTTTAAAAAAGAAAATGCATCTAAGAAGATCCAGGTTTCACAGGCTGATTCTTTACCGAAGATCTTATATCCTTAAGGCTGCATGTTTCCTCAAGGACACAGGTTATACTTTGGATATCCTTGAGTTGCTCCTATTGTTTTACATATAACAAATGCTCAGTATTCTGAGATTGGATGAATGAAACAAAGAAAATAGTCTTAAAGGTTTTTCACCAGCAACCTTTTAGTGCTAGAACAAATTTCTGTGGGATCTCCCGAAGTCTCATTATTTTGCATTTCAGCTGTGGAATCTGATGAGAGATGACATTTGCTGTGTGTCTTTTCACGAGAAGATGCCTAGCACAAGGCCAGTCATTTTCATGTGCATAGACTGAATATTGGCTTTAGGAGAGCCACCATGCAGGGAGGATTAAGATGGAGATTCTGAAAGGTAGACTTTTCTCTGACAACGCTGTTTGGGTTACTTTTATCTTTGTGATGCTGAGAGTAGCAAATCTAATTATGAGTTAAGTAAGTGACTGTGGTGCACATGCCTTACTAGCCATGTTTGGACATGCATTAGACAACCAAGTGTTAGGCTTTTAATTTAATTTAAACATACAATATTTACTTATTTTAATAGGTTCTATTTATTTGAAGGGCAGAGAGAGAAAGAGAGAGAGAGCTGTTGTTTCTGATGGTTCACTCCCCATATGCCCACAACAGCTGGGTCTGGGACACACGCAAGCTGAGAGTCAGGAACTCAGTCTGGGTCTTCCATGTGGTTCCTCTCCTTCCTTCCAGGATACGCTTTGCAGGAAGATGGAATCTACACCGACCAAAGCACCCAAATCTAATCACCCTGACTTGTGTCTTTGTTTGTTGTTGTTGTTCTAAAATATTTATTTTTTTATTTACTTACTTTTATTGGTTTATTGGAAAGAGTTTTGCATATATAGAGAGGGAACAACAAAAAGAGATTGTTATCTGCCAGTTGACTTCCCAGATGGCAGCAGTGGCCAGAGTAGGGCCAAGCTACAGCTTGGAACCTGGAAATCCATCCAGGTCTCATGTGGATGATATGGCCCAACCACTTGGGCTATCTTCCAGTACTTTTCCAGGAGCATTAGTATGGAGCTAAATTTGATGTGGCATAGCTGGGACTCAAACACATGCTCATATGAGATGCCAGCATCTCAGGTAATGGCTTTACTTGCTTAACACAAAACCCTCCACCCATATCCCAATTTGTGTCTTAACCACTGAACCAAATATCCTCAACTATGCATTATTTTAAACATACTTTTAAGAAATCCAGTCTAATACCAGCATATTATTTAAGAGTATTGTTTTATTGTTAAAAAAAATAATGCAGGGCCCGGCGGCGTGGCCTAGTGGCTAAAGTCCACACCTTGAACACGCCAGGATCCCATATGGGCACCGTTTCTAGTCCTGGCAGCTCCACTTCCCATCCAGCTCCCTGCTTGTGTCCTGGGAAAGCAGTCAAGGACGGCCCAAAGCTTTGGGACCCTGCACCTGCATGGGAGACCCAGAAGAGGTTCCTGGTTCCTGGCTTTGGATCGTCATAGCTCTGGCCGTTGTACTCACTTGGGGAGTGAATCATCGGACGGAAGATCTTCCTCTCTGTCTCTCCTTCTCTCTGTATATCTGACTTTGTAATAAAAATAAATAAATCTTAAAAAAAATCCAAGGGGAGGAATCAGGTGGCATAGAATCTATGGATTGTGAAACTTATGTTTTAAAGTTAGAAATCTATTTTAAACCATTAACATTTCTAAACCATTATTCCTAAATCATTCTGAGCAGACACGCAACAGCCTTCCTGCCTTCCACCTCAACTCAGCCAAAGCGGGGAGGAGGAAAGATCTGAATACCAATACTTACAAAAGTTATTTGTGGAACTAAAATGGGGATTTGCAGCATGCACAAATGTCTGATATTTTGTCTCTTGAGCTTCCTCCAAACCAACATCCTACTGAGATTATTTTTGTTTTCTGAACCTAACTCATGCACACTTTTTCAATAACAGCAGACTGTTTTGATTTCATTATCTGTCCTGCATCTCACTGTCCTCCTCTCAGCCACGGAAACAGAGGGTTGGCTGTAGATCATTTGACAGAGGTGAACAATCTCACAGAAACATTTCAGCAGTTATTTGAGAAACACGTACCCAGAGAGGGCTACCATTACTGATTTCACTCCCTGAAAGGCCACAATGGCTGGAGCTGCACAGGGCCGAGTCCAGGTCAGCCTCTTGGGTAGCAGGGACACAAACACTGACCTGTGGCTGCTGACTCCAAGGGTCTGCCTGGATTAAAACTGGGCTTGAAAGCCAAACCGGGCACTTGGGCTACTCATTTCCTGATCCCAAGTACTCTGATACAGTTGCAAGTGTCTCAACTGGCATTTTATCCTCTAGGTAAATACCTGCAAACATTTTTTACTTCAAATGGAGAACAATACCTCTTTATTATTTCTAGTTTCTGGTATTAAGTTATGGGATTGTAGGAATATTTTTATTTTTATTCTTTCCCTGAAACCATAGAATAATTCAGAAATGGGCAAATCTTCAAGTGCTTTCTTTCAGCACCTCCAGGGATATCTTCCCCAGGCTTTCATAGGATAGAAATTAATAACCACCAAAGTGTAGATCAATATCTCTGTGTGCTTGATACTTTCTGAGTGTTGATTAAACACTTACAGGTTCTGGGTCCAGTACAGTAGCCTAGTGGCTAAAGTCCTTGCCTTGCACATACCGAGATCCCATATAGGCTCTGGTTCTAAACCTGGCAGCCCTGCTTTCCATCCAGCTCCATGCTTGTGGCCTGGGAAAGCAGTGGAGGATGGCCCAGAGTCTTGCGACCCAGAGGAAGGTCCTGGCTCCTGGTTTTGGATCAGCTCAGCTCTGACCATTGTGGCCACTTGGGAAATGAATCAGCAGACAGAATATCTTTCTCCTTCTAACTTCTCCTCACTGTATAGCTGACTTACCAATAAAAAAAATAGATCTTTAAAAAATTTTATATGTTCTAACATTAAGTGATTTACCTTTGGAATTTGGAAAGTCATCATGTATTATTTTATGATGAGCATACAAGTCCTGTTTGATTCTCCTTATAGAATAAACAGGGGAAATGAGTTAAAAATTAATAAAGCTTTTATTAACGTTTAGTTAAACAACAAAATATAATACTAAACATGTTCCCAGCTATATGCATTACAGTAGTTTGCAAAGTCATTGCTTTGGGTTTTATATTTACATTTATATATCATACATTCTTTTAAGGAAAAAAATTGTAATGAAACTTAAATAGATTGCTCATCCTGCCTATTCTTACGGAAAACAACCCCTTTTTAGAGAGGTTATGGTTATAACTGCCCTTCGTATATACTTTGCCTGTATTCTTCACCGCCTTTAATCTATCCTTTGTGGGAACCTTGTTTTTATTCCAAAATACAGCTGTGTCCACATCCATGCTTGCTGAAGTAAGGACAGGATGAACACATGGATGAAGTCTCTTGTACTCATACACTTCATTCATTCATTTGTTACTGCATTCATCAGGCTGAATGATAATCCTCTGTCTTTTCTACTGTGCTTTGTGCTCATGGTGACTGGCAGCACATTGCATTGGTCTTTATAGCTCAGATACATAGCACAGATCACAAAACAGATTAGTTATTTGTAAAAGGATTTTCTTTGACTACTTTGTCTTCTTCTAGAACTAAGGTGAAGGTAAGATAACAAGTTGTAATTTACAATTTTCCATCATTCCTAAAAACCTTCTCACTGAGCCTCAACAATAGACATCAAACACAAATACTCTGCACTGCAGCAGTTCAATAATGGTCTAAGCTTCTGAGGCAATCTTGACTTTATTCTTGGTAATCAGACAAGAGCTTGATGTGAGCCAAAGTTGTGATTATGAAGAATGAATTAGATAGAAAAGGGATATTAAAATTAAGAGGTGTCTTGGTTGTTCAGGGATAGGTTAGCCCATGTCTGTCAAGTTTTCAAATGCCGGAGGCAGAGCACATGTATAAAGGAGATGTGGGTGAGCAGTTACGTGGAGGTGGAAACAGTTAAAGTACAGTCAAGTGGTAAGACTTCCTAGGCCAGTATGAACCTGGAGATTTCATAATCCAGGTGGGTTTATATGAAATCTTTCAAAGAGTAAGTAGAAAGCAAGAAAGCATGGGACACAGGGGTGGCTCGGTTCCTGGCTATTCCACTTCAGTTCCCTGCTAATGGCCTGGGCAAAGCAGCAGAAGATGACCCAGATGTTTGAGTTGCTGCTAACCATGTGGTAGACCCAGTTGAAGCTACTGACCTAGCTCTGGCCTTTGTGGCCACCTGGGAGTGAACCAATGAATGGAAGTTCTGCATCTGTGTGTCTGTCTCTATGTCTGTCTCTCTCCCTCCCTTTCAAATAAATAAATCAGGATTAAGTTAGAGAAACTCCTACTGAAGAATCACCAGAGAGAAAGGAAGAAAACAAAACAAAAGGGTGGTGTCCCAGAAGCCAAGGGAAAAAATAAGGACGGATGTTGAGATGGCAAAAGGTGTACTTCACATTTATAGATCTGCTGGTCCAGATCTGTGATCACCCTTGTGAGAGCGGTCTAAGTTCAGGAAGGGGCTGCAAAGCTAGATTCAATGGGCCCGGCGCGGTGGCGCAAGTGGTTAAGGTCCTCGCCTTGCACGCCCGGGATCCCATATGGGCGCCGGTTCTAATCCTGGCAGCCCCGCTTCCCTTCCAGCTCCCTGCCTGTGGCCTGGGAATGCAGTTGAGGACAGCCCAAACCCTTGGGAGCCTGCGCCCGCGTGGGAGACCCAGAAGAGGCTCCTGGCTTCGGATCGGCATAGTATCGACCCGTTGCGCTCACTTGGGGAGTGAATCATCGGATGGAAGATCTTCCTCTCTGTCTCTCCTCTCTGTATATCCCCCTTTCCAATAAAAAAATAATAAAAATAAATCTTAAAAAAAAAAAAGCTAGATTCAATGATGTGAAGAGAGGAGACACTGAGTACATTTTAAACTTAAAGGGGAAGGATAGTGTGTAGATTTTACTTTTAATAAACAATTTAGGGAAAGAGAAATGAGATTGTAATGTCAAAATGGATACAATCTATTGAATGGCTAGCACTGTTGAATTATGGATTACTTGGAAAGATCATAGGAAGTGTCAAGATCATAGAGTAAACATGTATAAAAGTCAGGGAGAAAAGGAAACATTCCCAAGAGGAAGGGCGATTTATTTCTGTGAATCTAGTCTCTCCATTTATAAATGAAAATAATAATACTTTCTTAGATGTCAGAGATATATGTGAAATGACATAATGTAAAACATTTCAATAACAACAAAGCACTAGGATTGGGGAAGATGGCCGACGTAGGAGGAAGGCTGTGAGGGAGCGTCTAGTGAGAGAGGGATAGAACGCTACAGAAGCAGCAAAGAGGAACAGCAGGGTACCGCAGGGAGAGGTCCGTGAAGCTCCCTGGGACAGTGTGGAGCCAAAAAGATCCACACAACTCGGAAGAACAACGAGAACAGAGCAGGGCAAAGGCAGAGAAACCGACATCCCACTCCAGACCTGCTGAGTCACTTTTGAAAACGGCCTGACGGGAGACGCGGCCAGCTCGGAGGCGGGGAGATCAGGGGGATCGTCACCGGCGGGAGGCCTTCGGCAGCGGTGGAGGCAGACTGCAGCGGCCGGACGTTTGGTGAGCTGGGGGTTGACGTGGCAGCCTCCGCATTTCTTGCCCCCTGCTGAGGCTCCAGCCTCAGAACGCGGAGCAGACGGCCGAAACTGTTGGGTCTGTGTGGAACTACGCACAGTGGTGTTGTGTTGGTGGCTGAGGGGGCCCCGGGAAGGCGAATCGGATGTTCCTGCGCTGAGGGGACCAGTGCGGCTCGGTGCGCAGAGGTAGCTGGCGAGGGTCTGGAGTCCCCCACATCCTGCCTGGTGAGTGCTTGAAACCACCAGGACTCTGAACGCTGCACCGAGCGGGCTGGGCGCCCCGCCTGCAGCAGCAGCACCTCCGTAGCGCAGGTGTCAGGTGTCAGGAGAACTCCTGCACCAAACTGACACGGTGCGAACCTGCCGCCGTGAAGTCATTATAACAGGGCGCCTGGGCCACTCCTCCGCTAAGGGCCTGTGTGGGGGAGCCACATGGGAGCAGGGGCTCTGAACACCCACACACCACGAGTGGTGGATTCACTGCATAAGAGCCACGCCTGGAAAGTGCCTCACCCACAGTCCCGTGTGTGGGAGATGCACCAGGTGGGCTCTGAAAAACCCTGCAGTCCCTGACACGGAGAACGCAGGGAGAAAGCACATAAAACCTTCTACGCCCTGCGGATTCCCGTGAAGGGAGCACACCCAGAGAGCGCCTCCATCCCGCCACGCCCTGGGGTGTCACACCTGTAGAAGAGGTGCCCAGAGTGTGCCTGGAATCCACTGGGCCCCCAAGGTGGTGCTCTACAGCCCCGGGCCCTGAGAACGCACCAACGGTGCCTTGAAAATTACCACGCCCGGCAACACCACGCCTACAGGCTCCAATCTCTACAGGAAAGCACCTGACAGCCCCTCAACACACGGGTCCATTTGCCTCACCAGAATACACCAACGCAATGGGAAAAACCACCAGAAAGAGTTGTGCTCCAGATGAAAGAGCCAGCACCCCACCAAACAAGGGCCAAAAGCCATTATCAATATCGACGATACGAGATGAAGACATGGAAGTGTTACCAACAAAGGAATTGATGAAAATAATGCTAAAATCTCTCAGAGACGTGGACACAAAGCTGGAAGACCTCCAGAACCGCATAATCACCGAAATACAACAAATCAAAACCAAACTGGATGCCCAAGATAATAAGATTGAAAGCCTCATCAACAGAATAAATGCGGCAGAGGAAAGGATCTCTGAAACAGAAGACACACAAAATGAAAGTGCCCAGCGAATTAAACAGCTGGAGACAAACCTCAGCAAAACTAATAAAATGATGCAAGAGATGAAGGATTACCTTAGAAAATTGAATATTCGGATCATCGGCCTCCCCGAGGGAGTAGAAAGAGAATCTGGGATGCAAGCAGTGCTCGATGAAATTATACAGGAAAACTTCCAAAACACTTGGAACACGAATCCACCCCGCATACAGGATGGACAGAGAACTCCCAACAGACATGATCCAAAGAGATATTCACCCAGACACACGGTGCTCAAGTTCTACTCCAATGAAGACAAAGAAGGAATCCTGAGACAAGTACGAAGTAGAGAAAAGATCACATACAGGGGAAAACCCATCAGAATCACTGCTGACTTCTCCGAAGAGACCCTACAAGCAAGGAGAGAATGGACAAAGATCTTCCAAGTCCTGAAACAAAACAACTGTCAACCAAAAATAATCTACCCAGCAAAGATCTCATTTGTATATGAGAACGAAATCAGATACTTCAATAGCAAAGAAAAACTAGAAGAATATGTCTACACAAAACCAGCTCTGCAAAGTCTCCTTAGAAATGCGCTAGTCCCAGACAAAAAGGAGGCAAATCACAAACAAAGTTGGCAAATAAGAAGGTCTCCAAACTAAAGGCCGCACCAACAAGACAATTACATAGGCAACAACACACACACAACACAATCACATGGCAGGGCAAAATTGCAACCTCTCAATTTTAACTCTCAACACAAATGGTCTAAATTCACCAATCAAAAGACAGAGATTAATAGAATGGATCATCAAACAAGACCCAACCATCTGTTGCCTACAAGAAACGCATCTAACCAGAAAGGATGCAAAGAAACTGAAAGTGAAGGGATGGAAAAAGATATTTCACGCCAATAGACGAGAAAAAAAAGCTGGGGTAGCTATCCTAATTTCAGACGAGATAGATTTCATTCTAACTAACATCAAAAGAGACAGGGAAGGCCATTTTATACTGGTGAAAGGAATGATCCATCAAGAAGCAATCACCATCATTAATGTTTATGCACCGAATCTTAATGCACCTACTTACGTAAAGCAATTACTTACAGACTTAAGGGAAGACATAGACACCCGCACAATTCTTGTAGGCGATCTCAACACACCTCTAACAACAATGGACCGGTCTACGAAACAAAAACTCAACAAAGAAACAACAGAGCTCACACAAACAATAGAACAACTGGACTTAGTAGACATATATAGAACTTTTTATCCTAAGGCCACAGACTATACCTTCTTCTCAGCGGTGCATGGCACCTTCTCCAGAATCGACCACATGATAGGACATAAAGCGAATCTAAACAACTTCCAAAACATTAGTATCATACCATGTACCCTCTCAGACCACCATGGGATGAAACTGGAAATCAACAACTCAAAACTCCCCAGGAAGTATAGGCACTCTTGGAAATTGAACAATATGCTATTAAACGAACAATGGGTCAGAGAAGAAATTAAAGATGAGATCAAAAAATTTATGGAAACCAATGAAAACTCTGATACAACATTCCAAAACTTGTGGGACACCGCCAAAGCAGTGCTACAAGGTAGATTCATCGCAATCGGAGCCCATGTCAAGGCCCAAGAAAGACGCCAAATACAGGAACTAACCTCACACCTCCAGGATCTGGAAAAACAGCAGCAGAAGAGTCCCACACACAATAGGAAACAAGAAATCATCAAAACAAGGGAGGAGATAAACCAAATAGAAATCAAAAAAACTATACATAAAATCAACAAATCAAAAAGTTGGTTTTTTGAGAAAATAAACAAAATAGACACTCCACTGGCCCGATTGACCAAAAAAAAACAAGAGAAAGTGAGAATCAATAGCATTAAAGATGAAAAAGGCAACATAACAACAGACACTGTAATCATCAAGAAAATAATTAGAAATTACTACAAAGAACTGTACTCCCACAAATTTGAGGACCACCAAGAAATAGAAAAGTTCTTGGACTCCCACCACTTACCAAAACTCAGTCCGGAGGCAACTGCAGAATTAAATAAACCCATAACCGAGGTAGAGATTGAAACAGTCATCAAAGATCTCCCAACGAAAAAAAGCCCAGGCCCAGACGGCTTCACTACAGAATTCTACAAAACATTCCGAACAGAACTAACCCCAATCCTCTACAAGCTCTTCAAAACAATAGAGGAGGAAGCAACCCTCCCAAACTCATTCTATGAAGCTAACATCACCTTAATCCCAAAACCGGACAGAGAACCATCAGAGAAGGAAAACTACAGACCTATTTCTCTGATGAACATTGATGCTAAAATTCTCAACAAAATCCTAGCCAATAGAATTCAAAAAATCATCAGACAGATCATTCATCCGGATCAAGTAGGATTCATCCCTGGAATGCAGGGATGGTTCAACATTCGGAAATCCATAAATGTTATAAACCACATCCAAAAACTGCAAAACAAGAACCACATAATAGTTTCAATAGATGCAGAAAAAGCTTTCGACAAAATCCAACACCTCTTCATGCTAAAAACTCTAGCCAAAGTAGGCATAGACGGGAAAATCCACAACATAATCAAAGCAATTTATGAAAAACCCAATGCCAGTATCATACTGAATGGAGAAAAGCTAGAACCCTTCCCACTGAGATCTGGAACAAGACAAGGGTGCCCGCTATCACCACTGCTATTCAACATAGTCCTAGAGGTACTTGCAGAGGCCATAAGACAAGAAAAAGAAATCAAAGGCATACGTATAGGAAACGAAGAAGTCAAGCTTTCACTATATGCAGATGACATAATCCTGTACATAGAAAAACCAGGAGACTCAATACAGAAACTGCTAGAACTTATACGAGAGTTTGGCAGAGTGGCGGGGTACAAAATTAACGAACGAAAATCAACAGCCATAGTGTACGCAAATAACACCAAGATGGAAGAGGATCTAACCAACAGGATACCATTCAAAATAGCAGAGAGAAGTATGAAGTATTTGGGAATAAATTTAACCAAAAGCGTAGGAGACCTATTCGAAGAAAACTACAAACTATTTAAAAAGGAAATTGAACAAAACCTCAAAAGATGGAATAACATCCCGTGCTCCTGGATAGGCAAAATCAATATCATTAAAATGTCTATACTACCACAAGCAATATACATTTTCAACGCAATTCCAATCAAATTGCCCAAAACATTCTTCACGGAACTGGATACAATGATTCAAGAGTTCATCTGGAAACACAAAAAACCACGAATAGCTAGAACCATCCTGAAAAATAAGAAGTTAGCAGGGGGAATCACAATCCCGGACCTCTGGACATACTATAGAGCAGTGGTTATCAAAACAGCCTGGTACTGGCACAAAGACAGAAAGGAAGATCAATGGAATAGAATAGAAGCACCAAAAGGGAACCCACACAAATACAGCCAATTAATCTTTGACAAAAAGACCAATGACAACTCAAGCAAGTGGGAAGGCCTCTTTAGTAAATGTTGTTGGGACAACTGGCTGATAGCCTGTAGAAACAAAAAGATAGACCCACATCTATCACCATACACTAAGATCCAATCTACATGGATAAAAGACCTAAACCTACATCCAGAAACCTTCAAACTCTTGCAGGAAAATGTAGGAAATACCCTGCAAGACCTAGGAGTAGGTTCCGACTTTCTAAGAAGGACACCAAAAGCAATAGCAGTGGAGAACAGAATAAACAAATGGGACCTCATCAAACTAAGAAGCTTCTGTACAGCAAGGGAAACAATCAACAAAGTAAAAAAGCAACCCACAGAGTGGGAGAAGATCTTTGCACACGATATAGGCAATAGGGGGCTAATTTCCAGGATATACAAAGAACTTCAAAACAACCAAAAAACCAAAACAAACAAACCACTCAAGAAATGGGCACGGGAAATGGGCAAACATTTCACAAAGGAACAAGTCCAAATGGCAAACAAACATATGAAAAAATGTTCCAGCTCCCTAGCAATAAGGGAAATCCAAATTAAAACATCGATGAGGTACCACCTAACACCAGTAAGATTGGCCCACATAAACAAGAACACCAACGACGTTTGCTGGCGAGGATGCGGGGAAAAGGGAACCCTACTCCACTGCTGGTGGAGCTGCAAATTGGTACAGCCTTTATGGAAATCAGTCTGGAGAACACTCAAACAACTCAAAATCTGCATACCATATGACCCAGCAATAGCACTCCTAGGAATATATCCAAAACACCTGTTTTACGACAAACCAACATGCATCCCTATGTTCATTGCAGCACAATCAGTAATTGCAAAAACATGGAAGCAACCGAAATGCCCATCAGCAGAAGATTGGATAAGAAAGCTTTGGTTCATCTACTCCATGGAATACTACTCAGCTATTAAAAAAAACAAAATGCAGTTCTTTGTGGCTAAATGGGCACAACTGGAAACTATAATGCTAAGGGAAATGAGTGAATCCCAAAAGATTAGATACCACATGTTTGCCTTGATTTAACCTGTAATTTTTTGTTTGGTTGTTGGTTATTTTTTGAACCTGTCATTGATACTGTCTCAACCCAGATGTTTCGAAGAATGGAACTTGCATTATTTTTAACATATTGTCTACCCATTACTATGTCAATTAATTCCATAATGTTGTATATTGATACTGAGGCCTTGTTGGGGCTTTTAACTGACCGGATCTTTACTCTGTTAGACCTATCTTCAGACCATAGAAGGTCTCCCCAAGAGGCCACTGAACTTATCTGGACAATAAGACGCTGAACTTTATGCTAGGCATGTGTTTGCAAGCAATGAATCTCAACTGAACTTGAACTATGGTTATGCAACAAGGTGGAGGAATCCACCATGGGGGGAGGGGTATGGGAGGGGTGGGGGGAATCCCCAGCGCCTATAAAACTGTACTACATAATACAATGTAAGGAACAATAAAAAAAAAAAAAATTCAAAAAAAAAAAAAAAACCAACAAAGCACTATGCAAAAATACGTTACTATCTGTATTATGAATTCCAGTTTGTTATTTTCAATTCTAGTTGTTATCTTGACCTAATTCCTGATCAGCCTCAATCATGGTGACTTATTAGAATCTCATGATAATTAACCTTATCATTACATCTCAGAAATCAGGGCTCACTTTCCTTTTCCTGGCAGTGGGTAGCTCTTAATGCTTCTGGTGCTAGATGATGTCTTGTTTGTTTACTGCAGTACATCCAATTCTGCGTTATTCACAAAGCCAATCAGAGGCACTGCCTCAGTTAAGTGTGCAGATGCACTGTGCATCAGTGCTACAGATTACAAATGGATGAGTCCATCAGCTGAGAGGTGTGAGTTATTGGCATCCACGGTGCCTAGGACATATAAGGAAGGGCTGATATTGGAGTCTTTGATTGATAAGAAAATTCCTCATCATCTAGAACTAGGGTAACAATGGCTTCCTGTAACATAAGTCCCCAGAGCTAGAGTTCAGTGAAACCTCTGTGCTGTTTTTTCATGATTAAAAAAAAGTTAAGTCTAGGTGCTGGTTTCATGAGGTAAAATTAGATTAAAAGCAAAAACAAAAACGTTACTATTTAAATGAGAGTGCCGCAGCTCCTGATGATATAACTGATGTATTAATTTGGGCCATTTTCTAATAAATTGAATATAGATTATAGCAATATAAATTCTAGATGATTATGGAAAATGTTTTACTAAATTCTCCCTTTTTTCTCCCATTATATGAATTCAATTAAACCTGTTTGAGCAAGAAAGCATTATAAAAATAGAAATTATATCCACTAACTATTTTGTATCTTAGAATATTAAAATAGAAGCCACACAATCTACGCAATTATCAAGCATCATTAGTATTTATTTTCATTTATATGTTTACATTTTTGAGCTTATGTCCTTCCACAAAGGAACCATGACTTTGCAAATCATTTTATGTTTTTAATTTATAATACATTACTCAGGAGTACTCAGTTCTCTTAGGAATGAAGTGTGTGTTAATTTGAGTATTTTTACCTTAAAAATTTGGCTTTCAAATAGTAAATTAAAATCTCTTATGAAAGAATAACAGAAATATTAACAAGTTCCTATCTTACAAAGAACATTGTTCTAAATGTTAACATTTGCCTCATATATCTGTTGAAGTTAAGGATTGTGGACCTTAAATAAAATTACTAAAATAATAAATACCCAACCAGTCCTACCCTTGGGGATGTTGGGAAACTAACAGTCAGTTAACATTTTTATGCAATTTCCAACCCATCTTATCGTCCTCCTGTGTCTTCACCCTAGTCTGCCCTTTATTTTTTTTCTCTGCTGTAAGCAGATTGCCCTTCTGGTCAGATTTCAGTATCCTGGAAATTAATTCTGACCGGGAGCAAGCACAATTCTACTTGATTTGATCTTAGCTCAGGTCACATGTTTTTCCCATCTATTTATATGAATGTTCAAGGGGGAAAAAGGCACGAAATAAACACTTACTCCTTTATTAACAGAACCAAAACATTTAACTTGGTTTTAAATGTTAAATAGCTGTAGTGAGTCACTCACTCTCCCATGAAATCATGGGAAGCAAAGAAAAAAGGGGGACCACCTTTCCTGGTGGAAGTTGCTTAGATGATTTTTACTTTAAAATACAAAAGCAGAGTACTGTGACTTATAAATAATTTCAGGATGATTATTCTCCAAATGAGTACATATTGTCACATGAAGTTATATGCCTACTTGTGTTACACAAGTACAACAGGAGAAATCAAAAAGAGTATGTCTCCAAGGAGTTGTAAAAATCCTTGAGTGAGTCTGGGAGGAGGAGAGGAAGAGCCTTTATGTTCTGCATCCTGTTCACATATATTTGAATGTTTACAGCATTACTACTTTAATGAATAATTTGAAGAATTATTTCCAATGATTCACAAGGTATTAGCATAGTGAAACAACACTTGACTGGTTTGAAATCTTTCACATTTTCACAGTGGCATTCCAAGACATTGGGTTATGACATGTTTTGGACTTCACATTTCTACTGAATTAATGGTTAAGAGATAAATTTATGAAAATTATTATATACAAGCTTGCTATTAAGTTTGTATATCTTAGGTCAAGATTCTGAGTAGTAGGTGTTTTGCACAACAGATAAATGGCTCTTGAGACAGCTACGTCCCGTGTTAGGGAGCCTGGTTTGAGTCCCAGCAACTCTGCTTCCTATCCAGCTTCATGCTAATGTGCATCCTGGGAGGCAGCTGTGATGAATTAAGTCCTTGGGTCATTACCAGCTCTATAGGGATGCAGTTCTGCCTGGCCCAGATCTGCTTGTCATGAGCATTTGGGGAGATGGAAGATCTGTTTGTTTCTTGGCCTGTCTTTCAAATAAAATGAAAATAAGTAAAATTTTAAAATATTTTAGGAGTTTCAGATTAAGACACTTATGTAGTCCTGTCTCTGTGACTGTTCCCCGAAATACATCATTTCAGAGATCAGTTCTTAAGCTTTTGAAGAGTTTTGGCAGTTCCACCAACAGTATGCAAGTAGAAGAGGCTCTATGAATTTACTGAATGAAAAGATGTCTCTCTAGCAAGTTTTAGTTCATTTTCCTACTTAGAGCCATCTTATCTAAAAATAATTTGGAAAATTATATGTGATATCTGTTATACATGTGTGAGTAACTTGTAGATCGAAAGAGGAAGGTCTAATGTAATTTATCTCATACATTTGATTCTTTTTTCCAGACAGCCTTAGATCATTTTATAAGACCATTGTATTAATGCTGTTTGGAAAATCAAGTGCACCTTGGAGTGCAATTTTATAACTATGTAGAATTTTACCCTAGAGAGGGGGTCATTACAAGTCTTGCAGATCTTTTTCTGTTTTCTCCCTTTCAGCTTCTAATTCTTGTTTCTAATACTTTGACTCCTCCCTCTAGATAAACAAGTTGCTTATATTGATAGTATTTCTTTTATTTCTCCAAGATCCATCAAGCTGCTAATAAGTTACGTTTCTGGTTTTATTTACCTATTTTTTTAGAAAGAAAGCATATTTATTTTATTTTTTTTTAAAGATTTATCTTTATTATTTTTTTTATTGGAAAGGCGGATATACAGAGAGGAGAATCTTCCGTCCAATGATTCACTCCCCAAGTGAGCTCAACGGGCCGATACTATGCCGATCCGAAGCCAGGAGCCTCTTCCGGGTCTCCCACGCGGGTGCAGGTTCCCAAAGCTTTGGGCCGTCCTTGACTGCCTTCCCAGGCCACAGGCAGGGAGCTAGAAGGGAAGCGGGGCCGCTGGGATTAGAACCGGCGCCCATATGGGATCCTGGACGTGCAAGGCGAGGACCTTTAACCACTTGCGCCACCGCGCCGGGCCCGCATATTTATTTTAAAGAGTTGGTGTGGAGAGAAAGAGACAGAGAGAGAGAGAGAGCAAGAGAGACTCTTCCAACTGCTGGTTCTCTCCCTAGACGGCCACAAAGTCCAAGGCTGGACTGTGTTGAAGCCAGAAGCTAGGAGCTTGCTCTGGGTTTCATGTGGATTGCAAATAGCCAAGTATTTGAGCCATTTTCTTCTGTCTCTCCCAGGTCATTAGCAGGGAGATTGATTGGAAATGGAGCAGCTGGGATTCAAACTTGCACCCATATGGGGTGCTGGTGTTGCAGGCAGTAGTTTTACCTGCTGTGGCACAATGCCAGCCTCAGTAGGTTGGACTGCATTATGAAAAGTATTGCAGATTTAAATCATCAAAGGATATGCACTTTACATTTTGTGTTATAGAGTGAAAACAATACACTCAGTTTTAGCTTTAAAAATTTAGCCAAAAACACATATATTGGTGTTTGGCAGTGTTTGTACAACCTGCAAAATATTGTTATTACCAAGATCTTATTTTCCCCCATCTTCTATTTTACTCTATAATTTGGTTTTTATAAAAAGTATTTTACAAGTACAAAAAGAAAACATTTTGATAGGGAATAGTTATTTTCCAACATCTCTGTCCACATACACACTGAAGTTTGTGAGAATTTAACACATTAGTCTTGGCAGGAACTACTGAGAACATTTATGTAAAAGTACATTCTTACATCCCACCAGGAGCCTCATGAACTGATTCAGATCTCCTCGGAAGAAATGAGAATCTAAGAGGAAACCTTTTTTTTTTTTTTTAACATGGGGAGTTCAAAGGCTAAGCTGATCCTTAGCAAGAGACATATCCATAAAGGAAAACTTCACCATTTTGACTTTCTGTTGGGTGTTTAAAGGCATTCTGAAAGCCTTATTTGCAGGGCTAGCAGAACTTCATGCAATATGCTTGGACGTAGAGCATCCCTTTAAAACACAGGTAAACAGTCTTCTCTCCATTCACATTTAACTGTTTCTTCTGATTCTCCGTATCTTCTTCCAATGATTCTTATTGTAGCCTCTATTTCTCTTTTCTCCCTGCAACTTGTTCTTTTTATTCAAGTGTGCATAAATTATTTACAAAGTAACTCCAGGAAGATTATGCAGGAATTCCTGTTTCAAGCTGTGCCTGCAGCTCTCTGTCATGCAGTCATGGTCTTGGGGCTGTCCATGATTTTATGGTTCCCAGCAGCTGGTCCTTGTGGAAGCAGTTCACTCCAAAGCCATCCTTGTGTGGGGCAAGGAGCCACAGTTCTGCTGTTGACAGGATGCTGGCCACAGAGATGTGACTGCCCTGAAGATGCGTATTTTTATGGCTTCGAAAGAGTTACATGTCTTATTATAAAGCCTTAACTTATACTTAACTATAGATTAACTGTAAAAGTTACATGCCTTACTATAAAAAAGGTTCAGGAGAAGTCAGTGCGAAGCAGAACTCTGTAAATAGACCCACCCTACTACTTTCCATTATTAAATGTTATTTGGTTCCCAAGAAGGATTTAAAGTGATTTGTAAGGATATGTATGACTTTAACAAGAGGACATAAACTTAAAAATGGAAGGGGATGAAGACAAGGGTGGGGCATAAAATAAAGCCAAGGACAAGATTTTGAAAACCGCCTAGCCTCTTATGTGGATAGGTCACAGTTTGGCTCTAAATTATATAATAGTCCTTGTAACAGCTGGTTTTATTATCCCTGAAGTATCATTTGCTTAGGAGCATTTTGGAGGGCAGTGGAGAGGTCAGAGTGAAGGGTGAAAATACAGGGTTATCTGGCCAACTTTTCATTTGGCTTCATATAGGAAGGATTTTTAATGTATCTTGAATAGAGAACATCCTGCACTGTGTGTCCTTATCACAGTCTTCCTCAAATATTGCTTTGCTAGGGCAAAGTACTCATAAGTTGTGGGAAGCACTGAATTTGAAATCTAGGCAGATTTGACTTGCCAAAAGCAAAATCTCAAAGTCTGTAAACTGTTCTGTGTCTCCTTTATGTAAACTCAAAAAATTCATCTATTCTTGCTGTTGTCTGTTTCTTTACTTTTCCCTCATTCCTAAAACAATTCTGGCTTCCTCCACCACCTTAATGAAGCTGATCTTGCTAAGGTCCCCAAACATTTTTCAGTTACATTTTACTTAGCTATTCATTCCTTTTTACCATAATCTGTGTCCATAGTTCTCCTAACTCCACACGTTTGTGGTTCTCTCCCTCTACTGCAGTCATTCCTCTTAGGTGTTCCCTGCATCAACTTCTCCATCTGGCCTTTCAGTGTTGTGCCTTGAAGTTATGCTGCACTGCTTAAATGAAGCCTCCAGACCTAAGAAGAGTATTGACTCCATGCAGATCAACAAAAAGATCTTTCTAATTCTTCCAAATCCTTTAAGTGTAGAACTTCATGAGGTTCTGGTTAACTGAATAGTACCAGTAGTAGACAAGGTATGTTATGTCCTCTAGTTAAGCTCTTGGTATGTCAAGTCCTCTAGTTATGTCCTCTGGTTAAGCTTATGTCCTCTAGTTTGAATTCTTTCTGGTGTCTTTCCTTTCTTGAAGACCTTGGAGAGTTAGGAGCTGTGTTTCCCTGGGCTCCTTGCAGCCGGGGTTAGAATGTGACTAGTACCTCATCAATTGGAAATACTCATATGAAATTTTAATATAATCCGAATTAATAGGAAACAAGGCAGCAGGATTGAGGCATCCACTTAGCTGTTTTCAGGATCTTGGGTATTGTGACTCTGGAGCCACCAGTTCTGAGAGTGGCTTCCTGAAACCTGGACCACAATTAGAGTAGTATGTTCATACATGCAATAACTTCAGTGGCATCGTTCTGAATTCCCAGCAGTTCCCCCAATAGATCTATCAGGAAGAATTGTCTAAAGCATTGGTTTGGTTCGTAGAGATCAGGAAGTATCTTTCAAGGAAGTCTGGTTGTTACCTGGTGAAACTGTAGTGAATTGTCTGATTCTGTAGGGGAGTGAAACTTTGGTTGATTTCCTGTTGGCTGGGCTAATTTACTACTCCATAAAGTAGAAATTTAGTTATAGAACACTAGAGAAATGGAACTAGTTCATGTACATTGTGAACAAATTCATTTTTTCTGGAATATATAAAATGGATTTTTGCTTTCCAAAAAGGATAATTCAAATATTATTTTCTATTTCCCTTAAGTCATGCTTATATGGGAGCTACTAGCTACATGTGGTCATTGAGCACTTGTATTATGGCAAGTTTAAATTGATAATATAAGTGTAAATGCAAACTAAATACCAGGTTTCAATAACTTAACATGGAAAATATATGTAAAAATCTCTCATTAATTCTGTCAATATTAGTAATTAAGATAGTTGTATATATTAAGTAAACTATCTTAAATTTAATTTTACTTATTTTTAATTTCATAAGTGCAGCTCATAGAAAATTTTAACTATCCCAGAGACTCTCTTAGCTGCTGCTATATGTACTGCTAACGAGTTTTGCATCTACTAGCAAGCTGATTTCAGCATTCATGATTTTATTAATACACATACATATATGTATGTGTGTTCAAATTCCCCTTAAACCAGACTTAACATTTTACAGGTTCCCTCATTAACTAATTATGGAACAGAATCTGTGGTGTATGTCTTTTTATATTTGTGTAAGAATCACAGACTTACATTTTTTTACTTTAGCAATCAGTTCTTCTTTTAGAAAATTCTTTTTCTTACATTCCATGATAGATTTTTGTAGGTATAGGTATTCCCTACTTTTCTTCTCCATTCTTCCTCTGATTTTTCTCCCCCACAGTTTCCCCCCCATATTGTTATAGTAGTATGTAATTCCTTTAGTAACAGTTACAAGTGTAACATTCTGCTATTTAAGTGCATTATAGAATTGTAGGTATAGGCAAAGATTTAAAAATCTGGTATAATATTATCAAGATATATTTAACTGTTTAATTGGCAATCCTTCTTTTATTCTTGAATAAAGATGTCTGCTGCAACAAATCTTTACTTCCCCGTATGCTAGTTTCCACTATACAGTTCATCTGTATTTCACCTTATATATTTATTTGTTTTGTATTTTGCATAAATGTTACCTAAAATTAGAACATACCGTATTTATCCTTTTGGGATTGGCTTTTTTTTTTTTTTTTTGCTGAGCATAATAGTCTCTAGCTGGGACTATTTTGTTTTAAATGGTACAGTTTCATTCTTTTTAATGGCTGCTATCAAACTAAATGGTGTATCATTTTCTAGATACTTTCTTAAGCACTTTACAGGATTATCCTAGCTTTCTTAAAAGGGTCTCAGCCGTGACATGGGCAGTAACTGTAATGACATCTGAATGGCTCACTTCCTGGGTGACTCTGCACTCCCTGAAGACCAGTGTCTCTTTGTTCCTTTTCAAGCTGAGCGTATCTGCTAAGAGTCATCTCAGTTTTACCAGCCAGTCCCTCTGTGCAGGTAACAGTGTCCTGAATGCTCTCTTCTTTGGAGCATCTGGAAGATCATTTTCTCACCTCTGTCAGGCTGCTGAGGCAGATCTTCTGGTGTGTGGAAAAGGAATTTGGAAATGGGACTGAGCTAACATTTCTGGACAGGCAATATGAGGAGCTGAATCCTGAGAATTTAGTTTAATAAACATTTTAAAGACTGTTGGGTTAAGTGTGGATTAAGCTTTTGTGATGAAGCCATAGACATCTAGTTACAACCCTTAGAGGTGTTAAATACCTTATTTAATCCTTATGACAGTTCTATGACATACATAATATACTAGTATTCCCCCTTTTACAAATGATGCACCAAGAGTTTGAGAAATGCCCAAGGTAGCCAAACAGGAAAACTGGTTGAAGTCAGACATAAGCATAATGATCCCAAAGTCATGGTCCATTACTACTGTGATAGCAGCTACTTTTTCCTACTGTATAAAACAGAAAGACACTGTGCCACTGTATTGACCTTGACTGTGTTGTGGCAGGGAAGCCAGAGGTTATAGTGGTGCCCTTACTGTTCTCCCAAGCCCTTTGATCCAGTTGACTGGTCCTTACAGTCCTGGGTAAAGCTCATGTCCAGGTAGCTCTATAGATCACCACCTAATTGGCAAGGTTGAGTGACTTGCCATTTCTTACTGCTGGTGGCAAGCACCATACCAAGCCTGGGAGAGATTTTTTAAAAGATTTATTTATTTCAAAGAGCTCTTTTATCCACTTACTCACTGCTCAAATGCTCACCACCAGCTGGGCACTGACTAGGCCCAAACAAGAAGCCACAAACTCCATATGGGTCTCCCACATAGGTAGCAGAAACTCAAGCACTTGAGCTATCATCTGCTGCCTCACAGGGGCATTAGCAGAAAGCTGGACTAGCATAAAGCAGTCAAGACTCAAACCAGGCATCCCAAACAGCAAGTTAACTTGCTGTGCCACAATGCCCGCCCCAAGGCTGAGAGATCTTATCAGTGGAATTGCACTAGAAAATATGTGTCTCTAGGGATCACAAAACTGCCAACAGTCCATCTAGCCTATTTGGCAAGAACAGACAGCTGCACTGCACTGTCACTGAAGGGCCTACACTTGTGATGGACTTGCATTAGACAGGTTACATAAATTCTCTTTAACCTTTGCAGTATCTCAATGAGAAGAGGAATAGTCTTATTTCAAGAATAAGAAATCTGGGTCTCAGGTTAATTATGGCTGTCCTGCCGTTCCCTGGATATTCACTGAACTTCATTAATTATGGGACAATCTCTGACAGGTATTTTCAACATTTTATCAAAAATATCATTGAAACATTTATTTTGACAGTAAAACAGCTTATGATACTATTTGCCCGAATACAAGTGAATAAGGAACTTGTGAAAGGGGAATAGCAAAATATTATTTTACTATCCTTCTATTATTTATGCTAGTTTAAAAGCTTGAAATATGCAGGCCACTCAATATTTCCTAACATCCACTACATTAGCTTTTAATTCATTGGCTGTCTTTTCTTACCGTCTCTTTCCTTATGATCTACGTTTTATACCACTGCTGCCATGATGACTGAAGGCATTGTGCTGCCCCACTTTAGTTCTAGGAAATAGAACCGCTATGAATTATTGATAGTGTTGGCTTTCTAGTGCTTTGATTCCACTTCTTTGTTTCAGACAGGGATATTAGTTAAATGGAATTTTTTATATCACCGCAGGAGCTTACTATATTTTTAGGAAACACTGATGTGAATTACAGAAAATTCTACATAAGGTGAATTCTCCAGATATTCCACTTGATCACATTCTTGCTCATTGCTAGGTTATCAGGGCAGTTTTCCAAAGGGGCTCCCTCAGGGCCCTTGGTCTTCCACAGAGGGGCTCAAGGTGTGGCTGATGGAAAAAAGGTTAGAGAAGCCTGCACACCTACGTACAACCCCAGCAATTCCCTTACTTCAGGGAACTACACAAGTTTGGCTTTAAGGAGTAGGCTTTTTTGCAAGATTGTATTGGAAAAATACTTTCTTTTAAAGGCTTGAAGATCTTGAACACAAAAAATAGAACAGTAGGTATCTGTGTATGTTTAAGATTCTAAGAAAAAATGTAAGAGTGTTTTTACACAGCATGTCTGAGCTTATGCAGCCCTCCACTGGACTTGGTATTTCTCAGGTGATGTGGCTTCAGGTGGAGTTAGCACTCATGTGGTGTGTCCTAGGATCAACTTGAACTCTGAAGGAAACCAGGTACCATTTTTACTTCAATGATGAGTAATCTCAGAGCCACAAGAGATACAGCAAGGTGTGGGAGCTGTCAAAAAAATAAGTAAACCTACTCCACAGTAAATGTGGCCGGCATTATTATTCAACTCCTTGGGCCTCCAATGTCCTCTAAGCAGATGAACATACCTATTGCCTGTGTTACTTCATAGGCGAAAGGACTTCATTTTTTTCTGTAACGGGAACACTTTTAAAAAAGAAGAGGAAGAAGAAGAAATGTGAGGGTTCTGTTTCATGTGAAATTCACTCAGAAAGTTAGAAGGTCATTTTTCAGGGGATCCCATCTGTGTGTAAACAGTATTTGACCCTAAAAGTATCTCTTTTCACTCATGGAAGCTGCAAGGCCTGAAGGAGGCACATAGGTGACTAAGGCTCATTCATTCACTGTGGTTTTATTGAGTACCCAGTAAACGCATCAACCAAGGTATTGGAGACCTAGAGGAAGATTCTGCCTCTGCCCTCTTAGAATTTATAGTCTAGTGTGGAGCAGACACATGGTGGATACATAAGTAATTACATAAGTGTAACAATTACAGAATGTGGTAACTGTCACGATGCACACAACAGAGTAGGTAGGGTTGGGGCCTTTTCCACTGGAGGCAAAGAACCACCCCTGGGAGAGCTTAAGAACTAAAGTGTGCTTTAGAAGAGGCCGCAGCTGGTGTCTGATAGATGCCAAGAACATAAATATGCAGCACTTAGTGTATTTGATGGCTAAATATGTGCCCTCTGCATCAAAGAATTAGAATGTTGTGAAAGCCCTTAAGGCTCCAGTAGTTGATAATTGTGTGAATAGGAACAGGAAAAATACGGCAGAGTTAATTTATGGAATAAATAGATATTATTCCTTGATCACTTAACATTTATCAGCACTGTGTTTTGTTTTTGTTTTTTTTTTTAATGCAAACTGGCTTGAAGAATGCTTCAAAGAAATACAGGCATGATAATTATATTTTGCCATTCATAAAAAATAATTTAATTAGTATTGTATGCAATTTTTATCAAGCATGTGAGACATACATGTGGAACAAAATACCTTATGTTATCTTTTCATTGTTAACAGCAGTGCATATTTTGGTAAAAGAATAAGACAGACATTACAGAAATTAGTTGCATGTTCAAAACCTCTACATCAGACATTTAAAATGTATCACAGGGGAAGGACACACATAGTTATCAGATCACATGATTTCTTTGTTTTTGCTAGTTGAACCTTCCTATTTTTTGTTTCTTAAAACTTACCAGTAGATAATGTTCCTTAAATAAAAATACCTGAAATAGATAGGCACAAAAAGCAGAATCAGATTTACAGCACAAATGTTAGACCTAAGTCTCTTTCAAGCGAATCTAATTCATCCATCCATCTAGCCATCTATTCAATATTTATTGAGTCTACAGCACTAATAGGTAAAATGTGCTGGAGCCAGAGCAATATATTGGGTTATGTTAGCTCCATGACTGGGTGAATTCAGGGATTCTTTTACCCTCTACACAGTTACTATATCAATATTCTAAAAGGAAGATAAGTAGAAAAATGTGGCTAGAGAGCCTTAAATAAAAAATCAATTTAAAAATATCCAGACTAACAGAATCCAGGGGAAAAAATACATGGGAAAAGTTCCCTTCAGGGCTGAAGGACTTGTTCCCCAAATGCTGGGAGAAGGCTCTCAGCAATTATTAAAAAAAACCAAAAAGGTAACCCACTAAAGGTCACACCTGCACTTTGGGCAGCTCTCGCCCAGTGACAGCTTGATGGAGGGGATGCAAAGACCCAGTCCTCTGACCTCATCACAGGACAGTTCTGAAAAGTCTTGCCTCAGTATTCCTTGCATTTTGACAGGTTTTTGCTAACTACCTCACTGCTGCATTTTCTCAGTTGGTCTAATCCTGTCCCTGCCTTCCACTGAGTGGTTAAACCTAAGGATACTCTCTAATTCAAATCCTGTGTGCTAATTACCATCTCAGGTATTGCTCCTGTGACAATATGTCTGTAAGATATGGACATTCAACAATGTGTCAGTGTTCTTTTTAAGATCTGTACAAGTCTGCTCTTTTGTCACCAATGTAAACTGCTTCCTTTCTCATACTCCACATGAAGCTACTCGATATTATCAAGTATATTATTATTTAGAAGCGACTCATGGTTAAATAAATAAATAAATAAAAGAAGTGACTGGTGGTGAGGCGAGGATGCTGCATCAAGCCTAGCAGTCAAGATGGCTGCATCTCACATGGGAGTGCCTGGGTTCAATTCCTACCTCCGGCTTGTGATTCTGGCTTCCCAGCAGTGCAGACCTGGGGAGGCAGCATGATGGCTCAGATCATCGGGTTCCTGCCACCTGCAGGGGATATTTGGAATATGTTCTCAGATCCTGGCTCCAGCCCCAGATGTTATGGCTTTGTAGGGAGTGAAACAGCTGATAGGAGCACACACTCTCTCTTTCTGTCCTTCATGCCTCTTTTTTTTTTTTTTAAGATTTATTTATTTATTGGAAAGCCAGATATACAGAGAGGAGGAGAGACAGAGAGGAAGATCCTTCGTCCGATGATTCACTCCCCAAGTGAGCCGCAACGGCCAGTGCTATGCTGATCCAAAGCCAGGAACCAGGAACTTTTTCCAGGTCTCCCACACGGATGCAGGGTCCCAAAGCTTTGGGCCATCCTCGACTGCTTTCCCAGGCCACAAGCAGGGAGCTGGATGGGAAGTGGAGCTGCTGGGATTAGAACCGGCGCCCATATGGGATCCCGGCACGTTCAAGGCGAGGACTTTCGCCGCTAGACCACGCCGCCGGGCCCCCTCATGCCTCTTAACTAAATTTTTAAAAACAAATTATGAGAGGCAGAGCTTCCTTCTTGGCCATACATTTGGTTGGTGAAGAATTTTTTTGGTACTGTTTCAGGACCAAGTACAGATTGTCTCCCAGCTAGTTTCATACATAGATTCATTAACTCAGGTGGGTTAGGCGTTGTAGTTCCTATACCCATAATCCTAGCCTTAGATTCAATGGTTTTAATTCCTGTCTTTTCTTTCTGCCTTGAACACCTTCAAATATGGCTTTAATTTCATCAAAACTGCTTTGCTTTTATCAGGGCTGGCATTGTAGCACAGTGAGTTAAACTGCAACTTGTGACAGTAGCATGCTATATCAAAGCATTGGTTCAAGTCTCAGATGGTATGCTTCCAAACCCAGCTTCCTGCTAATGTACCTAGAAAGGCATCAGATGATGGACCAAGTACATGTGTCCCTGCCACCCATGCAGAAATGCAGACGGAGTTCCTGCCTCCTGGCACATCCCTGCCTGTTGTAGGCATTTAGAGCGTGAACCAGCATATGGAAAATGTCTGTTTCTCTCTCCCTCACTCCTTTCTTCTTTTTTCTTCCCTCTCTCTCCTTCCCATGCCTTTCAAAGAAATAGTCTTTTTTTTTTTTAATGCCTTGTCCAGCTCACCAGTGACTTCCACCTTGTTTAACACAATGATTCTCAGCTCTCCCCTCACTGAGCTGCTGGCAGCATTGGTGTCATTGGTCCCTCTCTGTTCCCAAGGATTGCCATTTGACTTTCAAGATGTTGCACTTACTTAGATTGTCTGAACCTGACTGATGCCTTCCTCTCTTCCTACACTGCTTCTTCCCAATCTTGATGGGCTCTTAATATAGGAAAATCCCCAGATGTTGTCATTGGACCTGTTGTCTTTTCTGTCTTTATTCCTTCTCATAATGATTCCAGTCTGATGACACATTCCAAAGTCTGCTTCCTCTGGTCAGACTCTCAGATCCAGCTGCATACTCAACAGCCTCCCTGGGATGTCTCACAGATATCTCAGACATTCCAAAATTGAGCTCACCTGCCCCAGAATCTGCCTCTGTCACAGTCTGTCCAGTTTGGTAAGACAGTCCCACACAGCTAGTTACTCGCACCACGGCCTTTGCTGTCTTCTTTCCCTGCTCTCGGCCTCTCCCATCCACCTCCAGTCTGTCAGCAGATCTGCTTACTCCACATTCAGAATATATACCGAATCTGAGCACTTTCCACTTATCACTGCCACCAGCTGGAGCAATTACTTAACGCCTAGATTTCTCTCTTCTCAGCAGTAACTTACAGGTTCATGGGTGGAGTAAAGAAAATGATATATGTGAAGAACTTAGCATAGCTGAGCAGACAGGGCTCAGTAAATGCTAGCTTGCATTAGTTGTTTTAAGTTTAAAGGAGATTTGTGATTTTTTATTTTTAGGGAGATTTGGATGATAAAATTGTGGCCCCTTTTCATAAAAACAGATGATAAGAAAGCTGAATTATATTATGCAACATGTGAAATTTCTATCTTAAAAATTTTAACTAGATGGTTGAAACAATGTGATACTGGCTGATGCCTTCACTTCTGAAATAAAGGCAAGTCAGAATTAACTTTACCAGTGACTATCACAGATAACATCAGAAAGGTTTTGTAGCACAGCAGATTAGACAATTTTGTTATCCTGAGAAAGATTAATTTCAGTTAACCAGAAAGATTTGGCCTAGAAAATGGCCCTAGTGGAAGGATTTATGACATTGTTACATGTATTGCTCAGCTGTGGACAACACTAGCTTCGTGGCCTCAAGCTTGGGGATGTGGGAAACACATAAGATGGCAGCACTCTTATAAAAGCTATAGCATGATTAAATCTGTCATTCTAACTAAGTAATAGATAGAAGGACTCCAGAAAATCCCCAATAGTATAATCCTAAGTGTCAGCAATATTCAGTAGGCCTGAATTACATAGGAAGCATCTCAGGTGAGTATGTAAAAGCATAAATTAGAGACATGGGTATTGCTAATAAGTAGGATAAACCATTGCACCAAATAAGCAGAAAAGTATTCTCAAAACATTTGACTTAATATTTAGCACAATTACTTTGTTAATGTATGTGGTAAGAAAGTGTTGAGATATTTTTTTTAAATCATCTTACATTCGTGTTTCTAAGACTGATCAAATTTTTTCTTTAAATCTCTCAGTATGAAACAATCAGTGGTGAATTGTTTTGTTATAAACCTTGTAAAGTTATTTTGATTCTTTTGCACATAAAAGCCAGGTAATAATGATCCTGATGTGTTTTAAGAGTGGGGGAAATAACTTTTAGGTGAAATCATTGGGAATCAGCTATGCTTGTGTTTAGCTTTTGTTTGTTCATATTTAATCATAATTATATAAATATATACCTTGTGATATTTTTAGAATACTTGTAGGTGATATAGACATATATATATAATTTATTATGTCATATGTGAATGTTGATTGATGAATTTCCATAAATACCTGTTGTGACATCATTTTTGCTGAACCACATATACTTCATATGCTAATTTAAATTATTATTATTTCTTTTTTTGTAGGAAATCCTGGCTGAGCAAGGTTGGGAGTCCTAGTTCTCGCATTGACCGCACAGATTTTTCTAATGAAAAAACCATCTCTAAGCTTGAGTACTCCAATTTTAGCATTCGATACTGACGGGAAAGAAATGCAGGTTATAATACTGTGTTGTATTGTAACATAGACACCATATATGCTTAGTCTACACCATAGAATAATAGTAGCAAAGTAGGATTTAAAAAAGGAATGTTTGCCTCTGAAAGATATTAAGTTATATATTACTAACAATGTCTGACACAAATGATTTTGCTCAATTATGTTTTAGTAAACCAAAACTATTCTGATATTTAAAATGTCATCATAAGATATTTAATATATGAGTATTTCAATTTAAGCTTGCCTTGCTGAATTTTTAATTTCAATCGATATTATAGTATACATGTTATTTGGCTAAATGTAAAATAATAGCTAATCATTTAAAATTCTTTATTTTTATTTGCAGCGAATTTAAAAATCTGAATGTTATCAAAGTCTTGAAGAAGACCAAAAGTTAGAAATAAATGTGTATGATGAACAATATAACCATAAGCTAATGCCAATAAAGTTAATATTTTAAATTCTGGTTATATGTGAACCTGTTTCAGTACTTACATGGGAGGTACTTAATATCACCAGTGAATATTCCGGTTGAGTAATGGCAGCTGATAATAGCACTCCTGAGAGGCAGCAAGGTTTTTTTATCCAGACCACCCACAGAAAAGGAACTGAGAGTCTTATAGTACTGTCCCTCCCCAACACACACATACAACATAGTCTGCCATTTGGGAATCTTCTAATGTAAATGGTGACCTTGTGGCGCAATGGTAGCATGTCTGACTCCAGATCAGAAGGTTGTGTGTTCCAATGTAAATGATAATTAAGCAGCAGTAGTTTAAGGAGAAGGTTTGTTTTTATACCGTAAAATTGTAAAAGTGAAAAAAAAAATTGTAAAAGTGAATCAAGAGGTAAAAAACACTGGAATGTCACATTTCAAATGTTGTAGATACATATTTGTAGATACTCTTTTATGGAAATGAATCTCCTCAAAATAAAACTATGTAGAATTGTATATTTAAAATAATTTTTGAAAAACAATACACAACTATTAGGGGGCGGGGGATGACTGGAGCCCACCATACTTAGTGGTTTTTTTTTCCTTCATTAGACAGTTTCATATATCTTGGGAACACTGGTTGGAAACTCCCATTATAACTATGGAACAGATCTCCATGGTCGACTTGAAGCATAGAGAATTCAGGGCTTTCCTTCTGCCTGCTGCAAGTTAAGGGTTGAAGGAAGAACATCAGTAGAATAACTGGGTTTGAAAGATTAACTCCATGAATGAGGATAGTGTGGTTACCCTCATCCATATATGAATATCTATATATTTATAAATATAAATAAGCATATAAATAGATATGAACATATATAAATATATAGGCAATAGATTAGGGAATAACTTTCTAAATATATTTAAAGAAATACTTCTGTAAATGTAGTTTAATTCAGTCATCTTAATGTGGGTTTTGCTGTCTTTCCATGTTCATTTCTTTGTTCAAGGAAGGTTAAACAAGTGTTCTACCTCAGGAGGTTTGGAGGCCACATGCCCTGAAGACAATGGTTTTTCCAAGGTTTTATTATTATCTTTTTAAGACTGACTTACTTTTTATTTGAAAGGTAAATTTAAGAGAGAGAGAGATCTTCCATCCACTGGTTCACTCTCCAAATGGCTGCAGTGACTGGAGCTGAGTCAATCCAAAACTGGGAGCCAGAAGCTTCTTGCAGGTCTTCCACATGGGTGCAGAGGCCCAGGACTTGAAGCCTCTTCCACTGCCTTCCCAGGCCATAAGCAGGGAGCTGGATCAGAAGTGGAGCAGCCAGAACATGAACTGGCACGCATAAGGGATACTGGCACTTGCAGGAGGTAGCCTGTTCAGCCACTCATGCCAGCCCCATGAAGTTTTTTTAAAAGACAGCATTGTGGATAATGAAAAAGGGGTTTTAGTTTGAGGAGAAGCAGAAGTGGTAAGGGCCAAGGAGGCAGTAATTATGCAGGACTTTGGAAAGGGATGCAAAGCTGTGGATTTCTCATTCATGGAGCACCTTTCCCCCAGTAGCATCTCCAGGAATTGCTACTCAAAGAAGCTGAGCTGCAGGCGCAGGAGTTCCCAGTCTTTATGTGATTGCTGCATTCCCCTCTCCCCTGCCCCCACTGTTCCTCCATCCTTGGTTTCTGCTTCCTTCTGCTGTAATCTTTCCCATCAGTCTACAAATATGCTATTATTTCTCCCTCTCTTGGGCCCTTTGGCCATGGCTATATATTTTTACCTTTTACAGATTAACTCAAAATTTCCTCCCATTCTAAAGAAACCTGCCCTCTTTCTCTCCCCCACCCCATCAGTCTGCTAACATTCCACTCATGATCCCTGATGGTTTCATTTCATTGCTGCCACTCCATTGGCCAAGTTTTCTCTCCTCACTTGAACCTATGTACACTTTTCACTTGGCTTACTAACCATCCCACTTCCCTGGTGTTCCTCTTCACAGTTCAGAATTTAAGGTCTTCTCTGATGATTCCTGCTTGCCTGTCTACTCCTCAATATATGAGTGTCCCAGAGCTCAGCACCTGGACACTGCCTCTCTTCGATAGCATTACCCATCTCATAACCTTAAATGGCCTTGATACATGAACAATTCCAGATATACAGAGCCAGCAGCCTACTCAGCAGTTACATTTGGACATCTGCTAGGCATTTCAAACTTCAGTGTCCCACACTATACCTTCTGAGTACATACTTGTTCTGACCTCAGCTGACTACCTAGCTGATGGATGCTCCTGGAGACTTCACCTCAGGTGACAGCAACACCATCTTTTAAGAAGTTCAGTGCAGAAACACTGGATTCATCATGGCCTTTCCTCTTGCATCAAAGAGGAATGTTGTCTCTAGGTCCAAATGTCCAGAATTTGCTTAGAAATAATCCAGTGGTTGCAGAGTGAAGGGCAACATAAGAGATAGCACAGAAGGGGTTGGGAGGAAGAAAGGACAGAAAGTAGATAAAGCAATAGGTTGAAAGGAATGAACCTGAGGTTGTAACTACTAAGGTGCACACACATGTGTTGACTAGACTATTCTTGTGTGTTTATGTTTTCCATAACAAAAGGTTTAAAAATACATGCTTGAACCCAACCACGCCTCTCTACTCTAAGAAGGCTGTAGTCCTGACTGTAGTTACCATGGAGACTTTAACAGCTTCCTAATTGACCTCTCTACTTCTCAACACAGTATCAAGTGCTACTGTTAAAGCAGAAATCAGATCACATCACTCCTAAGTTCAAACCTCCTCACGACAATCTGTTTTACTCTTACCAGAAGCCAACATCAGCGGCCTTCTAGAACCTGCATAATCTGATTTCTTCTCTCTTCTGGCTTTGACTTCATATCCCACTACTCTCCCCCTTGTTCAACCTTCTTCAGCCATGTGGAAATCCTGACAGTTCCTTAAATTATCCAGCACTCTTTGTCCCCAGGCCTCTCCATTTACGGTTTTCTCTCACTAAGTATTATTCTCCTGAGTATCATAGATGCCTTCGTGTTCTTCCACCCTTCAGATGAAGGTCACTTTCTTAATGACCCTACCCTGACCACCCTATTCAAATGGTCAGATACTTACTGCCCAGAGTCCCTGTACTTCCTCCAGGCTACTTAGTCCCGTTGCCTTAATCTCTTCCCTTTTGCCATAGCAATATCACAGACTGGTAGCTGATAAAGAACAGAAGTTTATTTTGTCCATGCTTCTGGAGGCTGCACTGGCCTCTGCTCCACGTCGGGTGGGGGCTTTCCCACTGTGTCATAACATGGCAGAAGCCTCACATTGGGAGGCACAGCAAGCACTCCAGAGAGGTTTGCTTTATAATGAAGCCACTCTCCCAATAGCCCATTAAGCCATTAAGTCATGAATGAATTTATTCATTCACGAGGACAGAGCCCTCAGGAATCAATCCCTTCCCAAAGGTTCTACTTCTTATAACATTAGCACATGAATTTGGGATTTAATTTCCAGCACATGAAATATGGGAGACACATTCAAATTGTAGCAAGGTAATGTTCTGGCCTTTCCTTGTTTACTCACTGTCTTTCACCCAGTGTAAGCTACAGTGGGGCAAGTGTTTATGGAAGCTTGAATCCTGCAACAGCTGTAACATCACATGTGACTGGCCATGGTGAGTACTTTGTAATATTTGTCAAACTAAATAAATAGAAGAAAAACATTCCTCTAAGGACTTAAGCTAACACCACACTAATCATACCATATATTCATCATAGTAATTAAAAGTGGCTAAAATTCTCTAAAATAATTCCTCACATAATCCACACATATGCTCGTTATGAGACACACATAAAGTAAAGTGACAAAAAGCTTCTACTGTCATTCATGACAGACAAATCCTGGGTTTAACCTCCTATGGTAAACAGCCAGATTGCTGGCCAAGATATATGCAACAGTTTTCAGACACTGGACAGTGGCCAGTGCAGGACTTTGGTCCCTGAGAACAGGGAAGAAAATGAAGCAAGTGAGCAGCCCTAACATTGCTCCAACTTTCTGCCTAGAGATACTTCCCAGATTTCAGGAAGGGAAGCTTGCCCAGTGTGCGGATGTCTAGGTGAAGACATCAGAGGATGGAGACTGAGCCAACTGAGAGTTTCTGCACAAAGTCCTGGAAAGACAAGCCACCCAGGGGTGGGATTGGGTGGCTGGGAAAGGCTCTGGAAGTTGTCACAGAGTCTCCTTTGACTTCCTGGGCACTACACCTTGCCTACACCAGGTGAGATTTCCACGAAGTTGTGTATGCAAAGAATATCTGGTGAACTGTGTTAGCTCAGGGCTGACACACAGCCAAGAGAAGGGGAGGTTCAAAATAGGTAGTCAGTGATCCTTCCAGATCTGTGCCAGGAAGAACTTTTAAAAATAGTATAAGATGGCATCTAATTCATCAACAAGTTAACTTCTGGCTAAAAAGTGCAATGACACTTAAAAGATTCCATATTCCTAAAAATGTAACTTTCAAAATTAACCAAATATCAGTGTTCTGAATAAAATATCTGAAAATTGTCCGTCTAGAATTAGATCCCAGTAAGATACAAAAGAGAAGGCAAAAAAAGGGGGGGTTTGAAAACCAAATCTGAAAAGAAAAAAACTTAGCACCAAATCTTCACTGTAAGAAATATTACATGAAGTTCTTCAGCAGAAGGGAAATCATATGAGATGAAACTTAGATGTACATGAAGAAATCACAACTACTAGAAATGGTTATTAGGGTAGATTAAGAATGCATTTTTTTTCTCTTAGAACAATTTTTTAAAAAGGGAGAGACAGAGATCTTCTGTCCACTAGTTCATTCCCAAAAAAAGTCCATAACAGCTCTGGCTAGAAGTGGGGCTGGGCCAGGTGGAAGCCAGGAATCTGAAACTCCATCCAGTCTAGAGGCCCAGGTACTTGGGCCATTTTCCACTGCCTTCTAAGTTGCATTAGCAGGGATCTGGATTGGAAATGCAGCAGCTGGGACATGAACTTGTACTCATATGTGATTTCAGTGCCACAGTGGGATGGCTTAATGTTCTGTTTCACACCATTCCCTAACACATTTTTTTGTGACAGCTGCTTACCTGCAGTAAAAATAACAATAATATGTTGATGAGCTTATAATATGGAAAAGCCATATAAATAATGCAAAGAAAATGTAAGTATTCTATGATAAATGTATTGCATTATATGTAAATTAGAAGTTGATACAGGTTGGATAATAGTGCACGAATCTGTTGCTAATGGATAAAAGATGGAAATTAATTCAACTAAAGTGTATCAGGGCAAGTTCTTGGAAGACGGTTAGATTGGGTTAGGCTGTTGAGCAGAGCCATTGTGATTGCATTATGGTGGCTTCATAGATGTAAACATGGGATGAGCGTGTTCTCTGCCTGTCTGCATTCTGACTGTCCCTGTATTCTGTGGTGTTCTGCCATCGGTCAGGCATCAGACTAACGGAGCCATTTAGCCTTGGGCAGCACCCTCCGAAACTATGAGCTGAAATAAACCTTCTTTTTCGCTAAGTAGCTCTTTTTAGATTTTTTAAGATTTATTTTTATTTATTTACTTTTTAATTGGAAAGTCAGATATACAGAGAGGAGGTGAGACAGAAAGGAAAATTTTCTGTCTATTGGTTCACTCCCCAAGCGGCCGCAATGACTAGAGCTGAGCCCATCTGAAGCCAGGACCGGGAGCCTTTTCCAAGTCACTCATGCGGGTGCAGGATCTCAAGGCATTAGGCTGTCCTCAATTGTTTTCCCAGGCCACAAGCAGCCTGGGAGCTGGGTGGGAAGTGGGGCTGCTAGGATTAGAACTAGCACCCATATGGGATCCCAGAGCGCACAAGGCAAGGACTTTAGCCACTAGGCTACTGCACCAGGCCTCCTGTTTTTATCTGTTTGATTTTTTTTTTAATGCTCAAAACAAAGTTTTCAAAAATTAAAAAATTGCCAAAGTTATAAATCCAGACATCATATTGAACAGCAGATTAGATACAGCTAAAGAAAACATTAGAAAGCTTGAAGTGAAGTTTAACAAAATTGCTAAGAAATACTTTATAGACGCAAATTGAAAATAACAAGGAAATTAGAGACATGGAAGACAGAATGAGAAATCTAAAAATGGCTCATCAAATTCTGAAGAAGAGGAAAAAAATGGAAGAAAGGGACAATCACAGTGAAAGAATGATAGACAATTGCAAGACTGACTCAAATGCTCCCCTTGCTTTCTCGCCACACACACTGCTAAAACAACACACACACACACACATATCTACACAGAAAACACAATACACTCCAAGTAGGACAACACTTTTAAAAATTCACACATAAATATGTTATAATGAAATTTTAGTATTTATCCTGGCTTTTCCTACTGCCCTCCCAAAATAAAATTAAGAGCTTAAAAAATAAAGATATTTAAAAGCAGGCAGAGAGCAGGGACAGACCATCAAGCAGCAACTGGTTCTGCACAATAACACCAGTGGAAGCCAGAAAAGAGAACTGTCTTCAGTGTTTTAATAGGTGGTAATCATCATGCAGAACTAGCTTTCTACAACAAATGAACCCATATTTAGAAAACTAAAATCTGATTTTGTAAAAAGAAAGGAAATTGTACTTTCATTTGCATCAAATGTCATTTTACTTGTATAATTCTGTGTGTGTGTAATTTTGTCACACACCTACAAATGTGTGCATATATGAGGTATAAATATTTAGGGAGGTTTATATATGAGTAAATTTTCATATGATATGTAAATATAAATATGCTTTTAGTCTGTCAAAACTTTTAATGTTGATTAAAAAGTACTTTATATGGACAAATACTGTTTAAATGTGAACTGAATTTTTCATTTTATTGAATTTTATTTTAAATAGTTATATATGATTACTGGATGCCATAGTGGATGCCACTATTTATAGATTGATGGGAAAATAATTTACTAAAACTGAACAGTGTTTCTTTCTAATTGGTAGAATTTTACTTTTGTCTGTATTTAAACAGTTTTTATATCATAAGTATGTCTTATAGTATGGGAAAACTATTGAAAATGTGTGCATTAAATGACCAACAAAATTGCAAGTGAAGATCTCATCAGAAAACTTTCACAATTAAACTCTAATAGTATAGAAACTAAGCTAGCAGTTCTTTAAAAAACATGTTTATCTCTGGATATTTCTATGCTGACATTCAATGGTTATCTCATATCAGTGTCATTAAATAAGGTTTAAGTTTTGACTTTAAAATTAAACCAGTGGGGTGGGCATTGTCTTGCTATGGACACCTGGGGAGTGAACCAGCAAATGGGAGATCGGTCTGTGCGTCTGATTAGGTCAGTCTGGCATTCCAAGAGATAAAAATAACAATGCAGTCAGCAGGCTTTCACAATATTTTGTTTGCATTTTGATACCTCAAGATAGGATAATTTGTACAATGCAATAAAGACATTTTCTCAGATGTGATTCTCTGAAAGTATAAATTGTTGAAACTGACTAATTCATCTAATTGTATACAATAATTTTCAAAGGGAAAATGCTTTAATTTTATCATTACATACAGTTCAACAATTACTAAAGTAGAAAATAAAATTAGCTTAATGGACGAAAATTGAGATGAATAAAAGATTTAATATTACATTTTTAGGAAACTGGGATAATATACTATAAATTCTTCCAATTTGTGTGTGACCTCCTTACCATCCCCTCCCCATACTAATTTGCTTGCATTTAGTAACAATAAGAATTCTCTTAATGGGCCCGATTAGTGCCAACAATTTGCAATCTGAATAATACATTTGAGACATCAGCATTCTGGTATTTAGGCTGTAGCTTAACTCAGATTTTACAAAGAATGCCAGTGTCACATTCACTTTATTGTTACCCATTGTTTGGAGACAGAGTGGGGAAAAAAAAGACATTAGCTATTTTCTAATGTCAGCAAGCCTGGGTAACTGTTTAGCCATCAACTCATGGCTCATAATGGAGTATGTGCATACATGGACATCAATACCAGCCAAATTCAGACACTAATGCTGATATAAATTTAAGTTCTACTTTAGCATACCCTTTGATGTTAAAAGTTTCACTACATTCTTTTTAATCAAACATGTACAAAGACAAAATTCAGGTATGCTACATGTTATTCATATGAGTAAATCTAAAAGTATGATTTTTAAGACATAACATATAGTTTTAATGCTATTCATGTTTTTCCAGACCAAATTGTGTGTTGTTGACTAAGTGAAATTCTTCAACGTTGGATGTCCCTGACTAACCCACAATTTGACATAGAAGCAATGCATTGACCAACACACACCCAGAGTAAGATTCCAAAGTAATAATAATAATGTTTAAATGATGTTAAGGTCCTGTCATCTGAGAGGTATAAATCTTAAAATTAAGACCCGATATTTTGTGTGGCCTCGACATCTGTTGGAATATAGGGGATTTTCAAATTGTTTACCTGCGAAGTCCTTCTCCCCTCAAACCTAATCATAAAAATCGTCTCTTAGCTAAAACAACTAGATTCATCAATGAACTAGAAGCTTCCTATTTACTATTGAGTAGCAGGTTTCTGTTCCTTACCAACCTGCAATACAAGCCAATCACATCCTCTGTTGGAAATCAGGGATCCCTCGTGCTCATATACTACAAAATCTGCCTCTCCAGCCTCACAGAATGTTGTTCTGTTCTCAAGTGCAGCCTCATGTAGCCTGCTTCCCTTTAGTATCTGTGACTGATAAACTACTGTTGTGCTTGTCAGCTCAGTGTCAGGTGTTAGGTGTCAAATGTGTGGCCATTCCTATAATCCTAGGGCAGAGCTTCCTTCCTCATTAAGAGAGAAAGGAAAAAGTGATTATATCAGGCTATATCTCAGTAGTGGTCCAGTGTCAGAAAAAGGACTGTCTCCCAAGGTCTTGGGAACGAGGGTGGTCTGAATGGACACGTGGCTTAGTCTCATTCTTGTATTCTCTGCTGAGGAAGCTTATTAGGAAGAAATGGTAGTCAGAAGGCAAACAAAGCACTCATGTCAGTAGATAAACCAGAACCCAATTTGACAAATGGCAAATGCAAGTGAGACTAGATTACAGAAATTAATGTAGCATAAGAGGCTGAATTGAATGCCCTTATTGAAGTTCATATGCTTTTTCCATGCAGCTCAATGAATTCGGTAACTGATCCATCAGCTTCCTCACTGTAGGTAGAGCAGAGAGAGTTGGTAGTGAGGACAACTGAGACTGACCCTGCCTACTTTGTCCAGTCTCTGGAGTTGGAAGTACAAGAGGGGGTAATGGTGTGGACCATTCCCAAGCTTTGACCTTTAATACAATAATTGGATGGTCCCACCTGCCAGCATAATGGCCTCTGTCAGTATCTACTCTGACATCAGAATGGGAAGTCTGCTCTCCAGAGGAATGGAGGTGGGGGTAGAGAGGGAGGCCAGAAACAGGGCAGCAGGTTCCCTGGAACCCATTAACTGAGGCCAAATGGAATGTAAAGTATCCCAGATAACATCTAATTAAGACAGGATACAGAGCAAAGCAGAAACGAATATGGTTGTGGAAAAAGAATGGATTGTCTTGAGAAGAGAATGCAAACTAGAGAGCTATGAGATCAGTGGGGCTTAGCGTTGAGAGAATCACACTTTTTGAAATGATGAAGTCACAAGCAAGACAGAGCTGAAAAATGACCTAAGAGAAAAGGGTGTCATCTGAGAAAAAGGGATCATGGCTTTTTCCCCCATTTTTCCTGCCACTAAGGTCTTCAGGGCACCCTTGTGAGTCCAATCTCTTGTAACTCTAACAAAAATTTCCTGAAACAATGTGATACCAAAAGGTTGGCAGAGGAAGATGGGGGACTGTATAAGACATACCAGATGTTCTGTCATTCATTTAGTGAATCTCCACCAGGAAACTTCCAGGTGCTGCAGTAGAATATGGAGGAATGGAGACAGTCTGTTTTCAATTTCTATTCTGATGACAGTGTTGGTGATAGTAAGTGAATGCCAGGCAGTAGATACTTTTTTATTTGCTCCTCATGAGAACTCTATGAGGAAAGCAGGTATAGTCATTATTTTTACTGTACAGGAAAGGAAATATCATAGAGAGAAAACTTGTTCCAAGTCATGCAGCCAAATAATGACTCCAATTCAAGGGCCCAGCACATAATGGTCATGCCAGAGTCCTTCAAATACTGATTAAGAGGCAAAGATAATATTAAAATAGGAACTGAATTCATTTCAAGCTACATTTGGTTCATTGAAAAGAATGAATAAATACAAGTTGAAAAGTAGAAAAATGTTCAGAGAGAAGGAAGAAATAAAGTGTGGAGAGAGTACTAGTCATAAGAAGCAACACAAGACACATTACTGTATGTGACTAGGAAGTAATGGAAAATAGTGAGCCTGGGCTGTAAATTCACTAGGATGCCCAAGATAGCATCATGAAATGTCTATACTATATTTTAAGTAATCTCAAGCATTCATTATGAAAATAACATATTTAGAATCATTATGGTTTCCCACGAGCAAGACTTTCTTGTTCTCATCCAAGCTAATCAAACCATAATCAAGTTAAAGCAAAAGTCTAAAATTGGCTAGGTGGGCCTAACTTCTACACTCCTCAGGCCCATCTTCAGAAAGAGACTGAATAGATGATCTCGTGGGTGGCCTTCTCAGCTCAATATTCTTGCAGAAAAGCAGTCTGGCTTAAAATGAGAGTTAACAATGGGTTCAATAAACATGTCCTCAGTATAACCAAAAGAAAAGGCAGCTTGAGAGTTTTGTTTGTTGGGAGGCTGTTCACAACGCGCATCCCGCTGGAGATTTTTACATTCTTTTCTTTTGTGAAATTCATCCCAAGAGAGGGAGGAGAGGGCACTAGCACAGTCCAGCAACCGGATTTGGTAAGTGGTGCTCCATGATTGTTGTAAGAGCAGTTTAACAAGTAAGTGCTTCTGCAGCTTGCTCAGGTAGCTAATGTAGACATTAGTATAACCATGGTAAAGATGGTATACTAACAAAGGGGCTTAGCAAGATAAGCAAAAATGCCAACCCAAAATCTGAATCACAGTAGGAGAGCCCACACCTTTGATCCCCAGAGTCAGCCTGATGTGGACTAGCCATAACCCAGAGGGAGCCAGGCTGGGGGCCCTGCCCATAATGTTCTGGCAGTGCACTGCAGAAATGCCATGTTGCTTTCTAATATAGCTTGGTTTACCTTAAAACACAAGAAAATATTTCAGAATTCTTTTTTTGAATTATGCAAGCCATTTGTGAAGCCTCAGAGGTTGGCAGAGAAAGCCAAAAAAAAAAAAAAGAGTGAGACTTAAATCAGGTAAATAGCTTGCTTCCAGGCTTATTCTAGAGGATTAAAAATATACTGTTTCCAAATTCTTGAAAAGCTTGTATGTGCTCAGTTAACTATAACATGAAATACATAATTCTGTTATAATTATATATAAGTGGCAAAGGATAGGCTAGAATAATAGTTTTAAATCTTACTCTGAAAGCTTTATCCGCTGTACCATTTTGAAAACAATGACATAGGTCTGGGAGGCTAAGTAGCCCTTACTAATTAAGAGTTGTTTGCTCCATGAAGCTTTAGTTTGTGATTTCTCTTTAGGAATTTTTTATCTTTCAGGTCAACACTCTTATTTCTTTTTTCTTCTTTAAATGGAATCTTAAGTTAGCACCTAACTCTTCACTCTGGCCACAGAAAAAAATGTTGAAACAATTATCATGCATCTAATCATCCAAATCAAAATGATTACCACTGTTTACCAATTTCCTGGCATGGTTTCAAAATTGTGGCTCCGCGTACAGTCAGGCATTGGAGTCACAGTGATTTGTGACTGTGCACTTCCTTAGATTGTGATTGTTTCTGCATTGCCAGTCACGGAACTTAATTTGGTACACATTTGTCAGCAAGCATCACACAGGTGGCATTTAATGAGTAAGTGGAACATACTTTCAACCCTGCTCCCACGCCAGCATGGCATGACTATCCTTGTCTCGTCCCCTAGCTCAGCCTTCTTGTCTTGAAACATTCCACTAACCAACTCCTACAACATGAAGTGACTTTATTCTTTCTAGTGATTTTATCCAGTTTATACCATGATGTTCCCAATCTTTATTTTTTTTTTAAGATTTATTATGATTTATTTTTATTGGAAAGTCAGATATACAGAGTGGAGAGAAAGAGAGGAAAATCTTCTGTCTGCCGATTCATTCCCCAAGCTGCTGCAATGGCCAGAGCTAAGTAGACCCAAAGCCAGGAACCTTTTTCTGGGTCTCCCACACAGGTGCAGGGTCCCAAGAATTGAGCCATCTTCAACTGCTTTCCCAGGCCACAAGCAGAGAGCTGGACGGGAAGTGGAGCTGCCGGGATTAGAGCCATGTGGGATGCCTGTGCGTTCAAGGTGAGGACTTTAGCCGCTGGAGTATTAACACTGAGCCCCTCAGTCTTTCTAGTTCAATCTACGTGAGAAAGATGCTATCTTTTGAATTTAATCTTCAATTTTGTTGACTATAGCTCAAATTAAGAAAGACATTGGACAAAGAAGAATGTGAGGTATATAAAATAAAAGTAAACAGGTTAACATCAAATCCTGGAAATATCACTTCTGAACAGAGTGACCTTAAATTAGGGCAGGGATGGGCAAGGGAGAGAGGAAATACCACTCAGTGTCCACTCAGCACCGAGTGCTTTGCGCATGTCATTTTATCTAACAACTCTACAACAATTTTTTTGTTATTCATTTTTTAAAAAAAGATGATCAGAACACATACTTAAAACCTATAGCTCCAAGGATTTAAATAATTTGCCCAGAAACATAAACTTAGGATATAAACACAGATCTAAAGTTCAATAAGCATCAGTTTTCCTTCCAGAGAAAATTTCAGATAATGATAGTTTGTGTCATCAATCTTTTAAAGATTTACTTACTTCGATTTGAAAGTGGGTTTTTATGGGGCAAAAGTTGAAGAGCTTAAGTTGTTCAGGGTAAAAGCAAATTTTAAGTTGCCATTTAAAAAATGTGAAGATTCTCAAAGGAGGATGTTGAAGAGTTTGTATCCATGTCCATGAAAAAAAAAATCTAGAAATTGAACATGTTTCTTAGCACATAAGATCTCATGGGTTGATCTCATGTACAGAATCTGCTATTTGGAAGATAATTTATTTCTTTTTTTCTGTTTTAGGGAGATACTTTTTTTAAGTGCTGAAATTTCAAACAAATAAATGGAAGTTTCACAATCCAATAAGACTAGGCCAGAATGCAGAAGTTCCTCAAAAAATATCGTATTGCCTAAAAATTAGGTTAAAAGATGTGGTCGTGGCCTGCAAGGAAGATCACATCCCTGGAATTCTTCAAGTAGAACAAAGGAAATGGCCCCCCAAAAGGTGAAAAAAGATGACAGAAAACTTAGGAAAAACTAGACAGCTTACACTACTGATTACTTACAGCTTAAGAAGTTGTAAGTCTTAGCCATTCAATTAATTTTTACCACATGACCATCACATTTAAGATACCACTACAGGGGCTGGTGTGGGGGCATAATAAACAAATCCCTCAGCGGTGGCACCAGCATCCTATATTAGCACCTATTCAAGTCCTGGCTGCTCCACTTGCCACCCAGCTCCCTATTATCCTGAGTATTGGGAAGAGATGAACAAAAATACATGTATGTTCTTAGACTGGATACGATAGTGCCCAACACAGGCAAACTACCCTTGTCCTGTGAGTTTGCTGGCCTGAAAGGAAGTTGAGAAAATGCCTCTATCTCTTCATGGCACTTCTTGAGACTTGGGAGTTCCACTTCCTGGGAACTCAGTGGCGTTACAGAGTCAAAGGGATTGGTGAAGGGTGAAAAAGAAATTAGAAGGAATGGCGAAGAATTTGATTAAGTCTCAAGGACATGTGGCAGCATATTCAAGTCAAATTGCTCAAGGAAAACAATTAAGAATGAGCACGTATTTGCTAACTCAGATGCTGCTCTTGATGCTTTGCCGTTATTAAATCATCTGCATCTCACAATTACCTTGTGGGTGAAGAAACTGAGGCTCACTTGGCCAAGTGAATTAGTAAGTTGTGGAGTCAGAACTCAAAAACAACAGCTTCCACGGCAGGCTCCTAATCACATATTGATGGTTAAGATAAAACTAGATGGGTAGATGGTGTTCAATCCAATCTCTAATAAACGCCACACTGCAAAGTGCAGGCTCAGTGTTAGCTGCCTCTGCTGTCTGTTCTTCAATCCATCCTCCTCACTCTCTGCCCCACCCTCTCAGTCCAGTCTGTCAGCCACCAAGACCACACACGGATATCTTGGTCACAGCTGTCAATTCTATTCCTGTAGTGCTCTTGTTCCGGAAAAGACTCTGGCTCACCATGTACAGGGAGCTCCAGGACCACCCTTTCCCATTTTTCTCCAGGTAAATGTCAATTCACCCTCTTTGATGCTGACTCTGAATTACCAGCCTCAGGCACATGCATAGGCTGATACACAGCTGAATTGACCAAGGAAGGACAAAGTGTGGCAGCTGCCAATGATGTTTGGCTCCACTAGTGGAAAACTAAGAGGCAAATGGTGAAATGAGGTAAGAATTTCCAGGGCCGGAGGTGTGGACACAAGTCATCAGCGGCTCTTCCCAAAAAGTTCTTTTGGGGTCAGTACTACATGCACAGGCCTACGATGCTGAGCCAGGACCCTAGGCACCCGCCGCAGGGAGCCTCCCAGGCAGGAGATGAGTGGCCACCGGGCTGGGGATGGCTTGGGTTTTGTCAAACGCCGCGGTGAGCAGGCACAGCCAGGCACAGGCTAGGCAGCCCGGCAGCAGCAGCGAATCACGGCTTCACGGTAGCTAACGCTTCACGGGGAACCCATGGCCCTTTTCGGGCGGGCTGTGGACATCCGTGGGCAGCGCCGAGGAGATGTCCTGCAGGACGCGACAGGACAGTCTCCAGCATTGCAGCTGAGGGGCCAGGGGTGGGGGAGGCTCGGGGAATCGCAGGCCCCTCGCCGATTCCCTAAGGATTGATTGGCCCGGGATAAAACGGCGTGCCCCTCCCGGCCCCCCAGGGGTAAGAGCAAATTCAAACCCAGCGTGAGCAGCTGGCGTGGGTCTGACAGCAGCGTCCAAGCAACCAGCCCAACAGCGGGGCAGCTACTGCGCCTGCGCGCTCCGGTCCCGCCGGCTCGCCCCTCTCTGAGGCTGCGCGCCCAGAGGCTTCCGTCGCTTAGCAACGCACGAGTCACAGTGGCTGCGCTCTCGCGCCCCAGTCAAGGTTTTCGTCAGGCTCCTCACTGGCTCGTGCCAGGCCGTAGAGGCCCATGGAGGAAAAGGAGGAAAAGCAGCAGTAAGTGCTGATTTTTTTTTTAATATCCCCTTGCGTAAAATACTTTCGCCCTTCAGGGACAGGTTTAGGGGAGACTCCTCACTGAGGTACCTCAGCACGTGTCGCCATGACCAAACCTCGAGCGCTCCGCTTCTTGCCTCCCAGTACTAGTAGCTGAGGATTTACGAAGATAGCTTTTAAAACGTGCGGCTTACCGAGCGGATACTGACTGCCAGGGACCTTGGCTTGCGTTGCCAGGCCCCAATTTCTTGAAATGATCTTCTCTCAGCGCACGTGTTACTAATTAGCTAATCTATAGGCTTTGCCTCCCTCCCACCCGCCCCCACCCTAACCTGCGCCACGTATCGTTTCCACGTGGTGTCATGGCCCACCTGCCCCAACCTGCAGCCCTTCATCCCTGGCTAGCGCCAAAGCCTGTTAACCCTGGGTGTTGTGATTCCGCTACACGTGGCAACACCCCAAGCAGAGGGGCCCTTTCACAGCCCAAGTTGGTCCACGTGCTGCTGCACCCAGCCTCGCAGAGTCACCAAGGGCTCCCTAGGGCCTGCTGGGCAGCTCGCCTCCCTGCTGCCCACTGTGTGCCATCCACAGCGATCCTGCCTCGCCTGGGAACTTGTTAGAAATGCGGACTCGGACTCACGGAGTCAGGGGTTCTGTGGCCATGTCCTCCAGGTGATGGTGATGTGCCCCAACTCCTGTGAGCTGTTGACTCAGTGCCGTGCAGCCGGTTAAGAGGCGTGTGGAGTCAGGGGCACCTGCTTCCGAAGCCTGCGGTTTTGTCTGTAGGACCCAAGTTCTCAAACTTGAACATACCCGGGAGTCTCCTGGAAAATGGGGTGAAAACAAGAGGGAACCAGCCGCACAGGTTGTGATGTGTGTTTCTCACAAGGTCACGGTTGCTGCTGGTTCCACACCCTGGGCCGCACTGGGAGAAGCACCGTTCGAGCAAAGGAGGATTTCCTTTGCCATGACCGTTCCGTCTTACTCTGCTGGAATGCTCTCCCCACCCAGGTGGCATTCTCTGCCCGCTATGTTTTCTGTTTGTTTTTCAGTCTACACTAGCCTCCCCTCCGCATGCAGGGGCTCCTTTCCCCTGCTTTGTTCTTGGTCTTCTCACTGAATGTATGTATCAGATGATGTGTTTTCTTGTTTCCCATTGGCCTTCCTCCATTGGAATTGAAGCCCTGTGAGAGCAGAACTGTTTGTTTCGTCATTGTTGCATCTTCAGTGCTTCGAGCAGCTTGTGACAATAAGTATCTGTTGAAAGAACGAATTACTTTACATGTTGTTTTCACACCTGTCACTTTATTAATTTAATTTACTGTATAGAAGCTTCTTATTTGATACAATATTATTTGTGTAATTTTGCCCTTTGGCTTGGTGTAATTCCACTTGTATGTTTTTGCTTTTTGTTGCCACTGTTTTGGGATCATATTCACAAAGCTGTTGTCTGTGCTAGTGTCGAGTGTTTTGTCTACACAATCTTACAGTGGTTTCATGTGTCCGGCTTTACATTTAGAAAATTGATTTTTTTTCTGGATTAGCACTTTTTTTTCTGTCTTTATACAAAATGAGTGGATTTCACGTTTTTCGTGATACAGATTTAGAACATAGGGGTGCCTCCATACTCCCCATCCTTTCCTCCTTTCCTCCCTTCCCCCTGCCCCATTTTCCCCCCAAATTACTGCAATGCTTTGATTCATTTTGAGTAGACTTTTTCTTAGTTTTTAAATTATTTTGAAAGCAGAGAAGCAAACATGATGACCGAAGTCTTTCGGTAACTCCTCAAATGCTGGCAACAGCTGGCGTTGTATCAGGAACCAGGAATGCAGTTCAGATGTCCGTGGAGCTGACAAGGACCCGGCTACTGGAGGCCTCCGGTGCCACCACACAGGGTACACATTAGCGGGATGCTGGGATTGCAAGCAGAGCTATGACCTGAGCCGAGATGCTCTTCCATAGGATGTGTTTGTTTTCAGACATCTTAATCTTTTTGCCAAACATTCCCAAAATTCAGTATTGTGGTGCTGGATATCCAGGTCTCAGCATACTATATAGAAGAAGCTGTTATTTTTATGGCGTTCGGTTTTGGTTAGGCTAATGTCTTGAAGTGTTTTCTCTACATTGTTGTAACATTGGTATCATAGTTTCCGGCCTTACATTTAGGTCTTCAATCAAGTATCAGTTGATTGCACATGTATGGGTTCATTTCTGGGATCTCTGTCCTGCTGGGTGTCTTGTCAATTTGTAGGCCCTCACCACGTGCTTTGATTACTATGGCTCAATAATGTATCATGAAATCAGGTAATATGTGCTTCTAACCTTGTGGTTTGTTGTTGTTGTTGTTCACAAAATTGCTTAGGTTATTTGGTAACTTTTGTGCTACTTTCTTTTTGAATTTTCATTTGTTTTTTTCCCCAGTTTTTTGAAGAACATAATTTTATATTTTGATGGCAATTACATTGAATCTGTAACCTGTTTCTGGTAATATAGTCTTTATACTATTATTTATTCTTCCAGTCCTTCAGCTTGGGAAGTGTGCCCAATTTTATATGTTTCTTTTTTCAGCTTATATCATCATTATTTTATAATTTCCACTATAGAGATCTTCTGTGTCCTTAATAAAATTTATTCTTTTTTGTATTTATTTTTTGTAGCTATCAAGTAGGAAGATTTTAGTATTTCTTTTTCAGCAAATTCTGTTATTGGTTTATAAAAGCACCATTGATTTTGTATCTTTTCAAAGTTTGTGTTCTATTTATGAAAGAAAAGCAGAGAAGTAGGGCAGCCCGCTGGTTGACTGCCTAAATGCCCACAATAGCCAAGGCTCTGCAGGCGAGAGGCAGGATCCAGGAGTTAAATGTGGTTCTTCCATGTCACAGCAAGGACCCAACTAACTTGGTAATTCTGTGTTGCCTGCCAGGGTAGGTTTTAGCAGGACGCTGGAATCAGAAGTAGAGCTGGGACTTGCCTTCTGACACAGGATGTAGGCATCCCAAACAAAATCACAGCTGCTGCGCCACATGTATGCAAGGTGTTTTTTTATCTTGCAACTTTACTGAATTTGTTTATCAGATTCAGTTGTCATCCCATGGAGTCTTTATATTTTTCTGTACAGTAGAACCATGTCACCTGCTGAAAGGGATCATTTGACCACCTCCTTTTCCTATTTCATCTTTTTGTTGTTGTTGTTTCCTTGCCTAATAGCTCTAGTTAAATTTTCTTATGCAAAATTAGGTAAGTCAAAGAGAGATCTTCTCATCCAGTTGCAAATCTTAGAGGAAATGTTCTCAACTTTTCTCTTCCTTATAATGTTGGCTCTAAGTTTGTCACATAAAAATTTTATTATGTTGATGTTCAACCTTTTAAAATTTAATTTGTTTAGGGTTTTAGTCATTAGTTAATATTAAGAAAATGAATACTGAGCCCAGTGCAGTAGCCTAGTGGCTAGTCATCGGCTTGCATGCGCCAGGATTCCTTAAAGGTGCTGGTCCATATCCCATCTGCTCCATTTCCCATCCAACTCCCTGCTTGTGGCCTGGGAAAGCAGTCAAGGATGTCCCAAAGCCTTAGGACCCTGTACTCACCTGGCAGACCTGGAGGAGGCTTCTGGCTCCTGGCTTCAGGCTAGCTTAGCTCCAACTGTGGTGGCCATTTGGGGTGTGAACCAGCGAATGGAGATCTTTCTGTCTCTCCTTCTCTGTAAATCTAACTTTCCAATAAGTGTAAATAAATCTTTTTTAAAATGTGAATACTTTTTCTGCATCTATTAAGGTGATCATTTATGTTTTTGTCCTTCATTTTATTGCTGTGAAAGATGACATTGATCCATGTGTATATGTTAAATAATCATTGCATGCCTGGGAAAACCCAGCTTGATACCTTGGATAGTTTTTTGAGTGTTTTTAAATTTGACTTGCTAGTGTTTTGTTGACAACTTTTGCATGTTAATTACAAAGACTGAGCCATATTTTTTTTAAAGATTTATTTTTATTATTTTTTTGTTGGAAAGGCGGATATACAGAGAGGAGAGACAGAGAGGAAGATCTTCCATCCAATGATTCACTCCCCAAGTGAGCGCAACGGGCCGATGCTATGCCGATCTGAAGCCAGGAGCCTCTTCTGGTTCTCCCACGCGGGTGCAGGGTCCCAAAGCTTTGGGCCGTCCTCGACTGCTTTCCCGGGCCACAAGCAGGGAGCTGGAAGGGAAGCGGGGCTGCCGGGATAGAACCAGCGCCCATATGGGATCCCGGGCGTGCAAGGCGAGGACCTTAACCACTTGCGCCACCGTGCCAGGCCCTGAGCCATATTTTTTTTTTCAAACTTTTAGAATACTTTGGAAACTGGTTTTATTTCTTTCTTGAAAGTTTGGTAGAATTCAGCTGCAAGGCCATGTAGTACTGAGCTTTTCTTTGTTAATTTATTACTGATTCAATTTCATTATTTGTAAGTGGTCTGTTTGAATTTTCTGTGTCTTCATGATTCAAATTTGATCATTTATGTGTGTTCAGAAATTTATTATATATTTTTCGGTTTGTTAACATATGGTTATTTTTTAAACTTTTTATGTCTGTGGTATCCAATGTAATGTATCTCTTAGTCTCTGATTTTATTTACCTGAGTTTTTTCTTATTTTTGCCTAGTTAAAATTTTATTACTTTAGCCTATTTTTCAAAAGCAAATTGTATTAACTTTTTAGTTTTTTTTTTTTTTTTTAAAGATTTATTTTTATTATTTTTTATTGGAAAGGCGGATATACAGAGAGGAGAGACAGAGAGGAAGATCTTCCATCCGATGATTCACTCCCCAAGTGAGCCGCAACGGGCCGATACTATGCCGATCCGAAGCCAGGAGCCTCTTCCGGGTCTCCCACGCGGGTGCAGGGTCCCAAAGCTTTGGGCCGTCCTTGACTGCCTTCCCAGGCCACAGGCAGGGAGCTGGAAGGGAAGCGGGGCTGCCGGGATTAGAACCGGCGCCCATATGGGATCCCGGGCGTGCAAGGCGAGGACTTAACCACTTGTGCCACCGCGCCGGGCCCCTTTTTAGTTTATTTTTTAGTCTTCATTATTTTCTTCTAATTTGGGGTTTGGTTTACTCATGCTTTTTTAATTTCTGCGCATGTGTTTCAAGTTAATTCTTTGAAATATCTCTTTGTGTGTGTAGGTAGTTATAACTATAATAATCTCTCTTAGTACTGCTTTTGCTATATCCCATAAGTTTTGATATGTGCTATATTCATTTTTAAATGTTTTTATTTTTTTTTAAATATTGTTTACATAGTTGAGAGGGATGGATGTGGACCCTCAGGTGGAGAGGACTGAGGCATGAAGCAAAGTGGGCAGAACAAATTTATCCGTTTTTTTCTTTCTCCTGTATCCACAGAGGGGGTAGGGAGAGGGCCACTCCTTGCTGTCAGGCCACACCAGCACCCAGGGATGGAGAATGGTGACTTGAGGACACCTTAGAGACCACCTTGGGAAGAATGTTCCAAGGGTGTCACTGGAGCAATTTTGATAGTTCTGACACATTGTTGTACCTGGATTGAGAAAATCTTTCCATCATCTGTTGGTTGACAAAGTCCACCTTAGTGCATCCATAGACCCAGACATTTGTGCCAAGATTGACCAGGGGAGCTGTCCAACCTGTGCTGTGTTCCATCCTCTGACGAGACACTCAACAGCCTCTGCTGGTCTAGATGAGCTGGCCAGCTTGTCCTCTGAGTGCATCTATATATGCTGTCCACTGCATGAGCATTAACAGCTGAGGAGTCCCAGTCCAGATAAGTGCACACTAATGTTGGGCCATTTATCTTGTAATTTCTCCTGTGGCTGGGATTTGAGTCCAGCTCTCTAGTTGGGGAGACGCCAAGAAACCTCTCCTGGGGTGACCCAAGACTTAACTCTTCTATGTGCCAGTTAGTCCAGTGTCAGGTTCAGTCCATCATCTCCACCAGCCAACACATATATTGGTGGATGCGACTGCCTTGTCAGTTCTGCCCCCAGTCCCATCTCTCATGAGAACTGATGGGTGATGCAGCTTAGCCCAGGTGAGCCGAGGCCGCAACAGGCCTGGTCTTCACACACATCGGCATTAACCCCCAGGCCAAAGCCCCCAGCAAGCCTGTCCCACAGTCACAGTTTTTGTATCTGCATGTGCTTTGGCCTAGCCCAGTCCATCTCACAACCTATGTGGCTCTCATACACACCCATGGGTACTGACTGAGCTTAGCTCAACCACTAGCCCACATGTGTTGCCAGTGAGTGTTGCTCCCTTGTCCACCCTGGCCTGTCTCCAGCCCTGATTCTTGTGCTCACTAACAGAACCTGCAGCTTAGCAGGGGTGTGCCTACAGTGCCCCTACCAGGGCCACTCTCAGCCCTGGATCTCACACTTGCCAGGGGGTACTGCAGTCAGAACGACATGACTTGAATACAAAGACTCTTTGAAACATTTACTCATTTGAAAGGTAGATTGACTAACAATTCACTTCCCAAATGTCTTTAATAAACGAGTCTGAGCCAGGCTGGAGCTGGGAGCTCCACCCTCATCTCCCACACAGTTGCAGGGGCCCAGCTACTTGATCTGTCCTCTGCTGCCTAACAGTGTGAGAAGCAGAGCAGCTGGCACTCAAATGGGCATTTCAAAACTGTCACAAATGGTGTTCCTAACATCAGCTGAAGTTTCAAAGTATTTTTACATTTTCTTTTTGATTTCTTCAAAAAGACCAGCTAAGGTGGATTTCTCAAATGGGGTAATAATTCCCCAGAGCAGTAAGATAAAATAAGCAGTTGAACTTCCTGAGTGTACTGCAGGTGAGCAGCATGGCAGGCTGGACAGCTGACTACCACTGGCATACCCTGCTAGGGACAGGCAGGAGAGTCAGAGGCTGCTGCAACAAGGACTACAATTTAAGAGGTGTACTTGAGTGGTTTTTTTAAAAAAATGTTTTCTTGTTTGTTGAAAGAGTTATGGAGAGAGGGAGAGATGGAAGAATCTTTCTCTGCTGGTTCATGCCCCAAATGGCCACAATGGCCAGGTTAGGGCCAGATGAAAGCCATGTGCCAGGATATTCTGGGTCTCCTGTATGGATGCAGGGACCCAAATGCTTGGATTATTTGCTGCTGCTTTTCCAGACACATTAACAAGGAGCTGGGTTGTAAATGGAGTAACTGGGACTCTAGCTGGCACCCATACATTGCTCTGGGATTGCAGGCAAAGGTTTTACCTACTATGCCACATGGTTACCCCAACTTTCCACAGTTTAAAAGCTTGCTGTTCATGTATCTATATTTCCTACTGTTGATTTATTGTTGGCTTGCCGTTTTATCTCATTGTAGTTAGAAAAAAACATATAATGTAATTTCAACATTTTTAAGTTTGTTAAGGTTTGTTTTTAAGTCCAATATACAGAGAATGTCCCCTGTGCTGATAAAAGGCAGTATATGCTACTATTGCTGGATATATAGTTTGTGAATGTCTCTTTGCTCTGTCATATCTGTGGTATAGTTTAGCTCTGTATGTATGTTTTCCTCAAAATGATTTGTTTATTGTAAAGGCAGAATTACAAAAAGAGATGGAAAAAGAGATTTTGTATCTTCTGGCTCACTCCCCAAATGGCCACAACAGCTGGGACTGGGGTAGGCTGAACCAGGAATCCAAAGCTCCATCTGTGTCTCCTGTGTGGTAGCAAAGATCCAAGCAGCTGAGTCATCATATATTGCCTTCCCAGGTGCATTAGCAGGAAGCTAAACTAGAAGCTTTGCCCACGTGGGTGGGATGCTGGCATCGCATGTGGCAGTCCAATCTTCTGAGCCCGTCTCTGAATGTTTTGTCATGTTGACTCCTTTGTTTGGATGAAGGAGGAATGTTGAACTTTGCCAGTTTTATTGTATGTCTATCTCAGATTTAGTAAAATTTGCTTTATAAAATTGAAATTTATAGCATTGGGAGCATGTATACTTACAGTTGTTAGATCTTTTTTCAGTTGATCTGTTGATCATTAGTGAATGCCTACTCTCTAGTTGTTTGTTAAAATCTTTTTTTCTGGTATAAGTATGCCTACTCATTTTTGGTTTCCATTTGTGTGAAGTATCTTTTTCCATGCTTTTGCTTTCAATCTGGCATGTGTCTTTACTGGTGAAATGAGTTTCTCATGCTGTATTGCTTGGTATTATTTTAAGTTGGTCTGAATTGGGGAATTTGTTATATTTAAAGTTATTATTGATAATAATATAGTTCTGTTCTAAACATTTCTTCATTTTCATTTTTCTAGTAGATTTTATACTTTCAAAATTATGAAGATGGCAGTTTTAATGATATTTTGAAATTGTAGTGAATTCTTAATTTTTGCTTGTTTTAGTATGCTTGTATTTCTACTACTTTTTTAAAAAAGATTATTTTTATTGCAAAGTCAGATATACAGAGAGGAGGAGAGACAGAGAGGCAGAATTTCCATCCGATGATTCACTCCCCAAGTGAGCCGCAACGGCCGGTGCTATACCAATCTGAAGCCAGGAGCCAGGAACCTCCTCTGGATCTCCCACACAAGTACAGAGTCCCAAGGCCTTGGACTGCCTTCCCAGGGCACAAGCAGGGAGCTGAATGGGAAGTGGAGCAGCTGGGACTAGAACCGGTGCCCATATGGGATCCTGGCGTGTTCAAGGTGAGGGCTTTAGCTGTTAGGCCACCAAGCCAGACTCAATTTCTACTACTATTTTAAAATTTTTATTTATTTTTATTGGAAAATCAGATATACAGAATGAAGGAGAGACAGACAGAAAGATCTTTGATCCACTGGTTCATTCCCCAAGTGGCCACAATCGTGATCCAAAGCCAGGATCCAGCAGGTTCTTCTGAGTTTCCCATGCAGGTTCAGGGTCCCAAGCCTTTGAGCCATCCTCTACTCTTTTCCCAGGCCACAAGAAGGGAGCTGGATGGGAAGTGGGGCAGCCGGGATACAAACTGGCACCCATATGTGATCCCAATGCATGCAAGGCAAAGACTTTAGCCACTAGGTTAAGCGCCAGACCCATTTCTAGTACTTTTATAAGGACAAATTTTGACATGATATATTATTCTTGGTTAGAGGCTTTCTTTTAGAATATACAGTGTATCATTCCATTTTCTCCTGGCCTATTTGGTTTCTGTTGAAAAATGCACTGATAATTGTTGTTCCCCTGTATGTGATTTGCTGCTTATCTCTTGCAGATATTTTTGGAAGATTTATTTCACTTATTTGAAATGGAGAGATTGAGAGAGGGAGAAAATGAAGGAGAAAGAGAGAGAGAAAAATTGAGATTCTTTTATATGCTGGTTTCACTCCCCAAATGAACAGGGCTGTTTCTTACAGAGTTCATAAACTTTTGTTAACTGTGTTCTCAAGTTCTTCTTTGGGCACTCACCTTGAGAACACAGCTATTCTCTTGTTCTGATTCTCAATGGAGAAAGTTAATGCCAGGCATCTCCGTTTGGCCACCTTCAAACCCAGCCCAAACACACGCCCCTTATAATTGTTGTAAATAGTACAGTGACAACCCATTTATCTTCAGTGAACAAGACACTTCCCAGTTGCCAGGTGCAGTGGTAAGTGAAACAGTCTCCACCTCACAGAACTGATCAACCAGTACAGGGTTTTTTTTTGTTGTTGTTGTTGTTTTTACTGAAAACAAGAAACACAAAATTAGGTACATATATCACAGGCTATGACAAGTGTTAAGGAAGAGATAGTCATAATTCTAAGAGAATACATCGAATAAATTGGAGGATAAGTCTTGAAAAAGCCACTCAGGTGATAATGAGCCAGGAGAAAGGCCTCAGGGCATAGGGAAGGCCAAGTGCAGATGCACTAAGGAAAAAAGAGATGGGAGTATTCCGGCATTCAGAATTGTTCCAGAGTGACTAAAAAACTAAAGGGAGAAAGTTTGAGAAAGTGGGAGAGATTGGCTGAAACGGATCAGATGGGACCTTACTTTAGAGATTGACTGAAACAGATCAGATGGGACCTTACTTTAGAGATTGGCTGAAACAGATCAGATGGGACCTTACTTTGGAGCTTACAGGTAAAGGACTGGGGATAGAGTGTCAACTCTTGGTAATACAGTGTCTAAAAAGAACGAGTTTAAGATGAACATGCCACTCAGCCACAGGTATAAAAACTGTAAACTTGGCTTATAATCATGATACTATCATTACTTTTTACTCCGAGGCAAATTCAAAATGGTTATAGGAAAAAAAAAATGAATTAAAAATGTTGATTTTGTTGCCACAACTTTGAAATCCATGCATAATTCTTTTGATTATACACATTTCTGGACTTTCTAAAAAGAATTTTAAAAAGGTTTATGTATTTTTTTTATTTGAGAGGTGGGGCAGATGAGAAAGAAATATATCTTTCATTTACTAGGTTCATTCCTTAACAGCCAGGGTTGGGCCAAGGAACGCCAGGAGCCTGAAATGGCAATGGCCTCCCATACAGGTGGCAGGAACCGAGGTACCTGGGCCCTAATCTGCTGTCTTCCAGGCACATTGGAAGGAAGCTGTATTTGGAGCAAAGGCGAAATAGTATCCAGGCACTCCAATATGGGATGTGGTGTCTCAAGCAGTAGCACTATAACCATTCTTGAAGAGATAAGATTTTTCACCAAAATAAACTTTATTCCGTTTATCCTGTTTTTCTATAAACTGTTTTTACATACCTCTGTACCAGCATATTATAATGAATAATCAACATAAATCCTCTGTGTCTCAGAATGAGAAGATATCATCCCAAATTTTAATAGTATAAGTCCCTTATAACTAACAATAAAGCCTAAAGTGTCTTACTGCTTTAAAAACAAATCTCATTTAATTATGACTCACTGATATAAATGATTTTAATTTCTAATTATGTTTTTCAGACAGCATAAAATGGAAGATTCTGGTATAATATCTGTAACTGAAAAAAAAGAAGAAATCAAACGTGAAAAAAAATCTGGAAAAAGCATACAACATTCAAAACCATGTATCGGGAGAGGACGTGTATATTATGCCAAATTCATTAACACAAATGCAAGAACATACAATGAACCTGTTCCCTACATAGATCCCAAAAAAGGGCCAGAAGAGCAGGTTGGACAGATGTTCATTACATACAAATAGAGATTTAGATTCAGAAGCTTTTTACAGGACACTTTGGCCATAGGTGATTTAAGGATATAACATCTCAGATTAGTATTATTTGTACTCCAGTAGACGCAGAAACCTGGAATGATGCTGCCAAATAAATTTTGCATACAAACAGTATATAGAGAGAAAGGAATCCAAATAATCATTTTTCTATATAGGGCTAGATTATAGTCACTAAGTATTACTTGGAGAGTACTTAAGAAAATTTCTGAAATACTATGTTGTGACATACATTCTAATATAAAGATTTCCCATGATGGTTAGCAATTCAGATACTTTCTGTAAAATAACTACCAGTTATTGAAAAGTATAAAGTGTTAGAGATGAACAAAGTGTTTTATATGAATTATATCCTTTAATTCTATCACAGTTTCTATGAGATATTATTGGTAATATTTTACAGATAATGACCTCCAATGAGGTTAACACATCTGAGGTTACATAGCAGGCAAATGCCATTCATGTTTCTGACAGGACTGTTGGATAACCAAAGCACAGTCTTAATCACTTTTCCATGTTAATATAGTCCGTTATCTTTTTATGTCAGCTTTGTTGAGGTATAATTTGTTATATTAGTTGCTATTTTGCTACTATAACTCATCTTAATGTAAACACTGTATTAAAACAACACTAATCTATTCTCTTGTATTGTTATGACAGACAAGCCCAACCTCCGTCTCTCTGGGTGTTGGTAGGCTGATTGCTTCTGCAGGCTGTTAGAGAGGGTCTCTTTTCTGCCTTTTTCTAGCTTCTGGAGGCTGTCTGTATTGCTGGACTCATGGTCATGGCCCCTGACTGCTCAAAGCCAGCAGCATTGCATCCCCTTCTCTGCCTGCCTGACTCTCCTGTCATCCTCTCATCTCTGGATCCTTATGATTACACAAGGCCTACCCAGCTGATCAGGATAATCTCCCCATATCAAGATATGTGATCATATCTGCAGAGTGATTTGCCATGTGCAGTATCTATTCACAAATTTGGGTGACTGAGACCTGAATATCTTAGGAGTGAGAGGAACATTGTTTTGGTTACCACATGTATACAGTAAAATTCACCCTTCCAAACGCTTGATTCTATTGTAAGCTTAGGCAAAGGTAAAAAGTCATGTTAGCCACCACAGTCATGCTGTGGAACATTTCCATAACTCCCAGAGGTTTCTCCTATGCCCCACTGTGGTCATCTCCTTTCCCTACTCGAGCTCCTGGGACCAATGATATGTTGTCTACAGCTTTGTCTTTTCCCACAGTGTTGTGTAACAGTCCTCAGTTTGTTGAATCTGTCTTCTTTCAAAATACTGCATTTGGGATGTCTTCCTTTTGTTGCTTGTATCACTCGTTCAATTCTGTTGCTGTTGCATGCTTCCTGTATGGCTTTGGACAAGTCATTCCTTCTAAACTTTCATTTGTTTGTCTATGTAGTGAGGATGGTAGTCATCTCTCTCCAGGACTTTGTGACGATTAAAGTAGAAACTTCTGTCAGATCCTTAGGTATTCATACAGTAGTGAGCAAAATAAATGGGAAACAGCCTGTCATTGTTGCTTGCATTCCTGGCAGAGGTGGGGAGAGGTAAATAAAATGAGTAAGCTGTATTAGGAATGTCAAATGGTAGTGCTGGCTGGCATAGAAAGTGGAGGAGTAAGGAATGCTGGAGGTACAGCTGTAATTTAAAACAGCTAGAAAGAGAGAAGTCCTCAGTGAGAACGTGGTATTTTAGTGAAAACCTGGAGGAGCAAGAGGGTGTGAACACTTAGGGACCTGGCTGGGGAACATTCGTAATGCACAAGGGAAGCAGCCAGGAACTGTAGGCTCTAGCAGCGGCACAGTTTTGGTCTGTTACTCTCCAAACAGCTGTGGGGATCGAAGTCCACCAGTGTTAGCCTAGGGCAGGATGCCATGGGCGAGGACATGGCGTAGTGCTTGGTCCAGTGAGTTCCAAATGCTCCCTTCCATGGCAGAGGTACTAATGCTTTCTCAGATGGGAGTTTTCCAGCACGCCCTGTGAGGAAGGAAAAGAGAACCACCTTAACCGCGTCATGCGGCAGTGGCAGTGGCAGCCTCGCCCTGCTCCACTTTTTGTTCATCCTGCCTGTGCACCAGTTAGGAGATGTCATTTAACTGGACATTTAAATGGCATTTACTTTTGATAGCTCTCCACACGGATAACATCGACTGTTCTTTGTCATAAAATAGCATAACCGGGCTCTGTGTGACTGTGAGATCTTTTCAAGGAAGGAATTCTGTAGTCAAACACATCTTAATATCCTAGAATAGCCTCTTTCAAGGGCAATTTTAAGGTTATTGCATTTTATAAGTGTTCCCTTGTTTGTACTATAGTGCTAAATATTTTGGATGTCTAAGAGATTGGTCATTATTGTTAGCCCAGACCTACATTGGTAAAATACATCTGCTACAGTAGAAAGGCAGATTAGTGAAGTCCCTGTATTTCTTACAGAAAACTAGTGAATGCCTCTACCAAGCTCTAGTGCAGGGTTGAGTCTAAAACTGTTCACTGTTTCCATACTTAACTTGCAGACACTGAAGAAAAGCTGAAAAGGCATTTCAAGAATAGAAATGTGAAATGGAAAAATTTAAAGAATTAATCCTATCCATTTCTAGACTCCTAGTTTGTACATGTCTTTAAAAATTGAAAAAAGGTGACAGCTGATACAGTCAAAAGACCAAGTGGCAGAATAGCAGTAAAATCATTGCCTATTGCTTGTTGAGCCTTTAAAAAAATTGGTGAAAGATTGAAATGAGTTCAGGTAAGAGATGCTAATGATGTGTATGAGTGAGAAGAGTTAGGAGAAACACTGAAGATTCATCAGAGAGTTAAAGGTATGTTTGCTTTGGAGTGAAATTAGGAGATGTTCACATTTAAAAGCAAAAAACAACAATGAAACAAGTATGTATATTTTCAAGTACCCAAGGAGTAATACAGGATGCTTATTTTCATGTATTTGTAAGCTTTGTCCATTTATTTAAGATGACAAGTTTCCATTTAAAGGTTAGCTTGGTTAAGAAAAAAATTAACTGGTTTATATTAATATTGGCTTTAGCATAAGAGGAAAGAAAATAAGATTACCTAAATATTGTAAATTATATCTGATACTTGGCTTAATTATTTAACAAAATTTTTAAATGAAACTGTATGCATTTTTTACTTAGGAATATAAATTGAAGATGCTATGGAAGGTTGTAAAAAAGGAGATTTAGCTCATAATCTTCTGATGACAACCAGTTTGTCTTGTGTTTCTAGAAATTGTTACTTGAGAAGAGATTATAATAGGCTTATATTTTTCAAAATCCATTTTTAGGACATTTTTGGAGTATAATTTTTGCTGTCTTGTCTTGGCCAGACCACTGTGACTGCTGCTTTGGAGCTGGGCTTTCTGCCTCTTGCCTTTTCCTTACTGGCTGTACCACTTTTCCCCAAGGATTTCCCCTTAATCTCCCAAAGAACGGAAAATGAGTGATGTTTACTAAACCATTTCTAAAAGCACAGGGTTGGCAGAGATATAACATAGGCACTGACTGACACTGACCTCTCAGTGTGGCCAGGGGGCCTTCCTGATGCTGGGGGAATGGAGGCATTCCCAAAGTCAAAAGCCTCCAGTTCCTGATGGTGGATCCCCAGTGACCTGCCGTCCCATCCAGAAAGGAGACATGCCTTAGGCTAGGAAGGAGAAGTTCTTCCTTTCTCTGAGTTCATAGTATTCAGTTGAGATCAACTCTTTGTTTATGCAAAACTCCCCGTTTAACCTACACAAAGTCACTACCCTAGATCACTTTACCAGTTTGGTTTATTTGAAAATAACCCCACATCAATACTCGCAAACCCTCCCTGTAATTCAAATGTATGTGTTGGTACACAGAGTGGTAAATTGTTTATATTAGTCATTTCCTTCAATATGAGGTGAAGATAAAAACAAGCTCCATTTATCTACTTTCATCTCATAGTCTCTTACGAGCAAATGCTTAGACCAAAAAGGCATTCAAATGTGTCTGGGCATATAACATGTTCTCACTCTTCAGGAACAAATCAATTTTCTGGCATAAGAAAGGCTATCTGGAAATAGGAACAATAACAGTATTTTCAACTGTAAGATTTCATTCAGCTGGAGATGCATCCAATTTATAGCACTCATCAGAATACTTTTGACAATTACAGCTTTTTTTTTTTTAAAGATTTAAAAATTTTTTTTTACTGGAAAGTCAGATATACAGAGAGGAAGAGAGAGAGAGGAAGATCTTCCATTGTATGATTCACTCCCTAAGTAGTTGCAACAGCCAGAGCTGAGCTGATCTGAAGCCAGGAGCCCAAAGCTTCTTCCAGGTCTCCTATGCACACGCAGGGTCCCAAATTTCTGGACCATCCTTCACTGCTTTCCTAGGCCACAGGCAGGGAGCTGGATGGGAAGCAGGGCTGCTGGGATTAGAACCAGCGCCCATATAGGATCCCAGTGCATGCAATGTGAGGACTTTAGCTGCTAAGCTACCACGCAGGGCCCGACAATTACAGTCTTAATGTCACTACCATAATTTAGGAAAAGGGATTCATAATTTGCTTTATATTTGCAAAACTAAAGAAAACATTTTGGTAAAATTCCGAGTTTGTTCATAAGGTAAACTGACATCTCTGCTTTAGAGATAACTTTTGTATGAAGTTCTTGTTTAAGAAAAACATTGCAATGTAACAAGTATTTTCTAGGGGTTCGCTTGTCCAGGAAACACTTTTTAAATTATTAGCACGGGTTTGTGATCAACAAAAGGAGATGGTAAGAAATGTATGTCCTTGACATAGAAGAATTTACTGTTACTAACGTGGTTTAAACATTTACATCCTCTAAAATTCACATTGGTATTTAATTGCCATTGTGACAATATTAAGAGGCCACCAGATTCCATTATCATGAGTGCAATTAATGATGCCATTTTACAAGGCCAAGTTCAGTGTCTGTTATTTTTTTTTAAAGATTTATTTTTATTATTTTTTTATTGGAAAGGCGGATATACAGAGAGGAGAGACAAAGAGGAAGATCTTCCATCCAATGATTCACTCCCCAAGTGAGCACAATGGCCGATGCTTTGCCAATCCGAAGCCAGGAGCCTCTTCCGGGTCTCCCACGCGGGTGCAGGGTCCCAAGGCTTTGGGGCATCCTCGACTGCTTTCCCGGGCCACAGGCAGGGAGCTGGAAGGGAAGCGGGGCTGCCGGGATTAGAACCGGTGCCCATATGGGATCCTGGGCGTGCAAGGCGAGGACCTTGACCACTGTGCCATCGTGCCGGGCCCTGGTTTTTTTTCTTTTTTTTTTTTTTTTTTTTGTTATTTGTTTTCCTGTTTTTCTTTCTGCCATGTGAGTACACAGCATTCAAGGTGCTATCTTGGAATTGGAATTGCCTAACCTGCCAGAATATTTGTGTTAAATGTGCCTACCTCCCAAAATGTGAGCCAGTAAATTCTAAATTACCTAATCTGTGGTCCTGCATTAGAGCAGCCAAGGCATAGAAGACAAGGTACTTACAGCAGAGCCTCTGTTTTTACTTTAGAAATGATTCAGGTAGTGCTTCTTAGGTTCTGCATCCCTCAGTAAATGTAATGTAGCACACAAGTTAGCAGAAAGCACAGACGGGGGAGGGCTTGAATTGTGACGCTGCTGTTGGTGCCCCTGAATGATGTACCCTGGGGAAGTCACGTAATCTTACAGTGTTCTCATTTGCAAGGTTGATGTGCCTCCATCACACAGTTGTGGTGAGAGCAAGATAGGTCTATAAATGCCCTTCTGTGGGGCATAATAAATACTATCAAAATTATGAAGTGGAGGGTAGGAGCACTACAAGAAGTAGGCGCTCTGAAAACAGTAAATTTTGACTATTTTTAGCCAGACAGTGAGAAGACACCATCTGTTTAGTAATCTGTTCTAGAATTTTCCTAAGATCTATATGAAGTGTAGTTATTTTAAAAATTCACCTTTAGCCCATTATGAAAAATGAGACATTTTACAGCCTCTCCTGTTCTCCACAGTTCTCTGCTTTTGCAATTTCTATGATCTCTACAGAATCTATCCCCGAGTCCATTTGCCCTTTCTTCTGTTATCGCTGGTTGCAACTTTTCAGTGGCTGAAAACTGGCACTAATTTAAATTAACAAAGTGAGATCTAACTCTGTCCTCAGGGTTTACTTCCTTCTTTCTTTTTTATTTTTAAGATTTAACTTATTTTTATTGGAAAGGCAGATAGAGAGAAGGAGGGGCAGAGAGAAAGATCTTTGGTCTGTTTGTTCATGCCTCAAGTGGCCACAACAACCTTGAGCTGAGCTATTCAAAGCCAGGAGTCAGGAGCTTCTTCCTGGTCTCCCACACAGGCACAGGATCCCAAGGCTTTGGGCCGCCCTCACCTGCTTTCCCAGGCCTCAAGCAGGGAGCTGGATGGAAAGTGGAGCAACCAGGACATCAACCAGTGCCCATATGGGATCCCGGCACATGCAAGACGAGGGTTTAGCCACTAGACTATCAGGCTGGGCCCCACTTCCTTTTTGGTACATGCTTATCCCAGCTTTTTCAGTTGGAAGGAAGTCCCTATAATAAAGAACCTACAGTTGAATGGTTAGACTTGCCTTGATTTCTTGCTATAAACATTTTCCCCCCAAAATCTTATTTTTCTGCTTTTGTCCCATTTTGTCAATTTCTCGAATTTTTAAGCAATTTTCTGATGACATCAAATTTTAAAAATTTGATATTGTGCACCTCTTTTTATATGTACCTGTTTTTAGAAACTAGGCTCATTTGAGAGCCTCCTATATAACCACATAGATTTCTTCACATGGCTTTTGCATTTTCTATCAACATGGCCTCAACTGTATTTTATGAGTTTTAGGTATTAGAATCATATTTTCATTCCAACTGAAGCATATTTTATGACTTTTTGACTATGGAATCATGGTTAAATTTTTAAAAGCTAGGTCCATGGCCTGTGGCCCAAATAGTTTTATTATGCTCAGTTACTCTCATTCCCTGATTGTCCAAAATCCCCTTAAGTGTCATAACTAACTTCCCTACACCATCCCCACGCTAGGTTCTACTGGTTTTTATAGTTTTTGCTCAGAATTAGGTTGAGCAGCCTTTCTTCTTATGGATTTCTCAACTACTGAGATGAAATTTTCATGTGCGAGTGAAGATTCTTTTATCAGTTCTCACTTTGCTATATGCTTAGGATTTAGTGCCAAAAATTCAGTGACATCAGAGATATTTCCCAGTAGAACACTTTTTATAAATCAGACTTTAGTGAATTCATGAGAGTTGTAAGCAGTACTCTATAATGACATAGAAGATAAATCAAAATAGAATGTAGAAATAGCTAAATGCATTGCATATAAGTGTTTTGTGAAATTTTTGTTTCAATATTATATCCATAGAAATGTTTTAAAAAATCATGAGAAATTCATATTATGGAAATATTAGCCTGTTTTCAGGGGACTTTTTTTGCATCAAAATGAACTTTCAATTCCATTTTCCATTAAGTTTTTGAAGTTTCCTCATGTGTGTACCATTGTACATGACAAATGTATTTCATTATGGGGGTTATAGAGTGAAAAATTTGAAAATCACCATTTTAGATGTTTGTAAATTATTTTTATTACAACAGAAAACATTAAATATATAAATCTTATGTTCAATATTTTATATATATATATATATATATATACCCATGTATACATGATGGAATTATAGTATGAAACAAAAATATAACATTTACATTTTGCCACTCTATCCATTGGTAGAGGGTAACTTAGGAATTTAGTAGTGGTGTTCTAGCTGAATATATATTACAATTTACTTTCAAATGCCTTTTAAGAAATACAATCTTTGTGGGAAAATATTTATTCCTGGATTTCAAAACTCTATTTTAATACTAGAATATCCAGTTACTGATTGATTCATGCACATCAAACAATACATGAAAATGTCCTACAATATCCAATTTTATTTTTCTATTTTTTTTCTGTAAAGGGAGACTGGTGGTCACATGGTAAAGAACTGGAACATTCCTTCCAGCCACCTTATGATACTAAAAGCACCCAGAGGAGCGACTTCCAAAAGCCATCCTGTCCATTGGTTTTGCCAATCAAACACAGCAGGATACAAAAGCCTTCTTGTGGAATAGGTAAGTTTAGCAGCAGTAACACTTTATTATTATTATTGTTACCTCAGGTTACTGCTATCAAATTAAGATATATGTGCTGATACCTCTTGGGAAAACTTCTGCTGTATTGGAGTTGAAAATACACACACTGCAAATGCAGCCTTTGACAAGTCTGTCCCATTATCCCTTCCTAGTACAGTATACAGCTCCTCTCAAAACACATTTACTGCAACATACTGAAAATTTTACTGACCGTTAATAGCAGCTTCGAAGTCAGACATCTAGTAATGCTCTGTTGGTTGCCAAAATTTTAAATTAAGATTATTAAAACAGTAGGTAACAGGGCCCAGCACAGTAGCCACTGGCTGAAGTTCTTGCCTTGCACGTGCTGGGATCACATATGGCCACCAGTTCTAATCCCGGCAGCTCCACTTCTCATCCAGCTCCCTGCCTGTGGCCTGGGAAAGCAGTAGAGAGCAACCCAAAGCCTTGGTATCTTACACCTGCTTGGGAGACCCGGAAGAGGCTTCTGACTCCTGGCTTTGGATCAGCTTGGCTCAAGGCTTTTGCAACCTCTTGGGAAGTGAATCAATGGACAGACGAATTTCCTCTGTCTCTCCTCCTCTCTTTATGTCTGACTTTGCAATAAAAAAAATTAAAAATCTTTTAAAAAGTAGTAGATAACACTAAATAACAGTGTTCCTCAAAATGAACCGGGAGGAACACTAGTATGCTGTTTGATGTAGATGTCGCTCAGAACAATGAATATGATAAACATTTTGAAAATGAATTTAAAAAGCAGATTTTCTTTAGCTACAGAACTCTGAAAACCTTCATCCAAGTATGAATATGACAAATTTCCAAGAATAAAGAATTTTGTTTCCTCCACTTATTGTCTTACCCTTTTTTAATTATCTCACACGACTGGTGTCAAATGTTAAAGAATTATCTTTAAATGTACTATTAAATATTTTCAGATCTAAAATTGACTTTATCTGAAAGTACCATTTTATTAAGACTAAATCATGTATCTGTTTCTCAAACTACCTCATGTCTGCCTCTGACAAAGGATTTTAGCAGGTTTTAAAACAAGTTGCAGGATGAAGTCATAGCAGTGAATTCTCACTCTGGTCCTCAAAAGTTAATAAGCTAAACTTCTAGTAAACTCCTGCCACAGTGCACAACAAAGAGCTACGTAGAGCGGTCAAGAATGTTTCACTTGGGGTAGAAGTTTAGCATGTTGGTATCTTATATATGAGGACCTGAGTTTGACAGTTGGTTCTGGCTCATGGCTCCAGCTTCTAGCTAATGAGAACCCTGTGAGGCAATGGTGATGGTTCAGTACTTGGTTTTCTACCACCTGTGTTGGAGACCTGGTTGAGTTCATGGCTCTTGTCTTCAGCCAAGACCCAATTCTGGCTGTTGAGAACTTTGAAGGAGTAAACCAGTAGATGGGTACCTGCTGGGAATGTCTCTGCATCTCAAATAAATAAAAAGTTCTAGTATCTCATTGAGTAGTAGGCTGACTGCAGATAGTGATAGTGTACAATTTGTTTTGTACCCCCTCCAAAAAGAATTTTGAGTTGTTTTCATAGTAAAGAAATATTAACTGTTTGAAGTGAGAGATGTTTTCCCTAATTGGACATGACTCAATCTTCACATTTATTGCAACAACACATGGTGTCCCATAGATACATGTACATCTAGGGTGTCAGTTAAACATTTTTAAAAGTTTTTTTTTTAATTAACATGGAATAAAGCAGGATTTATGCAAGAATACAACAGAGTTAATATCTTCAGCATTCTCAAGGAAAGCAATTATAACCTAGGAGAGAATTTATTTGGCATGGATACTAGTCATTTTCTTAAGTGGCATATGGTATTGAACCCACTGAGAAAGAAATGAAATCTAGCATAATATTTAGCCCTTAAGTGAAGAAAATATATTTAATTATGTAATATTTGCAAGTTAAATAAAATATATAAAGTTTAAATAATAGAACTTATATTAACTTTCTAAGAAAAGCAAATATACGATTGATTAAAGACAGGAGGAATGGGCTTTGTTCTATAGACAACATCCAATCTTTTTTTATTATTATGAATTGGAAAAGCAGATTTGGAGAGATAGGAAGATATAGAGCTCTTTTGTCTGTTGTTCACTCCCTGAGGTTTAGCCAGTGAGCCATCATGCTGGGTCCCATCCAATCATTCTATAAGCAATCTCCCATGAGCTAGTCGGTTTTCCTGGAGTAAAAAGTTCCAAACCTTGCCCAAGATTTGGAATAGAAAAGCCAAAATTCCTTCATTAATCTTGTTACAACTTCACTTTGTATCCCTGCCCCATACTCCTTTTCTCATCCAATTCCCAGGACAACTGGAATGCTACGATATAAACGTACTCAATTTTTACCTTTCTCGTCTATCCCTGTAAGTTAGCTTCCAATCTTCTGTGGCCTACTCAGTTGTTACCCATTCATCTGCTTACTAGCTTCCAAACCTGGGTGTTTTGTTTTGTTTTTGTTTTTATTTCTTTTTAAATTATTAGCATCATTTTATGAGACAGCTCCATAAGCCCTGGGATTTCCCCTGCCCCCTCCTGAAGACCCCTCCCTGCCCATTGAATTCCACTATATCATTGCTATAGCATAGCTCTTCATAACAGTCATATGTTGATCACTGCGGGCATGGACAATGGCAGAGAGTCCAGCATCCTATTGTCAAGATATAGCTAATAGCTTCATTAGTAGACTATCTTTGATCTGGAAGTAGAGATGCACACTGCACTGGACATGACAGTCTCCATTACACAGTCACTGTTTTTGTTTTGTTGTGTCGTGTTGTGTTCATCCTTAAGGATGTAAACCACTTAACTTTCTTTGTTGTCTCTGTCCTGGGAACGAATAGGAGAGAAATGCATTTGTTGAAATGCAAATCAGTAACTTTGTTGACATCTATACTTCTCATGGAACTTAATGTTGCTTCAGAGCTTAAAGGTTTTTTTTTTAAAATGATTTAATTATTTTTAGTGGAAAGGTAAATTTACAAAGGAGAATCAGAAAAAGACACAGGTTCGCATCCAAAAGATCACAAGGGCCAAAGCCAAGCCAGTCCAAAGCCAGGAGCCTCCTCCAGGTCTCCCACATGGGTGCAGGGTCCCAAGGCTTTGGGCCATCCTATATTCTTTTCCATAAGCAGAAGCTGAATGGGAAGTGGAGCAGCCAGGACACAAACCAGCACCCGTATGGAATACTGGGAGAATTAGCCTATTGAACCAGCATTCTGGGCCCAGAGTTTAGTTTTTTGATTCAGGGCCTACCATTGAAGTGTTATTTTGTTTTACTTCAGTTTATGAAATGAGACTAATTCCTTTTTAACAGATTTTTGTGAGACATGAATGAAGTAATATGTGAAGTACAGATCATAGTGCTTGGTACATAATAAATAATACATAGTAACTATATTATTAGTTATTATTAGTTATTAGTTGCATTGTATTAAATTTGGTGATGAGTTAGAAGTTAACTTTGGGAATCTGGCGTGATTCATTTTTTTCTCTCTATTCTTTCATTGGCATTTCTCATTGCCAAGTTCATTATTGTATCCTCGGGCATAATAAAACTCAATAAATATTTATTAACTAGTTAGATCATAATTGCATATTATTCCACATATTACTTAAATTCATAATGTGATTTTAAACTAACATATACAAATGCAACAGTGGCCTTTGACTTATTAATATTTTAGGTAGTGTTTGGGTATGAGATGAAAGTTATTTAGCAGAGAAAATACTTTAGTGTTATAATATGTATATAAGCCAGCTGCACATAAATGTGCACTAATGTCAATTGAAAGTCCTCACATAGTCATTCTGTTCCATCAGCCCACTTAATTACGCCTGGGCTTTGGCATTTCAGCAATGTTATCTTGTACTGACAATGAAAGTGCCCTTTATGTCTTGTGCCACCACATAGTTTCCTGGCTGCCTTCCCCAAGCAGTTAACAAATGGCTACACTCCTTCATTCTGACTACACAGAAGCCTTAACTCACAAAACTTCATACACTGGGAAGATTGATCGAATTTCATACTTAAAGAAAATGTGATTATTTACAAATTATTTGATATTTTAAAATGTTTTTGAATAGGTAACTCACAGTGGTTTTTGTTGCTACTCTGGTGCCAATCTAGAACAATGCTTTCTTGCTGTAGTTATGTTTATTTCTCTTTCAAATTCTTGAAAATCTATACTATTTTACATGAATAATCTTTTAGATTAGAGGAGAATAAAAACTATTGAAAAGATGAAGTTTCTTCTTTTTTTAAGATAAAGTTTCAAATAGAAAAAGATTCTTCTGTTGAATGTTTTTCAAGCAGATACAAGCAGAAATTAAAAGAAAATTTCTTAGTGAAACCTCTATGTTTCCACTGGTACAAGGAACAAACTGTGTGTTTGAATAAATTCTGGTTTTCCTGCTAAAATATAAATGGCTATATACCGGCTTGTTTGGAAAATTTGTAGTTTAATTAGATCAAGTTTCCAAGAAACAGTGAATTTCAAACATTCTTCTCAGACTTAGTCTTATTTTTGTACTTCTCATCTAACAAAGCTTCTTTCAAGTAATTGCTTTGAATCCAATTTGAGTCCTTAAGTAGAGTAGCCACTAAGAACCTGAATGTCGTCTTTGATGTTTTCACACTTGGATGTTCTTCACCATTGTGAGCTTTTTTGAAAGTCTTCTATGAATGCTTCAATGAACACAGTACTTACATCGAATTCTAATAGATGGAATATTTGGGTAAAGAATTTCTGTAATAACTTTATTTACTATTCTCTTTTAGTCCTCATTGAAGAAACGAGTCCTTTTTTGAGTTATTTTGAGCTTCTAAGAGTCTCTAGGTCACTATTTAGAGGAGGATTCATTTTAATTGATTTGACTTCTTCCTATGAGGTACTTCTGTTTCAGTTATCTGTATAGCAATCCCCTTCACTTATTAGTTGTTTAGAGTAACAGTGATCTAATTTTCTCACTGTTCTACAATCTGGCCTGGGCTTAGCAGGACAGCGTGCCCTGCTATTGTGATGGTGGGCGCTTGTATGACTGTAGAGACTGTCACTTGTGGCAGGTAGTCTAAGGACTGGACTTCCTAATGCTGGGATGAGCAGGCCCAACTTCTCCATCTGCTCTCTCCATGTGGTTTCTTTAGCTTTCCTGATAACTCAGAGCTTCCAAGAGTGCAACAGAAACTGCATTTCTTCCTTCATGTTGGTGTCCAGAACTGGCACATTGGCACTTCGGCCATATCCCACTAGTTAAACATTCATCACAAGGCCAACACACATTTACAGGGAAGGGATGCCACAAGGGTTTAAATATTTAGATGCAGGATTCACTGGAAATGCCAGTGTAATAGGCTAGAACAATGTCCTTATGTAATAGTATTTAGAGTAAAGGCTTGGGAGGAGTGGCTGTCTTCATCTTTCTTGGTTTGAAAATATCTTTAAATTCTCCTCACTATCAACAATTATACTGTGGCAAGGTGTGGCATAATATGTTTCAATATAAGACCATCAATGTCGAAGATAGCCTTTTTGATCAACATAGCTTTAAAGTAATATTCCAGTTTTAATATCACAAAATCTAAAAATGTTTCCTTCCTTAAACCCTTAATATTTTGCATGAAATAAGAATGGTGACTTTAATTTGTTTGCTATTTAATTTGAGTGAACAAGTGAAATACACCTTAAGGGGCCTGGCGCAATACCCTGGTGGCTAAAGCCCTTGCCTTCCTTGCTCATGGCAGGATCATATGGGAGCTGGTGCTAATCCCAGTAGCCCCACTTCCCATACAGCTCTCTGCTTATGGCCTGGGAAAGTGGCCCAAAGTCTTGGGACCCTGAACCCACATGGGAGACCTAGAAGAAGCCCCTGGCTTCAGATCAGCTCAGATCCAGGGGTCCAGTTACTTGGGGAGTGAATTATAGGACAGAAGATCTTCCTCTCTGTATATCTAATAAAACTAAATCTTTTTTTTAAAAATGAACCTTAAGAATGACTCCCAGTGTTACCTTGGCAGCTGAGATGTTGGTTTAAGTGTCCTGTTCGTGTGCTACATTGGGTTACTTGGGTTGGAGTCCAAGCACCAGCTCCTGATTCCACCTTGCTGTTACTGCAGACCCTGGAAAGAAGTGATGCCTCAAGTAACTGGGCTCCTGCCACCACTGTGGGAGACCTGGATTGAGTTTCTAGCTCCTGGCTCTGGCCTAGCCCCAAGCTTGGCCTTTCCATTACAGGCATTTGAGTAGCAAACCAATGGGTGTGAGTTACTCTTTCTCTTTTCCTCACCAGTAAACAAATTTAAAAGAGATTTTAACCCTTTCCTAACACTTCAATAATTCATATAAATCTTATGAATTAAACCTAGAAGATATTATATAGTCTTATATAAATCTTAAACTAAATCCAAATCTCTCAGACATCTTAATATACTATTTATAGACTTAATCTAATTTCCTTAAGCTGTCAGCATGACACTAGAAATCTATTAGATCAAATTTTCTTCTGACATAATTAAAAGATTGTAGGTTTAATTGTATTTTGTGTTTATCATCTCTATGTTTAATCTAAAAGCTCCCAGGTATGAATATATTTAGCAACCAATTATTTTAATGGTAGATCATAAATCCTAAATTATTGAGCTTGAATATTAATAAAGCTTTAAAGTATTTGTTTTGCAAAAAAAAAAAAAGCTATTCTGTAACCAATATTTGTTATCCTAAAAGATAAGGTGCTTGTTATGTTGTTTATATTAAATCAGGACTATGGCTAAGTGTTGTGGATGGCTCTTAAAAACTGAGAAATAAGTATATGTATTGTATGTTACATCATATTTAAAATACATATACATTGTGAAGTGGCTGAACTGGGCTAGTTAACTGACATTATTCACCTGACTGCCATTTCATAGTGAGAACACTGTTTTTAAAGATTTATTTATTTGTATTGGAAGGGCAGATTTACAGAGAAAAGGAGAGAGAGAGAGATTTTCCACCTGCTGGTTCACTCCCCAAGTGGCCACAATGGCCAGAGCTGAGCCAATCCAAAGCCAGAAGCCAGGAGCTTCTTCCTGATCTCCCACACAGGTGTAGGGTCCCAAGGCCTTGGGCCATCCCTCTGTTGCTTTCCCAGGCCACAGACAGGGAGTTAGATGGAAAGTGGAGTAGCCAGAACACAAACCATTGCCCATATAGGATCCTGGCACTTGGAGGTGGAGGATTAGCCAGCTTAGCCATTGTGCCATAGAACTCTTAAAATCAGTTCTTTTGAGTGTTATTTATTTGAAAGACAAAGTAAGAGAGAAGGAGAGAGAGAGAGGGGGAGAAACAGTAAGAGGAAGGGTCTGCTGGCTCGCTCCCCAAATGCCTACAATAGCTGGGGCTGGGTCAGACTGAAGCCAGGATCTCCATCTGCATCTCCCAGGTGGCAGGGACTCTTGGCCCCTCTGCTGCCTCCCAGGCACATTAGTAGAAATCTGCATCTTCAGCAGAAGGGAGACTCAATCCCAGGCATTCCAGGATAGGATGCAGGCCTGCCAAACAGCTGTGCTATTGTCATTGCACAGCTACTCCCCTTAAATCTATCCATTGACACCTTTTAAGAATACAATGCGTTATTATAAATTTTGGTCACCATGCTGTATATCGTGAACTTATTTCTCCTAACTGAAATTTTATATCCTTTGACCAACATCTCCCCAATCTATACTTGCAGAGGTTTTTTATTGATAGAAATTTTGCCTTTTGCATTTCAATAAAATATGAATTTTATAATTGAATTCATTATACTTAGCATTTTCCATACAGTAGATATGGAATTGTTTTGACTGAGAACTTGCTGGCTTTGGATTTTAACCTTAATAGCAAGCATGTGTATTTCTAGTTTGAGGAAGATTCTTATTTGTGGGCCCAGTGTAGTAGCCTAGCTGCTAAAATCCTTGCCTTACACATGCCAGGTTCAAATATGTACGCAGATTCTAATGCTTACTGGCCTGCTTCCCATTTAGCTCCCTGTTTGTGGCCTGGGAAAGTAGTCGAGGAAGGCCCTAAGTGTTGGAACCCTACACCTGCATGGGAGACCCAAAAGAGGCTCTGGGCTCCTGGCTTCAGATCAGTTCCAGCTGTCGTGGCCACTTGGGGAGTGAATCAACTGACGTATGATCTTCTTCTCTGTCTCTCCTCCTCTTTGTATATCTGACTTTGCAATAAAAACTAAAAATAAACAAATACATAAAAGAAGAAGAACTTCCTCCTTTAAAAAAATTCTTTACTGTCTCAACTGCTACTTCCATCTTAGGTGGCTGCAATGTTAAACAATTCTCTGCTTGTCTTTGATAAACACCTCTATAACATGCTATAAAGACAAGCACTGTGAATGAAGTTTCTAGAGAACTACCCACCATGTTAGCAGCAGCCTCAGTATCTGTGAGGCTCCTGGTTTTGAAAGTTTCTGCAAAAGGCAGGGGCAGAGGGAGTAGAAACAGTGAAAATGCATAAAGCCTAGCGCTGCACTTTGGATGTAGTTTGGATGAATCCATGTACTAGGGGCTTGGTACTGACTGTAATGGTGTTTTACAAGGGGTAGAACCTTTAAGAGATGACATCCTATAGCAGAGAGGAAGGACCTTACTGCCCCCTTTGTGTGTGTGTGGATCTGATCTCCTGTATGGCCATGTGATCTCTCACTCATATTGCTTCCTAGAATTGTAATACCAGCCCCTATGAAGTAATATAGGCAATAAGGTCCTCTCCAGAGATGGCCCTATGCTGTTTGAACATTAAGCATCCAAAACTGTGAGTTAAACAAATTTTTATAAATACACAGATATGTTATAAAGACCTAGATATTCCGTATACTGTTGAAAAAAGCATCTAGCATTGTGGTGCAAGTGGTTAAGCTGCTACCTGTGACGACTGGTATTCTGTATGGACACTGGTTCACGTCACAGTTGCTCTAATTTTGACCCAGTTCCTTACTAATGTATAGCCTGGGAAAGTAGGAGAAGATGGCACAAGTCTTGGGACCCAACGACCACCCATGTGGGAGACCTGGATGGAGTTCCTGGCTCCTGCTTTGGCCTGGCTGAGCCCTGACAATTGCTGCCACTTAGGGAGGAGACCCGCAAATGGAAGATCTCCACAACACCCTGCTCTCACGCCATTTCTCCCTCTGTCCTTGTGATTCTGCCTTTCAAGTAAATACATCGTGAAAACAGTGGAAATAGACATGTTTATTGTGGACATTAGGTGATTTTTCTTAAATGCTCATTAGATTATTATCTTTCGTTAATTTCCAGAGTTCTGAAAAAGTTGATGTTGATCTTCTTACAGTTTTTGTGGAGGAACAGCTTTTCAGAGGTTCTTATTCTACTATTCCCTCTGGTAGAAAATGAGACGGAGACTGGATAGCTTCACGCACCACAAAATGAGTTTTGGCCATTGCCATTTGCTGTCACTCTACTGGATTCATCCTCTATTTGGAAGCCACCCCTACCACTTTAAACTGTTTAAAAGAGGGATCACTTAATGAAGGCAATCCTTTGATGCTTTTAATATACCAGCATGAACAATTGCTTGGGGAATGGTGGAGGAAGAAATGCCCGAGGGGGCAGCAGGCACCCATTTTCATCAGCTCCTTATCCTGGAGGGAATCTATGCTATTCAGCTGTTACTATGTTGACAACATATGGCTAGGCAGCTAATGCCAGTTTCCAAGGCCTGGGACCAAACAATGAATTTCCCAAGGCAATGCGGGGGAGGGAGGTATTCAAGAGCATATTTTAAAAGCTGTCCCCAGACCTGTTTTCATTTGACGGCAGCTAACCTTCATACCCTCATGCCCAAGCTGCCACCAAGCCTTCATACCAGTTCACTAAGGCGTTTGAGTTTTGCAAAATGTTTTGATAATTCAGCAGATCCATGCTTCCTTCTATATTCTATGGAATCTCCTTTGGTCAGGACATGAGAGAGACCTGTTCCTTTTCTATATTAAGGCTCTGTGAAATTTGACCTCAGCATTAGAGGTAAATTATAAACATTGCCCTAATTTTCAAAAATCTGAAAGCAAATTATTATTCATATTTTACAGAGGAAAAAATTTAATCTCAAGTTAAATGCTCTTCTCAAAGTCACATGGCTATGAAATGTAATTAAATCGCAATTTTGAAACTTATCTGTCTTGTCTCACAACCCATATTTTGGATGTCCTCACCCAATTCATATCCTTTGTTTCATTTTGCCCCAGATATAATCAAATTGTTTTTGAAAACACTAATGTTCTCTGTGCTAGACTATGATATTCATCCGAAACAACTGACATAAGTATCAGTAGAATGTTCCTGATGTAGTTATCATTTCTTCCTTTTTTTTTTTGTCTGTTTCCAAAGATTTGTCATCCAGCTCTGATATTCTTTCTTCTGCTTCATCAAGTCTGTTGTTAAGGGTTTCCACTGTATTTCGTACATATTGAATTCTTCATTTCTAAAATTTCAGCTTCATTTCTCCTTAATATCTCTATCTCTTGGCATGATTTTTCATCTAGCGTGTATGGAATTTTTTAATCTCATGTATTTGATTCTATGTGTTTTTGAGTAATCTTATTCTTTTGAAATTCTTGTCTGTCATTTCTTCAGTGTCTGTCTTCACAATCTAATATTCAGCTTTGTGTTCCTTCTGGAGAGTTACACTGTCTTCCTTGTTCATTTTTCTTGTAATTCTATTTTTTAGTTTTAGACATTTGTAGAAATGTTTGCTGATTTTCTTGCCTCAGAGGCTTAAGGAGTGTCTGCTTCTGCAGTGGATATCCAGAGGATGTGCTGGCTTGGGCCAGGAGCTTGTGTGTGTGTGTGTGTGCTTGAGAGTAGGACAAGAGTCCAGGCTGACATCTAAGTTGGACCTGGTAGACTTCCTCTGTTGTCAGCAGTGGGGAGGGCATGTTCATATTGGCTGTCATGGCCGAAGCCTTGGCTCCTTACTACGAAGATGATCGATGCCCAGGGTTAGCCCATAGTGCTTACACACTCCTCCCACACATGCACTTGAACCACACTAAGGATCTATGCAGTCCTCAGTGTGAATACAGAGCCGTCTGTGATGATCCACCACAGGCATGTGGGCATCTCTGAACCCAATGACCTAGCTACACTGCATGGTTCATCAAGGAATCACACCAGGCTTCCACAGTCACTGAGAGCAAAGAACTGGCTCTCAGCCCAGAAGCCAGCCCCATCCCTGGAGAGAAGAGGTGCTCTTGGAAACAGCTACTGGTTACTGCTCTGCCGTGGCAGTGAGGGTCTTTGAATCCAAGATATAGTGGGGGGAAGAGAGTGCATCACAGGTGTCCTGCGCCCTGCCCATCTTCAGGCCATGTTGAAAGTCAGTGGGGACCACAAACTTAACCTCCAGTAAAACCTAGCTGCAAATACATGGATAGCAGAAACCTATACATTACCAAGATGCCCCTTCCTTCCTGCTAATCACTTGGTGGTGCCCTTATAGGAAGCTGGGAAGAAAGGTGCTCCCCTTTCACTGAGTTAGGTGGCCACCCTGTCTGCCCCCACTCCAACTAGTGCTGCCTACTTATACTGTCCATGCTGCAGTATGACTTGCTCTTCTGAAGTATGACTTCATTCTGTAGAATTTCCACTGCAAACTTCTCTCCAACTCTCCCCTGGGAATGCATTTCCTTCGCTCTTCTGTTGCCATCCCACAAACAAAATCAGTCCCTTCACTATTCAGCTGTCTGAGATTCCTTTTGATGAAGTTATTACATTCTAGTTGTAAAAAATAAGTTGACAAATTGTACTTTTGCTTCCCCTAAAATTTATTGGTATTTGTGCAAAAAGCATATGTGATGCATTTTAAGCTAGTATACTTTCATTATATTAATATTGATTGAATTAGCCTTTGAAATCACTGTGATTTTAATAATTATATTACACATGTGTGGGCCAATTTGGTTATCGTGATATAATTCTCTTTTTTGAAGAATGATAAATACGTGTGTGGTATGTAATCCTGCATATTAACAATTTTCATGAAGTGTGACTATTATACTGATTGTATTTCCGTATATGAATGTACTTTTTATTCAGATCTCATGGAACCTCTTTCCTTTCCCTTAGTTCCACTTGCCTCTCCTGATGTGTCAACAGAACATCAAAATAATTTTATAGAACGCATCTCTTTTATACATCAATATGATGCCCGGAAGTCTCCCAATGAGCCTATCCGGGGAAAGGTGAGATAGTACTTAGAATTAACTGCGTAATACACAGAATAGATTTATGCTGTAACTGTAAGCCTTTCAGGAATAATCATCCTTCTAAAAGTCTAGTTAAGTTAAGCAAACTGATATAGTGGGGTAGAATCCCATCTATATGCCATAGTAAAAACTAGGGAATAGTATTATACTTTGAATCACACTCTTTAGAATTTATATGCTGATCATTTTCAAAGGAGTTCATAAAAATTTTTAGAAGCTCCCAAATCTGGTTCCCTCCCCCAAATACCTGCAGTGGCTAGGTGGACTGAAGCTGAGGGCCGTGTCTCCTTCGTGAGTGACAAGGACTTAACTACTTGAACTGTCACTGCCAAAGTTCACATTTGCAAGAAGCTGGAATCAATGGCAGAACCAGGAATCAGACCCAGGCACTCTGACGTTAGAAGATGTGCACATCACAATCAGCGTCTTAACCACTATGGCAGACACTGGGCCTGCTAACCTTTTTCATAGGCGTCATGTCTGTGCAGCAGGGAGCTCTATGTAAGGCTTATGAAGCCAAATAGAACTGATGGAGTCCTTCGCTGAATCCTTATTTTTAAGCTACAAATATTTACTTTCATTATAGCTAAGGCTTTTATTGGAACTAATAGGCTAAATAGACTAATTTGGAATGAAGTCATAAATCCTTAGATCTATGAATTGAAATTGCATCATAACATCCTGTCACGTAAGAAGTGAAATTTGGTGTGAACTTTGTTATACAAGCTAATGACAGAAAGGTTGAGAATGCGGAATGCTCAGATGCTTCTTTGATTTCCTGCTCCTGGTTTTTTCCCTTCCTGTGCCATCTCTGGTGCACACAGATAACCATTGTGAAGCATCTTTAGGTTTAGAGTAGGGATCAGCGAGCAAAGAAGTAAAAAATAAGTGCCAGCATCCCTAAGATTGAGCTACCCAGGAATTCAGTGCACAGCTGCCTTTTCCAGAACGTGTGTTCCCTGGTTAATGTCAACTTTGTTTTCCTTTCCAGAGACATGGAACTTTTGTGCAAAGAGAGATAAAACCAGGGAGTAGGCCAAGAGTTCCTAAGGGAACAGAGGGATTACTGAACGCTCCAAGGTCATGTTCATCCAAACAGTCCAAAAACACAGAGAAAGGAAATTCAGCGGAAAGCAGAATGATCTCACCAGGTCTCTGCCGACAAAAGTCCCAAGAGCTGTTAAAGACTTAAAATTCACTTATCAGAAACAGATGTCAGACAGGCAGCCAAGGCATGCCCTGAAGTCCTGAGAGAAGGGAGAAGATGGCGAGAATTTTTCAAATGGCTCTAGGAGATGCTCTTCTCACCAGGCGTGAGCCTTTAATTCCACCAATAAAAAAGTACAGATAAAACAGGGCAAATTACCTTCTCCAGATAAGAAATCCCTGAAATGTAGAGATGTTGCAATCATTATACAGGTCCCGGCGCTTGCTTTTTTTTTTTTTTTAATCTATCATCTTAGAACATCTCATGTACATAAGTGAGACAAAGCGTTAAAAGATCAAATACACTCAGATTTTAACACAGTCCCCCATTTGCAAAAGATCATGCAGTTGATGTCAATCTTGCAATATTTGTAAGCATAACAGGCTTTTTTTGCACAAAAATTAATGTAGTTAACAAATAATAAACTTTAAGAAGACATGGTTTAGTTACAAATCTTGGACCAAACAGGTGGGAAAGTTGGCTGTAATTCATATGAGCTGTGCGACCTTGGGTAAGCTACTGAGGCTCTCTGGGCTTCAGTTTTCTTGTAATTTTAGCAGAATATCAACTTCATAATATTATCAAGGAGAAGATTATGTAAATTAATCAGTAAATGGTCCGTGTAAGCACATAATCACTGTTCTTAGAATTTCAAGAAATCGTGATTTATAATATGCTGTTTTCCTCATTTTTCTTGAATTCAGAACTCATACACAACTAGGCGTGTGAAATCTATAGTAGCTATCATTAACAATTCAGTAAATACTTAAAATAGTTAATAAGAAGGTTAAAGTTTCTAATACAAGGAAGTTATGCGATGTCTGATGTGTTACATATGCCAGCTTCCACTGTCTGGTCAATCTGCATTGTATTCTATAAATACATTATTATATGATGAATTCCTCTAAGGAACACAAACATATAGCATCATTTCTGAAAGTAGAAGATAAACACACAAATACACACTTTATTCAAACACATGATTACTTAGAACATCAAAATATTTCCAAAATTATTTTTCTACTTAAGTTCTAGTACTAACACAATCAATTTTTTGGATGAGTTTGGTAAGGATTAATTCCACTAGTTATTTCTATTTGATTCATTTGATGTGCCACAAAATATCACTATAGTATAGGTGACACTGCAAGTAGAAGTGGGTAGAGTATGCCTCTGCTGTAGATTTAGAATTCTCCAGGGGGCCCAGTGTGGTAGCCTAGCAGCTAAAGCCCTCACCTTGCGTGCGTTTGGATCCCAAATGGGCGCCGATTCTAATCCCAGAACCCCCGCTTCCCATCCAGCTCCCTGCTTATGGCCTGGGAAAGCAGTCAAGAGTAGCCCAAAGCCTTGGGACCCTGCACCCATGTGGGAGACCCGGAAGAAGCTCTGGGCTCCTGGCTTTGGATCAGCACAGCTCTGGCCATTGCAGCCACTTGGGGAGTGAATCAGTGCATGGAAGATCTTCCTCTCTGTCTCTTCTCCTCCTTGTATTAGTGACTTTCCAATTAAAAAAAAAAAATCTCCATGGGAATATACCAGTGTCTTACTATTGTCTTTTGGACTTTGGAAGACTAAAACTGTAGCTTTATCCCAGTAGCTTCAACTGAAGCAATTGTAATAAACTGCCAAAGCATGAGTGTCATTTCAGATTTATGCCTTGGGGGATTCTAGTTGTTGCATCGTGACAGATTAAGGGTCACATTATTTCCTTTCTGTTACATGAACACCTTGAAATGCTGAACAAAATGACCCCAACATACAGTCAAGCTCATAAAACAATGAAAACTTCATTATTCCAAAAAGGAAAACTTCCTTATTCCTGTGTCAATATCTCTATCTTGAAGATCTTTCCTTGTCTGTACATGTAGATTATCTCATTTTAATAGCTTCAAAGTTCATCTTTCATAGCATAAATTAATGATTATAACAATACAAGCATTATTACTGGTAAGGAGAGCTTGTTACCAGATTTGGAACAAAGTTTTATGAGCAAAGGACTTTAATTTTAAAGCACATTAGAACAGAACTGGAATTTATGATTTCCATAATAGAGACAGAATTACAAGCTATGTAAAGCTAACTCTCCAAGGCTGGTCTGTCAGTACAAAGTGGCGTCCACTTCACTCACCTAACCAGGGCAGCAACAAGAAAGTAAAACCCTAAGCTTGTGCTGCTTCCAGTTTGGAATATGACTTTACTTGCTGGACTTCTCATGTGACATAAAATTGATATTTAAAGGTAATCTTGCTAGTAATACTTGCTAGTGATACACTGCAAATGCACAAATCTTGCCAAGATATTTCTATGAAACAGGAAAAAAAAATCCTACAAAAAAGAAAATCCCACAAAGAAGAAAAACAATAGCAATAGCAGAAGACTGAGAAGTAAATAACGTAATTGAAACACTTTGAAATTTTAATTTTGTTTTTTTCCATCTCTTCCATTTTCATCTCCACTTGTGAAATAGGTTCTAGCTGACTGAATACTTGGATCTATTATGTCTCTTAAATTTCCTTTCATCTTTTTCATGGTGCTTTTACCATCAAGTAATAGAAGGATTGTTTTGACACTTTGTTAAGTAATTTGGTTTTTAACCATGTCCATTGAAATGCCAACCGATTTTTGAAACTTGAAAGACATCTATTAATGGCATATGGTGCAGTAGTTAAGATGCCACTTAAGACACCCACATTTAATACTGGAGTGCCTGAGTTCAAATCTTAGTTGCAGTTCCAATTCCAGCTTCCTGGTACTATGCATGATGGCTCTTTTGTGAGTCAATTCAACTTAAATTGAATTCCTATCTGTTGATTTTGGCTCTGCCCCACCCTAGCTGTTGCAGGCATTTGAGGAATGACCCAGAAGATGGAGAAGTTTTGTCTGTCTCTGTTCTTCTATTTCTTTGTATTTCTGATTCCCAGGGGGGGAAAAAATAATTACAAAAGATCATATATTATACTTTAGATTTCCAGTATCTATAAATGCTTCTTTAATACATAAGACATCTTTCTGTATTATGCAAGTTACATGCTCTCCTGGAATATTGTAATTATACTTACTGCGTTCTATTGCTCCCTTTATTTTCTTGATTTTTGTTGAATTTGATGCCTCTCATTCTTGGAATTGTACTGTTTTTCTCAAATGCCTGGAGATTCCTAGTTCCGTAGTCTCCCTGGATTCTGAGATAGCAAGATCATTATCAGTGTAAACTGTTTTTGTTTTCTTTCGTCTGCCTTTGGCATAGGGTTTGGGCTATACCAATAGGTAGGATCTGAGGACGGTTTCTCTGATGGGCACTTTGGACTTCCTGGGAATAGTAATCACCAGGCACCGCTCTGCTTCTCCAGCCCTACTACCACACAGCTCAGGCTGCAGCTTCCTTTGCGTCGCATGTACAATGGTGAGGGATCACTGGTTTACTGTTCCATATGCAGTTGCTGAGTTTCCAAAATGCAAAGGCTCCAAAGTCCCTTCCATCTGTTGCTATCCATTGCCTCTAGGTTTATGAGTCTTAGGTGTAGCCCCACAGCACTCACCTCTGCACATACATTGAGCTCCTGTAACCCTCAGTATTTTTTCTCCAGACATCTATTTTTTCATAGTGTCTTTCAGAATTTTAAAAATTTCGTTGTTGTCTAATCACAAGTTTACCTGTCTCCCAATTCAATTAAAAGTCCTTCTCCCCCCACCCCCACCAAATTGTAGATCCCTTATGGAATAGTTAAGTGAGTTTTCAGTATCTACTCCTTAAGTAAATGCATACTGAAAAATGCAATGATTAATTCCAGAATCACTTCTCTCTTTTAATATCTAAGGGTATGTCTCTGCAAACGTGAATTCCATAGTCAGAGCTGCCTGTCAGTAGAAGTAGTACTGTTAAGATTCATGAGAATCAGTGTTTTCAAGTAACTCTCTCATTAGGTGTTTCCATTCACTGATAAACTTTATTGCCAGAACATGAAGTCCTTTTCAGATTACAGGGGAAAAAGGGAATTTTTTAAATGGTTCTTAACTCCTAACATTACTAATTATAATACTCTAAGTTTTTATAATGTGTGTAAGTATTAAAACATTTTCAAATCAGCTCCCTCATTTGGTCCTTTCAATAATCCTGTTAGTTATTTAAAAGAATGTAAGAGTTCTATTTTAGGTTATACGATATTACGATACTTTACGCGCAGCTAATTCTCGCAACCTGGTTCTTTACCGTGAGCTGAAAACACCAGACGCAACGACATATCTTAGGAAGTTTATTCCAGCGGGGCAGGAAAAGGGGGAAAGGGAAAGGGAAGGGGGAGAGCAAGGAAGAAGAGAGAGAGAGAGACAGAGAGAACCGAGTGGGGCAGGAACAGGGAAGGGGAGGGAAGGGAGGTAGAGCAGGGGAGAGGAACCAAGGAGAGGAAGAGAGAGAGCAAAAAGGGGCGAACCGCACCTGGGGGCCTTTTTTGTCTGCCAGGTGTGGGGGAGCGGGGATTGGGAGGGATTGAGGTCAAGGCCCCAGGGGATTGGTGCCTGCAGGTGAATGCCTGGGGATGATTGGCGAGTGAGCGGGTTTGGGGAAGGGGCTGAGAGACTGGGGGTGAGATTCTCAGGTGGAATGCCAGGTTACATCTGATTGGTGGATGGCTGGACTGGCGCGAATTCCGTGAGCTGTGAGGAAGAAGGAATGGCGCAGGGTCCAGGGTGGGATATTGGAATAAGTCCTTACAAATCCATGGAACTGGGAAAATAGTATTCTGGTTTTACAGCTGACGGTAAACAGATTTAACATGATTGCCCCAAGTTCGTCTTTAGCAAGTAAGGAAACTAGGGCCAGAACCTAGAATCTTCAGTGCCCATTCTCTTAATTCTTGATGTCAACCAACAAGGCAATACTGATACACTGCAAATAAACACAGGCAGTCAAAGAAGTGTCAGAGTAAGTAGTTCTGGCTCTTTTAGTGAAAGGCTGTGATTTCATTGCTTTGGAATATTTAAATTATTGCTTGTTAGACATCACTGTGATGAACTACATGGAAAGTACCCATCATTCCTATCACTGATAAATTCTGTGTAAAATCTTAAAAAAAAAAACATTTGAAACACAGTTAACTAAAACAGGAATTTAAAAGCCTCAGATGCAGAGAAAATAAAAGAATCACTGAGAAAGAGGTAAAACTGAGTAGGTAACTAGATTATCAAAATCAGAAAATGTACATAGCAGCTGAGGATTTTAATCTCTGATGTGGCATAAAAATGGAAATCCCATATCCAATGGAGTTGGAGCTAAGTAGAAAGCCAAGTTCCTGGAAGAGGTTTCTTGCCACGAAAAGGATTGTAGACTGTCTTCTCCCAATTGTCTAAGATTTAAGAAACTGATTACCAAGAAGATATATTTACCATACTGAGCTGTGCATATAAGGGGGGTCCAAATGTGTATGTATAGGTAGTGTAGGACACCCAAACCAAGAAATAAGCAGAAAGACTGGCTTGATTATGGAAATGGCAAATAAAGCCACAAGGACAGACCACCTCACCCCAGTGAGAATGACTGTAAAAAAAAAAAAAGTGAGAAATGGGACCTGTTTGGCCTAGGGATAAGATGCCTGCATTGCATATCAGGGTAGTTACGGTCCAAATCCTAGCTCTACTTCTGATTCTAGCTTCCTGCTAATGCAGATTCCGGGGTAATAGTGGTCAAGTTCAAGTAAATAGGCTCCTGCTACCCATGTCAGAAACCTGTACTGAGGTACTGACATGTGGCTTTGATCCAACCCAGCCCCGGACTTTGCAGGTATTTAGAGAGCATATCAGTGAATTAGAGCTCTTCATCTGATTCTGGGTTTTTTTTTTTTTACTCTCCTTTTCAAATATTTTTTAAAGATAAAAATATACTTATGAAGATTCAGAAAATTTTCATATATTTTTAGTAAGGATATAAATCAGTATAACCAGTATGAAAACAATGTGGAGATTCCTCAAAAAAAAAAAAAAACCCTACTGGATGATCCAGTAATGTTAAAACACTGAATGTTCACTACTTGGATAGATCCAGGGGAAATGAATTTGACATAATGAAGAAGCACCTGACTCCCATGTTTATTGCAGCAATATTCACAATAATCAGGATGGGAAATCAACCTAAAAGCCAATTTAACAGAAAAAGAAAGAAAAAAAACAATGTGTGTGGGTGGTTACGCACATTTGCAACAACTATAGGCTGGAGTATATAAAGTTCAGTGAAATAAGTCAGGCTCCAGAAAGTAAATACTACGTGATGCTAGAATCTGAAATACGTTGATCTCACAGATAGTAGCAGTAGAATCAGAGACGGAAGAGGTTGTTCAGTGAGTACACTGTTGCAGTTAATGAGGAGGAATGAATTCTGGTTCCTATGGCATAGCAGGGTGGGAATAATACATGTATATCTCAAAGAATATTTTTAATATGCTGACCATAAAGAATTCATAAAATTTTAAGGTGGTAGACGGCCAGCAGATCAAGAACTCTAGTAGTGGCACATCAGGCACCATTTACAGTGTGGAAAGACTTCACTACTGCAGAAACAACAGTGAACCGTGCATGCACCGAGCTGGGCACAAACTCACTGAGATCAGTGCATTGCACTGGCCCCACAGTGAAAATAATACCGACTTTGACATTGTATGATTCAAAAAAGGTCCGTGTAACTCTCAGACCTAATACCCAACAGGTTCTGGCAAAATTAGCACCACCAGCAATCTAGGATTCTGGGTGTCTCCCTAATCCTGGGACCTGCTCAAACCAGAAGTGGGAGAAAGATTATACAGGCAATGGTATAGGCTCAGCACATCATCACAGGAGGTGGAGACTGGTGAGCCAGGAGCTAGGCCTACAGAGACCATGGTGGAAATCTAACATAAGAACCCAGACCTGGAACCCGCTGGAGGGAGTGGCACAAGTGATTGCAAATAAAGAGCTGTGTGTCAACCACAATAAGTAAAATCACATTGTAGACCTGTGGGTGACAGCTTAGAAACCTGCCCCAAGGAGAAGACTTTGCTAACCAGAAGTACAATGACCAAGAGCAAAAGAAGAGACAGAGGCACAGGGAATATTACTGAAGACTCCCCTGAAAAGGAGCAAAAGCTTTTGCAAACTTCACAGTTTACTGAGGAAGATATCAAGAAAATGGGGGATACAGAATTCAAAACACTTATTATAAAACTTAACAACAAGAAGCACATAATATAGGAGTTCAAGAAATTTAAGGAACATGTCACTCAAGAAATTAATCCAACGATAACTGAAATATCAGAAATGAAGAATACAGTGGAGCAAATTAAATGTACAGCGGATAGTCTCCAACATAGAATGAAGCAAGCAGAAGAAAAAAGAATCTCAGAATTGGAAGATATTTCCTGTCACCAGGGGGAAGCAAACAAAAAGCTGGAAGCAGAGCTGGATCAAGCTAAAAAAAGGTATTCAAGAATTGAAAGACACTCTTAAAAGGCCAAATATAAGAGTTATGGGAGTCCCAGAAGGTGCAAAAAGGAGAAGCTGGGATTAAAGCTGTATTTAATGAAATAATAAGGGAAAATTTCCCTAATCTAGAGAAAGAATTGGGAAACAAGATCAAGGAGGGGCATAGAACTCCCAACAGGCCTGATCAAAAATGATCTTCACCAAGACACATGATCATTGAGCTCTCTTCAGTTGAACATAAAGAAATGATCCTTAAATGTGCATGTGAAAAAAACTCAATTGACCTATAGAGAACTGGCAACTTCACAGGAGACCTCTCTCAGGAAACTACGTGCAGGAAGAGAATGGAGCAATATATTCCAGATTCTAAAGGCAAAAAAAAATTGTCCTCCCAGGATAATGTGCCTAGCAACGTTTTCCTTTGTTTTTGAAAATGAAAAATTCTTCCACAGTAAAGAAAAATTAAAAGCATTTGCCTCTTCCAAACCTGCCCTACAAATGATACTTCAAGATGTTCTCTTCACAGAGAAGAGGAATAGCACCAAACAAAACCAAAGGCAAATGCAAAGAACATACCAGTAATACAACAGAATAATAGTTAACAGCCCATTGCTTAAATAACAGGACAAAATTACCACCCATTCATATTAACCTTAATGTAAATGGCTTAAACTCATCAATCAAATGTCATATATGAATAGACTGGATTAAAAAAAGAAACATTTGTTGCCTAAAGGAGACATATCTCACCAACAAAGATTAGCAGAAGCAATATCTCATGGATTTTGACCTTTTTAAATTTAGTTTCATCAAAACACTTTCTCATTAAATTCTTCGCTGACTCATAGATCATACAGTAACATCATTTTCTTCAGAAGGTTCTTGATTTTCATTTCTTTAGTGACACAATAGTCATTCAGTAGCATGTTGTTGAACGTCATGGTGCTGTAAATTTGTAAATGGAATTGTATCATAAAATAATAAAAGTTTAAGAAAAAATAATATAATGAATATGGTAAGAATGACTCTAAATATGGGGGTGGAGGGGAATCCATACAAAAAGATCAGGACACAATAAAAAAAAAGTATATCTGGAGAAAAAAGTTGTGAAGATTCCAGAGACAAAAATACATTATTTTTCAAAAACATAAGTCAGTAGCCTAAACATGTTTAATGAATAAATAAATTGGAAGATGAAGCTAAATGAATCAAACAATATGGAGATTTCTCAGAAATCTAATAATACATGTGCCATTGGATCTGTGGAACAGAATAGAATGCCCAGGAATTAACTTTTACAAGAAAAGTGAAATCCAAGGAGAAAAGACAGTCTCTTCAGTAAATGGTGCTGGAAAAATTGGATGTACATGTTTAAAAGCATGAAACAATGCTCCGGCCAGCAGTCAGTAATGTGGACAGGGAGAGGGTCTGGGGATGAAGCACCAACAGGACACCAGTAATGGTAGAAGTCTGCACAATCTCCCTTTATTGCTCCTTCACTTCTCCTTATATACTCTTCCCCCCACATCCTCTTTAGGCAGGATATTGGATACAGATGAGTCCAATTAGTCTAGGTGTTTTTAGCCACAAGCCCAGTTACTGTTGTGCCCAGGCTAAGGAGCACTAATTGACTCCTTATCCCACAACAAAACAAGACCCTTACCTTACACCTTATACAAAAGTCAAATCAAAACAGATCAAAGGACTAAACCCATGGTCCCATACCATCAAAGTAGTAGAGGAAAACATTAGCAAAACTTTTTAAGACATGGATGTAAAACCTTGGAGAAAACCCCAGAAGCACAGCAATTAAAGCAAAAATAAATAAATGGGATTACATCGAGCTTAGAAGCTTCTGCTCTGCCAAAAAAAAAAAGTCAACAAAGATGGAGCCAACAGAATGGCAGAAAATATTTGCAAAATGCAACTGATATAGGATTAATATCTAAGATCTATGAAGAGCTTAAGAGATTCAACAACAACAAAAATTGGCAAAGGACATAAACAGGCAATTTTCAAAGGATGAATTACAGATGGCAAAGATAAACATGAAAAAATGCTCAGAATCACTTGTTATTTGGGAAGTGCAAATAAAGATCTCAATGAAGCATCACCTCATCCCAGTTAGAATGGCTGTCATCTGAAAATCAAAACATAAATGCTGGCAAGGATGTGGGGGATAGGGGACCCTAGCCTGCTGTTGGTGGGAATATATACTAGCACCACCCTTATGGAGGACAGTTTTAAGTTTTCTCAGGCATGTGAAAATAAATGCATGATATTACAAAGCTATCCCAGTCCTGGGTATTTACCCAAATGAAATAGAACCAGCAAATGAGAGAGTTATGTGTACACCTAGGTTCATAACAGCTCCATTCACAATAATTAAGATATGAAATCAACTCTGATGTCCATCAATGGATGATTGGATAAGGAAAATGTGGTATGTATACCCTGTGGAATACTACTCAGCCATAAAAAAGAATGAAATCCTATGTTTTGCAACAAAATGAATGCAACTTGAAACCACTGTGCCTAGTGAAATAAGCCATTATCAAAAAAACGACTATCAGGGCCCAGCACAGTGGCCTAGCAGCTAAAGTCCTCGCCTTGAACATGCTGGGGTCCCATGTGGGTGCCGGTTCTAATCCCAGCAGCTCCATTTCCCATCCAGCTCCCTGCTTGTGCCCTGGGAAAGCAATTAAGGACAGCCCAAAGCTTTGGGACCCTGCACCTGTGTGGGAGACCTAGAAGAAGTTCCTGGTTCCTAGCTTCGGACCAGTGCAGCACTTGCTGTTGCGCTCACTTGGGGAGGGAATCATCGGATGGAAGATCTTCCTCTCTGTTTCTCCTCCTCTCTGTATATCCGACTTTGTAATGAAAAGAAAATAAATCTTTTTAAAAAATGAATATCATGTTTTTTTTGTTATATGCCAGCTGTTACAAAGCCTGCAAATATAGAGTGGATTAAAATTCTACCTGCACAAGTACTGCTGAAGAGAGGGAGGGAAGAGGGGGGTATAGGAGAAGAAGGGCAGAAAGGGTAGTACAGTTGTTTTCTTAGAACTGTACCTCTGGAAGACTTACAGTATGTTTGTATTAATACAAAATACACAAAAAATGAATCTTTCATAATGCAGTGTGTGAAGATAAAAATAAAAATATTAAAATGAAGACACAGGATACTACAGGTGCCAAAAGTAGATAATAGGGGGAATATGAGAGAAATTAGCCATAAAAGTGGTAATGATACAGTTATTCCTCAATAGCCAGTCTCTCTATTTTCTCTAAAAATAAAGATCACCCATTTTTATCTGGAATTTTGGCTAACCATAGTTAAAAGTAATATTTCTCAGATTTCCTTGCATCTGGGTTGACTATAATAGATATATGTGTATTATTTTATCATATATATCATATATATAGAGAGAGAGAAGAGAGAGACCTTCCAAGCAGCAGCCTTGAGATTCATGCGGGTCTCTCACATGCATGCAAGGGCCCAAGTAATCGGACCATCATATGATGCTTTCCCAGATGTGTCACCGGAACAGCTAGGAAATGAAGGGATGCACATATTTGATGTTGTTATCATAAGAGCAAGCTTAACCTTGTATACTACAACATTGTCCACTCAGGAGAGAGTTCTAAGCTAAACCAAATTGCAATTCAAACATGAGGGCAAAATATGGATACCTGTAGACATAGACCTTTATAAATAATATTAAACACAATCCAGTTGTAAAAGGCCCTGTTCTATGTGTAAGATGTATTTTAAATCAGTAATCCACACAGCATCTCTCTTAAGTGGATGTTATTAATATTATTATTGTAGAGATAATGAAACAGACTTAGAGAGTTTAAATAATGTGTTCAAGGTCACATAGCTATTAAGCAGTCAGACTGGAATTCAAACCCGAGTATTCTGCTCCAGACTCAGTTGATCACCATGTCTCATTATTTCACGACTAATGGTATCAGGCACCCACTAGTGTTCACTTAAGTAGACACTTAACAATGTCATTTAAAAGATTAAGGGGTGAGTGTCGAGGTGCAGAAAGTCTGAACACCCACATTTCTTATCAGAGTCCCAGATCAAGTCCTAGTTACTATGTTTCTGATCCAGCTTCCTGCCAATATACATGGGAGGCAACTTGATAATGGCATAAATACTTTGGTTCCTGCCATGCAGAGGGGAGACTGGAATAGAATTCTTGGTTCCCAGTTCTGACATGGCCTGGTACTGGCTGTTGTGGGCCTTTGCGGAGGAATCCAGTGGATGGAAGATCTGTCTTCTCTGTCTCTTGCCCCTGCCACTCTGCCTTTCCAATAGTTCAATTAAAAAATAAACATATATTAAATCCAATGGGAAAAGGTAGATATAAACAGAAAAGCAGTCAAGTCAGTCATATTATAGTTAATCTGTATATTCACTACAATAATGTTCCTTCATGAAATAGTCTGATAATGGTTTCTAGGAGTTGCATTTTCCTTGCTGTGCCTATTTAGCAAAAGAAAATATGATTTTACGTCGTTTTCTCCTCAAATTAGAGTAATTTCCTTCGTCTGTGAAATCTCAAGAGTCTAGAAACTATTGGCCTCCTCTATTGTGCAATAAAGATTTATTTAAGAAAAGATGTATTTATCTGAAAGACTGAATTCAGGGGGAGAGAGAGAGATCTTCCATCTGTTGCTTCAGTCACGAAATGACCTCAATGGTCAGAATTGGGCAAGGGTTGAAGCCAGCAACCTGAAAATCCATCCGAGTCTCCCACCCAGATGCAGGGGCCCTAGAATTGCTCCCACTGCTTCTCTGTGAACTTTTCTGCTGCTTTTCTGGCACATAAGCATGGAACTAGATCAGAAATGGAGCAACCAGGACTCAAACCAGCACTCTTGGATTTCTGCCATCAATCAGTGGCTTAACATGTTATACCACAGTGCCAGTGCCCCCTTTTTATAAATGTTCCTGGAAATGCATATGTATAAAGTCTATTGCTAATGTAGTCTAGTAATGGTCTTTTTAAAAAAATATATTTGTATTCAGGATGTTAGGATACAGACTGCATAAAACCGTTTGGTTAGAAAATGCGCTACTTAAGAACATGGCTCTAGTAAAGGGTATGCTATAAATCAAAATGTAGCAGAAGGAAACCATTCTCTATCACAGAAATACATTGGTAATTTATTAAGATTTATGGAGGGAATGATTTTGTTTGACTCAGTTTATGAAGATGAGGTACAATATTTTACCCAGGAAGCAAGAGCCCACTACCATTATGAGCTCATGACATTCAAAGATGGGTTTTGTGAGAAGTAGAGAAAGGAGTTTATATTTTACTTACTTGTATTAAGTTTTTATTGTAATGTTTTCTCCAAATAGCTCTGTAAAACCAAGTTTTAAAGTTCTACATATTGGAACATCTAATATTTTACTCTTGGGAAACGTTATGGCTCACACCATTTCCTCATTAACGAGTCAACTTTATACTAGAAGGAGACACTCCAGAATCGGTCCCCAGAGTTCCTAGCCCTTTGTTTCACAATCATAATCCAAAGAGTTGCAGAAAATCATGATCTCAATTTTGATGGCTAAAATATTACTTGTAGGAATCACAAATCGGGTTTTCAGCTTTAGTTCTGTAAAAACAGTTTTATTTGAGGAGACGCTTTTGTTTGCTTGATTTTGTTTATTGTAGAGCAGCAACAGCTGATGTATTTTGTTGTGGTGAAAGCTCAGGGTAGTGGGATGGTATCTTTAAAATAATTAAAGCTGGATTCTCTTGCTAATAGTACACACAGTTTGGTATATAGTAATTCTCATACACACTCAAAAATATTACTGCTCTGGAGGGGCAGAGAAAGAATCCCTATCAGATGTCTATCTGTAGTTTCCTCCATTTTGTTTCAACATTGGACTCCTCTGATCCTATATATGCTTGTTCAGAAAAGGATTAACCTTGTCCAAAAAGAGGCCTGGTTCTTGCTCTTGGTTCCTGGGAGGTCATTTCTAACAGCTCAATATGTCCTCCCTGATAGGAGTGTTTTTGTTTACTTAGGGTTCTTAGCCATGCCAATTACTTTTTACTAACATGTGATGCTTTATGATGAAGGGTCTTGGGCTGCCTGGTACACACTTGACCTCTACAGGCATTGTGAACTACGATTAGCCATGCAGGCAGCCAACCATTAACCTGGGACAAAGCTCAGAGAACTCTGGACACCCTGAGCTCAGCTAAGTTCCCCGTGAGGCAGCACGCTGTGCCTTTTGTCATGCATGCCTGCTGAGAGAGGTTAGTGCTGTCCACAGTTCCGCAGGGAGCCTGGAGTTAGACCTCCTGAGGACCTGCCTCCTTTGGCTTCTGGAGCTAATCTGACCCTTACACCATATGAACTATGCCAGTGAGAAGAAGAGCTCTCAGTGGGCTCTGGAGTGATTCTGACAAACTATCCAGCCTGAGGGTCGTTGTAGGGACCTGAAGCTCCAATCAGTGTTGTACACAATTACGCATACAAGTCACACCCAGGCCGCAAGAAACTTTGGCCATCACACTGGAATACAGAGTCCTTCCATACCAAGCACTGAAATCCTTAGTTCACCAAAATGATTTTCCTGGAAAAGGTTGGGAATTTGTATGGGATATTTGATGTGAAATGACCCTGAGTTTATAGACATCATGGCGTTTATTGTCTAACAGTAATCCCTCTGTCAGGAAGCTGAATAGAAGCCCTGAAAACCATTGAGCAGGCAACTTGGACCAGACACTGGACCAAATGCTGGATGATCTGGTTTCTAACCCCAAGGCAGCTCTTGGAGAAGGTCGTTGTGTCAAAAGAAATCTGAGTTTCCTAACTCTTGAAGCAAAAAGTACAGCAATACTCCCTGACTCACTGGAGGAATTTAAACATCAAGAAGAGAAGAAAATTGGTTTGAAAGTGCTTTTAAATTTGTAAACTAACAGCTGCAGAATTTCACCGTCTCCTCTTTAAAGTCATGATGAATATTTTAACTAGCACATGAAAATGGTTCTTTCAGTGACCAGCGCAGTTCCTTGGTTAGAGTGCAAGCACTCTTTGGAGGAGAGAAAAGGAATACCATAGAGCAATTTGTTTTCATATGTATTTAAATATATTGCCTTCCCAGGCCATGGGGTCATTTGTAAATCAGTGTCACACTGACATTTCTCACTGCACCAAGTTGCCAAGGTTATTGAAAGAATCCAGCAAGAGCAACAAAGGCATCCCCGGTGCAGCGTGGCTGAGCGCCACGGTCCTCCCCTCACCTTGCCGCTAGCATTGTAGGGAGTTCACATGGTGCAAGCACACTGAGTGATTCTCTGCTAGTCTCGTATTTTTGTCATCCCTTAAAGAAGGAGTTGAAACCACATTTTCAGACTGGCGGGACCTCTCTGCCTACTGACTCTGCCTCCACCAACACAGGTCAGTCAAAACTGTAGGGAAAAGTGAAAACAGCCTCCTGTGGGCCACAGCAGGGGGAAAGTTCTTTGGCAGAGGTCTGCTTCTCTTGCTCTGTGGGTGGAGAGGAAGCTGGGATGGCAGGGCAGTGTGTGACCCACCAGGACCAGCACAGAGTTCCTGACGTTCTCAGGAACTTCCTGGAAGTCTTGAGAGGTGAGACACAGTCCCCAGAGGGACAGTGTGGCTGCCTGGATAGGCTTGGCCATACCCAGGGCGGCCTGCCAAGGGAACTGTTTTTATTGTTAGCAAATGTCACTCCACCCAGGGCAGGATTTTCAAAGATTCCTTAGCTGAATGGGAACTTCTGGTTGCTCCTTGTTTTCTGAAGTGTGTTATGACAGGCATTTGATCCGTTCCTCCTTTGTAAATCTGGAAAAAATTCCTCAGAGCCTAGGGGGTGACCTTTGACAGAAAGCAGCGGATGCTGTTAGTCCTTTCCAGGCACCCATGGGGTCTGATGGGCGGCCAGATGAATTTTCTCACAGCCATGTCTGTGTTTGAGGTTGTTCAAGGAAATAGAGAAATCAAGTTGCTGTCTGAATATGTCCTCGTTTCTTCCTGAGTCCTGCAGATAGCAAAATGGGGCATGTTGGGATATGGAGATGTGTACCCCTCTCCCATGCTAGAGCAGCACTGTGGAAATGAGAAGGCCTGTCCCTGTAGCACCACTGCTGGGAGTCGACACCCTGCCTGTCTGGGAGGGTGCAAGCTGCTGTGGGAACCTCAAAGCTGAGGCAGGCCCATCCTTATGCTGCTTCCCCTTGCCACCTCCTAGAGGGGCACGGCTGGCCCCAGCAGGTGCCTTGACCTAGGTTCTGCTTGGTCTTGGGAAGAAAGGCGATATCCCAACACAGCACCCCTGCAATTACAGGGTGCAAGCCCCAGTCTGGAGCCCGCTGAAGGGAGGCTGGGTCGCCACAGGCATCACACCTGCTATCACAGTTGTCCACATCTTGTTTCTAGTAAATTTCAGACATGCCAGTGGTAGGCGAGGGCAGAGGCAGCCGTGGTGGCGTCTCCTGGGAGGACGACACCAGTGCCAGAAACACAATCATAGCTTTGCCAGGAAGCTAATCCCACAGAGTGGGTGGGCGCAGGAGTGGCCCCGGGCTGCCTCCTGCTTGGAGAGCAGCTGCACAGCCGTGGGAAGAGCTGCATCCATGGAAGCAGGGAAGCAGGTTTCCGACTCGCTGCTCTGTCACCTCCCAGCTGTGTGACCTTCAGAGTGTTAGCCAGACTCCCAGAGTCACAGCTCTTCATCTGTTAGATGATGATAATGGAACAGCTACATCACGTGGTCCTCATAGGGAATGAATGAGATCATGCCTGTGGGAGTGCTTTGTAAACAGCAATAGCTGCTGTCACAGAGTAAGACCATGTGCCTGCTTGGTACTATGAGCTGTCTGTGTCTTAACTGGAATCCTTACCAACCTTTGAATCAGATTGTTATTGTTATCCCTGTTCAAGAGGGGCAAGTGGAAAAAAGGGAGAGTAAGCCAGTTGCTGCAGACAAACTATAAAGTTGGGTGGGAAGTGGAGCAGCCGGGTCATGAACTGGCATCCATATAGGATCCCAGCAACATGCAGGGCAAGGATTTAGCCACTGAGCCATTGTGTTGGGCCTAGATGGCTTGATTTCTAAACCTTAAATCTTGTTTTCACTGTATTTGAAAGGCAGGGAGGGAGAAAGAGTGAGGGAAAGAGATTTTTCACCTACTATTTCATTCCCCCAAATACCTGCATTTATCAAGACTGGGGTAGACATAAACCAAGTACTTGGTACTCCATCTGGGTTTCCCATGTGGGTAACATGGACCCAAGTGTTGGAACATCATCCACTACCTCTCAGAACACATGGAAGGGAGCTAGATGGGAAGTGGAGCACTTGGGACACAAACCAGTGCCCATATTGGATGCCGGTGCTCAAAAGTGGAGAATTGGCCTTTTGATCCATGGCACTGATCCCTGAAATGGCAATTTAAGTCACTGCTGAGACCATGTAGGGTCTCCCCATGTCCCATAATTGTCCTCTTGTTTTTGTTCTCTTATACTGTTGCAACAGTGTAAAACATGACTTCAAACTCTGTTTTCCCACTGACATAGTATGTCTGTGTGCCTTCACTAAAATCTAGGTGGCCTTGTGGCTGTCTAGACTGATAGTGTAAGACAGAAGTGATGAAGTGAACCCTCCAAGACTAGGTCATAAAAGGGCATTGTTTGCTGGGACGCTAGGCCTCCTTGTAAGAGGTTTGATTCCCCTGAGGTGCCATGCTAGAAGGAAGGTCACATGCCAGCATTCCACCAGTTGAGGGCAACCTTGCAGTCTTCCCTACCAAGATGCCAGACAAGTGATTGAAAAATTATCTTAGAAATGGCTCCTGCAGCCACGTGAGTCATCCCATGTCTTTTCAGGGAAGGATCAGACAGGAGCAGAGACAAACCTTACCCATTGCCTAATAAAATGACCGCTGTTTGTCACCATGGCTGAGGTCATCTCTTGTGCTGTAGTAGATAACTGATATACTTAGTCCCGAAGCAGTCATCCCTGCTTCCTGCATTTCCCCTGTAAATGTAGTCCTGTCTTCCAGACCATGGTGTCATAGTCAACCAGTCAGTCAGGAATTTTCAATTTCCATCTCCCATCAGTTATCAGATTGTTTCTTCATCTGCTTTTTCTTCTACTTCCACTGTCCCGCTTTCCTTCTGTCCATACCCACAGGTGCCGGTGTCCTAACTGATCTCTGCTTTTGCCCACTTGCACCCTTTCTCTGCACTGCTCTTGCTTGCACTGGTCTTTCTATATGTGCCTATAGCCTGATTAGTCTCATTCCTTCTTAAATTCCTCTTTGGCTCCCCATTGCTGCCTGAAGAACTGACATGACCTTCACGGTTGGGCAGCTTTTCCGTAGCCAGCCAGGCTCTACTCCTGCGTTCCATGCTCACATCCAGAGCACCTCCCTCTCTGATCATGACAAGCTGTTTGTGCTTCTCCCATCTCCACGTGGTTCCCTTTTCTTATATTGCCCTTACCTCTCCCATATCTATAAAATGTAATTCTCCCTCTAAGAACTAGCTCAGATATGACTCTCTGCAGGTCATGCTCTAACAACCCCAAGCACAACACACACTTCTTCATATCCATCCCATTGTTTCCTAGTACGTGTGCCACTTTGGTAGCAATTCAATAAATCCAGGGCCTTCCTGGTATATAATATATATGTTATAGAGGTTTCTAGAATTTCCTCTGATACTGCCTTAATTCCAAAAGTAGTTGTTACCCTTATTTCATTTGTATTTTTAAAGTGTAGCCCTCAAGGCTTGGCATGGTAGCCTAGTAGCTAAAGTCCTTACCTTGCACACCAGGATCCCATGTGGACACAAGTTCATGTTCCAGCAGCCCCACTTACCATCCAGCTCCCCGCTTGTGGCCTCGGAAAGCAGTTGAGGATGGCCCAGCACCTTGGGACCCTGCACCTGGGTGGGATACCCAGAGGAAGCTCCTGACTCCAGGTTGTCTCAGCTCTGGCCATTGTGGCCACTTCAGGAGTGAACCAGCAGATGGAAGATCTCCCTTTCTGGCTCTCCTCCTCTTTGTATATCTGACTTTGCAATAAAAATAAACCTAAAAAGAAAGTGCAGCCCTCAAAGTTCATCTGTTCTCCAGAACTTCAGGTGGCTGCCTGTTCATGAAAGCTGAGCTCCTTGGCATTGTATCATTGACATGCAGCTATGTCTTTGGACTGAACGAGGCTTGAGCATTGGGCAAACAGTTCAAATCTCCCAAAAAGTTGGGTGTGTAAGCACCTTGCCCACCTGTGTACTGCTTGGATCCTTGCTCTCATCTGTGCCCGCATACTGGTGCCATGTTCAGTTCATGTGTTTCTGTTCACATATTTATTTTCTTCATAGCCTGTTTCTTTTAGTCAGAGTGTGTTTCATTCCTGTATCCTGTTGTGGAGTCCTTACATCAGGTGTTAGGACAGTATATGAGGTTGTTTTTAAGAAATCTGCTATCGAGCTGGTGAATTGATGCTCAGTGTCATGTGAACACCTAAAATCAACAGTATTGTTTCTTGCCTTCTCTTGCATGATTGTGAGCTGTTTTATACAATGCAAGATGCTCTTCTGTATCACTGCATTCTCTTATTGTCCATATTCTCCATAGTAACTGGGTTTCCACTTTTATCTGAGCATTTTTTGCTTAGTGCTGTAACTATTACAGCCAAATATGGAAATCTGCTTTTTTTTAAAAAAAAAAAAGAATCTCTCCCTTTCATGACATATACCAAGTCATTTCATGCCTAGGTACTGGAAGTTCTTTTGAAAACAAGCAGTCATTTTGAGTGATTAAATTTATCTGATTGAGAAATGAAGTTTTAAAAACTATTGGGATATATGCAGTCCATTTTGTCATTAAAGAAATTTTAACTTCGAAAATAAAACTATCTTAAGGTAAAAGGGATGTAAGAGTTTTAATATTTTAAGTAAGATAAAATAATGCTTAAAGAACCAATAGTGCACCCAAAGTGTTTCCAGCAAGAACAAATTCCTTCCAAAATAACAAACTAGTTTGTCATCATTTAAAGAACTTGCACACCAGCCAGTTGTTCCTTTACAGAAATGTTATATTAATCATTCACATGTGTGCTGGAAAGAGAAAGGTGGCGTAAGCCTGAACTCAAATGTTGGTCACTTTTCAATCACACAGCACTTGACAGATTTCTAATTATCTTTCTTTCTTGGTAAAGACAGAATAAGCCAGTACTGATTTTTCCCCCAGAGCTATAGATGAAATATACACATCATGATACCTTTCAGGGTTTTTTTGGGGGGGGGGGGTGCTTTTATTTTATTTAATTAATTAATTAATTAATTAATTTTTTTTTTTTGCCTCCTCAACTCACTTCTTGCATGTTTATAGTGCACAGAAGGCTCAACATGATTTTCCCCACTGCTTTCTTCTCTGGTCTGCAAACAACATTCTTTAATCCTTTTTAGAGATTAGATTATCTAATTAAATAAATATTGATTATCTTTATTTACATTAGTTAGTCAAACTTTTACTTTTGAAAATTTTATTTAAAAATTATTTGAAAGGTAGAATTTACAGACAGAGAAGTAGAGAATGAGAGGTAGAGATAGAAGCCTTCCATCTGCAGTTTCAAGCCATAACCAGAGAGCTGGATTGAAAGTGGAGCAGCCAGGGCATATGGAGTACTATTGCCACAGGGCTGAGGATTAGCATGTTGTGTCAACATGTTCTCCCCCACTTACTCAGAGTTTTAGTAACATTTCTTCATAAGACTTTCTAGCTGGGCCTAGCACGATGGCTTAATTGGCTGATTGTCTAATTCCCAGCTCTGGGATCCCATATGGGGTTTGGTTCATGTCTCAGCTGCTCCACTTCCCATCAAGCTCTCTGCTTATGCTCTGGGAAAGCAGTAGAGGATAGCCCAAAGCTTTGGGACCCTGCCCCTAGTTCCTGGCTTCAGATTAGCTTAGCTCCTGTCATTGTGGCCATTTGGGGAGTGAACCAGTGGATTAAAGATCTTTCTTTCTGACTCTCCTCTGTAGAAATCTGCTTTTTCAATAAAAACAAATCTTAAAAAAAAAAAGACTTTCTGTTACCTTAACAGCAATAAAAAGTCCAAAATGAGAGACCAAACCCATAAATTGGGAGGAAACAGAACAGATTTATCTACAAAAGAATATAAAATGTTGATAGGAAGAATGAAAGCAGATATAACACACAAAAAGCTGTTAACATTCCTGATACGTAAGATAGAAAGATTTTATAATAGGAAGAGCTTGTCTTCATTTGCTTTCTGTTGCTATAGCAAAATACCGGAAGCTGTACACTTTATAAGGAAAAGAGGTTGTTCAACTTACAGTTTCAGAAGCTGAACTCCAAGATGAGTCATTTCCTGTGCAATCTCTGGAGTAACACTCCTTGGCTGTGTCACAACTCAGTGAAGGCAAGCAAGAGAGAGAGATCATATAGCAAGCGGACACCAGGCAGCACCAGGCTTGCTCTGTCTATAAGTGTCTGCTTTCAAGTGTGAGGCCATCATTCCTACTTTCCAGGACAATGCCACCATGACCTCATACTTTCCACCAGACATCACCTCTTCAAGGTTCTACCGCTTCAACAGCACCACACTGAAGACCCACCTTCCACATCTAAACCACAGAAGAGCTTATACAAATCAATAAAACAGCATCAACCAAATTAATAAGAATATCAGCAAAGGGCATGTATTGATAATTTGCAGAAGAAATACAGATTAAATACCACTAAATACTTGGAGAATAAGGAGAAGATACGCGTTTCTAACCTATGAGATGAATCAAAATTTAAAAGATTGGTCATAGACAATGCTAGTATGTATATTTGGAGGAAATACATACGTTAATGTTGTAGAAGTATATTGGTACAACATTTTTAGAATGGCAGTTTGACAAAAGTTATCAAAATTATAAATGTAGATATAATTCATACAATTTTAATCTAATTTTTCTTAAAGAAATAATTGTACAAGTAAATAAGAGCATATTTTAAAGGATAGTCACAAGTAATGTATAAGAACAGCAATTTGCCTTCCAAACAACTGAAGAACATGTCAGTGGTTATGAATAACACACTTAAAGCATCATGGTACCTTTGCGTAATGAAATTCTCCATTTTGCCCTCAAAGCATAAACTAGCTTTTCTCCAAGATAGATTCGTGAAGTATGAAAGAGAGTCACAAAACATCTATATGGACAATATGTTCCCATTTTCTTAAAGATTCCAATCATATAGATGAGAATGTGTGTAGGTCTGTGTAGATAAACTTCTGAATGATTCTCCACCATAAAATGATTATCCTAGAAAAGAGTAGATAAAGAAGAAACTCACTTAGATTTATACTACCCTTTATACTCTCCATATTTTTCTATTTAAGATTATTATGATTATATTATTTTTAAATTTTTTAATTGAAACAACTTAAGAAAAAATCAGTATCCAAAGAAGCTCTAACTATATTCCTGTCATACGTTTCAATTTACAAAATGTGAAGGAACCCCCCAAAACAGTGTGTTTCCCTTAAAATCTCAAGCTCACTTATTGGACTCTTAGAACTCTACTAGAGGTCTAGGATTTCAAATTTGAGTCCAGTGGTTCATTTCTGACCCTCCTCCCCATCACCCTTCTGTATTTCCAGACACCTGTCCCTACAGGAATAAATTTGACTTCTGTGAAGAGTACTTTAAATAAAGCAGGATCTATTCACTGTACAATGGGCAGTCAGTGCTTGGTGTCAGGACAGAAGGAGTTGAAGAAAGGTACCACCTGCCACTTGCTATGGACACACCCCACTGTCAGAGCTGCCTGCCAGAAGGCAGTTTGCACTGAGGCCTAGGAAGCTGGAGTTGTCTGGAAAGTGTGTCAACCACCCTCCAAGGCTCCTGCCAGCTGAGCACTGTAAACACAAGTCTTGGTTTTCCTTGAGTGCAAAGAGAGCTGGATGGGAAGCCAGGCCACTGGGACACAAACTGGTGCCCATATGGGATCCTGGTGTGTGTAAAGTGAGAATTTAGCCACTGAACCATCGTGCTGGGCATAAGTTTGTGAGAATGAATTAGAAGATGTGCGTTTAAAATTTTATTTATCTGTTTTTATTGAACCGAAGGGCAGAGAGGCAGAGACAAAGATGGATCCTCCATCTACTAGCTCATTCGCCACATGTTCACAACAGCCAGGTCTGGACCAGTTGAATCCAGGATCCAGGAACTCAGTCAAAATCTTCAACATGCATCCTGGGGACACAAGTACTTAAGCCGTTATCTACTACCTTTCAGGGTGCACACGAGCAAGAAGCTAGAATCAGAAGCAAATCATAGACTCAAATCCAGGCTCTCCAATATGAGATACGGCGTCCCAAGCATCATTTTAATGACTATGCCAAATGCCTACCCAGTCAGTTTACTTTGGTATATTGCATTTTAAAGTCCACACATAGGAGGAGTCTTGAAAAAAATCATGCAAATGTATATTGTTAAAATAACATGAATGGATTTAAAAAATGTTGTGTGCAGAAAATAAGCTTGTCTTTTCATTCATTTTTTCCCCTAGCATTTTGAAATACTCTGTTAGCACTATTAATATTTCTACCTCAAGAGTAGAGACAATAGTAAATTTTAACAAGACAATTAGAAAGTGGCAAGTTTCGAATATTTAAGACCTGTGTTTTTAATGCAGTTTGATCACACCTATGATTAACATTTAGGATAAAATTAAATCATAGTTTTGTGTAATTTCATTTCTAATAATAGTTATGTACAACAAATGATTCACAAAATTGCTGAAAATTTAATAGTTGGTTTTTGAAAATCAATACAGGCTAGTTTCAGAGCATTCTGAAATTGCTACATTGAAAGAATACTGGTTTTTAATCATGAAAAAAATATTGGACTGAACAGTGAACAAAGGAGTGCATGGTCATTGGAGTCAGACAAGTGGCTATTGTATATCAATGTGTAATGTAGTTTAATAAATGTTTTTGCCTGTGGAATTATTTTGAAAATAAAAAGAAAGTGGGTAGAGACTATGTTTAAACATAGAACAAGTGTGGGGTATAAGGACTGATTTATGTAAGCCACCTGTAACAACAGGCACATGATATATATTAGAACCATTTCTCTTGAGCAACCTCCTTCAGGTCCTCCGCTAGTTACCAGAGGTCATTTGAGAGATGTACAGAACCTCCAGACTTAGGAGCGCCCATAGCAACAGCAACAGAGCCCAGGAATCCAGGCCTGGCTTGCCTTCCTTTCTTGGCAGAGTTGGGATCAGGCTGGAAGAAACACTGCCCTTATACTTCTCCTGCTTGGCAAGGATGTGTAATTCAGCCCTCCCAACCAGTGCTGCTGTTGCAGGTGGATGCCTCAGCAGATGGAGCCGGCCAGCAGGTGGGGGGAGGGGCTAGTATGCCTCCAGTTACCAAGGTTCCTAAGCTTGGGGAAAACAATCTCAGACTCGCACAGCCTTATAGCCTGGAGAGTTTATCCAAGGTGGTAGGCCTGTTCCCAAATTACTCCAACAGGAGCATAAAATAGCTTACGCAGGAAAGCTCTCGCAACAATTTCAATTATTTCCTAATACATTAATTATGTCATATGATTGATGCATGTGATTGATGTCAATTATCACTAACATTAAAAACTTAACTTTTGTTTTTGTTAGAACATTAAAGTTTCATTCTAAAATCTTTTTGGGAAACTACTTAGGTGAAATTACCAAAGAGAAGTATAGAGGAGAAATGCAGGAATGCCCAGTTTTCTATAAAACAGAGCATATTATAATTAATAATGAGGTACTGGGTTGAACAACAAAAATAATTAAAGGATATATAGCAAGTCACAAAATGGTAAATACTTAATCAAGGAGAAAGCTGGGGTGCTCTCCTCTCTGCTGTATCTAGCCAATCAATCTCCTGCTCAAGTCCAAGGCCAGGTCAGAAAGGCTCTGATAAACCTCTCTGGACCCACAAATTCTCACCATGGAGGACTTCTTAGCTCCACCACTGTAATTGTATTCTCCTTACATTGAGTGCCATGGCTCTTGGCAGAGATTTGAGCTATCGTGCTATTTGAGCATCTTCTTTGTGGGAGGACAGACAGCCTGGGCTGGAGCAAGCCCTGTAGCTTCTCTCTGCACTCCCCATAGCAGGCACCCAACTTCTCAATGAATACATGACACTGCCAAGCAACCAATGAGCATTCACGGTAAATATGGCAAAACACGACTTCCGGGGCCCTCAATTTCCTCTCCTTATCGTACACAAGAAAAGTTCATTGATTGGACTTTAAAGGCAGGGCTTTTGCTATAAATGGTCACTGGAAGGTGACCTGATTGCTGGCGACAATGCTGCCTCATTGCTGTGGATAATGAAGTCTCCTGGCATCTGTGTTAGATTTCATCCTTTGACATTGTTTTTTGTTTGGTTCCTCACTTTTCCAGGCCAGTGATTCCCAATGTGTGTTCCTGGCTACCTCATCAGGTGCCTCATGCCCATAATTAAGCATGCAGATTCCTGGGCTCCCCTCGCAGACCTCTGCATAAGATTCTGGGAGTGGTTGAGGTCTACACCTACTAGGTGATTATGCACTCTAAGGTTTTGAGAGTCTTTCCTTTAGAAGGAAGAGGGAAGCCAGTGAGTTGAGTGTTTCCCAAATACCTAGTACTTTTATTTATGACTTTCATATCACCAAAGTAGATGTTTTTGTTATTCCCTTTCAGTAATGAGTCTAGGAACCCAGGTATTGATGAGACAAATGCCAAAACACCCACAATGAATGTGAAGTCTCAATTCTAAGACAAGTGTGTCTGGCTCTATATCCTCTCCATTTCCCATGATATCTCATGGCGGTCCCACTCCCTCTCAGCATCTACCCATTTGCCTGTCAGTTACAACTGATATTTTTTTTCTCCCATCCAAGTACTAACCAGGCCCGACCCTGCCTAGCTTCTGAGATCAGATGAGATCGGGCACATTCAGGATGGTGTGGCCATCGTATATATATATATATATATATTATTCTATATATATAGTATATATATAAATATATAAATAAATATAAATATAAATAAATATATATAAATATATATATATATTATTCTATAATGATCCAAAAAGGATCTCTGATATGCTGCCCCACAGCTCATTTGGCACAAGAATTTAAAAGCTCAGAAAGCTTGAGAAGTCTTCCCCCACCTGGAGATGCTACAGAACTGTGTGGGTGCACCTCCTCTCCAGTGCAGTGCCGTGTGAGTCAGGGCTGGGCTTCTCTATGGCTGCTGCTGACACCCCCCGCAGCACATATATGCCCTCCCTATCCACCCCTTCACACACAGACATGAGAATGTGGGCACAGAATACAACATTGGTTCTCCTTTGTCCTTTATAGGTATTTTCAAAACCGTTTCTGTGGCAGTCTTTTTTAGCCTCTTGTTACCTTGACTACAGATTGAGAATGATGAAAACTCTCCTGGCGCCTTGTAGAAGGTCTTTCACCATTGAGCTGAATGACTGCATTCCTAGTCTTGAGGCAATGCTTATTGTATTAATTATATCACTCATCTCCGTGCCACTGAGTCTCGGTATACATTTGCATAAAACATCTCCCTGCCGAGAATTTAGAATCCTATTAGCCTGCTTGCAGCCTCCTTAAGCTCAAGCTCCTTTTCTGTTTCCAAGGACTGGTGTTATCACACCCCTCTCTGCCCAGCCCTTCTTTTGCCACCTCTGTTCTGGGCCCAGGTGATCTTTGTGTCATCTGTAACTTTGCTCATGCTGGCTCTACTGTGAGGTTCCAATGCGATTCCTAACTAACTACTCAAGTGATTTTGAGCAGATTGCTAAAACTCTCCAGGCTGTTTCCTTACCATAAAGAGGTTTCATTGTTCATGGAAGCAACCACTTACTGAGGCCTGTGCACTTTGTACCAACTACTCTAAGTAGCTGACACATGATTTCTCAGATCCTCCCAACACCCACGATAAGGATTATTGTTCTCAGTCATTCAGATGAGGCTACTGAGATGTAGAGAAACTATGTAAATGTCCCAAAGGTAAAGAGTTAATGAGGAGCAATAAAGAGATTAGACCCTGGCTTTGTCTATTATCAAATTCTCTATCTTCAACTACTTGCTCTGCTGTCCTTTAAAGACCTGCGTTTCCCTGAAGTTAAAATCTGTTCAGCCACCTTTCTCCACCTGCCCCTCTGAGGTGGAGGGGTTGAATGACTTTTCCATAACACTGCATCTGACTTAACACCTGATTGTAAGCCAGCAGGCTTTCTCCTATAGCTCTTTAGTGAAGATTCTTCTTGTCTTCCCTCTAGGTAAAGCCCAGAGGGAGAACAGCCATGATGACTATCTCTCTGACTGTCGGGTCATAGAATGCCAGGAGAGAAGGAACAGAGAGGTAGCTGTCCTGTGTACAGTACCTGCTCTGTATCAATAAGCACCTAAGTAGTTTTCATTTCATCTCAAGTATTCCTTGAAGCATGCTCACAGTAAGTATTAGTTATGTTATTAATGAAGAAGCTAAGGCCTGGAGAGGTTAATAGCTTATGCCATAAAAAGTGGCTGAGCAGAATTTAATTTGTCAAGTGTACATTTTCATTGATGGTCTCACTATTACATTATCTGTCACCGTTTCATGTTTCTAACACTTAAAAGTCACTTCTCCAATCAAGTTGTATTTTACCTCCTCCTCTTCCACAAATACTAACTAGCCCATTCATGCACACTAATAAACACAGATGTTTTCTACCCAATAGCCATTCTCTTCCTTCCTGTGCTCCCTTTTTTCCCATTCGTTTGATTGGACCATGTGGCTAATTTATGCCAGTGCTGTGTGGACAGAATTGATACTCATCCCTTTTAGGCTGTAATGATTTTAGAATACATCCACACATTCTTTGATATTGTTTCTCTCAAGCAGTGAAGTTTAATTCCTCTTGTTGCATATGCTTTAAACTTTATGAGTCTCATCTGAAGAACAAAGATGACAGTGGTTCCCCATGTAGCTGAGACTATATCATAGAAAGCCATTAGAATTTCCACCACTCTTTCTCTTTCTTGGTCTCTGATCATTGGCTCTTGCTCAGATCAGATCAACTACCCTGTCATGGCAATGTGCAGTCATCCTGACAGAGGGAGGGGACCACATGGCAAGGAACTGAATCCTCCTCCCGATATCCAGCGAAGAACTGAGACCCGCCTCCAACAGCCATGTGAATGAAGTCAAACTGAAGAGGGTCCTCCCCCAAACTTGGGCTTTCCGATGACTGCAGCCCAAGTGAACCTTGATTACAGCCTCGTGAGTGAACCAGAACCATGCTGCCCTGAATTCCTGATCCACAGAAACTGTGAGTTAATGAGTGGGTTTTGTTTAAAACTATTAAGATGGTAGATAACTAACAGATTAATAGATGAGTCATGTAAGCTTCAGGCTCAGCTAGTAAACATCCAATATAATATTTCAGACAAACTCAGACAAACCTTGAAGTGAATGATTCTAAAACTCGAGATGGCTGCACACTGGAGGGAGCCAGGGAGCCTGAGCCCCTTGAAGGAGCTGCCCCATGGTCAAAGCGCAGCCCCGAGCCCTGCTGGCTGCTGCGCAGGGACAGGCTTCCTCTGTGTAAGCCTCAGCCCTGACTCCACACAGTGTTTGCTGTTCTTCACCACATGAGACACAGTTACTTACAGCTGTGCCTTTTCCAGCCATGCTGCCTGCAAGTTGCTTTCTTTTAAAAACGAATGTCGAGTGGGTGATTATAAGACATTTGGCAGTGTTGCTCTGCCAGCATATCTTAATTCACACAATATCCCTATAAAGCAGATAATCTTATTATGCTTTTCAGATGTGGACTCTGAGCCAGAAAGAGGTTAAGTGACTTGCTCATAGCTTAGAAGAGGCCAAGCTAAGAAATGTTGTGCTTCCCAAACTTTAGCTCTTAGCCACTCTGCTACGCACATTCCCAGTTATTCCTCTATCCCACACAGCCCCAGCAATGTACCTTGAGAATTGTGGATTAATTAGGGTCTGTGTCTGCATGAACCAATGAATAAGCAGATATAAATATATTCAGAGGGGAAATGTCAAGAAAGCTCACAAATAATAATAATAATAATATAAATCTGTTATCTTGAAATAGTCTTTCCTCGTACAAAAAGGCCTTTTTGCTTCTGCGCATCTGAACTTTAGGGTGTCAGCAGCTAGAACACATAAAGGGATTCATTCACTGCATGAAAAGCATGCTTAGAGAATACTAAGAAATTCTTCCCAGAGTCTACAGTTGTAGATCTAGAGCCTCAAGTGTTTCAGGGCATCAGACAAACTCAGGGGTTTTGGAAGAGCTGACTCATTCGAAGAAGCTGCCTAAATCCACAGGTGCCTGGGAAGGAGCAGAAGTGACAGTAGCACTGGGTGCCCGTTTCACTAGAAACCCGCGCCCATTCACAGAGTTTGCCTGGGGCCACTCAGCAACACGACAAAGGCCTAATTGTTCTCTGCAGAATAACATGATAATGCAGTGAAAGAGTGGGTGCCCAGTGTACTGCAGCGGGGAGGAGGGGGTAGGAAAGGCAGTAAATGAGTCCCTGGCACCAATACAACAGGTCAGCCTTCACAAAGCTGCGGATAGAGCTGTCTGCCAAAGAACTGGCCTCAGCAGACCCGCTCTGTGAGTTAAAACTCTATCAGATTTAAGCTAAAAACAGCTAACTTTCCAAAATATGCAGCCAGAGCACCACGAGACAATGACTCTGCCTTCACCGAGAGGCCAGATAGGTAATGAATTGTCTCAGGTGCGTTTACTGAAAGTACAGCTCAGGTCTTGCTTTCTGATCTGTGCAGAATTGGCGTTAGCCCCAAGCTACCCTGTCTCCACCTCGCGCCATGCCTGGCCTCTAGTCCAGCTCTTCCAAAGGAAAACTTAACCTTTCCTTCTCAGTACACTTTATTTATTTATTTATTTATTGTCTGAAATGAAAAAATGTTGGAAGCACTGTAGGTAACTCTAGGGAGAGGAATGAGGACCAGAACAGAACAAGGGATACGTTTGTTTTTCCATTGCTACTTTCTTGTTGTTGTTTTTTTTTTTATCATGTACACTTATGAATTTTACTTTTTTAACATTAAGAATTTAGCAGCGGTAGGATTATGATCATTTGGGACTTTGTTTTTCTATTATTCTGTCTCAAAAGAAATCAAATATTTTTGAAACTTTTTGTAACAAGAAGTTTCTGTGCCGAAGCAAGGATCATTGTTCCCAGAAACAAAAGCTCTACTTCTCAAGCAAAAGTCCATTCCATTCAGTCTGTGTTCCTTGAAGCAGGATGTTACAGAACATCTTCATCAAGCAGAAATAAAGCACTGGTTATTGCATTGTAGCATTGTTTAAGATAGCAGAATCACTCACTGCTACTTCGTTTAGGTTTCTAGATGAAGGGGATTCCCCTTCCCCAGCATATTCACCAATGCCTAGATCCACTTTTGGTTTAACTGGGTGGGGGCACGACTAGAATGCAGTGGGTGCTAATAGCCTAGAGTATCCAGGACAAAAACCTCTCTGACCAAATGTCACCAATGCTCAGATTGAGTGAGGAGCCCTCACACAGAAATTCACCCAAATGTTCTCGGTAAGTAGTTGCAGAGCCTGCATTTAGCTCAGCATTTAGACGCCTCTGGGGATGCTGTATCCCATTTCAGCTTTTGATTCCAGCTTCCTGCAAATGCACACCCTGGGAAGGCAGCAGACCATAGTTCAAGTTCTTGGACTTGTGCCACTTAGCTGGGAGACTCGGATTGAATTCCTGCTTCCTGGCTTTGGCCTGACCTGGTCCTGGCTATTGTGGGCTAATATTTAAGGAGTGATTAAGCAGATCGAATATTTCTCTGAAAAAAAATGAAAATAAGTAAATAAGGTATGTAGAAGGGCCATCTCGCAACTGAGTGAAACACACATGAGGTTGAGACTGGACAGAACTGGTATTCACATCCATTCTTCTTAGTCCTGCAAAACACTTGGTAAATGCTTCCCAAGAGAATCCTGTTCGTTTTTGTTTTCCTTTCAGGTTTTCAATAAGTATTTGTTGAATCTCTGTTGTATTGTCAGGTAAACACAAGGTTTAATCAAATAGAAAGGAATCCAGGCCATTTCTAAATATGGCACTCAATATTTTGGCCACAATAAGTCTTTAGAGAACGGAATTGTAAAAGGAATCCAAGCTGTTCAATACCTTGCATATTAAATGTGCATACAGTTGATTTCCAGTACATTTGATTTTCTCTTGCTATAATACAAATAAATGCTTACACCATAGTAAGATCCCCAAAGGTTACCAATGTAGAGACAAAAGAAGGCTAAACAAGACACATGAGGATTTAAATCTGGGACTTGGGAGGCCAGAGTATTTGATCCTCTCACTTTATCATTTCTGCATGGCCCCACCCTAGCCATTTGTCTCAGGACAGAAGGTTCTTCTGGACGTCCCTCCAGAGCGAGAATAGCTGGAAGGATGTGAGCGTGTGGTCACAGGGGCTGGACTTGGCTCCCAGCTCAGAATGGAGTCATTGGGAAAGTTCCTGAACTCTCCCTCCCTAAGCACTCATGATCTGCACTTCATTCCCCCATCACAGAAAAGCCCATGAAAATATTTCCCCTGAAACCTAAAGGAACCCCAGCAAGAAGAACTCTCTTAGAAGTTACAATAGTCGTAAGCATTATCGATCTATGAACAATTGAACTCTTTGAATTAGAGCCTAAGAACACAAAAGAAACCTCTGTCATTTTTCCCCGATTCCCTGTGGAATTTCCCATTCCAACGAAAACAAACTGAACTTTTTCTTTTTAATTTAGCAAGCATACCATTCCCAACTACCAATATTAGTACTTAATAGAGTTAGAAAGGATTTTTTTTTGCAATAACAAGAAAGAAATACAGCTAGAAAGCACTAAGATCAGAGAGACATTTTCCAAAGATACAGTGCAGTATAATTCTCTCCAGTTTTTGGTTGTCTTCAAGGAAAACTTGAAGTTGGCAGAACTCATTGCATCAATAGACTGGGCCAAACCAAAGCTGCTTCAGGGCCGACTGACCCCTCCAACCCGAAGTCAGAACCAGGCAGCCAGCCTTTGCTGTGAGGTGGAGTCTGAGCAGGGTTTTGTCTCAGGGCATCCTGGCAGTGAGTGGTGCAAACTGGCGGATTGCCTCCTACTCCTGACAGTCTCAGCTTAGAGCTCACTACAGTTCCACAGGTAGCCAAAGTCCTGGGCAAAGTCCAGAACCTACCACCAGGTTTGGGGTGCCCGATCCAACCTGGAAATAGCCTAGATTCTTTAAAACTGTCTGAATGGGTACTGGGTCCAGGTGGGACCAAAGAATTTCCAATCTATCCAATAGTTCCTCAGGGGCTTTTATAGGGCCCAGAAAATGGCAGGAATGTAGCAACCCATCTGCCTGGCTACATTCAGCCCTGGGTCAGTCACAATAGGTGTTCTTGGGATCAGAAACCCTGATCTTAAGTAATCAATCAGAGGCAGACAACTTCCACAAAAAACTGAAAACCAAGGCTGTCTTGCTGGCTTTAAATCATGCCCTGTGTCACTCTGCAGCTATGGAATGAGTTCAGCCTCAGCATGCTCCTGACTTTTAACTCATTCCAGTTTCACAAATGAGAACAAAGAAAAACATCAGAAGTTATCCATCAACAGTGTAACATGCTCCATACTTGGCTAAGTGCTATTTTTTTACCCTGAACTCAGAATTTTCTACAGATTTAATGCCAGTCCTTTGTTTTGATAAACGATGCTGTACATTTTTTTAATTTACTACATACTGAATTAACTTTCTGCTGAGCAGTAGCCTAAGTTCATTATAATCACAAGTACATGTCTTTCTCTTTTGGTATGTATTTATATACAAACAGGTGTACTTTTATAAGAAAATAAGCCTGCTGTGTGGTTGCATAAATTCTTACAAAGTGAACCCACATGTTTTAGTTTCTTTGTGGCCGAACTCATTGTTTTGATATCCTAAATTGCTAAAATGATATGTGCCCATTTTTAGGAAGCAGTTTACTTATAAGGAGAAAGCAAACGATCTTGCCCTTAGCCAACTCTATATGCTATATTTCTGAAGCAACATCAATGTAAACCTTTTAAGAGTGCTAAATATATATATTTTTATATATATTATATATATAATATATATGAAGATCACCTAAGCCACAATAAATGAGATAAATAGCATTCTTTCAAGAAAAGAAATACTTTAGAAATGAAAGAGACAGTAAGTTAAAGGAGAAGATTCCTAACCTCAGTGCGGAAAGGAAGTAAACAGCACAGTTATTGTTGGATTTTAAAATGTGTTTGCATTGATTTACCTGATAAGCAGAGGGAATGAGACAGAGAAAGAGAGAGAGAGACCAGCAGAGAGCTCTTGTTTGCTGGTTTAGTCCCTGAATGCCAATCAGCAGCTGAGGCTAGGGCAGGGAACACCTGCCAGGTCTGTCACGTGGGTGACAGAACTCAATCACTTTTGCATTCACCATGGCCTTCCAGGGTCCTCATGAGCGCAAAGCTGGCGTTGGGAGCTGAAGCTGGACACCCAGCATAAATAGGATGTGAGTTCTTAACCTGTAGGCCAAAGACCTGCTCCTGAATTTTTAAATTAACACGTCTGAGATAGGACTGGTGAGACAGAGAAGTCCTGGGTCAGTGAAGGCTTGATAGGACGGCAGAGGGAACAGTTTGAAATTTGAGGCCTTTCATAATTGACGGGAGTTTTAATTCTCGCAGAGACAGCAATCACCTAGGAATCCTCAGACATCTCCTCTCAAGAGTTTAGAAAATAGTCCAGTGGCTTTCTGTGCATATTCCCTAAGGATTACCTTTGAATATTCAGCTGAGGCCAAAAGGAAATCTCAGACTTTTTCCCTGGGGTGAGGAATCAAATGACCCAAAAAGGAAATTTGGAAACAGTTTGTCCACTGAGCCCAGAGCCTTCAGAACCTGCTCTGTGCAGGGGTGATGTATCCAGCCTCCAGAAGGCTTTGAAGCCAGGTGAAGCTCACAGATGCCCTGGAGCATGAGCTCCTGAGTGGCCAATGCCACAGGAGTCCTTTGTGGGGCCTAAAAATACAGTGGAACATAGCAGAAACGATTCTAAATAGAGGAATTAACTGGAAAATAGAAGAGGGGGAGTAATCAGGACAGAAAAAGACTGTAACTCTCACAGGGTCACCACTGCAACTCTAAATAAAGCAGGCCTCAAGCTCCCGGGACCATCTTGCCAGCTGCAAAAATGTTGCTCTCTGAATGTCTTTGTCTTCCAAGGAAACCAAAAACAAAACAAAAAAAAAATTGAGAAGATGGGAAATGGTAGTATAGACCACCCCGGCTCACTTGCCTTAGCATATGAAGCGACTGGAAGTATCACACAGCACTCAGTCTCTTGAGCTTGTAAAAAGACAGTGTTAACACTTACTTTATATTTGAATAGAGCTCTCTTAACCTTTTCCCATAGCCAATGAACAATTCTTAAAGAAGGCAGATGTCTTCCCACAGTCTTTGATGTATTGAAAATAATAGAATGTGATTAAACTGATGTCTAAGGCTAGAGTTTGGTACCCTGGCTGCACCTAAGAATCACCTGGAGAATTTGAAAATCCTGGTACCTGGAATGCATACTCAGAAATTCTGATTTGAACATTCTGGTCTTAAAGGTACTTTATCCATATTCTTTCTAGAAATTCCCCCAGATGATTTGAATGGGCAGGTAGATATGAAAAGCATAAGTAAAAGATATAGGATTGTCTAGATACTAATCCCTTCCTAAATAATCACTCCTAAACATCTTTCCTGTATTATGTGCTTTGGTTCTGAATCTCGTGGCAGTTCTGTTGTGAGCTAGGCTAAACCTCTGCACGCACTTAAATCTCCAAATGCAAAGCAGACTAAAAACAAGTTCTTTTCTCTATGCCCAACTGTGACCTCTAGCTTGGTTCATTATCATTCTAGTAGAAGGATCAACAGCCACACTCATCAGAAAGACACTGAAGGATGGCAGTGTCGTATCTACCTGCCCATTCAAAGATACTACTTGAGAGAAGCTGGAGAATCAAGCACTGTGTGGGTCTCTTCCAGGTAGACAGTGAAGACAAGGACATGGAATGAGGCAGAGAGCATGCTGGCCCTCCCAGCTGCTCATCTAAACCTGTCTTACTTTCTCCTGGAAGATATGATTGCACACCTGGCCTTTTTGGAAGGGAAAACATGGGGCAGACCTGATGCCATAGATTCCTGCATTAGGTAAGGAAGATGAGGAGGAGAGGTGAATGGCAGAGAAGTCGAGCCTTTCCTGTCAAGGTTAGCACCTTTCACTGCTCAGGCTGATTAGGCAGCTGACCCTGGGCATTCATGAACAAGCTGGGGATGGAGAGAGAGAAACATCTAACGCCATGCACAGCAAACTGAGGTAAACCTCAGCAGAGCCCCAAACACATGAGATCAACTGGGACCAGCAGACAAAAGGAAATGCTGATCCATTTCCAAATGCAAAAAGAGTTGGAGTTGGAAGCCAAGAGCATTCTGAAGGCAGAGGAGCAGGCCCAGCAGCTGGCAGCATGGTGGCCCAGGGGATTCAAATTTAGCACTGGCAATAAGGGAAAGATCAGGAGATATGACTTGGGACCTAAGAGTGGTAGGGAGCTATAATCAATAGCTGTGCATAAAGCTAGGGCCTTCAAGAGCTGCCCAACTTCATGGTCAGGAAACCAACAACTTGAACTCTGCCTAGGGCGTTGAATAGGAAAAAACAATTAAGATTGCAAACCAAAAGTCTCTAATGGGAAATTAAAACCATAAGTCTTTTGGAGTGTGAGTCCAGATTACATCATCTGTGTGGTATAAAAACCCCAAGCCAAGGAATTAAAAGTAGAAAACTAGATTAGGAGCAATAAAATTTCTAGTCCATACAACCAAATACAAAACTGGCCCATAGTGACATTTCTGCAACCCAGGAAGCACAAATACCACAAATATGATTACTAACATCTGCCAAGAATATCTCATAATAAAAAATTTATTAACCACACAGGATAATAAACTATAGCAAGGAGGAGTCAAGAGTGGAAATACATGGGAGAGATCATACTGTAGTATTCTCCAAGAAGGCTGTTATAAAAGAAGCATGCTGAAATGGGCACCATGGTGTAGTAGGTTGAGGCTATTCCTGCATTGCCAGCATCTCATATGGGTGCTGGTTCAAGTCCTGGAGTTTCCACTTCTGCTCCTGTTCCCTGCTGATCTGCCTAGGAAAGTAACAAAACAGGGCACAAGAATAAACTCACAGCTTCTGACTGACCCACCTCCAGCCTTTGTGGTCATTTGGAATATGAACTGGAAGATGAGATCTCTCTCTCTCTCTCTCTCTCTCTGTTTCTCTTTCCATTACTATAAGAGAGAAACAAATACATCTTGAAACAGCAGTAGCAAGCCTGGCTCCTCCCAGCCTCATGTCATTGCCCTGCCATGGAGCCCTCGGCAGAGCCAAACTGATATAAGCTTAATGTCCTTGAACCTTCAAAACCATGAGCTAAATAAACCTTTCAGCCTATGTTAGGTGTCTCATACAGTGTTGAAAAGCTGACTCACTTAGGAGAATTTCTTAAATAATGTAGAAAAATGTGCCAAGCATAAAGGAAGAGGTGGACTTCTGACTACATTAAACTGTAGACATGTCACATGAAAAGACACCGCATAGGAAGCCAAAGCCAATAGCCTAAGAAAATGTATTTGAACTCATAATTTTTACTCTAGAAAGAATTAGTAACTCAAAACAGAAGGAAATAGTGCAAATCAATAAAATGGGGGGGGAACTAATATAAAAATGTTCAAAGGACATAGTTCATAAGAGTGCAGCTTCAAAAGACTGATATACGTACAAAAAAAGTTCAACTTTTTACTGATCAGAAAAATCACCAATTATAGTCCAAACTAGATACCATTTCATGCCCTCCAGACCTGAAAGTACAGGAATACCAAATATTGGATAATAGGAGCTCTGAAATATGACAGGATTGTGAATTCACATAACCACCTAGAAGAGCCATTTTGCAAAATCACTAATGTAGAAGATGTTCATACTCTTGGAGGAAACAATTTCTCTTGAGCAGTGTACTGCTCAGAAGGGAACGGAATGGTAAGCAAGGAAGGGGGTGCACAGCAGCGCTGTTTGTAATGCAAACAGGTTGGCCAGGTTGACAGCCATTGATGACAGACCAGACCATTGTTCTGTTCATCACACAATGAAGTACTATCTCAATTAAAATGAAGGCGTGCCTATGCATTTCTTTAAAAAAAAAAAAAGATTTATTTTGAAAGTCAGTTACAGAGTGGGAGGAAGAGAGATTTTTCCGTTCATTGGCTCATTCCACCAGATGCCCTCCATGACCAGTACTAGGCCAGGCTAACAGCAGGAACTAGAAGCTTCATGCAGGTCTCCCACATGGGTGCAGGGGCAGCCCAAACCTCTGGATCATTTTCTGCTGCTTTCCCCGGCCACTCGCAGGGAAGTGGAATGGCTGGCACACAAACCAGCTCTGCCCTCTATGCCACAATGCCAACCCCTGATCCTTTCTTTTGTTGTTGTTATTTACCTGAAGCAAATATGGTCAAGTGTTAGCAGTCCATTTGATAACTCCCCTTTGAAATACTGAAGGGATTAAATCCCATCCAGGGTCATGCACAGACCCTGGAGGAAAGGAATCCATTTGCTTGTGGAGGTATATGGCGTTTTCTGTGGGTAACTGGGTGAGATGAATCTCCCTATATTTGATGTGCTTTGGAAATGCTGGACCTGGAGAAGGCCAGGTTCTGAGCTTTCAGAGCAAGCTGAGAAGAAATGGGGTGAGGCCGAGGTCCCCGTGGTGTAGGGACATATGACAGGACAGGAGACAAGGGGGAGCTACCAACAGCTCAACCCCCGCTCATGAGCCAACGCCTGGTTTCTTGGCTCCCTGCTGAGTGCCCTGAGCACCAAGAAACTGAGCTGTTCCTTTTTAGTAGATAGATGAGATGTTCTCCAAGCAGTGTGCTTTCGTCAGGAAAAGCAAATGCTTTTCACACATTTTCTTTTCTCTCTGTGATGGTGTTCTAGCACTGCCTTTCAAATGTGTAGAGACACAACTGTTACACATCAAGGTTACCAGTTTCTCTGAGGAGTATCAACTTGGAGGAGGAACTACATGGCTTTGGTGTTGTTTTTAGTTACTGCTTCAGTCATGCCCCCCCCCCCCCATTGAATCATCATTTTCTTTTATTTTAAGAAAATTTGCTATCACTCGGGTCACTTCTGGTTGTTAAAAATGGTCCAAACTTATAAGGGGTTCCAATGATCTCTCCTTCTGTAGTGTAGACTTGAAATATGTGGAAGGTGTGAGTGAATGTGTGTGTTGGGGAGGGTACCTTGGCCTACCTAAAATACTGTCCCAGCACCTAGCTCTCTTATGGCTGGGGACCATGAGAGGGACAAGAGGGTTAGGGTCTGCTTTGGTGGCCAGTAAGTGTCCTCTGAGGATGAGTGTCTTCCATATCATTCTGGTTTGTTATGATTCTCTCTGAAGCTAAACTCTTGTGTCAGTTTCAAGGCCACCACCAGGTTATCTGATTCCTGGCTCAAGTAGTAACAGGTGCCTCCAAGGGGACTTTCTGGGGACTGAAAAGCCACACACCTTGTCTTGCTCTCCTCCAAGGCATTTAAGGAATAATGCAGGTTCCTTGACTGAGCTCCTGAAGGCCGAGTAGAGTGCAGAGAGCAGACAGTTGGAGAATCCACGCTGTAATGTACACGAATGTGCCAGGACTCAGAAAATCCATATTATATGCTCATGAATGTCCCAGGGTTCATATACTATCCACGTTTACTGGGGGCACTGAGGTGCCTTCCCTGATTCAGTGTAGCCTCTGTTAAGGTTTTGCTTTTACCCTGAGATGATTCTGTTCTGTTCTATTAAATAAAGGACTGATCGATGAATTCCAATGAATAATTGATCAGTAATTACATTAATGCTCTTTTCAGTGGGGAGCTGGGGATAAAAGGCCAAAGAGAAGTAGGCCTCACCATGGCAGGTAGTGATGTCTGAAGGGAAGAGAGAGAACTTTTGTTCACAAACCTATTTAATTCTGTTTGAATCCAGGGAGGAGGGAAAAGAGGAAGGGGAAGAAGGCATGTTGCCCAGATGTTCAGTGATCAATATATGCACCCATGTGTTGAGAGGTTTTCAATCCACATCAGCCATAATTCACAAAACTGGAATGGTCAATCATGTTAGACTTTGTAAATGTCAGGACCCAGCGTCTTTCAGATATTCAGGGGTTCCAGAGAGAATTTCTTTGTTTCTATGGTCAGCAAAATGCCTTTTAATTTTTTCCCTCGCTTAAGTTTTTGTGACATTGATTTGCCTTTTAAATGTGCCATGATTATATGCATCTTACGTCATTCAGATTAGATTAAAATTCTTCTTCCCTTGACATTTTATCATAAAAATCAGCATTGAATGATCACCACTTTTCTGTCTGTTTAAATTATAAAGAGAGACCTGGTTTGCCATCCACAGAGGAAAGGATGAATCTGTCATCTTCACAGACAAGAAGCATTGAAATATTTATTACATGGTCAGGTCAAGGCTAAGTATGATTCAGGGATGTGCTTTGCCATTAGAGGAAATTACAGGCACCAAGCGATGTGAGAGAGCATTTGTTAAAAACTCCAGGAGCCCCATCAGAAATGCACTGCCCATGATGTCATGACATCAGTCATGACCACCTTGGGGTGATCACACAGAGGCAGCTTCTCTACATACGGAGAGCAGGACAGCGCTGTCAGTTTCATTCGCAGGAAATTGGTGGGCACAGGGGGCCCCTGATTTTCTTGCCCTGTGCACTGCTGGCCCTCTAATGGATGTTGGTGAAGACATGAATGTCTTTCTCAATGTTGCTGCTAGAGCCCTCCCAAGAAATCTTCCTTTTCACAGTAGCGTCTATGCCTTCAGCCCTCAGTATCTATTCATTTACTCTGTATCTTCACATACTTTGAATAATTCAAGCTGGGCTTTTAGCTTTTGTTTGTTCCATCTCTGATTCTTTTTGTCATGTGCAGTTGGAATGCTCAATTTTCCTACCTTTAATCCATAGACCTGGCGACCTGACTGTAGAGTATAGTCAGTTTTTCCATCCAGAAACATAATTTAGTGAGGCACCCATCATCTCAGGCTGGCTGGCCACCTTCTTCCTCTCTGTAGTAGAGGTCTGTTGAGCCAATTTAGCTAAGCTGGGACTACACGGCCCACAGTTTCTTTTCTGACAGAGTCGGTTTGTGTCTGAAGAGAAATTCTGTTTGAGATTTAGACGGCAGAACTGAAAGAGTTGTATTCTATTGACGCTCAGGAACCTGATCCTCATGTAGGATATTGTTGACACCCACATATCATTACTGATTTGGTGGTTCCATTGTTGGGCTTGAGATAACAGTTAGGCTCGTACCTTCCAGCACGTCTTGCTCCATTAGTGTCTATGAGTCCTGAGGTGAGAGAGATGGCTAGCTTCTCCCATTTGTAGGTAGTTGAGAGTCCAATATAGAGTTCAGTACATCCTCCCATTTGTCTCACCCTCACATGGTCCAGTTTGCCTCTGCTTCCCCCATGTCATACCCATGCTTGCTTCCTGACCTGACTGCGAGCTCCAGCACCAGAGGCAGAAGTGAGAAGCCTCCAATAGCTCCACAATTGCATGTGATAAAAATCTGTTACTGTTCTATCACCCCTTCTCCTATCACTGATTCTCCTCTGATAGTACGGACAGATAAATGAACTTTGCTTGGTTGGGTACATTTGAGCAAGTAAGAAGAAAAGGACTTAGGCTATAATTATTAAGATCAAAATGAATTACTCAGGCCTAGCGCGGTAGCCAAGTGGCTAAAGTTCTCAACTTGCACACACTGGGATCCCATATGGGCTCCAGTTCTAATCCTGGCCACCCCACTTCCCATCCAGCTCCCTGCTTGTGGCCTGGGAAAGCAGTTGAGGACAGCCCAAAGCCTTCTGACTCTGCACCCACATGAGAGACCCAAAAGAATTTCTTGGCTCCTGGCTTCAGATCAGTTCAACTCCAGCCATTGTGGAAGCTTGGGGAACAAATCAGCGAACAGATCTTCCTCTCTGTCTCCTCCCCTCTGTATATCTGACTTCCCAACAAAAATAAACAAATCTTAAAAAAAAAAAAGGGTGAATTACTTGTTTGAACCCCCGAATGATACATGTCCAGTCACATTTAAACATTTCCAGTTAGGTCAGACACCTGGGATTTAACCCAATAGTGTCTTGAGCTTTCATTCTGTCACTTGGAGCTTTTAAAGCTTTTGGAGCAAAGAGTTTTGCTCTAACTTTTCTGACATGTACAACCCTGCAGTGGGTAATAGAGTACTGAGTGCCTAGCATTTAGCCTTCACCTTGAGGAATGACCTATTGCCAGTTTTTCCAAAAGGCCTTAGCTCACCAAGGCCCTTACATCTGCCCACTCAGTCCCCCAGCACACTGGAAGATGTCTTCACAAGAGGCTCTCTTAGGGAAAAAACCAGCACCACTGGGCAGCCGAGTGATCAGAGTTTACTTGACTCCTCTACATGGGTGGGTCTGTTGACTTAAAAGGATATGTTTTAAATTATGAAAGTTGCCTGGAAGCCACAGAAATACATTTTGGTTTAATGCATGCTTATATTGAGAGCTGATGGAGAAAACTTCAGCAAGTTCTCTGTCTTGTTCCCATGGCTGAACTTTCCTAAATATATTTAAAAAAAAAAAAAAAGAGAGAGAGAGTTTCTTCTGGATCAAATTTAGATGTAGGGGTCATGACTTGTCCAGGATCTTAAATGGTCCCAAATCTAGAGGAATAAAAGCAGTTTCTAAGCACAGCTGCTTGACAATGGGATTGCCAGTGTTCATCCTGTGAGGAAAAGGAGAGGATATTTTTTAAATGTTTGCTTTCTTCCGGAGCCTGTATTTCACTCAATCCAAGGATGAAAATTTATGTTTGTTAACTCCAAATACCTACCACCGAAGTATTTTGGGCACAATCAGACTGATTTAATCGTTCTCCCACCTTGGCCAAATTATGCTGGATTCACTCTGTGTAAGTTTAAGCAAATAGAATATTATCTGGCCAGCCAGACCCACAAGTAATCAATTACATGATCCTGCCAACAAAAAAGTCATATAAATGAAAGCCAAACATTACTCAGATAAAGCAGAGGACATCTGGTCATGTAATCTTCCACGTTCAGATATGATGATATAAATCCTTAGAGACTTGAGGACCTCCATACAGGTCCACAGATGCAAAGGGCTTATGCGGGTCAGACTATTAGGGTGTATGTAGCACCCATCTCTACCTATCTGAGCTTAGTAACAGTTAAGAGCCAAACACAGATTCTGATAAATAAGAAAGACTGTTAGAAGACACAGACTAGTTGTGCAACAACACGCTTATTCATGCTGCCCCAGTCACAGACACAGCTGGCTAGCCTCAGTCATCACCCCCAGGGTCAGGATCTGTCCCACTAAGCTCCTTGCGTGCTGCAGATCAGATGAGTCAGGAGATCCCACAGGAGAGGAGGGAGGAAGGGAATGACCTCTGCATGCCCAGTGCCTTCCGCTAAAATCCCCCATCAGAGTTATCCCTCCTCCCATGGAAGCAGAAAGTAAATGTGGAAAGAGAGGCCAAGACATTGTTCTAGACCATGTGGGCACTGCTGCCCCTTCTGGGCCTTGCTGCTATCACTTGTCACGTTCTGTCATGACTTCTAGAGTGTTCAAGGAACTAAAAGTGGCCCAGGGATCTTTAGTGATGCAGGGAATAATGTTTTTTTTTTATTCCCGTCTTGCTAATAGAACCCCAATTTTGCTCTGACTAAATTTTAAATTAAAGCATTTTACTAAGTACCAAGCAAAATATTTTCTTGCCTAGCTTCCCTTGCATCAAGAAATGGCCATGCAAGAAAATTGAACTCATGAAACAAGTAGAAGTATCCTTAGTTTTTCTGTGGAAAAAAATGTTTTAAGTTTCAGATGTGCAGCATATATATATGTATGTGTGTGTGTGTGTGTGTGTGTGTGTGTGTGTGTGTGTGTGTGTGTGTGTGTGTACTGGGGGGAGAGAGAGAGAACACTTATCTGCTGGTTTGCAACCCAATGGAACGAGACCAAGGGCAAAGCTAGGAGCCAAAAATACAGCCCAGGTGTCCCATGTGGGTGGCAGAAACACAGTTAATTGAGCCATCATTACTGCCTCCCAGGGGGTGCATTGAGTAAGGACCTAGAGCTGGGAATTGAACCCAAAGACTTCAGCATCTTAATTGCCAGGCTAAGTGCTCACTCATGTGCCATTCAAATTCTGCTTTCACCATCTATACCAAGCCTGGAATGTGCCATTCCATTGACAGTGATCTCAAGGTTCATTGCCTTGACTTTCTTTTGTAACCTAAGGGTCAGCTAAATTGCAATGTCATCTGCCACTTGGAAAAAAAAATAAATGAGAACTGTATTTCTAATAAAGAGTCCATTTATAACAAGCTATTTTTTCACCAGCTTTTCCCTCTTTTGAGTGAGTGATCGATTCTTTTCTGTGCAAATTCAATAACTTGTTATCATCTTCAAAGCTAGATTTGTATTGAGCAGAGACGCAAGCTGAGGTGAAAAAACTTCCAATACTAGATCAATAAAGAAATTACATTCTCACTACTTCAAATCCCAGCAAACTAGATCTTACATAATTTAGTAGTATTTTTGTGTTAATGAAAGATAGAAGATGTGGGGAGAAAAGAACCAATCATCATCATACACTAGTTACCACCTTTCTGAGATGCACAGTCGTAAAAAACCTTACAAGCCAAGGAAGGTGTTTGGATTATTGCTTTATTTTAATCAGAAACATTGAACAACTTACCTATTATGAAATATCAAATCTAGCCATTCTTGAAGCAGATAAATTTGGGTCATTGGAGTCTTGTTTCCTTCTATAAAATTATAATAGCATTCCTTTTCTTTTTTGTAAGACTTATTTGATGGTGTGTGTGTGTGTGTGTGTGTGTGTGTGTGTGTGTGTGTACTCCCATCCCCGCAGCCATCATCCCTGCTGGAATAAATCCTCCTCAGTGGCTCGCTGCATCTGGTGTTTCGGCTTGTGGCAAACTGAGAAGAGCTTATATCCAAAAGAGACAATGCCAAAAAGACCTAACCATGTATCTAAATGTATCTCTGTACCAGTGAGTCTCATCTCCATTTGACTGTCCCACTTACAATGTATTAAACTACAAGTAACAGAAAACCTAACAGAAGATTCAAACCACAGGTCAATGTTTTGTTGTCAACAAAGCCTGAACTCAGTCTGTTTGAATTAGTTCAGTGACTCATTGATGTCATCCAGTACTTAGGTTTTTCATTCCTCCTGCCTCCCTCAAATAATTCGTGAAATCGTGAGATGGCTAACACAGTTTCCAGATGCATTCCTCACAAGCAAAAATACAGAGGCTTTTGTCCTTGGGAAAGCAGGGTTACACAGAGAAAGGGAGAGCCACACAGAGACAGCTTCCATGCCCAGGGTCACTCCCAGATGGCTGCAATGACCAGGCCTTGTGCTGCTTTCCCAGGAGCGTTAACAGGAGGTTGGGCTGAAAGCGGAGCAGCTAAGATAGAAACCAGGCTTGCAGGGAATAGCCTAACCCACTGTAACATAATACCAACCGCTGGAAAAGAGTCTCAGTAGCAATGCAACAGGCTTCCTTCTGGAGTTCATGAGCTAGCAGTGGGTTCTCTGGCAACCACTGACTACCAGGGAAGCTGGGAAAGAACCATCTTCTGTAGGAGACAGGCAAGAAGTTCAGAATACCTGTTGAATAGACCATAGACATCAGCTACAGAGTGTACACTTTTAGGGACAAACCATTACAATTTATTTTGTCTTTATGTCCTTCTGCAATAAGAAAGAAATTGAAAACAACAATTACAGTGAATATGTTCAATTAATACTTTGATAAAAAAGCAATCACACAAAATTCTGTCTCCTAGTTATGATGATTTATTTTTTAAGTATTGTCTTTCACTGGTCACATTCGTGAATATTGCCTGATTACAATCTAATTTTATATTTTTCACTTAATATATCATAACCATTTTCCTATCTTGCTACAAGTTAAACATAATTTTAAATTTTACTAAAAAGTTATTTTTTCATTAAGATTTATGTGCCCTAATCTACTTAGCCAGTTCCCTATTATTGATTCTATAATGATTCTCTATCTTGAGTCTAAAATAGCTTCCACTGAAATCTCATTATTGCACATGTGAATTTTTTTTTCTGCTAGTCGATAATTTTAGGCATAAAAAGGCTATGAATAACCTTATAACTAACAGAAACTTCCATACAGCCAGAATGACTGTTGTAGTTTAAAATTCTACCAGTATTATTTATACATTTGCAGAAGTAATCATAACTTCACCAACATGGCAATGGCATTTTTGTATACCTTTTTCTCCCTGAGTCACCAACTACAGAATATTACACTGCATTTTGTTTCTATTATTTTCCTTATCTCTGATAGGCATACTGCAGGACTAGCCCAGCCAAGACAGGTCTTCAGGACCATAGTTGGGGCAAGATAACTTACTATTCAGAGTTAAGTTAAACAGAAGTGCTAATAGGCATTTTTCTTGAAAGATTTGTATGAGAGATTTTTTTTCCAATTTTTAAAAGTAATTCATTGTTTGTATATTAGTTTATATGAAAAACAGAGTGATAAAGAGGGAGAGGTGGACAGAGAGAGAGAGAGCTCCCATCTGCTGGCTCAGTCTGCCAATGGCCACAATAGCCAGGATTAGACCAGACCCAAGTCAAGAGTCAGAAGCTCCAGCTCCACGTGGGTCTCCTGTGTGGATAGTAGGACCCAATGCACTTACACCATCTTCCCAAACCCATTAGCAAGAAGCTAGGTGGGAAGAGGATCCATAATGACTCATACCAGCAGTATCATAAGGGATGCAAGCATCGTAAGCTGTGGCTTAACCTATTGTACCACCATACTGACACCTTGCCTGATTTTAATTTTTCTCCTTTATTTTTTTTTCTTACTATAAAATGAATATGCATTATTTTGATCATGAGTATAAGGCAGTTAGCATGTGCTATTTTTCTTTTAATGAACTGAACTTTGTGGGACAGCTGAAGAGAAAGGTCCAACCAACTCACTAAGATATGGAAAATCTAAATCAGGAACACAGGGCCTGGAGAGCAGAACTTGTCCTCAGAGCAGTCTTGGGGTTCCTGTTGCAAGGCTGGGACACACCAGATCCCTGCCAGGCAGAGGGAGGAATGCCTTGTTGTGCTGATTACTGCCACACTAGTTTCTTGCTGGTATTTTTGATACTTGAGTGACTTACCTATTTACATTCTGAAAGCTGTTGTAATTGTAATACTGATACAATCATCCATTCCACAAATATTTATTTGGCATCACCTCTGTGCCAGGCGTTATTGTAGGTATTGGTATACAGCATGAAGTAAAACAAACAAAAATGGCAAAATCTCTAGCCAAAGAGGAAGGTTAACTGTTAGGATGAAATGAAAAAGTTAAGAGCATAGATGCTAGAATATAAACATTGGGGGAGGGAGCTGGCATTCTAGACTGAGATAAGGAAAGTGACAAGATCCTAATCCCAGAGTATATTGAGTATGTTTTTTAAAAAGGATTCTGTGTGGCTGCAGTGGGTAGATGGGGAGGGAGTAGTAAGAGATGTTATTAGCAAGCAGTCTGGAAACCAGTACCCACAGGTTCCCACAGGGCTTGCCGAGAACCTGGGATTATGTTTCCCGTATGAGAACACGTGGTTGGGTTTGCCTGTGAGTTAATATTTTAAAGGGATCTCAAGCTGCTGTTTTGGAGAATGGATTTTGAGGAAAGGGGGATGCTGTATTGGAGGCAAGAGCACAGCTAAAAGCCTAATGGGAGGGTAATCCAGCCATCTAAGTGACAGGTGCTAGGGCCTCGAACTAGAGTAGGGGTGATGGAACTAGGAACAGTGTCAGATTCTGAATGATTCCTGAATGATTCAGAGATGATAGAATGTGCTGATGTACTAAATTAGCTTGTAAAATAAAGGGAGGCTCCAGGATGACTCCTCCCTAGGTTGTTGGCCTGAGCAGGGAGGTGAATTATCACTGCCTTTTATGTTTTAGAACAGGAGGGGAAGGGTAGGACTGGGAGAGAAAACAAGAGCGCAGATCCCCTAAGTCTGAGGCTAGCTGTCCAAGTGAGGATGTTGAGACAGATGTTGACTGTACTGCTTCAGCATTCACAGCAGAACTCTGGCTTGAAGGCTTAATTTTGGAATCATCAGTATACAGAGCTACAAGCCTCCATGAGATCATCAAGGGAGCCAGCACAGGCAGAAAAGTGAAGAGGCTCACCAATGAGTGGAGGGCTGGGAGGATGAGGAGAGCCCAGGAATGCTCCCTGAAAAGCAGACATCAAAGAGATGGGAGGAAAATCAGATGAAGTTTGGGTTCTGGAAGCCCTTTGAGGCAATTGTTCCAAGTAACCATGTCTAACGCTATCAGCAGGTCTGGTAAAGTGAAGACAATCAGTTGGTGTGCTGTGAGGCACTGGAGCCAAGTAAATCCTAAATGTTTCAGAGCTATAAAAAGCCATGCAAATAATCCCAGCCATCAGCTCCCCTACACTGTTTCAGTCACATGGACAGGATTAGAATGAACTTCATGTAAATAAGGTACGGTCGGCTGGTACCTGAAAGTTTCACTAATTATTGCCCTTACTTTCTCGAGATAGATGCTTAGCTATTGCCCTCAAGTATTCCTAAGGTGGCTTTGAGGGTTAACACAAAGCGTAAGGCAAATAAATGCAAAGCATCAGGCAGAAAGTCTAGTGCAGTGTAGTCACTTGGTAATGCTGGCCTTAGCTCGTACTGTAACTCTAGCGAGTCTCACTTCATTTTGAGCTCTCATTTCAGGCTGTTGCTTAGCGGTGTTCCAAAGATAAGCACTAAGCTTTCTTAGAAATGATTGAAAGTGATTACAACATGGTAGGGCCGAAAGGCCTGTGGCGATTAATGACTGCTTTCTCTTCGGCTGGTAGATCAGAAAACAGCAACCCAGCAAGATCACCCACTCAGTCCAGGGCAGGACTCAGACCAGAGCATGCTGGGTCCTTTTGAATTACATAAAGTTCCTGATTAGAGAATTAAACATTCTGCCAGGGAATCTTTTTCAGATAACTGAAGCTTGTTCCTTTAAATACCATTACTTACTCATATATGTTTATTTATTGAAATAATTTATATCTCAGTAGCATTTTTTCCATAGAGAAATTCAGAACATCACTTCATTAAACTGCAGAATACCCCTATGAGGGATGAAGAATCAGATACTATTCCTATTCAAGAAATGAGAAAACTAACAATCTCAAATGTTAAATATGCCCAGAGGACCTATATGAACAAAACAAAGTCCTTTCCCTCCCACCCCCCAGCTTCTGCTTCTCCCTACTCCATCTTTGAGTCTCATCCAGGAGTCTGAATTTAGCCCTCAGTATTTTCAGCTCTTCCAGGAATAGACCCTGCCAGAAAATAAAGCCCACTGATTCCTGGTGCTCACAAATCCACCCTCGACTTTTCCCATCCCTGGTGACCACAGGCTCAGCCTCTGCCTGCCCATAAGGTCATGTGGGCCCCTTAACCACAACAACTCTGAACCCATCGCATTTCACTCTGTGCTAGCTCTTCAGTGTAAATCATCAGTTACTTACAGTCTAGCCAATCTTGTGGGAGCAACGACACTGTATCTCTCTAGACAGTGGAGTAATAAGACACAGAGCAGCGAAGGATTCCTTCTTTCTGTGTGTAGGTTTTTGATGCCGGTGAGTGTAAGAGCTTCTGCTGGATGCTGGGTGTTGGGAGTGTCCTGGAGGAGTAGCTGACATTTGTAGAGTCCAGGATGGTTGGGAGGATTAAGATTAAAGGAGGTGATGTAGGTACTCAGTTCTGACTCAAGGAAAATGTGCACTAATTGTTAGTGCTATTTATTTTGTATTTTTAGGTTGGCTGGTAACATTTGGGAAGCACTAATAATCATTGTTATTGCCATTTATTACATTAGATTTAAATCTTAGTGAGAGAGTCACATAGTGGTTACCATTTTCCATATAAAAGACAGTGGATGTAACAAAGGTTTCTGTGATTTTATAAACTTGTTTATTCATTTCATCAACACCTAGCTATCAAACTCCTGTGTAGATAGTGGGTTAGGCATGGACATGAACAAGACAGACCTGTTCCCAGTTCCCACAGGACGTGCAGTGTGGGGCAGCAGTGCAGATAGGACAGAGACACATCCTCCTGACATCACAAGGCCAGCCCTACCGTTCCATGACACCTGCAGTGAAAGCCTTTGCCCTCATCTTCATCCTCTTGAAATAAATCTACTCTATTAGGCCAGCAAGAAAAGGGTATCTTGCTGAAGAATGCACATGAGAAATGGCAGGGAGTGCGGAGTTTCCCTTCACAATAACTCAGAATTCCTCTTCACGTAAACATCTCTGACCTTCCCTCCATGGCAGCCCCCACCAGGGCCTTTCACCCCACCCTACTCCACCCTAGGTCCCTCAGTGTAGAGACAGCCCTACCACCCAGAATCTTTGCAACTGTACTAAAGCAGACTAGTTTATGAGGCTCTCTTCTCCGTGTAGACCATGTAAACCTGTGTCTCAGGTATCACACGTCATCCCACTACAGACCACTACAGAATGGTCTCCCTCCTCAGATGACCGGGAGACTGTAAGCAAATTATGATTTCCTTCTGTTGAGTAAGCAGTCAGTTCTACTGTTGTGTGAGCTCCTGTGAGAGAGGAGCACTGAGGAGGAACTTCAGATCTGGACTTAGGACAACATGGCAGATGTCCAGGAAAAAGTGACATTCAAAGCAAGGTGGGTGTTACAGTCGCCTGCTCATCATCTACTGTTCAACTCTTTGTGGGCAAGAGAGGGTATTCTTTCCTTCTACATGAAGCCCATGTACCCTGGGGAGATACTATTCTATCACCCCTGGTTCAGGATTCAGCTACATAATGCAATTTCTTCCCACTCTCACCATCCTCAGACACAGTTATTGGATCAGGAGTGAGCAAGCACCTGCACTGGGCCTATGAGACCAAGTAAGTTGCCTTCAGGAATGGTGGCGGGAGCAGGAGGTGGGTCAGGGGAAGAAGGCCTCTCTTCCCTTGGCACTGTTCTCTTTGAAAGGCCATCTGACCACCAAGGGGCCCTTTGGCATCAGCAGGAAAGTTGTGCTGCTGGCAGAATGACGAGCTGGAGAGAACCAGAGCCATTCTCCAGCCAGTTGAGCTCGAGCTGCTCAGTTAGCCTGAGTGATGTGAGCCTCTCTTATCTACAGCCATGCAGCTCTCACTGTCCATTACTGGCAGTCCAAACCTACTTAACTGATACAGAGGTGAGATCTAATCAATGAGTAGCCAATTACCTTGAGAGTAGAGTACTCAAGTCTGAGATCTACAACTTTAAATGAAACAGTGTGATTTTCAAAGTACCTGTAAAATACAGAACAATTTCTGTATACTCCTAATCACTAGCCAGATAACATAATGAGGAAACAGATTGTATTTATAGCCATACACACACACTCAGGCATACATTAATCATACTTACAAATTTCCAAATTAAAATGATTAGGAATGATGTAATATGACATTCAGCAAGAAAACCTCAAAACTTTATTAAAACATTTAAAAAATTATTCAGAGTGGGCGTTTAGTTGTCAAGGGGCCAGTTAAGAAACCTGTTGGTTACTGCCTCTGGCTCTTAGTTTCAGATTTCTGTCATTGTAGACCCTGGGTGGCAGCACGTGATGGTTCAAATAGCTGGATCCATGCCATCCATGTGGAAGAACTGGGTTGCATTCCCAACTCTTGGCTTCAGCTCAGCCTTGTCCTTGTCATGTGGATGTGTCTTGCCTCTAAAATGAAAACAAAACAAAAAATAAGGAGAGAAATAACTTTACTTCTTAGATAAAAAGATTTAAGAATATTAAAATGTCTGTACCAACCCATATAATTAGATTTGAACTTCGTTGACTTTACAGATTTTATACTCTTCTGATCCAAAGCTCAATAAATATCTCAAATCCCACAAAATTATTCTTTTTTTTTAAGATTTATTTTTATTATTATTTTTTTTTATTGGAAAGGCGGATATACAGAGAGGAGAGACAGAGAGGAAGATCTTCCGTCCCATGATTCACTCCCCAAGTGAGCCGCAATGGGCCGATACTATGCCGATCTGAAGCCAGGAGCCTCTTCCGGGTCTCCCACGCGGGTGCAGGGTCCCAAAGCTTTGGGCCGTCCTCAACTGCTTTCCCAGGCCACAGGCAGGGAGCTGGGTGGGAAGCGGGTCTGCTGGGATAGAACCGGCGCCCATATGGGATACCAGGCGTTCAAGGTGAGGACCTTAACCACTTGCGCCACCGCGTCAGCCCCACAAAATTATTCTAAAAGGCATGAATAAAAATAGACTATCATTAACAGGAACTTTAGAAAAGTAATGAAGAAATTCTACCAACATCAGTCATTAAAGCATACTACATAATAAAATGTGGATTAAAATTATGTACATACTAGATCATAGATTAATGGAACCAGATGAAGAAACTTTAAAAGGCCCTCTCATTTGCAACATTGATTGTGAAATGAATAATAACTCTATACATGAGTGAGATGTAGTTTTAAACTGTATGTTATTCATCACAAATTAGTTTTTGATAAAAAGAGGGAAAGGATTTGTGTCCAGACACAACTGGTTGATTCTGTGAGTGGCCTTTCCCTCCACTAGTCTCTATGGCTCCCACAGCCCGCCCTTCCAGGGAAAGGTGTGCAAAAATTCACAGTCACTGACGTACGGAAGTGCTTCTGCTGCTGTTGACCTCTGGGCTTCGTGTGGCATAAAACTGAAGTCTTCTTTTTGGTTTAGTTAGACATTAGTACTTGTAGTCATTACTTATAGTCAAATAATCACAATGAATACAAAGAACACTTAAAGGTCTTGGAATTAGTAATAGTTTTTAAAACCAAAAACTCAAGTAAATCAATGAGTTACCTTTTTATGTTTTTAAATTTTTTTTACTTTATTATTTATTTATTAGATGATGTTTATATAGTCAATCAGGGTGCGAAGGATCTAGGGTTAGGGAGAAGTGGGTGTAATCGTTGTTTCCAAGGTTCCTATTTCTTCTTTCCATTTCTGAGGTAAGGGGAGAGATAAGGGGATAGACCATATCCAGCCTCCCCACCATCCCAGTACCCAAGGATGGGGAAAGGCCACTCGCTATCAACCCAGGACCACATTGGTGCATATTCCGAAGGTACTGCCCAGGTGGATGCGGTTTGCTGAACAACTCCAGAAGTTTCTTTTTCCTTAAAGTTTTACAAGAAATGATTTTTTAAAAGTAAGTGATAGGTAAATACAATAAAAAAAACTGCAGAAACACAAGAAAACAAGACAATGTAGAAAATAAACATCAAATATGACACATTATAGGCTCATAAATAAAACATAAAAGTTGCTTGTTCAAATTTACTAGCTAATAGATAAATGGGCAAATACTATGAACAAGCAATTCTCCCAACAAGAAACAGAAACAGTAAATAAGCACATGAGAAACAGTCAGTCGTCATAGTAATACAATTTGCATTTAAAGCAACCTTGAAAAATCATTTGGCACTCGATTAGCATTTTTTTAAAAGATGTATCTATTTTTGTTGCAAAGTCAGATATATAGAAAGAGCAGGAGAGACAGAGAGGAAGATCTTCCGTCCTCTGATTCACTCCCTAAGTGGCCGCAATGGCCAGAGCTAAGCTGATCCAAAGCCAGGAGCCAGGAGCCTTCTCCAGGTCTCCCACATGGGTGCCGGGTCCCAAAGCTTTGGGCCATCCTCGACTGCTTTCCCAGGCAACAAGCAGGGAGCTGGATGGGAAGCAGGGCTGCTGAGATTAGAACTGGCTCCTGAATGGGATCCTGGCACGTTTAAGGTGAGGACTTTAGCTGCTAAGCCACTGCATTGGAAAAAAACAATGCCTGGCAAGGTAACAGAGATGTGGCATACTCAGTCCTTTCATGTGACACTACAAACCACCTTTGAGGAAGCAATATGGCAGGCTTAGAGAAACACTGGTGCCCTTTGGTCCAGGAATTCTAGTTCTTGATTAGCACCAAGGAGAGTGAATCAACAAAAGCAGAGTCACATTCTGAACTATCCTTCAGAGCCACAGAAGTTCAATTAAATTCAATTAACATACATCTTACACCTGCCAAGCACAGGCACCAGAGAATCGGAAATTAATAATGTGTCTGACCTCAGGGGGTTCACAGTCTGGCAAATGAATTGATGCAGGCAAATCAATACATTAAAAATGGTGTGATAAGTCCAGCAATAAAAACAAAGTCAAAAGAGCTAGATATTTAATAGGAGGGCAAGTTTGGAGGAAGAGCTGCCTACAGGGAAGGTTGAGCAAGGCTTTGTAAGAGGACAAGGCATAACAAACAGGCCAGTCACAGGGAGGGGTTGAAAAAGGCAACAAGGAGAAGTTCAGCATCACAGGAATATGGATGCCTGGGTGCCGTGTGTGAAAAATCAAGATTTATGGCACAATGGAAGAACAATATCCACAATATCCACAATAACAAAAAAAACAATTTGTTCTTAAATGACTAACAATAGATATATCTCATTATGAGGGGCCACTATTGCACTGTAAGAATAAAAAACGTGAAAAATATATAGGACTCTTGAAAATATTTATGATATACAGGCAGGATATCTAGGTAGAGTAAGCTGGTCTTAACAGCACTGAACATTACCGCAAAATTCACCATTCTCTCTTTTCTAACCTCAAATTTCATTAACTAAGATATAATTCACATGTCATACAATTCACTTGCTTAAAGTGCACAAATTGGTTCAAATATATTGACAAATTTGTGCAGCTAGTGCCACTAATTTCAGAATATTTTCATCGCTCCACAAAGAAACCCATTAGCAGTCATTCTCCAGTTCTCCCGGCATTTGGCAACTTCAGGCCTGCCTTCCGCCTACAGAATTCCCTGTTCTTCAGCTTCCGCTCTGTGACCATTGAACCTTTCCTTCCCTGGAGTCAGTAGACAGCAGAAACACCTCACTGAATATTCTGGCTCCTGTGGGATCCTGGCCCGCCCTTGAGGGCCTTGACTAAAGGAAAGTAAACACTGGGCTCAGACACAACCAAAGGAAATTAGGTTCAGATTGTGTAATTCTGGAGACTATCTTAAGATGTTGTGCTAGTATGGGGCCTGAGCATGGCCCCTGTTTGTCTGCATTCCTCACTCTCTGTTCCCTGCTTGGACAGGACAGTGAAGATGCTAAGATGTTTTGTGTTTCTAATGTGTGTACTTTCAAGAATTCCAGGAGAGGTGAGGCCTAGCAGTAATGGAATGTGGACAGAGAAGCCAGGAAAAGGTAAATGCTTACAGTTTTGTAAGTGTATCCAGGATATTTGCTGCTTGTCTCTCAAGATAATTTACATTGTTGGGGAAGCTGGGACATAGGTCTTCAGTTTAATGGATGGGCTTCAGGGTAATGACCATTTGTTCCTCTCAGGGTTTCGATTCAAACTGGGTTGCCATAGGGACTTACATTTTGCTAATTTCTGGTGAGCCCTGTTACCATCAAACTTGGTTCATAGAGACTCCTTAATACATCCCAGAACTGTCTGACTTGATCTCTCTTGAACCGTGCAACAAGGAGAGTGTCTAGCTGATTCTAGGGGGCTTTAAGGGCTAATCCCTGCTACCCTGAAGCCATCTCCTCTAACATGACACCTAGTTCCCTTCTTGACATCTAGGCCAAGATAGGAGGGGCAGTGGAAACCAGGGTGGGGAGGGCTCAGGGGGAAAGGCAGGAAGCACACCTTCCTAGCCAATGTGCGCAGAGGAAATCCAGGGCTGCATGTAATTTTTCCACTGAGGAACTTGGAGAAGGCATTGTCTGGGGCTCTGGTGGCCTTCACTAAGCCCATTATCTCTCCCTCGCCATCCTGGTCTCCTGAAAACTATTCTGTTCCTTCCCCAAGGACATTAAATGTAAATGCTGCAGATCTCTTGGAAATGAACACAGGTGATTTTCCTCATGCTCTGTGTTGACCATGCGCTTCTGAGCCGCTGCAGGGGTCAGTGCACACTTAATGGCGTGTTTGGCATTTCTACTCTACAAATTATTGCGTTGAGACCAAGACCTGTCTTCACTCTTCATAATCAAAACCCTGCAACGATTCGTCTCCGTCTATTTCCCATCTCCCCAGTACACTGCTAAGCAGAGATGAAGATGAGCCCTAACTTGGTGATGACAGCGCAGATAGGGAGGCAGCCTTGATTGGAGGAGTGCTGTCCAGGAAGTAGAGTACTGCACTTCCGGTACAGCGTTCCATTCTCTGACACTTAGGGCTTTGATGTAGTGAGGGCTGGGATGGCAAGAAATCATGGCAGTTCCTTCTGGGTGTAAATTCTCGAAGGAATTAATGCTATCAGTTCCTCCCAATTTGGGAAGTGGGAGCATGACCTCACTAACAGATGTCTGGTTCCAGGGTCTTTGTGCAAGAGGGAAGAGAGGGCAAGAGGAAATGATAAAGGACAGAAGGGTAGAAGGGCAGGGGGAAGAAAGAGGGAGGGACAGGCAAGGAGGGTTCCATTGGCTGGGGGAGGGTAAAGGGAAGGGAGAGGAGGGACAGACTGTGGGAGGGGACAGGAGGAGAGAACAAGGAACAGATGAGTCCATATTATGGAGAAGATGAGACCAGAACTAACGACTCTGACACCCTACTAGGTATCAGTTTTCAAAACCAATTTTACCATTGTTGCTTTTATCAAGGAGGAGCTGAACATTTCAGAGGCTGTGTCAGCCTCCCCCCGCATGATGGCTGGGCACTGCCCCTTCCCCACTCCAGTGGCTTGGGGGCAGCTCGAGAGGCGAGCTGGATTTAGTCACTTAGCCAGCATGGTAATCCAGTTCCTCCTGGGGCTGCAGCCAGGCTCCAGCCCGCCCAGCTGTGCCCTCAGTGTTAATACCACTCTACTAGGCTGAGAGTGGAAAACAAAAGCAGAGGTGAGGAAGGGTTTCAGAGTGAATACTTCTCCAGACATGTAATAATAATTTTTAAAATGGGCCAAGAATTTCAATGAAATCCATCCTGTAAAACAACAAAAAGAAAAAGTAGACTGAATTTAAAAACTCTGTTTACTTCCGGAGATAAAGTCTCATAGGTATTCCTGGTACAACACACTTTTTCTTTTTCTTTCTTTTCTTTCCTTCCTTCCTTCCTTCTCTTCCTTCCTTTCTTTCTAAGATTTACTTTTTTTTAGAGAGTCAGATTTACAAAAAGAAGGACACTCTCAAAGAGAAGGATTCACTCCCCATGTGACTACAACAGCCAGAGCTGAGCTGAACCAAAGCCAGGAGCCAGGAGCTTCTTCCGGGTCTCCCACATGGGTGCAGGGTCCCAAGACTCTGGGCTGTCCTTGACTGCCTTCCCAGGCCTCAAGCAGGGAGCTGGATGGGAAGTGGAGCAGCTGGAACATGAACCAGTGCCCACATAGAATCTCAGCGCATGCAAGGTGAGGATCTAGCCACTAAGATATTACACCCATGCCTATTCTATAATTAATGTCTCACTTCTGAGCTGGCAAGAACACCATCTTGACTTGGCAATAATGTCAAATATTTTATAGCATTTTCACAGTCATTCAGCAAATTTCACATTCATTATTCTTTTTGACTGCCAATAATAATAGGTAAAATTCAGACAAAGGTTTTAGTTATACCTGACTGATTGCCATTCTTGCCCCTTTGTGAGCTTCATGACCTGAGAGGCTGATTAACCTTCCAGAACCTCAGTGTTTTCATGAAATGAAGATAATAACATGCCTACCACATAGGGTTGTGGCAAACCTCCAAAGACATAATCCATGTTAAATGTTGACTAGCACATGCTAAATGTTCACGAAATGCTAGCCATTATTATTGAAATACAGTTTTGATCATAAAGTAGAAAAAAAAAGTACTCAATTGGGCTTAATTTTTTATTTGACTTTTCAACTCTATGGGAATAAATGTCAAATAAAAAATTTTGTTTGAAAATGCAAATAATTTCCATCCAATACAGCAAATAAGCATGAAGCTTATAATTGATTATCTTGTTAGCAATTAACCAGTTTTATAGGTAAGTCTCTTATAAATTTTATAGTCACACATTCATGATCTCAGTTGTTCTCTGGGTCAGCTTTAACATGTGAATGGTCCCCTCAACAAATAAACTCTTTGATATTTACTCTTGTTCTATTCTCCTAAAAGATATGATTTTCCCCTTTTGAAGATTATTTTTTCGGGCCTGGCGCGGTGGCGCAAGTGGTTAAGTCCTCGCCTTGCACGCCCGGGATCCCATATGGGTGCCGGTTCTAACCTTGGCAGCTCCACTTCCCTTCCAGCTCCCTGCCTGTGGCCTGGGAAAGCAGTCGAGGACGGCCCAAAGCACTGGGTCCCTACACCCACGTGGGAGACCCGGAGGAGGCTCCTGGCTTCGGATCGGCATAGTATCGACCCGTTGCGGCTCACTTGGGGAGTGAATCATCGGACGGAAGATCTTCCTCTCTGTATATCCGCCTTTCCAATAAAAAAAAAAAAAGCAAAAAAAAAGAAAAAAAGAAAATTATTTTTTCTCATATGAGAAACCTAATACAGAGACTACCAAACTGCAGACATTTTGGCTGGTTCAGCACTGTAACAGCAGAGTTCAGGTGTCTCAAATACCATCCCAGTATGTTATGTTCTACCTGTTCCTCTACCCAAACTGTATATAAAAAGGATACCATACAAAAGCAGATGACGCAAACCTCCACAGGCAGGTTCTAGTGGCTTCCAGGCTGGCTTCACAGCCAGCACGCCATCAAAGTGCAATGTGAGACACATCATAGGAAGCCGTTTCCAAATGTTCTGATTCTGTGGATACATTTTCAAACCCTTAGAGGAAAGGGGGACACTCTTTAAAAACAGCAACAGGGCCTTCAAAATGAGGGAGGTGGGGTTATCTGACAGCTGACTAATAGACTTAGTAGGAAAGCAAAAATCCTCTATGCAAAACACTTATAATCCACACTGATCATGTAGATGGAGACTATGTAGACTGGCTTGGAATCTGAGTAGACCAAGAGTCTCCAAAAAACTTTCTATTCGGTTTTTTTTTTTTCTGAGTGAAAGAAATCTTTAGAATTCTAGGAGTGATGAGGAGGACATCTGTGTGGGGTGCAGCTGGCTGACCTGCTCTGCATAAGAAGGTCCAGCTAGCTTGGGACTCTGGGGCCAGTGGCCCAGCTGCCCTGCATGAAGGTAGAAGCAGCACAAGAGCCCTGAGCCCTCCTAGCAGTGCAGAGGCATGGGAACAGGGTTAGTTCATTAGAAACAAGGCTTGCCTCCTGTGAAGGCAGCTGCATTGGCATGCTGTGCAGCTACAGGCTCATTAAAACAACACGGATGAAGAGCGATCTTGTATTTTCAGAAACCCCATCAACATCAACCTTATGTTTGGCACAGTTGGCCCCTCGGTGTGTAATTATTTTCTGCTGTAAATCTCCCTGGATTACTCCCTTCTTTGGCTGCTCCTCTGCTGACTGCTAATCCCGTAGACCTGATGTCTAAAGGTTTGGTTTAGGCAAGAGCAAGTCATTCCTTGTTCCTGTCTTTTTATCCACTGCCTGGTTGAGAAGTCATCCATAGGATGATGCTACCCAGATCCACCTCTTTCCTGATTCAGAACTAATATCTACAGTCACATACATGCAATCTCCACTTGATATTAATGATTGCGTCAATATATTCAAAACAGATTTTGGGTTTGGCGCAGTGGCCTGGCAGTTAAAATCCTATTCTTGAACACATTGGGATCTCTGTAGGCACCAGTTCTAATCCTAGCAGCCCCACTTCCCATCCTGCTTGTGGCCTGGGAAAGCAGTCGAGGATGGCCCAAAGCCTTGGGACCCTGCACCCGCGTGGGAGACCCGGAAGAGGCTCCTGGCTCCTGACTTGAGATTGGCTCATCTCCAGCCATTGCAATCACTTGGGGAGTGAATCATTGGATGAAAGATCTTCCTCTCTGTCTTTCCTCCTCTCTGTATATCTCACTTTCCAATAAAAATAAATAATTTTTCTAAAGACAATTATTTTATTATGTCCCATCAACGAGCACTCTCTGTAGTAGAAGAACCTCCACACGTGCTGTTCTCTGGGCTTGCATCATTCTTCCATTAGTTATGTCATAAGCAGCAGCTCTTGAATCAATTCCAGTTACTCCCCACTTCTTGCATGGAGTTATTCCTGATTCTCCTCTCTAGGGCCCCTGTTCTTCCCAATACCACCTGCAGTCCGTCCTGGGATTAACAAATGGCCTGCAAATGCTCCGTAGTTCTTCTTTTTCACTAGATGAAATTCTGTTACTTAAGTATTTGCTTGTTCATTGTTCATCCTCCCCAACCCCCAATAGAAAATGAGCTCGCGATGAGCTGGAGTCATCCGCCTTAGTCACTGCCCTTTCCCCCGACAGCTGGGCACGGGGTAGATCTTTACTGAATGTGTCTATGCATGCACACTTGCATCTCCGAGAGTCTGTTTCCCACATAAAATTAAGGAAAATTATTGCAAAAACCAAGCATCTCAACTGGGAAGGAAGAAGATACCATCAATTCAGACATGACCTTGACTTTCTAGAAGGTTTAAGGAAAGGTAAATGCTACTGAGCTGAGGGGAGAGTTGGGATTTGGGGATGACAGTAGCGTAAGTAAATAGACAAATGCAAGAAAGAAAATTGTTCATTTTCTAGACCCTGAAATTCCAATAATCCCTAAATGTCCAGAAAACATCAGTAGATTGACACTAAAGGAATCATTTTATTTTTGTTTTTCCAAGTAAAGATATTATGGGGGAAATTTGTCATTTATTGTCACGTCACTATTACGTTATAAAGGACATTTAAATTCCAAAATGTAGAAAACATATACATTTTTCTTTTGAAGAAGTTCTTACATATTTGAAAGGCAGAGCAAGAAAAGAGTGAGAGCAAGAGAGACAAAGAGAGAATCTTCTATTTGCTGATTCACTCCCTAAGTGGCCACAACAACCAGAGCTGAGCCAGTCTGAAGCCAGGAGCTGGGAGCTTTTTCAGTTCTGCCATGTCGGTGCAATGGCCCAAGCACTTGTACCATCCTCTGATGCCTCCATGAGCGCATTGTCGGGGAGCTGGATCATACAGAGACTCCTGTGTGGAATGCCAGAGTCACAGGTAGTGGCTTCACCTGCTACCCCCAGGGCACCAGGCCCCTAAATTTCAGTTTTTGATTTAATACATTTTGCTGTATGAAAACTCCCTAGGTTGATTTTATTTCTTTCACTCTGCCTTGGTCTTTTGGGAATGTGACTCTACCATTATAAGGTCATTTCCAGGTCAAGAAGCATTCGCTTGGAAAGTTTCCTAAGCCTTTACTCCTCAACGAGTTGTCTGTGGTCAGGGTGTTTGGTATTTACATGTAATGAATTAAAGAAGAAATTGATGGATCAGCAGAGTTTAATATGTAAAAAGGAAAGTCAATACTGATGGAAACTAACCTCCAAAGGATGTAGCATTGTGATCATGTTTCAGAGCACACAACGTCAGATTTCCTTTCATTTTACTGTGGACTGCTTTTAAAAAATTTTAAAAAGGAAAATAAAAAGATATAAATAACTAGAGGCAATTGAAGAAATGTTTAATCTATTGGGGAAAAAACTGAGAAACTGAACGAAATGAGGCAGATAATATCAAGTGTTATTCACATTCGCTGCCGAACCAATTTTTTCAGGACTAACACCCACATGAGAAGAATATATTTTAAAAATGGAAATGTGAATAATTTCCTTAGATAGCTTGCTTCATTTGAAATGAGGAAAATCTGCTCCCAGAGAATATGTAGAATACAAATGATGATGAGCAATGAAATCCAATAGGAAGAAAGAGAGAAAGATTCTGGAACAAGGGATATTAACCAATCAGTATCTGAAAGAAGGAGAGGTAGCTGGGCCTTGTGTCACAGGCCAATTCAAAATTATTTAGGGCCATAGTTATTTAGGGCCCTGGGGATGCACTGGGTGGCTGCGGTCAAACATGCAGGTGAGTAACCATAAGGATGAACTGTGCTGGCCATTTTCTTGATGCGTTGGACAGTAAACAGGGGCTCAATGTCTAAATCACGAGATAAACAACACTGATAAGAGGAATCAGAATGATCCCAACTTGTAACTCAGGCTCTTTTTTTATTTATTTAAATTCTTTTATTTTGGTAATCTTTACACAGTTGATTAGGGCACAAAGGGTCAAGGGCTACAGGAAAGTGGGTAAGACCATTGTTTCCACATTAGTATTTTTTTTTTCTGTATCCAAAGTAAGGGAAGAAATAAAGGGAAAAACCCCACCCAGCCTCCCATCCATCCCAGGTCCCCAACGTGGGCATGATCCCAGGGCCTGCTCATGCAGTCTTGATAGTTCAACAGTTCTGAATTGCTGCCACTCTCGCCGCTCCAAGCGCGATAAACTCTCTTCAGAATCCATTGGCTGACATAGTCTCTTCATGGTTGGGGTTCTTAGATCAGAAGCAGTTCAGGTGGAGGGATCCCCAGAGAAACTTCATCTGGTAACTCAGGCTCTTAAGGAGTGCCTGCATCACTGCACAAGATGGAAAACTCAGTGAGTTGGCTGCTGCCAACCTCGGATGAGGGAGAGGAGAGAAATTTGCCCCCAGCACTGCCTGAGCCATTCGGACTACAGACGAGGGCCAGGAAATGAGGCTGTTCCGCCTGTTGGTGCTGTGAACCATAGCTCATCTGAGAGACTGAAGCACGAAACAGTACAAAGTGCATAGACTTGAGTTTTTCCTACAACCTAAGTTGTACTTCTTTCTAGTGGCTATTTTAAACAAACACTGTAACATCTGTGACTATGAATCAAATTCAAAGCCTAATCTTATTCTTGAAAAAACTTTTTTTCCAGTTTGTTTTTATTCATTTTCTTTGAAAGGTAGGATGTGAAGCAAAGCAGAGACAGGCAGATATCTTCTATCTGCTGGTTCATTCTGTAAGTGCCCACACAGACTGGCACCGAGGTAGGCCGAAACCAGGAGCCCACAACTCAGTGTGGGTTTCCCGTATGAGTGATAGAGAACCACATATTTAAAACTGCGCAGCAGGAAACTGGAATCCAGAGCCAGAGTTAGGACTGACATGCTCTGTTATCAATGTCAGTGCCTTAACCCTAAGCACCTGCCTCCAAATCTAGCCCTCAGAGCAACATGCAGTCAGAGCTTCTCTTGGTACCCAAGATAGTTAAAGTAGATACCAAACTTTCTTGACCAGAGAACTTCTATCTCACATATACTTCAGGGAAAACCTTTGAAAGAAAAATAGCTCTCAGAACCCCCCATGGTTTCCTTTGGGAAAATCTCTGTATGAAGAGGTAGAGGTTGAAGGAGAGAGCAGGTGGAATGCCTGGGCTTAGTCCTGCTTGTATCAGCAACCAGCTGATATGTTGATAATGCTCATACCTTGTCCTTCCCTTTACTTCTCCATGCGGTAACTGCCTTAGCCATATCAGTGTATGGATGAGGTTTAAGCTCTTTTCTCATCCTAAGAAAATATGATTCTGGGCCCAACACAATAGCCTAGTAGCTAAAGTCCTCACCTTGCATGTGCCAGGATCTCATATGGACACCAGTTCGTCTCCTGGATGCTCTACTTCCCTCTAGCTGCCTGTCTGTGGCCTGGGAGGGCAGTAGAGGACAGCCCACAGCTTGGGACCCTGTGCCTCCCTGGGAGACCCAGAAGAGGCTCCTGGCTCCTTGCTTCTGATCAAGCTCAGCTCTGGCCATTGTGGCCACATGGGAAGTGAACCAGTGGACGGAAGATCTTTGTCTCTCCTTTTCTCTGTGAACCTGACTTTCCAATCAAAATAACTAGATCTTTAAAAAAACAGCAGTACTATAATTCAGTGTGTATAATTAAATCTGGGTAGTTGGGTAGAAAGTCTGCTTGTCCAGCAAGAGACTGGTTATATCATTCAGTTGTTGAAATGACTAAGATTAATTGGTTTTTAAAAATCTTGCTGGTTACTCTAACCTTAATCATTTTCTGACTTGACCGTGAAGCGGTTCTTTCAATTGCTTGAAGCGGCTATTAAGAAGCAGTTACAAGAGCTTTTTAAGAACTAAGAATGACCTTTCTGTGATCCACGAGTCCTCATGATACACTCTCGCTTTGTTTATGTATCTCTGGAGGCGCGGTGCCTCACAGCGTTATTGTGCAATACAATGTCTATAACGCTGTCTCCCTTCGTGTCTGTAACACAACCCTCGGTCGCTTCCTGGATGCTCCTTCTTGTTCTATTTATAACTTCTCCCCCTCCACCCCGCTGTCTGTCCACTCTCGAAATGTCTCTTGGTGTGCCCTCTTGGACTTTCTTCTCGCTCGTTGGTTGGTTTCATCTTCATCCACAATGGTGTGCTGGTAAATGTTCCACTAACAGTTCTTGGTTGCAGAGCATAAGGATGGGGTGCAATTTGACCCTAATCTGTACTCTGTGCCAGTTCTCGTGCTGCAAATGCTCTCACCATAGCCCACATCCAGCTACCAATCACTGACTGTGGAGCTGGGAAGAGATGCACACAACTGGACCATACCAGCTGTGTGAGGCAGCTCCAACACACCACTGCTCCCCTCATTCCTACTAGAACCTACATAGTAGATGAGATATTTTCTTGTCTCTCTTTCTCTCCCTTCTCATCCACTCCCTTCTTCCCTCCCTGTTTTTTTCCTCTCTCCCTTCCCCCTGCTCATTAGTCTTGGACTCACATCCACTTGAATAGCACATCTCTGTGAAGTCAGCACAATGATTTGCTGTTTTGAAGTAGAGGAAAGATCTAGAGTCTGAGGACTATGGATTTTGAATTTATGACATGGGGAAGTATAAAGATGGACATTTCACTGGCAGAGCAATTGCTGCTGTCCGATGGAGTCAGTGATTGGTAACACCAAGCTGAAAAGTGATGAAACAAAAAAGGCTCATTTCTAGACCCAGGCAATGATGGTGGACCTGGCTGATTTCCAGTGGGCACATCCTACTTTCAAGGCATCACTGGTGATCCGCAGGCATCAGCCATCCTGTATTAGCTGATCCTGCAAGTCAGGGATCTAAGAGTTTCAGTAGTGATCACAACAGAAACAGCAGCAAAATGAGCAGACAAGAGGAGCAGAACCCAAGGAGCTGATTTGGAAACTCAACTGAGAGGCGCTCTCAGAAACAAACAGACAGCACAGGAACTGGGGCTGATTCCAGAAGGGGTTCCACTGCAGCCTCGCTACCGAAATAGGGTATACCAAGGAAGAATAGCTTTCTGTGGTTGTCACAGACTGGTGGGCCACGGTATTCCCTTAGGTCATGCCGTTTTCCATTCTGTTAGATCACCTAAGTCTAATAACCTGGAGTCATTCAGTATCCTCTGACTTAACTGATGTTTGCAGTTTGTCACAAAGTCCTTTCAGTTCTGTCTCCTAGATGTTTGTTGAATCTATGTGACCGTGACCATAATGAGAAAAGATACTCTCTGTGGTCACGGTCATCCCCTCGGTCCACCCTATCATTCTGTCCCACCTGCATTTTTCTAAGAGCCTTCAACTTTCTCCCTGCCTTCTGTCTTGCTCCATCCACTGTATTGTGCATCAGCAGGGAGCTGGGTCAGAAGTGAAACAGCCAAGAATGATCTTCAAACAAAAGCCATCTTTATTGATGCTTTGTTGAAAATCCTTCAGGATAAAGTCCAGACTTCTTGGGGCGGAATACTATCTCTTTTGAAGTCTGCATGTTATTCTCTTTTACAGGCTCATCTGATGCTCCCCTCTTGGGTTTAGTGCACAGTCTTCTAGATACAATTTCGACACTCTTCCTAGCTCCTTTTTCATATTTTAGAAAGTGGGTTTAAATGGATTATACCACTATATAATGCCATTATACTCTTCTCTTCTGGTTTTCCTTTTTCATATCTATTTTATCTTTTTTTTTAAGATTTATTTTTATTATTTTTTCTATTGGAAAGGCGGATATACAGAGAGGAGAGACAGAGAGGAAGATCTTCCGTCCGATGATTCACTCCCCAAGTGAGCGCAACGGGTCGATACTATGCCGATCCGAAGCCAGGAGCCTCTTCCAGGTCTCCCACGCGGGTGCAGGGTCCCAAAGCCTTTGGGCCATCCTCAACTGCTTTCCCGGGTCACAGGCAGGGAGCTGGGTGGGAAGCGGGGCTGCTGGGATAGAACCGGCACCTATATGGGATCCCGGGCGTGCAAGGAGAGGACCTTAACCACTGCACCACCGTGCCGGGCCCTCTTTTTTTTTTTTTTTTTTTTTTTTTACCATCATCTTCCTCCATTCATCCTTTATAAATGAACTTTCTCCAAAATTTTCTCCCCTCCCTTCCTGGAAAAGATCACTTATACCTGAGGCTTATGCTTCTGCCTAATGCTGAATTCTCTTCAACTTTTGCCCCCAGACAACTCATCTCAACACATACACAAACTGTCTCTAGCTATCTCCAACTCCTTACGGGCAGGGTGTGTCAGGCTCCCATCCCCGTGTACATTCTTCCTCTTCTAACCTCTATAGCAGTGTATGTCTCTGCTTGGAAGTAATAATAGTTTTTCTGGTGCTTGACAAGCCAACCCAAGCAGTGGGTTAAAGCATAGTCCTGTGTATTGTTCCTCAAGCCTGTGGGCATTTCTGCTAACCTGGGCCAGACTAAGATGCTCTTGGTTGGTCTCTCTCACAAGTCTGGAATGTCACTAGGAAAACTGGGATGAGTAGGCACAGAGTCTCTTATCATTCAGCAGACCAGCCCACTCAAGGGCTCCTGAGTCTTAGGATCAGAAGTAATAATCCTATCACCTCTACTGCATTTTATTGGCCAGATATAAATCCAACCTATGTGCAAGGGGTGAGAAATATATCCTGTCTGTTAGTGCAAGAGAGGACAACGGGATATTCGAAGGGATATGGATACCGACAAGGATGGAGGAGTGCCTTCGTAGTGCAATCCGCCACAGAGGCAGTCCTGAAGGTCTCCGCAGTGACAACATGGTGGCGTTGGTGATGACGCTGTTGATGATGGCAGCTGATGATTACTGAACGTCTAGCACACACTCTGCATTGGATGAATGTCAAGGAAAAAAAAACATGTCTTGCACTATGTTTGGAGTTATTTATTAACATTGCTTTCTAGTTTATTTATATTGAGTTCTGTTGAGCTCTCCTCCCAGCTTCTGCGTAGCTAGGTTATTGTGATGTCTACATATGTCTTTTCTTTGCATGCACAAGGAAGGATTTCTGGTGTCTCTCTTCTTCCTCTTCACTTGAAGAGACCAGTTCTATCGGATTAAGACCCCTCCCTATGACATCATTTCACTTAAATTACCTTCACAGAGGTGCTGTCTCCAGATACAGGCACACTGTGAGGGTGAGGGCTTCAACATGTTTCTAGGGTGGGGGACAATATTCAGACCATAACAACTGTGCACACCAAGTGACTAAAGTGTAAGCGAACAACAGCATGTGTCAGAGACTGGAACAGGAACTGCTGCTGCTAGGACTTTACATTAGTCCAATCACTCTATAAAACTGTAGAGCAGAATCTAATAAAGTTGAATAAATGCTTAGCCTCTGACCCAGAGACTCGACTCCTACGTATTTTATCCAATGGAAATGCATACATGTACTCACCAAAAGACACATACAGAAACATTCACAACAGTGCTGTTCATGATAGGCTCAAGCTGGAAGGAACTCAAATATTGATACATAATGGGAAGGAGATATAAATTCTGGCACATTCATTCATGGGATGTTATAAAACTGTGAGACTGAATGCACTACAGCTCCACATGACAGCATGGCTGAAGTTCATAAACACAACGCTGGCTGATAGAAGCCAGATACAAAGGCGGGAGGGAGAATATCCTTTAAAATTCATTTAAATAAAGTTCAAAGACAAGCAAAACAAATCTATGGCGTTAGAAGTCAGGCCAGTGGTCACCCTTGGAGAGGGAGGTAGAGACTGGAAAGCAGCAAGAAGGGTCTTCAGGGATGTTGGCCGTGTTGTGATCTGGTTTCAGGCTACACAGCTGTGTTCAATTCATGAAAATTCATCAGGCTGAATACTTATCATATGTTCATGTTTCTGCACATATTTTACACTTCAATAAAAAGTTTCTTTAAAAAGAAATAGTTTGTAGACTCCACATCATCCTAGCAGAAAGTTCTCATACATTAGCCTGGCATCAGGTCCTTTTTGATCTCACCCCAGTTCCATGCCTCCTATTCCTTTAACCCACAATGCATTAGGCTCTGTCATACCACCCCACTCCACTCCCAAATACCCCTTCTACTTCGTGTACTTAGTTAACTCCATTTTAAGCAATAAAAATCATCCCCACCAGAAAGTTCTCCCTCACCCTACAACACCCAGGCCAAGATACTGCTTTATCCTCCCTTAATGTGAACTTAGGACTGCTCATACACTCTGCTATCATTTTGGATGTACACCTCTGCCTTTGCTGCTGGATTGAGGGGGGTCCCAAGGAAAGGGACTGTGCCCTGATCTCTGAATACACAATAGCTGGTGCAGTGCTCAGCACAGACCAGGCACCAACCAACAGTGAGCAAATGAACCAAGGAGTTAATGAAATTTAGTTTGCATCTTCATTTTGGATTGGAATATTTCTTCAATCATTTTGGTAAGAAAAGTTAAAAGAGACTAATCTGGCAGTGCAGGCTATACTACACCCCAAATTTACTTTGCAATGAGTGCTTTGTTTCCCATGAACATAAATCTCAGAGAAACCAAATACACATTTTTGAAAATATAAAATAGCAATATTGCCCATTCCCTAGAGACCATCCAACTGTACAAGATGATTGCATTCCTGCGGAATACGGGTGAAGTGTTAATGGTCTTAGTTGGCTAGAGACCCAAGAAATTCCTGTAACATCTAGATTGGCCATGTTTCTTGGTGGATCTGCCAGAAATTCCTCAGATATCCCCGTCAAGGATTTATGGACTGAGAGGTTTATGATATTTCAGAGGGTAGAATTAGCTATTGTCTTACATATTAGACAGGTCAAGCTAATGCAGTGAAAGCTATGATTGGGCTCAAGGCCTGAAATGTGAAGGAAGCTGACAACTGCCATTTTCTACGCAAGTTCCAAACAGGCTTCAGAGGGGTAAAACGCTAAGGAGTGACCATAATGGAGTCTCAGTAGTGTTCCCTTCTATCTCTAATTTTGTGCTTCAGCAAGAAAATGCTTTAATGACAAGAGACAAGATGCTAAAGATACTGTCATGCTGGCGATTCTTGGTAAACAGGGGTACGCTAGATACAACAGAACAAGTACAGTTATGAAACCCGACTTCAAGCAGCATACCTAAAACACTGGAGCAGAGGTGTGCACCTGGCACACTGGTGAAGATGCCACTTAGGGCATTTGCCTCCCGTATTGGAGTGCCTAGGTTTAGTCCTGGCTCTGTTCCTGAATTCAATTTCCTACTAATGCATGCCCTGAAAGATAGCAAATAATGTAATTGGTTTCCTGCCACCCATGTGAGAGACGTAGATTGAATTACTCCATGGACCCCAGTTTCTGCCTGGCTCAGCCCCAGTTGTTACAGCCATTGTGTGGAGTGCAGCAATGAATGGGGACTCTTTCTGTCTCTCAAATTTTTTAAAAAATTAATCTTTAGGGGCCCAGCGCAGTAGCCTAGTGGCTGAAGTCCTTGCCTTCAATGTGCTGGGATCCCATATGGGTGCCAGTTCTAATCCTGGCAGCTCCACTTTCCATCCAGCTCCCTGCTTGTGGCCTGAGAAAGCAGTCAAGGGTGGCCCAAAGCCTTGGGACCCTGCATCCACGTGGGCGACCCAAAAGAGGCTCCAGGCTCCTGGCTTCGGATTAGCACAGCACCTGCCGTTGCGCTCACTTGGGGAATGAATCGTTGGATGGAAGATCTTCTCTGTCTCTCCTCCTCTCTATGTAAATCTGGCTTTGCAATAAAAATAAATACATCTGAAAAAATTAATCTTTAACACAAAAGCAGAATGACAATGGTATAATTTTACATACATGTGTAAACTTTAGAAGTCTTTCCTGCTCCCACCAACTTATGTCTTCTCACTCCACTTCTAGGGTAGGCCCTGCAGGCTTAGTTGTAAAGTCCCTGACTTAACCCATCCCCTGGAGACACAGCTGATTGCTCCAGGTACGGACTCCTGACTCAAACTGTGCCAATGAGGTACTCTCAGTTTGCACCTGAGATACTGTTAAGCCCATGGACCAAATGAGAGGATCTGCAGCGTTGCCTGGGTAGCCATTTGAGGGGCAGGGAAAGCAGCAAAAACTGTTCAGCAGGAAGGAAGAAGAGATGCAGGCAACTGTTGGGTCATTTAGAGGGCTGGCGGGAAGACAGGTCAGTTCCTGACAACTTTCCTGCTTCTGATTTCAGTTCCCTGGCAAGGACTGGTCCATTGTCTGCCCACGTCTGGCCAGGGTTGTCTGGCAAAGCATTGTGCCTGTTTCTGTGCAGTGGTTGCTGAGGTCCTGGGCCTAGGACACATGTGTTCCGGTATTCGGGCAGAAGGTTTATTCATGTTGCCATTGCAGAAGAGGGAAGCGCTGGGTCTAGAGCAGGGCAGCCCCCTGGACCCATGGCCGGGGTTTTCTTGGATTTTTAGCTGTAAGCACTAGGGGATCAGGAACTGTCGGTCAGTGGGGATGTTAGTTTGCTTCTTTCAAAGGGGGGAATGTGACACTGTGAATGATGACATTTGAATGTCAACAATATAAAATTAAGCCTGTGGAAAATTTTAATTATGAAAACTAGCACAGGAAATTGCATGTATGTATGCAGACTAAATTTAGAAGCCTGGACAGATTGACAAGATCCCTTCTAAGTCCATGTAAATAGCCCATGCCAGGTGCTTGGAAGTAATTGCAGTAGCCAGAGCTGGCTGAGCAGGCAGGGCCATGGCCATCCTACAGGCTCCAGGAAGAAAAGGGGCTTTGCCTGGGTCCAGGCAGTCTTTTGGAGGCCTTCTTTTCCAGGTTAGAAGAGAACAAACAGATTTTGAAAGAAATCATCTGTGAGGCGGTTTCTGTTCTCTCCCGGCTGCTTTCTGTCTGTAAACAAGGAAAGGGTGTGGTCATGGCTTGGACTTGCACTGGACAGCGTTTATGCCGCCAGGGCCAGGGGCTGGAAAGGGGAAGTGTGGGAGAGGCTGAGGGAAGAATCGCGCAGGCTCCCTCCCCCACTCCTGCCCGTGCACAGCACTGTTAGGGATCCCACACTTCCTGCGGCCTTCCCTAGGCTCTCTTCAAGTCCCCGGATGACATGAAGCTAGGGGTGGGGCCGAGGCAGCCGTGTGACGTGAGTGGTGCACTGGGCAGATGTGGTAGAGTCCTGGTGTTATCACAGGTCCTTGCTCTCAGATGTAGCCGAGAGGGGCTACTGCCCTTGACCCCAAGGGCCTTGCCCTGCCCCTCCTTTATCTGTGCCTTCTACAATGAAGAAGGCACAGTGGTCAGAGGAACAGGCTCGTTCTGGGTACCAAGACTCCAGCAGCTGCCGGGAAGACAGTCTTGAGACTGCTCCCAGGGCCTCTGAGTCAATGTGTCCTCTGAGGGCTGTGTGTCTTCCAGACTTCAGGGTTTATAACGACAGTTGTTTGCAGAGAGTATGCACAGGCATTGGATGGGGTCCACCGTCCTCTTTGTATACGAGTTTGCAGGGTGGAAGAGCAAGGCACCAGGCCAGAAGATTGGGCTGACTCTGTGCTTTGGGTTCTCATCTGTCAAAAGGCAGGGCAATAATTGTACCTGTCTTAAAGCTGTTAGCAGTTGATGCACGCAAAGGCCCGAGTACAGAGTCTGGTGTGCAGTGAATGCTGTGTCAGTGTGAGCCGCTAGTCCGTGGCCCAGCACTGCTCCCACCACTGCTGATGGGATAAAAAGAAACAGCCTGTGTGATTTGGAGGTTCCAGGCAGGCATACCTCTGCCACATTGCTGAGCTTTTTGAGAGTCACGGATACTCCACACTTACCCTAGAATCGCAAACTCTCCACCGGATTTCTCAGGAAGCTTAAAGCCTGTTCTTGCTTCCAAACTGCCGCTGTTGCATTAGCCAAATGTAATCTGATGAATACAAACTAGGAGTTGTGACCTGGAATAACCCTCGTTCCCTTCAGAAAAGGACCTTGAAATCCACTCAGAAAGGTACAAGACATATCTTCCATCTCTGGGCAGGGACGTGCTGGTGGCAGAGGAGGCCGTGCGGGGCAGGGCTGCCACTCCTCACAGGGGAGAAGTTCCACAGCCCTGGTCGTGGGCAGCAGTTTGGGGGTGAACTGGGCTTGGGAATTAGCTAGAAATATTCATTTTGCAAATGTGTCTGGGAGGCTGAATCTTCTGAGGGGGAAACTTGATCATGCAGACAGATATAGGCCCTGTAGATCTTCACAAGCTCCCCAACCACAGACCCCCTGCATTCCTCGACATGATACTGCCTGGGTGGACCCGCAGACACTCTGTGTGCGCTGTTTGGGTCACCTTGACAGGGGCTCACTAACAGGCAGCTCGGGTAGCAGAGCTCTGCCTGGGAATGAAGGCACAGGAAAAGGCAACAAGCCCCATATCCCTCCTTCAGTACACTCCTCTGCTCAGGGACCTATTACATGTAAGTTCTTCCTGCAACTTTGCACCCTTATGCACAACAAGACATGAGTAAGAAAAATACAGTTACGTATCTTATTTTTTTTGTTTTTCAAGTGCTTGGGAGAGCCTTAAGTCAAAGCAAGTTAGGGTCCACCTGTGTGATTCCAGATAGCCATCAGAATGTGGAGAGGAATTTTGTCTTTGTGTGGTGCTGGATAATAACAGATTAGGCCCAGAGTCCTTCTCATCTCAGAGTCTGCTCATGCTTTTGTGTCCAGTCCTAGAGGCCACTCCCCAAGCTCACTGGCAGCGTCACACCTGCTCCCTGGACCCCTGAACAGTGGCCACTTAATCCCTACTGTCTCAGTTTTGTCTGAAGCCATGTCTTTGATGCCCCTTTCCTTGCGGAAGCCAGATCTGAGTTTTGCAGACAGACATGCAATGGTGGTCTCACCACCTCTTGTTGGTGTTTGGTGGTTCTGACCACATACGCTCATACACCGTGGGGACTGGCACCATTTTCACACACAGAAAACCACAGATGGAGGAAAAGCGATATCATTGTGTTGCCAATGAGGGCTTGCCTGCTTTGATCGGCTACTTGGACCAATCAACAGTTAAGATAAAGAATCTGTGTAGTACAGGATGTAAGTATGTAAGCTGTTTTGCTGTGCTGTACTGAACAAGCCCAGCAACAAGTTACAAGCATCCTTGTGACATTCCCTAAAGCCCATAGTTGCTATGTGTGATTGGTCACCACTTCTTCAAGAATAAAGCATCTGAGTTATTTAAATTCCTCTGCTAAATATGAAAGGCAAACTCAGTACTTGTGGCATAGTCACTCAAATTAGAAGAATGATGAGTGTGGTAGTTTATTCATTAGGATTTGTTTTTTAATGGCTCGTGATAGGAGGACAGTAAATCTGATTGTCCAAATCTGACGCCGCCTCATGCAGATGAATAACTAGGATGAACATGCCTGCAGCACTAGGAAACCAACATGTATCCAAGTGCTGGCTGTTGCTGGGTGGGACAGCATGATAAGGTCCAGGGTGTGGGGCAGAACATTGCAAGCATGTGTTCTGGGTGTATCCATGAAGCAGCAGGGCTGTTTTTCTCGACTTACTGTTTATGAAGCCCATTTAGTTAGACGGCTGTTCAAGAGCTGAACCAACGGGTATGAGCGCTGACGGGTCTTATCCCTAAGCCCTATGTTAAACAACTCTTTGATCCCGTGCCCACTCTTCTCTGCTCTGACGGAAACAAAGATAATGTTAGTTTATTTCCCACGAAGGCAAAGTTTTGATTCCACACTGAATGTACCTTTGTTTGTTTGTAGAATCATTTCCTGTTTTCATTTGTCAGAATATTTCAGCTGTAGCTTAACAATTGAGTGGGTGGATATAGGGGATTCTGTCCCAACTGAGTGAAATGAATGTTCTTAACTGCAGCATTGAAACCAGCCCACTGTAGCGGTAGTTAGGGGGCTTAAAAATATATATAAAAAAGACTTTTGTTCCAATGAGTATTTTTGTTGAAAGAACTACAGATTGAAAGTGATGAAACAGGTCCTGATGTGATGACTCAGTTGACTAATCCTCCACGTCCAAGTGCCGGCTGCCAAGTGCCATCCAGCTCCCTGCTTGTCACCTGGGAAAACAGTAGAGGATAGCTCAAAGCCTTGGGACCCTGTACGCACATGGGAGACCCGGAAGAGTTTCCTGACTCCTGGCTTCAGGTCAACTCAGTTCCAACTGTTGTGACTGAAGCAGCAGATAGAACTCTCTATCTCTCCTTCTCTCTGTAAATCTTAAAAAGAAAAAAGTAATGAAATAAAACTAGTAGAGTTGTATCCTGTAATAACCAAACAGTTGGCCTGTAATATGTTATGTCTCCTTTCAAAGACACATTTTTTTCTTTGAATATACTTTTATGCCCTAGTTCAGCAACTTAAGGAAAGCTTACATTTCTCTGCCCAATGCCATTGTGGGCTGGTTTAGAATTTAACTCTCAGAGAATGTGTTTACTTCTCTGTTTATTTCTTGCCTATGTTGGTGGCTGAGTAGGAGTATCTTACTTTTGCTCCCATGGGCTGAAATTATGAGAAAATCTATTTAGAATCCCTTTAAAATAACATATGACAACATTCTACCGTTAGAAATTGAATGTGCTCCAGTTTGCTGGCCAATACAGCCTTGTGGTATCAAAACTTGAAGACTTTTCCCCTGCTGTTTCTTTCTGTAGAGTCATCGGTTGTACTGAGAAGAGACTCACTTTGCGTTTAGGCCAGGGGAGGAAGGGCAGTACTTAGCAGAGGTCAGACAGTGAATAGAATTGGTCTGGCAACCATATATCCAGTGTAACCAATTAACTCATCTTTAGTTTCTGTATTAGGCATAGATCCAACATGTCCAGTTAACTAAGATAAATGATTAAGGAGAACTTCATAAAAATATTAAGCATAATTCACTTTAAGCAAGTACAAGAATTTCTAAAGCCACTATCTTGCATACATGAAATGCAATGACAAGATCCAAACTGGGAAAAAAAGATTCAACTTGGTTGGCATGGTAAAGACGAATCAAAAAGAATTTTTTGGCCCCTGAAACTTGTGTTTGGAGTCATTCCCATTGACTGAACTTAGCCTATAGTGCACCTAACAGCAGCATGAGCAGGCAGCATGGAGCGGCCATCGGACTGTATCTAGCAGCTCAAGGTGACAGGAAATTGAGAGGTCGTAGTCTACCCGCTGGAGAGACTGTCCTGTGTGAGGGTCTTGTACTGTCCAGAGTGACAAGTGCCCAATCACATACAGTCAAGGAAAAACTGACCATCCAGGGATGCTGAGTTTACCAAGCTGCCCACTATTTCCAACTTCAGGGCAATTTCTGCTTCAACCTTACAACCCACAATAGCCCATGAGTTGAAGAATCTAATATTAAGTTATCTTGATATACTTGTTTTCTTGAAAGAAAGTTACCACAGAGAAAAAATTAAATTTTTTTCCAGTAGTACACACAAAGTACATGTGTAAGTACAAAAAAATATATTTATTTCACTCTCAGAGAGGTTAAAATCAAGTATGTTCCTTGTTCCTATTCCTTAGATGAAAATTTCAAAGATGAGTCTGACTGGTTTTCCCCTAAGATTGGCATATTCTATGGAACATGTTTCACAGAATGTTACTTAAGGCTTCAGTTAGCTGAACAAAATGATTATTACACATACAGCAAAGTTAAGCTAAATTCCTTAATGTAAAAAATGAATCTTACAAATCTACAAGAAAAAAAAAGCCTATCGTGAAATATGCAAATAAGAGAGATCTTCAAAAATTCATGGAAAATGCACATTATGAGAAAGTTTTTCCTAGGTCTCAAAATATTTTTGCTCTCACATTACTTATCTTTTCATTTTATTTTTGTAGGAAAAATTTGCTCTCACAGACAGCTCAGGAAAAGGAACAGAAACAGGAAACAGGCACAAAAATATACTCTACCTCACTGATAATTTAAAAATTCAGGGCCATGTGTGATGGCCTAGTGGCTAAATCCTCACCTCACATGTGCCAGGATCCCATATGGGTTCCAGTACATATCCCGGCTGCTCCACTTCCCTTTCAGCTCCCTGCTTGTGGCCTGGGATAAACTGTAGAAAATGGTCCAAAATCTTGGGACTCTACACCCACGTGAGAGAGCCAGGGGAGGCTCCTGGTTCCTTGTTCAGATCAGCTCAGCTCTGGCTGTTGCAGATATTTGAGGAGTAAATGATTGGACAGAGGATCTTCTTTCTATCTCTCCTTTTCTCAATAGATCTGAATAAATCTTAAAAAAAAAAAAAAGAACTTTAAAAAAATTCAAAGGATGATATAGCAGTTTTCACTTCCAGTTGACACACGCTTAAAAGAATTGTAAAATCAGGATAAGATGTGAGGAAACAATTGCTGTATACCTTGTTAGTGAACATGTTAATAAATACAGTGTTCTATGCTGGCAGTTTTACAACATCTATGAAAATGAGCCTGAAAGTTGGCCGTAGCCTGTAGGAACATGGAAGCACACAGACTGATGAGCTGCCTGGTGATGGCTGCAGCCTCTCTCACAACAGCACAGAGCCTGACACCAACCCCTACAGAGAACACAGACTATCGTGAACACGCACGGAAAGTGTTCCAAGATGCAATCACTAGGTAGAGAGGGAAGGTATAAAAAAAAGATACGTAAAATGATCCAATGGATATGATATGCACAGGAAAAATATCTAGTGGTGTTGACACTAATATGTAAAAACCGTTACCAGGAGTCAGAATTTTGGAGTACTTTTCATTTCTACTTAAGTATTTCTGTGATGCCTGGTCATATAACAGTAAAACAAAAATGCTTTTTGAAAAAAATCACAGTATAGACAAGCACATAAGTAGACATGCTGCATTCAAATCTAAGCATGAACAACATTGCTATTAGCAAGAAGAACAAGGAGACTGTGCTGTATTAAGATTTTTAAAAATTTTTTAAAGCTTAGACTTGTGACAACTGAGTGCACTATGTGACCTTTGATTTCGTGTGCACACAGAAACATTACAAAGACCTTAGGAAGCAGAACATTGCTGACTCTAGCTAGCTGAGTAGTGTTTCTAGGACTGTACCTTGGGAAGGGCTAATGTGAAATGCTTCTTTAATTTTAACATATTGTGTCTCTCCCTGTTACATATGCCCATGTGTCTTCTTCTTCTTCTTTTTTCTGAAAGGCAGAGTTACAGAGAAAAGGGAAGACAGAGAGAGAGATTTTGCTTCTCCTGATTTACTCTCCACATGGCTGCAATGGCTGGAGCTGGGCTGATCTGAATCCAGAAGCCAGGAGCTTCCTCAAGGTATGCTGTGTGGGTACAGGGGACCAAGAGGTTGGGCTATCCTCTGCTGCTTTCCCAAATCATGAGCACGGAGCTGGGTAGGAAGCAGAGCAGCCAGAACTTTATTTGGCGTTCAGATGGGTTGCTGGCACCATTTACCTGTTATACCTCAGCATCAGCCCCTTCCATATTTACCTTATCTCATTCAATCTCAGTTACTGTAGGAGAGAAAGATGATTTTCTGTTAATGCTCTAATCATTATTATGATATTTGGCAAACATAAATATCTTACTTTCTAAAATTTCTGATCTATAGATTTTCAATTAGTGCCTAGATAGCAACTAAGATTTATTATAAAGTTGGGGAATTTCTGAGATTATGGGGATCTTATGGATTTCATTGAGATCTACCTTCATCATCTGACAGTTGAGCAAAGTGACCCTATTGAGCTAGTTGAGCAAGAAAGTTGGTTTGGGAAATCTTGCCTTCATAGCCAGATACTTTGCCAAAAGACCACTAATATGTATTTAACCTTTGCTGAATGTCAACAATGGACAAGGCATCACAATAGCTCACCCTGACCTAGGCCCCTTATGTACAGAGAGAGGCTTAGCACTCCAGGGACAATTGCATGATAATCCTCAAGGAGCTAGGAGCCTGGTTTTTGTAATCCTACAGGCAGTCAGGCCAAGTCCAAGTTGAATGGAGACATGCCCTTTGCTTGACTTTCTTGTTACATAAGAAAGCGCAAGGAGTTCAAGCCAACATTTTCCTTCTTAAAAAGAAAAAAAAAATAATAATAAAGGAAAGAAAAGGAAGGAGAGAGACAAAAGATAAAGCAAACTGAAGGCTTGGGGAAGACAAATAACAAAAGAATCCTAAATCATTTAATTTTCTTCTAATAAACATTTCCCTCCCAGTTTATTCCCAATAGACCTCAGCCCATCTGGTAGAATAATGGGGAAGAGATGAAATCATTTGTCATTTATGACCTGCATATGCCTCCTCCTCAATCTAAGATTCCAGATTCAGACAGCCCCCACTCCATAGCTCCCTCTGAGAGTAATTGCATAATTTTCACTTGGAATTAAGGAAATCAAAAAGCCCTCCTCCCTTAAACTACTCCTTTGCCTGGCATATGCCCACTCTGCAGGGGCAATAGCATCTCCCCAGTGTTAATGGGTGACTTCACCTTGCAGTGACACCGATGGTGGAGGAAGAGTGAGTGAAGCCAAGGGCCCCAGACAACCCTGGGAATCACAAAGATGACCAAGGCCAGGGCTCGCAAAGGTCAACCCAAAGACCATGTCGGCTGGGCTAATCAGTCCATTGTCTGGAATCAGATGGAAATGGGATTGCAGCACAGAAAGGACAGATAAAATTGTCTCTTGGAAATAGGCTCAGGTTCTGGCCGACATGGAATATGTCATTTGTGGCCTGCAGGGTCTCTACTGTGTGGAATTGGCTGGCATAAACTTGTGGACCCAGAATGACCACAGCTGAGAGGACCAGGTTGTGAGTTAGGATATGGATGTGCCACATCCAAGGGGCTCACGGAAGTGTGAAGTCAAGGATAGACCCTTTTTTTGTTGTTGTTGTTGTTCAATCATCAAGTGTAACAAATGAAAGAAAGAGCTACATGAGCCAGAAAGAGCAAGTAGCCAAGGTGGTCAATGTCAGAGGACTGTACTGCATTGGTATAGGTGGGGATGGGTTTCAGGGAGCCAGGCCCAAAGGGTGCAGCCACTTTGCATTGGGCTCCTGCTGCTGTTAATGGAGTTGTGGCTTGTGTTGTTGAAAGTACCTGAAAAGCAGGTGTTAAGTTCACCAGTTAAGATGCCCATGTCCCACACAGGAGTGCCTGGGATCAGTTTCTGGCTCTGTTTCCTGATTCCAGCTTCCCACCATGGCATATCCTGTTGTTACCATACACATGGAAGACCTGGATTGCATTCCCAACTCATGTTCCAACCCTGGCTCAGCGTCAGTTAATGCATTTACTGGGGAGTAAACCAACAGAAAATAGCTTGCTCACTCTCCCTCAAGTAGATGAATATTTTTAAAAATTTTTTAAAAGACATATTTATTCTACTTGAAAGAGTTACAGCGAAAGAGAAAGATATCTTCCATCTACTGGTTCACTTCTCAAATGGTTGCAATAATCAGAGCTAAGCTAATCTGAAGCTGGGAGCCAATAGCTTCTTCCAGGGATTCCACATTGGTGCAGGGGACCAAGACTTTTGGCCATCCTCTGCTGCTTTCCCAAGCCATTAGCAAGGAGCTGGATCAGAAGTGTGGATGAACCAGTGCCCATATGGGATGTCGCCTCTGCAGGAGCATTAGTGTGCAATACCACCATGCCAGTATCTCAACTAAATGCATATTTTAAATATTAAAAGTGCCACAAGACATTTATTTACTTTGTTTTCTTACAATTAACGGAAAGCTTGAAGCAGAAATAAAGAAGTGTGGTTAAGGGAAAGAGTGTGTTTGCTTTGACAGGAAATACTATAGGAGACCTCCAGAATTTCAAGTATGTAGCAGGCATTCTTCTATGCCAGAATAGTCATATATGAGAAGGGGATTCATATCTGCAAAGACTTCTCCATGATCCACCACACTGACTCCTCCAACAGATGTGCTGAGACCTATTGTTCAGGCCAAGGTGCTTAAATTTTGAGGATATATAATGTTAGTGTACCTAAGAATCCTAATAGCTCAGCTCTCTGTGCATTTGTGCCTAGGCCCTTGGGGGAATGCGGCTAGGAAGCTGAGGTACTAGGGGTGGCTGGATCCCCAGCATGGGAGTCTGAAACACTTGAGCACCAACAGAGCAGGGGAGAAAGGGAGGAAGAACTTAAAGGCTGCTCACTGCCTACTCAGAAAGGAAAGCCAAGGGTGGCATCCAGCCTTATGGGGCACTAGGGTGCCCACTTGCAGAAGCTCAGCTTTGTTCTGTTGTATTTTGCCAGGGGGAGTTCTGTGAGTCTCTCTCTTTTAACTTTAGTTCATCTGAATACCTCTATCAGCAAGGCCAAGTGCTGTCCGCGTTCCTAACTCTGGAATGGATGTTATCTTGGTCATCACTAGAGCACCTTTTCCTTGAGGAGTTATTAGATCCTGGGAAGTCTGATTTTAGGGAGGATGTAATTGAGGGCTCATGGATATGTTACAGGCCATAAGTGACTCATAGTTGAGAGAAAAGACATCCCTAGTTTATGGGGGATGGAGGCACATGTCAAAAATTACACAAATTTCTATTCCTCCCTCCAAAAAAAAAAAAAAACAAAAACCGCAGCAAAGAAAAAAGCAGAACTTGAACTGAGCTCTAGTGGGAGAAAGGATTTGAAGAAATGGAGAGGTCTTCTAAGCCATCGGAACGGCATGCATGAAGGTAGGGAGATAAGAATAGTCAAGGGCATTCAGGGACACTTAATAGAGAAAACATATGGATGATTGACAATGTTTCCCACTTTTAAAATTAGTTATTCAGACTGTATCCTGAGCAAGTACCATTTCCTATGGTTTATAAATAGGCCGTAGTTATTTTAGTAGAATGTGGCACTGATGATCTTTCACGGAATGTTCCACAGGGACTTTGATCTTCTGAAAGCCAAAAGAACGTGTGTGAATGTATAAGAAATGGTCCAGAACATGAAAATCATCCATAAAACCTAATTTAACATTTATGCAGAAGCAGTGTTCCTAACCAGGTACTTTTTACCCTCTGCCTCTCTCCATTCTGGTTTTATTCCTGATTTGCTTTGTAAACTCTCTCAGGCTTTTGAAAGAACTAGAATAGAAACTGAAAGATAAAGAAACAGGCAGAAGAGATGAAGTCATTTGTGTGAGCTCACAGGGAGAGTGGGGCCAGGGTTACAATTCAGGTTGTCCATCTCAAGTTTCCTCCACCCCACGACCTTGAAGGCAGAATTCCTGCCTGCCTCCGCAGCCTAGGAAGCCCTCACAACTACGGAAGTCCAGCTGCCCTGAGTCCTTCAACAAGAACCTTCTCACTAGGCTGGTGTGTTTCAGAGGCTCAGATCTTTTGTAGAATTTGTTGCTAAGGATATTATTTTCATCCAATTTTTAATATTTTCAGACTCTCTTTTTAATTATAATTATAAAGGTTTTACTTAGTTCAGTTATGCCATGTGTGTAAGTTTTACATATCATGAGGATTTTCAGAGGAAGAAATTGAAAGTGTTTTTTGGGACAAATTTTTTTATACAGTGATATGACTAGCTAATTAGAAATTGAGTTTTGAGGCCTGCTCCAGGGAACCATGTCTCACATAAGATTTTTGGTTCCCAACATCCCAACACCTTTGCTGTGGGATGAAAGAACTAGAATAGAAATTGGGAGATATATACTTTAGAAATAAAATAGATTTGTCTATTTCAATACCAAAAGCAAAAACAAGGAAATCACACGCATGCACACACAAACACCACAGTTGTGGCACGTGAGCATTTAGGTAACTTCTCTCATGTGCAGTCCTCGGGATGGGAGATTCCAGATCGCAGCTTCCACCTGTATTTTGGCATTATGCATCTGTACAGAATGGAAACACACACAAGTGATCAGGAAATACGTATTTACAGTCCTCTCCAGTATGGGCGATTGAAGCTTTTTCAAACTGATATTCTTCCAAGCACTGTTTCCATTGGGTGTGACTTCAATAAGTGGCTTGGATGAAAGGTATTGCAGAAAAAGTTTTGAGAGTATGAGAAATAAATCTGTATGAAGCAGGTTAGCCTATTAAAATGTCTGATCAAAGCTATAGTTAAATGAACTCTAACTTTGAGCATCTTAGCATTTCTGAAGCTAGCTGGCTATAGAATAGCATTCCCCTATAGGCTGTACACTGGTATTCCTTGGGCTACTTCTAGACATTCAGGCCTGAATTGAAGGAGCCCTGCTTTTCAATCAGACACAGTAACTCAACAACATTCTCTTTGCCACTTGATAGTTCCAAGACTTTGGGCAAATTTCTTACCTCTCCGAGGCCTCATTTCCTCATCTGAATTCTGTGTGATAAAATATCTATCCCATTGGAGCTTTCAGAGACATGACAGATGCTCAGTAACTGCTCATACTTTCTCCCCTTTCCAATCCATAGTCATATAAATGCTTCCACATCTCAATCCATACTCTAAGATCACCTGCATTTTCCAGTGTCATCATCCAGTAACACAGAGACTTGTTAAAACTTTTCAGCGTCATAGAGTGCAATCTTACTAGCTGTGCTACATGTGGCCTTTCCTGTGGCTCAGTGTCCCCAACTGTGAAATGAGGAATAATAAAGGCACCTTCTATTATAGGATGTGAAAGTCGGAGGGAAGTGAGCCTATGAAGCACTCAGAATCACACCTGCAAAAAAAATGCTCAATAATCTCAAAGTTACCACTGTTCTCTTCGCTGGGGATTTGGTAATGTTCCAGCTCTGCTAGGCTCTCGGCCACCTGAAGCTTTACTCCAACTGCCCTTTTCTACCTGGCGAACTCCTATCCACCCTTCAACGCCCAACTTCAATGCCACATTTTTGAGAAAGTCTAGGTTTTTCCTATCCGAGTAGGTGTCTTCCTCCTGGTAGGAGTGCCATCTGGGCCTTGTGGGTTTTTCTCCTGGCTCTTGAACTCCTTCTACTTTGTATCTAAATGCATTTAGTACTCCTAGAAAAACTGGTGGTATTTATATACTCATCTCCGCACACATACACCAGCATGTGTGTAGACTATTCAAGAGAATTAAAGTGAAGTTTGATCACATTGTAAAAGCAAAAGATGGAAACAAAAAGTAAGGCATCGTTAGAACGTGGTGCAAGTAAGTGGCTGTGCATCAGGGAAAGGTTTCTAGGATATACCTAGGTGACAGATCAAGGGGCAGAAGAGTGCTTGTAGTATGCTACACGTATAAGAAAAGGAGGAGCTACTAGGAATAACAATTTGATTTCATCCGCTTATGTCTATAGAAACACTGGTAGGTCCTGTGAAAGCGCTGCACCTGTGAAAACCTGAAACACAGGTACCTGCAGGGGATGGGGCTGTGGTGTGAGATGAATGGGGCAGAGTGAGTGAGACTTCCTTTTTTCTTTTTTAAAAGATTTTTCTTTCTATTGGAAAGGCATGTTAACAGAGAGAAGCAGAGATAGAGAGAAAGATCTTCCATTCACAGGTTCACTCTCCAAACAGCTACAACATCTGGAGCCGAGCTGATCCAAAGCCAGGAGCCAGGAACTTCTTCCAGGTCTCCCACGTGGATGCTCCATCCCAAGACTTGGGCCATTCTCCCACTTTGGCTTTCCTTCATTGCTTTCCCAGACTACAAGCAGGGAGCTGGATGGGAAGTTGAACAGCCGAGACAGGAACTGGTGCCCATATGCAACTCTAGCACTTGGAGGTAAAGGATTAACCAATTGAGTCATTGTGCTGGTCTATGAATGAGACTTTCAATGCATACTTAAAATTAACATTTTTATTCTTTTTAAACTATGTGAATATATTGTCTATTCAAAATAAATCTGAAATAAAAAGGCTGTGATTATGACTATTTTAAACAACAACAAAAACGATGCTCATTGTGTGAATTTCAGTTTTCAGTGGGAGTAAGGAGAGAGTCACTAGTTTTTTGCAGCTTTGTAGTAAGGTGCAAACCCTTGTGGTGGATTGTCTTGGGAAAGGTGGAACTTTCTTAGGTCAGGGATTTCTGGAGTCTTCACCTCAATCCAGCCACATTAATTCTTCACTGCATACCACCAGCCTCAGATGACACAACAGTAATAGCAGTTCTGAAAGATCTGAATGATCATTCGGACCTGGAAGAATTCAGTGGAGGGAGAAGACCGGCATAGCTGTGGGCAAAGTATGGAAAAATAACTGGGGCCCTGTGCAGTGGCCTAGCGACTAAAATTCTTGCCTTCAATGTGCTGGGATCCCATATGGGCGCCAATTCTAATCCCAACAGCCCCACTTCCCTTCCAGCTCCCTGCTTGTGGCCTGGGAAAGCAGTCTAGGATGGTCCAAAGCCTTGGGACCCTGCACCCATGTGGGAGACCTGGAAGAAGCTCCTGGCTCCTGGCTTCAGATCAGCGCAGCACTGGCCATTGCAGTCACTTGGGGAGTGAATCATTGGACAGAAGATCTTCCTCTCTTTCTCTTCTCCTCTCTACATCTGACTTTCCAGTAAAAATAAATAAATTTTTAAAAAGTTAAAAAGAAAAGTAACTGGAATAAGCTCTGGCCTTTCATTGTAGCCATGAATGGTAGGACCTCTGTTTTGATGGCTAAGATACAATTCAGAGACTGTTTTGAATAACTTCCCAAATCTTACCAGACAGTCTACGTTTCAGGTGGAATACGTTTTTTTCAGCAAATGGATAAAATCCTAGTTCTTCTTAAATAAAATTAACCCACCACTGTAACAAACTTAGACATATAAATATTTTGGTTTCTACTTAAGAATCCTGTGGAAATTTGAAACCTACTGTGTGATTTTCCCAGCTCGCTTTGCTCTGTGGTCCTTTGCAGAATCCTCAAAGAGCAAATGACTTGCAGCTGCGTCAGGCCCATGCTTCCCCTGCATGTAATGCATTAAACTCCTTCACTCTTGCCTGGCTGTTCCCGGGAAGGCTTCAGAAGAGTTCTTCAAAGCAGACCTCATCAAAACAAACACTCCCACCTCTGCCCCAGTCTCCTGTCCCCTTCAAAAAACAAACAACAATACTACTCTGTTCACCAAACACAAGGAGGAATTTTCTGTTTAAAGTACTTCTTTTTTTTCTTATTCCATATTGGCAGCACTTATTACAAGAGCGGATAACTTTCAAGTTGTGTGAAACATGCGGGAATCCAGGTGCTTAAACCTTTTGAAAGTCAGACCCATCTGCACATACAGAAAGTTCTCTTTGATCACAGGTTTAGGGTAATCATGCTTACATGGACAGCTGGTAAGTAAAATGTCTAGGGTCCTATTTCCCATTTCGAATTTCTGGGAACAGCCTCAGTACCAGATGAGCCTTGGTCGAACTATATTTTCCTCACTTCTTGGCTGTAGGACCTCAAGCAGCAGACCTAATCTCTTTTGCCTCTGTTTCTTCAATAATAAAAATATGGATAATAATAGTGTGTACCATACAGGTTACAGACTAGGTACAAATGCCAGAATGAGAACTTAGCAGAATGTCTATATATATGATAACAATATTTTTCAAACAATAACAAAATTATTATCAGCAGAATGACCTTATATGTGATAAAAATATTTTTCAAACAATAACAAAATTAATACACTTCCTGTACCTCATTTTGGGACAGGCTTATTAAGTGAAATTTCACAAATGTTCCCTTGTTTTTGTAATTCTCTGAAGGGCCCAGTTGCAATCTTCAATCAAAAGGCTTTCCATTAGAATTGAACTCCTGCTTGCTATTTCCTATGTGTAAAAGAAAGAACTTGAGAGAAGAAAGCAGCCTGCAAACCACAAGATGAAAGCCAAAGGAGACTGGCAATGCTTGCAGTGCTTCCACAGTGAATGCTCAAGTAGCTTGCTGTGAGTCCAGTTCGGTTTTTAACCATCCTCTGAGAGTGAGCTACACAACTGTCTCATGAACGTGCATCTAACCCCAACCCAGCGTCTGGAGCATAGGCTGTGAACAGAGGTACCCCGGGGGTATCAGCGAGGGAGTAAAGTGTCCATAATGGAGGACTCAGTGCAGACGGAAGAGTTTCTCCTCCATCAAGCCAGCTGGGGGCTTCTCTGACCTCTGCGGGAGGAGATGTCTCTGAGCCTCACAATCAGACTATGAATTTCTGCAATTTCTTCAATGAATTCTAAGCATGATTTCTATCCCACTTCTGGAATCTTCCACATAGGCAGGCAAACTATGTCAAAATGGGGTGTGGGTATGTGTGTGTAAGGACTGGGAGTTGATCTGAGGGAATGAATGGCACTCTTCTTGCCGAGGTCTTCCTCAGACTTCCAAATGAATAACACCTGTCATGGAAATATTAGCCATACTTGCCTTGCACTCTCAGAAAATGCATCTTGGCTTGCGACCCAGAGATACCAAGCCCATCGCCGTGGGTCAGTACAGGAAGTTAGAAATTCGACCTCACTTCGGAGTTCTTGATTTGTAGCACATTGCAAATTCTGTTTGCCTCTCTTCACTTTCTGTCCTTCTATAGAGCGAGGATGCTAATTACTGAGGATCTCATGGACATTGTGGAGAACAGCCTTGCCCAATACACACATGATTTGAGCCACAGATATAATTTTACAAGTTTTCAACAACTACGTTCTGAAGACTAAGAGAAATGCAGAAATTAATGTTTTTTTTTTTTTAATTTATTATTTTGCAAGGCAGAAAGAACCTGCACAGTGAAGTCTGGGCAAGACTGAAGCCAAGAGTCAGGAAACTCTCTGATCTCCCAAACGACTGGCAGGAGCTCAAGCACTTGAGCCATTGCTGCCTCGCAGCGTGTGTGTTAGCAGGAAATGTTTAGAATTGGGAACGGAGCTGGAACTTAAACCCAGGGACTCTGGTATGGGATATGGCCATCTTCTTAGCCGCTAACCAAATGCCTGCTGCAACGTTCAAAAAATAGATTTTGTTTAGCTCATTATATCCAACATTACTTCATTGCAATGTATCAATGTCTTAAATATCAAGCTATTTTTCATTCTGTTTTTAGCCAACTCTCTCACATTTACTGTAATTTCATAAAAGCTGAAGTTAAAACATATAGATTAACTATCTAAAATTTTCCACACATATTTCTAACTTTTTAAATAACTGAGCCCAGAATCAATTTTTAAATTTCAATCTAAATTAAATAGGCAATGAAAAAATTTGCTTCCTCTCTTTTTCCAGGCATATTTCAAGTGATCTATGGCTACCTATGCCTAATGGCTGCTTTAATGGACAGTCCATGTTGTTATATGGAAAATCATCCTACTATGAGCTTCTCCCTTGCTCATTCTCGGGAATAGTGGAGTGACTGGTATGTGGTATGATGTACAGAAATTCCCCATCTAAAATACTTTTCTTTTGTCCCTTTTTTTTTTTTTTGCTCCAATAGGAAAACACAGACTCACTCTTATATATAGTATATATTATATAGATATATACATATATATATATTTCCATTGTGATATATAGAATGAAGCTCCCTAAAGATAAGCAACTCATATCTGAGGGTTAAACTGTGATAAAGCCTTTCTCAAGAGAAGCTTGTAAGACCTTAAAACACACGCAGAAGTCCATTTACCTAAAGTGATTAGTGGTTTGTTGGTTATGGAAACATGACAGTGAACAAGGAACGAACCATCGGGCATTGTAGCACAGCGGATAATGTGGCCTTGTGGGATTTGCACATCTGCTTTTGGAGTGCTGGTGCAAGTCCTGGGTACTCTGCTTCCTACTAATGCATCCTGGGAGATGTGAGATAATGGCTCAAGTACTTGAGTCCCTCCCACCCATTCAGGCTGGAGTTCTGGTACCTGACTTCAGGCTGGCCTAGCTCTGGCTGTTCCAGACATCCAGAGAGTAAATCAATAGATGAAAAATCTGACTTTCTGTCTCTATCTCTCTGTCTCTGTCTTTTGTTCTGTCTTTCAAATAAGTTATTTATTTATTTACTTATTTATTTTTAAGATTTTTTTTTTATTGTAAAGTCAGATTTAGGGAGAGACGGAGAGATCCCTGCAGGAGGACATTGTGATCCTGAAAGGTCAGCGAGCACAGGTTTGCAGTTCATTGGACAGTATTTGCATGACAACAACCAAATGGCTACCTTTTGTATAAACAGCATGTAAATGAGAACACCTGGTGTAATATACAAAACAAAAGGAATTCCAATCAAGAGTAGGGAAACAGCATGGACTCTCAGTGTATAAAGTCTGATGTCCCGCTCTCTTCTTACGGCGGCCGGGAAGATGGCGGACATTCAGACCGAGCGCGCCTACCAGAAGCAGCCGACCATCTTCCAGAACAAGAAGCGGGTCCTGCTCAGGGAGACCGGCAAGGAGAAACTCCCGCGCTACTACAAAAACATCGGGCTGGGCTTCAAGACGCCCAAGGAGGCTATTGAGGGCACCTACATCGACAAGAAATGCCCCTTCACCGGAAACGTGTCCATCCGGGGGAGGATCCTGTCGGGCGTGGTGACCAAGATGAAGATGCAAAGAACCATTGTCATCCGCCGGGACTACCTGCACTACATCCGCAAGTACAACCGCTTTGAGAAGCGCCACAAAAACATGTCGGTGCACCTGTCACCCTGCTTCAGGGACGTCCAGATTGGGGACATCGTCACGGTGGGCGAGTGCCGGCCCCTCAGCAAGACAGTGCGCTCCAACGTGCTCAAGGTCACCAAAGCCGCCGGCACCAAGAAGCAGCTCCAGAAGTTCTGAGCCGCTGCTGCCTCTCCCCCCGCATGAAATAAAGTTATTTTGCATTGCAAAAAAAAAAAAAAAAGTCTGATGTCCCTAATAAACTTCGGCTTTTGACCATCAGTCAGGATCCACGCGTGTTATTATTGGCTCCGTGCACCAAGTCCATCGCTGCAGGACAGCAACAGATCCCATTAACCAAAGTGGGCCGTCTGGTGGAAGGAAATGACGCTCAATTCCCTGGAAGAATTCTACCTGTTCTCGCTGCCCATCCAGGAGTCTGAGATCATTGCCTTCTTCCTGGGTGCGTCCCTCAATGACTAGGAGCTTGAAGATCATGCCAGTGCAGAAGCAGACACGGGCCGGCCAGCGCACCCGCTTCAAGGCCTTTGTAGCCATCGGGGACTGCAGCAGCCACGTAGGCCTGGGTGTCAAGTGCTCCAAGGAGGTAGCCACGCCTTCCGGGGCACCATCATCCTGGCCAAGCTGTCCATTGTGCCCGTGAGCTGAAGCTACTGGGGGAAACAAGATCGGCAAGCTCCACACTGTGCCATGCAAGGTGATGGGGCGCTGCAGTAAAGTGCAGGAGCGCCTGATCCCCGCTCCCCATGGCATGGGCATCCTGTCGGCCCCGGTGCCCAAGAAGCTGCTTATGATGGCCAGCATGGATGACTGCTAACCTCGGCCCCATGGGTGCACCACCACCCTGGGCAATTTCACCAAGGCTGCCTTCGATGCCATCTCCAAGACCTACAGGTACCTGACCCCTACCTCTGGAAGGTGACCTTGTTCACCAAGTCTCCCTACCAGGAATTCACAAACCTAGTGAAGACACACACCTATGTGTCCATGTAGAGGACCCAGGTCCCCCGCTGGGGCTACCACACAAGAACAATGAAGCAATTTGTTATATACACACACACTAGACCCTTTTAAAATGCATGACTGGCAAATATTTTTTCCTGTTCTGTAGGTTGATTTTCATATCATTATATTGCACAAAGTTTTTAAGTTTGATAAAGTTCATTTTATCTATTTTTGTTATTATTGCTTAGACTTTCGGTGTAATCTCTTAAGTATCCATTGCCTATTTCTTGAATTACATTTTTTTCAGTTTCTTTTTTTTAAACTGTATCACATAATACAATGTTATTAACAATAAAAAAAAGATTTTTTTTTAAATTGGAAAGGCAGATATACAGGGATAAGGAGATACAGAAATATCTTCCATCCACTGGTTCACCCCCTAAGTGGCCACGGTGGCTAGAGTTGAGTCGATCCGAAACCAGGAGCCAGGAGTTTCTTCCAGGTCTCCCACCTGGGCACATGATCCCAAGCACATGGGCCATCCTATACTAAATTCCTAGGCCATAGGCAGGGAGCTAGAAGGGAAGTGGAGTAACTGGGATTAGAACTGGTGTCCATATGGGATCCTGATGTATGAAAGGTGAGGACTTTGGTCACTAGGCTACTGTTCTGGGCCCTTGAGTTAGATTTTGAAAGAAAAAGAAAATGATAGATTTATATATGAAAAACGCATATGATCTTGAAATCTTATACATGAGTGTATATCCATTTAATCTGTTGATAAAAAAGCACAAACATTTCCTTGAACATGTTAACTGAGTGAAGTATCACTTCTGCATAAATCGTAGTTGGGACACACACTTATTTTAACTGAGAAGCAAGTGACACTTGCAAAGCAAACTGAATATTACTGTGTATTTTATAATCTCCATGTCTCTCCATTTTTTATTATTATTCTCCCACACATAATTTAATAGGGGTAGATTTTGTTTTTAATCCAATATTTCAAAAGCTGCCATATAGTTTTTGCTTAAATAACTCTTCACACTGATATTTAATTGATTTATATGACCTTTAATTACAATTGGCATAACTGGCATAAACAAATTTGACAAATATATTACACAGCTGGTGTAATACACGGTAGGAGCAGAGAATGGGCTGCTAGCTGAGTGTGCTAGGTGGGTGGGTGGGCTGTGTGTGCCATGGGCCCCCTCCTACACAGAGGGTGCAAAGAGTATACCAAGTAGTGGGTCAAGTGAAGGTATGTTAAGAGCATTTATTCTACTGTCCTGGAGGTCTATACTCAGAACTGTTCCAAATTTGTTTTAATTCGCATGATTGTAAAAACATAGACATGTTGCAAAATTGGTCCTTTTAAGCCATTTTTAAGTAAACAGTTCAGCGGCAATAAGTAAATAGTTATGGAATCATCACCTCGACGACCCCTCTCCAAAACTTTCTTCATGTTATAAAACAAAATTACTTTTTAACTATTAATATGTGATGCCCAAGCACACAGCTTTGAGACATTCGCTTCTAATATAACTCTAGTATTAGTAGCTGTGAGAATTCATGCAACGCATTCACTATCCCAGAAATATATATATTTCTTTGAGAGGCAGAGAGACAGAGTCAGAGAAGGAGAGTTCTGTGCTGATTGACTCCCTAAATGGCTAAAACGACCAGGGCTGGTAAGAATTTGAAACTGACTCCTGGCTCTCACATTCCTGGAATAATTACTGGCTCTCCACTGGAGCACCTAGCTGAGGACCTGTGTGGCTGAAGGAAATCTTAAAAATTTCAACGGGGGTGGGATGGAGTGGGCGAGGAGTCATCTATTGGATGATTTAAGTACTTTTATCAGTCATTAAAGGAAGCACTGAGGAATGACCATTTCAGAATCCTATCAGAGGAATAGAAACCGAGGCACTTTCCAGTGTGGCTAGTGGTTCCTTTGGTTTTCTGATCTTTTGGTGGGAAGCTGCTGCGGGTCTGGTGAGAAACAAGCGCACAGAAAACACTTGGGTTTCTCATGGTTTTCCTGCCTTGTTTAAAGGGGTCAGTTTGCTAGGAGGGTGGTGAAGAGAGACCCCTGCCCTGGGCAAGCTGACCTGAGCAAAATGTTATGTCCTCTGCCTTCCTCCATTCTTAAAATATATATCCAAAGCAGATCTTGGTACAAACACTTAAACCGACTGTGAAAGCCTGCGAGGGATAGCCACATCAGTTTGCCACGATCGTTCTGTTTAGTCTTATTTTTAAATATTCATGTAAAAAGTCAGCCAGTGAGGTCTGGAGAGATTTCATCATGATTGGAGTGGCAAGATCAGCAGCAATACAGAATTGTTGAACCATCAAAACCACTTGAGCAGGACCCTCAGAGCATGCCCACATCGGGGGACCCTGGGATGGTTGGGAGGCTGGGTGTGGCTACTCCCCTTATCCAGAAACAGGAAGAAAAAAAGAACGTGAAAACATGGTCTCACTCACTTTCCTCTAGCCCTTGACCCTTCACACCCTCATCAAATATGTAGAAATCATAAAAAATAAAATGTATACAATTTTAAAGATTCATGCAAAAAGACATGGAAAACCATCAACCCATCAGGCTGAGTCCCACCGATCTGAGATGTAGGCACAGTCCAAAACCATGTCACACTCCTTTTTTTTTTTTTTGTGAGGGTGCAGGGTGGCAGTGGGGAGAAGGCCCCAAGACTTTGCAAGCATGAAGAGCCATCGCCGCCTGAAGCCCACCGCGGGACACTGTCCAGAGCAGGCAGAAGATGACCCCTTTCTCCAGGCTTTCCACAGGGCGTTTTACTCGTGGTCACTGTGATGCCACCATCTTTTCTTCCCGATGGCGGCAGTTCCAGAATCCCCACGCAGCTTGGCGGGCTGATGGAGTGTGACAGCCCGTGGGGGCGGGAGTAAGGCAATTCCGGTCGTCGAGCGCCCAGGGGGCCGACACCGGCGCAGGGGGCGAGCCTGCCGCGAGCAGAGACCTGGGGAGGCGCACCTGGCTGCGCGTGCGGGCGGCAATGGCAAGAGCTGGAGGAACCACTAGTAGGGGCCGTTCAGGGCTCTCCTAGTGAAAGGTACTCACAGTGAGGACCCCGGAGACTCGCCTCCCTCCTACTATGGCCAAGGTTGCCACCAAGAGATCATCGTCGACCTACAAACGGGGGCGCACGCAAAAGGCGTCCCCTCCCGAAGCTAAAAGCAGCTGAATCGACGCAGCTCGCAAACCTGCCTCAACACGCTGCCCCGCTCGTGTTCTGCACGCAAACAGCGCGGGTTGCACAAGTCACGGAGAAAATTAGGCTGCCCCCTTCCATAGCGATAATCGAATTAGCCTCAAATTAAACGTGAAATTGGCCCTCGCACGCTGCGAGGGACAAAGCCCCCATTGTCCTTCGGTGCGGAGAAGGAGCAGCGAACGGCAGCGCTTGCCCACCCGACCTCCTCCTGGTCCCCGCCCGCAAGCGGCGAGATCGGGCTAGGCCCGGGGAGAACCTCCGCTTGCCAGCGTGGACGCGCCCGGCGTTCGGCTCCCGCGCCGAGCAGGCGCTGGGTGGGCGGCCTGTGGGGCTGCGAAAGGGAGGATCCACGCGAGCGCGGGGAGGCGGGTGCAGGGCGTGCGGGAGAGCGCGCGTGTGCGCGCCCGTGCCCGTGCCCGCGCCGCCCGCGCTCCCTCTCCCCGCCCCTCGCCCCCTCCCGGCCCGCTCCCTCCTCCCTCCGCCCAGCCCCCGGAATCAGTGCAGCTGTTGCCGTGCAGGCTGCGGATTCCTCCAGTCCCTCCCTCGGCCGCCTTTCCTCCCGGAGCGAGCGCGCAGTCCCGCGCAGCAGCGCCCACCGGTCCCGTCCTGTGAGCCCCGGCCCCAGCCGCCGACAGCCCCCGCGGAGTCGCTTCCCGGCCCACCCGCCCGGCCGCCGAGGAGCGGGAGGAGGACGGGACCCCCCCCCCGGCGCCCCCCTCCCCACCCCATCCCTGGAGGTAGGTAGAGGGTGGTGGTGGAGGGACTCCGGGTAAGAAGATGCCAACTCACTGGGGCTGCGTCCCCGGGGCGGGCGGGAGGAGGGGCGCGAGGGCCTTTGGGCCGGAGGACGCCGCTGCCCTGCGCCCCGGGAGCGGCGTGGGGGGTGGGGAGCCTGCAGAGCCGGGGCGGGGGGCCGGCGCGGGCAGCCTGGGGCTCCGGTGCCCCTTAGTACTTGGACGACGCGGGGTGGGGGGCGGCGGGCTCCGCAGCGAGGCGGCCGCGCACCCGCGCTTGCACTGCACCTCCTGGCCCCGCAGCGCCCCATTCCTCCCTCCTTGCGCTCCCCCTCCCTACCCCTTGAACGCCCTCCCTCGGGCTGGGCGTAGCAGCCCCTGGCGCGGGGTTGGTGCGGAGTGGGCAGCACCCACTCGGGAGGGTGTATTTTCAGGTGCCCTCGCGTCGGGCGGGTGGAGAGCGGGGGCGGTGTTGACAGGGCCGGGCTGCGCGCGTAACGGTATCGGCGCTGCGGCCAGGCGTGGTCCCGGCTGCGCCGCGCGCTGCAGCTGAGCCCGAGGCGGCCGCCCGCGTCCTCCCGCGCGCCCCCTCGGCGAGCCCGCCGTCCCCGCTGCGCCCGCCCTCGCCCTCGCCGCCGTGCCCGCTCTCCTAGGGCTGGGCGGGAGCCGCCTCGGGGCGCGAAGCCGCCGCCGCCGCGCCCGCCCTTCGGCTCCTGCTTTCAACAGGTTTGTACCGGCGCGGGGACCCCTGGGCCTGCCGGGGGAGGTGGGCTGGACTCCCTGGTCTGTGTCACCCCACCGCCAGCTTTTTGTTTTTTAATGGGGGGGGGGACGGCTTGGGGAAGATCTCATCCCTTTGTTTTTGTGATAGGAAAGGTGCCAGGTGCTTGCTGTCAGATGGGGCAGTGAGGAGAGGAACGGGCATCTGCACACCAACCATTGTCCATAATTTTTTTTCTCAGCAAATGTCAGGCCGTCAAGGGAGGAGAGGGCAAGGATGGGCTGCCTCGGTAGGGGGAAAAGATGGGTTCGGTGGGGTATGTTCGGGCGGGGATGTGCTTTTTTGGCAAGATGGATGGCTCGCGTCTCGCACCGTGATGCAGCACAATGCAGCAGTATCGCAGCCTCTCCGGTCTGACCGGCGGGGCTTGGCACGGCCACTCGGCGCCTGCGGCCCCCGCCCGGCCCCACCCAGGCCCGGGGACTGCCCTTGGCTGGCTGCCCGTGCTGCTTCTACCTTGTCATGCTGCTTCAGCCGCATGTGGCTTCGGGAGGACCAGGCCACCCAGAGGAGGGAAGAGAGGGGAAGCAGAGGGTAGAGTCCACTTTTTGAGATGTGACTCCCCCATCTCCTTCCAGTGCACTGCTACCCAGGCTGTGGCTGTGCTGGGATGAAGGGGCTCCCTGCGGCGCTAATGCAGGCTGAGAGCTGCAGACGGGAATCCGCTGTCAGACCAGGGACTGGCGCCCTAGGGAGGGGCTGCCGGAAGGACGGGCCGGGATGTGTGAGGGCGCTGGTGCAGTCGGTGTGGGGAGTCGCAGTGTCTTCTATGGATCGCCCATCATGTCTGACCGCAACCCAGCTATGCATCAATTTCCTCATAGGGGGAAAGTTGCAGTTTATCAGTCGGACATTACATTTTGTAATGTCACCCTGCCTGTCTTTGATCAGTACACCAAGAACATGAATTTTTTCCTATAGGAAACCATTTTCTTTGGAAAATGTGATGATTGATGTAGTGTGGTTTATGCCCCTGAGACATTTATAAAAAATACTGTCATTCAGTAAGTTGTTTTAAAATGAATTTATGTTTTTTTATGGGTAGTGATTCCTCGAGCCTGTGTTTTCATTACTTGCTTTTCCGTTACATCAAATGCAAATAACTTAATTGGATTCTTTATTCAGGGACATTATGTTGGTATTCAGATGTCTGTTGATTCAAATGGCCAAGCTATATTTCCAAGCCTGAATAATGGGATTGTGGTGGTCATGGCCTTTCTGTTTGGGGAAATATTCGTATTTTTAGCAAATGTGAGTACGGAGGGGGACAGGCAGGGCAGCCCACCAGGGTTAGTAGATGGTTCACAGAGCCGTCGTCTGTTCAGTTTCAACTAGTACTCCAGGTCCTCCCCTTCCAAATGCCATTTTTGTAATTCGGCCACTCTGTGTGGGATGGCAAGTGGGATATATTGCAAATGCCAGCTCCAGCTCTTCTGAAATGTGTATGTGAAAAAGGAAATTTCAGTACGCCAACCAGAAGGGAAGGCTAATGTTTTGAATCTAAGGCTGTACCTGCTTTTATTTATTTTCAGATCTCTAGTGGATCCAAGTTAATGTCATTATGTGACTGCAGAGCACACGTTCCTATCAGTTGTGTGCTGTAAGTGCATCATCTGGAGTTGCTTTCCTGAAAGGCCTTTTAAAATACAGTGCTTGGTGGCTAGAGGCTTCATGGTTGTGCTGGTTGTAGAGGGAAGACTTGGGGGAGTATTGTTCACAAAGATTATCCAGGCTGTTTGGGTTTGCTGCGTTGTAAGAAATACCCCTTGTTGATGTCACAGGAGGTTTAGCTGTTCTGTCTTCCACACCAGGTGCAGAGTGCTGTTGGGTTAAGCTCTTTGTAACACTGTTGTCCCTAGAGTGACCGGGCAAGCCTTCTGCTGCTGTCCCCTCGCCACCTGCACAGCTGTGTGTTGTGAGGCAGTGGAGGGCTGCTGTCCCCTGGCCGCCTGCACAGCTGTGTGCTGTGGGGCAGTGGAGGGCTGCTGTCCCCCGGCCGCCTGCACAGCTGTGTGCTGTGGGGCAGTGGAGGGCTCTGTCCCCTGGCCGCCTGCACAGCTGTGTGCAGTGGGGCAGTGGAGGGCTGCTGTCCCCTGGCCGCCTGCACAGCTGCGGGATCCTAGGAGAAACACCTCTGTGGTGTGCTGGTAACTGCTGTTTGTAGGGTTGTAGAAGCCGAGGATGAGACTCACCCTCAGCAGTGGCTGACGGGGTGTCCTGGCAAAGTTAGAGAGCTGCCCTTCGTCTGTGTTTGAAAGTGTGACTTTACATGGGGAAGGACTGTTTTGAGGTGCAAGGGTTTTACTGCTACTTAGCAAGCATCAGCAGACTCCATGAGTAGATACGGTCTGATGTAGTTTTGTTGACATTTTAAATAGCATATTTTCTAGAATTTAAGTCAATTTTCTGCCATGCAGTGATAGCGTGCTCCTTTGATTGTATGGGATGTAGTAAAAATGACATTGAACGCCATCCTTGTAAATGGATTGTGCTTAGTTTCCTGGGGGCGTCCTTGTGTTGGCCTTGGGTCCTTCCATCTGGACTATTGGGAATGCAGACTTCCATAAGGAAAAGGTTCAAATCCCTGATAGCAAGCCTACTCCTGGTTGTCTGTGGGCATGAATAAGTCATCTCATGAACTTCTCTAGAAAGTTTTGGCCTTTTCATATTTCCAAAGAAAAGACTTAGCGTTTGGGGGATCATTTATGCTGTGTTCACATTAGTCTTTTTTTCTTGGTGGGATCACTTGGGGGATCCCGGTGAGGTACAGCGCTAGTGCTGTTGCAATCTTCTGTAGAGAAGACACACATGTTCATAACCTGTCTTAGCACCGTAGTGAGGGTCGTGGGTCAACAGCAGCAGGGTCACCTACATCTGAAGTAGAGCAGGCTCTTCAGTGCCACTCCAGACCTACCCAATCAGAATCTGCAGCTTAATGGGACCCCTGACTGACTGATGTGCATGCAGACACTGCTTTGCTCTTTTAGCTGTGGAACTTCAATGTCAAAGCGTTCCTCCCTGCATCTTTTTTTCTCTTGCTTAAGTGTCAGTACTTTTTTTTTCTGATTGAATTAAATAAATGATAGGGAAGAAAGAGATGTACTCTGTTAATTAATACAGAATTACTTTATAAACCTTGAGGTGTTTGAGTTATAGTTATGTAGTTTATTTAGGTTAGTTGGTATTACACATTTTTTTTTCAAAATGCTTGCCAAGTTGAAAACCAGCATTTCCTCCATAAGAAGATACTGGCTTTGAGGCAGCAGAGCTGGATCTTACCAAGAAAACCCTGAGGTCCCCTCCGGTTCCTTCTGACACTTTGTGCTTGTTCTGCCCTCTGGCCCTTGTTATCTTAGAGTAGTTTTTAATGAAGCAATCCGTAGATACAAAATAATCGTCATAAAATATATGTTGAAGAGCCACAAACCAGTGACACATAGGCAGCAGCATCTAGTTTGAGAAGAACCTGTAGTTTTTAATATTTTAACATTTTTAAACTCTAGTTTATTAGTTTTAACTGCTGTATATTCTGTGATCTTAATTGCTCATTCTGCTGTAGCAGAATTTTATTTATTCCTTTTTTTTTTGCTATTAGAAAAGGGCTGGTATAAGTGGTTCTTGTACATGCTTTGATGTGCTTCTGGACGGTGTCTATCTCTAATGAAATATGTTGGAGCACAGCAAATGTGTCCTAACTCTGGTAGATGCCAGACTTGTTTCCAGAGTGAGTGTACTGAAGGCGGGTTGCGTTGCAGAGACTGCATTGTGTTTCAGTTGGTCTACAACCTTGCCAGACTTTAAAATCGTACCCAGTCGATATTCATGAAATGCTGTTTCATTGTACATTTTTGTTATAACCTGCTTGATGATTGAAGTTGAGTGTTTGTGTTCCTGGGCAGTGGATGTCTCCCTGTGTGATCTTTCTGTCTAGCCTTCTACTCATTTTTCTTTTGGATTTATTGCTTATTCATAGGAGTTCTAAGTGTAGGTGGCCTACTGATCTCTTGTGGATTATATGATTATATATGTTATAAAAAGTATCTCCTAGTTTGTGTTTTCTTAAAGCTATTTGTGGTTTCCTTTGATGAATGCTAATTTATGGTTTTAATGAATTCAGAATCAGTTTTTGTGTTTTAAGGCGTGGGAGGATGACTTTGTTTCCATAATTTGGCAAGAGCATTAGTTTTGGAGTCCAATATATCTGGGCACAAATTCTAATGTTATTAAGTACTAGTCATGTGGCTACGGCTCAGAACTAGCCCTGCTTGGGCTTGTTAGTTACCCTTGAGACCACAGATTCTGCAGCAGGAAGATGGAAACGATCTTGCTGACTTCCTCTTCTGGTTGGCGTGAGGCAGCAGTGCAACAGTGCCAGGCGCTCAGGAGATAATTCCATTGTTAATATGACCAGTCCTTTCTCTTGGGAATGTGTGAGAGCTGTGTGAGCACTGATCCTTTTGGTACGTTTTGTGAAAATGTCTTGAACATTTTTATGTCAAAAGAGCTACTAAGCTGCTTATTTTTTTCATGTTTCTTTTTGGAAAACAAAGTTTGTATATTGATGTGATTATTTGAAAGAGTTACACAGAGAGTGAGTGAGAGACAGAAATATCTTCCACCTCCTGGTTCACTTTCCTGATGGCTGCGATAGCTGCTGCTGGGCCAGGCTGAAGAAAAAGCAGGAGCTTCATCCAGGTCTTTCACATGGGTGCAGGGGTCCAGATACTTGGGCCATCTTCTACTCCTTTCCCAACAGCATTGGCAGGAAGCTGGATCAGAAGTAGAGTAGCTGGGACTTGAACCAGCACTCCAGTGAAGAATGTCAACATCATGCTGGCATTGCAAGTGGAGGCTTAGCCCTTGGTGCCATGATATCATCTCTGGTGGAATTTGTATAGTGATTAGCATAGGCTGTGAAGACCGCAAATTGGGATCTAAAATTTTTTTGACCATTAAACATTTATTATTAACATTTTTCCCTTGCCGAGACTCTGAAATGACTATTGTTTTTGATTAGATAATAGCAAGGATTGCATGTGTTCTCTGTTAAGCAGTTAGTAGATACTTGATGGTGGTGTGACTGGCTTAAGGTTGAATGAGAATTACTTCTTGAATCTAAGGACTGTATACTAGAGTGCATTGAAAATACTGCACACAGAAGGGAAAAGATATTCTACCAGCTGACCTGGTGGGTGACATCAGCAAAGCACGAACCTTCTGGTTTGGCATCTAACTTTATGGAATGAAAGGCTCAGATGAAATTGTAGTGGGAGTTAAAACGTAGTCAGTGGTTCCACTCCCGTGTGCCCCTAGTTGTGCTCATCAGCTTTTTGTTACTGGAGGAGGAGCAGCTTAGAAAAAGAAGGGTTCTTTCAGCTCACAGTTTGCAGGCTCATGGTCTGAGAGCAGGTGGCCCTTTCAGTTTGGGGTTCAGAAGAGGCTGGCAGAAGAATCAAGTTAGGACAAGCCAGGAGGCAGAGAGGGAGAGACAGGTTGTACACTGGGCTTGTGCAACCAGCCCTCTTGAGAACATTGTGCCTCCAGGGAGCTGCAGACCTCCTGCTGGCTCACCTCTTGGACACCATAGTTGGGTCTGTCTCTGTCTTTAATCAGTTAACCATTAGCGTATGACCTGGACTTCTGCTTGTGTTTGAGGAAGCAGGTCCTGTTCCCTGCATGTAACATCAGAAGCCACTCATGGGGGCAGGTATTATGTTGGGGCTTAAACTGCTTCTTGGGATGCCTGTGTCCTTTATCAGAGTGCCTGGGACAGAGTCCTGCCTACTCAGGCTCAGATCCAGGTCCTGGCCTACGTGGATGGGCAGCTGGGGACTTGGTTTCCTCTCATCCGTGTGGGAGGTCCGCATGGAGCTCTTGCCCTCTGTCTGGCCCAGCTGTGGCTGCTGTGGGCATTTGGGAAGTGAATCAGCAGATGGAAGTCTTTCTCTTTCTTCCCCCTTCGCTTTCTGTCATTCTTTCAGATAAGTTAGTCTTTAAAAAAGAATCGGTGGTGGTCCTGCTTTCCCAGTGGGTTGACATAGAGCTTCAGGCATATTCTCCACACAGTGTTTGAGGAGGTGACTACCCATTGATGAAATCTGTTGCTCAGCGGTCAAGGTCCAGTGTTTACCTCTAAACTCCCTGATTATATAAACTCTGAGTAGCTCACTGTCAGCAGTGCTTGGAATACAGTGAGATGGGAAGAAAGTAGAATCAAGGAGACAGGAGCTGGTGATTGTGGAATTAGGAAGTTGAGGGAGCAAGTTATCCTGGAGGCCACAGGGATAGAGAGGAGAGACAATAGGAATAGGGAGCGGGCTGGTGAAATGCAGTCCTGTTGTAAGGCTGTGAGGGGGGAATGGGAGGAAGGCGGATCTAAAGGGTGAGGAGCTGGCGTGGTAAAGGTTTCAAGTTCAAATCATGACAGAGTGATTGATGCTGACAAGGAAGTCAAGGGCATGAGTGGGTGTTTAGGAAGGAAATTAGTTTTGCTTTAAACATGTTCAGTTGGAGGTTATGGCAACTCCTTCAGAGGAGTTGGAAAGAAGTCATGACTAGCAAGGCTGATGGAGGCTTTCGACAGAGGTCCCAAGCTTACAGTCCCGTGACCTGGTCACTTGGCTCAAGCCGCCTGGATCTCTCTGAGTGTTGGTCTCCTGGTTTGGATGATAGTGACAGTCCCATCAATCAGGATTGTCCACTACCCATCATGGTGAATTTTAATGATTATAGAATGTGAAATGTTGGCTTAATTCTCCCCAGTATTACACTTTCTCTCACACTAGAGTTGTTTGATTTGTTCAGAAAACATACATTACAGCAAATAATATCATCGAGGTAACTGATGCCAAGTTTAGTCTATGTTAAACTCATTGCTGTGTGTGATGTCAGTATAATAGAGTAGGCAAACGTGATTAATATATGAGGGTGCATGCCCAGATGACACTAAAGAGGCTTTTGGTGTCAGAAAAGTGAAGCAGATGTAATTTTTTCATGAGATATGTTTCCATGAGTTATTTGAAGTTCCTTTGTACTCATATGTGTATTTTTAACATAAATAAGCAAAATATTACAATCCTTATATCTGGAGAAAGAATACAAATAGCTAGTTTATAAAATAAGAACTCAAAGAGAGTGGTAATTGTATTACATTGCTCCAACTCACCAGTGTGTCCAACACGTTGTAAAAAAACAGGCCAACGTTTCCATTCCGATTGGGGGCTGATGCTTTCTGGGCTGCTGTCAGGTGGGGGCTCTGTGTTATCTGTTGGAAAAGTATTTGGTTTTTTTTTTAAGCTTTATTTATTTTTATTATAAAGAGTGACATACAGAGAGGAGGAGAGACAGAGAGGACGGATCTAGCATCTGTTGATTCACTCTCCAAGTGGCCGCAAAAGCTGGAGCTGCGCCACTTCAAAACTAGGAGCCCGGAGTCTCCTCCAGGTTTCCTGATTGCCTAAGCTTTCCCAATGTTTACCAGTTTCTGCATTAGCAGGAATCTGAAATTATAAGCCAAAACCAGATGTGGAACCCAGGCACACCCATGTAGGATGCTGGTGTCCTGACTCTTGACCGAACCTCTAGGCCAAATACCTACCCTGGATAGAGGTTTTAAAATAAGGATTTTTTTTACCAGACCCGATGATGGAAAAACAAAGCTGTTTTATAATAGGCATAGTCAAATAAATTATGGTGCTGCCATACAGTAGAATAGAATGTGGTGCTTAAAATAATGGTTAGGAAGAATATTATTGAAAGGAGAAAGTACTAACAGTATAATGTTCAGTGAAATATCTTATGCAAATCTGTGTAATGCAGTAAGAACACAGTTCTCTTAAGTACCAGTACTGGAAGGAAAAATGCGTTGAGATGTTAATGGTTCGCTTTGGATGGTGGGTTAATGAATGATTTCCTTTCTTGTATGAAAGGAAATTCCTGTGACATCATGTTTCTTATTTTGAGTTTTGAACTATTTCACATGCAGAGAAAAGTAAACAATGTAAGAACACGACCGTGAGGACCAGTTTTTTTGTGATCCACATGGTCAGGCCTCAGGGCTCACTGGGTTAAGCCTCCCGTTGGTCACTGGCATGCTGTATCAGATTGCCTGGTTCAGGCAACTGCTATTCTGTGACTGGTCACGCTTAGTTGTTCAGGAAGAGAACCCCTGAATTTGGACTCTCCCTCTCTGTCTTTCCTGCTGTCATTCTGCCTTTTAAATAAGTAATTGTTTAAAAAGGACAGAGAAAAGTGAATGTGGCTCACAGTCAAGAATTATTCAGGAATAGTCAGAATTCCCAAGGCGTGTCCTACTAATTGTCTGTATGTCTCTTTTCTTCCTTTCTTTCTTTTTAATTAGAAGGTAGATTTGTAGAAAGAAAAAGGCGAAGAGAGAGAGAAAGTCTTCCATCCAGTGGTTCACTCCCCAAATCGCTGCCAGGGCCAGAGGCACGGGGGAGCCTGGCAAAAACGACATCCAGGAGATCAGCCTCTATGCTCTGCCTTGGGTTTGTGACGTTTCTCCTTATTTCCCCACCCTCTTGGGTGGCTGTTTCTAGAATGTTTGTCTTAAGGTTAAGTCTAGATGTTCAAGGGCTGCACATTTTTTCCTGGAATGTTCTGCACTGGCTGTGAGAGTCTTAGGGTGGGGTGGGGCTCGGTTTCTTTTTGGCCCATTTGCCTCTTATCTTGTTTACTTAAAGAGGAAGGAAAACCCGTATTCTTCCTTAAAACAATGCGTGTTTATTTTGCCCTGTGGTGTTTAAACGCTTTACATAATATTTTTTTTTAATCTGTGGCTTATATCTTTAATAGTGAGTTGCAATATTCTTGAAAGGTAAAATAGTTGCCACATTAGATTCCTTGAATTTCTGCTATATCTGTTGATATAGATAGTATCTATAGTTTTTTTTTTCCTGGATGGTTTATGAAGAATATATAGCTTCAGAAAAGCTTAAGTTAGAAAATAACTCAAATAAAAATATGAAACAAAATAACTTGTAATTGCAAAAATCACAGCTATTTCAAATCAGACAGAAAATAAAGATGAGCATAGAGAGGAATATTAAAGCCGATAGATATTCCCTGACCCCAGAAACATGCAGTTTTGTGTTATCCGTTAAGCCTTTCCCTCCCTCTGTATTTCTTTATCTCGCAAATATATGACAAAGGCTAATCCTGACGCCTGGAGCTGAAGGATGCGCAGTGTTGAAGATCTGTGTAATCATGTGGCGGTGTTTATCACTCAAAGCTTCTCCATGTAGCACGGCCACACGGGCACACGGGCACACGGCATCGCATCAGAAGAACGGTCCTAGTTAAAGCTACACGAATACTGTCTGCTGCTGGAATCTGTTTAGGAACGCAGGTGCTAAAGAAAGATGACAAAAAAAAACCAATTTGGAGTTTGTTCATTCCAGATACTCCTCTTCTTGAATAAACTCATGTACAGTGGAAAAATACCAGAAATTCAGTTCTCGTTAGGTTATGTGTGCTTTTTGTTTTGCTTGGAAGGGGACTCCCCTGAGAGGTATGTTAATTTCCCTGAGAGACACCTCCATGGGCTTTCGACAACATCTGATTTTATTTCCGTCCTCAGATTTCTGGGACTCCAAACCAGCCAGCCCATAACATGTCACAGGTGGAACGGATGTAGTCGGATGGGTTTTATTCCTCAGCTGGATTTGGTTGTCACTGTTGAAGGCATCCCAGCTTTCTTGGGGTGCTTATTTCAGCTGAGTTCTTTAACCTCCTGCCTTTGGATCTAAGCCCTGTTTCTAACAGAAAAAGTGGTGTCCGCATTTGATGATGCCACCAACTCTCTAATCCCTGGGGTGACCTGCTGGAGGTGACCTGCTGGCCCTCCTTTGTTGCTTTGTTTCTAGTGTTTGACTGCTCTCCGAGGAAGGCGACAAAATGGCTTCTCATATGCCCAGTGGGAAGATTAGGAGAAGGATCCTTTTATTAAGGCGAGGAAAGACACTTTCCAGAAATTTACATTTGGCACTGTTGGGTAGTGGAAAATGACCAGAAGGGTGGAGGTGGCTCCTTTCACAGAGAGAAAGCCTGGGCTGCACTGAGTGATGGAGCCTACGCACGAGGTGGATGTCCTTTGTCCAAGTAAGAGATTTTTGAGAAATTTCCTTAGTGATGGGAACCTGGTTTCTCTTTGCAAGTGTCTGAAATGCACCAAGGGTAAACGCTTGCTAGTTCTGCTTGAGCTGTGGGATCTGGGCTTGGCCTCCAGGGAGGCGTGAATACTCGGGTGTGACGCTTGGGGCAGCAGTGAGCAAAGGCAGTGCTCAGAGTGGTCCTGGGAGGAGTGCCCCTGGAATGTGACCTTTAACCGCGCGTCTGGCTGGGTGAGAACACCTGTCACTATTTTGGGAAGTGGGTGAAGTGATGGCCAGGACTATCAGGTGATTTCTGAGCGGGGGACTGGCCCTTCTCACAGAGAGGTTGACAACTCTGTTCTGCCAATTGTCCCTTAAATACCCAGCTTATCTCCTGGGGCGGAGTTGAGGAAGTGCCTGGAATACAAAGATCCGTGTTGTTTGGGAAGACATCAGTGCACATCTGTGTCTTATTCTTTATCCTGAGGGTAGGTGATTTTTTTTTTTTTAATTTGAAAGGAAGAGCGAATCCTGGAGAGTTTGCTTATTTTAAAACCAGCACTGACTACTAAAGGAATTCCTGAGTTGGCTTGCTAATCGGAATGGTTTCTCATTTTGAACGGCTTATTTTGCTTTTGAAGTGTGGATTCCTGACATTAAGAACATCGACTTTCATCTTAGCTCTATAAGTCTTGTTCGAAACTTAGAAGTTTAATTAGAGAGCAGGCTAGTGTATCTTCCTGTTCTGAGGGAAGATTATTCTCTGTCAGTTGAACTAACATGTATTTTGCAGCTGTGAAGAATTATTTGTCGGTATGTATTTGCTGCATCTAAAAAATAACAGTTGTATTTCTGTTGGGCTACATTCTTGGTAAAGCAAAGTGTTGTTTTTTTTTTCACATGTAATCAGCATCTCTAGTGGATCGTATTTGAGAACTGCTTTTCAGTCATTTCTGCTTCTAGGATAAGGAGACATAAAATACAGGACATATCGATAGCTGTGCTTTCATTGGAATGTTGTACATCTGTGCAGACATGAGACTCAAATGTGCTAATTAAGTATGTTTTTAGCAAGATTGGAATGTAGCAGCATGTGGTTAACCATTCCAGTTGGGTTTTGAAGTTTTTTTTCCTAAACATTAACGATTAGAAAGTACACTGGATTTTAGAGAATAAATTAATATGTTAAACTTCTCTTTTCACAGGGTAGCCAGTGGGGGCTTAATTATAGTTTAGCTTTTTTAAGATCTTGCTTTTCTCCTCTCCCTATAAATTTTTATTTAGAGGGTGAGTACTTAACATCCTTTAAATAGTAAGGCATGGGGCCCGGCGCGGTGGCGCAAGTGGTTAAGTCCTCGCCTTGCACGCCCGGGATCCCATATGGGCGCCGGTTCTAATCCCGGCAGCCCCGCTTCCCTTCCAGCTCCCTGCCTGTGGCCTGGGAAAGCAGTTGAGGACGGCCCAAGGCTTTGGGAACCTGCACCCGCGTGGGAGACCCGGAAGAGGCTCCTGGCTTCGGATCGGCATAGTATCGACCCGTTGCGCTCACTTGGGGAGTGAATCATCGGACGGAAGATCTTCCTCTCTGTCTCTCCTCTCTGTATATCCGCCTTTCCAATAAAAAATAATAAAAAAAAAAAAAATAGTAAGGCATAATATTTCTCCCCATTTTGAATGGTTTCTTGATGAACTAAGGGGTGTTGGATCTTATGGACCAAACACTGTGGACACAGATGATTCGTTTGTTTTTTTCTAAGATCAGAAAGTATGCAAGTGACTGGCATACATAAAATGGCAGGATGGTTGGGTAATATGGCAACATCTTACTTGGTGTGTCTTGAGAGATAAGTGGGATGTGATTCTAGCAAGGCTGTGCATATACAGTTGGAATGTGTTGGAGAGCTGCTAAGAGATTGGGAGCAGGCTCTGTGACAGCACCCATACAGCCTTGGCATGCCTTAAATAGCTGCAGGTTAACGCAGTATCTCAGAACGTGTCATTTCATTTGAGCCAAGTCACTCCTCTAAATGTTTTTGCAAAGAATGGAGACGGATGCTTTTCCCTCTTCTTTGATGTTATCTGTTTCTATTCTTGTTCTGACAGTCTTTTACAGTTTATAGATATGTGAAGGAAAATAATTCTGTGTGATACATCATCTTACATGGTTTTACTGATTAATTACTAACAAATTACAGTCATTTCATGTGTGGTTCCTCTGTCCCACTCAGCTTGTTCACTGTAACATATGTAGTCATTATGATCTGAATAAAAATTGGGTCTCTAAAGGTTAAAAAAGAATTCCTGTATTTTCTGTGTTTGATATGCATTTTGGGTATGAGTTATTGGTGCTCAAGCACTGTAATATTGTCACACAGAGTAGCAGGCATGGGTTACTGTGGAATTGTGTTTACTTTTAGGCTCCTTATCAAGTTCATTGGTGGTTTGTATACAGGGCTTGTTTGTTTTTCATGATTGATTTGCTTTGTTTGCTTTCTTTTTATTGTAGATATTTCACCATACCAAGTCAGGAGCATCGCAGTACTTCCCATCATGTCCTCTGTCTTGCACCTTTCCTCGCTCTCCTCCTTCCTCCTTTCTTTCTTTTTTTTTTTTCCCCTCGTAATTTTTACAATGATTTATTTAATTTTCCTTCACAGTCATAGGCTTAACACTCCATTAGGTAAAACTTACACATGGCAAGAAGGAGAAAAAAAACCTATTACATTTTAGGAATATATAGACAGAGGCTGTAAACAGCATGCTAATCTCACAGATTACATGATTCTTTGGTACTCCTTGTATTGGTTGTCACAGATCAGGAACAGCATGACATTTGTCTTTTAGGGACTGGCTTATTTCACTAAACATAGTGGATCTGTTTTCAAGTTGGATCTATTTCCCTTGTAGAAGACAAGATTTTGTTCTTTTAATGGTTGAGTCATATCCCATAGTGTGTATGTGCCACATTTGCTTTATCCAGTTATCACTAGATGGGCATCAGGATTGATTCCACATCTTAGCTGTTGTGAGTTGAGCTACCTTGAAAATGGGCTAAAGCTAACTGTCATATGCTTGTTTCATTTGGATAAATTCCCAGGTGTAGGTAGATTGATTTTCTGATATCGATGGAATTTCCACACTGTTTTCTATAGTGGTTGCACTAGGTTACATTCCCACTAATATTGGATTACGATATCTTTCCCCCACACCCTCATTAACATTTGTTGCTTTGCCATTCTTACTGGGATGAGGTGATACCACATTGTAGTTTTTATTTACATTTTCCTATTGGTGAGTGAACCTGAACATTTTTTTTTTCATGTGTCTATTAGCCATTTGAACTTAATCCTTTGAAAAATGTATGTTTACGTTCTTTGTCCATTTTTCAACTGGATTGTTTGTCTTTGTTGATGTTGAGTTTCCAAAGCTCTTTAAAGATCCTGGGTACTGAATCTCTATCAGTTGTATAGTTCGCAAATGTTTCCCATTCTGTTGGCTGCCTCTCTACTTGGTTGATGGTTTCCTTTTCAGAATAGTAGCTTTTTAGGTTGATGTAATCCCATTTGTTTATTTTTGTTTTGGTTACCTGTACTTCTGGAGTCTTCCCAGAAGTCTTTGCCTGTATCTTGTAGAACGTCCCCAATGTTTTCCTCTAGAAGTTTGATGGTATCAGCTTGTAATTTTAGATCTTTCATTTAGTGTTGATTTTTGTATAAGATGTCATACTTCTGCATGGATAGATCCAGTTTTCCCAGCACCAGGTTTTAAAGAGACTGCCCTTTCTCCTTGGATTGATTTTGGTTTACTTGTCAAAAAGTAGTTGGCCATAGGCATGTAGATTCATTTCTGGGATTTCTGTTCTGTTCCATTGATAAGCCTGTTTTTATTCCAGTATCAGGTTGTTTTTACTCTAATTACCATGTAGTACATCTTGAAGTCTCGTAGTTGTGATGCTTCCACCTTTGTTTTTGTTATTTAAGATTGCATTAACTGGGCCTGGTGCAGTAGTCTAGTGGCTAAAGTCCTCATCTTGCGTGCACCCAGATCCTATATGGGCACCAGTTCTAATCCTGGAGGCCCTGCTTCCCATCCAGCTTCCTGCTTGTGGCCTGGGAAAGCAGTTGAGGACGGCCCAGAGCCTTGGGACCCTGCACCCACGAGGGAGACCCAGAAAAAGGCTCTGGCTTTGGATCAGCCTCAGCTCTAGCTATTGTGGTCACTTGGGGAATGAATCAACAGACAGAAGATCTTTTTCTGTCCCTCCTCTCTGTTTATCTGACTGCCTAATAAAAATTAAAAAATATTTTTTTATAAAGATTGCATTAACTATTTGGGATCTCCTCTGTTTCTATATGAATCTGAGCATCATTTTTTCTAGATCTGAGAATGTCATAGGCATATTGATTGAGATCAGATTATATGTGTAAAGTGCTTTTAATAGTGTGGATATCTTGATGATGTTAATTCTACCAGTCCATGAACACAGGAAATTTTTTTTGGTGTTTTGATATCTTTTTCTATTACTTTCTTTAATCTTTTTTAAGTTTCATTGTAGAGATCTCTATGTGCTTGGTTAGATTTATTTCAGAGTATTTAAATTTTTTTTTTTTATAATTCTTATGAATGGCCTAATCTTATGTTCTTTGTCAACCATGGGATTCTTGATGAATACAAAGACTGTTCTTTTTTGTTTGTTTGTTTGTTAATTTCATATCCCGTAATTTTACCAAACTTATGAGTTCCCACAGTCCTTTAGTGGAGCCTTTTAATCCCTTTGTATAGAGGATCATACCATCTGCAAACAGGAGTATCTTGACTTCCTCCTTCCCAGTTTGTATTCCTCTGGTTTCTTTTTCTTGACTAATGGCTCTGGCTAAACCTCCCAACACCTTTGCTGGTTTCAGAGAATCTTTTTTTTTAAAGATTTATTTTTATTATTTTTTTATTGGAAAGGCAGAGATACAGAGAGGAGAGACAGAAAGGAAGATCTTCCATCCGATGGATTCACTCCCCAAGTGAGCGCAACGGCCGATGCTATGCCAGTCCGAAGCCAGGAGCCTCTTCCAGGTCTCCCACGCAGGTGCAGGGTCCCAAAGCTTTGGGCCATCCTTGACTGCTTTCCTGGGCCACAGGCAGGGAGCTGGAAGGAAAGCGGGGCTGCTGGGATTAGAACCGGCGCCCTTATAGGATCCCGGGCATGCAAGGCGAGGACCTTAACCACTTGCGCCACCTCACTGGGCCCTGTTTGTTTGTTTTTAGCACATGTGTAGATAACAGAACCAGTAAATTGAGTACACAAAATATTGATGTTTTGTTGTCTGGTTGGATCACATAGAATGGTATTTTGTATAGTTTTCATCTGGACCTTTTTGTGATTGTGTATACATATTTCCTTTTTCTCTTACAAAACAATTTGCCATTTACTTTTGGCTGAGTAGACAAAAAGTTAAATATTCTCATATCCTTTTTCTGGACTACTGTCTGAAGTAGAAAACTGTCCTTTTTAATGGGACACATGCACATTGGATGCTCTGTCTCCTCGTCAGTGTGCGTGGTATTGACACAAGCCTGTAGAAGTAAGAACAAATAAGCCTAAGCATTTCAGATATTCCAGACATAAAAATGTGTGGCATTTCCGCACGTATGTTGGGGATTCATGGAACCAGACTGGTTTTAATTGTGTCTGCGGAGTGTGAGGCAGATGGAAACATTACCAAACTCAGCTGCAGATGGCAGCAGCGGAGACAGGTGAGGACCATGTGCAAGTTTATACCACTGGTCAATGCGGTAATAAGCTGGTTTATGAAACTCCAGCCATTTTAGAGGTCTCCACAGCTGCCGTCAGCCAGCTGAAAATAAATCCAGCTTGTCGGAATGGTCAAGAATTGTGCTGTCTGAGTAGGCTTAGATAAAATGGTGTTTCAGATATCTGTAAAAATGTATATTGTAACGTTAAAAATTGGGTGGTAACCTGATATCTTATTGATGGTAAAAGCTGGAATAACATGGTAGGTAAGAGTGCTGACCCGGGAGTTGCAAAGCCTGGACACATCCCGATGTGAACTTCCTGACTGAGTCGCTCTGTGACCTTCTGTCCCATATGTGAGATTGGGATAACAATCGCAGTAGACATCATAAAGGGTTATTGTGACAGTTTAAGTAAGCTAATATTAGTGAACTGGTTAAGCCAATGCCTGACAAACATGTATTAATAATTGTTACTATAGCAATAAAAATAGTATGATGGAAAACCTTGAGACACCGTGGGAAGGTATTAAGATAGGGTTAATGAACACAGCAATAGATAAATTATAATACCTCAACCGTGCAGAAAAACACATGCAGGGGAGGAGTTTAGAAGGAAGTACTCTTAAGTGTTGTTTTTCATGTTGGGTGGTGGGAATCCCTACAATTTTTATGTTTATCGCAGAGCTCTTTGTATTTTCCATGAAAAAAAACTAAACATGTGTAGCTTTTATAATCTGAAAGAGTGACTTTTTTTGAGACGCGCATGTATCCTTTGTAAACAATAGTAGGTTGACTATAAGAACATCATATACCCAGTTGGCAACAGTTTGTCATCTTTTGAGTCTAACATCTTTTCACATTCGGACAAAGTGCCTCAGAGCTTAATATTTGAGATTTTAAAAATTTTGTAGATTGATGGTGTTGTAAAAGTAATACATGTAAACACACACATAGAGCTATGTGCAGCACACCTGGCGTTTGTTACCATCTTGGACAACGTCACCTAAGAGAGTTTTGGTTTTCTCCGAGGAAATGTGGATGATGTTGTTGGTTACCATTGGCCAGGACAGTCTGTGTATGTCATTTCTCTGGGTGGTACATGGCAGTTGCTCAGTAAGCTAGGCTGTTACCATCACTGCTTACTTTTCCCTCTCTGAAATGCAACTTTTATAAACAAAACTCAATCATTTCCAGTTATTGCAGACCAGAGGAGACCTTCTTCAACGTGTGTTGTTGTTGTTGTTGTTGTGAGCTTACTTTGGAGCTCTCTGTCCTACACGTTTGTATTCATACATGTATTTTAATATGCAGTCAGTATGTACGTTTCTTGAAGGAAAGTCGCCTTCCACAGACGATGCTGGTCAGGCTGCTACTTCAGTGGAAACACCTGTCTCAAGGCTTGGTGGCGTGAACTCACGCAAGTATTCTCTCCCTCGTGTTTGTGTCTTTCCGAGGATGGTGGGGTTGCGTCCCATGTTTTTCTTACTTGTGGACTCATGCTGCTCTGGTGCACACAGGCCGTCGGCCAGTGCTGGCCGTGTCCCGCAGCTATGTGAGGGCCGCAGCAAGAGGAATCAGAGGGCCTGGAGAGGTGTGGTCGTTACAGCTTTCCAATTCAACATAGATGTACCAAGCTTGACAAGAAGATGGTCTGGTTCCTGTCACCTACTTTGAAGGGCTAGTTTGATAGAAGGTGTTAACATTTGTTATTTATGGAATGCGTTTCCTGGTCAAATGCATTAGGGGAATGCAAAATGTGCTGTTTCTTTAATGAAGGACTTTCCAGAACTTTTTCCCCCCAAGAATTATTTATTTTTATTGGAAAGGCAGATAGACAGTGAGAAGGAAATACAGAGAGAATGATCTTCTGTCCGCTGGTTCACTCCCCAAGTGGCTGCAGTGGCTGGAGTTAAGCCAATCCAAAGCCAGGAGCCCGGAGCCTCTAGGTCTCCCACACGGATGCAGGGTCCCAAGGGTTTGGGCTGTACTCTACTGTTTTCTTAGGCCACAGGCAGGGAGGGAGCTGAATGGGAAATGAAACAGCTGGGATTAGAACTGGTGCTCATATGGGATCTGGTGCCTTAAAGGCGAGAACTTTAGCCACTAGGCTACTGTGCTGGGCCCTTCCCAGAACTTTGATGTTACTAGGCATTGTGGGTGAGGTGGGGTGGGGTGGGTTGGGGTGGAGTGGGGTGTGGTGCGGTGTGGTGAGGTCGAGTGAGGGAATAATATGTGATGATTCACAGACTACCCTGACTTGGGAATGCTTGTCTTGTTCCCATAAACTCTCTAGGGTGTAAGTTTTCATATACTGTATTTGTTGATGTATCAGAGTAGTCTGTTCTACATAGCAGAAATAATGGACTTGGCATTTTAATGTTTATGTTGGGAAGCTTTGTTTTTGCTATTTGTTAGAATGATTGTTTAGGAGAATCTGACAGAACTCAAACTGTAAGTAGTGGTTTTAACATCTAGGCTCTTTTGGACTTGGTGTGATAGCCTAGTGGCTGAATCACTGCCTTGTATCTGCCAGGATCCCATATGAGCTCCGGTTAGAGTCCTAGCTGCTCTGCTTCCCATCCAGCTCCCTCCCTGCATGTGGCCTAGAAAGGCAGCAGTGGACGGCCCAGAGCCTTAGGACCTTGCTCCTACATGGGAGACCTGGAAGAGGCTCCTGGCTCCTGGCTTCGGATCGGCTCAGCTCTGACCTTTGCAGCCACTTGGGCATTGAACCAGGGACAGAAGATACTTCTCATTCTCTCTCCTCTCTGTAAATCTCCCTTTACAATAAATAAATAAATAAGAAAGATCTGGCCCCTTTGGTTGTACGCTTGTATTGGATCTGCAGAGTTGTGTAGTTGTTTTTGTGTTCTGCAGTTACCATCGAAGAGAGAAAGGTAAGCAAAGCATGACCGTGTATCACAGTGGTTAGGGAAGACTAAGTTGTCCAGATGTACTGAATTTTTTATTGGCTTCATATTTTCTGTGTTCTCAGTAACTTAAAAAAAAAAAAACTTTTTTTTATTATTAATTAAATACTTAGTACAAGTATCCATGCCTGTTAGGTGTTTTTCTGAAAGCCTTTTAAAAGAGAATACCTAATTTCCATTGATTATTGCCATTTATCTAGTTAGCTACCAAATATTGGACATTGAGGACATTTCCTATTTTTTGCAGTTATAATTAATACTAAATGAATATCCGTAGTTGCACATACACAATTACTCCTTGAATTATGGAGTTCTTAAATTTTTTAAAAAATTTTTTTGGAAAAGCAAATTTTACAGACAAAAGGAGAGATAGAAAGTCAGGAACCAGGAGCTTCTGCCAGGTCTCCTCCATGGTACAGGTGCCTACGGCCATCCTCTGCTGCGTTTCCAGGAAATAGAGAGCTGGAATGGAAATGCAGCATCTGGAACACAAACCTGGACCCATTTGGGATGCTGGCACTTGCAGGTGCAGGATTAGCCTCATGAGCCACCGTGCTGGTCCCCGGCTATAGAGTTTGTCTATCTGGGGTATACATATTTATGTGTAAGAATTTTTTTTCTTTACTACTTGTTGTATTCTAGAAGAGTTGCACCAGTTTATTCCTACTACCACTGCACGAGAGTGCCTACTTAATTTGCTTAATTCTGTTATTACAATAAAGTTGTGCTGCGTAGGAATTTACCGTTTGGATTGGGTGCAGGTTTAGAATTCTGCCTCTGTGTATCTAATTAACAGAAGGAGGGAACTTCTCTAGGAAGCATGAAGTCAGACAGCTCACTAATTTCTTATAACAGGTTTTCTGAAAGTTTTGAAATATAGCACTGCTGATATTGAGGGCTCTGATGAGAAGCAGAGAGACAAACTTTCATCTAGAGGTATAGTTTATTTCTCTACCAGAAGTATTTGAGCTTAAACACAATGTTTGTTGCCAGGGATTTTATGCCTGTCTATGTAGCAGATCGCAGTATGGAAGCTTTCACTTAAGTGAGGCTATAAATGTCAACTAATAAACTTGAGGCAGGAGCGAGCAAGGCCCAGGGGTGGGGTGAGGGCAGACCTTTTGTGACAAAATCCCAGGCCTTGAGCTAGTGCCATTCACTTTTGTTCTAACGATCAATTCAGTTTTTATTGGAAATCATGTGAAACCCAGGCAGAGGATTCAGCCTTCCTTTTCTGCGTGTTGGCATTTTTCCTTTGTGAGTGGGCAGGTGTGAAGGGCACTTGCTGGTCTGTAACAGGAACCTTCACCTGCTGATTCACTCCCCGAGTGGCTGCAATGGCCAGAGATTGAGCCGATCTGAAGCCAGGAGCCAGGAGCTTCTTCCAGGTCTGCCACGCAGGTGCAGGGTCCCAAGGCTTTGGGCCGTCCTCGATTGCTTTCCCAGGCCACAGGCAGGGAGCTGGAAGGAAAGTGGAGTAGTCGGGATACCAAGCAGTGCCCACATGGGATTCCGGTGCATGCAAGGCGAGGACTTTAGCCACAAGGCTGCTGTACTGGGCCCAGAAAATACTCTTCAAGGTGTGAGTTCACCTAGCTGGCCCCAGCTGACCTCCTTCCCACTGACCAGGAGTGGACCTGCATGTTGGAGGCATCTTGTGATTTTCTAGAGCCTTGCCTGCTGGTCTGGCACTTTCCATTGGTTTTAGTGTTGTAGGAAAAGCCTTCCCGATCCGACACAAACAAAGAACCAGCTAAAAACGAACAAAACAAAACAAAAAAGTTGTTTTCGGATTGCCTGGGCTGAGAGGCGTCAACTATGGGAATCCTCACTCCCTCCCTTGAAGCCGTGCCTGAACTTGGTCCCGAAAGCCACTCTTTGGTGGTGAGATTTCTCCCTGTTTAGGAGTGGGCTGGCGTTTGGGTTTCAGCAAGGCTTGCTAAGTTCCTCACCTCCCAGGAGCTGTGGACCTCATTTCCAGGATCAGTCCCCCTGTGGACGGGCTGAAGAGCCAGCTGTTAGGAAGCATCAAGGAAAATCAATGTTTTTCTCACTTTGCAGGCTGCAGACCACAGTCAGAAAGCTGATAGCAGACTCCTAAAATGACAGGTTTTTCAGCTAGGTGGCAGCCCCAGAGAGTCTGCATCCCTGTGTTAAGAAAGCCCATCGCTCAGAGAGGCTGGGTGAGGTCACAGAGCCTGCTGTCAGTTTAAGCAGTGACCGTTGAGCCATCCTGGGACGGGTAGAAATTCTGAGCATCCTTGAGCATTTTCAAAGTGCTGAACTGCGGGCCCGCTGGTGCTGCATTTTAAAATTACAGGCGTGTGGATGCAGAGGTGCCGCTGCCTCTGGGCCTTGTGTTCGTGCAGTCAGGCTGGCAGAAACGGTCAATCATCTACTGGAAAATAGCAAGTTGTTTTAAAACACACAGTGCCTGAGATAAGGGCCGGGTGGCGGAGGCGTGCTTCTTCCCTGTTATTAGGGAAAGAAGGAAAGTCCAGCATGTTTGAAGCTGAAACTCGGCACGTACTGCATGACCACCTTTGTCTTAATAAAAATAGCGAACAACTGCGTGCTGCGGCATCCCAGGCCAGGCTGAAGGAAAGTGAAGGTCATTTCTAAAATAGAAAAGGATCTGGTTAACTATTACTCGGAGCAGTTGAACATGTTTAAAATGTTTCAGACCTGGGGACATCAGTATGGACTAACTGAGGCCTCCTCTTTGGCTGCCAGCTGTTTGTTTGGGTGTTAGTAGTGATTTAAAAGAAAAGAAGCATGGGCCTCAACTACCTTTCCTCTTCAGCTAGTCTAACCATGTAAGAAACCCAGGGTATGATGAGCAGAAATAAGTAGATGCACTGTCCCAGCCTTTTCAATGGAAGGCAAGACCTGAGAGGTGGGAGGGTTTCCCATGCTGGAGTTCTGTGCTGGAGCTATGTGGCCTGGCAAGGACCCAACTTCTGCTGCATACTGCATGTCTTTGGTTTTTGACCAGGTAATTTCTCCTCCAACTGTGATAATTCATGACAGTGAAGGGAGCACTTTGAATAATTGCAATAGGACAATAGGCATACGCTAGGACTGAAGCAAATAAAGGAGTAATATGGTGACCCCAGTTCTTTCTTCACTTTGTAAAGTAGGCCTGATGATAATACTTACGTTGGGATTAAGAACAGTAAGGTAAAGTGTTTGGAATGTCGTTTCACATAAAGTATTTGTCCAATAGATTTCAACTCCTGAAATTATTACTTAAGATACTTAATTCATATAATAACCACCCACATTAAGTTTAACTTTGTTGTCTTCATAGGAACAGGCTTCAAGAAGTTCAGGGGAAAAACTATAGTATCTGTTCGTTTCAGATTTTTGAGTGAACTTGTGGAAGCCCCCTTGCGTTATTTCCGCAGAGCAGATTTTGTGGTTCATTTTACTGAATGATTAATGTCTGCTAACGCTTCTTTCATCTTTGACACACGCTCACACTTAGCTGCTTGCCTAGTTGGAGCTTCCACACAGATAAAGGCTAAAAGAGTAAGGTCTACTTTTACTTTGCCAGCTCCTTGTGCATCTGGGGCTTCACGATCTAATTAGCCTGTGTGGTTCAGAGAAGGCCGGGCCTGGCATTACGTGGTTACAGCCTGCAGCCATTTGTTTTCTACACGGTAGAATATTCCACTGACTCTGAGATGCAGGAATGGCAAGCTGGTGGAGTGGGTGGGCAGTGAGAAAGCGAGATTTCCTTGCTTCTTCAAAGTTGTTTTCTTTCTCCAGCATAGTGATCTGTAGTGTTGCCAAATTTAGGAAAAACAGAGTATAGAGACAAAAATGTCCAGTTAAATTTGAATTTCAGATAACACATTTTTTAGTGTAAGAATATCTCTCCATGCAAGATTCCTCATGTAAAAAATTCACCTTTTTTTTTTCTGAAATTCAGCTTTAACTCAACATTTGGTATTTATCTGATAGTCCTGTAGAGTCTGTAACGTCTTTAATCTATAAAGAATTTTTACCATACCCTAGTGTAAGCCAAGTTCAAATGAATATAGAGGAAAGTGATCCAGTCCCACTGTGGTGAGTGAACTGTTTAAAAAAAAAACAAAAGCGATCCTGTCCACCCTCTGTTGGGATGGACAGTTGAAAAGATTTTACTGAAATAGCTGGTGCTGAACTGGGAGGAATTCAGGCTGGTTTGCAAAGCAACAGGGATTGTTCTGTCTGGGCCGCATGGGTAGACTTAGGCCCGAACCTTGACCTTGGCCAAGAGTCCTCTGGTTAAATTGACGTCTTGAAGCCCTGAACAGCCCCAGGAGTTCTCAGTTTTATGATTGAGTTCTCTTAGCAGTAATTTGGGGGGAAAGGGGTTTAATTTTGGACCATTCACTTTTCAAAATAGAGGGAAGAATTTTGATTGCATGAAGAGTGACCTTCAGATAACTCTGCCCGTTGAAATCTCTTCTTGGTGTTTGGCCCTCCGTAGTGCTGCTACGTGGAGAACACTGTTGAATGTTTGGTATCAGCTCGAGAACTCCAGCAGCAGTCCACGTGAAGGGCACAGCGTGCCTCTGGGAGGTGCTGATTGGAAGATTAGGGGCTGCAGAAACCTCGGTGCTTATTAGCATTTTTTTTGTACATGCTGGGTATGACTCCTCGGTCCCAGAGAAAAAGCTTCACCAGGTTAATGATACACTTGGTGAAATTCGTAATGGAAAGTGAAGGTTGAAAGAGTGCTTGCTGGAAAGGGGAAGCCAGAGCAAATGGATCCTGGGCCAATACTGATTTTCTAATTGCTGCCGTTTCAAAAGCCTAATGTATGCCATGTCAAGGAACAAGTTTCAGGTGATCTGGGGAAGAAAAATGCACAGTGGTAAGCACTTCCTCTGAGGCTCAGATGGTGTATGAGCTAACCAAGGGAAAAATAGCCAATTAGAGGTGTTTGAAGTACTACATTTGGAGGCGTATTTGGTTGTTAACTGATAGCTTTCCAGAAAAGTGATGATTTGTATCTAAATACTCATGCCAGCTAGGTTTTGGGTGCTGGTGATTATTTGAAAAACGCCTTTCTCTGTTGGCCAATTTGCCCCTTTATGTCCTCATTGCTGCCTGTACTGGCCTATTCCTTTTAGACACCATTTTGCTGTTGATAAACATAAGGTTTGCTGTTGTGTCACATAATTGATTTGCATTACAGATGGCATTTTAACCTAATTAACTTATGTCTTAGTGTTTGCAAGTGTCAGGGTAGATTGGGGTGGATATGTTCATATTTTGGAGCAGTGTTTTTTTTTAAAGGTTTATTTTTACTGAACAGTCAGATATACAGAGAAGAGGAGAGACAGAGGAAGACCTAAGCCGTGGTTCTTAACCTTAGCACCTGTTGGCATCACCCAGGGAGTTTAATATGACACGCATGTGTGAGTTCCACTGTCACAGAATCTGGGGTGCAGAAAGGGCACTGGGTCTTGTGAGGGCTACCCAGCTGATTCTAATACACGCCCCAACGTGCACATTATCCTTGGTCTGCTCTTGAGTTTATGGCTCTTGCTGATGCTGTCCAGTAAAACCAGGAGCTCCCAGGCGGTGGCTATTTTTTAAATTCATGAGACCCGGGTGCTGGGGTGTAGCAAGTAAAGCCGCCGCTTGTGACATTGGCATCCCATATAGACATTGGTTCACATCCCAGCTGCTCCGCTTCTGAACCAGCCCCATAACAGGGATGTGAGAAAGCAGCGGAAAATGGCCCCAGAGCCTGGGGCTCTTGCAGTCATGTGGGCAACCCAGAAGAAGCTCCTGTCTTCCAGCTCTGGCTGATGCGGCCATATGGGGAGTGATGAAAGACCTCTTGCTGTCTCCCCCTCTCTGTAATTCTTCCTTTCAAATAAACTATTAAAAAGCTGCTCAAGTTAAATATCACTAAAAATTTGGTTTGTCTGCCACACTGACCAGTTTCCAATGTTTAGCAGCCGGGTGTGGCTCCTGCATTGGATGGTGTGGCTATGCAGCATTTCTGTTGCAGTGGCAAATTCTGCCTAGGTCAGGGCTGTGTGGAGGGTGTCAGCAGGGCGTGGGAGGAGCTGCAGGCATTTGAGACTCTGTCCCAGGAAGGGCAGACCTGGAGCAGAGCTAACACACAGGCCTTGCCAGTGCACAGTGGCTGCATGCTTTTGCAAGCAGCCTTTTTCTCAATGGTCTTGGCACTAGCAGCCCCAGGGCGGTCAGTGTAGTGGATCTCGCATGGTGTCTTACAACAGGCTGACTGAGGGATTAGCAGGATCCCTAGGAGGCGGGGGTTGAGGGGTGCAGCCTTGTGGTGAGAGATGCCAAGAAAGCCTGGTGAGTCTCAGAGCAGGGTCAAGTCTTAAATGAGAGAGTGCTTAAGAAAGACCCTCCCTGGCTCTGTGCGTCTTCGGGGTTGTCTGCAGCATGCTGGCGGCAGGTGTCTCAAAGTGAGGCAGAGCTTGCTGTGTGGGCTGCTTCCATGTTCTTGGTGGGCAGGAGCACCGAGAGCTGAAGAGAATGGGATCACATCCACATGGTGTCCAAGACCCCAGGAGTAGGTCCTGGAGAAGAGAAGCAGTGGGGAAGAATGAGGTCTGCTCTGGCAGTGGGCTTTCTCGGTGCTTCCCTCTGGACTGACCTGTGCATGCTGCAGTGTGAGTGCCAAGCCACGGGGTGCCGTCCTGGGTTGAGAGGGCTGGTGTGCACCGTCCAGGCTCCCTACCGTGCCTCTTCCTTAGTTCTGTCTTGCTGGACGCCAGCATCTCCTTGGGAGCAGATTTCTGTTGCTGTCCCTGAGCCCCCCACATGGAGCCCCTCCAGCATTCACAGGCGCAGGGAGGGGGTGGGAGCAGCCCTGAATTAGGCACGAAACAGATGCAGGCAGGTGGTCCCAGGGCTGAGTCCCAGCGGCTTCAGGGGGCATGTGGGTCACTTGCCAGAGTTTTTCCTGTTTTGCCATTGTCTGCTGTGAACTCAGGCTGAAGTGTAAGCGCCTGTGGTCACCCTCATTTCCTCGCTTTGTGTTGCTTATCAGGTGTTTCTGTAAGGTTGTAGCCTTTATCTGTTCTGACAGGTGATAACCGCCGGCTGCAGACCAGGGAGCTCCTCAGCCTTCACAGGCCCAGGAAGGAGGTTTGCTTCCTTCCCGCCCAATCTCCTTTAGCCCAGCTTCTGACGCTGCAAAAAGAGCCGTGCTGCCCTCCTCATTGTCACTAATTCTTAGACATTTTGTTTATCGTGCGGATATTGGATAACACCTAGCCCTCTTATTTGCTGGGGTTTCTGTATTCTTTCCCTCAAGCTCTAAGAGTTAGGTAGAAAAATGTTGTCCTAAAGGTAGGAAAATGAAGATTGCTTCCCACCCCCGCCCCAAAGAAATGCTAAGAAGAATTAAGAGCAAGCAAAAGCTGACTCATTAAGGTCTTGTGAGTGGAGAACCATCTAGTAACTGAGGTTGCCACTGGTGCTGTTTCCTCCCGGACTTCTGAGGCCTTTATTAATTTGGATTGTGAAGAGCACATCCGAGTCCTTGAGTGCTTGTATTCTGAAATGGCACATTTCAGTTCTTCACACAGTGTACAGAGACTTCTCCAAAGAAGCAGGCCTGGGAGCTTAACACTGAGGCTGGATGCAATTAAAGCAAAAGGATGAGGCGCTTCTTCAGGTCACAGACGTGTATGTCAGAGCTACCTAAGGGGCTTCAGCAGCATGACGGGTCCTGGGCCTCCTCACGTCCCGGTTCTAGCCACTGGGCCTGGGAATCTGTAGTTTGAGGCCCCGTGCTGATGTTGGTAAGTTTGGGGGACCGTGGCCTCATGTCCTGCCTGCTTGCAGTTGGGGGAGTGTGGGAGGGGGTGGGGACTGGTTGGTTTATAAAAATAGAGGCAGCTAGTAGTAAAGACCAGATCAGGAGCTCTCTGAGGTCCCTGGCACCCTCGGGAATCAGTGGCTCTGTGATCCACCTAGGACTTTTGTGATGTCTGACTCACACTGTAGTCACCTTCCTAAAACCGCCCTTTCTTTTCCCCCCCTTTGGTTTATTTTTCGTTGTTGCAGCCTCTTGAATTGTGACCCTATTTCACCCTCCAGGGTACCATGTATTGTTTCGTTATAAAAGGTGGTGTGTCACAGGTGCAGCGTGGCCACGCTGGCTGGGTGCAGGCCTTGAGGGAGCTCTCTGGGCCGCCTTTCATCAGATTTCGGTGCTGGGCACTGACTCTCAACCCAGTGGCTTCTTTGTGATTTTCCTCTCCTTCTTCACCATTAAAAAAAAATCAGCAAGCCCTATTTTTTTGATATATTTTTGGCTGCAGAATAACTCCAGATGGTATATTTTGTATAGAGAAAATTTTTTTTCACACTTTTTGTGAATCTTCTTGCTTTCAATTTGAATGAAGTTATACGTCTTGTAAAGGATTCATTTTGTAGAGACACTAATATGAATAAATATGCTTGCTTATAATATTTAATTCAAGTGACCATATTAAGAATGCTGCTACCATCAGGGGGTAAAATAACAATCAGATTTTCTATAATTAGAATATGAACAAAAAGGCTTTTAATGCATAAGTTGACATTTAGAAATGAGTGCCAGGAATGAGGTAAAGCACAGTGATGTAATTGAAAGATGATGTAATTGAAAAATGAAAATATGTGACAATACAGATGTAAGCTATTGGTTTTTTAAAACTGTATTTCTGATTTGAGTGCTGCTGTAGCTTCACATATTAAGAACTTTTGCAAACAGTGTGCATGCGGAAATCCCTAATGGAGAGTGTTTTGTAAAATTCCCCTGAGGCTATGTTTGTTTTTTTAATAGAAAATGTCTTTTGTTTAACATTCTTCTCACTGTGGATTTATTAGTTCATTATTAGTTGGGTTTTCTGGATCAAGAAGAGGACCCGTGTGAGCCAAAAATGTTCTTAATCTTACCTCTGTTTCCAGAAGAATAGAAAAACTAGTCAGCATTAACTGTTCATGCTGATCTCTGTTCCCTTTGGCTGGTGTGAAAATGCAGAGCATGGAAAACAAGTTTCTGGAGGTTTCAGTCATGGATCTTTTAATTCAGAAAGTGTGTTGAATGGGTCTTCTCTGATGGTGCTTAACTCTGCTGGGACCAATAAGGAAGCGAGGAAATTTCGACAACTTGGAAACTGATGAAGTGGTCAAGAGAGTTTGTCACTTGGCAAGTTCCGTAGCACCCAAACACAGGGAACCTGTGACAGGGGCTGTGGGATCCTGGTCCTTGTGCAGCCCCAGAGTAGCTGTCTCTGACAGGTGCCAAGGCGCGTGAGGGGACCAGATTTCTAAAGGAGAATGAGGCTGGAGCTGACTCTTACAGAGATATTAGTGTTCCCTGGGGAGATGAAGGTGAGGGGGAGTCTGGGAAAGAACGGCCTGCTCAGAGTCAAGGGGAGGGACGGCAGAGTACTGGCTTGACTGAAGCTGAAGGAGCGTGGGAGTGAGGGGAGCTGAGGCCCAAAGATCTTGCCGGCCTTCAGAGGATATTGTGCCGAGAACATGAAGGGCAGGGACATTGAATGATTGTAGGCAAATGTCTTGTTGGAAGCTCATGTGAGCATCGGCAGAAAGATGGGTTTCCATAGGGCAGGATTTGGAACAGGGCAGCCAGTACGGAGGCTTTGGCCATCATTCAGTCACGACTGGTGACAGACTCACCTTAAGATGCCTTTTTGGATCCGGAAAAAACGTGTTCATCATGAACTTGACAGGAAGTGAAACAGAGTGTCAAGAAGATGTCTGCATTCCCATGCTTATTGCAGCACACTTCACAATCAATCAACCTGAGCTGTCCACTTGTTAAAGAAAACAGGGTGTATGAACACCATGGAATATTAGTCAACCATAAAAAGACTGATATCTTGAAATTTCCAACAAAATGGATGGATATGGAGAGATTTGTGACAAGTGAAATAGGCCAGAGACAGAAAGGCAAGTGCATGTTTTGATTAATAATGTGTGACTCTATATTAGCTGGGATATATATGTATACACAATCACTGAGTTATACCCTGACATGATAATACACTATTCTTTTCTCATTTATGATCTTTAACAAATCCCACATTATGTGATCTTAGTGTATCTACCCCAGCTTAAAAATGTTTACATATGAAATATGGAAAATGCTAAAAAAATTTTTTTAAGATTTATTTATTTGTAAGATAGAACATGGGAGAGATGAAGGGTCTTTCCATCCACTGGTTCCCCACCCACACAGCCACAGCTGTCAGGGCAGGAACCTCTATCTAGATTTCCCATGAGAGCGGCAGGGACCCAAGGATTGGGCCATCTTCTGCCTTCCAGGCAGGAAGCTTGATCAGAAGCAGAGCAGCTGGGGCAGGAACCTGTGTTCCACTGTGGGCTGTCAACCTCACAACTGCAGGTCTTCCAAGCCACAATGATCCCCCCATTAAATTATTAAATCATGTGTGCTCCTGGAATTCATGTTGACTGACAGGAAAATACCCAGATAGCTTACAACTGTTACTTTCTCTTCTTAGGTACCATGGCAGGAAGTTGTACCCATCCATTTGAGGGCAGGAACATGGAGAAAAGGGAAGGGAAGAAAGGGGCAAAGCATTGGGGAAGTGTGAGTGGAGAACCAGAGCTCTCCCATCTGCTAGTCTGCTTCCTGATGTTCACAAGGGCCGAGCCCCAACTCGGAGCTCTAGGCTACTTCCAGGTATTCCGGGTGGGAGTTAGGGACCCAAGCACTTTGTGCTATCACCACTGCCTTCCATAGCCTGCTCTAGCAGGAGTCTGGGAACAAAGGCCCGAGCTGGTTTCAGATCCAGTGTAGGATTTGGGTACCTTGACCACTCATCCAATGCCCACTGTCCATTCTGGTGACTCTCTAGTTAGTGGAAATCTTTTCATTATCAGCTGTATTCTATAATATGAACCGTTATGGTCAACAATGACCAGAAAATGTTGGTCATATTATTTAGGAATAATTTCTTGGGGTGTTCCTGAAGAGTTGCCATGTAAAGTCATATTTTTAAGGATTTGTTATTTTTTCCTGGAAAGTCAGATATACAGAGAGGAAGAGAGACAGAGAAAGATCTTCTGTCTGCTGACTCCTCCCCAGGTGGCCACAACGGCCAGAGCTGAGCTGATCTGAAGTCAAGAGCCAGGAGCTTCTTCTGTATCTCCTACATGGCACAGGGTCCCAAGACTTTGGGTCATCCTCTACTGCCCTCCCAGGCCACAAACACGGAGCTGGAAAGGAAGTGGAGGGGCCGAGACATGAAGAGGTGGCCACATGGGAACCCAGAGCGTGCAAGGAGAGGGCTTTAGCCACTAGCTACCACGCCATGCTACAGAGTCACCTTTTGAACATGACGTTTTAAATGCATGAAAGCCTTGTCCATTAATCCTGTTGAAAATTCTGTGGTTTGAAGGATCATTCTTAAGCAGTTCACTGCTTTTTTCTAAATTGGAGTTTTCCTGTTAGGTTTTGCCTAGAAACCCTTAACGGAAAGGACATTCATCATGACTACCTAGATGTTCCCAAAGAAATGGGGTACTTTGAGAGATTCAAAAAGTATTCTTCTTGGAGGGTATACTGTAATCTAAAAGAAAAACTTGCATACAAAAATGTTTCTGTAATTCTAGAGCTGGTCCTCTGTAACGTTCTGACAGATTCCCCTGCCTTATTTGCTCACACACTTACTCATTCTTTTGCCACATTTTTGTTTGTTTTAACATTTATATTATTTTTATTGGAAACTGAGATATACAGAGTGGAGGAAAGGCAGAGAGGAAGATTGTCTATCCGCTGATTCACTCCCCAAACAGCCGCAACAGCTGGAGATGAGCCGATTCGGAGCCAGGAGCCTCTTTTATGTCTCCCACACAGGTGCAGGGTCGCAAGGCTCTGGGCCGTCCTCAACTACTTTCCCAGGCCACAAGCAGGGAGCTGGATGGGAAGCGGGGCCACTGGGATTAGAACCAGCACTCATATGGGATCCCAGTGCTTGCAAGGGGAGGACTTTAGCTGCTACATAACTGCGCCTGGCCCCACACTTTTCTTATGTCATGAATTGTGTTCCTATTAAATTTTTAGAAGACACTTTTTGGGTAAAGTTTTATTTATTTGGCAGAGTTAAAGACAAAGAGGAAGAGGAGACAGACGGAGAGAGTGAGGGAAGAGAGACAAAGATCATTCTTGTATCTGCTGGTTCACTCCTCAAGTGGCTGCCAGTGCTGGGGTTGGGCCATGCTTTAGCCAGGAGCCAGGAACTTCTTTGGTGGCTCACATATGGATAGCATATGACCAGACACTTGGGCCATTTTCTGCTGCTTTCCCAGGCACGTTAGTAAGGAGCTAGATTGGAAACTGAGCAGTTAGAACTCAAAATGGTGCCCACGGGATGCTGGCATTTCTGCCAGCAGCATTGCTAGCTATGCCACAGTGTTCCTGCATATATGAGGTATACAGTCCCCTGTCACTGGATTTTTTTTTTAATTATTTCACTTCATTTTATGACAGTTTCATAGGCTCTGGGATTCTCCCAGCCCCTCCCCACGCCCTCCCCGCCATCACTGGATATTAAGGTTGTTTGGCTGCTACGTAAAAACTCTGTGATGAGTATCATTACTTTCAAATCTATATCCTGTGGCTTCCTTTCCCTTTGATTCCCAAGAGGGGAATGACCAAATCTAAGAGATTTTATGTAATGCTAGTTCCAAAGAGTAGATCTTCCCTAGACCCTTGTTGTAGGTGTCTGATGCATCATCCTTGGCACTGACTTTCTACCACAGTGGATGGCTTCAGACTTAAGCAGGTGGGTAGCATTCTGTATGGGATTTGATTGTTGTTGCTTAAAAGGTTTGCTTCTGGAGCGGGTGTGTAAATTGTAGTGTTCTCTGTGCTGAGGACACTTGCACCATGTGTCTTACATCTCCAGCAAAGACATTCCCAGGCTGCAGTAGAAATGTAATTGACTACTGAGGGAATTTCCTTTCTTTTTATGTGGAATGAGATTTATTGGCTTGTGTAAAGTAGAGCAGAAAAGTTAATGGAAATAATAAAAGCTGTCACTCTGTTTAGTTCTTTTAGGATATTATACTCAGATTCTTTTAAAACTATATGGCTGGAAAATTAATGTGTAGTTTAATGTCTCTTTAGAATATTGAATATAACATCTATTAGAAATTCAGCCATTTGATGTTTAGATAAACTCAAGAGCATATTTTGGTATTTTTAGTTTTCTTTTTCTGTGTTCTGAGTTATTATATATACAAGGGATATTTTTAAATTTATGGAAAATGCATAAAACTGTTCATAGATTCCACAAAACTGCGTGAATGTCAAACTTGTTCACAAAATAAACATCTTTTAATTCAGTTGTTCCATAGGCTTTTGAGTTAACCCCATATGTCTGATAAACTGCTTTGCTATATTCTAGATTTTTAAAGACTTTTTTTTGTAAAAACTTTTATCCGAAAGGCAGAGTACCAGAGAGAGGAGAGGCAGGTACAGATCTTTTATGCATTTTTCTCTCCCCAAATGGCCACAATAGGCAGAGCCAGGCTGATCCAAAGCTGGGAGCTAGGACTTCTTCCGAGTCTCCTACATGGGTGTGAGGGCCAAGCGCTCAGACTGTCTTCCTTTCCTTTCCCAGGCACGTTAGCAGGGAGCTGGATTAGAAGTGAAGCAACTGGGACTTGAACTGGCACTCAAATTGGAAAGCTGCCCTGGGCAGAGGCTTGGCCTACTATGTCATGGCACTGGCACCTGTGTTCTAGATTTACTTAGGTTAAAGTTGGGGCACAGGACCCGTGGCTGAGTGCTAACAAAGTTGTATTACTAGGCCCAGCATGGTAGCCTGCAGCTAGGTTCCTCACCCTGCAAACACTGGAATCCCATGTGGGTACTAGTTCTAATCCCGGCAGCCCCGCTTCCCATCCAGCTTCCTGCTTGTGGCCTGGGGAAGCAATTGAGGACAGCCCAAAGCCTTGGGACTCTGCTCCTGCGTGGGAGACCCAGAGGAAGCTCTGGTGTCCTGGCTTTGGTTCCGCTCAGCTCTGGCCAATTTGGCCACTTTGGGGGTGAATCAGTGGATAGACGATCTTCTTTGTCTCTCCTCCTCTCTGTATATCTAAATTTCCAATTAAGAAAATATTTAAAATATTCTTAAAAAGCAAGGTGTGTTACTTTTTCTGTCCATAGCTTGTGGTGTGTTTACTGCTGAATAGTCTCCCAAACAGGTGACCCTTTAAATCTTACTTTTAAATTTGGATGATGATAAAGTAGCTAGGCAAGATACAGAATGTTACTGTAACTGGCTCCAGAGTCTTATGTGTGGGTTACTGTCTTTGCTTGGAACACATACAAAGAAAAGTCTTTCTTGAAGACTATGACACAATCACAGTGCCATGTTCTCTCTCATAGCAACACTGTTGAGAATAACTGAACATAAAGACGCTTCAATGGAACCATCCAAATCCTCAGAGGAATGTGGCATCATGTAAAGTGGACAGAGTATATGTTTTATGTAACTAACTAGTGTAGGCATGAATCACTTGGACTTCAGTTGTGAAGGTTGGATTTTAAAAGTCAAAATGATTGTTAACATTATGGAATTACTCATCATCCCTTATAAATGACTTATCTCCCTTCCTTATCCTTTAAAATGACTCATTTCCTTTTAGAAATAAGAAATTTCATTTCACATTTTTGACATAAAATTTGTGCGTATAGGATACCGTGTGATGTTTACAGACATGTATACATAGTGTGATGTCCAACAAGGATAAACAAATTTCAAGAATTTGACATTTATGTATGATGAAAGTATGGGGGTGCCCATATGGGATTCTGGGACCACAGGTGACAGCTTTGTTTTCTATGCCAAAGGATGAGTCCCAGGGTGCTCATTTACTTACGTGGGTTGATGGTTAATGGTTTTCTAGGTGTAAACTTAAGTCAGAACCTACCAAAAAAGATTTAAATGTTATTTATGCATTTATTTGTGAGGCAGAGTTATGAAGGAGAGGAAAGAGAGAGTTATCATCCGTGGTTCATTCCTGACATAGCCGTAGTGGCCAGGAGTCAGGAGCAGCTTCCGGGTCTGCCACATGGGTAACAGGGGTCCAGTACCTGGACTACCCTCTTCTGGTTTCCCAGGCACATTAACAGGGAGCTTGATCAAAAGTGGGACAGCCAGAACTCAAACTGCTGCTTGAATGGGATGCTAACATCTCAGGCGGCTGCCCAACTACCAGCTCCAAAATGTATCAGATTGGATAATTAATAAATTCACAGGTTATTGTATGCCAGTTATACCTCAGTAAAGCAGTTGTTTTTGCTTGCTTGCTTGTTCTATTGGAAAGACAGATATACAGAGAGAAGGAGAGACAGAGAGGAAGATCTTCCATATGCTGGTTCACTCCCCAAGAGTAGCTGTAATGGCTAGAGATGAGCCGATCCAAAGCCAGGAGCCCAGAGCTTTTTCTGGGTCTGCCATGTGGGTGCAGGGTCCCAAAGCATTGGACAAATCCACTACTTTTCCTAGGCTACAAGCAGGGAGCTGAATACAAAGTAGAGCAGCTGGGACAGGAACCAGCACACAAATGGGATCCTAGCATATGCAAGGTGAAGATTTAGCCACTAGGCTATTGTGCCAGACCCAGAAGTTGGTTTTTAAAAAAAGAATGCTCGAAGATATGCCCCTTATCTACTGTCTACTGGCCCCACCCAGGCTGTTTGCCAGCAGCAACAGGGACAGAGGTGGCCTGATGGTCACAGTCTAGGTGTGTGCCATGAGGGCCCTCTGCAGGAGACGAGCTTGCCGAGTGAGGACGCATTTCAGCCAGCAGGCGTGCTCAGTCTGGGAACTACAGGGGTGGGTGTTTCTTTGGCTACAGATGGGGCTGGAAGGAAGGGGAGACTGAGCTGCCTAGCCTGTGGTGTAGAGTTTGGGTTGAAAACCACGAGGCATCAGTGAGGGGGTCGGCAGGGGACAGATGCAGTCTTCTCTGGGTGCTTGCCCATCTCTGGGAAGACGCACAGGAATCTCGGGCTCGGAGTCCAAGGAGCCTTTACAAGGTGCTGCCCATCCCAGGCTTGTCCAAAGAATGTTTCTGTCGGGCAGAACCTTGGTATCCAGGAGGGGTCTGTCTTGCCAAGCAGCTCTGTTCCACCCAAGAAGCTTCACAGCACGTTGGAATCCCACCTGTGCAAATACTTAACGTTCTCATTTCCAAAATAAGATGTTCTGTGCAGAAATGAAAAAAAAATGCAGTTTTGAAAAATAAGAAAAATTGCCTTTAATTCACTACCCAGTGCCAACTGCCTTTAACCTTTTGGTGTATTTAGATGTTTTGCTTTGTTTGCTAACAAAAATAGTCATTGCGATTATATTTTGTTGCCTTCCATTTTATCTGAGCATCATCTCATGTTTTATGTAATGATATAAAATAAAAAATGCATGTGAGTGTGCATATTGTATGTGTCATGATTTATTTAATCAAACTTCTTTGGGAATATTTCTTTTGTCTTAAAATTTCTTTAGAAAAATCCAGGGGAAATGATCATTTATTTTATTGAAGGAAGAAAATAACCAGTTATTTAGCATTTTAATAAAAGATAGGGTTTCTTAAGTTTGTTTTACAGAAAGCTAGACTTGGCCTAGAAGACGTTTTAACTGAGAGAGGGAGGTGCCCTTCTTGAATTTCACATGGGCGCACACTGGTTCTTTGTTAGCCGGTGATAATGATTTCATCTGTGCTCATCACAAAAGCAGGCCCGAGTGTGAACTCTACTTATTCCCCAAAATAAAATTCTTCCCCATATTGGAAATGTGTTAAAATGTATAATATAGGTAATAGCAAGCATCTGTGAATTTTCTTTTCTACCATAAAGTTAGAAGTATTTTACAGGCATTAATTTACTAATCATCCAGATAATCCATGACATGGAGGTTTAGTTAGTACTCCTGTTTTACAAATAAGTAAGCTGAAATTACAGGGAGCTGGTAACTTACCCAAATACATGATTAATGGATCATATGGGAACATAAGTTGTAAACAGGTCAGAATAAACGATGTATCACTTTAGAGACCTGCGATGACCCTGAATGTGCTAATACTTGGTGTTGTTGATCCAGGCGGAGGGAAATAGGCTCTCTAATACAGTGCTGGTGGGAAGGTCCATTTCTTTCTTTTTTTTTTTTAAAGATTTATTAATTTTTTATTGCAAAGTCAGATATACAGAGAGGAGGAGAGACAAAGAGGAAGATCTTTCATCCAATGATTCACTCCCCAAGTGAGCGCAACGGCAGGTGATGCACAGATCTGAAGCCAGGAGCCAGGAACTTCTTCCAGGTCTCCCATGCGGGTGCAGGGTCCCAAGGCTTTGGGCCGTTCTTGACTGCTTTCCCAGGCCACAAGCAGGGAGCTGGATGGGAAGTGGAGCTGCCAGGATCCCGGTGCGTTCAAGGAGAGGACTTTAGCCGCTAGGCCAATGTGCTGGGCCCCAGGAAGGTCCATTTCTATAGGATAATAAATTTCCTTCTAAAAATTTTATCCCAAGAAAATAATTACCTGAGGTTATAATAATATCACCATGCTCACAGGAGTATCGTTGAGAGCGGTGAATAGGAGCATCTGCCGGGACTGGCTTCCATAGGGTATGGTACATCTGTGTGACAGAATGCTGTGCAGCTAGTAAAAACAATGATTTGAGCGTATGGTTTTGGAAATGGTTATTCAGGCGATACTAAAGGTGGATTAACATATGTTGTGGACCATGAAGATTTTGTATCCATGCATGTTCTGTGCTTTTGGCTCTTGGTGCTGGGCCTCCACCGGAAAACCAGCACACTTGGCTTCCTACCTTGTCACTACAGTGCCTAGAAAGTTGTCATCTGTTGACCCATGGGATGTATGTCTATGTCATGAACTCTAGAATTCCATCAAGAGGCTCTCTAAAACTGAGCAGGGTAGAAAATGCCTGCCTTGTAATAACTTATTGACTTCATTTAACAAATGCAGACATGGAAATTGACAATAGGAAAGCCAGGCCCCCGCTAGGACTGTGAATTAATCTGTCTACACCCCCACCCACAGTGTCTGCTTGAGCGCCTTCCTTCTTCCTTTGAGACTCACTCCATCCAATAAGTTTTTTTCTCTTTCACCTCTTTATTAACCTACGCTTCAATGGTAGGAGTTGCTTTCCTTTTTGCTAAGATGTGTGTGTCCTTGGTCCCATTTCCTCTCAAGCCCTTAATAGTGGGAGATCATCTGGACTCAGAAGTTACAGTGACTGATGACTTGATGTATTGCCCTGATACAATACATAAAGCTGATTGAACTTTAGCCATTGCCTTTTTTCTCAAAGATATTGCTAACTTGTTTGGGAATCACAGGTGTTAGAACCCCCTAACCTTCAACCCCCAACAGCAGCTTCTAGAACTCCAAGGATGCCTTGATAGCACCTAAAAAACTCTTTTCCTTGTGTTACAGAAAGAACATTGTGTTGGTGTGTGCTTCCTGCATTTTGTAAAATATCTGCAAATATTTTGAGAACTGGATTTTGGGCAGGGCTACCCTCTGGCTGAACTCTGCTATGAAATCCATAAATACAGGATTTGGACTCTGCACAGCAGGACAGGTGTAAGCATACACCAGTGACCTAACAGCCGGAGACCATTTCTGTGAACATCCTGCCAGGGGAAGAATAGAAAATAACAAAGGAAAAAAACCAAACTTTGTAGTTGGCATTCCCATCATTGCTACACAGTTTGTCAAGGACCTAGCTGTTGTCAACTGATTTTCCTTTACTTTCCTGCCTAAGGAAATCAAGAGTTAAGTACCATCTGAAAAACCCACTGGGTTTTGTTTTTCTAGGGTGGGGGTATGGCCTGGAGAGATGACTTCAGGGCTTAGAGCCAGAACCAAGCAGCAGCAAGCGGGCAGCTGAGACCCCAGGCCAGCACTGACGTAGGGGCTTTTAGTGATGAGGGAGATATTCTGCATCCCTGCTGTCTTCCGTGGCCACTGTAAATAACATGTGGCTTCTAAGCACACGTGGCTGATTTAAATTGTATTCATTGAAAGGAAATTTAAACAGCCACATGTGGGTCCCAAGAATCCTACGGGATGATACAGGACAATCTGGAAATCTCCAGACCAGTTGGGTTCTAATCCCAGCTCCGTCTGCCCTTCACCTCTTTGACCTTGCTTGGAAGGAGTTCCTTAAGTACTCCTAGCCACCTGTAAAGATAAAAATAGGTTTAAAAAAAAAAAAAGCAAAACTTTATTTGAAGGGTTAAATGAACTAATGTTTGTAAAGGGGTTAGACTTGGCACGTTGTAAGAGTTATCCTGTTGAGTCATAAATGTGCGTACATTCATAAAAGGAGACATTAGACTGAGGTAGGTCCACACTGTGTTTTCTTTCAGGAAAGTTCCCATGCACTTTTTTAGAAGACCCCTTAAGCCATGGGAAGGCAGAAGGCACTTATCCAGGAGATTCTCTGGAGCCCTTACTTTTGCCAAGTGCAGTGTCAGGTGCTCAGGTTGTGTGCATTCGTGCGTCAAGACTTGAATCATCCAAGTGAAAGGGAAATGGTCTGATTGTGTTTTCTCTCCTGATGGCTGCGGAAATGTGGAACCAAAAGGAGCTTAGGAAGCGTGTGGGGCTGGGCGCAGAAGCCCAGAGAGACCTGGTGGCTGCCCCTACTCAGCCAGCTGTGGCCATGGCCCTCTTCTCCAGGCTGTTGGCTCACTGTAGCACCTTTTCCTTTGTACATGTTGAGTGCAGGTGTGTCCTGAGGTGGGCGCTGCTCCCTCCAGAAGCCTTGGTCTAGAGTCACCATTGGTAATCTTCTGGATGGGTCTGCTCTTTGATTATCCAATAATGATGATGGTGCATTGCCCATTTGACTCCTCTATATATAGCATAGTGGTAATATTAAATAGTAGTTTTTGGGTTTGTTTTCATTTTTACAGTTGTAACTTGTGGTTGGGCCCTCCATTTGTGTGTGTGTGTGTGTGTGTGTGTGTGTGTGTGGTTTGTTTAACTTGACTAGTTCGTGAGAGTGGAAAGTCCGTGCCTTCACTTTGTATAAACCTTACCCAAGTGTTAGTGCAGGCCCCAGCATTCCTAAGAACTGCAAAGAGAGGCTTTGTAACTGTCACTGATTTGGTGAGAAGTGAGCGTAATGAAGGCAGGTGACTGGATGTTTGCCTGTGGATTTGCTTTCAGCACTGCTAAAAAAGCAGAGTCGGAGGGCGGCAGGACCAGCCAGTTGGCCTTCCCTGTGAAAGATGTTAAAATGTCGGCCCAGGCACTGCCATAAGAAAAATTGTTTCACAATGAAGTTGATAAATGGTGTCTTTAAAACGTGACATTTGTAGTTATCTAATTAAACCAATAAGGGATCCAGGTAAAATGCGTGGAAGGCATTTTCTGGCCGGCAGGATTGCAGAGCGCCTCACATCTGCACACGATTACGGGGCTCCCAGTCTTTCTCCACGTCCTTCTTTACTTTAGCCACAGTTCTCACCATGAACTAATAGTCCATAATAATACGACCCTGGACGGCAGCCAGCCCAGGGTTTTGGCTAACTTCTGCTGTGTTTGTGAGAGTTGAAAAGCAATGCAGCTGTTAGACTGGGCACTTTGCAACGGAGGATATGTTTTCCAGATGAAAGTGCAACAGTAATTGAAGTGTAATCAGTATTTTTGGCATATTGCTATTATAATTCTTTTCACTTTTTGTTATGTTAATTGTTCATTTCTAAGGATTTGTTTTTGTGTTTTTCTGTAGTCTTTTATCTGCTAACACTCAGGGAATGAACAAATGTTACAGGCCATTTTTCATTAAAAAAAAAAGCAGCGGAAAATAATCATTTTTGTTAACTGAAGGCAGATTCTAAATAACTACAAAATGCATGTTTATGATATCCGAATGTTGGGAGACTCCTGTTTGTGGCCGGGGGATAGTATGTAAATCTGAAATAGGGTGTCCAAATTCTGGAGCTGTCTGGAAGCTTCGTTTCAGCAGGCCTCAGCACTCAGCGTGCTCCAGGAGTTCTCAGAGCCGGGCTGCTGGAGATGTCAGTTTCTTTGAGTGACTTGTTCAGCTCAGCAAGGAACTAACCTTTTCATCCGCCTCCACCAGGCAAAAGCAGGCTGTGAGGTGTGTACAGATGGTATCGCTGGCGATCCAGACTTACGGAGCCCTAGCCTTTGGTCGTGCTCGTGCAGATCCCGCAGCTCCTGCACACCAGAGCCAGCCTGATGCAGACACTGGCCCTTCAGGCGGTGGTGACATGGGGCCAGGGTGGGGGACCCCCGTGCCGGTCCACTCTTCCCTCCTTATTCCACCAAACGGAAGCTGTGAGTGGCTAAGTGTTTTGTTTCCAGGTCTCCCCTAGCATGGCTTCTGTAAAGAATGGAGTCACTTATTCTAGATCTCTGGCCGGCCTCTCCACCAACTGAGGCTGTGTGGACAGTCGGGCTGGGTAGCTGTACAGGGGAGGACGCCCCCCGAGATCCCAGGGATGGGGCACAGACTGCTGCTCTCCCCGCCCCTCCCTTCCCCCCCAGGAGCAGCAATAGGTATACTGCTGAGGGTTTCCCATCCCCATCCTCTCCCCTCCTTCTCCGAAACAAATAGGTTTGTAATTAAGCAAATGACATGGTACGTTCCAAACCTGGTGCTGTTGACAAGGGAGCATCTTCAGCAGCTGGAGGCCTCTACCTGACTGTTGGAGAAATCTCTTCTGTTCCTTTTAGGGCACAGTACACATTATCTAGGTGCTATGTGTCATATCACTGATAGATTCATTAGGGCTAAGTTACACTAATTTACGCTAACCTGGCTAGACAGCCTAGTATGGGTCTGTGGAATCCAGAATGAAGAGCTGGCTTGTGCAGACCCTGGAGTGGCTCTATCACTCTGTCACAACCCCTTGCACTCTGGAGACTCTGCCATGGTTTTGGGGCCTGCTCAGTTTCTGCGTGTGGTGGGTCAGGTTGACAGAAAGCATGGAGCCCCTTGCTGGCTGGGAGTCTCCAGTAAGAGAAGATCATGAAGGGGTGGGGCCTGGAAGTTACAAGAAATAGAAACCAAAACTGGAATGGGAAACAAGCCGAGTGCAGGGAGACTTTCTTGAAAAAGTGTGATCATGGCACAGCCATGTGGTCTAAAGTTTAAGATGCCAGTTAAAATGTTGTGCCACTTATCACAAGGCCCAGGTTCAAGTTCTGGTTCCGTCTTCCGAGTCCAGCTTCCAGCTTCCTTCTAATGCATGCCTGTTAGGCAAGCAGTGATGGCTCAAGTACTTGGCCTCCTGCCACCCACAGTGGAGATTTGAGTTGAGCTCTGGCTTCAGCCTGGCGCAGGCTTCACAGTCACAGCTGTGTGGGGAGCTGTATGTTTCTAGCTCTCTCTCAAAAAAAAAGTTGCATCGCATGCTTGGCCATTATTTACAACTCCCTGAAATGTTGTGTTACTGGTGATTATTAGCATATTTTGGACTGTTTGATAGAAATACATTTGCATTGTTAAGCAAGACTGAATTAAAGGGCTTTGGTTTGTTTTCAGACCTGTCCTCTATTTTCTTGTGATAGATCAAGCATCTGTCTTCCAAAGTTAAACTCAGCAAGAATAAGTGTGTATTTTCCTTTTCAGAATGTTAGTCAAAGAATTTACATATCCCTTCTCCAAAACACTCCGCTGCTTCTGAAAGGATACCTCTCCCCACTGTGACGGGGAAGGGAGCAGTGGAGGGGCAGTGTGAGGCTGGCCAGGAGGGAAGGGGTGGGTCCAGGGGAGGCTGCTGGTGACAGTTTGTTAGTTTTGTCAGGAGCGCCCCACAGGAACTAAGGAATGTCGCTCTGCATAGGCAGCTGGCATCACTTTAGGGCTGTAGGACTGGCCAGGCTGTCTGAGGAGGGGTCTTGCTCTACCTGCCTACCCCAGCCCTACCCCCTCCGGGAGGGTTTGTTTTACATCACAGAGGGCTGCTCCTTACAGAGCTGTCTATTTCTGGCAAGGCAGGCACAGCTGCAATGAAAGATACCTCCTGCTATTTAGAGGAAGAGAAATAAATATTCACTTCTGGGAATACATTTTGAGGCCAGGCTGTGTGTGCCTGGGTGACGGCTGCCTGTCTGCTTCTCCCGCAGGGTCCTGTATCTAGAGAAAAATTAGCGGACGTGCTCAGAAGTCATGCAGAGATGCGTTAATGAAAAATCTCAGGGAAAAATCCAGGACAAACCCCAGCTTTGCTCGGGTTTTGTTTTCCTTTTTGGAATGCACACAGGGGCATAGGATTCAGGGTGAAGTCGAGGGGAGCTGGTTGGCAGGAACACCGTGAGGCCTGGTGACCTACAGAGGGTCCTGGGGTGTGTGTGGGGGGGCAGCTATGGGATGGACTTGTCCCCTCCTTAGATGGCAAGGGACAGCTGTGCACTCATCAGAAATCAGCCCGCTCACCTCAGACTGTGCTGGCTGCTGCTGCGGCCTTATTTCCTCTGTGGTCAGGAGGGAAGAAGAGGGGAGCTAGTGTTCCCTGCCTGTAGAGCTGGCATCTTCCCTGGCCAGTGCGCATTTTACAGTAACAGGTTTTGGGGGGTTTTGTTTTGTTTTGTTTTGCTTTGCTTTGCTTTTGACAGCAGTGATCCCTGCATTAAAACAAACAATCGTTTTGCTGTCTGTTGAGCTCATTTGAAATAAATGAAAATAGAAACTTGTTTTGATCCTGATCGTCCATTCTCACACATGCCCCTGCCCCCCAAACCACCTCCCCCATCTCCCCGCCCCAACCCTGAGACTGGTGTCTCCATGCTGGGGTGTTATCTTCAGCTCTTTTACACCCAGCGCTTGGAACCACCAGAACGATGTCATGCAAACCTGGCCGATATGTGAGTGCACTATGTGAGCAGAGATTGGCTTCTGGTTTATGGAAAGCTAGGTGCTCTTTTTGCTAGGGCTTCTGCAGCCAGTGAGCACAAGGAACACTGGACCCGCCTGTCACTCTGCATGCGCAGTGTAGGGACAGGATGCTCTCAAGAGAAATCTTTGACACACTGGCTGCTCCCATCGAAACTCACCCTGGAGGATCTGCAGGATTTGAAACAAGGAATCTCCGTGGTCATCCTTGTCAGTCGCTGTTTTCGTCTTTTTCTGCATCGTTGGTTTGGACCTATCAGTTCTCTTTAAGTGACGCAGCAATATTAAAAACAGAGGCCCCTTTGCCGGCGAAGCAAAATCAACCAACTTCTGGCTGAGTTGCTGCTATGAGTCTAACCCTTCATCACCCCAGAGCTTAGCGTGGTTACAATGCATGGTTCCCCCTATGCTCTAGGTACTTGCAGATGTTTCAGTTCATTTTTTTCAAGGTTTGTTTGAAAAGACAGAGGGAAGGAGAGACAGATCTTCCATCCACTGGTTCACTCCTGCCCGGGGCTAGGAAACACCAAATTCGGAAGCTTCATCTGGGTTTCCCACCTGGGTACAGGGGCCTAAGGACTAGGGCCGTCATCCTACATCCTCCCAAGTGCACTATCCGGGAACTGGATCGGAAGTGGAGCGTTCTGGACTTGAACCAATGTCTGGATTGAGTGCTGCTGTAACAGGCAGCAGCTTAACTTACTCTGCAAGCACAGTGCCAGCCTCTTCCGGTTGACTTATTAATGAATATGTTGGTACAAGTGGATGAGGTAAGGGAATTTGCTTTAAAACAGCCACCACAAAGCAGATTCTGGAGCTTTCTAATGTGGTCCCCTGCTGCATTGATGTGATGTCACTAGCATGCCTTCTGAGCATTTCTCTTACCAAGTTAGAATTTAGCAGTAATGTGACTAATGCTGTGTGTGTGTGTGTGTGTGTTAATTTTTTTCTTTTCAGAATATTAGGTGGGATTTACTTGTTCAAATCCCCTCCACTAGAGCACAGACCTGATCAGGAGAAAAGGAAGGAGTGATGTCTTAGGAAACTGCTTGCTGAGAGGTGCCACCTTTCCACCCAAAGAGGCGGAGGTTTCCAGTAAAGCAGTGGAAGCAATGGGCTGGTACAGCATAGGCCCTTTCACATTCTCGCTTTAAAAGTCACAGAGCATTTTTGTATCTACTTTGATGGTGAGAGTGTCTCCGCCTTTTGCAAAGAACAAATTCCCAAACTCCATTGTAAACCCTGAAAGCTCAGAATTCACACCAGTGTTAGCAGTATGTTCTAATTTTTTTAAGTGAGCAGTTATCTTATTTGGTACCTTAAGATATTAAAAAACTAAAATTCTTCAATAAAGTAGTTGCCTGTGTGAAAGTATTTCCAGTGGTGTACTTAATTATAATGTGTCATCTGAACATCAAAGACGGTTTCCTGGCCTTTTTGCCCATTGTTTTTAGTGGAAGCTGTGAAACCCAATGAAAATGTGCATAGATGTTTGTTGAAAACCAATGGTAGAAAACCAATGAAAATATTAATAGGAAAACGCTCCAGAGAGAACAGTGAAGTAATAGGGATCCAGTTAAAAATAAAAAAGGAAAAGCCATTCACTTGTAGGATCTTCTGAGCGTCACTGAGGGCACAGTGTTCTATACACCTGAAACCAGTTTTGGCTACATTGTATTGATGGCAACAATGGTGAAGATCTTCATGGCTGGCCGTGTGGTCAACAAAATCCCAGAGGTCTCTTGGCATGAGTCCTGATGTGCGGTTCACACCTGGTAAACCTCTGTGTTCTGCATTTTAGGAGTCAAACTTCTGATGCTGGGCTCCCCGCATGCCAGAGAACGCATGCTGGTACTCATGCCAAGATAGTTGCCAGATTTCTCTGTTTTTCTTCTTGATGGGAGAGAAGGGCGGGAAGTTTGTTCAATGGGTGCTTTTCTAGTGTCTGTCCGTTAGGTGCTAGACACTGGAATTGTGGCCAGATTTTCACCTTGATCCCACTGAAACTCCAGCCACCCCTGCGTTTGCTGGCACCTAATTTTTTCCCTCTCTTTGCAGAATTATAAAATGCAACAAAATTTAGCTACACTCCCATACCCCGTGCTCCAAATTGTACCACTGCCAGGTTCAAGTATTTTTTGCTCTGCTGCTGTTTTTGACAAAAGGAAGCAACTGCTTTGAACCTATTTGGAGACTGAAAAAAATGAAGTGCATGCTATGTTGTAGATATTTTGAGAAGTGGAAGCCTTGTTAATTAATAACATATTTCAAGGAGATGGGGTTGTGGGCTTGATTTTTGTCAAGCAAGTAGTTGGAAACAGCAGTTTTCAAAGTCACATTGAAAGAGCTAGCACTGTGGCAGGTTAAGCTGCCATCTGCAGTGCCAACATCCTGTATGTCTGTTATCTGGATAGAAAGAAGCATGTCTCAAGGCTGGGTTGCTCCTGCTGCCTGCCGTTTGACTTGGCAGTTGCTTCTGAGCATCCTATCTGGTTTAGCCAAGGTGCTGGGTGATGGTGGCAGAAAGCTGCCCAAGATGAAGTCCTGACCCTTGCAGGACTGGGGCGAGGCGGGGGTGGACAGGGAGGTTGTCTCACACATAACTTGGTGTTTACTGCTTCTCAGTGCGGTTTTGCATTGTTTCTTCATTTATCCTTATTCCACATGATTGAGATGCACATTTTCACTGAATAGAGCTGCAGAGAATTTGGGCAATGGACTACTCTAGGAATCAAACAGCTTTCCAATAGAAAGCACATTATTGCTCCGTCGTTGTCTAGGCACACATGAGTGCCGGCTTACAAAATTCCACTACAGATAGGCAGTGAAATGACAAACCCGCTGCAATTTGGGATCCATGTTTTGGCAGCAGTGCCCTTAGAACTGTTCCCTGAGGTAATTTGAAACTGATTGGAAGTTTAGCGTCTGAAACAGTTACTGATAAAGGGTCAGGAGTCTCACATTGGCCTTACCACCAGGCTCTTAGACCTGGATGAAGTTAATGCATTCAATTTAAACCACTATGTTCCAAGTAGAACCGAAATGGCCAAGTATATGAGGAAAACTATGTATTTAGGAGGAATCTTAAATTTGGTTCAGGTTAGGTAATTTTGGGACGTGTAAATAAACATCAAGGAACAAGCATTTGGAATAGAGATTAGGATGCCACTTGACACCCACATCCCGGATCAGAGTTCTGCTACTCTGCACCCGGGACGCAGCGAATGAGAGCTGCCGGTGGTCCCAGCACCGCCTTGGGAGCTCTGCGTGAGTTCCTGCCTTCTGGCCTGGTGGAGCCCTGGCTCTGTTGGCCTTCTGGGAATGAACCAGCAACACAGGAGATCTCTTTCTCTCTGTGTTTGTCACTTGCTCTCCCTTTCAAATAAAAATAAGTAAGTAAACATAAATAGATCAATAAATAACTAATGCGTTCCTCTGTGTTGTTTACAAAGCTAGACGGAGCCTTCCAGCAACAACTTTCATCCACACAGGAGAGTGGTTGTGTGTGAACGCTGGGAATGCAGAGTTATAAAGGGAATCTGGGATTTGAATGTTGTAGACATAGATGCCTAGACCAGCACTGGGCTTTGGTGGAGATGGGGGAGGGGGACGGGAAGGGGAGGGTGCGATAGCTCATTGGGTTTTTATATCAGACTCATGATGAATGGAACCTGCGACATGTGAAATTCCGCTTTTTGGTACGAAGAAATGTGCTCTCCATCTTCCTGTCTTCTGATGTCTTTTTTTCAGATCTTCTTGGGCTTCAAGGAGATCCGCTCTTCAACTCAGTTGGGGTTTTTCAACCTTTCGTCCCTAGTCCCAGTTCCTACAGGGGTTTTTTAAGACCATTTTCCCATAGTTACCCACCCGTAGAAATATAATATCTTGATATACTGTATACTTATGCTTACCTCAAAGGAGTTTTTTTAATCCCACTTGCAGAGTGAATTTCATTCCTCTGGAGATAGTGTCATCCAAATTTTGAATGTGAGCTGTGAAACCTGTCAGGGTGACAGCCCTCAGCAGGCATTAGATTTTGATGAAGGCGAATCCATTTCCTAATTTATGTAAGAACCTTGAGCTATTTGTTTGCTTTCCTGATATGGATCACTGTTAAGCGATTTTGTCTCAGGAGGCAGGCTCATCTGCTCGTGGCATCCTTTGGGCTTTGTAGTCATACACATTGGGTTCATGGCCTGGGACTTCCTCTTTTCCTGTTGTTTATTTTTGCTGTGTCATCACCCAGAAGCCTTTTTGGTTCATTCATCTGCAGAATAGGGCTGGTGGGAAGTAGCAACAAGAAAGCACGAGAGGTACCATGCCCTGGGTAAAGAGAACCAGCGAAACTGTTGTTTCTCGTGGGTGACGCTTTGAACTCACCGGCTCCGCACTCCCATGTGGCACTCACCACCTGTGTGTTTTAACTGTTGGGCCAGGACTTCCCATGTACGTGCTGCTGTTTGTGAGCAGAGCGTTCCGAGCGTGTAGGATGGAGCCCTGTGAGCTGGGCTTTGCTCATCATGAGGGCTTCTTGCCTGTAGTCCCCTTCCCAGGCTGATGCCCACGTTGCAAAATGCTTCACCAGCCAGAAGCCAGCTCCTGCTCTGTAGCAGTGGAGAAGGCAGCGGCAGCGCTCTCGGGCTGTGTTACTGGACGTGCTCTGACACACAGTCCTGCTGAGCAGGGCTGAATTTCCTGTTCTGACTTTTGGAAGATAGCACAGCAGCACTCCGGGGTATGCCTTTTCGGGTCTAAAGCAGCAAAGTTGAGGGGCTTGAAGTGTTTGCAGAACATTTGTGTGTGAATTCTGGCCAGAGTAATAGTTAACATCTGGATTGCTTCTCCAAAGACCGATTTGTGAAAGTTTTTCACTTTTGTCATTTTTGTTTCGTTTATTTGGGCCTCAGTTAAAACAGCGTAGGAAGGAAGTGTGGATTTGCATGCCATGTGCATGGTTAAAATTCGTTTCTTCTCTGTTGCTTTACTCTGAAAAATGAATAGTTCAGATGGAACATTATTTTTGTGAGTAAAGAGCAAGTTAAAGGGAGGAAATCTAAATTTTAATTTGTGGATGGAGAAACACAGTATTAAACATCTGTTCATGCATGTTAGCAGCCCGTTTTTAAAATCTGACTTCCCTGAAAGCAGAGTGTCCACCAGCTCTGTGCAGCTCAGCAGAGCGGCAGTCTCAGGCTTTGTGGGATGAGAGTTAGCCCGAGGGTGGCGGCTTGGATTGGCTTTGCTCCTGTGGCCTCATCTTTCCCACTTCCATCTGAGGTCCTCCTAGCCAGCCCACCAATAAGTGATGAGCTGCATTTGGTGTCAGTACATGCCCTGCAAGAAATTGAGGCACATTTTGTGATGAAGAAAGTGCTTTTACTGGTTAGTGCCAAGAGAAGTGTTTGTAATTCCAAGGAGGTAAGTGGCATGCAGAGGCATATGAGGTATCTGGGCTAAGTGGTTTAATTCAGGGCAGGTGGTGGTGGCAGGTGATCCAGGGAGGCTTTCTGGGTGAGAGGATACCTGAGCTATGGCTGGTGCTGAGAGTCGGGAGCTGGGCTGCATGGTGGATTTGGAGATGAGAAAAAAGCCTGGCTTCTCCCTAGGGAGTTACAAGAGCTTGGGACAGACATACTGGGACCAGGGTGGGCCTCTGTTTCCCTTCTGCTGGCTCTGTGTATTATTACACTGAAGGCATGGGGAGCTTTTGGTAGGTGGGAGTCGGGGAGGAAATGAACGGGATGACATTTCAGAAAGGTCGTTCTGGGGGACTGGATTAGGTTTATGGTTAGAGATGAAGTTCTGGAATAAGAAACTGGTGCTGGAACTAACTCTCAAGGTTTTCAAGAGGCCTAGGCAGCCTGTAGAAGCTACATGTGAGGGGAGAGGCAGAAATGAAGGACCACGGCAAGGTTCCTGGCTGCGGGGCTGGAGCAGCGACGGTGGCATCGAGGGTGGGAGCGAAGGAGGAAAACAGGGTTTGGGGTGGGAGGGTGGAGGTTTGGGGTTTGGTTTCAGATACACACAGTTGGCGATCTTTAGCAGGCAGCTGCACTTGGAGGCCAGGAAGCAATTGTCAGCATGCAGGGCAGGAGTCAAGGACAGGGAAGTGAATGACATCACTCAGGGAGACCATGTGGAAAGACAGAAGAGGACTCTGAGAAGCCTGGTGATTTCTGCTTCCTTTATGGGGAAACCTAGGAATTCGTCAGATACCACGTAACAAAAGAATACATGCAACCTCTAGGGAAGTGAAAGAACTGGTGAGTGTGTTCCCTCTGGGTGGAGCCTGGTATCGATTCCAGCGTTTGAACCTGATGTCTAGTGGTGTGACCCTGATGTGCCATGTGCCAGGGCTTTACAGACATGGCCTCCTGAGTCCAGGGTTTGCCCATACAGAGCTTTTTTTTTTTTTTAAGGTTTATTTATTTTCATTGGGAAGGCAGATATACAGAGAGGAAGAGAGACAGAGAGGAAGATCTTCCATCCGATAGTTCACTCCCCAAGTGAGCACAACGGCTGATGCTACACCGGCCCAAAGCCAGGAGCCAGGAGCTTCTTCCAGGTCTCCCACACAGGTGCAGGGTCCCCAGGCTTTGGGCCATCCTCGACTGCCTTCCCAGGCCGCAGGCAGGGAGCTGGATGGGAAATGGAACTGCCAGGATTAGAACCGGCACCCATGTGGGATCCCAGCATGTTCAAGGCAAGGACCTTAAGTGCTACACTATCGCTCTGAGCCCCCAGAGCTGTTTTTATCCACCAGTTTGAAGAAATAGAATGAGTGTGCCTGCTTACTGAAGTGGCAAATGATAAAGTATTTGGAAGTTATTTGCATCTTTTGGAAAATTCCGGTCCATAGAGATAGGATTAGAGAAGAAAAGGTGTGGGTATCAGTTTGCTTTATTTTTATACACACGCATGAATGTGCACGTGTGTGCACACCTGCACACACACTTTGAGATAAGCAGGGAAGGATACTAGGTGCTTTTAGCCATGTTGACAAAACAGTCACGGAGAAGATGGATGTTACCCGCGGCACACTGAGGGTGAGACCATTATGCTTGGTGAATTAAGTCAGTCCCAACGGATCTCATATGTTCCCTCTGATATAAGGCAACCTTCCTGCAGAATATTAGCTTGAGAGCCTTTCCAATACTGTTTTCACTGCATCTTGTGGGTTTGGATATTTTTGATGTTTATGGTTCCAAGGGTTACTTAACGAGCTCCTCCTGTGGTGTCACAGCCAGCCAGCCTCCGGGCCCTCTCCGAGCTTGTAGAGGGGCAGCCGCTCACAGAACCAGCCCTACCCAGTTCCACCTAGTGGTGGAATTGCTGGGCAGACTCCCAGGATGGCCAGGTCTGTCTTGTAGTCTTCGGAGAGGTTGGGACGCACGACAGCACCCTGGGAAGCTCCAGCAGTTTGTAAGTAACCCTCTGGCACACTGATGTCCTCCCAGCTGGCACAGGCACTGACTGTTCCTCACTGGCAGTTCACCTTCCAGTCGCTTCCTCCAGCAGCTGCATGCTTTACAAATACCCTTTCACCATGGCCCCGGTGGAGCAGGGACATGATTTGAAAATTATCCTAAAATTCGAGAAAGGTTATATCTCCATGCATATGTCTCAGCTGTTTGGCAAGGATATTATCTCCAGAGGATATTTCAGGGGGAAAAATGTCCCTTGTGTTAAGATTCTAGACACTTGAGTGGAATAACATCATCGGAATTTCTTTTGTACATAGACCAGGGAAGTATGTTTGCTTTCCGTTTGCCTTTTGGCTGTAGCAGTTGCTTACGAAGAAACTTGTGGACAGCAGTTGGTGTTGGGCATGGGCCAGTTGGAGGAGAGATTTCCGGTGGGGAAATGGCTGTAGTTGGGCTTTCTCCAGGGTTGGGGCAGGGTGGGAGTGGCTTGCAGCACAGGTTGACAGCTGCCCTGGAGGCCACCGGGTGGCTTGTTCTCGTTGGTCAGCAGGTGGCACCAAATAGCCAAAACTTCTCTAGGGAGAGGTAGGCTGTATTGGGTTGGATTAAATTGTACTTACTATATGTAGAGTTTAGGATCAGTAGCTGTTTTTTCTTCTAGAGATGTAACCGCCCTTCAAGGCTGAATTTTATGAAAGTCTTTAATATTGATATAACCTTGAAAATGAGCCATCTTCAAGGTCAGATGTGCATAGCGGTATTCATTTTCTTTTTTTTTTTTTTAAGAGCATTATTCTCCAATGCTGGATTAGGTTTCTAATCTTTCATGTTTGTCTATGGAATCCTATAAGTACATGACATATAGGTACTAAAATTAATATACCAGTACATCTGTAGGTTTGGGATTGATTGGGTCTTCCCAGAAGGAATCTTACTCCGACCCAGGATTTTTCTGTGTGCATGAGGTGAAGACGGTGATGGAGTTCTGGTTGTGGTGACTCAGCTACGACGTGGCCACGGCACCTTCCCCCTCGGGAATGTGCAGGCTCTGTCAGCAGCAGCTTGTGAGAAAACAGCCAGTGGCAAGGGGGCGGGGGAGTTGCACACTCTGCCACCAATTACTGTTCTATTTAAAGTGCAGTTCATTTGTTTCAGCTTAATTTGGGTGCCTTGAAACCTGGTTGCATGTGACTTGGAGCTGAGCAGTTATATACTGGAACTTGTGAAAAGTTACCCTGAAAGCACACTACGGAAGTGGTTCCACATCGCCAGGTGGTGGCCTGTATTGGTGTATTGGTGCACAGCTCTAGTGCTGAGGCCTGCTGCCTCAGGTCCATGTGCACGTTCTTGATACACATCAAATGGGACTTTTGGAAAAGAAACATCCAGATGCAAAATAGAGTAAATGTAATGGTATCTTTTCCCCTGGCAATATCTCCCTAACACTAATAGGGGTCATCATTCCTTACCCTCTTCTGTTTTCAGTTGACATAGCTTAACAGCTTAGGATGCCTGACTGAGCCTGAGTCCCTGTGGTGAAATGTAAAATATGCAGGAATTTAACCACTTTGGCAGAAGTCAAGTAGAGCACCTGGCTCGGGCCAGCAGTTCCCCCATGCCCAGGGCTGGCCAGTCTTTTACTAGGTAGCACATTCACATTTCCATCATGCCCATCCCACTGCCCTGGACCACCACCACCTCTGAGGCAGCCCCCCAGCTGGCCTGCTTCTGTCTGTGCTTCCTACAGTCTTGTTTCTTCATGTAACAGTGGGACATCAAATCCTGTGGTAGCTTTCCATGACTTGTTTCTATGTATGACTACAGAGGTTCTTAGAGCCCTTCCTGCTCTGGGTTGCCCTCCCTCCCCTGCCTTGTCTTGTTTTCTCTCCGTGCCACCAGACTCCAGCCACATTGAACCCTTCTTTGCTCCAGCCTGCTGTGCTATTACCTTTACACATATATATTATTTGAAAGGCAGAGAGCATCTGAGGTAGAGGCTTTTGCCTTCCATCGGATGGCTCACTCCCCAAATGACTGCAGAGGCTGATGCTGGGCCAACCAAAGCCTCAGGAGCCTTCATGTAGATCTCTCACATGGGCAGCAGCAGGGTCTGTCATCTGCCCTTCCAGGTGCGTTAGCAAGGAGCTGGATTGGAAGCAGAGCAGCTGGGACTTGAAGCAGCCCTCTGGAATGGGATGCCAGTGTCACTGATGGCAGCTTAAGCATCCGTGCCGCAGCACCACCCCTCTCCTGGTAGGCTTTTAGGCATGCTAGATACTGTGGAAATCTAAATGTGTGTTTCCTTTTGTTGCTCCCAGAACTCTAAGAAGGAGCTGATGTGGAGGAGCAGCTGAGGCATTTCAAGATGACCACCACGGTAGCCACAGACTACGACAACATTGAGATCCAGCAGCAGTACAGCGACGTCAACAACCGCTGGGACGTGGATGACTGGGACAATGAGAACAGTTCCGCACGTCTCTTTGAGCGATCCCGCATTAAGGCTCTGGCCGGTAAGTGCCCTTCACAGCCCAACACAGAGGTCCGGGGTGCATGCAGGCCCCTTACAGGTCATCCAGCCTGCCCTCATGGCTGCCTTATTTGAGGATTGTCCCCCCTCTGCTTACACATGCCCAAGACAGCAAGCTGACTGCTCCATCAGGAAGTCAGTTTCATATTTGAAGAAGTGAAGCTCATGGGCCAAAATAATCCAGAGCGCAGAGTGATTTCCATAGCCATTCAGATAGAGCTGCCCTCACTCATAGTTTTTCTGTTTTGACACATTGCATTTTATACTGTCAAAGTGTACTTTTATCTTAATATCAAAATAGACAAACTCACCCATGTACTTAATGCTTCTCACATAATAACTGACCTGTACCAGTGTTGGTGAGTGTCGTATGCAAAATCCGAAAAGCAGTAGCCTACTCTGCTAAGATCACCTGTAAGGTTGTTTAAAGGTAAGTTTGCCCTTGACTCATTAGCCTTCGTGGAAATACATCTTCATTCTGTGTTTTCTAATTCCCTGTTGCCATCACCTACTTAGAGCACACTGCCTCCAGCTGCTGCATGGCCCTGGTGGGGGTGGGCAGCGTGTTATCTTAGAGTTCTCCTGAGAACCAAGAAGGCTCTGTTACGTGGAGCAGGTCTCACAAAGTGTGTGAACCAAGAGTCAAGTATAGTGTATTCTGGATCCTGCATCTACGTTTTGAGATTTCATAGGAAATTCTACCACATGGGAAAGGCAATCTTAGGACATTTCATGATATCCTTAATTCTGATAAGTAAATCGAAGTCCTGGCTCATAGAGGTAGGTTCACAGTTAATTGTGAACAGCGATAATGCTTGTTATCTTTATCATGGAACACTTTATAAAGCATTCATCATTCAAAGGTCTCTTGATTTTCAACAGAAGGAAACCAAAGTGGTTTCAAGGGCAGATGATTTTCTGGTCACATAGGAATCAAATGCAGGCTTCAAGTAAGACCTGTGCCTGGACGCGCATGGTGGGATCAAGCCCTTTGTCTTTCTGTGGCCTTATTTGCATGCCAGGCTTGCTTCCCAAGCAGGCTGGCAGCCATCCTCCTGCTAGGCCTCCTGGGCCTTCCTGCTGTCCAGTGGAACAGAGCGCATGCACTCTCCAAGCTCCCAGGATTAGCCCTGCTGGCCTGATTGATCATTGCTGGGGTTGGAGGTTGGGGTGTGCTGATGGACTTCATGTAAACAAGATGAACCCCTGAGGCACAGCTTTGTGGATCCCACGCAGACAGCTTGGCCAGAAAATTTGGAATATGATAGGAAGGATGAAGAGGAATGAATGCTGGAGATGCAGCCAACTAAACGCTATAGGAAAATTATTCAGCCACTTTAGGATAATCTGTCTCTTGAGTACCAGTGATTTAAAGCTCTTTCTTGAATGTGCCTGTATGAATGATGAGTCTAATAGCCCTTCTAGAATTGGGACTTGATATTTTCTAGCTCATTCATTAAAGCGGAAGCTTATGGAAATTGTGGTTCTGGCTTGTGCTATACACAGATTATACCTTAACGCCTTCCTCTTTTTCCTGAGTCTCCGTCTGCGCTTCCAGCCTGCTGTGCCAGTGGTGGCCAGTTACCTTTGGTTAGAGTCTTTCACTTGCTATTTTCAGGCTAGCACGTGTTACCTCCTTCTTAAGTACAGATTTACCTGTAAACTGCAAAGTGGTTTCTTGCTCTTTGTACCTGCTCTTTCCTGCAGGTTCAGAGGAGAGCCCTACTTCCCTGTTTCCCTTAGCGTCTGTCCTTTGTACTTACTTTGCCAGGGTGCTTATCTGGGGCTCCTGGTTTCCTGTAGTTACCAGAAGTGCTGTCTCTGTGCCCAGTACTATTCTAAATGCAAAGCGTATGTGACAGTCCCCTACCAACCGCAAGAGAGAGCTGCTTATCATGTACATTGTGTAAGTGAGGAGACAGAGACGCAGCGGGAGAAAACAGCTTGTCCAAGGACTCCTGGGTGATCCATCAGGCTGAAGACCAAGGCAAAGCACGGGAACTGTGTGCTCCTGCTTTCATATATGGCACAAAGGGAAATAGCAGGATTTTCTCAAAGTTGAGAAAAAAGATCATCTGCCATCAACTGCATAAAAGGTAGTTGAGTAAAGGAATCTTCTCTTTACCTTACAAAAATTTAAGACTTACATATGTTTATTTAAAAGATCTGCTTTTTATTATTGTTGTTATTTTAAAGAGTTACGGGGAGTTGGGGAGACAGAGAGGTCTTCTATCTGCTGGTTTACTCCCCACATGGCCGCAGTGGCTGCAGCTGGGCCAGTCCAAAGCAAGAAGCGTGTAGCTTCTTAAGTCTCCCATGTGGGAGCAGCGGCCAAAGCACTTGGGCCACCTTCTGTAACTTTCCCAGGTGCATTAGCAGGAACTAGATTGGAAATGGAGCAGCTGGAACTCAACCAGAGCTCATATGGGATGCCGGTGCCTTAGGTGGCAATTTTATTAGTTACACCATGGCACGGGCCTCTAGCTTATATACATTTTAAGCAAATAATTAGAACTAATACTGACTCACTGCCACACACTAAAAGTTTTGATTTATGTGTGCAGAATGTCATCATAGTGAGTGACTTGTAATCAGCATAAAAGCTGAGATGCTTTGCATTTTATATTCTCTTTGAAATATATATCTTTATTTTATGAATAGCTGATGTGGAATGGAAATGTGGGGGTTTTTTTAGAAAAGATTTATTTTTTTATTGGAAAGACAGATCATATTTATGGAGAGAAAAAGAGAAAGATCTGTGTACTCCCCAACTGGCCACAGCTGCCAGAGATGACCCATTCCAAAGCCAGGAGCCAGAAGCTTATTCAGGTCTCCTACGTGGATGCAGGGTCTCGAGGCTTTGGGCCATCCTCTGCTGCTTTCCCAGACCACAAGCAGGGAGCTGGATGGGAAGTAGAGAAGCTGAGGCATGAACCAGTGTCCATATGGGATCCTAGCACTTGCAAGATGAGGATTTAGCTATTGAGCCGTTGTACCAGGCATGTGGAAATGTGCTGGATGATTCTTCCTGCTTGCCAAGGCCCTTTTATTGGCATTTAAGAAGGAGGAGGAGGGCACTGGTCAGTCCTGTTGAGTAGTCCAGGTCATGTCATGCCAACTGACCCTAGAGGCAGTGCACTATGGAGTGGTTTTTGTGCCATTCTGTCAATTATTTCTTAAATCCCATGATGCGTGCCCACAATCCTGACCTCTCATCGGATCACCTCTGAATTGTAGTACATGCAAGGATTCAAAGTAAGCTCAACATTTTGGAGACTAACATTTTATTTAAAAGCAAACATAGAACTTGACTCTTAAAGAAATGTCAAAAGCAAATATTTTCTTTTTAACCAGTGTGTTTGCAATTGTGGCTTTTGTATAGAATCAACACAAAGGAGGTAGAGAAGGAGTCTTTGGATTAAATTAATGATATTAAATTAAAATGGGCCATGAATTTTTGTGAAGAAATTATAAAAATAACCAGAATTAATCTCTGTGTATCAGCACTACTTAAAAGTAGTAAAGAATAAATGGAATATAGCCATCAAAATAGGGCATATTTCTGAGCAACGTTTCTGTTTCTTCTTAAAATAAAATCTGAACTATTTCATAAATAGAAAAAAAGCATGAAAACATCTTACACATATGCATATATTTGAAAGAAAAGAAGAAACCAAGGGACGGAGAGAGTACTAGTTCTATCTCCTGGTTGAGTGCACAGGCTGGATGGCCCAGGCTGAAACCAGGAGCTGGAAGCACAATCCAGCCTTTCTCATGGGTGATTTGAACCATCACTGCTCTCCCATTGAGTGTGATTATTAGGATGCTGGAGTTGGACTCAACACCAGCTATATGGCTGCTGAGAAAAATACCTCTTCTTTTGTGTGTGTGTTTTACGATTTATTTATTTTGATTAGAAAGACAGATCAGATTTATGGAGAGAAATATCCTTAATCTATTGGTTCACTGCCCAAATGCCCACAACAGCCGGAGATGAGCTGATCTGAAACCAGGAGTCAGAATCTTCCTTGGGTCTCCCACGTGGCTGCAGGGTTCCAAGGCCGTGGGACGTCCTTTACTGCTTTTTCAGGCCACAGGTACGGAGATGGATGGGAAGTGGAAGAGCCACGAACTGGTGCCCATAGAGGATGCCAGTGCTTGCAAGATAAGGATTAGCCAACTGAGTAGTTGTGCCAGCCTCTATCCCTACATGTGATTTTAAAATGTCGCGAGAAAGATTGTGGTTAACATATCCAAAATACTGTGTTAACATGTAGTCAATATAATAATGTTATTAGGGCCTGGCATGATACATGCACCAGGATCCCATTTGGGCACAAGTTCATGTCCCGGCTGCTCCACTTCCCATCCAGCTCCCTGCTCATGGCTTGGGAAAACAGTTAAGGATAGCCTAAAGCCTTGGGACCCTGCACCCACGTGGGAGACCTGGAAGAGGCTTCTGGCTCCTGACTTCAGATTAGCTCATCTCTGGCTGTTGTGGCCACTTTGGGAGTGAACCAATGAATGGAAGATTTTTCTGCCTCTCCTTCTCTGTATAAATCTTCCTTTCCAATAAAAATAAATAATTAAAAAATGTTATCAATGATATTTTCTGCTCTAACTCTCTGAAGTACATTGAAGCACATCTCAGTGCAATACTCCCCGGCTATCTTGGGATCCGTGGTCCCCTGTGGCCAGTGGCTGCTGGTTTGGACGGTGCAGTCCAGGTACCTTTGCCTTTCTGCAGACACTTTTTATTGGCTAGAACTTTTTAAAAAAATGTTTATTTTGCTGTGTATTTTAAAGACAGAGCAACAGAGAGAGACTGACAGAGACATATCTTCCATCCACTAGCTCGCTCCTCAAATGCCCACACAGCAATCACCGTGAGCCAGGCCATAGCCAGAAGCTGGGAATTCTCTCCATGTCCCCTAGCTGGGTGGCAGGAGCCCGTGTATATTTGAGCCATCTTCTGATGGATCAGAAGCAGAGTGTTGGGGATGTGAACTGGTGCTCTGATGTGAGATGTTGGCACTGCAAGTGGTGGCCTAATCACTATGCCATGGCACTGGCTCCTTGACTGAAATGTTATAGAACTTGCAGAAGAGGTGTGAGTTTTTACATATCTACGTAGCATTTGGTGTGGTTCTGTTTGTGAAGCAATATGTGGTTGACTATGTGTGAATGTAAATTCTTAGGAGGAGTAATTTATCAGTTGAGCAGTTATTTACAGATAAACGCTTCTCTTTTTTGACATTCCAAAGCCAACTTTTATGAAGTAGATGCAGTATGGTAGCAGAGAAATCCTCCACCAGTGTCTGTACTGTCCTGTCTTGGATGAACACCTCAAAACGTACCAAGGGAACTGTTCCAACACTGTGCTCAAGCGCAGGTGCTTCAGTGGCGGTTTTGTGTAAAATGCACATTCCAGGGCTTCCCCCACCCCACCCCTGTCTGAGTCCATGTGGTTCAAATGTAAACCACACTTAGAGAAAAACTTTCCTAGGACATAGCCTAAGTGTTCACAATTAATTTTACATCTTGGGTGGTTTTTTTTTTTTTTTAAGTATTCCCACTGAAGTGAAAAGTCAACTTTTTTCTCTCTCTTTAAAATGGTAGTCTGACCTTTCCTCCAGTAAGAAGATCAGAGCTGAAGAACTCTCTTTTCATGTTCTGGTATCTTGACACCTGAGAAGCCTTAATGTTCTGTCCGAGCCGAGTATGATGCTGTGGCCTGCGGGAGGAGCACTTTCTTCTGGTGATCTCTGGCCTCATTACCAGCCCCGTCTGGATGGATCTGCCTCACAGTGGAAGTGATTGCTGTCTCTCCCATTGGCCCCTTTATTGTCCGTGCCTTATAATTTATCTTGTCTAGGAGGGCAGAAACTTGCTGTGGCCCTTAATTAGCACTGAAATGTGAATTAAAATTAGTGGGCTACTAGAAAAGTATATCCTGAAAAATGATGCAGTTGTAGATTAAAAAAAAAAAAAAGTTGAGGCCCAGGGTTTGCTCAGGAGAAACTCAATTTTATCCAGTGAGAATTGGAGCTGATTTATCATCTCAAGTTATCATTAAAGTAATAGTTAGATGTTTTACTTTATCCCAAATTGATGGGCTTGTACATGTATGGAAGAAATCTCTTTTAAAACTGTAAGATTTTTTTTTTTTAAAGATTTATTTATTTTTTTATTGGAAAGGCAGATGTACAGAGCGGAGGAGAGACAGAGAGGATGATTCACTCACCAAGTGGCCACAACTGCCGGTGCTGCTCTGATCCAAAGCCAGGAGCCAGGAATTTCTTTCTGGGTCTGCCACATGGGTTCACAGTCCCAAGGCCTTGGGCCATCCTTGACTGCTTTCCTAGGCCACAATCAGGGAGCTGCATGGGAAGTGGAGCTGCCAGGATTAGAACTGGCATCCATATGGGATCTCGGTGCGTTCAATGCAAGGACCTTAACCATTACACTATTGTGCCAGGCCTCAAAACTATAAGAATTTTTTTTATTAATTATGTTGCATTAATTAATCATAGGCTCTGAGATTCCCCCAACCCCTCCCCGTACCCTTTCCTGGTGGATTCCTCCACCATGTTGCAGTATTACAGTTCAACTTAAGTGAAGATTCTTTCTTTGCATAAATATACCAAACATAGAGTGCAGCATCTTATTGTCCAGATAAATTCAATGGTTTCTTGGGGAGACCATCTCTAGTCTGAAGATAGAACTGGCAGAATATCATCCTGATCAATTAAAAGCCCCAACACGACATCAACAACAATTTACAACATTATGGAATTAATTGACATGGTATTGAGTAATCAATATGTTAAAAAAAATGCAAGTTCTTAACCATGTCCTGTGACTACTTCATTGACATTTCAATTTTAGTTTATATGCAGAACCTGCTGCTATACACCTTAAAATGGTTATAGGGTATTATTCAGCTGTCTCATGTCTATTTTTATTTTAATATTTAGCAATTTATAGTGTTGAAGCATAATTTTGCCTAACTTGGCAGATTTTAGGATAGTCTAAACTGGCTTATAACTCTAACAAGGCTTTTGTCAACAGTTTAGGTGCAGAACAGTTTTAGGAGGGGTGTGCAGAGAAATCTTCAATACCCTAGTGAGGGATAACTAATCTTTGTGTCCTACCTAGTAAGGTATAAGTGGATCCGCGCTGTTTCCTGTCTGGTTCTAAGCTTTCCTTGTTGTTCATCTATTCTAATTTTTATGTTTGTTTGCTTTCTTTTGCGGGCAGGGGGCGTTCGGAGCGACCCTGATTGGTTATTGCAAGAGAGGGTGGGGATCCAAAGTTGGAACTAAGTAAGGACCAGAGAAAGCTCCTCTCCCTAGTCCCGAAGGAAGTTTATTGTTCTTCTGTTTCTGTGGACTGCTCAGGGCTCCTGGCTGTTGTTCCGATGACCTTGGATGCTGCAAGGAAGGATTTGGGCTTCTTCCATCCCATTTTGTAGATCCAAACGGGGGTGGGTGACCTCAGGGTTCTCGGTCTGCGAAGGCACTCCAATTCCCCGTGTTCTTGGCGATTGGGCAAAACTGTAAGATTCTTAGGCATATCTTTTCTGTTTTCTGTATATAGCGGTGAATATTTTTCACTAGGTGGCTTAGATACTTGGGTTTGTGTTCCTTCACAACCAACTGGCATGCTATGGCTTTGCTCAGAACCTTTCTGGAAGAAGACTCATTCCTCAGTCAACACCCTTGTGCCACCAGCATGAATAAACACATAGATGTGTCACTTCCGTCTAGCGAACAGAGCAGCTTGCTGTTACAAATGTGGAGATCTAAAATACATCTAATCAGTAAAGATAAAAACATCTGTAATGTATGCCAGGTTCCAGGGAAGCATTCAGTGTGGGCAGTTGGCTCTGGCGTGGTTTAGACACAAAGAGAAGAAATCGGCGAGATGTTTGAAGAGGCAAGGTGTGAGGCATGGGGCTTGGAGAGAGGAAGCTGGGTATGGGAGCCTGATGCTAGCTGCACAGAGCTCAAGAGGTGAGGCTGCAGGTTCCTGGGGGACCCTCCCACTGGCAGCGGTGTCTGCTGGGGTGCTGTGCCATCTCTGGCTGCACTCCCCCATGCAGGTCAAGCCAGGACTTTTCTTCTTCACCCAGCTCCCACTGTGCTCAGGCTTGACACTTTTATGTCCCACAGCAAAGAGAAGGCTGCCCGCCTGATGAATTGGGTTTTTACAGTCAAGATTAACAGGGATTTAAAAGCTATCCATTATTTTCCTCATCCACTTTGGAGGCTGTTTGTCTAAATTGTGCCTTGTTGAGGATTATTTGTGAGGGAAGCCTGCTCCCTAGCATATAGTAAGTGCACCGCCATTGTCTGACATCTGAACTTGAAAGTGCGTTTCTGTAAGCTGCAGGTCCGTGAAAGAACATCCACGTAGAACATTACATGTACTCTCTTTTGTTTACGGATGGCCGCAGTAGTTTTCTGGCCATTGAATTGCCAAGACCTCTTCTTTTGGTGGGGGTGTAGTTTCCTCTAACTTCTTCCTGTTCCTCAAACCCCTTGCTCCTCACTACTGTACATCCAATTCTTCTGACCCCCACTGTAAACTCGTAACAATTTTCGTCAGTCCAAAGAGAAATCCCCTTCACCTTGGCAACCACTTCCCACCTTCCCTCCACTTCTGGTTCTCTGGCTTCGGCTGATGGATCTGCTGATGCTGTAGAATGGTTCTTCAGGACATTTTCTTAAGCAGCATTGTATAATGGATGGCCCTTTATGTCTGGCTCCCTTTGCTTAGCATAGCATTCATTCATTTGTCTCTGCATGACTGAATTTTCCCCTGTGCTCTGTAATGTAAGTTGTATCAATAAGATTAGTCAGAAAAAGTGGAGGACACATTGCGATAGCCTAGTGGCTAAATCCTCACCTTGCATGCACCCAGATCCCATATGGGTGTTGATTCGTGTCCTGGCAGACCCCGCTTCCCATCCAGCTCCCTGCTTGTGGCCTGGGAAAGTAGTTGAGGATGGCCCAAAGCCTTGGAACACTGCACCCACATGGGAGACCCAGGAGAACCTCCTGGCTCCTGGCTTTGGATCAGCTTAGTTCTAGTCATTGTGGCCACTCGGGGAGTGGATCAGCAGATGGAAGATCTTCCTCTCTGTCTCTCCTCCTCTATGTATATCTGACTTTCCAATAAAAAAAAAATAAGTAAATCTTAAAAAAAAGAGTGGAAAACCTATGTAAAAGCTACCCACACTGTAATGCGACAGTTTTTATTTGATGGTTGCCAGAGAACGGAAGGCAGGTGTGTTGTGCGTAGGTATCTGAAAAGACTGTAGACCAAGGAGCTTTTCGTTTATCCTGCTGAAATCATAGAAAGACCTGCTGGTGGTTTGTGTTGTCTCACATGGCCATGTCTGCTGCCTTTATCAAGTTCATTTATAAAGTCCAGGTCCTTTGCCAATGTTTTAACCAAAGTGAGTCAGTGAGCAAATGTCCTAGGAAGATGAATAAAAGAAATTTAATTTATATACCAGGCATTTATAGAGTCCTGTGTACTTAAAACATGTTACATGATTGAAGCAAACTAAAATGTCATTTTAAGAGTTAACAATGTACATCAATTACTTAAGCTTTTGGGTACCATTTCAATGATACCATTCAACTTAGCCTAATTTTGAGGAAAATTAATTCTGGGTAGATGCTAATTTTGTTAGATTTTGACTTTTGATACCAAGTCATTTAAGTAAGGTGATTTTGGTTATTTGGCTATAAATATGTAGTGGTTTCAACATGAGCACATTAGCAGTTAATCCAAGGGAGGTGCTTTCTGAAGGACCAGGGGCCCATGCATCCGGTCTGTGTCTACTGATTGGCTTCTGTGTAAAGGATTTGGCGTTCAATGTTATTTTGGGTTAGTTCATTTGATTGTAGGGAACAGAGATTCATCTTGAGTTCTTATAACTGAAGTGGTAGGGTTGGGGCAGGAGTGGAGAAGGGTTATTGCTATGATTGAGGGAAGTGAGCCCTAGAAATCCATTGGCTGTGGCTGTTGTAGAGCAGGAGGCATCCTGTGTGCCTCGTCCATCAGAGCCGTCCGCTAAATGACAGTGTCTGCTATTCATAACTCAGCCTACGCATCACTTTGGTATACTCCAGTTGCAACTCCACCCTTGTCCTCGTTGCTAAATGACTTAACGGCCTGTTTTTCTGTGGTACGGATTTCTGCTAGATGGGGTATGGAGATCACACTCTCTCTTTTTATACAGGTCATGGCTAGCTACATACTTAAAAATGGCTTCTTTGAGAAGCGGGCTCCTCAAGCGTTGGTGAAGGTCAAGAATCCATATTATGAAGCATACTGGTCCCACCCATGTGCAACTCAGAGCACACATCTGGCACTGCCGGCTTTAGTTGGCATGTCTCATGCAGCAGAGCCTTGACATGGCCAAAGAAAGCACTTGATGTCAGGACGTTTGGGATGAGCTTTGGGATACGGTGCTTGATGAAGACGAGAGCCAGACGGGCAGTCTGAGGAAAGGGCAAAGTGTATATGGGCTCCCAGAGCAATGGAAACTAAGGCTTTCCATCCCCCAGTCTCAATTTTACTCCCTCCTGTGAAAAGGCTTCTGCTTTGTCCCATGGGTGGTCTTCCAGATGGCAAGGAACATGGCTACCATCTGCTCCTGGGATTTTTCTCGCCATACTGTCTATTTCTTTAGTTACAGTTGGAAGGTTGGAGTGCTTGCTTGCTTGCTTGCTTGCTTGCTTGCTTGTTTATTTTTGGAGGGGTTCTGTGGTTGACTAAGCTTTGGTCAGGTTGGCTGTGCCTGGACCTCTGATGTGGGGTGTGGAGGATGGCAGAGCAGCTGGCCCTGAAACGCACGGTGCTGTTCCTCAGAGGAGCGGGAGGAGTTGGCAAGGGGACAGCACCTGACAGTGTGCAGGACACATCTTTCTGGCAGGTTGGTGTTCTTGATACAGAGATTTTACAAAATGGCAAGGGGATGTTCACTCTAAGTATTTTCTTTAGGAAAGAAAAAGGAATAATCTTTAAAGAAAAGATGAACGTTTAAGATTTAACAGTATGCTTTTAGAGGCAGTTCAGTTGGTACCTACGTTATTTGGACTGGTGATTTTCCAATGTGGAAACTGGGATTCTCTGTGTGTTTCCCAACCCCTGGAACACTGTCTTTAAAGTAAATAAATGTAACTTTTCAAAAAAAGATAAAATTTCCATGAACTTTTAGAAAATATGTTTTTGAACTTTTTTTTTAAACATATGAACTCTCATATATAAGCAGTTAGTGAATGACACAGTATTGTAGGAACATATTATTGTGCTACTTTGTGAAAACCTGAATGTTACCCTCTTTATCTGCTGGTTAATAAACACATTTTCTGCAGTTTCAATCTCTTCTGAATTGTTTCGCTAGCCTTCCAGGGAATTTGCTGAGTTACACATTTTTAGCTCTGTTTGTGCAAGCCCTTAAATACCCGAAACTCCAGAGACAGTGATATAGTTGTGTAGTGATGGGAGCATGTAATTGGTTGAGATTACTACAAGTTTGTCCTGAAAGATTTTGCAGACTTTGTAGATAACTTATGGCTGTGAAATTGCCTTATTTCCTTGGAACCCTGAACCCACATAGCAAGCCCAGAAGAAGCTCCTGGCTCTTGGCTTTGGATTGGCTCAGCTCTGGCTTTTGTTATTTATTTATTTATTTGTTTATTTACTTTGGTGGCCACTTGGAGAGTGAACCAATGAATGGAAGATCTTTCTCTGTGTATTTCTTTCTCTCTGAAAAGCTGCCTTTCTATGAAAAGTAAATAAATCTTTAAAAATAGTAATACTAAATTGCCTTATTAGTCACAGGATTGTGTGTCTTGGAGTCTTAAAAAACATATGGACTGAAGTCAGGGAGGTACTGGACCTTTTGTCAGATCCGAGCCCCCAGTCGCCTTGCGAATTACTGATTGGATCAGCAAGTCTGTAGGAAGCCCAAGCTTTCTCCACAATCTCCATTATAAAGCCCCCAGCACCCTGCTGAAGCCCTCTTGGGTTTGGAGTTCATGTTCTTTGGCCCTTGTTCTTGTGCACAAAGCTCTCTGTGCGTTGTTAGTTTCATGTGTGCTCAGATGGATGTACAAGTCTCTCTCAAGCAATGACCAAACTTGAAGATCCTGACAGTGGGTAATATTTCTTCGGATGTTCTCAATAGCATCTCATGTAAGTCTGGATGTAATTAGATTAAAGAACTTTGCCTATAATTAACTGGGGACTTTTTCCCCCTATTATTTTTGTTACCTGTCAAAGAATTAGTTCTATGGGTTCAAGTGCTACAGGTGTTAGAATGTGTTGCATTGTTTAGGACAATGCATGCTTTGCCCCCCAAAGGCAAATACTAAGAAGTGGCCTGTGAATGTTTCTTTCCCCAAACCCTGTCCCTAGAAAATAATTTCTTTAGAAAGTTCAATTGGGTGGATGTCTTTTGAGATATTCTCCATGTATATTATTGAAAATATTATTTTTTGTATTTGCCTTCATACTCATATGGTGAAATCCTAACCCCAGTCCCCAAGATGATGGAAGGTGGGGCTTTGGGAAGTGATTAGGTCATCATGGTATAGACCTCATGAGCAGGATTAGTTCCCTTACCAAAGGGATGTGGGAGGCGATCTTTCAGTTATGTGAGCCTACAAGATGGCAGCTATCTCTGAATCAGCAGGGCAGCCGTGCACCACAAACCCAGCCGTGCTGGCACCTTCACTTCCAGCCTCCAGAGCTGTGGGAAAGACATGTTTACTTTGTAAGCCACTCAGTCTGTGGGATGTGGTTTGAGAAGCCTGAATTGGCCAAGACAAATTTGATTTCTAGTAATAAACAAAGGAAGGGGCAGGTGTTAGGTTGCAGTGAGCTCCCCCGCCCCATGCAGTGCCCACATCTCCTGTTGGAGCACCAGGTTGAGTCCAGGCTGTTCTGCTTCTGATCCAACTTCTTGGTAATGCATCGGGGAGGCAGTGGGTGATGACTCAAGTGCTTGTGTCCCTGCCACTCATGTGGGAAACCTAGAAGTAGTTCCAAGTTCCTAGATTTTGACTGGCCCAGGCCTGATGGTTCTGGGCAACTGAAGAGTGAGCTTGCAGATGGAAAATTATCTTTCTTTCTGTTTCTCTACCTTTCGAGTAGTTGGAGAAAAAAAAATAAATGTCTCAAAGCATAAACAAAAGCAAGACCAATTGACTTTCTGAATGCACAAGTTTATTCTGTGTCCTGCTGAAGATGACATGTCTTAGAGTTTTATTCTTACGGCATTTGCTCTTCTTAGAGTTTGTAGAGATGTTCACGGAGTTTGGAGCGTTGTTTCTAAACCCATTACAGATACTATATCATAAAGTGGATCCAATACCCTGCACATTGTGCTCCTGCCGTCTTTTGTGTCACAAGTGTCTTTAGGGTTTTCCTCTAGTGAGAAAAGCTAAAAACACCCCTACCTTCCTGCCATGTCTTTAGGTCTCTGCCTACTTGCCATCCATTTTTCCTAGAAAAATGTGGTCAGGTTTTACCTTTTTCTCTAGCTAGGGACATAGCCTATGGCTGATGATTTCCTGAATTAACTGCCTTAAAGCTGTTTTTATGTGCTGAGTTTTGGGGAAATGAGTGCATAGAACAAACCCATGGCCCCACAGTTTTACACCTGAAACTGCTAGCTGTATCAAGGCTTGGTGTGCTAACAGCTTTAGCCTCACTCAGGGACCCTCTGCAGAACTGAACTGTCTCTGCAAGCATTTGAAGCAGACCAGTGTTAGCATGCATGCTTGTAAATAATGTAGAGGTATTCAAGACTGCCCTGAGAGATGGAGCGTGGAGAGCAGACAGGGCTGGAAGATTCACTTGATAATAATGTGAAACCTAAAACCTCTGAGACTGAATTAGCAGGTGTGCTTGTGCAACTTTCTTTGTGCATTTAATCAGCTGTAATCTTCAGGCATGCCCACATTAGTTTTTTTTTTAAACAGGTAGCCATCTTAAGTGGCACATCCAAAATGATTATTGTCTAAGCTGAATTTTATGCTGGAGGATGACACTTGTGTGCTTTTTGTTTTAAAATGATATTTTCATCTATTTAAAAGACAGAGCGAGAGAGAATGAGAGCTCCACCATCTGCTGATTCATTCCCCAAGCTTCCCACAACAGTTGGGGCTGGGCCAAGGGGAAGCCATGAACTCAGACTTCAGCCTGGATATCTGTGTGGGTAACAAAGACCCACACACTTGAGCCGTCATCTGCTGCCTACCAGGCTCATTGGTGGGAAGCTGAATTAGAGGCATAGTATCCATCTTGAACTGGCACTCCAGTTTGGCATGCAGGCGTTACCAAGAACCACGTAACCCATCTGTACCCAAGTGGCCACCTCTATTTTTATGTTAAACAGAGGTCTTCAGAGTAGTCACAGTGATTGATTTACTACATAACTGGCTTGTTATTTTGAAAGAAATATTTTTTGACCATGGATTCACTCAGAAGTGTGTGTTTTACATGGCAACCTAGTGCATTCATTATTGTATTATATGAGTGTATTTGTATGTGAATCAACACACATTACATTTCACAGTGTAGTGTTTACTTGTACTACATGAACTGCTCTGGTATTTTTTAATTTTTTTTTTTTTTACTTTAGAAGGCTGGTATTTATGCATCAGTTAGAATTTGTTACTAATGATAGGGGAATACCCTATGGTCGCAGGTACACTTCACCAGACCCCTTATTACTTTTTTGTTTCACTCATTTATTAGTGAATGAGTAAAAATGTTTATTGAGCACCTACTATGTGCAAAGCACTGTGGTTAGTATTAGGAATAAAGACAGGTGATGAAGTTAAAACAAGTCTGTGGTCTGCAGAAGAGGAACTCACTGAATCGCAGCTGTGTTGGTGGATGGATGTGGTGCCAGGAGTGGGAGCTACATGCGGCACTGCGGAGAGCCGAAGAAAGGACCTCAGGTGTGGACGAGGAGGGCCTGGAATGCCATGTGAAGCAGCTTAACCCGTTGTGTTGTCATCAGGTTTTCAAAGTGTAGCATAGGAGAATTTCATGTTCACATAGAAACTTCTGTGTGACTTCAGTATAAACTGTCAACTTGGAGATAAGCCAGCACAACAGAGGGGTTTGCCCTAGAACTCTGTCTGCAGGGGTCCGGAAGCCCTGGTGACCTCACTCAGGACCCTCGTAGGTATGTGCCAGGGCATGGCCAAGTCCCCTTTATGTGTGTAGGATATTGCTAGGATGCTGTGAAGGATGAAGTGCAGAGCATGCTACACAAGGGACTGGAGGGAGCTAGGACCTGAACTCATTGAATTAGGACCCCTGGGACTTGCTCTCCATGAGAAAGGGGAGGAGAGAGGAACAGGTGCTTGAGTTTGGTGCTGGGAATTCTCTGGATGTAAGAGCTTAAAGCAGAAGAGGGTTGTGTGGGGCTGTTTTGTGCCAGAATCTGCAAGGCAGGTCATGGGGTGGATTTTTTTTTTTTTTTTTGCTTAACTATTGAATGGCCTCTGCCTTTCAGGATTATACAAGTTTCCCTTACTTTTAACTGTCTGAATTTTGCCCAGCCATCCCAAGTGCTGCCAGCCTATCTGCCTGTCTGAATGCATGTTGGAGTGGCCTGGGTGCTCCCTGGTGTAGATCCATGGAGCCAGGAGTGTCCATCTCAGGGCTGGTGCTGAGATGGAATGAATCAATGGTGAGGTCCCCTGATAGATCTCTGCTCTGCCGCACGCACTGTGACACAATGTGCAAGTTACTCTCTTGGAATGGGACAGGGTCTGCCTATTGGGATTGTCACAAGAACTTAAATGGGGACCAGTGTTGTGGCAGAGGTTAAACCAGAGCCTGTGACACCAGCATCTGATATGAGCATTGGTTGAGGTACCAGTTGTTCTTTCAGTCCAGCTCTCGATTAATACACCTGGGAACAGGTGAAAGGTGGTCTAAGTATTTGATCCTCTGTCACCCATGTGGGGTCACAGAGTCCTAGGTTCCTGGCTTTGGCCTGGTCAGCTCTTGTGGCTAGTTGGAGAGTGAACCAGCAAATGGGAAAATCTTCTGTCTCTCCCTCTTTCTGTAACTCTTCTTTTCAAATAACTAAATAGATCGTTTAGGACAAGAACCTAATGTGGAAGATGCCTCGCTCAGGGTCTGTGCACAGGAGGCCTGTGGATGATGTATGAACTGCTTCACTATGAAGATAAAGCTTTTGAAGAGAGGGATCCTCTTTTCTCCTGACAAGGAGGCCTTTGGTGTTGATAAATATTAAAATCATGTCCAGTGGGAAGATAGGAAGTCAAGGTCAAAAAGCAGGAACAAAGGGCAAGTGTTCTCATGGCCGAAAGATGTGATTGACTCTGGCTTTGTTTGCTGTATTTTTTAGAGGGAATTTGTGAGTTTCAGTCCTTTTCCAAAGAGGCAGCATAAGCACGGAAAAAAACTTTCTAAATTTAAAAAAACGAATGTGGTGTTCACATGTGTATCTTCTCTTACTGCACTTCCCTGTCTTACATTTGCACTCATTGCGCCATTAAAATGGTCCTGTGTGATCCTAACATTTGTTTAGAGAATGGTTTAGGGGCAAATTCAATAAAATATTTTGAAGCTTTTGATAAATGGATCCCTACCCCTTTCCAAACAAATGACCGAGGTTGGGGAGAGGGCAGTGCTGAGTGTGGGAAGCCCGAATCGAAAGGGCTGGCTCTCACTGGAAAAAGGTGGTTCCTTCCAGGGGGTTAGTTAGCTTGAGAGTTCTGTTCCTCTTTGTTGAAACAGCTGTAGTTTGATATCAGGGATAATAAAGAAAAAATATGACTAGATTTCCAGGAGGATTATTTATGATTTGTGTGTCACTTTCATCTGGAGGACCATTATAGAATATTATGGTAATAGCAGTCTTTGGCAGGGGGTAGATTTCAATCTGGGAATTTCTATATCGGGCTGTTATTTGTGCTTGCCCTCTTTAGTGGTCATATAAATCAGAAGCTTCTGGGTTCCAGGGTACATGATGAAAGGCTCTCATGCCCACCTTTGGTTTGCTGTTTAGAAGTGCCCTCTCAGAGTTGCACTTGATCACAATGGCATTTGCAGATCCTTGTACACCCTCTTATTCAAATGGGATTCCTGCGGGGGGTCCTGTACTGCTCCCTACAGTCACTCCGTAGTAGAGAAATATGAGTAAACCTGGTGCTCGCTTCGGCAGCACATATACTAAAATTGGAACAATACAGAGAAAATTAGTATGGCCCCTGTGCAAGGAGGAGTAAGCCTGAGAGAGACTTGAGTATCTCGCTTGTTGCTTCAGTAGTGATTGAGCTGATTGCTTTTCCCAAGAGAGCCCGATGTTGCTGATACATTTAACAGGAAATCTCAGAATTAAGAAGCAGCAATTTATAAAGTGTTTTCTGTTTCTGATTGTCAAGTATAGGAGAAACAGTCATTTTGTCAGGGGTGGGGGGTCACTGTAGGACTGGGGGACCACGATTATAGCATAGTAGTTAAGCCACTGCCTGCAGCTCCAGCATCTCATATGAATACTAGCTTAAGTCCCTGCTGCTCCACTTCCAGTCTAGCTCCCTGTCAATATGCCTGGGAAAGCAGAGGAAGCTGACCCAAGTCTGGGGCCCCTGCAATCCAATGGGAGAGCTGGTGGAAGTTCTAGGCTCCTGGCTTTGGCCTGGCCTGGCCTTAGCCATTGCAACCGTCAGATAGAAGAGCTACCTCCATCTGTCTCTTTTTCAAGAAAAAAAAAAAGAAATCTTTTTTTTTTTTTAAGTGGGCAACCTGATTATTTTAAAAAAGATCACACATTTATACTAAACAATATACTAAAAATATATGAGAATATTATGAGTTACAGAACATATCCCAGGGAGTCAGTGGCTGCTATTCTGCTGTTTCAAAGGTGAGCTCTGGCCCCCTTTTCTGGTGGTTTTTGTGTATACTTGGAGACATAGGCTGTGTGCTGGTCCAAGGATGATAGCAACCTTTGTCCTCATTGGGGAAATAATAACTGCCCTGTGACGCTGACTCAAGAGTTAGTCTCATGTTAATTTTTTGTTAATGTTTTATGTTTGGTGAGTCAGAAATGCAGGTGCTTGTGGAGTGTTATTAACAAGGACCAGTGTGTCTTTGATTATAATCATTTCAAATTACAGACCTCTGATTTTTGCCATTTGGTCATCCATAATCTTTAATAGGCCTGCTACAAGGACAATTTTTCGATCAGTAAGAACCTTGATCCGTTGGTTCCTCAGCACCCTCATTACACAAACAGGATCCCTATCAGCAAACCACGTAGGTGTCCATGTTGTCAGGAGTTGAGTATTCTGTAGCTCAATGAACAAGTCTAAGTATTTCAAGTTAGCAGATGATGAGATTATCTATCACAACACCTTCAGAGTAAGAAAAATTCTCTAAAACACCTGCTAAGGTGATTCCAGGCACGTTTGGGCATTCTTGCATGTGCATCCACACCTCTGAATTATGTAACTGTGCACAGACTTGCTCAAATATGGTATGTTGAGACTACTTCAAAACTACCAATTTATTTCCCCTGTGTTCTGGGATCTCAATCCCAAAGATTGCAACTTTAAAAAAAAAAATTAGGTTTTTGAACAATTCCAAGAAGAGTGGACTGATGGTAACCGTGACTCCATGATGGAAGGAGTTTCTCTGCCACACCATATACACACTTGGAGGGGTGGAGGCACTTTGGAGTCAATAACTAATTGATGAAATCTTTTGTTGTGAAAACAAGAGTTGGCCGAATTCCCAGTAAATTTTTTTTTTTTTCCCTGAAGGGTGAAAGAGGAGTCAGAAGGATCAGTGTGTTGTTGGTCAGCCGACAGCATTTGAGAATGTTTTGTTCAAACCTCAAGGTCATAGACACAGGTGACGTGGCTTCAGATCTGCAGCTTCTCCCCCATCTTGGGAGCACATTCCTCCAGAGTCTTCACTGAAGCTTTTTTCCCCCCCTAAAAAATTATGTTTAATTGTGGGGAAAAAGGCATAGATTTTTACCATTTAACCATTTGAAAAATGTGTGGTTCAGTGGTGTTAACTGCATTCCTGTTGTTGAGCAATAACTCTGTAGAACTTTTCCATCTTGCAAAACTGTAATTTTACACCCATCAAACAATTGCTCTCCTCCCACCTCCCCTAGCTCCTGGCAAGTTTAACTTTCTGTCTCCATGTCTGTTTCCATGAGCTCCACTGTCCTACCTCCCTGGTAGAAGTGGAATCATACAGTATTCCTCCTTTTCCTGACTCTGATTTCACTTAGCAGTGACCTTGAGATCTCTCTGCATTGCAGCCGCTGACTCATTGAGTGTTTCTTTTTACAGGGTGACTACTACTCTATTTTGTTTACATACCAGGCCATTTTTATTCATTTATTCATCAGTGAAGATATGTTTCTACCTCCCAGCTGTTGTAACTGGTGCTGTTAAGGCCATAGGTGTGCAACTATCTGATAGCCTCTTTGAATTCCTTTGTGGTTTTATACCCTGAAGTGGGTTTACTGGACCATATCCTAGTTCTTTCTTTTTCTTTAAGTATTCTTTTATTTTTATTTATGAAAGAGAGACACATACACAGTGATCTTCAACAGCTAGGGCGGGGCAGGCCCAGGACTCGATCTGAGTATTCTGTTTTCATGCAACTACTCAAGCACCTGAATAGTTGTATGCTGCCAAAATCAGAAGTAAAGGCAGGACCTGAATCTGGATGCTCTGATGTGGGATGTGGGCATCCTAAGCAGAATCTTAACCATGGTGCCAAATACCTATCCCTGTATGGTTGTTTCACGTTAAGTTTTTTGAGAAAATTCCATACTATTTTTCATAGTAACTGTACTATTTGCATTCCTGTCAATAATGCACAGGGTTCTGATTTCCTCACACCTTTCTGATTTTTCTTTTGAAAGGCAGAGTGTAAGAAATGATGGACAGAGTGAGAAATTGAGAGGGATAGTCCAGTGGTTGGTTCCTTAAATGGCTGCAGTGGCAGAAGTAAATCAAAAGCCAGGAGTCTAGAACCCCATCCAGGTTTTCCACTTGGGTAGCAGAAGTTCAAGCACTTGGGCCATCTTCCACTGCTTTCCCATGCATGTCAGCAGGGAGCTGGATTGGAAGTGGAGCAGCTGGAATTTGAGTCAGTGCTTTAGTATGGGTTGGTTTAATATGCTGTGCCACAATGTCAGCCCTTCTCCACATCCTCTGCTCAAGCTTTAGGAAAGGTACTATTATGGCTCCAATCATGTTTTTCTTGGTAGGTGGTAATTAAAGGATTGAAAAACAGTAAAACAGGTGAGTGGAGAGGTCATTAAAGACAAGCTTGGCAGATATTAAAAAAGAACTTGGTCTCTCTTTTGACTGCATTCCTTCCCTGTCATTAGGTTTCTTGTTGTTTGGAGGGTGTCTCAAAGGGTAATGCCACTGCCTGCTAACCCTGCATCCCAACATGGGAGCCAATTTCAGTCCCAGCTGCTCCACCTCTGACCCAGCTCCCTGCTAATGGTCTGGAAAAAGCATCAGAAGATAGTCCAAATGTTTTGGCCCCTGCCAATCCCATGGGAGACTTAGATGAGGCTCCTGGCTACTGGCTTTGGTAATGGCCCTGGCCATTGCAGCCATATGGTGAGTGAATCAGTAGATGGAAGATGTCTCTGCCTTTCCCCTTCTCTCTGTATCTCTTTACTTTCAGAATAAATAATTTTTAAATTTTTAAAATTCTCATTCTAACAAATGAATAATATTTGTCTAATACTTTAAAAAGTGTCTTCTGTGTGGACTGTGCCTCTAGGACATCATAAGAACAGTAGAGGAAAAGTCAGCACAGATCAGAAGATTGGGAGGATCTTTGGTCAGTAGAGCTTGCTGGGACTGCCTGGGTGTTTGGTGCTGGGCTGGGCTGGGCTGGGCTGGGCGGATCAAAGCTGCTGGGACCGCAGCTCGGGCTCCTGTTCTGGTTGAGCTGGTACAAGCTGGACACTGGAGATCGTGCAAGGCTATTAGTCATTGACCACTTAGTGCAAGTCTTTTGGCTCTCGGGGCACGTGGCTTGTGCCTCATTTCTCTCATCCATGAATGAGACAGTTGGCGCAGGGGAGCCTTGAAAAGCTGTCATCTTTTAATTGTGAAGCATTAACTTTGCTTCCCTCCTCCAGGAAGGATTCCCCAAGTGTCTCAGCTGCACTAATGATCCCTCCGTCTCAGAAACCTTACACCAGTCCTGCTGGCCTACCTTGTCCGTCACCTCTTACACTGTGTCTTAGACAAGGCAGTTTGCCGTCTTGGAGTAGCTTCCTCCCAGCACTGTGGCTTGTCTCACTCTTCTGAAATGGCTAAATCATTTGCAACAACTGTTTGGTACAGGATATAGAGTTGTATTTGCCCTAAAAGAACTTAGATTTTTCAAGAGCCCCCTTTCCAGAGGACCACAGAGGTGTTCCCTTCCATGGCCCTTGGTTTCAAGAGTGGGTGTTGGAGAGGTGAAGGATGCTCACACTGTGCATCAGTGGTGACTTCCCTTTTCTTGGGTCTGTCCCTGGTGTGCTTTCTATTATTTTAATTAAGTAGATAAGGTTGGTGCACAAGAAGAGATAAGCAGTACCTGGAGACAGTGTGTAAGAGGTGCCAGACACAGAGGCTTGCGGGTGCTGGTGTAGGGTTTCTGAGAAGCAGCGATCCTGAGCTCAGCTTGGGATCACTGGGGGCTCTTCCTGGAGAAGGGAAGGGTTTTGAATTGGCTTTGAAAGATGGACAGATGGTGGTGGGGTGGAGCAGAGGCATGGAAGGTGCAAGCTAGGTCGTGGTGCACAGTGGGGCGTTCAGGTGGGCTAGAAGAGAGGGCCAAGGAGGGGCGGGGGACAGGAAGGGACATTAGCTGAGCAGCCGTCTCGTCCTTGCAGTCTCCAGGGTTTTACCGGTGGCGCCTCAGAGTCCTGAGCATGGGAATGACAGCCTGATCATGCACTTGTCTGAGGGCATTCCTTTCTCCTCATCCCCAGGAGATAACTGCAGACCGGTCTTCCTCAGAGGGTAAAATTGCTTTGATCCACCAGGAAATTGCCCAGCTGAAAATGGAGAGCAAGGGGACCAGTGTTGTGGCAGAGCCAGTAAAGCTACCACCTGTGAGGCAAGCATCCCACCTGTGCACTGGGCTGTCCTGCTTCCAGTCCAGCTCTCCGCTGATGGCTTTGGAAAAGCAGCGGAAGGTGACCCAAGTGTTTGGGCTCCTGCCACCCACATGGGAGACAGAGCTGAAATTGCTGGCTCCTGATTTCACCTGGCCCAGCAGTGGCCCTTAGGGCTATGTGTGGAGTGAACCAGGGGATGGAAGATCTCACTCTTTCTCTCCCTGTAACTCTTTCAAATAAATGAATAACTCGTATACTAAAATAGAGAGCAGAGACTGAAGGAGTGAATGTCAGAGGCAGCTGAGGGAGTGTGAAGCCTGCCTCCCACTTAGTGGGCGGGCAGCTGGCGGGGCTTGGGGTTCCTGCCGATGAATTATTCAGAGCCCGGGCCCATTGAGTCGCCACCCAGGGAGGTCCTGCAGGAAGGAGGCTGTGCTATCTGCCTGAGAGATCGGCAGATGTCAGGTGCCGAGGGGGAAGAAATGACGGCAGCCTTAAACTATGTCGCATTTTAGCTTACCGAGGCTGCAATGGTTGTTCCGTATCCCTGCAGCTGGATAATCGGGACCTGTTTTTCAAAGAGAAAGAAATAACACCCACACCTCAATTAATACATGCATTAAGCCACATCATGTGTTTTCTTGCCACATTTTGGCTGGGATTTGGCTACAGGCAATGTTAAAATTGCACAGCTTAGACGAGATAAGAACACAGGATGCTTGTCTGGCCGAAGCCTCACTGTGCTCAACCAGGCAGACATTTAGTCCTGGATGGATTTAGAATAGTCCCTGCTGCAGTTCCCACTGTCACTCTCAGAAATGTGGCCTTGCTTAAGTGCTGCATCACTGTCTGTGTGTCTGGGTGTGGGTCCTGTCTCCTCAACTAGAGAGGAAATTTGTTCTTAGGGTCTCAGGGGTCGCTTCCATGGCCCATGCTCCTGGCTGGGGCTCAGAACCTCCTGGACAGGTTGGCTTTGAGGCTGCAGATGAGGCCAGGTGACACCTGTGTCACTGATGAGGTTTGCATCCCCCCACTCCTATGTTTTCCCTCCCTCTCCCGGCGCCTGTTCAGTCTGCACTTTTGGACTTGTACTCATTAAAGTTCCTGAGAAACGTCACATGGGTGTGCAGGCCTGGGGGTAGAGGCCTGCCTCTAATGGCTTGTATTTCCCGGCTTTCCTGTTTCTTTCCCATAAACAGTGCTATCCAGGGAACTGTCTTCTCGTTAGCCCATCTGCCTCCTTGTGAAGCAGGTCTACAGTTCCTCAATACCTACTGAGTATGTCCCAACCATTCGCCCTCATGTTGGAGGTGGAAAGCAGAACCGGGACAAGAGAGGGCCTGGTCCTGATTACATTCCTTGGGTGTTCTTTTCCTTTAAAACAACAAAAAATTCCACCTTTATCAGAGGAGTCCAGTCCTGGCTGTAGCTGATGTTACAATCACAGGCATGGCAACACCTGTTTGCCAAAGGTGGGGCCTCTGGACTGAGCGGCTTGCGAACAATGTAAGGATAGGCTTGGCTAGGGTAGCTGATTGAATGAACGGAATTCCTTCCCCAGGATCTGGAGTGCTTGTTTGGAGTATAATTTTGAGGTTCTTCTCATCCTCACCAGTGGTGTTGTATGCCTTGAATGCACTTCTGATCTGGACAGCTGGACAAGCAACAGGGAAATGACCTGAATGGCTGTTGGACTATCCCTGCTGTTTTGGAGTCAGCCATCTAACTAGATGATAGAACTCTGTGTGTGTGTGTGTGTGTGTATGTGTGGGTCCCAGGGCATGGGGAGGGAGCAGAATAGAGGAACAGAGAGTCATTCATATTCTAAACAAAGGAGAGAATAGCTGTTGTGGATGGAAGATACTTATTTCTTCAAGTTATTCTAAATCCCCAAATCAAGTCTGATAGCCCCACCTTAGAGACACTTGGCCTTTCTAAAAACATAGGCTTTTTCTACTTGTTTCATAGTAAATACTGAACTCTGACTCTGAAATATTTCTGCTTTCTAGCCATGACTTTTGAGTCTGCACCCCAGGGCATAATGGGGTTACAGAGAAGAGAATAGGTTCTGTAAATACTTTCAGGAGGAGGACTGTCCTGCCATTTAGCAGTGTCCTTGTCCAGGAATCCAAAAGGGTGACTCACCACTTGAACCAAGCCTCAGGACATATGCCTCAGGACATATCTTCTATATTAAAAAAAAAAAAAGCATCCTTTCTTTAGTGAGATTTCCCAAATAACAGATAACGAACTAACCAGCTAGGCATGCCTTTTGAGATCCAACCAAAAATAGAACACAGAGGAAATTCTATGAAGCTTCCTTTTCCTATCAAAAGAACCATGTTCAGAAAGTTTCACTTAGTTGGGCAAGTATTCCGCCTCACAGTTCAGTGGCTGGTTCCGGCTCCAAGTTTCAACCCCTGAGGCCATTGCAGATAGCTGTGGAGTGAACCAGCCAAATGAGTGCATTTTCTGTCTCTCTCTCCCTCTCTCTCTCATTCTGGCCAACCCTCACCAAGATATTTTTAGTCTTTGAATGTTTTAGTGTTTGAATGTTCAAGAAATGAATATCCAAAAATTACCCTCTTCAAGCTTGCTGTAAAGCAGGAAAAGCATTCATTCCCCACCTCCACACCCAGGACTGCGTAAAGCCTCTTATAACAGAGGCTTAATTTCACCCCCTACTTTTCTCATCCACAAGCCACACTAAAGGATACTGAATATTAGTGTACAGACCCATTGGGTATGAGAAGAGGAACCACGCCAAACCAAGCCAAGCAAAGTCCATTTACAGCAACAGACCCGTGAAGCTAGTACGTTTTGTGGGAACTAGCAAAGAATGTGCCTGATCCTGACCCAAGCTACATGTTGCAGAGGTTTCTGTAGAGGCTTGGGTTTCAGGTTTATCTTGATACCATTGATCAAGTGTTACAGTTTTTCTGAGAATTTCTCGATAAACTGGATTTATTCCCAGCACATGGGGGAAAAGTGGAGATCACTTCGAGTTGGTCATCTGAGGTCCTTGATGGGCTGGCTGGGCCTCTCTTGGCCTCGGCTGACTTGTTTGCAAATGGAGACAGGAACTCAACCACTGGTTCAGTGTCATGAGAAAATGTATGTGAAGCATTGTGCAAGCTCCAGATAATCCGGTTATTGCGGCCATTTACTGCATGTGAGAATGCATGATCACTGGGACCCGGACAGGGGAACCCACATCACTACTGCTTTCAACATTGGAAGGAAATGTTTATGACCGTACATTCCACTCTGTCTGATTTGTAGAGGGCCATCTTGAGGCCCAGAGAAGGTCAGAAACGCATTCTACAGATTATATGAGTAGCCTCATGGAGGCGCTCAGAGGGTGGTGTGAGCCAAAGTACCCAACTGTGGACTTGGATCTTTCTGTCACACCACAGCACCCCTGAGCTGCCCAGGCTTCATTTGCTTCATTCCCTAAGCTGCTTTGCCAGTTACCCGTGGGTGATTTTCTTCATACATTTCATTGTGCCAGCTTGAAGGCAAATGCAACTGTTGGTCAGAATTGGTCACATGCTCATGTCCCTCGCATTGCGAAGAACAGTAGTTTGTAGATTAGAAAAGGTGGTGAGGGTGGCCTGAAACTGCCAGGCTTGGTTCAATCTTTAGCATTCTGGAAGCTGTCTCCCTGTCCTGAATATTCTGAATTATATTCATATTGCCATGTTTTTGCCATAGGGGACATCAGGATTCTTCCAAGATTACTGTAAATAAACTGTGGAGAGGACCCCTGCTTTGTGAAAAACAGGGCTGGGTAGGCGTCTTCAGGTTCCCTCTGTCCTTCTTAGAGTGTCTTGGGCCTCTCCCCTTGCCTCCAAGTGTCCCTCCTGTTGGCTGACACTGACCGTTCCACCCATTCCTTTCAGCCATTTTCTCCCTGGCCCCTTCCTGCCACAAATCAGGTCTGAAACCCCGGCACAGCGGGCCCAGCCTCCTCCTCCTGGTCTTAGAACTCCCATCACTCATCATCATCATCATCATCATCACCTATTCTTTGTTGTTCTCTGTTTCTAATCAATTTCTGACTGACTTTTGCCTGTTAGTCCATTGGCCTCCTCATTTGCATAGCAGGTCATCTTTTTTCCACTTTTACTTCCTCATTCTCCTTGCACTACGGAATGTCCAATTACTCCCTGCCCTTTGAGTATCTCTCTTTTCCTCTTGGATGTTCGTTCTGGAATTCTCTGGGTATGTCCATGGGTTTTCTTCTTCCTCTCAAACTCAAGCTTGTGTTCATTGTTTCACATCAGCCTTCCCTGGCTAGATGGAAGCCACAGCCCTCTCACCTCCCACCTGTGCACACACATCATTCCTCAGCTCTGAGCTCTATCTAGCTCTGGACTTGTTCCCTAATGGTGTTGTACATAATTCAGATACAGCCCGTGGGGGGGGGGGGGGGAATCGATGATCAGTCCTCCCCTAGCCCACCAGCCAGCTCTGCAACCCCGGGGTTTTCTCTGACCCTATCCTTTGAACCTCCCACAGGCAGTCAGTTATTAACGACCTGTGCATGAACTCTTGCATCAGCCCATTCCTTTTCATTCCCATTGCCACACCCTAGTTGGGTCCTTTGACCTGGACAGTTGCCTTGAGCAACCTACTGACCTTGCTGCCTGCAGTCCCTCCCTCCTATGCATTCTACCTACCACTGCTGGGTGAGTCGCCTCGGACCCCAGGCCAGACCCTGTTCTCTGGCTCAGGAGTGAGTGGACGAGGGTTCCCCGCCCAGGTGGAGTTCTCACCTGCCCATTGTGCTCTCCTGCTCCCTTCACTGTTTCTCACAAGGCAGCAAAACAGCCAGACGTGAACCCTGCTCATGCCGTTGGTGGTCCACCCGTGTTCCTGTGTACACTGCTTCCCCTGGTAGGAAGCAGCTCCAGCCTGTTGTGTGTGAAAATGCTAGTCCATCTAGAGCTCTTCCCGCCTGCCTTCCTTGGCAGGTGTCCCCGGCTTGTTCTCTCAGCTCTTGTAGCTCCTGGCCCTCAGTCTCTCCTTTTGGTATGGGATGATCTGTGAATTTGTCATCTCTGTGTCATCCTTGAAACCTCCGAAATTCAGCAGGGTGCCCCCCCCCACATGCACTGAATACTGCAGAGACCCCAGTGAATACTGAGAAAAAACAGACTAAGTGGCTCTGGCCTGCCTTTATTCCTCTCCCCTTCCCCGCCTGCCGAATTGGAGGGGGTCAGGTTGGCCTTCAGGCTGTGTGCTGTGCCTCCCTGGTCCCATGCCACAGACCGCATTTCCTACCTCTGGCCCCTGTGGGGTTATTAGAGGCTTTGCTAGCCTCGCCATCCTTCTGGGTGTGTTGACTGCCTGGTTTGCTCTGAGTCTGCTCTTCCGAAGTGAGTATGTCTGCAGTGCTCCCAGATTCTGCTGCCTTCATCTTGTACGCTTATTTCATGCACTCCTCCTGCCCCGCCATACCAGAGGGAGCTGCAGTGAGATACTGGGGGTGACTGATGCTACACTCTTCACTAAGTGGCTTCAAGATTAAAACTAATATGTTGTAAATTGGCAGTGCAGTTTGTAACCTCATTTTCTGTGTCACACTGGATACATAGACTTACACGGTGCCAGTGTGTTTTATGGCGAGTGGGGACTGCTGGAAAGATGGAAAGATGTTCACTGGGACTGTTTCCCCATTCTGTTTTTCTTTGGAGTTTGGATGTGATGCAGAGGGTGGGGATGAAAGAGAAGTATGAAAAACATACTCTGGATTTTGAATCCAGTGACAACTTGAAGGGCATCTTCCCAGCATCCCCTCAGTGACCTCTTAGAGACAGGCATTAATTCTTACTCAGTCTGACAGCTGAGGGTTAGGAAGAATCCAGGGTCTGCTAGGAGGTCAGGGTTCAGAGGCTTGGCCGGGACTAGAAACTCGGCTCTCAAGTGCTTCCTGCGAGGTGCAGACTTGTAAATACTTTAAAAAAAAAAAAGATTTATTGCATTTTTATTTGAAAGGCAGATTTTTTTTTTTTTCAGAGAGAGGAGAGACTCAGAAAGATCACTTATGTGCCGGTTGTCTCCCAGGTGGCCGCAGTTGGCTGGTGCTGAGCCGAACCAAAGCGGGAGCTTCTTCAGGGTCTCCCACGTGGAAGGACTTGAACCATTCTCTGCTGTTTTCCCAGGCCACAAGCAGGGAGCTGGTTGGAAAATGGAGTAGCTGGGTCACGAATCAGTGCCCATATGAGATGCCAGTGCTTGTAGCTGGAGGATTATATGGCTAACCACCACGCCAGTCCTGGGATGCCCACTTCAGGTCCAGCTTGCCATCTGCGTTGTGAATTGGCAGTAGTAGGAGGGCTTTAGAGAGGCGTGTTTATCTTAAGAGAAAAGTGGTCTTCATGCCAGCGGCTCGGGCCTTGCTTTGGAAAGCCCAAGGGGGACTGTGGACGTGGGACACACCGATTGCGTGGCTGGAAGGGGTGGAGCGGGTTTTGTTCAGAGGTGAGCAGTTGGCGGGACTCTGGGTCTAACTCTAGCCCTGGACAAGATGCAGCCCCTTAAATTTCAAGTGTCCTAGAGAACTTGGGGTGGGGCTCACCCCTGTCTTCAGTGCACTTTGGAATCCTTCAGTAAAAAACTCACCTCCTTAGTGAGTATTCCTGCGGGATCTCAAGGCAGAAATGCCCAGTTAGTTTGTAGTGTGTTGTCTGGTAGGTTTGCTTTGGGAAGGGAGAAACTGGTGAGCTTAGGGTGGGGATGGAGTGGAGTAAAAGAGGGAGGGGCTAGTTAGTTCCCAAGGATGCATTTTGATCCTGTTATTTATATCTATGAAGCGGGTTTTGCTTTTGGATTCAGATTAGTGGGAGAAAGAGGAGAGTTTGAAAACTGGAGAAAACTTAAGTTAGGAGGGTTCATTTTGCAAATCCGGGCTGGATTTGAGGGCGATTTCTGTGGTCTTATCTCCCCGCCCAGATGGTACGCTCCTCCCCAGTCCGGGATCCCGGTAGTGGTGTTTACCTGTGCACCTTTCTCCCACAATGCCTTGCACGTCAGGACGCCCATCACACTTGCCGGCGTCCAGTTCCTGGTGCAGGCCCAGCGCTGTCCCGGGACACCTCGGGCTCAGCGTCTCACGCCAGCGGCGTGGGTCTGCCCGGATGACGCTCGAGTGAGCCGGAGCAGGCGCGCCTGGCCTCGCCGTGGCCCTTGCCCAGCGCTCGGGGTGGCCCAGGTGCGCCGCCCCAAGTTACCTCCGCAGCTGCTCAATAGTGAATGAGGCCGAGCGCGGGGCTCTGACCCTCCCGGCCGGGCGGCCGGCGCGCTCTCCCTGGCCTGAGATAGTAATCGGAGACCTTTCCGTTACATGAGGCTTCCCAACAAAAGACTCTAAGCCGAGCAGCCGTGTGTGGGAAGGCGGCGCAGAGGCGCCGGCTTGGGCTTGGGCTCGGCCTGCAGCGCACCCGCGAGCGTGGCGGCCGGTGAGGGTCGCGGCCGGCCTCCCCCGCGCCGCTCCGCGTGGTACGGCCTGCGTTTCCTCTACAATGCTGTTATGCTAATCAGGTGACATCACCGCCCAGCGCACGGCGGAGTGGCTCCTGATTAAATTACAAACCGGCGGCCGGGAGGAGGTGTGTGCGCAGCTCCCGCGAGCTCCGGCGCTGGGCGTCCGAGGCACGCTGAGGATTTTGAAAGATTTCAACTCTGGACGTGTGCGCGCCTCCTTCCTCCTCTTCCCTCTCCTCCTCCCCCGGCAGTTCATTGCTTCACTGCCCTCAGGCAAGGGCCACGGAAGGCAGGAGAGCAGCAGGACTAGGTGCCTGAGCCCTAGGTGACCTCCTCGTGAGGACTGAGGTGGACTCCCGCTGCAGCCAACTGCCTAGTAGAGCTCCCCGCGCCCGTTTCAGACCCGAATGGAGCTCGCCTAAGGTGCAGCCTCGCCGCCAGGGCCGGGAGCCAAGCCGCGCGGAAGCTGCTGCGTGTTGGATGGGGGTAGGCAGGGGCCGGAGCGGTATTTCCTCGGTGCAGCCCGCCAGGGCGTTACGCTGGGCCTAATGGAATTGCAGAGGACGTCTAGCATCTCCGGGCCGCTGTCCCCGGCATACACGGGGCAGGCGCCTTACAACTACAACCAGCTGGAAGGGAGGTTCAAGCAGCTCCAAGGTAAGCCCGCTCCTGGAGCCTGGGCCTGCCCGTGGGCCATGCCCGTGGGGGCGATGAGACTTTATTTGTGCCATATGGGGCTTGACCCCTGAGGGATGTGGTTGGGAGTGACGGGCCGCTGCCTGTGGTCTGTCCCCAGAGCCTCGGGGTGGCTGCAAGCACTCCATTCACAACTTGCTCACACTGTACCAGAAAAGCGACCTTCTGGAGTCAGGCGCCCTCGGCTTGCTCTCTCCAGTACAGTTTGTGGCCCCGTTGGTTGTCAGGTATCTCCTGCTCGCTGCGGTACACATTTTCGCCTTTAAAAAAAAGGCCAGCTTTGCCCCCCCCCCCAGCCAGTACTCCTACACCCATTAGTATGCAAGCATTTGTTTCCCTGTGGCCTCTGGCCCCCAGCCCCCAACCTCATACCTCTTGAAGCCTTCAAGGTGTAACGTGCACTCCTAGAGACCCAGTCCTGTAGAACAATAGCAGAGGGGGAGGAGGGAGTGGTCTTTTTATTCCTAAGCATTTAGTAAATTACAGTTTTGGTTCCGAAGCTTAATTTTCACTCTTTTGATGTGTTATATTTGGGGCGCGGGGGGGGGGGGAGGAGGGAGGGCTTTCCCATCCATCTTGTGGGCTGTGTAATTTATAATGCAAGCCAGTTATTGTCATTGCAATGATAGGGGTTGGATTAGTTGGATCTGTTACAGGATTCTTGTTGCTTGTATTAGAGTAATTGATTGAGTCCAGTCTGTGGCTGCTCGCATTTTGGGGAGAGCCAATAGGCCCCAACCAGGGGTATCTCAGAGCTTGTCCATGAAAAAAGAAAGAAAAATATTCCTAACTAAAAACAGAACCCCTTCCAGTTTGGAAGCCCCAGGAATCAGTAACAGGCTGGGAATGACTCTAGCACTATTTTTTTTTTTAAGTAGTGTCCCAAGGCGGTGTGTTTCTTATTTTAACTCCTCTGGGTGCCACAAACGTGGTTCCTGTGAGGGGGAGGAAGGCAGGAAACGGCCAGGTCCTAGAATGTTTTCCCTGGGAAGGGGAGAGGCGATACTTCATTCATTTGGTGTGTTTGGTGAGGTGGTTGACAGCAAGGACACTTTGCTGGAAACACTGGGGCGGCTGGACCGTGTTCATTAAGGGCAGGTTCCGCTTCGGTGCTGGCCAGCCTCTGGTTCAGGCCTCTTGAGCTCTTCCAAGGTGGGGTTCACTTGTTTCGAAAACTGAGGTGTGGGGAGAGCTTACCAAGTGTAAACCAGGGAGTGTGTATAGCGTCCCTCAGCTCTGGATTCTGAGGTTCAGATACACTCTGAGACACCCCCCCCCCCAATTCTCCCAACTTGTCCCTTCCCTGTGTCGTTCCCCCAAGCCGGGAGCACCTGTGGGGAACCCTGGGTCAGATGGCTCCTCCCCAGTCCCAGTTGGCCCACGCCTTGTGGTCTTAAGAGTAAGGGTAAAAAGGTGTGGGCAGGTTTGCACCCTGGCCTGTGGTAACAAAAGGCTGTTATATTGAAAGGGTGTAGGGTGGATTGGAAACTGGTCCCTGAGCAGGGTGGAGCCTACTCACAGGAAATGTCTTAACTGTCCTCTGTGGACTGTGGAGTCTTTGCTGCTGATATTTTATTTATTTATTTTTTTGTCTTAAGGATATCCTTTGAAAAGGGGTGAGCTTGAGGTATTCTATGGTGGCATGCACACACACACACACACACACACACACTATATGTGAACTTTGTCCCCTCCCTAAGCTCAAATAACTTTCTTACTTTTAAATACTGTGGTTTTTGGAGTTGCACAAGCTCAGTGTGGTTATTTCTACAACAGAAAACCACCCATGTTGAGGAACTGAGACAGGGTGAATTAACTTTCAAGTGGGGTGGGGTGGTGGAAGAGGCAGGAGTATTTGGTCATGTCCCTAGTGATGGATGGGACTGATCGCATTGTGAACAACCTTAGGAGAAATTTGCTAAATACTTCTCTCAAACCCCTGGTTTGGCATTTTGTTCAGTATTTGCAATACTTCCAGCAATGACATAATTTTTGATAATAGAGATGTATCTGCTAATTTGATCGTGAGCCTTCCATTAGGGAAGGCTGCCTGCTTCATTCACTCTTCAGGGTGTAATCTTTGCTAGCACTTAACACCCAGTGTTGACCAAATGCTCTTTGAGTTGTTGTTTATACTGTCTCTTATTTGCAGTTCTTCATTCAGCATTTGTGTCTGGGAGTGCTGTGATTTTGTGGGGGTTATTTCTATGTTTTTTTTTTTCTGGTTACAAGTGTTTCCCACACTTGATATTTGGTTTTCTAAGTAGGATGTTAAATGAGTCTGGTCTATTGCGATAAACTTGTTTGTACAGATTTATCAGACAGTAAGTTAATACGATAAAAAAAAAAAAAACCTCACTGACTTGGGAAACTAAAATACAGAGTAATTTTTTTTTCATCATACTAAGGCTCCTGACATAAGATAGGGCACGCCATCAGGCTCTGATGGCTTCTGTTTTTATCAGCAACACCCAGCAGGCGCATAGACGCACGCAAGGAAGCACACAGTTTTCTCAAAAACTTGTCCTGTAACACTCTTACCATCAGTTGAATCAGTTTATATATTTTATAAATGTGTACTCATTTTTCTTTTTTTTTTTTTAAGAATTACTTATTTTTATTGCAAAGTCAGATTACAGAGAGGAGGAGAGAGAGAAAGGAAGAAGATCTTCTGTCTGATGATTCACTCCCCAAGCGACCATGTCAGCCAGTGCTGCGCCGATCTGAAGCCAGGAGCCTCATCCAGGTCTCCCACGCAGGTGCAGGGTCCCAAAGTTTTAGGCTATCCTCTACTGCTTTCCCAAGCCACAAGGAGGGGGCTGGATGGGAAGCGGGGCTGCCGGGATAGGAACCAGTGCTTGTATGGGATCCTGGTGTGTTTGAGGCGAGGACTTTAGCTGCTAGGCCACCGCGCCAGGGTTTGTTCGTTCTTTCTCTTTCTCTCTCTCTCTCTCTTTCTTTCTTTCTTTCTTTCTCTCTCTCTCTTTCTTTCTTTTTCTGAAAAGAATGCTGAGGAACATCAAAACTCAACCTCTCCTGTTTAGGAGAATGTGTTTGGTGCAACAGGGAAATTCATGCTCTCTTCTCTCCAGGTTCCATTGCTCTCATAAGCCCTCACAGGAGAACATTCATGGTGTTGCACTCCCACCCAGACACTGGCCTGTGCCTTTGCACTTATGAACTTCCGGGGTCTTGGGCTGGACATTGAAAGACTGTAAAAGGGCCCCACCTCTTGGGAACTTCACAGCAGAATTCTACCCTCATCTTCTACCCTGTGTTCCAGAGGGTTTACTCTTGACTTCCACTCGTGGAAATCCTTACAGCTCCCAAAGACGCACCTACGCTCTGCTAATGTCTCCACTGTTGAGGGGGAAAGAGATGGCATGAAGTGCTTCCATGTACCCAGCAGTGTAGTGGGAGCTCTTGGCTTTGCGTGTGATGTCTTAGTAAGTTTTCATAGCACACCAATGAGGGGTTGCGTGCCAATAGGAGACGATAGAATGAAGCATGTAGCTTGTCCAGGCCGCACGTTATTATTATTCTCCTCCTACACCTCCAGTAATTAATATTAGAGCTACTGACAGAGAACAAAGAGGATCATCTTAAGAACTGCCCACCACTTCCTCCTCTCCACATACACACCTGGTTCTCTCTCTCACCTGCCCCCCAGGGCACTGATGATGCTGGCTGGAGCAGTGAGGTTGTCTGGAGGGCAGGATCTCACGGAAAAGCATCAAAATGAACCTTTCCTGCCTTCCTTGTGGCCTGATCTTGGAAAGCAGTGTCTGATTGACATGGAAAAGGTGCTTTGTTTAGCTGTGCTGGTTCAGTGTGTTTGTCCCAGGAAGAGCTGGAATGCTCTGTCTTCGTTCAGAGAGTGAAGAATTCCAAGCTCCTCCCCCCTCCCTTTTTTTTTCTTTTGGTTAGTTTTAGTTTCCAAACTCTTATGAAAAGACTCGATTTTAATACCCACATGGATCCTGAAGAGATGTAATTTGTAACTTTGTAGTGTCTTTTGGGGGTCTCCTAATACCTGGGTTTCACTAAGAAAATTTGCTCTTAAGTTAAAAATAGTGGCTTTTACATATTTCCCATTGCAACAGTGATAAGACTGGGTGATGAAAAGTATTTTTGTTTTGTTTTGTTTTGTTGGTAGGATAAATGGAAGAGACAAGATTAATAGAAGAAAAGACAGGGATTTTAAAAATATAAAAAGAGAGAGATGTTAAGATGTCGTGACAGCCTCATTCCATATTGGAGGCAGTGGGAAGTTCAGTCACAGCTCCGCTTCTGAGTCCAGCTCCCTGCTAGTGGCACGCTCTGGGGAGAGTAGTGGTGGTTGAAGTCATTGAGTCTCTGCCACCCCCTGGGCGAGACCTGGATCTGGTTCCAGGCTCCATCCTTTAACATGGCAGTACAAAGTGAAATAGGGGACAGAAGATCTTTGTGCATCTCTGTCTCCTTGCTCTTCAAATAAATAAAAATAAATGGATTAAGAAATTCTTGAGCCAAAAGATTGCCTTTTTGGTCCTGATGCGTGCTAACACTGTGTATAGATCATATGAGTCAGGCAGCTCTATGGGATAAGTCACTGGCACAAAACAAAAATGCATTCCTTCCCCCAGTTTATCAGTTTCAGCTTAAAATTTACAAGTTCCAAAAAGAGTTGTGAATTGAAATTCTTTTTGAATGGTGCAGTAACATTTCTAGCACTTGACTTTAATAGTATCACCATACATAATTAACTCTGAGGTTCCTCAAACCACCTGGCATGGGATCTACTGTCCTGCAAATTCTAATTCAGTGCATGTTTCCTTAGTACTAGTAATCCTGTGGGATAGGCATTCTCTTATTTTATTATATGGATAAAGAAACATGTGAGTAAAATCGGCCAGTATGCAGGGAACTCTGTAGAATCCAGGTTTTCTGACTCCAACTTTGATATTTCTCCCGAAGGACCACACATGAGGGTTAGGAACAGGCCACACACACCACCGCCCTGGGAGCCTGAACCTGTTCTGCAGGCAGGGAGAAGGAATACTCTCAGAGCTGCTCCCGTTTCTGGATGGGGGCTGGTGTCAGTGTTGGGTGGGCTAGGAGCGTTAACAGTCGAGGGAAACCAGCTCTTTCAGCTTAAATCCACTGTTCAACTGGGCGATGGTTCAAAGGACTCCTGGCCCATTCTGTGGGGAGAGGGCTTTCTGGATGACCATTGCACAGCATCACCTCCTCTCCTGAGCCTGCAGGGGTCTGTGTCCAGCCCTGTTGCCACTGCCAGTGTTGGCCTCTTTCCCCTGGCTGGCTGAAGGGCCTTCCTTGCTCCACCTCCCACCTTCTGCTGATAGCCTGATTCTTGGGAGAGCCCTCCTCCTTGGAAAACTCAGCTGTTCCAACTCCTACTACACTGCTGCCCAAAATTCCACATCCTTGAAAGCTGGCATGCCTCCTCCTGCCCTTGAGAGCCACCCCACTCCTTTGGTTTCTGCTGCCGGAAGTTGTTTAGAGGCTCTGTTCAGATGTCACTTACTCTAAGCCTCCTTGAGGTGAGGCAAGGTTAGAATTCTGGTTTGGGTTCTTTCCCTTTAGTCTACTGACCTAACTGTGACACTATAGGTTTGTTAGGGAGCAAATGAATGAAGTTCAAGTTGCAAACCACCTTACTGAGGAGATTTTCAATTTGGGGTCATCACCATGACCTGGGAACTCATTAGAAACATAAATTCTCAGACCTTCCCCACTCTGACCTACTGAATCAGAAACTCTAGCTGGGTTAGTCCCAGTCTATCATGTGATTCCAGTGGACAGTCAAGTCTGAGAAACTCATCCATAATGGATTGTTCCTACAATCTTTGCAATATGTGTTTTTCGAGCCTGGGAGGGATAGAGGCTAAGCAAACTGCTTGAGCTGCTCCCAGATAGGAGCAAGTGTTACATCTGACTGCTTTATTAAACCGTGATGAGTTGGGGAATAGGCTGCTTTAGAACAAAATCATGTGATACAAGTTATACATACTTAATTTGAAAATCTGGAATTCGAAATGCTCCCAAATCTGAACTTAAAAATCAAAACTCTTGTCAGCACTCAAAAAGTTTTGTTTTTTTAATCTTTGAACCAGTTAGGTTCAGTTAGTACAGACTATGTAGATACCCTAAAGTTGGAACAGGTTCCCTCCCTGTCATGTTTTGTTTTAGCTCTCTCTTCTGGAAGATGAAAGGATAGTGACAAAGCTTTAAGTTGTTGATTAATGATGGCTTTATAGCCATGTGACTATTCATGCTACTTGCACACATTTTCAAAATCAACCATTTGAATTTCAGCCCATTTTAGGTCCTGGTGCTTTTTCTCCCTCATGCCTGATAGGTTAATGTCACCCAAAACTCTGAAACTTGCTGGTCGCTTTGGAGAAGAGATACTTGGTGTGTAGTGGAAAGTAGCTGTAGCTCACCTGGCATAGGTACTCATCCTGCACCATCAGAGAAAACATTCAGCATCCACATAAGGCCCCAATCACCTCACCTGCTAGATACGGTCTGTTGGTGTGAAGGCCACTGCAGAAAGAAATGGAAGTTTAGGGGAAGAAGAGATAAAAATATATGTAGGCTCTGAAGATATAGTTCAGAAAGACATCAAGTTTAGCTCCATTTATATTTTCAATAACAAATCTGTTGGCTTTAACTTTATAAGCAAAAAAGCTCAATAACCTGACAGCTGGGAGCGGGAGGCAGGCAAATTGCATGTGGCCATGACCCTGTCCCTGGTGTCTGAAGATGAGGACTCCTTTCCTTTATCTGAGCGACTGTCAGATTTGGTATACAGAATTGTGTTAGGTAAGACATGACACAATTTAAATGCAATTCCCTTGAAAACTCCATAGGCTAATAAAAATACAAAGTTGTGTCTGTTATTTACAGAGCAATATTTTCTTTCAACAAAAACTACATGTAGATGACTTGTAAGACGTTTGAATGTCAGATAAGCGTTATGGTCCAGCGAGTCAGGCCCTGCTTGAGACAAGGGTGCCCTGTATCACAGTGCCAGTTCCGGTCCTTATTGCCCCACTTGTGATCAAGCTTCCCGTTAATGTATCCTGAGAGGCAGTGGGAAATGGCCCAAACACTTGAGCCTCTGCCACCCACATTGCAGGAGAGGATGGTGGTGTGGGCTTCTGGCTTTGGCCTTGCCAAGCCTTAGCTGTTGTGGACATTTTGGGGGAATGAACCAGCAGATAGATCTCCTTGTCTCTTTCTGATTTATTCACCTATTTATTAGATTTACTTATTTATTAGTTTTATTTATTTGAAGGCAGAGCTACAGAAAGGAGTTGGGGGCAGGGAGAGATAACTTCCACCTGCTGGCTTACTTCATAAATAACAGCCAGTTTGGACCAGGCTGAAACCAGAACCCAGGAATTTCATCCTGGTTTCCCACATGGGTGTTCCAGTGCCTTTCAAGGCACATCAGCTGGAAATTGGATCACAAACAGAGTAGCTAGGATTCAAAATGACCCAAGCGTGTGGAATGCTGTTATTACTGCTAAGCGATGGCTTAAGCCAGCTGCAGGACTGTGCTGGTCCCCTTCCTGTCATGTTTTGTTTTAGCTCTCTCTTCTGGAAGATGAAAGGATAGTGACAAAGCTTTAAGTTGTTGATTAATGATGGCTTTATAGCCATGTGACTATTCATGCTACTTGCACACATTTTCAAAATCAACCATTTGAATTTCAGCCCATTTTAGGTCCTGGTGCTTTTTCTCCCTCATGCCTGATAGGTTAATGTCCTCTCTCTGAGACTCAGCTATGAGAAATGAATGATAGGAAAATAAGTGATGAGGGCTTTGTAAGCATTTTTCCAACTTCAGTGTTATTTGCTGGATTGGCATAATTTAAAAATTAGGCAGTTGTTAAACAGTTTATGAGGACAAAGGATCTGTCACTTAAAAATCCATTAGTTAGTTACTAATTTATCCTGGTTTATAGCAAGAAGGATAATAAGTTTTTCCAGGCTAAAGGTGAGGGATGGACCCAGGTGGGATTCTGGCAGTACAGCTTAGAGAAAAGGATGAGGAAGAGGGTAGGAGTGGGTTTGAAAGAATGGAGGCCAATTAGACTAAGGAATTTGCACGTAAGGCAGCCAGTGGGAAATGATTGAAGAATAATTAGGAGAGTGACTTGTTCTGGCTTTTTTTTTTTTTTAAGAGGGGCTGGTCTGATGCCTAGCATGATGATTGGTTTCTATGGATAGTGGAAGTCAAAAGACCTCCATTATTAAGCAAGGACAAACGCCTGACCGCAAGGTGTTTAGGTTGTATGATTTATTCTGGTTTCTGGATGGGGTTTGTTATGGATGCAACCTCTCAGGTTCACCTTAGCCTTACTGAGTCAGAACCTCATTTTAACATGATCCCCGTGGGGTTGGTGATCATGCTCAAGTTTTAGAAACACCACCTTGGAAATGATCTCTACCTCTACCCCAACCCCAGCCCTAGAGGAAGAGAAGGAAGTAGTCCAGAAAGGTCATAACCTTTCAGAGGTTTAAAGTCTGTGTGTTTTTGATGTATAGTCCATATTACATGTAGTCTTGCTGTTTGATTTTGAGTAGACTAACATGTGAACTAACTATAGAATAGTTATCTCATTGCAGAATAGTTCAGTAAAGAAGGGTTAGTTTGACTCCTGGAGATGACAGAGCTTTTAAAGCATAGTTGGCTAATTCCTGGCTTTCCGAAACTAAGGAACCTGGTTGGGATTTTCCTCCTTGCTTATCTAGAAGTTCTAGAAATTTACAAGGTTAAGAAAGATGGTTTCATTTACCCAGTAGGTATTAAAAGAGAATTACAAAAATAATTTGGCCCAATTGCTGTGCATTCTTTGAAGGTTTCAGTGTGGTGGCCTGGGAAATAGAGGCTTATCAGTCAATATCTGCATTTTATGATTTAAACTTGTGAATATTTTTAAACTACTTAAAAATACAGAAATATCTATTTCCTTCCCCTTCTTAGTGTGGTGATGGTGGGCAGGATGCTGCTGTTCTCAGTTGGTTCATGAAGTCTGCCTGTCTCCTGTGCCTTTAGGTTCTGGTGTCAAGTGTGGATTTCTGATAGAGTGAATACCTGTTCCATGATACATGCTTGTTTCCTCTATAGGTCAGTGATTAGGTAGGAAAGAAGAAATACCTGTTGTAATTTGTGGTTGTGATGTTTGTGCACAAGAAGGGAAAGGTGGAGATGAGTGACCCTTGCTCTTGTCTGGCACCATTCCAGAACCTTCCAGTGGGTGATAGCGAGATGACTCAGGTAGTTTCTTCCAAGGCAGAGTTGAAGGTCATTAATGGACAAAGTTACCTTTCCAATAATTTTGTCTCTCCCCTCCCACATCCCAAATTTAACACTGTTGTTTCCATTATACAGATTGTTTTGGCTTAATTTATTTATTTTTAACCTAATTTTGTATCTCGAGTTTACCATTATATGTTTATTTCTATACCTCTTGCCAAATGTTGCCAAAGTGTTTTACAAATCAGGGAAAAAAAAAAAACCATTTATATGTTTTTATTTGAAAGGCAGGTTTTACAAAGAGAGGGTGAGATAGAGAAGGTCTTCCCTCTGCTGGTTGCAACAGCCAGTACCTAGCTGACCCGAAGCTGGGAGCCACATAGGTACAGGTCCCAAAGAGTTGTGCCATCCCTCACTGCTTTCCCAGGCCATAAGTAGAGAGGTGGTTTGAAATGGAGCAGCTGGGGCACAAACCAGTGCCCCTAAGGGAGGCCTGTGACACAGGGTGATTAGCGTGCTGCACCACCGCGCTGGCCCTGAGGGATTTTTAAACCAATCTCAGCCTGTTTCCTCTTCTAAGGTAACTTGTATGTATGTAACAGATTACCCTGCGAATTAGGTGAAGTTCTCTGTGGGCGCTGTGCCTGGCTCGTCTCACCACAGTGGTTCTTTTTACTGCAAGTCCTGAGTGAGTGGCAAAGCAGCCCCCGCCTCCTGCCCCCACCAGCCCTGGTGCAGGGAAGCCTTTTGAACTTGAGTGAAGTGCCCAGCCCCCACCCTCACCCCTGAAACCTATTCTGGGTGTGGTTTCCTCTGGTGTGTTGATGGAGTCTTTAGCTTGCCTGAGAATGCACCCGACCGAAGCATCACCCCGCCTGCCGTTTTCCCCTAGAAAGAGCGCAAAGTTGACGGTAGTCTCTTGACCTGCTGACTCTTCATGTTGATAGAAGGTCACAGTGAAGGTGCCTGGCCCGAGTTCATAAAAAGCATCAAGGGGCCGCTGCTGCTCAAGCTGGGGCATCCAGCACTTGGTCCAAGAACTGCTCTTGTCAGAGAGCACTCCTATAGCTTTGCTAATATGAACCACCCTCTATAGATACCGTGAATGCCTCCACTGTGTTAGCTTTGAAAGCCTTTCTAGCCCTTCTCGGCCTCCCCCAGCCCCGTTTCCAAGAGGCACAAGACCTTTAAGTAGCAAATACAGTAATCACAGAAGCTCAGAGACACAGGCCAGCCTCTATTTGGTTTCACAAAGGCCTTGTGAAAGGTCTGGCTTCAAAGTCCCTTTTTGATGCTGAAATGATGCAAGTGGAAAGTTAATTTGAGGATCAACTGAGACCAGCTTGATTCATGAATAATGTGAGCAAAGCATAAATAAAGTCTAGAGCTCCCATTGCATGGCTTTGTCATTATTTGCATGACTCCCCGCCCCACCCCACTCCACCCCACTCCACCCCACCCCTAGTGCCATGGCAGTGCAAGTTTGGAGTGGGAGATAGCCTTTGAAGCCCAGACTGGTAGCAAGGGTGGGTGGGTGTGCATTTGTGTGTCTTGCTTGAAATCCTTGTACAAACCATAGACATGATCTACGTGGCATTGACGTGCAGATGGTGGTCACAGCCAGCGTGATAGAAAATCAGGCAGTCTCTTGGAAGGTGGCCTGGACATTTTTGAGTTAGATTTCCTTTTTCGCTGATGGACATCTTAAAGGTCTATTCTGCTTTTAATGATTTGAAGGCCTGTTTTACATTGTACAGCATCTTTAGGAGTCTGCTGAGTCTGTTCATCTGGTACATGCCACAGAGGCTCTGTAGGTTGCCAGCTTGAGTGCATAGGATTTTAGAGACCTGGTATCTAGTCTGTTGCAAAGTGAAATTCCGATTCTTGACAGTAGTGCCCTGATTTCTATTGAAGGGGGGGGACAGAAATGTTTATTCCTGTAAGGTTTAAACAACTTGCTGTGAAAGTCAGTCATACAATATTGGAGGGAGATGAACTGCTCAGCAGATGCCATCCCAGCTGTGCAGACGCTGGGGAAATGGTCCAGGGGAGCAGAGGAGGGGGAGTGATCTGGAACCTCGCAGCCACAGTGATATGGTGGGGAAGCTGTCTGGACCCCTGGAACGTTTTATCTCTCATTTGGGAAACGTGAGGACAGCACACGGGTCAAGGGTGTGTGTGAGCCCTCCTTCAGGTCATGGCCAGCACTGGCTTCCCAGAGCCTCGTTTATTCCTCAGGGAAGATTTACTGGTGGTGGTTGAGGTTGTGGGGACTGAACGAGATATATTGGATTAATAGGGTGGCCAGTTCATCCTGGTTTGCCAGAGCTTGGAGGGGGCTGGCAGGGGGTGGGTGGCGCGAGTTAGCACGAAACATTCCACACTGGATCATGGGTCACCTTCACTGTATGTGAAGGGGCCAGTGACAGCCCCTAGCTGACACTGGGTAAATATTTGTGAACTCCCAGGAGGACTGCACCTGCATGTAGGATGTTTTATCTTCATTCCTTCCAGAGCCCAGCGCATGCATGTCTCACAGGTAAAGAGGTGAAGGAATGGAAGCGGCAGTTAGCTAGCTGGTTAGTTAGTTAGTCCTCCCTGGTGCCACCTTTCCCCTGTGAAGAGAGGTGGCATTGCCAGCTACGTAATATGGAATGGGTCGGATGGAAGCATGAATCACTCACGATAAGGATTTCGTCTCTGTGTTGTGACCAAACTGTAACTCAGGAAGGGCTTAGGCTGAGCTTGCTTACTTTTTGATAAAAAGAAATCTGATGTGACCCCAAGTGACAGTCTGCTCCCTCCCTGGCAAACTCTGATGTAGGGGCACCGCGCGCACAGGCCCCCTCATCTCAGACGGTCACAGGGGAAGTGTTGTTGACTGTGACTGGGAGAGAGTAGAAGGAAGCTCACGGGAAGCACTAATGTACTTGGAGAGAGAGAAAGAAAATTCCCTGGATATTCGAGTTGTCTCCCCTTGACTCTCCCTTCCTCCTGCCCTCCCTCTCCTCCCCCCTTAGAGGAATGAGGAGGAATAGTTGAACTAGGAGAAGGGTCACATGAATGCAATCTAGTGACAGGAAAAAAATGTAAAAAATGTACCTCATGAAACCAAAATCCATTCTCTGAGGTGTGGTGGCCATTCAGATTGTTATATTGTATGGCCATAAAGCAAACGCCAGTTTTCCTGCTGTGAAATGTGTCTTTGCTCACCGTACAGCATGAGTAATGCTTTTCTGGAAGCCAGGTGGTTAAGTCACACTCTGAGCAAATAGAGGCAGGGCCTCAGAACTCTAGATAACATGCTAATGTGCAAACTTGGACTTTCCAACCCGAGAAATCTCGGGGCAGGGGAGGCTGATTTTGACCCAGGAACTACTTTTGAGCCCTTGGTACCTCTTGACTCTCTACTTCCCTTCTTATTTTTTATTATTCTATTTGAAAGGCAGATAGCTAGGGAAAGAGCCTGCTTTATAGAAGGCTACCATCCACTGGCTTACTCTCGAGATATCCAGAGCTGGTGGGGCCCAAGCCAGGTGCCCAAGGCTGCCAAGCACGGGCGTTGTGAGAACCAGTTAGTTGGAGAGTCACCACTGCCTCCGATGCTTTGCACTGATAAGAAGCTGGAGTGAGGAATCAAACCTGGGTACTGGGAGATAGCATTTGCATTTCTTAACTGAGAGACTAAATGCTGTCTCCAAGACCCCTCATCAATACTCCCCATGACCACCAGCACCAATCTTTGTTTTTCCTCTGCAAATCTGTGACTTCTATTTTGAGATGAGATGGAGGGCTTGCTTGTAGTCAGCTTGGCTGGAAGTTCACTCCAGAACCAGATAGCTTACTTCGATGAATAATAAATTCTGAGGGCAGAAGGCTGAAGTTGAGGGAAGTCACCCCAGGGTGTAGTGACCTGCTGGGCTTGAGCCTCAGGGGAAAAAGGGAGAGAGAAAGAGAGAGAGAGAGAGAGAGAGAGAGAGAGAGAGAGAGAATGGGAGTGTGTATGTGTGGCGCGGGAGAGAAGAGGTTGTCCCTGGGAGCCACAGTCTTTGTGTGAGCGTCAGAGGTGCTGGAGGCAGCTGGGAGGGTGGTCCAGATCCCGGGAGATCCCCATCTCACCCACTGTCATCAAGCCAGTCCAGCATGACCTTTGCTACTTGTTTACCTCTGAGCTCACAGTTGTCCACAATTGACATGACCCATTGTGCTCCCTGTTTGATAAGGGGCTGCTCCTGGGCTCAAGGTTTCAGGAAGAGCCCCAGGAGGCCCAGGTCCCTAAAGTGGCTTGGGAAACTTCCCTCATGCTCCCCATCCTACAGAGGGAGTTCCCAGTATAATTCATTTCCCAAGATTCCCCATGATAGAAACAAACCAGGCTCCTCTTGGGCAAGGAGAGCTGCTGAGTAGAGTAGCTGTAATTATTGGTGTGACTCAACCTTGCTTTAATATTCTGTATTATGGACTCTTTGTCTTGTACTGGAGTTGCAGGGATGCAGTTTTTGTCCCTGCTGTCCAGGATACTCACAAGACAAGAACACAGAAAGCATTTTTGTAGTAGGATTTGAATGGGCGTCTATATGGAAAAGGATAGGTGCTTCATATACTTGCAAAGTGGAGGATGCCTGCCCTCCCTACTTGGTAGGGTTGCTGTGAGAATCCATTGTAATCATGTGTGTGAACCAGCCTCCGGTGGTAAATACAAGCTCCTAATCAAATCTTAAGAAAAGAAATTTTTAATGGGGTGGGTGGGGTGGGGCAGAGAGGAGCAAATGCCCCAGCTGCCTTTCTTCTCCCCATGCGCTGGGTCAGGTATCTGCTGATGATGGGAAAAGATGCCTTTCTAGTTTGAATAGCTAATGTTTACTGAACGTTTTATACAGCAGCCTGTGCTATTTCTCAAATACATTATCTCATTTTATGCCAGAGATAGGTGCCGCTGTTATCTGTGTTTATATATGAGGACACCGAGGCTTTGGGGAGATGAAGTCACCTGCTCAGTGTCATACAGCTATTAAGTGGTGGAGCTGGCACTCCCTGCTGGCTCAGGGTTCTCCCAGAGCCCAAGCATGAAGCGTTCCTCCACACTGCACCCTCCAAAGATGGTTATCTTCCTGGGAGAATCGAGCTATGGCTGGGTGTGGCTGCAGCCATCCCAGCAGCAACCTGCAGAGCTCCTTGAATCTGCTTTGAAGCAGGGTCCTTAACCCCCCACACCCACACCCCCGCTCACGCTCGGAGAAACAGCTTCCCTTTTGGAGGAGTGATATTTATGATGCGGTTTCCTTCCTCCAGCTCAGCCTGATAAGCCAGCTGCCGCTTAAGGTGCTCTGTGTCATCCTGGACTACAGATGGGTCCCATTCTTGTTGACCTCATTGGTAGACCCATGAGGATGTCAGGGCCTGGTCAGTGCAGTCTGATTTGGGATCAAAGGTCACACATTTTCCACCCCTTGCCCATGAATCAATTGATGCCTGTGATATGAAAGCAGACCTACAAGCTTCTTCTCCACTCCCATCAAACACTGAGTTAAAAAAAAAAAATAAAGGTTTTTGGGGGAAGACTTTCCAGCCTGAAACAGTTCTGAACCAGACACCTTCACACACACACACACACACACACACACACACACACACAGCATTTATTCTGTGAGTAACTTAAGACTGGCAGAGGGGGGTAGTGTGGTGGCACAGCTAGTCTGTAGGTTGAGGAAGCCCAGGATCCGGACAGAGCTGAAATGGAGAGGCAGCGCCCGTTAGCCAGCCGGTGACAGAATGAGTAACTGTAAAACTTGGCTGCAGAAAGGGCTGTTTTTAACTTTTTTTTTTTTGAGCTAAAAGCATTTTCTTTCTTTTTAAATTTCTTTTTAAGTTTATTTTACTTGAAAGGCAGAGTTAGAGGGAGAGACAGAGAAGGATGAAGGGAAAGAGAGATCTTCCGCCCGCTGGCTTACTCCCCAAATGGCAGCGATGACCCCAGCTGAGCCAGTCCAAAGCTAGGATCTGGGAGCTTCTTCTGTCTCCTTTGTGGGTACAGAGGCCCAAGGCCTTGGACCTTCCTCTGCTGTTTTCCCAGGCCTGAATCGGAAGTGGAACAAGCAGGCATCCAGCAGGTACACACATGGTGTGCTGGTGCCACAGGCTGAGGGGCTAGCGTGGAACACCTCCAAGCCAGCCCCAGCACATGTTTGTTTGAACGGGAGGAGACTGGGTAAGACATACCACACATGAGTAGATAGTTCTGGGGTTGTTTTTGTTTTAAACCCAGAGCCTCGTGTGTTTTCTTATTAGCAATTCAATTGGATTTACACTTTTTTTTTAAACAGTGTCATACCTGGGGCTTTTATTGTGGTATAGATTGTTAAGCTTCTACCTGTGATGCTGGCATCTCAAAAGAACACAGATTCAAGTGCCAGCTGCTCCACTCCATAATTTAGGTCCTTACTAATGTGCCTGGGAAAGTAGCAGAAAGTGACCCAAGTATAGGTCTGGTACTCACAGGAGACCTGGGCGGAGTTCTAGATTCCTGGCTATGGCCTTTGTGAGCATTTGGAGAGTAAACCAGCAGATGGAAGCTCTCACTTTCTGTCTCTGTATAATGCTTCTCTTCAGATGAGTAAATCTTAGAAAAAGCATAGAAGAAAATATTACCCTTAAAAAAAGCCTTGTGGAGAAAGAGTGTCACATTCTGTGTAGTGACAAACTGCTTACGCAGCTGTAGCATGGAAGGCTCAGGCAGGGCATTGTGGCACAGAGACTGAGCCCCCATCCCATCTCAGAATGGCTCAGTTTGAGCCTCCTCTGCCTCCAGCCTAGCTTCCTGCTAACGTGCACTCCGGGAGGCGGCAGGTGATGGCTCCAGTGGCAGTTGAAGGCTCAAGTGTCCCTGCGGTGTACCTGAGAGACCAGCTCAGGAGGGGCCCAGTTCTGTTTGTTGCAGGCATCTGGGGAGTGAACCAGCTAATGGAAGAGCTTCCTGTATCTCGTTCTTGCTTTGCCTCCCAAATGAATAAATCCATTTAAAAGGGAGGGGGGGAGTCACCAATCAGATTTTTTGCATGTATGTTTCTGGCAAAGCCTTCTCTGCAGTAAATCCTTCCGTTATAAACAATGCAGTCAGCTAATTTGCTTATCAGCGGCAGTCTAAGAGCGCAATGCTAGAGGTATATGTGATGTCCTTGCATATATTGAAGGGCAGAACCAGTATCCACTCTCACGTGGACAAGGTGTCTGGGAAATGTAATTCAGAGGTTTGTGGGGGGTGTAATTTGAGCCGTGCCATAGCCGAAACTCAGCTCGTGTTGAACATTGGTGCATCAGAATCCTACTGAACAGAAACATGGGCATGAACCCTGCTGCCAGGGGCTGTGAAGGCACTGTGAAGGATGAAATACTACAGATGGTCAGTCACCTGCTGTGATGCAGGGAAACGGTGACCAGTGGTGGGCTGGGTTAGGGCTCAGCTTCCTGAGATCCAGAACTCATCTGAATGTGTCCACGAACCTCCGAACTGTGGGAGGGGGAAGTATGTTCACTTAGCAGGGACCCAGGCCATCATGAGAGCCTCTCTTTTCCTCCTTGCTCCTGAGCCAGGGATCAGTGTGGATCTTTAAAAAGGCTAGTTTGAGGGGGTATGTAGGGCAGCCTCCAGAACCTGGTCCTGTTGAACTGTGAATTAGGGGTGGTGATCTTCCAGAGTTCACCTGCCTTTGTCTGCTGGTGACTTGGCTCTCTTAATGACAGAGCGCTCTGCAACACCAATGGCAGGGATACACGTAGACCCAGGAGCACAGCTGCTGGCTCTCGGCCGTGGCTTCAGTGTCTTGACTTTACAGGTAGAAGCCTATTTTCTGGAATTAGTCCTCAGACCTCAACTGATGAAACCGGAAGCCAACTGCCTGTGATGTGCTTTTGCCGACTGGATGTTGGAACAGAGTAGCTTGCACCTGGTAACACACTCCAGAATTAGATCTGTGGATGGAGGTAGGGTGAGTTTAAGACATGTTTATTGCTGTGAGATATCTGAGAAGCCCTCAGATTCATCTGCTCATTCAGTGAAACAGTAGATGTGCTGGTGAGCGCTAAGCACACTGGGAACATAGGTGTGTAAGCCGCAGCCTCTGCCTTGGATTGCATCATGAATGGCAGTGTTAGGTAGACATGTGGTTAACACTGCTCAGTCGTTGGCTGTGGAAGAGGCGCTGTAGAGAAGTTGGATTTTGAGCTACAACTTTCCTGTATGGCCGGGATTAGGCTCTGACTGAGGTGGTGAATGCTTTGGTAGGTGAAAGTGGCACATGGCTAGGAAGAGACACACAAAACCATGGCACTACTGACTGGATGGCCACGGTGGGATCTAATGTACCTTCTTTTCCATTCCATTTCAACTTATTGGTGTTTATTCCTGTTAGTTGAAGTTTTCTTCTTTTCTGTTAGCCAGAATGCAGCTAATCTTGGTACATATTCGGGGAATCAGGTGCTTAGCAACTGATGTTGGTGAATTGACCTTGAACAAGTAACTTGCATGGCAGTTCTCTTGCCTGTTGGAAAGGTATGTGTTTTTGCGAGGGAACTGAAGAACCACTGAGGAATGGAAAACAAAAGAAAAGATGTTTCCCCATGCCGAATGAAGAAGGAAAGCAAAGCTCCCAAACTGTAGCCCAGCATCCAGTACTAATGGCAGCAGTGTTGATGAATATATTAGCAGCTAAAGCTTAAAAAAATTTATTTACTTGAAAGAGAGAGAGATCAGTCTGTCTTCTGTCCACTGGTTCACTCCCAAGGTGTCTACAGTGGCCAGGACTGGGCCAGGCTGAAGCCAGGAGCCAGGAACTCAGTCTAGTTCTCTCAAGTGGCTGGCAGGGGCCCAAGCACCTGGCCCACCCTCTGCTGCCTTCTCTGAGTTTTAGCAAGGAGTTGGCTCAAAAGCCAAGCAGCCAGGACTTGAACACGCTCTCTGTTAAGGATCTGGCATAGCAAGAGGCAGCTTAACCCAGTGCCCCATAAAGCTGGTCCCAGCTAAAACTTGTTGATACTCACCCTGTGCAAGAGCTATTGTCAGTTATTCATGGTAACGTCCCCAGGAGACAGGCATCACCTCCCTTTGAGGATGAGGAACCAGCGGTCCAAATAACGCGATGCCCCTGGTGTTAAACGAAGTCCGCAGATATGTAGGGGCAGTCTGTCCCAGGCCTCTGCGTGCACATTCATTTCACTGCCTCCAGAAAGAGCATGTCCTGCAAGGTGACGGAGCCCTGTGTTTTGTGGATCAGCGTTTTTGTTAGGAGCAGGGTCACTTTGATTTGGTGAAAGCAGTTGCCGAGAGGTGGAATTCCTGGCTATGTTCCAACGTCAAAGGCTTTTTTGGCTGCGATTCTCATGCCTGATAGTGGCAGCATGGTAAATGCCACATTAGCTTACAGAGAAGACCTTATTCCCTCTTCTCTAGCAGGTTTGCCGTGGTGATTTCGGTTGAGTGTTAAGGACCCAGCTGACCACGCAGACACTTTGGTATTTGGAACTATTGGTGGAGTACCCATAGGAACCAGTCATGAAGGGTAAAATGGGTCACATTTTAGGTTTAGATTCTTGGATTTTGCTGATTTTTCTTGACTTCAGTTTCAGCTGCTGAGCCTTTTGGTGTGTTTAGGACAAGTGGCCATTTGTTCAGTGATGTCCCTGTATGAGTAAGGTAGATAATCCCCGTTTCTGGGTTGGCCACAGCTGCTGAGGAGAGTAAGTGAAGACTTTGAGCTGCTCTCTGCTGTTTGTTTACAGCCCACCTTTTGGGTTTCCCCCACAGTAGACTTAAAACCGGAAGGCTTTTCAGAGGCACATCAGTTTGTCCATGCTGGTTTCTGTTTGCTTCTGTTCTGTATTTGGCACCAAAGAAACAAGTTATTTAGTTATATTTATTATTTCTGTCTTCACCCCAGAAATTATATAACTTGGCCTCAGTGAGTATCTCCTGATGTTGAGTGACTGTGTGTGTATGTGAGAGATTGACTTTGCTAAGAGGCTGGAATCACAAGACCCGTCACAGGGTTGCTGGGTTGGTGAACGCTGGGTTTGTTCTCGTCTTTGGCGTCTCTGTTCAGGAAAATGTGACTGTCTTAGGAAGACAAGCGTTGTTAGACTGAAAGAAGCTATGGCACTGCAGTGTGCTGTTTGCCCAGGAAATTGTCCTCCGAGGATACCTAGAGAAGCACTCTTGTATGAATGTATGTGCAGTGGATGCCCATTATTTGTTCTCTTTTGTTGATAAATGTTGCTGTGACTCTGTGCGGTCAGTGGTCTCCTTTCTCTTCACTTTGAGGAAGTAGGAGGAATCAGATGACAAGTTCACACAATGAAATAACAGTTTTTATTCAACCCGTGGCACACCTGTGGGCATCTCTCCAAAGAGAGAGTACAGTACCCGATCAGTTACCATGCTGTTTATTGAGATTAGCTTCTTGGAGATGACATTCGGTGGGTGTGTGTTATCTGAGTGTAGCGCGCACAATCACAAGCCGAAACTATGGCAACACTGACACTGCACCTTCCACACTTACCTGCAGGGGCTGTGGCATCCTGAGAGAGGTGCTTTGTTGGCATTGTAGAATTGGCACGGTGATAACTTCCTGGCTTACTTACTGTGGCTCCCCTAACACCAGGAAGGAGTCCAGCCCTGCCCTTTCGTCCTGCTTTTGAATTGAGCAGATGTTTCTGCTCATGGAGTTCTGAGAAGTGCCTTTCTGAGTTCCACTAACTCCTGACTGCTAACCTTTGGGTTTTAGGGCCAAATCTCAGAGAATTGATGAAAAGTTCTGAACCTGTTTTAGCCAATGCCTTAAGACTAGAATGACTATATTGTTTGTCAGGCCCTGCCAGTAAGTACAGTGTGGCAGAGGGATCCTGAAACCGTGAAAGCAAATAGCCCACAGCAGTTAACTGTGTTGACTTTGGAAACAAGTTATAAACCCAATGGCTGCTGAACTTGAATTAGAGTTTCTTTTCTCCTCCCCAAATTCCAAGCTCTAATGGGGACTGTTCTCTGGTGCTGCTAGGATAAGCCTGTTGTGACCTTCTTTATGTAAATAATTAACAGGGGAATGGTTTGGTTTACATTAAAGCTCTATATGAAAGAGGTTTCTGGGTTGCTTCTGACAGCCCCAGCCCTTGGCACCCCATTAGGAAGGAAGCCAGCACTGAAAAAAATGCCAGCTTCCGAATGGGCAGAGAAGCCCAGAAGCTGCTGTTGATGACTGTGAGATGACTCTTCAACTTACATTCATTTGAAGGTTACTCCGGAGTGACTTCATTGTTACGGAAGGAGTAGATGGATTTTTCTTGTGCAGTTTTTTTGTTTTGTTTTTGTTTGTTGTTTGTCTTGTAGATTAGCTAGTGGCAGAGACTAAAGAACTAACTGAAAAGCATCCGAAACTTGTTTCAAACCAGCATCCTTTTAGAGGTTCTGACCCATTTTGGGTCAACACTGGTTCTTCCCAGCCCTCTGCTTGAATGCGCAATGGGAAAATTTTTCCACATTAACAGGAAAACAATTGGAAGCACAGACCTTGTGAACTGGGAGCCTCTGTAATAGTATCACCAACAGCTGTTCTTACATGTGTGCATTGGAGATGAGGTTACAACGCTAGTGTCTTCTCAGCTTTTTAGGAAAAGACCTTTCCTCATTGCTCCCTGACAGAATGGGAAACTGTAACCTGTTATTTCTGGAAGGATGTGGGTTCTTACTGTGCCCTTGCAAAAGTCCAGTTCGGGGTGGGGAAGGTTGCGGGGGTGGAACTGAGATGAAATAGACATGTAATACAAATTTTGAGAATCTATTTTAAATTGACAAGTCAAGAGTATGTGTGTATATAAATATATAAACATGATATACAACCTGCTTTGAAATGTGCAGTAGTATGGCTCCAAAAACTTAATATTCTTAGTGTTGGGGGAGAAAGGCATACTCTCCCATGAGAATTATCTGTAAGAGCTGCAGACCGTCCCGCTCACTCGGGACCTGGCTGTCCTTTGGTGCAGACAGAATATGGTGTTGCTTTGGAAGGAGTCGTGACCAAGAGTGAGCTGGTACCACTTTAGCCTAGTGCAGTTACTCTCAGGCTGGCAAGCCAGCCCTCCGGAAAAATGGCACTCATGCGTTGGTGGTTTTTTTTTTTTCTTTGCTTTGAACCTCTTATTTGTCCTGGGACCACTTTGAGGCTGAAGGTACAGCCCACAGTTTAAGAAAAACTGTCCCAGGCCAGAGGTAATAACAGGAGTAAAACCCTTTTCCCCCTTGTCATTACTGCTTCCTCTTTACTGACTAATTAGCCAGCTGCTGCTGGTCTCATTAAACTTCATTATTCCAGAGCATCTGTCTATAGGAACTGCCTCAAGATAAAAAGGGGAAGCTCAGCTAAACATTTTTGTTGTTACTGCTAATTGCCCCCAAGCTATACTTTTTATTATTAATTAATTGCTCTGCTTGCCTCCAAATCCTATTGAAGATCTTTCCCTATGCCCGATACCCAGCATCTCATGCTTCCTGGGCTGCAGACCTGCTGCCCACATTTAGTACAGATTTGGTGTAATTATCGGGGCAGGAATAAGATGGCTCTGGGAACCAAGATAAAGGGAAAACACTCCTGAGAACATGGCTGTGTGTAGCCTCGATTTGTTCAAGTCTTGTTCCATCTATACTGATGATTTTTAAAGCAGATGCAATGATGAATGCTTTTCATCCGTTAAGATACAAAGCTAGCTTTCTTGACGCACTGATCCTGGGCCTAAGAAAGCATTATTATTAGGGGTTGAGAGGGGAGAGAGTGAGGGATGTCTCAGTTTGGCCAAGGATCATGGTTGAAGAACCTGTCAGCCTTCGGTCCGGGTTGGCAGTAGCAAGAAAAGGACTGCCTGAATGATGCAAAGTGTGTCACGCTCCTCCCAGGTATGACGCAGCAGGGAGGGGCACCTCCCTTGAAGGGGTTACCAGAGAGAAGCTGATGAGCTTGAAAGAACAGTGGGGGCTGTGGAGAATTCTTTCTCTGGAGGATCTCTTCACTAAAGCATGTGAAACCCCTGGTTTTGGAGTGGTCAGGAAGTAAGGCTGCAGGATAACTTGGGAGGTTAATCTAACATGTTCTGATTCGGTGGCCGCAGAGGACTTAACTCTGCTTTGTCACAGTTGCAGTGTAAGATCCTTGCTGGTGTTGAAATCGCTGTCGGGGGTGTGGAGTCCAACTTGGAACTTTTTCTGCTTTATGATGGTGGACAGTGCACTGTGCTTCCTAAGCCCTGCTCTGCTGCTCCGCTGAAGTTGATTAGGGTACAGTGGGAATGGGAATTAAATGAGTTTACAGGAAGGGCTCAGAAGAGCAGCTGGCCCTAGAAAACACTCAGTAAATCCTGACTAGGGGCGGGTGGACTGGGGAGAAAATGATTTGACATTTCATGATTTAGAGTTAAATTCAGAGCACTTCCTGCTTGTGGATCTGAGGCTGATGGATCAACCTACAGTTGGTACTGAACTTACCCCACCGCTAGTTGGTGTCACCGCCTGAACTCATCCCTCAGCTGTGGAGCTCTGACATCTTGTCCTGCCTTGCCACTCTCACTGCGGCCCTCCAAGCTTCACTGGGGCTCCTCTTGCTACTTTTCTCCTGCAAGAGAATTAGCTGAGTGTATTTTTTTTTAAACAGATTTGTTTATTTTTATTGGAAAGTGAGATATACAGAGAGGAGGAGAGACAGAAAGATCTTCCGTCCAATTATTCACTCCCCAAGTGCCCGTAATGGCCAGTGCTGCGCCGATCCGAAACCAGGAGCCAGGAACTTCTCCCAGGTCTCCTACACAGATGCAGGGTCCCAAGGCTTTGGGCCGTCCTCCACTGCTTTCCCAGACCACAAGTGGGGAGTTGGATAGGAAGTGGAGCTTCCTGGATTTGAACCAGTGTCCATATGGGATCCTGGCACATTCAAGGCGAGGACTTTAGCCGCCAGGCCATCACGCTGGGCCCATCTACTTGTTAGTGATTCTGTATGGTCCTGCACCAACCCTAATGTCTGATTGTGTCACAGCAATCATAAGAGCAGAATTTGCTCTCATTGTACATGAAATCTGAGGTGAAACTCCAGTAAATTAGGGATGTATAATGAGAGTTCTTCTGAGCAAAGTGATCTCTGTACTTCTGCTTTGCTCTCTTTGCATTCCTTGCTGAGAATGTGTTGGAAATAACTCCCTTGGCATCCTGTGGTCCTCAATATTTCTTCATTGAATATAGTTTTATTAACATCTTCACGGTCTCCCATCTCATAAAGGGAAACACTGGCATGGGCATTTAGCCCATTAGTGAACACACCCATGTTGTACATCAGAGTACATGGGTTGCCTCATGGCTCTGGCTCCAACTCCAGCTTCCTGTTCCCGACGCCGGATTCCTGGCTGTGCTCTCAGTGTCTGGCTCTGGCTCCGTCCTGGCCCCTGGGGGCTGTTGGGGAAGATGGGAGTTCATTCTTTCTCTCCCTCATCGTCTGTCTTCCTTGATGCTCTCTCTCTTTGCCTGAAAAATAATAAAGTTTTTGAAAAGCAAATGTTGGTATTTGTTTGTTGTATTATGCTAAGAAGTTAAATGTTAACCTAGTATTCTCCAGAAGAAAGACATGGAAATAGGGTGGCATTTTGATTTGCACGTGATCTTCTCTGGTGCTCTGGAAGAATTTTTCTGCCATGCACTGCCCTCTTTTTCTTCCCACTATTGAACCTTGATTCTCTTAGCAAATAAAAACAAATGACCTGTTCTCTGCTCAGGTAGAAATGCCCTTTAAATCTTTCAAGAATGGTGTATGTTCATTTGACAGAACCTGGGGGAGAGTAGAAATGCTGCTTTCTTTGCATCTATTCCCTTGAGATATTTAGTCAATAGTTCAGAAAACGTTTCTCCCATACCTTTTAATGCAGTTACTTACTCTGATAAATGTTCCTGTAAGGAACTCTTGTTCAGGAATATGTTCAGCCACTTTTTATAAGCCTCTAATCTGCAGGGTTTTCTTTTTCTTTTTGATGCATTCATAGTATCCTTTCATATGGCTGTATCATTTAAATCAACCGGTTAATACATATATTTCATGCTTTCTAATCTCTTGTTTTTGTTGCTGCTACTCCATTTGAGAATCTGATTTGTACTCTTTGTGTTCTTGCACAACAAATATTTCTAGAGAATAAATACCTCTATCTGTTGCTGCAGGGGAGAGGTACGTAGGTTACATTTTCGGTGGTGCCTCTTCACCCTCACCCTGACTGCGCAAGCTTGTTTCTGCATGCCTTGAGCAGGTGAAAGGATTTGTCTTTGAAGTAGAAGGAAGAGGGCCATCGTTTATTTTCACCTGCTTCCACCTAGTCCTCAAAGCACAACCTCCTGCTATCTGCCACCACAGCAGAAAGTCTGAGAGCCTCCAGCCCTTCCCTTCCAGATCCAAGATGACTATCTTTATGGTGGCTGTTGAGGAGAAACAGCCACAGTCGTCATTAAGCAATAAAATGCCCCCAAGAATATATCAACTACAGAACAATAGCCTTCCTGAGTCCGTATCTAGGTAACCAGTAATAACACTCCTCCTGCGACAGGGTAGGTTTACTCTCTCCCACCCCACCCCCAAACTGGCAAAACTACAAACAGTTAAGTCCCCACACCTGTTGGAAGCACCTGACTTTGTGGAGTAGGAGATAAAGCCCTGTGTGTACAGGTGGGGGCCCTCCTTGTGGGTGCAGATTCTCTAATATTTTGAAGGTCTGTGTCCTGTTTTGTGGGAAGAGAATTGCCCTTAAGTTTAGCAACAGGTTCAAGTTTTCAAATCAAACAGACCAATAGCAAGACCCATCTCCTGTTGTATGCTCTCGTTCTGAGCTTTCTTTTACGTTTGAAAACAAATACAGGTCAAAACTCAGCTGTATTTATTTTTAAATTAATGGATTTTAATGTATTTGAATGACTGAGATTTCCGATCCACCAGTTCACCACCCCACTCCCCCAGTTGCCCACCAGGGCAAAGACTGGGCAGCTGGACCAAGCAGGCCAAACCCGGAAGCTCAGAACTTTTCTCTAGGTCTCTCAGTTGGGTAGCAGGGAAACAACTACTAAATGCATTCACCTGCTGCTTTCCGGGGTCTCTATCAGTAGGCAGCTGGAACTGTGATTTAAACCTAGCACTCTCATGGGATTCTAGTGTCCCCAAGCTGTGTCTTGACTGATAAGCCAAATGTACACCAGGTGGTTGGTTTTGAGCTATGAAGATTGTGTATGATCCAGCTCATGTGTTGTCTTCTATAAAAGTTTGCTTAAAGCTTTGACTTGATTCTGTTAATGAGAAAGGTTTGTATTTCTTAAATAGACACTGATATAGACTGTGTGAGGAATCCCATGGGTCCACCCTACTTATGGAGTAAGGTGACCACAAGGGACTGAATCTGAGACTATTGCTTCCTCCTTTATGGTTCTGTACTTACAAGATGTGCCCACCAAAACTCTGTACTGTTTGGCTTTGAATGAAATCTTGTGTAGTTATCTATCTATGGGTGAAGGTGGGGAAAGTCACAAAGGAAGTTAGGCAGAACTGTTTTTCAGTGTTTGATCCTACGTGTGGTGACTTTGTCCTATAAAATAGCTAAATGGTAATTGAATATGCGTGTCCCTTCCCTCCTGCTCCTCAAGGAGACAGACATTGCTCATTAACATTTAAAGAGGAAAACTGCATGTTTCCCAGTGGCCTTGCCTGTGTCTTCAGACTGGTTGCTCAAGAAGTGGTTGCCCACTAGTTGATTGGCCAATCCAAGAGCACCAATGACAGGGGACCTTCATGGCGAAAATGCTGGGTGCCAAGGTCTGTTAGCATTTCCTGTTCTCTGTGGAATCATTTTCTAGGCAATGGAATAGTTGGCTGAATGAGATTTAAATATAATCTTGGATTGAATTCTGAGCCTGTCATTCAGTGAATTAGTTCCTGAATGAAAAGTTCTCTGAGAATCACAGCGCTGGTCTGAAATAGTGGAAATAATAGTTTGAATCAGGAGATAAATGCTAAGCTTGAGAATTGCCTTAGTCTTGCTCAGGTTGCTGCTCCTTGTTAGAAAACCGTGCGTTTCATCTTTAAAATCTCGTCCCGACTGTTAATTATTCTGAGATCCAAGTGTAGTTTGGACACTCCTCAACCCCCTATTGGCCAAACACACATGAAGCCTGTGGTTTACTTGTGTGGACAACTGTAATTTTGGCATTCAGCGTTGAAGCTGATAAGAGTCTTGTATAATTTATCAGTCTGTCATTTCAGCCCTGTGGAACCTGCACAGGGGGGGTTACAGTCAGTGGCCAAAAGGGGGTAAGATAACTTACTTGTAATGTTTGGTAACAGTAGTTTTTGTAATGCTCCTTAGAACAGAAGCCAATTTTCAAATTCTCGTGTGTTTATGTTCATTTGTTTTAAAGCATAAATCTAATCCTTGAACACAACCCTGCTATAATTCTACAGTTCTCAGGGATAATTTGAAATTGTGGTGGCAAAGTGTTAGCCTATTACAAATTAATTTCACACATGAAACTGTATTTGGAAAACTTCTATGATCCTCTTGGATTATTTTAAGTGGAGCTTCCATGATTGATTCTGTCAGGATGTGGTTATTTTTATAAACATTTTACTGTGGAAAGTCAGCAACTTTGTGTGGTAGCTTTTAGGTTTTTGCCTTTCTCCTTTTTTGAACCTCTCTGACTTTAAATCAGAGTCTCTCCAGGCCAGTACAGAGGCTTAGCTTCCAAACACCAGCATCCTGTAGAGCCACTGCTCATGTCTCATCTGCTCCACTTCTCATCAGGCTCCCTGCCTGTGGCTTGGAAAAGCAGAAGAGGATGACCTAAAGCCTTGGGCCCCTGTGTCTCCATGGGAGAGACCCAGTAAAAGCTCCTGGCTCCCAGATTGGGATCAGTTCAGCTCTGGCCATTGCAGCCATTTGGGGAGCGAACCAGATGATGCAAACTCTCTCTGTAAAAGTCTGCCTTTCAAGTAAGAATAGATCAATCTTAAAAAAAAAAAAAAAAGAAAGAGTCCCTTGGACCTTAGCTGTTTGGATGAATTCCAGTTAACTCTGAAGGACAGCTGACAAGCAGGTGCCATTGGTGTGGTGCTTCGGTGCTTCAGGCTGCTTGGTGTGGTGCTTTGGGCTGCTCGGAAGCCTCAGCCTCTGGGTGTCTGTGCCTGGAAGCAGAGCAGAGCAGAGCCCACACATCTTTAGTGCCTGATGACAGTGTGCCTCCAGGGTATGAAAGACAGTTGTGTGTCTCCTCTGAAATTGACCCTGACATTTTTGACTTTAAGAATTCTGGAACCTACAAAAGATTGAAGATCAAAAGCAAGTGCCAAGTCCCAAACTTTTATATATTGCCTTAGAGGGCCTGCACTAGCATCTGGTGTATCGCATAAGAAAACAATCAATAAATTGAAATTCCTTCTATCTTCATGTTAAGGCTTCTACAATAAAAGCCTAGCTGTAGTTCTTGAGAATGAAATTCAGGGCTTCCTCTGCTGCTGATTCTGTGTGCCACATGGTACACTGGTATACAACGGAGTAGTTACCGCTGCTCAAGTGTGCTTTGGAAAACATTTCCTGCACACACATACACTGCCATTAACCTACTTTCATAAAGTTTTCAGCCAACTTTATGGTCACTGCCCTTTCAAAATCCTTAAATAGTTGTAGCTCGTATTTGTAGTAACACTCTGCCATATAAGTTTAATAAGGATAAGTTATCTTTTTCTAACTTTCAAGGATATTATAACTTGCTCTCAGTTTACCTTGGGCATAAGATTCTTCCTTTGCTTCTTCAATTTTTATTATCTATTTGAAAAGCATGGTTACAAAGAGAGAAGGAAAGAATGAGATCCTCCACGTGCCTGCTGGTTCATTCCCCAAATGGCCACAGTAGCGAGACCAAAGCCAGGAGCCAGAAACTGAGGTCTGCCAAATGGGTGTGGGACCCAAACACTTGAGCCATCCCCTGCTGCCCTCCCAGCAGGGAGCTGGGTGTTCAAAGGAGCAGCTACGGCTTGAACCAGCCCCCATGTGAGCTGCCAGCACTGCAGACATCAACTTAAAGTGCTGTGCTATAGCAGCAGTCTGGGATGTGATGGTTTTTAGTCTCCTTCCAGGGAGGGATTGCGGGAGGTGAAGGAAGTAGCCATGCAAGGAAGAATCCAGCCAAGGAGTCTGAGACCAGTGCAGAGAGGGTGGGCCAGCCAGCCTCAAACCTTAACTCTTCCTAGTCCTCTGGGTGTAAAGGCGCAGCCTGGAGCTGTAGCCTGGGTTGCTTACTGTTTTGGGGGAGCTCTGTGATGTTTGGGGCATCACACTGTAAGCATTAAGGTAGCCTGGTAAACACTCCTGAGCCGGGCAGGGAAAGAGGTCCTGATTCATTAGGCATGTGGACAGAGTCCTATGTGTGTGATTTACAGAGTATGTGTGGCTGCTGAATGTCAACGTGGCCTCATGTTTAATAGCAAAATTTAATGTAGGGCTGGTATTGTGGCATATCAGGTCAAGCTGCCACCCACATCATACAGGGATGCCAGTTCACAGATGTCTTTAGCTTCCAGAAGAGGGAGTTGGGTTTCCTGCCCATTAGTTTTCAGAGCAGGCTGGCTGCTGTTCCCCGAACCTCTCCAGTCCTGGTTTCTTAGGGACTGAGACTTGAAGGGAGCGGCCCAGAGTGGGATATGACCATGATGGGGAGGTGGGATATCGGACCTGGGGGAAGCTCCTCTGCAAATAACTGGGTTTCCACATTGACAGGTTGGGGCATCTGCTTCTTAGAAGAAAAACCCATTGTAAGCTGCCTGCAGGGACTGCTTGCCTGACACAGGCATAGGTGCAAGGTTATATGGAGTTCATAGCTGGCTTTGTTGTCTGCATATTAGACTGGAAGTATTAGCAGGGAGTTGCATATTTCCTACACATGCATTTAGAAACAGATGTTTACATGTGTTTTGTCCATGAAGTGTTTTATACTGTTAGGAAAACTATTTTAACTCAAGTTCTATTTATATACACATCAGCAAACATGAGTTAAAGGCCCTGGATTAGTCCATCACAGGGAGGCCTTCAGTCAAAAGATTAGTTTCCTTCCTCGTGCTGTCTCAAGATAACAGTTTGAGTCTGTATTATCTATACAGCCAGTTGCCTGTTTCCGGTTTCCTGCTCTGTATTTTGCATGTTGCTCATGGGAAATGATATATTTATTTTTCCAAGCTAAGGCACATAGGAGACTCCACCCCACTGAATTCTTTTTTTATTTTGAAATGAGGTTATTTTTAAAATTATTTTCGAATCATCCAAGAATTGAATGTCAGTGGTTAATTTGTTAAAATTGATTACTACACTTGATCTTAACCAAAAGGCTGAGAAACGGCCTTTATAAAATAGATTTAGAAAAGTTTTGTGGCGGTCGGCCTGGTTAAGTCATTTTACAATCATGCTGTCCTATGTTGTAAAGATGCCCTTGTGTATTTCGCAGCTTTACTGTCTAGATACACGCAGGCAGCTTACCTATCCCTTTACAACAACAACAACCAAAAACCCACAAAAGTTTGTAACATTAAATATTTTAGGTTGGCTTCAGACCTCTTTGAATGTGAAAGACAGTAGCACCAAATTGCATTTTTATAATATTTCAGACATTGAGGAACAAGTCCAAGAAATAGTGGAAAGAAGGACTTCCAATGCCAGGCAGTGGTAACAGAACTTCGTGACCTGAGTGTGTGGTTTGGAGCTTCTCTCCTCCTGCCTCTTTACCAGGATCCTCGATCATGATCACTGAGAGACGCCTGGCCCCGGGCTGATTTGTTCCGTAAGGGTTTATTGGGCACCAGGTGTGTAGTACAGCTCTCCACAGGTGTAGCACTGGGCTCTCACCCTTGAGGCAGTTGAGGAGATAAGGCAGTAGATAGATGCACAATATAAAGATAAAGGAGCTGATCGCATTAAATGCTGGTTGCTGGTGCCCCTTAGGATTCTCAGCTAGAAGTGAGCATCTACTAGCCAGGAAGGTGTCCACAACCCCTGCTTCCCCCCACAGCACTGGGTTCACTTTCCCACCCCTGCTTCTGATTCAGCTTCCTGTTAGTGCAGACCTTTGGCGGGGGGTGGGGGGGTGGGCAGCAGGTGAAAGCTCCAAGGATTGTTTTCCTGTCACCGGTGCAGGAGACTTGGCCTGAGTTCCTGGCCGCCCAGCGTTGTCCCAGTCCAGGCATTTGGGGAATGAAACAGTAAATGAGAGTTCTGGCTGCTGTTTTCCTTCTCTCTCAAAAAAAAATTTTTTTTTTTTTTTAGAAATAAATCAAAAAGAAAAGCTGACCATAGCCTGAGTCTTAAAGGAAGGGTAAGAGAAAAGTAAGTGCAGGTAGGAAGAGTGGTGTAAGCAAAGGTGAGTGTGCTAAGCCTAAGACAGGCCTGCTAGGTCAGAGCGCAAAGACAGAGTATCAGGGAAGCTCCCAGATGCAGTTCGCACCGCAGAAGAGCTGCTTGGGACTCAGGAATGCCAGCCGTGGAAGATTGGCTGGGGCTGTTGAAGGTTTTGGTACAGCGGTGCAATCTTTGCAAAACCACTGTTTGGGGAAGATACTGTGGCACGGGTGTTTCAGGTTGACTTAGAATGGGGAGAGAGGTGCTCCTGGAGAGATTTCAGTCATTGATGGTGAGTGGGCCTGAAATCATCCTAATTGTTGTGAATTTTTTTCTTCCAAACACACAAAAATTCATTTTCAAAATGAGTTACTTGGCGCCTGATCCTGTTTTTTTTTTTTTTAAATAATATTTTGTTGATAGTTTTAAACTATGTTGGTTCCCCAGCTAGACTTCTAATGGAGGACAAGAAATCGAATCTGGAAGACATGGAATACTGTATATAGTATTGAAACTGGTTAAATGCTTTGAATTTCTGATTAATCAGTTGGCCAGTTCATGGAATTATCTATTTAAGCAATCAATTACAGGAATATGTTCATGATATGATGGCTTCATCTCTTCTGTTTTTGTTTTTTTTAATTTTTATTTTTGAAATTTATTGTACAATTTTGTATAGTCTGGGATTCCCCTTCCCCCATTTTCAACCCCCCTGATTGATTTTTCCCATAATGTCACAACTCTTCATAAGGAGTTACAAATCTATCAGTCTGCTATTTAATTGTGCCCCGACATTGCTGGTACAGACAATGACAGACAGTTCATCATCCCATTGTCTAAATGTGTCCAACACTTTTGTTGGGAGTCTATCTTTTGTTTGAAAGCAGAGATGCATGTTGCACTGTGTCTTTCACTTCCCAGTAGTATCCATTACTCTACCACCGTATAGTCCAATTTGCATAATGGATTCCTTATATTAGAGAGAACATAGGGTATTTCTCTTTTTGTGATTGACTTATTTCACTGAGCATAATGGTCTCTAGCTGGAACCATCTAGTTGCAAATTGTATAATTTCATTCTTTTGAATGGCTGAGTAATATTCCATGTAGTATATGTACCACAGTTTCTTTTTAGCCACTCCTCTTTGGATGGGCATCTGGGTTGTTTCCATGTCTTTGCTATTGTAGCTTATGCTGCTGTAAATATAGGACTGCAGATCCCCTTCTCATATGTAGTTTTAATTTCTTTTGGGTATATTCCTAAGAGCGGGATAGTTGGGTCATACGGCAGGTTTTACTTCCAATTCTCTGAGCACTCATCTCTTCTGTTATTCTGTTTTTCTTTTTGTAACACCTTTTCTAGTTTGAACCCAAGACTAGCTTTAACTGTTTGACTACACAAAAAAAATATTCAGGATTGCCTCTCTTATTTATGGTAGGCCCTTATCTCAGTACAAAAGCTGATAGTGAATATTCCCTGGCCACACCCACAGCCTAGGCTCCTTGAAAACAAAAGGAATATTTGTTCTCTTCATCTGAGTACAAACTTGTTCTTTAAGGGAATAATGAATTGGGCCTTTGGAGAGTTCCCATTTCATGTCACTTATTTTGCATCAAAAGATGTTCCTTGGCTTCAAACCTTGCCTTGTTCCTGGTCTCCCTCCCTTCCCATCAGCCGTGAATGTTGGGCATTTGGTTAATGTGGTTAGGGTTAGCACTCTGCGCAGAGACCATTGCAGAAAGGTGCTGTACTGTGCGGTCCGTAATGCAGTACCCTTGTATTCACAGTCATTTCCTATCCTGCAACTTGACTTAGGCTCATGGTGTTCACACTGACCCAGACTGGGCCTTGCCCCGTGCTCCTGCCACTGTGGGGTACTGCTCTGCCCCACAGTGGGCCCATTGTGGAATACATGAGTCTGAAGAGGAGAACTTCTACAGCCAGAGAACTAGAGCACGCAGCTCTGAGAATCAAAAAGCTTTGGTTATGAGCGAAGAATGCTGAACCAGGATCACGCCTGTTCTGTGTCCCTGTGGGGATTGCAGTGGAATGCCCGTCCAAGTTGTATAACAGTTTCCCAACCTTGGCACAAATGGTACTTTGTCTTGTGGGGCCTCTGTTCATCAGATGCTATTAATGCCACCCCTTTCCCAAGATGACCATCAAAAATGTCTGTGGACACTGCCGGATGTCCTTGGGGACAAACTCACTGGTGGAGGACATCCTTTCCCTGTGGCCAGGTCAGTGTGGCGCTGGCTAGGGCCATGTCTTCATATCACCATGGTTGCCTATCACTGGAAGCGTGGGGGTGGACCCACCTCCTCTATTGCTCCCAGCACCCCCTCTCACAGCTTGCACCCAGTGACCGCTGCTTGTGCTTGGCCATGCTCCTCAGAACTGTCTTCCACTGTCTGTGCCAAGGGCCTCCCACTCTCCCTCAGGCATCTGCCTATCTCCCCTCCCCACCCTGCTTCCCCTGGCCTGGCAGGGTGGGGAATGCAGGAGTGATGTCATCATCCCTTCCCGGGAAGGGTGGAACAAAGGATGGAATCCCCAAGGACGCATGGCCTGGTCCTCATTTGGGCCCCTGGCAGATTCCCCCCACCCCCTTCCTGTCTCAGAAGTGTTTACTGTCCACCAGGCGTAGGAGACACAGGAACCAGGTGGGCTTTGTGTTTCTGCTCTGTCCGTTTCCTGCTCCTCTGTGTCCTACAAGGTTGTTGGTTCTGCTCTAGTCCCCAGATGGAATCTTCCAGGCCTTTTCCATTGTGTTGATGTGAGTCCAAAGAACTTCAGCCTTACAAGCTTTTTGGTTTTTTTCTTTTTTCTTTTTTTTTTCCTAGCACTCTTAGGTTACCTGGAGCCTGCTCTTGTGAGAAAAATGCAGTAAGGGGACAGGAAGAGAGGTGGTTTTATTTCATTTGTTTGCTTTTCACTTTTATTGTTTGTTTTTAAATGATAACTTTTCTTCCTCTTTTCTTAGCTCCCTTCTAATTTGAGTTTCTGCTACCCAGGCACTCTGGGAAGTCGTGTGTTTTGTTTATCAATTGGGTTCTCAGTGTTTGCCTCTTGAGGCAGAGAAGGCTGGGATGGGGCTGCCGCTGTTTGGAACAGGGCGCTGTGGGTAGGATGTGTCCCACTATCTGAGGCAAGGCCTTGGGCTTTTCTCATGAAGGAATCTGTCTATTCAGAACCTGAAAGAACCCAGAGGTGTTCCCTGAACCAGGCAGGAGCTTCTCTCGAAGGAGTGAGCATGACTGGCCAAAGAACACGTTTTGGGCTTGTTTATTTAGGATTAGTTCCATCCAGGCAGATTTTCTTTCTGATCTTGCTGCCCTGATAGGCGGAGTGTGGTGGTGACTTGGAGTCCCAAAGCCCTTGTTAACAATAACCCAGGATGCCCACCAGGAGCTTCATTAAAGACAACTATGGCACATGAAGGATATTGTGATTTAAACAACTCCAGGGGGTTATGTGCCTCAACAGAGACCATCTGTGATGGGTGCCTGGCCAAAATTCAATATGCTCCACTTTGAACCTGCTTTTCTTAAAGCCGCCAGTCTAGGGCCAAAACTTATGCTCTTCGTGTCACCATCACGGGTATGATTGTGTGGGTAATAATCTGTGGGGTCTTCCCACGTAGCCTACGTAGCTCCTATCGCAGTCAGCAACTGTTCCTCCCCACCCCTTTCTTGTTCCCCCAGTCCTGCCCTTTCTGGTCCTTTGTTTGTGGCTGGCCATTGTCCCTGGGGAAAGGCCCTCTCTCCATCTGGATGGGCTGCTCCTTCAGGGGAAGGCTGGATAGTGAGGAGCTGCCACTGCTGACGACAGCAGGTGGCTGGGTGTCTTGGCAGGTGTCCCAGCTGGCTTGCTTGCCAGGTTGGCATTAGGAAAAGCTCATCCACTGCCATCTCTGCCTTGCTCCCTTTGTGTGGTGGGGTTGCTGGAGATCTCTGCGAAGCCAGCCCAGCACACCGGGCTGATTGTTGTCCCTCTGGCCTGGGAACCCAGGACTGCCAGGCCACCAGACATATCCCTCATCAGCAGGGGTGACATTTTAGGTGACACCCAATGGTTTGGAAATACAGATGCTCTTCAGCTTATAATGGAGTTCCATCCTGCTAAGCCCGTCATAAGCTGATTTTTTGTAAGTTGATAACTGCATGGCATGCATTTAATTTACCATGTAACATAGCTTAGCACAGTTGAGTCTGGGCTGTTTACCTTTGTGATCACGTGGCTGCTAGAAGCCATGGCTTACTGCTGCTTCCCAGCATCAAGAGTACCATGCTGCTTGTCACTGGCCTGGGAAGGATCACAATTTGAAGCATGGTGTCTGCTGAATGTATATCACTTTGCACCATCATAAAGTTAAAAAAAAATGTTACATTGAAACTTCCTAAGATGAGGGCCTTCTGTATCTTGGAGCTGGTTGACTGTCTGTTCTTTGTATGTGTATCAGTTATTTTATTGGTTTGGGTTTGCACTGGAAGGAGTAAGTCTTGGGTTCTGGTGTGGCAAGGGGCAGGTATTGTAGTTCATAGAAGACTTGCTCTGCAGGGTAGTGTGAGTAGGTTGGTATTAAGCACATTCTCTGAATATTCACTCAAGATTTTCTGCTGCCGACAATTAGAATATTTTATAGAGAAAGGAATTTGGAAGTTTTTTTTTTTTTTATGACATCTCAAGGTTCAGTTCTAGAGAGAAGCGTGTATCCAGAGTTTAATACTTTGAATGCAACAGAACTTGATCCCTGAGACTTGAAAAACATGGTATTGTTTCCTGGATCACTTGTAATGTTCCACTATCACATCACACTTCAGATCATAAACCAGCAGTTACCTTTTCATTAAATGGTCCAAGATGGGTGCTAATAGTTGTGTAGTAAGTTTACAAAAGAAGACACCGAGTACAGTGTCCTGGGGCCAGATCTTGGTCTGCCCCGCTGATGCCCAGCACTCCAGCACTGGACCGTGTTGCTGGCTGTGTTCTCTCCTGTCGGCAGTGACATGTGTCAGAGCAGGTGAAGCAGTCGCTGCAAACCAAGGTCTAAGTGAATTTGTCTTGTCAGATGTTGTATCTAAGCCTTGCTGCGTGAAGGAAGCAGTTCCCTGCCACCTCCTGAGCTCTTGTGCAGCATGCCCTTTCATAGATTCTGCACTTCTCCTGGAATCACTTTTTGAAAAAGGAAGAGCTGTTACATATATTTAGAAACTTCACCAGACACTGTAGCTATTGGGCAGGATTGCAGGGGACTCAGTTAGGATCTTTTGCTTCCTGCTGACTCTTAGCAGGCATAGGAGGAGAAAAGGAAGCGGTGGGAGTCTGTGCTGGCAGTAGGCCTAGGGGATCGCAGGATTCCTATAGTCTTTAGGAGAATGACTGTGGTTAAGAGGTGCTAAGGAGAGGTTTCACTGGAGTCTAGTTTTGCTTCCTTCTGTCCGTGGAGTCTGCTGGCACACGCCTGCTGCCACCTGTGCTGTGTGGTTGGTGGTAAAGCGAGCTCTCCTCTGCTTGCAGATGAGCGTGAGGCCGTGCAGAAGAAGACCTTCACCAAGTGGGTCAACTCCCACCTGGCCCGAGTGTCCTGCCGCATCACAGATCTGTACACTGACCTTCGGGATGGACGGATGCTCATCAAGCTGCTGGAAGTCCTCTCTGGAGAGAGGCTGGTAAGTGGGAACGTTGTCAAGGGCCTTGTACCGTGGTTAGGGAAATTTTAATTTTTTTTTTTAGGAATGATGCATGAGCTTGTCTCCTATTTAGTTCTGGAATTAATGATTAATAACTTTTGAAAAGGAGAATCTTGATAAGTAAGATGAATGCTTTGGGGATTTCTCCAATGTCACCTCTGAGTCCTGAGGCATTCTTTAACAAAATGGCCTCTTTCTGGCCTTTTGTGAGGTTCCTGCCTTTGGTCAGAAAGATCCTTTCTGATGTCCCCGTTATACAGTGCAGGAGATTGAAAAAGCCAGGCTCAGGCGCTGGCTCCCAGATGCGTCTGCAGCCCACACCAGATCATGGAATGATTTCTAAAATTATATCTTACTGGTCCTCTGGAAAATCTGAGCCTCCATCTTAGGGTGGCCAGAATTGACTTCAGTGGTCTCTGACATTTTTTTTTTTCTTTTCTTCCCTGGAAGCCTTTCATTTTGGGAGTGGAGGCAGAGGCTTGTGTTTGCTTGTTTCCTTGGGAACAGAGCTCCTGATGAATCCACTCTGCCTTTCCAGGCAGGGAAGCTGTCAGCTCAGGGGGGAAAATTGTATCCCAGAGCTACTGCGGCCTTCTGATGTGACTTCTGTTTATGCACCTTAAACCACAGAAGCTTAATCCAGTCACGGGGACTGACCCAACAGGTTTCGTCTCGCCTTGGTTTCAAAACAAGATGCTCTATTCTACTGAACACTTGGCGTTTCCATAGGTGGCGCTGGGGCCAAGCCAAAGGCTGACGCCCAGGGATAGAGCCCCACATCTGTGGTGACATCACCAGGAAAATATGATGCTGCTTGCTGGTTGCCCAGGCTGCCAGAAAGCCATATTTTTAACTTGATCTCCACCCTGTAACTTGACAGCCTCAGTGGATCTTTCTGCAGACCAACTCGCTCACCAGTTACCACAGCAGAGGGGTCAGGGTTGCACCTGCCCTCTTCTTAGCCCACAGTCACAAGGGTCTCTTCCAGTGTGGCATAAATGGGGCTGGACTTTTCTGTCACAGGACGTACCCATGAGAGATGGAGAGTTCTACCCGTACTCTTTGTTCCCTGAGCTTGCCTTATCTTTTGTTCAGGTTTCTTGGTCAGGCAGACACATTGAGAGGGCCCCTACTCAAACCATGGTAGCTGTAAGAAAGTGGTCGGTGTGTGGTGTGGGGATGGGAGCAATGGGTCAGGGTGCAGAGAGCAAACAGGAGGGCAGCCCTTGATTAGGTTTTGAAGTGAGCCTTGTTTAAGTTAAACTTAGGCTACAATTATTATGATGTGTGAAGCTTTATCATTTTTGCCATCCTTGCTTTGCCCCACTTCTCAATGCTGTTTTTCTTTTTCCTTAACATTTATCTTAGTGTAATTATTAATTTTTTTTTTTGGTGTCTTGAAAGTAGCTTTTAAAAAAATTGTTGAAGGTCATATGGATAGAAAGCAGTGTGAACATTGGTTTTGGTTCAGTAGGGTCCAGTCTTCTGGGCTGTGGGGAGCTAAATATTCACCTTTGACAACTATAATTCTGTTATACCAGGAAGAGTGTGTCCTAAAGAATGTCCCCATAAGTGGGATCGGGGCTGCAGCCATTGTTCTGAACACGGTAACAGAGGTGTTAGGAGGGAGTGAAAAGCAAGCAGCATAAGTCTTAGTTGTACGTGGATACCTCTCACTTCCCTCTTTATTTACGGGAAGAGTGAATTTTGGGGGGAGGGGATGGGGAGACGGAGGTTTGGGAAGTGACCCAGAGATCAGGAGAACAGAGGGAGGAGGGAGGTGGTGAAATAGCCACATCTCCAATCTCTGAGACAGACAGTCAGTGTCAGAAAGCACTTTGTAAACCTCCAGGCACTTCAATTTCTTTTTTATTACCCCATCCCCAGAGCCAGTTAGGGTTAGAGATCCAGCAGTCCAGTTAATCTAGTCCCCAAAACAAAGACACCACAGAATGAGCTAAAGCTCTTGCTCCTTTAAGCCGCAGACTTTCTGCCTCTTTGGCCTTGTGGTCTTGTTGCTTCGTGAAACTCTCTGAAAAGGGCACAAATCACCCTGTGTCATCGGCTGCAGGGACTATCAAGGCCTCATGTCGGAGACACTCCCCGTAGGTGACCTTTTCCGCGCATGCCTGCCCCAGAGGATCCTTGTACATTCAGATTCCAAAACTAATGAGCTTCCAGGCTTAGGTGAAGTCATGTCCACAGCTAAGTGTGTCATCAGATAACATTCAGCTAGCACTGGCTTTTCTGCACTGGTGACCCAAAACCCTGCCTAGGACAAACTACGCTCCATCTGGGGCTGCATCTCAGGCAGGCCAGAATTGGCAGTCCTAGCCCTTAAATCACCAGTTTGGCTGTAGGCAGTAGATAAACGTTTGAGGGATCAGATTATCCAAATTTACTTCACTAATAGTCTCTTAAAGCCAGTTCCTACACAGAGGAGAAAACTTGGGCTTTTTTTTTTTAAGTGAATAGTCAGAGAAACAATTATTTAGATATTCATAGAATTCTACCCTACCCCAAATATTGGTAGTTAGATTCAGTCAGGTTAGAAGTAAGCATTTGGGCTGTGAAGAAACTTTACTTTGACCCTCTGGAGAATGTTGAAGGTAGAAACCCCCCCCACCACCTCTGGTGCTGGCCCAGGCACGATGTCTATTAGAGATAGCTATGCCACTTTCTGTCTCACTTGTGCCAGTTCATGGAGCAGTGGGATCATGATGGAGCCGAGCCAGGAATCTAACAAACTACATAGAGAAGAAAGCAGAATTGGGGGCTGGCACTATAGAATAGCTGGTTGAGCTGCCAGCTGTATTGCTAGCATCCTGTATAGGTGCTGGTTCAAATCCTGGCTGCTGCACAGTTCCAGACTAACTCCCTGCTAATGTACCCAGAAAAGCAGCAGAAGATGGCTCAAGTACTTGAGGAGACATGGATGAAACTCCTGGCTCTGGGCTGTGGGAAGGTGGTGGTGGTAAACCATGAAATGAAAGACATACACACACTCTCTCTCTTTCCTGTCTCTTTGCCTGACACTCTGCCCTCTAAAGAAAGTAAGTAAACCTTTATAAAAAGCAAATAAACAAGAAAACCATTTCTTTCAAATAGCTTGCCCTGAAGTCACTGTGGACTATGAATCTTCTTACAGGTCTAGTTTTTTTTATTTTAATTTTTTAAAATATTTTGACAATCTTTACATAGTTAATTAGGGTAAAAAGGTTCAAGGGCTACAGGAAAGTGAGTAAGACTATTATTTTTCCATATTATTTCCTTCATGTTTAAAGGGGGGTGTTAAGGGAGAAGGCCCACCCGATTTCCCACCCTCCCCAGATCCTGGATGTAGGGTATGCGCTGAGGTTCTTGCTCAGGTGGTTTTGATATTTCAATAGTTAACCTCCATGAAAAAATATAAACCCATCTTGCTTGGTGTGATGGCTCAGTGGCTAAATCCTTGCCTTACATGTGCTTGGATCCCATATAGGTGAACCTTTATGTCATAGCTGCTCCACTTCCCATCCAGTTCCCTGCTTGTGGCCTGGGAAAACAATCAAGAATGGCCAAAAGCCTTGGAACCCTGTACCCAGTGGGAGACCTGGAAAAAGCTCTTGGCTCCGGCTTTGGGTCGGCTCAGCTCTGGTTATTGAGGCAACTTGGGGAGTGAACCAGAGGATGGAAGATCATTCTCTGTCTCTCCTTCTCTCTGTAAACCTGCCTTTCTAATAAAATGAATAAATCTTCTCTCACTCTCTCTCACACACACACGCTGTACTTCAGTACCTGAATGGCAAGTGAAAGTGTGAGCACAGTTTCTGACTGGGCCTGAAGTTCCTGTCCAGACTGGGATGTGACTTGAGGGGGTCACAGTTTGCCCCCCACCCTCCAACCCCCCAGTAGCCCTGGCATTTGGCAGGAGAGTGTCCTCAGGCCTGCACTTTGAAATCATGCCCACAGGAGATGACCCAGGATAGGCGCATACCTGCACCTGCCACTTCCCTGCTGGGCCTCTGCAGAGAAGGATGATTTTGAGTGAGACAAATGCAGACAGGGACAGAGCGAGGATTTCCACGTCCCTCTGCCTTTGCTTAGCCTCTCCCATTCCCAGTCACAGTTACCATTGGGCTTTGCTTGCCTTCTGTTTTCTGGTATTCTGTCTTGTTACTCTGTTTATCAATCTGTAACAAGGGAAGGCATCCTCTGAGAGGCGATGTGGGGGAAGGGCAGGGGAGGCGTTAAGTCCAAAACAGGCTGAGCTAGGTGGAGAAGATGGATTTACTATTGAGACTGGTTAAGCCTTAAATCCCACATTGAACTGCTCTGAGAGAAGTTTTTGTTTTGTTTCTTTCATAAAACCTTTCTAAAGAAAGACCCGTACAAGCATGTGCTTGTTGAAACAGGATTTTGTGGACTGGCCACAGAACCTTGTTGGTGTTTCCCTGTTGGTTGTGTGGGAGAATGTACAGGTTCAGCCACAGAAGATTTCACTCCCTTGGTAAATCCAAGCAAGTCCAGTGGCTCAAAGATGCAGAATGAAATAACAGTCCCAGGCAGTGCCTGGTAAAGGGTCAGGTGACTGGCCTCAAAGCCTCAAGCAGAGGAAATGAACCCTTCCAGAAACCTGGGTAGCTAGTCCAGGAGGAGTGTTTCGGCCATAGAGAGCCAGCTGAGGCTGGGGCTGAGCATCGGCTATGAGCAAAACAGCAGGCATCAGCATCACCTTGGACTCCACAAAGGGGACATTTAGGATTGGACTTCTGGGCAGGTGGTGCGGGGCGGGTTTCTTGACTGACGTGAAATTGGTTTTTAGAAAGAGCAATGCAGCCACCTCAATATGTGTTACTTTTCATGTTTCCCACACAGTGTCTTGCATGCTCTCGTTTGGCTTTGGCAGACTAACAGCCAGGGCAGTTTGCAGTCCCTTTATCACAGAATGAAGAAGCAGTTAGCAGTGACCTGCCCAAGGTCAGGGTTACTAGGACATGGTCTAACGGGGTGTGGCGGACTCTAGTGCACCCCACCCTGTCATCTGTTGGGTCCTTCTATTCCTGTTGTGATCCCTGTTTGCTGTAGGGAAGAATGCTCCTTAGGAGTGGTCTCCATCCCAGCCAGGGAGGAGACAGACTGGATCCATTGGAACACCATGCTGTGTTCCTTGTTTAACTCTCTTTCAGATGGACAAGAATTGCTGACTCTCTTTCAGAAAGTTTATAGTTGGGAGTGTGGGGAGGAGCTTGGGAGGCTAGTGTGAAATGAGGTTGGCTATATTCTGTATTAGAAGAGACTTGGAATCCTATCCTACTCATGTTTGAATGTGTGTTGTGAAAATTTCTTCCTGATTGAAAGACAAAAGAGTAAGCTAGTGTCTGTTGCATCTGTGTGCCAAAGCTGGTTGCTATTTTTTGTTTGTAAGTCCGCGGCGGCGTGGGGAGTGATATTGCCAATCGTGTAGGTGTGGGGCAGGTTAACTTCTTTGAACATCACAACCCTTGGAGTCATCTCTCTAGCTGGTATCAGGGTTGCTTTGGATACCATGGAGAAAGAGGGAATGGAGATTATAGGGCGGCCTAGGTCTCCAGGCAGCTCCCAGAAGGCCCTGCAAAAACCCTCCGTGTGTCTTCCTCTCCTGTCTGATGGGTGGGCACCTGCAACCCAGGGGCCATAGAGGGACTATGAAGCCATTTCATCTTGCTTCTCAAGACAAATGCAGGTGGCACCTGAAATTCAATAAATCCTAAAGCAGGCTGATTTTTAAAAAACATAATAATGGTATAAATATAATGATGGTATAAATACCCAAATGGCTCTTGACCCCCCCAAAACTAACCAAAATTTACCTACCTAGAATTAAAACAAAGATAAAATCAGTGACTGTAACCAAAATCCTGCCACTATGTTTGCCCCATAGTCCTGCCAATCCTGACACCATCTCCAAGCTGGGTAGGCAGCTGGAGCAGAGCCTAGGGCCTGGAAGAAACCTTGCAGCTCTGGCCTGCTCTTCCAAGGGCTTTGGCCTGCAGGGGAGCTGCGCCCAGGCTGCATTGCTCCTCAGAGGCCAGAGTTAGACTGAACCACTTGAGCGAGCAATGAGGACCATGTTTTCAGGTGCTAGAGGTGGTTGTTGAGCCCTGTAATTCTCTCTCCTCTTCTGGAATCAGAGAGAATATGGCTTTGGGATAGAGCTATGATTGATAAAGATTTGAGTCTAGAAAAGGACCTTGGGGAGGGCAATCAGGGAAAACTGCAAGAAAAAGAAGAGGAAGGAAGGACAGAAGAAGGAAGATAAGAGAATATAGTGCAAGGAGAAGGAAAGCGAAACTTTAGCAGATGACTCCATAGAGGATCTATAAAAATGGGCATTTCCTGCATGGGTGCTGCCTTCCACTCCACAAAAGCCCCTGGGCTCCAGGTTCCGGCAGTCTCATGGAGCTTTGTCTCCGCATGAATGGCATTTCCGACTGTCCCATCAGTAGCCACACAGGACAGAAGTGCACACGTTACCGTGGGAACGGAACCCTGTCATCCTAGGAATCTGAGGATGGTTTAAGGGAGGCAAGACCAGCAACACCCCCTTCCTTGTGGAATGCACCACTCATGGGGGAAGCTTCAGAACATGTTTATTACTGAGATACATCCCCCATCCCCACCATGCCATTGTGTTTGGCTTTCCATTGTTATCTCTTCCTTTTGAGAACCTGAAAGTTAGTGATACAAAAATAGCTCTTCAGAGGAAAGCGCACAGAAAGAGAGAGAAACTGCCAGATGAGAACCTCCTACTCCTGTCATGTGGAAGAAGTTTGCCATGCTTTCTGGTTCTTGATATATCGTAGAGATCGTGAGCTTTGGAGTTGACCACGTCTTAATGAACCGGCCAAATCATTTCACTGCTCTGAGCCAGCGTCCTTGTCTGCAATGGCAGGAATAAGAATTCTAACAATTCAGGGTTGCCGTGAGGATTCGTGTGCCCCCAGCTGTAAACCGCACACTACCGAGAGGCAGTTGCTCAGGAAACGGCAGCCGGGCATGTTGAGATCCTGAAAGCTGTGTGTCCAGCCGCCGTGTTCCTGTGGATGACGTGGACAGCCTTGTCACCTCTTAGGGCTCTGCCTGGTTACTGCTGCTTACACTCCCCCAGGTGTTTCAGGAGTCCTCTCAGAAGCAGGCAGACATTGAGACATGTGACCTGATGTACTAACTTTGAGCTTCAGTCCTGGTTCTTGTTCTTCCTCGTGTTCTACGTCTTGTTCATTCTTTTGTTTTCTGGGGCGGTTGAAACGTTAACTGAAGCTCACTCAGCTTCAGAGGACTGAAACAAGAGTGTTCTGAAAATTCAGAGGTGGTACAATGAGGCAGGAAAGCAGATCTCCCGGTCCCTTCTGCCATGCAGTAGTATTCCTAGGGTTAACTGCTAGTTGCGTAGCACCAATAATGTTTACTTAATAGCTCCCTGCAAGCCATGCCTTTCAGACCTTGTTTCCTGACTAAGTTTTGAAGTTTACAGTTCTTAAAATGTGGACGTCACAAGGGTCACCCTTGGGGCATCTTGACATCCTCTTTCCATCTCGTCCCATCCCTGCTCCCTTGGAACACTGCCAGGCTCACTTTGCTCTGCTCTCCTTTCTCCCCCGCCCGGCATTTCATCTGATGGTCTTGGACTAAAGTGCAGTAAGAGCATCATCATTATACTCGTCTTTGGGCATCTCCTCTTCTGATTTTGCAGCTGCCTCTCAGTTGATTTGTATCTGCATTTCTGCCACCTTTAGATTTGTTGTCTACAAGGAGGTGTGTGATTTTTTTTCAAGCAGTTCGAAAGGAGAGGAAGGAGAGAGTCCTCATGTTTGTTAAGTATAAGGTGGGGGAGAGAAATGCTTGAAGTGCCTTTTGTTGGTAGAGATGCCCTAGGTTTGAGAACACTGCAGCAACTGTTTCCCATTTCATGCAGAGCAGCCCTGTGAGATGATTGTATTATCCCTCAGTTATAAGTAAATTTGGGATGTACCAATTTGCCAACAAGTAGGGAAAATTACAAGTTGAACTTGAAACTTTTGCTTGACAGGCAGAGGTCTCTCGTCTCTCTCTCTCTCTCTCTCTCTCTCTCACACACACACACACACACACACACACACACGGAGAGGGGTGGAGGGGTGGGACAGAGCGTGGGCAAGTCCAGAGAGATCTTCTGTCTGCTGATTAACTTTGTCAAATGCCCACAATGGAAATGGGCTATTCGCAATACAGAAGCCAGGAGCTTCCTCCAGATCTCCCATATGGATGCAGGGGGCCTAAGAACATGGATCATCTTCCTCTACTACTTTCCCTCGGCTATTAGCAGGGCGCTGGATCACAAGTGGAGCGGCCAAGTCGAGAACCCAGTGTCAGATGAGTTGCTGGCAACTGAGGCTTCAGGTTTACCCACTATGACATAGAGCTGGCCTGAAATCAGTCATTATTTTCTATACCAAGTAGCCCATAAAAAGCCTGTTTTGTAGCTCTGGTTGTTTCATGCGTAATGTTTTAAAAGATGTGAAGCCTACCAACAGTAGGAAAATTTAAACATGTGAAACATTAGGGAAGAAAGCAGAGCTCTGCCGGCCTCTCCCGTGTCTGCTGCAGCTGGCTTCTCCTGGCTGGCAAGATGTCTTCCATGTGAGGGATGCATCCTCTAACTGCAGTTGGGGCGCTGGCTAGTCTGGTGCATAGACACTGCTGTGAGAGCAGAGAAAAAGCCCCTGTGGTGTCACAGTTGATACACCAACCTTTTTACTCTAAGCTCAGCCAAGTTTTAACCAGCAGTTTCATTCAGTCAGGAAGCTGAATATGAGAAAAGTGAGAGGCTGCTGCAAACAGACAGTGTTTCAGCAGCAAGGAATGATAGCTGTTCCGAGAGATGGTCAGGAAGGACAAAGAACCCCCAGGAGAAGCAGGCGCTAAGTGGTGTGACCTCTTCCTTATCATGAGGGAAGTAGCTGGGCTCCCTATACACACCTCTATACACCACCTGTGTCTGTAGCCGGGAGTCTGAGGATGCCTGCCAAGGTGGCTGGCCTGCCAGGACCATGGGTGTGCCTCTGAGAGCACATCGGCTATGCCAGCCTCACACAATGTGTGCAGAACTAGGTTGCAGGAGTTCAGACTAAGCATGCTTCTCTCTCTTCTGTGTCTGACCTTTCTGTGCCTCAGTGGATTGTCTGATTTTTGATGTTATCTTATCACTTGGCATAACATGAATAACAAATACTAGCCTTTTGCACATACTTGAATTAAATCGGTTTTGAGCTTTCTAAAAAAAAAATGTCTGCCTGCCCCTGCCTTGGAAGTAAGGAAACCTATCATAATGCAGTGGAAAAACTCTGCATTTTTAGAGATATTTCTTTCTCATTTGCTAGTTGAAAATAGAATTTAGAATTTACAACTGTGATAAGGCCTCTACTTACAATCTGATTCAATATCTGTTCTTGCTTGATCTTTCCTGTAGAAGAAAGTAACCACAACAACAAAATCTTAAGACTGAGCAGACTCAGGTACTTGTTACCCAAATAACCTTCCTTTCTGAAGTTTCCCATCCAGCCAGTCACTGAGGAGCAGAGCAAAATGTGAGATACTAGTGTAGGCCAGCTGCTGCCTTTAGCTGGATATGCCCAGGGGCTGCACACCTGACCATCCCTCCGCGTGAGGCCAGCTTAGAGCAGGGGTCAGACCTGGGTGATGAGCTTCCCATGTGCACGCTCTGTGCTTAGAAGTGACCCAGAGGCCTCTGGGAATACAGCAGAGCTTCATAATAAAGCATCATGCCAACTCTCACAAGGCCAGCCAAGTAACAAGAGCAGTACAAGGGACAGCAGCCACGGTTAGAAGGTGATGATTTGTTCCTGAGCTCCATGATCCAGACCATTGATGCGTGGAGTTGCAAGGAGTAAGAGACCCATGAGAACTGGGTAGTAGGTGATGTCTCCAGGATGGAAAGACATGTCTTGACTTGAGCCTTGGGAAGTGGGAGTGGTATAGTGAGATAGCTGGGGAGCTAGGACATGGCTGGCCGTGTCAGCCAGCCTCTGTGCATTCTTTTGTGGGGCTGGGTGTGTGATTCCTTGATAATGGCTTTGAGAGGTGGTGACATTGCCCTGAGGTGTACTCTCTACTACAGGGAGGCATGGGAGGGATGGAACCAGGGAGCGAGCGCATGGGTTTGATCTGGCTTGGGCCCAAGTCTGTAACACAGAACTGGTGAAAGTCTCATGCATGTGAACATACTAGGGACACACACACACTCTGTTTAGTGTACAGTTCATCGTGGCAGATAGATTTAGTTTGGATGTACATAGTGCATATTTAAAGAGGACATAGTAGAGCTGTAGTAGTGTGTGTAGTATGTACATGTGCATCTTTTGTTTAACATTTTGCTCTTTTGAGAACTTCTTTTAGATTATAACCCAGTGGAGTAAAAAGAAGAAATGTTCTAGGTCCTCAGATGAGACGCCTCTCGTGCTTGCCCTCTTCCTAGCAAGCCTCAGCCTTTTGCCGTTTCTCCACCTGCCTTGCCAAACCACCACTTGGAAACTGTCCTGCTTGGGTGGCGTGCCCCTTGCTTTATTTTGAACCAGCCTTAGGAACAGGTGGCAGACTGCTTGTTACATTTGAAGTAATCACAAATCGCTGAAAGGTGTTTTGTCAGTCATGCAAGGAAATAGCATGGACAACGACAGTAGCATTGAAAAGCCTTCTTAAACTGTATTTTCTTTTCTATAACCTTGTAGTTTCTGTGCCAACTTGTAAATTGTGGAGCTTCCACAATTAAACAAATCTCTCAGAGGAGTAATTTTTTACCATCCCTGCAAGTGAACATTTCTGACTTTTGGATGAATACTGTTGGCCATGTGAGCATGTGTAGCTTTCAGAGTTTTGGGTTCAGGTGAGAGAGCTGTATGAATAGGCGTATGTGGCTCTGGAACGTCGGCCGCCCTCTGGCTCAATGGGTAATCTCTAACCCCTGTGCGCTCTCCCCTCTCCAGCCAAAACCCACGAAGGGCCGGATGCGCATCCACTGCCTGGAGAACGTGGACAAGGCTCTGCAGTTCCTGAAGGAGCAGAGAGTCCATCTTGAAAACATGGGGTCCCACGACATCGTGGATGGGAACCACCGGCTGACCCTCGGCCTCATCTGGACCATCATCCTGCGCTTCCAGGTGAGGGACTCGGCCCAGGACAGCCCAGCCCCTCGGGGGCTGGCCACCTCCTTCCAGAGGGCCCCAGGGAGACCATGTTGAAATAGCGTCTGAGTGTCTGGTGTGTGGAGTTCTGTGCCCTTTGCTGCCCTGCAGGCATGTGGATGCTGCCTGTCCCTGGCAGCTGTGCTCCTCCCAGATGGGACCCAGGGGCACTGTCTGCATGTGTTTCCAGGCTGCCCACCACTTCCCCAGGCACCATGAGATGTGTGCTCTGGGCCACTCAGTGTTCCAGGACAGAGATAGAAGGCTGATGGCTAAGGCTAGCTCACCAGCATGAAACCAGACCTCCTGTGGGTGTAACACAAAGCACAGAATATTTTAAGAGCCGCCACTGAGGGATGTGGTACGTGCCTGGGCTCCATCCTCACCTTCGCATTCTCTCCTTTGAATGTGAGGAAATCCTTTTTGGGAAAAAAGCACAAACATCTTTACTGTTGAACTCAGAGTGGTTTTGCAGGTTTCACTGCACCTATGGAAAGGGCTGTAAGTGCACAAGCATTTGGAGCCAGAAGGTGCTCTCAAGATCACTTTGTCCAGTTCTTTCACTTTATGAGGACACCCAAGAGAAGTTTTGGAGCCTTGTCCAGGAGTCCACAGCCAGTCAGGGCCACACAGGGTGTTTCTGATCTCAGAAAAGGTATGGACAGGGCCATACCTTGCACCTGCTTAGCAGTGCTTCCTGCAGGTACCTGCCTCATCCCCAGGCTTTTCAGTTAAAATCTGAAGTGACACTGTACTGTCAGGTGACTCCATGAACAAGCACCCTGGCAATGCTAGATCCTCGGGCACCATGTTCCCTCTGCCATTCCTTCTCCTTCCACTGTTTTGATTAAGAGCTCCCTGATTGTTTTCTGAGTTAAGAACCCCTCTCCCCCCGCCCCCCCCCCCACACACATACAGAAAAGGAAAAGGAATAGTCAAATTATTCCAGTCTCTGTTCTCTTACTGAAACCAGCCTTTTCCCTTTTCACATCCTTGAGGAATAGGCTGGAGTTTCTGCACCCTTCCTGGTAGGCATGTCTGGAAGGAAGGCTAATGTAGAGTCATAGAAAGAATTCGCACCCCTGATTTGCTGGTCGTGTGGTGCTGTGGGAAAGCGTCTTAGTTCAGGTTCCCGGGCCAGCCCCAGTGGTCCCAGTGATGTAGGCTTCAGGAGGGACCTGCTATGGAAAAATGACATCACCAAGTGGTATTCATTATAGCCATGGAGGGGGAATTTTTTTTTTTCTCATACAAGAACTGTGGTGCAGGTTCCTGTCATCTAGTTCCCAAGTGAAATGGAATGAATGCCACTGGATTCAGTAATGATTGCTGCTGTGTGTGTTACAGCAGAGGTGAAGTCAGCAGGACATTCCCACATCTCCAGCCCTCATTGCCCCATGCAATATTGTATTGCTGTCGCCTCCGGCCCATAGTAATCAGAGCATGCAAGGGCATCCTGCTTGTGGCCTCTCTCATCAGCGGGTCAGTGCCTGTGTCAGGGAGCTGGCACACTTGGCCCTTTTCAGGGTTTTCAGGGTTCTCAGCGTGAACTAGGTTGAGTCATTGACTAATTAGCTTCCTGCCAGCTTTCCTTTTTCTATGCCTCACCCTGTAAATGCTGATGTGCGCTTTCTCCCTTTCCTTTGAGGCAAGAAGCTCGGGCTGCTGATGTTACTGCTTGGCCTGCAATGGTGGTGTCTTACATGACTCCACTTCCTCCAACAGCTTTATTAAATCGTCACCTGCTCCACAAATTGGTGTTGATTTCTGCGTCAGCCAGCGCCCAGCACACGTTGTGTCACCTTGGCGAAACTTCCCTGTGTGTCTACAGAGGTGTCCTCTGTTCCCCAGCTCCTGAATATAGTTGTCATGTGTGTGTTTGGACACACACGTATGTGTGTGTCTGTTTTCTGCCCATAGCTCTCAGGACATGACTATTCTGTATCTGCATAGCAGATACCTGTTAGATACTGGAGGGTGACACAGACACACAGGGGTTTTGCTTGCTGGTTACTTAAAGATGGTGAGAGAAATTGGCAGTCTTCGGGTCCGCCTAGTCTGAACAGGGGACCACTGTCTTCTTTCAGAGGGTAGGTAGGCTCTGGAAAGGGATGACCTTATTCCCCCAGCAGTATAGGAAAGCTGATACAGTCCCAGCCTGCCTTCCTGGCATGAGGGTGAATCTTTTTATATTCATTTTCTGTGCATGAGCTAATGATTCTAATTATAGAGTTTGGAGCTTACGCAAATTTAGACTTTTTATTGTTACCACAATTAAATATGCATAATCTTTAAAAGAGTTTAGTTAGTGCACTTCTTGGTTGAAAACTTCTCACCTTTCAGTATTATAACTCAGTACTTTGTCCCTCTTAACTTTTTCAAAAAGAATTTTGAGAAGCGTGTCTGTATTGCGTGAATGAAGGGGCTAGGGGCTACAGAGAAGTCTGGGTTGGGAGTGGTTAGTGCTGGAAGGTGATGGATGCCCTGGGCCCACACACCCTTCATTCCCAACACACATCCTGTATTATCTTTACAAAAGATTTGTTATTAAAGACAAAAAAAATCCTTAGAGCACTTGTGTGAGGTCACATACCAAGGTGTCTGACCCCTGATCCAAGAAGCACCATTCGTGGGTGCCATGGCATTCATGAAGCTCAGCACTGGGTGTTCCTCATTGTCACACCTAAGCACACAGCAGCACCGTGAGCTGGCCACTGTGTACTGCCATTCCTCAGATGGCAAAGCTGAGGAGCTCACCCAGGGACACACAACATGTGGTAGAGCTTCTTTTGACACCGAGAGAGAGACTGGCTTTGGTGTCAGGAGCCCAGGCATGTTGTAGAATGTGTACACACTGTGGAAGTACAGCATTCAAGCACCCTCTTTTCCTACAAGTTTGGGTCCATTTTCATAAAACAGTGCACACAGTATACTTGCCGTTAAAGGTTTCCACCTGGTATCGAAGATGTTTGCTTATGAAAATCTGAACTTAATGTTTTCCTGGGGTCTGGTGAGGTTCCAGGGATACCGTGTTAACCGCCGTGGGCTCTCTAGACCCTAAATGACCCTAAATGACCTCCCACAGATCCTAGAAAGTCATACGGATCAGCCACCTTCCTTTCAGCCTCATCTCGGTGCAAAGTAGAAAACCCAGTTCTGGCTGATGTTTCTGAGCCAAGCCCTAGCCAAATAGAGCAATGTTCACAGACCCCGAGAGTAGGTAGTCTACAGAGCAGGCATGGAGTCTGTGTAGCCCTGTCTTTCTGAGTGACCCATTCAGGTGTCTAATATTCTTTTTTGACTCTTAGATCCAGGATATCAGTGTGGAAACTGAGGACAACAAAGAGAAAAAGTCTGCCAAGGACGCTTTGCTGTTGTGGTGCCAGATGAAGACAGCTGGGTGAGCATAAACTCAGGAGGGTCAGGGTTGCTGTCTCCAGGGTGAGGTTGGCGCTGTGTGATCATCTCTTAGAAGGTGGTGACAAGCGTCCTTTCCTCTGGTTCCGTCGAGAAGTCTCGCTGGCTTGTAAGCAGTGGGCAGGTTGACATGTCGGCTGGTTCCCAGAGTGGAGGGAGTTGTGATTTGTGCTTTGAACCCGTCACAGCTCTACAGTCAATCCCATTCACATTGTTAAGGAAACCCCATAAGGGCGGGCATTTGCTGCAGTAGTTAAGACGCCACTTTGTTTTGTCTGCATCCCATATCAATGCCTGGAACTGAGTCCTGCCTCTGCTTCCAATTCAGACTTCCTGCTAATGCTTAACCCCGAGGCAAAAGTGATGGCTCAAATAACCTGGGTCCCCTGCCACGCTTGTGGAAAACCTAGTTTGGGTTCTAGGTTCTGGCTTTGCCCAGGTCTAAACCCTTCCACTGCAGGTAAACGAACAAAAATAAATCAGAAAGCTTCAAGGAACATTGAATTTTGAATTTTTAAAATCCAGGAAGCATTTTTAAGAATCACATCTGTAACATGTAAAAAATGAGTGTGGATATTCTCCCTTGCATTGCTGCCCGTTTGAGGCACTTTACACAGTGAACTTAAACAAGTGACCTTTATAACCTTATATGTTTCAGTTTTCCATTGGTAATGGTACAATAAAGGATCATGAGAAATAAATTAAAAGAGAAGTTTTTTGGTGCAAAAATCTTTGAAATTATGCATTTTTTTTAATAATAGAAATTGCCATGATCTTCTAGGGACCCCTATATTCTCTCACTGAAAATTTAGTGAGGATGTATTTAGGAAGCTAAATACAGAGATATACTAACTTTTAATCAACCCAGTACAGAGCAACCCCAATTCATTGCCTGGAGCAGGGAGAGTGATTTTTCAAACGGGATTTTTTCCCAGAAATGCTTGTTTTATGAAACTTTATCCAACTAAATGATAGGAGAAAACAAAGCTGAATGTTACATGGCCGGGTCGTCCCAGCTACTTGCTGTTCCAGAGGTCTCAGTGACTAGGTCCTGGAGTCCTGGAGAGCGGAGTAGGAAGCTGATGGAAGCAGAGGCCTCCTATGGGACTAGGTCAGGGTCACTTCCTAAGTGAGGCTAGCATTTTAAACCCAAGACTCAGTTCATGCCTTCTGTAAGATTTGATGACTAAGCGAGACAAACCACATGTATGTACATTTTGTTTGTATTTTATAGCAAATTGAAGTTGAGATGTTTAATGTTTACTGTGCTTAGAAATAATTTTTTTTACACTGCGTTTAGCAAAAAGTAGAAACCGTTGTTTGGTAATTTTGTTGCTTTTCTCTTGTGCTTTACTCTTGGCAGGTACCCCAACGTCAACATTCATAATTTCACCACTAGCTGGAGGGATGGCATGGCCTTCAATGCACTGATACACAAACACCGGTAGGTCAGATGCAATTGCTGCCATTCTTCTGTAGCTGCACATCTGGGTGGGTTTTGATGTTCTTCTTCACCATCTTAGGTGGTGGGTGTGCCTGCATTCCAAGTGAGGACAATAAAAGAGAGAATGTGTAAATTGCCTCAGACAAGTAAACAAGTTTGTACATTTTCTCCTGGGATCAGATTCCATAGTTGGATGACTGCATAGTATCATCAAGATTTGTTTCACTAAATGATTATTTCAGCATCTTTGGATAATCGTATCTTGCTGGTTGCATGATTTGTGTCCCAACGGTGATTCTTGTTGTGTTCTGTGTAGGCCCGACCTGATAGATTTTGACAAACTGAAGAAATCCAATGCACACTACAATCTTCAGAATGCATTTAACCTGGCAGAGCAGCACCTGGGCCTCACTAAATTGTTGGACCCTGAAGGTAAGGACTGACAGATAAAATGTAGCACCTCTACAATGACCACATACTTTGTCCAAACACTGTGCTTCAGGAATTATCAAAGGAAGAGGAGCTTAATTTTGGTTAGGTCAGTTACTTGCGGATTGGTGGAAAGAGTGGCATTTTAAAAAGAAAGATAAATGTGATTTAAGCACAGTCTGAAAGAATAGGCATGTCAAGCAGAGGGACTCATGTGATCCAAGATGCAGAACAAAGAAAGAGGAAGACGCACTGAAGGGCTTAGTAAGTAGGAATGAGTGTTGAGGATACTGGAAGGGTTAACCTCTGGAAGGTAGATTGGGCCTACCAGTAAGACTGTAAAGATTATTCAGCACACACTAGAGAGTCATTGAGAGTTCTGACAGCTGTGATCCAAGTGTCCCCAAGGAATGCTGTTGACTGACCTTCACCCAGAGGTGACAAGCAGAGACTAGGGATCAAGCCCTTGTTAGGAAACTGCTCTTTGCAAATGGAAGGGGCTTTCAGAAAAAGGGGACAGACAGGCGGAGGAGGAGCCAGCGTGCAACAGTGCCTGCTGCCACCTGACTGGGCTGTCCTCTCTGAAGCTGATCTCTCCTGGTCGTGGGTCCCTGCAGCCTGATGGACAGCAGGGGGACCGGCGTAGTGCTGGCTGATGTGCAGCAGACCCCTAGGCTGTTGCTAAAAATCCCACTTGTAGGATTTTTTTTTCACCAAGAGCTCTCATGCTTTTTCTAACTGTGAGAAGCATTTACAACATAAGAGGATTTGTAGTCCTGCAGTTTACAGGCCCTCTCAGCTGTGAACAAATAACAGAGAAAGGAAGAGAAAAAAGCGAGTGTATGTGAGTGAGAGTTTAAAGTTCTTATAAATATAGAACAGGAAGTTTAACTCCCCAAGGGCAGTTAGAGGTCATGAGGCTGCCAAGCAGGCTTCTTGCTGTTTTCCAATGCATTAGATTGACTGATAGGCTCACTACAAGAAAGGCTGAGATAAAATTATCTTTCTGCTAGCCCATTACATGATTTCTCAATGTAAATATAACTAAAATTTCTTGAGTTGCAGTAAATCTCCAGCTTAACCCCTTCTTCATTGTGGAGTTTTTTCTTTAGCCCTGGCTCTTTGTGATTTGATAAAGAACTTTTTTTTTCTATTCCAATGACAATATTTTTTTTTAGTAACTCGCTCATTAGTTAATCTTTTTAATCACTGCTCAGTATGAGAAGGGGACTGATGTCTCCTGGATCACAAGATGTGGAACTAAAAGAAGCGGCTGGTGTCACCTGATCTTGATTATTAGTTATCCATAGCTGTTATTAGTTGTCTAGTGACTCAACGAGCATCAGCTAAGATGTCTGCAGATAAGTTTTAAAAAGCACAAGCAAGTTTTTCCTGCCCCTGTTCCAGTTATGTCAACCTTTTTTGTTGATTAAATCGCATGCAGGGTTGGCTATATTTTTTTCCTGTCTGCCATTGTGTCCACTGGGCACATGTTGATGGAGCTGAGCAGACGTAGGAGCATGGTGTGGGAACAGTAAGCTCTGGGTCTAGTTGAGCTGCCGTCAATTACCTGCTAACCCCAGATAGGGAGGCTGCCAGCCTGGGTCCCAGTGTTCTCATGTTCCAGTAAGAGAAGCACTCTTGCTTTGAACGGGACTGCTGGGCTAGAAATGAAGGTGTATATTTGCGGCTCATTGAAAAAGAGCCTTTGAGGGCCTGGCACATGGTGGCTAAAGTCCTCACTTTGCATGTGCTGGATCTCATATGGGCCCTGGTTTGTCCCAGCTGCTCCACTTCCCATTCAGTACCCTCATTGTGGCCTGCGAAAGCAATAGAGGATGGCCCAAAGCCTTAGGACCCTGCACCCATGTGAGAGACCTGGAAGAAGCTCCTTGCTCTTGACTTCAGATTGGCTCGGCTCCGGCTATTGCGGCCACTTGGGGAGTAAGCCAGCAAAGGGAGGATCTTTCTCTCTGTATCTCTTTCTCTCTCGGCCTTTCCAATAAAAATGAATTTTTTAAAAAAGCCTTTGATGCCTTCATTAAGAGCTATCCTGGGTTTTCTCTTCCTAATGGATCCCAAGTTGATTCTGTCATTCAGTGTTACCATTACCTCAAAGACTTGTCGTTTTTATTCACTTGTTCTCATTATATTTTTGGCCATTTACTTTATGCAAAGCAAAAACACACTAGCACTTCAGGAGGTGAAGTGTTTTATTTCTTGGGAACAAGTTCCCGCAGAAAGGCTGTGAGTCGATTTAAAGTTCTGGGGGAACAGGAGGGAGACTAATTCCAGCTGCAGTGATCAGTAACAGCTGGATCAGAGTGGGGACTTCTGACCTGAGGCTTGAAAAATCCAAAGGAGTCAATGAGGTAGGGAAGGTCATTTCAGGCCAAAGGAGGCTTGAGTGAAGGAAGCATATTGAAAATTGTGAGGTGCATATGGGAGACTGTCAGGCACCAGGTTTGGTTCAGATACAAGTGTATAGTGAAGTGGCAGGCTTTAGACTTACAATTGTGTAGATTAGGACTTGGCACTGACATAATGCTTGATGAATACTGACAGATGGGATAGATTGAGCTAAGAGGGAGTATGTTCCCAGCTTCTAGGTATACCATTTGAAGTAGGGAGTAGGGAAGGTGAGGGAAGGAGCCGTTGTTTGGAATCTGGTTGTGTTGGTGACGGGTCACATCAGAACCATGAGAAAGAACTTGATGGCTTACAAGCATGGGTAACAGGGAGATAAAGATATCCCAAGTCTAAGTGACCTGGGGAGACTCTGGTTCCATATTCAGAAATGAGGACTCCACAAGCAGAAGCCTGGTTTGACGTAGGGAGAGGTCAGAGAGGTGAACACAGTGTATCTGGAGAAAGCATTTTGTGAATATTCACATGATCAATAGATCCCTGAGGTGACTCATTCCTCATTACCCTTAAAATCAGTGCAGTGATGACAGAAGGCTGAAATATTAAATGGAGATGTGGGACAATTCAGTGTGTTTGAGAGTTGTTGTGGGTTGTTGCTGCTGCCTGGGAGGTGGCCCTGTGTGCTATGCTCTGACCAGAGACTGCTCTGGGTTACAGATATCAGCGTGGACCACCCTGATGAGAAGTCCATCATCACCTATGTGGTGACTTACTACCACTACTTCTCTAAGATGAAGGCCTTGGCTGTGGAAGGAAAACGGATCGGAAAGGTGAGCAGGTTTCTCACTGGTCTGGCTTACTCTCCAGCCGGTGCAGTGTTAGATGGGAACCTCTTTGTCCCAAGGGGTTTGGGAGGCAGAAATGTGGCTAAAATATTTAGAAGGTGATCAGGAAGAATCTCAGACCCAGAGGTTGCCCTCTCCTCAGCTTCCCAGAAAATTAACTGCCTGTTAAAAATCTGACTGAGTTGGGTGACATCCTGGGTATGAAGCCCTACCCATTGTGGCTAAGAAAGATTGCCCAATTTTATGGGTTTTGCTTCTCATTTAGCTGATACTCACTTGCCACGGTTGTCAGAAAAGCTTAGCCCAGATGATACTGTTCTCTCCAAGCAGTGGGTTGCAGAATTCATGAAACGGGATGAAATGAGAGCCCTTTTTGTTCCTCTAGGCATTTTTGAAGGTTAGGCTGCTAGAAGTCATTCAGAATCTTGGAATTTGGAAGGTCGATGAACCAGTCAGTTACAATTGAATTAAGCTGTCGCTGATCCCAAATACAAGCCACAGTCTGGTTGTCAATTAACAAAGAATTCCTTTAATTAAAATACTTGTGCCAGAGTAGTACAGACTTGTTCCAAACTCCATCATTAGGTGTGCATGTGGTTGGATAGGGTTATTGCCATGTTGTCCTTACCTGGGAAGACAGATCTCAGTTTTTCTAAAACATTCATTTTCAGGTGCTTGATAATGCTATTGAAACAGAAAAAATGATTGAGAAGTATGAATCACTTGCCTCTGACCTCCTGGAGTGGATTGAACAAACCATCATTATTCTGAACAACCGCAAATTTGCCAACTCACTGGTCGGGGTACAGCAGCAGCTCCAGGCATTCAACACTTACCGCACGGTGGAGAAACCGCCCAAGTAAGATGCTAATAGTAATGTGTGACCATTGACAAGGGAAAGGAGAGCCTTGCAGCCAACAGGCCCCTATTTTCTGTCTTCTGTGACAGAAATGCCTCTCGGCAACAGCCTACCCTCCCTTTGGCTTGATTCTGTGTTGCTGAGATGTTTTAAACCATGCTCTTCTTGAGCCCTTTCCAGTTGAAATGAGCCAGTAACATTGGAGATGCATGACAATATTGTGAAATGATACAGGTCCCACAGCTGTTATCCAGTCCCTCATTCCCAGTGTGTGTTTCAGAATTCCCTGTTTTTAGACTGTAGAAAAGTAGCAGAACACATAATGTTATATAAGACTGTGGGTGGACCTGAGGCAGCAGCCTACAAGGATTTGTAGCAAAACTCATAAATATTAATTGTGTTAGACAGTTTTGCCTTTCCCCTAAAATTGTTGAATAAGGCTTGTGGATCTTACCTCTTACCTACTGCAGTTTCAAAGTCATTATTTTTCTGAAAACAGCACTTGGTTGCAACTTCCTTGGCGATGTCTCTGAAAGCCATGGAGAATTACGCTTGGTAGACCTTCCAAATAATTCATGCTAAATGCATTCAGCTGCGTGCTCTGAACAAAGTCAGTCCATTATCCAGGACTTAGGGTTTAAACCCTGGTGGAGGTGATTAATAGGAGCGTATTGTGTACCCTCGACACCCTCACATGTAAATCCCAGCGACAACAAACTACCACAAACATGTTCAAGGCTTTTGAAACCCAGTAACAAACCCATAGCTGTCTCTCTAAGATGCATTTCACGTAAATCAGACCCAAGATAAATGGCTCTTAAAATCGTGTGTGGCTAAATGATATGTCTTTTCCTTCTATAACAAATGAGTTTTTCTTCTGGAACAAACCAGAGACCGTAAATAAAGTGCATATGGTTGCTTATCTCTGTGCTTAGATTTACTGAGAAGGGGAACCTGGAGGTGCTACTCTTCACGATTCAGAGCAAGATGAGGGCCAACAACCAGAAGGTCTACATGCCCCGGGAGGGGAAGCTCATCTCTGACATTAACAAGGTGAGACGGATCCGCCCAGTCCTTCTCCAGGCTTCAGGTGCCATCTTGGTCTTGACTGCCTAGAGGCCTGGAGACTGGACTGGCTCCATCCCTTCCTGCCAAGTGGCAGAATGGCAGATGTCACTCAGGGTGCCAGAAGGTCAGGCTAGTGCTTGGGATAGGCTGCTCACTGGAGGTGGGGAAGGGGGTGTTTCGGGGTGTGGGAGGTTTACTGCCGATTGCCGTGTTCCTCAGATGTGTATTGCATTTATCCCTCACCTGGGTCAGGCAGTCAGCTCACACACCTTTCAAGTACAGAAAAGCAGAACCCTTATTTTGTTTGGAGTATCTGCAGTTTCAGAATTTTGCCAGCAGCATAATTTCCAGCTAGAAATTCGAAAAATCCAGAACTCTGATGTCTGTTGTACACACTTAGATTCTTTTAAGTAAAAAACTTTTGTTGTTCTTAATGTGAAACAAGATACATTTCATAGGAATGAATTTAATGTGAAAAGGTGTTTGGGATTTTGAAAGAAGTACTCATGCATAAATTAAAGACCAATGACTCATGAATGGAAACATCACCATAGAATTTATTTTTTTGAAAATAACTGCCAAATAGGATAATAAGTTTGCTTTTTGTGAGTGATCACAACTGTTTGAAGATAATTATTTCTTTTTAAAGTGGAAAGTTTATACTTTGATCATATTGCCCTATAGCTACATTGCTGTTTTTCTTAGTATAACTCAGGATCTTTAGATTTAGATTAGGGATACTGTTCCCATGGATCCACATGGAGAGAATAGTTTTCCCCTTAAAGCTTGAAAGTCATTGAAGGTGGGAATGTTTTGTTGTTGTTGTTGTTGTTGTTGTTGTTGTTGTTGTTGTTATTTTGGTGGGGGTTTTTTTTGAGTCCTTGGGTCTTTTTTGGGAAATGCTAGCTGTTGGCAATAAACGGGAAGGTCTTTGAACATTGCCAAAAACTTACCACCACCACCTCTCCACCCCCACCCCTCCCCTCATTTCTGTAGGCCTGGGAAAGACTGGAAAAAGCAGAACACGAAAGAGAACTGGCCCTGCGGAATGAGCTCATCAGACAGGAGAAACTGGAACAGCTGGCCCGCAGATTCGATCGCAAGGCAGCCATGCGGGAGACGTGGCTGAGCGAGAACCAGCGCCTCGTGTCCCAGGTCTTGCCCATCCCAGGGGTCATCCCGGCGCACGAGCCGTAGCCAGGGGGCCCAGGTCCATGCTGTGCTCAGAAGCGGCTGGGACTGTCATGTCATCTTGCCCACTTCCTGTGAAGAGGATGTTTATAATTTGCAGTATACTTTCTCTTCTATTTATCTAACTTTTCATAGATTTGGAAGCGGTTCAAGAACAGAGTTTATTTAGAGACAGTGAGTGTGTGTGAACCACTCACATTCAGTTTTGGAAATTCCTTCCCTTTTCCTCCATCTTTGACCAACCAGCCAAGCCTTCAAAGCAGTTAAGACTACCAGACAATGAATAGATGTGACTTGGGCACAACAAAAGCTGTCACTTGCTCCAGTCCCTGAAGTCATATGCTAGGTGGCAGTGGCAGGTTCCTGGTTTGCCTTCTAGCAGGGTATCTACATTCCAAGCAGGGAGTTTGAAGGAGACCAGTGGGGCTGGGGGACTCTGCAGCCAACCCTGGCTGCTTTCTGTTTCTTCCATTCTGTTGGATGACTTTTTAAACTTTTTTTGTGTATTTTTTTTTTTTTCTTCTCATTCTGTTTCTCTGTAGGACAACTTTGGATTTGACCTTCCTGCCGTTGAGGCCGCCACGAAAAAGCATGAAGCCATTGAGACAGATATTGCCGCATACGAGGAGCGTGTGCAGGCCGTGGTGGCTGTGGCCAGGGAGCTGGAGGCTGAGAACTACCATGACATCAAGCGCATCACAGCCAGGAAGGACAATGTCATCCGGCTCTGGGAATACCTGCTGGAACTGCTCAGAGCCCGGAGGCAACGTCTGGAGATGAACCTGGGGCTGCAGAAAATATTCCAGGAAATGCTCTACATTATGGACTGGATGGATGAAATGAAGGTAACACTTGACCGGAAGGACAGGGGGCCAGAGCTGTTCCAAGCAGACCTGCCTGGTGGAGCTCACCCAGTAACTTCCTGGAAGACAGTTGTGCAGCTTTTCTCATTGCCTGCTATTATTGTCAAAGCCGGAGGAGGCCATGCTACCGTAGGAGCTGGTTCCCCAGTTAAGTGAAACGCGGCATGTGACTAGTAGCTGGAGGTCTGTCGGTGTGGTTTAGATCTATCTGGTAACAGGCACATTCTTGTGTAGGCCATCAGCCACCCTGTGGTGGTGTTTGTTTTCAGTGCTTTAAAGGTGAAGCAGCTTTCTGTGTCTAGGATCTTCCTGTGTGTGAATGGTACTGCTTTGCAGCAGGGGCCTGAAACGGGTAGTGTGGGCAGGTGGGAAAGCCCACAGCAATGTGTACAGAGCACAGGTTAGGGATCAGACAGCAGGATTGACATGGTCACTGCCTGGGTTCTCTGAGCTCCTTTCTTTTTCTTGAATGGACATGGTCTTTACCATGCACCCAATGCAGGGTGAGGAGTGAGTGGGGCGGTGTGTATAGGTTCTAGGGAAAGGCTAGTTGAGCATGGGTGCTCATGCTGCTTTGTGCTTTCACTCCTGTTGCTGACAGCTCTGGACATAGAGTCCCATGCTTTCCCCCTTCCCAGGTTTGCCATGGCGTGTGCTGTGTCTGTGTCCTCTGATACAGGTCATGGCGTGCTTATCCATGTCAGGCACTTCTCCAGATGGGATACATCGAGCCTTGCACAGAGGACAGAATAGGGCAACCTTCAGGCAGTGGTGCGAAGCCTCCTTTATCTCAGCACATTGTGTTCCCAACCCCGACCTTAGGCAAGAGATTGCCTTCCCAGGATGTAAGCCTTCATCTACTCCTTACCTCTTGAGTTTCTATTTCCTGACAGAGCTGCAAGGTCACCTGATCACTTCAGGTTTCTCTCCAATTGTCCCAGGTTTATAATGTTCTTGGATATGGTCTGTGTTGACCTGTTAAAATAGAAATGTTCATAAAATATACCGGAGAGAGACTTGCCATTTTGTAAATCATGGTGTGATAATGCAGGTGAGGCAGACTTGCATAAGTCGAATCTAAAGTCTGTCCCAAAAAGGTATAGAATAAGGCAACCCAAATTTGGTTGTTTGATAGATAATTTAAAAAAGAAGGAAAATGTCTGTGGGTTCAAGTTTAAATTCAAGACGTTGAGTCTACTAAGTGACAGTTGCCTGACCCTGCTCTCCTTATTTGGTCTGAGATATGCCCAGAAGCTCTCCAGCTGGGTTGCTGTCCTATTGATTGTGCACTATCCTAGAGACAAGCCATGAAGCTCCTAACAGAGGAGGAGCATTCACTTAAGGGATGTAACATTCAAGAGGTTTCTTTAAATGGTCACAAGTCTGTGTGACCTTTCTGCCTTACCTTTTTGACAGTTGTTCCTGCAGCGGTTCAGGAGGTCCCCATTCACATCTTTGATGTAGATCCGTCCTCTTCCTTGAATCCTGTGCTTTTTCATGTTGACTTGACTTGCTTGTCCCCAAGGTAGACTTGGTCCTTAGCTCCCGTTCTCTCAATGCTGGCACTGTATTCCGTTTCATTGCTGGATATGTTTTGTCTGCCATTGTTTCCTCCAACGATTGCGAGTCAGGGACAGGCGGGAGGGAAGGTGCAGCTTGGAGGCCACCTTTCTGCTTATCCAGACACGATGCAGCGCTGCAGCCAAGGGTGCACCCGCAGATGTCCATTCTGTTGCTTCTTGTGCACAGGTGCTATTATTATCCCAAGACTATGGCAAGCACTTGCTTGGCGTGGAAGACCTGTTACAGAAGCATGCCCTGGTGGAGGCGGACATCGGCATCCAGGCAGAGCGCGTGAGAGGGGTCAACGCCTCTGCCCAGAAGTTTGCAACCGATGGAGAAGGTAAGAACGAATGGTTGTGACGATTAACCCCCAGTCACCAGACACCTACTTTATGGAAGTATGTAAGTCAGAGGTGGCAGGGCATTGGTGGGCAGTGGGGGCAGGATTTCTGGTAGGCGGGTTTATCTGCTGCTCTGACATAGGGGCGCAAGGTTCAATGGAGAGGCCTGCTGAACACATTCATGCTTTCTGAAGTGGTTGTGTTGCTGGTTTTGAATGACATGTCCTTGACCCCGACCCTTACCAGGCCAGCCTTGGAGCAGATGTGGAGCAGTCACTCCATGTTGTTTCTCTGGCAGCTCATGACTCTCACACCTCTCTTTTAGACAATGTGTAGGAGGATTTAGCTTTACTTCTTACATTTACATTTTTTTTTTTAAGAAACCGTTGAAGGGAGCTACCTTCCTTGATGATCCATATGCTTCCTTGGAACAAAAGTGATCACTTTGCAGTTGGATTAAAAAAATAATACTTAACATTTTCCCTCCCCTGTGTTTGCATCGGCAACCTAGAAGGCGTTCTCTTGCCCTCTCACTTGGCCCTGAACTTAAAATTGAACTGATAGTAGTTGAGTAGGAAGGACTTGAGATAGATCTCACTGCCTGTGGATAAGCCAGCATCCTTGCCAAACTCCACCACACACCCACATTCCTTCTTTGGTGTTAAACAGGTTACAAGCCCTGCGACCCACAGGTGATCCGAGACCGCGTAGCCCACATGGAGTTCTGCTATCAAGAGCTGTGCCAGTTGGCAGCCGAGCGCCGGGCACGCCTGGAAGAGTCCCGCCGCCTCTGGAAGTTCTTCTGGGAGATGGCAGAAGAGGAAGGCTGGATACGAGAAAAGGAGAAGATTTTATCTTCCGATGACTACGGGAAGGACCTGACCAGCGTCATGCGCCTCCTCAGTAAGCATCGGGCATTTGAGGATGAGATGAGTGGCCGCAGCGGCCACTTTGAGCAGGCCATCAAGGAGGGTGAAGACATGATCGCCGAGGAGCACTTCGGGTCCGAGAAGATCCGTGAGAGGATCACATACATCCGGGAGCAGTGGGCCAACCTGGAGCAGCTGTCGGCCATCCGGAAGAAGCGCCTGGAGGAGGCCTTACTGCTGCACCAGTTCCAGGCGGATGCCGATGACATCGACGCCTGGATGCTGGACATCCTCAAGATCGTCTCCAGCAATGACGTGGGCCACGACGAGTACTCCACCCAGTCCCTGGTCAAGAAGCACAAGGACGTGGCTGAAGAGATTGCCAACTACAGGCCCACCATCGACTCGCTGCACGAGCAGGCCAGCGCTCTCCCCCAGGAGCATGCTGAGTCTCCAGACGTGCGGGGCAGGCTCTCAGGCATGGAGGAGCGCTACAAGGAGGTGGCGGAGCTGACACGGCTGAGGAAGCAGGCACTGCAGGACACCCTGGCCCTGTACAAGATGTTCAGTGAAGCTGATGCCTGCGAGCTCTGGATCGATGAGAAAGAGCAGTGGCTCAACAACATGCAGATCCCAGAGAAGCTGGAAGACCTGGAGGTCATCCAGCACAGGTGAGTGAGGGCCATTGCTGAGCGGCTCCCTGGGCTGCCCCTCGCGACCACCAGTGGCCCCCTGAAATGACATCCTATTGAATTGCCTTATTGCCTTTCAGATTTGAGAGCCTAGAACCAGAAATGAACAACCAGGCTTCCCGGGTTGCAGTGGTAAACCAGATTGCACGCCAGCTGATGCACAGTGGCCACCCGAGTGAGAAGGAGATCAAAGCCCAGCAAGACAAACTCAACACGAGGTAGGCAGGAGGCCCGGGAGCATGCAAGATCCCATGCGTGGGGCTGAGGTGGGTGAGGCCAGTTCTGAGCCTTGCTGGCAGGGATTTCCTGAGTGACGTCGTTGACATTGTGGCACTGGCACCCACCTTGCGACACATGTCCTCCTTGTACCAGCAGGATCTCTCAGGATGGCCTGGTAGGGCAGGAGGAGGGAATCAAGTCCACTCGGCACCCATCCCTTTCTACCTCATACATAGGGCCTTGGAGCAGCCTGTCCTAGCATGGTACCAGGCAATGAGGCGGCACCTGTGCTGTCCCTTGTAAAGTGATTTCTAGAACAGGACCATGGCATGTGTGAGACTAAATTTGGTGAAGTTCCTAACCACCGCGGATCGACCTTTGTTCCAGTCTTATCTTTCTTGAACAAACACTTCTGAGTAGGTTGCAGTTGCTGACCGGCCTCAGATCTAAAGGTTACTGCCAGCCTTTGGTTTCGGGAACTTGATTAGGAGATCCAGAATGGGCGTACCATGTATGGCAGACGTAGGGTACTTGAATCTCTGAGGAACAGATGGGTGGTAGCTGCTCATACTGGAACTCTTTAGCATGTTCATGTTTGGTTCAGGCTCTTTACAGATTTTACTGTGTCTCTCACATGCCAGATGAGGTGATTTTCCCAAGGCAGCTACTTGGGGCAGAGATAGAAGCAGGAAACGCAGCTTTGACTGACCCTGTTCATTCTGTTTCCCTGCTATGGATTCAGTCTGCCTGTTTTCACTCCACACTCACAGGTGGAGTCAGTTCAGAGAGCTGGTTGACAGGAAGAAGGATGCCCTGCTGTCCGCCCTGAGCATCCAGAACTACCACCTTGAGTGCAATGAGACCAAATCCTGGATTCGGGAAAAGACCAAGGTCATTGAGTCCACCCAGGACCTGGGCAATGACCTGGCCGGTGTCATGGCCTTGCAGCGGAAGCTGACAGGCATGGAACGGGACTTGGTGGCCATTGAGGCAAAGCTGAGCGACCTGCAGAAGGAGGCGGAGAAACTCGAGTCAGAGCACCCTGACCAGGCCCAGGCCATCCTGTCTCGGCTGGCCGAGATCAGCGACGTGTGGGAGGAGATGAAGACCACCCTGAAGAACCGGGAGGCCTCCCTGGGAGAGGCCAGCAAACTGCAGCAGTTCCTGCGTGACCTGGATGACTTCCAGTCCTGGCTCTCCAGGACCCAGACGGCCATCGCCTCGGAAGACATGCCCAACACCTTGACCGAGGCCGAAAAGCTGCTCACCCAGCACGAGAACATCAAAAATGAGATCGACAACTATGAGGAGGACTACCAGAAGATGAGGGACATGGGCGAGATGGTCACCCAGGGACAGACAGACGCCCAGTACATGTTTCTACGGCAGCGGCTGCAGGCCCTGGACACTGGATGGAACGAGCTCCACAAAATGTGGGAAAACCGGCAGAATCTCCTGTCCCAGTCTCATGCCTACCAGCAGTTCCTTAGGGACACAAAGCAAGCCGAAGCCTTCCTTAACAACCAGGTAGCCCTCACCTCTGTCCCCTTCCTGTTTGAGCGGGCCTGAGCTATCTTTTGGAGTGGTGTGGCCAGGGCATGTGTTTAAGTAGTTCCAGTGTGAAGTCAGCTGGGTCATTAAGAGGCTGATTGACTCCTAAGGCTTTGAACCCATCACAGCCTATGGGACAGGGATTGGTGAGTTCACCAATGTAGAATGTAGAATGCCTTGCAATGTAGAATGCCTTTTCCATTGCTGTTGAGTGGCCCTCATATCCTTAATGTGTCTTCATGAATCGAGTTGTCAGCCCCATTCTGAGCAGCTATGCCAGCCTCATCTCCTGGATGGTCAGGGCCTTTACCTGAGGATACCAGACAAAGCTTAGAGAAGGAACTGCAGCCTAGGATCATGGGTAACGTCAAGGCCATTACTGTCTTGAAGGAGAAAGTGAAGATTGTGTCACTTTTGCCTTTATGACCACATGGCAAAGTCCTAGTGGCTGATTCGTAAAACTTTGACTAATTTCCTCTCTCACCAGGAAAAAAAAATGTAAAGCATTTAGCCAGTTAGGGAAATTAATCACTTACAATATCCCATTGGGTTTTTTGTCCTCCAAGTCTTTTGTCTGATTTAGTAAGTTGTTCTGTGTAAGAGTGAAATGCAGCTAGTGTTGCAAAATGCATTACATGGAAATGTAGAACACGGAACAAGGATCCTTTCACTAGCATGTTGTCCTGATCTGATCCCCCCTCCTTTTTATAAATAAGGAATATGTGTTGGCTCATACTGAAATGCCCACCACCTTGGAAGGAGCTGAAGCAGCTATAAAAAAGCAAGAGGACTTCATGACTACCATGGACGCCAACGAGGAGAAGATCAATGCTGTTGTAGAGACCGGCCGGAGGCTGGTGAGCGATGGGAACATCAACTCGGATCGCATCCAAGAGAAGGTGGACTCTATCGATGACAGGTATGGTCCTCTGAGGTATTGTGTCCTGAGAGTCTGTCTGCAGCTTCTCGGTGACACGGAAGGCCGTGGCACTGTAGGTGCACGTTTCAATACAGACATCTATCCGAATCCATCTACCAGAAAATCACTTAGAAAATGAGTGAGCAGGGCAAGACTGCCTGAGACTGCTTCTTGTAAGACAGGTGCAAGTGTCCACAAAAGAACAGGAAAACAAGAAGAGATGCTGCTTTCGTCCTCAGAGTCAGTGCCCTGTAAGAGCTGCAGAGCAAAACAGCAGTCAGGTGTAAGCCATGCTGCTTGAGTTGGTGGCCTATGTGTCTCCAGTGTGACCCTGACAGCCAAGGCCACATCCATCCGCGTGAGACATTCAGAAGCCTGATGAGAGAGAGCAGGAAGGGAGGCTGAGATCTGTGTGTCCCAGGTACCTGGCAAAGCCATGGAGGAATATAATGTGCCCATTTTTACAAAATCGTGGTAGATAATGTAGTGATGATGAGAGAAAGGCTGTTTTCCTTGTCTACCAGGGCAGCTCCGGAATTTTGTGTACTCTTCTTTTATTCATCTACGTTTATGTTGTGTGTGTGTGTTTGTACGCATGCTTTCTTTTTTGGTATGTATGGCACTTTTTTAAGATTTTTGTCTGTGGTTCAAGGCTGATTGCCATTTGACCCTAACTTTCTGCCCTATACCCCTTACTCTCCTTACTTTGTTTACCAAAGTGAGTGGTCGGCACAGGTCCGAGTGTGGATGTGCTAGCATGGGCCAGTTCTGGGTCAGCACCTGTGCTGCTGTGTCTGGGTCAGTCACTGGTTCCAGCCAGTCCCCTGCGATCCCAGTTGAGGCTGGGCGTAACGGGCTCACTTGGAGAGTGACGTCAGCAGAAAGCAAGCTCTTCCTCCCAGCTTCTCACCTGTCTTTCAAGTGCCCTGACAAAGCTGGATGATGTGCTGAGTCTCTTCCTGTTGTTCCCCACCTCCAGGAGGATCTCCTGGGACCTGGGCCACTTAAAATAACATGTGGGTTGTAGAGTGGGGTGATTTTCCTTTCCTCATTAGTAATTTAATTTCACATCTTTTGCTTTGAAAACTATTACTAAAAGACAATCGCTCCACCCAGCCCTTTGTAGATGAGTTTAAAAGCCAAGGATTGCACAAGCATCATCAGCCTACAAAAGCAGCAGCGCATTCTTCCCCAGCATTAACTCTCGTTGTTTATGCATGTGGTCATTTCCCCTTCCTCCATGGTGGCTGCACACAGCTGGTCTCCCGCAGCCAGTCTGGGCCGTTAGGGACGCGTGTAAGATGGGCAGGCCTGCGGCTGCCTTGCTGCTTCCTCAGTTTATTTATGCATCCCAGTAGTGCAGCTGCATGAGGTCGTAGGAAGCAGGTGATGTTGTTAGGACAGGGTTCCAGGATATGAGAGAACATTTCAGCTGCCCTGAACTTCTTTTTTGCCCTCAACTGAAATCCTGAACTCCTTGTTTTTCTGAGTTCCAGAAAAAAAAAATCGCAAAAGGCTCCTGTACCATTGGTAGCCTTGGGAAGAAGTGAGAGGGAATTTGCCTTAATTTAGCACCCAGCCTGTTCTCATGCTGGCTGCTGTTCACCAGGTTCTGGTTTCACTTGACTGTACCCAGTGGCCTTGAGTCTGAAACTAATTGCAGAAGACGTTTTGTCTGTCAAAAAAAATTGCGCAAACCCGTGAGTTGAGGCTGTTGTAAGGACAGGTGCCAACTGGGCTTGTAAACCTTCCCGTCCAGTCAGCCCGTGCAGAGACGCTATGGTGCTGCAGTGAGGCCCTCCTCCCAGACTGTAGTCACTGTAGTGTGCCAGACATGCTGAGGACGGCTCTCCCTCACCACCTAGCTTGTTGAAGCAAAAAGGCACCGGAATAAAAACCCCGTCTCTAAGGCATGTGGATGGGCAGCGCTGGGCTTCAGAGTGCTTATCACAGGAGGGGTGGAGAGGGAGGGACACGGCCCCACTTCCTAAAGCAAGACCCCCTCGCACAAAGGAAACTGCTCCCTCACCCCGTGTAGCAGACACATGGTGGGGCTTGGGGGAGTCTCTTGTGGTACGGATAAGCAGCCTCAGAAGCCTGGTTAAAGAGTTCAGGAATCATCTGCCTCGTGGGGTGGGGAGCTCTTTTGAGTGTTCTCAAGGGACAGACAGCAGGTGAGAGATGGAAGTTAGGGTAACCTCACCCTGCAGAAGGAGCACTCTGCTGACTGGCGACTGTGGCCACGTCTTAGACGCCCTACCCAACGGTTGGTGGATCCGTGATTGGATCTGGAGAGCCCTTGCTGGCTGAGTGTGCCTTCCCATGACTGCTGTAGGCTTCCCCTGGTCTATAGCCAAGCCATGCTCATTTCTTCCCCGAGTGCTCTCTGAGTCCGCCAGCAACAGTTGTTGGCTGTGGCAATCCTGTTTTTTCCCCTCAGAGCACACGATGCAAGGACCATCAACGTATCTACTCCTAGACTGATGTCACTTGCACACGGGACTCAAAGTCACCTGCCTCCCTTTCTCCTTCCTCAAGGTGCCACTCCAAGGGAAAGTTCAGCTGACAGGCCAATGTTTTGGGCATGCACAAGGCTTGATTGTGTAAGATGTACACTGAAGATGAATTGTATGCTTCTTCCTTAAGGAGTCTTGTCAGATAGTGTTTGAAGTTGTTTTTTAACTCTTATTTCCAGGAACATTAGGGATGCATGTCCTGTAACTGCCAGCCTCCATGACTGTCGCCTGCCACTGCTGCCGTGCTTAAGGGACATGCTGTATCCAAGGGAGGGAAAGAGTAGCAAGTAGTTGTGGTGGATTTTTGTTGTTGTTGTTTATTTGCTTGTTTTAATGGAAAGTCAGATTCTACAGAGAAGGAAGGACAGAGAGAAAGATCTTCCGTCTGCTGGCTCACTCCCCAAATGACGGCAACGGCTGGAACTGAGCTGATCTAAAACCAGAGGCCAAGAGCTTCCTACGGGTCTCCCACACAGGTGCAGGGTCCCAAGGCTTTGAGCTGTCCTCTACTGCCTGTATTTTTTTATTTTTACAAAGCAGTGGTACCTTTAATCCCATCTCTACAGCATACCATTTTGGTATTTGCTTTGTAAGCTGTACCTTGAAGTTTTATTACTGTTCAGCATACATAGGCAAGAGCCATGTAGCTTTATATCTTAAGTCATTTTCTAGATTGATATTTTATCTAATCAACCTAAGCATATTAAAATTTGTTTTCCCGAAGCTGTAAAATTTCTTTGAACTATAAGCAAGCTCAGGTAATTCTGCCTGCCGAGCATGCCCTGTCTGCAGCAGCCAGTGTTCCTCAGGCTTGAGGACCTGTGGCGGCTGTGAGAGCAGAGGGCCGTGCCCCTCTCCTTCCCCGGCTGAGGAAGGCTGCACTGCCGCTTCTGCTGGTTGTTCCGTCGGTGCTTACGGCGAGCCTACATGATATGTGGTACCTTCTCAGGGTCTGTCTCCTGTTTCCCAGAAGCCAGGCAGCACGTATGTGTGCCACACTGCTCTTTCTCAGCCTTGTGTCCTATCAGAGACAGTTCTCGCTCACACCTGCTATAGGGCCTGGCAGGGATGGAGGCCAGACCCTTTGCCCAGGCACATGCAGTGAAAAATGTCCTTGAGAGTCCAAATGAGGAATCAACTATCTTTGTTCACACTTGGTCCTCTCCCTGTTAGCCCTACTAAGGCCCTGAGCCAAGGGAACTCCCTTGCTTGCGTGCTGCAGGAATACCAGGAAGCATGTCCTAGCAGTGCGCCTTGGTGCTCCGTGCGTGGAGCCCACCGTGGCTGCAGTAGCCCCACTGAAGGCAGTCCTTTCACAGCATTCAGGCTGCTAGTCCTCATAGTGGGGGTGTGATGCACATGTCTTCCCCTTGTCTTCCACCAAATTCAGCGGCTCCTTCACACTGTTACAGATTATTTTATTTACTTATTTATTTTTGGTGTGAGGTTTTGTGCTTCAACTTTGTTACCTTTGCCTGTTAAGAGTGCAGTTAAGTGAATTAATCATCTCACAATTGAAAAACCTTCAGTGCTGGATTTTTGCTACAGTTTTGGTGATTTTTTTTTTCTTCTTAATGTGGGAATCTGCCAGGAAACATTTGCTAAAGCTAGCTAGATGATTGTGTTTTCTTAGCCTCTGTGTGTCACCAGCTATGAGCCTATTAAAAATAACTTCAGAGTTGTCTCACAGTGTTCAGATGTCTTTCCTTATCCCCAGCTCAGGAAGCATTTATACCAGATCATTTGGGTGTTTCCTTGGCCCTGTCACATGATGGTTTGATCATTGGGAGACTGCTAAAACCTCTCATTCATGTCTTCTCTTTTGTGTAATTGGGAACTGTAAACTAATTCTCGTCAGGACATGGAGAAATCAAGGAAAGAAACTGATAGCTTCTGGAAAATTTCAAGATTATCTACCTTTCTTTCTTTACAATTACGTCCGTTGTTTTCACAGACACAGGAAGAATCGTGAGGCAGCCAGTGAACTCCTGATGAGATTGAAGGACAACAGGGACCTTCAGAAGTTCCTGCAGGATTGTCAAGAGGTAAGTCGCCCATTGGTCCCTCCCTGGTCTCCAACACTGGCCAGCCAGCATTTGGCTGGAAAACATCCAAGTTGTTAAGTCTAGCAAGGGTAGAAATTCAGTTCACTCATTTGGTTTGCAGATAGAGAAATATGGCACTCTTCTCATTTCCCCATTGTATAAGCTACCACTTAGAGAGACTGGATTATTCCATCTAACGTTATAGAATGGAAATGCATTTTCTGTTATGATAGCCACTAGCCACATGTAGCTATTTCACTTTAAATTTATTAAAATTAAGGAGATTCCGGAATGTGGTTCTTTTGTCATGTTAGCTATATTTTAAGTGTTCGGTTTTCACCTGTGGCTTACGGCTACTGCATTGGACAATGCAGGTGTAGCACAGTTCCATCATCACAGAAAGTTCTAGCGGAAAGTGTATCCTAGGATACTTCATTGCCTAGGAGTATTTAGTGTAAGGTACATTAAAATAGTATGGAAAGAAAGGACTAAAATTGAAACTTTCTCCTGATTAAGAGACAACAATTTTAAAACTACAAGTTAAGTCTATAATTCATTGAAGACTTAAAATACCCATTTTTTACATTTACAGATGTGTACTTAATTTTCTAAGAGCAACAAGCCTGATTTCAAACATGAGGTTTTGACATGTGATGTTAATCTGATGATTCTCCCACTATTTCATGTTGTGCTGGTATATGCATAAACAAACTTTGAAAATCAAAGCCCAAAGCGTGTGTGTGTGTGTGTGTGTGTGTGATCTTTCTGCAAGTTAGTTGGAGAGAATCATCAAGTTTACTTAATATGTTTGAGTTCCTGAGCACTTTGTGTTTTGTTTCTCAAACTGCCACAAAACAGTGAGGAGGCTTAGTCTTCCCTTGGAAGCCAAATGGGATGAGGGCTTTCCACACAAAGCTGCAGGGACCCAAAGGGAGGAAGATGGGACAGGATCAGGGCATATGCTAAGAGCACTGTTCAAGTTCTCACAGATGTGATGTTCAAAGTTGTAGCTGTGTGTTAAATGAAACAGCAGCTGGGATGACAGCACTGTTGAAGCCACACTGGATGGAAGCCTTCCTCCATGTCCAGGAAAGTGCCATCTGTCAAGACTCTTACAGTAGGGTTTAGCAGCTAAACCTTAAGCGGGAAAGCCCTCAACTGTGTAGCTTACGCTCTGCCAGCTCTAAGTGCCATCCTGATGAATCTGGGTCTCTGAGGGATTTGCCCAGAGCCATACAGACTGAAGACGGAAAGGCTTCCTTAGTGACATCTCTGCATTAAGAACCCATTCCAGGATTAGAACTGGCGCCCATGGGGCATGAATCAATGAACAGAAGAGATCTCTCTCTCTCTTTCTATCTGTATGTCTGACTTTCCAATCAAAATAAAATAAATCTTAAAAAAAGAACCCATTCCGATAGAGTGCTCGTGTAAAGCCACATCCGTGTCCCATGCTGAGGCCTAAAGCTGGCTGTTGAGAGTTGCGTGTTGTGCTGCACTGAATACTAGTGGGCCCTTGGCCCTGGAGGAAGTGGAAGAGAGGAAGGAGTGTTTGTAGGCTGGGCCATGCCTTGTGCTTGCTGGTAGACACTGGGTCGCTTTGGTGTCTCCCTCAAGGCAACACCCTGGTCAGTGATGGTGTTTAACCTCACACCATACTTCTGGGCAGTCAGTGGAAGCACATATTCTTGCTTTTAGTGGACTAGTTAATAAGGTGAATCGCATTCCCCTGAACCGTGGTAAATCCCAGGCTAAATCTGAGGAAAAGGGACTCCAGGGACCGAGCACATGAGGGGCCAAGGAAAACTCTTTAACAGAAACCCATTTATATTTGAAATTCTCAGTCACCTGTTTTCCACGTACATATGTGCAGATTCAGCAGAGGAGGTGTGTGGGGAAGGTAAGCGGTGTTTCACAGTGTACCCCTGGAAAATGTCCTCAGAAGGCCTTTAGCTCTTTGTTTACCGGATGTAGGTTAGCATCCTGGGTTCCGAGGAGTTTGCTCCTTAACTGTTCATGGCACACCAAGGGGTCTCCTGCCCGACGGGGGAAGTTGGAGCTGGCCTTTTTACACCCAGCTGATTTACAGCACTCCTGTGACTGTTCTACCAAGTGTCCTCTGTTTTTCGTGGCTCCTCTTGTCCTGCGTGTCTCACTTTGAGCTTCATTCAAAGTTAGTCCAGCCATAGTGTCTCCCGGGATTCTGGGTGCCCCGCACCAACCCCCGAAAGTGCGTGCATGGCAGCAGAATTTAGGTCAGGTTGCAGCCTCCAGAAACCTTGGTGTGGAAACACAGGCGGAGGAGCAGTAAATATTATTCTTTGACTGTAAATCTTCCATCATCCAGGCATTTTAAAACATGCCTTTTAAGCCGGAGTCTCTGGGAAGGGAATGTATGTATGGAGTAGCCCTGCATTTGGAAGCTTACCTCTCCTATGAGTAGACATGTCCAGAGTGCTCAGGGGTCAAAGTCAGTGCCATTACTGGCTGTTATGTCTTTTTCTCCTGGGTGTCTGGGCTGGGGGAGGAGCCGCCTCCGTAAACACAGTCTGAACGGGAGCCGTTGTGGCTCCAGTGGTGCAGAAGGAGCCAGCAGCCACCTGTGCCCAGTCACACCAGGGCACAGGGCAGCATCCTTGCGGTGTGATTTTTATGCGATGTCCCAGACAATGCAAGATAAAGTTCCTCTTGTTTTACTCTTTTTCTCTGCACCTCTTATTTTCTCAGACTTTTTTCTTCTTTCTTTCTTCCTGGGATGGTGGTCTGTCTAGATGTGTCTGGCACAGCAGTGTGAGTTCAGTGCCTTACCCTTAGATTGAGTCAGTGATCAAAGTGCTTCTATCTTTTTCACATCTGCACGGTGCTCTTTTCTGCAGAGAATGAGTGTATTCTTAAATGACCTTTGTAAGTGCACACAGATAATGACTGTAGCTCTGGTTCCAGAATGCTGGCGAAGGCCTGATGAACTAGCACGTTCCATAGCTCCCTTTCATTGTGCTGCATCGCATGATGCTTATCTGTAGGATGATGTGTTCAGCAGAAAGCAGATTTGTTTATAAGCCTCTGATTTTTATGTGGCTTTCTCTGCCTCCTTTTTAAATCCCTCTTGGGTAGGTGGTTCTGAATAGCAAAAATATGTGCATGTCCTTGGCTATTGGAATTTTAAAATGCCTTCTATTGTGTTGAATCTCCGTGTATGTAGAATGCATGGGAAAATGTTATCATTCGCTTTTCTTTTTAACCTCTTTTTCTCTTAGAATGAGTGGGCACAGTGTATCAGATTTTAGCTACTCTGATAACTGCGAAACAGGTCATTCCTTTACTATAGTATGAAAAATACTGCGTGCATCCTTAAGGAGCAGATGTATACAGCCTTTAATGACAGAAGGCTTTAGGAGATCTGCTACTTCATTGTGTTCCTCAGTAAAAACTCATTTTTTAAAAATCCCATGGCCTTTTGCTCTTCTCGCTGTGCCAGTTAAGTTAGGGCTGTACCCCCGAACGCCCAACTTTCAGAACCAGGGGATTCCCGGGTTGCGTCACATGGCTGATGTCATTTCCACAGCACAGGCCTTGTTTGGCTTTAGCAGATTTACTGGGGGGATCCTTTTACAGGTGCGGCTCTGAGTTTGAGGGAAGGGCTTTGGAGGTGCTGATTCTCTAAGGGGCCCTGAGTCTCCCGAGAACCATTCCCAGACCTTTGGGGATAGCACCCTGAAGGCGTTTGGTGGCCATGTGTAGCCACAGCAACTGTTGTGAAGTAAGCCGTCATGGTCTCTCGTGAGGAAGAACACGTGGCCACTGAGGCCGTTTGCTTCTGGTTCTGGGCACAGAGCTCTACCCAAATTAGCACCATGAGTGGGGTAGGAATCAGGACTCTGGCTTGGCCCAATGCTGATAGGCAGTAACAGTCAGGGATTGAGTCAGAAGGAAAGCCAACAGAAGTAGATCCATGGCCTGGTGTTTAGCGGACTCCTGCCCTTGAGCCTCGTTGGAAAACTCCCTCCTCAGATCTGGCTGGCAGGCTTTTTGTAGCTTTACAGAGTTCAGATCCAAGTGGCCCAACACTGCTGTGGAGTGTTCTTGGCCTCAGTGAAAGTATCTGTGGCAAGCTAGCTAGAGGCTTTAGGAAAAAAAAGGTGTGGGTGACTACCAAAGCTATTAAGGAAACATGAAAAGGGGCGTGATTGTTGCCTTAGCCCTGTAGGGCGCCTTATTTAGGCTTTTTTGGCATTTCTGTGGTTGCACCCTTGAAGCAGAGCGGTAAATGAGTGAATTGATTCTAATTCTCGCAGACAGAACTCTGAGAGCAACAAGATTGCCAAATCAAGTAAAAGCGTGTCAATCACAGTGAACATGTTGGTGTAGCCAAACAAAGGTGTTTGGAAGGGAAAAGAGGTCGTGACTCGGGCTGCTTAGAAGAGAATTTTAAACACAAGGTTTTGTGGGGAAGCTGGTTAGGAATGGGCAACAGCTCGAGAGCAGTCTCAAAGAACTTTTGTTCTTCTAGACTGTACATCACACACACAGTTCAAAGTGAAATCCCAGTACAACTTCGGTATAATGGGTACCAATCACAATTGGGAAGAGTTATGAAGTTAAAAAGATGTGGATGCCTGTTGCCATGGAAACTCAAGCAGCACACACAGTATGATGGTTAACACAGCCTTTTTCCCCCCTCCAAAGACATGAGTGATCTGTGATCCTAATCATAATGCCTCCTGACTTTTCATTTTATCTTGTTTTCTAGCTGTCCCTCTGGATCAATGAAAAGATGCTTACAGCCCAGGATATGTCGTATGATGAAGCCAGGAATCTGCATAGCAAATGGTTAAAACATCAAGCATTTATGGCAGAACTTGCATCCAACAAAGAATGGCTTGACAAAATTGAGAAGGTAGGTTAAAACGTTTCATGAGAGTGCCTGCCCACCCCTAACCCTGTTTCTATTTTGTGGCCATGGTGAGAAAACTCCAGTAAGTACCACATTCTCCAGCATGCTTGAGCCTTACCTGATCATTTATAGAAATTAAGCATCTCATAGAAGTCCCCCCTTCCACCTACCACTTCCTGACTTCAACCCACCTACAGGGTGAGGAGCAGAAACCCAGCCAGGTGATAGTTTTCTATGAGTGAAGGCAAGCATCATTTTCTGTGTTGTGTATCTCATCTGTCATGCTGACCAAGTCCCCACCCAGGGTCGCCATCATGTTGATCATACGAACCTGTTTTGTACCACAGCAGCCTTATCAAATACAGTTGCAGAGAATTTTAAAATATGTGTTTAGAATCTTCTGTTTTTCCTGTGTGACTACTCCAGACCAGGCTCTATAATGATTGCTGAAACATGTTCTTTTCGGTTACTTCAACACAACCCGGTAGTGGAAAGGATGCCACCTACCTTCCTATTCTACCTTCACACTTGGTACTGTTTTGGGCTCTTAAAAAATAATAATAATAATAAATATATATATAATATAAAATATAATGTAAAATACATGCTATGATATAAAATATGTAAATATATAAAATATAAAAGTATATAATATATTGTTATAATTATATATTATATTTTATTATATTGTATCATGTTATATTATATTATATTGTATTATATATATATATATATTTTTTTTTATTTATTTTCTTTTTTTACTGGTCCAAAGTCAGAATCCCGGAGCTTCCATCTCCCGTGTGGTGTAGGGGTCCAAGCACTTTGTCCACCTTCTGCTGCTTTCCCAGATATATCAGCAGGAAGCTGGATCAGAAGTAGAACAACCTGTGCCCGTTTGGCTTTACCCACTAAACCCCAGCACTAGCCCCTGTTTCAGGCTCTTAATGATGAAAATAAAGTGCTGTGGGTGATCGCAGAGGCATGAAACGGATGGGATGAAGTCTTAAATTATTCCTCTAAATGTCTCTTTGCTCTAGTTGATAAGTGTTTCAGCCTATGATAGTGTGCACAGATGATTTTGTTGAGCAGTAACCTCAGATGGAAAGACTGAGTGTGTATGTGTGTGTGTGTGTGTGTAGTGAGTTAATCAGTAAATCCCAGAGCAAAGACCTTACCCTGGTCTTTCAGTGACATTCGTTCTGTTTATGACCACACTGGTTTGTGTTCTCTAGGAAGGAATGCAGCTCATTTCAGAAAAGCCCGAGACAGAAGCTGTGGTAAAGGAGAAGCTCACAGGTCTGCACAAGATGTGGGAAGTCCTTGAATCCACTACCCAGACCAAGGCCCAGCGGCTCTTCGATGCGAACAAGGCTGAACTCTTCACCCAGAGCTGTGCAGATCTCGACAAATGGCTGCACGGCTTGGAGAGCCAGATCCAGTCTGACGACTATGGCAAGGACCTGACCAGTGTCAACATCCTGCTGAAAAAGCAACAGGCAAGTGAACTAGCAGCCACGTCCCTGGGCCGGGGCCTGCCTCACACCTCAGTCCTCACCAGTTTTGATTACCTACTGTGTTGTCAGCCGTTGCCTTCCACGTCACAAGATATAATACCCTTCAAAGTGCATCTCTTCCAGCCTCGTGCGATGTTTCTAGAATGGACAGAAAGACACGCTGTCAGTAGAAGAGTTGGTCATCTGGGTGTGGGAATACTTTTTTTTTTTAATCTTCTTAGTGCGTGAGTGCTATAACAGACTGAATATTAAGGTCATTAGTCCTACATTTCACACAAAAGGAAAATAATCACTTTTGTGTGCTTTGTTGTATAACGTCTGGATATATGATAGTTGTTTTGAGTTTTTTGAGGTACATTACAGCTAATAAAAGAAATCCGGGAGACTTACCAATCATGCTGGAAGGCGATAAGGGCGGAATTGACCTCAGATTTGAAGAAAGCAGCCCTGTTTGGTTGAGTGACAAGCTGGTGGCTGAGTCTTCCGGGGACTGACCTCTCTGGCTTTGCAGTGGATGGCTTCATCCTGCAGTTCCACCCAGAGCCAGTCACTGCAGAAGCCAAGGTTTCCTGCTCCTTCCAGGGCACGCTCCTCCCTGCTTTCACCAACTACAGGCTCACTCTGCGCCTGAAGTTACAGTGCACTGAGAGATTTCACAAGCGGCTTTTCGATCGTAGCTCCTCCCCCTGAGACGCAGATCCCTTAGTCTCTGAGTTGTCAGTGTGTGATCTCAGAGTGACGGTTGCTGCCTGACACATCTCCACTCTCCCTTTCACTCCATTTTCTTCATGTAAATAATCTGTGCGTTTTCAGCGGATGGCCCAGTGTGCAGAGGAATCAGCGTCCTGAGCAAAGAAATGATGTGCAGACAATAACCTAGCTTTCCTGCTTGTCTGAGATATCCAGACCCTTACTGCCCTGCTTTCTGATGATGAGACTGGCTTCTGAACAAGCGAGTGAATACCTGTCATCCTAGGGTCAATTACTGTTTCCACTTTGGTTTCCCTCAAGTTCTTGGACAAACTTGAGCATTACTCCTACCTTTTAGAATCCTAGGATAGGATAATTAAAAGCGCTGCCAAAGGAGCTAGTGTGCTAATTGGTAGTTTGATCGATGTTAAGACCATTTATTGAGTTCACTGCCACATGAATTCTTATTGCATCCTGCCTTTGGGCCTCTGCCTGAAACCGATGTTTCCCGGGTGTGTGTGTGTGTGTGTCCGTGTCCCCGCCTGGTTCCCATGTGAAGGTGGCCTGTCCTTTTTACCCCAAGATGCTGGAGAACCAGATGGAAGTGCGGAAGAAGGAGATCGAGGAGCTTCAGAGCCAGGCACAGGCCCTGAGTCAGGAGGGCAAGAGCACCGATGAGGTGGACAGCAAGCGCCTCACGGTGCAGACCAAGTTCATGGAGTTGCTGGAGCCCTTGAACGAGAGGAAGCATAACCTGCTGGCTTCCAAAGAGATCCATCAGTTCAACAGGGACGTGGAAGATGAGATTGTGAGTAGATCCCTGCCACACAAGCAGCTCAGAGTCCTAGCTTCTCTGTCAGATTCCAGACCAAGAGCCGAGCCCCCCGGTGTGGGTGTTCCGGGGTGCTGTCCCCTCTGATACTGAAGGCAGCTCCAGAGACACTGCAGTTTGCCCCCAGAACAGAGTGTTCAAACACGTGGGGAAGATTGTTGGGCAGTCCAGTGTTGCAGCCAGGCAGAGGCGGGAAGCTGACTCTTGCCATACCCTGGGTGGGAAGAAGGGTGCCCTCCCTCAGTCCGCCCTTACCACGGAGTAAGCATTCACACTGGAGAGCCAACCCTGGCTCTCCCCTCGCTGCACTTGCCCGTGTCCCGTTTGTTCTCATGAACGATCCTCACCCCTGTTTGCAATGTTTTCCAGCTGTGGGTTGGCGAGAGGATGCCTTTGGCAACCTCCACGGATCATGGCCACAACCTCCAGACCGTGCAGCTCCTAATCAAGAAAAATCAGGTAAGCATTTTTGCTTAGGCCTGTGCGGGCTCCTAATTACAAGGCGTAGAATGGGCAGGCTTGGCAGGGTCGATGTAAACACCAGGCTGTTGTCGTTTAGCAAGGCTCTGTGGATGTCTTCCACCCCCACACAGACCCTCCAGAAAGAAATCCAGGGGCACCAGCCTCGCATTGATGACATCTTTGAGCGGAGCCAGAACATTGTCACCGACAGCAGCAGCCTCAATGCAGAGGCCATCCGGCAGCGGCTTGCCGACCTGAAGCAGCTGTGGGGCCAGCTCATCGAAGAGACCGAGAAGCGCCACAGGCGGCTGGAGGAAGCCCACAGGGCCCAGCAGTACTACTTCGATGCGGCTGAGGCCGAGGCATGGATGAGCGAGCAGGAGCTATACATGATGTCTGAGGAGAAGGCCAAGGTGAGGGTGAGGGGTGGCCGTGGTCTCTGAAGGCAGGCACAGGAAGCAGGCTGTTGACAGAGCCCAGACTGAGACCTGAACTTGCCTTCTGCTGGCGGCTCTGTCTGTGTGGGCTCTCCACTGCTTCCTGTGAAGGTTCCAGGGCCAGCCGGGTACACAAAGGGGTCTCAGATCTGGCTGCTGTTTTCTCTTGACATATGCCCCCTCACTTTTCTTTTCTTGGACTGAAGTTTGCTTAGAGCCTTTCTTGCTGTCTGTGTAGGGCTGTCTCATTTACAGTACACAGGATGGTATCTCTAGGTTCCAGAATGCTGTCATCCACTTAGCTGGTAGAGTGAGGAATGTCTACTCTCTAGAATATACGTAGAATGTCCGAGCTGACGTTGCACCCCAGAGGGGCTGCCTTGTCCTCATGACCATCTTTCCTGGAGGCTGCGTGTGCTCCACACTGTGCAGAGGCCCTGGGAGTGTGCCTGGGTTGCCTGCCCGTGCCTCCCTTGCTGTATTTCTTTCTGTTGGTCTTTCCTCCTGCCTTGCCATGCAGTTGGTCTGTTGCCCTGAAGGGTGGTACCATGCTGCAGGTGGAAGGCTGTGGTTATGACAGTCCCCTCTTTGCAGGATGAGCAGAGTGCCGTCTCCATGTTGAAAAAACACCAGATTCTGGAGCAAGCTGTGGAGGACTATGCAGAGACTGTGCATCAGCTCTCCAAAACCAGCCGGGCCCTGGTGGCTGACAGCCATCCCGAAAGGTGAGTGCTGTGACGCCGGGGTGGGCCCAGCCAGCAGTCACACTCGGCAGAGAGTCTGCTTCTCATACACCCGAAAGAAAACGGCAGCGTTCGTCTGGGGTTACTGGTAAGGTACATAGACCCTTGGGATGCATTCTGAGATCGCCCCACAGGGCTTTGGTGAACAGAAAGAGGGAACCTCTCCCTAGGAAGCTGCTCTTGCGGGTTGGTGTCTCTTAGCCAAGTGCAAGGTTACTGGTGTTGTGAGTCAGCAGCTCGAGTGTCTGGCTGAGATGTCAGTAATCACAGTACTCCCCTCTGGGTTGGAAAAGCCACCCAGTTCAAGAAAGTGTTTGCTAGTATTAAAAAAGAGTGACAGACAGGAATATGGGGACCCAGAAAGTAAAAGGACTCCCAGAAAGACCAAAATGATATCACCCTCAGCCCCTCCCACTTTTACACTGCGAATGCTTAGAATGTTTTAAGAGGGGAAAAGGTGAGTGTGTAGTGCTTGCTGAGAGTAGCTGGGCTCCTGTGTTGAGTATTTATATGTGACTTTGTGACTTAGCAAGGAAAGGGATTGACTCCCTGCACTTGTCCAAGGCTGGGGGTTAAGGAGAAGGTCGGTGGCCATATGATGCTTCCTGAGGCATGGGTTCCTGGTCCCCAAGGAAGAGAACCAAGCAATCTTTATCTGTAATCTGCTGTTAGGAGACTGTTATCTGAGGAGAAGTAGCAGGGGCAGGGATGCAGTATCGTAATAGCGCACCCAGCACACAGGAACTGGAAGCAGCCAGGGAAGAGTGCTCATCCCACAGAAGATGGAGAGCAGGCCGCGACCTCGGGAGGGTGTCCCCGGTCCCCCGGTGGCAGAGTGCCTGAGAGTGGAAGGTGACTGTTGGGTTTTGCATTAGTCTTTAATATTGAAGAAAAGCCGTTCTCCCAGAGCCAGCAGCACTGAGTTAGGGCCTTTCCACCCCTTCACTGCATTGAAGATGTTATGTTTCGTTTACACAATGGCTCCTCATCATTTGAAGTTTGAGGTCAAATTTTCAAGATTGACTTTTCAGGCTGAATAGGCTAACCAGAAGTTTCCTTTGAGAAATTGAATAGAACATGCTATCCTGTTATCTCCACCTCGTTGGCTTTTCCCCTTAAGAAAACTGACATTTAAATGCCTTTTCCCCTCCTATTCCCCTCCGTCTCTCTCCTCTCAGCGAGCGCATTAGCATGCGGCAGTCCAAAGTAGACAAGCTGTACGCTGGCCTGAAGGACCTCGCCGAAGAAAGGAGAGGCAAGCTGGACGAGAGGCACAGGTTATTCCAGCTGAACCGGGAGGTGGACGACCTGGAGCAGTGGATTGCTGAGAGGGAAGTGGTCGCAGGGTCCCATGAGCTGGGGCAGGACTACGAGCATGTGACGGCAAGTACTCTGGGCAGAGCCTGAGTGGGTGTGGAGTGAGCAATGGTGTGGAAGACCACTTGGTCTCCCATCTGTGATCAGATAAAATGCCTTAGGCTCGAATCAGAGGTTCATGGCAGTTAGTTTCAACTTGGTTTTATCATCTACAAACAATATTGTTTCTGTGCCCCTTCTCCTGCAACATAAGACAGGGACGGCCGTGTGTTCCTCTGCTGCAGGAAACAGGAAGGAACCTGATTGATGACAAGTTTTGGGGCTAACTTCTGTTGTTCTGGTGGCCTCTTCCTTGAAGGCAGTTCTCTTCAAAGGGCATTCATGTGATCAAGGAGTAGGATGTTCACAACTTATACCCATTCCTGTTTCAGATGTTGCAAGAAAGATTTCGGGAATTTGCCCGAGACACGGGCAACATTGGGCAGGAGCGTGTGGACACAGTCAATCACATGGCCGATGAGCTTATCAACTCGGGACATTCAGATGCAGCCACAATTGCTGAGTGGAAGGACGGCCTCAATGAAGCCTGGGCTGACCTCCTGGAGCTCATCGACACAAGAACACAGATCCTGGCCGCCTCCTACGAACTGCATAAGTTTTACCATGATGCCAAGGAGATCTTTGGACGCATCCAGGACAAACACAAGAAACTCCCGGAGGAGCTCGGGCGTGATCAGAACACAGTCGAGACCTTGCAGAGAATGCACACCACATTTGAGCATGACATCCAGGCCCTGGGCACTCAGGTGAGCAGCCGGCTGCCCTGGGCTGAGGGAGGGTCTCTCTCCAAGAACAGCTTTGTGCATCTCCTAGCAACCCTCCAGTTCTTGACACCTCGACCAAGGATTACCCATGGTAAATGCACAAGTGCACACACATCATTAGAATGTTCTTACCAGTCCGTGAAGTTAAGAGTTTGCTGTGTTTCCAGATTTTTGTTGCATGGATAAATCACACACACACACACACACACACACACACACACACAACATTTGCAGCATAAAGCCTGGCTTTGTATGATGTTGACATATCCATCCAGAAAAATGTCCAAGGTCAGAGCTGTGTATACATATGTAGAGAGAAAACAGAATTCTGCTATTATATAATACGTATGGTCTACCCACTCCAGCATAAGATGTCTGACAGATTCTGTTTGAAAGATTGTAGACAAAGTGATAGCAGTACAGCAGCCAAACACTCCAGTTTCTAATCTCTGTGTAGTTTTTTGTTTAGTCTTGAGTTTTTGGTTGCAAAATAAGAATTTTCCCTTAAGTTTCAGTGTTCCTCGAAAAGAAGCCAGTTTTCTTAACGATGTATGATGGAGGGGGTTAAGGAGGGTCTTGCTTGTCTTGTATGGGGTTTAGCATGTTGTTTTTCATTGAAGGGCCACATCACACAGCATAGATCTGTTCAGCATTGTTGGGCCTAGAGCCTGTACACAGCAGGTACTGGGCTCTGACTTGAGAACCTACAGCAGCCAAGATGATGCAGGCATGTCTGAGCGTGGCAGTGTTCCAGTGGGCCTTTATTTGCCAAACCAGGCGGCTGAGCTTTGTCCTCGGCCAGCCCCCTCTAGAGCCTCAGCCACCCACCATGGCTTGGTGTACTTCAGAACTGCTTCTGTGGGCAGACCGCCTTGACTTCTGAATTCCCTTCCACTCCTGTTGCTTGGTATGGCTCCAAGTTTCATTTTCTAACCTGTAGGTCCTCCTTGCATCAAGGTTTAAAGTGATGCTTGTAAGACATATGCCACAGCCAGAGCCCTGAGAATGTTTTCCCAGTCCTGCCCCATGACAACAGCTTAGGGATCATTTGGGATCTCCAGAGACGACGGTAGAGGAGACGTGGCAGAAGCAGCATATTTTCCCTTTGCAGATGTGAAATCCCTTAGTCTGAGAACTATTGGCAACTCAGCACATGATGGAGTTAATCCCTCCTTTGTCATTAGCTACGTTCCCCTCATGTGAGCTCAGAGGACCCAACAAGGGTCAAGCCATGCCCGGGACAGGGACCTGCCACCTCAGGGCGGCCTGTCTTCCTCTCACCAAACTTGTTTGCATTGGGCCTTTGACAGCTGTCAACGGGGATGTTGAGGTACTGACCCAGGCCAGGTTGGTCAGGACAGCCCTCAACACAGGCTCCCAGAAGCAGGTGCCATCTCGCACTGCACTGTTTCCCCTGGTGCCAGCTTGATCTGCTCCCATCCTCCCCTCTGAGCAGCAGCAGTGGGGTGTGAGAACACAGCGTGGGGTTTTGCACCCAGATGCCCTGTAAAGCAGTGGTTCATTTCTGTAGGCATTTTTACTGAGTCTTCTCCACAAGCATTTCAAGGTAACCAGACAGGAGCGGACAGCCTACCTTGGAGTGCCCTGGCGCTGACTCCAGCTCCTCCCCGGTACTAGCCCTGGGAGGCAGCAGTATCATTCAGCATACTAGCGTCCTGCCCGCTTTCAAGTGGGAAGTCAGCAATGCAGCCAACGGTTTAACCCATGGTGCCATAACACCAGTTCCACAATATCTGGCTCCTCTGTCTGCCTGCCTCGCTGCCTCTCAGTAGCACAGGAAAAAGTGGTTGGAAACTGAGTAGTCATATCAGGAATCGGTGTTCCAAATCATCTTCCAGGACTTTGGTTATTACATCTTGAGTTACACCTGAACCACGATTCAAGAGTAATTCCTAAAGCTCCTCAGGACCTGGAAGTCAAAACACTAATCTAAGAATCCCATTGATTGCTCTCAGCGTCTTTCAGCAGAACCTTCTTTTCCTAACCTCCCACCTCCTAAAGAACTTTGGGGATCAGTTATCCCTCTCCCCTCTGACCCAAGTGTGTGTCCCGTGGGACCCTTCAGACAGCTGAAGGCTCCTCATGCCCAGCACTGTTACCTGCCTGTAGGCAACTTTCATCCCATGGTCTCATCAGTAAAATGATGACTGGGTATCATAATTAGGAATGTATCCATTTCTCTGTATATCTTTAATTAGATATTAAATGCATTGAATGGCACTACCAATATGGAAGTACTTTTTATAAAACATAAAATGTGTGCAAATACGGGCTTACAAGTGAAATAGCTATGCAGTTTCCATTAGAAAGGCTCACCCACTCCTAGAGAGGAGATTCTATTCAAGAACCACCCCCTTTTGCCCAGAAGATAGAATACCATGCACATTGCCTGCTTTTTTGATTTTTCCACTTAGCTGTCGTCTTGGAGCACGTTTTCAGAAGACAGCATGGAGTGCTTTCTCATTCTTTCTTCTTCTCAAGATTTATTTCTTTTTGTTGAAAAGTCAGGTTTACAGAGAGAAGCAGAGACAGAAAGAAAGGTCTTCCATCTGCTGGTTCACTCCCCAAGTGGCCACAATGTCTGGAGCTGAGCCGATCCAAAGCCGGGAGCCAGGAGCCTCTTTCAGGTCTCCCATGCAGGTGCAGGGTCCCAAGGCTTTGGGCCATCCTCGACTGCTTTCCCAGGCCACAGGCAGGGAGCTGGATGGGAAGCAGGGCTGCTGGGATTAGAACTGGCATTCATATGGGATCTCAGCACATGCAAGGCAGCGACTTCAGCTGCTAGGCTATGCACTGGCCCAAGCTTCCTCATTCTTTTTCATGCTACATGGGAGTACCTTGTTGGATACATCAGTCTTAATTTAATCATTCATCTGTGGATATTACTTTACTTTCAGTCTTCTGCTGATTTATATAAACAATGCTGTGTAGTGTATGAACCTGTGTACATTTTATTTCCTAACTGTGCAACCATGTATGCAGGATAAACTCCCTACAGTGGAGTCGTAAACTCAGAAGGTGTATGTATTTATGATGTCCTTGGGTACTGCGTGTTTTCCTTCTCAGGAGCTGTGATGAGTCACTCACCAGCAAACAGATCATCAGATTTGAATGTCCGCCACCTAGTAAACAACACAGGACAGCATGCCCATCTACCGCGTTGCTATGTTGTATTTCCTGCTCTCTGAGCTTTCTCCTCATACCAAATTTGTTTTGGCTTGTTGATGTCTCCTTTTATATTGGTGACTACCATAGCCAAAAAAACGCACTAAAAATACATACATGTACTTAAAGGTTCAGGTTAGCTACACATACACCAATCACAAACCTAAAGCCTTTGATCTTTCATTGTACAAAGTTTTGATGACATTTGACCAGCTCGAATTTCCCCTCCTTTGAGGTGGGTCAGATCTCTCAGTGTCATTGGATGCGGCAAGACCTTTGCTGGGCAGTACAGATGTTAATTGTCAGCAACATCATCTAGCATTGGAAAGGTTCCCTAAGTTGTATTCCTGGCAGTTTCCTATTTTTTGGTAGAAACATTGCCTCGAAAGAGCAATCTGGATTCTTATTTTTGGAGCTAGTCTGAGTGTGACATCTTCACCCCCAATCACCTCCCTGCAACCATTCCTCGTTCCTGGGTTCTCCAGCTTGTGACATCTGATTGGCTTTATCATGTGAAAGGAACTTAATGTGGTCCAGCAGGTCTTTAGAAAGCTCGGCTTTTGTGACCTGTTCAGTGAGAAGCAAGGGCTTCATTTTGAGATGGTGACCCCTTTGGGGTGAGCAGAACAGTGGGTGGCCCATGAATGGAGAGCAACAGAACGATGGCAGGAAGGCCTTAGGAAGTCTGACCCATCTCATCTCTGACTCCACAGGTCAGGCAGTTGCAGGAGGACGCAGCCCGCCTGCAGGCCGCCTATGCTGGCGACAAGGCAGACGACATCCAGAAGCGTGAGAACGAAGTCCTGGAGGCCTGGAAGGCCCTGCTGGATGCCTGCGAGGGCCGCAGGGTACGGCTGGTGGACACAGGGGACAAGTTCCGCTTCTTCAGCATGGTGCGTGACCTCATGCTGTGGATGGAGGATGTCATTCGGCAAATTGAGGCCCAAGAGAAGCCCAGGTAAAAGTCGTGGTCTCTGGGGACTGTTGCTCCTGCAGGCCATTGCCAGGCAGCCAGAGCAGGGGGGTAGCCTGGTGTCGTTGAGCTCTCCCTAGTTCCTTGTTCGTCCAGGCATCTCTGCATCCAACTTGGGAGTGACTAACGACCTCACCTTTGGGGCCAGGTGGCCTGAGGTCCCCTTTTCCTCATCTGTTGGATTAAACACTACCCAGTCCCTTTCCATATATTATTGCACTTAAAGTTGTAGCTTACCCTCAACATCTGCTTCCGTGTTGTTCACTTTGCTCTTCTTGTTTCACATAGGTGAATAAGCCATATGCACTTATGTACATATATATAAAGCAGCTGTGTTTTCTGGGTCAGGGTCAGCAGGTTTTGCTTCATGAGAAGCTCTTGCAGCTCCACCAGTCATTGGTTTCTAAGCTGGTTCCCATGCTGTGTAGCTGTTCATGTCTGAGTAGGGAGACTGTAGTAGCTACCTACAATAATTAACCCAATGGGATGCGATGGGATTGAGGCACCTGTTCCTGCCTCGTTGCTATCTCCGAGAGAATCTTTCTGAATTCCTTGCAAAAAGTGAAAGCCTCCACTGAAAAGTCCAGTGAGTTTTCTGGCACGCACCTAGCAGCCATTTTGAGTTGTTCAAGTGCATACACTGAATAAAAGTTGCCTCACCCTCAGTGTGAGTTTGTGCAGCCAGCCCTGAAGTTACACTCTTGTCCTGCTTTACTGCTAGTGTCCCAGCCTGGGTACAGACCGTGAATCACACCTGAAAAGCTATTTTGGCTGCCAGACAATTTCCTTCAAATTAATTGTAGGTCATTACAGCCTACACTTTTTGGAAAAGCTTGATCTCCTGTTTGTCTGATTTTAGGGATGTGTCATCCGTTGAACTGTTAATGAACAATCATCAAGGTATCAAAGCTGAAATTGATGCTCGTAATGACAGCTTCACAACCTGCATTGAACTTGGGAAATCCCTGTTGGCGAGGAAACACTACGCCTCCGAGGAGGTGGGCCGCTGCTCTGCTCTGGGGCCGTGGGGTGGGAAAGAAGCTGGCTGCAAAGATGGCAAATGACTATTTTCTGTGTGATGTTTGTGAGTGTGCCTCCACATACAGACACACACAGAAATGCATATTTCCATTCATTCACATCTGCCTGCGTACACACACATTTCAAACGTGTGTTCCTTCTTTCTCATGTGCTAGAATCAGTTACATAGGAATGTAGGTCGGAGCTGGCAGATCTGTGGTGCAGAAGATGGTGTTTTGAGGGCTGCAGGTTGCAAGAGAACCTCTGACCTCTCCCATCATCCAAGTCACAGGTGCCCCGGGTCAGTTTGCTCTGTAGAGGGTGGTGGCTGGCTCTGTTTAGGAAGGTGGACTCCCCTTGGATCAAATCAGGGTCAAGGCTTTGCCATTCCTGCTATCTGTCCTTTCCTGGAGGGCGTTTGTCACAGGGAGCAGAATTGGGAAAGGCCTCCTTGGGACAGAGCAGCTATGGAGCAGCCTAGGCTCCTGCTCAGCCCTTTCTGGAAAGACCGTTGCCAAGCTGAGCATGCTCTTAGGTGATCCCTGGCTTGGTCTCTGTCCATCAAGGGGAAGACAGAGGGTGTGGTGCATTCCAGTAAGATGTTGTGGGGTCCTTCTTTCCACACAGATCAAGGAAAAGTTACTGCAGTTGACAGAAAAGAGAAAAGAGATGATCGACAAGTGGGAAGACCGATGGGAGTGGTTAAGACTGAGTAAGGACAGCCTTCACTTGTCTTTCTGTGTTTTGAGTTCTGGATGCTTCTTTTTAATGTAACATGTATAGGAAGTTTCCTGTGGCACACTCAAAATTTCTCACCCAGTGACCAAGCCCCACCGTGTAAGCGGGATTTGGGGTGTTGTTTCGGAACAACACAGTGAGGACACTTGGCATCCCCCTGGGAGGGTTCAGCTAGAAGCACCCCCACCCCTGCTCCTGCAGCTGTTTTCAAGAAGAGTTCCTAGTGCAGAGTCAGGAAGGTGCCAAGTTGAGCTGAAATCTTGTGTGTGATGTCCCAAGTGGGAGATTGACAGCATCGCAGCCCTTAAGGTTTGGCCATGACCTGACCTTGTTCCAAGTGTCGTAAAACTCATGCAGGTCATTCCGCACAGTGACCTGTGAGGGCAGTTCTGCTGCTACTGCCTCAGCACAGGGCTTCTGAAGTATAGCGTGAGAACTTCAAAGTTGGCAAGAGCGCTGTGAGTGACCCCAGGTCCCATCGTTATTTACCATGCCTTGCCATTCTGTCTTGGCATTCCGGCTCTTTCCTAATGCTTTCAGCCCATGTGTACCTTGTGTGAAAACAAGTCCAGACCTCCTTTTGTGAAAGGTCTTTGTTTATAGCAGCCGGAGAAGGCACACCCAGGGGGCGGCACAAAGGCCTCAGAACCTCAGCCGTGACCACTCACTGGGTGAGAATTTGGTCTATACGTTGTAAGAATTCCAAGGCAGTTTCATTCGCTGCTGTGACGTAGAGGCTGGGTTGCGTTGTGGAGGCACAGGGATGGTTTGGGCAGTGCCTGCGTTGACAAGCCAGTCCATCCCTACCACAGAGGCAGCATTTTCTCCATATAGCCATGGCGGAGGCTCCAAGGCTGCACAAGGAACAGGTCGGCCAGCCCCTGGGAGCATGGATGCTCACAGTGCCTTGCTCATTGGCACAGTCCAGGACATGGCTGGACCAGATGCGGCCATAGCGCAAAGCTGAGTTCTAACCCATGCTCTCATAACTGAGGCGGTGGTACTGATGGAAGCCCTACCACCTTGTATGTGGAGGAACAGAATGAAACAGAGCCTCGGCCCACACCATGCCCCTTTTCTGCAGTGTTCCTCCGTCCTTCCTTCCCTGTCCTCCACCCAGAACACAACACCCAGTTGTCACCCAACAAAGGGTGCTCTGTGCTGCCCTGCATGGCTGTGAGGCTGGCCTCGTGGAAAGGGCAGGATATGCCTTATAGAGCTGTGATTAAGTACAGTAACCACTGACACTGCAATGCAGAAACCAGAAATGTTTTCAAGCAAAAAGGTACAATGAGCCTGTTCCAAGTATAAAATATCTGTTGCATTTAGACTGAAAAGAAAAACACCAGGATGTAATGGATTTCTGTAGCTTTTAAATACAACATGCTGAAATGCTGTGTTTTACATTTGGGTGACTGAAATGTAGTGTCAATTCCATCCAGTTCTTTTTCCTCTAAATTTAACGTGACCGCTGACAAAGTTAGGAATTACAGTCATTGCTTAGAATGGCCTGGAAGCTGGCTGTGCAGATAGCTGCCACCAGAGGGCAGCAGTCCCAGGTCCTGGCTCACTGGCTCTTGGTGCTCTGTGCAGTCTTGGAGGTCCATCAGTTCTCAAGGGATGCCAGCGTGGCTGAGGCCTGGCTGCTGGGACAGGAGCCCTACCTATCCAGCCGAGAAATAGGCCAGAGCGTGGACGAGGTGGAGAAGCTCATCAAGCGCCACGAGGCATTTGAGAAGTCTGCAGCCACCTGGGACGAGAGGTTCTCCGCCCTGGAGCGGCTGACGACGGTAAGCAGTGGCAGGCACACTCCGCCTGTGGCTTCTCCTGGGCAGCCTGGTCCTCCCGCTTGGCCTGGGTCATTAGGGAGTTCAGTCTCCTGTCTGGCTTCCTACAGAGCAGTAGGAATCTTCCCGAAGGTGGTGATGCTTGGGGAATAGGAACCGGGGAGAAAGGCAGGACTGGTCTGGGACTCTGCATTGACCAGTTAGGGTGGCTCCCAGCCTGGGAATAGGTTTTCCCTTTTGACCCACTTTCTTCGCTTACACCCCATACAAGCTTGGGCTTCCAGAAGGGGCACGGCCTAAAAATGTTCTTGAGGATTTCAGTGTTAGAATTCTCACTCAGCATAGCTCGGCCTTAAGGCTGGTTCACCCAGGCCACGTGTCATCCTGGTTGCCAACCTCATCACAGGCGTGGAGTGGGCCGTTGTACGACCGCTGCTTCCATCTTCTGAAACATTTGCGCTCCTGCAAGAGAGCATGCCTCTTCACAGGTGCCAGAACTGCTGCTTGGCAAACAGCAGTCACGGCTCAAGTGATTGCCTTCCTGTCAGTCCTGTGGGAAGCATGGATGAAGTTCCTGGCTCCTTACTTTGGCCTGGCCCAGTCTCAGCCATTGTGGCCATTTCAGGAGTGAGTCAGTGAATGGAAGTGCTTGCATGGCCTCTCTCCCCCTCTCTCTGCCTCTCAAATTTCTGGTGTTTTATTTTTGAAAACTACTACATTGCTCACCAAGAGGCTTCATTTCAGATGAGGCCACTCCGTGGCTTCTTTATGTGTTCCTTGGTTTGGGCTGAACCCAGAGCCTCACCACAGCGCAAGCTTGCTTTAGTATTACTGCGGCTATGTCTGCTGCTTTTTAGCTCTCGTAGGGTGTCCAGACTGAAAGCTGCACAGTCAGTTTTGGAATTAAACCTGAGCTCCCTGGGACCCACAGGCAACTCAGGAATTCTGCCATCCCGTGGAGCCAGGCATTTTGCCGTAGTTTCAGGTCACCGCAGTTCCTGTACACCTGTTGTCAGTTTGCTTAGGATATCGGAGTCTCTGGTTGCTGGGCAAAAGTCAATGCAGAAAACCGACCAGGCAGAACCCAGCCCCTTCCTCCGGCTCTGCCCAACCCTGCTGTGTTCCCCCTTACAGTTGGAGTTACTGGAAGTGCGCAGACAGCAAGAGGAGGAAGAGAGGAAGAGGCGACCGCCTTCTCCTGAGCCAAGCACAAAGGTTTCAGAGGAGACCGAGTCCCAGCAACAGTGGTGAGTTAGAGGCAGCCCTAGGGGCTGGAGCCTTAGCCTTGGTAACAAGAGGAACCTGTGGGGCATTTCTGCCCGTGTGCCCTTCCGGTTAGTGACCTGTGCAGCCTGCCCAGAACTGCATAGTCACCCCTGAGTAACACGGAGGAGGCTGGCCTGCCCACAGCCGTGTGGCTCTGTGAGTGGCACGGGTATATATATATATACACACGCACACACGCTGACACACACAGTCCCAGTTGGTTAGATGGAGACCATGGACTGCCCAGGTTTCAGACCCATGGTTTTGAGGCTGTACTGGGTGACCTCATATAAAAGGCAAAAGCCTTGTTCTGTTTCCACACAGCTGGTTGCTGTGCTGAGAGCCTCATGAGCACCCCTGGCGCTGCCTGTGATGGGCCGGGAGCGGCGGCATGGGGCTTCCTGCAGGCTCGTCTGAAGCTTCAGGCTTGGGAAGTCACAACTGCGCTCCGTGAAAGAGGGCTTCGAAGGGGAAAGGGTTTTGATCGAAGTGACTGATGTGGTTCTCCCCCACCCTTCTCGTTTTCTTTCCTTCCCTCCTTCCCACCCTCTTCCCTTCCTTCCCTTTCCCCTCTCCCCTCGCAGGGATACTTCAAAAGGAGAACAAGTTTCCCAGAATGGTTTGCCGGCTGAACAGGGATCTCCACGGGTTAGTTACCGCTCTCAAACCTACCAAAACTACAAAAACTTTAATAGCAGACGGACAGCCAGTGAGCAGCCATGGTCCGGACTGTGAAGTTCACTACCATTTATCAAGAACCGTTCTTTCCAAAGCCTGTTGGTTTTGGCTCCTTGGCTCCCACCTCACACGAAGTGTTAAAAAGAAATTTTACTTAATTCGTAGCCTTCCTTGGTTTTATATTTGTTTGTGTTTAACTCATGTTTAGTAGAGTCTCTAAGTGATGGATATACCCAGTTGCCTTTTAGCAGCCTACTTATTTTTTGGTTTATTTATTGTGAGCTTTTTACTTTATTAAGATTTTACAGCGAAACCCTTTCATGAATAATTGAGATTAAATGTGATTACATCCTAATGAAGAAGAAAACTAGACTCTAACAGGTATGACACACCCAGTGGTACTAACAGGGCACAGTTCCGTGCTATGTGTAGCCTCCTTTACAGCTCTTATTAACTTGCCTCAGTTTGCTAGTGAGGGTGAGGAAGGAGACCTTCAGAAGCCCAAGGAAAGCCTGAAGTCAGCTATGGAACATTCCAAGCACAATGCATTTCAGTTTTGTTTGGTTTTATTTTTTAAGGGTGGCAAAACAAAAAGGTCGACTCCAGAAAGCTAGGTTTAATGTTCGGTACAGAATCTCAACCATTTTGAGACGCTCAGGTCACGTGTTAGTTTTTACAAGCCGGTTTCCCTGCTGCCTCTTCCTGCCAAGTTTTGACTTGGGAACTGTGGGCTTGCCTGCCACTTGCCGCCGCCACCCAGGTCTTGATCCATGTGGACACCGCCAGGACTCAGAACAAACACAGCAGGAAGAGGGGGCGGTAGTCCTTGGGTGTTGGGGGAGCCAGCCTGCAGACTTGCAAAGCCCCTCCCTGTAACCAGTGACTTGAGGTGGCAATGTTTTCATTTTTTCAGATGACCACGACTAAAGTCACTTGGGTTCATCCCGATGACTTGAACACCGCAGGTGCCTGCAGGTGCCGGGCAGTCAGGGTCAGCAGACACGGGAGCTCCCCAGCAGGTCTCTGCCGGCCCACTCTGGGAGGGAGCAGGCCTTCCCACAGGGCTATTTGTTGAACTCCCCAGTGAGGAGTCTTGTAGGGTGGCAGGCTGTCAGCAGGGAGCTAAATGTTGTCGGTTTTGTTTTTTAAGCAAAAATCCCTTTCTTTAGGAGCAGATGAAAGAGGTGGTTTTCTGGTACTGATAAAAACTAAACCAAATCCATACTACACCATGAGACATCCACTCGCTCATTTGCCATACGTAGATGTTTCAGTAGCATCATAAACCTGTTTTGATATGTGTTCTCCATGAGTTAAGTCTAATTTGTCTTTTCATTTCATGATGCATGTCTTTTTTTTTCTTTTGTCAGGATAACATCATATAGCATCTTATTTGTTTCTCCTTATCTATGTACATATCTATCTACTTGTGACTGTAGATGGGTATAGAGATAGATGCCAAGCTTCTTGTGTTCTGGGGATAGTGTGCACCATCATTGGGTCTCTGCCTTAAAACACAGAATTCATCATCTTTCGTCGTCAGGAAGCCCTGGCGCATGTTTTGGCTCCAAATTTTACTCTGTGTGTCACTGACCTATATGTATATATGTGATGTTTCCATATATATATATGTATGTGTGTGTTTCAATTTTGTATCATCATGACTGATATCCAGTTTTATGCTTTTTCTAATAAAGAAAAAGACTATGCACATGAGGAAGGAAAGTGAATCCCAGCATTCACTCTCATGTTTCTATTGAATTTTTATATGAATTATCGCTTACCAGAGCAAATTTTTTTTTATTACGATTGGATTACATTGAAAGAAGAAAAAAAAAGGTTTTTTTTTTTTCTTTCTCAGTGATGGTGCAGAGACTCAAGTTAATGAACTTGAAAATTGTGTTGCTTCGTGCCCTTGGGAATCCAGTGCTCCCATGCTACTAGCTGTCATGTTGCCTTTGTGTTCACTGTTCACCTCCTGACTTGAATCCATCAGGCGTGCTCAGCCGCTACAGCACTCTGGGCTAATCACCAACCAAAAAAAAAAAAAAAAGCCCTGTGGGGTGGGCGGGGTGGGGGCGGGGATGTACCCACTTGTACCCACTGTGTGATCACAGCACTGTGACTGCTTTCAGTGTCTGCTCGCGGTGTGCTGTCTGTCGGCATGCTTAAAGCACATGTCCATTAAAATTCATTTTGTTCCTTTTATTTTTCCTTGTTTTCTTGGTTAGTTATTCATTTGCATAAACATTAATGATCTCTGCATATTGGTTTGGGGTTTTTCTCTTTCCTTCTAACTCTAAAAGAAAAAATTTTTGCTGCAGAATCCCCCTCAGAAGAGGCCTCCGTGGCCCTGCCTTGGAGTCTGGCCATGTATATGGTCAATTCTAGCCTTTTCCCACGTAAACTTCCATACCCAGGTCATTGCTATCACTAGCAGTTTTCCAGTCAAACCTGCAGCACGAAATTTTTTTTAACCTGGTTTCTGTATATACTAACCCCATTTCTCTCTGGACTCACACCTGGACTCTGGCCTTCCAGACTGTATTTACACTTCCTCCTCACAAGAAATGTCATGAAGTCTCACACTAGAAGAGGTGTGTCAACTTGATAAAAATCCACCCAACATTCTTTCTGGCTCAGGGATCTTTTTTTTCAGTTCCCCTTTTTGCAGTTTTACCTTTGAGTATTAAAGAAGTATTTCAATGACCCAATGCTCTTAAGCATAAGGGTGTTCAGACTGGCATTTATAGGGCCAGGATAATCACTAACACACACACACACACACACCTACCTCTGCCCCAATAATCCTGACTCCCCTGTTGCTCTGAGAATAAAGCATTCCAAGCAGAAATGCCCTTAAATTGCCAAGCCCCTCACCCCAATCCCAGATGCTCTGATCTTTTGTGTAGATAGGATGTAAAATAGAAATAGGTTCTCCCTCCTGCTAGAGCTTTCAGCAGCCCCTTTCCCAAAGGGCTGGCTTGATCAAGCTCCGGACCCATCCATTCAAATAAGACCTGGGTCACAGCAGCAGCTCCCGAGAGCCGACAGGGCCGAGCGTTGAGGTGGTGGTGGCCAGTCTGCCGTTCATCCTGTCAAGGTCATTGCTGCTAATTTGGTGCCACTTTGGTTCTGGGCAGCAGTGGTGGGGGAACGTATCTAATGAGCGTGCCATTGACACCTCCATGTTTGTCCGTGTATGAAGGGTGCAGGTTGTCTGTAATCCACTAAAGCGTCAGCCACACCCAGCTTTCGTAACTTCGCTAATCCCACGCCCTGGGTGTTACCAGCCGGGGGGCTGCTACAGGGAAATGGTCCACAGTTGACGGTACACAGGCTGAAAGCGCTAATGAATTCAAGAACCTTACTACATGTCCAAGGCCGAAAAGCCATGAGGGTTACAGTTTAAGTGAGCTTGGAAAGGAACGCTCCCGAAGACGTCTGCAGCCGGAAGGGTCAGAGCCGCCGGCAGCCCGGCTCGCTCTGGGCTTTGTCGTCTCAGTACAGCGAGGCACCGTGATCCAGCAGCCCGTGATGGGGAAGGCCCTGGTTCTGTCTTTGTTTGGGGGTAAATAGCTGTGTGGTGTTGAGTGACTGTGATTGGCTTTTCCAGCTCCTTTAACACAACCTACCACCCACTCACGATACAACTTCGGCAGATGTGGTTCAATTGATGTTTGTTGACTTGCCTCATTGCCTTCCAGCTCTTTTAAGTGCCCAAATCTAACAGGGATGGTAGACGTGAAATGCATGACTGTCGTCCTAATTTCTGCATGTGTTTATGACACTGTGTTGAGGGGTGGGGCGGGGAGAGAACCAGAGAGCGTTTTCAGATGCCAGAGGTCTTTCCTTGTCTTATTTTGGGGGAATGCCGTGTCGCTCTTGGTGGCGTTGTCTGTCCATCTGTTTGTGAATGCCCTTGCGCTTCAACTTCCGGCCCTTCTGGTGGCATCCTTGGTTGTAAGGTGGCTGCTGTATAACGTCCACTCTCTCTCTCTCTCTCATTTTTAATATGTGTGATTGTTACTGTTGTCTTTGTTCTAAAGTATAACCCTAAGAGGAGATGATTGAGTTACAGTAGAGAAAATGGGTTGATCGGAGGAGTCGAGTGCAGTAAAACTCATACTGGCCTTTCGCTTTTCTCATTTCCCCATAAAACGGGCGGGTATTAATCCATCCCCACCTTCTAATGTCCTTGGTGCCCAGCTGGCTTTGTGGGGTGTTGCAATGGTTTTACTGTACTGCCTCGATCTGTGCCAGGCATTTATACACAGCCACGTGTGCGAGTCAGTTTAGGAATGGATGCACTCACCCCCCCCCCCCGCCCCTGTGGCTCATGGGATCAGCTGAATGGCCTCTCCACTGTCCCTAGATGGCAGATGCGGCAGACATGAGCGACATGGTCAATGGCGCTGCCGAGCAGAGGACAAGCTCCAAGGAGTCCAGCCCCATCCCCTCCCCCACCTCTGATCGCAAAGCCAAGACCAGCTTCTCGACCCAGAGTGCCGCCACCTTGCCGGCCAGAACCCAGGAGACGCCCTCAGCCCAGATGGAAGGTTTCCTGAATCGGAAGCACGAGTGGGAGGCCCACAACAAAAAAGCCTCGAGCAGGTAATGCCCGCTAGAGGTTGAAGTGGCTGGGCAGCGAGCGATCACAGGACTTGGTTCATCCTATGTATCCCTGGGGTGTCACATTCCTGGGACTGACAGTGGAAGGCAGCCTCTGTATGTTTGTCACCTCCTTTCAACTCGTTACATTGTTTTGACGGATGAAGATACCTGTGGGAGGCTAGAAAAGCTTGTTTCTGGCAGTAGAAAGCCCAGAAATAGCAAAGCAGGGTGTGTCCAACTCCAAAGGCTGTGTGTCTACCCAGTAGACCCAGCTTCCCAGGACTGCCAGGCACAGTTGTGCAGGTTGTACACTGCATGTGAAAGGAGTGGTACCACCTCTAAGTCATGCTTGTGGAGGACAGCGTAGGTGATAGGGCGATGTTAGTGTGCCATTCCATGGGGCAGAGGCCACCTGGCGCTGATTGACCTGAAGTTCCCTGCGTCTGCCTGCTTGACAGAACTTGCTGCTTGAGGACAGGCACATTCCAACTGAGAGATCTGGCCTGTGCCCCATTACAGTCAGAGGGGACCACAGTGGGGAGTACTAGACACCAGCACAGGACATCAAGTGTCAGATGGAGAGTGCCCATATGCCAGGGACGGAGGCACCAGGGATGTCCCCACACGCACACGGAGTCCTAGCCCTTGGGTACCTGCTCCAGTAGCAACAAGCACCCTTTCATTTGAGTCTGTCTGAGTTGAGACAGGACTTGTAGTGAGGGTCCCTAACGCACGTCACATTGTGTGAGGGCCGTTTTGCGTGTGTGTCGGGTTCTGGATTCTGTTCAGGAGGTTGCAGGGATGGCTGGTGCCTGACCTTCCTCTTTCTACCACTCAGGTCCTGGCACAACGTCTATTGTGTCATCAACAACCAAGAGATGGGTTTCTACAAAGACGCCAAGACTGCGGCGTCAGGAATTCCCTACCACAGCGAGCTGCCCGTGAGTTTGAAGGAGGCCCTGTGCGAAGTGGCCCTGGATTACAAGAAGAAGAAACACGTGTTCAAGCTCCGGTGAGGGCTGGGAGTGGGTGTGTGTGTGCCTGCAGGACCGGTGTTCTCCGATAGGTCCCCTGTGCCACCTTAGACCACCCCCACTCCTCACCACCCCAGAAAAGTGCAGGCTGAAGGTCTCCAAGTTTTAGAGGACTGGGGATCTTGCCACCAACCTCCCTGTGGCTTACAGATCCAGCTGAGCGCTGAAGGAAAAGAAACAAAGGTTCTTGACACCTGGAACATATAGCTTGTTGCCTAGGATTTGGGATGATCCCAGTCCCCAGTTTGAGGGAAGTTTCAAAAACCTGTTCTCATCATTTCTGCTTATCAAGACTCAGGAAATGCTGCTCTTTGCTCCTCAGTTAACTGGGAGCTGGGTTGAATGAGTCATAACAGAACCAGATGGAGACAAACAGGAAATGCTTGGGTGGGTCCCAGGGCCAGCCCCTGCCTTGACCTCCAGTGGCCGCTGCAGCTGCTTCTGAGCCATCTGGTCCCGTGTGTCTCTTTCCCCCAGGCCATATCACATCCCCACAAAGCAACTCCAAGCTGGGAAATCCTCTTTCTCCTTGAACATAGTCAGATAAAAATCCCTTTGTCTTTTTAAAAACAGTTAAAAATAAAAAGTCAGTGATTGAACTTTGTACCACTTTGCCCTGAGATCCGAGGAAACTCTGGTTTTTAGCTCTGTGTGCCCGTGGCGTTAGGCCAGGGCTGCCGAGGAGTGTGCCGCCTGCCTGCAGCATGCCATATTGAGCTCTGTCGGTGAGCGACCCCACGACACAGCAATGTAGTGGCTGACCGAATGCTCCAAACCTGCACACCTCTCCATGCCTACAGGTGTCCTCACACGCGTGACTGCTTTTATTCTGAAACCTGTGGGAAGAAAACCCTGGGAGACCTTTTCTCCATGCCAGAGACCCTGGAATTCAAATTTAATGCAGAGGATTTAAATATAGGCTCAGCAGCAGAATTTCACAAGAGCTTAACATTTTGTTATTGTGTGTGTTTATTTTGAGAGGCAGAGATGGAGAAGGCAGACATCCACTGATTTATTCCCTGAAGGCCTGTGGCGACCAGGGCTGGGCCACGGCCCGGAGCCCCGAGTCCCGAGCCCGGAGCCCGGAGCCCGGAGCCCGGAGCCAGGCACTCAAGGCAGATCTCCTGGGGGTGGCAGGGAGCCAACTACTGTGCCTCTCAGGCTCCGCATTGGAGGGCAGCAGGAAATTCATTCTGGGCACTCTTATAACAGGATGTGGGGGCTCTAATTACTAAACCCCCATCCCACTGCAGTATGGGATGCGTGTCTCCCAGGGGACATCTGAGCCACTATACCACACCGTCCCTCTGTGGCAGCCTGATATCCAGGGAGCCTTTGCTGGGTCTGAGGAGCTCCTCAGGAGTGCTGTGTGCAGGGCTCTGGCTGGCATTTCTGCTAGGATGCCTGTGGCCTCTTTATAGTCCACCTAGGAATATAAGAGCTGCTTGGGTTTGTTTCTGTTTTTCTGAAGTTAAATCATGACCTACTTTTGTTCCTTGACGTTGCAGGCTAAATGACGGCAATGAGTACCTCTTCCAAGCCAAAGATGATGTAAGTCTCTAAGTTGTGTTTCTCTTGGATGCTTAGGAATGTGTTCTAGGTATCTGTAGTGTGATTGCTTGATCCATCTTGCTGGTGTGTGTCACAAGCCGCGGCGGCCTCTGTCTCAGCTCTGGCCTCCATGATCACTAGCACTGGGCGAGGTCCCGTGCTGTTTCTGAACCTAGGAAGCCAGGAACGTCACCTTGCGTCCCTTGGCGAGGGAGAGCAGACAGCGCAGAATCTGTGGGCAGATGGCTTTGCCTGCTTGCCTTGGGACACAAGGCCCAGTGAGGTGACTCCCGGACTGGGCATGGGTTCTGATGCCCAGTCAGGCCCCCTGCACACTGTACCCTGCTGCCATTCACCAGCTGCTTTGTGGTCATCCCAGGAGGAAGCCACTAGCGTAACAGCTGACATGTGAAAAAGCACCTCCCAGGCTGGGCCCCAAATCGCAGAGGGTACCCTGTTTCTTCTGCTCTATTCCGGAGTGACAGTCCGTGTTCCTTCTGCCATACTGGTAAAGCACAGGTGCCTGGGCTTGACTCCGCCCACCTCCGGTGGCACACGGCTTGGCTAGTCTGGACCAGCCTACAAGCAGGGCCAGGGCACCTCCCAGCCGCAGCCTGGTAGGCGAATCTCAACCTGTGTCCCCTCCCCTATCCAGGAGGAAATGAATGCCTGGATCCAGGCCATCTCATCGGCCATCTCCTCGGACAAACACGAAGTGTCCGCCAGCACACAGAGCACGCCGGCGTCCAGCCGGGCACAGACCTTGCCCACCAGCGTCGTCACCATCACCAGCGAGTCCAGTCCCGGCAAGCGGGAGAAGGACAAAGAAAAAGACAAAGAGAAGCGGTTCAGCCTTTTCGGCAAAAAGAAATGAACCTCCTCTCCTTCACGTCCTGCCCTTCTCTTACCTTTCCAGTGAAATTCCAGCATGCAAGCTCAGAACCAACACATTACTCTCTGTGCCTAACGTTCCTCAATGTGGTTGATTTTTTTTTTTTTAATTTATGGAGCATTTCTTGGGGGGGGGGGAGGGAAGGGAGAAGGGAAATACACCTAAAACACTTTATCTCCAAGTCACAAAAGTTTGAGGTGCAGAGGTAAGGCCAGATTTTTTTTTTTTAATGAAATTATATAGATGAGAGCCCAATACCGAAACTCGTTCCTCAATTTTGTGAGGCTGTGTTGGAAATAACCCGCCTCTAGTGTTGGGATGCAAGGCAGCGGTGCTCACGCCCCTGTGCTCGCCAGGGGCGGGGTGGCCCCGTCTCCTGCCACCCTTCTCTCCCGCGTAGCTGCCGGGGGTCACCCTCAGTCTTGCCGATCAGAAGTGGCCAGGATTCAGCAGACCGTGTATTATGATGTCGCCACAGCCACAGCGCAGCCCTCCGTAACTGTTACAGACCAAACCGTTTGTATCCGGCGCCACCTACTAACACGACACGCGGCTTTTCTGCAGCCACTGCGACGGCGGTTCAGAATGTCGGTGGACACGAAGGAATAGAAAACTGATACTGTTTTAAATAATCTGTAATTTCAATTTTTTTTTTTTTGCTGAAATACATTATATTGTATGTTTGAGATAATTCTAGTACAAAGTATAATAAAGCTAGATGTATAATAAACCCTTTAAATCATTGGTAAGTGTACAAGTGGAACTGAAGCATTTACTGGACAAAGTCATGTTACCCTAATGGTTACTTGCTCGTGCGTTGCCACACTGTGTTATAATTTGCTTCATTCCCTTGCTCTTTGATACATAGTGTGCATCTCTCTGTCACTGTAACTATTGTAATGACAAATTTTCATCTTACTGCACAATCAAAAAACTGGCATCGATAGGAACGAGCTGCAGAGGCTGGGCCTGACGGGGGAGCGGTCGCTCAGGCCTGGTGCTCCGTTGTACGACCTGTACCTCTCAACTTTTGCCCCATCTGTTAAATATATGCTATGTCATTAAATGCTTTTAAATCTAGCACAATGGCTCCTGGTTTGTTGGGGCTGCAGTGCGTCGCGCTGGGTCGGGAAGCTGCAGAGAAAGTCGGCCCCCGGGGCAGGCTTGGCAGCGTTGGATAGCACACTGGACCAGCTCTGAACACTGCAGCTCGCCAAAGGCTGCTGGGAAGGTTTGGCTGGTTCGTTCCTACATCCTGTCTGTCAGACGTGCTGACCTAAAGCTCTGACACCTGGGTGGCAGAAGGCTCAGTCCGAGGCCCTGGATGATAAACACCGGGGGTTCTGTTGGTTGGCTGCGCTACTGAACTCCACAGCTGTGCTGTAACTGTGGGGACAAGCGGGGCTGGCGCTGTTCTAAGACCGTATTTAGGAACACATTTGAATCTTGGACAGTGTTCCCATGCCTCGTAATATTCATTTGCCTTTCTCACACATTTGAGATGTTACATCTGCAGCTGGGGTGTGTCATCCCTCCATTTCTGATCCAGTTCCCTCCTAATGCACCTGGTTTGAGTACTTGAGTCCCTGCCATCTGCATATGGAGTTCCTGGCTCTGGCTGCTGCCTGGCCCAGCCCCAGCTAGCGTGGGTGTTAGTGAGAGAACCAGCAGGTGGAAGATTTCTGTCTCTGTTATTTTGCCTTTCAAGCAAGTAAATATGAAGAAAAACATGGGAAAGACAGAACTTAAAATGTACTTTATACAGATTGTGCAGAAATAAGCAATAGACAAAATGTGACGAGGGCTACAGTTTGCTGACGTCAGCATAGGGCCATGGAGTCCTAGTTTATCTACATTGGCCCCATCTATTGCATGTTTTCTTTAGTGAGTGTTGGGATTATCCTGTGAAGTCTGGCTGCAGTCCTGCACTCACAGCTATACCAGACCTCGTGTTTTCTCCCATACCTCCAGGGCTGTCTGTCTGTAGGCCACTTGCTTGTCCTTGCCCCGCTCAGGAACGGTCTATTGGTCCATCCTCAATCCGAGATGTGTAGTTGGGAAGAAGCATCTTAGAAATCATTGATTAGGCTCAGCCTCCTCCTGAGAAAGCAGGGGCAATGACTGGAAAGCCCTGCCAGCAATCCCGGATTCCTGTAGGTTCCAGCCACAGAGAACACCTTGAGTGTAGTTTCAGTGGGTCAGAGGTCACCGACCCAAAGGCCACCTGTGTGGTGGTGGTTCTGACACAAAGCTCCGCACCTGTTGAGGTCCAATGAGGCTGGAGAAGGAAGGTGCTGGAGACCAAGAAGAAGCTGCACAAGGCCCCAGTCAAGACCGAGGCACTGAAGAAGTGACAGCTTCATGCCTGCTGGGGTAAATAGCAACTTCTTATTCCTCTTCTATTGTGGTATGTGTGTACTTTTATTTTTATTACTATAACATGCTGAGAACAATTTTTAGCATGGGTTCTCTCAAAGGATAGACAATTATGATCATGAACCCATGAGCTTTTAATGTATCTGGTGAATTTTGTGGGAATGGATTTTATTTGCATCTGAATAGTTTATGTAATTTGACCTGGTAGTATTGGCCTCTGAGTAAATCTGAAGAGCAAACAGCAAGGACAAGGCTGTCAGATCATGTGACAGCGTTAGGAAAGACCACTTTGGGCAACTCGGTTGGCAGTGCAACTTCAGTTTGCCATTCAGTTGTGCTCTAGTAGAATTGGCTTCCATTTTCTTGAGGGTGCCTGGCATCTTGGGATATGTTAAGCAATCGATCAGACTGGATGACAGGTGCGTTGTCATTTTCTCATCAGGGTTTCAGCAGTCTTAAAGTGGAAGACCTATGATAATTCTCCGAGGAACAGTTACATTATTTTATGTGAGAGGCAGAGATAACAATCTACTAAATTGCTACCCAAATGCCTGCAGTCAGTAGAGCTGACCCAGGCTAAAGCAGGAAGCTGAGAACCCAAGCAGGGTCTCCTACGTAGACAGGCAGCAGCCACCCTGCCTGAGCCACCACCTGCTGCCTCCCCGTGTGTCCATTAGCTGGAAGCTGGAGTGGAGAGAGAACTCGCTCAGAGGAAATTGAGTGTGACATGCAAGGAAGTGTCCCAAGCAGCATCCTGACCACTGTGCTAGATGCCTGCTCCCATCATTCCCAGGATTTTCTTTTCCTTTGTTGGGATTCTGATATTTTTTTAAAATGATCTTCACATCTAGTGATACAGCCTGTATAGGAGAGAAAAGCAGGATAAACGTCTCCTTTCCTGTTTGCATTACTTTTTCATAGTTGACTTTTTTCATAATTTACATTTATAATGAACTGGTTCCTGTCATCCCCTGAGGATGAGAAAATATTTTTTAAGAATATTACTTATTTTCATTGGAAAGATTTACAGAGAGGAGAGACAGAATGATCTGTCCACTGGTTCATTCCGTAAGTGACCACAATGGCTGGAGCTGAGCCTATCTGAAGCCAGGAGCCAGGAGTTTATTCCATTTCTTCCACTTGGATGCAGGATCCCAAGGCTTTGGGCATCTATTGCTTTTCCAGGCCATAAACGGAGCTGGAAGGGAAGTGGAGCAGCCAGGATGTGAACCAGGATGTCGGTGCATGCAAGGCAAGGATTTAACCACTAGACTACCACGCCAGACCTGAGCAATTACTTCTTTGAAAGAATTAAAAATCCATGGGCTTGCATAGATTTCATGAGTTTTTTCAGATGAAGTTATTCTCTTTTTTTGTTTTAACTGAACATTTCATAATTCTCAACTGACTTCAGCATGGCCTATACCTTAGAAAGCTGTTTATAAAAAAGGAGGAAAAAATCCTCTCTAATCCCTCAAAAGTCAAGACTGCTTTTTAAGATTTCTTGATTTATTTGAAAGGCACAATTTACCTAGAGAACATCTGCTTGTTACTCCTCAAGTGGTCTCCATGGCCAGAGCTGGGCCAGTCGGAGCCAGGAGGTTCTCTGGGACTTCCATGTGGGTGCAGGGGTGCAGGTCCTTGAGTCCTTGCTCTGGCTGGGCACACTAGTAGAGATGGATCGGAAATGGAGCAGCCAGGCCTCAAGCCAGTGGCCCCAGCTAAGGATCCCATGCAGGCCAGTGGGTACAGTAGCCCTGCTGGCACATACCAGTGTATTCTACAACCATATCCAGCCCAGCCTCCTTCCTGCCCAGCTCTGCAAGTGTCAGATGGGTTCTTGTCAGCTGAGTTCCATGGTCCAGCCTGGCTCAGCCCATCAACACCCCTACCTCCCCATCCAACAATAGTGTAACCTTCTGTGCCACAGCGCCTGCCCCAACATTTGCTATTTTATGTTACAATCTCCTTTTTCCACTCAGAATTGTGGCTCTCAAGAACACAGGGGGCATCAAATTATTCGTTTGCTCTATCTTCTACTCAGAATAGCAATTCTCTAAATAATTACGGAGAAAGCTTTATTAGTAGTAGTAATAGCAGTAGTAGTAGTATCTACTTTTCAATTTTGTAGATTGGCATGTAATTGTCTCTTTTTCCAGTTTCCCGCAATGGTGACATCTTCCAATACTACAAGCACAACGTCGCATCCAGAATGTCGACACCAACAGAGTCAAAAGACACAATTCCTCCACCATGGGATCCCTCCTTTGCCTTTTTATAATCACCCCCACTTTGTACCTCCACTCCCTCTTTAGCCTCTGCCAACCGATCTGTTCTATGTTGTTAGAAGTGTGCCAACTCCAGAGCATTGTAGGAGAGGGATAAACCTCCGCGTGGTGAGATGATACCATCAGGGAGACCGAGTCAAGGACTGCATTGCTTCTCACAACTGCATCTGAAGCTGCAAGTATTGGAAAATGAAGAGTGGGATTTTTAAAGGCCTGTTCTCAGCAGTTACCTGGGTGGCAGTAGGGAGTAACCTTTGTGGATTGGTCTCTTTCTTCACTCACTGGCGGTGTAACCGGTCACGGGTTGGAGGAGACACATAGCGTTCTCAGTTCCTCAGTGACTCAGAGGAAGACTGCCATAAATATTGTCATGCAGGCTTTTGCATGAACATAAGCCTCCATCTCTTTCAGATAAATGTACTGAAGACCTGAGAGCAGGTTTTTTTTTTTAAGATTTATTTATTTTTATTGCAAAGTCAGATATACAGAGAGATGGAGAAACAGAGAGGAACATCTTCCATCCAATGATTCACTTCCCAAGTGACCACAACGGTCGGTGCTGTGTTGATCCGAAACCAGGAGCCAGGAGCTCTTTCGGGTCTCCCATGTGGGTGCAGGGACCCAACGCTTTGGGCCGTCCTTGTTTGCTTTCCCAGGCCACCAGCAGGGAGCTGGATGGGAAGTGGAGCTGCCGGGATTAGAACCGGCACCAATATGGGATCCCTGCGCATTCAAGGCAAGGACTTTAGCTACTAGACCACCGCGCCAGGCCCGTGAGAGCACTTTTAAAAGTGCTTTGTGTTCAACCTCTCCATTCTTCAGCCCCATTTTCACGGTGGTTGTTACTATTGTTTGTTTGGCAGTTGCAAAGATTAAATAACCCTTTTCTCTTAACCTTCAGTCAGCTTGAGATCTACAGTCTCGAACTTCTGACAGCTTGACTGCATGATTTATGTACTTATTTATTTTACCAAATGGTACAAAAGCAATGCATAATCAAGAGAAACCATACTGGAGATTTCGAATTTTGTTTTTTCCTGGCTAGCCACATGTGCTAAGACCCTCTCTCCTCACTGCATCTCCCATCAGCCCCGGGACAGGCAAATGGCCTCCCTTGGCACTGCGCTGGCTTAGCTGCTCCCAGCAGATGAAGTGTTCAGTGCATTTTCCACGTTGGGGAATTTTCACTTTCTGAGAGTTTATTGAGATATGACCACATGCCACCTAAGTCAAGGAGTACCTGTGGCTGCATCCTTGACCAGCGTGAGGTGGCTGTCCTGATTCGTTTTGACCATCTGCGGGTTACTCCCCTGCAGGGGAAAGTTTGGCCTTGTTGAAGCTCTCCTCCCTTTTGGACCCATTCTCTGACTCAAGAATTCCGTGAGGTGTTCTTTTGTTGCTTTTCAAGGCTTAGAGCTAACATAACCCAGGTCCTCAAAAAAATAATAATACTAATAAGTTTTTCAAGTTGTAAAGGAAAATTCCAGCAGGCTGACTGTGAGAAACAACACTCCATCCTGTTTGGAACTCTGATGGCTTTGTGTGGAAGGTCAGCGCCTGTTTCTAAAAGCAGAACTTCAGGAAGCAGAACTGGGGGCCCTGCTCTTTCCTTTCCATGAGAATCGGCTGCTTCCCTGAGCCACACAGGAGACTTGGACCCAGGTGGCAGAAGGGCCAACCCCCCGGTCCCCATGAGCCCAAGGTCGGGGAAAGTTAGCAAGTACAGGCACACTGACTTGGCAGCTTCTAAGTTTCCTTTGCTGAGGCTCTGCCTCATGTTGACTTCTCTGCATGGGAGCCTAGAAGACAGCCTCACTGGGGGTTTGTCCGGTGTCCTGACCTACCGGGGCTGCTGCCAGAGCCCTGGGGAGGGGAGAGGGGAAGGGAAGCCAGAGACGCTTCTGATGCGATGGGTGGGCAGGAAGAGGACACACCAGACCTAGGATTGCCACTGAGACTCAGAAAAGCTGGGAGGACGTCCCCTGGCTTCCTTGCCTTGTCCCCCTACTCTCCACCCCACCCTGCACACAAGGCCCATGGTTGCCCCAGGGAGAGCCAGTCCAAGGGCTCTTGTCTCAGACAGCGTCCTGGACACAGTCATCTTGGGGCCACAAGAGGCCCGTGGGCTTGCACAAGTCTCCACATGGCCTTCACTTGTCCTTTTAGATATCTGTCACACTTGAGAGGCCCATTGTGTCTGGGAGTGGGAATGGAGGAGGCGAAACCAGAGTTTCCTGAAACTGACTCTCTGAAGGGAAGGGGAACAAGCGCCTTACATAAGCCCACAGGGCCTTTCTCTGCTGGGTGGGGCATCCTGCATTCCAGCATCAGGGGTGGGGCGGGAAGCTGGACTTGGACCAAGTCTTGGCTCCTGGACTGTTCCCTGGGGAATCGGCCCACTTTTTAGTCACCACGTCAGTTTCCCTGGCGCCGTGAGTCATTAGCAGCATTAATTAGACAGGAAGCTCCGATGTTGGGCCAGGGAAGCTGCCACTCCAGCACCCCCATCTCAGGGGAACCCTGTAACAGCCCTACTAGCATGCTCGTGGTGGGCATGGACACCGCCGCAAACATGCCCTCTCTGCTCCGGGTGGGGGACGTCTGGCCACAGGTTGTACGCTAGGGACTGTCTGTGCTGCATCCGTGTGATCTGATGACTGCATCCGGCACAAGGCCACACTCGGCTCTTCAGATGGAGTGCACAAGGAGTGCACCACAAGCCGGCACTGCAGCCGACGTCTTGCTCACCCCTCACTGCCAGCTCCATCTGGTCCTTGCAAAGGAAGCCCTTCCGTCTCTATTGTTTAGAAAGCACATTTGGGGCCCCACCATAGTGGCCTAGCGGCTAAGGTCCTTGCCTTGAACATGTCAGGATCCCATATGGGCACCGGTTCTATTCCCGATGGACCCACTTCCCAACCTGCTCCGTGCTTGTGACTTGGGAAAGCAGTCAAGGATGATCCAAGGATCCTATATCCACATAGAAGACCTGGAGGAAGTTCCAGGTTCCTGATTTCAGATCAGCACAGCACCGGCCGTTGCAGTCACTTGGGGAATGAATCATCTGACAAGAGGATGTTTCCTCTCATCTCTCCTCCTCTCTGAATATCTGACTTTGCAATAAGAATAAATAAATCTTAAAAAAAAAAAAAGCACTTTGGTAGGGTCTTAGAGACTATTCTTGACACCCCCACTGTTTTTCCAATTGGGGGCAGTGCTTCATGTGGGGGCACCCCTGGCTACCGAGACCAGAATGAGTTGGCAAGTAAGAAGGAACACCCACTGCCTCCCCTTCACCCCCCGCCCCCTAGTCTAGACCCACTGTCAGCTATCTGCCCAGCTCCCTTCTCCAAGATCCATGATGGCGGGGGTGGGTGGGGCGGCCTGAGTTCAGTTCCACAGCAGCAGGGCCTGTGTCGGCAAGATGCAAAGGGGGGTGTTGAATGGTTTTGGATGAAGCCCCCCTACCCCATGAGACGCTAATTGTTTGCTGCAGGAGTTCTTAGCTGTATACACTGCCAGAGCAGCAGTGTGGGTACACGCCACCCCAGGTGCCCCACTCCGGAGCCCAAGGCGCAGTCGCTCTTCATTCAGCACTGTTTCCTGCAAAACCCCTGTCCCTGATGGGAATCAATGACATTAAGGATAAGCATGTCTCCTAAAGTGCCAGCTTCATGTAGCTGAGGCAGGGCCCAAGAGCAGGAAGGGCCTGGCAGAAGAAGGTCCCCCCAGCGTTTGGACCACAGCCAGCGAAGGCCTGACATTGCTTGGAAGAGGAAAGAAGAGGGATTCTGAAGGAGGACAGCTTGCAAGGCTCTCTCTGTGGTTATGGGCATCTTTTGAGCTGGGCATTTCCATCATGGCTAGGTCCCAAGGTGCTTCCAGGAGGGACAGTCCTGCTGAGGGAACAAGGCCTGGGACCCCTCTCCTGTCCCGATCCTCAGACTCCAGGACTAGTGGACCACTCATGTTCCATTCTGCGACTCATCTTGCAGGGCTTGGAGCCCAGCCTGTGGGAGTGACGGAGCCAGCACTGGCTGGCGCTCACTACAAGCACCAGGGGCTGCCCTTTTAGGCCTTCACACTTGTTAACTCCTCTGACCCTCACAGCAACCCGTGGGGTTGACCCTAGTACTGCTGAGCGGCTGACACGGCTGGGACCAGAGCAGTCACCATAGAGAAGGAACGGCAGTGGTCAGGCCAGAGCTGACTGAAGAACCAGGAGGCAGGTCTGGGGGACTTCTGGACTGAACTGTCCCTTTCGTCATCACCATTCAACTACCTTGCTTTCTGGAACTCAAGAGAAGGGTGCTGGTCCAGGGTCTTACCTGTATGGTAAGCCCAGGCTCTGAGTAAGTGGAAGAGGGGGTGTGAGCAAACCCCACAGGACGTGGGCGGAGGGGCTTGGCTCAGGCTGGATCTGGATGTGCCAAAACAAGTGGGAAAAAATTGGACAAGTGATTTAGGTCCAGGTCTCAGAACAACTGGATGGACTTGCATGCTCTCTTGCTTCTCCTCCACATAGAACACCTTGAGCTTGCAGGACTGGACATTAGGTGCAATGGTTTACATGCCTCTTGGGACACCTGCATTCCACCTTGGAGCTCCTGGGTTCAAGTTCTGGTTCAGCACCTGGTTCCAGCTTCCTCCTCATGTGCACCCTGAAAAGCAGCAGATGATGGCTCAGGAAACTGGGTCCCTGCCGCCCATCTGGGAGACTCATTGAGTCCCGGGCTCCTGCCTTCAGCCTGGCCCCCACCCTGGCCATTGAGGGCATCTAGACAATGAGCCCAGGAAAGGAGACCACACTGGCTTTAATGCCCATGCCCGACAGGGGGCGCTAAGCACTGGAGTGATGACAGCATTAGCTTTTCACAACGCTCCATGAGGCAAAGTTGGCTTCACATCCGGGGGAGGAAACGAAGGACCAGAGATGGAGGGCGTGCAGGGCTTAGCTGCAGGGACCGGGATTGGGACACAGTTCTCCCAAGGCCAGCCTCGTAGTCTTGGTTCACTGCGCACTTGATGTCCCCATGAGTTCTTCCAGGCACTTCCTCGTGGGATGAAAACAACTGACAGAAGCAGCGCCAGGCAGGAGGGAGATATGGTGGGTGTTTAGGGAAAAGCCAGTGAGGGCCAGCGTCATGTCCACTGAACTTCCCAGAAGCCTGGGTTCTTAACATCACAGCTCGGCACCGACTGAAGCACCCAAGTCACTCCAGAGTGTAGGGTTTGCTTTCCAAAGTCAAGCGCGATATTGTGACTGCGGGGTGGGGATTATCGCCTGATTTTTCGGCCTGACTCATTGTAGCGGTCCTGATTTGAACTACAAGCACCCGGCGCCCAACTCCTAGGAGGGTCCCATTTACGATCAGGTCAAGGGGTCCTGCGGGGCAGGGGGCACACATAGGGAAGAGAAGGAGGAAGACAAGAAGGGGCAGGAGGAAGGGAGCCAGAGCGGAAGGATCTGCCCAGCCAGCTCCTAGCACACACCCCACGGCCAGGTGTGCTGCATGAGGAGCTGGGGCAGGCGCAGCCGAGGAGGACGGCTTAGGAGCAATGAGCTGCAGCTGCGGTGGGCCACGTGTCCATGCTCGCCTCCCGTGCAGGCCACGGACCCATTCCTCCTCGGAGCGCCCTCCATCTTTGTTGCCTCCAACCAGTGACTTGCCGCACGCTCCTTGTCCTGCACTGGCCCCTCTCACGGCACCTGGGTGAGTACATCTCCCACAAACTCTGACCCACACAGCCGTCGTCGGTGGCCTGGCCCGGCCTTGCTCGGGTGCGCAGCCCGCTGCTCCTGCTGGGGGGAAGCAGCGGCTCCCCAGGGCGGGCAGCCTCACTGCTCTCGGGGCGTTTTTCTGGGGTGGCACTCCAAGCTCTGGGTTGGTCCTGCCAGGATTGAGGATCCCTGTAATGCAGGAGCTCGTCAGAGATGGAAATGCCACAGACAGGCAGGGTGCTGAGTGGTGAGGGAGCCGCCAGGAGCCTCAGGAACTCCAAAAAGGGAACAAGGGCGAGAACCTCAGGCCCAAAGTGATGGCCTAGTGGCTGAGTCCTTGCCTTGAACGCACCAGGAACCCATATGGGCGCTAGTTTTAATCCCGGCAGCTCCACTTCCCATCCAGCTCCCTGCTGGTGGCCTGGGAAAACAAACAAGGACAGCCCAAAGCCTTGGGACCCTGAACCTGCGTGGGAGACCTGGAGGAAGTTCCTGGCTCCCGGTTTCGGATTGTTTCAGCTCCAGCCGTTGTGACGACTTGGGGAATGAATCAACAAATGGAAGAGCTTCCTCTCTGCCTTGCTTTCTCTCTGTAAATCTGTCTTGCCAATAAAAATAAACCATAAAAAAAACGGGGGGAGGGAAGAAAGGAGAAATAAGGAGAATAGCACCCCCTGGTGGGGCCTTGTTTAAAAAAATCCAATTGCTCAGGCATTTGGTGAACTCAAATTGTTTAGTGAAACATAAGAGATACAACATTTTTTGTAGGAAAGACCAAAATAACTTTAAAATAATTTTAAAGAAATTTTTCTTTGCTCTTTGAAAGGCAGAGCTACAGAGAGAGAAGGAGAGAGAGATTCTCCTTCTCTTGGTTTACTGCCCAAATAGCCACAATGCCTGGAACTAGGCTGAGCTGAAGCCAGGAGCCAGGAGCTTCCCCTGGGGTTCCCATGTAGGTGCAGGTGCCCATGGATTTGAGCCATCCTCTACTGCCCTCCCAGACCATCAGCAGAGAGCTGGATCAGAATGGGAGCCACTGGGACTTGATCTGGCACCCATATGGGATGCTGGCACCACCAGCCCCAATAAATTTATTCTTACTAAGTTTCTTTTAATGTTTATAACTCCCCTGTCCCGCATGAATAAGCCCATATAAAGTTAAGCATCCTGTGTCTGTGTTCCACACCCTCTGTGCCTTTAGGTTTATGTTATGACCGTCTTGCTCACACTCTGTGGATTCTGTTTGAAGACTATTTCCGTTGGGTTGATAGGGCAGCACTTGTTAGCCTGTTTTCCAAATGCTGGGTATCCAGCAATAAGATCACTTCCCACGTGTCGTCCTGGAATCACAGATCTGAGGCTGCTGCTTCCAAGGGCAGTTTTCTGGGGTTACTTGCCCCTGGAAGGACTTCTTCATGGGGGGCAGATTCCCCTGAGACCCCTCGATTGGTGTGGAGTACACGCTGAGCCCTGCCCAGCTTCTGGACTTTGATTTCAGCCGTTCTGACAGCATGAAGAAACGAGAGCAGGGTCTTCCTGATTTCACTCCATTATTATGCCTCCGGGACCCAGGGCAGATCGTTACCATCCTGGCACATCAATAACCCCATCTCTCTCTCTCTCACACACACACGCACAGTTTTATCTTACTAGATACGCTGTCATATTTTGGGGGGATTGTTCTGGCAAAAGCTAAGAAACTTTATGAATGTGGGCCCCATTTCCTCCTGCCACATTCCAGAGAGTGCCGCCATGCAGCCAGAGTGATCACCTCACCCCAGAAGCAACTGTTGTCGTTTCAGTAAGTGCAGGATGGCTTCTCAAGCTCTGTGTGCCTTTGGCCACAGCGAGGGCAAACTTTCTCCGCTGGGTTGGACATTTCCTCTTCCGTTGTAGTGAATTGCCCATTCGTGTCTCACTCATTGAGGGTGCTGAGTCACGAGCCACAGAACCCAGCGCTGGCTAATTTAGCAGCGGAGCTTCTGAAGGTTTCCTGAGTCACCAGGAAGCCCAGAGTACCAGGCTCAGAGCTTAGAGAGCGGGCAGGGATGCCCAGAGCTTTGCAGCGGCTGGGCACCTTGAACTTCTCCCACCCAAGCGATTGCTGTGACTGTGCTGAGTGCTGGCGGGGATGTTCTGCTGCATTCAGACCCTGCTGTGGGTGGTGTCTGCAGCTGCCATCGCCATCCCTCCTCCTCCATGTCACCGGCTTCTGGTTCAGTGGCTGGAAGAGCATCACAGGCCATGCACCTGTGCACCTGCTGCATGACAGGCTGGGAAAACACACCTGCATCTTTTGTGGAGGCAAGGGTCTACCCATGCAGGGTGGCTTCTACAAGCTTCTCTTTCAGCAGTGGCAAGTTACCACCCATGCACTGGCTTAAAAGCACACACAGCTTTTACTTCACTGTCTTTGAGCAATCACACGCAAATCACGCTGGCTTCAAACCAAGGTGTCAGCAGAGTTCTACTCCTCGCTGGATACTCAAGGGAAAACTTCATTTCCTTGCCATTTCCAGCTGCTGGTGGCTGTCCGCGTTCCTTCCCTTGTGGCCCTTTCCATCTTCAAAGCCAGCAGCAGTGGCCAAATGCTCACACATCATCCCCAACTTCTGCCTCCCCTGTGTTTTAAGAACCCTTGGGATGATAATGGCTCTGCATGCAAAATCCAAGATAATGCCTGTTAAAAGTCAGCTTCTCAGTGACATTAATTTCAGCAGCAGCCTTAATACCGCTATAGCATGTAACGCATTTGTGGGAGACGAGGCTGGAAGAGAGCATTGCTGTGCCTGTCATGGTTTCCTAGACCAAAGAGGGAGAAGGAAGGGAGGGAGGAAGAGCAGGAGGGAGAGACAGTAAGAGAGACTGCTGTCCCCCATGGCAGCCTCACTCTTCTTGTTTATTGAAGTGATTGATTATTTCTTGGTTTTAAATTGAAATGCCTTCCTTAGATTTTTATCCTTTACAAATTACACAAAATGAAATGACCACTCTAATCTGCTATTCTATTTTTCTATGAAATTTTAAAATAGTTCAGTATTCTTCAATTTCCCTGTGGTTTTATTGCATCAAAGTTAAGGACATTGGCCCACACAGCTGATAATCCATAGCATAAAATTTTCAACATTAATTTATTGGGCCCAACACAATGGCTTAGCTAAATGGCTAAATCCCTACCGTGCATGTGCCAGGAACCCATATGGCACCACTTCATGTCCCAGCTACTCTACTTCCCATTCAGTTCCCCGCATGTGTGTTAGGAAAGCAGCTGAGGATGACCCAAAGCCTTAGGACCCTGCTCCCACGTGGGAGACCTGGAAGAGGCTCCTGGCTCCTGGCTCCTGGCTCCTGGCTTCAGATCAGCTCAGCTCTAGTTGTTGCAGCCACTTGGGGAGTGAAACATCGGACAAAAGATTTTCCTCTTTGTCTCTCCTCTCTGTGGATCCACCTTTCCAGTGAAAATAAGTAAATCCTAAAAAGAAAATTAATTTATTAAAAAGGCAGAGAGACAGAGATTTGGCATCTCCTGTTTCAGTCCCCAAATTATTGTGATGGCTGGAGCTTTGCTGGGTTGTAGCCAGGACCCCAAAATTCCACCTGGGTCTTTGAACTGGGTGGCAGGGGCTCATGGCCCTGGGGCCATCTTCCTCTGTTTTTGCAGACTCATTAGCTGGATTGAAGTAGAGACCAGGTTCTAACCAGCAATCCAATATGACATCAACATCACAAACAGCAGTTTAACCAGCTCTACCACAACACCAACTTCCAATGCTAATTTTTAAAAAAGATTTATTTATTTATTTTATTGCAAAGTTAGATATACAGAGAGGAGGAGAGACAGGAAGATCGTCTGATGGTTTACTCCCCAAGTGGCTGCAGCAGCCAGAACCAAGCCGATCCGAGGCCAGGAGCCAGGAATTTCCTCCAGGTCTCCCACATGGGTGCAGGGTCCCGAGGCTTTGGGCCATCCTCGACTGCTTTCACAGGCCGCAAGGAGGGAGCTGGGTAGAAAGTGGAGCTGCCAAGATTAGAACTGGTGCCCACATGGGATTCTGGCATGTTCAAGGCAAGGACTTTAGCCGCCAGGCCACTGCTGAAATACTAAATTATAGAAGTATAAAATGCTAAATTTATAAAAATTCTCCTAAAGTTTATTTTCATGTCCTTTATAAGGATAATTCTAACATAACTATTTCTCATCGATTTCCAGTCAGTTATTCTAATAATATTTAGTAAATAATCTTCATTCATTCTTCTGTAAAAATTTTGATATGACCTTTATTTAAAATCTGATTTATATAAGGATTGGCAGAATAACCATTATTTTTATTTTTGTTTCCCAAAAGCACAAGGCATATCTAAATCCGTGTGTGTCTTGTTTAGCAGCAAATCCCCTGTAGCTGGTACAGCACCTGGGTCTGCCAGCTAGCATCGATCAGCGTTGGCTGGTTGCGTGGGGAGTTACTAACACGTACGCGTCTGACATGCTCATCCACTCCTTCCCAGCCCTTCCATCCAGTGAAGACACAGGATCGCTCCGCTCTGGAGGACACGGCCAGAAGGCGTCAGCGCCGAGGTGAGAGCAGCCCTCCCTGGACACCGGCCCTGCTGGCACCTGGATCTGCAGCTTCCCAACCTCGGAAACTGTGAGAGCATGCCTCTGTTTGTAAGTTACCTAGTCCACAGTGTACAAACAGACTCAGACAGCTAGCCAGCTTCTTGAGCTGGATTCTGTAATTTAAATTCTTCAGCCCACACACTATGGTATAAATACAGGAGTTTGCTCTCATGCCTGCCCAGCTTTCCTAACTCAGGAATGTACACTTGGAGTTCACTAGGCTACTGGAAATGCAGGTGAGGCTCTCTGAAGTGGCTGCTGTCCATCAAAGCAGGAGCAGCCAAGGCCGTGACTGATAGGCAATGCCACTTTTACCTAAAGAGAGTTTAGAATCTTAGGGATAGTGGATTATAATTCACTGAATGAAAAAAAAAGTCTATGAATTCATACCAATATAAATAAATGAATAAGTGGGGAAGCTTCTTCCTTATAATAGAAATTCAGTAACAACTGTGCAGGAAATGATGGAATTCGAAAATCATCAGTATTGCCCAAAGCAGTAAAGAAGAGTGTCATGACAAATTGTATATTTACATAGTCTCAAAGCATCTCCCAGGTATTGTTTATTTTTTCTTAATATAAAGAGAACAGGGCCCGGCGTGATAGCCTAGCAGCTGAAGTCCTCATGTTGTACGCGCCACAATCCCATATGGGCATAGGTTCTAATCCTGGTGGCCCCGCTTCCCATCCAGTTCTGGGTTCCTGGCTTTGGATCAGCTAAGCTCCAGCTATTGCTGCTGTTGGGGAGTGAATCATCAGACAGAAGATCCTCCTCTCTGTCTCTCTTCTTCTCTGTATATCTGACTTTAAATTTTTTTCTTCAAAAAAAAAAAAAAGAAGGAAAAAGAACAGATTTTGTGCGTTCCATAGGTATAGGTCCAAGAAGGCAGTCTCATTCCCTCACTCCCTTATTCCTCTCACCGACACTACCTCATTCTCTCCTGGTTTTTGCAAAGACATAATTTAAATCAGCTCTTTATTCACAGGCTTACTTTGCTACAAATCATAATATTCAACAAGTGAATTTTTTTTTCATTAATGATTTTATATATTTTATTGGAAAGGCAGATGTACAGAGAGGAGGAGAGACAGAGAGAAAGATCTTCTGTCCGATGATTCACTCCCCAAGTGGCTGCAGCAACGGCCGGTGCTGTGTTGATCCGAAGCCAGGAGCCAGGAGCTCTTCCGGGTCTCCCATGCAGGTGCAGGGTCCCAAAGCTTTGGGCTGTCCTTGTCTGCTTTCCCAGGCCACAGGCAGGGAGCTGGATGGGAAGTGGAGCTGCCAGGATTAGAACCAGCGCCCATATGGAATCCCTGCGCGTTCAAGGTGAGGACCTTAGCCATTACACTATCACACCGGGCCCTTCAACAAGTGAATTGTAAGGTCAGAGTTTTGCAGGAGTATAAACACAGACCCAAAATAATAATCATACCACAAACATCCATTTCATTCCTGTATATTTTTAAAATTCTATGTTAACTGCCACATATCACAGAAAACATGATATTTGTCCTTTTGGAACTGACTTATTTCACTAAACAGTGGCTTCCAGTTACATCCATTTTGTTATAAAACATGGGATTTTATTTTTTTTATGGCTGAGTAGTACTCCCCAGTATGTATATGTGTATGCATGTATATGTGTGTGTGTGTGAGAGAGAGAGAGAGAGAGAGAGAGAGAGATGTTTCCTTTATATGGTTATCAGTTGATAGGCATCTGGGCTGATTCCATATCTTAGCTATTGTGCCTTGACCTACAACCATGGGGGTACAGGTGCTCTCTCATATGCTGATTTCAGTTTGTTTGGCACACTCCCAGGAATGAGATGGCCGAGTCATTCGCAGATCTCTGCGGAGTTTCCGTGCTGTCCTCCACAGTGGTTGCAGTGGTTTACATTCCCATCAACAGTGAATTAGGGTGCCTTTCCCTACCACATCCTTGCCAACCTGGGTTGTTTTTTTGAATTTTGAATGATGACCCTTCTAACTGGGGTGAGGTGGAAGCTCATTGTAGTTTTGCGTTTCCATGATGGCCAATGATCCCGAGCACGTTTTCCACGTGTGTTGGCCATTCGAATTTCTTCATCTTCATCATGCCTCTTCATGTTTGTTGTTGAATTTATTGAGCTCTTTAGAGGCCCTGGGTGTTAATCCTCTGCCAGTTGCATAACTTGCACATGCTTCCTCTCTTCCTGTTGGTTGCCTGTTCGCTTTGATGCGGGTTTTCTTTGCAACGTTGAAGCTGCTTAGCCTGACGTGATCCCATTCGTCTGTTTTCCCTTTCATCGCCTGTGCTGGCAGTTGTTTTGTGCCTGCTTGCTGACCAGTGTGTGGCCACGTGGCAGAATGTAGCCTGCTAATTACAGAGGGTAAAACCAATATGCAGGAAAGCGGTCTGTTGTAAGCCATCGAATCGTCTGGAGTTTGCCAAGCAGCAAGCTTGCTGTTGGTCCTGGGCTGGTCAGCAGCCCTTCCCCTGTTGGGAGAGTCCTCCGCGTCTAGGCGGATCCACCGCTCTCACTTTGGGCGTCCCCCAGCCTGACTGAGTGCAGTTGTCACAACCCCCCACTTGCTCAGACCCTCATGCTGCTGACTTTGGGTTCATCATTTTATATTCTTTTTGCCCTTAAACGGTTTCTTCCAGCCCTGCAGAAATAGGCTGGGTGGTTGAGGTTTTGCTCCAGGGGGCTCTGAAATGGATCTGAACAGCAGGTTAAGCTCCAAGGTCACCGATACACAAAACTGAAAATTCACTCCATCTCCTCATTCTCATACCCATTTAAATTTTGCAAGAAGACCAAGTTGTAACATTAAGATATACCAAAAATAAAATGCCAGATATTAAAAAAACCCCACCCTAACAGTAAATATAAAACTTTCTCCCAATACACTCCTACACACAGACTAGACACTCCTGCATCATGAAGACAAAGATAGCATGGTCCAAAGGACCGTGGTCTATTTTGGAATAAAATGATCTTGCTCTCAGTGTTCAAATCAATGAAAGCTGAAAATGGGTACAATCCTACAGTCTCATCTAGCCCTGTCCCCAATTCCTAGCACCCGCCTTTCCCAAGGATGGCTCCGGCAACCTGGGTGGTGCTGAGTCCTCTTAGCAACTGTAGCCTGAACCATCAGAGCTGTTCTTTCTGTAGGTGACACCACAGTGAAGCCAAGGTCCTCTGGAGTGCTACAAATTAGCAAATGCAGAGTCCAAAGCCTGTGGCCCTTGTGTGTGGTTGTGTTCACATGTCTCTCATGAATGATGCCATGCTCATGGGTACCATGGTAACACCTAGGGTTCGCCATGCCCAGATGAAATGCAGGGTTTGCTGACAGCCTGGGGGAAAGATCTCAACCAGGTCTCATGCCCTCTGGCCTGGCAGCCACGGAGAGAGCAGGGCGGCCTCAGGGCACATCCTCACCTAGAAGATCTAGCAGAGATGGCCCCTTTGATTAATGTTTGTAAGATGCCCTTGTAAAATGTCATCTCGCTCCGCTCCCTGCACACCATCTGGCTGTGAAATCCTGTGTGTTTATCTGGCTTGGCTCAGTGGCCGTGTTCCCCTCGCTGATGCACCTGGCTCTTCTGTGCAGGGCGATATCAGGTGGGGGCCTTTGACTTGCTGACTTTGTAGGAAGAATGAGGGGCAAACCAATACAACCCTTCTCATGTTAGGGTCCTTTCTCTTCAAACTTCCGAAAGCTGGAAACCACAGGGAGGTAGGTCACACCTTACTCAGGCTGTTGGCAGCTGGAAGGCGGGGAGCTTGCAGCCAGGAGTAGAAAAAAATCTGGTTTGCCCACTGGAGCACACATAGAATGCAAAGAGCTGTTGTCTCTCCCACTGGCTTTGCCCTCACAGCGACATCAGGCTGAGCTTCCTGCCTGCCCGCCGGCTCTCATTCTTGGCGGAGTCAGAGACCGGCAGCGTGGTGCCTGAAGCAGCCCCAAGTGCAAGGTCTCCAGGAGGACAGGGGTTTCCTAGATTTCTGAACAATCTTTATCTGTGAGAAGGTGATAAGGTAGAGCCAGTTAAGTGTGCATGAATTCGGCCAGCCATTCATTCATTCACCCTGCTGATCGCTTCAATTTCCTTGCCATTTTAGAATTCTTCCATCCCATGACCTGCCCCTGTCAACACACACACAGAGCTAGCCGGGTGCCCAGCTCATGACTGGTGGTGTGCTTTTTGCTTGGTGGCATGCATTTGCATTTCTATTTTTGCAAGGTTCCCTGGTATCTTCCCCGGAACACAGGCTGTGTCCACACAACATTAAAAGCCACAGACAGTAAACAGTTACAGCGCCCAGTTGCCAGTCATTGTGATGTCAGTAGTGAAATCTTCTCTCCCTGAATGTGTAGCGTTCCAGGCCAGTTTATGTATCAAAACTATTCCCAGAAAAAATCCCAAAGAGGAAATTATTTTCCTGTGTGATAACAGAGCTGTGATAACAAGGCCACATATTCAGGCTTCTAGAAATGTTTATATTGTTTGAAACAGATTTTTGCTTTATGTGCACATAAAAAATATAGCTGCTGGTATTGATTGATCGCATCATTCCTTATAAAAGGATATGAGGAAGGAATCGGGTGGGCGGTTAGCCTGGCAGGAGAGATGCCTGTATTGGGGGCATCTGTATTGGAGTAGCAGGTTTCGCGGCCCAGCTCAGGCTCCTGCCTGCGGCCAAGGCTAAGGGGGATGCTGGGAGGCAGAGCGATGGCTGCCGTGGGTTCCTGCTGCTCATCGGAGAAGCCTGGGCTGAGTTCCTAGTCCCTGGTTTCAGTTCCTCAGCATTGGAGAAGACAAAACAGGAGCTTACTTTTGGCTTCTTGTCATTTATTCTCTCTTTCTCTCCCCCTTTCTAATAATGATAATAATAGTAACAATAGTCAGTTATAGGGAAAGGAAGTGAACCTTGGTATAACTGTTTAAAGGAGTCAAGATGGTCTGCATTTGTGATTATAAAGCTTACGTATAGGAAAAAATAAGAATGGTTCTTAAATAGCAAAACTTTGATGAATTTTTATCTTGACTCATTACTTTTTGCATATTTTTAAATTATGCGAATTTTTGCTAAGAAACAGGACATTTTAAAAAGACAAAAAAAAAAAAAATTGTGGGAAATCGTGGGAAATCCTGTACCCAGAGGCAATTCTTGTCTGCCCAAACTTAAATGAATCACTTGATGGATTAAATGGTAGTGTATTAATATGTTTTAAAAAATGGAATGTAAGTTGATGGTGAGAAATCCTTGTAGAGTGGGAAACCTTTTGTGTGCTTTTTGACCAAATGTCAGTTTCTCATACCTGTTCTTAGAGTTTTAAATTATGAAATCTACATACAAATGCAAATTTCATCTCATTTTTGGTGGAAAAGGTATCATACCTACACCCTGCTCTGAAACTCTTTTTTTTTTTTTTTTGGTGTATCTAGGACCCTTTGCATGCTAGTAGCTGGAGAGCTTGCTCATTCTCTCTCATTTCATGGCATTGAATTGTATGGCTGTAGTAACTGTATTAATGAGCCAACTCGTTGTTAACATTCACTTTTTCTGCAGAGTAATTTTTTCCCTATAGCTGTCTAAGGTGCTATGATTACCTTTAATACATTTTCATTTTGATGGAAAAGAATTTGTATTTCATTAATGCATTTAAAAACACAATTTTAAATCACTGATGAGGCTGTTGAAACCATGTCACAATCTGTCGTTATTAATTACACTTCATAAATGGTGGTGGCTGTGGACCCCAGCTTCCATTTTTGAATGTATTTTATAGATGGGGAAATGAAAACCGAGGGATAACTGGTCAATGGCTGGTAGTCACACGTTTGAGAAATAGCGGAAACAGATTTTGAAACAGGCAGACGGGCTGCAGCTCCAACATCTTACCGATTTGTAGAATGAGGGCTTGGATAAATAAGCCGTGGAGTAACCATAGCAACCACACGGAAAGGAACAGGAGGATTTGTCGAAACGCTCCAGCTCAGTACGTAACCTGCTGCCTCACATTTTCCTCCCTGGGTTAAGTTTCCCTTTTCCTACTGCTACTATTACGAAGTTACCCAGCTAGTCCACTCCTTAAATGAACTGGAGCCTGGGAAATCGGGTATTTATCCTTTTAGAAGTACTTTCTTGGATCTAGTGAGGAAAATACTTGCATGTTTTTCTCTGCAATCCGTCGGGCTTGTGGGTTGCAAGCCCTCATGGTCCTCTGTCGCCATCTGCAGGACAAAACGTACATTTTCCTCTATCTTGGACGGAACGATTTTTAGTACGATTTTTAGTATTTTAATTCAGGCAGATCGTTATGGACAAAAAGAAGCAGAATTTTTAAAAACATGCTTCTTAGTATACTTTGCAGTGCCGTTGTTTTAAAAGCATCTCTATAAACTAGATTGCAGTCAGAGACTGTCATAAAAAGTTGATTTTTAACATTTTTGAATTTTGGAGTCTTCACTGAGCTCTGAAGTGATTTGTAAAAGATCACACCCTTGTTTCCTGCAGGCTTATGCTGAAAGGGCAGAGAATAAGCAGGGCATTTCTATTTGTTTTTAATAGGGTTTATTCATTTTATTGGAAAGGAAGATTTACAGAGAGAAGCAGAGACAGAAAAATCTTCCATTCATTGGTTCACTCCCAAAGTGGCCACAACAGCCAGAGCTGAGCTGATCTGAAGCCAGGAGCCAGGAGCCTCTTCCAGGTCTCCCACATGTGGGCACAGGGTCCCAAGGCTTTGGGCCATCCTCAGCTGCTTTCCCAGATGACAAGCAGCTGGTGGGAAGTGGAGCAGCCAGGACATGAACCAGTGCCCATATGGGATCCCAGTGCATGCAAGGCAAGGGTGTAAGCATTAGGCTACGGCGAGAGGGCCCAGGACTTTCCGCTAAGATAATTTGTGTTGGCATGGAGGCTAATGCCGTGGGTCATTGTGGTGTTCTGTTTCTGTTTTTGTGTAAGATTTATTTGAAAGGCAGACATCTATACTTGGGTCATCTGCTGCTGCTTTCCAAAGAGGCTCATTAAGGAGGGAATTAAGACAGCACTGGAGAACCAAACTCAGATGTTCGCTCCCCAGTGGTTTAACCGGCTATACCACACCACCAATCCCCGGTAACTTTTATGAGCTAACTTTTTTTTGCTTGAAAGTGAAAGATTAGCCTGTAGAGCCAGGTGCTGTCTCTACAAGCAAACTTCTGTGCCTCTGGTTCACTCCCCCAAATGACCACAACAGTCAGGGCTAGGCCAGGTTGGAGCCAGGGTTCAGAAACTCCAGTAAGTTCTGCCATGTGGGTGGGGCAGCAAACCAAGCACTTGGACGGTCATCTGGCTGCTTCCCAGTGCACGAGCAGAGAGCTAGATCAGAAATGCAGAGGGTGTTTCTGGTGCTGGTGGGGACCGGGGAGAGAGCGTGGGCCATCACTGCTGCCGGTCAGTTCAGTTTCAGCTTCCTTGCTGGATTTACTGCTCAGCCTTGGAATCCCCTCCTGGCCCTGGTTGGGAAAGTGAGGGAGCTGGCAGAACTGTTTCACGGGAAGCCTGCTGGGACTTGGCAGTCCTGGAAAGTTCTGGGTAGCCAACAAGAAACCCCAAAGAACTCAAACTGGCACTTTGTTATGTGTTGTAGAACTAAGTGGCTGATCAGTGCATTGTGTCAGAGTGTCCACCCTGCACTGCCCATTCTTTAATTGGACTGTCTTAACGTTTTTGCTGTTGAGTTATTTGAGTTCCTAGTACATTCTGGGAATGAATCCTTTCCAGATGAATCCTCTGCAGGTGTCTCCTCTCTTTCTGTACGTCGTCTCTTTACTCTGTTGATTGATCCTTTCTTGTATAGGAGCTTTTATGGTTTGATGAAATCCCACTTGTCCGTTTTTTTTTCTCTGTGCTGTTTTGGGGATCTCATCCAGAAAATACTTGCTGTTCTAGTATCCTTAAAATCCTATAGTGTTTTACCTGTTTTTTTTTCCCCCTAGTAGTTTAATGTTTTAACTACTGCAGTTACGTCTTTAAGTAATTTTAAGTTGTTGCTTTGTTTGTTTGTTTTTTACGTTTTGAGAAGTAGAGATCTAGCTTCATTCTTTGTGTGGATATTCAGTTTTCCCAACGCCGTTTTTTGAAACGACCATCCTATTTCCAATGCATGTGGTTAGCGCTTTTGTCAAAGCTATGTTGGTTGTGTGTGTGTTTGTTTCTAGGTTCCGTATTGTGTTCCATTGGTCTATGATTTTCTTTGTATCCCAGTGCCATGCATATTAATTGTTATAACTTTGTAGCATATTTTAAAGTCAGGTAACATAATGCATCTTGCTTTGTTTTCTTTGCTAAAGAGTGCCTTGAATATTTCGGTTGTCCTGTGTTTCCATATACATTTTAGTGGAGTTTCTCCTAGTTCTATAATAAATATCAGTGTGATTTTGATAGGGATTGCACTGAATCTGTAAATTACTTTGGACAGTATGTACATTTTAATACAATAATATTTGTTCTTCCAATCCATAAATGTGCATTATCTTTCCATTTCTTTGTGTTTTCTTAAATTTCTTTCATTCATGATTTATAGTTTGATTGAACAATTGTTGCACCTCCTTGGTTAAATGTATTTCTAAATATTTTATTTATTTGTTGTAGCTATTGGAAATTAGATGTCTTTCCTGATTTATTTTTCAGATGATTTGTACAACAGCATGGATTTTTTTTTTATGTTAACTCAAATGTTCACTGCTGTTTTTGGTGCGATGAAAACCCTAAAACCGTGTCAGCTGTGGGGTGGCAGGTTGACATCCTCTTCCGGTTTGGATAACCTTTACCTCTTTCTCGTGACTGAATTGTTCTAGTTAGGAATGGTTTTTTTCTTTGAAAATTATCTGTGAGGTTATTTAAGGCCAATTTTTATGACACCAGTTCATACTTTTTCTTAGTTACTGGTTCTGTTTTTTTAATCAAAATAAAGTCTTTTATATTAGGTGTATCTATCCTAAAAGATATATCACTTATATAGAAAGCCTATATATATAATCAATATGTAAGATATAATAAATACATAATATATATCCTAATAGATATATATTCTAGTAGATAATGTTGATTATACATATTTTTCCAAATTTGTCATTTTCTTTTAAGTTTTTATTCTTTGCTTTGCAAAAGATTCTTAACTTTTTGATCACTGAAAGTCTTGGGTTTTGATTCATTTTGCCCATATTGCTTCCAGGTGTGGATTCTCGGTTAGGAACGTGTTTTTCATATCTAGGTTGTAGGTGGGTCGGCCCATACTTTCTTCTCTGGTTTTGTTTTTTGTGCTTATACTTCTGACTCATTGGAAATTATTCAGCTTTATCTGTCAGGAATGAATAAATTCCTGTCTTCTTTAGAACAGTTTTTTGAAATTCTGAACTTTAGAAAGATAACAAAACGATATTGTCAGAAGGACTGAAGGCACAATCTTGCGAGTGAAGTAGGGCAGTGAGAGCCAAGCGTGGGACCCCGTAGTCATGCCCACTTCTGTCTCGTCCTCCCTGGAGAAGGGGTGTACATGCGTGGACCGGGAACATGGAGGTACTTCAGGCTCTGCTCTCCTCAGTTTGGGGGCTTCTTTTCCTCCAGGACCTGCCTCTCACCCTCCCGTCCTACCAGGTCTTACCCTGTGGCCTTCCACGCTAGGGATGCATCTCCTCGGCTGGGGACATTCCCCAGCGCAGGTTTTGTTCTCTGCCTTTGTAACCGCCAGGGTCACGTGCACATGGATTCTAAATCCCATCATCAACGGGTCTTTGCACAGCTCTTCACTCACCTCCTTGCTGTATTCACTAAACTGGAAAAACAGTTTGGCTTCCTTGCTCTGTTGCTTTTAGGGAGAAGAATTACTTTCTGGGCCCGGCGCGGTGGCGCAAGTGGTTAAGTCCTCGCCTTGCACGCCCGGGATCCCATATGGGCGCCGGTTCTAATCCCGGCAGCCCCGCTTCCCTTCCAGCTCCCTGCCTGTGGCCTGGGAAAGCAGTCGAGGACGGCCCAAAGCTTTGGGACCCTGCACCCGCGTGGGAGACCCGGAAGAGGCTCCTGGCTTCGGATCGGCATAGTATCGACCCGTTGCGCTCACTTGGGGAGTGAATCATCGGACGGAAGATCTTCCTCTCTGTCTCTCCTCTCTGTATATCCGCCTTTCCAATAAAAAATAATAAAAATAAATCTTTTAAAAAAAAAAAAGAATTACTTTCTTACATTAGCAATAGTAATGCTAAAATATATTCATGATTCTTGTGTGTGAGATACCAGACTTACCCCAATATTTGTGGGGCCAAGGCCAAAGGGCTAACGAAGGCTCAGACACTTAAAAGTCAGATACCCAGCAAATGATCTATTAAATATGTTCTTGGGGGTATGTGTAGCCTGGGGATTCTGAAGTTGGGGAAGATGTCTGTACTGTGGCATCTTGAAAGCTCTAGCCTCTTGCTTATACAGACCCCAGGAGGCCGTGTTGATGACTTAAACAGTGGGGTTTCCGCCATGTGCATTAGGGATCCTGTTCAGTTCTTGGCTTCTGGCTATTGCTCTGAGGTACAGCCCTATGGCTGTGGGCATTGGGGGAGCAAAGCAGGCAGGAGAGTGCTCTGTCCTGCTACTGCTCAAAACAAACAAACAGCTCTCTCCTCCCGCCTTGTCAAATGAGCCTCACAACAGTCCAGTAGGACAAATTCAAATGGGGAATCCACCTGCTGGTGTGAGGAGTGGCTCTGCTTCCAGGTTGTTCCCTTCAGGGTCAGCCTTCTGCCCTACTTTTACCATGAAGTTCTCGCACACGATTTGTGGGCACTTAGCCCCTGCTTTTGGGCTCCAGGCACGTGTGCCCTCACTCCACAAATTGTTGATCCTTCAGGTTATCCTTCTGCCTGGGGGATGCAATCCAGCAGCACAGTGCACAGCCCTGTAAATGGGCTCAGGGTTAGGAATGTACATAACTTCCATGTCTCAGGTACCTGGACCATGGCCTAAAAAGAGAGGGGAATTGGTATGACTCTGGGTAAGCACTGCCTCCTGGTCTTAGCAGAATCTTGGCTCCTTAAGAAAAAGGAGAACCAATAGGGGGCCCTGGAATGTGTATTTGACTTGTTCCATCCTTGCAACAATCCTGTGAGTTAGAGACTATAATGCCCTTTTTACAGTTTATGAAACAGGAGCTCCAAGAGTTCAGGTCACCTGCCCAAGCACAAAGGCTAGCAAGTGGCAAAGTAAGGATTACAGTTCAGGCAGTCTTGCGAGTGGCAGGATTTCCTCACCACATTGTTGCATAGTACTTTCTGTGTTAGCATTGTTAATCCCTCCCCAGCCAGCACCCAAGATTCGCTCTCGTGACTAGACAGGCACACACACACTATGTGGGCTGATTCCTTCCTGGCCATCGGTGGAGTCTCCTTTAGTAGCAGAATTAAGGCATCCCAGAGATTGCGCTTGAATTTTGGTTCTTATGTGGAGAAGATTATATTTGTTCTTCTTATGAGCTTACACAGTATTTCAAAAAATGTATGTGAACACAAAATTGTTAATTATAATTATCAATGATAAAAATTAGTATTGAGTTATTATTTTAGGAACCACCTGCTACTGAGATTGCTGCAGATCTTTGAACTGTTGAAACACAGATTACTACTTCTGATAGGGAACTATCATTGCTCTTATTAGAAAATGCTGAAAAACCTTAATATGAAAGCATAAAAGGTTGGGAGGTGGGAGTGGACATTTAACCTGGGGGTTGAGATATCCCTGTCCTATTTGGGGCTTGAGCCTTGGCCTCTGGCTGCTGACTCATGTTCCTACAAATGCAGACCTTGGGATGCAGCAGTGTTGGCCCAGAAAATTGAGTTCCTGCTGCCCGCATGGGAGACTTGCATTGTGTTCCATGCCCTAGACATTGGCCTTGTCCAACCCTGGCTATTGGGTTACCTTGGGGGGTAAGCCAGCAAATGGAAGTGTTCTCTCGTTGTCTCTAAAAGAAAAAAAAATATTTTTTCTTCAGTTTGTGGAAATGTAGTAAGACAGTATTCAAGGAAATTAATATATCCAGTAGAGATCATAAAGCTCCAGTAACTCAAATAAGATATTTCTTAGAATGAATTTTAGACGTGTTGAATAAACCTTGGGGTCCACTTCGCAAGAATGTGCACTGATGTCAGATTCAGTGGTCCAGCTGCTCTATTATATATTACCTCTATTATAAAGACCCTTTGTAGTGATAAATAAAATTTGCTGTGTTATGGCAGTATAGCTGCTAGCTGTATGACCACTTTTGCGTATTCTTTCTTTGGGGTTAGAACTCTCATGCAAGTGTTTAAATAGGGACAATGTTAGAAAAAAACTCTATAACTGAAACATTACCAAGGAACAGAAAAAAACCCCAATGTATCATTAGAGTAAATGTCAAGATTAGGAAGTATCAAGTGATGGGCTGAAGTTGCACGTGCCTGCAAGTCGGTCTTCAGGTAAAGTGGACCGGAGTCCTGGCCAGTTACACTTAGATATAGGAATGCCTTTAGAATCAGTCTTTTTTTGAGCATGGATTAAAGAGGCCTTTACTCACTCATCTGACCCCGCTTGCCTTATGTTGTCTTCATTGTGCAGAGAAAACAGGAACTCTAACTTTAATCAAAGATTTCTGGAAATTCTTCATTGGTTTGACTTTCTCTTAGACTGTACTGCCTGCTGCAGCTCGGCAACCAGAACTTCTTTATCCTTTCCTGAAAATGTTTGAAAAAAAGAGGAGAAAGACAGTTCTTTCCTCCACAAATCACCGATAATTACATTCTTGTTATCGCTAGCATTTTAAGAAAATACTGATTTATTTGAAAAGTGGAGTGAGTGATAGAGATGGGTTAGGGGAAGGAGGGGATTCTCTTTTATCTGTTGGTGCTTGCTCGAGTTGGCCACAGTAGGTGGGACTAGGCTGGGCTAAAGCCAAAATCGTCGACTCCATCCTGATTGGCAAACACTGGCATGTTTGTGCTATTCACTGCTTTCTCAGGTGCATAGTGAAAGTTGGATCTGAAGCAGGGGAGTCAGAATGGGAACTAGTACTCGGATGCAGGGTTGTGGGTGTTGCACGCAGTGGCTTGACCCATGGCCTAATGTCTGCCCCTCTCTAGCATTTTATATCTTGTAATATTATTTGTATGGTTTATCTAAAATGTTTACTATTCTTGTAAAAATTAAACATAGAAATAAGTTCAGGGCCTGGTGTGATGACTCAGTGGCTAAATCATTGCCTTGCAAGCACCAGGATCCCATATGGGTACCTGTTCATGTCCTGGCTGCTCCACTTCTGAGCCAGCTTCCTGCTTATGGCCTGGAAAAACAGTAGAGGATGGCTTAAGTTCTTGGGACCCTGCACTCCTGTGGGAGAGCCAGAAGAAGACTCCTGGCTCCTGGCTTTGGATAAGCTCAGCTTGGGCCACTGCGGCAGCTTGGGCCACTAGGCAGCTTGGGGAGTGAACTGGCAGATGAAAGATCTTTCTCTTTGTCTCTCCTTCTTTCCATAAATCTGATCTGCCTTTCTAGTAAAAAATAAATCTTAAAAAAAAAGTCTGAATGACAGATTAAAGCCATGAACTTAACCTAAGAATCAACCTTTTATTCGACCAATAAGATATCATTTTTACTCTAAAGGCATTCAAAGAATCACATCTGTAAAACAAAGCAACTCAAGATGTAACAGACCTCAATGAGTCAAATTGCTTCGTATTTTTAGTAGTTTTGTTGAGATATCATTAACAGCTACACATTTCATCCATTTCAAGTGGCACTTTTCAGCATATTCAGCATTGTACAATCATCACCGAGCATCATTTTAGAAATTGTTTTTATCATCTCTCCAGTCCCAGTCCCTTTCCATCCCCCCCGACCGCCCTCAGCTCTAGATAACCACTCATAGACTTCCTATATAGTTTTGCCTGTTGTAGAAATTCTACCTGAGAATGGAATTACAGAATACAATTTTGTGACTGGTGTTTTTGCCACCTAGAATAACATTTCAGGGTTCTGTGTTGTGGGTTTGATTGTACGTCTTGCTGACTAGTGATGTTAAGCACCTTCTCGTGCGTGTTTTTATGACTATTTCTTTAAAATAACTTAACTCACTGATAGCTGATAAAATATACTTGTCAATTTTTAGTTGTTTAATGATTATCTCATTTGTGGTGCGCATGACATCAAGATTACAAGTTCTGGTACAAATTGGTTAGACTTACAAAGAGAAATTGTGCATAAACATGTGCACATTTTTTAAAAAAAAAGATTTTTTTTTTTGAAAGACAGTCAAAGAAAGGATTAGAGACAGATCTTCCATCCACTGGTCCACTCCTCCAGTACCCACAATGGCTGGAGATGAACTGATCAGGAGCCAGAAGTCTCCCTCAGGTAACTATGTAAATACAGGGACCCCAGGACATGAGCTGTCATCCACTGCTCTCCCAGGTCACAGGCAGGGCACTGAGTTAAAAATGGAGCAGCTAGGGCCCGGCGTGGTGGCGCAAGTGGTTAAGGTCCTCGCCTTGCATGCTGGGATCCCATATGGGTGCCGGTTCTAATCCCGGCAGCCCCGCTTCTCATCCAGCTTCCTGCCTGTGGCCTGGGAAAGCAGTCAAGGATGGCCCAAGGCTTTGGGACCCTGCACCCACGCTGGAGGCCTAGACGAGGCTCCTGGCTTCGGATCGGCATAGCATCGGCCGTTGTGCTCACTTGGGGAGTGAATCATCGGACGAAGATCTTCCTCTCTGTCTCTCCTCTCTGTATATCTGCCTTCCCAATAAAAATAAAATAAATCTTTTGAAAAAAATGGAGCGGCTAACTGGTCCTGCTAGGACAGTAGGTGGACTAAGTAGGGCTGGCCCAAGGACCCACTGGTGTGCACGAGATCTGGCACTGGGAGAGATCCTGTTGGAGGAGTTTGGGGAATTCCTCTGTTGGGACACAGTTCCTGAATGTGAACACAAGAACCAAGACAGGGAGCAGTCCAGACCAGGGCAGGATACAGTACCCACTGGCATACATTTGGCTCAGGTCGGGAGTGAGCCAGGTGGGGCCAGTTTATAACTCCTGCTGGCAAATTCAAACACCAGAATGATGTGTGGGTCAGGCCGGGTTGGGGCACAACACAGGCCAGTTCACTTGAGGGCTGGGACTGGGGGCTGGCTGGGCTGGCTAGGCTGTAGCCCCCACCAGTGTGAGCTGGAATTTGGGGTGGACTAGGCACAGACAGGCTACAGCACCCATTGGGAAATGCTGAGGTCAGGCAGGCTGCACCAGACTAGGCTGCAACACCCAACCAGTGCAAGTGAGACCCAGGGGGAAGGGGGAAAAGCTGGTAGGGGGATGTGGAGGGCTCCCTTACTGGGCCACTACTCCCACTGGTGAGCGTGAGAGCTGGGATTGGGGGCAGACCAAATCGGGCAGGGCTATAATACCTGTTGGCCTTGTATGAGCTGGATCGGAGAAAGCCAGGCTGGGTTGAATGATCCTACTGGTGCATGCATAAGACAGAGTGAGTGTGGGTTGGTTGGGCTTCGCTGCAGCATCAGCTGACAGATGCTGGCACAGAGGGTAAATTCCATCAAGTTAAATGGCAGAACCACCTGGAGAGTGCAAGATCCAGGAGTGAGGGTCAGACTATTAGGGAAATAGTGGGCACCTCCCTCTGATGGGCTATAAACTACCACTGGTGAGCATGGAAACCAGGAGTAGGGGCAGGCATGGCTAGACAGAGTAGCAGCCACCAGCACCAGTGTGGGCTGCATAGCGGGGTGGTTGGGTTGAACGAGGCTTCAGTGCCCATTGACATGTATGAAAGCTGAATGAGATGTGGGACAGACTGGACCAGTCTGCTGTAGGTACTGGCAAGTACAGAAACCAGGGCAGGGGGCGGGCCTGGTTGGGGTTATTGTGGGTTGCTCTGACTAGGCTGCAGCTCCCGTTAGTGTACATGAATGCCAAATTTGTGGTGGGCAGGATTAGGCTGGGCTTCAACACCCGTTTGTTTGTGTAAAAGACAGGGCTAGAGACATAACTGACCCAGCAGTTGCAACTTCCAGCATGTTCATAAGCTGATTGGGGCAACGGACTGTGCTGGACCCTGTGTTGGCAAGCACACACAAAAATCAGGTCTGCGGTCACCTCAGATGAGGCTTATTTGGGGATCCCCCAACTGAACCACTGGACTCAGAACCCTAACCATGGAGAGAATTGCAGGTTCCATGGTCTGACTCCTCAGTGGCTTAGTTGGAGCAGTGGACAGCATATCCAGATGCACATGAAGGATATGGGAGTACACTGGAGTCTGCAGAGGACACCTGGTACCACAACAGAGGACGGAGGACAGAACAAATGGATCAACTATCCCAGCCAAGCATTGGCAGTAATTAGGCAAATTGAGACTTTAAGGTGGACTATGTCAATCAGTAGATTCTGGAGAGATTTCATCGTTCTTGGAGTGGCAAGATCAGCAGTAATTTGGATTTGTTTTTACCATAAAAACCTCATGAGCAGGACCCTTAGAAAATGCCCCACATTGGGGACCCTGGGATGGGTCGGGGGCTGGGTGTGGCTTCTCCCCTTATCTGCCTCCTTCCCTCCGGCACAGAAAGGAAAAAGAGAATCTGTTAATTATGATCTCACCCACCTTTCTGTAGCCCTTGACCCTCATACCCTAATCAACTATGTAAAAATTATCAAAAATAAAATTAAAAAATGGAGCAGCTAAGATATGAACCAGTGCCCATGCCGGGTTCCAGTGCCACAGGTGGCAAAAGTGTAGCATGTGAATGGCTCCACCTTTATTCTGTACTTCTTTTGATAAACTGTTTATATTATCATATGTCAGGTGTTAATAGTTCAACCAAAAGCGGTGTACTATAATTTAAATCAAAGAATATATAACATATTTTGATTAAAATTATATATGTAATTTTATATAATTACATAAGTATGTGTATATAACTTTAGTCAAAATATAATTTACCATGATATTTTAAGAGCTCTGAGTAACTTTTAATAAAAATGAATATAAGCTCATTTCAAACACTTTTTTTTAAAAAAAAGATTTATTTATTTTTATTGGAAAGGTAGACATACAGAGAGGAGAAGAGGCAGAGAGGAAGATCTTCCATCTGATGGTTCATTCCCCAAGTGATTGCAATGGCTGGAACTGAGGCGATCTGAAGCCAGGAGCCAGGAGCTCCTTCAGGTCTCCCACATGAGTGCAGGGTCCCAAGGCTTTGGGCCGTCATCTACAGCTTTCCCAGGCCATAAGCAGGGAGCTGGATGGGAAGTGGAGCCGCCAAGATTAGAACCAGCCCCCATCTGGGATCCCAATGTGTACAAGGTGAGGACTTTAGCTGCTAGGCTACTGCAATGGGCTCTCAGACACTTTTAAACCATTAAAATATGAAGTACAAAGGAGAAAAGCACAAAGGAAAAGTCAACTCTCACTTTTCTTATAATGATCAGGTTAGCTTTTGTGAGCTATATTATATTACCTCAATATATAGAGTCAGGTGCATGTGTGGAATTATGGTTGAATGGATAAACATAGTTTCATAAGAGTACCGTCATAGAATCATATTTTTGAAAAATAAAAATTTCTATCTAAGCAAATTGTACCTAATTCAATAACAAAAAACACCACAAAAGAATATGAAGCAAAATTAAACAGTAAGTGGACACAGTTGATTCACTACTCCTCTTCCATCTTCCCTCCATGGTGTCTCCATTTCTAATTCCTTTGTTATTTCTTGGGTGGCTATCACTGTTAGGTGGTGGTTATTAAATAGCTCATGGATGGACACTTCTGGTAAACAACCTCACTTTCCCATTTCCTTCTTAATAAAATCTCCAGAATTCTGAAAGTATCTACTGACCCCAAGAGCACACTATACAATGCTATACTCCCTTGCAGCTAGATGCACTCAGGGACTAACTTTTGGCCAATGAGATGCAAGGAAAATGTGATACGGACTTACAGAAATATCCTAAAAGGCAAGGGGTGTCTATCCTTCCTGCTAACTGGAATGCAAACCTGACTACAGAGATTTCCATGAGGTCAGAGCATCCCGTGATGGGAATGCGGCAGCACGTGGGTATAGTGTCACACACTGGGAAGAGTCTGAGTAGCTGACAGTGTCGGGCCTGGAGTGTCTGCTTCATGCCTCTTTTATATGAGAGAGTGACCTCTCTTCTTTTTTTTTTTTTTTTAAGATTTATATTATTTTTTATTGGAAAGGCAAATATACAGAGAGGAAGATCTTCCGTCGATGATTCACTCCCCAAGTGAGCGCAATGGTCGATGCTATGCCGATCCGAAGCCAGGAGCCTCGTCCAGAACTCCAGCATGGGTGCAGGGTCCCAAAGCCTTGGGCTGTCCTCGACTGCTTTCCCAGGCCACAGGCAGGGAGCTGGATGGGAAGAAGGGCAGCCGGGATTAGAACCGGTGCCCATATGGGATCCCGGGCATGCAAGGCGAAGACCTTAACCACTGCGCCACCGTGCCGGGCCTGACCTCTCTTCTTTAACTGCTCATTTTGGGTCTTAGTCATTTGACATAAAGTTTTGTCATAACTGTTACGAGAATTTAAAAATGCCCCAAGTGCTTTCATGTTTGAGAATGTCTGCCTACTGCCTTCAGACTTAACTTAGCTTGTTACAATTTTGATGTAAAACTATCCTTTTCTTTCAGAACATATAGACACTATTCCATTTTTTCTTTAAAATGTTTAAACTGTTTTCATTCTGAATGCCTACCCAGCCAGGTCTGGGTCAGACTGAAGCCAGAAGCTCAGAATGAATCCTTGATCTGCCACGTGGGTGTCAGGGACCCAACACTACGTCATTGCCCACTGTCTTCAAGGGTGTGAGCTAGGAAGAGGCTGTATCAGAAGCAGGGCACCTGGGAACCAAAGCAAGCCCTCTCCTATGGGATGAGGGCATCGCAGCAATATCTGCACTGCCCTGTCACAGGTATCCTTCCTCCTCCCCCTGGGCAGCTCTGCTCCAGTCTGGCACCGCAGCCTGCAGGGCCAGAAAGCTTAGACCAGCCTGCTTATCCCCCCTTTTGACTGACCTTCTATTTTTGTGTCTGCCCAGATCTCCCAAAAATTTTTTTTTCCTAATTTCTTATTAAAAAAGAATTTCAACAAGTAGGAAAATCTGGATTCAACCATTGCTAATATTTTCCATATTTGCTTTAATGAGGTCAGATCGGTTGGATTGTAAATTGTTGTACTTCCTGGCATTATTTGATTGTTTCCTTGTATTTGCTATGTCAGATAACCTTATCAACCTAATGTTTTCTATAAACAGGTTAAATCTCAAGGTTTGATCAGACTTGACTAAGATATCAATGGTTAAAATATAGTTTTAAAAAGATTCATTTATTTGCTTACTTATTTATGAAAGCCAGAGTTGGGGAGAGAAAGATGTTCTGCCCATTGGTTCACTTCTCAGATGGCAACAAACGCCAGAGCTGGAACAGTCTAAAGTCAGGAATCCAGAGCTTCACCAAGGTCTCCCACATGAGGAGCAGGGTCCCCAACACTGCTTTTTCCAAGGCCACTGGCAGGGGGTGGATCAGAAATGGAGCAGCCGATACACGAATCAGAGCCCATATGGATGCTGGCAGTTCAGTGTGGCAGCTTTACCTGCTATGCCCCTATGCCACTATGCCACTATGCCATAAAAATATTTGTGCATTGTGATTTCATGCATCAGCAGGCCTGATGAGCAAGTTGTTCTGCTATTAGTGATGCTAATTTTGATAAATTGAGAAAATGACCTCAATATATTTCTTTTCAAAGGCACCATTCTGTGGGAGTGTTTCTTTAGCATCTTGGGACTTTTTTGTCTAATTGTTGTAGCGTGTAGTTGTGATCTATGTCTAAAGCAATTATGTCATTGGGCTAATTTTTTAAAAAAAAAATCTACCATTTTCCTACAATTATTAGCCAGTATTCTTAGGTAAAAATAGCTCTTCCTTATTAGCTGCAAATACACTTCAGTGTTTTTTTTTTCAGAAAATCAGGGCAAATGCTTAATTTTCTTCTTTAATTACTAACTAGCAGAAGTGATGGTTAACACTCCTTTACAAAGATGGCAAGCGGTGTTGAGACATTTGGTCTTGAGGTGAAGCAGGGTAGCTAGGCTGTGCCGTCATGGGATCTCCATCTTCTTTCCTCCGATATTCAGTGTTTGCCTTTAATCTGCAGCTTATTTTATTCCTGTTCTATTTCTAAATATTTTTCCTGTTGGTTTCTCTAATCCAATAATTCCAGTGATTTGCATGTTAACTTTCTGCCCTGCCAGTCGTCATCTGATCGTTTTAATCAATGTATCCATTCCCGACTACTTTTCCTGAGATTCATCTGCAGTATTTTCTCCAGGCCAGTAGTTTGATTCCCAAGTTCTTCTGTGTTAAAGCTAACTTGTTATATCTGAAATGGTGTTTATATTTGTGGACTAGTTTATTTGGGGCACAGATGTTGCTCAGTGCTTAAGACACCAGGATGCGCATATTCCATATCAGAGTGCCTTGGTTCAAGTCCCGCTTCTGCTACTGCTTCCTGTGAATGCTCGCCTTGCTAGACAGCTGAAATATCTGGATCCCTGCCATCCACGTGGAAGACTCAAATTGGGTTCCAGGCTCCTGGCCTCTGCCTGACCCAGTCCTAACTGCTGCAGGCATATGAGGGAGTGAATCAGCAGACAGATTTTTTTTTTCTCTCTCTCTGCCTTTCCTATAAAATAAATAGTAAAATTTAAAAATTAGAAAAACATCTCTTGGTGCACGTTGCGACTGAAAGTTCCCACTCCCCAGCAGAGGATTTGCTTCTTTGGTAAACCTTCCAGAATGGGGCGCTCCATCTATCTTTTGCATAGAGTGTAATATTCTTTGAGAACTTATTTGCTTTTGCTCTGCCCTTATTTTTTTTTTTTCATCCTGCTTATATTTGGTAGAGGTAGTGTTTTCTAGTTCCCTCGTATTTATACTCTGTATGAATTCTTGTTATTCTTCCCACCCTCTTGGGAATGAATTAATCTACTTGGGGCTAAAATCTGGGGACTGGGTACTCCTTTTTTTTTTTTTTTTTAAATATCAGCTTTTGTAATCCAATATTGGGAAAAGGGTGAAACCTATTGGGCTAGAGCAGGACGTCTGCTAAGGACGGGGCTCTGTTCTTCCCTGGCGCCCATGGAACGACCAGTCCCAGGCCTGTCTGAGGAAGGGGGCGGTCCCTCTCATGTGCATGCTTTTTGGATTGTTTGACTTTGCATAGCACCCCGATAACAAGCTGGGTGAAATGTTCTGCCCGCCGACCTTCGCCTCCGGGACTGCATACACATTATCTCATTTGACTTCTCCAAATTGGAGCATTCTGGTGGGAAATTTTATATGAGTTTTTCAACTTACATTCTGTCCTTAATATTGTTGGTTGAGACTTTGCCTTCCCTGCCCCATCACCTAAGAAGATTGAGTAGTAAAAAGCTGTGATTTTAGCTTTCCAGTGTTATCATTTTCTCTTGAGTTGTTTAATAATGACTGGTTCCGTTTTTTTTTTTTTTTTTTTGAACTGGGATATAGAGGAGTGGTGGCTAATAACACTAGCCACCAGTAGTTGGACAGGCTTGAGTTTGATTAGGCTTCTATCAATTTCTGTGAAATGTGGTTAAGCTATTCATTTTCTTGGGTTTGTTTCCTTACATTAAAATGAAAATATCTACTCATAGGGGTTCTTTCAAGGATTAAAACAGGGGTTATAATGTCTTCTCTTTCCTCTCCACAAAGTATAAGGATCCTCCTATTTCTAGCTAGGCACCTGATTGTCCAGAATAAAGACTAGTTCCTCGATGTCTTGGTACTATGGAGTGGCCATGTGACTCACTCCAGACCAATAGGACATACACTGAATTGACTAGGGGAAGCTCTTGAGAACTCCTATTTTAACAGCAGCCAACATGGGCCACAGGTACCCTCTCTGAAATCTACTTGTAAGTATATATAAGAATACTTCAAAAATGGAATTCAAAGAAAGGTTTATATTGGTACAAATATTTTTTGAAATCTATGCATAGTGATGTTCACAATGTGTATTTTTCCCACGAGCTTTTTGGAGTTCCCTGTTAAATGAATGGTGCTCCATTCTAGACAACCAGGGTTTTGGAGAGCAAGGCAGAAGGTTGGCATGCTGGCAGCAGTCCAGGTGCTCAAGGGTTCCTGTAAGTAGAGCCGTTATACGCCACCTACACTTGAACTTCCTCCAGGTTTGGATGAAAAATATAATTCTGTGAAATTTAAATTTGGGCTATTTTTAGTTTGTCACTCAAGGGCGAACCTACTCTACTATCTAACTGATTTTTTTCATGATTCTTAGTGGTTAAGAACAGTCCCTGAGCAAAAATCTGGGTTTTGCCATAATTTTGTGCATCCTGGGGAAGTTACCCAAAACTTTATTTACCTTGGTTTCCTCATCTGCAAAAATGAGGAAATAATAGTAAAGACTTCATAGGAATGTTACTGGGATGAAGACCGATTTAATGCATGTAAAGCCCCATTTGCAGTCCCTGGAACATCAAAATGCTATTCACTATAAAAACACAAGGTTACTGTAAGTTTTACTTATGCTTTTCTAGATATTGGTTAAAGGATTAAAGGATATTGGTGAGAATTATTTTACTCTTTCAAGCAGATATTGTACTTCCATACAAAACTAAGTAACATTTATACAATGCTTCATATAATGTTTCCACATGTATATAATAGCTTCATTCTCAGAACCTTTCTGTAAATACTGGAATATTTTAGTAAATGAAGAGACTATAGATCAGAGAATTAGTGATTTGTCTAAGGATTAGGCAACAGATCTAGAACTTATTACTACATCCTATTTAACAAGTTGGTGTGGCACGGTGCTTATTATCCATACTAAGGATAACTTCAGAACTGAATGTTACGTCTTTTTATGCTTGTTTAGGAGACTGCTTTCAACACACGTGCACATTTTCTCTGGAATACACCCTTGCCTTTCCGGACAGTTGCCATCATCTCCAATATAGCATCTCAGGCACTGGCTAGGATCTCTGCCACCCAGTTCATGCTGGGATTACTGCCACTCCTATTGTTGGTCCCCAACCCCACTGGTTCTCCATGATCCTCGGGATATACTGTAGACCTCTACATTCAGCTCCATCCATGTTCTAAACTTCCAAGGTCTGTCCCCTTCTCATTTTACTTGAATTCTTAAGGAAAATTGGGTATTCTCTTCAATACTCTCTAAATTTAAGTGTGTTTTAAACGTTTTCTGGGTCCTTACCCTCGTATGGATTCCCCTGACCATGTAAATGGCTTTTTTTTTTAAGAGTTTGCCCTCCTTTCTCTCTCTCTCTCTTTTTTTTTTATTATTAATTACATTGTGTTATGTGACACAGTTTTATAGGTACTGGGATTCCCCCCACTCCTTTTCTAGCCCTCCCCCCATGGTGGATTCCTCCATCTTGTTGCGTATTCACAGTTCAAGTTCAGTTGAGATTCCTTCATTGCAAGCATATACCACACATAGAGTCCAGCATCTTATTGTCCAGATAAGTTCAACGGCTTCTTGGGGAGACCTTCTCTGGTCCCCATTCAGCTGGTGGTTGGAATTGCTGGGTTGATTCCGTCTTGAGCTTCAACTTCCACTGGAATCAATGGGTGTTGTAGTCCGTCCTGGTTCTGCTCGTCATGTGCTAGGCCATCACACCAACCACTTGGAGCTGCAGCCTAGTGGGAGCGATCCCCAGTAACCCCTACCTGGCCTGCCCCTGCCCTGATTTGCCAGCATGTGTAGCAGCCTAGTCCAGTCTGCCCCATATCCCATTGGGTTCTTGTAAATGTCGAAGGGTATTGGAGCTTAGTTCCATCCAACCAGCTCAACTGTCCAGCCCTCACGGATGTTGTTGAGTGCCTCTCTGTCTAGCCAACCCAGCCCCTGTCCTAGTTGTTACTGTGGCCTTCCATGGGAGTGTTGACCCAAGAGGGGGAAGCCCACTATTTCCCTCCCAGGTCACTCTCACTCTCGGTTGCGCTCTCTCCAGGTGGCCCTGTGGTTGGACTTGGCAGTAATGGTCCCTAGTGCCAGCTTCTGCTACGGCTAAGCCCCAAGAACTCTCACCCCCTGCTGTTAACACTAGTAGGAATAGTCCGCCTGTCCTGGCTCTTCCCTGATCTGGCCCATATGAGGGGCACAGGTGCTTCAGCCCTACCTAGTCTGGTCCCAGCTCATGCTCTCCAGTGGGAGTAGCTATCCAGCATGGGAACCACCCCTTATTCCCCAGTCGGCTCTGCTCCCCCTTCTGATTCTCACATGTGTTGGTTGGGTACTGCGGTCTCATCTGGCACAGGGAGCCTCACCTTGGTATTCTGTGTTGTATCCTGCTTTTGCCGCAATTGAACCTGGCTCGACCCACACTCTGCTCTGGCATTCGGGTTTGTCGGTGGATGACGCAAACTGACAGCCTGGTCCACCCCCAACCCATGCCAAATGTATGCCAGTGGTACACTTTTTCCGGGCTGTTTCCTTCTGTGCTTCTTGCGCTTATTTGAAGGATCCGTGTCCTGTCAGAGGAGTTGCTCAGACTCCTCCATCAGAACCCCTCCTGGTGCCAGGTTTCATGCATACCAATGGGTCCATGGGCCAGCACCACTCAGTTCATCTCCATCTCCTGTTCTAGCAGGAGCAACGGCTTATTTTTTCCACTGGCCTTCAACCCATTCTGGTTCTTGCTGCTGGATGTTTCAGCCCAGCCACGACTTGTCCATATCCACATATAGCACATAAATGGCTCAGTTGGGTTTGAAACCCAGCCTAGTCTGTCCCACATCTACCCTGGTCCTCCAGAACACCAGAAGGTGTTACAGTCTGACCTGGCCTGGTGCGCCAAGTCTCAGTCCACACTTGTACCAAGGGAGGCTACAGCTGTGTCCCGACCAGAACGCAGCCCCATTCCAGCGTGTGCACCCCGTAGTGGGGACCTTCACCTAGCCAGGGTCTCCCCCAGCCAGTGCTAAGTGTGCCAGTGATCGCTCTGGCTCAGCTCAGTACAGCCCATCGCCTGACGCAATCCCTACCCTAGACACTGTGGCTAAGCTCCTTGGTCTCACCCAGCTTAGACTGTCACCATCCCCTCTCCTAAGTCTCCCAGTGGGGTTAGAATTTCCACAGGGTGTGGCCCACACACCACCCATACATTCCACCCCCAGATATGGTTCTCCAGTGCTAGTTAATGTCTTGTGACATTAATGCCACTGTGACCCGTCTGCTGATCCATCATCATGGCAGGTAATGGGGACATCCTACTGGGCATGCCTGGAGTCTGAGCTTTTGAATGAACTGGTATTCGGTTCTCAGCATTATTACGTCATTACAGGTTCTTCAGAAGAAGATTTCACATAAATGGCTTTTTCAATCACCTTTCCTGGTGTCAGTTCTACCAGTTCCTATTTCTAAGCCTACGCCTTCATTTCCCATTTTCTTCTAGGGAGCTTTCCATGAGCTCTGAAGTCTGGACAGCACTCTTTCTGCACGAAGCAGTCTTCCTTCTTCATTCCTGCACAAAACAGTCTTTACAGAACTCACTTCCCATTGTTTGATGGCACAGCACTACTGACCATCTATATTTCTGCTCATATTTCAAGCCTTTCCCGGCCCAGTTTGGTAGTATCCTTACTGCCCACGACAGTCTCACATACAGTACTTATAGATTTGTATTCTTAAATAGGAAGAGGCCAATTTACATCCTCCTCATTGCAGGGAAGCACCAAGGCTCATCCAAACCCTGGTTCTTCTGGTCTTCACAGGATTTCCCACCATGTCAGAGAACGCTGCGAAAGTCTGAGATTAAGAATTCAGTAAGGATTTACACTGCTCTCCTAATCTTTAAATCTACACGCTCTCTAACTTAGGAGGCGTTGGCTTTTAGACCAGGCAAAGGGTAAACCCGTTCTTAGCATTTTCCTTAAACCTGGCAGTCCTGCCCATTAGCAAATTAGAATCCATCTATAACCCAAGTGCGAGGCAAGGAACTTGAGCTGCCGCTGGTGCAGGCCATGGGGATTGTTCTCTGTCTCCACTGCACTTCTCCACAGGAACACATAGCCTGGTGGCTCGCACCACTCGGTAGGTTAAGCCTGGGAGGAGTTGCGGCCGCCCTAAATGAGCCAAGCTCCACTCAGAAAAACACTAGAGCTCTGTTGATGCTCCCGCACCCGGTTCGGCCTCTTGGGCGTGCTGCATCCTGGGAATTGGAGTCCGCTCCAAGTGCTTCCCGTGCCATTCTATGCAGGGACGACTACACTCTCCAGGATGCACCACGGTGAGCGGGCCTTGAGAAGGGCGGTCCTCCCTGGCTTTGCGGTTTCCTAGCGCTGCAATTTCGCCTAGTAACCTGCTGCTGCGGGGGCCCCGCCCCCGGAACCCCGGTTGGAGGAAGAACCCATCTCCCGCAACGCCCCAGTGACGAAGCCCATCCCCGGGTGCGGGAGGAGGGGAGGGGAGGTGCAGGCTGAGGATTTCGTTTGCCAATGTGGGATCCCGGACACACCGACGGCGGCGCCCGCTGACAGCAGAGGTTAGAGGCGGAGACAGAGAGAGGCTGGTGCGGGAGCGGCCGTGCGCACGGGCCGGGCATCCCTGACCCTGCGGCCGACGCGCCCGGGCGCGTGTGTGTGCGCGTGTGTGTGGCAGGGGGAGGGCTCCGGACTCTGTCTCCAGTGTCCCACTGGTGACCCTGCCTCCTGCCAGGTGGAAAGGAACATCTGAGAGCCCACGGGACCCCCCCCCCCCCCCGCCCCTTAGCTAGCACAAACCTCCCCGGAGAGAAGTACAAGATTTTTGTCATTTGCTAATTCCTTGATCGCTTGGGAGATTTGTAGGAAGTACCACCCCTCACCCTCTTAAAAAAATAGCTGCACGCTGCCTGGCTCCTCCGACTGAGAAAATCTGGTGTGATGCTTGCTGTTGGAGTTGCTGCTCAGTGAGAATGGCTAAGTTCTTGCCGTGCAAAGGCTCACGAAGAGTGTGAATGTTCAATATGACAACTCATTGGCACATCTGAAAAGTGACCATTGCATAGTCGTCCTGCCTTCGTGGGTTACTTGCGCATACTCCTCCAAAGTGTAGCTGCGACTGCCAGCATTTTAGTGCAGATTTGCTATCATTGTGGAGCTGGCTCAATGGGGGGTGGGGGGTGGGGAGCGGGAAGTAGTTGCCGATTAAAAACAACCCCACCTTGGTTTAGTTTTGTGGATCTCTTTCTTAGCCGGGTGACTGATGCAAGCAATCTGTCTCTTTCTTCCCCTCGCTCTCGCCTCTTGGACATAGACGGTCAGTTTGGGAATCCAAGGCCGCTGATGGCACGGCTCATCCGGGCTGCCTGTCAGATCACAACCGTCACAGGATAAATCCCGCCGCCCGCTGCGAAACCCCCAGCGAGCGCTGCAAACTTAGTGAGCGCACTGGGTAATCTGGGCTCGGATATGCAGATTGCCGCGGTGCCAGGCAGTGTGGCCGCCCCGCCATCCTCTCCCTGGGGTTGGCGCCCGCAGGTGCAGTGAGACGCACGCGTGCGTGCGGGTACCGGCGCCTCCCGAGGACGCCCAGCCCCGGGACTGGAGCCCCGGCGCCCCGCGGGCTCTGGCGGCCACGCACCAGCAGCGGCGGCGGCTCATCTCCCTCGGCGGCAGCGGATGATGGTGGCGGCCGGCGCGCTGGGCTGTGCCTGTGCCTGTGAGTCGCCGCGGAAATCAGCGCCAGGCACTGCATCCTGAGTCCCTGCAGGTCCGCTGCAGCCGAGCCCGTGCGAGGACATAGCCGGAGCGCTGGGGCCACGGACCGTGTGCAGGGCCAGGGGGGGCGAGTGGGGTCGGCGTATCATGGCGGATCGGACAGCTCCCAGCTGCCAGCTCCGGCTGGAGTGGGTGTACGGCTACCGGGGCCACCAGTGCCGCAACAACCTGTACTACACGGCCGGCAAAGAGGTGGTCTACTTTGTGGCTGGAGTCGGGGTGGTGTACAACACCCGCGAGCACAGCCAGAAATTCTTCTTGGGACACAACGACGACATTATCAGGTAAGGGGGTGGGAAAGGGAGGATGGCTGGATGGGGAAAAGGATGCCCAGCTGGGCTTTGCCAGGGTCAGAGCCTGCAGCCCCATAGAGTAAAGGCTCCCCTGAGTCGCATGGAATTACAGAGGGCTGTTGATCCTGGGGCTGGAGTAGAGAAAGATGCAGGTGGGAAGGGAACGGGCTCTTTCTCCCGAGTGCCTCCGGACACCTTTTAAACCTGCAAGGAGTTGAGTGTTCTGAGCTTCGTGGGGTTGGTTCCTGCTACAAGTGGAAGGGAATCCAGTAACTATGAATCACTTCTTCCTTCCCTTAGATAAATGATAGGGCCAATGGCCCGAACTGTAGGTCTCATCACTGGGAGGCTCTTCAGGAGGTCCCTCGGTACATCAGAGGCTTAAAAAAAATATCCGAAAGAAATTTTGCTACAGGGAGTTTGGAATCTATCCCAAATGGTTCGGTCCCGGGGCATTTCTGCAGTGGGTAGGGAGTTCTCTGCTGTTTCACTTGGGAGTGTCGAATGGATGCTTCCACAACACTGTGAGGGTTAGAAAAGGTTGGCGGCTGCTGGGCCACCAAATCCTGTGGGTCAACCCTCAGAATCACCAACATCTGGTAGCCCGTGGTAAGAGCCATTCAGGGGCTTTTGCTATTCACTGGAGTGGGTCTGTGTTTTGATTCCTACCCGCATTTTTTCATCTCTGGACAGGACACGTTTTCTTCCAGCTGTAGTAGGTTTCTTGTGTGGCCAAACAAGGAGTGGTCCCAATGCTGAGCGTGGGGAGTGCACCCCAGCCTTGGGCAGTTAAGGAAGAGGACAGAGGGGCCTCAGGGCTGGGGGGAAATGACTTGCTTTAGAAGGACCCCAGCTGAAAGGGACCATATTGGTGGCTCCCATGGTTGGATGTGTGGTTCACTAATGCAGAGCAGCTTCCATTGCATTTTCAGAATATTGCCGCTTTTGCTCTTAATTCACCTTTCCCAGTGATATAAGAGAAGTAATCCTAGTTTTGTTTTTTGGGGGTTGGGAGAATGAAATAAAAGAGTAGTTCTCCCCTTCCCCAGTATCATGCTGCTATTCCACAGCCTCTACCCCCACCCGGACTTCAAGTGGAAAAATTATTATAGAAGGTAAGCGCTTCTTACAGAAAAATGTGAGTGCAGTAATATTAAAACAAACTTGGCTTTCAGCAGATACAGGTTTTAAATACTGGAAACTAATTGTCCTCAAGATTTGGAGGAAGTGACATGTTAAACTTTCCTCATGTCACCTAAGATGAAAAAACACTTCCTTCTTTGCTGTGGTAATGGTTGGGGATGGGGGCATCCTTGCTCAGTTCTGTCCAGCAGATTTCGCATCTGTAATTTCCAGGCTAATTATTAAAGTCACAGGGGCAAATGATGAACAGTGACTCAGGAAAAGGTTACATGTTTAAAAATTTAAGTCCATTCTTGTTTTTGTTCTGTCTGTCTGCGTGCAGTGCTTTCCATTACAGCAGCAAAATAAGATGTAGTCCTTCGGGGGAAGGGAGAAGAGTGGCAATTAAACCGAAAATTCCTTGAGGTTAAATATTAACATGATGGTTCACTGAACCGCTTTGAGGATTTGAACTCTTAATCTTTAATAGGAAAACAATTAAATGTACTGTGGCAAGTGAGGTGGGAACAGGGTGGAGTTGCAGTAAACCTTTGTTATGACAGACAGTGAGGCTGGTGGCACTGCTACTGTCTGGCTTGGATGGTTAAACAGGTTTGAAGAAAGGGCGGATGGAGTTGATTGTGTGACTGAGCTTGCAAGGAGCTCAGCGGATGGTCAAAGGATAAAAAATAAGATAGTTTCTCATGTGGTCAATTTGTTAAGATATTTCTTTATGTTGAGTAGTAACAGTAGTAAGCTTGACTTCAAAAAATAGACTTTATTGCAAAATTCTCCACACTATTTGGCTGGGTCTGAGTTTGTGCAAGTGGGCAGAGTTCTTTACTATCCATGTATATATTTGCAGATAGGAATAAAATTAAGTCTACTTCATTAAGAATACAAGCCACAGATCATTATGTAGTTAAAAACTGTAAGATTGAAACATTTGTGCTGCATTTTGCCTGATTTTGTATCTGAAAGTGTATGAGTGCCCAAAGCATAATCTGCAGGTGTTTACAAATTACAGCTCATGTTGGTGTATCCCAGTATGCTGAATGGGTTTGTTTTGTTTGATTTACTGATGCTTATTATTGAATGGGGATGACCATGGGCAGAAAGAATTTTGGAATAATTTGGAATATTGAAATTTCCAACTCTTGATGCCTTCAAGGGAGATATCACAGGTAATTATCCACTTGGTTCTAAGCTTTCACTATAGTTTGAAAGATGTATCCATGTGCATGCATTTCCTACTGTGCTCTGTGTGTGTGTGTGTGTGTGTGTGTGTGTGTGTGTGTGTGTAGTGTTAACTAGAAAGCAGCCCAGTGGGTATCGAGAATGCGTCCTGTTTTATTAAGCCACCTGCTCTCTGAGATGGTGGTGATGGACACAGGATTTGGCAGAACTCATTGGAGCTCAGTGCATCTCTGTATCTCAGCATATGTGTCCTGCTTCCCTGGGCCATGTGTGCAAATCAGATTTAAGATTTATTTTATTTTTATTGGAAAGGCAGATATACAGAGAAGATCTTCTGTCCATTGATTGTCTCACTCCTCAAGTGGCTGTGGATTGCAGACGCAGCTGCGCTGACCCAAAGCCAGGAGCAGGAGCCTCTTCCAGGTCTCCCATGTAGTTGCAGGGTCCCAAGGCTTTGAACTGTCTTCGACTGCTTTCCCAGGCCACAGGCTGGGAGCTGGATGGGAAGTGGAGCTGCTGAGATTAGAACCGGTGCCCAGATGGGATCCTGGCACATGCAAGACAAAGACTTGAGCCACTAGGCTACCATACCAACCCCCCAAGTCAACCCCCCAACATTTTAAAATGTTGGTAGGTGAGACATCCTGTGATGTGCTGGCTGTGGGGATTGGGTTTTATGCTCTTGTATAATCACTTTTCAATAGTGACAACAGATTAGACCCTGATGCCATATGTTAACCCTGATTGCACTGTGATGGGGAAATGCTTAGAATCCTGCTATGTGGCTCCCAACAGCTGTCAAACAAGCTCAAACCTGCGCTTGAAGGCAAGGCTAGCAGGAGAGTCTGCAATAACCTCAAACCTGGTTTCTACTTCAGGTAATAGAATGTGACACAGAATCGAGGGGAGGGAAAGAACAAGTCATGGACGAGTTTGTTCTCTGTCACTTCCTACTGCCGTCGTGGTCCCTCCAGCTGAGTGAGGCATCTGTCCCTTCAGCTGGGGCCCCACAGACCACCCACATCTGCAGGGTCTTCTCCTTTGTCTTTCATCTTTCTTTGCAAGGGGGTTTTATCTGCAATGCTGCTTGAGGGGAAAGTTTCCTGCCTTTGACACTGCCCATAGTTGGTGTGAATTCCACTCAAGGAATTTGGGTAAGTGGCTTTGACCTCTCAGGACCTTGTTTATTTGTAAAATGGCGGTGATAATACCTAAATCCAGTAGTTAATGTATGCAAAGAAAGGATGTAGGGTAGCCCTGGTTCAGTTGGTGCTTCTTGTGGTATTTAATTAAACACATAAAAATAAAACATTACCCCATCTCCCCCTTGTGTATCTGCCTCCCTCCAAATGCCACAGTGGTATGAGCATGTGCTGTAGTGTGACGTGGACCCGGGTTGGAGCCTAGGCCTGCCATAGTTGGTTGAGTTTATTAAACCTCTCTCTTGTCATTGAAATAGCTTCTCCCTTGTAAACGAGACATCATAGGCATCTATGGTTTTTTGTAGAGATTGCATACAAGGTGTCCTACAGTGTCCGGCAAATGCCCACCACAGAGGTCCCACTTGTGTCTGCATCCTGCACGGTCTCAGCTGCTTTAGTCTCAGCTACCTGGAGACATCTTATGCCAGCCCTCGTTGAAGGGGCACTCTGCTCCCAAAGTTTGTGTCTTTTGTATCCAGTACAACTCATGTATCATGTCTCAGTCATTCAATATCTACTTTACTTATTTGGAAGATAGAGTGACACAGAGAGATTGAGCTTTCCTTGGTTGATTCATTCCCCAAATAGCAGCAACAGCTGGCTGAGTGTGAAGCCAGAGGCCCAAGCACTTGAGCCATCTTCGGCTGCTTTTCCGGGTGCATTAGCAGAAAGCTGGACCCAAAGCAGAGCAGCTAACATCTCCAGCCAGCAGCCTGGTAGGGGATGCTAGTGTCACAAGCAGCAGCTTAACTTGCTGTGCTGCAACATTGGCCCCTAATATGTATGCTTCTATGCCATTTTTCATTCTGAATACTTTCTTTTGTTATGTTTATATGAAGGCCTTGAGAGTGAGGATCTTAGGATGTGCGGACTTAACGTTTTCTGAGAGCTCAGAGCTAAATGTGTGTAGATCTACTGGATCCATGCATCAGCCCTCCCATGTGGGGGAGGCTGTTGCTGACACCCAGTTCACTGGTGAGGCAGCTGATGTCCGCTGACATTAGGGGATCCTGACCAGGGCCACTTCCTAGCAGAATGTGGGGTGAACATTTGAACCCCAACTGAACTGACCCCGAAGCACCAAGCTATTGCTTCACTGGTTAACAGCTTCTTAGTTACCACAGTCCTCTCCACTAGGGCTTGTTCCCATGAAGAACCTAGTACGCTGGTTGCACTTGTTGTCTGTTAGCCTGTTTATCCTGGGCTTTGCTAAAGAATGCTTGAAGCAGATCCACAAGCTCATCCTAGAAATGGAAGGTGCACGGGCACACCTCAGCAGCTGCACCAACCTTGAAACCATCACCTGAAAATAGGATCCACTGCAGATGTAGAGTTGAAAAAAAAAATAAAGTCTCAATTATGCCATGACTGAAATAATCTGCTGCTGCAAATATAATTAAACTTGTTGGATTTGAAGAGAGGGCCCGAGAATCATGGTTGAGCCTGGAGTATTGGTTGATCAGGTCCACATGAAGGTGTAGTTTGATTTTTTTTTTCACTTCCATGATAAATCTGAATAAGGAAAAATAGGGAAAAATTATCTTGAGTTGACTGCCCTGTCTGTGCCTGTACACTTATATGTCATCTCACTGAGCCCTTGCCACCACCCCTAGCTCTAAGAAATAGTCATTTAGTCTTAGCCATGGCACTAACAGGGAAAGATTTAAACACTCAGGGGTGCCATCCGGTTGTTCATTCGGTTCTACTTACCCTGTCACTGGCAGGATTATGACATGAAAGTCTTTCTAGCAGTATTTATTGAATGTTGGAACAGGAGAAGAGGCGGACAGACAGACACAGAGACACAGATGGGCAGACACAGGGGGGTGCTGTCTGCTGAATCACCCCCCAATAACACTTAACAAGTGAGACCAGGGCTTAGGAATCCAGAAATGGGAAGCCAACCTGGTTCTCAAGCACTTGACCCATTACCTGCTGCCTCCCATGGTACATGGTAATGGGAATCTGGAATTAGGAACCGTGGAGGACTTGGAACTCAGGTACTCTGATAAGGGACGTAGGTGTCTTCAGCAGTGTCTTAACCACCAAGCTAGCAGCGTGCCTCTGAGATGGAAGTTTTTGATGGAAATTTACCCTTATTAATAAGTTGTAGTCTATTTGGGAATTTTTATTGAAGTATGTGTGTTCTTTAAGCTGCACATATCTGATTTCTTCTCATTTGTATGTTCATCAAAACTCAATTTAATTGGTGACATGCCAAGTTTGGAAGGTGTAGCAGTGAATGTGACAGTCCTTAACCCTCTGAAGCTTGGATTCTTATTAGGGATAGTGACAATAATAATAATAATAATAATAATAATAATAATAAGCAAGACCAATATAGATGGAGGTATGTGCTAAGAAGGGAGCAATGATGGAGAGGCACGGGGTTGGGAGGCATCTGAGAGCTGCCTTGACAGGGTTTATAGAGCAGCCCTCTGGAGAGAGGCGCTGAAGCTAAAACCTGAAGCATGAAAAGGAGCCACAAGGTGGAGATGTAATGGCAGAGAGGCCCCAACATGGGAAGGGTCTTGCCCTGCCCAGTGTCCTAGTATGGCTACTCAGAGAAAGACCAAGGTCATTGTAATTCTCAACCAGGTCACGAATGCCTCAGTGGGTTTTCATACCATAAGTCCTAGATTTCCCAAGATAGCCACAACTACTCCATTTAGTCACGGTCATGGGTCTACTTGTTTGCGTCATACCTTCAGATCTCAATTTAGAAAATTATTGAAATATTTATTTTCCCTTTTTTCTTTAAATATGAAAGGTACACAGAGAGATGCAGACAGTCAGGGAGAGGTCTTTCATCTGCTTGTCCATTTCTCAGATTCCCACAGCAGCCTGGGCTAGCCCACTCCGAAGCCAACAGTCCAGTACTCAATCGAAGTCTCCCATGAAGGGAAAAGGATCCACAAACTTCAGCCCCTTAGGATGCGTGTTAGCATGCGTGTGGATCACGAGCAGAGCCAGCCTTCCAACGCCGGCCCTCTACTACGGGATGCAGGTGTCTCCAGTGGTGCCTCAATTGCTGTACTAATCACTGCCCTCCGGGTTTCAATGTTTAATTCAGAAGGATGACCACGCTTTATTGGAAAATAAGGTTACTATGTAACGAATGAGTCATTTCTGGAAAACATTGCACTGGATGATCCTGCCTTACAGAGTGATGCCACCACCAACGATCTGTCCAACTCTTGGATTACATTGTGCAAAGTGAAAAGCTCTCCAAGTGGCAGCACTGTTCCTAGTATCCCTCTTGTCCCCATGGTTGTGTATCTGAACTGCTTTGTCATGTGGGGGACTCTTTGGCCACCAGGAGATAAAAGGGAAGGTGAGGGACGCTGCGCCTGTCCCTCTGGGTTGGTTTTCTCCATGGTCTGGAGCCACGTGGAAAACGATCCTCTCATCAGGGGACTGGGTGCCTTCAGCCACCAAGCTTTTGTTAAGTTGGTCACATGTGAATTCATCTTAAATACAAATAAAATATTTGACAGCAGTTCTTCTCAAATATTGTGCAAAATGCATGTCCCAAGTTAGTGGCCCGCCGTTTCCAAGTGGTGGCGATTCTGCCACTCTGTTACCAGCAAGGTTTTAAGCATTTTGTTGATAAGCTGTTTCAGAGCCCAGTAGCTCAGAATCTTTATCCACCTGAAAGATACTGCAATACTGCTAGTTAGTGAAATTGACTTTTAATGAGATATATACATATATATATGTACATGATACATGCATTTATAAAATTCTTTTTTTGTTAAAGATTTATTTATTTATTTATTACAAAGTCAGATATACAGAGAGGAGGAGAGACAAAGAGAAAGATCTTCCGTCCGATGATTCACTCCCCAAGTGAGCGCAATGGCCGATGCTATGCTGATCCAAAGCCAGGATCCAGGAGCTTCTTCCAGGTCTCCCACACGGGTGCAGGGTTCCAAAGCTTTGGGCTGTCCTTGACTGCCTTCCCAGGCCACCAGCAGGGAGCTGGATGGGAAGTGGAGCTTCTGGGATTAGAACCGGCGCCCATATGGGATCCCAGTGTGTTCAAGGCAAGGACTTTAGCTGCTAGGCCACGGCATCGGGCCCTATAAAATTCTTAAATTAATATGGTGCATTGTTTTTATTAAATTGACACCTAGCTTAAGTGTTCTTTCTTCTCCAGAAAGCACCAAGCAGGCACTGGCTAGAATAAGTTCAGGAAATGTTTCAATGGAAGAATATTTCCATAATCTTTTAAAAAAAGATTTATTAATTTTTATTGGAAAGGCAGATTTACAGAGAGAAGGAAAGAGAGAAAGATCTTTCATCTCTTGGTTCACTCCCCAAATGGCTGCAACAGCTGGAGCTGATCTGATCTGGTGCCAGGAGTCAGGAGTTTCCATGTGGGTGGAGGAGCCCAAGGCTTTTCCGGGCTACAAGCAGGGAGCTGGATGTGAAGTGAGGCAGCCAGGACAAGAACTGGTACCCACACAGGATGAGCCATTGCACCAACCAGTCCATAGTCTTTGGTGAGAACTTAGATTTTCTAGTCTTTTCAATATTGACTTCAGGGTGGAATGGCTGGATCCTACAGTAATTTTATTTAATTTCGTGAAGTACTTACCAAACTGTCTTCCAAAACTATCACACAGTTTTATTGCCATCAGCAATATATGTGGGTTCTGGCTCTTCCACCCTTGGCAAGACTTTGTTATTTTCTGCCTGTCTGTTTTAAAGCTGGCCCTCTCACTGTGAAGTGGATACTCACTGTGCTTTCAGTTTGCATTTCCCTAATGACTGCTGACATTGACCATCTCTTTTTATACACTTACTGGCCAATTTAAGTAGCTTTTTTGGAGCGATGTCTATTCAAATCCTCTTGCCATTTTAAACAGTTTTATTTGTCTTATTATCGATGAATCATGATAGTTCCTTATATATTCTGCATGTAATTCCCTTGTCTAATATATGAATTGTCAATATTTTCTCCCATTTGGTAAGTAAGATTTTTATTTTTTAAGAAGATTTATTTTTGTTGGGAAGCAAGATTTACAGGAAGGAGAGACAGAAAAAGATTTTCATCCACTGATTCACTCTCCAAATGGCTGCAATGGCTGGAGTTGACCGGTCTCAAGTGAGGACCAGGAAGCTCTTCTAGGTTTCCCATGTAGATGCAGGGTCTCAAGGCTTTGGGCCATCCTCCACTGCCGTTCTAAGCTACAAACAGGGAGCTGGATCAGAGTGGAGCAGCTGGGACATGAACCAGCACCCATATGAGATTATGGGATGGTGGTGCGTTCAGACAGAGGATTAGCTGGTTGAGCCATCACACTGGCCCTGGTACTTCTGTTTTCTTGATGGTACCCTTTAAATGATGTACCTTTTTTTCAAAACAATTGTGTTGTTCTAAGAAACTATCATGTTACCCAAGTTTATAGATGTATTCCTATGTTTTCTACCAAAAGTTTTGTATTTTTATCTCATACGTGTAAGTAGATGATGCATGGTCCATTTTGAGTAAATGTTTATGTATGGTACGAGGTAGAGCTCCAACTTCTTTCCCATGTGGTTATCCAGTTGCACCAACACCATTTATGGACAATATTAATTTTCCTCCTCCACTATGTTGGATGTCCACCTGCTGTATTCTGTTAGCCAGTGTCTCTTTCCTATTGCATGGAAGAGGCTGAATGTTTGGAGATTCAGGAAACAACCATTTAAAAAGGAAACAACCATTTAAAAAATTAACCTGGAATTCACAGAGGTCAGGTTGTTATCCTACTTTTGTAAAGATGATGCTAGGTGCTATTAAAGATACATAATTTCACATATTTATAAACTACAATGATTTAACTTAAGAAATCAATGCTGTATCTAGTTACTGCTGGTTTGGGGATCTGGAATGCTCTATATGCTGGATTTGTTTACTTCCCAAGGTTCTTGCTTCTTAAAAATTGATTAACTTCAACCATGATGCTACGCAGATTGTTGAACCATCTGGGAGCAGGGAATAGAATGAAAAGCAAGGGAGGGGGCCTGGCACATAGCCTAGTGGCCAAAGTCTTTACCTTTCATGAACTGGGATCCCATATGGTACCAGTTATGTCCCAGCTGCTCCACTTCCCATCCAGCTCCCTGCCTGTGGCCTGGGAAAGCAGTGGAGGATGGCCCAAAGCCTTGGGATCCTGCACCCGCATGGAAGACCTGGAAGAATCTCCTGGCTCATGGCTTTGGATTGGCTCAACTCTGGCTGTTGTGGCCACTTGGGGAGTGAACTGGTGGGTGGAGGATCTTTCTCTCTGTCACCCGTTCTCTCTGTAAATCTGAATTTCCAACAAAAATAAAATAAATCTTAAAAAATAGAGAAAAGGAGGGGAATAGGAAAGGTGTCCATTTGCCTTTACCCCTCTGTTACTTCCTTTCTTTTCTGAAAGGGAGGCAAGCATCTAGATGGCCAAATGCCCAGAAGTTGAAGGATTTGTGGCTCTCCTGGTAGTCTTTGCCACTCCTTTTCCCATCAGCATGAAAAAGGGAATGACAGGCCAGCTCTCTGAACTGATTGTAAATGAAGAGTCTGGTCAGAAGATTATTCTAATGGTCTTGTGAATTATTTTAAAGCTCGAGCCTTCTTTTTTAACTGGCTACTTGATAAAGTCATTTTAACATTATTTTATGTTCATCGTTAATTTATTTTATGGGTAAGAATAAAATAGACCTACAAATGATGGGATGTCTTATACGAAAGGGATTTTTAGTTGCAAGAATCTAAAGCTTTTTAAAATAGCTGCAGTTTATCAGAGAACTGTAGGGCAACAAGAGGATCTTTTGGCATTGAAGTATAGGAAGTATTCTTGGCCTCTCAGACACACTGAAGCAGCTGGTTCCCCCACCTTCTTTCTCCTCCACATATCCCCTTGAACCACTAGGATTCACACCTCTGCTCTCTGTGGGTACTGTATGCTTTCATTTTCTCCATCTTCAGACACAGTAGTTTATTGCGTATGACCACGCCTCAGAAAAATCCATTCCACTCCCTTAATACACTTGATTATCCAGCTTTGTTCTAGGAAGCTAATTGGATCAGTCCTTTGAGTATTAATTCTGAATTTCCAGAGGAAAGGATCTCTTTGGCCTAGCGTGGATCAGGATGTCTGCTCAATTTCATCAGCTATTACCTGGAGAGTGGGATCCCATCCAAGGGGCTACCCCCTTTAGGAAGTGTAACAAAAGAGGTCTGGACTGACATGCAATGAATGACAAGTTAGCCCGGGAGGTGGACTAGAAGAGGAGGAAGACAGTGATTTCTTGTTACCCAGGAAAGAGAAAAGTAATGAGAAATAGTTTATCAAGGTCAAGAAAAGCTAATTAGGAATGGCCATTGTGGTGCAGTAAATCAAGATGATGGCTTCGGACTCCCATGTCTTACACTAGAGTTCCTTGGTCCATCCTGGCTACTCTCCTCTCTAACCCAGCTTCCTCCTAGTGCATCCTGGGAGGCCACAGAGATGGCCCAAGTGAACCTGGCTCCTGGCTTCATCCTGGTCCAGTGCTGGCTGGTGTGGGTGTTTGATGAGTGGACCAGCAAATGGATGATCTCTCTCCTCTCTCTGTCACTCTTTCAAGTTGATGAGAATAAAACCTTTTAAACTATTTTTGAAAAGAAAAGAAAAGTGGAACCAGCGAGGTGGCTCAACAGACTAATGCTCTGTTTCCAACTGCTGGCATCCTGTATGGGTACTGATTTGTATGCCAGCTAATGCACTTCTCATCCAGCTCCTTGCTTATGTCCTGTAAAGGCAGCGGAGGATGGTCCAAGTCCTTGGGACCCTGCACTCATGTGGTAGACCTGGTAAAAGTTCCTGGCTCCTGACTTTGGATTGATTCAGCTCTAGCTATTGTGGCCTTTGCGGGGAATGAACTAGTAGAATTTCTGTCTCTCCTTTTTTTCTGTAAAGGTGCCTTTCTAATAAAATGAAATCTTAATAAAAAGAAGATAAATGAACAGATCTTAATAAAGCCTCAGTTCGAAGTAATAGTGACATGATAAATCAGGGAATTTCAGTTGTCATAAGAGACTAGACCGTGGTGTGTCTGAGGGTTCTGGCTCACCCCTGCATGTGTCATTTTGCATGACTGAAGTGATTCCGTCCTTCCGCACGTCTGTAGTCATCTGATTCAGGACTGTCTTAGGATGTCCTTTGGGTGTCCAGACCATCATACCACTTGCTCCCTTATGAAGTTATTGCCTTACATTGCATTTGTGACTTAATGTAGCATATATATAATTTTGTTCTTTAAATTTTAATTACTTGGAAGGAGCAAGATGTGAAATAGGGTCAAGATTTCTACAGAACGAATTTCATACATACTTTGTGAGGAGAAAATCATGAAGTATTATAAGGTGGTCTTAAGAAGCAAAATTCAGAATCCTTTTAAAAATTTGGATGACAATAATGGTGAATTATTAAGTCAGCCACCAAATTTTATTTGACTTCTTTCTTCTGCTCCTCTGGTCTAGCTGGCATTTTAAACTGTGGTGGATATAATATTTCCTGTTGATGTAGGATCATGAATTATGGAAATGAGACATTCGTTTTAGGTGACCTATACTTAGGCTTTTTTTGACTGTATTATAAGGGAATCTTGATTTGCATCTCTTTGAATGTATGGGTTTTATTATTATTATTATTATTTTATTGTTAATCACATTGTGTTATGTGATACAGTTTTGTAGGCACTGGGATTCCCCCTACCCCTCCCACAACCCTACCCCCGTGGTGGATTCCTCCATCTTGCTGCATATTCATAGTTGAAGTTCAATTGGGATTCATTCATTGCAAGCATATACCTAGCATAGAGTTCAGCATCTTGTTGTCCAGATAAGTTCAGAGGTTTCTAGGGGAGACCTTCTCTGGTCTGAAGGTAGAACTAACAAAGTCCCTGTCGGTTAAAAGCCCCTACAAAACATCAGCAACAATTTACAGTGTTATGAAATTGATTGACATAGTATTGAGTAAACAATATGTTAAAAGTAATGCAAGTTCAATTTTTCACAACACATGGATTGAGACAGTATCAATGACAGGTTCAAAAACAAATAAGCCAACAAACAAATAAAATTACTGGTTAAATTAAGGCAAACATGTGGTATCTAACCTTTTGGGATTCACTCATTTCCCTTAGCATTATAGTTTCCAGTTGGGCCCATTTAGCCACAAAGAACTGCATTTTGTTTTTTTTAATAGCTGAGTAGTATTCCATGGAGTAGATGAACAAAGTTTTCTTATCCAATCTTCTGTTGATGGGCATTTCGGTTGCTTCCATGTTCTGGCAATTACTGATTGTGCTGCTATGAACATAGGGGTGCATGTTGGTTTGTCGTGAAACAGGTGTTTTGGATATATTCCTAGGAGTGCTATTGCTGGATCATATGGTATGCTGATTTTGAGTTGTTTAAGTGTTCTCCATACTGATTTCCATAAAGGCTGTACCAACCTGCATTCCCACCAGCAGTGGAGTAGGGTTCCCTTTTCCCCACATCCTCGCCAACAAGTGTCATTGGTGTTCTTGTTTATGTGGGCCAATCTTACTGGTGTTAGGTGATACCTCATCGATGTCTTAATTTGGATTTCCCTTATTGCCAGGGAACTGGAGCATTTTTTCATGTTTGTTTGCCATTTGGGCCTGTTCCTTTGTGAAATGTTTGCCCATTTCCCCTGCCCATTTCTTGAGTGGCTTGTTTGTTTTGGTGTTTTGGCTGTTTTGGAGTTCTTTGTATATTCTGGAGATTAGCCCTCTATCCCTTACATAGTGCGCAAAGATCCCCATTCTGTGGGCTGCTTTTTTACTTTGCTGATTGTTTCCCTTGCTGTACAGAAGCTTCTTAGTTTGATGAGGTCCCACTTGTTTATTCTGTTTTTAACTGCTATTGCTTTTGGTGTCCTTCTTAGAAAGTCAGGACCTACTCCTAGGTCTTGCAGGGTATTTCCTACATTTTCTTCCAAGAGTTTGAAGGTTTCTGGATGTAGGTTTAGGTCTTTTATCCATTTAGATTGGATTTTAGTGTATGGCGATAGATGTGGATCTTTTTGTTTCTGCAGGCAATGAATGTATGGGTTTTAAGCAATATTTGAAAATGCTTGGATTGATTATTGAGAGAAATGAAGTCCAGATGTTTGCGGAAATTTAAGAAGGTGTCTGCCAGTTCTAAATAAATTTGAATGTTACTTGGCCCAGAAGTGTTCTTTCACCTAAAGATAAATAGTATTTTAAGGTTGGCCTCTGGAGTAAGTAACTTTGGAAGGATGAAGAGTAGTTTGACAGGTGACTGGAAAGGAAATATTTGTAGGATATGCAGGGGGTTCCCTGGGGGGAACAGCTTGAGCAAAGACTCAGGGGCTTAGAGCCAAGGCTCCCCCAGAGGCCAGTGAGAGGCTCAGTGCGGTGGGCGTGAAAGGTCAGAGGGAGGCAGATGCTGGATGAGTGGGCTGGCGTTAGCTCACCGAAGGCTGTGCAAATTCCTCCACAGGTGTGGGGACCAGTGAGGGAACTACACTGGGAGAAACAGACTCCCAACCTTTGCCTTCGACAGCAGAGATTGGCATTGCTAGTGTTTGTGCTTTTAGAAGGAATGCCATGGTAGACAAGCTTTTGTGTCTGGCATTTTAGTTTTTCATTGATTTGCGGATCAGACAAGGTGGAGAGGCAGACAGACATAGAGAAAGAATTCCCTTGTGCTGGTTCACTCTCCAAATGCCGGCAGCCACCAGGGTTGGGCCCACTCCAGGCTGGGATCTGGAAACGCAGTTACAGTGAAGGTCTCCCGTGTGGATTGTGGGGACCCAAAGGCTTGGTCCTGCACCTGCTGCCTCGGAAGATAAGCAGCAGTAGGAAGTGAGAATCGGCAGCATAGCCGGGACTCAAACCCAGACTCTGACAGGGAATACAGGAATTCTAAATACACATCTCGTGTCTGACTTAAAAATTATTAGCATGTTTATGAGCTTTTATCTTTGTTTATACATGTTTGTTCTGAATTTCCCATCTTTCATTTGTGGAAACAACATAATTTGTCCTTTCTATTGTTGATGAATGTGAGTTCTGATTTCTCTTGATGGGATTCTCTTTGAAGTGTGTGTGTACATATATACAACACATGCAATTTCACCCCAGAAGCCGTGTTTCTGGGTGATGGGTTTCACATATGATTAACTTTTCTAGTCCCTGTTATATAGTCTTCCACAATGGTTATGTCAGCTTTTTCTCCCACCATTATATAATCATGTTTTGTAACGTATAAAATAAGATGCATGGACTTACACAGAAAAACACTCCTTTTGAAAAGTTTAGAACTATGTTAATATGTTTTAAAATTTAAATTTAAATAAAATTTAATCTTAATAAAATTCGATAACATTTTAATAAAAGAATTGTGATTTCAAAATGAGGAGGAGTATACTGATGCTTGTGTGTCTCCGCAACTGTAATGTGATGTGAAAATGCCTGCGATTTTACTATAGGGATTTTAATTTATTTATTTACTTTTGGCCTACCTTCTGGATGATAGGAACTAGTAACTTTTTAAAGTTGGTAAAAAATAAAGATGCAATCTAAGTTCATAGATCTTCCTGAATTCAGAAAGGGGTACTTGGACCCCAAGGTCAAGAAGTCCTGGCTTAGAAAACACAAATGACTTGCCACAAAAGTTTCTTGGGTGTTGACTGTGTACACTGCACTGTGCCCAGTCTGCATCTCTTCTCCAGGGATATCTGATTGTGAGGGCCGAACTCAGCAAGCCCAAGTAACCAGGTAACATGTGCTCAGTGCCATGAGAGTCCATCCAAGGGAAGGGGGCACCTCAGGCCACACACCTGACCCGTTCAAGGGATGGGAGTACTGGTCAGAGAAGGCTTTCTGGAACTGGAACATTGTGATTTAGCCTCTAAACTTGCTCCTGTGGTTGTAGTGTAGATACTGTGTCAGAGGAAAAATCACCTGGAGATAACGACATTAAGTCAAGTGTGGGATGATTACGATGATGCTTCGTGAAGATAGTGGTTATAATATTCCGGGGACTATGTGCACAGCAAGGAGGAAGACGCTAGGTAACGGTCTGGTTTCTGACATCAACTGAGGGGATAGTCCTTAGCGTTCACTGAGATAGCATGAGGGGCAAGCTGCAGGTCAGTGGGAAATGAACCTAGCTTTGTGCATGTTTAGACTGAGGCATCTTTGATACATCCAAGAGCTGTTTATCATCAGGATGAGTCTTCCGTTTCAGAGAGGGCTGTGGGAGTGATCATGCGTGTGTGTGCAGGAGTGGGTGAGGTACCCAAGGAGTGTGAGCAGGAAAGAGGAGAGACCAGGCAAGATGAACCTGTAAGAGACTGGCAGTGGAAGATGGGAATGGTTACGCAGGTAAGAGATAAACAAGGCAAGTAGAACAACCTGAAAGGCAAAGGCTGAGGAGGAGACGCTCAGCAGTGTGGATGCCGGAGTACAGGGAGAAGCCTGGAAAGCAGGCGGGGAGTGAGCGCAGAGGAGGCCATCGATGAGATGCTTGCACCATGTAAACACTAGGAAGACTACTTTTCTCTGGATTGTACTTTTCTCTGGATTTTAAACTTCCTGCAATGAGTCACTTCTTTTTAGCTTTACTTTTCTTCTCACATCTCCTTTACACATGTTGCTCATGCTGCAGGGAGCTTTATGCTGCAGCGGTACTGCGTAGGCATCTCCGCCTAGCGACTTCTGTCTCAGCAGACTCTAGCTATTGGTTTGACAACAGGAGATATTGTTACGGGTATTACTTCTTGGTTGGGAAAAAAAAACCCTTCCAAGTTTATTTGTTTGTTTGTTTATCAGCCTGGTAAACATGAACCCAATCACTTTAGCAGGGGCCTTGTTTACATGAGAGAGGCTGACCCGCTGACGATGAATCCTTCATTCATCTGTTTTGCCTGCACTGAACCTCCATTTCTAGTCCATATGGTAAAACAAATATATTGGGGAACAGATATAAATTCTAAACTATAATTATTTTCTCCCCCGAGTGGTACCTGTGGGAGAGAAGTGAGAAGAATTCTCAGTTAAATAAACTGGTGTTCAGTGCTGACTGTGGACCTGATGGCGTGGGCTCAGGACAGCAAGTTACCCCAGCAGGGAGCATGGAGTGCCCGCTGCCCCCCTTTTCTTCCCCGGTACAGGTGACCTTGTCCTCCGTACATCAGTGCCGCTGCCCTCAGTCACACCTCTGCAAGGTCCTCTCTGGGTGCTTACAGTGGCCTCCTAACTGGTTGGCTTGCGCCTCTCTCTCCTGCTTCATCTGCTGCTCAAAACCCCGGCTAACCCTTGAGAAAATACAGACTTTTGAGCCCATTTTTAAGGATTTTGTTTGAGTGGTCTGAGTGTGAGAAACTGAGCCTCAGTGTTCTTAAGTGTATTTTTTAAATTTTATTTTTTATAATGATTGCATAGTTGATCAGGGTGAAGGACTGAGGTTTAGGGAAAACTGGGTGAACTCAGTGTTTCCAAACTTGCTATTTCTTGTTGCTTCTGGGGAAGGAGAGAGCAAAGGAAGGAGCCACACATGACTTTCCAAGCGTCCCAGCACCCAGGGATGAGGAATCGCCACCTCATATCAGCACAGAGTCTCAGTGTGTCCATATTCCGAGGATTTTGCCCAAGTGGTTTGGATAGTTCTGAAATGCTGTCGATTTCACCAGTCCAAGGATGCTGCCCTCCTAATGTCCATTGGCTGACATAGTAAACCTCATGTCTCCAATCAGTGAGATTTTTTTTGGTGCAATCGTCTAACTGGGGTAGTTGTCCAGTTTGTTTTGTTCTTCTGCCATGGCACCAACTGAACTGCCATATTCTGCTTTTACAGCAGGGCCGGTGTCCACTGCTCTGCCTTTTTCACTGTGTAGGACATGTCCTTGCAGGCGTGCCCAAGGACCCGGGCCAGGCAGCCCAAGCCTTACTGGATCCCCCCACCCTGGGGCTCATGAACCCGGCACCTACCTTACCGGCAGGCCGCAGGGCCCAGGCTAAAGGTGACCCGAGTTCCTCCAGATCCCTTACCCCAGGTGCTCATGAACCCAGGACACACCTAGTAGGTTGGCCCCAGGACCTGGGCCAGGCTACCCAAGCTCTGCAGGTCCCCCTATCTCCGGGGCTCACAAACCCGGCACCCACTTCACAGCAGACCTACACACCTGGGCCAGGCAAACCAAGCCCTGCCGGATCCCGCACTCCTGGAGCTCATGAACTTGGCACCCCCCTCAGAGGTGGGGCCAAAGACCTGAGCCAGGTGACCCAAGCCCTGCCAGATTCCCCCACCTTCATGGCTCACAAACCTAGAACATTTTCCTTGGAATTGACATAGGTTTATTTTTATTTCTTTTAAAGATTTGTTTTTATTTATTGATTTTTTTTTAATTGGAAAAGCGGATATACAGAGAGGAGGAGCAGAAACAGAGAGGAAGATCTGCTGTCCGATGGTTCACTCCCCAAGTGAGTGCAATGGCTGGAGCTGAGCCAATCTGAAGCCAGGAGCCAGAAGCTCTTCTGGGTCTCCCACGCGGGTGCAGGGTCCCAAGGCTTTGGGCCATCCTCGACTGTCATCCCAGGCCACAAGCAGGGAGCTGGATGGAGTGGAGCAGCCAGGATAAGCATATGGGATCCTGGGTGCTCATGTGAGATCCTGGGTGTGCAAAGTGAGGACTTTTGTCACTAGGCTACCATGCCAGGTCCAGTTTTAAATAGGTTTTTTGTTTGTTTTAAACATGGACAGTGAAAATGGGAAGACAGTCTGAGGAAACCCTGGGAACATTGGCAAGGAAGTAGGGTGGAGGTAGGGGACAGAGGTCAAGGGGAGTGGGATGAGGAAGTGGTAGGAGGGAGGAGACCAAGGTACGTGGGGTGGCTGGGAAGGTGGTGGCTCTGTGAGGCAACAGAGGATGAGGAAGTTGAGGGCAGGATGGTGGCCTGCATTGAGCATGTCAATTATGAAGAACCTATTGAATTTGATTTTGGAAATTAGAGGAGCCCAGCAGAGGCCTCACCTGTTTAGTTACCTATATATATATATATTTTTTTTTTTTGAGAGCTTTTCTAGATGTCAGGCACTGCTAGGTGTTAGCAGAAGGATGCTTATGTTTATGCATGACACCACACACTCACACACCCATAGGCCCTGCCCTGGAGGCATTTCTGATGAGAATTGATGAAAGTGAGGCATTGTGGGTGCAGAGAGCAGGGCATGCCTGCAGCATGTAGTACTTGAGAAGCTTGCCAAGAGTAAGGATGCTGGGGGAAGAGCGTGTTCCAGGTAAGAGGGATTCTCTAGATAGACAAGGTTTAGGAGGACACCGTTGCTTCCCACTCTAGGGTAGCTAAGTGTCACCATTTTTGGTGGTACAAACAGGCATTCCAGAAACAATAAAATTCCATTTTTGATATTAATTTAAGGTTGGTGGTCCTAATTGGTAACCTGACCCTCAGAAAGGTGGTTGGATGGAGAAGCAGATGGCACCGTCTCTTGTATGAGCAATGGTGGTCAGGCGATGTGAGAGTCACACACTGCATGGGCCTTTATTGCATGCCTGCCTGCTGGGAGGTGTTCCTAGGGGTTGCCACACCTAGACATCAAAGGGAAGCGCATGAGGGGGAAGGGACGAGGGCTTCCAAGGACCTCTTGGACATACCTTTCAATAGTGTAGAGATGGAGGGAGCATAAAGATGCCAGATGGGGCAGGCAAGGCAAGCTGTGGAGCTCCAAAAAAGCTCACCCAGGACTGGCACTCCAAGAGGTGGAGGGAGGGGAGATTAGCTTCACTGCAGTGCCATGGGACAGCAGCCAGAGCGCAGGAACACCAAGTGGGATGGGAGGCAAGAGGAGCACGTAGCCTAATTAAGCCTCTGTGCCCACGGGTGGTGTAAGGCACTTCCTCTTGCTCACAGGTACCTGTTCTGGTAGATCCCATACCTTCAAGATGCCATCTGCTTCTGGGGGAAACACAGAGTTAAGGGGCAAAGTGACTGTCAACTGTGTCTCTTCTTTCCAAAGCAGTCTTCAGCCAAGAGGGCTGCCCTCTCTCATAAACAATTCACAAGTTTGAAAATTGACTTACTATTTTCCCAGGATATAGGCTGATGATTTCATGTAGCTTTGTGGTAATTTGTTGTTATTTTTTCAAGACTTACACAGCCTTGTGTTTAAGTGCTTTAGCAAAAAATGAGTGAATAATATCTCTGTTAATCCTTAATGTATCACGTTGCAAGGACTGAATCATAGAATCACATTGTAGGTGATTCAGAATGTTTTTCTTCTTTCTTGAGCTAGAGCGTATTCCCTTTAAATTTGTTTTATTTTGTTTTAAAGGTGGAAAGTGATTGATCTGTATATAGATATATTTAATTCAACACATGCCCTAGTTTTGTCTTACTATCTCCTGAATCTCAGAAGCTAATTTGTTCGCTGGGTTTTTCCTTCTGGGTGCCACAAAAGTGAGTAAATCAATGAGAGTATTGAGCAATAGCATGCCATCAGTGGTCACCCAGAGGTGCCGCATGGAAGAGATGAGTTAGTGGTTCTTAGTCCAGGAGTGGTTACTTGCTGTGCAAGTTATCCTAAGTTATCTTCCCATCCTTGGCTCTTTAAGCAAGGTGATTTTCTGTAGCCTGTGCTCACATGAAGTGAACACAAATCCTCATTTGATCTTTCTTCTTAAACACTCGTAGGCATTCTAAGTATACATTTCTTTTTTTTTAAAGTGATTTTATGAAAAAGAGGTACATCATGTTTTTGTTAAATGTATATAAAGTAAATTTCACCTTATTTGCGAGAAAAAAAAAAAGATGAAGAGAGACTTTGTATCTGCTGATTCACTCCCTCCATGCTGCCAATAGCCAGCCTAGGCTGGGCTACAGCCAGGAGCCTGAACTCTGGCCCGGTCTTCCGTGTGGGCGGCAGGAACCCAAGTGTTTGACCATCAACTGCTGCTACCAGGATGTACGTTATCAGAAAGCTGAATCAGGCAGTGACTGAATCACCATGCCAAATGCCCATCCCAGTGAAAACATTTGAGAACTCCACAAAATGGGTAAAATGTTCATAAATGTACCATCAGGGCTGGAGAATCTAAAGTATTCATCCTGTCAGAGCAGTTTGTTCCCCCTTTCAACCACAAAGAAAGCAAGGCAAGCAAAGAACACCCTTTTTATGCCAAATGGCCATGAGGTAAGAGATGCTAGGCTGATATATTTGAGTGAGGGATAATGACAATAAGTAGTCAGAAAATTCTGGCAACAGGGCTTGAGCCCAGGCATTCAAAACAATGGAAATTAATAATGACTTCTTTTTTAAAAATGTAACTTTATTATTATTATTATCATCATTTTATGATACAGTTCCATATTTCTTGGGATTTCCCATACCCCCTATCCACTCACTGAGTTCCCCTATATTATTACTACAGTATAGTTCTTCAAAAACAGTCATATGTCCATCATTGCAGGCATGAACGATGACAAAGTCAAGCATCCTATTGTCAAGATATAGTTAACAGTTTCATTGGGACTCCATCTTTGTTCTGGAAGTAGAGATACATAGTAGAGGATGTATAATGACTTTTTAAACTTCTTTTTATTATTATCATTTTATGGTACAGTTCCATAGGTCCTGGGATTTCCCTTATTCCCTCCCCAATTTCCCCCACCTTCACTGAGTTCCCCTATATTATTACTATAGTATAGTTCTTCATACAGAGTCATATGTCCATCATTGCAGGCATGGACAATGGCGGAGTCCAGCATCCTATTGTCAAGATATAGTAAACAATTTCACTGGGAATCCATCTTTGTCTGGAAGTAGGGATGCATACTGCATTGCATCCTCACATCTGGATATGATAGTCTCCATTACACAGTTACTTTACATCCCCTTAAATGAAAAGCCACAATATAAAATCAACAATAGGAAGAAAAATAGAAATTTACTATGCTATAAAGTTAAATAACATGCTACTGAATGATCAATGTGTCGCTGAAGAAATGAAAAAAAATCAAGAACCTTTTTGAAGAAAATGCGTCTGTGTGATCTATGAGTCATTGAAGAATTTAATCAGAAGGAAGTGTTTTGAAGAGATGAAACTAACAAAAAAGAAGTTAAATCCATGAAATACAGTTGTTGGTGAAATGTATCTCCTGTAGGCAATGGATGGGTTTTGTTTTTTAATCCGATCTACTGATCTGTGATGTTTGATTGATGAGTTTCAGCTGTTTACATTCAGGGTTAAAATGAATGGGTGGTAATTTGGTTCTGTCATTTTAGCAATGGTTTGTTATTTGATTCAGTCTTCTGTTGTCATTTTACTGGGATATTCTTACATTTGCCTTTGGTTTTGGTGGGCACTATTCCTTTACTCTGTCAAGAGAACATCTTTAAGTATCGTAATGACTTAAAAGTCTTTTTTTAAAAATAAAAATTAGATGAGCCTTGTTCAGGATTCCAAACACCCTAATGCAGAACTTAAATGTCAAATGATGAGAAAAAGGTGATTCTGTAATTCTGTGCTAGCCTCACTAGTCACCAGGCTAAGAGAAAATAGTCTGAAGCCACAGAAAGAATCGGATTCTCACTTAGCACTAAAATGGCAATAAAAAGTGGTAATTGGAAGGGAAGTTTGAACTTCAAGTAATTTTGTTTCAGCATCTTTATCTTAATTTATCTGAAGTGAAATCCCATTAGTCTGATTGATTTTTTGGTGTGTTATTTGTCCTTAAAGATGTAAAATTGTGGGAAAAAAAAACAACCTTGAGATATTTGTGGGAAACTTTTTCTTTATTTTTTTTTTTTAAAGATTTTATTTTAAAGCCAGATTTTACAGAGAGAAGATACAGAAAGGGAAGGATCTTCCATCTGCTGGTTCACTCCCCAATTGGCTACAATGACAATAGCTGAGCCAATCCGAAGCTGGGAGCCAGGAGTTTCTTAGGGATCTGTCATGCAGGTGTGGGTGTAGGGCCCTCAGGACCTGAGCCATCCCTCACTGCTTTCCCAGGCCATCATCAGAAAGTTGAATCAAAAGTGGAGCAGTGAGTTCATTAACCAGTGCCCATATGGGAGGGTGCTAGTGCTTGAAGGTGGAGGATTAGCCTGTAGAGCCACAGTGCTGGCCCCCTGTGGAAAATGTTGAACAATTTTGTCTATATTTGCCATGCTCTTTTTTATTCATTGCTGTGTTGTAGAAATCTATTTACAAATATTCATTTGAATGTTTGAAATATGTAACTGGGTTATTATTACTCCTAATTTTGTATCTGATTAAATTTTATAATCTTCAGGTTTAGAAAATTTTACTTGACAAAGTACAAGGTGTCCCGGTAATTCTTCAGGAAATGGGTTCTTTTCTGTACGTTTTATTACTTAAATTATAGAGGAAATACTTGTTTTATTTTTTGGCAAACAACCAAAAAGAAATTGTAGCTATTTGACAGTAGAAAATCAGGAGACATAACCAGTCAGATAGCATTTACAGGTATAGAGACTATGATTTTGGCATGTCAAAGACTTAATACAGCTTTATTTATTTTGCACAATTATGTCCAGTGCCTTTGGAGGTGATATTATTATATGATTCTTAGTTTGAAAGAGTAAATTAAAAAGCATGGATACTATTGAAAGCAGTCTTACAAGAACTTACCTACACTGGGAGAACATGGAATGTGATTGTGGTTGTTCTTCTGGTTAAGGGCCAAAGCCTGCCTTGTTCACTGCCAACTGTGTGTCACTGGCCCAGCACAACAAGGCTTGGCATGGTGAAGATACCCAACACCTGTGTGTTGATTTGTTTTGCAAGCCATTTTCCTCTAGATGATGGCTACCAGAAGAACCCCTGGGTTCTGACTGGTCAACTTGGTCTCGATCTCATATCTAAGCATTCCTATTGATGGAGCTTTAAGTTACTATGGCATAAGCAGTACTGTAGTACTATAATAGGCATCCTTATAGTACATGAGTATTTCTGTAATGTATGGATATTTCTTTAAAAAAAAGATTCATTTATTTTTTTTTGGAAGGCAGAGTTGTAGAGAGTAGGAGATATTCCCAGTGCTGGTTTGCTGTCCAATAGCTACAGTGACCAGAGCTGGTCTGGGCAGAGATGCAAAGCCGAGAGCTCTGAGTCTCTGATGTGGGTGGCAGGCGCCCACTCATTTGGGCCATTACCCAGTGCTATCTCAAGCACATGAGCAGGGAGCTGGATTGGAAGTGAAACAGCAGGGACTTGTACGGTGCTCAGGTGGGACTCCAGTGTCACAGTGGCTATTTCCTTTGCTGTGCCACAACTGTAGCCCCATAATGGGTATTTCCAGAGGTGAAATGATCAGAATCAAAGAGTATGCGTTTCATACTGTGAAACTGATGCTGAGAATCTGCCCTTCCAAAGGAGATGTACCAGTGTACTTATAGGAGACTAGGGGACCCAATTTCCCTTTACTTTCTCTCTCTCCATGTTCCCCTCTAATCATTTCATAGTAGTTATCATAGTAGTTTAGTCCTTTAAAAACAGTTACAAGAGTAACATTCTGCAATTTAAGTTCATCATGGCATTGTTAAGTATACACAAAGGTGAAAAATTTAGTGCCACATTTACAAGATATATTTAACTGTTTCATTGGGAGTTTTCCTTTTATTTAAGAATAGGAATGCCTACTGCAATGTATCTTCACTTTGTGGCATGCTGGTCTCCTTTATATTGTTCAGCTATGAGAAAATATGTATATACTTATTTACCTATATACCAACTTGTTTTATATTTTTCATGGCTGTTCCTTTATATCAGAGAGAACATATGATATTTATCCTTATGGGACTGACTTATTTCACTGTGTGTAATGGTCTCTAGTCCTGACTGTTTTGTTGCAAATGGTAGAATTTCGTTCTTTTTCATAGATGATAATATTGCATAGAGTAGTTGTACCACAATTTTTATGTATGTATGTATTTAGTGATAGAGTTTCATAGGCTCTGGGATTTCCCCTCTTGCCCTCCTCAAGTTCCTTCCCCACTATTGACTTCCTTTATATTAGTACAATAATAGTCCTTCAAAAACAGTCATAAGTCCATAACTCTGCTATTTAAGCATAAGCTGACATTATAGGCATGGACAGTGGCAGAGAGTCCAGCATCCTATTGTCAAGATATATTTAACAGTTGTGTTGGGTGTCCATGTTAGATTTGGAAGTTGAGATGTACACTGCAATGTATCGTCATTTCTTGGTATGCTCAGTCATCATTACACAGTTCTTTTATAAGACTGTATGTACATGGATGTTTACCTGTATGTCTGTTGCTCTTGTATTTTGCATGAAGGGAGAGAACACATGATATCTGTCCTTTTGGGATTGGCTTCTTTCACTGAGCATAATGGTCTCCAGTTGGGACCATTTTGTTGCAAATGGTGAAATTCCATTCCTTTTTAATGGCTGAGTAGTATTTCACAGAGCAGATGTACCATAGTTTCTTTAACCACTCCTCTTTTGATGAGCATCTGGGTTGTTTCCATGTTGTTGCTGTTGTAGATTGTGCTGCTGTAAATACAGGAGTACAGGTCATTTTCTCATATGCAGATTTCATTTCATTTGGATCTATTCCCAGAAGTGGGATAGCTGTATTATGGGGCAGATCAATTTTCAGCTCTCTTAGCACTCTTCATTCTGACTTCCATAGTGTTTATACTAGCCTACACTCCCACCAACAATAAAGGAGGGTACATTTCTCTCTACATCCATACTAGCAAGTGTTGTTAATACAGTTAATACAGTTCTGAATATAGGCCATTCTCATTGCAGTTAGGTGGAACCTCAATGTTGTTTTCATTTTCATTTACCTGACAGCTAGGGAGCCTAAGCATTTTCTGTATGTCTATTAGCCATTTGAATTGGAAAATGTCTGTTCATTTCCTTTACCCTTTTCTTGATTTCAATCATTTCTTGATTGTTTTGCTGTCCTTGAGTTTCTGAAGCTGTCTGTAAATCCTGGATATTACTCCCCTATCAGTTGTGTAGTGTGCAATGATTTTCTCACATCCTGTTGGTTGCTTCTTTACTTTGTTAAATTTCTTTTTCTGTAGAGAAGCTTCTTACTTTGATGTAATCCCATTTGCTCATTTTGGTTTTGACTGCCTGTGCTTTTGATAACTTTGCTAGAAGTCCTTACCAATGCCTATATCTTGGAGAGTGCTTTATGTATTTTCTTCTAATAATTTGCTGTTTTCTGGGTGCAGATTCAGGTCCTTGATCCTTTTAGAGCTGCGTTTTGTTGTACGGTTACTTCTGCAGGCTGCTATCCAATTGTTCCAAGAGCATTTGTTGAAGAGAACAGATTTTTCTGTGGAGAAGGCATTGATCATGAGACAAATACTGCACCCTGTAGCACAGAGCAGATCATGCTGCAGTGAACTGTCCATGGCTTGCTTCCTGCCATGTCCCCTTAGCCTGGGTGCCTAGCCTGAGAGCCTTGTGCCTGGCTTTTAAATGTGGCCCAGAAGAACCCAGGTGATGAGCAAAAGCACGAATCTCAACTCCTTGGAGTGATCTCCCCCGTTAGACCTAGAATGGTTAGGAGGTTTGTCATTCAGGTGGCACTCAGTCACTTATTTACCCACGGGGCGTACTATAGCAAGGACTTGCTTCTCTGGGAAAGCATCCGGGTTAACAGCAGCTATATGCTGGTCTCACAATCACTGCAAATGATTTTGGTGTCCTGAGACTTCTGGAAGTTTGACAGACCCCAAGTCAAACTGACACAAAGAAACAAAGGAATGTCATGGCTTATGTCAGTGCAAAATTCCAAGTGGATGCTGACATTGGAGCCTGCGGGAACCAGATGACAGTGTCAGTGCTCTCTTAAACTTTCTGTATCTTTTGGCTATGTTTCTCTCCAGCCATTGGCCTCATTCTCAGTTTCTGTTGGTATATTTATCAAGCTATGGGATGGTAGGATATTGATGCCATGATGACGATTGACTTATGCATGATAGAGGCTATCAAGCCCCAGTGAGGGGCTTGCAGAGAAATAAGTTTTTCTAGGACCAGATGATAAAATTACAGGGTAGGACACTTTGATAGGCCTTGTGTGAGTCAAATGGCCCTCTTTGGCTGCATGATGATAGCCAAGAGTGAGTCCCATGATTGCGTAGCCAGGACAAGGGATTGTGATTGGCAAGCCTGTCAAAGCCACATGGGCAAAGGGAAGGTTAATTTATAAAAAGAAGAAAAGTGAAGCTTGTTAGAGCATATATGTCACAATGGCAGGCATAAGAAATCATGGAAAATGATAGGGTTTTGAGATTGGTATATCATACCAGGAAAAGATGAGTCCATAGAATAAGAGATACCTGTTCATAGAACCTTTGAGGAGAATGATCCAAGGTTGATAGTCAGAGCCATGTTTGTGTTGATAATTTCGCTTAGCAAAAAAACCAGAAGGATATGGGTCATGTTAAAGAGCAAATATGAAGCTTGCTTTTTGGATTATTATGCAGAGGGTAGGGACTTAGTTTAATTCCTGAGAAGACTAAGAATTATAAGGGAGTGTGTATATGAGTTTAATGCGTATCTTGGAGGGCTCTGATGGGAGCACAGATACAATGGAAATGTCTGAACCAAAGATTCACTTTGAATACTGAGCAGAAGTTTCACAAAGAGCTTTAGTTATTTTATGCAAAACACAAGAGAACAGAGAGAACAAAATTAGAACTACTTCTAGGAAAAGGAAATATATGATTATCTTTAAAGGGAAACAAAAGGAAGGACAAATGCTCGATAGTGCCTGCATATTCTTATTAAACTTGACATTCATTTTTAAAGTCAGCAAGATTCTGCTGTGGGCTTCTATTTTCAATCTTTTTTGCAGTTCAGATAGAATGTGTTATTTTATGTTGGCACACAGTGGCCTACACGTTTTCTTGGTTGATTGTACAGAAGTTGTGTTGCTGAATAATGATGTCATTTGTTGTTACTCTTTGGCCAGTAGGTACTGGCAGAAAACGAAGGCAGTAAGAGAGTATAACCTAGGGTGAGTCTGTTGTAGTCCACTTTTGGGGTAGAGGATAATAGGCTTATGGGTGTCCTGGTGGTAGTGGGAATGCTTTGAAGGGCTGCCCTTAACATGCTTAGCACTGGAGGGCAAACTGTCATTGTTGTAACCTAGACTTTCAACATTTCCTTCCTTCTTCCCCAGTTTAATGATGAGTTCATCCCAGGGCGTCATTTTCAGCAAGTCTAGCAACCCAGTGTTTTTTATGACACTGTGTTTAAATTATGCATGCCACTTAGATTTGCTGGACACCTCAGTTGCTGGAATCTCAGTTTTGTTTTTTTTTTTAAAGCTACTTTTCTCCTCTGTGTTGTAATACCTATAAAACATGCTCATTAAATAAAATTTTGGAAATAGTGATGGTTCAGTGGCAGCATGATCTCAGTAGAAATTAATGGGAAGAAATGAATTGCTATATGTCACGCACTGCTCATGAATCCTAAATGCATGCCGTTAGGCTCTTGGGTCGGTCCTTTCCTTTTCCCTCTCCTGAAAGAAGACAAAAGACATTGTAGCCTCCTAGATTTAGCATCCTCAAGGCTCTGCAGTAGAATGCCTCTCCTCCGCTTTGTTCTTGTTTTGTTTCATCATAAAGCTAAAATTTTTAAAAGTTGTTTTTTAAGATTTATAAAGATTTATTTATTTTTATTGCAAAGTCAAATATACAGAGGAGGAGCGATAGACAGGAGGAGCTTCCATCCAATGATTCATTCCCTAAATGACCGCAATAGCTGGAGCTGTGCCGATCTGAAGCCAGGAGCCCAGAGCCTCTTCTGGGTTTCCCATATGGGTGCTGTGTCCCAAGGCTTTGGGTTGTCTCCACCTGCTTTCCCAGGCCATAAGCATGGAGCTGGATGGGAAGTGGGGCTGCTGGGATTAGAACTGGTGCCCATATGGGAGCCTGGCACATACAAGGCAAGGATTTTGGCTGCTATGCTACTGCACTGGGCCATAAAAGTTATTTTTTGCTTGTGTTTATTTTAATTGAAAGTTAGTGAGATAGAGTCATAAACAGAGATATTCACTGACTCACTCCCCAGATGCCTGCAACAGCTGAGGTTGTGCCCGATTGAAGTCTGGTGCCTGGAACCGTCTCTCAGCCTCCCACGTGTGTGCAGGGACTCAAGTGCACAGCGCTGCTGTCTGTGAGGATGCGTTTCAGCAGGAAGTTGGAATCAGAACCCAAGTCAGGACCAGAGCCCAGGCATCCAGACTCAGGGCACAGCATCCCAGATCGTATCCCAACACCAATCACCTGCCCCCAGATTCAGTAGTTGTGACTTTTTTTTTTTTTTGCTACTAGCATTTCTTTCCCTACCCTTCAAATCTTAGGAATGATCTAAACTGAAGCTGAGATAAGAACAAATGAAGAGGGCCTGATGTAATGGCTCAATGGCTAAATCCTCACCTTGCAAGCATCAGGGTCTCATGAGGGCACCTGTTTGTGTCCTGGCTGCTCTGCTTCCCATCCAGCTCCCTGCTTGTGGCCTGGGAGAGCAGTGGAGGACGGCCCAGGGCCTTGGGACCCTATATCCACGTGTAGCCATTTGGGAGGTGTAGCAGCAGATGGAACATCTTTCTTCTGTTTCTTCTCCCTCTGAGTCTGATCTACCTTTCCAATAAAAATGAATCTTCTTTTAAAAAAAAATAAAGAAAATTAAATGTAATACTTGAAGAAACTTTTTTCTTCCCATTTTTTTAAGTTGGTACTCACAATCTTGAATGTTGCACATTAAAATATTTATTTTACTTTAAACTTACATCATCTTAATTTTATCCAGGGGAGAGAGAGATCTTTCATCTGCTAGGCCATTCCCAAAATGTGTGCAGCAGCCAGGGCTGGACCAGTGTGGGGCTGGGAGCCAGGAACTCCTGGCTTTCCCCAGTGGGAGCCAGAGATCCATGTGCTTCTGCCATCATCTGCTGCTTCCCAGGGAGCACAGGAGGAGGAAGCTAGACCAGAAGCTGAGGAGGCTGGGTTCAGAGCAAACTCTGCTAAGGAATGTGGGTGTCCCAAGGGGTACTTTGAATGCTAAACCAGCTGCCACTCGTATTTTGTTTTGTTTTTTTAAAGATTTATTTATTTTTATTGGAAAGTCAGATATGCAGAGAGAAGAGACAGAGAGAAAGATCTTCCGTTCACTGATTCACTCCCCAAGTGGCTGCAATGGCCAGAGCTAAGCCCATCTGAAGCCAGGAGCCAGGAGCTTCTTCCAGGTCTCCCATGCTGGTGCAGGGTCCCAAGGCTTTGGCCCGTCCTCAACTGCTTTCCCAGGTCACAGGCAGGGAGCTGGATGGGAAGTGGGGCTGCTGGGATATAAACTGGCGCTGATATGGGATCCCAGTGCATGCAGGGCAAGAACTTTAGCCACTAGGCTACCATGCTGGGCCTTTAATCTTTAATCTGATCTTTAAAAAAAGAAAAAAATATTAATACAAGGCAAAATTTTAAAAAGGAATTCATCAGTGTTTTTCATTTTCTGTCATTGTATAGTCAAATTGATTTATATTGTCACTTAGTGTTTAGCTTGATCCACTTTTTTCTTTCTTAATCTTGGGAAATTAATTTCTAATTATTTTGTGATTCAGATAGTATTTTGTGTGTCCTCCAAAGACCAGTTTTTAAGGGCTTGGTCCCCAGAGTCAGATGTTAAAGAATTAAGAATGGAAATTAATCCAATTGTGACATCTGACGGGAGGGCTTAGAATGTGATTGGATTGAATTACCCTGTTAGGGTGGAGCCCTGTGATCAAATCATAGTGGCTTTAGAAAGGGCATCACAGCACAAGATGGAGACAATGCTATGCATCCCTGCCGGCCTGCTCACTCCCTCTGTGTGCCGTCTGCCATCCGCCACCCTGGCCAGACCGCTGAGGCTTCCTGACCTTGAATTGTCAGCTTCCAAAGCCGTAGGCTGAACTAAACCTTCTTTCTTCCCAGGCAGCACCTCTCAGACGTTTTGGTGTAGTCCTGAAAAGTTAATACACACTTTTAAGTGCAGCTTGAGCGCATTTTCTTTTAAACCTTAGAACATCCCAAATAAAGCTTTACCCATCTCCCTTCCTGGTTTTCCTCCATCCTCCCTGAGATGAACCATTGCTGTGAGGTGGATGTACTGTGAATATTTTCAAGGTTTTTTTTTTTTTTTTTTGTCAGCCAGAAGCCATGCAGGCATCTACGATGCACATGTTCTTTTTCCTCAGTGCTGTTTCCCCTGTTGGCCTCTCGGGTCCTCTGGCTTCTCAGAGTTCCGGCCAGCTCTTGTACAAAGAGGAGAGTGATCCTCTTGGTCAGCCTGCTCTCCATCCCCATAGTGAAGCACAAGGCTCAGGCTTCTTAAGAAGAAAACACCGTTTATTTGTCTCACGGGTTTGAAGGTTCACGAATGTGGCACCTACGTTTGCTCTGTTCCCATGAGCAGGCCCCCACAAGAATTATCCCACACTCTCCATGTTGACACAAAGCCTTCCCAGAAGACCCACCTCCCGGAGGTTCTAGCAGCTCCCGGTAGAGCCACTCTGGGATGCTCCAGTTACTGACGACCAAACCATCGCAAAGGGAGAATCTCACAGGAGTTCAGGTCAGTCCTGGGCACCTACCTTACTAGCTTTAGCATATTCTGCAGAGTTGCAGCATCAAGAGGTAGCAGTCTTGCAAATTTCCAACGTATGATACTATCCAGTTCTGTGTAGATATACTTTCCTAGATGGAATCAACTTGTGAATGCTCCATTATTTCCTCACACAAGCTAATCTCATTGCTCTTGAGGTGGTGGGGGCATGCATGAGATCCGCTCCCCCTAACTGAATTGAAATTAAGGGAGCGTTTTGTTTATTTTAATAGAAAAAGAACCTGGGACAGATAGAACAGGGGCTACCCTGTGCCTGAGTAATGCAAACCTCTGGATATAGAAGGCTGAAATAGCGGGTCGCACAGTTCCCGAGGTGTTTTCAGTGATCTGGGATGTGTTGAGTTTGGTCATCAGTTCCCGAGGTTACTGCCTGCTAGTGAGGTTAACCTCGAGGCATTACTAGCTTTAACTAAAATATGCTTTCATATATGAATGTAATTGCTAAAAGTATCAAATTACCTTTGAAACTCATCAAAGCACAAAAGTGGATCTTTAAGAATCACATTACAGCTTGGTTGAAAATGCTTCTTCTAACCTAAGGCATAAACTCGGTGGAAATAGCTTGACTTTAATATGAATTACAATGGGAAAACATTTATAATTATTGTGTTTAAAAAACACAACTAGTTGTACTTACTTTTTTGTGATCCTTTAAATTTTATTTTAGAATAATTTCAAGTTTACAGAAAAATTTTGTGGGTAAGCCAAAGACTATCAGTTTTCAGTATTTTGACACATTTGTCTTATTATCATTCTTCCTTTTTGTAGATATATGTTTGTTTTTGCTTTTTTTCTGAATCATTTAAAAGTAGGTTGCATGCTGCATGGGATTTGAAGCACAAGGATATTTAGTTGCAAAACCACAATGCAGTTATTAGATTTAGAAAATATGATATTGACATAATACCATTATCTAGTCTATATTCTAATTCAGTCATCCCAATAATTGCCTTTGGGGTAATTTTTTCCCTGGTATCTGGCCCAGACAAAGGATTGCTTCTCCTTGTCTCTTTGGCCTCCCTTGATCTGGAACAGGGCGTGAGCCTGTCTTTAGCTTTTAGGGCGTGAACATTTTTGAAGAACAGGCCAGTGGGTTTCTCTGCTTAAGCTGATGCTTCCTTGTGATGAGATTTCAGGGTATGTGTTTCAACTGGAGTACCGCAGAAGTGATGATGTGTCCTCCTCAGAGCATCAAATCTGAAGGTGCCGATTGCCAATTTCCTTGTCAATTGTGATGTTAAATCAGATAAGGCTAAAATCCATCATTGAGATATTATCTGTATTCTCTATTAGTTATCATTTTCCTTGTGTTATCAATAAGTAATTTATGGACAAATGCTTTAAAACTGTGTCAATAAATTATTCCTTATCAAGCTTCTTCCAATCCAGACTGCTGATTGGTTTGAGCTACCAATAATTGTTGATTTCACAGTTATTGGTTGGCATTCTATTACAGTGAGGAACTTTGTCACAGATGTCTGTTCCTGAAGAGCTAGAAGATATGTGCCATAAAACAGTCTTTCTTCCTTATACCAGGAACTTAAAAGAATGAATGCAGTTTAGAAATGTCAGGTTATGGATTGGGTCTAATGTTGATTTTACTGGAAAAACTTGAGTAATCCTGACGGAGTAGGGGTAGAGGTGGGGCTTGGAAAAGCCGTGGCGCTTTGCCTGCATGACGCTAGAGGTGCACAGGCTCAAGTGCTGCTCTTGGGGGTTTGGGTGGGGGTGTCCTATGCTAGGTTCGGGCTGGGAAGTGAGGCTCCAGATGCTCAGCCTGGAAGGCTCCGGAAGCTGTCTTGGTGGTTGTGAGCCATTGCTAAGGCTCTTGACTCAGACTTGGGGTGCAAGTGAAAAGATGGGAGTGTCTCAGGTTTATGCTCTTCTTTAATCTTTTCTTCTTGCCTCCTAGTCAGTACTGGATTCTGTCCAGGTTGGCAAAAACGGTTGAGTGATCTGTCCATAGTTGTAATTCAAACCCCAAGCCGTCTAATTATATTCATTATGCCATTTTAGAAATAATGTAGAAAGCTGCATGCATGCTGTAGTTCTGTTGGCCTGTAAAATAATATCAAATCTGTCTTGTTTCATGGTAGGAACCCAGCCAGCACAAAGCAGACATTGGTTTAGTGGGAATAATATTGGCCACGCATTATGAAATCAGAAAATTCAGATGAAGGTGTTTAACGTAAATGTGGCATCAATGAAATTAGACCTTAAGGAGGAAAAAAGTTAAATTGAAAATCAGCACAACATCTGATCCTCTCCAAATTTATCTTAATAAATGCATTTTCCATATTGCTGATATATCCTTAGGCACTCTACTTACATAAGGAATTTGAGGGGCATTAACCTGAAGTTGCATTTGGTCTGCCTCTCGTTGCTTGGCAGCACTATTTAAGATGTCTTCTTAGTAGCCTCCTTACCCAGTGATTAATGTGAAGACTTCTTGTTTTAACTTCAGAAGAGACAACATCACATTGTGGCTTCATCATTCAACACAATGATGGGGTGAAAGTTGAGCTCGAAATTTTAGACTCTCACTTATCGGTGCAATGACCAGTTAAGTACTATTCTACTCAGCACAGAATCAATCAAATCTGGTTTGCAGAAGTGGGCCGGGTCTTCAGCTTTGTTTCTGCCCAGTGGACGAGTGCATGTCAGATTCTGCTGTTCAACTCTCTGTGTACAGAACTGCTTGTGCTGAAGTTTGTCCATCAGTGTTTCCTGTGAAGCTTTTAGTGGACTGTCATATCTGGGTTTGAAATTTAACTAGTGGCAAGTAATTAAGTCTTCCATATGAATAACTGGTTAATGTTTTTACTTCCAGTGTTTGTTTCTATTTTTGTCCCATTTTTTCTCTCGTTTTCTCTCTCTCTTGCCCTTATTAGAACAGTTTTCTCTGTTATCCGCTTTCAAAAACTAACTTTTAGATCTATGTCGACAGAAGTTTGAAGTTTTATTAACTGGTGATGAGATAGAATTTACTGAGATAGAATTTACTGAGAAAATAAAGTTCCTCAATGTTTTTTTTTTTTTTTTTTTTAAGATTTACCTATTTGTACTGGAAAGGCAAATTTACAGGGAGAAGGAGAGACAGGGAGACGATCTTGCATCTGCTGGTTCACTCCCCAAGCAGCCGCAACAACTAGAGCTGAGTCAATCTGAAGCCAAGAACCAGGAGCCTTCTTCACATCTCCCATGTGGGTGCAGGGTCCCAGGGCTTTGGCTCATCCCCCACTGCTCTCCCAGGCCACAAGCAATGGATGGATGTGAATCAGCTGGGGTATGAACTGGTGTCCATATAGGATCCCAGTGCATGCAGGACAAGGATTTAGCCACTAAGCCATCGTATTGGACCCATGTCAGTATTTTTTAAAACCAAAACTGGTGAGCATAGTTTATTTTTGGAAGCAACCAAACTTGCACTTTTAGACTTGAATCTAACTAATTGTTTTACTTCAGGACTATTTTATTTCCACTGCGTCTATTTCAGTTGCAATGTTTATAGCCCGTGTTTATTGAGTAGTTTGCCTAGGCTTGAGGATATTTAAATTTATACATGCATATCATAACGTATATTGTACATGATTATAGTAGCTTTAATTTTTGAAAATGTAAAAATACTTTAAAGTCTAAATTTTACTTTCAAAAAACTTGATGAGATTACAATCTGGATAATGATTGTTAGGCTTTCCTGAGGTGGAGGGATCATCGCCTGGGTTAAGATTTTTACTTCGGTTCATTTAAATCTGTCACTGTGGATGAGATTAAAATCCAGGGCTGCTTCCGAACTGATGTGCGACTTCCATTCTTGTTATAGTTCTTTAGTTTTTATTTTTAAAACTTATTTGAAAGTAAAAGAGAAAGAACGAGAGAGGTCCTCCCAGTTGCTGGTTCACTCTGCCAGTACTCACGGCAGCCAGGCTGAAGTCCAGAGCCTGGAACTCACTCTGGTTTCTCCCAAGTGGGAGGTTGAGCCTCAGGTACTCGCCCAGCATTGCTGCCCTTCAGGGTGTGCGTTAGCAGGAAAGCAGCATCGGAAAAGGAGCCGGGACGCCAAGCCACGCATTCGCGTAGAGGCTGCACTGTGGCCCCTCCTCATAGTTTTTTTTTTTTTTAAGATTTATTTTATTTTTTATCGGAAAGGTAGATATACAGAGAGGAGAGACAGAGAGGAAGATCTTCCGTCCGATGATTCACTCCCCAAGTGAGCGCAACGGTCGATGCTATGCCAATCCGAAGCCAGGAGCCTCTTCCGGGTCTCCCACACGGGCTCAGGGTCTCAAAGCTTTGGGCTGTCCTCGACTGCTTTCCCAGGCCACAGGCAGGGAGCTGGATGGGAAGAGGGGCCGCCGGGATTAGAACCGGCACCCATATGGACTCCCGGGCGTGCAAGGTGAGGACCTTAACCACTGCACCATCGCGCCGGGCCCTGCTCCTCATAGTTTTAAATAGATCAGAAAAACATTTTTTTGTTGTTTTGATGATTCATTAGTCTGTAAGAATGGTGAAAACTTTTGTGTTTCAGTTTTAGTGGCTGTCAAAGAGCCCACTGATTTATACAGTTATTTTTCCATTTTTCTTTATTCTTAAAGTTTTGTTTCTTTTATTTACTGAGAGTGAGGAGTGGTGGGGGGAGGAGAAAGGGTGCAAGGGAGTGGCATTGAGAGAGAGAATCAATCCCTATTGCCGTCTTAACTGCTAGGCCAAAGACACATCTCCATTTATTTAATTTTTTAAGGTTTAGCAGCTGCCGGAGAATCAAACTGATTTACTCGTGTCTGGACATTGTATTACTAGAACCTGCTGACAGGCAGAGCATCCTAGGGGTTACATGCAAAGGCTTGTCCCCACTATTTTCTTTTTCATTATATGCAGAGGAATTCTGAGTTGATTTTTGTATTTGCTGTAGCAGATAATACTGGGACAGCTTTGCAAGAATACTTATAAACAGCTTATTTATACTGTATGGATTATATGTTAGCAGTGTGTAGACAATTTGCATAAATATCTCTCTGTGGGATGTCCATGAAAAAAAAATTTTTTTTTGGTGGTAAGCACTGTGGTAGTAGGTATGCTGATTTCTTAGGTCCGGGTCCCAACTGAAAACCTGTCACCAACTATGTGTGGTCAACTTGTTGAGGCAAGCTGCTACCTTTTGAGACTGTTTTCTCATTTATGAAAAGATTATGTAGATAGTAAGAACTCTCACAGCTCTGAAAATTTTCTAGTTCAATATCTAGATTGCATATAATTGGTTGTTTAGAGACAAGGAATGGGTCTATATAGCTGATAATCATATACAGTTCTAAATCCAAATAGATATTCTGTTGGTTCCAATTGAAATACCTTGTATTCGTATCTATGTAATGCCAGCACATGTGGATATGATCACTGTATAAAATTTGGCCATGTGAGTTTCAGCTGTAAGCTGAAAGCTAGGAAGATAAGAACTGCACTATCTAGGAATTGGGAAAATGACTGATTTTTATCTCTCAAAATACAATGTGCAGATGAGCTGGCTGAGCCGTGAGAAATCTAAGGGGACTTCTAAGAGAAACTGGTGACGATTGGCATCAGTCAGTCCTCATTGGCTGCCGAGTCACCTGCACTGATGGCAGGAGGCTTTGAAGAAGTGTCCAAGGCCCTCAGAATTTCAGGCTTGCTTATTGCCTTTGGTTTGCTGCCGAGACATCTGCTATCACTTCAGTTTATCCTCCAGAGCTGACAGCATTGTGTGCTATAGGCAGCAGCCTTGGAGAAAGAAATTTTAAACCCATGCATCTAATGTATGACGGACTCTTATTTTTGAGAAATAGATTGGTATATTTAAATGGACTTTAAAAAATTATGGTAAAAAGAAGTGCGTATTCATTCTAAAAACAAAACGTTGAAAACTACTGAAGGATATATGAATATAATAAAAAGTAAGAGTTTTTACTCCAATTAACCCAAACTCATACGTCTTAAGGATGCCACAGTAAGCAAATATTTAAGATCATTTTATTGAGGTATCATCGATGTACAAAAAATGTACGTATTTCAGTATGCACCTGATGAATTTTGATAGCTATATACCTGTGAAACCATCACCAGAACCAAGGCCATAAACACCTCCAAAAGTTTCCTCCTGCAATCTTTGCTTATTATCATTATTATTATAGGAAAACTTCTACAGGCTGAAGCTCTCTCCGACAGTCTTGTTGCCATGTCCCAGACAATGTAACAACAGTGTTAGGAGGTGGGGCCTTTAGAAGGCTTCTTGAAGGCTCTGACCTCAGGATGGGATTAATGCTATTTTCATTAGAGTAGGTTAGCCACTGCAAAAGATGGGTTCCCTACACAGAATCTGGCCCAGTTTTCCTTTGTCTGTACCATGCCTGCTGTTTTGCTCTTCTGCCATATTATAACAAAAAGATCCTCAAGAGAGGTCAGTGCCACGCTTGTGGATTCCCACCCTGCAGGACTGTGAGCCCAGCAAACTTCTATGCAGTGTGTGATACTCTGTGATAGCAGCAGCAAACATACAATAGGGCATTGCTGAGTCTAGCCACCATGATATATAGTATATGGCTGGGATTCGTTCATGTTGCATAACTGAAATGTTCTACCCTTCAGTCAGTTCTCCGCTGGAAAGCCACCACTAAAATTGCAACATCAATCTTTCTAGAGCTTCTGAGTATACCACTATTTTTGATATACTATGATCAAGTATGAATGGTCACATTTTGTTTTGATTTAGGATTCAACACATAATTTGGGTAATTTTGTATTCTGTGGAAAGTCATGATGAAGCCCAAGCAAACTGATGTGCTGTTTTAAAGACTGAAGGTGTTTCCCCTTAGCTTCTTGTCCTGGATTAGTCTTGGGCAATTTTCTGCCCAAAAATGGTATTTTTGGCTTACCTATATTCTGACTTATCCTGTGTTCGTGATTAGTGTTACCTAAGGAGATGGTTAGATATAAATAAGGTAACAATATAATTTACTATCGAAACCAGGACTCTGAGCATCTTCACAATTACAGCGGAACACCATGTGTAAAATAGGACTGTCTTGACATCTGGTCACTCTGAGCACTGCTGGGGCTCAGCCTTCCTTTTCTGTTGCGCAGTTTACGACACGGCTGTGAGTTTTGCTGCATCTGGGTGCTCCCTCAGTGAACTGACAACTGGTTATTTCCTTGCCCTTTGGTTTCTCTAACATGGAATCTGCAATAAATCTTCCGGAACTTGTTCACTCCTAAAGCCCAAACTCAGTTTCTTGATTCCACAATATGTTGGTACCTGCCTTTTCTGCTCCTCACATCCTGTTCTCTCCTCCAAGTGGGCTGCTTCTGTCACTCCACTGAAGTCATGCTTGTCAATGCCAATAGTGACGTCCACGTGCAGACCCCCAGGAATAACCACATCTCTGTCCTTATTTGTGGAAACTGATCATTCCCTTTTTTTCCAACATGTTCTTCCTCTTATTTGTGGGGTCCCATGTGCTTGTAGCTTTCTCCCTATCATAGTATCTTTTGCTAGATGTTTCTCTGACAGAATTTCAGTGCAGAATTGCACCAGAACCTTCCCTGTCCACAGTCTGTTTTGTGGCTGTAATTATCATCTCATATTGGTGAATTATACATGAACAAACTGGGAAAGAAACATTTTCAAGTTGGGGTGGGGGAAGAATAAGTCTCTTTTATTGCCCATATTGGGCTTTAAAAAAAAAAGTCTTATTTGTTTGAAAGGCAGAGAGAGAGAGAGGTGGCAGGATTCAATCTGCTGGTTTGCTTTCTAAGTCTCTGCAATAGCCGGGACTGAGCCATGCTGAAAGCACAAGTGGGGCACACAGTCAGGGTTTCCGTGTGGGTGGCAGTGGCCCAGCCCTGTAAGCCATCACAAGAGCGTGTTGGCAGGCAGCTGCAATGGCCAGCAGAATTGGAGTGTGACTCCAGACTTCAGCTTCCCAAGCTGTGTCTTCATTGCTAGGCCAAATGGCCCTCACCCCACATGAGTTGAAGATGCCCGTTCTACCCCATATGCTGGTGTCAAGAGGGCAGTTAGAGGCATGAGTCTTTGGGGGTCAAGACTGGAAAGTCCTGTCCCCCTGCTCTGTATTTTACAGTGCACTTCCTCTTCATGGCATGCTACCAAATTAGGGCTCATAGCTACAGCTAGGGCACATCCATTTCTTCCCAGATCATCCCTAATGACTCCGACCTGCACCTCTCGCTTGAGTGTCTCTTGGTACTCTGTTCCAACTTTTACCTTCTCATCAAGCTCCTTCTGTCTGTTCTGAGTTGGCCATCTCACCTGAGAGGCCCCATACAATTATTCCTTACAGCAAGTTGTGCTCATTGTCACATATGCCTCTCACTCTCTCAGTAGTTACACAAAAGCAGATGCTTATAGTCAGAGGGTTCCCCCCTTTCACTGCCCCCACCAGGTTTTTATCAGCTGCAGTGCTATTGCCGACTGCACTTATGAAGACAACTGCAGCGATGGAGGATGTGGAGTATCTGTGGAAATGAATCTGCCAGTGACGTTTGCAAAATGCCTTGTCTAAAATGGTAGTTATCTTGGATGTCTGTGCACATGGATGTCTGTGCATATGCGCGTAGTTGGAGTTGGCCAGTCATCTGTTGGCTGGCACAGTGTCAAAAGAGTTTCTTTGGAGGCATAAAATACATTAGGCAGCAAAATCATAGCCTATTTTTCTACTCTGATGGTTTTCACTTATGTTCCATCTTCAGTTAACTTTGGATTTCTAATAAGACATGAGCTCACTGTTAGCCGATGTTAACTGGGATCCTGTGGGCTGTAGAAAGAAATTGACAGTCTCATTGAAGTGGTGTTTTCTCTGGTGAGATGTACCAGCACTAAATAGGCTCTGCAATGCTCTTCCTCCAGGATCCCATCTGCCTTCAGGAGTCCAGAGCTGAGAGAGCTTTGTCTGAAACATAGGGAAGCCACAGTGTTTTTTAAGCTGATGTGACTTCAGCAGATATTTGTGCAACTCCTGCTCTGTGCCAGACATTATTGTCAGGCATTTAGGATTAATGATACATAGCTCAGGGTCCTTGTTATCTGAGAGTTTCCAGTCTCAAAAAGAGAAATGGCTGCACATAAAACCTAGCTTAAAATCCTCTGGCTAGTGACGTAAGAGAAGAGGGGTGGAGATGCGAAGGAGAGGCAACTAATTCCACCCAGATATTAGGACAAGAAGGAAGTAGGTGATAAGAGATATCAAGCTGCACGAATTCCACCAGGCAGAGAGCAGTCATCCGGGACTGTGGAAACTAGACAACATGCTGGGTGGAAAAGTTAAACCATAGAACTAATTCATCTTGACCTGTGTGATTGACCTTTGAGGGGATTTGAGGAATTCATCCCCATATAAAAATCCCCACAAAACTAGGGCTGCCTTCTTATTCTCAAAAAGAATAAACATCTTCCAAATGCCTGCATTGCTGGCTGCCTGTGCTCGCCACAGCAGTGCTGCCACATGGAGAATAATGTTACCACCACGATGGTTTAGGTGGGAGAGATCAGGGGACTCAGGCCTGGCTTCACTGCTATACATGCTGGTCACCGTGAGAGGCCAGGCTCTACTTCGGGTCCCTGTCACCCGGGACTGCTGCTACCGTGACTGCTGGCTAATGACTCTGGCAGGGTCCATGCGTCCTGTCCTGGAGGAATTTAGCAGATGTTACAGTTGGGCAGTTTTAAGAGCCAGATCCTCTTGGGTGCTTTATTGGCTTAGTGATGTGAGAGTTCAGGTGCTGCTTTGGCCCCACGAAGGACAGCGCTGGCCTGCTCTGCTCACCCCATGGCAGAGGGTAGCCGAATCTTGGAGGGTGAGGCCCAAATGTGAGAAAACAGGGAGCCCTTCAGTGACCACCCCGTGGGCTTCCTCCAGGTGGTCAGCAGGTGGGGCACGTGAGGAGCTGATGGTCCAGCAGTGGCTCGGCTTCTCAGCTGGTGCTGAAGGACCCTGGCTACGTGGGGAGAAGTGTTTTCTCTGATTGCTTTTCCTGTGCCTGCCTTTCTGTTGGTGTTCTAAGCCACGCTGGTGCATTGTTTATCTCAGATTTTGTTCTTGATATCTTTTTCTCATGTTAATGTAATGTTAATACAAATAGAACAAAATGTCTTTTTTTTTTAAAAAAGTTTTTTAAAATTAAAAAAAATATATTTAATACTATTTACATGGTTGAGAGAAAATGTACACCCATGTGGATCAAAGAGAACAAATTCCAAGAAAATAGTCATATATCCCCTGCCCCGCCTCTTCCCTCTCCCTCTTCTTTCTCTCCTTCCCCCCGCCCTGCTTCCCTTCCTTTCTTCCTCCTTCCCTCCCTTCCTTCCTCTTTTAGCTTTTGAGATATATACATATATATAAAGTGAACACATTTCACATCTTTCAGAGTGCAGGGTTGGAAGTACAGCGATCCTCTCCCCCGTCCCCTCCCTCCTGTCTGTTACCCAGCAGCTTCCTCCCTTGCCTGTTTCCTTTTCCTAATTTTTGCCATGGTGTGTTTTCATTCTACTTGGCAGTCACAGGCTCAACACGCCAGTAGGTGCAGATATCAACACACAGCAAGTAAAAGAAAATAAAAACCCCTACTATTCCTCAGGAGTTTAGAGAAAGTGTGTAAACAGTAATTAAACCCCAGGATGTCTGTGTCACTCATGTGGATTACATTTTTTTTTGTACTTCATGTATAAGTTGTCACAGATCAGGGAAAATATATGATTGTTGTCTTTGGGACTGGCTTATTTCACTAAACACATCATGTTTCCGGTTGCATCCATTTAATTGTAAAAGATAAGATCTCATTCTTTGTTATGACCAATATTCTGTAGTGTATCAGTGCCATATTTTATTTATCCAGTCATCCATTGATGAACATCTGGTTTGGTTCCATATCTTGGTTCCTGTGAATTGGGCTGCTATAAGCATGGGGTATAGATAACTCATATGTTCATTTCATTTTCTTTTGGTAATTTCCAGGAATGGAACGGCTGGGTCATGGGGTAGATCTGTTTTCAGATTTCTGAGTAATCCCCACACTGTCTTCCATATTGGTTGCACTAGTTTCCATTTCTACCAACAGTGAATTATGGTACCTTTCCCCCAAACATCCTCACCATATTATTGTGTTCTGATTTCTGTATGAGAACCATTCATTTTGGTATTGAAATATTTATTCGTTTCACTTTAAACTCAGAGTTGGACACACAGACACACACACAGAGATCTTCCACCTGCTAGTTCACTCCTCCAGTGGTTGCAATGGACAGAACTATGCCACTCTGAAGCCAGAAGTCAAGAACTTTGTTTAGGTCACCCAGGTGGGTGCAGAAGTCCAAGGCTTTGTGCCTTTCTCTTTGCCGATCATAAGCAGGGAGCTGGATTCAAAGAGGAGCAGTCGGGCCTCAAACTGGTGCCCATATAGCATGCCAGCACTGCAGGCAGAGGATTAGCCTGTATGCCACTATGCTGTCCCCTGTGATAACCACTCTAACTGGGGTGAGGTGAAATCCTATTGTGGTTTTTATTTGTGTTCTGAGATTTCTGAGATGGCTGATGATTCTGAGCATTTTTTTCACATGTCTTGGTCATTTGGATTTCATCCTTTGAGAAATGTCTGTCCATGTCCTTTGCCCATTCCTTAAATGGATTGTTTGTTTTGTTGTTGGTGAGTTTCTTGAGTTTTATAGATCTTTATCGATCCTGGATATTAATGTTCTATCTGCTGCACAGTTTGCAAATATTTTCTTGTATTCTGTCAGTTGCCTCTTCACTTTGTTGACGGTTTTCTTTACAGTGCCAAAGCTGCTTAGCTTGATGTAATCCAATTTGTTTATTTTGCTTTAATTGCCTCTGATTCTGGGGTCTTTTCCAAGAAATCTTTTCTTGCATCTGTGTCTTGCACAGTGTGCTCAATGCTTTCCACTTTCCTCTAGCAGTTTGATGGGATCAGGTTGTAGATTTAGATCCTTGATCCATTTAGTGTTTTTGTTTTGTTTTGTTTTGTTTTGTTTTGTTTCCGTATGAGGTGTAAAGGAGGGGTATTGTTTAATACTTCTGCATACACGGATCAAGTTTTCCCAACTAAAATCCATGACGAGACTGTCCTTTCTCCCTGGGTTGATTTTGGTTCACTTGTCAAATTTAGTTGGCCTTAGATGTGTGGGCTCATTTCTGAGGCTTGTATTCTGTTCTCTTTTTCTCTGTGTCTTTTGGCACCAGTACCACGCTGCTCTGTAGTATATCTTGAAGTATGCCTTTGCAGTGCTTCCAACTTTGTTTTTGTTGTTTAAGATGGTTTAGCTATTTAGTGTCTCTTGTGTTTTCATATGAATTTTAGCAACATTTTTTTCTGGATCTGGGCAGACTCGTAGGCATTTTGATTGGAATCACATTAAATCTGTAAATTGCACTTGCTAGTATGGACATTTTAATGCTATTCATTCTACCAATCCATTTCTTTCTTTAATGTTATGTGATTTTCATTATAGAGCTCTCTCACATCCTAGGTTACATTTATTTCAAGGTATTTACTTTTTTCCCAACTATTATGAATGGGACTTTTTTCTTTTTAAAGATTTGGTTTTTTATTGGAAAGGCAAATTTACAGAGGAAGGAGAGACAGAGTACAGCTGGGGATGATCACTGTGGTCCCTCCTGTTCCTGCAGGTCACACCTGAGGGTGGCTGTCACTGTGCCAGACAGGAAAAGGCATCACTCATTTTTAGAAAGGCATCTCAAAGTTCGAAGGAGACTTAGCAAAATATCACTTGCCAACACCTGTATTTCTAGATAAAGCATCTCTGGGCAATTATTGTCTAATCTGTTTTATCTCCATGGAAGGAGCTATGTCTGTGTCCTTTTTTAACCTTTAACAAAATTTACAACGGGGGTTTCATTCTTGGAGCTAACAAAGCTTGCCTATTTTCTTTGAACATTCATATTTCTGTCTTCTGTACTTAGATGAGGTGGCTATTCATTTGCACATCTCCTAGGTAAAATTATGACTTTTTCCCCTTAGAGGCTGCAAAGTGTAGTGTTAGAGCATAAACAAAAGAGATTCATTCCCCAAGCGGCTGCAATGGCCAGAGCTGCGCAGATCTGAAGCCAGGAGCCTGGAACTTCCTCTGGGTCTCCCACGCAGGTGTAGGGTCCCAAAGCTCTGGGCCATCCTTGACTGCTCTCCCAGGCCACAAGTAGGGAGCTGGATGGGAAGTGGGGTTGCCAGGATTAAAATCAGTATACCCATATGGGATCTCGGCGTGTGCAGGGTTAGGACTTTAACTGCTAGGCTGCCTTGACAGGCCCCATAAATAAATCTTTTAAAAAGAAACTGGAACAGTAGTGATGGAAAGGAGGGCAGAAGAAGAAATCAAGCTGTGATGCAGCCCAGGCAGCTTCAGCAGCCCCGACGGGTTGCTCTGGAGATAAGCTAGCCAGACCTTTGGTTCCTCCGTAGGTTTGCCTTTTGTAGGCCGGTGTGGAAAGGGGCTTAACCCCTTGGGTAAGGCAGCTTGCAGCCATTGGGGTGACCCTGAAGACACTCACAGCCAGAAGTCTCCTGTCCGCAGAGCTGCCAGCCAGTGAGCTGACAAGTCCTTCCTGGCAGAGGGTTCAGGATTGTATGTGTCAGCACACATCCTAAAGGGGTGGCAGAACTAGCTGCTCTGCCATGCTATAACTATGGGTGGGTACAGGAGCAAGTAGAGGGCTTTTGTGGAGAATCTGGCCTATGGCATGCACCTGACCAATCTCAGCTGAGACATTAGTACTTTCCAAGTGATATGTTTCTTTTGTACTCACAGCATTGGCAATCCTTGGTCTAATGTTACATTTAGAAAGTAAAGTTTGGTTTCTACTCCATGTGGGCTCATGCTTGATTCAATTCTTTTCTAATGGTTTGTATTGCTTTTAAATGGTTTTCACGTCATTTTTTGTCTTTTGATTTCCACATGGAAATACAGAAAATGCTTTGTTTAGGTAAGATTTTATATTATTACTTTCACTACATCTCTTAACAAATGTGCCACATAATAAATTTACTAAAAGTAAGATTAAGAAATGAGAGAAAAAATTGTTTGTTTAAGCAAGTATGTAATGAACACACACATTGCAGGTGGGCCTGTGCCACCCGATACAACCCAGCACTTGTCACCTGCACCTTTGCGTAGTCTCCTAAGCAGTGTCCCTTCTCCCAACTCTCCTCCCCATGATCTAGTCAGTAAAGCAGTAGAATAGGCTTAGATCAGTCTGTTACTTCCTTTTACTGTCAACTTTCCAATAGCTGCCCAGTGTTTTTACTGTGAATTTCAAAGTTCTCATCAGGCCCCGCATGCCCTGGCTCCTGGTCACTTCTCTGATCTCATTTCTGTCTCAGTCATTTTTTTTTTCAGCTACACTGGTCTCTTTGCTGCTTCTCCATCAAACCAACCAAGTGTGTGACTCAGGACTTTAACTTTGTTCCTCTGCATGCCTGTAATACTCCTCCCTTAGTCGTGGCCTTGGCTCACGTGCTCACCTTCTTCAGATTTTTGTGCCTCTGAGCTGATCAGAAACCTCCAGACTTCTCTGTATGAAGTGGCGTCACCAATCTCAATAGGCCATTTAAAATTATTATTTGTAGAACTTATTAGTAGCTAAAGCATGTATTTAATTTGTGTAGTATTAGCTTTTCATCTCTCCAATTAGGTTATATGATCTGAGGAAGCAAGGACTTTGTTTAACTTATTGCTGTGTCCCCCCCAAAAATGGCTGGCACTGAGTGAGTACTAAGAAAATGTGGCTAAGGAGAGGGTGTGCTATGTTTCTGCAAATAGAGTGAAAACTTAAGACAGCCATAGATCCTGACCTATGGAATGCTTGGTCTATAACTAAGGCACTTCCCAACAGAAGGTGCAATAAAACTTGTAAATGTTTCTCTTTGAATATAATGTAGAGTAAGAAATACTTGTAGCAGTTTCTAAACTACCACAGCATTCCTCTGACAACCTTCCTTGGTGGTGATATGTAGTCTTTAAAATATAGTGTTCTTCAGATCCAGTTTTCCATGCCTGTATATACATATAGGCAATCATTTTCTGTAGTTTTCTGCTGTGTTTGCCCAGTGTTAATAACTGTAAGCATTGTCATGTCTATGCCAATCTCACAGGAGGAGTTGGGTGCTCTGGAGTAATTAAGTAACACAGAAATACATGCTGACATATATTTGGTAGAACTTTGGTAAAGCTATCTGGGCTTGGCATCTTTAAGGGGGATAGTTTAATTATACTTATAATTTTTATGACTATTGATTTTTAGAAATCAATTTCTATAATTTCATTTTCTAGAAAAGCTTTTATCTTGATTTTTCAAACAGATTAGTAAGTGGTGGGTTATTGACATCCTCTTGCACTTACATTTCCTAAACTTACTGATTTGGGTTTTATTCCTTTGGTCTTAATCAGGCTTGCCAAAGTCGTATCTACGTCATTCATTCATTCTGTTGCAGTTGCCAATGTAAGGACAAATGGATTCCTGGACATGGTTTTGTCACTCTTGAAGGGCCAGAGCTAGGTCACACTCTAAGCTCCCTCTCTATGATCCTCAACACTTCACCTCCTAGCCCTGGAGACCCCATTTGATGTAAATTTTTGGTTTTTATTGAATGAAGCCAAATGATTTTTCACCTAGTTATTTAGGATGGGGTGATGGAGAGGTATCTAAAATTAGTTCAGCTATTCTGTCAGGACCACTTAATTGAGTATCCTAGTGATTTTACACCTACCTTTTGTATTTGGCCCTCAGCTTAGATCCTTGTACTCATTTTTTCAATTGTAGTTGTTTTGGTTTGGGCTTTGGTTCCAGGTAAATTTGAGTCCTTTGCTGTCTTTCAGATACACCTAGGATTTTGGCCTGCTATTAGCACTATTTATCAGTATTTAATTTTAATAAGACTCTAGTGTGATATTGCCAATGTAGAAACCTATTCTGGCGAGCTGACTCATGACTATTATCTTGGTGAGTCCTCACAGGCCTCATTTAACTTCTCCGAATTGTAATTAGCCAGGAGGGAGGTCTGGGGGTCAGGAGTTCTGTATCAGTAGAGTCTTCCTCATCTCATAGTAACTGTCTGCTTCCAACATAATGATTCTAAAAGTTCTGTGAACCCTTTCCATGCTTGGATATTGCCAATCACTGTGAAATGTTACTTTATATTACACCATATTATATTCTTACACTCATGTTTGTTTTATTTGTCAAAGAAATTATCCTAAAATCCAAGTAAACTAATTGTTTAATGTAATTCATGACAGATTTTTCCTACCTTCAACATAGACTTTCTGAAATAAGCTTAAGGAAATTATTTGGAAATAGACACGTGAAGAAATACCAGTGGTTCTGTCCTCAAATTTAAGCTTGTAAATTAAAAAAGAAAGAAAAATACTTCAGAGATAATCTACATGTTGATACCTAAACATTACAGTGAGAATATCAGCTTAACTAGACGTTTGGTCACCAACTATTTGGGCTCTTAATCCATTTTTCTGCTTCTGTAACAGAATGTTAGAAGCTGCATGGTTTATGGAGAACAGAGATTGATTTCTTACTGTTCCGGAGGCTGGCGAGTTCAGTATCAAGGTGCCACCATCTGTTAAGGGCCTCTTGTTGCATCATCCCAGGGAGGGAGACAGATGTGAAAGAGAATGAGAGCAAGAGAGGGCGGAGCTTGTTTTTATGACAAGACCACATCTGCAAGAACCAATCCACTCCTGTGATGATGACATTATTCCATTCTTAAAGGAAGAACCCTGATAACCCTACAGCTTCTTCTTAGACCCCATCTTTCAGCACTATTGCATGGGCATTAAGTCTACTTTCCAAAGTCATGACTATGCACACTTTTGGATAAAAAATTCTTAGGCATATATTTGTGTCATTTAACCAGTTGAGAGTCATTTAGTTACTTACAGTTTTCACGACTATAATTAATAACACAGTTAAGGGGCTGGCATTGTAGTGCAGCAGGTTAAGCTACCTCCTGTAATGCTGGCATCCCATACTAATACACGTACCAAAAGCTCCCTACTAATACACCTTAAAAAGCAATTGAAGATGACTCAAGCATTTGGGACCCTGCCACCCATGTAGGAGACTAGGAAGCAGCTCCTGGCTCCTGGCTTAGGGCTTCAACCAGTCCTGGTGGCCAATGTATCACTTAGGAAATGAACAAATGGATGGAAGATCCTTTTCCTCCTTTACCTCTGCCTTTCAAATAAATAAATCTTTTGTTTTAAAATAACAACTAAATGCTTTTTTTTTTAAGAAACTCAATGTGATACCCAATGAAATATAATTAGAAATGAGTAATTCAATAGAAATGCTACAACTATTTTCACTATATAAACTTAAATACATCTGAATAAACTGTGTAAAAGTTCAAAAACCAGAGCAGTTTAACATCTTACTTTCAGGATGTGCTGGCAAAAATTACATTTGTAACTTCAAACTTGCACAGGTGGAGAGGATTGTCCAGGAAAATCACTGACCTTCTGTTGAGTTCATAGGCTACTGAGAATGCGAGCCGCTTAGTGGAGAGTGCAGCCTTGGTGGGAGGTGGTGGGGGATCACTTCCACATGGCTGGGTGACTATGTGAGGGAAATGGTCTCCAAGGTATACAGACCTGGGCCTTTATACATCTTAGGTGGGGAGTGGGAAAACAGTGCCTCAGTTTGCGCATGCATGAGACGTAGGTAGTGCAGGGAACTCATCATGGTAGATGTTGACCTTTTGCACAGAGACAAGCTTAGGATGCCTCGGTGTTCCAAACATTACCAGTGGGAGTGCCAGTTTGACTTCAGCAAGGTGGTGGAGTCGCTTCTGCTCTGCCCAGCCTAACACCTTCTAAAGCAGGGACCATTACCAGGGCTATCTTTACAAAGAGAGCTGCCCTGGGATGCGTGACTGCTAAAGCTTCTTGTTTCTTGCTGCATTGTCTGTTCCTCAGCCCCAGTGATTAAGAGAGTTGTGTCTGTAATGGTGGAAATCTGGAGGAGAACTCAAGGATAAAAATAAACACACAGTGAATCCAGCATTCTGTAGGATGTGGTGCAATCATTTGAATTCTTCAGGGAAATGCCTCAAGTGTACTACACAGCTTCCTGATGCAGTGATTGCAGCCTGGCTGGGAACAAGGAATGGTGAACATGGCAAAGGGTGATACCTGAGAATAAGCTACATTACGTCTTGAGTATTGTATGATTTGAGTTTTGTGAACGATGGAATTGTTCCATGAGCCCCATGGGTTGTTCATTCTTGTCTCTGAGCATTTGACACACTTTTTAATTTTGAGTCAAGATGCCATGCTTATTTATCATTTTGTGGGAAGTTGGAAAGGAATTGTGAGTTTTTGTGTAAAACTTAAAGTGATAGTGTTAGCATATGGTTTTCCATATGTGAGGAGATACTCTTGAATAACAAAAACCACAATGTACTGTTGTTAAGGGCCTACCGTGCTCTTACACTGCTCTGGGCGCTTAAACATAATCCCAGTAGCCCAAGTACGTATTCACACATCTATTATTATCACCACGTACCACACAAGGCATAGAAAGGATCTCTTCCAAGGATGCACAGCTAGTTAGTGGCAAGGCTGGGAGAGGTGTTGAGAGGTTCTCTGATTTGCACTGAGCAAGCCAGCCATTCACATGCCTGTCTGTGACCTTTGGCCAATGAGATTTTAAACAAGGTTGTTTAGGTAAAATAAATATATATATGCATGTATATACAAGTGTATATACATGGGCCCGGTGCGATGGCCTGCTGGCTAAAGTCCTCGCCTTGAACGCACCGGGATCCCACGTGGGCACCAGTTCTAATCTCGGCAGCTCCACTTTGCATCCAGCTCCCTGCTTGTGGTCTGGTAAAGAAGTTGAGGACAGTCCAAGGTCTTGAGATCCTACACCCATGTGGGAGACCTGGAAGAAGTTCCTGGCTCCTGGCTTCGGATCGGCACAGTACCGGCCATTGCGGTCACTTGGGGAGTGAATCATTGGACGGAAGATTTTCCTCTGTGTCTCTCCTCTGTGTATATCTGAGTTTGCAATAAAAAAAATAAATCTTTAAAAAAAAACCCAACTGTATACACATGCATATACATATATATTTTGAAATATAATTCTATCTAAACATTATGGGTACATTTTTTAAGTTAGGGAATGTGAGGGGCTCTAAAGTTATTTGGGTGGTAGAGGGAGGCATGGATAGGGGTAGGAGAGACAGAGACACAGGTGTCTCATGACTCATTCCTCAAATGCCTGAAATGCAGCTCTGTCCTGTGGTGTAGGAGCCCAGCCATGTGAGCCATCACCATGTGGTCCCTACAGTGTGCTGGAGACAGGCACTGGAGCCGGGCATAAGCACAGGCACACCAGGAGACGTGCGCATGTTAGCTGGTAGGCTGAACACCTTGGGCTTTTTTTTCTTTTGTGTTTTCCAGCATACTTCAGCATTCCTGCTCTCATTCATTGCTCTTCTTGTCCCCATCTCCTTTGTAAACTTGTACTCTTTAACACCATAATGTCCACTAATGACAATGTTGGGTTTTATACTTGCATGACCACCTGTCAGCTGCATAACTCAACAGTGAACCCCAGTATCTCATTAGCGAAGAAAATATGAAGTTAATGCATTGACTTGTGGCTGTTGGTGTTGATTAAAATAGATGGAAGCATCTGTGTAAAGGGCTTAGAATCCAGCCCAGTGCGGGAGAGCTCAGTAAATTATAGCTATTTTTATTGCTATCAGTGACCATTGACTTTGTCCCTGCAGCTACTCTGTATGCTAGATAATTTGTGTATGTATGCAAGCATGTATTAGATGAATCAGTAAATAACACCTAACACATCACATTATGTTATAGCACATCCTACATGAGAAAAACATCTTATTACAAATCCTGGGAAATGTCATTCATTGACCTCATATATTGTTTCATGAAATTATTAATCATATTTTTCATGGCAATTATTGTATAGGCATTTTTTTACCAGTACAAATGCTAAATAAATGGGTAATGGAACACCATTTTAATGCATAGTAAACTACAAAACCAAGCTTAAGTCTGGACTTCTAATTTATATTTTTAAATCTCTTTAACCTTACTATTAAAGAAAACTAACAAAATTACTACTAAACAAATTAACTTTACTATTTATTTAGTTATTTTTTTAATTTGAAAGGCAGAGTTACAGCGAGAGAGAGAAACAGAGAACTTGCTTGTGCTGCTGGACTCTCCAAGTGGCTGCAGCAGCAAGAGCTGAGCTAATTTGAAGCCAGGAGCCAGGAGCCAGGAGCTTCTTCTGGGACTTCCATGTGGATGCATGGCCCCAAGGACCCAGACAATCCTCCACTGATTTCCCAGGCTATAAGCAGGGAGCTAAATTGGAAGTGGAACAGCTGGAACACAAGCCAGTTGCCTATATGGGATGCTGGCATTGCAGGCAGAGGATTAGCCCACATACTACAGCAATAGCTCTTCATTTTTCTTTGAACTGATTTAAATGATTCTCAAAGCATCACAACTATTTTTTTTTCTATTACCCTATGGTCAGTTTGAAAATAGCTTTCGAAAACCCTCTCAGGGACCAACACAGTTCTTGTCCCAGCTGCTCTGCTTCCAATCCAGCTCCCTGCTGATGGGCTAGGAAAGCAGCAGAGGATGGCTCAACTCCTGGCCCCTGCACTTGGAGGAAGCCTTGAGCTCCTGGCTTTGGATCAGCTCAGCTCCGGCCATTGCTGCCATTTGTGGAGTGAACAGCGATCGGAAGACCTCTCTTTGTTTCTTCTTCTCTATAAAATCTGCCTTTCAAATAAAAATGAATCTTTTTTTAAAAAAAAAAACCTTTCCACATCTGGAGCAAAGTTATATTTAGTTTTATGAGCTTATCTAATTAGGTAAGGAGGTGCAATAGAGACACTTTTTTTTAATCTAGTTTTAAAAATGTAGTCAAATGTAGATTTCTGGCTTGACTCAGTTGTGATAATTATAACTCCTGAAAAATTGGAGGCTTGGCTTTTTATTTTTAAATAAAGATTTGGCGAAAAGAAGAATTTTAAAAAATAGAAGTAAAATCACTTGAGTTCACCTCCCTAAATACTGACTTTGTTTTGGCATAATACAATTGGCATAGGTGTATGCCATCATATATTAATATAACCATATGTGCTTTAAAAAATTCAATTTCCGGACGCGGTGCGCGGTAGCACAGTGGTTAAGGTCCTCACCTTGCATGCCTGGGATCCCATATGGGCGCCAGTTCTAATCCCAGTGGCCCTGCTTCCCATCCAGCTCCCTGCCTGTGGCCCAGGAAAGCAGTCGAGGACGGCCCAAAGCTTTGGGACCCTGCACCCGCGTGGGAGACCCGGAAGAGTTTCCTGGCTTTGGATTGGCATAGCATTGGCCATTGTGCTCACTTGGGGAGTGAATCATCAGACAGAAGATCTTCCTCTCTGTCTCTCCTTTCTGTATATCTGCCTTTCCAATAAAAATAAAATAAATCTTGAAAAAAAATTCAATTTTCTTTAATAGTACACATTGCAGCCTTACATTAGATTACTGCATATGAGGTTATCATATTCATATTCCATAATTTATTAAAGTGTTTCCTTAGTGTTAGATCTTTATGGTTGTTATAAACCTTTATATCAATTAGTGAGCAAGGAACTTCTATTGCACCTGTTCTATGTTGGTTGAATTAGAATAAATCCTTTATGAGTAGAATTACTGGATAAAAGAGTATAGGTATTAACTCAGCATTTGCTACATCTCGCATATGTATTTCTGAAAGTGTGTGCTATTTTATTGTAGCACCAGTAGTGAACATGTGCAGCGGGCTGGCCAGTGTTGCTTGGTTTGCTGTGGAGGGATCTCTCCACGTGAGAAGAGGTGGAATGACTGCAGGGTGCTGTGCAGGAGTGAACCTGGAGCACCCACTGTGCTGAGCCTGCTGGCCGCTCTCCTGTGATCGGTCTGAGATGTCCCAAGGTTGGCATGGAAGTGTTGAGATGGCTGGTGGACTGTGGCTGCCCACCCATTCCCCGAGTCGTCTTGCCCTAGAGGAGTTCTTCTGGTTTGTCTTTCGCCCGGTCCCAGCCCTTCATGGCTGCTCTTAAGTGCCGCATAATGGCAGAGATGTTCTGGAAGGAAGTCTCAGTGTTTTCAACAATAGCAATCCACTCTTGGCAGTGTACATAGAAAAATAATTCAGGAAGGGGCATTAGGACTTCACAGGATCTGTGGCAGAGGTAGAGAGCTCACAGCTGGAGACAGTGCCCCGCCACACGGGTTCCCAGCCACTCAGCTGCTGCTGCTCTGTGCCTATCTGCCCTGCCAGCCTGTGGTGACAACCTTCCCTCTTGAGGGCTGTGGTAAAATAGAGGTGTAAGTGGACAGTTTGCACAAGCTAGAACCCACCATGCCTGTTCTTTACTATAAGGAGCTCCTGACAAAAGCTGCAGGACACCAAGTCCAGATTCCTGCCAAGAAATGGGGCAGCCAGTGAAAATTGTGGCCAGTTGTTCAAATTTCCATAAAAATCACATTCTTTCCTCAGAATCGCTTTCCACACAGATTTACCAAGTTTATCCTGGTCAAATGAAATCTGTTAAAACTGCACTTGTATACATTTGTCAGGTTACAAATAGTTGCCATTGTCTTAAGCCCTTTCTTCTCTGGCTTGAGTTTGTTTGACCTCACTAGTCTGTGATCTGACTGATTGCGGATCTGGAATTGGATGCATTGCAGCAGGTGGAGATGGAACCTGGTTGCAAGCGAAGCGTCTTGGCTGAGCCCCTGAGGTGTGCTCAGGGCAGGTGCTTTCTGAGGAGGCTGGTTGTAAGGTGTGGTGAGGCCTGGAGGAGGAGGAGAGGGGGCTTGGCGGCTGGTCCTGCTCAGATTAGCCAGATGTGCTCATTGTTATGTCTGTTTCATTGGTAACGTTCAGATAAAGATATAGCTCTCCTGTAGTCTGAGTTTTAATTAAAGAGACTTTCGTTTTACCTAGATGCCTGGTTTTGGTGAGAATTCCCAGTCTGTTTTGGTTTAAGGTTACTGAAGGAAGGTGAAGTGTGTGAAGCCTTAAGTTTTACAGATCTCTATGTATCCTGGCTTTGCCACTTACTAGCCGTGTGCCTCAGGCAAGCACCTTCATCTTCCAGGTCTCAGGCTTTCTGAATGAGGTGAAGCAGGTGAATCGAGGCAGAACTCTCCAAGTCATGCATATGGAAAAGTCTTTTGGCCTGGGGCTTTCTGGAAGTTTCTCAGATCTTATCAGAAATTTGCTTTACCTGAAATGTCCTGTGTATAAGTGCGATTTGTTCAAATGGTTCCTCATCGTAGATGTGTTTAGTAGAGTTTCTACCTTAGCAGAAACTTACGAAAGTTCTACAAGACTCAGTTATATGTAGTTAACATTTACCCTAAAGCCTGCTAGTTTCTTATCCCACAGGCCCCAAACCTCACACACCCCACAGCTGCCGATCATGGTGAAGCCTGATGGTCAACACCGGAGTCCTGTGTACGTGTGTCTTTTCAGCTAGTCAATCCACAGCCTCCTTGGGATAAGCAACACCTTGGCCCACAGGTGTAGGCACACAGGCCTTTGTGGCTCCACCCCCGCTGGTTGAGGGCGCATGCGCCAGATGGCTCCGCACTTCCGCACTGCCGCGCTTCCTGTTCGCTGTGCTGGGTACGCTGGTGCTGTTCGCTCTCGGACCTGTGAGTCATCCATGGCTTCTGTTATGTCCTCTTTCTTACTGCACTACCTTTCTGCGCCTCCCCTGGCTGTGTAAGAGGACAGACACTAGCTTGTCTTCAGTTTACCCCTACGTGGCCAGGCCTATGTCACTATAAATAGGATTCCTGTGAGACTGACCCCTCCTCAGGTGTGGACTTAGTTTATTAGGCCGTCCACTAGGATAAAGAAGTATCCTATGAAAGTTGTAAATGCCCATGACCTTGTCTCTGGAGCCCAATCAGGGCAAAACTTGAATTAATAGTCACTCCAGAGAGAGATTCCAGAGGGGTGGGGGGAGGCCGGAATCCCTATACCCACAAAACCGTATTGGGACAAAAAGAGAGAGAAAGAGAGAGAAAAGACAGCATCCTTGAAATTGGGTAAAATGTTTTAAATGTTTTCCATGGTGGTAACTGAGTGTTTGGTTGGTTTTGCTAATGTATTGTGTAATAGACTGGTGCGATGGACGTGTTATTGGAAATTCCCTCAGGTGTTGCTTTTGTACTTCTGAAACGCTAATGAGCAATAGTTACCTTTTTAGTTTTTGGAAGCATTGAATTAAAATTTTGAAAAATTATTTCTTATGTTCTAATAACTACTATTTAAAAATGTGTTACGTTTCTGTTCCCAGAAATGCCCGGTGGGTTCTTTCCTCATCTTAGTATAGAAATAAAAAGCCGGGAATCTGTTGCAAACAGAAAAGTTTATTTGCGAAGGGACCAGGTGAGCAGAGAAGAAAGTTTATTTGCAAAGGGACCAGGTGAGCAGGGAAGAAAGTTTATTTGCAAAGGGACCAGGTGAGCAGGGAATAGAGAGGGAAAGCACCTTTGGAGACAAAGCCGGGAGGTGGGGTACCTCTCAAAAGAGGGAGAGAGAGACGCCAAAGGTTTGAGGAAGGGTCTTGGGGTTTTAAGCCTTCCTTGACCCCTCCTTGTTGGGCGGGGAACCTACAGGTAAGATGTTCCCCATTGGTGGTCTCTTAATTAACTAGGAAATGGGTGGGCAATGCTGGTGCCTCCCACCTGAAGGTGTGGCCAAGACCTCAGCAGGCCTGGATGGGCTCAGTTTCTGTTTTATATGGAAGTCATTTTAGACCAGCTGGAGTGTCAGAGACTTAATCTAAACAGAAAGGGTTACTTAGGCTGGATTTGTATCCACTCTGTCCTGCCAACTTGGGCCACTTTCTTACATGTCTTGATGAAAATAGACCAGTTTGCTCTCTTTTTTGTGTTGCATTTTATATTCATCTGTTAGCTTTCTTTCCATTCATATGTGCTCTTAATGCCTGGTTGCTTTAGAATTGTAGTTTTATTACACTAAGTAGCATTTAAGAGATACTTCCCTGAACAACAAAATAATAATTTTTATAATATGTAAATAGCGGCAGCTCCAAAGTAGAGAGGGGCTCTATAGAACTAAAATACAATGTTAAATCTAACATGCATGTGCTGGCTTTTCATGCCTGGCGCTGTTTTATGCCAGATACTATCTTTGTAAACTTTATCTTATCTGATTCAATCTTCATGACAACCTGAAAGGTGGTGTTGCCTCCATTTCATGGATGAGTAAATGGAGGCTCAGAACCACAGCTTCAACTGTAGTCAGTAGTAGCAAAAGCATTTGAGCCCTAGTCTGCTTAACATCAACACATATTTTCTTTACTAGGGCTTGTTTGTACCTAGATTATGTAAATGTTGTGGCTCAGCAGCAGTTAAAGCCATGCTGGGCATATCTCATTTGAAAGTATCTGGTTTGAGTCTCCCAATTCTCCTGACCCAGCTTTCTGTTGATATTCCTAGAAGGCAGCAGGTGGTGAGCCAGTGCTTGGGCCCTGCCTTCTGCTTGGGAGCTCTACATGAAGTCTTGGACCCCTGCTTTGCCCTGACCCAGCCCTGGCTCTTTCGGAGTGAACCAGTAGATGGAATTAGAGTCTTGTGTATGCCTGTCTCTCTCTCTCTCTCCTCTCTCTCTGTCTCTAAGAAGTAGAAAAGAAGCTTTCAGACACAGAATAGCTACAGATATTGCTAGATCTGGCTTGTGGAGATGAAAGAATATTTGCCTTTTTAAATAGAAAGGGTAACCTGTATATTATTTCTAACTAGAGGGAAACCTAAGAAAAATCGACTTTTAGTAGATATCTGTTTAAAGACTGTTTCTCAAGATATTGAATAAGTAATGATTCATTAACCCTAAGATTAATTGCTTATAATCTTAATGGTAAAAGTTGGGAACCAAAACAACTGACTGTTTAAAAAAAAATACGCAGATTACCCACTCAATATTCACATCTGTATCAGTATGGGGACTCCATAAGGTATAATGGACATAAGTAATTTATTTCTTAAAGATTTTTTTATTAGAAAAGCAGACCATATTTACAGAGAGACGGAGAGCCAAAAAGATCTTTGTCGGTTCACTCCCCAGTGGCTGCAATGGCTGGAGCAGAGCCATTTTGAAGCCAAGAGCTAGGAGCTTCTCCCAGGTCTCCCATGTGTGTAAGGGGTCCCAAGGCTTTGGGCCATCCTCTACTGCTTTTCTGGGCCATAAGCAGGGAGCTGGTTGGGAAGTGGAGTAGCTGGGACAGGATCTGGTACCCATATGAGATCCAAGCATTTGCAAGGTGAGGATTTAGCCATTGAACCATCATGGCAGGCCGAGACCCTTATATTTTTAAACTTTGAAACGTGAGCTGTAGATTCAAGTGATTGCCTTCCCACCAGCATCCCCTCTTCTTAGGAAAGAATCTACAAATATGACAGCTAGAGAGATAAACTCAGAGAGGGTGTAAAACCTTCACCTTTATTTACTGCTTCTACATTGTGCGTGTCAAAGAGATATGTGATGGCTAGGCAGAGTTCTGTTGCCGTGATCATGATGTGGGTCTTCTTCTCATCTCAAGTTGAGTATCGTAGAGGTGCATGTATCTTGCCCAGTTAGAAATTTCAGTGATAGTTAGCTAAGATATGAGTCAAGTCCTGACTTTTTATGGAACTTTATGTACCTTCTAGCTTAAGTTTAGAAATACCACTCATTCCTTTTCTGTGATCCAAGATTATTATATCTTTGCTGGAGTTCTCCAGCAATGTCAACCCTGCCATTTTTCACTTTGTCCCCATTTCCCATTCCAGTCAGTGTATTCTACAAGTAAAAGGAAGAATTGCTGAGTTCCTGTAATAGGATATTTATCTTGAGCCTGGCGCAGTGGCCTAGTGACTAAGGTCCTTGCCTTGAATGCACTGGGATCCCATATGGGCGCCAGTTCTAATCCTGGCAGCCCGTCTTTCCATCTAGCTCCCTGCTTGTGCCTGGGAAAGCAGTCAAAGATGGCCCAGAGCCTTGGGACCCTGCACCCCGCGTGGGAGACCTGGGAGAAGTTCCTGGCTCCCTGCTTTGGAACGGCGTGACACCGGCCATTGTGGTCACTAAAGGAGTGAATCATCAGATGGAAGATCTTTCTATCTCTCCCTCTCTCTATCTGACTTTGCGATAAAAATAAAATAAATCTTAAAAAAAAATGGGATATTTACCTTAAACACAGAAAACTGCACTGTGCTCCTCCTGGCCCCATCTCTCCACGATCTCAGAGAGTAGAAGCACTGGTGTCTGATGTGAACCTGTGTGCTGTGGCCATTGAGAACTGAAGATGCTGTCGCCCACCCTTCTCTCTACAGCCCTTCATAAAGTCTAGTCCTGCATGACCCTGCAAAGTCACTTACGTCCTTGAACACATCATTTCTCCTCTCTGGCTTTGATTTTCCTCAAGTCTGTGGCCTGCAGGGTGGGTTGAGATTATTTGAATCTCTCAGCTCTGATTTTTATAAAGGAATAATAATATGTCTTATTTGACTCAGAAAATCTCTTTATGGCATTTATTACAGCAAGCTCCTTTTAGAAGCTCCCCCTGTGGGAGCCAGCAGAGTGCACCAGGGCCTCCCAAAGTCATCTTCACTCTCCTTAGCAGTCTGCTGGAAATTCTAAACTGTGATTTGTAGGGGAAGTAGTAGAAGAAAGTATAAATTAGGATGGGAAAACATTCATTTTAAACCTATGTATTTCCTTGTCCCTTTTAACATCTAATACCTCTTTCTGCTTTTTCTTTTGGGTTGGACAAAAAATGAAAAATGGATCTTTCTCAGATTTTGCGCCTTCACTTCTAGCCTATTTTATTAATGCCCCTTGAGCTGTCCCCTGTAATATCGGTGCCAATTTCTCTTTTTAGTAGGTTATTATGAGATCTTCAGGGATGACTGTCAAAATGCGTAACAGAATTTGATAGTTAATGAACTCTGGATTTGGGACTTTGAATCAGCTTTTGACCTAGCTTGCCCATGCCTAATTATTGCTTGAAGTAACATTAAAGAAGGTTTATATTAACATCAATACTGGTACACAGATGTTTATAACAGCTGTTTTGGTAGCTCTCAACTAGAAAGGATCACAAAGTAATTTGGATGGGCAAGTGAGGTTGTACTGGAATACTTATATTCCAGTGATTACAGAGTATGTCAGAAGTCAGAACTGCAAATAGTTTTCCTATTTGTAAAGTGTATCTCAAAAAAGAAAAAATACTGCTAGAAGAGTATCTAATAGTAATCAGCTATTTATTGAATTGTTTTTAAATATCAATCACTTTGCAGGGCAAAATAAAACTGTACTCATTACAGTACTATAAAACAAATGCAGGCAGCTATAGAAATGTAGATAAAATAGAAATGTAGGCATAGCAGTATTAAAAGTTGTTCACAAAGGAATTTAAAGAGATTGAAATTTAGGATTAAAAAAATTTTCATTGTTTATTTGAAAGGCACAAAGACACCACCCATTACTAGTTCACTCCTTGGATGCCAGCAATAGCCATGCTGCAGGCAGGCCAACACCAGATGCTAGAACACCTCTGGATCCCCCAGGTGAGTCGCAGGGACTCAAAGGCTTGAGTCATTGTCTGCTTCCTTCTCAAATGTGCATTAGTAAGAAGCTGAATCTTAAGCAGAGCAGCCAGGGCTTGGACCAGTTAACTCCCATTGGGATGTCTCAAGTGGTGACTTAACCACTGTGACAACTACCTGTCCCCAGGATTTTTTCTTAAAGACGTTTTATGATACAAAGATTATTAGAAACAATCGTTATTTTATTAGAAAACTGAAATAAATGCATGAGTTACAAAAATGAAAAGATATAATTTGAGTTACAAAATATTTTTTAAGTGGGTTTAAATGTATGATTTTTAAACTTAAGGGAGACAGGAGAGAGAACAACTAAACAGTAAGGCAAGGATGAATCTCATTTTCCTGAAAAGGTACAACGTTAGTATATACGAATTGACTTTAAAATTTTTTTTTTAAAGATTTATTTTTATTATTATCTTTTTTTATTGGAAAGGTGGATATACAGAGAGGAGAGACAGAGAGAAAGTTCTTCCGTCCGGTGATTCACTCCCCAAGTGAGCACAACGGCCCGATACTATGCCGATCCGAAGCCAGGGGCCTCTTCCGGGTCTCCCACGCGGGTGCAGAGTCCCAAAGATTTGGGCCATCCTCGACTGCTTTCCCAGGCCACAGGCAGGGAGCTGGAAGGGAAGTGGGGCTGCCGGGATTAGAACTGGCGTCCATATGGGATCCCGGGTGTGCAAGGTGAGAACCTTAGCCACTGCGCCACTGCGCCACCGTGCCGGGCCCTTAAATTTTTTTTAAAGAGTTTTATTTTATTATTTGATACAGTTCCATAGGTTCAGGATTTCTGTTTCCCCCTTCCCAAATCCCCTCTCCCCCACTGATTTCCCCTATATCATTGCAATAGTATAGTCGTTCATAAGCAGTCATAAGTCCATCATTCGGCTATTTAAATGTATCCTGACATTGTAGATATGCACAATGGCAGTGAGTTCAGCATCCTATTGTCTGTACACACACACACACACATATATATGATTTATTTATTTTTATTAGAACGTCAAATTTATTGAGAGGAGAGACAGAACAATCTTCTATCTGTCAATTCACTCCTGAAGTGGCCATAGTGGGAGCTAAGTTGATCTGAAGCCAGAAGCTTCTTCCAGGTCTCCGATGCAGGTGCAGGGTCCTAAGGCTTTGGGCCATCCTCTACTGCTTTTCCAGGCCTTGGCCATGGAGTTGGAAGAGAAGTGTAGCAGCTGGGATATGATCTGGTGCCCATATGGAATTCTGGCACATGAAAGGCAAGGACCTTTAGCCGTTAGATTATCATGCCAGGCCCCATTGTCAAGCTATATTGAACAGTTTCAGTAGAAGTCCATCTTTGATAAGGAAATGGAGATGCATACTGCATTATATGTTCACATTCTCAGTATGCTAGTCTCTTTTGTATAGTTACTATACATCCTTTTAATTGAAAAGTCATAAAACAAAATGAATAACAGGAAAAAAATTAAAAATGAACATAAGTTTAAGTAACATGGTACTGAATGATCAATGTGTTGCTAAATAAATGAAAAAGAAAATAAAAAACCTGTTGAAGCAGACAGTGCTGCTGTGTGACCTATAAGTCCACTTATGGGAATATATCCAAAGGAAATAAAGTCTGCATATGAGAAAGGGATCTGTAATCCTATATTTATAGCAGCAAGATTTATAATATCAAAGACATGGAAATAACCCAGATGCCTGTCAAAATAGGAGTGGATAAAGAAACTGTGGTGCATTTACTCCATGGAATACTATTCAACCATTAATAGGAATGAAATTCTACCATTTGCAATCAGATGGTCCTAACTAGAGATGACCATTATACTCAGTGAAAGAAGCCAGTCCCAAAAGGACAGACATCATATGTTCTCCCTGATAGAAGTCAAACTTCATGCAAATACAGGATCAATAGCCCTTCAGTAATCTTTGTGTTGTTTCAGAGGTTTTGATTTTTTTTTTTCAGGGGTTTTGATATTTTTGTTTTTATTTTCATGGGTGAATAGACTTTTAACCCAAGCGTGTGATTACTTCTGACAGTTCCCATTTCAAAGAGGCGTTGCATTATGCAGCTTCTTGGCATATGTGTATTTCACTTTTTGATGCAACTCAAGGAAGATAGATGATGACTACAGACAGTAAGCTCTATTTAACTTCTTCATACACTTAACGTTGGCTCTTCTTATTATTTCAGGGGCTATCAAATATTTGTTCTTGGTTTCCTTGGCAATGGAGCTTCAGTGTTTTTCAGGCCAAGCCTTTAGCAGCTTTCTTGGGGGTCACATGTGGCCAGGCAACTGCATGAGTCTTAAGTGTACAAGGAAGAAGTCTCTGTGTTCAGCTGACTGCTGAAGTGGGTGGTAGCAGAGCTTCTTGCCTGCTTCCTGATACTTGGGCTACAGCTTGGGCTGGGCTATTTTCTTCCTTCTCCCAACCCTAATAAACTCTGAGGAGTCAGTTCCTCTGCCCAGGAGGAGTAAGGTCTTTGCTCATCAATAGATCATCATTGTCATCAATTTCCCTTAAATAGCTTTCTGGTCAACTTTGCCCAGTAAATGTGAAAACAGATACTCAGTGAGCATTTTCCACTTTCCTGGCAACACACTGAGCAAGTTCCTTACTTTGTTTCCTGTAAATCTTGTGACCCTTTGAACTAAGTTTTAATGTTAACCAGCCTGGAGACCTGGTGTCAGGCACCCTTCACCATCATCACGATGATGCCCACAGCTGTCAAGGTATCTGGGAAGTGACACTGGATCCATCACAGCAAACTGAAGAAAGACTCCTCTTGGGAACCAGGTAGACAGGGAGTCATTCAGAAACTGATGCCAGACCAGGACCTGCTTAAGGAAAAAATCTATTCTCCTTGTCTCCATGGTTAACTCCCTTGCTTACTGCCCTGGCCAGACTTATTGCCCTGCTCAGGAGGGGCCTCACCGTATTCTGTAATACTGATGGTCATTTCCACTAGGTATGACCCTCTAGACATAGATGAGTCCAAGAATGGACTTTAACTAAAAATCAGTGGGGGAATGTGATGGATGAAACTTAAACTCGGTATCTGTGTTCCACGCCACTATGGTTGATTGAATCATTTGTACTGTACAATCATGTAAGCTTGGTTGATTGACACATCATGTGTCAATGCTCTTAGTTAATCAGATGATCATTGTTTCAAAACCCTTGAACACAGCTGACTGGGGATGCTCCCTTCTTCCACATGTAGTGCAATAGACAGTTCACCAGTTGGCACCAGCCAGTGAATAAACTCTTGAGTGTCAAAAAAAAAAAAATGCGTGTTTGGGGAGGCGCACTACACTGACATTACTCTCAAGCAGCTTACAGCCTAGTTTAAAAGAAGAGAACCAAAGAGAACCACAGTTAACAAGTAATACTACTTAACACAGAAATGGTATACGAAAATGGTAAGGTCCAGAGAGATAAGAATTTTAAGGCATGGGTCAATGGGAGTTAGTGTGGTCAAGGGAAAAATGATTCCTGCTTAACAGCATCAACATTCTGAAAATGTTCTGTTGTTACCATGGAGACAAGGTCCCATGCTGATGTCATAACCACTGAGTCACGTATTCACCTTCACAGACCCCCACCAACAGGCATTTACAAAACCAATCATTACACTTGCCACATGAGAAAGACTACAATAAGATTGTCACAGCAAGGTGCCTCTGGGTTCTATAAGCTGACCAGATGTGATGCCCTCCTGAGGGATTCTGCTAAGTGCTTTCCTATAAAATCTGCTCATATCCAACAGCTTCAGCATAATGCCCTCATTCCCCTCCTTAAATTTGTTCCAAAGCAGCCTTCATATATTCAAAGTATGACTTAAAGATTTGTCTCTTTGTAGTAACACAAGTGTCACCTAGTTTGATGTGCGACTAGATTATAGCCTACTGTTGTGACAAGTGGCTGAGATTCATCTAATCATAAGCAAGCAACTGTTGAAACCACATTCCAGCATGCAGACAGGAGTGGAAACCACTCAAGCCATCTCTGCACCTCACTTGTCTTTTATGTATCACTTCCTTTCTCTGGCTGGCCATAAATGCAGCCTGCCCACATGGTGGGCTGGGGTGTGAGGAATCATTTTTGATCCTGGCTGCCACCTTAGGTCAGAATGGAAAACAGTCAATTCAGACCCCCAAAGTTAGATCTGTTGTCATTTTGTCTTTTAATAGGTTAAGTGGAATAAGCCTAGGATGTTCATAAATGTTGAGTGAACCCTGCTTAACTTTAAGAAGGCTCTGAACTTTCTCATGTGGCAAGTGTAATGATTGGTTTTGTAAATGCCTGTTGGTGGGGGTCTGTGAAGGTGAATACGTGACTCAGTGGTTATGACATCAGCATGGGACCTTGTCTCCATGGTAACAACAGAACATTTTTCAGAATGTTGATGCTGTTAAGCAGGAATCATTTTTCCCTTGACCACACTAACTCCCATTGACCCATGCCTTAAAATTCTTATCTCTCTGGACCTTACCATTTTCGTACACCATTTCTGTGTTAAGTAGTATTACTTGTTAACTGTGGTTCTCTGGTTCTCTTCTTTTAAACTAGGCTGTAAGCTGCTTGAGAGTAATGTCAGTGTAGTGCGCCTCCCCAAACACGCATTTTTTTTTTGACACTCAAGAGTTTATTCACTGGCTGGTGCCAACTGGTGAACTGTCTATTGCACTACATGTGGAAGAAGGGAGCATCCCCAGTCAGCTGTGTTCAAGGGTTTTGAAACAATGATCATCTGATTAACTAAGAGCATTGACACATGATGTGTCAATCAACCAAGCTTACATGATTGTACAGTACAAATGATTCAATCAACCATAGTGGCGTGGAACACAGATACCGAGTTTAAGTTTCATCCATCACATTCCCCCACTGATTTTTAGTTAAAGTCCATTCTTGGACTCATCTATGTCTAGAGGGTCATACCTAGTGGAAATGACCATCAGTATTACAGAATACGGTGAGGCCCCTCCTGAGCAGGGCAATAAGTCTGGCCAGGGCAGTAAGCAAGGGAGTTAACCATGGAGACAAGGAGAATAGATTTTTTCCTTAAGCAGGTCCTGGTCTGGCATCAGTTTCTGAATGACTCCCTGTCTACCTGGTTCCCAAGAGGAGTCTTTCTTCAGTTTGCTGTGATGGATCCAGTGTCACTTCCCAGATACCTTGACAGCTGTGGGCATCATCGTGATGATGGTGAAGGGTGCCTGACACCAGGTCTCCAGGCTTGGTGAATGGTGTTATAGGATTCAAACCAGATCTCCTGGCTCGAACAGCAACTGTCCATTGTTTCTAGGCTGTGGGCGTGAGAAGTGGACTCCCCACACCCATAGGTGGGTGTCATTAAGAACTTGTTGGATGGCCTGGAGAGACTTGAGAAAATTGCGGTTAGTTATACCAGTAACTTCTTTCTGGGAGGAGCAGTTTAAAACCCATGGGCAGGCATCCTGCTCCTCTCTGGGAGGAGCAAACAACCCGTGGAGATGGCAGTTTCCTCACTGGGCACCTGTGCTGCACGGAGTCCGATACATGAGCCATGAGCACAGCACTGGCTCATGGTGAGCTAAGGCACTGGCTGTAAGAGAATGTTTAAAATCCACTCCTTGGTCAAAGATGTGACTCCCCCGTACCCAGTCCGTACTGCCTGAGTGAGCCAGGTCTCTGGTGAACAGGGTGATGAACCCAGAGACAGAGGTTACAGAGGTGATAAGAATTTAAGCTGGATGTTTCTTAGCTGGCTGAAGAAGCTGCGGCTGCTGCTTCTTCTGGGAATCTATAGGTTTTATTTCATCTCTATTCTTATTCGTGTGCTAACAGCTGCTGGCACTAGAGCACTGATACTAAAATCTAGATGAGATGTTTTCTCAGCCAAGTTCATTGGAAGCATTGAGTGAGAGATAAAATCCTACAAATAAATGAAACTGTTATTTCTATGTGGGGAAGTTTAAGGATAGATTTGTAAAGACTGAAGGGAAGAAAAGAAATGTATAAACGAACTCCTGAGTGTCACTCATCTATGAAAGTTGGCTTATTTCTCCTCATCTACATCTATTTTTAAACAAGGGAGCTACTCTAGGGAATCGGTCTGATTAATGGCTTCTAAAAATGACTGATGAGAGAGAGAAAATATCTCCTGAATTTCCCCCATTCTATTCAGTCTCTACTCATTACACTCAAAATAATGCAATAGGAGCATAAGGCAGCTGAATGACCTATTTCTTCAAAGAATCTACTTTAAAAAGCAAAGACAAAATATTCTTATTTCAGGTGGCATTCAGTTTGATGGAATTCATGTGAGAATTCATGAGGAGCATTGAGTAACTTGAGCTGTTTTTGTATTGGTGAAGATTCTTATATTGAGAACAGAGGACTTCTTTGTGTTTAGAGCAGGTATACGTTGTAGTGGTCTTCAGATTCTGAATTTCCTTCATGTTGGAATTGACTTTCTGAGAAAATGTTTGATTTCCCAGTTTTTTTTTAAATAAAAAGATTTATTTATTTTTTATTTGAAAGGCAGAGTTATTGAGAGATAAGAAAAGACAAAAAGATTTTTCACCTGCTGGTTTATTCCCCAAATGGCTACAATGGCTGAAGCAGGGCAGATCCAAACCAGGAGCTGCTTCTGAAGCTTCTATGTGGCTGTAAGGGCCCAAAAACTTGGGCCAACTTGCACTGCTGTGCAGGCCATCAGCAGGGAGATGGATCTGAAGTGAAGCAATAGGGACCGAGACCAGTGCCCATATGCATGCAGTATTGCAGTCAGAGATGTGGCCTACTATGCCACAGCACAGGCCCCTGATTGCCCTTTTTCTCAGTATCCTCTTGTCAGTCTGTAAATGGGCTAACACAAACCTAGCGATAGGCTTGCTTGCCTTCCTTATTTACTGAAAACAGACCTGAGGTGTTGATAGGAAATCTTGTAGAGACTTGGAATGAACTTAGGTGGTGTTGTTTAGCATGTTGGCCAGCGTTCTGAGGTTTCCTGGTGACTGGCTCTAGGATCTTAGGTCATGTTCACAATGGGTTGTCTTACTGAACATGGTGATTTCGAGGAACGCATGCAGTTTTCTGGCTGGCTAACTATACAGTCAGATGATACAGATCCTGTTTAGGATTGTTCTTGCCTCTGATACCAACTGCGTGTTCAGAGGCTTCCGCTAGCATTCTGTTGCAATAGTTAGCTAGAAAGACTTGAAGAGCAAAGAAAGGATGCATGCTGGGATTACCCAAAGGAAATGATGCGTAAAGTGGAGTTCAGAAGAGTTCCAAATGCAAAATTTCTGTTATCTTTTCCCATGGAGGTGTGCTGCATTACTATCCCAGGAATGAGGTGTGTAGCCACACACTTGGAGTACTGCCAGCCAGGATGCCTCACCTGAGCTTCTGTGCTGAGGGTGTCTCCTGGAGCTCCATGATTGATTGTCTGTGGTTTGATTTCAGCCTCCAGGTAGAGCTTATACCGTGTGATTCAAAGCCACATTATTGGTTTCTCTGGTGTGAGCAACTGTCACCCTAAGTTTGTATGTACTGGCTGTGGACCCATCCTAAGTCACATGGTTGTACTCTCTGCATGGCTCAAGTCTCCCAGACAGACACATTGCTATCAGGTATAGTAGTCCAAGGACCCAGAGAAGTAGAGGACAAAAGCTTAATTTGTTTGAACAAAGCCACATTACTTACTGTATATGGAATGTTTTCAAGGTGGTTGAGACACATTTGGATCCAATGAAATTGTTAAATTATATAATGGCACTTGACCGTGGCTAGCATTTTATACCACTAAACATTGCTTGGAATAATAGAGGTGAAGCTTTGACCGCTGCAGCCGCTTGGCAGCTCAGGTGAGATGCTGTGGGCTGGCTGACTCAGTTGGTATATAAACACCTTAGGGATTTCATTGTTCTTGATTTGTGATTATTTACCCATGCCGAGACAAGTGCCTTACAATCTTTGTCATTCTGTACGTGGTCAAAGGGTTGGGATCTCTGTATCTCCAATTAGAGTAGCTGGATAACAGTCTCAGCTTGCTGCCCATGCATATCCCTGGAGGCTGCAGATGGTGCCTGAAGTAGCTGGGTCCCTGTCAGCCCTGTGGAAGACCTAGAATGCAGGTCCTGGCTTTGCCCTGCCCCACTGTTGGCCTTTGTGAGCATTCAGAAAAGATAACGGTGCATGACAGCTCTCCGGGTCTTTGTCTTTTTCTACCTCTCAAAATAAAAATCCTTTTGCCATTTTTACAATAAAGCACATGATGCTGTTTACTAATGAGGATATAAAATACAAACATCCACATTTACCCCCAATAAACATATACAATTAAAATAATAAAATAGACAACTATAATATAAACAGATCATAAGTCATATTATTTGCATGCATGTATATGATTTATTTGCCAAATTTATTATACTTGGCTCTGGAACTGGACTGTAGTCCTGGTTCAGATCCTGACTCTGCTGCTAAAACACAAGGTGATGTTGGACAAGTAATGTTTATCTGTTTTCTTATCTGTAAAGTAGAGATAACGTCAATAGGTTCATTGGGCCATTGTGAAGATTATACAAGTAAACTGTTAAACACAGTGCTTGGCTATTGTAGATGCTAATAGATGACAACTATTCCTATGACATCTCTTGAAGGTTTTTTTTTCCCCCCAATAGGCAGGGGTCTGTGGGAGGCAGCTGGTCTTAGTGAAGCTATTGTGGAGTAGCAATTAGTGTGGCGGTTGTGCACATAAACTCCAGAACTTGACCATTGGATTATGAGTCCCAGCTCCACCACATACCGGTGCAGGATCTTGAGCAAGTCACTTTATTTCTTAATGTTTATTTGAAAAGCAGAGAGAGGGGGAGACAGAAACAGATCATCCATCCACTGGTTTGCCTTCCAGCTAGCTGCAGTGTCCTGAGGGAAGCCAGGAGCCTGGAGTTTTATCTAGGTTTTCCACTTGGGTGATGGAGCTGTTTGCTGCTTTTTTTTTTTAAAGATTTATTTTTATTATTTTCTTATTGGAAAGGCGGATACACAGAGAGGAGAGAGAGAGAGGAAGATCTTCCATCCGATGATTCACTCCCCAAGTGAGCGCAACGGTCGATGCTATGCCGATCCGAAGCCAGGAGCCTCTTCCGGGTCTCCCACACGGGTGCAGGGTCCCAAAGCTTTGGGCTGTCCTCTGCTGCTTTCCCAGGCCACAGGCAGGGAGCTGGAAGGGAAGCGAGGCAGCCGGGATTAGAACTGGCGCCCTTATGGGATCCCGGGCGTGCAAGGGGAGGACCTTAACCTCTTGCGCCACCGCGCCGGGGGCCCTGTTTGCTGCTTTTTAAGGCATGTGAGCAGAGAGCCAGCTTGGAGGCAGAGCTACTGACTCAGAGTGGGATGCTGGCATCATAGGCAGAAACTGAATTGGCTGTGCACAAATACCAGCCCCTGGAAGGCGACTGGACCTCCCTTCAGTTTCATTGATGGATTTCACTATTCTCACACCACTGCTACATGGTCTAAATACTATGGATTTATATAAAAAAAAAATACTGTGAGTCTGTTAAGTTTATTGGTTTTCAATATTGCCTTGTGCTCCTGCAGTTCAGTATAAAACAGTTTGTCAATTTCTATTTTTTTTAAAGGTTTATTTATTTTTGTTGGAAAATACAGAGAGGAGGAGAGACAGAAAGGAAGATCTTCCGTCCAATGACTCACTCCCCAAGTGGCTGCAAAGGCTGGAGCTGAGCCAGTCTGAAGCCAGGAGCCTCCTCCAGGTCTCCCATACGGGTGCAGGGTCCCAAGGCTTTGGGCCATCCTTGATGGCTTTCTCAGGCCACAAGCAGGGAGTGGGATGGGAAGTGGAGCTGCCGGGATTAGAACCAGCAACCGTATGGGATCCCGGTGCTTTCGAGGCGAGTACTTTAACCACTATGCTATCACGCCTGGCCCGTCAATTTCTGTTTTATGTAAACTTTTATTAGGGTGTAATAAATTGCTCAATGGAGGGGGAGGCTTGTCATTTTAACAATTCCAAAATTCTCTGATCTGTGAACTTGATCAGTATCTTTAAGCCTTCAGTTTCTCTCTAATTGTCTGGCTTTCAGTGTAAAGGATCTACACATTTGTTGTAAAATTTATTTGTAAGTACTTTGGGAGAATGTTGAGATCGCTTTTTCCTCACTTGCTTGCTGCTATTATATAAAAGTACAACTGATTTTTGCCTGTGATCTTGGATGTTGAAACCTTGTTACACTTAATACTAACAGGATTATTTTGTACCTGTACCAGTGTTTTCTACCTAAACAGATACCTGTAAATGGAGACATTTTACTTTTCCAATCTTTATGCGATTTATTTTATTTTTAGCATATTTCCATGGCCTCTAATTTAATAATGAATGGTGGTGATAAAGCTGACATTTTTGCCTTGTTCTTCATCTTTCAGAGAATGTGCTCTGTATTTCAATGTTAAATATTGCAGTTATCAGTATTTCATAGTAGCCCTTTGTCAGGTTGGAAATTTCAATTTTATTTGTAATTTGCTGAACTTGTTTTTTTTATTATGAGTGAATATTGAAAATTTTTTCTATTGAGAAAATAATTTTTAGTGGTTAGTTTTCTTTTCCTTATGTTTCTTATTTTTGTCAAAGTAAACCTTGCATTTTAGGACGAATTCCACTTACATGCCTCGGCATTAAATTTACTGATATTTTTTTAAAGATATATTTATTTTTATTGGAAAGTCAGATATACAGAGAGGAAGATCTTCTGTCCATTGATTCATGCCCCAAATTTCCGCAGTGGCTGGAACTGCACCAATCTGAAGCCAGGAGCCAGGAGCTCTTCCAGGTCTCCCATGGGGGTGCAGGGTCCCAAGGCTTTGGGCCTTCCTTGACTGCTTTCCCAGGCCACAAGCTGGTAGCTGGATGGGAAGCAGGGCTGCTGGGATTAGAACCTGTGCCCATATGGGATCCCAGTTAATGCAAGGAGAGGACTTTAGCAGCTGGGCTACTATGCCAGGCCTTACTGATGATTTTTAGAGAATTTTTGTATCCATGTCCCTCAGGAATATTTTTGGATTGTTAAGTATTGGTGTCAGTTATACTGCAACACAAAATTAGTTGAAGTTATTATGCTTCCTGTGTTTTCCACAAAAGTTTAAAGTTGGCATCGTTTCAGGATTTCTTTGGTTCATCTAAAACCTTTTGTTTCCCTACAAAGGTTTTTTTTTTTTTTTTTTTTTTTTTTTTTTTTTTATCAGCTTGTCCATTTATATACACTAGCCTGTTGGAATTTTGATTTGGATTGCATTGAATTGCACAATATTTGTTAAAATTAACTACCAAAACCATCTGGACTTCGTTTTCTTGTGGCACGGTTGCAGCTATTCGTTTTTATGCGTATAGTGCTACCTCAGTTTAATTTGTGTTACTCAGTGTAGCAACTGGACTTTCAGCGAAGGTTTGCATTTCATCTAAGTTACCACATTTATTTGCATAGCATTTTTAATGTTTATTTAAAAAATAAGCTCTGTAGTGGTATATCCTCTTTCATTCTTGATACTGATCATTTCTGATTTTTGGGTTTTTTTTTTTTAGTATTCTGGAGATTTAGAATTTATATTCATATTTTCTAAGAACTTTTTTGGGGGCTACTATTTTTTAAAGTTTTTAGTTTGCTGTATTGATTGCTGCTCTGTGTACCATTATTCCTACTTGTTGTTGGCCTAGTTTACAGAAACCATTTTAAGAACAATGCGCTCCTGTGTTGTCAGGTTTTTATGTTTGCCACATAGTTCAATATATAGGTAATTCTGAAATTTGTAACTTGGGAAAACTTTGAGGTTTTCTCTTAGAGTCTCACCCGTTCATGCTTCAAACATCTACTCCTCAGATACTATTCAGATAAGAAATCGCTTTTTTTCCCAAAGAAATAAGCAGTTCAGATAAAACCTCTTTTTTTTGCTGGTTCAATAAGGAATTCAGATAAAACCTCCGTGAAAAAAAATTTGTTGAATTCCTACATGGTATCTTTTTCTGAAGACATAATCATTGAAAAGTATAACTTTTAAAAAAAAGTATAACTTTTAGAGAAATTCAGCAACTAAGAATTGACCCAATATTTTATATGTCATGAATATTCTATGTAAATCAGTGTAAGAAATTATTTTGCCATTAATGTTTACATTTGAAAGAATATTTTTAATGACTCAGCCATTCAATAAATAGTAATATATGGAATTATACATACATGTACACACATACGTATAAGTGGTATGTTTAGTGTAAAAGAAAAGAGGCTTGGTGTTAAATCTGATGTCAGCTTCCTGCTTATAATAAAAAATGTTTTGACATCTATGCTCACTTTTACATAATGCACATTTTCTATGAACTTTTTAAGATACCTTTTATGATTATTATGAGCATGGAATGTTCCTTTTTTACATTTCAGACTTTCATTAATATAAAGAACAGATTTTATGCATTCTATCTGTACAGTTGAAGAAGATAATGACACTCCCCTCACTCTCCAGCCCTCCCCGCTTCGCTCCACTTTCCCTTCCCTTTCTTCAACAGTACTTTCAGACATAATTTTATTCTGTATATTCACAAGGCTTAATTTTCCACTAATAATATTCAGATAAAAAGGCCTCAAGACCACATTTCCACCAGTATAGAAATATGGGCTATAAATGACAGTCCTACACTTTTTTTGTATGTTCTATATTAGCCACCAAATATCAGAGAAAGCATAAGATATTTGTCTTTTTGAGACTGACTTATTTTGCCAAGGATAATACTTTCTGATTATATCTGTTTTATTGCAAAAGGCAGGATTTCATTCTTTTTAGGGCTGAGTAAGATTTTCTTTATCTTGTCATCATAGATGGACTTCTGAGTTGATTCCATATCTTAGTTATTGTGAAATGAGCTGCCATGAATACTGCAGTAAAAATAACACTCTTATATTGCTGATTTCATTTGTTTGGGTAAAATTCCCAGGAGTAGGATGGCTGGGTAGTATGGTAGATATATTTCTGTACCTCTGAGGAATCTCTAAACTGATCTTGGTAATGGTTATACTAGTTTATCTTCCCACCAACAGTGGCTTAGTGTATCTTGTTCTATATGCTCACCAACATTTACTGTTTTTGGTTCTCAGATGATAGCCTTTGTAAATGGAGTTAGGTGAAAGCTCATAGTGGTTTTTATTTGCATTTCCCTGAACGGCTAGTCACGCTGAGCATTTTCTCCTGTATCTGTTGACCATTTGAATTTCATTCTGTAAAATAAATCTATTTATGACATTTGCCCATTTCTTAACAGGATTTTCTCTTAGGTGGTTGAGCTTCTGCAGCTTCATGTAGATCCTGGATATTAATCTTCTACCAGTTGCATAATTTGCAAATATTTTTCTCCCATTCTGTTGGCTGTTTCCTCACTGCACTAATGGTTCCTTTGTTTTGATTGTGCTTCTGAGTTGTTTTTAAAGAAATCTTTGCTTCTGCTTATGTCCTGCAGACTGTCCACAAGGCTTTCCTCTAGTAGGTTTCATGATAATAGGTTATAGATTTAGATCCTCCATCCACATAGTGGATGTATAAGGTATGAAGTAAGTGGTATTTGATACTTCTCACACATAGATCCAATTTTCCTTTTTTAAAAAAGATTTATTTATTTATTTTTTTTTTTGGAAAGGCAGATATACAGAGAGGAGAGAGAGAGAGGAAGATCTTCCGCCCGATGATTCACTCCCCAAGTGAGTGCAATGGCCAATGCTATGCCGGTCTGAAGCCAGGAGCCTCTTCTGGGTCTCCCACGCAGGTGCAGAGTCCCAAAGATTTGGGCCGTCCTCGACTGCTCTCCCGGGCCACAGGCAGGGAGCTGGAAGGGAAGCGGGGCTGCCGGGATAGAACCGGCGCCCATATGGGATCCGGGGTGTGCAAGGTGAGGACCTCAACCACTTGAGCCACTGTGCCAGGCCCCCAATTTTCCTTTTTTAAAAAAGATTTTATTGGAATGGCAGATTTGCAGAGATAAAGAGATGCAGAGATAAAGATTTTTCATCTGCTGGTTCACTCCCCAAGTGGCCATAATGGCAAGTGGCAACCAGGAGCTGCTCCTAGGTCTCTCACAGGGGTATAGGGTCCCAAGGTGTTGGGCCATCCTCTATTGCTTTTGCAGACCACAAGCAGGGAGCTGGATGGGAAGTGGAGCATCCAGGACATGAACCAACACCCATTTGGGATCCTGGCATGTGCAAGGCCCAGTGTCTAAGTCCTGTTTTCTTCAGCTTTCATTGTGAGATCCCGCACAACCTTGTTTACATTTATTCTAGTTTTTTTTTTTTTATCAATTTTGCAGCTTTTGTGAGTGGGATTGAGCTTACAAATTGTCATCCATGGAAGGGTTTCTGTATACAAAAGTTACTATTTTTTGTGTGTTTATTTTGTAATTTAAAAGTATCAAACTCTCTGGCGAATTTCTTTGGATGTTAGGAAAGTCTTTTGGTTGCCCTGTATGTAAGAATCATGTCAACTATAAGCAGGATAACTTGACCTCCTGCTTTCCAATTACATTCTTTTGGTTTCTTTTTCTTGCTTAATGCCTCTGGCTAGAACTTGCAATACTATATTGAATAGCAGTGGTGAGAATGGGCATTCTTACCTGTTTCTAGACAAGTGGAAATTATTTATTTAAAAAAATGTATATTTTCATTGGAAGGAAAGATTTCCAGAGAGAAGGTGAGACCGAAAAATCTTCTATCCACTGATTTCACTCCCCAGATGGCCACAATGATCAGAGCTGAATTGATCCAAAGCCAGGAGCCAGGAGTTTTCTCTGGTTCTCTTACATGAGTGCAGAGGCCCAAGGATTTGAGTCATCCTTTGCTACCTTCCCACAAATGTTAGCAGGTGTTGGGTGGGAAGTGGAGCAGCTGGGACACAAACCACTGCCACTTCTTGGCACTCGGAAGTGGAGAATTACCTAGTTGAGCCATTGTGCTGACCCCTAGTGGAAATTCTTTAAACTTTTCCTCATTCATGCTGCAATGGGTTTGGCATCTATTGCCCTACTTGTGTTGAGGAGTGTTTCTGTTATGTCCAGTTTGCTCAGTGTTTCCATCGTAAAAGGATGTTGTATTTTATAATATGCTTGCTCTCTGGAGAAAATCATATGGTGTTTATTCTTCAATTTGTATGATATATCACGTTTATTGATAGCTATATGTTGGGCCATCCCTGCATAACAGGGATACATACTACTTGGTGTGTGTGAATGATCTTTATGTTGTTGGATTCGATTAGCCAATGTTTTGTTGGGGATTTCTGTTATTTATGTTCATCATGGATATTGGTCTATATTTCTTTTTCTGTGTTTTTTCTTTTTCTGTTTGGGATTTAAGGTGCTGCTGACTTCAGAGTTTGGGAGGATTCCTCCCTTTCAGTTGTGCGAATAGTTTTGGAGAAATTGGAATTAGTTATTGAAAAGCTTAGTAGAATTCAGCAGTGAAAAATTCAGCAAATCTATCTCGTCTGGGCTTTTTTTGGGGCGGGGGGGGGAGTCTGCATTACTGATTCAATCTCTCGGTTATTGTTTTATTTTTATGTCATTACTGACTTTTGGTGAATTATTGTTTCCAGAAATCAATCCATTTATTTTATATTTTTCAATTCATTGGCGTATGGCTATTTATAGTAATTCCTGATGATTCTTTGTGTATCTGTGGTATTCATTCTATCATCTTTTTATCTCTAATTTGACTAATTTGAGTCTTTTTTCTTTTGATTAGTTGGACCAATGATATATTGGTTCATTTTTCAGAAAGATCTTCAAGTTACTGACCTGTATAATTTTTGCTTCAATTTTTGTTTCCCAATAATATTTTTCTTCCTACTGATTTGGGGCTTGGCTTGTAATTTTTTCTAGGACCTTGAGATGCAATACTCACTTATTTCATGCCTGTCTAATTTTTTGCTAAATGCACTAATTAATGTTAACTTGCCCCTTAACATTACTTTTTTTGTATCATGTAAGTTCTTGTATGTGTGATGTCATCTTCATTCATTCCAGAAATTTTTTTTCCCTTCTAATTTCTTTTTAGTCCCTATGTGTGTGTATTTTCTAACTTTTTTTAAGATTAGTTTTTGTTGGACAGGCAGATTTCCAGGGAGAATGAGAGACAGAGAGAAAGGTCTTCCATCTACTGGTTCACTCCCCGTGTCACGACATTGGCCAGATCTGAGCCGATCTGAAGCCAGGAAGCAGGAGCTTTTTCTGGGCCTTCTACATAGGCACAGGATCCCAAGGACTTCGGCCATCCACTGCTACTTTCTCAGGCCATACGCATGAAGCTGGGTAGGAAATGGAGCATCCAGGACACAGAGAAGTGCCTATATTTATGCCATGCTTGCAGGTAGAGGATTAACCAGTTTAACCACTGAGCCAGCCTCTTTTTCTAACTTCTTCAGGTGTTGATTTTAGCTTCATTCCTTGGTGATAAGAAAAGATGCATGATGTAATTTTTTTTTTTTAATTTGCTGAGACTTCTTTTATGGCCTAGCATATGGGCTAGAGTAATTGCCATGTACTGATGAAAACAAAGTGTGCTCTCCAACTGTGGCATGAAATGTTCTGTAGATAGCAACTGGATCATAGTATAGAGTAGCTCTGGTATTTGTTGATTTTCAGTCTAGTTCATCTGTCCATTGATGTAAGTGGGGTGTCAGAGTCACCCATTATTGTGTTGGAGTCTGTCTCCCATTAGATCTAAGAACCGTTGTTCTTAAATAGCTAGATGCTCTGGCATTTGATACGTATATATTTATTATAGGGACATCTTCCTGTTTTGAATTGATCCCTTAATCATTATGTAGTGCCTTTCTTCATCTTTTTTTTTTTTTTTTTTACAGTTTTTATGTTAAAGTCTATTTTCTCTGATACTAGAATGTCTACCCCTGCTTGTTTTTCCATTGGCATGATACATTTTTTCTTTCTTTTTTTTTCTGATACATCTTTTTCTATCTTTCTCTTTTAGTTAGTGAGACTTGTTGCCAAGATGTGTTTACTACAGGGAACAAATCCTTAGCTCTGAGGATCACATGAAACTATTTTGAGTCACAAGATGCCAAAGTTGATATTTTCTATATGGGACCAGTGCAGTGCTGGGCACATTTTGAAGTCTCTTTTCTATGCTGTTAAAGTTAGACTTTAATTAAGATAGTTTCTGGTCCTGCCTACTAGGAGTCCTGAGTGCTTCCTCTGCTGGATATCCTTTGCCTTCTCAACACTAGGGAAGTTTTCTGCTGTAGTTTCCCTGAACAGGCCCTCTAATCCATTCTCTCTTTCCACATCTTTAAGAACTCCTGGGCCCGGTGCGATAGCATAGTGGTTAAAGTCCTCGCCCTGCATGTGCCAGGATGCCATATATGCTCCAGTGCTAATCCCGGCAGCCTTGCTTCCCATCCCACTCCCTGCTTGTGGCCTGGGATGACAGTCGAGGATGGTCCAAAGCCTTGGGATCCTGCACCCATGTGGGAAACCCAGAAGAGTTCCTGGCTGCTGGCTTCAAATTGGTTCAGCTCCAGCTGTTGCACTCATTTGGGGAGTGAGCCATCGGACGGAAGATCTTCCTCTGTCTCGTCTCCTCTCTGTATATCCACCTTTCTGATAAAAATAAATCTTTTAAAAAAAACTTATAAAATGCATTGTTTCTTACTATTTTTCTAAGTTTTTGTCAGATTGAGCTGTTTCCAAGGATTTGTCTTCTAGCTCAGATTTTTTTTTTAAAAGCTGTGTTTTATTTTTATTGGAAAGTTACATATACAGAGAGGGGAGATAAGAAGATCTTCTGTCCAGTGATTGACTCCCCAAGTGACCACATCGGCCAGAGCTGAGCTGATCCAAAGCCAGGAGCCTGAAGCCTCTTCTAGGTCTCCTACGTGGGTACGGCTTTGGGCTGTCCTTGGCTATTTTCCCAGCCACAAGCAGGGAGCTGGATGGGAAGTGGAGCTGCTGAGATTAGAAGCGGCACCCATATAGGATCCTGGCACATGCAAGGCGAGGACTTTAGCCACTAGGCTATCGTGCTAAGTTCTAGCTCACCAAGCCTACTGCTGAGGTGCTCTCTGCATTTTCTATTCAGTGTAAAGAATTCCTCATTTCTAGTATTTCAGTTTGAATTCTCTTCAGAACCTCAGTGCCTTTGTAAACACTGTTTTGTCCATATCCTGTGTGGATTTCTATATGCCAATAATTTGTTTCTGTGTGCTTTTGAGGACTCCTGTGATCATTTATTTCACTCATTTTCAGGCATTTCATCTGTCCATTCACATTTTAATGTTGAAGATCTGTTGTGTTCCTCTGGGTGGGGTTATAATGCTGGCACTTGTACCCCACAAACATCAGTGCACTTCTCTGAACACAGAGCCCTGCAATGATTCACCTTTAGCCAGTGACACCCAGAATGCCAGAGACCCGGCTACTTGCCACACACTGTCGTGCAGTTGCAGACTTCCCACAGTCTTTGCACAGGGTGCTGGGGATCCATCAGCTATAAGAGCCTGCCCCACCCACACAGAGAGCAGGAGCGTTCTAGCACCAGCTACCTATATGTGCTCTGCCTTAGCAGCTTGTGCCTGGGAGCCTGACTGATCAATCCTAGCTGCGTGCATAGCCCCTGGCTGCGCCACTGGCCTGGACTCAGTCAGTGGTGATGGGCTTTATCTGTTCCATACAATCACCTGTTTATGCACTCACATAAAACCAGGCTCATACACAGCTGCAGCAATCTTTGCTGATCTCAAGATCGTGGTCTCTCCCAGGCTCCCATGGGCACTGCCTCCCCAATGGTCCCAGCACTTGTGTAAGGAAATACAGGAAAGAGGCATGCAGACTGTTCTGGCTGAGCTTATGAAATACCTCAGATGGAGACAGTGCTGGCTTCTCAGCAGCTTCTGATCCTTGGCCTGTGGCTTGCATGCATTTGAGCTGGAGCTGCTCTGGGTGCTTCACTTCTCTGTTCCCTGAGGCCTCCCAGGGCTCTGGAGAACTGGAACTTTGTACTTCTCTGCTTATTCACTCTCCTCAACACAGGGGCCTTACCTCGTGCCTGGGACCTTGCTAAGGGCAGGTTTACTTTTCATCTCATCGCCTGCACACCCAAGTGCCCAAGGAATGTGTGTTTCCTCTCTCCCCACCTACTGATTTGGCTACCACTGCTAGTCTTTTCAGCTGTCTGCCTGGTTCCAGGCTTTTGCTAAGGGAAATCCTGGGCTGGTCCATGCTTCTCTGCCCATGGCCTTTCACACTCAAATGGCAGTGGTTTGTCACATTGCAAGTTTAACCTGTTTGTGCAGTTTTGAAACTTAAATATAATAATACTCTTTGAAATTAAAATACTGCAAAACATTTGAAATGATTATTTGCAAGTAATCTTCTCATGAACTTGAGATTTTCAGTATATTCCGATGTGTAAGCATCTGATATCTGTATCTAAAAGGTTCCCATTAAGTAGTGTTTATTTTTCCCTTATGAGGTAGAACTGTCTCCCGGGAGCTATGTTTAGTAAATCCTTTTTTTTTTCATGAAAATAGTTTAGTACTTTGATTAAATAGTCTCTTTCCAAGTATGATATAATGCATAATGTTTTAATCTTACTCTATTTGAGTACACAAAAGTGTATAACATTAGAGATAATCCCCAATGAATTGGTAAAAACTAGTTATGTATATTCATTGTTGGAGAAAAAAAAAATTCTTGTCATTTTACAACATATCCTGGTGTGCCTGAGTTAAGGAGAGCATGGCCCAGAGCTGGGATGCTTGTGTGTGTGGTGCAAGTATGTGGATGGAAGGAACAGTGCCCTTGGGTGTCCTGACCTCAGAAGGGCAGTATTTGATATGGAAGGAGAACAGGACTGTAGAGGTAACTGAATGCTAAAACCCGAAGGCCAGTTGATGAGAACAGATCCCTTTCCCTTGATCTTGACGTTGGCAAGTCCATGTGTTCAGACTTTTCCTCTCTCCAGAGTACCAGACTGAAATTTGTAATCCCTTGTTAGATAGCTGAAGTTGGATGAAGCTCAAAGTAGGCAGGAATTAAATTTTGCAGACACTGTTGTGTGTCAGGTGACACACAGCAAAACAGGCCCAATGCCTCCCTCACAGTCTGCAGTCCATCTCATGTCCTCGCTGGCTTTCAGCCATGCTTCTCTCCCAGAACCTGCTAGCTTCCTGCCCTATCCATTGCACCTGCTAGTTGGTCACTTGGCTCATCTTTACCCTTTGGTTGACTTCTTTCCCTGTTCTCTCCAAGGAGCCTCTACATTCTGCATGTTCCTTCTCTGGCTTCTCTGCTCTTCCTTGCTTACTCTTTGATACACTCACCTTGAAACTATTTTCTTGTTTGTCCCCTCAAGGACACTCTGACTTGCCTATGATTAGACTGGCTTAGTCATCAATATGTGCCCAGCACTAAGCTTGGTGACATTCAGTAAATATTTGTAGAGTGAATGGATAATAAAGAATTTGAATCATGTCTTAGTAATGTGGCTTAGTGAATATGTATGAGATTTGGATTCAAGCTCCCTTCTCTGCTATACTGATAGGCCTTGATTTACTCACACTGTGATTCATTGATCAACACTACTCTTTGAAAAAATTGCTGTGAGGATTTACTGTGGATAAACTCACTCAAAATTATCGAACTGTTTGAATGTTGTTATTAATGCACAAAACATTTTGCACTGGAATTCTGATTTCTAAATTGAAGTTGATCAGAGCAGTATTTATTAACTTGATTCCAGTTATTCTCTCCTACGTTTTCCTGGACTTGGTGTGCACTTGCTGGTTTATGTTTGCTGGACACGTGGAGGCTTATGCAGGCTCATGCCTCAGCACCTTGCTCACTGTGTTCCCCAGCCTTGCTTATTGTCCCACCCCACATGTTTTTATCCAGTGCAGTCCTTCAGTATCCCTGGTCATCCTCAAGACCTGTATGTCACAGTCAAATGTGAACATTCTATTCTCTAGCATCCTCTTAAATTTTATTTCGCTATCCTTTACTATTTAATTAGTGATTTGTTCTTTTAAAATTGTATGTTGTGTGTGTGTGTGTTTTTAATTTTTAACTATTTTATGATACAGTTCCATAGGTCCTGGGATTTCCCTTATCCCCTTCCACACTCCGCTTTCCCCCTCATTGAGTTCCCCTATATTATTGCTATAAAATACTTCATAAACAATCATGTCCATCATTGCGGGCATGGACAATGGCAGAGAGTCAAGCACCCTGTTGTCAAGATATAATAAACAGTTTCATTAGGAGTCTATCTTCGTCTGGAAGTAGAGATGCGTACTGCATTGTATCCTCACATCTGGATATGATAGTCTCCATTACACAGTTACTATACATCCCCTTAAGTGAAAAGCCACAATACAAAATCAACAACAGGAAGAAAAATAGAAAATTTACCATGCTGTGAAATTAAATAGCATGCTATTAGATATGGTAGTCTCCATTACACAGTTACTATATACCCCCTTAAATGAAAAGCCACAAAACAAAATCAACAATAAGAAGAAAAAAGAAATTAACAATACCATGAAGTTAAATAACATGCTACTGAATGACTAATGTGTCACTGAAGAAATGAAAAAATCAAGAACCTTCTTGAAGAAAATGATGCTACTGTATGATCTATGAGTCAGTGAAGAATTTAATGAGAAAGTTTTAAAGAGATAAAATTTTAAAAATCAAAATTCATGAGATACAGTTTTCACTAATCTTTGTTGGTGAGATTATGTCTCCTGTAGGCAACAAATGGATGATTTTTGTTTTCTAATCCAATCTACTAGTCAGCAATGTTTGATTGATGAGTTTAAACCATTTACAATCAGGGTTAATATAAATAGTAATTCTGGTCCTGTTATTTTAGCAATTGTTTATTTAGTCTTCTGTTACTTTACTGCAATGTTCTTCATACTTGCCTTTGGTTTTGGTGGATGCTATTCCTCTTCTCTGTCAAGAGGACATCTTGGAGGCTCGTATCCCAACCCTGAAGACTCCCAGATCCTCACCAAGGACTATCAGTACAGACACCAAGGACTACATCCCAACTGCCGAGGAGACCACGGGGAATAGGAGTGCCTTCAGAGGCTGAGAACTCTGAGGTCACCCACCCCCATCTAGAGCCTCCCCAGGGGGTGGAAGAAGTCCAAACTCTGCCGTGCAGAAACCAGTATCATTGGAACGACAGCCAGGAACCCTGAGCAGTCTGCAGAAATAGAAGAATAATAAACTTCCTTCAGGACTAGGGAGGCGAGCTTTCTCTGGTCCTTGCCTAGCTCCGGCTCTGGGTCCCCACCCTCTCTCCCGATGACTCCAGAAACCCCTCAAAACAAACATACATACATACAAACAAAAAACCTAGAATGGACAGACAACAAGGAAAGCTTAGAATCAGACATGAAAGGGTCAGCGTGGATTCACTTATACCTCACTAGGTGGGACACAAAGATTAGTTATGCCTCACTGGGGTACTGGGGATTTCTCTGCACACCCCTCCAAAAGAAAAAAAATGTTTTGTATGCTTTTGGTCAACTCTTTTGAGAGCTCTGTGCCCCTCCTAGATGTTGTTTCCCAATTCTTTCTCCAGACTAGGAAAATTTTTCTCTTATTTCATTGAATGCGTTTTCAAACCCAGTTTCTCTTTCTGCTTCTTCTGCGACTCCCATAACTCTTTTTTAAAAAAAATTATTTTTATTACAAAGTCAGATATACAGAAGAGGAGGAGAGACAGAGAGCAAGATGTTCCATCCAATGATTCACTCACCAAGTGACTGCAACAGCTGGTGCTCTGCTGTTCCGAAGCCAGGAGCAAGGAACTTCCTCCAGGTCTCCCACATGAGTGCAGAATCCCAAAGCACTGGGCTGTCCTCAACTGCTTTCCCAGGTCACAAGCAGGGAGCTGGATGGGAAGTGGAGCTGCCAGGATTAGAACCGGTGCCCATATGGGATCCCCTCACGTTAAAGGCAGGACTTTAGCCACTAGGCCACACTGCCAGGCTTGACTCCCATAACTCTTGTATTTGGCCTTTTAATAGTGTCTTTCAGTTCTTGAATACTTTGTTTTTGGCTTGACCCAGCTCTACTTCCAGCTTTTGGTTTGTTTCCCCTGGTGACAGGAAATGTCTTCCAATTCTGAGATTTTCTTCTGCTTCTTTCATTCTATTTTGGAGACTGTCCACTGCACTTTTAATTTGCTCCAATGTTATTTTTAATTTCTGATATATCAACTTTCATTTGATTCATTTCCTGTGTCACATATTCCTTAAATTTCTTGAATTCCTGTATTATGTACTTCTCATTGTTTATAGAAATGTTTTAAATTGGGCCCGGTGCGGTGGCGCAAGTGGTTAAGGTCCTCGCCTTGCACACCCTGGATCCCATATGGGCACCGGTTCTATCCCAGCAGACCCGCTTCCCATCCAGCTCCCTGCCTGTGGCCTGGGAAAGTAGTCGAGGATGGCCCAAAGCTTTGGGACCCTGCACCCGTGTGGGAGACCCGGAAGAGGCTCCTGGCTTCGGATCGGCATAGTATCGGCCCGTTGCGCTCACTTGGGGAGTGAATCATCAGATGGAAGATCTTCCTCTCTGTCTCTCCTCTCTGTATATCCGCCTTTCCAATAATAAAATAATAAAAATAAATCTTTAAAAAAAAAAAAGAAATGTTTTAAATTCTGTGTCCCCCATTTTCTTGATGTCTTCCTCAGTTAACTCTGAGGTTGGCATGGGGTTTTGCTCCTTTGCAGAAGGGCCTTCAGTAATATTCATTTTGCCTGTGTGTCGTCTTTTGCTCTTGGTCATTGTACTTCTGGTTATCAGATTCTTTTCCTTGGGGCAGGTTTCTAAGCTCTGTCACCCACAGGTCTGCCATTTGATTTTACTTATTGTGGTTGGTACACGGCTCTTTGTTTGCACTAACTTGTGCCATTCCTTCCAGCAAGTTCCAGGTCTGGGTTCTTATGTTAGACTTCGACCATGGTCTTTGTGACCCTAGCTCCTGGCTCACCACTTTCCACCTCCTGTGATACTGTGCTGAGGTTGCACTGTTGTCTCTGCAGACTTTCTCAAACTTCCAGTTGGAGCAGGTTCCAGGATTAGTGAGACACCCGTGTCCTAAATAGCTAGATTGGTGGTGGTGGTAATCTTGCCGGAACCTGTTGCTCTTTAGGTCTGAAGGACACAAGGACCTCCTTTGACATATATGATGCCACAGTCAGTATTATTTTCCTGTGAGGCCAGTGCAATACACTGAGCTTAGTAACTTTGCTTCCAGCTCAGCACATGCACAGCTCACTGTTGTCCTTGCAGTCTTAAAGCCTTTGCCACACTGTATAAAATGGCTCCTGATAAGCCACTGCTAGTGTTTTTAATCTGCTGGCTGCCAGGTCTGAGGGCTTTCCAGACCTGTCTTGGGTGGAACCTGTGGAGTGCCACATTGTGCAGTGTCTTGCATGTATTGAAGTGTCCTCTCTTCAGTTGACATATTGGAATCAAACCTGCTACATGTTTTTTAAAAGTTTCATTTTTTTATTGCAATGGCAGATCATACAGAGAGGAGAACGAATTCTTTGACCCACTGATTTACGTCCCAGAATGGCCACAGTGGCCAGTGTTGAGCTGATCCAAGGCCAGGAGTCAGGAGATTCTTCTGGATCCCCCGTGTGGCTGCAGGGTACCAAGGACTTGTTATCCTTCACTGCTTTTCCAGGACATATGCAGGGAAGTGCATCAGAACTGGAGCAGCTGAGACACTATTGCAGTGTCCATATGGGATGCTGGCATCACAAGCACAGCATTAGCTGGCTACACCACTGTGCTGGTCCCACTTGGTGCATATTTAAAGCTTGCTGCTGTCATGTCCCTTTCTATAGTGGTGGCCTTGGGTAATACTAAAATCTGTTGTTGACGCTTTAAAAGCCATGGTGTGAAGAAAAAAAAAAGCCATGGTGTGCCATAACAGTGTTTTCTTGCTCTGAACCATTCATGGAGATGCCTTCTCTACAACTTGAGTTCCTGAGAAAACCCATAGGCTAGTATGTGCTGATGTGTAGCATGAGGCAGGAGAAGGCACTGGGACTCTGGGGATCTTGGTGACTGCACTGTAGTCCAGCTAATACGTAGTTACACATATACTCCTCATGGGATCGTAAATGCCTTGAAGGCGGGCCCTATATCTAAATCGCTTCATGTCTAGACTCATTTCCAACCTCTGGGCACTTAGTGGATACTCAACATAATTTTACTTGCATCTTGCTGGAACACTGGAGAACAAAACTGGTTTGGAGAGAGCTGGGAATCAATGATACTTTAGGAAAATTACATAATGTTTGAGTAAGCAATCTTTTAGAATCTCAGAAGGTAAGCAAGATGGCATTGAGGAAGAGCCTGGGTTACAGGCTGCAGAGAGGTGCACGTTGGCACAGTGTTGTCACCTCACCTCCCTGGCAGTGTTGCGGGCCAATGCTGACCATGTGTTTTCCAACATTGACAGGTTCTAGAAAGGTATTGATGTTTGCAGTTTGTCCTGACATGTTTTTCATAAAGATATAGGATGGCATATTTTATTCGTTAGCTTTTTATTTCTAAATGCATTTTTCATTAATATGTTAACCAGTGAGCTGCAGTGAATTTTAAATTCATTAGTGTGAATTAAATGCAGCTTTCTTCTAGATTTAGTGAGATGTAAGCCCTAACATTAATTTAGAGGGTGATTTTTAAATAAGGGCAGAGGACCTGAGTCATTGTAATTACATAAGTGGACAGTGTCAATAACACCAACAGAATTATTCATTTTCTTGGCTTAAAAATGAGATGAATGGTATCACTCCACTTTCTCCATCAATCCTAAGTCTGAGTCACTTAATGTGCCTTCTGAGCAACAAGCTATAGGCCTACGTGCCATAGCTGTGAAGTCTATTTTTCCAGAACAGGAAATAATTTGAGGAAGCGTAAGTCACTCCCATGCCAACTCCAGGCCTCAGCATTACAACTGCACTGTGCACGAGGAATCTACAAGGAGATCCCTTGTACCTTCTCTCTCATTAGTCCTTCAGCAAACCCTAAGTGTTGAAATCATTGTGATTGGTAAATCCCTATGAGATATGTTTTCATGGAAAGGATTTTGATGTTTACTTTTAAATATAGATTCTGCCTTGAAAAAATATCTGTTTTTTGGTTAGCAATCCATTTTATCTGTTTCAGTTAGATTGAATCCCTGTGTTCCAGTGAGTGAATGTCCTGTGCTTCAATGTCATCAGCTGACTTTGGATAGACTTACAGCTTGCTTGCTTTGCAGTAGGCAGGTACAGCTACACCAAACATGGATGTGATGTCACAGCATCATGTTGACTAAAAGAAAGTCTTAGAAGAACTTACATAGTCTCCATTTAAGTGAAGTTCAAACATGGACCATCATACATACTTAAGAAAGCTGTGCAGAAACACACACACACAAACACAAAAAGAAAGCTGTACAGCTGGCTCTCCATATCCAGGGGTTCTGCATCAATGAAATCAACCAACCTTAGACAGAAAATATTTTAAACAGTTGGTACTGAACATGAATAAACCTCTTGTTTAGGAAATAACAGTACAGGAGGTGGGTGTCTCAAATGGTTTGTAGTTAAATGCAATTAGAACATATCTATTGAGTGTGTTTTGGCCCAGCAGATTATACCCCTGGGGAAGACAGCATCTCTCATCAGAGTGCCTATGTTTGAGTCCTGGATCCACTTCTGATTGCATCTCCATAGTAACAGATCCTCTCAGGAGCAACAAATGATGTCTGAACTGCTTGGGCCTCTCCCTCACTTTTGCTGTCTGTCTCTCTGCCTTTCAAGTACATGAAACTATTTTTTTTTATTTTGATGCAAAAAATTTTAAATGCATGCATATGAAAAGTCTTCATAAGTTTATGTCCAAATTGCTTCACTTCCCATCCAGCTCTAATGGCCTGAGAAAACCAGTAGAAGTTGGCCCATTTTTGGCCCCCTGTGGATCCCAAGACTTGGATGGAGTTCCAAGATCCTGAGTTAGGTCTAGCCTAGCTCCAGCCAGTGGGGGAATAAACCAGCAGGTGGAAGATCTCCTTCTCTGTCATACTATGTCTTCTCTAACCCTGCCGTTAAATTTTTTTTTTAAACTCATAGATAGTAGAACAAAACTACACATGACTTTAAGTTTTTTGTGCCAAACCAAATATCCTTTAACTCAAATTTTCTACTCTGTAGCACTTGCAATATGTTAGGTGTTATAAGTGATCTGATGATCTCAGGTATGAGAAGGGATATGTATATATTATATGCAAATAGGCCATTTGGTATGAGATAAGGGACTTGGACATCTGTGGATTTTGGTATCTTGAGTGGTCCTGGAACCAGTACTGAGGAACAATTGCTCCTGTGGGCGGGTGGGAGGGTGTGGTGGGAGGTGTTGCTATGCTCCTCAATCTGTGTTATGAAATACATGAAATTTGTTCACTTTATATGATTTAAAAAAAAAAACCCTAGGGAATCCTAACGGCAGACCTCCAGATAGTGGGATCTTACCAGAGAGGGAGGGAATGACTGAAGAGGAATAAGCGAGAGCCATTGTGCATCTTAAACTGGGTGATACGTTCGGGAATGTTCATTTTATTTTGCTTTGTTTTATAGCTGTGTGTAAGTTTATTTGAAACATTTTATAATGAAAATTTTCTCAAGCAATTTCAAAAACCAGATTTTGATGCTGAGAAGTAAAATAAGTCTTGGACAAGTCTTTTTTTTCTTGAGAAACAATAAAAAGGAAGATACAAGCCCCCTCCTCTGACTGTCCAGATGCCCACAGCAGCCGAAGCTGGGTCAGAGCTAAAGTCAGGACAAGGAAAGGAATTGAGACCTCCCAGGTTCTGGATCAGGCCCCAGGCACCTGCCAATTCCCAGGGTGTGCAGTCACAAGATGCTGTAAAGATGAAGGTGAATTGGAGCTAGAAGCGAGGCGATGTGACAGGGAATGTGGGCATCCCAGCCTCTCTGCCAAAACCATCCTCCTGTAGTTTGGTAGGAAGACTTTCTAATTGGGCATCAGATAGAGACCAAAAATGGGCCAACTTCTACAGGGTGATGAAAGTCAGTGGTTGAGAAACTGTCCTATGGACCCAGTCCAGCACATCACTTGTTTTTCATGGACCTAAATTGAAACAACCTGAAGGCAGATCATATTTTTTGACATCTGAAGCTTGCACAAAATTCATGAGGCTTCTGCTGAAGCACAAATGTATTCATTTGCATACAGTCTACAGCTATTTTCACACCAATACGCAGAACCAAGTAATTACAACAGAGACCATGTGATATTCGAACACTGAAATATTTACAGTAGGCCCTTTACAGAAACCTTGCTGATACCTAGGATAATGGAAATGAAACTGAAGTTAGGTAATTCACTCCCCAAATGGCTGTAAATGGCTGAGGTTAGGCCCATCTGAGGCCATGAGCTTCTTGCTGGTCTCCCAGGAAGGATACAGGGGCCCAACAGTTTGTGCCATCTTCCATTGATTTCGCAAGCACATTAACAGGGAGCTGAATCAAAAGTGGAGTAGCCAGGACTCAAATTGGCACCCATATGGGATGCTGGCCCTGCTTGTTGTGGCTTAACATACTATTCCACAGCAATAGCACAAGCCTGACTTTCCAGTATGGCATTTAGTAGCAGTTGCTTAGAAAGAACTTTAAAAAGCTTTAAAATACCTAGCACTCTAGATGGAATACTACAGAGAACCAATGGTTTGCTTCTGAAATCAAAATTCTGACTTTTAAGTGCCCAGAGGTGTTAAGATTTTCTTTTTGTTGCCTGTCTCTGTAAGTCCTATTGAATAAAATATATCAAAGCACTGAGTTTAAGCAAGTCCCGGGTGTGCTGAGCCTCAGTTTTATCCTCTGCAAAATGTGGATAAAAGACTTGCTGAGGCGTAGCAAAAGCTATGATCGTAATGGCTACTGCCTCAGAGTCCTTAGTCACCTTCTGGTTGTTTGTGTGGTGCCTTTCTTTGGGAACATGTTACCCATTTGAAACTTTGTTTTTTTGCATTTCCTCTTGCTGGCAGCAGGGCTGAGATCAAGAGATCGGGCTTTCTGACTTTCCTTGGTTCTACCACTCAGGGAGACTGAGCATAGCATGTTACTACTCAGTCATTCCACATCTTGTGATCTTCATTGCTGGCCTGCAAGTGTTGGAGGCCTAAGGTGCTGCAAATGTTAAAGGGATCACCAATGATTCCATCAGAAAGCAAGCTGCAGTTCAGGAGTACAGTTCTACTAGATGTTTTTTTGAGTAATTTTTTTAAAATGGATTTTTCTCAATATCAAATATGTTTTAAAATAATGACCATTTTCAGAGGCCTTTGCCACATGGGTGCTTTCATTGCTTAATCTCAAATGGATTGACTTAGAGGCTGCCACTCCCAAGACTGTTCATTCTCTCAAGCATGTTGTCCCTTGCAGTCCTCTCTGACCCCCAGCGTGGCCGATGCATTATTGGATGAACCGCCGTTCTGGATAGTGCATCTTTGTTGAAACGCAAGCAGCTGTTTGATCCTCAGAGAATAAAACAGAAGGGAAAGAGGGGAGGTGGAGATGCGACTTGGCCATAGCAGGTGGTATGGCAGCCTTGGCTCCACTGCAGCTAACACCATGGGAGGAGTTCAGTGTGAGTCCCTGTGCAGAGCCCTGGGCACAGGAGCTGCCAGGCAGACAAATCCCATGCAGGGAGACACTAAGGAGCTCCAAGGTGGTTTACTTGACCTGCCATCCTTCCTTGAGGTTATGTAGCCTGGATGTTAATGTTTGCTCTTTGAGAGTATCTCACTAGGGTTGAAAGTGATTGCCTATGACACCTCTGAGACTATGACATAAGCTAAAGCAGGCAAGGTCAGCCTGGGCACTGAATTGATGCTTAGGTGACACTGTGGTAAGTGGAACTTGGCTTGTGGCTTGTGCTTGATGGCAGGAACAGAAGGAGCCCAGTTCGATGGTGCAGCTCTAGGAAAGGATGCATATGTGTGTGGTGGTGGTGGTGGTGGTGGTGGTGGTGGTGGTGGTGTGTGTGTGTGTGATGTGTGTGAAGCGTCATTTCCTCATGAAATTATTTCTACCAAAAGGAGAATCATTAAATTTGAACTAGGGGTTGCTTGTGGTGTTCTCAAATTTCAATGGCCCCTTTAGTTTTACTTAGTACTTTCTGTCTGAGCAAAATGTTCTTAGGAATCTAATACGTAATTGTCTAATATGCAGTATCATAACCTGATTTTTTATTTGATACTTAATTGGGTTAGGAAGGTGTGAGGCCTTGTGCATTCAATTGCTATACTATCATGTCTCATGTCACTTCTCAGTTGGATTTTGATTCTGTGGATAATTTTAAATACTCTCTGGGAACAATTTATATTGAAAACAAGCTTTCTCATGATTTATCTTTTCTGAGTTTGTGATAGGAATGGTGTGCTCAAAGGACTCGGTGTCATTGAATGTGTGTGTGCATTCATTTTGTTCTTGGATACCTGGAGTATATTTGTGTTTACATATACTAATTCAACCTGAGTTTGCAGAAGCACACATTAAATGCTGGACACTGTGCTATTCTAGCTGTTATGAATGAATAAAGATTAAAGTCTCTAAAATTGCTGATAATGGCAGAAAGGAGCTAATGTTCCAAAATGAGACAGAATGAGAAAAATGTATTATTTTAGCTTTTTATTTTCTCTCATCTAAAATTTATGGTAAGCGACTGATCTGGTCCTTCCAAGGATTTTGACTTTTATACTTGATAATAAGAATTTTGGTTGTGATGAAAACATTCATTGTTACACTTAAAGCTGCCATTTATTGAGCTTGCAAGGTCTCAGAACCCATTCTTTTTACCCAACTTGGCAGCTGTAAACTATACTACACACCTGATGGACGCAGGTACTATGTGTATTTATCATTTTGATTGTTATTGGTGCCATGTTCGCAGTGTCAGTCCCACAGTGATAGAATCCAGAATGTTGACAATGGCTCGAGTCCTGCATGGACTTAGAGTTCTAGAAATCTGTGGGAGTGAGCTGGCAATCCTGTCCTTTCCTACACTTCTCTCCTCTCCCCGTTCCACCAAGCACATAGAAATCCAGGATCAAACATCACACCCTTTGGAAAGACACAGAAAATTTGAAGGGAAGGCAGGTGAACAAAACAAAAAGGAAGGGCAGAGGAGGTGCAAGCTAAAGTGGACTCCTTGTGCAAGTATCCACGGTGCAGAGTCTGTAGTTCGTGGCTGGGAAAGCAGGTACCTTGGAAAGGAGCAGTGTCCTGAACAATCAGATACATTCCCCTGCCTCTGTTGCCAAGGAATGTGGCTTCAGTTGAACCTAAAACTTAGCTTAATCAGTCAACATAGATGAGGGGTAGGGTGCTGCCAGTGGCAATAAAATGTTGGTTCTCCTCTAGGCCCTTCCTTGCCTCATACCTCCCCCAGACCTCCCCATGACCCACTTCCAACAGCTCCAAGCCCCTGGGTATTAAATGCTCACAAAAGGCAGGAGAGGGCCAGCCTGGAGCCAGGAGCCAGAACTCCAACTGCATTTCCCACCCTAGGTGTTGGGGGCTCCAGCACTTCAGCCATCATCTGCTGCCACTGAGGGTCTATATCAGCAGGAAGATGGATGGAGTAGCCAGGATGCAGATATCCCAAAGGAAGCTTAACATGCTGTGCCACAACACCCACCGTGCTAATGATTGAAGTTACCCTTCTCAGTGCCTTGGGAAAAAACCTTGTGCGTTAACTGTGCCGATGAAAGAATTTATAGTCAGAGGTTAATCTGGGCGTGCTGGTATCCTATCCAAAGAAGTAGGTTCAAGTCCTGGCTCTGCTCCTGATTCCAGCTTGCTACTGATGAGCATTATGGGGGGCAATACATGATCACTCAAGTATTTGGCCCCTCCCATGCTGCTCTGTGAGACCCGGACTGTGCTTCAGACTCTTGTTGTCAGCCTGGCCCAGCCCTAGCTGTTGCAGGCATTTAGGGAGTGAACTGATGGACTTCAGCTAGTTGGTTTGCTCATGCTCTGTCAAATAAAATGAAAAGAAATGAAAGTATATGAAGTCTGCATAATGAAAACACTGAATCAGCTTTGAAATGATCATTTATCATGCTTCTGTGAGACTGTGCAGCTCTGTCACTTTTCTTCTATTTATTTATTATTCCATGATACAGTTCCATAGACTCCAGAATTTCCCTTCCCCCTTCCCCAAATCCCAACACCCCCTCCATTAGTTTCCCCCATGACATTGCAATAGTATAATCCTTCACAATCAGCCACAGGTCCATCATTCTGCTATTTAAGTGTATCCTGACATTGTACGCATGGACAATGGCAGCTTGCCCCTTTTCCATTTTCATGTCTGACCACATGGAGGAAGTTCTTCATCCTGGTGTTTTCAATCTCTTGGGTGTGTAAATGAGTTGGGCTCCTCTCCTTGCAATTTTGACTCTCAACTCACATATGGAGCACCGTCTGAGATGTCTGACAGAGCATTCAAGGAAATGATTAAATGACTCAATTCAGCAGCAGCATGATAGGCCATTTGATATAGCCCTGAGATCTTGTGGCTCAGTTGATGTCACTTAACACAGTTATTAGCTTGCCTCCTATCTTCAAAATCCCCTAATAATGCAAACTAGCAAATTAAGACCTACCCTGAAAATGACTGCACACTGATCTCTGATAGAATATTCCAGGAGAAAAACAGATAGTCACATTTGCCATCTGGCGAAGCCATAGACCAGATGGATTTACTAATGACTTCTCTAAAGTATTTAATCAGACCTTACTGAAGCACATGACTGGCATATTTAATTATTCTAAATTAACAGAACTTCCGCCAGATATAGCCCTCCATGCTTGAGTCATACTCTTGACTTAAAAAGAAGGGAAGAAAGATAAAGAGCTCCAGGAAGCTAAATTGCTCATAGACCCCTCTAATTAGTAAAACTTTTCATTAGCAAACTGTTGTGTTGTAGCCTTGGGCAGTATCTCTCCTTTTCTGAAAATGCGCTGTAGGACTAGGGCTACAAAGCTGATTTGCTCATCGGTAACAATTATAGTGATGAGAATATCTGGGGGCTGATAAATCTGAAATAGTCACCAGATACTCCTTCCTGATCAGAAGTGGAGCAGCTGGAACACAAACGGTACCTGTGTGGGATGCTGGTGTCACAGGCAGAGGATTAGGCCACTATGCCACCATGCCAGCCCCTAGGCTTGTTGCTTTAAGAGCCAGTATCTTGCCAAGACCACAAAAGATTTTTTTTTCTACCAGTTGTAGAGTTCTTGATTTTAGATCTCTAGTCTGAGATAAGTTCCATGTGTGATGAGAGTTAAATGTCACCTCCTCTTCCCCCTTATAAATTTTCAATTGTTCCCAAACTATTTGTTGAAAAACTATCCCTTTCCAGTGGAGTAATGTAAATCATAGCAATAATACCTGTCATCTTTGTGGTAGGTTTGTGATTATTCCCGTCATGTGAGAAACTGAGGCACAGAGAGGATGAGGAGTTGGCTGAAGATGATTTGTGAGAATGTAGAATGTGCCAGCAAATGCAGGAATCTTGCTCCAGTGGGACACTGGCAACTGTAGGATAGCCAGCCACCCAAGAGAAAAGAAAACGATTCCATGCCTGGTGACAAGTTGATCACAAATTGTATTGATACGAAGGATGTATGGAATATAATTTAGAAAAAAATAGAAAAATAAAAAGTAATATTCTGTTATCAATTTTATACAAGCACTCAATTTCAATACAGTGTTTTAATTGATTTTTTTTTTCTGAACCTCTTGTATCTGTGGCCAACCTGTGGACACAGTTCAATTCTAATCTGACAAAAACAGATGAATAATAAATGTTTATTATCTGCTTCAGGACTCTTGACAAATGAGTGCAGTTCTCTGTGAATGCTGATGAATAGTTTCATTTGTTACTAAGGCAAAAAGGAAGTAACCAAAATGGGCTTTACAACTTTAATCATTTGTCAATAATGTGAGCAATTTTTTGAAATAGATGAGAGTGTTTGAATATGGAGAGTATATTTCCTCAGTGTTTTCTGTTATTCATAATGTAATAGTAGGAGACTGACTCACTTTTAACTTTGTTTTGCATTAACATTTTGTCTTTCTGCACAAGATAATCAGAGCGATCAGTCAAGCCCTGATTTGGAGCTCTCATTTCCATGGTGTAGATACTCTAATCATGACTGATTTCAGTGTGACATTGGAAACAGAATTGTTAGAGATGTGCACTGCGACAGTGCTCTGTCATGTTCCTACCATGGCAGATAGGATTGCCAGAAGTAAAGTCGAGACTACAGATAGTGTGTAGTGAGATAATGACCGAGGGATGAATTGTGAGTACATATTGTCATTGTTTTTTAATTTAACCCAGAGTCTGTAAAATTCCAGTTAGATAAGTGACTATGTTTGATAGCTGATTTACAAAGTTGTTGAAACTTAACCATCAGTTGTTGGCCAATCCAAGCTGGCTGCAGCCATTCTGCTGCATGCTTTCCTCTAGATAGATCTCTTAGCTGCTCCTCTCTGTGGGGCTAAGGTATTTGGGGATATAATTCCCTACCCATGTGGCTATAATATGCAGGCAGCTCAGCATGCAAGAGATTACATTTATTTTTGTTAAGTCCCATTCATTCTCATTCAGTGCACCAGCCTTAAAGCTTCCTGAGCAATGTACATGAAGCCCCATTCCAGCATGGATTACATGAATCCCCAGGGACTGCAGCTGTTCAGGACAGTGGCAGTGGGTGCTGGGACTGTGGCCACATTACTGTTGCCCCATGTTTATCCTGCTTGAGGCCACCTGCACAGTGTCCGATGAGATGACAGGACCAGCGATGGCATTTCAGTGCCAGATGCACCCCTGGGAACCTGGACAGAGCAGAACCAGCTGCAATGGCTCTCCACTGCCTCTCGTCCATTGTGCTCTCATTGAGCCTACCTTTTGCCCTGGCAGCCTCATGAATGAGCATCCCACAAAAGAGCTTCCTGTAAACAATCAAAACTCATCAGCTAACAAAGATGTTGCTGAGAAGAATCACTGAGGTAGCCTGTGCAAAAATGAAATGAGGCTTTGAAGGGTAAAGTGAGACATAACATTTAAAATGTTGTGCCTTGAAGAAGTGCATAATTTTTTCTTCAAGGAGTCAAGAATGATTAGCATTGATGACTGGTTTTTGTTCAGCTTCGTAAGCTAGGCTGTCTCTTTTTGAGGCCCTGTTCTCATCTTCTCCCCTCCATAACATATTTGGAAATCTTCCTGATCATCTGACATCAGGGAGACATGTATTTTGTCCTCTGGGCATGCAAGAGAAGCAAATGAATTTTTTTTCTCCCTGATAGGTTGGTAAGAGTCTTTCTCTGTGGTGCTTGCTATTGCTATGGTTACAGAAGATGGGGTTTGCCAGTGGGATTAGACTTCTGGATGCACACAAAGAAAGAGTTCTTTAAAATCATGGCCTGTTCTGTTGCTATGTGCACAATACATGCAATAAACTGAATATTCAAAGAAAATGAAGTGACACTAACCCTTTTTTGAAGGGTGGAATTAGACTTCCCTACTTGAGACCATTGAGGAAAGGGAATCAATTTAAAAAGTTGTGAAATTGTGATATTGCTGTTACAGCTATAATAGTTGAAAATTTTTTCAAAGTTTGAGGTTTTAGGTTTTTGTTGTTTTGTTTTGATAAATCCAGAGAGATGGACTTATGGCTACTCCTCTGGCAGAGTTGCCAGTAAGCACTGGCATAACTTGCAGTCACCAAATCATAGCACTGGTGTGAGAAGGAACGTGAAGCCATATACTGTGTTGTATAATGGCAGGACTCTGTATTTGTGTCATTTGGTCTGTGACTGCAACACAAGAGTGGACCGCTTCTCATGAAGTCTTAACCTCTGGAGGCCTATCAGTTTAGAGACACAGTGGTTTATATCACAGCTCCTGAATTGGGTTGGTGACTTGAGGGTACTCTCTGAAAGAAACAAGGAGTAATTTTGAAGTGCTTTGTATAAGGAAATGAATCTGGATTTACATGTGTACACCAGTCATTTAAAATGCTTCCCAGGAGGGATGTTGTGGTGCATCAGGTTAAGTTACTGACTGATGCTGGTATCCTGTATCAGTGTTGCTTTCAGTCCCATGTCCTCCACTTTGGATCCAGCTTCATATTTACGCATCCTGGGAGGCAGTAAGTGATAGATCAGGTGCTTGTGTCTCTCTCGCTCACATGGGTGAGCCCAGCATTTGAAGAGTTAACCAGCAGCTGAAAGATCTATCACTATTCCCCTCAAATAATTTTAAGGTCTATTTTATATTTGAAGGACAGAGTTAAGAAGAAAAGGAGAGATAGTTCTTTGTTTCTCTGACTTACTCTCCAGTTGGGCCATCATCACTGTGTTACCAGGTGCGTTAGCAGAAAGCTGGATCTAAAGTGGAGCAGCCAGGATTTGAACTGGTGCTGCAGTAAGAGCCACCAGTGTTGCAGACAGTAGCTTGACTCACTGTGCTACAGTGCTATCCTCAAATAAAGATATCTTAAAAAAAATACTGAAACACTTCTAAACTAAAATTCCAAATATATTTTGGGGATAAAAAAAATCCTTCTCAAAATGACATTCCCTGAAATTGCTGAATTCATAAATGCAGAGATATGGGGAGAAAAAAAATAGATGAGTTGGTGGTAGCTTTAAAAGCCTTATTTAAATCAATGCTTCTACTCTACCATTCCCGATACCTTATATTAGGCTCATGCAAACCCAATGATTAAAGCTGGAAATGTTTCATACTTTGGTTTGAAAGTAGTTAAAATATTAGTTTAAAAAATGTAAATGGTGCTTGACTATCTCCTGAAGGAGACAAGGGTATTTTACTGTTTTGTCACCGAGGTGGAAGGAGTTCAGGGGAGCTGACGAGGAGGGAACACACGCTAAAGTCAGTAGAGGTGCTTCTCTGTGCTCACAGCTGGTCATGTGAATCGAGAGTAACGTGGCTCTGTGCAGTCGGGTCACAGCCGAGCCGGAAAGATCTGGCTCCACACTGATGTGTGGAGAACCTGCTACCTCAGTTAATGTAATGGCAAAGCCGAAGCCTGCAGGAACGAGTGTCCAGGGCCTAGCACAACGGCAAGCAGGAAAATCCCATGGCCATCCATTGAGTTACTGCATTACATCTTTCAATTAAAGATGTGAGATATTTATGGCGTTTTATATGAATAGAAAGAACGGCCATTCAAGCAAGCGTTTTAACTTCGGATGAAGTTTGTGGGATAGCACTGCTGATTGAGGAACTTAAGACTGCAAAATTATTCTAAAGTTTTCTTGAATAAAGGCTATTAAGTCTACTTCCTATTTAGAAAAACAACAACAACAACAACAAAAACCTAAAACCACCTGAGTAATCCTAAAATTAGAACAACTGCCTGGAATAATGAATTTTCAGGTCTTTTCTGTTTGTTTCTAAATCTGGGGGCTTAAGAATCACAGGAATCTATCAAGCAGCTCAAGCATTAAGTAGAATGAAATGACATGTCATAGGATTATAGTGCATCTCTTAGTCACTTGGATGTGTGTCTGACCAGCCAGGGGAGCTATACACTTTCTTCCTTCCCCTTCACACTCTGGCTACAACCTGTGGCCCAGAGCGGGCACCACGAGACACTGTGGCAGCCTCGGTTATCGGCATCATTCTGTCGCTGTGAACGAGCAGGAACTGTGCCAGTGATGGATGACAGCCCCTCGCCCTCTCTCAGCATACAGTCGAGTCTAATCATCATCTTCCTTAGTGCTAATCTGGGGAGTGTCTCATTTTCCCACTTAATCACTGGAGTGAAGACCGTGTCTTCTCAGGGTCAGGCACATAGACCTTAAACCGCACAACAACACAGCTCTGTGAGTTACAAACCCAATTGCCCAGGCTAAAAGCTCACCAGCCTCTGTGTGCGTGGACTCTCCTCACTTGACAACAAACATGTCAAGAATTCCTCTTGCTCTTGGCCTGAAATAGTTTAATGCAACCTCTCCTCTGTCTGCCACTGTCTTACCTCACTTTGTCTCAAATTATCCCTAGCACACATCTGTCTTCGCTGCGTATCAGTGCTGCTGGGGATACCCTCCTAGGTAGTGGTACTGTTGTGTCTAATCCTGCTAATAACTGGGAGGGCCAGTCTAGCTTCCTAGCCTGGTAAAGGGATTTTCAGAACGTGCCTCAACCTGTTGGACCCATCTCATCTCCTGCCATTCTAAGACTTTAATTGCGGACATTGTTTTTCACCATGAATCGCCTTTGTACTTTGTCTTCTGTAGAACTCGGGTCCTCTCTGCTGTTCTGGACAGCTGGTCACCATACTCCCTCCTTCTAGGTCACTATGGGTGGGTATGTGTGTATGTGCAAATCATGCCTTAGAATCACTTCTCAGCATGTCTGTCCTTCCTTACAAGATGGGCTCCCTGAAACATGGGTAGTATATTTCTATACCTGTTGTGCTGTGCCTGACTTAAAAGTTCTTAGAAAAGGGTTTATTGAATGAACTGATGAGTGAAAAATCTCACTTCATCATAGATAGGGTTCTCAAAGACAACTTGCATTCACCCAGTTTATGTTACTCATAATCTTGAAGTTTACAGTGACATCTGTATGACATTAAATACCAGATAAAATGTTTGAGGAAGTTGAGATTGTGAAGATATTTTTAAATTCTGTCATTTGTTAGCACATCTGATTGCTGAAGTATTCTGCACTGTTAGGTATTCAAGTTCTAATACTGACCTTTTATGAAAAATTTACCCTTCCATAAGGATTGTTTTTAATACCACTTTCTCATAAGGATTGCTAAGGATACATTTTTCAGTAAGCACCTGTTAGTCAACTCATATTTATAAAGTCATTTTAAAAACTCTTATTTCAGAATAGTCGTGAACTTACAGAGCAGGAATTATGTAGTACTACAGAGACCATGTGTACCCTACATCTGTCTGCCCCGGCAGTAGCACCTTATGTTAGTGCAGCGCTTGTCACAGTTGATGAATCATGCTCAGGTTCTCTTTTCTGTCGATTCAGACTGCTTCCTTCCTCCTTTCCTAGCACCTAGTAACAATGCTGTGTTCAGACTGACTTAGTTGCTTTTATTCAGCTCTCTTATACTCTCATATAAAAGAAAATGGTGGTATTCGTCTTTGTGTCTGGCTTAATTCACTCAACATCATGTCCTCCAGTGCCATTGATTTTGCTGCAAATGACAGGATTTCAGTAGAATACTATCCAGGCAGAATACTATTGAATACTACAGAATACTGTTGTGCACATTCATTACGTTTTCTTTGCCCATTTGTCTTCTTGTGAGTACTTTGCTTAATTGTGATTAATGTTGCATTGTAAACATGTTGGAGCAAGTATCTGGTTCAGTTATTTCATGTCTTTTGGGTATATACCCAGTGGAGTTGCTGGATCACATGGCAGTTCTATTTTTAGGTTTAAAAGAAAGCTCCAGACTGTTTTCTTTAGTGAATTTACCAATATGTTATCTCCACGAACAGCATGCAGGAGTTCTTTTTTTATTGATATCCTCACTAGCACTTGTTATTCTCGGTCTTTGGATAACAGCCATTTTGGTGAGGTGAGCTCTTATTCTGGTTTTGATAATGAGTTTCCCTGATGACCAAGGGTTATGCACATTTCTTTCATGTATTTGTTCGCTGGTTCTATTTTTTTCTCTTAAGAACTGTCCAGGTTCTTTGCCCATTTTTCAAAACTGGACAGGTTGGATTTTCTTGAGTTCCTGGTGTACTGTGGATAATTAGATTTCAGACATTACTTCTGAGAGGCACTGCATTCCCCACAGACATGCACATGTTGACTGTGTCTGCATAGCACCAATGCCACAAGTGATGAGGAAGGCAACGATGATGTTTGTATTGAGTGCTGTGAGCTCAGTGCTCTCTGTTCACTATACTGTATTTTGGTATCTCCATTTTCTAGATGAGGACACAGCATCAACGGAGGCTAAATAATGTGTCTAGAGAACCAAGGCAGTAAGTGATAATCCATTTGTAAATCCATGTATCTGATTCCAGAGCATATGTGCTTAGTATCAGAGTGAACAGTGTAAAAACGGGGAAAACCTCTACTTCTGTTGTTGTGCAGGTGGTGAAAATGGAAATTACAAATAATTCTACTTCTGTTTATTATACAAATAGTTGTTTGCTGGTTTCCCATGTGTAAAAACCTAGCATGTGTTTTTAGAAAGGTCTGTCATCTTTATATAATGAATATAACACGTTGTAGAAATTGCTCATGTAGGGATAATGATAACCTTTCTTGTCCTTGACAACTAGAAGTTCCTTTAAATGTTAGTTGGTATTTGACAGAATACGGTTTGATTGGTCTACAGAAAAATTGCTACATGAAATACATACATAGTAATTTGCAGTTCTGTTGGTGTCACTGTGATTTGTATAAATATAAATTTTCATTTACACAAGTATAAGTTTTCATTTGTAACACATAATCGATGAGAACAGATACAGAAACCGCACTTGACTTTGGAACCTGTCCTTGTTTTGAAATCCTTAATGATAATATTAACTATCACCTCTGCAGGTAGAGGTGATTTAATTAATTCTGAGGGATGAACTCTGTCCTAGTAATCACATGTTTTTTTTTCTCATACTAGAAACTAGAGTCCAAAGCTGGCTAGAGAGCTAGAGTCAGGTTTTCAAAATCAAAGTGTATCTCATGACCTAAACCAGTTACAAAATTATCCAGATTTTCTAATTAGAAAAGTAAAGCTGTAATGTCTGATTTTCAAGGTAACTAAATGGGTGGTCAGTCGAAATTGCTGTCAAACAGCGCTAAGCCTCTATTGTTGGGCATTTGGGTTAGTCAAACATTGCGATTTGGACCTGAAGGTTAATTTATTGCTTTGGGAACCATTAACCTTTTTGTCTTGATTATTTTGTTAGATGATTTAAAATGAGAAACAGATTTGGGTAGAAGATGATCAGTGCTTTCCTTTGTTAGACCGGAATATATTCAAAGACGTCTTTCTCTCTTTCAGCCTTGCCTTACACCCAGATAAAACTCTGATTGCGACTGGTCAGGTCGGGAAGGAGCCGTATATCTGCATATGGGATTCCTATAACGTCCAGACTGTGTCTATTCTTAAAGATGTTCATACACATGGAGTAGCCTGCCTGGCTTTCGACTCAGATGGACAGGTATGTATATTTGTCCACTTCTGTTTTGTTCAGTGGCTCTCAAAATTCACATGAAATTATCTCGCTAACCCATAGACTCCAAGTCCATCCACCATAGCGGCTTGGCAATCTTCTAGAATTCCTTATCCTTGTCACCCTTTTCTGGGCTTGTAGTTCTAATACTCAGCTCTGTCTAGGTTTCCTCAAACTATCTTTTCAAAACCGAAGCAAACCAAAAACAAAGGAAGTTGTGAACTCATACAGTAGCTCAAGGCTCAGCAGCTCCTCCTTCCTGTAGTGCAGGCTGGGCTAAGCCTTCCTCAGACTTGAGCATCAATACCCTGTGCTTTCAGAAGGTGGCATCACCACCTAATCACCAATGAGAACGTTGATTTGGACTCTTGAAGACCATGAGGTCACTTCTAACTCTTGACCAGATTCCACTTCCAGACCTTGCTATTTTCACATCCTTGTCATATCCGTCATTTTGCTGTTCTAACAAAGCATATGGCTTGCTCTCTTGACCCCTTGAAGTGATTAGTTATTAGAGGACATTTCAAAGGGCCTTATGAAGACTTCCCAATCCCCCAGCAAAATCTCCTCTAACCTGCAGCAACACTCAACAGAAAAGATATGTTCTTATAATGGAGAAAAGGAGTGGAAATGGGTGATTTTTGCCTCCCAGTGCATCCCTCTTCTTGCTAAGACTGTTTCTTCTCTCCCCAATACAACCCTTCAGTCTCTTTCACTTTCTACATATCAGTCTGTCAACTCCTTCAGCTCAACTTTTAACATATTTCAAAACTGTATAGGTCAGTATCATAAAAAGGTCTGAGAAACTATGCATAGCTGCTTGACTGTCCTGAGAATTTGCAGGAAATTCAGTGAGTTGTAAAAGTTTACCTTTACTTTAAAAAGCACAAGTAGCAGAAAATGCCAAGGGGTGTTCAGAAAATATTGATCATTATTTTTCTTTCTAGAACTAGATTTAATGTTTATATGGTCTCTAATATAGGATTCCGTACTGCATAGTCTCACCCAGTTTAACCAGGATCATGCATACATATCATTGCATTATCGGAATTTCAAGAGACATGTATGTGCAGGGATATTTATTTAAACTTAGAATTGTATTGACTTCCTGGTTAAGTTGAATGCGAGTATCAGGATGCAGGTACATACACAAACATGAATGTAAGCTTACTTGTGTACTCATTTATATACATTCTGTTATGATTTTGTTCTTTAACAGCCATCTTAATCAAAATGTTCTACATTGACACCAGGAGATGGGATGCAACAGAGGGAAAGCAAGCCTTAATCCTCAGTTCTTTGTCCTTGGTATTTCATGCAAGAATTCTAATTCTTCTCACCTAGGTTCCATTTGAAGGGTGTGCTGGGAAACACTGCAGAGTACTTACCTCTCAGCTGAGAAAATAACCCAGTTATTGGCCATGATGGATTTCATGGCTTGTTGCTGCCTACGGCTGTGGGTCTGTGCTACTGCCTAGACAAAGTTCACTGGGATTAAGTGATATTTAGGAAATAATAAATGATCTATCACCTCTTAGCAGGGAGGAAAAAAAATAGAAATGCTCTTCAGGTAGTCATAAGACCTGTCACTACAAATGAAAAATAAACAAATCTCTTTAGTCTCTCCCCAGCCAGAAAATTAGGCTTTTTAGTGCCCAATGTTTATATTAACTATTTTCTATTCAAGAAATGAACAAGATTCATCCATTGAAGCTTTCCTGTATGGGAAAAAAACACTGTAAATTCTTCATCATTTTCATTGTTGGAATCCACAATTATAAAAATTGCAGCAAAACCTTTGTTTTTTAAGATCACTTTAAAAATTCCCTTTATGTGTTTGTGAATCTGTCTTTATCCTTTTCATATAGAGTAAAGGAGAGAGAGAGAGGTAGGGTTGGAGGGAGAGAAAGAGGGAAGAGAACAAATGAAAAAAGTGCATTCCTGTTTACTGGTTGGTTCTTCAAATGCCTGCAGGGGAGCATGGCCCGGGTCAGGCCAAAGCCAGGAGCCAGGAGCACAAGTCAGGTGTGTCCCCTGGCAGCACCGCTGCTGCCCTCGAGGGGCTGCGTTATGAGGGATACGCCAGTGAAACCATCAGCTGCTGCTTCCGACAGTCTGCCTTCTGCCGTGGCAGGGGTCAGGATCTGGAACTGGGTGCAGGAACTAGGCACTCTAATGAGTGAGATGTAGGCATCTTAACAGCCCAAATAAATGCCTGCTCTTGACACCTGTGCTTTCTATAATACTTCTAATGGAGGCCTGCATTAGGAAAGAAATTAGCTCTATTTAAATAGCTCTATTTAAAGAAATTTAAGTATGCATATATATGTACATATTTAATCATATATGACTGTTCCTTATATATCATGTGAATATGTACATGTGTATGGTGTAAACATGCTCTTAAAACATTGAGTACGTAACTTTTGAGGCTCTTGGACTTAGATTCAAAGCCCTTTGATTTAGAGAATTTCATTCAACTAATACAGAAACTCTCCAAGGGAGAACAAAAAGATATTTTTATATCCGTTTTACGAATGAGGAAACGGGGGAAAGGGGTTAAAAAATTGATTCTTTTTTCAAATAATGAAAAATTTTTTTCAAATAATAACTTGGGCAATTACAAAATCACTAGAAAATTCAAGTCTACTATAAGTGCAGATGTTTATCACCCAGTGAAGCCTGCTTGAGAGGGGGTCCTGGGAGAAGCTTGGTGCTGGGGTTTGTTTGATTTTAGTGTTGAGTTGTGTGATGATTTTTCTCCTTTCTTTGCAGACAGGTTCTTACCTAAAGCCAGATAACTGAGCTGGGGAGATCAAGTGTTGGATGACATAATTCTAAGTTGTCCTTTAGCCACTGTTACATGCTTGTGAAATTCTAGAGAGCACACAAGAATGACGATAGGCCTTTGTTGAATTTTGTCTCTAGAGTTGTCAAACACATTATTAACAGTTTGAAAGGCTCTTCAATAACAGAACCTTGGCTCTCTTAAATCTCACATTAAAATTTTAAACAAATTTTAGCTAATTCAAAACTCTGGCTCTGGGCACGTATTTGGGCAGCAGTTGAAACCACTACATAAGATGGCCACACCCCTCACCTGGGTGGAGTCCCACCTCCCTGCACCTGTAGTCCCAGCTTCCTGCTAATGTAGATCCAGGAGGCAGCAGGGATGATCCATGTCCCTGAGCCTTGACATCCCTGGGGCTGACCGTAACTGAGCTCCAGGCTCCCGGCATGGCCAGGGCTGGCACTGGCTGCTGCTGGCATTACGGCAGTGACTCCACTGATAGAAGAATTCTGACTCTCTGTTTTTTATAATAAATATGTATTTGTAAAAGGGGAAATAAACAGATGTGTGGGACATTGGCTAGGAAGCTGCTTGGGAAGCTTGCATCCCACGTCAGAGAGTGTGGGTTCAAGGCTAAAAGGCATTCTCCATTCCATCTTCTTGCTAATGCACACCTTTGCAGGCAACAGGTAGGTGATGGTTTAATTGCTGAGGCCCCTGACACCCCTCTTGGGGGAGCTGAATTGAGTTTCAGGCTACTGGGTTCAATCTAGTTCAGACCTAGCTATCATGGACATTTGGGGAGTAAATCAAGAGATTGAAGAATCTCTTCATATGTATTTGTTGTCTGTCTGCCTCTCCTTTCAACTAAAAAAAGTGGGACTAGCACTGTGGCATAGTATATTAAGCTTCCGTCTGATGCACCAACTCCCATATAGGAGCTGATTCGAATCCTAGTTATTCCACTTCTGACCCAGCTCTCTGCCAGTGTGCATGGGAAAGCAACACAAGTTGGCCCTAAAACTTAGGCCCCTGCGCCCAGACCTGGAAGAAGATCTGGGATCTTGTGTTTGGACAGTCTCAGCTCTGGGTTTTATAACCATTTAGGCAGTGTCCCAGTGAATGCAGGCTCTCTATCCCTGTAACTGCTTTTCAAATGAAAATAAATCTTAAGCGACACACTGGTCATTCAGTAGCATGTTGCTTAACTTCATGTTATTGTAAATTTGCTATTTTTCTCTCTATTGATTTTGTTGTATAGCTTTTCATTTAAGGGGATGTATAGTAACTGTGTAGTAGAGACTGTTACGTAGAGATGTGAAGATGCAATGCCGTGTCCATCTGTACTTCCAAATCAAACATGGAGTCCTAATGAAACTGTTGGGTGTGTCTTGACAGTGAGATGCCGGGCTCTGCCATTGTCCATGCCTACAATGTCAGGATCCACGTAAATAGCAGAATGATGGACTCATGACTGATTGTGAAGGACCATACTATTGTAATGACATGGCAGAAACTAGTGAGGGTAGGTTGGGGATATGTGGAAGGAGCCTGTGGAACTGTGTCATGGAATTAAAAAAATGAAATAATTTAAAATTTTAACAATGACTTCCTTGAGCAAAAACTTCTGCCTTCAAACTCTGTTTCTATGACTTCCACTCAAATAATCAGACTTCAGGCAAGTTTGTGTATTTTGTGTATTTGTCTTCTGCATGTAAGAAGGGCAGATAGGCTGTAACTCCAAGGTTTTTGGTGTTTCAGAGTGGGTATTTAATAGATGTGGTCTAATGTGATATCTTTCATTTAACTTGTAAGATTGATTTTGTGAAATCCTGGAGTTCGTCTGAAACCCCGTGCCTAAGCCCCAGTAGGTAATCAATAAGTGTTTGTTACAAGAAAGCATAAGTTGTAGGAGATCTTTGCCTCACTTCCAGGTATTAAGTCACTGTTCTTATTCTTAGCGTTTAGCTTCTGTGGGATTGGATGCCAAAAACACAGTGTGCATTTGGGACTGGCGGAAAGGAAAGCTCCTGGCCTCAGCCACTGGCCATTCAGATCGGGTAAGCCTTGTTTGGATTCTAGACAGTAGGGAACTGTGGGGTTGCTTTTATATTTTAAAAAGGAAATTTTACTCTGTATAGATTTCTCCTATCCATTCAGCTTGTCATGCTACAACTTCTTTTATTAATTCATAACAAATGGCTAGCTGTGTGAGCATGGTTTCTTTTGTTATTCAGATACTTTCAGTTGGTAATGCTTTCTCTAGCTGAATACTTTTTTTAAATTCTGACATTTGGCTTCTTCAAAAATTCAAAGTAAATTGGATATGAAATTTTATGTATACTTTATATGTATTCATTTATAAGTGTGTATAGTTGTTAGAAAGATTCATATATAAGATTACAAGAGGGCCTGGTGTGGTAGCGTGGTGGTTCAAGACCTCACCTTGCAGGCACCGGGGGGTCCCAAATGGATGCTGGTTCTGGCTTCAGATCAGCTCAGCTCTGGCCATTTTGGCCACTTGGGGAGTGAATCAATGGACGGAAGATCTTCCTCTCTTGTCTTTCCTCCTTTCTGCACATCTGATTTTTTAAAAAGATTTATTTATTTTTATTGGAAAGCCAGATATACAGTGAGGAGTAGAGACAGATAGGAAGATCTGCTATCTGATGATTCACTCTCCAAGTGGCCGCAACGGTTGGAGCTGTGCTTCTCCAAAACCAGGAGCCAGGAGCCTCTTCTGGGTCTCCCACACTGGGTGCAGGGTCCCAAGGCTTTGGGCTGTCCTTGACTGCTTTCCCAGGCCACAGGCGGGAGCTGGATGGAAAGCAGGGATACCAGGATTAGAACCGGTGCCCATATGGGATCCCAGCACATTCAAGGTAAGGACTTAAACCTCACCACCAGCCCTGATTTTCCAATAAAAATAAATCTTTAGAAAGAGAAGATTACAAGAAATGGTTTTTATTTCAAGTGAATGTAATGACCATTTTGTGATTGTTACATTTGAGACTGCTGGATGTAAGTTGGCTTATTTGTCATTCTATTGACATCGCACGTAACCGTTTACGTAGTCACAGCTGGTAAGATAGGGATGAGGTTGACTAATACATATATCTCAGTGAGAAATTGTTCCCTCCAGTGCCAGGCATAATTTGACTCCATTGTCTTGATTTTCTCATTTTTTAAAAAAAATGAATTTGAATGACTGTTTTTCCTACTTGTTTAATGTTTCTGATTAATGTTTATATATTCAAGTGGAAGGAGATTCCAGTTGCACAGTACATTTCCTGTCCTTGGCTTAGTTAATTCTAAAACAGTTTTTGTATGAACTCTATATTTTATCTCTGGAAAATCATAGTGATAAGAGGAACCTATGTTTGTTTCAAATTCTCCTTCAAGATCTAGTCTTCAGAAGTCCCATGAGTGACCAAAGCTGGACCTGGAGTGTTGGAAGGGGCTGGCATCCCTCTGCTCCAGCGTTTCCCCTTCCTGGCTGCTCATGGAACCTCCCTGGGCTGTCTAGTGGTACAGTGGGGCTCAGGCACGACGCTCAGGGAAATCAATGTCATTGACTTGGGCTTAGTCCTTAATGAAATATTAAGATTGAAAATATTGCCAGGGTGGCAGGTTTGGATGTTAATTTTCTTTGTATGCCCTGTATGCTCTGTCTTACAGAGTAAATTGAGTGGATCAATACATGAATTTCTAGTGATCCCAGAAAGGGGACTGGAGCCAGTATAAGCAGTTGCCAAGTTGCTCCTATCGCTTCTGAGTGCAGACTTACACAGACTATTTTGTCTAAATTATTCTACTATTTCCAATTCATTTATGTAAAATATATATTTATATAGTGTAACTATATGTCTGAATTTTGGGGCTTTATGCTTTAAAGAATGTAAAAAAAATTAAAGTTAAGGTAATTTTGAATCAGAAAACTTTCTTCAGAAGGTTTGCATATGAAGCACCTAGTTTGCATATGGGGTACTTCCGTTGTTCAAATTCTGCTGATAGATTTAACTAAATTTGTCCTAAAGAAACCTCCATACCTAGAATCTTATATAAGGAACTGAAATCTGTTTTGGTAGACAAAGTGAAAACCTAACTTGGGAAAATCCATTTTTTTATTTTTAAAAATTTATTTGTGTATTTGAAAAACAGTGACAAGGAAAGAGACAAAAGTATCTTCCATTCTATGGTTCTTCCCCGAACAGCCATAACAACCAGGGCTAGACCAGGCTGAAGCTAGAGGCCAGGAACTCCATCTAGCTTTGCCATGTGGGTTACAGTAACCCAAGCACTGGGCCCAGTATCCACTGCTCTCCTAGATACACAGTAGCAGGAAATTAGCTTGGGGTACAGAGAAGTTGGCACTCTGAGGGCTGCAGGTGGCCCAAGCAGCAGCTTAATTGGATGAATCATGGTGCCCTTCCTTAGAAGTATACACTTCTGTGTGTGTGAAGAAAAAAAATCTACACCAATCCTAACAGCTGACCTTCAGCAATTAAGAGCCTACCGCCTAATCACCAGGTCCACATGAGGCAAATGCCAGCCTGTTGGAAATCATGCTGTTTCTGTACCTGTTTCCTTTCCTCCTTCTTTTTTAATCTCTTAAGTGTTGTCTGAATGTGAACAGGCTGCGTAGCAGAGTTCTCTGAACTTGTGCATCTTCTTCGGGCTGCCCCTTGCCAGTTCGTTACTTGCCCAGTTAACAACGATCACTTTTGACAAATTAAATTTTAGTAACATCACTAAGTATCAGGTGACCTGCCTGATCTCAACAACATACTAACCTTTTCACATTAAGGTGTGGATTATAAAAAGTACAACATTGCTCTAGTGATTTTAAGAACTCAGGATGTTTTCATGAAATACCTCAGAACATCATTCCTTTAGATTCCCTAGTCTGTCATGCACAGTGTTTCTCTTTATTATTGATGCCTGGATGCCATTTTAAATATTTGGCTGCTTTTGGCTAAGTACAACATTATTTGCAGTACTTAATCTATTACATTTATGTAAGTGCCATATGCAAAATGATTTCACATGCATTGTCTTAATGTCATAACCAAACTGAAGTAACATTATCTTTTTCTGAGAAGAGGAGGTTAAGGTGAAGATAAAAAAAAACTTGCCTGAGCTCAAGTAGTTAAAATACATGTTTGGACCAAGTACTTTTCTTCAGTTCTCTTTCTAGGGTTGATAATGGCTCTCCTCGACATGATGAGATGAATGGCCTAGATTTTTTTCCCTCTGTTCTAGAGTTTGGCTCTAACAACTAGTCTTCCCTTTTCTATCTGTGCTTCACAGAATGCGGTCTGTGAACCACCTGTGTCCAAATCTGCCAGTCTGTCTAAAGTACAGGTGGCTGGACCTGGTGCCAGTTTCACTAATGAATCTCTGGGACATCCCAGGAGATAGGCATTGTAACCTATCTTCATTAGTGATGTGAGTCAAAGGTGGACAGTTGGCTCTGCCATATCTCCAAAATACCCTGTAGGTCTGCTTAAAGACTAATAAGCAGTGTTAGTTTCTATTCAGCTGCTTGGAGAATTAAAAATTATAATGCATTGGGGCCAGAATTCTGCTATAGCTGGTAAAACTGCAGCCTGTGACACCAGGAACCTACATGGATATGTTCATGTCCTGGCTGCTCTACTTCTGATCCAACTCCCTGCTAATGGCCTGGGAAAACAGCAGCAGAAGATGACCCAAGGGCTTGGGCCCCTGAACCCACATGGAAGACTCAAAAGAAGCTCCTGGGTTTGGCCAAGTGTAGGCCATGACATTGCAACTATCTGGGACAAAATCCAGTAGATGGAAGATGTCTCTCTCTGTATCTGTAACTCTGACTTTAATAAAAAAAAATTTTTGAAAAAGAAAATACATTCGAATCAGATTAAAATGATGGCTTAAAGCAACTAGCAGATGCTGGAACATGGGGCCAATTCTGTCAAGCCAAACTGCAGAACCATCTAGAGAGTGCATGATCCGGGAATGGGAGTGGGCCCAGGAGGGAAACAGTGGGCACCTCCCTCCTGGGATGTCACTGTGCCTGGTGAGCATGAGAACCAGGACTGTGGTAGGCATGGCTAGACAGTGTGGCACCCGTCAGCAGGTGTGTAGGCTGGATAGTGGGGCTGGACTAGGCTTCAATGTCCATTGGCAAGTATGAGAGCTGAATGGGATGTGGGAGAGACTGGACCAGTCTGCTGTACATACTGGCAAGCACTGAAACCAGGGCAGGGGCAGGCCTGGTGAGGGTTATTGGGAGTTGCCCCAACTGGGCTGCAGCTCCCACTGGTTTACATGGCCAAGTGTGTGGTGGGCAGGATTGGGATGGGCTCCAACACCCATTGGTTTGTGTAAAAGATGGTGATGGAGGCAGAACTGAACCAGCAATTGCAACCACCAGCATATACCTAGGCTGATAAGGACAACAGATTGTACTGGACCATGTACTGGCAAGAACACTCAGGAATCTGGTCTGGGGTCACTTCAGATGAAGTTTCTTTGGGTATCTCCCCAATCTGCCGGACTCAGTACCCCAAACATGAGAAGTGCAGGTTCCATGGTCTGACCATGGAGTGCGTTGTTAAAGCTGAACCTCTTCAGTGGCTCAGACAGAGCAGTAGACAGCAAGCATATCCATGTGCACATGGAGGATATGATAGTACATTGGAGCCTGTAGAGGACACTTAATACCACAACAGAGGACAGAAGACAAAACAAATTGATCAACTACCCCAGCCAAGGGTTGGCAGTGAAAATCTGGACAAGTGGAAGATGCTAAGGTGGACTATATCAACCAGTGGATTTTGGAGAGATTCGTTGTGCTTGGAATGGCGAGATTGGCAGCAGTTCAGAACAGTTGAATCATCAAAACCCTTGAACAATGCCCTCAGAGCATGTCCCACATCGGTGACCCTGGGGTGGTTGGGAGGGCGGGTGTAGCTTCTCCCTTTGTCTCTCCTCTTCCCCCAGATACAAGAAGGAAAAAGAATGTGGAAACAATGGTCTTTACCCACTTTCCTGTAGCCCTTGACCATTTGCACCCTAATCAACTATGTAAAGACCATGAAATATATAATAAAAAAGATGGCTTGAAGGACTGTTTTAAATGATGAATTAGTGTCCAAAAAATGCCTGTGCCTTGTGTTCAGTGGAACTAAAGATTGTTGGCCTCACTGAATTGTAGTTGTCCATTAAGAATTTTCCTTGTTGGAGTTAAGTATTCTACATTTACAATTCTTAAAACTTGTATTGAACAATTTTCCAAATATTTTAATCATCATGTTGAAGGACTATAGAAAATATAATTTAAATAGTAACTAAAATTATAAAAATTAGTGTCTGTAAGAAAAATGGAATAATTGTAAAACAACAGTTTATTCTCAGTAATTTTGTTAATCACCTGTGATTTGGGCCTGAGGTAAGTATATATGAGGCTACCACATGTGTGGGGGCAGTTCCTGACTGATTTCTGTGTCTATTCCAGGGGGTCACATCATACCCAAATGTAGGGTAGCGTTGAGCCAGTTGCGTTGGTATCTGGGACATGATAAAGATACATGAAATGATCAACACAACTTTTCACTCTCTTGAACAGATTTTTGATATTTCCTGGGATCCGTATCAGCCAAACAGAGTGGTTAGCTGTGGAGTCAAACATATAAAGGTAAAGTGGTTATTTTTAAGAATGTTTTGCTTTCTTGTATAAGAGAAATTGTTGGTGTTGATTTAGCTAATGGTGTTAGATTTCGGCGTTGTGAGACTGGTTAACTTGTCTTTCCCTTTTAAATTCAGAACCCTTTTACCTGCTTGTCTGATCCTAAAGCAAACTCACATCAACTAATGGGGCTCTTTCAGGAATGTAAAGTAGGAGTCCAGTGAAGAGGTCAGCAGGGAGTTGAAAATGCTGAACGGCAGGCTCCACCCTTACCGAGCTGCATGTTTGAAGTCCGCTTGCAATGTTGGCAGTTCTTCACAATGCAGTGAACACGTCTTACATGTCAAAACTCTTTGACAGGTTGATATGTTCTCCAGGAAGAAAAATGTCATGTCTGAGTCAATGTAGAAACAGAAGGATATGCAGGGCAAACCTACCTGGTCCCTTGGTTTTTTAAAAGCCCTGTGCTCCTGTTGTTTACATGACCAGATAGCTGGCATATGAGTCCCCCTCTTCTAACTGTAGGATTGTGGACAATATTGACTAAAATACACTGGGTTGCCTTCTCCGCTATTAGGAAAACAGTGCACTGCTCTGTGAAGAAGGTAGACACCAAGATGACTCCTCCAACCTACCTTTCCTGTTACCGGATCCCTTGCATCTAATTTTGAATGATTCACCCAATTATTCCTACTGAAAGGTTGGATAAGGACAAGTGGTGAAACACCCAGAAATGTAACTAGAAACCTGAAAAGTATTGTAAAAGTTTACAGAGAAATATACAAGAAAACTTGGACACTTGGAGAGATAATCTTGAATCTAAACATGTTGTCTAAAATGTGCAAATACGTAATTTCTCTTGAAATTATGTGTGGTTCCCATTGAATTAAAGTCTCTATTACAATGGCTGTCACTGTTATCTGAACAGTTCTTGGGGCATAAAAGAATGAGACTAAGAACTTTACAATTAAAAAATAATGAAGGGGCCCAGTGTCGTGGCCTAATGGCTAAAACCCTCACCTTGAATGCACCGGGATCACATATGGACACCAGTTCTAATCCCGGCAGCTCCACTTCCCTTCCAGCTCCCTGCTTGTGGCCTGGGAAAGCAGTCGAGGACGGCCCAAAGCTTTGGGACCCTGCACCTGTATGGGAGACCTGGAAGAGGTTCCTGGTTTCGAATCAGCGAAGTACCGGCCGTTGCGCTACTTGGCGAGTGAATCATTGGACGGAAGACCTTCCTCTCTGTCTCTCCTCCTCTCTGAATATCTGAATTTCCAATAAACATAAATAAATCTTTAAAAAAAACATTGAAGGGGAATATGCAACACCATGTATGAAAGCCTAAGAAGTTAAAGTAATTAAAACAATGGAAGAACCTGGAATAGAAATGAATCAATTTTTTAAAGGTGGAAATATTAAAAGGCCTTAAAGTACACAATAATTTAGAATACAAAAAGCGTATTTATAACCAGTAAACACTAGAAAAATCATTAACTTGGGGGAGAAAGTTAATTTCTACTAAATAAAAGTCCATATGAATTAAAGAGTAAAATGTATTTAAAACAGTGTTAGCTAGAGAAACATATAGGCAAATGTCCAGCTGCTCTCAAATTAGAGAAAAGCTTTCATGAATGTAAAGAGAGAAACCATAGTGGATGGTACTGATCAGTTTCACTTTAAAAACAACAAAACACCATAGAAACCCATTCTTTCCCCAAAAACAACAAAATGAAAGTCACAAACTAGGAAATTATAAACAACGGGTATGTTAGATACTGGTGTATTCTTGAAATGTGAAGACTTCTAGCAAATCTGTTGAAAATAGCAGATGTTTGATTCAAAACAAAAACTTTGTTGGCTCCTAGACCTACTTGACAGACCATGCTAGATCTCATTAAAAATTAAGGAATACAAATCTAAAAGCAAGAGAATATTTTAATTAATCAAGACGTGATCACAACATTCCCTGAGTAGGAATGGATTGTTGGAATGAGCTCTTACATGTTGCTGATGAGGGATAAGTTGGTAGTCTTTTGGCCCAGAAATTTGATCACATTAACCATTAGAAAGGTTTATCCCCTTTGGTCCAGTAGTTTCTTGATTTGGAATGTATCCCAGGGAAGATTGTGGACCAGGAGCTCATTTGATGATTAATAGCTTCACAATAGCAGTAAAACTAATCGGAGGGAAACCTGAAAACCACTTAACTGCTCCAATAGTTAAGTACAGCATAGTATGTCCATATGATAAAATAATGTGCCACTGTTGTAAACCAAGTTCTACATGATTATGTAATGACAGTGGAAAATACTCAAGATTTATTTAATTGGGAAAAATTATAGTTCACTTCTAAGTGGAGTAGATTTGTGACTATTTTAAAAATAAGGTGTATTTTTCAGTAAGAAACACTGAGAAGATAGTCTAAAATTTTAGATAGTTTTCTCTGGGTAGTGAATGGATGGGTAATCTAAATATTTTATTTTATCCTGTATTTTATTCTGAAATGATGTTGAGATAATTTGTATTGCTTTCAATAGAAATGAGAAAAGAAAAGACACTAAGTTGAAAGATAGATGATGAGGTTTCACCAGTCCAAGTTGTAAAGTGTCCTGCCAACACCTTAGGGCTTTGCAAATGTTTTAAAATTCTTGTGTGCAAAGACCGGATGTTCAGCCTGAGATAGGTGAACTTTATGGTTCAGCAGCAGTTAGAGGCCCCTTCCATGCTTTGTGCAGTAACGCGAAAGACCATGAGACTCACACAACCTCATTGGGTTTGTACTAAGTGAAGCAACAAAGATAGTTCCTGTTTCCAATTTTCTGGAAGTTTAATGATTGAAATAGGGCACTTCATCAGATAGGCCACACCCCAAAACCACATCAGTAGCAGAGAGATCCCTGTTGGTTGGAGCTGTATTGTTTTAGGGAGTGGATGTGATACGGTAAGCTCTGATGTGCAGGTGAGTCTGGCAGCAGCAGCAGGAGGAAGCAGAGCCCAGGGAAGGGCTCTCCATTACACTCCATTAGGAGTTAACAGCGAGGCCACAGTCACTCAGGCACTTCACTAGTGCTGGGAAGCTGGCCAGGGCCTGGCTCATGGCGTGTGCTATATTTACTAATGGTTTCATCACCAAAAACCTCTTTCCTCGATTTTCTTTCCAAGGAAAGCATTATTTTTGAAAGATTTTGGCCAGAAGCTCCTTAGCAATTTTTTGAAAATAACAATCAAGTAATATCTACCCATCAGCCTAAGACATGAAGCACTGAGTTGGTTTTTGAGGCACCAGTGAGTAAACATGCAAGCTCCTAGTGAGCCTGTTTTTCATCAGGCTCTCAGTAGCAGTTTTCTGGAAGCCAGGGACCTCATCTGGGACCATCCTCTGACCTGCATGTTGCACAGTGAGGAATGGAAATGGGAGGGAGTGAGGGAGGGAGGGAAGGAGAGAGAGAGAAATCTTGATTTTGTTTCCCCTCACTTAATCCTGTGCACACTAGTTAATCTTTCTGAGGATGAATTTCATCCTCTCCCCACATGCTCCTGAACATACTAAAGGCTGTAATACACAGAGTGCCATACCAGCAGGGGCACAGCAATGTTAGTTTCTTCGCCAGTTTTCTAGGATCACAAAACCAGTGCTAGAGATGAGGTTGCAGCTCAGGCGCTGGCTCCCTGTGGAGAAATCTTTCCCCTGAGAAATGATCTGCTTAATGATCTATGCTGGCTTAACACCTTCATAATACAGTGCAGTTTTTGTTTTGTTCTTAACTAGATGAGCTGCTTAATTGAAAGAATTCTCCAGATTCTCCCATTTCTTTCCATCTTTGGATAACTGTAACTTTGAATCAGTTATTTCTAAAACCAGGAATAGATGAAATCCTGAAATTTTTAATAGCAAGGGCTGCTTACCCTGTTCAATTGACTAGTTGTTGGGACAGAATTAGAAACTTGTTTCCCTAAGTGAAGCATTTAAAAATAAATCTTTGTTGTTGTTGTTGGAAATGGAATAATCTGCAGACATTCACCTCCAGTCATTCTTTATTAATATTCCTTATAAATGAATCTACCACAAGCTAACACAGTCCTTAACAAATTATTTTCATGATCTGCATTTTCTACTGCCAACCTGGAATTCATCTCTTCTTTTCTTCCCCTCTCTTCCAAAGTGTGCCTTTAACATTGAATGATTCCAGGCAAAAGTTGAATGGAAGAGCTTTGGTTTTTGAAGAAATACTTTTTATATGAATATAACTGGGCTGATGATACCCTTTCTGGTTTTGCAAATCCCAGTACTTGGCAAACAGGCAAAATTACAGTTACTTGAGATGAATTCTGGCAGAACAGGAGCAATTGAACATTGTTTCGTTGATTTCACAGCAAATAAGCCTGACGGGTCTGGAGTACTGTGCTGCCTTCTGCATTCCCTCAACAGAGACCTAAGAAAGGAGAGGATCACCTTAGCCATGTCAACTCAGTTGCGTTATGAACTGGAGAAAATGAACAGTGTCTGTTCATTTGTTGTGAATTTAATGATGCCTTGCTATCCTAAACTGCCAGTACTTTCCAAATGAGAAATGATTCTCAGGAGACAATATATTTTAGGGATTTGATATTCTCTCTGTCAAACCTCATGCCTGTATCATCTCTGTCTTTTTAAGAGATTCATTTGAGAGCTGTTGTTGTGGCATAGTAGTATAAACCTCTGTCTGCAGCACCAGCATCCCATATGGGCACTGGTTTATGTGCCCAGCTGCTACACTTTCCAGCCAGCTCCCTGCTTATGGCCTGGGAAGGCAGTGAAAGCTAACTTACGTGCTTGGGCCTCTGTACCCATGTGGAAGACCAGGAAAAAGCCTTAAGATTGGCCCAACTCCATGCATTGGGGCCATTTGGAGAGTGGACCAGCAGATGATTCTATCTCTCTGTAACTCTGCCTTTCAAATAAAAAGACATCTGTCTACTGGAAATGTTTTGTGTAGGCATTACACCTTCTGGGTCTTATCCACTAGTTCATTCCCCAAATGCCAGCAGTGGCCAGGGCTAGGCTGGGCCAAAGCCAGAGACAGAATCAAATCTCCCATGGGGGTGGCTAAAACCTAGCTACCCAACCCACCCCTGCTGCTCTCCAGGGCTGGCAGTAGCAGGAAGCTGGGACCAGGAAGCTGGGCCTCAAAGCCCCGCACTTTGGTATAAGACGTAGGTGTCCTAGCCAGTGTCTTAACTGACAGACTGAGCGATTGTTGTTGTTACAGTTTTTGTGTTGATCAAATACAGGTCAGGGGAAATACTCTTCTTTTTTTTTTTCCTGGTTGTCCATCTGAAAATGTTTACCTTGGGTCAGAGATGGACATCCTATGTTAACGGCGGACAATTCCTTTCTCATTAGTTGTCACCTGTGAGGCTTCATACTGAGAGGAGACATCAGAGGTCATCTAGTTATGCCTTAAGCATATTTGCATAGCCAGTGGTCATTTATGTCTGATAATCCATTCAGATTCAGAATTTAATGTGTTTGGGACAGGCATTTCGCCTGTGGTTCGTACACCCATTTTTCACAACTAGGTTTCTGGTTTAGATTGCTGCCTCTGGTTCCTGACCCCAACTTCCTGCCAATACATATTCTGGAAGATGGCAGTTGTGGCTCAGATAACTAGATTCAGGTCACTTGTGTGGGAAAACTGGATTGAGTTCCAGGCTCTTGGTGACTTGGGCTTCAGCCCGGCTCCAACTATTGCAGGCATTTGGGGGAAGTAAGCCACAGATAAGAAGACATTTCTGTCTACTGTAAATTATTACATTTGCAATGTTTTCCAAAGCTTTTATCAGATTAGTATTTCCCCTGACCTTATTCTTTTGAGGTACACTTTAACATTTTCCTCCTTTTTAAATATTTATTTTATTTTATTGGAAAGTCAGATTTATAGAAGGAGATAGAAAGATCTTCCATCCACTTGTCCACTCCCCAAGTGACTGCAATGGCCAAAGATGAGCTGGTTCAAAGCCAGGAGCCAGGAACTTCTTCCTGTTCTCCCAATAGCTACAGGGGCCCAAGCACTTGGGTTATCTTTCACCACTTTCCCAGGCCACAAGCAGGTAGCTGGCTGGAAAGTATAGTAGCTGGGACATGAACCAGTGCCCATAAGGGACCCTGACTGGTTGCAAGGCAAGGTTTTAGCCACTGAGCTGTTGAGCTGGGCCCAGACATTTTCTAAATACACATAAGATTTAATGCAAGAAATCACCAGAGTTGAGAGTTTTTTCATTAAAGGAAATGCCATTTTGTCTTGAATGCCTGCTCATGTGCCTCTAGTCTACCCTGTGGCAACCCTGTCCGTTCCACAGCTGCCTGAGTCCTGGCTGGCCTGGTAGTGTAGTCGGCCTGGAACTGCTTCTGCCAATGCCTTAACCACCCTGAGAGATCCTCCATTTTTCCTCCCTTGCAGACAGGAAATATTAGGGCTGTTGTCATTGATTTGCTTCCCCTCATACAATGCCTGCCACCCAGAAGTTATCTGACTGCTTTCCTGTATTCATGACATTATTTGTCCCTCGCCACTGATAGAAATTCTACCCTTGTTCATTGAATTTAATTCAGTTTAATTCTCTGTGGACTTCTTTGCCACTTGTGTATAGTCTGAATATATTGCTTTATAAGTCTCTCCTCATTTCATGTGTAACCTCATTAGATTTAACGTTCTCAAGGCAATGTTGAATATTCTCATCTATCACCCCATTAAACCCTTGCCTTTGATGAGCTACTTAATACCTCCTTTCCTCCACTACTAAGTGGGCTTAATAATAGTATCTGCCCTGGCTTATTCTCAAAGGTCCCATGCAGATTGAATAACATAGGTAACGAGGCTTTATGACAGGTTATACTGGCTCATACATTAGAAACTATAGCAAAGTAAAATCGTTTATTTCCATACACTCATAGAATATTCCTGCTGCCTACTGTTAAATAACTTCGGCTTTATGCTTCTGGTCTACCACAAGATTAATTATGAAGATAGAATTGAATGAAGATTTCTAACATAGTTAGAAAGCAATTATTAAACCTCACAAATGCTTAGATGATATATAATCATGCAAACAAGAACTTGCAGCTTATTTCAATTTTCCTTTTAATATTTTTAAACTTCTCTACAATAACCCAAAAGTTTAATAATTTGAAAAATAATTCAGCATGATTTGTCCCCTTAGTTCGAAAAGAACATTGGTATTTTCTACTATGGTATCATTCACACACAAGCAAAATTTTGAGATTTTGGAACTTGAAAACTTTGAAATACATTGTTCTTGTCATTTCCCTAGGGGTAGCCTACAATGTTTTGTGGCTTTCTGTTGTCATAAACAAGAAGTGAATTTCCTAGGGGCCTAAGTAAGGTACAATAAATGATGTAAAATGTACTGAGACCAACACCATTCCTGTCATGCCTCTAGGTACTCTGTGCTCAGATCTTTTTATTTAATCACTGTCTAGTTTTGGACCCTCTGTGGAAATGCCCTGACTGCAAAAAGAGGAATATTTGGCAAAACAGGGGATCTTCAGACCATCCTTTGCCTTGCATGTGCCAAAGAAGACCTCACCTACTCTGGTGCTTTAAACGGCGACATCTACGTCTGGAAAGGGCTCAACTTAGCTCGCACCATTCAAGGAGCACACAGTGTGAGTGTTACTTTATGGAACTGTGGAGGTGATTCAGTCATTTGGGTCCCATATGTGTTTTGCCCCTTACTTTAAAATTGGAGGATTTAAGCAAATACTTGGAAAATACTCCTGAGAGCTCCAAAACTCGTTTGAGTTGACCTAAAGTTACATTTCAAAGCATAATAGCTTTATTCAGTTACACCTTAACTATTAATTAGCCGGGGACTGTTACTGGTCAGCAGCAGTTTGACAGAAGACTAGACCTTTGTGGTCACTGTTGTCATCTTACCAGTTCCTCTCAAAACATCGGGTGCCTAGGATCACCTTAGGAAACTTGTTAACATGTGCCTCCGCCCCCGTGGTTCTGCAGCTGGTCTGCAGCCCTTGGCGTGCATGGGGAAGCTGTGTTCAGGAAGGTGTGGTGTTTGCATTGCTTGGTGTGTTGGGGTGGAAGGAACCGCCACATCAGTGTCTGACTCTTAAAGTGCAGAGAAACTATGAAAACCTCCTCTGTTGTGAAAGTCTGCTCTGTGAAAAGCAAGTGCAAACTCATTGCCCTGGTATCCTCTGATATATATGAAAAGGGTTCCATGCTCGTAACTGCAGATGATAAAAAAAAGCTAGGACAGGGAAAGGAGGTGAGTGGATGTGTTGTAGTGAGTATGTTGCAGAACGATTTTCTGGGCTTTGCTAATTATGAAAAAGCTCTTTAAAAAGTTAGAAGGTCAGCGTGTGTCCTCATTCACAAAAGCAGTCACTTCAATGCCCTGGTTTCTCTTCATACCGGATCTTATGTCAACATTATATGCTGGTAGCCTCTTTCACAGGAAACTATTTGAAATATATGGGGTGGGGGGAAAGCATCTTCAAATGATAGGTCACAAGCTAATAGCAATGTTATGTACACTGCAGTTAGGCCCCGAGAAGACCTTCTTAAGTGCCACTGTTCTTGTACAAGTGTCCATGTTCCTCGTGTGATGTTACTTATTTTAGACAGCAGCTTAGGAGTTACTCACTACTAGTCTATTCTTCAGAAGTGTCAGTTGCATAATGAAACCTACGATGTCCATTTCTGAGGTAATCAGTTTTTGTGTTTTTGATTTTGGGAGGGGGTCATCACTTTAGAAATGGCAAAGGAATGCCGGAACTCTTTTGCCTTTGGTGGTTACAAGCATCTTGAGACTAAGCTTGGATGAAGGATTTTGAAAATGCCTGTGTGGTCTGTTGTTGCAACTGCAGAAGAGAGCAAGGTGTCCTTGCTTTTATGTTTTGGATTTGTTTTGTATTCATCATCAGGATTGAACTGTGATGACAGCTTGGGTAACTGTGCCATTGAACACTATTGGTTTCAATCTCCAGGCTGGGATCTTCAGCATGTATGCATGTGAAGAAGGCTTTGCCACTGGTGGCCGAGATGGTTGCATACGGTTATGGGACACGGACTTCAAACCGATAACCAAAATTGACCTCAGGGAGACAGAACAAGGATATAAAGGTAATTGATGTGTCACTACTTCCGTATCCCTCTAAGAACGTGCAGTATGATGTTCATTATACACTTTTTTTTTTGCTGTGCCCACATTATGCTCTGAGCGATATGAGGCAATTTTTGTGCTATGTCGAACACAATATTAACAAATAAATGGATACCCTATTTGCTGATTTGCACGAAGACATCTGTAGGCACCAGATCTGGTCCTACAGTAGATAACCAGGATCATATTAACAATATGGAATAGTTTCCTGGGAGATGGGACTTTGCTGTTATAAAACTGAGCTGTTCTGGATGAGTTAGTCACCCTTTATGTGACTGTGCCCTGCCTGTGACTGTGAACAGTGACACAAGTAAATGATGGGGAAAATGAGACAAAGAAAGGGTTTCTTAAAAAAAAGAATATAGTTTTAAAGGTGCAGCTATGTTATTAGTAGTGATGAAAAGCATGGGCTCATCATTAGGAGGCCAGAATTCAAATCAAGATTCTCCTTGGGATTTAACAGCTTGGTCAAATTGCTTGACATCTTTGGGCTCCTACTTCCTCATCTTTAAAATGGGGATAGCACCAGCATTGGCCTCTGTATATAGGGGAATATATATGCATATGTGCATACATATGTATGTATGTGTTTATATTCCATTAACTTCTCGTTTTAGATGTACTATTTTTACAAGTAACATGACTATTTTATAAATAACTTCCTGCTTGTGATAGGAAATTTAAGTATGAAAGTAACACAGAGTCTCATTGATGCTAAAGAACAGAACATAGGCAGGGAAGTTGGGTTCACTAACCACACATGGCCCCAGACCTGGTTTTCAGCTCCTGGGCTCATGGCTGGGGGAGAGTGTCCGGTGCTACTAGTCAGGGCACCAGATGAAGCTACCTGCTGCTCAAGTGAAAGGGATTCAGTCCCAGTGCTGATTGGAGAGACAAGTTTCCTGAGTTTTTCTAGAGAGGACCCGGGGACATGAGCCATGGAGTTCTCAAAAGCCCCCAAATAGTTAAATTATCTGTCCTTCATCTTAAACCGCCCCAGGTAGGTTGATGGAATGCTGCCCCTGGATGTTGCTCCCTGGGCCAGGCCATGTGCAGCACACTCTGCTGACCTGGGATGGGTTTCAGGACTGGCAGCAGGAAGCAAATTCAGGCCACCTTCTATAAATGGCGGGCCCACCAACCTTCTTAAAAAATTCACCAATGGGAGGTGAGCTGGATAGCATACTTCCTAATTATTCCTGCAGCTTTGTCTCTTCCTGTAACTGTTTTTAACATGTGCATTTCCAGTCAGCTAATCTGGAGGTGGAACTGTTGGTATAGAAACTCAGACCCTGGTGTGGATGCATTGATAAGCTTAAGCATGAGGTGGGCATAGGAAGATGTACCATTTGGTGTCTATCTCAGGACACCTGTGAGACACAAGAGTTTCATGTTGTCTTCCACAGAGTGTAGACCAATGTGGCTTTTCCTGAAAAAAAAAAAAAGAAAGAAAATTATTTGAAACAGAGAGCAAGCCTCCCCTCTCCCAAAGGTTAGTATGCAGCTAAAAATGCTTGGGACTTCTTGGTGTATCCTTCAAGGTCAACTAATAGCAGAATAGGTTCTGAGATTACTGATGTGTTAACTTGCTAGATGGGATTGTCAACTAGAACTTTACTAACTGTTGGAGAGAATCAACCAGAAATGATCACTCTGCTTTAGTCAAGTCACTTCACCCAGGTCATCCAAAAATTGTGTCACATGATTAAGAGATAAATTTTGAAGTAGGGAGTCAGGGCAGGAGTCTTTACTTAAGCCTTCCTGCTCCCCTCTGCTCCCTCACACTGAGTCCTTGACTCTGGCTTTTGAAGGGCAATTCAGGAGCCAGTTCTGAGTGGGCATCTGTATAACCAGGGATTTGTATCGATCATATACTTCGACTCCTGTCGTCAAACATTAGTCTCAGCAGATTTTCACACCCACCCCTCCAATATCGAAGCAATTCTGGGTGGGGCCCACTGGGTTGGATATCCCTGAAACAAGCCTGCATCACATGACATGTGCCAGGAATCTTGGACTTCAAATTTGTCAGAGAAAAGAGTTGGCATGCATGCCAGAGGGATGACTAATTGCTTAGTAGTACATACTTCAGGGGAAGGCATGGACTTGCATTGAGAGGATGGTGTAAATCCTGCTGTAGTTTGAGCCCTAGGGACTCGGGGAAGGGCTTGGGCAAGGAGGGAGCTCCTGGGAGAGTGTAGGGTAAACTACTATACATCCAGCCACCTTCTTCATTTTGAGACTGGCTGCTCACTACCGGTAGTCTCATTGTCTTAAGATTTTACTTCACTGTCATGTTAATACATACTTTTAAAATTGTTTTTATTGTTAGGGTATAGTATCTGTGGAATCATAGGTTTAATTGTCAGGGTTGTTTCTCACTTATCAAATAAGCTGTAACTACTTTATTAGGAAATTTTATCCACATAGCACTGTACTAAACTCATTCTCTACCATCGATGCCTGTGCTAATAGACTTTGGGCTACACTGCCATGAAGTGTTCTCCATGTACTGTGAATTCAGTGCTTGGATGTAACATGCCTGTTGAACACAGAGAAGAAAGGCTTAACAATCTGAATATGGCTCAGCCATCACATCCAACTTAGGGAATTCTTGAGCCAGTGTGGACAGGGCCAGGCCAAGGAAGGCAGCTGGGATGACCCTTGGAGGTGCTCCTCTGTCTTCAGCCAAGCTTTGGTGGCATTGTCACAGAGAAACAGCTACGAGACAATGGGGTTCATGGCTTGGAATTATCAGAGATTCTCCCAATAGGCCTTACTGGGCCACTCTGAGACGAGCTGCCCAATCCTCCCCCGCCCTTGACAGGAAGGTGTGCCTCCAAAGAAAAGTTATGTGGGAGACTAGCACAAATACAGGAAGTAGAATAGGAGGATTTGAGGAGGAAACTACAAAGTAATGAGTAATCTTCTTCCCAGTGTTGCCTTCAAGTGCAAATGTCATACCCTTGAACCTTGGAGTGCTTGCAGAGGGTGCTGGCATTAAGGAAGGGGGAAGGACATAGCACAGGGAAAGGTCAAAGCAGAGGAAGTGGGGGCGTGGTCAGCAGTTGTTTGGTTGCCTTTCGCCCCTCCTGAGCCATCCCTGAACCATCCCTGAAAGCAGTTGGGAGCTTCTGACCCGCCTGTGCTCTGCCTCATGGGTGGAAGGGAAGTATAGTTGAAAGGAGCAGTTCGATCAAGGCACTATCACGTCTTTGCTCTCAGTTTGGACATCAAGGTACACAGGAGGATGGTTTCATTTTTATAAGGACTTGATTTGAATATTTCTTCTACAGTTTTGCTGTTGATCTAACAATGACTCTTGAATTCATTTCCATGGAAATAAGGTGATTTCTCATCTTGGTCAAACAACCAAACAGCTTTCTAAACAAATTTGGCAAGAGGCTGAATCATGGGCCTGTCCCAGTTCCCATGACACAGTACTGATAACTTTCTGTGTTCCTCTTAAATTTAAAAACATTAAATTTAAGTAAGTGCTAGCATCTGGGAATCCAAGTGTATTTCTGAAGGTCACGGTGCTACCTACAAAGTTATCTTTGCTCCTCTGTGGACTCCTGGAAAACTTGCAAGATGAATCTGGCTATTTCCTTGTTGGTGTTTTCATCTCATAACTATTAACTGTTGGGCATTAAAAAGATAGGGCAGTTTTAAAATGAACTAAGATGAATATAAGCTCAGAAACATGACATTAGGATTTTTGTTGTAAAGGGACATTATGAATAAAACCTACATTTTTGTAGTCAAGCTTGAGCTAATTAGGACACTTGACTTTAATGAAAACAATTAACCCTGCTTTAGATGTGTGTGAATCAGCTTAGGGATGGGTCGTGCTTGCATTAACAGGAATCAGTAGGGCCAGCACTGATGCTCAGGGCTCCACCTTCCCCAGGCGAAGTCAAAGACACCATGAACACATCACTGAGAGCATTACTTATGGCAGGTACAGCCTTTCACTTTCCTCTGTGACTTACATTATCTTCGGTAAGATACCACTTTTCCTGACCAGTGAGGGCTCAGTCAAGTTTTGCAGCAACCTGGTGATATAAACCAATGACCTGAGTCATCTAGGATCCTGCACCTACAACTCTGAAAGCCTGGAAGTCTAGGAAACCAGGCACACTTGGGCAACAAAACCTGATGTGAATGATTGTGAGGCTATTTAAGAGTCGCCGTGTGTGTGAATATTCATAGCATTCACTGCAGATGTATTTGAACCTCAGGGTGTTGCCGTAGATCCCGTTGGACGTGTTTTGAATCCCAAATCCAACTTTCCTCTTTTCTTTATTGTACAGCTTTAATATTTTGAAATAATAGTCAAAATCTTTGACAATTTATTCTAGCATCATGAAAGAATATCATTGCATATCCTGAGGCTGTCAACTCACACGTTTGTGCTTGTACACAGCCTCGTCAGAGCAAATAAAAAATGGACCAGGAGAGAGCTGAGGATTTTTAGAAGTAAGCAAGAAAGACTAAAGTATGCCTGGCACCAAAACCTTTCAGGTGTTTAGGATGGTGCACCTCAAACAAATGATTCAGTGAATGTTGAGTTCCAGGGTTGTCGAGTCACTGAGGCCCTGTGTAACTTTTATCTCACAGGTGAGTAGGATGGGCACTAAGCTACCTGTGGACTTGGGGCTCTAACCTATCTCACACCCAACTTCATGCATTTTTAGTCAGATATTTGAAAAAAAAATGCATGGTCTGGGTACAATAAGGAGGCTTTTAAGTTATCACAGTGCCAAGGGAAGCCAAACATAAATTCTTAACCAGCCAAAATGAATTACTTCTATGGTGATAAAATAGTTTGAGTTAGTGGTTGTAAATGGTCATGTCTAAAGCAATGCAGTGATTATTCACATAATATCAGATGTATTCAGTTATTTTTCCATTTAATAAACATTTACTAGGCATCTATTAAGTGCTTCATATGTGTCCAAGGACTAAATAGGCAATATTCTTAAAACCTACTTCAGTCATCATGAGCTTTAAATGGGGGAGGAGCGAGTATTATGTTTGTTTTGCCTGTAGCACATATTTATTGAGGTATTAAAGCACCATAAATTCTGATCCAAAGAGATCCTGCATTAGATCAGTCACTAGTGAGAGCTCTCCATCTGAAGTCTCCAGAACTCAAGATCCCCCCTCTGAGACTTGGCATCGTCTCCACTGCCCCTTCCCTGTTCTGGGTCGGCCACCCTCCTTCACATAGATTGCTGCAGTTGCTTCATAACCATTGTCCCCGCTTCAACAATTGTTCTCTGCACAGCAGCTAGAGGGATGGTTGGACATTTACATGAACCCCAAAGTCACTTGATTCCTTCCGTCAGCACTCTGCAGTGATTGCCTACTTGCCTTAGTCAAAGAGTCAGACTCCTTCAGGTGACCTCCAGCCATTGTGTCTTCCTCCTGTTCTCTGCTCCAGCTGCCCTATAGCATTCCCAGCTGGCTCAGCCCTCCCCTCTCTGCCCTCACGCTCTGCCCCTTGTATAGCACTGAACCTGACAGCCTGCTCGCTGTCTTTCTTCTTTCTCCTTCAAGCTTCTGTTCAAATGGTGCCTGCCCTGATGACTGACTTTATACACTCTGCCTCAGTCACTGCAGGTGCTCCTGAGCACCTTCTCTCTGGTAACTGGGTGTAAAATGTACTCTGCATTACATTCATGGCCACTGTCCGATTCTGCCAGGATGAGGGTCTCGCTGCTCACTGCTGCTTCCCAGGCTCTAAAACAGGCTCTGACACACGCTGGAGTCCTGGAAAGTGCTGTTGGGAGAAGGAAATGGAAAGTGTGTTGCAAGACTGAAGTGTCAGAACTTTGTAGGGTAATGTAAGAGACAGATACTGCAGAGGGAGCAGCAGATAACTTGATCTGTGTGTCAACCTGTAGCATTCAAGGACAGGAGGTCATAGAACAGGTTGAGAGAGGCCAGTGGCTTTTCACAACCACAGACAGAAAGAAAGCAAATAAGATTGGAGGACGGAATGTGGGTTATTTTTCCTTACTGTTGACTTTTCCTCACACCCTTTTCCCCAAATAGGGATGGGGGGTATCCCAAGAGGTGTCTTAATCACTGTACTAGATGCCCACCCTGGATAAGTATTAGTGGTCACACTTGGAGGGCTGTAGCTGGTGTCTGTGGGCAGAGGTCAGGGAACTTGATCAGTATCTGGAAATGCACAGGACAGGTACAGAATTTTCCCAAGCCACCTGCCAGTCATGCCACGATTGAGAATCTTTGGTACACGGTGTTCAAAAACCAGCTATCAAGAGCATCCTTGCTCACAGTTCAAGTGATACACATGTGTCCTGTTTTCCTCTGAGTTCTGTGGGTGGCTTTTTCACTTGGCCCTCTGCTCGTCGTCCCTTCTGGCCTCACTTGCCCCAGACACTCTCCATCTTCCCTGGTCCAGGCCGCCTCTCTCCCAGTTGAGTTGTTGAAGGCATGCTGTGGGGACGGTGAGGTGTGTAGCCAGGGGGCAGTGGCCTGTTGACTTAGGCTGTGTGCAAATGTAGGCAGAGAGAGGCCAGGGCTGGTGATGGTTCTTTTTGTGCGCAATCCCTCTGTGTCAGCCACATAGGAAAGCCAGCCTTGCATCCCTTCCCTGGATGGGAAGCTGGTTGGGCATGGCTTTTGGGTTTTGTGTCCCAAGGTTGCATTAGCCCATGGGGATGCTCCGAATTTCCTGGGGTGTTAAGATTTGGGACTCCGTGGGTTGGATTTTGAAGTCACCAAAGATTTTTTTAAGAGTCTTTTGCACATGGAGCTGGTGCATTGGCTCAATTTGCTATCATCCACCTCCAAATGCTGGGATCCCATATGGGTGCCACTTTGTGTCCCAGCTACTCCACTTTCCATCTAGCTCCCTGCTTGTGGCCTGGGAAAGAGGTAGAGTATGGGCCAAAGCCTGGGAACCCTGCACTCATGTGGGAGACCTTGAAGATGCTCCTAACTGTTGGCTTTGGATCAGCTCAGCTCTGGGTATTATAGCCATTTGGGGAGTGAATCAGCAGATGGAAGATCTTTGTTTCTCCATCTCTCTGTGAATCTGTCTTTCCAATGAAAATAAATCTTATTTTTAAAAAAATGTTATTTGAGCAGAGTCCTGCTAGAGAGTCCCAGCAAAGTTCCCTGTCGTCAGGAGCAGTGGACCTTGGCCACCACAACTGAGAACGATCCGGAGAGCATTTTGGAGGCTGCACTGGCCCAACCTGTGCAGGTGCCCTGTGGAACTTCCGTAGCAGGACCTCGTGCCTACTCTGCAGCCACCTATGTGTTGAATTTTCCGTGTACAGGACCACAGTTTATCCTGAGCTATCCCAGGGACTGAGGAGGTTATGGCTGCACGGGGAGTGAAGAGGCAGATTTGCAGGCTAGCTGTAGTCCAGGCAGCTGCACAGGGCCCTGTGCTTGATTAGGTGCTTTGCCATTGCGGCCTGAAAATTCCTCTTTGTGTTTTAGTAAGGGGCTCCCTGCATCCCCAGACTTGAAACTAGTTCTGGTCCTTATTCACATGAGGGAGGTACGTGTCTTCGCTGAGTTCTTTCAGGTTCCCACGGTTTACTTTAAGCAGACACAAAATGCGTTGGCAAGCAGAGAGCTCCAGGCCCCAGGCTCCTGAAGTGGCTCCAGCCACCTGCTCCCGAAGGGATGCAGAGGCTGCCGCTTTCTTTCCCACTCAGGTCTCCTCATCACTCTTACTGTTGTTCATCTCTTCCGCCCAAGACCCTTCTTGGTGTTGGCATCCTTCATGAGATTGTAGTGATAGGGGCAGCATCACCGAGTCTCCTGTGAGCTAAGATACCGTATCTTGCACACTCAGCTCAATCTTTCTTTTTCTTGCTGGTTCTGTGATTCCGGCAAGTTGCCTCATGTACTCAGCAAGTGCTTCCTGGTGCCATCGAGGGCCTGGCATTGTCATATTAAGTCATCAGGGACGTTCAGTGGAATGGGGCTAGGTAATACCAGGAGGTATGTGACAGTAGTACGACTCTGAGAAGCTGATGCTGTCTTGTTGCTGTTTGCTCCCCAGGCCCCACCAGCACAGGGTCAGCCAAGGTGCCACTGAAAGCCCCCGGCCAGGCAGCCTGGACCTCAGAAAGTACAGTAGTGTGACTGTAGGCTGAGAGAACTCTAGCCAGGAGCAATTTGGCAGGTGGTGCTTCTCAGGCCAAAGGAGCTAAAAGTACTGTGCCAAAGCCTACTGTGGGCCTCTGGGAGGGATCCCCATGTGGGGCCCTGGCTTCTGTGTTTAAACCCTCTCCTTGCAGAATCTGCTGCACAGTGAACATTAGGGATGGTGGTCCTGGGTCCTTTATCATCCACCAACCCTCAGAGCACCAACTGGAAGGATGCTGTGGCGTACCAGGTGCCCCTTCTTCTGCCAGCTTCCCATCTCTTGCCAAATCATTGGGGCAAAGGTCACTTTCATGCTTTCTGTGCGTTGGACCACAGCCTTGCCCTATGTATTTGCAATCCAACCCAGTGGACTCATAGCCAGCAACAGCCAGTGAGATATAACACAAGGGACGGACAGCCCTTTGGGGGTACTGCGTAGCTTCCTGGCGCTCACCTCTCCTGCGACTGGGATCTGATATCACAGAGAACAAGTTGTTCTACACTGAGGCATAAGCCTAATGAAAAGACCCTGACACAGCATAGCAACCTGCTGGTGACAATAGTCATTACTTAGATTTATTGATGAAGGCAGAAGAGTGTGCCGACCATACTGATACAAAATGCTGAATGCTTATATGCTCTCTGCTTCACAGATGGAAAAAAATGAATACTGAAATGATTAAATGGCTTACCATATCACACAGCTCAGATGGGCTGAGGTCTGGGGTCTAAATCTGGACCAGGTACTTAAAACCTTGGTGAATATATGGAAAATAAGTAGAATTCTTTAATCATGAGGTATGTTTGGATATTTGTAGACTAGATCTGCCTATGCCCAGACCTCAGAATTGAAGCTGAGAGGATTAGCAGGAGTCTGTTTTCCACTGTCTGGTCTAAATGTAAAACCAGGGCAAAGGGCTGGTAAGAATTTTATCTTAGCCTTAGAGGATTTTTAGGTTTAAATGGGTGATTTGCTCTTTAGTGCCATCTGCTGGTCGTATAAACTACACACATGCCAGGGCCAGGGAAAGGCCAGGGTGGTCCATTGTATAAACACCTCGCCCGTTAACAAGATGCCCTCTGTTTGTATTGTCAAAGGCATCCACAGCATGTATTTTTTAAAATTAACAACAGCATTTCTTTAATTGAAACAGAGTGGCTTTAATACCTCTTTCTTGGCTGTTGGTATTATTTGTACATTGTTCTCACTCCCAAAGCAGGGGGTAAAGCGTGCAATGCAGTGACTGCCTTGGCCAACTGATCCAGAACATCAGGCTGGCATTCTCGCCCAGCTCATTGACATCACAGACCAAGTGAAGACCAAGTCCGGGCAGATAGGACAAAGGAAATGCTCTCAGAACCCTTCAGGCACCTGCCTCTCCCCAGGGTCTCTGGGATATGCTTGAAAGAGGCCAAACACTTCTCTTCATGTCACCCCTGTGCTGGAGAGCACAGGGTTTAGGAAGGAGGAAGGCCAATTCCTAATGAAAATTAGGCTCTGGTTCTCCACCTGCTGATTCGTCTTCCAAGTGGAATCTGGAAGAGAGACTGTGGAGGGTGAAGAAGAAGCAGAGTAGGATCCCAGGCTCCTTCCTCCTGGCCTCTCTGTGCTAGGCCCGTGAGCTCCCTGCACACTCTCTGGAAACACTGCCAGGGGTGTCCTAGGCCTGGCTAGGGGCTGAGTTAGAAGGTCCTTTGTTCCTAAGCCTCTTAAAAAAAAAAAAAAAGACAAAGCAAGGAAAACATTTCACATGTTAACAGTTTGTATTCCGAAGTGGTAGATTACAGGTTTCTTTGTAGCTTTCTGAGTGTGCTTCCCCAAGCACAGTTTTAAATGAAGGCAGTTTAGAGAGCAAATGCTTACGCACCGGACCAAATACAATGCCAAATCCTTGGAAAAAGTCTGTCTTCAAGCCGTTTAGAGCTCTATGACCAGATTGACTATTGGAGGCTGTGGGGAGGATTGGTATGTTCAGGCCTACTTGGAAAAGGGCGTTGTCTTTCAAATCTTCGGTGGAGTTATAAAAGACTGCAGTTGGAGTATTCGGCTACAGTGTTTCCATCATTGAGATGCATAACTTGTAGGTCTGCACTTGCATGTTTAGGCAATGCAGTCATGTGCTTTTAGTTCTTAATGTGTAGACATCTTCTACAAAGGTCCGGCCCCTCCCTAAAATGTAAATTGCATTAGTACAGAGGCCTACCTTGTTTAGGATTTGAACTCAAGTGTCAGATACACAGGAGGTGCCCAATTAGACTTTACAATGAATGACTACAGCCCACCTTCCTGGAGTATACTGGGCACAGACGGTATCTTTTATTTCTGGGAATTTCCAATGATGCAAACGTTTCTTTTTTCCGTTTTTGCTTGATTTCATTATTCTGACGTTCTAGAGGAGCATGGACTACATGCCAGCCAATGTAGTAGGTTCTGAGATTATAGCAGGAAATAAAACTGATGAAATCCAGTTTCACAGAACTTACATTCTAGTGAGCAGACATACACGACAAACGGAGTAGACTGGTGAAATACGGGATTGCTTGGCTGTCTTTGGAGTAGCTCTCTACTTCCTGACAAACTGTGCACCATTTCTGCGATGAACTTATAGGCAAGCCTGGTGAGGCCACTGACTAAGCCTTCCGTCAGCCTCCAACAGGAGCTAAGAAAGATACTGCCGACAGGAGTGTATCAATTCCTGGGTGGGGACAAAGAATTGGACAAGAAAGGGACAAAGGGGAAGGGTTTACTGCTGCCAGGCAGAGTGGCTGCTTTGTTTAGGAGCTGTGTTCTGTGTCAGCTGGCAGTCTCTTTCCACTGCCCTCACCGCACATCTCTCCTTGGCAGCCTTGAAGCTCACCCTGCTACTTACGTGGAGGAATTTGGGGAACTGACCCCAAACTAGGCGTTGCCAAGATACCTACTGACGACTCACGGCGAGAATACTACATCTTCCATTTCAGAGCAAAAAGAGTTGGCTCACACAGAAATAGCCTTGAGCTTTAAATGCTTGCTTTCATTAAGAAACCTTTTTCTTTAAGCAAGTATCTGGTTCTTCCAAGACCACAGTGAGGTGATACAAGGATTCATGGGGTGTTCATATGTACAGAACTACCCCTTGTGTTGTCCCAGCATTTGTTCTACCTTAGCATTTGCACTGGATTTTTCACACATATTTTTAAAAAAGATTTATTTATTTGAAAGGTAGAGTCACAAAGAGAGACAGATCTGTGTGCTGATTCATTCCCCAAATGCTGCAATGGCTATAGCTTGGCCAGACTGAAGCAGGGAGCCAGGGACTAATGCCGGGCCTCCCGTCTGGGTGCAGTAGTCCAGTTACTTGGACCACCTTCCGCTGCCTTTCCAAGAGCATTAGCAGGGAGCTAGATCAGAAGTGGAGAAGCTGGGACACATCCATGTGGGATGCAGGTGTTGCAGGTGGCTACCATACCACACCATGTGGATATTTTTCAGAGTAATTTCAGGTTCCCAGCAAAATAGAGTTGAAGAGTCCTATCTAATCCCCTTCCTCTAAAGATATATAACCTCCACCCTTGAGAAAAGCCTGCCTAGCTGAACACATCAGTACCACCCAGGGTCTTGGTGACATTCGCGCTCGTTGGTGTGATGTATAAATGACAAGTGTCCATTGTTAATGTAGCTCATAGGAGAGCTTTTCTGACCTAAAAACTCTGCTTGAACTTCTCACTTGGTAACAAGGTATTCTTAGAATTTTATATTTGAAAATATTTTGATAGTGCTATTTCATAGATCTTTCCACTAATGGTGAAAGTAAATTCATTTTGAGCATCTCCTTTTACTTCAAAGAGGATTGTTGGACTCTGTAATTGCAGTCTGTGTACTCAGGGCAGTGAGACTGGTCCATGGGGAGAAAGGGGCCGCTGCATTGGGCATCCAGTCAATCAGATATGGATCCCGAATAGTGCCTGGACCCTGGGTTTCTGGAAATGTCATTGCCAAAGACGTGAAGCCTGCTGGGGACGCAAATCGGACTGTGAAGTTTCTCACATCTTTATCCTGATTTAAAGAAAGCCGTTTAAAAGAAAATGGCTTCTGAATTTCTAACTCATCCACAAGAAAGTGAGGACTTCCGGGGAGGATGAAATAACGAGCAGGAAGATCAGACTTAAAGGGAGAGCTGTGCTTTTAGGGAAGATTCCACGAATTGTTCGAGAATAACATCTTCACTGGCAGGTGTTTGATGGTATTTTGAGACCAAATTTATTAGCATATCTCTGGGACCTGGGATATCTGCTTATCTGGCCCAGTGAGTGTAGATTCGTATCAAACACACCTAATGCAGCAATTAACTATTATCATTAAATGTCCTTTTAACACAGTTTTATCTTTCTAAAGATCAAGGTGATGGCTAACTTTTTCTCAGCATATCAGAAGGAAGTTATTACAAAAGGGATTAGGTTTTCATGAAGACTAATTTCTCCTCCTATGTCCATTTTGAGATGTCACTACAATACATCCTGCTGTAAAAACATGCTGGTGTCCTAAGGCAGACAGAGCTGTGACAGTCACCTGTGGCATCCTGAGGGTTGGGAAACATGGGCTCACCGAAGGGAGTGACACAGGAGACTGTGTGGAGTTGGCGCTGCACCACCAGAAGGTGCGAAGAGGTTCTGCCCTTGCTGCAAGCCTGGTGAAAAGTTAGTTAGGTGCTTAATGGCGTTTCCTGTTTGTTTTTGTCAGGCCTCTCTATCCGGAGTGTGTGCTGGAAAGCAGACCGCCTTCTTGCAGGGACTCAGGACAGTGAGATATTTGAAGTGATTGTGAGGGAGCGAGACAAGCCGATGTTGATCCTGCAGGGCCACTGCGAAGGGGAGCTCTGGGCTCTGGCCTTGCACCCCAAGAAGCCCCTGGCTGTGACAGGCAGTGATGACCGCTCCGTCAGGTAAGGCTCTGGTGGCAGTAGCCGTTCTCTCACCGGCTTCCTTGGGATAACAGGGACTTTTTTTCTTTTTGGCTCAGAATTACTTGTTATTGAAAGGTAGACCACAGCACAGAAGTACACACTGCCCACATGGAATGTTAAGACTGGTTCAAAAATGATTGGCTATGTGGCTCTTTGACATCATTTTTGGGTTTCTCTGGTTCTAAGTCAAAATGGCTATAGAAGTGAAAATGCATGAGAACCATTTAGGCTGTCATCCACTCTCTCTCAAGGTCAAAACTGGAGGTAAGCACGCTAGCCTGTGATGAGCTTGTACCTTCCTGGCTACACTGGGGCCTCTTCCGGGCTGCCTGGGCAAGCCACGTGCGACCTAGTCAGGGACTCTTGCCTTGCCATCAGAAAGTAAATTCTGATTTGTAGAATGGTCTTCAGCACACGAACAAATTAGTATTTTGGTGGGGTCGGGGCAAGGGGAGTCTCAAAGGGAGTTAGAGCCTTGTCCTCCAGTCAAAGATCTCCAGTTCCCAGGAAACAGGTAATTTTATCGCAGGGTCTTGCTGAGGCACTCCGGGAACTCCAGGAGCACTCAGTGGGGTAAAGTGAAAGAGAATGTGATCCCTCTGGTCTCCATGTGATCGGTGGAGGACTGAACATAGCATGTAGAAGTTGGAGACAGACTGTTCTGATTTCCAGTCTTCCCTTTTGGTTTTGGCTAGTGATGTGCTGAACAAATAGGCCAGAGGAAACGTTGGAGGAAGGGAGTGATCAGTTCATTCATTAAGATGATTGCTTTGCATTTTGACAGCTAAAATTGAACACTAGAAACCAAACTAGATTGCTGTTTTCTCCCTTGTCCTGGAGGTTTGTAGACTTCATCAAGATAATTTATGCACTGATTTCTGTTTGTTAGTTTCTGCTAAGTGTCCATGTAAAAATGGATGGGAAAAAAAAATGCAAGTTGCCTTGTCTTGCAATATAAATGAATGTTTGGTTTCTGTGTCTGTGTAATTTGCCCTTTTCCATTTGTCTTGTCTTCCTTCACTTTCTACTTCCCCGAAACAGCTAGGAAGTTCTTCCAGCACTTGATGCTTGATTCCCACTCAGCCAGGAAGAAACAACTCCATGAAAGGCTGTGGCCTTTGTGTTTTAGAGCCTGGACTGATTCTGAGGAGCCCTGCCTGCCACAGTCTCTGACCCTCCCCTTTAAGCAGGGATTTGGCTCAAGTTTCAAGTGTGTTTCTCTGCTGAGTGTTGAATTTAGGAAGCATAAGAGCTCTAATTACTTGACAGAGATGAGCTTAGGAGCTGCATGGGGATAGTACCATTTTCTGAGGCGTGATGGTTTCTTCGTGTGCTGAAGCAAAAACTTCACCAGGCTTGAAATAGCACTGGGAGAAAAGCAGCACAAACCATGAATAATGCATGAGCCATTGAGAGAATACCTTGGGCTCTGGGTTCTGCACACAGGCTGCCTGACGGCCCTGGATGCTCTCCCCTGCATCCCTGTTCCTAGGAAAGGACGGCACGTTGCTGTCCACTCAGCAGAGGCATTTAGGGAAACGGCATCCCACATGATGCACTTGTGCCGTTCTCGGACAAAGCGCGGAGCTCCTGGAAGCTCCTCATATGGAATATCCTGTTTGCCTCAGTGTAAGGTGAGCCAGTTAGGTGCTGTGGGGCTGGGAGCTCTGCGTGAGCACCCGGAGCCTTTGCTTTGCCTCTGTGGCAGCTGTGCTCGCTGGCCAGGAATGGCTGAGGTGCTGGCCCCATGAGCAGTGGAGCTCCGAGTAGGGAGGAGTGGGAGCTGTGAGCACCCAGCCAGACTGGGAACTATCCTGCAGAAGGGCATGGCTCACCTCAACTATGTTTTCTTTCTGGGGAGGCCAATGAATAGAACATGCATCTCCATCTATGTGCTTACATGAAAGTTATTAAAGGGACATTAACACACCTGCAGTGGGGGGAAACTGGCAATGCTAGTGCTAGTCAAATACTTACTCTGTTGGTGTAGTTGGCAGCCACTGGTGTAAGCAAAGATAGCTTAACATTCCAAAGGGCGCCGCCAGATTCTTTGTGAGGTAGTGTTTGCATTTTCCTTACCCTATATAGCTCAGAATCTTGAGAAATGTTGACTCATCTTACTTCTCTTCCTTGGTTTTACCAGCAATGGAAATGACCCACTGAATATTCCAGAAGGCTCCATGTACCATCTGTCCAAAAAGGCTGTTCTGGAGGCTGGTGTGAACTCGCTATGACCTGTAGTCTTCCTACAGCAGTGTGATGAGCAGGCATTCCCACCTTGGATGGGGTCGGGACCCTGTGAGGTGGCCTCAGGCTGGTTGTCACTTTGTTCTTCTCTTAGGCTTTGGAGCCTGGCTGACCACGCCTTGATCGCCCGCTGCAACATGGAGGAGGCAGTGCGTAGTGTGGCCTTCAGCCCCGATGGGGCTCAATTGGCACTGGGGATGAAGGATGGCTCTTTCATCGTTCTCCGAGTCAGGCACGTGCTGATATCGAAAAGGGTATTTTGCAATGCTATTCTGTTACAGATATGCTTCTCCTGGCGGTAACCCTTGGCGGGACCTTGGGGCAAACGCGTTTACTCAGTCCTGTAGGAATACCACTGATGCACATCCACTACTGTTCCTACTGGAGGCTGAAGCTGTCAAGGCCCCAAGTTCTTTGGTGACTTCATTGGCAGCACAGTCTAACTCCGCAAACTGACTTGAGGCTCTGTAGGTCTGTTTGTCTCTCAACAGGAATAATATGTCACATGATTGGCTGCAGAAATATTATGTTTAATACCAGAATGCTGCCACAGCCTTTCTGTAGCAATGTAACATAACAGGTTGTGTTTAAACCTTTCCAAGATCCAGTGAATAACAAAAATCCTCCCAGCACATTTCATCCTAGCTGTTTCAGATAAGAGATTTTGGGCTTTGGGCTTGGCATGGTGGCTCAATTGGCTAATCCTCTACCTCCAAGCACCAGGGTCCCCTGAGGCACCGTTTTATGTCCCAAGTGCTCTACCACTTCCCTTCCAGTTCCCTGCTGGTGGCCTGGGAAAGCAGCAGAGGATGGCCCAAAGCCTTGGGACCCTGCACCCAAGTTGGAAACCCAGAGGAGGCTCCTGGCTCCTGGCTTCAGACAAGTTGAGCTCTGGTTGTTGCGGCCTTTTGGGTGGAAGATTTTCTCTTTGTAAATCTGTATTTGCAGTCAAAACAAATCTTTTAAAAAGTGTGGAGAGAGAGCTTTTTGTGGGCTTTGCAGTAAACCAAGAAGAGAGGAATAAAGAAAAAGCAGCATCCCGTAGCACCAGATATGTAGAGACGAGCTTGCATGAACGATTACTCTCACTCACAATCCAGTCCCCTAATGGAATGTTTTCTGGTTTCTAACATTTGTATTATTTTTACTGGACAAAGCTTATTACCCGCCCTTGTAATTTCTTTGGAAGGTATTCATTCACTTGGTTCACATGTTTTCTGATTACAGAAAAGAAAGGCAGCTCTAAATTAAATACTGCATGTTTTGTGCAAAGAGAATTCTATATTGTTTTGAAGAATGCTCTTGGCACTGTTTACATTAAATCCTCATTACCAGTCTCACATACATTTTCTTTCTTTGCTTAGTGATGTATGTAAAGATGGCTAATTACTACATTTGCTTTTCAATGGCTTTCCCAAGGAAAGATAATGCCCGCACACCTACTCTCTGACTTTGCCATACGTGCTAATGCTGTTAACACGTGAGAGCAGGGATGAAGGATTATGATATGGAAACAAACATTATGCATTTTTTACGCAGTGATTGTTGATGAAGCTTTCATTATTGGTTCAGAGGACCTGTCTATCATAATGCAGATTCATTGTTGTAAACAACACACCTCACTGAGCTTTCAAGTGTGAGCAGCAATTCTTCATTTTTTGCTTGAAAAGCAAAGTGGTGGAGAAAGAGAGAGCTCTTCCATCTTCTAGTTACTCCCCATGTAGCTGCGATAGCCAGGGCTGGTCCAGGAACTTGTAACTCCATCCAGATCTGTTGTACGGGTAGCAGGGGTCCAAGCACATGCAGTGTCGTTGGCTGACCTCCCAGGCACATTAACAGGAAGCTGGATTGGAAGCAGGGTGATGGGGGCTTGGACCAGCACTCTGATGTGGAATGCTGCTGTCTGAATGGCTTCACTTGCTGGGCCACAGTGGTGGGTGGCCCCTGTTTTCTTCCCCCACCCCTACTCCCTGTATTTGTGATAACAAAAAGCACCAAGCTTAAGAGTCACTGATTTTTTTTTTTTTGGTCTAAAATTATAAAAAAGATGGGTTTATTTTAATGTTAACTTTGGCACATTTAACATTTCTTCATGGTATAATTTTAGAAATTATTTTACAGATTTCAGGTTTTTTAAACAAACATTTAAGAAAAAATGATATATAGCTGAACATTAAAGCTGATGAATTATCTTAAGTTCTATTTTTAACTTTAGAGGCCCAAAATACTATTTAACATGATTAATATTCATTTGCCTAACCTATCCATAAAATTTCAATATCTCTTTATATTAAAAAGTTCAGAAGCTAATCCTTTCATAACTGAAATTTTTTTCCCTTTAGAAACATTTTTTTCTTCTGCTACTCACATTTTAAAACATGACTTGGGTTTTCTGTGTCTACACTGGCTACTGATCACTTTACTTTTTATCCTTTCAGAGATATGACAGAAGTGGTTCACATCAAAGACCGAAAAGAAGTCATTCATGAAATGAAATTTTCTCCCGATGGCTCTTACCTAGCGGTGGGATCCAATGATGGCCCGGTGGACGTCTATGCTGTTGCCCAGCGGTATAAAAAAATCGGGGAATGCAGCAAGTCCCTTAGCTTCATTACCCACATTGACTGGTCTTTGGATAGTAAATACTTACAAACAAATGATGGAGCAGGAGAACGGTTGTTCTACAAAATGCCTTGTAAGTCATGAGTAGGCGGTGGATATGTGTGAAACGTGGAGCTTTGAACCTATGAAGAAAAAACAGGAGCAAGTCATCACAATCTCAGAGCAAGGAATGTTTTCTGAAATAAAATCCCCAGGGCTCAGATTATAAAAAGGCTAATGTATGACAGCACATTAAATTTAAAAAAGATTATAAAATCAAATCCATGGATATATTTAAATATGAGACATTAAATAGGCATACATACTTTGCAAGTTTTATAATGGAAAAAAGATTTATAACTAACTTATGTAAAGGCTGCATAAGGATTAGTGGAAATAAAAGCTGCTAGAAATATGGTGTAATCTCTAATGACCAATAGCATGTGTGGGAGGAAGGGAAGTTATAATCGAAGCAGTAGTGAGGTACCGATTTTATACTAGCTTGATTAGCAGGACTAGGGCAATGTTAAATTGCAGAAGAGGCAGCAGGAAGACCACATACATCACTGCTAGGAGCATGTGTCCAAGTTAGCTATAGCAATACTAGTAATGCCCCAAAGTGACATGTGGTGCTTAAACGTTTAGCAGTGTAACTTCATTTGACTAAATGTGGTGCAGTCACATGAAGGAACACTGTAAGGAACTTAAAATAGACTGGAGTTGCTTGTGCCCACATGTGTGGATCGCAAAACTGTGCTGAGGAGACGTCAAGCTGCAGTATATGTCACGTATGATTGTTGATATGAAGTTTTAGGACTTGAAAGAAGGTTCTCTATTATGACTGCATGCATATGTGACAAAATGTTACAAATGCTTGGGAATGACAAACACCTCACTCAGGCTGTTAGCTACCTCTAAAGAGAGAAGAGCAAAACAAGATAGAGGATAACTATCCAGTAGATTCTAATGATCTAACATTTTCTGTCTTTCTTACTTTCAAGATTTACTATTGGTTGGTTCCCAAATAGTACTGATGGGTGGACTCAGCCAGGCCAGAGCCACAAACCTGGAACTCCGTTGGAGTCTGATCCCATGAGTGACAGGGACACAAGTGCTTGGACCATCTTCTGTCTTCCCCAGTGCTTCACCAGGCAACTGGATCAAAAGTGGAGCAGCTGGAAGTCAAACCAGCACTCCAATATGAAATGCTGGCGTTGCAGATGGCAGTGTGATTCACTATGCCACAGTGCTGGCTCATATAACCTATCTTTCTTTTAAACTAAAATCCCTAGAATTTTAGTTCTAGTAAAATTCTATTGTAATAAGGATGAAATAATAAGATTTGTTGAACTTGGGTAGTGCACATACTGTTGTAGACTAATATTTTTTGCATGCTTGATAAATTTCACAAGAAATTTGAAGACAAAATCTGAAATAGTTATCCAGCCAACTTCCAAGTGTTTGGAGGCTCATCCTCTGGTCAGTTCCTTATTCAAGTTCTTTATTATTCCTTCTTTGCTCTTTGCTCCTAGTCTGTCCACTAACATCAAAAGGTTGAGTAAGTAAGCGTTGAGAATGTGAAATACTTAGCACAGGTGGTTCTGCAGCAGGGTTAGAAATCAGTGGGAATGTACAAGTAGTGCACTGTGAGTTCTGGCTTGTCAGACAGTAGCCCTCCCATTACAGCCCAGAGTTAGAGATGCCAGGCTCGTGAAGAAGGCTGACTCTGCCAGAATCGAAAAGGAAACAGTGAAGTCCTCCAGAACTAGAAAAGTTGGCCCTAGGAAAAGTAAAGCTTCAACACAACATCTCAGAGTCCTGCTGTGTCTCAGGAGCATAGTTCTGAATCACTGGGAGTTTGTGTGTTTTTGTCTTCTATCTTAATTCTTTCATCATTGAAAATTCTTACATGATTATTTTTGGGGAAATGTGCTCATTGAGCTCCCACTGTAAGTTTTATGAGAATCATGACATAATCAGTAACAGTTAATTTGTAACACTAAAATGTAAAAAAAATTACTATAATAATTATAACTATTAATTGATAATCTGATTAATGAGTTTATCACTGTGAGGGGAAATCATGACCCAATTATATTTTGTCTTAAATTTATACTGAAAAGTTATATAATGTGTAACATAGCTTCAAGGTTAAACCTCTGTTCTATCAAGTTCAACAGTGAAATGTGTGTCCTTCCTTTCCTTAATTTTGTGCAATCAATTTCTGTAAGTGAAAAGATAGGAAACATTTTCATCATTTGAAATAACAGCATCCTGCTTAGTGATGATACCATTTTTATAACAAGTTAGTAAGTATTTGGGTTTATTTCTAGTTTCATGGTTAGTCTACACAGATCAGTTCCAACTACCTTTATATAGTAGAAGTTTTTCCCTTAAGTTAGTTCCTAGAATCTTTATAATAAGAATCTTTAGAATCGTTATAATCTTTAACACAAGAAAACTGAATCAAAGGCTGTGTTCCAATGATATACTTTCTAATTTCATAGTCTTTTTTGTTGTTTTAAAATCTATTCAGTCTTTTTTTCCCCTATTTTCAACAACACGTATTTGTAATAATAGGGATTCATCCATCTCCCTCTCTTTTTTCCCTTCCGCCATTTTTTTTCCCAGTGTTATCACAGTATTATAGTCCCTTAGTACAAGTTACAACTTTCTGACTTTTAAATGTATCATGACAGGGTAAGTGTAGGCAAATACAGAAAGCTTAGTATTTTAGAGGTATGTTTAAGAGTTTCAGTGGGAGTCCTACTTTTATTCAGAAGTAAGCATACACACTACATAGTACTTCCCAGTATGCTGGTCTCCTATGTATACTTCATGCATATTAATACACACATATTTATTACATACAGGTATATAGTACTTTGCATATTAGTCATCTTAGAGAAACATATGGTATGTGTCCTTATGGAATTGACTGACTTCACTAAGCCTAATGTTTCCAGGTGGTCAGACCATTTTGTTGCAGACCTCAAGATTTCATTTTTTTTATAGCTGAGTAGTATTCTGTTCAATAGATGTACTGCAATTTCCTTGTCCATTCCTCTGCTGATGAGCATCTGGGTTCATTCCACATCTTTGCTATTGTGAATTATATGTTATAGGGTTGCAGGTCATTCTCTTGAATACAGATTTCATTTCTTTTGGATGTATTCACAAGAGTAGAATGACTAGATCAGTTCTCAGTTGTCTGAGCAATCTCTGCACTTACTTCCATAGTGGTTGTACTACTTTGCATTTCCACCAGGTCTTTTTACGAACTTTGTTTTTGGGTGCTGGCTTAATAGTCCACAAAGTAGTAACATGTCAGGGAATCTGTACATTTCATTTGAAAATATTTGCTTATTTTTAAAGGTAAGGTATCTTTTTGTTTTGTTTTTAGAGGATTATTTTTATGTGAAAGGCAAATTCACAGAGAGAGAAGCGATCTTCTCTCTGCCAGTTCACTCCCCAAATGGCTGCAACACTTAATGGTGGACCATACTGAAATCAGGAGCTTCATTTGGGTCTCCCATGTGGTTACGTTGGCCAAAGTACAGAAACCATCCTCTGCTTGCTTCCCAGGCATGTTAGCAGGGATCTGAATTTTAAGTGAAGCAGCCAGGACGGAAACCAACACTCTTATCGGATGCTGACGTTGCATTTGGCTGTACCATAATGCCAACCCTGTTATCTTTTTAAAAAGATTAATTTATTAGAAAAGCAGAGTGATGGAGAGCAGGAGAGAGAATTGTCTTCTATTTGCTGGCTCATTCCCTAGATGCCTGCAGTATCAGAGACTGGGGTGTGCTAAAGCTAGGAGCCAGGAACTGCATTCTGGCCTCTAGCATGGGTGGCAGGAACCTGAATACTTATGCCATCATCTGCTGCCACCCAGGTGCGTTGTCATGCCAGATTGTAAGTAGAGAAGCTGAGAATCGGTCAGCAATCCAATATGGGATTTGGGGATGAAAGGCAATGTCTTATCCCACTCTTGTGCCACAAGACCCACTCCTGTTTAATTGTTGTCATTTTGAATCTGAACGTGTTTGTGACTAGAAATGTCCCCAAATCTGTATTGTTCCTCCCTGCCTTGTTTGCTGCCTGTGAACCATCTAGCTTGCTGGTAGAAATAGGGTGTTGCTCTGTGACATAGGACCTGGCACAATTTGTCGGCATTCTTTGCCCCGGCGTTGATTAAAGTATCAGTTTGTGAGCTTTCAGTGTCTAGGACTTCTAAGTAACAGAGTTATTAATATTAATTTACTGAGTCTGAATTTGAAAAAAATATTTTTAGGCATCCTTAAATTATTAAAAACTGATGCAATCTAGGGTGAATATTAATTCCAAGAGTTACTTTGTTGGTCTTACCTTTCTTGAGCACAATCTCACTGTATCTGATTAATTAAGGTCAGGTAAATATTAATGGCTTGAGTTAATCCACGTATAAGCATATTTTTCTTAAACTCAATGTTAAACATGTACTTTGAACTCTACTTCTCCTACAAAAAGAATAACAGATTGGGTAAAGATGTTCAAATCAGTAGTGTGTATAATTTACAGAAACATTTTAAGTGTTTTAGATCTCTATCAGAAAAATGCACAAAGTGAATTAGAATATGCTTTTTATTAAATGAGACCTGTGTTTATTGTTTTTCAGCTGGGAAGCCTTTAACAAGTAAAGAAGAAATCAAGGGGATTCCCTGGGCCTCCTGGACGTGTGTCAAAGGCCCTGAAGTGAGTGGAATTTGGCCAAAATACACTGAGGTTACTGACATCAATTCTGTGGACGCAAATTACAATAGCTCAGTGCTGGTGTCTGGAGATGATTTTGGACTTGTTAAATTGTTTAAATTTCCTTGTCTCAAGAAAGGTAAGACCAACAAAGTAACTCTTGGAATCAGTAGTCACCCTAGACTGTATCTGCAATACAGCCAAGGACTATTTTTTTCATCTTTCCTAACACATGGTTCATTTCTAATATATTCATCTGTGATCTCCAGTTTAGAATAGACAGTGTTGTTGAAGTCTTCTACTTCTGAGATCCTGAGATTTGCAAACTTCAGTCAAAATTGAATAATTCTTAGCATTTTATGGTTTGTAAACTTTTTTCACATCTCAAGCAAGTCATGTTTTATTTATGTCAACTATTCATGGTTTAAATTACATATAAATATTCCCTTAGCTTTTATATTCAAAATTCTCTTTATACTTCACAGTTGTTTGTGCTTATCTATGAAAAAGCAAAGCAAATCCTTTTAGACATAATTAGACCATATCTGGGAAAGCAGCACTTCTGGTCATAATGCAGTTTATAGGCCCCTCAACACAGCACTAATTTTATGCCAGAATTGTACAACTGGTGAAATATTTGAGAGAGACGCTTGAGTGCGGGCAACCTTTGGTGCTTTCATGTTTTGTTTTTGGCTTGTGGTTAAAATTGTATCGCTTTGATTACTCTGTTCCTTCAAGTTTTGTCATACCTGATTGCAAACCATGGAATGGCCCTGTTTTCCTCTTCTCGTGCAAGTTGAGGCAAAATCTATACCCAAGCTCTTCTGAGCCTTAACCATTCCCTGCAGATCTGATCTTTGTAAATTCACCAGCAGGGACATGCTGCTGCCTGAATACTCTTTCACATGAACAATTTTTAAATTAAACAAGGGAAGAATTGAAAAAAATGTAATCAGAAAGTCATTTTCAGCTCGCTGTCAGATTTAAAGCAGTGACAATTATGGTGCAAAATGAAACATAAAATGCATAGCAGAGCTACCACACTTGACAGAATGGCTATGAATTTGATATGGAGGCACAAAATGACCCCAGTGTGCCTAAATCAAACTCCATCTAATGGGCCTGAAGAGTAATAGGGTGTATCTTGATGAAGTGAGTAATGTACTTATAAGGAGTACGTTAGATAGCTAGAATGTGGCTAGGAGCTTCAGCATCCAGAAAAAATGTCACTGGCAAGGTACTGCTGGTTAGCACTGAGAACTTGGAAATAAAATGAATTTAATGGCAGCTGATCTCTACTGTGTGTCTCTGTGCCTCGTAAGGGCAAGTTGGATCTGAGAGATAGCAAGGGAAATGAAGATGGACTGTTAGAGCAGGTGAGTCATGCTTCCTGTTATAATGAGACACCCTTAAATGAAAACCAATCCCATGGATTGGGTGTGTACAAGGCCTCTGACTGACTGATGGAGAAATGTGTCCTTATGGCACCAGAACTACTAGTGGAAGAATTAATATAAGAGAATTGTTGGTGTAGATAACAGTAGACAGAACTGGTCCTTTTTAGGATCTAGTGTGGTAGTGACCAGTACATGTTGAATATCCTCAATCCAAAATATGAAATGCTCCCAAATCCCAAAATTTGTGTTGACAAGATGCTACAAATGGAAAATTTTGCAAATGACATTTTGTGCAAAAAAAATTAAATATTGTATGAAGTTGTCAGGCTATTTATATAGGGTGTTATGAAATAAATCAATGTCATGCTTAGTTGGTCCCATCCCCAAGTTTTCTCACTATATATATGTAAATATTCCAAAATGTGAAAAAGTATAAAATCTGAATTTGTGTCCAAGCATTTAGATTCATGATACTCAACTTGTACCTGCACCCCATCCCACAAAATTGGAACTTGTAACTAGCCATATGAATAGGAAATGACAGTGAGCACACGTTATAGTTTTATCTGTGATTTTTAAAAAATGTTTTCGCTGTGTCAAGTTCTGTTGAGACATTTGCAATTCTACATGCAGTGTTGTTTTGCACAGTAACTAGACATAAGTATCTTATCTTTAGTGAAAGTATCTGCAACTAGTGTTTTTGCCTAACCAAACCAGTTCATGTCCCTCATTTGGACGACTTTCAGATCTTAAAATCTATAGACTCAGTATTGATAGCTTCATTGGTGCCACATCCTGTGTGGTCATCTCTGACCTGAGGATAAGTCTAAAGGCATGTTGATGGATCCTTGCCATGTTTTAAATGCCCTTGCTAGCCACCCTGGCTCAGAGGTCGGGGGTCTCTGCTTCACCTGCGTGTTCCCATTCTCTCCACACTTTGTATTCACAACTAAGGCCCTCCAGGATGAGTACCGTGGATGTTTTAAGACTTGCACTGAACCCTGGAGAGGAAGGTGCTGGCCACTGTAGTTTGGATGAGCATGCTAAGTATCCAAAGAGGAAGGCCTATGTGCTGGAGCATGATGGTTGAGGAGAGAATTGTGGACCCTGAGGTTGGACAGGACGGTGAAGGCCCTCCATTGATGCCCCTCGTGGCCACTCTTGGAAATCTTACCCTAAGTGTTATGAGAAAAATGGCAAGGGGGTGAGGTGATCAGCTGGTTTTAAAGACAGCTTTGGTCCTGTGTGGATGTTTAAAGGAGGGGAGGCTTCAACTGGAGACAGGCTGTGAGAGTCCATGTGAGAGTTGCTGTGGTTTGGCAAGTCCCAGCAGAGGTGCAGAATTTAGGATGCAGTTTCACGGTACAGCTGGTGGTCTCACTGCTGGATTGGTTGGGGCAGCAGAGGAAAAGAAAGAAATTATCAAGGGTGACTACGAGTAGCTCAATGGGATGGGTACTGGTGCTGTTTTGCAGAGATGAGAAAATGTGTTTGTGAGTGCTCATTTCATGGATGCAAAGAGCGAAGGGAAGAGAAACTTCTCAGTCTCTTTTTGTTCATAAAGTACCTGTTCAACATCAGTTTGTACTCCAGGGAGAACAGTAGTCTGAGGTTAATGTGTGGGAGATTAGATGCACACTATAAAGTGATGGCACAAAAGATCAACAAAGGTAAGCATTGAGGCGTGAGTTCACTTCATGGTGCAGAGAACAAAAGGTGTCCCAGGGACAGTCTTGCAAGAAACAAGAGGTGGCCTTCATTTAATCAGTGAAACTTAAGTGCTGTTCTAGAGGATGGGGAGAGATCTGGAAATCAAACACAAATCTCTGTGGTTGCGGAGCTTCTGTTCCAGTGATGGGTTATAAATGTGATAAACGGGTCTGATGGCGAGAAGCAAAATAAGATACTGGGAGTAGAGAATGCTGGTGGGGAGATGCATATTACTGCTTAACTAGGGCAGTCATGGCAGGAGCTGCGGTTCCAGTGTCATTTAGCCAGAAACCCGCTATAGATGAGGAAACCAATCTTTCAGACCCAGGAGAATAGAGGGTTCAAGAAAGGGAACTGCTGATGGTAAGGCCTGGAGGCAGGGGGTGCCTGGCAGGCTTGGGCAACGGCAAAGGAGCCGGTGTGCCTAGAGCATAGTCAGCCAGGGATTAGAGTGGACAGAAAAAAGATCCAAGGTGTGAACCCAGATCAGGAATGTGGAGCCTTTGTTCTGCCTACGGCCACTTGAATATTTATAATATTATTCACAGGCCATGCAGAATGAACTTCAAAATGAGCCTACTATAAACGTATTGACTTTTGTCACCCACATAGTTTGCCTTGGAGGGACCAGATCAGAGGATTGCACAGGCCTTAGGCGACCCACAGATTAGATGTCCCGCTTCCCTGAGACTGAGTACATTTTTCTGGTTCTTATTCCAGCCTGCCATAGTTGTATTTGTTGCCTACTGCTGTATGGCAGATTATTCCCCAAATAAAGTGTCTTCAATGACAAGACATTTATAATCCCATGACATCTAAAGGTCGGGGATTCCTGGGCAGATTAGCTGGGTGATGCTAGTTCACGCTCTCAGAGAGGGGACTCTAGTACCCAGAAGGCCAGACTGACAGCAGAGGATCTTCCGCCTGTCACTCACTGCCATGGCTCTTGGCAGGAGGCTTCAGTATTTGCCTGTGAACCTCTGCATAGACTGCACCAGCCCCTACAGCATGGCTTGTGGAAAGTCAGCCAATAGGGCCAGGAGGCTCTGCAGAGCTTTCTCTAACTTCTCCTTCCATGTCACTCCTTTACTTGTGTATTGCTATTCCTATAAAGCATTCCTGGGCATCCTTTCAAACCCATCTGAAAAAAAAAAAGCCAGAATGAATGAGGATAGCATAAAGATGATAGCAAAGTATAGGCCAACTTTTCAAGATCTACGGAAATACGGGAAAGGTATTCCCTACTCCCCAGTTCCTGAATTGTGGTCAACTAGCATTTCTTAGGGGCCCAACGGAAATCTGTTGGATTCAATCATGCAAACTGACCCAGGTAACTGTAATAAACGAGGTGACTTTTGAGACCCTGTGCTGCTTTCCCTTGGGCAGCAGCATCCTCTTCATCTGTGTAGGAAGCTTATGGCATAGGAGTTGAACAGGTTCTCAAGAATAGACTGTGATGGTCATTTTACCCTTGCACACATTTAAGCCATTACCTCTCCAGTGGAGGAGAGGGTTTTTTTCTTTTTTAACATGGAATAGTTGAACAGATGTTCTTTCCGATTAAGGAGTTTCATGAAGAGGAACTGTGAGAAGGAGAAGTGAGTTTGAGGAAGTGGGAGTGTTTGATGGCCTCTTGGAGTCTCCAATGTGCTTGTGAGGGTTGGGCCTGTTGGCAGGGCTGCCTGCATGGGGCTGTTTGCTAAGTACACTCCAGAGACATGACTGCAGTGGTTCAACCAGACACAGCTTCAAAGAGCTCTTCATGTTTGTTGCCTGGAGGTAGTTTCTGCTGAGTGAAACAAGCAATTTAAGATAAAAAAAAAAAAATTAACTCTCTGAATTGCAAATAGTTATTTTTGACTGGTATTTTAGCAGGATTACTTTATTGCAAAGCACTGCCTGTTGTACCTTGCATTTTTGTAAAATGTGTACGAGTGCGTTTTTGTTAGCAAAGCAGTAAGCATTACTTGGAACAGATTTAAAAATCTCTTGAGCTACAGGGCTACATTTTTACGCCCATTTTTAGCTTGATGCATACTGGAACAATTGAGACATGGTTTGAATGTTACTTCTTGTGTTGTTGTAAGACAAATTACTTTGTAATACGTTTCAAGATTTGACTTTGCAGCATGAATGGGGATGTGATTTTTTAAGTTTTTAAGGATATTTAAGCATATTTTGTATAGCTAATATTCTTCTCAAAAACTTTTTTTTTAGGAGCCAAATTTAGAAAGTACGTGGGCCATTCTGCACATGTCACAAATGTCCGCTGGTCCCACGACTTCCAGTGGGTGTTGAGCACTGGTGGGGCCGACCATTCCGTGTTCCAGTGGAGGTTTATTCCAGAAGGTGTCAGCAACGGCATGCTGGAAAGCACCCCGCAGGGTAAAACAAGTCATCCATTTTCAATAAACATTCCAAGGATTGTTTTAACATGTCTTCTGGAGGTCGATAGCACCAGCAAGTTTTCAAAACCTGATTCCCTGTCATAAATTTTAAACATTGTAGAAAAGCACCTTTTGGAGCTCTGTATAGGTCAGTTGAATAATTCACTTGAAAGACTTGCTTTTTACCAAGTGCAAGCTAAAGATTGAAAGCTTTGTGAAGAATCAGCCTTTGAGGACCACATGAAAGCATGGGTTTTTTAACCTCTTGAGGCTGATTGAATGAAATCTGTCTCTGGAGTGAAGTTCAAAGAACACACCATAATGGGGCCCGTGTGTTCTGGTTCAGTGAACATGGACTCCTTTTGTTTTTAAATGCATTGCGATGCCAGAAGGAATGAAGCCAATAATAAAATTTAAAAAAAACACTCTTGAGATAAACGAGTTTATTGGGAAGGCTGTTGCAGAGGCTTTGACCTTGGCAATTACTGCCGGGCACAAAGACTACAGGGGGCTTTACCAACAGGACTGGTTGGGTTGCCTTTTGTACCCTTCACACCCTTTTACATTTTTCCAAGCAAAGTTTAAAACATAAGGATCTAATAAGGTGTGGGTTAATGTGCATACTGCCCCAGGGAAGTTACGCTAGTTTGATAATGCTCCTGAATAGGATAGAGGAGTAAGTTGAGCTTACCCAAAAGATGACAGAGAAAAGCTGTTTTAAGAATCAATATTAAATGAAAGCCATGCTGTGGTACTCCGTTCTTGTCTCACTGTAATGGATAGAATATTTTAATATTGCAGCTACTTAGGATTTTTGCTGGTTTCTTATGGGTCATTTTTCTGCAGAAGGAGGCACTGATTCCTACAGTGAAGAATCCGATTCAGATTTATCTGATGTGCCCGAGTTGGACTCTGATATTGAACAGGAAACTCAAATCAATTATGATCGCCAGGTCAGTAAGCAGAGAACAACAAAAATGCTTAACCCAGAACTGAGATCACACTAGGTTTACACATTGCATGAAAATAGCTGGAAGTTAATCAGAAGGGAAATACAAGGAAATGGTTATCAGGAAATAAATGCAAAGATAAGAAAAATTGCCTACTTGTGCCTTTAAATACAGGTTGAAAAATGAAGTGTTCACTGGATCATATCATTATAAACTGAACCCATGTGGACTTCCTGCTTCCCTAGCACCTAAAATTTTAATTTTTTTTTTCAGAAAAAATTCACAGATGAGCTCTGGGGTTTTTTCATTTTCTTAGCAGACCATGAATGAGTATTTGCTTTGCAGGAAGGATTTCCAAGGGAGATCTTCTCCTGATTTCTCTAACTTATACCGACTATTGGCCATTTAATTAAAATAATTGAGCCAGTATCATGTGCATTCTTCTCTCTGGTAAAATATTATCTGTAACAGAAAGGTTAATCAGTTGCATCCAAATGTTTTTGGAAGCTGAAGGTTTATTTTGGCATTAAGAAATGCTAAAGTAGTCCTTTAGTTGTGAGGAATCTAGAGCAACTGCCTTCTTAGTTGATAGCAGTGGGGCCTTGTCTGCTTCCTTGTCATTTATCAAAGGCATAAAAATAGATTCTGTACATACGCATGGACTGAATGGACATCAGATTTGACATGTGTCAGCTGTCAGTGTTGCTCATGGAGACTTGCCACATACGCCTGAGCAATGTCTGTGGGCCAGATCCCACACTTTGTGCAAGACAGACCCAGCTCCATGGTAACTCTGAGAGGTGAACTGGTTTGCCCACTTTTCCATTGCTGAGATATCAGGAATGATGGTGTGTGTGTGGGGCATAGCAGTTTGGACGCTGCTCACACTGAAATAGAACCCTGGCAGTTCAATGCCTTCACTCTGGCTCCTGTTCCCGGCTTCCCAGCAGTCAGTGCTTAAGTAATTAGGTTCCTGGGCATTCAGGGAATGAACTTCCAAAATGTGGATTTTTTTTCTCTGTTTTTCAAGTGTTGGTCTGGATTTCTCTGCAAAGAGCCCTCTCTGTGCCATGAGCTTTATCTCTAAGCACTGGATTTACTACTTTTTGGGTTCTTACAGTTTTTCAGGCCATAATCATCACTCAGTGTTTGAAAGATTGGATTGGTAGAATTGCAGTCCGTCTCTTAGCTATGTCGACTTCACAACTGAATTAGCTTGACTATGTACTGATAAAACAGGTTGTATAATATGACCTAAAAAAGAGGATTTGAAAGGAAATTATTAATGCGTGCATATAACATAACTAATCAATGTGTCCTAATATGAAAGAGAAATGAAATTTAAGCAGGATTTGGGGGAAAGGGACATTTTCATTAGTTGGATTTTTTTTTTTTTTTCAAAATGTTAGTAAGGAAAAATCCTGGAAGCAGGGGAAAGACAAATCCTCTCCAATATCGTCTTTCCAGTTCCTTACCTGTGTTACTGGTTGACAGTGATTTCCAAGCAGGGAATCTTCCCTTTCTGCAGATGGCATTTGGGCACCCACAGCAGTTAGGAAGTTTAAAGGCACCAGTAGCCATACCACAGAGTTGGATGCTCTGAAAAATAAATCATTGAGGAGCTGGTGAAAATAGGAATTCAGAGGGATAGTTGTGATTTCAAATGAGTAATTCGTTTCTTCTGTTGCAGAGTTAAAATAGATGTCAGGTGTACTTCGACTTTCATTTTTCAAGTAATTTCTGGTCAAATTCTAAATAAGGACTTCATTGTAAATAAAGTTATGATTTTCTTTTTAGCAGTGGATCTGATCAGGCAGTGACTTTCGTTTGGGAACAGATGTTTCACTCTGGGCCTGCCCCCTGCCATGGCAGGCCCCAGGGGGCGGCAGTGGTAGTTCCAGGTAGTTCCATGGAGCTGGATTGGGCTCCTGGCTCCTCGCTTTGGTCTCTAGCTCAGCCAGGCCCCACCCATTACTGCAAAGATTTGAAAAATGAACCAGCAGATAATAGGCTGGTCTGTCTCTCAACCAAAAATTTAAAACATTTTTTCTATCTTAAAGATGAGAAACCACTGATAGATTGTATTTTGATTTCATTGTGTTAAAGTGACATTTCTCAGTATGGTAGCGTACATACAGGGTAAATTACACTGGTTGTTTCATGTATTTAAATTGTAGGGAATATTCTTTTTAGGTGCAAGGTTAGATCAAGTGAACTGTGCTCTGGGTCTTGTCTTGCCTGTGAAAATGCATGAGGCCATTAAAGGAAGGTCATTATTAAGAAGGATCAGGACGTAGCTTCTTAGAAGAAATATGAGATTTCTGCTTTGTCAATCATTTCGATAACTGCTTACTAACATACCAGCATCATATTTTCTGGATATAAATTAGTGAAGAAGATAAATGATTAAAATTGTTTCCATGTCGACTTTATTAGGAGAAAGAATTTTTGGTTTATATTTCTGCAAAAAATAGTGTGGGGAAGCAGTTTGGGGCTTTCCAAGAGTCCTGAGACCCTGACGCCTGGAAAGCGGGGGTAAAGTAGCTCCACTAAATGCCTGTGTTGTGCTTTAAGGTTTACAAAGAAGATCTACCTCAGCTAAAGCAACAAAGCAAAGAGAAAAACCACGCAGTGCCCTTCCTCAAACGAGAAAAGGCTCCTGAGGACAGCCTGAAGCTCCAGTTCATACATGGGTGAGTCCTGCGGCTCGGGAGCATCTTTGTCTGGTCTCTACAGACCCCCCGCTGTGGAGACCTCACTGCAAGCCGGCACCCCCTTCAGCTTGGCTCGTGCGCTGGCCCCTTGCTCCATGCTGACCTGTGGCTGTCACAGTGCCGCAGTCACTTGAGTCACTCCACGCCATTTGTGGACAGCAGCTATTTCTCTTGCTGTCACTTCTCATCTCCAGCTCACTTCCTCCTTTCTCCTCTCCAGCTCACTTCCTCCATGCCTGAAACCCTCTGCGCTGGTTTACTAGCTCCATCCTAAGATCATTTTCTTATTTTTCTTCACATGCACCCAAAATCATTTTGAATTTTGTAAAATAATACATACCCTGGCACATTTCATTTTAACCCAGTTTTCCATGTAAGCTTAAATGATCGAGAAAAACTTAACTAATTGGCTTCAAATTTTATCCTAACAGTTTTTGTGCTTGAGAATCTTCTGATGGTATATTTTTCCTTCTACAAGAGAAAGAAATCTAGTTTGCTTTCATTTCCTGTAAATTTAAGACTGTCCGGTATATGTAAGTGTATATATAAGCCATGTGTGACTAGTAAACACATAAAATGTAATTTGAGTTGAAATGTGTTGAAATCGATCTCAAATTGCTTTTCATTGTTGAATGTGACAACTAGAAAATTTTAAATGATATGGCTTGCTTGTTAAATTTTTCAGGTTGAATTATTATTGCTATAATATTTACTTAAATTTGACTAAATTAGTACAAGTGCACTATGACTTACAGCACACATTTATTGAGCACAGAAAATTAGGGTTAGAAGATGGAATTTTTTTCAATTACTAACTGTATCTGTGAAATATTACTGATTGCCAGAATGTGGCTGAGAAAACCGCTGAGGAAGCTTTTCCTCCTAACCAGTAGGAGAGAATGGAAACAATTATGTAATAGCAATATTAGTTACTCCTTTATATTCCTTCTGGAAGGCTCCAAAAAAACTACATTTTCATTTCATTGTGATGGGTCACCAAAAAAATAATGTGCTTGTTGACAGGTCCATGGTCAATTTTGTTAAAAACAACTAGTAGGCTTATGAAGAAGAATGCTTCCCCAGTTGTGAGAGCTGTCCATTTTTCAGCATCCACCTTGTACTTACATTGTTTTGATGCTCCTGGATGGTTCTGCATCCCAGGATACTACATAGTTCACATTCTTGATGGGCCAGAGTGTGTCTGCGAGGCAGGTGTTTATGAAAGAAAAGCCTGTGCCCCATCACAGATGAACAGAAACATATCCAGTAGCCAAGGAGTTGGAAGCTGATGTCACTGAGCTCACCAGTGCCTGTGTACCTCCACAGCAGTCCCCACCCTCCGAGGTTCTCGTCATCCCATTTCCAAGTCTGTCTGCTAGGTGACTAAGGAGTTACTGGGGTTCCCCGTGCACCTGTTCATCCACATGAGCTTTCGCTCTGTCAGCTCCCGTTCATTCATTCGATGTTGACTCAACCACCGTGCGTTTCTGGGACCTGTGCTTCAGTTACAGGGGCTACGACTGTCGCAACAATCTCTTCTACACCCAAGCCGGAGAGGTGGTCTACCACATCGCTGCCGTGGCCGTCGTGTACAACAGGCAGCAGCACTCGCAGAGGCTGTACCTGGGACATGATGACGACATCCTCAGCCTCACCATCCACCCCGTGAAGGACTACGTGGCCACAGGGCAGGTACGTGCGTGTCTGCTAAGACCAGGCACAGAGCTGGAAGCACAGGATTTGAGATTGAACCCAGTTAGCTCGTTAGGGAGTCAAGAAAGGCTTGATAGAAATAAGAATGAGGCAGGAAGGTAGAGGTTCAGGGGCCATGGGCCCTTCTGGTGATGATGAAAGCAGCAGCCTGTGCATGCTGGCCCTGCTGACAGGCCTCTCGGGCAGGGTCTGCTGGAGCTAATGAGCAGCAAAGGGGACCAGCTGCTGCTCCAGTGGTGGAAGTTTCATGAAGGAAGAGCTCTGTATGTTTCTTCTTCTTTTTTTGAATTTATTTATTTTTATTGGAAAGCCGAATATACAGTGAGGAGAAGAGACAGAGAGGAAGATCTTCATTTCGATGATTCACTCTTCAAGTGGCCACAGTGGCTGGAGCTGAGCCAATCCGAAGCCAGGAGTCCAGAGTCTCTTCTGGGTCTCCCTCAAGGGTGCAGGGTCCCAAGGCTTGGTGCCGTCCTTGACTGCTTTCTCAGGCTGCAAGCAGGAAGCTGGATGGGAAGCAGGGCTGCCAGGACTGGCACCCATTTGGGATCCTGGGACCCATATGGGGTACGTTCAAAGTCAGTACTTTAGCCACTAGGCTACTGCACTGGGCCCAGCTTTCTATATGTTTTTATGGCTGTTTTTCCAAGGCTTAATACTTGCTAAGTGCTTGATAAACCTTTATTGAGTGAACCATGCTTTAATTCTAGAATGACATCTATGGTATAGTTATTTTTACAAAATTAAAACTATCAGTTTTAATTAATTTCTTATATTTAACCTTGCAAAAGCCTCGAAGTTTTAGCTGATTTTTTTTTTTAACTGAAAGACTACTTGAAGACGGGGACTCTGTATTCAGTCATTTTGGGTAAGAAGAAGAAAGTAGTAGTCATTTTTGAAACCAAGAATGTGTTAGACTCAGGCATCTTACCTTTCTGATAAAGCTGTAATAGTGTCAAACAGGTTTTCACTTTTAGAATCTATCTCTTACATATGTAAAATATGGTCTCGCTCAGTTGGAACAGGGACATTCAATGGCAGGTCATGTTTCAGTGGGACTTCAATATTGAAAGGGCCATTCAAGAAAAAACTCATATAATGTCAAAATTTAGCACGAGACAGATTCTCACTGTCTTTCGGTCTCGGCAGGTGGCAGAAGCCTAAAATATCCCCTAAAGGCAATGAGCCTTGGTTTTTACACTGATTTGCTATGTCTCTGGCTGCAAAGTGAAGACCATGTATTCTGCATGAACTCACATTATTGACTTCTGTTGATAATTGGTCATTGTTTTGCTGTTGATTTTTTTTGGTATTTTTTAATTAAAAGATGATGCATATGTTCGTGGCAGTTTAATAGGCATCTTTTGAAAGTGAAAAACCAGAGCTGAGGTTTTGACATAACTGTTGAGGGTACGGGGTATTGGAAACTGTTTGGGGAGTAAACTAATGGGATACGAGAAGCCAGCTGCCATGAGGCCAGGGAGCCTGGGCCTCCACAGGCGGTGTGAGAGCTGCCGAGATCCTGCTCAGTTGTGTTCTGGCTTCACGTTCACAGTCATCATGTCCAACATGGCATCTGCCATACCTTCTCTTATTTCTAAGTGAAGACAACCAGTTTAATTTCTTTATCTTTTTGGAAAACGAGTATGATTATTACATAACCTCCTTCCCCTGCCTGCAAGGGAAACGCACCTTCAGCTCAGACCAAGTTCCAACTAAACCTTGAAACTGGTATTTCCCAGGAAGGGAAGTAGGGTCAAGCCTTGTTGAAGTAAGATAACTTAGAGAGGATGAAGTAACTCTATGATTATTACCATCAACAATGTAATTCTTTGTCCAAGAAGTAGGCTCTTGTACCTAGTGAGAAGGCTGGAGAGGGAAAGGCAGAAGGGACTGAAAGTAGCAGAGCACAGGAGGAGAGTCTTGAAAGTTCCTTAACTGGGAGGCAGGTGCCTTGTCCGGCTCTGCCAGAACCCAACCTGATGCGTCAGGAAGCCTCATCTGGGAAGTAATGCAGTTGGGCCAGACAATTCCTGTGAATCTTCCCACTCCAAATAAAGTATGTTTCTTGGTTTCTGAGTAGCATTTGATTCTAAGGAGAAAAATTATTTATGTTACCGCTTGTGAGAAATTAATTTGTCATTCCTATGATTTCAGGTTGGCAGGGATGCTGCTATTCATGTGTGGGACACTCAAACTCTAAAATGTCTGTCACTGTTGAAAGGACAACATCAGAGAGGAGTATGTGCCCTGGACTTTTCAGGTGAGTTCTAGTTTGGTGCTGGAGTCAGTGACAAATGGGGCTACATGGAGTTAACGTTTTAGAAACATTCTTGTGGTTTGTAGAGTTCCATCTGTAATGGCATATGCTCCTTGTGTGCCACCTATTCCGCCTTAGAGTGGGGGTCATATTCAGGAAGAAGTCATCAAAAAAATATGTGGCCTTTCGGTTATACATCCCTTCCTGGTCTTCCTTGTTTTTCTGTCCCAAACATTGTCTAGTTTCCACTGTGTTCTGGGTTAACTTGAGCAGTTTGAAATCCCGAACAGCTGTTGGCACTTGAAGGACTTAGTTGCAGATGTCTGGCAGTGACTCAGGCCATCATAAGTAGGAGCAAGCCTTCTAGGGTTTAAAGCACACAGAGCAGAGGAAGGGCTGAAAATCCTCAACAAAAGGTTGCTTTGTGACATTGATGTTTTGGAATGAGATTTTATATAGAAAAACACAGCTGAAGTGCTTGCCTCCTTAATTTAAAATGTGAATACAGTGCTAATAAAAGCCCTGATGAATATAATCTTCTTAAAAATAAATTTTAAGTTAGCATTTGAAAATGAGGGCCTATTACAAAAGGTATTTATTTTTATCTCTACATCTTAAATCATCTCAGCTGTAGAAATTAGGTCAGTGGGACAAGATCCTAAACTTTGTTCAGAAAGCTCATTGAAAAACTTGCTTTTTCTAAATTTTTTTCAAGGGTTTAATATGTGTGTTTTTATAACATTAGTCTTGAAAACCATAATGCCACAATCCCTGTTATCAATATCTGTCTCAAGTCTCCTTGTCTCCTTGTCCTAAGTCTCCTGATCTCTGCCACTGAAGTTACAATGGTCTCCCATTCCACATTGACTTTCTCCTATTCATTCTGATCATCTTGCATTTTCTGGAAATGTATTGGCCATTACTGCCACCTGGGCTCACCTCGGTGGGCTGACTCAGTGTAGAGTCCTGGTTTACATGTTCATGACCTCCAGGCTCAAGCTTCCTTGATAGGTGAAACCCCACCCAATCCGTGCTCCTTCTCACCTGCCTAACACTTCCTTCTTCTTCCTTTTGCCTGTGTTCTTCTGTCAGCCTGTTCCTATGCCCATGTGCAAGATCCACCATCCTTTAAGACCAGGTTGGAAATGTTTTCCTTCATCATTCCAGGGAGAAATAATTTGTCCTTGCTTCTGCTTCCCATAGCTCATCACTGTCATCACTTTTCATGGCACCTGAGTCTGCATGATACTACAATTATTTGTGTCTACATCTGTTTCCTCCTGTGTGCTATGCACACAGTAAGCTACATGTGAAGCCAGACCCACCTTCCTGTTGCACATGTCATATTGTGGACATAGAAAATGTTATAAATGAACACATGAGGTTTTTATGAATGTACTTTGTTTTGCCTTTCTTTGTTATTCCTAGAACACCACGTTGTGCACCATGTTTGCATGAAAACAGTTGAATGATCTATTTCCTGACAATATAATGGGACTATCTTTTTGCTTTTATGACATACTCATTCTCATGTACTGTGAGCATGAGAATGAGTTAGTTTACAAATGTGAGTAGTTATATATTGCTAGAAGTGGTTCACCACCTTCTATTGAATTAGTAAGCTCTAAATGAACTTCTGCCCTAGTGATCATGTGATATAGGTGAATGCGAGAATGTGGAGAGAGGGAGAGAGAACTCCTCAGCCTGGGGGAGCATCTGCAATGTAAATGCCCAGATAACACACTTGATGAGCAGAGAATAATTTGTTTTAATGTTGAAAATGTTTGATAGGCATGTAATTTTATTTATTTCTTTTTAAAATGCATCTATATGTTTATTTGAAAGAGGAGTTTATTTGCAGAGAGAGAGATTTATTTGCAGAGAGGAGGCTTTTCCATCTGCTGGTTCATTTCCTCAGTGACTGCCAACAGTCAGTGGTGGGCTAGGCCAAAGCCAAGAGTCAGGAACTCACTCTAGGTCTCTAACATGGCTGCAAAGACCCGAGGGCTTGGGCCATCTTGTGATGCTGTCCCAAGAATGTTAGCATGGTGCAAGGTCAGAAGTGGAGGAACTGGGACCGCATCTGGCACCTTTTTGATATGACATCATCACATTCAGTGGTTTATCCAACTGTACCATGATGCCAGCCTTGACATGCATTTTTAAGATAGATGTGCTTTGTGTTCTTGATAAAATAATGAGCTCTAAGAGGAAAGTATAATTTTAGTTCAGTTGTATTTCAGTGACAAACTTGTGAGTAAACCTCTCCCTTCATTTTTGTGTTTGTGTTGAGTCTTCAATGGTTGAAACAGCTCTTTCCCTAAACAATTAATTTTGCTACCAGATACGTGTGTGTATACTTGAAATAAATAATTACATTAACAAATGTGCTGTAGAGGCATGATAAGAGACCCATTAGAGCAGTAAAAATAATATGACCTAATTATGAAAAATGCCATGTGTTAATTTTTTGGTGCCATTGAAAGGTGACTCAAAAATTCTAGCAAACAGTGTATAAGAAAGGCTGTAATTCATAATGAGAAGTACGTGAACTTCACATGTGCCATGCACATTTCTATACATCAAGTTAAAAAATAGAACTAAAAATAGCATCTATTATTGATTTCATGTGAAAGTGAAGGCATATCAGCATATAAATGGTAGCAGGAAATTTATAGCAATATAACAATTTGGTTACCCTATTGAGCTTCTTTTATTTTTTTTTTATATGTAGAAAAGTCAGAAGAGTTAACTCCATAACTCCCCATAGAGAAAGTATTGATGAGAGGCAGTATACAATGAACTGGTAGCAACAAGCTGGCGTGTAGTGGCTTGTTCTCTGTGTCAGAGAGGCCATGTATCCTCTGGGGCCACGAACTTTTGAGAAGAAAGCAAAATTTCCCTCATAAAGCCTTCCATGAGTTCATTGCAGGGGGAGGGAAAACATACTTAAGAAGGAAGTGGAGATGGGGATGCCAGTTCTGTTGCTACTTTTAGTTCCCATCTTGGACAAATAAATTCCCATAGGTGGACTATTTTCTCTCTGAATAGGGCATTTCAATTTGACCATTACAGTCTCTGTTTCCCCCAGGAAACATCATGAGGGAAGAGCCCATTTATTCAGCAAATGCATTCCTTTGCTTCAGAAAAAGTTTGTTTGATGCTAGCAATTCAAGTATGGTATTCATACGTAGATGTTTACAATGCAGTTGATGATCTTTAAAATTGCTCAGGAAGAAATTCTTATTTCTGTCTATTGTGTGTGATGCGTGTGAGGAACGGTCACTTATAGGTGAGTTTGTGATGTTTGTCAACTCTGTGGGCACTTCAAAAGGTGCAAGCCAGAGCCTATTTGGTTCAGTTTCTGCTGAGAGTATTTCATAATGCTGCAGGTTTAGTCTTTAAGCCTGATGCCACTTAACAGGCTGGCAGTAAAAATCTGGAGAACTTGGTGGTGTGGCCCAAGTCAAGGCCAGCAGTGGTAGATCCTAAGCTAGAATCAGGGCCCCTGGCTCCCAGGCTAGTGCCAGGTTGTGGATATAGATTGTCAAATGACGGGAGGTAGAAGGAAAGTTCTTACTCAGTCTACAAGCTGCACCCTGCCCCTGGGCTCCACCAATTCTGATGTGAGCCTGTGACACGAGGGTCATACTGGAGCGTTTGGTGTATTTGTTCACTTGCCAGGTCTTTGTGCAAACCAGCAAGTAATCCGCCTCCTACTGCTCCCCTCCAGGATCATTATGGTGGGGTCATGGTTATATGCAGAGAACATATGGACAGCCCCTTTGAGTCCTATGCTTGTCAAAAGTGGGAGCAGGGATAACTCTACCTTGTTTTTGGAAATTGGTAGGAGAGTGAGTCAGAAACTCACAGGGAGGAGAATGTGCCCATGTAAGCAGGGCACCTGCATGAGGCTCCTGGGGTGTTAGCCAACTGCTGGCCCCATCTGTGTGTGTCAGAACGCCCATAGCCACCTGCCTCTCAGGAGTCAGCTCATTGTGGGCGTTGTTGCAGGCGTATCATTGATTATGTAGGTTTGAGAGTTAACAAGAGAAATAAATTTTGGAAATGGGAATGGAAATGGAAAGCAAGAAAGTGACGTGGAAACCAGGCACTGAGGAAGCAATTATCTGTAGGGATTTGGCTTAATTTGTGTTTGCTAATTTTCTAAAGCAAATGAAAAAACTTCTTAGTGAAAAATCATTTTTTGCAACAAGATCAGTAATTTGGGATTTTGTCTATGGGGAATGGATTTGCATGATTTGAGGTGAGAGTTGTATATAGCTGCATTTATCCTGTCTGGGGAGGACAGAGCCATCTTTGTTTTTGTGCTAGCAGTAAGGAAAGTGTTTCCCCATGAATAGAAAACTGGTTTGGAAGGAGAAAAGTTCACACTGCATGAATATTTTCTGCTCTAAATACCATCCACGTATTATAGAGAACTTCTTGGAATAATACAGATTTCCATAGAGGCACATTTAAGAATAACCTGATTTCATCGTATTCAGTTTGGACAACCTATGCATTTTTTATGATCCCTGAATAGGAAGACCAACTTACAATTGTCTGAATAAAAATATTCTCTCTCTAATTTGCTCTTTACTGGTGACATTAAGTGCCTTAGAATTATTTCTGGGTTGTGTCACCACCATCCATAATTAATACATACTGTGACTGAAAAGATTGGAAAGGACATTTCCTAGATGCTAAAAATACTGCCAAAAGCCAAAATCTCCAGCTAACAGGTCAGGGAGCAGTGGGTTTTCAAAGATCAAACCTGCTATTTCAGGGGAGATGAAAATTGGAGGGAGAAAAAAAGAAAGGAAAAGGCAGCCAATGACCTTGGCATCCTGTGTGTGATGCAGTAGTAGCCTGTCTCTACAGAACTCAAGAAAAAGCCACCATCCCAGAGAGCTGTGACTGTTGAGGCACCTCTGGACCTGTATCTTCCATCACTACCCACAGTGAGGGGACTGAGCCGGGGTGGACTGTGACTTCACTGAAATGCTGCCAAGAAGTCACCTTCTGCCCTCAGTGAACAAGACGTAAAACTGTCATTTGAAAGTCGTGCAGCTGCTTCATGCAAGGACATACTAATATAACCACACACTTCACAAAGAGACGTAAAATGCAGAATTAATGAACTCAAAAAGGCATTGAATTTTCAGGATTATTTTTGAGTGATAATTAAAAACAGTTAAAATTTTTATAGCTACATAACATATATTTTCTTATCACGCTTGGGCAGACTACATCTTCATTGTACCTTTTCTTTCTGTTCATACCACCTGTGGGTGTACTTCATCGTCACCTTGCCATCCTTGCATAACCAGCATTGTAAGCATTCACTGAAAGCCAGCTTGTGTCAAGGTCACAAAGGAAACGTGGTACAGTTACTATAAGCTTTAACAGAGCTTATGACTTAAATAGAGTAAGGGAATACAAAAAATAACCAATGCAGGGGCATGCTAATAAAGGCCAGATCCTACTAAGGGCAAGGAAAACATGATACTATTGGGAATTAATAGGACATGATTACTAGTTCCTTCTCCCAAATGCATAATGAGAGATCTTGTCCAGTTTGAAGACTGGTAACATTTAAACCTCGGAACACACCATTCATTGTGGTTGAAAAAACATGATTTGTTTACAGTGAGTTCCTGGAAACAAGTTACCCCTTTGGCCAAGTTTATTGTCTTTACCTAACAGGAGAGCGTAGTGCCTTACAAAGGGTTCACACCCTAGGCTCATCCTTACTCCCGATTGAGGATCGAGGAACCTTTGATTTGTGAAGTCAGACTCTAGCTTTCCTTCTTTCTCCAGAAAAGGAGGAGTAGGCCACAGTGTCCAGTCATTTAGGAGAAGGGAGCCAGCCTATGGAGAGGACTCTCATTCAAAGGGTAGGTGTGGGTTAGCACTTGAACTAGGAGTGTCAGATGTAACCAACAGAACCATGAGAGGCTCCATTAAATTTTAATTTTAGATAGTTCTATGTATTAGAAGCATAAATGCATGAAATAGGTATAAATATTCCTTGTGACTTACTATACTAAGGAATAATACAGCTTGTCTAAGTTTCCAATTTGACAAGGCTTCCTTTATTTTACATTCCCGTGGGGTCTGCCCCAGGCCTGCCTTGGAAAATGACAGTAGAGACCAGGGGCTGCACCTCTGGACCTGGGAGAATCAGAAAAACCTGGGCTTGCATTTCTCTTAGCAAAGAGACCCTGATTATCAGAGGCAGAATGAGTGTTGCGCCCTGTCTCTTGGAGCCTCATAACTGGGTTTGGGGAGCTTCACTGCTTGAGTCAAAGGAACAAAGAAGAAAGCTTGTTGGCTGCACCTCTTCTGTCTTGATGGGAGACAGCAAATTACTTTTATCTCAAGTTTAGTTATACATAAATTTGGATATTTTGGCATCCTGTGTGTGATGCAGTATTTTTTCCTGGAAATCAGTCAAAATGCCCTAATTATGGTTATCCTTGATAATGTAACACATATTTGTTACTAGGGCAAAAATTTCGTAATAGAATGCATTAGAAAAGAGTAGGTGATAGCTTAATGTGATCCTAGTTCTTCATTTCTTTCTTCAAAGTATACTGATGTGGAGAAAAAGACTAGCAGGATATGTATCAAATGTAGGCTTGCACATTTGGAAGATTATCATTGTTTATCCATATCTTCTAAGTGTTTTTTACAATCATGTCTATATCCGAAATAGGAAAAATCAGGTACAAAAATGTTCAAGTTTTTGCATAAGGGGGAAAGACAGCGCTCTGCTATCCACTGGTTATCTTTCCAAATACCTGCCATGGCCGTTGCTGGCTTAGGAGCTGGGAACCCAAGCCAGATCTCCTGCACGGATTGACCCATGAGCTAGCATCACTGACCCCAAGGTCTGCGTTGGCTCGAAGCAGCTAGCAGCAAGCAGTCAGAACTGGAACTCAAACCCAGCCATGCCACTATGGAGCCCGAGTGTCTTAACCAGTGTCTGACCCACAAGACCAAATGTCTTTCCTAGTCATGACTTTTTTAATTGCAAAATCTGCTTTTTAACGGGATATTTAAAACTAAGTTTGGTAATTATGTTATCTGAATGCTTAAGTCAAACTCAGTTTCTTAGACCTGGAAATAAACGTAGCACTACAAGGTAAAATGGCTCTTCCTGTGAATATCAGGACATTTGTCTCTCACAAAATAGGTGAGGTTTTGTGACTCAGTTGAGGGGCTCCCGTCTGGCTTGGAGTCTTCACTCAGTTCCCACCTGTCACACCTTCCTACCTGTGCATGTCATTCAGGGTGGTCCCTTTATTCTGTGATATTCCCTAGTGTCTCTGGTCCTGAAGAATATTCTTAAGGTCAGTTTCTTATTCCTCTTGACAGTATACGAAATGTTTCGTGTTTTCAGCAAAGCAGTGAGTCATTTGACATTTGTGTTGTTTCCATACAGCTGATGGAAAATGTCTGGTGTCGGTTGGTTTAGACGATTTTCACAGTATTGTGTTTTGGGACTGGAAAAAGGGAGAAAAGATAGCCACCACAAGGTAAGAAGCTGCCGAGGTCTAACGGCATCTACTGATACCATGCTTCGGGCAGGGTCGATAGTTTGCATTTCCTGGGAAGGTGCCATCCTCAGACTCCCAGGAAATTCGCACAGAAAGCTGACTGCCTACATGAGAACATACCACAGTATTACCTGGTGCCAGACCGAATGTGGAGCTGTCCCTGTGATTTGTTGGGAACTGGAAGATTCAGAAAAGCCTTCCAGAGGGTCAGCCATTACTTGGCTTAGTGCTGTATCTACGCTGCCTGTATCAGTGCCCTCTGCCGACTACAGGAAAGCAGCTTTTCCCCGGCTAGTGCCTTGCCCATGGTTTTCCCTCTTGTGACATCTGCACAAGGCTTGTCAATGTCAGTGGAGTCGGAGGCACCATTTGTCATGAGGCTGTGGTGTCTCTGGGAAGGAGGCCCCATCGTGTGCATCTGCCACTTGCTGTGCAAGAGGCAAATTGTTTCCCTCATCCGCCTGTCTTATAAATAGACTCTGTGAGACCGACTGCTGTTTGCAGACCACCTGTCCTCTCATACCACAGCCTCCCTGCCCGCTGAGTCAGCGTTCGGGCTGAGCACTGCCTTCCACTGAGCTTAGCCCTGTGCCCCTTTCTGGTCAGAGGCCAAGGCAGCTGGCAACCAAGGCCTGGCCACGCCGTTTGGTGCCCAGGCACGTGGGCAGCATGCCTCCCTGAGAGTGCTTCCCCACACAGCTTAACCACCTCTCTGTCTTGAGTTTGTTTCCCCAGCTAATGGCCTTCAACCCTGAAACTCTTTTTAGATTAATATGTTCCTCCACAATGTTAAGTAAGAAAAGGTTGTTGGCAACTGGATTTAATGAGTGGAGACCCTTAAATGGCTCTTGACTCAAAGGAATGGCAGAAGAGCCTCAAGGACTCCAGCTGGCCATCTCGGGAGAAAATGAGAGGTGTTTCTGATGACCATGGGTATGGAATTCCTGGCAGAAAGTGGCACCTCGTTGATCTGCCAGCCCGAGTGGTTTCTCTTTTAGTCTTTCTAGGATCCTTCACTATTCTTCCACGCCCCTCTAGGATTCAACCTCTGCTACTAATCAGAATGTCCTCCTGGACTAAAACACTGATGCCTGCTTTAGTATCTGTGACACATACCATGTGTATGTAAAGATAAGTGTAGGGAAAGCACAGGTCTGCAGTTGCCAACCTATGGAAGTGGCATTGCCCTGTGAGCGATCTGCTGCAGCTGTAGGTCACACGCCAGTTGTATGTCAGAAATCCCAAGAGCTCTGCCCCCTACAGCCATTCGGAGAGTGAACCAATGGGTAGGATATCTTCTTCAGTTTTTCTTCTTTGTCTGTGGCTCTGCATTTCAAATAAAATTTAAAAACAATATTTTGAGAAGAGTGGCCAAAAAGTGGCATTTTATCGAATAGTACTTGGCTGGGGTGCAGCAGTCAGCCGAGTTCTTGGGAGAACTCCTTCACTCTCAGGGAACAGCTGACACAGAGCCGCCTCTCCTTTTGCATGGCTGCATCTCAGCCACGACCCACGTGCCTTCCAAAACCTCAGCATGGAGCCTGCCTCTGTGCTTTGGTAGTTGTTCTGTGGCTATGCCCAACACTGGGGCCAGGAACTTCTCCCTGGGGGCAGGGCAAAGCCGTGGCAGTACTGCTGACACCCAGTGCCTCATTGTGTGGGGCATGACAGAGAGCTCTCTTTGAAAAAAATTTTATTAGTTTGAAATATAAAGAGATGGCAGAAGAGCTTTTGCGTCTGCGGGCCACCTCCCTGAATTCTGTAACAGCTGGGGGCTGAGCCAGGCTAAAAGTAGACCACCAGAACTGCATCCTAATTCCTCACATGAGTGGCAGGGATCCAAGTTGTTGGCCCACCACCTGCTGCCTGCCTTCCAAGGTCTGCCTTAGCAGGAGGGTGGGGTTGGGAGGGATGCCAAAACTCCACCATGTATCTGACAGGTGACAGGCTTCCCAAGCAGCATCTTTTTTTTCTTTAATATTTATTTATTTGAAAAGCAGAGTTAAGGAGGAAAGAGAGGGACAGACACTCACCCATTGAATCCTTCCTCAAAGGGCTGCAATGACCAAGGGTAAGCCAGGCAAAGTCAGGAACTAGCAGCTTCTTCCAGGTCTCCCACATGGATGCAAGCACGTAAGCATCCTCTGTTGCTTTCCCAAGTACACAACAGGGAACTAGATCAGAAAATCTGAAGTAGACCAGTCAAGACTTAAACCAACACCCACATAGGATGCCAGCAGCAGCTTTACCCACTATGACACAGTGCCGACTCTCCTGAGCAGCATCTCATCTTGATGCAGCAAACGCCTGCCCCTCATGATGCAGCCTTAGAAATTATCCTTCATTGTGAACGTGTCTATATGAACCCACTCTTTCTTGCTCAGAAAAATATGAGAAATTTAGAATGTTCAGTGGGGTTCTTATTGCAAGACCTTTGCGTATAAAGTATTTGAATGAAGTCTTTGCATATTTGTTAATTTTAACTTGGATGAGTGATTTCAGTCACCTCCATTACAAACAGACTTTTAATTGTCTTCCCTCATGAAAGTTGCCCAAATGTTAATGGCATAGACCCATTTAAAAACACAGAGCGGTCTGCTGTAGACAGCTGCCTAATGGCTTCACGTCCATGTCGGGACAGAGGAATGAGACAGGCACCCTTCTCCTTGGTTTGGATTTGTGTTGCCCTGGCAACATGACAGGGAAGGCAGGGACTAATTGTTATTGGCCTAATTCATCTCAGAGGTTTAAACAGCAGAGATCTGCGCAAAAAGTAGAATGATGAGGGTTTTGGACAAGAGGCACTCAATGTTATTCTGAAATGGCTTTGCTGTTGGAGAGCTTGGTGACAAAATCTAGGTCCAGGTCTAGCAGGTACATGGAATGAGTATTCCCATTCTGGCCTGATTGCTTGTTCTCCTGCAGGCGCCTCCCATCACCTGTGTTTGGTGAATATAATACAGCTTCCTGCATACCCTAGGAGCACCTCTTCTCCCTCACATTTTCAAAAATGTGCATCACTTTTTAAAATTTGCATGAATTTTTTTCTGTTTTCAAAAGTAATGCATATCCCTTATGAAAAAATCAGCACAGAGAATCACCAAGCAGAAAATAGTATCCTCTGTAATTCTACTTCCTGAAAAGCCGTGGTCAACATTTAACATGTGTTTTTGGTATATTGCTTGTACTATATATGTATTTGTTTTTACTCTCATGAGATATTGTGCATTCTGTAACTGTGATGTTGCTGTTCTGTAACTAACATTTTTTTCCTCATGCTTCAGTGTAACTTGCTGTCTTCTAGTGAATTCTGTGTTGTTCTGTTTTGTAAACAATTTTAAATCTATTTGTTTAGAGATGTGGTAGAAATTGCACATTCTGCAGTGTTCCATTTATTCAGATCCCGTCCCAAGACCTTCACAGGCACAACTGAGTCACTAAGCAAATGAAGAGGCTCTCGGTGGAGGTTGCGGGCCCAAGGCTGCTCGGCATAGCTGCCCTTGGCTCGAGAAGAGGCTGTCTCCTTCACTGCTTGTCCTTGCTTGGCGGTAGGGTTTATGGGGCCCATGTGATCAATAGTGACTTGCATCCAAGGACCTGCTGGGGGCTAGGGCGGCAGTTACCAAGTCTTCTGCATTCTTGCTGTCTGTGGGCAGGACCCGGAGGTCTCTGCATTTTGTGTCTCTTACACCCACCCACCCCAATCGTTGTACACAGCTTGCACATAAATTTAGGAAGTGTCCAAAAGAAAGATAGCAGAAATGGAAACAGTGTTCTTTGTCTAAATATCGACATGAGTTAATGATGCTGTTATTAGCCACCTCAGCATTTATGCATGCCACAAAAAGCCTTGTTTTTATGATACTCAAAAACTATCAGAACTGAAAGTGACCTAACAGGTTTTTTTTCTAAATATTTGCTGTCAGATAGACACAAGCAGACAAAAAAAATTTTCTGTCTAGCAGATACAATTTGTTAGGTCAGTTTTTAATTTGCATTTTGATTTTGTCTGGTTTCTTTTCTCTAAAGTTTAGAATCTACAAATACACAGAGTAGGAGATTCCCATAACAAAACATTGTTGGCTGTTTCATGTGTTTTACATCTAGCATTTTTTTTTTGAGATAACATTTTTTTTTATTTGAAAGGCAGATTTATAGAGAGAAGGACAGAGATCTGTGTGCTGGTTCAATCCTCAAATGGCTGCAATGGCCAGAGCTGAATTGCTCCAAACTCCAGATCTTCCAAGTACGTGCAGGATCCCAAGGACTTGTATCATCTTTTGTTGTTCTCCCAGGCACATTAGCAGAGAGCTGGATTAGATGTGGAGCAGCTAGAACTCAAATCAGTGCCCATGTGCGGTGCCAGCACCACAGGCAGAAGCTTAACATACTACACCACAGTGTTGGACCCCAGAAGTTTTTAGCACATATTCTAGTAATTGTATTCACCACCAAACACACAAACATATGTGTCTCCTGTTTGCATTATATAATTTTTATCTTTCATTCAAATCTTTTGTTTTAAAGATCTATTTATTTATTTTGAAAGTCTTAGTTACGGGGGCGGGGGGGAGAGCATCTGTCTATCGGTTCCCTCCCCAGATGGCTACACTGGCTAGTGCTGGGCCAGGCTGAGCCAGGAGCCAGAGGCTTTATCTGGATCTCCCACATGGGTGAAAGGGCCCTGAAGAGTTAGGAAATATTGCACTGTTATTCCATGGCATGTCAGCAGGGAACAGGATGGGAAGTGAGGCAGCTAGGATACAAACTGGCACCAATGTGGGATGCCAACAGCTCAGGAGGCAGCATCACCCCCCAGGTGACAATGACAGCCACTCTAAACCTCCACATGTCATTTCTGATTATTCTGGATGTACCCAGTTATGTATGTGCTCCAGACTCTGTTTGCCTTTGCCTTTCAAAGAGACAAAACTTCAAAGGCAATTCCTTCTCTTTGAAGAAAGATCCAGGCATTCAAATGCCTGGATCCCTGAAACTGTAGTGGGTCAGTAGTTGTTTTTTTTTTTTTTTAACGTTTCTTTTAACTTTATTATGGAAACTTCTGTAGTTACACTAACATGAGGGGAGATAGCGTGAGGAACCCCGTGTACTCATCGTTCAGCTGCAACAACTATTAGCATCCTATACATTGTAGAAATTTCCCCTCTTCTGTTCTTCTGCTTTTGAGGGGCAAGAATATGTTAAATAACATTCAAGATAGTATGTCATTTGATCTGTACAGGGGTACTTGAAAAAGCTTCTGCAAATTATAATTAAAAGGTAAGTTTATTTTGGATGCAAAGCAAAAATTTTAAACCCCTACGTTTCAGGTACCCACACCAAGCACACAGAGGGGCCATGCTGGCGTAGTGGATAAAGTTTCCACCTGTGATAGCAGCATCTCATTGTTTCATGCCTTGGCTGTACTTCAGATCTGGCTGCTTGTCAATGACCTGGAAAAGCAGGTGAAGATAGCTCAAATGCTTGGGCCCCTGCACTCATGTAGGAGATCTGCATGAGGCTTCTGGCCTCAGCCAGGCCCAGTTCGTTCATATCAGCATCTTTTGAGAGAGAAGGGGAACAGAGCTCTCACACATTTGTTGATTCCCTGAATGCCTGCAACAGCTGTGCTTGGGGCCGACCAAGGCCTTCCACAGTCTGCAGGGACGGGAAGCTCAACCCAAGCATTGGTGTTCTGATATGGAAGCTGAACCTCTTACCCAGCTGCTTAACTGCTAGACTAGCTGCCTACCGCAAGCCTCTTGTTTCACAGTGTTCCCTATTTGTCTCCTCATGCCATCATTGCCTTAAGAATGTGGTATTTGACTAACAACATGTTTTACATTCTGAACCTGATACTTCATGAAGTTGCCCTAGGCATTCCCTCTTCCCCCTGCAGTTCCTGCAAATAGTAGTTAGATCCACAGGCACAATCACGGTCATATCCAACTTAAAAAACAAAGGTCCGTTCATTGGAAAGCCAGAGCTAGATCTTTGGTCTGGTGGTTCACTTGCCAGATGGCTGTAACAACTAGGGTTGAGCCGGGCAAAAGCCAGGAATGTCATGAGAGTCTTGCCTGTGAGTAGCAAGGGCTTGGGCACATGGGCCATCTGCCGCTGCTTTTCCTGGGCCTCAGCAAGGAGCTGGATGGGAAGAGAAAGAGCCAGTACATGAAGTAGTACATTATGGAATGCTGGAGTTGCAGGCTGTGGCTTAACTGTGCTACATTATGATGCTGGCCCAGTCATACTCAACTTTAAAATTTGCTTTATTGATTACTCGTATAAAAATGATCCATTTTACATGTGCAGTTAAATAGTTTTTAGCATATATACAGAATAGTGTGATCCATCACCACTGTCCAGTTGTAGAGTATTTTCCTTCCCATATGTGTTAACAATAATCTGCCTTTTGAGTCTGATTTTTGCTTAATTCAGTCTTGCGATATAAATGTTACTCTATGATATAAGGTCCTTTCAACTTAGTTTCTTTTTGACTTTAACACTGTTTCCAGTTCATTCACATCACAGCCTATGTGAGTTCGTCATTGTTTTTTACTGCTTACTAACAGTCATGTGAGATAGATCACATTTTACTTGTTCATCAGTTGATAAGTATTTGAATTCTTTCTACTTTCTAGTTATTATAAGTAATGGCAATAACCATGTTAAGTGAATATGTTTCATTTCTCTAATATATATGCCTAGAATTAAATACTGGGTCATAAAATAACATTTTGAAGAAGGGATACAATGCTTTTTAAAGGGGCTGCATTATTTTCTATTCCCTGCAGTGCCTCTGCATTCCCACCAGTGTTTATCACTATTTGTTACTTTCACTGTAGCTGTCTGCTGGGTGTGAAGTGGTATCTCTTAGTTTTGAGTTGGGTTTCCCTGATGACTAACGATTCTGAGCATCTTAGTCTGTGATTAATGGCCATTCGTATAGTTTCTTTGTAATAATATTTTAGTGCCCTTTTAAACAGATTATTTTACTTTTTATTTTTTAAAGATTTCTTTTTATTGGAAAGGCATAGAGAGAGAGAAAAAAAGAAAGAGACACACAGAGAAATATCTTCTTTCTGCTTGTTCACTCCACAAGTGGCCACCATGGCCAGAGCTAAGCCAATCCCAAAGCCAAGAGCCAGTAACTTCTTCCAGGTCTCCCACATGGGTACAGGGTCCCAAAACTTTGGGCCATCCTTGACTGCTTTCCCAGGCCACTAGCAGGGAGCTGGAACATCTAAGACACAAACTGGTGCCCATATAGCATCCCAGTGGATGCAAGGTGAGGATTTAGCCACTAGGCTATCGCACTGCAAACCTAAACAGAATATTAAACAGAATTTTTGCCTTTTTGTTCTTCAGTTACTAGAGTTTCATGAATTCTGGGTACACGTCCATAAATAAATGTTTTCCCCATTTGTTTTGTTTCAGTAATCGGCGACCAGTGTTGTGACGTGGTGAGTTAAGCTGTGTGCAGTGCAGGCATCCAACATAGGTACCACTCTAAGTCCTAGCTGCTCTACTTCTGATCCAGCTCCCTATTAATATACCAGGGAGAACAAAAGAAAATGGCCTAAGTGCTTGGGTCCAGTCCCATGTGGGAGCTTGGATTGAGCTCCTGGATCAGCCTGGGCCACTGTGGCCATCTGGGGGGTGAACCAGCGGCTAGTCTGCTTCCATTTCTAAACCTTATCAGCATAGGAATTTCTGTCCACAAGGGTGAACAGCTCCTCAGCACCATTGCTGTGGTGCACCTGTGCACAGAATGTCCAGTTGTCCTAACAGTTGTAATCAGCTTGCCTAAAGGTATAAATCTGAATCTTCCCTTGTATAACTCTCTTTTAGCCAATTACCTAATGATTGCAGTACACAGTGGCACTTGTGGGCTAAGTCCGTTGAGTGATTAAAAATGATAATTTTCTAATTCTGTCACTCATTATTTTAAGACTTCTGCAAATGAGAATTTTCCCCTGTTAACCATTTAGTTTCTTTAAAATAAAATTTATGAGTCTGGATTTAGCCTAGTGGCTAAATCCTCTCCTTGTATACCCAGGATCCCATATGAGTGCCAGTTCTAGCCCTGGCTGCTCCATTTCCCATTCAACTCCCTGCTTGTGGCCTGGGAAAGCAGTAGAGAATGGCCCAAAGTCATGGGACCCTGCACTGCACCCAGAAGAAGCTCCTGGCTCATAGCTTCTAATCACCTCAGCTCTGGCCATTGCGGCCTCTTGGGGGAGTGAACCAGCAGACAGAAGATCTTTCTCTGTGTCTTTCCTTCTCTCTGTAAATCTGCCTTTCCAATAAAAAAATAAATCTTTAAAAATAATAATAAGATAAAATACAGTTCACACAAACAGTAGTTCTTTAGGTGTTAGGAATTGTCTATAATCTAGAGATAGATCCCCAGTTTATCAGGCATCTCTTGAGTTTGCTGTGTTGTCCTTTTCCATTTTTATTTTTATGTAGTCAAATGTATCCATCTTAGCTTTAGTCCTTGAGGATTTTGAATTACAGTTTGGAAATTATTGCCTAGTCTAATGTCAAAGCTAAGTAACCTATAATTTCTTTAGACTTCCATGACTTTGTATTTTTAATATAGGTTTCTAATCTGTTTAGAATTTGTCCAAGTATCTGTTACAAGGAATAGTCCAACTTTATGCCCTTTTCATATGGCTGTCAATGTTTTGAAACCCCATTCTTTCCCATTACTTTTGAGTAGATATTTATCTTTTATAGCAGTTACAACTTCATGGTAAAACTGATGAGAATGTAGAGTTCTCATAAAGCAACCGCATGCACATATGGACAGCTTCCCACCCTGTCACTATCCTGCACTAGGGTGAACCTTCCTTACAATGGAAGAACCTACCTGGATGCAACACTGTCACCCAGGCCTAGAGTTCATATTAGGATTCATTCTTGGTATGTTTTGTTCTGTAGGCCAAATGCATGTGGATGTGAACCCATCATTTGTAGTGTCAAATAGAGTACTTTCATGGTCTTAATAAGTTCTTTGAATTCTGGTTCTTCATCCTTTCCATCTTTTCCCCTTTCATCCTGATGACTTAATTTTTTCACTGTTTCAATAGTTCTACCATTTCCAGAGTGTTATGTGGTTGCAATCATGCAGTATGAAGTCTTCAGACTGACTTCTTTTTCTTACATTTAAGATCCATTCATGTCATTTCATGGCTTCTTGGCACATTTCTTTTTAGCACTGAATAGTGTTTAATAGTGCTAGTTTGTTCAATCATCGGGGGAAGGACATTTGGGTTGATTCCATGTTTTTGTGAATATCGCCAAAACTAATAATCATTGATGAGCAGCTTTTTGTAAGGAAATAAGTTTTCAGGTAGTTTGTGAATACAAAGGAACTCAGTTGCTGGGTAATTTGGTAAGAGTGTGATTAATTTTCTAAACACCTGCCAAACTGGCTTTCAAAGTAGCTAAACCATTTTTGCCTTTCCCATAGCAGTTAATGGTAATGGTAACTTATATCACCGCACAGCCTAGCCAGCATTTCAAATAAAACAGCGTTTGTTATGTTTTTATTTTATTTGAAAGGCAGAGAGATTGATTGATTTGAACTTCCATGTACAGGTTTACTCCTCTCAAAACCCACAAATAGCAAGGACTGGGCCAGGCTGAAGCCCAGCACCCAGAGCTTAGTCCCAGTCTCCATCGGGGCAGCAGAGACCACCTATGTGAGTCATCATCTATTGCCTCCCAGAGTAGCTAGAATTGGAAGAGGAGCCAAGGTTCAGTCCCCAGCACTCTGATACGGGAGGCGGGCACCTCTGTATTTCCTAATGTCATACTGGGGAAAGGGTGCAATAGTCATCTTGTTCCTGACTCTGCTTGACATATGTTTAAGGAAACATCTAACTTGGAATACATACATGCCAGGCCTGAGCTACTGTTCGAGCAGTTGTGTCAGTCCAGAAAGGACAGTGGCCCCCTGCGGGTTTGGAGAGTCAGCCCCGGGGAATTGTCTTGAATGTACTGGAGATGTCCTGAAGCATTCTGTCTTTCCTACTCATTCACTTGCAAATGGGGAAGATGGTTAAATCACACATGAGTGTTGGGTTTTTGTCAAATAAGTTTTAGCACGCATGAAGACAATATGTTTGTCCTCCCTCCATCTGTTAATATGATCAATTGTATTATTTAAGATTGAAGTATGTTTGTATTTGGTTGAAATATTTTTAGTGTGCTTTTGAGCTCTATTAATAGCTCAGATTTTTAAAATTTATATTCTTAAGGAAGAGTGATAGTTGTGTTTTTTGTTAATCATTTTTCTTTATATAGTGAAAATCATGTCCTGAAATACCAAAGAAGAGACAGTCCACTGACACTGTGAAAACCTCTAGATTTCTAATAGGATGATCCTGTTCTGTGCTAACAGAGTTCGCCAACACTGTGGAACTAGGTCTTCAGACCACATCTGCAAGTAGTTGTCTAACATCCGTGTTTGTACTCTAGTCCTGTGGCTTAAAGCCCACATTTCTGAAAGCATAGCATCCCATCATGCCTTGATTCACGAGCTGGTGTCCATCTCTTGTCACAGCTGTGGACCCGGGCTTCAATCTCTAGCAAACATATTTCTAGTCAAAAACATACTTAAGTTGAAGTGATGGATTCCACATAGAGAATGTTGTATTTGAAACTTCTCATTAATACTATCTCAGCATCTTCTGCTTCCTGCTCGCAGAAATCCAAGGATTTCTTGTAATCTTACAGGGGTGGCATTTTATCTTAGAGACATTGTGACACTCTTTAAATATCCCATTGATTTGTTGCCAGTGTAAGTAAATGGATATAGGCAGCCATGGTTGGGTAGGAAGAGGGGATTCATACAAAAGCAATACTTAAGTTCATGATTATAAGGTAGACCCTGTGTATATTTCAAATCCTTTTCTTATTTAGTAGTCTTATTAGATGTGCTTAATAAAAGACCAAGTGCATGCTTTCAGTAAAACTGAACCATTGCATCTATGCAAACTAGAGTCATGTTTATTGTTTATATCTTACAGAGGACATAAGGATAAAATATTTGTGGTAAAGTGTAACCCACATCATGTTGACAAACTGGTTACTGTTGGGATGAAGCACATCAAATTCTGGCAACAAGCAGGTACTGTCAGAGGGATTTATCATTTTGGGGGTTGAAGCTCTAAATGAAAAAAAAAAAAAAGGTATATTGCTTCCCCACGGCCTGTTTCTCTATAATCAAAAATGTGTCTAAAATGCTTGCCTGAATTCATTTTTGATTGTCTAAGCTATAAAACTCATCCCACTCCATATGATGCTATGCATATTCATCAATGCCTAGAGAGCGTCAGAAAATGTGATGCTGAGAAAATAATAATTTTTCCATTTAGTCATCTGTCCTGAAAGTAATAATTATGTTGGACTGCTGGGTAGAAAATGACATAACTTTGCTTCCGTAAAATATAAATTTCAGTATTTTGAGGATTGCTTTATTAATTGAATTGAGTGCATGAGTTAAACCCTGACTGGCCACACTGTGTGTGGTCAAATAAATATTTGTGGGTAATATGTCGATGATAGTGATTGCTAAGTAGGCAGAACAAAACACTGAAGGATATTTTATTCTTACCATTGTTACCATTGTTGCAGAATGCTTGGTGTTAGGTTTGATACCAAGCCTAATCTTGTAATGCACAAAACATGAATAAATTGGTTATAGCGCATCCCACTTTTAAAGAAAGGGTAAAGGAGCCCAAATGTCCTAAGAACGAGTCTGGGTGCAGTGTCTTAAGTAAAACTGAGTTTCTGAAGCATTAGGTATGGAATACATAGAAATGTGAATATCTAAGGACCAAATGTAATGGCTTTTCCCAATATACTACTTGCTATACTACCATTCATTTTTCTTAACTAAAAATTGCATGAAAAAGTAGAGGCAAAGGCCTGCACTGTGGCATAGTGGGTAAAACTGCCACCTGTGGCGCCATCATTCCATGGGGGTACTGGTTCAAGTCCCAGCTGCTCCACTTCTGACTCAGTTTCCTGCTGGTGTGCTTGGAAAAACAATGGAGATGGCCAAAGTCCTTGAGCCCCTGCAACCCTATAGATTACCCAGAAGAAGCCCCTGACTTAAGACTGGCCCAACTCTGTCCTCTGAGGCTATTTGGGGAAAACCAACAGATGGAAGGCTTTTTTTCTCTCTGTGTCCCTGTCTCAATCACAGTAACTCTGCCTTTCTTATGCATTAAAAAACAAACAAAACAAAACAAAAACCTTGAGGTAGAGGGCCCAACCTCTACTAGAGAGCCTAGTTGCTAAATCCTCGCTTTACAATCACCAGGATCCCATATGGATGCTGGTTTGTGACGCAGCTGCTCCGTTTCCCATCTGGCTTCCTGCTTGTAGCCTGGGAAAGCAATAGAGGATGGACCAAGGCCTTGGGACCATACATTCACTTGGAAACCCAGAAGCAGCTCCTGGCTTCAGATCAGCTTAGCTCTAACTGTTGTGCCCACTTTGAGAGTTAACCAGCAAACAAAAGATCTTTTTCTGTGCCTCTTCTTCTCACTGTAAATTTGCCTTTCCAATAAAAATAAATATTAAAAAAAAAACTAAAGCCGAACACAGGTAATATGTTGTATTTTACATTTAGCAACTGGCACAGTTTCTATTCTTGTCAGCATTCGTGAAGACTTTGTACATTCCTGTAGGCACTTCTCTCTGCTGCTTCTCAGAGCTCTCCCTGAGCCCTTGTTATACCTGTGTCTTAGACTGCGGGGTTCTCTCTGTCTCCAGCCAGACACAGCACCTTGAAGGCAAAGGACTCATTCTTCACCTGTTTACGTCTCCAGACTGAGCACCGTGCCCACCACCACGTCGGATTCAGTCAACCCTGAACTGCTGGATGAGAAGCAGTAGTTTGGTTTATAGCGTTCTTGACCAAGATGGTCATTTTATATGTGGCTAGGAGGTGTCAGTTTTGTTGAGCTTTTTCCTTTTTTTTTTTTTTTTTTTTTTACGGAGTTAATATTCTTGATCTGCTGCAGGAGGAGGCTTTACTTCTAAAAGAGGAATTTTTGGAAGTGCTGGAAAATTGGAAACCATGATGTGTGTTTCTTATGGCCGAGTGGAAGACCTGGTGTTCTCAGGGGCAGCCACTGGCGATATTTTTATTTGGAAAGACATTATGCTGCTGAAGACAGTGAAAGCTCATGATGGGCCTGTATTTGCGATGTATGCATTGGATAAGGTATGGTGTGTTTTGCAGATTTCTTTTTTCTCATTCAGTTTCTGAAATTACAGGGTGGGTTTTAGGAAAGCCCACCAAGAGATTGGCTGTATCTGAAAGCAGTTGCGTGTCACAAACTGGTTCTGTGATAACATTACAGCCTGGGAAGGTAAGGGAGCACACTTATTTTCATTTAGAACTGCTCAGGTGACGTTTCTCTCTGCCCTTTTCACACTGCCACTTCCTGGCTCTCACTGCCACAAGCTGCCGAAGAGTTGCTGGCATAGGGTCTAAAGTGGTGGTGGAGTTGAAGTCATCGCTTGTAAGGCCAGCACTCCATACCTGAGTGTCACTTTCAAGTCTTAGCTGCTGGGCTTCCCATCTGGCTAACGTGCCTGGGAAAGCAGCGGAAGTTATCCTAAGTGCTCAGGCCCCTGCCATCCCTAGGGGAGACCTGGGTGGATTTCCAGACTCTGGATGATGACCTGGCTTTAACCCAGCTGTTATCGCCCCTTAGAGGAGGTGCACCTAAAGGTCTCTTTCTCTCTGTCACACTCTGTTTCCATTAAGTAGGTCTTCTGAAGTATTTGGGGGATAAAAATTAGATATCTACATGGTGGCAGCAGAGTCCTGGGCTTTTTCAGTATTGTTTTCCCTCTGCTTACACAGTGGGCAGAGTCTGGGAGTCTTTAGTGATTAGTGACTGTAGGCATTATTATTTTTTTCTTGTGTTTGATCTCAGGTTGGCGGAAGCTGTCTAAGGTAGGATGTAGAATGGGGCGTGTCACCAGGCATAAGGGCATGGAATGTAGTAAACGACAAAATATTTTCCCATGTGTTCTATTGGAATGCATGACAAGTTTTTGAGAAAACAAAATGAATTACTTTGCTAAAGAAAAATATTAAAGTATTTTTCAAAAAAAAAAAACAACTCTAAGAACAGTTGGTGTATATGAACACTTGCCAGGAAAGAAAATCAATAAAGCCAAGAAATTGTAAGCTTAGAACAAGAATAAAGATCACTTTTAAGTTAAAGAAATTTATTATGTTGTGTTTTACTTTCCAAGTTTTTCAAAAATTAATGTGTATTTTAGTTGTGGAAATTGTTGCACAAAAACAGTAGTTGCAATTTGTGAGGTACTTAAGTTACTCTTAATAAATAGTGATATTCTCTCCTTGAAATAAACATTTTAAGTAAACATTTTCACTTATGTCAATTTCCATCTATTTTGTGGCTGTATATGTGATAGCAAGAACTGAGCTGGGATTTGTGATACTTTGTTGCATGGGCACTTACAGTGTGGCTGGGACTGAGTACAGAATTGACATCCCTGAGCCTGAGTGCCAAGTGCAGGTGCATGATCTAAGGAAAGCACAGTGGACGCAGAGTGAGAACTGGGGTAGTAGAGCTGCTTCCCAGAATTATTATATTCTAGCACCAGACCTTTCCATCTCATGTACTTAGGAAGGGACCACGTGTGAAGCTACCTTCACCTGCAGGAGAATCCTCTAGAGACTGCATGGATAATTGGTCATTTTGATGTGTGTGTATAACACTTCCCATGTGTGCCCTCACAGGGGTTTGTAACAGGTGGAAAGGATGGAATTGTGGAGCTCTGGGATGACATGTTTGAAAGATGCTTGAAGACTTACGCCATTAAAAGATCAGCATTGTCAACTAGTTCGAAAGGTAACACTCAAATATACATCCTAATTTATCTTAGGATGGAGTAGATAGCATTCAAATTCTTGGAGAACTATCACTGAATCAATTCATTTTCTTTCTTCAACATTGAGCTCTCAGGCCATGTTGTAGATGATTACTTAGTACTTAGGATAAATTCAGTGATTATAATTTTTAAGAATGTCTTTTGTCATCATAGTAAATACAGGATTCCCCCATCCCTTCCCAGGCTTGCTTTTGGAGGATAACCCTTCAATCCGTGCTATCACTTTGGGACATGGACATATCCTGGTGGGAACAAAAAATGGAGAGATTCTGGAAATTGATAAGAATGGCCCAATGACACTACTTGTTCAGGTACTGGGGGTGGTTGGGAATGGGGCATTGTGTAGCACTCACACATAAGTTATATAGGCACTGTGCTAATTTACCCATTGCTGTATGACACACTGCCACACAGCTAGCAGCTGAGAACAACACACATTCTCTCCTTGTGTCTGTAGGACAAGAGTCTAAGCCCCACTTACCCAAGCCCTCTGCTTCTGGCCTCGCAAGGCTGCAGTAATGATTAAAGATGAGTCTTGTCTGAGGCTCAGCTCATCACTAGTGACTTTCAAGTCCGGAGCCTCATCATTGAAATCAGGTCTGGATGAGTTCCTGTGTGTACTTCCCCCTGACTTGTCTGTGAAACTAGGAAGACCAGTCGATGCCTCTTTGATTGCATCTCACACTCCAGTGTTAGTTTTGGGTAACACAGTTGTATCCCTTGTCTTACTTCTCTCCACAAACACTGTGTTTGGAAAAAACCATATGGAAATAAACAGAATTCTCAAAGAGCACAGAAAGGATAAAATCTCAATTTAGGGTTAGGAAAGTACCAGAAGGAAGAAGTGATTCAGGGGTCCCATGGTGGTGCATGCACCTCGTTTGTAGATGAAGGGAGCAGGTGGGTTCAGGGGAGAAATGTACTCAAGGAAGACTATGCTGAAAGAATGCAGGGCTTCAGGTCGGAGCTCCACTTCCCCTCCCTGCTGGAGTCAGGACTACAGGTTGCTGTGTTAGGGGTGAGTGTTGCAAGGCCCTGATGTGCTTCATACACACCACAGCCCAGACTTGCTGCCAAGTGTTTACACATCCATGTGCCCATGCCCACCCAGGATACCAAGCATGAGATCTGTGTTTGAATTCGTCTCTATTGATGCTTTCACTGGCTCTACCGCTGGCTGTGCCCAGCAGCTTGGATGAAGCTGCACAGGGGAGACATCCTTGAGAGTCACACCTTTGTTCTCCAGCAGATCCTGCTTTTGTTATTGGCGTCCAAACTTACTATTTTTCTGTCTGGCTGTATTTCATATTTCTTTTAAAGAGCAAGAGTTTTTGTTATTATTGTTTTATGCCCAAATATTTGATAGTATAAATTGTTTCATAAATGATATGTCACGAGATATTTTTTGAAAATTTGTACTATAGTATGACATAATCTAAAGTAAACTAAGCGTTCTAATTCAAATAATGTTAGAATTCAGGGACTTCTCCTTCAAGTTATGATGCAGAGTTTTTAATCTTTTTTATTTGTTATGATTATCATCTTATGATGCAGTTCCATAGGCTCCTGGGATTTCCCTTATCCCCTCCCAAATTTCCCTACCCTCACCGAGTTCCCCTATATCATTATTAAGGTACAGTTCTTCATACACAGTCGTATGTCCATCATTGTGGGCAGAGACAATAGCAGAGAGTCCAGCATCCTGTTTCAAGATATAGTGAACAGTTTCATCGTAAGTCTATCTTTCTCTGGAAGTAGAGATTTATCTACTTTGTCTCTACATTGTATCCTCACATCTAGATATGTTAGTCTCCATTTCACAGTTACTGCACTTCCCCTTAAATGAAAAGTCACAGTACAAAAACAACAATACGAAGAAAAATAGAAATTTACAATGCCATGAAGCTAAATGATATATTACTAGATATGACAATCTCCATTACAGAGCTACTACACATCCACTTAAATGAAAAGCCACAAAACAAAATCAACAGCAGAAAGAAAAAGGAAATTAACAACACAAGTTAAATAACATGCTACTGAATGACATGTGTCACTGAAGAAATGAAAAAGAAAATCAAGAACCTTCTTGAAGAAAATGGTGCTACTGTATGATCTATGACTCACAGAAGAATTTAATCAGAAGAAGGTGTTTCAAAGAGATGAAACTAAAGAAGACAAAAAAATCAAAATAGTTTCCGGATATAGTTTCCGCTAATTTTTGTTGGTAAAATGTGACTCCTGTAGCTAACAAATAGATGGGTTTTGTTTTTTAATCCAGTCTGCTAATCAATGATGTTTAATTGAGCTTAAGCCACTTACATTCAGGGTTAATATAAATAGGTGGTAATTTGGTCCTGTCATTTTGGCAATGGGTTATTTAGTCTTCTGTTATTTTACTGTGATGTTCTTCACATTAGCCTTTGGTTTTGGTGGGTGCTATTCCTCTTCTCTGTCAAGAGAACATCTTTAAGTGTCCTTTGTAGGGCAAATTTGAAAGAGGCGTATTCTTTGAACTTTCCTTTACTGTGGAAGAATTTTATTTCATTTTCAAAGACAGAGGAAAGCTTTACTGGATATGTTATCCTGGGCTGACAATTTTTTTCTTTTAGAATCTGGAATATGTCACTCCATTCTCTTCTTGATTGTGGAGTTTCCTGTGAGTTTAATTGGCGTTCTCTTATATGTTAGTTGATTTTTTTTTCCCATGCACATTTAAGGATCTTTTCCTTAAATTTTCGATTGAAAATTTTCGATTCAGGAGAGCTTGATGATCATGTGTCTTGGTGAAGATTGCTTTTGGTCAATCCTGTTGGGAATTCTGTGCCCCTCCTGGATCTTGTTTCCCATTCCTTTCTCTAGATTAGGGGAATTTTCCATTATTGTTTCATTAAATATATTTGTAAAACCAGTTTCTCTTTCTGCACCTTCTGGGACTCCCCTAACTCTTACTTTTGGCTTCTTACTAGTGTCTTTCAATTCTTGAATACTTTTTTTTTTTTGGCCTAATCCAGCTCTGCTTCCATTTTTTTGTTTGCTTCCCGATATATCAGCCTTGATTTGCTTTATTGCTGCTATTTCTTGTGTAACATAGTCCTTAAATTCTTTAAACTCTTGTATGTGCTTCTCATTCTTGATCAGAAGCTTAATAATGAGTTTTCTGAATTCTGTATCTCCTATTTCTTGATATCTTCCTCAGTGAACTCTGAGGTTGGCATAGGGTTTTGCTTCTTTGCAGGAGGGCCTTCAGTAGTATTCATTTGGCCTGTGTGTCTTCTTTTGCTCTTGGTCATTGTACTTTTAGTTATCAGATTCTTCTCCTTGGGGCAGGTTTCTAAGCTGTGTCACCCACAGGTCTACAGTTTGATTTTACTTATTGCAGTTGGTACCCAGCTCTTTGTTTGCAATCACTTGTACCATGCCCTCTAGCGAGTTCCTGTCACGAACACTGAGCCCGGTCACTCGAACAAATGCCAAGAGTCGAGAGTGGATGCTTTGCAATCAAGCATTCAAGCATTTATTCAGGCAAGCACACACCAAACAGGATGGGGGAAGCCACCGAGAGTGCCTCTTGACTTCGGTCTCGTAGAAGTCTGCTAGGCCTTTGGCTCCGGCCTCATGGGAGCCTGCAAGTTCGAGTGGAAGCCCAAAACCTTGGCTCCGGTCTAGTGGGAGCCTACTGGCTTCTCTGGCTCCGGCCTCGTGGGAGCCTGCAAGTTCGAGTGGAAGCCCAGGGGCTTTGGCTCCGGTCTAGTGGGAGCCTGCTGGCTTCAGTGACTGGGACAAATGCATGGGTTTATATACAAATCCAGGGGCAAGTTAGGCAGTTGTTTACAATGTTTTGATTGGTTATTACATGTTGTCTATCAATAACACTTGCTTTCTCTCAATTCTAAGAAACATGCATATTCATTAGTATACAATTGTTTCTTCTTTATCATTTTTACCATGACATGCTTAAATACATTGTGGCTTCTTGACAAAGGTGATAAGGGGAGGGCTTGCGCACATGGGAGTCTCTTGACAGGAGTGATAGGAGAGGAGGCCCCATTTCACCAGTAGTTTAGGAAGATGGAGTCACCTTTGTTAAAAGACTCTAACATACACACTATATCCATTATTAAGTCACAGCATAACTTGCAAAGGAGGTCTATTATTACAACTATCTCTGGGTCATCAATTTCTGATAAAACTATAACAATATTAAGGATATAATTAAGTTTATTAATAATACTCCAACCCATATTTCCCAAAGCTCCATTTTTATATATCGTCATATTTTGCTAGAGTAATGTAAATGTGGAGTACTTATAGTCAGACTGTTCCTATCAGTTCTACATCTGGGTTCTTATGTCAGATTTCCACCGTGGTGTCCACAGCCCCAGCTCCTGGCTCACCACTCTCTACCTCCAGTGATATTGTGCTGAGGTTGCACTGTTGTCTCTGCAACCTTTCTCCCACTTCTGGTTGGAGCAGGTCCCAGGATTAGGGAGGCACCATATATAGCTACGTTGTTGGTGGTGGTAATCTTGCCAGAACCTGTTGGCTGTTAGGTCTGAGGGCCACACAGACCTATTTTGACCCATACGATGCCACAGTCAGTATTATTTTCCTGTGGGACCAGTGCAGTGCAGTGAGGTCAGTGAGTTCTCATCAAGCTCAGCACATGCGCAGCTCACTGTTGTCCTTGTAGTTCTAAAACTTTTGCCACACTGTACAAAATGCAGCCTGACATGCCACTACTAGATTTCTTGATCTGCTGGCCATCAGGGCTGAAGGCTGCCAGGACTGTCTTGGGTGGAACCTGTAGAATGCCATGCTGTAGCAGTTCATTGAGTCAGAAATGAGTTCACTCCTAGCTCAGTGTATGCTCAGTGCTTTCCCTTGCCTTTGTCTCCTTATGCAAAATGGCACCCAATTTGACACTAGGGGGCTGACTGGGCTGTGAAATCCACCCTGTTCTCGCACTGCCCATCTGGGACCTCTGCTCTGTCTCTGCTCCTGATCAAATCAAACAGACCAGGAGAACAGACAGTTCTTTGTCTGGGTTCACCTCCCAAGCTCCCAGTGAAAGTCCCTTCCCACCTGGGTGCTGGTGCAATTCTGACTGTTGGTGGAGATCCGGCTGCTGGTGGAGTTCAGATCACCGTTAGCTGAATGCTGCTGGGGTATCAATCACTGCAACACCACACCGTTGTTTTTGCTGCTCTCCTGTGTCTGCCTGTCTCCAGGTACCCCTCTGCTGTTGTTCTGTCCTCTCCTATTTCCTGGAATGCGCCCTCTCTGCTTCAAACTGGTTAAATGTTTCTCTGTCCGGTTACATGTGTCCTTACCCTATTCTGCCATCTTGATTCTCCATGATGCAGAGTTTTAACTTTAGGTTTCCTACAGTTCTGTTTTTTCCCACATTTGCATTGCCCTAATAATAAGTAAAGTAAAAAGTAATTTTAAAAGTAACTACAGCAAACATTTATTGAGCACCTGCTGTGTGTCAGGCAATGCTGCACATATTTCCCTTCTATCCCAGAACAGACATGCTCCATTGAGATAGCTTCATCAGAGGGTATATTACAACCACAGGCTAAGAGCTGGAGAGCTGGGAATCACTATAAGCTTGGCAGATACCAGAGCCCCTTAGGTTTCACCCCCTCAGGCGTTCTCCCATCCCAACATCTCAGTGTGAATCCTGCAGGAATCATGGGCTGGCAGAGCCTCATCCTGTCCTTCGCTGTTGCCTCCAGGCTAAAACCCAGCAGCTTAGGTCAGGCAGTGCTCTTGTCTAGGTTCCAGCCAGTGGCTGCCCTAGACTGTGGGGTTTGCACAGAACTGCTGCCTGCTGCCTCAGGCTCACAGTTCATGCTGGGAGAGAGAACAGATCCTCAGGGATAGTTATAGGACTGAACAGACACTATCTGCTGTGTCAAGATTTCAAAACTGCTTCTCCCAAGTTTTGGTGACATGCCAATCCAGAGGCACTCACAATAGACTGCCTTTTCTTTAAGAGAAGGAAAGCTAAGGTGGAGGAGGCGTAAGAGGGGCACCTGAGGTTGGAGGTGTGGACCTGCCAACTGTGTACATAGTCCTCTTGGACTGCAGCTGTTAGCAGGCGGGTTTTTGGGTGATGAGAAACCAAGTCAGATTCCAAGTCCATTTTCTTGTGCCTCCATGGGTCCCTCAGCCTGCCGTGCTCACCGCCCAGTTCAGTTATCCAAAGCTGAAAATCATCGTATGGAAGGAAGTAGCATTTTGAAATCAGTATGTGTGCAGTCATTTGAAATGCAAGCCTGTCCTCAGCACTGCGTGGAGCGACTCCATTGGAAGAAGGACCTGGAGGATGAAGGTGTTGACGCTTCACTCACTCACCTGCTGACCATGGGATCTGCTGAAGGGAAGAAAGCCAGATAACAGGAATGTGTGGTGTCCCCACATCTGTACATTCAACACCAGTGTGCACATCCCCTCCCTCATTGTGTCAGGTGCTCGAATGCTGGCTGCATTTGGAACATGACACGTTTTGCCCAGTAACTGGCTTCAACAGCTCCTCGGCTAAATTGCAGTCACCCAGTTTGTCTTTGGAAAGCCAGCTGTTCACTATAGCAATCCAGTCATAGACACCTTCAGATGACCGTGGATGGCCAACTCGTTGCTTTATTGAACAAGAGCTTTTTAACGATTAACCATTGAAAGCAGAAACTCAGGGACCGGTCTCCTTTGTTGCTGTGTGGCACTAATCTCTTCATAATCCTTTGTTGAGTGATAAATAATAGGAATCAAGTTCATTTTCTCCCTGTTTTTGAAATACTATTTCACCTCAATTATTCTAAGACACTCAAGGTGGTTGGAAAATACAGGCACACGGAATTGCCCTGGTGTAAATTTCATACTTTTAGATTTTCTGGTGTTAATTGTTGCCTGGAGGTAGACCAGTTTGTGAACAAATGCCTAATCTGAGCTATATTGATAGTACTTAGAATGAAAAATTATCTCATTTGGCTCTGCCAAATGTTCTGTGTTCAAATAACTAAAATTGCATAAGTAACAAGAGTGTTACCATGAGATCGCACTAGCAGACAGGTGCCTCTGTCATTCAGACTCTAATGTTAATGGAAGGAGGAGTTTGTGGCATTGTGGTCAGACCATTTTAGCAGGAGGCATATGCACTGTTAATAGAAACCACCTAAAATCAGGGCACTTTACTCTTCTTCTTGGTGTTTCAAAATGGAAAGATATTTAGCCCCATATAAACCCAGCAAGCGATGAGTCTGTGTTGTGTTTCCCAAATGAGTGAATTAGGCCCAGCTTTAGACTCAGCTTTCAAGTGAGAAACAAAATTATTCTGTTTAAGTCATTTTGGCTTGGGCAAACTGAAACTGTGTTTAAGCTTATTTGGGACACGAAGGGTGAGTATGCAGCGTGAGGCTGGGGAAGGGCCAGCCAGCAGGCGTGAGCTTTGTTTGTGCCCGCTTCCTCTCCTGCAGGGACACATGGAAGGAGAAGTGTGGGGCTTGGCAGCTCACCCCCTCCTGCCCATCTGTGCAACAGTGAGTGATGATAAAACGCTTCGGATCTGGGAATTATCCTCCCAACACCGCATGTTGGCAGTTCGGAAACTCAAGAAAGGTACCCAGTATCACCTTAGATGTCTGTGAATTGTATATGAGTAGCAGAATTATTGGATTCGTTTATCCATTCAGCTCTTGTTTACTGAAGATACCTGTTACAGGCTCAGAAACATGCTAGGCCATAGGAATTCTACAGTCATGAAGAAGTGCAAGTGAATTTACTCCCATAGACTGTGCTGATGCAATGGTGCCCGCTCTAATGTTCAGATCCCTTGCACTGCACAGACGGTTACCACCTGGGGGCAATGTGGCCTTCATCTTACCGAGAGCTATGGCAGTGATTAAATCACATCAGCATGGGGGGAAAAAAAACCATTTTTCTTTATCAGTCTCCAAAACTTGTCACTGAAACAATACATTCAATTTTCCAGAAAAAGTTAAACTTCATACGAAGCAGGTAAATCCAGATTCAATATCTTTGCGCATTACAACCCAGGGGTGTACTGAAAAGTAACATTGAGGGATACTCTCCATACGTTGAGTTGGGCACCAGGGATCCCAAGATGAAAAGCCCCAACTCTGATATTAGGGAAGAGATTTGAGTCCCTGCGAAGATGGTTCATTCAGACTGAGTTAATGTGAGGAGAGTGCAAAAATGGACCTGTTTGTTAAGGGATGGGTAGAGTTACAGAAAGCACCAGAGAGAACGGCCCTGGGCCTAAAGGGTCAGACGGGGTGATGACGGGAACCTTGAAGTCAGCTACAGGAAGCAGCCAGCCAGAGACAGGTTGTCACCATCCATCTGAGAGTCCAGACTGGCCTGCAGTGTCCCTGCAGGAGGAGGCTCGGGGGATAGGTTAGCCCACCTTTCTTCCTCCTCCCTCAATCCCACAGTAGCCTGGCCTTGTTCTCCCTTGGCGGAACCTAACCAGACACCAAGGGAGCCCATTGATGCAGTTCACATTGGCAGCTTTAAATACAGAGCAGCTAGCAAAGGGTGAAGGACAAATGTGGAGGGACGGAATTAGGTATCAAGTTCAAACAGGGTTCGTGAGATGCAGGTGAGCTGCTGCTGGGACAGTTTGGAGGTGACACGAGAGCTAGGACTCAAAGGATGTGTGAAACTTCAGACAAGGAAGAGTGAGCTTTGTGTTGGGAGTGTATTCTATGGGAATACATAAAGTGAGGAAGGTATCCTGTGAGCCAGAAAAGTAATGGTAACAGTTAATGTCCCTGACTTATATACTAGACTGCTATTTCACGCTTAGTCTTCATAGATAGTCAGGGAATAAGGCTATTATAACTGTCACCTATGGATTGGGACACTAAGGCATGAGGAACTTATACGTGTTTTCCCAAAGCCACACAGTTAATAAGTAATGAAATGGAATTCAGTCCCAGGCAATGCATTGTGATCCCAGCAAGCACACCTGTGGCCACTGCTCCACCTCTCATGTTAACTCCCCTTCACGTTGGACCCCTGTGCTCTAACCAGTCAGGACGCTCAGTCATATCAGAGTCCAAAGCCCTGGCTCTTAACGTCTGCAGTGCTGACTCACTGTGGCCACTAGTTTTTCTTGGAGATACAAAAGGACGAGGTTCTCCTTTTGGAGGACTTGAATATCAGTCAATGAACTTTATTCCCTAAGTTAAAAATTAGTTCAAAAGAGCAGCTATTGACACACTTTAGATAGGAAGGCAGTTCAACCCAGTTAATCCAGTCATCCTGGTATAATGATTAATAGCTCTCCTTTTCTTCGTCAGAAGTTCCCATGTTTGTACATAACTTTTGCTTAACCTGGTAGGAATCACGCTGCTTGTGAGATCATTTTTCTATTCTTGGAGTATTAACACATCTAACTTAGAGTTGGGAACAAATATTAAGTAAATGAATGATAAAATGAGATGAGTCAGTTCAGTGTATAGTGACAGAGGAGTTTTGTGGAAGCTTTGTTGGAAATGCTTTAGCATAGAACTGCATGGGCAGCCCACTGCTGAAGACTTGCTTTCCAGAGTCCTGACAGAAAGATAGTGGCTATGATACTGACTTACTAAAATTCATTGTGGTGATGCTTATACAGCTCTGCGACCACATTAATTACTGTTGAGTCATACACTCCAACCGGGTAAAGCATAAAACGCATGAATGCAATCTCAAGCAATTAAAGAAGGCAGTAGTAGATGGTAAGTAGTCTATTCTTTTTTTTTTTGAAGATTTTATTTTTATTGGAAAGGCGGATATACAGAGAGGAGAGACAGAGAGGAAGATCTTCCGTCCGATGATTCACTCCCCAAGTGACCGCAACGGCCAATGCTATGCCGATCCGAAGCCAGGAGCCTCTTCCGGGTCTCCCACTCGGGTGCAGGGTCCCAAAGCTTTGGGCCGTCCTTGACTGCTTTCCCGGGCCACAGGCAGGGAGCTGTATGGGAAGCGGGGCTGCTGGGACTAGAACCAGTGCCCATATGGGATCCCGGGCGTGCAAGGTGAGGACCTTAACCACTTGTGCCACCGCGCCAGGCCCAGTAGTCTATTCTTAACAGACTTTATATTAAGCATATCCCTTGAAGACCATATTCCTTATTTAAAATGCCCTCCTGGAATTCTACACAGTGGAGAAAGCACTACTTGGGTGATACCAACATCCTACAACCTTTTAGCTTCATAGCAGACTCTTGGAGGAATGTTGTCCTTCTCCCCAAGACAGATGGGGCAGGAACAGACTTTAACCACTAGAATTGAGTGTTGTGATCCATCGATTAGAAAATTGAGCTAACTAAATGTAGAACTGTGGGGTTCTGTAAAACAAGTTTGCACATAAAACATGATACTCAAAAGTCGTTTCTTTAAGTTTGTGTTTAAGATTTATTTTTATCGCAAAGTGAATTTACAGAGAGGAGAGATAGAAAGATTTTCCATCTTTTGGTTCACTCCCCAAATGACCACAATGGCCAGAGCTGAGCCAATCTGAAGCCAGGAGCTTCTTCTGTGTCTCCCACATGGTGGCAGAATCCCAAGGCTTTGGACCATTCTTTACTGCTTTCTCAGGCCATAAACAGGGAGTTGAAAGAGATGTGGAGCAACTGGGACACAAACCAGCACCCATATGGGATCCTCATGCATGCCAAGCGAGGGCTTTAGCCACTAAGCCATCATACAAACCCCAGTTTTTAGAAGTGTTAAGGCAGATATTGCATTCTCAAATATTGTTTCTTTTCTTAAAAATTTCCAGTTGGTTTCTTTGAAAGGAAGGGAGGTCTGTCATCTTCTGAATCCCTCTCCCATGCCCACAATAGCCGCGGTTGTGCCAGGTCAAAGACTGGGAACACAACCTAGCTCTCCCATGTGGATAGTAGAGACCTAAACCTTTGATCCATCACCTTCTACATCTCAGGATGTGCATCAACAGGAATCTGGGATCAGGAGTTGCAGAGCTGGCACTTGTACCCAGGTACACTGAGTAGTGGGCCCTCCTGTGGATGTCCTAAGTGGCATATTATTTTTTAAGATTGAAAAACAAGATTACAAAGAGAGAGAGAGAGAGAGAGATGCCCCTGCCAGTTCACTCCCTAAATGGCTGCAGCAGTCAGGGATGGACCAGATTGAAATCAGAAGTCTAATTCAGGATTCCCAGGGGATGGCAGGTGGCCAAACACTTGGGCCGTCCTTGGTTGCCTTTCCAGGAGCATTAGCATGGACCTGAATCAGTAGAGGATTATCAGCAGGGACATAAACTGGTGCCTATAGGGAATGCTGGTGTCAACAGTTTCTTAACCATTGCCCTAAAAGTTCCTTGCCTCCTTTCTTGAAAGTGAGGATACTGGGTATATTAATTTCCTATACTTCTCTCCCATTCACCATTCACCTCACTTATCTTTTGAAACCCCAGTTATTGGATTACTGAGAAATAAATGAGTACACTGATAAAATTTGGGGAGAAGAGATGGTTTAGATTTCAAAGTTTTAGTTCTCATGTGTATAGTGTTATAAAGACCTAGTTATGGGGCCAAGGCTGTGGTACTGCAGGTTTAGCTGCCACCTGCATTGCTGGCATCCCATTTGAGTACTGATTCAAGTCCCAGCTGCTCCACTTCCAACCAAGCTTCTTGTTGATATGCCTGGGAAAGCAGCAGAAGATCATGAGTACTTGAGTCTGTGCTGCCCACCTGAGAGATGGGGCTGAATTCCAGGTTCCTGGCTCTAACCTGGTTGAGCCCCAGTCATGCTGGCCATTTGAAGACTGAATCAGTTAATGAAAGATATGTGTCTTTCTCCTCCTTTCTCTGTAACTCTGCTTTTTGAATGTCTTAAAAAAAAAAAAAAAAACAACCTAGAACCATGGCCACCCATAATGCACCTATGCAAATTTTTCCATCTCTGTATTTGGCTTGTTCAGTAGTAAAGTGCTGGATAATAGCAGTGGCCTCTGTGTGCTCCTTTCTAGGTGGCAGATGCTGTGCCTTCTCCCCTGATGGGAAAGCCTTAGCAGTTGGCTTAAATGATGGAAGTTTCCTGGTGGTGAATGCAGACACTGTTGAAGACATGGTCTCCTTCCACCACAGAAAAGAAATGATCTCTGATATCAAGTTTTCCAAAGGTAAAGGCAGACAGCAAAATTTATTAAGAATGGAATCATTTTTATTGTTTTCTCTTCCCCATTTGAAAACATTAAGTTTCTGGAGTCAATGTCTGTGTAAAGTGGCCTGGTGTTAACTGCACATTTTCTTTTGTAGACACAGGAAAATACCTTGCTGTAGCCTCGCATGATAACTTCGTGGATATCTACAACGTCCTCACAAGCAAAAGGGTTGGCATCTGTAAAGGTGCTTCCAGCTACATTACACATATTGACTGGGACTCTAGAGGTAAGGTGTCTGTGTCCTGGAAAGCACAGTTCCTGTTTGCAGAATGATCAGTGTTCACATATTGTGTCCATGGAATGCGACAGTTGAATTGTGGGAGAAAATGGCAGGGGAACCCACAATACTATAAATAGTAATTTTACAACAAACAGGCCACTGCTACTAACTGTGCACTTCTATCTTTAACATCATTGTTACACTCCTGTTAACTCAAGCCACTGAGTGTGAAGTCAGTGCTTTCTGTTTGCCTCACTTTGGGCTGGCCATGCGTGTCCTGGTCCCGGGTCTGTTCATGACTGCTTTGCCTTTTCCAACCAAAGCTCCACCCGCTGAAGAACTGCTCAAGATGTCCCAGCCCATTTGCATCCCCTGGTGCAAGCAGGACAATCTGGGCAGCTTGCTGATTTCTCTGCTTCACTGCCTCCAAGTCATACCAGAAGCACTCTAAGGATTTGTCTGTTCATTTAACACACCTAGTCTCCACCACATGCAATTGTAAGCTTAAAACATGTGGGTCAAGGAGTTAGATGTGGTTCCTGTGTCTGTGAGGTTTACAGTTGAGTGAGGGAACTGAGCTTGCACTTACATAGGACAAGAGCAGAGCTGGGTGAGTCATGGGAGCAGTGGTGAGTTAGCAGGCAAGAGGTGAGCCAGGGCTGAAGCTGGGCCAGGTCAGCGTTAACTACCTGGGCAGTGTGGGGGGATGGCTATGTGTGGGGTAGGTTATTTTTGAAATCCTGTCCTGGAGACTAGGACCATGAAAGGAGTTGCAGCCAGTGTCTGTGAATGGGCAGGACAGCCACAGTGGTAGTGAAGCACCAAGGCTCCAAGGGAGGAACCCCTGCAGAAGTCTCCTAGAGAGATGGATGGGCATTCGCCAGACAGCAGGGTGGAGGAAGAGCTTCCCAGGATGAAGGAGCACAGTGTGTGAAGCCATGGAGGATGGGAGACATGGGGTGATGGGGCAGCAGTGGGTGACGCTGCTTAGCCCAGGGGCAGCTGGGACAGGGTGTGCTGGGAAGTTACCCATAAGGCCCTGGGGAACCCTAAGGTTTAGATCTGCATTGTGGGATTGCCTTTTGTCCCAAGGATGGAATGGGAGCCTCGAGCTGGGAGAGCAACCAGAGAAAGGAGGTGAGGGTCCCAGCCAGTGAGAAGCTACTTCGCAGACACCAGAGGATTTCTGGAAGCAGTGGTCACGGTTTGATTCTGCCATTCTCCTGCCAGGCGGGCTTTCAGTTGTAGCTCTACCTGCTGGCTCGGAATTTGGACCCTATTTGAGCTTTCCAACCTGCAGAGGTTTTGTGCCCACAGTAAATGGTCAGAGCAGAAGTCTGCAATTTAAGAAGTCCAAGTCCCAACAAGGGTGAAAGAAAACCAGATGAAATCCCTCTGGTTTGCATGTCAGGGTCATGGCAGTTTAGGTTCACATTTGTGATCCATGTCACATATGGCCTCCTGAGCAGACCTAGGAAAGGGGAGGCCACAGTGAGTGGGTGGGCAGGGGGTGTGTAGAAGGGAACAGCTGCTTCTCATACTCCTTGTTTGGTACTCTAGTTTGTCTAAAAATACACACACAACCAGTTCCCCCAGTGTATTCTCTTAATGAGTGGAGTAAGATATGAGAAGTTTTGATGTGGAACCAATCATATACATGTAGTACTTGACACAGAGTGTGAAATCTCAATGCTATGGCTATTGGGAAGTTGCTCCCTAACATTTTAGGGAGTAAAGGACCAAGAAGAACGGAGAATATAAGTAAATTTTGATTTACTTATATTTGTAGGTGTGCAGGACCACAGCATTATGCACATTTGCATTGTTTTACATGTATCATCCATCTCCAGAATTCTTTTCATTTTGTGAAATTGAAAACTTGTACCTAGTTTTTGATAACTCCCCATCCCCTCAGGGCTTGTAAGCCTCCGTGGTTTGTCTCTGAATTTATTCTGGGTATACTGGACAGCAATATCTTCCTATAGTATATGCTTTCCTTGTGACTGGTTTATTTCTCTTAACCCTAAAGTGCATTCATATGGTAGCATGTCTAAGAATTTCCTCCCATTTTAAGACTGAATAATATTCTGTACGTGTATATTATGTTTTGCTCGTCTGTTCAGCTGTCGAACACTCACAGTGCATCCACCCCGCGTACCGTTTGAATAGTGGTACTAGGAACTTGGGTATATGAATAACTCATCAAGACCCTAATTTTAGTTCCTGGGGACTCAGAAAACTGCTGAATTGTGTGGTGATTCCCTTTTTTATTGTTTTAGGACTGTTGTACCATTTCCCATAGCAGTTGCCCCATTCTACATTCTCACTAGCAGTAGCATGAGGGTTCTGATTTCTCCAGCTCCTTGGTGACACTGGCTATTTTCTTTTTCCATTTTGTTGATGTCCGCACAAACGAGTATGAGGCAACACCTGGTTACGGTCTGGATTTGAATTCAGGGTTCCTTGGGGTTTGTGGTTGTTCCTGTTACTTTGTCTCATCTGATGCTCAAGATGTAAGGTGGAATCAATCCCAGTTGGGAAGCCCAGGATCTTGTCTTGGATTGTACACGCAGGTCTGGGTAAATGTCTAATGGACTCCCAGTGTGGTGCTGTCACTCCACAGGGCGAGAGACAAACGCCACCGTCCCTGCAGTTTTACCCAGGGCAGGTCTTGCAGAGCTCACAGCAATGGAAAGGGCCCTCAGAGTAAGGAAGAGGTGGAGAGGGGGTTTTGATGAACCCCCTGGCTGCTTGTCCATCACAGGCAGGAGCATAGCACACGGTGTCCATGGTTGGAGAGGCAGCTGGAATACACGGGCTGAGGAAAGAGACATGTTCCTGATCTGAAGGTAGAAAATAAACATGCCCCTGATCTAGCCAATGTAACGCAAGCCAGTTGTCACCCTGCGCACCTGATGCCTCATGTCTCCAGAAGGTGCCAGGCTGCCTCGGAGCAGCCATGCTGCTTTCACACAGGGGCCTGTGACCTGGCAAGGGCAGAGGGCAGAGTTGCAAAGCAACAATCTCCTTGGGGCCTCTGAGCTTGTTTGCTGGAGCCAGCTGGTTGTCAGAGGCAGGCACTGCGCAGCTGCACCTCGTGTGCCCATGGCAATGCAGTGCCAGGAAGAACAGAAAAGCACATTTGGCTTCTGCAGGCCCCATGAACCACCCCAGTCACAAAGGCTCTGGTGCAGAATGCTTGAGAAAGAAACACAAAATATAATATAATAATAATTTCTAGATGCTGCAAGTTCATTTCTAGAAATATCCAGTCTTGGTGATCCTAGACCAGGGAGCAGCTTGAGCCATGTTAGGACCTTCCATTTCCATTTTCACAGTAAATGGCCTAGTATCTGGTGCATTGAGTGTGATCTGGGAGTTACTGTGACTCACAAAGAGGGTCCAGGCAGGACCCTATGTGTGCATCACTCTGTCCACAGCCAGCTGTGGCTGGCTGTGCCTCCTTCAATTCTCCCACCTGCTGTGGTCACACATAGCTAATGGTAGAAATGTGGGGCTGCTGGGGGATGGGGATTCCATTTTTCAGGGACAGTTACATGTGGATTATTCAGACTGCTGCTCTTGGCTTCAGGGCCTCATGCTCAAGTTATTTCCATGGCTTTATCTGCATTTCAGTAGCAAGATATGTATACATGGAGAGAAAATAACCATCAAGGGGAAATAGTGACAGAAATTTTTCCACTGTGCTTTTGAAAGTTACTTTAAAGATATTTAAATTTACTTATCTGCTTATTTAAAGGCATAGTTATAGAGAGAGAATTATTCCATCTGCTGATTCACTCCCCAGATGGCTGTAATTGCTGGACCAAGACTAGAAGCCTGGAACCCTGTCTGGGTCTCCCATGTGGATTACATTTTCCTCTGCGTTTCCCAGGCTCATTAGCAAGAAGCTGTATCAGAAGCAAAGTAGTTGGGACATGAACAGTGCCCGTATGGGATGTCAGCCTCTCATGTGGTGGCTTACCTAAGAATTACAATCCTGAGTTTTATAGTATCTCAAGACCAGAAATAATCTAAAATAGCCATATTGAAAAATATTTTCACTTAATCTTTTAATCCTTTCCCCTCATGATTTGTTGAGAATCCTGGAAGTATAATTACTTTACAGAGATGTGTGTTTACTGACAGTATTAATTCCTCACTGTCTTAAGCTAAATAGGTAAAGGTAATTGAACTCTCTTTTTTTAAATTTGTGAGCATTCAACCATAAAGTCAGGAAAATTTGCCCAGTCTGAGGACGTATTTAGATTCACTTATTCCTCAACAGTGACAAAACTCCCCTATCGCCATATTAGAACTGCCCAGATTGGACATGATTATGGCTGTTAATTCAGAAATGAGAGAACCAGGGGCCGACTTTGTTGTGCAGCCGTTTGCATCCCGGGCATCCCATACAGAGTACTGGTGTGAGTCATGGCTCCCCTGCTTCTGGTCCAGCTTCCCACACGGGAGAGCCAGATGAAGTTCGAAGCGCTTGCCTTTGGTCTGGGCCAGCTCCAGCCAGTGCAGCAATTTGGGAGTGAATCAGTAGATGCAAGATCTCTATCTCCCTTTCTCTCCCCCCTCCCCCCACACTTATTCTGCCTTTCAAGGAAGTAGTAAATCTTGAAAAAGGAAATGAAATAACTGTATTTCTAGTTGCTTCAGAGTATAGGCCTACAGCTGCTTATGGGTAATGAAGCCGCAGGGCCTATACAGTGCTCACTGAATTATTGAATGATCCAACTCAAACCACAAAGTTATTTGGCTGGTGTTTTTCCAAGAAGGTAATTTCAAGATTATTAAATATATTTTTAATATTTTTATATACTCACTATGCATTCAGTAATTTATATAATTCACTTATATAATTATAATTTGTTATGAATTTACTAATTTATTCACTGCATATCTGAACAATGAAAGGAGTGGAGAGTGTGAAAACATAGCATGTACACACTCTGAATTCTTTGCAGATATGTGTGACATCTGAGGTGTGAGCAGAGTACCCGGGGTGGGGATGTCAGTACAGCTCCATGAAGCAGACCTGGCCCTGTGTTTGTGACTGCTAAAGCTGGCCACTGGGCACCCAGGGGTTCTTCGTTCTTTCACTGGTTTTACAAACTTTCCGTAATTTAAAAAAAATGTTGACATATAAACTATGTATATTGTGAATCGCTTAAATTTTAAACTGTAAAGATCTATTGGCCGTTGTAGGAGAATTAGGAAATCCAGTTCTTTTCATCATCAAGGAGAATGAATCCAAGATGACTATCTTACATCAGACCAAAAGACTACTTTTGGCTCAACTTTTTATTTATACAGAGTCTTGATTTTTTTCAGACTCTTAAGTTGGGGGTGTAGGTGCAAATGAGCATTTATAGGTTGTTTTGTGTGCCTTTTCTGTGTAAAACTGTGCTTAGAATTCAGACCAAAGTGATACTCTCATTTTTAAACTCACAATTCTTACCGTGCAGCTTGCTTTTACTGCATCTCTATGCTGGGAGGAAACAGAGGGAAAAAGCAAAACATGTATTTTTTCCAGGCTTTCAAAAAGTTGCTATTTTTCATTTTCACTGAGTCAAACATAGCATGCTTATTTCAATTATTTTAAGGATGTTGAAGTTCGAATTTTATGAGGTGTATATTTTGGAAAACAGAGCTTTGCAGTGCATACCATTCCTTGAATTTGCATTCCCACAAACTTTTGTATAATTCAATACATATTTATTTAACTTATACTGATTAAAGTGAATCAGAGTCGTGACTGCCATAGTTATGTTGTGGTAATGAAATAACAAGTCCAGAATTTAATTCTCTCTCCCTCATCCTATCTTGACAGGGAAATTATTGCAAGTGAATTCAGGAGCCAAAGAACAACTCTTTTTTGAAGCTCCAAGAGGCAAGCGGCATATAATCAGGCCTTCGGAGGTAACAGTTGTGCTCAAAGCTTTTAAAAATACAATGTGAAAATGTAATATGTGCATGGGAATAATTCACTCAAGCCTTAACTGCTAATGTCAGCTACACGTCGAGTACTCTCCATGTGACCATTCCCTGTATCTGATACCATGTCCAGGGTTCCTGGCTGAGGGTAAGGCTCAGGCTTGCTCTTGTACCCCTGACCTAGCCATGCACAGTTGGCTGAGTTCTGTTTAATCCTCTGAAAGACAGTGAAATCCCCTAAAGACAGTGAAAAAACTGACAGTTCAGATGCTGTGTGTTTCTTCATTTGACATGTCTTTTCGTACAAAACTTTCTATGCACATATATTTTGGAAGCATTTGCAATGTCTGTTCGTAACAATCAGTAATATTATCCTCAATAACAACATAAAATTGTTTGCAAAAACAGGAACTCTGTGAGGCTCGCCCATACCAATGTGTGAAACTTTGCCATCTTTATCATTTCCTTGTGTCCTTGGCTGCACACATAATATTGGAATTGTTGTAACAAAACTGGATAAATTTATTTGGATTTATAAACTACTGCCTTGCTGAAAAAGAACCTGCTTTCTGAATGCTTTTTAGGTAAACATCTAGTCAGGACCTGGACTTTAGGATCTGAAGGTCTTAGCATGGTGAAGCCAAGAGGCAGTCCTCTTGGTCCCTGGAGGAACCTCCCTGGTGTATCCACTGAATAGCTTTTGATTAAATAAAGTGAAATACTCATCCTTGGAGGAAATGGACATGGCTCACTGATATTGTGCCTCTCCTGGCATTTGGTTGCCAGTCTTTGCCACTAGTCTCCTTGCAGTAGACATTGGTTGCACGAGCATCGATAGGGTTGTCGGTGTTCGTGAAGGAGATATGTGAGCAGTAGTTTAGACGTGAAAGTTGGGGTTGTAGTCATGCCACAAGCAGGTTAAGCCATCATCTGCAACATCAGATACTGGAGCACTGATTTGCTGGTTAGAATCCCAGTTGTTCCACTTCTGATCTAATTCCCCACCAATGTACCTGGGGAAGCAGCAGAGTATGGTCTAAGACCTTGGGCCCTTACCACCCACGTGGGAGACACAGAGTTCTCAGTTGCTCCACTTCTGATCCAATTCCCCACCAATGTATCTGGGGAAGCAGCAGAGTATGGTCTAAGGCCTTGGGCCCTTGCCACCCACATGGGAGACAGAGTTCTGGATTGCTGGCTTTGGCATGGCCCAGCTCCAGTTGTTTGAGGCTGTTTGGGGAGTAAACCATCAGATGGAACATATCTGTATTTCTCTCTCTTTCCTTTTTGAAATAAATTTTTAAAAGTCATTTTTTAAAAGTGGCACTAGATTATCATGTTGTACCAAGGGTTCTTTAGTAAGTTTATAGAAAATGGAATTCAGGTTATTTTTATGCCTCTTTATTCTTTAATTTCCAAGGAGTCAGCAAGGTACAGTAACACTGTGCCAAACAGCTTCCACATGCAGAGAGCCTGTGGACGGGGGAGGTGAGGCTTCAGTTATGGTTATGATTTTTAAAGTGGTTTTTATGCTGTTTAGAAACAGAGTTTCCCAACACTAACTGAAGAGACACTAGTGGGCCTCAAATAAAAGCAAATGAAATTTTTTTAAATCCCCCAGGAAAGGCTACTGTATAACACTGCTATTATTTTGCTTTGTTTTGTTTTTTAATAAAAAGGAAAGAAAGGCCTCAGTGTTGATCAGATTCTAATCCATACCAGCTACAGTCTTGGCCGTGAGTTTCACCATTTGAAAGTATAAAATATATCTTTACGGCAGTACAATTTGGAAAGCTCTTCAAATTTGTAAGATGATGCCTAGAGCATAAAAGATATTAAACTTGCTGCAGAATCTTATTGCTTTTTTCTCCAAGGAAGCTGACTGGGGTTTGCTAAATGAACATTCCATCAATCCATTTATCTTAGCGTTTCTCAGCAGAAAGGAACTGTGTGGTCAGCAGCATCTAGACAGCAGTGTGCCAGTGGCATCGGTGGGTCGGGCTGGGAATGCAGCCGAGCTTCCTCCACGAGGAAGACGCTTGCAGCTGAAGGTGCCCACATTGCGGTAGAGAAACCCGGAACCCGCTAGTGGCTTAGCCGATGGTAAACATCTAGTCAGGAACCGAACAAACTGGTACTGATGGATTTCCACAAGTCAAAATGTTCATTTCACTTAGGGGAAAAAAGGAACATTTGACTGAAGCACTGGTTTGATCAACAGTGATGATACCGTATTAGATCTGCAACCTAGAATGTGCACACCTCAGCTCACCGCATAAATGCCTGGTGATGGCCAAGGCCTGGCATGCAGCTACTCAGCTGCAACTGTTGCTTTTAAACAGAAAAACTAGGTTGTGCAAATCATGACGTTTTCTTTCCTCCCTTTTCAGATTGAGAAGATTGAGTGGGATACTTGGACCTGTGTCCTGGGGCCCACCTGTGAGGGCATCTGGGCAGCACACAGCGACGTGACCGATGTCAACGCTGCCAGTCTTACCAGAGACCGTTCGCTCCTAGCCACTGGAGATGATTTTGGTTTTGTCAAGCTTTTCTCATATCCTGTCAAGGTACAGTTGGATGATTGTACATTCTTGCTTGGTCTTGTCAGTACCTCAAATCTGTTGTATCTAAGAGGATTTTTAGACTTTGAGGACTTCAGCAATCAATCGTGTTATTCACAGTAGAGTGTGTGTTATTTAAAACCTCCCGACATTCCTTTTTCAACTGGATACCTCAGGTGTGACCTGACCAAGACTGGCTTTAGTGGCAACACTGGGTGAAATCAGACAACAGTGAAATCAAGCCTTCAGGTGGCCCCGTGGCACAGTGGAGTCATTCTCAGAAACAGTCAGGTTATCCTGCATCCTGAACGGACGTGGTTGCCTCTCTGTGAGCTCAGTGCAGAGCTCCCCACTACTGCCAAGGTGTTTCATGTTGCTGGCTTACTCTCCCATTCGTTCCTGCTGCAGTTGGGTCCCTCTGAGCACACTGGCATCCTCTGCTCTGACAGGCATGACTTGTAAACTGTGGGAGGAAAAAGGTAATAAAACTAGAACAAGCGAACACCAACACCAGGCACCTCACTCAGTCTGACAGTCTATGCATTAATCCTCACATTTTAGTGACAGTTGTTACTCGGCGGTGGACATCTGACTGTAGAATCCTGTAGTCTAGACTGACAAGGCAAGATGGATACTTTGTCTATGTCTTCTGAGAGCTGGGTTGGTTGTGTCTGCGTCATCCCTAAGCGAGTAGGAGAGGTGAGGTTACCTCACAATGAGCTTTTGTCACTCCCTGATAATCACTACTTCCTTTCCCAAATGCTTATCAAGTTTCTGGGTAATATTTAATCGTGGAATTTTCCAGGGATTGCATCAGCTCCCAATCCAGTATGTGTCATGATAGACTTGCTTTCTTTGTTGGATGCAAGAACCTTTTTACATTCAAGGCTACCTCTACCTGCTGAGCTATTTCTGACACTTTTGGGGATCTTTTTTTTTTTCTGTTTAACTCATAAATTTATTCGAGAGGCAAGGAAACGGGCAGAAATCCTAACTGCTGGTTCACTTCCCGGATGCTACTACCAGCTGGGGCTGAGCGGGACCAGCCCAAGCTAAGTCAGTCCAGGTCTGCCACATGGAGACTGGAAACCCAATTACTGGGGCCTTCAGTGCTGCTCGCTGGGGTCTGTGTGAGCCAGGCAGCTGGAGCCAGGCATTGAACACAGGTGCTCTGATCTGAGGCATGGGTGGCTTAACTGCCAGGCTAAGGGCTCGCCCCTCTTTGGTCACCTTTGAAGGTCCCCGTACTGAAGTAATGAGTTCTGTTTTGCTATTTCTGACCTGAAGACTATTCTGTTTGACTTAAGTGTTGTTAATCAGCTGCTTGTTCCTGTTACGTGTTTTAAGTAATTTTCTTAGTTTTTCTGTATTCCATTCCCAAGTGTATTGTTAAAGTCCTCTTCAGTTGTTTTGACTTCTCACTTCAGCATTCCTGAAATGACACTTGAAGGTTCATGCAAGACTTATACCTCCTTAGTCCCGCCTCCTCCTGTCATGTGTACATAAACAGGGCCCTTCCCTCCACAGCCACTTTGGTTTCCTGAATACCTCCTTTTTTTTCCCTTTGTTAAGCTCAGAATACTGTTTTGAGTAGCCCTTTCTGAGAGATGCGTCTGATTCTGTCCAGCGTTCTCTTCATTGTCCATTCCAACTTTCAAAGCACCCGATGACCTGTTCCATGTCACCAGCCACTTCTTTTTTGCTTACTACTTAGGATCCAGTTGTAAGTAGCCACGTGGCTTGCTATTTCTGCTTTCTTAAAAAAATCAATAACAAGTCAGGAAGTTAATAGGCACTTGGGTTTAGTAGGCTGAGGTTTAGGCAGATACGGAGATGGTGGAACCTCCGCAACGTGGTTGCATCTAGCTACTGCGTTAGGTTTGTACTGGCCTTGAGAATTTGTGGTCTGTCCACCCAGCCTAGCATAGATGGACATATGTAACAATGGTTTTTTAAAAGATTTCTTTATTTTTATTGCGAAGTTGGATATATAGAGAGAGGAGAGAGAGAGAGGAAGATCTTCTGCCCAGTGATGCACTCCGCAAGTGACCACAACAGCTAGTGTGGTATCAGTATGAAGCTAGGAGCCAGGAGCTCTTCCAGGTCTCCCACATGGGTGCAGGGTTCCAAAGCTTTGGGCCGTCCTCAGCTGCTTTTCCACAAGTACAGAGCTGGATGGGGAGTGGGGCTGCTGGGATTAGAACCAGCGCCCATATGGGATCCTGGCACGTTCAAGGCAAAGACTTTAGCCGCTAGGCTACAGCGCTGGGCCCTGTAACAAATTTTTTTTTTTTTAGTTGATATCTACTGAGCCTTTACTTCCAAAGAAGAGAATACAGTTTTTTTTTCTTTTTTTTTTTGCTCAGTGCACGGAACTCTAAAAAATTGACCATATTATAGGCCAGAAATCAAGTATCACCAAATTTTTAAAAATCAACATTATACCATGCATCTTCTCAGACCATCATGGAGTGAGGTGAAAGACCAAGAAGCCAAAAATCTTGGGAAAACTTGCAAATACATGGAGACTGAATAATATGTTACTAAATGAGCAATGGGTTAGATAGGAAATCAAAGGAGAAATTTTAAAAAGCCTGAAACAAATGAAGGCATCAACGCAAAATTTCAAAACTTACGGGAAGCAGTCAAGGCAATGGTGGCGTTCCTCAGACTCATGGGGTCCCAGGCATGGTCCGTGAGGGCCACTGCTGGAAGCCTTCAAGGGCTGAGTAGAGGCGTTCTGAGGCGTCAGGCTGCATCAATAAGAGCGGCCCTGTGCTTCATGCTTTGTTGAGTTTCCATGTAAGATTTTTCCAGTGTTTGTAGGAAAATTGTCAAGCACCCAGCTGTAATGAAAGAATGAGACAGAGAGCTGCCAAAAATCCATTACCTAAAACCTGTAATTCAAAGGAAGGTATAAAATTAATTTAAAAAAAAAAAAAAAAAGGAACTCGAACAACCTAATTTTATACTTCAAGGAACTGGAAAAAAAAGGACAGAAAATAAGCATCAGGAAGGGAATGGAGAATAGAGCAGCAAGATGTGAAATAGAAGCAATAAAGACATTAGAAAAAAATCAGTGAAACTAAGGATTAGGGTTTTTTTTTTTAAGATTTATCTATTTTTTATTACAAAGTCAGATATACAGAGAGGAGGAGAGACAGAGAGGAAGATCTTCCGTCCGATGATTCATTCCCCAAGTGAGCACAACGGAAGCCGGGAACCAGGAGTGTCTTCCGGGTCCCCCACATGGGTGCAGGATCCCAAAGCTTTGGGCCGTCCTCGACTGCTTTCCCAGGCCACAAGCAGGGAGCTGGATGGGAAGTGGAGCTGCTGGGATTAGAACTGGCACCCATATGGGATCCCGGCGCATTCAAGGCGAGGACTTTAGTCACTAGGCCATGCTGCTGGGCCCAAGGATTAGTTTTTTGAATAGATAAAATTATTAAACCTTTAACTGGACTAACAAAGAGAAAATGATTCATGAAATTACAAATGAAAAAGGAGACATTACAGCTGATACTAGTGGAAAGGTCATCAAAGGTTACTATGAATAATTTTATACCAAAAATCACCTAGATGTAAAGGGTACATTCCTAGAAATACACAACCCACCAAAAGTGAATAAGGAAGGAGCAGAAACTCTGAAGGGACCATCATTGACGTGAGTAGGGAACCTGACAACCTCCAAGAGACGAGGAGCCCAGGATGAATTCTGAGCATGTATAGAATTCATTGTGACCCTTCAGAAACTGATCCAAAAAAAGATTAAGAGGAGGGAGCAATTTTAAACTGATTTTGTGATTTTAGTAGCCTGATATCACAGCTAGTACGAGAAATTACAGGCTGATATCCCCAGGGAGCATCGGGGTAGAATTTCTCAACAAAATGCCAGCAAACCAAACTCAGGAGCACATTAGAAGTATCATACATTATGGTCAAGTGGGATTTAACTGAGGATGCAGATGTGGTTCGACATAGGGAGATCATCAACTATAGCAGGCCATGCTAACACAATGAAGAATGAACAGCATAAAGTCATCTTAATAGGTGTGCAAAAAGCACTTAGCAAAAGCCAGCATCTTTTTGAGATTTTTTAAAAATTTAACAAAGTAGAGAAGAGTTGGGATGGCATGGTGGCACAGCATGTTCCATGTTTGCCTACAGTGATAGCATCTCATATGTACACTAGTTCGAGTCCTGGCTACTCTGTCCAGTCCAACTCCCTGCTAATACTCCTGAGAAAGCGGCAGAGGATGGTCCAAATGCTTGGACCTCTGAACCCACGCGAGAGACCCAGAACAAGCTTCTGACTTCAAACCAGCGCTGTGTGGTGCTGTGGCCATTTGAGGAGTGAACTAGGTCATACATGATTCTCTCCCTCTGTCTGTAACTCTGGTTTTCAAAAAAAAATTAAAAAAAAACATTAAAATAAAAATTTTCTTAAAAAATGATAAAGAAGAAATATGCCTCAACATAATGAAGATCATAGCCTACATACTTAGTAGTTAAAAGCCAAAAGCTTTTTCTCCTGAGATCAAGAACAAAGGATAGCCATTCTTAGCACTTGTGTTCAGTGTAGCAATGGCAGTTCTAGCCAGAGCAGGTGGACAGCAGAAGGAAGTAAAAGACATCAGTCAGAAAGGAAAATGCAAAGTTGTCTGAGTTGGAAGATAACAAGAGGAAATCCTACCAGGGTCCAGTTAGGACCCTCCCTTCCCCTCCTCCTCCCACACCCGTGATGACACATACAGAAAATCCCCAGGCTCTGCCCTGCCTACCTGGACAGGAGCCCCCAGGTCCCCACTCACCCCAACTGGCAACATTCCCCAGGCATCCCACAATCCTACACCCTCAGGCACCCATGAGCCTGCTGCCACCCTGGCAGACACCCTGGTTCAAAAGGTGGTGGCGGACAGGCCACGTTGGTGCCTGTCTGAAATGTTTAAATGTAGTGCTTGAACATTGTCATGGGGGTACAGTGCAGACTGAGAAATGAGGCGGTTAATATTTCACATTCTTTCTCTGGGGCCTGTAAGCTTCTTGCCTGCATTTCCCCATGCAGTATCTGTTGTGTGGTTGTGAGCTGTAGTCACCCCATTGTGCTGGGGAACAGTGTAAATTCCTCCTTCGGTGTTGGGTGGTACCCGTTGCCCAATCACCCTCATTCTTCCCAGCCTCTGGTAGATACCATCCGAGGTTCAAATCAGCTTTTCTAAATGTGCACATATGAAGGAGAGCATGCAGTGTTTGTCTATTTCTGGCTTATTTCACATAATGTAATGGTTTCTAGTTCTGTGCATTTTACTGCAGGTGTCAAGATTTGATTCATGTATGACTGAATAAGAGCTCTTTGTTATGTGTAGTATATTTTATTTATATATTCTCCCGGTAGTGGATGTGCAGGTTGGTTCCATGTCCTGGCTGCTGTGGATGTTACTGAGATGAATGTGGGAGTGCAGGCATTACTCTGAAGCACTGATTGGATTTTTATAGCCACCCCAGAACTGGCATGGCTAAGTCATGGGGTTACTGTATTGTTAACGCTGCTGTCACAGCTGTTCTGCTGTATATTCTCAGCAAATGGGGTTGCTTTTCCTCAAATCTTCACTGCTACTTGTTACTTCCTGTCTTTATGCTAATGGCCATTCTAGCCCAAAGGAGCTGATTGCTCCTTGTGGTTTTGTTTGTTTGTGTTGTTGTTGTTTTTGCATTTCCCTGATTGAAAAAATACTAAATATTATTGTTTTACATTGGTTGGTAATTTGTTTCTTCTGAGAAATGTTATTTCTTTTTACTTTTTCAATGTTTTGGACACCTTAATTTGAAAGGCAGTTACCCAGACAGAGGAAAAATGAGAGAGCTCTTGCATCCAATGGGTCATTCCCCAGAGGGCTGTATAGTCGGCCTTAGGCCAGGCTGAAGCCAGCAGCCTGGAACTCCATCCAGGCATTTGGGCCATCTACTGATGCTTGTCAAGACACATGAGCAGAGAGCTGGTTCAGAAGTGAAGCAACTGAGACTTGAACACGCATTCATATGGAATGCTGACAACACACATAGCAGCTTAATGTGCTATACCACAACACTGGCCCCAATATCCATTTATTAATTGGGGTGCTTTTGTTCTTGAATTTGTAAACAATCTTTTACTTATTATTATTATCGTTATCATTTTATGATACAGTTTGATAGGCCCTGGGGTTTCCCTTATCCCCTCCCCAATTCCTGTCCCTCCTCCTCCGAGTTCCCCTATATCATTATTAAGGTACAGTTCTTCATACACAGTCATATGTCCATTATTATGGGCATGGACAATGGCAGAGAGTCCAGCATCCTGTTTCAAGATATAGTGAACAGTTTCATCGTAAGTCTATCTTTCTCTGGAAGTAGAGATTTATCTGCTTTGTCTCTACATTGTATCCTTACATCTAGATATGTTAGTCTCCATTTCACAGTTACTGCACTTCCCCTTAAATGAAAAGTCACAGAACAAAAACAACAATACGAAGAAAAATAGAAATTTACAATGCCATGAAGTTAAATGATATATTACTAGATATGACAGTCTCCATTACAGAGCTCCTATACATCCCCTTAAATGAAAAGCCACAAAACAAAATCAACAACAGAAAGAAAAAAGAAATTAACAACACAAGTTAAATAACATGCTACTGAATGACTTATGTGTCACTGAAGAAATGAAAAAGAAAATCAAGAACCTTCTTGAAGAAAATGGTGCTACTGTATGATCTATGACTCAAAGAAGAATTTAATCAGAAGAAGGTGTTTCGAAGAGATGAAACTAAAGACAAAAAAATCAAAATCCATGAGATATAGTTTCCGCTAATTTTTGTTGGTAAAATGTGACTCCTGTAGCCAACAAATAGATGGGTTTTGTTTTTTAATCCAATCTGCTAATCAGTGACGTTTAATTGAGCTTAAGCCACTTACATTCAGGGTTAATATAAATAGGTGGTAATTTGGTCCTGTCATTTTTAAGTGTCCTTTGTAGGGCAAGTTTGAAAGAGGCATATTCTTTGAACTTTTCTTTACTGTGGAAGAATTTTATTTCATTTTCAAAGACAGAGGAAAGCTTTACTGGATATGTTATCCTGGGCTGACATTTTTTTTCTTTTAGAATCTGGAATATGTCACTCCATTCTCTTCTTGATTGTGGAGTTTCCTGTGAGAGGTCTCCTGTGAGTTTTTTTTTTTTTTAAAGATTTATCTATTTATCGGAAAGTCAGATATACAGAGAGGAGGAGAGACAGAGAGGAAGATCTTCCATCTTCCAATGGCTGGTGCTACGCTGATCCGAAGCCAGGATCCAGGAACTTCTTCTGGGTCTCCCACACAGGTGCAGGGTCCCAAAGCTTTGGGCCATCCTCGACTGCTTTTCCAGGCCACAAGCAGGTAGCTGGATGGGAAGTGGAGCAGCCGGGATTAGAACCGGCGCACATATGGGATCCCAGCATGTTCAAGGCGAGGACTTTAGCTGCTAGGCCATGCTGCCGGGCCCTCCTGTGTGTTCAATTGGCATTGTTTTATATGTTAGTTGATTTTTTTTTCCCCATGCACATTTAAGGATCTTTTCCTTAAAATTTCGATTGAGGAGAGCTTGATGATCATGTGTCTTGGTGAAGATTGCTTTTGGTCAATCCTGTTGGGAATTCTGTGCCCCTCCTGGATCTTGTTTCCCATTCCTTTCTCTAGATTAGGGGAATTTTCCATTATTATTTCATAAATATATCTGTAAAACCAGTTTCTCTTTCTGCACCTTCTGGGACTCCCCTAACCCTTGCTTTTGGCCTCTTAATAGTGTCTTTCAATTCTTGAATAGTTTTTTGGGGGCTGATCCAGCTCTGCTCCCAGCTTTTTGCTTGCTTCCCCTTGGTGACAGGAAATATCTTCCAATCCTGAGATTCTTTCTTCTGTTTGCTTCATTCTATTTTGGGAGTCTGTCCACTGTACTTTTTTTTTTAAAAGATTTATTTTATTTTTATTGGAAAGGCAGATACACAGAGAGGAGAGACAGAGAGGAAGATCTTCCGTCCGATGAATCACTCCCCAAGTGAGCATAACGGCTGATGCTATTCCGATCCGAAGCCAGGAGCCTCTTCTGGGTCTCCCACGCAGGAACAGGGTCCCAAAGCTTTCCCAGGCCACAAGCAGGGAGCTGGATGGGAAGCAGGGCTGCCAGGATTAGAACTGGCACCCATATGGGATCCCGGGCGTGCAAGGCGAGGACCTTAACCACTGCGCCGGGCCCCACTGTACTTTTAATTTGCTCTACTGTGTTCTTAATTTCTGATATATCAGCCTTGATTTGCTTTATTGCTGCTATTTCTTGTGTAATATATCAAATTCTTTGAACTCTTGTATGTGCTTCTCATTCTTGATCAGAAGCTTAATAATGAGTTTTCTGAATTCTGTATCTCCTATTTCTCAATGTCTTCCTCAGTGAACTTTGAGTTTGGCATAGGGTTTTGCTCCTTTGCAGGAGGGCCTTCAGTAATATTCATTTTGCCTGTGTGTCTTCTTTTGCTCTTGGTCATTGTACTTCTAGTTATCAGATTCTTCTCCTTGGGGCAGGTTTCTAAGCTGTGTCACACACAGGTCTACAGTTTGATTTTACTTATTGCAGTTGGTACTCAGCTCTTTGTTTGCAATCACTTGTACCACTCCCTCCAGCGAGTTCCACATCTGGGTTCTTATGTTAGATTTCCACCATGGTCTCTCTGGTCCCATCTCCTGGCTCACCAGTCTTCACCTCCTGTGACACTGTGCTGAGGTTGCACTGTTGTCTCTGCAACCTTTCTTCCACTTCTGGTTGGAGCAGGTCCCAGGATTAGGGAGACACCAGGTGTCCTATATAGCTAGGTTGTTGGTGGTGGTAATCTTGCCAGAACCTGTTAGCTGTTAGGTCTGAGGGCCACACAGACCTATTTTGACCCATACGATGCCACAGTCAGTATTATTTTCCTGTGGGACCAGTGCAGTGCAATGAGCTCAGTGAGTTCTCGTCAAGCTCAGCACATGTGCAGCTCACTGTTGTCCCTGTAGTCCTAAAACTTTTGCTACACTGCACAAAATGCAGCCTGATGTGCCACTACTAGAGTTCTTGATCTGCTGACGGTCAGGTATGAGGGCTACCCAGACCTGTCTTGGGTGGAACCTGTAGAATGCCATGCTGTAGCAGTTCATTGAGTCAGAAATGAGTTCACTCCCAGCTCAGTGTATGCTCAGTGCTTTCCCTTGCCTTTGCCTCCTTTTGCAATATTGCTGGGGTCCTCGTGATGGGTGTGGTAGACAGGAAAGTGTGAAGAGTATTGTTCCATTGCAGGCAGGACTGCAAGGAACTTCAGCTGTTTGGCAGGGCCCTGCGGATGTCTCTGCAACCACCAGATTGCAGCTCTGCCTCCCTTTGCATGGACACCGGACAACCCCACTGAGATTTCTGTAATCTATTTAGGCATTGTCTGCCTCTGCCGAGTTAATGTTTAGTATCAATGTGAGCTTGGTAGCTGATGTTACTCATACCGTTTTTTAGCCAAAAGCCTTTCATTATTGCTGTCATGGCTGTCCCCATTGACAATATGCTGATTAAGAGTGTTAACTCCCCCTTTGGCCATATGCTAATCAAGGGTGTTCTGTGTCCAGGTGTAGTGGGAATCTATTCTTTCCCTCTTTCTTTGACCTTTAGGTCCCTCCTTCTGTGAAGCCTTTCCTCCCTTAGCTGAGTTGAGACTAAGTTGTAGAATGAGGATTGTAGTAGGAATGTGTTACTGATTGATATGTACCATCTATTGAGAGCTTCCTGACCACAGGGTCAGGATGGATAACATCCTGCTTTTAGGTGAAACAAATGGCAGAATTACCCTTGGAAACACCCACTTGACCATGACGTAAAAAGTCTGAACCAGAGTTTGACTGGTTCTGTATAAATAAAGCAAACAGCTTTCCTGCATTGTCCACAATGATCATGGAATCCTAGTTTTCCAGCTCGAGCTGGACTCCGTCACAAAATGGTGCCCAATTCGACCGTAGGGGACTGACTGGGCTGTGAAATCCACCCTGTTCTCGCACTGCCCATCTGGGACCTCTGCTCTGTCTCTGCTCCTGGTCAAATCAAACGGACCAGCAGGACAAACATTTCTTTGTCTGGGTTCACCTCCCAAGCTCCCAGTGAAAGTCCCTTCCCACCTGGGTGCTGGTGGAGTTTTGGCTGCTGGTGGAGTTCAGATCACTGTTAGCTGAATGCTGCTGGGGTATCAATCACTGCAACACCACACCGTTGTTTTTGCTGCTCTCCTGTGTCTGCCTGTCTCCAGGTACCCCTCTGCTGTTGTTCTGTCCTTTCCTATTTCCTGGAATGTGCCCTCTCTGCTTCAAACTGGTTAAACGTTTCTCCGTCCATTTAAATGTGTCCTTACCCTATTCTGCCATCTTGAGTTTCCTGTTCTTGATTTTTTTTTTAAAGATCCTTCCATATTTTGGATATTAATTCTTTCGCAAATGTTTTGTTTCAGATTGTGTTCCCCCATACTGTGCATTATTTGTTCACTATTGTTTTGCTTGCAGAAGCTCAAACTTTTGCTGTCATCTTGTTTGTTTGATTTTACTTATCTTGCCTCTCCAAAATAATTATGCCTTGTACTTGTGTGCTTAAGTGTTTCCCCTATGTTTTCCTCTGCTAATTTTATGATATCCAATCTTACATTTAGCCTAGTGATCCATTTTTTTTAAAGATTTATTTTTATTATTTTTTATTGGAAAGGCGGATATACAGAGAGGAGAGACAGAGAGGAAGATCTTCCGTCCAATGATTCACTCCCCAAGTGAGCGCAACGGGCCGATACTATGCCGATCTGAAGCCAGGAGCCTCTTCTGGGTCTCCCACACGGGTGCAGGGTCCCAAAGCTTTGGGCCATCCTCGACTGCTTTCCTGGGCCACAGGCAGGGAGCTGGATGGGAAGCGGGGCTGCCGGGATTAGAACGGGCGCCCATATGGGATCCTGGGCGTGCAAGGCGAGGACTTAACCACTTGCGCCACCGCGCTGGGCCCCCTAGTGATCCATTTTGAGATGATTTTTGTGCAGAGTAGGAGGTGGGAGTTGGGTTCAGCCTTGTGCGGATGGATGTCTAGTTTATTAAACTGTTCTCTGTCATGTGTTTTCAGCACTTTTCAAGAATCAGTTGCTATAGAAATGTGGACAGTCTGATCTGTTGATGATTGTTTTCATGCTGTTGCGTAACTGTTTTGGTTATTACAGCTCTGTTACATGCCTTGATACCAGGTATTGAAAATACATTTAGCTTTGTTCTATCTGTGCAGGATCACCATGGCTGTTGTGGGTCTGTAGTACTTCCATGTCAACTTCAGGTAGTTTTTCCCTAGTTCTGTGAAGAACATCATTGGTACTTTAATAAGAATGTCATTGGATCTGTATGAGCTACAAATATTTTACTATTCTTCCAATCCACGAGCATAGGCTATCCTTTCATTTTTTTTGTCTTTGTTTCTTCAGTGTTTTGTAATTTCATCTTGAAGGTCTTACAGATCTTTGATTAAATTTATTCCAGGCTGTTTTTCTCTAGGTATTGTGAATGTGATTGCTTTTTAATTTTATCTTAACTCATGAATAAAAATTCTGACAAGTGTGTTCATTTTACATCTTGTGAACTTACTGAATTTGTTTGTTCTAGTCTTGGACTCCATTTAGAGTCTGTAGGCATCCTGTATGTTTCCCAAGCTTGGGGAAGTTTTCAGCTGTTACTTAATTGAATACGTTTTCTGTGTCTTTTCCTTTATCAGATCCCCAAAATTCAAACATTTGCTTGTTTAATGCCATTGCATAGGTTTCAAAGGTTGTCTTCATCTATTATTATTTTGCCTAACTGGGATATTTAAAAGGCCTTTCTTTATGTTTAGGTATTCCTTCTTCTGCTTGAGCTGGTCTATTATTGTTGAGCCTTTTCAACTCCATTTTTAAAATTTTTTATTAACTATTTGTATTTTACATTGTCAAGATTTCTGTTTGAGTCTTTTTCAAGATCTTTGTGTCTTAGCTGGGTTTCTCATTCACGTGAAGCATTGGTTTTTGAAGTTTTTAAAACCACCTTTATTCTCTTGTATCTCTAAGAGTATCTGTACAATTGTTGTTTGAATGCTTTGGCAGGTATGCCTTCCTTTTCTTTAGAGTCTGTTACTGAAGCATTGTGTTCCCTTGGAAGCAGCGTACTGTCCTGGTTTTACTTTGTGTCCCTGTGTTGGTCTTCATGCATCTAGTAGCTCAGTCACCTAGCGTAGCCTTCCAGTCAGAGGGCTTTTGCCTGGTGATATGTCTGGGTGTCAGTTTGGTGAGCTCCTTTAGCTTTGGATCCAATTGAACTGCAGTTCCTATGAGTTCTTCCGCTGTAACGGGTGGATATGGCCATGCAGGCATAAGGACTCCCATCAGCCACTGGGGCTGCATGAGCCTTGGTAGTGACCTGGAGGGTGGGGCTAGAGTCCCAAGAGCAAAGGCTCTCAGTCTGTGGGATCATGAGAGCACCCGGAATCCCAGAGCATTGCAGAGGTCCCTGTAGTAACAGTCTTGTCCAAGCACTGTGGTAGCACTGGCCCAAAGTGTAGCAGGGTGTGTATATTCCCACAGTGCCAGCCCCACATAGCTGTGTGATGTATTGGTGCCTACATATCTTTTCTTCTCTCAAGTAGTGACTCATTCTGTGTCATGCTGCCTAAGGCTGGGGGAGGGATGGAACAGGAAGTTTGTGGCCCTGATGCTGAAATGCCCACCTGGAGCCCATGGCCTGTTGTGGCACAGCACAGGGGTAGGGCCAAGCCCTGTCATTCCATGGGATGCCTGCAGCCGAAGTGTATGTAAGATCTGCAGTGTTTATAGCCACAAACAGGTGATGTGGCCCAAGGTGTAAGTGGAATTCCCTGGGTCTGTGAGTTTCCCCTTAGCCCCAGCACAGGTCCCAGACCTCCATCTGTGCGCACTGTCCAGGGCAGAAGGAGCCCTGGAATCTTCCCAGTGCTGAATTTTGCAAGCTCAGCACTGAGCTCCCTGATGAATAGCCCTGTGCCCATTGCCATGCCCCACCCCCCAGGGGTTGGAGTCTTGCTCCCAAGGTTGAAAAAGCATGGCTTAAGTATTCCATGGACTGCCCTGGCTGACACCAAGCTGACTCCCAGCTGAGTCTCACCAATATGGGCCCTGTGCCAAAAGCCTTGCAAGTCCCACACCAGGCTGAGAATGGAACAGGAGTCTGTCATCCTAAGGCACGGACTTCTGCCTGACGCTGGGCAAGTCTAGGAGGTTTGTCTCTGAGTCATGGCTAGAGCTGAACAGCTTTAGGCTCTAGTTGGTACTGGCTCTAACTGTCACATGACTGGGACTAAACACAAGGCAAGCCCTTAGCTCTTTGTCCTGTTGTGTGTCTCTTGAAATTGAAGTCTTAGTCCTTGCTGCCTGCCGGAGGTTAGGAAGCAATTTAATGGCACCCCGGGCTGAAGTTGAGCTGTCACTTCCAGATCTCTCCATCATTGGGTGCTAAGTTATCTTGGAGACTGAGGTCTTATCTCCATCATGCCAAGGCTGATAATGGCTGACCGAAGTCCTTTTCACTGGTACTCAGGTCTCTACCCAGTGCCAGACCAAGGGTACAGAGGCTCTTGGAATCTTCCTTGTGCTTAGGCTCAACCTAATAAGCCTACCACTGAGCTCCAAGGGTGGAGTCATCCTGCACTCACCTCTGGGCTCTGGTCCCCAGGCAGAGCAGCCTAGTCCCAGCATCTGCTGGGAGGCTGGGGCAGAGTGATGGTGGCAGACCTGCCTGGCGGGAGTCTGGGACTGCAATCTGTGACAACTTGCTGGGGCAGGGACCACACACCTCACTCTGCTGCTGGATTTCACTGTAGTGTCCCAGGTTCTGGATTTCCAGCCTGGGGTCTGGACTTCATTTCTTCTCCCTCCCCTAAGCCAGAGGCATTGAGTCTGTATCAGACCTGGTGCTCCTCAGGGAGGTCACACGGGCAGCTCACAATACCTGTCTTCCTCAGAGCATCTTGGAGTTGTACCAGAACCAGGCACTGTGATCCCTAATCTGCCTTCTCTTGTGAAGGTGATGTGAACATGAACAGCTGTTCAGATCAGTGTCTCTGTTGGAAGACAATCAGCATCCTTTTTTTTTTTTCCTTTCAAGAATTTATTTATTTGGAGAACAGAGCTAGAGGAAAGCCACATCTTTATTCATTAGTTCACTCATTAAATGGCCGTGATGACTGGGCAATCTTTAGCTGAGATCTCGGAGGCGGAGGGGTGGCAGAGACCCAGAGACTGTAATACCCACACCATGCTTACTGTTGCATTGAGTTCTGTCTTAGGCTGTGTTTTCTGATCCCTGGGAGATCTTATCAGTGGCCTAGTACTCTCTGTGTCCAAACTTCGAGGTCTGTTATCTGCTAAAGTCATCAGGCTTATTTTTGATTCTCCTCCTTAGCTTGTAGTTGCTAGGCATTCCTTCCATTAAAATGTACAGACTGAAGCCTTCTCAGTTCCCTCGTCCTGTAAGAACCACACGGTCTCAGCCTCCGTGACAGCATACCTTTCCTAGCATACCGCAGACTGTGGTCCAGAAAACCAAACTCCACTGTTTCCATAGCTAGCTGAGTGCTTACCCCATTATGTCCCCTCTCTGTGCACACTTCCACCAGACAGACATTACAACAAATACTGGGCTGCTGATGTAAAACCCTTCGGCGCTTTGAGTCCTTAGCTTTTCTCCCCAGAAAAGCTTTGGAGAATGGCTGTTCGGGGAGGACCCTTGGGCTTACGGATGAAGAAACTGTGTGAGATGCTGTGCACGTCGGGAGAGGTTATGTGACTGTCACCAGCCTCGGGACAGTTCTTGGCAGGATGTGGTTGGTAACTGCGCACTGGAGACACACTCAATGCTTCTGGCTCAATCAGCCAACCTCTCAAGTCAGGGCAAGGGGATGGCTGTGGGGAAGGAGGAAGTCCCAGTAGATGTCACAGAGGGGAATGCTTTGACCCGATGACCCAGAGGGCAGCTGTGTTTTCTAGAAGCTTCCTCCAAGGATCCTAACAGGAGTCCCCAAGCATTCCTTCCCTTCTCTCAAGACAGCAGATGATTTCCAGGAACCTTCCAGTAACCCTGAATCTGCTTTATGCCTCCAAAGAACACTGACCTTGTTTTCTGTCCTGAGTCTTGAATCACCCCTGTTGGAAGAATCCTTACTGGATGAAATACCATAAGTAACCCGGAATGGTTTCCATTTTCTCCTCGGTGTTGCCCTCTTTCCCTCCACAACTGAGTTCTGTTCCCCTTGGAATTTCTTTGCCTTTGACCATTTGTAAATTCCCTTCTGTCTCACCTAGAGACTGTCATTTGTTACATGTCACAGGTTTGGCGGAGAGTATGGAGGTCTTTCTCAAGCTTTTCTGCTTTTCTCTGAAGAGACCAGCCTGTCTTCGCTGGAGATATGCAGGGCAGGCTACAGTGTTCCTGGAGCGCATGGCTGCAGCCACCGTGGCTGCTACCCTTCTCACGCATCTATTTGGCCACACAGAATTTCCCTCCCAAGTCTGTTTCTGCTCTGCTTAGTTCCTGGCCAGCCAGGGGCTCTGGAGAGCCTCCTAGAAATGCTCCCTGCCTGTTGGCTGCACTGATCTTGCTTGGTGTAGTCCGATGCAAACAAGGAGGCAGCTTCACCAGGCCGTCAGATAGGGGATCCGACAGGGAGAGCTCTCACCCCAGCAGGCTTCAGAGGTCACGTCCTTCACTGCACCTGTTGGTGACCATGTGCCTGTGCTGGTTTCAAATTCTCCATTCCAGTCCAAAGCCCTCTGGGACCCTCTCATTAATGAGTAAACTTCTCATCTGCTGGCTCTCTCCCACCCTCAGAGAGCTCACGTGGCTTCGCACGTTGCGTAAGGTATTCCCTGGGAGTCTTGGTATGGAAAGGGTCTCTGTTTTCAAATGGCTGCCTCTGCAACTGTTTGCTGCCAGGCTGTGTGCCCCATGAGCCAAAAATGAAAGCTGTTTCAGGTGCTGCCTTCGGCTTCTTGCACTTGTTAGGACTGCCCAGGGGTGAGCTGCAAACTGACATCCCTCCCTTCAGCCCTTCACACGGCATGACTTGCCAAGCCCCTTCTGAAAGCTTTTAGTGCTTACCGACAAACTGGGTCATGTTTACTTAGTGACATTTGTTGGAGATGCTCACTTGCTCCAGATAGGTGCATTAGCGATGCTGGTGTGGGAGGCGGCCTCTCATCTCCCTGCTCATACTGCGGCATGGCATCCAGCCGTACTGGAGGCCAAGGATTAGGAGAGGCGCCTAGCTCTTGCTCTCCATTACCACCTGGTTGTGCTACCAAAGCCACTGTGGGGCACAGCTGGGAAGACACCAGTGAGCTCAGCTGTCAGCCAGCGCTCAGTCAGGGGTTGACAACACACACTGTGGAGACAGCACAAGGGGTCTCAGAGAAAATAAACCACTTCTGTTGCTTGGGGCTCCCAGGAACGCTGTAGTCCAACAGTTCATTCATTCCCTCAAAAACTACTGAGGGCCGATTATGAGACCTAGATACTGCTTTTACATACATACACACATTTATTTATTATATGTAACTCAAAAATCAGAGTTACACATAGAGGAAAAGACAAAGATCTTCCATTTGCTAGTTCATTCCGTAAATGGCCATAATGACCTGAGCTGAGCCAATCTGAAGCCAAGAGCCAGGGGCTTCATCTGGGTCTCCCACCTGAGTGCAGGGGCTCAAGGACTTGGGCTGTAGTCAGCAAATTTCTCAGGCACCTTAGCAAGGAGCTGGATTGGAAGTGGAACAACCAGGACTGGACCTGGTGCCTATATGGGATGCCTGTGTGTGGGGAGAGGATCAGCTTATTTGACACCTCACTGGCTCCATCAGATACTGTGTTAGTGTGGGGGTAGGAAGGAGGAGGAGACGTAGTGCCAGGCCTCATGGAGCTTACCTACTAGGGAACAGTCATGTAAGTGCATTGTTTGGGTTGTGTCCAGTGGAAACCAGCCCCGGACAGCATCAGCAGTACCACAGAGAGAGGAAGAATGAGACTGTGGCTGGGATAATCATGATTTTATGGCTTTCAGGGACAACACGCAAGATTCAAGAAGTACGTGGGGCACAGCGCACACGTCACCAACGTGAGGTGGCTGCACAATGACTCGGTACTGCTCACTGTGGGCGGCGCCGACACAGCCCTGATGATCTGGACCAGGGAGTTTGTGGGGACCCAGGAGAGCAAGCTGGTGGACAGCGAGGAGTCAGACACGGATGCGGAGGAGGATGGAGGTGAGCCCCAGCCGGCAACACGCCCCTGCAGGCTGCCGCCTCTCCCTGCACCTGCTCGTCTGAGCCCTGGCCAAGCAACGCACCCTCTAACTTCTCTGTTTTGTTTGAGGCTATGACAGTGATGTGGCTAGAGAAAAGGCTGTGGACTACACTGCCAAGATTTATGCCGTGAGCATCCGGGAGATGGAAGGCACCAAACCACACCAGCAGCGGAAAGAGGTCTCCGTGGAAGAAAGGTATGCTGCTTCCTGGTCAGCTGCGATGTGCCTGGTGGCAGGAAACTGAGTTAAACCAGTGTGTTTTCTTGGCCCTCAAAAGTACTGACTGAGGCAGATCTTGCAGATCTGCATAAAGTCTTAAGCTATACACCAGCTTAAGTTGAAGGAAAGCCCGGTGCCCAGAACACTTGGCAAAAGGCAGACTCCATTTGTGGGAGTTGGTGTTGGAACATGCCTGGGACAGGCGTGAACTTTGTTTTGCTCAGGCTTCACTTTCTCTGGAAAAAGTGCCAGGAGAGCCCAGATCTGTTCGGATTGTGATCGGAGGAGAGTGTTTGCATAATGAAGAGGTGGCAGAGAAGGCAGGCGTCTAAAGCCATAGAGGGGGGTTGTGCTCCTTGTGGAAACCCTGAGAGCAGCGCTCCATGCCCTGCCCCTCTGACTTTGTCTTCACGTGCCCACGTGGGGTCAGTGAGTGTGAAATTCCAGGGCCTAACCCATTTATGTTGTTGCCTTAAATATTTTATGTAGAAAGAGTATTTTGGGGATTTTTTTAGACCTTCTTGATAGGTCATTTGAAGTATTGATAAGTTGTCACACACTTCTGCAATTTTGAATGAGAAAAGCTCATAGGTATTATACTTACTGGGCCATATGCATACTGAGGGGAGATAAATATGAATGTGAAATCTAAGCTTGGAAGAGTGTCACGGGTCTCGAGGAAGCATTCAGCATTTTCTGTGGGATCTTTCCCCTGGGCTGAGCGCCAGGGGGAGAACTGCATTGGATCTGTGATGGTGGTTTCTGTGATTCCTGTTGGCTGGGTTGATATGGCTTTCTGTCCGCTAACAACTATTTAATAAATCCTACCCCTCACCTCCTACTGTGGGGATATAGATGGAAAGAAAAATTTTTCCTGCAGCCTCAGTACAGAGTCAGTTGTTAAAATAAGCTTGGTTGGGCCCGGCGCGGTGGCGCAAGTGGTTAAAGGTCCTCGCCTTGCACGCCCGGGATCCCATATGGGCGCCGGTTCTAATCCCGGCAGCCCCACTTCCCTTCCAGCTCCCTGCCTGTGGCCTGGGAAAGCAGTCGAGGACAGCCCAAAAGCTTTGGGAACCTGCACCCGCGTGGGAGACCCGGAAGAGGCTCCTGGCTTCGGATCGGCATAGTATCGGCCCGTTGCGCTCACTTGGGGAGTGAATCATCGGACGGAAGTTCTTCCTCTCTGTCTCTCCTCTCTGTATATCCGCCTTTCCAATGATAAAATAATAAAAAAAATAAATCTTAAAATAAGCTTGGTAAATGGTGGGTGTGCCACCGGCATGATTTGAAGTTGATGTGCAAAAGCCATAATTTGCCCCTTGCCTCTTTGTTAGGTATTTCTATGAAAGTTTAGAGTTCCCTTTGGTTAAAAACAAAATTACAGGGATGTTTCTGCCACATTCTATATAGTACGGTTTCTTTTGCTTGCAATTGATTTTAAAGAGAAAATCATTTTAAAGAATTCAATTCTAGGAAATAAAATGCTTCATAGACATGTAAGTAGATGGGTAGTTTAAGCAAACCAACTCTGGAAGACATTTGGCCTAAATTATTCTTTCAAAGAGAAAACATTGCCCAGCCTTTCATTTGTGCATTCCACTATGAAGAGAATTGACAAGGCTGTCATTGCCACGTGATTGCTGGCTCTTTCCTTCCAGTGCATCGTGCTGGGTTGGAGACATGTCACTGAAACAGAGCTGTCCAACCAGAATCCTAAACCCCAAACACTACAGTCCATTTCATATCTAAACCACAGTATTCCTAACCTCTCCTTCTCTTATTATTGTTTTGGGCAGATCTGCACAGATATGCTGCTCTCCTCAGTAAAAGGTAGACAGGACCCTGAGAAGATTTTTTTAAAGATGATGATGATGATGATGATTTGGAAAGGCAGTTTTACAGAGAGGGGAGACAGAAAGATCTTCCATTTACTCATTCACTCCCCAATGATGACAGTGGTCGGAGCTGAGCCGAGCAAAAGCCAGAGCAGGAGCCAGAAGCTTCTTGCAGGTCTTCTACAGGGGTGCAGGATCCCAAGTTTTGGACAGTCCTCCACTGTTTTCCCAGGCAAAAGCAGGGAACTGGATCAGGTATGACACCTACCCCAGATTTTTTTCATTTAAGAGGAGGAAGTCTGAAGGTACCACATTTTCATCATATCACCCAGTTAGGAACTCTGATTAGCATATACTGGATCTACTCTTGCAGTATTATAAGACCCCAAGGGGTTGGCATGCCAGTACATGGCTGGCATTTGACAATGCAGTTCTCACCAGGGTGCAGTGAAGAAAGCAGCTCAAAGATAAGTATAGAGTCTAGAATAAGCAAGCCTATAGAAAGTAGCTTCTTTGTTAGCGTCAGAGGCATTCACAGCCTCAGCTCCCAGTATGCACAGTATGCGCTGGAGCTGTGAGCAGAGCAGGACCATAGCGGAGTGAGCTAGGAGGAGCCGAGCATAACACTGACTTAGCAGCATCCCAGGAGGCAAATCACACTAACAAGCAATCATTGTAAGGGAGCCCGAAACTCACCTCCCATCCCTCCCCCACGAAATAGAAAAGTTCCAGACAAGGCTGGAGCATTGAGATAATTTGAGGAAGCAGAATGGACTGTGAGGCTAGACTGCTGTGGGAGACCTGGGTGAGAAGTCACACAGCACATACCTTATTCCTCAGCTCAGATGCCAAAGCAGCTCTGTGGACTCTTTTACACCCTGGGTGTAACAGAGCAGTAGAAAGAAAAAATGGCCAGGAGAGCAGGCAGCAGGCAGCTTCTGCCTGGGACAGTGGAAAGCTGTCAGCCGACAGCCCATCTCGGTCCTGAAACCAGCCTCGACCTTGTCCTTCCTTCTGTGAGTACCTTTATGCGCCTGGTGCCTTTTCTGCATTTCTGGGCCACGACACGCACCTGCAAGACTCACGGGAGGCAAGAGCTCAGGAACCAATGAGATGGAACAGCCTAGAGCCCCATTTGGACTCTTAGCAGTGTCTCATGCAGTTTTCTTTCTGGCTGAGATCTCTCTCCATCTAGAAACAGAGGTGAAGGCAGCATCTGTCACATTACGAAAAATGCCTTGAAGGCAGCTGTGCATTATTCATGAATCACTTTTGAAACAATGAAATTTCTAATTCCAAAATTCTAAGATAGTCATGAGTTACTTCTAATTAGATTAGGTTGTTTGGTTTTAAAAATAGCTTGGAGACTTTCATGTGCACATTTAACACATGTGACTTTTTCATTCTTCAGATGTCACATGATCCTCAGTCTCAATCTTGAGGAGTAGGAAAGTTCAGGAACAAACACCAAACTTTCTCTCCAAGGAGTACTGGACTGGATCTCCTTGTTGGTCATTGGCCCTGCTTTCTGGCCACCCACTCAGCTCTAGCTCACCAGCTTGTCTCCTTGACCTAGAGTTGATGAGCCAGTCCCCGGGCGTGGGTGAGCCCTGGGGTAATCCTGCTCACACTGCCGTGCCTGGCACCTGGCCACCAAGTCATGGCCTCTCCTCTAGTTTCAAGCACTCACGTCCTCACTTCTCATCTGAATCCTCAGGGCTGTCCCCACGCTGCTCTCCCTCAGCCCCAACTGACTCAGTTCTAATTTTGGCCTGGAGGCATCTTTCCAGTGCCCTGCCCCATCTTCTCAAGTTTCCAGCTCCAACCTGACCCATCCCTTGCTCCCAGATTTTGACCTCGTCTCTTTACTTTGGTATATTCTCTGAAAAGGGATGGCTGATTTTTTTTTTTATCTGCAAACTTAAATTATTGAACAGATGCTTCCCCTCCCTCCCTGCTGCCTGCCCCAGTGTTTTCAGAGCAGTTTAAGGTATTGAAACGCTTCCACTAACAACAACACTCAGATCCTGTGTTCTGACTTCACTAAAGGTAGTTCTGGAAAACTTATCGGGAGACACAGCCCCTAATGTTTCCTGCATGCCAAATGACTATAGAGTTGCCTGCAAAGTTAAGGATTTTGTTTTTCCACAGTTACCAAAGTCACACCTAGTTTGTGTATTGTTGTTTGACTTACAAGCTGGGGCTTTTCGGGGAGGTTGCCTAAGCCAGACTGGCATGGGTTAAGAAGAACTTGCTGGTTCACACACCTGAAAGTTGAGGAATAGACAACTCCTGGTGGCACTTGTATGAAGACTCAGTCTTGCTGCCAGGATTTTGTCGTCTCTCTGTCTCTCAGGTCTCCCTCTGGCTATCACAGTTCAAGTAGCAATGGCTGCATTCCCTAGACCTTGCATTTTGTGCAGGTGGAAACCAGCAGGGACTGATTCCCAGTGCTCGCTCATGACTTCCAAAGGGCTGTTGGCCCTGGCAGATCACGTGGCTATCCATGAACCAATCAGTAAGACCTAGAGGAAAAAAAAAACTTTAATGAGCAATTCCTAACCAAATAATCATATACTTCCTATAGATCATAGTAATATGATCATTAGAACCAGAATCAAAAATCCAGAGCTGATAGCAAAATTATGGTGACTGATTTCTAGATAGGCCCAAAACATACCAGACTGTGCTGTGACTGGAGACAGTGTGAAATATGCTAACATGTTAATCAGGCAAAATGAAGGACACAACAAAGACTTATTTTTTTTTAAAGATTTATTTTTATTATTTTTTTATTGGAAAGGCAGATATACAGAGAGGAGAGACAGAAAGGAAGATCTTCCATCCGATGATTCACTCCCCAAGTGAGCACAATGGCCGATACTATGCCGGTCCGAAGCCAGGAGCCTCTTCCGGGTCTCCCACACGGGTGCAGGGTCCCAAGGCTTTGGGCCGTCCTGACTGCTTTCCTGGGCCACAGGCAGGGAGCTGGATGGGAAGCGGGGCTTCCGGGATAGAACCGGCGCCCATATGGGATCCCGGGCGTGCAAGGCGAGGACCTTAACCACTGAGCCACTGCGCCGGGCCCAAGACTTTTTTTTTAAACTACCTCTAGAAAAGACAAAATGTGACAAAATATACAGTAGCCCCTGCATGTGTTTTTCTCAGCTGATAGGATACAAAAGGATTCCTTCCCTTGCCTTGTATATGCTTTATGTAACTACTGGAAGATACCAACAGTCAGGGTGTAAAGATTTTGTTTGTTTTAACAAAATACAGATACATAGAAATAAAAAACATAGGAAACAATGCCATATTCTGCAAGGGGTCCACCCTCTCAGCTCTGCCAAATTCCTACTTATGCTCCTGTATTTTGCTCTTCTCATGATATAATTCATACTCTCTTTCTAACTCATCCTGAATCATTTGGGAGACTTGAGTACTGCTCAGGTGCACATCACCGGTGCACAGAGCTGTTAGGGGAGGGGCTGGGAGTTAGAGACATCTCCAGAAGGCCCAGGTGCTGGTTGGTCTGAATTCCATTTTCACTGTTCAGTTCTGTGACTTAAGATTGGCTCTTTCATAGTATTGCTTTTGGAGGAATAGTATTTTGACATCTCAGAATGGTAACTACTTTGTTTCTCAGAGAAAGGTATATTAGTTATTTCTCATTTACCATTCTTTCCTCCTTTTTGCCAATAAATTGAGCACAAATTATTGCATTTTTAAAGTATGGTATCTATTTTTGATTTCTTAAAATATTTACAACTTTTTTGGCTCACCTAACTGAAAAGAATGGTTATTAATATTTCATGTTTAAAATGCCAGTGTGCATCTTTAGTAACCCTTCCTTTGATTGAAGTATAAGAGAAACTTAATTTGAGGCCAAAAATTTGTTCTGAATTTATCTTTTAATTTCACTTTCCATGGACTTTTTGAAGTGCCTACATTTGTCTTGTTTCGGTCACCAGATAACTGAATTTGTCCTTGCTTATCAGTGGGTGGTCACAGTGGAGGATTTTCATTTCCCAGAAATGACATCTGGGTTCTACAAGTTCACATTAATTTGGTCCCCATGAGTACCAGAGGTTGAATAAATTATTATAGACCCAAAAAAGGTTATGAGAATGTTATTTTAAATTTAACTCTTTTTGCCTTGTTTTAATAGGGGGCTCTATTTGTATCATGATATATAGTTTTAAATTTCGAAAGACAATATTGTATGGTGTTATTCAAATTTAAAAATACTTTTTCATGTTTGATTCTTGGATCAAGTTGCCTAAAGTGGTCTTCAAAGAATCCAAAAACATGGGTTATCCAGTATCTTACATTGAGTTTTGTGTAATTGGAACAAAGTTAAAGGAATAACCTATGTTGTTAAAGGTTAACCTTCGTTCTTGGTGTCAGTTGTGGTCTCAGGAGTCAGTGAGGAGATGCGGTCAGGAGAAGTGAGAAAATGATGGAGGGGCACGCAACCCAGGATGGAAACAGCCAGAAGCCATCACTCCAGGAGGCAGGGAGGAAAGCCCTTGCAGACAGTGTGGGATGTGGCTTTGGAAGAGGCCACCACGTGGAAGCTGAGCCGAGGGAGGGGAGGCAGCCGGGCTGAGACCCAGCTAGGGAATAAAGCATCCAGGGGTTTTCTCCTTTCATCTCCCAGTGCCTCCTGCCTGATGAATGCTGGAGGATCCGCTGAGGGGATCCCAGAGGTGTGCCTTGCAGAGCACCAAGCCAAAGCAGAGGGCCTGGGAAGGCTGGAAGCTGCCCTCAGAAGTGTCCAAACTGTTCTCCTACATCATTTTTTTAATATAGTGGAGTAGTGTTGTCACAAAGAACCAGAACCCAGTTTAATGTTGAACAATAGTTACTATCGGTTTTAAGTGGCTTCACATACAGACAAGTATTTGTTACCTACTATGGCATTCATATAATTTTTTAAAAATCAGTTGAAGCAAACAGATTACAACCCAATCATTGGTAAAAGTCACTAGAGATTTTCAGAGGTTTCCCCAGTTTAAGTGGGACAGCTTTGATAAAACAGTTTTTGACATCACTTTATGGCAATACCAAAGAACCATCTTGTGGAAGATGGTGGTACCATGATGACTGGGATTTTTTTTTAAAGTTATTGCCTTATATTCATATTACATTGTGGCGTTCCCACCTATTTTATGTGTCTAAACATCTTCAGCTCATCTCCAGAGGTTGCACTTTTCCTATTAGGAAAGCAATGGAAATTAGAAACAGATGCTAGAAATGCTAAACGTCAGTATCTGTGTCTTGGTGTGGGTCAGTTACACCCCAAGCCCGCTTTTGCCTTTTGTGACTGTTGTGTCATCACCTCAGCCGTGAGTCGCACAAGTGCTTTGTTGCTCTTGATGCTCTATACATGGGCTCCTTCCACGTCCCCATGAGTGGAATGTGGTCTTTCACTGAAATTCCAACTGGCTAGCCAGGCATTATTCTTCCTGGTTACATCTGCTGGAGCTGTGGTTGGAGGTTTACTTTAAAATGCTGCTGTTTGACACTTGTAACTGCACGGAATAGCTCACTGCACAGGGGAATGGTAGGCATGGAGACACTGATTTGCCATTTTGGAACCTTCAACCAGAGCAGAAGACCTAGCTTTATAATGATAAGAAATAGAATAAATATTTAATGCAAATTGGCACGATAAAACTTACTAACCTTGACTTTTTTGTAAGTGCCTGAAATAGCTCAGGCATTCTTTCCTGAATGCCCAAGTCAGCAGTCTGTACTGATTTTCAAGGTCTTTATTAACAAATACTGAGGCTTGCCATTGTAGCTATCTATCCAGGAAAAAATGAAAGAATATCCTATGTCATATTTTTTATAGCTATTCCATCTTTATAATAGTATTTTACTTATAAAACTTTCCACTAAAAGGAGGGGTTCAAACTCTTCTTCCCAACCCCCATTTTCACCCTCAAAAGCTTTATAACTTAAGGCCATGAACCAAAGTGACCCCTGGCATGCTTTTTCCTTTACTCACTAAGCCTTCGTGCCCGCTGCCAACCTCTCCTGCTTATCTCGGGCTGAAAAAGGTTATCTCTCCCGCTAAAACTCTTTTGGAAATAGAGTTAATTTTTAACATCTCAGTCATGTTGTCTTTGTACCACTTAACGTGGTTTACTTCTATAATGTGGCTGAGCGTAGAAATTCGGTACTTACAGCTTTAATCCTCTTGCTTGGACATCACTTTCACTGTTCCCCCACCCCACCCCGCCTCCCAAATCCTGTGTAGCCTGCCCAGGCTGCAAGCTCCCCGATGGTGTTTCCTGCACAGTGGGATGGATGCTGTGATGGTCCCTCCAGCTGCACCTGTTCCACGGTCTAGGATTTTCTGTCTACTCTTGCTCTTGGGGTGCATTTTTGTGATTGGCCTCAGGAAACATGAGCTTTCCCAGGGCTTCACTTCTGTCTTCACTATCTCACTCCAGTTAGTTGGAAACCTGGAACCGTGTCAGGGATCAAACAGTCACAGGCCCTTGGTGTGCATACTTCTTTTTTCATAAACTACTGTAGGTACAAAATCCAGAATAAGTAAGCTCCCTAACAGTTGAACAGGGTTGAGTTTCATTCCCAATCACTGATGCTTATCGACTAGGTATGAAAGTGGGAGATTTTGTGAACACACCTCATCTTTAAGAATTCATACTGCAGCTTGGAACTTGCTGTCTCAGTGTCCTGATGCCTTCAGGTTACCACTTGACCCCTGACTTGTGCCTTAAGGCAGTTCCAAACAGTGGCCTGCCAGGCAGGGGTCCTCACCCCCAGGGCTCTATCTGAGTGGCCTTGAGGAAAATCAGCCCTCTTTTCAGGCAAGGAAAGTGAAACAGTGGGTACTTAGGAACGATTTAGGGTATCAGGCAACTCCTTGTCTCAGTGTTGTCTACTTCTTGCTTCATCATGGGTGTGTGAGTAGTGACTTTAACGGGCTCCACAGATAAGGACTGTCTTCCAGGCACTGGTGTCCCTTACAACCCATAATGCCAGCTAAATCCAGCCATCAGCATCTCCTCGTTCAGTGCCTGCCCCCTGTGGAGTGAGGGTTCCCCCGGGCCACTCCTTCTGCTGCGCCCCATGCTGTGCCCTCCCTGGGCTGTGCTGCATGTCTCCTTACCCATTCTCCACTTGCCAGCAGCAGCAGAGGAGTCAGTCACCTGGCTGGTTTAGGCACCTCTTGTGTAGGGGTGCTATGTTCCAAGTGAGACAGGAAGAGAACAGGGGTCACCAGCTGCCTTCCAGCACACAGTTTGACTCTTCTCTGCTCAGCTCAGGCTTAGGAAGGGCTGTCGTGGCAGTGCCAGGGCATTAGGAGGCATCTGAATAGTCTTATGTTAATATTTCAGTCCTTCTGGTATGCGATCCCTCTCAGTCAGCTGTGCATGTTCCTTAAAGAAGCCAAAGAACTTTGACCAAACTGAAATTTGCAATGGGTTCTGCGCCTTCCTGTCCAACTGCCAGGAGCTGACGTTAGATGACCCTCAAATTCCACTGTTACATTAGGTTTTCTAAATGTTTTTTTAATTGTTTTTATGTCAAGATAAGACTTTAAAATTTCTTCTATCTCCTATTGTTTCTGAGCTAATTTGAATAATCTGTGAACTTGAAGGTCCTATAAAGAAACTTGCATAGCCCAAGTTTATTTTTTAAAAGGAGGGGAGAGGTCGCTGTTGTGGCTTTTGCAGCTGCCAATTAATACTCATCTTTAATCTTTTGTTCCTTAATCTATGGGGTCATGACATGAATTTATTGCAGGTACAATAGATTGTAAACTCTGAGACTCTAAGTTCCCCAAGGCTCTGTGTGTGTGTCTATCATAGCACTACATGCTTGACAGTGTCTTTGTGTGTGTTGAATGATAAGTATTTCTTGAATGAGATGAATTAACTTTTTAATAGTTAAGTTGCTCTGTCCTCATGACACTTGACAGGTTTGTTCTTTGTTACCACTTTTTGTTTCATTTTACCAGTGTCTTGGCTTAAACTTGGTGGGTTTGGTGTGACCCATGTAGAATCCAAGAGTGCTCCAACTAACTGACTGTCAGCCTGCTTGTGTTTAATTACGTGATTTGTTTTGTTTTAAGGCAGAAGAGGGATACAGAGACAGAGACTCCACACCCGCCCCCCCCCCCCCATGCCATTGATCTGGGCTGGGCCAGGCAGAAGCCAGGAAGGAGCCCAAGGGTTCATCTGGGTCCCTTGTTTGGGTGACAGGGTAACAAGCACCTCTGGTTTGCCCTGCTCCCTGCCTGGGGACACATTAGGAAGCTGGAGTCACAAGCCGGACTTGAATGCAGCACTCTGGCACAGACTGTGGCGCTCAAAGCGGTCATTTGGCCACTGTGCCAGAGGCCTGCTTCAGGACTTCCGGTTAAAAGATTTTCTTTGTGGCAACTATCTGCTAGGAACTGAAATATTTGTCCGGTTTAAACTGTATAAGTAATTCCAGACATAAAGAACTGAAATGAAAAATCTGCATTGTAGCCGTCACACCCATTTCACATACAGATCGTCAATGAATAGAGCATGCACAAGGGCAACAGAGTGTGAAGAAACGTGGGGAAGGTTTAGGCAAACTGTCTTGAATTAAAGCACCGGATAAAGGTGACCCTAGTTTTTCTCCTAACTTCTAACGCTGTGTTTAGAGCCAGAAATCTTTAGAGACCCTTCCCCCCAGTTGTCTCTTTCCTTCTTTCTTTTTATCTGAATTCCAGTTCCAATATGATATCCCAAATGGTAGCTCAGCCCACTGTGCCGCAGCGCCTGCCCCATGTCTGATTATGTTGATCGGGTCTCCAAAGACCTCTCAGGATTCCCTGTGTGGCGGGAATGGATGTTAGGAGGAGCGCTTATCGTCCCTCTCTTTACTGTTGTGTGATTGGGATGTGGTCCTCGTTTAGATGGTATTTGTACAAGGGTTCATGTCCCTCACAGTGACGTCAGTGAGGTGTGGAGTTGTGTTGGAAGCCTGTTGACATGCTCTCTGTCACCGGACTCATCCTGCTCCCACAGTTCACGTTACGCCCTGCCATCTTCCGTCCCTCCTTGTTCTGCTCATTGATCAACTTACTGTATCTCAGGAACTGGGCTCGGGATCAGCTGGCCAGCACTTGCTCCTGCCCTTGCTGCAGAGCGCGTCATCACTGGAACTCTCTCTCACGGCACCTTAACTTTTCCTACAGTCCTCATCCAGGAACTAAGCGATCATCATCCTTGTTAAGACATCCAGCGGCCAGTCCTCCCCGTTGTCTCCCAAGTTTACCAGACTCCTCCTAGCTGCGTTCCTCCTGTAACCCACCTCTCCGTTCCCTATGGGAGGAAACATCAGCTACCACCAGAGGGGTTGTACTGGCTGCCGCCCTGGGTCTCTACACTGCTGGTTTGCTTTCCTCTGTGTCTTTGCCTGGGACCCTCTGCCTCCCCCTAAGCAGTTCACCAAGTTTGCCCCCTCCCCAGCCTTCTGCTCCTCTGCTCTCAGCAGGTGGCCTTTCTGCCTTCCTTCACCTGGAAAATAGGAGCCGTTGAGCATGAGCTCTACCCTGACTTTTCTCTTCTCTTTCTTCCATGTGCAGGCGAACTCCTCCCCTTTTTGCTTTTTTCGCAAGCCCCTCCCTCCCTCCAGACTGGTTGTGCCTCCTCCCCTCTGCCCAGCTGTGTGCTTCTGATCAATTCCCAAGAGTTGAGCCCTGTCCTCAGCCAGGAAACATGACCAGGCTTTGCCATCCCCATCCAGCTTCCTGCAAAGAGCAAACATCCTTTGCTTTTCTTCCCACACACATCCAGCTTCTCTTCCCCGCCCCCCTCGTTACCCAGACTGCACAGCCTCAGCTTCATTCTCCATCCTTTTCTTTTTTTTTTTTTTTATTATTATTTTTTTTATTGGAAAGGCAGATATACAGAGAGGAGAGACAGAGAGGAAGATCTTCCGTCCGATGATTCACTCCCCAAGTGAGCGCAACGGGTCGATACTATGCCGATCTGAAGCCAGGAGCCTCTTCCGGGTCTCCCATGCGGGTGCAGGGTCCCAAAGCTTTGGGCCGTCCTCGACTGCTTTCCCAGGCCACAGGCAGGGAGCTGGAAGGGAAGCGGGGCTGCCGGGATTAGAACCGGCGCCCATATGGGATCCCGGGTGTGCAAGGCGAGGACCTTTAACCATTTGCGCCACCGCGCCGGGCCCATTCTCCATCCTTTTCTTCACGCCCGCCGTGGTGCTGACCTGGGGCCCTCTAATCCCTTGAGCTGCTCGCTTCTCTTCTCAGGTCCTCTTGTGGAAGGGCAAGACTTTGTTTCTTCACACAAGCCATGTATGTGATGGTTATAGTGGTCACTTAACAGGGAAGTTGAAAGAGATGGTAGATTTAGTTTTAGTAGTGCATCTTATTGAACCCAATTTATTTAAGATGTCATCAATTCAATGTGTAATCAACAGGAAAAAGTATTCTTAAGGCCTGTTTTGTAAGAGAGATTTACTCAGAAGCGCATTCTGTTTCAGTTACAGCATGTCTTAATGTGGATTGGTCAGCGTACAGTGCATTTACAAACATGGTCCTCCTGAAACAAGTGCTCCAAGCATTCCTCCCTTTTTGTTCCAGGGTCCCCCATCTGCTTGCTGCTGTAGCCTCTCACATGCTGTTTGTTGGTCCTCTGCCTCTCCCCTTGGGCTTGCCTGTCCCTCACGTGTCACCCATGGCCCTCAGGCCTACATCCCAGCTGGCATAGCCACCTCACAGAGGAAGCCAGTACCCAGCTTGCCAGAACTGGACTCAGAACTCTTCCTCTCTCAGTCAGGGGCAACTCCGCCTACCCATTCGGCCCCATCAGAAAGTTAGTCCACATGTGGCTGGGTTTTCCGACTTTATCCCTTGAAGCCAGCTAGTTCTAAAAGTGCAGAGAGGTCCCTGTCGCTGAGAGCTCCCACCACATCTGCCTCTTTCCCGCAGCTGTTGCTCTCCTTGAGCCCTTTGCCACCTCACCTTGCAGCATTTCCTGGCTGTCCTCCAGGCCCTGCCCACGTGTGCTCTCAGGCCCCTCCCCTCCTTCAGCCTTTTACTAAATCATTGCACATTCACTTAGATGTCCACGGTGAGGACTGCAGCCGCAGTTATAAAACCCTGTCATCAGCTTAGGTTGAGAGCATCTTCAAGACGGTCCGCTTCTCTCAAGGCATCCCAGGTCTATGTGACTTTTGTCCCTCAACTCTGGCCCCTGAACAGCTTTGTACATGGTTCTGGAAGACAAAGAAATATGTGGAATCTAGTTACTTTTGTGTGGATGACAGAAAGTGCCAGGCTTTGGAAGTCTCCCCTGAACCTGTGTTTATCCTCGAGTGGTGACTGTTAATCTCCCTCTTCTCTTCACTCACTGGTGTCTCTGAGACTCATATGAAAGCATCCCTCCTTCCCCCACGAAAGCTCCTGCGAGCGAGCGGGCAGCACTGAGCTGTGGGAGCCCAGCCACAGGGACTGTTCACACTGCAGAACGATTCTAGAATAGAGCTCAGCAGCGCATGCTGGCCTCCACCAGACAGCAGGGGGAGGACCAGCTGCGTGACTCTGAAAGCTCCCTCCAAGGACACTGTTTTTAAGGTTGTTGGTCAGTGTTTGGTTTTAACCTTGTCATTCTCAGCTGCTTCCACAACCCCCATTTATAAACACTGCGGGGAATGGCTTTGCTCAGCGCCAGCTCTGCAAGCCTCATCTCCCATGAGGCTCTTGCCTGGAGCTCAGGTTGGGTGGAAGGGACTGGCAGCAGGAGAGGGACAAAACACATCAGGCTGCCGCCCTGCCTCAGGAGGAGGGAGTGTGTGGCTGGGCAGGCCTGCATAGCCCCTGCTCTGCCCACAGGATGCTGCACGTGTCTCTGCAGGGAGCACAGGGCCTCGAGGTGGTGGCTCCGCCCACCTGCCCTGCACACAGCTCCCAGCACTGGGTGGGAACAGGTTGGCCTCGGGACCCAGTGCCAACACACATGCCTGAGTTCCCAGCCTCTCCTTGGCTGTCCTGTCACATCTTAGTTGTCCTGCTCATTCGCTCCCTCTCGCTCGCTCTCTCTCGCTGTCTCTCCCTCTGAAGCCCAAGCTGGACCGTGCCCCTCTCTCCTGATTATCCAATTTGTTTGCTCTCTTGCCAGCTTCCCTCATTAAGTTGCTTATCCCATAGAAACTCTGTTTTTCTCCTTTGTGGTCCTGAGTTTTGTCTAAGCTGGACTCGCCCCCAACCAGGCCGCTTTGGTCTCTGCTCCTCCCGCCTGACCCCGCGTCACCCTGCTGGCTTCCCAGCCCTCAGCCATGCCTAATCTCCCCGCCAACTCTCCCATCTCATGCCAGCTGGGAACGACTTACTACAAAGTGGTGATTGGACTGAGTAAATGCCCTCACACCCACCACTCCTTCCTACGTGAGCAGAGCTTTCCAGTGTCACATTCCCAATGGAATCTGAATCTGGACGGATTTAAGTCCCCTGAAAAAATGCAAAACCTCCAGCATTTAGTTGCATTGGAAGTCTCTGGCGGCCACCACCCCCGCCCCCGCCTGTGCAGTGCGGAGCACCGTTTGTAGATACTTGGGAAGAAGCCTTTAATACTTGTGTTGTGTTTTAACTTGCTTTCCTCTGGAGGCAGGGAATTGTCAAGTAAGTATTCTCACCCCCACGAGACAGCAAAGCTGTCCAAGGAGCACCCCAACTGAGTGCTCGTTCGTTGGTTGCAGAAGCCACGGTTGGGAGGGGGCAGTATTTGAAATCTGCTGACTTAGCCGTCACCCAGACTCATGGCCCTTGCCTCCTTCGTCCTCGGTCTGGAAGCCATGCAGCCCTAAACATGTGCTTGTGAAACCAGAAAAATGCCCAGATGGCTTCACTTTTCACTTTTTTTTTTTTTACCAAGACATCAAGGTGAAAAAAAAAAGCCCGAGTTGCCTCTGTGTATCTGATATATATACAATCTCTTGTATATATAAATACACAATGTTTGTGCTTGTATGCGTACTCCATCTACAGCGTATAATATGTTCCATATTATACAACCTGCGTGTACCCCAAGAACAAGCTCTGTGTTGACTCTGCAGCCATGCCTTTCGTCTCAAGCAGTAGTTCTGGTGTGCCCACTGCTGCTGTCCTGGACCTTGGCTTGCTGCTGTTACACACATCAGCATTCTGAGGACAAAGAAGAAAAACCTGGATTCTGTTTGAAACCACCCCCATGCCTCAAAAGCAGTAATGAGTGTGAGAGAAGCGTCTGACTGGGAGGGCTGGCTTGCCCCCAGCACGCCCGCCCCAAGGCTGCTCAGTCTGGACGCAATGATGTCAGCCGGGAGTGTCATTCGGTAGCATGTGTCCTTTGCCCATTCTTCGCTGGTGATTATAGTACCATTTGGCCCAGTTATCACATATGATTACATAACATGTTTTGATGGAAGACTTTGTGAGAAAATAAAGGTACCTTGTTTCCCAACATGCACACAACAAAAGCAAAGCTGTAAGCCATTCCAGCAGGCATGGCTGACCCATCTACCAAGCAACACTGGGAACTACTAAGCTAAATTAGGAGTTGATTTGGCAACAAAGTAAGCATTGTGTGTGCCGCCCGGTGACACCCAGGAGGCAGTGGCCGTCTCCGAGCTGGTCCCCCGGGCACACTGGTAAAGCCCCGTGGGTGTGCGGAGGCTTTGCCAAGGCTGCCCGCTCGCTCTCTGTGCTCTAAGCGCATTAGTACAGAGATGCCGGGTTAGGAGAGTCGTCCAGCTTTGTGGGCTGGTGCACTCTTGCCTTTCTGTCTTAGTTCTTCGCTGGCATGCCAGGCAAGCATGGTTTGTGCCATCCAGGAATGTCTGGGCACCTGGAAAATGCTTGTGCATGAATGAGTGGTCGGTCACTAACGCTGCTCTAAACTGTATTAAGTTTCTCACTTGGCTTTATTTGCTGCTTACAAGGGGATCAAGGTAATCCTTTCCTTTTGCTTATCCCAAGATCAAGAATGAGTGGATTTGGCATCTGCAGTGGGAGTTGGGGCAAGTCCCTAGACCCATGCTAGTTTCAAGGGAACCCTGCATCACCAAGAACTTGTCTAGTTGTCTAGTAGGTGGCTAGCAGCTGCCTGGCTAACTTTCAGGCCCACAGGCCGGAAGGGAGAGGGAAAGATGGCCCTTTGATATGCTAGTAGCAGGTAGACACAGACCACGAGGCTGCAGGAGGGAGCAGGGAGGCCAAGAGCTGTCTTTGTGCCTTCATATGCTCCTCGCCCTTCCATGTGGAGAGACCAACCCCAGGCATTTTGCACATGCCTTTTACGGCCCGTGTTACACCTCTCTGTGACCTTTGCCCACCTGAATCTAAGCCTTGGCAAGTCGCTGTCTGTCAAGTGGCCAGTGGGTTCAGGAAATCAGACCCCATCCTTTTCAGGCCTGGGGTCCCCTCTGGTCTAGGTACCCTTCCTGGCTCCAGGGTAGCACTGGGTTTAGGCAGGAAGAACTGAACCCAGCTTGGAATCCTTGGTGGGAGGCCACCACAGCACAGTGGACCCAGGGTCTGCCCCACAGGGGCTATTTGTTTAGGAGCCACTTCTCCCCTTGGGTAAGGAGTGGGGTCCGGGCAGAGCCAGACCTAGCCCCAGGACAGGGCCCCTTGGGTGGTCAGAGCCATCTGGGTGGGCAGAGCCTGATGCCACCTCCATGGTGGCACTGGACATGAACCCTCCCTGCCTTGTGTGTAATGCTGTGCCTCCTTCAACCACACTCTCTCCCAGACCGCCCGTCAGCCGAGCGGCCCCCCAGCCTGAGAAGCTCCAGAAGAACAATGTCACCAAGAAGAAGAAGCTGCTTGAGGTGAGGAAGTTTGGCTGATCCACTCAGTCTAGCCCTCACAGCCAGAGACCTGCCTGGTGAACTCCACAGACCCCAGCCTGTGCGCCCATGGCCCTGGAGGACCCAGACCCGTGCCCCCACCCCCACGTCATAGTGACAGACCATGATCCTCCTCTCTTATCCTGTCACCCTGTCCTTCCAATGGCCAGTGACCCTCAAACCTGGCTCCTTCTCCCACTATGTTGGCCACACGGGCCCTCAGTATGCCTTCACAGACATGAAAGGAGAGTGGGGAGAGAGCTGGCTTCCTGCCTTTCTCCAGCATTGTGTTCCAGCTGTGTACCAGGTACTGTGTTGGGCACTTCCTGGTAAGTGCTTCAGGCAGTCCTGGCCCCAGCAGGTAGGTGCCTTGTAGTTCCCTTTTCTACAAGTGAAGACATGGTGGCTCAACACAGTTGATGGTTGTTAAGTCCCATGTACCAAAGACCTCCATGGTGACACAGTAGAGAAAGCCACTGCCTACAGTGCCACATCCTATATAATGCTAGTTCATGTCCTGGCTGCTCCACATCCCATCCGGCTCCTGCTAATAGCCTGGGAAAGCAGCAGAGAACAGCCTAAATCCTTGGGCACCAGCACCCACGTGGGAGACCCAAAGAAGCCCCTGGCTTCAGCCTGGTCCAGCACTGGCTGTTGGCGGCCATTTGGGGAGTAAACAAGCCAACTAATATGCTATTTTGTTCTTTTTCCCTCTCTCCACCTGCCACCCCCTCCCTCTGTATAATTCTGACTTTCTAAATAATCAGTCAATTAATTAGATCTTTGGGGGGCTGGGAGGGAAGGCCTGTGCACTGGACCACCAGGCCAGTCAGTGGAGAAGGTTTGAATCAGTCATTGAGACTTGAGGATCCACTTGAATAAACTCCCAGATTAAGTGATGCAAAATGCTGAGCTCTCCTCCCTCACCCCACCATTAAGACCGAGAAGATTCTGGCATTGCCTGTGGGATTGAAGTTCAGGTTCTCATAGCCTTGGCCAAGGCCACCTTCCAAGCGTGTTGCCTGTGAGTCCCCACACCACAGCTGAAATCCCGAGCCTAAGCCCACTGGTGCACCTGGCCCTGACTCTGTTACCCCTCTTGGCCTGTCCTCACCCTGAGCCCTTTCACACGCCCCCTCTACTGCAGTCCTCATTGTAGACCTCATCATAGCCTTGATTTGCCACTTCTCTCTCCAGCTGCTCTGCTGGTCTGTACACTCTGGAAGCTAGAATCCCCATCTTGACGGTGATTGGAAAGCTGTGAGTTAATTGAGTGGTTTCATCATGCCGCATTGCACACTCCAGGATGTGTCACTGACCTGGGGGAGCCCCAAGGCCCAGGAGCAGGAGAGCTGGCGTCATGAGCCAAAAGGACTCCGCTGCTCTTCCAGAAGAGACTTGTGTGTGCCTGCCACTTCCCTTTATCTGCTAATCGTCTTGTTCTGTGCAGTCTGGGCAGGGTCACAGGTGACACACGTAGTTTTGGGGGAGAGAATGAAGCTGGCCACGTGGAAGGGATGAGCAAGGCAGTCCTGGAAAAAAAAAAATAATCAACCCCAATCAGTTGCAACGAGAGGACACCTCAGGATGTGTGAGCTGCCAAAACAAGTTTGGCTTGACCAACAAGTGCAGGTGTTGGGGTCAGGCTTGTGGGAGAAGGGACCATTGTGGCTGCTGTCCGAGTTTGAGCTTTATCCCGTAGACACTGAAAGACAGTGGAGTTTTTTTTTTTTTAAGAGAGGTGTTGTGTTTAGGGAAAATTGATCTGCTTGTGATTGGTGGGCTTTGACTAGGAAAAAAAAAAAGATTTAAAGAAAGCAGAGAAGGGAGACTTCTATCTCCCCACCCAGCATGCTTGCCCCGAAGGTGCTGCCCCAGGGAGCCTGTGTTGACAGCTGCTGTGGGTGAGCTACTGCTGTTTGTCAGGGACTCAACAGACTTAGAGCAGACCCTGGCTGAATGGGAAAAATGGGCAAAAAACAGGCCAAGCTCCAAGCACAGTATTCAGTCTGCCGATCCCAGCCAATCACAGAGCTCCTCTTGAGACCACCTGCCATGCTGCAAAGGCCTGTGCCAAGACTCTCAGGAACCCCGGGTTTGGGGGGCGGGTCACGTCTGTAGATCTGGGCTCACCTGCTGAACCAGGAAGCAATTCTGGATGCTTGAGAAAAGTCCCCGCAGTGCCACGTGTTACTGTGCCAGCATGGTGTTTCCGGAAGTGCTGACAGGACTGTGTGAGGTCTTGAGTTAGGCCGGTAGCACAGGCAGTGTCTTGCTCTGCGCCCACAGCCTCTGAGGGTGGCTCTCTCTCCCTCTCTCTCTCTCTCTGTGTGAGTACAGGAGCTGGCCCTGGAGCACGTGTTTGGCTACAGAGGGTTCGATTGCCGCAATAACCTGCACTACCTTAATGAGGGCGCCGACATCATCTTCCACACAGCAGCAGCAGGCGTCGTTCAGAACCTCTCCACAGGTAACAGGCCTGCCGGCACCTGAATTCGGCATTTCCTTGGAGCTCCTTCACCTGCTTTGTCACTCTTAAGATGCTCAGATCCTCAAGCAGGTTCCTTCCACAGAAGGAACCTCAAGCAGGCCATCCACTCCAGGGCAGGCTGGTCTCGGTCTGAGTGCCCGGAGGCCAAGCCCTCCAGCTTGGGGATCCGCACCCAGCCCGGGCTTGTTACAGACTCGGGAGGGGAAGTTCACATAGACTCGGAGCCTGGACACCTGGCAGAGCAGCCAGCAAAGTGCATGTGGGAATCAAAGGAGTCCCTGGAGACCGTAACCAAGGGCAGAGCACAGGGCCTGTTGGTTCAGCAACTCTGGTTCTAGTTTTGCTTGTTGGGCCTCTTTGGCCATATTTACAGTGAGAAAGGCAGACAAAATCAGTGTCCCTTTGCTACATGGTGACTTGAACTTAAAAATAAAGTTAACATTTCATTGTTTTTTTAAAAGATTTATTTTTATTATTTTTTTATTGGGAAGGAGGATATACAGAGAGGAGAGACAGAGAGGAAGATCTTCCGTCTGATGATTCACTCCCCAAGTGAGCGCAACAGCCAATGCTATGCCGATCTGAAGCCAGGAGCCTCTTCCGGGTCTCCCACACGGGTGCAGGGTCCCAAAGCTTTGGGCCATCCTCGACTGCTTTCCCAGGCCACAGGCAGGGAGCTGGATGGGAAGTGAGGCTGTCAGGATTAGAACCAGCGTCCATATGGGATCCCGGGCGTGCAAGGCGAGGACCTTAACCACTGCGCCACCACGCCGGGCCCAACATTTCATTTTTAAAATGCCTTTGTAAATTAACAAAATCCCCATATGTGTTTATAATGATTATTTGGAAGTCAGAGCTAGTATTCCCAATCCCCTGGTTCACTCCCCAGATGCCCTCAACAGACGGAACAGGGCAGGATCAAGGTCAGGGGTTCCCACGTGGGTGACAGAAACATGATTCTAGGGGCAGCATCCAAGCAGGAAGATGGAGTCTGTGGTCAGGGATTGAACCTGGGGACTGCAATGTGGGCTACAGGCGTCTTAACCTCTGGGCTAAATGCCTACCCCCTTAGCCCTGGTTTGTCACCAGATAGAAATAAGTGCACATTTTTGCATTATTTACTTCATATCTCAGAACAGGTCTTTTGTCAAATACCCTTGTTCCTTCCCAGTTCTAGATAGTTGTTCTTTTCTAGGCTTGGTGGAGTCCTGGGATGCACCTACGGACTTCTGCCTCCCTGAGACAAGGGAAGGCCTCGAAGTGTCCCGTGCAGCCTCACTGTTCTGGGCCTGTGTTACATCTCAGTGGCAGCGTGCCCTTGCATGTTCCACTCGCCTCTCAGAGCTGGGGAGTGTGCAGGAGTTTCAAGCAGCCGCTGCGGAAGTTGGGAGACGCATTTTCTGTGGCAGATGGTATTCCCTGCCCTCTCCTCCACTTCCTGTAATGTGTACGTCCAGTTCAGGGGTTTTTGGTGGGTAAAGTTGTCACCTGAGCCATCTGGATACCCAACTCTGTTAGCAGTTGGTAAATGTGATTAAAAGGGAACTGTGTATTTTCATATCCGTCTCCCCTTTGTGATGCGTGAGCAGGGCTGTTGCACTCCGTGAGCGTTGCCTCTGATCCCAGCCCCCACTGCCCACATGCAATGGCAGTAACCCCTCCAGTTCTGTCAGGGGAAGGAGGAAATCTTGGTCCTTTTGGTCTCTGGAACCACAGGGGGCAGCAGAAGGAATGGAGTAGAGCCAAGGTACAGATGAGAACAGGTCGCACCTTGGCCCCTGCCCCCAGAATGAACATGTAAATGTTTAAAAGTGACTTCCTGTCTACTCAAGGATGATCCTAGAAGTGAGGATTTAGAGGCTTGAAGCTCTGACTTGAACAGGAAGTTTCCAGAGATCAGGGTCGCCCTGAAGGGTCTTCACTCTCCCCATCTCTCTCCCCCCTAGGGAGCCAGAGCTTCTACCTGGAACACACGGACGACATCCTCTGCCTCACCGTGAACCAGCACCCCAAGTACCGCAACGTGGTGGCTACCAGCCAGATAGGTAGGGGGTCTGGGATTGGCCACCGGGTATCCCCTGGCAAGCAGGGACTGTGACTGTTAGCGGTTGTTGGCCAAGGGCGTAAGTGGGCCTTTGCTGCCTGCTGTCTCGCACTCGTGTGGCTGCTGAGCCTCCGGGCCTGTGTTAGCACACCCACTGAAGGGTCATGCTGAGGGCGCGAGGGCAGACCTGGGGCCTAAGCATTCCAAGGACCTGATGTCCCTGTCCCCATGGACAAGGAGGATCATGTTGTGGACCCCAGGTGTCGCATGAGGAGCCCCATGTCTTGAACCCCTGGTGACGGTGCTTGGGAAGCCTGCAGTGTGGATGCCTGGCCCTCCTGTGCTGTAGGAAAACCGCCCAGGACAAGTGTGCCCCCTTTCACATTTGTGATCACATCTGTGACACGTTGGCTTCCTTGTGTATTTTTTATTTTGTCATTCAAGCACAGGTTTTGTTGTTCTGTTTCATTTGCAAAATATCTTTGTGCTTGGTTTCATTGAGCCCATGTCCATTTTTATCTTTGATTTGGAACTTTGTGATGCTGTGGTGACTTGCTGCACTATGGGAAACGTGACTTACCGTGGCTATTGTTTTCCCTTGATGCTTCCTCATTGCCATTGCCCACCCAATGCAGGTGATACCACGGAAACCCCAGGTAAGGCCGCTCGGTCCCTGAGTGTTTCTGTCACGTTGGCTGCTTGTATCTGGCAGATGCAAATCCTTGGCCTCACCAGTTTCCTCCGTGTCAGGTCCTCCATACGGAGGTGTGCGTGCGTGCGTGCGTGTGTGCGCACTGGTTGTCACTATCCACAGTGCTCTTCCTTGAGAAGGGAGTTGCCCATTGTCTTCCTGCTGTGGCCAGGTCGGACCATAGACCTCGTGCTCCCCCGTGCTCAGCTCCTACAGGCTCCCGAGGGAGTTCATGCATGCTGCTGTGTGGGGTTTTGTGCCTCAGTTCTTTGTCATGCCTCCCCACACTCAGGGACCACCCCATCAATCCACGTCTGGGACGCCATGACCAAACACACCCTCTCCATGCTGCGGTGCCTCCACTCAAAAGGGGTGAATTATGTCAACTTCAGCGCCACCGGAAAGCTGCTGGTGTCGGTGGGAGTGGACCCTGAGCACACCATCACGGTCTGGCGGTGGCAGGAAGGTACGTGCAGCCCAGCCGACCCTCCACAGGGCTTGTGCGGTACTGTAGCCGGACTCCAAGCCCTGCTGGCCTTGCTTCCAGACCCGCCAGAAGAGCTGCTGCTGGGCGAGCAGAAACGAGCCTGGAGGAGCCACACTGTCAGGTGCCGCTGTGCCCCCAGCCCCATGGCCAGGGAGCCTGCACCCCATCATGGTGGAAGGACCTGGATGTCGGCAGCCATATCTTTGCTAACAAAGGCTGCATCCTCCCTGTTTCTAACTCCCCACCGTCCTACCCCAACTTCCTTGTCCTTGGAAACCTTTTTGGGACTCCTCGGCTTCTGTCACAGCCATCACTTTGGTTGCTTTGTGATAAGAACAGGGAAAATGTTTGGCCATAGGAGTTTGAAACAAATCTTGATTTTTATTCTTTTTTCTTTTTTAATTTTTTAGACATGGTGATTCATCTCACAATTGAGGGTTAAATTTGATACAGCAGGATTTCATTTTGTCCTCCCCAGCGCGCGCGCGTGCGCGCACACACACACACACACACACACACACACACACACACACACACATTTTTACACACATACCCTCTACTTACCTAAACCCACCAAACCACCCCCCACACATGTATGCCCACACAGCTCCCTACACACACATCCCAGCTGCTACTACATTGGTGGACCTCTTCAAATTATAGATGTGCAGTTTTCTGAGGGATTTCTCAGGTCGGGCACTGCTCTGACAGAAACAGATCCAATTAGGGAAGACGTTAATGAGGTCTGCCCGCAGCCAGGAAGTTGATATCTGGGGCACACTGAGCCAGGCAAGCGGAAATGTGCCATGCCCCCGGTGTGGGGCTCCAGCTGCCCCATTCTCTCTGTGGCTCCTGGGGCGGGGTAGGCAAGAAGGCCCCAGGAGAGGAGCCTGTGGAAAGGAACTCGAAGGCTCCAGGCCGCACTCAGCAGAGCCCCTGGGGCGCAGGCGAGGCCTTAGTATTCCTGGGACACTTCATTTCCTCCCTCCTTGTTCTTGAGTGTGTGTGCTCCAACGGTCCCCCCCAATCGGTATCTGGGGGATGCACCATTGCTCTCAGGGGAGAGGGGCAGTGAGGGCTGGGGGCTTGAGAGCCCTGTCCCACCCAGCCCAGCGCCTTCCAGCTGCCAAGTGCCAGTGAAGTCCTTCCACGGGGAGGCCTCACCTCCTTGGGCAAGGCCTTCTGGCACTAGATCCTTGACAGAAAGTGGTCACCGGGGTCAGACACAGCCTAAGTTCACTTTCCATCTGCTCTCTTCCTCCATGTGGCCCTGCCTTGGCACAGGCTCTGCTTGCCTGGGCCCTTCACAGCTCCGCAGGGAGGACTGCAGGATCTGGGACTTTAAGTAAGCACTTGGAGAGAAGAGAAGCTTGTGCTTGGGTCACAGTCTCTCATGCTTGTTTGTTTGTTTTGGACCTGGCTGGGCAGTAGGGTCAGCGACAATAACTGACAGCCTTTCACTTGCCATCGGTTCGTCCAGATCGGCCGTGGACTTGTCATCTCTTCTTGTTTATTTCTCTAGTGTGGCTCTCCTTTGCTAACAAGTCCTGCCCACAAAAAAATAATCTGTGTGTGTGTTCAGGTCGAGATGGTTTTGGTTATCACCAAAGAGCTTGTTACTCCTTCTCACTGGAAAGGGGGTCATTTTGGAACTGATTGTGTGTGTGTAGATAGGAATAAACCAAATCAACTGGAATTCGGTTGAACTTATAAAATGCATTATGTCAAGTCCTGGACAGGTGTCTGTGTCGTGTTCCCTGAACAGACTAGAATCCTATGCAGAGAGGGTCCAGGGTGTCCAGGAAATTCAAAAACAAGGAGAGGATGGACAGTGGTTTAGGCAAAACACTCAGCTCAGCATTTCTCTGTGTTTCTGCCTTGACTGTTGAGAGATCTGGCCCTGTCCTGTTGGTGTTGCTGCTTTTATCACTTGCTTGTTTAAATGCTTTCTCTGCTACATGCGGAGGTTTGCCTTTTTCATGCAATTGGCAATTTTTTGTAGAGTTAATTCTTTGGCTCTTGGAAGCATCGCAGATGTTCTATCCTGGGCTGTGGTGTCCTTGGAAACCATGGGTGGTGGGATAGGTACAGGCTCATGTGCAGGGAGAGGCGGGCTCTGCCAGAGAAGGATACCTTCAGGGAACGTCTGAGGAGCCAGTGCAGATCCTGCTTCCTGGGAAAGCCACCTGCACTCTGCCAGATGCACATCAAAAGAAAAAGAAAAGCGGATGTATAATTGTGAGAAAGGGGGCTAGAAGGGATACTGAAAGGAGGAAAAATAATAAGAGATTAGAACTCAAAGATTGAGTATTTTCTTTTTAAAAGCAGAAGATGAAAATTTAAAAAATGTATTTAAAAATGGAATGAGAGAAAGATGGGCTTCAAATACAGGTTCCAAGACCAGAAGCCGAGAAGTACAAGGAGGAGGTGAGCTGAGGTGTGATGGCATGACGAAAACCATAGTGCTCTTGGAGCACTCACCATGTCAGACACCATTCTCAGGATTTGTAACAGTTTGTAAAATCTTTACCAACTGAAAAAAAAAAAGTCATAGGTCATTCTCTTCTCCTTGCACACCTGCTGATGTTGGCAGCACCTGCTATTCTGGACATTTCACAGCACCCTGTCCCCCTCGATGCAGTGAAGATGGCCCGGTGTGAAAAGGAAGTGTGGTGGTGAGGCCAGGGAGGGAGAGCGAGCTGGTCTTTACCAGATGCTGTCCCCAACACAGGTACCAAGGTTGCCAGCCGAGGGGGCCACCTGGAGCGCATATTCGTGGTGGAATTTCGCCCTGATTCAGACACACAGTTTGTGTCCGTTGGGGTCAAACACATGAAGTTTTGGACCCTGGCAGGCAGCGCACTCCTTTATAAGAAAGGGGTCATCGGGTCCGTGGAGGCAGCCAAGATGCAGACGATGCTCTCCGTGGCCTTCGGTGCTGTGAGTTCCCACAAGGACCCCAAAACCTTGCACCTGGGGGAGCAGGACCTTGGCCAAGGAGATGCCCGTAAAAATTTTTCCCTTCCATGGTCCATGAGGGGAGGAGGCTGCTGATTCCCTTTCTGATTAGTAGGGAAAGCGTTTAGTAGGGAAAGAAAGGACACCTACCCCAGCGCGGGGGTGAGGGATTGCAAAGGCAGCCCCGTCTTGCCCCCACCATACCTGGGGTTCCACAGTCGAGAGAGCCTTTCCCTTCCAGTTCCTCTGCTCCATGCAGACCCCCATTGCCACACTTTTGTGGCTGTGCAAAACACTCTCTGCCCACCCATGCGGGCCCTGGGAGGGCTATTTGGCTGTGGATGTGTCCCCTCCGTGGGTTGGTTCCAGCAAGGCCAGCTCACATGCACATAGCTGGGGGACTGGGTTCTGGTGAAGGCAGAGCAGGCTGCATTGAGAAGGACAAGGCCCACGCGCTCTGCACTTCCTCTACCATTCTGTCCCTTCCCTGTAGTCTGGGTCACTATGCCATGGCCCTCGCAGACACTACCTCAACAGCTGGGGTTCAGTAAAGAGGGGTGGTGGCAGGGACCTTCGTTGGGGTGCTCCTAGCATGGAAGATGTCCCTGTGCCTACAGAACAACCTCACTTTCACGGGTGCCATCAACGGAGACGTGTACGTGTGGAAAGACCACTTCCTGATCCGGCTGGTGGCCAAGGCGCACACGGGCCCGGTGTTCACCATGTACACCACCCTGCGGGACGGGCTCATCGTGACCGGTGGGAAGGAACGGCCGTAAGTGGCAACCCCTCTGGGACAGACTTGCTACTCACCTGGCTCCATGTCTTCCTGTGTGAGGTCCTAAGAGAGCCCAGGTGGCTGCATGTGGGCCACCACCCAGGGCTGTTCTGGAATGAGCCAAGGAGATGGTCGTTCCTCTCCTGGTCCCCTCAGCAGCTCTCTGGGGGCAGGGAGGAGGTCTGAAGAGGAGGGAACATTTGCCCTGGGGCTGGGAAAGACGTGACCAGGAACTCTAATCAAATACAGATAAGCTCATCTTCCCCATTCTCTTTGCTCTCAAGATGGTTACCTTGGAAGGCACTTAAGGAGATCTGTAATTTTAGCAGAGAATGTTGAGGCAGCAGAGCTAAAAATGGTGCCACACAAGGGGCTCCATCCAGCCTGTGGTCTATTATCCTGATGCACGGGAGGGAGGGAGGGAGGGAGGGTTGTGAGGAGGGCTGAGGGCAACAGTCCGTGTTGTATCTCCCAATTTCTTATAGAACCAAGGAAGGAGGCGCCGTGAAGCTGTGGGACCAGGAGATGAAGCGATGCCGGGCCTTCCAACTGGAGACGGGGCAGCTGGTGGAGTGTGTGCGCTCCGTGTGCCGTGGCAAAGTGAGCAGGAGCGATGCCGGGGTGGGGCCATGCTGAGAGTGAACCTGCCGGGGGGACCTGCCCAGCCAGAAGCTTCCCTGGGAGGCTTGTTCTGCCATCACAGCCAGCCTCCGGAGTGTGAGTTACACGTGGCCAGAGCTGAGTAGAATTAGAGGGACCTGCCTGCAGTGGGAGAAGTTCTAAAAGGTTTTGAGTTGAGAGTAGCAGTTCACTGCCCTGAAGTGAGTTGCCAGTTGCTGGAATGTTCCAGCAGGGGCTGGGTGACAGCCTTGGGTTCAAGATCTCGTCAGAAGTAGTTAAGGGAGAGAAGACTGAGGAAGAGGAGAAGTAAACAATTGAAGGAGGGACAGATTTATTAAGAACATGTCTTCTCTCAGCTGCTTTAACTCCAAATGTAGCAGAGACGCTTGCCCAAGCCATCCCCAATGGAGTTGTCTTTAAACTACTTTAAGAAGTTGTGTCAAATGTATATGTAATCTGAGATTTAATCCTTTAGCCATTTTTTAAAAGATTTATTTATTTATTGGAAAGTCAGATATACAGAGAAGAGGAGAGACAGAGAGGAAGATCTTCCGTCTGATGATTCACTCCTCAAGTGAGCGCAATGGCCAATGCTATGCCGATCCGAAGCCAGGATCCAGGAACCTCTTCCGGGTCTCCCGACTCTCCACACAGGTGCAGAGTCCCAAAGCTTTGGGCTGTCCTCAACTGCTTTCCCAGGCCACAAGCAGGGAGCTGGATGGGAAGTGGAGCTGCTGGGATTAGAACCGGCGCCCATATGGAATCCGGCGCATTCAAGGCGAGGACTTTAGCCACTAGGCCACACCACCTGGCCCTCCTTTAACCATTTTCACAAAATTTTATTTTGTTGAGAGGTAGAGGGCTTACCCTTCGGCATGCTCCCCAGATACTCACAACGGCGGGGGCTCAGAGCTGGGAACTCAACCCAGCTCTTATGCATGGGTGGTAGGCACCCAGCTGGGCCATCAGCTGCTGCCCCAGGGGCTGCACAGACAGGAACCAGGTCTGAACCCCAGGTGGTCTGGCAGGGGACTGTAGGTGTCTCACCCAGTGGCCTGACCACTAGGCCAAACATCCGTGCACAATGCCCTGGAGCCATTTGCAGCTGTTAATTTCAGGGGCATTAAATACAGTGATGTCATTCACACTGTGCCCCCAGCCATACAACATCTCATCTTGCCAAATGGAAACCCCATCAAATTCCCCATTGCCTCTGGTGGCCACCATTGTGAATTTGACTACTTACTGCAGGTGTCTGATGTAGTAGCTGCCGTTTTTCCAATAATGGCTTCATTGCAACAGGGCAAAATTTTAGTGGGCACCAAAGATGGAGAAATAATTGAAGTTGGTGAAAAAAATGCTGCTTCTAACATCCTGATCGACGGGCACATGCCAGGGGAGATCTGGGGTCTGGCTACACACCCCTCCAAGGACATCTTCATCTCAGCCAGCAACGACAGCACAGCCCGCATCTGGGACCTAGCTGACAAGGTGAGGGACCCCTGTGCTGGGTGGCAGGCCTGCAGGTGAGCAGCACGCGTGAGTGCCAGCTAACCCAAGGCCCCTCGCTGCCCGCTCAGCATTTCTTTTAGTACATTTGCATTAATACATAATACAGTACAGGAATCATAAAAAAATGATTATCTTCTTGTTAGGAAAGAACCCACAGAAAACTTTAAAAAAGATAAATCATTTCTTTCCTGGAAGAGAAGACTGAAAATCACTTTAACTATCCAGTGTTCTCACTTGGGTTAATGTGTGCTTATGAAAATTGTCAACCGGGTTTCTTCTAGACTTTGGGAAAACAATATGTAAAGTTAATCTAGGATTAAATATATATATATATACACACACACACACATTTATGTACAATAATAGAGCAGAGTAGTCTGTTGGGGAAGATAGTGCTTAAGTTCTAATAAATAAAAGCCTTTGTGTTAATTACTATTCAATGTTTCATAATTTTAGTATAAGGGTCTAGGGATAGAAAAGCCTCTGTGTGGTTATGCTCCTAAGGTGGTTGCTAATGCTACAGTATTTGTTAGCCATACTCTCATTTATTGCATACCTACTGTAGACCATATCCTTGTGTGCTGCACCATTAAGGCTTCCTCTACTCTTGTAGGAGCCATGTTAATATTGCTTCCTCCAACTTGGGAAAACTGAGAAGTCAGTCACAGTTGGGATTCCGGTTTGGAACTAGTAAACTCTTCCTCTAGGCAGGGGTTCAGCGCTCTACAGCTGGAGGGCCAAATCTGGCCTGCCTGCTTCAGCAAAGGAAGCCACACCTACTGTTTCCGTGTTGTCTACAGTTGCTTTACAGCTCAGGGCCAGAGATGAGCTGTTGGGACAGAGACCACAGGGCCTGGGGAAGGCTAGGATATTTACTACCTAAAAATGTACGGAAAATGTTTGGCAAGCCCTAACCTTAAACATGCTGCCCACCACCAATACTCCAGGACATTTTCATTGGCAAGTAAGAGAGGTGGTTGCCTCTCGTGGAAGTGGAGGCAGCCTGGTAATGTGGCCTGGTGTAGGGTTTTCTCTTAAGTCAAGTGCAGAGGGCCGAGGGCTCAGGTGCTGTCGCTTTGAATCCATATAGAAGCTGCTCAACAAGGTGAACTTGGGCCATGCTGCCAGGTGTGCAGCCTACAGCCCTGATGGCGAGATGGTGGCCATTGGCATGAAGAATGGAGAGTTTGTCATCTTGTTGGTGAATAGCTTGAAGGTTTGGGGGAAAAAGAGAGACCGGAAATCTGCCATCCAAGATATCAGGTATGTCGGCAGCAGGGGGGCTGGGAGGGAGGGAGGAGAAAGGTGAGCGTGCCTCCCTGTCACCAGTGTCCGATCCAGAAGGGTCGGGGGAATAGGGAGGGAGTTGTTTTCAACAAGTTAATTAGGAAAAGATACATTCTTACCCATTCATTCTCAGATGTGCCTTGGTGAGTTTCTGTAACAGATGAAATGGATCTGACAGAAAGTCACTTTGCAAACCATTGCACGTGTGTCTTTACTTGCTTGGGATGTGATCCAAAGAAAGGTGCTGAGTTCCACTGAGCATCGGGAGGAGCTGAGCACCCGGGCGCCAGAAGGCAGACACATTGTCTTTGGGCATGAGACCCCTGTGCCAAAGCATCTTTCACCTTGACTAGCCATGACTGACCTCCCCACAACTATGCTGTTGGGTGCACTTTTTTCTAGAATCAGCCCAGACAACCGATTCTTAGCCGTTGGGTCATCTGAGCATGCGGTTGACTTCTACGACCTCACTCAGGGCACAAGTCTGAACCGCATTGGTTACTGCAAAGATATTCCCAGCTTCGTCATTCAGCTGGATTTTTCTGCTGACAGCAAATACATTCAGGTAGGCTGCGGGTTTATTTCTGTCTGGGTCAAGCAACGAGAGCCACACCAACAGTAGTGTCTCTTAATTGCCTGTTTGATGCCAGGCTGTGTGCCCACTTACTCTTTACAGAATGTCTTTAAGCACTATTACTGCGCCGCCTCTTTTATAAATGTTGAAACACAAGCTTTGGGCATGAGACCCCTGTGCCAAAGCATCTTTCATCTTGACTAGCCATGACTGACCTCCCCACAACTATGCTGTTGGGTGCACTTTTTTCTAGAATCAGCCCAGACAAGCTTAGAGGATTTAAAACAGTTGAGAAGTATTCAAATGGCAAAGCTTTGTTCTGCAGTAAGAAAAGTGGAAGTCATAAGCCCTGGTCGTCTGCAGTGCTCCCCTCTCCTGCCTTCAGAGCTGTCCTAGACCCAGCTCTGGGGCTGTACTGAAGCCTGGGGTGCTTCTCACTGTGGAGCCTGACCCCAGGGGCACGTGGGACTTGCACTCCAGACAGCTAGAGCAGGTCATAGGACCCCACGGGGTCATAGGACCCCATGGGAACCGAGCAGTGGGGGGAGGTCCCACTGGTGTATCTGACAGAATGTATCCAGCACTTGGCAGACACTGCATTTGTGAGTGAGCCTGGGGTAGGACGGCCACCATGGAAGAAGAGAGGATGCATTCACTCACCAGATATTGACTGTGGCAGATGCCATCCCATGGCCCTGGTCTCCGTCCCCTGAGGGTTCTCGGATGGTGATGGCAAGTATGAAATACATATTTTCAATTGTGACGGTGTGTAAGATGGCCAGGGGAATGTGCCGGGGAGCACCGCAGCAGGTGCTGAACTCAGATTCACTTCCTGTCCCGGCAAGTGATGATTTTAGCCACCTGTGGGATGTATCGGAGTGAGCAAGCAGAGGCGCAGTGACACTGTTCCAGGCACCTACATGAAAATGCTCCTGGTGTGGACAGGAAGAGAGCTGGAGTGGCTGAGGTGGGAGTGCTGCAGGCAGCAGGGCTGCAGATGGAGGCCAAGTTTGGACAGTGGACAAAGGGGCCCATCTGCCCTCAAAAACTCCTGAGCTGCCTTCCACGAGCATCCTTGGCTCGCCTCCTTACTTAAGGTTCTGGCTGCCCTGAGAACAGGATCCTTGCAATCCAGTCACCTGGAGCCATCTCCAAGTAACACCTTCCCAAGTTTCCAACACAGTAGTTCTGGGCCCCACAAAGTGCATTTCTCAACAATTTTCAGAGGCTGCTGATATTGCTAGTCAGGGAACCACACTTGTAGAACCAGTGCATTAGGGCTTTGGAAAATAACGAAGCTGAAAAAAAGTCCCATTCTGTGAATTTTGCCCTGAGTTGCCCACAGGCTTGGCAGCCTGGAGCTGAGCTTGAGCTTGGAGAACACTAGGCCCATGTTCTAGAGGACAGGACACCGGGCACAGTCAGTGCAGCTGTGAAAGGAAACTGCTGATGTGTGTTCCCTTCCCCTTGCAGGTGTCCACAGGAGCCTATAAGCGGCAGGTGCATGAAGTCCCCCTAGGGAAGCAGGTAACGGAAGCCATGGTCATTGAGAAGATCACCTGGGCCTCCTGGACAAGGTGACTAGAGAACATATCTTGAGGCAAAAGTCACAAGGGGGTCTCTTACTGTAGGCTTACCCCCAAGTGTGGCTAGACCAAGCGTGGCTAGAATCTGAGGTAGCTCCAGTATGGAGCTTGGGGGTGGCGAGGGTGTGAACTAGGAGGTTTTTTGTATGCATCTAGCCTACTGGATTTGATTGGATCTGAATTTTAGAAGTGCAAAGTCCTCTTTTTGGTGTGTCCTGCACGAGACCTACATACTCCTAACCATATCCAACAAGTGCGAAGGGAAAGCATCTCCTGCCTCTTGGCCAAGCTCAGATGCACAGGCAGGCCTCATGTCACAAGGGAGAGGGAATGAGAGAGAGAACTGCTGAACAGGGGATCAGAATGCCTGGCCAACTCAAGGGAAAGGAGCTTCCCATGTCCCGAGGTGGAGCTAACTTTCTTCCTAGGGTATAAGGCACTGAGGCACAGTGGCGCGGTGGAGGTGGGGAGGGGGTGGAACACAACTGGTCATGCATACAGAGGAGAAAGGCACTTCCGTACCAAGCCAGGGCAGCCCCACATCCCTACTGAATTGGGTCTGGTATCCTTGGGAAGGGGTGGTGGATCCCAGCAAACTTTCGTCCCTTGTCTTCCTTCCAACACCTCTTCCCGTGGGGATAGCATTCTGGGAGATGAAGTCCTTGGAATCTGGCCTCGGAATGCAGACAAGGCTGATGTCAACTGCGCATGTGTGACCCACGCTGGCCTGAACATCGTCACAGGAGATGATTTTGGGCTAGTGAAGCTCTTTGATTTTCCATGCACAGAAAAATTTGTGAGTTTTCCTCTGAGTTAAGGTCCCTGTACCTCCTGAGTCTGCCAGAGGCATGGCCACGTGTGGACGGCTCTGCATGGCAGGCATCTTGTCCCAAGCCTGTAGAAATTTGCCAGTGTTGAACCTCTCCATCTCCCCTGGAGGAGTGGCCCTAGGAACTGGGAAAAGGGAGCAGCTTAGAGGGAGGACAGTGTGGCTGGAGGCTGGGTGAAAATGAGCTTAGCAAAAGAGGGGCAAGCTGAGGTGTTCACATCAAATGGGAATTTTAGTTGAAGGGAGGTCTCGGGCAAGGGCGGCTGGGGCCGGACAAGATCAAAATTGAGTAGGGGGACAAGGCCTCTGATCGCATTCACTTCTGCTCACAGGCCAAACACAAGCGTTACTTCGGCCATTCAGCTCACGTGACAAACATCCGTTTCTCTTACGACGACAAGTATGTCATCAGCACAGGAGGCGACGACTGCAGGTACGACCTGATGAAGGCACTTCTGATTCCCCTGCTCCGACCTTCTTCCTTCCCTCTCTTCCCTCCCCCCTTGGCCTGAGGGTCAGCCTCTCCCTATGGTGTGGTGCAGAATGCTAACGAGAATACTGACTCTTAAATGGGGAAGGGACTTAGGGACTTACTGTGTGTGACGTACTCAGTCCCTGAATATCCCAGCTGTGACATACACAGTCCAATTGTAATGGGCTTGTGTCCTCGTAGAGTTGTCCTGGGATGGTTAGGAAGCCAAAAGCATGTGACAGCCACTCGGAGCAAGAGAGACCTGCCATGCCTGACTTGACGGAGCTCAGGCGAGGATTGTGTCCTTTAAGCTCTCCCAGTTGATCACCAGTGTTAAGAAGCACAATTAATAATACCACTGCTGAGACAGATTACTGAACCTCCATGTTAACCTGGCTCTGATCTAACAAGCAGGATGAGTTAGCCCAGTTTCACTTGAGATCAGATGAGGCGATGTGTTCAGGCCCAATTCTAGTTAACAGCACAAAGGGAACTCCAGCTAGCTGGTTAGCTCCGCACTGACAGCTTTCCACCTTGAAATAGGCACGTTGTGCCTAAGGAGTGACTGAGAGGGCCAGGACTAGGACGCCTGCAGCCCGCTCCCCAGGGGGCCCCACCCCTGGAGCACCTCCATCCCTGGAGCACCTCCACCCCTGGAGCACCTCCACCCCTGGAGCACCTCCAAGGAAGTAGCTTTGTCCTGCGTGCCCCTCGACCAGGGCGATGCTTCATGGGGAGACCGTCTCCGCTGCTCCACATCTGAAGGAGCCAAAGGCTGTTGCAGAATATGGATGTCGGTTTCTGTGCTAGCCAAGCCCAACTCTGAAGAGGCATAAGGAAATGTGTGTATTCTGATACTCTTAGTGGATTGTTAAGACTGTAGGAAATTCATTTGTACATAATGCCAATCAAACTGGGACTCAAAAGCACTGTGGGTATCTCCTGGCAGCCTGCTTGGGAGCAGCGGCAGGCACTTACAGCCCTGCAAAGAGCAATGACAGCAGCTCCCTGGGAACTGCACCACACACTGTGAGCAAGCTAGGAATGAGACAGGAGTCGGTCCCCTCCCGCCCCCGGCACAGGAGACACAAGGTGTTCATGATAAAAGGGTTTGAGGGGACTTCAAAATCACAGCACCCATGGGACTTTTTAGGCTGGGGAATGCCCTGTGGTCCCTGGCACTGAGGTGACCATTCAGAAGGGCTCTTTGACTCAAGTGCTGCCGGTAAAACCTTTTCAGTGGCACCGGAAAGACGGCAGGAAGCCAGCTATTCCGGCTGGCAAAGGAGTGAAACCAAACACAATACAGCAGACTTCTTTAAGAAAGAGCAGTGTACCTGTAATTGGTGGCAAGACCCCTGCTTTGCTTTTTGAACTCAGAAGCATTGGATCCATCCGCCAAGCTTGAGTCTCGGGTCCTTGGTTCATGCAAAATGATCATTTGTCTCACCTTTTCAGTGTGTTTGTGTGGCGATGTCTGTGATGTCAGCTGCCAACGCCACCACCCCCACGCAGCCACTGCAGAGGCCGTGCTACGGCTGCTGGGACCTGCCTACGATGCTGCAGGGACGCACAAGCCGACTGCTCCCAAGCTGTGATGGCCAGAAGGTAAAGTTCTAAAATGTTCAGATTGTTGGCCTGTTCCTGAAACTCAGTGAGACACACAGTAACTACACTGACATAGAAATCCTGACAATGTAGCCCACTGACAAAATGGAAAAGCCTCAGTTCCCCTAACCAAGATGGAGCTTTTAATTTGCATCAGAATTTTTACAAAAGATGTTTTGCTATTATGTTTCTAAATACTTTCAGAATGTTCATTTTTACGCATAAGTTGAAGACAGCTTGAGGTAGATGCACCTGTGTATTCGAAATCTTGATAGCCTCTGTTCTCCACATCTAGCTTTCCAAGCCAAATGAGCCATGTATAAACAGGTTGAGAAACTTACTTTTTTAATGTTCCTTTGCTGAGTTTGATATCCATTAAGTGCCTTTGAAAGTTTCCAGTTGTGTGGGCTGCTGCCTCACTTCCCACAGATTATCTTTTTTACATATGGTGCTACAATTTCAAAACTGAGGAGGGCTCCAGGACCCTTAGCAGATACATCTAGTCTGTCACCATGTCCTTCCTGTGTTTATGTCTGGGCTTCCTAAATGAAAAAATGGCAGTTAAGTTCTGGAGGGGTCAGAATTGGTTTTTATTGTTTAGTGCCAAAGCCACAATATCCAAAATAGAATTCCAACAAAACAAAGCTCTCCTACAAAATAGACGGGAGAAAAAGGAGGGATGAGCTGATCTGTCCTGTTAAATCTTGAAACAATAATTGATGAGGTGGCCTGTGGCACTGCCCTGTTTTACAATCCCCAGAGTGGGGTTTACTTGGCCCCATTGGTTTGCTCCAGGTACAACTATGAAGGTCAAGTCCAGGTTGTAAAAATTTGCAGACCAAATCCTTAAGCTGGAGATGTTGACAGTTAACACAATGCAACAGTCTTTGTATGGGTCCCTCAGAATCAGCTGCGACAGGTACAAGTTGGACACTACTCATCAGAAGGCGTCCTTCAGGGACACTCTGCCCCAGGGTGGCTGCAGCTCAGTGAAGCAGTTGGGGAGTGGACTGGTGGCTCTGCACACAGGCACCAACTGGTCCTTCCAGTCAGAAAACTGAAATTCTGCATCTTGCGTTCCTGGCCATTTTCTAGTGTAGAGAAAAGGCTAAACAACGAAGCATTTTCAAGTAAATAATAGAGTGGCATATCACCACAGACGTGCTTCAGCATTCTAAGTGGATTAGAGGAGTCATTAAGCTATTTTTATATACCATTTACTACTGCCTTACATTAATCCACTAATAGGTTGTTGGGCCCATAGTAGTCCCTATGCATTTTTGAATGTTTTCTGTAACCATGTTCCTGGTGACGCTTGAGTGATAATTATGTCTGCCTAACTATATTGTACTACTAACCTTTCACACTGATCCAATGTTGCATTGAAAAAACTGATACTAGTGTCTGTGTGACTCCAGAGAAATTCTTAATTTATTTGTAAACATTTATATATGATTTTGTGTATATTCACAAACCTGTACTGTATTGTCTAAATATTGGTGCATGAGTTTATTTTGTTAGTAATGTATAAAAATGCCTACTTCAGAAACATTTTGGTATGTGAAATAAATTTGATTATGTAAGCATGTCCTTTGTTTTCCAAGTGTTCAAAGTCAACACAGCTGCACCACGGCACAAGTTCCCACCAGCTGCTGAAGGCGAGTCCACTGCTGCGCATGTCAGTAAAACAAAACACATCAATTCTATAAGCTTTATTGATACTTTGCTTTTACAGTTCACAATGCATTCCACAGATTTAGTTCAGTACAGCTTAAACCACAATGGTATAAGTCCATTTTATAGTTTCTTGCATAACAATGTTTGATATTTGCAAACAAGGTTTTTGGAAGCATTAGGTTCAGTCCACAGATTCAGAGTTTGTGACGAAAGTAACTACAGCAAGTCTGTGCAATGAAGTTTATGTCAGAGTTCTATGTGTATGGCATTGTTTCATGTTGGAAAAGGATGGTAGTGCTCCTAGAAATATATTTTCTTTTTTCTAGTTTATGTGCTTTGGAACTACACATGTATAACCAATGACCGAAGTATCAAGCACTGTGGGGCAGCTCCAAGGTAAAGGTCTAAGCTTTGTGAAACACTATATATAGATATATATAATCTATATTTACTTATATTGGCAATTAATATAACAGTAAAATTCACAATACACCTAGAGCATATCATAAAGGCAAGCTTTTTTATTCTTCCTTTAGTGATATGTTCTCATCTAAACATTTCATTTCAGAAAACCTGCATCAATCTACACAGACCACACACAGCGCACAAACTGAAAAGTTTTGTCAGCTCCACCTTTCATCAACTTCCCCAAAATACAGCAAGACTACCTGTAACCAAGTGTCATATACAGCTTTCTCAGATCTTTATTTTTGCTTACCAGTGCCTCATAGGGAGCAAGTATGACTATGGTTCAAATTCATACATAGCAGCTTACAATACTTCAGATGATGAACACAGGGCAGTCAAGACAGGTAATTTTTCCTCAATACAGTGCATTGCTAAAAATAAAGATCTGTGAAACTGCACAGCAACGTCAAGGTTTCATTCCTCCCTGACCCTCCCCCAGGTGATCAAATGAAGAGCCCCTTTCCAGATCAACTCTGCTCTTGTGCATCACTCAGCTTTGCGCTTCAATCCAGGGATTTTTGCTTGAATTCTATAAATGAAAATGTGAAGAATCAATGTAAACACCTTAAGTATTTTGCTTTCTGTCCCTTAAAATGCCATCCTTCACTAATTCTGCCACAATGCGGCTGTAGAACCCAAGTCTTAGAGAAAATACTTAGCATGCTCTGATATCTGCCTACAATGTAAAAATGCTACCATCTCAGTATCTGGCACACCTTAGTCCTGAGTTTAAAACATAATAATACAGATTGTAAATACTTACTTAGCCATAGCATCTTTAACATTCTTATTTGCAAGTCCCAGATAATGATCTATCTGCGCCTAAAAGAGGTATAAAGGAGTTACAATGATTTACAAAATCCTATAATGGTATTAGTTCTCTTATGAGTTAAATTTAAGGCTTAGTGAAACTGGTACTGCTGCATCATAGAATGAGCACTGTATTCTGAAATCACAAATTAAGAAATTACCTGGTGCCGCTCATAAATAACAGGAACACTGAAGAGTGAGATCAGAGCTGAAAGAGGAAATTCACGCTCTTAGTACAGGTAGCTCCTTCCGGATCGCCGTGTGCCCTACCAGCTAAGGCCACCTTTTGCTGTCTCAGTAAACTGGGTGTTCACGGATGGATCCATGGCCTCCAACTTCAATTTTCCACTATAATCTCTTAAGTTTTCTATTTCCCTGCAATTTCCCAATGCAGTAGTTTTGCAGACTTACCCAAAATCAGAAGAGTCAGCCCATTGAACAAGGCACCAACATAGGTAAATACCCACATCAACACTGCAAACTGTAAGAAAACAATAGCAGTCTATTACAGATAAAACTCAAGGAAAACTTCTTCATTAAGCTAATGAAAGAATCCCATCTAAATATCAACCTACTAGTAGCATAAGCCATCAAGATTTTCACTTTGCAGTCTCAACTCCAAATTTCAAAATGCTAGTTAAACCATCATTAGATTGAACTTTTTTTTTGTCTGTACTAACAAGTGGTCCATTCCGTTTTCCCCGATCAGAACACATGCCAGGCGCAGACAGTACCATCAGGGGAATGAGGTTTCTGGTACGAAAAACAGCACCTCGACCCTCCTACCAAACAGTGTGCTTCCCTAAGGTGTTTAATACAATCGCTAACACACAATGAATTGCTGTTTGCTAGAAGTTAGTGGCAAAAGAATAGTAGCAGTGATTTTTATTAATAGGTATAACTATTTGAGGATTTTCTCATAGCAGGGCTAACTGTATTTAATGGAATAAGACGTGCTGGACAGGCTGTATCTGACCTTACAGTCCTTTCAGGAGGATGGAGATAGCGAAGAACTGCTGAAAAGCTTTACTTCATCTTAAAAAAAGAATTCTCTCCATAGTTTGTTCATGAGGTTGGTCAGACAACAAAGCTTGTTTACTTCTGGGTCTGCAATGTTGTGACACTGTACAGGCAGGACAAGTGCTCAATGGCAAGTTAAGCACTTTTTAGAGGTTTATAAGCATATCAGTGCAGATTTCCTTACTCACCATGTGCAGTTCTTGACTCAAAATCAGAACCCTTATGTCTGTAACAAGCATATATCAGATGATACCACCATCTCCTGTGATTTTTATGTAATAAATCAAAAAGAACAGATCTCTAATACATACAGCAAACATCAGCAATTTTTCTATAAATTGCTAGAAAATGCAGGATTTATGTTCCACACACCATCCAACAGAGTGCTTTGTTTCTAACTTTAGTAAGTAGACATTTATGACACACCATTCCTGGGCCAGACAAGCAGTGGTCTGCAGACTCTTAACTAAAATGTACCTTCATGTGCTCACTCGCATGTGAACGCCCAGGGTGAGCTGGGGATGAGCACTGGATTAAGGTGCTCAGACTCGTGGTAAGTACACTGTCGGTCTGGAAGACACTGGATTCCTCCACCAACTGTCAGTTCTAAAAACAGCAACACTCTGGTCACCCCTACAACTGAATTTAACTGATGTTCTACTGGGTAAATGTCAGGCATTCTCAACACCTGTCAACTGCAAAGAAAAAAATGCTGTGATGTTCTTTGCAACAGTTTCAGGAGCCTGACAGAAAAGCTGGAAGGTTAGCTCCAGTCAGCAAGCCTTTTCCTCATAGTTTCAGGCTTTTACAGAAGCTAAATGTAACTTGGACGTTTATGACAGAGGAGGAAAAAAACTATTTCCATCTAATACTGCCCAAAAATCGACAGGGAAAAGATTTAGTCTTCCATAGTTTGGAAGAAACAACAACCTACCCTTCCTATGACTAATTTCATACAGCAGCATACACAGACTAAAAGTACGTTCTAATTTGGCCACTAGTCACTAACAAGACCGCATTCCCGTGCAGAAGGAGAGAGGCCCAAGTCCTCACACTTGCATCAGCTAAGGGGCTCTGATGGCACTTGCCCCTTTCAGGAACTGTGTCTACTCTCGACTACAAGGCAGCAGAGAAAATAGAGGGAGACCAGGGATGTCTGCGGGACCTACTGACAGATGCGCGAGGGAAGCTGTTCACGACTGAGAATGCATTTGCCTTCTTCTCTTTCTCATATTTTCTCGCTCCTGTCATTCTCTCCCCCCCAACCCATTCTCATTTTTTTAAAGATTTATTTATTTTTTATTGGAAAGCAGATTTGCACACAGAAGGAGAGGCACAGAGAAAGATCATTCCCCAAATGACTGCAGTGGCCGGAGCTGAGCTGATCCAACGCTGGGAGCCAGGAGTTTCTCCTGGTCTCCCATGTGGGCACAGGATCCCAAGGCCTTGGGCATGCTCTGCTGCTTTCCAGGCCTTGAACAGAGCGCTGGATCCGAAGTGGAGCAGCCAGGACACAAGCCAGCACCCATATGGCATGCCAGTGCTATGGGGTGGACAAACCACTTGCAGAGCCATAGCACCTGCCTCTCACCGTCTCTCCCATTCACCTTCTTTCTCTCATGCTCTGACACAGTATCCAAATCTCAGCTCAGAATTTTGTCATTTTGAGAATGAGACCCACTGACGCTGGCAGTGTGGCTCAGCCAGTTAAACTGCGAGTGACACTGGCTCCCATATCAGAGTACTGGTTCACATCCTGGCTGTGCTGCTTCTGATCCAGTTCCCAGCTCGTCTGCTTGGCATTATCCACACGCTTGGGTGCCTGGTACCCACTGGAAAACCAAGCTGGAGTTCCTGGCTACCGGCTTTAGCCTAACCCAGGCATTGTAGCCATTTGGGGAGTAAACCAGCAGATGGGACTTTCTATTCCACTGCCCTTACCTGTCAATCTTGCCGGAAAAAAAAAAAAAGGAGCAAGACCAGAGATTTACATTTCTATATACTGAAATAATTTCCTTATGTTACAGTTACATTTAGAGATAATTTGAAACTTCAGAGTCCCAAAACAGAAATACTAGGTAAGCGTTTCCAGAAAACATACAGTAAGAAAATAGGTGAAGAACTAGCATTCTACCAAATGCACAATTCCTTCAACTGTTACATAATAGCAAAGCTAAAAAAGAAAAGGCAGTTGGTATACTTTATATTCACTGTTAAACACTTACATATTTTTACAAAAATTAAATCATCCATTGTCCCCATAGAAGACAGGAATATCAAGTTGCTAGGGCACTGATGTTTAGATGCTGGGTATATCTGACTACAACCTGCTCTGCTCTGCTGTGAAGCCACCGCCAAGTAACCATGAGTTCTGGAACCAAGCACTCGTGTGCGTTTCTAAGTGAAGCAGAACAGAGGTCAGGAAGCACCGACTCAAACGGGGCACACTGCTTGCTCTCCTTTGGGCCATCAATTGCAGGCAGGCAGGCCATGCTAAATACTTGGTAGCCTTACAGCCAGCACACACAAACCACATGAATCATAGCAGTAATGAGCCTGCAGCGAAAAAGGCCCAAAATGTAATGAAGTTCTAACAAATGCTGATGGCGGGGTCATGTCCTAGGCACCCCTTCCAGAATAAGCAAAGGACTGAGTGCCTCGCACATGATTAAAGAGCTCTGCAGATTTAGAATGACTCAAATGAAAGCAGGATAACATCTTTAAGGAAAACGGAAGTGGAGTTGTTAATAGAGTTTCAGAAATTACTTGTGACAATTTCAAAATGTTTATGCATTCCTAAGCACTGCAGTTTCACCTCTGACAGCCCCCAAGACTCAGCCATTTAGCATGGTGTGGGCCACGTCTACTTTCCCTGCACATTCTCCTGTGAGCTGGAGAAATGTGTATGTTAGCAGCTGTGGGAGAGCCTGAAGACTATTTCATGTTCTTTTGGGTCAGCTATTTCTGGACTCAGAGCTTTTTCTGCTCACTTTCAGATTTAAGATTGTATTCTGGAGCATTGAGAAATTTTCTTACAAGCTATCACTTTTAAACTGAACGCCATAGACTTACTGTTATGTGAAACTAATATTAAACAGAATCATCTTACAGAAAAACAATAATCTCCTCCTAGTCTTAGCCCTTGAGGACTTTTGGGGACTTAGGATGTCAAAAGGCAGGAACACTGCAAGGCGGCACAGAGCCCTTTTCAATTAGCCCCAAAGCCAAGTCAGATGGGACCATGACACGCTTTTCTTTTATAACTGCAAAGTGGTATAGTAAGGGGGCTGTGTGTGTTACAACCAAGGACTTACCATTCAGTGTTACTGCTTTTTAAAAAAACACCAACTCTCCAGGAAGTATCGCCAGGGGACCTGGAATTTCACTGGATGGGACCACCACTCACCCCCTTAGCTGCTTACTATCAGCTGCTGCACAGCTCCCCAGGTGATGGCCAACTGTGCCAAACACTGAGAACTCTTATTTTTAAATGAGAGCCATATTAAACATAGTTTAACAGGTTAATCACAGAAAATGAATTAAATTTTAACTACCTGGTTTTAACTGCTTCAACTATCTTACCAATTAAGTCTCAGCAGTATTTAAACAAGGTCGACAAACGCCACTAGGTTTAACTTACACAGCTGCTTTGCCAACTTCCCAGAGTAACACATTATATACACTCGATTCTCCAAGAAAGGACTTTGCACAGTTGGCTCCTTGTTACCAAAGGACATTCCCTCCTTCCTTCCTCTGGTACCTAGTAGCATATATGCACCTTAAGAAACAACGTTTACAACAAATCCAGATAGGTTAAAACACTTCCTTGTAATGGAATGCTATACCATTAAGTCCTTCAGTTCCAGTGAATGAGCTGAGAAAGTTCATCATGTTACTGGCCATGCCACTAGAGCAGAAAACAGACTGCTGCTCAAATTACAGATATTTCAAATCTTTTCTAGAGTAGAATGTTCCCCTATTTTCATTGCCTAAGTTAATTGCCAGAAGACCTAAATCCAAACATACTGATGTCCAACATGACCTTTTCCTCTGAGCTTCTTCCAGGTCTCCCACACGGCACGGGGGCACAGGCTTTGGGCCATCCTTTACCAACCGAAGGCCACAAGCAGGGAGCTGGCTGGGAAGTGGAATAGCTGGGACACGAACCAGTGCCTATTAAGGATGCTGGAGCTTGCAGGTGCAGGATTAGCCACTTGAACTGTCGTGCAGGGACCAAGCAGGGCTTTTTTATTTCCTCAATTTGAGAGACAGAGTGAGACAGGAAGAGAGACAGAAAGAGATCTTTCATCTATTTCAACTTAAATGACTACCAATAGCGAGGTCTGGGGCCAGGCTGAAACCAGGAGCCTGCACAACCGAGTTCCAAGTACTTAAGCCATCATCCACTGCCTTTACCAGGCTGACTACAAGGGAGCTGGAAGTGCAATCAGCATCCTGAAAAGGCGATGCTAGCATCACAAGTGGTGTTTTAATGTGTTGGGCCTTTTACAATTTGGTTATTTCTTTTATTATGTTTGAAATAATAGGCTCTTCCCTACATTGCCCTACCTGGCAAAAATACAGGTAACCAGGAGAAAAAGTGTCACCTGCCAGAAAAAATGGCTCTGAAATGTTCAGTTATGCAGGAAAAGGGTTTCAATGTAGTGATGGCTGTGACCTATAATCTGCAAAATGTAGAATATATAAAATTTAGGACACTAAGCTTCATTTATGAAGACAGTGAGCTGGAGACCTCTTTCACATTTTTACTTGAGAACTGTTATTTTGCATATAAGCCACAGAGTTCAATACAGTGTTTATATTTTCCTAGCTATGTATCATAAAACTCTAGTAATTCGACTGGCTCTTACCTGAATAACACTAAATCTTTTTAAAAAATTTGTAAGACTACAAACCATTAAGAGGCTAGGGTTATTCAACAGCTAACTTTACACAGATTTTAAATGATTTTGAATCTGAATATAGCAAAATAAATCAGCCTGAATACAGTCAGGGGTTTTGTTTTCCTTTAGGTTGAAAAAGGAGAAAAACTTTGAAATAACTCAATCTTCACTTGGTAATCCAAAGTACTAAATATTTTCCAGAACAAACACTCATGAATCCAAGATATAAAATAACTCATGTATGTGAATCACATATAAACTAGATGCTAGACTCAAAATCAAGTAAATAAATCATATTTGTTATTAAAATAACTAGATAATTTTTATGGCCATTATTCTCATTTAATTCTCATACTTTTAAGCTTTAAGGTTTCCTTATCAACTTAAAATTTTCCCTACAACATCTTCTTCCATCCTAAATATATAACTGTATTCTCAACTTTAAAATGCAAATGCATGCAAACATGATTTTATACCTTACCATTTACCTGTTCATAGAATGGATTTTATGTTTAACTTATTAAATTCTAGTTATGTGAGACAAAAACATAAAACTTACCTTCAAAGAATCGACTAAGTCATCAACTAGGAAGAGACGCCTGAGTTCTTTTATTGTGCAGTTCACATGACCAAGAGCAGAATTACTGTATTTCTGAACCAACTCCTCAGATATCGCAACATCAGATTCCAAATATGCCCTGCAAAACAAAACATACACTAACTTACGAATTTGAGTCATTTTTGCCCATGCAAGTCAACAATTATGGGGCTTTTAAAGGTTCATGGATAAATGGAAATAAGATATAATACATCCTTTCCATGAACTTTTTGAAGCCTCTTATATATTTACAAAAAGTATGAGTAACACCTGTAACAGAAATACACTGTTTCCAAAATAGACTCAACATAAAAAATCAGCAAGTAAGAACTATTTCATGATATTACTGTTAGCTGACTCACCCAGAAAAAGCCAGACTGATCTAGCTTCAAATTTAGCCACGAGTTATCAAGCTGTATTATAACTCTGCAAAGCTGTTTGGACTTACTTAGAAAACCTCAGTTTCCTCATTTATAAAATGAGATCGTAAAGATTTGGTAATTAATGTAACACCTCTCGGCAACAAACATGTAATAAATGATTATTATTGGCTTTCACTTTTTTCCTTAAATCAACATTATGTTTTCATTTCACTAAGTTTTCTTCACATCCAAGTGCCAAACAGATCTGATTCTGGCTAGCCTCCAAGGTAAGACCAGCATGTTCTGAGTTGTATTACCACAGACTTACTCAGTTTTCCTACCCAAGATCCTATTCATTTCCAAATCCTACACTCTGTCATCAGCCTAATCTTCAAGAGAAACTGCTCCAGTATCAAGCAGCAGATTACAGTTGCTGCCAGAAGCTCAGTAAACATGGTATTTACTGTCCACCTAAATGCTCTAACCTACTGATATGGTTGGACTTAATATACTTAAGAATATGACTATAAAATGTCACATTAGCAGCGATGTAATGAACTCTTTCAGTAACTGCTGTTTCAAAGAATCAAATGCCAACTGCTCAGTGCTCTCCTGTCTGTCAGCAGCACTTCTTCACCTGACTCCCCATCTCCCCATGACTGGGCACCAGTTACTTAGAATAATAACCCTTCTCCCCCATTTTCACCACAGCCAGGTCACCCCAATACATCTGCTTGCTTCTATTCACACTGCCATCTCTCGGTGCTTATTACATACAAACTGGAATACTTTATCAATCCACAAATCAATCTCTGATCTGCCTTTATCCTAATCTATGTCAGCCAGTGCCAGGTTAGCCTTATTTGAGCTTCCATGGTCAGTGCAGTGTATTCATGCTGCTCTCAGAGGGTGACAATCAATAGACAATATTCTTACACATTTGAATATAACTAATTAAAAATAATACTGATGATCTGTGTATGCTATGACATGGTTCTGCAGTTTTAAAATTCCTGAATCCAAGTTTGCTTTTCCATTCAGTGAAATGGAGAAATACTGCTTCCCATCTCAGTTACGAAAATTAAGTATTTACTTAAAGCCTCTCCCCAAAGATATTTAACATTATTTCATTACAGAGAAAATCAAACCATCTTTGCAGCAAGAATAAATAGTTCTCCCTTGTTTTTCTAAATTTAAAATCAATTTAAGCTTACCTATTAGTATCAGCTAACGGTTTAGGAAATTACAAACTCACTCATGGTAAAAAGATACTCACCTTGCCAAATGACTTTTTAAATGCTCACTATCTACTTAAAGAGGAATGATACCCAAAATCAAAATCATTTAGAAAACAGTTCTAAGTCATAATGCAGTAAGAAGGGACTCTCACAGCATTTTTGGCCAGTGTTAGAGAAAGCTCCAAAGATCTGGGTTTCAAATGAAACAGAGCCAAATAAAAAGCAGGATACACCGGGACACGAAAAAATACAAGGTAGGCAGCACACACAGGGCATGACAAGGGCACGACGTTACAGCAGGAGTGACAGGTGAGACACAGATCTTTGGGCTTTATCCTTTAGGATAAAAGCAATATTTTAGAAAAAGTCATTTGAAAATGTGTCAGAGTTGATGAAACTTTGAAGTAACTAGCAGTTATTCTAGGAACACCTGGAGTCTAACCAGACCTAAGCAAATACTTGTTTTCAATATTGTAGTCCCCAAATCCATGTGCTCTCCTTCAGAACCAGTGCCTTCTATCATAGGATGAGCCCACCACACAGCTGTGTTCCAGTAAAACCATTTATAGATCAAGTAACAACTGGTTTGGCCATAGTTCTAAGTTTATGGCTTCCTGGTCCAGACTGAGGCAACAACGGGAAACAAATTTAATGAATTTCTTTATATTAAATGAAAACAAGGTAACATGAAAGCCAGCAGCTTAAAAACTAGGATAATGGTGTCATCCCTAATAGAGGCCAACAAATTTGAGGGAGAAAGAACATGATGAGTTAGTGGTTCTCTGAAGAGCTAGTTAGGAAATAACTAACTGCTAGTAAATATGAAGGTTTTCTTCATATGATGAAATTTTCTGAAATAAGAGTGGTGACTATACAATCCTGTATCTCTACTACAAACTATTTGTTTTTATAGCATGTGATTTGCATATTTAAAATAAATGGGTCAAAAAACATGACATAAGAAATCAGGGCAGAAAACTGATGCTGAAGTGTGCCTTAATAGCAACCGGGCTTTTATTGCTGGAGTACACATGTACGAACATAGAAGCTAATGCTTGAGAACTGTACTTTAGCTCTGCAGACAAACATGGAAAAGTGATAACCTCAGCAAGCGAGGAACAGGAGTTAGACATAGCCAGGAAGGGAAAGTATAGCAGAAAAACTTACGTACGCTACTGAAAAGATACATTAAAACAAAACAAAACAAAAATCACAGTATTTCCTATCAGATAACATAAAAACTAAAAGATAACATAATCCTCTCTAGTTAGAAAAGAATATCAAAGTCAAATTAAGAGAAAATTCTACCTTTAGTAAGTGTTCCATAAGAAAGAGTGCTTGTACATACACCCTATGTTGAGCCTCTCAAATGACATTCCAGAACCTTCACATTAACCTTAGCCAAAAGGCCAAGACACGATCCCAGAAACCTTCAGAGCTGACGCTTTCTGGCATAGCTTTTCATCAAAAACTTGCAATTAACTTTAACCAACACAAAAAATAAAGTTTCAGTACTAATCTTGTTTACACTTTTACCAACGTGTGTCTTGCTGTGCAAACATCTCACCTGAACGGGTGGCCTTCATCTGATTTCTGGATCGCTTGGATCACACCCTTATATATCCTAAAGCTGATAGTCACAGAGAGCAGAGCCAAGGCAATGTAGGCCGTTACACTCACAATGCTGAACACTGTCAGCGAGAGCAGCAGGAATAAGCTGGCACCAAACACCACTCCAGTCTTCTTAATGTCTCTCCAGTAGAGGAGGTCAACAACTGAAAATTGAAAGAAAAGAAGTACAGAATCAGAACATTATTTACCCATTCATATTCTGCATGTTTACATTTGTTCCACCCACAAAAATGCCCTTAATGTAGAAGCCTGAAATACTGAAAATAACAATTTTCATGAGCCACATTTGAAGCTAGTTTTAAGCTATATGTTACCACTTGCATTTTTTTTTCACTTTTTACCATCAATGGTTTTTCATTCTAATCTACTCCCTGCAAATCTGAGTCTTTGTAGCTATACTGTCTTGCTAAATAAATGTTAAGACAGGCAGATCGCTAATCCAAAATAAAAAGCTACATAAAGTCATCTGAAGCACTTCATCAAATAATGCCACACATTCAAGTAAAAAAAGTACATACAGTTACCAGAAATAAATATTTCTCCTTAACATATAAAGTGAAGACAATCACTAATTAAAGCAATGTTAAGAAATTAAAACTTAGTAAGTTACATATCTTTTTCTTCTTTTTCATTTCTTCACTGACACATTGGTCATCCAGTAGTACGTTACTTAATTTTATATTTTCCTTCCTGTTGATTTTGTTTTATGGCTTTTCACTTACGGGGATGTATAGTAACTGTGTAATAGAGATTATCATATCCAGATGTGGATATAATGCAGTATGCATCTCTACTCCCAAATCAAAGATGGACTCCCAATGACACTTGTTAAAGGTAACTTGACAATAGGATGCTAGACTCTCTGCCACTGTTTATACCTACAATGTCAGGAAACACTTAAATAAACGAATTATGAACTTATGACTGTTTATAGAGGAAATCAGTGGGGAGGATCAGTCTTAGAGAGTGAGGAAGGCAAATTCCAGAGCCTATGGAACTATATTGTAAGATAGTAAGTAGTAAAAGGCTACACATCAAAGCTTTACAGTTTTGCTCTTAAGAGGTCTCACCGAGAAACTTCAAACTGTAACTTCACCCGTCATTACAGAGGACAGGCAAAGTCTTTGGGTTTCCTGAAACTAGTGTTTCACTAGAAGAGCACACACATACTCATGTCAAAAATGTGATTAAAGAAAAAATGTTTCACTGTTATATAATGCTTATTAATAGTAAGGATTCAGACAAAGCTGACCTTACCTAGTCTCCTCTTGGCCTGTGTGTGGTCACAGGGCCACCATGAGGATCAGGTAACGACAGGCCTGTGGTCTCGTTATGCTCAGTCCCCATGGTGTGCCAGAGGGCTCTACATTCATAACTAGTCATAATTCATTTCTCTTTGTACTGTGAACAATTGGGAGAAAAAGAAGCTGTATATAATACACTAACAGCTAGGGCACTCAGGGAAGTTTGTGGAAAATGAATTTTTGGGTACAAAAAATTCTGAGACAGTTTTTCGTGTTACACATTGCCATGAACTTCTGAAGGTATCTCATTTGGATATACTCTTAACCAGAACTTCAAACATCAGTTAACTTTTGAGATAAAGGAGATATCTAAGAAAAAAATCATTTTCAGAGGTTGCTCTGGTTTTGAGTCTTAGGATTCCTAAAATATATTTAGAAGTTTACTGTTGGGGTTACTTCTGTGGAAAGAAACTATGGATGTGACTGGACACACAGTTATTATTACAAAACTCTTAATTTCTATTTGTGTTTATCATGGGTAATAAAAGTGTATGTTTTTGTTTTTAGAGATATTTTCATTGGAAAGTCAGATATACAGAGAGGAGGAGACAGAGAGGAAGATCTTCCATCTGTTGATTCACTCCCAAAGTAGCTGCAATAGCTGGAGCTGCAACAGTCAGAAGCCAGGAGCTACTTGTGGGTCTCCCACATGGGGGTGTGGTCCCAAGGCTTTTGGGCTGCCCTTGATTGCTTTCCCAGGCCACTAGCAGGGAGCTGGATGGGAAGCAGGGCCATGTGGATTAGAACCAGCGCCCATATGGGATATTGGCGCATTCAAGGTGAGGACTTTAGCCGTTAGACTACCACGCCAGGCCGTGCCTCACTTTCAACCCAGCTCCTTGTTTATGGCCTAGGAAAGCAGCAGACGATAGCCCATGTGATTGGCCCTCTCCCATCAATATAGGAGATCTAGAAGAAGCTCCTGACTTCAGACTGGCCCAGTCCTGGCCACTGCAGCCATTTGGGGAATGAATCGGTGGATTGAAGACCTCTGTCTGTTAACCCTGCCTTTGGAAAACAGGAGCCAGAAGGTTCCTCTGGATCTTCCATGTGGGTGCAGAGACCAAGCACTTGGTTCATCTGCTGCTGCTTTCCCAAAAGCATTAGCAGGGAGTTGAATCAAAAGTGGAGCAGCTGGGAGACACCCCAGCACCCATGTGTGATACTGGCAAGGCAGTCAGAAGTTCATCCACCATGCCACAGCACTGGTCCACGCAACAAACATGCATTACATTACATTCTCATAAATATTACGTGGTTTGAAGGCTATCAATTTAACAGTAATTTCTAGCTTGATTTTCAAATTCCAATTTCAATTACTTACTCCTTCCTTCCTAACTTTTCAAACCTGCTTCATATACCTAACATAGCTGCGTTCTATGCACAAGTTTCTACTACTGTACCAATACACACAGCTACAACTAAAGATCAGTCAGAACCCGCAGTGGCATATATATGCTATCAGAATTGCAACAGCAATGCTAACAGTTTTCTGGCAGACAGCAGAGTTGATGATCTGTAAGGACTTTGCTAGAATGACTTAGAAAACCTGGAAGTGGGGGAAGACGGTTTTTCTTGAAGGCTTAATCTGACTCTAAAACCCCAGTTTTGTGTGATGTCAATGAAGGTAGAAAATGAGTATTTCACTGTCACAACAACTCAAGGAAAAACAAATCGGAACAAGTTTTAAACAGCCCTCTTGAAATAAACAGATGGTGAGCTCAGCTTGAAACACGAACAAAATCTAAATGGTAGACTGATTATGTTTCCCATTGAGCAGTGGTTCTGGTGTCTTTCACTAACCAGGTTCAGCGAAGAGCAAATTATGAAGCAATTATGAAGTAGAAAAATAACCTCCTAACCTGTAAGTTAGTAAACTACTATTATGCTGTTATATTGCAGACACGATGCTTTGGAAACTACAAAAACAGGATTTTTAAAATAATGCAAATTTTCACTATTATAGGGAAAAATGACAGCCTAAAAAACCAGCAGGTAAAACAAAATCCAAATCTACTTCTACATGTACAAACACTCCAACACATTTACAGTCTGGCTCTCAAAGTGCTCAAAACCATTCATCTTCAAAATCACTATTGTTAGTAAATTATACAAATGTGTTTATACTCTTCACAACATTAAAAATCGTTCTATGAAAGCTGACCATGAAATCGAAGACTTGAGAGGCATGCGCTGTATAATGTGGACTGATGTCGAATTAAAACTGCCTTAGTAAGTTATTAGCGAGTATGCTGACTACTAAAGAATTTTTCACTTTTATATAAATGAATGTAGCAGCAGAAGAACATGAGCGCTGCGCTTCAGCAGACGGCACCCGGCGCTGGCCCTCAGTTACGGGACTGTGTGAGCTGCCAGCCCCTCTGCAGGCCACTTAACCAGCAATAGGAGGCTTACGCCATAGAATTTCTCTTTTCCCTGCAGAAACTAACACCTTCTAGTTAATACAGAGATGCAGCATCCACTGTTCCCAATTAGTAGACCCAAATCAGCAAGAGCTTACCACTGACACTATTTATGCAAAGTGTAAATTTACCACATTATTGTTCTTTTCAGATACAGACTGCTGCGAAGGATAATGTCTAAATATTTATAGACACCAGTCTTGAATTGAACTTTATTATAAATATTTTTAAGTGCCCAACATTATTAAAGTTTTTGGAAAATAGGCTCTATTGCTACAATTTTCAACTATAATTTGCATCATCATAACTTTATTAAATAAATTGAGGAAAAAACATGTAATAAGCTACACATGAGCCCAGTGCCATGGCCTAGCAGCTCAAGTCCTCGCCTTGAATGCACCAGAATCCCATATGGATGGCGGTTCAAATCCCGGAGGCCCCCTTCCCATCCAGCTCCCTGCTTGTGGCCTGGGAAAGCAGTCAAGGATGGCGCAAAGGACACTGTATTCACATAGGAGACCCAGAGGATCCTCATGGCTCCTGGCTTTGGTTTGGCTCAGCTCCAGCTATTGTAGCTGCTTGGGGAGTGAATCATCAGATGGAGATGTCTTTCATCCTCTCTCTACATATATCTAACTTTGCAATAAAAAAAAAATCTTAAAAATTAAAAACAAATAAACGACATGCTCTTTAAGTCTGATAGATGCTTTAGAAATATATTTTGGGGTACTGATCTTCATTTTCCTATCTCCTTACCCTTTTCACTGCCCATTTAAGTATGCCAAAATATTGTCATGTTATATAACATTCCCTTCCTGGCATTAAAACACAATGAGACAAAGGCTTTTTAGATAAGCAGGCCTATCTCTTACATGGATAAACCCAGATGTCACAATTAGTAAGTGGCAGAATGCATTTGCGAGCTCAAATCTCCTACTGATAAAACTCAAGATTCTCCATCTAATGGTAAAATGAAGACTCAGCACACTGAAGTTCTCAGAATTCTATTCATTTGAATGAGTACGCATTAATATACAAGTGGCATGAATCACGAGCAAGAAGTGTCTTTAAATGAAACAAAATGGGTTAATTAATAAGGGATGCGACAATTCTAATATGAACACATGACCCACAGTTTAAAAAGAGACGAGCATTATTAGTCCAATATATTTGACAGGTACTTTCTGCACAGCACAAAGTTAAAATGTTAAATTTTGAAAATATTTTAAAAACCATGTGAAAGTGGCTAGATAAAATTAGGATACAGGGCCCAGTGCAACAGCATAGTGGCTAAAGTGCTCGCCTTGAACATGCCAGGATCCCATATGGGTGCTGCTTCTAATCCCAGCACCTCCACTTCCCATCCAGCTCCCTGCTTATGGCCTGGGAAAGAAGTCAAGGATGGCCTAAAGCCTTGGGACCCTGCACCCGCGTGGGAGACCCGGAAGAGGCTCCTGGCTTCAGATCGGCATAGCATCGGCCGTTGTGCTCACTTGGGGAGTGAATCATCGGATGGAAGATCTTCCTCTCTGTCTCTCCTCTCTGTATATCTGCCTTTCCAATAAAAAAAAAAAAAAATAAATCTTAAAAAAAGTGATTTTATCTGTGTGGTGGAATTACAGGTGAGTTTTACTTGTATGTTTTCTGTACTGTATGAAATTGTTCTATTCCAAAAGCAGCATGAAACATGATTATAATTAAAGAAAAAAACAACCCTGACCTTGTTATTTATGTTCAGTATTACCAAAAAGTCTTATAAGATATTTCTCCAGTAGGATTTCCTACTGAAAAGGAAGGAAGGATTACACTGTTTATTAGCTTACTATAATACTTTGATATAGCTGACAGTTAAAAATTGAACAGTATAGAACTAGATAATTATGGTTCAATCAATTCCCCCAAACCTGGTAACAGTTGAAATAGCCATGTTTATAATCCAGCAATACTAATTGCAACCTAAAATAAATTTGACTACTTAGAAGTACAGTAAACCCTAACCTAGGACTTCTTTTCCTGCCATATGGTACCCAGCAATAAGGGCTTTTCCAGAGCTCTGAAGTTACATATGAAGCACACACACACTACACAACAATATCTCAAAGCAAATACCACGAAGAAGGAAAAGGGGAAGAACAAGGAGGAGAAATGAGACCTCCACACCCCGATCAACACATATAAGCAAAATACATGTGTGCTGGACTAGGAAGGCCCGAAAGGCAACCCACACTGCCGTCAGCTGTGGTGATAGGGAGGGCCCTTTTCGTAACAGTGCGTAAGAGACTGCGCGTGAGGCTGTAAGCATGAACGAAGGATTACTCCCACAGATTCCTTCAACTGTTTTGAAGCAAAAATCGTAACAACTTGGGAAGTTTCAATTTTATACAGAAATCATAAAACTTTTTAATGTAATGCTTAAAATGTTCATCACTAGATTTGTTATATCCATCTGTTAAACAACACATGTGCAATTGTGACACCAAAATGAGGCAAACACATCACAAACAAGCTCTGAATCAACAACACTTAATAAATAAATCCTCAATACTAGTCTGAATCCAGCAATTTATAAAACAATGATTATCAACCATGGCCAAGTGGAATTTACTCCAGTAAGATTGATCCAACATCTAAAACTGAACATAATATACCGTATCAACAGAATGAAGACATACGCCATACACATGATCAACAGAGATGCAAAAAAATAAAAATAATAAAAAAGCTCAGCATCCTTTCATAACACAACTCTCAACAAGCTAGGAATAAAATGGAACATCCTCATTTGAATAAAAGAGCATCTACAAAAACTCTAAATTAACAATAGTTAATCATGAAAAACGGAATTTTTTTTTTCCTCAAAGAGCAGAACAGGACAAGGATATCAACAAAATCTTGCCCCTTCTACTCCAACATTATCCTGGAGGTATTGGGCAGGGCAATTGAGTAAGAAAAATGAGTACAAAGTGTCCAGTTGGAAAGGAAATTAACCTCCGCTTGCCATGTACACTGTAATACTAAAACAAAACAGTGACTCCACAAAAAAAAAAAAATCCTAATAAATGAGTCCAATAAGGTTGTAGGACATGTCTGTACATTAAATCAGTTGCAGTTCTGTACATTGTAGTTCCATATACTGGCAAACAATTCATCTGAAGGCATTAGGAAATCATCATTACACTAGGATAAAAGAATAAAATATATAGAAATAAAGTCATAAGAAGCCCAAGACTTAACTGACTATAACACACTGTTCAAAGAAACCTAAAAATAAAATAGGCAGATACTCCACATTCATTGATTGGAAGTCATTGCTAAAATGGTAATAATCCTCAAATTCACCTGCAGGGCAAACTCCACCAAAATCTTAGCAGTCTCTGACAGGAACTGACAAACCAATTGTAAAACTCACCGAGAAATGCAAGGAATTCAGAATAAAAACAATCTTGAAACAGAATAACAAAACTTCACACAGTGTAGCAGTTGTACAAGGATAGAGAGGTAAATCAATGGAATACAACGTAGATTCCAGAAATAAATTCTTATATTTATGGTCAACTAATGTTGGCAGGGGTGCCAAGAAAATTCAGAGAACATGTCTTTCTAACAAACAGTGCAGAAATAACCAAATATGCAACTGCAAACGAATTGGAGGGCTGCATCTCTACATCACAAAAATAAATATTAAATCAAAAAGGACCAAAGACGTGAACAGCACAAAATACATAACTCTTGGAAGAAAAAAAGGAAGTTTAAGTCTTCATAGCTGTTTTTAGATCTGATGGCAAAAGCTCAAGCACTCAGAGGTGGCACTGCAGCACAGAAGGTAAAGCAACCACTTGAGTCAACAGGAGAAGGCCCAGTGCGTCTGCAACATCCCTGGGCCTCTGCACGCACGTGGGAGACACAGGAGAAGCTCTCTTTAATTCAGTCTTTGAAATAAATTATCTTTTTAAGAAAGTGACAAAAATCCATAAAATAGAAAAAAAAAACCATTAGCAAAACAACTAATAAAAGGAACTTGTACTCGCATTTGGAATACATGAAGAACTCAGTTTGGATCAACCTTATCTTCCTGGAACTCAATGGTGAAAGCAACCCAATTTAACATGAGGAAAGGATGTGAAAAGACTTTTTTTCCAAAGAAGATATACCAATGGCAAAAAAAAAGCACATAAATAAATGCTCAACTTAATTCAGTCATTAGAGAAATCCAAGCCAACACCACAATGTGATACCTGCCACCCACTGGGATAGCAATGGTTAAAAAAAAGAAAGAAAAAAAGAACTATAAGGAATAGTGTCAAAGATTGGAACTCACAGGTTGCAACTAAGAATGTAAAATTCAGTCACAATCAAAAAGTTTGACAGTTCCTCAAAATATTAAATACAAATTATTATCCAGTAATTCCAATCCAAAAGACTAAAATAACCTATGTATACAAACAAAAACTTATATGCAAACTTTCAGGTTGTACTATTCATACCAACCAGAGGACACAATCCAAATATGTGTCATCTGATGAGCTGACAGAATAGGACAGATCCACATAATGGAATATTACTGGACCGTAACAAGGAGTAAAGTACTGACATACCTCAGCATGTAGGAATGCTAAAAACATGCCAGCTCAAAGAAGCCAATCACCAGCAACCTACTGTGTGATTGTGTTTATATGAACTGTCTGGACCATGCGGTTCTCTAGAAACGGTAGATTAGAGACTGCCAGGTGCTAGGGTAGCAACAAAATTAAAGTAATGCTAAAGCATATGCAGTTTTCCTGCAGGGTGATGAAATTATTCTGGAAATAGCAATGATGGCTGTGTAGTTTTCTGAATACACTAAAAAACTGAGTAACTACACAACGAAACTATTAAAGAGTAATCTTTTAAAACACAATTTTAATGCTTCTCTGAATCATCATGGTGGCCTGTCATTCACAGTATCCCTGAGCTGATCATACGAAGGGGAGGAAGCACAACTCACTGAAAGTACTTCTAACCCAACAGTGACTGCACTCTGCTGGCTTACAGCCTGCATAGAGTCTCATTATTCAAACACTCTGTGTTTTAGTCCTAACATTTAACAAACTTTCAAATGCTTACATTTATTCAGTAAGAAATAGTAATGCATTCAGATAACATAAAATAGAAAGCAACATCTTGCAGACTTTTATTTAATTTCCAAATGCTTAGTGAATAACTTATCTTTATATTCCCATTACCTGTGCTACACTGCCTCAGTAATGAGTGGCCCGACTATCAATAGAAACACTGCAAGCAAAGATTGTATTTTTCCTCAGATTAAAATAAAGGACATCTTTAAGTCAGCAAATGCTAGCTTTGGATTCCTCTAAAAGTTTGGTAGTATATTTTTTGAGAAACAAAAAAAAAACTTACACAAGAACTTGTTTTAAAAATATATATGGTAAGGTTACTGGCAATTTTTAAAAAAGAGTTATGTAATTTTATTGCAGAGTCAGACATACAGAGAAAAGAGACAGAGAGGAAAATCTGTCCATTGATTAAATCCTTAACTGGCCACAAGGGCCAGAGCTGAGTCAATCCAAAGCCTGGAGCCTCTTCCGGGTATCCCATGCAGATGCAGGATCCCACGTCCTCTACTGCTTCCCCAGACCACAAGCAGGGAGCAGGATGAGAGGCGGGGCTGCTGGGAATAGAACTGGCGCCTGTATAGGATCCCAGTGCGTGCAAGGTGAGGACTTTAGCTAGCCACTAGGCTACCGTGCTGGGCTTGCACTAGAACTTTAACGTCTCAAGATTCCTTAGTCTTTTTCAATACTACATAGACAACAGATTGTTAAATCATTTAAGATAACCCCACTGTGTCTTCAATTTAATCTTACATAAAATATTTATCAAACATCTTTTTTGAGATTAAATAATAGTGTCTGTGGGGAATGCTAATGGATTACTGAAAAATTCTTTAATTCGGAAAAAATGATTTACTCTCTATAGCCCTTGCTCACTTACATTTAAAAATAAAAATGAAAAATCTTGGACTGGTTTGTGCAGTGCACAGAACAGTAGCATTTTTATCAAACTGAAATTTTAAAATAACTTAATATACTGCCATCTTGTCTTTAAAATGTCTAGTGCAATGCAAAGTAAAAAGAGTTGCCTACATTTGGTAATCAAATTGTCATCTGCCACAGCTAAAAATAGTGTCAGCCCACATGCCTTTCCTGCACAAGTCATCCAGTTACATTTCCTCTCAAACCGAATCCTTCTGAAAGCTCTTCCTTGAATAACCTGAAGTCAGTTTTCCACTTTAAAGCCTTTTGTCTGAGAAGAGGAGGAAAAAGTTGAACTAGTTTAGCTGGTTCTAAAAATACTGAGAATTATGGAATGGCTGGCAAGAGAATACCCTCTTCCAAAGCAGAGCTTTAATGAATTCACATGAAAAAGGAAAAAGATGGTAAGGAAGAAAATTAACAAGCATATACATACTAGAACATTAAAATTTTAGACATTTCACAGCCATAATCCTTGCTGTAACTATTTATTAGGCACTAACCAAATTTCTCTCAAAGAAAAATTATTAAGATTCAATATTAATCATTTGGCACCACACAGTAAGCTCTTACCTCCTCACCATAATTACTTCCCTCTCAAATAAATGACAGGAGGGAAAAAAAGAAATAAACCTGTGCAGAGGTTCCGTCCGCCCATGGACATAAGAGTGTGGGCCCTATTCTGGCCTTTAATTTACCATCAGTATGAGTTAGACCACCTGAACCTCCTCTCCCTTAGATAAACAGAAAACACCCAACATGTCTGAAGCTGAGTGAAAATTTCATGTATGTAAATGCACAGTGAGCCGAAAAAACTAAATAAAAGCAATACCCTGAGGTAAGCCTGGCAGAGAAATCCAGTATTAAATGCAGCTATGGAGCTGGCGTTGGCACTGTGGCACAGCACGTAAAGCTGCCGCTTGCAGCATCTGCACCTCCTGTGAGCTCCAGCTACTCCAGTCCTGATCCAGTGCCCTACTGATGTGCCTGGGAAACCACAGGATGACCCAGGGGCTTGGGCCCCTGCACCCACAAGGGAGAGCAACAAACAGCTTCGGGATTACGGCTTTGGATCTGGCCACCTCCAGCCAGTACAGACATTGGGGAATGAACCAATGGAAGGTGATTCTGTCTCTCCTTCTCTCTGCCAATACTTTGACATAAATAAATAAATGAATTTTTTAAAAAAGATTGTTTTTTTATTGCAAAGTCAGATATACAGAGAGGGAAGTAGCAGAGAGGAAGATCTTCCATCCAATGGTTCACTCCCCAAGTGGCCACAATGGCTGATGCTGCGCTGATCCAAAGCATGAGCCTGGAGCCTCTTCCAGGTCTCCCACATAGGTGCAGGGTCCCAAAGCTTTGGATCATCCTGGACTGATTTCCCAGGCCACAAGCAGGGAGCTGGATGGGAAGTGAGGTTGTTGGGACAATAACCAGTGCCCATACGGGATTCCTGTGTGTTCAAGGTGAGGACTTTAGCCATTAAGCCACCGTGCTGTGCCCATAATTTGCATGTTTTTTAAAGGTTTTTTTTTTTTTTTACTTGAAACTTAAGAGTTATAGATAGAGTTATATGGGAAAGCAGTTGAGGACGGCCCAAAGCCTTGGGACCCTGCACCCATGTGGGAGACCCAGAAGAGGCTCCTGGCTCCTGGCTTCAGATGGGCTCCGCTCCAGCCATTCTGGCCGTTTGGGAAATGAATCATTAGACGAATGATCTTCTCTGTCTCTCCTCCTCTATATATATATCTGACTTTGTAAGAAAAATAATTTTTAAAAACATGCAACTTAAAGATAACTACAATTTTCATATTCTTTTATAAATTAGAATTACTGCTTCAAAATAAAATAGATGTATTTAAGGCATTTAAAACTTGAAATAATTAACTAGCTTGATAAAAAGGTCAAATAAGGCAACAACAACAACAAAAAATCCAGCAAGTATCGTTTCTTGAAAATTATTCAACAAAAGTAAAACACAAAGATGTGAATTTGACTCTGTATGTGCTTCACCTAAAAAAATAAAAAGTAACCCTAGAGCAAGACTAGCATCCTAGGCCGGCTCCTGCACGTGCAGCAGTACCTGGCCTTTGCGAATAAAATTCTTTTATACGTTGGGTGCATTTCCTATACATATTCCCTTCCTCACATGAGAATTAGAAGGTGGGTTTTCATTTTTTAAAAACTATTTCTGATTCTCCTGTAATGAAAAGTATTTGAGGAGTACATAGGGAGCACAGATCCCTATGAAGTCTAAAGCCATCAAATGAGTCTGCAGACATGAAGCTGCACAGGAAGTAAGTTCTCATAAATGGGAAAAAAAAAACCCACTAACCCATCACCCGCAAAACTAGTGCAAGTTCATAAGCAACGTTTACTATTTCACCAAGTCTCACCATCGGAATACCTTAGCAGATAAAACTACATATACCAATCACAATACAAAATTATAACTGTTCCTAATGAGGCAGAATTCCTTCAGGCTGAGGTTTTGAGTGCTATGGTGTCTACTGCATTATATACAATGTAATGCATGTTTCAAATAATGTACTGCATGTTTCAAAATAGCTACAAGAAAGGACTTCATGTTTCCATCACAAAGAAATGATAACTACCGAGAAGACTGATTTCTGTACAATTATACCTGTGCTAAAACATGACACGATAATTATAAATGTGCACAGATTTTTGTGTCAGTATAAGCATGGTGCTGATATGGTACCAGCATTGAGGCACAGCAGGTAAAGATGCCATCTGCATCCCATGCCAGCATCTCAGGAACACTGGTTTGAAATCCCAGCCCGTCCACTTTTGATCCAGTTCCCAGCTAATGGCCTGGGAAAAGCGTGGAGGATGTTCAAATGTTCATGTAACTGCCACCCACATTGGAGACCCAGATGAAACTCCTGACTCAGCCTGGCCCAGTGCTGGCCAAAGCAGCCACATGGGGGAATGAACCAGTGGATGGACAATCTTTCTCCCAGTATGTAATTTTTTTTAAGACTTATGTAATTTTAGTGTTGGTGGTACAGTGGTGAGCACAGCTGCCTTCCTTTTAAGATTTATGTAATTTTATTGCAAAGTCATATATACAGAGAGAAGAAAAAGATCTTGCATTCAGTGACTGAATCCCTAAGTGGCTGTAATAGCCGGAACTGTACCAATCCAAAGCCAGGGACCAGGAATTTCCTCTTCCGGGTTTCCCATGCAGGTTCAGGGTCCCAAGGCTTTGGGCTATCCTTGACTACTTTCCAAAACCACAAGCAGAGGGCTGGATGGGAAGTGGGGCTGCTGGGATTAGAACCAGAGCTCATATGGGATCCCAGCGAGTACAAAGCCAAGTACTTTAGCCTCTAGGATGCTATGCCAGAGCCCTAGTCTGTAATTCTTTCAAAAATTTAAAAACAAATTTTTTTTAAACTTCAAAAAAATGATGCTGACATATTTGAGGGAAGGCTGTAAGATTTTTTAAAAAGATTTTTAAATATTTTTATTTTAAATTTTGAATTTTATCATACAATTCTGTATAGTCTGGGATTCCCTTCCCTCCAATATAAACCCCTTTGATTTATCCCATATTGTTGCACTAATACCAAATTTAAAGTTTGAAACCCAGGCCCAGCGCAGTAAACTGGTGGCTAAAGTCCTCACTTTGCATGAGCCAGGATCCCATATGGGTGCAGGTCTCTCATCCCAGCTGCTCCACTCCCATCCAGCTCCCTGATGTGGCCTAGAAAGGCAGGAGAGGATGACCCAAGCCTGCACCCATGTGGGAGACCTGGAAGAAGCTCCTGGCTCCTTATTCAGTTCTAGCCGTTGTAACCACTTCCATCCAGTAGATGGAAGACCTTTCTTTTCTTGACTCCTTCTCTTTTTAAATCTGTCATTCCAATAAAATAAATAAATTAAAAAAAAAAAAGTCCTACTCACTGCTGAAACATTCTAGCCTTTAACCCAAACCTTAAGAACAAAGAAATACATTCCTAGCTCAAGAACTTCCTACTAGGCATAAGCTTTCAATAATACCAAACTAGTAACTACATCTATCTTCTTTCTATAGCTAACACTATCACTACTGCTTCTTTAATTGCAGTGTGAGGACCGTACAGAAATGAAGCATATACCATTTTCAGGAAGTTGCCACAGTTAACACTGTGCATGAATAAGTCATGGGTCCAGTGTGGGGCTCAGGAAGCTAATTCTCTGCCTGCAGTGCAGCATCCCATGTGGGTACCGCTTCAGTCCCAGCTGCTCCACTTCCAATCCAGCTCCCTGCTGGAGTGGAGAATGTCTCGAGTCCTTGGGCCCATGAACCTATGTGGGAGACCCTCAATAAAGCTCCTGGCTCCCAGCTTCGGACCAGCCCAGCTCTGGACACTGCAACCATAGTGATCCAGTAGATGAAAGATCTCGATCTCTCTCCCCCGCCCCCCTGTAACTGGTTCAAGTAAAATAAGTAAATCCTAAAATAAAAAAGGTCAAAATAAAGGTCACGTAAATTGACATTTTTTTAGCCTTTCACTGTGCATGTATACACTGCAAATAAATAACTAGTAAAGCCTTAGTGATTAGTGCAGTGGACTAATTTCTTTAGTCTTCTTGATTTCCATATTTGTAAAGTAAGAAAGCTGTAATAAACAACTAGTAAGACATCTGTCTACAGGTTTAACCTAAAAATACTTAAATTATGTTGCTCCTTTAAGAAAGGAGAAGGTTGGGTATCCTCTTCCTAATTTCTCCCAGTTGAAACATAATTTTATGTTTCCCAACATGTATACATGGGGTTCAAGTCCAAGGCTAAACTTAGCTAAATATGAGAGTTCTCAAGACCCTTGCTTGAAAAGCTGTACAGAGCCAAAGAGAGCCAGTAATGAAACCATCACTGGTTCTGCCTTCAAAGCATTTGTAGGTTAGAAAATGAGCCCTAGATATATAAAAATAACTAGCTGAAGGTACAAGCTGAGAATCAAGAGGTGAGTGCTGAGAAAAACTAAATCGCCTCAAGCTGAGGAGACTGGCAGGTGCTCCAGGATGACAGGGCCCTTGACTATCACTTAGGCCAAGCGAAATGGGAATAAAGGGCATTCTAGGCAGAGAACAGAGAACAGTAACAACCAGCAATACTTAGGGAGTGAGTCCTTCAATGTGGCTGGAGATGGAGAATAACTGAGGACATTGTGAAGGTTGGGGAAAAGCTACAGACTCTCTCAAGTCCAAGACAGAAGTTAGGAGCTTAATCTGAATAAAGGAAAAGATTTAAGGAGAGCTACACTTTAGGGAGATTAATTTTAAGTTGGCTGTGACAGAGGATTTGGAAGACCAGTTAGGAGCCATGATCCTGAATTGCTAAGAGTGGTCAGAACTGCATTTTCTTTAAAGAAAATTTTAATAGAGTATTTGTCTAATAGGAGGAAAAACCACAGAACAAAATATACTATGACACCCCCAACACACCTCCGCTCATTAGAAGTATTCTCCCAAATCACTGCGCGCGTGTGCAGTGATATCTTCCCAATTTTCTGTCACAGATAGAAACACAGGGTGGCACCAAATCAAGATCTAGAAGTAACTCATGAATGTCTAAATACTGGGATTCAGCTGAGTTTATAACTGAAAGCAAAAGTCTACCATCAAACAAGTGATCTGAGCCTTTAGGGTGCATTAAATGCCAAGTCACCAGTCTTTGCTTGCTGAAATGTATGTGCACAGTCACACCCGCAGGCAACCTGAAGCCAAGTACCGGGCAGCCTTCAAGAGCCTCTGCCAAGGAAGCAGGCTTTAGAAACTGCCCCAAATCCATTTGTCTTGAGGCGTCATCCAATGCATTTTAATACTAGTCATTTACCCTTTCCTCAAGGGTTAATTACAGTAAATGAAGTGCCAAAGCCCAAAACTACAGGTGATAATAAAAGAGAGCCAAAAATTCCCAGGGCTTAGAGCTCCATACTGGGTGAGGCGCATGCACGGTGGTGTGGCTGTAGACTTTGGATCACAGCCTTACCTGGACACTCAGATTAGCAGGCTTCTCCCTAGCACGGAAAGGCCCATTCCTATTGAAAATTCTTGTTGCCTCTGAATATCAACATCCTTTCTGTCTTCTTTTAACTTCATGTTTATTGACACTAAAAAGCACTACCACTGCCAAGTGTTTCATGCTGCCTGAAACAGCCCCATGCTCCCCTCATCTGGAGCAGCCACGCTGTGTGTGTCATGATTCCTTTATGTTCTGAAATCGGCCACTTCCTTTTCACTACTTCTCCAGGCCTCGTTCGTCCTGTCTGCTTTAAATCGGGTCATAATATCATTCTAACAGGTCTACCTCTAAATTCTTCACTAACTTACTCAACCCAATTTTCAAACAGGCTTTTATCACTACGGACTTTAAAATTTGCAAAGCTTCTTCATTTCCTTCATGATGTAATCCAAAACCTAACATCTTCTGCAGCCTGGCCCAGGCTATCTCCTTTTAAAAGCACAGAAGCTCAAAACTGGCACCAGGAAACCTGAAAACCAAATGGGTACTTTTCTTACCTGGCCAAAATAAAAATAAAACCAACTGCCTCTTTGGGAAACCCGAGATCAGTCTTTTCTGAATCTTCTTGATAATAACATCAATTATACCAGAATGCTTAAAATACAAATTGCCAGGTTCTGTGAACTCTGGCTTGATAGGCTTGGCAATCACAGGAATGTGTGTTTTTAAGAAGCACTAAATGATGCTCATTACAGAATAAACATGATGAGATGCTTCGACACATCTGTCAACTGCTGTCCTATATACTCTGTTCTCTCCAGAAAGCTTTGCTCACTGTCTCTTTCGAGTGCTGGTTATATCATTCTTCCACCCCATGCAAACCCAACCCTTCCTACTCCTACCATCTACTTTCCATTTTAAGCACTTCAAAAATCCTGTCTTAAAGCTCTGGGTAACCTCTGTGATTTAGTACTACTCAATTTCACTTATCAGCACTCAGCTAACAAAAGAAAACATTACCCTGACCTAAAAGACCAAATGTCTTAAATATCAGTATATCTGCAAAAAAGCTCCAAAACTCCAACACACACACACACATTTTTTAAACAATGAGGGTATTTTTTCCCTGAGCAAGAACACAGAGGGGGACAAACTGGGCCTAAATATACTTTCAAAATGTATGTAGGCCTTACACTCTTTCCTCCATAATTACATATTTTAAGAAAAAGAAATTAGGAAAAACTCACTCCATTACAGTTTAGCTTACTGCTGTTTTCCAGTTTAAATTCTATTCTATAATCTACAATGTTAATATTAGGCAATTATAAAAATTACAAAAGTATAACTTAACCATTCAATAAAAAAGGGGAGGGCAATTTTACCAAAATGGGTGAAGGCAAGTATTAAAAAATATTAGGCCATTCCACTTAGATACAACGTGAGGTTCCTTGGGGGATTTCAAAGCAAATTTGATTTTATACTTGCTGCCTAAAAATAATCAGATCCCTGATCAAATATGGACTACACTGGATCTAAATTACTTCTGTCACAAAATACCCAATTATTCTAGAAAAAAAAAGAATTTAAGCTATTAAATGGTTTAAGATTTAAATCACTGGTAGAGATTTAATAGTTGCAGAATGGGCCCTAGTGTGACTTTTCACCTATTTTTAACACCTGTCTTTTTTTTTTTTTACTGCTATTAGATGCTTCACGTTTAGTTATCAAGAATATATTTAAATTTATCTTTTATTCTATAACATCAGTAACCTGGAAGAACCAAGAAATAAAAATGCTTCTTTCTAGTTCAAATGCAAAGAAATCATTAAAAAATCTAGTGGTACTGTTTCTTCAAACTTTATAAATCTTTCCCAAGTCTCAATGAGCTTATTCTTAAACTCACCTTTCCCTCACATTTCTTTACTGAGAAAATTTTTTAAAAGCATACTGCTCAGATACTGTAATTAACTCCACATATTATTCCTAGTAATTCTTCTCTAGAAGAAAAAAATATTTAAATGGTATTATAAAACTCGAACAGGCCGAGACAGCCACATAAAGGTATAAAATATCTATTTTGGATTACTTAAAAATAGGTATAGTAACTTTAAAGAGGTTATATTCTAACTAGACAGAGATACAGTCTATCGCCTTCTGTTTTGGGGGAAAAAAAACGTGCACATTTAACCATCCACATAAAATATATCTTAAAATATTCCCTGGAGTCAACACTTTATCACTTACAGGCTTAAATTCTCAATGATCCCCTAAGATTTGAAAAGATCTGGGCTTAAAGAGGATCAAGTTCAACGACTGGTTATTAGAAGGACAACAGTTTAAACAGACTTGCACTGAGAGTACTTTACACAATTTAATAATTTCAACATGCATAAAAGCAGAATCCAATTAAAAAGCAGTTGGTACTAATTTTAAAGGTTCAAGTCCGATTTCCAAAGAAAAGAAACTTACAGCAAACACAGTACCTTGCTACCTACAACCCCTAGGATAGAATTTCAACTGCACCAAGTAAGCTTTTTTTAAACACTTGGTCACAGGAAAAAAAAAAAAAAAACCTCCATTATGAATAGCTATTAATATTCACCACATCAAAGAGAGACCAACAAAATCTGCTAGATCTACACTGTTTACAATGTGCAAGATTAGCGAACAGAAGGGAGGCAACAGGACCAAAAAGACGAAATCAAAGGCCAGGGGAACAGAGCAGCATATTTCCTAGTACACAAGCAAAGATAAAAACATAAACCAGACAGCTGCTTTAATCCTTTCACCTTAAATCTTTCACAGGCTTCCCATTCCGTCCAAAATGTATCTAAATTGTAAAGCTTATTCTTAGAAATGTATTACTAGTCACAAATCAATACTGAATGAAAAAATATAAAAAGCAGATATACCCTTGTCCTTCCAATTCTTCTTCTGACCGTCCATCTCTGGTCACGCTCTGCCCTTCAGCTGCAGCGATCAGTTATGCATACCAACAGAGCAGCTGTAACTGCAAAAGTGCAGCCCGAGACATGAGATACCCGTTTCCTCCAGCCCAGTCTGCAGTCGCTCCTGCTGCACAGCTGCAGGACTCAAGTCACCTGACGCCTTCTGGGTGTGGAGCTGCCTGACGCAGTGCACGCTGTAACTAGGCTACTAATGCTCAGCCATTAATACCTTCTTTCTATCTGTGTATCGGTCCGGCTTGCTCGCTGCTCTGCCAGGGGAAGCTGCGTTTGCAGGGGGCAGGGGAGGCTCCCAAAGGAAGAGAGGGGACTGTTCAACAGCTCATCAGTCAGTGAACGGATCTAACACGCACTTAGGGTGCATGCAGGGCTTACTTTTTAAAAAGCAGATGGCTTAATAATTCCAGTTTTTCTGTTTTATTTACAACCCTAAAATCAACAGCTACCGGAAAGATACAAATGGACTGATCTGAAACTGATTTCCAAGCTTAGGAAACATTGAGTTGTTTTTTACTTTCTGCTAAGTTTAGCAGAGTTTATAATACCCAGTATTTTCTACTCTAATGAGAAAAAGACATATAAATCAAATTAAGATTTGTTTTGTATAGATATTAATTCAATCAAAAAGTTTTAAATTTCAACAATTTAATGTCTTTTTTACCTTTCACTCTTAAGGCAATATGCACTTACCACCACTTGCTCAGTAAGTATTAGATGCTACACAGACACTATCAATTGACTCTTAGCTTGGAGGGAAACAGTAGATACAGTAGATCATCTGACCTAAGAACCAAAGTTGTATTCTTATTTTAAAATCTACATACAGCACTCCTAAATTGTTTGTTCATTTTTGTAACAGTGAAATTCATTTCAGAGCATGTTACAACTGGTGGTAACTATCTGCCTAAGCAGCAAAAGCAATAAATAATGACAAATCCAAAATATCTTAAGATGCCTGATATGAAAAATACTGTGAAGATACACAACCTACCTACAGAAGTCTTAAGACCATAGCCACACTTAAATAGGTATATTTTCTGCTGTGAAACTGCAGACCATAAAACTCTACTTATCTAACCCCAATCACAACTAAAGAAAAGCAACTTTAAAAACAGGTTCCGATTCAATAGCCTGGTGGCTAAATCCTTGCCTTGCACATGCTGGGATCCCATATGGGTGCCACTTCATGTGCCAGTTGACCCATTTCCCATCCAGCTCCCTGCCTGTGGCCTGAGAAAGCAGGAGAGGATGGCTCCTGGCTCCTGACTTTGGATCAGCTTAGCTCTGGCCATTGTGGTCACTTGGGGAGTGAACCAGCGGATAGAAGATCTTTCTGCATCTCTTCCTCTCCAATAAAAATAATTAAAAATCTTTAAAAGAAACCAGCAGTCCAGTATTATAAGTTCTTAAGTGAAAAAGCTAACTTTACACTTCATTCTGAATCCCTGCTTGTTGACATTTCAGATCCCTGTCACCAGGAGCTGCACCATGGCACAAATCTGACTTCATCGTGGCACGAAGTCTCATTTCTCCATGGAATAGTCTGGAACCCTAGACTATTAAGTACAAAAAACTTCCAACATAGTATTTGCTGAGAACAAATCACTTAACCAAAAACCAACATTTAACATGAGAATAAGTATTCAAAAATAGTGCCAAAACACTATTTTCAAGTTACAGGTGGCTACATTAATAATTACTAACTACATATACAAGTATTTACCATAAGTATCAATAAGAAAAAATTTGAGATGCAAGTTATTAGCATTCATTACACTCACATCTTCTGTATACTTAACTTGGCTTAAACCATAAGTCAGAAAGTAGCAAAAATTAATATCCCAAGATTGGCATTGTGATGCAGCATTTTAACCTGCAATTTGCAATCAGCACTGGTTTGAGTAGTGGCTACTCGACTTCTCATCCCGCTCCCTGCTATGTGCCTGCAAGAGCAGTGGAGACTGGCCCAAATGCTTGAGATCCTGCCCCCAAGTGAGAGACCCAGATCAAGCTCCTGGCTGCCGCGCTTGGTCTGGCCCAGGCCAGGTGGTCATTCAGGAGAGAACCACTTGGTGAAGGAAGAGCGATCTCTCTAGTTCTACCTCTCAAATATCCACACACAAACATTAAACATACTTGATAGTATCTCAAGCAGAGTAAAAAAATCAAAGCATGAACTCCGAAGCTTGGCAAGCATTCTGAGCTATAAAAGAGGTCATTTTTATGTCTGCTTTTATTTGGTCCACAAGGAAACAAGCTTGTGGAAATCAACTGACATACATTCCATCCAATCAAATTTGGTTAGTGAAGTAAAAAAAATGCTTAAAAAAAGTGAATACATGGGCCCGGTGGCGTGGCCTAGCGGCTAAGGTCCTCGCCTTGAACGCGCCCGGGATCCCATATGGGCGCAGGTTCTAATCCCAGCAGCTCCATTTCCCATCCAGCTCACTGCTTGTGGCCTGGGAAAGCAGTCGAGGACAGCCCAATGCCTTGAGACCCTGCACCCGCGTGGGAGACCCGGAAGAGGTTCCTAGATCCTGGCTTAGGACCGGCATTGCATCAGCCGTTGCGCTCACTTGAGGAGTGAATCATCGGACGGAAAATCTTCCTCTCTGTCTCTCCTCCTCTCTGTATATCTGACTTTCCAATAAATAAATAAATCTTAAAAAAAAAAGTGGGGCCCGGCGCGGTGGCGCAAGTGGTTAAAGGTCCTCGCCTTGCACGCCCGGGATCCCATATGGGCGCCGGTTCTAATCCCGGCAGCCCCGCTTCCCTTCCAGCTCCCTGCCTGTGGCCTGGGAAAGCAGTTGAGGACGGGCCAAAGCTTTGGGACCCTGCACCCGTGTGGGAGACCCGAAAGAGGCTCCTGGCTTTGGATCGGCATAGTATCGGCCCGTTGCGCTCACTCAGGGAGTGAATCATCAGACGGAAGATCTTCCTCTCTGTCTCTCCTCTCTGTATATCCGCCTTTCCAATAAAAAAATAATAAAAATAAATCTTTACAAAAAAAAAAGTGAATACAGACTTATTAACAATGTCATACAGGTTATCTTTGCTTAAGTATCGTATGAGTTAGTGCAGCCCAGAAGGCTTCCAGACAGTATCTGGCAAAAATATGGTAAAAATAACAGAGGATAAAACAAAGAATGTGCATTTTAAAAAGCTCATTTACTTATTAAGTCATTCGGTTCTGTGCAACAGCCCAGTATCTTTCCCAGAGAAGCGCCTGCCCCTCATAGTAGGCTTTCTACATATGTGTGCCATTAATTCTCCCGCCGAGGCAAGTTTATGTAACCATACTTTGAGTCACACTGCATATCACACCCTACATTAACAGGTCAAATAAGGACAGAAGCAGCCATTTTACAAAAGTGCTACTCTCTTAAATTAGAAATTGATTGTATGGTGCTCTTAATAGCTAGAATATTTATTTCCTGCCCACAGAGAACAGGAATCTTTTCTTTAGCAAGACAAAAACTGAAGCTACAGAATAGTTTTAAACTTATTTCAAAATATGGTTTTTCCGAGCTTTAGTTTAACAAGTTTCATTACTGAAAAACCTTAACAAATGTTGTAATATAATGCCCTCTATGGACTCCACTATAGTACTTCAACATTAACTGCAGAAGTGAATCAATAAAATGAGGTATTTTCGTCGAATATAAAACAAGTTAAAATTGGCAAAAAGTGAGCATTTATAAACAACTTCACATAAGCTACTAAAAATGAATACTAAAGTCCACCAAAAAATCTGAAGTGAAAGCACTCACTGAGAACTAAATAAATCGTGACTTGTTATTTTTAAATAGTTATCCCTAAAGAATTAAAGCACATCTAAATTCAAAACTCAAAAATGACAGTCCATTAAGCTCTGAACAAATATTTTAAATCTTAAGTTTTCATTAAAGCACGCAGGTATGGGGGAATTTATAAAGTCATTTCATGTTATTTATTCAAGCATTTATCTATTTCTGTGCTGTTAAAATTGAAATTTGTTTATTAATTGTTTTTTAGCGATTTGTCAGATCAGATACCCACAGACCACTGACTTCCTCTGTAAATGTTTTCCATATGGACAATTACAATGCCTTCCAAAGATCTAGTTTTCCATTATCAACACTAGATGGCACCAACTCCCTAGTCTACACTTGATTTCCCCATTCCATACCTGCAATCTAGTGAAGACGGCTAGCTCTCAATTTTCTGGCTATTCCAGAATAGGAAACTAACCAAAATACCACAGTTCTAGGAAAAACACTCCTACTTCAAAAAGGCCTGAGAGATAACAAGATTTCTGACCAAAATTCAAAATCAACTTTTAAATCAACATTAAGTAAAAATGAAAAACAGACAAAAAGGCATGGATATACCTTTGTGGAAATCGAAACGTCTACTAAGATGTAACTTAAAATAAAACCAGAAAGCTTAAGTAAACCTGTAACTTAACAAGTGGGGCCTGGCTCGATAGCATAGCGGCTGAAGTCCTCTCCTTGAACACACCGGGATCCCATACGGGCGCCGGTTCTAATCCCAGCAGCCCCGCTTCCCATCCAGCTCCCTGCTTGTGGCCTGGGAAAGCAGCTGAGAACAGCCCAGAGCCTTGGGACCCTGTACCCATGCGGGAGACCCAGAAAAAGACTCTTGGCTTTGGATGGGCTAAGTTCCAGCCATTGTGGCCACTTGCAGAGTGAACCATTGGATGGAAGATCTTCCTCTCTGTCTCTCCTCCTTTCTGTATATCTGACTTTGCAATAAAAATAAATACACCTTTTAAAAAAATTTTTAAATGAACATAAGTAAAGGAAAGGGGATGAACAAGCAACTCACACAAGGAACAAATGGTCAACAAGGGCATGCAACATATGCATAATCACTAGGAACCACGCCAAATGTCAAAAGAGCAAAATATTACCTTCAACTACCAAACTGGTACAAGTTTATACACTTTAAAATACGAAGTCTGAATGCACAGGAAACAATTCATAGGGAGCCAGCACTGTTACAGGTTAAGCCATTGCCTGTACTGCCAGCATCACATATGGTGTCAGCTCTACTTCTGCCCTAGGACCCACTGATACCCCTGGAAAGCAGCAGAGGCCGGCCCCAGTACTCAGGTCCCTGTACCCGCATGGGAGACTCCACAGAGGCCCTTGGCTCTGGCCTAACCCTGGGGAGTGACCCAGCAGATGCTAACTATGCCATACACATGAATAAGTCAATGAAATCGTAAAGGAGTAGAGGACGGGAATGACGTCAGAGGCTCTGCTTAAGGTCTAGGCAACGGAGACAGGAATCTTGAATCTTTGAATATTACCTACCCAAAAATGAGTAACAACTGCTGAGAACACAGAAATTGTAATTTGAAAACAGGGATATAAATTTTCTGCAAAAAACTCAAAAATGCTCAAATCTATTTTACCATTTCTTTTTACTTCCAGTAATTTAGGGAAAGAATACTTAAGATGAATAAAATATATTTAAATACAAGTTAGCAGGAACAGTAATTAAATTTAAAAATTAGAAACAATCTGAAAAGGCAAGCGCCTCTTCTGTCTCCCTTGTGGGTGCAGGGTCCCAAGGTTTTGTACCATCCTTCACTGCTTTCCCAGGTCACAAGCAGGGTTGGAAGGGAATGGAGTAGCCAAAATATGAACCAACATGGGTATGACATGCCAGCACTTCCTGGTGGAGGATTAGCCAGTCGAGCCACTGCACTGCCTCCCACTGTCCCCCAAAAGGAATTCTTGCACTAAAATTACCGAAGCTCAAACAAATTACAACATCGTTCAAGGCCCCACACATTGGCTCAATTGGCTAATCCTCTGCCTCACAAGCCTTGGGATCCCAAATGTTTCATGTCCTGCCTGCTCTCCTTCCCATCCAGCTCCCTGCTTGTAGCCTAGGAAAACAGTAAGGATGGCCAAAGCCTTAGGACCATGTGCCTATGTGGGGGACCCAGAAGAAGCCCCTGGCTCCTGGCTTCAGATCAGCTCTTCTCCAGTGGTTGTAGCCACTTGGGGCGTGAACTAGGAGATGGAATATCTTTCTGTCTCTTCTTCTCTCTGTAAATCTGCCTTTCTAATAAAAATAAATACATTTTCTTACTGAACTTATTTTAAGAAAAATGTTGAACCTCAGCTTTGGTGAGAAAACCCAGCGATCATACAATAAAATCGAGTTTATGTAATGCAAACATCAAAAGAAAGCTCTTATTCGTGGACACATGTAAAAGGTGTAACAGGGACAGACATTCTGACCTAAGAGTTCAAATGCAGTTTGGTCCACCGAGGTCCAAGCAGAACGCCTGGGCTCAGCAGCGGGCTCCAGCTCCCGTCCCTGCAAGGTGACAGTGATGCTCACGTGACTGTACTCCTGCCACAGGGCGGCCAGCCCAAATGGAACTGTTCCCGACTCTCAGCTCCAAGTCCTGGCTCGCTTAAGGATGCTGTAGCTATATGGGGAGTGAGCCAGCAGATGGGAGCTCTGTCTTTGCCTCTCAAATAAATAAATAATAATTTTAAAAAGAGAAGTATGTATATACCTGTGAGGCATAATTGTTGAAGTCTTTACCTAAGTTCTTTTACAGTAAGTTCACACACAACATTCTGCTTTAAGGAATAAACATTAACCATGAAACAATCCCTTTAACTTGCAGCCACAAAGTCCTACCTGCAACATCTATACTATACCACAAGCAAAGTATTATCCCTTCTATTTTCTAAAGCAAATGCCCCCAACCGAACTTAGCATCTCATCCCCTCTCTACTAGCGTCTATTATCATAATTCCCCCACATCATAAAACATCTCTCCCCACCCACTCTTCTGTTCTTGCCTAATATCATTTTTATCATCTCAAATTTCTAAAGACTTATTTTTATTTGAAAGGCAGATTTACAGAGAGAAGGAGAAAGATATTCGCATCATCTGGTTCATGCCCCAAATGGCCACAATGGCCGCAGTTAAGCTGATCTGATATCAAGAGCCAGAAGCTTCTTCCGGGTCTCCCACGGCTTTGAACCATTCTCCACTGCTTTCCCAGGCCATACACAGGGAGCTGGATGGCAAGTGGATCCACCAGGATACAAACCAGTGTCTGTAGGGGTGCCAGCGCTTGTGGGAGGAGGATTAGCCTGTTGAGACACCTTGTCAGTCCCTACCATCACAAACTTAAGAGCAGCCAACGTATGCTTGTCACATTCAATGGTCAATGCTAGCCCTGGCTACTTACACCACCTACTGTTACCATGCCAAAACTCTTGTTCCTTTTTCACAAATTTTAAAGGTTTAATCTCACTGACCTCTGAAGCATGAGATAATGTTTGCCCTCTAAATCTTTCTTTTCTCTTGGTTCTCCCTCTTTTATATCTAAAAGTTTTTAATTTCTGTATCAAAATCATGACAAATACACATTGAGCGTAGCCGAAGTCTTCTGTGACATCCATAACTTAACAAACAGACTATCCGTGGCTTCTTGGGTACCTCATAGGCATCTGAATACTAACATACTCAAAATGGGATTCATCTTCCTATAACTCCTCTTTCTCATGCCACTGATGTCATTTTTCTGATACTGCTATCTATACATTTGCACCTGCCAGGAAACCAGAACCCCTGAAGTCATCTGTAATTATTCCTTATCCTTCATATCCATATTCCTCCCAAAACAAAGTGTTCTATCTCCACACTCACCCCACTGCCTCAGTATGCAAAACCTGCTTAGTCCTGGATTACAACAATTTCTGCTCTGACTTCTCTGTTGCAATGTTACCTTTCCTTCAATATATAAATATATCCAGTTAATATACCCTACACACTACTTGTTTTATAGAAAACAGTTAAATTGGAAAGGTAAATGAAAACAGGTGTTCAAATCACTTTAAACAAGTCATATAAATACAGCCAAGTGAAAAAAACAGAGAATAAGAACTATACAGCTTTTCAGAATAATTCATAATCAAGTACTTCAATTTCCACTTTTCTAAAAAAAGCTACACTCCATATGCCTAACTTTATCTTATCAGTGGAATAATACCGTGCTATACTGAAATAATTAAAACACGCCACAGAAAATGTTTTTTCCTTGAAAACTAAATAATTTCTAGCATCACAAAAATATCTTTTGCTTTTGTGTCTCTTGCTCTTCAAGCACTCACACACACAAAAAAAATGATATTGAAACCAACTTTAAGATGTGTTTTCTAGTGCTGTGGTGCAATATAAAACTGAATACCCACGTGGAGAAGTTCACAGCAAGGGTGAGCAGTGCAAGACGAATAGAAAAAGTGCTCAAATCGTCAACTGAGACAGTGAGAAAGGATTCCCAACATGATATATTAGACACTCAAAAAGCACAGGACAAAGTGCAGAAAGTTCAGTTGTTAACTAAAGTCAAAATAACACATGGATCGATTACCTGAAGTTTTACTCAGCTCTGCTGAAAATATAGCAGATGGTGATCTGTCCTCTTTCTTTGTGTCAGAAGGAAGTTTTTTCTCAGCTTCTTTCACAAGAACTTTGGGTTTAACTGTGCTGTCTATCTGTTTGGGCTCTGTGTGAGTGTCCAAAGCAGAAACATCTGGAGGAAGTAAGGGCACCTTCCCTGTGTCAGCTCTATCTCTGGAGAATTCATCTGAGATTTGCTCTTCATCTTTAGGCTGTACCTCCTTGTTAGAGAGCTCTGGAAGCATTGCTGAGCAGGGCAATGACCCAGCTCCACCCTGTGCCTTTAGATCTTCACTTTGGTGGGACACTGCCAGGTCAGTGCACTCCCTGGCAAATTTCGAATAATCAGTTTTAGAACCCACAAGTGTAGGGAATTCATCTATAATCTCAATTGGAGATGAATCTGAAAATGTTTCACTTTCTCTTATTTTGGCTTCCTTACAAACAAATAAGTCATCGTTTGTATAATCTGCAGTGTTGAGATCCTCCATCTGCAAAGAAATTTTCTCCTTTTTGGTCAATGTCGAAACTTCGTCAGGTAATGGCGTATCTTTCGTGGTGGTTAAGCTGGACTGAAAAGATTCCAAATACGGCTTTCCTCCCTCCGCTGGTAAAGTAATGAGTTTTTCCTTACTTTCATGTTCTAACACTGACTCATAGGAAGCTTCAGTGAGATTCTCTTTCGTAAGAATCACAGCCTCTTCTTGCCTTTGTGGAACCTCAGGTATTGAATCATCACTAAATAAGTCAACTGGCTCAGAATCAGGTGAGGAATCCTCAACTAGCTCAGAATGCTCGGGCACTGGCTCTTCCACTTTTGCTATTTCTGAATAAGTAGAGAAATCTGGGCTTGGGTCAGTGGACAGTTTTGTTTCTTTAATTAAATCACATGCAATGGATATATAAGGAGCTTCTGTTTCTTGAACAACTGCATTAGTACTTTCAGGCTGTTGCATTTCTCCCTTTATTCCTGATACTTGTTTTACATTCATTGCCTCTTCATATGGTGGTGGATTTTCAGACTTGAGTTTTTCGCTTTCATAACTAACTGAAGGAGGAGCTTCTAATGGTGATGAACAGGGCTGCCCTGCACAAGCACCAGCAGTAGGAACTACAGAATTGAGTGGTGCTTCCATAACAATGTCTGGCAAAACCGGTGATGGAGTAGCTTCCGATTCTTCAAATGACGGGCAAAGCTGAGCCACGGGGTAGAGTGATTCCTGCATAGCTTCTGAGGTCTGCACCAAGTCCACTTTTGTCTCATAAGCAATCTTCGCACCTGCAGCTTCATTCAACTCACTTTCACAGGCTTCCTGTACTAAATCCGGGGTCAGACCTTCTGGCATGTTCGCCACTACTTCCCCAGTCACCTCTGATAAATTATCTGTTGTGACATAATCTGTTTGAGAACCCTGTGCTGCTGCAAGAAAAGGGTTTAATGTTGTGGTGCTAATATTCTTCTCTGTTACAATTTGAGCTTTCTTCTCTTCTATTTTCTTTTCGTCTGTCTTATTTTCTGATGTGTGATCTTCTAACACAGGGAAGATGTTTTTGGTTGCAATGCCCTCTGGATTAAAGGGTGCACATGTGATATATGCTCCTGAACCATCTTTCACAGCCTCTGGTGTACTGGGGAAAGAGGCGTCATCATTACTGCTTTCACTATCCTTTTCAGGGTTTGCTTGCTCCAGGTTATCTGCAAAATACTTCTCATCCAATTCACTTTCCAATTTGCTCTCTATACTACCCCCGGCAGCCAACACACCACTATCTTCTTTATAAACATCTTTCATTTCCCATACTCGTTCAAATGGCTTGAAGTCTGCATATTCCTCCCTCATAGGAGCTTCTCCTGCAATTTCCTTCTCATTAAAACTGCTCTTCACTTTCTGTGGAAACATAACTTGGTCTTCTTCCACCAACTTTGTAAGAGTCATAGGTAATCCTTGTTGATTATGAAGGATGTTCTTACTAACTAAATCCTCTTCTTCATCCTTATTTTTTACAACTACTTCTTCCCTAGGGTTTGCTACTGTTATGGCAGGTTCTGCTGTAGGAGAGCTACTAAATTTTGATCCCATTTCTGAATATTCTAATTCTGGAGACCCTGTTAAATCTCTGTCTACAAATGGATTTTTTGCTTGCTCCGAGAACTCTGTAGAAGTTGCATTTAAGGTTTCTTGAAGTGTTCCTTTCATGGACAGTACTGTTGGTAAATTACCAAGGTATTCATGTTCTTTGAAAGAAGCAGCTGAGAGAGGAGACAGAGAAGGAAGAGAGGCAGTAGTTTCAAGCAGGACAGATGGGAAATCCTCTTGACCAGCCGCAACAGTGTTACCTGGCTGCTCCTTCAAATCCATATTTTTTTCTGTGATCATGGACAGAAAGGAAAGTTAGAGAATGCTAGTGTTCTCAGAGTTAATGCAAGTTTTATGACAGATTCATCAAATAGTGTTAGTAAAGACTTAACACTAAAATGAAATGTTAGCAGCATTTTAAAAACAAGAGGACTTGAATCATTACTGAAACATTAAGCTAATGTCAATAAGATATGTGAATGCTATATTGCATAGCACTGTGGTTTAGAATAATGTATTGCATATTTCCAAATATCAAAAGATTTTTACATAACCTCACAATTCAATGACGAATATTTGAGGTGATGAATATATTAATTAGCCTGATTTAAACATTCTACAATGTACTTGGCATGCATACTTCAAGATCACAGAAAATGGAACTAACAAATTATTCTGGTGCAAAAACAAAGTTGAAATTCATGTACAGGGCCAGTATTGTGGCATGGCAGGTTGAGTTGCCACTTGCTTTGCAAGCATACCAGCATTCCTTATGGTGCCAGCCAAATCCTGGCTACTCTCCTTCCAATAAAACTCCCTGCTTACACCTGGGAAGATGACCAAGTACTTGGGCCCTGCTACCCATGTGAGATATCTAGACAGTATTCCAGGCTCCTGGCTTTGACCCGGTTAAGCCCCAACTGTCACAGCTATTTGAGGAATAAGTAACCACATAGAGGATATCTCTGTCATTCTGCCTTTCAAATAAATTTAAGTATCTATAAAAGATATAAGTTTTTCCTAATGTACATTTCTGATCAGCTTTATGAAGACCCCCTCATATGCATAAATTTCAACACTGTTTGCACCAAAATACATAAATTCCATATTCCATGAACTTCCTGAAGTACCTTCACATTGTATTCTATACATACAAGCACTATTTCTTATAGAAACTAAGTTTAAAAATGCAATTACATGCTACAAATATTACAGAAGCCTTAAGAAAAAACTCAAATGTTATCAATTGAGAAATGCTGCTTTTAACTAGATTTAAGGAAGAGAAGATTTGAGAAGAATATTTAAAAGCTGAGGCATTGCTTAATTAAATGCCATAGATTGGTTCACTTACATGAAAGCCTTTGGCTATACAAAGATCAACTACTGAGAAAAAACAAACGATCACTGTATCTATGCAGAACAAGGATCCAAGAATTCCTTATTTCTTTCTCATTATTCATCAGTTCTGTCCATTTCTGAACACTTGGCTATTGCCTGCAGTATGCAATTTCAATTTTTTTTTTGTTATACAAAAATTCTTGGAACCATGCTAAATTTTAGTTAAGGTTCAACTACTCCACGCAGAGTTAACACAGAGTGAAAAGGCTGGCGGGAAGAACTTGCCTGCGGAGGAGTGTATCGCAGGCTCAGATGCAGCAGGGAGAGCAAAGAGGGCCTCATCTGAAAAACAAACCGAATACAACCTCAGCAGAGACAGAGACCAGAGGAAAGGAACAAGCAAGGGCTCAGTTTGTAATGGGTTCACAAAAAAACTTCAGAAAAAAGGCCAAAATAGAAAGGAAGTTAGAAAAACTAGCATCACTAATTTGGATAAACCATCATATATGTTATAAAGCTGATTAAAAGATACCCACAGAATATTTTTTTTAAGAGGCAAAAGAAACTTCACAAACCAAAGCAGCTTTAACTTACTCTTCCCATTTAATAGATTGTATCTAAAGTGTTTACTAACATTTTCAGACAGGTTAAGTTGTCATGTCTTATTCAAGTCCCAAAGATGAATTTGAATATAACTAGTACCTAATATTGTTTGATCTTCTGTTGCTCGCATATGTTCAATTTAGGAGGCCACTTAAACAAAATTACGCATCTTCTCTTACATTCTAGATTGTACATAGAAAAAGTTACTTAATGATCGTTGTGCACTGTTCTTCAAAGACACTAATCCTAATGCATCCTTATTCCAGTGCCAAAGAAGGTCAAAAATACAAAGAAAATACTACTTATCCTTAGGAAGATACGTGTTACTTCTTTTATGTAAGTGTTTTACAGGCAAAAATTCATTTCACTCTTTGCAAATCTACTCCAAATGGCCATGTTGAGTTCTCTCTTTTAACTGTCTCCCTCTCCAAAATCTAAGTAACAAAGAACTCAAAAGACTCAGGAATTAAACCTCAGAGTTTACTTTTGATGTGTTTGAGTCCTCCAGGCCCACTCCCAACATAAATCACACAGTTAGGGTGGTGGTATCTGCAGAGACAGCTTCAGTTAGGTGAGGTCCTGAAGGAGGGGACCTTGTCTAATATCAAGTAGTGCCCTTGCAAGAAGAGACCAGAAAGCTCTCTCTCTTCCTTCTCTCACCACCCACAGGGGGTCACGTGAGCATAAAGAAGAACGAGGCTATCCACAAAGCAGGCCCACAGCCTCGCAGGGAGGTAGTGCCTCACCCAGCTCCAGCACCTGACCCCAGCTTCCCGCTAAGGCAGCTCCTGGGAACAGAGCGCGACTGATTTCATTGGGTTCCTCCCACCTAGATGGCCCAGAGACGGAGCCTGAGTTCACAGCTATGAGTCTCAGCCAAGGGCTGCTGTAGTCATCTGGGAAGAGAGCAAGTGTTTGTATCTTTACTCATCAAGTAAATAAAAACAAAACCCACTAAATAAAAAGGATGAAAACTAACTTTCCAGTATCCAGAACATCAAGAAAATTAATTTCCGCTAGTGAAACCATTCAGTCTGATGTTGTTAGGGCAGCCCAAGAATGTACTGTAATACACACACACACTGTGGACTGTCATTTTGTTCCTGCAGCTGGAAGATCCTAACTTAAAGTTCTTCTGTGGTTTACTCTAAAGACAAAACATATTAAAATAACCCAAGGTTTGACAAGAAAGGACTCTATTAGCAGAGAAGACGCAATAAAGGGGCAGACATGGTGGCACAGCCAGTTGGGCGACTGCCTGCCAATACTGGCATCCTATTGGGTACCAGTTCAAGTTTTAGCTGCTCTACTTTCAATCCAGCTCCCTGCTGAGGTGTCTGGGAAGCAGCAAATGTCAGCTCAGGTGCTTGAGTTCCTGCCAAATGGTAGACCCACATGGAGTTCCTGGTTACTGGGCTGCAGTCTGGCCCAGCACCAGTCATTGTGGCTATTTAACGTATGAGCTAGCAGACACAAGATTTCTCTCCGTCAGTCTTTCTGTCACTCTACTTTTCAAAAGCCTCCCATAACCTAGAACAGTAAGTAGGATGGGCCATTCATCTTAACCAGTAGGACAATAAGGTAGAGATTTAGCTAATGCCTATACCTCCATGTACAAATGTTCTAAAGATGACTTGCAGGTGGCATGTGGTACAGGGGGTTGAGCCACGGTTTGCAACTCTGCCATACCATGCTGGAGGACCAGTCTGAGTTCCAGCTATCCTGTGCCAATTCAGCTCCCTCCTATTTGTGTCTGAAATCACCTTCACCATTCAGGTCCTTCAGTGACAGCAGAGGTCACCAGGTCCTACTGAGGCAATCACTGATCGTGGAGTTGACTTGCCTGCATTTAGAGACCCATCAATCACTCACGACTGTGTAGTCCTAACAAAGTCACAAGTCAGTCCCTTTGTGCCTACAACTTACAGAAAAGGGGAGTTAAGGAGTAATGATATACCTCAAACTGTTCCAAAGAATAAACTATTTGCCCTACGTTGTCAGAGTGCCAGGGTTCAAATCAGCCTAATTCCCAAGTCCTTGTGTTTTATCTCAACAGTGTGTTTATGCAGAAGCACCATCGTGTCAATTCATCTTTACATTTCAAGTTTGCTCTCCTGATACAAAATAAGCTGTCATTCAGCAAAGTAGTTTGTAATCATCTATAGCAACACTTACAGTGGATGCCAGACAGTGTCCTGGCCAGGCACCTTGTTTTCAGTACTCATCCAAACCTCAAATCACTCAATACATCAAAAGCATACTACTGTTATCCCCACTTCACAGAGGCTGAAACCGGCACTTAAAAGAGCTAGCTTCCCCAGAATCACCAAACCAAAAGTGGATGCCAGAAAGTTTACAGAACATGCTCTTACAAAAAAAAAAAAAAAAAAAAAAAAAAGATTGATTGAATTTTATTTGAAGGGCAGATTTAGAGACAGCTGCTGGTTTACTCCCTACAGGCTCAGTCAATCCAAAGCTAGGAGCCAGTAGCCCCCTGTGGGTCTCCCATGCAGCTGCAGGGGCCCAAACACTTGATCATCCTCCGTTGCTGTCAGGCCATAAGCAGAGCAGGACAGGATGTGGAGCAGCCAGGACGAGAACTGCGTCCAGATGGGATGCCAGCACCACAGGAAGGAGTAACTGGCCTTCTGGTCCACCACACGGTGGCAGAGAGGCTCTTTTCTTCAAACACTATAGAGTACACTTTCTTTCCTGAACTTAATATAAATTTTGAATTTTTAAAAGACTAATACACAAAGGTTATTAAAATAAAATTCTGAGCAACATTTATGTATGAAAAATTGCCAAATTCTTAAGCTAAAGACACGAAAACTAATTTATTTCTTTAGAAACTACTGATTTTAGCTTTTCCCCCCATGAAAAGTTGATGTTCAGTGAAATTAATGATTGTATAATCAAGTTACTGAAGAATTATGCTCAAAGTAACAGAAAAAAAATAATAAATTTCACCAAGTAATAAGTAAAAAGTAAGCTAGAACCTTCACAACAAGCCATTCCATTTTACTATTAAATATTGCCAAGGAATATTCCACATATCCTTAAAAACCTCCCTCCCAGCTTAAATTTTCTAGATGCTCTGACTTAACTGCCTGAACTTTCAACAGTTCATCAGTACTAACCAAATGTCAGTCTATACCACTTCCTACTGCATTACCCAGATGTTGATATCCTTTAAATCTTGAAATTCACCATTCTAACTCAGATTAATAACTCACTGTCACACAGCTACTTAATGACAAACTAGAATATTAATGGTCACTACAAAAAGCCATTTAATTTCTCATCAAGAATCACCAAAGTATACATGACATTATGAAAAATGAGCACCAGTGACAAAACAACTTTGTTCCAAATGATCCGTTCCTCAAAGTGGTCCTAATATTAGATTCATCTCCTTATCAAAACCGGTTGATTTTAGACTGCTTCAGTCCAACATGCATGCAATGCTAATTACTTCTATCATAAGGCTATCTGACAAAGGTTGATAAAGATATGATCTTAAACCCTTTTTAAAATAAAGTGGTATTCAGTTTTAATTACTGACCAGCTTTAAAAAAAGCAAAACAAAACATAAACACACTATCACAATCTTACTAATGCCCACACACTCACGTACTGAGTATTTGCGTAATACGCTCATTTCAAGAATTTTACAACCAAAAATGTAAAATCACATCTAATTGCAAAACACAAGGGAGGGAATCGCCTTTTAAAAGCACACAGAAGGCAGCATGCCCGTGGTCCAGCGACCCGCAGCACCTGGCCCAGCTCTGGAGTCCAGCTTCCTGCCGGGAGGCAGCAGGTCATTTTTCAGGTTGCTGGGTCCCTGCCAGCACATGGCAGACCTGGAATGAGATGCCATCTCCAGGCCTTGTCCTAGCCCAGACCCCACAATTACAGGCATTCAAAGAATGAACACATGGATGGGAATTCTCTACTTCATTCCCAGTGTCACCCTTCCCCTCACATAAACAAAAAATTAATTTTCAGTCTTTGACAGTGAAATAATTATCCAAGCCTGATCCCTCCAACACAAACAACTACATATATGGACAAGAATACAGGAAGTAACTATTATGAGACACTACGCAAAGGGCCGTACAGGAACCTGAGCAGTGAGAAAAGAAAAGCAGGTCAGACGGTTGCCCCGTGTTCTGTCTGAGGGAGCCTTCCGGTTCCCAGCACAGGGGACTCAAGCTCACGGACCTGCACTCTCGCTGAGCTCAGACTAGGAGTTGCCTAGACACTACGAGGCAGGGTGAACAGAAGACAGCAGCTTCACAGAAGTGGCGCCCCTCGGTCAGCAGTGTCCCCTTTGGAGCTCTGGCGGGATCCTGCGCTACACACGTACCAGAGCCTCAGGGCGCCTCGGGAGTGCAGAGCAGGTGTGTGAGGGAAACGGGAAACCAGACAGGAACCTTGATCTTCATGGAGGAATTAAAAACGCATGCATCGTAAATACAGTTACATATAGTCAAAGTTTTTCTCCTCAATTTCTTTGAAGAATTGACTTTTGAAACACCATCTCATTCAGTAACTGCAATGCATGTAGTGGCAAAGCTTATAACAATAAAAGCACAAAGGATAAAAGAAGTATGTGGAAATATAATGGTGTTACATTACATGGGAAACACATCAACTGCTGTTAATATTCATCTTTGGAAGATTATGAAAAATTACGAATGCATTCCGTAATTCCTACAGCAACACCTAAAATGGTAAAAACCTCAGGACCAGCATGTGGCAGAGAGAGTGAAACCACCAGAAGTAACACCAGCACACCACATGGGAACAGGTTGGAGTCCCAGCTGCTCACCTTCTCATCTTGCTCCCTGCTGATGCATCCTGGAAGAAGCAGATGGCGGCCCAAGTACCTGGGCCCCTGCCATCCAAATGCAAGTGCCTCACTGAAGTTTCAGATCGGCCCACTCCGGCTGTCGTGGCTATCTGGGGAATGACCCAGTGAGAGGAAAATTACTCCTCTCTCTGCTAACTCTGACTTTCAAAATACAACAAACCTTGGGCCCGGCACAGTAACCTAGCAGCAAAAATCCTCACCTTGCACACTCCAAGACCCCATAAGGGCGCCGGTTCTAATCCTGGCAGTCCTGCTTCCCATCCAGTTCCCTGCTTGGGGCCTGGGAAAGCAGTCAGGATGGCTCAAAGCCTTGGGACCTCACACCCATGTGGAAGACCCAGAAGAGGCTCTTGGCTCCTGGCTTCGGATCTGTGAAGCTCCGGCCGTTGCGGCCACTTGGGGAGTGAATCATTAGATGGTAGATCTCTCTCTCCTCTCTGTATATCTGACTTTGCAATAAAAATAAATATTCAAAAAAATACAACAAATCTCAAAAGAAAAAAAATCAGTCTACAATAATGAAAATAGTCCGCATTGTTATATGGATACACAAATAGACAAAAAGGACAAAACAAATGTATATAAATACACTTCACATGGTCAACTATTTCTTTTAACAGAGGCATGAGAGAAATTCAATAGGAATAGTATCATCTGGCTGGTTTCATAGCACAGGGAGTTAAAACTGCCACCTGCAATACCAGTATCCCACATGGTTGCCTGTTTGAGTCCCATGTGCTGCACTTCCAATTCAGCTTCCTGTTAATGAGCCGAAGAAAGGGACAAAAGATGGTCCAAATGCTTGGGTTCCTGGCATCCACAGGGCAGAAATGGATGGAGTTCCAGGCTGCTGACTTTGGTCTGGCCCAGCTCCTGCCACTGCAGCCATCTGGGGAATGGACCAGCAGATGGAATATTTTTGTCTCCCTGTTTCTGTAACTGACTTTAAAGTAGGTAAAAAATAAAGCAAACAAGAATGAATTAATGATCTGTGAAACCTCAAGTAAAAGGTTAAAGATTCTGAGATTGATATAAAAAAAATACATAGCCTCTCTGGCAGCTACAGCTCCTACTAAAAGAGTTCAGAGAATTTTTCTTTCCTTTCTCAGGCCCTCCTCCAAAAGAAATGTTTTCGGAAACGACAACTCATCTTTCTCTTCCAATCTATCAGTTATCAACTGAAAAGAAACCAAGCAACTGTACAAACCAGTATTCCAAGTGTTTTATTCTAAGCAGGTAGAAATGTTTCCTATATTAAGATTTATTGATGCGCAAGGCGGAGAGTTATGCAACACAGCAGTGTGCTGAGAGTGGGAGACACACACAGAGTGAATAACCAATGGTTCACTCTAAAACTATGCAAAACCCAGGACTGGGCCAGGTGGAAGCCAGGAGCCTCAAGTCCATCCAGGTTTCCCATGTGGGGAGCAGGGGCCTAAAGACGTGGGCCATGCTGCCCTGCTTTCCTCAGCACACTGGCAGGGGGCTGGATTGGAACGGACGCAGTCAAGTCTCCACTCGGCACTCACATGGGATGCTAGTGTACCACAGGGTAGTTCAGCCTGCTACTCTACAATGCTGACCCCTATGTAATATTTTAAGGCTGTAGTTCATACTAAATTTTTAAATGCATGTAATTGACATGCTCCTTGAAAATATATCAACATATTTTTTCCAATATCAATCCAGATAATGCAAGTTAACCACTAAAATTACAACAAACATTAGAAACATTAAATCAGATAGAAAATTATGTGTACCTAAAGAGCCAGAGAAAATTATTCCAGAAAAGCCCTATCAGGTTGTATTTTATTTAAAACTTAGAGTAAAGAAGGCTTATACTTAACAGATAAATGAAACAAAATACTTCAACCATACAAGAATATGACAAAAGTGGCATATTAAAATGGTTAACAAAAGATGGATTATTTAATTAGTGGTATTGGTATAACACAAAGTTATCTTGGAAATCACTAACTTCACTCTTTGGGGCAAAATAAACTATAAATGAATTTAAAAACTAAAAAAATCATAAAAGTACTAAAAATGTAGAAATATTTATAAAGCCTTCTCACAAAAATTTTATGACTGATCATAAAAGACAACTATGTAAAAATTTCTGCACAGAAAAATATGCAATAAATCAAGAAAAAAGTTTCAAGACATTACAAATGGCTGTCTTAAAACGAATCAAGTGATCCTATACCTGGTAAAACCGAAAATTCGAAACAGAATAGGCAGTAACAGTGAACACTAACTATAAGCCTACAAAAAAACGAAAGCATAAATTAGAACAATCTGCTAAACTATTTACTTATTTATCAGTATACTGTATTAGTAAAAACAAAGAAATAGGTACTTCAACATACAGCTGCTGGGAATATAGGTTGGAACAACTCCCTGTGAGACAATCGGGTTTCTAGTAACAATTCCAAAGCAAATATCCTTTGGGGACTCGTAATTTTACAACATGTACAACAGCATCGAAGCACAACATAAAGTTGTTTACAGCAAAGCTATTTTTTCTAATGACTGATTAAATGACTAACAATAACAGTACCACCTTACCTATGGGAGAAACCATCCAATACCTACTCACAGTAGGTACCTAAAACCATAAACAGTACCACACATACACATGACAATGCTTAACATAAAAATCAAAAAAAGAAGTTAACACTAATCAAAAATAAATAGGACAATTAAATGGTAATCAAAGTACGAACAGGAGTTCACCTTTTCACTCAGAAGCACTGCACAGCTCTTCTCTGGCACACACAAGCGGCTACTACTCAAGCTTGGGCACTATTAAGAAAAGTGAGGGTCACTCTCCCCTCATGCAAGGGAGATCGGCTCCGAGATCCCCCAGTGGATGGGTTCAGGCTGCAGCCAAAAGTCAGGAGCTCCTTCTGGGTCACACATAATGCAGGAGCCCAATCAATCTGCTATTCTATGCTGTTTTTAACATATACATAAAAAATTTTTTTTAAAAAAACCCAATAGCTTAAAATGAGAAACTATTAGGACACAAGTTTTATGCTGCTTGGAACGTGCTTGTCCCATTTCAGAGTGCCCGAGTCTGACCCAGTTCCACTTCTCACATCAACTTCCTGCTAACCCAGAGGCTGGCGGCTAACAGGTGACAGGTGGCTCAAGTACTTGGGTCCCTGCTACCTATACGGGAAACCTACATTTGTTTCCAAGCCCCTGGCTTCAGCGTGGTCCAGACCCAGCCGTTGCAGGCATTTGAGAAGTGAACCAGCAGATTCAAGACCTATCTCTCTGTCTCCAAATCTCTCAAATACTTAAAGAAATTAAATGCAAAATCACCATCCCCTCCCTTGATGTCAAAATAGATGATGACTTTAGTCTGCTAAAATGTTATCATCGCTGAGCAGAGTCTCACCATTTTGTTTGCCTGTGTACTACCCTAGTATACCCACAAAGGGTAAAAACAAAATGATAAACTATACTTCTGCCATTTTAACTACCATCCTTGGAGCTGCCAACCAAGAAAATTTTCCAGGTCTACATTTAGAAACAGGAACAAAACACACAAAGGTTATTAGTAAATCTGCAAAATTCATTTTTTATTTAATCATTGTTTCCAAGGATGAACCAAGAATAGGGCCCGGTGTGGTAGCACAGCGGATAAAGTCCTCAAGTTGAACGTGCCAGGATCCCATATGGATGCCAGTTCTAATCCTGGCAGCCCCACTTCCCATCCAGTTTCCTGCATGTGGCCTGGGAAAGCAGTGGAAGATGGCTCAAAGCCTTGGCACCCTGCACCCACGTGGGAGATCCGGAAGAGGCTCCTGGCTAGCTCAGCTCCGGCCTCTTGGGAAATGAACAGCAGACAGGAGATCTTTTTCTCTCCTTCTGTCCGTAAATCTGACTTTCCAAAATAAATAAATAAATAAAATTTTTAAAATATGATAAATAAAAATTTTTAAAATAATTTAAAAACACGTACTGTTCATTTGGGGTCTTAAATCAACTTAAATGCTCTCAGATATTTTATGAAAGTTACTACACATAAATTATAGTCATTTAATGAAAAAAGAGCATTCTCTTTCATAAATATTTAATAAAGCTAATCTAAGTTGACAATATTAAAATAGCACATTCTATAAATACTACCCCATTGAGTTATTTATCAAAGCTTCCACATATATTCATTACTTCATACTGAAAATGATCTGAAATAGTCTGAAAATTACAAGAACAGGCCATAAATTTGACAGTGAGCTTCCTGGGAACCAATCTGAAACCTAACTCACCATATCCATAAAGACCACAGAACCCTCCCCAATTTTGTTGAATTGGTTAGGAAATTGGAAAGGGCTTAATGAAAGAAATTATCCAGAATCTCTAAATGCATCCCAAACATTTCTTCTTTCCTAGGGAAAAACTGAAAGGAAGACAGGAAGACAGAGCATGACACCCTTTTCCTTAGAGGAGTCTACTCCCCCAGATGTCACATCAGTACTTGGCCTTGACACTGCAAAATATTTAAGATTTCAGCTTTGTGTCAATCAAAAGCTTAAGTTTCTATTATGTGCTTCTATGCAATTATAAATAACCCTATAACAAATGCCTTTTAATGTAGGACTTATTACTAACTTTTAAATCCCAAGCCATCATCTACACTTAGCATTATTCACTTATGTACAAATTTTCACGGTGATTAACAAGCCTGATCCATCTTTGAGAGTGATTTAATACTCTTATTTTTACATTCATGGCATGAAATTCCTATCAATTCTTCTTTCATAAAACCTTTCTACAACCTGATTACAGAGATTCACACCCAATGAAAGAGTTCACGCTTAGTCTGTTAGCGTCCTTTCTATTCCATCTGAGCCAAATGAAATGACGGTCAACCAGTTTCACATTAGATACCACTCTCAGATTGACTGAAAGGCTTTCTAAATGTGTACACCTGCTTTTCTTGAAACCTTCACCAATTTTCTACTACTACTCTCACGACATCTTGCTTCAGTTCATACAGCGCCACCCCCTCCAACACCTAAAGCAGTAATGCAGCAAGCAGTGAAAAATAGCTTCATATTTTAGAAGTAACAACGAAAACTATTTTGGTTTCATAACATAAATTACCAAAATCAAGGACAACTGCAGATGGCACAGGACTTAAAGCAGTATCTCTTACAGCAGGATAATAAAACTAATTCCTGTACTTGGCATTCAGTACCGTTAAGAATGAACATCAAACATTTTCAGTCTCAGCACTGGATTGGAACAGGCCCAGGCACCAGTTCAGGGTCACCCTCAATGATCATGCTTACATTTCTCTCCAGTCAGTTTCTATCCAGTTCTTGTAATGATTACGTTAAGCAATCTTTCCCCTGCCCCCACAGCCTGAACTTAGGTGCTTCTCTGTGGGGAAAATAAAAGCTGTCAAGTGAAGAGATTTTAGTCTGCAGAGTTAGTACACTGCAGTGAAAATGCTCCAGATACAAAGCAAACAGCAAAACTAAAATCTGTCAGCCAATGTAAATCAGCTTACTCAAAAGTAACAGGAGTGTGCATGAAGCGCAGAGATTAAGTTGCCACTTGGGGCCCCGACTTCCCATTTCAGAGAGGACCTACAAGTCCCCACTCTGTTTCTGATTCAGCTTCCCACACACGAGTACATTCAGGAGGCAGCAGATGAGGGCTCAAGTGCTTGGCTACCTGCCAATTAGATGGGAGACTGCAGTTCCAAGCTCCTGGCTACAGCACGGCCCAGCCTCAGCTTTCTCAGGCATTTGAGGAGAACCAACAAATGTAAGATATCTTTCGTAAAATGAAAGTGACTTTAATTTTAAATTAATGCAAATGCCATATAAAATATGCAAATGTTAAGAATCTATTAACTCTTCCAAATAGATTAGTCTGTTAAGCATTCACTGCACATTTCTCACCTACTTTTGTCTTTGGTTAAATCGGACCTCTCTGGCTGCATGAATCTTCAAAACCACATTTTAGCTCCAAAATCACATTTATGCAGGATATTCCTATAACAAGTATTTTTAAGCCAAACTTCTTACCATGGCCTGCTAACAGAACCCAGAACACTGAGTATAACCCACCCTATATACTCTCCACTATTTTTCCTCTTTATTCTAAAGATGCACATGCAAGGAACCCATGCATGCTTCCTGCCTCTAGGCTTTTGTCATAGAGGCTGCCTGGAAATTTTTTTATTTCTAAGACTCAAATCCCAAGCTCCTTATTAGTATCACCCAACCTAGAAAAGCCCGCACACATCCTAACCGTTCTCAGTGCCTTTCCTCACTACACCACTATTCTGGATCCTTTATTTCTCAGCTTGTTATCAATACTGTCCCCAGTGGGAACACATCTGTCATGCTCATCATTGTACCCTCCAAGCCTAGAACTAGGCTCAGCTCTTAAAACAATCAATGGGCTGAATTAATGAAGTAACTCTTCATTGCATCAAGAAACATACACATGGGCTAAGCACAATAGCCTAGTGGCTTAAGTCCTCGCCTTGCATGCACCAGGATCCCATGTGGGCGCTGGTTTGTAGCCCAGCTGCTCCACTTCCCATCCAGCTGCCTGCTTGTGGCCTAAGAAAGCATTAGAGGATGGCCCAAAACCTTGGAACCCGGCTCCTATGTGGGAGACCCGCAAGAAGCTCCTGGCTCCTGGGTTCAGCTGCTACAGCCACTTTGGGACTGAACTAGTGGACAGAGCTTTCTCTCCTCTCTGTAATGCTGCCTTTCCAATTAAAATAAATCCTTAAAAAAAAAAGGAAAAAAAACCTACACAGTAACACGGCTTAACTATTCATGACCATAATCACGACAGGCTTCCATTTACCAAAGGAATCTAAGTTTCCAGTTATCATCAATACAGAATCACAAAAGAATCCCCTGAGTGGGTAACAGTCTCTATCCTTTGTCTTCTAAATTTAGGATTCCATCAGTCAAGATTCCACTGCGGCTGCTGCAACCACTTCAACCTTCCATGTTCCAAGAACAGAACTCTTCTCTTTGTTCCCATGCATAAACACAAGACAAGTTGCCAAGCCCTGTCAATCACTGCTCCATTTGAAAATCTCTTTACATATTTGTCTAGTTCACTTTTTCTCAAGTGTGCTTTGTTCATACAGAAAAAATGAGAGCTGAGCTATTCTTCCTGTAAGGTTTTCTAAGATCATTATTGTAGTTTTAAGTGCACTGAGCAGTGCCTTGGGGGGCACATCAATATTCAAAAACATCACAACTGCCCTATATTCCCCATTGAAGAAGTGAATTGAAGAAAAATACTCTGTAATCTCAGACTCCTATTTTCTACGAAATGAACCTTTACAATCTTATAAAGCTGTTAAGATTTCTCAGCAGGCATCTATCCTTTACATACAAAGAAAGGTATGCGTCTCACCCTCTCAGCTGCTCTGCCTTTCAAAGAAATAAATCTTAAAAAAAAAAAAATAGAAAGACCTCATGCATAGTGGGACACTTTCTAGAAAAAATAAGGTACTTATGAACAATTTGCAAAGAAATAATTTTCCAAGATTAAAGGGGCAATAAAACAACGCCCCTAAACACAACCAGGTCCTCGCGTGAATGACGATCTAAAATCATTTTACATACATATTGTCTGTCAACGTACAAAATACTTCCAAAAAAAAAAAAAAAGTTTTTCTAACCAGTAAATGAAAAGATGTCTTCCCCAGGACTCACGGTGAATGTACCACAGGCAAGTTCAATGAGCCAACAATTCCCGAGGAAGACTCCACAGGTTTTCACCCTTGAAGAGTGTCAACCATTTTGCCTTTTTATCTGATGCGTAAAGAGGCTAAGCCTGTGCATACTAGCAACCCGCAGTTCCCGTTCCTTCGACCCTGTAGGGACACCTCAGCAGGACCCCGCCCCTCTCGGCTGCAGATGCCTGCGCCCGCAGCCCGGGCTTGGTCCCGCAGCTCGGGAAGCAGCCGGACACCCGGGAGGCTGGGCGGCGGCAGGACCTCCCCCCAACTCCGGCCCCACACCGCTGGAGGCGCTCTCCCTTCACTGCAGTGGGGTCAATGTGGACGCCTTCCATGTGGCCGGTTCCCACCAGGGCCAAGAGGACGGGGAGGGAGGGAATGAGGCGCGTGGGACGCCCCACGCCAGGACGGGAGAGACGGGTGGAGTGGGTAAGGAAGGGTGCCCGAAGCAAAACTGGACCACTCGCCTACGGCATCCCACCACGAGGGTAAAATGATCGGGGCGGCGCCCTGGGGTTCCCGTGCGCCCCTCAGAGGCCAGCCGGACCAATGAGCCCACAACCCCAGTTCCTGCATACACGTCCCAGGGTGGGAGTCTAACTTCCGGGACGTGGTGGAACGCGGCACCCAGGCCAGAGAACGCGGGAGCTGGGGTGCGCTGCACGTGTTCCCCGAAAGCCCGACAGACAATAAAGAACCAGCCCGGGGCTTCTGCGGCCGCCCCACCCTTCTCCCCGCGCTCCCACCACGGGGGGCGCCATCGCCCCGACTGCCGCAGACAAAGCCCCCTCCGGGGGAGCGCGCAGGCCCGGCCCCAAGCAGCCGGGAAGGCACACAAAAGAGGGAGGGGCGCACACTCACCCACGGAGCCCGAGGAGCCCCTGCGCTTGGGCGCGGCCGGGGTGGACGGGGGCGCGGCGGGGGCCGGGCCGGGCTCGGCCTGGGGGCTCCCTGCGGCCGGGGGAGGAGGGGGCGGCCGGGCCGGGGGCTCGTCGTCGTCCTCGTCGTCTTCGGGGAGCTCGGAGGGCGAGGCTGCGGCTGCGGCCGGAGGGGAGGGCGTGGGCCCGGCCGAGGACGCGGGGCTCGGGTCCCAAGCCGGCTGCCTCTCCGAGGCGGCGGGGGGCGCGGCCGGCAGGGGTCCCCGGGGCGCGGGGGGCACGAAGTCACTGCTGAAGTCCAGCAGGGGCGCGGCGGGGGAGGCGGGCACCGGGGCCGCAGACAGCCCACCGGCCGGCTTCCTCTCCAGCACCTCCAGCTCCTCCAGGTCTTCGTCCTCCTCTTCCTCTTCGTCCTCCTCTTCCTCGTCCTCCTCGTCGTCCTCCGGCTCCTTCACGAACTGGTACTTGAATGCGGGCGGACCCCGGGGCGGGCTGTCCGCGGACGAAGACGAGACCAGAGGCGACTGGTCCAAGTCTTCCATGGCTGGGTCGGAGGAGGATGCTGCAGCTGCTGCCGGCGCCGGGGCCGCTTCTCAGAGCCGCGGGCGGTTGTGGGGGGAGGTGGGGAAGGATGACAGGGGCCGAGCCCACAGAGCCGAGGGACCTGCAGTGGCGACGGCTCCCGGAACAATGAGACGGCTCCTCCTGCCTCCGCGCCCGTGATGCGCCACCCGCCCGTCCCCCAGTTGCCGCCGCCGCCGCCCAGACGAGCCGAGAGCCCAGCAGACTCTCCGCCCAGTTTGGCGTGACTCACCCTCCTCGGCCGGGAGGGTAGGGCGCGGGAGGGAGCGCGCCAATAGGCTGCGGGCTGAGGAAGATGGGCAGCCTGCCGGTCCAACGGGAAGGGAAGCAGTTCGAAGTGGGTGGGACTCCCTGAATTTGCTGTTGTGTTAGCGGCTGGGGCTGGGCTCGGTGGGCGGGGCGGGGCCCTGGCCACTCCACCCTCCACCCTGGGGAGTCGTGTGAATTGGGGTGGGGGCTTGGCCTCGGCGGTCAGTTAGTTAGAGCCCTACTAAATGTGAAAAGGGCTGCGAATGGATCAACGGGCCGCAAGGGGTCAGAGAGGTTCCCGGCTTGCCACCGGAAGGGCGTTATCCTAGGAGACCCGGGGTGGAAAGTTTCCTTGCCCAGAAAGGAAAAAAAAAAGTACAGAAAGGTATAAACAGGGCTGTGACACTGGCCCTGGGGACTTTGAGAGATTCTGAAATGAAAGAGGGTGTGCCTTCAAGTTTAAATTCTCAGTCACATCACTACTGCCGCCACCACCACCCTAACGGGAGGTTGGGGAGTGGGAGAAGAGGCGATATAACACCCCCTCCCACTCTACAAGTGCAGACCCTAGAACGGGGTGGGCAACACAGGACGGTGCTAGATCACGTGGCTATCCCAGCCGAGCACTTCAAAGTCGGCTGTTCTTCCGCGAAGAATTTGGAGCTCTCCGGCTGCTGGACTGTTACATCCTAGGAGAATGACTCATCCAAAGTATGAGAGAGAGAGGGAAGAGAGGAAAATGGAAAGAGAAGGATGCCTTGGAAGGCAATTTTGGTTCACCTTAGGCTCATGAGTCAACGCTTTGGATGATTCAGGCTTTCTGGGAGTCAGGAAACGGGTGCTACTTGGTTTGAGATACAGTAATAAGCATGTTCCCAATTGTGCTCTTTCCAAAACAACAGTTGGAAGAAAGTGGTTGCAGTGAATAGAAGCATCAGTATCTGGAAGTTCTAGAGGGCCTTTTGTTTTTTTGATCACCTTTCAACTATACTAGCCACAGGCAGACTCTGAAAAGAGGCAGTAGGTCCAGTACACTAGCCTAGTAGCTAAATCCTGGCCTTGCATCCACCAGCATCCCATATGGTCACCGGCCCATGTCCCGGCTGCTCCTCTTCCCATCCAGCTTCCTGCTCGTGGCCCGAGACAGCAGTAGAAGACAGTCCAAAGCCTTGGGACCCTCTACCAGCATAGGAGACCCAGAGGAAGCTAGCTCCTGGCTCCTGGCTCTTGGGAGTAAACCAGCAGAGAGAAGCACTTTCTCTGTATATCTGCTTTTGCAATAAAATAAATTTTTTTAGAAAAATGGAGAGAGGCAGCTACCTGCTGTTTAAGATGTAGTCAGTGGCTGCTTGTAGCTACTTAGCACTCAATGCCTGCAATGAGATGCCCCCTAAGTGTAAAGTGCACACTGGATTTCCACAGTTTGTGGCATTGGCTGGTCTTGCACTGCACTGAGCAATCCCTGCTGGGGACTGCCACATATCCTCTCAGGAGTGCTGCCTGCTTCTTCCGGGCTCTGCTTCCCATCCCTGTTCCTACTGATGCACACCCCAAGAGGCAGCAGGCCAGGGTGCAGGTGCTGTTACTGGGATCCCTGTCACCCAAGTGGGAAACCAGGATTCATTTCCCAGTGCCTGCCCACAGCATGGACTGGCCCTGGCTTTGGTAGGCATTTGGGGATAAGCTCAGGGGGTGCTGTGTTCCACTCGCTTTCTCTCCCTTTTCCTCTCCCCCTCTTCTCTCTCTTTACCAATAAGAAATTTAAAACACTTTCAGACAGTACCAAAAATACAAAAATGCCAATTTTCATATTGATTAGGTATTAAAATTAGCATTTTGGACACACTGGTATATTGTTAATTTCACTCTTATTTTTTAAACCATCTTGCAGGAAACTACAAAGAAATATATGGCAACACTGTACTATTATTAGGCAATGTGAGTATAAACTAATGATTAAGAAAATTTGATTGGGGCCAGCCTGTGATGTGGCATATGAAACTGCAGATAAAGCATGGAATGTGGGCACTGTTTCATTTCCTGGCTGTTCCGCTTCTGATCTGGCTCCCTGCTAGTGTGTATGGAAGGTCAACACTGGGCATCCCAAGTACTTAGGCCCCTGCACCATCCCTTTCCCATGGGAGACCTGGAGAAGGTTCTAGGTCCTGGTTTCTACTGTCATTTGCGGAGTAGGCTGGGGAATGGACGGTCTGTCTTTCTGTCTCTTCCAATTTAACTCTGTCTGTCAAACAAAAATAAACTTTCTTAAAAAAAATAACATGGGAAATATTGGTAATCTAAGCAATTCTTAAACTGATTAATATTATTCTAGTCTTACTTTTCTTTAAAGATTTGTTTTTATTGGAAAGTCAGGTATAGAAAGAGAGGAAGATCTTCTATCCGATAATTTATTCCCCAAGTGGCCGCAACAGCAGGAGCTGAGCAGATCTCAAAGCCAGGAACCGGGAGCCTCTTCTGAGTCTCCCACATGGATGCAGGGTCCCAAAGCTTTGGGCCGTCCTCAACTGCTTTGCCAGGCCACAAGCACGGAGCTGGATGGGAAGCAGGGCCACGGGGACATGAACCAGCTCCCGTATGGGATCCCAGTGCATGTAAGCTGAGGATTTTGCCACTAGGCTACCTCTCCAAGAAATGTATCTTTTTTTGTTGTTTTGTTTAATTTTATGATACAATTCCATAGGCTCTGAGATTTCCATTATTCCCTCCCAAAACCTGCCCACCCTCCCCCTTTTTTTAAGCTAGCATACATAGAGCAAGATTTCCTGACAATGTTACCTGCTCAGGTCAATTTTCACCAACATATTTAAGACCTGGCACAGCAGTTCTGCAGAGATGAATTGGCCTTATTTCCACAAACTATTATGAGTTCTTTGAGTTTATTTCATTTTACTTCTTTGGAGGTTGGGAAGAACATGAAGAGGAAAGTATTTAAGTGGAACTTGAGGGTGGGAGTTTAATGCCAAGTTAAAATTTCTTTTTTTCTCTTTGTTAAAGACAGATTTACAAAAAGAATGAAAGAGAGATGTTCCATCCATCCACTGGCTCACTCCCCAAATGGCCACAATGGCCAGAGCTGAATCAATCCAAAATCAGGAGCCAGGAGCTTCCTCTAGGTCTCCCATGTGGGTGCGTGGGTGCGTGGATGCAGCAGCATGAATACTTGAGTCATCCTCTAGTGCTTTCCCAGGCCACAAGCAGAGAGCTGGATGGGAAGTGAAATAGTCGGGACACAAATCAGTGCCCATGAGATGCTGGTGCTAGCAGGTCAAAGATTAGCCTGTTGCGCGACCATGCCAGCCCCTAAACTAAAACTGTAACACAAAACATTTTTTTTTTAATTTATTGATTCTTATTGCAAAGTCATATACAGAGGGGAAGAGAGATGGAGAGGAAGATCTTCCGTCCGATGATTCACTCCCCAAGTGACTGCAACGGCCAGAGCTGAGCCAATCTGCAGCCAGGAGTCAGAAACTTCTAAAAAAGAAGATGATGATTCTTCTGGGTCTCCCACACAGGTGCAGGGTCCCAAGGCTTTGAGCCATCCTCCACTGCTTTCCCAGGCCACAAGCAGGGAGCTGATTGGGAAGTGGGGCTGCCAGGATTAGAACTGGCATCCATATGGGATCCTGGCGCAATCAAGGCAAGGACTTTAGCCACTAGGCTATTGTGCTGGGCCCAACACAAAACATTTCTATAATGATGGCAAAAATTGTTTGAAGTCTTTTTCACATATTCATCAGTAATTATCAAAAATGTGCATGACTCTCAACTAATTATCTACACATATATAAAAAAAAGTACCACAACACTAAGGCACAGCAGGGTAAGACCCCATGCACAAAATCCATATGGGCACAGGTTCAAATTCCAGTGGTTCTGCTTCTGATCCAGCTCCCAGCTAAAGTACCTTGGAAAGCTGTAGAAAATGGCCCAAATCCTGAGCCCTGATCTCCTCCACATGGGAAACCTAGAAGAAGCTCCTGACTCCTGGCATCAGTATGGCCCAGCCCTGGACTGTGCAGCCATCTGGGGAGTGAAACAGCATTTGTAAGTTCTATGTCTCTCTGCTTTGCAAAGAAATAAGATTTCAAAATGAGTAAGAAAGAAGAGGAGGAGTAACTCAGGCTTCTCCATACCACTTTTCCCACTACGCTTGTTGTAAATTTCATTAATGGAACACAAGGTTTCATATATTGGTCATAAGTTGCTTACATGACATTTCTACGTGCATGTTTCTGGACCCACTTCTTACTATGGTCGCAAGGAAACAAATATCATTCATAAAAAGTCTTCTAGAAGAATTACTAAAGAAAAATGGTAAATGTACAACTTTAATAATAAGCATCAGGGGATGGTATCATAGTACATCAGGTTAATCCACTGAGTGTGATGCCTGCATCCCAAGCGGATGGTTCTACTTCTGATCCAGATCACTGCTAACGCACCTGGGAAAGCACTGGACGATGGGCCATATATTTGCATCCCTACTACCCAAGTGGAGACCTGGGTGAAGTGCCAGGCTCTGAGCTGCAGCCTGGCCCTGACACTGTGACCATTTGGGAAGTGAACCAACAGTCAGAGACATCTCTTTCAAATAAATCTTTAAAAAATGTAAACAACAGTATAGAAATAGTACAATTATAAAACAAAAACTAGAGGCAAGAGTAAGCACCATCTCAGATATAAAGTACAAATAAGAACTTCACATCATTAATTTCAATGACATTTTAAAGTAACTATTTGATGAACAAATAATAGTAAAGAGTTTACCCAGTGTTCAAAGAAAATTCAACAAAGCCATAAAGGAGAATGCTACTGCTATACCAGAATTAGTAGAACTTGTTACATCTTACTGTAACTAGATATCAATATCACTCTTACTAGCCAGAATATCCTGATAGCCATTTGAAATTATTAAAGCAAGAACACAAATTATATATCCTTGTAATATCTGAAAGTAAAATTTCAGGTGCTGACATTGTGGTGTAGCAGCTTAAGCCACTGGCTGTGACGTCAGTATTTTTTATGGGCACTGGTTTGTCCCAGCTGCTCCATTTCCCCCCCACCTCCCCTCATAATGGGAAAGCAGTTGAAGCTGGCCGAAGTGCTTGATCCCTGTACCACTATGGGAGATCTACAGAAGGAATGCTGGGCTCCTGGCTACAGCTTGGCCCAGCCCTGGTCATTGCGGCCACTTGAGAAGTAAATCACTAAATAAAAGATCCATCTCTCCCTCTATCTGTAACTGTGCTTTTCAAATATGTACCAAAAAAAAAAAAAGAGAGAGAGAGAAAATCTTCAGTGAATTATCCTTGAAAGTACCATACCAGAAATAGAAAGTTCAAGTTTCTAGATAACAACTGGTTAGTTACCGCCCCCCCCCCCCCAGAGCACTACAAGAGAAAGCCATGCAGCCTGACAAAATCTCAGAGTTGGAAGGACTTTGAGGTCAGCTGGATCAATTTCTTTCCTTGCAAAGGTTTAATTTTTTAAACTGTTTTCAACAAATCCCCCCAGAGGGCAGGGTGATTTCCCTACCTCCTCGCAACTGGCCTTGCAGTTTTCTTAGAGTTTCCCTAGAAATGCGTTTCAAGCCTAACCAGCAGAGACACTGCACTGTCCATTCTCTCTAATGAAACACTGATGCAGAGAGAAAGCCTAGGATATTTTTAGTAGAAGACAAGACATGTAAGAAGAGACTTCACTTCCATAGCCACAGAGCAGTGGGCACTTGATACAACAGGTAAGCCTCCACCTAGGGCATTGGCATCCCATTTCAGCGTGTCTGGGTTCGGGTTCTAGCCCTGTTCTCCATTCCAGCTTCCTGCTAACAAGCACCCTTTGAGGAGATGGTTCAAATAGTTGGGTCCTTGCTGTCCAGGTGGAGACCCAGATTGAGTTTCCTGGCTTCAGCCTGGCCCTGATCTGGCTGCTGTGGGCACTGGAGGAGTGAACCAGTAAATGGGGCTCTCTCCCTCTCTCTCCTTCTCCCTCTGCTTCCCTCCCTCGATCAAAGAAAGACAATTAAGATTTTAAAAAAACATTTGGCTAAAAATAGTTATTACAAGATCTAGTTCCTTAGTCATGCTAGATTAATAGTGACAATTAGTAGCAGATTTAAAAGAAAATACTTAAATACCAAAAGAGAAACCACATAATACTCAATTAAAAATTGTAACTTTCTTAATTTATTTTTTGAACATTTATTTATTTTAATTGGAAAGATTTAGAGAGACAGGAAGAGACAGATCTTCTGTCTGCTGGTTTACTCCCTCAGTAGCCACAACAGTCGGAGCAGAACTGATCCAAACCCAGGAGCTGCTTCTGGGACCCTGAACCACGTGGGTTCAGGGTCCTCCACTGCTCTGGTCTGAACCACGTGGGTTCAGGGTCCTCCACTGCTTTCCAGGGCCATAAGCAGGCAGCTGGATGGGAAGTGGAACAGCTAGGATATAAACCTGTGACATATGGAATCCAAGTGCATGCAAGGCGCTGGTTCATATCCCAGCTGATCCATGCCTGTGGCCTGCCAAATCAGTGGAGGACAGTCCAAGGCCTTGGCACCCTACCTGCATTGGAGACCCAGAAGAGGCACCTGGCTCCTGGCTTCAGACTGGTTCAGCTCTGGCCATTGTGGCCACTTGGGGGAGTGAAACAGTAGATGGAAGATTTTCTGTCTCTCCTTTCTGAAAATCTGACTTTCCAATGAAAATAATCTTTAAAAAATAATACGTACATATATGTGTATTATGTGATTACTGGTATCTGTGGATTTTTGCAGAATTTCAAGAATGTTTAGAAAAGTAGTTGATAGTTCATTTTTTTTCAGGTAGAGAAAAGAGATGCATTTAAGAGAAAATAACAGCTATAGAGGCAGCACATAATGAAATTGCAGCAAAGATTTAAGGCACAGAGACATCTATTATACTTAGAGAGGAGGTGTTTGAAACAAAACCAGAAATATATAGGCTAAGTACTAAAGGTGCAATGGCTCAAATGTCATACATGAAAGAATCATTTCTCTCAGTTATTAAAGCTCTTTAAGCAGGGTGGTAGGGAGACCAGATAAGTTCATTATGAAAAGAACACTAATGGAAGGTAAGTTACGGGTTGTAAATAACCCAACAGTTAAGATGCAATTGCAGTACCTCAATCATTGCTCAAAAACTTTATTATAGCTATTGTGGCTTATGTGGAGAATTATTATTACTGATATTTCAGGTAAAAGTTGATGACAGCTTCAACTACAGGTAGAGGAAATGGAGGGGAGATGATAAATTTGGAAAAAATCACTACAAAAAAAGTGAACTTGTTAAACAATAGGTCAAAAGGATTAGGTGCAAAAGAAAGAAAAGGTGATTCTACAGTTTAAGTAGGAACTTGAAAATGACCACAGAAAATGGAAGTAGAGAGCATCTGAGAATAACGGGAAACCATGCTGGGAATTACGATTAAAGTCTAGTCTGGAGACCAAGAACCCATCTGTCAGTTAGGTTTCATGGTCAAGGTTTGGTGGAAAATAACGGATTGGGGAGAGGACCTTCCAAGAACATTGATGGATTCTGTCTGCTGCCCATAAGTGAAAATGGCCAAGAAAAAAGCCTTGGAAATGGCAAGATGTAACATCAGTGCATGTATTTAAACAAGTCTATCTTCATTTAACCATTACTTTCCCAGGCAAAACAAATGTTAAAAATCCTTCATCTATTACTTTTTTTTACAAACAAATTTTTATATTTCTAATGTTTTTCCTATTTATCTGAAATATCAAACTCAAAACTCAAAATAATATTCTAGTAAGTACTCAGTATATTTAGCACCAACTAACCTATAATAACAGGGACAGCACTAGTAAGTTAAGCCTACAGATAATCCTTAAACCCTCAGTAAGCTGGGAGTGCCAGCTTCTTAACCAAAGCCAGTAGTAGAATCGCCCACTAGAGTTGCCTTTTCCTATAATTGTCCACTAACAAACATGTTAAAAGGAAATGACTGAGATAAAACCAACATGGGATTAAGGAAACTCCATTAAATTATAAAATTAGCCAGTGTATAAATTATTCCTTTTTATACTGCCTATGTTTATGAGCTACACTATATTTAATCAATGGATCTATATCACTCCTATACAATTTGCTTTCTACCTTTTTCAAGGAAATAAGAAATACCATCAGGTCCAGCACAATCACTCAGTGGCTAAATCCTTGCCTTACATGCACAGAGATCCCATATGGATGCTGGTTTGTGTCCCAGTTGCTCCATTTCCCAACCATCTCTTTGCTTGTGGCCTGGAAGGTCAATCAGATGACCTAAAGCCTTGGAACCCTGCATCTTCATGGGAAACCTGTAAAAAGTTCTTGGGTTCTGGCTTTGGATTGTTTCAGCTCTGGCTGTTGCAGCAACAGAGATCCTCCGGTCTCCCCTTCTCTCTGTAAATCTGCCTTTCCATTTAAAATAAATAAATCTTAAAATAAAAAAGGAAACAATCGCCAATACAAGTAATATGGCACAGTAGTCTGCATGTGCCTTTTTCTTTCGTAATTGAAATATTATTCTGGGGCTTAAATTGTGGCTCAGCATGTTAAGCTGCTGATTGCAATGCTAACATCCCACATGACTGCCAGTTCAAGTCCTGGCTGTTTCACTTGCATTCTAGTTCCCTGCTAATACACTTGGAAAGGCAGGGAAAGAGGGTCCAAGTACTTGGATCCCTAACACCTGCTTGGGAGACCAGATGGAGTTCCAAACTCCTGGGTCCTGACTGGCCTAACTCTGAGGTCATTTGGGGAGCAAATCAACAGGCAGAAGATTTCTCTTTCTTTCCTTTCCTTTCTTCCTCCTTCACTCCCTCCCATCCTTCCTTCCTTTTTCTCTCTCTCCCCTCCCACAAATCTGTCATTCAAATAAGTCTTTACAAATTACAAAGTCACTGTTATCTATACTCACTTTATTTTAGTTCTATTTGTTGTCATTAGACATCCTGTCAAGTAGGGTCTTACTGCTGTGTGCTGCTATAACTGCACATCACAGATGTGGTAATTTGTGAAAAATAAAGGTTTCAGAGTGAGCCTTAAGCCTAGGCACCGTGACACCTCTGTTACTGCATCAGAGTGTCTGGATTGGATTCCTTGCTCTGTCTTCTAACTCGAATTTCCCATCAATACAGACTGTGGGAGACAGCAGTGATGGTTCAACTAATTGCATTCCCGCCTCCCTTGTAGACCTGCACTGAATTCCTGGCTCTTGACTTTGGCTCCAGCCCAATCCTGGACACTGCAGGCATTTGGAAAGTAGACTGATAGATCTCTTTCCCTGACCCTCACTTTCTTCTTTCCTCCTTTCCCCTTTCATTTTGTTTTTAGTCTGAAGGAGACTTAGGCAACACTTAGCAAGAGCAATGCTGGAGTGAGAGCCCAGACTGTCTCACAACAGAGCACTTCCTATGACAACCAGCCACTCACTCACTACTCCATTACTCCATCAATGTATTAACCAATTGACAGGGCACTCTCCACGACCCAATCATCTCCCAGACACCCACTGCTACATACCATTAACATGTAACTTGGGGATTAAGTTTCCAACCTGTGAGATCAGGGAGCTACACTAAACAGGAAAAGAAATCTTGGGAATCATTTATCAATGCCAGTTAATGATTTAAATAACAGAATATCATTTTTCCAAAATCCCATTAAAATTTCAATAAAGCAATAAAAAATGCTATTAACCCACAAGGACTATGAGACTAAAAGAAAAGAATAACACTGAATAAAATACTTCAACACATTTTTAAAACGTAAGAAGAAGATGGAAAAGTTACTGATTTAGCCTAATGGATGAAATCACAACATAAATCTCTCTCAAGAGGTGATATCAATTAAAAGCAAAGTATCTTATGTCCAGAACTCCTGACAAACTTAACTTTCGGAGGTGCCAAGGTTGTACTTGCTTCATCAGCACATATACTAAAATTGGAGATGCCAGGGTTGAAAACAAGTATATTCACTATAACAGGAACTCACGGCCCTCAAGTCTCATCCTGCTCCGAAAAATTCTGGCAAGGCTTAAACAAATGCTTCCTATCCCACCCTCACTGCTGCCCCAAACTCAAACTGTCTCATGTGCCCATTCTCCCCAAGACAGGAAACTATAGAGAATTTTTATATTAAAAAAAAAAAAAACCAGAGAAAATTGGCTTTTGGAGCATCCCAATGAAGAGCCTAAACAACTCAACAGATGTGTCTTTGTCTGCTACTTCCCACAGAGCTACCAGCCCATTCTTTGTAATGATGCATTCTAAAACAGGGAGAGAGAGAGAGAAAACAAAAATAAAAGCCAAAAGCAACAGAGATTTTGGGAAAAGTCTCAAATGAAAATTAGATATGAAAGCAAAGAGAAAAAGGAAACAGACATATGAGAACAGAAGCAGCAAATAAGGAAGCTGTAATACTTCGGGTGATAGAAAAGTATCCGTCCTATAAGGCAAAAACAGGAACAAAAGAAAAATCAGGAAGCGTGAAAGAATTCATAACTTAAAACCAACTATATGTTCTTAGCAGTATTACTGTCATTACCTAAAAGATGGAAATAACAACATTTCTAATCCAGGTGAGTGGATAAGTAAACTGATATATGCATACAATGGCATATTAATCAGCCTAAAAAATAAGTGCTCATATATCTCACAACACAGATGAACCCTGAAGATAGCCTAAGTGCAAAACCAGATATGTCAGGATTAATATAATTGATTCACTTACATAAGGTTTCTAGAATAATCTAAATCATAGACACAGGAAATAGGACAGAGGAAAGAAATAAGTGAGAAGTGGTGTTTCATGAGTACAGTTTCAGTATGGATGATGAAAATGTCTGGAGATGGACAGTGATGATGGCTGCACGACCAAGGCAATGTATTTAATACCACTGTACTATACACTTACAAACAGTCAAAATGGGTAGGCACTGTGGTTCAGTAAATTAAAATACTGCTTTGGGATATATGTATTCCATAGTAGAGTGCCTGGTCCAAGTCCCAGCAACCTTGTTTCTGATCTAACTTCCTGCTGATGCACCTAAAAACAGCAAATGATGGCCCATATGCTGGGCCCCTCCTGCCCACATGGAAGACCTGGATGGAGCTCCTGGCTCTTAGCTTTGGCCTAGACCTTTGGGGGGTGAGCCAGAAGATCTCCGATTGCCTATCTCTGTGTGTCACTCTCTATTTCATATAAATAAATATTTTTAAATGGTTAAAATGGTAGATTTCCTAAAGTATGTATCTTTTTTAAAGAGTTAGAGGGAGTGGAAGAGATGGAGACAGGGAAAGGAGAGAATTTTCCATCTACCGGTTCACTTCCCAAATGGCTGCAATGTGCACTTCCAGGCCAGGACGAAGCCAAGAGCCTTGATCTCCTTTTGGGTCTTCCACCTGGTGGCAGCACCCAAGTATTTAAGCTGTCCTCTATGTCCTTCCCACGTGCATTAGTAGGGAACTGGATTGGAAGTAAGACAGTCAAGACTCTAAATGGTGCCCATGTGGTGCCAGCTTAACTTACTGTGCCACAATGCCAAATTAGTAAATGTTTTGTTATATTTTGCAATATGAAAAAATATTAATTGTAGTTTTTCAAAAATAGAAGAGTTTGAACATAAAGTTCAAGAATCTTCCCAGGAAATAAAGAAGATACAGAAAGAAAACAAGGAGATAATGAAGTTATAAAAACAAATCAAGGGGTACAAAGTTTCAGTTAGGAGAAGTAAGAGTCAGAGATCCACTCTATAAAATGTGGTGAGCATAGTTAATAACGGTATACCGTACTCTGGAAAATTGCCAGGGGTAGATTGTGTTTTCACCACAAAACAAAAGATAAGTATATGAGATAATGCATACGTTAGCCACCTCAGTTTACTCGCTCCCCAATGTATATGTACATCAAAGCATCTCGTGGGATATAATAAATACACACAATTTTGTCAATTCTACTAAAGCAATACCAACTAAAACAGCCTCGGAGAGCATGAAACATAAAAGACAGATTTAACAAACTTTGCCCAACACCATTACGCTGCAAACTATAAACACTGTTCAGAGAAATTCAACAAGCCAGAGGAACTTAAACTTGATTTTGAAAGATTTATGATAAAGCTACAATCATTAGGAAAACACCGCATTTGGTAAAAATGAGTAAGTTTATGGAACAGAATGGAGAGTAGAGAAACAAACCCATGATCGCTTCTCAGTCTTTTGGCTAAGATCAAGTGTAGAAACAAACCATGGACCCATACACTTACAGTCTATTTCTGATAAAGTTGCTACAATATTTCCACAAGGAGAGCATAACCGTTCTACCAAATGGTGTCAGAACAATTGCACATCCTATTCAAGTAGGGGGAGGAAGAACAACTACTACAACTTTGGTCCTGATCCTACCTGCATTCTATTTAAAAATTAATTCAAAATGAGTCATTCCATATACCTTCTTGAAGGAAACAACAGAACTACCATTTTAGAAAACACTTTGGCAGGCTCTTATGAAATCCATGTGGCCCAGCAATTTCACATGTAGGTATTTATCTGAGAGCAATGGAAACTGAAAGCTTCTTAAGCAAAGGCACAAGGTACCAGTTTCACAATACTGATTAGCAATAGAAAGGAACAAATGACTGAAACACAGCAACACACACGAGAAATTGGCAAGGATTCTTCTAAGTGAGAGAGGCAAGGTATAAAGGGTTGCTTTTATTGAAGTGATGATCTAAAACAGGCAAATCTGTCAGGGGTGTGGGGTAATGAGGGGGTCACTGCAGAAGAAGGTATGAACTTCTTGGAAATCATCTGTAGTTGGTCTGTGGTAAGGCCTGCATGATCATAAACACTGTCCAAACTCATTAAGCTATATGCTTAAGATGAGGAAGCTTTGTTGGATGCAGATTACACATCTGCAGATTATACATCTGCATCCAACAAAAGGTTTTTTTTTCTTCGAAAAGACAAATGCAATATAGAAGACAAAAAATAACAAAGTTAAAAAAAAAGAAGAAAATAGAGACTGGTGCAGTGGCACAGCAAGTAAAGCTGACACCTGTGATGCCAGCATCTCATATGGGTGTCCATTTGTGCCCCAGGTGCTTCACTTTCATACAGCTCCTTGCTAATGCTCCTGGGAAGAAATGCAGAAGATGGCCCAGGTACTTGGGCCCTAGCACCCACATGAGAGACAAGGAAGAAGCCCCTGGCTTCTGGCTTCCCTCTGGCCCATCCCAGGTGGTTGTGGACATTTGGATAATGAAACAACAGATAAAAGCTCTCTCTACCTGCCCCCCTATCATGTAACTTTGGCTTTCAAGTAAATAAAAATCTAAAAGGTAGAAACAAAAAATAAAAGATCCAGATAGATCCATCCATCCACTTGGGAGGCATGTGAATAAAGAGCACTGGAGAAAACGTTCCTACTAATGTAGTTTGCCTTCTAGCAAGGTGAACTTACAGCATGGTAGGTCATACTCTATGACACATCATTATTTGAAAGTTTACACTTTAATTTAGGCCTAAAATATATGCTGTCTTTTGCATCAAAATCCATTAAAGATTTTCTTTGCTCTAGTTGAAAGGCAGAGTTACAGAAAGTGGAGTTGAGACACAGAGATAGACAGGTAAGGTAAGGTTGAGAGAATGAGTGGATTCACTCCCCCAAATGGCTGCAACAGCTGAGGTTAGACCAGGCAAAGCCAGGAGCCCAGGGTTTGTTCCTGGTCTCCCATTTGGATGCAAGGATCCAGTTGACCGAGTCATCTGCTGCTTTCTAAGGCACATCAGTAGGGAGATGAATTGCAAGTGGAGCATTCAGGTCTCAAACCTGTACCCATACTGGATGCTGATATTACAGGTAGTGGCCTTAACTCACTATAACACAATGCCAGATCCATCAAAATGTTTTAAGGTTGGGTCAGCGAGAGGCTGGCAATGGTGGCACAGCAGTATAGTCCTTCATATGCAGGACCAGGATCCTTTATGGGTGCTGGTTTGGTTCCTGACTGCTCATTTCCAATCCACTCCCTGCTTATGGCCTGGGAAAGCAGCAGAGGATGACATCAGCAGGAAGCTGCATCGGAAGCTGCAGTAGCCAGGACTCAAATGAGACACACTAGTACAGGATACCGGTGTCCCAGGCAGTGATTTAGCTACTGCACCTAAGCTTCCCTCCCCACAAGACACTACTATTTAATGTTTGTTGAGCGTATTACGCTCCCATTATCCTACTTCTGAAACCCAGCAATCCTTTTTTTCCCTATCAACTTGAGATGTAACCCATATACCATAGAGCTTGCACATGTAAAGTATGTAATCCAAAACCAGCCATTTATCTTTTTGGACAAACTACCAATAAGGTATGCAAGAAAAGTCAGTGTGAATCGGTGGAACCTGACTGCAATCCAGATTTGCCATGATCTGCTCAAGTAACTTTTAGTAACCTCTAGTTCTCAACGGCCTCATTTGTGGGACAAGTGCTAAAGTAGAAGACTGTCTATTCCTTGCTCTGATCTACCCTCAAGTTCACCGTGTTTGTGTATTTTGTTTATTTCTCTTCAGCACTAACTCCCACTCAATACATGTACTTTACAGTAGGACAGGAGCAACCGTGCCCTGAGTTAAGATGGTGCTGGCAGATTTATGACTGTCTTTGGAATTCTTTATCAGTTAATAATGAACATTCTCACGACGGTTTCCTTTCACTCACTGCAATGTAAGTAAACCAAGAGGATAGTCACAGTGTCAGCCTTAGCTCAGCTGCTTCGCACTTCCTTTGTTTTCTCGCTTCTAAAGGCAAATATGGAAACTCTCATCTGGATAAGAAACCCAGACTTGGAAATTTACTCAAGGAAAGTGCATTAGAGTCTGGTGCGATGGCTCAATGGCTAAATCCTCTCCATAAAATATAAGTTAAAAATATTGACTGCATGGGTCTGGTGCAATAACCTAGCGGCTAAACCCCTCACCTTGCATGCATAGGGATCCCATATGGGTGCCGGTTTGTGTCCAGGCTGCCTCCCTTCCCATCCAGCTCCCTGCTTGTGGCCTGGGAAAGCAGTCAAGGACAGCCCAAAGCCTTGGGACCCTGCACCTACATGGGAGACCCAGAAGAGGCTCTGGGCTCCTGGCTTGGGGAGTGAATCAACAGATGGAAGATCTTCCTCTCTGTCTCTCCTCTCTGCATATCTGACTTTACAATAAAAATAAATAAATCTTTAAAAAAATATATTGTCTGCAGTTTTTATGGAAGTCAAATATGAAGATATTTTGCAAAGGCTTATTTCATCACAATATTTCATCATTATAAATATTTTAATATTAGATAATTTCATTTTTTCTCCATTCAAATGGCAAAGTACCTGTGTCATTACACTACCCCTCTAAATGACTATAGTAGCATCTCCCCCCAAAAAATTAAATGCGATTTCTTAGAAATTATAGATTGAATTTTTTTTTTTTAAAGATTTATTTTTATTATTTTTTTATTGGAAAGGCGGATATACAGAGAGGAGAGACAGAGAGGAAGATCTTCCGTCCGATGATTCACTCCCCAAGTGAGCGCAACGGGCCGATACTATGCCGATCTGAAGCCAGGAGCCTCTTCTGGGTCTCCCACGCGGGTGCAGGGTCCCAAAGCTTTGGGCTGTCCTCGACTGCTTTCCCAGGCCACAGGCAGGGAGCTGGAAGGGAAGCGGGGCTGCCGGGATTAGAACCGGCGCCCATATGGGATCCCGGGCGTGCAAGGTGAGGACCTTTAACCACTTGTGCCACCGCGCCGGGCCCTAGATTGAATTTTTTCTCCACAAAAGTCATGTAACTGTTCTCACTCCCAATACAAATGACATTGTCTGGAACAGAAATAATTAGCTAAGACAAGACCATAAAAGGAAAATGGTCCCTTCATCTAATTTCACTGATGTCTTGTGTCAACAGAAGACAATAAGGCACGATGACCATACGAAGACTAAGGTGGTAACTACAACCATGCTGCCACAGAGTAAGCCCCAGGCTATCACTAGTTGGGAAAGGCAAAAGGGATATTTCCCTAACAGCTCTAAGGTGCTCTCCAAAAATCTTGATTTCAGACTTCTAGCTCCCAGATCTGTGTGTAAACACAGTTTTGTTGTTCTAAACCACTCACAGGTTGGCACTGTGTGCAGCTGGCTAGGCCCCACTTGAAAGTCATGTATTCCAAATCAGAGACTAGTCTAAATTCCAGTTACTCCACTTTCAATCCAGCTCCCTGCTAATTTATCTGTAAGAAAACAGAAAATGGTCCAAGTACTTGGGCCCCTGACACCACGTGGAAAATCAAGATGGAGTTTGTAGCTGGTTTTGGCCTGGTCCCGACTTTGCTGTAGCAGTCATTTGGGGAGTGCATCGGCAAATGGATGACCCCTTTCTCTGTCCCTCCTTATATCTTTCACAACCTGTCACTATGACTTTTGAATAAACAAATCTCAGGGGGGAAGAAACCACTCAATTTTCAGTACTTTGTTATGATAAAATTATATATAGAAAAATGACACAAATGTGTACCAAACGTTACCCCCCCACACACACATACAGTAAAAAATCCAGAGTTGAAAGGAGACTGGCATGACTCATGCATCACTCTTCTTTGTTATTCTTGGCAGTTAGGTGGTTGCTCTTGATCCTGACCCAGGAGCTAACCAGAGGTGCAAATAGAAGCATCAGCTAGTGTGAGAACAACACATACAAAGCTGTGTGAACCGGACCATAGAAATTCAAATAACAAGCTGTCTTCGGGGCTCCAGGAGAGAAGGCAACAACAACAACAAAAACAACAAAAACTCTGCCTTTCCCAGGTTGTTTCCTGCCGATTAGAAGAGTAACCATCAGCACTGGGTACCTATCCGGGCTAAAAGTGATCTCAGACCCATAAAAGCTACAAGCCAGCTGATTGTGATCAGCAAGGTCATTTTCATAAGCGCTTTGGGTGATCCTGGGCTGGTCCACATCCATTTTATCTAATAACTTCCCTATATAGGCTGAATCTCTCTGACACATTTATACCACTTCCCTCCTCTAAAGTCCAAAGTTGATTAACCTAGGAAAAGGAAGCACACAGAATCCTAGCCAGGCCCCTCTCCTTGTACTTCTCCCTCTCCCTTTCTATTCCTGCAAGATTCAGCAGTGAGAGATGAAAAGAAGCTGTGCGAGTTATTTGAGCCGAGGATGTGTACAGTTAGTTAAGAACAAGGGGATGGCCATACTTTTCCTTGTGCACAACAAAGCAAGTCAGTCTGCAGAGAGTGAGAAATGAGATGAACAGAAAAGATCAAAAAAAAGTGACTATTGCTGGTGTTACTGTTGGACTCCTAAGTCCTGGCTTCAATTTTCCAAAAACCCTGGCTGCATTTTCTTTCTTCCTTCAGATACTCTATTTACATATATCTGAAAGAAACAATTTTCAAGCAAAAGAGCCTTGATTAACCAAGCTATAGACATCAGTACATTATCCATACTACTAAAATGTTTTTTGTTGACAGTCATAAAAGTCAAATGAAAGACTTTTTTGGTTAGCTGTTTTATATGGTTTTGACACAAAAATGGTAAAACTATATTATCTAATAATTAGAATTATTGCTAAAGTAAATTCTTAATAATGCGATCATGTATCCCACATCAAAAATTAGCACAATTCATTTTTATTTTAATTTTTGTAATTTAATCATACAATTTTGTATAGTCTGGTATTCCCCTCCCATTTTCCACCCCCGATTGATTTTTCCCATGTCACAACTCTTCATTAGGAGTTACAATTCCATCAGTCTACTAGCACACTTCATTTAACACAAAGACAACTGATCAGAATTTAAAAACTCAAGCCCACGTACCTTGTCTAAGAGTTTTTGCAACAGAGAATATATACTTCCTGGGTTTAGATAGGATTGATCTAAAATACATAACTTATTATCCAGAAAGTAATTCAAAGTATTTCTGAAACCTCTTTGGAGGTGCTATGAAAATACTGAATTCAGTAAAATTTTTAAAAAGGTGCAAACACATAACACAATTTTAAATGGCTCATGCACTCCCCAAAGCCCATCCATGGATGTCAATAAACTTCAATGCCAATAAATGAAAATTCATCTCCAATTTATCTGAAGATAAATTTCAATACTTAAAACTACCAAACAGCAATACAGTGGTATGAAGTGTCCACTGTAAAACACAGCAAAGGAGTGTTAAAAAGTCAGAGAGGGAAGCGATCCAAGACTCTGATCACACTTAAAGGATTTTTACAGGAACTGTAAAAATTTTACCTGTCGTAAAATATCACTAGGATTTAGGAGACAGAGAATGTACAGAAAACCGGTAAAAGCCCAATAAAAAGCAAAGCACATACGGAATCTAGAGTCTATGTTAACAACTTGTGCATACAAACACCCAACCTAGATCTGGCACTCAGCTTCTCCGTTAACACTAACTGCTGTTGCTGTTAAGAGTGCACAGTAAGGTCACACAGGCCAGGTGAGGCCACATTCTAGATGGTCTTGAAAGTCAGCTAGTATTTCAGAACTGAAGAATTTGATGCAAGAAAACTCCTCGAATAAGTAATGACTCAGAGAAAGTGAAAACAAATAGTAAGAACAGTTTTTGTTTTTTTTTTTTAAATTAAAGAATACAACTTAAATTCGGGCGGTCAAAGTGGAAAAAAAAGGACACAATCTAAGGACTTAAAACCTAGGGGGATGATTAGTGATATGTAGTAGATGAAACAGAATGAAGAGTCAGACAAAATATTTTTTATTTACTGTATTATCACGTTTATGAAGTACTACTAAACCCGTTTCTCTGTTGTAGATATAGTACCAGTGTCATTCTGGGTAAGCTTTCTCAATGAAGCTGCCCACAACTCATTTTAATGCTAGACTGCAAAGTGACACCAGAGGGAATCAGGAGGTTCCCTCAGCCACGAACAGCTTTTAACTGAATGTGGAGGTGGTGATAAATACATCACACAGAATTAGATTCATGTTCCACCCATATGGAGTTTCCATGGTATACACGCCAGCTACCCGCCACTTTCAGCCTTGTCTACGTTTCATAGCTTCTCAGCTGTTGACGAAATTTCAGTGAAGTTCTCATCATAGAATCCCAAGAACTCCCTTCCCGGGACAAGTGCAACTCGTGATGAGATGACCAGAGGTTTTCTTTCTCTCCTTGGATCACACTGGATCTGCAGCTACTGGAGCTTAGCAGAGGCAAGAAGAAAACAAACACGATGTGGCTGCATGTTCTGTAGTCCCACAAAGGGACTTCAAAACATTTGAGGGAAAAGGGAATTAACAGATTTGTACTAATATTCAGTAGCTTTTTAAAAAATATATATTGATTTTTTATTGTAAAGTCAGATTTCCAGAGAGGAGAGACAGAGAAGAAGATCTTCCGTCCGATGATTCATTCCCCAAGCAGCTGTAACAGCCAGAGCTGATCTGGAGTCAGGAGCCAGGAGCTGCTGCTGCGTCTCCCACATGGGTGCAGGGTCCCAAGGCTATGGGCCATCCTCAATTGCATTCCCAGATCACAGGAAGGGAGCGGGATCGGAAGCGGAGCTGCCAGTATTAGAACCGGTGCCCATAGGAGATCCAGGTTCATGCAAGGCAAGGACCTTAGTCATTAGGCTACCATGCTGGGCCCAAAAAGATTTCTAAAATAGAAACTTCAGGGCCCAGCGCGATGGCGCAAGTGGTTAAGGTCCTCACCTTGCACGCCCGGGATCCCATATGGGCGCCAGTTCTAATCCCGGAAGCCCCGCTTCCCTTCCAGCTCCCTGCCTGTGGCCCAAGAAAGCAGTCAAGGGCGGCCCAAAGCTTTGGGACCCTGCACCCGCGTGGGAGACCCAGAAGAGGCTCCTGGCTTCAGATCGGCATAGCATCGGCCGTTGTGCTCACTTGGGGAGTGAATCATCGGACGGAAGATCTTCCTCTCTGTCTCTCCTCCCTGTATATCTGCCTTTCCAATAAAAAAAATAATAAAAATAAATCTTTAAAAAAAAAATAGGAACTTCATCAAGTTGAAGGCACTTATGTAAAAGATTATACCAGTCATTCAGTCCATCCTAATTACAAGAATGTCAAGTCATGGCCAGCCCAATCATATTTCAGAAATCTATGATCTATATGGCTGTAATATTTATCACTGATATGCACTGTTCTCCAATGATTCAGTGATACTCCTCCAGGAAATATCAAAACTACATGATCCTTTGAACTCCGCTCTTTACACCTCCAAAATCAGAATGTTCCTCGAAGACTCATCATTAGTAAATTCAATTCTACACTAAGAACAAACGGAAAATACTGGCACGCCTAGAGATTAACAGCTCAGAGTGCATGGTTTCTAAACAATAAAAGTGACAGCTTACAGAAGGGTGTGGAGTACAACTGTTTACCACACCCCTTCCAGAATCACAGGCCTCTACCCTACTTCTGGGAATCTTAACTCGTAGGTTTTCTCCAAAGCACATGGGGAGGACTTTTGCCTCTTCCACACAAAAACCACAGTAGCTCAGAGACAGGCCGATTTCAAGAGAGGCCCAGCCAATCTTCCTGGGGATAACCCAAGGGCCTGTAACTCCACTAATCTCTACCCCCAGCTCAGCAAGGAAAGGGGCCAGAGTGGAGCTCAACTGTATTAAGTCTGAGGTCTGAGGTCAGAAAGAAGCACAGGACTATATCTGCCTAGGGAAGGGCAGATGATGTCAACTGGAGGGCGAGACTGAGAGAAAAGATGAATAATTAAGAGGAAACACAGATATGGAACACATAGGAGACACACTGTCAAATGTGCTTTTTTAAACTTTGCCCCTCAATGGTTTATATAATTCTGATAGCAGAGACTAGCTGTGACAACATGAGTGTATGCCAATGACTAGTAATCAAAGCATGGGATGTGCAGTACAGTTCCTCAGTCTCAGCATTACTAACAGGAACGACACCATGTTTTGTTGCAAGGGACTGCCCTGTGCATTGTAGGACGTGTAGCAACTATCTGGCAGCTACCCTCTGGACGTCAGTAATACTCTCTCCCATTATAATAAATATAAATATAAATATAAATATAAATATAAATATAAATATAAATATAAATATAAATATAAATATAAATATAAATATAAATGTCTCTAGCCTTTTGAAAAGGGCAACTTAGGGAGTGGGGAACAAAACTTGCCCTGGTTAAAAACCATCAGTCCACATGCAAAATTATTAAAGCATCCAAAATTCTCTACTCCTTTTAAGCACAAGCAGCGGCTCGGAGTTCTACTAGAACAAGACTTCAAGACTCCAAGCCCAGGTTCAGCTCCCGGGAAGGCTTTTCAATTCTGCCCACCTTCTACAGTAATACTTTACTCACTCTCAGGGGGTTCTGCTTGTGATCAATAAGATAAAATGTCCAGGTCAGAGTCTGTCCTCCTGGGTCCCATTCCCACTTTGTCATTACCGCCCTGTGTCTCAATTGCATTACTTCCCAAATGGGGACAATAGTACTTTCTCTATCCTGTGCAGGTGAGTAGGAGGATACAATGAATGCAAATGGAAAAGTGTTTTTGAAAAGTTAAGACAACATACAACCAGGCATAATTAAGTCTTGAAAAGCAAACAAAACATATTAGCAAACAGTGCAAAAGTGTCTGCTATCTGGGTCTACTTTTAATTACATGTGATTTGCCCTGCTAGTGTAGGAGTAGACCATTTGACACCAGAAACAGCATTTATTTGCTACAGCCAGTGCACAGAACAGAAAAAAAAAAAAGTTCAATTCTACTAAAAACACTGCATGCAACTGTGGTCTTTAAACATTCACTTTGTATGTCATGTCTTCAAACACTGGCATTTACTGTTCACAACAACACCGCAGCAGGCACTGCTGTCACAATTCAGAATTTGGCTGGTGAAGAACGGGAAGACGTTGGAAAGATCAAAAATGGTTAGGGGAGATGACTCCACACGGTACTAAGCATGTGTGAGTCAGCTGGAGGACGTCAGGGCCCTGGAGAAAGAGAGGCCCAGAGATGAGCAGAAAGGTAGGTTGGAAGATCACAAAGATAAACCTCAATTATTTGAAAAATGTTGTTAAGGCTGGGTTTACAAATCCCAAAAGTCAATTACAAGTGGAAAAAACAGCTTAGTGTAATACCATACAACAATAACAAGAAACAATTTTAATCAACCCTATTTTTTGCAGGAAGCATTTTAAGTAGAGTTCACTTCTATGCATAAACTTAAATGACCTTTTCTTTCCGCTATAATCAAGCTTTAATTAGATCTGATTATTCATTTCTCTCTGAAAATATCAAACACCCAAGAGTATTCATTTTATCATCTCATGTACATCTCATATTGCACTATTTACAATTGTATCTACAGCTTTATAGAAAACATAAATATGCAACAGCATAGCAATTGGTTGTAGCAGTTAAAAAATGATAGCAAGAGTTGCACTTCTAAGTGCTTGTGTACAGCTAAGAGTAGGAGAAAGAGGAGTTGGATGGCAAGTTGGGAAGGAAATAGCTAATGATCAACCCAATATCTTCTGGTGGGGAGAACTCTGGGAATTACAACAGAACTGCTGATACATGACATCGATATGATGTCACTATGTCAATATACAAAATTCCAGGAACTGGTTTTCCGTCACTTAAAAATAATTTTCAGGGCTGGCTTTGTGGTGTAGGGGGCTGGTAAGAGATTATAACACAGCATCCTATATTTGATCCTAGCTGCTGCACCTCTAATCTAGCGCCACGCTAATGAACCATGGAAGGTGGCAGCAACTGGCCCAAATGCTCAAGTCCTGACCCCTATGCAAAAGACACCGCTGGAGTTTCTGGCTCCTGGCTTTGGCCTCACCCTCCCAGCTGTTCCAGTCATTTGAGGACTGAATGAGCAGATGGGGTATCTTTCTCTTGCAGTCTTTCCTCTGTCTCTGCCTTTCAAATGAATAAGTTAACTAAGTCTTCAAAAAAAACAAAGACTTAATTACTTTAAAACTACAATTTTCAAATTTCCCAGTTGTTTTTACACTAGTCACATCACTGGCTTCCTGACAACTGTTATTGATTCTCTGCACTTAAAATTACATTCTAAAAAAAAAATTACATTCTAACAGCTTGATTCACAGATGGCAAGAGTTGAAGAGAACTTTAGAGAGAAAACACAAGTTTCTGGGTTTTTTTTTTTTCACTTAAAGGAGAAGCAAATGATACACTTGTCCATGTCAGCCATTCGTCAATGGCACACATATGACACGAGCTCAGCCTCTGACATGAGCTGGGGTGCAGTATACCCATGTCACCACTCTCCCTCAGGGATACCCACCCCAGTCACATCACAGGGTCACTTTCACTCTGAGGTTAAGCCAGAGCCCTAGTATATTTTAAAAAGCAAACCGCTTGCCCTGCCCTGTCACTGGAATCAGGCACAGGTTATTTCAGACAGATTTTTAATCTTCTCCCTCAGTCATAAAGAAGAAGTAATTATGTCCTAAAGAAGACATAATTCAGTAGTTCACTAGCTAAAATGGATACTGTGCAACTGATCGAGATTCTGAGACTCACAGATGAATTTCATTAAAAAAAGAAACCAAGGTAGAGAAAAACATTACGACACATTATCTTTTTTAAAAAAAATCTGTTTATTTTTATTGTGAAGTTATTTTCTGTAGAGGAGTGACAGAGAGAAACATCTTCCATCTGCTGGTTCACTCCCCAAGTGGCTGCAATGGCCAGAGCTGAGCCGATCCAAAACCAGGAGCTTCTTTCAGGTCTCCCATGCAGGTGCAGGGTCCCATCCTCTACTGCTCTCCCAGGCCACAAGCAGGGGGCAGGATGAGAAATGAAGCAGCTGGGACTCAAACCAGCGCCCATATGGGAACCTGATGCATGAAAAGTAAGGCTTACCTAACTGAGCCATCACACAAGGCCCGACATTATTCTTAAGCCAAATATTGCAGATATGTAAATATTCCAGTTCTATTTTATGTAGGAAAGTAACAAAATTCAAGTAGCTTCCTAGTTTTCTTTTGCTGTAGTTTTCTTCAGCCTGTTTTCCTTGCTCTCTTCAATCAAAAAGCATCAGAAAGCTGCTAGGAATATTATACAACATTTTTCTGGAAGTTGCCTGACATACAACATACAAAACGACCCTAAAATGAACTTTACCTTGAAAGGATTTATTGTGATGTAAGGGAAAAAACTCGTGAACACAGAGTGAAAGTAGTGTTTTCAAAGAGGGAAAAATCACTTTTAACTGGGATCATGGGGAAAGGAAGAAAGTGGTATTTGAGGCTATTAAAAGAATGGTAGAGGGCCAGTGCAACGGCTCAATTGGCTAATCCTCCACTTGCAGGCACTGGCAACCAATATGGAAGCAGGTTTCTGTCCTGGCTGCTCCACTTCCCATCCAGTTCCCTTCTTATGGCATGGGAAAGCAATAGAGGAAGGCCCAAGTTCTTGGGACCCTGTATCCACACAGGAGACATGGAAGCAGCTCCTGGCTTCAGGTCAGGTCAGCTCAACTCTGGCCATTGTGGCCACTTGGGGAGTGAAACAATAGATGGAAGATCTTTCTCTCTGGCTTTCCTTCTCTGTAAATCTGCCTTTCCAATAAAAATAAATAAATCTTTAAAATAAGGTGGTAGAATTTGGGCATGTGCAGAGGGGAAATCTGCATGACTAAGCCAATACATGTCTGAGAAACATGTGCTGAGGACTGTCATTGCGGGGCCTTGGGTATCCTTCAGATGGCCGCTCAGCAGCTGCCTCATCTATCTCATGTGTACTTATGCGTTATGTTACCTTCCCCCCACTGCTGGGTGGCAGAGAGCAATTCTAAGCATAGTTTTGTATCCCTATGGCCCAAGCCACAGCAGGACCTCAAAGGACTTCACTTGATCTTAGTCAAAAGGCCGAGAAGCCATTAGGACCTCAAAGGACTTAAGGATGCAGGGAAGAATGGAAATGTGGGCAAGACAACTTCTTTCCTGCTTGGTCTACATCAGAGCTTAGTTTCTGGTGACACATAAAGTGTTTAGTTAAAAAGGCAAGTCACAGGGCCCGGTGCATTAACATAGCTGTTAAAGTGCTGGGGTCCGTGTGATGGGTGTGGAAGACAGGAAGGTGTGAAGAGTATAGTTCCTTTGCAGGCAGGGTCGCAAGGAACTTCCTGCTGTGTGGCAAGGCCCGGTGGATGTCTCTACAACACCTGAATGCAGCTCTGCCTCCCTTTGCATGGACACCGGACAACCCCGCTGAGTATTCTGTAATCTATTTAGGCATTGTCTGCCTCTGCGGAGTTACTGTTAAACGTCAGTAGGAACTTAGAAGCTAATGTTGCTGGTGCCGTTTTTAGCCAAAGAGCTATTATCGCTGTTAGGGCTGCATCCTGTGGCGATATGCTAACCAAGGGTGCTAACTCCCCTTCTGATCCTATGCTAATGAAGGGTGTTCTGTCTTCAGGTGTAGTGGAATCTATTCTTTCCTTCTTTCTTTGATCTTTTAGGCCCCTTCCTTCCTTGACTATCTCAAGACCAATTGTGGTAGGAATGTGCTACTGACTGATATGCATCATCTGTTGAAAACCTTTTCCTAGCCAGGCGCCAGGTGCCAGATGAACAACAACCTAGCCTTAGGTGAAACAAATGGCAGAGTTATCTTTAGAAACCCCCGCTTGAGCGTGACGTAAAAAGCCTGAGCCAGAGTTTGACTGATTTTGTATAAATAAAGCGGACAGCTTTTGTGCGTGGTCCACGATGGTCAAGAGTTCCTAGTGGTCCGTCTCTTTCTTTCTTTGCGCCTCATCTACGCACCCTTCGCGAGTTCCGAACTCAGCTGGAGCTGGACTCCAGCATTAAAGTCCTCACCTTTAACATGCTGGGATCCCATATGGGCACTGGTTCTAATCCCAGCAGTCCTGCTTCCCATCCAGCTCCCTGCTTGTGGCCTGGGAAAGAAGTCCAGGACAGCCAAAAACTTTGGGACCCTGCACTCGCTTCAGATCAGCTTAGCTCCAGCTGTTGCAGTCACTTGGGGAGTGAATCATCAAATGGAAGATCTTCCTCTCTGTCTCTTCTCTCTATATATTGACTTTCCAATAAAAATGAATAGTTTTTTTTTAAAAGGCAAACCACATGTGAATTCTTTTAGATGAACTGTTAGATGCTTGGTAATATCCTTCAATGCAAAACAATTTTTTAAAACTTGGATTAACTATTATCATTCCAACACCTTCCGTTTCATGGTATTCACTTTATTTTTCTTGCAGAAAAAAATATATACTGAATATATTCAGACATAACTACTAGCATATAATATGAGGTTGGCAGGGAGGGACAAACAAGAAGTCATAGTTAGGAAGGAACTTGTAAATCATTTAACACAAACATCTCATTTTATGGAAAAGGAAATAGGATGACTTGTCATGTTCACAGGTGAAGAAGCACAAGGCAAAGCTGGCTGAGGTCCTACAGTGAGGCTGGGAACATATCTCTCTATTCCAAGATCACAGCCCCAACTCCAGATCCACAGTTCATAACCACAACCCATAATTCTTAACTAACCTCCTGCTCCCATCAGCCTCCATGTAGCTTCTCATGGATTAAGCCTTAAGTTTTAGCAGCCGTAACAATATTTGTTCCAGTTTATACATTTTCCCAACATAAAGGCCCATAGCTTCCTTTGGAAGCATTCGGAAAAACAGAGTTAAAATGACTGCTTGGATTTGGTGAAAGGAGCTGACTAGATAGAGGCGGAAGGAACACAGCAAAGGGAAGTGGGGCTGAGCAGCAGAGTTCCCCGAGTGGTGGATCCTTCAGCCAGGAAGGGATCCCTGTTAGGCAGCATTTATTCATAGGACAGTTTGTTGGTATTTCTGGACAGATGAATGGCACAAGAACAGGGTCATCTTTTGTGCTCTTTTAACTCAGATGTCACAAAACAAAAGGGTTGTGAGTGATTGAGCCCAAAGCACATAATCTAACTTAAACATCAGTATGAAAGCTTAAAACCAGTATGGTGGCAAGTACCCAGGCCTACCAGAACAATATGGGTAATAAACACCCTTCCCCTTGGGGTTAGAGGAGGTCTCTCCACTCTGGTTCCTGGTTCTGAAATCATGGCTTTCAGTGAGTGCGCCTTGTTCACTTCTACAGTTCTCACTTGTTACAATCCCATGTTGATTATCCTGTCACTTTTTGGCATTATCTGTATTAATGGATGTATCAGGTATAGAAAAAAATCTGTCCCCTTGTCTGGGTGTGCTTAAAGTTCAGTGTCGAAAGAACAAAAGATGTTCTACCTAACTGAGTGAGTGTACCAAGTTGCAGGTCGAAGCTTAGCTATATGTCTTCCAGAAAGCAGAGAAGGGATCTAACTCTTTCCTCTGTTACTACTGTCTCTAGAGATATTGTAAAAATATGCCTCCTGACATTCCGAGGCCTGGAGCATTTTCTGCATTATGGATTCAGGAGCAGAGACCAGCGGGAAGCAACTAGACCAAACTCCCTCTGCTGATCTCCACCCCAGTCACTGTGTCAATGTCAGGATCAGGGCACGGCTCAAGGGCCATCCATGCATTGTGAAAGCTTGAGAAAGGCTTAATGTCCATCAACAGCCTTTTCTAGGGTGAGATTTGTGAAAGGCAAGTTCCCATCCACACCCCTGGTTGAGTCTTTGGTTGATTTAAGTATGTAAACATAGGTTTTAGAGGTGTATGGTGAGACCTTAAAAAATCCAAAAATATTCTTCAGATTAAGTGGCTTTAGAACTTTTAATTTTATTTTACAAGTGCCAAGTTTCACAGACTCTAACCAAAAAGCTCAGAAAGTATAACTGAAATGAAACTAAACTCTAACTAGCTAGAAGTATACACGCATTATTTTTTTGCACACACCCATATACTCTGTAATATTTATAATTTTAGTTTATACACACACATATATAAAAGTTAAGTAATAACATTCCTGTGTCCCAAGAGTGTCCATTCTCCTGTGAGACCTGAAAAGTGTTTATTGTGGTGAGGGATGCCCTTGTCCCCAAAACTCCTAGCTGACCCCCCAGCTAGCTTTGAAGTGCTCCCCTGGACCAAGCCCAGACTCCCTACCTGCATCTCCCCTGAGATCTGAAAGATGCAAGAGCACCCACAGACCAGGGGAACTAGGAGAGTCAGCAATGAAGGCGGGAAGGAAGGGAAGAGACAGAGATTAAGAGGAAAAAGGAAAGAGGTGAAAGTGGTAGATTCTTGCTCCCCTAATTATAGCTAGAGGAAGTGGAGTCTTTAATTAACACCATCTGAAGATCTAGCAAACATAAAATGTATTTTTTTAGATAGGCTTCTGTGTGGCCTGAATAGTTTTGTTCTTAGGCAAAGAAGTGGGGAAGGTATTATCAATACCAAAATGCCTTGCTTTTTTTTTTAAAGATTTATTTTTATTATTTTTTTTCTATTGGAAAGGCGGATATACAGAGAGGAGAGACAGAGAGGAAGATCTTCCATCCGATGATTCACTCCCCAAGTGAGCGCAACGGCCGATACTACGTCGGTCCGAAGCCAGGAGCCTCTTCTGGGTCTCCCACGCGGGTGCAGGGTCCCAAAGCTTTGGGCTGTCCCTGACTGCTTTCCCGGGCTACAGGCGGGGAGCTGGAAGGGAAGCGGGGCTGCCAGAACCGGCACCCATATGGGATCCCGGGTGTGCAAAGTGAGGACCCCAACCACTGCGCCACCACGCCGGGCCCTTCTTTTTTTTTTTTTTTTTTTTTTTTGAAGCAAGTATGAAAGGATGTGGAAACACCACAAACAGGTCAAACACTATTCTCAGTCACTAATATCCAGCATGAAGCCACTGGCAGAGAGCCTTGGTCACTGAGTCTGGGTGTGAACCCTTGAGTTTGCAGAGGCTGCAACTGCAACCTCCCAACATCCCAACAAGGGTATGTTGAAGCCTCACCAATAAAAGTGATGGTATTAGGAGACAGAACCTTTTGGAAATAAGTAAGGATAAATGAGATGACAAGGTCAGGGATCCCACAAGGAACTGGTACAGTATAAATAGAGACATCTCTTATCTCTCTCACGCTCTCGTCTCTTACACACACATACCACATCTGTTTTAGAGAACAGTGAAAAATCAATTCCAGTGAGAACAGACAAGCAACTAGTACTCATACAAGTAGGGTCTGGAATTGAGACAGCACATTAGCCTGCAACCTGTGAATCTAGCATCCACACAGGCACCAGTTTAACTTGTGGATGCTTCCCTTCCAACCCAGCTCCCCACTAATGGCTAGGAGAAACATGAAGTATTTGGAACACCCAGATGAAGCTTCTGGCTCCCGGCTTCAGTGTGGCCCAGCATCAGCCATTGTAGCCATTTGAAAAAGAACCCAGGGGGTGAAAGCTTTGTTGTCTCTCTGTAATTCTTCTTTGCAAATAAATTTTTAAAAAATATTTTTTAAGGGCCCAGCATGATGGCTCAGTGGCTACATCTTCAGCTTGAGAGCACCAAAATCTCATATGGGCACTGGTTCCTATCCCAGCTGCTCCACATCCCATCCAGTTCCCTGCTTATGGCCTGGGAAAGCAGTAGAGGATATCCCAAAGCCTTGGGACCCTGCACCTAACACCTGTTAATGAATGCCAAGATTGGGGCGCAGCTCCTCTGGCACGTGCAAGATCAGAGTCTGAGAATAGGCCTGGTTTTGCTCTCGGAACTATCAAAGCCACTCAATGTTGCTTTGGATCATTCTTCTCCACACTGGGGTCTCTAACGCATCATCGAATGACTCTTCCCCATCCCTGTATGCCGACGTAGTCTGATAAGAAGGAGAAGGAACAGACCCGTCCCCCCTTCCTCCCTTGCAGACACGAGAGAAAAAAGAAAAACTGAACCATATGTCCCACCCTCCTTCCTCCGTACCTTGACCGTCTCTACCCTAATCAGAGGCCCAGATGGGTGTGCATCCCTCTCAACTATGTTAACAGTATTTAAAATAAAATTAAAAATTTTTAAAAGTATGGTCCTTAAGTAATTTAATGAGGAATTTCTCACAATGAGTGAAAGCTAGATTGTGACAGAACAAGCTAAGGAACTTGGATTTTAACCCATAAAATAGTGTTGTGGGTCATGAAATCTATTTAGTGGATGTTTGATTAATTTTTTTTTTTTAGTTTTAGAAAGTTAGAAGAAAATAGTTTGTGAAGATTTTGTTCTGTTATTGAATACATGAATATCAGTATGTCCTACTTCTCAATTAAATTCTACTCCAAATAGCCTTCATGTAAACATTTTTAAAAAAATATTACATGGAGTTTTTCTAAGAATATGAGGCAGAGATGTACTCTCAAACACCATTTCTTGAATTTCCTAGATGGTAACAGTAATTTAAAGTCCTTGTTAAAACAGATTATTTGGTCCCAGCATGGACTTCTCAAATCTCACATTACCAGCAGTCTGATAATGTGTATTTATAACGAGCACCAACACTGCTACCTCAATCAGGGAAAGTGAGGAACACCAGCAATCCAATAGCCTAGAACAGAGAGGGGAATGAGAAGAAACAGGAGGCAGGAAAAGCAACTGGAAGGTAACTGTTGCTGCATATGAGATGGACAGCAGTGTGTGAGCCTCCACAAGCCTCCAGGAAGAATGTGGGAGTGAAAGATACAGGGGCACCTAGGTCTGGAGGGTTTGTCTGATGAACATCTTCATGGGCACTGAAGACGGAGTAGGTTCCAGGCAAAGGAAATGAGTTTGGTTTAGAACGTGTTGAATTTGAGGTCCTCCTCCCCACCATCATATAACAACCCACTGCATATTACACTGAAGCAAATCCTTCAAAAAGAAAACTAAAATAAAACTACAATATTATCACATCCAGGGCCCCAGCACAGTAGCTTAGTGGCTATAGTCCTCGCCCTGCACGCTACAGGATCCCATATGAGGAACCAGCACCCAGGGTTATGACATACATGAGAAAGGCAGGGGAAAGAGGGGTAGAATTGATCAGTTTAACTCAGTGTCAATTGCTTCCCAATCATCTAAGCATCATCAGAATTTTTAGCAGAATTATGAGTACACAGATTTAAACAGGCCTGATATGTCTTAATTAACTGCTGTCATTATTCCTGCTAATGTCCAAATTGTCAGAGACTTTCTTAATCTTTGATCATTGGGAGCCTCTTTGGTTGGGTTTGGGTCATTGGAAAACCAATCTGGTTTCTTCAATAGCTTCCTTGATGCCTGCTTGACAAGCTGCTTCAGGTTTCTTGTCTGTTTCTACATCCAGATCTTGAATCAGCCATTTCTCCCAGTAGCCTGGCTCCTTTGGATGGGAAATGCTATTTGCAGGCCTTAGTAAGAGTTCTGAGGGCACTGCTTCTGCATTGGTTAGACATTAACTTGCAAAGTTTTAGATTCCTCAGATATCTGGGTGGCTAACCACACAGGTTCCCGAGGTGATCTGTCTGGGTCTGAATCACTTAGTGGGTTTGTGACATGGGGCCAGCTTACCAACTGTTCTGTGTCTGTTTCCTCAATCCTAAAAGGAAAATCATACTGATACTTAAACTTGCAGGGATTATCTCCTGGTGGGGTATAAGTGAGGTCATTCATGTAGCATGCTTAGAATAGAGCCTGGCACACAGGGCTGTGTTACTGCTATTATTGTTCTTATTACTAGTCTCTCTGGCTTTGTCATCTTTTCCTGCTCACCCCATGGGTCACCTGACATGCAATATAGACCTTCATTTTATTCATATCTAGTGATGCAATGGATTATTTTCAAAAATGATTCTAAAGTTCTATGTGCAATGAGTTCTACTTGTATGCTGCTCTAAAACGATGCAATACTCACATGTTTTAGAAAATTTCCTGTAAGCAAATCCAAATTCAACAAAATGAATGGCACTCATAAGGTTCGCCAAGAACCAATGTACTTCTTGCTTTTTATGCTCATCTAGCAGGGTAAGTTGGCAGCAACCTGAATGGGAGTGACCCTATCAGGGAGTTGAAGTCTTACTTTGAACCATGGCCTTTGCTAAAGCACATTTGTCTGACTTCTAGTTGAACAGCACTATTACAGTGACATCTCCTAAAGCCCTCCACTCTCTTGGTAATCGAACCAACAGAGCTGCAAGCCATAGCCCCAGATCACAGACACCCTAACACTGGTCCGGTCTGGGATCCCAGCCATATTATCACATCTTGATCCCTTCAGCTGCTTTGCCATACAACTCTGTCTTCAAATTGGAGAAGTCAGAAGATGTCAGGATCGCTGCCACTCAGTGGTCCGGAGTAACAATGGAAAAAGGAGAAGCATCATTCCCTGGATGGGCCATTGGAGCCCAAAAGAGCTTCAAGACATTACTTCGTGAACTTAAAAACGCTACAGAACTCTAACATGAATAGTCTCCAAAGCAGTTATGCCAGGGGTTCATTGACACAACGGTGTTGGCAATTTTAGAGGCTGAGTCACTTAATTGCACTATCATTGCATCAGTTATGCCAAACTGTCCACAGCTTGTTGGTTATATGTCCCCAGGATGCACTAAGGTCTTTCACTGCCTGGACAGAAAAATCACTCACTTTTTCTTTACCCTTTCCTTTTATTTTTTCCTTCTTTTATTTCCTGGCAACACTTACAATTTTATAAAAAGCAGTTATTTGGCATTAAGTTTATTCAGAACTTAAACACTTTAAAATGTAACTCAAAAGTATATGAAATAATGGATTTTCCATATAATAGAAACAGTTGGTTACTAAAAATTATAATGCTGATCTCTAAGTACTGACATGGAAAGTTGTTTATGAGAAAACAAAAATAACTTTCCAAACAATATACATGGTAAGATCACACTTTAATGAAAGAATAATTATCATGCATGCTAGAATTTGCATTGGAAATCCCTCAAGAAAGAAAACAATTTCTTCTCTGCAGATAATCATTATCACAGACTATTTCCCATATAGTCCTGTAGGCTCTGAATTTGCTATGAATATGTATGAGTTTTTCAATCAGAAGTTGCACACATATTTGAAAAATCAATGCTGTTACAATTTCCTCAGAATAGTGAAGGATGACAGGACCAATTGTGGTAGTAATTTCAGTAAAACTTCTCATGGCAGTTTCTCAGATGAGTTATAGATTAATCAAGATTTTATGGGAAAATTAATACCATAGCTGAAATAAGGAAATATGGCACATACTTCATCTTCAATGAATTCAAAGTATCTTAGTATATACTTTTACACACAAGTAAAGCAAAATATAGCTTAAAACTTTGTTATCTTTAGAGTAGTCAACGTTTATTGTATTCACTTTTCTACTACATAGCATGTACCAAGCAATGTACCAGGTACATAGTTCAGGCTACATGATGGTACCAAAAACAAGCCTAGTTTGTCTCATCTTACTGTATGAACCAGTCCTGAGCATACCTTGAAGAAATCAACAACTAAAAGAATTCTTGTATATGGATAAATAAGTCAATCAAACAATTGTACGCATTCAAAATTTGACTGCTAAGGCAATCTTTCAACTAAGAGCTAAATGAATGAGAAAGATCGCATATTTCATCAGCACTGTTATAGTTTGTATATGACTTGGCTTCCTGAACACATGCAGACATTTAACTCCCCAAATTATCTATTACTGGTTAATGGATCAATATTACAGGTTGATAGAAAGGGCAGAGCTCTGCTATAATTATGGTGCCTGGGAGATGAGCTCTGTGGGTGACCCCTTGGTCCCTTGGGGCTTACCCCTACAAGGGGGTTCTCAGTAAAGTTGGTCATCCAAGCTGAGTAGGATTCCTGCCTCCCTTTACTTCCTGGCTCATCGTGGGATCTTCTCTTTGTGTAACCTTGCAGCCACCCTCTGGTCTCCATCAGATGATATGGGACTCTGAATGTCCCAACTATAAGCTAAAATAAGTTTGCTTCCTTGCAAAGTCATTGCTCTCCGATATTTTAGTTTAAGCAACCAAGAGCTAATACAAGCATATTAAAATTTTTCAAATCATCATATACTATGGGATGCATAATATCTTGTCATCTCTAAATAAAATATAAACTAAAAGGAACATAAATAGATGTGAGAGCTTATTATCCTTTTCTAATGATATTGCAGTTTTAGATGTGACATCGGAATGCTAAATACAATTTTAAAAGGCTTCTGGCCTTATTTTCAATTATAAAGTTAACGAGTCAATTTTTAGAAATCATTAACACCAGCTTTCTTAACAATGAGATATTCCTATTTTTATAGCCTTCAGTCCAAAGCATGACCACATTTTTCAGGCCTTTCCTTGGAACAGATGACAGAGAAGGGAAGAAAGAGAAGTTTGCATTTGTGAAACTGCATTCTTTGATGACGTCACATTCGCCGTTACTCAGCCAGAGGTTAGCAGCCATTGGCTATCAAGGGCCAGAGGGGAAATACTTTAGGCTTTGTGGGCCACACAGTCCCTGCAAAATGACTCATCATCAGTCATGGACTCTATACACACGTGTGGGTTTTCTTTATGGACAATGAAAAGTAGAATGTCACGGTTTTTACATATTATAAAATACTGTTCTGCCTTGGGGCTTTTTCCCAATAGTTTAACACTGCAACATTTATTCATATTTGGCAGAGCTCATAAAAAAAAAATCTGCTGGCAGGCAGAACTTGAACCTGGGCTGTAGGCTGCCAGCCCCCACTTGGTACCTCTCCTAAGCTCAGACTTTCAGGGATGCAGAGCTGATGAGGGGATCCGAGGGCTTGATAAAGCAAACCTGCCTGAGGCAGTTTTAAAACAGATCTACGTACTGATTAGAAAGAGTTACAGCGAGAGGGGAGACACCCCCCACACACAGCAAGAGAGACAAATTGAGATCATCCACTACTGGTTCACTTCCCAATTGTTCACATCCCTCTATAATACCTCTTTGTTTTCATTAGCATTTCCCTGATTACTACTTATAAATTCTTTGCATACTCATAGGCCATTTGTAAACTGACTTTTGCTTGTTTTTCACTGGATATTTCTTTTTCTAATCTATTTTATGTGCATTCTTTATATTGAAACTAATGTTTTATCCATTGTTAAGGTATAAACGTTTCTGCATCCTCCCTTGCTCTTTTATAGATCATGTGTAAGATAGGGCACCTAATTGCAGTCAGAAGCAGTCTTTTGGGGTTTATTTCTTTTCTCTTAAACTGAAAATGAACTTTCCCATTTCAAGATCACATTAGGATTCAAAATTTCTACAATTCACTTTGGCATATAAGCTAGAAAGCCAAGCAATGATTTTCTAAGTAATTCACCTATTTTCCTATGTTTCAATATTGCCTGATTTTTATCTGGGCTCAGATGTACATGCCCCTCAGGCTGCAGGATCCCTTACTGGGAGAGCACTTATCCTACCCTGAATTCCTGCTGTTGCTTGGCCTTCTCCCCACTGCCTTCCTTTTCTTCCTCATAGTTATCTGAGCGTCTCTTCAATTGTACCACAATGTACACTCCTTGGGAGTTGGGACTGAGCCTCATGCATCTTTGTTTCCTCCAAAGCCCTCTTGCAGAGCCTCAGACATTTGTCCAAAGAGCAAGCAAGTGACTACAGTCAGCTCTAGGCCCCACCCACCTGGCCCTGCTCCCTCTCACAGAAGGTGGGCAGATCAACCCTCACAGCCTGGCTGGGACTGCCAGCCTCACGCATCTGGGGGATTTTGTGGTAGCTGGGCATCCAAGGCAGCTCTTATTTGAACACGGCTGGTATTTATAGAACAAGGTCACGCTCTTCAGGCTAAGCAGATACCAAAGTGAGCAGAGACGTCAGTCAGGCTCTGGATAGATCAGGATCTGTGGGCATCAGAAACACCTGCACTTTTCCTTGGTCAAGGAATCCTAGGATGGAATTCCTTACCCGTGATCGGTTATTACAAAAACCGAAGGGGAAATTCTTGTGCATGACTCATGAAAGGCTGTATGTCACGGAGACAACAAAGATTGTGGCGACCTCATTGTGCCCTTAAGCTACTTTATAGACTTAGTTTAGTTGGAAAATAAGTTTTTCCTACCAGCTTCAAGTCAGTCTTACATAGTAGATGAAGGTATGTTTAGGGTACTTCAAAGAGTCCATAGAAATTGGAACTAAAATTTACTTTTTTTTCCAAGATTTTTGCTTCGTTTGCTTGGAAGGCAGATTTTGCCACCAGAAAACCGCCAGAGCTCTCGGCTAAGCATGTTATTAAGAAAACCCCCATGGTAAAGAGAAGGTTAAGACCAAAGCTTTTTGAAGCCCACAGAATTTTGTAGTGGCAACAGGCACAGCAGGCTACTTCCCCATGTCCAATTTCTGAAATCAGGAGCAGTGGGGTTGTTTTAAGTCTATAATTTAAATAATTATTTTAAAAATACCTTCACTTGTGAAATATTTCAGCCACAACTTTGGAAAGATGGCTAAATTTTAAATCCCTAAAATTTGGAGTTTGCAAAAATTATATACTCAAAGAGTGCTAAATTCATTTTTTAAATGAACATCCAAGACCACAATCATCATGAGAGGAAACCCAGCAAGTGATGACTGCATGGGAGAAAGTCACAGACCAGCATGAACCCTTCAATAATAGATGTGAAGTTAAGGAAATGTCAACACAGCTAATAATTCGCTCCAGTGACTCAAACACAACCTCTACTCTGGTGATCACTGCTGGTATTTGGGGTACACACAAAAGCAAATGCCTTGCATTTCTTCTGCTCTATAGAGAAACCAACATAAGCAGTAACCAAGCAACAAGGTAGGCCTATTGATACAAAGGCTGATCCCTGGATTTTCTGTCTTCTGAATATATTGAGCATGGATATTCTACCTGCTGTGCTCCAACATCCCGTGAGCGGGGCTCTGCAGCAGGATGGTGATATCGCTGCTGTGCCTGGGAGCAAGGTACTGTGACTGCGCATGCGCCTTAATAGAATCATCAACCAACCAGTGCCCTAGGTCCATGACTGCCTCAGTGCCCTGCAGCACACAGGTTCCTCAGGCAGACAGCAAATACTCCCTGAAGATGTGAAGGTGACAGCCACCTCACCAAGAGCAGGGGAGTCTCAGAGACACACCTGTGTAGAGGTAGCAGTTATCCCCTGGCCAACATTTGTTTGCCCCTTTAGAAAAGCATGGAGAAAAAAAACTTCAGACAAGGGAGGAATATCAGTTATTAATGTTATAAAGTCCTGAGTCTATTTCAGAGGGATTCTCTTAGCACAAAGTATAACACTAAACCCTCTATGTAAAAGGTGAGGCCCAGGTGAGGTATCCCTCCCAATTCCTTCTCACCTCTATGTTCTTGTGATGGTAGATCTCTATGCAAAGCTGCAAAAAAATCAAAAGCCAACCTCAAATAAGGAACACCCTGTCACCCAACACAAGCAATAATGATTCCAAAAATTCTGGCTAGTGAAGAAAATAAATGCTCCTGAAAAGCATTTCCTGAGTACTTATCAATAACGCAGACCAATGTCAGTCTATCTTAGGGGCATACACTTTCACTTGGAGCCTATTTTTATTGTCTGATTCCTTAAATAAATTGCCAAAGGAGTTCACTTCAGAAATAAAACCAAAAGCCAACCTCAAATCAGGAAGGACACAGATTACAAAACAACACATTTTCTTTGTTCTCATCTACCTACTAGCCCTTACAAAATATGCTAGCTGCGAAATTGCTTTTTCTTTGGCAGGAATTTCTAGGCAATATTGGAATACTTAGAATTGGAATGCTTTAACCTCTCTCTTCCAAGGCTTTAAAGTATAATGAGTCTGGGAATCATGATCTTAGGCCTAAATTGACAGTAGTACTAACAACTCTGTATCCATAGCAACCGTGGGAAACAAATCTCACTGCTCAGTATTGATTTTAAGTCACCTCCTAGGCTCCTTAGGCTCAAATATCTTTCCTGTTCCTGTTACTGTTCCTGTTACATCCCCTAGAATGTGTTCTTGGGGCACAATGGCAAGATTGTTCTCTCATCCACATGCCTGGAAGGGACTTTCCCTTCCACAGCCACCTGCCCCCCTCTGTTGGGCATCAGAGACCCCTTGCAAGGACCCACTCTGGTCAGTATCTGAGGCTGTTTAAGAACAGGTTACCTCCATGGGGCAAGTCTGATGAAACACAATCACGGCCCGGTTGTCGACTGTCGGAGCCTGGTGGATGCCAAGTGTCAGTGAGTGTTACTATCCTCTCCATTTTTCCTTCATTCAGACACATTAACCAGGAATTCACTAAAACCCAACTGAGAAATATTCTATCCACCATGACCATTCATCTTCCTGATGTCTGCCTGCCTTTTGCCTGGGTGATCAGCTCTGCTGGCAGACCCTGCAGAATGACTCAGCATGCTCCAGTCTTGTGTAGTGAGCTGGCACAGTATTAACTACACAAGCAGTCGATTGCAATGAGCCCCCTGGGGACCCTGCTCCGGCCGTAAGGCTCCCTGGGAAGAGAACCACAGGGCAGTACCTGCTAATGAAATGCTACTGAAACGCAGGAAGAGCGGCTTTGGTCTTGGGAAGCACTCAGAGGTCCATTTGCTTAGATCTACATCAGGCTCTCCAAAGCACATATATTGGGCTGTAACCATAACGCTGGTGATGGCAAGAATTGACACTATTAATAAAGGCATCCCGGACTGAAGAGCTACTGTTTGCTAGATGCTAAATACATGCTGCTTCATTTATCAACACAACCACCCTCCATAGCATTGCTGGAAGGTAAACAGTGCAAATTTTTGACACTGTAACCAGGAGTTACATTGGTGGTTAAGCCAGATTTGAATCCAGAGAAGAGGGTGAGGGGTCCAGGCTCCTAATTAGCTCTAGAAAGTTGTCCTTTTTATGCTAGAACTATATTCAACTCAGCAAGGCTAAGGAAGGAATAGGAACCCCCCGATTGACCCTGACCTCTTTATGGAGTAGCATCTCCCTAGATACTGGCCCCGCAGTGAACTTGGACCCAGGCAGCTTCGGCTGAGTCTGCAGCCACCTTTGGAGGCTCTTCTGGAAGCTGACACCGCACTTCCCTGCATCCATGCGGCTGCTGGCTCCCAGCCCTGCCTTGCAGCTTGAGCTGTCTTTATGAAATCAGATTCCATGTAGATAAGCCCTAGAGGTTTAGGGTTGGGCTTGCACTTCTACAACCAAACAAGCAGGGGCTGATGTGGCAGGGATAATTAAAATAACAGATAATTCTCAGCTCTCATTTGATGATGGACTCAAAGTTCTTCCCTGCCAGAAAATATAACAGAGCTGCCTGAGGTTCTGGCTTCCTAGTTTTCTTCCTTCTGTTAACCTTTAAATGGACCTTGTCGAGCTAAACAGAAAAAGAGGAAGTGGCAAGGGCCTGACATTTACAAAGATGGGGAACTTGGTCTCTGAATATGGGAGAACAAGTTGCAGCCAGAAAGAAGACCCTGGGCAATCCTGGACAAAGAGAATGACTTGGGCGACCAGGAGCCAGATGGCCCACAAATAGCAGGTGTGACTCCAGAACAGCTGATGTGGAGGAGGAGGATGGCCAATAGCTGACAGTGTAGACAAAGCAAGGGGTCCCACATCCAAACAGCCCTGTCCTTTCTCTAACAGATGGAACACAGCTGGGTCCAAGGCTCCCTGGGTTGACTGAAGCTATGTTCTCCCGTCAGTGGGAGTTCTGCTTCCATCTAGAGAAGTGGCTGCTGGCCCCAGGACTGTGGTTTCTACAACTGAGCACCTCCGTCCAAGGTGGCTAGGAATCATTACTAAGCAGCCCCAGGGTCAGGCTGGAGCCAAGTGTGGACTCTGCTCTGCTCCCAGGGATGGTCTTGACTATCCTTCAATTATCTCTGAGCCTGGCCCTGAACAGTTAGGCCGAATGCAGAAAGAAACTTCCATGTTAGGTCTGTTGGCCCCAGAAATGAATTCACAATTTTGTTTTGGGAAACTGTATGTTTTCACAACTTGATTTTCTTTGTAATTATTGAAAGCTTTTGCTTTCTTCTTTCAATGCCAACTGTATAACTGAAAAATATAGCCAGATTTTTTTTCCAGCCATCCGTTTCGAACTATCTGTCCTTACATGGATCCACACTAAAGCAGGCACACACTTGGAACATTCTGTCATGTCACTGTTGTTCTGGGCCCTGGTGCGTCTTTGCACCTGAGGGCACTGCTGCCATGAATCAGCTAGCAGCAGCTCCGCTTTGCAGCATCAGAGGTGAGTCAGCACAGGGAGAACTCAGACAGTGCGTCATGATTGATACCTCCTGGCTGAGGTAACCCCATGACCCACTCAGGCTGCCTCTGGGAAGCTTCTTTGCAGCTGCCCTGGGTGCAGTGGCTCAGGGACAGTGATGGCATGAGGAATGTTGTCCTCCTGCCACTGTCTCCCCCTCGTCCACCCCAAGCAATACAGAGGGTTCCTCAGCAGAAAGCATTCAACATGGCTTGAAAGACAGAATGACTGACTTGCTGTTAGCACACTGACACAAAAATGGGATATATTTCCATGGGGATTTGGAAGCCAAAATCAGGGTTAGGGTGTGGGGGAATGAAAATTTCTTCCATCAGCCTGATTTTCAAAATTGCATTTTTGTTATGGGTGGGGTTTTAACTGTGTACATTAGTTTTCAACAGCCTTTGTAACAGTTTGCCACAAACCAGTGGCTTACAACAGCACATGTTAATTAACAGTTTTGAAGGTCAGAAGTCTAATAGAGCTCTCAGTAGGTCAAAATCGAGGTGCCAGCAGGGCTCTGTTCCTTTATGGGAGATTCAAAGGATGACCTTGTCCAGAGGACAATCTGTACTTTGTTTTGTGTGTGTGTGTGTGTGTGTGTGTGTGTGTGCTTTTAAAAGTTCCCACTTGCCTTAATTCCTGGTAGTTTTTCTCTATCTTCAAAGCCAGCAATGGCTGCTGGAGTCTGTCTCACATTGTACCACCATGAAACTGATGCTCTGGCCTTCCCTTCTCTAACTAGGATCTTATATTTACGTCAGATCCACCTGCATGTAGAGGTGCTGGAGGTTAAGCAGTGGATATTTTCAAAGGGTCATCATTCTGCCTATCACACTATGGGAGAGCTACAAAAATCTGAGTCTAAAAATATAATGTTCTGAGCTGGCATGTGGAGCAGCAGGTTAAGCTCTCCCCTGTGATACAGAAATCCACGTGAGTGCCAGTTAGAGTCCTGGCTGCTGCACTCCACTTCTGATCCAGCTTCCTGTTAACACAATGGGAAAGCAGCAGAGGATAGCCCAAGTTCTTGCCACCCACATGGGAGACCCCAAAGGAGTTGCAGGTTTCTGGCTTTGGCTAGACTCAGTCCCATCTGGAGAGTGCATAATGGATGGAAGATATTCTTCTCTCCCCTCCTGTCTCTTTGCCTTTCAAATACATAAATAAACCTACTGATAAAAAAATAATATCTTTAGGCAAAACAGAGAAAAAAAAGAAAGTGGACATTCTCTCCAGCTTGATGCTACTGCTCAGGAAATCACAGTTGGCTCCCTTAAACACCTCATCTTATACTCCAGGGCACTAAGTCTTTGTCAGCATATAGAAATAAACTGCTGTCTATCCCTTCCTTTTTGTCTGCTGCTTCTTCTATTACCACATGTGGGCAGGGATTCTGCCAGCTTATATCTCCCATTCAAAGTCAGAGTTACAGCTATGTTGCTAACAAACCCCCACTCCCCAGTTCTTTTAGGTCATCTTCTCAGAACCACTTTCCAACCCTTGAAACTTTCACTTCTTGCTGCTGTAAAATCTCAACTCAGATAAGAGGCTGTGGTGGGTAAAGCAGTGCTTTGTAAAGTTGCTCCCGAGACCCTCTGGGTGTGTTAGCCTTTGTTGTGAAGGACAACCCCAAATGAAGATTGTGTAACAAGCAGGTTAAGACAGCCTCAAGTTCCAAGGGCAGCCTCATGTCTAATTGTTTCATTGGGCTGATTTACGAATTAGCAGGGGTGGGAACCTGACTATACCAGAAGTCACAAGAGTAACCTGAAACAGAAAATAGGAGAAACAGCAAGAGGTTCAAAGGGGCCGACATCATGGTACAGTGAATTGAATCACTGTGTGGCTGGCATCTATCCCATATGAAATACCAATGTGAGAGCCAGCTGCTCTGCTTCTGATCCAACTTCCTGCCAATGCTCCAAGGAAGTCAGTAGATAGTGAGCTAAGTACGTGGGCCCTTCTACAAACCTGATGGACCAGCAGGGAGTTCCTGGTTCCTGGCTTCCGCCTGTCCCAGCCCTGATACAATAGATGGAAGAGCTCACTTTTTTGTCTCTCCCTCTGTCACACTTTCAAATAAATGTTTTTTAAATCAGACATAAAATGATTGTTAAAAATAGCTAACAGTGAAATCGAGTGAAAACAGAGTGAAACAACAGAGTGGTGAGGAGGGTTAAACTGCCTCTATCACATACTAGTCACCGGACTTTGGCAAGGTTTCTTAACCTCTCTGAGCCTCAATGTCCTCATGTAAAACTGAAGGTGGCAGACTCAACCTTACAGAATTCTAGTACCTAGCCCATTGAAGAACATAGAATTTTTAAAAATTATATTTAGTGCCTGACGCAGTAGCCTAGTGGCTAAAGTCCTTGCCTTGGATGTGCTGGAATCCCATAGAGGTGCCGACTGGTGTCCAGGCTGCTCCACTTCCCATCCAGCTGCCTGCTTGTGGCCTGGGAAAGCAATAGAGGATGTCCCTGGGCCTTGGGTCCGTGTATTCATTTGGCAGACCCAGAAGAAGCTCCTGGCTTCGGATTGGCTCAGCTCTGGCCATCGCACAGCCAGTTGAGGAGTGGATCATTGGATTGAAGCTCTTCCTCTCTGTCTCTTGTCCTCTCTGTATATCTAACTTTCCAATAAAAAAATAAATCTTTAAAAAAATTATTTTACTTGTTTTGAAAGCTAAGAGACACAGATCTCCCAGTTATAGTCATGCCCGCAACAGCTGGGGTTAGGCTAGGCCAAAGCCAGGAATCAGCAGCTCAGTTTGGGTTTCCTACACAGGCGAGAGACCCAGGTTAACTGAGCTATCATCTTCTGCCTCCCCGAGTACAGGATTAGCAGGAACCTGGGATCAAGAACAGAGCTGAGACAAAACCCAGACACACCGACACAGGATGTGGGCATCTACAGGGGCACCTTAAACTGCTGTACCAGCCTCCTGCCCCCATGTGAGCACATCTGCTGTCAGCTAGAACGGTTAACATTCAGATGCTATGCTAAGTGTCCTAAGTGTTTCTTAACAAATCATCAAAGACAGTACCCCGAGACATGCACTATTATAATCTCCATTTCTGAGATGAGAATGAATATACAGGCACACAGCTGGTAAAGGGCAGAGCCAGGACTAGGACCCACACTGATCTGACCCAAAGGGCACATTCTTAACCTCCAAAAGGAACAAGAAGCAGGGCGGAGGGGGTGGGGAGATTGGCAGGAACTACACCTTAGATGTCCTGTCTCTTCCACACTCTCTAGCACTTCACCTTCACGTGTGGTTGCTGTGTGATGGATCAGAAACCCTCTAGGAAACTATTGTGAGACAGACGTGTGTTGCCTCAAACAGCCCAGGGTCATCCCAGCCCTCAGCCAAAGCCACACTCTCGCTGAAGGTTGGTTTCCAGCTCTTGGGAGCTTGCCTCTCAGAGCACTTCCTTCAGGGAGGCACCTCTAGCTGGTAGGATGCCTGTTCTCACCCTCAGTCAGGCACAGGGGACACATACAGCTGGAGCAGGGGTGGTAATTTCCAGTCCTGACTCAGCAACACCCTGGAGCATCCTGTCTGGCTGGTGAACACAATGAAATCCTCATTCACCAAATTAATTTTAATCTGCTGTAATTTTACAGGAAAATTCGTGCTTCTGTGGGCTGCTGTTGTAGCTCTGAACAATGAGAAGGTGTGGCAACTCCAAGGATAAGGGAGAACTGCTGTGTTGAAATTGAATTTTGAACAAAGAGAATCAGACCCGAAAGAACACAGTCTGTTGATTCCATTTAGGCAAAGATCCCAGACAGACAGTGTTGGGCTGCGTTTTTAAATGACAAAAAACATAAAGGAAAGCAAGGAATGAATTGCCACAGCAGGGAGGAAAGGAGTTAGCTTGGGGGTAAAGGAAGGAAGCTGAAATCCCATTGGGAAGGAAGCTCATGGCACACTAGTCCTGCTTGATTTCTTGACCCGAGGAGGAGTCACAGAGGGTTCCTTTTGTTATATTTCACTGCGACATGGAGAATCGTCTTTATATAATTCATCTCTGCACTTTTCTCTGTGTTCTATTTCACAGTGGCGTAGGCTGACCTATTTGTTTGGGGTTTTTACATTTTGTTTCACTAATAAGAATGACTTTCTGTCAAGCTTCCAAAGGACATGCATGTTTGTCATACTTTGCATCACCCCCGATACTGCCCCTCAACCCCCACATAAGCTTTGTCCCATGGCTTCAAAGAAACCCAAGCACCCCTGCACATGATAGAAGACAGAGAAACAGAAAAGTCCTAACTGAGGAAAGCTGGAAAGAGATGGCTCGCTAATGCAGATGAGGCCCTTCGCCCATCCACTCTGCAGATGCCCATCTGTCAGGAAGCAAGCAGCTTGACTTCTCCCGTCTACACTCTGCATTGTATTTCCTTGTATGATACCCAAAATGCAAACCAGCTGCTAAAATTAGAAGTGGAGGTGCCAGGGAGGCTGATTTGTGTGCGGTGAAGGCAAAGAGATGTCATTGGAAAGGATTCAGCTGAGAGCTGCCTGGGCCCCTTCCCAAGTTGTCACCAGCAGCAGCATGACACAGAATGCAGGAGAAATGGGCCAGGGGTAGAAGGCCGGCTAGAATCCCAAGGATTACACTGCAAAGATGCCTGTTGGGGAGGGGGTTGTTGGAATTTCTCTAAACACTTTCTGACATTTTAAACAACAACAACAACAACAACAAGATTGACTTATTAGGAAAAATTACAGAGAGAGAGAGGGAGAGACCAAGAAAGAGATCGTCCATCCACTGGTTTACTCCCGAGATAACCAATATGGACAGGACTGGTTCTGGTCACAGCCAGGAGTTTCATCTGCAGCACCCACATGGCTGGTACAAGCCCTTGACCATCTTCTGCTTCTTTCTCTGGTCATTCTCAGAAATTTAGATCTTAAGTTGAGTAGCCAGGACACAAACCAGTGCCCACATGGAATGCTACCGCCACAGGCAGCAGCTTTATCAAAATGCTGATCCTTATTCCGTTGTTTTTAAAAAATTATTTTTTTGTTCATAAAACATTCTTCATGGATTGCAGTCAGCTCCCCTGCAATTATCTGACATAACCTGTGTTTTCTATGCTGCGAGCTATTACAGTCTATGTCTGCATAAACCAGCAATAGTACCAGGCTGCTGATGGATATGATCAATTTCTTAAAGAGGCAGGCAAGCTGCAGTTCTAAATGAATCCATCTGAAAAGCTCAGAGCAGAGCCTTAGTCTATTTAAGAACAGATAGCTAAAAAAAAAAAAAAAAAAAAAAAAGAAGATAGCTCATATGACAGCCAGCTGGCTTTGTCTCTCAGCTAGGGGACACTGACCTACTGGAGCCGCGTGTAAAAACCACACAGTGGGAGTAAAGGAGAGCTGTCATGGGGTCCACCCACAGGTTCACGGGGGGAGACACTTTCTTATTACCCTTTCTCCCAGCCACCCACCAGTAGCAGACACAGGGTGGTGCCCCAGGGATTCCCAGAGCAACTTGCCATTTGAGCTCATCAACTGGAAAAACGTGCAGTGATGGCAGGCAGCTGAAAGTCGCCAACCCACATCTTGGTGTGGGCTATGTGTGGCCTGGACTGGCCCACAAAGCTGAGAGGTGGCGTGCCGAAGGATTCCCACGCCTACTCTGGGCTCCAAAATCTGCACTCGCTTGCTGCTGGTGATCAGGGGACCAGCCCAGCTCCCACCACCACCCCTACTGAAAGCAAGCCAGCATGAGCCCCAGGCAAATGAAGGCAGAGGTTCCTGGAAAATAGTCAACCCTTCCCCACTCACCTGACTTCAGCTCTGCCATGCTGCTCTGCCCAGACTGGCTCACCAGGTTGAGCCCAGACAGGAAGCAACTATAGGCAGGGTACTCTGGCAACCTCAGAGGAACTGGAGCACAGGCTCTGTGGCTGCCAAGCACACCTCTCTCCTGACCAGGATTCCTGAAGGGCCCACTCTCCAGCCTGGAGCTGGCATGTAAGTTCTCACTGTACACCCTGCATATCCCTTTCCACTGCTGAGCAGCTAGCAAACAAGCTGGAGCCCGAGGGGAGGAGAGTGGGTATTAGATAACTTAACCTGGAGATGGTCAAAGCAAGGTCCACAGGGGTCTTCTCCCTTTATAAGTGAAAAGAATGTGTGTCTGAATGAAGCCCTCAAGGTCTGGCTAAGAATAATAGCGCTGTTATTATTAGAGCAACCAGGCAAGGCTCTGGTGGGCCGTGTGGGAGGCGACTGTCAACAGCTGCTGGGAGGAGAGTGTGTTTATTGTCAGCAGCCTGGTGCACAGATTAAGACTGGCTCTGGTCTCCGGATCACACCCACGTAAGCTGCAGTCAGTAGCTGTGTCAGATACTGCATCCAACTGCAGGGATCCCCAGGGGTTCTGTGCAGAGGCGAGTCCACCCCCAGGGAAACCCAGGAAGCCACCATACTGCTGGGAAACTTGGACTGGGCCACAAAACAACACACTCCTAATACAAAAGTGCCTGTAACACTAGCATCCCCTGCTGAAGTGATGTTCAGATCCTGGCACCTACACTTCTGACCAACTTTCTGCTAATACATCTGGGAAGACAGAAGATGGCCTCGGTATCTGAGTCTCCACCACCCATGTGGGAGACCCCAATGAAGTTCCTGGTTCTTAGCTATTGTGGCCATTTGAAGAGTGACACAACAGATGAAAAATTCTCTCTTCTCTCTCCCTTCCTCCTATTCTAGTCCCTTGCTGTGTCTTGTTTTGTAATCTCACAATTCTGCTTCACATAAGTGTTACAGTAAGGGAAGTCCAGGGAGTTGCAAGCATCAGAGCAGGGGACATAAAAACTGACTACAAGAAATTGCCTTGCTGGGGAAACAATTACCAAAAATTCAGTTATTGGGGTCTCGAAAGATGTCAACCTACACCCAACATGAGTTCCTTTGTTTCTTCAGCTCGTTAAACTTTCAGTGCCTATCTACCCATCTGTCTCATCTTCTGTTTCTTTATCTGTCTTGAACAAAAAGCTCAGAGAAAAGACAACTATCACAGTCCATCCATGAAAGTGTCCAGAATTCTCTATCCATGGGGTCATTCTAGTCATCATGCTAGAGTTATTCATTATTCTTACTCTCTCACTGACAGTGATGTTCAGTCTAGGCAGGAAGAGGCATTCCTTAACAGCATCCTATAAACAGCTTCATATCAGTGAAGAGGAGAAGGTGAGCGAGGCATCCTTAAACTCCCGCCAGATAAAGTGAGGCACTGGGAAATCTCCCCGATTCCCCCTAAGAGACAAGCAGACATAGGCAGAGTTTCCATTCACTTTTTTATTCCCTAAATGCCTTGTGATACTCAAGGCAGGGCTGGGTAGAGTTGGGTGAGCTAGGAGCCATGATCTCAGCCTGATAGTCCATATGGTTGGCAGAAAGACAACTATTTGAGTTGTCACCACTGCCTCCCCAACTCTGTGTTGGCAGAGTGCTGGAGAAAAGAATGAGAGCCATGATTCAAACTCAGGTACTCTGAGACACAGGGGTTCTTACACCATGGCTTAAGTCCTAGGCCAATGTCCACTTATATTTATCTCTAGATGCTAAATCAACATCTAGCTTTAAGAATTTTATAATGTCCAGGGTATCAAGATGGCAGAATAGGCTGAGGACACATTTAAACAGATGGAGAAACATTAGTCAGTGTGAAACAGAAAGGGCACATTGAGGACAGAATAACAGCAGAGGGGTACCTGGAGACTGACAGACACAGGAAAACACTGGACACAATGGTGTGGTGTTACAGTGACTGATACCCCAGCAGCACTCAGCCAACAGCAATCTGAACTCTATCAGAAGCCGGAACTCCACCAGAAACAAGGTGGGAAGGGATGTTTACTAGGAGCTCAGGAAGAAAACCCATACAAAGAACTGCCCAAACTGCTGGTCTGTTTGATTTGACCAAGAGCAGAGACAGAACAGCAGGTCCCAGATGGGCAGGGCGGGAACAGGGTAGATTTCACAGCCCAATCCATCCCCTAGAGATGAATCGGCTGCCACTGTTTAAGGAGGCAAAAGCTATGGGACAGAACCGTGCATGCACAGAGCTGGAAGTGAACTCATTTCTGGCTAAGTGAACTGCAACAACATGGCATCCTATAGGTTCCACCCAAGATAGGTCCAGGTAGCCCTCAGATCTGACTGTCAGCAGATCAAGAACTCTAGTAGTGGTATATCAGGTGCTATTTTGTATGGAGTGGCAAACAATTTAAGACTGGAGGGGACAACAGTGAGCTGCACACGTGCTGAGCTTGGCAAGAACTCACTGAGCTCATTGCATTACATTAGTCCCATAGGGAAAATAATACCGACTATGGCAGTGTACGGGTCAAAATAAGTCTGTGTGGCCCTCAAACCTAATGGCCAACTTGTTCCAGCAAGATTAACACCAACAACAACCTAGCTATATAGGACACTTGGTGTCTCCCTAATCCTGGGACCTGCTCTAACCAAAAGTGGGAGAAAGATTGTACAGAAAATGGTGCAGCCTCAGCACAGTGTCACAGGAGGTGGAGAGTGGTGAGCCAGGAGTTGGGGCTATGAAGACCAAGATGGAAATCTAGCATAAGAACGCAGACCTGGAACTTGCTGGAAAGAGTGGCACAAGTGACTGCAAACAAAGAGCCATGTACCAACTGCAATAAGTAAAATACAACTGTAGACCTGTGGGTGGCACAGCTTAGAAACCTGCCCCAAGAAGAATCTGAAAAACCAAAAAAAAAGTACAATGACCAAGAGCAAAAGAAGAGACAGAGGCACAATGAATATTACTGAAGACTCCCCTGCAAAGGAGCAGAATCCTTTGCCAACTTCCATTAACTGAGGAAGACATCAAGAAAATGGGAGATACAGAATTCAAAACCCTTGTTATAAAACTTCTTATCAACCATTAGAAGCACATAAAGCTGGCATTCAAGGAATTCAAGGAATATGTCACACTGGAAATGAATCAAATGAGAGCTAATACATTAGAAATAAAGAATACAGTGGAGCAAATTAAAAGTATAGTGGCTCTGTGAGCAGACCAGCAGTGTGTTGGGAGTGGGAGGGCTGGCCAGGGCCAGAACTAAGTCCGGATTAGTGACAGTGGGAGTGAAGCTGTGGCGGCAGCAGTGGCCACAGTGCCAGAAAAGAGAAAAGCTCACCATGGAAAAGCCAGGAGAGCACGCCCATCGCTCCCCACAGCCTGTCCCTGTGGCCACTGCACAAATAGCAACTTGGCCTGAATGCAAGGCTAGGAGATGTGAATGGCAGAATGTTCACATGGGCATTGCAATAAAACCTATCACAGTTATTAGAATGCTTTGGAGTTCAGAATTTCTGGTTCTGAAAGCTAGTGTCAAACTGCAAAGCCAATATGCACAGGTTTGGTAAGAGAAATTAAGTTTACAAAGCGTTGCTCTCAATGGAAAGAACACTGTTTCCACATGAAACTTCCTAGACACCAATCATTAGCAAAAAAAGAATTTTTATTAGACTGGATGTAAAAGCCATAGAATGTACAAACAGGGTGCGCCAACAAGTGCCAAGGGGAGCCTGAGGATGCAAGCTTGGGTCGGGGGAGAGCTAGGGCCATAACACCAGTGGGCAGTCAGGAAAGGCTACTATTCCTGCTAGGACAAGAGGTGGACTAAGTAGGGCTGGCCCATGGACCCACTGGTGTGCACAAGACCTGGCATTAGGAGAGATTCTGATGGAGAAGTTTGTCAACTCCTCTGTCAAGACACAGTCCCTGCATGTGAGTGCAAGAACCACAATAGGCAGCAGCCCAGACCAGGCCCAGTTGCAGTACCCAACAGCATACTTTTGTCTCAGGTCGGGACAAGCCAGGCTAGGCCAGGTCATATCACCTTCTGGCGAATCTAAGCATCAGAACAGAGTGTGGGTCGGGCCAGGTTGGGCTGTAACACAAGCCAGTTCACTGAGGGCCGGAAGTAGGGGCCAGCTGGGCTGTGCTTGACCATAGTCCTCACCAGCATGAATTGGAACTGGATGTGGGCCCGGCCTGGCCAGGCTACAGCACCCACTGACAAATGCTGAGGTGAGGTGGGTCATGTCAGACTGGGCTGCAGCAACCAACCCACCACATGTGAGATCCGGGGGAGATGCGGCAAACCTGGGTGGGCCACTACTCCCACTGGTCAGCATGAGAGCTGGGAATGAGAGCAGACCAGGCTGGGCAAGTCTACAACACCTGTTGGCCTGCATATAAGCTGGATTGGGGACAAGCCAGGTTGGGCGGACTATACCTACTGGTACATGCATAAGCCAGAGTGGGTGTGGAGCTGGACTTTGCTGCAGCATCAGCTGCCAGATGCTGGCACAGTGAGGCAAATTCTGTCAAGCTAAACTGCAGAATCACATGGAGAGTACAAGATCTGGGAGTGAGAACAAGCCCATAGGGAAATAATGGGTACCTCTCTGATGGGCTGCAACTTCCACTGGTGAGCATGGAAACCAGGACTAGAGGCAGGCATGGCTAAACACCTGTTGGCACCAATGTACACCGGATAGTGGGGTTGATTGGGTTGAACTAAGCTTCAATGCCCATTGACAGGTATGAGAGCAGAATGAGATGTGGGACAGACTGGACCGCTCTGGTGTTCATGCTGGCAAGCACAGAAACCAGGGCAGGGGGCGGGCTTGGTGAGGGTTATTGTGGTTCACTCAGAGCTGGGCCTCCTCAGTGGCTTAGAAGGAGCAGTGGATAGCATATCCAGATGCACATGGAGGATATGGCAGTGCACTGGAACCTACAGAGGACACCTTGTACCGTGACAGAGGACAGAACAAATCGTTCAACTATCCCAGTGCATGCCTGGGCAGACTTTACGATGGACTCCAAGACTCTAAGATGAAAGATATCATGATTGAAGTGGCAAGATCAGCAGCAGTTCAGAACTGTTAAATTGTCAAAACCACTTGAGCAGGACCCTTGGAGCATGCCCCACCTAAGAAACCCTGGGGTGGTTGGGAATCTGGGTGTGGCTTTTTCCCTTTTCTCCCCCTCTTCTCCCAGATACAAGAAGGAAAAAAGAAAATGTGAAAACAAGGTCTCATCCACTTTCCTCTAACCCTGAGCCTCAAACCCTAATCACCTATGTAAAAATTATCAAAAATAAAAATTTTTTAAAAGAATGTATAAACAGACATTAAATTATAATTATACACCACTTGGTTTAAATTATACACCAATCATGAAACCACTTTCGATTCTTACAAGACCTACACAGGATGAAGAAAATGCCAGGAGAAATGTTAAAACAGCCATGGAATAAAATTCATATTTGAAAATAAATTCAGATATACTTGAAGCCATTTATCAGGTCTAAACATACTACAATTTATATTTTAAAATATCTTACCATAAATTTATTCCAATACTGTTTATAAATATAAACTTTATAGAAATATATACCTTATTTTTTATAAAATATATACTTCATAGTGCCAATGGCAGGTGTATCTGCAGGAAAAGCCTTCTCCAAATTAAAATTTATCAACAATTACTTGAGATGGTGTATTTGTCAAGAATGATGAAGGCCACAACTGAGAAGTTGCTGCAAGGAAAAAATCTCTAATGACTTAATACATGAATCTGCAAAAAAGCTGAAAAAAAATCTTGTGATCAAGGCACAATACTAATGAAGTACTATCACAATGTAAGTAATAAGTGACAACAGTATGTTTTTACATTTCTAGATTTATGCTGTTGTTCATGTGACTCTGTTAAGACCTATTTCCATTATAAGCAGATTTGTTTTAGAAAGATTCATAGACTTATCTACAACAGCACTTAAGTGTTCTGACTTTTTTTATGAGAATCCCCACATTTCACATGGGACCTGGAACATTCCCTATCCTGCAGCGTATACTGGAGGGTGCAGCCACTATTTCCCATTGGGAAGAAAACCAGCATCTACCTGCAGCTGCTCTCAGAGGGAAAATGCCCAATCAGGGCTGGGCTGGGGGCTTCAGATCCTCTGTGTGCTAGATCACAACTGAGCCTAGGTAGAAGGGTCTGGTCTCCGTGGGCCATAGGAGAACTACCAGCACAGAGCAGACATGCACACACACATGTACAGAACTAAGGGGACATGAAAAAGATCATGGAAAGTGGTATTTAAAAATAAGCTAATGGTGATGCAAAAAGAAATTGGAAATGTATGCATAGTTTTTTCAAAATCTGCATTTCCTATGACCCATGTGAAGAACCCTGGTAGACTCCACTGGTAGCTTTAGGCCAAGAGCAAACCCTCAAGACCTCTCTCTGTCCATATCCTTTCCTTCTCTGGTGAATGTCTATATTCTTTTGGAAACACACTGTGGGGCAAGACTGAATGCCTGTGGAAGACACTCAATATAGGTATGCTCAGACTCCAATAGCCAGTTTCTTAGCCTTTTCCACTGACTCCTGTTTGATAATTGGTCACCTCACCCCAGAGGCAAGGCCATTTCACCATAGCTGTCAGAATTGCCACAGGGCTGAAAGCAGTACAGGCATGGGAGGCTAACCCTTGAGAAAATTGGGCTTAGAACTTCAGCCCCAGTGGCACTCCATTGTTCCTCAGAGCAGCACAGGACAGATTCAGGCTGGCAAGATCGTCACCTCTCGAAAACACCTGGCAATGTTTATAAAGACTTGAACAGGATCCCCACAGCACACCATGGACACTTGAAGCTCTCCACCTAGACTGGCTATGTGGCAGCATGACCACAAACGTGGCCACGGTCAAGGCTTCCAGAGTTCTAGGCCCTGAGGACATTCCTACCATACTTGAGCTTTTCTTCTAAGTTCCCAAAGTCCAAACAGATGCTGACCTCCTTCCTCCCACAGTCCCAACTCACTGCAACTTTGAAGTGGTTTTCACACATTAATAACCATGGAGTCAGGAAACTTGCTTCAGAAATGCACAGAAACCATGAAAGAAAAAAAACCTAAAACCTGGACAACAGAGCAGCCTGAAACTCAAAACACATGGTAATCCATAAGGATGTACAACCTGTACAAGTCTGCTAGCATTTAAAAAAAACAAAACGCAAAATTCAGAATACAAGAAGCAACAAGGTCAAAAACCAAGTGACATTTTAAAATATCTACAACACGCAACACTGGAAAAAAGTAACATTCAGTATAGCAACAATCCCTACATTAAGAAATGGCAAAAAGGAAGCACAGGATATAAAGATGCAATTCAGTGCGACAAAAATGCAGGTACAAATGGCCAAGAGCAAAGGGAAATATACGAAGGCTCACTGTAAACAGAGAAATATAGTCAAATACTACAATATCCCTGTTACCCATCAAATCAAACATAAAATACTAAAACATCCAACATTGGTCCTTAGGAGGGCAATTAGATAGAGTCAGACCTTAGAATGTGAAGGTTCCTTTTACACCCTATCTAAAGGAACAATCACAGGGAGGGGAGAGAATTTGGGGACAGGGTAAGAGAAATCCCAGAGTCTACGGAATTGTATCATACAATTTAAAAAAATATTAAAACAAAACAATCACAGATGTCATGAAGATGCACACACATAAATGCCAATCACACTATTAAGGCCTAAAATGCAACAGCCTGCATGTCCCCTCATGCCAGGCCTGGCTTTGCAAGGCACGGAGCAGTCACAGGAGAAAACATTACTGAACATGTAGGAAGACTAGGTGGTATAGCATGGACATGGAAAGCCACCTAAGACACAGTAAGGGAATAAAGTCAACTGACAGTACATACCACAGCACGTATTTGTATTTCATGCACGTGCATCTCACAGACCCAGACATTTCTGTAGGTCCATGTAAGGGGATACTTACAAAAGTTCATGAAGATGGCTACTAGAAAAAGACTACACATAGCATTTCCATTTTTTTGGTGCAGCAAAATAAACTTATCATTGAATTCCATTTTCTATCGGCTTTCTAAAATACCATTGTGGGGCCCGGCGCGGTGGCGCAAGTGTTTAAAGGTCCTCGCCTTGCACGTGCCTGGGATCCCATATGGGCGCCGGTTCTAATCCCGGCAGCCCCGCTTCCCTTCCAGCTCCCTGCCTGTGGCCTGGGAAAGCAGTTGAGGACGGCCCAAAGCTTTGGGACCCTGCATCCGTGTGGGAGACCCGGAAGAGGCTCTTGGCTTCGGATCGGCATAGTATCGGCCCGTTGTGCTCACTTGGGGAGTGAATCCTTGGACGGAAGATCTTCCTCTCTGTCTCTCCTCTCTGTATATCCGCCTTTCCAATAAAAAAAAATAATAAAAATAAATCTTTAAAAAAAAAATAAAATACCATTGTGGGGCCTGCAATGCGTTGTATTAAGCTACTGCCTGGACATGTGGCATTCCATATGAGCCTTGGATTTGAATCCTGGCTGCTCTGCTTTCCATCCAGCTCGCTGTTAAATGCACTTGGGAAAGCAGCAGAGCATGGCTAAGTGTTTGGGCCCCTGCACCCACATGGGAGTTCTGGCTGGCATTTCAGAATTCTGGCTTCAGCCTAGCACAGCCCCAACTGTGGTGGCCATGTGGGGAGTGAACCAACAGATGGAAAAATCTGTCACCCTCTCTCTTTGTAACTCTGCCTTTCAAATAACTCTTTTTAAGAATATAAGCAAAGAACTCTCAGGCCAGGTGCGGTGGCCTCACAGCTAAAGTCCTCACCTTGCATGTGCTGGGATCCCATATGGGTGTTGGTTCTAATTCCGGCAGCCCCACTTCCTGTCCAGCTCCCTGATGCTCTGTTGACCTATGAAAGCAGTCAAGGACAGCCAAAAGCCTTGGGACCCTGCACCCACATGGGAGACCTGGAAGAAGCCCCTCGCTCCTGGCTTCGGGTCAGTTCAGCCCTTGCCACTGTGGTCACTTGGGGAGTGAATCATCAGAATCATCAGATCTTCCTCTCTCTCCTCCTCTTGGTATATCTGACGTTGCAATATAAAAATAAAATCTTTAAAATATATATATATAAGAAACTCGATGTGTAAATAAACAAAAGTACTTATGTCTGGGACAATACATATTAAACTGACCAAAAACAGTACCATATGTAAGTGACGGATCTGTTAACTAGCCTGATTATGGTACATTCCATTGCACATCTTGAATATAAACAATTTTCACTTGTCACTTACATCTCAAAACTGAAACAAATTGGAAAATTATGACTAGTGTTTTCTGAGGAAGGAAGCGAGCCTGCATTATTCTGTAGTAGAAAGACTTATGCTTTTACTATTCTGAAAATGGATATTTTTTGTAAAGACTATTTGAAATGCTGGAGGACAGAGACAAAGAAATCTTCCATCTACTGGTTCACTTCCCAAATGGTGCAATGGCTATGGCTGTGCCAGGACCAAGCAGGAGCCCTGAAATCCTTACAGGAGTATATTTATCAATGACTTGAGTTATTTTTAAAGGGAATAAGAAATTAGCACAGGCTTAGGGATGTTCAAGGACAAATGTGTTAAATACAACAGGTCTGACTGGATTCTAGCCTTTGCTAAAATTGTCTCATGTGTCTTCCCTCTTTGCTGATTTGGTTCAACCATGTTTATTCCTTTGGCTCAGGTCAATCTCTGCTCGGCTTTCAATCCTGGAATTACAGTGTGTGTACAGATGAGACCCAAAAGTTCCAGGTCACTTAGTTATACATGGCAATACCAAGATTCCTACCAGTTCCACTAAGTGTTGCCAACTGACAGACATTTCTCGGGTATCTACCTGGAGATCAACTCTGAGAAGTGCACAGCTGGGGGGAGCTCTCAGAAGCAACAGCTCTGGGGGAAGGAAGAATTGCCAAGCCCACTGAGAACTGTGAGTCCACACAAGAGATGTCTCTACACATGCGCCAACATGAACTGCAGCAGGCGGGCCTTCGGGCTCTACTTGGCAGCTGTAAGTGGGCACAGATTGCCTCAGGGAAGGGTTTAGCTTTGACCAAAACAACTTACTCCAATTGAGGGCCAGCACTGGGACAGTCTCGCCAACATGGTGGCAAGCTGAGGAAACGAGCACGTCAGCCCCGAGCAAGCCTTCAGCTCCGCCAGCAGAGGAAATGAGGAACAAGTACACATTTATCTTCATTTTACAGGTGGAGACATGGGAAGTTCAAGTCCTTCTGGAACTCTGTCAACATCAACACTCAGGCCCAGCTCTTGGAGACCAAATCTACCAGAGCCAACTCCCTAGCAGACTCATGAAACAGGATTTGAAGAAAAATAAAATCTGTAAATGACTGAGAGTCAAATGCTTTTCATCAAAAATAGAGAGTAGCGTTTTGTGTTTAAATGCCCTGGTAGTTCTCATTTCAACTTCCATATCAAAAAAGAACTTAATTCATAGTAAAGCAGGTGCGTTACCTGGAGAGTGAAGAGGTGGGAAGAGGATGCAGGTGCTGGTGCCTCAGATGACATCCATGCCTTCTGCAGCTTCCCACTGGCTCTCTTCTATCCACATCCATCGCCCCTGGGGCAGAAGCCCATGTACATGAGGTCCACACACCATACAGTCAGCAGCTTCCACCATCCTGAAAAGCTAAACCCAGTAGTTTCACAGTTACCAGCACATGAATGTTTATCTCACGTCAGTCCTACTCATAAAGGAAATATTACATCTCCACCAGCTCAGAGAAAACCTGCCCTGTCTTGTGAGTTGGTTATTTCCATGGACCAGTTGGAGTGTGCCAAGGGCACCCCCAGATTAATGCTTACTATGGGGGCATATGTGAGGGCACCTCCAGAGGGATGAGCATTTGAATGGATGGGCCCAGTGAAATACAGCATTCCCCAATGTGGGCTGGAATCATCCAATCCCATGTTGAGGATAGAACAAGGAAGAACTTGCCCTTTTGGTTTACTGCACAGCTGCTAGAACAGCTGTCCTTGCCTGCCCTTCCCTGGGATTTATGCTCTCATATCCCCTCAGTTCTCACCAAGTGGCCTTCAGCCTGGAAAAGGAATGGTTAATACCATCTTCCCTTGCTCTACACCTTGTCAACAGATGACCATGGACTTGCTCATTTCCCTAACAGTATGTCCAGGTTCTCATAGTGAATCTCCACATGTACACATGTAAGAATAATCCTATTGGCTCAGTCTCTCAGGAGAACCCTAACAAATAGACCTTGTTTAGATCTGATGATTTTCCCAAGGCATTCAAAGTCACTGGGAGTGCAGGGAGGAATGACTCACGAGGATACACACTCTGGAAATCTCTAGCTTATTAATCAAACTCATACCGTCTGGACAGTCCAGAGCTACGCCCCTAACCTGCATCTTCTTTGAAATGCCTAACTCTAAGGTTGGCAACAGTTGCCTAATTCACTTTCTTCCATTCCCTAATTGGTAATGCACATGGACATGCATCCTTTTTCACTACATAAACATGGAAAATAAAATTTAAAAAAAAACCTAACTCTAAGGAGAATCATTGTAGTATCTATAAATATCAAACATTTCTAAGTGTCAACATTCTTTTACTGATGAGGAAACTGAAAGTCAGTGAGGTGAAGCAATTTGCCTAGGGTCATGGAACCAGCCAGTAATACAGGAAGAGCTCGGTCTGTCTGGCTGATTCCAGAGTCAGCACGAGGGAAGGAGACTTGCCTAGACCCAGAATGCGGCGTCAGCACAGAGCAAAGGGCAGATGGACAGTGTCCTTCTACGCAGCAGATTGGAACAGAGGAGGCCCAGAACCGCACACAAGTCCTGGGCCCCCTGTGTGTCTTCATGTGAAGAGAAGAAAATCAAGGATTTCACACCTTACATGTTGTGCAGTGTTATTTTCAGCAAGTTTGAAACAGGCACCTGTCTTTGCACCCATCTTTGTATACTATTATGTTTTTAATACAAATTAGTATTGGACACAGAGGAGAGACAGGGAGAGAGCGAGTGAGTGCTAGAAGGAAGGGAGAAGTGGATGGGGATCTGAGGAAATGACAACTAAAATGTACCACATCTTAAGCACAGTCACGGACACAATGGTATTCGTTGTGTCGTTGTGTCTACAGAAAATACAAAGAATAATACCTTTGGATTTTGAAATTGTTCATAAGTTCTTCTACAAATGTTTAAGAAACCCTTTAATAACTAAGTGGTAGCACATCATTTACTTGTTCTTGTCACATGCTTTGATCCTTCTAATTTGAGACATTTTGTGTCTTAAAACTAGAAATACACATTAATTGTGCCTAAAGACCAATCAAAGAGGCCTGTATGACAGCTCAACAGGCTAATCCTCCACCTGCAAGCATCAGCATCCCATATGGGCACAAGTTCATGTCACAGCTGCCCCATTTTCCATCCAGCTCTCTACTTGTGGACTGGGAAAGCAGTTGAGAATGGCCTAAAGCCTTGGGACCCTGCAACCAAGTGGGAGACCTGGAGGAAGCTCCTGACTCCTGGCTATGGATCATCTTAGCTCTGGCCACTGTAGCCATTTGAGGAATAAACCAGCAGAAAGAACATTTTTCTCTCCTCTCTGTAAATCTGCCTTTCAAATAATAGTTTAAAAAGAGACTTACTATAGGGGGGAAAAAAAAAGTCTCATTCGAGTGTGTGCAAAAGACAGTCCAGCTACCAAATCTTTGTTTTACTCTAATGACAGATGTTGCCATTATCTTCGTTGCATAATGATCCTTTATGGAGGTGGCACAGGCAAACAGAACCGTGTAGAGACCAGTTCTTCCCAGCCACGGTATCTTGCTCTGTCCCCACACACTTCTGTGTCACTTGCTTCCCTTCCCCTTCCTTCTAGCACAACCTTCCTAAGGTAGAAGAAGGACAAGTTCCTGACCCACCACCTGCCCCTGGGGCCTCTGCTGCTTCCTAGCTCCCCTGGGCTGTGGATGAACCAACCTCTTAGTCCCAATATTGGATTGTGTCCTGCGCAAGGGAGACCAGGAAGGTAGTGCAGAAATCTGGGGTGCAGAACATGCCACTTCCGGCCCCCAAGCTGCTGGACACCCAAATTCCTGCCACAGTCCATTCCTGCAAGCAGCTGGGCTGTCCACTGACTGTCCCAAACCCATGAGCATCACACAGGATGAAGTGGACCCGGCATACAACCTTCAGGGGCCTGGTCCTAGCTCAAAACCTGAAACATGTTTAAAGGTTTTTTTTTGTTATTGTTGCTATTTTCTAAAACTCCAAATAATCTTTTATGAACATAACAAATCTATGATAAAAGTTCATTTTAAAGTCAATTAGGAAAATGGAACGCATTTATTTTATTTTTAAACTTATTGTCAATCGTGATGATGGTGCCAATAGTTCGGGCCTGTTTTGTCAAAAGCTCTTATCTGCTAAAGATAATAACTGAAATGTTTACATGGGAAGAATGACGCAAATGTGCTTTAAAAATTTGTGATAACAAAATCCAGCACTGCTGCTGGCATCACATAGCAGAGTGCTGGCCCCAGTCCTGACCGCCGGGATTCTAATCTGGCTCCCTGCTAGCACACCTGGGAAGGCAGACAAAGACGACCCCAGTGCTTGGGCCCTGCCAAGCACATCAGAGACCTGGATGGAATTTTAGACTCTGGCTGTTAGTTTGGCCCAGACTTGGCTGTTGCAGGCATCTTGGGTATGAACCAACACAAGATGATATCTCTTTCCTCATCTGTCATTATGCCTTTCAAATAAACTTGAAAAGAAAAGGGAAAGCGATGACACCACAAAGTGTAGGTGAGGAAACACACAGAAAGCCAGGCAGCCCACTCACTGCCCGGGACAGGTACATGTGGGTCCATTTCACTTTACCTTCTGCATTTCTGTAAATTTGTCATTTCTACATGAAATAGTGGTTCCTCCTGTTCAACCCATCCCCATTATTGCATTTTTGGTCTATCCACTGTCCTTGTCTTATTTTATTGTTAGAAGTCACAAATATTTGTAGTAAAAATGTCAAACAATACAAAGAGCTGGGGCTGATTTGATGGCTCCACTGGTTAATTCCCCTTCTGCAAGTGCCTGCATCCACATGAACACCAATTTGTGTTCCGGCTGCTCTACTTCCCATCTAGCTTCCTGCTTGTGGCCTAGAAAAGCAGTAGGGGATGGCCCAAAGCCTTGGATTCTGCACGCACCTGGGAAAATAAAAAAAGCTTCTAGCTCCTGGCTACAAATGGGCTCAGTTCCAGCCACTGCAGCCACACGGGGAGTGAACCAGCGAATGGAATATATTTCTTCATCTCTCCGCTCTGTAATTCTGCCTTTCCAATGAAAACAAATACATATTTTTTAAAAAGATAAACATACATATTTCCTTACCTGCATTTTGTAAACATTTAAAAGATATTTATTATAAAACTTAGAATATGGTTCACGTTCTTTTTTAGAAAAAAGGAGAAATGAAAAATAGAGAGTGACAGATGTTGTTTCATTCCCCAAATGCCCACAACACTGCCCCCGATTGGGCCAAGCTAAAACCAGGAAGACATGTAGGAACAGGGCAAGAAGAGCAGTTGATACAAGACACAGTCATCTAGGAGAGGGTTTCTGAACTTCACTGAACACCCAGGAGTCTTGTTCAAATGCAAAATCCAAGTCAGGAGTTCCTGGGGAACACTTGAGATTCTGCATTTCTTGCTTGCTGACCGAGGTGCCCAGTGCTGCTGCTATAACACCGCATTTGAAGAAGCAAAATAAATTTCCACTGGGACTTTGGGAGTAGGGACTAGAGTAACAATTTTATCTGGATGACCCCTACTGACCTCTGTGCCCACATTGCTTTGCGTTAGATGCCCTGGTGCATACAGCAGCGGGGGGTGGGGGGCTTGGTTTTGGGGGCTCTCCCTTTCTCATCTTCATTGCAGCTTTCCTAAGGCAATTCCTTAGGCCCACATTAAATCACCCTCAGATCTCTCAAACTTTGATACTACACTCTAGAGACAAGACTTTGTGGGCATTAAAGAGCAAAGATCTCAGCACGTGGTGAGAATAACATGAGGTGGAGCAGTCAGAAGCATCAGGCAACAAGGAGGGCCAGAAACAGATTGCAAGGTGGAACAGGTGAGCCAGGGGAAGTTCTCCGAAGAACAGGTATAGAGAATCAGGGATGGGGAGTAAATGTGCACATTGGGTCTGGGAGTTCTCATCAGCAACTTGCAAGAACTAGACTGAGTTATGAAAGGGAATAATGAGGGCTAGCACTGTCATGCAGTGGCTGAAGCTGCTGCCTGTAACACCAGGATCCCCCTGTGAACACCTGTTTCAGTTCCAGTTGGTTCACTCCCAATGCAGCAGCAGATGTCCCAAATGGTTGGGCTGCTGCTACTCATGTGGGAGACCCTGATGAAATTTTGGGTTCCTGGCTTCAGCCTTGTCCAGTCCCAGTCATGGCGGCCATTTGGGAAGTGAACCAGAGGATGGAAGATCTCTCTGTAACTCTGCCTTTCAAATAAATAAACTTAAAAAATAAACAAAAGGGAATGGTGGGCTGGGATTGGTTATTTTTAAACTGGATCTATTTTTTTTATGACAGCTCTCTCATGTAGTAGTTCCTTGCCCCCAGATGCCCATAATAGTTAGGGGTGAAGCCAGGAGCCAGGCCCTCCATCTCAGTCACCACTTGGGGTGGCAGGAACAGAAGCAGTTGTGCCATTGCTTCTGCCTCCTAGGGTACACATTGGCCGAAAGTCAGAAGTGGAAGCAGAGCTGGAACTGGAGTCTCAACATTTCCATAGGGAGTATAGGTGTCCAAGCACCCCACCTTCCCCTGAGGTTGGTTCTTGAGCCAAACTCACTGTCAAGTTTCAGAAAAGGGGGGGGGGGAGGAAAGAGTAAGGAATCACATTAAGGCAAGAGGATGGGGGAATTAGGCAGAGCTTCTCTCAGCCCTGGGGAGAATCACCTTGGCTCTGTAAGGCTGCAGCGCCCATGCCCCTGCCTTGGTCACAGGCCTCATTCTCGGAGCCCTTGGCTCCCAAAACCTTCCGCAGGATGGCTCAACAGTATGACAGTGTGGTGACAGGAACCTTCCACAGCTCTGCAGGACCTTTCTCTCCATGGATGTATAAACAATGCCACAGCACATGATAAAAGTGAGAGGAGGGGGACCCCCACATTAATTTCCTGAAGTCCCAATGATAAGCTGGCAGGTTTGGCTTCATGGAAGAAGATAAAAGCTCCAAACACAGCCGAACGATTCTCAGGAGCCGAGCCTGGTACGGATGCAAATTAAAATAAAAACTATATAAACAGCAGCACAATCGCCCCATTCAGGCCTGCTTCATTAGCAGCCAGCTCTCTAGGGCCACGGCCCGAAAAGACAACTTCCCTTTCTTCTCCCTTCTAAATAATTCCCGAGCTGGTCAACAAAAGGATGCCAGGCACAAAAGCGGTTCTAATTGATGGCGCTTTGGGGAGAGGGTCATTGGGGAGAAGCATTTTTTGTGTGCAAAGCAAAAAGCAAATGGGTTGTGTCAGACCAGTCGGAGGACAGGCCTCCTGCTGAGACGTCCAAGATCCGCCTCTCAGAGCTCCCTCTTGCAGCGCCTAACATGCCAACCGTCACATTCACCAGCCCAGGCCCCTCAGTGCCTGACCAAGCCAAATGCCCAAAATACTGCCTTGTATAGAAGGACCCCATTTAGGAGCCAGGTCCATGACACCAAGACATGCCACCGCAAAGGACAACAAAAGTACCAGGCTCCAGGCCTTACTGCAGAGGACAGAGCTGCTTTGCTTTATTAATGATAAAGCAGCATTATGCTGGGCAGGCCTCAGCGTGGGGAGAATTTTCCCAATACCCACCTCTTGCACCACTCAGGCTCCAGCAAGGAACCTCAGCTCACGACCCGAGCACAGCCCTCCTCACTTGGGCCATCCGGTTGGCCTTTCCAGCCACATAGCCCTGCCCCTCCAGGAGCCTCTGGGATAGCCACAGCACTCCAGCTGCAGCCTTGACCCACAGATCCTGCCCTGCAGCCCCGAGAAGCCCCCGGCTGCCGTAGGCTTCTCTGTAAGCTGGGAAACCCCTAGTTCCTCCCTGAGCCTCCATTTGACCGCTTTAAGTGGAATAATAAGTCCTGTAGTTTCAGACACCACAGCAACTATAAACGGCATAAACGAACGGAGTAAAGGAAACATCTCAATCACAAATCCCTGGACCATTCAGTGATTGCCAAAAACAAAACAAAACAAAACAAAACAAAACAAAACAAAAACAAAAAAACTTCCCTCTTGAGCCTGATGTGACTAACTCCTTACCTTGTATCTATACGAGCGCCACTTTTAATTTCAGCTGCTCCACTTTCCATTCAGCTCCCTGCTTGTGGCCTGGGAAAGCAGTTGAGGACGGCCCAAATCCTTGGGACCCTGCACCCATGTGGGAGACGCAGCAGAAACTCCTGGCTTCTGGCTTCAGATTGGCTCAGCTATGGCCATTGCGGCCACTTGGGAAGTGAATCAGTGGACAGATCTTTCTGTCTCTCTATAAATCTGCCTTATCAATTAAAACAAACTTCTCCCTTGATGGTTCAATGAGACAACTGCTCGCTTTTATTTTTCTTCCAACCAACAGATCAAATTAAGATTGCTGCATCTCAACACAGCATGAATTATTCACCTATTTTAGATTATGAAAGCCAAAACCACCAAAGTGGGTCCTGTACAGCACCACAGTGTCTTACCTGCCTAAGCTTGGAGCTCACCCCAGCACCTTATACTTCAGGATTTACCAGTGAGAGAGCTGGAGCCCGGGAGAAGGAAGAACAACAGGCTTTTCATTTATCTAATGTCGAACGACTCATGGTGTACCCCGTTGTTTGGAGAGCGGCCTGTGTTTGAGGCCTAACTGGCGGTGGCTGCGGACAAACGGCACACTGCTCTCTTCCGGGTGAGGCGCTGGGCAGCATGGGAAGGGCCAGGGGAACAGAGCGGCAGCAAAGGCCTCCCAGCCTGCTCAAATGGTTGCCCTCCCACCTCCACAGCTGAGCCCACTCAGAGCCACGTGCTTGTTCTCTCAGCTCCCAGCTGACAAGAATAAGCCTTCTCGCCATGCTCAGCCTGGAGCTCTAGGCAAGGAGAATTCAGGCACTGGTGTAACAGCACAAGGCCCAGCACCGTTTTCCTCAACACCTCAAGCCTTGGCTGCACTGTACCAGACATGCCACTGAGAAGATTTTTATGCGGGTGCAAGGGCTCAGGCCATCGGTTTCTTTCCCAAATTACACTCACACCCCTCACCTGGATTGGTTTCCTACAGCTGCCACAACCCATGCCCACCAGTTGGGTAGTTTAGAACAGCTGACACCTATTTTATCTAGCTTGGAGGAGGCCACAGGTGCAAACTCAGGGTGTTACCAGGGTTGCTAGTGGTCACAGGCTCTGAGGCTGAACCCCTTGGGATGCCTCCGGTGGCTGCTGGCACCTTTGGCTTTCCTGGCCTTTCATTCATGCCTCCAGACCCATAGAACCTTTCTTCCAGGTGTGTCTTCCCCAAATCCAGCATGATGCATCCTGAAATCTTTGTATCACATATGCAAATAATTTTTTTTCCCCAAAATAAGGTCACTTTCCTAGGTTCCAAGGGTACACAGAGGCAACCATTCAATCACTATGCCACCCAAAAAAAGGAGAAGAGAGACAAGGAAAGCACCCTGAGCCTCCATTCAAACCTCCCAGAATCCATAGCACAAGATTAGGACTGACGTAATTCAGCCAGATTGTGGTGGCAAGAGTCATGGGAGCGTTGAATAGGCCTTAACAGAGGCTGCGGGGGGAGAAGGGGTCCCAGCAAGGATATTCCCCCCACTGAGACCCACAAAGGCACAAGGCTGCTGGGAAGACAGTCACAGTGTAAAAGTCACTTGGCCCTCTCCCCTCCCTGCACTCTGCTCTCTCTCTCCCTTCACCTGTGCCCCCACATTTAGCCCTGCCAGGTGACCTATGGATAGTTCAGATCATTTGAGCGTGTGTGAGAAGGGAAGCAGCCTGGGCTGGGTTCCTGGAACACTCCCAGAGGCCTCTCTGTGCGGGACTCTGCCTGCCTGCTCTGGGGAGGTCAGCCAGCTCAGTCCACCCGGAGCCTGCTCACATGACTGCACTTCTACAAGCCGTGTGTTAAAGCAGGATCCAGCACATTCTACCACTGCTGCTGTTAATGTTTACAAAAGGAAAACAGAAGGAAGAGGGAAAGGCCACCGCTAACAAAATCCAACTGCAAAGCCAGAAAAAGGCACACCAGTTACAGAAACTGCAGAATCTCTCCCATAAGAACAAAAAGTGTTGAGTAAACGAAGGACTATCTCAAAGTTTCATAGGAAAAGTTCCTTAGGTTCTTAATGCCACCATCCTCCAAAGAACTTCTGCCAACTGTGTAAACAAGCAGAGCAGCTGTGTCAAGGGTAGTTACCAAGAAAACTGCTGTGGCCAGAGCCAGTAGGTCTCCGGTGAAAGCAACCCTGTAATGCATGTCTTGTCTTTCAGGTCTAGAGTCCATGAACAGTTAAAGACAAACTTCCTCTCCTCCCCCGCCCCTGTCCCAGTGCCAGCAAGAGGAAGTCTAGCAAATGTGGTCTGAACATATGGCCTGGATGACCGGAGAGACAGAACTACAGAACTTTGACATGCCATGACAGCGGGTGTTTGCTGAGTGTGCACCTTGTGTAGGTCCCTCTGCTAGGTGCCGGGGATACAGCCGCAGGCAGCTAATCAAACACAATCTGTATTGGCCGGCCTTGGGTGCAGAGGATTGAGCCACCACTTGTGTTGCCAGCATCATGCATCACAGCACTGGTTTGAATTCAAACCCCTCTATTTAAAAAAAAAATGTTTATTTTCATTGGAAAGTCAGATTTACAGAGAGAAGGAGAAAAAGAGAGTAAGATCTTCACTCCCCGCCCAAATGGCCACAACAGCTTAGGCTGAGCCAACATGAAGCCAGGAGACAGGAGAGAGTCTTTCTGGTTTCCCACATGGGTACAAGGTACCACAGACTTGGGCTATTCTCCAATTATTTCCAAGGCCCTAAGCAGGGTGGGAAGTGGAGCAGCTGGGATATGAAGCAGTTCACATATGAGCTGCCAGCGCTCAGAGCTAGAGGATTAGCCAGTTGAGTACTGTGCCAGCCCCTGAATCTAGGCCTCTCTACTTTTGACCCTGCTGCCTGCCAATGTGCTTTAGAAATCAGTAGAAGATGGCCTAAATCCTTGGGCTACTGCCATCATTTGGGAGACCAAATGCAGTTCTAGGCTCTAGACTTTACCCTGGCTCAGTCCAGGGCACTGTGGCCAGTTGGGGAGTGAACAAGCAAATGGATGTTCTCTTACTGTTCTCTCTATGTAACTCTGCCTTTCAATTAAAAATAAAATAAATATTTTTTAAAAAGTAATACTCTTATCAATTCACGCCTAGTAGGAGGGCTGTTGAGAAAAAGCAAAGCAAAACAAAAGGAAAGAAGTAGTGGCAAGGATGTAGCAACGTTGGAACTCCTATCCACTGTTGTAAGGAATACAGAACAGCGCAGCCAGAGTGGAGACCACCGTGGAGGTCTCTTAACAAGATTAAAAATCAGACTGCCATCTAAATCCCACTTCTGAGTGTGTAGCCAAAAGAACTGCAATCAAGATATGGAATAGACACCTGCACTTCATGTTCACTGCAGCATGATTCACAACAACCACGGTATGAAAACAATTTAAATGTCCTTCAAGGAATAAATCAACCAGCATGATACATACCCATACATTCTAAGGAATATTTTTATGCCTAAAACAGACAGGAAATGTTGCCAGAATCACAACATAGATGACCCCTGACGGTATGCTATGTGAAAAAAACTGTTAGACAAAGACAGAATTCTGCTTGCCGAGGTATCCAAGATAGTCAAACTCACACGAGCAGAGAAAAGAACAGTGGCTGCCAGTGGCTGCAATTGTTGGGGGCAGGGGATGTTGCTTTTCAATGAGAATAAAAGTGGAATAAGTTCTAGAGATCTATACAACTCTGTGCTTGCAGTGAACAATACTGCATTGTACACTTAAAAATGTGTTAAGAGCATGATTTTATGTAGCCTACGGGTTAAATACAGCCTGCTGCCTGTTTTCATAAATAAAGCCTTTTTAGGACACAGTCACACTCATTCGCTTGTGAATTATCTGCCACTGTTTTTGCACAGTGGCAAAAACGAGTATTGTGACAGGAACTGATGGTCTGCAAAGCTGAGGTCCCTGCTCGGGGGTGTCAGCTATTGGTCATTTACCACATTTCTGCCTCTGTGTTCCCCTATTGGAAACCTTGGCCCGTTTTCCTCCTGCTTAATGCACTCTCATTCTGCAGATGGGCCTTTCATGCCACAGTTGTACTCCGCTTGCTGGAAGGTTCATGTTCAAGTCAGTAGTCACCAGACATATATGATACTTTTTATTTAAAGTGATTACATCTGGCCCTTTACCAAAAAATAATTTTGTCACTTGCTTTAGATTCCTCAGGCCCTTCCCACTACACAGAGCGTCTCAAAGACCTTCACCTGGTACGTTCACCAGTTTTGCTTTGCTGTAACAATATATCATAGCCTGGGCAATTTATAAAGAGCAGTTTTGCTTAGATTGCAGTCCTGGAGGCTGGGAAGGCCATGGGCATGGCACTGGCATCTAATGCACTGTAGCTACAGAGGCCATCACACGACAGAACAAATGTGTTGCTTTTCAGATCTTTTTTTGCAAAACTACTCAAGCCTACATGGAGGCCCACCCTCACAATCTCACCAACCCCAATTATATCCCATCTCCACCTCTCAATACCACTGGTTCTTAGGTTTCCAAGACACAAACTTGGGCGGACACATTCAAATCATAGCACCTGAACTGCTTTGCAAGGAGGAAGACAAAACCCCATCAAGAAAGCCTACATGTTAAGAGCAGCAGAGTCCATTCTTGAGTACTTCCTGTGATGGTGAGACTATTTGGGGAGCACCTTTGCCTTCAGCTCCTCATAGCAACTACTTGAGGAATAGCTGGGCATTCCTCCTTCACAGAGGAGAAAATGGAGAACTCAGGAGAGAAAACACAACCATTTCAACTCATGTCTGAGCTTAGATTGATCTGTCTGCATGCCTTATCATTGTATCCAACTGCCTACACTGCTGAGTAAGCATCTGTCTGATTGATCGGGAAGATCCCATTGCTCGGAATGGTGAGATACACAGAAACACCTAAGAGAACTCATTAAGCGCATCAGGCAGTGCTTGCAGCCCCGCCTCACTGTGTTGATTCCTTGAGACCTCAGAACCATGGAGGTTCTGTTACTGCTGGTTTCCTTTTTGAATTCTTATAGTTGTGTGGTATGGTTACATTGTGGGGGCAAGGGAGGGGGAGCCACTCAGAGGAAATTTTCTCCTACTAAAGACCATCAAAGATCTAGTCACTCCCTGTTAATCTATCATTATCCCAAGAGTTACACCACAAATATTCATGCTCCTCATCCAAAGGAGGGAGCTAAGACTGTAAAGCAATTCTGAAAACCACATTAACAAAGGACAGGAGGGGTCCGATGCTGTGGCCTAGCAGCTAAAGTCCTCGCCTTGAACGTGCCAGGATCCCATACGGGCACCAGTTCTAATCCCAGCAGCTCCACTTCCCATCCAGCTGCCCACTTGTGGCCTGGGAAAGCAGTCAAGGACAGCCCAAAGCCTTGGGACCCTGAACCTGCGTGGGAGACCTGGAGGAAGTTCCTGGATCCTGGCTTTGGATCAGCACAGCACCAGCCGTTGCGCTCACTTGGGGAATGAATCATTGGACGGAGGATCTTCCTCTCTGTCTCTCCTTCTCTCTGTATATCTGACTTTGTAGTGAAAAATAAAATATATCTTAAGAAAAAAAAAAAAGGACAGGGACAGGAGACCAGAGGCATTAGCCTGGAGGTTAAGACACCAGTTAGCTTACAGTTGTGCTGTCGTAAGGACCGCATCCCACATCCCACATAAAAGTATCTGGGTTTGGTACGTACCCTACTTTTCAACTCCAGCTTTCTCCTGATGATGCACACCTAGGGAAGCCTCAGTGATGGTTCAAGAAGTATGATCTCTGCCTCCCAGGTAGGAGACCTGGATGGAGTGCCCAGCTCCAGGTGCAGCTGTTGTGGATGAATAGATTGGATCTCTCATTCTCGCTTTCACTGTTTCTCCCTCTCAAATAAATATATAATAATATTAAAAATTTTTAAAGTGCACAATTAGTTAAGAGAATACTCAAGATCTCCAGGAAATCCTTCCATACCAAGAAGGAAGCCGCCTTCTGTGCCTTCTGTCGGTGTTGGGACAAATGGAAGCCAACTTTGCCCCTGAGACTGAAAGACCATCCCAGCAACTGGAAGTATCACGTAGGGGAAAGAGTGAGGTGATGAGCATCTGAAGGAGCCCCAGAAGAGGCTGGCAGCGTTTGATGGGTGGCACAGAGGTACAGACTGATGAAAATATGAATGGCTGGGCTGGCTCACCCCCACAGTCCAGCCCAGGATTCCATAAACAGAAACTAGCCTGAGAATCACACACGGGAAAATCAGTGCCCTGAATCAGATTTGCTCTTCCCAATCCTCTCTACATCCTAGTCACAACATCACAATTAAAAGCTGGTGCTCATTTTAAACCAAACATCAGTCACCTAGAGTTACAAACTATAACTGAATCTTTGACATATATATATATAGAGAGAAGATTTATATATATATATATATATACATATATATATATACATATATATGTAGAGGATTTTTCCATTTGTGAGGAAAAACAGTACAATTTCTGGCTCTGGAGTAGGCAGCAGGGAGTGGGTGGCCAACACCACAGTGACTCATATTTATACTGATCTTTGCCACTTTCAAGGAGATCTGTGATCTGATTGATTTTCATAACACTTCTTGCAAAGGAAGCAAGACATGTTAGTCATTATCATCCATTTGGACAGTAAGAGGTGGCCGATTTCCCCACAATTACAAAATTAGTAAGTGATGACATTGTGACTCAAATCCAGCCTTCTGACTCAAAGTGGCTGCCGACCATGTGTGACACCTAGAAGCCATTAGGGGTCATGCTGCTAGACACTGTTTTTGATCATTTGCACTACAGAGACCAGCCAAGAGGTTTAGGGTTTGTGATCCCTCAATTTGCTCGTACCCTTGGTAATGAAGGGGAATATGTTGGCATGTGGAGCCTGGCATAGGTGAGTACAGTGATCAGAAGAGTCTGCATTTATAGCATGCCGTTTTAATAAGCCTGCCAGTGTTTTCCAGAGCTTAAAATATTGAGCGTGGTTCACAATGATGCACTTAACTGGGGAGGCTAGATGCTGCAAGAAATAATTATCAAGGCTCATACCATTTAAATATAGGTTGTCATTATTACTCACATCAGTAGTAGTGGATTTTATATCCTGTTTTCCCATCGGGCTGGGCTGACTCATTCCCTCTTCTGTCACAACACTTACCTCTGGGGGCTCCCAGAAGGGAAACAATGAGCAAATGATAGTTAACCTCTGTGCTGATTAGGGGCTGTTTGCAAACGGCACCTGTGCTGCCCGGGCTCCAGGAGGGTGACTGCTGGGCCACTGAATAACTGCAGACAGACACTGCATGAGAAAGGAGAGAGCATTCAAGGCAGAGGAACTATTGGAGAAAAGGCAGGAAGAGGCCCAGCATTGTAGCATAGCAACTTAAGCCTCCACCTGTACCACTCACATGGGCACTGGTATGAGTCCCAACCACTTCCAATCCGGCTCCCTATAAGTGAATTTGGGAAGGTCCCAGTGCTTGGGTACCTGCACTCATGTGGCAGACCTGGAGGAAGCTCCTGGCTTCAGTCTGCACCAGCCCTGGTTGTTGTGTCCTTTTGGAGAGTAAACCAGCAGATGGATGCTATCTCTCTGTTTTTTTCCTCTTTCTCTCTCCCTCTCTCTATCTCTGTAACTCTGCCTTTCAAATTAAATACATAAATCTTTTTTTAAGACAACTACAAAGATAAATATCTCACCAGTTGGAATGGTGGCAAATGGAACTGTTGCAGCTGCTAAATCTAGCCCTGATGGCTGTGATTCGTTACAGTACACATACATAATTCAACACATTCATTTGCTTTAGTGTGAAACATAAAAGCAGAGCAGTTGTAATCATATAAAGTAAACTACAGATAGAGAGAGTGGCATTTGAATATATTTTACAAATGTTACATTAACTTAAAAACAAGTATGCTTCACTTTATTCTTAAAGTGAGCATTCTATACCATATTCAGACCTCTCTAAGGACTTTCTTTTTCTTTAGCCAAATAAAGGTGTTGCTTCGCTCCTCTCTTGGAAGAGGTTAATGTTTAAGTATAATCAAATGGCCTGAAGTGCGGAAAAAAAAGTTATCTTGATGCTTATCACTGGTATAATTATTGTTTTTGTTTTTCTAAGCTTGATCATAGGAATATGAATTTCTTGGCAGCTTTATGGTAGTGTGATATTTCTATTTATTTCTTATCAAGAAAAAGGTTTTTTTTACATATTGTACAAGTAAAGGTTGCTTTCAAGGCTAAATGACTGGTGTTGATCTATATAGAATAAAATCATTGCAAATGTTTTTTTAAATTGCTCTCTTTGAGCTAATAATATCGACTGATTAGAATGAACGACAGAAGTTTACTCCACATGTCCTCATCAGTATTATGGAAAGCATGCGTGTCACCAAGAGGGACAAGCACCCTCAGTCAGACTAAGGGATCTCCAAGAGGATACACACCACTCTTTCCATGAGGATCGGTAAGGTTGGCCAAGGTCACAATCAGTTCATTTTCAAAAACTTCCATAGCAGTTTTCTATCGCAAACAAATGCTTGGCAAGCAAAGCCTGTGTTCTGTGTATATGTATATATGTATCCATCCCCCTAACCACCCCGGTACGTTGTGACTGTAAAAGTAAGGACCCTAGCTTGTTCTTTGCTTAACTTTTGTTTTAACACCCATCAAAGCCAAGGATACATGAACAAGATTGCAAGGTCACTGACTGCTGATGCTCCACCCTGTGCTGCAAATGGATGTCCCAGCTCCCTCGGGACTCCCCTCCGCTCCCCAACACCTTGAGGGCACTACTCAAGAGAAGCGCAGTACTTTTAGGACAGTCTTCCTTGACATCAGGGATGAGAAGAGCCCAACAGCAGAGCCCACCACCACCGGCAGCAGGACCTGACTGGCAACTCCTCCACACCTCCCCGCTCCTGTCTCTCATTACACAAGGGAATTCTTTCTTTTCACCAGGGATTTACAGCTCCCAAGGAAATCCCACCCCCATGGGCTAGTGTCTGAGGTCAGGATGTACAGGAATATAAACTTTTTTTCCTACTAGATGGTTAAGTTTCATCTCTACCTAGAATCGCCTACCATCTTTCCCCTTAGTATGTAATTGTGAGCACAAATGAAATGTCTACAGTCCCATGGTTCAACTTTAACTCTCAACATTCCTTTTTTTTCCTAAGAAGAAAATAGAATATTGCTGATGGTCTGGTGTGATGAACTAGTCCTCCCAGCAAGGTAAGCTGTCACTGAACTGACCTCTCTCCTTCTGCTGGCTGCCACAGCAATTTCCCATAGCAGGCAAATGTTTGCCAAGCAAATAAATGTATTGTCAAATAATTTATCTCATCTTTGAAAACGCAAAGCAAATCTCAGATGTGGGGAGGCGGAGAGGTTGTGAAGAGCAGGAAAAAAAAATGAGGTGAAGCAAAGGCAAGTAGGCTCTTGTCTGGGTGGTGCAAGTTCAGATGGGCAGCGAGTCTGCAGGCCAAAGGGAGGCTGGCAGCCTGAGAAGTGGGAAGGCGGAGAATGATCTACGAAGAGAACTGATACATTAGGGCAAAGCTGGGAAAGCAATGACGTGGAAAAAGGAAGCTGAGGAAGAGGCCGTCGAAGTGGGAAGAAACTCCAAAGCTGATTTTGCCTGCAGCTAGCTTACCCGAGAAGACCAGGGTGAAGTTTCCATATAAACAAACAAAAAAAGTCTGGAATTTCTGTACAAATGATTCCTTCCTCTGAAGACAGGAAGTAGGAGGCCACAACCTATTTGGCCTGGTTAACAATCCCCAGGGTGGGCAAGAAGTCCCAACATGAGATCACAGAGTTGGCTGCCCAGACATCAAATCTGAGCTTCTGAGCACTGCAGAGGCTCCTCTGGCCTCTGTTATGCACAGTTAGTGATCTAGCAAGGCAGCAGACGATAGTCCAAGTCCACAGGCCAGTGTCACCCACATGGGAGATCCAGATGGAAGTTCCTGGCTGTGCTGGCTTTGGTCTAGCCCAGCTTCTGCTTTTGCAGCCACTTGTGGAGTAAATCAGTGGGTAGAAGGTCTCTATGTTTCTCTGTCTCTTGCTCCATCTCTATATTCTCCTAACTATTTCAAATAAACAAAGCTTTAAAAAAAAAGTTTTCTTATGCAAGTTTAAAAACTTTGAGTATTTTACCTCAAGTAGTAAATTTTAACTACTGAAAAAAATACATACTGTTTCAAATGCATCATTCCCTGAGAAGACTAAAAAACTAGAAAAACAGAATGTCACCACAGATAAGAATGGCTCTAAATTTCTGCCTTATTGAGTACCTTTACCCAAATATATATGTCAAGGTGATGATTACCACAATTTGAGGGTAAAAAAAATTTATATATATGATATTGGTGGTAATTACATAATATAGAAGTTTTGCAAGCGTTTCAAATGCTGTATACAGAAACTCCTCTGAAGATGTAATGACAGGCCTGGAGAATTGGGATGCTGGCAATTCATCAATGGGATCAGCAGTATCTCCCCTCATCTCAAATGCTCTGATCCCCTACGAGGGTTGCTGATAGCTGACAGCTGAAGGAGCCAGCAAAACCAGTCCTGACACTGGATGAGGACATTTAAAGGACATCGAACACCAAGATAATTGCCAGGAACAAATATATGCAATTCCAAATGGCACAGCCTTTGCAGGAGCAGATGTATGGCAATACAGGTCTGGCCGTGCTGAGAGACATGGAAACTGTTTTGCAACCTGCTGTAGTTAAGCAAGTCATAACACTCTCTAAGCCAGCTTTGGTGCGTAATTAAGACAGGTTGCAACCCATCATCCACCACACCCTCTGCCTGAAAGCATTCCAAAAGGCTAAGTATGCATGTGATAAAATGATCCAGGGCAAAGTTAACAGTTTCCGGGTAAATTGTGCTGCCAGACAACTAGGCCTTCTGGAAGCAGCAAGCCGACACTCCACTGGCAGCATCCTGTGAGACCACCTGCCTTTCTTCCTCCAAATGAATGGTCGGGGGGGACCCAACAGATTGGCTACACCTTCACAGTGCCAAGGGGGGCAACCTGGGTGCACAATGAGTCTGTGCCACATTCTTGCTTGTTCTGAGTCCTGTGGTTGCTCACACTGCTGGGGACCGGGAGTATACCATTTTCTTGGCTTCTATTTCCCAGAGCAGAGGAAAAGAAAGACACTGCATCCTCTACAAACAGCCTGAGTGCACCTTGAGCCAAGTCCTGGCCCAGGCAGCATCTGTGCTTAGCACCAAACACTCTGTAGCCGCCTTTTCTGCTGGGAGCTGACTGCTCTGGACCGAGTTTACTCCTTTTCCTTCAGAACCCAAGAAAAGGGACCAGGATCCAGCAGATTTCAGTGGGAAGTTACAGTTTGGGGGGTTGGCATTGGCTCAACTGGCTAATCTTCTATCTCCAAGCACTGGCATCCCATCTGGGCACCGGTTCATGTCCCGGCTGATCCAATTCCCATCCAGCTCCCTGTTTGTGGCCTGGAAAGCGGTAGAGGATGTCCCAAAGTCTTGGGATCCTGCACCCATGTAGCAGACCCAGAAGGGTCCTGGCTTTGGATCAACTCAGCTCCAGCTGTTGCAGTCACTTGGGAAGTGAATCATTGGATTGAAGATCTTCCTCTCTGTCTCTTCTCCTCTCTGTATATCTGCCTTTTCAATAAAAATGAATATATCTTTTTAAAAAAGAGAAAAGAAAAGATAGGAAAAGAAAAGAAAAAAAACAAAAGAAAAGGTAGGTAGGTTGGTTGATTTTAGAGCCAGCTGGTCTGACTTACAGTCCTGGCTCTGCCATTAAATGGCCAGGCTGCCATCATCTTCCCACCCAGTCATGTCTTCCCTAAGTACCTAAGGAAGGGGTGTGAATAATGCCGAGATTCCATGCCAGGTTTAAGATTCTGACATCATATAATACTTAGCACAGTGGCTGGCATATACAGGTTGCTGAATACAGTGGCCACCATTACTAGTTACTAGCACCTTCTCACATGGAGTCAATGACTGTGCTGTAATGATCTAGAGGGAAGCAGAAGGAAATTGAGGCACAGACCTGAAAATGGGCATGACTCGGAAAGGAAGATTCTTCCAGGTCACTGTGTGGCTCCTCCACAGAAAACTTTCAGGTCAAAAAGCCTGCCTCCCACAAAGGTATTCAGAGTATGTAAATGTTCTGTATTCCCTTTAATTGAGTTTCCCACAGTCTTGTGATCCTTAGCAAGCAAGTAACATCCTGTCTTCACAGACTGGAGTAACAGAAGTACAAAAGATCAATCATCTCTCTGAATGAATCAGTTTTCCAGAATGAAACTGGAGGCATCACAGTCCTCCGTCTTTCTGGACCAGAACTGCTGTAACAAGTTATGTGCACTGGTTTAAAACAGATGAAGCAGGAGGTCAGGAGAAGAGCAGCCCTACAAGAGATGCCCACATGTTTTTGTCAATCTGGAAGTTAACACATTGCTGCTCTAGGCTGGCCTCCCACACCTCCTGCTTTGTCACTATTTCCTCTGCTGGTTGTGCCTGGCTATGTTGGGAGTGGGTGGGATCATGGAAGAGTGTCCTTCCTGGGGCCTGTGAAGCTCTAAGAGTGACCTGCCAGGCTCCACAGGGCCCCAAGGCCACTCCCAGCATCTACCTACTCCTCAGTTCCTGGCTTTTTCTATCATCTCGCCAGTTCTTGAGAACACACCGTTCTAGCTAGCAGGTCAATTCAGTGAATTCAGCTGAGCGTGGGGAGAAAACAACAGAAGACCCCTGTTTATCATGTAGTTTCCTGGCAGGTGAGGTGGTTTCTGCTGTCTTGTAGAAGATCCACTTTGCGAATCATTCTCCCAGCTTCCTTGCTCTGGTGCTTCCTCAGTGCTCCACTCTGGCCTGGGATCTTTGCCTCTGAAGCCTTATAGTCCCAGAAAGTTTAGAGGAGGATGAGGCCAAAGCTTGCAGTCAAGCATCTGTCCGAAGTGACTGAGGAGCGCCCTTGTCTCTGACCTTCCCATTACATGGATAGCTTGTGTTTCTGTTGGAAGGATCTGGGTTCAGGATTCCTTGCTCATTTACCTGGACAGCCCCCAGTCTTTAGCATTTAGAAGAATAGTACAGGTGGGCCTTACATAAGCTGGTATTTGATTTTGTGTCTGGCAGACACTTGACCATCGCCGAGACAAAAATATCTGCTGAATAAATTAGTGATTGTTCATTTCACTGCCCTTGCCCAGTGTCTGGGCGCTTTCCACATTGTGCCTTAAATGATGATATACCTAGTTTTATAAACACAAGTTCAAATTAAGCTTCTTGAAAGAAGTTGTTAGGATTTCACCAGGATCAGGAGAATGCTCAGGACAACCAATACATGGACCAAAATTCACTGTCCTCTTCGTGATCTTTACCGCTAAAATGACACAGTGTACTATCAAGGGTTATTCAGGGACTACAGACAGTCCTCTGGATTCAGAGGGAAAGAACCAAAGCAACTTTGTGGAACAGGTTCAAAAAGCCAAAGAATTTACTGACCTGGGAAGATCTCTGAGGGCCTAAAAGACTTTGCCGGCAAGGTCACCAAGACAATAACAACAAAAATTTATCAAGAGCATCAGTCCCAGGCCCCACAAACCACCATCAAGACACACTCATGCCTGACCCTTGGTTCTCTTTTCTTTTTTAACATTTGCTGGCTGATTCTACTGTGCAATTCGGAAGCTCTGCTGCCCGGAACCACTCATTCTCTCTGCACATTCCTCATGCCAATCCTCTTTATAAATGTTTGCTTTAAACATAATCTGCAGCTTTACTAAGATTATATCCCAGGCACACATTTTTTTGTTTGTTTTTATTCTTCTAACTCTCCACGCCGGGAGAACCATCATTTTCCTGTACCATTTCTTGCCTCTAGCTTTACTCCTTAGATGTCTTTCAGACTTTTCTATTCTAGTTAGAGGCCTACAGACTTTTTCCTTTCCCTTTCTTTGTATCTGCTGTGTGGTTCTTCATAAATATTTTTAGCAAACCGGTCTAGCTGCTGCTCCCTGAATTCATGAAGGCACATTCCCATCTTGGAGTCCGCACTGGAGCCTTGCCTCCTGCCAAGAATGCTCTCACCCCCTGCTCCTCTCCATTTATGCAAATCCTGACAGTGCCTCAGGAATAAAACCAAGCCCTCAGATCTCACAGAACCCTGTGCTCCTGGAAATTAATATGCTATAAGTTTTTAAAATTGTGTGTCTAGATCTTGTCTACTCAATTACATTGAAACTCTGGATGCTCCATCTAAGTCAAAGCAATTTGCCTAAACCCAAACCAGGAGGCTGGCCAAGGTGAGAAGGGTGGTCCAGTGCTGGAAGGCTTATGATATCAGCGGTCTTTCTGAGCTAGACAGAGGGCCAACAAATGAAAGAATTCCAGATTATAGTGAAATCTTTGTGAATGATTTAGGTGTAAAGGCAGGAATAGGGCCAACATTGTGACACAGTCAGTGTAATCACCAACAGCCTATATGTCAAGTCCAAGATGCTCCACTTCTAATCAAGCAACTTTCTTATGTGCCTGAGAAAGCAGTGGAATATGGCCTGAGCACTTGGCCTCTGGGACTCATGTGATAGACCTGGATAGAGCTCCAATTTCTGGCTTCAGCCTGGCCCATCCAATAGCCATTATTACTATTTGGGAGTGACCCAATGGATAGAACATCTCTTGGTCTGTGTATGTCTCTCTCTTTCTCCCTGAAACTCTGCCTTTCAAATAAATAAGCTAATATTTAAACAAAACAAAACAAATGGCATGAACAAAGAACAGGTATAGAAGTTGAGACTGAGATATGGATTAGTCCAGAATAAGACCCTTGGACCAGACATGTTTGCCCTGATACTAATTTGTTTCATTTTTACTCATTTGAAAGGAGAGACAAGTGAGGTAGAGAGAAACAGACACAAGGAACTCTCCCATATACTGGTTCATTCCCCAGATGCTCACAAAAGCCAGGACTGAGTCAGAACAAAGCCAGAAGCCAGGAACTTCATCCAGGTTTCCCCCACAGGTGGCAGTCCTGAAGCCATCACTTGCTGTATCACAGGGTGTACACGACAGGAAGCTAGACTGAGAAACAGAGCTGGAGCTGGAGCCCAGGCAGCCACAGCCCCAAATCAAGTCCTGACGCTGGCGTCGGTGGTCCACATCCATGACCCTGAGGTGGCACAACGGCTGGGATGAGGCTCCTACCTCTGGCAGACTGTATCCCAATCTAGAACTTCTCACTCACAGTGCTTTTACAGCCAGCAGGCTTTCAAATGGAAGGAAAGGAAGCAAGGAGAGAAGGAGGGACATAAACAGATTACGATTCTGCTCCCCTCTGGCTAGTTCAGAAGACCAAAGTGAGCCCAGTGAAATGCATCTTCACAGCCCCCACATATGCAGCTGTTGTTAATAACTGCCACATCTTCCACACTTCAGGGATTCTTAACCTTTGGTGGGTCTTGAACTCCTCAAGCACAGGAATTTCACCTATTCTTTTATATCTTTATTTACTTCTATATCTGCTACTGTTGAAAGCTGCCAAGCTGGGCATGGAGGAGCCACTCACTCCTTATAGGAGCTCCGAGAGGACTCTGCTGCTAGCAGAGCAAGGATGGCTGGGCCACCTCTCTGGCTTCAGCCTTCTGACATTCCCCTCCAGCGTCTCTCTCCACTTGCAGCCAAAGCCTCCAAAGCCAGCATGCTAAGAAGGGAACAGAGCCCCCCTGATAAGCCTTCCCCGGGCCCCTGCATGTTCTAGCAGGGGCAAGGAGCACAGCAGATGGGCCCTGCAGATGATTCCCATAGCCACGCACAGCAGCAGCAGGGCCCACGTTTCCCTTCCTATCTATCCTGCCACACTGCCCTTGGTGGAGCGTGCACCAAGAAATGGACATGAGATAAGCACAATTTAGATCATGAGACTCTGCTCCTTCTCCCTCCTCACTAGCTTGTGGGCAGAACCACACACAGTGGGAGGGAAAGCTGCCATCACACAGTTGCCCTTCCTACAAGCCCTCCCTCGGGTCACATGCGAAGTTGAGAAACTAAGTTCTAGGCAAATACGGAATAGGAAAGACAAACAAAAAAGGACAAGAAACGAAATAAAACATACAGGGTCATACGCAAAAGTGTAGGAAATTCTGCTCCTTTAGGTGAGATCTGATTTCAGATCAACTGTTTGAAGAAAGAGAGGAAAGTCCGTGTGGACAGAACAGTGGTTAGTAGCAGTCAAGCAAAATCCCAACAGCCGAGCAAGGTGTGGTGTGACAGGGACTGGGCTGGCAGAGGGGAGGCCAGCCTAGTCTCAGCTACAAAGCAGAAGCTCTCAGGGGAGAAAGGCAGGCTGGAGCTCACCTTTCCTGTTCCAGGCCCTACCAACAAGTGTTATCTCCAGCAAACAAAGGCTTATCTCTTATCAGCTTGAGAGGTATGTAGACAGGTTTACCCAGCCCTTGCTGCCACGCAGGTTTCCCCTTAGCTGTACTCCTACCCTGAGCACTGGGATGAGAAAAACCAAGTTTCAGAAAGATTTGTTCCAGACCCTTCTGACTAGAAAAAATAGGTAACCTGAACTTGGAATGTGGCTCTTCTAATCCCAAGCTTGGAGCCAGCTTGGGTCTCTGCAGGAAAGGAAGGAACTCAGCTGGGTAGTTAGTGAGAGCTCTGGGGCTACTTTCTTCCCTTCAATAGGAAGTGGGGCCACAGAACTTTGTCCAGCTCCCAGCTCACCGTGGGATTCCAGTTAACACCCCTGGACCAATGGCTGCAAAATCCAGTGGAAACTGGGTTGCAGGCCAAAGGCACCCATTCGGTCCTGCTCTTGATGCCAAAGTTCCTTCCGGTAAAACAAGCCTGTGAAGACATACAGGGAGGCTCCACTCAGCTCAACCCAAGAAAAACAATGAGTGAGAGACAGGCTTCCTAGTTTAGGAAACCTGTCAGATGTCCACCAGCAGAGGCTAGGCACATGGCCAACAGGTCCCTGGAGAGAGGAAGAGTGAGGAGTCAGGGGCAGCTTTGGGAAACTCAGGCCCCTCCCAAGCCCTTGGAGGATACAGGGCTCTGGGGAAGAGGCATCCTCAGCCCTTCACATCTCGTACCATGGCAAGACCACTGGGACCTTGTGGGCTGCTTCCAACAGCAGGGCCCACCGAGGAAGGTAGGGGCTGAGTGTGAGCTCAGGGCATGCCACCTCCCTTCCCTATCAGAGTGTCCGGTAGAGGATAGGCCCAAATCCCCTCCCATCTCCCAATTTCTCCATAGACAGGAAGCTGTGGCCCCATGCATTTCTGCCACAGTTAACTGACCATAGAGAAATGACAGTAATACATGCTTCAATGGATTCAGCAGCAATTAATCCACATAATGTATGTGAAGCCCCACCTGGAAGAGGGGTTCTTCCCTCTTGCAAGCAATCCAGCAATTCTCTCACAGTCTCAGTCCCTCATGGGATTAGCTCTCTCCCTTCAGTGACGACTTTCCCTAAATCCCAAATAAGGTTCTCCCTAAATTACCTATATATTCCTATACTCTTCTCCCCATCCCCAGCTCTTGGTCCTTCCATACATTTTCTTTATCAAGCATTAATGTGGGATTCACTATGTAGCCAGCACTCCACTAAGACTTTTACAAATCTATCTCAAGAGTATAATCCCGTCACTTAATCATCATTGTCCACCAGCTACTCACTAGGTACTGATTTCTCTAAGGAAAATTGGGCTGCTAAGTCTTATTTCTATTCTGAATACAGTGTAGTTCTCTCACTACAATATTTCAGGTCTTTCTCTACTAGGTTCTAATGCTAACCTGTAATCTTTCAGAACTCTCCTTGGCCTGGCCTCTCCACACTCTACATTTCAAAGCTAAAGCCACTTCAACAGCTGAAGCCAAACTGCTATGTGTGGCAATTACAAGTGTGGGCACCCATCTTCAGAATATACAGTGAAAAGGATGTCAGTGACAGGCTGGCAGCCCAGCAGATATGAAGGGCACAGCTAGAGGATAGAGGGTCAGCAGCTTTCAGAGAACCAACAACTCAAGTTCAAAATTTCTGCACAGGCCCTGAGCCAATGCAGCAATAATGCAGGGTGATTGCATGGAGTAATCTCAAAATCAATAGGACCTGAGCAGCCAACACAGCACCTATGAAAATAGCCAACCAATGGATCTTCTGCTCTAAGACAGTCTGGCAGCCACCAGTCCCTGCGGCAGAAGCAAATGAACTTTCTAAACCATCTGCTCCCTGGGGCTGAGACTCACTGGAGTTCTGCATGAATCTTTTCTAAAGTCCTAAAGCATTGTGACAACAAGATGAAATAGAAAAGACCCAGGGCCTTGTTAATCACCATCATGACCTCTTTTGATTAATGACAGGGAAGAGGAGGAGGTTGCATCATCCTCACTACCTCAAAATGGCCAGTCTGTACCCCAAGACAAGGTCCCTACCTTGATTTGCCTGTAGATGGCAGAGGCAAAGGAAGAGGGCAGACCTGTTAACAATGGTGATTTGAGATGACAAGATAATAGGGAGAAAGGAGATACAGGCTACATAGACAAGGGCATCATCCAAATGTTTGAGACCCCCACTGAGGCCCTGACCTTCTGCAAAAGTGCATAAGGAGATGGTGTGACCGAGGGCGTGTCACTGCTTCTGTCCCTCACCTTGTCCTATGTCCTAGAGATGGGCATAATTAGAAAGCACTATAGGATTCCAATACCCTGTGCCACGTTTATTTTTCTAATTACAGTAAGGATCCCATCTCATGCTTATGTAATGATTATTTGCAAGCAATCTTGTTTGGAACCAGGGCTAGCTTCACCAGATAATCCAGATATTTAGTGAGTATCCACCACTTACCCTTCTTAAAACAGTACTAACTTTGCAACTATACGAAACAACAACAAAATATTTGCTACCCTGATGCAATGGGTCCAGGACACGGGCACAGTGGACAGCTTATCTAGGGCCAGCCCACAAAGGCTGCCACCCAGAATAGACAGGGACTCCTGAGGTATCCCACCATCAGAGAGATCTCTCCACTGCTGGGATCAGTGCAAGCAAACACCAAGAGTGTGCACACAGGCTGGACATCTCCATGCTGAGGCCTGGCTTCCTGAGCTCCTAGCAGGCTGAAGTGCCAATGACATGAAACATGCCCCCTGAAGAGTCCGCCCTGCCCAAGCTGCACCCCTGCCTCATACCTGCCTTTCCTCCTTTTTCTCCTTCTCACAAAATGGCAGAGCATTTCTGTTCTGCTGAGCTCACAACGGATGTGCCTTAAGGTGCAAGCTGATGTGAATTCCCTGGTGGCTGCCCTGTGTGGTTGCCATGGCACCCTTCAGAGCCACTCAGTACCCCCACCCAAAGGCAGAATCAGCCTGGGGCTCCTCAGGCAAGAAGGCAGAATGCCAATCAGGCTGGAGGAAAAGAACAGGCGGTGCTGACGTCTCATTGCAGCTGATATTCTCCTTGTCAACCTGTGACGGGCCTTTGACTTTCTTTTTACGCTCCGCATTGACCCTAGAGAGCAGAGGTTAAAATAAAATCTCCACAGGTCAGGCCTGATGACGAAACAAACAAACAAACCTGCCATGCTGTGGGCAGAAAAGAAGCCCCTGATGTACAGCAAGCACTCAGTAAATGTGTTTAATAAATGAATAAAAGCAGCTTGGCAATTCTGAAAAGACACAGTCAATGTGAATAACTGGCACATTTGCTGTGTCATTTTCTGCCTTCCAAAATGCTTTGCACGTGTTATGGCATTTGTTCTTTGCAAGAAGAAAAGGGCACAGGAGCTAGGCTAGGAAATCAATTCCATTTTGCAGCTGAGAAAACTAAAATCAAGACTTAGCTGAGTGACCCAACACATTCCTAGTGATGAGGAAGAGGAAGCCCAGCCCCAGCTCCGGTTCCAAACCCATCTCTCTCCTGGCCTCAGCCCTGGGCCCTCCCCAGCCCCCTGCCCTGGGCAGGATCTGCTGGCCATCTGAGAAGACACAAGAGCGGAGGTTTGCCCTGAAGCCCTACCCTTACCTCAGCTCAGAGGGGATCCAAATGATGAAATATTCATTTGGTAGTAAGAGCTAGCATTTCAGATCAAATTCCTGTCTTGGTGGATTACCTTACAGTAAAGTAGAAGGCGTGTCAATGTCTGACACCTCACCCCTACTTGCACATGGGCCACCCAAGCCCTCTGTGAGGGAAGCAGCCCTTGGAGGAGCTGAACATAAGGTAGAGACCACACACCTTCATGCCCTGCCCACGTGCCCCTCCCAGGACTGCTGGCTCCCCTTCCCTTCCTTGGCACCATGGACCAGCCTGTTCTCTCCTTGCGCCTTCTGCAGGACTTCTCTCTTCCCAGGACGGTCTGGTAAGCAGAAACCCACTTCCTTACGCTCAGGGCAGAATGCAAAAACACGGGCAGATTACAAAGGCTGTGAGGGGACAAGGTACCACTGTCCCATAGAGTTCTGTGCTCCTGGGTGTTCAGTGCTTCTTGGGCCTCAAGCTCGCCATGATGGTTTCAACGTTCTTCCCCTCTTCACCGCTTGGCAGCCTAAACACACTATCAGACACAAGCCTGCTTTGGGTAACCAAGGAGCCCCTGGCTGAGGTTAATTTTGAGCATTAAATGAAGTAATAATATAAGGAGCCACATGAAATGTTTAAAAATACATAGTTGGGGGTCCAGTGCAGTGGCCTAGTGGCTAAAGTCCTCGCCTTCAACACACCAGGATCTCATAGGGGAGCTGCTTCTAATGCCAGTGGCCCGGCTTCCCATCCAGCTCCCTGCTTGTGGCCTGGGAGAACAGTCGAGGACGGCCCAAAGCCTTGGGACTCTGCACCCGTGTGGCAGACCTGGACAAGGCTCCTGGCTTCTGGCTTCGGATTGGCACAGCTCTGGCTGTTGTGGCCGCTTTGGGAGTGAATCATCGGATGGAAGATCTTCCTGTCTCTCCTCTTCTCCGCATATCTGACTTTGCAATAAAAATAAATAATTCTTTAAATATATATATATACATATGTATACATATACAGGTGGGACAGGTGTTTAGTACCTACATCCTATATAAAAGTACCTGGCTCTGCTCAACATTGTAGCTTCTGGCTCGTATGCACCCTGGGAGGCAACAGAAGACAGCTCAAATACTGGGGCCCCTACCACCCATGTGGGAAACCTAGATGGAGTTTTTGCCTCCCAGCACCCATCTGGCCCCATGTGGCTGCTGCAGGTTTTTGAGGAGTGAGCTGGTAGATAGAGGATCTCTCTTTGTCTCTCGCTACAAATGACAACTTCTTTTTTTCTTATTTTTTATTTTATGACACAATTCTATAGGCTCTGGGATTTCCCTTACTCCCTCCCCAAATTCCACTCCTCCAACCCCAATATCCCCTTTATTATTACAATAGTATAGTCCTAACAAATGATAAATTCTTTTAAAAAGTTTAGATACATACGAAATTGGCAATCATATTCATTGAATGACCACTGATCTTCCCTGCATGGCCCAGTGTGGGGCATGCTCAACATCCAGAAGGCTGACCCTGATGAATGTGTCATCCGGGTACCTTCAGTCACTGCCTTCCAGTTTGGTGACAGTAAGCCACCTAGCAGGAAGAACAAGCAGGGTCTTTCTTCCACACTCCCTCTCTGCTTTGGTGCCCTGTCTCTAACAGGAGTCCACAGCGGTGTCCCTTGTCTCCTTGTCCCTGGGGAATGCCAGGTCCCACAGGGCCCCGCCTCCACAAGTCTAGTTCCCACTGGTTCAGGAACTGGCATTTCCTTCCTCCCTTTGCCTTTCTGCCCTCGGGAGCGAATGCTCCCCACTGACATCAACCTCTGGCTACCTCGGCCTTCTTTATTTGCTCCCTAAATCCATTCACATCTCTGTGAATGATCCTTCTCTTGGAGTCTTTTCATTTGTCTTGTCTGAGATAAGCTCTGTTTTGCTGCCAGGCCTTTCGTTGAACCATGTGCTCAGGAGACAGTCACGTCTACAGCGCAGATGCTAAACACGCCAGCCTTGTCCTCATGGGCCACTGACAGCAGTACGGAGATGAGCTGCCTCTCAAAGCAGAGCCTCCGGGGTCCAGGCAAGGCGAGCCTGCCCTTCCTTCCTCCCCTCGTCCCTCCAGAAGCTGTGGCTGAGCCGCACATTCTCCTGAAGCAGTGCCGCGTGGGCTGCCAGCAATCTGACACCAGGATGGAAGAACACAGGGCCCTCAGAGGTTCAGCGTTTTCTAGAATCTAAAGATTCTGCGGACCCACCAGGGGTGGGCAATGGCTATTTCAGTTTCAGGATGCTTAAATCACTTCTTTGTTCTTTCTGCTGGGTAACTAGGGCACCGCTGGGAATCTGGGGGAGGGCTGTCTTGAGTTTGTTGGTTGGTTGTTTTGGTTTTTTTGCTTTTGTCTTTTGCTTTGTTCTGGTGGAGTCAGGCCTGTGCACTTGGAAGAAGGCCAGGTTTGGTTGGCTTTTCTCCTACAGCAGGTCCACAGCCGGCTCCTCTTCTGTCCCTCGGCCTCTGACATCACCTCCTCTCACTGCAGGATGAGTGTCTACCTTGGCAAATCCAAGGCCTTTCCTTCTCGTTGGCATGCTCCTTCCTCTAATTCCAGATGGCCACAACCTGCAAAGTCACTCAGCAGATTCCTTTGATGCTGACTCCTTAGGCATGCTTCACTCCCCAAGGCCATGCTGCGCAGATCAAACACTGTCCCTGTGCCCCAGGTCCTCACAGTCCTGTGGAGCCCCTGGCTTCAGCAGGGAGGTAACAGAGGTATGCGTTTGGGGATGGGGGGTGGGGGGCCCTGCTGAGACCTGCCGCTGACCATGAGTGTTCTGGGGCAAGGATCATGTTCATGGCTAGCCTATTTTCCACACCTCAGGGGAAATGAGCCTCATAAATAAGTAACAGCACCCAAGTCCAGCTTGGTTCTCCAATTTCCATCAGACTTTGCCCCAGCTCCCACCCTCTGCACGTGCTACACGTTTGTCACACTCTGCCGTGACTGCTGAGATGTGCAGCCTGGCACAGATGTGACTGTGTGAAGGAGCCTCACAAGGTCTCTCTGAGCCTGAATTTCTCTCAAGGGCCAAAGGTTAGCCTGGCTCAGTGTCATGGAAAAAACCCAAACAGGAAAAGCTGCTACAGAGAACAGCAGCAATGACAAACCAATGAAGGTAGAGTGGAAAAAAAAAAAAAAGGCGGAGAGGCCAACAGAAGCAGCCCAGCTGACAACGCCTCTCACTGCAGCATGTTCCCCAACACGATGCCGACACTTAGCCTGGCTGCCTGGTTGCGCGAGGAAGGCACAGAGGTGATCTGTGGTGGTGAGATGGCAAGCAAGGACTAAAGAGGGAACTAGCCCGTCTTTTCAGCCCCTTCTCATTTTGTGGAGAGAGCTAATCCAAGAACCGGGACTTCATCAAGGCCCCGCAGCCTGCGTCCTGAGTCTTGCATCCTGCTGGCTGCCCAACTGTCCTGGAAATTCATCCACAAAGTACTTTCAGAGCACAGAGTAGGAACATGCGGCTGCTAAGGGAATAGTAATAAAATTTTTTTTTTTAGAGGAAGAAATCTGCTTGACATTTAATTTGCCATCTAGATGGGCTGTCATGAGACCATGAGTCTGTTTGATGAGAATTGAAGGAAATAAAGGGGGAAACAAAAGGAGAGGGAGGAATGAATTCAAAACAGAGTCTGTGACTCTGAGTTTACTCCATGTACTAGGCTGGCAAAGAGTTGGATGAAAATGAAGGGAAGTGAAATATGTTCCCAGAGGAGGGACAAGGCTTCTTGTATGAGTAAAGGGTAGGGCCCGGCGGCGTGGCCTATCGGCTGAAGTCCTCACCTTAAACCCGCTGGGATCCCATATGGGCGCCGGTTTTAATCCTGGCAGCTCCACTTCCCATCCTGCTCCCTGCTTGTGGCCTGGGAAAGCAGTCGAGGATGGCCCAAACCCTTGGGACCCTGCACCCGTGTGGGAGACCTGGAAGAAGTTCCTGGATCCTGGCTTCAGATCGGCATAGCACCAGCCGTTGTGCTCACTTGGGGAGTGAATCATCGGAGGGAAGATCTTCCTCTCTGTCTCTCCTCCTCTTTGTATATCTGACTTTCCAATAAATAAATAAATCTTAAAAAAAAAAAAAAGGAGTAAAGGGTAAAGGCAAGCCTTGGGCTTGAGAAGGAGGCAGGAGAAGCTGCTTGATGACATATACTACGATGCTACCCCAGGGCCACCGTCAGGCAATTTATCCCTACCCACCCACCCATCATGAGAAAGCTGCTGAAATAAGGCCCTTGGCCATCAGTCCTCTTTGGGGAGTGCACTGAGGCTGAAGGAAACTGCTCCACCTCCAAGCACCCTTCTGGGGCAGCCCCTCTCCAGTGACTCGTGCACAGGAGCATGACGGCCTGTCCCAAGCGCCCCAACAGTGGACACCTCCAAGAAGCCCTCCCCTCCTCAGAGTATTTTGTGAGCAGCTGGACTGCTGCTAAGGCCGTTAACTACTGTTAAGACTACTTCAGAGCTTAACTTCTCTCTCCACCCAACCCTGCTTTCTTCGCTTCTCTTTCACAGCGCTCATGCCAACAGCACTGCCTGACTAACAGCCCGCACTCAACAAATCATGTCCAAGCCAGCTCTCAGAGCTTAGCTCACAATAGCAGAATCCCTGTGAGGGCACAGAGCAGAGCTCCATCCCTCCCATCTGGCAGGTGACTCACCCCTACAAGAGAGCACGCCTCCTGTGCTTACTAGAGGATGAGGCTAGGTGTCACCTCACTGCCAGCCACACGTGTTTGTTGGACTGAGCGCCAGAGCCAGAGAACTGAAAAGGTCATTCCTTCCCTTAAAGGATTATCCCTGTTGCCAGCCAGTTGGACAGAGGCACGAGCAACATCCCATGTCAGACTAGCGGGGTTCAGCCCCTACTCCACTGCTGACTCCAGCTTCCTGCTAATACACATCCTGGGAAGAAGTGCTGACAATGCAAGTGACTGAGTTCCTGCCACCTCCAGGGGATGTGGATTACATTTCCAGATCCTGGCTACGGGGAGCTTTGTTTCTCAAAAATTAAAACAAAAAAAAAAAAAAAAGAAGAAGAAGAAGAAAAGGAAAAAAAAATTCCCCTACAGTAACTTAAAGTCCTGGAAAGTCCATGTTAATCTGTTGTTGTTGTTGCTTTTATCTTCAGCAGAGGCAGAAAATGCTGGTATGGTCCAGTCATGTTTCATGATTCGTTATCTTCGAGGTGAATGGTCCCATTTTCCATGATCTTCCCCTCATCATCTCTGTGGCTTTCCATCAAGGGCACCTAGCAGCCCTTTCCAAACCTGGGTCTGGATGTTGCTCAGTTCGGTGCCTGTGCTAGTTCATCAACCTCTGTAGCAAGCAGCACTCCAGTGCAAGCTTGCACAAGCTCATCTGAGGCCACCAAGGGCCATTTTGTTGGCTTCCGCTCTCCAGAGCAGGCATCTCTACAGCCTGGAGATTCTGCCCAAGCTGCCGGCTAAGGGGAAGGGAAAGCATCAAGAAGCCAGGACAGGAAAGAGGGGACACCACTCCCCAGAGAACAAGAGGGGTGGGGGAACCACAGTACTTGGAAGGGTGACACACTTACAGCTATGAGAAATGAGAGAAGTTCTGTTACCCTGGATTTAAGCTCAGCATGCATTCTAGATCTGCATGGTAAATCATGATTTATAGTGGAGGAAGAAATAAAGAGGTAGAGTGTTGGCATTGCTGCTTGTATTTACTGGGTAGAGACCAGACACTGCTAAACATCTAATGGGACACAGACTAGTCAAAGAACATCAATAGTACTGAGGTTGAGAAATACTGACTTAAAAATAATTTTATGGGGCCCGGCAGCGTGGCCTAGTGGCTAAAGTCCTTGCCTTGAACCTGCTGGGATCCCATATGGGTGCCGGTTCTAATCCCAGCAGCTCCACTTCCCATCCAGCTCCCTGCCTGTGGCTTGGGAAAGCAGTTGAGGACGGCCCAAGGCCTTGAGACCCTGCACCTGTGTGGGAGACCCGGAAGAAGTTCCTGGCTCCTGGCTTCGGATCGGCATAGCATCAGCCATTGTGCTCACCTGGGGAGTGAATCATTGGATAGAGGATCTTCCTCTCTGTTGCTCCTCCTCTCTGTATATCTGACTTGCCAATAAATAAATAAATCTTTAAAATAATAATAATAAGAAGAAGAATTTTATGTCCTCCTAAACGTTTTCACCACTTCAGGAAGCTTTCGGCGCTGTTGTTCGTTCTCTAGACATTAACCAGCCTGGAAAAATGACAAGGTGTCTTGACAGGCAAGCTCATCACCTTGTTGTTGAGGGAGGCAGAGCTGTGGGTCCAACGATAACAGATGGCACCCCAACTGTGAGCGAAAGCAAGCTTGACCCCGACTTACAGGTTCCCTTTAGAGCTACGTGTTCTGTGGGGACTAATCTGTGAGCTGGCATATCTGTTCAGAAAGTATGCAATTCTCAGAGTTGCTTCCTAGATCAGGGTTGGATTCAGAGGCGCACAGAGATGTATCTGTCTTTTAACTCTGTTGTCGTTTATTTTCCCACATGGAATCCCATAAGCCCAATAATCAGGACCACTCTTCAATAAGTTTTCAAATCATCACAATGATTCTGGAAAACGGACTCCCTGCAACCTGGCAGCAAGCTGACCAGCCTGGGATGGCTATATATTGTAGTTACCTATAGACTAGATTACACATGCCAGATTTTCCAAAATCATAGTTAATGCATCAGCAAATCTATTTCTGTGGTTATTCTTGAAGCCAAAGAAGCATCAACTGAAAACTCTGCCAAGCCTTGACAATCTGGGCAAGCCTTTAACAGCACAGGACCTCGGCAGATCCCTCTACAAATGGTCTTTGAAAGAAATTCTGTGTCTAGAAAAGAAAAGCCTCCTCGCCATATCTCCTTTCCATTTTCATTCTTGACTCAACTGAAAAAATTTTAAAAAGTGCTAAAATTTGGGGAGAAAAAAAACCCATGATGTAGGATTTTTTTTTCTTTAAAGGTCCTCTTCCTTGGGAGACACATCCCCCAAGAATGGCCCTGGAGCTTCCCAAGTCTTCCATCTAGAATGCTATATTCAAAACTATAAATAACAACAAAAGGACTACCTCGCTTTTCCCCATAAAAACAACTGAAATAATTATCTAATTGACTTCTTTCCTGCCATCTACTGGGTGAAACTGATACTACATGTGGTAAAGGAATACAAGCAAAGGTCTTTGTACTGTCTTGCTTCTTTTTACTTCTTACCATGCAATGACTTGTTTTTAACTTCATTTCTTGCTCTGCAAACACCCACAAGATACATATACAATAAGATGTTATATCAGTTGTTTAGTAAGTAATTATGAAATGGTTCTTCATTTAGTAATTTTGGATGTTGCACGGACCTTAATCAAAAAGACTATTTCAAGGATCTTAAGGACATCTCTTCCAAGAGCTGCAAACTCCCGCAATTGTAGCAGACAAAAGCAATGAGCTGATTTCTAACAACCCTGAAACAGCCACCTATTCACCTTATTCACCCAATACTAATCTGCAAGATCTCCAAAGTATTGTTTCAGACACTATTTTTCAGTCCTCTGGCTCACACAGATCAAAGCTGGTCCAGCCTCATTTTGAGAGCCTTAATGCACTCAAACGCAGCTGGACTCTGGCTGGACTCTGGTTTTCTTCCAAAACTGAATATCCTTTCTACTTTTCTATGTCCTCATTACCAGTAAGTGCTGAAAATTTGAAACTGTTTTCTTCATGTGAAGTCTCCGAACTGTCTGCAATGCACTAATTAGCATTTAGGCGCAAATGAGCACCCCAAGGATCTGCGGTGCCTGCTGTTACCCCGCATACCTGGCATGTCTCGCACTAGCAGACCTAACACTTACCAAACAGATACATTAGCAGTTGGCAACTCATTCCCAAGATTTCTTCAAAGTGACTATTTCAATGATATTATAACTTGGTGTCTAAAATTTCACTTGAAACAGGTTCACTTTATGAATAATTTTTCATGAATTATATGTTACAGTGCCAAAGCTGCTATAGTCCTACCAATAGCCACTGATGTAGCATTCGGACTTAAGCATGTGCCCTTACCTGCTGATAGGAACACTCCCCAGTCTCTCATGCCTTACAGGGATGGTCAGCATGGCAACCATCAGCAAGCCTAGAGAAAACTTGTGTTCTTCTGAGACCTGGAAAGGCGCTCCCACAGGGTACAGGAAGCTTTTCTATAAGAGAACATTTATACAAACAAACAGCATGAAAGAGTTTTCTCCATCTAGAGGGAACAACCTGAGCAAGAGAAGCCATGAGGCTGACGCTCACTCCCCAGCTCCTGTATCCTCAAGACAAGCACAGTCTTCCTGAGGATTGGTATCTGCCTTTGGGCCCTCAGCAAGCTGGGTCTCTTTGGGGGCAATCTGCAAGGCCACTGGCATCTTTCTGCTAATGTCCTTCCCATCCTTATTATTCATCCTAGTATCAGCACAAACCTGGCTATTCCTGGATGTTCAGCATTCACTTAGGGAGGCTGTTCACGCTCACAGCTTGCGCAATAACCTCACTCCCTTGATAATGACATGAATCCATTCATGAGAGTGCTGACCCAAAGCCCAGACAGCTCCCGTTAGTCCATATCTCCCAGTACTGCCAAACTGGGGATCAGCTTCTACCAAATGAATTTTGGGAGATGCATTCAAACCACAACAAAAGATGACAATATTTTGTTAAACTCAAATTCAACCAAAGTTATCCTATTACATTTATGACCTAATCTGAGAAAACCACATAACAGAATACAACTCATACAACCATTCCTTCGGTAGAAAAGATGGGTTCTCTTTAGTGACCTTAACATATTGATCCATGTGGCAATTACCGCTGTAATACAACAGTACAATATGATAATGGTAACCCCATTACAGCACAATGGAATGAAAGAATTGCAGAGACAGAAGAGACATAGAGAGTGAGAAAGAGAAATCTTCCATGCACTGGTTCACTCCCTAAATGGCTGCAATGGCCAGAGTTGAGCCACTCCAAAGCCAGGAACCTGGAACTCTATCTCAGTCTCCTACATACATGCCGATGCCACATGCACTTGGGCCATCTTCTGCTGCTTTAGCGCATTAGCAGGTAGGTGGATCAGCTGAGATTGAAGCAGTGTGGATACAAGGCCAGCCTCTCATATACCTTATAAATTCAAGAACATAACAGTGGTGGGTATTTGGCTCAGCAGATGTGTCCCGGTACCTGCAACCCAAGTGGGAATGCCTGGGCTCACATACTGTCTCTTATGATCCCAGCTTCCTGCTAATGTGTACCCTGCGAAGCAGCTAACGAGAGATTAAGTTATGGGGTCTCTGCTGTCCGTGTGGGAGATCAGGACAGAGTTCCAGGATCCTGAATTTGGCCTAGTCCAGCTCTGGCAGTTGCACTAGGCAGGAGTTTGGGATTTGAACTAGCAGATGGTAGAGCTGTCTGTTTACCTTTCAAATAATACAAAGAAAAGAAAAAAAGAACACAACCAATTATAACTACTGGTAATTGATAACCCTTTATTTTGAGCAGTGCTACACTGGTTTAACATGGTCAGATGCTGTTTGTTTCCACCTGTAGCACCTGTATTCCCACATTGGCTCTGGTTTGTAGGCCCTGGTCTCCCAAGGGTTAACTCCACAGCTCAGCTGTTTCTCAAAGGTGTAACAGGAAGGGCAATCATGGCCTGATACATTTAGCCCGTGGCTTGACTGCAATTTCCCTCCTTCCTGCTTCCCCTTTTTGCATGTCCTTGGGGGAGCTTAGGTGTTGCTTAACCATTGGGAAGATCCTGGGAGGGGCCAAGCAGACTATATAAGAGAGTTCGACTTTGAATAAAGGCTTCACTTCACAAGAATGAGCCTCTGTGTGTTGTGTGTGTTGTCTGTCTTGTCTGTCTCATAACCCTAGTCCCTCCGCTCGACTCGGGGCTCGGGGTACGTGGCAATGCGGGCATTGCCAACACTGGTTCAAATTCTGGCTGCTCTACTTCAAATTCATTTCCCTGCTAATGTGCCTGGGAAAAGCAGTAGTAGATGGCCCAAGTCCTTGGGCCCCTGCCCCTGCACCCGTGTGGAAGATCCAGAGGAAACTCCTGTCTCCTGACATCAGACTGGCCAAGTTCCAGCTGTTGCAGCCATTTTCGGGGAGTGAACCAGGGATGGAAGATCCCTCTTGGTCTTTCCTTCTCTAACTCTGCCTTTCAAGTAAATAAATTAATCTTTCAAAAGAGCGAGAGAGTGAGAGAGAGGATCTTTGCAAAGTAACCACACTAAAATGACTAGTTCAAGTATAAAAGGGAATTTTGGCATGGACACACATAGAAGGAAAATGATATAAAGAAGGCAAACCACTTACAAGACAAGGACAGAGTTCTGGAACAGATTCGTCCCCTAGTGCCTGCTGAAGGAATCAGTCCGGCTGACCCCTGCATCTAAGACACACAGCCTCCAGCAGTGGGAGTCTATATACACACTTAAGCCATTTGTAGTCCTTCACTGTGGTAGCCATAGCAAACTGCTGAAGGAAGCCTCAGCACTCACCACATCCTCAGAATGTTGTCCTTGTCTGTCTAAAGGTCAGGCTGGCCTGGTGAAGGAAGTCTTGAAAGGTTCCCCTCTTCCAAAGATGCCTGAACTAAGCAGAGGTCTGCAACCAAAACAAAGGGCCAAGACTTGTAGGTGGGAGGAACGGCATTGTTAAATGCCCTTTGTGTAACCACAAGGGACAGAAGACAAGGGTCTATGACAAAGACAGTGAGGAGTACCCAAAGAGAAGAGGCCAAGTACCCGAAGGCAAGCGGCAGCTGGGATCTGACGGCGCAGGCTTTGCGGAGCTGTGTTGATGCTGGACTTCATCTCCAAGTGCTCTGGGATGAGAAAGCCAGGCACCAGTTAGGAACGTGAAACATCCAGCATCATCTGTGAGGCAGCCTTGCTAAAACATCAAGCATAAACCTAGTCTAGGAAATAAGAGAAACAGAAAAGCAAGTTAAATATTTACTAAACAGAAAATCAGACAAATCCAGATTGTGGAATATTCTCAGTAACAATTCAGCCAGTTCAAGCGCTCAGTGGTGAGAGAAAAAAACAATATGATGGAAGAAAGAGAGCTAGAATTAGAAAGAAAAAGGGTATGACAGAATAAAAAAGCAAACCCCACATAATTGTTGTTTGGATCTTGAATAGAACAACTCAACTACAGACACCATTTGCAAGCATTTGTTAAACTAGAATACGAATTGGACATTAGTTGTTACTAAGAAATTACTGCTAGCAATTTGGATAAATATGCTGTGTCTTCCCATTAAAGTTGTAATCTCGACAGCACAAAACTGCATGAAAAACAGTTATTAAAGTATATGTACGTGGTGCTGATACTGAATCTCAGGATTTCACATCTAAAGGCCCAGCACAGTAGCCTAGCGGCTAAAGTCTTCGATTTGCACATGCTGGGATCCCATATTGGATCCAGGAGGCCCCGCTTTCCATCCAGCTCCCTGCTTGTGGCCTGGGAAAGCAGTTGAGGACGGCCCAAAGCCTTGGGACCCTGCACCCATGTGGGAGACCTGGGAGGAAGTTCCTGGCTCCTGGCTTCAGATCGGCACTGCACCAGCTGTTGCGCTCACTTGGGGAGTGAACCATTGGACGGAAGGTCTTTCTGTCTCTCCTCCTCTCTGTATATCTGCCTTTCCAATAAAAATAAATCTTTTTAAAAATTTCATATCTGCATACAAGGTCAAGAAGCAACTAGGAAATATTTCCTATCATTCAGAATGACTGAATTGTAGAGGTGGGATTGTCTAGAAGGAAAGGACACAAAGCTGACAATGGCACAGTTGGTCTGGAACGCAGACTTTGGACAAGAGCCCAGGGTGCACCTGTTTCAGAACAACTTACAGGGATGTTTTTCTTGTTTCCAAGTCCTGGGTGGCTCACCATCCAACTCCTTCTCCTCTCCCATTTGACTTTACGTTCTTGCTCTTCCTCCTCATTCAATTTTCCATCTCCAGACATTTTAATTTATATTCACCCAAAAACTTTCACTGTCCTTGAAAATGCTGACAAAGGTAAAACTGTAACTGAGAAAGAATAATGAGTGGAAGAAAAACATTTCTAAACCAAGGACACAACAGCTGCTGTATAAATCTGCAGATTTACATGCCTCCTTCACCTTCTGGCTCTCATGGCCACAGTTTCCTGCCTGCCCCCCCAGCTTTATCAGTGAACACATAATAGCTTTTCATCAATCATACAAGTCTCAAACAGGAGAAATTTTTTTTAAGCCATTGGTACAAAACAGAACAAATACTGCTAAACACCCTATCTCTGTTCCTTGTTTTGTCTTTGCTTTTCAACTCACAGCTGCTGTAAGGACCAGAGGTCAAAATGTCATGAGTCACCACAGGCCTTTTAGTAGTACATTGTTTTTTTAAAACTATTTACATACATTTAGCTAAAATATTTAGGTTCTAGGAAGCTGAATTATAATTAGCCAATACGAAGTGTTTAGCAATCTGAGTACTCTGAGACTCAGCCACACTGCTGAATTTACAAATTAAACCAGGCAACAATAACATGCTTATTGTCATAAGAGCTTAACATAGGAAATAAACTATAGCAACATACCAAAAAGGACAATTTAAAATACAAATGGACGGAAACATGGGATCCAGTAAGCACAAACTAATTAGAGAAATATGCATTTTCCTGGACCTATCTGCGGAATAATAGTTCCACCATTATGTTACACACTTACACTACATATATATTATCATTAGTTCTTATAACAGAAGGAAGGTAATTACTGCCCCTATTGTGCAAAAGAGGTTGATCAAAACTATAATACAAAGCTGACTCCAACTTCATATTCTTTCCACTACAAAATAAAAACTACCATTCAGGGGCCAGTGCTGCAGCACAGCTGATAAAGCTACTGGCTATGATACCAGCATCTCAAAAGGCTGCCTATTCATGTCCTAGCTATTCCACTTTGTTTTTTATTTTTAAAGATTTATTTATTTTTATTGGAAAGACAGATCAGATTTTTCACAGAGAGAATAAAAGACAAAGATCTTTCATTTGCTGATTCATTTCCCAAGTAGCCGTAATGGCCGGAGCTGAGCTGATCCAAAGCCAGGAACCAAGAGCTTCTTCTGGGTCTCCCACACAGGTACAGGGTCCCAAGGCTCTGGGCCATCTTCCATTGCTATTCCAGGCCACAAGCAGGAAGCCAGATGGGAAGTGGAGCACCTGGGACATAAACTGGTGCCAACATGGGATCCTGGCACAGACAAGGTAAGAACTTAGCCACCGACTCATCACACTGGGCCCCCAGCTACTCCACTTTCAATCTAGCTCCCTGCTAATGGCCTGCAGTAGCAGTAGTCATTGTCGTCATCGTAGAAGGAGATGACTCAACCCACATGGGAGGTCTGGATACAGGTCATGGCTCCTAGCTTCAGCCACTTGAGGGTTGCGGTGGTGAAGCAGCAGATGGAAGACCCCTGTCTCTTTCTCCCCCTCTAGTTATATAACTCTGACATTCAAACACATCAATAAATCTAAATTAAGTCTAAAGTTAGAGGGATCTCTGTCCTGTCCCCCCCCTTTTTTTTTACTAGTAACTCACCAAGTTATATTGTTAGATTTTTTTTTTATTAATTGCATTGCATATATGACACAGTGTTATAGGAACTGGGATTCCCCCACCCCTCCCCGAATCCTCTTCCCATGGTGGATTTTTCCACCTTCTTGCATTACCACAGTTTAAATTCAGTTGAGGTTCTTTCATTGGAAGTATTTACCAAGTGATGACCATTAGGATTGCTCCAGAAACCCCTCAAAACAAATGAACAAACATACAAACAAACAAAAAACCTAGAATGGACAGACAATAACAAGGAAAGCTTAAAATCAGACAGGATATGGTCAGCGTGGATTCACTCATACCTCATTAGGTGGGACACAAAGATTAGTTACGCCTCACTAGGGTACTGGGGATTTCTCTGCACACCCCTCCTAAAAAAAATGTTCTGTACCTAAACTGATGACACATGTCTTGCTAGAGTTATACGCCAGTTCAGACCATCCAAAAAATAACCAAGTTAAGCAAAATCATGCTTCAACACTATAAACAGCTAAATACTAAAATGAAAACAGACATGAGACAGCTGAATTGTAATCTATAGCTATTTTGAGGTGTATAGAACCCGGTTGAATATAAACCAAAATTGAAATGTCTATGAAGAAGTCAGGATGTAGTTAAGAACCTGCATTTTCTTATTAACATATTGGTATTGATTACAATATCATGTCAATTAATGCCATAATGTTGTAAATTGTTGTTGATGTTATGTTGGGGCTTTTAATTGGTTGGGATGATACTTTGCTGGCTATACCTTCAGACCAGAGATGGTCTCACCAAGAAATCGTTGAACTCTCTAGGATATTCTTAGATTTTTATGAAGATTTCATATAAGAAATGACCAAATGGGGAAATAAATGTTTTCAAAGACAAATCTAAATGTCATCATAACAAAAGAAGTATGATTTATTTCTGAGAGTTTCACACTCTAGATTTATTCAAAAGTGAGTTATGCCAGGCTAGATTGTCCAACCAACACACATAAAATGTCATACAAGCGCCCTCAACTGGTTAAGATACAGAACTACCAAAATACATGTTCCATTAAATTGATTGTATCTTCCTTTTCAGAAATCTCTGTAACTCCAGCCTGGGCTCGAAGAATGGACATGATGTCATTGGATAACTTTTCAAAGCCATTTTGTAAACATATATTTGCCATCTCTTGCCACTTTTCCACAGAGCAAAATGAATCACTTATCACAAGATGTTCTACAGCATCTGAGAAGGAAAATATATATTATTCTATGGCACTTTTTGTTAGTTAGAGATTTTGCAAAAACTAGAAAGAAGCATAATTGCAACCCAGTTCCTGTTCCTCTCTACCCGAGTCCCATAGTTTAATGCTATAACACATGGACTGCTGAGTTCACCTCACGGTAAGTCCTTGGGAGTTAGCACCTTCTCCTCTATCCCTGCAATCTCTTCATCTCTCACTTCAAACCTCCGCCATTTTCACATTCTAACGCCTCCACTAACCTCCTTTTTGGTAAGGTAGCAAATGTTGAAGGTTACAAGGCAGAGAGCTCAGCAAGTGAAGAATGTAAGCTATCCTTATCCACACAGTCTATAGTACACTACCAGAAACTACCCAAAATACTGGGAACCTAACTGTTCAGTTTTCATGTTCCTTCAATTCTTAAAATACCTCAGTAGTGTAGACCTAAGGGTTTAAGGAATTCTGGAAAATCTCCGTCCTATTTTTTTTTTAAAAAAAAGATTTATTTATTTTTATTTTTATTGGAAAGGCAGATATACAGAGAAGGGGATATAGAGGAAGACCTGTCCGCCAATTCACTTCCCAAGTAGCCACGACGGCCAGAGCTCAACCAACCGGAAGCCAGGAACCAGGAGCTTCTTCCATGTCTCCCATGAGGTGCAGGGTCCCAAGACTTTGGGCTGTCCTCCACTGCTTTCCCAGGCCACAAGCAAGGAGCTGGACAGGAAATGGAGTAGCCAACACATGAACTGGTGCCCATACGGGATCCTGGCACATACACACACATATTTGCGTGTGTGTGTGTGTATCCTCTGTCCCTGTAACTCTATCTTTGAAACAAATAAAATCAGGGGCCAGCGCTGTGACACACAGCTGCCTTTGGTGCTGTTATTCATATGTGTACTGGTTTGAGAGCCAGCTGCTCCATTTCCAATCTATTTCTCTGCTAACCTTCCTGGGAAAGCAGTGGAAGAAGGCCCAAGTACTTGGGTCCCTGGACCCGCATGGGAGACCTAGAAGAAGTTCCAGCATTCTGGCTTCAAACTGGCCAAGCTCTGGCTGTCGCAGCCAGATGGGGAGTGAACCAGCAGATGGAAGATCTCTCTCTGTCTCTCCTCTCTTTGCAAATATGCCTTAAAAATCAATAAATTCATCAAATCAATCTTTTAAAAAAGAAATTTATAGTATTGTCAATAGATTATTATTGACATGGTAATCTTTATATTTATAGATTTTAAGTAAACATTATCAAGACAGAATTTTAAGGAAAATTTGAGTTAACTCAAAAATAATCTTACTGAGCCTTTCCATGAATAACCTGCTACTATTTCATCTACAACATTTCATCCTGCTTACCTTTCCCACCTGTATTTATTTGCTGAAGTAGCATCATGCCCGTCTTTCTCAAGTCGACAGAGAACAGATGAAGCACGGCAAGACTGAAAGATAAAAACGGTGGCTTTCCGTTCCATTCTTTAGTGAGACACTGAATTAATTCAGTTTGAGGACATAACGTTATTAGCTGTATCAGGTCATCTGAAAGCAAAAACGGAAAACTGTATCTCAACATCCTAAAATGATAAATCAACTGAAAACTGGGGCCGGCCAATATCCATCAATACTTCTTTTTCCAGACCTTCCTACAGTCTCAATGACTCACTTCGAGTGAACAATACTATCCCAGTTGAAAAAAATTAGATTCAGCATAGCCTAAACCAAAGGGAAACTATCCATAACAAAGAATACTAGAAAAAAAAAAAACAAAATAACCATCATGAAAAGAAATGTGGTGTATGAAAAGCATATAGATTTCAATCAGGATACCTAATTGAAAATCTACTTATATGACAATTTTTTGAAATTCAGCTTTTGCATCAGAAAATGCTACAATTGGAGATCATTTCTGAGGTTATATCTAATAATACCACAATATTATTACAGTAATACTACAGTATTATTACAGTAATAATACAGATCTTGCAACTGTTATTTAGATCAATGTGTACTGAACAAATCTTTCCCTCTGAGCAAGTAATTTCCTTTTAAAAAATGTTAAGTATTTAGAATTCCAGTCCTAGGCCTGGCACAGTAACCCAATGACTAAAACCCTGGCCTGGCACACGCCAGGATCCCATATTGGTGCAGGTTCCCATTGCAGCGATCCCACTTCCCATCCAGCTCCTGCCTGTGGCCCGGGAATGCAGTCAAGGACGGACCAAAGCTTGGGACCATGCACCTGCATGGGAGAACTGGAAGAAGCTCCTGGCTCCTGGCTTTGGATCAGCCCAGCTCTGGCCATTGCAGCCACTTGGGAGTGAACCAGCAGGCAGATCTTTCTCTCTCTCCTCTCTGTAATATTTGCCTTTCCAATAAAAATAAATAATTCTTTAAAAAAAAAAGAATTCCAGTTTGAAGATTCTAAGAAACCATTAATTAATTCAAGTATTTAATGTTCATGCCATATGAAATTACCTACGTTTCCCCCAGCTGTAGGCAACTGTCTAGGTTATAATGAACTTAGGGTAAGTGCCACACTGCTGGGAGAAGAGCAGCCAGTGGCTGGCGGGCATCCTAGGCCTAGTTAATGTCAAATTTGTGTTACTATACCAGTGTGCCAGCATAGTTGGTTATTATATTTTTTAATTGTTTTTTTAAAGATATATGAATGGGCAGATGCCAGCACACCAGCAGACAGGGTGTCTAGGGACCCTCACATGAGTGCACATGGGTCCTGGATAGGTAAACAGGGCTCCAGGCTGGCACGGCGCACAGCTATAGGCTTGGGGACCTGTGCACTCGCAGGCACAGGGGGCTGTGGATTACTCAGAGAAGCGGATCTGGAGATGAGTAGGGAGGAGGGCTGCTGGGAAAACTAGATGAGTGAGGAGTGACTTCTGGGGGACTTCCACCAACCAGGCTACTGCGCTCGCGACTAAATAAGGGGGCTGAGACCAGGTGGTTTAGAGAAAGGAAACCAGAGAACCTTTGGAGGCTAAACCAAACATATTTACTGTGCAGTGATCACCAAACAAATTTATTGTGCTGGGATTTTACATATATTAATTCACTGCCTTTACTATTCAGAGTGAGTGATATATTATCCTTTTCATGTTACATGTAAGGAAACAGATTTAGGAGACTTTGTTGGAATTTATTTCCCTGAACCATGCACACAGTATAAATCAGAACTTTCTCGCCTATTCCCAGTCTATGCCCTTCCTGATTTATAGTGCTGTCCCTTCAAAAGACACACACACATACAAATTTGTATGTATTATGTATTCAACATATTTGATTACATGTTCCATGTATATATATTATACCTGCATACATATGATGTGTATGTTTGTGTGTTTGCATATAGATCCAGAGTAAGCCTGTTCTCATATAGGTGGTTAGAATATTCTCTTACTTAATGATAATGAGGGAGCTGAACAAAAAACTACTTCATCTTTATTTCAGAAATAATTACCCGAGAAAAAAATAAAAACAATGTTTACTTCTAAACAATAAATCAGAACCATGCTTTTGTAACAAAATTTTTTAAGGATTTTTCTAAGTTGTTTTGGTTTTAGTTCCCTTTTTTTTTTAGTGCTATTTTTTTAACTTATAACTGTAAACTGATGATCTAAATACAAGAGAAAAGACTTTTTTTTTTCTGAATTCAAGATATTAACAGAGTCAATCTGTTCCCCAGGGTCAAGGATATTACCTTGGGAAGCTGTGGTTGTTTCTCATTAAAAAGAAAAATAAGCAAAGTGGTTTTTCAAACACTATTTCTATCTTTTAATATCTATTTTCTCTGGTTACATAACTTTCATCTTATGACATGCTGCTAAATAAGTTATTAGGCTAAATTACAGGATTCCAACTGTAGGAGATTTATGACTTAATTATTAGATATAATTTGTATAGGGTAGATTGCACTCCTAGAGGAACAAAAGTGAGTCAATTCTGTTTCTTTGCACCTATGTGAATTTTTTAATCAGCAAAGAAAGTTCATATTCCATTCAATAAAAAGGGTAATTAAATCCTACAGTTCATGAATATGAATATGTATTTTTTATATAAGGAAAGAGAAACACAGAAACTGCATTGTCACATTTAAATAACAATAAAATATATAATTCATTCAGCCAAGTTTGATTAATACTTTCTTTTTTAAAAAAAAGATTTATTTGCTTTTATTGGAAAGCTGGATATACAGAGAGGAGGAGAGACAGAGCGAAAGATCTTCCGTCTGATGGTTCACTCCCCAAGTGGCCGCAATGGCTAGAGCTGAGCCAATCTGAAGCCAGGAGCCAAGAGCCTAGAGCTCTTTCAGTTCTCCCATGCAGTTGCAGGTCCCAAGGCTTTGGGCCGTCCTCAACTGCTTTCCCAGGCCACAAGCAGGGAGCTGGATGGGAAGTGGGGCTGCCGGGACCAGAACTGGTGCCCAAGCGGGATCCCGAGGAGTTCAAGGTGAGGACCCCAACTGCTACACTATTGCACCGGGCCCAACTGAGTAATACTTTCTATGCTACATCCTGTGTGTAACTTCAGACTAATTGCTTGCCTTTCTATGGAGGAGTAAGTGCAATAATGCAGGCAAAAAGTCTAGCTATCATCACAAAAATGGTTTGGGTATGCTGTTATTAAATAAAGAAATCAGTCACTTTAAAAAATATACAGAATCTAAGTAAAAGTCAATTCATCACTTAAAAATGATCAAATTCATGGCTGTAAAATATTCATTTTCCTGAAAAATGTGATCTAAAATTGTTGTTTCATTCTACTTTATACATTCCTATAGCTGGGATGTTCAGCTTTTAAATTAAGATTGGTGCAAGTCTGAGTGACAGGAAGGTGTGAGAACTGCCTGTACATTAAAGTTGCTCTTTAGCTGAATTTATAACATAGGTCTACAATTCTCTGCTGCCCAATTTTAACTTGTATATTTCCTAATTCTGAAATAAACATTCTTTCAGTAATTCTTCATTTCTAATACTTATATTAGAGTTCAGAACAACAAATAGACCAACAAATTCATATATTTTTTAAAAACTCTTGTTTGCAGCATGCTCTAGCATACCAACTAAATTTATCTTTAAAAATGCATATTTCCTCCAGATGCAGACAACTGCCTAGTTTGCCTTGTACCTAGGCAAGTGCTGCACTGCTGGGAGGAAAGCAGCCAGTAGCTGGCATGCATTCTGGGTCTGCTTAATGCCAAATCTGTGTTAACAGGTATGCCAGCATACCTGCTGCTTCTTTTTTAAAAAAAAGATTTATTTATTTTAATTACAAAGTCAGATATACAGAGAGGAGGAGAGATAGAGAGGAAGATCTTCCTCCAATGATTTACTCCCCAAGTGAGCGCAATGGCTGGTGCTATGCCAATCTGAAGCCAGGAGCCAGGATCCAGGAACTTCTTCCTTCCAGGTCTCCCACGCGGGTGCAGAGTCCCAAGGCTTTGAGCTGTCCTCAACTGCTTTCCCAGGCCACAAGCAGGGAGCTGGATGGGAAGCCAGGATTAGAGCCAGCGCTCATATGGGATCCCGAGGCATTCAAGGTGAGGACTTTAGCTGCTAGGCCACGCCGCCGGGCCCTGCTTCTTCTTTTTCTTTCTTTCTTTTTAAGAGATAAGTGGAAGAAGTGGGGAACTCTAGGGCAGGATATGCCACCCTGACTCCTGGGACGGTTGTAGGGGAAAGGGAATGGTCACAGTTTGCCTAGAGAAGGGTTTCTGAGCATATATTGGAGTGGGAGCAACTGAGGGCATGTTTGACAGGGAATGGATGCCTTCTGGGGTCTTCCACGGACCAGGCCCCTGCACTTGCAGGTAGGCAAAGAAGCTGAGATGTAGTAGTATAGAGGGGGAAAACTGGAGGGCATGTCTGGGTCAAGCCCAAATACCTGCCACATGGGAGACCTGGACTGGGTTAAATGGCACTGCCCACCACCTGCTGGAGCTCACAAAAGCTGGGGCTGGGAGACATGCCTGGCTGGGCTAGACCGAAGTATCTCTCCATGAGTGTTGGAGCAGTGGATAGGCCATGTCAGGCTGGGCTAAAATACTCTCAAATACATGAGAGAAGTGAATCTTGGGGCAGCTTGTATAGGGGAATTGTGGGCTTGCCTCTGTGGTATGGCAGTACCTGCCAGTTTACATGGAGAGCTGGGGGTGGTGATGGGCCAAGCCAGATTGGACCCCACAAAACTCACTTGACAGGCCCCTACTTAACACTTGCAGAAGATGTGCCTGGGAGAAGGCGAGGCTGGGCCAAGCTGTAGCATCCACTAACACATGCAGGCATCAGCACTGAGGGCAGACCATGTCAAGCAGGGCCACTGCCCCCCCACTGGTACATGAGAGATCTGGGGCTGGAAGCAGATCTGATTGGGCAACTTGAGGAATTATCCTGCTAGGTCGCAGCTCTAACTGGGGAACACAAGAGCCAAGGCTGGGGGCAGACCAGGCCAGGCAAGTCTGCAGCACTTGTCAATGTTTGTGTGGGCTGGGTCTAGGGACAGGCTAGGCTGGGCCAGGCATTAGCACTCATTTGCACACATGAGAGCCAGGACAAGGTGTAGACCTTGTTCAGCTAGGCTAGGCTGCAATACTCACCAGCAAGAGCTGAGACTGTGGGTGGGCCATGCCAGGTTGGGTGAAATCACCTACCAGCAAGTACAAGACCTGGGGCTGGGAACAGCCTGGTAAGAGAACTCTGAAGACTCTCCTATTGTACTATAATTCCCATTAGTGAATGAGAGAACCAGGGTTATGGGTGGATCAAGTTGGGCAAGGCTGCAGCCACTGGTACATGTATTGGCTGGTACAGGTGACATGCTGCACCTGACCCTGCACTGGCTGGCACACATAAAAGTCAAGTCTGAGGTCACCCCGGGTGAGGTTTCTTTGGGACTTGCTGACTACATCACTGGACTCAAACCCTGGACACAGGGAAAATCACAGGATGTGTGGTCTGAACTTGGAGTGCATGTGTTGGGACAGGGCCTCCTCAGTTGCTGATGCCCATGCATTAGACAACATGTCCAGATGCACACGGGGGACATGACATCCAACTCAGGACATCAACTGTCTTGTCGGAGGCCAGAAAGCAGAACAGGTTGGATCTGGGCAAGCTTTGCAACACACTCCTGGGTCTGTGGATACACAAAGATTCTCAACCCTAGTGTAACGACTCTGACAACATCTCTCAACTACCAAGACTATTCAAGTAACACCCTTGAAACACTCTTCCCCACATAGGGGTCTCCAAAGTATCATCAAAGGACTGTGCCCTATCCCAGCATGCTGATATGGTTTAACAGCAAGGCATGGCCCCCTCCCCTTCCTCCTCTGCATCATTATCAACTATGTAAATAATGCATTACAAATAATTTTTTAATTAATAGGTTTTTTAAAATAAAATAATGCTTGCTTATTAGTCAATCTAGTGAACTGCCTTATTAGTCAGTCTAGGCAGGCAACAACATCAAAGAGCATGTCCAAAGAGCATGACAAGGTTCTGACAAGGGTCCCCTGGATTGCATCACACCGTGGCAAAAGCACACACTTATGGTCTCCTTTCCTTGCGTGATAAAGCTATCAGAATTCAATCATGAGGCCTCCACTGTAATAACCTTTTCTAATTACTTCGCAAAGATCTTACCTCTAAACCATGTTTAGATTAGGTTCTATGCTCTTAATGCCATTAACACAAGATTTGGGGGATTAAACTAATTCGGGGTTTTAGGGTACAAACAATCAAAATACAGCAGCCTGATATTATAAGCACTCTTACAATTGGAAGTCTAGAATTTCAATGAATGTATTCAAATAGCAGGTTTTTCACTTACCAGAAGTAAAGTCCTTGAACTGTATATACTCCATGGCCCTGTGAATCTGTCCCTGCTTACACAGGCAGAGTAGAACTTTCTTGTGCTGGCCACACTCACTGTAGACAATCTGGGCTAAAGCCAAGCACTTGGCTTTGCTGTAAGTATCTTGTTCCCCGTAATCATAAATTGCATCCCCTGCTTTCTCAGACAATGTTAGCCTAAAACCAGAAGATCAATAAGGCACCCATGAGAGACTTCTTGATCAGTGGTTAAGACCAAAGCAAATAAAAATTCAGCACAGTGGAACCACATTTTCCATGGCCTGTAAGAATGCCAATAGGCACTGATGATGAAAGAGAAATTAAACATATTGCAATTGAATACCAAAAAAGCACGCATTCCTTCTGGAGCAGACATTTGGCAAAGTGATCTTAGATGTTTTCTTTTTAATCCTACAAATAAGGTTAAAACTCTCCTGAAAATCCTGATAGGATTTAAAATTATAAGGTGCACACATTCCTTTGTAATTTTGTATCTCAGTTTCTCAGCAGTTATTTAAATTCTGAACCTGTGTGGTGTAGGATTTTATTCAATGCTGGTTGAACACAGCAACTATAACTCCATCTCATAACTGGTGACACATCTTGCAAGCATTTGTACTTGAAGGAAAACAGACTGTGATGGCACTATCATTTCACAGCTTGTTACAGATATGTAAGATCCAACAGGGAGAATGGAAATAACTGTCTGCTGGAAAATTCTCTTAAGATGGCCCAATTAATAGATTTTACTTATCATACTGAATTGTGCAATCTTCATGGACAAGTAAAGTGAGTCATCTAAATACCATTTTAGAAACTCCACCTGGAAACTATTAATACAAACTGAAAGAACATCTTGGTATCACTTCTAATTATTGGATGCAGGGAACTTTGTGTTTTAGTAGTATTTTTAATTAACAACTATAAAACATCAGTACTCACATAATATTGATGTCTGTACACATCAAACAAAATGCTGAAAACATAAAAAATGAGATTCAGAGAAGCCTAAAGAATGGATGCTTACTAAACAGCCAGTAAACAAAGGTTTCTGTGCTTATTGAGGTGGGCAACAAAGAGAAGGGTCTAAAATTAGTAAGCAGTTGGCAACTTTGAGTACAAACAAATTATTTTGTTAAATGGAGTGGGAATTTTGCACAGTGATAGCATGTCCACATCTTGTATCATAGCATCTGGGTTTAAGTTCCAACTCAAGCCCCTGATTCCTGCTAGAGGCGAGAGCGATGACTCAAGTACTTAGATCCTTGCCACCAAATGGGAAAGCCAGATTGAGCTCCAGGCTCTCAAGTTGGCCCAGCCCAGCTGCGGAGGGCATCTGGGAAGTGAAACAGCAGATGGGAGATCTCTATTCATTTCTGCCTTTCAAGAAGTAAAAATTTACAAAATATATAGCCATAAATCATGTAACTAAGCAAGTCCTTGACTTCCATAATTTAATACCATAATATAGACATTAGAACCTGTAGTCATGTTTCTCAAGGCTGGACAAATAATTACTCTAGGTAGTAACTCAAATACCAGAGAGAAATGAAAATACCATTATTTTAGTATTTATTTTACTAATCATTACTTCTCTGGTTTTTTTAAAAATTTTTATTTGTTTTTTGAAAGTGAAAGTTACAGAGACAGAGACATGACAGACAAACAAAAAATCTTCCACCTACTGGCTCACTCCCAGATGGCAATCATACCCAGAGTTGGGCCAAGGCAAAGCCAGGAGCTAGGAGTGTCGTTGTCTCCCACGTCACAGGGTCACACTTACGCCACCTTTTCCTGTCTTTCCCAGGTCATTGCAGGGAGCTGGAATGGGAGTGGGGCAGGTTGGACATGAACTGGCACTTTTATGGGACACTGGTATTGCAGGCTTTATATATCATGCCACAGTACCAGCCTCCAGTACCATTATTTTTCTTAAATAGTTACCACCATGACACTGGTGCAACAGGGCTGGGAAGTGGACTAGGAGCTTCCAACACTATACCCAACCCATCACCTTCTCACACCCTTCTTTTATTTGCTTGAATGTCCTCACCCCCTCATGGGCTCTCCTCACTCCAGCTCCCCATCCAAAAGTGACTCTTGCAAGGACCTCTGAAAGGGGATATAGAGAATACAGAGGAGCTATGCTTATCTCCACCGGTAAACTAAGATACGTTTAACCCCATTAGTAAAAGGCGAAAGATTTATATGATCTGAAGAGAAACCAGAATATAACGTTTAACCCCATTAGTAAACTAATATAAAAGGGAGCATTCAGTTACTAAAATCATGCACCACACTTAGTATTTAGTCATTTATAGGGCTGGATTTGCAAAGTTAATTTCCTTGACTTGCTCCTACTATAGTATCCCTAAAAACAGTGGTATTTTCTCAATTTATACAGTCAAGGAACTGTATAAGAATTAAACTTTAGGGGCCCAGTGTGGTGGCCTAGTGGCTAAAGTCCTCACCTTGAATGCACCAAGATCACATATGAGCGCCGGTTCTAAATCCAGTGGCCAAGCTTCCCATCCAGCTCCCTGCTTGTGGCCTGGGAAACCAGTCGAGGATGGCCCAAAACCTTGGAACCCTGCACTCATGTGGGAGACCCCAAGAGGCTTCAGGCTCCTGATTTTGGGTCAGCTCAGCTCTGGCAGCTGTAGCTACTTGGAGAGTGAATCAATGAAGGGAAGATCTTAGTCTCTCTCCTCCTCCTCTCTCTCTCTATATATATATCTGTCTTTGCAATAAAAATAAGCAAATATTAAAAAAATAATTAAATTTTAATTTTTAGCACTGTGGAATGGGTCAAGAATCATCAGTATGTATTACAGATGTTGGGAAAGAACAAGCACTTTCTATGATGTCTTCAAGTTCCAACCATTTCTACAGCTCCCTATCAAGAAATAGAAATGATTCCAGACAGAGAAAGAAAGAAGGAAGCAAAGAGAGAAATGGTAATTATAGACATGAGGAGGACATTTCCTAAATTAAAGAACTGAGACCCAGCCCCAAGAAGCCACTTTCTGCCTGCGGCCTTGGTCTTCCTGCTTCCCGCTTACAGGTGTGCCTGGGTCTTGCCGTTCCAAGTCCTCACAGCCTGCTGCAGCAGGGTTCCACCTTTTCCCAACCAGGAGGGACAGGGGCCACCATTCCCACCCTTATTGCTTAGCTTCCACCCTCCACTAAGCTATCATGAATCAACTCTTAACCTGGACTCGCTGTGACTGTGCCTCACTCCTCTGTGAGTACTTAAATGAATACTTTCCAACTGATTAACTGCAACAGTCTTAAAGTAAATGCTCCAATACTATACTGAAAAGAAAATTGTTAAAATTTTGAGAATGGATAACTTCATCAACTGAAAGCCAAAATTAAGTTAAAAGGGAAACTTTGCTTACTTTTCCTGGGTGACCCAATTGGTAACCAAATCAAGCCGCTTTTCTAATAATCCACATTTGATTCCTTCCAGAGTTAGTTCTGCATCAACAGGTTGTCTAAAAGCATGACTTGTGCTAAAGATAGCCTCAAAAAATAAGAGTAGTGGAAGAGGCTTTCCTCTAATTTTTCCAACAGCTACAGAAAGAAGAAAAGTTTCTGCATTAAACACATTAAGAGATAACTCCCTTTTCCTTATTTCATATCACTATATTGCTTTTCTAAAACCTTAACAACCTAAAGATCACATACTCTTAAACTTTAACACATATAAACTTCACATCTTTGATCATAACTAAATATTACCATCCCTGCCATATGAAGATACAGGCAGCTTGAAGTGGTTTGTCTACAAGCCCAGGGATGTCAACAGCAGCTGATGGTAGCCAAAGGCGGGAGAGGCGAGGAAGGGAGTTTCCCTTAGAGACCCCCAAGAGAACCTGCTGACACCTGACCTCAGCCTGTGGCCTCCAGAACTACACAGAATAACTTTCTTTTCTTTTTAGCCACAGGAATTGCCTGTTAACGGTGCTTATCTACTATAATCAAATAAAAACAATTTAAACACAGAAAACAATAGCAGCTGCAAACACAGAAAATAAAATTCTTCATGCAGGTCTGGTGTTAATGCATCAGTGTGCCCACATCCCATGGTGGAGCATCTGAGTTCAAGGTTCAGCTCCCCTCCCTACTTCACCTCCTACGAATGTGCCACTGGAAGGCAGAAGGCTTCCGCTGGGACCTGCCACCCATGTGCAAGACCCAGGGGAGTCCAAAGCTCCTGCTTTTGGCATGGCCCAGCTCTGGTTGTTCCAGGCATTCAAGGAAAAATCCAGCAAAGTAAACAGATTTCTCTCTTTCTCTCTCTTTGTGTGTGGGGTGTGGGTATGAGAGAGACGCTTTCAAAAAAATAAATTTAAAAAATTCCATATGAAACTCTACTGCTACAAATATAAAACTGCATTTTTACTCTGGCATGCTCTAATACTAAAAATAATTCAATGAGAGTTGGCAAATTGGAATATTGAATTTTATATGTATGTTCAGTTAGTGAACAAATATAGAATCCCAAACACACAGTCACATGACAATTCATATTGATTTAAACTATGTATGTGTATAAGCATATATGTGTGTATAGCAGTTGACTTAATCTGGAATCACATAATCTGGAATTAATCCACCAAATTATTTTCCTTTTCTAAATAGAGAATATCATATTTTCCAAGTTTTTATTTGGTTGGAAGTGAGGAAATTTTAAGAGAAGAGCCGGACAGGGCTGTCTTAGGACTTGGAGAGCAGAGACCAGTGACTAACATTTCCCTGGAAAGTGTACAGTGAAGAGGTAAGAGTGCGGGAAGAGGCCTCAAGACAGGAGCTGACTCAAAGTGGACCAGATGGCTGTTCAAGGGTGAAGGAGATTCCAGGGTGGGCGGGCAGGCAGGGCCTTAGCGTCCTCCCCGAGAACTCTGGTCTCAGCTGAGAGCAGAGGGTCTTTCGCGGTATATGCCGCCAGAAGCAGGGAAGAAGAATCGCAGGGAACCCTAACGTAATACCTCCTGAATGATTACAGGGTGCGGGGGGAGGTGAGGCTCTAAAATGCAGACTAACAGCAGTCAACTAGAACAAATTGGGGCATCTGCCACACCTCGGAGGCCAGACCACCAGTGCCCATGTGGAGTTAGGCTTTGCTTGCCCCCTGCATAAGCCTATTCGAAAGCTGCTTGGTGACTAGAAGAGGGGCGGGTACCACTATTAGTGGGAATGCAAATCAGCACAACCTTTATGAAATGCAGTATGGTGATGCCTCAGAAATCTGAAAATTGATCTACCACATGGCCCAGCCATGTGACTCATGAGAATTTATCGAAATGGAATGAAATCAGCAAGGCTTAAATTACTGCATTACCAGCAAAAAAAAAAAAAAAAAAAAATCAGCGAGACTGACATTCTGGGATTTGATTATTTACAACCTTATCTATACTCCTAGGGCAATAGGATTTATTTATTTATTTTTATTTTCTGCTTATCGGGCCCAATCGGTTATTAAGAAACTTATAAATAATGAATATTTAATTTGTCAGCAAAGTAAAATTCTTAATGTTTGATATCCAATAAAAATTACTAAATTTGCAAAGAATCAGCTATGACTCAGAATGTGAAACAACTAATAAAATTGTTATGAAAACACAGAGAAGAATCTTTGAGGATTTGTTGCAGATTTCTTAGGTATGACACTCAAATAATCTTCTATAATAGAAAAAATTCACAAATTTCAATAAAATTTAAAATTTCTAGGACTGGCACAATGGCTCAATGGCTAAATACTCACCTTGCAAGCACCAGGATCCCATTTGGGCACAAATTTGTGTCCAGGCTGCTCCACTTCCTATCCAGCCCCTTGCTTGTGGCCTAGAAGAGCAGTGGAGGACGGCCCGGCTTTGGGACTCTGCACCTGCATGCGAGACCCAGAGGAAGCTCCTAGCTCCTGGGTTTAGATCAGCTTAGCTCTGACCATTGTGGTCATCTGGGGAGAGAATCCTTCTCTCCATAAATTTGATCTGCCTTTCCAACAAAAATACATAAATCTTTTAAAAATAATAAAATGTTTATTTCTAGACACTGTTAAGAGAATGAAAACCAGGAGAAAATGCTTGTAAACTATATGCCTATCTGATAAAGATTTGGTACTCTCATGACAAGATACTATTCATCAATTTAAAAAAATGATAGATTCAACAACATGAATTCGAAAATATTTAGGTGTTAGGCAATTAAGTCAGTCACAATCAAAACACTCAATGTGTGATTCTACTTATGTCAAATTACAGGACACACGAATCCATCTAAGGTGAATGCAAGCTGGCTGAACTGCCTAGCAGCTAGGAGAAAGAGACATGGGAGAGAGAGGGTGGGAAAAGAGATCGCTTACCGAGTTGTACAATATGTGCATATCAAGTTACCACAAGAGGGCTGCTTTTAAAGGATGTGGGGAACATTTGACAAAACATTAACCTGTATTAAGTTTTATAATGAAGACCTGGGTATGAACATATTTCTGTATATTTCTATGTACTTGAAACCCCATAAATCAATTTAGAAAATTTAATCAAACTCCTTAACATTACAGCTCAAGAAACTGGACTGCTGACAGAGACAGGTCTGGACTCTGGATTTTCAATCTCTCAGTTTAATGCTCTTTCCAGTCTCTAAGAGGTCGGGGACTGAGAGTATAATTTGCATTCATATACATGGTTGAGAGAGACACTTACCTTTAAATTTATTCATCGTGCCAATGTTTCGAAGAATTCTTCTAGGGCTATTTGCTGCAAAACAAGCTGCTTTTTTATATTCACCAAGTGAGATTAATTCATTGAACCTGTGGCCATTGCATGTCATAATGCATTGTTAACAGTACATGCAAAAAAAAAAACAAAACAAAACAAATGCTAAGTCTAACACAGACTAAATACAGTGGCATAATACAGGAAACTAAAAGGCAATTCCAATAAACTGGATTCATTCTCTCTATAATGATGTTCCACCAATTCTTTCTCTAATATTTTGGGTTTTCTTTTCAAGTCTCAGAATAAAACTCTCTACCGCCAGCTGCCATTGAACTTGATGCATACTTTATTCTGATAGCACTCACAACCAGCCATACAGAATGGAAAGACAGAATTTCAGTGAATTTACAATAACCGCAGATTTTTTTCTCTTATTATATCTTCTTTTTTTTTAAGATTTTACTTTATTTTCATTAGAATGTCAAATATACAGAGAGGAGGAGAGGCAGAGAGGAAGATCTTCCGTCCGATGAATCACTCCCCAAGTGGCCTTGCAGATCTGAAGCCAGGAGCCAGGAACTTCTTCCAGGTCTCCTACGCAGGTGCAGGGTCCCAAGGCTTTGGGCCATCCTTGACTGCTTTCTAGGTCACAAGCAAGGAGCTGGATGGGAATCAGGGCTGCCAGGACACAAACTGGTACCTATATGGGATACTGGGGCATACAAAACGAGGACTTTAACTGCTAGGCTACCACGCCTGGCCCTCTCTGATTATATCTTATACCCATATATGAAGGTGAGTTGGAATAAAGAAGGGCAGTCTCAGAGAAGCTGAGCCTAGAGAACAAATGAACTGAACAGGGTTTGTCAAACTGGAGATCAATAGGTATCCTGAGGCTGGTGTGGTGACATCAGGCTAATCCTCCACCCTGTGGCACCAGCATCCCATACAGGTTTATGTCCTGACTGCTCCACTTCCAATCCAGCTCCCTGCTTATTGCCTTGGAAAGCAAGGGAGGATGGCCCATGTCTACACCCACATGGGAGAAGCTACTGGCTCTTGGTGTTGCCACCAATTACTGAGTGAATCAACAGATGTAAGACCTCTCTGTAAAATCTGCCTTTCAAATAAAAATACATAAAAATCTTTGGAAAATAAAGAGATGCCCTCACTATTTCTAAGACTACATTGGTTTCCAAGGCATCTGGCTCTCAAGTAAATAATAGTAAGCTAACACAAGAAGAAAAGATACTGGCTAGATTGTCAAATTAGCTCTTCAGAGTGTGTCGTGGGCAGTGCTAGGCTGGACCACACCATCCATTGTTTTGCATATGAGATGGGGCTGGGGACAGAACTAACCAGGTGCCTGCAACCTCCAGTGTGTGTGGGGGTGATGGACTGAGCCAGACCCTGCACTGGCTGGCACACACAGGAGTAAGGCAGGGCACCCCATCCTCCAACTGGATTACTGAACTCAGAATTCTAACCACAGTAAAAATCAAAGGAAATATGGTTTGACCATGGAGTGCATGTCTCAGAACTAGGTCTCCATGGTTGCAGAGGCCTGTGCAGTGGATGACATGCCCACATGCTCATGGGGAACATGACAACTGCGACGGACGGGCTCAGCCGGGAGCAATCAGTCCGACGGGAACAGGACCCCGGGAACGGTGGGCAAGGATTCGGCGAGTGACAAACAGACACGACAACTCAAGGAAGTTGTGTCTGAGTGTATTTTGCAAAAGCAAGGCATCAGCTTATATACAATAGATTATTGCAAAAGAACATTTTTCTTTGTTTATACATGTGGTTACATTTCTAGGGAGGTAAACAGGTGTGTTGAGCAAAGATTGTTCTCTAATAGCCCGGTGACAGACTGCAGTTGCTATTTCTTGTGGACGCAGTTTGGCACCAGTTGCAGTTTTAATTATTAAGTAGTTAGCCCTCATTGTGTTTTGTGCCTTACACTGGTTTTAATATTAACTTGCCTATATTTCTTGTTTTTCTTCTTGTATGGCTTCTTAAGCTATAGTTTTCTACTATAATCTTCTTTCTAGAAATTCTCAAAATTAACCCTAAATAGATTCACTAAAACTAACAACTTAATAGTTTTTATCTCAGACTGTTTGCTATTCTTATCCAATCTCCTGTCAGAAGGCTTCATAGAACTATAAAGGAACATTGAGCCTTTGCCGCACATAAATAGTATTATTCCAGTCATAAAGGTAAGAGCAAAGAGAGTACAGCTAGGAACGCCAAGACCACTAGAGATGCAGCCGATTCCGGGAGGCATCCTTCCTTGAAGCTTACGCCTCGGTCCGGCGATTTCTCAAACCGGCTTCTACCGGAGGTGGCGTGACAGACAACCAGTTCACTGAGGCCTGCAGAGGACATTTAGGACCATGGAGAACAGAACAAAATGGACAGCTCTCCTGGAAAAGCATCTGGGCGAATTGAGACTAAGGTGAATTATGTCGACCAATGGACCTCAGAAGGATTTCCTCAAACCTAGAGCAGCAGAATCAACAGCATCTCAGAACTATCAGAACCACTCTGGCAGTATCCTTGGACCATGCTTCATATCAGGGACCCAGGGATGACATCAGATGGCTGTCCCTCACTAGTGGGTACTGATGTACTTGGGCTGCTGGGAACAGCCCTCTTCCCTTCTCTCTACACTTCTCTCAGATATTAGACAAAAACAGGAGATTGGAGGCCATTTTCTCATGTGCTTTTCCCCATCCCTCGGCCCTCCCCATCCTAATCGATGATCCACATGGGCATGCATCCGACTCAACCATGTAAACATGATCAAAAATAAAATATTATTTTTAAAGCAGCCAAATTAGCTCTTACACCACAATTAACAAAATTATGGCAAACAAATTACATGGTACTACAAATGAGAGTAGAGCCCCACAGGTGAAATTCCACTGAAATAGTAACATAAAGCTTTCTATCTGAAAATGGAGGTATGTACGGGTGTTCCTTCATACACCCCTTCCCTGGACTGGCCTCACGCCCTTGGAGCGAAGCAAAGACCCATCACAGGAAGAACAGAAAAGTCAGTGGGAGAGAGACTTGGAAATGAAGCCAACCTTTTCACTCGATAATGAATATAAAGAAGCCATCCAGGAGGTAGGCAAGCCAGAGAAGAAAACATCAATACAGATTTTATAAAAGGAACTCCGTGCTTGATTCACCAAGGTAACCTTGTGTTCTGCTTTGTTTCTATTTATGTAACATTAAAATCAAAAACAAAACCTGTTGTTAAAAAGTTTTGCAACATCAGATTGATAGCAAAAATATCAAATAAAACTTGTATCAACATTATAACCCTCTTATCACTTCTGAAAAACTCAGACTACCAATGTTTTCCACAAAGAATATATGGGGGGAAATGCCTATATAGTTTATATTCTAATTTCCCCAGTAAAACAGAATTTTAAAATTATAAAAGCCAGAGAGGTGGGTATTGTGGCAAAGCGGGTTAAGCTGCCACTTGGAATGTCCACATTCCATAGTAGAGTACATGAGCTGATCCCTGCAAAGCCACTTCCAGCCTAGCTTCGAGGCTGCACATGAATAGCTCAAGTCTCTGCCAACCATGCGAGAGATCCTAATGGAGTTCCAGACTCCTGGCTATTGTGAGCATTTGGTTAATAAATTAGTCGATGAAAACTTCTGTCTGTCACCCAGCCTTTCAAATGAACCAAATAAAGTGAATAAACATTTTGAAAAACTAGAGATTATATTTTATCAAGATACTAAATGGTGGGGTTAGTGCAGTGGTGTAGTGGGTAAAGCTGCCATGTGCAGCACTGACATCCCATGTAAGCACCTATTTGAGTCCCAGCTGCTCCATTTCCCATCTAACTCCCTGTTAATGGCCTGGGAAAGTAACAGAAGATGGCCCAGCTCATTCTGCACTTTCATGGAGAGACCTGGGAGAAGCTCCTGGCTCCTGGCTCCTGGCTCCTGCTTTGGATGGGCCTAGCTGCAGTCATTGCTGCCATTTGGGAGTGAAATAGCAGATGGAAGATCTCTCTCTCTCTCTTTGTCTCTTCCCCTCTCACTCTGTAACTCTGCCTTCCAAATAAATAAATAAATCTTAAAAAAAAAAAAAGGTACTACTGGGCCCAGTGCCATAGCCTAGCGGCTAAGGTCCTCGCCTTGCACATACTAATATTCCAAATGGGCGCCGATTCTAATCCTGGCAGCCCCACTTCCCACCCAGCTCATTGCCTGCAGCCTGGGAAAGCAGTCAAGGACGGCCCAAAGCCTTGGTATCCTGCACCCATGTGGGAGACCCAGAGGGGTTCCTGGATCCTGGCTCCTGGCTTTGGATCAGAGCAGCTCTGGCCATTGTGCCACTTAGGGAGTCAATCATTGGATGGAAGATCTTCCTCTCAGTCTCTCCTCCTTTCTGTGTATCTGACTTTCCAATAAAAATAAACTAAATCTTTTTTTTTAAGTGTACCAAGTGGTTAATATGGTCATTTAAACATGAAAAATCAAAAGCTTTGAAGATATTTGCCATTCAGAACAGGTGCTTAGTATGGGAGTTAAGATACCCACATCCCAAATGGCAGTGCCTGGGTTCATGTCAGCTCCTGATTCCAGCTTCCTGCTCATGTGGGCCCTGGGAAGCAGCAGAGACGGCCTAGTGGCTGGGCTCCTGCCACTGTGGGTGGGACCTGGAGTGTGCTCCTGGTCCCTGGCTCCAGAGCCACATCAGCCCCAGTCACTGTAGGCATTGGGGAGTAAAGCAGCAGCAAAGAGCTCTTTCTGTCTCCCTAAAAACAAAGCAAAACATCGAAATTGCCTTTCAATGTAGTAAAGCACAATCTCAGCTTCTCTGGTCTGGTTTGGATCATCTTCCAGTAATTCCTCAGCGGAGCCTTGGTCACCTGTAAACATCGAAAGCACTACTGGAAGACATTTGAGGCTTATCAACAGAAAAACAGCATGCAAATACATGATTAACAAAAAGCTACCAGCTTCCTCCTAAACTGAATGGCCTCCCTGTGCCTTTCCCCTTTATTTTCAATTATATTCTCTGTGGTTCACCAAGTCTATTTACCCATTAACTGTCAGTGCTGAAGAAAGAAACTTATAAGTAAGGAGGCTAGCACAAATAAGTATATTTTTGCTTTACTGAAGCTCAACCTAGTAAAATCCCATTTTATAGATTTCTGCAAATAAAAATATCTTCCATTACATATGCTAATCAATAACAAAGGTGGGAGGGTTGAGGTTGTGGGGGAAGCAGATAGAGCCATGCACGCCAGCATGACCTATGGCTGTTGCTTAGAGTTTGAGCTGCTCCACTTCAGATCCAGCTTCCTACTTAAGTGCTTAGGAAAGCAGAGGAGGATGGATCCACATCCACTCAGAGACCTGGAAGAATAGGTGCTGGCTCCTAGCTTCAGCCTGGCCCAGCTACGGCTGTAGTAGCCATTCGAGGAGTAAACCTGTAATGGAAAATTCCCTGTTGTCTTTCTCTTTCTCTCTCTTTCAAATAAGATAAAACAAATCATTAAAAAACAAAACTAAGGCCAACACAATAGCTCAACTGGCTAGTCATCCACCTTGCAGCACTGACAACCTATATAGGCGCTGCTTCATGTCCCAGATGCTTCAGTTCCCATCCATCTCCCTGCTTGTGTCCTGGGAAAGCAGCGGAGGATGGTTCCAAGTTTTGGAACTCTGCTTCTGTGTGGGAAACCAAAAGAGCTTCCTGGTTTCAGATTGGCTCAGCTTTGGCTGTTGAGGCAACCTGGGGAGTGAACCAGTTGATGGAAGATCTTTCCCTCTGTTTTTCCTTGTCTCTGCAAACATGCCTTTCAAAAAACAAAATAAAGCCTTTGAAAAATTACCATATAAATCTTTGGTTTTCTGAATTTGCTCTACAAAATCTGGGAAGGAACTGCTCATATCAGATTTCATCCATAAGTTAAATGCACTAGAAATAATCTGTAGTTTTTGATGACTAGAAAGATAAAAAAAAAATCAACACATGAATCTAATATCAAATGGAAGGCTATTAGAGCAACACACACCCAAAAAGCTTTCATACCCAAACTGCAATTCTTTGTTCAGATTTTCAGCTTTATCTCGCCGTTTTAATAGCATAATCATTTCTTCATCTAAATCAGCCTTCTTCTGAACTGATATATAGTCTACTGACATAGACTGCTTTAGTTCTGCATATTTATTTTCAAGGTATTTCATGTGTTTAGTGAGTGCTTCCAGACTGATGGATTCTTGGAGAGTCAGGCCTGTAGGAAAAGGAAGATTAGACTGGCTAAGCCATATGTGGGAACCTTGTGCTACACAGTAAATCTTGGCCAGATAGGTCAGATGCTCACTACACCAACATATAATTCAAAGGGGCCAGCACCGTGACATAGCATATTACACCTCCTGCTGCAATGCTGGCACCCAACATAGGCACCATCCTGGCTGCTTCGTCTTCAGTCCAGCTTTATGCTGGATTAAAACAAAACAAAAACACATAAGATGGCCCAAGTGTTTGGACCCCTGCATCTACATGGGAGACCTGGAAGAACTCCTGAGCCCTGGCCTTCAGCTCAGCCCAGCTACGGCTGGTTGGAGCCATCTGGGGAGTGAACCAGCAGGTGGAGATTCTCTATCCCTCTGTCTCGCCTCTGTAACTCTACATTTCAAACGAACAAACCCTTTTATTCAAAAAAAATTTCAGAAATGGTTGGTAGCATGTACATATAGATTACGAAATGTTAGTAGAACTAGTGTAAAATTGTAAATAGCTAGCAATTTTAAATGTCATCAATGGTAATTTAGTGCAGTGACAATTCTGACAACATACAGACCTTAGCAGTTGAAAAAAAAAATCACCTGTGACCTCATCACCACTCCCAGAAAATCCCTATGCATCACTGTTGCTTCAAGAGCCTCTGCCTAACAACTCAGGATTTCCTTACCAGATCTGTCTACCCAAGCTTCACATCACTCTATCACACAGAGTTAACTCCACCACAATGGGTTTATTCTTCCAAATGCCAAACGTGTACCTACCTGCTGCAACTTTAAATGTCTACTTTTCCCAATAAGGCCAATTGCTGATTTGAACACACAATTCCCAAATGTCCTCTTTTAGAAGCCTCCCTAGATTAATACTAGATTTTAATCATTTCCTTATTCTAAATCTTCTCAGCATTTAGTCAATCTGTCAGTTAGTCTTTGTTTATTTATCTCTATACATCCTTCTAAAATTTTTTGCTTACCTACTTATTTGAAAATCAGAGCTACAGATAGAGAGAGATCTTCCACCCACTGGTTCACTCCTCAAGAAGCCCGCAAGACCAGGGCAGGATGAGGCTAAAGGCACAAACCAGGAATTTACAGGAGCTTGCCACATGGGTGGTAGGGCCCCAGCATTTGGGCTATCTTCTGTTGCTTTTCCCAGGCCATCAGCAGGAAACTGGATGGGAAGTAGAACAGCCAGAACACAAAATAGCACACATATAAGATGTCAGCACAGCAGGTAGTAACTTCACCTGCTTTGCCACAATGGGGAAACCAACATACCATATAGGAGTGGAGTGCCTAGGTCTGAGTGTTGGATGCACTTCCAGTTCTAGCTTCCTCTTAATGTGTAGCCGTAAAGGTTGCAGCTAATCAGGTTCAAGCACTTGAGACTCTGCAACCCATGGGAAAGACTTGGACTTAATTCCAGGTTCCTGGCTTGAGCCTGGCCCCACCCTGGCTGTGGCAGGCTTTTGGGGAATGAATCAGTGCATGGAAGATCTCTATCTTTCTCTTTCTCTGCCTCTCATTCTCTTACCATTGCCCCAACCCTACCAAGCATGTGTATTTATGTGCACTATACCCTCCTAGCCTTTCAAATAAATTTTTTTTTCAAAAAATATTTTCTATCTATTGATTTTGCCTCTAGACAAATATAATCCAAAATATTTAAAATTTTTGAATGTTTAGCAGGGCTGGGGGCAGGCTGGGCAGGGTGGCATGAAGGGCTGGTACCACTCCCATAAGAGGGCACAAAAACTAGGACAGGGGCTAGGTTGGCTAGACAGAGAGACACCCAACAACAACTGTGAGGGCTGGATAGTTGAGCTGGTTAGATGGAACTAGGCTTTAATACCCATTGACATGTATGAGAGCCCAATGGGATGTGGGACAGACTGGACTAGTCTGCTATACAAACCCTGGCAAACCAGGGTAGGGGGTGGGCCTGGTAGGGGTTATTGTGGGGCACTCCGATTAGGCTGCAGCTCCTACTGGTTTATGTGAGGGCCAAGTATGTGCTGGGCAGTACCAGGCTGGACTATAACACCCATTGGTTCCAGTGAGAGACAGGGCTGGAAACAGAACCAACCCAGCAATTGCAACTGCCAGCTGATCAGGGCGATGTACTGTGCTGGGCACTATACTTGTTGGTACATACAAGAATCTGGTCTGGGAACACCTCAGACAAAGTTTCTTTGGAGATCTCCCCAATCGAAATGCTGGACTCAGAACTCTAACTATGAAAAGACAGAGCACAGAAGTCAGTCAACTACCTCAGCTATATGTTGGCAGTGAAAAACTGGGCAAACAGAGACTCTAAGATGGACTATGTCAATCAGTGGATTCTTCAATGACCTCATTGTGTTTGGAGTGGCAAGACTGGCAGCAATTCATAACTGTTGAACTATCAAAACCATTTGAGCAAGACCCTCGGAGCATGCTCCACATAAGGGACCTAGGATGGGTGGGAGATTAGGTGGGGCTTCTCCCTTAAAATCCCCCTTTATCTCAGATATATGAAGGAAACAATATGGAACTAATAACCTTACCCACTTCCCTGTAGCCCTTGAACCTTTTTACCCTAATTATCTATGTAAATATTGTTAAAAACATAATTTAAAAATGGAAAAAAAGGGGGGGGGGTCTGGTAACATGGCCCACACCCTCGGCTAGGCCATTATACTCATGGCACATGCAAAAGCGGGGCTGAGGGCAGCCCATGCAGGGGACACCTAAAGAGGTGGGATCCTGGAGTTTCCTGGCCTAGGCAGCACTCACTAATGCCTCTTAGCTTTGGCAAATAGCCTGTTTCCCTTTCCTGATGACCTCGGGTATCTCAGAATGCCCAATCTCAGGCCTTGGCAAATGGGTGTTACGACTGGGACGTCTCAGTTGCTGAGGTGAAGCACATACTCAGAAGCACATGAAAGGCAGACAGCCCACCCCTCAGAAGCCAATGACTTCTCAGAACAAAGACGAGGATGTGGGGGCACAAAACCATTGGCACTGAGCAGAAATTCTCTGGCTTCTGAGAAGGATCCATTAGAAGACAGAACCCAGGATAGGCAATTCCTATACCTCTAATTAGCAGAAAGTAACTAAGAGAAGATATTAATTTTGCATCCTTCAGCGACCTTCAAGATTAAGGACTATAAATCTAGATAGCTGGCTTGGGCTCAGGAACTGGAAGTCATGCCTCCCCAGCTCTAGGTAAATCTTACCTGTCTATTTGTCACTCAAATGTCCTTGCCTCCAGAAGGTATCTCCCCCAAACAGGGAGAAGGCAGCAGCAGGAGAGGAAAGGCTGGGCAGCAGGGTGGAGAGGTGGGGAAATGACGGACGGTATCACACAACCACTTCCCTTCCCAGGCTTTCATGTGGCATGGCACTGTGAAGAGGTGATCTCTCTGCCCACAGACACAGGATGGGCGGCAGAAAAAGCTCTCTCTCACACCTTTCCCTTGCCATCCCTGAACATGGCCCGTGGGTGCCTGGGATCTCCTTACCACTTAAATAAACTTTATAAACTTTTGTTTGAATACAATTATCCATTTTAAAAATCTTTCTTTTCTCCAGGAAGAATATTTGTAATTCCTCTAGTCATCTATCATACGAACTTAAGCTAATTTTTTAAACTTCTTAACATCCTAGATGAATTCCTAAATATATCCCACTTTCTTGAAATGTAGTTAAGATGGGCCCGGCAAGGTGGCCTAGCGGCTAAAGTCCTTGCCTTGAACACTCCAGGATCCCATATGGGTGCCGATTCTAATCCTGGCAGCTCCACTTCCCATCCAGCTCCCTGCTTGTGGCCTGGGAAAGCAGTCAAGGACAGCCCAAAGCTTTGGGACCCTGCACCTGCATGGGAGACCCGGAAGAAGTTCCTGGATCCTGGCTTCAGATTGGCATAGCATCGGCCGTTGCGCTCACTTGGGGAGTGAATCATCGGATGGAAGATCTTCCTCTCTGTCTCTCCTCCTCTCTGTATATCTGACTTTGTAATAAAAATAAATAAATCTTTAAAAAAAAAAAAGAAATGTAGTTAAGAGTATCATCTTTAAGACATGGGATGAGGGCCCAGCGAGGTAGCGTAGCAGTTAAGGTCCTCGCCCTGAACGCACCAGGATCCCATATGGGCACCGGTTCTAATCCTGGCCCCGCTTCCCATCCAGCTCCCTGCCTGTGGCCTGGGAATGCAGTCCAAGATGGCCCAAGACTTTGGGACCTTGGATCTTCGTGGGAAACCCAGAGAAGGCTCCTCCTTCAGATTAGCTCGGTTCCAGCCATTGCAGCCACTTGGGGAATGAACCATCGGTTGGAAGATCTTCCTCTCTGTCTCTCTCTGTATATCCACCTTTCCAATAAAAATAAATAAATCTTTAAAAAAAAAAAAAAAGACATGGGATGAGAAGATGTTGAAATTAAGATGTATCAACAGTGTTCACCAGAACTTGACACTCTAAAATCTTCCCATACTATGCCAGTGGTTTACAAACATTAGAATGCATCAAAATTACCTACAGAACGTGCTAAGCAAAAAACAACCAAAAAAACACAAAACCAAAAACATGACTGCTGGACTCAACCACCACGACTGGAACATTGTATGTATGTGTAGGGATCCACCTGATGCTCATGGTGATGCAAAAGTGTACTTTAACAGTCACTGCATCACACTTCATACAAACCATTCACACTGGAATTCTTTCATCTTTTAGAGTGGTTGAACTTTTTCTCTTTCCCCTGCATCTACCTGCAACCCTGAATCTGAGGACACAACATACACTTGGAAGAGGCACACATCAGCACATTTGCATGAGCTTTCTAAAATGGGTAATAATACTTGGACACACTTGGGATTTCTCCCAAATGTTTTAAGCAAAATACAGTACCTGGGATACATGCTGATGGGTCTTTAGAGCAAGCATAATATTTTGTTTCTTCTGTATAATACCCTTCCCTAAGCCGTCTTGCTTGATGTATTTGCGACTGGATCTTTGAAGAATTGTTTTCAATAATTCTCATCCTGAAAGCCAGAAACAGAAAAGCTTTCTTACATTGCATTCAACTAATTTGATCCTAAAATTATGAGTCAGACCAAATTAAATTAGGAGGTTGGTAATCTGGTGCAGCGGATTGGTTTGGAACCCGCAGTGCTGGCATCCCAGAAGGGTTCTGACCCAAGTTCCAGCTACTCCAGTTCTAATCCAACACCTTGCTAATGTACCTGAGAAAGCAGCAGAACATGCCCAGGTGCTTCAGCCCTTGCACACCTATGGGAGAGCTGGAAAAAGCTCCTGATTCCTGATTCAGCTCACACAGCCCTGGCTGCTGCAGCCATTTGGTGAGTGAACTAGCAGATGGAAGATCTGTCCCTCTCTCTCTAATTTTTTTAAGGATTTATTTGAAAAGTGGAGTTACAGAGAGAGACATCTGGTTCACTCCCTAGATGGCTTCAATAACTGAGGCCCAAAGCTTGGCACTTCTTCCAGATGTCCCATGTGGGTGCAGGGGTCAAAGCACCTGGGCCATCTTCCACTACATCAGCAGGCAGCTGGATTGAAGTGGAACAACCAGGATTCAAACTCGTGCTTGTATGAGATGTCTATTTGGCAGACAGTGGATTTAAGCTGCTAATGCAGCAATGCAGACCCTGACAAATAAATCTTAAAATGAAAAACACACACTAAATTATTACTTCATTTTGCCCAATTATAATCTTGAACCATTAGGAATAGGTAGAAGCTTAAAAAGCAATGCCATGAAAAATGTCTCACAAATGAAAATTTTTCTTTCAAAGCATTAATAAAATTCTACTACTATAGTTCTTAAGCCTATTAGTAATTTTCAACTGCTAAACATGATAATCTGGCCAAAAAGCACCATTCAATCCTTTTAGTGGAAAATTACTTTTGCAATGTAAACATTATTTTTGTAATTGTGTAGTTTCCTACAGCAGTGTAGCAAATTAATATAAACCTGCTGTCAAACAACATGCATTTCTTCCTCCACTGTTCTGGAGGTCAGAAGTCTAAAAGTGGTATCGCTGGCCCACATCAAGTACAGCCAGGGTCATGCTTCCTTCTGAGCATCAAGGGAGAATCCGTTCCTGGCCACCTCCAAACTCAGAGCTCCATGCTTCATCACGTCCACCTCTGGCTGCATCCCCTCTGCTGGGGAAAAACTCCCCCACCTTCTTCTTGTAAGGACAATTGTGATTACATCTGGGCCTGGAGCAATAGCCTAGTGCCTAAATTCTTGCCTTGTATCTCCTGGGATCCCATATGAGTGCCTGTTTGTGTCCCAGTTACTTCACTTCCCATCCAGCTCCCTGCTTGTGGCCTGGGAAAGCAGTCCAAAACCTTTGACAGCCCAAAGCCTTGGGACCCTGCACCCGTGTGGGAGACCCGAAACAAGCTCCTCTCTCCTGACTTCAGACTGGTTCAGCTCCAGCTGGTGCAGCCACTTGGGGAATTAACCAGAGGACAGAAGATCTTTCTGTTTCTCCTTCGCTCTGTAAATCTGCCTTTCCAATAAATAAATCTTCAAATATGAATAGAAATAAAAATAGAAATAAACAATTTATATAAAAACAAAAAAAGACCACTTAAGCCATGTTACACTAGCTGCCCTTGTTAAGGCACAAGTAGCACTGGCCAGGTTGCTCACTAATACACTTACTTTGCTTTAAGCTGTGTTATTCTTCTCTTGTGATACACGAAAGTGGTGGGCTCTGCTGCCAAAACTTTAAGTTTTCCATGAAGATAAAATGAAGCTCTTTTTGTTTTCTTTATTGTCTCAATAAAGGCATCATATTCTTTTTTGATTGAAGTAAGAATGGATTTGTATGCAGTGACATAGTCAATTACCTGAAATATGATTTTTCTGCCTATGGTACAGATTTTTTTCTAAAAGACAATGGATCAAAATCCTTGCAAAGAACATATAGGTTATTTTTTAAATGAAGTGATCAGCAATTAGAAATCTAAACACTTTCAACTAGTTCAAACATGACTGGGAACTACAAATAATTAGCATTTACTGAGTAGGTATTTGTTGAGCACCACTGGAGTAGATACTATGAGCTAGTAATAGAATGTACTGCTAGTGACAGTATGGGTTAATAATATGCTTGTAGGGCCCGGCGCGGTGGCGCAAGTGGTTAAAGGTCCTCGCCTTGCACGCCCGGGATCCCATATGGGCGCCGGTTCTAATCCCGGCAGCCCCGCTTCCCTTCCAGCTCCCTGCCTGTGGCCTGGGAAAGCAGTCGAGGACAGCCCAAAGCTTTGGGAACCTGCACCCGCGTGGGAGACCTGGAAGAGGCTCCTGGCTTCGGATCGGCATAGTATCGGCCCGTTGCGCTCACTTGGGGAGTGAGTCATCGGACGGAAGATCTTCCTCTCTGTCTCTCCTCTCTGTATATCTGCCTTTCCAATGAAAAAATAATAAAAATAAATCTTTAAAAAAAAAATAAAATAATATGCTTGTAATGATATGATTACCTCCCATGCCTGTTAGCTGGAAAAAAGTTATTTCTGAACACTCATGGGAACTGTTGAGATTCAAGGCCAGTGCTGGGGGAGTAGGAGGTAGAGCTGCCCCTGGAGCACCAGCATCCTATACAGGTGCCAATTCATGTTCCCACTGCTCCACTTCCAATCCAGCTCCTTGCTTATGTACCTGGAAAAGCAGTCAAGGATGGCCCAAGTCCTTGGGTCCCAGCACCCACATGGGAGTCCCAGAAGACACTACAAGCTCCTGGCTTCAGATCAGCTCAGCTGTGGGAATGTGGCCATTTGGGAAGTAGAACCAGAAGACGGACATCTTTCTGGCTTGCTCTCTCTGTGTAACTCTGTCTTTCAAGTAGATTAATTAATTAACAAGAATGCCAAGAAAATGTATTAAAGCAGAATATGCATACTATATGTAGCATAGAGCTAGCAATTTTGTTTGACCCACAAAATATTTAAAATTTTGCAAATTTTATCCTAAAACCATATATTCAGCTTTTCTTGCAAACTGAAAAAAGTCTATCAACATAGAATTCCCCTTCCTTAGCAGTAGCCAATAATGGAGTTTTTAGATTGGCTCTGCATTCTACCACAAATCCCACGGTTCCTTATTCTCTTAATTAACTCTACTATCTTCCTACCCTTTGCAGGCACTGGAGTGTGAAACATCGGCATTAAGGTTTCTGTTAAACTGGAAAACAAAGACACACACTGCAACTGCTCCTATTTGCTACCAGAGCCTGAGGAAGAAGACTGGTATCCATTCTCTCCCAGCTCCTATCTAAGGATCCAATGTATTTATACAAAGGCTACTAGGAATACACAAAGCCAGCCACTCCGCAGAGACCTGATGCTTCCAGAAGACAGGGATCCACTCTTCCTGGTTACACAAGCCAAGGCACCACTCATCAAAGACCAGAGCCAGGAAGGCCTGGGTAGATGACCCTTCTGGCCTTGAGTCTCCAGGCTACACCACTTTAAACATTACTTGGTATTTGCTCTCCAGTTCCAAGTGTCCAGAGATGCAAACTTTCACTTTTACCATCTTCCCAACTAGTCCAGGAAGGTGAGAAGTCACAGAAATCAGTTCTTAATAGCTCATTAACAATCTAATGTGCTGGAATGACATGAAAATGAAGAAGTCTACTGTGAGAAGCTGGAAGAAAAGTTTCTCTAAGCAATAAATAAATTCCATTTCAGACTCCCTCCCTATCCTGAAAGATGGGATTCTTTTCAATGTAAAATTACATAATGTACAATTAGTTCAGATGGAAAATGTAAATATTTTATAATTTCATGTGTTTTCTCCAAGAACTAAATTTACCAACATCTCCAAAATGATCTCACTGTAACTATATTAATATAAAGCAGACAGCTTCCATGTATGACAAATGCTGACGGGTGCTAGCCTTTGGATGCAGAGAAGCACATCACAGCTGGGCCCTGATTCCACACAGGGTGTTGGTGTGACTCTTGATATTTATGAAATCTACTCAGGATACTATACTACCTTTATGTAAACATTCGCCCAATACATTCGTTAATAACTAAAACACCAAAGGCAATATGACTGATCAGAACATACAAAATATACTAACTCTAAAAGATAATGACTGGAAAGGGAGATTTTGTTTCTTTATTTTATATTCTCAGTGATATGTACCAATCCTTAATTCTACTGGTAGGCACATATCACTGCATTGTGCTCACTTTTCCTAAGAGTGAAGGACTAAGGTTTTTAGAGAAGATTGTGTCGAATGGTTAACAGATAAATAAAGGACTGAGTTCCTGTTGTGCCAAGGACTGTTCTATTCAAAGACCAATGGTTTATTAAAATCGTAAGGTAAGGCCCTGGCATGGTAGCCTAGTAATCAAGCCCTCACCTAGTATGTGTTGTCCAGCTCCCTGCTGTGGCCTGGGAAAACAGAAGAGAGCCACCCAAAGCCTTGAGACCCTGCACCTGCATGGGAGACCAGGAAGAAATCCATGGCTCCTAGCTTTGGGTCAGCTCAGTTCTGGCCGTTGTGACTACTTGGGGAGTGAACCAGCGATGAAGATCTTTCTCTCTGTAAATCTGCCTTTCCAATAAAAAACAAATAATTAAAAAAAAAAAATCTTAAGCATTTCTTCTAGGCAAGGAGAAAATGCTGTGTATTTCACTACCTTTTTCTCTCACAGCATCTTCCGAGGGAAGATGACAAAAAATAATAATTAGTATTGATGCAAAAAACTTCAATTGTGGGCCTGGCAGCATGGCCTAGTGGTTAGAGTCCTCGCCTTGAATGCGCCAGGATCCCATATGGGTGCAGGTTCTAATCCTGGCAGCTCCACTTCCCATCCAGCTCCCTGCTTGTGGCCTGGGAAAGCAGTCAAGGACAGCCCAAAGCCTTGGGATCCTGCACCCACGTGGGAGACCTGGAAGGGGTTCCTGGCTGCTGGCTTTGGATCAGCGCAGCATCAGCCGTTGTGCTCACTTGGGGAGTGAATTATCGGATTGAAGAACTTCCTCTCTGTCTCTCCTCCTCTCTGTATATCTGACTTTGTAATAAAAATAAATAAATCTTAAAAAAAAAAACAAAGAAAGAAAACCTCAATTGCTTAAAAGTGAGAAAAAAAAGAACACTTTTAAAACCCTAAGGATAATAAAGCATGTTACATAAAGCCACAGCATTTCCTAATTTGTTTTAGTGTTTTTTCATTTGTGTTTCAGCATATTCTAGTATGAATTCCACATTTCTAATGTTAAGCCCAGTCCAACCTTATTTATCGTAACCACCTTGATCTCTAAGTAGAAGATGTTGTGGTTTAATATGTGAGATCAAATATAAACCAACACTTTAACGAATTGACAAATCCAAAACAGGGCACAAACACACTACTGCTTAAGGTTTAGTTCCTAACAAGGTAAGTGGTATCTTCAAATGCAAGGGTCCTTGTGACTGTCTGGGCACAGTTTGCCAGCCCAACACTTACTGCCTGCTTCTAAACTAAAATAACTGACACAGTGATTGACAGCTGGGTAATACCTACGTAACTCCATAACTACAGGCATCTTACCATCCCTTACTGACAAATTGGATGAACTCAAAATTGACGATGGAGATCAGTCAAACAAGCAATAATGCTGCCAAGGCAGGGGTACCTGATTGTCAAGATGGTTATTTCCAACCTCATGAACACTTCATTGTCTTAAAAGCATTATGATACCTTATCAAAAACGGTGCGATATATGGTGTAATATTCATCAGCAGGTCCTTCCTCCTTGCAGCCCACTCTTTCAGTTTCTGTAATTATGTATCTTTGCATATTTTCCAGAAAGTCCTTGTCACTGCTACTAATGATAGGAGGGAGAACGGCATGCTTATTGATCTCCTGGGCTGCCATAAGTCACGATCTGCACACTGGTTCACCAGAGGAAACTTAAATCTTGACTGGCTTTTGCAATAAAGTGATAAGCCTGAAGGGGGGGGAGGAAGGCCATAAATTAATACAGAGTTTTAACAAAATTAAATATTGATCCCCAAAATGTGCTTGAAGCAGAAAAAAAAAAACTTCCATGAGTCTGTTGCTGAGATGAAAAGTTCAACTTGTAAATCAATACTATTTTGCTGTCATGCGCTATCCTTCTGAGAAAGGCCAAATCCCACTTATTTCAGAGGTCTTCTTTCAGGGAGCAGCGCAGCTCCTCGCATGTATCAGAAAAGAGACGGCTTCCTAGGTTGAGCTCAGGAATTGGCAACACAAGGCTTAGCACTCAGCAGCTGGTGTGAAATCTAGTTGTAAGCCTCCTGGTGTCACAAGCAAGGACAAATATTCCTGTAACCCAGCACCCACCTGGCCCAGTCACAGCCGCCACCATATAATGCCTACAACTTACATATTTAGTTTTTAATAAACTGTATCATTTTCATCTTTTATATGAAACAGCTAAGGATTAGACAGATGTATTACATTGCTTTTTAATGAAGAATCATTATCCTCCTGAAGCTGATTCTGAAGATCTGGTCACATTAACACCAACTACAACCTTGGGATTACTTAAAAAGTTCCCACATGGCCTCAGGTGAGCTGTATCAGGGAAAAGCCAGGCTGGGCTGACTGTTCCTTCTGGTGCAAGCATAAATCAGAGTGGGTGAGGGTTGGTTGGGCTTTGTCGCAGCATCAGCTGGCAGATGTTGGCACCAGCGACTAATTCTGTCAAGTTAAACTGCAGAACCATCTGGAGAGTGCATGTTCCGGGAGTTGAAGTGGTCTGGGAGGGAAATAGTGGGCACCTCCCTCCTGGGTTATCACTCCCACTGGAAAGCATGAAAACCAGGACCGGGGCAGTGGTGGCTAGACAGAATGACAACCACTACCGTGTGTGTGGGCTGGATGGGGACCCGGTTGGGTTACACCAGGCTTCAATGTCCACTGCCATGTATGAGAGCTGAATGGGATGTGGGACAGACTGGATCAGTCTGCTGCACATACTGGCAAGCACTGGAACGAGGGCAGGGGCGGGCCTGGTGGGGATTATTGTTGGTTGCCCCGAATAGGCTGTAGCCCCCCACTGGTTTGTGTGAGAGCTGACTGTGTGCTGGGCAGAATCTGGCTTCACTGTAACATCCACTGGTTCATGTGGAAGACATGGCAGGAGACAGAACTGACCTAGCGATTATAATCAGCAGCATGTACATAAGCTGTCTGAAGTGACGAACTGTGCAGGACCCTGTACAGGTAAGCACACACAAGAATCTGGTCTGGATCACTTCGGGAGAAGTTTATTTGGGGATCCCTCCAACTAAACTGCTGATCTCAAAACTCAACCATGAAAAGAAGTGCAGATTCCATGGTTTGACCATGGAGTGCTAGTGTCACAGTTGAGTTGCCTCTGAGGTTCAGACGGAGCACATGGAAGATACGGCAGTCCACAGGACCCTGCAGAGGCTATCCAGTACCACAACAGAGGACGGAGAAAAGAACAAATCATTCAACTACCCTAGCCATGTGCTGGCAGTGAAAATCTGGGCAAACAGAGACTCTAAAGTGAACCATGTCAGCCAGTGTATTTTGGAGACATTTCATCATGTTTGATTGGTGAGACTGGCAGCAATTCAGAACTGTTAAACTATCAAAACCACCTGAAAAGGACCCTTGGAACATGCCCCACTTTGGGGACCTGGGATGGGTGGGAGGCTGTGAGGGGCTTCTCCCTTTTTCTTTCACCTTATCCCAGATACAGAAAAAAAAATAGCAATAATAACATGCGGAAACAAAAAAGGTCCCCACAAAACCAAACATTTTCACTTTTCCAACAATTACAGAACTACATATTCATGCTATACAATCTGGGATATATATGCCAAAGAATATAAACAAGAAAGAAATAAAAAAATTAAGAAAGAAAGAATGTCCCAGCCTGAAGGATAATCACTATTTAGTACCTTGGTATATCACCTTCTGATCTTTATGATTATAAAAACTGGGATCAAACTCCATATTCAGTCTACCTTATTTTTTAAAATATAACTTATAAAGATAGCATGTTTCATGGCATAATATTCCTTACAAATTTAACAATTTCCCCACTGTTAGACATTTTTGTTAATTTAAAAATGATTCATGACACAGCCCTAGGAGAGGGGCAGCCTGGCAGGCGCTTGCTCTGGGTTTTTCAGGATGGGTTCCTGCTCACACCCAGGTGAAGGAGGACTACAGAGGGAAAACCATCAATAAGGCCACTTTCCTGCAGGTAAATGAGGGAGCTGAGGCCGAGTGGTTTGGAGCCCCCATGGCAGACCTGAGCTGAGGTAGGTAGCATCGACCACCACTGAACACCACCCACTGGTGCACACTAAAGCTAGTGCTGGGGGCCCATCTGGCAGGGCTAGATCACAGTACCCACCAGTAAGCCTCACCCCTGTGGAACTGTAGTCTCTGCTGGTACATGCAAGACCTGGGGCTGGGAACAGGCCTGGTTGGGAAGCTAAGGGGATGCCCTGATTATGTTGGGCTCCCACCGGTGATCATGAAGGCTGGAATGGAAGCAGCTGTCTGGGCTGGATTTGGCTCCACTTGGCATTTGTGTGGACTGGGTCTGGGGAGCACCAGACTGGTCTTAACTCCAGCACCCGCTAGTACTTGTGAGAGCCAGGGTGAGTGTAGAACAGGATGGGCTAGGTCTCGGCTCCCACAAAACCACGTGAGAGCTATGTCTGGACATGGACCAGGTATGGCTGGACTGCAACACCCAACAGTAAGAACCGACTTGGGTATGGGCCAGTTGGTCAAGGCTACTGTTCCTTCCAGGACAAGAGGCAGATTAATTCAGCTTCAGCCAAGGACCCACCAGGGTGTGTGAGATCTGTTATTGGGAGGAGATCTGCTATAGGAGCCTGGGGAACTCCTTTGTCAAGACACAGTCCCTGCAGGTGAGCACAAGAACAAAGGCCAGGAGCAGTCCAGACTAGGTCAGGTTACAGCACCCACTGACACACAGGCTCAGGTCTGGCTCAGGTGTGTGGGGGAGGGGATGCAGGCTAGGCGTGGCCAGTTCGTAACACCCACTGACAGATCTGAGAACAAGGACAGGTTGCAAGTTGGGTTGGGCCGGGCTGCAACACCAGCCAGTTCACATTCGGGATGCTGAGGCGAGGTGAGCCATACCAGTCTGGGTGCGGCAGGTGCTGGGTCCATGAGCCCTGGGAGCAAGGCTCTGGCGGGGCCTGGGTTGCCTGGCCCAAGTCCCTGGGCCCGCCTACTTGGTGGGTGCCGGGTCTGTGAGTCCTGGGCATGGGGGGCCCTGGGTGGGCAGCCCAGGGCACCAATTACACTAGGAGAGCCTCACTGGCTGCCTAGGGCACACTTGTGGAGACTTGGTGTTGGGCTTGCAGGGGTCTGGCAATGACACAGATGGGGGCGTGTCACATCTAGGATTGGTGGCCTGACCAGGGAGTTCATGTGTCAAAGGTGGGCCTCCTCAATGAAAAAGATGGAGCAGTGGATCAGGTCCTGCAGAGGACATCTGGTAGCACAGCAGAGGAAAGAGGACAGAGCAAATTGGACAACTACCCCATTTAAATGATGACAGCAAAGGCTGACTATGTCAAATAATGGATATTGCAACGGGTACCTCACCCTTGGATAGACAGACTGACATTTCAAAACTAGCAAAACAAAACAAAATTAGTGAAACCACTTGGGCTGAACCTTCAGAACCTGCGCCATGTTGGGGACCCTGGGTTGATACTGGTCAATGCAGTGATGGCGAGGCTGCGCATTGCTTCTCCCCTATGCTCTCCCTCCTCCCAGATACAAGAAGAAACGGAAAATTCGAAAACACTGATCAGACCTACTTTTCCCTAACCCTCAGTTCCTTCCCACTCTCAACTATGTAAACTTTGGGCCCGGCGGCATGGCCTAGCGGCTAAAGTCCTCACCTTGAACGTGCCAGGATCCATATGGGTGCCGGTTCTAATCCCGACAGCCCTGCTTCCCATCCAGCTAGCTCCCTGCTTGTGGCCTGGGAAAGCAGTCGAGGATGGCCCAAGGGTTTGGAAACCTGCACCCGTGTGGGAGACCCGGAAGAAGTTCCTGGATCCTGGCTCCGGATCGGCATAGCATCAGCCGTTGTGCTCACTTGGGGAGTGAATCATCAGACAGAAGATCTTCCTCTCTGTCTCTCCTCCTCTCTGTATATCTGAATTTCCAATAAATAATAATAATAATAAGCTATGTAAACTTCATCAAAAACAAAACTAAACCAAAACACTAGTCAGCTTAAAAAAAAAAAAAGATTCCTTTATCTTTGAAAGGCAGACTGACACAGAGAGGGGAAATCAGTATGACGGATATCCCCCATTGCTGAATCACTCCCTAACGGTCACAGGCTGGGAAATGCCAAAATAGTTTAGAACTTTTAAATCCCAAATGGGGTGGGGGGCAGGCACTTGGCACAGCAGTTAAGTTGCCACTGGGAATGCTCATATTGCAGTTCGAGTCCCAGCTCCAACATGCCTAAGGCGGCTTCCCATTAACGTGTGCCCAGGAGGCAGCAGAGGGTGGCTGAGGTCCTTGCCCTGCCGCCCACGTGGGAGCCACACAGCACTGCCTGTTGCGCCCACCTGGGAAGTCAACTGGCAGGCAGAACGTGGAACAACATGTGCTTTAAAATGTCCTTATGCCTTAAAATAAAAACACGAATTTATTTATGTTTTTTATCTGGATAATAAGTCAATCTAACAAAGAAATATAAACTAGTTCCAAAAAGCAATAATTACCAGACTTCCTAAATGAGAAATTCATTATTTTTTTTTAAGATTTTATTTTTATTGGAATGGCAGCATTACAGAGAGGAGAGACAGAGAGAAAGATCTTCCACCTGCTGATTCACTCCCCAAGTGGCTGCAATGGCCAGAGCTGAGCCTATCTGAAGCCAGGAGCCAGGAGCCTCTTCCAGGTCTCCCACATGGGTGAAGAATCCCAAGGCTTTGGGCCGTGCTCGACTGCTTTCCCTGGCCATTTGGGATCCCAGAGCATGCAAGGCAAGGACTTTAGCTGCTAGGCTACTGTGCCGGGCCCCATTTCTTCTTCATTTAAGCAGTAAATATTGAGCATTTACTAAGCACCAGGCAGTATTTTAAAGCTAGCGATTCAGCAATAGATCAGATGAAGTCTCTGCCTCCTGCAAGCTTGTAATCTAGTGGTAAAGATGGACTACACATAATTTCAAAGGTTCAAGATGAAACTAAAGAGGAAAGGATGAGTGTAAGGATCTCTGGGGACCAAGTGGTCCTTCAAGAAAACCCAAATTCCTCTGCATTACCTAGTAACACCCTAGAGCAGATGTGGGCAAACCTTCTCCATAGGCCAGTAATGGCCATTTGGACAATGAAAATGTCAGTTGCAAGCCACACAAAATTGCCAACAAAGCGAGCCTGCTATACACTGATGGAGTTCCAAGTCCTTCCTGTGATGACCTTAGCAGGGCCACACCAAATGATTTCGTAGGTCTTACAAGGCCCAAGGGGAACTTGAACTCTTTTTCTCTCTGACCAAATCTGTCCTTCTCTTGTTCCTGTCTTCCCGACCCCTCATTTCAATTTCCACAAACTGGTTCCCTTACTTCAGTGTCTTCCTTTACTTTACAAAACCTTTCCTGGGTCCAGTGTGGCCTAGTGGCCAAAGTCCTCGCCTTACATGTGCCAGGATCCCATGTGGGCGCTGGTTCATATCCCAGCTGGTCCACTTCCCATCCAGCTCCCTGCTTGTGGCCTGGGAAAGCAGTGGAGGATGGCCCAAAGCCTTGGGACCCTGCACCCATGTGGAAGACCAGGAAGAAGCTTCTGGTTCTGGCCGTTATGGCCACTTGGGAAGTGAACCTGTGGGGATGGAAGCTCTTTCCCTCTATATATCTCTATCTATATCTATCTATCTATCTATCTATATCTATCTATCTATCTATCTATCTATCTATCTATCTATCTATCTATCTATCTGCCTTCCCAATAAAAAGAAATAAATTCAGGAATCAAATTAAAAAACAAACAAAAACCTTTCTTTCCCACAGACCTTCTGGGCCTCAAAACATGCATGTTCATTTGGCTTTTACTCATCCTCAGATCTCAGCCTAGGTGGCCTCAGGAAAGCTACCTTGCACTCCCTTGAACTTGGTCAGGTACCACTAGCCTGCTCTCTCCCGGGGGGGGGGGGGGGAGGGCTTGCACTTGGCCTGTTGTGGTACTACCACTCAGCCACACTGTGCCACAGGGTACCTGCTTATATTGTCTCCTCTGTAGGCTGCAAGCTTGGGAAGACCAGGAATGCCCGGCCCTGCACACGCCAGAGCATGACAATGCCTAGCCCAGCGGGAACTCAAATACTGGCGGGATAACCGATCATCACAGAGAAACAGTCGGGCTGGCACTGAACACACATGAGCTGTGGTGCTCTCAAACTACAACAGGCTTGGTGTTTGTTTCTGAGCATTTACAAAATGCCAGTGAGATACATAAGCTAACTAACACTACCGTTCATTCCTAACAGACCCGCAGGGACACACCGAGTACAAGTCCACAGGTTCTAGTGAGTGCTGTAATGAAGCAACTAATCTACTGTCAGCAACTGCGACATCCCACATGGCGCTGGCTCCCGCGCCGCTGCTCCAGTTCCCACCCAGCTCTTTGCTCACGCGGCTGGGAAAGCAGCAGAAGGTGGCCCGAGAACCATAAAACCGAAAAACCAGAGATTTCAGCAGGTTAAGTCATTTCACCCTCAAGAGGGACATAAACGCACTTCATCTTCCTCAGGATGGGCACAGGTTGGCGACAGAGACCCCTGGTGCGGAAAGCGCTCCTTTCCCATTCTCCTGCCCGCCCCGCCTGCCTCTCCTATCACGCTCTCTGACACGACATTGCTTCCTTGCGCCCCTAAAGCTTTCCTCCTAGGCATCCCGTCCGTTCCCCAACCGCACGAAGCCCGACGTTGCCTCAGGGCCTTGGCCAGGCCTCACCTCGCGCCCTTCCTCCCAGCACCGACCCGGCACGTAGTAACCGAGGAACCGGGGCGGGCGGCACTGCATTGTGGGACGAGTAGTCCAGTCCGCACGAGGGCAGGAGAAGACTACAACTCCCAGAACGCACTTCCGTTTCCTCCATTTTTTTCTGTCACGGGGTCCTTTCCCCTGGGCCCACCTCCTTTTAAAGACTCTCCTAGTCGCGTTACCCATGGGGGGTTGGGGGAGCTTTAAAACCATTGTTAAGTTTTAAACACAGCATTTAGTCAGCATTCTGAGGGTGACTGTCAGACGTGAGGTGCACGGGGCAGCCGGCGCGCCCGCGATCAGGCGCCTGCCGTGGCCGCCTCGGGGGCGGGGCGTGCGCCGGGGGTGCCGGGAAGGCCCGGGGGCCGGCGGCGCTGCTCCTTTTCGATCCGCCATCTGCGGTGAGTGTGTGCTCCTCGGCGGCTCTCCGGCCCGCGGCCCCCACGGCCCCCTCTGCCCGCGGCCCCGGCCTGATCCGCATCGTCCTTGTCCCCCCTCTTAGGTGGGGCCGCCGCCACGATGCAGATCTTCGTCAAGACCCTCACGGGCAAGACCATCACCCTCGAGGTACGGGCCGGGCGACGCGCGGAAGCCGAGGCCCGAGCGGGGTCCGGGAGGGCAGGGCGGGCCGGCGCGGCTCGGGGGAAGCTCTGCCCTGCGCCTCCGGGCCCCGGCGCGGGATCCAGCGCAGCTTGGCCAAGCAAGGGTGCGGGGGTCTGCGCTTTGCACGCGGCGGCGGGAGGAGGCCCCGCGCCCGAGCACGTGGGGTCCGCCGCGGCGGGGGAGGCTGCCTCGGACCGGCTGCACGCCTGCATTGGTTTCCACTGCGTGGTTAGCACTCCGATGGGATTATGTGAGCGTTCTGTGTAACCAACGCGCTTGCCTTTCACGCTTTCTAGGTTGAGCCCTCGGATACGATAGAAAATGTAAAAGCCAAAATCCAGGATAAGGAAGGTGAGTAGCGTTCTGGGGGCAGCATGCCTACCCACACAAGGTAGGCGCAAAGCTCGGGCAGGATGGGACAGGGTGGAGTAACAAGTGGGAAGACATGATGTGACAGTGTGAGCCCAGATGGGGGTCCATGCAGTGGGTCCCATCTGGGTGAATTCGGCCAGGTTAATTCCTTGCCTGGTAGCTGTTAATTTACCTGTACAATTTGGAGAATCAGTGATAAGGCAGATGCACATTCGGAGCTGTCTAGCCTGTAGTGAAATGCTGGGCGACGGGTGTTGAATCCTGCTACCCTGCATTATCTGTAGACCTGGGCAAATGACCTTGTTCTGGCATCTTAGGTTTTGGGTTTTTTTTTCCCCCCTTCATTAGGAATTCCTCCGGATCAGCAAAGACTGATCTTTGCTGGCAAGCAGCTGGAAGATGGCCGAACTTTATCTGACTACAACATTCAGAAGGTATGAGTGGGAAAGGGCCAGCCTTGGGTCGGAGGACCCGTTTTGGAATGTTGATGTGCAAAACGTGGGATAAATGGCAGATTCTGAGGTGTCTGCTACGCTAGCCTGGTGTATTTTCTCACACTTAATTTTACAGCCCCTCCCGTGAATTCATGTCTTTCAATCTTGACAGCTAACCGAAGAACGACATACTATGGAGTAGGGGTTCTCCCCATAGCATTGTGTTGTTAGAAAGTATATGGTGTTGCTTGTCTGTTTTCAGTGCAGTGTGAAAGCCAGTTTGCTCTGTCCCATTCGCAGGAGTCCACTCTGCACCTGGTGCTGAGACTCCGTGGTGGTGCCAAGAAAAGGAAGAAGAAGTCGTACACCACTCCCAAGAAGAACAAGCACAAGAGGAAGAAGGTTAAGCTGGCTGTCCTCAAGTACTACAAGGTAAGCCAGCCTTTTCTTCTCCCTAAATGGCCACGATGATGGGAGCTGGCCAGTGTGCAGCCAGGGGCTCCTGCCAGGGTGGCTGGGGCAGAGGTTAGCCAGATAAGATGATCTGGTGTGTTGAAAGAAATTCTTAACACAGCTTTGCACTTTGCAGGTGGACGAGAACGGTAAAATCAGCCGCCTGCGTCGCGAGTGCCCCTCTGACGAGTGCGGTGCCGGCGTGTTCATGGCCAGCCACTTCGACAGGCATTACTGCGGCAAGTGCTGTCTGACCTACTGCTTCAACAAGCCTGAAGACAAGTAACTATGAGGAATCAATAAAAGGCGCTGACCAGCACTTTACTGTTGACTGACTTTTACTTCGGGAACGTAAACGATGGGTTCTTTGTTCTGGTTGGTGCCACGTTTGCCAGTGTGGTGTGTTGCATGGGAAGGTTGTTTCAGTCATTCTGGATGGTTCATCTTGTTCTAGCCTCATGCTAAACTTTGTGTCTGCCAGCTTCTTGAGAGGACCTCCCCACAGTGTAGTGGATAAGACATTTTGGGAACTGCTCTGTCTGTGCTCACTGGATGCCAGTCAGACCATTCCTTTCTGGCTGAATGCTGTATGCTAAAGATGGGTGCTTAAGTCAGAAGGAATACAAAAGAACCAGTTCTTTTAACACTTAAAAATTAAGACTGTTTCAAGCAGCATTTAATACCTGCCACTATGTGAAGGGCAGAAATATAGAGGGAGAGGCAGATCTTATCTGCTGATTCGGTACTGTGTCGGAGACCCTCTTAACCAAAGAAACTGGCTCTCCCTTTGTCAGGGTGGCAGGGATCCAACAGTCGCACCTGCCTGCTGTCTTGCAGGGGCACCTGGGCAGATTCAGACCCAGGCACTCCGATGCCGATGTGTCGATCAGTCTTTTCCTGAGCCACTTAGTTTCCATAGAGTTTAAAATCCTGGATTCCAAGAAGTCTTGGCTAAAACTTCCTTTTCTTCATAACAAACAATTTCATCTCCCACTTTAAATTCTACCTTTTCGTCATCTAAACTAAGACCACAGTCCATTCCAGTTTTGATGGTCGAAACATCATCTTTATGGTGTTTCAGTGAAGTTAACGAGCCTTAAAAAAAAAACCTCAAGGTTAGTTTATTCATGGTAAGCAACTACTACATGCCATATAGTATTAAGTTTGTATTGAAATCATTAGAGTCCTCATGCTAATTGGGTCTAGATATTGATAAACAGTTTGTTCTGAACAAGATCTGACTAGTTTTAAGGTGGGTGGGGATTATATCTAAGCCTGGGGACTGGAGTGAAAAAAGACAAGGTAAAGAAGCATGTCAAGCATTAAGTTACAAAATGGTGGGAGTAAAATTTCCATGAGCCAAGAAGGCAGGTGGAGGAAGCCCACAGTTTGCATGGGTGCCAAGAAATGGCCTGCGCGGATGCCGTGAGTAAGGGAACCAGCCTTCCGGTGACTGACAGCAAGAAATAGATCGACTCGCTTACCCTTCCAAATGATGTGTCCGTTTCGGATTAGTTTAAATTTTTTCTGTTTTTCTAACTGTCCCTTTTGGACTCTGCAGCCAGCGACTGGCACTTTTTTCTTCCCTTCTGTTATAGAGAAGGTAGCAAGTATTGAAGCTTCACCTTTAGAAAGAACAAATTCACAACAGGATTTTGAGAAAACTTTCGAGTGCAAGCATTAATGGTGTGAGAAAACAAATTGAAATTGAAAACACTGATTTACCCAGATAACTCTCCTGACCAAAAACAAATGAGAATTCTTAGTTATTTCATTTGGCTCTGTCAGCTTTCCTCACTGCTTCTCTCTAACATGACCTGATTTGGTCTAACCACCAATAAAAATTGTATGAATTACTAATTTTGACTTGGTTTTCACTGGAAGACATTCCAGTAATGCAGTAACACACTACAGTGCTGTCACAGCCTGGCAGCTGTTAACAACACCACGTGTTAGTGTTCTGACTGCTGTGCTTGTTCACCAGGCTTTCAACTGTTCTTCTCTTACAAACAGATCTCCGCATGACTGCATGGCATGTCAGAAAAGTCCAACATAAATCTGCATGTGGACCAAAAATGTAAAACCAGATCTCATTATGAGGAAACGGGCACATTCAAACTTAGGGATGTTATATAAGATTGCTGGCCTGGGCCTGGCGGCATGGCCTAGTGGCTAAAGTCCTCACCAGGATCCCATATGGGTGCCAGTTCTAATCCCAGCAGCTCCACTTCCCATCCAGCTCCCTGCTTGTGGCCTGGGAAAGTAGTTGAGGATGGCCCAATGCTTTGGGATCTTGCACCCGTGTGGGAGACCTGGAGAAAGTTCCTGACAATGGATCCACACAGCACCAGCCGTTGTGCTCACTTGGGGAGTGAATCATTGGATGGAAGAGCTTCCTCTCTATCTAGCCTTCTCTCTCTGTATATCTGACTTTGTAATAAAAATAAATCTTTAAAAATTGCTGGCCTGTATACATAAAAAGTGTAAAGGTCAAAAATATGGATTGAATAACTTAAGATTACATAAGGCTATAGGAATAATACCAACTAGGGGCCATCACTGTGGCACTGTGGGTAAAGCCACTGCCTACGATACCTGCATCCCATATTGGTACTGGTTTAGTCCTCACTGGAACAGCTTGGAAGAGTGCTTGGGACCCCACCACCTGTGTGAGATGCCCGGATGACACTTCAGCCTGGCCCAGTACTGGCTGTTGCAGCCACTTGGCGAGTTCTCAAATAAATAGATCTTTGAGAAAACTGCTTAAGGGGTCAGCACTGGGACACAGCATGTTACATTTCCATGACAGTCCTACATGGGCACTAGTTTGAGTCCCAGCTGCTTCACTTCCAACTCTGCTCTCTGCTATAACATGCCTGGGCAACCAGCAAGGAATGGTACAAGCACTTGCGCTCCTGGTTTCAGATAGACAGCTCCAGCTAATGTGGCCCTTGTGAGCCAACAGATGGACTATCAATCTCTGTGCCTCTCCAATGAAAAAAAAGTTTTGTTTTTCTAATTGGAAAGGCACAGTTACAGAAAGAAGTAGACAGTGGTCTTCCATCAACTAGTTCACTCCCCAGATGGGTGCAATGGCTGTAGCTGAGCTGATCCGGCAGTAACCAGGAGTTTCTCCCACATGAGTGCAAAGGCCCAAGGACTTAGATCAGCGATGGAGCAGCCAGGGCACAAACAGAATGCTGCCATTGCGAGGCAGAGGATTATCCTGTTGAGCACAGCAGTGGCCTCAATAAATTTTACTAAAAAATATATTATGGTTGGGCCACTCAAGTTTGACTCTAGCTTTCTGCTAACCCTGGCAGACAGCAGTATTGGCCCATGTCACTGGGTTATAGCCAGCCAGGTAGCACTGCTCTGAATTCCTGGATTCTGGCTGCTGGTTTCAGCCTCAAGCCCAACCACTGACTGAGGAATGAACAAGCAGTTGAAAATCCTCTCTCAAAAAAATATATATATAAATGTCAGTATTTTTGTACCACAGTAAATTCTCTTTTAATTTGATTTTCCTCAGTTTTTGAGGTACCTTCCCATTTAGAAGTAAATGAGCACAAGATCTCAAACTTACCTTTAAATCATCCAGTAAAAAGCCAACTGAGTGTGTACATACCACGGGGGAGGAATAAGACAAACAGGGCAAAATTAAACACTTGATTGAACTCAGTAAGGGTTTAGCGGAGTTCCTAAAACTTTTTTTCTTTTTCTTTTTTTTACAATTTTTTAGTGTCTAAATTTGAGGGCAAGATCTCATTGCATATCTGCCTTGTGTCCTCAGAGTCCAAGCATGTTACAGAAGGCAGCTGTTGACAACACATTCAACAGTAGAACAACGTCTCATTTTACAGTATTTATCGTTTCTAAAACACAAGATACATACTGGAAAGGCTTACATTGTGGCATAGCAAGTAAAGCTGCCGCCTGCAATGCCAGCATCCCATATGGACATTGGTTTGAGTGTGAGTCCTGGTTGCTCTATTTCCAATCTAGCTCCCTGCTACAGCCTGAGAAAAGCAAGGAGTCCTTGGGCCCTACTATCTTAGTGGGAGATGTGCAAAAAGCTCCTGGCTCCTGGATTCAGCCGGGCCCAATCCTGGGCATGTGTCCTCTAGGCAGTAACCAGCAGGTGGAAGATCTCAGTGTCTCTGTAACTCTTTCAAATTTATAAATTAAAAAAAAAAAAAAAAAAGGAAGGGAAAAGAGCAAAGAAAGAAAAAAAAAAAACACCATGTACTGGAACAAGAATACATTTGCAGGTGCAATATACTTCAGCTCCACTTTGCTGTCAGGCTGTGCTTACAGCACTTAGACATGAATGGTCAGAAGTGACAGCGGGCATTTACCTACTGTATGTTCTTCCACTGCGCAGGGTAATCTACTGCTCAGTTCCTCTTGCAAATCTTCAATTAACCGGTAAATGATTTTGTGAACTTTAACTTTTACTCCTTTTTTTGCAGCTGACTTTTCGATAACATTGCTTGCAGTCACATTAAAGCCATAAATAATACCTGGCAAGCAGAAACACAATCAATAAAGCAGCACAATATTAACATAACTGATTTGTCTTTCAAAAAGAAACTCAAATCTCGAGTTTTATTTCCTTTTTTGTAAATTTAGGAAGAGCAGTTGGAGGAGAAAAAAAATTGATTTTTCTTATGAGATTAGTACTTTTAGGGCCAACACAATGGTTCAATTGACTAATCCCCTGCTTGGAAGTGCTGGGCACCAGTTCATGTATTGGCTACTCCACTGCTCATCCAGCTCCCTGCTTGTGGCCCGGGAAAGCAGCAGAGGAGGGCTCAAGTCCTTGGGACCCTGCACCCACGTGGAAGACCCAGAACGGGCTCCTCCTTCCAGCCACTGAAGCTATCTAGGGAGTGAACCAGCAGATGGAAGATCTTTGTCTCTCCCCTCTGCAGGTCTGCCTTTCCAACAAAAAGAAATCTTTAAGAAAATTAGTGCATTTACAAATTAATGAAAGAATTTTTAAATTATGTTGTCTTACTAAACGAGGAAAATTTTTTTATAATTTGAAATTCAATCCTTTTAGGAACATTAACTGCCCATAAGTACCAGGCAGTATCCTGAACAAAGCTTTGATTTTACACCAGAGAAACAAGAAAATACGATTGTATTATTTAATAACAATTATATTATAATCATATTTCCTGCCTTTTCTGTGGTTTACAGGTAAGTATTCAGGCGGCCAAGATGACCTAAGACAGCAGCTCCACTGGCAGTAAAGCATTAACAGTTTCAAAGAAACTGTTTGCAAAGAACAAAAATGCATTTAACTGCAACTATTTTGGGAGAAACAAACAGAAAAAGCAAAACATTCTTGCCTTCAACAAACCTAAAAAAAGTTAACCCAAGCAGTTTAATCAAGAGAAAAACACCATAATGCCAAACCATTATGAAATCATTCTTACTAATGATTACCATCAAGAACTCATTCAAGATGATGTTCACACAACAGAGTGTAGCTTAGCACGCACTGAATTCCTCAGCGTGGCTGGCAATGCCTTTTCAGTAGCAAGGGTGACACCAAATTTAAGCAAAGTTACCAGATCTCCTCAGCGATTCACTGATCTCACAAAAACTTTTTCATCAGATGTTGAACAATGACAGTTTTGAGACCCCTTTCTGTACATTGTGTTATACTAATAAAGATGTCGGCTTCTAAGCATTTAAAAGCTTTCAATTAGCAAAAATTGGTGGCCAGAAGTAAAAGATAAATGCAAGTAGTGGCTATGCTGATTACAGTGTTAGGGACACTCAAAAATTAAAATTAACAAAAGACAGAGAACCAAGACCTGGGAGGAGAGGGCTAGGTAAGTAGGTACTAATGTTTGAAACCAAGAAACATTACTGGGTTTTCAAACAGTTCCCCAAGGTTGCAGTAGAATTATGACCACAACAATGTACATCCTGTTTGACTCAGCTGCTGATCAGGGCCGGACTATACAGGGAACAGCCATGTTGCTGGGTTTGTCAGCTGCGAGGAGCCGAGCATCAATACAAAAGCCAAGGGCTGCCAACGGGATTTGGCAACACAGTCTAACATACAGGAAGAGGAATACGTACCGTTAAATGTTTCAGCCATGTTCACATCATTCTCACTAATATCACCCACTCCAAAATGAAGTAATTCTAGTTCGCACTCATGGGAAGCATCGTAGGTAGCCATAATGTTCAAAATGGCCTCAACAGAACCATCGACATCACCTACATAGAGTGACAGTTCAAAACCGTGAGGCTGAGCTGTCAGCATTAACACACCCACAGTGACAACAACCTACATAAAGCCACCGCAGGAATGACATTTCACAAATCCCACTTTTATTGGGCTTAGCATTATACTTATTTAACTTGATAAAGCACAATGAACCAAATGTTAAATCCTAAAAAAAAACCCAAAAAACAACAAACAAACAAAAAACTCACATCAATTTACAACAAAATCAGCAAGTAAGGTTCACTTAGGACATACTTAGATAATTTTCACTTAAAGGCCCAAAGAAGCTGTGAGAATAAATACCTATATTTAAAAAGTGAAGCTGTAAGGTAAAATCATCAAGAGATACCTTTAATGACCACAGGAAGTATGTTTGAGTCTCCCCCTGTTTTCTCCTTCTGCTTGAAGTATGTCTGCTCTTTCCTTTCTAGGTACTTCATGTAAGATCTCTCCTTCCAGTGCAAAGTGCCGTACTTGTCACGGGCTTTCTGATACGCCTCCTGGTGTTCCTTTCGCTTTTCTTCTATTATCTTCAGGTCATCTTTATTTTTCTCCTGTTCTTGTGCATATTTCCTCCAGTCAACAACTTCACGTGCCCGTGGCTTAACAAGAGGGGGGAAAAAATCAGTGTCATTTAATGAAATCAGACACCAGTAACTGTTAAAGGTTTCGTATGTCCCTTCATTATGAAATGTGTTTAAATCATATATGAAATCACTACTTTCATTTGAGTTTATTAAATAATGCATTGCTGAAGTTACTTGAAAATTTCAGGAAAATAATTCTACAGAGCTGGCATGGTGGCATGAGGGTTAAGCAGCCGGCAGTGATGGTATTCCACATAGACATTGGGGTTCAAGCCTTGGCTGCTCCACTTCCAAACCAGCTCCCTGTTAATGCACACGGCAAAGTCCTTAGACCCCTGCATCAATTTCATTCCAGGTAAAACGCCTGGCTCCTGGCCTCAGCCTCGCCCTATCCTTGCTGTTGCAGCCATTTGGAAGTAAATCAGTGTATAGAAGATCTCTCTCTCTCTGCATCTCGTGCCCTGTAACTCTTTGAAATAAACACAGAAATAAAATCTTGAAGAAATAATAATTTTGTAGCCAACTATTAAAATGCCATGGTCAGGAGGTGGGGTGGCACTGGCAGGGTAAGCCTGTGCCTGTGATGTACCAGTTTGAGTCCTCACTCCGCCACTTCCCATCCAACTCCCTGTTAATGGCCTAAGAAAAGCAGTAAAAGATGGCCCAGGTACTTGGGTCTCTGTTACCAACATGGAAGACCGACATGAAGCTCCTGGCTTTGGCCTGGTCCAGCCCCATTTGGGAATGAACCAGCAAATGGAAGACTTCTCTCTATTTCTCTCTTTCTCTCCCTCGGTAACTTTGATTTTCACATAAACAAAATAAATCTTCAAAAAATAAAGTAAGAGAAAATGGGACGTGGGCATTGTAGCCCAACAGGACAGCTGCTGCCTCGGATGGAAATGTGCTTCACTGTAGTCCCCATCCATTAAAAAGGAAAAAGACGATGGCTCAAGTGCTGGGATCCCTCCCACCACGTGGGAGACTGGGGTGGGTTTTTGGGGCCCTCACTTTGGCCAGGCCCAGTACAGGCTGCTGTGGCCCTTTGGGGAAATGAGTCAATAGAATCAAGGTCTTTCTTTCTCAGTCTCACCCTTTTTGTCACTCAGGTAAAAATACATGAGCAAATACTGAAAAATAAAATAACACAGTGTGACAGATTCCCCCTCTCAGTTCCTCATAATCCAGAATTTACCAACAGTACTCTTGTTTTGTTATAACATTATGGATTGACATCAATGTACCTAACAGATGAAAATGAAGCTGGATGTACCTCCGATTCTACTTCAAGAATTTCATCACCTGCAGAAGGAAGGTCTTTCCAGCCAATAATTCCCACTGGCATGCTGGGATGGGCCTCGCTGATTGTTTTTCCATTTTCATCAAACATCAAGCGTACTTTTGCCCAAGTTTTTCCAGCAACTAGAATCGAGCCTTTCCTCAAAGTTCCTCTTTGAATTATAGCTGTAGTAACAGGGCTAAAGTGGAAACAAGAGCATATACTGTTCATGTGAGAGGATGTCATTCTACTACCTAGAACAGAGGTAACTCGATGAGGCTTAAATATTAACGGACAAATGAGGACACATGGCTAAAGCCCTTCTCAATTTCTCAAGCAGTTTTTCATGACATAGCAAGATTTCTTCATAACAGCAAAGAGATGGAAGTGGCCCAAAAGTCCATTACCAAATGAATGAACACTCTGTTCAAACAAAATGTGACATTACCTTCAAGGAGATACTATGCAGCCCTAAAAAGGAAGGATGTCTGCTTTAGGCCACAATGTGTGCGAATCTCTACAACATTACACTAAATAAAATAAAACAGTCACAAGGGGACAGACACCATATGGTTCTATTCATGAACGCAGGCAAAATAATAAAAATATGAAAGAGAAAGATGATGTCAAAGGCGGGGGGAGGGCAAATCAGTGCATTTTAACAGGTTTAGAGTTTCAGTTTGGGAAATGAAAAAGTCCTAGAAACCTTTCATAAAACAACGTGAATACACTTGGCAGTACTAAACTGCACACTTAAAAACAGTTAATGTAAAAAATTTAATGTTACTTTTCTTTTGCCACAAAAAAAGTAAAAACATTTCTAGAAGGCTATGCTAAGGAAAGGAGCAGGAGGCAGATTGCTCTGAGAGAATCCCAATTCACTTTCTGTCTCACCCCCATGGATGTACCCAAGACACTGGGAGACAGCTCAGAGGCTGCTCACAGTTGTTACAAAACTCTCTTACATCCAGGTAGGAATATTCAAGAAAAGAACTGCATTTCAATTCTATATGTACAGCAAAGGTCATACATAAAGAGTTTATAAACCCTAAAATGTAACAAGTGATAGTTCAACCCAATTCATGTTAATCTATATGAGACTTTAACAATGAGCACAAATCTGGGGAAAAGATTTTTTTTTAAGATTTATTTTATTTTTATTACAAAGTCAGATATACAGAGAGGAGGAGAGATAGAGAGGAAGTGGAGCTGCCAGGATTAGAACCAGTGACCATATGGGATCCTGGTGCATTCAAGGCAAGGCCCTTAGGCACTAGGCCACGCTGCCAGGCCCGGGAAAAGATTTTTTAAAAGTGAAGTGCTTCAGTCATCCAGATATGACTTAAGTAGCTGCCCCAAGGTTCATTGACGTTGAGCCAAGCTCCCTTTCTTCCTCAAAGGCTGCCTAACACTGCCGTGTATGTGTGCATCATGGAGGGTTGCTCGGCTGCTGACAGTAACTGATTCTGAGTGCTCTGTGTGCTACTAAAATAACATACTTCATGAAAACAAATGCTTTGAAAATCCTGTTCATAGACAAATAATAACTTAATAAAATAATATACTGTTATAAATTAATTTACAAAACGGTTGGAATAAAACTATTTTACAGAACAAGGCCTTCAGCAGTCCTACCCTCTTCCTTTGTCTGTGAAGGACTCGATCACCGTTCCTTCCACTGGGCCAGTGCGATCTGCCTTCAGCTCCAATATTTCTGCAAGAGCAATTGTTGCTTCCGCCAGAGCCATCAGGTTATCACCCTTAAACACAACAATCAAAGATACTACCACACATTAGCAAACATTCTCTATAAATAGGAATCCCAATGTCAGAAAGCCATGGTCCTTCACACTAACTGCACTTTTCTCTTTAAGCAAAAAAAAAAGCAGGAAAAAGGGATCAAGAAAGAAACGGAAGGAGTCAGCAAGAAACCCTGACAAGGACAGATCTTGCAAAAGACACATGGATATATTTTTCTAAAGGATGGCCACTGCCAGTGCTGGCTAACATTCCTTCATATGGGACAGAGTCCGAAGCAGCAGTTGATAGTCAATGTGTGAGCCCAGCATGATGGCTCAGTAACTAAATCCTGACCAGGCATGTGCCAGGATCCCACCTAGGCACCAGGTCCTGTCCTGGCTGACCCTTTTCCCATCCAGCTCCCTGCTTGTGGCCTGGGAAAGCAGTCGAGGACGGCCCAAAGCCTTGGGCCCTGTACCCGTGTGGGAGACCCTAAAGAAAGCTCCGGGCTCCTGGCTTTGGACTGGCTCAGCTCTGGCTGCTGCAGCCATCTGGGGAGGAAACCAGCAAGAGGTCACAATTGTTCTCTCTGTTTTCTAACACACATACATATTCTGTAATGTTGTGCAGGTGTTAACACAAGCTAGGCGTTGCGAAGAGCACTCCTGTGCCAGCACAGCTGTCCCCACGGCCCCCGCACTCACCGTCAGTGCAGAGACATGCACAGCCTGCACATCACCTCCATAATCTTCGCACACCACATCGTAAGCCAGCAGCTCTTTTTTCACCTTCTCAGGATCAGCATCAGCTTTGTCACATTTGTTTATGGCAAGGACAATAGGAACTGAAAGAGAAAGAGCCAAGAAAGGGCAAATGATGATTTGTTTAGGTCCAGGTATTCACAGCGAATGACACACACATGTTCGGGTTTTCTCCAACTCAGTGGATTTACTTATGTAAGAAAAGGTCTGGAGCCCAGCGCAATAGCCTAGTGGTTAAATCCTTGCCTTGCATTTGCTGGGATCATATATGTGGACCAGTTTGTGTCCCAACTGCTCCACTTGCCTCTAAACTCCCTACTTGTGGCTCAGGAAAGCAGTAGAGGAAGGTCTAAGACCTTGGGACTCTGCACCCACATGGGAGAGCCAGAGGAAGTTCCTGGCTCCTGACTTCAGATTGGCTCAGCTTAGGGCATTGTGGCCAGTTGGGGAGTGAACCAGTGGATGGAAGATCTTTCTCTGTGTATCTCCTTCTCTCTGTAAATCTGCCTTTCCAATAAAAACAAACAAATCTTATAAAAAAGAGAGGAAAAAGAAAAGGTCTGACAGACCTATTTTAGAGTTGTATCACTCCAGTCTGTTTTCTACATGAAAGGGAAACCATATGCAACAGAAACCTAAGGTGACCACCCACCCCCAAAATAATACTTTTAGCAGAGGAATGCTGCCAGTAGTCCCAAATCAAAATCAACAAAAAGAATCAAGGGAAGATTCTGATTTAATACCATCAGATAACATGACTATTTTTCCTGGCTTTATTAACTCATTGTGAAACCAAATATCTCATCCTGGCTTGAAACTAAGCATGACTACAGCAAAATTTTCTATTAGGTTTGTGGCAACTCTCTTCTCACACCTAGCTCAGTGAACAACACATGGCAGGCTCACAATAAACATTTGCTTAACAAATAAGTCAAATATCCTATAATACTCTTTCCATTATTAACTAAATACACCTTCTTGTTAAATATATCAAACAACATTCAAGGAGATATGCTCTAATTTCACCAGCTCCACAATTTTATTAAGTACTGAAATAACAGAAATTTTAAAAGATAGCCCAAGGTCCTTAACATTCCATGACTTATTATTGTGGAAAGATACAATCTATGCTTATGAATTGGAATTTAATGGAGACTGCGAGAATATGTACAAAAAAGCACAGCACCAATTAAAACATCTCAACTAACTGCTTTGTTACACAATCTGCAGTGAATTTATCCCTATATTCCTTTTGTCACTTACTGCCTAGAATCATTCCCTACGCGCCACTTAATATTAACACCAAAACGCATTTAAAAACATTTTTTTTCCTGAAGAATTAAAAACAACAGAGAGAGAATGGTATTGTGGCATAGCAGTTAAAGCGGCTGCCTGTCCTACAACTCTGCTTTCAAATAAATAAATCTAAACATTTAAAAAAAAAGCGGGGGAAGAGAATAACCTTGGAACCCCAAAGACGCAGTTTCCAGAGGCAGCAAGTAGCAGCTTAGCTCTACAAGCACAGCAGGCGGCGTGCTGACTGAGACTACGTAGCCTTCTTACTGTAAGATGTAAGAACAGGGATTCCAAATCCTATTTTTTTTCCCCTCTAGTTAGCACAGTTCTAGGAAATAAAACCTACTCTACCGGGTACATATTTTCAGTGGTGACACCTGCAGGGACATAACAGAGTAAAAATGAAAGTACAGAGAGTGTGTATTTGTGCTATTTGTCATCCCAAGCATTTGAAAATCATTCTGTTTTTTAAGCTTATTTTTTATTTACTTTTTTTCTTACTTTTTGTTTTGTTTTGTTTTGTTTGTTAGGAAGAAAGAGACAGAGACAGAAAGCCAGAGACTGGTTCACTTTCCAAATGCCCACAACAGCCGGGTCATGTTGAAGCCGAAAGCTCAGAGTTCCACCTGGATCTCCTCCGGCGGCAGCAGGGACCCCACTGCCTGAGGCCTCACCTGCTACTGCCCAGGGTGTGCCCCAGCAGGCAGCTGGAGCTGGAAGCAGAACCAGGCTGCAGCCCAAGCGGCCTGTTCACCACTGTGTCAGACACCTGCCTGCATCACAGTAAAAATAAGTAAGACAGAAGCTGACCCAGAGAATTTCTACAATTTTCAGTTTTATCTGCTTTATCAAACAAAACTTATTCAAAGCAGATGAATGTGAAGTGAGAACAATTCCAGATAATAAATAAAAATAACACTATCACTGTGCAAACTTTAATGATGTAACTGGTAAGAACAGGAATTCATTATTCTTTTCTATTTTTTTTTTAATCTTATTCGAGAGGAAGAGAGAGGCAAGGCAGAGAACAAGAGCTCGCTTCCACTGGTCTACTCCCCACAGCCCTTTCGCAGGGGCTGGGCCAGGCCTAAGCTGGGGTGCAGAGACGTGAGCCAGCTCTGCCATGAGCATGTCTGAGGCCCAGCTACTCGCGTCACCACCTACGCTGACCAGCTTTGGATGAAGCCAGAGTGTGGAAACCAGGAGCCAAAATCTAAACCCGGCACTCAGGGGACACAGGCACCTTCCTGGGCAAAATGCCTGTAACTATTCTTACTTTTGTTATCTTTTAAAAATTCTTTTGATGATAGAAAGTTTAAGACAAAAGTCATAGTAGAGGAAAGATTGTACTTGTGGTTTACAAGTGCCAAGTCTTCCTATTAGTTCTAAGTCAACAGGAAAACAACGTAACTGTGTTTGAGGTTTATCTACAAAGTAGGTATAACAATACTGGGATTGCTCTGAAGAATAAATGAACATATGTAAATAGCCCTGGAACTGCGAATGTTAACAAGTCCTGAAAAAATTAAAACCAACTTGCTGACAGGTATCTGTCAGCTACACTGCACCTTGAGCATCTTTAGCATGCTGAATAGATTCCACAGTCTGTTTCATCACGCCGTCATCTGCAGCTACAACCAATACCACGATGTCAGTGACTTGGGCACCTCTGGCTCTCATTGCTGAAAAAGCAGCATGGCCTGGGGTATCGAGAAAGGTGATCTTCTCCCCAGAAGGCATAGAGACTGTGGAAACAGAAATCCAAGAACATGAAGAACCCTTATTAGGAAGAACAGTAGGTGACAGTATCAATACTTTTATCTCTTCCACTAAGGATTTATTATTAAAGATTTATTTATTTTTATTGCAAACTCAGATATACATAGAGGAGGAAAGAAAGAGGAACATCTTTCATCTGATGATTCACTCCCCAAGTGAGCACAATGGCCAGAACTGAGCCAATCCAAACAGGCCAGGATCCAGGAGCCTCTTCCGGGTCTCCCACGCGGGTGCAGGGTTCCAAGGCTTTGGGCTGTCTTCTACTGCTTTCCCAGGCCACAGGCAAGAAGCAGGACTTGGGAAGTGGGACTGCCGGGACATGAACCAGTGCCCATATGGGAACCCGGTGTGGTAAAGGCGAGGACTTTAGCTGCTAGGTTACCATGCCTGGCCCTCTTCCACTAATCTTAATCAGAACATACAGATCATGACCTCATAATGAAATGTTATACAATATCTTCAAAAACTTCCATATAATAATTTCCAATTAACATTCTTCACATTTCCAGCCTATGACCAATTTCCTAACCATTCTGATACATATTTCTGCAGACAGAACAGATGAATAGTTTTATAGGCTGTCACCCATACAACAGCATATCATGGCCACACAACTACTAGAGCCACAGAAAGCCACTTCGAGGGCCCTGCGTGATAGCCTAGCAGCTAAGGTCCTCGCCTTGCACATACCAGGAGCCCAAATGGGCACCAGTTCTAAACCCTGTGGCACCGCTTCCAATCTAGCTCCCTGCTTGTGGCCTGGGAAAGCAGTCGAGGATGGCCCAAAGCCTTGGCACCCTGTACCTGTGTGGGAGATCTGGAAGAAGCTCCTGGCTCCTGGCTTCAGAGTGGCTCAGCACTAGCCCTTGCAGCCGCTTGGGGAGTAAATCAACGGAAGGAAGATATTCCTCTCTGTCTCTCCTCCTCTCTGTATATCTAACTTTGCAATAAAAATTAAATAAATCTTTAACAACAACAACAAAAAAGCCACTTCGGTACACAGTTAACAGTTTGTGATTTCAATCCAACAACCTTGGGTTTAAATTCGTTTGAGAAAATGACTTAACTGAAGAGTTTCCAAGCTCCTACCTTGTATAAGTAAGAATATGAGTATGTACCTCGGGACACTGTTGTGAGGATTAAAAGGTAAGGCGTACAAGGCGTTCGGCACGGTGCTGAAAGCAGCTCAGTGCTGGGTAAATTGTAGTATTATTTAATTAGTAATAACATCAACAAAACCTAGTATTGGACGTCCTGTGGATACAATTCACTAATGAAAATTTTAGACTTATTATACTAAACTGAGACTAAAGTAAAACAAAAAAGGTAACACAACCGATTTCTTATAGAATATAGATGATAAAAAAGAATATATGATAAACGGCATTATACATTTTGTTAATCCACTGGACTGAAGCTTTAGCCTTCCCTTACTTTGAAATTGAATATTTCATACTGATGTTTGGTTTAAGAACACAGCAATTGGGGTTCCCAAGCATGCTGCAGGTAATTCGCTTTCATACCAAGAAAGGCCCCGATGTGCTGAGTGATGCCGCCAGCTTCCATTGCTGCCACTTGAGTTTTTCGAAGTTTGTCAAGTAACGTCGTTTTCCCATGATCAACATGGCCCATGATAGTAACAACTGGGGACCTTGGGGTTAACACGGCTGCATCTGCTGGGGGCCTACAATTCATAGCAAAGGAATTTCATGTCTTCAATATCAGAAACACTTTATATCCTATGAATAATTTGCAGTTATCTCTGTGTGTTACCATTAACAATGAGATTCAACACTCACAATTTTATTTCTTTTATTATATTATTGTTCTAACATGCAATAATGACAGACTCTCTATTTATAAAATAACATACTTTTTGATGCTTTAAGGCACTTTGAAAAAAGTTTACCTATAAACGCACACCATTTTATTTAAAAAAAGATGTGGGTTTTGTTTTTTCTAATTTACTTTAAGGGTACAACTTCCCACTAAAGCCTACGTGTAAAGTTACGCGGTTTTTCCTTGCCAGCAAACATGGCTTTACCTTCTTACTACATCCTTATTTTCTCTGACTTTGTCTTGCTTTAATTTACTCCACTTGAACTTCATGTCTGCCTTTTTAATCACTTCTTTGATCCAGACTTCTTCTAAACGTGAGTTTGCTTCTAGGGAATCGACATCAATAGCAGTGTTCAGTAGAGCTTCGTATACATAATCTGATGGAAATAAAAGGAAATCTTTATAATCTTTATAATACATGACATAATACTTCTACATATTTATTTCTGCATACCTGAGCATTTATGAACCTCATTAAACCATCCATGACATCAATAGTACATTAAATTGAATGTTATATATAAATACACTTATAAAGTTTGCCTTTTTTCTTTTAGATTTACTTTTTTTTTAAAGATTTACTTATTTATTGGAAAGTCAGATATACAGAGAGGAGGAGAGACAGAGAGGAAGATCTTCCCTCGGATGATTCACTCCCCAAGTGAACGCAACAGCCAATGCTATGCTGATCCAAAGCCAGGAGCCAGGAACTTCTTCCGGGTCTCCCACGCAGGTGCAGGGTCCCAAGCCTTTCGGCCGTCCTGGACTGCTTTCCCAGGCCACAAGCAGGGAGCTGGATGGGAAGTGGAGCTGCTGGGATTGGAACCGGTGCACATATGGGATCCTGGCGTGTTAAAGGCGAGGACTTTAGCCACTAGACCACCTCTTTGTTTTGTTTTTATTGGAAAGGCAGATTGTTTACAGAGAGACATAGCTTCCATCCACTGGTTCACTATCCAAATGGCCACCATGGCCAGAGCTGTGCCAATCTGGAGCCAGGAGCCAGAGCTCCTTCTGGATCCTAAGCCTTTGGCACCTCCTCTACTGCTTTTCTAGGTCACAAGCAGGGAGCTGGATGGGAGGAAGGGCAGCTAGGACACAATCCAGTGTTCATAAGGGACATATGTGCTTGCAGGTACAGGATTAGCTAGTTGAGCTATTGTACTGGCCTCTAACTCATTTCTTTAAATCTTGCAGTGACATATATCATGAATATCTTAATGTGTGCATAGAGAAAAATTCTTATTATCTGAATATATTCTGTGAAGTCATCACAAACATTAAAAAGCAAATACTGAATCACTGCTGTGAGGAGAAATATATGGTTATGTTACTATAGGCCAAATATTTCAACAATGGGTTTATATATAATATTTTTTACAATTGAAACAATTTGTAAAATGTACTTGCATATAATCGATTCATTAACAGTGAATTCACAGCCAGTAGCACTACTATGAAGCCTGAACATGCTATCAAAGACAGGCATTTTCTGTGAGTGTTCTTGCATTTAGGAACATGGCACCTTGGTACTACACTAAAAGATCATTTAAACAGTAAAAGCACCTATGAAAAGCATAAATACTCATAAAATAGGGTAATAAATTGACCATAAAAGTGGCATCTGTTTCCTGGCTCTTTGGTTAGGATCAGCTCAGCTCTGGCAGTTGCAGCCACTGGGGGAGTGAACCAGTGGATGGAAGATCTTTCTGTGTTTCCTTCTTTCTGTAAATCTGCCTTTCCAATAAAAATAAAGAAATCTTTAAAAATAAAATAAAATAAAAAGTCAAAATAAGAAGGCATTGCATCACCTAGATCAATCTCAGCCAGAAAGAGGGCTTCGGGCGGCTCAAAATCTCATCACCTCGTCCAAGTTCAACAATATTGGCTAAAGCACCCTGACCACTGACTTTTGAGTGAAAAATACATTTTGCGAGCACATGAACTTGTAAATATAAAATCAGTGAATAATGGACAGCATATATACAAACATATAGAGAATATTCCTGAACACGAACACAATCTGTTTATTATTCATCTATTTAGGGTATCCAGAAAGTTCTGAAGTACAGGAAAAATACTCATTCTCTCATTTAATATATTTTATTATCTTAGCCAACTTCCCTGTGATAATAATTAAATGTATCTGTGTTGATAATGAACTTCTATCACCAGGAATGCCTTAAGCAACTCACCTATTTACCTGGACGCATTTCTACTACGGGACCCTCAGGTTTCCAAAACACCTAATTTTTTTCCCAAACTGTTTTCCAGTTCTGTTCTGGGTGAGACGCAATGACCGGTCCTTATGAGCCTGAACAGGCGAGATCCTACCACAAGAGCAGGACACAACTAAAGGAGCGCTTCGCTCAGCAGTGTGCTGGCGAGTGCTTCACAGCCAGGCCCCACCAATCCAGACACACAAATCCCTAATCTACAGCATTTCTCTTTCTTGGTGGAAATATCACAGTCTTTTTCTTTTTTAAGCCTTATTTTTCATTTGAAAGTCAGAGTCACAAAGAGAGACAGAAGGTCTATGGCCATACCACCCTGAACATACCCGATCTCGCCTGTTCTTGGTAGCTAAGCAGGGTCATGCCTGGTTAGTATTGGATGGGAGAGACAAAGGAAAGGAGGGAGAGATCTTCCAACTGTACGTCCAGGTCTCTGACATAGGTATAGGTGTCCAAGGCCTTGGACCACTCTCTGTTGCTTTCCCAGACCATTAACTGGGAGCTGGCTCAGAAGTGGAGCAGTCAGGACTCAAACTGGCACCCACATGGGATGCCAGCATTGCAGGTGGAGTATTACTCTACTACACCATGATACCAGTCCCTCCCTTGGTTTATCTTAATCTGAGTGTCCCATGGGAGAAGACTGTTTGCCCTCCAGGGCCTAAAGGCAGAGGTACAGAGAGAAAGGGAGAGAGAGATCTCCTATCTGCTGGTTCTCTTCCCATTTAGCTGCCACACTCGGGGCAAAGGAGGAGAGACAGAGAGGAAGATCCTCTGTCCGTTAATCCACTCGTCAAGCGGCCAAAATAGCCAATGCTGCTCCGATCTGAAGCCAGAAGCCTAAGTTTTTCACCTACAAAGTGACCACAAAACCTAGGGCAGGTGTGTGGCACAGCAGCTAAGATGTTCTTTGGTACATCCCATATCAGAGAGTGTGCTTTCAATCCCAGTTTTACTTCCAATTCCACTTTCCTGCTGATGCAGACCCTGCACCACTGGTCGCTCAGGTACTTAAATCCTTGCCATGCATGTGGAAGATCAGAAAGGAGTTCCAAGCTCTGACTTCAGTCTAGCCCAGCCATCGCAACTGCAGGAACTGGGAAGGGAACCAGCAGATCAAAGATTTTTTTTTTCTGCCACCCTGCCTTTTAAGTAGCTGGAAACAAACATTTAAAAAAAACCTGGAACCGACAGCTCATGAAATGTCTCAGAAAAAAAGTTTAATTTGGATAAGAAGATCTTTTTCTTTTTAATATAAGAAAATCTTACCACTTTTACTAGAAGCAAGATATCCAAGAACTACCTTTGGCAGAATCAAGAAAATATCAGGATTTATGATCTCAAGTAGAACATACGGAAGCCACTTAACATCTTTGTAAAGTGACAGTCCACTTTTTATCCGTGAACGCCTTAATCCCAAGGCAAGCAGTGTTCAGGTCCTCCATGTTCCCACGTTCTCCGTGTACGACTGTATGGCCTACCTGTGTCTTTCTCCATTGCTTTAGCCAGTTCCTCGACAGTCATTCCAATCCATACTTCTATCTCCTTTTTGGGTTTCGTTGAAGGTAACTGAGGTTTCCATGGCTTTTTTTCCTATTCCACAGATGGAGGTAAAAGCAAGATATGAAAGCATTTAAGTGGTAACTGAGGTTTACGCTGCAATATCTACCATAATCATGGTTACTGCTGCTATCGACAAACACTCCTACAGCAGCTAAACCTTAGGCTAAAACAGAGACCCAGTTTCCTGAATTCACTGTTACTCTGATTTCCAAGTAATCCAGTCCATCAGCAAGACCCACCATCTAGCTGAAACATCCCTTCCTCCCAAACCCACTGTCAGAAGTATAACCCTAAGACGCGGGTTCTTTGGACACAAAGCCCTCCTGAGCAGGCTCAGTCACTGCCATCTCAGACCAAGGAATACAAGAAGCAAGAGAAATCTCCAACTACCTTCTTTGTTACCAGCAGCCTATACTGACATAAAGCCGTCCTGAGGAGCAGGTGTCCCCTCTGGGGCCAGGCGGACCGCTGCGCTGTCCCGGCCAGGGGAGCGGAGCCACAGCCCGGGCCCCACCTGGCCGACGCACTCCTTTGACCCAGGACATGCAGCCGTCTGCAAACAATGTGTAATTGTAGCAAGTTCTCCAACTTCAACAGCTTCTGGTTCATATTCCTCCTAGGAAAACATGAAAGATTTTAAAATGACATTTGGTTATGATTTGCTGTTACTATGAGTAAATGGTGGTTCTTGCCCTGCGAGAGCTTAAACTCCAGAGATGGCATTTCCCGCCAAGCCAAGTACTCTCCAGACTGTAGCTGCTACTACTGTTACAGTTACTGCCTGATAGGACTCAAACTCAAAAACAAGTACTGCCTCTCTTCTTTTTAAACAAGGGCAGATACACAGAGAGGAGGAAAGGCACTCGGTCTGTTGATTCACTACCCAAGTGGTCGCAACGGCCAAGCCAAGCCGATCCAAAGCCAAGAGCCAGGAACCTCTTCAGGTCTCCCTCGAGGATACAGGGTCCCAGGGTTTAGGGCCATCCTCGACTGCTTTCCCAGGCCACGAACAGGGAGCTGGATGGGAAGTGGGACTACCAGAACATGAACCAACACCCATATGGGATCCCGGCACATGCAAAGTGTGGACTTCTGCTGCTAGGCTACTGCGCTGGGCCCCTTCTTTCACTTTTGAAATGTCAAGTGCTGTATCAACAACCACAGTGAATTTTCCAAAATATAAATTTGATCTCATCATTTATCAATTAAACACACTGCAATGATTCCCCATAATTCCCTGTTCAACATACAACTTGAAGGGCCTGTGGTGAGGGTTAAGCTGCTGCTTATGGTTTTGGCAGGCGACATGAGGCACTGGGTTGAGCTGCTGCTACTCAGCTTCAGACCCAGCTTTCTCCTAACGTGCCTGGGAAGGCAGCATTAGATGGTTCCATTCCTCTGGCATTGTCACCCCTGGCGTTCCTGACACCTGCTTTCAGCCTAACCCAGCAAACTGCACCCACCTGCGGAATAAACCAGTGGATAAAAGATCTCTTTCTCTCCGTTTTTAAATAAATATACTCATTTGGTCGTTTTTTTTTTTTTTTAATGCACAACTTTGAGACTGACACAGTGTTTCAACAGACTGATCCCCCACGTTGCAGCGCCGGCATCCCATACTGGCATAATCCAGCTGCTCCACTTCTGATCAAGCTCCCAGCTCATGGACTGGAAAAGCAGCAGAGGCTGGCTCAAGGCCTAGGGACCTCGCTCCCACATGGGAGACCCAGAAGAGGCTCCTGGCTTCAGATTGGCTCAGCTCCAGCCATCTGGGGAGTGAAGCAGCAGATGGAAGATCTCTCTCTCTCCTCTCTGTACATTTATCAAATAAATTTTTTAAAAAACACAAACCTTCATAACATGCTACATACTTCCTTCACCTGTAACCCTCTTATGCCCCCTCCCTCCTGAGGTTGTCATTCCGACCTGCTTGGATCCTTGATGGCTTGTCATCTAATTTCTTGATCACTGCATATGCTTCCTCCAGCTAGAACTGAGATTCAATTCATACTAATGTCCCTCTCCCCATCACACCTCCTCCAGAGACACTTTATAATGGGAAGAAAGCAACTGATTAAATAATGTCTTTCACATATTATTCCTGGAATAAGAGTTTACTGAGAGAAAATTCCAACAAAGCTAGTCAGTAAAAGTTTTTATCTCCCAGATCCTCTATTTCTTCTCAAGATGACATTTTAAGTTCTCCTAGTCAATTGAAACAGTGTACACATCCATGGAAGACACAGAGAGAATCCTTGGGTTCCCTCTCCAAATAGTTCCGAGAGCCAGCATTGCCAGTCAGACGCCAGGAGCCAAGAATCTCTTCCGGGTCTCCCACACGGGTGCAGGAGTCCAGCGACTTGAGTTACCCTCTGCTGCCTTCCCCCACATATTAGCAGGAATATGGACTGCAGCAGTAAAGATACGAACCGGCATGCACAGAGTATGTCAGCGCCACAGGCATGGACTTTACCTGTAAGCCACAGCACCAGCTCCTCAAGACTACATTTCTTAAGCTTTTCAGTCCTTAAAAGTCAACAGAGCCCAGCATGATGGCTCATTAGTTAAATCAGTTCAGACCCAAGGGAACCTGCTTTTTGGAAAGATTATTTAGTAGAGTAGTCCACGTTACAAAAATCACCCTTAGTGGATTAGCGTGCTGTCTCAATCGGCTAACCCTCCACCCCCAAGTGCCAGGATTCCTTATGGGCACCAAATCATGTTACAGCTGCCCCGCTTCCCATCCAGCTCCTACCTATGGCCTGGGAAAGTAGCAAAAGACAAGCTAAAGCATTGGGACTCTGAATCCATGGGAGACAGAGAAGCTCCTGGCTCTTGGCTTAAAATCAGCTCAACTCAGCTCTTGCCATTGCAGCCATTTGGAGAGTGAACCAGTGGGTGGAAAGTCTTTGTTTCCCCTTCTCTCTGTAGACCTGCTCTGCCTTTCCAATTAAAAAAAAAGCCAAGAACAACCAACATAATGTTGGTAAATATTTCCCAAGAGTCATATTCCAAGCACTGTGCTTGTGTTGCTGATTCTAAACTTAATAAGCCACGGTCCCTTTCACAGAGTTCACTGCCTTTAAAGGATTCCAGTGCTCAGGCAACCTAGATATAATAACTAGTCACAACCCAGGGTGGCATTCTCACTGCAATAATGCATACTACTCCTCCTCTAAATTATGCAACTTAATGGGTTTTTCGAATGGAGAATAAATTTGTAAGTAGTGGGTCTTGGTCTTCTTAGACTCTTCTATACAGATTTCCTTGTACTCACTTCGCAAAAAAACTTCATCAAGGAAAGAAAGGGACTTGGCCTAGTGGTTAAGAAACCGATTGAGAGCCTCTCGCGCCATCCTGGAGTGCCCAGGACACTGGGCTCAGGCCTGAATCCAGCCCTGGGAAGCAGTGCTCATGGACTGAATAATCAGCTTCCCCCACCGCGGCGTGAGGCCAGGAGTGACGGAGCATCTGAGGACGCAGGAGGAGTGATAAGTGGACGGGAGCACTCTGCCTTTTTCTCTCTCTGAATCTCTCCCCCACCACCAAACAAAAAAGCCTCGATCAACTTTCATTTTTCAAAGACTTGTTTATTTGCAAACAGAATGAGAGAGAGAGAGGAGACAGAGTTAGAGTTCTTCCATCTGCTGGTTCAACCCCCAAATGGTTGCAGTGGTCCTGCTTGGGCCAGCATGAAGTCAGGAGCTGGGAACTCTACAGCAGGGTCTCCTGTGTGGCTGTGGCCGGGACTGGGCCATCTTCCCTTGCTTGGTGCACTGCCAGGGAGCTGGGCTGGGAAACAGGGCAACTGGGATTCCAACCAGCACCCATACATCCCCTAAACGTATGTGATGGCCCTGATCAAGTATTAAAACACAAAACAAAAGAGGTAACTGAAACAGACCACAATAAAGCGAGAAAAGGTACCTGACTAGGGAAGAAAAGCGCCCTGGAGGGACACCTGCTCGGAGCGGGTGTGCACTCGAAGTGTCCCAAGTGAGTTACTTGTCTCTAGCAGGCGGCATTTCCATACTCCCTGTAAGAAGAAAACACATGCGTACAAATGTCCTTCCTATCACCAGGCAATAGGAGGCAATGGAATGATGTGTATTGTCATCAGCAAAATATTTTAAAATTGTTTTTCAAATTATGATTGATATGTTTTGAGAAATCACTACATTTATGTTAGAAATATTTACAAGACACTATCTTGTTGACTTATAGATAACTCTGAGGTTTTCTTTACACATTTAACAGTCATCAGTTTTTAAAAATTAAAAAAAAAGAGGGAGAAAGGAAGAAAGGGGAAGAGAGAAAGGAGAGCAGGACACTCCCATTTAATGCCTCACTATCCAAATGCCTATAAAAGAGGCAAGATCCAGGAATTTGATCCAAGTCTCCTGCTGGGATACCACAGCACCTTTTAAAAAATTTACTTATTTATTTATTCTTATTGGAAAGGCATATATACAGAGAGGAGGAGAGACAGAGAGAAAGATCTTTCACCTGATGATTCACTCTCCAAGTGACCGCAAGAGCCGGAGCTGAGCCAATCCAAAGCCAGGAGCCAGGAGCTCTTCTAGGTCTCCCACACAGGTGCAGGGTATGAAGGGTTTGGGCCGTCCTTGACTGCTTTCCCAGACCACAAGCAGGGAGCTGAATGGGAAGCTGGGCCTCTGGGATTAGAGCCAGTGCCTGCATGGGATCCCAGTGTGTGCTAGGCGAGGACTTTAACCATTATGCCATTGAGCCGGACCCAAAGCATCTTTTCATTTCTTTAAATATTTGTTTACTTATTTATTTGAAAGTCAGAGTTACAAACAGAGGGAGACACTGAGAAGGATCTTGCACTTGCTGGCTCACAACTCAGATGGCTCCAGTGGTCCTGCAGGGCCAGGACAAACCAGCGGGACCACACACTTGGTTCATCTCCCACTACTTTTCCAAGGCCTTTAGCTGGCAGCTGGACTGGAAATGGAGTATCCAGGACATGAACCAGTACCCAAAGGGATACTGGCATTGGTGACAGTGTTTTCAAACACTATACCACAACACAGCCCCAGTACCTCAACATCTTGTTATGCCAGAGCTAACATTCTAAGTAAATATTAAAACACATGTGATTTAATTTCAAAAAAATACATTAAGATTTTAGAAATTCTTTCAATAGTAACCATGTATTTAAACACTTCAAGAACTGTGCACGTAGGGCCCAGCATGTTGGCCCAGCAGCTAAGGTCCTCGCCTTGTACATGCTGGAATCCCATATGGGCGCCAGTTCTTATCTCAGTGGTACCACTTCCCTTCCAGCTCCCTGCCTGTGGCCTGGGAAAGCAGTCAAGGATGGCCCAAAGCTTTGGGACCCTGCACCCGTGTGGGAGACCTGGAAGAAGCTCCTGGTCCTGGCTTTGGATCAGCTCAGCTCTGCCTGTTGTTGCCACTTGGGGAGTGAATCAATGGACAGCAGATCTTCCTCTCCATATATCTGCCTTTCCAATAAAAAGAAATAGATCTTAAAAAAAACAAAAACAACAAAAAAAACCAAAGCAGAGTACTCTAGAAGCACAGGATTCCGTAGGGGATTATTTTTAAATGAGTGTGAAATCATAACACACACACACACACACACACACACAAACACAAAGATTAATGGGATGGAGCCCACTGGAAAGAAACCAAAGCTTGGAGACTTAACTTGGGCACTAAGGCACCTTGCTATTTACCCCAAGCCCTTCCACGTGCACAAAAGGCCCAGAAGAGGAAATGGGGTGCAGAGGGGTCAGGGCACCTTCGCCAGGGACGTCCTGCTAGCTCTCGGCAGTTGGCTCTGCAGCCAGGCGAACGGCTCCTGCAGGGTGCAGCTTCGTCGCTGGGATAGTCTTGGCAAGCAGCCTGAAAAAAGGATACTGGAAACACACGGCTGCATTAACGGAAACGACTGAATGCAGAAACCGGGAGCCCTGAATTCATCTAAAATGAGCACAGGAGCCACTGGAACGACTCTAGGGCAAGTTCCCTTGAAACCCAAGTCCAGACACAAAGCATCACAGCACCCTGCACGGTTTCAGGACGGCCAGGCCCAAGGAGTCCACTGCACACTACCGGGTCCAGGTCCCGGTCTAAGGACCCCACTGCACGCTACCAGGTCGGCCCCGGCCCCCCAAGGACCCCCACTGCACGCTGCCAGGTCGGCCCGGCCCCCCAAGGACCCCCACTGCACGCTACCAGGACGGCCCCGGCCCCCCAAGGACCCCCACTGCACGCTACCAGGACGGCCCCGGCCCCCCAAGGACCCCCACTGCACGCTACCAGGTCGGCCCCGGCCCAAAGACCCCACTCACGCGGAACCAGCAGAAAGCCGCGGGATTCTTACCCACCCCAAAGATCACCTTCCAGACCCGGAAGTAGGGGAGTCGGCGAGTCCGCCCCGTAAACACTCTCCGCCGGGCTTCCGGTCCCGTACGCCCTGTCCCTCCTCACGGGGACCGGGCTGCGGGTGGCGACTCCCGCGAGCCGGTCCGTCCCATAAACACTCCCCGCCGGGCTTCCGGTCCCGTACGCCCTGTCCCTGAACGACACCGGGATGCGGGTGGCGGCTCCCGCCTGCCCCGCTGGGCCATCCGCGCTGCCTCGACGCTCTTGCAGCTCCCCGCCCATCCCTGGCACACTGGAGCCATTTCTGAAGGAAAGCTAGCGGGAAATGTGCCTGAAAGACACTGGTTGCTAACCAGAAAGAGTGCGAGGGACTGGGACAGTAAAGCACTTGACACGGTGAGAAGAGCACTGTGTTTTCTTTTAGAAATCAGCATTTGGGGCTCACGTGGTGTCTTAATCAGTTAATCGTCCTCCTGCAGCGTCAGCAGCCCATGTGGGCCTCCGTTTGTGTCCTGGCCCAAAGTCTGGGGAACCTGCACCTGCGTGGGAGAGCTGGAGGAGACTCCTGGCTCCTGGCTTTGCGGCGCAGCTAAGCTTTTGCAGCCACTTGGGGAGTGAACCAGTAAATGAAATATCTTTGTCTCTGTGTCTCCTCTCTGAAAATCTGGCTTTCCAATAAACAAAACCTTTAAAAAAGAGAGAGAGATCTCCCATCTGCTGGATCATATGCCCCAGGCTGGTGTTGGGCCAATGCCAGAGTGGGAATTCAATCCAAGTTCATAGTAGGTTAAGTCACTGCCTGCAACACTGGCATCTCATATGCGCACTGATTCAAAGCCATATTGCTCCATTTGCAATAAACTTCTCTGTTAATGTGCATGGGAAAGTAGCGGAAGATAGCCTGGAAGGTCTCTGCACCCACAAGGGAAGCCTGGAAGAAGCTCCTGGCTTCAAACTGGCCCCACTCCAGCCACCGCAGCCATTTGGGGAATGAACCTGCCAATGAACAATCTCTCCCTCTTCCCTTCTCTTTTGTGTAACTCTGCCATTCTGATAAAAAAAAAAAAAAATAGCTTTGTAGGCCTGTCGTCGTGGCCTAGCAGCTAAAGTCCTCACCTTGAACGCACCAGGATCCCTTATGGGCACAAGTTCTAATCCTGGCAGCTCCACTTCCTATCTAGCCTTCCTGCTTGTGACCTGGGAAAGCAGTCCAGGACAGCCCAAAACCTTGGGACCTGCATGGGAGATCCGAAACAAGTTCCTGGCTCCTGGCTCCGGATCCGCATAGCACCAGCCACTGCGGTCACTTGGGGAGTCAATCATTGAGTGGAAGATCTTCCTCTCTCCTCTCTGTGTATCTGATTTTCCAATTAAAAAAAAAAATAAGTCTTTAAGAATATATATAGCTTGGGGCCCGGTGCGATGGCGCAAGTGGTTAAGGTCCTCGCCTTGCACGCCCCGGGATCCCATATGGGCGCCGGTCCTAATCCCGGCAGCCCTGCTTCCCATTCAGCTCCCTGCCTGTGACCTGGGAAAAGCAGTTGAAGACGGCCCAAAGCTTTGGGACCCTGCACCTGCGTGGGAGACCCGGAAGAGGCTCCTGGCTTCGGACCGGCATAGTATCGGCCGTTGCGGCTCACTTGGGGAGTGAATCATCAGACAGAATATCTTCCTCTCTGTCTCCCCTCTCTGTATATCTGCCTTTCCAATAAAAATTTAAAAAATAAATCTTTAAAAAAAATATATATATAGCTTATGAAAAGCTTCTGAAGGGTTAAGTTTGAAGATGCATCCTTAGCCACATGCAAAGGTAGGCCCACTACTGTGCACTGTGTTGTAGTACCTTGGATGAGGAATCTTCTTTTAAGATTTATTTATTTTTATTGGACAGTCATGTACAGAGAGGAAGATCTTTCATCTGATGGTTCACTCCCCAAATGGCTTAAGCTGAGCCAATCTGAATCCAGGATCCTCTTCCAGGTCTCCCATGCGGGTACAGGGTCCCAAGGCTTTGGGCCGTCCTCAACTGCTTTCCCAGGCCACAAACAAGGAGCTGGATGGGACACAGAGCTGCCAGGATTAGAACCAGGGCTCATATGGGATGCCTGCATGTTGAAGGTGGGGACTTTAGCCACTGGGCTATCGCACTAGGCCCAGAATTTGTCATGTTGAGTTACTGTGGAGCTGTCTGCGTGCCATCCACGAACACCAGAGCTAGCACTCCACTCTCGGCATCAGTGGTCCAGAGGTCTGTGGGCAAGAGCTGAAGGCCAGCTCCCTGCACGACTTGCTCACCTGAAGCCTTTCTGCAGTCCTGGGCTGTACTGAGTGCTGCTCACTGGCTGTTTATAAACTCTGTGCGGCCAGGGCTCCAAAGTGAAGCTTCCTGGCAAAGAGCCCTCTCTGAGCCCTATCTGCTGCCTCCCAGGCTGGGCGTTATCAGGAAACTCAACGGGAAGCACCGCACTCATGCCCAGGCACACAACCACTGTACCAAATACCTGCTCCAACAGGTCAAATTTCCATTCTCGAATGTCGAGTGTAGAAAGACAAGAATTCTTCAAAAACTTCACAGCATGTGGGTATTATAGGGGGAAAATTGATTTCAAATTTTTTACATAAAATTATCCCTTAACTTCAGTTTTCCAGAAGCTTAAAATCTACTTACTGATTTTTTTAAAAGATTTTTTTTTTTAATTACAAAGTCATATACAGAGAGGAGGAGAGACAGAGAGGAAGATCTTCTGTTCAATGATTCACCCCCCAAGTGAGCGCAACGGCCGGTGCTGTGCCAATCCGAAGCCAGGATCCAGGAACCTCCTCCAGGTCTCCCACGTGGGGGCAGCATCCCAAGGCTTTGGGCCGTCCTCGACTGCTCTCCCAGGCCACAAGCAGGGAGCTGGATGGGAAGTGGAGCTGCTGGGATTAGAACTGGTGCCCATTTGGGATGCCGGCACATTCAAGGTGAGGATTTTAGCTGCTAGGCCACTGCGCCAGGCCCTACTTACTGATTTTTATCCCACAGACCAGTACGTGCTCTGGGACAGCCCTGTCCTAGCGCTGCCTGCTCTTTGCAGGCCCGTCCCTGTCACCATTTTTTCAGGGATTCCCCCTCCACCCGCTTCCACTCCCCTGAGCTCCCCGCCCCTCTCCTGCCACACACACACTGCCTGCCAGTTTGCATATAGTGCTGGGCTGTTAGCATGTCCCTGTAACACTATTCTTTCACCTCCTCGTTGACATCTTAACACCTACATACTTTAAAAAAAAATTATTTTTGATGATGTTACATAGTTGGCCAGGGTGGGAAGGATTGAGGATCAAGGGAAAGTGGATGAAATACTTGTTTACACATTTTTCTTCTTCCTTCCTGTGTCTGGGGAGGGTCATAGGAAGGGAGAAACCCCGCCCAACCTCCCAATTGCCTCATACCCAATGATGGGGAACAGCCACCTGATGTCATCCTAGGGTCCCCAATGTGGAGCATTTTCTGAGGGTTCCGTTCAAGTGGTTTTGATAGTTAGTTCTGAGATGCTGTTGATATTACCGCTCCAAGGATGAGGAAATCCTTCCAAGGTCCATTGGCTGACATAGTCCAACTCAGAGTCTCCAATCACCCAGAAATTTGCTGTCAAGCTTTGCTGGGGTAGTTGATCAGTTTGTTCTGCGCTCCTTCTTCTGCAAACCAATGGTTGCTGCAGCTCAGCCCAGCCCTGTGCACCACATGCTCAGCCCTCACGCACACCAAGGTGAGCTACAGTCTAGCTCAACAGGACTTGTCCCCAGTCCCAGCACTTGCCAGCTGCTGCTGTGGCAAAGCCCAACCTGCCTGCCCTTATTGTGGCTTATACCTGCACCACTGGATACAATTGGTTAGCACCCCCCACACCCCTTTTCTCCCTGTAACCCAGTTCACATGTAAGCCAAAAGATGTTGTAGCCCTGCCTAACCTGGTCTGCTCCAGTCCCAGCTCTCACCTTCAGCAGCAGGAGCAGTGGTCTAGACCCCAGGATTCCTCTACCAGACTTGTACCTCCTCCCCACCCCCAGGTCTTATGTGTGCTGGTGGTTGCTGTGGCCCAGTCTGGCAACCCCATCTCACTTTGACATTTGCTGGCGGGTGCTGTAGCCTGGCCCAGCCAAGTTTGCTCCCATTCCAGTTGGCGCTGATTGGAGCTGCCATCCTAATGTGAACTGGCTGGTGCTGCAGCCCGACCTGGCCTGTCCTGCACCCCATCCTGGTTCTCAGATCTGCCAGTGGGTGTTATGAATTGGCCTAGCCTGGCCCACCCCCAGACCCGACCCAACGTGTGTTGGCAGGTACTGCAACTTGGCTTGATCTGGGCTACTCCTTGCCTTGGTTGTGCTTACCTGCAGGGACTGCACTTTGACAAAGGAGTTCCCAACTGGGGACAGAATAGGCTGGGCAGGGCTACGACATCTGGAAAAGCAATGGAAGATAGCTTAAGTATTTGTGTCCTGCACCCATGTGGGAGACCAAGATGGAGTTCCTGGTTCCAGGCTTGTGATTTGCTGGTCCACTCCTTGAATGGACACAAAACCCACTCCAATGCAATTTCCCAGGTACCTAGATATTCAAGTATTTGGGTCATCCTCTCTGCTTTCCGAGGTGTTAGCAGAGTATTGGATCAGAAGCGGAGTAGCCAGGGTTTCACTGGTGCTCACGGTGGCATAGCTGGTGGTAGTTTAACCCGATGCATTACAATGACAGCCCCAAATTGCCTATTACGTGTCAAATTGCAAAGCCCACTCTGAATTCAAGCCCTTTCCTCAAGCTCCGAGTTAAGATTCAGACTTTCTGTTCAGTGTTTTCCTGCTTTCAGTTTGCAGCCCAGAAATTAAGCAAAATTATGCTACAGCTAGTTGTCCCTAGGTGTACCTCCATTTCCTTTGGGATTTGAGCTTTCCTTGAATTTATTAAATGTGACTCTTAGGTGTAATTTAAGGTCCTGCTCCACTGGTGAGTTAGGGTTTCCAGGAAAAGGTAAATATACACAAAAGGTAATGAAAATGCCCGTGGAAAATCGAGTCATGTTTGCACAGCTAAGATTAATAACAAAAACGGTAGGGAGAGGTAATTTATGTAATTGATGAATCTCGAAAAGCCTTAGGGGACTACAGGCTCTTTGCTCCTTCCCAGCACGCTCCCATCCCTGTACGCTGCTGAGTGGTTCAGGTGCCTTACTCCCAGCACGCTCCCATCCCTGTACGCTGCTGAGTGGTTCAGGTGCCTTACTCCCAGCACGCTCCCATCCCTGTACGCTGCTGAGTGGTTCAGGTGCCTTACTCCCAGCACGCTCCCATCCCTGTACGCTGCTGAGTGGTTCAGGTGCCTTACTCCCAGCACGCTCCCATCCCTGTACGCTGCTGAGTGGTTCAGGTGCCTTACTCCCAGCACGCTCCCATCCCTGTACGCTGCTGAGTGGTTCAGGTGCCTTACTCCCAGCACGCTCCCATCCCTGTACGCTGCTGAGTGGTTCAGGTGCCTTACTCCCAGCACGCTCCCATCCCTGTACGCTGCTGAGTGGTTCAGGTGCCTTACTCCCAGCACGCTCCCATCCCTGTACGCTGCTGAGTGGTTCAGGTGCCTTACTCCCAGCACGCTCCCATCCCTGTACGCTGCTGAGTGGTTCAGGTGCCTTACTCCCAGCACGCTCCCATCCCTGTACGCTGCTGAGTGGTTCAGGTGCCTTACTCCCAGCACGCTCCCATCCCTGTACGCTGCTGAGTGGTTCAGGTGCCTTACTCCCAGCACGCTCCCATCCCTGTACGCTGCTGAGTGGTTCAGGTGCCTTACTCCCAGCACGCTCCCATCCCTGTACGCTGCTGAGTGGTTCAGGTGCCTTACTCCCAGCATGCTCCCATCCCTGTACGCTGCGAAGTGGTTCAGGTGCCTTACTCCCGCGGGGAGTCTGGAAAGGACGGGGACGCGCCAGCCTCGGGTTCTGCCTCAGAGTCCCCTCTGCGCAGCCGCGGCAAGCCGCGCCCACCACCCTCGCCGCGCGCCACGACGGCAGCAACATGGCGGGCGCCGACTTGCGAGCGGCTCTGGAGCAGCGACTCCGCGCCCTGGACATCTGCACCGAGGTCGTAGAGCACCCCGAGGTGAGGTCCCCGCCTGACGGGGGGTCACCGCTCGGACGGTGTTCGTACAGGGGAAGAAGGGTCCCCTGCTCCTTACCTCAGGGGTCTGGCGGAAAGGGTGCTGGCAGAGCATTTCCTGGGATCCTAGGGACAGCAGAGATCTCCCCACTGGGCACTGGGACATTATGACTAATTTGTCTCAGGAAGTGATTCTATCTTGAGAGCCAGTGCAACAAGTAGAGGATTTGTGCGTCTTAGAGTGTTGGATGTTACTTTGTCTGCTTGCATGTGCATCCAGTCACCAAAGAGCAGACAGTAACCCGCAGCGGCCACCAGTATTTTGCTGCCTTGGTCAGTTTGATCTCTTGACGTAAAAACCACCACCTTTCCGTACAGGTCGACCCTCTATTCCAACTTTGTTATGGGTAACCTAGGAGGCCGCAGGCCGCGGTGCAAGTCCTTCTCACTCAGGTGTGACTCCCTAATTGAGCCCCTGGGTTCTGCCTGGCCCAGCCCTGGCTGCTGTGGGCATTTAGCCCACGGACCAGCATTTGGGAAAGAGTCTGCCTTTCAAATAAACTACAGCAAAAGTCTTAAAAAAATCGAGTCCTGGTGGTTCCATTTTAGTTCCAGCTAATAATGTGTGTGCGTGGCAAGGGATGGGAAGTATGGGAAGTGACAGATAACCCCAGACCTTGGGCTCCTGAAGCCCTTGTGGGATACCTGGATGTAGTTCCAGGCGTTGCAGCCATTTGGGGAATGAAGCAGATCAGTCTCTCCCTCCACAACTCTGCCTCTCAAATGTTTTATAGCTTTTTTTTTTCCACTTGAAAAGGCAGTTTTATATAGAGAAGAGAAGGATCTTCATCCACTGGTTCACTCCCCAAATGGCTGCAAAGGTTGAGGCTGAGCCGCTCATTCAGAGCCAGGAGCTTCTTGCTAGCCCCTCATGCAGGTGCAGGTTCCCAGGGCTTCGGCCCATCTTCCACTGCTTTTCCAGGGCCACAAGCAAGCAGGGAGTCGGATCACAAGTGGAGCAGCTGGGACACCAGTCAACACCCATATGGGATACCAATGCTCGGAGGTGGAGGATTAGCCAGTTCGACCAATGTGCTGGCTCCTCTAATAAATTTTTTATTAAAATAATCCTTGCCTTTACAGAACCAGATTTTGTGATCTCTATTCCACATGGACATTACCCCGCCCCTCCTTAAACTGTGCACAGTCCAGGGTATTTGGAGAGGAAATTGTTACCAGTTTGGATGCAATGGAATACTGGATGTAAAGGAACAGGAGTGGAAGGCTGCTAATTTTCATTACTGTAAATCTAAAGTTAAAAACAAAAGATTCTTAGGCATATGAGGGCATGGCGACCACAGTAAAAATTGGCCCAAGAAAACTGCTTGAAGTAGCCATACATGAGTGACTGAAATAGTAATGGCTTATACTGTATAGTAGGACAGACTTCTGCTTGTGAAATTCAGGGCAGTAAGTACTGTTTTTCACCCAGCAAGAAAAACACATGTATATACTTTGTGTTAGTTTATTTTTTAAACTTTTACTTATGTAATTTTTTTATAGGTGTTTACAGTTGAAGAAATGATGCCGCATGTCCAACATTTGAAAGGAGCACATAGTAAGAACTTATTTCTTAAAGATAAAAAGAAAAAAAGCCATTGGTTGGTGACAGTTCTTCATGACAGACAAATTAATTTAAATGACCTTGCCAAGCAGTTGGGTGTCGGAAGTGGAAATCTACGGTTTGCTGATGAAGTGGCAATGCTAGAAAAACTGAAAGTTGGCCAAGGTTGTGCCACACCTCTGGCACTCTTCTGTGATGATGGAGATGTGAAGTTTGTTCTGGATTCTGCTTTTCTGGAAGGTGGACATGAAAAAGTCTATTTCCACCCAATGACCAATGCTGCTACCATGGGATTAAGCCCTGAAGATTTTCTCACGTTTGTGAAGAATACAGGACATGATCCCATAATATTAAACTTTGAAAAAAAATTAGGGTAACTTTGGAATAAATTTATTTCTGAAAACTTTTTTACTTGTAATTTATAGAAAAAAAAAAAGTAAGGTGCAAGGAGTAGTACTCTTAGGTTTGGTGAGTGATGAAATAACTTAAAAGGTCATTTCCTACTGAAAGCTTTTACTTTTGGTGTGTCACAGCATGTTATGCAGCTGCCTCTGATACACCCCCATCTGAGTGCTGGCCGTTGTGCTTTCAGCTCAGCTCCCTGCTAGTACCCTGGGAAAGCCACAGCTGATGGGTCCAGCACTTGGGCCTTTGCCACCTGGGGCAGACTTGGGGCAGTCTGGACTCCTGCCTTCAGACTGGCTCAGCCTCATGTGTTGGGGTCATCTGGTGAGAACCAGCAGATGGAAGATCTCTGTTGCTCTGTCACTTTCCCTTTGAAATGGCTTTCTTTAAAGATGTACTGAGGTACTTATGGTTAGTCACTGGTTCTGTTCCCTGTTTCCTATAACAAATACTCAAAAATGCCTTCAACAATTAAGGATACTTCTAAGAATAACTGGCTTAAGTATTTAGGAGTTTATTATACTTGGGGAGAAAAACAACGTACAAAACAGTATGTATAGAATTATACATGATAGTGTACATTATACAGTTGAAAAATTGAAAACAAATATAGCAATGTATGTTTATTTTTGGGAAATGAAGATTAAGGAGTAAAAACTCCCCAGCAAGATAATACAAGCAATCATGGGGCCATAGGTCAACACTTGCCACTGTTGGGCATTTGTTGTTAAACCGTTGTTGGTTTTTATTTTATTCCCTGTGAAAAATATATCTTTACAAAGTTTAAATCTAGAAAAACTGGAGATGAAAAATGTTGTGTCACAATCATACTATTAAAATTACATTTTGAAACTCACTAGCAGATATACATTATTATGCCATTAAAATGAACAGTCTTTGTTCAGAAGTTAGAAACGTGAACTCACGCGTACAACTTTCTTCTCTCTAGGCTAGTTTATTATCCTGTTTCTGGTATGACTGACTGCACTCAGTCCCTTTCAATTATGGTATCTGAAACAGTAATGTGGAGTCTTCAAAAAGGTGATAATTAAGAAACTAGTGAAATAGGACATTTTTCCACCTTACTCCAATTCAAACAAAATCTTCATTAATTGAAAATCTGACAGAAGCTGAAGAGTCCTTTAGAGGTGTTGAAAATTCTCATTTTACTTTAGTACAGTCATATGAAGTATTAATGGAGAAGAATCCTCTTTTCCTAGTTGGTAAAAAAAATAATTGCCATACTGGAGTAATACAGCTAATACTTTATCCTAAGATTCCATGTTCAGTTTTAGCTACTCTGTTGTATAAGGCAATTCTAGATGGCTTTGCTAATAAAATACAGGATTACAGTTACAGAAATCAGGACTTTGCATCTCTGGTCTAACTATTGGTATAAAGATATCTGGAATGATTTTTCTCAAAGATGTATTACCAGTTACCTCCTCAGTCTTCATGTGAACAGTCTATTTTACCAGTTCTCTCTAATCTGTGGTTTTTACCTTCTGTCATTTAAGTTACCCAGAATAAGCTCATTCTGAAAATAAGTGAGAAATGCCAGAAATAAACAACTGAAAAAGTTTGTACTGAATAGTGATGAAATCTCATACCAGCCTACTCTTTCCCTCTTAGAAGGTAAATCATCCATGTTCAGATCTGTTGCATACACCACCTGTTAACCACTCAACCATCCTGCTTATTAAATGAGCTATCCTTTGGTAATGCCTCTGTTCCAATCACTACAGTGGCATAATGCTGTGTCAGCAATTTACCTCTTCCTCCCATCATGTGTGCACTGTCTCTCCTTGTCACCAGAAGGGTGAGTACTGTACAGCAGGATATTTTGAGATCACATTATAGAACTTATACTTGTTAATTTTTATTAGCTGCTATTAATCTTCTGTGCCTAATTGATATTTTATACTTCAACATAGATATGTATGTACAGGAAAAGACAGTGGGCCCTGGGTTCAGTACTGTCTGTGATTTCAGGCCTCCACTAGGGGTCGCTGTAGAACACTCAGAACAGCCGAGTGAATAATGCCTTTGGGAGTATCAGATTCTCTACCTCGAAAATTTAACATTCACTTCAAAGTGATCCGAATAAATTAATCTGAGCAACATTATAGGTTGTATTTGAAAATAATTCTCCAGAGCAATGGGAAAGGAATGAAGGAATAACACTTGGCTAAGAGCACATTGTGATTTTTAAATGATTACTAACCACTTGATATAAAAATCACTTATTTGTTTTATTTCTTTTTATATCAGTATGATAAATGGATGTTAATCCAACATAATTTTTTGAGAAACAAAGTAAAAACTAAAATGGAAAGACAATGTTTTAGGAAGAAATCAACCAACCAACGTTGTCTCTTGTCAGATGTTAAAGACTCCTATGGCTGGTATTAGGTATTGCTAAGTAAGAAAGACTTTGCCATTCAACTCCAAAACCCTCATTTGCATTAATCTTAAAGGAAATGTTACAGTTTAGATAATTGATCTAATATTTACTAACAGCTGTAAGTACAACAGTAAAACAATGAGAAAAGAGAACCCTTAGCAGAACACAAAAATAATATTTAAAATTAGGTTTTGTTAAAGGGTATTAGAAGTGCAACATTATCCATAAGCATTCCTGTTAAGGCATTTTCATTGTCCAGATATCTCAATATGTATAGCAACGGTTATACTATAAAAGGGGCTCCTTTTGTATTATTCATTCAAGACTTAAAAAAAAATACATCTCAGAACTAAATATAGCTGAAAGAAAAAGCAACAATTCACCACTTTTTCATAAAAGGCAATTTAAAATACAAAGGTGAGCAAACATTACTCCCCACTGCAGTTGTAGATTTGATGCAGTGCAGGCTGTAGTGCTTCACTGTGGGGTGGTTGTAATTCCAAGATGTACACAGTGGTTTTTAAATAGGCCGTTACTGTGCCTTTCATGAAAGGTGCTACATATGAACCTGTTTTGAGAACTCTTTGGTAACCATCAATTCAAACAGTTATACCAATCCATTTCCAAATGGCCAGATAGTTAGGCGCACTAACAGAGACATGGACTGAACAATTACCTTGCGTATCTAATTCTTGAGTTTCCTTGATGTTTAGAATTCAGATATTAAAAGTATGTAAGGAAAGTGGCATGTTTCCAGCTGGTTTCACTATAATTGTTTGGTACAAACACATAAAGGAAAAGTGGCTCTGACAAAGCTTGCTTATGAAATTATCTTAAAGTAAAATATTCACATGGTTGTTATCTAATTCTATCTTGAAAAAGAGGATCGAGAGAATCAGTACTCTTGCAGTCCTGACTTGTCTCTTCTTGGATTCAAATAATTCTATGTGGAGTTAATACTTCACAGGCTATCATTAATCATTTTCTAATTGAAGCTGTAACATGCTACTTAACAGGTTCTCTTATCGTGTCCTGGACAGACAGCTCAAGCTGTGACAGAAAGCATTCACCCTCAATGGACCACCTCATTACATTTCAACTTTCAGGAATTAGCCTGGGACACGTCCTAGTTGTGCAAATTAGATGCTAGTTAATATAAATCTAACTTACCACATAACTGTACTTAGTTAAAACATAATTTCTACATTTATTTTCAATTTATCTACCTTAAAATGAATTTACAGTTTTTACATGCAAGTTTCTCTAGATTGCCATTGATACTCACTGCCGATTTGATACTTGAGAATCAGGGAGCCATGATGTAAAAGATATTTCAAAGTTTAGAGAACAGATTTTTAATATTTCTGTTATCCAATATTTGTAGTATAGCAAGAATCCTTTGTATTTACAATTATATAGCACCTTTCATCTAACAGTTTTAAGGTGATTTAACTTTACAGCATTACTTGGTGGCAAAACTTGTTACTCATGGCACTGAGTTAAATTCAAGTTCTCTAACTTCCATTTCAACTTGTGGTCAACTGATCATGCTGCTTTCTATTTTTTTTATTGATGGCCTTTCCAAAGATCAACATGAAAACAGTAACACTGCTCCTGGCCTAGAGAGAGGGAGAGAGACAGACACACACACAGACGCACACACACACAGCAAGCCTGACTTTTTCTGATGGCTACCAGGTTAGTGATGAAACTCACCACTTATAAATAACATATAACGAAAAATGGAATTAATCCAAAAACTTCTCTGGAGCTGGTAATGAGAGCCTAAGAAGTGCAATGTTAAAATTTAGAAAAGTTAGTATTTCCTCATTTTAGGCCTTAAAGATTATTCATGTTAAATAATGAAGTTGCATTAATAAGTATCAGTGCATTTTTTGCCTTTCATAAGAAAATAAAACTGTGATATAAAATTGAAAATACTAAAAAATTGATGTTTCTACTTTCTTGTGCTTCTTCCAAATGTTTAAGGTAATAAATGCATACAAATATTTCAAAAGTACCAATAGCAGTTATCAACTTTAATATTATTATAAGACAAAAACAAAATTTTTATGATAACCTTAATAGTAAATGAGTTCCTGGCAAAATTCAGATTATAGTAAATTATTTACATTATTTTTGCCATAAGAAAACTTCTTAAGCAACAGTCAGCTCTCAAGTAAAAAAAAATCAAATACATAAATGGGTTAAAACATAACAGCTTTATCTTGGGAATGTTATTTGCTGAAAAATAATCTTACTAAAAAAAGTTTCAGAAAACACTTTACCTTAGGCTCATGTATGAATGCTTAGTGTTGTTTGATGGGGAATATGGAAAGATTAATATCTGTAAGTTTGTATAACTCCTATCTCATTGATTTCCCAGATTTACCTTATAATCTGTGCATCAAAATAACTGGCTTAAAAAGAAACTAGCAACACATGCAGTCTGTTAACCAAATAAGGCTCTGACATGCCAAACAATTTTCTCTGTATCTTGATATATAGTACATTCCACAAAATACTACAGCATTTAATTTAGATTTACACAACTAAATATAAATGGCTAAATTTTGGCTAATCTTTAGCGGAAGCATTAAGCAAACATGGATAATTGATAAACAAATGATGAAAGAAGCAGATTGTTCTTGGAGTACTTCTTGAAACATTTAAAACACATGGTCCTTAGCGAGAGAATGTCCTTTATTCAGTAGATCTTAATAGAACAATGTATAATAAAGTCCTAAAACCTTCTAAGAATTCTGGCAGTTGAATCCAGTAGTGCTCCTTGATTCAAGGAAGGAATGAAGGTTTGTATTTCTTGCCTGATCTATTCACGAAGAATTAAGTCTCAAAGATTTTTTTAATAAAATGATTCTATAGTTGCTAGGTGTCTTGTTACTTCAGAATTAAAGGCTTCACACTGAGAAACTGAAGGACACTTTTCTCTCTGTATTTAGTTGGAAGGCAGAAAGAAGAAAGAAAATGTAAGACTGAAGATAGATATAAAATACAGAGCAGCCACTATAAGAACAGCATGCATCAAGTATTTCTATAGGAATGAGAGAGTGACAGAAAATCAGAATTTTTCTTTGAGTGACTCTTAGTTTATTTTCAACAGTTCTCAAGATAATTGTGGGGAGCAATACACCACACAAAAAAAGTAATTCCTAAAATATTAATCATTAGTAAAAAATTTTTTTAAACTGGGGGGGAGGAGAGAAAGATATTTAAAATGTTTTTTCCCCCTGTACTAACAGGAAAAAACCTGTGGCAACCATGTAACCATGTTTTCACTAGTAAGAAATTCAACCAGTGAAGCAAGCGATATTCACATCTGTTAATGCAAGATGCACTTGTTCTCATACTTTATTTGGTTAGTTTATATAAATGAGACTGATCTCATTTGCATTTTAAGCAGTAAACTCACCACTTGGCCCACATGTCATGTAGTGGGTAATAGAATTAGGAGCTTTGTTGCTCCCTAGACCTGCTTTTTGAATTTCTGCTTTCTTGTACTTTGTCCACATCTGCAGGAGAAAAGCATTTCATGTTATTTAATCAAAGGTCAACAACACAAGTCATGAAGATAAGAAACTACAGAGTTCTGAGCAGGGCGAGGAGAAGGAATCCAATTGGGAAGCTCATGAATGTGCCAGGCACCTCATTACTTACAAGACTGATTTTCATAGTCATTTTCAAAGATATAAATAAAAAATTTTCAGAAAGCTTAAACAGTTTAAGAAAACCTTTACTGATTAGTTTTACCTTTCAGTATCAGTTATGTTTACATACTTTACTAAGTGTGTGCCATATAGTTTTAAAGTAAAAAGTGACCTTGCATATTGCATACAGCAGCAGAAACATTTAGGATGAAATATCTGTAGTATTAGCTCAGAAACCTAGGGCTGAGGTATATAGTCAAGATATATGACAAATTAGCATTGATTACAGCTAAAAATCACTCTGGTTAGAGGAACCCAGTGCCTAACATATATATTTACAATATCACAAAAATTCTATGGGCATAGTTTCCAGAATCTTAGGCCTGGAATATGTAGAGCTATTTCTGTTTCACTGCTTAGAGAATTAGGGTACTGAATCTTCAATTTTCGAAGTAATCCTCTGGGTAACTGTAGGACCATTCATTGTGATGTTTTAGAGGAAGGAAGTATGGCTGCTCACTTGTGTCAAAGCTGCCTCATTTTCAGCTTTAAAAACAATTTTTTAAAAAGATTTATTTTTATTGGAAAGGCAGATATACTGAGGGGAGACAGAGAGGAAGATCTTCCGTCCCATGATTCACTCCCCAAGCAGCTGCAATGGCTGGAGCTCAACCAATCAGAAGCCTGAAGCCTCTTCTGGGTCTCCCACGCAGGTGCAGGGTCCCAAGGCTTTGGGCCATCCTCAATTGCTTTCCCGGGCCATAAGCAGGGAGCTGGATAGGAAGCAGAGCCGCTGGGATTAGAACTGGCACCCATATGGGATCCAGGTGTATTCAAGGCAAGGACTTTAGCTGCTGCACTGTTGTGGTGGGCCCTTTAAAAACAATTTTTGAGACAATTGTTTCAATTAGAGACTAGTATGTTGGTTTTTAAGAATTTTTGGGAGGGCCTGGCGCAGTGGCCTAGTGTCTAAGGTCCTTGCCTTGAATATGCCAGTACCCCATATCTTGTATAAATGCAAGAGGACAGCTTAATTTTTTTTTTTTAACATGAAATGCTTCACAAATTTGCGTGTCATCCTTGGGCAAGGGTCATGTTAATCTCTATTGTTCCAATTTTAGTGTATGTGCTGCCAAAGTGAGCACAGGCCAGCTTAGTTTAAAAGCATAAAAATGTCATCAAGAATTGTTTGGTCCAATAATAAGAACAAAAATTTAATATAACAAGTATAAGATAATTTCCTTCTCATTTAGAAAGTTTCATTTCAAAATACTCCTTCCAGATACCAGACTAGGTTTCATCATTAATAATGAGAGTGCATCAAAGTCTAAAACATTCTAGAGAGAGAGCTAAGATACACTCCTTCAGAAGTGAATTGTTGAGATTCCCCCCCTAATCTTGAAGATAGGGTTTCCGTGCATTCACTTTAGAAATGCTCTACATACCAGATATCTAAGTTTAAAGTTTATGTCACTGGAGTCAAGAGTTATAAATTATTTCCTCTAATTTTTATAAGTTAAACAGTTTTTATTTTCAGTGCTAAAATTTGTTATACCCAAATATTTATTTGCTTAGGTGGTCATTAAATGTGAATTTTAAATTTTAGCACCAAGTAAAACTTCTAAGGACATACATATGTAACTTAATAATAATTTAATTTTAAATTATATAAACAATTTCTACCACTTTGCAAATTTCCAAACTTGCTACCCTTTTTGAACAGACGTAAAAATACAACTTTCCAACATATTGAATATAATTTTATTGCTCTTTGACACTATAGAAAAAAGACTAGAAAACTGTTATGCTAGCTGCAAGTAAATAAGTCATCTTGAAGATGGCATTTGAGATTTTGTATTATATGAAGGAAAGCACAAGGAAGAAACAATTAGTAATAATTTCCTAGTCTATTTAAATCACATTTATGTTTGACGGTGTCTTGTAGGAATAAAGTTAAATTTGTAAGTATTAACAATGGCTTCAATCTGAGCACATTTTATAAATATGGGCTTTATTAATATATGCTACATGAGGTGTTATTTTGAATTAATGATTTCTTTGAAAGTAAAACATGATAGCATAATTAAACAGCAAAGAGATGGCAGCTTCTCACATACTTTCCTTAGTAATGCACAGAGATGCAATATGAAGTGCACATTTCTGGAAATAAAATAGTGGGATGAACAAGAGTGAGGGAGGATGAGAGAGGAAAGGATTAAAAAACATTCTTTTTTGGGAGCAGTAAAGATAATATGGCTTGGTAATGCAGCATGCAACTATTTTAACATGCTTCTGCATAGCAAAACAACAGACTTATTCAGGCAAAAAAAACGGAAAAAAGAACATGTATGGTTACGATTGCTAATGACATGCTGAAAATATACAATGCAATTAATATTTCATGCAGGCTTTCATTTAGTTACACTTTCATATTTGTAAATACATGCCACTGTGTCCAGCTGAACACTATGCAACCATTTCAAAATAAGAGTGTAAATCTAGCCAAGAAATATTTTCCAACAGCTCCTCAAATCAGATTATAAAAGCACAATGCATATCAATGACATCAATAAATTGTGCAGTTTTGATCATATACAACCATATTCATACCACACAGTTTGATTATCCTCAGAAACCAACAATGCAGCTTCTGCGTCATCAGGATAGAGGCATGCAGGACTGGGAAGGTTATTATCATCTACACAAGACTCTGGGTTACTGCTACGAGGGATCTTATCACAAGATTGTGCATCCTCTTTCCATGCAGTTTTATCCTGATCAGTTACTCTGCTGACTGGTTTGGGAGGCAACCCGCTTATGTTACTTACTAATTCTGTGTTTAGTGATAAAAATGGTTGAGATGAGTGAAACACAGTAAATGATGCTAAACTATCTTTAGCTGATATTCCAAATACATCACTAGGCATATTAATGGTGGTAAAAGTTTGGCTTGTTCTTGAGTTTCCAGCCTGAGCATGTGGAGACTCAGGCTTATCTACAGCTGAATCACTTTGTATATGAGAACCTATATTTGTCGGACCACAAAGCGCGTGAGAGGACCACTGGTGCAAACGGTACTCACTATGTGCTGCAGTGCTGTTGATATCAGCAGTGGATGATGGTGCATCAACTGACACAGGCAATCTACTGTCCTTGGTCAAAAAATCATGGATGCTCGTCCTTCGTGTAGTTCCTTCAGCAGTAGAGATCACACTGCTTGCACGAGGTAAAGTGGCATAAGGATTATTATCTTTTGATTGTCGTGACATAGAAGTTTCTTTTACTAATTTTTTTTTCCCTTGAGTGCCTGGTGTAGGCTTTCCTGCAGAACTAATGAAGCAGCTATCTTCAGTCTTTCGAGCAACAGGTCTCAAAAACTCGGGTTTAGTTGTCCGTCTGTCAAAGAAGTCTCCCGGGGCCTTTCCACTTACTGACCTGGCCAAGCCACAGCTAACTGGCTTGTCTTTTCCCAAAAAGTCAGAAGAGACAGATAAACTTTTCATTACTTCATCTAAAAGATTCTCTTGACTTGAGGACTTTATCTGTTTAAAAAAAAATCATAGCATATGAGCGAATAAAGCCTTGTATTTACTTTTCCAATATATTACATTATATAACAAAGTTGCTATTATCCCCTGACAGTCTTTAACTGGAAAACATAAGTTCAGTCATAGAAATTCAGCTGGGGCCACCACTATGGTGCGGTAGATTAAGCTGCTTCTTCAAGGCAAGCATCCTGTAATGGAATGCTGGTTCCAGTCCTAGCTGCCCTACCTCCAATTCAGTTCCCTGCTGATGCATTTGGGAAAGCAGAAGTTGGCCCAACTACATGGGCCCCTGCCACTTACATGGAAGATTAGGCTGGAATTCAAGGCTCTAGGCTTTAGCCCGGCACAGACTCAGAATATGCAGCCTTTTGGAGAATGAACCCAGCAGATAAAAAAGAACTCTTTCTTTTTCCCTTTGCTGTTTAATTAATCGAATTCTTAAAAAAAAAAAAACAAAAAAGGAAATGTAATTATGTTCAGTTAAATCAAAGTCACTACAGATAAAACTAACCTGTATTGAGGTAAGCTTGTTGCTTTCTTCCAAAAACTGCTGTAGAGTAACCACTTCACTTCCAGGGGAACCAGCTTTGATCTTGTGATACGCTCGTCCTTCTGCTGTTTCAGGCATTTTGTGTTGGAGCACTGGACTTGATCTGGTTTGTCTTTTCAAGTACTGGATTGGACTGCTACCACTGCTGGACCAAGTCTCATGATCATGAAGCAGGCTAAACTCTCCACTGCTGTGGCTTTGTGGCCTGCTTTGGTTATTAACGGCACCTGCTTTTGGAGTAAACGGTGTATTCAGACTTCAATAACAGATATGAAATTGCTACCACAGAAGCAGTAACATTTGTTGACTGGGTTATCCGTCTATGCATAGCATACTCCATCTCCATTTTCAAGCTTTATTTACAAATGCTTGGTAGAGTGTATTACAATTATCTGCCATAGCTAGCTTCCTTAATTTGTCAAAATGACAAATATTCTAAGTTCCACAAGGGCAAAACTGCCTTACCACATTCAGAAACTCATATAAACCAAGTACTCAATACATGTGATGAGTAAATAAATGAGACTCATACAGTTTTAGCACTCAGATTCTAATAACTAAATTATCTCACAAATTAGTGTAATTATATTATCATTAAATTATTTCAGAACTTTAAAGATTGAAGACTGTCCTAAAAATTCCAATTATTTGTCTCTTTATTAAGTCCAAATAACTTATTTGAAGATATCTATGTTCATCCTTAAGGAATCATTTAAAATTTTTTAAAACTGTAAATAATCAAATATGTGGTACTTTACCTTAATGCCTGAATCATTTGCTTATTTCTGCTTTTAATGTTGGGAACAGAGGTTGGGCAATTATATAAAATGGAAAGTAGCTGGTTTTGGAATAAAATTCCCCATGATCCAGGCCATTCTAAGAGCTTGGGCTCATTTTGTTTGTTAGCTTTTAATTAAAAGTTTGTTACTGGGACCACTATTGTGGCACAGTGAGGAAAGTTGTGTTCTGTGATGCTAGCATCCCAATGTGGGTGCTAGTTCATGTCCTGCTTGCTCTACTTCCAATCTAGCTCTCTGCTCATGGTCTAGGAGAGCACTGGGGGATGGCCCAGATGCTTGAGCCCATGTGGCCTACATGGGAGACCTGGATGAAGCTACTGGCTGCAGGCTTTTGCCTAGTCTAGCCCTAGCCATTAAGGCTACCTGGGACATGAACCAGCAGATGGAAGATTCTCTCATTCACTTGCTCTATGACTTTCAAATAAATAAATAAATAAACTGTAAAAAATCCTTTGATTAATATGTAATACTTTGTACATGGAATAAATGAAATAATCTGACACAGTTACCAAACCAAGATAATCAGCCTTTCTTTTCAATTTGGAGCCGACCAGTTCTTCTCCTCCAGTTCTCTATACAGTTCATAAAACAGTCTGCAGCACAAAATAGCAGCACTTGTTCTTTGAATGTGTTTTGATAACTGTTACCTGATGTCCTTCTACTCCTTTTCCCGCTATTCAGTTTGACAAATAGCAAATTATACAGTATAACAATACAGAACAAGTAATTTTCCATGATTTCCTAATCACAAGTGGGTCATGAAAGAATATGCCCCCTGTTACATTACCTCCATATTATAACTTATGGTGAAAATCCTGAAAATCCTTTCTTCTAACTTCCCTTCCCCCTTTTAAAAGCATAGTATATTCTCTACAGCCACCCTGCTGGGCAACAGAACATCCGAACTACTTTTTTCTATCTAACTATAACAGTTTCCACTATTCTTTCTCTAAAATTTTTTCTGTTGGATATAAAAATTGTGATTATAAGAATGAAAAGATGAACCTTTCTCAAAATCAGATATTTCAGATCACTGCAACAGAGTATTAATGATAGTTACAAATGAGACAAAATAATTTTATAATAAAAAAAATCAGAGTAGAAGATATATTAATTATAATTTTATAACTGTGGATTACCAAGAATAACTAACAGTTGGTTTAAACAATTCTAGAATCTGTGTAGGCATTAAAGTTTCCAGATAGTTATATAAAAACCTCACCTTGGAATGCTTACTTAAAAATTCAGGAAAATAAACTTTGAAATCATTTGTGTGGAGCTATATGCATCCATGAAGCTCTTGTTCAACACACATACACATATGCAATTGCTTTTTTTCTTTATTGATTACATTGTATTATGAGACTGCAATTGCTTCTTAAATAAATATGCTTCCTCTTACTTTTTGGATAAATTAAGTATTTCTAAATTGTAAGCAATGTCTAATCAATGAACATGCAAGAGAAAATCAATGACAAGTATTTTCATGTTAAAGACAAAAAGTAAAATAAGGACATAATTTTAAAATATTAAGACTGCTGTATCTGTGATTATGAAAAATGACACCAAAATAACTGCTCCTGTTTTTACATTTATATACATTGAAATACATTTGTATTACAATGTAAGAGCTATAAGTGTTCAAAATCCTGTTTCAAGCACAGACTGATGTGGATTTCATACCTTACCCCCAAAACTTCATCCATCTCTCAATTATACACAATGAAAATGGATGAACATTAATAAATTGACCTACAGCATACCTTTGACTTCATGTAGTGAAGCGTTATTATTGCTATTGCTAGTGGATGTTCTGCCACTATCAAGGCTGGCTGGTCTTGAAGCTAAATGAAAAAATCAGGAGACAGTGTGATAAAATCCCAGCTGATGACATTGAATTTTACATTCTGATGATAGAATGCTTTGAGGAAGCAATCATGCACACTTTCACAGGCTGAGCATGCCCACAGGGAGTTAAATCTAACACATTAAGAAAGCAAAAGCATTCTAGTTAGTTCAGTAAGAGACAGGACAAGTCAGAAACAACAGTTGAGAGTCAAATAACAAGAGAATAGATGGAGTGCACAATGAATTTGAAAACGATTTCTAGCTAGATACCAGGACCAGAACTGTTCAGTTGAATAGAATGATTAATTCTCCAAGTCTACAGAAAGTGCTGATATGAGGCACTAGAGGTGATAGAGGTACTACAAGGAGGGGAACATGAACAGCTATCCGCTCAAGGGAAACAACAGTACAATTTACACTATCTTATGTTATTTCTTAAAGCTCTTCTTATAAATAAAAAGCATTTTAACATATTATCTACAGGTTATTAATAATTGAGTTTGATGCTACATGATTTTCCAGATAGAAATTTAAAAATTGTTAAGATATTGCAGGGGTCCGGCGCAATGGCGCAAGTGCTTAAGGTCCTTGCCTTGCACGCCCCGGGATCCCATACAGGCGCTGGTTCTAATCCCAGAAGCCCCGCTTCCTATCCAGCTCCCTGCCTGTGGCCCCGGAAAGCAGTCGAGGACGGCCCAAAGCTTTGGGACCCTGCACCCACGTGGGAGACCCGGAAGAGGCTCCTGGCTTTGGATCGGCATAGCATCGACCCTTGCGCTCACTTGGGGAGTGAATCATTGGACGGAAGATCTTCCTCTCTGTCTCCCCTCTCTGTATATCTGCCTTTCCAATAAAAATTTAAAAAATAAATAAATCAATCTTAAAAAAAAGAAGATATTGCAGAAAATTTTATTTCTTAAAGTTCATTCTTCAGGATTAAAAAATATATATATTTATCACTTGGAAGGCAGAGTTAGAGAGGGAGAGACAGACAAAGGATCTCCCCACCGCTAATTTATTCCCTAGATGGCTACAATGACTGGGGCTAGGCCAAGACAAAGCCAGGAACCTGAAGCTTATTCCAGGTCTCCCATGTAGGTGGCAGTGGGAAAAGTATGTGGGCCATTTTCTTCTGCCTTCCCAGGCCCATTAGCAGGGAGTTGGATGGTACGTGGAGCAGCCAGGATATAAACTGGCATCCATGTGGGATACCAGCACTACAAGTGGACACTTAACCTACAATGCTGGACCCATAAAGTAAATATTTTTAAACTAATGATAAAATGTAACTCATAATTTCAATCTCATAAAATTGGTAACAAAATTAACCTTTTATGATTATACAGGTATACTTTATAATGATTTTAGTTAAAACAGAGAAAATAGGGGTAACAGTGAGTATTAGGGTTTGAAGAAATGGTAGAACTATGAGATGAAGGATAGAAAAAAACATGCTAGTTGGCAATGCACATTCACCTATTTAGTGTAAGAGTGTTAGCATTTCCACTCTGCACTTAATGTGCACTCTCTTAAGTTTATCTCTTACCATGAACTCTTGATCCCGTACTAGAATCATCACTAATACCTTGTGGACTTATGTCTTCAAAGGATGTGGTATCTACATAAAATAGCAAAATGGATATAAAATACTTTTAACAAAAATCCTATTATAAAATCTTATTTATACATGGAAATTCTTGCTCAATCATGTATACTCTTTCTTGGTTTAATATGCTTCCTAAACTCAACCAGCAACAGGACATGGGAACAAGAAAGAATAGCCCTGATGAAAGTTGACTTGCACAGGAAAAATATCAGATGCAATGAAACAAAGTCCCCCATGACCCTACAAAAAAGTCATAGCTTGGGAAGGTCCATTTTTGTTTGAAGGTGTAATGCTTTTAGCTTTTGCTGTGTGTGCATGTGTATTTCACTTAGATCATTCCCTCACTTCCTCTTATTTTTTTTCCCACTTTTTACCTGGTTTCTTCTCCTCATTTCTTGTTTGGTTATTTTACTAGGAAAGATTTTAACTATCTGTATAGTATTTTAAAATTTAAAAAATTCTTCCAAATCAAATCCTGATGAGAATGAGATTTTGTGTTTATAATTATTTCAGATTATTGCTTAAAGATAAAGTACACAGGCAAAGTGAAAATAGAACTCCTGTTGCCAACAATGACAGCACAGTGCAAACAGCAGACGGCCTATACCTTTGTTATTAACCAACTGCTTGGATCTGAAGCCTGCAGCAGAGTTGACAGCTGAAAAGTTGATGGCTGTAGTAGAGAAGGCCATAGCTCCCAATTCTTTCCTCCTTTTACCCGTTGAAATATCATCAGGAACCTCCAAATTCTCAGAACTACCTGTCCACTGTCCTGCAAGGACCATGGACTGCACCAGGTCATTCATGGCTGGGATGCAAATGAAAGCAAATGAATCAGCATGGTTAATGTATTTGCTCTTATTTCTATTTCGTATTACAAATGATCTGGGTTTTGTTTATGAATTAATGCAAATGGGCATAAAAATTGAAACCACAAGGCCTTGTGAATTATAACATGCATTCATTCAGTTGAATGAAATAAGTAGGCCAAAGGTTCATAACATATTTCAGTAATCACTTTTATCCCACCTCCACCCCCTTTAAAAGACAGAGAAATAAATTTTACTATGTATAATTGCCATGCTTTTGCGCAATGATGTGCAATAGAATTAGAAGACTGCGTAATGTAGTTTGGTGACGAACAAAAATGGAATGAATAAAAGTAAGATGGAGAGCAGTTCTGATACAGCATCATTATTGAAAATGAAAAAGTCCTTGGTCAAAGCAGGTTACTGAAGAAATTATTCATTTTATGAATCAAGTAAGTATACCATTCATTAAAAACCTGAAAGAGATATCCAAAGTGATAGATATTTAATGCAAGTATGTAATAACCCATTCTACTTCATAAAAGAAAACCCAGGATATTGCTATATAAAGAATGACAAACATTTTCAAGTGTTATAGGCCATTTTATTTATTGCTTTAATTTGATTAATTAAGGAAATAAATTCCTAATACTAAAGGTAAAGGTTTTGTTATATTTTCTTTAAGTAAATTTCCTTAAATAAATTTCTTTGGGAAAAAAAACTCTATGGCAAATAAAATCATAATATTTATCAGCTTTTAGAAACACTGGAAATTTACCAGTAAACTGCATTATGTGATTACACATATGCATATATGTATATATATAAATGGACATACATATAGTGCCAGTTTTGAAATAATTCTTCCAGCTCCTTGTATTAAAGGAAGACTGCACTTTGCAAACTACGACAATTGGTACAGTCCAGAGAAAGGTTAGTGAAAAATTAGTAATGGAAGTCAGTGTAGTCATTTGAAAGAAGCTGAACTGTCATAAAGTCTTACACATGGAACGACGGTAGCAGGCCTTCATTTTGTCTTTATCCTTCGGTCTGTTCCTCAAAAAGGGCAGTCTTTTCAGTGCAACCACTTTAATGTCAGAGCATGAGGAAAAACAGAAACAGGGAAATGAAAGAAAAAAGGAAGAAGAACAGATGGGAGTTAAATGTTGAAATTAAGGACAGAAATGAATGTTTTGAGTTTCAGCTACGTATGCTATCCTAAAGTTATTCTCATGCTGCTGAGTGATAATGAAATATGAAGTACGTGCTTTGATACTTTGAAATACTTGGGAAAGCACTGAAGACAATGATGAGGAACACATATTTGGAAAACTTGGATTTGCTATAGTCCTATGAAAACAGGAGTGAGTTATTTAGAGGGATCGAATTTTAAACTTATAAAACTAAGGTTTTTGGTGGGCCAGACAGTACATGATGAAATGTACAGTTTTTCTTGGCTCTGTTTTTAACTTTTTTTTAATAGGAAGGCTTTATTTTGGAAAAAAATAATTTAGGAAGTGCACATTCTATTTGAGCATTTATATAAACAAAAATTAATAATTTACATAAACAAAAATTAGGGTGCCCAGATAATGCTTAAAAAAATCTCACTCTTCAAACTTTCATTATTTTGTGAAAATTTAACTAAGAAAATATTGCTTTAAACTGGAGTATCATGCATCATATATACATATGCTTTCAACCAGTCTTTCATAAGAAATAATAAGCTTTGTTTTTCACAAAAGTAATAAATCGTAGGCACCCTAAACAACCAAAAATGAGTGAAATACAGATGTGATGGTTTTAAATATTTTGAAGAGCTTCTGGGAAACCTTAGAAAATCAAAGGAAGCACTGAGAAAACTTTTCTATTTTTGTAATGAGGAATATCACTCCCATTAGATGAAAATTTTAATGTTCACTAGCTGCTAACCATTCTTAAGCTATACTTTAGTAAGACTTAACTAAAAATTACTGCATCTCTTCAGAAATAAATTTAGGATAGGAAAACAATTTGCATAAAGACTTTGAGAACATATCATATACAGCCTTAACAATGATGTTATTTAGCAAAGTTTGACATACTAATCAAAGCATTTTTGATAAACTGACAAATGTCACTCATTAAAGGGAATACAACTGGCATACAATTTTTCAAATTTGATTGGTACTAGCAACAATCATGAGTCATTGAAGGTTTTAATCTGACCTTTTCTTGCCAAACTTGGTAAACACAACTGTTTTCAATGATTAAAAAGAAACGAACTGAAAGCAATGTAAAAATGGACACTTAGCTAAAACAAAGTTGAGTGGTTGCAGCATGCACATGTTGTCTAGTTCACTTTTTTTTTTTTTCTGTTTCCAACTGTTTTCCAAAGACTGCTTTACTGACAGACAGACACTCTTCCAAAATGAACAGGAGAAAAGATGTTTCACATTTTGCAGGGGTGGAATGTGATTTTTCTCATAGTATTTGGTTTGCAGATCATAATGTTCTTTTCCCAAAGAACATATTTCAATTAAGGGAAATTAGTATTGTAGGTTTGTGTTTATTTCTGTAATTTAAAAATGGAAAAACTTGTGTATGAAAGAATATTAATTTATGTACAATATTTTTTTGAATGTTTCAACAGAGGTTTGGAAGAATAACTAATTTGTGCTTAAAAAAAAAAAACACCACTGTGCCTTTCTTATCTTTTTTGACATCTGAACTGAATTATTTTCAATTTAAAAATTTATATACCCAGTACTGTTTCCCAATAAGATGCCAGAAAATTTTATATGTAAAGGTAGTAGATGAATTAACTTATCTGCCACCTTTGAAAGAGACCTTGATGATCTTTTCACGGTAACTGCTCACAGACTTTATGCAGGAAGTCTCTGGGTGACAATAATCTGTAAACTGCAATCTGAAGACGGTATATACTTGTGTATGTTTACTTGTTGTTGTCAACGGATTTTAGTTTTTAGGCAGCTACAGGTGTATTCCGAAACATTGCCTCTAGGTCTACTAGTTAACACTCTAAAATAATGTCCTTTCAGAGACAGCGCATCTAAGACCAAAACATTATGCATCACTTTTTGAGTGCTTTTAGTCATCCATATGAAGACTACTCCTGAAGCAAGAAGCAACTGCTTTTACCTGACATTTCAAAAGAATGGCATGTGTGTTTAAAAAATGTAACAGTACTAGTGATAATGTGAGAGTATCCAAAGCGACCTGTTAACATATTTTATAAGAACAATGATAGCTGTTAACGTCTCAGATATTGTCAAAGAGGATTACTAAGGTACTGAATTATTTCCTCTTGAAATACATTTCTTCAGGCTTTTTCTTAGTTCTTCCTTTTTAAATTGAACACATTAGCACCAAAATAAAAGCAACTTAAGTTGTAAAGAGCACATTGTGATGCTTCTAAATTTGTAATAAAAATTAAGTCACAAGCTTATATACAGATTTACATATCCAAATCTTTGTATTTAATTTTAAAAGATCCTGTAATAAGCAATTCCTCCATAATTTTCCTAACTTTCAAGTATTTTCAAATTACTGAATAACACCTCTTTATATTTATTTTTTTCTTTGCTTCCTCCAATGTAAATTTGCTCTAATTTGACACAATCTGATTACATGAACAAAAACCTCACGATAAAATGCCTTACTCTGATTAGGTAATAGGTAATTGGGAAAATGAACTGTTTCTATATTTTCCACTTACTCCTCAATCATCCTGTGAATATGTGGCAAATATAAAAGGCTTACCACATTAACACAACTAGCAAGCGACAGAATTATGCTGGTTCTTTCAATGTTCAGTAAAATTTACCTGCTTGGCCAAATAACACTACCTGGGTATCATTTGGCAGTACAGTACAACAGTACGCATTTAATTATAAAATCATGTGAAAGTAAAACACAATGCCATTCATCAACTATTCTCTCAAGAAACTGAGGTTTTTTTTTCATATACGAAATATTATAAAAAGATTCTACAATAATACTATGTTTAAAGAGCTGAAGCACTCACTGCTGCTTTTCTTGGTCCCCAGGGTCTGGCCATCTTCTAGAGAGTTTGATCCTACTGAAGAGCTATCCTGACTATCTTGATGAGGGAGTTGAAGAAATCCTTCACTGGAGTCTGAGCGAGTAGGTGTTAAAGTCAGAGATTTCTGACGGTCCCGGTTAATATCTTTCTTAGACTTTATCAATTTTCTCATTTTTAGAGTAATCCAGTTGCCTCTCCTAATAATAACAAAAATTTATTAGTCTCAAATGTAAAACATAATCCTTTACAAACTTACAAGTCTTCACAAGTAGAAACACTTCAAAAGAAACAATCATATAATTTCATTACTATTACCTCCTCGGAGGAGATGGGTCATAAAACTTGTACTGATCCATAATTTTCTCTTCTAATTTTTCCTTTTGCCGCCTTAATTCATTTAACTTATCTCTGCAAGAACAACAAATTGCATTGTAGAACATGTGCCATGTTTTATACAGCTATGAATGACATTCCTTTGTGACTATTTAATTCAATCATTCAAAATATACACAAGGCCCAGCCCGATTACTCTAGTAGCTAACCCTCCACTTGCAAGCATTAGGATTCCAAATGGGCGCCTATTGGCTGCTCCACTTCCCATCCAGCTCCCTGCCCGAGGCCTGGGAAAGCAGTGGAGGATGGACAGCTCAAAGCCTTGAGACCCTGCACCCACATGGGAGGCCCAGAAGAGGCTCCTGGTTCTAAATCAGCTCAGCTCCAGCCGTTGTGGTCACTTGGGAAGTAAATCATAGGATGGAAGATCTCCCTCTCTGTCTCTCTTTTTCTCTGTAAATCTGACTTCGCAATAAACATAAATCTTTCAAAAATATGCAGTTTATTTAAAGGGATATAGAGTATATTTGAATAAAAAATTCCAAGGGGCCAGTTCACATTCCCACTGCTCAGCCCAGTTCCAGCCACTGCAAGCATTTGGAATGAACCAGCACATACAAACTATATTTTAAAAGAAAAAAAAAGATTAATGACACGTTCTGCTAGGTCTTTGTATTACTTTCTTAAGGTTTAAAGAATGATAAATTCTCTCAATTCTAAAATTTCCCTCCATACTCTCTTGTTCTAAAAATCTCAAAATCACTTTTATTTTCCAACTTAATTTATATCACATCCATGCATATTGTTACTATTCCTTCACACAACTTTCTTATTCCATGACTTCTTTTGTATCCTTAGTCCACTCAAATGTAATTCTTCTCCTTGCCAATGACCATTTGAAATAGCATCTATATTAACTCTTTTATGGTTATATAGTATACAGGTAAACCTAATATATATTCATACAAAAGTCAGGAATATTTGAAATCATCAAAAATTTCTCCTTTAATTGCATGCCAACATCATTTTGGAAGGAAGACTCCATTCAAGGTAAAGTCTTTACTATGTTGCTTTAGACAGCATTCAGTTTTGTGTATCAGTGAGAAAGAATTTACTTTTGATGTCATTTCTTATGTTTCATTAAGCCAAATAAGCCCACTGGATAGCTCTATTTCACTTCACTAGTAAAGTTAAATATTAGTTCTAACACATGAATATCAATATCCATTCAATTATTTAAAAAAATTGTTGAAGTTTACTTAGGAGGGTGCTAGCCTTGTAGCACTACAAGTAAGGCTGCTATCTGCAATGCCAGCATCCCATGTGGGAGCTGATTTGAAATCTTGTTGCTTCGCCTCCAATCTTCCTGGATCTGCTTCTATTCCAACTCCCTGCCAATGTGCCTGGCTAATTAGAATAAGTGGCCTGAGTTTTTGTGCTCCTGAACCCACATGGGTGACCTGGAAGAGGCCCCTGGCTCTTGGTTTTGGTTCAGCTCAGCTCCAGACACTGCAGCCATTTGGAGAGTGCACCAGCAGATAGAAGATCTCATTCTTTCTGTCTCGCCATCTCTTTTTGTAACTCTGCTTTTTGAATAACTAAATCTTTAAAAAAAAATCCAACCTTGTCAATGAAGTAGTCACAGGATGTGGTTAAGAACTTGCATTTTTAAAAACACATTTGTTACTTAATACCATGTCAATTAATTTCATAATGTTGTAAATTGTTGTTGATGTTATGTTGTGGCTCTAAATTGATGGGGATGACATTCTGCCAGCTCTGCCTTCAGACCAGAGATGGTCTCCCCAAGAAACTGTTGAATTTTCCTGGACAATAAGATGCTGGACTCTATGCTTGGTATACTCTTGCAATGAAAGAATCTTGACTGATTTTGAAATGTAATACAGCAACAAGGTGGAGGAGTCCACCATAGAGGGAGGATACGGGGAGGGGTTGGGAGATCCCCAGAGTCTATGAAACTGTGTCACATAATGCAATGTAATTAATAAAAAATATATATATTTAAAAAAAATCTAACCTATAGTATCATCATACAATGAAATTCTATTTCTTTACAGCTATTAAACAAAGGCCAAAGTTAATTATTTCCTCACTATTGGACCTTTAGTAACTTAAACAGCTTTTAGAATGATGAAGTGTGATTTATTATATATGAGGAAAAATATTGGGTATTTGCTTACAATTATAGATACAATAAACAATCTTGCAACCACATCTTGTCCTTTTTTGGTACAATTACTTAGGCCTACTTTAGTTACAGAGAATTATTTGCTTACTCTAGCAATGCATTAGAGCACTAATTTTATCACATTCCAGTTTCATTTTTATGTTCTTGATAAAATATATAATAGAGAACTATCAAAGATCACCAACCAAAGTAGAGTGATTTTTCTAAAAAACTGCAATGCCAAAGAAACTATTTAACAAACACCCAGTGGTCATTTACAAGGAGAAAAGCATGAAGTATATATAAAGTTAATTAGTAAGTAGTTCTGCATATACTATACTGATGAAGACACACCAGGATACTTCAAAAATTTTTGAAATTCATGCATTATATACATTTCCACAAACCTTTTTAAGATCCCTCATATGCATGGTCTTCAAAAATTTCTGTACCCAAATAAACCTATGTTTTACTTACATTTTCCATCAACTTTCTGAAGCATCTTCTACATATCCTGTTACAATCCAACATAGCAGAAGGATCAAAATTAAAAAATCCTTACAAAGAAAAAAAGCCATGGCATTTTTGGAGAGCTGAAAAGGAGAGACAGGGCCCACCGCTGCCATGTTGGTGGGTGGAGTACAGGTAAATCTGCTCAGAGGCGCGGGTGGCTGGGAGAATCCCTGCCAGGCCAGGCTTCCTGCTGGGGATCCTAGTTCCCCATCTACCACTGCCAAGTGGTGGGTCAATCCTGGGCTTGTGGGTGACCAGAGTGCCAACAGAACTGGGCTTTGACTGATGGCCACCTAACAGTGAGCTTTGGGGTCTTGGGGGTTTGTAATTAATGCCTAGAGACATCCATGAATAAAGCCACTGTGCGTGCTGGTGAGGAATGAATGCTGAGGAACACCCAAAGACAGGGCCTCTGTACTTGCAGGTAAGTGAGGGGATTGAGTCCTGGTGGTTTGGAGGGAAGAGCTTGGACGATCTGTATGGGTCAGACTCATGCACCAGCCCACATGGGAATCCTGAATTGGGCTTGTTAACATAGAACACTGTTGACCACCATATGCCAGTCCACATGAAAGGTAGGGCTGGGGATTTGTCTAGCAGGGATAGATCTCAGTACCTGACTGAATGTCGGAACAGGGGACGGGTCATTATCAGGCAGGGGCATGACACTAACCAGCATGTAAGAGAGCCAGGCCCGGGGGTAGATTCTGTGGATGATACATGGGCCCAACCCTGAGGAAATACAAGTCCTGCTGGCTAGCTCAGGAACTGGGGTGGTGATGGGCTGAGCTAGGTGTGAACATGGAACCTGCCAACACTCATGGGTACAGGGACCAAGAATAGTCTGGGCAGGTCCAGGCTACAGCACACGCTTGTGCATCCTAAATCAGGGAGTGGGGTGGGCCGGGGCACAACATTCACCACCTCATACTAGGCCAAGATAGAGGGCCTAGCACCCACTGGCATACGTGAGATCTGGGACTGGGAGTAGGCCCAGTGAGGGAACATGGGAAACTCCCCTAATGGGTCATAGCTCCCACTGATTAGCATGTGGTCCAGGCCTGGGGGTCAGCCAGCTGGGCAAGGCAGCTCCAACTGTTGGCAAATGCTTGGGTTAGTTTTGAAATAGTTTAGACTGGGCAAGGTCGAGCAAACCCTAGCTCACTGGCAAGTGCAGAAACCAACATGGAATATGGGTAATACTGAGTTAGGCTGTCACACCTACTGGTTTGCATGAGCCATGGATGGGAGCAGACTGAGCAGGGCCAGGTCATCCACCAGCACCCATCAGCAAGAGTTGGGTCTGGGGCAGGCCAGGTCAGACTAGGCTGCAGCATCCACAGGCAAAGGACAAGCAAGGGGAGGGACTACACAAAGCTGGGTCACAGAAACTACTAGCATGCACAAGATCTATGGCTGGGAACAGGCCTGGTTGGGAAGCCAAGGAGACACCTTAGCTGGGTTAGGGTTCCCACTGGTGAATGCAAGCATCTGAGTGGCAGCTGCTCTCTGGTCCAGACATGGCTGCAGTATCCCTCGGCACAAGTGTTGTACTGGATCTGGGGTGTGTCAGACTAGGCTAGGCTCAAGTACCCACTGGTGCTTGTGAGAACCGGGGAAGGTGTAGGAAAGGCTGGGCTAAGTCTCTTTTCCTGCTGAGCCATGCGTGAGCTGTGTCTGGGTGTGGACGAGGCTTGGCTGGATTGTAACATACAACAGTAAAAACTGGAATGAGTGAGGGCTGGTCAGGAAAAGCCACTGTTCCTGCCAGGATAGGGGGTAGACTAAGTAGGGCTTGCCCATAGACCCACCAATGGGCGCGAGATCTGGCACTGGGAGAAGTTCTGATGGAGAAACTTTGGGAACTCCTTTGTTGGGACACAGTCCCTGCAGGTGAATGCAAGAAGCATGATAGGGAGCAGCCAGACCAGGCCAGGGAAAGGTATCCACCAGCATACATTTGGCTCAGGTCTGGGGCAAGCCAGACTGGGCTGCAAAACATGCCAGTTCACATGAGGGCTGGGACTGAAGGCTGGCTTGGCTGGGCTAGACTGTAGCCTCCACCAGTGTGAGCTTGAACTGGTGGTGGGCTGGGCTCGGCCAGGCTTCAGCACCCACTGGCAAATGCCGAGATGAGGCAGGCCAGGCCAGACCGGACTGCAGCCCCCAACCAGCACATGTGAGACCTGGAGGGTTGGGGAGACCCTGGCAGGGGGCGCTGCGTGGGGCTCCCTGCTGGACCACCATTCCCACTGGTAAGCATGAGAGTTGGAATGTGGGGCAGATCAGACCAGACAGGGCTATAACACCTGTGGGCCTCATGTGAGCCAGATTAGGGAAGAGCCAGACGGGACTGAATGTTCCTATTGGTACTTGCAAAAGCGAGAGTGGGTGAGGGTTGGTTGGGTTTTGCTGTAGCATCAGCTGGTAAATGCTGGCATGGGGAGCAAATTCTGTCAAGGTACACTGCAGAAGCACCTGAAGAGTATAAGATCCAGGAGTGGGAGTGGGTCTATTAGGGAAAGAGAGAGAACCTCCCTCTTGGGTTGCCATTCCCACTGGACAGCATGAGAACCAGGACTGAGGCAGGCATGGCTAGACAGAGAGTAGCACCTGATAGCATGTGTGTAGGCTGGATAGTGGGGCTGGTTGTGTTGAACGAGGCTTTAATGCCTATCGACATGCATGACAGCTGAATGGGATATGGGACAGACTGGACCAGTCTGCTGTACATACTGGCACGCACAGGAACCAGGGCAGGGGCAAGCCTGGTGGGAGTTATTGCAGGTCGCTCTGACTAGGCTGCAATTCCCACTGGTTTGCGTGAGGGCTAAGTATGAAGCGGGCATGATCGAGCTGGACTGCAACACCCATTAGTTTATGTAGAAGACAGGGCAGGAGACAGAACTGACCTAGCAAGTATAATCAGCAGCATGTGCATAAGCTGATTGGAGTGAACGGAATGTGCCTGACCCTATGAATGTGCCTGGCATGTACACACAAGATTCACGTCTGGGATCACTCCAAATGAAGTTTCTTTGGGGATCCCCCAACTGCTGGATTCAGAACCCCAACCATGGAGAGAATTGCAGGTTCCATGGTCTGACCATGGAGTGTATGTGTAAGAGTTGGGCCTCCTTATTGGCTTAGATGGAGCAGAGGACAGCATATCCAGGTGAACATGGAGGATATGGTAGTACACTGGAGTCTACAGAGGACACCTGTACCATAACAGCGGATGGAGGATAGAGCAAATTGATCAACCAGCCCAGCCAAGTGTTGGAAATGAAAATCTGGGTAAATGTAGACTCTAAGGTGTACTGTATGAACCAGTGGATTCTGGAGAGATATTGTACTTGGAGTGGCGAGACTGGCAGTAACTCAGAACTGCTAAACTATCAGACTCTCTTGAGCATGTGCCACATTGGGAACCCTGGCGTGGTGTCAGGTGACTTCCTCCATCCCAGCGTACAGAGGCATTTGGGAGGCTGGGTGTGATTTCTTCACTTATCTCTCCCCTGCCCTGAGATACAGAAAGGAAAAAAAAAAAGAGAATATAATGGTGGAAATAATGTTCTCTCTCACTTTCCTGTAGGCCTTGATCCTTATCACCCTAATTATATAAAAATCATCAAAAAAATCTTTAAAAAATGAGAGACAAGAGGGTAAATCAAGTAGTTTAGTTTGTATATAGGTTAAGTGGAATGAGTGAGGGAGTCAGGTCTAGATTGTGCTTCATGGGGAATCAGAGGTATCAGAAATTTCACTGCAAACTGATGCTATGAAATGTTTACATAGGGTACATGGAACAGGATGTATCAGAAAGGCTTGATGCAATAATGTGGTAGTCTAGTAGATAGAAGTGGTTAAATTAAGATTATGCAAGCCAAGAGGAATTGATTTTACATAAGATACTTTGTGAAGACATGTCAACAGTTACATTGTTGTGAAAACAGCACATGTCCCGTTTTTTTATCATTAACTATCTGGGTGAATATGAAGTCTGCAGAGCAGCTTACAGGTGAGGCCTATTGTAGATAAGGCCACAGCTTCCATTTCCTTTTTAAACTTTTATTCATGGAAATAAAAAGAATTTCCAAATTCTTCATACTACTACCCACTGCCACTCCTATTAGGATTGCATTCAACTAGAAATGCCTGAAATAAAGATAAGTAATTTAAATTCAAAGCCAGAATAATAATTTACAAATAAACTATATAATAATAAAAATATCCCAAAAAGCCCAAAAGCAACAACAAAAAAGCAACTATATAAGCACGATTACTGAAACCCTGCAAATGAATTCATCATCAAAGGTCAAAATATTCAGACGTCTTTCTTGTGAATAATCCTTCTTCTTAAGGCAGAGGAACCTCAAATGCCAAGAGGTTTTACATATACTAAGGGTTACTTCGTTTTGTTTTTTTCGGTGGGGGGGGAGGCGCTGGTCCTAAGGCAGCAGCAAGGAGCCGCTCCAGCTCTCCCACAGAGGAGCAGGGGCCCTAAGACTTGGGCCAATCTCTGCTGCCCTCCTAGGCCATTAGCACAAGTTAGATCAGAAGCAAAGCAGCTGGGACTTGAAGCAATGCTCATATAAGATGCTGGTGCCATAGATGTAGGTTTAGCCTGTTATGCCAAGGTGCCAGCCTTGCTTAACTGACAGTACTCATGGCACAGGGTAAAGAATATATACTCCTGCAAAGACTAAAAGTGTAGTCCAAAGTGACTAGCCAAGGATGTGAAATGTCTTTGAGATATTATATTTATCTTAAAAGTTCATGCAAAATGCCTTTTGCTCCATGTTATACCTGTGTATTAATACAGAAATAATGCTCCCAGTCTCAAAATCTTTAATAAAAACTGATGCTTCTGAAAAATGTATAATGTATTCTGGTTTCACTTATATGTGCCCTATCTCATGTATATCAGCTGTGCAAGGCACAGACATATTGTCAAATTTATTCCTTAGATAACCCTGGAAGATATCATCTTGATTTTAGAGAAGTAGTTAGTTAAAGATCAAAGAAATGAAGTGACTTGCATATGGTCACACAGAGTGGAAAAAGTAGGATTTGAAACAGCTATTTAAGGTCTGTGCTATTTTTTGTTACAGCATGGTGCTTTCCATTTAAGCAGAGCAAAAGGAAGATAATTTTTGTGAAGGAGAATGACAGTTTAACATAGACCACTCAAACCCTGAGTCTTACCACACACTGCTCCATTCTCAGTAGAGACATAACCCCTCAATAATTAAGCACTACCAAGTCTCTCACACATCTCTTACAGTATTACCTGAAATGCCTGACATAGAAACACCTTTGTGAACTGATTCCCGAGTGTTTAAGTACAGTTCTCCACTGCTCTTCCCTCTTCCAATTTTGCTTCAACAGGAACAATTAATTTGCAGATTCAATGTCACACCATAACATACTTTCTTCAAACCTCCATGTTTACGCATTACCTCTCACTTGGTTTGGTGTGCTGTCTCAAGCAAATTGCTATTGAAAAATTAAGTCTCAGAACAAGTCTCATCCACTTTGTTTTTCCTAAAGTAAGGTGGTATTCTACTTGCTGTATTTTAAAAGTCCCTAACACATTTCTCTGTTATAGAATTACTGGACCCATTTGCTTTCTGGTTATTAACATAACGTCTATAAAGAAGCATTTGAAAAACCTGTTAACAAAAAAATCTGTAAATAATGGATTTGCCACTGAATTTGCCAATGATAAAATCATAGTATTCCAGTTTATAAAATTATTTGTTACCTACATGTACTGTCTTTGTTCTACATGAAAAAGATCCTTGCTTTCCATATTTTGCTCCAGCAGTGTTCTGTTCTGTAGCATTAATGTCTGAATTTGATCCAGCAGATGTCGGTTTTCTTCTTCTAAATTTCCTTTAAGCTGACTTAGCAACTGTTAAAACACAAAGTTTTTTTAAATTTACCTTTAACAAATCATCTGAAACATCTGAAAATACAAAGTACTTAATACTTTCACTATTTGCATTATTAGTTGATTGCATTTTCATGACAATGTCATTGACTTTTAATGACAGTGACAGCACTCAGTTATATGTATTACACATGTATTTTCTCAAGTCTCACAAAACATCAGATCTAAAATTTGCAAATAAAATGTATCTCAAAAATCAAGTTTAGTAAATTATCAAGTCACAATAAACTGCTTAACATATAGCCCAAGAACTAGATTATCTAGTTCTCAATTTAAGAAGCTAAAAAAATGTTACACAAGTCAATTAATTCTCTACAAAATGAGATCCTACTTGTTCCCCAAGGCTGTTGCAAGCATTAAATAATATTTGAAAAGTAGTTTGTAGTACGCTTATGGCATACAGTAGATACTAAATCTCATTCTTCAACCAAACCATTATTTTCAGGAGATATTAAAAGATTTGTGTATAATTTTTAAGGCTAGATCAGCGAGAATCAGGTAATTTATTCAGTGGTTGATATATTACCAATTAGTTCTGCTGAGAGTTCAGCTGCTAACAGCATGGAATGTTTTATAAGTAGATAGAAGAAAGTGGAAATCAGTCTCAAGTCAGAGGTTTAAGCAGAAATTGGACATGCTAAAGCAGTGACTTCAACACCACTTTTATGGTAATTTCTGGGCCCCACCATTCAAGTTCAGCAGATCAAGAGTGGAACCCAGAAATCCATACTAAAAAACAAAAATAAAAAAAGGCAAAGAAGTAACACGAATCTCTCAATGCTCCCTCCAAAAGAATAAATCAGACTGAATATTACAATCACTTAATATCTAATAACTGTCAGTACTGTAACATGTTTGATTTATTTCTCTTTATATAGTTATACCAAAATATAACAAGGTAGATTGAAAACCTGGATGTATTTATTCTTTTCTGTACCTATGCTAAGGTATTGTGACTAGAAGTAGAATCTGGGGTGGTACTGCAATGCTAGCACCCTGTGACCCTGTGTAAGTACTGGTTTGAGTCTGGGTTGCTTCACTTCTGATCCAACTCCTGTAATGATTCCACTTCCCAAAAGACCACAAACATTCAGAGCTGCGCCAAGCCTAAGCCAGGAGCTTGGAACTCCATCTAGGTCTCCCACAGTGGTGATAGTGACCTTCTTTTACTACTTTTCCTGGCGCATGAGCAGAGAGTTGGATCAGAGGTAGTGAAGACCTGAACTGGCACTTCACTATCTGACATGGACACTGCAAACTGGTGAATCTCTTGTGCCAAATGTAAGCCTCCTTCCTCTCAGATTTTAAATCCCCTGAACAAGAGAAGGTTGCACAGAACATGTCAATGTGGAATATTCAAGTCTAGGATTTAAGAGGCTTTGTGTGCTTCTCCTCGGTCTATGAGAACCCCACAGGAGAATATGAAACCATATGGAACAGAGAAGATGCATTCCAGCTAAGAAGACCAAAGCATAGCTAGGCTGTATCAGCTAACCACATACTCAGAAAAAAAACGAGTGAGTGGATCAACATACCCTTTTAGCCAAACCTGAAAGACATATTCATTTGCCATTATCTCTGAAGTTCTAATTAATACACAGAATTATTGGGGATGATCAACAATAAAAAACATACAAAGAAGCTAAGCAAACAACTCAAAGGATGATCAGAGAATGCAAATGTCAAACTCTACTGAGAGCAACAAAACAGTAATCATATTCCAGAAATACTCCTTGTATTACCTTCTAGTCACCATCTCTTCCCACCAAGTGTAAGTACTATCCTGACCTCTATACCACAGATCAATTTTCCCACCTCACTAAAATTATGACTTATGTTAACCCAGGGGTTAATATTTGACTCCAATTGTGAAAATCAGTCAGGGATGAAAAACAGGGCATTTTTTTTTTCCCCCTGAGCAACCTTTCAGATCACCAGTGACATGCTTACTGTGGTTGTCTCACACTTTAAATCTAGTTAAATTCTGACTAGCTCACTGGTCTGCTTTGTCACAACCAATATTTCAACCTCAGCTTAACTGAGAGTTGAGCTTTGACAACTCCACATGGGGATTGTTCTTTGCTTTTTCCCAAATGAAATCAGGTTTTCACAGGAGCAAAGCTATTGGTTCCCCCTCTCCCCTGCCTCCCAGTTTGCCTTGTGCCTTGTCAGAAAGCTCAAGTACTAGAATCAAGAAGGAGAATTCACAACATAAAAATGTCTCAGACAACCACAGCTGTCTGCCTTTATTTGATTTCAGAATTCTAAAATTTTTTTTGACAATTTTATCTAATTGTATTGTTTCATGGGAGTCAATTGATTGTGTTCTTCATGCTACCATTCTGGAAGCACACTACTGTTACCCTTTTATAAATCACAGGCAAAATAATTGCCCAATACTTCCTCAGCATTTTTGGGAAACTCAATGTATTGTACTTTCAAAAGATTTTTTTCTTTCATTGATTTATTTCATGCCAGTTATAAACATTTTTTATAATTCATAATTCTTGATACATCTGGACTTATAAGTTTAAAGCTAATAGCAACAAATGTTGAAATTAATAGTTCTGAATTACTTGCAAATTTCAACTGCCTATGATAAAACTTTCAGAAACATGCTATAAAATGTATATTGCTATTGTCCCTTTAGTACAGTTACTTACTTTTTGGACATCCCTAGTTGCCTAAGGACAGAAATTTAAGATAAAACTTATTAAAGCTCACCTCACATTGGTTATTCAGCTTTGTGGATGTGATATCCAGCTGTTGGTATTGTTCCTTTAGTTTTGAAAATTCAGCTTCCAATCTTGTTTGCTCCAGTTTAGAATTATTAAGAAGACTTTTCAAGTTTTTATGATCAGTTTGTAACACCTCAGTCTCCTTTAAAAGCTGGTTATATGTATGATTCAACCTGTAAGTAAAAGTCATAATAGAAATATTGATTCTCTTAACAGCATCTAATGCAATTTCTAACATCCTTACTTATTTATTTTTATTTGAAAGGTGGAGTTACAGAGAGATGGAAAGACAGAAAGAGAGGTCTTTCATCCTCTGGTTTATTTCCCAAATGGCTAAAACATTTTGAGCTGGGTCCATCTGAACAAGAGCACAGTTTCTTCCAGGTCTTCCACATGCATGCAGGGACCCAGGGACTTAAGCCATAAGCAGGGAGATGAATTGGAAGTGGAGCAGCTGGGATACAAACCACACACATGAATGCTGGCACTGCAGGTGGAGTCTTAGATCACGATGCCAGCCCCTGCAATCTGCACAACATGACAAGCTATAAATAACACCTGAATATATTTAATAAATGTTAAAGATTGTTTGGCCAGTTACTAAAGTGATCAAGTTTCTTTCTGTAAAAACCAAAGTTTTTAAGATGTTGGTGAATGAAGATAATAATTATGTCACATAAATTGTAAAATTTTTATTAAAATAAAGTGACTAATACAGTCTTGATTTCATAAAAAATTCAAAGATTCTAAAATTCAACATGAAACAAATATCAGATGGCAAGAAAAAACTAATCATGAAACACTATGCTATTATATTGATTGACAACTGACAAACAGATTTAACACAAATCACAGCTGTGGTTTCTACAACTGTGGCAAATTACTTCTATTTATGCAATTTCCAGTTATTTTAATTGCACTAGTCTTTTTCTTTAAATTCCACTAATTCAGTTTCATAGTAAGGTTCACGGAATCACTAAAGACAGAGACGGACAAACTTTTTCTGTAAAGGACTGGCTATAATCCTTTCCCCAACCCCTTCAAATCCCATACCACCCCCCTCCTTTTTTTAAGATTTATTTTTATTGGAAAGATAGTACTGCAGAGAAAAGGAGAGACAGAGTAAAATCTTCCATCTGCTGGTTTACACCCCAAATAGCTGCAATGGCCACAGCTGAGCCAATCTGAAGCCAGGAGCCAGGAACTAGGAACTTCTTCTGGCCCTAGGCCTTTGGACCATCCTCTATTGCTTTTCCAGGCTATAAGCAGGGGCAGGATATGAAGTGGAGCAGCTGGAACATGAACTGGCACTCATATTGGATCCTGGCATTTGCAAGGTAGGGATTTAGCCATTGAGCCATCGTGTCAACCACCTCTCCCACCAAATTAAACTTTTAAAATGTAAGATATTTTCTTCATTTAAGAGCTACACAGTAATAGACTGTAGGTTGCATTTGCCTGCTGAACTATTTGTGGTTTGCTGATTCCAATATTTTTTTAAAAGATTTATTTATTATTATTATTTTTACTGGAAACACGGATATACAAAGAGAAGAGACAGAGAGGAAGATCTTCTGTCCGATGATTCACTCCCCAAGCAGCCACTACGGCCGGAGCTGAGCCAATCTGAAGCCAGGCGCCTCCTCCGGGTCTTCCATGCGAGTGCAGGGTCGCAAGGCTTTGGGGCCATCCTCAACTGCTTTCCCAGGCCACAAGCAGGAAGCTGGATGGGAAGCGGGGTCGCTGGGATAAGAACTGGCGCCCATATGGGATCCCGGGAATGCAAGACGAGGACCTTAGTTGCTACGCTATTGCACAAGGCCTTGCTGATTCCAATCTTATGGCATAAAGATTAGGGACACACACACGACAGCAAGTCAAACAAAACAAATTTTCTCAGTATGGTCCTGATGCAGAATCTCAGAAATTCTCAAAGAATCTGTGTTGGCTTACAAAAATTATAATACATTTCTTAAAAATCAAGATTCTGGGGCCAGCACTGTGGCAAATCAGGTAAAATGGTAACCTGTGATGCTGGCATCTGTATAAGTGCTGGTTTGTGTCCTGGATGCTCCACTTCTAATCCAGGTCCCAGCAAATTGGCCGGGTAAAGCAGCAGAAAATGGTCCAATCATCTGGGCCCCTGCTGCCCAAGGAGATACAGATGACATTCCTGGTTCGTAGCTTCCTCCTGGCCCAGTCCTGCCATTCTGGCCACTAGGGAGTGCAGCAGGGATGGAAGATCTCTCCTTCTCCCTCTTTCTTTCTTTGGGCCTGGTACGATTAACAGCCAAATCTTCCTGAAAGTGCCAAAATTCCAAATTGGCACCAGCTCGGATCCTAGCTGTTTTACTTCCCATCCAGCTCCCTGCCTGTGGCCTGGGAAAGCAGTGGAATATGGCCTTGGAACCTTGCAACCCAGAAGAAATTCTTGGCTTCAGGCTTTGGATTGGTTCAACCCCAGCCTTGGCAGCCACTTTGGGAGTGAACCAGTGGATGAAAGATCTTTCTCTTTGTCTCCCCTTCTCTGTAAATCTGACCTGCCCTTCCAAAAAAAAAAAACTTTTTTTAAAACAAAATTTGAAGACATGAAACATTCCATAAACAGTTGAATTCATCAATTAATATACACCATATGCATGTGAGATGGTCCAGCTTCACTGAGACATAGACCAATACATGATATGTCAGAACTTACAGGGTCAAATATTTTCATGTCAGGGGTGAGTAATACAAAGAGTTCATGTTAAGTTCTCAATTTCTCTATGGCAAATGTTAAATTGAACTATCTGAATTTTTTACATTACCTTTAATAGCTGCGGAGATTAATACCAAAATGTAATTCACTGAACATAATACTAAAGAGGCCAAAATGAGAGTCTAAAATACAAAACTTTTTTGGTCTAGCATTATTTAAGATCAAATCTATTTACAGGATTAGATTAAGTGCTGCTTCATAAATTTGGGGGAGTGGGAGAAAAGGTCTTGCATATTTGAGTTTTAAGGCTCTTTATTAGAATAAAGACATGAGAGCCCAGGACAGTGACCTAGTGGTTAAAGTCCTCGCCTTGCATGTGCCGGGGTCCTATATGGGTGCCAGTTCTTATTCTGGCAGCCCCCTTTCCAATCCAGCTTCTTGCTTGTGGCCTGGGAAAGCAGTCAAAGATGGCCCAAAGCCTTGGGACCCTGCACCTGCGTGGGAGACCCGAAACAAGCTCATGGCTTCTGGCTTTGGATCGGCACAACTCTGGCTGTTGCGGTCAAGTAGGGAGTTAATCATCAATGTAAGATCTTCCCCTTTGTCTCTCCTCCTCTCTCTATATATATCCGACTATGCAATAAAAAAAAATCTTTTTTAAAAAAAGAATAAAGATATAAACTCACAAAAGCTAACTAAGGACAGATATGAGAGAAACTATTTTAAATCAGGACCACTCTCTAGCTCAAGGTAATTACATGCTTCATTTTTTCTTCATTTTTGGCGCAATTGTTTCTCTGGAATTTCCTCAGCAATGTACACAGACTTCTCAGAGGCCTTCCTAAGGTTCTAAACTTTCCCAAATAGGCTTGAATCCTAGCAATGGAAAAGATAAAGAGGGAACTTCCACAGTAAAAATATTCTATACATAATAAAAATGACTTGATTTTATGTAACGTGGTTGAATTCGGTCTTCTGCACACATATGCACATATACTTATGTATCTATAAACAGGAAACTTAATTCTAGTTTAGTGTTTCAGATTAAGTATAGTACACTAGTACAGAATTTCTACTTGTAACTAAGAAACTGAATTTAAAACTATTGTTCATGATAATGGCTCCAGAAATTTAGGAACTTTTAAAAGAAAAACGGTTCAATTCTAAAAAAAGATTTATATTTATAGAATTGACAAATGTTCTATAAATGACTTCTATTTGAATTCTGTATGGTGCCTTTCAACCCTTCAATACAACACAAAACATGGTTGTAGGTTCTTGCACTACATGCTAAGAGAACTCCAAATCCAGACAGAACTTCACCACCCAAAGATTTTCTTCTACCACTGAAAACAACTGATCTGGCACCGCATATTGCTGAATGTGTTGTGACACCAAGGGAACTCAGTGTGTTGGTGAACAGCACAGTCCGGAAGGAGCAGCACAGATGTTTCAGTGGTTTTTAACTTCAGCTATGGCTGTGTAATTAAAATGCAAATACACAGTTTGTTTTAACTCTTAAAGTTTCTGGAGAAGTTAAAAAAAAAATCTACCTTTGTGAAGCAGACTGGTTTTTACTAGGTTGATTTCTCAAGGCTTTCAATTAAAAAATAATTGCCTCACAGCAATATAGGGTAATAAACTCAAAAGTTAGTATGTGTCAAGTTGAGGCTGCATAGATAGACATAACAATCACATTTAAACAATATTTAAATTATACTTTATTCCTAAGAAGGTAAATGTCATTAAGATACAAAACATTTTTATGGGCCCAGAGCAATAGCCAAGTGGTTAAATCCTTGTCTTGTATGCCTCAGATCATATATGAGTGCTGGTTTGTGTCCCAGCTGGTCCACTTCCCACCTAGCTCTCCCTGGTTGTTGCCCTTGGGACCCGGCACCCGCATGGGAGACCTGGAAGAAGCTCCTGGCCTTGGATCAGCTCAGCTCTGGTTGTTGCAACGATTTGGGGAGTTAACCAGGGAACGGAAGATCTTTCTTTCTGTCTCTCCTTCTCTCTGTAAATCTGTCTTTACAAAAAAGATAAATAAAATAAAATAAAAAAACTTTTCCTACATAATCTGACTTTTAAACTTAATTGAATAAAACAAGAAACAATGAAATGAAACAGGAAATCTGTTTTAATCTCAATTGCTACTTAACTTTATTGGGTAATTTGCTTATTGTAATGAGGTCTTCAAAACCTATATATATAGAAAAGGAGCCATCCTTTTCTAGACTATACTGTTTGTTTTTCAATTCTGAAGACACTGCGTACCTGTCCCCTATACCATATGGCTGTCATCAAGCCCCTAGCTCTGACTCATGATTCTAATTTCCTGATCCTAGGACTTTAAGAAGCAGAAGAGATGAGCTCAAATAACTCGATTTTTGCACCCATAGTAGGAGACTTGGATTGAGTTATTGGCACACAGCTTTGTTGCCAGCTGGGTATGGTTTTAGAAAATAGGGAGTTACGGGCCCGGCGTGATGGCGCAGTGGTTAAGGTCCTCGCCTTGCATGCCCAGGATCCCATATGGGTGCCGGTTCTAATCCCAGCAGCTCCACTTGCCATCCAGCTCCCTGCCTGTGGCCCTGGAAAGCAGTCGAGGACGGCCCAAAGCTTTGGGACCCTGCACCCGCGTGGGAGACCCGGAAGAGGCTCCTGGCTTTGGATTGGCATAGCATCGGCCGTTGCGCTCACTTGGGGAGTGAATCATCGGACAGAAGATCTTCCTCTCTGTCTCTCCTCCTCTCTGTATATCTGCCTTTCCAATAAAAATAAAATAAATTTTAAAAAGAAAAGAAAATTAGGGAGTTAATCAAAAAATAAGAGTGTGCACAGTTCAGGCTGTATTAGGTCCTCTCTCTCTGGAAACAGGAAGACTCACTGCACCCCACTGGGAAGCATATTAAAAGGATGTGATGACAGTAGCATTTTTAGCTATCTTTATCACAGCTCCAAATGGAGCTCTATGTATTAGCATACTGGGGCCCAAAATACTTGCATGCCATTATGATCCAAACAAAATAAAACTGCATTTGTCAGCAGCAGAACATCATTAAAAGGTTTATTTACTACAAAACAAACAAACAAATAAAATAAAGAGGCTTATCCTGTGGTATAGTAAGTTAAGCCTTTGCCTTAAGTGCTGGTTAGTCCCAGCTGCTTCACTTCCGATCCAGCTCCAGGCTAATGGCCTAGGAAAGCAATGGAAGATGGCTCAAGTTTTTACTACATTTTAGGCTCCTGGCTTTGCACTAACACAGTCTTGACTGTTAAGCCCATATGAGAAGTAACACAGCAGATGTATTTCTCCTCTATAAGTAACTTTGCTTTTGAAGTAACTATAAATAAAACTTTAATAAAAAAATAATATTTGAAGTCTGAATTATGGTTACAATTACTACATACTTCCAATACAAGGAATAATACAGCATTAAAATTTATACATATTAATTTATTACCTATCATTTTCACCACAAAGTTTCCTGTATTCAGCAGCTACCGTCTCATGATTTTTACTTTCAAGCAGCATTTTTTCTTGTTCTACTTTGAGCATTTTTTCCAAATCTTCCAACTGTCCTTTCTGTTTTAGTAACTGGTTGTAACTGGAAAAAAAGGTCAGGTATTTGATTTATAGTATTTCTACAAAATACTTCAAAAATGAAGGAAATAAGGAATTTATTATAAAGTATCACATAAAATACATGCAAATTCACATAAATTTTAAATATAATTTCTTGAACATGGTTAATATATAAAATGTACTACAATGCCTGTAGAAAACTGGTTTTAGGGCCCGGCGCGGTGGCGCAAGTGGTTAAGTCCTCGCCTTGCACGCCCGGGATCCCATATGGGCGCCGGTTCTAATCCCGGCAGCCCCGCTTCCCTTCCAGCTCCCTGCCTGTGGCCTGGGAAGGCAGTTGAGGACGGCCCAAAGCTTTGGGACCCTGCACCCGCGTGGGAGACCCGGAAGAGGCTCCTGGCTTCGGATCGGCATAGTATCGACCCGTTGCGGCTCACTTGGGGAGTGAATCATCGGATGGAAGATCTTCCTCTCTGTATCTCCTCTCTGTATATCCGCCTTTCCAATAAAAAAATAATAAAAATAAATCTTTAAAAAAAAAAAAAGAAAACTGGTTTTAAATTCATGACATAATAAAACATAACAAATTACCGGTCTTCAAGATCTTTATGCTCCACCTCAAGATTTTTATGGGCAGACTTTAGGGTTCCATGTCTCGAGATGAGAGACTCATACTCTGAGGCCTGCCGTTCATGAAGAAGTTCCAGCTTTTCATGATCTTTGACCAGAGAATCATAGAGAGATTTGAGGTCTTCTCGTTCTTTGATTACAGATTCATTCTCATTTTCTAAAGAAGACTGTTGGATTAGGAGTTGTGCATTCTGATTCATAAGTGAAGTACTTTGGGAATTGAGTGTAGAATTTTCAACCTATAAGAACGCATATTGTTATTAGACATGAGAAAACGCCTCACATCGTTCTTGTCTAAAAATAGACAATTTCAACGTGGAAACTCTTGTACACAAACACATGTGTATCTTCTGGGTTGAATGTACTTACAATGAAATGTGACTGGCTATCATCTGTACTTACTTACAAAATTTGAAATGCCACCTCCTGCAGTGCCTGCATCTCAGATGGGCACTGGTTGGAGTCCTAGCTGTTCCACTTCCAATTAAGATTACTGCTAATGCTCCCAGAAAAGCAGTGAAGAGGGCCCAAGTGTGTGGGCCTCTCCACCCATGGGGGAGACCCAGAAGAAATTCCAGGCTCTGAATCAGCCCAGCTCTGGCCACTGAGGCCATTTGGGGAGTGAACCAGCAATGGTTCTATCTCCTTCTATGTCTGTGATTCTTTCAATTAATAAATACTTAAAATAAACCCTGAAAACTTACAGAAATTTTCTTGAGAGCATAAATTAAAGTTGGAAAATGCTAACTGAAAAAACTTTTAGATTCTAAAAGGAATCTTTTGACTGAGCTTTCAAAGTTGTACTTTCATCACCCTAACTGTTCTATTTCAAAAGACAACAGCAGTATTATATGAAAGATAAATACTTCGACATCTACAAATTCTATGTTGTATTATTGTCTAATAGCTATGCTGTTAAGAAAGATAAAAGAATGGAATAAGGAATAGTATACAGGAACTGTACCTTAAACAAGGGTTTGTTTCTGATTAGTTATCAGTTTGTTCAAACGGCACAAATAAATTAATATTTATTAAAGTGGATTCATTAACCAGTATTGAGAGGCTCTGATATTTAACAAAATGCTGATGTTTGAAAACTTGTAATAGCCATAAAATATTTTAGATTTTTTCTAGTTTCCAAGTCTACAATAGCACAATTCAAGACTTTGATCGCCTGATCCCAAAATATCACATTACAACCTGAAGCTTGGCATTCTGTGTTTGAAGAGTGGTATTCTGCTCTTGTAATGATATTGTCTGCCTCTGCAGAGCAAGAATCTGAGCCTGCAAATTATTGTTCTGTGTTTCAAGTTGCTTCAGTTGAGTTTTCAATGCTTGCTTCTCTGCTTGGAGTGTAGCATTCTTAATTAAAAAACAACAACAACAACATATACACGTATTAAAGATAAAGGCAATATCAAATGTTTTTGTAACATTATATAACCAACATTTATTATCACTATAATTTTCTCTAAAATATCCCCAATAATATTAAGAGAAAAAATCCCCATTGTGCTCTATCTTTATCCTAAGTTTTAAATACAAACAATCTAAGAGAGACAATATTATATTATATTATTATATCATATCATATTATATTAAGCCCTAACATGCTGTGGCACCTGTATGCGTTGTAATGTCCTAAGCATTCCAACTAGAATGGGGTCATCAGCAGCATGGTTTTAATATCAAAAGTAGTAAATGTTCAACAAAGAAGGTGTGCCTTTCTTAATTTACCCAAAGCAAATGCATACAGAAGTGAGTGATGCTCCCAAGGGCAGCAGCAAAATAAAGTATTTTCCAAACACAAAAACATAGAAGTACTTTCACAGAAACAATCTTAAACATCTGTTTAAAAATTTAGTCCATAATACACCTAACAGATGGTAACTACTTTCTTTAGTTGTTTTTTTTCCCAGCATAAAACAGTCACTAAAAGTTTAATTCAACTATAGCGCTCTGGAGCACTTCCAAATGAAACATAGCATTTTAATTCTTCCAGCACATATGGAAATATTTCAATTTTATAGTTAAACAGGTGAATTACTACACAGATCACAGATCTGTTATATTTAGATCACTAATATTTATACAGATCATTATATTTAGTGTGACAGATGTTAAAATGCTTGCCATAGATTTTATATGTCTGGATTAGATATAAATAAAAATTCATGGGGCCAGAACTGTGGCACAGCTGGTAAAGCCACTGCCTCAGGCACCAGCATTCCATGAAGCTAGTTCATATTCCAGTTGCTCTGCTTCCAATAAAGCTACCTGGGAAAGAGGAGGATGATGGCCCAATCGCCAATCATGTGGAAGACCCAGAAGGAGCTCGTGGCTCCTGCCTGGTGCAGCCTGGCAGTTGCAACCATCTGAGCAGTGGTAGAAAACCTCTCTCTGTAATTCTTTCAAAATAAATAAATACATTTTTTTTAAAAGTTCATAAAAATAGATCAGCATCTAAAGTCCTCGCCTTCAACATGCAGGCATCCCATATGGGCACCAGTTCTAATCCCGGCAGCTCCACTTCCCATCCAGCTCTCTGCTTGTGGCCTGGGAAAGCAGTAGAGGACCGCCCAAAGTCTTGGGACCCTGCACCCACGTGGGATACCGGAAGAAGTTCCTGGATCCTGGCTTTGGATCGGCAAAGCATCAGCCGTTGCACTCACTTGAGGAGTGAATCATCAAACGGAAGATTTTCCTCTCTGTCTCTCCTCCTCCTCTCTATATATCTGACTTTGTAATAAATAAATAAATCTTTTAAAAAATTTATTTACAAAGGTGGGCATTTGGCACAGTAGTTAAGAGTCAGCTTTGGATACCCACATCCCCTATAAGAATATGAAGTACAAGTTCAGGCTCTTTTGATACCAGCTAGGTATACACACCCTAGGATGCAGCAGGTGGTGGCTCAAGTGCTTGGGTCTTTCCCACCCATTTGGGAGACTTCACTCAAATTCTGTGTTTTTGGCTCCATTCCAGGCCTGGCTATTGTGGGAATTTGGGGGAATGAACCAGTGGATGGAAGCTCTCTCTCCTTCTGTTTATCTCTCTCTGCCATTACCTGTCTCTGCCATTATCTGTCTCTCTGCCAAATAAAATAAGTGAAAATCTCAAAAAGGCTTAAGCAACAACAAAAACCCCAGTACATAACAGAAATATTGCTTTAATATATGAAATGCCTATTATAGTACAATGCACAAAAAGTTAATACTGAATTACAACATGGTTTTTATATTAGAACACTCACTTTCATGCTATACATGGAACATGCTATAACATGGAACACTAATGCTCTATATATGTCACCTTGACACAAAGAGGTGGACCAGTTTTCACTTGTAAATGTGAAATATTACTGCAGTTTAGCACTTTACCTTGGATTTCCTATAGTTTATACTGAATAGATGAAATAGGTGACAGCAGAAAGATTGTCTCAGGGTAGGAAACAACATAGCAATGAGAAAGTGCTAAACTACTAAAAATAATATTGGCAAATATACAAGAATTAGAAGCCATACTTTCAATGTAGAGTTAACGGTGCTTGCTGATGGAGTTATATGAGAGTGAAGAAGAAAAATACATGATTTATTCATTTAATATTACATAGTTTAGTCAAAAAAGTATAAAGTGGGCAAAACTACAAAACCAGTATAGACAACTTTTCTAACGTTTGTCAGATTAATATAACAATTCTGTATTTCTAAAGAAGTTTATTCCTACTAAAAATTTAAGACTACTTACATTTCTTTCTACTTCAATTAACCTGTCTTTTACTTTGAGAAGTTCCCTGGTGGTCTCCTGACTTTCTCGTTCCCATTTATTATCTTCGCCAGCCAATGGAGGAGAGCTCTGTACCATCCGCTCCTCATCTTGCCTCTGTCTGAGAGCTTCATAATTTTTCTTCACCTAAAATTTAAAATATTTTAACGAGGGAAAAATCACTAATGTAATATTTCTCAGAATCAGTCACACTGTGCATCAGTCTGGTTAATGTGAGCCATTTTGAAAAGAGATGTGACAACATGTAAAGTCCCTTTATAATAGTTTATGATTCAAAATGTAAATCTCTTCCTCAGAGAAATAGTAAACAGACCTTCCCTTTGCTTCTATACTATGCTCTGTAATTTTTATTTCTACTTTTTGTGGTAAGAAATGGTACTGAAGGGCCCGGCAGCATGGCCTAGCAGCTGAAGTCCTCACCTTCAACATGCAGGCATACCATATATGCACCGGTTCTAATCCCGGCGGCCCCGCTTCCCATCCAGCTTCCTGCTTGTGGCCTGGGAAAGCAGTCAAGGACCGCCCAAAGCTTTGGGACCCTGCACCCACGTGTGAGACCTGGAAGAAGTTCCTGGATCCTGGCTTTGGATTGGCAAAGCATCGGCCGTTGCGCTCACTTGGGGAGTGAATCATTGGACGGAAGATCTTCCTCTCTGTCTCTCCTCCTCTCTGTATATCTAACTTTGTAATAAAAATAAATAAATCTTAAAAAAAAAAAGAAATGGTACAGATGAACTAGACAGGTGGCTAAATACTAACAACTTTTTATTGAGTTACTTATAATGAACTTAGGAGTTTCAGATATTCCTATGTGAATAAAAAGACTAGAACATGTCAGTAATTAGTGCTACGATACCTATACTTAAAGAGATGTCTATGTATGTCTTGCCTTTTAAGAAAAAATATGCTACCTTGAATTAACTACGTTAATAAAAATGACTTCTTTACAAAATCTTGATCCAGATATTAGTACTGTGTTTTATATAAGAAGTGAGCCATCTAATGACACATATTTATTAAAATTTTTTAGTTTTGAAAAGGCTCTCTTAAAGTAGGTTGCAAACATGCCAAAAAAATTTTGCTGGATATGATAAATTACTGGCTTATAACTATCATATTAACAACATACTCATCTTACATGCCCATATTGCCAAATCCAACTTAATTATTTTTAATTTAAATTTATTGCTACCATATATATCCAGGATCACTAATCTACCCTAACATGTTTATCACACCCAAACTACAATTGTTAGAGCTGAGCTGATCTGAAGCCAGGAGCTTTGTCCCGGTCTCCCATGTGGGTGCAGGGTCCCAAGGCCATCCTCTACCGCTTTCCAAGCCACAAGCAGGGAACTGGATGGGATGTGGAGCCACCGGGACATGAACCAGAGCCCATATGGGATCCTGGTGCTTGCAGGGGAGGAATAGCCGATTCAGACATCTCAGTAGGCCCATCCTGTCAGAAATGTTCAAAAGAGTTAATACCTAGTAAAACAAACAGACAAACAAACAAACAGAAACACTTATGAAAGCCTGTTACTCAGCAATGAACTAGTGTCAATACTACAGTTGAGGTAGAAAATAATAAGACTAAAGAAAAAGATGCCAAGATGGAACAAAACGTAAAGATCGGCAAGTGATCTATCAGGTGCCCTGGGGTCCTCATTTTCCATGTTTGTTACCATATAATTTAAAAAACAATGAATGCTGTAATAACAACAGATAGGTGATCTCATTTTCAGCTTCTGTTTTACACTAATTTCAGCAGGATTTTTAGAATAGGTCCAGAAAGTTCTAACACATACCTAGAAAGGGAGTTCAGAAGTAGGCATTTGGTGTAACAGTTAAAGCACAGTTTGGTATACGCACACCCTGTACCAGAGTGCCTGGGTTCAAGTCTCAGCTCCACTTCCTATTATAACTTTCTGCTAATCTGCAATATGCGAGGCAGTGCGGGGTGATGGTCTTGGCTTCCTGCTACCTAGCAAGAGATCTGGATGAAGTTCTTGGCTCCTAGCTCTGATCTAGTCCAGCTACAGTTATTACAAGTATTTGGGGAGTGACTCAATAGACAAAAGATCTCTATGCCTGCCTGTCTGGTTTCAAATAGATAAAAATAAATGAAAACATTTTTGAAAGAATTTCCCATGAACTTTAAAAAACTGCCTGAACACTCCCAATCCTCCCATCCATTGCCAAAAAGGACTATGACAAGCAACAATAATGGTATCAGCAGACAATGAACAAAATATTTTCCCTTTCTGCATGAGAAATTCGTCCTTTAATTTTATGATACAGCTCCACAGGCCTTGGGATTTCCTTTCCCCCTCCCCCAATCCCCTCCCCGCTTTCATTCTTATACCATGCAATAAGCAATGCTTATAGAAAATATGACCATGCTATATTAGAATTACAAGTACTCAACAGAAAGTCATATCTCAACTTCTCTTGAATCTCACTAGCTCTAAAATCCTATGTGCTTTACATGGGGTTCTGTCTTTGGAATTGGTACACAGGACAACTGTTGTGGAATATGAGAGCTCAAAGCCAGGACAGCTCTGACACATATCCAATGTTAATCTTCCTTGCACTTGGCCACGTAGTGCGAAGCCAACTCTCAGGCTACTGTGTGAAGAGACACTGACACTGCCCTGATATTTACTTAATTTCTTGCGGTGTTAGGAATACAACGGTTCCAATATGGCCTGTAGTAATGTTATTAATACCAAAATCCAGCTGACATTAAGACCATTCCTACTGGCACTGCAGAGATGACAAAGAGGGGAATGACTACTAATCTTATGGAATGGGTTATGTTCTTCAAACTTAAATTTCCTCACTTAAGGAAAACAGAGTTCTCTCTCTCATTTCACTGATTAATTCCAAATATACCAAGATACAGCTGTAGAGAAGACCTAAAATCTTTGCTTTCTTCAATTTCACTTTACTTGGTATCCTCACAAATTTTATTTTTACCAAAATCTTACTGGAAATCTCAACAGGAAGTAACTATATTACACTTTAGAATTTTCTCAGAGAAATAAGCCTGCCTTTCACTCTCCTCTCCCTTATAATTCTGATATGTTCTAACTAGATAAGGGACATCAAACACATAAAGACTGAATAAGTTATAGCTTATCCAAATGACAAACATCTGTTTCGTACTGATTGATAAAAAATGATACAGACTATCAAAATGTTTGCATCTCAGTTTACTATTTACACTTCTCTGTTCATATTTATAAAACAGATAATTAAAATTATTTCCTAGAAAATCACTTACTGTTTTAAGTTCTTGGCGCAACTGCTGGTTATAATTTGTGGATTCTTCTAATCGAGCTTCTAAAGCAGCAATTTTTTCTTCTTTTATTTCAAGGGACTTCTTAAGAGTAGATTCTAATTTTGATTCCAAAAGTTTGTACCTACTATCCAAGTATAAAGTACAGCTCATCAGTGGAATTGTTTTTAAAGTTGATTATGATATCAGATTCTGTCACAAATCTTAAAAAAAAAGTCTTTCCTGTTTTCAACCGCTTATTCAAGAGGCAGACAGACAGACAGACAGAAACAGAGAGCAAACAACTACTGGTGCACTCCCTGCATTCCTGCAAAGGAAATGACCAGGCTTAGTCCAAACCAGGAGCCAGGAACACAATCAAGGTTATTCATGAGGGTTTCTGAGACCCAAATACTTAACTAAACTGTAATAACAAACAGGAGTCAGGTATTGAATCGAAGCACAAAACCTATACAGGACACAAGAACCTCAACTGCTAGACTAACTGCAAAACTAAATAAATTTGATTGAAGATCATTTTTTTCAAAATTAAAATTAATTTCCATCTCTTACTACCCAACTGCTCCTTTAAAATTCTTTCTGGTTATGAATCAACAAAAATAACTGAGCAAACAGAGCTCTAAAGCACAGCTTCCATTTTATAAATCATCAATTAATGTTCAAAAAATTACAGCAAATATCTAAAATCCAAAATATTCCTGTTAGTCTTAAAGTCTAGAATTTATAGTCTTACAGAAGTAGATGAACTGTTTGAATTATCAAGCACTTCCTGTGAATGTAACAAATAAAGCATAGTACTTACTTAAGGACTCACAGTTAACACTTAAAGCTTATTTAATCCGTCTTCAGGACAAATAATAACTTAGTTGCATAAGATAATATAACAGCACACTCATTACACAGGATACTTGTGATTGAGTGGCATCAGATGGATATATATGACCTGACATTATCCCTGTTACCTATATGAATGGTGGGTATATGAGTGACTTATTGATTTTTTTGTTACAGTACTTCAACATAGTTGAAGAGTGTATCATAAATCATGGATTGTGATGAGCCCATTTCTTACACCTAATTCTTTATCCCACTTCTCACATTATACCTTAAAATCACTAATTCATATGTAAATACTTTCTGCTCACTCATATTTTAAGTTTACTAAATAGATAACAAAGCCCACTAATTTTGTAACCTGCTAATGTCAGCATATATTTTTAAAGCATTTAATAAGTCTGATTTGGATATGCTAAATTTGTGATGCTTTGAATGTTCCTGGACTATCCTGATGAAGATGCATAGTAAGCAGAGAAAAATAAAGATTTCTGAGAAGAGATGGGAATGCATGCAGAATAAATGGGTAAGAGTTCTGAAAACATCACCCTAGGAAACAACTGCAATGAAGAAGACAGAAAAGCACTGTTAAAAAGGGTGATCCCATCTGCTCAGAATTCCAACAGTGAATTTATTTTGCTGCATTTAACTACTTGTACATTCTATTTTCTTTCACAACCATACTGTATATTCCCTGATGACAAGGGTAATTATTTTAGTAAGTTGTATCTCCAAAGGAAGTTACAGTAAATAATTAGAAAAACATAAAGGCTTGAGTTAAAGACTTAGGTACTTCACCTGAGACTGCTACACATAAATTTCAAGATGGAAGGGATGAAACACTAAGCACATTTATATCTGTGGAATTTTATTGTCTCTGGGTTAGAAAGGCTAACATGATCTGAGACAGAAGCTGGTTTAGTGCCTTAACACTAAACATCTCCTAAACACCTCTTTTCTGATTCAATCACAGTTATTAACTTAATTCTGTAGTTGCATTTTAACATCTACCTACATCATCTCCTTGTCGAAATATTCCATTATACAAAAATATGTAGAGAATAATAAATGTATATATCTTGTAGAGACTGCAACAGTTTGCTAACAGGTTGCTCTGCCTCAAAATCTGCCACTTCTCTACTCTACCTATTGCTCTAGAAATTGTTCAACACACTCTTGCTGTCATACATATGCTTTTGTTTTCATACAAAGCCGCTTCCAATCATTTCCACTTGTAAATTCCATCATTCTTCAAGATACAGCTGAAGCATTATCATTTCTTTAATTAGAACTCAATTAAAATTGGCCAATTGCATGAAGTAAGGATTAAGAAGGAGTATCAAGGGGCCAGTGCCACTAGTGTGTTAAAACCTCTGCCTGTGATGCTGGCATCTCATATGGGCACTGGTCTGAGTCACAAACGCTCAAATCCACTACAGCTCCCTGCTAAAATTCCTAAGAAAGCAGTGGAAAATGATTCAAGTCTTTGGGCCTCTGCACCCATTTGGGAGACTCAGGTGAAGCTCCTGACTCCCACTTTTGGACCAGACCAGCTCTGGCACTGTGGCCAACTTGGGAAGATCTCTCTGTCTTTCAAATAAAATACACATTTTAAAGAATGAAAAAGCATATTAAATGATATCAAGAGCTCAACAAGAGCTGGGTTTATTAATTTTTATCAGAGTTATTTAAGGTGGCTATATGCTTTGTTTTGCCAGGAATGTGCAGGGACCAGTCCAGTAATTTAGCGGCTAAAGTCCTCGCCTTGCATGTGCTGGGATCCCATATAAGCACTGATTCTAATCCTGGCAGCTCCACTTGCCATCCAGCTCCCTGCTTATGGCCTTGGAAAGCAGTCGAGGATGGCCCAAAACCTTGGGATCATGCACCCAGATGGGAGACCTGGAAGAGGCTCCTGGCTTCTGGCTTTGGACTGGCTCAGCTCCTGCCACTGTGGCCTCTTGGGGAGTAAATCATCAGATGGAAGATCTTCCTTTCTGTCTCTTCTCCTCTGAGTATTCTGACATTCCAATAAAAACAAATACATCTTAAAAACAAACAAAAAACCAACATGCAGTACAGAATGTCTTATGTGTATCAGGCAATGAAGTTTAGATTAAAAAAAAAAGGGATATATATATCCAGTGTATTAGAAGTCAACTAAGTTGGATATTTACTTCTGATTCTTTAAGCTAGTTTGTCAAGATATACTTCTATAATTAATCAATAATGATTCCTACACTTAATCTGAATGCTTTAATACGTTAATTAACTTACTCTCACTATAGAAATTGTTTTAAAATACAAAACTATTTTACTGTCTTTGAATATTCTCAAAATTATATCCCAAATAATCAGCATTATTTCTTCCTAAATAACATATAATAGATAATAAAAACAAGTAATGGGTAGATAATAAAATAAACATCATTCATAATTAAAAACATCCCAATGATTTCACATCGAGGTTACACACAATAATGTTCAACTTCAATTTTACCTGGAACCAAATAGCTGAATGTTAGATTTTAGTCTATCCAAAACTCAGTTCAACTCTCTTTGGTAGACTGTAATTATCACTGAGGAATAGAAATTCCCTTAAACGTATACTGATAGTTATAAAATTTAAAGGGCATACAAGTTCTGTTTTGGTTTTAATCTGTATGGTAGGACCTAGGCTTCCACACAGTTTTTCAAACCTTAATTGCTTCTTTTTTTTTTTTTTTTTTAAAGATTTATTTTTATTATTTTTTCATTGGAAAGGCGGATATACAGAGAGGAGAGACAGAGAGGAAGATCTTCCGTCCGATGATTCACTCCCCAAGTGAGCGCAACGGGCCGATACTATGCCGATCCGAAGCCAGGAGCCTCTTCCGGGTCTCCCACGCGGGTGCAGGTTCCCAAAGCTTTGGGCCGTCCTCGACTGCTTTCCTAGGCCACAGGCAGGGAGCTGGAAGGGAAGCGGGGCTGCCGGGATTAGAACCGGCGCCCATATGGGATCCCGGGCGTGCAAGGCGAGGACCTTTAACCACTTGCGCCACCGCGCCGGGCCCAAACCTTAATTGCTTCTTGATACACTTTCCTTTGTTACATATTTTTCCTCCATTACTCTTTTTTTTTTTTAAAGATTTATTTTATTATTTTTTTTTAATTGGAAAGGCGGATATACAGAGAGGAGAGACAGAGAGGAAGATCTTCCATCTGATGATTCACTCCCCAAGTGAGCCGCAACGGCCGATACTATGCCGGTCCGAAGCCAGGAGCCTCTTCAGGGTCTCCCACGCGGGTGCAGGGTCCCAAAGCTTTGGGCCGTCCTTGACTGCTTTCCCAGGCCACAGGCAGGGAGCTGGAAGGGAAGCGGGGCTGCCTGGGATAGAACTGGCGCCCATATGGGATCCCGGGCGTGCAAGGCGAGGACCTTAACCACTGCGCCACCGCGCCGGGCCCCGATTACTCTTTAAGTCTACATTTTGGTAAATGAAATAATCAAAGAACTGAGGTGTTTAAATACATGATTCAAACAAGTAATCTGATCAACCACACTATGTCAGGTTAGGGAGTTTCTTTGGATGTTAATATGTTACACTATCTTCACAAGCAAGATGGCCTCTGATTTCTTGTTATCTAAGAAGTATGCTTTCTTGCTCTGCAATTTTATTTATATAATATTTTAATTTTTCTTATACCAATAGATTTTTTTCCTTTGTTACAGATCTTTTCTTAAAGAAAACTGTCAGCAACAGGGTGAAATGTATAAATGACTAACCTAGAACATTCATGTCCAAACAAAACAATAGATTCAAGTGGCTGCCAAATTAGACCCCGTACTCACCTGTCATCAGAACTTTGCTCATCATGTAAGAGTCGTTCTTTATTTAATCCTATCTTTTCAAGTTCATGAGTTAACTTTTCAAGATCATTGTTCATTTGTTGAGTCTTCAATTTTTCACTCACCAAATCCTTATTTTAAGAGGAATGCACAACTCACATTAAAAATCAAGAACATAAACATCTAAGAAAGCAAGCCGAGGCTGCAATTACTTTCATCCACAAATACACGCATTTTGAAATGGGAAAGCAGAAATGTTGCACTTTTCCTTCCTCATGAAAAATAGTTACCCAGCAATGTTATATGCTAGCTGAAACCTATTCCCCTTTCCTTTTTTCTAAAACTTCTTCTTAACTCTAATGTTAAAAAGTATAAAAAGGAGGGACTCTTGTGAACACACACTTTAGCTTTGAAACTGTGAAGAAAAAATCCACAGAGTAATTCATTATAAAATATAATGCGCTAGAACTTTAGTGCATATTTAGAAACAACACTCCTCCCTGACAATAACTCCCCCTTCTTCCAGTGGAAAAAACCTAAGGTACTGATCTACAGGACTAGGGGCTGTTCAGACACGTAAATGGAACCAAGCGTTCATGTTTCTAAGACTGCAGAACAACAGAAAAAAAAATATATCAAAAGGGTTCCTTTCAACGCCTATTTACCAGAAATCAAGATTTCCCAACATGATTATTCTTAGCATGCTGTTTTAAATTGAACCAAACAGGTTGTAACATACTGTATTCAAAAGGTGTGGGGAAAAAAACCCTTTAAAAACAGCCAAAACTTGTTTCTGAGGACATTTTGCCTAACTAGTCCCATACATTTTAATTCTTCTAAATACATTAATCCAAGAAATTAGTAGTTGTTCAGTGTTGACCTTTAAATTTACTCTGATTTGTATTCTCCAGTTTAGAGGTTAAAACTCACAAAGCTTTGGAATTGGAATAGTAAGGCTTAAATATAGACATTAAAATCTGTTACTGATGTATTTTCTTTGTTCCTGAGAAGTACCCAGTGTTTCTACACTTTAGTTTTCTAAAATTACAAATAGAGATAATGCCTATAAGAGGTTAGTTGTAAACATACTAACTTGCATGATGTTCTTAACCTATTACTTGGCAGTATCCAGTAACTGAGTCACTGTGTTGCTTCCAATAATATTAAGTGTAAGAGTTTTGATCAAGTAATATTATGTTGAAATCCAAGATTAAAATTGTAATGTAGTAAGCAAAATACCTCAAGTAAACCTTACCACTATTGTTTAAAACAATTTTTACACATTCTTTCAAGTTCAACAGAAGTAGGAAACATGAAAACTACTTTTAGTTTTAATCCTAAAATTATACTGAACCAAAAAGGATGCAAACTACTGATGAGTTACCAAAAAACTCAAAAGAAGCTTTGAGTTAAAGGTATACAAGATTTCTGCCTTAAATGTAGGTAAGGTATTTACCTCTCGTAAGGTAACCAATGTTTTTACATCAATAGTTGCTCTCTTCACAAGTTCCTTATTTTCTTTCTCTAACTCTTTCAGACGAACACAAGATTCTTTATAGACACTAATCTCTTTGAATAGAGATTTATTTTCTTTTTCTAAATTTCCAATCTTCACATTGTTTTCTTCTAATGTAGTGTCTTTTATTTCTGCTTGCTGTCGGAGTCTCTTATTTTCCTTCTCCAAATGCTTCTTATCCTTTTCCAGCTGAGAAGTCTCTTGCTCCAGTGATTTATTTTCTTTTTCTAGCTGTTCTAGTCTTTTGCTAGATATTTTTAATTCTTCTAGGTTTTTTTGCAATGTTTGATTTTCCATCTCTAGGTCTTGTAGTTCACTTTCTAACTGTTGGATTTTTTTATTGCTGTTCTCTAGAGCTTTCTGAAGTCTTTGATTTTCTGTATCTAAACCCTGGTAGCTAACTTCTAAGCGTTCTGTTTTTTTGCAAGAAGCTTTCATGAGTTCCAAACCTTTCTTCAGTTGCTCTTTTTCACTTTCCAGTTCTTTGTTTTCCAGTTGCAGCTGAGCCATTTTCATGCTGGCACACTTCAAAGACTCCACATTCCTTCGCAGCTCTAAGTTTTCCTCATCAAGTTGGGAATTCTCCTTTTCAAGGGATTCTAACTGAAAAGTTAGGTTTTTAAAGCTATCCAAAGTTTTCTTCAGTTTTCTGTTTTCTTTTTCTAGCTCTGAATTTTCATGTTCTAAGGCCTCAGTTTTTTCACAAGTAATTTTCAAGTTAGTTATCTTTTTCTGTAACAATTCATTTTCTTTTTCAAGACGATGCAACTCATTTTCAAGTTCCTCTGCTCGTTCTCCTTTTTCTTTATAATGTTCCAATTCTTTTCTGATTTGCCTTTTTTCAAATTCAATCTTACTCAACTTGCTACTTGTTTCCTTGATAGATTCATGGAGAATTTTATTTTCTTTTTCAATGTCTTTCACTCTTGCTTCAGCACTAATCTGTGAACGCTGCCTTAAGGAAGACACTGTTTGATTCAGATGTTCATTTTCCTGTTCCAATATTTTAATCTAAATCAAAAAAAGAAGGAAATAATTAAAATAATAGGAGCAAAACTAAGTATTTTTAACTATATGGCTTTACCTTCCAAAAATTAACAGGACAAAAAGAAAATAAAATGTGCTACAAACTTTTATCTTTTAGTTCCAGAGATCACTGTGTACATGTATCGCCTAGGTGGTAAAATTTATGCATATTGGGAGTTTACAATCTAAAGCATTCAAAGAATGTCTAATTACATGCTTCAAAATCAAGTATGAATACAGGTGACAGAAATGCATATATCTCCCTCAGCACATAAAGTTAGACTTTTATTAAATGATTTTGTAAAGACTTACTTTCATTTGAATGGCAGATTTACAGAGAGAAGAAGAGACCAAAAGCTCCTGTAACCATTGGCTCATTCCCAAAGGGCTGAAATAGCTGGAGCAGACCTGAGCTGATCTGAAGCCAGGAGACAGGTACTTGTTCTGGGTTTCTCATATATAGAGTGCCCAATGACTAGGACCATCTCTGGCTGCTTTCCCAGGCTATAAGCTGGGAGATGGATGGCAAAGTGGAGCAATCAGGACATGAACCAGCATCCATATGGGTTGTCAGGACTCACAGGTGCTGGGTTAGCCTGATGAGCCATTAAGTCAACTCACCTCATTAAATAATTTTTACAGTGAGTTCTCAGGTATATACAGGATATGCTATTTATAGGATATACTCTTCCCTCCCCAAAGAATTCAAACTACAGAATATTAAAATAACAAAATTAACTATTGACACAATTGAAAAACTAATTCATTCAACTTATAGCATTAACCTAATGTAACAGGTACCAAAATTTAGCGTGTTAAATAATTCTGAGGCGTTTGTTAAAATAGAAATTCATGTTAGTTCTACAACTTCGTTCTGAAGCTCCAGAAAAACTGCATTTTATAGGTGTCTGGAGACTCAACTTGGACAACATGAAACAAGTGAAAAACAAAAATTCCAAAATGGTATATCTCTTAATTTATCCTGTTCTCAACTTCCTGAAACATAAAATTAGAATGACCTAACACTGGAAAGCAAATATGAAACATTACAAATGAATGCTGTTACCACATTTCTTAGTATGGTCAGAGTACAGCAATATTTCTGCCTAAGCACACTCAGGGATGTTACATTTTGCAAAACCACTCCAAAAACAGTTGAAAGAAAAGGCACTGAAAAATTTTGTACTGGATGACTAGTAAACATTTTGGCAATTGAAGAAATAAGCATTATTCTAACTTTTCTAAAATATATGGGCTAGAAAACAAACATGCACCAAGACTCTAGTGGATGCCTAAACAGAACTCAAACTTACATGTACTATTTTCTCCTATTCATAACTGTTTATGATAAAACCTTTACAAATATGCATAGTAACAGATTAATAACAACAACTTATCATGGACCTTGGCAATCTCAGCATACCTGGTTTTTCTTTCCTTATTAAGAACTTTACTTTCATACTTTAAAAAAAGTTGCTTTTGGAAGCACCTCTAATATTGTACTCTGGGATTATGATTGAATAAATTAAGGGTTACTTGAAAATAGGTACTGTCATATCACAATGGCCAATCTGATAAGAAATTAACTAAGTGACAAATAGCCAGGAGGCATACAGTGTACTCTGTAGCACAAAGGGACAATTTATGTCTTGGTTAAGATGAAACAGGATGTTAGGAGGTTTTACCACACTACCAAGAATGGTGCCTAATTAAAAAATTTATGATGCACTTATTTCCGGAAGTTTTCATTTAATACATTCAAAATGCAGCTGAGGTTGAATAAAACTAAAACCTCAGAAGCAAACCTGGAAAAAAGGACAGACTGCTATAGTTGCTTTAAAATCTAAAAATATCTACTAAAATAATGTCCTTTAATGCCATATCAACATTTACACACATTTTAAAACAACCTTTGTTAACGTATTTGAAACATATTGCTCTCTTAGAAAGAAATTTATGAACCTGTCTTTCTGAATTTTCTCTAAGTGTTTCAATTGTTTTTTCAAGCTGTGCTTTCTCCTTCATTAGATCTTTGCTTAAATTTTGGCAATTTTGAAGACTTTGCTTTTCTTGAATGATCTCATTTTCAAGCATTTCGACCTAGAAGAAGATAAAATTAAAAAACACTATATTAAGTATTTTTCATGATTAGAAACATGTCAAAACAAAAGAGTCAGATACAGTTTTAATGTACAAAACGGTGAAATTTAAGAATTCAGAATAGGAATCAAGTAGCATTCCATGATAATATTAGTAAATTATACAAAATATGCAGCTATGACTATCTTTTCATCTGTATATATAATAAGTTTCATCTTGTAAATACAAAGGTAAATCCAGTTGAATAAATAACAACAACGTGCTATATGCAACCGTACATGTTATTGAAGGCAAATTGGCTTGAATGGATTTATATCGTAAAATTTTAATGATAGCTAAGGAATTTCAGTGGATAAGAAGGGAAAAAAGAAAACAATGCTAGAAAAAAATGAGAAAAGCCACCACAAAGTTTTTTATCTTGGGCTTGAATTTGTTTCCAACAATATGTTTTTAGTATTAGTTGTGGTAGATATTCAATCTGTTACAGCAAATTCAAGCTACAAATATTCTAAATTACCAATGTTCCCATTATTACAGAACATTTCAGACCATGTGATTTAAAACTTATTCATACTTTTAAAAATACTACAGGTATAAAAGTTAAGTCAAACGTGAAGAATTCTAAGTAAGGTGAACTTTTCCATTTTTAACATCAATGGAAGATAATTTCACAAGCAAAACAATCTTCCAGTAATATCTCAAAGCATCAAGTCACTAACTAATCTTACTCAGTAACATTAATGTGTCTCAGAAGCTTTTAGGTGCCAATAACTACTTAAGCTAGCTCTCCCATTACAGATAGAAACAAATTGGTTATTACATCAGGGTTCAACCTAAACATCCCTCATTTAATAAATTGAACAAAAAATGTTATACTCGTTAAAAACTCATTAGACTTCTAATTTCACAACCAAATACACCTTATCTGCTCAATTATGACGACAGCCCAAAAGTCCTACTTAAAAACTATGATGATGTTTCTGTTCAACTACAGCCTAATTAAAACTCAGGTTTAATAACACTAAACCTTAGTCTGTAAATACCATTTCCCGCCATAAGGAACATGGGCTTCCAGTTCCAGGACAGGAAATGTTAAAGATGAGGTCACGATATTTTGTCATGACAGAAAACAATTGCTCTCCAAGAACTATGAAGTACAGGTCATAAGCATTCAAGAAACAGCTCTGAATATTGTAAACTTTTATTTATTTGAAAGGTAGAAAGAGGAACAGACATCAACTGCTTCACTCCCCACATGCCTACAACAGTGTTGAGCCCGGGCTGGGCCAGGCCAAACCCAGGAACTTTGAACTCAATCTGCACCTCTGACATTTTTTACACTTGATTTTAGTGAAAAGACCAAGAAGCAACCTCTCTGACAGTTTTTAAAGAGGCTCTCATTAATTCAAATTGGAATGTTGAAAGAACAAATTTAGTGGACTAAAGTATTTCCAATCTTTTTAAACCCAAGAATCCATTAAACTATAGCAATCCTACTAATTATTTATAATAACCAATTCATTATTTGGAAAGAGATAAATAAATGGAAAGAAACACTGTTTTCTTATTTTTAGAATTTTCTCGGGGAATGGCACCATGGATTAGCAGGCATGCCACACAGGCTCCACTTTGAGTCCTCGTTGTTGCACTTGCAATCTGGCTCCCTGCTTAAGACCTAAGAAAGTAGCAGAGGGTGGCTTAAATCCTCTGGTCCTGCACCCTCAAGGGAGACCCAAAAACACTCCTGATGTCTGACCAGCTCAGCCAGTTTAACAGATGGCAGCTTTACCTGCCCACACTACAATGCTGGTAACCCTAAATTGATTACTTTAAAGAAATACTACAAAATAACTACAAAAATTTGTTGGTGGGCTCAGCGTGATAGCATAGTGGTTAAAGACCTCACCTTGAATGCTCCAGGATCCCATAGGGGCGCCGGTTCTAATCCCAGCAGACCCGCTTCCCTTCCAGCTCCCTGCCTGTGGCCTAGGAAAGCAGTCGAGGACGGCCCAAAGCTTTGGGACCCTGCACCCGTGTGGGAAACCTGGAAGAGCTCCTGTCTCCTGGCTTCGGATTAGCTCAGCTCCGGCCATTGAGGTAATTTGTGGAATGAACCATTGGACAGAAGATCTTCCTCTCTGTCTCTCTGCCTTTCCAATACAAATAAATAAATCTTTGTTTAAAAAAATTTAATTGGTGGTCAACTTTGTTGTCTAGGATGTACAGGAAAATCTAAGACTTGCTCCAAACTGACTTTGAATTTGGGAAGCGAGAAGGCAAACAAGGGTCAGAAATTAAATATTATAGTCTACAAGTTAATACTGTTGAGGCTAAAAAAAAGAGTATAAAGTTATTAATTTATATTTATTAATAGTTAAAAAATTTTGTAAATTAAAATCATAGCAATGGTACATTAGAAAAAGGACAATACATGTGTTATTTCAATTATACATTTATACCTGTTTTTAAATATTACAATAAATATTACATTTTTATTTACCTTTTTACTCAGCCTCTGATTTTCTTTTTCCATTTTCAGTATTTTGGAAGTGTTGCCTTCTACTGAATCCATGCTACTACGAAGCTCTTCAACAGTTTTTGTCAAGCTCTGATTTTCCATCTCCAACTTCAATAACCTACTTGATGTCAACTCATTCACTTCATGGCCCAAGGATTTCTGTGGTGCTATAATATTGGAAAGCACACCATTAGCAAAAATCTGACTACTTTTTATGATTTAAAGTATTGAAGGTAAATGTACTGCACTGCCTGTAGCTTAAATTTAATATATATTACATACACACACATATATATGATTATATATAATACACAATAGAAAAGATAAAAAGTTAAACCCTGAACTTCATAGAATGCTGGTAGAACAAAAAAAACACACACACAAAATTTACACTAGGGTTTCAATTCTAAGTTCCATGCGAAAGTAGCTCATTGACAATGACTATGTCATTTTGATATCGATGAATCTTAGGTTATTTTAATAAACACAATTACTGTTCAGAGTACTTCACAGGGTCACTCTGCCACTCATTTCAAAGTGGGTATAGGGCTGTGGCACAGTTAGCCGAAGTGTGCCCTGAAACACCAGCATCCCATACTGGCATGCCCTGGCTATTCGAATTCAGATCTAGTTCCTGCTAGTGCACCTGTGAAGGAAGTGGAGCAAGCTCCAAGTCCTTGAGTCCGTATTCTACAAAATCAGGATGGTGTTCCTGGCTCTCAGCTCAGCCCTGCTACAAGCCTGTCACTGAAGCCACGGGAAAAGCGAACTGGCACAAGGACGATTTCTGCCTCCTGCCTCCGTCTCTCCATTTGCCTTTGAAGTAAGTAACTTATTGGAAAGATTTACTTCAATTACTTGAAAGGCAGAAGCATACAGAGAGAGAAAGAAAGAACCAGGAGCTTCCTCTGCAGCTCCCACTTGGGTGCAGCGGCCCAAGAACTTGGGCCATCCTCTGCTGCCTTCCCAGATGCATTTGAAGAAGCTAAAACAGAAATGGAGCAGTGAGGACTCAAACCAGCACCCCTATGACAAGCCAGCATGGCACTGTTTTGCCACAAAGACAATAAATACTTTCTTCACTCACAAAAAAGTACATCCTATGCCACATTTTCAAAAATTAAGCAGAAAGTTTGAGAAACAGCTTTAGTGTGACCGAGAAACTCAAGGCAGAATATAAGTTATGCTAAAAAAATTGTCCTTTAGGTGAAAAATTTGTGGTAAATATATGTGCACAGAGCAACATTTGCTCTATTTTGCCAAGATAATTGTGTTCATAATTAAATTTTTGCATTAAATTATTTTAATAAGGAAACCTGTTTTCTTCTGTAAATGCTTTACATAAAGTGAAACCTAATTATTTTTAATCTTACAATATCAGACTCATTAAATACTCATAAAATACTAGGGTTTATAAGATGAAATATTTTACTTAAGGTTAATTTTAAAATCCTAAATTTTCAGAAGGGAACAGGATAAAGACATTGTACAGCATTACTAAACCTGTAAACTTCTATACATGTTTGAAAATCTCCTTTGTAAAAAGCAAAGCAACACACACTATAAACAGACACACTGATACACAATCTCTTCAGAATTACACACTTAAGCAAACTCTACATTTTAAGTCAAAAAAGCATAATTGTTTTACTTCAAGATCTTGTTTTAGGGCCCGGTGCCATACCCTAGTGGACACTGGCTCATGTCCCAGTGCCACCACTTCCCATCCAGCCCCCTGCTTATGGCCATGGAAAGCAGTCGTGGATGGTCCAAAGCCTTGGGACCTTGCACCTGCGTGGGAGACCTGGAAGTGGCTCCTGGCTTCAGATCACCTCAGCTCTGGCCATTCTGGCCATTCTGGCCATGTGGGGAGTGAATTAGTGGATGGAAGATTTTCCCGTCTCTCTTCTTTGCATATCTGACTTTCCAGTAAAAACAAATAAATCTTTACAAAACAAAAAAAGATATTGTTTTATTCATAGTGTAGCTACTTTTTTTTTTTACTGAAAATTGAGATTCTAAATTCCATTAGTTGCCTTAAGTCTTTTTGTGTTTGAAATTTGAAACTTCGTTATTTTATCAAATGATTTCAATTGAGCTCCAAGTTTATAGGCTTGTACAACTCATTTACCTATTTATTGAAAGGCAGAGTTAGATAAGAGGAAGAGAGGCAGAGAAGAGTTCCTTCTGCTGAATTCACGCCACAAATGGCCACAGCAGCTGAAGCTGAACCAGCGTGAACCCGGCAGCTAGGAGCTTCCTCCAGCTCTCCTCTCTATGTGGGCGCAGGGGCCCAAGGACATGAGCCATCTTCATATTGCTGAATGGTCAAATCAACTTTTGTTTTTTTTTTTTTTTAAACTGGAAAGTCAGGTATACAGAGGAGAGACAGCAGGAAGATCCTCTGCCCTCAAGTGGCTACAATGACTGGAGTTGAGCCAATCCAAACCCAGGAGCCAGGAGCTTCCTCCAGGTCTCCCAGGCAGGTGCAGCGTCCCAAGGTTTTGGCTGTCCTCGACTGCTTACCCAGGCCACAAGCAGGGAGCTGGATGTGAAGTGGGGCTACCCGGATTAGAATTGGGATTCTGGCATATGCAAGGCGAGGACTCCAGCCACTACTATGCCTGACCCTAAGCTTAAGCTTTTTTTTTTTTAAAAGATTTATTGACTTTTATTTGAAAAATTTAGAGAAAGAGATAGACAGATCTCCCATCCACTGGTTCATAGCAGTCACACCTGGACCAGGAGCCTGGTGCTTCGTCCAGATCACCCAAGTGAGAGCAAGGGTCCAAGTACTTGGGCAGGCCTGCTACTTTCCCAGGCCATAATCTGGGAGCTAAATGAGAAGTGGAACAGCAAGGACTTGAAATGGAGCTCATATGGGATGCCTGTGCAATTTTAAGAACACTTAAAATCTGCTTTCTTAGTGATTTTCAAGCACACAACAAATTACAGGTCTCCCATATTAGTGGCAGAAGCCCAAACTCTTGGGAGAACTGCTGCTTATTCCCAGTCACTAAATTATCAGGGAACTGGCACCAATATGAGATGCTGGCATTGCAGGCAGCAATTTTACCTGCTTTTTTTTAAAAAAAACAGTTATTTATATTAATTTATCTGCAAGGCAGTTACAGAGATATATAAAGAAACCTTCACCTGCTGGTTCATTCCCCAAACATTAAGGGCTAGGCTAAAGCCAGGAACCTGGAGTTTCGTCCAGGTTTCCCACATAGGTGCGGGGGTGCAAGGACTTGGGTCATCTTCTGTGGTGTTTCGAGGTGAATAAACAGCAAGCAGGACTGGAAGTAGAGCAGCAGCCAGGAGTTAAACCTACTGTACCACAATGCTGGTACTTGGAAGTTCCAGTATTACAGGGATGTAACTGAATGGGACTGCTTTGCAGGAATATTTTTATAACGGAGATTATATTTTAGTAAAACAGTCATACAGATTCTCGACTTCCTTGGAGTATATATTTATCTAAGACTCTCCTGCTATCTTTTGTTTTGCTATTTAAATTCTCCTACAGTGAAAGAATATGCTGAACATCTAATACAATTTCGTGTTCTATTTACTAGATAGGCATATTTCTTAAACTAATTAACAGGTATTACAGCCTTTTAATGATATTAATATAAAATAATGCTTAAACAGCAATGAAATTATTTAAAAATAAACTGTAGACATGCAAAGGTAAGGACCATACTTAAAGATGCATAAATAATGTAGTACAGTGTGAAACAATATTTAGGGGAGATAGTTGGCTTTCTAAAATAACTAGCTAGGCAAAATAAAGAATTCAGTAAAATATATAGAAATCTCAACACAAACACAAATTATTCTGTTATCTATTTAAGTGAAACAAAAATGAGAATACCTTCAGAGAGTTCACTGGTTCTGGATATCTGTTCCAGCTCCCAGCCAAGATGTAATGATTCGTCCATACTTTGTTTCTGTGCCATTTCCAAAGTCATATTTTCTTCCATTAATTCTTCAATCTTTTTTCTATCCATATCACGTTCCTTTTTTTATTAGCAGAGTAGAGAGATTTTTTTTTAAAAAGCTAAGGAATAGTACAATTTTAAGCTAATAACTTTTATTTTTTAAGGTTTATTTTCATTTGAAACGAGATTTACACAGAGAAAGAGACACAAAGATCCTCCACCCGCTGATTCACTTCTCAAATGGCTGCAAAAGCTGGAGCTGAGCCAATCCAAAGCCAGGAGCCTGGAATCTCTAGGTCTCCCACAGGGATGCAGGATCCCAAGGCTTTGGGCAGATCTCCACTGCTTTTCCAGGCCACAAGCAGGGAGCCAAATTAGAAGTAGAGCATCTGAGTCATGACTTGGCACCCATAAAGGATGTTGGTGCATACAGAGAACCAGTGAGGTGAGCCATTGTGCCAATAACTTCTAAATGTTTTATTTATTTATGTTTAAAAAGACAGAGACCTCCCATCTGCTGGTTCACTTCCCAAATGCAGACAAATAGTTTAGGTCAGATCAAAGCCAGCAGCCGAGAACTCAATAAATATCTGTTACATTGGGAGTGGCCCAACCACTTAAACCACATCTTGCTACAACCAGGGTGCGTAGCAGCAGAAAGCTGGATTCAGAAAGTAGAGCCACGACTTGGCCCTTCAATATGAGATGATTTACTGTTAGACCTAATACTTGTCCTTCTCATAACTTTTATAATCAGAAATTGAGTAATATTTGTATAAGTGTCTGTTCCTTACAACTTCACTTTGAAAGTTATCATTAGTTGTAACTACTATTGGTCACTACATTATTCCAAAATTTGACATCATTTTAAAGAAATGTTTGGGAACATCATTCTCATGGAGAACACATTGTCTTGATGATATAATAAAAGAATTTTGACTCAATGCTAGATCTTAGCAAACAGCTTAAAAAAAAAAGACTTAAAAGGCAGAATGACAGATTAAGAGATCAAGAGATTGAATTTCTCTATACGCTCCTTCACTTTTCTGTTGCCTACAGCAGTAGAACTGAGCCCAGCTGAAGTCAGAAGCCAGAAACGTCATGTGGTCTCACATGGTTGGCAGGTACCCCACTACCTGAACCATCACCTGCTGCCTTCCAGGGTACTGTTGGAAACTGCACTGGAAGGAGACAAGGGACTTGATCCATAGGCATCCCAAGCAATGAGGCTTAACCTAACACACTTCCCTATTTCTGTATTTTCAAAGACATGTTTATACAACAGCTGCTTTACTGTGATCCTGAAAGGCAACAAACAAAATTAAGTAATACTCCACTGTGACAAAAACAGAAATTCCTACTATTTCTGTGTTCTTGTGAAGTTGGAAATATCTAACTTATTTGGTTATTTGTCTTTTGTTAAATCCTTAAGGATACTGGACATTTTTGTCATTTTAGAGAAAATAAGACGAATCTAAAAAATTTTTCTTTTGCAACTATGTCATTGATTTAAGCCTATAAAACTTACCATTTCCATATCATGCAATTTGGCCTTCAGTTGTAAATTCTCTTTTTCTAATTCATGTAATTTATCAGAACGAGCTCGAGTTCCTTCTAGTTGGTCTTCCAACATGGTTTTTGTTTCTAATAAAACTTGATTGTCTTCTTTTAATTCCTATAAATAATTCAATAGACTATTTGTAATAAATGCGTTATTATGTTAAAATTTTAAATATTTTTATCATAAAACTCCAAGCTGTTCGTATTAGAAGTTACATGCAAGATTAAAGCTATTGAGTACAAGAAAATAAAGCTAATGTTTTCGTGCCTTCATTCCTGGTCTGGCCCCCATTATTTAAGCTATTATGAAACAAAATACTAAGCCCTTATATTAGGATGAGTGATATTAGCATAATTTAACATGGAATTGTCAGGGTCTATTTGCACTTCTTAGTCACAAGGATAAGAAATTACACTCAAGTAATCTAACATATTTAAAACACAAGTCTTCACAGGATCATAACTTACTTCATCAACTAAATTTGAAGATTTTTCTCATCTTCATAGCGAAGGGACTGAGGTATTTACAATAAAAACAAAAATACTTGAACTTAGGGTTCATGATAAACCATACTTCATGGGTCTACTAAGAAATATATAATATCTTACAGAAATTCTTAAAAATCTCTATATTGTGAAAGTACAGGCCCTCAATTCTATCTTGATAAGTTATGCACCTGTGGTTTTTAAATTGAAATCTAAATAAAGAACATTAAGACAGCAAAATACTTGATGATCCTTTGAAAGCATCATACATACATACATATAAGTAACTATCAAACAGTTAGTATGCACTTTGTATTTGCAGCCCAACTGGGCATATTTACTGTTAAGTATCAGGCTAAACAGGTTTGGTTGCGATAAAAACTAGTCCACACTACAGAATGCCAGGATGAGGTTGACTGTGCCGGATGTGACTGCAGTGCCCAGCCAGCACACGTGAGAAACCAGGAAGGGAGGGGACAGAGCCAGCAGGGGAATAAAGGGTGGTTCCCCTGCTGGACAGCTACTCCCACTGGAGAGCATGAACTGGGGATGGGGGCAGACCAGACTAAGCAGGGCTACAACACCTATGTGGACTAGATCAGGGAAAAGCCAGGATGGGTGGATTGTTCCTATGGGTGCAACCTACAATTAGAATGGGAGAGGGCTGTTTGGGCATAGCCACAGCATCAGCTGACAGAAACTGGCGCTGGGGGCTAATCCTGTCAAGTTAAACTGCAGAACCACCTGAAAAGTGCACAATCCGGGAGTGAGAGACCTGGGAGGGAAATAGTGGGTTCCCCCCTCTTGGGTTACCACTCCCACGGGAGGGCACGAGAACTAGGACAGGGGCTGGGGTAGCTAGACAGAGAGGCACTCAACCACACCCGTGAAGGCTTGACTGTTGAGCTGGTTAGATGGATCCAAGCTTCAATGCCATTTGCCATGTACGAGAGCCAGGGGGGATGTGGGTCAGATTGGACTGGTCTGCCACACATATTGGCAAACCAGGGTAGGGGGTGGGCCTGGTGGGGGTTATTGTGGGCTGCTCTCATCAGGATGCAGCTCCCACTGGTTTAGGTGAAGACCGAGTATGCGCTGTGCAGAACCAGGCTGGACTGCAACACCCATTGGTTCCAGTAGAAGGTGGCGCTGAAAACAGAACCAACCCAGCAATTGCAACTACCAGCTGACCGGGTGATGGACTGTGTTGGGCCCTGTGCTTGCTGGTGCATACAAGTATCTGGCCTGGGAACACCTCAGACGAAGTTTCTTTGGTGATCTCCCCAATTGAAATGCCAGACTCAGAACCCAAACCATGAAGGGGCAGAAGATGGAACAGGTTAATCAACCACCTCAGCAACAAAATACCGGGCAAATAGACACTATGATGGACACTGTCAATTAATGGATTTTTCAACAACCTCATCGTGTTTGAAGAGGCAAGATTGGTAGCAATTTCAAAACTGGTGACCTATTGAAACCACTTCAACGAGCATCTCGGAGCATGCCCCACATGTGGGACTTGGGGTGGGTGGGAAACCGGGTGGGGCTTCTCCTTCAATATCCCCCTCTACCTCAGATACATGAAGGAAACAATATGGAAATAATAGTCTTACCCACTTTCCTGTAGCCCTTGACCCTTTTTGCCCAAATTAACTATGTAAAGATTGACAAAATAAAAACAATTATTATTTAAAAAAAAAGTATCAGGCTAAAAATACTTGACTTTCTTTTATGTTTTAGTTTCTTGATATTGCATATTTCCTTCTTCTTACGTTAAAACTGACCAGAATCTCCTCTGTTTATAGACAATTAGGTAATTAATGGAAAAAAGAATGCAAAGACTTTTTTAAAATTTCATTTTATGACAGTTTCATAGGCTCTGGGATTCCCCAACTCCTTCCCCTATATTGAAATCCTCCATATTGTTACAGTAGTACAGTTCATATCCAGTCATGATTCCTTTCATTGCGGGCATGAACCATGCAGACTCCAGCATCTTATTGTCCAGATAAATCCAACAGTTTCATTGGGAGACCATCCTTGGTCTGAAAAGTAGAGCTAGCAGAATATCATCCCCTCCAATGAAAACACCCTACACAACTTCAATAACAGGAAGAAGCATGGAAATTAACAACATCATGAAGTTAATTTGACATGGTATTGAGTGACCAATATGTTAGAAAATGCATGTTCTTAACCACATCCTGTAACTACTTCAATGACATCTCAATTTTAGTTTATATACAACTGGCTGCTATACATCTTAAAATGGTTATAGGGTACTATTCAGATGCCTCGTGTCTATTTTCATTTTTATATTTAGCAGCTTATAGTATTCAGGTGTGATTTTTACTGAGCTTTGTGAATTTTAGGATAGTCCAAACAGGCTTATAACTCTAATAAGCCATATGTTAACAATTGAGGAGCATAACAATTTTAAGAGGGGTATGCAGAGAAATATTCAATACCTTTGAGAGGAGTAAGTGATCTTTGTGTCCTACCTAGTAAGTCCAAGCTGACTTTCTCCTGACTATTGTAAGCTTTCCTTATTGGTCTCTGTCTATCTGATCTAATTTTGGGGGGGAGGAGCAGAGTTCCAGAGCGAACCTGATGGTCATTGCAAGAGAGGGTGGGGAGCCAAAGTTGGAACTAAGTAAGGACCAGAGAAAGCTCCTAAGTGCCAATGGAAGTTTACTGTTCTTCTGTTTCTGAGGACTGCTCAGGGCTCCTGGCTGTTGTTCTGGTGACATTAGATCCTGTGAGGAAGGATCTTCCATCCCATGTGGGAGATCCCCTAAGGAATGGTTGACCTTAGAGTTCTCAGCCTACGAGGGCACTCCAATTCCCCATGGTCTCCTTGGCAGTTGGGACGTAGTCCTTGGTACCCATGTTGATAGTCCTTGGTGAGGATCTGGGACTCTCCGGGGTTAGGATACAAGTCTCCTCCTGTCCTATTGTTCCGCTCTGGGGTCCCCCCTGCTCTGTGCAGATGACCTCCTGTTAAGAGACTGTCAGGATCGCTCTTGGATCCCACTGTATGTCTTTATAGTTTTTGCTAATGTCTAATGCAGCTTCGAGTCTGCTGTCTCTAAGCTACCTGTTACAATCTTGCTAGATTATACTTAACATCTTCCTCACACACTCTAAGAAGATGGAAGTTTTCTCTACTCTCCCGACCCACTGCGGAATAACATAGGGTATTAAAAGCATATCAAGCTTTTCAGTTGTTTGATGTAGTTCATAAGCAGTCTGTCTCTAACTGATTATTAGTTCATTGGTTACACCACAGTGTCTTATTGTCTGTGATACAGGCTGTATGAGGGTGTAATAATGTTACAATTTACAGGTATTATTTTTAGGATTGACATCATTTCATGTTAAATTAAGGCAAACATGTGGTAGCTAACCTTTTGGGACTGGCTCATTTCCCTTAGCATAATGGTTTCGAATTGGGCCCATTTGTCCACGAAGAAACACATTTCGTTTTTTTTTTTTTTAAATAAAAATTGAGTAGTATTCCATGGAGTAAATGAACCATAGCTTTCTTATCCATCCTTGCCAGCAAGTGTTGTTGGTGGTTTTTCATATATGAGCCATTCTTACTGTGGTTAGGTGGTACTTCATTGATGTCTTAATTTGGATTTCCCTTACTGCCAGAGAGCTTGAGCATTTTTTCATGTTTGTTTGCCATTTGGGTCTGTTCCTTTGTGAATTGTCTGCCCATTTCCTGTGCCCATTTCTTGAATGGTTTGTTTGTGTTGTTGTTTTATTTGTTCTGGAGATTAGTAGCCCTCTACCACCTATGTAGTGTGCAAAGATCTCCCATTCTGTGGGTTGCTTTTTTATTTTGTTGATTGCTGCCCTTGCTGAACAGAAGCTTCTTAGTTTGATGTAGTCCCATTTGTTTATTTTGGTCTTGACTGCTATTGCTTTAGGAAGTCAGGCCCTACACCTAAATCTTGCAGGGTGTTTCCAACGTTTTCTTACAAAAGTTTGAAGGTTCCTGGATGTAGATTTAGGTCTTTTATCTATTTAGATTTGATCTTAGTGTAAGGTGAAAGATGTGGGTGTAACTTCTTGTTTCTGCAGGCTATCAACCAATTAATTATCCCAACAGCATTTATTGAAGAGACCTTCCAATTTCCCTGGATTGTTGCCTGTTTTTTTGTCAAAGATTATTTGGCTATATTTATGTGAGTTCCCTTCTGCTGCTTCTATTCTAACTCCATTGATCCTTCTCTCTATCTTTGTGTCAGTACCAGGCTGTTTTAATAACCACTGCCCTACAGTATGTCCAGAGGTCTAGAATTGTGATCCCCCCTGTTAAATTCCTATTCTTCAGGATGGCTCTAGTTATTCGTGGTTTTTTTGTGTTTCCAGATGGACTCTTGCATCATTTTTTCCAATTCTATGAAGAATGGTTTGGGTAGTTTGATTTGATTAAATCTTTTATATGAAATTCAACTTTGTGTAACACTCTGTAACTTATTAAGAGCAAAAAATAGTTTTTTTCTAATTTGTTTTCATATGTACAAGGAGACTTAAAATGAATCCATGAGCAATTCACATTATCTTTTCATTTCATTTGTCGACAAACTCTTCCCCTTGTATAATTTTTAAATCAACACCTTTTTTATCTCAAGTATCAATCAGAAATACGTTTTTGCTTTTACTTCTGGGAGTATATCCAAGATTAGTAGGGATAACTAATCATTTTGACCATATATGCTATTGTAAACAAAATACTCAGTCTTGAAACTACAATGAGTAATGCTGCTATCATTTTACATTAAATTGTCAGGGCACATTTAAATCCATTAGTCACAAAGGTAAGCTCTTCAGAAGTCTGTCCTACTTAAATGTTAAGTAAAGAAATGTAAGAGTTCAAGCATGTCCAAAAACTCCTTTGTAAAAAAGTTTAAGCAATAATGCTGCTGATCTACCATGAGTAAACCCTGAATGTATTTACTATTTATTCAACATTTCAACAGTTTTTCTCCCTTTTACACAAATTTTGAAAACTTAACCATAAATGGTTAATTACACAACATACCTCAACTCTTGCCTTGTAAAATTCAATGTCATGTAGCCTTTCTTTATATCTGGTGACTTCACTTTCAAGTTTATCAACTCTGATAGCCTTCTCTCGAAGTGCATCTAATTCATCTCGGTACATTCTTGCAGAACGAGCATCCGAAAGCAAATTCATGTTCTAAATATTAACAGTAATAGTATTTTAATGTTTTTATTTTCAATTTTTAAATTTTTTTGTTTGTACATTTTTTCAAATGAATTTGGAAACTCTCAGTATTTATTTCTAACACAGTAAACACAAGAAGACATTATCCATATGAAAGAATGCACGTTAATTTTTTAAGAGGTGTCTTAATTCCAGAAGAATTGGGAACTTTTATAGGAAATACATACACTAATAGCCCATGACCATCTCTCTCAGCATCACTCAAAAGGAAGATTTCATTGTATAATTCTTCAAAAGGAGTTTCCCCCACATTTAAAAATGTTAAGTTAGGGGAAGCAAAGTGAAGAAACAAGCGTGCAGCCTTATACCGATCCTTACTATGTATCAGTTAAGAAGCTCAGAGACAATTCTTAAATAAAAATGAAAAATGAAGTGATTTACAGAAACTTTTGCCTTAAATAAAACAAAATACTGTAATTCTTAAAACATAAATGGTCTCATATGATTTAGTAGGGAAAGAGTGAAAAATTAAAAAGCATTCTGTCATATATGTGTTAATCTAAAACAACATCAGAGAGCAGAGACCATGGGAGACACATAAATACTACAATTCACAATATATACATAGGTGTTCTGGCTCCCACAGTCACAGAAACCAAAAATATATATGTGTTAAAAGAAAGAAACAAAAACAAACTTGAGCTTTCTCCAGTCCTATGAACACTCAGGCTCTGGCATTTTTTGAAAACAAGAAAGAGAAAAGGAAAAATTAATCAATTTCTATAAGTCTTAGCTACCTTATTTGTTTATATAAAGTGTTTGGGTAAAGGTTATAAACTAAAAAGGGAAAAATTAAATTACTTGATAGCCTTATATAATTATGGTTCTGGGTACAAACCTCTTGCTGTAGCCTTTTTAGTTCTATTTCCATTTGCTCAAGTTCTTGTTTACAGTCCAACAATTGTTCAGTCTTTTCCTCCCTTAAATGCAAAAACATTGATTAAAGAATAAGTGCACTACTTTTGAAAGCTATGATTCTCTATTTAATGATAAAATTAATTATCAATACCAAATAATTAATTGAGCAGTTATCAGCAATAACTCCAACCCAGGGAGAAAAAGCAATGTTACAAATTTATGTTAGATATCACAAATCAAATTTCACCTCGATGTTCTCCAAAGGTTCATGTCAGTGAATTACATCCCTGTAGTTCACAATGTGATTTCTCTCCTTCATTTGCCTGTCCCATCACCCTCTTCGTTTCTACTCCATTCTTCTCTTTCTGCATCTCTCTGCGTAATCAGGGCAATTAAGCCACAAGATTTTCTAAACCATGCAATTCTAAGTCTGAGATCTCTAAGGAGCACCCAACAAGTTTCAAAACTCACAATGGCGCAAAAGAAAATTACGCACTTTCAGTTCTATTTGGTTTCTGTATTACACTCTATAAATGTCCTTAAACAATCTTTCTATTGTCTTTTAATTGCTTTACTTGTACCATTATTTATCTCCATCTCAGCACCAACATCCTCAAAGTAAGCCTCCATTATCTAGTCCTCTACCTCCTATTCTTTAATAATTAAAGGTAAAAATCATATAAAATGACCTTTAGCCCTTATCTCCTCATATTCTCATGTTTCAAAGCCACATGCTTTTAAGGCTTTAAGAAATTACTCAGGAGGCAGAGATGCAGAGAGACGTAGAGTTCACTCATCAAATGCCTGCAATGGCTGGGGTTTTAGTCAACACAAAACACATAAGCTTGGAACTCAAACTCAAAACAAGTTTTCCCATGTGAGTTGACAAGGACCCCCCTACTAATGTCATAATCTGTGGGATGGTGAAACAGGGAGTGAAGCTACTCTTTAAATGTAGGCTCTCTAATGCTAGATGTAGGCAACCCTAACTAGTGTCTTACTTACACCCACACATAACATTTAAAGAAATAAATACCTTTTGATAGAGGAACCAGAATTTATTAAGTAGATTCCATTTTTCACCATAACAATGTTTTACAAAAGAAACCCATTATACATAAAATCCTGTGTTTCAAGATGGATTTAAAAATACTTGATACATACTGTCCGACTGCCTTTCAGAAAGGTCATTACAAACTTGTGACAAACCAGAAGAGGATAAAGACACCTAAACACAGAACTGAATAATTTCTTAAAATTTTTATTTATTTTTTTTACTAGAAAATCAGACATGCAAAAGAGAAAAAGAGAGACAAAAAGGGAAATCCTCCATCTGCTGATTCACTCGCCAAGTGGCTGCAACAGCTGGAGCTGAGCTGATCTGAAGCCATCCTTGACTCCTTTCCCAAGCCATAATCAAAGCTGGAGGGTAAGCGCTGAAGTGGGGATATGAACCGGCGCCCACATCGGATCCTGGCTTGTGCAAGGTGAGGACCTTAGCCACTAGGCCACCATGCCAGGCCAAAACAACTGAATCATTTTGAAACACTTTTCAGAATGATGTATTTGTGACTGAGCTGAAGGACTATGCTAGTTTAATAATACGGAGAATGAAATGCTGAAGGACTATACTAGTTAGTATAATAATATGTGAAAAACATGGAGAGATGGACCCAAATAATGGCACATGAAAATGAAAAACCTCACAATTCTTGTTCTATTTTGTATTTCTTTGAATGTTATAAAATGATAGTTATTTTACCATGTGTGTGCCATTAAAATGCCAGCTTTTGTGAGCTGCTAGCTCTAGTCGTATCCTTAACTTTCCACTGAACGGTTTGTCTCCTTTTTAAATAATAAGCCATTACCCTCTGATTTACATACTTCTTATAAGCTCCCTTTTAAAATTACTGAATGTCTTTAATATTTAAAATTTGGTAACAAGTATAAAATTTCCATTTAAAAATTTATAAATGTAGGGCCTAGCGTGGTAGGTCCTTGATAGTGGCTGAGGTCCTCGCCTAGAATGTGCTGGGATCCCATGGGGGTGCCAGTTTGTGTCCTGGTGCCCCACTTCCGATCCAGCTCCCTGTTTATGGCCTGGGAAGGCAGTGAAGGATGGTCTGAAGCTTTGGGACCCTGTACCCGCATGGGAGACCCAGAAGAGACTCCTGGCTCCTGGTTTCAGATAAGCTCAGTTCTGGCCAATGCAGTGACTTGGAAAGTGAACTAGTGGATGGAGGATCTTCCTCTCTTTCTCTCCTCTCTGTAAATCCTTCCAATAAAAATAAATTTTTTAAAATGTGTAGATGTGCAATTCAGTGGCATTATTACACTCATATTATTGAATGTTGTCCATTTCTCAGTGCACATACATGAGAATTAACAGTGTATGTCCATACAAATGGTCACAGTAACCTTATGAATAAGACCTGAAAGGGTAAATATAACTGGTAAACTTATTAACCAATGAACAGATAGTCAGGATCTGGTATGCCAAGACAATGAACATAATTCAGCCATAAAGAAGCAGACACTTAGGAGTTGAGATGCCTATCTTCCACACTGGAGTCACTGAGTCGGCTTTCCAGCTCTGCTTTCTAACTCCCATCACATGAGCATAAATCATAGAAGGTACTGTTGATGGCTCAAGTAATTTGATTCTTGCCACCCACATGAAAGACCTGGCTCGAACCCAGCTTCAGGCCTAGTGGTTCCAGGTACTTGAGAAGTGAATTAGAAAAGGATCTCTCTCTCTCTTTTTTCTCTAAAATAACAATAAAATAATGATGTAGTGATACGTGCTACAATATGAACCAGGGAATCACTATGATAAATAAAAGATCACATGTTATATTATTCCAATTGTAAGAGTGTTCAATTCAAAATAGGGAAATCTATGAAAAGAAAAAGCTGCCAACAGCTTCAGGCTATGTGGATACGGAGTGAAAGCTGATGGGTCTGAAGTTTTTCTCTGGGGTGATGAAAATGTCTTGAAATTAATTAACTTATGCATAGAAAGGTAAAATCTACAATGAATTACTTCTTCCATCTAACCTGTAAATTTTACTTTCACTGTGTTTATACATTTTAAAAATTACATTAAGCTGTACCAGCCAGGAATGATCACTCAATTAATTTTTTACTACACTTATTCATTATATAACTTCTATTAGGAATAAAGCGACCTGGATCATTTTTGTCCATGATTTCTGTAGCTTGCTCACTTTTGTCAAGACAATAAAAAGATTTAAAATAAGTAAGAAAAATAACAAAGTCATGAAGGAAAACATTTCCCAAGGACAACAAGAGTATTAGATGACACTTGATGAAATGCTAGTTACTGGGAACACTCACAGTATCTGACTTATTTTTATATGCCTTACAAATTCACTTATATTTCCCAATTAGTAAATATATAACTCAAGTTTTATCAATGCCCTAAGTTAACAGACATTTTAATACACTCCAGGGTCAGGTAAATTTTATGTAAAAACTGAATTCTAATACAGTGCAAAATGTTAAGGGAATTCACAGCCATCTCTGAAATTCTAATTGCATGCTTTATCTAAAGACTAGAGAAGATTGTGCTAAATTATATGGAACGGACTAGTGTTCACTGTTTATGCTATCCATTAGCTGCCAGTCAAACTAATAACAGCAATCTCCTCCCTAATTTTCCTGGTGCAGCTGTTTATAGAATATCCTGGGCGTATTCAGTTCACTAGATACATAATAACACAGACATTCACAAGTAAAGACCACATTTTCTGTTTTCAAAATTTTCTCCATACTGTAATATTTTTCTACCTTGCATGTTCACTTTAACTATTTTAAATAATCAACATATTTAATTGTAGTATTAAGGCTTAAACTGAAAATCTATCCGATAATGCTTACATTATAGAAACCTGCTTCTTCCTCCCCTCCCCTGCTAAAGAAAGAAAAATCCAAAGAACAGGAAACACTCACAAAAAAAAAAAAAGGAAAGAAAAAGCTCTCAAACAAAAAACCCTATATTCTTTTTAAAACATAAAACGGAATCTCCACAGGACTACCTCATATCCTACTGTTATCAAGAAACACACGACATTTATACTGACATTTTTGCAATAATGTTTGAAAGTTAAACATAATTTCATCACCAATAATTAAATTTTAACATTTACCTTTATGTTATTAAGTAATGACTCAGGCAATTCAATTAATGTATGCAGAAAGTGCAGCTATTTTTTTTAATATTGTATACCAAAAATTCAACCTTCTATAACATTAGTTTTAGAAGAGCTAAAGTTACTGCTCTACATCAATGAATCCCAGCATTTTGGATTTCAAGGAATTTTAAAAATAAAAAATTATTGAGTCTTCCAATTTTTGAAGAAAAAACACAACTTTAGAAAATAAAGAACATTTTAACACTAGAAAGAAAGACACAAATCAAGACTAAAGGGCATCCTTTAAATGGTTAAGATTTAACACTAGAAAGACCTTGTGCCAGTCTCACTTTTTTTCTCTTGCTGACAAACTGTAGTGAAAACTTTGACACAGCTCTATATTGATCTATATTCCACAGCCTAAAAATACTGTCTAGGTCACCATTGTATCTTTATAAATTTAATGAATCTTAAAATCAACAACTTACAGCTCCTGTCTAAGCCTTCTTATCTTGGCCTTCGCATCTGCCAGCTCCACTGACAGATGCTGTCGACTTTCTGTTCGCTTCATGCCTGGAGAACCACAGGGGGACTGTGCAGATGAGGACGCATGGGGTAGTGAATGAAGACCATCTCGTTCTTCAGAGAGCTCTACAATAGTCTAAGAAATTATAGAAACAAACACTGAGAATCAGTTTTAATATTCTACATAGCAGCAAACTAACCCTACCAACACACTGGCTCTAAGTGTCAACCATAACATGAACAAGATTTCACTGATCAAAACATCTAAGTAATATTTAGTTGTCATTTTCTTTCAAAAATTTTTATTTTTGTTTATTTGACAGGCAGAGTTACAAAAAGGCAGAGACAGGGAGATCTTTCATCTGCTGGCTCTAATGGCTCTGGCAGGTGGGTGCAGGGGCCAAAAACACTAGGGCCCTCTTCCACTACTTTACTTGGGTGCAACAGCAGGAAGGACAGCAGTAGAGCACCGCAACTTGAACTGGCATCCATACTGAATGCCAGACTCCTAAATGGTTGTCATTATCCAGTATGCTACAATGGTGGCCCCTAACTCTCAGCTTTAGAAATGTCACTCAGCAGTTCAGCCATGAAGTACTGACATTGACACCAGAACAAAAATGAATATTATTCCTTTCCTTGTCTTTTAACAAAAGAAATTAACTGTAATAACATAACTAGATTAGACAGCAACCGTTGGAAAGGGGTAACAATTGCCGATGTGGGAAAGAAATGAACACAAGGGTGATTTGCTTCAAATTTGTGCTGTCCAATACAGTAGTCAGTCGCAGAAGTGGTTATCTGGCTTAAGAGCTGATAATTCAGTTCTAGTCACACCAGCCACATTTTAGGTGCACAACAGTCACATGCAGTTGATGATTACTCTATTAGATAGCTGAGACATACAAGCTTGCCATCATTGCATAATCAGACAGCCTTCTGTAACTTCCCAATTCTAGCAGTACAATTTCTAGAACAACCTAACAAGACTCAGAAATTTAGTTCAAATCTTTCATCTGTAGGTCAGATAACAGGCACAGAGGTTAACTGTTCACCATGCAACTGTCCAACACAATACCAAGACTCCAGACTGGTATTCCAGCATCATATCCTATGCAGATCGTTTCTCTTACCATACCACACTAGCTCAAATCTGCTTCCCAATTTAAAGTTTATTTTATTTTGCTTTTAAATTATTTCTCTGAGAGGGAGAGAAAACCAGGTGGAGAGAGAAGACGTAAGAGCAAGACAACATTCCCTTTTCTATTGGTTCACTTCCTCAAATGCCCACATCAGCTGCTGGGACTGAAGCTGGGAACACAACCCAGGTTATCTCATCCGTGAGGCAGAAAACCAGTTACGACAGCCAGGGTTTGCATCAGTAGGGAGCTGTGTTGGAGCTTAAGCCAAAAAGGAAACCCAAGGAGTTCACTGTAGTTAACAGGTGTTGTAACTGTTAAGCTAAACACACACCTGCTAACTCAAATCTTTCTTTTCTCCACAGAACCTCCCAGGAAACACAAATACTACTCTTTTTTCCCCTTAAAATGTGAACTACAGTGACTCTTTAATCTACAGGTGTGCCTCAAGGAAAACTGGCCTCAGTTATAATATTCCCTTCCCTTGTCCTTTATTGGTAAATTCTTTAAAAAAAAAAAAAGTTCTCAGCCTTTGTTTCAAACCTCAAGCAGAAATTTCTACTGTCTTGCTACTCTAGACAGACTATGAAGGGAACTTTGGAACCACAGCACCATTATACTTGTTTTATATCTCATCACAAAGTCTTACATCTCCACTCTACCAGTGAATCACTACATGTTTTTGCTACTTTTTAAAAAATCATTTGTCAAATTTCATTTATTTTTCCTAGAGAAACATTTCAGAATTAATGCTGTTAAATTTATCTTGACAATAAGATCTTGGATTTTCTTCCATTGTCTATACCTACAACGTCATGATACCCTTAAGGAACAGAATGATGGACTTGTGACTGTTGTTGAAGGATTATATTATTGTAACAATAGAGGGGAAATTAGTAAGGGGAAAGGGACATGTGGATGGTTTAAGGGGAATCCCTGAGCCAATGGAAACAGACCATGAAAAAAAGTTTTAGCTTCCTGTCAACAGTTATAAAAATAAATTTTCAGTTTCCAGTCGGTTCGTGTTCCATAGAAGACTGACTTTCCAATTTCTCTTCTCTCTGCAACTCATAGTCACACTCTATTCAATAGCTATAATAGGTTTCTCCAGTAAAGGAAACAACTGTTGCTCTGTGGCATGCCCCCTTTACTGTCCCTTAGATCATTCCCAGCTATTCTAGAGCTCATATGCAATCTAGAACTACAAATAAGCCTTAAATGTCACACTTTCCAATTTAACATTATCATTCCACTGTCTGATGCAGGTTCTGCCCTAGAGATATTATGCCTATTTTACACATGTAAGAAACTGAATATCACATATACTGAATGACAACCAATGACAGCCACACCTGAAATTAAAAATCAAGTTTGACTTTAATAATATTTTTTCTTATTTAGCATCAGATCCCTACTCTTGCTCTCAATGACAGAGTTCTCAGGAAAAAAAAAATTGCACAGCCCAGCCACAGAGTTTATGAACCATTTTCACCTGCTTTCTTTCTACCAGTCTTGAAATGTTGACAACTGGGACACTCCCCACCCCCCATGATCGTTCATGCAGCAATAAATTAGTACTTAATTAAATGCTATCTCACATTTTTCATTTACAAGTAGCATAGTTTTTCCTGAATAAGCCAGATATAATCTTTCAAATGCTCATCTTGTCCACTAATATACTGGGCACAACAAGAAATGCTCAGACATATTAAACTAAGCAATCACAAAAACCTAGCAGTTTGGTGAAATGAAAGCTTCAAGAACTTCCAGATGCCAATGAGCAAGCACAAAATATTCTGTGCTGCAAGATACTTGTTATCTTGAGGAAATGAGGACAATGATACTAACAGTTAAGAGATTCCAGAGGTATTTCCCATAAATGGTTATGTCATTTTGATGATTTAATAGTGATGAGTATAGTGACATATCTTGACTTTGAGGCATTCTACGCCTTTCCAAAATAATCAAGAAAACTAATTTCATAGGCCTTTCCTGTCCTTACAATCGGCAATTCCAAGTAAATCTTGTCTCTTTAAATTAGTGTATTATGGCATACCATAGTATTGTATAATATTATAAAAATTCTATATACACACATACTATATATAGTTTAATACATACTATAGTTCATCATCTTTACTGCTTTCAATATTTCATTAGATACATTAAAACAACTTCCCTTTTTATAACTATACTATTCTTTGATTTTTTTTCTAAAACACTGTCAGTGCTTTTCTCCCTAGCACTCTAGCATAAGATCTTGTAAAAAAAAAAAAAAAGGAAATGCTTATTAATATATGATGAAAGTATATGGAGACGAATGAAGACATGTTCTCTGCATAATCATGGATAGAGGCAAAAGAACTAGAGGCCCTGGCACTACAGCATAGTGGTTAAAGTCCTCACCTTGAACACTCTGTCTGCATTTCAAATATACTTTTTAAAAAAGTTTTTTTTTTTTATTGGAAAGTCAGACATACAGAAGAAGAGACAGAGAGGAAGATCTTCCGTCCGTTGATTCCCTCCCCAAGAGACCACAAGAGCCAGAGCCAATCTGAAGCCAGGAGCTTCTTCCGAGTCTTCCACATGGGTGCAGGGCCCCAAGGCTTTGGGCCGACCTTGACTACTTTCCAGGCCACAAGCAGGGAGCTGGATGAGAAAAGGGGCTACAAGGACATGAACCAGTACTTATACAGGATCCCGAGATGTGCAAGGTAAGGATCTTAGCCTCTAGAATACCGCGCCAGGTCTCTCAAATATACTTTTTTTTTAACTTTTATTTATTTATTGGAAAGTCAGATATACAGAGAGGGGGAGAGACAGAGAGGAAGATCTTCCGCCTGATGATTCACTGCCCAAGTGAGTGCAATGGCCGATGCTATGCCAATCCAAAGCCAGGAGCCAGGAACTTCCTCCGGATCTCCCACATGGGTGCAGGGTCCCAAAGCTTTGGGCTGTCCTCGACTGCTTTCCCAGGCCACAAGCAGGGAGCTGGAAGGGAAGTGGAGCTGCCGGGATTAGAACTGGTGTCCATATGGGATCCTGGCGCATTCAAGGCGAGGACTTTAGCCGTTAGGCCATGCGGCCGGGCCCTCAAATATACTTTTAAAGATATTTAAAAAATTAAACAAAATTTTTAAATGAACTGATGATACATATTTATGTACTTTTAAGAATAAAGAAAAAGAATTTTAACAAAAGGGGAAAAAAGCAAAAAAAAAAAAAAGGAAAAATTTAAGCACTTGTTTCAGTTTAGCTGAATTATACAAGAAGCCCTCTATATTTGTCTACTTTTTGGCAGCATATCCAGACATACTTCTTGTGATAAAAATTGACAGTATTCTACATTACTTACCAAACAAAGGGCCAAATTTAAGTTATGTGTGAATATCTGCATGAGAGAAAAAAAGCTGGCAGCAGGCAGAAGAGGAGGCTACAAAGAAACAGGTATGGCCTAGTGCAGTAGCCTGAGCAGCTAAAATCCTTGCCTTGCATACACTGGGATCCCATATTGGCACTGGTTCATGTTCGGGCAGCCCTGCTTCCCATCCAGCTCCCTGCTTGTGGCCTGGGAAAGCAGTCAAAGACGGCCCAAAGCTTTGGGATCCTGCACCAGTGTGGGAGACCTGGAGGAAGTTCCTGGATCCTGTCTTCGGATTAGCTTAGCTCTGTCTGTTGCAGACACTTGGGGAGTGAACTGAATGGAAGATCATCTTCTCTGTATATCTGACTTTGCAAAAACAAAATAAAACAAACAGGTATAACACACCTACACTGTGACTAAAAAAGGCAACTGATATGAATTGGTTGAGAATCAACAGAGAAAAGGGTATGCAGCAAGAGAATCATCAGGAATCAAATCCACAAAATGATCAACCCCAAAGCCAATGTCCAGATGTTAGATAAGCTTAGGGTGGGTGACGTGTTGTAGTACACTTGGTTAATCCACTGTCTCCAACACCAGTACCTCATGAATACCTGCTGCCCTACTTTCAAAGAGCTATTTTTTAATTACTTGAAAGAGTTACACAGAGAAGGAAAGAGGAAGAAAAAAAGGAAGAGAGGGGAGAGAAAAAAAGAAAAAGGGAGTTTCAGGGAGACAAAGAGACAAAAAAAATTCTATATGCCCATGGTCACATTAACATACAGAAGCTAGAAGACATCTTATGCAATACCTTTAATAAACTGAGAAACAAAACAGATGAATTTCCCAGAAAATGAGTAAAGCCTGAAAGACACTATAACAAAAAGAAATTGAGTGTACAATTAAAAAGTTAGGTTGAAAATCAAACTAGGTATATCAGGTTAATTTTGATGTTTTTGATTAATTCTCTTTTCCTCCTTGGGTGGTCTCACTGCCATGTCTTTTTAAAACATTAATTGTTGTTCTACAATAGTTATTTCATTTATTTTTCTTCTCTTTTAACAATTGAAAAGAATGAAAAATTTCCAATAGAAATGAACATATTCTGTAAAGCTATGAAGCTTTTCTTCAGAAAAAAATTTTTAGGTAATTAGCGTAGTCTTGTACTAGTTCCAAGAGAAATCATATGAATCTGCAAACAGAAAAAGCCCCCAAAGACTATCTCAATACATGTAAAATGGAACACCAAATGAAAGCACTATGTTTATCTGAATGTCACAGTACTTTGGCCCAATATTAAGAAAATATTACTCATCACCAGACCACATGCGTGAAGTCTGGACTTCTCCAAAATCATAAACAGTTTCATAGTATGCACAGAAAATTCAATGCAATTTTATTCTTTCTTAAAAAGCAGTATGAACTTTTAAAGAAGTTTATTATAATTCTTTTTGTAACACATTTCTTCATACTAACTATAAAAACTTCAGAGCTTCTAAAACATTTTATTTAGAACACCTGTTCTCCTCTTCTTAATACTTATTTTTCCATCCACAACATGCAGCAATAAAACTAAGAAATTAAACTTAAGGAAATTCTTTTGCTTCAAGCTACAACTTTTGCATTTACATCAACTACATTTTCAGTTTCACACTTCTATGCATTGCCAGAATTGTGAGGATGACTTGAAAAGCACACAGGAATAAAAGCAGAATGATACTAATTCAAAAAGAAAAAATAAAATCTAATCACAATCCATTTACTACCATTTTGGGATTCAAAAGCATCCTTTTGGTTTCTATATTTCAGAAACACACAAAAAAGACAGTACAGGGCCTGGCATGGTAGCCTAGCGGCTAAAGCCCTTGCCTTGCACATGCTGGGATCCCATGTGGCCGCCCGGTTCTAATTGTTCTAATTCCAGTGGCCACGCTTCCCATCCAGCTCCCTGCTTGTGGCCTGTAAGAGAAGTCAAGGACGGCTCAGGGACTTGGGGCTCAGCACCCATGAGGGAGACCTGGAAAGAAGCTCCCGCCTCCTGGATTTAGATCAGAACCAGCCCTGGCCATTGCGGCTGCTTAGAGTCAATCAGTGGATGAAAGATTGTCCTCTCTGTGTATCTGACTTTCCAATAAAAACCTTAAAAAAAATAAAAAAGACATTAAAGCCAACTCTCCATATCTACTGGTTTCACAGTGCTGGATCCAACTGGATGAAAAATATTCAAGGAGAAAAAACTGTGTTTGTACTCAACATGTACACTATCTTTGCTCATCTTCATTACTCCCTAAACAACATACCACGTCAACTATTTACACAGCATTCACACTAGAGTGGGTATTACAAAAACCTAAAGATGATTTAAAGTATGTGAGAAAATGTACACAGGTTATATACAAACACTATACAGTTTAAGAGTCTTGAGTGTCCACAGATTTAAGAAGCCTTGGGAGGCTCCAGGAACCAGTGACCCACAGACACCAATGGACAACTATATTTTATTATGTGTTCCTAGGGAAAAAAAACAATTTAAACCTTTTACAGCCATTATATATTCTTTCTGAAAGCAAACTTCCATAATATACTAAAAGAAATATACAAACCTCGGAATGCTCATCTCTCTCATCTATAAGTCTTTTTAGATGCAATGCCATATTTTTCAAGAGGGGTTCTATGTCCTCCTGTGACATATCGGTTACTTCCATCCATTGCAGATCAAATACATTTTCCTGATTATGAGTTACCTTTAGAAAAGCAACCAAAATAAGCAACAAAAAGGCTAATATTTAAAAATCTACTTCATTATAGAATTGTAGCTCAAATCATATAAAGCTCATCAAATTAAAATATGAAAGTTAATATGACAGCTAAAGAAGAACCTGAAATCATGTGGAATTAATGATAAAACAATCAAATTATTTTAATATAATTTGATATATATTTTATAAATTATATACATAAGCAATATATTATAACTACATCATATAAATATAACTTTAAAATGGATTACTATTCATTTGTTAGTCAACAAAAAACTTTTAATTCAAGGTATTTCTAAGTGAAAGTAATATTGATATATTTGACAGCTGATTTAATAAAGTACTGACTTCTTTAGACAAGAGTTTAAACTTGTACGTAGGTTCAAGAACTAAAAGTTCTTAATGTTTTGGGATATATGTATACATATAACTGCGTTTTTATATTTAATCATTAGCTAAGTTTTTGCAGATTCGGAAGATAACATTGTCACAGAAGCCTAAAAGCATTCCCAATATAAAGATACTTTTTACTTCTCAAATTAAATATTTGCTATAATTTTTTTAAAACAAAAAAAATCGCACTTCAGTGACTATGGCAAATTATCTTACTTGCAATGCTTAGCACTGAATACAAAATAAACTAAAGCCACAAGGATACAGAAATATAAAATCAGAGCTTACCAATAAACTGATAAAGCACTGTTATCTTTACCGTGAAAAACTTGCTGACAAGAAGCTTGGGCTCTACAAATGTTAACTAAAATGATATAGGACACTAACATTTACAGAGACAGTATTTTAAAAACTTATTTTATACTATTTATAGTGATTTTTAAAGTTGTTTTCTTTTCCTAATCAACATGTAAAATTTAATATAATTCTAAAAAACCTTTGTAAGACTGGAAGCCCAAGTGCAGATAGATACAGAAAGTTTTAAATCAATCTCAATACATTGTATTAACTTCAATTTTTAGATTTAAGTTTTATATGCATGCTACATATCATTCAAACATTCATGATTCAAGTAATATCTTCAACAAAAATTGTTATGCCAATTCACAAGAAAATCAGGAGTGACATACTACTGAGCTTATCATCCTACCTCACAGTAAGTCCTACTCACAAGCAGTGTTCTACTCAGCTGCTTTCAGTAGCTGTATGATTCATTCTGTACTAACAACAATCAATACATCATTTCTCAAATAATACTCTCTCCCTAAGTCTTTGGAGATACAGGCAACAATACAGTTGCAGTTACTAGTACATATAAAATGATTTATTTACGGAACTATGTCTATAGAGAAGATAATTTGTATAAAAGCAAGGTTCTGTTGCATTTGATCTTGATTTATTCTTGCTTATTCCATTATTTTAAATATTTTGGAAGATACACAAATGAATTCATTTAATAAAATGACAAGTTTCATGAAAAAGTACATTAAAACTCTCTACACATCCTTACCTCTTGAATATGTGCGGCAACTGCTGCTTTTGTATCAAAATCTAAACCTTGAATCCTTTCAATAAATTCTTCTTTTTTCTGACACTAAAATAAATAAATAATCATTCATACTTTGAGGAAATAGTCCTTAAAATGCACAAAACTTCGTTTAGGCTTGCCTATATTTTGGATAATACAATAAACGTTTTGTTTTACATTTAAACTGTTTCTGATATACTCACCACATAGAGACCACGATAGAGCAATATTTATTTTAAGAAGCAAGAACTGAAAATGTATACTATTTTTATGCTGAAAAGCTCTAAACTGAGAAAGCATTGCACAACTGAGTTGAGGTCAGTACAATATTTTTAGGCTAACTTTTCAGAGAAGTAAAGAATCAAGAACTTGTTTCAGGGAGGACAAGTTACTTGCCAAAAAACACAGTGAGTCAGTGGAAGAATTCGGAATACAGCCAAAATTCTCAGTTAGACTCTGGCTATCACTAAACAACACAGCCTTTCTTCTTGGAAAAAAAGAAAGTAAGCAATTTTTACTTCAAGTTTATAATTCATTCTCAAATGTTCATTCTATCAATCCTAATAAATTCAGTTTTGTGACCCAGTTCAACACTTGTAAAGTAATAAAATAAATATTTTGTTTTTAACATAACAAGATTACCACAGGCAAAAACGTAATCATGCATTTTTAAATACACATGTAGCAAAACAGAATAAAGGCAGCAATTATTTACTGTGGGGTTTTCTAAGTTTTCTATAAATTAAAAATACTTTGCAAACAAAACCTTTTTTCTTTCTGTCATTACTGATTAACAATTTAACATGTATGTTTTTCTTTGCCTCAGTCTACAACTCTTAAACTGCAATCCAACTGTGAGTATAACTGTAGCTACTGAATGAGAAGTGCATACAAAATAGACAGCACTGCCTTGTCTCACTTAGAATGATCCCCTGGGTCAATCACCAAACTACCTCAGCAGTGAACAAAACACCCTAAGAAAAGAAAAGCTGACTCTAATCACTAAGAAGCATAAAAGGTTTTACTATGTACTTTACATATTTATCAAACTGTAATATTCTATTTTTACTACTACACAATTCAACAAAACACAAGAGGGCAGGAAGTTCCACATCTTATAAAAATTAAAGTATTAGGATGATATAGTACAGTTTAAATGATCAAAAATGTACAAATTCCTAGTTGTGACAAGAAATTCAGATTTTGGAGGAAATGGAATGACAATCAGCAAGCTTAAGAATAAGTGGGAAAAAAACAAAAAAAACAAAAAGAGTAAGTGGGAGGCCCAGCATGGTAGCCTAGTGGCTAAAAGTTCTTGCCTTGAACAAGCCAGGATCCCACATGGGTGCCTGTCCTGGCTGCTCCACTTTGCATCCAGCTCTCCTCTCTGCTTGTGGCCTGGGAAAGCAGTCCAGGACGGCCTTAAGCCTGGGACCCTGCACCCACATGGGAGACCAGGAAGAAATTTCTGGATCCTGGCTTCGGATTGGTTTAGCTCTGGCTGTTGCAACCACTTGGAGAGTGAACCAGTTTTTTGTTTAGTATATATCTGATTGATTTTGTGAGAGCCATTAAGAATTGATTTCTAATTGTACAGTTGTAGCATATATAAAATAATCAACTAAAACATCTCTTGCAAATGGGGGGGGGTTGTCACAGAATTCCTGGCTTCTATCGTCACATCAGCAACCTTTATCTTGTTATTTCTACATGCACATAAAATTATAACAGCTAAAATGACTACCATAGTATTAAATGGAACACTTGCATTTTAACCCATTCAACTAGCATACAAACATATTCCCTGAAATAGAAACTGCATTCTAGAATGTGTACCATAATACTTGATGCCTGACCTGTTTCAACAGCAGTTTCTTGTCTGGAAGGATATGGTGGCTCCTCAGTAACAACAAAGGTTTTTAATTACTCATGTAATCACAGAAAAAGGCTGCTAGGATATTCTGTTTGTTACACACTTCACTTTATCAATACCAGTGGCCACAAAATGCCCACAGGATAAAACTTAAGCTCAAATTTGCAAATGTAGTCCTTGATAATTCAATCCTGTCCTTGTCAATACTCCAGTCTAATCTCTCTTTTCTCTTTTAAAGAGTTCTTTCATTTTTATTTGAAATGGAGAAATACAAAGAGAACTGTAGAGAGGGGAGAGATATTCCATCTTCTGGTTCACTCCTTAAATGGCCAAAAACGGGCAGGTCCAAAGCCAGGAGTTTCTTCTGGACAAAAACAAGGCTAGAATTCCAAGTGGAACCAGTACTCAAACCAAGGCATTTCAATAGCAGGTGTCCTAACTAGCTTTTTAAAAGCTAGGCCAAAATATATTTTTAGCCCTTTTATTTTTCTTTTTATAAATTATTTTATGTGCTAGAAGGCAGAGAGACAGACACACAGATGCATGTAGATCTCCCATGCATTGGTTCATTTCGGAAATATCCACAACAGCCAAGGGAGGACCAGTCTGAAGTCAAAGCCAGGAAGTAAAAGCCAGGAACTCAACCTGCATCTCTGAAGTGAGTGGCAGAGAATCACAGGCTGCCTCCCAGTAGGAGCAGAGCAGAGATTCAAGCCCAAATATTCAAACATGATATGCAGGTGTTCCAAGCAGCATCTTAGTGTGCTGCCCTCAGTTTCTTGATAAGCTCGAACACAGTTGAGTAGTCTCCTTTAATCTTTGGTTTATTTTCTAAGCTGGTGAAACCTATCCTCTCTTAAATATAAACAAACCAAGCAGATTTGCTGGTGTTTATTTATTCTCAAATCAATTACTAACTATAGATTCCTCTTTAGCAACTCCAGCCATGTCACTCTTACATGAATGGATTTCACCAGAGCAGGTATTCATTTGACTTAGCACATAACCTGTCCACACCCCATATCAGAGTACAGTTATTCATCTCCTGGTCTGGTCTGGGCTTCGGTTTTCAGCATCCTCCGTATATGGGCTCTGGGAGGGAGCACTAATGTCTCAAACTATTGGGTTACTGTCATTTGCACGAGATATGGGTTGAGTTCCCAAGTCCTAGGTTGAGTCTGGCCCATCCTAGTTCCAACAAGTGCAAGCATATGGGTAATAAACCAGCAAATGGGAGCTCACTCCATCTGTCAATCAAATAAATTAAAAAGAAAAAAAATTTTTTTAAAGATTTATTTATTTATTCGAAAGTCAGGTATACAGAGAGGAGGAGAGACAGAGAGGAAGATCTTCTATCCACTGATTCACTCCCCAAGTGAGTGCAACGGCCGAAGCTATGCTGATCTGAAGCCAGGATTCAGGAACTTCCTCCAGTTCTCCCACACGGATGCAGGGTCCCAAGGCTTTGGGCCATCCTCGACTGCTTTCCCAGGCTACAAGCAGAGAGCTGGATGGGAAGTGGAGCTGCTGGGATTAGGACCAGTGCCCATATGGGATCCTGGCACATTCAAGGCAAGGACTTTAGCCGCTAGGCCATGCCACGGGGTCCAGAAAATTTTTTTTAATGACACATTCTGTTAGGTCTTTGCACTACTCTCTCAAAGGCTAAAAATTATAAATTCTCAATTCTAAAATTTCCCTCCACATTGCTTTACTCTAAAAATCTCAAAAACGGTTAAAAAAAAAAAGCCTGAAATTAAGTTTGTATTTCTAAAACAGTGTCCTGATAGCAATTCAATGTATTAATGACTACAAATATGAAATTTATCTTAATATTTAATAAAGTCAACAGTTATACAATTCAGCTGATGAAACTTTACTAATCTAAGTTGCATAGGGATATAGGTCCCGGACCAGGCACAATAGCGTAGTTGTTAAAGTCATCGCCTCGAACGCGCCAGGATCCCATATGGGCGCCGGTTCTAATCCCAGCAGCCCCGCTTCCCATCCAGCTCCTTGCTTGTGGCCTGGGAAAGCAGTCAGGGACGGCCCAAAAGCCTTGGGACCCTGCACCTGTATGGGAGACCCAGAAGAGCTCCTGGCCACTTGGGAAGTGAATCATCGGATGGAAGATCTTCCTCTCTGTCTCTCCTCCCCTCTGTATATCTGACTTTCCAATAAAAATAAATAAATCTTAAAAAAAAAAAAAGGAATATAGGTCCCAACAAATCAACTCTAAAAGTCAGCATCTTAGGAATTTGTCATTTCTGGCACAGGTATATAAACACTGATACACTATTTATTTGCTTCCAAATAACTTTATTGCACAAACAATCAAGATAGTTCAAAACAATACTGCAATCATTCATTCATTTAAAAACTGGCTGATTAAATGAAGTAGGTTTTGAAATCAGAACATAGAAGGTTCTTTGTTCTACTAGCAATATTACTTACTAATCACTTTGGTTTACCTTGGAGAGTTCCAGTTTATATATGTAGTTTCTCCATTATTAACAAACCTTCTTTGACTTTCACAAGTATCCTAATTTAGTTAACATCATAAACACCCCATATAAACATCAATCTCCTTATTTGATAAAAGTTATGATAGAAACAATGTAAGGTATAATATCTGATACTAAACAGTCACACAAAAGAAACCATACCTGCTAAGAACAGGCCTCAAAACATTCATGGAAAAATTTAATTAAAACATGACATGGAAAAATTTAATTAAAACATGACATGGAAAAATTTAACTAAAAGATAACATGGAGGTGCAGTAGCCTGGTGCCTAAAGGCCTCGTCTTCCATGTGCTGGGATACCATATGGGTACGGTTTCATATCCCGGCTGCTACACTTCCCATCAGGCTCTCTGCTTGTGATCTGGGAAAGTGGTAGAAGATGGCCCAAAGTCTTGGGCCACCAATGTGGAAAAACCTGGATGAAGTTACTGACTCCTAGCTTTGGATTGGGTTAGGTTTGGCTATTGTGGGCGCATGGGAAGTGAAACAGCAAATGGAAGAATTTCCCCCTCTCTTTCCTTCTCTCTGTAAATCTGCCTTTCCAATTATAAATAAATAAATAAATAAATAAATAAATAAATCACACACATATGTATAAAGGGGCACTGCAGCAATGACTCAATCTTCCCCTGAAAGCAATGGCATCCTGTATGGGTACCACTTTGCGTCCCAACTACTTCATTTCTGGTCCAACTTCCTGCTTATGGTCTGGGAAAGCAGTGGAAGATGGCCTAAAGCCTTGAGACCCTAAACCCAAGTGGGAGACCTGGAAGAAGCTCTGAGCTCCTGGCTTTGCATTGGCTCAGTTCCAGCCATTGAAGTAATTTAGGGTGTGAACCAGCAGGTGGAAGATCTTTGTCTCTTAGTCTCCTCCTTTCTAAATCTGCCTTTCCAATAAAAATAAATAAATCTGAAGAAAGACAAAAAAGATAATGTGAAGGCCTTGTGGTTAACATGCTCTGTCCCATTTCTATTGGGGTATCTGGGCTTCATACTCGAGGACACCACCTGACTCCAGCAGCCTCCCTCTGGCAAGTTTGAGTAACTGGGTCCCTGCCACATATGACACTTCAACGATCTGGGAAGTGAAACAGATAGGAGTTCCTCCCATGCTAATCCTGCTCTTCCTCTCTACCTAAAAGAAATAAAATAAAAACGGGAATTAATGTGAATTTTCCATGATTTTCTTTACTCTGTTTTTAAAAGGCTATCGACACAGGGAAAAAGAAAAATTGTGTGCATGCATGTGTTTATGAGAGAGAGACTTTTCACCTGAGGGTTACCTCCCCAAAGCAGCAGCAAAGGCTTGTTCAGACTGAAATGAGGAGTCAGCATCCCCATCCAGGTCACTTATGTACCAGGAAGCCAGAATCCAAGTACTTCAGTCAACATTTGCTATCTCCCAGTGCATCAGTAGGAAGATGGATAAAAACCAGAGGTGGAATAAGAGCCCAGACACTCCAGATGTAGCCTTCTTAAGCAGTGGTTTAACTTAATCAGTGGTTTAACTTCTGCAACCCCACCCAATGTATTTTTTTGAAATTCCCTTGTATCATTAAATAATCACAGATCCAAAGTCAACATAACAGGACAGACTCCTAAAGCACTTTCCATAAATTCGTTTTTTGTTAACCCTCATTTCCTTCTCCAAAAGATACATTCATGCTAACATAAATAAGTGTTTAAGGGGAGGTTTTAAAGATAAAGCTGAGAAAACTCAGAAAACTTAGGGCCAATAAAAGCCACAGAATAGTAAAAATAATAATTCAGGATTTAAATGACAAAGATTTTCAATGACATGACTGTTATAATAAGACTAAATTTTGTAGCAGGTAACAGTTTTTCTTTCGCATAATTTCCTTAGAGGGTTACAGAGCTGTTAAAAGTTTCCCAAAAATAGACTTTGAAGATCAGTAGTTCATCTTAAAGTCTTTCAGAAACTAAAGTCTGAAAAAAATAAAGAAAACACGAAGGGGTATTTTAGACTTACCTGAACTGCACAACCTAGTAAAAGTAAAAGTAGCTTTTTAACTTCTTCTGTGCCTTGCTCTGAAATAAAAAACAACTGGTAAGCACATTTCCTCTCAACTCTCATACTAGGAAAATCACTTCTGGAGATAATATTCACAACAATTCAACTAAAGGATTAAGTTTAAGTTTATAAGGAAGCCTACCAAATCATGTTGCTATAAGGATATGTCATAAAGTCAGTCAAAACAGTTTCTAACAATTAGTCTGGCTTCTCAATGTTTTCTATTTCTTTTATTAAAACCTAGGTATTATATAACTCATACACTTACAGGTTCAAATGGATTTCCATTATGAATAAGTTCATAAATATCAGAACCCTAAATATGTATTAAAATCAGGCCGGTGAAATAAATGTATGTAACAAGGTGAATAAAATTTAATGGTCTACCCCTTTAAACATGAAGGAAACAATATGGAAAAAATAATAGTTTTACCCACTTTCCTGTAGCCCTTGAACCTTTTTACCCTAATTAACTACGTAATGATTGTCAAAATAAAACAATTTACAAAATAAAAAAAAAAAAGAAATTTAGTGGTCTATGAGTCACTGGAGAGAACACTGTACCACCCAAAAAGTATGCAATTAATATTTTCTTAAAATTTTCAATTGGCAAAAAAAAAAAAATTACTTCTTTGGACAAGGTTTTCACCATCATACCAATGAAGTTCAACCCTTCATTTTTGACAACTGTTCTTACCAAACAGCTTACTTTCTAGCCATAGTAGGCATGCTAATTACCATCCCCCTCAAAATACACACATCAACTACTTTACCTTAACTTCTATTACTCTTTCTCTCTTCTACCTCTTTAAATCACCAGTAAAATACTAATCAAAATTCCAAGCAAGGCTCCAACACTTCTAATTAGTTTTCCTTGACCCAACTACCAATGCAATGTCCCTCCATAAAGAATTTGCCAATTTTAAGAATAATTAATAGTTCCATCTTTTATATGCCTTAATATTCTTACATTCTATTTAAAGATTACTAGGAATCTGTGTCTCTACAAACAAATCATGACAACATCTAGAACATGGACCACATTTTGTTTTTTCAAAAAATTATTTACTTGGTAGGCAGTTTAATGGAGACAGACAGAGATTGTCCATCCTCTAAATCACTACCCAGATAGCCACAACAGTCTTGCATAGGCTGGGCCAAGCAGATGCTAGGAGCCAGGAACTTCATCGAGGTCTGCCATGTGTGTGGCAAGGACCGAAGTAGATGGGCATCTTCCCAGGTACCTCAGCAGGGAGCTAGAAGCCCAAGCAGCAGGACTAGAAGTAGAATAGAGCAGCAGGACTAGAGCCCAAGCTCAACAGGATCTTAGCATCACAGGTATATCTATCTACCCTACGGACCATATTTTGGTATTTATGGTCCCTATATTTTAGTGAGTAGATACTAAAAACACATGAAATTTAAAACATTACAGTTACATGCCAAATTTCTGTTTTCATTTCCTTATTAGTGCATCAAAGATTTAGTATATTTCTAAAAATTGTTAAACTTTGAATTCACAAAACTGAATTACTAGCTGAATTCTTTCTTAATATATTTAATTGATAACCAGTTCTATAAAAATATTATTAGTTTTATTTTGGTTTATTTTCACTGAGGGTAGGAGTAGGGATTAGGTAAGATATACTTCATTTGGATAACATACAGTCTTATCAGGGTAAGTATACTATTGAAAGTTAATTTCCCCAACTGCTTAAAAATTACAATCCCCAACAAAAATCACAATTACAATTTGGCAAAGGCCTGGGGAAACTGTTAAATGTCCTGATAGTAGAATGTTGGACTCTCTGCCAATGCCCATGCCTACAATGTCGGGAAACACTTCAATAGTGGAACGACGAACTTATGACTGTTATGATGGACTACCCACTGTAATACTAGAGCAGAAATCAGAAGATGTGGAGGGAAACTGGAGAGGGGGAGGGCAAATCCCAGAGCCTATGGAACTGTATCATAAAATAACTACAAAAGAAAACAAAAGAAAAGAAAACAAAACAAAACAAAAAAAACGAAACCTGGTAAAGGGCAGACATTTCAAACAATTCAGTGATCTTACAAATTACTTCATTCAAAAGTAGTAGGCATTAGGGCCTGGTGCGGTGGTTTTGCAGCTAAAGTCCTTGCCTTGAATGTATCAGGACCCCATACGGGCTCTGGTTCTAGTCCCAATTGTTCTGCTTCCCATTCAGCTCCCCGCTTGTGGCCTGGGAGGGTAGTCAAGGATAGCCCAAAGTCTTGGGACCCTGCACCTACATGGGAGACATAGAAGAGCTCCTGGCTTCAGATCAGCTCAGCTCTGGCCACTGCAGTCACTTGGGGAGTGAACATCCAGGGGGGAAGGTCTTACTCTCTGTCTCTCCTCCTCTCTCTATATATGTGACTTTGCAATGAAAACAAATAGATCTTTAAAAAAGAAGTAGTGGCCATTCAACTTGGCGGTTAAGATACTGGTTAAGACACTGGCAAACTACACAGAAATGCTTGAGTCACTTCCTGGCTCTGGCTCCTGATCACAGCTTCCTATTAACGTAGACACTAGGAGGCAGCACTACCTTGGCCACCAACGAGGGAGACTTGGATTGCATTCACAACTCTGGCTTCACTTTGTGGCCATGTCAGAATTCACTTAGTAAATGAGTGTCTTCACCTGCATGTGTTCACACTCTGTCTCCCAAAAGTCAAATGATGCTTTCAAGAAGATTAGCTTAATATAAATTAAAATGGACTAACCAGTAAATGTTACCTTCATACAATTTTGATAATGATGGACAGTAGATACAAGGATAGAACCTGGAAATTACTTATTATCAATTCTTTTCTAAAGCAATACTCATTTAAATTTATAACTACATCATCATCTGCACTTGTTCATAGAGAGACATGAGAAGCCATCATGGGATGGTGTTTGACGCTGCAGTTGAGACACCAGTGGGGTATGTGCATTCCAAAATTGCAGTGTCTGACTTTCTATCAGTGATATGCTTCCAGTGCAGCTTCCTGCTAATGTGCATTTCTTTTCCTTCCCTAAATTTTTCCCATCCCAAAGGTAATTTCTATTAGTACCAAGAAAACAGGTTCCATACATTTCACAAGAATAGCTTCAAGAATACAACACATGGGCCCAGTGCAACAGTGTGATGATTAAGAATGCACCAGGATCTTATATGGGCAGTTCTGACACCAGCAGCTCCACTTCCCATCCAGCTCCCTGCTTGTGGCCTGGGAAAGCAGTTGAAGATGGCCCAAGGCCTTGGGAACCTGCACCCACATGGGAGACCTGGAAAGAAGTTGCTGTCTCCTGGCTTCAGATTGGCTCAGCTCTGGTCATTGTGGCCACTTGGGGAGTGAATCATCAGACAGAAGATCTTTCTCTCTGTCTCTCCTCCTCTCTGTACATCTGCCTTTCCAACAAAATTAATAAATCGTAAAAAGAAAAGATCACATTTCCACTGGAATATAAATATGGGTTTAAAATGAAAAATTTTGGGAATGAAATCTCAAAGTGAGGATTTCATTTTCTTCTTTTTATGACCTGCATCAGCTGCCACATATCAAACATATTTGCTAAGACTGGTTTATCTTGCTAGACATAATGGCTGCCTCCAATTTATTGCAAAAGACAGTATTTACATTCCTTTTATGGCTTGGTAGTATTTATATATATATATATTTTTCTTTATCCAGTTACCTGTTGGTATTCATCTGGTCTGATTCAATATCTTAACTATTATAAATTGAGCTGCAACACACATGACTCAACACATAACTCTCATAAGCCAGTTTCATTTCACTTGTGTAAAGTGTCAGGACTGGGATGGCTAGGTCATATGGCAAATCCATTTCCAGATCCCTGAGAAATTGTGTTCAATACTATCTTCCATAATGATTATTTAGCTTACATCTCCTCCAACAGTGGATTATGGTACCTTTTCCCCCACATCCTTGCCAGCATCTATTTTTTGTTTTTTAAATTTTTGGATAATAGCCATTTTAACTAGGGTAAGGTAAAACCTCACTATGGTTTTTATTTTCCTGATGACTAGTGAATCTCAGCAATTTTTTATGTGTTGGTGGGCAATCTGCGTTTCACCTTTTGAAAAATGCCTTTCCATGTCTTCTGCCTGTTTCTTTTTAGTTTTATTTTTTTTTTTAACATGGTTTACATAGTTGAAAGGAATGCATGCCCAATGTGGGTCTCAGATTAACGTTGGGGAGGGTCGAGATATGGAGGAAGGTTGGTGGGATACATGCTTCAATTTGTTTTTTCTTTTTCTGTTGTATCTGTAAAGGTGGAGAAAGGGAGAGGGGGTCACTCCTCGCTGTCAAACTACATCAGCACCCAGGGATAGAGGATGGTCATATGATTCTGCCTTAGAGACCATGATATGGGGAAGAGTGTCCCAAGGGTGTTATTTGAGTGGATTTAATAGTTCTGAGACCTTTGTTGCTCCAGGGTGGAGAAAGCCTTTTCAAGGTCTGTTGGTTGACAAAGACCACTTTCTGCAAAGCTTGGTCAGAAGAGTTGCCCAGCCAGTTCTGCTTCAAATCCTCTGACAAGGCATTCAACATTCTCTACTGGCCTACATGAGCTACCAGCCATGTTCTCACATCTGTGTATGCTTTTTCATTTCATGGGCATCAGGAACTGAGGAGGCCCAGACCCAATATATGCACTCCAAGATTAAACCACATACATTGTGATTTTCCCTGTGGCTGGATTTGAGTCCAGCCATCTAGTTGGGGAATCCCCCAAGAAACATCCCAGGTCTGTTGGTTGACAAAGACCACTTCAGTGCAACTACAGACCCAGATACTTTCTGCAAAGCCTGGGATGATCTCAGACTTGACTCTTGTGTGTGTCAGCCAGTGTGGGCTCGGGTTCAATCCATCACCTGCATCAACCAACACACATACTGGTAGATGCTGCTGCCTGGTTAGGTCTATCCCCAGCCCTACCTCTCACTTGAATCAATGGGTACAGTGGTCTACCCTAGCCCAGCCAAGTTTGTTACAGGCGCAGTCCTCATGCACACCAGTGCGTGACCCCCAATAACAACCATGGGCACATGCCCAGTTTTCATGTGCTGGCAATTACTACAATCCAGCATGGCCTATCCCATGTCTCATCCAGCTTTCACATACACCAATTGATGCTGTGGGTTAGCATAGCCTGATCCATACTCAGACCCAGCAACATGTATGATGGTGGATGCTGTCACCTTATCCAGCCCAACCTATCCCCTGGCTCTCAAGCTCACCAGTAGGAGTAGCAGCCCTCAAGCAGAGTGCCCACTGTTCCCCTACCAGCTCCACTCCCAGTTCCAGATCCTGCAGTTGCCAGGGGGTACTGCAGTCTAGTCTTACATGACTCTCCATTCTCTAGCATGATGTATCTGTTCACTGCTGTGCTATTATACTGGCCATGCTTTTCCACAATGTTTCCCCACTTTCTGTAGAATTTCCACTGAAAATTTCCCTTCAACTCTTCCCCAGGAATGCATTCTCTCCACTTCGCTTTCCCTAGTCAAAATCAGCATGTCTTTCCCCTATCTCCATCTTGGTTCTTCTGGTTGACTCCTAATGAACATTTTAAGTAAGCAGGAGGCTCAAGTACTTGGGTCCCTACCACCATACTGGGAGATATTGAGTTCTGGGCCCTAGACATTGCAGGCATTTGTGGAGTGGACCACTAAATTCAAGATCTCTCTCTCTGCTTTTTCAAATAAAATGAAGACAGAAAGTTTTTCAAAATCATCACAGAAAAAGTATGAGTTTACTATCGGAAAAAAAAATCACTGGACTAATGGCTCAACTTAGAAATAAGTCCAAGCTTATTCTCTGTGTAAAATGGAACATCACCTCCAACTTTTACTTGGTTGTAGGAAATCTAGTAGGCTGATTTAAGTGAGCTCTTAATAAATATTAAGATAAAACATACTATAATATGCAAATTTCAATACTTACCAGAAAAAGGATTTTTGCCAATGATTAACACATTTGGCAATGACATCATGATCAACTGCTGCAAAGTCTCCTATAAAAACATATCCAATAGTAGCTGTTATGGGTAATGCATATTCATCAAGCTAAAATGTTCACTTTTCACTCTTCTTGTAGGCATGTTATACCGTAATGTTAAAAAGAAATATGAAAAATGTAGTCTACTACTTTTTAGCTTCACAGTCTTCTTCAGCACTTATCCATTTCCTGACACTGTCAACTTCCTAAAAAGACGACAGTAAGCTGTATATACTCTCTCCATGTGGTAACATGAATGATCCCGTTATTAATATAGTATGACTTTATGCTATGAAATATAAGTATCTGGATGATGCCAAATTGCTAAATTCAAATTAGGACCTCCATTTCAATTAAAATAGAGCTGACTCTAAATGTCTAATAGTGTGTAAGTTGGGGCTTACATTTTGACTTCGCAACTTATCATCTATATGCTTTTGGAGATGGCAGGAAGTGAAACAAAAGCATAAAGTTTCACAAACAGATAAGGTTATTAAACAAGAAAGAGAAGTTTTTTGCTTCTACTCTATTTTCAGGCATTATTTCTGAAAGTCTTGATACTGTACTGAGTAGAGTAACTGAATCCTATACAAATTTTTACAAAGCAAATTTTTCTATAATCTCCATTTGGTTCTTGGAGAGGCTCTTCAATGATACAATTCATATTTTTTGTAAAACTTAGTTTTATTTATCTATCTCAATCTCATATTTTAAAATGTATACAACATGAAAGAGATCAGAGACTAAAAATCAACTGCTATTGTTACAGAGTAATTACATCATTTCAGACTTCCCTCATCTCTAAAGATGTTCTTCACTAAGGATTAATTGAATTGAAAAAAGCACAGACATTACACCCAATACAAATATGACCATATTAAATAGGAGGAACACATTGACAAGTCAAGGATGATGATATATATAATCACATATAAATCAGCAAAGATACTTTAGTTTGCTAATCAAGTGATAAGATCCCTATTTTTTGATAAAGTGCATCAAGAAAGAATTAGCTAATACTTGAAAGAGAAGACTGTTTTAACAAAATAGGGGCAGTCACTCTCTCAACAAATATTTACCAGGTGTCTACTACTTGTCAGACACTGTTCTAGACACTGGAAATACAACAGTGAACAGATACTTGTTATTATGGAATTACATTTTAGTAGTAGTTAAAAAATATTTTTGATAAGTGTTAAAAATGTTTTTGATTATGTTTTTTATAAGGGTAAAAAAAAACAAGAAATAAAAAGAAGTATTGGTGTAGGTGGAGATGAAGACTTAAAATTTTCAGCATTTTCAGGACAGTTTAAATAAAATTTCACCAGTAGGTAAATGTTCTACTCTGGCATGAAGACAATTTAGAAAGTTTTAGAGGGCTAACATCATTAGCAAAAGTAGTAAGAAAGGATTTGGAGAGATGATGTACAGGAAAGTAAGAACAGATGTGCTCTGAAAGTTATTAGAGGTAATTTCATCATTACTCTCTTTGTTAGTTGTGTTTTGATTAACTTTTCCACAGAAACAGTACATTAAATATATATATATATACATATACATATATATGTATAACATATATAACTTTTTATTTATTTGGCAGTCAGAGTGGGAATTTCCATTCATTTATTTCATTCTCCAAGAGTCCATGATTAAATCAGAAGCCAGAAACTCAATCCAGTCCTCACTGGAGAGGCAGCACTATAATTACTTGAGCCATCACCACTTCTCTCAAGGTTTCCTTAGCTGGAAGTTGGAGCTGGGAGCCAGAGGCAAAATCTCAAACCTAGGTACTCTTACAGGGAATACTACTGAATGAACAGTTAAGCCAAATACCTGCCCCATGTTTTTAAACTGATCATCCAAATCTCTTTTTTACTGATATACAAGTTTATAGAAATTCAAGTTCATGCTGCTACTGCACTACAAGGAAAACTCACGTTACAGAGGGAGAAACACAGAGAGAGAGACACAGAAAGAGAGAGATCTCTTCAATTACTAGGTAATTCCCAAATAGTCAAACCAGCCAGGGTAGGACCAGGCTGATGGTAGGAGCCTATTATTCTGTAAGGGTCTCCCATGTGATGGCAGGGATCGAACCATTAAAGTCATTTCTACTGCTTTCCCAGGTGCATTAGCAGGGAGCTGGGTCAAAATTGGAACAACAAGACTTAAGCTAGTCTCTACATGAATGTCACTGTAGGCAGCAGTAACATTGTGCCACAATGCCAGTACCCATGGAACAGAGTTTAATAGGTAACAACTGGCAAGTCTCCAGGGTATAGACAGTTTAACAGGTGACAATATTGTGTTAATTTGAATGTTGTCGATTTAAAATCTGTATTTCACCAGGTCATGTCTAAAGCGGAAATACACATGGGAATAAAAAATCATTTCATAATTCACTATGTCAAAATGAACAACTATTTCTGAAGACAATTAGGAAGTGACTTAGAAACGTACACAATACAGGAATGCTCCTACTTCTGATCCTTTCCCCCAGAGTAACACCAAGATTTCCAGCAGAAGAGTTTCCCTGCTTAAACAACATGAAACCAAAAATGTAACAATCTTCTAATGATAAAATGATGAATCTTGTTCCAGGGAGTTACTCTCGTCTTTTGTTTAAAATATCTAGAAACACTAATTTAAAATAATAACAAAGGACCAAACAGATACAGCATAAAACCTAACTCATAAAAATAAACTGGAGAAAAATGAGAGCCTGAATACTGGGCAAGTATTAATAATGATTATTAAAACAAATTTTACACATTTCTGTTTTTGGCAAGTAGGAAGACTATAAGTGGAAAGGAACAATCTGAAAATTTTACCTAGGTTTTTAAAAAAGTATTTATTTATCTTTATTTGGAAAGCAGATTTAAAGAGAAAGAAAAGTAAGAAATATATAGAGATCTTCTATGAGCGGGTTCACTTCCCCAGTGGTCACAACAGAGCTAGGCCAGAAGCCAGGATCTTCCTCCAGGTATCCCACTCGGATGCAGTGGCCCAACAACTTGAGCTATCTTCCACTGTGCTTCCCAGACATAAAAAGGGAGCTGGATTGGAACTGGAGCATCCAGGACTGCAACTGGTGTCCATTTAGAGTGCTGGCACCGCAGGCACAGGTTTAGCCAATTATGCCACAGCATTGCCACTGCCACCTAGTTATCTAAAAAAATGTTTTAAAGTATATCATTGAGCTAAAAAAAAAAATCCTCAATTAAAAGACTAAAAGACAAAAGTTAACTTTGCAAGAGAAGACAAGGCAGAAACTGATTCTCCTGACCTTTAGTAGGGATTTCCCAAGAACCTGCAAAACTGTGGTCTTGCTTCAAGAAAACAATGTAAACACACATGGATACACACAACCCCACATAATGCACTAATACACAAATACAGGGTGAAAAAAAGAGGTCCAGAAATCTCAATATACTGATTAAAATAGTGGTCCTCCCTGGAACTGTATTTTCTCTTTTTTCTAATTTTATTCAGTATATCAGTATGGTTTCTAAAATAACATCAAAAGCTTAAACGAATTAAACTTTAACAAAGGCTGGTTGCACAAAAGGAAACAAGTCTCTCTGGAGCAATGCATTCTTTTTCCCATATGCCACAGAATTTCTAAACAATGTTTCCTTTAGGAATTACCTCACCCAGACCCTATGGAATTGTACCATAAAACTCAAAAATTCAAAATATTAAAAAAAACGAGCTTACAATTAAAAAACACAAATGTCACTTCCAGAGTCACCAACGTCCCACTACCACCACAAGAAAAACAGAGAAAACAAAGTGAAGACAAGATCACATGGACCTCAGATTTGAGAATTACTGAACATAAAATCTATGTTAAATTTAAATCTTAAATCTAAATTTAAGTCTTAAATCTAAATTTAAATTTCTTATAAAAAAGGAATTAAAAGAATGAACAAAATTAAAAGGCATATACAAGAAGAATCAAAGAGAACTTGCAAAAATGAAAAATGTAACCAATGGATTAAATATGATTTGGTTTGACATAGATAAGGACCAAATTAGTAAAACTACAGAACTCTAAAAAATTTACTCAGAATACAGAAGACTTGACAGTATTTTAAAAATTTTAATAAATACAGAAGATAGAGTAACATGGAAGTTAACAGAAGGATATCATCAATAGGAAAGAGGCAACGCTGACAAAAATGCTATTAACAGCAGTTTAAGGGAGGCTTTGGCCTGGCCCAGCCCAGACAGCGCAGCCATTTGGGGAGTGAACCAGCGGATGAAAGACCTTTTCTCCTTTGTGAAATTCTTTCAAAAAAATAAAATCTTTAAAAAAAAAAAAGTCAAGATTGGCATTGTGGCATAATTGGTTAAGTCTTCATTTGCTTCATTCGCTACAAGCAGATTTGAGCCTGCACCTAGGAGGGGAGTAGCAGATGGCCAAGTGCCTGCGGTCCTCCTGCCACCCACGTGGGAGGTCAAGAGGGAGTTCTCCGCTCTTGGCTTCAGCTGACCCAGCCACGGATATTACAGCCATTTTTAGAGTGAGCCAAAAGTCAGGAGAATCGCTTCTGTTTCCATTTCTCATTTCTGATGCTCTTTCAAATAAATGAATAAATAAAATCTTTTTTTAAAAAAAGCCCAGAAAGCATAGATAGGATTTTTCATTTTAAGTTTTTTTGCTAGACTGATAACTGACTTCTTCAGGGCAAAAAGAAATCCAGAGAAAGAATAAAACCTGCCAAACATCTCGAATTGCATACTGAACAAAATTATCTGTCCAGAGTAAGTAAGGACGAAATAAAGGTGTTTTCAGACAAATTAGCAGTAAGAAATTTTCTTATAGCCCTCTCTAAAGAAAAATTTGAAGGATATACCTCAGTAAAAATGTGATATAAAAAAAGAAACATAAGAAAACACAGGAGAGAAAAATAAAACATAGCTTGAAATAAAGAAACTTTACATGAAAAGAATTTTCAATATCTAAGTTGTTACGTTACAAATACAAATAGATTTATTTTCACACAAATCACCTTCTTTGACATAAAGCAAAAATCCTAGGCATTTGAAACATAGTCTGTTTGGAAATTTAAAATCATGAAGCAGTAAAATAACTCATAGCAGAAAATATAAAAATGCAGAAAGAAAAAAACCCACAATCTTGATAATTTAGCCTAGCAGTTAAAAGAAACATTGCACATCAGAGTATCTTGTTTCTTTTCTTTTTTTTTTTTTCAGAATACCTTGTTTCAATACTCAACTCTAGCTTCTGACCCCAGCTTCCGGCAGGGAACAGTAATAGCTCACATAAATGTTTCTTCCCTTCCAGTAGGTGACCTGGACTGAGTTCCTAGCTCTTAGCTTCAGCCTGGCCTAGCCCCAACTGCTGTGGACACCTGGGGAGTGAGCTGGTATCTTGGTGTTCTGTCTCACAAATCCATAAAACTTAGTAATAAATATATACTATACAAAAATCTGTACAATGAAACCACAGTAATTCTCACAGGTATACTAAATGGTGACATTTAAAAAGTGAAATATGGGGACAGGTATTTGGAAGAGTGGTTGTGATGCCAGTTAGAACACTTGCAACTCAGAACTCTTGAGTTTAGTTACAGCTCAACTCTTAATTCCAGCTTCCAGCTAGTGCATACCCCAGGAGGCAGCAGGCAATGGCCCGGGTGGTTTGGCCTCTGTCACCCAAGTGGGAGACCCAGAGTGAGTTCCCAGCTCCTAGCTTTGGGCTGGCTCAGCCCTACTCTGGCAATTGTAGGCATCTGGGGAGTGGATAAGAAGATGGCAGACCCTGCCTATTTGCTTTTCAAATAAATCAGTTAAGAAAATTAAAGTAAAATTGTACATAAATTATATCTAATTTTTAAAAATGTTTAAAACTATATTTATATTTAAAATATATGTATTATATTAAAAACTATATATATATTTATTTCAAGAATTATTTATTTTTATTGGAAAGGCAGATTTACAGAGAGAAGGAGAGGTAGAGAGAAATCTTCCATCTGCAGGCTCACTCCCCAAATGGCTGCAATGCCCCAGCCAATTCAAAGCTAGGAGCTAGAGTCTCCCACATGGGTGCAGGGGCCGCAAGGACTTGAAGCATCCTCCACTACTTTCCCAGGTCATAAGCAGGGAGCTGGAACAGGAGTGGAGTAGCCAGGACACGAATAGATACCCACATGGAATGCTGCTGCTCATAGAGACAGAGAACTAGCCAACTGAGCCATTGTGCCAGTTGCAGTTATATTTAAAGTTTTAACAAAAGGCAATAAATACATTTTTTCAAAGCTATAATCAAGTGGGCTAATAAAGTATTACACCATGCAATTTTCCAGGAAAGTGAGAACTAGTTATAAAAATATATAAAATACAGTAATCATTTTTAATATTAGATAATTATGAAGTCTTGCTTATATTTTAATATTTATAAGTAACACACTATTTGCTACTTTATGTCCAGCAAACAGAGCGTGGCATATAATTAGCATTTAATATTTGTTATATGACAGATAATCAAATAATATAAAAATGTGAACATATAAATAGCTATTAAATTACCAGATGAAAAGAGGGATCACTTACCTGATAATAAAATTTTATCTGTCTCACCAAAATAGACAGATTATGAATTCTAAGTGAGGCATCATTGTTGACTTTTTTATTTACTCTTTGACTCTCCAATTTAGGATTTCTGCAAGATATTAAAAAAATTATTTAAAATTACCTTGAAATTAATTTGTCAATCTAGGGATAGCCAAAAATAATCACATAATAGCTGTTTTCCTTAAATAAATTTTATATTCAGCTTGATTAACACAAAAGATCCAAAACGACAGATGATTATTTTGACATGTTTCTGTGTTTTTAAATTAATATAAAAGTAATTGATATTCCCAGAGTGGTGACCCCAAAACCTGGTCAGATGTTATTCTTATCCTTCATTCTTATTTTCTCTCTCTGCATTTCTGGTATGAGTTACCTCCTATTACTTTTGAATACTTATACATATTCCATCATCCAAAATAAAATATGGGGCCCTGCAGAATTGCCTAAGTGGCTAAACCCTCACCTTGTATATGGGTGCTAATTTGTGTCCCAGAAGCTCCATTTCCCATCCAGCTCCTTACTTTTGGCCTGGGAAAGCAGTACAGGATGGCCCAAAGCCCTGGGACCCTGCACCTGCCATCTGACACCAGGAGGATGCTCCTGGCTCGTGGCTTCAGATTGGGTCACCTCCAGACACTGAGGCCACTTAGGGAGCAAACTACCAGATGGATTTTTCTCTCTGTCTCTGTGTAAATATTCCTTTCAATAAAAACAAATAAATCTTTTTAAAAAATCATTTAAAATACAGGCTAACAATCAACAAATTTCATTTCTCCTCAGTAGGTAATGATGATTATGTCTGAGCAGACAACACTGCAGAGAAATTAAAAAATGAAGTAAATAACATAAGTCACCTTTTTATTCATTTATCTATTTAGTTTTATTGTTAAGGCAGACTTACAGAGAGAAGGAGATAACAGAGACAAAGATCGTCCATTTGCTGATTCACTCCCAAAGTGGTCACAATGGCTGCAGCCCAGCCGTGACTCAATCCGATGCCAGGAGCCAGGAATGTCTTCCAGGTCTCCCGTGTTGGTGCAGGGTTCCAAGGTTTTGGGCTTTTGAGACTGCTGCCTCAGGCCACAAGCAGGGAGCTGGAAGGGAAGTGGAGCAGCCAGGACATGAACTGGTGCCCATACAGATCCCGGTGCATGCTAGGTGAGAACTTTAGCTACTAAGGCTACTGCGCTGAGCCCACCAGTTTCTACTTTTATCTTGGGTAGGCTTGTAAATTCAAGGAAAGCAAATAGCCAAACGATTCTCAACTAACACTAAACAAGGAAGAAAAACAGCTAAAGTATATTCAAGAATGAGAAATTTAAATGAAAGTCATGGCATCAAAAGAAAGTTATTCTGAGGTCAGGAGCCAGAGTTCTGAGTTCAATCACCTCTTGCAACACTAACATACCATTTCAAAGGGACAGTTCCAGCCTCAGCTGTCTCACTTTTGATCCAGATTCCTGCTAACCTACATGGGAAACCACCATTTGGCCCAAGTATGCTTGTCACTCAAGTCAGAGACCCAGATGCAATCCCTGGCTCTTGGTTTCAGGCAGGCCCACCACAGATTGTTTCAAGTGCCTGGGTGTGCAGTGAACCTGCTGTAAGATCTTTTTTTCTTTCCCTCTCCATGTCGTTATGCATTTTAAACAAACAACTCTTTAAAATTAGAACTTTGAGCATACACAGGTATGAGCTTTTTCCAAATTAGGACAACGCAATCTCACTAGTAATGCACAAAGACACTACCAAATGAAATAGCAGGGACTGAATTAGTATGGATACCCTGGTGAAAGGACTAAGTCCAAAATATCCAAAACTAGAAACCTAGATAGTTCCTTGGATAGGACACTGTCCCATGGTCATAAAATTTAGATATAGGCACTTCCAGATAAGGATGCAAAGAAATCAAGAAATTGAAATCTATTCAATAATGAAAAACAGCTGAAAACAAACTCTCACTCTAAACCATCTTCCTTTTGCATGGACCATCACATTACTTATGCCTTCAATTCCTTCCTTAGATTATCTGATTCTATGGTGCTTTATTTCAGTTCTCAAACATTTGGGCCTTGATATTCCTCTTTTATTATTATTACTATTATTATAATGATATTTACTTATTTAAATTACTTTCCATGATACAGTTTTGTGAGTATGGGGATTTCCCTTTTTCATTCCCCTTATTTCCCCACCCTACCCGTTTTCCATTTCCCTCCCCATGTCATTATAAGCAGTAGCAGTATACTCCCCTAGCAATAGCTACAAGTTCAATCTGAGCACCATGGCATTGTAGGCACAGACAAGGAAGAAAATCTATCATATTACTGAAGTGTATTTAACTGTTTCACTGGAAGTCCTCCCCTTATTCAGGAATAGAAATGACCATCTTAACTGATACTTGCACACCACTTTCGTTCCTGAGTGTCTATTAAGTTAAAACTGACAAAATTTTGAAGTTACTTATTTCTAACTCATCAAAAATAACAATAAGTCTACATATGGTAATAAATGCTAAACAAAAGAATTTAGTAAGCACAATGGCATTTTCTTCTTTGCAAATATCTAAAGAATCTATTTTAATTTTTAAAAACATTGGTTCTCATCTTTGTTTCTGTATTCAATCTATTACTTGTTTTACTGTGGCTCAAGTATATGCAGAAACTTCAAGTCCACACAGAACACAGAGCTGGGTGAGTCCTCTGGACTCATTCTTGAGGGCGACTGCTTTACAGCAACCATGCTCCTGCCTGCATTTCCAGGATGATTCTTTCATCCCCAAACCTGGGCAATTTCTTTTTTTGTTTATTTTCTTTTTTTTTTAAAGATTTATTTTTATTATTTTTTTATTGGAAAGGCGGATGTACAGAGAGGAAGATCTTCCGTCCGATGATTCACTCCCCAAGTGAGCGCAACGGGTTGATACTATGCTGGTCCGAAGCCAGGAGCTTCTTTCAGATCTCCCACGCGGGTGCAGGGTCCCAAAGCTTTGGGTCGTCCTCGACTGCTTTCCCGGGCCACAGGCAGGGAGCTGGAAGGGAAGCGGGGCTGCCAGGATTAGAACCGGCGCCCATATGGGATCCCGGGCATGCAAGGTGAGGACCTTTAACCACTTGTGCCACCGCGCCGGGTCCTTTTTTTGTTTATTTTCAAAAGATCTGTATTAGATCCATTTTCCCAAACGGGAAAAAAAAAAAACATGCATTACATAAGGTAATCAAATATCTGGGTGAACAAAATTTTATCTAATTCCTGGATTCCATCTTCCATTTGTTAAATAGAAACTTTTTGTTTCTGTGACATGCAATTGGTTGCTCACAATTCCCATTTTTTTATATTATTTTTTATTGATTACATTGTATTATGTAACACTGTCTCATAGGCTCTGGGATTCCCCCAACCCCTCCCTAAACCCTCCCCCCATGGTGGATTTCTCCACCTTGTTCCTGTATTACAGTTCAAATTCAGTCAAGATTCTTTCATTGCAAGAGTATACCAAGCATAGAGTCCAGCATCTTATTGTCCAGATAAATCCAACAGTTTCTTGGGGAGACCATCTCTGGTCTGAAGGCAGAGCTGGCAGAATATCATCCTGATCAATTAAAAGTCACAACATAACATCAACATTATGAAATTAATTGACATGGTATTGAGTAACAAATATGTTAAAAATGCAAAAATGCAAGTTCTTAACCACATTCTGTGGCTTCATTGACATTTCAATTTTAATTTATACATAGAACATATACATATACACCTTAAACTGGTTATAGGGTACTATTCAGCTGTCTTGTGACTATTTTCATTTTAGCATTCAGCAGTTTATAGAGCTGAAGCTTAATTTTGCTGAACTTGGCAGATTTTGGGATAGTCTAAACTGGCTTATAACTCTAACAAGGCATATGTCAACAGTTGAAGTGCAGAACAGTTTTAGGAGGGGTGTGCAGAGAAATCTTCAATACCTTAGGTGAGGAACAACTGTGTCCTACCTAGTAAGGCATGTCTGAGTCCACGCTGACCGTTTCCTATCTGGTTCCAAGCTTTCCTTGTTGTTCTCTGTCTATTCCAATTTGAATGTGTGCATGCATGCGTGCGTGTGTGTGTGTGTGTATGTGTGTTTTGGGGTGGGAGGTTCCGGAGCGACCCTGATGGTCATTGCAGAGAGGGTGGGGATCCATAGTTGGAACTAAGTGAGGACCAGAGAAAGCTCCTCTCCCTAGTCCTGAAGGAAGCTTACTGCTCTGTTTCTGTGGACTGCTCAGGGCTCCTGGTTGTTGTTCCAATGACCTTGGATCCTTCAAGGAAGAGTTTGGACTTCTTCCATCCCCAGCTGGGATGTAGTCCTTGGTGCCCGTACTGATAGTCCTTGGTGAGGATCTGGGAGCCCCAAGGGTTGGGATACAAGCCTCCTCCTGTCCAGCTGTTCCACCCTGGAGTCCCCCCCTGCTCTGTGCATATGACCTCCTGTTAAGAGGTTGTCAGGATCACTCTTTGTAGTTTTACTATTGTCTAATGCTGATTCAAGTCTGTTGTCTATAAGTTATCTCTTATGTTCCTGAAAAAAACCTGGGCCCTTTCATTCTCTTATTTTTTAATATTATCTTTCCTCCCCTCTCTCTAAAAATTTACTTATTTTACTGCAAAGTTAGAGTTACTGGGAGTGGGGGAAGGGGAAGAGAAGGAAAGAGAGATCTTCCATTCACTGGTTCACTCTCCAAATGGCTGCAACAGCCAGAGTGGGGCCTGTTCAAGATTGGCAACTAGGAGCCTTGGTCTCCCACTGCTTTGGGCCATCCTCAATGCTTCCCAGGTTATAAGTAGGGAGCTGGATCAGAAGTGGAGCAGCTGCTGTTCATATGGGACACCAGCACTACAGTCAGAAGATTGGCCACCATGCCACCACCTTTTTGTCCTTTGATCACACAGTGTTCATCTCAAACTGTGGGTCAGTTTAATCACCTACAGTGAGACTGTTCACAAATAAATAATGTCATAAAGTTGAACAACCAAACCAAGCTAAAATACGAAGTAGCTACTTTGAGGAGAAAGGAAGGGAAACTCGTTCTCTTGTCAAAAAGAGCTAGAACATTGGATAAAACATATGCAAAAAGATGTTTTTAGACTTTGAACAATTAAAAATTAAAAACAATTAAACATCCAACACTAACAAAGAGCTCCAGAAATATACTTTTAAAGACTTCATCAAAATACTAAATTGTGTATTTACACCGGAAACCTTTACAAGAAAAAGTGCTAAAGGACGCTAAAATAACTGTGACAAACACAGCAATTTTTAAAAAATGAACAATATGTGTAGAAAAATAAAAATTTTTAAAAACCCAAGTAGATAATAAAGCTACAAAATGTGACATGTGCATTAAAATATATATACTGCATGAGCTTAAATGCAAATTAAAAACTGTAACTTCTAAATATATCAATAAGAACAATCCAAGGAAAAATAAAGACAGAAATAGAAGGGGCAAAAGTTAAAATGATTTACTAGAGACCAGGTGATCCATGGGGCAATATTAAGCTTGCTAAAAGGCTGTATGAACAACATAGTATTCGTTTAATGACCTGAAAAGAAATTCCTGATCTAATACTCAGAATCTGAACATTTTCCTATAAATGTTACTATTAAAATCTGGAATTAATAGTTACATATTACAATATTAGAACTGATTCAAGCATTCCTACTTGTGCCAATAATGAGTGGAAATTCTCTAGAAAAAATAGATTCAGTTCAGAATGACACTTTGCATTTGATAGTCCAAATTCCAATAGTATGAATCTTTTCTTCAGCCTTAAGCAGTTTATCAGCCATTCTTTGAAGGCCACTAACAAAATACTGAGAAGCATTTTAGAGCCTAGTTATTTCAAAGAATGTTTTCCAGTTGGGTTTGCCTGACTACCAGGGAGGGAAACATTTGCCAAAGCCTGAGAAATCATTTAGCCTGGCCCTGCTAAGGCAACCTGAAATTCAATGACTCTATAGTGATTAATTTTCAAATTTATAATTTTGTGTGACTCACAAATTTATAAATATCCAAATGCCCCTTGGCAGAAAGAAGTTTCCCCATCCCTACATGAGACTGTGCCAGGCTCCTAATTATGTGCAAGTTATATATATCTATACTAGGTTTTTCAACACATATGGGTGGCAGTTCGTGTCCCAGCAGCCCCTGCTTCCCATCCAGCTTCCTGCTTGTGGCCTGCGAAAGCAGTCAAGGATGGCCCAAAGCCTTGAGACCCTGCACTCACATGGGAGACCAGGAAGAGGCTCCTGGTTCTTGGCTTCAGATTGGCTCAGCTCTGGCCATTGCAGCCATTTGGGAAGTGAATCACTGGATGGAAGACCTTCCTCTTTGTCTTTTCATCTCTCTGTATATCTGACTTTCCAATAAAGATAAATGCATAAATAATCTTGGTCCGGCCAAGAGGCTGGGGAGAAAGGAGCCCTCTGCAGTGCGGCTGCTGCGGAGTGGGGGATGCCCAAGCCAGGCCAGACCCAATGCTTGGAACTCAGCTCATGCTCACTGCTGCCTCGTGCTGAGAAAGACCTAGGCTTTGGGCTCTGCCTGATGGCTGCCTGGTGGCAAGCACTAAAGTTTTCAGGGTATGTAATTGCTGCCTAGGGACATCCGTGGATAAGGCTAATGTGAGTGAAGGTGAGGGATGAATCCTGTGTGACTCACAGCGGTGGGGTCACAGAACTTGCTGACAAGCGTGAGGACTGAGACTTGGTGGTTTGGAGGGGAAAGTCATTAAGATCCATTTGGGAGCCTGGCACGGTGGCCTAGCAGCTAAAATCCTCGCCTTGCATGTGCCAGGATCCATAAGAGCACTGGTTCTAATCCCAGCAGCTCCATTTCCCATCCAGCTCCCTGCTTGTGGCCTGGGAAAGCAGTTGAGGATGGCCCAAAGCTTTGGAACTCTGCACCTGTGTGGGAGACCTGGAAGAAGTTCCAGGCTCCTGGCTTCAGATCAGCGCAGCACCAGCCACTGCGGTCGCTTGGGGAGTGAATCTTCGGACAAAAGATCTTCTCTGCTTCTCCTCTCTGCATATCTGACTTTGCAATAAAAATAAATAAATCTTGAAAAAAAAAAGATCCATTTGGGCCAGATTGATTCACCAGCCCATATGGGAGTCCTCAGATTGGCTGTTAGCATAGAGCATCTCTGACTGCCACATGCCAGTCCACAAGAAATCTATGTTTGGGGGCCTGTCTGGCGGGGCTGGGCACCAGTACCCGACTGAGCGCTGGACAGAGGATGAGTCAATTAGGCAGGGTCATGACACTAACCAGCAAGCAAGAGAACCAGGTCCGTGGGTAGAGTCTGTGGCGGATATGTGGGTCCAACTCTGTGGAAATACAAGTCCCTCTGGTTAGCTCGCTCAAGAGTTGGGGTGATGATGGGCTGAACCAGGAGGTGTGACCATGGAACCTGCCATCACTCACAGGTAAAGGAATCAACAACAGTCTGGCCAGGTCAAGGAAGCAGTAACTGAATATGCATCCTAATACAGAGTGTGGGGTAACCCGGGCTGCAACATTCACCAGTTCATACAAGGCCAAAATGGAAGGATAGACTATGCTGGGCACTGGCCTAACACCCACTGGCATGTATGAGATCTAGGTCTGGGAGTGGGTCAACTGGGGAAAATTGGGAAACTCCCCTACTGGGTCACAACTCTCACTGATGATCACATGGTCCAATCCTGGGGGTCAGGCAAGCTGTGCATAGCAGCTCCAAAGGCTGGCTAATGTACGGATTGGTAATGGAAGGGGTCGGACCGGGCAGGTCCGAGCAAACCTTAGCTCACAAGCAAGAACAGAAATCAGGATGGAGTACAGGTCATGCTGAGCTAGGCTCTTACACTGGCTGGTTTGCATGAGCCAGGGAAGCCAGGACACAGCATCGAAGGCAAAGGCCAAGATAGGTGAGGGGCTAAGCCAACTGGGTCAGAGCAACCACTGGCATGTGCATGGACTGACTGGGGAGCTAAGAGGACATCCCAGCTGGGCTGGGGTTCCCACCGGTGAGTGCAGGGGCCGGTGTGGGGGCAATGTTCTGGTCTGGATATGGCTGCAGTTTCCCTTGGCACAAGTGTGGACTGGGGCTGGGCACTCTGAGCTGGGCTAGACTCTAGCACCATCTGGTGCTCTGGAGGACCAGGGTAGATGCAGGACAGACCTGGCTAAGTTTCTGCCCCTAGTGAGTCATGTGTGAGCCATGTCTGGGTATGGATGAGCCTTGTTTGGGCTGAAACATCCAACAGTAAGAACTGGAACGGGGTGAAGGCCAGTCAGGAAAGGCCACTGTTCCTGCTAGGACAGGAGGTAGACTAAATAGGGCTGGTCCATGGACCCACCAGTATGCGCAAGATCTGGCATAGGGAGAGATTCTGATGGAAGAGCCTGGGCAAATCATCTGGCAGGACACAGTACCTGCAGTTGAGCTCAAGAACCACGATAGGGAGCAGCCCAGACCAGGCCAGGGAAAGGTACCCACAGTCACACATTTGGAACAGGTTTAACAAGTTCACATCAACTGCTGGTGAATCCAAGCACCAGAACAAAGTGTGGGTCATGCCAGGTTTGGATGCAACACATACCAGTACATATTACGGCTAGCACTGGGTGCTGGCTGGGCTGGGCTAGGCTGTAACCCCCACCAATGGGAGCTGGAACTGGGGATGGGCTGGGCCAAGCTACAGCGTCCACTGGCAAATGCCGAGGTGAGGTGGGCTGTACTAGACTGAGCCGCACCAGACTGGGCCGCAGTATCCAACCAGCACACATGAGAACCAGTGGGGGAGGGGGAAAAAGCCGGCAGGGTGAATGGAGAAGGCTCTCCTGCTGGACCGCAACTCCCACTGGAGAGCGTGAGTTGGGATGGGGCAGACCAGAGCAGGCAGAGCTACAAGACCCGTGGGCCTCATTGTGAGCTAGATCAGGGAAAGCCAGGCTGGGCTGACTGTTCAACGGATGTAAGCATAAATCAGAGTGGGTGAGGGTTGGTTGGGCATTGCTGCAGCATCAGCAGGCAGAGGCTGGCACTGGGGCTAATTCTGTCAAGCTAAACCGTAGAACTACCTGCAGAGAGCATGATCTGGGGGTGAAAGTGGCCCAGTAGGAAAAAAGTGGACCCCTAACTCTTGGGCTACCACTCCCACTGGACAGCATGAAAACCAGGACAAGGGTAGGCATGGCTAGACAAAACAGCAGCTGCCAGCATGTGTCTGGACAGTAGGGCTGGTTGGGTTGAATTAGGCTTAAATGTCCACTGACATGTATAAGAGCTGAATGGGATGTGGGACATACTGGACAAGTCTGCTGTACATACTGGCAAGCGTGGGAACCAGGGAAGGGGACAGGCCTGGTGGGGGTTTTTGAGAGTCACCCTGACTAGGCTGCAGCTCCCACTGGTTTGTGTGAGGGCCGAGTATGAAGTGGGAAGGATTGGGCTGGACTGCAACACCCACAGGTTCATGTGGAAGACAGGTCTGGAAGCAGAAAAGACCTAGCAAATGCAATCACCAGCATATGCATAAGCTGATTGGGGAGATGGACTGTGTTGGACCCTGTACTGGCATTCACATGCAACAATCGGGTCTGGGATCACATTAGACGAAGTTTCTTTGGGGATCCCTCCAACTAAACTGCTAATCTCAGAACCCCAACCATGAAGAGAATTGCAGGTTCCATGGTCTGACCATAGAGTGCATGTGTCAAAGCTGAGCCACCTCAGAGGCTCAGATGGAACGGTGGACAGTATATACAAGTGCACATGGAGGATATGTGGTCCATCGGAGCCTGCAGAGGACACCACAACAGAGGACGGAGGGCAGAACAAATCATTCAACTACCCAGCCATGTGTTGGCACTGAAGATCTGGACAAAGGAAGACTCTAAGGTGAACTATGTCAGCCAGCATTTTCTGGAGAGATTTCATTGTGCTTGGAATGGCAAGATTGGCAGCAATTCAGAACTGTTGCACATTCAAAACCACTTGAGTAGTGGCCTTGGACTATGCCCAACATTGGGAACCTTGGGATGGGGTGGAAGGTTGGGTGGGGCTTCTCCCTTGATCTCCCTCCTTACCCAAGATACATACACACAAAAATGTGGAAACAATGGTCTTACCCACTTTCCTGTAACCTTTGACCCTTTGTACCCTAATCAACTATGTAGATGTTATCAAAACTAAAAAATATTAATCACTCATAAACCATTATATAAGTTTCATTTTTCCTGTAAAATTTAAAAAATCTTAAAAATAAAATAAATCAGTCTTTAAATTGTTTTACCACTAATGCATAATATTTACTAATATTACACAATGTTTTCTACAAAATATCCTTTCTCAGGATAACTTTCTTTTTACTCCTATTTTATTCCTGAAAGGGTACTGAATTTTTTTTTTTGATTTTTTTTTTATTATTACATTGCATCATGAGACACAGTTTTACAGGCACTGGGATTCCCCCCTCCCCTCCCCAAAACCCGCTTCCCGCCCCCCCATGGTGGATTCTTCCATCTTGTTGCATTAGCACAGATCAAATTCAGTTGAGATTTTTTTTCCTTGCAAGCATCTACAAAACATAGAGTCCAGCATCTTATTGTGCAGATAAGTTCAACAGTTTCATGGGGAGACAGTCTCTGGTCTGAAGGTACAGCCGAAAGAATATCATCCCAATCAATTGAAAGCCCCGACATTACATCAGTAACAATTTATAACGTACCAGAATTAGTTGATATGATATTGTGTAACCAGCATGTTCAAAGAGAGAGAGAGAAAACAACAACAACAAAAAGAGTACAAGTTCTGAACCACATCCTATGACTTCTACATTGACATTACAATTATTAGTTTCTATACAGCTGGGTTCTATACACCTTAAAATGGCTATAGATTACTATTCAGCTGTCTCATGTCTACTTTAATTTTAGTATTTAGCAGTTCATAGTGTTGAAGCCTGATTTTGCAGAACCTGGCTGTTTTTCGGGTAGTCTAGCTCTATAACTGTAACAAGACATATGTCAACAGTTTAGGTGCAGCTTGCAGAATAAAGAAGCAAGACCCACACCTGTCGCATTATACAAAAATCAGCTCTAACTGGCTCAAGGACCTAAATTTACACCCAGATACCATCAAACTATTAAAGGAAAACATAGGAAACACACTCCAAGATATTGGAACAGGGAAAGACTTCTTAGAAAAGACGCCCAAAGCAAAGGCAATCAAATCTAAAATGAACAAATGGGACTACATCAAACTAAAAAGGGTACTGAATTTTATCAGTTTTTACCCTACAACACTTCCATATGGTCTTTTGTCTTAATGTGCAAATATGTTAATTGCATTGTTACACTGTTTCTAATAATCATCTTCAAAACTCAGAGAATATAATTCCTCAGCCCTACCCTACAGAACTTCTAATCCCTTGCTTGGGTTTGTATTTCCATCATAGAAGAACTGTATTTTGGGGATGGTACAATGGCTCAATTTCTAATCGTCTGCCTGTAAGCAGTGGATTCCTGTAAGGGTAGTGATTCATTTTCTGGCTGTTTCACTTCCTATCCAGTTCCCTGCTTATGGCCTGCAAAAGCAATAGAGTATAGCACTTTGTGACCCTGCACCCACATCGAAAACCTGGAAGAAGCTCCTGGCTTCAGGTCAGCTCAGCTCGGCCACTGCAGCCACTTGGGGAGTGAACCAGAGGACAAAACATCTTTCTCTGTCTCTCCTTCTCTGAAAATCAGCATTTTCAAAGTAAATTTAAGAAAAAAGAATTTTTTTTTGTCTCGCACTTTCTGACCACACTGTAAAATCCTTGATAGTAAAGAACATATCTTAATCACTTTTTTACTTTTAAAATTTAGTACATTTTCTAAAACACATACTGCTTGAATAAATAAAAATAAATGAAACTAAGACAGGCAAGGAACAATACTTCAAAAACTGGTGCTTTCTAATGAGAGTTGTGAAAATTTCCAAGCTGACAACTCACTTGACAGCCTGGAATAGATACTTCCCACTAAAGTTTGCGTCTCAAATATCAGTTGAGCAAGAGTCTTAAACCACAATTTGAAATCTGCACATCAAAGGAGAATTTTAGTAAGAAAGGCTAAGACCAAACCATGACTGATTTATGCTTAGTACAAGGGAAATAGTAAAGTCAGAGCAGCCCAAGGCAAATCAGAATTCAAGTGGAAAAGTGAGCCTCTGAGGTAAACACACCGACTGTAACTGGTTACTCACAAAAAAGGAAACCATATTACAGAAATCATGTGTCACAGGGGACAGACAAAAGCATAGTCAAGGGGGCAGCGATAAGGCATAGTGTATAAAGCAACCACCTCCAAGTGGTCTGGGAGGAGAGGCCCACAGGCTTGGGTTCCTACTAACCCACGAGGGAGACCTGGAAGAAGCTTTTGGCTCCTGGCCTTAGGCAGGCTCAGCCCCAGCTGTGATAGGCATTTGGGGGAATAAACCTGTTTCTCCTCCTTTCTAACTGACTTACAACAAATAAAATATATATTTTTTAAATTTATCTTTATTGAAAGGTAAATTTACAAAGAGAAGGAGAGACAGAAAAAAAGATCTTCACCTGTTGGTTCTCCCTACAAGTGACCACAATAGCTGGAGCTGAGTCAGTCCAAAGCCAAGAATCAAGAGCCAGGAGCCTCTTAGCAGTATAGGGTCCCAATGCTTTGGGCCATCCTCTACTGCTTTCCGAAGCCACAGAAAACCTTTCTAAAAAAAAAATAATGATAATAATAAAAAGATAGGAACAGATGGAAGGAGAAAGGGAGGAAGGGAGAGAGAGGAGAAAAGAGAGAAAAAAAAGAGAAAGAAAGAAAAAAAGAGAGAAAATGTAGCTGTAAAAGATGATTCAAGTGTTTGGTCCCCTACACCCATGTGGGAGATCTGGAAGGAGCTCCTAGCTCCTGGCTCCTGGCTTCAGATGGGCCCAGCTCTGGCCACTGTGTGATCTGGAGACTGAACCAGCAGATGGAAGATTGCTCTTTCTATCTCTGTCTCTCCTCTCTGCAAATCTGCCTTTCAAACAAAAATAAATAAATCTTCAAAAATTAATTTAAAAACTAGCATGGTAAGGAAGTTCTGCTATAAAAATTGAAAATGGAAGAGAAAAACCTCATGTAAGCAACTCTGGTCCCTTTTTAGCAAATTACTCATTGAGTACCAATTGTATTGGTCATATTATTCAACGTGTAAAGACTTGGTTTAGATAATCTACTGTCACCAGGAGAAGAGAATAACAATGTTCCTACTAACAGAAGTACTGATATCAAATCACGTAAAATTGATCTGCAATCACATGGAGTAAATACCTTTCCTCTCTAGCCTTCTTCTATCTTTTTATTTCTGTTTAAATATCCATACACACCTCTCCCCCATCCTGTAACTAATTTATATATTAACATGTAGATCTAAAAAATGACTTCGAGGTATCTAATTCTGCCATAAGTCACAAAATTATAATTCACACTAGCAATCTTATTAACATTCTAGAGTTCTCTCCTTCATTCTGTTTTAACCTGTTCTCTCACTGAAATCAATTAGAAAAAAAAGAATGTTAGAAAAGATTTCAGCAATATTATTTATAAACCCATATGTACAATAAAGCACTCTTTCATCTCACTGAGTATATTCCCAAATCTGTCTTCACAGTAAGTAATCAAACCGAAGAGGATCCATTCCTGTCTTCCCTGCCTTCTTCCCGCTCCCATTAGTTAAAATGCTTTTGAACATTAATAGAGGGAATTGTTTAATTTTCATAAATCAGTAACATTAGTTGAATTCTTTCAGAAATCCAAGGAAAATTTTTAAACAGAACTTAAGCTAGTCTTTCAAAAGGCTGCAAGAAAAGTATTTCAATGGAGATCATAAAGAGATAGGGACAGGACCTAGTGCATTAGCCTAGTGGCTGAAGTCCTTGCCTTGCATGCACCAGGATCCCATGTGGGCACCAGTTTGCATCCCGGCTGCTTCACTTCCTACCTAGCTCCCTGCTTGTGGCCTGAGACAGCACTAGAAGATGGCCCAAAGCCTTGTGACCCTGCACCAACATGGGAGACCTGAAGAAGCTTCTGGTTCCTGGCTTCAAATTGGCTCAGCTCTAGCCACTGCTGATACTTGGGAAGTGAACCAGCAGACTGAAGATCTTTCTCTCAGTATCTCCTCTGTATAAATCAGACTTTCCAAGAAAAAAAACTTTTAAAAAAGAAAAATAGGGATGAAGTTTTCTATATTCTGTAAAACTGCACTACCCTGTGTAAAAAAAAAAAAAAAAAAAAAAAAAAAAAAAAAAAACCCAACTTTGAAATGAGTACATTTGAAGCTTCTGTGATCTGCCAGAAAGCCTACATGGTTATGACCACTGGATATAACACAACATTTTTTCTATTATCACAAACTTTCTGGAATTGGAGATCTAAGTAACCACTAAGAAGCAGATTTAGAGAACAATGAAATTTCAACTATAAGGGTCAATTTCCCTTTCACTACTTGCTAAATTTGAGTAACAGTCATATGACATATGCTAGAATCATGGGAAACAAGCTCTATCACCCCAAGGATAGCATCTTTTTATGAGAGAGAAACTTCTCAGGTGAAATTACCAGAAAGGTCCTTTGTTTCATGCCCATGAAAAATAACTGAAAATTTAAGGATGAATTTACAGAAAGTTATGCAAATCAATTAATAACTTTAAGAAAAACACTATTGGGCTTTGTAACAGCTGCAATAGTACAAACACTAGTTAATAAATAACTATACAAGATAACAATCTGAACAGAATAAAAAGAAACATAAATGAAATACAAAAAGCTAAGTTGCGTAAATTATCAAGAAATCAACTAATAATGCCCAAAGGAATGAATTAAGAAATGTCAGGGAGAATCAAGATGGCGGCAAAGGATACAGACATGTTTGAGATAACAGAGAATCAATCATTAGGGTAAAGAACACAGATTACAGAAAAAGATAGGGGTCAGGAAGTCAACAGGGAGGTACCTGGAGAACCCCTGGACACAGGGAAGAGGCAATGGCAGTGGAGCAGTGTTACAGGGAACAGAAAACCCACCAGCCACCAGTGAGCTATGATCCGGACTCCAGTGAAAACCAGGGATCCAGCAGTGGCCACAGATCAGCCCCTGCAGAATCCAGGTGGGAGCTTGGGTTCACATGGGGAGTTCAGGAGCTGAAGGCAGGCTGGGACTGGCCAATCCCGCGGAATTACTTTAGCCCACCAAAGAACAGAAAGGGAGCTGCAGACTCCGCAGGGCAGACTGGTGGTAGGTCTGATCCAACAGCACAGGGATCAAACACCGGAATGGGTGCATTTCCAGATAGTCACACCCAGCTGATCCCATGGGGGGACAGCGCCAGCTCCGCATCCTGCAGGATCTGTGTGGTCCCTGGATAGGAAAACCAACAGCCCCAGCTCTCCAGCAGTGCTCTGCCGGGCGCCATCTTGTGTGTATTTAGAAAAGATCAGTGCTGCCTATAAACCAGTTATCTGGAACAGCTGGCATCTTCCTAACCCAGAACACTGATTGAACATAAAAACTGATTTGTAGTTTTGCAGGTAATATATCTTAGAAATCTGCACTAAGGAGAAAAATACACCAAACAGGATTGCAATGTGAAAAGTTAAAAAGAAGAGACAGAAGCATAATGGATGTTACCAAAGACTCTCCAGTAAAACAACAAAAGCCTCTGCCAACCTCAGAGATAACTGAGGAAGACATTGAAAAAGTGGGGGACACAGAATTCAGAAAACTTATTATAAAGCTTCTGACCAACAATAAGAAGCACAAAATACAAGAGTTCAAAGAATTTAAAGAATTTGTTACACAGGAAATGAATCAAATGAAAGCTGACATTTCAGAAGTTAAGAATAAGTGGAACAAATAAAAAGTACAGTGGAGAGTCTACAAAATAAAATGAATGAAGCAGAAGAAAGAATATCAGAACTGGAAGATATTTCTTGTCACAAGGGGGAATCAAACAAAAAAGCTGGAAGCAGAGCTGGCCAAGCTAAAAAAAAGTATCCTAGAACTAAAAGATACAATTAAAAGGCCCAACATAAGAATTACAGGATTTCCAGAAGGTGCAGAAACAGCAACTGGGATTAAAGATGTATTCAATAAAATATTACGCAAAAATTTCCCTAATCTAGAGAAAGAACTGGGAAACAGCATACGGGAGGAGCACAGGACTCCCAACAGGGTTGACAAAAAGCGACCTTCACCAAGACACAAGATAATTGAGCTCTCCTCCGTTGAGCTTAAGAGAAAAAAAAAATCCTTAAATGTGCATGTGAAAAAAATCAAGTGACCTTTAGAGGAACCACAGTCAAACTTACAGCTGACCTCTCAGAGGAAACACTACAGGCCAGGAGAGAACGGAGTAACATATTCTAGACTCTAAAAGGGAAAAATTTTCAGTTTAGAATAACGTATCCTACAAAACTCCCCTTTGTCTTTGAAAATGAAATTCTTCCACAATAAAGAACCTGCCCTACAGCTAATACTCAAAGATGTTTCTAGTGAAACAGGAAAAAAATAGCAGCTACCAAAACCAAAGGCAAATGTGGAGAACATCCCACTAAAAGGCCAACAAAAAACTCAACCAAAGAACACCACATTATTAAAATGAAAGAACCAAACTGCCATCTATCCGTATTAACATTGAATGCAAATGGTTTAGATTCATCAACCAAATGCCATAGATTAGAGCATAGATCAAAAGACAAAATCCACCTATCTGCTGCTTACAGGAGACACATCTTACTAACAAAGATCAGAGGAAACTGAAAATGAAAGGATGGAAAAAGATATTCCAAGCAAATGGAAAGGAAAACATACAGGGGTAGCCATTCTTATATCAGATGATAATAGACATTGATGTGAAAAACATTAAGAGATGAAGAAGGATACATTTAATGATCAAGGGATCCATTCAGCAAGAAGAGATCAGCATAATAAATATATATGTGCCAAATGCCAAGGCACCTGACTACGTGAAACAAACATTAATGGACTTACAGAGAGAAATAAATTCCAATACAATCATAATGGGTGACCTTTTAATACTCCTTTAAAATGAATGGACAGATCAAAAAACAGAAACTCAGCAAAGAAACAACAGAATTCACCCAAACTCTAGAGCAAATGGACTTAGTTGATATCTACTGAACCTTTCATCCTTCAGAGAGAAAATAAACTTTGTTTTCACCAGTGCATGGAACCTTCTCCAGAATTGACCATGTTATAGGCCACAAAACAAGCCTCAGCAAATTTAAAAAATCAAAATTATACCACACGTCTTCTCAGACCATAATGGAATGAAGTTAGAGACCAATAAGTCAAAACACCTAAGAAGACTTGAAAACACATGGGGACAAGAACTATACTATAGAAATGATATAAGGGAACTCAGTGAGGGTGCAGAAATTGGGGAAGGGATAAGGGAAATCCCAGGGCCTATGGAACTGTATCATAAAATGATAATAATAATAAAAGTAAAATAAAAAAAAAAAGAAATGCCAGGATAGGCATATTATCACTATATTATGTAGTTAATTAACAAAAACAAAACAAAAAAACCCACAAACTAAAAGTTTTACTCTGTAGAAATTAATTGAGATGTGACAGAATGAGGATTACTATTTTTACTAATTCTTTTAAACTCACAGCACATTTTTGCTTCATTAAATCTGTCCATTCTCTTTACTTCTAGGAAAAAAAATTTGTAATTGTGTCTTTCACCTCACTGAAGCATATTTAATGAAGCCAAACAAGATGTGCAGTCTGATATTAGGGATTCACAGCCAAAAGACATGCAGGAAATTTAAGCATAAGCCACAGAAAACAAAACAATAAAAATTCTTATGTGAAAAGGCTACATCCTCTGTAAAGGCAAAAAATACATTCCTGTGCGTATTTTAAGCATTGTTAATATTATGAAAATCACAGCATAGAAACTTAAGAAACTGTGGCCTATTTTATACACATTCTGCTTCTCATTCTGTTTACTACATAAACTTTTAAAGTTCCAAACACTCAAAAACAATGACATTTTGATCAGCACTTTTTAAAAGCATATAGTTTTCTTTAAAGAATGTATTTCTGGAAAGGCCTTTTTCTAAAATAAGAGATGAGCTACATGTAAGTGTGAGCAAGAACCATTCTCATCAAACACAGCTGCTTTTGAGACAATACAATCTCAAATCAATCACTTTTTATAGGATGGAAAATGAAAACACTACTGGCAAATGGTCTAGCAATATAGTTCAAATTTGTCCAACCAGAAGTTAAATGCAACAAGGCAGAAAAAGACCCTCAAGCAATTGCATTTATAAGTGGCCTACTTATGACAAGCCGCATTAATTCCAGTTACAATAATACATAGATAATAGTATTACCTACCATTATACACAAAAAATTTTAAATTAGAAGTTGAGGGAAAAGCCAGCAATTCTGTAACACTAATACTCTAAACACTGGGTCCTAGTATGATTAAAGATCATGTCTTTATTTATTCATTGACTAATATGTTTGAGAAACAGGAATCTGATACTTTTAATGGCTTTTTGATCTTCCATCACAACTGCAAAACTGCCACGGGTCCTCTTGGACCATCTGCTCTGTAACAACGCTTAACTGACATTGGCTAAGCATCCTCAGTGCTTCTGCTACTTAGGCTCAAGGTTTTGATCATGCCACAGTAACTTAAAACTCCCTGTATATACTTTTTAATTCTTGAGGTATTTTATATTGCAATATAACTACACAACATTTGAAAATCACTATGATACACTGGAAATGGCTAATTTATGTATATAATTTCAAATTTACATTAAACCTGAACTTTTACTTTATGAAAAATAATTAGCTGGGTAGATATCATTACCATTAAGAGATATCCACAAACTAAGGTATCTCAGTCTTGAGTATAATTAGGGAAATAAGTGGTTTTCTTTTTTTTTTTTAATTCCTTCAACCTAATTTCTTCCTCTTCTCACTTCCTCACAAGCTCTATTACTATACATGATAGCCAGCAATAAAACATAATAACACAATATTTTATGTATTTACAGAATGTTTTTATAATCTTTACAGTAGCTGCTCCAAGTCATTCCTCGAGAGGGAAGTGTGTTACAGGGAAATCACCACACAGAAATTACAGACTTGGTCCCTTTTAGATACATGAGAGCTTCAAAAGGCTCATAGAAAAATGAATTAAAACAAAGATACCTGGGTGCAAAAATTCTTCTGGGATACAAAAATTGCCTTTTTATAACATAACTTCTCCATGAATTGTTGAAGACCTGTTGTATTTATTACAATTTTAGACACATTAAATTAAATTACCTTTCCAAAAGCTGAAGAAAATCTCATACTTTTTAATTAATCCAGGATAGGGTTGATAATACATAAATGAATTTACAAGCAAATGCAATGCTTTAATTTAAAATTTTTAAGCACAGAGCAAAATGAACAAAAATCCAATATATGCACATAGATACATTTAATTTTTTTCTCTAAACTGGATAAAATGGCTGAAGACCTACCCTTTATTTCTTTTGGAATTTAAGTCCTTCAAATATTAAAACACCAGAATCCCTTTTGCCTCTCTCTTTTTTAAAGTTATTTACTTATTTGAAAGTAAGGGTCATATAGTGATAGAGTAACAGAGACTACCATGTCCAGATGTAAGGACACAATGCAACATGCATCCCTACTTCCAAATCAAAGATGAAACTGATGGACATACCTAGATAATGGCATGATGGACTGTCTGACATTGTCTGTACCAGCAATATCAGGGCATACTTAAATAACACACTGATGGAATCATAACTCCTCATGAAGGAATACAGTCTTGTAATAATATGGGGCAAATCAGTTGTGGGGGTGGGAATATGTAGGGGAAGAATTCCAGACTCTACAGGATTCAAAATAAAAACTAAGAAACAAATAATAAAGTGCTTCCTTCAGGTAAAGAGATGAACATTCTCCAGTCAATAAAGGAAAAAGGAAGGAAGGAAAAATGAAGCAAAGGAAGGAAGGGTGGGTGGGTCAGGGTGGGCCCAGGCCAAAGCCAGGAACCAGGAGCTTCCTCAGTATCTTCCACATGGGTACAGCAGCCAAAGCACTTGGGTCATCTACCACTATCTTCCCAGGCCATTAGCAGGGAGCTAGACAGAAAGTAGGGCAGCAGGCATTTAAACAGGTACCCGTATAGAATGCTGGCATTGTAGGTGGTAACTTAACCCATTATGCAAAATACCACTGCTACCCTGTCTCATGTGCTCCTGAGACTCATTTATTCATATGGGCAATACTTGCATATTTACTATATTAGATATAAAAATTAAATTTAAAAAATCGTTAATATAAAGAAATAACAACCTACAGTATGTTGACACAAAAAACATTTTCATGATATCTATCTTCTCCAAAACAGGAGAATATTTACTGGGGAGCAATATTCATTTACATCATTGTAAAAATTCTTCAATGTTTGCCTTATTACGGGACAACTGGGACCTGGCACAATGGTTCAACTGATTAATCCTCCCCAGTTCTTGTTGCAGCTGCTCCACTTCCCATTCAGCTCCCTGCTTGTGGCCTGGTAAAGCAGTGGAGAATGGCCCAAAGCCTTGGAACTCTGCACCTACATAGGGGACCTGGAAGAAGCTCCTGGCTTCACATCAGCTCAGCTCCTCCAGACACTGTGGCTACAGGGAGGGTGAACCAGAGAATGGAAGCTCTTTCTGCTTCTCTCTGTAAATGTGACTTTCCAATAAAAAAAAATCTTTGGAAAAAAAAAAAGACAACTGGATTCTTAGACCTACTCTGCATTACGTATGTTTCTATATATTGTATGACTTGAAGTACAAGAAAACCTCACTTTACAAAAACACAAAATCAAAAAAAAAAAAAAAGAAAGAGTATTTTAACAGCCTTTTCAGATTATTATTGGTATTTTTTTGATACTTCCAAAATTTAGTATGGTAACTTTCTTCAAGGTTAGTTAAAATGTGGATTGTAAAACTGTCTCAATAAACTTTTCCTATTGTTTAACATTAAAATTCACTGCTGTGACAAGTTGAATTCATCTTTTAATACAAATGGCATGACTTCTTAACATTATACACTGGTCATTTGGAAAATACTCATTTGCTGAATTACATAAATCTTTAAATGTTGGCATAATAATAAACATAAAGAAAATAACATTGATTAGTATTACTTCCAATTTCATCCATAGTCTTTAAACACTGAGAAACTGCCAAGATCATGCACTGTATGAGTAAAATATTGTCACTCACAAAAATAAAATCCGCTGTTTTCCTTCAGGCTCACTTTATTTCTGAAACAATTTTTGCCCAATATCAAGTCTGAATGGCCACAGTTTATAAGTTATTTGTTATTTCAGGTTAGAATGATGTTACACAAAGTAAGAACTTTGTTCAGCCCACAACTCAAAAAATCATGTGAGTACTTTTCTCTGAGATAAATCATCACACTTCATTATGCAGCAAAACTGTCTTACACTCCTCCCAACTTGTTCCACAGAAATTAAAAAGACATACATTCAAGGATCAAGTGGCTTTTACTGCTTTTTCAAGGACATTTGAAAGGGAAGCTGAACAGACTGATTATTTTTGCTGCAAGTACACAATGTAAAGAATAATTACTAATCCAATTCTGTACAATTCTCTAAAACATACCAACATGTCAACACTTTTACCATCTTTGCTTTTGACTATCATCACTACTTGTGTAGCACAGGTTTAAAAAGAAAAAAAAAAAGGTAATGATATTTTAAAATATCCTATCTACTCACTTGCAGAGAGCTAGGAAAGGATAGACAGACCCAAAGGGGAAGTGAGCACAAGAGCACTCCCATGTTCTGGCTGACGCCCATCTGCTCTGGGAACTAAGTTCAGATCTCGCCCACGGTTGTCATGAACACATGAGGAGAAGCAACATCACTGCCCAGCTACTGAACCCAGCAACTCCACTATGGGGAGTGGGAATCAGAAACGCTATGTCAAACATCTGCCATAATAACATGCAGTATGATGAAAAGAATTTTGACCTGATAGTCAACATTGAATGTCACTAGTGACTAGGTTCTGCTGATGTCATTGTAAACACCACAGTATCAGGTAATTCAATTTCTGTTCTTGGTATAAAGGTCTAAGGACTTAATATGACACAAATCAGTACATTTATAAAGTCAAGTAACAGTTATTTATGTAGTGGTCAACCACATGACCAGCATGAAAATATAAAAAACCAACAGAACCAATGGGCTGTACTGATCTATGGTGGAACCTTTATTCCCTATCTTTAAATAGACAGGGCCACAGAGGTTTATTTCACTCGCTTTAATTAGTATTCTAGGGAATTGTCTCTTCCAGATTCAGCAGTTACACAGACCCAAGAAATCCCAAAGTGAGCCAAGGTTCAGTTAGTTACTTGCGTGGATCAATAAGAATACACACACAAAAAGGTAAGGAATTGTTAGTAAAGAAGTTAAATAAACTGTGGTATGGTCCACAAATGGTCCAAGAGAAATACATCATTTTGAAGACTTTCAGTTTAATAAAATGGTACATTCATTTTAGAAAACAAAACAAAAAAAAAACCAGATTTTAGCATATTTTGAATATACCTGTGAACAACAATATTGATGGATTATTGAGTGTTCAGAAAGTCAAATAATCAATACAGAACTTTTAAAATGTATACTCCTAGCTAATCAAATTTGCTTATGGTAGGTGGGAAAAACTCAGAGAACTATCCATTGCTTTTTGCCCTTTCTCTTCACACAGACAAAACTTTGAATCCTCACAAGTAAGTCAGTATGTTGAACCTTAATTCTGCCATCATCTTTCACTCTTTTTAGAATTCTATCAATTATTTTGTAAGCCCACTTGTTTGCTCCTCCTCCAGTCAGATAGCTCACTGTGATGCAGTACTTTCCCAGGTAGACTTAATGTCATCTACCACCATTGAGCCATCCTTTACAATTGTCTCTGCCTATTTCCCACACTTGCTCCAAGCACTCTTAGAATTTCAACTGCACTGGCTCACTGATGTAATCACACTACTTACAACAGTGCACAACTAATGCTTGTTAAATATAAATGAACAAATTAACTCTAAAACGATACAGAAGAGATTTTCCTAAAGTAACACTTTGATCTCCAAACAAGGAGTTATAGGTGGCTCTCCAGTTTCTGTGATACCCAATTTAAATAATATTAAATTCACATCTCCCATAATCTATATAGTTCACTCACATTTATGCACCTTTATATTATACTACTACCTGGCTTGGATCCTCTACTAAAACTAGTCTCATTTCATCTCCCAATAATATATTCACTATGGTTTTTCCTCAAGATGCCTCCCGAGCCTAGAAATCCTCCTCTCCTCATCAATGGTATCAGTCTGTAAGGTTTGATTCAAATCTAACTTTCTCCACCTTGAGGTTTCCTAACTTTTATACTTCCAGAGGTCAAATCTAACTCACTAATAAACACAGACACACCACTCGTAAGAAAAGGGCAAAAATTTCTCATAGAGATTTTTTTTCAAATACATGCTTGAGATCACTCACCACTCAATACCAATTTGTCTTAATCAAAATATATTTGCATAACCAATACACTCAAAATTAATAAAAATGAGACGTAATTTTGAAGCATTATGAACTGGAAGGGAAGCGGGGCTGCCGGGATAGAACTGGCACCCACATGGGATCCTGGGCGTGCAAGGCGAGGACCCTAACCACTTGCGCCACCACGCTGGGCCCTTGACACATCGTTTAAAGTAACTTTTAAACAAGGCAAAGTTCAACATCTTTTTTTTCTGAACACTTGCATTACCTGGGACTTTAATGGAGCTCACTTTCCTAAACCAATCTTGGTAAACATGTATAAGGATATCATCTCTCCATTGGTCTTCCTCCATTACTTCTCATCCTCCAGTTACTTTGTAGTAACATAGATCTTAATCAACAATAAAGACCCAAAGCTCAATTTTTTTCCTAGTCTTTACTAGAAAGAACATAACACATTAAAAAAAAATTCCTAAAAAGCACTTAAATATTTCCCAAATCCTGTTTTTATTATTAAAATAAGGATTATGGTTATATAAAATTTAAAGACAACTATTAATTTTTTCTTAGTAATAAATTATTCTTCAACAGGTGACTCAGGCAGCTGGGTTCTTGCCTCCCAAGTGGGAGATTTGGGTTGACTTCGTGGCTCCCAGCTTCAGCCTGGCCCAGCCTCTACCACTGTTGTGTTAGGTAAGAAAACTAGCAGATAGGAGCCTGCATCTTTCTTTTTTAAGATTTATTTATTTTTATTGGAAAGGCAGATGTACAGAGAGGAGAAGAGACAGAGAGAAAGATCTTCTGTCCAATGATTCACTTCCCAAGTGACCACAATGGCCGGTGTTGTGCCAATCCGGAGCCAGGAAACAGGAACTTCCTTCCAGGTCTCCCATGTGGGTGCAGAGTCCCAATGCTCCGGGCCATCCTCAACTACTTTCCCAGGCCACAAGCAGAGAGCTAGATGGGAAGTGGCACTTCCAGGATTAGAACCAGCGCCCACATGGGATCCCAGCATGTTCAAGGCAAGGCCTCCTCCAACCACTACGCTATCATGTCGGGCCTGGAGCGTGGATTCTCTATCTCTGTTGTTTGAATTGTTATTACAATGGCAAAGACCAACTTTCTATTTGAACTCAAAATTATAATTTTCACTTTTAAAATAATCAAGAGATCACAGCTTATTAATAAGGAAGGAAGTTCCTTCTCAGCAATGAATTATGGCCTTAAGTAACGTTCAGAATTACAATCTCCAGAAACCTCAAATTCTACTAGTTCTCTTTGACCTTAACCTATTCTTTCCAAACTCTTCACTCCTTCATCTCTTCTACTCTTAATCCTCCCACCTTCTGAATAAAACCTATAGAACTTTTGTCAGTTTTTGAGCAGCTAAACATTACAGGTTACCCACATGCTGACTGGCTCGCTATACATATGTTGCTTCAAAACCTTAAATAAGCTATCAACTCTACATGACAATACTTCTATTCATTTTTAACTAACCTGACTCCCCTATATGATTCCCTCCACAAATGGCTGCAATGACCAGAGCCAAGCCCAAGCAAGAGCCTGGTGCTTCTTCCAGGTCTCCTTTGTGGCTGTTGCAGCTATTTTAGGAGTGAACCAGCAAGCAGAAAATCTATCTCCTTCCTCTCTTTCAGTTTGCCTTTCAAACAATCTATCATATATATATGAACATATATATGTATGTATGTATGTGTGTGTATATATATATTATATATATAGACATATTTCTAATTCCAGTCAAGTTGGAGTACTAACAAGAACAAAATTTAGTGTCTTTCCTGAAAAAACTCGAGAAAACAAAATACCTCTGGAAGTATAAAACAAAATGTTTTTCAGGGTACTGAACATCAGACAGCCAAGGTCACTGATCTCTGACAGATGGGCAACAACCTAGATTCCAAGAATCACTCCCAGCTCACTGCCGTAAAGAGTCCCCAGACCACAGAACAAAGGGGAAAGCCAGGCAGCACAATGTGATCTATGTCGAGGAGATGGAACTGAGACTAGAAACAGACGGATAACATACAGAAGACAGAGGAACTGAGAGAAGAAAGCTGCACAGAGATCGGTCAAGGCTAGCTCTTAAATGTTCAGCTAAGTGCGTATTAATGTGCACTTGTGGTAGAGCCACCCCAGCATAAGGAAAAGACCACCAAAAAGGATCAGGGAGAACACCACCAGTTACCTTGGCCACCAGCTGGGCACGCAGAGGGTTTTGCCAGATTATTGCCTGAACTATCAGCCAAAAAAAGATCAACTGTTTCCAAGTAACTAAGCTGAATCCCAGAATAAAGCTCAAAATCTTGTTTAATGGAACAGAAAAATATCCAGCACACAAAGACAAGGTAAAAGTTCAATGATCTGGTATCAAGTAGAAAGTAAGAACACTCTATAATGATGTCCAAATATGAAGTGACTGAATTACTGACATGCACATCAACCCAGTTGTACCTACAGTCTCTATGTCCAATAAATTAGAAAAAGAGCACAAGAACTTTAAACATGGAAGACACAGAAAGTTCAATTACTACATCAGAAATGAAAAATATGATGGATGGGATCAAAAGTAGATTAGAGGGCCCAGCATGATAGCCTAGTGGCTAACGTCCTCACCTTACATGTACCGGGATCCCATATGGGCACCGGTTCCTTCTCTGATGCCCCACTTTCCATCCAGTTCCCAGTGGTCTGGGAAAGCAGTCGAGGATGGCCCAAAGTCTTGGGACCATGCACCCATATGGAAGAGTTGGAAGAAGCTCCGGGCTCCAGGCTTCGGATCGGCTCAACTCCAACCACTGCATCCACTTAACGAGTGAACCAGTGATAGAAGATCTTCCTCTTTGTATCTCCTTCTCTCCATAAATCTGACTTTCCAATAAAATAAATAAACCTTTTTAACAAAAAAAAAAGAGAGAGAAGAAGATCTGATATCACAAAATAAAAGATGAACAAACTTTGGGAGACATCCCACTAGACTACTCAAAACAAACAAGAAAAGGGAAAAACAAACTTGAGCAAGTTTTAAGGCAGTATCAGGAACTCCCTTTCTCTCCTCTATTTCTTTGCCTTTCTTTTTTTTTTTAAAAACACTTTTTTTTTTAAGATTTATTTTTATTATTTTTTTTATTGGAAAGGCGGATATACAGAGAGGAGAGACAGAGAGAAAGATCTTCTGTCCGATGATTCACTCCCCAAGTGAGCACAATGGCCGATGCTATGCCGATCCGAAGCCAGGAGCCTCTTCCGGGTCTCCCACACGGGTGCAGGTTCCCAAAGCTTTGGGCCGTCCTCAACTGCTTTCCCAGGCCACAGGCAGGGAGCTGGAAGGGAAGCGGGGCTGCCGGGATTAGAACCGGCGCCCATATGGGATCCCGGGCGTGCAAGGCGAGGACCTTTAACCACTTGCGCCACCGTGCCGGGCCCAATTTCTTTGCCTTTCAAATAAATAAATCTAAAAAAAAAAATCAAGCAGTCTAATCAGATTTCTGAAAGGTAAAAAAGGGAATGAGAGACTGAATATACGCAAACATATTTGAATAAATAACTGCTGGAAAATTTCCAAATTTGACGGAAAAAAAAAAAGACTCAAATCCATGAACCTCAACACACTCCAAGTACCACAGTTTCACTTAAAAAGAGTTCATAGTGCCTGGTACAGCAGCCTAGTGACTAAAGTCCTTGCCTTGCACGTGCCAGTCCCTAAAAGAAATCAATCCTTTGCACAGGTCCACATCTGATCCAGATCCCTGCTAACAGCCTGGGAAAGTAGCCAAAGCATGCTACAAGCCTCGGCCTCTTGCACCCACGTGGGAGATCCTAAAGAAGCTCCAGCCTTCAGACCATACCAGCCCCAGCCATTGTGGCCATTTGGGGAGTGAATCAGCAGATTCACTCCTTTTCTGTAATTCTGCCTTTCAAATAAACAAACTTTTTTAAAAAAAGAAATGATTCTTAATCACAAAATTGTAAGCAAAAATAATCTAGAAATTACTTAAAGACAGATGCTTCGGGCCTGGCACAAGCCTAGCAGCTGAAGTTCTCTCCTTGAACACGCCAGGATTCCATATTGATGCCAGTTCTAATCCTAGCAGCCCCGCTTCCCATCCAGCTCCCTGCTTGTGGCCTGGGAAAGCAGCTGAGGACGGCCCAAAGCCTTGGAATCCTGCACCCGTGTGGGAGACCCGGAAGAGCTCCTGGCTCCTGGCTTTGGATTGGCACAGCACCAGCTGTTGTGGTCGCTTGGGGAGTGATTATCATTGAACAGAAGATCTTCCTCTCTATCTCTCCTCCTCTCTATATATGTCGTGACTTTCCAATGAAATAATAATAATAATAATAATCTGAATAAGTAGTAAAGCAAATCCTAATGGATCTGCTGTATGGCAAAAGGTTAAGCCAATGCTTACTACTGACATCCCATATGTAGTACTGGCTCTGGTTCTGACTGCTCTGCTTCAGAGGCAGCTTGCTGCTAATTTGCCTAAGGGAGCAGAAGCTGAGGTGCAAGTACTTGTGCCCCTGCCATCCAAACAGGAGATGTGAACAGAGCTCCAGGGTCCTGTACTCGGCTCGGCCCTGCCCCTGCAGCCATTTGAGAAGTGAACCCAGTAGATGAAAGATTCCAGTCTGTCCCTCTCTGTCACTCTGTCTTTCAAATATGTACACACACACTTTAACCAAAAAAGGTCCTAGCAATTTCAAAATTAGCAAAATACAGCTTTTTAAAAAAATTTTTTGTTGTTGTTGTTGGAATGGTAGATATACAGAGGAGGAGGAGAGACAGAAAAGATCCTATATCTGCTGGTTCACTATCCAAGCGGCCACAATGGCCGGAGTTGTGCCAATCTGAAGCCAGGAGTCACAGGAGCTTCTTCCGGGTCTCCCACATAGGTGCAGGGTCCCAAGGCTCTGGGCCATCCTCGACTGCTTTCCCAGACCACAAGCGGGGAGCTGGATGGGAAGTGGAGCAGCCAGAACACAAACTGGTAATCATATGTGAACTTGGTGTGCACAAGGTAAGGATTCAGCCACTGAACCACTGCACCAGGAGCCAAAATGCAGTTTTTAAAACACTGTTTATTTTGTTGCCCTAAAAGTTAAATAATTCACTAAAATAAACTTGTGATCTTATTTCGGCAAATTATTCTTAAAAGACGCAAGAGCATTCTTTCCTTTTTCTGATTTTTTTTCTTCTTTAATTTATATAGGTCATTCAGGACAAAATTAGGACACTGACAACTTTTTCAAACAGAGGTGGAACTGAAAACACGCTAGCCAATTTGAGGCTTGGAAAGGAGCAAGTCCTCCCAAAAAAACAACTCCCTGGCAACTACTATTTTGGAACATCAGTATTTTCAAAATACACCTATATGCAATGGAAAGAAGCCAACATCCTTGTTTTAGCACCTTAGTTAACTACTCAGAACTCAAAACACTCCAATTTCGGGTGGGTGGGGGGAGGGAGGGAAAGAAATCCTGTTTTTTGAAATCCATTAAAATAGAAAACTAAAGTGCAGATTTTTGTAACGGCACTTTTTTTTAGAAGTAAGTACGCCTGTCCAAAATTTTCTGAAAAAAATAGTAGACGTATGGAAAAAGGTGAATTTCTACAATAATGGCTACTCTTCCTGTCATGTGTTGCTTCCTAAAATAGAAGTTAAACATTTTTACCATTTCATATGCGAAAATAGTAGGACATTTCAAAAATAAACAATTTCACGGGATAGCTGCCATAATACATTTACTAAGCCTACAAATAATTACTGACTAATCTTTTAAAGAAAAATATCATACATACATTTAAGTACCATCAACATTTCTTCGGCAGCCTATACAAACACAGCACTTTTAGAAAGTGTATAGTAGTAGTATACTTTCCAGTGGAATCAGCATATATAGAAAATAGGGGAAAAAAAAAAACAACCTCTCAGCACACAAACTCTAACAGGAACAAAATTTGTGGAATTAATGTCTAGTCTCATCAAAACAGAAAAATCTAAAACACAGAATGGCTATATTTTGTGCAAAAATTCTCAAAGCAAGAGTAAGATGTGTCTAGATGTTAGCAACTACTGATTCATGATGCACTAATTTTGCACTTACATAAAAGATGAGAACGTCTTTCAATGGAAAGTTCCAAACTACTCTTGTAATCAGATTCTACTCAAGAATAAAGCTAAATACTCAACATCTTAAACACAACTGTAATAATTCAGTTTGATAAACTATACTGAGGATCCGGAATGGGAGGAGGGTTACAGTACCACCAGTGAAATACACACAGCTGTTTTTATTTCCCTAACCCAGCTACCATATTAATATAGACCCAGCACTGTAAGAGACAAAGATGTGTCTACTAATCATTGGCTAGCCAGTTACCTAAGACTTCCAACGATGTACAGTTCAAAAGTAAGGACATCCTGAAATGATGCTTCAAACATGAAGCAAAGAACCACAGTCAAGACCTGAATCATAACAGCAGCAGCCCTCCTCAGCAATCCCAACTGTGGACTCAAAATCTCTCTTCTGTTCTTAAACCTAGCCCCCAAATGTGAGTGTAACAGTAAGTGTATTCTTGGACACAAAGGTTAACAAGAAACGGTTCTGCATCCAATGCACATAACTTCAGTCAAGCCTTCCCTCTCCCCTAGGACAGTGAATTGTTCACTCCTTCCCTCTTTCTCTTCAGCAGCGTACCAACCAGGGCACTATGTGCTCTGCTTCTCAGCACTGATGACAATAAATGACAATACAAGCTTGTCAGAAAGAAAAAAAAATCACAAAGTTCCTCTGTTTTCATAGGTGTACATTTGTGCTTGCGATAGATGGACTCCCTCCGATTCTTCAAACACCTTGATTTTTCTACCCAACGCACCAAAAGGAGGGGCTAGCCTCAAGCCCACAGTGTATATGATTTCTCTAAGCAAACGAGTCACGCAGGAAGGACTCACATTTGGAGCATGACCTGGTTCAGGAACACCCCATCCACCAAAGCCACATACTCCTCCAGGCTGGTCCCGGTTCCTGCGGCCAGGGGTCCGAACGTCTTCACCTACGACACGAGGATCACACGGCCATCAACGCCCACCTCCATGTAGACAGCCACCAAGAACACAGCAAGAGATACAATAAAGACCATTCCACTTACCCAAGTGACCAAGGGACTGGTCATGAACTGCTCCAAAAGGGGAGTAAAGATTTCGTTCTCCATTTTACAGATTCTCGTTTGGGGGGGGGGAAAAAAGGAACTACCACAAAAAAAAAATATGTCTAGGGAATAGGTCTCAAAACGTTCAAACAGAAGTAAGTAAAAATCAATTAAAGTCCATTTTGGCAAGGCAGGAAAACCCCATCGGAGAGAGGGGGCAGGGTCTCCCTCCTCAAAAGACACCCCAGAGGGAAACGAGCCGAAATCCGGAGAAGCGGCTTCAACAGCCCCCACGAGCAGCAGCCTGCGCTGGAAATGTCGGTACCGGGCAAGGAGGGGCAGAGAAAAGGCATCTGGAGGAGGAGGAAAGGGAAAAGGGGGCTGGAGCAGCAAGACAAAAAGCCCGTCAAGGTTGCCCAGCGCCTGGAGGAGCCAGGCGAGCGGAACTGCCCCTCAATGAATTAACCCCAATGTGGGCTAAATGAAACACGGCGTTAGAGACCACGGAAAGGGCTCCGAGGGGCCGCCAGGCTCGACCTCAGCGTTTCGCTCTCCACGTTCCACCCACCGGTGGGCATGGAGCCGCTCCGACCCGCGAAGCCTCCTCCCCGGTCCGCAGCCCCTCGCCGCCGACAGGCAGGGCTCGCCCCTTCCCCCAGAGCAGACACCTTTCCTCCGCCGCCCTCACGCCTCGCCTCCAGCCCCCTTCCCCTCCCCGGGGGATGGGGGCTTGAATGTGCGTCTCTAAACCTCCGGCTGCTCGAGCCCCGCCAGCCTTTTCAGCGCGCCTCCGGGAAGCCCTGGCACAAAATCACCGTCGAGCTCCAACCTCCTCCTCCGCCCTCTCTGGAGGAGCCGGAGTAACGGCCTCAGAACCGCAGTGCCGCATCACACCCCGCTCCTCGCGGCCCAAGCAGCGCCCGCCGGGCCGCCGTCAAAGGGAAGCGCAGCTCCCTCCGCGCCAGTATCCTTCCGCCGACTCCCCGCCCCTCACGCGCCGCCGCCTCTGGATTGTGGGAGAAGAAAAACCGCTGCATGAGCGCGCCCCCGGGAGAGCGCGGCCCCGGGCCGACCTCGCCGCCGCCCAGATTGGGAAGCGGGCGCGCGCCCGCGGCAGCTGCTGCGGTGGCCCCGGCCTCGCTCGCGCTCGGGATGGTTGCCAGGGCCTGGGGGGCGGGGATGGCGAAGGCAAAGGAAGGGGTCTGTCTGCTCGCTCGCTCGTGCCTAATTATGGTTTATTTCCTCCCCGAGTGCCGTCTTTGATGTGTGAAGGAAAGGAAACGAAATTCTCTTTTTAAACATGAGGGATGCAGGCAGCTTTTTCGGACAGTTTGATCTGTTAAGCATGCTTTGCTCCCCAGCAAAATGGAATGGCAGAATTCACTGCAGCGAAGGGCAAAAGGACGCGAGCCACAAGTTGGTTCTTTTCTTTTTTTTTTGTAAGCATCTAGCACGCCAAAGCATGAATGCAAGTGGAATATAGTAGGATTTTTAAATAACCAAATCTGTCTTTCAGCATGTTGCTACTCCCTGACCAGAGCAAACGTGATTTAGATTTTTTCTTGAGGGGTGGGGAGAGGAGGAAGACGATTTGGCCATTGAAAAAAATCCAAACAAATCAAAATCTATGAAGAGGGAACATTTGGAAGTCATCCAACTTGGGTGACAAATAAACAAGATTACATATTTACCATAAATCTCTATGCTATGCATGACTGGAACCGTCAAGATAATTTTAACAGTTCCCCAGCAAAATCAAATGCTACTCTTCATTTCGAAGAGAAGTATCTTTTTCTTGGAATTCAAATGGGAGAAAATGCAGTATTATAGATTCACAGTGTCTGCTATGTTTGCTCTTTATAAATATCTACTTTGAGTGCTTGCATGCTATTTTAAGTCGGCAGAGAGAATGTTTTTATCATAGCACTGATTTAAGAAATAGCACAATCTTAATTAGGTAGTCAGTTGAGAGCTTGGGCTCTGGAGTTGTCCCGCGTGGTGTCAATACTTAATCAGCAATGTGAGACAACATCCTATGTTAGGCAATATTGAAGCCTCTCCCAGCTTCACTTTCTTTTGTAAAGCAGGAATAGGAAGAGAGTTCAGTGAAGTGGTAGTTTGTAATAAATATTCTATGATATTGATGTTGTTTTCCTCATGAGCGCCCTAAAAGTAAGAAATCTTTGGCGGGAACTTCAAGAGCAACTTCTACTTCAGTTAACCAGCAAGCTCCTTGCTTTGGGAAACAAAAAAATACATGTCCTTATGAAACGATCTTAACTACAAATAGGATGTTTTCAGGTGACATACGGCTAGGAGGGAACAGTAGAACCTTGCATTGCCTGAGTCATCCCCGTTGCTCGAATTCTTTCCCTTCTATTCTTGATGACTCTGACTTAGTCACAGTTCTCTGGACCGTGAGAGTAACGGCAGACAGAGGGAGAGCGAACAACAAGAAGGAAGCATTGCTTCCAGTAGCAGCCCAGTGCTCAAAATGGCCATGTGACTTTGTAATCTTGTATAAACTTGAGAAAACACCATGCAAGTTTCCATACCTATGCCAAAGTTTATCCCAAAACAGAGCACCTACTTCATCCAGAGATAAAACACCCACAGAGTAGTAGTAAGGGCAAGGGCAGATGGTGACCGAAGGGTTAGCACAGAGTTGTAGATGAAGATAGCATTGTTTATCCAATATACATTTAGTATCCAGCCCTCAAAGAAATCTGGATTCCCCTCTATAGCCAGATGGCCCAGATGCTTCCATCTATCTTTAGGTTTTACACACACACACACACACACACACACACACGAGAAGAAACATGAGGAGTTAATTGTAAAAACAGGAAACTATAGACCAGACTGAGGTCTGGAGGAACTTACTTGAAAACATACCAATTCACAATTCCCCAGTTTAACAGCAGTCTTGGAAACGCTTTATAATATCTCAAGAGTACAATCAGGAAATTTCTCTGTCTGGCAAAAGGGGGACTATACATTATACACAATGAAATGGTCTTTGAATTGCAACGTCCTTTAAGATTAAATTCAAAAGTTTCCTATCCTCTTTTCACTTAGGAAGACGTTTCTCACGACTGTTTCAAAGGACACAACTATTCTGTTGTGTACTTTGTAGTCATTTATTTTTCCTGAAGTGGTCTTTTCTTAGCATATCAAAGCCAGCAGAAAAGGACTTTTTAAAAAAAATCACACCCATCTGGTTAGGGTCTAGGTGATTTGCTCATCTTTCTTATAATTTGACACTAAATGGCTGGAATGGATCGTAATCCCATTTAGAAAACCTAGAGAGGGTTTCCCTTGTGTGCTCCAAGGAAAGCTTGTCCCCGAGGGCTATCTACATACGTAACACTACCCACTTACCAAAGGCAGAACCATCTCCCTCTACCCACCTCTTTCTTGATTTACAGTACAAGAAGTGACAGATTCACGAGAAACTGGACTCCTTTGTCGAATTTTTGTGACAAATTTTAAGTACATGTTTAGAAAGCTAATCAGATTCATAATCTACTACAGTAAAAAACCACAGAAATACAGTAGCTGAATTACACCATGTTTATAATATCTAAAAAGTAAGAACAATCCAAATGGCCATCTGCTGGTGGGTGAATAAATGAAACAGCATGTCTATACAATGAAGTACTGTTTGGCAGTATGAAAGACTGAAGTTCTGAGATGTGTTACAGCATGGACCAACTCCAAAAGCATCACGCTAAGAGACAGTAACAAAGGATGACATATTGTATGATTAACTGTATTTGAAATGTCCAAAAAAGACAAATCTACAGTAAGAACACTATTGGTTGCCTGGAATGGGGAGACTGGAAAGGAACAGGGAGGACTTTAGGGTTACAGGGTTTCTTTCTGAGAAAATAAAAGTATGATAAACTCCACTGCAGTGAAAGTGGAGTTCATCATACACAGCTCTGGGAATCTACCAAAAGCCGTTGAGTCACATGTCTTAAATGGCTCAATAGCATGGAATGTAGATTATATCTTACTTCAAAAATAAAAAAAGAATATCATTATAGTCTCATCAAGGTTCTTAATAAATGTCATCAAGAAATTCAAACTCAGATTTTTCTAAAGGACCTTCTTGATCTAAGAAAGAGTAGTTTAGAATGTGGAAGGCATATATTTTAATCATTCAACACGATTTTAAAGGTATAATACAGAAACAGATCCATTAGGCAGGCCGCTTGCTGCCTTTGAGCATCCCATACCTCTGCTGTAAAACAGGTGCATGGGTTTCATTCCAAGTGTCTGCTTAGGCCATTGGACTTGTAACTCTGCCTTATCTCTTATCTGTGCAAGAAAATAAAGTTGGAAAAAGATGGCAGGGAAGAGAGAGGAAGTCCTCTTTTTAGGTCAAAATCAATTGCTCTGAAAAATAATAATAAAAAAAAAAATAGAGGGGGAAAAAAATCAATTGCTCTGGTCGAATGCCCTGAATCTGTGTTCTACGAAAAGTGGACCACCTCAGATTCACCAAACTATACCCTGTGGTTGTCCTTCTCTGCGTTCTTGACCACTGTATCTGTAATCTTCTTTCCTGCTGACCACCCAGGCTAATTCTTGGTTCATCTGTCAGGATTCAAGTGCTGTCCCCTACCTTTCAGTGAGTTGACCACTCCTTCCTCATGCTTCTCTTGTACCTAGGATCTGCTCAGAGTGGCATTACTGGCCTACATGCTCTGCTCCTAAGTCATGTTGTTTTCATCTTTTTTCCAGCTTGAAATGGTGGGCACTTTCCAACAACAGATCAAAGAGTCTTCCCTCAGCCATGGTAAACAAGTTCCCAATTGGCAAGAGGTCACAGTAGAGCAACTTCTGGAAATTATTCAGATTAACTCATGACCTTAGCCAGAGATTACTGCATGTCAATGAATTAAAACAAGTAAAGAATTCCCCCCAAAGACAGTGAGGTCATAAAATAAATGACCTAAGGACAAGGACAGTTTTTGCCAAATATATATATTTTTTTCCAAAGGAAATTTAGAGGAACTCATAAATATTATAAAATATTTTGTTTCTCAGTCAATTTGTTACTTCCAGCTTCTCAGTCATCCTTTATTTTAATGAAGATGGAAATTTTGACAAAAATGGAAGATCTTGGATTTGATGAAACTCTTAAAAAGTACCTCATAATTGCTTCCAGTTCATTGGACAGCATACACTGATTGCTAATTTCATTTTTCTTAATGAATTTGCAGCATCACAATTACTAAAAGGTTATACTATGCTTTTAATGCAGTGGTACATTCAGAGACTCTTAAGAAGGTCAAGAATGCATTCAGAGGCTACAAACAGCTACCTTTTTAGGTTTAGTTTACTTCACATAGTTTTCCTATCTTGTTTTATGTCTGACCATATCCTACAGTTCCCACTAAAATTTGCTGCATCTAAGCTCTCTGTATGCAAGGAATGCAAAGATTGTTAAAACAAGCTGCAATCATTAATATCTAAAATAATTTTTGCATTTGCATATTTAAGAGGCAGAGAGTGGGGTGTTTTTATCCAAGGCCTCACTCCCTGGATCGCTGAAGCTGTGGGCTGGGAAAGCAAGCATGTGTGGTAGAAGCCTGACCATTGAAGCCATCACCGCGTGCTCCAGGGTCTGCATTAGCTTGAAGCTGGAGCCAGGAGTTGGAGCTGGGTCTCAAACCCAACCACTCTGGTATGGTTTGCGGGTATCTTAACAAGTGTTTTAACCACTAGGCCAGAGTTCCTCCCTCCCCAGAATTAATCTTGGAGAGAAGGCGTGATCTTTCCCGTGTACGAAGTCCATGGACATTTGACAGGAGTGAAATGTCTCTCATAATGCTTTTGCTTAGTTTCAAGTTATCTAAGTGGGATGCTACCATATTCCTGTAGCTAGTTTGCTCTGGAATGGCATAGAATAATCGTAAGTTATTGGTCCATGAAAGGCACCTTAAGGGTGTGACTATCATGTAATTACTTCTATGCTTGCATTATTTGTCCTTTACTTTTTAAAATCTGTGCAATAGGCAGTGACTCATTCCTACTTATGTTACTGCTAATAGAAAAAATACTAGGCAAATGGAATCTTTATAGACAAAGAAGAAAGTAAATATGTGCAGATAGGGCAAATACTGTAAAACATTTTTAGAAGGTAAAAATAAATAAATCTTTGCAATCTTTATTCTGCTTGTTAGCCTATTTCCCCTCTCTATTATTTACCACCCCCTCCCACCCTTGAGACTCACAGCAAGGGTACCTAATTGAAATAGAATCTAGCCTATGTCAGAGAGATGATGGATCACGAATAAAACAGATAAATACTCTTTGTGATGAGCACCAGCCTCGTGGTGAAGGGTGTAGAAAAATAACAGGCCACAGAGCTGTGATAAAGCATGACTCAGACCTCAAGATCTCCTAATAAAAGCAGCAGAACTGGTGTTCTAGATGATAATAACAACACACTCATTCTATGACTTCAGTTTGTCACACAGCATTTTATGTAATAGAAATCGGTGAGGAACTAACCGCACAAAGAATTGTCAGGCTTTCAGGTGACCAAAAGTAAACATGAATAAAAACAAATACTTCTAACAGTAGAAAAGATTGATCTACTTCCATATTAGAAATCACAAATGATAAATAGTTGCTCGTGAGCAGAATTGGATATTTCACTCTTGCTGACAGCAGTAGAACGATATATAAAAATGTATATTCTAATAAATTGTACAGAATTTGTTGTTCTATTGTTGAAAACGTAAAATCATACAAAAATTTTTTAGAAGTTTACAATTTAGATATGTTTATTTCCTAATTTTCAATCAATATCTGCCAGTTTCTCACAGTATTGCTTGAGAAGAATTATCATGCTCAATTCTATTCCATGAATTTTGAAGCTAAGCAATTTTTAGTTTCTAAAACAAAGAAGAAAATATATAATATTTATTTCATTGAGTTAACTACATTTCATGAAACCATAGGTCATACTTGTTACATTATTTTTTCTCACCATAAAACAATAAAATTGTTTTACTTGGAAAAATTGGCAACATCTAGAGAAGGAACTTAAAAAAAAAAAAAGCAGTGTGTGATTCTACTACTCGGAGGTTAATAAGCTGCAGCAATGTAGCTTCCTGCTTGTGGCCTGGGAAAGCAATGGAGGATGGCCCAAAGCATTGGGACCCTGGACCTGTGTGGGAGACCCAGAAGAAGCTCCTGGCTCCTGGCTCCTGGCTCCTGGCTTCGGATTGGCTCAGCTTCAGCTGTTGCAGCCACTTGGGAAGTGAACCATTGGACAGAAGACCTTCCTCTCTGTCTCTCCTCCTCTCTGTATATCTGCTTTCCCAAGAAAAGTAAGTAAATCTTAAAAAAAAAAAAAAAAGCTGCTGGAATATTAAAATATTTGAAAGAACTAAGTGACTCTTCTGAGGGCATTAGAAAATATAGCAATGGGGTCCGGTGCGATAGCGTAGCAGTTAAGCTTCTCACCTTGAACACCCCAGGATCCCATATGGGCACCGGTTCTAATCCCAGAAGGCCCGCTTCCCATCTAGCTCCCTGCCTGTGGCCTGGGAAAGCAGCCTAGGACGCCCCAAGACTTTGGGACTCCGCACCAGCGTGGGAGACCCGGAGGAGGCTCCTGGGTTTGGATCAGCACAGCACCGACCGTTGCAGTCACTTGGGAAGTCAAACATCAGATGGAACATCTTTCTCTCTGTCTCTCCTCTTTGTATATCCGCCTTTCCAATAAAAACAAATTTTTTTTTAAATATAGCAATGATAAAAGTTTAACATGCCTCAGTTTGAAGTAGTCAATAAATAAAAATAAAATATATTTGTATTAACAACATTTATAATATATTATTGTGCAGATCTGCTAGATTGGCAATTTTTTAAAGCTCAGACGTCAAATTCCCAAGATCATATATAAAATTTGACTAATAAATCTTATAGAGGAATAAAAATATATTCTCTGGGTTTGTAGTGTAACTGAAGTAGCAATTTTTGTCAACAGAAACTCTAAAGCATAATCGTATTTATTTTGGAATAATCAGGGCACATTGCAAAGCACAAGGAAGATAGCCTAGTGGCTATATCTTCACCTTGCCTGTCCGGGCTGTAATTCATGTCCTACTTGCTCCACTTCCTATTCAGCTCCCTCCTTGTGGCCTAGGAAAGCAGTAGAGGATGACAGAAAGTCTTGGGACCTTGCACCTACGTGGGAGACTCAAAAGAGGCTCCTGGCTCCTGGTTTTGGACCATCTTAATTCTGGCTATTGTGGCCTGTTGGGGAGTGAACCAATGGATGGAAGACCTTTCTCTAGTTTTCTCTGTATATTTGCCTTTCCAATAAAAATAAATAAATCCTTAAAAATAATAAAAATAAAAACTGTTTTTTTAAAAAAAAATTTGAATATAAAACAATAGTCCTTGGTAATAAGGATCAGAAATGAAGGTGGTGTCAAGCTAAGCCTAAGCAGATAGCCGTCAGACGCCATTAGGGAAGCATTGTCCTGTAATGTCACAGTGGCCGCGTACAGGCTGTGCTCCCAGCCGTCTTTCAGGACAATTCTTGTTAGCAGGTTTACCTGCATGAGATCCACGCCTTCTTGACCTCAAGGTTTTACTTACTTATTTTGGATGGGGTTTGACAAAAGTGACTGTGCTTTCGTTCTGACATGTTTCACAGTTCTATATTTGTTGGTGTGTTCTCACTTTCTTCATTAATCATTATTTATTCAGCTACCATATATGCAGGATAATCATATTGAGTATATATTTAGATTTTATCTAAATGAGGCTAAAAAATACCCAGCATGTCAAATATATCATTCATTAGTTCAGATGTTGGCAAACTCCTCATTGTAAAAGTTTACATACTAAATATTTTAGTCTCTGTGGACTGTAAATTCTCTGTTGTAACCATTCAATTCTAACCACAGACTATGGTGTACATATAGAAACAGGCCTAGCCATGTTGTAACAATACTGTACTTTTATAAAGGGATGTAGTGAACCAGGTTTGGCCCCCAAGTTATAGTTGATCAACCTATAAATTAATTAAATATACTGCTTATAAACTGAAGAACAGGATTGCCCCCTTCTCCATGAATTAACTTTATAAACAAACTAAGCATTCAAACTAACTTTTGTACTCATCTTCTGGAATTGCAAAAGTGGTCAACAAATTGCTTAGAGGCTAAATTCTGTTACCTTAGTATATTGATGAAGTTCAAATTGCTTTTCATCTCTCATCATGTTACATCTAAATTACAGCCCTCGCCCCCTCCCCCCCCCGGGAGAATGAGACTACTTTTTGAAACCTTGAATACTTCTAGCAAGCAGGAAATGCACTTAAAGTGTTTAACTGAAGAGACATTCAAGATGAGTTAGAAAAGTGTGGGGAATTAAGAGAACCAAGAGGACATGGGGAAGCATCCCGTCATGGCATGATGCAGCCTGTGGAGGAAATTACTGCCTGACCTGAAAGATCTGGAAGTGTGGCAGATCTGCTGGGCAGGGCTTGTACTTCTAGTATGTAATCACAATGCTGAAGAAAGGCAAACAAATGGCCAGACTTATTTCTATACTTTTACTCCAATTTAGGGTCAGTGACTCTCCTCTGACTCCATCCAGGGGAAGCAGAGAACAAGAAACACAGTTTAAACTGGTCCATCCCTGAAACACAGAGAAGCACAGAGTGAGAATGGGAGTTGAGGCTCCAACTCAATGAAAAGTGTGCAACTGAGAAGGGGACAGCCTACAACCATTTCAGTATATTTTTTATAGCCATACAAGATGGCAATTCTTTTCATTTTAACATTTATTTTTATTGGAAAGTCAAATATACAGAGAAAATGAGAGACAGAAAAATCTTCTACTACTGGTTCACTATCCAAATGGTTGCAATGGCCAAAGCTGAGCAGATCTGAAGACAGGATCCAGGAGCCTCTTCTGGGTCTCCCTCGTGGGTACAGGTTCCAAAAACTTTGGCTGTTCTAGACTGTTATCCCAGGCTACAAGCAAGGAGCTAGATGGGAAGTGAAGCAGCTGGGATATGAACCGGTGCCCATATGAGATCCTGGTATATGCAAAGTGAAGACTTTAGCTATTAGGCTACTACACCGAGGTCGATGGCAACTCTTTTTTTTTTTTTTAAGATTTATTTTATTTTTTTTTTTTTATTGGAAAGGCGGATATACAGAGAGAGGAGAGGCAGAGAGGAAGATCTTCCGTCCAATGGTTCACTCCCCAAGTGAGCACAACGGCCGATGCTACGCCGATCTGAAGCCAGAAGCTTCTACCGGGTCTCCCACGCGGCTGCAGGGTCCCAAAGCTTTGGGCCGTCCTCGACTGCTTTCCCAGGCCACAGGCAGGGAGCTGGATGGGAAGTGGGACTGCTGGGATTAGAATTGGCACCCATATGGGATCCCAGGCGTGCAAGGTGAGGACCTTAACCACTGCGCCACCGCGCCGGGCCTGATGGCAACTCTTTTTAAATGAATGGGAGAAAGAGGGAGAACAGATAAACATTTAACAATCTTGCATAGAATTTATGGTATACAGTTTGGTAACTGATCTGTCAATTCACGCAATTTGCTAATTTTTCTTAAGTGACAAATACATGCTATCAGTGCCTGCAGGTCCTGCTCTACAATAAGTACTCCATGTTCATTGAAAGTTTGTTGAAATAATTACAGTTTCACAGCTTTCACTTAACAAAGTGGATTTTTAAGTAGCAGAAAAGGTGATCTACTAAAGAAATTGTTTTAAATGAGGGTTTGGTGTGATGGCTCAATGGCTAAATTCTCACATTGTACACACCAAGATCCCATATAGGCACCAGTTTGTGTCCCAGCTGCTCCACTTCCTATCTAGCTTCCTGCCTGTGACCTGGGAAAGCAATTGATAACAGCCCATAACCTTGGGACCCTGCACCCATGAGGGAGACCCGAAAGAGGCTCCTGACTCCTGGCTTTGGATCAGGACACTTGGAGAGAGAACCATCAGTCTCTTCTCTCATAAATCTGAGCTGTTTTTCTAATAAAAATAAATAGATCTTAAAAATAAAAATAAATAAGAAATTATTTTAATAAACATATTTAGGGCCACAGTTCTGGCAGGATGAGTGAAACTGCTGCTTGTGCTGATTACAGCACATGTTTGCCTTCAGGGAGCTCCGCTTCCCATCCAGATTCCTGCTACTGTACCTGGGAATACAATGGAGAATGGCCCAAGTACACAGGCTCTGCCACCCAAGTGAGAGTCCCGGGCTCCTGGATTGGACCTGGACCAGCTCTAGCCTTTGCAGCCATTTGGGAAGTGAAATAGTGGAAGATTCTGTTTTTCTCTCCCTCTCCTCTTATTCTCTCTGTTCATTTTTCCTGTCAAATAAATTAATATATCTTAAAAATAGAGTGACAGTGAAGGACAAATTTTTTTTTATGATTTTTCTTTTTTATTTCCCAGGAAATCTTTTTGGCGATTGATATATAATATTTATATGAGCATTTCTGAAGGTAAGGTGCAATATTTCATCATGTGGAACAGTGTAAACTGATCACACTGGATCAGTAAGAAGCCAAGAGGTGAAGATCCAAATTGAGTCTTCTGTATGGGTGATAGGGACCCAGCAGCTTGAGCCATCATCTCCTGCCTCCCAGGCTGCACTACCAGGAAGCTAGGACTGGGAGAGAAGTCAGGACTCAAATCCACACACTGTGGCATTGGGGCTTTTGTATTTCTTTCTTTTTTAAAAAAGATTTATTTGCTTTTCTTGGAAAGGCAGAGCTATAGAGAGAAGGAGATACAGAGAAAAAAGATTTTCACCAATTCAAAGCCAGGAGCTTCTGGGTCTGCCATGTGGGTGCAGGGGTCCCAAGACTTTGGACCACCCTCGATTGCTTTCCCTGGGCCACAAGCAGGTAGCTGGGTGGGAAGCGGGGCTGCTGGGACATGAACCAGCTCCCAAATGGGAGCTCTGCACATGCAAGGCAAGGACTTCAGCAACCAGGCTGCCCTGCAGGGGCCCTGCGGCATGTGAGTTTCTTAATGACCAGGCCAAATGACCCTCTGGATCGGGCTGTTTTGATCCCAGAATGCATCCTGCTCTTAGCTACAAGGCTCAATACCTCCTTTTTTTTTACTTTAAAGATATAACAATAATATATCAGTTATGTTGTGGTAGCTACAAACAGTTCTGAGTTTGGCAGTTCTGAATTGGTTAGCCAGCTGTCTTTTTCTCCTTTATCATCTCATATATTAACTACAGCTCCATGTAACTTACACTTCAATAACAAAGGTAATAAGGCCAATGACCATATTTTCCCTGCCGTACAATGTGAAAGCATTTTTCTCTTACTCAGTTTACAAGAGCATATCAAATTACGTGGAATTGGCAAAAATCAACATGATTTTGTAAAGAGTAAGTCCTGCCAAACTAATTTCTTTCTTTTTTCTAACCAACTGCAAAACCTGGCAGATGGTATAGTGATGATCACCTCTAACAAAACATCATCTGTGTCTCGTTACTGGCGTATACATCATGTGTTTTTAAACATACTGTGGCACTCACGTCTGAGGCAGAATCACAAAGAGAATGCCTCATTCTGCTTCCATTGTCCTCTTGAATGCTGAAGCCAGCATAAAGGTATAGAAGACTGAGTATGGGCTTGGCGCAGTGACCTAGAGGCGGAAGTCCTCGCCTTGAACATGCTGTGGTCCCATATGGGCACCGGCTCTAATCCTGCCAGCTCCACTTCCCATCCAGCTCCCTGCTTGTGGCCCGGAAAAGCAGTTGAGGATGGCTCAAAGCCTTGGGACCCTGCACCCATGTGGGAGACCCAGAGGAAGAGGCTCCTGGCTTCAGATGGGGCAGCACCAGCTATTGCATTCACTTGGGGAGTGAATTATAGGATGGAAGATCTTCCTTTGTGACTCTCCTCCTCTCTGTATATGTGACTTTTCAATAAAAATAAAAATCTTAAAAAAAAAAAAAAAGACTGAGTATACAGCATCAATGAGACTCAGATACTGGTCTGGGAACAACTCAGACAAAGTTTCTTTGGGGATCTCCCAAATCAAAATGCTGGACTCAGAACCCTAACCATTAAAAGACAGAGGACAGAACAAGTCAATCAAATACCTTAGCCATATGTTGGCAGTGAAAAACTGGGCAAATGGAGTCTCTATGATGGACTATGTCAATCAGTGGATTATTCAACGACCTCATCATGCTTGGAGTGGCGAGATTGGCAGCAATTCATAACTGCTGAACTATCAAAACCACTTGAGCAAGAATCTCAGAGCATACCCTACATGCAGGACCTGGGAAGGGTGGGAGACTGGGTGGGGTTCTTTCTTAAAATCCCCCTTTACCTTAGATGCATGAAGGAAACAATGTGGAAATAATAGTCTTACCCATTTTCCTGTAGCCCTTGAACCTTTTTACCCTAATTAACTATGTAAAGATTGTCAAATATGAAAAAAAAAGAGACCCAGATACAGACTACATCGGGCAAACCTAGATTGCAGATCAACCTTTGTCTCCAGAGAGGAAGTGGGGAAGTAGAGTTCGACCTGTCTTAGAAAGCATCCAGGACTGCGTTTAAGCTATGAATAACATATACCCCTGTACTTTTTCCATAAAGAACCCCCATCTTGACTAACACTACAAAAATATCCCTCGTGAGCCCAGCACGGTGGCCTAGCAGCTAAAGTCCTCACCTGAAACGTGCTGCGATACCATACGGGCACCGGTCCTAATCCTAGCAGCCCCACTTCCCATCTAGCTCCCTGCTTGTGGCCTGGGAAAGCAGTTGAGGATGGTCCAAGCCTTGGGACCCTGCTCCCTCGCGATACACCTATAGGAAGTTCCTGGCTCCTGGCTTTGAATCGGCGCAGCACCGGCTGTTGTGGCCACTTGGGGAATGAAAAATTGGACGGAAGATCTTCCTCTCTGTATATCTGACTTTGCAATAAAAATAAAAATAAATCCCTATGGGGCCCGGTGCAGTGGCGCAAGTGGTTAAGGTCCTCGCCTTGCATGCCCGGGATCCCATATGGACACCGGTTCTATCCCGGCAGCCCTGCTTCCCATCCAGCTCCCTGCCTGTGGCCCGGGAAAGCAGTCGAGGACAGCCCAAAGCTTTGGGACCCTGCACCCACGTGGGAGACCCGGAAGAGGCTCCTGGCTTTGGATCAGCATAGCATCGGCCGTTGCGCTCACTTGGGGAGTGAATCATTGGATGGAAGATCTTCCTCTCTGTCTCTCCTCTCTGTATATCCGCCTTTCCGAGAAAAAAATAAAAAAATAAAATAAATCCCTAAAAAAATCTCTCACAAATGTTAAGGAAATTGACATTCACCAAAAGATTTCTACATGTTTCACAAATGATCTTTTCACAACATCTTCCTGGGTTTGTTGAGCAGCGCCATCCACATGCCTTAGATACTGTGTGATTCTATGATTTATCTAAAGCATGATGGCCACTGTGTCAACTTGCTAATTAGTGGCTTTGTCCATTTAGTGCATACACACATGTCCAGGCTCTGGGGTTTAAAAAAAAATGAGTAAGACGTTTCTTTTTGACACATGAAATCTTGGGGACTTTATAATCTGCTAAGGAATACAGACTGGTTGTTCTAAATAGTGCAATGTGCCCAGTATCTACTATTTGAGGAAGAAATAAGGTTTCACTCTTAACGACCTATAAAAAAAAGTCTGCAAAGAAAAGGGTTTTTGAACCAGACCTTCAAAGAGCAATACAATGAATTTCCAATGGAAGAACAATAGAAGCACCAAGGTATAGAAGAGTTTAGTGCGTTTACAGAACCAGGTGGCGGTTTTACGTGGCTGAAGAATGACATTTCCAAACGTGGATGCAAAGAAATCGGAGTTGAAGTCATGTTGACATGAAACTCAAGCATTGCAAAAAGAACTTGGCCTTTATCCCACAGGCAATAAGGAATAACTGAAAGTATTTTTTTTTTAAGTCAGGAAAGCAATATCACATTTCTTTGAAAAACAAAACAGAATTCTAGCAGCCCTATATTTGCGGGTTAGAAAGAGAAGAGGTGAGACTGCAAGTAAAAAAATCAAACAAAAGTCTCTTTTTAAGAGAGTTCTAACAATTTAAACTTGTGCTGATTTTTTATCACAGTTTACTACTGAATTTTAAAAATATTTCTGATTATTATTTTCTGTTAACTTGAGAGGCAAAGAGACAGTAGAAGGCAGTTGTTAAGTTTGGTAATATAAAAACACACACCAGAGTGTTGGGGGGTAGAGCAGGTTATCTGTTGGGACATCTGCATTGCGTACTGGAGTGCCGGTTCGAGTCCTAGGTACTCCACTTCCATTTGAGCTCCCTGCAAATGTACCTGGGAGGCAATGGATAATAGCTCAGGTGTTCATATATCTTTGACCCACATGGGAGACGAGCATGGAGTTCTGGCTTCTGGCTCCTTGCTCCTGGCTTCAGCCTGGCCCAGAGCAGCCTATTGTGACCATTTGGGAGTGAGCCAACGGATAAACCATCTCTCTCTGTCCCTCTATCACTTTGCCTTTTGTTAAAATCACACTTGCATTATCCTCAGGTTTTGAGTTCTTCTTTCTGGGTTATTATTATCCTTTCCTTAAATTCAATTGCTTCATAAGTCCTATTGCAACAATATGCTGAGAGTAAAGGATAAAAACCAAATCAAAGCATTGCTTATGTGGTAAATGTGATTATAATGTATAAATAAACTTGCCATGTATTATACAAAATACTGTTGTGTGCAGTAACTTACATCTTTGTCTTGAATTGTTATTGCATATTTTGATATATTCTGTACCATTCATATTAACAAAACTATGACATTTATATAAGTGACTTGTAAAAATTAGTCTTTACTCCAGGAAATTCAGAGACATAATAAAGACAATAGAGAGAAAGCAGAAATGAAAGAAAAAAAAATTTAATTCCACCCATCCTCTCTTCTACTAAATGCTTCTAAACTGTCACACACATACATACACAAGATCTCAGAATGTATATTATTCTTTTATCATATGTTTAATAATATATCAGAATGAATATGCATGCCAGAAGCTAAGCTTTTAGAATGTAACTTGAATTCAACAGGAAAACAATTTTTAATGAAATCTTGTATTATTGGCCAGATAATTAATTACCTATGTTTTTTCTATTATAAATAATGCTACAATGCTCATAAATATCATTGCTTACTTCTATAAAACAAATTCTTAGAAATCTATTTGCTGAGGCAAATATAATGGATAGTCTTAAAATTTCATGGTTTTGCTTGTTCACAAGCGTATAAATTTGAATGCAGCATGACAGTGCAAAAAATTCCATCAGCACTCAACGGCTTTGCACAACATGAAATGATTTCTAGCTCACTGAGCAGTGCAGGGCCAGCAGTGTGCAGGCTGCAGGCACCTCTCTTCTGAGCAGCAATTCAGAGACCTGCTTTTTCAGAATCCACTCTCTGTGACTTCCTACACTGCAGCCAGAGTAGATGCTAGCAGCACATATAACAGATTTTAAATTTACCATTTTAACCATTTTTATTATTTAAGATTTATTTATCTTTATTGGAAAGTCATATTTACAAAGAGAAGGAGAGACAGAGAGCAAAAAGATCTTCCATCCACTGGTCCACTCCCAAAGAGGCTGCAATGGCCGGTACTGAACCGATCCAAAGCCAGGAGCCAGGTGCTTCTTCTGGGTCTCCAACGTGAAAACAAAGACACACACTTGGGTCATTTTTGGATGCTTTCCCAGGGCAATAACAGGGAGTTGAATCAGAAGTGGAGCAACCAGTACACAAATCACCGCCTGTATGGGATGCCAACATTACAGATGGCAGCTTAATGTGAGACGTCACAATGCCACCTGCACTCATCCATTTTGTAGCATGTATCAGAATCAGGAGTCTGAAAGCCCAGCCCTGTCTCACTGTGGTACTAAGCATGAGGCCTAAGTAACATTCCAGAATTATACTGTAGTCAGACTGACATTACCCTCCATGGAACCTTGTCTGAAATTGCATTTTAGAATGTTTTTTCCCCTTTCCTTGTCCTGCTTCTCACATGTCCATATCATTTTTTCCAGGGAGCACTCTCTTAATAAATCCTGGTTGTAGATTTTCATCTCAGTGTCTGCTTCTGGGCAACTCAACCTAAGACAGTAAGAATTTAGAATATGTATATATAATTCTTAAAAACAATACTTAGTATTTAACAGGAAAAGTGGCAAAAAAAAAAAACCCCACAACTTTCTAAAAGGGGGATACACAAATGACTGATAAACATATGAAAAGGTACTTAACCTCATGAGTCATCAGGGAACTGTAAATTGAAATCACAGTGGCTTGCCCCACTGTACACCCACCTGAAAGGCTAAAATGGAAATACCAAATGGGGTGAGGCTGTAGAGAAAACGCAGCTCTCATATTTCTGGTGGGAGTATAAATTGATACTGTTCAGCAGCAAATACTTAAAACAAACACATGCATATCTCATGCGACAATGGGCTTTTCTTAAATAATACTCAACAGAAATATGGATATTCAAGACATATGTGGAAATGTTCATGACAGCACTGTTTGTAACTGCCTCAGGCTGGAAACTCCTCAAATGCTGTCCACAGTGAAAGTGTACAAATAGAATATTCACACAACAGCAAGAATGGGTGATCCACATAGAGCAATATGAATGATTCACACAATATAATATTGAATGAAACAAACCAGTCACAAATGAATATGCATTGTATAATCCCATTGATACTAGAAGGAAAAATAGGCAAAATTAATCTTTACTTCAAAAAAAAAGATACATTTTTCATTTGAAAGGCAGATCTAGAGCGGAAGAGAGAGAGGAAGACAGAATGAGATGGCTCTTCTGTCTATTGGTTGATGCCCTATGTGGCTACAAGGGGCAGAACTGAGCTGCTACTCAAACTAGGGCACATAGGAGATGCCAACAGTGGAGTGGAAGCTCAACACATTATGCTACAGTGCCAGCCCCTAATCTTTGCTCTTAGAAGTAGGATGGTAGTTAGTTATAATAATGGAGGAGGAACAGAGAGAGAGAGAGAGAGAGAGCAGGCAGGAACTTTGGGAGGATGCTGATAATATTCTGTTTCTGAACCTGGGTGTGGTCACAGTTGTATATTCAGTTTTATTGAAAGTTCAGTGAGCTGTACACTTTGTTAAATGGATGTATGTACTTCATATTTCTCACTAAAACAAAACAAAACAAAACAAAACAAAAACCCACACTGGATATAATGCAGAGGCAGCTCCTGCAGTAATGACTGAAAAACTCACTGCAGCTGTAAGGGAGAATAAGTAAGAGTTGCATCAATCAACATGCATGGGATTTCTAGGGTATGTAATTACCTGTGAAAAGCATTTTTTTGTTAAATAAAATGCATTTTTAAAAAGCATAATACAATGCTGTGTTTCCTGGATGAGTAAAGAGAAAGCAACAAAATTTCTATATATCTGCTTGTGGGGGGAAAAAAAGGAGAATAAGGAGGAGGGAGGAGCAGAAAGGAAAAGAAAGAAAGAAAGAATAAACCAGAAGCTATTGAGATTGGTTTGTCTTAGCTTTGGCTGCTATACCAAATTACCTTATTTTGCCAAACATACATAAGAGTAGCAAAAATATTTCCTGTTTTGGATAGCTAAAATGTACAGTTCCAAAAAAGTGCAAGATATCTGAGAAAAATTGACATTTTGCAATTTGCTTGTTGTATAAACCTCTTTTCTGGACTCTGGAGGAGCAGTGGGGTTTTTCTACTTGCTATTTGTTGAATTCCTAAGCTAGTGGAGGATTAAGCCTGTGATTATGAAGTGAACTGAAAGCCTGCCATTGTAAAAACTAAGGAAAAATAAGGAAGGAGGGTGGCCACAGGGGCAGGAGGGAAGTTAGGATGGGAAATAACACGATGCTCCTAAATCTGCCTTGTGAAAAACATGAAATTAATTCACCTTATAGAAATAAAATCAGTAAAAAAGAAAAATACTGAAAATAGCATGACTCACGACTTACTGTCAGCGATTATCACTGCTTTGCTTAAATTGTTTCATATATTTATACCTCCTTCCTTTCTTTTTTCTTTCTTTTTTTTTTTTGCCTAGTAATATTTGAGTTAAAATCCAGACATGCTACTTTCATTATGAAGGTTTCCAATATGTATACACAGCTTCTAACGACTTTTTCATAAAAACTTTTTGATTCTTCAGAAGCGATTCTTTAATGTACCTGAATGACTAGTCAATACAGTTTTTAAGAAGAAAAGACTGGCCCTCCAGGTTAATCATATGTGACATTTTAAAGCTGCCATGACCAAGATTGTGTTTGTCCAAAAATGGAAGAAGCACACCACTGGGGGAAGACATGGTTTCACACCCTGCTGAGAGAAGCAAATTGGCAGAATTTTCTGGACTGCATTTTGGCAACATGAATCAAAAGCTTTTAAAACGTACATCCTTTTGTCGTCTGCCAATTACTCTCAAATGATTTGAAGAGAGTGGAAGCAAATATGGAGAAAGTCAATTGGTGAATTAAGCTGAAAAGCATACTGAAGTTCTTTTGTACTGTTCATGAAAATTTTCCATAGATTTGAATTTTTTTGAAAAGATTATTTTTTTTGAAAAACACAATGACAAAAACAAGGGGACAGAGAGATGAGAGGAGAGGTTGGGAGAGGGAGGAGGGAGACAGAAAGAGACAAATCATCCATTCCCCCAGCTTACTTTCCAAATCCCAGACCTGGGGCAGGCCAAAACCAGGAGCCGAGAGTCTCCCGAGTCTCCTGGAAGGGTGGAAGGAACCTGCTTCCCTGATCTCTTAACAAGGATTTGGATCAGGGGAAGCAGAGCAGCCAGACTCAGATTTGCACTCTGAGCCTATCCAAAGCCAGGAGCTTTTTCCAGGTCTCCCATATGGAGACACTGGCCCGACGACTTGAACCATCCTTTTCTGCTTTCCCACGCTAGAAATAGGGAGCTGGATCAGAAATGTAGTAGCCCGGACATGAACTGGCACCCCCATGGGATGCCAGTGCTGCAAGTTGGAGAATTAGCTTGTTGAGCCATCACACGGGCCTGCAAATTTTGTTTTAGGTGCATCACTTTTACTCGGACGGTCTAGGAATTTGCTCAGAGGAAAGGAGATAGACACAAAATATGAACATACGCACAGCAAACAAGGAAGGCTGTTTTTTTGCAATGTTGCACGTAATAATGAAGAACTAAAAAGCAATCAAAAAGACTTAAAGGCAAAGCCTTGTGAATGATTGCAGCACATGCATAAAATGCATTTTAAATCATCCTGGAGCACCGGTGTGGAAACCGTTTTCTGCCAAGGGCCATTTGGATGTTTATAACATTATTCATGGACCATAGAAAATTACCAGCTTTAAAATTAGCCTGCTACGAATTTATTGATTTTCAGATCCTACCTGTGGATACTTCGGCAGGGCCAGACGACATAATTTCATGGCTGTTACTCCACCAATGGGCTGGATAGTCCCCACCCCTCATCTTGTCTTGAAGAATTGACATGTTGTCTTGTAAGATTTACATAAAATGTTATTTTGTGAGTTATAATTCTTTGTTAACAAGTAACAGAGCTGGTTTAACAGATGATTTTGTCTCTGCTTTGAGAAGCTGGGGCTGTGACACTTCAAGCATTCCTTCACAGATTCTCCTTCAAGCTTTCAAGTGTTTTTTTTTTTTTAAGAGTTTACATATTTATTTGAAAGAGTTGCAGAAAGAAAGGGCGAGAGAGAGAGAGAGAGAGAGATAGATCTTCCATACACTCATTCACTCCCAAAAGGCCAACAGCGGACAAAGCCAAGAGCCCAGAACTCCATCCAGGCCTCTACACGGGCGACAGGGACCCAAGCACTTGGCCCATCTTCTGCTGCTCTCCCCGGCCACCATCAGGGAGGTAAGTAGGAAATGGATTGAAAGTGGAGAAGCTGGGACAAGAATCAGTGCCCATATGGGTATAATAAGCAGCTTTACCCACTGTTTCGCCACAGCAGCCCTCAAGCTTTCAAGTTTAGAACCATCAACTACATCATTGTCTTGTATCCAAGCCCCAAGAGGTCTCTCTACTTCCTGCCATTGCTACCCCTGGGCTGCCTCAGCCATTTCTTAGAGAATCTCCAGTTCATCAGCACTTCAAAAAGAGGTAAAAATGGGGTTACAATGAAAAAACACAGGAAACACCTTCTCATATCATGTTCCCACCTCTCCAATTCTCTCCAATGGAGTGAAGAAAAAAAAAAAAAAGCTGTGTATAATGCAGCATCTTAAAAAAAAAAAAAGACCAAAGCTCCATTTGCAAAAACAAACCAGAAAAATAAGGAAAGATTTTTATGACCAGAAAAATAGACATATTGTCTAAGTATGTGTGTGCATATATTTTTTAATGTTCATGTAGTAAATGTTATATAATAAGAAACTAAGTATAAATTTCAAAATAATTTTTCATCAAAAGGTTAATTCTATTTTTTCACTAAATGTTTGAGAGTCTTCATCTGTACTTGATGTTTCATTGTGAAATAATTTAAGACTTAGAAAAATGTTGTAAAAAACAGTATAAAGAATTCTTATTTCCTCTTCACCTAAATTCCCCAAATATAATCTAGGCTAGTCTTTTTTTTTTTTTAAGATTTATTTATTTATTTATTTTATTGGAAAGGCGGATATACAGAGAGGAGAGACAGAGAGGAAGATCTTCCGTCCAATGATTCACTCCCCAAGTGAGCGCAATAGTCGATGCTACGCTGATCCGAAGCCAGGAGCAGGATGGGAAGAGGGGCCGCCGGGATTAGAACCGGCGCCCATATGGGATCCCGGGCGTGCAAGGCGAGGACCTTAACCACTGCGCCACCGCGCCGGGCCCAAGGCTAGTCTTTTAATCCTTGTTTTTTGTGACCATGACATCTCTGAACAATACACACAAATGATTTTATAGTCTGTTCCTTATTTTTCCCTTTTGGTTTTTCTTCATGATTAAAATAATTTGACATATTTTGGCAGGAATACCACAGTAGTGATGTTGTCAGCGCCAACACATCAGGAAACACCTGATATACCTAGTGGCAGTTGATATTAACCTAGATAATTTGGTTAAAGTGGTGTCTGCCAGGTTTCTCTACCATAACATTATTATTTTTCTCCTTGCTATTAGCTCGGATCTTCTGAGTCAGGGTTTTGACATGTTGTGAAGGTTCAAGTTTTCTATATTTTAGCCCATCAATTGTAATTCATGTTGTGTGGCATAATTTTATAACAGTATTTTAGTTATTTGGGGGGGGGGATGAGAGAGAGAGAGAGAGAGAGAGAGAGAGAGAGAATGCCTATTCAGTGGTTCACTCTTCCTAAAACTGTAATGGCCAGGGCTGGGTCTGGGCCAGAGTGAGGAAGTGGCAATACAGTCCAGGTGTCCCACAGGAGTGCTGGATCCTGCTTACTTGAACAGTCACTGCTGCTTCCTACAATCTGAATGCTGAGAAACTGGAGCCAGGAAAAAACACGTGCTTCAATACAGAACCTCAATGAGTAGACTCAAGGCACCTGTCTCTACGTGGAAGCAATTTTTATGGAGGTGTCCAGCAAGTGGTGATTTTCTGTTTCCATCATTTCTTCAACATTTATTATTTGGAACTCTAGTGTGAGGAAATGCTGACTGTTATGATTATTCTAGTTTTTTTTTTAAGACTTATTTATTTTGAAAGGCAGAGTTTCAGAGAGAGAGAGAGAGAGGTCTCTGATCTGCTTCTTCACTCCCCATATTGTCCAATGGCCGGGGCTGGGCCAGGCTGAAATCGGGAGCTTCGTCTGGGTCTCCTGCATGGGTGCAGAGGCTCAAGCTCTTGGCCCATTTTCCGCTGGTTTCTCAGGCTGCTACAGAAGTAGAGCAGCCGGGTCTTCAACTGTCATCTACACAGGATCCCAGTACTGCAGGCAGCAGCTTAACCCACTACACGCTGGCCCCCATTTATTCAATTTTTTTATCATTTATAGATTTATGCTATTTGTTTTACCTTGTGGGCTAAAGCCTATTAGTATCTTGTTTATTTTCTTTCTTAAATTGTCACTAATGTGGCTGGGGATACCTCCAAGTTGTTCTTCCAAGATGCCCCTATCATTATCTAAGCAACAAGTTTTGGCTTTGTAAGAGGTTCTAGGCTCACCTTGCTGTTCTCCTGTCCCTGTTCTGGAATCAGACACTTCTTTAAGAAGTCCTTGTTCTCTTTTCTTTTAGAAAACTGTATTTAAAGTTGGGATACTAAATATATCCTTTCTTTTTTTTAAATTCATTTTTATTGGAAAGATTTACAGAGAGAAAGAGGGACAGAAAGAATTTCAGGGCTGCAATGGCTGGAGCTGAGCCTATTTGAAGCCAGGAGCCAGGAGCATTTTCTGGGTCTCCCACACAGGTGCAGGGTCCTGAGGCTTAGGGCCATCCTTGACTGCTTTCCCAGGCCACAAGCAGGGAGCCGGAAGGGAAGTAGAGCAACTGGGATACAAACCGGTGCCCATATGGGATCCCAGCACATTCAAGGTAAGGACTTTAGCCATTATGCTACTGCAACAGGCCCAATATATCCATTCTTACTGAGAGCCCAGTAGCTGGAAGTAAGGAATATTTCCATCCACATTTCATAAAAGAGAAAGTAGAATATCAAGAGGCTAAGTAATGTAGATAATACTTATTAGATGGTAGAGCCAAGATTTACACTCAAACATGTCTTTGGAATTCATGCTCTTGATCACTGTGTGTGTGTGTATATGTGTGTGTGTGTGTGTGTGCACACACACATATGTACAGTTATATATATATATACACACATATATATTTCCTATTAATAAAACGCAAAAGGCAGACCTGGTGCAGTAGCCTAGTGCCTAAATCCTTGTCTTGCACTTACTGGGATCCCGTATGGGCATCAGTTGATGTTCCGGCTGCTCCACTTCCCATCCAGCTCCCTGTATGTGGCCTGGGAAAGCAGTCCAGGATGGTCCGAAGCCTTGGGACTCTGTGCCCATGTGAAAGACCCAGAGGAGGCTCCTGGCTGCTGGCTTCAGAATGGCGCAACTCTGGCCATTGCAACTATTTGGGGAGTGAATCAGCAGACGAAAGCTCTTTGTCTCTGTCTCTCCTTCTCTCTGTATATCTCACTTTCTGATAAAAAAAATTTTTTTTAATCTTAAAAAAAACCTGCTAGCATAGTAGCACAGCAAGCTAATCCCCCACCTGCAGTGCCTGCACCTCATATGGGTGCTGGTTCAAGTTACAGTTCTGGTTTCTCCACTTCTGATCCAGCTTCCTGCTTGTGACCTGGGTAAACAGTGGAGGTTAGCCCAAGTCCTCGGGCCTCGGAAACCATGCAGAAGATCCGGAAGAAGCTTTGGATTGGCTCATCTCTGGCCATTGCAGTCATCTAGGGAGTGAGCCAACTCTGTCACCCAAGTGAAATAAATAAATATAAATCAATAAATAAATTCTAAGAATAAAAATAAATAAAACCTGAACAAACCAGTGTAACCTAAACTTATATCTTCCATACAGAACTTGTGATTTCCTAACCAAAGAAATTAAAGAACTAAATGCAAATTCTTGAACAATAAAAAAAGAAATATAAGTGGATGCTTATTCAATCTTAGGCTAGTGGGAAACCCATTCGTTTCTTAGTGTCCACTACTCAACTCCCTTCAGTCAACTGTGGCAGGAACCAGTCAGAAAAAAAACAAAAGCAAAAACAACTGTGCTGCTTTCTCTAGCATTTTTAAGGGGACAGTTTTCCTGGCTCGTTTTTGTCCCCGACTCTACCCACTCTGAACTTGGCCTTGCCTTGCCTTCTTTGTTAGATCAATCAATTTTGAATTAGAGCTTTCTCTTCTCGCTGCCCTGTCTGATTTTGGCATTCTGACTCCAGACTATTGGTCTTGGCACTACTGACCCAGAAACGCCATAGGAAGCTGACCGGGTAATTATTATCTTGGCTCATTCACCACAGTCTCAAGCCCATTTCCCGCCTAGCAATGCAGGGCCCCCATCTGTCCAAAGCAGGAACTTTTGGTCAAATGGATTGGGAAAAATCACAAGCAAAAAAAAAAAAAAAAACCACAAGAAAAGATGGAACAGTAAAGCCATCCTTTAAGATGACAAATTCTATAATTCTACATAGACAGGTGAATGCATACGCATGAAAATTGATTTTTTAGTTGCTAACATTTCTTAAGTTAACCAATATGATTTAACTTTCTATGAATTTTTATTTCAAAAATTTCATACCTACAGGACACTTCAAAGGATAATACAATTAACCCTTCATTTCTGTACCAAGATTGCCACAATCAAGAATCAACTTTTCCTGCCAAATTAAATATTCGCGTCTGCCAAAAAAAATGATGTGCATGTTCTGTCTTGTCACATGCCATACATTTCACAGGTCCCACAACCACCTAAAGTTGACTGCAAGCAACATCAGCATTTACTCATGCCTAAGGTTTATTAAAACAGAATGCAGGGGCCCGGCACGATAGCCTAGCATCTAAAGTCTTCATATTGTATGTGCTGGGATCCCATATGGGTACCGGTTGTAATCCTGGCAACATTGCTTCCCATCCAGCTCCTTCTTTGAGGCCTGGGAAAGCAGTTCAGGATGGCCCAAAGCTTTGGGACCCTGCACTCGCGTGGGGGACCTGGAAGAGCCTCTGGGCGCCTGGCTTCAGATTGGCTCAGTTCCAGCCATTGCAGTCACTTGCGAAGTGAATCGTTGGATGGAAGACCTTCCTCTCTGTCTCTCCTCTTCTCTGTAAATCCAACTGTCCAATATAAGTAATAAATCTTTAAAAAATAAAGATACAAGAGGCAGAAGTAGCAGAAGTGCTTGAATGGATTCCAGGCAGATCCGATAGAGCTTTTTCAAGGCTTTGCACATGCACAGCCATGCAAGACACGCTTTGTCCCTAGAAGAGGACATGTGCAGAATTCTCAACCACATCAAGTCTCTGGCTGTTAAGGAGGTCTGGGCACCCCGACACATTCTGGAAACTGAACTATAGGATTCTAACAGTGAAACCACCTTCACTTCATTAACCTTGGTGTTTGTATAAAGCAGTTCTGACAAGCAGGTAAGACGTACTCCATTTCTTCAGGGACAAACAGCAAAATCACCAGCTTTAATGGGAAGGGACTTTCAAGGGCTGTATACCCAGGGGTTGACTGATGGAGCCAGGAGTTAAGGTTTCCTTGGAAATCTACAACTAAAATGCATTGGGACCCACTATGTAAATTGCTCACACCATATACTCATTTGTTCCTTCCCATTATTTGAACTGTCTTTCTTAGAAACCTAATCCAAGTTGCACATTCTAACAACCTGCACAGGACTATAAAGGAGAAATTGTACAACTTTGGTTAGCACACATGATGAAAGCAACTTACGTCCCTTCTAAGATACTATCCACGAGGCTACCATGCTGAGCCCAAAGAAAAATAAATTTTTAAATAAGATTTCATTTTCATTTGAAAGGCAGATTTTTAGAGAGAAAGAGGTCTTCTATCCACTGGTTCATTCCCTAAATGGCCACAACAATCAGAGCCAAGCTGAATCTGGGAGCAAGAAACCTCCTTTGGGCCCCCAATGTGGGTGCAGGGGCCAAAGGACTTGGGCCATCCTCTGCTGATTTCCCAGCCCATACACAGAGTTGGATCAGAAGTGGAGCAGCTGGGACATGAACCAGCATGTGTACGGGATGCCAGCGTGGAGTACTTGTAGAACAGACTTCATCGTAGTTTCAAGAATCTTTGATTCCAGCAGATTTAAGAGGCCAAATAACCTGCAGTTTTGAAACAAACTCCAGTGCTGTCGATTCCACAGACGTACAGGCCGCACTCTGGGTAACAAAGCACTATGTCATCCACACACACTCAGCAGTCTGTCTGCTTTGCTTACTTCTACTACAATTCTCAGCAACCAACCAGGACACTTCATAGAAATTTGACTGTGTCACCTGCTGTTTCACTTCTGTTTTGATATTACCAGGAATAAGGGGCCATTAACTTTCACATAAAAAAGCAATCATTTTGCTTCAATGTACTCCTTTTCAGCATACATTTACTACTGGAATTTCATGGCAAAAGTTACCAATTATTATACCAAAGTACTTCTGTTATAAATACTGAACATTGTATCTGATCGCATCTTCTGCTTTTAAATGAACACCACTATAAATTAATCATTGCCATGTGCCGGGCAGATGCAATGCCACACTTTCTTGTTGTCTGAGAGCATTCTTGGAATTTGTTCTTGTTGTTCCTCTTTGAAGCCTCTCAGTAGTAAAGAGAGGCAGAAAAATAATGGTGTCAGCAGTGTGTGTGGACAGTACTCGACCTGGCACTTCGTGTCTGGCAGACACTAGGTGGAGGAAACTATTACCAGCAATCTGCTCATTCTGCCCTCCAGTAGGCACAGCAAATAGGACATGTTCCAACTAGGCTGTAGGTCTCCTTGAGAGCTAAACACTGCATATGGCATTTGTTGAATCACTTTATTGTCCACAAGATAGAGATATATTTATCAGGGGCATCATTCATCTGGAAAACCTCTGACCTTCATAGCTGTAGCTGGTGATTAAATGTGTAAACAAGCTGTTTTTCCCCGGTTCCAGATTCAATTAATTGCACTAATCTGAGAAATCTATTTTAGTTATGGCATTCACTGCTATGTCATACTGGCACCTTTTTTTTTAGACAAGTGTTAATTTGTGTCTGTTTATTAAAAACCTTCAGGTTTTTATTGTAGTGGAATAATTTGAAGAAAAGAACCAGAAAGTTCTTATGAGAGTTATTAGGCATGTGTCTCTTCTGTAGACCAAAACAAACAAACAAACAAACAAACAAAACAACACCCCAAAACAAAGGAAAACATAAGGTGAATTAAAGTCTAGGTGTGACAATATCTTAAGTCATAATGCAATTTTCCTCTTTGAAGGATGAGCATTAAAACCAGGGGACTTAAGACAACTCTTGGGACAGCCAGAGCTCATATAGCTTCCTGCTCCTGTGGCCCCGGAGGCAGCTGGGAGTGGTGCAGGAACTTGGGTAGCTTCCATCTACCTGAGGGACCCGCGGGGGGGTCTTGGTTGGGTCTTGGCTCCTGCCTTCAGCCTGGCTCAGCCTTGGCTGTGGCCAGCATCTGGGGAGTGAGTCACTGAATAGAAGATCTGCCTCTCTGTATGTCACTTTGTCTTTCAAATAAATATTACTGAAAAAGTCAATCTGAAACATACACATTTCTTGTTTTCCATAGTGACTGATTTAAGTCAAAGATCCCAAGTAAAGAAAGGCAGTGAAGGAAAAACAGCAAGAGTTGGAAAAATTGTTGAAACCGTAATTTTGGACAGTTTAGCGCCAAATTTTTTTCTCTTCCTCCTCCTCATGTTTCTTTTATTGAGATATAATTGACAAAAATCAAATGTAGTACATTTAATATGTAAATCTGGTGGTTTGAAATACATGTCCATTGTGAAATAAATACCATAATCATGATAATTAACACATGCATTGGTTTTTGTGTGGTAAGAAGACCTTTTTATTAAGATTCATTTTGTTGAACGGTGAAATTACATAGACAAATAGACAGAAAGCTCCCATCTGCTGGTAAGCCCACCACACGGCTGCAGTGCCTGAGCTGGGCCGGTCTGTAGCTAAGAGACAGAAGCTTTTTCTGGCTCTCCTATGTGGGTTCAGGGGACAAGGACTTGGCCGATCCTCTGTTGATTTCCCAGAGAATAAGCAGTGAGATGGATCAGAAGTGGAGCAGCCAGGACTCAAATCAGCACCCACATAGGATGCTGGCTGGCCCTGCAGGCAAAAGATTAGTTTGCTATTGCTGCTGTATGGGCCCTCCTTCCTTTTTTTTTTAAAATTTTTTATTTTTTATGACACCATTCCTTAGGCTCAGGGATTTCTTCTTCCACTCTCTCCTTTCCCCCTTCCCGTATTGCTTTCCCCTATATTATTACAATAGTATAGTTCTTCAGTAACAGCCACATGTCTATCATTCTGCTATCTAAGTGTATCATGAAATTGTAGGTATAGAAAACGGCAGAAAGTCCAGCATCATATTGTCAAGATATATTTAACAGTTCACTGTAGTTCATCTTATATTTGGGAGTAGAAATGCATACTGCATCGTATCTTTACTTTTCAATATGCTTAGTCTCTATACAGTTCCTCTAGATGAATATATGTATATACATATTTAACTATGTATCAATTGATCTTGTATTTTGCATGAAGATTGCTTTATAGCAGAGAGAATGTACAGTATTTGTGCTTTTGGTATTGGCTTATTTTAGGGAGCAATACAGTTGGAACCATTTTGCCGTAAATGGTAGAATTTCATTCTTTTAAAAAAAAAATTTTAAAGGTTTGGTTATTTTTACTGGAAAAGCAGATTTATAGAAAGGAGAAAAAGGAAAAATCTTCCAGCTGCTAGTTTACTCCCCAAGTTGCCGCAACAGATGGAGACGAGCTGATCTGAAGCTAGGAGCCAGGAGCTTCCTCTGTGTGGAGTCCCAAGGCCTTGGGTCATCCTCTACTGCTTTCCTAGGCCACAAGCAGGGAGCTGGATGGGAAGCAGAGCAGCTGGGATACAAACCAGTGCCCATATGAGATGCTGGCATGTGCAAGATGAGGTTTTAGTCACTGGGCTATTGCACTGGGTTCCAATTTCATTATTTTTAATTGCTGAATTGTATTTCCCAGCCTTGCTCTTTTTATTTTTTCTTTTCTAAAGATTTGTTTTTATTGCAAAGATAGTTACACAGAGAGAAGATACAGAGAGAAAGATCTTCCCGTCTGCTGGTTTATCCTTCATGTCACCACGACAGCTGGAACTGAGCTGATCCAAAGGTAGGATCCAGGAGCTTTTTCTGGGTCTTCCACGTGGTACAGAATCCGAAGGCTTTGGGCCATCCTCTACTGCTTTCCCAGGCCACAAGCAGGGAGCTGGTTAGGAAGTGGAGCAGCCGGGACATGAACCTGCATCTATATTGGATTCACTGAGCCATTGCTCTAGGCCCGTTACTTCTTTTCTTAATTGGCTTCCTGCTGTTGTGCCTGGGAAAACAATGTAGGATGGCTAAAGTTCTTGGGCTCCTACCACCTGTGTTGGAGATCAGGGCAGAGTTCCTTTTTCCTGGCTTTCACCTGGTCCAGCTTTAGCTGCTGTGATCATTTGGGGAGTTAGATGGATGATATTTCTCTTTCTCTCTTTCAAATAAATAAAATGAGTCTTTAAAAAAAAAGTGAATAGCTTATGGCTAAACAGAAGTGATTTAGAGGCCACCGCGATGATCCTCCACCTGCCAGTGCTGGCAACCCATATGGGCACTGGTTCATGTTCCTGACACTTGACTTCCCATCCAGCTCCTGGCCTGTGGCTTGGGAAGTAGAGGAAGTTGGGTTCAAGCCCGTGGAATCCTGCATTCACATGAGAGACCTGGAAGAAGCTCCTGGCTTTGGATTGGCTGAGCTCTGGAAATTAACTACCATTTGGGGTGTGAACAGTAGATGGAAAATTCTTTCTGTAAATATGCCTCTACAATAAAAATAAATAAATCTTTAAAAATAGTTTTATTTCTAAATATTTATTTATTTGGAAGGTCAGATATACATAGAGAGGAGAGACAGAGAGGAAGATTTTCCACCTGATGATTCACTCCCCAACAGACTGCAATGGCCAGTGCTTGAGCAGATCCAAAGCCAGGAACCAGGATCTTCTTCCGGGTCTCCCACACAGGTGCAGGATCCCAAGGCTTTGAGCCATCCTGGACTTCTTTCCCAGACCATAGGCAGGGAGCTGGATGGGAAGTGGGGCCACTGGGATACAAACCAGAGCCTAAATGGCATCCTGGTGCGTGCAAGGTGAGTGCTTTAATAAATAAATACATTTTTTAAAAATAAAGAAATGATTTAGAAACTGAGCAGAAGTAAAATTTAGGACTTGAGTCCAACCCTTCCTTGCTTCTGCAGAGGTCCAACCCACCACGGAGTATCTAACCCAGAGACTCTGAAATTTGCTTGTGCATATCAAGTGCCCTCTTTCACGAGGGGCAGCTTTCTGCATGTTCTTTGTTCCTACAATTAAAGAACAAGCAATGCTACAGAAGGGATTTTTCTACCACAATTACATATTAAAGCTGCCTGGAGAATTTTTTTCACAATAGTCTGATGCTTGGGTCTTACCCTAAACCAAATGTTGTCCCCAAACCAGCAACATCAGCATTCCCCAGGAACTTGCCAGAATTGCAAATTACTGTGCCCCATCTCCCATTGTACTGAATCAGACATTCTAAGGCTGATGTTTAGCCACTCCTGTTCTCACAAGTCCTCCAGGGGGGTTTGGCCTACACTGCCTTGAGCACTCTGCCTGGAAGAGTTAAATCAGAATCTTGGAGGTAAAACTGAGGTACACAGATCACATCAGTTGATCCCAACGTACAGTCCGTCCGGAGACTATAGCCTCAAACAGAAGCTGCCGAAAGTCAGCAGGATTTCTGGCAGAGTACACGTTCCTTTCTCCAACCACACCAACCTCCCTCTTGGGATTCAGGGCCTTCCCAGGTCAGATATTCAGTAAGTCTCTAAATAGATGTCAGAGTTGTCTCCTAAACTATTTTCTGGCCTTGACTAGACTTCGTTTTTCAATCCTCACCTACACCGACCACATATTTTTAAGTAGTTGTGCAAATGAACAGCCAGGGGCCGTTACATTTGTTGTCTGAAACATTTGCTTCTGGGTCTCCCATGTGGGTGCTGAAGCCCAAGGTCTTGGGTCATCTTCTGCTGCTTTCCCAGGCGCATTAGCAGGGGACTAGATCAGAAGTGGAGCACCGGGGACACGAATCGGTGCCTCTATGGGATGATGGTGACACAGGCAAAGACTTGGCCTTTGTCACTGTGCTGCCCCCTGTCTGAAATATCTTCTAAGATACCCGCACGGTAAAGTACAGACAACAAGTAGAAGAAATTGGGGCACTTGCATCTTAGAGTAGCAGTTCCCCATCTTGGCAACATTTTAGAATCACTTAAAACCCTTGATGCCCAAGCCATGTTCCAGACCAATAAAATCGAAACTTCTGGAGTAGGACCCAGACATCATAATTTTTAAAGCTCCCGGGTGACTCTAGTTGGCTGAGATTCACACACTAGCAGGAGAAACTTGATTGGAAAATTAATCTGGAACAAGAAGCAGAGGGATTGCTGTGAGGGAAAAAAGTCTCTGGTAACCCTTTATGTTTTCAAAAGAAAAAAGATTTTTCTTCACCTTTTACACAGAACGGCTCTGGTCCTTTCATAACTCCTAAGTTGCATGAGGGAGATGAGAAGAAATGCGAGAAGTCCGGGTAACTGTTCATCTTGCAAAGTATATACCAGCTTATTATATTGTAATGTTTGCATACATTTGACCATTTTCATAGTAAAAAATTCAATTTTTAAATTTTTATTTCATTATCTTTTCCACGTGGTTTTTAAAGGATTTGTTTACTTTTATTTGAAAGGCAGAGTTACAGAAGAGAGAGAAGGAGAGAGGCAGAGAGATGTATCGGCTAGGTTAACTCCCCAAATGGCCAACGCGGCCAGAGCTGGGCCGGTCTGAAGCACGGGGCTTCTTCCAGTTTCCCACATGGGTACAGTGACCCAAGGACTTGGGTCATCCTCTACTGCCTTCCAAGACCACAGCAGGGAGCTGGTTCAGAGGTAGGACACCTGGGACAAGAACCAGAACCAATATGGTTTGATGGTGACACAGACACAGGTGCCTAATGTCCCATACCAGCATGTTAGACACTCAGTTACATTATTTTCAAAAGGGGGTAAATACTAGCTTATAGAAAAAAAATTATTAAAAGAATACAATAGGGCCCGTGGTGTGGCCTAGCGGCTAAAGTCCTCGCCTTGAACGCGCCAGGATCCCATATGGGCGCCAGTTCTAATCCCGGCAGCTCCACTTCTCATCCACCTCCCTGCTTGTGGCCTGGAAAAGCAGTCAAGGACGGCCCAAAGCCCTGGGACCCTGCACCTGTGTGGGATATGCGGAAGAAGTTCCTGGATCCTGGCTTTGGACCGGCATTGCATCGGCCATTGCGCTCATTTGGGGAGTGAATCATCGGACGGAAGATCTTCCTCTCTGTTTCTCCTCCCCTCTGTATATTTGCCTTTCCAATAAATAAATAAATCTTTAAAAAAATACAATAACATATTTGATGGCTTTTGGGGGCATGAACAAAATTTTAGAAACAAATGAACTACCCAAACTGAGTCAAAAAGGAATAGAAAATCAAGATAAGACTTAACATAAAAAGTTGAGTAATTTTCCAACAACAAAAACAAAAAGTTCAGAATCAGATGCAACCTCAGTGAATCCTAATGAACATTTTGTTAAAGATTCATTCGTTTCCCCATTCGTAACTGCCTAGGTTTGCCTTGTACCTAAGCCAGTGTAAGACTGCTGAGAGAAAAACAACCAATAGCTGGTGGGCATTTGTGACAGCCCAGACAATAAAAAATGGAGGACAGCAAGACTAAGTCTTTGAAACACTTCTGGGAGTGTGCATAACCTGACCTTTGCCATAACCTTGGGTTTTTGGAATGTCCAAAGGGGAGTGAGAGTGCTTATCACAAGATAGTATCTCATTCCAGGATGAGATCTTGATTTTCCTGTATAGCTTCAGGCAGTAAGCTGATTGTCGCAAATTGTTTTCTGTAAATAGAATTGGAATGATCTGTTTGCCTGGTTCTGTTGTTCCCTACTTACTGACTGAATGGATTAAAGTGTATGAAACTTAAACTGGGTATCTGTGTTCCACTACAGTTGCCTGGACAGTCTGTGCTGTGCACTAATGTAAGCTTTACTGATCAATGATTCACATGTACCAATACTCTCTTAGTGAAATGGATGATCATTGCTTAAGAACCCCCGAACACAGCTGATCAGAGCTGCTCCTCTCTTTCTTCTGGGGTGGAATGGAACAGTCCACTGGTCAGCACTGGCTGGTGAATAAAGATTTCTGAGCTTCATAGAGTCTTCCTCTGACTCATTTCTGGGATAGATTTGGTCAACTTGCAACACTTTCTGGGCCTGGTTAATGCCAAATTTGTGTTAACTATACCAATGTGCCAGGATAGTTGCCTATTCTATATATGTGTGTGTGTATGTATATATGTGTTTATGTGTAGAATTTTTTTTTTAAGATATCAGAGTAAGGTGGGGAGTGCCTGGCCAGGAAATGCTACCTTGACCCAAAGGCTGGGGATGGAGGTGGTGGTGGCGGCTGCAGACGGCCCACGGAAGGGGGTCTGGGGACATATTCGATTGGAAGCAGCTGAGAACATATTTGACAGGGAGAAATTACTTTTGGAGGCTTCAACAGACCTGGCCACTGCTCTTACATATAGGTGAGGGAACTGAGACGGAGTAGTTCGAGGGGGGAAACCAGAGGACATGTCTGGGTCAGAACAAGGCACCCGCCAACTGAGGAGAGCTGGGCTGGGCTAAATAGCATCGAGCTTGGCCCACTGGCTGGGATAGGCTGCAGGCCCTGTTTGTGAGTGCTGGAACGGAGGTGGGCCTTGTCAGGCTCCGCCATAGCATCCACCAGGATGTAGGAGAAGTGGATCCGGGAGCAGACTGTGGAGCAGGACTTGTAGCCTCACCTCTGCAGGACTGCAGCACTCTCCAGTTTGTGAACTGGGGGGTGGTGCCAGGCTGAGCCAGGTTGAACCACAGAACTCATCTGTAACTCATGGGAGCAGGGCTGGGAGTGTGCTGGGCTGGATCAGGTTGCAGCACCCACCAGCACATGGAAATTGAAGTTTTTGACCCTCCCAAATTCCTCCACATATCAACCCTCCCCACTCTAGTCAGAGACCTGCAAGGGTGTGCATCTTTCTCAACTTTGTTAAGAGTATTAAAAATAAAATTAAAAGTTGCATTAATTTATTAATAAGAGTTATACAGAGAAAGTGGAGAAAAAGAAAAAGAGAAATCTTCCATCTGCTGGTTCACTTCCCAAATGGCTGCAATATCAGGGCTGGGCTGAGCCAAAGCCAGCAATCAGAACTTCATCAAGGTCTCCTATGCAGATGGAAAGGGCCCAAGAACTTGGTCCATCTTCCACTGCTTTTCCTAGGCCATTACCAGGGAGTTGGATCAAAAGTGGAACAGCTGGGACATGAGTCAATGCCCATATGGGATGCCAACACTGGAGGTGGAGATGCCGCAATGCCTGCTCCCTAACAAAGATTTTATAAAATGAAATTGATACTAATCCTTCTCAAACACTAAGAAATATAACTACCTGTAAGGTGAGCTTTACCTTGATACCAAAGCCAGGTAAGAATATCACAAGAAAATCACAGATCAGGAGAGAAGGAAAGAACTGGCTCCAAGAGTTCAAAGCAGAAACTCGGGGTCACTTTACCCAATTCCCACAGTCTTCACTAAACTCCCTCTCTTTAATTTCTCTCTTTCTCTCTCTCTTTTTTTTTTAACAATTTATTTATTTTTATTGGAAAGTCAGATATTCAGAAAGGAGGAGAGACAGAGAGGAAGATCTTCTGTCTGATGATTCACTCCCCAAGTGACCGCAATGGCCAGAGCTTAGCTGATCTGAAGCTGGGAGCCAGGAGCTTCTTCTAGGTCTCCCACGTGGGTGCAGGGTCCCAAGGCTTTGGGCCGTCCTCAACTGCTTTCCCAGGCCACAAGCAGGGAGGTGGAAAGTGGAGCAGCTGGGGCACTAATCTATGCCCATTTGGGATCCTGGCATTTGAAAGATTTGAAGAATTTGACTGATGAAACCTGTTGCCATAAAGAACAATTTTTTCTTTTTTTCAAAGATTTATTTTTATTTTTATTGCAAAGTCAAATACACAGAGAGGAGGAGAAAAAGAGAGGAAGATCTTCTGTCCGATGATTCACTCTCCAAGTGGCCGCAATGGCCAGAGTGGGGCTGATCCAAAGTCAGCAGCCAGGAGTTTCTTCCGGGTCTCCCACGTGGGTGCAGGATCCCAAGGCTTTGGGCTGTCCTCAACTGCTTTCCCAGGCCACAAGAAGGGAACTGGATGGGAAGCTGGGCCATCAGGATTAGAACTCATGCTCCTATGAGATCCCAGTGCATGAGAGGTGAGGACTTTAGCTGCTAGGCTATCGTGCTGGGCCCAACAAATTTTTCATATGTATGTACTTGTAGTCACCTTAATAACAGAGCAGGAGCAAGCTTTTAAAATATTTTAACAGAAATTATAAATTTATTTCTGAAAATATTCCTAGATCTATAATCCAAAATATCTTTAGTATTTTTAATTTATCAAAAATTATATTTATAAGATAATTTAAGAACATGAGCAATATTATCAATTTAAATGGAAAAATTAGTATATAGCTATGGGAAATAAATTTATCATGGTCACAACTATCAAAGCACTCAAAAGCTGCCAAAATCTCTAAAATGTTCCCTTGAATGCCAAGGTGAGTTTGCCTGTACCGGATTGTGACCGCAGTGCCCAACCAGCACATGCGAGAACCAGGAAGGGAGGGGGCAGAGCCGGCAGGGAAATAAGGGGTGGTTCCTTTACTGGACAGCTACTCCCACTGGAGAGCGTGGGCTGGGATGGAGGCAGACCAGACTAAGCAGGGCTACAACACCTGTGCGCCTCATGTGGCCTAGATCAGGGAAAAGCCAGGCTGGGCTGATTATTCCTACTGGTGCAAATAAAATTAGAGTGGGTGAGGGCTGTTTGGGCTTAGCCACAGCATCAGCTGGCAGAAGCTGGCACTGGGGCTAGTTCTGTCAAGTCAAACCACAGAACCACCTGGAGAGTGCATAATCCAGGAGTGGGAGAGGCCTGGGAAGAAAATAGTGGGCTCCTCCCTCTTGGGTTACCACTTCCATGGGAGGGCACAAAAACCAGGATAGCGGCTGGGGTGGAATGGGGTGTGGGACAGACTGGACTACTGCTACACATACTGGCAAACGAGGGTAGGGGGCGGGCCTGGTTGGGGTTTTTGTGGGTCGCTCCAACTAGACTGCAGCTCCCACTGGTTTATGCGAGGGCCAAGTGTGTGCCGGGCAGCACCAGGCTGGACTGCATTGCATATAACAAGCATAGAGTCCAGCATCTTATTATCCAGATAAGTTCAACAGCTTCTTGTGGACTGCAACACCCATTGGTTCCAGTGGAAGTCGGATATGAAAACAGAACCAACCCAGTAATTGGCGATGGACTGTGCGGGGCCCTGTACTTGCTAGTACATTCAAGAATCTGGTCTGAGAACACCTGAAGAAAAGTTTCTTTGGAGATCTCCCCAATTGAAATGCTGGACTCAGAACCCTAACCAAGAAAAGAGAGAAGACAGAATAGGTCAATCAACCATCTCAGCTAGATGTTGGCAGCGAAATATGGGGCAAACAGAGACTCTGTGATGGACTATGTCAATCAGCGGATTCTTCAATGACCTCATAGTGCTTGGAGTGGCAAGATTGGCAGCAATTCATAACAGTTGAACTATCAAAACCACTTGAGCAAGAACCTCAGAGCATACCCTACATGCAGGAGCTGGGGAGGGTGGGAAATTGGGTGGGCCTTCTCCCTTAATACCCCCCTTTAAACATGAAGGAAACAATATGGAAAAATAATAGTCTTACCCACTTTCCTATAGCCCTTGAACCTTTTTACCCTAATTAACTATGTAAAGATTGTCGAAGATATAATTAAAAAAAATTTTTTTAAAGAGAAAAAAAATCAAAATGCTCCCTTGATTCTGCTTGAAGCATGGAAAAACAGATGATTTCCTGTAAATACTTGTCTGCATGTTTCCAAGTGTCTTCTATAGTACTATAGTGAGTATATAATACTTCTATATTTAGAAAAAAATAAAAACAGTGCTTACATCAGTTGAAATGGACAGAACTGCAACTTCGATTTAAGCCAACAAGAGTAAAATTGAGGGGAGAAAAGAGATATACTTTCTGAATGGATTTGGCTTCATGCCCAGTTAGAAATTATATCATCAGGTTTCTCTCCCTCGCTTGCAATTTCTCAGCTCAGCCTCCTTTGTGTAGTGACCTCATTTTATTCTGCCTTCCAGGCTGCCAAAGAAGTAGGTTGCCCACAGCTCTAGGCTTACTTCATCTGCTTTAGGGATCCCAGTGGAAAGAGACCTTTCTCTCCCAATGTCTCTATTTTAATGCCAGAAAAGGATTCAGATCAGTTCTGCTTGGATCACATGTCCATGTCCAGCCTAATCACAGTATCTGGAGAATGGAATATTAAGAGTCAGTGAGCTTATGATGTGTTCCAGATGAGAAGATCTGATAGTAGGAGAGAGAAATAGCCTGATGCCGCCAAATTAAGATATGGAAAGAGTATGACTACAATTCCCTGTCATTATTTATACACTTATCTTTCCATTCAAACAGTTGCAAGATTGTATCCAACCCAACTTAGCACATCTACATGTGTAGATCACTGCTGAAGTTTCACCCCAGGGTTACCTTGTCTTAAACTCGGGGAACTCTGTCTGGGCCATGTATTTTCGTCTTGGTCAGGTGTAGATGGGGCTCCTCAAGGCCCCACAAATGTCATCTCAATTTGCTGCCTAGAAATAAAATCGGTTCTTCAGGATCGAAGAACCAGGAACCATCTGCACCTATGAGGAGCCAATCTCCCATGCCCATTTCAGGATGGCGCCATTCTAACCACAAACTTTATTGTCTTGGTTATGGAACTATTGCCTTAAACTCTGAACAATCACAAACTTGTTTTCAAGCTGGGTTTTCCGGCAACACAACTCTGTATAGATTTCAACATTGTGTGTGTGCGTGCCAGTTTTTAGGGACTCTGTAGCTGAGGCACTAACACCGCAGAGCTTATCTTAAGCTTGCAGATCTCGGCTCTGCCCATCCTGTAGTTCCTATAATGGCTAGCCTGCTCCCAGCTGTACACTAGTGGGTAGTGTTTTGCTCCTAAATGCATCCTAGTGAGTAGTGTTTTTGCCACACACATGAATTTTAATTATAATTGGCAAGAAATAAAAGTTGTTTGAGAGAGGGGGCTCCCCTAATTTGTAGGCTCTTGCAAAGCCCTGCTATGCTTTCTGCCTTCCTCTTTTGTATCCATTTCAGATTGGAGCTCTAGGTTCATCTATTTCAAGTCCAGAAGCATTTTTGCTTGGCCTTCAGTTGTTCTGGATGGCTAGCTGGAGACTGAGCAACCTCCTGGGGGGCTGTTGCCTTTCCACTTTCAGACTAATGAACTTGTCCCTTTTTGCTAGCTTAGCAGGGCTTCCTTTTAACATCACCATCTCAGCACACTCAGAGAAATTGGGCCCATGACTATGAGTCTTCAGTGACTTCCTTAGTTGTGGTCAGCCAGCAGCTTCCAAACGTTTAACATATATAGATCAATTTCAAAAGTGTCTTTACAAGTTGCCTCCTTTAGTGTTACATTCATCATTTACAATTACACTCCCCCCAAACATAGCCATCTTTAAAACCTTATTTTTTCAGCTTCCCTGATCACTTCGTGCATACCTACATTCTCAACCTGGAGGATCCCCCAACTTTAGACAAGATCCTCCTGCCTGCTTTGACTCTCCTTGCTTGGAAGAATTCTTGGTCCCTAGGCTTTATGGTTTTGCATCCAGATCCCTGGAGTCCCTGCTGAGGCTTTTAAGCTTTTAAAGATCTATTTATTTTTATTTGTAAGTCAGAGTTTCAGAGGGAGAGAATTGAGGAGAGGATGGTGCATTTGCTGGTTCATTCCCCAAATGGCTAGTCTAACGCTGGGAGCCAGGAGGAAGGCACGTGTCTCCCGTGCGGATTCAGGGGCCCAAGGACTTGGCCTATGCCCCATTATATTCCCAGGCCATAAGCAGAAAACTGGACCAGAAATGGAGTAGCCCAAACATGAATCAGCACCCATATAGGATGCCAGCACCACAGGCAGATTAGTCAGCATAGGCTCCTATGGTGCTAAGTTTTTGTTTTAAAAGTTATGTTTTTTCTCAAATCGTATTATTTATTTGAAAAGTAGAGTTACAGAAAGAGGGGAGAGATCTTTCATCCACGGGTTCACTTTGTAAGTGGCAGCAGCAGCCATTTCTATGCCAGGCTGAAACAGGGAGCCAGAATCTTCAGCCCAGTCTTACACATGATTGGAGGGACCCAAGGGCTTGTGTCATTTCTGCTGTTGTTCCCAGGCATATTAGCAGGGAGCTAGATTGGTTTATAGAGCAACTGCTACCTGAACTGGCATTCAAATGGAAAGCCGGCGTGTTGCAGGCAGCAACTGAACTCAGTATGTCACAATACTGAACATTTTTTGTCTTTTAAATATACTTTTTTGGTTGTTGTTTCAGACTTTACTTGAGATTTATAGAAACTTGTAGATAAGAGTCCTTGCATATCCTACATCTAGTGTCATCTAATGCTAAGACACACCTTAACTTGACTGGTTTTTTTTTCCCCAAAAACTAGGAAATCAGTACTGGTATATGACTAGTAACTACACATTGGACTATAAGGATTTCACCAGTCTCCCAATAATGTTCTTTTCAATTCCAGGATTCAATCCAAGACCACACATTGCAGTTACTCTGCTAAATTTTGAAACAAATGATTTTCTTCAGTTAAGCTATGACAGCTATGAAGAATGTGGCATTTTAATATTCAAGATTAACTATTCATTAGCAAAAACAACACAAGTTGTCAAGATGCTCCTTGCTCTGTGATGTGAACTCCACAGGAGTCACCATGGCTGGTTTGGCGCATTTTAGTTAGGCATAGTTTGTATATTTTCAACAGGATGAAGTTTTCCCAGCAACAAAAGTTGAGAGAAGTGCAAGAAGTACAAAGCATGTTGACTGTTAGTTAACAATCCTATTCTTCACCGTGTCAATCAGCACGGTTAGGACTTTGTTCCCATGTTACAACAGTGTAGTGTGACTATAATTTATTATTGGTATGACAAAGTCATTGCAGTCTGAACCACAGCAACAGGACCACGAAGGCTGACTCTCGTCCAGCTGATCGCTCTGGAGAGAAGGACACTTGCCAGCAAAACTCCAAAGCCCTACCCAAGAGTGACACTTCAGGTAATTTGGGGCAAGTAAGAGTCACTTTGCAATTTTAAATACGTATGTTTTCAGACCTCTGGGTCTCCCACACAGGTGCAGGGTCCCAAGGCTTTGGGCCGTCCTCAACTGCTTTCCCAGGCCACAAGCACGGAGCTGGATGGGAAATGGGGCTGCCGGGATTAGAACCGGTGCCCATATGGGACCCCGAAACATTCAAGGCGAGGACTTTAGCCGCTAGGCCACGCCACCGGACCCAATTTCTTTAAAAAACTTTGATATGGGCAGTAAAGGACGACCCAAAGCCTTGGGACCCTGTACCCGTGTGGGAGACCCAGAAGAGGTTCCTAGTTCCTGGCTTCAGATCAGTGCAGCCACCGGCTGTTGCAGTCTCTTGGGAGTGAATCATCGCATTGAAAATCTTCCTTTCTGTCTCTCCTCCTTTCTATACATCTGCCTTTCCAATAAAAGTAAATAACTTTTTTTTTTTTTTTAAATTTCATGTTGGCCCAGCAGCATGGCCTAGCGGCTAAAGTCCTCACCTTGAACGCACCAAGATCCCATATGGGCACAGGTTCTGATCCTGGCAGCTCCACTTCCCTTCCAGCTCCCTGCTTGTACCCTGGGAAAGCAGTTGAGGACAGCCCAAAGCTTTGGGACCCTGCACCTGTGTGGGATATCTGGAGGAATTCCTGGATCCTGGCTTCGGACCGGCATAGCATTGGACATTGCACTCACTTGGGGAGTGAATCATCGCATGGAAGATCTTCCTCTCTGCATTTCCTCCTCTCTGTATATCTGACTTTTTAATAAATGAATAAATCTTTTAAAAAAAAGTTCATGCAAATGGAATTTTAAAAATGATTTTATTTTGGTGCATAAGTTTTGAAAGACATGTATAGCTTCTACATAACATGCATTTGCATAAACTTTTGGAAGACTCCTCATATATCTTGGATGCACATGTTTTACACACTTTAAAAATTTATGTGTCTCTGCATCCATATCTAGCTATCAACATATCAGGAAGTTTAGTGATTTATGGTTTTTTAGTTTTGCATTTAAAGAGTTTTAAAGGACTTCTTAACCATTGTGGATTCTTCTGCCATGGATAAAAGCTGATAATCTGAGCTAAATAGTTCCATCCCTAGTTACATTGTAGGAACATTTTATTTGGGTATAGGGCACAGAAAGTTTCCAGGATTCAAATTAATTCAGAATGGAAATAACTCTGGATTTAATTTTTTGATTATTTTTTCCATAATTTTTTAAGAAATCATTTTTTCCACATAAGATATATAGAGAGTAAATAAAAACAGAGGAGAAGTTTGTCATTTCTTAAAATAACCAGGAGGGAAAATTTCCACAGGAAAAACTAAGTCATAAAATTTTTGCGTCTTACCAGGAGGATGTATGGAATTGTGACAAAAGTGTACATGAGGTGGTACTATTCTTTGCTCGCAGCACAAGGTCATCCCCTCACACTGACTGCTCTAAGAGCCCAGGATGATCCGGCTTCAGGCGATCCGCCCTGACTTCCTCCTGGCTCTCTGTGCTTTCCTAGGGACAACCCTGAAACAGACTCAACGAATCCCCTCAATCATGTGACTCACAGCGCCCCTGCTTTCCATCTCAGCCCAATCAGTCCTTGCCTAATCACCTAGTTAGAAGGCACCCCCTGGCACGCTTCTTCCACACCTGTTACGTTCACAGAGCATCTCTCAGTGCCTGGGCACACTTTCCGTATCTGTTAATTGTCTCTGTCTTCATTACTGGGTTGGCAGTGCCTGAGGAGAGGGGCTTTGTCAGAAACTGTTGCTTGGATGAATATCAGCAGCAACAAATGTTAAAATCAGAATTAACAGGCTTTCAATGATGCTTAATTATGTTGTGAAAATTGTAACAAAGTGGTCAAATAGCGCTGAAAAGATGTACCCCACGATGGGGTACGGATGGGGTACGTTAAGTTGTCCCAGAAGTCCCTGTGGACCCCTTGGAGGCAGTTGCTCTGTGCAGAACTTTGATTCAGTGCTTCACAACTGCCCCTAGTCTCTAGAAATAAAATGCTGGTAGTTAACAAAATCATCATGGTCCAACAGAAACACATGTGCCACATACATACTTCAAAATATTCTACCAGAAGTAATATTTCTAGTAATAATAGCTATATTTTTAAAAGTAAAGAGTAGATAAATGATTCAACTTTTTTTAAAAATTGATTTTAGTTTTATTTGAAAGGCAGAGTTACAGAGAGAAGGAAAGACACAAAGAGAGTGAGATGGTTCATCCACTGGTTCACTCTTGTTAAGTCTGCGATGACCAGAGCTGGGGCAGGGCAAAGCCAGGAGTTTCCTGAGTGTCCCATGTGGGTGCAGGGGCCCCAGGATTTGAAGCATTTGATGCTGCTTTCCCAGGCTATGAGCAGGGAACTAGATGGGAAGTGGAACAGCCATGACATGAACGGGCACTCACACGGGATGCCATTGTCATAGGCTATGTCATAATGCCAGCCCCAAGACGTCTTGACCTTTCAAAAAAATACTGTCTTCGCAATCCACTGGGTGTTTTATACTGGCAGCATTATTTCAATTCAGATGACAGATTTTAACAAAGTGAGGTGTAGATCTAGAAAAACATAACAAATTTATGTGTGATGGAAAAAAATAATAAACCGTACGGCTTCAATTCATAAACTTAGTAAAAAATTAAATGGAGTATAAACATGTATTTCCTCAGTCATTCTAGCCATCCTGCACATCTGCCCCGCCACATGTGGCTGGTGGCTTCAGTACTGGGCATGGGGGAGAGCACGGGGACCCTGTCAGACCACACCTATCAGAGCAGCAGAAACAATCCGATTTACCCTCCTCCCATCCCCCACTCCCTGAGCCCCGATTTTGATTTTTGAACAGAGATTGAAGTTTGGCACTAAGTCCCATTCGTGGCAGAATTCCAAAGGGAAGGTTTGTGAGCAGCTGTTGCCCAGGTCCCCAGAGCTTGCTTGGCTTCTGCCCTTCATGGTTGCTTGTTCTGTTTTTTGGATTCCACGAGACAGACTAATGTATTTTCAATCTTTTTTTTTTTCCTTTTTGCCAGCACAAGCTGGTTTTTGTTACTTGTAATGTTATAAACAAATGAGCAAAACCTTAGCAAATAAATGTCCTTAAAAGGAGATACATAGAATGTAATTATGCAGAAATGTATACATTTATGTAAAACTGCTTTGACTAGCTTAGAAAAATCATAATTGACCAGGCTGTTATCAACTCTCAACAGAGGGGAACACGGTGTAGATAATTCAAAACAGTAAATTGCTATCAAAAGAGCATTTATTTGATTTTGGAATGCATTTTTATTAGGTGGGGGGTGGGGATTGGGGAGAGCAAGAACAGATACAGCTTCCTAATTGTTTTACTGAGAATTTAATCAGCATGAATTCTCTGAGAATGACGTTGATCACACAGCAGGTGCTTGATAAATGCATGTTGATTAATTGATTTAGAAGATACCAGCTGCCGGTGAAAGAATATGCTCCACAATCAAACCATTTGACAGAAGAAAGCCAGGATAGCTTTTAAAATTAGTTACAACATGGGATTCTACATGCAAATAATCCAGAGCTTGTGTTGCTGCCTTCTTTCTGGATGAGAACAAAATAATCATCCTCTACTTTAGAAGGAAGGCATCTGGTGTCAAATCCTGCAAACACAGGTAAACAGACTTTCCAGTTAATTGTTCCCAGTCCCAAGTGTGTATCTGGAAGGGGTTGCAGATACGAAGACCATGTGTGCAGGAGTGAGCGGCGGGGTGGGACACAGAGGGGATTCATTCACACAGGGGCACACTTGCCTGGAGTGAGCGGCGGAGTGGGACACAGAGAAGGGATTCATTTGCACTTGCCTTCACAAGCAAGCTGTGACCCTGTGAAGCTTGGACTTTTCCCATTAGCATCACATGATATTTACATTTTACAAGGTTGAAAATGAGAAGTAGAGAGAATTTCAGAATTCTGGATGTAAATGGGTGAATCTGGAGGCTGGCATTGTAACATAGCAGATAAAGTTGCCACCTGTGACACCAGCATCCCATATGGTCCCTGGTTCACCTCCTGGCTGCTTCACTTCCAATCCAGCTCTGTGTTGGTGGCCTGGGAAAAGCAGTGGGATATAGCCCAAGGGTTCGGGCACCTGGCACCTATGTGGAAGACCCAGATGAAGCTTCTCACTTGTCAGGCCCAGCCCTACCTTTTATAGTCATCTGGGACATGAACCAGCAGATGGAAGATTTGATTCTCACTCTAGCTCCCTCTCCCTCTCTCAGTGACTCTGTTGCAAATAAGTTAATGATGATGATGATAATAATAATGTCAATATAATCAAGCCTCTAGAAACACCACCAATTTCTGGAAATGTATTAGATAAAAAATGTTCATTTGACTACAAGCACAACCAGCCAAATCTAAGATATGAGAAAAATCTTGGATTATAAAGAATAAATGATATATGAATATAGTGACAATGATTTCTAGCATTATCTTGTAATGGCACAGTTGTACTGCAGAACAGTGTCCTCTCTGGTAGACTGTAGTTTCAGCTGGGTTCCCTAGACACAAATGCTGAGGTGGGAGAGTTGTGCGCAGAAATTTATTGGAGAAAGACCCCTGGAAGGAAGTTAATGAAGGTGGAATGGGACACAGGAGAAGCTGACCCCAGTGAAACTGGAGCTGCAGTCTCTTTCATCCTCTGGGGAATTCAGGGGTTGAGAATGGACCTTCAGAGTGTCCTGAACTGAGTCAAGGAGGCCAAGTTAGGTCTGCCACACTTAGTTCTTGGATACGGGCTACTTCCGGTCATACATAATTTTAGAAGAGGCAGTTCCTTGCAGCCGAATGGTGTCCCCAGCGAGAGCCACACAGCTGTGAAAAACAGCAGCGGTAGACCCAGCAGACAGCAGAGGAAAGTGATGCTGGCCTTGAAGAAGCACTGCTGATGGCGAACAATAGCATCCGCATCAATAATGTAGAAAAGAATTAAATCCCGAGATTGCTAGTGATACTTAGCTATTATTCAGACTGTAATTTACATACTAATGGATTTTAAGAATTCTAAAATACCATTTGCATAAGAATTCCGGCATTTTGTGTCAATTATCGTCAGTTGCCATATATTTTGATGTAGGAAGACAAATCATCGTGTTGTCTGCACTGGTTAAACAGCTTAATTATACAGCCATTTCTGGAACTTGGGGGCAGTTTATGTGCTTGGCTCTCAGGCTGCCACACTTGTTCTGTCCCCACACTAGTCAGCCCTTCCTCATTGTCTTTTCTGTTCAACTTCTCCCTGTTCCTGCCCTCTGAATTTTGGTGCTTTACAGTAGGTTTGGGCTTCAGACCTCTTCTTGTTCTTCTTTTAAAAAATGAATCATCTTTCACTTCCTGAATGTTCTCACCCAGTCTCATGGCTTTCAATATCATGTATACCTTGATGACTCACAGATGTTTATCTCATGCCTGAACTCCAGGCTGCCACAGCCAAATGCTTACTCAACGTCTCTGCTTGGCTATCGATGCACATCGCAAACTTAACATGTGCAAACCCATTATTTTCTTTCTCTCATGCGCTCTGCAAAGCTGCCTTCTCCTACAGTCTGAAAGAATTTCTGCAAATAACAGTCCTACTTTACCAATGGCTCCAGTACAATATCTTGGATGCATTCTTGAGAATTTCAAGTTTCACATGTTAGGTCAATTCACTCATCCATGCTTTACTGTGTAGTCTCTAATTGAGGAAAGACCTTAAGAATGTAAGAGGAGATGGAACTTTAGGGGTTGCTTTTGGAAGAAGGATGGACAAGGCAGCCACAGTAACAGACAAGAAGGCAGAATACGTGGCTACTAATCCTGCTAGGCTAGTGAATGCACTGGTAGCTGTGCAAGTGCTCAGAGGAGCAAGAAGCAAAGTTAGCAGAGTGATCAGCAGATGCTGCAGCACTGAATAGAGGAAAAGAAATGGGACAGTTTTCTAGGAGAGTCAGAGAGTACATGGATAAGAGTACTAGGGTTTAATAGAAGACCCATTGGAGATTGGGTCACCAACCTGCAGTGAGGATCTTCTGTGTAACTGGTTGCTTTTCTGCAGACACACTTAGCTACTGGTTATGACACAGGAAGGGTGCTGGATTTAATGGGGCCTGGGGTTCAACCACAAACACCACAAAGAAGAGAGAGGTAAGATAGTTGACAGTGTATGCAAAAGAGTGTTATAATAATGGACGAGAAAATAGAACCTGAAGGAGTAGAAAAGAGAGAAGGTGACGGGAGTGATGATAGTGGAAAGGTGACGATGGCCCTTGGGGATTCCATGAGGAGAATAATTGTGGGAGTCAGGAAGTAGTGATGGTGAGCTGGAAAAATGGAATGTGTTAGTTAAAAAAAAACAACAGTCTGAAAATCAGGTATTAGCAAAACAGTAAAATACACCAATAGTAGAAATGTAAATTGGTGTTAAAATTTTTGGTCAGATCATTATGATGTGGGAGATTGGTTGTTTCACAAGATAAGCTAGTAAAACCTAACTTTTAATCTTAAAATCATTTTACTGTAAATACCTGAAAAAGCCAGTTTCATCATAATAATTTAAAATCGCCTTTCAATTAAGATTTTAAATTAATTTGAATAGAAATTTTTAATGATTTTTTAATGTATTTTTTTATTATATATTTTTTTACAATCTTTACATAGTTAATTGGGGTAAAAAGGTTCAAGGGCTATAGGAAAGTGGGTAAGACTATTATTTCCATATTGTTTCCTTCATGTTTAAAAGAGGGTATTAAGGGAGAAGACCCACCCAACTTCCCACCCTCCCCAGGTCCCGCATGTAGGGTATGCTCTGAGGTTCTTGCTCAAGTGGTTTTGATAGTTCAACTGTTATGAAGCGCTGCCAATCTTGCCACTCCAAGCACTATGAGGTCTTTGAAGAATCCACCGATTGACATAGTCCATCATAGATGTTTATGCATTTTTTTAAACATTCATTCATTTTTATTGCAAAGGCAGATCTACAGAGAGAAGCAGATGCTGAGAAAAAGATCTTTCATCCACTGCTTCATTCGCCAAGTGACTACAATGGCTGGAACTGAGCCAGTTTGAAGCCAGGAGCTTCTTCCAGGGCTCACACACACAGGTGCTGGGTTCCAAGGCCTTGAGACGTCCTCCACTGCCATCTCAAGCCACATGCAGGGAGCTGGATGGGAAGTGGAGCAGCCAGGACATGAACCTGCACCCACATGGGATCCCAATGCATGCAAGGCAAGAATTTATCCACTAGGTCATCACACCAGGCCTCCGTTTATGTGTTTTCTTTTGAGAAACAGAGTGAGATCACCCTTCCCTTATTGGACTTGCCGAATTCTGGCAGCAGCCAGCAATAGGCCTGATGGACGTCAGAGAGTGACTCCTATATCTGAACTGCCATGGTGCCTGTCAGGGTGCAGGAATCTGGACTGTAAATGGTGAAACCAGGAATTAAACCAGGTATTCCAATATGGGCAATGGACATCACTAGCAGCAATTTAACCATGGCACCATAAGCTCACCCCCACCCCTATTTATTTTTGCCTTATCTAGTGCATTTTTGTTGTTGTTGTTGTTTTTATTTTTCTTGAAAAGTCAAGTTTACAGAGAGAAGCAGAGACAGGGCGAAAGATCTTCCATCCACTGGTTCATTCGTAAAACAGCCACAACAGTCAGAGCTGAGCAGATCCAAAGCCAGGAGCCAGGAACCTCCTCCAGGTCTCCCGCGCGGGTACAGGGTCCCAAGGTTTTGAGCTATTCTCCACTGTCTTTCCAGATGACAAGCAGAGAGCTGGATCGGAAGTGGAGAGGTTGGGATATGAACTGGCACCCATGTGGGATCCCAGCATGTGGAAGGCAAAGACTTTAGCCACTAGTCTATTGCACTGAGCCCTAGAGAGTTCTTTGATTCATCGAATTACTCTCTGAATGACTGCAACATTTAGACCTGAACTGCTCTAAGCTGGGAGCCAGGAGCTAGGAGCTTTTTCTGGGTCTCCCACATGGTTGCAGAATTTCAAGGCTTTAGGCCATCTTTTATTGCTTTCCTGGACCATCAGCAGGGAGCTGGATCAAAAGTGGAGTACTCAAGACACAAACTGGTATCCTGGTATGCTGGTGGTACTGGCATACATTTGCTTGCTATGTCAGCCCCCAGATAGGTAATTTCTTAAAAGCAAGTGAGAAAAAGGGAAATATTAAAAATAAAAGCGGAAATGATCCAATTGAGTAATAGAAAAGCAGAACAGGAAGCACAAAAATCCAATGACTGTATCTGTTTTTTAGTGTCTCTAGAGTATACTCTTGATGGCTTTGGTCTCTCTCTTACTATCAGTATTACCCATCAACAGGTTGAATGTTCAATTTGAAAAAACTAGTGCATTTTTGGTGCCCTAGTAAATAAACATTTAATAACAACGAACTCAGGTTAAATATAGAAATTATTTAAATTGTTCATGCTTCTTTACAAAATTAAGCACAAAATATTCTCTATCAGGACTCCTTTGCCATATGGTGGTCGTGACCTTGGTCAATGAAGGTTGCAGCATGCTAATAAAGTGAGAAATCAGTTTAGTGGTTACATTTACATTTATCTATTAAAATCATATTAGTTATAATTTCAATCAGTAAGAAAATTGAAGTTGTTTAAATAAGACGCAGATGATCAAGTACAGCTGTGATTATACGTGAGTCTAACATCATTTTTTTTAAAGATTTATTTTTTTATTGTAAAGTCAGACATACACGGAGGAGGAGAGACAGAGAGGAGGATCTTCTGTCCGATGAATCACTCCCCAAGCAGCTGCAACAGCTAGAACTGAGCCCATCTGAAGCCAGAAGCCAGGAGCTCTTCCGGGTCTCCCATGCGGGTGCAGGGTCCCAAGGCTTTGGGCTATCCTCTGCTGTTTTCCCAGGCCATAAGCAGGGAACTGGATGGGAAGTAGGGCCACCAGGACACAAATTGGCACCTACATAGAATTCCAGTGTGTGCAAGGTGAGGACTTTAGCCATTAGGCTACTGCACCAGGCCCTAACATTATTATTATTATTATCATTATTTTCCCCCACAGTGCAGTTTTGTAGGTTCAGCCCTCCCCTTCCCTGTCCCCCTGGTTTCCCTCCTGTCATGTTTCCCTGTACTACCACAGTAGTATAGTCGTTTAGTAACAGTTACACTAAAAGTAAACAAAACAACAGGATTGTTTTTAACGCACAATGAATATAGGAAAGGTAAACACCATTTCACAAGACATCAGTTTTCAGTCAGTACTGTTCTAGGTTCAGATTAAAGCAGCTAGTCTCCCCACAGGGGAGGACATTGTCACCACTTCCTGATTGTAGATCTAAGGAAGCATGCATATGTATGCTGCTCACACCGGGCTGGGAGAGCCCTTCCTCACCCGCTAACCCTTGCCCTAAAACACTGCAAACTGCTTCTCAGGGAGGCGGTTTAGTTATGGAAGCACACCTCCCCTCTGTCTTCTATACTTGCCACAAGGAAATAAGGCTTTTCTGTGAGCAGTTCCTATGTGAGGCTGGTTATTTGGTGACACCCCAGGCAAATAGACCTCTTGTGTCCTCTCATACAAGGGACTCTTTCTCTTCAAAGCTAGCACAACTGCCTCTCCCTCTGGCTCTTTTTCCACAGTCACAGCTCTGTGACTGCAGTTGCGAAAGGTCCGCCACTGCTAAGCATCCATGTGCTCAGACTCGGCCTGCCTGGGGATCCAGGGTAATCCCCCACTTCAAGAGCCTTGGCCACATCTGCCAAGCCTGTCTGCTGTGCGGAGTAACATTTTCATAGATTCAGAGGGATTACACACGAACATTGTTGGAGGCTTTGATTCTGCAAACTGTGATGGGAATGGAAATGTTTCTTTTTTTTTTTCTTTTTAAGACTTATTTACTTCTTACTTAAAGGGCAGAGGTACAGAGGGAGAGAGAAAGAGAGAGAGAGAGAGAGATCTTTCATGCACTGCTTCTTTCTCCAGTGGCCACAACTGACTGTGCCGGGCCAGAGGGAAGGCAGGAGCTTCTTTTTGGTCTCCCAAGTGGGTGCAGGGGCTAAAGCACTTGGGCCTTCTCCACAGCTTTTCCAGGCACATTAGCAGGTAACTGGGTTGGAAATGGAGCAGTCTAGATTTAAATTCAGCCTCTATGGAATGCTGGCACCACAGAAGGCAGCTTCAACTCCTAAGCCACAACGCTGGCCTTCATTATGTGAATAACCTGTGTAGCCCTACCTTCACTTGAGGAGCTGAAGGCACATCTTTCGAGAAACAACCGCTCTGGCTGCCCCCTGGGGTACTCCACACCTGTGCTTTGAATGTGCACCTTGCTTGCTTCAAGCAAAGGGAAAGTGTAAGCCACACCATACTAACAGAACTCAATCTATTATTTTCTCTGTCTGGCATTTTCTTAGGAGGTTTAACTAAGAAATAAGTGCCCATTTCAGGGGACTTGGAAGAACAGAGAGAGAATTCTTAACAAATTGAAGGAAACTATCAAACAGGAATATTGTTCCTTTGATCGTAAACAAACATTTTAAGTCCCTGTATATGAGCCTGTTTTATTATTTTTATGATAATTAGTTTTCAATGGTTATAGAATATGCATGTAGATGATATCAAGTGGGTTTTTAAAAATTAAATTACAGAAAGTGATTCCAATTTTTATCATTCAAACCATTTCATAATTCTGGGCAAAAAAAGTCTCCGGAGCTTTTTTTTTAAGCGGATATACACACATCCACACTTCCTTGGCAAGTAGAAAAGTCATTTTAGTAACAAATATCTTTATCTTTGATAATTTTTGAAATGATGTTTGCTTTATTTCACAGCAGAATTTCCAGAGCAGTCTTTGAAATGATCACTGCCTGTTTACCATCCGAGCAGCCGTCCTGTGCGGCACTGCTTGTTCCACGTGCTGCAAGCCAACCGACACAAAAGGCAGGAACTCATCTTTGAGTCATAGAATTCCAGCCACAAACCCCCAGCGAATGCTAACAAAGCACTTTATGAATCAGCGAGGGTAGAGGAAACAGAGGGAAGCTTAAAAAGATTCCACAGCAGGTATCAGATGGTGGTAATATGAGACTTTTACAAATGCTTGTGGTGAATATGCCTGGGTGAAATATGAAAGGATATTAATTTGGGAACATAATTCTATTATGCTGTTTCCCTTAGTCTGAAGACACTGAAGGATGCTAATGTACGTAACTTTTTTGCCTTGTTGGTGACTCATTCTTCTTCCATTATAACAAATACTTTACATATAATTAGTGAGGTTTCTTTCTTACAAATTTTATTGGCTCTTGCTACTTAGACAAAAGGAAAAATTTCTATTGCTGTAGGCCTACCTCAGCCCCATTTATGAAGACACATTGTTTTCTCATTGGGAAAATAAAAATAAGAGTGATTTTCAAAACCCATGTTGGCCTCTCAAGTTCATTGTCTGTGCTTCTGTCCAGGACCCTTCCTGCATTGCCCATTCTCCCCTTGCCCAACCATCCTTGATTCCCTGTCTTGTTCATTGTGAGCTACAACGGCAAGATTTCCCAAAAAGAATGGGGAGGGGGAAGTGTTTAGTGTTCTGTATGTGCTCAGTCCATTCTACCAAATCCTATTGATGTAACATTATGTAACATCCACATCCATGGCTGCTGGTATCATTGTGCCAGTCACTTTTCTGCTGCCTCAGTGTCCCACTCTTCCTTCTCTCCGTGATTCTGTAACCTCAGTCGGAAGCCTGTGTGCTCCATTTCCCATATTCGTTGCAGAATTGGCTTCCAGTCAAATCCAGCCAATATGGATTAGTGATGGGAGAGAAGAAGCCATCCTGGCCTGGCACCACGATGCAGCACTGGCCCGCAGGGTGTCTGTGCAGGTGATGGGGCTGGGCTAGCCATTCGGTAACCTTTCGCAGCAAATACAGAGAGGGAACTGCTTTCTGATCCCTGGGCAGTAAACATCTCCCAGAATTACATTTCTTTGAATTATGTACGATGGTTTTGAGTTTCTTGACTGGATAAACTGGACTGATTATAAATTTATTTACAAAGCTAATAGGGCTTTGTAGAAAATCAAGAGGTTTTGTGTGAAGATAGTGTTAACCCTTTTCTAAAAAGCAATACTTTCCCCAGACTGTTGGCAGCCAAGTTTGGTGCAGTTCTTCTTAGTCCTAACACAGGGAAGCTTTTACTTCAGACGTGTACATGGGATATGCAGTGTGTGGCTTGGGCATGCTGGAAAGTGGTTGTGGGGATACTGAAAGTCCTTGGCCTTTGGTAATGCAAATAGCTATGTGCCTACTGTTCGGGAACTAAAGTTATAAGTTATGGAAGTCACATCAATCCTATTAATGAAACAGTATTTAGTAACTTGCCAGTGTGTAAGGTATTTGGTCTGGCAATAGAAGCCTTAGGCATCCAACTGAAACTGGAACAGTGGTTTTAGCTACTGTCCAACCCAGATTTTCATCATTTTGACAAATGTGTCCAAAGGACTATTTCCAGCATTTGTGTCACACACCAGGAACTTGGGATGGGAAATCCATGCATGTGGAGCTAACGAGGGTTAGATCTGCTGCCCCTGAAGAAGTGCACGTGGAGGAGAGTGCCCGCGATGGCCCTGAGTTCTGTCAGGAACAGATGATGCATTTATGCGGGTAGATCTTTACCTCATGTTTATCTCTCCCTTGAACTCTGCTCATCATCACATTCTCAGGACATAGCACGTCACTACATGTATTCATGTAGCCAATTCTTCATTCATAAAATCACTAAGGAAATGTTTATTCTCTCTTCAAAGCATCAGAATCAATGGTCTTTGCAAAAGTTTCAAAAGTTTACGGCAGGGTATTTGGAGCACTCCTAAAATGGCTTTTGCTTTAATGAAGTCCTCTTGTGCATCCCTGAATCTAAGCGGCAACTGCTATTTTTAAACGGATTTGGAGATATTCTGGAGTGTGATTTGCTAATGTTCTTCTCACTCTGCTGGCAAGATTCTTTTGTCTATATATAATAGACCAGTGCTCACAATTTCCGTGAGTCTAAGACACTGGTGAATATTGTAACATGCATGAAACAAATGGGGACTATTTTTGATTAAGAAAACTGAGCATGTTGGAGGCCTGGGTTCAGTTTCCAGCTCTGCTTCCTTTCTGTTGCTGCAGATACTGGGAAGCTATGGCAATGGGCTCGGATTGCCACCCTTGATATTTTTTGGATTGGGTTTTCAGTCCCTGACTTCAGCCCAACCCAAATCATTCCTGCTGTTGCAGCATCTACAAGAATGAACCATCAACTGGGAGCTCTTAAAAAAAAATTGCGGAACAGGCAGCTAATCCTCTGCCTGCAGCTTAGGTTTCCCATTTGGGTGCTGATTTCTGTCCCAGCCACTCCACCTCCTATGCAGCTCCCAGCTGGTGGCCTGGGAAAGAAGCAGAAGATGCTCTAAAGCCTTGGGTCCTGTATCCACTTGGAGGACTGGGAAGAAGCTCTGGGCTGGGCCCGGCACCCTGTCCTAGTGGCTAGGTTTAGTGGCTAAAGTTCTCACCTTGAACACACCAGGTTCCCATATGGGCACCTGTTCTAGTCTCAGCAGCCCTGCTTCCCATCCAGCTCCTTCCTTGTGGCCTGGGAAAGCACTCAAGGACCCTGCACCTGAGTGGGAGACCTGGAAGAGCTCCTAGTTCCTGGCTTTGGATCAGCTGTTGCAGTCACTTGGGGAGCAAATCATCAGATGGAAGATCTTCCTCTCTGTCTCTCCTCCTCTCTGAATATCTGACTTTGCAATAAAAATAAATAAATCTTAAAAAGAAAAAAAAAAAAAAAAAGAATCTCTTGGCTTTAAGGTTGGCTTAGCTCCGGCAGCTGTGGCCATTTCAGCTGTGAACCAGTGGTTAAGAGATGTCTCTCTCTTGCTCTTTGTAAAGTTGCCTTTCAAATACAAATAAATAATTTTTTTTTTAAGATTTTGAAAGATAAAATAGAAAACATAATAAACTTCCATTTTAGGAAAGAATAGTAAAATTACTAGAAATAAGGTAAAATAAAATAACAGTAGGTGCCAGCAACACTCAATTTAAAATATGTAATTACACGAAGTATTAAGCCTGTGATTTTGAAGTGAGGTGAGAGTGTGCTTTTTAAAAAATAGGGAAAAAAAGAAATAATGGAAGAGGGTGGGTGAGGGATGTGGACTGGAGGGACGGAGGTGGGCAGCTTCACTGGGTTCTTGAACCTGTAATGTGGAAAGCATGAAACTTGTTCACCTTATGTAAGTACATATTTTAAAAAATACGTAGTTAAAAGAAGTTCTAATTTACAGCAGACATGACTACCGAGGACCTTTACAGGAAAATATGACATGTCCTCAAAAGTTCACGGAAACAGGCATTACAAAAAAGTTACACAAGCTTCACATTTTTTTCACAAAACAGACTTATGTTTAAATCCCATTTCTGGGCCCGGTGTGGTGGCCTAGCAGCTAAAGTCCTCGCCTTGCATGTGCTGTGATCCCATATGGGCACCGGTTCTAGTCACGGCAGCTCCACTTCCCATCCAGCTCCCTGCCTGTGGCCTGGGAAAGCAATGGAGGATGGCTCAAAACCTTGGGACCCTGCACCCAGGTGGGAGACCTGAAGGAAGAAGCCCCTGGCTCCTGGCTTGGGATCAGCTCAGCTCCAGCTGCTGCGGCCACTTGGGGAGTGAACCATTGAATGGCAGATCTTCCCCTTTGTCTCTCCTTCACTCTGTAAGTCTGACTTTCCAATAAAAATAAATATATTTTTTTAAACTAGCATTTTATTGAAAGACAGTAAGTACAAAAGAAGTAATGTTTTAAGAAGTCTAATATTTTAATAATGTCTAAATTAATCAATGCTTAAAACACTTGGATAAAGTGATGTGAAGAAATTGACAAAATATTTCTGAAAATGATTGGAATGATCAAAAAGTAAGAATATTTAAAATCTTTAGCCATTGTAAAAATGAGATAATGCATTAATTTTAAAAGGTAATCATAGACAAATAGATTATTAAGCATTTTATGTTATTTTCTGTTATATTATTATTTTATCAAAATGTTAAATTAATTTATATCATTAATTTATCAACAAAGATCAAGCTAATAAGTTACATTTCTTTTATTTTTTTAAAAGATTTATTTGCAGTTACTGGAAAGGCAGATCAAATTTATAGAGAGATGGAGAGACAGGGAAAGATTTTCCATTTATTGGTTCACTCACCAGATGGCCACATTTTTGGCCAGAGCTCAGCTGACCTAAGACCGGGAGCCAGGAGCTTCTTTCTTTTGGGTCTCCCAACTGAACTCAGGGTCCCGAGGCTTTGGGCCATCCTCTACTGCCTTCTCAGGCCAAAGGCAGGGACTGGAGGGGAAGTGGAGCAGCTGGGACACAAACTGGCTCCCATATGGGATCTCAGTGACTACAAAATGAGGATTGAGCCATTGCGGCATCACGTGCTGCTCAGTAAGTTACATTTCATAAAGGTGCTACCCTAACCCTGTTGGAGGGAGGCAACAGCTCTTTGTTGCTCCCCTGGAAGAGCTCCTGGTCGCCTCTCTCATCCCTGGGCCATGGCCTCCACCATCAAACTCAGAATGTTCATGGCTGCTTCCTTCCATGACAGAAAGAAGGTACATCCAACCTGAGTTTGAACCTGTAAGTATTCAACCAGTGTAATATGTTAGTGTTTTCAATGTCTGGTTACCAATCTCAGACAATTTCTTTAAAAAAAATATTTTTGTCTTTTTATATTTAGGTAGCTACTATTCTGAACATTGAGGAGTATGACTTAAATTACAATTTAATAAGTGACAAAGGCTTAGATTCAAACAGTTACTCCAATTTCTCTAAAAATAGTACCTTGAATGCCTTAAACTTATGAGTAAGGAAAAAAAAATAGTACCTTGAGATCTGTTCATCAAAAAAAAACATTTTGCTGAAATAATTCCTAGATCCTAACAGTTCATTTGAAACCAAAGTTTTGAAATATATATTCAAATAATTCCTATAGAAATATAAAGAGCAACATACACAGGACTGTTACAAACTCCAGTTCTAAAAGATTTTATATTAATGTGAAATAAAATGTAAAATGCGTAGGTACTGAAGTATATATGTGTAGTATGTTTGAAGTACAATTATAATAGATTCCTTTCTGACAAGCATTTCCAGTGGTATAAAACACAAATCCTACTTTTAGGATTAGCAATAAGGTTTTTGCAAATTATTCTTAATCATTGTTTTACTCATGACCACTTTCTTGATATAATTATCCACAATCTGCACATGGAAAAGTTATTGTGCCTAATGTTTAAACCGGAGCACTTTCTCTCTGAAAATGAGCTAACAAAGATTCCATAGGGTTGGATGAAAAATTACAAAAATGGAATGAAATCATATAAAGAAAAAATATGCCAATGATAGGAAAAACAGCTACTTCTCGAGATGTGGAAAGAAGGCAACACAGACAGGAGGTAAGCATAAGCCAAATTTTTGAAATGTGACTCTTTGGAGAAGTGATCAGAAATTGGTACTGATTTTCATTTGCCAAAATACCATCAAGTGAATTTTATTTATGTGCAATGGACAAGCATTCAGTGGTATACTAATCTGAGTTTTTAGTGTGGTCATTTTGACTACATTTCCCATGCTGGGAAATTGAACTATCCAATACAGTAACCACATGTGGCTATTCAGACTTATACTTTAAATGGTGAAATTAAATAAAAATAAAATATTGGCCCTTGGTTGCACCAGCCACATTTCAAGTCTTCAGGAGCCACAACGAACACAAATACAGTGAATATACAGAAACAGGATTATATCATGGCAGAAAATTGTTAAACATCACCTTTTGACAAATGACCACTTGAAAATGGGAGGGTTACAATTAAGTTTCATCAATAGGATTCATCTGAAATTTATCACACTATTTAAAAATTTTTTAAATTTGTTTAAGTCATTTAAAAGGGAGAAATAGAAGAGATCCTCATAAGAGATCTCGCAGAACTGGCATGATGGTTCAGTTGGTTAATCTGACTCCAAGTGATGTCATGCCATATGGCTGCCGGTTCATGTTCCTGGCTGCTCCACTTCCAATCCAGCTCCCTGTTTATGGCCTGGGAAAGCAGAGAAGAATGGCCAAAGTTTTGGGGACCTTCACCTGCTTGAGAGACCCAGAGTAGGCTCCTGGCTCCTGGCTTTGGATCTTCTCAGAACTGGCCATTGTGGCCATTTGGGGAGTGAACCAGTGGATAAAAGATCATTCTTCCTGCCTCTCCTTCTCTCTGTAGATCTGTGTTTGTATATATCCATACACACTGAAGAAGGAGGAGGAGGAAGAGGACATGTCCCTTTGGCTGATTCACTCTCCCAATACTCAACAGCTAGGCAAGGCTGGGCTGGAGCCAGAAGGTCAGAATTCAGTTCAGGTTTTCCTGGTGAGTGGCAAGGACCGAGCTATTTGCTCCATTTCTTGTGGCCTCCCAGAGTGTACACGGACAGGACTGAGAGCAGGGCAGGAACATCGTCACTTTGACATGAGAAGCAGCTGTTGTAAGGCACGTCTTAACCAATGCACCAAATGCTGCCACTTTCTCACGACTGCAAAAGAGGTCTTTTAAATTACTGATAGTAATTGAGGGCCCAGTGCAGTAGTCTACTGGCTAAATTCCTCACCTTGCTTGTGCCAGAATCCCACATGGGTGCTGGTTCCTGTCCCAGCAGCCCCACGTCCCATCCAGCTCCCTGCTTATGGCCTGGGAAAGCAGTCGAGCACAGCCCAAAGCCCTGGGACCCTGCACCTGCATGTGGGAGACCTGCGTGTGTGGCTCCTGGCTTCGGATCGGTGCAGCTCCGGCTGTTGCAGCCCTTTGGAGAGTGAATCATCGGACTTTCCAATACAAATTAACAAAACAAAAACAAAAACCATACTGATATACTCAAAAGGCAGAAAAATGAGAAAGAGAGAGAATATCTTCTCTGTTCTTTGATCCCTTCAACACCTGCATGAACTCAGGGCTGGGTCTGTCCATAAGTAGGATCCTGGAACTCATGCTGAGTCTGCCATGTGGGTGCATGGGGTCAGTTACTTGAGCCATCTCCTACTATCTCTCAGAACACAGATCAGCAGGACACTGAAGTCAGAAGCTGAGTCAGGACCAAACCCATGACCCCAGGCACCCAAATAGCCCGATACAGGTGGTGGACTTCCCTAGCGGTGTTTTAATCGCTGTGCCAAATGCTTCCCTGGCCCCACTGCACGTACTTTATATGATTCAAGTGGTGACTTACTTATAGAGGCAAGAGACACAACTGGATAAAAAGAGGGTCAAATTCTTTTTTTTTTCTTTCTATTTCCCAAGCAAGATTTCTTTGAAATAGTTTTAATTTCCTGGCTAGTAAGAAAGGCAATGGCTTATTTTGAACACTACTACCAGCACCTAAGAAATCCAATAGCCTCTTGTCAAAAACAAATATGCAGCAACTTTTGACTTGGTGTACGATTTCAGAAGCTCCATCACCAAGCATCATTTTATTCTCCCTATGATGGAGCGGAACAGCTGAGAAATGAAAGGCTGCTGTCTGCTTTATGTAACAGTAGAACCCGCGCAGCACACCCAGACAGAAATACTTTATAATGGATTTGGCAGAGATTTCTTTAACATATTAGGATAGAGAAAATGATCTTTTTTTTTTTTTTAATGGTTCTTTAAGGTTTTGAATAATAACACATCTTTTCTATAACACCAGCATTTAAAATTTATTTTCACTTTTAAATTAAAAAAAAGCCATTTTTTGGAACTGTATTAGAAATGTAATAATAGTATTGGAATAGGTAAAATTATTACATATTTATTTCAGAACATAAAATATAAAAAATATGGATTTTTTTCAGTTTTTTAATGAGTTAAACATAACTCTGGCACTGTAATCCAATCAAGATGTGATATCCAAAAAAAGAAATTTTTAAAGACAAATATTACTGTGATTTTGGGGGAAAAAAAACAAATAAAATTCCAGAAATCTAGTCCAAAAAACACATTAAAACTTTAAATCATAGAAGTCAAGGAAAGTTAATTGCTAAAGGAAAACTGACCGGGGTGGTGGGGAGGGGATTTGGGTGGGAGGGCAGGGAGTTCCCAGGGCCTATGGAACTGTATCACAAAATCACAAAATAATAAAATAAGCAAATTAATAAAACACATGAATAAATACCAGAGAAAATGGTAAAAAAAAAAACCCCTGACAATAAAATGGACATTTTAGTAGAACAAGCACATCAATTAAGCAAGAAAAATTATAGAATTCTGTAAATAGATACTAACATGCCAACACCCATTTATATAAAAAAATTTATTACATGATAAGTTTAAAATAGACATAATGAGGAACTATTTCAAATGAAATCAATTATGCATGGCAACTAAAGTAGCCTAATCCAAATAATTAATACTTAGTAATCTCTCTTATTCATTATAAAATTTTCAGAATTCTTTGTTATTTCTTGCCAATGTAGAAGAAACATGAAATGGAAAAGAGAAATAAGTAATGCAAAGGGAAAAGCAAAAATTTTATGCTGTAGTTGAGATTATGATTTTATAGTAAGAAGACGAAAAAGAAAGAATTCACAGCAGCTGGGTTAGCAACAGGATATATAAAATGTTAATCCTGTAAGAATATATTTCTGTAAGTCACCAAAGTATGAGAATCTATGTAATATCAACATTATCAAGTAAACCTCTCTTAACTAATCACTTAATGAATCAAAGAGAAGCCTTTCGTCCGCTGGTTCACTCACCAGATGGCGAAAACAGCCATGGCTGAGCCAGTCCGGGCCAGGAGCAGGGGCTGCATCGGGGTCTCGCCCACGGGCGGCGGGGCACCGGGCCATCTTCCACTGCTTTGCCTGGGCTGAAATGGAAGCGGAGTGAGGACATGAAAGGGTACCCGTGCAGGGTGCTGATGCCTGCCTTACCGCGCACACGGCGGTGCTGGCCCCCGACTCCTGGTTCTTCATGTGCGACATGCAGGAGCCTCGCACAGAAGCCTATAACGCTGACTGAGACACACACTTAGGTTTGTCAATTGGATCTTTCTTTTGCCAAACTCTCCATAAATTGTTTCCTTTTCAATTTCATGCTATGCAATCATGATCTATAAAGAAATAAAACAAAAATCTTTGCTGTTACCTCCGCATTGATTTTTGTTTCATGTTACATTACATTGGCTAAGAATGAAAAAATATATATAAAATGTGTTTGCATGTGTAATCTTATTTGGAATAATTCTCAATTCCAGTTAAATTATTTTTGGAGATCTTAAGAATGAATGGAATTAATGAGAAAAAGCAAACCCCCCCAAATAATTTTTCTGATAGAAACAAAATAAACTACATTTCTCTCAGATAATTATATTGCTGAGCTTTAAAAGAGTGCTTCTAACCAACTTCCCTTTGCTCCAATAGGATTGGAAAAACAAGTTCCTTGCCGAAGTAGGCTCCTGGCTTCGCCACTCTCCACCCCAGGGTTCTGCCATCTGGTGGCCAAATCAGCAACTGCGCTTTCGTTACTTCCATACACAAGAATTCAGGATACTCAAGAAATTAGACCTGACCGACATTTTCCAATCTGCTCTGCTACCTTTATCTAATGATGTGATGTCTGGGACTGGGAAAAGTATTAGTCATCGTTGAAACATGGTGCTTCTTTTATGCATATTTGTAGATTTTCATAATAAAAAATTAAAAATAGAAACAAAAACCATCACTTTTACAAATATAAATGACCAGTTAATTTGTGGGAACAATCCTCCATCTCATTTGCAATTAAACAAAAGAGAATTAAAACACACATTCTTACTGCTGTGACCCAAAAAGCACATTAAAAACTAAAAGTCTTCATAATTAGAAGGGTGTGGGGAAATAAAGCGTTCTATTCGTAGGAGTTTCGGTTGGTACCATGTTCTGGAAGTCAGTTTTAGCAGTGCAAAGGAGACATTTTCTTGTTCCCCAAATGCCCTCTATTTTTATATATAGAATTCCCTTTCACTCTCATGAAACTGTCAAGCAATAATACAAAAATACATGAACATGGATGTTTATTGTAGCATTTCTAAAAGAACATTGGAAATGAGTCTGAACAAAATATTCAGTGAATAATTTAAGATACCTCATGCTCTGGAATACCATGCTTTTAAAATTTACTTATTAATTTGATTTTTTAAAAAAATTATTTATTTTTACTGGAAAGGCAGATATACAGAAAGGACTTATAGTTTACTCCCTAAGCGGCCGCAATGGCCAAAGCTGTGCTGATCTGAAGCCAGGAACCTGGAGCCTCTTCTGGGTCTCCCACATGGGTGCAGGGTCCCAGGCTTTTGGGCCATTCTTTGCTACTTTCCCAGGCCACAAGCAGGGAGCTGGATGGGAAGCAGGACTGCTGGGATTAAAACTCGCACCCATATAGGATCCCAGCCAGTGCAAGGCGAGGACTTTAGCCACTAGGCAACTGTGCTGGGCCCCATGCTTCTTTTAAAAAGAAAAGCATTTTCTTTTTAAATTTTGGTCATTACTTTCACTTTTTATCTGAAGTCAGCGAGACAGGCAAAAATCTGTGGGTTTATGCCTCAAATTCCAACAGCAGTTTTTGCGGGATCAGGCTGAAGACATGAACCCTGGGATGCTGCATCTCTCCCATGAGTGGCCAGGACCCTATCTGCTGCCTGCCAGGCTGCACAAAGATGTTATTATAAGTAATTGTGCTCCCAAAGTCACAATCATTTATTTTATTTTATTTTTGATGATGTTACATAGTTTATCAGGCTGGGAAGGGTCAAGGATCAGGGGAAAGCGGGCAAGACAATTGTTTACACATTTTCTTCTTTCTGTTTCTGTTTCTGGGGGAGAGGCCACACCCAGCCTCCCAACTTCCTCAGTACCCAATGTCATCCCACGGTCCCCGATGGGGAACACGTTCTGAGGGCTCTGCTGAAGTGGTTTTGCTAGTTCTGGAAAGCTGTTGAGCTCGCCACTCCAAGGATGAGGAAATCCTTCCAAGATCCATAGGCTGACATAGTCCACTCTAGAGTCTGCATTTGCCCAGATTTGCTGTTAAGCCTCACTGGGGTAGCTGACCAGTCTGTTCTGCCCTCCTTCCTCTGCATACTCTATACAAACTAACCAATGCTGCAGCTCAGCCCAGCTGTGCCCACCGCACAACTGGCCCTCACCAGGGGGAGTTGCTGGCCAGTCAGCGTGAACCTAAATAACCCCACCTAGACAGGCCCCCTGCCCTGGTTCCTGCGCCTGCCCAAGCCAATGATATGATAGTTTTTAAAAAAAATCAGAAAACGAGGCCCAACGTGGTGGCCTAATGCCTCAAGTCCTCGCCTTGAATGTGCTGGGATTCCACAGGGTGTCAGTTCTAATCCCAGCTGCTGCACTTCTCTTCCAGTTCCCTGCTTGTGGTCTGGAGAAGCAGTGGAGTATGGCCCAAAGCCTTGGGACCCTGCACCCACATGGGAGACCCAGAAGAGGCTCCTGGTTTTAGATTAGCGCGGCACTGGCTGTTGCAGCCACTTGGGGAGTAAATCATTGGACTGAAGATCTTTCTTTCTGTCTCTCCTCTGTATATCTGCCTTTCCAAGAAAAATAAATAAATCTTTAAAAAAAAATCAGAAAAATGTATGTGATAACACACAGAGCTCAGAAAATGCAATCTCTAGAAGTGAGATTAGCGTGCTGGAAATTAACTGCCATATGCAGCAAGCATCTATATTCAGGAGTAATAGCAGGATTTCCATTTTCATTTAGTTTACCTTTGCTATATATAATTTTCTTTTCTTTGCTATATATAATTTTACTTGTTATGTCATAACACTTTTAACTATAGCAAAGTTCAAGTTATTACTATGAAATGAATGAATGTGGCTATTGTTACAATTTGGGGAAAAAAATAACAAGGAAGGAAATAGAGAGGGAGGACGTGGCGGTGCTTCTAAATCTGTATCATAAAAATGTGAAATCTACTCATTTTATATCAATTAAAAATAAGAACAATGGTTGTGTAAATAATAAGCAAATGGAGGAATTAATTCAGTCAATAAGACAGGGTAGATCGGAATGGAAGACAGGAAAATAACTTGTGCACACACGGAGCAGTTCTACTGAATACAGGCAGAGAGGCAGAGCAGAAAAACATCCACAGAAAGACCCTGAACACGTAAAGCTGCCCTGTATCCAGAACACGAGCAACCTGTCATCCGGCTGTCGTGCGGCATGGGCCACACCCCAGGCTTCCAAGCTCACGGGCTAGCGCTGCTTCCGGTTTCCACGCTCACGGGCTAGCGCTGCTTCCGGTTACATGCGTGGACTGAACCGAGAGAGGACTGTTAGGACAAGAACATCTGACATCCAGTGAATAGGCTGAGCCACTGTGTGAAAAGTCAATATATTGTTGTTACTTCTTTGTCTTAAATTGAACTGTTGCCTATTTTGTAAGAAACAAAACAAGAAAATAACAGAATGATGCTTCTGTAACATTATACTTAAAAATGCAGGGAAAAAAATCTCAGAACTCATGGAGAGAGCTTGAAGCTCTGACAGGTAATTATCTGCAAATCCATGGAAACCGCTCCAGTTTTTTGCTGCTACGTAAGCCAAATAATCAAGTGAAAATATGTTTAAAGAACCTATTATTTAGAACTTCAGAAAAGTTTTTCTCTAGCAGGCAAAAGGGAAATGTATAGGATTGAAGCAGTGTAGCTAATAGGTGGTTCATTAGTAATCTTCTGTGTGGTCTGTTTTAAAATGAAATTTCTATTACACTAATATTTCTAGGGCGATTGTCAATGACTTTAAGCCAATACACCCTGGAACCTTGGGAAAAGAGGTGTTTTTGGTTTTTTTTTTTTAAGGCATGCAGTCTATAGCACTTTGTTATGGCAATCCCAAGAAACGAATTCATCATCTGCAAGATGAAGAAAATCAAATACCGTTTTTTATTTTGTTCATGATGTGGCTTTTAGTCAAAGACAGGCAATTTCTCTGTAAGCTGTAAAGCATTACATATAGCTGTGAGCTGTTATTCACATGGTCCCTGGAAAGCCTAGAGTGCAGTCCTCTTGCTAAGACTGACCTTAATAACCCTTCAGTATGGGATGATTCAGAACCAGTAAGAAAGAAGGGGAGAAACCAGAGATCTTAGCAGAACCCAAGTAAAGAACAAAACTGACTTGACAGTGAAAGGAGAGCACTAAGAATAGTTCCTTATACACACGCTATGTGTAGCCATGCACACACATAACTACATATAATGATAGCAATAGCTAATATGTACTGAGCGCTCCCTAACACCAAGCACGATTACAATTATGTTTTACATGCGCTTCTAAATAAACCTGAGTCAACCCTGAGATAAAAAAAAACGCTGTAGATAATGAGCAGGCTTTCTAATAGTTTGTGAAAGATGCAGTTAAAGGATTCTGTGCCTTGTGTGAATCTTTTGAATGATCCTGTGTACACGCATGCGTGTCGTTACAGGCATGTTTATATGTGGGTGAGTCTGTTTCGGTTTCTTCTTTTACAAATACTTATAAGATGAAAAAATTGTACACGAGTTGGGTGAAAATAACCAAAAATGCCAAAGTGAGCTGTGATTTTCCAAGCAATTATAGTCTGCATTCTTGGGAAGACATTACATGACTGAACACACACCCACTGCCTTCTTACTCTGACCTAGAGCATTCTACATGCACTGCCCTAACACTGCGTGCTGTGCCCTTCTGGGTTTGCACGCAGCGAGCATCATGGGTATAAGAATCTCAAGTAGTGGATAAAAATAAAAGCCTAAAGTTTTGAGAAGATTGAAATTAAAATATCTGAAATAAACGAGAGAGTTTGCAGATCTGAAAGAATTCACAACAAATCTAAGAAAATAAAAGCAAAGAAAGCTTGTGCATCAGTTATCTGCTTCCAGGGAAGTTGAAAAGACGTGGAAAGAGCCTGAAGATAAAAGACTGCAATGCCAAGTAATGTGGACTGCAGTCAGATAGTGGTTTTGCGGCCTCCAGGCTCATCAGAAACCACACAAATATCTCCTTTATGAAAGAAGGGAATTGACAAAAGAACAAAATGGGGCTTCTATTTAAAACTGGTTTTGCAGACAGAAAACAGAAGAATAAATGACAGTAATCCATCTTGTGCGTCACAGGACTTTAGTTGAAGAATGGTGATGGCCTTCTTTCCTTTTACATCCTCTGGGTTGTTTAAAACCCACAGGACATTTTCTCATCCATTTCTAGCAAGTGGTGTTTGCAGCATGGTTATCCGCTAGGGGAAGCAGCTGATTTATTACCTACAGTTTAAGTCTGCATGGAAAATACAAAATGTGCACATGCAAAAGGCCACATTGAGCTAGATTGAGACACACGACATATCCTTCCTCCCAGTGGATAGGATAATGCATGATAATTATCTTCATGTAGTCCTTCCACAATGCATACATGTTTCAAAACTACATGTTGGATGTAATAAATCTATCTTTTCAAAACTTGGCACGCTAAACTCTGTCAAAAAACCCAATTTGTATTTTCAAAAAGAAAAACTTATAAAGATTAAAAAAAAGACAAATGACAAACACATCACTGAAACATATGAGAAAGAGTTGAAATTCTCAAAATAAGAGTAATATACTGGAAAAAACTCTGGCAGATTGCAAAGAAAAAATCCCAACTGTCTCAATAAGAAGTGGTTAAAAGATATGGAAAGATCAAAAAAGCTAATCAACACAAAATTGTTCAAGCTCAATAAAGGAAAACAAGTTAAAATGATGTTTCACTTAAAAAAAAGGATTATTTGGAAGGCAGAGCTATGGAGAGTGATATCTGAGAGAAACAGAGTGAGCGAGTTCTATCTACTGTTTCATTCCCCAGATGGCTGCAAGCCAGAAGCCAGGGACTGTTTTTGTGTCTCCTGCATGGGTGGCAGTGGTCCAGATACTTAGACCACCATCCACTGCTTTCCCAAGTACATTGACAGAGAGCTGGATTCAAAGTGGAGCATCCAGGAGTTGAACTTGTGCTTATATGGGATGCCAACATTATGGGAAGTAGCTTAACCCACGATATCACTATGTTGGCCCCATAATGCATCATTTTAACTTAGTATATCGTCAAACATATTTCCTTTTAAAGCAAATTTATTTACATATCAGAAAGTCAGAGTGATGAGAGAGAGAGAGGGAGATCATCTATTTGCTGGCCATGGCTGGGCTAGGCTGAAGCCAGTACCCAGGAACTGTATCTGGGTTCCCTACATGAGGACTAGTGGCCTCATGGGCCACCTTCTGCCGTTCGCAGGTACACTAGCAGGGAGCAGAATAGGAAGTGGAGCAGCCAGTACAAAGACCAACACACACAGGGCATGCTGGGGTTACAAATGGTGCTTTCACCTGCCTCGCCACAATGTTGGCTCCCTGTCAAAGATTTTAAAAATCCATTCAGTACTTTCTCCTTGAAGAACATATTCAGAGGAAATGATGAGCTCTTGTTTCAGAAACCTACACACAAGTACTTTCCTTTACACAGTTGTTTATGGGCTTAGCACAATGAAGTAATGTTTGTGTGGCAAAAATATGGAGATGCTCATAGTGCATAATGAGGGAGTAAGTCATATGAACAAATCTCACAGAAAATGTATTTAACACATGAAGTGCAATAACCATAGCATACATTTGCCAAAGCAGTAGCAGCCCTGTATGGCCTAAACTATCAGTTAAGCTCTTGAGCTTGTCTGTGTTTTCGATGTAGCCAAGGAGGTAGCTAGCAAGGAGAGCTGACATCATCAGCTTCTCACTGTAGCCCAGTCCACACTGAGGCCACCCAACCACTCCTGGTTTCCTTCCATGCATCAGAAAACGGCGCTTTCCATGACACTGCTCCTTAGAACCAGCTGCGGCTCAAAACAACCAACATGGCCGTGGCTAGAGACTCGGTGGCATCCATGACCTCTAGCCAACTTTAATGTCCTTCTATTACAAGCACTAAGACTGCCAATTCTGCTCTCATCGTGGTCCTGAAACCATCACACTTAGGAGATTTCCAAAAAGAGCAGGTAATCGGAGGAACCCAAAATTGCCTCTCAAATTTGCTCCAGTATAAATGTCTGGTTAAATCCTGCCCAGCCACCATGCCCTGTGTTCCCAGATTTCACAAAGGAACGGACCTGAGCCTCGTTGAGGGCTGCCCACTCTCCCTCTTGAATGTGTACCTTTGTTTTGGACACAAATAGCTTCCATTTCTCTGCTGACCTTTACCTGTGCCTTCAGGTTCTTGCATTGGGGAGAACCTGGACGTAGGCTCCGGACAACATTTAGAAGTCTAGGAGTTGGGGTGACTTACCCTTGGCAGGGTCCAAAAGGTTGTAACATTCCTCAGTAGAGGCGGAAGTAACTCTAAATAGTGATAAACAGGAACACTTAAGATGCTCATGCTTAGTTGAAACATTAATTCATAAAGAAGATATAAACTCCCAAATGAACATATCACATAGTAAGCTGTTCGGAATTGCAAGCCTGGGAAAAAAGGGACTTTCAAGGCAGATCTTAAGTGGGAAATGGACCTAGAGTTCAAATCGCGCCAAGTGGCTATTTGCTATCCAGAAGTTACACATTGACTAGCTATGCTGTGTTCCTGAGGGAAAAAGCCATCTGTGCCTGGGCAAGCTCCTCTTACAGCTGCTGAGATGGACAGCCTTCCAAAGGTTCCATTTTTCTTTCTTCCTTTTCCTTTTTTTTTTTTTTTGCCATTCAGTCCTGACCAATAAATTGAGGTCAATTTTGGATATCAACCAATCAGGATAGAGTGGTGCCCCTGAAGGCTTTTCTTGCTTTGTTTACTTCATGCACCTGAGCAGGAACTTCATATAAGCCAGCTTTTCTTCTGGTCCATTCAGAGAGGCCAAAGACTCCTCCTCTCCTCCCTGTTATGGCTTGCAGACTGCTGTCTGTCATGGCCTTTTTATCCCAAATTATTTTCTAGTAGATTTCTGCTCACAGAATATTTGAAAGTATGTAACAATAATTGAATCTAGTAGTTGAAGACGATTCGATAAATCAAGTTACACATTCTTTCATTCAGCAATCTATCTGATGAAATAACAAAAATAACAGCTCTTAGGGTTGCATTGGTGGCTCAGGGGATTGAACTGCTGGTTGCAATGTCCTCATGTTGTATGAGCAATGGTTCAAGCTTTGGCTGTTCCCTGCTAATCTATCTTAGAAAGCAGCCCATGAGGTTCTACATCCACAAGGGAGACCTACATGGCGTTCAGGGATCCCAGCTTTAACATGACCCAGCCCCAGTCCCTGGGGCCACTTGAACCAGCAGATGAAAGATTTCACTCTATCTCTCTGTCTTTCCTCTTTGTCTCTATAAGGCTGTTTTTCAAATAAATAAGTATCAAAACAAGCCAACAAACAAAACCAAGAGCTCTTATACAGACATGTTTGTTTTGTTTGTAGAAGCAAAAAATATGGTTGAATATTTGTAGCATGCCCAAACCATACAGGGAGAACAAGAAAAAATGTCATGCTAATGACCATGTTTATGCATCCAAATAAGTATGTGTATATACCAAAATGAAGTAATAATAGACTAATGGGTGGTTTATAGAATTCATTGCATCTCTAAAGAAAGTACTTTTCTCACTGGTTTGCGTGAGGACCAAGTATGAGGTGGATAGGATCCAGCTGGACTACAACATCCATTGGTTCAAGTGGAAGACAGGGCTGGAAACAGAATTGACCCAGCAAGTGCAATGACCAGCATGAGCATAAGCTTATTGGGGTGACGGATGGTGCCAGACCCTGTACTGGTAAACTCACACAAGAATCAGGTTTGGGATCATCTCAGATGAAGTTTCTTTGAAGATCCCTCTGGCTACACTGCTGGTCTCAGAACCGCACCCATGAAGAGACTATGTCAGCCACTGGACTCTGAATAGGTTTCATCGCGATTGGAACAGTGAGATTAGCAGCAATTCAGAACTGTTGAACTATCAAAACTTCCTGAGCAGGACCCTCGGAGCATGCCTCACATCAGGGACCTGGGATGGGTGGGAGGCTGGGTGGGGCTCTTCCCTTTGTTTCTCCCGACCCCAGATACGGGGGGGGGGGGAAATGATATTAGTGTGGAAACAATGGTATTACCCACTTTCCTGTAGCCCTTGACCCTTTGTACCCTAATCAACAAAGTAAAATTGTTAAAAAAAAATCTAGATAATAAAATACTTTTCTTATATGAAAAGCTGAAAATATATTAAGTGAGATGTGTCACAGTTGTACCCACTCCTATAATGATTCCATTACGTAGCTACATTGTGTGAATAACTGGGGGACCGCCTTCCCAGAACACGAATGAGCTGTGAAGACCCGTCCCACAACGCATCGTAACCTGGAAGTTACTGGAAGTTGGTAAGATGTAAAATGAATATTAACTTTGACTTTTACCTTTGACAGGCTAATTCTAGGTATGTCCATGCATGCTTGAGACGTTAGAGACCAGCCTGGCGCCACGGGCAGCAAATTGTCACCAGAGCCAACCAGTCTCACAGATCTGCTTTGCTCTATCAGGAAATCGTAATGATAAAGGCTCCTGGCGCTGCGGGGCTGGGATTGAACGACGAGTTGTCAAGTTTTTGAGGCCCCTCGTGCCTCCATTTCGAAAATTCTGCTCTTTTGCACTCATCAGACGGTGGAACCCAGAGACGACGCCTGTTAGGATGCCCAGCCAGGCCTGGCCTGCACTTCCACCCGCAGCCTTAGCAACTCCGGGCCAATGGGCGAGGGCTCCTCTGGGATCTGTTCTTTCCTAACCAATCGGAAGCGTTCTTCCAACGCTTCTGCCCTCCCCTCCGCAGCTCCTTGGAGATGCGCAGGCTCCAGGGCAGCCGGCTTCACTTCCGGGCCGCAGCCTGAGGCGGCAGCGCAGGTTGCCATAGCGACCATTTTACGTTAACTGGTTTGTCGCTTTGATTCTGGTAGCGGGGCGGCCGCGAGGCCCACGGTTCCGCTCCTTGCTCCCTGCGGCCTCAGGGCCCCGGCGGGCTCCAGCGGCCCGGCGTGGGGATCTGCACCGTCCGGAAAAGCGGGATGTCTGCGGAAAAAGAAGACGAGGTGGAATGGGTGGTGGAGAGCATCGCGGGGTTCCTACGAGGCCCGGACTGGTCCATCCCCATCTTGGACTTCGTGGAGCAGAAATGCGAAGGTAATGACCGGAGCCGGTCCGCACGGACGAGCTTTTTTTCGCCTGGCGTACAAGAGCTGTTGGCCGGGAGGTGGTCACCACAGGGAGGTGGTCGGCCGACATTAGCGCTGGCTCTGCGGAGGAAATGTCTTTTATCCGGCCCGTCCCCCCTTCGCAGCCCTACACACCCCCTCTTCCCAAAGCGTTAAGACTTTAATCCCCTATTCCGTATTTGACCCTACTTTGCTTGCACCTGCCCTGGACAGGTGTGCCTCTGGGTGGGCTTCCTCAGCCCCTGGAGGGAACGCGTCAGTTTGTCTTCTGCGTTCCTTCGGATTGCTGACGCTTGGCTGTTGCATAGCCAGCCCAGGAGATGAGAAATGACTCACCCCGGAGCAGCAGCGAAGGAGAGCATGGCATTATTTGAGCAGGCCTTGTTCAATTCTTCGCATCTTGGCTTTTTCCAAAATGGGGAGATCACCTTCCACCCAGGAAGCAGGCAGACGTGGCATGACATTGCAGGTGATGTGCGCCTAGGTTTGCTGATGAGTTCATACCTGGAGTTCTGATGGGTGACTAATGGGTTCCCATTTTCAGAAAAGGAACCCGAGACCATGTCTTAGGAGTGAACCGCTAAAATTTTGGCGATGGTTTAGTGTGGCGAGACCTTGAGAGAGCAGTGATAACATGTCTCGCATTTGAACATTTGTGTTAGACTGCAGTGAATGGACTCGTTTTGTAACATTCGGCGGAACAGCTGGCGATAGAGCCACAGGGAACCGGATTCCTGTGAAGGAAGTTTTGCTTTCTAAGGGAATGTATCCAAAACGGGTTAGCCTGACTTGGAAGGCAATGGGTTCCTGGAGGCACCAACGACATTTGGATGAATTTGACGTTGACTTGTTGAAGGAAATGCAATAATCAAATGGAGCATTGTCCTGGGTGCTCTTTTCCGACTTCTTTCAAACCTAAGAGTCCATGAATCTGGCAAAGAGGAAATTTAGTTTAGCTACAGAATTTTTTTTTTAAATCACATTTTTCATTTGCTATAATCAGAATTAAAAGGTAGTTCTTTAAGTATTGTGTTTTTTAATTTTTATTTGAGTGGGAGGGAAGCAACAAGAACCTGCTCCTGTCTCTCCCGCATGCCTGCAGTGAGCAGGGGTGTGCTGGACCAGGTCCCTGCCTGGGACTCAGCCCGTGGTGCCACAGGGGCAATAGAACCCCAGGGGCTGGCATTCTTCCTGCTGCTGCTTACGGTCTGCATCTGCAGGAAGCTGTCAGCAGGAACCCGGGCAAAGGCATCTTCAATTGCTTCACTAATTAATTTATTAATTGTCCTCAGGCTAAAATCCTGGGATAGAGGGACAAATATAATGCTGTGTTTGCAAGGGTTGCTGGAGAAGACAGGCAGATACACAGAGTAAAATGCAGCGTGGCAGTTGCCACAACACAGGTGCGCTGATGGTGCTCTGTGCTGTGAGAGTTTCTGGAAGGAGCTGCTGAGGTGGGAGTGGGTAGCAATTGTGGTGACAGTGCTGGATGGTAGTATCTTGAAGCTTGGTAGGGAGAGAAAGGGGCCAAAGGGTCAAGTAATGGCAAAAAAAAAAAAAAAAAAAAAAAAAAAAAGAAGGCAGAACTGCAAAGAAAGGCATGGGGGTTTGAAGTGGCCTATGTGATGCTTGGAGGTACTGCAAATACTGTGCATTGCTAGGCAGGCAGGGCTTGGCTTGCAGAGCAGTAGGAGATGAGATTTGGGATCTAATGTAGGAGGAAGGGTCTTCTCAGATGTTAGAATTGTGTACCTGTTGAGAGTGAGGAGTTGTTGAATAGTTAAACTGAAAATTACAGAAGTTAGATTGTTCTGGGGAAATGTAAAACGTTTGTACTTCAAGAGTTTGTGCCGTTTTCTTGGATTGTAGCTTCCTGAGGGAATATGTGTCTTCTAAATGTATACTGTTTCACACATGTAATAATCCAGTAAATCTCTGTATGTATTATTTTAAATGAATAATTATGTATTTGGAAGTCAGAGTTACAGAAGGAGAGGGACATCCACCATCAGCGGGATCCCTGTCCAGCTGCTGACCTCGGCTGGGGTTGGGCCAGGCCAAAGCCGGGAGCCAGATGCTGCATCTGGCTCTCTGATGTGGTTGGCAGGGACCCAAGTACTTGGACTGTCTTTTGCTGCTTTCCCAAGCCACTAGCAGGGAACTGGATAGGAAAGCAAAGTGGCTAGAATATGAGCTGCTCCCCATACAAGGTGTTGGCATTGTAAGTGATGGCTTCATGGCAACACAATGCCAAAGCCATCCTCCTCTTTAAAATATTTATTTATTTGAAACGCAGAGTTACAGACAGAGAGAAGAAAAATATAGAAAGACATCTTCCATCCGATTGTTCTTGTTTGCACAGCTGAGGTTGGCCAGGCTGCAGCCAGGTCCCTGGGGCTTCAGTCAGGTCCCATGCATAGGTCTTGGGGCCCAAGCTCTTGGGTCGTCCTCCACTGCTTTCCAGGGTGCATTGGCAGGGAGCTGTATCAAAGTGGAGCAGCCACATGTGGGGCTGGAACTGTACCCATATGGGAGTCTGGCATTGCAAGTGGCAGCTTAACCCAGTACACCAAGTAGCTGTCTCCAAATTTTTTTTTTCCATTTTTTCATCATTATTAATATATGGTAGCAGAAATGGCCTAGTCACTTTAGTAAAATTTGCATACAGGAAGTTCCAGTGTAGTAATCTGGAGACTGTAAAAAGGATTAAAGCTTAAAAGTTTTAAGAATAGGGCCTGGCATGGTAGCCTAGCAGCTAAAGTCCTTGCCTTGCATGCACTGGGATCCCATATGGGTACTGGTTCTAATCCTGGCAGCCTCACTTCTCATCCAGCTCCCTGCCTGTTACTTTGGAAAGCAGTTGAGGAAGGCCCAAAGCCTTTGGACACTGCATCCATGTGAGAGACCCAGAAGAAGCTCTTGGTTTCTGGCTTTGGATCAGCTCAGCTCCGGTTGTTGCAATCACTTGGGGGAATGAACCAACAACGGAAGAGCTTCCTTTCTGTATATCTGACTTTCCAATTAAAAAAATAAAGAAATCTTAAAAAAAAGTTTTAAGAATAAAATGCCATTGAAAGCTTACCAAAAAAATTTGTAGCATTACACTAGTACACTTCAGAAAGCTAATAGAGTCACCACGTACGATGCTGGCATCCTAAATGGGTGGGGGTTCGAGTCCTGCCACTCACTTCCTACCCAGCTCCCTGCAAATGCGCCTGGGAAAGCAGTGGAAGAAGGCAGAAGTGTTTGGGCCTCTGCCACCCATGTGGCAGACTGTGCTAGGATTCTAGCCTCCTGGCTTTGCCCTAACAGTCTCGGATATCAGATATTGTGGCCATTTGTAAGTGATTTGCGGAGTGAACCAGAAGATGGAAATTCTTTCTCTGTTTCTCTCCTTTGCAGATAAATACACTCACCTTTTTACAAAGTTGACTTAAAAAGCATTAAAAATAAATTTATTTGGGGGCAAAAAATTGAAATTCTTGGGCTGGCATTATGGTGTGGTGAATGAAAGCCACATCCCATAAGGACGCAAGTTCGCAGCTGATCTGCTCCATCTCAGTACAGGCACATGCCAACGTGCTTGAGAATACCACAATGTCCCACGTGCTTGGGCCCCTGGGCCCACGTGGAAGAGTTGCAGCCTCCGGAGGTCAAGTTCCAGGCTCCTGACTTCAGCCTGGCACAGCTCAAACTGCTACAAGAATTTAGGGAGTGAATCAAAAGATGGGAAGTCTCTCTCTTTATCTCTCTCTCTTTAAGTCTCCTCTCTATCTTTTGGTAACTCTGCCTTTTAAATAAATAAAAAATAAGCCTTAAAAATTGAAATCCATGTGAAGTTTCTCTTTTCGCAGTATTTTTCTATGAGCTTTTTGAAAATCTTTATTGCATGAATTTTACCTCTTTTGCATGAAAATAAACTTATCTTTTAATTCCATTTCCTGTGAACATTTTGGAAGATCCTTGCACTATTGATTAAAAAGTGGAAAATTAATGTTTTTCTTAAATATGAAGTAGGCTTTTTAAAAGATTTTTAAAAATTTTATTTTTATTGAAAGGCAGATATACAGAGAGGAGGAGAGACAGACAGCAAAGATCTTCTGTTTGCTGATTCATTCCCCAAGTGGCCACAACCAGTGGAGCTCAGCTGATCTGAAGCCAGGAGCTTCTTCTGGGTTTCCCACGCGGGTGCAGGGTCCCAGGGCTTTGGGTTGTTCTTGACTGCTTTCCTAGGCCACAGGCAAGGAGCTGTTTGGGAAGTGGGCCTGCTGGGATTAGAACTGGCACCCATATGGATCCTGGCGTGCTCAAGGTGAGAACTTTTAGCCGCTAGGCTACCATACTGGGCCCCAAAATTTATTTTAGATTAATACTGTATTATCTACATATATTTCTTTAAAAAAAAAAAAACAAGAATTTGAAGCTGAGAACAAGATTAAAAGAATAATGCTGGGTCTGATGCAGTAGCCTAGTGGATAAAAGTCTTCGGAAGGCAGTCGACGGGCAGGCCAGAGCCTTGGGACCCTGTACCCAAGTGAGAGACTCAGAAGAGGCTTCTGGCTTCAGATTGAGTCAGCTACATCTATTGTGGCTACTTGGGGAGTGAATCAGTGAATGGAGAATCTGTCTCTGTCTCTCCTCTCTGCAAATCTGCCTTTCCAATAAAAATAAATAAATTAAAAAAATAGTACTTATTTTTAAAAAAAATAGTTCCATTTGTGAAGAGATTAAAGTAAAATTTTTAAAATTAACTTACTTAGACAGAGATATACCAAAAGCTCCATCCTCTGGCACTTCCCAGATGCCTGCAATGGCTGGGGCTGGGCTGAAGGGCAGCTGAGAGCCAGGGGCTGAGTGCAGGTCTCTCTTGTGGGTGGCAGAAACCCTCCTACTGTTGGCAGCGCCCGTGGCCTCCCAGGGTCCTCTGCGGCAAGGTGCTGGAGTCTGAGGCTGGAGCTGGGAATCAGTCTCGGGTACTCCAACATGGGCGTATGAGTGTATTCGTTGCTAGGCGAACCACCTGCCCAGGAGTAGATTTTGTTATGTTTGTATTAGTGAAATGATTTGTTTCTTTATGGTATGTAACATTTTTCTCTTTTAAATTTAGTTTTTGATGATGAAGAAGAAAGCAAGTTGACCTATACAGAGATTCATCAGGAATACAAAGAACTAGTGAGTACTTTTTCCCCACTGATTTCTAAAGGGCATTTACAGTAATAGTTGTAGCTTTTCTTAATTGGAAAGTGGATTTTTTTTTTTTTTCCGCTGACATTGCTTGACTTTGTAAAACTCCAGTTTACCCTAACAACACTACCAGTTCTACCAGGCTTCAGGGTCTCCAAGCATCTCATTCTTACCAATTTCTTATCACTTCTGCTGTGGGACTTCACACATGTTTTCCTGGATAATCTGATTGCTTCCAGGGACGTGTTAGGGGTTCAGTCAGACCTGGTTCACTTCTAAAAACTTCTAAAACTGGGGATAGAAGAAAGAGCCACCTGCAACTTCAAAATTTGGGCTTCATTTATTTCTGATAGAAGAAAGAAAATTTTATCCGATTCTTCCCCTCAGGTTATTATTTTTTTTGGTTTGTTCTTTGGTGTAAGGCACTGTTACTACTACTTGATGCAATTAATATTTGCATTGATTATAGTTTTCTAACTGTCATTTGCCCGTTTGCTTTATAGATTGTAAATGTTAGTGTTTCTTTTTTTAGGTTGAAAAGCTGTTGGAAAGTTACCTCAAAGATATTGGAATTAATGAAGATCAATTTCAAGAAGCATGTACTTCTCCTCTTGCAAAAACCCGAACCTCACAGGTTCTTGCTGTTTTGTTTTTCTGCTAGTGTTGTTGTTTTCCACAAACCCCCAAGGTTTCACTTCAAACCGGCATATTGATTGACAAAGTCTGATATTTTAGACTTTCGTAAGGGTGAGAAATGATTACTTAAGGTGTTAATGAAGTGATAAAATGAAAAAAATCAGGTTTGTGAAATGAGAGCTATAATAAGATGAGTTTATCCAAACTACTGTTTTATTTATGTAGTTGTCTAATAAATTTTGCAGGTGTAGCTATAGGCTGATTTGGTCAATCTCTTAATTGAGCCACTAAGGTAGTCTGAGTTATTTTATAGATAAATATATTCATGGAAATAGTAGACACACATCTTTTGTTTGTGTTATCTGGATAGCTTTGGATTATTTGTTAATATTTATGTTGAAAATAGTGTTTTAAAATCATTATCATTACATCTTTATTTTTCCTTCTTCATACTTCCTTTTAAAATTTTATTTAGAGATGATTATTAGTTCAGTTTTGTTATATGCAAGAAAAGTAACTTTTTCAGACATCAGCATTTTCCTCATTTACTGGTTAGAGGACTGTAGGCAAAAGCTGTTTTACAGTTTTGTTTTCTTATTCACTCTGGTTCTTAGTTTCCACATCTGTAAAATAGGAATAGAATCTACATTGAAAAGTTATTGTGGGGGCCCAGCGCGGTAACCTAGTAGCTAAAAGTCCTCGCCTTCAACGTGCTGGGATCCCATATGGGCGCCGATTCTAAACCCAGCCGCCGTGCTTCCCATCCAGCTCCCTGCTTCTGGCCTGGGAAAGCAGTTAAGGACGGCCCAAAGCCTTGGGACCCTGCACCCTCATGGGAGACCTGGAAGAAGCTCCTGGCTCTTGGCTTCGGATCGGCACAGCACCTGCCGTTGCGCTCACTTGGGGAGTGAATCATCAGATGGAAGATCTTCCCCTCTGTCTCTCATCTTCTCTGTATATCTGACTTTCCAATAAAAAATAAAATAAATCTTTAAAAAGAAAAAGGGAAACGTTACTTTGAAGTTTGAGAATTAATCTACCTAAAGCATTTAGCGCAATGCCTGGCTTACACCAGATAGTCTATAATTAAGTGAAAGCACCTCTTAATAATAGTAGGTATTTTGATGGTTGATTAGCTATGTGCTAATAGACTAGATGGGTTCAATCCCTATATGGACTAGTTAGCTTTATATTTTACCAGAGCCAACTTGTGGTTGACAGATATCAATTAGCAACATTGAGCAGAACAAAGCCGTCAGCATTACTGAAAAAATAGTTCAAAATATGTTATTTACTATTTTGTAGCAATCTAATCTTCATATCTAAATACAGAATATAAATTTCTGTATGCCAATATGGATGCCTGAGCATGAACTCAAGAATCGATGGCTTGCCTTGTGTTATTTAGGATGTAAGTTTGGTTTTGGCTTGGTTGGCTTGGTTTGGTTTTGACTGACGGAACCCCCTGCCAGCTCCTGTTGATTGGTGCTGCCAGAGCAGACTTGGAAAATTCTTTTCACCTGGTTTGTTGGTTGTCAGACATGGGCTGCTGGCATGGTATGTTTAAGTTGAAAATTTCTTGTAAGATATCAACTTTTTCTGTTATATATCCATAGGTCTTTTTTGTTTGTTTGTTTGATTTTGTAAAGCTCAAAGGTTTTATTCAGAAGAATATAAAATATGAAGATACAATAATTTCCTCAATGTTTACTATGCCAGCTATTTTGAGCTGAAATTTAAAATTTTGTTTTCAAGCCGGAATGTGACTTCCTTCATTGTATGTGGTTTGGTGAGGATAAAAGTGACCACTAGGTTCAGGGTAGGTATTAAAAAGCCAGAGATTTTTCAATGGCAAGAGACAAGAGTTTTTTTATTATTTGTTTTTTATTTAATTTGTTTTTTATTTAATTTGTTTTGACTTTAATAAGATGGACATAAATATTTTCAAAGGTTGTTACAATAATAATGACTTGAGAAAATTCTTTTTTCAGTGACTTGCACCGTTTGAGAGATTGCATATGTTGTGTTACCATTCGTTTTCTTAAAAAAAAAAGCACTGGATAATTAACTATTTTGTGTGAGTTCTCATAAGGCTCTAAGCATTGAATAGGTTTTACTTTTGAGCAGTTTCAGATTTGTAGAAAGTGAAGCAGATAACATAGTCTCCCTTGTCCAAATGCTGCTTTTACGCACTGTGTGTCACCACTGGCAAACTAGAATCGATGCATTATTATTAGTCAAGTTCATCATTCACATTAGGGTTAACTCTTTATGTCATGCAGTTTTAATGGATTGTGCTAACTGTATAATATCATATACCTACTATTACAGTTTTATAAAAGGCAGTTTTGTTGTCCTACAAATCCCTAGTACTGTGCAATACCTCTTTTTGGGCCTAGACCCAAAGTCCTTCACCCGACATTTTTACTATCACCACAGTTTTGCTTTATCCGTAAGATCCTATAATTAGAAACATGCACTATATGGCCTTCAGACTGGTTTCTTTCAGTAACCAATATGCATGTAAGATTTTTCTACAATTTGTCATGGCTTGTGAGTTAGGTGTCTATGAACATGAAAGTTAAACATATCATTTTTGGGTCCGCATGGTAGCCTAGTTGCTAAAGTCCTCACTGGGATCTCATCTGGGTGCTGGTTTGTGTCCTGGCTGCTCTACTTCCCTTCTAGCTCCTTGCTTGTGGCCTGGGAGGGCAGTAGAGGACAGCACAAAGCCTGGGAACACTGTACTTGCTTTGGAGACCCGGAAGAGGCTCCTAGCTCCTGGCTTCGGATCAGTGCAGCTCTGGCTATTGCTACCACTTGGGGAGTGAACTAGTGAATGGAAGATTTGTCTCTCTCCATACCTCTGTAAATTTGCCTTTCCAATAAAAATAAATAAATCTTAAAAATATGTATATGCATACATATATCACATATATACATATCTATCTCACTTTTGATATCTCTTTTCATTTATTTGTGCATATACTCACAGGAGGAATTGCTGGATCATATGGTAGTTCTACTTGGAACTTTCTGATGAATGATACTATGTTCTGTAGTGACGTCATTACATTCCTACCAAGGGCACTTTTTTTTTCATGCTAATGGGTGAGATGACAGTGCCATTTTGATATCACTTCCCAAATAGAGTCTTCTCAATGTAGTTCGACATTTCAATCAATTTTTAAAGGATATTCAAAGAGTATTGTGCTTTGAAACTTGGTACTGTGTGTTTTGATTTAGCTCTTGTGTCCAATTCTTATAACTGCCCTAGTTTGTTTTACTAATATAAAAGTCGTAGCTATCCAGTAAAACACAGTGTAAATATTATTGAAGAGCCTGAAACTTCGAAGAGTAAATGCTGTGCCCTCTGGTGGACCGTGTTTGTGAATTTGAGACAAGTTTCTTCATTTTCTCCTAGAGTTGATTCTTCTGCACTTTGATTTTGCTTGGCTGGGCTGCAGTTGCCGAGGACGGGAGCTGTTGGCTGAGGGCAGGGCTTCCTCCTCTTGGGAACAGAGAGCCCAGGTGTTTCCTGTGACATTGTTACTGCTGCCCTCCAGCCAAGGGCATGCCCCTGGAGGCCTCGGTGGGATTTTATCTGACCACCTGGGTTATTGACATGTGAAGCTGGAGATGGGATAAATAAGTTTTAAGTGTTTAAGGAGTTTGTGTGTCTTCTATATTATTGATTAGTTTGAGATTTGGCTTGCTCTTCAGTATGTGTTGGTCTCAGGAGTTCGAAAAGTACTCATTTGGGCCCTCCATGGTGGTCTTTTTATGTTTTCTTAATTTCTTAGACATCATAGTTATGATTTTATATTTACGTTGATTTCTTTTTCAAGATTTAAATTGAAAGGCTTGAGTTACAACAGAGAGAAGACAAGAAAAAGATCAAGAGAGAGTGAGCCTCCATCTGCAGTTGCACTCCCCAAAGGCTTTGATGGCTGGAGCTGGGATGAAGCAAAGTCAGGAACCAGGGGCTTCTTTCAGGTCTCTTGTGTGGGTGCAGGGGCCCAAGCACTTGCACTGTCCTCCACTGCTTTCCCAGGCGTTTCGCAGGGAGTTGGGTCAGAAGTAGAGCAGCTGGAACTTCAGCTGGTGTGCAAATGGGTTGTTGGTGCTACTGGCAGAGGCTAAACTTTTTTGCTATGATGCTCAGCCCATTACTTTTAACTCTACAACCTTCAAGAAATTTCCCATAGAAGACAGCTGGACTGCAATCTCATAATATTTTGTAGTTTGTTACACTTCGTTTCCAGTTTCTTCTTTTCCACTTTGATAGAAGAGAGAGAAAGCAATCTTTCATCCACTTGTTCACTCTTCAGATGCCTGCAAAACCTGGTATTGTCCTAGGCTTAGCCAGGAGCCCATTACTAAATGCAGCTCTCCATTGTGGATGTCAGGAGCCGGGGCACCTGGACTGTACCCCAGGGTAGGCATTATCAGGAAGCTGGCTCCAGAGTGCACCCAGCACTCAGAGTCTAGACATTGTGATGTGAGATGTGAGCCTTTCCAGTTGTGTCTTAACTTCCGTACCAATCCCCAAGCCCCTAGTAAATTTGGTACTTTTATTAATTAATCTTGTCATTACTGAATAGACTTTTTCATGAAACTAATTGCAAATGACAGAATATAAATGGAATAGTTTTTACTATTTTGGCTAAAAAAACAAACCCAGATGTTGAAGTGGTCACTTTCAAAAAAGTAAGGCAGATGCCCATGCTGTTTTTCAGTCTTTCAACCCTGGCTCATTTGGAACCTGTGTCACTGTCATCCTTAGCCTGCTGGGGGCCTGGGGTTTTGGAGAGGGTCCTATTGTAAAATAAAATATTAAAAGTATCCTTTTAGTCATTCAGTAAGAAAAAAAATGTAGTATTCTTGAATTAATGTGCAGTTTTCTAGTGGAAATTACTTGAAAGTATGGGAGATGCTTTATAAACTTAAATCTTCCCTTAATCTCAACATTTCTTTCCACAGGCCATTTTGCAGCCTGTGTTGGCAGCAGCAGATTTTACGATCTTCAAAGCAATGATGGTCCAGAAGAACATGGAGATGCAGCTGCAAGCTATTCGGATAATTCAAGAGCGAAATGGTAAACTGTTCAAGTCAGAAACTTAAGTGATGCACACATTCTATTGTTACTGGCTGTTTTGATACAATTTTAGATGTAGTTGCTTTCCTACATTTATTTTACATTTAAAAAATCTCTAACACAGGAGATTTGAGTATAAGCTTTCTGATCGCTCTGCCTTTGGCATCTTGAAGAGAGCCAACCAGAATTAGATTTAATACCGTTTTATATTTCAAAGAGCTCAATTTTCTGCCCAGCCATTGTGTTTATGAAATTTTGGTTCCTGTTGACAGGAGGTGACTTCTTTCTTGTTGGCTTATTTTTGTCACTATTAGGACTTTGGAGGAGATGCTGGGTCTCAAGCTTTTGTCAGCAGAGTGGAATAGCCGCGAGGCTTGTTGAAACTCCCTTTCTCATTAAGTATATCTTAATCAATCAGCATGTCTCATGTTCTTGGGCAGTGCCAGAGCTGCTGGTCCTGGGACTCCACGGAGAGCCACCTTGCTCAGAGACAATGACTGCTGCAGCCACGGCCCTCGTGCTTCCGGACTGTGTCCTCTTCCTGACAGCTCTCTAATCACTTTCCTCTCTAGCTCTTGCTGCTCGTGCGGTGTAACTAAACTTGTCATTTACCATGTTACAACCTTTATGTTGTTCTAGCCAAGTTATCATCATCTGAGTTTGGGTCTCTGGTTATTTCACCTTTGTTTCTGATTGTGTTTGCTCAGTGTGTGGGCATTGGTCCTTGGTGGCCTGCAACTGCTTGAGGTCTGGAAGCAAGACCTGTGCTGTGTTCCTGGGAGGTAGGAGAACCAGCAGATCTCCTCCTCCTGCAGGCCACAGTGCTGCTGACTTCCTTTTGGGGAGTCTCCCTCTCATTTGTCCGACACATAACCATCCATGCTTTTCACAGCAGGCAGTAGAGCTGTTGACCTGTGGGGAGGTGATGACAGCGCCCTAATCCTGAAGAAAGCACCACACATTGCTGTTACTCTGTGTTAGTTTGGAAAATAGTCTTGCATCTGTCTTTCTACTATGATTTACTTTACGAAATCCCTTCCTCAGAGTTGTCCTGAAACCAGGCTTTATTCTGATGTATGGAATAAAGAGTTTTAATAATTATTTTATATTAGTAAAATTTGCTCTGAGATGATCAGTCTCACCAAAAAGGCTTAGTGACCTTGCCATCGTTCCTCTGTAATTTCCAGTGTGTAATTTAACTGGAAGCTCATTTAGATTTTAATCAGAAGGGAATTGGTACATAGAGCTTGTATCAGCTAGCTGCTTCAGGCGTCTCAGAGTGGAATACCCTATTGAAAGTGGCCTAAGCCATTAGAAATCATCTCACAAAGCAAGGAGGTCGGAGGAACGGGGAGGAAAGGAAGACAGCTGCGGAGTTGGTGAATTCAGTGACTCCATGCCGTTTTTCATCAAGGATCCAGTCATTTCTGTCTTTAAACCCTGCCATTGTCAGGCTCTTCTCTCGCGATTCTACGCTGGCTGTATCAGATGCAATCTCAGCATGAGCATATGAGATTGGTCTCATATGAGCATCCTCATGCACGTCTCTTGGATAACAAGACAGCACTTTGACGGCAGCCCTTGACGGGATCTCCCCTCAGCTCCTATTACTTGGGATGGGGTCACTTGCCGAAGTTTTAGGACTGTCAGCCGTGGGGAAACCGATAATTATGATTGTTTAATCATGAGTCTCTCCTGGAGTCATGGGGGTCCCCACCTCCGAGAAGCTGGCTGCTTGATACCTGCACAAGACCTGGTTCATAGGAGGAAGGAAGGAGGGGAGTGCTGCTGTCAGAGCACACGGTGGCACAGTTTACCTACACTTAAACTGCTACTTGGCTTCTGCCACAGATTTTTTAATAGTTGTCTTTTGAATTGTTCTTTAACTTTAGATCTAGCAGTGAGGGCACCTGAGATCCAGCTTGATTGTACTTGAAGTTACTGAAAATTGTCACTGTGATGAAAAAAATTCAAAGACTCACTGGGTTCCTGGTTGTATTTTATAGAAGATTTTGATGAAATGCAAATCAGAATTATTTTGTTGGTTTTGAAATATTTCATACTGTTGCATTATTTTTCCTTTAGCATTTTTAATGTTCTTTAACCATGATATTAGAATAATAATTTTTATCGTTAATTGAAAAAAAATGCACTTAGGGCTGGTAAGTTATGTAGATGTGTTTTCTGCTTGTGATGATGTACTATAGCTTTGTGAAACGAGGGGATAGTGGGTAAAAACCTGAGGGCCCGGGACCAGCAGCAGGTCATCCTGTCTCCATTCCACAGCTGCTTGCTGGCACATGCGCACTGAATGAGTAGGAGTGGCTTTGCTTTGCCACAGCCGTGCATGTGCATGTTATTTTGCTTTTCCTTTTCGTACCCTGTCTGTCTCTCAAGGCCTCACTAGACAATCTTAACCAACTCTTCCTAGGCCAGTATAAACCGCTGCTCAATGATTATCTGACTTATCCCTCCACACCACACCCCCTTTTAGCTCCAAACAAGGCTGGAATGTTAGCTTGGGCAGAGCAAAAGCAACTCTAGCACCCTGCTGAAGTGAAGCTGCCACTCCCAGCCAGGACTGTGGGACGCTGGATCACCCTAACCTTGTCTCCGTGCAGGACTGCACTAGCTGTGATGCGTGCCCGTGCTCCACGCCTCACGCACGTGCAAGCCCAGGAGCTGCTCTGCTCCCATGCCCCGCACCTAAGGCGTATAAAGGCCCAGGGCTGCCTACCTTGGGCGGCTGTTTTCTTCATGTAGTCAACCTGCCATGTGGAAATGGTCCCAGGTTCTCTCCCAGCAGGGAGCACCGTCAGCTCTTTTCCCTAATAAAACCCTTTACCTGAACTAAGAGACTCTCAGTCACCTCGTAACCTAACAAAGAACAATAGCATCTTTATTATTTTTTAAAGATTTATTTATTTTTATTTGAAAGGCAGATATACAGAGAGGAGGAGAGACAGAGGGGAAGATCTTCCATCCAGTGGTTCACTCCCCAAGTGGCCGCAATAGCTGGAGCTGAGCCAGTCCGAAGCCAGGAGCCAGGAGCTTCTTCTGGGTCTCTCACACGCAGGTGCAGGGTCTCAAGGCTTTTAGCCGTCCTCGACTGCTTTTCCAGGCCACAAGCAGAGAGCTGGATGGGAAGCGGGGCTGTTGGAATTAGAACTGGCGCCCATATGGGATCCCAGTGCGTTCAAGGCGAGGACTTTAGCCACTAGGCTACTGTGCTGGGCCTGCATCTTTATTATTTCTTACAACTGCATGTAAATTTGCAAATGCTCTCAAAATAAAACAATTTTAAAAATGCCTGTAAGCATTAAAGGTATTAAAATAATAAAACTACTTTACTTTAGAGCACATTCAAGATCCCAGTCACGTGTGGATAAAGAGGCAGAAGGTAAAAATTAAGAGAGATTCTGCTGGCCCAGTGCAGTAGTCTAGTGACTAAAGTCCTTTTCTTGTATGTGACGGGATCCCATATGGGTACCAGTTCGTATTCCAGCTGCTCCACTTCCCATCCGCTCCCTGCTTGTAACCTGGGAAAACAGTAGAGGATGACCCAAAGCCTTGAGACCCTGCACTTATGTGGGTGACCCGGAAGAAGGTTTTGGCTCCTGGCTTTGGATTGACTCAGCTCCAGCCATTGCGGTCACTTGGGGAGTGAAACATCAGATGGAAGATCTTCCCCTCTGTCTCTCCTCCTCTGTAAATTTGATGTTCGAATGAAAATAAATAAATATTAAAAAAAAAAAGAAAGGAAAAAAGCAGTATCAGAGCAGAAGCTGTGAGAGTCCTGATTGTTGCTCTTCATACCGCAGGTGCTTCGCATGATGCTTTCGGTGCACGAGTGAGCAGGCCCTTGTTTACTTCATTTATTGTAGTGTGGGCGGAGAGTATTAATTGCTTCAGTTAACAAAATTGTGTTTTGTTTTTAAGGGACATCTTTCAATGCACAGTTTCCTTCGTAACCCTTGCTCAATGATTTCAGCATTACAACCTCACACATTATGTGATTAAGGAAGATAGCAACTTTTATTAATTAATTCTATTGTTATGCATCTTTGCTATTTTTACTAGCCAACACAAATAATTGCTAATCTAAATTTCTACGTAAATTATTGTTAGTATTATTTTGGATGGTGCGTAGTCTCTAAAGTGAGAAAATTTTACAAGGCAGTAATTTGATAATAGCTTTGAGTGCTTCTTCTGTGTCACTTCTAAACTGAGTTGCAGTGCATGAACTAGAAGAGTGAGGAGGGAGTGTTTTCAGTTGAGTTGACGTTCTTCCTGTGGTCTTTGATTTTGAACAGGTGTGTTACCTGATTGCCTAACAGATGGTTCTGACATGACAAATGAGCTTGAACAGCAAGAGATGAAAATCCTGAGAGAGGTTCTTAGGTACTGTGCTTTATGTTTCAAAGGATTTGCTTGTTATATATGTATTGGTAATATTATATAATCTGCATGTATTTGAACCAGAAAATATGATGAACTACCAAAATGTCTAAGTTGTCCATTGAAGACCATAAGGTGTCATCTTGTAACTCTCTCTCTATATTATTTATTAATGGACATAAAATTACTTTCAGATGACTCATACCAGATCAGCCCCAATGAAAGGATTTTCTCTTACCTCCAGCATGTCTGTGGGAAACTGGGCACTGATGGAGAGAAGTTGCAGCACTCCCGGCCTGAGTCCTGCAGAGGGGTTAGAAGCCTGATCTAGGCAGGACACACTGTGGATTCTGGATCTCCTAGTGGGGTCACAGTAAGAGGCTGGGCAGCTAGACTTGACAGAGGGACTGGAGAACCTGCAAGGCAGGGAGGCCACTGGGAAGCTTCTATTCCAGAGGAGTATCTTCTTAGTCTTCTCTTCTTGCTATTTCCTGATTCTGAGGCACATGTCTGGCATGGAATGGGAAACCCACTCAAAGGGCCAGCAGAGAACTAAGACAGGTCAGCGGGTGTTTCCTTCTGCGTAGGGTCTGGTATCCCCTCATCTCTTTTGTAGTTTCGGCATTATTGGCTGATTGGTGATCTGAAAAGTGAACACATTATTATTAGTTATCTCTCTAAAGAGGGAGAGTAAAGTTTGTGTTGACAGAATTTGCTATTTGCATTTGGGTTGAAGAGTTTACACCTGTTATTTGCTCAGTGAGGATTTTTACATCTCTAAATTAAAATGAAAAGCTGTATTTTATGTTTTATACCTATATACATCTTTCTCAGATGCTTATGAACCACATTAGAGCAAGACTTAATTATTTTCCATCTTTGTATCCCAAATGCCATGCTTATGTTATGATTTTAGTTTAGCACATTGATTGGCTGAATATTTGCTCTTTGATCGAAACTGAGAATTTAAAAAAATATTTTATTTTTGAATATTTCAGAAAATCAAAAGAGGAATATGACCAGGAAGAAGAAAGGAAGAGAATAAAACAGGTGCCTTCAGAACATATGACAAGAATATGTTTGTTACTTTTTTCTCTTAATTTATATGTGACTTTTGTTGTTAAGCTTATGTGGAACTACTTAGTTTCTAAGAATATTCATGTTTTCTTGGAGATGAGGATTGATATTAACTTTTTGTTCATTATTTTATCATTTGAGAGGCAGGGCAACAGAAACACAGACAAAATAAGCCTCCATATATTGGTTCACTTACTAAGTGTCTACACCGGTTGGGCTGGACCATGTCAGGGTCCACAGCCGTGACCCTGATCCCAGTTCCTTTGGGCATGTTCCAGCCACTTGAGCCGTCCCCACTGACTTCCTGGGCTTGCATTAGCCGGAAGCTGAAGCTGGGAGTGGAGTTGGGCCTAGAACCCTATTTAACTTTTTACTCTTTTTAATACAGGAAGTACATGCTTTCTTTGTAAGTTTACTGTCTTTATAATTCATCAAGTAACCCATCTTTTAAATTTCCCAAGAAAGATTGAGTTTATTACTCTAAAATTATAAAAACAAAGCATAATTTAGACAGTTTGAGTAGAGGAAAGATTAAAGAAGATTAAGGAAAATATTTTACTGTCTCACTTCTCCTTGATTCCTTGAAACAGTGAATAATGTTCCCCTGCAGGCTTTATGATATTATCAGCTTGAATGATTTATTATCACAATTCCATAGTTACCTACCATCTGTCGTGAGCCATTTCCATAGAACGCCTAGTCTTTCCTGTGGATAAACATGTAACCTCTCTCCTTTTCTGGCCATCCCCTTTTCCACATTTCCTCAGTTTCTTCAAAGAGGAGGGGAAACCTAATATAAACGTTGTCTCAATCATATGAAAGTCATTTTCCCTTTTTTTTTCCTGTCACTTTGATAAGTGCTTGTATCATTTCACTGTCTGAAAGACCTGCTTTATTCCAAAATACCTAATGAGGAATAAAAGGAAGGATGTTTAGAATTAAAAGATGAATTACTGATCTTTGAGTAGATCATTTTTAGTAAATGAAGTACAGTTCTTAGTTATTAATAAGGATTGTTTTTAAAAAGATATTTATTTTTATATTTACAGATTCTTTAAATTGTTTTTTATTAGAAGGCAGATCAAATCTATGGAGAGGAGGAGAGACAGAGAGAAAGATCTTCCATGCACTGGTTCACTCCCCAAATGGCCTCAACAGCTGGAGCTGAGCCAATCTGAAGCCAGGAGCTTCTTCTGGGTCGCCCTTGCAGGTGCAGGGTCCCAAGGCTTTTAGCCATCTTCTACTGCTTTCTCAGGCCATAAGCGGGGAGCTGGAAGGGAAGTGGAGCAGTTGGGACTTGAACATATTGGATCCTGGCTCTTGTAAGACAAGGATTTAGCCACGGAGCCATCATACCAGGTCCCCAGATTTAAGAAAGGATGAAGAGAAACATGTTCTATCTGCTGGTTTACTTCCCAGATGACCACGATGGCCTGAGCTTAGCCGATCTGAAGCAGGAGCCAGGAGCTCCCTCTGAGCCTCCCATTAGGTACAGGGTCCCAAGGCTTTGGGCCATCCTCCTCTCCTTTCCCAGGTTATAAGCAGGGAGCTGGATAGGACACGGAGCAGGCAGGATTTCAACTGACCCACATATGAATGCCCCATGTTGCAGGTGGCAGCCTAATCTGTTGTGCCACAGTGTTGGACCCCGAATCTGATCTATTATTGGAAGATTTCTGTTTGTATGCAAACTATATTAGATTTCTTGAATGTTTTAGGGCTATGTTTTTGGTTTTTCTTTTGAGATTTTGTTATGGAAAGAGATGGTGTAAACAGTCCCCTTGTAGGACCTTAGGATTTAGGTATGCATGAATTTGCCTAATAATCTGCACATGGTTACATATTTCCCATAAGGAAAACTAAACTAACATTAGTTAGCTTATTTTCTAAGATATGTGGCTATTTCAGGTATTTAAAGTAATGTTTTCTGAACATAGAAATGTGTACATTAAGCAGAAAAGTTATTACTCAGTATCTTTATTTCTGTCAGAGTATTTCTGGGGGTCTTGCTCACAGTAACGTGAATGCTAGCATGCTGATTCGAAATGAAAGTTGACCTCCTTCATAAGGTGGGAGCTTTGAGATGTTAACAGAATCTTTACAAACATTGGGAAAATAGAACCTGTTATTTATGATCCCAGTCAGTAGATATATTTTTTTAATAATGTCTTTGTATCCCTTAGGAAGTGAATTAGTCTAAACAATTCTAAATTGTGTGTGTATGTTTTTTAAAATTATGTTATGGAACCCTCAAGTTATCAGAGAGTAAAACAGAGGAGCCCCCAGAATATCCTGGTGAAGCTGTCAAAATGAGTAATTCCATAGGAGGTGGCGAGCATTTTGGACACTCTGCTGCAGGTAAGGGTGATGGATGCTACACTTTCTTTAATCCTGGGAGCGAGCATTGCATGGCTCTAAAAAGGTCTGTGAATTTAGCTAAAGAGGTTCTGAGTAGGAAACACTTAATTGAAAGAGAGTACAGTGCCTGGATTGCCCAGGGGTGCCCAGAGCCAGGGCAGTGAGCAGCCCTCTGCAGTGCAGTGGCCTCTGCGCTGACCTGCAGCCTGCAACCTGAGTCCCTGGGACCTCGGCTGCTCTCATCCCCAGAGACTGAACTTGCAAAGACAGTGTTGGATTCTTTTCTTAATGAATTAGAACACCATAAAAAAAAATAAGGAGTATCCAGTTTTCTATCTGGTCAGTCAGAAAGTGTGTCTTTGAAACTAAACTTGATGGAACTGCTCAGAGGAAGCCATCAGTAGTGAGCTACAAAATGCTGCAAATACACTCTCAGCTCCTTATTTTCTACAGTGTAAGAGAACAAGTAATTCTGAAATAGAAATTGAGTTATCCTGTTTCCTGTTTGCTTTTATCATGTATTCCTGTGGTTTTTAAAGAAATGTCCTTATGTGAATTAAAAATACTATGATCCTTATTCTGTTCTTTATCTCTTTTTAAATAAGAAATTTAAGAAAGTTGAGTGACTTGTCTAGATCGTTGAGCTCTTCAGTGGTGAAAGTGACTTACCTTGTCTTCCTCGACTCTTCCGTGACCCTTACACTTCCGAAGGGCTCCTGAAACTGGAATCTGTTTAAGTTGGAGTGCAACTTGGTGTTTACAATTACTGTCTCCGCAGTTTAGGTTCGCAGCAAAACTGAGCAGAAAGGGCAGATTTTTCAGTATCTGTTGTTCCCACATATTTGCAGCCTCTCCCATTACAGGGGTACACTTGTTAGAATTAATCAATTTGCTTTGATGTGTCATTATCACACAAAATCTGTAGCTTATTTTAGGGTTCCTCCTGATGTTGCACATTCTCTGAGTTTGGAAAAACGTATAATGGCACGTCCCCACAATCCTTTAGTCACAATCCTTATCACTGTTTTGTCAAGAGTGTTTTGTCACAATCCTTAACAGTTAAGGATTTGGAGAAAAGAAAGTGGTACTTTTTTTTTTTTTTAATGCTGTGAGTTAAAATGGTGACAGGCTAGTGCCTATAACATCCCACATTCCTCCTCCACAGAAGGGAAGCAATCAGGATTTATACAGGGAAATGCAGACAGATGCACCTGACTGCAATCATGCCGGAGGAGTGGAGGGGATGTTCTAAATGCTGCAGGCCTCAGGCCTCAAGGAAACGCGAGCAAAATCATCAATGCTCACTAGGGAGTCTCAGGTCATATGTAGGGACATTCAAGTCCTGTAACCCTCTACGTGTAATTTTAGTTTCCAACGACATGTTAAATTTTGTAAGAAAATTGCCACCTACCTTCCAAGGTGGCTATTCCATTTTACATTCCAACCAGCAATGACTGAAAGCATTTGGTGGTGTCGGTGTTCCAGGCTTGGAACATTCTAATAGGTGGGTAGTAATATCTCATTGTTTTACTTGCATTGCTCTCATGACATGATATGCTTATTTCCCAACTGTGTATCTTTGGTGATTTGACTGTTAAGGATGTTATACTATTAGTTTAATGAGGTTCATCTTATTGCTGAGTTTTTGGAGTTCTTTGTATGTAACAGTATGCTTTTTCTGATGTGTTTTTTTCCTCCTAAACTGTGTCTTTTCGATTTCTTGCTATAGTCTTATTGAGAAGCTTTATATTTTAATGAGGTACAGCTTCCCATTTTTTTTCTTTTTTTCCCAAACTTTTCTTTCCTTCATCGTTCCTTGGGTGCTATACTACAAAGCTATCACCATGTCCAGGGTCATCTGGGGTTCATTCTGTTACTTTCTAGGAACTTTATAGTTTTGCCTTTTCTGTTTAGTGCTAGAATTCATTTTGATTTAGTTTTTCTTAAAGATTCAATTTGTGTCTAGATTTCAGATTCTTTTCTCTCCTATTCTCCTATTAATCTATTTGTCATTTGCTTGCTTGCTTTCTCTCTCTCTTTCCCAGTAATACAATGTATTGATTAGTTTTCCAACTTTGTTCCTTCTTAATTTGAAAGTCAGTGTTACTGAGAGAGACATAGAGGTCTGTGTGCTGGCTTACTCCCCATAGAGCTGAAACAGCCAGAGCTGAGCTGATCCAAATTCCGTAGCCAGGAGCACTCCCGAGTGGGTGTGGTACCCGAGGACTTGAGCCATGTGGTGCTTTCCCAAGCTGTAAGAAGGGAGCTGACTTGGAGAGTGGAGCAGCGAGGAGTTGAACTGGCACTTATGTGGGGTGGATTAACATGCTACACTGCTATGCTGTCCCTCTTTTTCTTTTCACTGTAAATTTTAGGGTAAGTTTTTCAATGTCCACAAAATAACTTCCTATGGTTTTGAATGGGTCATATTAAGTTTGTTTGATAGCTACACGGTGTTAGAACTTCCTATCCATAAACATGGGATATTTTCATTATGTAGCTCTTCGAGTGCTTTAATCAGAATTTAAAAATTTTCCTTATATGGGTTTTGTGCATATTTTGCTAGATTTTATGCATAAGTAATTTTTTTGGATACCAGTGTAAATGATACTATTTTTTAAAATAAGATTTATTTATTTTAATTGGAAAGGCGGATATATAGAGAGATAGAGAGGAAGATCTTCTGTCTGATGGTTCACTCCCCAAGTGGCTGCAACAGCTGGTGTTATGCCAGTCTGTGGCCAGGAGCCAGGAACCTCCTCCAGGTCTTCTGTACGGGTGCAGGGTCCCAAGGCTTTGGGCCGTCCTCGACTGCTTTCCCAGGCCGCAAGCAGGGAGCTGGAAGGAAAGTGGGCCTGCTGGGATTTGAACTGGCACCATGGGATTCCGGAGTGTGCAAGGCGAGGACTTCAACCACCACACTATCGTGACGGGCCAGATATTTTGTTTTAATTTCAAATGTAACATTACTGATAAGAAGGAAGGTGATTACTGTTATCCTGTAATACTGCTGTAATTGCTGATTCCATTAGTTCCCATGTTGCTTTTGTCAGTGTTGTCAGTGAATGTCATCTGTGACTGAAGATTGCTTTATGTCTTTCCTCCCAATCAGTTTGCTTCTTTGCCTTATCTTTTTGCGTGATGTAGCATTTCAGCTGGTGTTGAATTAGAGCAGTGAAAGGATGTCTTTGCCATGTTCCTGATACCAGTGGAAAAACCTTGTTTCCCTTAGTAAATATGGTGTTAGTTCTTAATACCTCTATTAGGCTGAGGAAAGTTGTTTTCCTATTTAATTGTTTAAAAGATTTATTTATTTGAAAGATAAAAGAGAAATGGGGAGAGAGAGAGAGACAGAGATATTTCATATGCTGGTTCACTCCCCAAATAACTATAGCAGGCAGGGGTGTGCCAGTCCAGAGTCAGGAGACAGGAGCTTCATCTGGGTCGCCTACAGGAGTGCAGGCCCAAGCACTTGGGCCATCTTCTGCTGATTTCCCGGATGTATTCAGCAGGGAGCTGGGTCGGGAGTGGAGCAGCTGGGACTTAAATTAATACGCATACGGGATGGCTTAACATGCTATGCTACAACTCTGACCCCTTGGTAAATTCTTTTTTTTTCTTTAAGATTTATTTATTTTATTTTTGGGCCACATATGGTGGCCTAGTGGCTGAAGTCCTCGCCTTGACCAGGATCCCATATGGGCACTGGTTTCTAATACTAGCAGCTCCACTTCCCATCCAGCTCCCTGCTTGTGGCCTGGGAAAGCAGTAGAAGACGGCCCAAAGCCTTGGGACCCTGCAGCTGTGTGGGAGACCTGGAGAACGTTCCTGGTTCCTGGCTTCGGATTGGCACAGCACCAGCTGTTGTGGCCGCTTGGGGAGTGTACTATTAGTGGACAGAATATCTTCCTCTCTGTGTCTCCTCCTCCCTATGTATCAGACTTTGCGATAAAAATAAGTAAATATTAAAAAAAGAAATCTTAAAAGAAAAGAAAAAACTATGCATGGAGCAATGAAATCAGCAGCATTTCAGAACTTCAGTATTACTTAAGCAGTACCCTGGGGACATGCTCCAGATTAGAGACCCTGGGATCACACTGGGTGTCTGTCTCCCATCCTTGGGTGCTGAGGCATTTAGGGTGCTGGGAGCAACCCACTTCCCTTCTCTCAACTTCCCCCAGATACAGGAAGTAAAAAAAATAAAATTGGAAACAAGTGTCTCATCTATTTTCCCCTGTTACTTAACCGTTCCTATTCTAATCAGTGGTCCACATGGGCATGCATTCTTCTCCACTATGTAAACATATCAAAAAAATTAAAAAGACTTTTATTTGAAAGGCAGATTTACAGAGAGAATGGAGAGAGAAAGGAGGGAGGGAGGTCTACTATTTCAGTTCCTAAATGATCACAATGGCCTGAGCTTAGCTGGTTTGAAACCAGGAGCCACAAACTTCTAGTTCTCCCATGTGAGAACAAGGGGTCCAAAGACCTGAGACAGCCTCCTGCTGCTTTCCCAGGCCACAAGCAATGCGTTGGGTCTGAAGTGGGAGCAGCTGGCACACGAACCAGTGACCATAGAGGATGCTGGCATGGCAGGTGGAGGATTAGCTTGCTATGCCATCGCACTTGCACCAGTAAACTTATCTTTTAATTCCACATTCTCAATACTTTTTGAAGCACCTTCATATACAATGTGTTTATAACAAACTCAGGCAAAAGTTGTCCAGAAAATGTATATGAATTGAATATAAATGTCAATTTGTATGGGTTCTTTCATTCTCAGCAATAAATTGAACTGTTCCTTGTGGTCTGTCGTTCCCTATTTGTGGGACAGACCTACCTCTGCTAAAATTTGCCAACAGTAGGAGGGGCTGTGTTTAAGCTGTGTGCATTTTATGACCAACCTTTTTTTTTTTAGTTTTTATTTTAAATTTTAGATTTTATTGTACAATTCTGTGTAGTCTGGGATTTCCACCCCAACTCCAATTTCCACCTCCCGACTGGTTTTCCGATATTACCACGACAGTACATTCCTTCATAAGGAGTTGCAATTCCATCAGTCCGCTATTTAAGTGTGTCCTGTCATTGCTGATACAATGTCAGACAGTCCTTCATCCCATTGTCTAGATATGTGCAACACTTTCACTGGGAGTTCATCTTTTGTTTGGAAGGTAGGGATGGATGCACATTGCATTGTGTCTTCACATCTGGATACGGTAGTCTCCATTATTCCATCATTATACATTCCAATTTGTGTGATGGTTTCCTTATATTAGAGAGGACATATCTTTATTCCTTGTGTGGGTTGGTTTGGAGTGCTAGCTCCCGAGCTTCCAGAGGCTTCCAGAGGCTTCCCTGACACTCGAGACTCTTTAAGGCTTCTTCCTCCACCCTTCGTGATGCAGCAGTTAGCTGTATGCCACATGGTGCTCCTTCGTCAAGTCTCTAGTACAGCAAAGTTCTATTTCTGGTTCCGGTTGTTGGCCAGCTTTTCAGTCACTTAAAGACATGTATACCAAGTTCTATCATGTTTTTGGTTCTTAGCATCATTTTCATGTTGTCTTTGCTGCTCTCATTTTTTTCTTTCCTAGTCCAGCACTTAACACCTAAAGTTATAATCAAAAATAGCTAATAGGAGCAATTGGAATGTTAATACTGCTTTAATAGCCAACAAATAGCTTAAGTGTTGAGTGATGCTATTATATAGTTTCCAATTTCTGCCTACTTTAGAAGTCTTGGTCAGTTTATAGTTCTCTTCAATATAGCTATAAGCCAAATCATTGGTATTACTGGCAGTTTGGTAAAATGCAGTTGTAGTTTTATATTAACTGCTCTGAAAACATGCAGCCACTTCAAAATTTTTTTACCTGCTCTCAAATTATGGATATACTATTTATTTGGCTTTTGTGGCAGCTGTGCAGGCCTTGGGAATGTGTACCACATGAGGGCAGCCTAATCATTTGGTCTGACCCTGCCAAGCCAACCACAGATGGGACTCAAAATATAACAAACATATATAGCAGGCTAATTTTCAAGTCCATAATTTTCTAAGGTGCACAAATTATGTTATCAATACATAGATGGCCCTTTGCAGAAAAGCTTCGCCTACCTGCATTATAATATAGTTCTAATCCTTAAGGAATTTTGTCTTTTTATAGCTAAAGTATTGTACAAATAGCAGGAGCCTGGTATTTGTTGAAATTTATCATTGATACGATGAGCTGCTTAAGGATCTAACTATGTTTATTGTTCTCACTCAGTGCCTGCCTCAATGTGGGCATTGTGTTTTTGTTGATTGAAAGAATGTGAGAACTGAACTTGAACTATGGTTATGCAACAAGGTGGAGGAATCCACCATGGGGGGAGGGGTATGGGAGGGGTGGGGGGGATCCCCAGCGCCTATAAAACTGTACTACATAATATAATGTAAGCAACAATAAAAAAAAAAAAAAAAAAAAGAAAGAATGTGAGAAAGAACAAGTATTATTACTAACATTAGCTCGTTGACTGTAATATATAATGTTTCTTAAAATGATCTAACTGGTCTCATTATCTAATTATTGCCAGAAGCTAAAGTGCATTTTGCTAATCAGTCAGTTCAACCCTTGGCAAGAAAGGTGGACATGTTGCCTGAGACTTCCTCACTTCCACCAAAGGACTTGAAGAATCCTGGCTTAGAACATGGAAGCATTGAAGGACCAATAGCAGTAAGTCAAACATTACTCCTTAGGAAGCATGAACAAAATGACATCGTACTGGGAACAGCATATACTTGGCTCTGTTGCTCATGACATCAAACATCTAACTGAATCATGGTGGGTGTCTGTGCCATTTAGTATGTGGACTTCAATTCAGATAGTTCCTTTTTGTTTTTGACCCAGAGTTTGTCAGCACTTGGAATGGAAGAGCTCCGGCAACGAGAGCACTATCTCAAACAGAAGAGAGATAAATTGATGTCCCTGAGAAAAGATACAAGGAGCAAACAGATAGAAAATGCAGAGCAGAAAGGAACACCTACAGGGGATGCAGAGGTACGGCTGGCCTCAGTATGTCAAAATCACTTAGGAGGGAACCAACAAACTCATTATGTCCAAGAGAAAGCCTCTGATGAATTTTGCTGGTGGATCCACCTATATTACTCATTCTGTTAAAGCAGTTCTGAGAAGTCAGTTATGATGGAGAGGATATGAGGGAGAAATAATGGCAGCTGCATTACCCGTCCCCGACTCCCAGCTTTGTGAAATGTCCGAGATGTTCTGTGCAGAGCAGCACCAGTGCACCAGCCATTGTCTGCAGGAGCCTTGTGCCAGCAGAGCTTTGGGACGGACTTCAGAAACCTAGTGTAGACCTGGAGTTTTAATTGCTTCTGATTGTTGTTTGAGGCAATATGCTGGAAATTTTACAAAAATGAGCCTATATAATACTATTGGCTAATTATTTTTTCTGTTTTTTTTTTTTTAAGGAAATGACAGAAAAACCAGAAATGACGGCAGAAGAGAAGGAAACATTACTAAAGAGGCGACTACTTGCAGAGAAACTTAAAGAAGAAGTTATTAATAAGTAATTAAAAAATTGAGCCAAGTTGCAGTTCATTTTTTTAAAAATAAAGTATTTAATCCTTATACCAAGTGTATTATAAAAAAGTGCTTGCTTTTGTAAATGTTCATGTAAGCTCATTAATTAAACACATGAGGTAAAAGAGAATTACTTAATCTGGCCTGTTTAACAGACTTTTGGATATTGTTTTGTCTTGGAGAAGATATAGAAGTTGGCAGTGCGTACATTCTATGTAGTATTTGTGCTAGGCAGTGTTGCATGTGCTCAGGATGCAGTAGTCAGTTAAATTGACAGGGACTGCCTTCATAGGACTAGTGAAGGCTCAAAGAGAACAGTATGGTCCTATGTGCAGGGCCTGCTAAGCCCTTTACAAAGTAGTATTTAAGGGGATTAGAAGGGTAATTGCATGAAGGATGAATAATTCTGATTCTGCAGTAAGAGCAAAGCACATATTGACTGATGGCCTACGTTCTGTGAATCCAGAGGGCTAACACGAAATTGTAGATTGTGCAGGACCTTGTAGAAAATGTGTGAGAATTTTACATTTGTAATATGGGCAGTAGGAAGTCAAGTTTTAAAGCAGGGAAATCCCATGATGAAAATTTTCATTTTCAAGTGATGTGTGGTTGCTCTGTGGAGATGGGCAGGTGGACTTTAGTAGATGACAGCTGTGCTGGTGTTGGTGTAGAAGGTCAAGTGCTGTTTCTGATACTGGCATCCCGTATCAGAATGCCAGCTGCTGTGCTTCTGACTTTGGTCACTGTCAGCCATGCAGGAGGCCATGGTGGGAGTTCCTGGCTTTTGGGGCTATTTGGGGAGTGAACCAACAAATGGAAGCTCTGTCTCCTCCTCTGTGTTGCTCTGCCTTTCAGAAAATATATTTATTTAAAAAGCTGGTGGTGTGAGGAGGTATTATGATCAAGTATGATGGAAAGTAGCAAGATAGATTTTACATCTACCATTTATATTTGAAGTAAAGAGGAATTAGAGAATACATGGGGGATTTAAAAAATACTGCAATACTCTGTAGAAAAGCTATTACTGAAATAAAGACAATAAATGTTGGAGCCTGCTAAGGGAAATGCTACATGAGAAGTGGCCCTAGGATGGTTTTCCATAGTGTTTGTAAAAAGACATCTAGGAGCCCTCTAAGAAGCATTGAGTTGCGACATCCTCAGGGTACCTGAAAAGGTGTGCTGGGGACACTCCTGGGCTTACCTTATCATCTTTTCTCCTTAAGTCTACAATTGTAAAACTTTATACAGTTCCAACTTTCAGCCAGCAGGAAAATCAGCATTATTCTACACTTGTTACATTAGCATCACTAGATGAACAAAGGAAAAACTAGTGATTAAAACACAGAATTGTTTCAGGTAACTTTTATTAAAAATAGCTTTATATTGGATACATGTTTACAGATACCATTTTAAGAGGTCCTAAGGCATTACAAGTGTGGGCTCTGGTTTGCTTCACTGAGTGAAGTATAAAAACCCAGGTGTGCCTGAGCACAGGTTTTAAGGCAGCAGCTATTGTAGGATCTTCGGAGTTCCTTTCTTTAGAGATGTCTTGTTCTCTTATGGTGACAGGTATGCATATGTAAGTTAATTTTAAGAAAACATTCACATTTTTATGTGATGATCATTTAAAAGTTTGACTCATGGCAATTCTTTAGAAAGGAAAATTATAGAGTATAAGATTCTGGAACTCAGGATACTTAAGAATCAACAGAAAGCAGTTTAGCTTGGAGTTTTGAGAATGGAAGAAAAGACATACAAGGGCTAAGAGGTAAGTAGGGGCTTGATAAAACTTGCTTCAAAGTATTCATATGGTAATTTTACTGATTTTTGTGGATAAAACCCTGACTTGTGTTAGCAGGTGGAAAGCTTTGTAATTAAGGACACCTTTCTTAAAAGGATAGCTCCATGTTGTGATGCTTGGGTGTTGAGATCTGATTTGCCCAAAAGTCACTTGCTCAATGTAGTCAGTGATATATAAAGTGCAGTTGACCCTCACTTAGAATTCTTCCAGAGCATTAACTAGTGGTTTATAATAAATATCCATGGATAATCTTATTTGCTTTAAAAACACTATAAAATGGAAATAAAAAGATTTAACTTATATTTACAACAAAACAAACACAAGCATCAATCATGAAATTAGAGGGTCACATTTTAATTCCTGAATTTTACAGTTCAGCATTAATATCACCACATGTATACAAATGGTGTAAAACAAGTACAGTGGTATCTTTAATACAAAATAAACATCTGTTTTATGGAAAAACTATAATTCGTATCTACACAGACAGTCCATCTTTTCCAAATAATAGTCAAAATTAAAATTAACTACAAAATCTCCAAAAAACAGGGGAACTGCTTCAATTTAAGCTATTCCAGGAAAAATGGACCCTAAACACAAAGGTGACCGAAAGACTGTAGTTGGTATTCCTATTTTAGAATTTTTTTTCCCAATGAAATAAATTGTTGTTTGGGGACATTTTCCTCAAGTCAGCATGATCTCAGATCATAGATGAGTGAACGAACATTAAAATATTTACAGTTAACTTGGCTGTTCTAAAAAATAAAACCTCTTAACTATTTGCCTCCATTATTTTAAATTCATCAACTACATGGAATGTGCTTTTATTCTTTTTAAAAAGCAGCTTTCAAAGTCCATCCTTTTTCTTCCCTGGAAACACTTCCTATGCTGCATGCTGATGCTGACACCTACGGTGGCTTCCTGGAGCAAACTGGCTTCTGGGCTATCAAATGCTACGTAATGTAGCACTATTCTTTCTTAGTCTTTAAAACTTGCCTCAGCACTGGGGACAGTGACAACTTCACTAATGAGGCAGAAAGTGTCCTCCAAATGTCTGCCCTAGACAAGTATATCGATGGTAGTTTGACAACGTTTTGTTCTAAACACCCCCAAGTCATTCAGGATACTACTGTACTGATTCTTGGTTTCTGCCATCCCTAAAAGTGCTGATTTTAAAGTTTTATTAACAAAACTGTCCATTTTGAACCCAACTTGTTTTTGTCAAAACAACTACTGCAAGTTTGTGGTAAATGTGTGCTGTATACTGATGTACCTCCTGAAAGGTTGAATTCTGTGAAATCTTCAAAGAGATGGTCCCAACAGCTTAACTTTTTTTTTTATGATAGATGAATTTTTTTTCTCATAAAAATCTGTTTTAAAAAGAGGCAAATGATTAAAACAACAACATGGCCAGCACCATTATACAAGTAATGTTATTGGGTTTGCAACTCAAGTTTTGTAACTGGTTCTAGATTGCAACCCTAGAGCAACCCTGCACTACTGTTATTTTATCAACCTTTTCTTTGCCCACAAGCCATCCCAAAACCTGAGGTTTTCCTTGCTGAGAAGCTACTTCCTAGGTCTGGTTACTAACTTTTTTTTTTAAGAGACTGAAAGGCAAACCCCGTAATTGTTAGCAAGCGATCACATTCCTGGGAAGCCTGGTTTTCATCAGCACTAAACTCTCCTAGCTGATAACTCCTTGTACATTTATGAGTTCAAGTGAGAAACCTTTCTGATTCACATGTTCAGCTCATTGAACGGCTGCAGCATTCCGGTAAGAGCAATGTTAATGGTTCCCCTGTAAAGCACTTTATGAGCCAAGACGAGGTCTTTTCCTGGGGGATGTTTCTTCCTCTTCTTCTTCCTCTTCATCATCAGGATAATCCACTAAGCCAACCAAACTTCCCTAGTGAAGAATCAAAACAAATTTTGAAATCATATGGAACTTAAAAAGTCTTTAGTGTAAATACAGTCACATGAAGATAGTAGAAATCACGTTTACACATCACATTTATCTGACATTAACACATGTGAATTTGCTAAAGGAATCACTTGACATTATGGATATATACTATCCAACTGGTGGTAGTATCTCCCTGAACTTTACTATTTGCTTCTTGGATTTTTTAAAAAAAGATTTATTTATTTTTATTGCAAAGTCAGATATACTGAGAGGAGGAGAGACAAAGAGGAAGATCTTCTGTCCTATGATTCACTCCCCAACTGACCGCAACAGCTGGTGCTATGCCGATCTGAGGCCAGGAGCCAGGAGCTTCTTCTGGGTGTCCCACAGGCTTTGGGCCGTCCTCGACTGCTTTCCCAGGCCACAAGCAGGGAGCTGGATGGGAAGCGGGGCTGCTGAGATTAGAACCAGCGCCTATATGGGACTGGTATGTGCAAGGTGAGGACTTTAGCCGCTAGGCCACCACACCGGACCCCAAAGATGCACAATTTTAAGAACATTGGCAAAGCTTCAGTAAGACAGTCACAGTCATATACTCGTGAGATTAAAAGTTGGTTTTCTCTTTCTGGAGAAAAATTTGATAATATGTGGAAACAAAATATTCTAAAATGTTAACAACTGTAACAGACAAAGGAAATGCCAAAATCAAAGAGTTACTAAGCAGGACTGGGCCTTGTTAGGTTGCTGCTTGTTTGAGTCCAGGCCACTCTTCTGCTTCTAATCAGGTTTCATACTAGAATGGAAGGCGAGAAGGCAGGGGTAGGATGATGAAGTACTTGGGTGCGGACCACTAGTGTGGGAAAGACGGACTCCTGACCTCAGCCTGGCCCTGAACCTGGCTGAGGCGGACACGTGGGGAGGGAGCTAGCAGACGACGGTCTCTATCTCTTCCCCTTTTTCTCTTACGCCGCCTTTAAAATAAACACACCAACCTTAGGAGGGATAGGTAAGAGAAGGACAATTACATATATGAGAAAAGTATTCATTACATGGAATTAAGAGTTGTTTTAAAAACATATATATCCGGCTGTTGCGGTCACTTGGGGAGTGAATCATCCCACGGAAGAGTTTCCTCTCTGTCTCTCCTCCTCTCTCTATATATCTGACTTTGCAATAAAGATAAATAAATCTAAATAATTAAATATGAAATAAATAAATAAAATGAAATTCTGTGGTTACTGTTTAAATAAAACAAAAACTTTAACAAATACAAAATATAAAAATGTGTTTATAGAAGCATTTAAAAAAAACCCCTTGAATGTAAAGAAATATAAAATGTTAGCAGTCATGCTCTGATGACACATAAGCATTGTTGGCCTTTTTTGTTTTGTTTGTGTAATTCTTTAGTACAAATGAAATGACTTTGTAGACAGAAAACGCGAAGCTTGCTGTGCTAGTGCACGTACCTTGGCGGCTGTGACTGACGCAGCCAGGCCTGCCGTTTTGGAGGAGGACCCGTTGGAATGTGCAGCTGCCGTCTGAGCCACGACACACTTACTGTTTGCACTGTTTGCTCCATTGGCAGCACTGGCAGAGTGGGAGAAAGTGAATTTGAAGCCACCAGAAGATGTTCTTTTAGGAAGGTTTTCCTTGTCTTCACTTTCTTTTGCTAGAGCAAAAGTAAAATTGGGAATTACTTGTAGGCACATTCTTGGGAGCAGCTCTTGGTCCGGCCTAGCCCCAGCTGTTTGAACCATTTGGGGAAGTAGACCAGAGGATGGTAGATCTCTGTGTCTCGGACTGCCTCTTTAGCTCCCTGCCCTTCAAATGATTAAAACCTAAAATAAATAAACAAATCTGAATTCCATAAAAAAGTCAAAGCATATTTTAAAGCCACTATGACTTTTACTTTTCCTCTTCCTTTGATAATGTGTTTTTATGTAACATTTTTAAAAACCAGTAAAAAATTTCAAAGAACAAAGCAACTTCCTTAGGCTCAGTTTTCTTAGCTACAAGGCACAGGTGGAATGTTCTAGAAGCTTTCTATGGATCTACATGGTTTTTAATACTATTGAGGACTTTAATATAGAAATAAAGCCAAGAATGCAAGGTATTAGTAGAGCAAGCAATTTATAAACAGCATCTGAATAATATAAACATCTTACACATGAGAATTCCTATACAGATTTGGAAAAAGGTTATTTTCGAAGGACATCTTTCCATATAAAATTTATATATTTCTTGTTTTAGAAGTGCTGACCAGACCTTCACAAGCAACTGACACTCTTAACAAGCATTTTTAACATGAGGATGCAGTACAGAGAAATTCAGAATTTTAATACCTTTTTTAGTCTCCATAAATTTTTCGTAACTATCAGGAAAATCATCTTCTGTTTTAGATTTTTCAACTGGTGGCACAATTGCTTTTCCTTCCTCCTCTTCATCTTCATTAAACCACATTTCTTCATCCTCTTCCAAGGCTTTTGCATCTCTGCGAAATCTGTTACTACGCAATATAGATGGTACACTGTAAGAAATACATCACAAACATTGAGTAGTGATTGAATGTTCAGATTAAATTTAAGGGGAAAAGGTGAGGAACTGAAGTATTTTTTGTGGAATGTAATTTATGACACAATCATCCTAGTGATGACAAAAGATACAGATCCACACATTCCGAAATATCTTTAGATGTTCTAAACTATACCAAGCATTGATCTTAACCTACAATATGGGTGGAAACTCATCATATAATGAATGCAAGGTAGGGGAGGGCAGCCTACCTTCCTGTTTGTACAACCTTATGCTATCTAGTACTGTAAAGATAATTCCTTTATAAATTTCAAAAGTAAGATCTAAACTACAAATGGCTTTGGATGTAATTTTGTAGGCCATAAATGCAATATACTTAAACAATACCTGTTCAGTTTCTGATTTTGTCTGTCTTTTTCTTGCTCATATTTAGTCTTCAATCCTTTGAATGTCTGAACATATTCAATCGATTCAAGTGCTTTATAAAAGTTTTCAACTATATGTGCAGTAAGAGACTTGAGATCTTCCTGTATAAGCACAAAATTTACAATTCAAATATAATACATGGCTTATTAGAAGAACTTTAAATTTTTTAAAATGGTTTTAAAGATGACTAAAAAGGCTTTAAAAAATCACCTTCCAAAAATAAATGTCCTTGTTTCTTTATACATGAGTCAGGACTCCACAGAAAACTTGGAAAAAGGTGAGGCAATTCATTAGAGCCCTTTTGAGGGACTATAAAGAACATTTGAAAAGTAAATGGAGTTTAGTTTGTGTCTTCTGTTTATTCTTTACATTTACATGGCAATTTATAATATTTATAAAAGCACATTTACATATACTTTCATTTGTTCTTCAAAAGAATTTCATGAAGTAAATATTATTATTCCTAGATTTTTCTCTCTTTCTTTCTTTTTTTTTTCTTTTTTGAAGAAAAACATCTCAGGTTCTTGGGCCACTGGATCCACATGGGAGACCCAGAAGAAACTCCTGACTTCACATCAGCCCAGCCATTGTGGCCATTTCCACACAGATCTTTCTTTGTCTCTCTTTCTCTATGTGTAACCCTACTTTTCAAATGAAACTAGAATAAATTTTAAGGTTTACTTATTTTTATCTGAAAGACAGATTTACAGAAAGACACAGAGAAAGATCTTCCATCTGCTGGTTCACTGATTCAAATGGCCTCCAATGGCTGGAGCTGAGCCAATCGTAGTCAGGAGCCAGGAACCTTTTCTCAGTGTCCTGTGTAGGTGTAGTGGCCCAAGGAGTTGAGCCATCCTACACTGCTTTCCCATGCTGACGCAGGGAGCTGGACTAGAACTAGAGCATCCAGGACTAGAACTGGTGCCTATGTGGGATGCCGGTGCTGTAAGGCAGAGGATTAGCCTGTTGAGCCAATAAAATAAATCTTAGAATGAAAAAAAATGGATGGGGGTTAGTCTAATCTAAATAAAAATAAGCACATTTTCCCCTGAACTATGTTATATAAATCTGGGGAAACTACTTGGAATTTTACTTGTTTATTTCTGTATCTTTCAATACTTAACTTTGTGAAAAAAGTCTACATTTATTGCCTAGTTGCATTAGGATTTTAAGTCTTGAAACTAGTTTGTTTGGACATCTCAATACACAGCATCCAAAAAAAAAATTAAATGAAAAATCAGAAACCTAGGCAAAATGGATTTAATGTATTCAATTAATCAAATTTATTTTCAGAAAAATGTAAATTCAATGCTGGAAACCAGAATTGGTTTCATTTTATCAATATTTTACTAAATTTTTAAAGGAAAACATGGCAAATGACCACTGCTTAGAAAAACAATCCAGTCAGCCAAATTACCTTCATATGAGAATAGGACGTCATCAGCCAAAATCTAATTTGTAAGAAATAAAAGTAGAGAATATACTTCTTTTTTTTAAAAAAAGATTTTTATTATTTTTTTTATTGGAAAGGCGGATATACAGAGAGGAGAGACAGAGAGGAAGATCTTCTGTCTGATGATTCACTCCCCAAGTGAGCGCAATGGCCGATGCTATGCCGGTCCGAAGCCAGGAGCCTCTTCCAGGTCTCCCATGAGGGTGCAGGGTCCCAAAGCTCTGGGCCGTCCTTGACTGCTTTCCCGGGCCACAGGCAGGGAGCTGGATGGGAAGCGGGGCTGCTGGGATTAGAACCGGTGCTCATATGGGATCCCGGGCGTGCAAGGCGAGGACCTTAACCACTTGTGCCACCGCGCCGGGCCCGAGAATATACTTCTAACCTGGACTATCTTCAAGCTCTTTCCAACTAGATGGCCCAGTGTCTTGGGACTCTGCACTCATGCAAGTGACCTGAACAGGCGCTGGCTTTGGATAGACTCAGCTCTGGCCTTTGCAGCCATCTGGGGAGTGAACCAGATGATGAAAGATCTTTGTCTCGCCTTCTCTTTGTATATCTGCCTTTCCAATAAAAATAGAATCACTCTTTAAATTTTAGGTGAATAGGAACAGATTCTATGATACATTGCGTAAAACAACTTGAAGAAAAAAAGGGTAAAGAAATCACATTGTTTACATTTTTACACAGTGATGTTCTCTACCATCAACTTACCACTCTTATAAACTCAAACAACTCAATAACAGCTGAATTTAATAGATTGTACCGAGTTCCATTATCCAGTAGAGCATTTATAACTGGTTCAAACAGATTTCCTTTGGTGATGTAACGATTATAAAATTCATCTTTAAGGCCAATTATCCGTCGCATAAAACGAAGAGCACCTAAGTAAAAATAAAACAGTAAGATGATGATCTTACATAATATTCAGATATTTCTTCCATAAAGCAATTATGATTTTTCCAAAATGAAAATAAATCTGTTCACTAAAAATAGGTGACCATGAAGAAAACCACTTAGAAAGGACGACTAATCAAAAACTGTACAACTTGGGGCCAGCATTGTCACCTCGTGGGTTAAGGTGCCGTGTGTGATCCCAGTAAATCACATGAGCAATGACCAAGTCCTGGCTGCTCCACTTCTGATCCAGTTCCCTGCTAATGTGCCCCTGTGGACTCAATGGAATCAGTTCCATTGCTTGGGCCCCTGCCTGCTGTGTGGGAAGGTGGAATGGAGACTCAGGTTCCAGGCACCAGGTTTCTTATGTGGCCATCTGGGGAGTGAACCAGCCTGTGTAAGCTGGCTCCTTGTCCCTGTCCCTCTGTACCTCTTCCCTTCAAATAAGTAATCTTTAAAAACAAAAACACCCTGTACAGCACAGTGCCAGAGCTAACAAAAAATACAGTAACTTGAAAGAGATAATGTCCAACGCAAGCAGGTCCATGGCAGAGAGAAGCAAAACCTATAAAACCTCTACAATGGTGGTCGTTTACATGGGTGCTACTGGGTGCTGAGTGTGCGGTGATGGCAGCTCCGAATGGGGGGCGGCTGCCAAGACGGGGAGACAGGAGTGGGATAACCTGACAGGAGTCGAGTCTATGCTTCCTTCCGGGACAATGGGGTGGGGTGAAAGGGCGGGTAGAAAGCTTTTGGAGGCTAATATATATCTTTTAATTTTTTTATAAATATAGCTTAAGGTCCTCCTGCTGCCAGTAATATAACAAGAGAGCTATAAAGATTTTTTTCCTTTCAGAGTTTCCTTTCTCATTATTCTATCTTCCCTTGCATAGAAAAAAAGTATTTATAAGCCAGCAATTCTTCTGCAATACAATGAAATTACTCCTTTGTTTACCCGTTGAATGTTACTAATTTGTCTTAGGTAAATGTGTACTGTGGAAGTTCAGACTATATAAGAATGTGATTTGTTGTTTTACGTTTTAGAAGAAAATTTTCCCTTTAACTATCTTTTCCCTAGCTACATAAACTTTGCATCGTAACTGCTAAAATTCTTACAGAGCACAAAGCATTATAATTTCAGTTCTTTATTTTCATATTTGTTCATTATTTAACTCATAACAAATTCCCTTAAAAAACAAACAAAAACTACTTCGAGAAAGCTAAGAAAACTCATTACAAGAACATTGATCCATGGGCCCGGTGGCGTGGCCTGGCGGCTAAAGTCCTCGCCTTGAACGTGCCTGGGATCCCATATGGGTGCCGGTTCTAATCCCAGCAGCTCCACTTCCCATCCAGCTCCTTGCCTGTGGCCTGGGAAAGCAGTCGAGGACGGCCCAAAGCTTTGGGACCCTGCACCCGTGTGGGAGACCCAGAAGAAGTTCCTGGCTCCTGGCTTCGGATCGGCATAGCATCGGCCGTTGCACTCACTTGGGGAGTGAATCATCGGACGGAAGATCTTCCTCTCTGTCTCTTCTCCTCTCTGCATATCTGACTTTCCAATAAATAAATAAATCTGACTTTCCAATAAATAAATAAATCTTTAAAAAAAAAAAAATCGATCCAGGCCCAGCACAGTAGCCTAGTGGCTAAAGCCCTCACCTTGCACATTCCAGGATCCCATATGGGTGCCGGTTCTAATCCCAGTGGTCCTGCTTCCCATCTACCTCCCTGTTAACAGCCTGGAAAGCAGCAGAGGACAGGCCAAATCCTTGGAACCCTGCACCTGCTTGGGAGACCGGGAAGAGACTCCAGGGTCCCAGCTTCAGGTCAGACTGGCTCAGCTTCAGCCATTGTCCCCTCAGGAGAGCAGAAATGAATCAGTGGATATTAAGATCTTCCTCTCTGTATATCTGACTTTTTAATAAAAATAAATTATTATTATTATTTTTTTATTGGAAAGACGGATATACAGAGAGGAGAGACAGAGAAGAAGATCTTCTGTTCGATGATTCACTCCCCAAGTGAGCGCAATGGTCAATGCTATGTCGATCCGAAGCCAGGAGCCTCTTCCGGGTCTCCCACGTGGGTGCAGGGTCCCAAAGCTTTGGGCCGTCCTCGACTGCTTTCCCGGACCACAGGCAGGGAGCTGGAAGGGAAGTGTGGCTGCTGGGATTAGAACTGGCGCCTATATGGGATCCCGAGTGTGCAAGGCGAGGACGTTAACCACTTGCGCCACCGCGCCAGGCCCTAAAATAAATCTTAAAAGAAAAAAAAAGAACACTGAAGAACATAGATCCTTTATAAGTAAGTACAGAACTATAATAATGTAACTATTTAAGATAAACTAGGAAAACTAGTTTTAAGTTATTACGAAAGAACAAATGAAACCATGATGAGGACACAGCAGGGTTGGCTTTGGAAACAGCAGAGTGATCATTTCATCTGGGGAAACTGAAGGACAGACAGTAGAAAGCAATATACAGGATGGAAGTTAATTTGCTGTGTAACAAAGATGATGTTTCAACTCAGCAGCAAACACAGTTTAGCTAATACACATACTTGACATTGTTGGCTATCTGTGTAGAAAAGAACTAAGCTGGACTTACCCTGTAAGCCATACACAAAAACAAATCTTAGATGTATTACACACATAAATGTAAAAAAGTAAGTAATAAAAATATTACAAGAAAATGGAGGGGAACATTTGTATAATCATGGGGACTTTCTTAAAGATAAAAAATCTCATCAAGCAAAATAAAAACATATCTGACATAATAAAATTTTTAACAGTTCCATGGAAAAAGAGTATCGTAAACAGAGGCAAAGACAAAAGACAAATGAGACTGGGAAATTTCCCACTAAAACATGATGAACTGTTAATACAAAGTTTTGTAAGAAAATGGTAGCAGGCAATTCACAACAAATAAAAATGAAAATTATGTCAAATCATGGAAGCCGGAATGAGGAGCCAGAACTGGAAACTCAGTCCCTCTGCTGTGGGATGTGGGTTTCTTCACCCAGTTTAACTTTAGACCAAACGCCTGGCCAATCACAGCTATATGTTAACTTCTTTTTCAAAAGTATAAAATCATTTTGTAGTGGGAAGTTCATTATTGAGAATCTATAACATATAAAGAAATAAATCAGTATGTAAAAGATAATCCTCTGGGGCCAGCATGGTGGTGTGGTTAGCTAATGCTCCGCCTGCTCCACTTCTGATCCACCTCCTTGCTAAGGTACCTGGGAAAGCAGCAGAGGACAGTCCAATGTCTTGGGCCGACGCACCCTTGTGTAAGAACTGGAGGAAAACTCCTGGCTCCCTGCTTTGGATCAACCCAGCCCTGGCCATTTGGGGAGTGCATCAGTGGATGGAAGATCTCTCTGTCTCTCCCTCTTTTTTTATAACTCTGAGTTTCAAGTAAACAAACTTTCTTTTTTAAAAGATAATCTTGTAATATGGATAATGGCAAAACAATTAGTTTAAGGGCCACAGTAGGAAATGTCATTCTGCTACAAAAAGTAATTCTGGAACAAAAAGTAATCTTCCACACAGTTAACAATCAAACTAGAGCACTACCAAGGGTTTTAGAAACGTGTTAGCATGATTCTGATTTATAAAAATAAATTATGACAGCTCAGCGAGGCCTGCAGAAGACCTCTAGCATCGTGGTAGGTACTAGGATGGAGGATGGAGGGCAGAAGAAACTGGACAACTCTCCTGGTCAAGCCTCGAAGGCCAGTTATCTTGGCAAGTGGAGATTCTAAGGTGGACTATATCAGCAATGGAAGGAAATCCTTGGAAGAATTTCCTCAATTTTGGAGCAACAAAATCAAAACTACTTAAGCAGTACCCTCAGAACATGCTCACATTAGGGACTCTTGGATGACTTTCAGTGGTTGTCCTCCATGCCCAGGTACTGATGTGGTTAGGCTGTTGCTAGCAGCCCTCTCCCCTTTTCCTGGACACAGGAAGAACAAGAAAAAACAAAACGAAACAAAACAAAAACAAGTGGAAGCAGTTGTCTCATATACTTTCCCCTACACTTGGACCCTTCTATTCCTAATCAGTGGTCTACATGGGCATACACCATCTTAACTATGTTAAAAAATATACAAAATAAATAAAAAAAAAACCACACCTTTTGTGTGTGAAATATTTCTGTAAATTTGTCAAGGTTTGAAAGTAATGAAAAGAAATAATGCAGGCAATAACACTGGCTATTCTAAGGCTATAAACATAAAGGAAGTTAGAGAGATCAACTTTTTTTTTAAAGTAAATATTTGCATTTTGTGGTCAGAATAAAACTACAAAGATTCTTTTCACTTAGGAGAAAGGGGCTTCTTTATTTTTATTTGGAGATGAAATTATCAAAATAAATGATAACGTCCGTTTGCAAAAAATCAATGCCGAAATAATTGTCAGGAAAAGTATAAAATGTCAGTACTAAATGATAGTGTGAGGAAGTAGACGTAAAAGCCCAGATAAGCGCTGCCAACGATACTGCCATTGCCCACGGCACTACAGCACAGAAGTTAATCTAAAGGTATTTTTACGTGAGTGTGAAGTGGGTTGGGAACTACTGTAATTTTTCACATTCTTAGTCCTGAAACAAGAACAGGAAACAAGAGTAGGATTTCCTAAAATCATATAATATATATAAAATATATATTATATAATTATATAATTATAATATATATAAAATATATATTATATAATTATATAATTATAATATATATAAAATATATAAAAATAAAAAATAACTCCAGATAGGTAACGTCAGCTTTTGCCAATATGCTTTACAACAATATTCATTAAAAGTGTTACTTACACAAGGCCAGGAAAGTGTGCTTTGAATTCATCAAGACCAAGACTCTTCTTAGCAAGTCCTTATTCATAATATAGTTTTTAATGTGGTATGTGTGATGTTCCACACAAAATGTGAGTAATTCTAAAATTAAGGCAAGTAGCTGTGCTGTTTGGTAATTATCTACAAAAGAAAATTTACCTCGTGAAAATACTGTATATCAGAAGTAAATCTTACACTTTGTATTTTAGAGAAGTTAAATTATATATTCTTTTTATAGCAACAGGCCACATATTTTTACATTTTCACTAGTAAACTTTTTGAAAGTATCACCAATTTTACATATCAAACAAATAGGCTATTTTAATAATGTTAGCAAAACAAAAATTCAGGCAGGCAAACAAAATCTTAATGGCAGATTGTTTCTTTGTTATGTTTCCTTAATGAGCGCAATCAGTATTAATGCATATACGAAAAGATCTACAAAAAAATTACCATGTACCAAGATAACCTTCCACTGGTGAAGCTGGCATCCCAATGGGAGGCCAGTTTGAGTACTGGACTCTACTTCCAATCCAGGTCCTGTTAGTGCCTGGGAAAGCGGGGAAGGCTGTTCCAAGGCTTTGGGGCTGTCAGCCCTTATAGCAGACGTGGCTGAAGCTCCTGCCCGCTCGCTTTGGATCAGCTAGCTCTGGTCACTGCAGCCAACTCGGCAGTAAACCAGTGCATGGAAGATCTCTGTCTTTTCCTCTCTGTAACTGATTTTTTTCAGTTAAAAAATAAATACATTCTTAAAAATAAATAAATGATTTGAAGACACAAAGGAAAGAGTATTTTTGGTCACTTTACTATCATGTGAATAAATCAAGTCAATATTTCTGTAATCAATTTTTAAAATATCAACTCATAATGTTCACCCTAGAGAAATAAACAAGCTCCCCCTGCCACTCCTGTTCAAGAGGATTTTGTTTGTATGAAGACAAGTAAAAAAATTTGCTGAAAAATGGAGCTAAATAATATTTTTTGCAAATTCATGGAAAGATTTCATACTGCATCCTTAACATCAGATTTTAATGTATGTCAAGGATAATTTCACACTGTGGTATTCATGCTTTGGCCAAGAAAATATTAAGATGTAAGAAAATTATGGAATCACAGCCTTATGGAACACATTAAAAAATCATCTAATAAACCTTCAGTACAAGTAAAGAATAACATGTGCTTCTCAGGACAAAATAGATTCTTTTCTCAATTTTCAGATTTCATTTATAATAATGATCTACAGTGCCAAACATTACTCCCCTACTTAATGACTCATTAGAAAATGGCTCTCTTACAGCTTTGATGAACCCGTGGCAGAGGAAAGAGAGCAGGTGCACACACCACAGGTATCAATGCTACCATATCTATTTTGTATGTACTAATTCCAGTTAAAAACAACAGTGCTTCAAATTCCAATTCACAGATAATAAGTTTTAATTATCACAAAGACTAGTTCCCAAGTAAAAGGTCTTAGTTAAGTAGATTTAAAAAAAGGATTGTGTCCTCAACTTTTAGACAGTATGCTCTGAAAATAATGAAATACAGGAAAGTATAAATTTAAAAAGAAAAACAGAAAGCAAAGTCCCATTTGTTTTCTTTTACACTGGAAGAAGTGGATTTTTTTTTCCTTTGAAACAAAGGAAAATATAAACATATTCTTGGATTTTTTTAAGGTTGAAAAATACATTTTCCTGAGACTTATATTTACTTACCAGGACAAACTGTGTTGTTTTTGTTAGATTCAATTATATTATCTAATAAAAAGAAATAAAAATCAGTTATCAAAGTAATATCGTATGACATATCTAATACAAATCATATTTTCAATCATTATCTCCTTATGATAATTATTGAACACTGACTGTGCTGGTCAAACACTACACCCAAGGTCTTTAACAGAACTGAATACAGATGTGGATTTATTTAAAAAAACCATACAGCACAGTATTTCTCAAAATTTTTCTTTATTTTTTCGTATTTGAAATAAAAAAATTAAAAACTCCTAAAAAGCTGATAATAATCTTTCAGTTTCTTCTATTTATCACACAACAAAATAAACAAATAAGCAAAATAAACAAAACACACAAAACAATGGAGCTCTAAAAATTCCAAAATAATGTAAAAATTATGGTATACCTTGGAAAGATTGTTTTAAAAAAATAATTTAACTAGGAACCGGAGCTCTGGTGTAGTTCACTAATCCTCCGTCTGTAGCACTGGCATACAATACGGATGCTGCTTCAGATCTAGCTCCCTGCTAACGTGTGTAGCAATCAATGAAGATTTTCCCTTCTGTCTCTCCTTCTCTCTATATATCTGATTTACTAATAAAAATAAATCTTAAAAAAATACAAAAAAAGTGGTAAGCTCCAAATTGAGCATCTCTTGCGGGATAGGAGACTGGAATGAGGAATGGAAGAGCGGGACGAGAATGAAGAAGTGTACACAGCAAACCACTGCTCTATCTGCAATGGTTTTATAACTGGAAAAAGTCTAAAAAAAAAATCTGCTGTTGGTTTAAAACAAGTTAATACATGGGTGTCTGTTATATCTATCTTATCTAAATATTTCTGTATGCCAGAAGTATTTTATTTTGAGATTAATACTAAAAATTCACTGTTTTGAGTTACAGGAATGGAGCATGTTTCTACATCCATTCAACTTTCTTAGTTGATATGTTGAAATTAATTTTAATTATTCTCAGATGTTATATATATTATTTCACTATAGAAACACAACATACTCTAATTTCCTTCCATAACCCTAATTAACTAGTTTTGCAAACACTCTGCTGAAGGGCCTCCTCTTAACCACCATTCTCAGAGGCTGACTAACAGCCTTGCATGTCTTCACATATTTGATTTTATCAACTGAGTTATGTTTATAAAAATCTTTTGTTTATGCTAGTATGCATGAGACATCTTCAGAAAACTTATACTGAACACATACTACGGAAAAATATGGATTTGATACACTTTTTTGCACTGAAATGGACTTACCTTTTAATTTCATTTTCATGACTTTCTGAGATACCTTGTATTATGGCATTTAACTACTAGATACCCAGTATTACAGACTGATGAAAGTTAAGCCCTCCCATTTATGGATAAACTCAATAGTATAGAACTTAGTTTACAAACTGACAGCAAAACAAGTGTCTGTAACCAAAACTTTTAAGGATACTTAGAGCCAGAAATCGCAGCTAATAAATTATGGCTAAATTTTATTAAAAAAAAAAAAGAGGGAATATAGAAATACAATAATATGTATTTTAAAAAATCCAAGTTGCCCTAATAAACTGATATTGTACATTTAAAGAATTCATGTCTCTCAAAAACATCTTTTCCTTTACTCTAACCCACTTGTTTGATTAACCCACCTACCCTTACTCCCCATGCTGTGAATTAAGAGGACCTTCACTGCACCTCACTGTGTCAAACTGCTCTGAGAAATGGTGGTTCCCTTAAGGTATTTTTTTTCTAACATAGGCAATATAGTGTCTGCCCCTATGTCACTCTAGATGTCAATTCTAACAGTTTTAGAGAAATGTTTTTTTTGCCAAGTGTTTGCATCTCTATTTTTCAAAGCATAAATTTTGTGCATCAATCTTTTTCACAGAGACTCAAAAACAAAGAAAATCACGATTTTATATTGCAGGTTAAGTTTTTAAGAAATACTTTCTTTAGCACATAAAAAACAAGTACACAGCCTGTTTCCAAATTTATTTCATCCTTCTATAAAAAAAATCATAAACAAATAAGGAGAGCCTACCCTTTCCACATTTGTCTGCTGAAGTATTGGTCAAAAGTGGTGCTGTAAGGACATGCATACAATGGTTGTAGAAGAAATTTAAAAATTCACTTTTTTCAGTTTTCTGAAACAGAATTAGAAAGAATAATCTGTTACTTTTGAAATTAATAAAACATTTTCAAGAATTAGCAGTAAGGGTTATACACAAATAGTTACTCTAAGATACTGTGAAAGATCTAAAAATTATGTATATATCATGGAAGAACAAAAAAATTAAGTTCACTTCATTTTTGTTAATGCAGAACTGAAATCTGTTGCATATTTTACGTGAAAAAGAAATGAAAACAAGAAAGACAATCACACAGCATAGGTTTTTCTGACAAGTCATTCGGAATAAATTGTTTAGAAAATGTGACATAGAATGTGACAAAGAAACAATCTTGTAAAACATGGTAGCTAATGTTAATAACAAGGTCTGATACACTTGTCTCATTTCGTACAATGTTCTGATTTTTCCCCAAAAATGCAACACAAATTTATAAGACTATCTCATCCTTACAAATAGTGACAAAAACTCCCATTCAAACCTGGTTTTTCAGAATAAATAAAACATTTTCAAATTAAAACAAAAATAAAAACCAGTTCCTAAGCCACATGAAAAAGCTGCCTGAATTTTGAAACCACAGATTTCACCTCTTCAATATCTGAAAAACTACTGAATGAATTTTAGGCTCACAAAACAGCCTTGTGATTAAATCCTCATTTTGCATGTACCAGGATTCCATACGGGCATTAATGTCCTGGGTGCTCTACTTCCCATCCTGCTCCCTGCCTGTGGACTGGGAAGGTAGTGGGGAATGGCCCAAAGCCTTGGGACCCTGCAGTGGTGTGGGAGACTAGAGGAAGCTCCTAGGTTCCTGACTTCGGATTGACGCAGCACTGACTGTGTCTCATTCTCTCTGTAAATCTACATTTCAAACAAAAATTAAAAACACAAACAAACTACTGAATTAATTTATCAAGCCACTAGATGAATATATGAAATTTATTTAGTTTCAAATCTGTACAATGTATAAAATGATACATGTTAATTTTTAGCCACTATGTTTTATGCAATTGGACCCACAGAGCTTTATAACGATTTGAAAGCAATGCATATATTTTCTAATACTGAAGGAAAAAAAAGTATGTCTGCACTGATAAGCATTAACAATTTGGAATAATTCTATAAATATTTATGACTTACACAGTCGAAATGATTTGTTATATATTTTCTTCTTTTTATTGTAAGACAAAATATATTACCATCTTATTTAAATTTTTCAGTGCACAGATGAACAGTGTTAAGTATTTTCATATTATGTACCAATTTTTAAATGAGTAAATAAAGGCCAAAGACCAATACTGGTATCCTTAGCATTTTACTAAGATTTTATCGCAATATAATTTTTTCTACAAATAAATTGCTGTAAATATGTGACAAATATTTACAGACATATTCACAGTAACTCAAATTTTATTACAAAACCATCTAAAACCGAATGGCTAAAGCATCTTAATCTCAAGGCAATTTCTTACATTAGTTGTAGCTAGCATATTCTCTGGATCAATTAGAGTACGAAGAAGTCCCATTAACTGGACAGCACCTCCAAGTTCTGGGTCAGTATCACAGATCATTTGTTCAATTAGTACATTAATTAGAAGAATATCCTGAAAGAAAACATTTTCCATTAGACTTGTTTTGATGCAACACAAACATTACAATGCCAAGTATTATGTCAAAGTCAGACCAAGAATAAACAAGTAATGGTAGGTTTATTTAGCTTTCTTTCTCCCTGATGTTTTCAAAGTTCTAGGTACATGGTTGCATGGAAAAACAGTATTTCACACAGAAAGCATGTGAAGCTAATAGGGAAGCGGAAGCAATCTCCATTGACCTGTCCTCCGCAGGTTCTAACAGATTTTCATCACAGTTAGCCTCAGGCATGAATGTACAGGTTAACTAAGCAAGCAGATCATCTGACCAGAAAATGCTTTTAAGCAAAAACAAAACAAATTAAAAAAAAAAAAAAAAAGCGGAGGGGAGGGGGGATCCAGTAAGCAGTTCTTCATTGCAGGTGGATGACTGAACATTGTTACCTAATAATCTACTTTTTCATTGTTACATAAATTCTGAGAAATGGCGTTATGAGCATCAGAGAGAACTCAGTGTAACATGGATGGTACAGACTGTATCAATGTCAGCTACACGGTATGTGTGTAGTCAATGCATGTATACGATGCAGATGGCCACTCTGCAGAGACATGAGCAACAGGACACCGTAAGAACAAATCAAGAGCAAAAGATGACTGACAGGTGAAAGTAATCACAGGCTACAAAGCTGTGGGCATTAACTGAAGTACTATCTTATAGCAACTTTCAACGAGCAGGACTACTTTCTAATCTCACGGGACCACCATCATACATTATTATTAGGTTCAGGGTGTACACAGATTCAACCAACTGTGAATCAAATACTGAAAAAAAACCAAAACAAAACAAAAAAAACCAAACAACAACACAAATTTATCACCAGACCATGTAGACTTTCCCCCCTTATCATATTCCATATACAATTGCAGCAGCCACTTACACACAATTTAAATTGTATTAGAAATTATATAAGGAATCTGGAGATGATTTAAAATATATAGGAAGATGTGTATGGGTTATATGCAAACACTACCACCATGTTATGTAAGGGTCTTGAGCATCCACAGACTTTGGCATTCACAAGAATGTGATAAAACCAACCTTCCCCACTTCCCATCCTATCCACCTCCCCGTCCCTCCTCACATACTTTCCCTTCTCTTCTCCTCCCCTTCCCTTTCTTTCAAGATTCAACAGACAGGGTGGCCAAAGCTGAAGCCAGGAGACAGGAGCTCCTCCGCCTCCTAGGGTTTCCTACAGGTGTGGCAGGGGTCCAAGCACCTGGGCCATCTTCTGCTGCTTTTCCCAGGCCATTAGGAGGGAGCTACATAGGAAGTGGATGGCCCACACACAAACCAGCACCTATGTGGGATGCTAATGTCTCAGGTGGCAACTTTACCTACCACACTACCAGCCCCTATCTGGTGGATTTCTTTAGACACTAAAACACCTCGGGAAAAATCCAATTTTTTTTTCTTCAACCTGATTCTCTAAAAGTAATTTCACTTAGATGAGAAAACTCATATACAAGCAGTTTCATCACAGTGACAATGAACATACTACTAACAAACAAATGCCAAATACCTTTTCTAAATGTCAAAGACTTATTCTTTTTTTTTTTTTTTCAAAAAATTTTTTCCAAGATTTATTTCAGGAGCCTCTTCCAGGTCTCTCATGTGGGTGCACGGTCCGAAGGCTTTGGGCCATCCTCGACTGCTTTCCCAGGCCACAAGCAGGGAGCTGGATGGAAAGGGGTGTGGCTGGGACAGGAACCGGCGTTGTATGGGATTCTGGAGAGTGCAGGATGAGGACTTCAGTCCATCATGCTGTTACTGAAGTGTTTCCTGACAATGTAGGCATGAACATTGTCACAGAGTCCATCATCTTAATGTTAGAATGCTTTCAATTCTGATCCAGCTCGTTGTTAATTCCTGGGACTGGGAAAGCAGGAGAGGCTAGCCCCTATACCCACATTTGAGACGTGGAAGAAGCTCTGGCTCTCAGCTTTGGACCATCCCAGCTCTGGTTGTTGTATTCATTTGCGGAAGGAACCAGTAGATGGAAGGTCTGTCTTTCCCGCCTTTTCTCTGTAATTTTGATTTTCAAATAAAATAAATAAATCTTGAAAAAGATAGAAATTGAGCAAAGAATTTTTTACAGTAAAAAAACCCCAGTAACTGCTTCTCTACATTTTATGTATCAACGAAACCTAAATAAATATTTCTAATAAAAACAGAAATCAAATCTTAAGAGTTGAGATTCTAGCAGTTAGGGCTCAGAGTGATAGTGTAGTGGTTCAAGTCCTCGCCTTGAACGCCCAGGGCCCATATGGGCATCAGTTCTAATCCCGGCAGTCCCGCTTCCCATCCAGCTCTCTGCCTGTGGCCTGGGAAAGCAGTGGAGGATGGCCCAAAGCCTTGGAACCCTGCACCTGCGTGGGAGACCCAGAAGAAGCTCCTGGCTCCTGGCTTCGGACTGGCTCAGCTCCAGCCGTTGCCGGTCACTTGGGAAGTGAATCATTGGATGGAAGATGTTTCTCTCTGTCTTTCCTCCTCTCTGTATATCTGAGTTTCCAATAAAAATAAATAAGTCAAATAAGTCTTTGGAAAAAAAAAAAGATTCTATGAGTTAACTGCTTACTAGGTTCATGGTGTAAAAGACATTCGTGGTCATCTTATGATGAATTACTTTCATTAAACACATCACTTTGGATGGAGCAATGAGAATGCTAATCTCAACAGTTCTTTTGAAAAGGCTAGTAGTAATATAAAATTCACCAACAGTGAGATTATAAAGGATTGACATGGATCAGTGTGTGGCACAGTGAGCAAAGATACTGCCCATGACATCTGTATCCCACAGGGATGCTAGATTGTACTCTGGCAAAAGCAGCAGAAATGGCCCGTGTTGGGTCTTTGACACCCATACTGGAATCTTGAATGAAGCTCCTGGTTTTGGTCTACTTCAGGCTGTTAAGACTACTTGGGGAATGAATCAGAGGATGGAAGATCTTTCTGTCCCTCCCTTCATTCTAATTTTCAAATAAATAGATAAATAATTTTTTTTAAAGACTTACAAATTATTTTTTAAGGTCAGATTTAGCATCATGAGACATTAAAAAATTGGACACAAAACAAATTGTAATTTAATTCAACAGCACTTTGGCAATCATTAAAATAAAACCAGAAGCAACAATTTTTCCTAATCAGGAACACCAATTCCCAGGAAAATAAAAGCTGACAAAAACCAGACCAGTCTTAACAAGAAGTGCCAGAAGAGCTCTTTTAGGAATAAAGAGAACATTGATGGTATAAAACTCACTGGTAAGGGTAAACAGACGAATTCAGAGTATTTCTAACAATGCCAAACATGGTGAAAGGCATTTGTATCTTTATATGAAGACTGAAAGAAAAAAATTCAAATTAACTATATAAGTATGTTAAGCTGCTAATATAAAAAGCTGTGAAGCAGGTCATCAAAAACTTAAAAATTATGGAGGAAATGAAGTGTGGAATCTTTATTATTAGTTTCTCTTTCTTCTTATTATTTTTAATGAATTAAATTACATTGCTGACAGTCCAAAACAACTTACAGAGGTATTGTAGCACAGGAAGTTAAGCCAGTGCTTTCTTTCAATGACAGCATTCAGTATCAGTGCTTGGGTCAAGTCCTGGCTGTTCTGCTTCCTATCTAACTCCCTGCTGACACACTTGGCAAAGCAGTAAAAGTTTCCCCAAATGCCTGTGCCTCGACCCCCCAGAAGTTCACGCTCCTGCTTTGGTTTGACTTAATCTCAGCCTTTGGTGTCACTTAGGGAGTGAACCAGCAGATGGAAAAATGAAAATCTCAACCTGTCTTTCCTTCTCTTGCTCTATCTCACTCATTTCAAATAAATGAGTAAATCATAATCAAGTTGTTTTCTATAAAACTCAGGGTAAGCACAAAGCACAAACCTCTAACAGCCACACCAAAAACAGTAATCAAGACATGAAAATACACTATTAGAGAAAATCACTCAAATACCAAAGGAAAGTGTGAGATGTAGGAGGAAGGTGAGGAAGGACGGTGAAGGGGGAAAACAGGAGAAAGAAACTAGAAGTTCCACGATGACATCAGTAAGACTTGTCAATCTACAATCACTTTAATTGTAAATGGACTAAATTCTCCAACGTAAAGGTGCAAAGTGACTGAGTGGAACACAGTAAGCTTCAACTAATTTATTTCACCTCTACGGATATCCAAAGTGAAGGGATAGAAAAAAATATTCCATGTTAAGTGGAATCTAAAAGAAAATAGCAGAAGCTATACTTACTCAAAGGAGATCTTAACTAAATGCAATAAAGATACACAGGAGATCATTATATAATGATGGAGGATTCAGTTCAGCAGCAAGAAATAACCATTGTAACCATTTGCACACAGTCAGTACACTTAAATACATAAACAAACATCACTAAGTATACGGGGACCGTAATACTTTTAATAGTCCATTTTCAGCAACGTACAGAATATCCACACAGAAAATCAGCAAGGAAACAGAAGAGCTAAATTCCACTCTAAATCAACTGGAATTTACAGGACATTTCCTTTAACAACTGCAAAACACACATCCTTCTCAACAACAATATAACATTCTGTAGGACCTATCACTTGGCGGGCCTCAAAATAAGGCTCAACACACTGTTGACTGTTTTTTCTAACCACAATGCAATTTAACTGAAAATTAAATAGAAGAAACTATGGAACCAATAAGAATACATGGAGGGACAGGTGTCTGGTTTAATATTAAGATGCGAATTGAGGCCCCCTTACCCCACAGGGCAGTGCCTATGTTTCAGACCTGCCTCTGCCTGAGATCCCAGCCTCCTGCTGATGTTCACCACAGGACAGAGCAGGTGAGTGCTCCCCTACTGAGAAACCTAGTTCAGGCTTGGCCCAGACCCAGCTACTGCAGGCATTTGGGGAGTGATACATGTGGTTTGGATACTTATTTCTTTCTTTACATAAAAACAAGTTAATTGCCAAAAATGAGATACTAAAGGCCAACTGAGCATAAATCTATTTGTCTGTAAACATCACACTATAGGTAACTCATATAAGTCAGCACTATTACTTACATCGTCACTCTGTTGGGCTTCTTGCATTACAAATTCTCGGACCATAGATGGACTAAACTCTACTAGGTAAGAAAAGATGTCTGTAGCAGCTGATCTGACCTGCAAATCATCCATGCCCTGTAAAAAAGTAAAAGGTGAGTTACTTACTGTGCATTGAAGTTTTTCAAGCTCATGTAGTCTATCATCTTTTAGGTTTAAGATATCACATAGCATCAAAACATGTAACTGCTTCAACATCTACTTTCTTCCTTTGCACAAATATTGAATCTTTTGGGCAGTTCAATGGTTAAAAATCAGCTGAGACACATATAAATATTTAATATTAAATGAAATACTCAAAAAATTTACATGAATGAACAGAATAGGATTATAAAGCAATACTTTAAAAATGCTAGAAGAAATCTGAGATGGAGTTTATTTAAATACATGCAAAATCTGAACAGTATCCCTTACATCCTCTAAGCCAGTCAGAATCTTTTTTTTTTTTCCTGGATTTGCTGGGATTACTCTGGTAACTTCTGGTATTTTCCTAAAAGAAAATGTTCTTTGAAAGCATTTTTTGAGGGCCTAGCACGGTAGCCTATTGGCTAAAGTGCCTGCCTTACAAGTGCTGGGATCCCATATGGATGTGTGTTCATGTCCCTGTCGCCCCACTCCCCATCCAGATCCTTGCTTGTGGCCTGGGAAAGCAGCAAGAATGGGCCAAAGCTTTATTTTATACAACTTATATTTTATAAGTAATACATAATTTATGTTTATATAAATATATTTTATCACATTTTATTTTATTTACTTTATTGCAAAATCAGATTTATAGAGAGGAGAGAGAAAAGACAGAAAGATCTTCCATCCGCTAGTTCACGCCCCAAGTGCCTGCCAATCACCGGAGCTGAAACAATCTGAAGCCAGGAACTGGGAGCTTCCTCCAGGTCTCCCACATGGGTGCAGGGTCCCAAGATTTTGGCCCATTCTTTGCTAGTTTCCAATGCCACAAACAAGAGACTGGATGGGGAGTGGGTCAGCCAGGATTAGAACCGGTATCATATGGAATCCCAGTGCATGCAAGGTGAGGACTTTAGCTGCTAGGCTGCTGCACATGGCCCAGAAAAAGCTTTTTCTGAAATGCAGCAGGTCAAGTGGATTCCTGGAACAGCGAGGTGCTGGTCTGCCACCCAGGTAAGAGATGTGAAAGGCGTTCCAGGCTTCTGGCTTCTGTCTGACCCACCACGGCCACTGAGGCCCAACCAGTGGGTGCAGGACTTCTCTTCCTTCTTTCCTCTCTCCCTCCCCCTAAATTTCCACATCTTTCGGTAATTTCATCTTCCAAATAAATAGAAAAAACCATTTTGAGCATTTTTATCCTTTGCTAAATGGGTTTTCCCTACAACACATGAAGGATATAGGATTCACAAGTTACTTTAGTTAACCCAGCCATTCTTTTTTTTTTTTTTTTTAAGATTTATTTATTTATTGGAAAGTCAGATATACAGAGAGGAGAGGAGAGACAGAGAGGAAGATCTTCCATCCAATGATTCACTCCCCGAGCGGCTTCAATGGCTGGAGCTGAGCTTATCTGAAACCAGGAGCCAGGAGCTTCTTCCAGGTCTCCCACGTAGGTGTAGGGTCCCAAGGCTTTGGGCTGTCCTCTACTGCTTTCCCAGGCCACAAGCAGGGAGCTGGATGGGAAGTGGAGCTGCCAGGATTAGAACCTGCACCCATATGGGATCCTGGCGTGTTCAAGGCGAGGACTTAAGCCGCTAGGCCATGCCACCGGGCCCACCCAGCCATTCTTAAAGTGTAGTTCAGGGAATCCTAAGCAACAGGTCTTAAACACCTTTTTCAGAAAGTGCATACAGTTAACACTATTTTCGTATTAATAAATAATACTTAGACTTTGTTCGTCTTTTTCACTAAGCTGGATAATAAACTCAAGTGAGGTTTTTCCAGAAAATATGTGACATGTGGTATCGTAATTAATTAAATGTTGAAGCTGCTAGGAGAAATTGGTTATATCCCAGCATGGCACACATTAAACAGATTAGCCACAAGAAGGTAAAATGGTAACACTAATTTTCTAGAAAAAGTATTTTTCTCATGAAATTTACATATTTTAACATTTTACTGGTGATTCTTTTAAGATTAGCAATGCTTTCAACGTGTCTGTTCTAAGTTTTTATAACACTGAATATAAATCATATAAAGAAATATCCAAGAACCATGTCCTAATGACACATACTGTGAAAATAGCCAACTTGGTTTAGTTTGTTCTGCTTAAAAAAAACTTGTATAAAGGAGAAATATTTCTGTGGTTTCTTTGAAAATTTTCAATATTGCTACAGAAAAGGTAGCGGTGCTGCAAAGACATGGGAGAACTAGTCACTTGGTCATACTGTATATGAAAAACTATACACTGACACTATAAATTAAAATAAAAAAACTGGCAACATTTCAACAGAAATTCTGTCTCTGTTGAATTATAAACTATAGTACTCAATATGCTTCATTATAACAAGCATTTTCACATTCAGAATAAAAAGCTATTACAAACCCACAATTTCATAAACATGAAAATAAACAGCATAATTACCATTACTATTTCAAGAGCAGGAAGGATTCCCAGTTTTGCCAAAGTTTTGAAAAACGCATCTCTGTTTTGAGGTTGTAATGTCTGAGAAAATGCACAAAATTCCTTGAAAAAATTAACCTGTAATATTAAAAATTACAGTGACAAGTTGATACACACTCAAGGTACATTACAACACCACAACACTGTAGAAGCCACTCCTCTGAAGAATTCTGTATTCTGAGAGTAGCTTGGCTACCAAAACCCACACTGAGTATAAAAACTAGCATTTCATTAATATCAAACACTAATACACTGAAGATTACACAAAAATGTTATGTAAGACATTTTCATAAAACCCATCCTTTGATACTGTTACTAGGTTCCCAAGGAACTCCTAACATATTTCCAAAGGACAGCAGAGATTCCCAGCTTCAACACTTTTACAAATGGGAATCAAACTAGGCTATTATCAACCGCACCAAAGATAACCCAGATGGTTTTAAGACAGTGATCTTTCATTACTTTGTAAAATCTCCAAATCCAATTACAACGGTTAAATAAATGGCAAAAGGATAGTAAACAGCAATCACTATCTTTTAAATATGGCTTTGTCATTCCCCAACTCCCTGCTTCAAACACAGTGTAAAAGGAAAAAAACCCTTTCAAATAAATGATTTATCCCTATTTTTCTTTATTAAATATTTTTATTATTTTTACTGGGAAGACAGATTTACAGAGAGAAAGACTTTCCACCCGCTGATTCACTTCCCAAGTGGCCGCAATGGCCAGAGCTGATCTAATCTGAAGGCAGGAGCTTCTTCCGGGTCTCATGTGGGTGCAGGGTCCCAGGGCCCAGCGCTGTCCTCCGCAAGTAAGAAGTTGGATGGAAGTGGGGCAGAATCAGTGCTCATGTAGGATCCCGGTGTGTGCAAGGAAAGGACTTTAGCGGTTAGGTTACTGCGCCAGGTCCTCTTTTTTGGTTTTTAAGAGGTAAGCAGGAAAGCAAAATTTACTGAAAGAAAAGGGAGTTTCAACACTCAAGAAATGAGTGCAGGCAACCTCAAGAAACAAACATTTTCTAAACTAACAAATTTTAGATATTTTAAGTAATATGGTTCCATTAAATACATATCTTTCATTGATGCTAATTATATAAATTTCTAATCATTGTTTAAATTTTTGAAGCTGCACAAGAGTTCTAAGACTTTGAATTTCAAGAATAGATAACTCACCAGCTCACGCCTTTTATCATCATCAGTAGCCTCATCTGTCAACTGTGCAAAAACTTCAGACAAGAACTTTTCATCTTCCTGTGCAAAAAATAAGTACTATGAAATATCACAAAGTACAGTTACATGCACTGAAATGATTTACAAAAACTAAAAGTAGCTGAAAAAGCAGTACCTGAAATTCCAGATTTGTGCTAAAATTTCCTAGTTTGCACCGTTCAATCCTAGGTATATACACATTAATACCTATTTCAATTAGTAAGATCTTGGAAAACAGAAACAGGTGTTTTAGAGATGATGTGTAGCCCTTTGAAGGATCTTCATCAAGTTTTTCTATCTCAAAAACCTGTTTTATTTTTATTTGAAGGGTAGATTTAGAGAGCGAGCGAACGAGAGAGATAGAGAAATAACTTCTATCCGCTGGTTCACTACCCAAATGGGCACAAAGGCTGGAGCAGAATTCATTGATTCAGGTCTCCCACATGAACAGAAGGGTCCAAGGATGTGGGCCATCCTCTGCTGCTTCCCAAGGTCATTAGCAGGAACTGAAACTGAAGTGGAACAGCCAGGAGAAGAATCCATATAGGATGTTAGCGCTGCAAGCTGATTTAGCCTATTATTCTATGTAACTGGTCACTTACATCTAGTTTTAATCGAAACAAAACATTCTGAGTATCTGTTACTCCACTGAAAATTTGAAAATCAAGAATAACAAGACAGCACAACAGAATAAAAATGCTGTATTCTGGGGGCTGGCATTATATATTGGTGCTGGTTCAAGACCAGGTTGCTCTACCTCCAATTCAGTTTCCTGCCAATGTGCCTGGGAAAGCAGCCTAAGAAAATACAAGTGGCTGGGCCCCTGCAGCCATGTGGAGAGGGAACCAGCAAATGTAAGATTTCTCTCCCCTCCTGCCCTCATTCTGTTATGCTGCCTTTTGCATAAGTAAAAAAAAAAATTTTTTTAAAGAAAAGTTGAATTCTGGCAGCAGGTTAATATCACAAAGCCACTTAAAACAGAACTCATGGAGAGCTGACATTCTACATGGGAGCTGGGTTAAGTCCTGGCAGCTCCCTGTTGATGGCCTGAGAAAAGCAACGGAAGATGGCTCAAGCTTTTGTGCCTGACATCTATGTGGGAGATACAGATGAAGATTTTGGCTTTAGCCCGGATTAGTCCAGCCTTTCTGATCACTTGGCGAGCTACTCTGTTTCAAATAAATACATCTATAAATCTTAAAAAACAAACAGACAAACAAAACCCCAAACAGAAGGATTCAAGAAATACAATTGTACATGGTCAACTGGAGTGGAGTCTTAACATGTTCTTGTGCTAAGTAAATGATAAAACATTAGAACAACACTTTTAGGACCTGGTGTGAGAGCATAGCAGCTAACGTCCTCGCCTTGAATGCACCAGGATCCCATATGAGTGCAGGTTCTAATCCCAGCGGCTCCACTTGCCATCCAGCTCCCTGCTTGTGGCCTGGGAAAGCAATCAAGCATGGTCCAAAGCCTTGAGACCCTGCACCTGCATGGGAGACCCAGAAGAGGCTCCTGGCTTCGGGCTGGCTCAGTTCCAGCCATTGTGGCCACTTGGGGAGCGAACCATGGGATGTAAGATCTTCCTCTCTCTTTCTTCCTCTTTGTATATCTGCCTTTCCAATAAAAATAAATAAATTAAAAAAAAAAAACACTTTTCACTGTGATGATTCTAAGACATTAAAAGGTGTGAAAGGAGTGGACCTTTGGGCTAGAGATGCCAATAACTTATATTGGAGTCCCTGGGTTTGAGTCCTGAGTCTGACCCCAATTCCAATTTCTGCTACTGGATACCCTGGAAGGCAGCAGGTAACGGCTAGCTGCCTTCTGTCACCCACACTGGAGATCAAGATTGAGTTACCACCCCCAGTTCAAGGCTTCCTTGTGGGTATCTGGGGAGTGAATCAGTAGATCTATCAGAGTTTTATCTTTATGTCTCTCAAATAAATAAAAATTAAACAGTTTTCCAAACAAACAGAAAAATATAGCAGTAAATGTATTTTGTTTTATTTATTTATTTGAGAAAGGTAAGGGGACAGAGAAAAGGACTGCTTGGAAAAATGTCTAAATTGGAGGCGGAAGCTGTGGCCCAATGCACTCTGCCTGTGATGCTGGTATCCCACATGGGCTTCAGGTTTATGTCCCAATTGCTTTACTTTCAATCCAGCTCTCTGCTAATGAGCCTAGGAAGGAAGTGGGAGGTGGCCCAGGCATTATTGTTGCCATATAAGACAATTAAAAGGTAAGCCAAAAAAAAAAAAAAAAAAAAAAAAAAAGCTTACAGTATTTGGCTATTTCATCACACACATTCTCTGGAAGAAAAATAAGCAAAGACTTTATTTCCATAAGGCTACATCTAATTAATATAAAATTATAGTCTTTTGGGCCCAGTATTATAGCCTAGTATCTAAAGTTCTTGCCTTGCATGCGCCGGAATGCCATGTGGGTGCTGATTCTAATCCCATCCAGCTCCCTGCTTGTGGCTTGGGAAAGCAGTCAAGGACGGCCCAAAGCCTTGGGACCCTGCACCCGTATGGGAGACCTGGAAGAGTCTCCTGGTTTTGGATCAGCCCAGCTCAGCTCCAGTTGTTGTGGCCGCTTGGGGAGTGAATTATTGGATGGAAGATGTTCCTCTCTGTCTCTCCTCCTCTCTGTGTATCTGATTTTCCAATTAAAAAAATAAAAATCTGCAAATGCTGGCTTCCTATACTATTAGGTTAAAAAATTCAACATGTAATAATATGGCAGAAAATTTTTCTGGAACTCAAAGAAAGAATTAAATGAACATACAGCAAATAACATTACTTTATAAAAAATATTGAGTTTCTCAATTCTCAATGCACACTTGAAAGCATACATACTCAGATACATCTTAATAAATGTGTAATTCAGAATTAAATAAAAATAGCTACATTGTTGGTACATATAATAGATGAATCCACAGAAACAGAGAATTGGAGTTACCACAAGGGAAAAGACACAAGGAATTACTTTTAAGTGTAATTGGAATTTTTGTTTAAGATAATGAATAAGTTGTAGAAATGGAGACAGTGATTGTTGTGTAGAACTGTGAATGTACTTAATGTATTTGAATTTTATACTTATAAGAGGTTACAATGGCAAGTTTTGCAGATATGAGAATTCATTTATAATAAACAAAATTTTGAAGTCGATACACTAGAAAATTATTCTCCTTCATAAACCAAAAAATACTTATTTTCAAGTAAACAAAATAAATCTTAAAATTAAAAGAGCATGAATACAAGTTTGAACTATTGAGGAACCAGCCTATGTGAAAACAGAATTATGATAAATATTTCAGGTTACTTACCTGTAGCATGCTGACTATCTCAACTTTGTTGAAGAAAATAAAAGATGTAAGAGTAGAAAGAAAATTCTCTTCAAAAACAGATGGGGTAGGCAAAATGATGTCCTGAATATACTGTACCCTGTAAGTCTGGTGTATTTTTTGCCTTAGTTCAGAGTCTGTGATTGGTATAACTTCTTTAAACTTTGCAGTCTTGGTCAAGAATTCTCTGTGTTTCTTTGGCTGGGCCAAAGCAGGGTCATATTCGAGACATCCCACAACATCCATGATACACTCATCAGAAAACATAACCTCAAAAAGAGTTGCCTTATTTAGGAACAAGATTCCTCTAATAATTTCGTACAAATGGTGTAAACCTTCAGTGTTTTCTAGGTTCTCACATGCTTGGAACAGCTGCAGAAGTTTTTTAATATAGCCTTCATTTTCCAAGGCCAAAGCCAGCTTTTCCCTACGGATAGGTGAGGAGAGAACTGAGGTAATTAAATCAGCAATCTCTTCAAGTTTATTGAGTTCACAAGTAGGCAGGTCAATCAGATGACTGGTTTCAGGCATTTCTTCAAATCGTTCTTCCTCTGATTCATCAATAAGGTCTTGAGTCACTTCCACAGACGGGTCTTTACCTTGAACCTGAAATTATCCAATGAGAGCTAATTACCTTGATATATATATATATATATATATACACACACACACAAACATTTTTGGAAATCAAACCAATGACAACTGAATTTAGGTTAAAAAAATCATATGAAAAGTGAGTTATTGTTGTGGAGTCTCACAATAATAAAATATGGAATCAACCCAAATATCCATCCACTAATGATTTGATATGAAATTGTGTTACACATACACAATGCAATGCTGCTCAGCCATAAACAAGGATGCATCCTGTCTTTTGCAACAAAATGAATGCAACTGGACATCATTATGCTTAGTGAAATAAGCCAGTCCCCAAAACACAAATACCGTGTTTTCTCTGATACATGGTAGTTAGCATAGAATATAAAAACACATTGTATAAGAAAGAAACTGACATCTGATCATTTGATTATTGTTTATAGTCCTTGTCTATATTTCCACGCTATATGGTTTTTCTACTTTTTACTTGTTGCACACTATAGTTAATGGTGTATTAAACTTGTGATTTTAATTAAGTAAACTGAAATTACGTTATTGCAAAAATAAAAGGAAGAAGATTGAGGGAGAAGTTGGTTGTCTCACAATTGTATCTAAGATGGATGAAATCTGTTCTTTTAACAGAAATTAAGAAGAAAGTGAAGTCTGGTGGGGAGAAGTATAATTATTTGGGGCCAGGGCCGTACTGTAGTAGGCTAAGCCTCCATCTGCAGCACTGGAATTCCATACGGGCTCTGGTTCATGTGCTGGCTGTTTCATTTATGATCCAGCTCCTTGCTTGGGGCCTGGGAAAGCAGTGAAGGATGGCTCAAGTCCTTGAGCCTCTGCACCCATGTGGGAGACCCGGAAGAAGCTCTCGACTTTAGATCAGCTCAGCTCTAGCTCTTTGATCATTTGGGGAGTGAGCCAGCAGGTAAAAGATCTCTGTCTCTCCTCTCTTAATTCTTTCAAATAAAATTAAAATAAACCTTTCATTAGCTGCAGATTATTTCAACTACAAATATTTCAATTTAATTCTGATCCACGAAAACCTGAAAATTTCAGCTGATGTGAAGTTATGATGTTGAAGTTATGTAGTAATGAATAATTTTCTAATAACTTCATTATACCCAATAATTTTGCAGCAGGTAACGCTGTTTGCCTTCAAAATCAGTATGACTTAAAAACAAACAAAAAAAATTATTAGAAAGAGATATCTTTCACTTGTTGGTTTAAGCAGTCAAAGCAAGCACTTAGGAACTCCATGCTGGTATCTTGCAGGGGTGGTAGGTGCCCAAGCACTTTGACCATCTTTACCTGGCCCTGCCAGGAGCAGTGAAGAAGCAGCTGGATGCAAGCAAAGCAGCTGGCTCTGGAACAGGCGCTCTGAGGCTGAACGGTTGTGCCAGACCCTAAGTATGACTCTTACAGTAACCTACTACACCCATCACACTGACTTGATAAGGGCAATACTGAGTTCAATTAAACTAAAACTCATTCTTTGTGCGTCAGAAAACATGATTTTCTCAAATTTTTGCAACTTAGTTCTGAAAAAATATTTGCTTTTGCTATGATCCTAAGGCTTCTAAGATATAAAGTCTATTTTGTTTATATTTAAATATTTATTCGAAAGGCAAAGTGACAGAGTGGGGGAGAAACAGAGATCCCATTTCCTCTGGTTTACTCCCCAAATGTCCTCCACAGTGTTATTGGCCGTGACGCCTGCTCAGCGACCACAAGAGAGGCTTAGATGTTGACTTCCAACCTCATCGCAAACCCACCCCCACACTACCCAACCAATCACAACAAACAATCACCACCCAACACAACTCCCTCCCACACCAAACACACACCCACACCACAACACCCCCAACTACAACACACATACCCAATACACACCCCACCCAAACAACTAACCACACCAAACCAACACCCAATCCCCACCCCAACCCACACCACCCCCAAACCCACAACCCCACCAACCCCCCCCCACACCCACCCCCCCCACCCCACCACACCACACCCCCACCCCACCCCCCCAACCCCCCCACCCCCCCCCACCCCCACCCCCCACCCCAACCCCTCCACACCACACCCCCACCCCCCCCCACCCCCCACCCCACACCACCCCACCCCCCCCCCCCCCCCCCACCCCCCCTCCCCCCCCCCACCCCCCCCACCCCCCCCCCCCCCCCCCCTCCCCCCACCCCACCACCCCCCCCCCCCCCCACCCCCAACCCCCCCCCCCCCCCCCCCACCCCCACCCCCCCCCCCCCCCCCACCCCCCCCCCACCCCCCCCCCCCCCCCCCTCCCCCCACCCCCCCCCCCACCCCCCCCCCCCCCCCCCCCCCCCCCCCCCCCCACCCCACCCCCACACCCCCCCACCCCCCCCCCCCCACCCCACCCCCACCCCCCTCCCCCCCACCACCCCCCCACCCCAACCCCCCCCCCACCCCCCCACCCACCCTCCCCCCCCCCCCACCCCTCCCCACCCCACCCACCCCCCCCCCACCCCCCCCCCCCCACACCCCCACCCCCACCCCCCCCCCCCCCCCTCCCCCCCCCCCACCCCCCCCCCCCCCCCCCCCCCCCCCCCCCCCCCACCCCCCCCCCACCACCCCCCCCCCCCCCCCCCCCCCCGCCCCCACCCCCCCCCCCCACTCCTCACAAAATTTCTGGGATTTTCTCCTAAGCTTTCACTAATCTGACCCATTAACCCGACATTACCTCAAGCATCTGCAGACAGTATTTCGTGCTATCCACTGGGTATTTCTGATCCTCTTTCGAGATGCACAGCTCTTTTGCTCATGTCCTCCATCAGAGTGCCTGTCTTCAGTTTCCAGTTACAGCTCATAAACCTAGTTTCCTGCTAACGCAGTTCCTGCCACTCACTGAGGAGCCCTGGATTATGTTCCCAGCTATACCAGCCCAAGCCAATGTGTTAAGTGAACACATGGGGGCTGTGTCTTTAACTCTCAAATATATAAAAACTGGAAGGGGGAGAGAGATGATCAGCAGTGACTTACTAGAATTAAATGTAAAATGTAATAATATAGTTCTGCAGAATTTCATGCAGTATAATACTGAGTTATACAGTGAAGAATTAACCTTGCTGGATTGTTTTTTTTTTTTAAAGATTTATTTTTATTATTTTTTTATTGGAAAGGCAGATATACAGAGAGGAGAGACAGAGAGGAAGATCTTCCGTCTGATGATTCACTCCCCAAGTGAGCGCAACGGGCCGAAGCCAGGAGCCTCTTCCGGGTCTCCCACGCGGGTGCAGGGTCCCAAAGCTTTGGGCCGTCCTCGACTGCTTTCCCAGGCCACAGGCAGGGAGCTGGAAGGGAAGCGGGGCTGCCGGGATTAGAACCGGCGCCCATATGGGATCCCGGGCGTGCAAGGCGAGGACCTTAACCACTTGTGCCACCGCACCGGGCCCCCTTGCTGGACTGTTGAGTGTGGCCAAACCTAAAATTCCTTCCAAAGGTGGAAAAGCTTCTATGAAGACTAAAGCCAAGGTGGCCATTTGGAGCAGTGGTTAAGACTGCCTGTTCGGAACCCCTGTGTATCATGTCACAGTGTCTGGAATTGCGTCCTGGCTTATGCTTCAGATTTTCCAGCTTGCTGCACTGTGCACTCTGGGAGGCAGTAGGTACAATCAGGTGCTTGGGTGCCCGCCTCTGCCTTAGCCTGGAGTCCTAACCTCAACCTGGGTCTCCACACGGGAGGCAGGCTTCCAAATAACTGAGCATCATTGGCTACTTCCCAGACTGCACATTAAAACAAAATTGTTTCTTCCTTTTAAATTTTAAGTAAAATAATTCGTTGCAGAATATAAAACATCCTTGGTTAGACTGCCACTGTTTCACACTACAGATTATTTTTTCACAATATGAATACACCTTCAGAGGTTAAAAAAAGTGCATTGAAACTTCAGTGTCATTTTAAAAACTCTTACCTGGCAAATTTTTTCCCAGATTTCATCACAGCCAGCTTTTTCCTGAAAACTTAGAGCCAGATCATAATTCTCGGCTTCTGACCAAACAATTAATGTATCCTGTTAAAAAATAAATTAATGAAATTTCTGTATCACCACACTAGAAAATAACTAAAAGTAGAAATAAAAATCAAGAGGACTAGAAACAGCACAGCAATGGTAAAAGCCCTCTGGTATGCACAATTAATGTACATTAATGTAATACTGTAGAGATATATTTTATACTCTGAAAGTTTTATAAAATATTAACATTGAAATCATAGTTTTGACACTAACAAGTAATACCAAACAAAACAGTAGCTTAAGGTTGTAGAAAAATAAAGCCAATATTCAGTGAAGTGTTCTCCTAGAATGTCCTCAATTTATATGCCTACCAAAAGAACAGGTAAGTTTTTAGGAATGAGTCACCAACCTTTGCATTAGAAGTTAAAGTTCTGATTTAACTTAAAATATAAGCACATCTAAACACTAGAATTACTATGCAATACTTAAGCAACTTTTTAACATACATGAGAGTTTAGTGACTAAAATTGATTTTTTTTGAAAAAGATACAAATGAATTGACTTTACACTCTCCCAAAATATGATACTTAGTAATTATTCATCTGACTAGCACTTTTAAATCTCACCTGACATCAAGAAATACAAACTCATTACTCAATCATAGATTCATAGGGGGGAAGGCCTTAAAAAGAAAAGAAAAAAAAAAGATTGATTTTTATTTTAAAATTTTTTTTTGGAAAGGCAGATATACAGAGGAGAGACAGAGAAGAAGATCTTCCGTCGGATGGTTCACTCCCCAAGTGAGCTCAATGGACGGTGCTGTGACAAGCCGAAGCCAGGAGCCAGGAGCCCTTCCAGGTCTCCCACGTGGGTGCAGGATCCCAAGGGCTTGGGCCATCCTTGACTGCTTTCCCAGGCCACAAGCAGAGAGCTGGATGGGAAGCAGGGATGCTGGGACCAGAACTGGCGCCCATATGGGATCCCGGCGCGTGCAAGGCGAGGACTTTAACCACTACGCCATCGTGCTGAGCCCAAAAGATTTATTTTTATTGGAAAGGCAAATTTATTGAAAGGAGAGACAGGCAGAAGCACCTTCCATCTGCTGGTTCACTTCCCAAAATGGTTAGGCCTACCAACCTGAAGCCAGGAGCCAGGAACCATTAACAGGTCTCCACCCCGGGTGCCGGCTCCCAAGGCTTTGGACCCTCCTTCACTGCTTTCCTACGCCACAAGCAGGGAGCTGGATGGGAAGTAGAGCAGCTGGAAAATAAACTGGTGTCCATATGGGATGCTGGTGCTTGTTGGTGGAGGATAAGACACTACAGTCATTGCGCTGGTCCCCCAAGATAGGTCCTTATATGAAAAACATTTTGCCAGTTTTTAAGTTTCACCAATAATTCTAAAATATTCTTTTATTCACTCAGGTCTTAGACTAATACTCTTATTAATCAGGTAAGCATAGCTGAAAACTGATGTTCTACCTTCTTCCTAGCTATTGTTCTTGGGAAAGAAATCTGCCAGCATTGTTACATTTTCAAAATTCTATCAGTTCACTTTTGGGTTTGAAGTGCTCTAGCTGTTCCCACATTTGCAGGAAAGGTTCTTATACCTTCATTAAAATGAGTAAGACCCTTCCCACAAATAGATGCTTAGTAAGAATCCTAATGCATTAAAAATAGATCAAAATAGCTACACTGGGGCCTGGCACAGTGGCCTAGTGGTTAAGGTCCTTGCCGTGTGGGAGACCTGGAGGAAGCTCCTGGTTCCTGGCTTTGGATCCACGCAGCACCGGCCATTGAGGTTACTTGGGGAGTGAATCATTGGATGGAAGAGCTTCCTCTCTATTTGACTTTGAAACAAAACAAAACAAACAAAAAAACAAAACAAAACAAAAAGCTACCCTGGCCAGACACAGACAATGATCACAAATCAGAGACAAAGGAATCTTCTCAGGCTCCCTTAAATTTCCTGAGTTATCTTGGAGCCTTTCCAGTCCACCCTGGTGTATCTTAGGTTACCTACAGTAATATTTTCTAAAACAGAAAGAAATGGCTTATCTAAATAAAAACATCTGAACTCTAATGACTCCAATTAAAATTATTTTTATTTTTTCTGTTTTGTCTTTTAAATTTGAGAGAGAGCAAGCAGGGACAAACAGAAGACAGAGTTCCTTTCTGCTGGTTCACAGCCACATGCCTGCAGTGAGGCCACATGGAGCCAGGGTCTCATTCTGTGGGTTGCAGGAATGCAATGACTGGCCTTCACTGCTTTCTTCCAGGGTCTGTAATGGGAGGAAGCTGGAGTAAAGCGCTAGATCCAGGACTCTGATGCGTGATGGGGAATCTTACAATCCAAAGTCTAAAAGTCCACTGCTGCTAGTTCTTAAAATTACGATCACTTTAAAATCCAACACATAGTAATGGTATAATATACCTACAAGTGACAGTAGAAGCAAATATGTATTTAATATCATAGAGTGCTTTGCTTTCAGTACTGACTACTGTTTAATAATCTTTTTAACGACTCTCACTTCTGGGGGAATGGCAGTTTCCTGTCAGATTTACTGGCATCATCGGTTTTACTTCAGCACAGAATCAGGTTACACTGGTACTGCGCTACGACATTATCTTGTTTATTTGTATTTCTATTATTGTTTTTAACATTCTTAGTGTTCAGAACAGTTTAAATTAGAAACACTGGCACCTGGGCCTGGCTCGATGTCTCAATGGCCAGTGTCTTAAATTCCAAGTGCCAGGATCTCAAATAGGCTCCAATTTCTGTTCCAGCGGCTCTGCTTCCCATCCAGCTCCCTGTTTGTGGCCTGGGAAAGCACCAGAGAATGCCCCAAAACCTTGGAACTCTGCACTGAGTGGGAGATCTGGAAAAGCTCCTAGCTTTCGATTAGCTCAGCGTGGCCATTGCAGCCCTTTGGAGAGTGAACCAGCAGATGAAAAATCTGTCTCTGTAAATCTGCTCTTTAAATAAAAATGAATAATTTTTTTCCAAAAAAGAAATCCCTGCACTTATCTATACACAGGAATCACAATAATTCACAACAGCAGGTAACCTTTTCATGGAGACATTACTCTTCCTTCAGGATATTGTGGCTGTTCTGGCACCTGACCACCTTTCAAATTAATTATTAGCAAAACTCAATTATCTCCTTTTGGGAGAAGACATGACAAGATTTCTCCTTAAAATCCAAATCTTCAGACTGTACATTTCATTTAGGAAATCACTAATAAAACAGAGAGCAATCCGAAAGTCTTTATCCAGGCATCCAAGACTCTTTCCATTTTGACTCTGAGAAGGCCATGGTAAAAAATGAAGCCTTTTTAGGGCCTGGCGCTATGGCTCAATTGGCTAATCCTCCTCCCCCAAATTCTGGGATCCCATGTGGATACTGGTTTGTATTCTAGCTACTCTGCTTTCCATCCAGCTCCCTGCCTGTGGCCTGGGAAAGCAGCAGAGGACGGCCCAAAGCCCTGCACCCATATGGCAGACCCAGAGGAAGTCCCAGGCTCCTGGTTTCGGGTTGGTTCAGCTCCCACCATTGTGGCTTTCTGGGGAGTGAACCAGCAGACTGAAGATATTCCTCCTGTATCTCCTCTCTGTTAATCTGCCTTTCCAATAAAAAGAAGTGAATCTTAAGGAAAAAAAAAAAAGAGAAATTGTTACAAATGTGAAGAGTTTTTCTCCCAACACACCTGCTTTCACCATCCTTTTCTGTTATTTTTTCCTTCCTATCCTTAACCTAAGTTTTTTTTCTAGATGCGGTCAAGATTCCAAAATGAAATGGAATTTACAGAGGCCTTGACTCTTCTTAAAATGGTTAAAAATACAGATTCCCAAGTATCTCCCCTGGTGACAGGTTGGAGTGAGGCACAAGAATGCTTACCTTTTCTTTTTTTAAGCTGTACTTTTAATTTTTATTTGATTCACAGAGTTATAAGGAGAAGGAGAGACAAACAGAAGCTATCTTGAGCCACTGATTACTCTCCAAATGGCTGCAGTAGTCAGAGCTGCACGGATCTGAAGCCAGGAGCTTCCTCTGGGTCTCCCTCATGGCTACAGAGCTCCAATAGCTGAGCCATCTACTACTGATCACACAGGTCATAAGCAGGTAGCTAGACTGAAAATGGAGTAGTCAGGGCCCGGCACAGTGGCCTAGTAGCTAAATTCTTGCCTTGCATCTGCTGGGATCCCATATGGATGCTAATTCCTGTCCAGGTGCTCCACTTCCCATCCAGCTCCCTGCTTGCGGCCTGTGAAGGCAGTGGAGGACGGCTAAAAGACTTAGGACCCTGTACCAGTGTGGGAGACTTCGATGAAGCTGCTGGCTTCTGGTTTTGGATTGGCTCAGCTCTGGCTGTGGCCACTTGGGGAGTGAACCAACAGACGGAAGATCTTTCTTTTTGTATCACTTTTTCTCTGTATATCTGCCTTTCCAATAAAGAAATGAAGTGTTAAAAAGAAACCAAAAAAGGTGGAACAGTCAGCACATGAACTGGTGATCATATGGGATGCCAATGCCAGAGGTGGAAGGTTAGTCTACCACATCACTGCCTCACCCCAAGAATGCTTATGTTTAACAAGGTCCCCAAGCACTGGTAGGTCAAATTTGAGAAATGATTTAAATATAATGTTTGGTTAAAAAGATCTAGGAATGTGTCATCAAAATTACTTTTGTTCATTTAGAAGCTCCATCTTTATGTGATATTATTAATGCTTTTATTTAAATCAAAATATTCAGTCACCACTACATCCCTATGGAGATCAGACTTCAAATAAATGTCCACAGATAAAAGATAAAGCTGGACCTGGCACAGTGGCCTAGTGGCTAAAGTCCTCGCCTTGAACGAACTGGGATCCCATATGGGCGCCAGTTCTAATCCCAATAGCTCCACTTCCCATCCAGCTCCCTGCTTGTGGCCTGGGAAAGCAGTAGAGGACGGCCCAAAGCTTTGGGATCCTGCACCAGTGTGGGACATTTGGAAGAACTTCCTGGCTCCTGGCTGCAGATTGGTGCACCACCGGACATTGCGGTCACTTGTGGAGTGAAATCATTGGACAGAAGATGTTCCTCTCTGTATATCTGACTTTCCAATAAAAATAAATAAATCTTTTTTTTAAAAGATTTATTTTTATTATTTTTTTTTATTTGGAAAGGCAGATATACAGAGAGGAGAGACAGAAAGGAAGATCTTCCGTCCGATGATTCACTCCCCAAGTGAGCGCAATGGTCGATGCTATGCCGGTCCGAAGCCAGGAGCCTCTTCCGGGTCTCCCACGAGGGTACAGGGTCCCAAAGCTTTGGGCCATCCTCGACTGCTTTCCCGGGCCACAGGCAGGGAGCTGGAAAGGAAGCGGGGCTGCCGGGATTAGAACCGGCGCCCATATGGGATCCCGGGCGTGCAAGGCGAGGACCTTAACCACTTGTGCCACCGCGCCGGGACCAAAATAAATAAATCTTTATAAAAAAGCTGCATTTGCTGAGATCCTGGCTTTACTAAATTTAGCTGTTATGGTGTAGCCTTATTATATATATTTAACAAATATACATTATTCTCTCTCTTTCTCCCTCTATATATGAACTGGCTGTTTTCAACCCTACAATACTCAAACACATGTCAAGCGCAGGCATTTGGCATAGCAGTTGGTCACTGGGCTGCCTGCATCCCCATTAGTATACAATTTGAGTCCCTCATACTCTATTTGTGAGCCAGCTTCCTGTTGAGATGCATCCAGGGAAGCAGCAGATGATGGTGCACACATTTTGGTCCCACATGTAAAACCTGGATTGACTTCTGGGCTCCTGGTTAAGAGCCTGGTCCAAGGCTAGTTCTTGTAGGAATTTAGGGGATGCCTCTTTCAAATCTCCCCCAAATAAATGTTTTTAGAAAATTTCACAACCAGGGCTCAGCACAATGCCTCAATTGGCTAATCCTCCCCTTACAAGTGCCTGCATGCCACCATAGGAGTGCAAGTTCTTGTTCTAGCTGCGTCCCTTCCCATTCAGCTCCCTGCTTGTGGACTGAGAAAGCAGCAAAGGATGGCTCAAAGCGTTGGGACCCTGCACCTGTGTGGGAGACCCAGAAGAAGTTCCTAGCCTCAGATCAACTTAGCTGTAGCTGTTTTGAGCATTTTGGACAGTGAACCAGCAGATAGAAGATTTTTTTGTCTCTCCTTCTCTCTGTAAATCTGCCTTTCCAATAAAAAAGAAAGGGAAACCGTTTTCAGGGCCTGGTGCAATAGCCTAGTGGTTAAATCCTCCTTGCATCCTCCAAGATCCTATATGGGTGCTGGTTCTTGTCCCAGCTGCTCTACTTCCCATCCGACTCCCTGTTTGTGGCCTGGGAAAGCAGTAGGGGATGGCCTAATGTTTTGGGACCCTGCAAAAGCATGGGACACCTGGAGGAAGTATCTGACTCCTGGCTTCAGATTGGTTCAGCTCTGGCCATTGCAGTGACTTGGGAAGTGAACCAGTGAATAGAATATCTTTTCCTCTCAGCAGACGGAAGATATTTGTCTCCTCCTCTCTGTAAATCTACTTTTGCAATAAAAATAAATGATTAAAAAAAATCTTAAAAAGAAGTTTTGCCATGAATAAAACAGGCCCAAATACCACTCTCAATCATGGGTGCCTAATTAAGAGTGCCTAAATGGTATTTTTAACATATACTTAAAGCTTGGTATATAATAAGTTTGTGGAAAGGGTCTCCAGTTTTTATTTCATATTCACAACATCACTTAAACTATTTTAGTGGTTCCAACAAATGAATGCACTATATTTCAGCTTTTCCCCATGATAATGACCCATTCGGTCAAGGGCTATTGCAACAAAATGCTTGTTAGAGTAACTGTATCCTTGCCCTCAACCATCATGACAAAATTCATCACAGATGGAGCTAACTTTTTCAAAAGGAACATTTATAACAGCAAACTGAAACATCAATATTTATGAAGTTCAATTTGCAGTTTAAAATCAATGTGTAAGTCTTGAAATGAGGTCAGACTAACCAAATAATGCAGTCTCTCATCCTCCAGCATTTCCTTTTCCTGAGGCCTTTGCAATATTGTAACTAAGGCACAATATGAAGTTCAGAATGCACACCATGTCAGGGTTTACAAAGAGCAGTAGTACCTTTCAAAATCCGTGTTACATTTAGAGACAATGGGAACAGCCCTGAATTTTATAGGTCCCGGATAGCACACAGACCTTCACTATACACTTAAACATTGTTAATATCTTAACATAATTATTATGTGAGAAAAGCAGCGCAGAGCCTTTCTTCTGTTTTAAAGATAAGCTTCAGAGACAATTTTCTGAAAATCATACAGCTAGAAATGAACAGAATTCAGCAACTTGGACTGTCCAAGTCTAAGGTCACATTCCTGTTACTACGCCACAGACAAAATGTGCACCAGGTTCAAGAGCTGGACTCCAATCATGCTCTGCAGCATTCTCTCCTGTGCTATTCTGCTTACGTAAACATCTGTCCAGATGGCTACACGGGAAAGACCTCTCCACAGTTAACTTCCCAAAGTCCCATCAGGACATCCCTCCATCTACCCATTATGCTAGTCTTTCCAAAACAATTTTATATTTTCTTACTCTTGTACTTGAGCCACATTCTGAGTGCTGTTTAAATGTAGTATTCAATGTAGCTGAAATTGTCCATGTATCCATTAGTCTATCACCCACAACAGCTCTCAAGTTAAATTTCCATATTCTCAATTTTGACAACTAAGAGATGGATATGTGATCATTTTCATTTCTATCTTCATCTCAGTGATGTTCTTGTAACTAAAATCCAGACTGTTCTCAACCTTAATCTTGCAGTATATTAGCCATATCTTTCTTCTCATTATCAACACTGGATCCGATCTATTAGCAAGCATGTCCTATCAGGATTACCTTCAATTTATTCGCCAACCCACCCATTCCAACATTATCTCTTCATTAGTCTAAATGACCCAATCTTCCTCTCACTACCTCCAATTGTATATTTATATTATTAAGCACTATGGATCATGCAATTTCACTGTTAAAAACTCTTTAAATATTCTAAATATACTGTATAAAGGAGAATAAAAAATAATAACTGGCCAATAAGCATCACTTAACCAGGTATAACTGAATGAGTAACTGTAGACAGTCCAATAAGATTCAGTCCTAAGCTCTGCTTTTTGCTCAAAGGGAGGTACCCTCTGACACCTAATAATTCATTTGATGATTCTTAAGTTACAATGTTCTGTCCCAAATTCTTAAGAGGCCTCTAGTCTCTAAGCACTTTCAATATATTCTATTATTATTATTTCAAAGCCGAAAATGGGGGGAGGAGAAAAAACAAGTTACAGAGCAGTATATGATACCCTACCCTTGAAGCCGATGAAATAATACCTATGTAATTTTAAATATGCACACCTCTGGGAAGGTACACAAATAACTGACAATATGGATGGCATTCAGCAGGGTCAAGTGTATAGACATAATCTGGAGTGGGGGAAGTGTCACTAGGGGCTTTTAATCACTCTTTATTATTCTAACCAACAAACTGCAAGCCAAATGTTAAAGTAAACGTGCTCAGTCTCCTACTTGAGATAGTCATCATTTTCCAAGTCCCAGACTCAAACCCACCACAATGACCTTTGGTTCTAATTCACCAAATCATATGGCATTTGCTTGAATGTACAAGGTCTCTGTTCCTTCCTTTTAAGTTCACTTACCACACTCAAACAGTTTTTTTGTTTCTTTTTTTGGTATCTGAATTACTACAAAAGGTCTTGCTATCAAAGCCCTCCTACACTTCCCTTCTCAATTTATTATTCATGGCAGTACCACAATATCACTTTCAGCATTTTAGGCAACTATTCAAAAACCCGTAATAACACCCTCTTGTTTAGTAAGCAGCTCTAAAACAGCTTAATATCACTTGTAGCTAGCACACTATTTCCTTTCCCATCAGAGTTCCTTCTGCAAACATGACTGCAAAGAGGTAAAGTTTTCTTAATGATTCCAGCTTATATCAACCTCTCCTTTTTCTAAATTTCTATTGACCACACCTATGCAGCAGAAGTTTGTTTTTTATATAAATTATTGTGTTGGTCTATGTCAATATCAGTTAAGAATCTTAACCTTTCTGCATCTTAGTCGTGTAACCTGTGGAACACTTTCAGGGAAAACCAGACTAATACACTTCATCATGTTGTAATTGTTTTCTGCTATACCTTGTCTCCTAATCAAATGAGGCAAACTTACCTGTAGTTAACTCCTAAATCCATTAACAAACAATTACGTCAAATAAAATAGGTATTTGTCCTTGTGACTGATTTTGATTCTGTCAAGATCAACAGGATCACTTTTAAACAACCTAAAATTCTGACACATATAACAGGCATTTTATTTGATGTTGTAGAAACATTTTTCCCTATTTTCAATGTATTTAATACTTAACAAGTTTACCAGATAAGTACATTTTCTCTTTACCATTCTGCAACATCACACACAGACAAATCAATTATAATCCTTCATAGTCTCTTGACATTCAGCTAAACTCCAATTTATTTTAAAGCCAGTAAAAAAAAAGTGTAAATGCCAATGTTCCTGGGAAAGTAGTAGAAGACGGCCCAAGTACTCGAGTCCCTGCACCTCTGTGGGAGACCGAGAGGAGGCTCAAGGTTCCTGGCTCTGGCCTGGCCCAGCCTTTGTTGTTTCGGCCATGTGGAGTCACTTAGCATGTAAGATATCTTTCCCTCTCTCTAAAACTTTCTTTCAAATAATCTTTATTTCACCTTATGTAAGTAAAGTAAACTAAAAACAAACGCAAAGTGGCTATTTGGTAAAATTAAGTGTAGGAATACAAAGCAGTCATTTGTCTTAGAAATCAAATTTACTTAAATGCCTACTTTAAAATGTCTAAAGTACAGGAAATCTTCTGGTGTTCAATCCAGGACGTTTTTAATCTGATTCTCTGCCAAAATGGTACAACAGTTTCTAACCAGAGAAAAACCTATCAGTTAAATACTGAAAATCTTTCAAATATTTAAAAATCTGGGTAAGAATGCAATATATACAAAACAATTACTTAATTGCGAGACTCACAACTAACAAGCTGTATAACAGACAACTTTATTTCCAACTATTTCTGAGCATTCAAATTCTCACAGACCTTGAAGCAGACAATGATGTTATCAATATAATCCTAAAATAATTTCTCATTTCTTCCAAAAATGTCTGCTATATTGACTTCACACAGTACATATACACAGTAAACTGGAAATAAGGCAAATATCTAACAGCTGTAAATAGTACATCAAAAATACTAAAAATACTGTACAGTGTTTTTTGTAAACAACTAGATCTATATTTTAAAAAAAGAGTGAAAAGTTCAAATTGAAGAATACAGTAAGTGTGAGATACCAACTGTATAAAGTTAAAAAAACATGAAAGACTACATATTGTCTATGGATACATATATACACAGAAAGGGTATAAAAGCATGTACACAAATATCATGTACATCATATCAATTTGAATAGCAATTAACTATATGGAGAATGGACAGAAGGGGATCATACAAAAGGGGATTTAAGTGTATCCACAATGTTCAACATTACAAAAAGATTTGAAACAAATATGTTATAATGTTAACATTGTTAAAGGTGGTTACAGACACCCATTATATCACTCTCTGTACTTTAAAATTGATATATTTCATAATAAAAATAAAAACATGCACAGAAGGAAAGGTTTAATCACTGCTACCATTTTCAGATCAAATAATTAGAGGCACACCTGAAACACAACAGATTTTCTTTACCAAGTAAGACAATATTAACAGAAAATGTTACATAATTGGCAATGTACATACTTGTGAAATAATCACTGATTATTGTAAAATGTACAATTAAAAAATAGGATTTAAATGCTTCTATTTCAAAAATGTGAGTTGTTATTTCCTTTAATGTGATGCATAATAAAAGGTTTAGACCACAGTACATAGAAGAGATATGGCCAATCAGTGGTTAAATAAAACGGAAGAATACATCATATCCTAATATAAATCAGCAATGGGTAACTCAAAGATGTCAATAAATGACTGAGAATACAAAATGTTTCTCTTTTCAGTCTGAACCCTTTAATCTGCAATATACAAGGTCTGCAACTGTGCTTATCAAACATGCCTTTTCTTGTCAGGAAAGGTTTCCCATCTTAGATTAAAACTTCCTTGATCAGAGATGAAGTCTTTCAAAATAAAGATAAACAACTACTTGCCTGTTGTTTCTGATATGCAGTGTTTGGATTTATCTTTGATTCCAAAAGTAGTGATCCTGAAAGATACAAAGATACACACATCTCAGTTACATATATACAAACACACAAATATACTTCAATTTGCAAAATCTTGCATACAGGAATATACATTAAAAACAAGTCCATCAGCAACATTCATATCAAGAGGCTGAGGAGACTGAATGCCAATTGTAAGCAACCGCTTGCAGTCACTCTTTGAACAAGTTTTTCTACTCCATTTTCAGTTTAACCCTACAAAAAACTGGACTGTGACTAAAATTTCAACAGTACCAAATTTGTTCAGAATAAAATCAGACTTTTCTTTGTATCTACACACACCAGTTGCTCAAGTCAGGCATTCTGATGACTCTGTAAGAACTATCTTAATTATGAATCTACATACTATAGTATTAAAATAACTCACATGACTGGCACAATAAATCAAGGAGCTTCAGTTTACAAGCTGCTCTGGTGCCCTGTTACTATCATAAGGTACACACTTTCACAGCTCCCTCCACAAAGGAAGTTTGCGGGGATCCCTGACTAAAGGGATGCTTGTGCGTGTAAGCATCGTGGCAACGGCCTGCAGCCTTCCCTGGAAAAAGTGTCTAGGTTTTCCCCCCAGCACCTGTCTCCCAGGACAACCAGGTTCCGCTGGTAAAAAATTCTGCTTCATTAAATCTTTTGCATTAGACATATAACGGGTAAGAAAAGACGTAAGGGGGAGGGAGGGACATGCAACTTCATAGAGATCTACCTGGCCTTTGACTATTTCCTGCTCTCAAGTTAAATCTTATTCAACGACGAGGCACTGGCGAGGAAAGGGTCAAATCCTTAATAGGCATGGGAGGCGGAGGAACAGAACCCGCGTCTGAGGATAAATCCGGACAAAGTAGTTTTTTTTTAAAAAAAAATTTTTTTCTCTACCGTAGCGAAGCAGGCTTAAAACCAATGCGCTGTCCGGGCCAGGGCCTACACCCCAGCCAGTGCCCCAGCACAAGGCACTGCCCCCTGATCCACCGATCCAATAACCTTACCGTCCGACTCTGCTCGAACCAGCAGCGACATCCCTTTGAGCTCCTCCACGTAGGTGGAGGAGACGTGCCCGGTGCCCCGGTCGTCCCACTGCCGGTCTTCGTTCAGAGTATACACCTTCACTCGCCGCCGCGTATCCGACATGGTGGCTGCCGTCCCCCTCCGCTCCGGCCGCCGCCTCTTCGCACACCTAGTCGGCGTCCCTCATTCCTGAGAGACGCTAGCGGCGGCGGCGGCTCCGGAGGCGCCCGAGGACATGACTCCCAAGGTACAGATACGGAAAAGGGGGTGACAGGGAGCCGCCCGGAGCCCCCGTTACCGCTCACTTCACCCCCGCACACACCCCCCTCCCCTCCCTTCAGCCCTCCCCCCCCGAGCTCGCTCGCTCTCCTGGCGCCGCGGGAACTACTACAGATCCGCCATCTTGTAACCCGACTCTGCCTTTCTCTTCCTCCCGCAGCCGCTGCGCACGGGCTGTCCTAGCAGGGGCTACGGCAGCCGACGAGTCCAAGGCGCAGCATCCCCGCTTCGGCACGCGTTCCGAGAGCCGGATTGTTGGCCCGGCGCTCTCGCGAGGAGGGTCCGCCGCCGCCGCCGCCGAGGTGGGAGGGCCCGAGCGAGGCTGCCGGGGCCCCGCCTCTCGGGGCGCTCGGGCGCGCGGCTCTCGCGAGCTCCCGGCGGCGCCTGCGGGCTGCGGCGCGGGACGGGCGGCCGTGTGGGACGGGCTGCCGGTTCCCGTGTTGGACCGACGGGCTGCCATGTGGGACGGGCTCCCGTGTGGGACGGGCTGCCGGCCGAAGGCTGCGGGTTCCCGTGTGGGATGGACTGCCGCGCGGGACGGGCTCCCGTGGAGTACGGGTTCCCGGCCGCGCGGGGCGAGCTCCCGGCCGTGGGCTGCGGGCTCCCGTGTGGGACGGGCTGCCGGCCGTGGGCTGCGGTCTCCCGTGGGGTACGAGCTCCCGCGTGGGACGGGCTCCCGTGGGGTACGAGCTCCCGTCCGGCACGGCCTGGCTGAGGGTCGGCCTTCGTTCCCTCGCCCACCCACCCGAGCGCCAGGCCTGAGAGCGTTGGGGACACTCGTGGGAAGCGTGGAACCTCGCACAGGACGAACTCGGCCCGAGTGTCTCGCCCTGCTTGGTGGACTTTGACCCAGTCCGCCTTGTTAAGAGGGAAAAAAACAACCGTGTGCGGAGACGTAGGGACGCTGAATCCTCTCAGTCGTACCCAGAGTCGCTCAGATTCGCCATGGAGTTAAGGAATTAGCTAAGCGGCTGTCCACGACGTGTTCTGTGGACAGTAAGTGGCCAGGCAATGTTTCCCGAGGTTCTCTTTGCCCGCCGAAGCAGGCTTTGGCCGGCAGGCACTTGGTGGCCGCGTAGTTTGTGCTTCCTGAGCAGACAGTGTTTGTAAGCTGTGTTTGTAAGCTGTGCAGACGAATCTGAGGGTAAGTTGAGGAAGCGGCGGGAGCCTGTTTTTGGTGTTTGGAGTTTCTCCGCGGGGGCGTGGGTTGCGTCCTGCCTGGGGAGGCTTCGTGCACTGAAGGAGCGCTGGCAGAATTCTCTCACCATTCATTCGGTCGCGTCCTGCACGGTGCACACAGGTCACGTGCTGTGCCACCTCGCCTTGTAGGTGACGTCAGCCAATGATTGTTCTAGGTGGAATCCCCTTACTCTGTTTTCCAAATGCAGTCTCTTGGCATGTTGGGCCACGAGGCAGTCTGAAATGTGGAAAGATTCCTATGTAACCTGTGCAGTGCATCTTGGGAGTTGTAGTCATTCCGTAGCAATGAGTTTGTCAAAACGTGCTTATGTTTTCATTAGGTCACATACATGTGGACACCCTTTGAAGCATTAAAACATGGGACAGTGACTTATACAGAGCAGGCGCCTAATTAAAAAATTTTTCAAAATCTTGTTTTTAACCTACTGGGTACCTCAGAATGTGAACTTGAGTTAACTCATTGTAATATGTCAGATAGTGGGGCTCATTAATTTCTGTGATAGATGTGGGTGAAGTAAGTTGAGGGGGCCATCTGGCAGGGCCTTAAGCTTCTGCTTGGGCTGTCTGGATGCCATGTTGGAATGCCTGGCTCTCCCCCCTGCTTCAGATCCAGCCTCCTGCTGCTCCCAGGAGCTTCTTCCAGGTCTCCTACACGGGTGCAGGGTCCCAAGGCTTTGGGCCGTCCTCGACTGCTTTCCCAGGCCACAAGCAGGGAGCTGGATGGGAAGTGGGGCTGCAGGGACTAGGACCGGTGCCCATATGGGATCCCGGCTCATGCAAGGTGAGGACTTTGGCTGCTAGGCCATTGTGCTGGGCCCTCTACTCATCTTTTTACATTTCTTGCATTAAGTTGGTAAATTTCAGTTTTGAAACTTGTTGACCAGGAGTACTTTAATTATCTACTTCTGATAAAGGCACTTTCTTCAACTTATAAGGCGATCACCTACCTACATACTATCTGATGACTTCACACTCCTGAGAATTCATAACATTTTCCTCAACAAAGCAGTTTTGTCCATCCAAGTTTTTTACTCATGTCATAGAACCTATTGTCCCCACAACCCTCAAGCTGAAATCCCTGTCAGTAACTTTCTCAGCTCTCCATATTCTACCTATTCTTCTCTGGGTTAATCTATACTTACATGTTATCTCTTTATATTTGCTCTGCAGAAATGAAATCCTTCACAAGTAAGCAAGTATCTTCTTGACTAAGTTTCAAAAAATACCTTCTGGGGCCAGAGTTGTGGTGCAGTGGTTAAGCTACTGCCTGCGACAGGAGTACCACATAAGAACACTAGTTCAAGGCCCAGCTGTTGCACTTCCTATCTACCTCTCTATATGCCTCTCCCATATGCTTGGGAGAGCAGAAGATGGCTTAGGCCTCTGTCACCCACGTAAGAGTCCCATATGGACTTCAGGCTCTCGCTTATTCCTTCTCTTGCGGCCATGTGGGCAGTGAAATCTTTCTCTGTTTCCTCTCTCTGCCTTTCAACTGAATGAATAAATCGAAATGAGAAAGAAAAATATCCCACTGCACTGGACATCTCCTTACCTTAAATTCTTTAATAAACGGTGTTTGCTTTTTTTGGTGAAGACTAGGCACCTAAAGAGAAGCACTGTGTAAAATTAAAATTGGTTTATAAAATGAAGAGATTGTTTTATCTTCTAAACATATGCCACTGAGTACAAATGAAGTCATTAGTCCCTAATCTTCAGATCTTTTTCCCAAATAGTGGCACATCTGCTTTCTTGAGTGTATTTAGGTATCCCTGCCCAAATGTTATGCTAGACTATTTTTTCCGAAATAATAATGATATCTCCTTATCCAGTCACTTTAAGGCCCCTATCACTGACAAGGTGTATACTACTTAGTGTCAGTTTCCATGTGTAAGAATATTAGCATTGGAACTCCAGATGTTTTATTTATCAGTATACTGCATACATTATAGTGACTGTGCAGAATAAATTTTGAATAAAAATGTTTTGTAGAGGTGAATTATATTAAAATGACCCTGATACCCTTATTTTCGTCTTAGATCCAAATTATAAGATACTTAAGATGGGGACTCAATTTGAGTTTTTAAGAGTATAATAGCCCTGACAGGAAAAATTGGAATGCAGAAAAAACTGCCAAGATTTGAAGCAAGATAAAAGTAGGGAAAGTTCAGGGGCAACTATTTGAAGTAGTAGTCAAGTCACTGCTTGGGATACTTGTAAAGCCTAGCGAAGTGGTTGGAGTCTTTCATTTCCAATCTCGGCCTCTATTAACGAGCACCTACTTCCAATCCAGCTTCTTGCTAGTGTACCATCTGGGAGGCAGCAGGTAATAGTACAGCTTAGAGTGTCCTGCCACTCATGTGGGAGACTCAGGTAAGTTCTAGGTTCCTGGCTTTGGCCTAGTCCAGCTCTGGCTTTTGTGGGCAGTGAAGATTTCTGTCTTTCAGATAAAATGAAAGCAAATAAATAGAAAAAAATTTTTTAAAGTTCTCTTCTAAAACAAAAAGTTCAGAGTGAATGCTGTTGGTTTTAGTGGGAATGAAGATCCAATGATGGTTTACAGTGCTATATTTTTACTTTGTGGTCCTATAGGTCTCTAGAGTTTAAGAACTGGCTTTATTTTTTCATAGTAGTTGGGAATTTCTTTAAACAAGAAGATAGAAAACAAACAAACAAACAAAAGCATGACTCAATTTTTCCATTGCTCCACTAAAGATGGTGTCCTTACTAGGGATGCTTACATCTTATATTGAACTGCCAGTTTCAGTCCTGGCTTCTCTGCTTCTGATACAGCTTCCTGCTAATGTCTCCTGGGAGGCAGCAGATGATGGTCCATGAACCTGACATCCATCACCCAACTGGGAGACCAGAATTCTAGGCTCCTGGCTTCAGACTCTGCCATTCTGGGCTATTGCAGACATTTAGGGAAGGAATGAATGGATGGACTCTCAATTTTGTGCCCGTTTTCCTACTTTCTTTAAATCTGCCTTTTAAATAAGTAAATAACTCTTTAAAAAATAGATTTCTTAAGTAGAGCAAAATGAAGAAAAACAAACTTCTGTCACTATTAGCATATGTAGAAAGCAGATAGTTCAATTTTTCACTTAAACTGATCAATATTTCATCTATTATAACAATAATGCCCACATGATTAATGTTTGATTAAATATGTGTGTGTATATATATATATATAAAAATTAAAAATTCTTTGGTTTGGCCAGCAAATTTTTTTCTTTAGAGCAACTAAATTTTAATTGTTTAAAAACTACTTGGTCCTGAATTGTGAATTTATACATTCTTATCAAATTTAGAAAAGATCACACGTTATCAGTTATGACTTTCACTTATGATTTTTGGGAATTTCATGTATGATTTTTGAACTATAATTTCAAACTATTGAACTACAAATCATAATTGTGCCAATTCTTATACCAAATATATTCATGTGTTAGTAATATATATGCCTAACACTGACCTGTTTTTATGAGTAAATAATTTTTTTTTTTAAGATTTATTTTTATTATTATTTTTTTTATTGGAAAGGCGGATATACAGAGAGGAGAGACAGAGAGGAAGATCTTCCGTCCGATGATTCACTCCCCAAGTGAGCGCAACGGGCCGATGCTATGCCGATCCAAAGCCAGGAGCCTCTTCCGGGTCTCCCACGTGGGTGCAGGGTCCCAAAGCTTTGGGCCGTCCTCAACTGCTTTCCCAGGCCACAGGCAGGGAGCTGGATGGGAAGTGGGGCTGCCGGGATTAGAACCGGCACCCATATGGGATCCCGGGCGTGCAAGGCGAGGACCTTAACCACTTGCGCCACCGTGCCGGGCCCGAGTAAATAATTTTTTTTTAGGTAAGTTTGAAAAATGCTTCTAGTACTTCATGGTAGTAGAGTCCATTTTTTATTACTCCATTATATTAACGATTTTTAAAAAAAGATTTATTTTTATTGGAAAGGCAGATAAACAGAGAGGAGAAACAGAGGAAGATCTTTCATCCACTGATTCACTCCCCAAGTGGTGCCAACGGCAGAAGAGCTGAACCAATTCGAAGTCAGGAGCCTGGAGCTCTTCTGGGTTTGCCACTCTGGTGCAGGGTCCCAAGGCTTTGGGCCCTGTTTGACTGCTTTCCCAGGCCACAAGCAAGGAGCTGGATGGGAAGCAGGGCTGCCTGGATTAGAACCAGTGCCTATATGAGATCCTGGGCATGCAAAGTGAAGACTTTAACCAATAGGCTATTGCACTGGGCCCTACTTATGACTTTTTGACCAGTTTGAATAGGATCACAATAAAAATGGGCAAACTGGCTCCCTCAACTTTTTATTTTGTATTTGTTGATTGTTCTAAAGAAAGAGGCACTGGCTTGGAACAGAGTAAGTTCCAGTTTATAAAACAACTATAGGCAGACAAAGCTGTTGGGGCAAAGAGGTTAACCCTTAGTTGACTATGTATAAACTGATTACAGGGAAAAGAAGATATATAGGAAGAATCCATTATAATCATATATGTTATATTACTTCTAGGTTTTTCACATATTTTAGAATTACAGGAATAACAGTGTAACCTTTCCTAAGAAATATAAATGGTTTACTTTTAATAAACATTTTTTTATTCTAATATAAAGAATAAGCTAATATTAGTTACTCTTGAAAAAAGAATGCCACATGAAAATGAATATTTTCATAGAAATAATTGGAACATATAGTTTATATAAATTACACATTATTAGATGATATTTCTAAAGTTCTCTTTAAAAAAATCACTGGGAAGAATTAGATGATTGTGAAATAGGTTCTCCCATTACAATACTGCTTCTGTCATTCAGAGTTTTGACAACAGTTGTAGCTGGAGACTGGAGAACTTTACGAGAAAGCCTCATTCGCCCATCTGCTGGATCACGTCCGAAGTATTTTACCTGTGTCAAAGCAAGATTGCCTGTTAGTTACAGCATACTGACCAACATCCACATTAAAAGATAAAATTTAAACAGTCCAAATAAGGCTAGGATTAATGTTTTACTTGTTCATTGACAGCTCAGTGTTAAGTGGAGGTATATATTATAAATAAATATACTTTGGTTAAGTACTTATAAAATAATACAGAGATATTTACTTGTCATAATATCATTTCTGCGTTTTTATTCTCCAGGCTAAGTCTCTTTTATATGGGAAGAACAGCTAATGACATGGTGAGTAATTCTTGTCCGGGCTTTCTGGGCTTAATTGTGCTATAACCATCCAGGATTATACTTAAGTTACTCTAACTTTTACGACTGCTAAAGGGATCACTACAGTGGAGTTTATTTGGCTTTACCTTAGGGGAAATGGGGCAAGTTTAATGTCCCGTCTGATGTCAAACAACAGCCTTATACAGTTATATTATACTTCTCATTTATCCTTGGAGGTCACTTAAACAATTGGACTACAGATTTGGAATAAACTTGAGGTCTTAGTTAACTTAGGTCATGGGTGTTAGATGTGACTAGAACAGAATGGTGCAATCAAAAAACAACAACAACAACAAAAAGTAGACCAGCGATTATTTCTTTCATTCACTCAAAGACTACTAGTTATCAGAATTCTAGGCCTTATCAATATGACTCCTATCAATCTTAAAAACTTCCAGGCTCAAGTAGTGGGGAAAGAGAGCTCCTCAAAGGAGATATTTAAGGCCTGATTTCTTATGTCTGCTTCCATGTCAGTGAATCTGCATAGCCTGTAGTGACCTGCCTATGTACTTTTTTTTTTTAAGCTAAACTATAAGTTTCTTGAAGGACAGATATTGTATTTTGTATCATTAGAAGCACCACATATAAATAATACTCATAATAGATGTCAATTCTAATCTTTCAGCTTTATGGAAATTAAAACTTCAAGTAGAATTTGTAATGTTAAGGCTAAAAGGCTGAATACAGATACCTGAATTTCTTGGCCAACTTCTAATCCCAAGGCAGAGGGATGTTTAATCTGAAAGAAAGCGTATTAATGATGAATTGTTAACCATAATGATGTAACATCTATTTAAGTACGCAGTTTTTTTCCAAGTACCTATAAATTTTTCCCAATTTACTGGTTTTTCTGATTTTATAATCTTAATTTTTATATCAGTGAATGAAACATTACAGTTGAGTAGTCAAACTGTATATTTAACATCTCCTAGGATAGCCATTTGCTTTAAATTTCAGTATTGTAATAATTTGTTGTATTATCAGCTCTGGTTTTCTGTACATTTAAGATCTTTGACGTTTCTGTGTTTTGCTGATCATGTATTCATCTGTTCCAGGAGTGGGGAACTTCTGTCCTGTTTGCTGTACAAAGCATGTAAAATCATTTGGTCTGGCTTTGCCAAGGCAACTGCAGGTGGGATTTGAATTTCAATACATCCAGAGTAGGCTATTTTTTAATCTGATAATAATGTATGGTTCAGGAATTGTAACTATTCAAGTGGTTGTTGGTATAAAAAAGGCTACTCTATAATCTATTCTGCCATCACAGAACAAAGTCCCAAATGTAGAACTAATACATCCACAAACAATGACCAGACTATGTATAAAAAAGCTTTCCCAATTCATACTCAGATAAACAATATATGAAAATGTCTATCTTTTCTTTTATGCTGGGAGTTTTCAACTGTCTAAATGTTAAAAATAACATCTTGATTTTATTTGTATTTCTTGAAACTGCCAGTGACACTGAGTACATGGATCGATTTAAAAAATCGATTTACTCATGCACTCTGCTCATTTTAATACTGATGGCCATTTTCCCTATTGACCAGTGTTTGTATATTCAGCTTCTATCATATTGTAAGCACTTTTCCTTTGGTTGCATCTTTAACCTTATTTGATTTTTGTCATATCACTTGAAAAATTTTGAAATCAAGTTTAATCAGTCTGCTTAGGTTTTTGGCTTTGCTGTCATGAAAGATTTTCCAGTATCTAGATTATTAAAATAGCCACATTTTTATCAGGTGCAGTGCCCCGTCTATATTTTCTTCTTTCCTTACCACTGTTTTCTTCCTGTTTTCCTTCTCCTTTATTTTTTGTATTTAGCTCTTTGATTCAGATGCGATTTTGGTATAAAAACGAGTATAGACCTTGTTATAACCATACTGAGTTACTGAACAGTCTATTTCTTTGCTGACTAAAATGGAACTTTGGATAATACAGCATTGAGTATACTTAACAGTATAGAACCATGTACAAAGTGTCTTCAAAAATTTAATTAGAAAAATGCATATTATAAAATAACTGCAGAAATTTCAGAAAGTTTTTGCAGCAAAATAAACCTTATCTTTTAATTCTGTTTTCCACAAACTTTTTGAAGTATCCTTACATCTAACCAGGCTTATTTCTGGTCTTTTTTTCTGTTATATGGATTATCTATTTCTGAGTCAGTAACACTGTTTTGTGTATAACATTATATTTTAATATTTGGTAAAATATACTCCCTTATTATTCCATAGCCTTGTAGTTTTCCTGATGAGTCTTTTATTCTGTTTTTTACATGTATGAACTCCAAGAAGATTTAAAAAAAAAATCCCAAAACATAGGTTGGTATGATTTATTATCAGCAGAAGTTTGGAAAAAGGGGCTGTATGTTTACTTTTAATAAATACATGCCAACACTGGATGATGTTCTACCACTGTCATGTAAGGAGGAATGTGAACAGTCTTGGTAACCAATAAAAACTTGCCAGCAGCATCTCTGCTTGTTTTGTTTTTGTCATATTTGTTTAATTTTCTATTTTTAATTAATTTATTTTATTTTATGACACAGTTTCATAGGCTCTGGGATTCCCCCAACCCCTCCCCAAGCCCTTCCTGTGTTTAATCTTCTATTAGCCAAAGTCTACAATTCTCATCAGTCTAGGTAATTTTAATATGGTTATCAGAGTTCTGAAAGTAATTGAATCTTTTACCTTTCGATGATCAAGCTGTGAATTATGAAGTAGTACTGCAGTCATGTTTGGATATAGTTTTACCATCACTCCACTGTCTCTATAATATAAAGAGAAACATTAAAAACAGAATAAAAGTGATATATATTCAGAATATTAAAAAAACCAATAATTATATAACACATAATATTTAATAAAAATGTACCTCATAATTAGGTACTTTTGCAGCAAAAGACAAAATTGAAAGGAAAAATGTATAGTGAAAACTTTCAGAATATGCATTCATCTGTATTTTTCTTCATAATTCCAAAAACTTTTAAAAATACATTAAATATTTTAAAATAGTGTAGGATGCCATTTAACTTGCTAGATAGTGATAGTAATTTCAGTAAGGGTGTTAAAAACTTCTTTTTTTACCTTGACTTGCCAAGTCAGAACATCCTACTTCATATTTTCATCTGCAATATTGAATCACATATCCTGTTGCCTTTAATTATTTAGGAACACATCTACTGTATCGGATTTTTTTTTCCTCAGAGGATTTTCTAATTTTGAAACTCCCATTAGTTTCACAAATAAAAAAATGCACTGGGGTCAGGCCTATGGTGTGGCAATAAGGCCAGCGATTGAAAAGCACACATCCTATTTCTGTGTGTCTGGGTTAATTCTTGTCTGCCCTCTTTCTTATTCATGTGCTCCCCAGGGCACAGCAATTGATACTCAAGCTCTTGGGTTCCTGCCACTCACAGGGAGATCTGGAATCTGGGAGAGCTTGGCTCAGCTCAGGCTACTGTAATTTTTGAGGGGGAGAAGTGAACTAGAAAATGGGAGCTCTGTGTGGCCTTAAAGAAATAAAATGCGTTGAACTTGAAACTTTAAAAAATATGTACTAATTAATATTAAACAATATCATTTGTAAAAAATTAAAATTATTTACATTTATATACTTGAAATGCAGAGATATTTTCAATCTACTGATTTATTTTGCAAATGCTTGGAAAAGCAAGAGGCGGTTCAAGCTGAAGTCACTCAGGAATTCTGTCTAGATCTCCTGCATGGGTGGACAAGAGACCAAGCACTTGTTGCCCTCCAGGCTCATTGACAGGAAGCCGAGTTGGAAGAGGAGTAGCTGAAACTCAAACCAGCATTCTAGTATAGCTTGCGAGAGTTCTAAGAGGCAGCTTAACCTACTGAACTAACAATAAAAATAACAGGAAATAATGCTTTATCAATTTTGGACCCATTTCCTGTTTACTGGGAAACTTAAAATGACAGCCTATTTGGATAAGGAAAATGATTTAGTTAGGACAATATATTATAAGCACAGAACTGTACTACTAAAAAGCAACAGCTATAGATAATAAAAACCTTGAAAATCATTATTATGTGGTAACTTATGTATAATCTAAATAACTTATGATTTCAAAATGAATACAACAAATAGGAAATTAACCTGAGCTTATAATATAAATGTTTTAAAAACCAGCACAGTATGTTGCTTGATATTACCTGATTTCAGTTATTGTGGCGGTATAAACTGCTCCAAATTCTAACTGTTGCTCCTGCTGTAAGTGCAAAATAAACCATCAGATTAAGAACCAAACAAAAAGGAGAAGAAACAATAATAAGAACTGTACTTACATCATCTTTGCAGATCTCAATAATGAAGTCTCTTGCTTCATGCATTGCACTAGGTGTTGGAGCAAATATAGAAAATGTTTCTTCATCCACCTGGCTAATAGTTACACCTTTTTAAAAGATAATTTAACATATTAATATTAACTTGCACAAGCAGTGGAGTCTAATCTTAAAAGTAGATGTGACGGCTGCAGCTCCACAGGCCACTGTAAAGAAATTGCCAGGAAAGCAGAAAGAAGCTAATTTACAAAAGAAAAAAGAAGAATGCGTAAAAGGGAGTGACTCCAAGAAAGTTAAAGTGCTGAAAATACAATCTGTCATCCAGAATAAAGGTTATGTGGCCCTGGGGCTCAAGAACCAGGAGCTGAGAGATGGGAGGCAGCAGGCAGCCAAGGCCTTCCTGCAGCAAGCTTTATACCAAGAAAGGAACTAAGAGAATTACTATAAATAAGTTTCTGTCTCTGGACAACAAGCGCTCACCAGTGAAGAAGGCTGTGCCCAGTTCCTGCATGACACCTGGGGAACCCAGAGAAAACAAAATGCCAAGAAGTTTAAGAGATGCTCGATGGTCAGAAAGAAAAACTTCTAAGAAATAAATTAATCTAAATGAAAAATATGTGTTCTCTATGTACAGAATTTAAAAGTGTAACAATTATTTTCTCTAAAAAAATCCTTAAATTCTTAAAAACATAAGCTATCTGGGAAATACCTGGCTATTTTATCCTTCTAAACTAAAAAAAAAAAAAGGTAGATGTGACAACAGTGGAAGGACCTGTACAGTATTATGTTGTTTTAATTACTGCTTTAGGGATTAAGGGATTTGTTCACCAACAGATATACGTGGCACACTTGCTCTGATTTTCACATTGCAGGAGGTTCTGTGGGTACGAATAGTAAACCAATGTCCTCCCTTTCTTGGAACCCACTATCTGGTGAGATTAATGCAGATCCATGCCAACACTGAAGGGTCTGGTCTCACTTCAGTTGGGTAGAAACCACGTTAGAGTCTTTTACTCTTTAGTCCCCTCTGTCCCCATCTTACCCTTTATAAAGGTGGAATGACGAGATGAAATCATGTCAATTTCTTAATAACTAGCTAAGGCAATTGTACTTCTCACTTTAATAACTTCAAAATTGCTAAATACCAGGTAGCCTAGATGTTGCTTCTAAATAATACATTTTGGAGCTTAATATTTCTGCATATAGTCTGTAAATAAGAACCTAAATAAAGCTCAGTATCAAGCATCAGGAGATCATCAATCAAAAGTGAAAAAAAAAAATTAATCTGGATATTCAGCTTTTATATGTTGCAAAACAAACCAGATGACCAAACCAACCCAAAACCCAGTAAATCCTTTGTCATACTCCATAATGATCATTATGGATGATCATTTACCAATTTATTAAAATGCACACAAAAAACTTAAAAATAGGTCATATCCATTTCTCTTGGTGTTTGATTTCTCAAAGTTACTTTTGGAGCAAATCAGTGGAGATGAGATAGAAAACGTGCATGGTCCAGCATTGAATTAAGTATTTCAAACTCGATGAAATTCTTACCTGTTTCAGCCTGAAGTTTTTTTAAATGATATCCACCTGGTCCAACAAATTTTGCTCGTTTTGATAATGGAACTTGAACAGTTTCTGAAATATAATACAGATAAACACATAAATCCTACAAATACATACATGAATCAAGGAATGTTCTAACAGAATATTCTTATTTTCTAGGCTAATACATGTAAAAATATTATACCATGAAAATAGGAAGAGAGCTTATTATTCAAATTGCTGAAATATGTCCAAGATTTTTTTGTCCCTCAAATTTTAAATATTTTAATCAGACCAGTATTGTAGTGGAATATTTTAAGTAGCTTAAGATTCTGGCACCTATGTCCCAGTGCTATAGCTTAGTGGCTTAATCCTTGCCCTGCATGTGCCAGGGTCCCATATGGGCACCAGTTTGTGTCCTGGCTGCTCCACTTCCTATCCAGCTCCCTGCTGGTGGCTTGGGAAAGCAGTAGTGGATGGCCAAAGCTGTGGCACCCTAAACCTGTGTGGGAGACCCAAAAGAAGCTCCTGGCTTCAGATGGGCTCAGCTCTGGCTGTCGCAGCTATGTGGGGAGTGAACTAGTGGATGCAAGATCTTTCTCTGTGTCTGTCCCCTTTTAAATATGCCTTTCCAAGAAAAACAAACTTAAAAAAAAAGAAAAAGACTGATACCTCAGTCTGAAATGCTGGTTCTAGTCCTTTGTGTGCTGCTCTCTATGCAGCTCCTGGATAATATGCCTGGGAAGGCAATGGAAAATGGCTCAAGTGTGTAGGCCCCTGTCATCTAACCTGGATGTAGTTCCTGGCTCCTGGCTTTGGCATGGTCTAGATCTGGTCATTTGGTGCAGTTTTAACAGTACAGTTTTAACAGTAGATGGCAGCCACGGAGACCAAGGGGAATTGGAGTGCCCTCACAGGCCAAGAACTCTGAGGTCATCCATTTCCTATTGGATCTCCCATATGGGATGGAAGAAGCCCAGATCCTTCCTCTCAGGATCTAATGTCATCGGAACAATAGCTGGGAGCCCTGAGTGGTCCTCAGAAACAGAACAGTAAACTTCCTTCGGGACTAGGGAGGGGAGCTTTCTCTGGTCCTTACTTAGTTCCAACCTTGGCACCCCACCCTCTCTTGCAATGACCACCAGGTTCGCTCCGGAGCCCCCATGAAAAAATTAGATCAGATAGACAGAGACCAATAAGGAAAGCTTAAAATAGAAACAGTCAGCTTGGACTCACATATACCTTACTAGGTAGGACACAAAGATTAATTACTCACCACTACAGTATTGAAGATTTCTCTGCACACCCCTCCTAAAACTGCTCTGCTCCTCAACTGTTCCAACATATGGCTTGTTTGAGGTATAAGCCTGGTTGGACTATCCTAAATTTCACATAGTTCAGTAGAAATCATGCTTGGATACTTTAAGCTGCTAAATATATAAATGAAAATAGACACGAAACAGCTGAATAGTACCATACAACTATTTTAAGGTGTATAGCAGCTGGACGTGTATAAACTATAACTGAGATGTCAATGAAGTAGTTACAGGATGTGGTTAAGAACTTATATTTTCTAACATACTGGTCACTCAGTACCATGTCAATTAACTTCATGATGTTGTAAATTGTTGTTGACTTTGTGTTGAGGCTTTTCATTGGAGGGGATGATATTTTGCCAGCCCTATTTTCAGACCAGGAATGGTTTCCCAATGAAACTGTTGATTTTATCTGGACAATAAGATGGTGGACTCTCTGCATGGTCCATGCCTGCAATGAAGGAATCATGACAGGTTATGATCTGTACTACTGTAACAATGTGGAGGGATTCAATGTGGGGGGAGGGTTTGGGAGACTCCCAGAGCCTATGAAATTGTGTCATAAAATGCAATAAATGTAGTTTTTAAAAAAAAAACAGTAGATGGCAGCAGAAGAAACAAACAGGATACAAAAAGATCTTCTATTAGTTCGTTCCCCAAAATGACTAGGAATGTTGAGTTTGGGACAAACTGAATTCTGGATCCAGGAATTCCCCATCCAAGTCTCTCATGTTGGGGATGGGGTTCCAAGTATGTGGGTCATCTTCTTCTGCCTTTCACGCACATTTGCAGGGAACTGGATTGGAAGGAGAGCAGCTAGGACTTAAACTAGCACTATGGTGTCGGATATCATACCACTGTGCCACAACTGCCAACCTGGTAACTCAGTGTATAAAATTTAAAATATCTTTATTTTGTGTAGGATATACATTTTTAGTGTAGTTGTATGTATTAATTTTTACAGTATCATGAAGTAACAACTTTATATATTACCTACAATAGGTCCATTTTCTTTTCTAGATGCTCTAGGTTTTGAAAGAGTTTTGTTCATAATCTGCAATATCTCTTTCTTTGCCACTGGAGAAGGTAAACATAATAAAAATTATAACCACATAAAATAAATTGATCAGAAAAGCTGTAATCAGTTTTTATAGAGTAAAACTCAAACTCTATAGCTTAATAGCCAAGGTTCTCTACATTAAATTTCCCTTAAAACTGATTCCCATCGCCTTCTCTATAAATACTATCACTGAATTGCTAAATTTGTAAAAAGTAAAATTTTACTCATTTCTTCAGTGGTAATCATGTCATTATTTAATACTTATTAATGTAAGTAAAATTACATGACATCTGTTTAAGTAATACTTTATACTAAGTCCATAGAGAATTATAGTTCACTGTAACAAAATAGACAATGCAAAGAGCATCAGTTCTACTAGCTTACCTGAGGCTTGCTGAATGGCCTCCATTACAATTTTTATGGGTATGCCAGGCAATTTAATATCAGCCTAACATGGAAGAACCAAAAATAAAACTCTGTAAATGCTAAATTGTGATACTACTTAAATATTACAGGAAAACAAAAAAACAAAATGAGTTTTAAAAATACCTGTAAGGCTGTTATTCCCTTACTGGTGCCAGCTATTTTGAAATCCATGTCACCATTATAATCTTCAATTCCCTTTAAAAAGATGAAGACTTTATGAAATATTTTTATTTGACTGATTGTCACTATATAAGAACTTCAGAAAACATTTAGAAATAAACCATGTCATTTCAGAACATCACAAGAAATATTTTACATTAATTACTGCCTCTAATTTGTACTTTCCCTCCATAAAACCACAAGGACTAGCTTATGAACATTCTATAGTAAGCCATTATGGATACTTCATATCCTTTAGGATTAAAGTCAAAATACACAGGAGGAATATAAGAGTAAAACCTCTCTCTCAGGTACTAGTATTCTTCTAGGCATACAATACTTGCAAATTATTTGTACTGTATTAAATATCTGAAACTGGAATTTACTTGCCAGAATATCTGTCAGCAAGCGATAATCCTCTATGTCCCCCTTCTCAGAATTGTTTTTGGTGACCAATCCTATTGCTACGCCTGCCACAGGAGATGAAATTGGAACTCCTATAATGGAGAAAAAGAACTTTAGTGTGTAAAGCTTATTCCATTTTTACTACTCAGCTGACACTTATTTGAAAAGATGATGCCCTCTAAATTGACAGTCACCAAAGTTAAGCTGGAAAGAACTTAAGAATTCATCACACTACTTTATTTCTTTTTGTATATAATAAAACTGCTTAAAACAACTTTAATAGATAATCACAATACTTGATAAGAAATCTGTAATGAAAGCAAACATTATCAATGTTTAAATTATTTGTTGCTTTTTAGTACTTTTTTGTTACAATGTTACTATGTAAATATAATTGTTTACTTATTCATTGTAAGCATACTACATACATTCAATATTCTGCCTCTTACAAATGTAACTTAGTTATTTTTGAATACTGATACATACCATTGCAAAGCTCCACCTTTCCTCTGAACAGTAGTCTTCTTAAGTTTTATAAGTCACATATAGCAATCAGAATGTGCAAAACCATGTAGAAAAAGTATTTGCACTGTCAAACTGCTTTCCAAAAACATATTTTAAACTTTTATCTGGAGTATACAAGTCTACACATTATTCTGTATTAATGTTAATCTTTGGTAAGCTTCTGATCCTTGCCATCTAAAAATAAAACTGCTCACTCTGAACACTTTTTAATTTTAATAACTATTCTTTTTTTCTTTTGGAGCACTTTCTGATCAGGGCCTTCAATCTTTTTTCTATATGAACAGATCTTTATTAAGGTACAAATAATAAAATTAATATTGTGATGCCCTAGCCAGTGCTATTAGGTAAGAGAAAGAATGTCACTATTTGCAGGTAACATGTATATAGAAATCCCTAAGGACTCTACAAGAAACTAAGATCTAGTAAAGCGATTCAGTGATTTTACAGAATGGAAAATCAACATTCAAGTATGAGTAGCATGGATATACACAGAGAGCAATTATCCCCCCCCCCAAAAAAAGATGAATGATCTTTACAGTGAAAACTATAAAACTCTGATGAAATAAACTAGAGGACATTTTAAAAAATGGAGATTTCTGTTCTAAACAATGTGAGTTACAGACTGAATGCAATCCTTAGTCAAATATCAAAATTTTTCACAGAATCAGAAAAAACAATCCTAAAATTTGTGTGGAATCCCTGAATAATCACAGCAATTGAAAAAAATGTAAAAGATACTAAGATATGTGACTTCAAAATATATGAGATACTATAGTAATTTACAACAGTACATTACTGGCATAAACATTGATACACAGATCAATGAAACAGAACAGAGAACCTAGAAGTAAACTCATGACCCATAGTTTTTCACTAAATATTGCTGGGGCAACTGGATACCCACATGCAGAAAAATGGAACTAAGCCTCTGTCTCCCACTATATACAAAACTCAACTCAAAGCAGATTAAAGACCTAAATCTAAGACTGGAGCTGTGAAACTACAAGAAGAAAACTTGAGGAAAAGACTTCAGGCCACTAAAAGGAACAAGGAAACCAAAAAATACAGAAACAAAAGCAAAAATAAAGGAATGGGATAAGAAACAGAAGCTAAACACTTGGACATCAAAAAAATCAGCCAACAACAAAACAACCTTCAAGAAAATATTTATATATGCTATACATCTGCAAAAGGCTTAATAACCAAACAGCAAAACAAACCAAGAAAAACCAAAAACCACCGAACTTAAAAATGGGCAATCAAACCATTTTTTCAAAGAAGACATACAAATGGCCATTAAGTACATGAAAAAGATGCTCACCAATTATTATCAGGAAAATGTGAATCAAAACAACGAGATCACCTCACTCTAGTTAATCTAACTGTATCAGAGGAACAAAGGTAACAAGGGTTGGCCAAGGATGTGGAAGGGAATGAAGCCATGTACATTGTTTGTGGGAATGTGAAATAGAACAGTCAGTGAAAAGCAGAATGGAGATTTCTCAAACAACAACAACAAAAAGAATCTAAAAATACAGTTATCAATATCACTACTAATTATGTGTCTAGGGTAAATGAGTTTAGCTTGTTACTGAGACACTTGCACTCCCATGTGTATTTTAGCAGTATTCACAACAGCCAAGATATGTTAAGATAACCTAAAAATGCATTGGTTTATGAATGGATGAAGTAAACGTCTCTCTCTCTCTCTCACATACACAATGACTACCACTTAATCATAAAAAAAAAATGGAATGAAATCCTGTTACTTAGACATGGATGGGGATTGCAAGTCTGTTTAGTGAAAGAAGCCAGGCACAGAAAGACAAGCATCGCATGATCTCACATATATTTAGAGCCTAAAAAAGTTGATCTCAGAAGTTGAGAGTATGAATATGGCATTGTGGCATAGCAGATAAAGCTGCCACTTGGATTCCCAGTGTATCATATAGTGCTGGTTCACGTCCTAGCTGCTTAACCGCAACCACGTTTGCTGCCAATGGCCTGGGAAAAGCCATGAAAGATGGTGCAAGTGCTTGGGTGCCTCCTATCCACATGGAAACCTGAAAAAAGCTCCTGGCTTCTGGCTTCCTTTTAACCCCACCCTGGCTGTTGTGGTCATCTGGGAAATGAAACAGTGGATGTAAGATCTATTTCATTTTCTCTTTGTAACTCTTTAATGTAAATAAATTTTAAAAGTTATTATTAATTTTTTATTGGAAAGTCAGGTGTACAGAAAGAAGGAAAGATCTTCTGTCTGCTGAAATTCCTGGAGGTGTAAATCTGAAGCCAGGGACCAGGAGCTTCTTCCAGGTCTCCCATGCAGATGCAGGGTCCCAAGTCTTTGGGTCATCCTCAACTGCATTCCCAGGACACAAGCAGGGAGCTGGATGGGAAGTAGGGCAGCTGTGATTAGAACCAGTGCCCATATGGGATCTTCTACTGCTTTCCTAGGCACATTAGCAGAGAGCTGGACTGGAACTGGAGCAGCCAGGACTTAAACTGGTGCTCATACGGGATTAGGTAGCAGCCTAATTCACTCCAACACAGTGTTGGCCCATTTGATGTATTTATTTTATCTCATTTTTTTTCTTCTTTTGAGGGATTCATTTTGTCATTTAACAAATCAGTCACCTATTCCTTTTTTTCAGTATCCTTTTTTGCGGTTATGCCAATGTTTCCTATCAACTCAATGAAAAAAATCATAGAGACCAGCTGGAGGCTGAGTATCCTAAAGTATTCTGGTTAAGAATCCTCTCCAAGTTTATGAGATTAGCCATTCCCCTTGTCTACCCTTCAACCAGTTATGAATGGAATACCTGTCATCTAGCCTGGGTGATTAATTCTAAGTTCACTCACCTATACTTCACCCCTTTCATTTACACATACACACACCCCTAATGTAGTAATTCTTTCAAAAACAGCAGTGAGTTTCCTATGATATGGACTTATTTTTGGCAAGTCCCTTCTGGGTCTTTCTCTGCAGCTTCCTTATTAACCATTAGGCTTATAAACCATTTTTTTTTTTCCATGAACTGGGAACTTAAATTTATTGAAATAAAGTTCATTTCTTCAACTAGAGTGTATAAAGGATTTCTCAAAGACTGACAACATGTCTTAATAATTTATCTTGAAGTTTTCATCTTTATCAAGAACTGGTTTTAGATTAGACAAAAAGATCTGAATGTATCTACAGAGGTTAGAGGTTCTCTGTCTTCTTTTCCCTTGCAGTATACTCCTCAGGATGTGTTATTTGTCCCAGATGGGATTTGGAAGACTGAGAAACACAGCTCCAGGAAAAAGTTGTGTCTTGTTCATTACCATGTCTCAACAGCTTAAACCTTGGAACTTAGGTAACGCACTTTGTTGAATAAATACATAAGGATGAAGAATATAACAGTATCTTACTAGCTCTTATTAATTTAAGGTTGTGTATTGCTTCCATGAGAATGTTAGAAAAGCACGTCTGGCATTTTTTGCTTTGTCCTATTCAAGTTCTGTTTTTTTCTAAATAACATTTATTCACACCATTACTTTTTTTTTCATTTCATCCTTGATTATGTCCACCTTTCCATACTTTTTATCAATACTGCAAATGTGTGAGCTTATCAGAGAACTCCTGTGTGGTTTTTTTAGTGTCTTTAGGTTTGCTCCCCAGTTCTTTACACAGCATTATTGATGGGTGTTTGGCAGACAATGACTTTCAAAGTCCCCTAATGTAACTTTCCCTTATTGTGTTTCAGATTTAAAATTATATTGAATTATTTGTATTCTGCCTTATGAAAATTCTGCATATACTTCTAAGTGGCTGAGAGATTAAATCATTGCTTGCTCGTGTAAGTCCTACTTACTGATTAAAATTTCCTTGGTGATTGGGAAGTGGAGCTCACTAGCTTTTGAAGTAAATCAAGACAAGTAAATAATTTTTAGTGTACTGCTTTCCATTAAAACTAGTAATTCCAATAGATAACCTGAGTATCTGAAGCTTTGCAACTCTTTCTAATTTACCTTTGAACCACTTTGGTAATCTAATCAGGCTTTGGGATACTAAATGTGATTTTAATGAAATCTTACATTTTATACCAAGTATGTATAAAGCATTAGTTATTCTGAGATGTAAAATTTTTTTTACCTGCATCCATTAATGCTAAACTTCCACCACATGCAGATGCCATGGAAGATGACCCTATGGGAAAAAAAGACATCTTTTATAATATACTGGATTTTGAAAAGCATACATATTTTTTTTTAAAAAGACTGATTTTATTTATTCAAAAGGCAGTTAGTTACAGAGAGACAGAGAGGGAGAGAGGTGTGCCGTCTGGCTGGTTCATTCCCCAAATGGCTGCAAAGACATGGATGGGCCAGGCTGCAGCCAGGTGTTAGGAGCTTCTTCATGGTCTCCCATGTAGCTTCAGGGGCCCACGCACTGAAGTCATTTTCCACTACTTTCCCAGGTTTATAGTAGAGAGCTGGTTGGGAAGTAGAGCCTCTGGGACTTGAACTGTTGCCTATAGGGGATGCTGGCACTGTAGGCTGTGGCTTATCCCACTGCATCATACTGCCAGCCCCAAAATATTGATTTCTTAAAATGCAGATGTTACTACTGGTTACTTCCTTATACTTAATTATGAACATTTAATCATCTTTGCTTTCTTCTTTTCAAAAGCATTTAAAGACAATTTTAAACACTACAACCGCATATGGTGTAACCATTAGCCACTTCTGCTAGGTAAACTCATTAAAATAAAATTCATTTTTTTCCCTACTGAAAAAATAGACTGCACAAAAAGAAAGGATTTTCAGGCATCAGTACTGTGGTGTAGCAAGTTAAGCCACTGCCTGTTAAGCAGATATCCCATAGAGGTACCGATTGATGTCCCTGCTGTTACGTGTTCAAACCAGCTCTTTGCTAATGTTTGGGGAACAGCATCAGAAAATGGTCCAAGTGTTTGGGACCCTGCCACCCATGTGGAAAATCTGGAAGAAGTTTCTGGCACCTTGCTTCAGCCCGGTCTAGCACTGTCTATTGGAGCCATCTGAGGAAGAGTGCTTTACATCCGTCCTTTTCTGTAACTCTGGATTTTAAAATTAATAATAAAGTAAACCTTAAAAATTTTTCCATCATGACAGAAAGTTCTATTAGACAACACTGCCACAGAGAATTTGATTCTTAATCTCCCAGAGTATACTCTTTTATTGCAGTTAAATACAGAGGTCTCTAAGCCTTCTCACTGAGCCATTCACAATTAATCTAGCATGTCCAGTGGAAAACAGAAATGTACTCACTTTACATGCTGGACTTGCTTTGGTATTCTTTCCTCAAAATCTGCAACCATCTGATTTATGTCTGCTGTACCTTCTAGAACTCTACCTTTTCTGTCTTTATGACTGCACCTTGCCTCGGCCCACAGACTGAATTTTAAAAATTTAAATCTAGGCTTTTAATCCAGCTTTCCTTTTTAGTGTCTATTAATTTATCAATTGTGATATATGACACACGTCTCCCGTCTTTCAAAGCTGACCTTGTTCTCTGCTTATTTGTAAAAATAAAGTGGAAAAAAAAATCACTAAATTGGAACTATTTTAATGGATATATGAAGAGACAACCATGTTCAATGTAACTTTCAATATAACTTATATACTAAGAAGAGATTCAGGCATATGGTTAACTAAAACTTCTGTTACACATAATTTTAACATCACTCTTGAAAAGTCAAGACTATAGCAGAGGATATGATCAACATCTACTTAGAAAATAAGTATCTCCACATCCTACCATTTGACTCTAGGACTTCAGATGTGACCCTTATCGTGAAAGGAAAATCTTTGGGAATAACAGGATACAAAGCTTTCTCAGCAAGAGCACCTAAATTAGAATAGAAAACAATAAGCAAAAAATGTACTGTTTGTAAGAACACCACATTAAGAATACAGATTTGTACTTACCATGGCCAAGTTCTCTTCTATTTGTTCCAGTGACTTTGCCAATTTCATTAGTTGCATAAGGAGGAAACTGAAAATAAAAACATATACAAGTGACATGGAAAGATATCTAAGACTTATTAAAATAACAGAACAAGTTATGAAATAGAATTCTACTTTAGTTTTCTTTAAAAAAAAACTATGTATACACACACATAAATACATGTCTGGTATAAATTTAAAATATATAGTTAATTGCTAAATGGATGTCACTTGTAGATGAATTATGAGAAGGGAACAGATGTTACAAGTTTTACACCATAAATTTCTATAATATTTTACTTATTAACGACAAAATATTATTGTAATAAAAATATGTACTTTTTTTTTTTCCAAAAGTACACATTGGGTGCTAGCATTGTGGTGCAGGTGGTTAAGCCAGTTTGAAGACGCTGGCATTCAGTATCAGCACTCTGTAACAGAGTGTTGGTTTGAGTCTCAGCTGCTCTGCTTCTGACCTAGCTCTCAGTTGGCGTGCCAGGGAAAGAAACAGAAAATGGTCAAAGTACTTGAGCCCAACCACCCATGTGGAGGTTTAGATGGAGTTTCTGGCCCAGTCCTAACTAGGGTGACCATTCAGGGAATGACTCTGCTGATGGGAGATATCACTCTGCAGTTCTGCTCCGCTTTTCAAATCAAAAGTAAATCTTTTTTTTTTTTTAAGTTCATATTGAAGAAAAACAGATACACTCCTTCAGAGTTTTATTTTAGTCAGTGGTTGATTGGATATGATTTCTTAAAGGAATATGAACTAGTCATTATCTAAAAATTGACAAATTTCCTATAAAAATATGAAAGTTTAGTTTAATTTGAAAAGCAAAGTTATAGAAAGAGAGATCTTTCATCTGCTGGTTCTCTCCGCAAATGAAAGCAACAACAAGGGCTGAGCCAGGCCAGAGTGAGGAGTCAGGAACTTGATGAGGAGCAGAGTGAGAAAGAGCCGTCTTCCAACAGGTGACCGGCTCCATCTATGGCCACAATGGCCAGCTTTGGGCTGGGCTAAAGCCACCCACATGGAAAACCTAACTGCACTACTCTGCTCTTGATCCAGTTCCCTGCTTATGTCCTGGGAAAGCAGCACATGGTCCAGATCCTTGTGAGCCTGTACCCACATGGGACAGCTGGAGGAAGCTCCTAACTCCTGGTTTCAGATTGGCTCAGCCCTGGCTGTTGTGGCCATTTGGGGAGTGAACCAATGCATGGAAAACCCAGCTATTTCTGCTTCTTTCTCTGTAAACTTTGCCTTTTGAAAAATAAACAAATAAATGCCATACATTGTATTTAGTTCCTAAGCACTGGCTATGAATAAAGTCAATCACAAACTCAATTATGTATTGTTTCAAACAAGGAAATTAGCATTAAACATTTCAAATTCTTTACTACTAATCAGCTGCATAGAAATAGGAACATTTTAAATGAGCCAATGGGCTAATGGGAGAAGCTGATTAATCAGTGAAGTATCTGAAAAGCTCCAATGTTGTCTGATATACATGTACTGTCTCTTTCTTTCCTGAAACAATATTGACTAATATATTTAACTTTATGCAAGGCTTGGATCAGCAAGTTAATCAGAAAACTAGTACTGAATCTCCCTAAATCCTTTCTTTATGATACATAATATCCCCCATATTAATCTTAGCAGATAAATACATTATGTGATAAAACGAGCAGAGTGAAAGATTAATTGTAGAATCAGGGTTATAATATATGAATATATTCACTTTAGCTTAACTCTTTTCTGTCCTAAAAATTCTCGTTATAAAATGTTGGGGGAAAAAGCTGAACCTTACCTCATAGTGTAGCATGAAGTTTTTATCTTTTATTCCACTATAAACAAAAGGTACAATATTATATAAATATATTTCAGTGAATATTAGGATTAGAACAAAAAGGTATTGATTGTTATTAAGTTTGTCTGAAAATGAAGACCCATAAAAATTAAGAAGATGAAAGATGGTTTATTTTTTTCTGCCACTTATGAATGAATGCAGATATTTAAGAAAAAGAAGTATTTTCAAAATATAAGCCTTTAAACATAGAAATAATATATCAAGATGGCAGATACATATTTTTTAAACATTTGTTACTACTCAGAGAACTCTACCTGCCATGACCATATTAGTTAAATCTCAGAACATCATAACATAGGGTTTAACTGGGAGTAGTCTGATTATTTGAAAGGCAAATATCTTTCAGGGCTTTAAAAAAGAGGACCTGGCGCAGTAGCCTAGTGGCTAAAGTCCTCGCCTTGCATGAGCCGGGATCCCATATGGGCGCTGGTTCTAATCCCAGCTGCTTTGCTTCCCATCCAGCTCCCTGCCTTTGGCCCGGGAAAGCAGTGGACAGCCCAAATCCTTGGGATCCTGCACCTGCATGGGAGACCTGGAAGAGGGCTCCTGGCTTTAGATCAGCTCAGCTCAGCTCAGGCTGTTGAAACCGTTTGGGGAATGAATCAGTGGAAGAAGGAATTTTCTCTCTGTCTCTCCTTCTTCTCTTTATTTCTGCTTTTCCAAATAAAAATAAATCTTCAAAGTGTGTGGAAGAGTGAGTGAAAGTAAGTTGGGTAGAAACCAGTTCCTGAATGAAGGAAATCAGAAATCTAGATGAAAATACAGGCACATGAGGACCTTAACACAAATGGTTTCTCCTTTGAGTGGAATTACATGAAAAAAACCTGGGATATAACAGGATATGTGTAGCTGTTGACTGCAGCATTAGAGAAGAAACCTATAAATGAACTCGGGAGACTGAAGGAGTCACAGATTTTTGGAATCAGAGAGGAAGACAAGGATGGCTGGCTCTGTAGCTGCATTTCCTAAGAAAAGTACCAAAGGCCATGATGGCTGAGTGACATCTTCCTTCTCATTTATGTGACTACAGACCTGGAACTAAAATATCTGGAGGTTCTCAATGCTCCTTCTTACTAAAATCTGTTGTGTCTCAGAAGAAAAAGGAGGCAAAGGGGTAAGGCAACCCAGTTTTGGCTTTAATGGGAACATAAAATACATACAAAGCACATGATTAGGATGGGCTTTCCAGTCTTAATGTTATAGCTGGGTTGTTTATCATATCAGCTAAAGGATAAACAATGGGGGTGGCTACCCTGAAGTACTAGAGGTTATCCTTATCTCCAGGACAACAGAGTCCTATTCTGAGATCCTTAACTAGGAATAGGAAAACAGCCATTTTAGAGGAAAGAAAAATTAGCTCTAAGTCCCAGGACTGTGATGTAGTAAAGCTGCAAGGGACTGCAATATAGATTCTCATCATCTGAAACTGATCACTTTCATTTTACTGAAAACTTGCGGAAAGCTATGTATTTATGAGCACAAAATCACAATGTGACTTGGGATTAATCAAAGTTTTTCATTAATATCCTTAGATATTAATTGTCTAGGTGCTTTATTTATTCATAGTATAGGAAACTTGTCCTAAGGGATATCTCGAGAGACAAAGAATGAACTAAATGTGTTTAAAGAATTAAATGTTTCATCAACATTTGTTCCAAACCAAGACAGTGTATCACACCAAAAGAAATCACTTGAAATCCTAAGTATTTGAACAAACATGATGTACCAATATAAGTTTAAAAATATTAAAAATTATTAATATACCATATGAACTTTAATCATAAGCAAGGATATCCACAAATACAATGTCAGAAAACATTAACTTACTTTATAGCTGTTGTGATTCGATCTGATTTAATACTGGATTCTAATGAATCAAATGTAACAGTACAAAGCACCTAAAAAAGAATAAAAATTCCTCAAACTTTAATAAACTAAGAAAGATGAAAGTTAAACATATTTGTGTAAGCCTTTCAGTAATCCAAAGATGTAACATCATATATACCACAAATAGCATTGTATTATGAGTGTTACAGAGGACATAAGAAGAAGGAATATTAATAAAAACTATGTACTAGTCAACAGAGGAAGGCTTAATAAAGGTTCAGTCAATAAAACTGCCTGCTTTCAAAAAATATATCAATCTTCTTTGGAGGATTATAACATAATCCAGAGATTCTAAAATGAATCATTCATAAGGTCCTGGATAGAGCCTATAACGAAACAACAAACGGGCCATGCTCAATAAAATGATAATGAAGGGTCCAAAACTAAGTTTATTAAGAAGATTAAATAGCAAAAATGTTGAACAGCAGTAATAATTCTGTGCAAGGTTATAAAGAATCAAAGGGGATTAAAATGTATTATCATAATGAAAAAATGACAAGAGCCAGTGAACAAGAAGGTAACAGAGATTACCCAGTCTAAAAAACAGTATCACAGGTCTAAGAGACAATATCTGGGGCACCTTCATATCAGGGACTCAAGTTTATACACCTAAAATTAAAATACAGTAAAAATACTGGAAAATTCTAGAAAATGCAAACTGATGTACAAACTGTGACCAAGCAGAACAGTAGTTGCTTGGAGGAATATTTCTATTCCCTATTCTAACAAAGAAGCAGGTAAAAATTTTGGGGAGTGATGAACATGTTCATTATATGGATCGTAGTCAGATTCTCAAATGTGTAAAACTTTAAATATGTGCAGGCTATTGATGTCAATTGAACCTCAAAAAGCTTGTTAAAATTATTTCCAAAGCATGCCAAATATTAGTATGAATACATACATTTCATATAATGAAAACATGGCAGGTACATAATGTATAGTTTTAATGAAATAATAATTCAGTCACTTGCAAGGGCTTTTCATGTATATTACCTGTGTTTGTCCTCTTTGAAATAGTGCTGACCCATGAAGAGTTTTGAACATATCTACTTCACAGCTTATATTCCTAAGTGAAGTCAAATCCCGTCCATCGCATCTATAGTAATAAAGGAAATGAACATGAAAAACTGGTGGAAAACAAGAATGTAATCATATTTTAGCCGTTTTTATCAGGAAATTCTCAACCCAGATGTATGTCTAAGACATAATCCTTGGTAAAACTTTATAAAAAATTAATGCAGATCATTGATCCCCACACTAAATCCACCGAAATTGGAACTTCTGGGGTTGTGACCTACATACTTGTCATACAAGAAGCTTTGTAGTTGGTTCTAATATGCAGTCAGGGCTGCGAGACGCAGCCCACGAGGGACAGCCACATACTCTTTCTTCAACAGGAGATCATTTCAAGCATAAGTAAATTTTTTATTGTTTACTTGAACGAAAAAGGCTAGTTCCTTCCTTTGAGCAAGCTGCTACTTTTAAGGCAACTTGCAGAGACAGAGCATGTTTCAATTTTATCAGAAAAGCTTATGTTTACCTCTTGTATTCATTCAAAATAATACTTCTAAAAACCTCCTTTGCGACAACATTGAAGGATTCTATTATTTCATATGGATCAACTTCAGGAAATTTTTCTATTAAAAAAAAAGACAAAACAGAAGTTTTTTTCTTTTTGGATGAAATAATTTTTTGGACATTCACAGCATCAAATCAATTAACCATTAAACCAAAGGAGTTGAATTTAACATCTTGTCCTAAGGCCAACAAAGTAACTAAATCATGTATTGATCTGAAAATACTGGGACACGAAGTATTAAATACCTTGGATGTCCTGGCATTGGAGATTGCTTTCTACTGGAACAACAGTGTTTTGCAAACAGCTCTCTCATGGTTTTTGTTACCTGGCAAATCCAGCTCACTATATGATAAGATGATCTGAGTCACTCCCATTCTCTTTGCTTTGCAACTTTTAATCCACAAAATGGGGAGGAAGCTATGTTCTTTATATTTCACAAATTCCCACTGATTTTTTTTTTTTTTTTGAAAATCAGATTTTTACAAAGTGAAGGAGTGGCAGAGAGAAAGATCTTTCATCCCTTGGTTCACTCCCAAGAAGCCTCAGTGGCTGGAGCTGAGCTGATTCGATGCCAGGAGCCAGGAGCATCTTCTGAGTCTCCCACGCAGGTGCACTGTCCCAAGGCTTTGGGCCATCCTCAACTGCTTTCCCAGGTCACAAGCAGGGAGCTGGATGGGAAGTAGGGTCACCAGGACACAAACCGGCATCCCTGTGGGATCCCAGTGCATGCAAGGCCAGGACTTGAGCCACTAAGCTACTGTGCTGGGCCCTTAACTAACTTTTTAAAAACTAACTCTTGAAATTGTTTTGTTAGGTATTTTATTGGTGTTTTAAAAACAGCTTTAATTTTCATAATGATTCATGAGGTATATTCTATAACTAACATTCTACAGAAGAAAAAAAGCTTTAATGGAAAAATGTGCTGAAATTCCAGTTGTATTCAAGCCATGACTTGAATACAACTGTCAGCTTCAGGACTGGGCCAGGCTAAAAGCTAAGAGCTAGGAACTCCATGAGTGTCTGCCAAGGTGATGGTGGGGACTCAGGTACTTGAACATCATCTGCTTTCTCCCAGGCACATCTGTAGGAAGCTAGATTAGAATGGAGGTAGTATTCAATCTCAGGCACTCTGGTATGTGATTCAGGCAACCCTGGCCATTGCTAAACCTGCTATGCTGTACTGCCCACCACAAGCGTTGGAATTTCACAGACAAAGAACTCAAGAGTTTTAAAGAATATCATTCAGACTTTCAAACAATATGACACAAAGTTACCCAACTTAGAATGAAATAGTCCGAAGCATGGAAGCCTAGGTGTACTTCACCTTCTGCATTTCTAGGTCACTGCTCTATACCAAATGCAGCACCAGCAACATTACTGAAGTTAGCAGTAGTCCCATGATATGCGACTGCCTTAAGTTACTGAAGATAAAATCAAGGAGTAATGACAGTAACTGTTTTTTTCTAGGTGTTACTACCAAAATTTTAAAAATCAATTATTTACTTTGAATTTTTTAATTAAAAAAAGGGAATCTACCTTTTAGTTGTTCCTCTGTCTCTAGTCTGATCTTGTTAACAGCTTCATCTCTGGAAATCTAAAAGAAGACTGAGCATTATTAGTTCATATATATGTATGCAGCACTTAATATTTCTATTTTTCAGACACTGTAAGAACAATCAGATTATTTTTTATACTAATAATCTTCTTTGAGAGATTAGGACTGCTTATGAACTTACAAGAAATAACTGCCTAATTCACACAAACATAATGCATACCTTCTTAAAACTTGCATTTATCGATGAAAGAATCAAGATGCAAATAACATTTTATTTAGCTTTTGAGTACAGATTTTTAATAAAAATAGCATTAACAATCACAGGTGAAATTATGTGAATTATGACAGAGAAGTATTCCTAGAACATTTATATAATGACAAAATTCAAGTATACCTACTTTATCATGTTCATAATTTGTAAAAACAGCATACAGTTTCTCCATGGCAAGTCTATGTAAAGTACAAAATAAATATTAACATAAAATATTGGGAAACATAAGGCAGTTGCTACTATATATAAAACTGAACTTTAAAAAGTTAAAAATTTAAAAAACATTTCATGGAGCACTAAAAAATATGTAAAAATATTGCTTATAATGGCTAATCCATTACTTATGATATAGAACATACATTTCTTTTCCCTCACCCCTCACAAGAAATCACTCTCACATTCTACCATGCCCCTTTTCTTAAATGGTTTAAATCCATATGGGACTTATTTGTAAGTGTAGAGTGTGCATCTGTCGGGCACTATTTCGAATACTATTGAAGTATGGTGATAGTTATACTTGATTTTGTTTTGGCAATCCCAAGTTTTCTTAGATATTTAAATCTCTTAGGATTTCTTTTTTCCTAGCCACAGATATACAGAGAGTATACAATTCCTGGTCAGTGAACATACTGTTGCTGTCATTTGAGATTCAATCTGGCTCCGTACAAGAGGATATATATATATATATATATTTTTTTTTTTTCTACAAGAGGTTATTTTTATGTATATTTATGGCAAGTGATTCTCTAAACAGGAAAGTTCTATTTAAGAAATAATACACAGGAGTGCTTTCAAAGAAAAGTTTTTTTTCTTGAAAGAAAATTAAACCTGGGAACAATATCATATTTTCTTTTGTATAAATGTTCTTACGTATGAGCGTATTTCACAGTCTCTGGTGAAGGGGTGAATAACTTCTGCGGTGTCCTCTTGGAAACACCAATTTCTCTCACCAGCTGCTGGATGCCCTGGATGATTTGTTGGGTATGTTTCATTCCCACTTTGATAGCATGGCAAAAGTCCTGCTGTAAAATGTTTTCTGCAGAGGCTTCCAACATAACTATTTAAAGAAAAGAAGAAAATCATGATTGCCATTGGAATTTTATCAATAAAGCATTTCCAAATACCACAATATGACACTTATAGAATGATTTTATTTTTTAGTGATACATTCACGGATTGGTTTTCTTTCCTCAAAAAATCAACATACTTTCAAAACTAGACAACAGTAAATAAATAAAGAAATCTTTATATTTTAATTCATGTGTATATTGTCCTTAAATTTAATGAAATTTTCCCATAAAAATGAAACAACAAAGAAATCAAGGAACTGTGCTTTCTTTGCAGTCAAGGACACATTAAGGTGACACTGTCCTGGCCAGTTAGATGTAAATGGAACCTGTTTTGTGAGAAATTCTGAGAAAAGTCCTTAAACAGGAGAGTTACTTACTCCCCAGGCACACATGTTTTTGGTAATCCCTCCTTTTTCCTTCCTCCTGCATGAAAGTCAGAGTTCTGGTGCCAATTCCCAAGCATAAAGATAAAGGTCATACTTGTGAAGGTAGCAGAGCTAAAAGAAATTTAGGTTTATTAAGAAGTCTTGGAAACACTACCACTTGTCTGGGATTCATATCTCTGTATTTCTTTTAGTTGAGAGAAAAGCAGATTTCCTTTTCTTTTCGGTAAAGATTTATTTATTCATTTGAAAGGCCAAGTTACAGAAAGACAGAAGAGATGAAGATTTTTCATTCCTGGGTCACTCCTCAGTGGCCACAACAGCTGGAGCTGCGCCAGGCCAAAGGTAGGAGCTGGGAACTTCTTCCAGGTCTCCCATTTGGGTGTAGGGGTCCATCTTCCACTGCTTTCCCAGGTGTATTAGCAGGGAGCTGGATCAGAAATAGAACAGCCAGGACTTGCAGTAATACCCATTGGGAATGCCAGTATCAATGGTAACAGCTTAATACCTCAGGCCAGCACACTGGCCCCAAATTCTGTATTTTTAAAGTCTTGTTATTTCATTTGACAACACACTCAAGTAATATGTAGACTACATAAATACCCCTGTTACATTTGTTTCTCATATACTACCTAATTCTAACTCAATTACTATCAACATACCAGAACCAGAAGCTGGAAATGAGGTACTTCACGTAATGTTACATTGAAAGTCTAATAGTTCCCTTTATATTTTATTAAAACGTTTACATACCAGAAGATGTACCTGAAAAGTCAAATCTCACATGGTAGAATAAATCAATTTAAGTTCAGTTTATCTGCCTTAGTTCATAGTTACAAGTGGTAGAGTCAGACTGCCAAGTCTGGTCATTCTGATTGCTAAGACACTCTCCTTCCACAGGATAAGGCCCTATTTTTTCATTCATGCAACTGTGTCATTTTATTATACAAAATAAGTAAAAATAACCCAAGATCAGTGCCTTTCTTATTCTTTATTGCCAATGTTTTACTCACCATAAATGTTTTGTTTCTTGAATGATACCAAACAGATTTAGTATTATCTAAATTAAAACATTTAAACTAACAAAATAATTCATTTAAGGTTTTATTTGATATGAAGAGTACTTCAAAACAGGACAGAGACAAACAAAACTATTTGGGACTATTAACTACATAGAAGTTAAACACATTTTTAGGAAGTCAGAAATATAAAATAAAAGTGGTATTTAGCCCAGCCAGCACATGCAAGACCCAGGGGTGGGGTAAAGGTGAAAAGCTGGTAGGGGAAAAGTAGAGGGCTCCCCTGCTGGAACATCATTCCCACTGGAGAGTGTGAGTTGGGATGGGGGTAGATCAGACTGGGCAGAGAGCTATAATACTTGTGGGCCTCATGTGAGCTAGATCAGGGAAAAGCCAGGCTAGACTGACTGTTCCTACAGTGTAAGCATAAATCAGAGTGGGTTAGGGTTAGCTGGGCTTTGCCGCAACTTCAGCTGGCAGATGCTGGCACTGGGGACTAATTCTGTCAAGCTAAACTGCAGAACCACCTAGAATGTATATGATCCGGGAGTAGGCCCAGTAGGGAAATAGTGGGCACCTCCCTCTTGGGTTATCACTCCCACAGGAAAGCATGAAAACCAGGACTGCAGCAGACGTGGTTAGACAGAACGGCACCAACCAGCATGTGTGTGGGCTGGATAGTGGGGATGGTTGGGTTGAAATGCCCAGTGACATGTAGGAGAGCTAAATGCAATGTGGGACAGACTAGACCAGTCTGCTGTACATGCTGGCAAGCATGGGAACCAGGGCAGGGAGCGGGCCTGGTGGGGGTTATTGTTGATTTGCCCCCAACTAGGTTGCAGTGCCCATTGGTTTGTGTGAGGGCCAAAAGTGTGCTGGGCAGAATCAGGCTGGACTGCAACATCTATTGGTTCGTGCGGAAGACAGGGTTGGAAGCAGAACTGATCCAGCAATTGCAACCACCAACATAGGTATAAGCTGATTGGGGCGATGGAATGTGCCAGCCATCGTACTGGCAATCACGCGTAAGAATCAGGTCTGGGATCACCTCAGACAAGGTTTCTCTGGGGATCCCTGCAACTGAACTGCCGGACTCAGAACCCCAACCATGAACAGAAGTACAGATTCCATGGACTGACCATGGAGTGCAGGTGTCAAAGCTGAGCCTCCTCAGAGGCTCATATGGAACAGCAGACAACAAATCCAAGTGCACATGGAGGATATGGCAGTCTATTGGAACCTGCAGAGAACACCTGGTACTACAACAGGATGGAGGACAGAACAAATCAATCATCTACCCAGCCAAGTGTTGGCAGTGAAAATCTGGGCTAATGGAGACTCTAAGGTAGGCTATGTCAGCCAGTAGATTCTGAAGAGATTTCATTGTACTTGGAATGGCGAGATTGGCAGCAAGTCAGAACTGCTGAACTATCAAAACCACTTGAACAGGACCCTCAGAGCATGCCCCACAACAGGGACCTGGGATGGGTGGAAGGCTGGGTAGGGCTTCTCCATTTATCTCCCCCATTACCCCGAAAAAAAATGTGGAAACAATGGTCTTACCCACTTTTCTGTAGCCCTTGACCCTTTGTGCCCTAATCAACTATGTACAGAATACTAAAACAAAATAATATGAATAAGAAAAAGTGGTATTTAAGTCACTTACCAATCTGACTTTTGGGTGCTCCAGCAACTACTAAATTCAAAGTGCTAGAGGACATTTCTTTTCGTGTTGGGTTTACAACACATTCTCCATCAATTATTCCTATTCGTACTGCCCCTGAAACATGATAAAATGACATGTTTTAAAATAAAAAGTCCCATTTTCAATATATTATGCCAATGATGGCTTCTATTTTATCTTTGATTGTGATTACAGAATAAAATTTCTAGTCTTGTCATGGTTTTGAAGGCTCACAGCGAATTATGTGTCATCCTATTTTCTGGCCTCACTGGAGCACTCTGGAATGCTCTGACCATTCTGTCCACATTCCTGCATTTATGCTTCATATTCTCCTGATCTAGACTTCTAGGACCCGTTTAAAATCTGACTACTACCAGAAGCCCTTCTTGACAACCTAAGCCAACAAAACTAAGCCAGCTCTTTATCTTTTTTTTGGTACTTTGCCTATGCCTTAATACTGCTTATAAATAATTATCTTTTCTATTATTAATTCTGAACATAAGAACCACCTCTTTCATCTTTGTTTTGCTAGTGTGAATCTGCCTTTGTTCCTTCAGTGCTTAGCTCAGTGATTAGTGGCATTTAAGACCCAGTAATTATTTTCTCAATGAATGACTTTTATATTATATAATTGAAACATTAAATAAAAAAGATTTAGTTTTTGACTTGGAAAGTCAGAGTTATAGTAAGATTTTCCATTTGTTGGTTCACTCCCAGATGGCTGCACCAGCCAGAGCTGGGCTGATCTCAGCGAGGAGCCACAAACTTCTTCCAGGTCTCCCATGAGGGTGCAGGGACTCCAGGATTTGGGCTATGCTCCATTGTTTTCCCAGGCAATATGCAGGGAGCTGGATTGGGAAGTGAAGCAACCAGGACATGAACTGGAGCTCATACAGGATTTGGCACCAGTAGGCAGATGATTAGCCTGCTACACTATTGTGCTGGCCCTAAGTAACTAAAACTTTTAAGAGTTAAAAGTTAATAAACACAATAGTTTTCTCTTCAAACTGCATGTAGTGAGGTAATGTTTTGGTCCTCTAGCAGCAAACAGATAACTAAGAAGTTAAAATATCTAGGGCTATATAATCTGTAAAAACCTAACATTCTGTAATTGGAAGCAAAATCCAAGACAAGGATGGAAATGTCTGAATGACCCAAAAGGTGTCTCAGAATGCCTGTTTTAACACATCAGAGTAAACAAATCAATGTCCTTGTTGTAACATGTTCACTATTATTTATTGACAAAACATGAATACTTTCTTATCTTTAAATCCTAACTTACCAACAGGTCCATTCCAAGGAATATCTGATAAGGAGAGGGCTACAGAAGCTTAAAAAAGGAGAAAAATAAAATCTGAAATTAAAACATATAACTGCTTTAAAAAATAATCAAGTGATAATTTTAATCTCTATTTTAATACTTACCACCATTAATTGCAAGGACATCAGGTTCATTAATACCATCTACTGCTAACAGATTACAAAGGACCTAGGTAAAAGAAACGATTCAAAGCACTTTAAAAGCATGTGCTTTGTAGCAAAATTCTTTTAATTTTAGCTATCATTGAACTAAATGCTTGACACTGGATATATAAATTAAACCTTAAAACTTTCCTCATCTTTAGCAAAGAAGAAAAATGACATCTTCCTAAAAGGTTACTTTTCAAATTATAGAAACAGTTTGTGTATAGTACTTACCAACACACTGGGGGTATTGCAAATAGCCAGGAAATGTTAGCTAAATTATTTCTACTATTAAAAAAACGTTAACTTTGTTTATAAACACAGGCAAATAAACCAATAAGTTACTTTATACTGTAACTATATGCCTAAAGTTGTTTTTAAGAAAATTACTTCCTTGGTGGTATGTGCCATGGTATAGAAGGCTAGCTTGCCACCTGTGATGCTGGCATCCGATATGGATGCTGGTTCAAGTGTCAGCTACTCCACTCCCTATCCAGTTTCCTACTGGTGTGCCTGGGCAAGCAGCAGAAGATGGCCTAGATGCTTGGCCCACTATACCCACTACACGTGGAAGACCTGGAAGCTCCAGGCTCTTGGCTTAGGATCAGCTCAGCCCTGGCCATTCTGGGCATTTGGGAAGCAAACCAGCAGACAGATTTCTCTCTTTCAAATCAGAAGATAGATCTCTCTCTCTCAAACCAGCAGATAGATAGATCTCTCTCTCTCTCTCTGACTTTGCTTTGCAAAAAAAAAGTCTCAATTAGGTAAACTGAAAATTTATGGGTTATTATGGTGAAATAAAATAATACTCAAAGTAATACAGGTTTAAAGGATCTAGCAATACAAAGTTAATAAAAATGAGTTGTGTTGATCATCTTGGTATGTTGCTAATACAACCTGTGATCTAGTATGTTTAATATACCAATAACCCAGCCTGGCTGCTCCCCATCTATGTCAGTCACAATGACAATGGCTTTCCAAACCCAATAGTTTCTTCCCTGCCTCAGGGCTTTCTTGCATCTACGTGGAGAGCTTCTCCGATAATTCTAGTTAGGTAATCACGACTCACAGTTCAGATGTTAGCTTAAATTGACATCAATAGATGTTACCTTTTTAAAGTACTATGTTTTTTCCCCAACTTTTTATAATAATGATTACCTGGTTGCTTTAAAAAAAAAAAAGATTTATTGATTTTTATGGGAAAGGCAGATCCACAGAGAAAAGCAGACACATCCCCTGGTTTACTCTCCAAGTGGCCGCAACAGCCAGAGCTGAGTTGATCTGAAGTCATGAGCTTCTTCTGAGTCTTCCACGTGGATGCAGGGTCCTAAGGATTTGGGCCATTCGCGACCTTCCCAGGCCATAAGTAGGAACTGGCTGGGAAGTGGAGGCCAGGTTAAGAATTAGTGCTCATATGGGATCCTGGCACTTGCAAGGTGAGGATTTAGCCATTGAGCCATTGTGCTGGGCTCTAAAGTACTATCTTTTTTTGAAAAAAATTAAAATATAACAGTATTGTCCAAAATTGTTATTTTACATTTTTTGGTGATGTAGGAAGTGTTAAAGAGCTTTGTTAAGTAATTTTTGCTAATCTGGAAACAAATCTCAAACGGAATTTACCTGGGTATCATAAAAGTAACCAGCTGGAAAGAGAGGCCTAATCGAACGATCTGTAGAAAACAAAACACAAAACCCCAAAAGACATTAAGTAATGTTGACAAAGTTGTTTCAGGGATAGAAACTTTCAAACCAACTTAGGTAACAGCTCAATCTTGGACTGATTTACCAAAAGGGATAAGAATAAATGTCAATACTTTTAATAATACAAAGGTACTTTACTAGTGAGAAAAAGGAAGTTAGACATATTTCATGAAGATGAACAGGTAAGAGACAAAAAATTTCTTTCTTTCCTAGAGCACATATGTGAGTGAGAAGAGAGAACAAATAATCTCAGATGGTGTTAATGCAATGAAGGAAAATTTACAAATGGGGACAAGAAGAAATGAGACTACAGGTACATCAGAGACGATATCACTATCTTAGTATCTTACCTATGACACGACTTGTAAGAATCTCTTTATCAGAAGAACCAATTTCTCTTCTAAGATAGTTTGTGGGAATTCTACCTGCTGCAGCAGCCTTCTGTCTGTAATCAACCTAAAAGAGCAATGAAAAAATGAATTTCATATGATTCTATTACTAACAAACTAGAATTGAAGAACTGCTATATAAATACTAGTTCTCCCAAGGTTGCTTACAAAGCACTTTAGAGTAAGGATACGGAATATTTTATTTTCTTTTTGCTTTTTACATCTCTTGGAGAAAGAAGAGTCGATAAAAATGTTTCAGCAACTTGCGTTTTAAAAAAAATTATTTTAATATTATACAGAGGTAGATACAAATAGAGACAGAGGAACAGGAAGGTGGACGGAGGCCAGAAGAGGAGGGAAAGGAGAGGGGAGAGAGAAAGAAGAGAGGGAAAGAAATGAAGACAGAGGGAAAGTCAGAGAGGGAGAGGAAGAAGCAGAAACAAAGAGAGAACCAGGGATTTCATCCGGGTCTCCCAAAAGGGTGGTAGAGGCTGAAACACTTGGGTCCTCTTCCACTTACTTTTCCCAGGCCAGAGGCAGAGATGGGAAGTGGAGTAGTTGAACTGAACTAATACACATGTGGAACGTCAGTATCTCAGGGATCAACTTTAACAGCCATGCCATAATGTGGGTTTCTCAGTAACTTAAAAGCGTCACTTGGTGATCACATGGCTACCTAAATTTCACTACTTCCCACAGTTAGCTCATTATGATCCAGTCAAACATTCCCTTTTTTGAATTAACTCTGTCAGATATAATTGTATTTCCCTTTTTATAAAAGAAATACACCATAAAATCCTAATGAGCTCTTTCTTAAACATATACTTACAGACTCATACTGAAGGGAGACATATGAGGGCAAAGATATTCATTGCTTATTCAACCCTAAAGTATTCATGTATTGCTACTGCATTTGTCAGCTTATACACTAAGATATTCTCAAGTATGCTTACTTCTAGCACTAGAATGAGCTATGGATAAATCAGTTTAAATTGTTTTAATGATGCAATATCAAAGAACCAAGGAACTTACTAGACAGTGTAAAGATATTACTAATTCTATGTTTATGCCACAATACAGGTTATATCAATTAATAAATACTTACCACCAAAGGCATGAACTGGGAGGGTGAAGGTTTTGTTTTACTGACCGCTGTGACCATCACTGCAGTGTCACCTGACTTGAACATAAAGAATACTGCTGAATTCTTTTGAAATAAAATGTTTAAGTAGCAATTGAATGATTCTTCATTCCACTTAAACTCAAGAAGAGATGTTACCCACATTACAATGAAAACAGTTAGTTACAAATAGCCCAAACCTTGATTCCTTCTACATAATGATGATCAGTATTAAAATAGTAAGTAAGCTTCCATTAGCTATAAGAGTCAGGATGGGTATTGTGGTGTAACAGGTTAAGCCAATCCTTGGGATGCCCAGCTCCCCAGTTAGGACTGATTCCAATCTGGCTTCCTGCTAATGCACAAAAAGGCAGCAGCTAATGGATGACTCAAGTGCTGTCATCCATGTGGGAGATCAGGATGGAGTTTATATATATACCTAATATATCAAATATATAATTCAACATAAATACAAAATTAGGTCTGGCATATGCTCTGCCTAACTCTGGTTGTTGCCTACATATTTCAGGAGTGGAAAAATGCATACTGGAATATCTAACTTCCCCTCTCATAGGATATTATAGTCACATCCTATAAATCAAGCCATCTTTACTTTATATGGGACATTACTCTAGTTGTCTGGAATGGTTCTGGCACTAGAAATGATCTTAAAATCTTTATTAACTTTGATGTCTACAGTTCTAAGTGACATGATATAAAGACACTGAGTGCCAGTTTCCATAAGCATTTTGTTAAGATGAAATTTTAAAAATCTGGACTTTTTACCTGTACTACAGCACAGCCATCTGCAAATCTGGCCAGTTTTCCAGAGGATATTTCTAATTTTCTGTTAAGAAAAAAAATACAATATATAATGGCTTAGGTCATCAGTATAATTCTTAGCTTAGAACAAAATAATCAAAAATTCTTTTTTTTTTAAGATTTATTTATTTATTTATTTTTAATTGTTGTTTACATTGTATTATGTGGTACAGTTTTATAGGCGCTGGGGAAGATTTATTTATTTTTATTACAAAGTCAGATATACAGAGAGGAGGAGAGACAGAGAGGAAGATTTTCCGTCCAATGATTCACTCCCCAAGTGAGCGCAATGGCTGATGCTATGCTGATCCGAAGCCAGGAGCCAGGAACTTCTTCCAGGTATCCTACACGGGTGCAGAGTCCCAAAGCTTTGGGCTGTCCTCAACTGCTTTCTGAGGCCACAAGCAGGGAGCTGGATGGGAAGTGGAGCTGCCGGGATTAGAACCGGCACCCATATGGGATCCCAGCGTGTTCAAGGCGAGGACTTTAGCCACTAGGCCACGCTGCCAGGCCCAAAATAATAAAAAATTCTAACACAATATAGGCAATTAATCAATTAATCTTTGCCATCAAGTCATATGATGACTATGAACAAGAGAGATAATCAGTACTAGGCAAGATGAGGTCATAGTCTGGAAGCAGGCCCAGCGTGGTGGCCTAGCGGCTAAAGTCCTCAAGTGCGTGGGCCCCTGTCAACCAAGTGTATGATCCAGATGAAACTGTTCACTTCTGGCTCTGGCTTGGCTTACCCTTGGCGTTGCAGCCATTTGGGGAGTGAACCAGTGTTCTCTCAAATATCTCTCCCTGCCTCCCCCCTGCTCTGTAACTTTACTTTTCAAACAAATCAATCAATATTTAAGATTAAAAACAAAGCAGAACAAAAATACCAACAGCAACATGTTGGTGAGGATGAGCAGAAACTGGAACTTTTACCCCCTGATAGTAGTAACAGAAAATGCTGAACTCGTTTGGGAAGTAATCTTGGCAGTTTCAAAAAAGGTAATACAGGCAACTTGTGACTCAATAAATTCTTGTGGTTGTATACTTAAAAGAAATGAAAACACACATTCATGCAAAAGTTTCCACAGCAATGTTCATAGTAGTATTCGTAATTAGCCTCACGTGGGAGAGAGAGATATCATTCGTTCTCTGGTTCACTACCCGAATAGCTGCAACAAAGACTGAATTTAGGAGCCTGGAACTCCATCTGGGTCTCCCACACAGGCACAGGGATCAAGGACTTGGGCCATCTACTTTTCCCCTAGGGACATTAGCAAGGAGCTAGACCAGAAGTGGGGCATCCTGGAGTTGAATCTGTGCTCATATTGGATTGCCAGCATTGCAGGCTGCGGCTTAACCAGCTGCCTCACAATGTTGGCCCCTGAGTATTCTGTCCTTCACATGCTAAAGGCATCAAGGGACAACCCTGGTACATCAGCACATTAATGACTTCTGCCTAAAGCTTGAGTTAACAAAAATCATGTGTACTTATTCAGGAGACCCATTTTGCTAAATTTCATATCAGAACAAAGCATATATATGTATGTACACACACACATATATATATACACACACACACACAGACACATATATTAATGCATATTAATGAGCATAATGTTTTTGTGTTATCAGCTCTGAACTTGAAGATTTGAGGGTTTCTTTTTGTTACTACAGGGGACTATTTAGAGATTCTATTTGGGTTTCTGTTTTTACTAAACACAAATGTCCTAATGATGCAAGTGTACGATAAAATAAGTTTTCGTTGTTTGATGGTAACAATGGGTGGACGATGGGTGGAGAAAAGAGGCAGGTGCTGGCAGTGGAGCAGACAAAGGCATAAGGCTCAGAGACAGGCACAGTGTGCAGTGTCACACAAACCTGCATCTATCTGTAGATCACACGTCCGAGAAGTCAGGATTAATGTTAAGACTCAGACATCACCTTGGCTAGGGGTCGGCAGATTACAGCGTGTATCCCTTTTCTGCGCAGCTATTCAGTTAAGCATGCTTCTTCCATTTTAAGAGGGTAGTAGGTAGGTAGTGCAAAAACTTTAACTATTTACTAGCTGGCCCTTCACTGAAACATTTGCAGACCTCTTGATCAAATTCAAACACCTCATTCTACATACGTGGTGAAAGAATGTGTTCTAGTCAATCACGAAGAAGGTCTGATTCAAAGATTTTTTTTTTTTATAAGTTGGGGTCAAAAATATTTCAAATACTTAGGTATATAAAGTATACATTAACAGATTCACTTATTCTAAAAATAAATATGTTTCTTGGGAAGCAGTTTTTAACATAAATTGTGGCAAATCTCTGAAGAAAGCATGGGGTTTGTCAACAAGAAACCCAAATCCACTTAGATCCACAGGACTAACTTTTTGACTGAAAAAGTTCCTTAAACTTTTTTTAACCCTCTGATGTTACAACTGTAAAGTAGAAATGTCTTAACACAGGCTTTAAAAGATTGCATGTATCAGACAACGGTTCAATTAAACATTTCTTTCCCTCTCCCTTTCTTCCTATTCAGGGTCACTGCGGAGGTCAGGAGGACGGAGTCACGTATACATGTGTCAGCTCATTGCGAGGTGCAGTCTTTCCTATGACAGAACCCGAAAAGAGCAAAAATCAGGGACACCCTAAGGCCAGAGGAAGGGAGCCCCGAACACAGCAGCTGGGAGAAGCAAGGAGCACGAGGCAGTGAGGCAGGGGTAAGGTCTCAGAAGGGGAAACTCCGAGCCCGACAGGGAAAGCTGGGAATGTAGATCTGGGGTAGAGATGGTCAAGAGACCTGCGCGGTGGGATTCGCACCCTGGAAGGTGAACGCACCCGGGCTGGCCAGACAGGAAGTTGGGCGAGGACGGGGAACGCACGCCGTCTCTTACCTGTTGCCCAAGTCCACTGCCACTGCTCGGGCCCCGGAGCCACCCCACAGCGCTCGCACCTGCAAGCGTGTGAGCGCTCGATCCCGCCCCGGCAGCCGCAGGGAGACATCGCCCAGGGGCCGGAGCCGCAGGCAGGAGCAGCAGTGCCTGCACGCCGCCATGACACCTGCCCGCGATCAGCCCGGGCTGGGTCCTCATTGGCTCACCCGGCCCGGGGGCGGGGCCTGGGAACGCCGGGTAAACGCACACTGTCGCTTTCTACGACAGCTGAGTAGGGTCATACCCCTCAGAACGCGATCGCCTTGTAACAGCCTTTTTCTGTTTTTCTTTGCCAGTGAAAGGCAGATAAAGAATGATGGGGGCGGGGGAGGGAATGCCGTCGTTTTAGAAGATCTAGGATAATGTAAATCTATAAAAGTTTGGTATACATAGTAATAATAGAAGTAACTGTTAAAAAAAATGATGAGTATTTACCTGCATGAACTAAAAATTATGAGAATGTTTGTCCTGGAGTTTGGAAAGAGATCTCCTTCTCCCCAACTCTGCCCTGAATTTTAGTTATAAATTTCACATAGCACGTATATACTGCAGTTTACTGATTTCTAGTAAATTTCATTTCTTATAGACTGGCAATTTTAGGTATATATTAATTAATATATATATATTAATTGATTTTCACTTTCACTGATTTATTTCTTGTAATTCATTTCTCTGCTTGTTTCAGTCAAACATGATTTTCTTTTTTATTTTTGGAAAATATATTTATTCAAAAGGGAGACTCACTCCCTAGATGGACACAATGGCCCAGGCTGGGTCAGACTAAAGCCAGGAGTTTCATCTGGGTCTCCCTCATGGTAGCAGGGTCCCAATCACTTGGTCCATCTCCCACTGCCTTTCCCAAGCCATTAGCAGGGAGTTGGATTAGAAAACGAGCGGGATACCCATATGTGATGCAAGTGTTGCGACTATACCGCAATACCAGGCCAAGCTTTGTGATTTTTTTAAAAACAGATTTATTGTTATTGCAAAGTCAGATATACAGAGAGGAGGAGAGACAGAGAGGAGAAGAGACAAAGAGGAAGATCTTCCGTCCCATGGTTCATTTCCCAGTCAGCTTCAATGGCCGGAGCTAAGTCAATCCAAAGCCAGGAGTCAGGTGCCTCCTCTGGATCTCCCAAGCAGGTGCAGGATCCCAAGTCTTTTGGCTGTCCTTGACTGCTTTCCCAGGCCACATGCAGGGAGTTGGATGGGAAGCAGAGCTGCCGGGATTAGAACCTGTACCCATATGGGATCCTGGCCCATGCAAGTCAAGAACTTTAGCTGCTGAGCTACTGCGTCGGGCCCTAAACCAAATCTTCACTGCAAAATGCCGTATATAATTTGGCGTTAAATAGTAGCCCAAAGCCTTGGGATACTGCACCTGTGTGGGAGATGTGGAAGAAGCTCCTAGCTTCTTGTTATTGGCTTCAGTTTAGCTCAGCTCTGGCTGTTGTGGCCATCTGGGGGAGTGTACCAGCAGAAAACTTTCTCCCTCTGTCTCTCCTCTCTGTAAATTTTCCTTTCCAATTAAATAAATTTTTACAAAAACTTTTGATATTTGAATTTTATAAATTTCTAGGGAGTGGAACAACTTCTTCCACTCCTGGCACTTCAGTGTGTTAGATGCTTTTTGTGTTGGAGAGGCAGTGTAGTTAGTACAGCAGGCTAAGCCCGAGCTTGGGACATTCATTCCCCATATTGGAGTAATAGATTTAAGTCCCCAGTACTTCACTTCCTACCCAGCTTCCTGTTATTTGATTTTGTGAGGTAGCACATCCTGATTGCCCACATGCCACATCCACATGTGGGACAGGAAGGCTCTGGCCTGGCCTGTGCTTTCCTGTGGTCCAGCAGAGAGAACATCTCCATCTCCACCTCTGTCTCCATCTCCTTTTCAATCATCTTCATCTCTTATCTGTGTCTCTGTCACTCTCTTTTAAATAATTAAACCCTTGAAGATTACTTATTGTTCTTTACAGTGATCATTTTCATCTTATATATTTCTCTTAAGTTTACAGCCCCCTTCCTTCAAAGAAAATTTTAAAAAAGCAGTAAAGCCCAATGCACACTCAAGCATGGTTTTTAGAGTTCAAAACAAATGATGTAATTGGAAAGCAGCTTCTTGTCATCTCACCTTCATGAACCATGTGCTATGGTGTTAAGAAATGCACTCCAGTATTTCTAGCTGGATGAAAGCCAGCCGATTCAAGGGATTCTGAAGGAAATCCCTTGTTCAGTGCTTTAAGGAAAGAAGACTAGAAGAAAAAGTAGGACAAGATTGGACCAAAACTGAATTTGGCATTTGAAAAATTTCAATGTGACAATTTGGCAAACATCTTGTATTCTCTGTTACACTTAATCCTTACAAAAATTCAGTGAGGTTCATATTATCTGTTTTTGTACATGAGAAAATGGAGCAATTTCAATGTCTATAGAGAATATTAACACTTATTCTGGTAATGTGGGTACCATCACACTTCGGGGTTATTCCAGGACTCTCATCCCAAGAATGTCATATCTGTTGATGCTCAAATCCCTTATATGAAATGCCGTGCCATCTAGTACACTCTTCTGTATACTTTAAGTAATTAGTAGTTATAACATGTAACATAATGCAAATAGTTGGGTTTTGAAAGATGTACATATTGATTTAAAAGAGAAAGTGAAACAGGATGTGGGTAGATGAGTCTTCCATCCATTTGCTCACTTCTTACTTGGCTGCAACAGCTAGGGCTGGAGCAGGTGAAAGCCTGTAGCCAGGACTCCATCCTGGCCTCCCATGTGGCTGGCTGGAACTCAAGTGTTCAAGTATCCTCCTTCACTTCCCAGATACGTGAATAGGAACCTGCAAGCAAGGAAGTTGGGCTCAGAAATGGAGTGTCAGGATCCCAAGTGACGGCCTAACCTACTAAGCCATAACACAGATAGTTGTTACAGTACATTGTTTAGTGCCAAGAAGAATCTTTACATGTTCAGTACAAAAACCAAATTTTTAAATATTATTTGAAAACATCTTATTGAATTCATAGATGCAAAAATGGTGGGATATTTAATGTTAAAATTCTCCTTTTCTAATTTTGACTTTGAGTTGCTATAGTGTTTTCAAAGTCAACCAACCAAAACATCTCATGGAGATAAATCTATCAAAATTGACTTGCCACAGTTGAACTTCACTGTGGGTTTATACAATAAGAACATTAGATGCAGATTTGGCTTAGTGGTTAAGGCATGCTAGAGATGCCAGCATCCTATGCTGGTGTGTCTGGTTTTTTTTTTTTTTTTTTTAAAGATTTATTTTTATTATTTTTTATTGGAAAGGCGGATATACAGAGAGGAGAGACAGAGAGGAAGATCCTCCGTCCGATGATTCACTCCCCAAGTGAGCCGCAACGGGCCGATACCATGCCGATCCGAAGCCAGGAGCCTCTTCCGGGTCTCCCACGCGGGTGCAGGGTCCCAAAGCTTTGGGCCGTCCTCGACTGCTTTCCCAGGCCACAGGCAGGGAGCTGGATGGGAAGCGGGGCTGCCGGGATTAGAACCGGCGCCCATATGGGATCCCGGGCGTGCAAGGCGAGGACTTAACCACTTGCGCCACCGTGCCGGGCCCTGGTGTGTCTGGTTTTAACCCCAGCTTTTCTACTTCATATTCCAGCTGGGTGCTAGTATGTACCCCAGGAGGCAGCACGTGGTGACTCAAGTACTTGGGTCCCTGCCACTCACTTAGAAGACACTGACTGAATTCCTGGCCCCTGGCTTTGACCTGGCCCAGCCTCAGCTACAGCTGTTAGAGTGAACCTGCTGATGGAATAGCTCTATCTCGGCATCTTTCTGTCTCCAGCTCTCTGTGTCTTTATATTCAAGTGAATGAAAATAAATATGCTTTATGAATGCCACAGGATTTCTACAAGGATTAAATACTACATGTTTGTCACAGGGTCTGGCACACTATCAGCACTTGATAACCAGCTTTGATTCAATATTTCCTTATTTTCTTCTCTAGTTTCCTCTCATCTTTCTTTCGTTAAGAACTCCTGAATCAGCTTTCATTTAGCTGGAAAGGTTGGAATACACATGATATTCCAGCCTACTCACAGCAATCCAAAATAAATTTAAACACTAGTAATTGGATCATAAACTGAAAAGTAAATATGGGCACTGAATCTTATGGCAGAGCTTTTTTGTGAAGTAGTCACCCAAACAGTGCAGCAAACGTTTATATTATGCCTTTTATATTAGAATAAGAACAAAAATATAAAAAATGTAAATTCTTGTGATTATTACTACAGAGGCTATGATCTGTGAGGTTCAATTGAGGTGTCACATTCTGGAAGTATAGCTCTGCCATAGTTTGACAGCCAAAATGTCATTACAGAGCAAAGGCTTTACCTGTCCTTCTTGAAGGACATTAAGTTGATCCAATTTAATCTACCAGCAATATTTCTCCTCTTCTCTTTTCCACAATTTCCAGTGAATCTGCATTACAATAATTAATACACTTCATGGTTTTCATAGCAATTTCACTTAAGTAAAGCATTGCACAAAATATGTGTGGTTTTGTTTGCAGTTTTGTCAGACAGTCTGTACATATGCTTTAATTTTATCACTGCCTAAAGACTACAAGATAAATGATATTGTATCTTATTCTATATTTTTAGAAATTTAAGTAACATTATATTAAAATTATCATAACATAACATTGAAGAGTATATTAGACTTTTTCTTCTCTTTAAACAACATAGCCTACTTAATTTTAAGAGACACTGCTATATACCACTGCCAGAGGGACTTCTCTAAATCACAAACATAATTCTGTTTATACCCTGATTAAATTTCTTCAGTAGTTATGCAAGTCTGATCTGCAGGACAATCTAGCCTGACTGATGTGGTTTCGCCTTTCCTAGTTAGCCTCATCAACTTCTTGCTATACTGTCTACTCTTATTTACTTCCTCCGAGTGCCATATTCCTTTGCAGCATATCACTCTATCTTCTACCTGAGTGCCTGTGGGCGCATGGTTCTCTATGCTTGGCACAGACTCCTTGTATCTGCCAGTCTGTGAAATTCAGTCCTTAGTTTGATTCTCTTAAATCTGCATGCAGATTTATTTGTACAATCTGTGTCTGTTATCCCTCTTCATTAATTTAGTTCTATAGCCACAAATTCCTCTATGAAGGTAAATATGTGAGTAAGTATTGCTAACTGGTTCCCAGTGCTTACTCTGGCATCAGGGTGCTTGGGTCTCAATCTTACCTATTCTATCTTCTAAATATCTGATGAGGCTAAATTGCTTACCCATTTCATGCAATAGGTTCTTCATTTGTAAAATGGCAGTGATAATGCCTCCTCCTTAGGTTTGTCGTACATATTTAATTTTGATGAAAGTAATTATTAACTGTTACAAGGAAAACAATGTATTATTGCAGTATTTACTGAGTATCTAGTGTGTTAGAGTTCTCTGGAGAGGCGGAACCAATAGGAAGTAAATGGATGATGGATGGAGGAGGACAAATTAGGGGACTTATTTGAGAAATCCCACAAAAGGCTATCTGAAAGATGGAGGCTCTTGGATGCTCCAATTTCCCAAACTGTAGGATGAGGGAAAGCAGTGGTGCAATTCACAACCTGCCTTTTCCACACTGATTGATTTCTTCCCCAGGCCGCACAGTGAGGGACACTTTCCCAGGTCTTTGCCATTACCATACTCTTACTTTGAGAGTGCTCAGTAACAGGTGATTACAAGTTTTCTCTTGTGTCTGTTGCTACTAGGGGTTCAAGACTTTCTGTGTTTCTGTTTTGGTTTACTTGGACAGGAACACCATATATGAAGGCTTAAACAGTAGAAATGTATGTTTCATGTGTATGAGGGCTGGAAGTTCAAAAGGCAGGGGCCAGGCCACTTTTCTACTGGAAAGAGTTCTCTTCTTGGCATCAGAGTTCTGTTTTCGCACTGTGTCCTCACCTGTCAGGGAATGAAAGTGACAGTGCTTCTTGGTCTCTTCTTATGAAGTGTTACCCAGGATAAGAACCCAACCTGCAAGACTTCATCTGAACCTAGTTGCCTTCGATGAACTTCATCTCCATATTCCTTCACAAAGGGGGTTAGGTTTTAAATTGTAAATTTTAGCAGGAATATATTTTAGTTATATATACAGCAATATCCATAGTTTTTAGTATTTAACATAAACAGTTGAGCTCTTCCTGCTGATGTTTGATGGTAACTGTACCAGGTAAGCAAGATCTGATATCCCAGCTCTCTTTATGTTATGGTTAGTTGGTTGCTTCAATGCTTCAACCTTTGATGAGTTCAAGAAGAGTTGTGAATTTTCAGACCACAGATCCGGTGGGTTCTGATTCCTGTGGTTTTAGTTGGGGGAATCCGCACAGAAATCTCATCTGTGATTATCCCAGACCCTGACTCTTATGTGTGATTGCCGGTATGGGTCGAAGCTCAGTTTGTCATCACTGTCAGCCTACACACACACACTGGTAGTTGCAATTGCTGGGTCAGTTTTCTCTCCAACCAGGCCTGTTATGTAAACCAATGGATATTGTGGCCCAGCCCAACCCTGCCCACCATACACTCGATTCTGATGTTTATCAGTGGGAACTGCAGCCTAGTCTGGGTGGCTCCCTAATCCTGTTCACATGCAGGTCAATAGGTGTTGTGACCCTGCCCAGTCTAGTCTGAACTGGTCCCAGTTCTCAATTTCACCAATGGAGGCAGTGGCAGAGCAGGGGAGCCCCTGGCAGTCCTCTACCAGAATTGCACTCCTCCCCTTCCAGGTCTCATGTGCACTAGTGGGTGCTGTGGTCTGGTCTGGCATGGCCCGTTTTACCTTGGCATCCACCAGTGGGTCTGGCCTGGGCTGCCTCCAGTCCACCTCATGATGGCTCAGCATAGACAGGCCCTTGTCCTGCCCTAGTGTAGACTGACTGATGCTGCAGCCCAACTTATCGTATCCTGCACCTAATCCTGGTTCTCAGATTTGCCAGTGGGTGTTATGAATTGATCCAGCCTGGCCTGACCCCTGATGTGACCCACATGTATGCTAGTGGGTACTGTAGCCTGGTCTGTTCTAGGCTGCTCCCAGACTTGGTTCTTGTGCTCACCTGCAGGGACTGCATCCTTACAAAGGAGTTCCCTTAGCTCCTCTATGAGGTCTCCTCCCAGTGGCAGATCTCACACACACCTGTGGGACTTTGGCCCAGATTGACTTAGCCTACCTCCTGTTCTGGCAGGAACAGTGGCCTTGCTCAACCAGCCCACATCCATTCCAGTTCTTACTGTTGGGTGTTATAGTCCAGTCACAGCTGATCCACACCCAGACACAGCTCTCATGTGCTTCAGCAGATGCCAAGACCTAGCTTAGCCCATCCTTACCCACCCTGGCTCTCACAAGCACCAGTGGGTGATAGAGTCTAGCCCAGTCTGGCATACCCCAGACCCAGTCCACATCCATGCCAAGGGACACTGCAGTAATGCCCAGCCCATAATGCCGCCCCCATTCTAGTCCTTACACTCATCAATGGGAACCACAACCCATCTGGAGTGTCCGTTTATCTTCTCAAACAGTCCTGTTTCCAGCTACAGATCTTGCACATGCCAGTAGCTAATCCAACCCAGCTTGGCATAACCCATCCCCTGTCTTGGTTTTTTACCATTGAATGCTGTAGCCTGACCTGTCACAGCCTGCCTCCAGTCCTAACTCTTGTTGGCACATGCTGCAGCCTAACCCTGCACAGATTACTCCCATCCCTGGCTCATGTAAATCTATGGGTGTGATAGTCCATCATGACCCACACTCCAGTCTGGCCACTGCACATGCCAGAGAGTTAAGGTTGGTCTGGCCCTGCCTGGCCCACCTCTCTCCAGAACCAACCCACAGACTTGCCGACTAGAGGTACTAGCTTTCCTGACCTGACCAATACCTTGGCCTGAATCAGATGCTCACCAATGGGACCTAGGACCCAGCAGGGGAGCTTCCCAAGTTTCCCCACTAGGCCCATTCCCAAACACAGACCTCACATGTGCTAGCGGGTACTAGGCTCCTTCTTGGTATAGTCGGCCCCCTTCATCCTGAAATTGTATGAGTTGGTTGATGTTGTGACCTGACCTGCCCCATACCTTATTCTTGGGTGCCCCTGTAGGTGAGGCAAGCCAGGACCAACCTGGGCTGTTCTCAACCCCAGTACCAGTGAGTATTGGAGAGTTCATGGTCATGCCTAGCTTGACCCATCACCACCCCAGCCCTTAAGCTAAACAGCAGAAATTGCATTGTAGTTCCATAGGAGTGGGCCCACATATCCTCCACAGAATCTGCCGCCCAAATTTCCTGACTTTGGAATGCAGTCCATCCCAGAGCCCACAGAGGGCAGGGATTAGAGAATAGGAGCCACGGTTTCACCTTAACTTTCACTTTCACTCTCCATCCTTTGATTCCTTGGCATGTGAATACTCTGTCACCTTGAGACTTATCAGGTTTGGAAAGCCTTATTCTGGAATTGAAATTCAAAAGAGTTCTTCTACAGAAGTCTTGAGAGTCAGTGTCTGCAGAGAGGGTATATCCCTCTTATGCCAAGGTGACCCAGTAACAAGACTGGGAGATAAGGGGGATAAGGAGACCTGTTAAGAAGAAAGACTTATTCCAAGGAGCCATCTCAAGGAGATAAGGTATGAAAAGAATATGACAGAAATGAATAAAAAAAATAAGAGAAACCAGGACATGGGTCACTTGAGAGATAGCAGTGGTAATAAGTGGGGAGACAGATGACTCAGGAGCAAATTGGAAGGAACTAGGTATTTTATTCTGCACAGGGGGCATCTGGCACTTGGTTGGGGGCTGTGAGATAGTCTAGGAGGACCTGATTGAAAGAGTGAGGAATTTGAGCTTGTGGAACCTGATAGAGGAAGAATGGGGAGCTTGTGTGGCAGAGAGAGAAAGTGGCCTGGGCCATGAAACAGAGGCAAGAGGGAAACTGCCAGCCGGGGATGGAGTTGGAGCTAACAGAGGAAAGAGTTCAGTTCTCTGATATTCTAACAAGCCATTGACATTCAGGGTCAAACTGGGAATGCTTCTGGTAACACCAAAGAATCACTTTCACCAGAAACATTTGGGGTGGTTCCAGGCCTTACCCCATTCTTACGTGACAGACCTCTGCAGAAGGAAAAACAGCATGCAGTTCTCATCTTGACACCCTGATGGTCTGTTGGAGTCTGGGGCTTGGTCAGGAACTCTCAATTAACACAAGCCAATTACCCTGGCCTACAACCTTCAACTGCTACAAATTTGACCTGGTCTTACATTATGGGCCAATCTCTGTGAAAGAAAAGGAACAAGAAGACCACCAAGCATCCCCAATGCCCAGAGTCAGGAAGAGGGGGAACTGAGCTGGAACTGAGCTATTCCAAAGCCAGAAGCTTCTTCCAGATCTCCCACATAGCTGCAGGGTCCCAAGGCTTTGGGCCATTCTCTGCCACCTTCCCAGGCCAAAAACAGGGAGATAGATGAGAAGCGGAGCAGGGAAGATATGGACCAATGCCGACATAGGGTCCTGCACTTGGCATAAGGAGGATTAGCCAATTGAGCTATTGCCCTAGGCCTGGTTGCCTGCTGTTTTTAACTGATAGAAGATGGATAATAAGAATTTTTCAAAAAAAAGTATCAGAAGCAGCCAATTAAAAAAAAAGTGTCAGAGGAGCCCTCAAGGAAGTGATACAGGAGTTTGGTGTCTTTTTTGGTTTCACTGTCTTGTTCATGCACAGATTGAGAGACATGGAAAAAGGAAGGGTAAGCAGAGAAAGGAAATGCTTGAGACTTTTCTTTTTTTTTTTTTTAAAGATTTGTTTATTTTTTATTGGAAAGGCAGATATAAAGAGAGAAGGAGACAGAGAAAGATCTTCTGTCTACTGGTTCACTTCCCAAACTGGCTGCAAAGCTTGGAGCTGTGCCGATCTCAAGCTAGGAACCAGGAGCTTTTTCTGGATCTCCCATATGGGTGCAGGGTCCCAAGGCTTTGGGCTGTTCTCTAATGCTTTCCCAGGCCACAAGCAGGGAGCTGGATGGGAAGTGGGACAGCTGGGGCCCAAATCGGTTCTCATGGGCTCCTGTTGCTTGCAAGGAGAGGATTTCAGCCACTGAGCCTTCATGCTGGCCTGAGAAAAGAAAAGTTTGTTGAAATAGATGAAAGCTCCTGTAGCACTTCAGCACAACAGCCATGGGGGAAAAGGTGGCCTGAGATGCTCTACCCTTGGGATTATAGAAATGTTTACATGGACTCCTTCACAAGAAGTTGTTTAGGGACCGCATGTCTTCTCATTCTGCTGTAACTTCATACTGTCTGCTTGTCCTCCATTCTTCCCAGTTGTTAAGTCTCTATTCCCAGGTGTAACCAATCTCTAGGTCTTTTTATTTTATTAATTTGTAATTCCAGACTCTTGATGTTGGTTTCCTTATCATGTTTTTGCAAAAACTTTTTGTTAAGTGTAGATTATCACTTGTGTAAGGTAAGTCTACTTTTGTGTGAAGGTGTGTCTTCTTTTATTCTCATGATATGTAAGTCCCTAGACTATTTAGTAACCAGGCCCACCGCCATGTAGCCGCTTCTACTGTCTGCCTATGTCGGACTAAATACCTGTCTCCTAACTCCATCAGTGATAAGGGTTAAAGACATCCTTTCTCTCTTTTCCCACTTTTGTGATGAATGTATCTCATTTTTCTTCTTCATGTTTTCTCAAGACTTTCAGAATCAAGAGATTTTTGGCCAAAAAATAAAATCAGCTCATTTCCCCAGTGGATTCAAATGAAATTGCTAAGTCAGTCATAACTTCAAGAGCAGAAAATGGAGAAGAATTAAGCTGGTTCTGTGAGAAATTGCACTTGAGTGGCACACATATTTATGCTTCTTAAGCATGTCAGCTGAAGATGTCATTATTCCCTAGACAATTGGGCATGTTTAAAAGGGAGTGGTGACAACTGGGTTGATTCAATGATAAATATGTAAAACATTTTGAAAAAATTAGCAACCAACATTAAGAAGTGGATTTATGAAGTGGATTCATATTTGGAGAATTGGGTGTTAATTTTTATTTCAGGTTCTTGTCTGGTACCTAGAGAAGCATACTAAGTCCAGGCATGTGCAAGATGCACACAAGGATAAAGTTTTATTCAAAAAGTGATAAAGCAAATACACACAGACACACATGAGTACAGGTTGCTCTTTACACATATCATGTGTTTTGATTATCATGACTCAGCAATGTGTCCAGAATTAGAGGAAAGAAGGAGGGAAAAAGCAAACAAGCACCTCATCATCTCTAATCGTGATCTCTTGAGGGAGAGAACTCTGCCCAGTTGCCTGACTCTTTTTATGAGGTTGGGGGTGGGGTGTCACTGCTTACACGGCCTCTGCTGAGGTCTCAGTCGAAGGAGATGCATCACTGAAAGAGTGTTTTGATTGAAGTAGGAGGTTACGTGGGCAAAGGGGGGGGTTGCTTATGAATTCGGTTCCGTGATCCTAATCTGGATGACTGCCTATCCCATATTGAACTTATTACTCAAGGGACATATGCCATATGTTCCTGAGAACTCTTATTGACCATGGCTCCTACCTCATGAGAGCATAGGATGCTATATAGTTAAGTAATTATCTGTTTGGGAAGGGAGATGCCACTCTCCCTTATTCTCTACAAATGGTTCTCTGTTGGATTCTCATTGCTTGGGTCAGTACAGAATGGGGATAAGCAAAGGTTGCTGTCTCTTCCTCCTCAAAGAAGAAAATAATAATGCCACATTACTGCTCTAGACTGGTAACTCTACCTCAATTACTCTGCAATTCCATTTCCAAATATCTAGTGTTTTTCTTTTTTATCTGGAATTGGTGATGGACACTGAAAATTGTAGAACTTTGAGATCTTTATTACGTTTTCAGTTTTGGAGTTTAACCAATTCTGTTACTGTGAAGAAATTCCTCACTTGGTTTTGTGTTTACACACTGAAGGAAAATTTTCATCATTGTAATGGGAGAGAATGTGAGGTTGGGAATAGAGTTTCAAGGTTTGCTTAGGGGAGGATAAGAAAAATTCAGTTTCTAAAGAAGTTTGGGGTTAGGGTAATAGCAGGGAGCAAGTTAGGGGAGAAGGTATATGAAGTTTTACTGAGAAAGTTATTTTTAGTGATAGAGAAATAAGTCTACTCAAGAAACCGTGGAATTGCTAGACAGTTGTATATTGCGGCATGTCCTTCGAGGTTTGTGATGATCAATTTCAAGGGAAAAGAGTCTGTTGGGTTGGGTGATTTTTTTTTAAAGCAAAGTTCACAAGTTTGATGTTGAAATGGAAAGAATGACGAGTGGCTTTCCATCTAGGGTGGGGTTTTACTAGGTGCCATTGACTTGAATGCATCCCTCCCAAGTTCATATGTTGAACACTAATCCCCTGTGTAACTGCACCCAGAGTAAGGAATTTATCAATGTTAGATGAGCTCATTCTATCAGGGTGGGTCCCTGATAGGATTAGTGTTCTTATGAAAAAAAGATACCAAAGAACTTTCACACTTTCCCTCTCCTCTTCTCACATGAAGATGGAAGAAGGCAGCCATCTGTAAGCCAGAAAAGAGTTCTTGCCAGGGAGTGACTCAGTTGCACATTGATCTAGTGCTTCAAGCATGCAGAACTTTGAAAACATAAAAAACATAGATTTTGGTTATGTAAATCACCAATTATGATATTTTGTTATGGTAGCTGAGGCTGACTAATACCATTAGACAAGAATGACAGAGAAAGTAAAGGGCATATTTGCAGGAGAATATTTATGATATCATTCAGCCATAAGTAGGCTTCTAAAATCATTCAGAATTTAAAATCTCAAAAATACAAATTAATAGTTCAAGGAACTTCAGATATTAAGCAAGGAGAAGGAAGATGAATAGCGAGAAATGGTGGTTCAGTGGATAGAGTGTTGGATTATAGCCATAGGATAAAATATGGTTGTTTTCAAGATCCACTCATGTGGTGGTAAGAACCTGGGTATAATCTTGTTCTATGACCATTTGTAAGGATGTAACTAATCATGAGGGAAAATAAAGCTGGAGTAGCATTCGTTTGGGACTTTTAAACTGGTGGGGGCTGATTAGAGGGGACAATTAGTTGTTGGATCAAGTTGTGGGACATCAGGCTGCTCTTTTAATTGGCCTCCAGAATACCTGTCCCGGATGTGAGTTGGACTTTGGACTGGTCTAAGAGCAATTTTCTGAAATATTGTTTACTAACTTCTGCTGACTTTGCCCTAAGCAACCCCCACCACTGGGCCCCTGTTGGTCTGATTGAACTACCCCCAATCCCTTTATTACAAGATAGCTTGGCTTTTACCAGTGATAATTCTTTTTTTTTTTTTAAAGATTTTTTTTTTATTGGAAAGTCAAACAGAGAGGAGGAGAGACAGAGAGGAAGATCTTCCGTCCAATGATTCACTCCCCAAGTGACCGCAACGGCTGGTGCTGCTCCGATCTAAAGCCAGGAGCCAGATGCTTCTTCCAGGTCTTCCACATGGGTGTAGGGTCCCGACGCATTGGGCTATCCTCAAATGTTTTCCCAGGCCACAAGCTGTGAGCTGGATGGGAAGTGGAGTGGCAAGGACATCCCTGTTATGGGATGCTGGTGCTTGGAAGTAGAGGATTAGCCAGTTGAGCCTACATGCTAGCCCTAAAACTCCTGCTTATAGGCAGAGGAAAGAAGCAGGTAAGAAAATGTCTGGATGTCACTTGCAGATTTTTTTTTTTTTAGAATAAGGAATGCTCAGAAACACATTTCAGCCTGTTTTTGTCCCTTGGTGTACTGAAATTTCCCTTTATTCCAATAAAAGAGAATCAGAAAGGGATCTGCTGAAAATGGGATCACTTAGGATTTTTTCGTATCTTAAAACAGTGGCCCAGTAGCTTCACTCTCATTATTTAGTGTTACTTTGATCATATGACTTCCAAACACCATTTTAGTGGCTTTTAATATTTTTGTTCTTTGGAAATTTGGCTTTTTGTTACTTTGTTATCTGTTACTTGTTATCATCATGTTTGCCATTTTCTCCTAAGGATGGACTTTCCTGAACTGGCATAAGCTATCTTAGAGAAAGTTTATAGATTTTTTGATAAATAGAATCTACAAAGAGACGTTTGTGTGTCTTTGGGATTTTAACTAAATATTCAACTCCCTCTCCACTTTGGGTTATTATTAAAATTTTTGTTTGGTTAATTGTTCTTAGAATAGTGGAATCATTGTTCCTTCTCAATAAGTGATTTCTTTAAAGTCAGCATGAATGAACAGTAATTAAGCGCGAAGCCTGACCTTGCCAATGCTGTATTGCACTTTTAGTCAGAATAGTTCAGACTACTATGGTTTATATTAACAGTGTCATTCAGAATTAATGTGAGCTGAAATTTATAGGAGACTTTTGGCATTGTTTTTGGTTGATTATGCCAGTGGGAGTTTTAGACCACATTAACATTTGCACTTATTCCTTAATATTCTCGTGTTTTCTTAACAGAATAACAGTATCTTTGATCTGACTTTGGAATAGGATAGCATTAATGTTAAATCAAGAAGAATGGAAGCCACCCTTCACCCAGTTTCCTCTGGCTTTGATAACTGACACAAAAGACAGATCAAGAGAGAAGCAGTCTATACATTTTAATTTTTGGCTCATTGTGGGAGATGATAATGTTGATCCAAATTTAGAACACCTTGTGGTATCTTAAGGTTTTGCACTGAAACTCACATTCTTTGCTTAGGATGTGAAATGGGATGTGAAACATGGTGCTCTTGCTAATTAGTGGACTATTGTGTATGAAGTAGTTTTACATTACCATCATTAATCCTCGCTAAAATCACAAGCCTTTAGTTTTTCCCAGCTTAGTCTCTTTTAGAGTTGATGTTCCAGGTCAATAAGTTTTAGTTGAAATGCTTACATTTAAAATAGAATCTCTGCTGTGCTTCTATGTGTGTATCAGTTTTATGAAGCTTTGCACTTCAGCCAGTATTTCATATAGCCTTCAAAAATTAATAAATTCACAAATGTGAGTATCCACATTTATAGTTTCTCTCTTTATAGCAATTTTGGCTTTTTTTTTTTTGGCTTTCATATGTATCATTCTCATCACCACCAAACATTTATATTGCCTAATCATGATGAAATCATGATATAGCTGTATCTTTAGTGAATATGATATAGCAGTATCTTTAGTGTACTTTCATTTTGTCCCTTTAAATGTAGATTCTCATGGACTCTAAACAATGAACTAAATGAACAGCCATCATGGCATTTCTTTTAGGCTTCTGCCCGATTCTCATGTGACTTCCTTTAAATTGTTTTTGGGCTTAGATACAAAGCTTTGTTTAATCTTCTTCCCCCCCAGTATTTTCTAATGAATAAATTCAGTTTTTAATTGTTGGTAAAGTCTGGTTGTTTTGTAAAAGGACAAACTTTGGTACATTAAATTTTGAAGACTATTTGAGCAGACAGCAATTCACGAACTGTCAATAGCAGAATGTGAAATGTTCAGGGCTCCATACAGGGAATATAACTGGAAAACCTTTAAAAGGTTGTTCCAAACTCAAGACAAAAAATAAAATTGGATTTGTTAAAATGAAAAGTTCCTAGATAGAGGTTAGTTGGAGGTTTCCCATGGGTTACTCTTGAGTTACCTTTTACTGTCTACATTGAGTTGCATTTCTCTTTGCTAGCAAGAACCCAAAATACTGCAGTAATCTCAGCCTATCAGCCTCCTATTTTTTTTTTAACATTTCAACTTTTGAGGGAATATATTTCATTGAAGTGTTGAATTTTTTATACTCAAATTAGTACCCTTTTAATAAAGAGGTTAATTTGGAAATGATACCTTAAGTAGTGGGGTTCATTTTCAAAAATAGTTTATTGAGTCTGCTGATTATACATAGTATACTATTTGCATACTTTGGATTTTATTTAACTGTGGAGAATGGAGAGAAATGGCCACACAGATTTGCCTTATCTAATTTCATGAGCAATGTACCATCAGAAATTTCAATGATATGATAGACTCTGCCTTTCTTGAGAAATTTGCAAGGAGACCTTGAAATACAGCAAAATTATACCTTGAGATATTAACTTTCCTAACATTTCCTTCCATTTTACCATTCTTTCACACTTAGTAACAAGTGTGCATTACTTTTAGGAGTGATTTGAATATCAGCCCTAAAGACTGATGAGACCCCCACCATTTTATACTCACTGTTACTTTAAACAGTTACTGTCCTAGGTTTCAGTTCCCCTAAGTTTCAGTTTCATTTCTGTAAGTGTCTATTTAGTTACTCTTTGTACCTGACAACCGTATCCACCAATACTTTGCAGTCCTGTATCCCTGGCTGTGACTACTGCCACATCTACCAATCTGGTGTCTTGGATAAATGGCAAAAATTCCTAACAATTACTTTTGGGGCTAGACCAGGTCAAAGCTGGGAGCCTGGAACTCAATCTGTGTCTCCTACGAGGGTGGCAGGGACCCAATAACTTGAGCTATTACCTGCTGCTGGCCAAAGTGTGCATTACTGAGAGTCTGGAATTATTAGTGGAGCAAGAACACAAATCCAGGCACTTTGATGAGAGATAGGAGTATTCCAAGTGGTATCTGAGCTGCTATACCAAATGCTAACTCCTGGAGAGTTACAAAATTGTTAAGATGGCTAACTGACAAATAATATTTTTTACATATTTATAGGGTACCATTTGATGTGTATTTTTTCATCTTAGATTTTAACTGATAGCTTAAAATTAGCTTAAAAATTGTACATGTTCATGGAGTATGTATGAGGCATTTATATGCATAAACACTGGGTAATGTCTAGTCAGGTTAAACACATCCTTAAACACTCAGCAACTTTTGAAGCAATCAAAATTCTTCCCTGTATATATTTATGTTTTGTTTTTGGTGTTGTTTACATAGTTGACAAAGGCCCATGAGCCTTCACATTGGACCCTACATGTCTGATTTTGTGTCAATATCAGGATGTTTTGATTATAACTGCCCTATGGTGTATCTCGAAATCTGGTATTGTGCTGCCTCTACCTGTCTTCCTGTGGTTTAAGATTGATTTAGCTATTTGGAGTCTCTTGTATTTCCATTTTAGTATTATTTTTTTCCATCTCTGAGAAGATGGTATTGACTTGGATCATGCTGAAATTGTAAACAGTTTTGGGTGGCATGCATATGTTGATGATATTGATTCTTCCAATCCAATATTATGTTAGATTTTCAACTTGTTTTTGTTTGTTTTCTTCTATTTCTTTCATGTTTTGTAATTTGTTGCAGAGACCTTTTACATTCTTGGCTAAATTTATTTCAAGGTATGTAAGTTTTCTTAGTTGTGAATGGCTCTGATCTTACAAGTTGGTTCTCAGCAATGGCATTGTTTGTGATTTTTATGTGTTGATTTTATATCCTGCAACTTTATCAAACTCTCTTATGAGTTCCAATAGTCTCTTTGTGGAGTCTTTTGATTTTCCTTTTTATAGGAACATGCTGTCTTCAAACAAGAATAATTTGACTTTCTCCTTTCCAATTTGTATTCTTTTGATTTCTTTTTCTTCCCTAGTGGCTCTGGCTAAAATACCCAGAAATATATTGGATAGTAATGTTGAAAATGGGCATTCTTAATCTGCTTCTGGATCTTAGTGGAAATACTTCCAACTTTTCTGTATTTGTAATGATGCTGGATATGGATTAGTCATTTATTGCTGTGATTGTATTGTGGAATGTTTCTTTTATATCCAATTTTCCTAAAGTTTTTATCATAAAAAGTGTGAGGGTGGAGATTGTGTGTGTGCATGGGGGGACACTGTTTCAATCTGTCAAATGCCTTTTCTGTACTTATTACTGTACTTATTAATCATGAGTTTTATTAGTGGGATGTATCACATTTATTGGTTTGTGTATGTTGAACCTTCCCTGCATATTATGCACAAATCCCACTTGGTTTGAGTGAATGATCTTTTAATTAGCTGTTTTTTTTTAAAGATTTATTTATTTTTATTGGAAAGTTGGAAAGACAGAGAGGAAAATCTTCCATCTGTTGATTCACTCTCCAAGTTGCTGCAGTGGCTGGAGCTGAGGTGATCCGAAGCCAAGAGCCAAGAGCTTCCTTTGGTTCTCCTATATGGGTGCAGGATCCCAAGCTTTTGGGATGTCCTTGACTGTGTTTCCAGGCTACAGGCAGGGAGCTGGATGGATCCCAGTGCCCATTTGGGATCCCAGTGCGTGTAAAGTGAGGACTTTAGCTGCTAGGATATCTCACAGGGCCCCAATTAGCTGTTATTTTGTTGAGGAGTTTTGCAGTTATGTTCATCAGGCATATTGGTCTACTGTTCTCTTTCTTTTTGAATCTTTTTCTGGTTTTGGATTTACGGTGATGCTAGTCTCATAGAAACAGTTTGGGAAGATTTTCTCACTTTCATTTGTTTTTAATAGGTTGAGAAAAATTGGAATTAATTCTTCTTTAAATGTTTTGTAGAATTCACCAGTGAAATCATCTGGTCATGGGTTTTTTGTTTTTGGGAAGAGCTTTATTATTGATTCAATCTTTGTGTTAGTTATTGACTAGGTTTCATATGTCATCATGACTAAATTTTGGTAGATTGTATGTGTTTATAGCAATTCCTGATTAGTCTTACTCCCCCACTTATGATATCCATTGCAACATCTCCTTTTTCATTTCTGATTTCATTAATTTTGGTCTTTCCCCACTTCTTTTTAGTTAATTGGACCAATGGTATATTAATTTTGTTTTTTTTCTGAAAATTGACTTCATTTCCCTTATCTTTTATATTGCTTTGTTAGTTTCAATTTTAGTCTTTTTGAGATGTATTGTTAGAGATCATTTGATGCTTTTTCAATTTCTTTGCTCTTAATATTACTTTTCTCTTGCATTGCGATATTCCATGAGTTTTGATATATTGTGTTGTTATCTTCATTCTTTTCTAGAGAGTCTTGTTTTCTCTTTTGATTTCTTCTCCAACTTCCTGCTTATTAGGAGTATATTGTTCAGCCATATGTGTTTACATGTTTTCTAGAGTTTCTTAAGTTGTTAATTTCCATTGTGTTCAGGAAAGGTATGTAGTGTAATATCATTGTTTTGAATTTGATGAGACTTGCTTTATGATCTAGCATATGATCTATCTTAGAGAGAGTCCCATGCCTTAATGAAAAGAAGTGTGTTCTGTAGCTATGAGACAAAATGTTCTGTAGATATCAACTAAGTCCATTGGTCCATACTATAGATTAGCTCTATAGTTTGTTAATTTTTTTTGTCTATAGTTTATTTGTCCATTGATGAAAGTGAGGTGTTAAAATACCTCATTATTATTTTACTAGAGCCTGTGTCTTCCTTTCGATTCATTAATACTTTTTAGAAACAATTTAATGCTTCAGTGCAAGGTGAATATACATTTACTATAGTCATATCTTCCTGTTGAGTTGATCTCTTAATCACATAATGACCTTTGTCATTTCTTTAAGAGAAAGCTTTTCTCTTAAATCTAATTTGTTTCATAATATGATTGCCACTCCTCATTTTTGACTTCTATCTGCTTGGAATATCTTTAATTTTTAATTTTTATTTTGTTTGTTATCTTTGTTGGTGACATATATTTCTTGTAGGTGGCATAATCATGGATCTTACTTTTTAATCCATTCAGCCAAATCGTATTTTTTAATTGGAGATTTTAAGTCATTTATATTGAAGATTATTATTGATACATGACTACTTGGTTGTATAATTTTCCCATACATATTACTTTTGTTTGTTTTAGATACTATTTATACTATTGTTAGAAGGTTTGCTGTCTTCATATTCTGTTTTGATGTTGATTGTCTCTCTGTGTCAGTGCAATGTATATCCTTAAGTATCATTTGTAAGGCTGACTGGTGGTGACAAATTCTTTCAGTTTTTGTTCGTAAAAAGTCTCTATTTCACTTTAACTTATTTTTGTTGTATGCAATACTTCAGGGTGACCTTTTTTTGAGAACTTGGGCTGTATCTCTCTGGTCTCTTCTCATCTGTAGGGTTTTTCATGAAAAAAAAAATCTGTCAGGGTTAAAGGTAACATGGTCTTTCTCTGTTGTATATTTTAGGATCTTTCTGTTTTAATTTTGAAAGTTTGAGTGTAATATATTATGGTGAAGATCCTCTCTGATCAGTCTATTATGATTCTATGTGCTGCCTGTACTTGATACCTGTATTTTTGTCCAAAGTTTGGAAATTTTCTGATATTATTTTACTGGATAAGATTCCTTAGTAACCCTGCTTTTCTACTTCCTTAAGAGTAGAAATATGTATACTTGTAATCTGATGGCATCCCATAACTGTTTTCCTTTTTCTCTGTTTTTTAAAATCTGACAATGCTATTTGAGAAGCTTTGGCTTCCAGCTGAGATATTCTTTCTTCTGTGTTACCCAGTTATCCACTACACATTTTATTTGATATATTCAATTCTTCATTTCTAATATTTTAATTTGGTTGTTCTTTAACATTTCTGCTTACTGGCTATATCTTTCATCCATGTAGTTCATGGATTTCTTTTTTTTTTTTTAGATTTTTTTTTTTATTGGAAAGTCAGATATACAAAGAAGAGAGGAAGATCTTCCACCCATTTATTCACTCCTCAAGTAGCCGCAATGGCTGGAGCTGCACAGATATGAAGCCAGGGGCTTGGAGTTTCCTACAGGTCTCCCATATGGTGCAGGGTCCCAAGGCTTTGGACTGTCCTTGATGGCCACAAGCAGGGACCTGGATGGGAAACAGGGCCACCAGGATTAGAACCTGTGCCCATATGAGATCGCTGCAGGTATAAGGCAAAGACTGTAGGCGTTAGGCTACCTACTGCACTGGGTCCTCATGGATTTGCTCCCCTAATTGCTTCTCTGAATTTCTTTTCAGGCATTTTATCAATATCCTCATCTTCACATTCTAATATTGAAGTGATATTGTGTTTTTTGAGAGTCATGTTGTATTCTTTGTGTTTTTTGTCTCTAGAGATGTTCATGGGTGGGAGCAGGCGTTTGACCAGCATTTGTGGGTAGGGTAAAAATCCAGGGTCACCCCCAAAATATGTGTAGTAGCTCTCCTCTGTAGTCAATAGGGGAGAGATAACCACAACTGACTGGCATGATTACTGCCTTCACCCTTCTCCATGCCCCTACTCACTCAGGTGCATGAGTTGTACAATCTATGCCCTGCGTAGTGTGGGCATGGAGTCATGACTCGATTCCCCTGGCCACAGCATGCAGGATTCCCATAGTTACCACCTGTAGGGAATCCATCTTATGCCCTAGGGGCTTCTCTGTCCAAAGAGAGCTGCATCATTCCTGAGTTGGGCCTGTTGGTGGATATAGGGGAGAAAATCAATGTGCTCGCAATTCACCAAGTTAAGTGTGCATCATGCCCCCACTAGCTCCTCTGCTAGAATCAAAGTCACTGGGGATGGCAGATGTTTTTCCCTCTGACAGAAAACCTCAGAGGAGCTAACACTTGCTGAAGGAATTGCTGGTGGTGTCCTTGAAGCTGCTGTATGTCTGTATCAATATCAATCCTTGCTGCTTCATGAAATCTTTCTTCTTACTGCAGGTTTTCAGCGAAATACCTCTCCAATTTTCTTCCAGGAACACCAATACTCCTGTTTCTTACATTTTTCTATGATTAAAATCATTACACTTTTCTGTACGCAACCATTTTATAAACTGTACATTTTTCCATGGTGAGAATTTCTTCATACACCTGTTGGCCAGTTTGTCTTTCTTTAAGAAAAGTGCTGAGACTGTTACTCAGTTTTAAATGGATTTTTTTTGCTGTTTTTAATTTGCTTTTGAGTTGAGTTCCTCATATATTACAGTCAGTAACTTTTTGTCAGATGTACAGTTTACATTTTCTCTCATTCTGTAAGTTGTCTTTTCACATTGTCAATTAGTCTGCAGAAGTTTGATGAAATATTATTTGTCTACTTTTGCTTATGTTTCTTGTGCTTTTTGGGTCTAGTCCAAAAAATCCCTTTTTTATTTCCTGTGTTGTGAACAATTTTGCCTGTGTTTTTCCCCCACAATTTATGGTTATTCATAGCATTTAGTGTTATAATATTTTGGAAGTTTCAGGTATTAAATTTAGATGATTAAGACATTTTGACTTGATTTTTGTACATGATGAGAGACAGGGGTTAATTTTGTTCTTTTTGCATGTGAATATCCAATTTCTTGCAGTACTATTTATTGAAAAAATTCTTCCTCTTCAAGAAGATGTTCTTAGTTGCTTTGTCAAATTCAGTTCACTAGCCAATAGGGACATGAAAATAAAGACAACAATGAGATATCATCCCAATTAGAATAGTTATCATCCAAACGTCATAAAAATAACAAATGCTGGTGAGAATGTGGGAAAAAAGGTACACTAATTCACTGTTAGTGTGAGTGTATTCTGGTACAACAATATGCAAGACAGCATGGAGATTCCTCAAGAAACTAAAAATCTATCAACCGCATGGCTCAGCTATCCTATTCCTGAGAATATATGTAAAGAAAAATGAAATCAGCATATGAAAGGGTTACCTATATCCCATTTTTATAATTCAGAATTATTCATAATTAACTAGGATATGAAATAAACCTAGATGCTCATCAGCTAATGATTGGATGAAGAAAGTGTGGTGTATGTATTTGATGGAATACTACTCAGCCACAAAAAGGATGAAATCCTGTGTTTGTAACAAAATGGATACAGCTGGATGTAGGAGACCAGCTCCGGCTGACTCGAGAGCTTGCAAAGGATGCATGGACCGGCGAGAAGACAAGAAGAAGAGACATGTGGACCATTACAGCATGATGCTCATAATGGACAACTCAGAAACTCTTTATTTATACACAAATCATCACAAGTGTTTGCATAACATCCAATTATTTTATTTTTATTTTATTATAAAAGAATGATTACAAGAACAACCCTAAAAATGGTTATTATTATTTCACTACAGAGAAAATATTTTCATTCAAACCTGCAGTGACCTGACTGAAGCCAGGAACTCCAAGGTTGGCAGCATATGTGGTTACATAGTGACAAGTGGTTTACTTATATCTAAACCTAAACTAATATTACTTAAAATATCAAAAATACACAACTAAAAAGAAAGCTCATAAATGAATTTATAAAGGCATATATCATAGATTCTTTACTAAATTTCTTAATCAGTCATATACTAATTAACATCACCTTTGCCTAGTACTGATTCAATTATTTTTTGTTCTTTTGTTAAAGGGCAATGAAAAGGATAAGGGCAACTCAGCCTTTGTACAACAGAGGGCCTTTACAAGAAACTTCTTTTTATCTTTATAAACTGTTTTCTTTCCCTAAGTAGAAGTGGCAATATAAGGTATAAGTTTTAAGCCATTTTTCTTTGGAGTTCACATTTGTTTCCCTTTAGAAGATGTCCCATATACTTTATGCTTTCTGTGGTGAGAAATGCATCATTTCATGTGTTGTAATAGTTTGAGGCTGGATGGTAAATAAATTCTTTGTACTCCGTGATTGCCATCTGTTCCAAGATATTATCAAGCCATTTCTTAAGGAAAACATTACTTATATTAGAGCAAATTTCAGGACAAAGGTGAGCATGTAACAGGACATTTGGGGGTGATGTGAGTTCAATTGTACTGTTGTATGCTTTTAGCTGTATGTCATTGCCTTAAGTTGCTAAAGACCCTTTTCCCATAATGTGATTGATCAGTTTGAGGTGTTATACCAGTTACAGGAATTATTTCACATTTGCAGAAAAACAATAACACCCTCAGGAGAATTCTGTGAAACCTCAGAGAGGTGATTGAGTGTCAATACAATGGGATGAGGCAGCAATGAGGTGACCAGAGACATTCTGCCCGGCCTGGTCATGCAGCCAGCGACTCCTTGTAGCCGTGCTAACCGAGGAGCGGTGCTAGTCACACCCTCGCTCCAGCATGGCTTCTTGCAGTTGGAGACCATTATGCTTAGTGAAGTAAATCAAACATGTATTTTCTCTGGTTTTCTGTAGCTAATATAGAGAGTACAATAAATAATTAATGTGTATGTTGCACATATAATGTGTATGCAAATATTTATTCAGTGGAGCATTGAGCCTATGACTATAAAGTAAATTAAATTAAGACAAAGGAAAAAGGGAAGAAGGAGGGGGAATGGGAAATAGTATAGTAGAATTTTATAAACTTAAAATGAGATAAAGTATCAGTTGCTGCATGGGTTTACTTCTAGAACTTTTATTCTTTTCTACTGCTTTGTATATCTGCTTTATGTCAATATTATTATGTTTTAATTACTACAGAAAATAATGCAAGATTTTTTCTAAAAAGTGAGTACATTTAGTTCTTAAATGTTGAGAATATTAAATTACATTAAATAGACAAAAGCTCCTTTTTCATTTTTATTATATTCCACTCACTTTCTGTTTCTCTTCTTCAATCTTTGGCCTTGATCTAGCAATTTTATTTTCAGCACATTATGTGAATACCACAGGAAAGCACAGCAGTGGATGCTGGTAAAGAGGTATCTGAGTCGCCCACAGGGTGATCAGACTTTCCAGTGCAGTGACCCTGTGTCCTTTACTTTGTACAAAGGAGTCTTCTGTCTCAGCACAGCACAGCGTTAGCTCTGTATCACAATCAATGAGTCAACTGTCAGTCCCATTATATCCTAGGGGAATCACGGAAACTAGCATTTTTGGCAAAATATTTATCATCATTTTCTTAATGATATAATATACCATCTGGGTATCATAGTCGATCTAGAAAACTAAATTTAAAAACCATTTTTCCAGGAGATTCTGTCATTCAGTTAGCTTTGTATATGATGATTGTGGATAATGTAAAGGTGTGTGCTTTAGGCCAGAATTTCTTCTTTCTAGAAAAATCACAATACTGAAAATTAGATGCATGAACATAGCATTACAGTTTAACAACATTTTCAAATGCATGAGGCTGGGGTTGGTGTGGTGGCATAGCAAGCTAATCCTCTAAAGCACTGGCATCTCCCCTGGGCACCAGTTTTGGTTCTCGGTATTTAATTTCCAATCAAGCTCCTTGCTTATGACTTGGGAAGGCAGTGGATGATGGCTCAAGTCCTTGGGCCCCTATAAACTCTCGTGGGAGACCTGGAAAGAAGCTCTTGGCTCCTGACTTCAGATCAGCTTAACTCCAGTGGTTGCATCCATTTTAGGAATGAACCTCAGATGGAAAACCTCTCTGTTTCTCTGTAAAATCTTGCTTTCAAATAAAAATAAGTAAATTAAAAAAATGTATGAGGATCTGGGCTGGAAGTTTCAGCTACAAATATAAGTCAAGGAATTTGTTTCAAGAGTGGTAAAAGGAGACAGAAGCTTTTTTTTTTTTTTCACATCTCAGTGGGGAGTGGTTCATGCTAAAGTGAGGAGCTCAGAACTCAATCTAGATCTCCCTCTTCTGTGGCAGGGAGTCAAGTCCTTGAGCGATCCATCACCTGTTGCCTCCTGAACTGTGAGTTAGCAGCAAGCTTGATCAGGAGCAGAGGAGTCAGGGCTTGCCCCAGGCTATTGGAAATGGGATGTGGGCATCCTGAGTTTGGTATCGTGGCTTCTTCTGTGCCCAGTGCCACACCCACATTTTTTTTTTTCCTTAGGATATTTTTAGGATCCCTTTCATGTATACATTTCACACTTTTAAAATACAAAATTCACTTATGTTTTAAATCAAGCTGCCACAAAATTTCTGAGGTATCCTTAAAAAATAACGTGGGAACTGGGATAGGTTTGATATTACTGGATTGTACAGAAAAGGACTGGAAAGTGATCAGATACAACACTGCAGGAGTGGATTGTGGATGGGACTCTTTAGGGAGGGGCCGACTGCAGGTAGTTTTCAGCAGGGAAGTAATCTGGAGTTTCGAATTTCTGAAAGATTCTCATGTCGTGGTGGGGAAGATGAATTATGAGAAAGATTATTTGCCACAGTTCTGTGAGTGATGAGTTCATGAACGAAGGTAATGCAACAAAAAGAATGCAGGAATATTGACAGTGTTCAGGGAATACAGAATTTGTTTCATGATTCAAAGAAAGGGGTGAGGGTTAGAAAGGGTCTCTAGAAAACAGGCAGGCTTCTGAGGGATTTGGAATATGAGAGACAATGATGTCAGATCTGATTATGCCAAGTTGGAGGCATCTGTTAACCACCCTGTCTTGTGACATGGGGGTGACAATAATAAGTGATGAGATAGAAATAAGACTCAGAATAAAAAATTAAAACCAAGTCAAACTCTGAGAGATAAGTGATCTCTGCCTTGCAGAAGCAAGAAAGATAAAACCATAAGGAAACCTTGTTCCAGGCCTTAACGGATTGGTCATATTTAGTTAAAGGAACGTTTAAGGAGAAGCAAATCTAAGCAGAATATAAAGCTTACCTTCCTTTTATTTTAGTAATAATATTCTTAGAAAGCTTTCTGTTTAAATAATTGTTTTTCTTTGAAGTTTTCCTCAACACGCAAGGCATTTGCTAACTATAGGGAGTTAAAAATAATGGAAATAAATTATTTTTAATATAGGCACATTTCTGCACCTTTGAATGATAAGAACTCAGTTACCACTAGAGGGTGCTCAGCTATTACTTAATTCACCTTTTACAGGTTTTTGGGACCTCCTTTGTTCATGGAAGTGTAAAATGGAATTTTATTTTTTATTATTTTTTTATATTTCAAAGTGAATTTAATTAGAGATTTTGGGGCCTTTTACATCTTGGGTATGTTTTGGTTTCCTTTCAGATAATTATCCAATGACATAGCAGTCAGAACTCCCTGCAAAAAGCATAAAGAAGATTCAAGTACACCTCCTTCCCTCCCCAAATTGATTATATTTTCAGTGCTGATTCTTTGTAGCTTTGGCCATCACAGTGTTTGCCCATAGTTAACTCTGAGTAATAAGATTATGGATGGTGCTGTAGCAAAATGGAGGAACTTTGTTTCAGGAGTTAGGTGCAAGATGCTGACACTCCTGTGAGTTCTGCTTTCCTCTGTGGACCTGCTTGCTTGCTTCCTTCCTTCCTTCCTTTCTTCTTATTTTTATTGGAAAGTCAGGTATACAAAGAGGAGGAGAGACAGAGAGGAAGATCTTCTGTCTGTTGATTCACTCTCCGAGCGGTCACAAGGGCCAGAGCTGCAGTGATCCGAACCCAGGAGTCAGGAACCTCTTCTGGGTCTCCCACGCAGGTGCAGGATCCCAAGGCTTTGGGCCATCCTTGACTGCTTTCCCAGGCCACAAGCAGGGAGCTAAATGGGAAGTGGGGCTGTCAGGATTAGAATCGGTGCCCATATGGGATCCCGGACTTGTTCAAAGCAAGGTCTTCAGCTGCTAGGCTACAGCGCCAGGCCCAGTCAGTGTGTTTTCTAACACATTTGAATAATGTCAGGTACTATGTAATTATTCAGAAATACTACGCTCTATTTAGGTCCCTGCATGATCTATTCTGTTTGGCTAGCAATAATACAGTAATAATAATACAACAACAATAATAATAATCACACTTTTGGCAGTGCTTATGAAGGAATATTAATATAAACAATTCATGTCATATTTGCTCATGTGCTAGGAGTTCTTTTGGGGTCACACAGACCTATTCCTTTTTATTGTTGTTGTTTTTGTTTTAAAAATTTTTGCCTGAAGTGCCTCTCCAGGCTAATTGGGGAAGAGCTGGATTGGAAGGAAAGAAGCCGAGATTGGAAATAATCCTTATAGATCAGATCCTTGCCTGCATATGTACCAGGCATCCTGGCGTCATTGCTGTGCCCTCTAAGAAATGGAAGAGAGTACAAGCTGTAGCACATAAGCAAAGAAGAAAATGAAGGCGTGACCCTGGCTTACACATGGCAGGGCAATAATTAATATAGTCCTGGGCCAGTGTTGTGGTAAAGTGAGTAAAGCTGCTGCCTACAACATCTACATCCACTGATTCATGTGCTAGCTGCCCAACTTCTGATTCAGCTCCTTCAATAGCCCTGGAAAAAGCAGAAGGTGGCACAAGTGCTTGGATCCCTGCTTCCACATGGGAGACCCAGGAGAAGCTCCTGATTCCTGGCTTCTGGCCAGCCCAGCCCCGACCATTGAGGCCATTTGGGGAGCAAACTATTGGTTAGAGAATCTCTCTCTCTCTGTGTCTCTCCTCTCTCTCTCCCCAACTCTGCCTTTCAAATAAATCAATAGGTCCATTTTTTTAAAAGATTAGCCTGAAAGTCAGAATGACACAGGAGAGACAGAGGCTAGAGAGACTTTATATTTGCAGGTATATCCCCCCAGTGCCTGCAACAGCTCAAGCCAGGGGCCAGGAATTCATCAAGGTCTCTTACATTAGTGGTAGGAATTCAAGTGCCTGGGCTATTATCTAATATCTCTGGTATATTAACAGGAAGCTGGTTTGAAAGTAGAGTAGCTGAGAATTGAATTAGCACTCCAGATGGGGTGGGGTATCCCAAGTCACATCTTAGCCTGCTTCTTCTTTTCTTTTTATTTTTCCAAATGGGAGAGAGAGAGAGAGAGAGAGAGATTGATTAATTCCATGCGCTGGTTTATTCCCCAAATGCTCACATTAATCAGGACTAGGATGGGCCCAAGTGGAGTTGAAGCAGGAACTCAATTACTTGAACCATCAGTGCTGCTTCCCAGCGTCTACACTGGGAGGTAGTTGGAATTAGGAGCCAGGTTCTCTAACATGGGACTTAGAGCTTTACCAACATCTTATCTACCGGGGCAATGCCTACCCTAAGACCTCTTCTTTTAGTGCTGGCTCTCCCGCCTCAGAGGTATCGGATTTTGAGCAAATTATTTAACTTGTCTTTAAATTTCACTTTCTTTTTCAGTAAAATTATAATTATAAAACACAGCTCATAATGTTAGTGTGAGAGGAAGGAAAACAACCAGCAATTTTTGAGAATAAGATGCTGTTACCTTTATGTTATATCCTGGAAGGAGTGTCACGTTTGTGCTGGCCACAGAACTAGGCTCGATATACTCTAATTCTTTTAGAGCTTCATGCATCCTGAGTATTTGGAGCCTTTTGAAATCAGCAGAGGGAATTAAGTGTTGCTGTTTTTTCCAGCTTGGCACTCCAGCTCCTGACTTTTCTGGAGTGACCTAGGGAAGATTCTAATCCTTCTATTTTCACACAGAGGCCTTTTGGATCAGATTTTCTGTTTTGACTCTTTCAGAAAGCAAAGCCTATGTATATATTTTTTTCATTATAGAGAATTAAAAATGCTCAGTGAAGCATCAGTGAGAAAATGAACATTGTCTGTCCCTTTCCCAAAGAAAACATCATTATTGTTCCGGTACATTCTCAGCTAGGATTTTTTTCCCCTCTTTGCTTGAATAAAATTGCTGTCATCAAGTATATTCAATTTTCCTTTCTGCCTCAGAGCTACCAGGAGTAATTCTTTGCTTTGGGAGATTCGTTCTCCTTTATACCTTCCTCCTATCCCTACCATTCCTGGTTTTTGTTTGTTTATTTTGTTTTTTAAATAAGGTAAGGACTCACTGTTAAGCACTTTCTGAGCATGTTGTGCTCAGCTCTAGGCTGCAATCCGTGTGGTCTGGAACTACATGTGGACTCATGTGATGGAATGCCTGTGTCTGTCTCTAGGATGGACCTGTAAGCTCCAGGAAAGTGGGAATCCTGCCTGGTTTCCTTGCAGCTGCCTAGTGTGAGCACCATGCGAGGCACACGATTTACTCTCAGGAAGTGATTTTTGAGTGAATGAGTTAGTAAATGGAAAATGTCCTACCTAAGCATTCTTTCAGGATAGGCGTGTTTTTTATTTTAAAGATTTATTTATTTTTATTGGAAAGACAGGTTTACAGAGCAGAGAGACAGAAGGATCTTTATTCCATTGGTTTACTCCCTAAATGGCCACAACGGCTAGAACTGAGCTGATCTGAAGCCAGGAGCCTGGGGCTTATTCTGGGTCTTCCATGTGGCTGCAGGGTCCTAAGGCTTTGGGTCATCCTCTGCTGCCCTCCCACACCATAAGCAGGGAAGTGGATCAGATGTGGGGCAGCCAGAACATTATCTGGTGCCAGTGCTTGGGGGCAGAGGATTAGCCAATTGAACCATTGCGCTGGCCCCCAAGATACGATTTTAAATGGCTGATTTTATCTGGTGAGTGGTAAGGTGAGGATGACATGTTCTATTGGGGCTTCAGGTAAGTCTGTGGGTTTTTGAAGCAGCCTGTTACTGCTAGAAAGATTCCTGGGCAGCGGATCACTTCTGTTCCACCAGTAATTCCAATCTTGAGCAAGTCACCCATGAACCTCATTTGCTTAGCTGCTCTGCAATTATGCATGGGAAAGCTCTTCTCAAGTTGCAAAGGGCCTTATAAATAAGTAGGCAAACTCTTTTAAAAGATGTTTTGTTTTTTTTGGTAAGCAGAGCCACTTGTAAATTGTCACTGAGGCTGCGGCTTTCAGACTTGAAGCTCATTCAGTTCCTCACAAACTTCTGCTTTCAAGTTTATTGGAAGCAATTGTGAGACTGAATGTCTTAAATATCTGACATACATTAACTACTATTTTTACTACCTAAAAGGAGACATCAGAGTTTTTTTTTCCAATTTTGTTCTTAAGATTTGCAAAACAATTATATATTACAAGAAAAACTTAAATTAGTTTTTCTTTCACATTTTGCTTGGCTGATTAAGCCAAAATGTCAGGCTGGCCTATGAATGCAACTTGAATGGACACTTTTTAAAAAGTCTTACTTTTTTTTTTAATGATTTATTTATTTATTGGAAAGCCAGATATACAGAGAGGAAGAGAGACAGAGAGCAAGATCTTCCATCCGATGATTCACTCCCCAAGTGAGTGCAACAGCCAATGCTATGCTGGTCAAAAGCCAGGAGCCAGGAACTTCTTCTGGGTCTCCCACATGGGTGCAGGATCCCAAAGCTCTGGGCTGCCCTCGACTGCTTTCCCAGGCCACAGGCAGGGAGCTGGATGGGAAGTGGAGCTGCTAGGTTTAGAACCGGCACCCACATGGGATCCTGGCGCGTTCAAGGCGAGGACTTTAACCACTAGGCCACGCTGCTGGGCCCAAATAGTCTTACTTTTTAAATATATTTTATTCTAACGTATTTCATTCAAAAGGAAACAAACATTACCATTACGTTTTGGGATTTTTGAAATAGGTCTGATTTTTGTGAGATTATTTCATGTTCATATTTAAAGACACTATGGGAGAAAGCAAATTTTCCACCAACATCTTAGGCATCAAGCATTTGGAATAAGTACCTTCAATAATTAAACCTGGCTGGCTGATTCTTTGGTAATTTTAAAATTATATTTGAAATTCTTTTCCTAATTTTCTCAACATTTTTTCACACACTGTAGTTGTGTTTTTATAGGGTGCAATATGATTCAGTACATATATGCATCCTTTTCCTTTTAAATCATGTGAAGGTGCTTGAAATACAGTTGTTGAGGAAGTAAAACATTCTGGAGAACAGATTAAAAACAAAGTATGATAGAAGGGAAGTATAGTTTTTTTGGCTATGTGGAAATTTTAGGATGAAATGAGGCAGCTTGCAGATTTTACGTATGAATGACTCCAACTCACCCTATTGAAAAGAGAATATTTTTTTTCTCTTTCTTCATAATACTAAATAGTCAACATAGAGCATGTTAGAATTAAGTACTTTAAAAGGCTAGTATGATTATTTCATAGATAATATCTAACATTTACAAAGAAATTTACAATTGCTTCCAGATAACATGATTTCACAGAATCTTTAGAACTGTCTTATTATCCTCAATTAAAAATGAGAAAATAGGGACTCAGAGAGCTTAAGTAACTCATGTAAGGTCACAGAGATAATAATAATGATGATGATGGATAGCATTAGTTGAGCACTTGCTCTATGCCAAGACCTCCTCATGCATGATCCCATTTAATCTTCACAATAGTCCTATTACCTCATACATAATATATAACAAACGGGGGGTTATAAATCAGTGTTGAGAAATTGGCACAACTGGTGTTTGCTTTTACTGAATACTCTTCTATAGACAGAACTCAAATACTGAATTGAAGTAATATGTGCTGTGATTTGTTTGCACCCCCCAAAACTCGTGGTGAGATTTAACTATCGCTGTGACAGTTGTGACGGGAAGATGCTAAAAGCTGATGAGGTGACTGGATGAACATCAAAGTTGCAGAAGTGGGTTAGTTATTGTTAGACTGGACTTTTTTTTTTTTTTTAAATAAAAGCCAGCTTTCTACATGCATATCCTCTATCTCTGCCCACGTCTCTCTCTTGCTCTCTCTCACTATGTAATGCTCTCTACCAAATGATGATGTAACAAGGAGGCTCTCAACAGATGTAATCTTTAGATCTTAAACTTTCCTATCTTCAGAACTGAGAGAAATAAATTTATTTTCTTTATGAATTATGTATTCAATGCTATTTTGTTACAACAATATAAAACAGACTTTATTCTTCTAGCCAATGTGTGTATAAAGCAAATTGGCTAGGTAAATATTATTCTCCTTTCACGGTTGAGAAAAAATGGACATGGAGATGTGAAAGACTCATGGAAGTATTGTGATAATCAAAGGCAATGTTCGAATTCTTCCCACCACACTAGGTTCCCCTTCCACTGATGTGGATCTCAGCACGTGGTGTGGCAGACTCTATTTCGCTGGTAGCTGGACAGTGCTCTAGTGGACATCCCAGGGGTCAGATCAGTAGTAAGTAATGCAGAGTTGGTGACTGAGTGGGCATCGAAGGTGGAATAACATTCCCACATCAGGAAACTATGCCCTAGGGACACCCCCTTGTGTACCCCCAAAGATGCGTCCTATGGAAGGGTTAGTGTTGGGATACTCACCTCACAGTGGCTGATCAACTGCATCAGCTGAGAGGTCGCAGCTGCCGTTCTGAAGTGAGATACTTTCTGTCTCTCTCTCTGTCTCACTTTTAATCTGTCTATATTGTCAGTCTCTACTCTAAGCCAACCACTCAAGAGGGAAAAGAGGAGGAGATGATGCCCTTCTCCATTTCATGTCCTGGACACAAATACTTGAGCTATATAAAGGAAAGAGAGAGCTGAAAATGAAGTGTTTTTTTTTTAAGGCTTATTTATCTTGTTTGAAGGACAGTTACATAGAGTGTTGACAAAACAAGGACATGAGCTTTAACCATTCGAACCCCCTGTTGAAAGCAGATCCAATCCCCCAAAGTATTCTTACTTGTGCATTCTTTCAAAAAAACCGACTCAATCCCACACCTTGCCATTGTTCCTTCTCCCACTCTGCATTATTTCCCCAGTTTGAAAGTCTTCAGCAACCTGCACCAACTACCTCAACTCTGCCCTCTCTTCAAAACCCCAAGCCCTTACCCCCACAAAGCTATACAAGACTCTCTGCTATGTATTTGTTCTCTATGCATACTACCAGTTAGCTACCTCTATGAATTATTTCCCTTCAATAAATTTGTTGTAGCTGTTAGTAAGTATCCAGTCTCCTCTTTTTTTTCTCACCTTTTTCTTATAGCTGCAATGGTCCAGACTGGGGCAGGACAAAGTAAGAGACTGGAAATTCATCCAAGTCTCTATGAGGATGCAGGACCCAAGCACTTGGAACATCTTCCAGTGCATTCTCAGGTGCATTCTTAGGGGATGGACTGGAGGTGGAACAGAGGGGAACGAAACCACGAAAATTAATTGCAATGTGGTGGAGATGCTGGAGAATAGTTTCTTCTCATATGGGCTGTTTGTTTTGCTTATTTCTTTCATTCTTTTTTTTTTCACTCTTTTGACATGGCATCTAGCTTCTCCCAAAATAATTGATGAGAGAGAGAGAGAGAGAAATAGTAATAGTAATATAATATTATCACAGATGATATGGCATCATTTCTGCCTTCCAACCCTGGGGCATTGCAAGGGATGTTATTTAAGTTTACACATAGAAGGAGGTTGGAATTATTGGAAATCATCTTGGAGGCTGGCTCCCATATCTGACTTGTATAATTCCATTTTCATTTTTCAAAAGTTGCCTTTCTCTTTTTTAAAAGATTTCTTTATATATCTGAAAAGCAGAGTTACAGAGATGCAACAGAGGCCAAACCGAAGCCAGGAGGCAGGAGATTCTCCCAGGTATCCCACGTGGATGCAGTTGTCCAAGCCTTGGACATGCTTTGCTGCTTTTCCAGGCACATCAGTAGGAGTTGGATTGAAAGTGGAGCATCCAGGACTTGAACTGATGTGCATTTGGGATGCTGGTACTGTAGACTTTATGTGCTACATCATAGCACTGGCCCCAAGTTATCACTGTTAGCCACCAAACATAAGTTCTTAAGATTTTTCTTTGTGTCATTCTTAAACCACGGTGTGTTGGAAAATAATAGTCACTGAATGTCTTAGGTTTATCCAGGTTACTGAGGCAACATCTGTTTCAAGGAGAGAGGTTTGAACACATGAAGATGTACGTGTGGATGGATGTACCCAAACAGCATGCTGATTCATGGAAAGGAGTGGATTGTGATGAAGGGAAGGCAACCACCAAATCCTCTACTGTAGGATGGCTCAGCATTCATATGAGCCATTTTCCCTACTCCCAAATTGGTATATGCAGCATGTTTACCATTTCTTCACAAGTCTAATTCAAGGTTAAGGCCAGGATGGTCTAAGGATCTAGAGTCTGATGGATTTGTGGAGAAACATCAGGATAATGGCAAAATTCTCACTGGAAAAAGAAAGGCTAGGACATGATATAAGGCTGTCTCTGGTCCCCAGCACACACCATACCCTACCTATGTAGAATTTTTACTTCATGTCACATTTTTCATACACAATTACTATGATAATATTAATATGGAAGTATTATGCAGTATATATCCATAAATCTCCTTCAAATAATGGTCTTGTAACAAGTTTCCTATATGAACTGAAAGTGGTGCTTGAAAAAGAAGTGCTAACAGATTCAGCAGTAAAAGTCTACATATAAGCCAGGTTTGTCTCTTTCCAAATAGAAATTACAAATTGTTTCTAGGTAACTTCATGGATTAAGTAGGGTAGTTTGTTATGTCGTTCCTCTGGCATTAATTTTGAACTACAATGAATAAGCTTTTAAGACTCTTTAAATGGTTTAAAGTAGAAAGCTGGCACTGAGTTTAGATAGAAAAAGTAAGAAGAAGTACTAAGGAAATAATTTTTTAAAAAAGATTTATTTATTTATTGAAAAGATTTATTTTTATTGCAAAGTCAGATATACAGAGAGGAGGACAGAGAGAGAGGAAAATCTTCCATCTGATGTTTCACTCCCCAAGTGACCTCAATGGCCAGAGCTGTGCAGATCTGAACCCAGGAGCCAGGAAATTCTTCCAGGTCTCCCACGTAGGTGCAGGATCCCAAGGCTTTGGGCCATCCTTGACTGCTTTCCCAGGTCACAAGCAGGGAGCTGGATGGGAAGCAAGGCTGCTGGAATTAGAACCAGAGCCCAAATGGGATCCTGGTGTGTTCAAGGCGAGACTTTAGCCCCTAGACCACTGCGTTGGGCCTGAGAAATTACTCTTTGATAATCATAGACCATGTCTTACCTAAGAATAGTGGAGAATATAATATAATATAATATAATATAATATAATATAATATAATATAATATAATATATAATATGTTGTTAATTTTTTTTACCTGCTATCAATTCCATATAAGTTAGCTGGTTAAAAGTTCCAGTGGACTGTGAAACATCTGTAGTTTAAAGAAGGATCTACCATGCATTAAGTGAGGCTATGTGCTACCAGCTTTACCTGCTGTTATGAGGGGCTTTTCCTAAATCAGAATAAGAGGGAATAGCTGCTTCATGGTGACTAAAGCCTAAGAGTTTTTTCTTCAAATGATTTGGAAAGAATCCAAGATGAAAGATAGTAAAGACATGGATTATTTCTACTTGAAATTCTTGATAATAAGATTTAATTTGCTTTTTATTTATTCCTGAAAAACATGGTAGAAATACCACCAGAATAAAACTATATTTCTCTATTTTACAAACTTGGGTATGGTTGGGTGAAATGTATAAAACATTTTCTGAGGTAGGAATAGATTCATCATTGAGTTTCCCAGCCAAATTCAGAATTAGATAGTGGAAAAATTCTATTTATTTTGAGTTTGTGAATTTGCCAGTGAACTGTTGGGAAAAATAAAGACAAGCCAAATGAGAACTTGGGTTATGGAATGAAGCATAGATGACATATGACTGAGTGTTTCAAGAGTTTTTTTTCCTATTTTCCCCTACCCCGATTTTAGTTAAGAGTTTAATAACTTTGATTTGTAGCACACATTTCTGTTGTCCTAAGCTATAGCAGCAAAAATGGAAAGAATAGTGTATTGCAGTGTTGAAATCAACTTTAAGGGTCAGGAAATTGAAAATATCATGTTTCCATAGTAACACTAATTTAGTCAGATCACACATGTTACTGAGCCATTAGTTTACTCTTATGATGTTAAAAGAACATAATATTTACTCTGTAATGTAACTAAGTTAATGTTATAATGTGAAGCAATTTCATATTTTATGAATACACAATCTTTTAAAAAATGCTATTTTCTTTAAAAAAAATCTATTTGAAAAACAAATAGAGAGAAAATGATTAGCGTGAGCTAGTATGCTAGTTTCCATTTGCTGATTTCTTCCCCAAATGCCCAGAATGACTGAAACTAGGCCAGGCCAAAGCTGGGAGCTAGTGACATAATCCAGGTCTCCCAGATGGGTGACAGGTCCCCAGGTACGTGAGGCATCCCTGCTGCCTTCCTCGATTTGCATTAGTACGAAGCTGGAATCAGAACCTGTGCTGAGTATGGAATGTAAGGCCCTCAGCGTGGGATACAGCCATCTTGACCAGTGTTTTAACCTGCAGCCTAAATGACAGTACCTTTAAAAATTTTTATTTATTTTTATTGGAAAGGCAGATATAGAGAAGGAAATACAAAGAGAAAGAGCTTCCATCCACTGGTTCACTCTGCAAGTGGCCACAATGGCTGGGGCTAAGCCGATCTGAAGCCAGGAACTGGGAGCCAGGAGCCAGGAGCCTCTTCTAGGTCTCCCATGCAGATGCAGGATCCTAAGGCCTTGGGCCATCCTTAACTGCTTTCCAGGACACAGGGAGCTGGATGGGAAGCAGGGCTGCTGGAACATGACCTGGCTCCCATATGGGATCCCGGCATGTTCAAGGCAAGGATTTAGCCACTTAGCGTTTTTCTCAACAAGTTAAAGAGTTACCACAAAGACAATGACTTATGAAAGAGGGAGGATCTGCTTTATTAGTGATCTTTTTCAGTGTGCACATTGGGCATATTTTCATGACTGGCTGTTATACAATAGTCTAGTGTTATATATGGTTCAAGCTTGCTTCTTTGTAAAATAGCAAAATACTACATGTATTATTTTTGAAGACATGTATTATTGTCATACTGATCTTCAATAATTAGACAAACTTGATTCCTCAGATAAACTCTATTTCATCACAATGTATAATTCCTTTTCTGTGTTACTGGGTTTGGTTGCTCTATATTGTTGAGGATTTTTGTATCTGTATTCAGAAATAATATTGGTCTGTAGTTTTCTGTTCTTGGGATATTGATGAATATGATGGTGCTCTATCTATCTACACTCAGTCTATTTACTCAAGTTAGTAAAAGTTAATTCAACCAAAAGTGATAATCATGTTTTTGGTATTGTGGCCATGAACACAACCTACTAGGTTGACTGGATTATTCACTTCTCACCCGTTTGAGCATTAAGTAATGGTGAGGCACTCAATTCAGTTCAAGAAGTGCTTACTGAATGTCCATTATGCTAGGCCTGTGCTGGATTCTGTGTACCTTTTGATGAGTAATGAATGATAGTAATGGCTGTAGTGAAGAGTAACAGATTGTATAGGTGCTAAGAAATAATGGATGGTAGTAACAATAGTGGCTGAGGTAGAGAGTATATACTTAAGTTTGAGTCCTAAAAACGTCTAACTGGGTTTAACTCTTGTCTCTACTACTCCCTAACTGATGGACAATAACAAATTACTTAATTTGAGTTCCTCATCTGTGAGATATAATCACCAAATATGATTATCAAAGATCTCTTAATGTCACATGCTAGTATCTTAGAAGTGACTTGTGCCCAAGGTCAGTTTAAAAGAAAGGCCTAACACAGACCTCATGAACTGTAACTGAACTCCATTTTTCCCTTAGTAACAGGGAAGAAATATATTCACTTATGTCACAACTTAAAGTCAATAATTCTAGTACTTTCTTTTATATTAGAGAATTCATTGTTCAATGTGGGAAAACACTGATTATATGGGAGAGACTTATTTTTATGGATTTCTCTTTCAGGCTAAAAAAAAAGCTCAATGAAGAATCTTTTATTTTATTATCTATTTGGACCCACTTTTGGGCCTCTTATCTGCTGGTTTTTATCTGTCAATTCCTATCTGTTGGTTTACTCCCCAAATGCTTATAGCACCAGGGACTGGAGGGAAGTTGGGAGTTGCTGCTTTCCCACGTGGGTGGCAGGAACCCAATCACTTGAGCATTGTTTGCTGTCTCTCAGGTTTCACCTTAGCTGGAACCTGGAGGCAAGAAGTAGAGGCAGGGTCAAGTTCAGGCACTGGTAGAACAAATACCTGCTCCTTCTGGGGTTTTCTTTTCGCCTGCTCATGGGCTGGTTTCCTTACCTTGCTATCATTTTTGGATAGCTTCAATTTTAATGAAGCATAAAGTGGTAAGAGATCGTAAGTTGGAAAGGAGGTTAGTAGGGACTGAGGCACAGGACAAATACAGAGTGAAGGTAGGTGGCTATTGTGCATCTGTCACGTGACATCCTGGGACTAAACAGCGATATGATGTGTGGAAAACAGTCTGCTTCCAACAAGAGATGTTGTTTCATATTTTCTTTCTTTCTGCCTATGTAGGGAATGTTATTTTTTAAAATTTATGCTTGAAAGGCAGAAAGTCAGACACAAATAGAGGGAGACCGAGAAAAAACTCTCATCTATTGGCTCATTCTCCAAATGCCTGCAATGGCCAGGCCTGGCCCAGGTCAACGCCAGAAGTTGGGAACTCAATCGATGGCTCTTAGGTGGGGGACCGGTGGCCCAACTATCTTAGTCATCCTCTGTTACCTTCCTGTGTTCAAACTGGTAGGAAGCTGGAAGCAGGAGCAACCTTGAACCCAGGCACTCTGACATGGGGTGTAGTCATCTGAATTGCTATACCAAACAAACACTCTCAGGGAATATTTTTAAATGCTAGATTAGGGGAGTAGGCTTACTTCCTCACTCAAAAGAAAATTTATGGGAAAATTATAATGGAAGTTTCTGTGACAGAACTTTAGACAACTCTCTGAAAGGAAAAGGATTGTTATTTCAAAGGAAGAAAATTCCAGTATGTACCAAGTATGACACAAATCTAATACCCACCCAGTGGCCAGCTCTGTTTTCCTGAGGGATTTCCTTGTGTTTATTCCTCTAGCATTTTTTCATTGCTGACTTTTGGGGTGGCCCTTCTGTGAAGAGTTTCCTCATCCCAGCTGTTATGATGTTTAATCTAGAGTTGCCAACTTCTGATCTGATGGTTCCAAGACTCAGGGTGAGGAAAACAAAGCTTTCCAGTATTGCTGAATCCTATCCCCCACCCGCACTGGAACTGGTGCTTTCATCTCTGGTCAATGCGGAAATGTTTTCAACCTTAACTTCATCCCTCCTCTCCCCCGAAATAGCAGAACAATTACTAATGGTAAAGATGCATGTCCATGGTCAGAATCCAAATAACTTATGCCCAATACAATCCAGTTTACTTCTATTTTTCTTTTCTGTTCCTCCTGTTTCTTATACCCAAGTGAGAAGTGTGTGTGTGTATGTATGTGTTTGTATGTGAATTAATTACCTTAAGGAACTTTTTTTCCCCCCAAAAGATAAAAAATTAGAGTCTATATATTTTTAGAGCATATATTTCTTAGAATATATCCTTGGGAAAAGCATGGACATTTTAAATAGGCTGACCATGTGGCTTTGATTTCAGTGGCAGTACTTGGGATAACTTGACACTTCATGTAAGGGACATCTGTCTTTTCTTCTTAAAAATACATAAGGATGGCAGTTCCTGGCTCCCGTCTGCTCTCGATTTGCTTGCTTATTACATAGACGAAATGGTAGTGAGATGGTCCTGGGTTTTATACCTGATGGGTTACAGGACTAAGCAGATAAGAAATTGGAAAACTTAAAAGCAGAAATTAGAGCGCAGGCGTACATGAAGGAACCCCTTCTTCCTTGGCTTTGTTTTCATGTAGGATAAGACATAGTTCTTAATATGCTATAATGCATTTCCCCTCCCCCAATATATTCAGTAGTACTGTTATATTATAAATGTATCTACTTCTGGCAATAGAAACTATTCAGGGTGATAGTTCAGTGGCTAAATGCCTGCCTTGCATGTGCGAGGATTCCATATGGGTCCCGGCTGCTCAGCTTTCCATCCAGCTCCCTGCTTGTGTCCTGGGAAAGCAGTAGAGGATGGCTGAAAACCTTGTGACCCTGCACTCACATGGGAGACCCAGAGGAAGCTCCTGGTTCCTGGTTTCAGATCAGCTCAGCTTCAGCCATTGTGGCTATTTGGAGAGAGAACCAGTAGACTGAAGATCTTTCACTGTGTCTGTCCTTCTCTCTATAAATCTAAATCTGCCTTTCCAATAAGTAATAAATAAATCTTTTATAAAAGAAAGTGTCAAATTAAATGTTAAGTAGGAAAACGGTGCTGCTTGATTCTCTGTGACTGTCCCTGTTTTATTTGGCGTGATGTGGCTGTTCCCACCTAGCTCCGAGTTGCTTTTTGGCAACACCTTGTGCTGTGAATCCCTTCCTTCCACTTACCGTCCCCATGCTAAGACGACAAATACATGGAAATCAGGTTGTATCAGATTGATGACAACAGGCACACCTTCAAGTGTCTTGTAGGATGTTAGGTCTGAGGTCAAAGCTTTCTTTAAATCTTTTCTTTTGAGCAAAATTGCTGTTACTTTAACTGACAGATTCCAAGGAGAACTTCAGAGAAAAATGTGTATTTGTAATGAAGGAAGAATGGGTGTTACTTGAAAAGTGTCCTAATAAAAAAAATACAAAGATTGAATATTTCATCACAGTCTAATGAGAAATATTCAAATTCCTGTGTTACTTTGCTGTGTTTCTGGGTCTTTTGTATATTCAATCACTTATTTGCTTACTTGTTTTACCCCTTTCCCCTCCTTTTGCCTCATCTGCATTAGTATATCTTTCTTTTGGTGTATGAAAAGCATTAAACTAGAAAGAAAGCTGCAGTGCTACAAAAGGGTTTATATTAACTGTGATGGAAAACTTTTTTTATCTTAGGTTCATTTAAATATCTGACTTATGGACTAGGTATGTTATCTTTGGTCTTTTTATATTTATGAGAATGTGTTTTGTCTGCCATATACCTGATTTTGTAGAAAAATAAATGAGAATTGGGCCTGGCACGTTAACCTAGTGACTAAAATCCGTGCTTTGCATGGTGCTGGGATCCCATATGGCTGTTGGCTCTTGTCACAGTGGCCCCGCTTACTATTCGGCTCCCTGCTTGTGGTCTGGGAAAGCAGTGGAGGGCAGCTGAAGGCCTTGGGACCCTAAATCCATGTGGAAGACCAGAGGAGTGTCAGGACTCCACACTGCAGATTGGCTCAGCTCAGGCTGTTATGGCCGCTTAAGGAGTGAATCATCTGAGGGAAGATCTTCCTCTCTCTTTCTCTCTGTATATCTGACTTTTCAATAAAAATAAATCTTTAAAAGAATGAGAATTTAAGAAAATTATTCCTTCTTGTTTAAAAATAAAAAAGTTTTTGTATTAATGGTTATTTTATTTAACATTACGAGACTGTTGATCAAAATATTGAACATTTTTTGGTTTGTTTACTCATTTTCTGTTGTCAAAATAAGTGTAATTGGAAACAGCTGCTTTCACATTCAAATTTAAAATAGATAATTTAAGAAAATGGCCTTATGATTTTTCCTGTTGTGAATATTCAGACCGATATTGTGTAATTTAGTGGATTTTTAAAATACAACCTGATAATTTTACAACTAGTATCAGTTTTACAAGAAAGGTGTTTTCCATGGCTTTTGCATTTTTATAAAATTGCATTTTGATTAGCTTCAGTTGGTTATTTATGTATAGTAACAGATTTAACTTTTCCTTGATATAAAATGTGGTGGAAGGCAAGTGGATTGTTTCTCTACCTTTTAAATTTTGTTTTCAACCTAAATCTGAACTTCTTTTCATTATCAAAGCAGCTTAATAGTATTAGCAAGAAAGTTAAAAATGTTCCATACTTCAGTAACTTTGTGATGAAATAAGTATAATTATTTTTAATAATTCTTAGGGGCAATTTGTCCTTTAAAATTTATCTTCATTAAATTTGAAAATATCTTCTAAAATATATCACTTATTATTTTTTAAAGACTTAAATATTTTTATTGGAAAGGCAGAATGATAGAGAGGAGAGACAGAAAGAGAAAGATCTTCCATCTGCTGGTTTACTCCCCAAATGGCCACATTGGTCAGAGATGAGATGATTCAAAGCCAGTAACCAGGAGTTTCTCTTGGGTCTTCCATGGGGGTACAGGGTCCCAAGGCTTTGGACCATCCTTCAATGCTTTCCCATACCACAAACAGAGAACTTTATGGGAAGCAGCTGGGACACAAACTGGCATCCATATGAGATACTGTTGCTTATAGGTAGAGGGTTAGCAAGTTGAGGCATCACACTGACCCCTAAAAATACTAATTTAGTATAAAATTTGACACTATTGAACAACTTTTAATTTAAAATTCATTAATTTATCTCATTAGCACTTTTACATTATCTTTGGAGGATTAAAAAAATAACCTCAAATACTATTGTTAGTCTCCCTTTCTCCAATTTTTCTAAGGCAGAAATCTGACGAATATGGAACGGCATAATCAAAGGTATCTCACATGCATTTGAAAATGTGGGAACTGCTCATTTTATTGCTTGTGCTAAGATTCCATTCCAATCCATTCATTACAGAGCTTACAAAGAAAGAATTGGATTCCAAAGGATTTATTTTAATGATTTATTTATTTATTTGAAAGTCACTGTTGGAGAGGAAGAGATCTTCCATCTTCAAATTCACATATAACCACAATGGCCAGGGCTGAGCCAGGCAAAGCCAGGAGTGGAGCTTCAGATAGGTCCCCCATTTGTGTGCCACTGGTTTTCCAAGGCTGTTAACAGGGAGCTGGATCTGAAATGAAGCAATAGGACACAAATACTGGCCTTCAGAATTTTGGTTCTATATGCAATACGATGTGACTTAAAGAAGATTGGAATATAGGTGGATTGTCTTATGTTTCAAACCTTGCTGTTCATGAAGTCATTTCTCTTGACTCAGTTTTTTCCAAATATATACTGGTGAGGATGGGTTAAATGAGTTTCTTGTTTTTACCATCACTGATACCTTTGGAGTATTTGTAACGCAATGTACAGCTGATCCCCTCTCATTTCTCTTCTTTGGTCTTTCCTCAAGACTCACTCCTTACCAGGACCATCTTTGCAGAAGTCAGAGAAAGGACTCTCACTTTCAGAGCCATTGAAATATTATATTATGAACCACAGTGAAGACAAAGCAAATCAAACGAAACAGAAAACAAGAACATTATGTCTAAAAAGAGCCTTCCTAATAATAAAGCCTTGCTTGAGTCTTTTCTGGAAAGAATGTTTAGAATTTATAAGCTGATTCAGTTCAGTTGCAGGTTACAACATAAATATTTTTAAGAAAGTAGCTTAAAAATATAGTAATGATGAACTCACTGAAAGAGAAACTAAGAAATAAATTTTATTCATGATAACCATGACACACCAATATTTAGGAATAAATTTTTAAAAAGTGAAGGATCTCTGCAATGAAAATTATAAAACATTGATGAAAGAAATTAATGTCACAAATCCAAGATATACCTTGTTCAGGGAGTGAAAGAATCAATATCATCAAAATGTGTATACCACACAAAGCAATCTACAGATTCAATGCAATTTCTATCAAAATACCAATGGCATTCTCTACAGAAATGACAATATCTGACTTCAAAGAATACCACAAAGCCATAGTAATTAAAACAGCACTAGTTGGATGGAAGACCTCTCTCTGCCTTCCAAATAAACACAAATAAATCTTAAAAAAAACACTGATACTGGCATAGAAACTGACATACATCAGTGGCCCTGAAATTAATTCACACTCGTACAGCCTACTGATTTTTGATAAAACATCTCAGACCATTACATTGGAGAAAGGATAATTTCTTCAATACATGGTGCTGACAAAACTCAATCGATATATTTAGAAGAATGAAATAAGTGTTTTCCTTCCTTTCCCCATAAAGAAACATTAACTCAAGAAGGAGCAAAACTTAAATTTAAGACAAAAGGACTATGAAATTGGTGAAAGAAAATGTAGGGGAAATGCTTTAAGACTTTGGTGTAGGTGAAGATTTCTTAGATAAATATCCCCAAAGCACAGAAAGCAAATTAAGACTAAACAAATGAAATTATATCAAACTAAAGCTTCAGCATAGCAAAGGAAACAATTTAGAAAAACATTTGCAAGTTACCTATCCAACAAAAAATTAATATCCAGAACAAGTTAGCAACTCAAAAAAGTCAACATCATTTCCAGTTAAGAAATGGGCAAAAAACCTCAGCAGACAGTCTTCAAAGGAACAAATGTACCTTTTCAAGCCAATAGCATTCTACAAACATGACGACCTTCCTTCTGCAAGAAAAAGTGTGGCAAGCACCAGCCCCACAAAGTAACACAATGTAAGGACGGCAAAGACTCCCTCTGTACCCAGGGGAAACGGTGTTGTGTTAGGAAGCAGAGTGGCTGTGGCGGGCAGAGTGGCTGTGGCGGGCAGATTAAGCCAATTTTCCAGAAAAACGCTAAAAGTGCAAAGAAAATTGTGCTGAGGCTTGAGCTTGTAGAGCCCAACTGCAGACCCAAGAGAATGCTGGCTATTAAGAGATGTAAACATTTTTTTCTTTAGATTTTATTTTTATTGGAAAGTTAGATATACAAAGAGGTGGAGAGACAGAGAGGAAGATCTTTCGTCTGATGATTCACTCCTTAAGTGACCACAATGGTCAGAGTTGCGCTGATCCCAAACCAGGAGCCAGGAGCCTCCTCTGGGTCTCCCATGTGGGTGCAGGGTCCCAAGGCTTTGGGCCGTCTTCAACTCCTTTCCCAGGCCACAAGCAGGGAGTTGGGTGGGAAACGGGGCTGCTGGCATTAGAACTGGTGCCCATATGGATCCTAGTGCATGCAAGGCGAGGACTTCAGCCACTAGGCTATCGCGCCAGGTCCTAAGCGTGCTTTTTTCTAAGAGAAAGTTGTGGAGTAGAATTCTAGGGTCATGTGATAAGCATGCCTTTGATTGTCACAGAATTTACCCCCATTGCATCAATATTGTGTAAATTCATATTTCTCCACATTTGATAACTATTAACATGCTCAGATTTTTATGTTTCTGCCCACCTAACAGTGAAGAAGTGACATGTTGCATTTTTCTGACAAATAATGGCATTTGGCATTTTAGAATATGGTGTGGCTATTTCCTCTTTTGCAAAGTACTTATTCAAATCTGTTCATTATTTTCAGTTTTGGACTATGTGTATTTTTCTTGTTTTTCTTTTTTAAACAGGAGTTTATTTACATTGTGAATTTTGGTTTTAGAACTGTTATATGGATGGAAAAAATATTTTCCTGCTCTGAGGAGTGATTTTTTTGCTCTTTCTTTATTGTTTTCAACAGTCCTTTATTTGAACTTACTAGTCATTTTGGATCTCGTGAGTGTTTTGGGTGTGTTTTGGGAAATTCTTCTCTTGTCTAAAGTCAAGAAACCATCTGGCATATATTTTATTCTGAAATCCTTTAGGTTTTATTTTTGTGTATGCTGAGAAAGAGGAGTCAGATTTAACATTTCTTTAATTATTCAAGTACTATTTATTGTAAAGAGTGTTCCATCCTTGCTGTTGCAATGCCTTCTGTGTCGTAAACTAACGGTTTTGAATATAATGACTTTATATACTGCATTTCTTGATTTTGAATGCATTTCTGCCTTATTCTCTTTCATCGCTAGTGCTGTTGTTATGATGTTCTACACCTTTTTTTCTGTCTCATTAAATAGTTTGGAGAATAAAATGCTGAAGACCCAGTAGGGTATCGTAGAGACTTCAGATATATTGTAAGCCATTTTTAAGATATGAGGAAAATTTTTGCAGTTCACTTGGATTCAGGATCTGAGTAGCACATGCAGAAGTCCATTTTTTTTCTGTTGTGTTTGCGTTCTGGGATCAAGTATTTTCATTCCAGACCACCTGAGTTGGACTCTTTTAATGTCTCTAAGTGATGGAAAGGAATAGGAAAAAAAGAGTATACAGATTTTCATCTTATGTTGGAAAGGGCATCTGTGTCATGTTGGGCGACAGAAAGCAAGAGAATGCAAAGGGTATTATTGGGTTAGGATGTTGTGTTAAATTTAGAAGTGGCATGTTACCAATGGTTCAGGGAAGCAGGTAGGCTAGAGTAAAGCAATAATTGATATGATAGTAGTGAAAAGGATATGTAGTGATTCAGCCATGCCACATTGAGACTAGGACTCAGTGAACTGTACAAAAAATAAAGAAGAATGCAGAGACCAAAAACAGAATAAGAAGAACAGGAAGCCTAGTATTTTAGTTGTTGGCTCATAGGATACTTATGTTTAACTTAACTTATGATAATATCTCTTTGAACAACAAGGGGAGTCCCTCTGTGGCCTTGCAGGAGTAGTCACTGTTTTCCTGGGATTCACTGGAGTGGTCCTTTGGAGCTGTGTTGATCTGGTGATCCCGACTTTCACACAGGGATGACAAATTCTGGAGTCTAGTCCAGATGCCTTTGCTTTCTGATGATCTCCTTGGAACTTGCAGAATGAGGAGGGGCTTGTTGCTAGCTGCCTGAGTTTGTGGTCTCATAGGTGAAGAAATATGACAGTATGAATAGAGACAGATGAGTGGATATTGAAGCAAAATTTAATGAACAAAAGACTGCATCATAGACCAGGCAGACATCTCAGGAAAGAACTGAGAGCTGTTTTTTTTTTTTCCAACATCTCCTTTTTCTAAATTTCTCATTTGTGTCATATACTTATTTCCTAATTTTCATGTAACTTTCTCTGTATTTTTAAAAATATATTTATTTAATTTATTTTAGCGGGAAAGGAAAGGAGGGAGGGAGGGAGAGAGAATGAGATAGAGAGAGAGGGATCTATGCATTGATTCATTCCCCAAATGACCATACAGCCAGGACTAGGTCAGGCCAAAGCCAGGAACCAGGAGCGTCCTTCAGACCTCTCAGGTAGTTGCAGGGATAAAAGCACATGGACCATCCTCTGCTGCTTTCTCAGGCATACTACCAGCGAGCTGGACTGGAAATAGAGTAGCCAGGATTCGAACCATATGGGATGCCAGCATTGTAGATAATGGTTTTACCTGTTATACCACAGTGTCGGCTCCCTGTTACTCTGTATTTTTGAGTAACCTTATAATGATAGTTTTGAATTCCTTTGTACATGTATTTTTAAAAAATAGATTTATTTACTTGAAAGGCATAGTTGGAGAGAGAGAGAGAGAGTTTTTGATTAGTTAGTTCATTCCCTAAATGGTTGAAATTCTTGGAGCTAGGTTGGTCTGAAGCCAGGAGATTCTTCTGGGTCTCCTTGTGAATGCAGGACCCAATAACTGGTATTCTTCTGCTGCTTTCTTGGGAGCATTAGCAGAGAGCTGTATTGGAAATAGATCAGCCGGGACTTGAACTGGCACCGAAATGGAATGCTGGTCCTGCAGAAGGCAGCTTAACCCAATACACAGCCACAGCCCAAGTCTCCCCTTTTTCATAGGCCAATGTATTATTGTGTTCCTTTTTGGGAGTCGTATTGCCTCCGTTGTTCATGTTTCTTGTGTTCCTATTCAAGGAGGTTTGTTTCTCTCTTCTTTTGTTTTTGATTGAAAACTTTGTTTCTGGAACTATGCTTCTGGGGCTTGTTGGAGTACCTAAGTCCTGCACTTGAGCTTCAGCAATGTGTGCTAGGTAGGGCTATGGAGCTGTTGCCATCACTTATGTGTGGGGCAAGAGTCTATACTGACACCCAAGATGAGCATGATGAGGTGGAACTAATTTCTACTAATTGGGTTCGGGGATAGTGGATCCTGTTGGTGTGTTTGTAGTTCTAGCTTTTTTTTTTTCTCTGTACAAGGTTGAACTGTCTGATTCACAGCTTACTCTAAGCTCATGGTTCACCCTCCCATGTGTGTGCACCAGCCGGAGCACTGAGTCACTTCATAGTATTTCCTTGATTTCATTGTTAAGATCTGCTTCCAGTGCCCAGAGAGTTCTGAGTCTGCAGTCAGACTGGATGGGTCCACATGAATCCAATTGCTTGCTGTGATTTCCTAGCTCTGTGACTTATGTCAGAACCCCCATAAACTCAGGCTGCAGGTTGTCCTATCTCTGTCTCTGGTGGCTTCTGGTAGCAGCAAGAATGCTTACTGTCGTAACTCATAACAGAGTTCAGCCATGACTCCACCACAGAGTTTGACACTGCTTTGGCATTAGGAGTGGTGGGGGGAAATTTCCCGTTACAGAGCAAAGTAGTCTGTTGGAGCCTATCAGACCCAGGCTGGACTTGAACTCAGTGGGGATTTGGAATTCTTCAGTGGAAACTGCAGGTGCTAAAGGCCTCAGTGGCTTCTTCCAACATTATGTGGGCAAGATGGCTTTTTCTAGCTGAATCCAGTTGCATAGATAGCTGGCCACAGCATCTTTGTCTTTCTTGCTGTTACACAGTATCTCTGTTCTGTTAGTTCTCTACTGAGAAATTTTCTTAATCATTCCCCTGAGAACATGATACTTTGTTTTTCTTGTATCTTTTTGTAGTTGAGGTCAATGTGACTTCTTATTCATAGATCATCTTGGATTTTCCAGGAGCATAGGCCGAGCACTCACTGTTCACGTGCAGGAACACATGCTATGTATTAATGAACATAGATGTGGAACTCCTCAACAAAATACAACTAAAATGAATGTGGCAGTATTGAAAAAAATTTACTTGTTTAATTTGAAAGGCACAGTTATAGAATGAGAGAGAGGGAGAAAAAGAAATCTTCTATCCCCTGTTTACACTCCAAATGGCTCAACCAGGCAGAAGCCAGGAGCCAACAACCTCAACTAGATTTTCCACTCTATGGCATGGGTTCAAGTACCCGGGCCATCTTTTGCTAGGAGCATTGACAGGGAGCTGGATCAGAAGCAAAAGAACCTGAACTCAAACAGGTGCTTTGATGTGGAATGCAAGCTCTGCAGGCAGTTCTTTAACCCACTAAACTGTAATTCTGGTCCTTTCTTTCGCCATTTTCATTAATGCTGGAAGTCCTAGGCAGGGCAGTTAAGCAAGAGAGACATGATATGTGAATTGCAAAAGAAGGAATTCAAATTGCCACTGTTTCTGTGTTTTTTTCTTTATTTTTGACAGTCCTTACATAGTTGACCAGGGCACAAAGGATCAAAGGCTATAGGAAAGTGGGCAAGACCACTGTTTCCACATTATTGCCCTTTTGTATCTGGGGTAAAGGGGAAGACAAAGGGAGAAGCCCTACCCAGCCTCCCCCATCCCAGGTCCCCGACGTGGGGCATGCTCTGAGGGTCTTGCTCAAGTGGTCCTGACAACTCAACAGTCATGAATTGCTGCCAATCTCGCCATCCCAAGCACGATGAAATCTCTTCAGAATCCACTGGATGACTTAGTGTCTTCATGGTTGAGGTTCTAGGATCAGCAGTTCAATTAGAGGGATCCCCAGAGAAACTTCGTCTGAGGTAATCCCAGACCTGATTCTTGTGTGTGCTGGCCAGTACAATGGCCGGCAGCATCTGTTGCCCCAGTCAGCTTTTGCATATGCTGGTGGTTGTAGTTGCTGGGTTAGTTCTGTTTCCAGCTCTGTCTTCCACAAGAACCTGTGGGTGTTGCAGTCCAGCCCAATCCTTCCCACTTTATACTCAGCCCTCACGCAAACCAGTGGGAGCTGAAGCATAGTTGGGGCGACTCACGATAATCTCCACCAGGCCTGGGCCCTACCCGGCTCCCATGCTTGCCATTATGTACCGCAGACTTGTTCAGTCTGTCCCACATCCCATTTAGCTCGCATACATGTCAATGGGCATTGAAGCCTAGTTCAACCCAACCAACCCTACTATCCAGCCCACACACATACTGGTAGGTGCTGTTCTGTCTAACCACCCCTTCCCCAGTCCTGGTTTTTGTGCTCTCCAGTGGGAGTGATAACCCAAGAGGGAGGTGCCCACTATTTCTCTACTAGGCCACTCCCACTCCCAGATTATGTACTCTCCAGGTGGTTCTGCAGTTTAACTTGACAGAATTAGTCCCAGTGCCAGCCTCTGCTTGCTGATGCTGTGGCAAAGCACAACTAACTCTCACCTATTCTAATTTATACTTACACCAGTCAGAACAATCAGCCCAGCCTGGCTTTTCCTTGATCCAGCTCACAAGAGGCCCACAGGTGTTATAGCCCTGCCTGCTCTGGTCTAACCACCATCCCACCTCACGCTGTCCAGTGGGAGTGGCTGTCCAGCAGGGGAGCCCTCCACATTTCCCTTTGCCCCCTCCCTCCGTGGTTCTCACATGTGCTGGTTGGGCACTGCAGCCCAGTCTGGTACGGTCCCCCTCACCTTGGTATTTGCAGTGGGTGTTATAGCCTGGCCTGGCCCGGCCCACCCCCAATTCCAGCTGACTCTGGTGAGGGTTATAGCCTGGCCCAGCCCAGCAGGGATTCAATCCCAGCTGTATTGGTGCACTGGTATGTGTTGTCACCATACGTGGCCCAACCCACACTCTGTTCTGGTGCTTGGATTCGCCAGCAGGTGATGTGAACTTGTTCAGCTTGGTCTGCCCTCGACCTATGTCAAATGTATGATTGTGTGTACCTTTCCCTGGCCTTGACTGGGTTGCTCCCTATCGTGGTTCTTGCATTCACCTGCATGGACTTTGTCCTGCCAGAGGAGTTGCTCAGGCTCCTCCATCAGAACCTCACCCATTACCAGATCTTGTGCATACCATTGGGTCCATGAGCCAGTCCTACTTAGTCCACCTCCTGTCCTAGCAGGAACAGTGGTCTTTCCTGACTGGCCTTCAACCCGTTCCGGTTCTTACTGTTGGATGTTTCAGTCCAGCCAAGGCTCATCCATACCCAGACATGGCTCACACATGGCTCAGTAGGGGCAGAGACCTTGGTTAGTCCATCCTATATCTACCCTGGTCCTCCAGAGCACCAGATGGTGCTGGAGTCTAGCCTGGCCTGGTGCATTCAGTCTCAGTTCACACTTACGCCAAGGGAGATTACAACCATGTCCAGACCAGAATGCAGCCCCCATTCCAGCCCCTGTACTCACCAGTGGGAACCTCAACTCAATTAAGGTGTCTTCTTAGCTCCCCAGTCTGACCTGTTCCGAGCCACAGATAATGCACATGCCAGTGGTTGCCTTGTGCCAAATAGGCCCAGCAACCAGGACTTGGTTACCATGTGGCAATGGTGCCCATGGGTCGAGTTTTGGGCATTGGGTTCGACCTGGCCTGGGTACTCTCTGCAAGTGGGTCACCACCACTGTGGAGGGCTGCTGTCACCCGAGCCGCCAAGGTGGAACTCCCATTCCCTCCCTAGTTTCCTATTGCCACAAGGTGGTGGTTGCAGGGCTGGACTAAAGGCTTTAATCCTGTCCAAGGATTTTCTCATGGTGTTCTTACCATGGGGGAGAAATCTTTCTCTCTCCGGCCTCCCAGCAGCCAGCACTCAGTCACTGTGTGGCGATGGTGCCCTAAACTGTGGTGATGGGTCTGACCTGGCCCGGGTACTCTCTGAAGTGGGTTGTCACCACTGTAGAGGGCAGCTCTCACATGAGCCACCAAGGTCGAACTAAGCTTTACGAATTTAAGCTGTACAAACTCATACTAATTTTCTAAGTACATCTTGATTTGATTTTCCTCCATGCTGTAATGGTGGATAGCATTAAATATTTCATATTGCATTTAGGTTAATGGAATCCTGCCAAAAATAATAATCAAGTAAAGCTTGTCTAATTAGCCTTTTCCATATGTTTGCAGTTGTGAAGTGGTAGAAGGTTCTGCAGATTATAACGTGTCCAGGGAATTAATTAGAAATCCCCTTCCAAGGAGGATTTGGTCTACGTATTAGTCTTTGCTTGCTGCTATAACTAATGCCATAAATCTAGCAACCTGAAACAATGCCCTTTTGTCATCTCACAAAGCTGTAGAACAGAAGTCTGGAATGACATGATTGAATTCTCTGCTTAGTATCTCACAATGACAAATCAAAATGTTGACAGGGCTACATTTCTTTTTGGAAGCAAGCTCTTCGGGGAAAATATATATCCAGGTTGTATTAATCATACCTTTTTTTCTTTTTGCCTTAAAATTTTCTCTTTATTTGTGTTTGTAAGGGAGAGAGAGAGAATGAATCTCATCTAATGGTCACTCCCCAAATGACTGTAACAGCTGGGACTGGGCAAAGCTAGAAACTGGAAGTTCAATAGTACAATGCAAAACATTACTTTGTAAGAAATGTATCAGTTAGATATGAGTTTAATTTTGCTTCTGTTGTGCATTAAGCCAAGATAATAAAATTTCTTGACACTTAGACTGTGCTTTCCTCTATTTGAAATTTCTTGTATTTTTCTAGAAGAACTTTTTGATATTTCTGTATCCTTTCATGTATATTTACTCCCATAGGCTTCCTTAATACTCATCATATTTTTTTTCATCATAGCTTTTTTTATATTGACTTTAATCTACTTTTAAATGCTGGCTGGGAAAAAAAGTTCTGAAGCATTTATAATTTAAAAGGCCTGATATAATTTGACTACTATATGAGCATAGTTAAAAAAATATCTCATCCTTTACAATTAATATAGGACCAAATAATATACATGTGAAACACCTCCAAAACACCTCTCTGTCATTCTGCCCTATTCTTTGGAGCATTTTGGGAGATGATTGTGTTTTTTTTTTTAAATATTTATTTATTTTATTGCGAAGTCAGATATATTTACAGAGGAGGAGAGACAGAGAGGAAGATCTTCCATCTGTTGATTCACTCCCCAAGTGACTGCAACGACCAGAGCTTCGCTGATCCAAAGCCAGGAGCCTGGAGCTCTTCCGGGTCACCCACACAGGCGCAGGGTCCCAAGGCTTTGGGCCGGCCTTGACTGCTTTCCCAGGCCACAAGCAGGGAGCTGGATGGGAAACGGGGCTGCCGGGATTAGAACTGGAGTCCATATGGAAAACTGGTGCGTTGAAGGGGAAGACTTTAGCTGCTAGGCCACAGAGCTGGTCCCGATTGTGTGTTTCTGCTATGTGAATGCTTTTCTTTCAAGTCTTCTAAATCTATTTTCCTATTCCTTTCCTTTCTCCCCCCCCCCCTTTTTTGGGGTCCGCTTCATTCTTTTTTTTTCTATCTATTCCTCTGTGTGGTGCATGTTCTAAATCTGCTTAGTGAATTTCACCTCCCACTTTATCCTAGTGTTTCAGTGTCCTTGGAATATCATTTACTTTTTCGTTTCAATGTATTTTCTCAAACACTGTTGCCTTCTATCATTTGTTCCACAAACCCAGTAATTCTCTTTAAAGCAAACCAATGCAATCAATTTTGGTAAAGATTGCTGAAGCCTCTTCCTAGGAAAGATAAGAGAAGTAATACTAAGACAAAAATTGACAGCATGAACTTGTCTTAGATTTAGGTTATTTCTTACCTAATCCATTTGCTTAAGGCTAATCTGTAGTTTTTAAATTTCAGAATAGTAAAGATTAGACTAACATGATGAGGATAGATAACCACCCAAAGGTTAAATGTTTTTTTTATTTCTTGCCAAAACAGGAGGGCATGGCAGCCTTATGCGCTGGCTCAGGTTCAGAGGCATGCTTCTCATGTTTTTCATACCTTTATAAAAGTTCAGAGTTTCTCTGGCTCTAACGTCTCATATGCCAGGAGTTCTGAGTTTATCCCTGTATGTACACTGTGGTTAGTACACTGTGTGCTTAATGAGTCTCTGTTTGGGGCTAGAGTTTGACTCAGGACTCCTTCAAATCCGAGCTGCCATTACTTTTTAATGTAAGTTAGATTTATGGTTGCCTTGCCATTAGCTTGGTATGCTGCTCTGCTGCTTGACCTTATGAAGACGGAAGGAGTCTTCTTTTGGATGCGGTAGTTTCAACAAGATGAAACTTGATTTTGCAGAATCATTTTGCTTTCTAAGTTGTCAAGCATACCCTTTGAAAGTCATTAGCAACTTTCGCAAGACTTTTAGAGAAAAAAAATATTTATTTGGGAGAATCGAGTCCAGATAGTGTTTTTATTTAAACTTTCAGTATCTTGGAAAATTTGGCAAGATGAATTAAGTTCCTCCCTCTTCAGAGTTTAAGCAATGCCACACTTGATGCAAATTGTCAAGATTTTTCCTTATAAGCTCCTCACACAATTTTTTTCCTAATAAAATATTAGATGTAGCAACACCAATAACAGCAAGAACAAGTTGATAATGAGTTCTTGTTTCCCTGTTTTACCAAGTGATTTAGGTGGTTTCTCTTTGTCGCTAGTTACTGGGAGTATAGTCTCTTTCCTCACTTGCAGGAATGATCTCCTCTCTCTACGAACCCTTGATCATCAGGTGCGACGGCTGATATGATATGAACTCCCGCAGTGACGGTATTTGAGAGATTGTTCTGTTACCTGGACAGTGATATTGTATCAGCCTGTCTGTGGTAGGCTAATGATCAAGACCACTTGAAGTAGAGTTTTTATTTCAGATTTTTTTTCTCTTTCATACTACAGAAGTTACAGTATCTTGAAATACTGTAGATTATATAAAAAAGTGTGCAATATAGAAAATTATGCATGAATTTCAAAAGAATCTTGCACCAAAATAAACTTGTCATTTAGTTCTATTTTCCATGATTTTTTCCTGAAGTGCCTTTGTGTGTGTGTGTGTGTGTGTGTGTATTTCCAATTAAGATGGCATTGTTGAATAAGAAAATGTCAGTCCTCATTTTCTTGAGAAGGTAAACAACATGGTTTAAGGTTGTCCCACTACTTCTCCTTCCCTTTACTGGATTCCCTCAGTGGCTTCACTTTCAATTCAGCTTCCTGTTGATACATCTGAGGAAGCAGTGGACGGGGCCCAAGCACTTGAGCCTTTCCTTCCGAGAGGGAAATCCCGGTGAAATTGTAGGTATCCTGGCTTTGGCCTGACCTAATCCCTGACTGATTCTGCCCTCTACGGAGTGAACCAGTGAGTAGAAGATCTCTGTCTCTCCCTCTCAATCTATGATTCTGCATTTGAAATAAATAGATCCGTCTTCATTAAAAAATTATTTAAAAGGCATGAGAAGAGGAAGACAAGAGAGGTCTTCTACACATTGATTAATTTCCCAAATGCCGTTACAGTTTAGGGGTTGGGCCAGGTTGAAGCAGGGAAATCTAGAATTCCTTCCAGGTCTCCCACATTGGCAAGAACCCACTGGAACCATCATCTGTATTTCCAGTGTGTACATTACTAGGAAGCTGCAGTTCGGAAACAGAATGAAAATTGAATCCTAAGCACTTTACTATGGAGTGTGGGCATTTCAAGCATTGTTTTAATTGCTGCATCAAGTGCCTATGCCTGAATGAGCAGCCATTATCCTTTTCTGTATTTTAATTGACTTTGAAATTCCTCATTTTTCTTTTAGACAAACTGGCAATTGTTTACTTTGTGACTTCTGATTACTTCTGAGTTTGTTTTGCATGTCTGCATTATCTGATTATGAATGTGGTCAGATTAGGAATATATCCTTTTTAATACTGCACTTGACTAAATTATATCAGAAGTTGATGTAAGGAAATATTGATTTCTCTTAAACAACTTCTGTGATTTTTGAAAATATTGTTAGCTCAATCTGCAGTTCCAGGGTGATGTTTCTCCTACTTTATAGGCCTTGCAATGGTTACCATAAATTAGCAGCCTGAAAACAGAGGCTCATGATGATCTGACTACTCTGAAACCTGGCCCCCAACCAAAAGCATGGCAGAAAAAATACCTCAAGCACAAATGGGCTCGCTTCTGAGAAACTGAGTTCATGGTACAAGTTTGATTGACCGTACAAAGGAATCAGTGGGAGTTAAGATGGGAAAATGTAGCCTTAGAACCTGATCCTGTGTGTGTGTGTGTGTGTGTGTGTGTGTGTGTGTGTGTGTGTGTGTGTGAGTTCTACAGGCTCATGATCCCTCATTCATTGTTCAGAAACCCCAAAAGTTTTAAAGACGTAGACTTAAATTTTTTGTCGCTGTTGTCAAAAATCTGACCTAAATGCATATAAGGTGATTTAAAATCTATCTTACTTTGAAAATTCATACATTATGCTGTATGAATAATAATGTGGTTGATTTTAGCTTTTTCCTCCCTTCTACTAAAGGGTGTTTATTGTGCAATGTCTTGTGTGTGTATCTTTTTAAGATCCAAAGAACATTATGCTTTCTGGGACATATTGTACCTGAAAGGTTTTAGATAGTTATAGACTTGTTCATATTATATGATGGTCCAGTCAGAATTAGCTTCCTTCTTGCTTCTTGATGGTTTTCATTTAATTTTCTAAGAATATTTTAGATAGTTCTATTCCATATGCATTTTTAGAATTAACCCTCAAAGATGTTGGCAATAGAGATGTGGAGACCCATAGTTGTTCTTGTCATTATATAGATTCCTGCTGTATTAAGTCAGAGCTGATGTATGTGCCCATATTGAATACAGGCAGAAGAGATGATGCTGAACTTTCAAAGTTGGGAATACTAAGGCTTTTCATCAATTGTCCTTGTCTGGTTCTGGTGGAAGCCACCTGCCATGTTGCAAGGACACATAAAGAGCTATAAGCAGAGGCCCAAGGAGATAGGAAGCAACTCATTACCCATATGAGAAACAAAGACTGGAAATAGGCCCTCCACCTCCAGGGAAACCTTTAGATGTCTATAACCTTGACCTACATCTTGTTTGTAACTTCCTGAGAGACCCTGAGTCACGACTACGCAGACAAGACTTCTCATACACACGATTCACAGAAACTAGGAGAAGAACAAGTAGCTGGTGTTCTTTAAGCCACTAAGAGTTGGCATGAATTCTTGTGTAGAAAGGGATAATAAAATGAGTGATAACCAAGGAATAATTGATTAATTTTTTGAAAAACAACTACAATTTGTAAATGATTTTCTTCAAATTTCCCAAATCAATGAATATATTTCATGTGGTTTTTGATTCCTGAGCTGCATTTCCTGCATATTTTCTATTTTTACTTAAGTCCTGTATTGCATCATGTATCATAGGTAGTGTCAAATTTTTTCCTCCTCTTTGTTTTTCCCTTTCATAAAACTGCTGATTTACTTTTCAAAAATTTATTTTATTTACTTAAAACGCATAATGACATATAGATAGATAGATAGATCTTTCACCCACCAATTTGCTCCACAGAAATAATCTTGTTGCATAGACAATTTTTGGGCTGAGTCTGGGCCAGGCCAAATCCAAGAGCCCAGAATCCCATGAAGATCTCCTACCGGGAGCCCAAATACTTGAGCCATTTTCTGTTGCTTTCCCAGGCTCATTATCGTGGATATGCAACAGAAGCATGGCAGGCAGACTCAAACTGGTACCTGCTATGGAATGCCAGTTTTACAGGCAGTAGCTTAACCTATTGTACCACAAGGTTGGCCTCAGCTGCTGGAAGTTTGTTTTCATGGAAGTCTTTATTGTGATCCTGAAGCTGTTCTGTGTTGTCTGTCTACTACTGCATGACAAATCACCCCAATATTCAGTATTTCATAGCAGTGATGCTTTGCTGTTTTTTTCCCCCCATGATTGTGTGGATTGTCTGTTCTACTGCTCTTGCTCAGATCCCTTCATGGAACTGTGTGTTCCTATGGTGGGTGTGTTGAAGTTGGACAGCTTCAGGTGTTTCCCCCTTAGGTTTTGGACCTTGGCAGGGATAACTGGAAAGCTGGGATCTGCCTTTCCACTTCTCTCATCAGTATTCAAATCCAAATATTTTCTGTAGTCGCTGGCTCCTGAGAGAGAGGGTAGAAGCCATAGGAGTCTTGAGGGTTAAAGCATGAACCTTTCACAGTGTTCCTTCTGTCACATTATATAAAGGTCAAAGCCAAGTCACAAACCCAGCCCAGATTCAAAGGAATGAAGAAAAACCCTCACTTTTTAAATTGGAGAAGCAGCACCATCACATTGCAGAAAAAGCACAGAAGAAATGGTTCATGGTGGGGTTAAGGGGATGTGATTTTAGTGATATAGCAGAAACTTTATTATGAAAAATTATGAATAATAATTTGCAAAATTCCCTCAGCCTATATTCCTGGACCACAAGGCTAGAAGATACAAAATAGTCAATTCATCAGACATGCATTTTTTGAGAAGAGCTGGCTCTAGGAAACAAAACATACAAAGTTGAAACAGAAAACATTTTATAAAACATCTCTTTTTGCCTGATATCTTCAGATGCAGTCCTTTAGGATCAGGAAATGAATGTTTTAAATAAACAAACAAAAGCTGTTTTTTGAGTGCTTAGAATTCTGCTTTTATCCCTGAAATGCTTTGCTCTAGGAGACAAATGCGGCAGCCTCTGTGAATTGCTAATGTGCGTAAGAAGCTCTTGTGGCCATTGTTGTATTTCATGGAGTCAAGTCCTCTGCCTTAGCCGTTATATGCTTTTCCTTATGGCAGAGATGCCAGGTGTGAACTCTCATGACTTACCATAATTGGAGTGTCACAGTGAGGTTGTGAAATTGTCTTTTTGTGTAGAATAATGAGGATTAGATTAAAGAGACCTGAATAAAATGGAATGGAATCAGAGTTGGAAGGGAAAATATAGTCAATTGTCCATCCCTCTTACATAAAAAATAAGAAAATTGAGGCCCAGGGACATTAAGTGACATGCTAACATTAAATATCTGGTTTGTGACAGACTCCAGTTACATCATAGGAATTTCCAAGTTGTTTTCTGCTGTTATTTACACTAGGGTCTGCCGTCTTTTCTTTTTTCTTTTCTTCTTCTCTTCCCTTCCCTTCCTTTTCTTTTCTTTTCTTTTCTTTTCTTTTCTTTTCTTTTCTTTTCTTTTCTTTTCTTTTCTTTTCTTTCCTTTCCTTTCCTTTCCTTTCCTTTCCTTTCCTTTCCTTTCCTTTCCTTTCCTTTCCTTTCCTTTTCTCTCTTTCTTTTTCTTCCTTCCTTCCTTAAGATTAATTTATTTTCATTAGAAAAGAGATTCACCAAGAGAAGCAACAAAGGCCTTCCAGCAGCTGGTTTACTCCACAAATGGCTGCAATGGCTGGAGCTAAGCCAATCCGAAGCCAGGAACCAGGAGATTCCAGATCTACATGGGTGCAGGGTCTTAAAGGCATATATTCTTTTAAAAACATATTTATTTTTAGTGCAAAGTGCAAAGTCAGATATACAGAGAGGAGGAGAGACAGAGAGGAAAATCTTATCTGATGATTTACTCCCCAGGTGGCCGCAGTGGCCAGAGCTGAGCCGATCCCAAACCAGGAGCCAAGAGCCTCTTCTGGACCTCCCACATGGGTGCAGGGTCCCAAGGCTTTGGGCCATCCTCTACTGTTTTCCCAGGCCACAAGCAGGGAGCTGGATGGGAAGTGGGACTGACTTCCTGATCCAATGTCCAGATACTGCACCTTTTTGGTGTACCAAGTCAGTATAGTTAGAATATGAAAAAAATCTTTTTCTCTTGTATTGACAAAGACACTGCTATTAACAATCTGATCTTGAATGGGATATTTTAAAATTCAGCCATTTTATGGCATGGGAAACAAATAGTTTTGTGTTACACCTCTTTAGAAATAATGAGATATGTGATTCATTCATTTTTCATTCCTTGGTGCAGCAGCATTGTGTAAGAATACTTGAACTAGGTGCTGAATCTCATCAAAGCTACTTTGGATTCTGTCTCTGTCTTTCCTTTAGCTCTGGTTATATCACTTATTGTGTGGCACATTGTGCTTTCTTCTATTTCCTCCTTCCCCTTCACCAACACCTTTTTCTTTGTTAATAGCCAAGATTTGTACATTCTTGATTAAGTTCATAGCATAAATATCACTAGAAAATTATATCTCTTGTGATTTTAGTTCTGGCATTTAAAAAGGGACTCCCAGAGAGAAGAAGTAAGTCTCCTCTTGGCCAATTTTAGTAAGAAATTATTCTTATACCAGAGGTTAGCTAGTAGATGTGCCAAACCCACTGTTGTGAAATGGTAAAATGTGAAATAAGTTTATTTTTAACGCATTTGTTTTAGTGCATTTTTCTGGGAAGGTGGTAGGTCTTCTCCCAATGGTAAATTGGGCATCTAGTTTTTCTCAGAGTTGTTGTCTTCATCTACATCAAGCTGCCAAAAAGAGGGGGGAGCAGGGAGTTCACACTCAAAGGTTTTTTATCAGCTCACTATAGAAGTGACACATCTGTCTTCTTACATTTTTAGTTGACAAGGACTCAATCCCATAGTCGACATGTATTTGTGGGGGATGCTGGGGAATGTACACTGTTGTATGCCCAGAGGAAAGAGGAAATAGTTTGATGAACAGCTGGCCAGCATCTGTCAAAGTGTTTATAATGCAGCCACACACACACACAGAGGCAAGATCTTCTGAGTTACGATATTTATTTAAAGAGGATAGGCCCGTGAAATCTGCCAACTTGCTCTCTTTTTGTCTTAACTCACCAACTCTTCTTTAAACCTACTTATTTCCTTGAATTTCACATAAATATAAAATTTTTTAATGTCATAAAATTTTAAAAATGTACATCAAGTTTCTTTTGAGGAAATTGTATTTTGTCTGAGGAATATGAGAGATTAACCCTGAGAGGTTAAAATAAATTGCCTGAGGTCTCTTGTCATAGAAATGAGAAGAAAAAATTTAATTTTTCTCCTTTTAGTTCAAGATAATGCCATTAATATTTGCTCAAATTCTTATTATCTGTTTTATATTTTGGCCCTATATAGTTTTGCAGAATTCTGTTATATTCTGACATGGATATTCTTTTGATTGTTTTTCTTTAAAAGAGGTTCTCACTACAGCCTTTAGATGGCATACGTTAGCTAACCCAAGGCTGTTTTGCAGCGAGAGCAATTATTTTAGGTCAAATAAAAGTTTATAGAAAACGGGAGCACTGAATAATTTAAACAATGTAAACACATTGTCAGCAAAGTCTCCCTACATTTAGAATCATTCTTCTGAATGAGATTTTATATACAAGAAACAAATATCAGGAGGATTTTTTTAGGAGTTCTCTAATTCTGCCAGTGTTAGGAGTCACTGGTAATAACTGATTCTTGAAAGAAAGTTTAAAATAGATTAGGTTTTCTGAAGTGGCTGGAATATAAATTTGAGAATGGGAGGCCTCAGTTTCCTACAAGTTCCCAAATACATAGGACAACTTCTCCTTCCTCTCGCTTATTCTACTTATTACAGCTCCTCATGGCATCTGATAATTTATTTATATCAACACAGTATTCTAAGATTCTGTAGGAGTTCAAATATTTGGCACTACTTGTTAAAATCTTCATATTCCATATTAGAGTGCTTGGGTTCAATTCCTGGTTCCAATTCCTGATTCCAAAAAGGTGTTGGATCAATAGTTGGGTCCCGCCACCCTATTGGAAAATCTGGATTGAGTTCCCTGCCCCTGCCTTTGACCTGGCTCAGTGCTGGTTCTTGCTGGCATTTAGTGGGAGGAGGTCAGTGGAGGAGAGCTCTATTTCTCTCTGGCTCTTTGTTGCTTGAATAATACATAATAAAATCAATATCTATGATGATAATGAGTGAAAATATTTTTATGTATCTGTGTAGAATGTTGCTGTAGCATAATGCTTTGCTCTTACTAGGGTTATAGAAATTGCTGATAGAAGGGAACTTTCATGTCTGATTTTTTTTTCTCATTCTTTAGGGTTGTAAATTCCTTGCCTAAGGTATAGGTGACGTGATATTTTTTCAGTGCTTCTGTGTTGACTAACACTCCTGTAATTCATGTGATGAATCCTAGGCAAGTTTGTTCTTTCTTTCCTGAGATGTAATTCAGTTCTGAAGACAGCATTTAGATAAGAAAAAAATCATACATGGAAGATATTACGTAAAACCAAAACACCCAGCAGTTTTGAGAGCAGTTAGTGCTTTTGTGATGAGAATATGCACATAATCATTACACACACCAGAAAGGTGAACATGTGTTGATCTGAGGAAGGAGATGATAAAAATGTTCCATAATATTCACTTAAATCATTTTCTTTGGCTTCGCTGTGTCCAAGTGTCAATATTCTGTGATTTATAGATGTCAGAATCTGAATTAGGGCCTGAGTATGCTACCTTTATTTTTCCTGAAAATGTCAGCTTCCAGGTTCATGTAATAACCTAAGATGAGCAAAACTCATATATGATGTTCCATTTCTCCATTTGGATGACATTCATTCCCTTAGGTCACTCCCAGCAGCTGAAGTCTTGGTCTTTCCCTACCATTCCTGAGAAAAATCACCCTTTCAACTTTCATAGAAAAGAGTATATGACTGATGCAGGCCTCAAATATTTCTGATACTTGGCAGCTTTTCGATTTTAACGAGTCTAAGCCACTAAGCCAATGACATGAAAGTACACAGTTACACTGTCAATTTGGAAATATATACATAGCTACTATAGAAGTCAGATGATATAAAAGATGCATCGTCAATTATATATCCCAGAAATAACTACAGATATATTGGTAAAAATTTCGTACTACATTATATCCAACAATATTCTGTGAATTAATGTATTTATCTCTATCATTAAATATAAAGAACTATTATTATTTTACATTAAAAAATAAATTATGTCTAGAAAGTCTTGTTTTGTCACTTCTTCCTGCTCAGTATTAGGTTGGAGAGAAGAGAGTATTTTCCCTTAGCTCTCACTAGGATATTAGCACGTATGGGTACCAGTAACTATATGAGGTTGGGCATGAGTCATGATGAAGTAACTAGAAACATCTCCATCCTGTCCAATCAGTCTAGTCACTTTTATGTCTCCTTGAATATTTGCTTGGTTTGTATGTGTTTGGCTTCACTATGCATCTATTAAATTTCAAACTTGATTTCAGTTTTGTATGTGAATATGTTCACGGCAGCATTCATTAAAGTTGGTCTTTTGAAGACTCTTTTCCTCCTCTAAAACTCATCATTGGTGTCTTAGATTCTTTAGATTTTTTATCTCCTGTCTTGTGTCTCTAGTCTGACCCAGACTCCCTATTTTTAGTTTTTGTTCCTTTACCTCTGCAGAATAGGATTTTTTTAAAAAAAAATCCCAGCTGAACAATGAGCTAATTAATAACTTAGTCGGTGCAGTGCCAACCCCTGTGAAGGTCTGAGAGAAGTCAGCGCTGCTTAGTACAATCGGGCTTGGGTCAGAGTCAAGCTGCCTGGGTCTGTCTGTAGACTACTACTTAGCAGCAGTGTGAACATGAACAGTTTCACCCTGGTAAAGTGAAGGTGACAGGAAAAGTACTTGCATCAAAGATCTGAAACAATTGCTTGGGAAAATCAATGGAAACCACTGAGCCCAGTACCTGGGTATATGATTGTTAGACAGTGAGCATTTTTTATTATTATCATCTTTTTATTTATTATTATAAAAGAGCATTAAACATGAAGCCTGTCCTAAGGAAATTTACAATTTAGCTTAATGACTATTTAATCTCAGAAACAATGAAGAGTTAAATAAAATAAGTCGAGTGACTGTGGATTTCTTAATAATTGAGTTGGTAATTTAGGCAATAAGAGCTGAAACTGAAGAGAAATTCATGTGGATTATAGGGATTTTGCTGAGCCTTGAAAGATAGGTGAGGTCGGTTCTAGAAAACATAAAAGAAGATAAGACTTGGTTGTGTTGACAAGTGTATCAGGGTTAATTTTTCTTGAAAATCAAGAAACTTTTCTGGATAGCTACTTCTACTGCAAGGTTCTGGCAAGACCAGGGACACAGTTGCTTGAAGACTTCAGAGCTTGATGAATTTGTTCAATGGGATTAATAGAATAGACAAATGAGTAACAGGAATGGTAATTAAGCCATTTGATAGGACAGTTGTGGCATGGCAATGATGAATGGAATGCCTCAACTCCAGGCAAGAACTTAGAGCTCTCAGTGTACCAGAGAAGTGTCACTGATCACATCACATCCTGTTTGAAAGCAGTTTCATTAAAATTATAAAATAGGTACTTAAAATGACAATAAAAGCACATTTAAACATGCACGATTGATTATGCCAGAAATGAATTCTAACCTTCCAGAAGACTGCACCTCTAGAAAGATTAAAAAAACAAAAAACAAGAAAAACCCAAAAACTAATGGGCCCTCCAGAGTTGAAAGTAATTCATCGATACCGTGTGACTTTGCCAACTTTACCTTCTAAAAATTGTTCTTTTTGTTGGAAACCACAGTGGGGAATAGCAAAAACAGAAAGTTGACAGGGCCTTTTCCTGCCTCACTTGCTTTGTAACGTCACCCAAGCTCTAATTGAAGGCTGTCTGTTTCTTCAACATTGAATTACCAGGCAGTGTGTAAAGGAAGCATTCTGGACAATTCGGAAGTATCTGTTGAATTTAGACCATCTACTGCATCTACAAGTCAAACAGAGAAAAATGCAAACTGAGGTTTCCTGGTCAAGGGAAGGGACCAGCTCTCCCACCTTGAGATGCTATAGTGGATTATCCCAGTGGAATCGTAGCTGAGAATCAAACACTTTAGATCAAATGATTAAATGAGAGATTGACAATTAGCAAGGTCTGGAGGTTGTTAGTCAGGAATTTCAGGAACTTGGAAAGAGTTCAGGTTTTGAACATGAGTTTTTCAAATCATGTTTAGAGAGATGGCAGTGGGGAGAGCGACACCATAATGCGAATTTGTTCTGCTTGATAGGCCCCAAAGAGCTAGATGCCTAGAATACTGGAAACACCTCTTCCTGTACACACCCATTCCCATGTTTAGGCCTCTTCAAATATTGTTTGCCCCGAAGGGATTCTGATATTGAATCATCAGAATTAAATAAGTAGGCACTGACTTTCTCTTTCTTTTCTTCTATGTATTAAAGGAAAAATAAAACCAGAATTGTGACTCTATGTTAAATCAAAAGGGAATGGAACAAACACCTTTATTCCTCTTCTGTCTGCCAACACGTTTCCTGGTCATATTAATTCAGATTGCAATTTCACTAAAACTGCATCATCTTTATCTTTGTTTTGGTCTTTGCATTGGGTTGAATGATAGCCAGCCAAAAGATACATCCAATTGCAACATATAAGGGTGAGCATATTTGGAAAAAGAGTCTTTGCAGATAAAATGAAATTAGAAATCTCGATGTGAATTTCCTCTTTGTTAGAACGAATCCTGATTTTATCTTTTATAGAGAAAACAAATTGTTCCTGAAACATAAACAAGATCATGTTTCAGTTTTCCATGACATCTTTGCACCTAGAATAAAATCCAGACTCCTACAATGTTTTGCAGTATCTGGCCTCTTGCCAGCTTGTTTCAAACTACTTTCTTTGCTTACCAGTTTAGCCCCCCTGTTTTATATTTGATTCCTTGAATAGATACACATTGCTTTCTCTGCCTGTCAGTTTTCGTTTTTCTTCCCTTTAAGTAAGTTCCTCTTGGTATTTCCTATCACGAAAATACACTATTGCATCTATTACAGATTGACAGCACACACACACACACACACACACACACACACACACACACACACCCCCCTTACACAGGCACTTCAAAAAAGTTTGTGGAAAATACAATTTAAAAATGTTTATGTGTTGAATGTGTGGTCTGATGATTAATATACCCATATCACATGCTACATTGTAGTACCTTAGTGTGAGTTTTGTCTCTGGTTCCCAGTCCCAGCTTCCTGGTAATGTAGACTCTGGGAATAGCAAGTAATGGCTCAAATAGTAGAATCCCTGCCATGCATGTGGGAGACCTGGGTTGATTTCTTGGCTCCTGGCTTTGGTTCTGTCTACACTCAGCTGTTGCAAGTAATTGGGAAATGAACTAGTAAATGCCTCTCTGCCTCTCAAATAAACAAATTCCCTTAAGATGGAATATTTATTTTTGTGAAAAACCTTTGAAATCTATGTGTGTGTGTGTGTGTAAATAGCAGAGAGATACAGAAAAGGAGAGAGAGACAGGCATATGATGTTGTATGACAACACCTGAAACCAGGTAAATGCAAATACAAAGCTGTTCCTTAAGATGACGTCCTCAAGGATGCTGTAGTTATGTTAGTTGGTATAAGTACTCTGATGTTCACACAATGACAAAAATCACATGATTACACATTTCTCAAAACTTCTGCCCCACGGTATTTATTTATTTGGTACTTGCTTCCTGCCAATCTTCTCCTAAATTCAAAAATTTGAATTACCATGGAGCCTGGGGGCAGAGCTGTATACCTAGAACCTAGCTAAGAACTTGTCAGCTAGAAACTAAAGACAGATATTTAGCTGAATAAAAAAAATGTGCTTGTGATTGAGTTGCGAAAAGAAGACTCATAAATTGAACCATCTCAAATCAAGAGTTGCCTAAATTATTCCTACATTAAATTGTATTGCTTTGGAAATTTGTTTTTCTGCAGTCCTTTTGTGCCTTCAGTTGTCAAGCTACCAAGTAGAAAAACTGTTTACTTGGGAACATTTGCTGCTTACAGAAATACTTTTGTGTTCTGTCATAGTATGGTTAACAAAACAGAAGAGAGTCAGCTGATAAACAGAACTGGTAGACAACAAAAATCCCCAATAAGCTAGAGATGCCAAGATTGCTCCTCAGCACATCGTGATGAGCATCTCTCTAGGCTGTGAGCACTTGTTTGACCAATGACCTTACACACTAAAGATTGCAACCCCCATCTTTAATGTCTTATTTTTCTTCTTAATATGGAAACTCTGATTGCTCTTGTTGGTATTGCTTGAGGGAGGAGATGACCCTAAAGTTAATTCCTGTCTCTTTGGAAAGTCAAAATTAAAAATCATCGTTGCTTGTTACTCATTATGTGCCAGTGCTGGATGTTCAGAAATGGCTGGCTAAGTTCCTGTCTCCCAGAAGGAACCAAGAGTCTGGGGGACTTGGAGTTACAGCTCTATCTCCATGTAGTTCCAGCTCCACTATACATTAAGCAGGACTTTGTGGGCTCATCTAGAAGCCTAATAGTCCCCAATGACATTACTTGAAAGGAAAATGCAACCAGAGTGCCAGATGATAAGCTGTTAAGGAAAATTTTAAAATTTAATTCACCCTCCAAACAAGACTGAGCTACATTTTTGTAGTCTCTGGAGAGAATAAGAAAACATGTTTTTGGGAATGACTGGGCCAATTGTCTGATACTTAGCCAAAATCACTTGATTTTAGGACTATAAATATTCTATAGTGAATGTACACTTTTAATTTAAAGCTATTTTTGGAAGAAAGGAGTGGCATTACAGGGGACATAATGGTACAAGTGTAATAAAATTACAAAGACCTAGCCTAATGGAGACCAAAGCAGGGAAATGTACACCTGCTGGGAAGCCCCATCTGCCATGCTGGCAGTCACTGGTGGCGCTCTCAGCCTGGAAGTGAATGGACCCAAATGAACATATTGGCAACACTTGGTCATCCCTCAAAGACTCAGTGTTGCTTTTTCCCCCATTGGACAATGCAGAAGACTGGGCAGTGTCTGCAGTAGCCAGTTTTGGAATCTTAAGTTTGTCATGTAAAAAATCAATCTGGATTTGCTTTCTCTGTTCATTTCTGTTCTGTCATTGAGACTAAATAGATAGCTCCATTTTATAACTTGCTTCCTCTTTTCCCATCATCTATTCTAGATAATCAGAGAACTAAAAGCAAGTCACATAAAATCTTGGGATCCTGCTGATTCATAAGCTAAAAAGATAAAAATATCATTAATAGTTCACATTTCTGTGGCACTTAATAATCTACCAGATGTTTTCATTTCTCTGTTTTTGTTTGACAAAACTGAAACTTCATTACTATTAAGCAGCAATCTACCAAGTGTTCCCTACTCTCCTACATGGGTTCAGGATCCCAAGAATTTGGACCATCCCCAACTGCCTTCCCAGGCCATAAGTAGAGACCTGGAATGGAAGTGAACATCTGGGACACAAATTGGTGCCCATATGGGATCCTGGTGCTTGCACGGGTGAAGATTTAGCCACTGAACAATCGCATGGAGCGCATCATTTTTCTAGTTTCATGTACTCTTTTCCAAAGCCTTCAAAATGGAAGGGGAGATATCAGTAGCCCATTGGAGTACAGTATAGTGGGGCAGGTTCAGACCCTTATCATCAAATTATAGTGTTTAACAATAGAACTTGCCTGTCTGGGTTGTTGTGACAATTACATGAGATGATTCATAACATGTTGAGAATGTGATTATAATCATTCCCATTTTTCAGATAAGAAAAATAAGACTTAACAGACCTTGAACAATGTGCCAGAACTTTCAGAATAAATAGCAAATAGGAACCTGAACTGTGATTGATTTTATGGTCTTTCTGTTACATTAGCCAAGAATTAATCAACTCAGACAGCATGGGTGATAATCTAACTTAAACCCATTTTATCTTCTGACTTTAGAGTTAAGACCTTGGAAAGTTTTTTATCAGCCTGATATCTCACTGGAGGTGCTGACAGCATTGACCTCAAGGCATGTTGTAACCAAACTGGGGAAAGGGAAATACAAGAAAAGGAGTGAAAGGCAAGTAGGAATAAGATAAATTTGGCCTTGTTGCAAGCTAGCACTGGGGATTCTCCTTCAGGGGAAGTGGCACAGGAAATAGTTTTAAGATGTAGAATACAATGAGTAAAGGAAACAAAGAAGTGTTGTGCTAGGAAATCAATTGAGAATGGAACAGGAGTAAGGCCCAAGGCATAGGCTTGCAGGAATGTGTGTGAGTGTGTGAAAGTGTGTATGTGTGTGCATGCCTAATCAGTTACATGAGATGTAAGGCAGAATTCCTCACTCTCTTGTCCCATTTATTGTGCTGTGTCTTGGGAATATAGCCAGAACACAGGACCCTCTCCTCCCTGAGCAGAGGTTGGGTAGAAGGAGATAGAATGGCAATAGATGCACCTTAGGGTTTTTAGTGAGGTGGAACCAGAGGGTAATTTATGATAGTCTTTGAAATGACTGAGTCTTTGGATCTTACCTACAGAAATCTATCATTTACAGATTTTACAATTTAGAGATTTGAGGATCTTGCTCAGGGATTCTAGGATGTATGCTGTGTGCTCCCTTCTGAGCTGGGAAGGGCTAGTGGAGGATGAGAGATGATACATATAAAACTTGGCAGCTTCATGTCTGTGTCCACTGCATACTTCCAGCTCATGTTCTAATTTTATTCTCCCAGAGACCATCTTTACCAACTTTCTCTGTTTTTGTACAACCAACCTCCTGTATACCACTACAGGCACATTCTCCTTTTATATGTATATGTATTTAGCATTTATTTATTTTTACTGGAAAGGCAGACTTACAGAGAGGAGGAGAGACAGTGAGGAAGATCTCCTATCTGCTGGTTCACTTCCCAACTGGCTGCAATGGCCAGAGCTGAGCCAATCCAAAACCAGGAGCCAGGAGCTTCTTCCAGGTCTCCCACATGGGTGCAGGTCCCAAGGCTTTGGGCCGTCCTCGACTGCTTTTCCAGGCCACAAGCAGGGAGCTGGGTGGGAAGTGGAGCTGCCAGGACATGAACTGGTGCCCATATGGGATCCCAGTGCATGCAAGGCAAGGACTTTAGTTGCTAGGCTACCATGCCAGGCCCCACAGGCAGATTTTTATTGCATCCACATGTGGTCAAGAGTTTCATGCAAATAAAACAAGCAAACAGAAGCAACAAGAAATCTCCTATCCTTGTGTTCTCATCTCCCCTGGTTTACTGTTGTTAATTCTTGTATGCAGTCATGATCTCACTTCTTGAAAGAGTGGTCTCCATTTTCCAGATATGCTTCCCTACCTCTCAGAGTCACCTCATTTCATTGTGACGCTACTTTCCAACTCCATCTGCATGGACACTGCCATTGCAAAAGCCACAAAATTCTCAACAGTCACCGGTAGCATACATATGGCATGTGGTCAGTGCTCTGTAAATATTTCTTGAATTAAATTGCCTTTTTTTTGTGGCACATGCCACTTTACCACTGAAGTGGCTCAGTCCGTGACATCCTCACAAATGCCACTTTGGCACAGAGATAATTCTGAACCGAAGAAGTTTATCAATAAATGGCTTTCCAGAGTTTCCCTTCTCTGGTAGAATTTCTGGGCCATGAGCACAGCCATAATCGCCTCTCCTGTGAAAAATTATGTCTCCCCCTACCCTCTCCAAAAAGGGAAAATTAGCACTAGGAAGAACCTAAACGAATGCAACTTGCTGTATATATCCCTTATTTTCTCTATTTGCCTTACTTATTTACTTCTCTAGAAGCATAAAGTATCTTCTCTAGAAACATAAAACCTTTTTCCTTTGTTTTTACTCACACCTTCATAATTTATCATTCTATTTTAGTTTTTTTAATGGTGTATCAACTCTCAGGCTTATTATGTCTTGCTTGTTTCCTTCTTTCTATGAAAACCCCTATGTCCCATAAAAAAAACCACACATCAAGTAAGATGCGTATGATTTTTCTTCTGTTAGTCTGTGTTTTGTCAGTTTAGTTTGTAAGGCCCTAGGCACTGAACTTAAGAAGGTAGAAACATTTTTTTTTCCCTTACAGCTTTCTCACCTTTTTGTTCTTTCAAAAATGTTATCTTTGTGTCTTTTTATTTTTGAGAATGAGAGAGACAGAGAGACAGAGAGACAGAGAGACAGAGAGAGAGAGAGAGAGACAGAGAGACAGAGAGACAGAGAGAGAAACACAGTCCCATTTGCTTATTTATTTTCTAAGTGCCTTCAATGGCCAGACTGAACTGGCAGGCCAGAAACTTGGTCTGTGTGGAGATGCCTCCAAGGGTCCATCCTGGAAGGAAGCTAAACTTAGGAATTGGAACCAGGTTTTAGACCCAAACACTGTGTTACAGGTTGTGGATGTTCTAACTGCCAGCCAAATCTCTACAAGACTTTCCTCTTAATCTCCATCTTTAGCTTGTTCCCTAAAAGTCAAGGGCTCAAGAGATTGTCCTGGGGCCTCTGCTTTTTCTACTTGATAGGCTTTTTTAAGGTGATCAATCTAAACTTTTGGCTGTAATTATCTGCTATGTGATAATGGCCCCAAATCTTTGCAAATTCAACCTTTTGTCCTACTACCTACTAGAGATCTTCAATGCCTGCTGGTTGTCTTAAATGCAACCTGCTCAGACCAAACTCACTATGCCCCCTCAGCCTGTTCCTGCTGCTATAGCTCAGGAAATGACATCCCACCCCCCATGACCCAGTTATCTAAACCAGAAACCTGTGTGTGTGTGTGCTTACTTCTTTCTTCTTTCTTACTTATCATCTCCCATCAAATCAGGTAATCCCATCAGTTCTGCCCTCAGCAGAATTCTGAGACTCATATCTTTTTTTTCCCTAACTCCACTGCCATCATCCATGTCTGTCTCACATGTCTTCCTCCATCATTGTAATGGTCTCCTTACTGCTCTCTTTAGCTTTGGTCTTTGGCTCCTGTCTATCCTAGTAGGCAAGAATAACTCACAACCATCCCCCAGGCTTCACTCATTGTCATTGCCCTTGATATATTACAGGGTCCTGAGAGATGCTTCAGTGGCTAAATCCTCACCATGCAAACGCTGGGATCCCATATGGGCACTGATTCATGTCCCGTCCCATCTGCTCCGTGTCCCATCCAGCTCCCTACTTGTGGCTTGGGAAGCAGCGGAGGATGGCCTTGGGACCCTGCAACCACATGGGAGACCTGGAAGAAGCTGCTTGGCTCCTGGTTTTGGATTGGCTCAGCTCTGGTTGTTGCAGCTACCTGGGGAGTGAACCAGCAGATGAAACATCTTTCTCTTTGTTTCTCCTCTTTATAAATCTGATCTGCCTTTCCAATAAAAATAAATCAATCTTAAAAAAAAAAAGAAAACCTTCCATACTAGACCTAAACATTCATGGTTTCAGGACACATTAAACACTTCTGCTGTTTTCCTAGCACCTATAATCTTAGTGCAATTGCTTATTTAATTGCTTAATTGCTATTCTAACCCATTGGATTATAAAGGCTGTGTTTTGCACTGCACCTATTCTGGCTGGGTGAGACTGAAGCCAGGAGTCAGAAACTGGATCCTAGTTTCCCACTGGGATTCAGCTTCTTTATCCCAGGTCCCCAGGGTGTATAATAGCTGGGAGCTGGGATCCAAAACAGTGAGGTGTGCAACTCAGGTACTTGGATGTGGATGCAGGTATCCCAAATAGCATCTTAACTGCACCAAATACTGCCTTGTACCCATTTTCAATTCCTAGCCCAGAGCTTAGAATAGCGCACAGTAGATATTCAAAATTATTTGTTGAATCAACCAGTGAAAAAAAATCTCTAAGCTGAAGAACCACCATTTTATAGTTTATCTAAAAATAAACAAGATCAGTGGCTCAGCAAATAAATCTGTGATGTGTATAAACCTCCCACTCAGTTCATGTGGTTGGTGAACCTCAGCTATGTAAGTGAAACCTTATTTTTCCAAATATGCAGAGTCAATGGCAGTGTCATAACTTTTGGTGCTCATGGCAACAAGCAGCTGCAACAAACAAAATTCACAAAGAAACAAAGGTAACAGAACCCCGTTTGTCCATCCAGATCATTTCTGTTTAACTCTGAAGGCTTAACAGTTCAATAATTCAGCTGCAAATTTGTTAAGATTCATTGCTTTCCAAGTCTATCACATGCTCAGGCTTATTTGCTTGTCTCTTTCTGCTGGGAAGCTATTTGTCTGTGGAGTGGCCCAGAAAACAACTTTTTTTTCCATGTTAATTACTCAAAGATTAAGAAAGGTAAAACAAGGGTTATGTAACGGAGTGTTTGTTTTGTTCCTAGGAAAGCTGAGTAGTGAAGATGCATACTTATCCATGGGAAGGCTCAAAGTGATGTTATTTTATGAATGATATGTTTCCTTTTTCTATCCCTATGAATAATGTACTATTTACAATCTTTCTATCCTCATCAATTAAAAAAGGTTTGAATCTTCCTTAGCCTGTAGTTAAATTTTTGGATTATCTACTATGTAGAAAGTACTTTAAGATTTGGCGAAGCAGTGAGGATGTGTTCTCCTGGAGAGAATGGGACATAGATCCTCGTGAAACATATAGGTGAGGGTATGAGAAGTAATTGTAAGCACAATTTGGTAGGCCAGATGTCTTTTCTGCTAATAATCAGCTAATGTTTTGGATGTAATGTGATTGCCTAGACTGAACTTGAACATGAATACCTCAGCCAAAAGGGTGAGATTTTATCAACTGAAAAGCAGGGGGCAGTTGCTTTCTTCTCGACTTGCAGTCTCTAGAATTATAGTTTGTTTATTTTTAAAAGTATTATGGCATGTACATAAATCTATGAGTACTTTTAAGGAATAAGTTTATTCCTCCCCCTATTATTTTCTCTTATAAAAAGTTAGTATTTCCTTTTTAGAATTCAAGTTAATGTGCTCATGGTTTATTCATTCAAATAATTCTCTAAGAGGCTTATTGCAAAGAATAGTACTCTCTTTTGGTTGTGCTTGCCTTTCTCAGGCAATCATTTTCAAAATCTTGAGCTGTTTTACTCAACATATTAGTATTCAAAATATTATACGTGCAGTGCTATTGCTTGGGTCATCATTTTGAAACATGGTTGATTTTAACATTCTGATAACACCTTTTTCTCCCATTCTTTCCAAAATCTCTATGATGAAAATTAAAAAAAAAAAAACTAAAGAAAGAATACACCAAATTATGGAAAAGCTTTCCATATTTGTAAATTGGTAGGATTTGTATAATCAAATGTCTATATTACCAAGAACAATTTACAGATTCAGTGTTCCAATTGAAATATGATATTCTTCTCTGATCTATGAAAAAAGATGCTAAATTTCATGTGAAAATACAAGAAACCCCCAATAGTGAGTGCAACATTAAATAACAAAAACATCTGGATGTATTACATTATCTGACTTCAAGATGCACAGGGTAGTTGTAATCAAATCTTCCTGATACTGGCACACAGATGTGAAGATCAGTGGAACAGAATGGATATCCTAGAAATAAACGCACATTTCTATAGCTAGCGAGTTTTAAACAAGTGAATCAAAATCAAGTCAGGGGCCCAGTGCGATAGCCTAGTGGTTAAAGTCCTAGCCTTGCACGTGCCGGGATCCTATATGGGCACTGGTTCTAATCCCAGCAGCTCCACTTCCCTTCCAGTTCCCTGCTTGTGGTCTGGGAAAGTAGTTGAGGACAGCCCAAGGCCTTGGGACCCTGCACCTGTACAGGAGACCTGGAAGAGCTCCTGGCTCCTGGTTTTGGATTGGCTCAGCTCCAGCCGTTGCGGTCACTTGGGGAGTGAATCATCAGATGGAATATATCCCTCTCTATCTCTCCTCCTCTCTGTATAAGGGGAATTCAGCAATTGATGCAGGGGAAACGGAATGTACGTGTCTAAAACCATGAGACAAGATCCTTATGTTACACCTTTTATAACAGTCACCTCTAGATGGATCAAGGATCTAGATCTATGACCTGATACCATTAATATATTCGAGGAAAATGTCAGTGACACTCAGCAAGACAAGGCATGGGTAGACTTCTTAGAAAAGGCCTCAGAAGCAAGGCATTAAAAAAAAATAAACACATGGGATTACATCAAGATAAGAAGCTTTTACACTGCAAAGGAAACTGGCAACAAAGTGAGGAGCAGCAAACATAATGGGGAAAATATTTGAAAACAATGCAACGGATAGAGAATTAATATCCAGGATCTATGAAGAGCTCAGGAAACTCAACAAGAGCAAAACAATAATCCAGTTTAAGAAATGGGCAAAGGACAGGAGCAGGTGTTTTTCAAAGGATGATATTCAAGTGGACAGAAGACATATGGGAAAAAATGTTCAGAACCACTAGCAATATGGAAAATGCAAAACAAAAACAAAAACAAAAAATCCACAGTGAGGTTTCACCCCAACTCAGTTAGAATGGCTATCACCTGAAAATTAAAAAGAATAAGTGCTGGTGAGGATGTTAGGAAAAGGTATTCTAATCCACTGTTCTTGGGAATGTAAGCTAACACAACCACTGCTGAAGTCAGTATGGAGATTTTTCAGATATTTGAAAACAGATTTACCACATGACTTGGCCATCCCATTCCTGGGAATTTATCCAAATGAAATGAATATATGAGAGTGTTATCGGTACCCTCTTCCTTGCACCATGTTTGTAGTAGCTGAATACACAATAGCTAAGATGTCGAATCAACCAGATGTCCATCAATGGAAGACTAGATTAAAAAAAAACACGATATACATGCATTACAGAATGCTGCTCAACTATAAAAAAGAGATCTTAATTGGAAATCATTGTACTTAGAATAATAAGCCAATATTGTATGTTTTTTCTAATCTATGATAATTAATACAGAGAAAAAAAAACGTAATTTATAGGTGCAAGAGTGACATTCTGGGATTTGATTCTTGGGAACAGCCTTTGTTTATGCTCCCGAGCAATAGTAGATTTTTTTTGTTTTGCTTTGTTTTGACTTTTTTGTTCTTTGTTATTATTATTTCCTACGTGTCAGGTGTTAAACCTGTGAACGCAAAGTGAAATGAAAGTATGCTCTTCTAAAAAGTAGGGAAGGAAAGTAAGGAGGAGGGTGAGGGGGAACATGGACAGGAAGGTGAAAGGGTGGGAGGTTTCAGTAAGCTACTAAATGTGTGTTCTGCTGTATGTTAAATTTGTTCAGTTTATATATTTATTTTTAAATTTGTCTATTTATATAAGTAAATACGTTGAAAAACAAAGAAAGCGTACTGGAACATCAGTTTGATTGAGGCAGGAGGCTGTGCGGGTGCTGCAGGAAAGTCACCTTTGATCTTGTTTCTTTTCCCATTTTGTTTGTGTTTCTCAGACTTGAATGTTTGACAATTTCTTTAAGCTTACATTTTGTTTCTTTTCTAAATCTCTGGAAAAGAAAGCACATCAATCTGGACTAGTGTTTCATTTTTGAACGACTGGCATTCCTTATATTTGCTAATGTTGCTCTATCACTTATTCTTTAATTTACCCCACCCCCATTTTGTTTTATAAAAACAATCTGCTTGATTTCAGTGTGGTAGTTATAACTTTAATTAATTACGTATGTTTAGAAATTGCCCTTTTTATGTCCTAGGATGATGTCCTATGATAGGCCTTTGACAATTCAGTAATTTTTGGTTGAAGGGCTTTTAACCCATTCTGTAAGAAATTTTTGTTAAAAACTTTTCTGTTTGCGTCTCTATGTATTTCCCCATGCTGATTCAAAGAGACCCTTTCTAATCCCCAAATAAGTAACAGTCACTAATAATGCATGGTAGATGAGTTTCTTCTGCAGACAGCAATTAGAAACGAAACAGCAACAACAAAAACAAAAATGAAATTTAATTTTTTCACCTAGCCAGCGAACTTGAGTGTTCAGATTACTCATCTTATTTATTTTTAATTGCATGAATTCTGTGAACTGTCTTTCTTTTTAAATGTATTTATTTGTTATTTTAACCACTAAATTTGGTGTTAAAAATAGACCAGTTTGAAGGAGAGGAAAATAGTTGGGCAAAACAAATGTATAGTTTTATTTTTTAGAAAATTTTGAACAGCTTTATATATACATATATTTGTTTATGGACATGAGTATCTATATACACATATATTTATACATATACAGATACATATATACAAATATTGACACAAATATATTCATATACAAATATATGCACATCATATATGTGCATAAAACATACATATTTTTCTTATGTAGTGAGATGCAAGATGTTAAATTAATAAATAGTGAATTTTGACAAATTCATGAAAATACATAACCAACATGTTAATTAGGAACTAAAGTGTTTACATGATCCTTAAGCGTAGCCTTCCATTTGAATGCTTTTATAAACAAAATTAGAAGACAATTTTAATCAAATGTAATTCAGTTGAGTCAATATTTTTAAAATAAGAACAGTAATACAGACATTTTAAAAATCATTAAAAAATATTACAATTCAGTAAACTTTCAAACACTTTGTAGAAGAGATACAACATTATTCTTTATGTAGCTGTAATTTTTTGTAACTTAAAATTTCCATTGAAAACGACCATGTCTACTAATGACTTTTCTATTATTACTGACTACTTATTCTCAAGTGTCTGACATCTCTTTTATACTCTTTGATGTTTTTCATCTGCTATTGTTGTTGATGTGGGACTTTGTTGATACTTTGTTTTGGGTCTGCAATGATTTAAGAATTCTTTCTGACTTCAAAGAGAACAGTTATTGGATGGGTACAACACCTGGGATTAGAACCCCATTTCCTTAGGGAGCAGGTATAAAAGAGAAGATTTTGGGAGGAGGGGCAGTTATTGTGGTACTTTATTTATAATTATCTCAAGTGTTTTCAGAGCCGAGATGATCGTACCTCATGCTGTGGAGGAGTTAGCAGAACCAGAAGCATAGATTTAGGACGAAGGGAGCTGGCGACTCAGGTTATTTTTTAGTTACCTTTGCTTTCCTTACTCCTATATTTTTGCTGAGCTTCCTCTTGTGTTTTCTGGATAGTTTTTATTTTTGGGTGAGCTGTTCAAACTCATTTATACAAATGCACTTTCAAATGTGTCCTTTCAAATCTCTTAGGACATGAAGGTACATTTTATTATCACTTAAATTAAATATATTCAGTAACCCAAGTGCTGGGTCTGAGGTTACTGAGAGTTCTAAGCTGGTATTCACATTCAAGGTGCATACATAAGTCTCAGTGACTTTCCAAACTAGCTGGAACTCGCTGGAAATTTTACAATCTAATGACAAACCTCTGAACAGTCCAATTTACGGTGGAGGTGACAGGTTGTTATGTTTTACAAAATGTTTCTGACTAAAATTAATTTGCTTTTTTCATCCAGTCTGATGTAATTTTTTGCATATGTTTATTGTGTATTGTTCCTGTTGTTTGTCTCAGTGCTGTTTCTTGGCAATGCACCTCATTAGTGGCATCCCTGATTGCTTCGCTTTGCCTTTCTAAATATGATGTTTTGAGATAATTCACATTTTAAGAAAAGTTCTCTCTCTCTGCTTTTCCTCTCTGTAAATCCGCCTTTCAAATAAAAATTGACAGTCTCTGATTCTTGTTTCTCTTTTTCCAAAAAATTTCCATTTATTTTGTTTACTTAATTTACTTGATCGGCAGAGAGATGGAGAGAGGCCAGCTCCTAGAGACAGAGAAAGCAAGAAATCTCTCATCCACTAGTTTAATGTCCAAATGCCCACAACCGCTAAGGCTGGACCAGCTGAAACTGGGAGCCATGATCTCAACCTAGGTCCACCAAGTGAGTGGTAAGGTGCCAAGGACTTCCCAGGGTCTGCATTAGCAGGAATCTGGAATGGAGAGCAGAACAGGAATTGGAGCATCCCAATCAGCATCTGAACCACTATACCAAATGCCTGATTTGTCTTTTAACACATTTATTTGAAAGAAAAAGAGAGAGAGAGATCTCTTACCTGTTGGTTCACTGCCCAAATGCTTGTAATGGCTGGAGTTGGGAGAGGCCGGAGCCAGGGCCCAGGATCTCAATCTAGGATTCCCATTTGAGTGGCATGAACCCAGTTACTTGAGTCACCACTGCAGTCTCCTAGGGTTGGCCTTAGTAGGAAGCTGGAGGCAGGAGCTGAGACTGGGTATTGAACCCAGGCACTTTGATAGGAAAAGTTGCATTTTTCTTTTAAAGGTTTAGTTTTTAAATTGGAAAGTCAGATTTACAGAGAGGAGAGAAAGATCTTCTGTCTACTGGTTCATTCCCCAAGTGGTTGCAATGGATGGAGCTGAGCCAATCCCAAACCAGGAACCAGGAGCTTCTTCCAGGTCTCCCAGGTGGTTGCAGGGTCCCAAGACTTTGGGCAGTCATTGACTGCTTTCCCCGGGGCACAAACAGGGAGCTGAATGGGAAGTGGAGCTGCTGGGATTAGAACCGTCACCCACATGGGTTCCTGGCAGATGCAAGATGATGGCTTCAGTCACTAGAGCTATCACAATTGCCTGAGCAGTGGCATCTTAACTATTAGACCAAATTGCCTGTTCCAAGGCATTTTTAATGGTTACACTTGTGTTGGAAGTGGAGAAGCTGCTGCTGGCTTCTAATTGATAAGGACAAGGGAAATTGCTGTGTCTCACAGTGTCCAGGATAGTCCAGGATAGTCCATGCCCTATTTTCTCGTCATTTCAGTTTTCTGGTCCCAAATGCCAATTGTATGCTTAAAAATTAGAGTTTAGATGTTTTACAAAGCTTAGAGTCATCTTCTTCAGGTAAGTAGCATTTCCAGCAGATTCATATTGAGATTTATTTTGGGGTTTGCCTTTTTGCTTTCTCCAGAGACTCTAAAATTATATCTGATATTTTTTATTTGGCTGGGAAACAAAATACAGTAGCCCCCGTTTACAGTTGCAGGTGTGTGTTTTGGCACCGAAAACAAGGCCCTCACTGGAAGCATTTCCAAGGGTGCATTATTTGTAAATGTTAACTATCACTTTTCCTCCAGTTTTCACAGGGGACTTTATAAATCACTCAATAAAGAAAGGTGATTGTATTAATAAAGCTAGCATAATAGGCTTTTATTTTAACTTTAATCTTTAAAAAAATTATTGAGTGTAAAATATGTTCTTAGAAAAGTCTTTCAGAGGCTGGGCCAGTTTAAAGGGATTCTCAGCATGAATACTGCACAGCACATGCTCAAGAAACGATTAAACATGTGTGCTGGAAACTCGAGAAACTGAACAACCAGATCAATTTTTCATTCTCCCTTGTTGAACTTCAAGTACTAATAAAGGCTATTGCATGACGATATAAAGATGTTTTGCAGCTAGGGCTTCATCTGAAAGCTTGGGGGAAGGTAATTTTTAAATATATTCTTGTGCTTAGGGTTAGGATCCAAGGTACAGGAGGAAGTAGGAGCACCGATGTTTGCTCAAAAGTTTTAAAAAGAGAAAAGGGAGGATTTGTGTTCACTGTGTGCTTGCTGATTAGTTTATCTTAAACTCCAACCAGGCAGATGACTTCCAGACTTCCTGAAAAGAAGTGGAGTTGCCATAACCTCATGATTTCCTATGCACATGGTCTTTAGAGCATGGGAGCACACTTTATTGTCATTTAAATCAAATACTTATTGACTACATATTGTGCTAAGTGTGGGGAACACAGAGCATGATAGGATGTAGTGTTTGCATTTCAGGGATTCACACATTGAAACACAGTTTTTGAAGTTAGTGTCAGCTAACTGGAAAGGGTGGTTCAGGCATTCCTGCTACTGTAATTCACTTTCCCTCTTCGTGCAGCTGGCCCTGCCTGGAACCAGCTGTGGGGCAAAATGTGCTCTCTGAGGGATTTGTTCCGCATGGCTCTTGCTTTTTGTGTATAGAACCCAGTGCACCGTGACTCCTGAAAAGCCACATTGCACTGGGGTTTAGTGTCTGTGGTCAGACTTCCTTGGCTTGGTAACAGACTCAAATCCTTTTTCTGGAATATTGACCTGAATGCGCTGCCTGTCCCTTGTGTTCATGGCCAGTTTGATTATGCCCGTTGGCAGCTTCTGGGAGGTGATAGCCCTTCCACCGGTTTTAGTGTGCTTACCAGTGCTATGCAGCAAACACTTCCTGCCATTCCTTTCTTCCTCTTTGCTTACTTTTCCTCTCTTACCTACAGAGATGCCAGACTTCATAGAGGAACTGAGGCCTCAATAGAATCTTGTAAATAAAAAAAAATTAATCTTGGAGGAGCAATACAGTCGGGTGGAGACAGACTTCATGGGAGTTTTAGAATAGCTAAGGATGAGGAGAGCAAGGTCTGATTTGGTGATAATAAGAAAGAAAATATTAAATGTTGGAAATGTTAGTAAGAATTAGCCATACATTAAGGATAGAAAAAGAAGACTTCTTTGTTTAAAAATGTTTTGAAGATAAAATTTCCACCTGGGGTGGAGGATAAGATGTTGCTTGGGGTACCTGTATTGGGTTTGAACCTTAGCTTTGTTCCAGTTTCAGTTTCCATTAATGTCCAGTAATGGCTCAGTAGGTTGGATGCCTCCCAGCCACCCAGGAGACCTGAACTACGTTCTTGGCCCCTGACGGCAGCATGGCTCAGCCCTGGCTGATGTGGGCATTTGGGGAATGAGACAGGAAATGAGAATGCTCTGCTTGATTCTCTGCATTTTTTCTTTTCTTTTCTAAAAATTTATTTTATTTTTGTTGGAAAGTCATAATTACAGAGAAAAGGAGAGACAAAGATCTTCCATCTGCTGGTTCACTCCTCCAGTGACTACAACAGCCAGAGCTGAGCTGATTCAAAGCCAGGAGCCAGGAGCTTCTCCCGGGTCACAAGGCTTTGGGCCAACCTCTACTGACTTCCCAGGCCACAAGCAGGGAGCTAGAAGGGAAGTGGAGCAACTGAACTACAAACCAGTTCCCATATGGGATTCTGGTGCTTGCAAGGCAAGGTCTTTAGCCACTAGGCTACCATGCTAGGCCCTTGTTTCTCTGTCTTTAAAAAAAAAACCTCGATCTTGTGGGAACCATGAGAAATCTTTGAGGGACTGGATCATTCCCTGTAGGATGACTAATTGTTCTGATTTGCCTAGGCCTGAGATATGGGACTTCCTTTCTGCTTCAGATTGGATGGTAATGGACAAATGAAGGCGAAGCTGTCTCTCTACCCCAAACGAGTGCTAATATCACATAGTATGCTTTTGAGTACCAGTTTCTGTCTTTAAAACTCTGAGTCAACTTGACCAGAATCTTCTTGGACAAGTATTTCAAACAGCTGTTATCATCTTAATTAAACAGATTGAGCTTTTATGATAGCATGATATGGAGGAGGGTACTACCATGTATGTGTGGTAGGGGTGTGAGTATGGCCAAACTTTCTGTTTTCATCTTGATGAGAGGTAAATTTAAGAGTTAGGAGGTTCCATATTCTCAAAATTTTAGTATATTTCCCCTTTCCCCTAAAAAAGATTCAGTTTGTTGTTTTCTAAATAATTCTTTTCCTTTGGTGGCTGATTTGATAACGACTGAGATGATTCCAAGTAGGAATCAGGGAGACAGAGGTAGAAAAATAAGAAGGAAAAGAGAAAAATCTGACTGTGAACAATTCATTGCTGGCCACTGAACTTGACTACATCATGCTAGAGGACAATCAGCGGTCACCTTTCTTCTGTGGGATACAGATACGGAGCTGGAATTAAGTCCTAAAGTTCTAAATCCGACCCAAGCAGATGCTACACTTTGTGCACTGATACATACAGCTTTACATCCGAAGCAAGAATCTCTGTCCAGAATGGATTTTTTAAATGTGAATTCAACATATTTGTTTGAGTTTCTGGCAATCTGCAAACTGGAGGTAATAAACTCAAAGGTTGCTTCTAGAGACTCACTTATAAACATCGATGCAAAGTGACCACTGATGGTTTGATAGTATACAAGGAAAGGAAAATTTTATATATATATATATACACACACACACATATATATATAAAGTTTATCAAAGTAACAAAACCTTGTAGCCTGGGGCAATTTAATTTAAGACAAATCATTCTATGTATTTGTTAATGTTTTACATTCCTATTTAAAGACAGATAGTTTGAATACATCCGTGCTTGAGATCCAAGGGAACCATTTAATATTTTAGAAAGAATTTCTGTCAACCTTGGACATTATTAGAAATACTGACTTCTGAGGAGTGCTTGATTTAGATTTCCTTTATTTAAAGGAAATAGTGCATGCTTAAGACTTGATAAAATGTCGGAAGCTAAGTGGAATCCTGGACTCTGTTAGAGCACCAGGGACTCTGCATTTTTGAGAAACTTGACTTTTATTCCTGCTCCCACCCTAAATTCATCTGGAACTGCACAGTGGATGTCAACTGCAGGACAAAGCCACATCTCGCAGACATGTTGTTGCCCTGACTGCGGGCTCAGAGCCATTGCAAGCTTCAGTATGGCCCCAAGGGGTGCATATATTAAAGAAAAAACAAGAGCCATGCTCCAAAATGGCTTATTTAAAATGCAAAGGGTAACAAGAGAGCTACATTTGGGGAAAGCCCAGCTCTCAGCAACAGGAAAGTAATACTAAATCTCGGTTCAAGTTGCTTGCTCTTGAACTCATTAGCTGGGGGTTGAATTCAGCATGAGAAGTCAGAAAGTGGGTTAAGAGTGAACAAAAATGTTATTTTTCCTCTTAGGTACCAGCCTGGCACTTTAGAATGTAGTAGCAGGCATAATAGGAGACTTAGCCAATTGAACGTAATTGTGAAACTGTGAGGAAAAAACACAGCTGAGAAAAAAGGGGTTGAAAAGAAATATTTTGGGCCGTAGGTATGATAAAAGGCAGTGTATCTGCTTCAGTAGTAGCCTCTTTGTAATAAGGAATTGGTACATTTGACATTAAGAGAAAGTAAAGAGGAATGAATAATAGAGAACCCTGTGGAACAGTAAATAATATGTTCTTAACACTTTTGAAATACTATTCCTACCTAGCATAGAACTGCTGTATTTTTTTATATCTTTTTTTGTTTTTCTAAGATGAGAGGCTTGTGGGAAAATTTGACATGAAAGAAGGAAGCCAAAATATTTTTCTTTTGTTTTGCTTGTGAACCTTCACGAAAAGAATTTATAGTAAAGTTATGTTTGCCATTGATGCCATCTCTCACAGGAGGTTATGTCCTTGACAGGACATGCCTACAAATAACAAGATCTTACTACCTAACAGGCCTGTGCTAGATTCAAAACTTTTCATGCCCACTTAGGTATATAAACAAATTTGGAATTTAGGGAATTTTCTATGTCACAAGGTAGTAAAGGTTTATTGTCTCTAGTTTGTAGATGAGTTTTCCACAATTTAGTACATTTCATTCTCCCTCAATTCTGAAGTGCCTACACTATCTTGAAATTCATTGATGGTGTCCATGTTAGCTGAAATCCACTGCTATTTCCTGGGGTGTGAACCTGTGGTTCTTGTGTTGAACGTTCTGTGTTAATTCTGCTGATGCTTCTGGTCCGGAAGCAAGCATGGGCTGTCTCAGGGAGGGTGAGACTGCCCACAAGGCACAGGGCACTTTTCAGCCAAGGGCACCCGGTCCTTGTGATCCCATCTTGCCAAAGCCCAAATGTTATGTAAGTTTCCTGTGCACAGATGATTGCCAAACTAGAGGATTGTGCAGATTTCTTGTTAGTCTAGTGCAGAATGAAAGGAGTGGCATGTGGGGAGTGTGCTGCTCTGTGTAGGCAACATTGTCAGTGCTCACCTCAGCATTGGTCAGGAATCCGCAAAGACGCCAGCCAGGCACATTGCAGGTCACCCGTAGGCGGCTTTATCTTCTAGGACTGACACTTAAGTGGCAGAGCTCATTTGATGCCATTCCAGACTCACTGTTGGGTGTTTCTAATCAAGTGTTTTAATTAATGTTTTTATTGTACTTGAGCCCAGAGATTGTCTCAACAGGCCAGCATATATTTAGAAGTCTCCAAATAAATAAATATAAAACAAAGGAAGATGAACTCTGCTGGAATTATGAGAATGATTGTCTCTAAAAGGCTTGGTTAAGGCTTCAACTTGACTGTTTGAATATACTTTTTTGGCAGTATCAGGGCCTGTCACCTAAACACACCCATTGGGTGCAGTAAAACATGGTCTTAGGATCGTATCTCGGGGTTTGCTCTGGAAGTTGACAGCTTGGGTCTAGAGGCAATTGGGGACTAAAATTTAGTGTGTAGATGTTGTTTTTGATGAAGACCCAGGATTGGTAGCAATAACAAATTTCTGAGACAGCTTTTATTTGGAGTCATGCAGATCTCTTTTGCTGTATCAAGGAGGTGATTGCAATGGGATAATTTCTTTGTCCTCCTTCCCCCCCCCCGTCCCCCTTCCTACCTAAAACATCCTTCTCCCCTGAGTTTTTGCCATCCCCTTTAAAAGAAACTTGTATCTCTTCTCCATACATTTCAAGGCAATGCTACTTTTAGGGAGTGGATTTAATTCGTTTGTTAAATGCCTACTAAATGCCTCTTCCTTCAAGGCAGAAGCTAGACTAGATTTGATGGAGTTGGAGGGGGAGTTGAGATGTTTATGAAGTATGGGAAAGGTATATGTAAGAAACATCTTGCTGGGCCCGGCACAATAGCCTAGTGGTTAAAGTCCTCACCTTGCACACACCAGAATCCCATATGGATGCCGGTTCTAATCCCGGCGGCCCCGTTTCCCAACCAGCTTTCTGTTTGTACCTTGGGAAAGCAGTCAAGGACGGCCCATAGCCTTGGGACCTGCACCCGTGTGGGAGATCCAGAAAAGAATCTGGGCTCCTGGCTTCGGATCGGCGCAGCACCAGCTGTTGTGGTCATTTGGGGTGTGAATCATTGGACAGAAGATCTTCCTCTCTGTCTCCCTTCCACTCTGCATATCCGCCTTTCCAAGAAAAAAAAAATCTTTAAAAAAGAAAAAGAGACATCTTGTTTCTGATTATGCGTGGTTTGGAGCAGATGAAAGCATATTTTGTTTCTTCTCCTCAGGATCCATTGTTACTTAGGTTCTCCAGCTGGGATTTTCTGCAGGCCCTGGAGAGCCTGTGCAGGTTGCTCAAGAGCTGTCAGACTGCAGGGCTGGCAAGCTGCCTCATCTTAGGCAGCAGAGTGATGGTTTTCAAGTCTGCCTGCTTCTCTGCTATCACTTTATGTTTGGTGGCATCCCCCGCTTCCCTTTTCTCCACCTCCTTCAAGGTGCCTTAAATTAGTGGTTTTGGATGTTAGCTTTATGACAAAAGTCAAGAAGAACCCTGATGCCTCAATCTCAAACTGAAGCCTGACAAAATATGCTGCCTGTAGTGACTCTATCGTGCAGCCAGAGAAGAGGCTGAGGTGCACTCCTGCCTGTGTAATCTGGCCAGTTTGTACTCATACAGAACCTGTTCAAATCATTCTAGTTTCTTGATTTCAAATGCCACAAGTAGTCATTCACTATGGATTTAACAACAGCCTTTTCAAATCAATGAAGGGAAGAAAAACAAAACAAAATACCCACTCTCACATTAAAATCATGTTTTAATTTTAGGTTGTGACATGGCTACGAAATTTTAAAATGTGAAAATCATGTAAATCTTGATATAAAGAGAATGACGTATCACCACATTGACTAGAATGAAAAGTTTAGCTGTGCTGTTTGCATTTGTGAAAAAGGATGCCTTCAAAATCAAAATATAGCAGGTTTTGCATACATGTAGTTTTAAAGATTTATTAATTCATTTGAAAGACAGAGTGTCAGAGAGGAAGAAAGACAGGGACAGAGTGAGATATCTTTCATCTGCTGGTTCATTCCCCAAATGGCCATAATGACCAGTTGTGGATCAGAAGCCCAGAACTCCATTTGGGTTTCCCAAGAGTGTGGCAGGAGCTCAAGTACTTGGGCCCTTCCATTGCCCTCTTAGGTATATTGGCAAGAAACTGGATCTGAAGTAGAGTTACTGGGACTTGAACTGGTGTTCTGATAATGGTGTTCCAATGATGACATCACATGTGGCAGCTTAACCCACTACGGTTCCTTATTGTCCCCGATTTATCATTTTCATTGATAAATTCTCAAGCTAAGTGCTCTTACAAGGAAGAGTTTCTGAATCTGAGAATTATAAACATTTTGGCCAGGGTGTTTGGTTGTTGTAAGCTCCAGTCCTGTGCATTGTAGGAGGTTCAACAACCTCCCCAGCCTTTCTCTACCCATCAGATGCCAATAATACTCATATCCCCCTCATACCTGCCTGTATTCACTACCTGTGACAATCAAAACGTCTCCAGATATGGCCACCTGCTTCTGAGAAGGGGCAAATTTACCCTTAATTTGGATTCTTAAAACAGTGGCATACACATATAGATACTTCAAAGATCTCGTGGAAGATGGAATGAAAAGATAAGTCAATGCTGGCGTTGAAAATTATGGGGGCTTCAAAAAGTTCACAAAAAAGTGTGTGGATTTCAATTTGAGGAGCACCAATATAAACATTTCCCACAAATCTTTGCAGATATCTTCCTATATTAGGGTTGGTATTCAAGGTAGAGAACAGATTCCACCTTAGTTGGTATGAACTGAACTGTATGCGTGACAGGGCATTTGCTGATTTTCAAAAACTGGTCTGTTGTCTGCATAAAACTGACTCTAGAATTTCCAGCAATGTATTCTGAAGCCACAGCACAAGTAAGTCATTGAGGGTACTGCTTCACCTGCTTTGATCTGTAGGTCAACTGCTAAAGTGAGGATGTGGTAGAGGAACATTTCTGCCAAATAGGGGAGTTTGCATGCCATCTGCAGCTATAGACGTAAATCTCTCTCGCTCTCTCTTTGTTTTGGTCACATATTTCTTTTATTTATTTATTTACTTTAATAATCTTACTTAGTTGATTAGGATACAAAGGGTCAAGGGTTACAGGATGAAAGTGTGTAATGCCATTGTTTCCACACTAATATCATCTTTTCCCCCTATATCTGGAGTCAGGGGAGAAACAAAGGGAAAAATCCCACCCAGCCTCCCACCCATCCCAGATCCCCAACATGAGGTGTGCTCCGAGGGTCCTGCTCCAGCACTTTTGATAGTTCAACAATTCTGGATTGTTGCCAATCTCACCGTTCTAATCGCAATGAAACCTATTCAGAGTCCACTGGCTGACATAGTCTCTTCATGGTTTCAGTTCTGAGATCAGCGGTTCAGTTGGTGGGATCTCCAAAGAAACTTCATCTGAGATAATCCCAAACTTGATTCTTGCATGAGTTTGCCAATACAGAGTCCCACACCGTCTGTCGCTTCAATCAGCTTATGCGCATGCTAGTTGTTGCTATTGCCAGGTCAGTTCTGTTTCCAGCCCTGTCATCCACTTGAACCAATGGGTGTTGTAGTTCAGCTCGATACTACCCACTTCGTACTCAGTCCTCATGCAAACCAGTGGGAGCTGCAGCCTGGTTGGGGCTACTCCCCATAGCTCCCACCAGTTCTGCACCCTATCGTGGTTCCTATGCTTGCCAGTGTGTTCTGCAGGCTTGTTCAATCTAGACAGAAATCTCATATCCAGCTTCTTTCCTGGCTTCACTTCATTCTCTATTCATATTGTGAAGATGTATTTGATGATGGAGTCCAAGTCATACTCAGACATAAGGGATCCTGAGAAAAATTAGTTTTTATCTTACCAACCTCCATAATACGTGGGAGACACTCTGGGAGAAGGTGAGTGGATATTGAGTAAGGGATATTGAAGGGAATGTATGTTGAGTAAGCCTTCTTCTAGTATCTTCTACAGGGTGCAGAGAGCTTCAACTCTCACCAGTAAGCCACTGGGATCACTATTCCTGGCAGTCTGAGCTGGCCTTTGTGCGCTCTCTACTCCCCATTTTATACTCTTCATTTTGTTAATTTTCTTCTGTATGTTGCTCCAGCCTTTTTCTTATTTTCTCTTTCATTTTCTTTTTTTTTTTTAAAGATTTATTTTTATTGAAAGGAGGATGTACAGAGAGGAGAGACAGAGAGGAAGATCTTCCATCCGATGATTCACTCCCCAAGTGAGCACAACGGCCGATGCTATGCCGATCCGAAGCCAGGAGCCTCTTCTGGGTCTCCCACACGGGTGCAGGGTCCCAAAGCTTTGGGCCGTCCTCAACTGCTTTCCCGGGCCACAGGCAGGGAGCTGGATGGGAAGCGGGGCTGCTGGGATTAGAACCGGCGCCATATGGGATCCCGGGTGTGCAAGGCAAGGACCTTAACCACTGCGCCACTGCACCGGGCCCCATTGTTATTTTTTAAATATTCCCTTCCCCATTTCCATTAACTATAAGTTTGCTGTGGACTTAAAGAATACATATTTTCTACTTGGATCTGTCAATGCATGAGACATGTGCAAAGTCTTTGTTAATGGGCCCTGAGCCATCACTACCTCTGTCTCAAGTCCATCCACTGAGGACAGATATTCTGGTGCTGAAGCTTGCATTTTTGAGCATTGTTTTTTAACGTAGAATAGAGCACAATTAACATGAACAATCACCTTACTTTATTTGAAACATGCAATGTTTAGGGGCCTTCATTCCTACCAGAGAAGGTTCAAAGTAAACTTTATATTTCTGAAATGGAGGATTTTATGACTTAAAATGTAACTCTTTAGGACTTGGAATAATAACTGGCTACTTCCCTGATATATTGTTCTTCCAGTCTACTGTCAAAATCTCCTAATTACTAGTTTGTCTTAATATGGGTATTTTGGTCCTAAATTGAAATTTAGTTAATATTATAGGAAAGGGAAAAACATCACAATTCATTCACTCTTTAGTGTAGGAATGTCACACAAAATTCAGGACAGCTGTTAAATTTGAGTTCCAACTAAACAATGACTAGTTTTAGTGTAAATATAATTAATTATTTTTTTGAGAAATTTGAGAAGGGAGAGAGAAAGAGAAAGAATGTGTACTCTCGTTTGTGGATTCATTTCCAAAAATACCCACAATGGCTGGGGCTGGGCTGGCCAATGATGGGGCTAGGAAACTCTCCATGTGGATAGTAGGAACCTAATTGTTGGAGCCGTTACCACTGCCTCCCAAGGTCTGTGCCAGCAAGAGGCTGCTGTGAGGGTTCAAAGCTGGGGAGCAACTGCAGGCACTCTGACATGGGATGTCCATTTCCCAACCAGTGTCTTTACTAATAAGCCAAATGCTCATCTATAGCTTTTTGTTAAAATGTATGTCCTAAATGTCGCAAAGTATATAGTCATGGTGCAAATTAGTTGTTTATCTGCATTTGAAGTTTAACTGGAATGTCTCATAGCTGTATTTGCTAAGTGTTGTTTGAATGAATTGACCAAGTTACTTCTTGAGAATGTGTTTCTTGAGAGATAGAAAAGTGAGGAAAATATGAAGGTAAAGGATTGTTGAAAGCAATAACGATGAGGAAATTGGACTGTGTAGAGGAAAGAAGAGAGGCATCTGAAAAAAATCAAATGCTATAGTAGTCCTGGTTATCACAAACTATTCCCTAGATAGGCCAATAAACTCCTGGTTTGAAGATAAAGCTCTGTTCCTTCTCTGCACACGTGGCCACTTTCCTACAACGTTTGCATCTGGCCCCAATGCAGCATTCAGTTCCCCAGTTTGGGCAAGTAAAGCTTTGAGGTAAGCAGAAGAGATGAGCAGTGCAGGAACTGGATACCTTGGAGCCTTGTAATCTCGCTTGCACAACATCCAGAGATTGCATGGTTTTTGGCTTCGGTGCAGCTGGGCACAATTTCAATGCACATCTATGGAGACCATGTCACAACAACAAAACAAACCAATGTAGCTGCGAGTTACATTAACAGCCTGAAAAAACAAGTCAACAGACTTGAAGACTGCTCTGGGAGCCCCTCCCTGGGAGTCAGCTTCTGGCAGAAAGGGAGTCACTGTGCCTTCTTTTGGACATTTTTTCCCAACTAAGATCATTCTATAGGATCTGAAGCTTGTATTCGTCTTCTTTTGGGAGATCCCTCATTTGCTTTCTTGTTGATTAGTGTGAGATCTTTGTGAGGTGTGGAACAGTCTGTTTCTTGCCCTAAATAATTATTTCCCTGCTTAAACATCAAAGCCAATGGTTCAATGTTTCATGGGCTCTGATGCTTCTGTTTGTCGCAAACACACTGAGCTAGATTTCCTCCTCATTGAGTGCTTCAGGGTCTGCCTAGTTGTCATCTGACAGGAAGAGTTTCCACACCATGCAGCATTGTTTCATGTAGGAATTTTGAAGTGAGTTTGCTCCTGCTGGAAGGTTCGTTAGTACATGTCGCTTAAGGCAGTTAACACCTTCTCCATGATGGAGCTAAGAACAAACTGACTTCTTAGAGGATGTTAGTGGATCAGGCCCAGTGTGTGTGTGGATTAGAGTCTTGCCAATATCAGAAACCTTCTGTGTTCATATATTTTTTATTTCTGATTTTTATGAAAGATGTGACTTATGTGCCAATAGCATCAGGGTGTGTGGGTGAACATACTGCGAGGAAGGAAAGTGAAACATTTTGGAAGCAATCTTACTAGCTATGATTTCTTCAAAAACAAAATATAAGCTAAGCCCTATTTTGTATATTGGGTCTTTTCATTTGATTTACATATTTTCTTAGATTCCTATGTTTTATCTCAAAAAAACTTTTCCCTCACCTTAGAGTGTATGGTAACAATTCTTATTTTCACTTTGTTTAATAACTGTAAGCTTGGGTCTGTAAGAGAATAACAATAAAACAGCAAAACCACCTCCTTTTCTTTCTTTATTTCCCCTTTTTTTGGTTGTATTTGTTTTAAACAAAGTTTCTTCTGACTCATATCCTGGGCTATCTCAATTTGCACATGTTTCCAGAATTTGTTTTTAATTTTTTTCCATTTCCATTATTTCCCCTACTTAGTCTTTTTCCCATTACCGCCTCCCCAACTCTTGTTTTTACATACCCTTTTTTTCTTCACTATCTCTTCCTACTTCTCTAGTCATTGTAGAGGGTCACATCTTTGTTTTTTTAAAATCACAAAATTTTCATGAAATTCTGCTTCAGTTTGCTTTATATTATATGGAACAGACTGCCCTGGCTCAAGGGAGCTCCAGTTGGGGGATATGGAATGACTTAAAATTGTAGATGTTAAAGGGATGAATTGTGATCTTTCAAAGATCCATTCCACCCAGAAAATGTCAGGAATCATATGATACTCTTGGGATTAGCGGATCAGGTAAGCTCTTTTGGTGAGCTTAAATTCTCCAACTCAAATATTATTGTTGAACTTAATAAGTTACACAGAGCCAAAAACCAAACAGAAAAAAAAAATTTCCCAAGCTATAAAAAGATTTAGCTCTTTCCAGAAAACTCTAAAGATTAGCATTATCAGATGGTCAGAAATCTTTATATAATCTGAGTGAAGATTAATTTTGAGAAAGAAGAGTAGCTGTGAAAGAACTAACTATTAATCCTGTTAATCTGCCCTTTCTCTGGCTCACCTTGGCTTTTCCCAGCAGTGTGGTAAGGTTAAACTATCCCGGGGGAGCCAGAAGTCACTAAAGCCTGTAGCAGTGTGTTCCTTCCCTGTGGTTAGAACTTGATTCAGCTTCCATCCTTGTGGAATTGTGCCCAAATGAGAGGCATTTCAAGGAAGGCTTCAAAATTGCATGTCACATGTGATAAGCATAAATTCAAATCTATGTTCATGAGCCCCTGCCTGTATTTGCTTTTTGCTTGAACCTACTCTGTTCTTACCCCTTTTGAAAGTGATGCTGACAAATGGTGAGCAAGGCCAGGCATGGTGCTCCCAATCTTGCTGGAATATGTGGTGGGGTAATCAGAAAACTCCACAATCACACACAGGCATGTAAAATTGTATCAGTAGTAAGTGCTAAGAAAGGGGAGCACACAGAGTTCTTAGCACATATACTCAAGAGGAATGACATGTTCGTGAGGTAACAAAAGGAGAATGAAGGAAGAGTTGTTGCTTGATTATGGGGTGGATGCACAGTTTCTAAGAGGCAAGGGCCAAGTGCCAAAGCACTGTAATGGGTGGGGTGGAAAGGATCTGTGCAGCTGGAATGGAGAGAAGACAGAGGCAGCAGCAGCAGCAGTTGAGTAATATGAGAATGAGTGGTAAGGACTAGATTTTTCAGGAATGGAAAGGCCACTCTATGTGTACTTTTGGTCTTGAACATAAGGAGCAACAGGAAGGCCTAGTGTTGTGGAATAATTAAAGCCACTGCCTGAGATGCCAGCATCCCATAAGTGTGCTGGTTTGACGCCCAGTTGCTCTGCTTTTGATCCAGCTCTTTGATGATGCATCTGGGAAAGCAGTGGAGTATAGTGCCTCAGGTGGGAGGCCTGGAGGGAGGTTGCAGGCCCCTGACTTTGCCCTGGCCCAGCCCAGTCCATTGTAGTCACCTGGGGAATGAAACAGCAGATGGAAGATCTCCCCCGTCTTTCTCTCCATCTTTGTAACTCTTTAGATCCATCCATCCATCCATCTATCCATCCATCCATCCATCCATTTGCAAGCATAATAGGAAAGATGGTGACTTATATATCTTAAAGGTCTTATTTTGGTATTTTAATAAACATCATGTGAATTGTTACAGGACCTCAGACACTTAAAATTAGACACTTTTTATTTTTTAAAGAGCTGACTTCCAGTTTTGGCTCACCACCAACGTAATTATGTATCTTGGAAAAATCCTTCGTTCTTTCTGCAGTCCAGTTATCATATTTGTATAAAGCCTTAATCAACTTTCCAGGGTGGTTTTGAGGCTTAATAAATATGAAAATATCTTGAGAAGGGCAGATTGTAGACATGTAAACATTAATATTATGATTTTTAGGAACTGGGAGCATTCATAGGAAAAGGAACCCTGAGGGTGCACAAACGACATGGTGTTCTGTTGTATCATGTTCTTAGTGAACTTAGTGTGGAGTTACTCCTAAAACTGAAATGGTTGCTAAATTATGGTGGAGAATGTAATAAGGAAGATTCCTTCTTTCTTTCAGGGGGGACTTGCAAATGACATGCTATGTGTACATGAAATAGAATATTTTTACCTCACTTTTTGACCTTGATGTTTAAATCTCATAATTTTGACCTCATCATATTTACATTGGGACATTTTCTTTCTTCATGTATTCTTTTCACTGTCACTAATAACAATAGCAAAAAGTATAATAACTGATATTTATTGACTAATTACCATGGGCTCTGTTCTAGGTGTTTTCTGTGTATTTTCTCTTATAATATTCAAGATAATTTGATAAGATGTGTAATATTATAATTCTCATTTTATGAGGAAACTGAGTAATGGATAGGCTAGGAAATTAACTAGAACAATTCATTTAGTGATGTGAACAACTCAAAGAATAAAAAGGTGATTAGAAATAGTCAGATAGGTACACGCATTGTGGCATAGCTGCTGTGTATTACATTACATTGCATATCAGAGTGCTGGTTTGAGTCCTGGCTGCTCTGTTTCTGATCCAGCTCCCTGCTAATCAGCTAGGAGGAGCAGTGCAATGTGGCTCAAGTGCTTATGTGCCTGTCCGTTACTTGGCAGGTCCAGTGAAATTCCTGCTTCCTGGCTGCAGTCTGACCCTGCAGCCTTTTGAGGAGTGAACCAGTATGTGGAAAACCTCCTCCCCTTTCGTCTCTCCCTCTTTGTCACTCAGTCTTTCAAATAAACAAATACATTTTTAAAGACATGTTCAAACCATGTAACTGGCTAACTTTTAATGATAGCTCCATCTTGGATTTTTTATGAGAAGTCACAATATTGTCTCAAAACAAAGATATGAATAATATTGGTATATAAAACCAATAACAATGACAAAACTTTACAAGATAAAAATGCATTATTTGATCAAGTGTAAAATTTTTTACTTGGTAAGAATAACGGGTTGCTAAAGGGTTGCAAAACTCAATGGTTAAAGGTAGAATTTGTGAATTAGATATAGACTACAAGCTCATAAATAAGTAAAATCTTCATTGTAAAATTTATACTGGAAAGAATTGATCCTGATGAAAATACTGTCAGAAAACAAAATTTAAATGTAAAAATTAGAAATATTGTACCAATATGGTCAAAGGCTTCTCAAGGCTTAATGAAATTTGCTTCAGTATATATCTTCCCAAAAACATAAATGACTCAGTAGGCACTTTAAAATTTATATTTATGGGCCAGGCGCAGTAGCCTAGCAGCTAAAACACTTGCTTTGTATATGCCAGGATCCCAAATGGTTGCTGGTTCTAATCCTGGAAGCCCTGTTTCCTGTCTGGCTTCATGCTTATGGCCTGGGAAAGCAGTAGAGGACAGCCCAAAGCCTTGGGGTCCTGTACCTGTGTTGGGGACTCAGAAGAAGCTCCTGGCTCCTGGCTTTAGATCGGAGCAGCTCTGACTGTTGTGTCTGCTTGGGAAGTGAATCATTGGACAGAAATTATTCCTCACTGTCTCTCCTCCTCTGTGTATATCTGACTTTCCAATAAAATAATAAACAAATCTTTAAAAATCTTTTTATTATTTTCCATGATATATTTTGTAGGTATAGGAATTTCCCTCCTTTCTCCATCCCTAATATCCCCTCCCACCATTTTCCCTTCCACCTTTTATATTACAGTAGTTTTACTGCAGTAGTAGTTTTTTTATTACAGCAGTACAGTCCTTCAGCAAAAGTTACAAGTCTAACATTCTACTATTCCAGTGCATCATGACATTGTAAGTATAGACAATGGCAGAAAACTCTAGTATCATAATGTCAAGGTATGATTAACTGTTTCATTGGGAATATTCCTTTTATTCAAAGGAGAGAGACATACTGCAATGTATCCTCATTTCTTGGTATGCTGGTCTCCATTATACAGTTCATCTATGAGAATGTATGTATATTCTTCTTTGCCCATATATCTATTTGTTTTGTATTTTGCATGAATGTTACCTTGTACCAGAGAGAACATATGATGTTTGTCCTTTGGGGACTGGCTTATTTCACTGAGCATGACCGTTTTGTTGCAATGGTAGAATTTTATTCTTTTAATGGCCATGTACTATTCCATGGAGCAGGCATACCAATTTCTTTAGCCATTCCTTTTTCAATGGCCTTTTGCGTTGTTTCCATGTCTTTGTTATTGTAGATTGTGCTGCTATAAATATAGGGTTGCATGTTGCTTTTTCATAGGCAGATTTCACTTCAAGTGGATCCCCAGGAGCTGGATAGCTGGGACATATATTAGATCAATTTCAGTTGTTTGAGCACTCTCCATATTGACTTCCATAGTGGCATCAACAGTTTACACTCCCACCAGCAATGAAGTAGGGTACCTTTTCCCCCACCTGTACAACAGTAAGTATTATTAGTAGATTTCTGAACGTAGGCCATTCTTACTGGAGTTAGGTGGAACTTCAATATGGTTTCCCTAATAGCTAGCTAGCCTGAGCATTTTTTCATAGGTCTATTAGCAATTTGAATTTGCTCTTTTGAAAAATGCCTGCTCATTTCCTTTACCCATTTCTTAACAGGTTTTTAAAATTTTGTTATTGTTGAATTTCTGAAGCTCTTTGTAAATACAGGGTATTAGTCCCCTATTAGTTGTGTAGTGTGTAAAGATTTTCTCCCATTCTGTTGGTTGCTTCTTCATCTTGTTGGTAGTTTCTTTTGCTGTACAGAAGCTTATCACATTTATTGATTTTTTTACATTTTTTTATTTTTAATAAATTTTTAAATTTTGACAATCTTTACATAGTTAATTTGGGCAAAAAGGGTCAAGGGCTACAGGAAAGTGGATAAGACTATTATTTCCATATTGTTTCCTTCATATATCTGAGGTAGAGGGGGATATTGAGGGAGAAGCCCCACCCAGTTTCCCACCCACCCCAAGTCCTGCATGTGGGGCATCTCCGAGATACTCGTTGAAGTGGTTTCAATAGGTCACCAGTTTTGAAATTGCTGCCAATCTTGCCTCTCCAAACACGATGAGGTTGTTGAAAAATCCATTAATTGACATTGTCCATCATAGCGTCTCTATTTGCCCGGTATTTTGTTGCTGAGGTGGTTGGTTAACTTGTTCCATCTTCTGTCCCTTCATGGTTAGGGTTCTGACTCTGGCATTTCAATTGGGGAGATCACCAAAGAAACTTCGTCTGAGGTGTTCCCACCAGGCCCACCCCCTACCCTGGTTTGCCAATATGTGTGGCAGACCAGTCAAATCTGTCCCACATCCCCCCGGCTCTCGTACATGGCAAATGGCATTGAAGCTTGGAACCATCTAACCAGCTCAACAGTCAAGCCTTCAGGTGTGGTTGAGTGCCTCTCTGTTTAGCTACCCCAGCCCCTGTCCCAGTTCTCATGCCCTCCCGTGGGAGTGGTAACCCAAGAGGGGGGAACCCACGATTTCCCTCCCAGGTCTCTCACTCCTGGATTGTGCACTTTCCAGGTGGTTCTGCAGTTTAACTTGACAGTATTAGCCCCCAGTGTCAGTTTCTGCCAGCTGATGCTGTGGCTATGCCCAAACAGCCCTCTCCCATTCTAATTGTAGGTTGCACCCATTGGAACAATCAACCCATCCAGGCTTTTCCCTGATCTAGTCCGCATGAGGTGCACAGGTGTTGTAGCCCTGCTTAGTTTGGTCTGCCCCCATCCCAGTTCATGCTCTCCAGTGGGAGTAGCTGTCCAGCAGGGGAACTACTGGGGTGTCTCATTTAATTTTAGTGAAAAGTAGTCTCATTTCTTATCCATATGGATTGTTTCAAATTCAAGCATAATTCTCACTAACAAAATACAAGACATAGGACAAATTATGAATGACAAGTAACAGTTATACTTTTTAATCTTTTAAAAGTAATTTTCTAGAGAAAAATACAAATTCTTGAAAAACATTAAAGTAACCATATAGCTATGGTTCTCTTGCTGAAAACAATTATGTTCATTGGTTTTAAATGTTAACTAAATAAAATGCAATTCATGACTGAGAATGCAATTTGAAATCTGTGAGGTGAACAATTCTACTGTTTTTAGTTAGTAGTTTAATGGTATACTATTAAAGAAGAAAAAAATCCAAATTTTGTATCTAAAACAAAACTCTTTTTCAAGGCTCTGGAAACTCTGTGAATTAGCCCATGTTTTTAAAATTTTGTGTTAAGTCTAAACTTGGACAGCGGAACACAGTGGTGAAGAATATGATAGCTTAGATTCAATGAATGCTTTCTTATTTGGTAGCTGCGTTATTACCCACTAGTACCATGGGAATGTTGTTTAACTTCTTCAAACAATGGCTTCATCATTTTTAAAATGGGGATAATAATACTGTTACTTCATAGAATTATTAGAAATCATACTTTGGCTAAAATATGCTACTTTGTTATTATTATTAGTATTGCTAGAAGTAGGAGAGATTTACGGGTTTAATCAAAACAGATTTTTCTTCATGTTAACATATAGATGGAGTATGGAGAATGCTTTTTCCTATGTAAATTATTTTGCCTCTTTAACCATGTTATTGATCATTCTGAAATAGCTGTGAGGGCTTGGAGTGATGAAGATTATATAATGTGGTATAGTACTTTATTGTGACAGAATCCCAATATTGCAGGTATCAACAACAGAGGGAAAGCATGAAGAATAAAAGTAATGCTGAGAAGGCACTTAAAATGATATGATTTGGGTAAAACACCTTTTACATGTTAAGCATCTTTAAATCATGTGTCAACAGTGGCATTTGTCTAAATCCCTAATTTTCTTCCTGAGTTCCAGCTTTTGAAGCTCTCCTGTTTGAAGTGCTCTGCTTTGGTAGCTGGTCCCACTTTTCAGAGGCTATGCGTGCTTGGACCCTTAGAGGATGGATAGGTATAAAGGGCATTGGTCATTTGATTTTAACCTACTCATGGTGTCAGTAGGAACCACAGTCAGAGGGAGAAAAGGCATCCAGAAGTGAAGTGCAACATTATATATACTGTTGATGTGAGGTAGTGTCAAGTGACAGAATGATGTGATGAAAAGGGAGCCACCAGGGTCCCTGCCATGCTTAATGTTCCTCGGTATTTGCTAACTGCTTACTGACCTGGTTTGCTTAAGCAATATATTCCAGAAATGAGCTGCTGAGAATTTCTACCCTTATTAACTTTTATTTTCCCTGCTCTGTCCTCCCTCCACTTATAAAAAGCTACTGCTTAAAGAGTTATTTGTTACTCGTGTTGAGCACCACCATCATTGAGGAACTAGCATATTCCAGGTGCTGTGCTGGGCAGTGAGTAAATATTTGTCAATGTTCTAAATGCCAGGCTTCTTGAGATCTGAAGAGGAAAGTTGCTTAGGCCGGGGTGGGGGAAGGACCGAATAATTCCTGTCCCAGAGGCTGTGTAGCACATTTTAGACATCTAGGCTCAAGGTTTCCCCAAAATGTATCATTACTGCTTTGATTTTAACTGTTGGCAACCACATTTCTCTCAAGCTACCTTGAAATAGTCTCCCTTATGTTGACAGCTGGAGGAGTGCAAAGATTTTCTCCTAGTTTGAGTTTTGATCTGTGTTTGAAAAAAGAATCATAAAAAAGTATGTTTTTGAGCATCTGACAAAACAAGCCTTTGACCGCAAAGCAAGGCCTCAGCAAGTTGCTTCATGTTCTCTGCTCATAGCTGTCTCCTCTCTATGTGCTCTTTGAGGCACCCACAAAACAAAATAAGCTCATTAAATATGAAGGAATAAGTGAAGCTGGCAGTTGCACTTATTCAAATAGACTTTCCTCTTCAGATGTTTACACTCCAGGAGAAAAAAAAATAGAAGATGAATGCCTTATCAGTGGCTATTCATGATTTCCTCTTTGGGGTGAGAGTGAGTTTAGCCAGGCTTTGGAGATAGGGACATTTTGCTCCAAATCCAGCTCTGAACCAGCACACAAAATTGTCACATTGAGAAGCCAGAATGTCATTTTATCCAGCAGTTTGCATGTTAGGGTGAAAACTTTATCTTGTGTCCCTTGCTAAACAATCAAGAGTATTTCTTCATGCCTTTTCCACATGGACACAAGCTTGTCTTGTGTTCTCTTGCTGACACAAACATAGGTCTGTCCTGTGGAGCAGCAGATCCCATCCTTAAATTTTGTTCCTTTAAGAAGTATCCCCTGCACATTTAGCTTCTCTTCTGAACCTATAGCATCCACCTTTTAGTGCATTGAGTGGGATGTCAAGATACATAGAAGGTGGTCTTACCTCTTAATTTTTAAAAAAAGATTTATTTATTTATTTTTAAAGATTTATTATTATTATTTTTTTTTACTGGAAAGTCAGATATACAGAGAGGAGGAGAGACAAAAAGGAGGAAGATCTCTGTCTGTTGATTTACTCCCCAAGTGGCCACAATGGTCAGTGCTGATTTGATCCAAAGCCAGGAGCCAGGAGCCTCTTCCAGTGCTCCCATGTGGGCACAGGGTTCCAAAGCTTTGGGCCATCTTCGGCTGCTTTCCCAGGCCACAAGCAGGGAGCTGGATGGGAAATAGGGCTGCCAGGACATGAACCAGCACACATATGGGATCCCAGTGCGTGCACCGCGAGGACTTTTGCCACTAGATTACTGTGTTGGATCCTACCTCACAAGTTTTTAAGAATTATTTCTTTGAAAGAGTTAGAGAGAGAGAGAACGGGGGAGGGAGAGAGATTTTCCATCTGTAACTTCACTCTGCCTGTGGCTGCAATGTCCTGGGCTGTGCTAGACTCAAGTCAGAATCCAGGAGCTTCATCCAGATTTCCCACATGGGTGGCAGGAACCCAAGCACTTGGACTATCTTTCATTGCTTTTCCTGGCCATTATCAATGAGTTAGATCAGAGGGAGAGCAGCCAGGACATCAACTGATGCCCATATACAATGCTGGCTCCAATCCTCAAAGTCTTGTAGTCAGTAAGTGAGGTCATGTGTGATGATGGTTAGTAAATCACCATGCAAATGTGAAGTAATTTGAGCTGGCATTTGAAAGATGGAAATGTTTCTGTGGTATCTGATTGGGGAAAAGGATGTTTCAAATTGGAAGACTAGTTTAAGCAAAGACACAATGATATTTTTGATCAGTGGACAATAAGCCTTGTTTTATTTGACCTAAATAATATTTAATGCTGCCAACCTCTTAAAGGCTCCATCTTAAAGTATTTTCTTGGTTTCTGTGACAGTACATTTTGATGGTTTTCCTTCTGCATTTTTGAAAACTCTTTTCCATCCCACCTCCAAGTTTCTATGGTTATATCATTCTGGTGATGTTTTATAAATACCTCTAGCTGCTTCCCTAAAGCTTAGCCTGATACAGCTATTTACTGTTCATACCCATCCATCCAACTCTTATTTAAATATGGTAAGTTCTTCATGTCCAAACTAAACTCATTAGCCTTCTGCCACGGTCCCTCTCTTCCTCTGTTTCCTACCTTAGTGGATAATATATACCCACTTATTCAAGGCAGAGATACAATATACTCTTGACTCTTGCCACCCCATCGCCTTCCATGTAATAAGCCATCATACATTTATATTTTGTTGTTTTAAATATCTCCATACCTTTTCATCTGTTCACCATCATCCTTTGCTTGGATGGCTGAAGTAGCCATTTGCCCTCAAACTTTCCTCCAACTGTTTTTTTCAATGTGATGAGAGGAATCTTCTTTAAAGTTTTATTTTTATTTATTTGAAGAGTTGTAGAGAGACACAGAGAGGGGGAGAGATAGACACAGAGATAGAGAGATCTTCTGTCTACTATTTTAATGCCCAAGTCGTCGCAACAGCTGGTCCTAGGCCAGGCTGCATCCAAGAACCGGAAGTCTCATTTGGCTGTGTGCGGGGATCCAAGGATTAGGGCCACCTTCCATTGCCATTCCCAGGCGTATTTGTGGGGAGCTGGATTGGAAATGCAACAGCTGGAACTGGAGCCTGTGACTGTATAGGATGCCAGCACTGCAGACAGCAGCTTAAGCTGTTAAGCTATAACATCAACCCAGGGAGAATCTTTCTAAGGCACAAATATAATCAGTGTGCTATTTCTTTCCTTAAAGCTCTCTGAGATCTCCCATTTGCTTCTGAGGCATCTAAATTCCTACAGGAGGCATACTGGCCTCTCTTGTTCCTGATTCTGCTGATCTCACTTGTCTCGCCTCTTATTACCATCCCTCAAGCCGACAGAACTTGTGCGCTTGTAGTTCACTAATCAAGCGAGGAGCCAGGACTAGCACGCATATTTCCTCTGTGGTATACTTACTTCTTCCTCTGATCTCAGCTTGGAAATCACTATTCACATTGTGTCACAGTGTTCTGTTTACTTGATCTACTACTGTTGGGACCAGTATCTCTTAAAGAATCTGGTAGACATTGAGATCATCAGTAGATGCTCCTTTAGATGAATACTGAGTGGAGATGTATGAAGCATCTTTGAGCAGTGACAAATCACTGCAGTGTGGGATCTATGAAGCAGTGGAGGAAAATTGTGGAAGGAAGTGAGTTAGGGGTCTTCTTTCTTTTTAAAAATTTTTATTTATTTTTATTGAAAAGTCAGATATATTTAGAGAGGAGGAGAGACAGAGAGGAAGATCTTCTGACTGATGATTCACTCCCCAAGTGGCCAGAATGGCAGGAACTGCACCAGTCTGAAGCCAGGAGCTCAGCAGGGAGTCAGGTGGGAAGCACGGGGTGGGAGGGGAAGGGTGGGGGGCCGCACCACAGGAATTAGAACCAGTGCCCATGTGGGATCCTGGCATGTTCAAGGTGAGGACTTTAGCTGCTAGGCCACTGCACTGGACCCACAGGTTAGGGTTCTTAAAGATAAATATTGACAGGAAGATTTTAATGTAGGAAATTCAGTGGGGAGTGCTCTAGGGATCAATGCCTATGAGAGGGCAAGGGAGGTAACAGTGCAAGAGGAAACTGAATTGAAAGAAAGATGTATCCCTGGAGCCTGTGGGTATTCAGAAGCTGGCATAGGCCTGCAAAGTAGTTCTGAATGGAGCAATGGGGTTCAGGACCTTTGTGTCCTCATAGCAATCAGTGGTTGGATATGGGTTGCTTCTGAGGAAGAGGAAAAGCTTGGGCCAAACAATTTGCTCCCAAGAGCAATTTTTGAAGAGAGATTTAACTATGATCTGTCAGAAGCCAATGTCGCTGGCCTCTGGGTAATCGATACGGTATTTTAGGGCATCTGGGTGGCACACCACTTCACTCACTTCACTAGGACTAAGTCATGAGGACTAAAGAATTTATACTTTATTTAGTAGACTTTAGGATGCCATTAAAGGTGTTTATAGGAGCAATATGAGTCAGAGTTGTACTTGAGATTAATCTGGCTGGGGTGTTTAAACTGGATTAGGAAAGGGGAAACTGGAGATATGGAAGCCAGTGGGAGAATTTTGAAATAGTCCAGGTGAGGAAATAAAGGTCTGACAGGGGTATTGGCAGTGGAAATAGAAGAGGCAGGTGGTTGCAAGAGATATGACTGCTGGAATTCACTGCCCCAGTGACTAGCTGAAAATGGGAGAAAAGGAAGAAAACAGACTGCGAGATGCTTCCAGAATTTTGAGCCTGGTTAAAATGTAGGAATGATGGATCTAATGAAAGAAATCCAAGAAGGATACAGACTTGGGAGATTTGTTCCAGTTGCATTATGACAGTCATCCAAATAAAAGTGGTCTATAAGAAGCATGACAATTTTGAAGGAAGGCAAAATTCATCTCAATAAAAATTTATACAGTGATATGAGAATAGTTATGCAGCAGTGCAAGTTATCAGGTGGATGCAAAAACAGTGAAAACTATAGATGGTAAGAGAAGAAAGAAATTTCTTTGGTCAAGAAATGCTCATAAAGGAGGTAGCATTGATGCGGAGTCTATATTGAGGCCTGTGATTTCCAATGAATCACAAGATGATAAGTTTGGCAAACATTTAAGGACATGTTGGATTAAAAAGTCAGAAAGTCATTTGTGAAAGAACTTAGGTGGAAAGTTAAATGACAGGGAGGATACAGGAGCTTAGACATTTTTTTTTTTTTTTTTTTTGCAAAACTTTTCCTCTGGGTCCCAGCATGATAGCCTAGTGGTTAAAGCCTTATCTTGCGTTGTGCCAGGATCCCATATGGGAACCAATTCATATCCCAGCTATTCCACTTTCCTTCCAGCTCTTGGCTTATGACCTGGGGAAGTGGTAGAGGATGGTCCACATCCTTGGGACCCTGTACCCATGTGGGACACCCAGAAGAAGTTCCCGGCTCCTAGCTTTGGATCAGCTTAGCTCCAGCCATTGCAACCACTTGGGGAGTGAACCAGCAGGTTGAGGATCTTTTCTATATGTATCTCCTTCTCTTTGTAGGTCTACCTTTCATCATCATCATCATCATACAATCTTTAAAGTGAAAGAAAACTTTGCCTTTGGTTCTGAGGTTTGGTCTTATCCATCTGCCTGAATGTAGGCCTCCAAAAATCCACAGAAGCCGAATTTTCCGTTGGAGAGACATTCTAAGTGTTTTTACACAGGTGGCTATGATTAGAAAACTACCGTCTTTTTCTTTTATGGTGATTGGATGAAGACACATTAAATTCCAGTCTGCTTGTGTTTGTGAGGCGTTTACACCCACAGTGTTTGCTCAGCTTTCATGAGGTGCAAGGAATCTGTGGTCTAATTGGTCAGCTGGCTTACTGGCTTACCATGAAAAGTAAATATTGTGTATCTGCAAGTGGAAAGTCAGTGTGCATAACCAGCTTCCTAGTCATGCCTGCCCCAAATGATGTTGAAAACTTTAACCAGGGGCTATAAAACTGTCAAGATCTGGGATCCAAGCTTGCTTACACACCAAATAACTCATTATTGAAGCTATTGGGAAGAGAACAGGACATGCATTTGACTTGCCGGAATTCCTTTTTTACTACTGAAGCAACTGGCAGAACTAAATAGTTTTGTAATATATTATTTTCATTTTTGTCTTCTTTTATTTATCATCTATTTGACTTGAAAGCTTGTTTTATCCAATCCTGAACAATCTCACTGAATAAAAAGATACTTTAATATAAATTCAGTGACTTCTAAATGGATTCTTCAGATTGCTCTGTGAGCCATTAAAAAAAAAAGGAAACAAAATGAAATTTCTTTGATGTCTTCGAGCAAGTGTTTAATTTCATCTTCTTTTGAAGTGGTCGTGGGCTGCTCTGGGACTCCCCCTGTCCATTTTCTGGCAGTCACAACATCTCCTGATTTATGCTTTTTTCCCCTCATAATTTCATCACACAGTGTTTACAACAGCTCTTGAGAAAAAGACAAAAATTAGTGCTTAAGGGATTAACCTGTTTTGGGGAACAGGAAGTGAATGAGGTGTGCTTAAGATCCCTGTGGTTGGTTTTGGAATGGTCTGCTGGATTTAGGACCAGTGTTAGGGAGCATGCTATTCAGAGATGTGTGAATGGTTACTTCTGTTAAGGCAAAGTGATCAGAGGATATCTGTAACTTTTTACAGTTAATTGCACAGGTTGTGACTCAACAGAAGAAAATGTGCCAAATCATGGCTGACTGAAAAAAGAAATCTAAGCCTGTGATTAAATTGCAGCTGATATTCAAGCTCTGCATCAACCTCTGAAAAGCAAAAAAAGGAGTATTTGTGTTTTTATTCAACCTTCCTTAGTTGAATATATAATTCAGTCCACAGAATGTTTACTGAATTGTGTTTTTAAAATATTTATATTAATATCTAATAATGTCCTTTAGATGTTTGGTCTAAAAGTGATGTATTTCAGTGATATAAAAAAAAAACTACCACAGAGCTTGTATGCTGTATTTTAAATTTAAATTGAAAATTTAGTTGCTTAAGGTCTTTGTCTACTTCTTTTAGGTCTGTCTTCAATCCATATCAACTTTTCATAATTGTCTTAGATATTTCTAGTTAAACATCTTCCTATTTACTTTGCCTGGAGATGGAAAAGAAAAGTTATCTCCTGTCCCCATCATTTGATTTTGGGGAGACAGTGTTAAAAAAACAAACAAAAAATGAACAACTTCTTATTTTCCCAGTTGACCCTCATCAATAGTTTTGTTTTAGTAGTATTTAACAGACCAAGTAGCTTAATGTAATTTGCTTGCCCAAGTGTTCACCAGTCCCACTTCTGTTTTTGGTTTACTGGCATGTTGAAAAAGAAAGCATGTATTATAACCATATAGAATCAGGCACTCACTAGTAATGAGGTGATTAGGACTACAGCTTTTGAAATCAAACTGTCCTGGCCTAAAAATCTAGCTACTGTACTTTTTCACTGTGTTACTTGGAAATTTTTTTTTATTCCTTTGTGGCCCACCCTTTCCATCTTCAAAATGTGGAGGATTTGTTCCTCATAAAATAAGACATTGTATAAAGCACATTAAACAGCATAGTGGGAAGTCATGATTTAAATATCTGGACATTTTTGACACTAACTATCCCAGTTAGATGAATGAAGGTATTACAAAAAGTGGGCCTTAGATTTTTAAATGTGTTGGTAGTTTAAATTCCACCATAGAAAATTAACATGAAGTGCCTAGCATTTGAATCCTGCTCCTAAACATACCTCATTGAACATTTATGAATCATTCTGCTCCTGAAGCTTTCTACATCTACTTTATTTGACAAATGAAACCTTTCACCTCTTCTGTTGTGCTATCCAGCCTCTGGACTTTCCCCCTAATTTTCTACTCAGCTATATCTGCCCAAGCCTGATTGTCTGGATCAAGTACCTTTTTGTGTTTTGCCTTATCAGGTCAGAATTGATGAACTTCCCTGGGCTGTATATGGCACCAAGATGTTGAAGTCCTCGGTTAGTGGGATTGTGGAATTTATACTAAAACACTGTAAAACAGTCACTCCTATGGGAGGTTCTAGTGACCCACTCCTCGATTTTGGAGTGAATTTCCAGATTTAGTTTGATCTGAATCTTACTTGAGAAACTTGTGTATGGCCTATTACCTCTATATTTTCAAGTTTTCTGTAAATCTGTTGTTTCCTTTGAATAAAAAAAGAAAAAACATTTCTAATTAATATTAAGCTCATGTTAAAAATGCAGGCCTAAGTAAACACTCAGAAGATAATATGTTTCTTTAATTTCACAGCAGAAATAATTCAAGTTACTATTTGGTTTACTTTCCTTCATAGAGCACTTCCTCTGTTTTCTAGATAACACTGTATCATTAACATCCTCCATTCCATACAACTTTTTAAAAGTATGATTTAATTACTGCACAATACTCTACAAATACATGTGCCATGGTTTTAACTTAGTTATCCATTATTGTGTAGGGATACTTCATAAAGTTCATGGAAAAATGGAGCAACAGATGTTGGCTGTTTCCTTTTGTCCTCCTACCTTTGTGGGAGGCCTGGATTGAATTTTTGGCTCCCAGCTTTGGCTGGGTCCAGCCACCCCTGGCTGTTGTGGTCATTTGGAAAGCAAATCAGCAAATGGGAATTTTCCATCTTTTTAAAAAAGTTTATTTATTTTTATTGGAAAGGCAGATTTACAGAGAGGAGAAACAGAGAGAAAGATCTTCCACCTGCTGGCTCACTCCCCAAGGGACTGCAATGGCTGGAGCTGAGCCAATCCGAAGCCAGGAGCCAGGAGCTATTTTCGGGTCTCCCAAGCAGGTATAGGATCCCAAGGCTTTGGGCCATCCTCTGCTGCTTTCCCAGGCTATAAGGAGCTGGAAGGGAAGTGGAGCAGCCAGGACACGAACCGGTGTGCCCATATGGGATCCTGGCAAGGATTTAGCCACAAGGCTATTGTGCCAGGCCCCCATCTGTTTTTATGACTCTCAAATAAATTTTAAAATTTAAAATTTAAAAAAGGCTAATGGAAAAATGGATCTGAAATATTTATTTAGATGAAAAAATTTTATAACTCATTTATAGTTTTTCATAATATGCATCCCATGAATCTTTGATGTACTCTCATATGTATGCGTGGTTTTCATTTGTTTGGCTACTAGAAAAACACCAATGTAGTTGTATTTGCATAAAAATCTTTTTCATAAACTAATGCAGTCTAAAAAGCTAATTTTAAAATTAATTTTATTTGTTTCTAAATCTCCAGCCATTTGAAATGGCACACTCATTAGTCACCAATTTGTTGATGCACCAATGTGATGTGTAATTATCAGTTTTATGATATCTTCCCTGGTGTTAATTTTCCATATCAAAATAGCAGGACAATTAATCATTTCTGAGTGCATAAACATGAGTCACTACCCTTCATCAGTTTCATTATTAATGAACCAAAAGTTTAGGCATTGTTTATATTTGAAGTTTATTTCCTCTTTTCAACAAATTACAGCTTTTGTTATTTTTCTGAAGTTTCATTTTGTTACAGTTGTTGTCAGAATGATTTCTGGTGAGTTATAGAAATATATGAAAATAATTTAATGAAGTGGTGTGTTTACTCTTGTACATGCTACATAATTAAGTATGTTCATAATGAGGCATTGATTAAAAAGCCAAGTCTTCTGCTTATTATGTTATACCTATGATGAGTGGAAGAATTTTTTACAGATTAACTTCTGGCTCTGCAGATTTAAAAGCCTGATGTTTCTCTACCTCTCATGCTGGTTGCTGTAGGATGTTACATCATGATAGGACACCTGGCCCTGAACTTTTTTGCATGCTCATATGTAAAGTCAACACAGTAGGCAGGAGGGATATTTCTAGAAGCTATTTCTACACAGAAAGTAGTTCAAATTAACAATATACAAAGGTCACTGAGATCTATAAAAAAATTCTACTAATCCCATACTAAATTTATCCTTTAATTCAACTTCCCCAGGCTATACTCCCCCCAAATGTTCATGACCTACTCTAGTGTCACATAATGGGAAGAGAGGCATATTGGGGTGACCCTGAGAGAGCAATGCTAATAAGTCTATTCACAATGTATTACTTTAGAAAAATTTTCAAAAATATATGACTAGAAGACGCAGTCATTTGGAAGAATTAGTGCAAGGGAGGGATTTTAAAGTTTTATTTACATTAGTGTTCTTGAAAATTCACCCTTGATAGGCAACCCAGACACATCTCTGATTTGGCTCATAACAAGCTCTAGAATTAGAAAGGCTCCTGGTGTTTACTATAATTCCACTCTGTGTTTTTATCTGTTCAGTGTCCTGTGCCTTGTACTTGGGACTTAACTTCCTAATTGAATAATACTTTGAGGATAACAAAACTTCAGTAGAAGAGGAAGAGAGGGGAAAAGACAAAATGAGAGAATTAATGGGAAAAGACCAAAGAAGAAGTATATGTGGTACAAAGGCATCAAGCAATAAAAATTGCTTGATAGCTGTAACTAAAGCGGATGGTATGTGAAGTTAATGACCTAGAAGGAGTAGTTTTGGCCCTGGAAGACCTGCGCTGCTCCTTCGGGACGATGCCATCCACCAACACACTGAGTTCCCTAGGTGTCACATGCACATTCAGCAGTATGTGGAGTCACAGCAGTTGTTTTCAATGGTAGCTGAGAATGGCTTGGGCGCTGAACTTCTCTCTGGATATGGAGTTCTTAGTGCGTTGAGAGAGAAGCTACATCTTTGTTTTGTGTGTGGTGCTCATCTTTCTTGATTTCATTATGCTGTGCTCATTGGGCATTGGACGAGAAGGGATAAAACAGGAATGCAGAGACATGATGCTGACCTTGTTCAGCGCATGTTGATATGCCAGCCTACAACCCCTTAATCCATGAATTTGCTGGGAATTGCAGGGGAAATTTCTAGCTTGCTGATAGCATTTCATGTTAAACCACCACTTTGCCCCTTCCGTCTGTCTTCCTCTTTGCTTAAGGGCTTTCTTCAGGTTGCTTACCTTAGCTGCAGGCAGCTGTAGGTACATGGGACCAACCTTTACAATTACACTGTGTTGGTGGATAAATGCCCTGGCCCCTTTTGATTCTTGTGGAACTCTTTTGGGATGAGTTCCATTAGAGTCCTTAGAACATCTCAGATGAATTGAGTCCAGAGATGGCCCATTCATTACTTCACTTGTTTATTGATGTTTATTGATGTTTCTCTCCTTCCTGATTTACTTTCCAAACTTGCTTGAATGCTCTGCTTGAGACAATCTCTCAACTAACTACCTGAACTCATTTCTTGTGTCAGTCCCTGCTTAGGAGAAGGGAAACTAAAACACCTGGTTTAAGCCATGTGCAAGGAATTTACTGCTTAAAGCAAGATAATCTAAATATTTCAATACAAAAACATTGGATATGGTTTTAAAGGAAATAAACGAACAATTTGGAGAATCTAAATAACTCCACAAAATTATTTATTTATACTATAAGCATCTGTTTATGCTGAGATTCTGCAGAAACTAGTTTCTAGGGGAAGGTAAAAAAAAACCCTGAATTATTACATTCAGGTCTTTAAAATTCTCTTGCGTTTATATTCCAGCCTTGGCTTATTATAGGGGTCTGTGCTCTGTTAACATACACATGTGCTTACAATATAAACAGCTTAACTAGACATCTGTGTTGACTACATATAAGAGGCAGTTAACTTTTTGCCTTGTTTCTGTTCAGCGATTTTGATATTTTAGTCTGTTAGCCAGATGAAAAAAAAGATTGGCTTTTTTGGTACCAGCTGTGTCACAGTTTGGGTTTGTATTCTGCAGGTGTTCCCCCCAGCTGGGAAGATGGAGACTTGCCATCTTTCAGGATGATGATTCAGGAGAGAAGTATAAGTGTGTTAAAAATAATTCGACATATTAATGGAGGGCTTTGTCCCTTGTGGGCTGCGTGTGCATAACATATGAGGAACCAGCAGCTGTTCTATATTTTAGAAGGAGAGTTAGAATGTTAGAGGCGTACAGAGCTATGCAAAACATAAGCAACTGCTTGAAGTCATGGAAACAGGATTTAACAGTAAACTTTTATTTGTAAAGATTCCCTCCAAAATAATGATTGCTTTGGGCTGTGTTCAGGTGACCTTAGGGTATTCGACAACCTATTTCCATTATTTAGTCTCACCAAAGCCTTGCAAGGGCAGTTTTGTAGAGATGTGTACACTTATTACATATAGGTTGATTTCAAGTTAATTTCTACCTTCAAATGCTTACATTTTAAAATCATAATTTTAAAAAATGCTTACTCGGCTATAGTACTTTTGTGCAAACATGCTGTGAAAGGACCTAAAAACCTCTATCAAAAACCAGCTTGACAATAAAGTGTGATATCTTACCTAGTTTGAAGCTTTAAAGTAAGAAGCCATCTGGTATACATATTTCTATGTATTTGGTACACATAATTGCCTCTTCAAAAACCACTTAATGAGTATTCGCCAATCTCGAATAATAGCAGTATTTTTTTTTAACCCCTTATCTAAGGCTGATCCTTTGGCAGGGAGCTATGAAAGTCAGTTGTCCAGCTCCTGGCCAAATGAAGTGTTACATCTACTCCATCTTCACTCTCACTCCCACTATCTTACTTTCACAGCTACTGATGCAGAGAACTCCATTAGGATCTTTAGTAGTAGGGTTTGGTTTTTTTCTCTTGCAAGTCATGGTTTTCTCTAATAAGGTATACTTGATTGGTCCTGGGGTTTCAATGTCTAGAGTTTGAAAATGTTTTGCACAATACAATCACTTGTGCTTCTTAGGAATTAAAGAGAACCAATTAAGAAACTGAGGATCCAGTTGTCACTGCATTTTTTTTCCCTGACTGTATGCAACAAAGTGACAACTGGTCATGCAACCAGCAAAGCAGGCTCATGATGTGGAACGGGTAATATACATGTAAAAACTGGGAAGGAAAGAGATTGCCTCTTAGGGTGAGGGCAATGGGAAGGGCTGTAATCAACATCTTATGACCTGCATTGTAGGCACAATGGTCTTGTTTGACAAACTGCAAATTTTAAAATTGAGCAGAAATGACAAAACCTTGTTAAGTTGTAGAATCCTATCATTTGAAAAAAGAGTATGCCATTATTTTGAAAAGCATATTTAACATGTTTGGAGGGGATGGAAATTTCAAGTTGTCTGACTACATAAGAGGGAAATTTGGCAGCTGAATGGAATTATTCTCCTTTTGGGGAGGGCTTAACCACCAAGAGGCCCTTCCTAACTACTGCTGGAGAACAATTGTCCAGTTAGGGAGTAGGAGTCTCAGAGCCAAGGCCAGAGGCATTAGAATTGAGTGATGGGAACATGTGAGTCAGGCCTCATTACTGAGGTTCCATGAATAAAAACATAGGCATTTTCCTGGAAGTATGTTTGAAAATGTGGGAACCCATGACTGACCCTTTTTCCCTCTGGTGAAACAAGGTAACATGACTTTCAGTTTAGCATGAGTAATCATGTTTCAGTTAGTATCAGTGAGAAGGAACAAAATCATGTATATTTCAATCAAATGAAAATTAAAACAACATATTTTTAATTGCAATAAAAAAAAAACCTTGGAGTCAAATTGGGTTAGGTCTCACATCCACCTCTAGAATAACAAGCCCACATTGTGAATATTTGTTTTGAGATGGGAACTACTTATTTGTTTCTCATACCAAGGCCTAAGGTTTCCTAGTAGCCATTGCATAGAAATGTTCCTCAGATGCTTTCAAATACTGGAAAATAAAGCTGTCCCCTCTCTCATAGCATCCATGGAGGAGAGATTAGTTCATTCTTTAAAATTGAAAAGCTCTTTGTTTAAAGAATGAACAAAAGAGGGGAAAACCAAGATACTTAGAAACTAAGTAATGGCCAGGATCTCTCTGCTGGTTTATGTTAGAACTAGTACCAGAATGCTGATTTTTCTGTATTACTCTACATTGTTAGATTTTAGAGGAGATGACTGTAAAAGTTTCTCAGACAATGTGTTTTAAGGAAATGAAATATCAGTGATTCTAATGATGACTTTTGCCCGCGGTTTAAATCAGTGATCTTCATGGAGGAGAGGAGAGAGTCATGTGTAGTTTGAGAGCAAAGCAGAGCTTTGTCTTACTGCTTCGGCCACAATATTTCTCTTGAATTTCAAATTACATTAAAAACAGGGCATGAGGTGTTTTTTTTGTGTGTGTTAAAGAAACTGATGTGTTAGCTTTTCAGTGTTCTTTCCAGGTTTTTGCTCCAGTAAATAAAATACAGTGTTTTAATTTGCTTTTTTTTAAGTTAAAAAATGATAGTAAGCAGGGTTGAAATGAATGGATTTTGACCAAGAGTTTGTTTCCTTTTTGAAGCTAAGATAAAAAAGAATTGCAGGTGTTAACTACTGGCATCCATGAACTAATGTATGGATAGAAAGAAGGTGGTACATCTTTGTGGGGATAGAAGGAAAATAAGTTCTGATACATTGTTCAACGAGTGTATTTTTAAAACGTCATGCTAGATGAAAGAAGCCAGACACAAAAGGCCATATACTGTATGGTTCTATTCATATGGAATCTCCAGGACAGGCAAATCTGTAGGCAGAAAGATTCATGGGACTGATGGGAAAAGGAGCCACTGCTATTAGGAATGGGGTTGATTTTTGTGTGATGAAAGCATTACAAAACTGGATAATAGTAATGTTTGCACAATTAATCAGTGATAGTAAGTAACACTGACATCCATATTTTTAAATGGCTAAATTTTAAGTTTTATATGTATTTTACCGCAATTTAAAAAAGGACTGTGTGTCAGTGACACTTTAGCATACCAACCCTTTCATGTGTTTGTGATTTGTGAAGAAGACTGGACTTTGGGATAAAAAGGCAACTATATTGCCATTAGCCCATGGTTTCTGTAGGTCTAGAATTTATTTACAGTATTTGAAAGTGAGGGAGAGGCCGGGGGATAGGTCCCATTCATAAATATTCTAGAAATTCCCATTTCTTCTACAATCCTCTGGGGAGCTATTGACAAGCTCCCACCTTCTTAAGTGTGGAAAATTTGTTGGAGGAAGGCCATGACTTTATTTCATTTTTGTGACATTACCTTTCCCAGTGCTGACTCAAGAGCTCTGTCCATATGCAGGAAAGTAAGTAGATTGAAAAGGGAAGCACATTCAACTCAAACTGTTACTTGGACAGCAGTAATACTGTGGACAGGGTGAAGGGCGGAACTCTACAATCCTGCTGTGTGTGGCCAATTGTTTGCTCTGCTCCCTTACCTGCCCTGTGCCCTGTTCTCTGTCCAAGAGTTCTGTTCCCTTATAAGGTGCCCCCTTCTCAAATGAGGAGCTTGTGTTTTGGTCATTGGTCTCTTGGTGGACTTTTTTTTTTTTGACAGTTCCTACATAGCTAGTCAACTCTTCAAGAGTTTTGTTTTACAAGAAAGGTTACCTGGTGATGTGATATTCATTTATGTTTTGAAACTGGATGTAATAAAAGATGGTAGCATGTTATCCCCACCCCCAACCTGTCCCAGGGTTACTTTAATAGCCTTTTTGTTTTCTCATCTCTGAGATTTTGCATTTATATAAAAAAATTAATGAAATTATTTCTTTGACAGTTATAACTGATTTTCCCCTGATAGAAAATTATATTAGTGATTATAGCTGCCTGAAAAATCTTCAAAGATTGGGTGATCTTTTAAAATCATATTTATTTTTACTTAAAATTATGGCATACCAAAGTAAGACAGTTACATTTTAAACAAATAAGACTTAAAAGCTTTTCATATGATTGAAAGGGAGAGTAATTTGTTTAAATTCATTGTCACTCCTGATTTCCTGGAATAGGAACTATCATTTTCTTCCTCTGTGAATTGAGTACAAAGACTGAAAAAGCTCATTGTAAATGAATGAAGTTTAAGATTATAATTTTACTTAGAAATTAAAACTTTCCCAACAAAATACCTTTTCTTCTACTTTGCTCCACATGGAAGTACTGAATTCAGAGATATTATTACCTTTGCTGAATTTGTTTCTTCAGGTACACAATGTGATTTGGGAAGAATTTATTTTCTCATCTCATCCCCATAGATATTGCATCACAATCATTTTCTAGAGAATGCTTAATTCATTTTTGGAATTTTACAAAAGTTTGCTTACTCTCTTTTTCATGATCATTTCTTACAAAATTAAAAATATCCTAAAGTAGCCATCATATTGTATAATAGTGTTGCATTACTATGTGAAATCAACCTTCTTCAGATGGATCCTGAAAATAAAGACCAACACAAATGCAGTAGAGCTTCGTTTTCTAAAGAAATATATCTTTATTGACTTTCCCCATTTTCTTACAAAGCAGTTGAAAATCTCCTTGCCCTTGCATGCTCTTCAGTGTATGGTGGCTGTCTCCTAGGAGACTGTCGGTGCAGCTATGTAAGGTTCCTTAAGTACCATGAAAGATCTTCATTTTTCAGTCTACTTTTACAGGAAAGAATCCAAGTCTCATTGGATAGTTTATGCTTAGCTCTCTTGAAGAAGACCAGTGTAGTGGATTAATGTCTAATTTACATTCAATAATGAAGACAAACTTTGAAAATCTTTACAGATTAAATGCCCACTTTATACCAGGGTGTAATTGTTTGAATTATGGGTGAGTGTACAGTATATAGCTGTAGATGTACTAGATATGTCTATAAATAAAATAGTGCTTTAAGGTAACAATATTCTTTGGCTGATTTAAAATGCCTGTGATGGGTTCTTATATGAGACTAAAATGCAAATGGCCCCACGATTATTGTCAATCGTAACACCGAGCTTGTGCGGAAGGTTCCTATACTGTTGACTGTCAGCATCTCCAGGTCCACGACATATTCTCTTGGTCCTGTTAGGGACTTGACGAGCACAAGCATTGCACTGACAGGACTTGTTTGCTAAAATACAAGAAAAAGAGGTTGAAAGAGTAAATTTTCTTAGAGTGCCTAGTATTTATGATATAATTCCTGTAAGAATAAGGAAAAGAATTTTGAGGGTGTGATAAAAGAGGCTGTAATTAGTCTTACAGTAAGTAGTCTGGTATCAAGTCTTCTTGCTTCTTACCCCTTATCCAACCAAAGTCACCAGCTCCAAGTTACAGACACTTGTTTTTGAAAGCTGTTTGTTTTATATTCCTCTCTGTGTTGACATTTCTCTTTTATTGAGTAGCTCCAGCCATTAGAGACTAGATTTCAGACTGGAATCTGATTGTTCAAATGGACACACAACACTTTTTCAACATTGTGTACTTGTTTGTATTCTTGTAGGTGAAAATCTATGTACCTCACAACAGGATGTAATGAGTGTTAGGCTCTATGGAGATATATGAGGGTATATGTTCATAGGGAAAAGAGGAGGAACCCTGAAACACTGCTCCTGAATGGCCACAGAGAGTCACTGAGAGAAGTGAAAGTTTTGTAAAGTAGTACATTCAGGAAAGTTGGATGTATTTTCCTTTTGGTGAAGAATACGATGGTACTGGAGTGTTGAAGGATGTGAGGTTTGAGTAGCATGTAGACATTTGAGTCTGGCTGCCAAGGGACAGAGACACGGATTAGGATTTCCCAGTCACCCCAAGGACTGCACATTTAGCCAAGGGAGGTTTTGGAAAGGACAACATTGAAGGAAAATTGTTTTGACAGAAGCTGAAAGAAATGATGACTCCTTAGGAAAGAGGTGAACGTGTGTCCAATAGAAAGAGGGGAGGGTAAAGATGATTGCAACTACAAGGTCCCCTTGGATATAGCAGAAAGGATATTATTACCGGCTTTTTTTTTTGTTTGTTTAAAGAAACTTTAGTCTGGTAGTGGGGAAAGAAGACAGAGAAGTGTTTAAGAAGTGAGGCGTTTCAGATCATAGTTACAGACTGTCTATAGGAAGAAAGAAAAGGCAATATCTAGAAGCAAGAAAAATGTATAGAAAATAGAGGAGAATCTCATGGGCAAGATCCCAGAGGAGATAGAATGAAGAATTCAGGTCCTGGGTTAGCCTTGATTGATGGAAGTGAAGCTGTTTTTGGAAATCAGTAAAAACAGTAAGGGGGAGGAATTATGTGTGGTGCTGGTGGATGGAAAGTTTGGGTAATCCATGCACACTGGTCTCAGTAGTTTCAGAAGAGTAAGAGGTAAGGTAGTCTACAGAAAATAAAGGAGTATTGGGACATTCATGACTAGGGACTAAAATATGGAATTAAAGAAATAAGAAAGTAATGGGATTACTGAGTTTACTGAGAACTTTTCTAAAGTTGGAGAATAAGAATAAGATAGCGCTAATGGCAAACTAGATAGGAAAATACGAATGAATTAGGATCGTCCCACAGTTACTATGATGGCACAGTACTTCAAGTGTCCACTAAGAAGTTGATATGGTAACAACATTTTTGAATAGTGGGTAAAGAGTCCCTGTATTGCCAGCAACCCATATAGGTGCCAGTTTGTGTCCTAACTGCTCCACTTCCAATCCAGCTCCCTCTAATAGCCTGGGAAAAGCTGTGTCATATGGTCAAAATGTTTGGCAACTGGCACTCATGTGGAAAAACTGGAAGAAGCTCCTGGCTCCTGACTTTGGCTTGGCTCAATCTTAGCCATTGTGTCCATCTGGTGAATGAGTCAGGAAATGGAAGCGCTCTCTCTCTTTCTCTGTCTCTCTCTCTCTCTTTCTAATAAATACTTTCAAATAAATACATATTTTTTCAAAAAAATGTTTATAGACCACCAAAAATAAGTCTAGGGGGTTAGATAACTAACATTACATTGAAGGTAAATAGCAAAGGGAGGGCAAAAGAGGATGGAGAGTCAGTGATTGAATAGGACATTGGGGACAAGATTTCCTTATGAAGCTTTTCTGAATCATCATAAAGCCCAGGGCGTAACTTTTGGGTTTGATGGTGAAGTGGAATGAAGTTTAAGATTATATGGGATAAGATGGCCAGAAAATGGTAGATTGAGGTGTGGGATGGTTCTGATAGTGCCAGATCAAATGTCTTCATAATTTAGTTCTTTTGTATCTTCTCCTTTTAGTAATTTTACCCAATCCCAACACACTGTTTTGTCTCCAGTATCTTCCATGGTTCGTGTCTCCTGCAACTGAGAGATGTAGATCATACTAATTCATAATTGTCACCAATAATTATAAGCACTTAATTGAATCAATATGCAAAGATATTGACTGAATTAACTTAAAAATATTTTGTTGAGGGACTAGCATTGCAGTGCAGTGGATTAAGCACCATCTGCGATGCTGGCATCCCGTAAGACTGAGTCAAAGCTGCTCTGCTTCCAGTCTGTCCCCCTGCTAAACAGTCTGAGAAAGCAGAGGAAGATGGCCTAAGTACTTTGACCACTGTTACTGAAGATGGAGTTCTAGGATCTTGGCTTTAGTTTGCTATAGTCCTGGCTGTTGTGGCTATTTGGAAAGTGAACCAACTGATAGAAGATCTCTCTCTCCATCTCTATTTGACGTGAGCCAGCAGCTGGGAGATTTTCTTTCTTCTCTTTTCTCCCTCAATCTTGTCTCTCTTTCTGCCACTCTGCCTTTCAAATAAGTAAAGTCTATAAAGTAAAAGAATAATGAACAAGCAGGCAAAGCCTTTGTTCTCATTTGTCTTATATTCTGGTGGATGAAAGTAAAAACAATGCTCTAGGTAATGATAGGGCTATAAACAAAAATAAGAACCAGTAAAGGGACATAGTTCTTTTTGGAGGGGTAGATATTACAATGCTTTACCATTACTCTTACTGCTTCTTGACAATATGTCCCCTTTGAGGGAAGAAGTTTTTTAAAACATGCTTTCAAAAGGAATATTAATAGAATACCATATCTCACATAATTTTCAAGGATCAGACCAACTGTCGGGACTAGCAAAAAACCTCTTTGGGACAGGCTTTAACATAGCAGTAAAGTCACTGCTTAGGATAGCTGAACTTCATCTTGGGATACCTGGTTCTAGTCCTGGCTAAAACTAAAAAGTATTTAAATATTCAGTAAATTCTAATAATTTAAAATGAATAAATTTTGGAAATAAATAGACTACTGTACTTCTGACCCAGTTTCCTAATAATGCAAACCTTGTGCAGTTTCACATGATGGCTCAGGTACTTGAGTTCCTGTACATATATGGGATGTTTGTATTACTTTCTGGGCTCCTGGTCTCAACAGTTAGGGAGTAAACCAGCAGCTGGAAGATAGCTTAATCTTTCTATCTCTATAGCTCTCTCTCTCTCTCTCAAGCAAAATTAAAAAAAAAAATAAAATATTTTGAAAATAATCCCTCTTGGACTATATTAACCTATGTTAGGTTTTGATGTCTTTAGGCCATAGCGTAAAAATTGTGGTTTCTTTTTCTGTAGCTGGTAAACTATGGAATTGCTGTATATGATATATAAGGAATTGTTAAGGCTTTTTGAAATCTGGAGGTGCGCACTTCAGGTATTTTTGACATCACAGCACCTGGCATGGAGTTGAGCACTCAGTACATGTTTCCTTATGCCTATTAGTTGATTTCTATGCATTAAATACCCTTTGCTCAACTGAATTTCAGTGGACATTTTTTAAAAGAAGTTTCTTACAAATATCCAGCATGTCTCCAGTTTAAAATATCAATATTATTCCCAACATCCCAAATATAGGACATCCATGAGGGTTATGTTGCACTTTACATATATCATTCATGGTAGCTTTAAAATAAGTACAGTGTTGAAATGTTCGCATAATTGAAAACTTGGGGCTTAATGGGTTAAAAAAGTTTGCTTTTTTCTTATTGGAATAAATCTAATCATCTTTTATTTTAGGTTGCATTTTTCTCTTGAGTTGATCATAAGAAATTAATCATTTCTAATTTACTGGCAAAGAAATGGAATCATGTAACTGGAGCTGGAAGGGAAGTTAATATACCAAAGAACAGGATAAACATGTAAACATTTAAAAATCTGTAAGCTTTAGCACAAGGAAGAATTTCTCAATTTATTTTCACATTTTCAAAATGAAATATTGACTTTAAAATTTGATTAAAAGTGAAGAGTGCCCAAAGGAGTTTTGCAAACATTGTAACTGAATCAATAACATCCTTGATGAACCAGTTACCATAACTTTGCAAACTGCTTGGTGAGGCGCCATCATGCTCACTGAGACGGAGATCTGTATTTTAAAGCTTAAAACAAACCTACTAAGGTTTTGTAGAGCAGACTGAGGGCTGAGTCACAGCAGTCAGGAAAACTAACCTGGAAATCACTGAAGGAGTTAGGGAGATGACAGGGGCAGATTAACGGAGGAGAGGCAGTATGGGAAGCAATGATAACCCTGAAGATACTATAAACAGAGGAATGGCAGAATTCAGAAGCAAGATTGCATCTAGGCAATCAAGGCCAAAGAAAGGACACAGGTGACAGCACACTGTAGGCCACCTTTCAGAGACACAGGCATTAGGGCTTTAAGATGATTTGAATTAAACTCCCTTATGCATTTAACAATAAGGAATTAATCATTCCTGAAAATCTCTGCAGAATTACTGTTTTCTATGTATAATTACATATTGCTGACTTGTGATTTGTGGCACTTATTTAGGGTATGTGTGTACGTACAGACTTTTGTTTTGATAGTCACACAAAATTACAATAGAATTTGTAGCTTAGTGTCTGACTTTAGGGAGGCCAATTGAGCTCTCTGAATCTCATTCATCTCTTCTGTAAAAAAGAAAAGATCAACATTGGTATCTTGGTAAGAGTGTTACCAAGATGATTAAATGAGATGCTACATCTGCACGTAAAGCTCCTTAAATGTCAGCTTTCCTTTTATGTGAATGCTGCTCAACAACAATAACCACAGCAAAATACTACCTTTCTCAATGGCTAATGTGGTTTTCAGGATACTTACCCTTAGGTAGAACTCTCCATTTTCATTTCCAGATTTGATCCGGAAAGTATTGATGGTGTTGGCATAAATAGTTGTAGCCTGGATCTGGAAGATGTCTGATGGCACCGACCTGTCAGATCGGATGCTCATGTATTTGTAGACTATTGACTGGGGCAGATCACGACACAGGGCATTTGAGACAGGGCAAACACATCGGCTGCAGAAACAAACAAAAGTAACTCACCAGTCTGGCTTGAAAAGACTAGAACAATAACCTAATTTTCAAAAACTCTGGTGGTGTTTCTTACTTCTCTGATGTTAGGATGTAGGGATCTTGACAAGGATTTCTTTGGTAACAACGGAAGCCACCATGATAATTCCAACACATTTCATTCTCCCGACAGTCGTGTGTGGTCTCACACTCATTTATATCTGTAGAGATACAGGGACAAAGATTTTACTGATTTATGTAAATTGTGTTAAGTGGCAGATTCTGGTTTGCAAGTAAAGCTGTGTGGCAATCTAGACTGTGTTAATTTTTCATATACAAGACTGGAATCTGAGTGGACCAAATTTAGTTAAGCCACTCTACAAGATTAATAAGTGTCACTTCATGACATTTTATGAAACCCCTTTTCTTCATTTGTGAATTTGAAGGCAAATGCTAAGTATAAACTCTGCTTCTTATTATAAAAAGAAACACCAACAGTTCCTTACTTCTAAACTAAGATCGAATTAAATAAAAAGTAAGTAGATAAGTGTGATGGAGGATTTAAAGCAGAATTAATTAAATCTGCCAGGAGGCTTAGGAAAGGCACCTCAACTTGGCTTTAGCCGAATGTTGGACTTGCAATTGTTGTTGAAGGACTATACTATTGTAGTAATATGGAGGGAAGTAATTGGGGTGGAGAATGGGAAGAGAGGAAGGGGAAGTGGGGGTGAATCTGTATACCTACAAACGTGCATCATGGAAAACACTAAAATAAATAAATAAATAAATAATTAGTATCAGGTAGATGGAGTTTCATGAATGGGACTGAAAAGGTTGTTCAGGCAGAGAAAGCAGCAAGCAAAAACTGTGAGGAGGGCAGCTAATCATGTCTCAGAAGCCAGGGAGAGAGAAGAAAGGAAGAAACGTGGTTTTAGTGGGCTACAACATTCCAGCAGAGAGTGGTTCTCTGGGAGTGGATTACACTGTCGAGGGGCAGCACAGCCCAAGAAGTGTGAAGCGTAGAAGGTTCTACCTTGTGGAGTATGGCTGTTAAGGACTATGTAGCAGGAGAGGAGTTAAGAAGTGGTGTCAGGAAAAGGTGTCAAATAAGACAGAGCAGTACAGAGTCCCAGTAAGAGGACTATGACTAGGGCATGCTGGACAAGAATTGATTTTTTGATTTTGGAATTAGAAATTTCTAAATTACATCTGAGAGAACAGTTTTACTTGATAGCCTTCCCTTCATTTTTGGGTGATCATTGATGTTTTATCCAACATGAGTCTTTGCTGCTTCATTCCTTCCCCATGATGGAATATTTTAATTCGTTAATTTCCTCATTCCATTCTGTTTTATTCCCTCCCCTTTTAGTTCATTAATTTGCTCATCCTTGTTGCATATCTGGTGTGACCAACATGCTGGGATATGATTTCTTTCAGATTCTTATACTTCATGTTTCTCTTATAGGGTGTTTATTACTTTTTACCTTGCATTATTGGAATTTGCATCTGTGTCAATTTTTCTATTAGCTTATAAATTCCTCTAGCACAGAAGCTATTGTTCTTTTCAGTTTACCCTTCCCTGACTAGTGTTACTGCACTAGGGCACATGATGTTTAAAGAATATTAAATTCAACTAAGTTGTTCCTCACCCAAACTCTGTGGATATGGGTGAGACAAATATCATATTCTCTTATTACTGTGGAAGAAAGTACATTAGAATTAAGTGGCTTATTGGTTCAAGTTCATACAGTTTGAGACTGGCATCTTTCCATTGCAAGGTACTCTAAAAATCATTGCATGTCTTGGGTTTGGGGAAAAAAATGTCTTTTAGCCATCAACTGACTGTTTTTTATCTGGAACTCATGAGGAGACTGGAAAAGCTGTGCAGTTTCTAAGAGTTACAAGAAGTGTCTTCTTGGACTGGCCCCGGCAGAAGGGAGAAAACTCAGACTCTTCCAAAGAAACAACAATTGGTTTTCACTATTTTATACCTCAAGAAAAAGATGCTGTTTAGCTATAGGGAAAACTAAGATTGGTTGTATGGAGTCCAAAGCAACCAAAGGAAACTTTGTTATAATTTCACTTATTACTTCCATTAATTTGGAGCATAGAATAACCAATACTTTAATTATTCTGGACATTTTTCACAAAGTAGGGCTATTCAGATATCTGAGGAGCCTGCATTTATGTGTATGTTATTCTGTCTCTATCTTGGCTTTTCCCTGCCTCCACCCTAAGTGTGTTCATTTTTGCCTTTGGAAATGAGAGGAGTTATTTCATCCCCAATATCCCCCTCCTGTTGGAGGGAGGCAAGAATCCAAACCTTTTCAATTTACTTTATGCTTGTTGACAAAGTTCAGAAGGGATTGTTTCAATAAGAAAAAGCATTTTTTTAACTCAAAAAAATGCAAATCTCTTCCATAACAAAATGTCTTGACTTAACTAAACATTCTGAAGTTGCATGTCTTCAACCATTGACAGTCATCAACCTCCCCCTTTGAAATTTCAATGCTTTTCTTACCTTTAATTATAACAGACATAAATATTCTCAGACATAGACAATGGCAGGTAAGATTCCACCATTGCACATTAATTTGCTTCTCTCCTTCTCTGAGCATAAAATTCATTTATAATCAGAATATAGATAGTTGTTTGAAGGGCTATGGAAAATTAAGATACACCTCTCACTGGCTAATTCATGTTAAAACTTCAATTAGGGTTCAGTAAGTGGGCCCATTTGGAATGCAATATTTCCCACAATTAAAACTTTCAGTCTCTATTAAGTTGGAAAGTATTACAAAGATGTTCATTGTATAATAAATGACATGATTATGCTCCTATCTAGTAACTTGAGACTAGTTGAATAATCATATGTATATCTTGAAATCCTAAGTCATGGATATTCCTCTGAGTCCATATTTTCCTGTAACAATCAAGATACAGATCGAATCTCCCCAGTGTCTCCTTTCCTTGGTCTTTTGCTTTGTTATATGTCTCTTTCCAAATCTAATTTAATGAAGCTTTAGGGAAGCTTGACTGTTAGTCAATTACATTGTTAAATATTTTAAATAAAGACATCTTGACTTGTACAGGCTTCGTTTACTAATTATTTTTACATGGTATTACATTTCATTTCTGTAGCACCCTTTATCAAATGAGAAGGATGAGGATTAGATAAAGTTTGATGAAGTCTGACAATTTGTTGCAGATTACAGAGAAAAGCTAGGATTCAAGTAAATCTTTTGGCCTCAAGTTCATTTACATGTTTTTTGTTTTGTTTTCATACTCTTCTACTACTTTGTGTAAACTTAAGTATTTGTACTAGCCTTTCAGGATTGTCTACGTGTTTTGTATTACCTGACAGTATTTTGTGTTAAGACATTTTTAAACTACATGTGACATTGAAGGTGAGGAAAGAGTACACATTTTTGGGAGATTTGGAAATCATACCAGTAAGAGAGATGCCTCCTCTGCTTATGGGTTGTTATGAAGATTACTGAGAGTTTCTTTTGAAACTGGAATGCAAGGTATTAGCTATTTCTGCATCAATGGTTTTTTTCTTTGAAGAATTCAGAAACATTAATTTTCATTTTAATACACATTAGGATGATTTTCCTCAAGATCTAAATTACTACATAATCAATAATATTGGTATTTTAGAAAACTTAAACTGGCATAAAGTGTGCTGCTAATTCACACATTAAGCTTAGGCTCCAAGTGCATGATGACATATTTAAAAAATACTTTCTTTGCTGATAAATGATTAGAAGATCTATATCAAAGAGATTATGTAGGCTATATAAAAAGGACATGTACATCTTACTAAAATTACTGATAATAAAGTCTACTGCTTAAGTTTAAAAAGTCATTGTTAGTTCACTTTTTAAAAAATGATTTATATATTTGAAATGCAGAATTGTAGAAAAAGAGGTAAAGGCAGAGACAGAGGGGGAAAGAGAAAGAGAAAGAGACACATCTTGTATCTGCTGATTTATACCCCAAATGGCTGTTATGATGAGGGCTGGGTCAGGCCCAAGTCAGAAGGCTGGTGCTTCATTTCTATCTTCCACATGGGTGGAGGGAACCAAATATTTGGGGAATCTTCTACTACTTTTCCTGGTCATTAGTACTGAACTGAATTAGAAGTAGACCAGCCAGGACTCAAACTGGTGCCCATATGGGATGCCAATATCACAGATGGTAGCTTACCTTTTTATGCCTCAGTGTCAGCCTCCCAATCTTTTTGTGAGATGTGTATATATATCATGGTGAGCAGATCAGTAGAAGAAGGATCTCAGATTTTTTATTCAGAGTAGAAACAAAATGAAAGTCTATGATACAAAATTCTATTAATTTCCTTCCTACTCTTCTTAATTAAGACAGAAACAACATCTGTGACAGCAAGAAACTTACCCTGGCATGTTCTGCTTCTCACCACTTGGTATCCTTGTGGACACATGCATGAGAATTTCCCAGGTTCATTGACGCATTGATATTGACACAGGTAGCTTGAGGTTTGGCATTCATCAATGTCTGTTGGATCAGGCAAGAGAAGGAACAGAGTTGAAAAGCTTATATATCACTATTTTTGTCATTTTCTTTAGATGAGCTAAAGAGAGTAAAAATATCACAAATTCTGAAACAGAAATACAAGATGTTATCTTGTATTTATTCTATTCTAGTAACTAATTTCCCTCTATAACTTTAAAACACAAAGAGCTTCTCTCACCATCAATTTTACTGAATCATTGCTGATGGGTTGGCTAATTCTGGGCCCAGCTTTACCAGCCAAACAGAGTGAATTAATTGGATTATATTTGACACTTCGCATTGGGCTCTGCAGACCCACCCAGGATGTAGATTCATGCTTGCCTACTCAGAAATTGGGTGACTCTGAGGCTAAGTTCATCTGAGCTTTGAACTCCAAGTCCCGTCCCTGAAACTTTCCAGAGTTGCTATGATGGCAGAATAAGGCTTCAGTGTGAAAATGATGCTTTGCATTTCTGAATGGGAATGCCCTGGTAGTTTGCTCAAAAAAGCAGAGTCTGCTCTCAGAGCCAAGCAAAATGGCCTGAAGTGAGGTCGTTGGCCTTCGTGGCTCCAAGTAAAGCTGATAGGAGCCACGAGCAAGACAGGGACATCAAATATGTATGACACCTCTCTCAGGGTGTCCTATACCTTTTGAGTGACAGAGAGAAGATGCACATGCAATGGAGGCTGAAGGTTATCCATCCAGCTAAATGGCCCTGTTTTTTCTCATGGGAGGGGAAGCCTAAGCAGCTTAAGAACCATGCTTGAGACTCATAGGAATAAGATCAAGAGCCACAGGTCTTGTTTTTAGTTATTTGTTTATGATGTGCCTTCATCTGTTCTCAACCTTAATTGTGCACTCCTGTCATCTGGTGTTCATATGAAATGCAGATTCTGACTTTCAGAGTTAGGGCTGGTGCCCGAGACTCTGCCCATTGCTCACAGGCAGTTGTGAAGTGCTGATGCTGCTGAACGTCACATCATGCTTGGACATATGGCACCAGAGCACCCTTTCCAATGAGCAGGCCCAGACTGTACCTGATATTTTAACCATTTTGTTTCTTCTCCTTCTCTTGGTAATATTCAATTCATTGTTATAATTGAACCAAAGTAACTAAATCTTGCAGTCGAACTTCCTTGTGTTAACATTTTTTTTTTTTTCACTGACAGGTAACACAATGAAATGAAGCATCAGAAAGACATACACTGTATTTTTTTCTTATTTGTTATTTGGAGAGTATTTTACCTTCACAGTTGAGCCTGTCGCTGCTTAATTCATATCCTTGATTACACTGACAGATGAATGAACCAAGGATGTTGTAGCACTGCTGAGCACACTGATTGCTGGCATCACATTCATTTATATCTGAAGGGAAAAGTTTTATATATATATTTATATGCGTAAGTGTGTTCTTGTTCCTTTGTACCTATATCATCTGATGATAAGTAATTCCCTAGCTGAATTTTTTACCCTGCAGAAGCTTGCTGGAGAACATCAATTCAGTTTCACATTTGTTGGAACAACTTCAAATGTCTGTCATTTACTTCTTTGAGAAATACCAGATTTTTTTTTTTTTTAGGAATGACAGTTTTATGTTTGCTGAATCTTCTCAAAATAATTTAATGCTTCCAGTAGAAGTACATTCCCATAGCTATTTTCCTTTGTTGTGTCAAATACAAAACAACAAAAAAATGCCAATACTATAAATAATTGATATAAGACACTCGTACTGATACGGTCTCTCAGCATGCTGTGGTGAAGATTTATCTGTGCTATTTATTACTTTTTAAATGGTTTCTGTTAAATTCCATTACAATTATAACATAAGCCTTTGAGACCCATACTGAGTTGTGCAATGCTCTGAGGTACTGAAAATATTGTGAAAAGGCATTTTTTTTGCACTAGATTCTTTCCATGTCATGCCAATCTTATAATTGTGTGGCGTGACATTGCATCTAAAGAGGAGAAGAAGAATATAAAAATCTGATGTGCTTTCAGTGGAAAGTTTATGTATTTGAACTTCCAGTAACCCCTTTGGCACATTCAATATTTATAGCTCACACTGGTGTGTGTGTATATCAATTGAGCTATAGTTTAGAAGTTTTCTTTTTTGACATACCCATGTAGGAGAACTAAAAGCAAAGTTAAAAATGTTTTCCATTTACAGCTTGATGGTTTTAAGAAATAGATTATTTTCTTTTCAGCCTCATGATTGTTTAAGGAGAGTGATGGAAACCAGTGCTTTCAAGAACATGGAAACTGGAAATACCAAACTGTGGCATGGGGTTATCTAAACAGAGAAATCAGCCAGGATAACAGTTCCCAAAGTGCTTACCTACACAGGTATAGTTATTTGCAGCCAACTGAAATCCAGGACTGCATTGGCAATAAAATGAACCTGGTGTGTTCACGCATCTTTGGTGGCAGTATGGAGGCACAGTGCATTCATCTATATCTAGATTATCAGGCATAAAGAGAACCAAATGATTCATTTATCATAGTTGTTTGCATTCAAGTTCTCAGTAACATATCTGAAAAAACCTACCTAGGAAAGATCTAATTAAAATTATTATTTCTTTTGCTCTCTCTTTGTTTAAAAATTAGGTCATATGCATTTTAAATCAATTTTGGTCAGCAATCTGCAGTTCAGTAAGATTCAGAACAAGGATACATCATTCAGCCCACTCAGAGATAAATATACCTCCCAGGGTGGCTATGACTTAAGGAAAGAAAAATAATGAAGACTATCTTACTAAGCATATGAGAGCACCAGTCTGAAAACTTATTTAGAGCAAAAGAAGTTGAAAGAAGTTGAAAAAAAAAAAAGACCAAAGAATAGAGCAATGTAGCACAAAACTAAGAGAAAGTGTGGTGGGCTGCACTCAGCCTGAGTCGTTTATTCAGTGTCTCAGAACACTGTAGAAGGAATCGAAGGCTAAGCAAGTTACCTCTTGAGAGTGCCTTTCTGACACTTTGATGACACATTCCAGTTTGTGTCCTTTTCATATAAATATTTCCAACTATAAAATGCTCAGCTGAGAACTTGCAGAGTGGAACTAGCATCTTAGCAATATAATAAAACGTCATTATTTCATGATTCCACACTTAGTGACAACTCCAACATGGCATGTGCAATTCAAGCAACAATTGTATGCTCACAGTGTAACACTATATAGTGACATTGCCTTAGATAAAACAAAGCTAACTTTTGTTCTGGGCCTTTGGGATGCTTCAATAACTAAAGATGTTGGGGGACAGTTTAATATGCTCCGATGAGTGCAGGGTAGGCTGAGTTTGGATCTTTGTTCTGATGACAACTATTGTGGGCCTGATCTGTTTCCTCTTCCATAAATCATAAAACAACAATGGGGTACAACTCTTGGGAGGATTACTTGACATAAGGGAAGCCAAGTTCCTGGTGTACAGCAGGTAAAAACATACAAATGAACTGCCATCTTGCATTTAACCTACATTTAACATTTGCTTTAGCATGAAAATTGAGACCAATTATAAGAAGGAGGATCATATGCCTTTCCCCCTTACCTCATTCAGGTGTGTGTTCCTCAGGAAATGATCCTCCCACCCACATAAAAGCGTTTCTTCTGTCATATGGATTCCTTTGTCCTGCTTTAGATTTCCTTGTTGGCCTTGAGATTGCTAGATATTGTGTTATGTGTTTATTTGCTTTCTATTTCTCATACTGCAATGCATGACAAATAAGATCTGCCTCCTTTCATTGAGGTAGAGAAAAAGGATTTTTGTTTTGGTCTGCTCACTGACATATGCTTAACACCTAGAATAGGGCTTGGCATAGTAGGTGCTCAATAAACATTATTTGACTGAATGGAAATATAGTGGTAATTAAGAACATTTTGAGCACAGTACTTCCTAGTTTCCAGTATGCTAACCAGATGCTAGTATCATTAGTTAGTTTGTATAAAGGGTACTTTTCAGTAACTCTATGAACATCATGATTTCATTTGTCTATTTGTATAACACATTATCTAGAGTAGTGCCTAAACCCAGTCGATTCTCAATAAATATGTGATGAGTAAATTATGCATGTCTTCTCAATCAGCAAACAGACATTAAGTCATTGTTGTTTGCTAGCCTTGTGTTAGGCACTGTACTTTTTCAAGGGTATTAAGAATACATATGTTCTGATTAATCATATTAAATATACATACATTTTTTGTCGACTATGGGACACAAACATGACTGTTCTGTGGAATGATGCTATCAAGCGAAGAAAGGTATACAAAATCTATAACTTTTTGCTACTCTGAATGCAGCTGCTCAAGGCTGCTGGTGCACGAATGATTTGGATCTCTATACTTAATAATTGCAAAGACTGATTTGACAGTACCACAACACATTTATTATATGTTACAGAAGGACTAATCTTCAACAGATTGGAAATTTACGTGAAGGATCCTTCATTGTAATTTGATGAGGAAGGAGTAACTAATTAGGTATGGGTAGACCTTGGAAGTCTTCCCAGAGGAAGCAACCCTGAGCTGGGATTTGGCTGTGGAATAGCAGTGTGCCGGGAAGAAAAGTTCTTGGTGATTGAAAAAGGTTGGACCGAGACCTTGAAGTACAACATTGCATGATGCTTGTGGTAACTGTTATTAGGGGGAAAGCTAGACCCTACAATGTTTGAGGAGGTCAATGTGTTGATATAACAAGGTGACTGAAGATCAGAGGGAAGGAAGCTGCCCAAAAAACATACGATGCTGTGTGAGTTTAAGAACTTCCCTCCTACTTCATCATGGATGGCTATGATGACAATGTTCCTTTCTCTTTGGCGCACCTTAGAGTAGGTTGGGTTAATCTTTTTTTCTGTATTTTTTTTCTTCAAATGTTTACATTCCTAATACAATGGGGAAATTTGGGTGTTGGCGGACTTTCCTGTATATTATTTTCCTAAATTAGGTTGTTAATTGCTGCAGATTTTTAAAAATGGTAAATTGTTATCACCCAACATGGTGTGAGCAGTCTCCTGAGACTTGTGAAATAGCAGTGACAGGAGCCCACCTTGCCCCTGCCCTCAGCGTGTTCATACTCCCCCAGCTTCCAGTCAAAGACTCGCTCCTTGCACTTTACAGAGGACTTCCATATACAGCTTGTAGGGTTTGCCTACCAACTCATTATTGATGATAACACCCAGCTTTTAGGTTAGTTCTTTCTCCTTAGTGTGGAAAAGAGGTAGTCAGTCAATGAATGAATTAGTACATATTCTTAAAGCAAATTAGTACTTTAATTTTGAATGTTCAAGGTTTAGGCAGTCGAGATGGGTCTTTGCTTACCAACGCATGACACTTACCTACACACTGCTCTCCTCGTTTCTGATACCCAGGAGGGCACTGGCATGTAAAGGAGCCTCGTAGATTGATGCACACTTGGTCTGCCCTACAGTTGTGTGTACCTGCAGTGCACTCATCTATGTCTGTCAGAGACATACAAGACAAAAAAGGTTATTAGTCAGTTGAGAGGATGTCAACATTTCCTCCATTTTGCCAGTACAGTTTTCTTCAACTGCATCTCTCCATCTTTTTCTTGAAAGTTTCTTATTTCTTATTTTTAAATTATCATTATTTCACATAATGTGTAATATTGCTATGCAGAAAATGTTTAAAATCACAATTTTGTTGTTCAGGAAATAATTTTAGAGATTAGTATACACGACTCAGATTGAACAAATGCTGATCCATTGCTTTGATTGTCTCAGTTCACTTTGAGAAGAAAAACATTTCAGGCATAGATAATACCTCCTTGCATCCTCATTCATTATCCCCTTAGGGACTGGTCCTGAGGTGTTTTACATTTCTATTCTATATGGGAACGCCAATTAGAACATACAGCATTGTTTTATCTATTTTAGAATTTAAACAAGTTGTACAATACTAGTTTTTCACACAACATATTGTATTTTAGATAATTTCTATTGGTAAGACTCTAAACATATTCCCAATATTAAAATTTTAATATTAAATTTCCCTGTTTTTGTTTTAAGATGGTAGGGTAACATATATCTCTGAGTCTTTCATTGTAAAGTTCAAAATACAAAGGATTCAATGTGGTCATACTCAATCAGGACAGGTGAAACTTGTATAATTTAACATATACATTTTCCAAAAACATTTTGCTTCTGGGGATAATTTATGAATGTGCCGCAAGGAGTGGGCATGTTTCAGTGCTAGAAAAGTAAAAAATGGTAACTTCTAACTAAAGAAGTTAAAAATAATTTCTTTGGAATCAAATGTGATATGACTTTGTATATGTACATTCACATTTACAGTCATTTATATGTGAAATTTAATTTTTCCATACTTACACAAAATGGCATAAATGAAATGATCACAGTTTTGGCATTCTTCAACAGCTGAAGACTAAACTTCATTTAAAAGAAATCATAAATCTTGGGAATGGGTGTTTAGCTTTGCAGTGAGTGTGATCATGTCCCACATTGAGATGTCTGAGTTCCCACCCCTGTTCACTTCTAATTCTAGCATCGTGCCAGTGCAGATCCTGGAGGAAGAGCTGATCGCTCAAGTAACTGGGTTACTGTCATCCATGCGGGAAACTTGGATTATGATATTAGAGGATGGAAGTTCTGTTTGTCTCTACTTTACAAATAAATAATAGTAAAGGGAAAATTTTTTTAAATCATGAAAATTGTAATTTGTGTGACAAAAATTTGCCTAAAAATTGAGACAGATCAGGTGGAGGTGTGGTGACACAGTAAGTTAGTTCTCTGTCTGCGGGAGTCCTGGATGCTCTACTTCCTATCCAACTCCCTGCTAATGTATCTGGGGAAGCATCAGCGAATGGCCCAATCTTTGGGCCCTTGAGCCCACATGCAAGACCTAGAAGCAGCATCTGGCTTCAGACTTGCCCAGCTCTGGCAGTTGTGGCCATTTAGAGAATGAACCAGCAGGTGGAAGATCTCTCTCTGTCTTTCTGTCTTCCTCGCTCTCTCTGTAAGTCTCTTTCAAATAAAAAGCAATAAATCCTTTTTGAAAGCTTGAGACAGATAAGGGACTGTTAGATCATTACTGTGATAAATCTAAGGTGCTTTGGAATAAACAGAGTACCAAGGGTCAGTTAAAAAAATGAGCGATCACTAATGAGAATTTTCTCAATTTCTGTCTTCTCTTTAAATGGCCCATGGTGTGATTTTACCTTTCATTTTTCTATATTTTCAAGAATTACTGCAGTTACATTATCCCAATATAAGAAGCCTAGGTTGTAGGAGGGCTATCCTCCATACCGGTCTCATCTAGCTGGGTATGGAAACAGATTCTTCTCTTTAGAAAGAGGGAAAAAATATTTGAATGATGTGTGGCTGTCTGTTGGATAATAATCCATAAAAGCATCTATTTACATCAGCCTTAGTACCTCATTTTAATGTTCTGGTTAAGACTTTGTTTTTTGAAATTTGTTATACCATCATTGTTATTATTATTTTCAACTCAGTGATTACAAATTGTACTTTTTAGGTACTCCTCATGGGCAAAGCTGCAAGCAACTTGCTTTGAAATGATCTGCTGTTTTTTTCAATCTTTCATTAGTTTTTCATATGCACTTGATGAAAGCCTTTCTACTGGGGTTTCTTCAGAGCTTTATGACTCGCTAATGCAGAAATGACAGCTGAATTCCTATTGTTTTATGTCAAAACATTTGCCAGCATGTGCAGTGGTAACAGCCCTGAGATGTTAAGATTCAGATGTGGCAAGTTTGCTCAGCACATGCTGGCAGGAGATCATGGGCTCCGCTGGCTGCTGCCTCTGATAAGGGAGGCCCCAGCACTGATGGAGTCTTCTTTGGGAGACATCTCTGCAAAGTGCCTCCACCCCATCACATTCCTGCTATCCTCCAATTTCCTTCCTGCTTTCTTATTATTTTCTAACTCTCTTTGATAAACAAACCAATCTTTCTAGTGGATTTAATATGTCATTAAGTAGGGTTTTGCTTTTCAAAAAAAATTATTAATTTATTTACATGAGACAGAGACCTTTTTTATCCATTGGGTCATTTCCCAAATGCCCATAGCAAGTGTGACTGAATCAGGCTGAAGCCCAGAGGATTTAATTGAATTCAAGTCTCCTACATGGGCGGCAGAAGCACAGCTACTGACCCAGCACTCTCTTTTCTGCATTAGCAGGAAGCTGGAGCCAAGTTTTGAAACCAGCCACTTGCATATGGGCCATGATGCCTGAAGCAGCATCCTATGCACTGGTGAGATGCTTGTCGGCATTAGATGGATTTTATATGAAAACCTGTGCTATACATTCTTAAAACCCAAATCTGTTTACCTTCTGGACTATTATATCAAAACTACTAAGTGAATTAAATAAAAACCACATAAAATACCCTTGTATCCATGGCCACTATATTATTTTCTTTTGTTTATCAAAAATAAATAACGCACAAACAGCAACAGACAAGGCTGCAACAACATTTGCCTAATCCAGGATTGACTGGTAATCACAATTTTTATTTACCTGTACTCATAAACCAATCAAACAAGTAATTTATGTGATCAGGAAGCAACCATTAGCCACACTTCGTTTGTGGCTGCTCTGACTGCAGATTAGAATGGTTCTCTCACTTGCTTTAGCATATTATAATACTAAAGGTTATATAGACTGAAAATCTGTGAATTATCTCCAACTCCTAAGTTCACTTATTTGCTTATTTGCATAACCTAATTTTATTATTTCATGAATTATACTTTGAGACCTTTGTTGCTTATTTAAACAAATATGCAAAATCATACAAAAATCAGTTATGCAGTGTTAGACTGTTTTATGTTTACTTCCATTTGCATGCATTTCTGTTTGTTTTAGATATCGGTTCAGTGCCATATGGAAATCACTAAATACACAAACATAAAAATTCCCATCCTTGTGTGGATGCTTCAAAAGTCCTGGCTCATCTAAGACTGTTTCTGCAACTCCAGTTCTTCCTGCTTTCTGCAAGTGCCTTCATCTTGTATAAGAAAAATCAGTTTCCTGCACTGATTGCAGACTATTTGCACTGGAAAACAAAATGCTTTATTTATAAAGAAAATACAACTCAAGTCAGCTATGATTTCCTGGCAATTGGACAAAGGGCTCCAGGGAGATGAGTTTGTTGTTGATGTTTTTGTTTAATTCTCTAATTTGCTCAGCAGTTAACACATTCTCTGGTCCTTGGACCTAAGCTCTATGAGAGTGGGTCTGTGTGGTAGTCTTTCCTGTATTACTAGTGCATGTAGTGTGTGAAACATGAGAAAATTTCAGTAAACATTTATTCAAGACATAGATGAATAAGTCATTACGTTTTGTTGAGACAGGTGTCTAGGGTTTAAGGAAAGTAGGGTCAGTGTTTTTTATCTTAGGGAACTAGAAATGTACAGGCAGAGGAACAAGCAAAATCTGAGAAAAACAGCAGCATAAGGTCAGGGAATGGGAAATGATGTAAAGCAGTAAGTGCAGAAGTCCAGAAGCTATGGGGAATAAAGCTGCATGAGAGGCTGGTGGCCATTGGAGGTAACTTCTGAGGTGCATTTTGAAGAAGGTGAGATACATGGATTTGTAGGCAAAGAGGTTGTTAAGAGTGCAAGGCAGGCCGTAGTAGAACATATTGCTAAAGAACAAAATAAGCATAAGAACGGCTGGCTGATGAAGTCAGCGAGGATACAGGGGCTATGTGTGAAGAGCCTAGTGGAGTGTATGATTGGGGGAATTTGTGAAACACGTGGAAATGTAGAGTTTGGATGAAATGCCAAAGTGAGCAGCTCTGAACTCTGTGGTCAGATCCTAGTGTTAACATGACCAAAGAACAAAATAATAGAATGTGTTTTCTAAAACATCACAACACATTTCATCATTCTAATAGATTAAGAATAGCTAATGGCAATATTTGGCGATTTCCTCATTTTTCATAAATGTGGCTGTTCTCTCCCTCCTAGTGATTTATACTATTGTAGGTTCCTCTTTTGCTGACATTGGCAGTGTAAATTGCTTTGAATAATCCAGTCTAATCTTTGCTCACTTCTGTATATCATGCTGACCTCCCATCTGTGGAACCATGTAGTTGATTTTCTCCCTGAACTAATTGAGGCAATGGTGTACATCTCTGTGGTGTCCGTTAAGTGTCAGCTTAGGCCCTCATTCTCTATGCTTTTGGCTCCTTCCCTTCAGTCTGACTCACATTTCCCCAAACCCCTGACTCATGCTGCTTTCTCTCTCTCTTATGCAACATTTTAATCTCTGTAATGTTCTTACCATAATTTGATAACTTACCACGACATGGAGTCACTTCAGTGTGTTTTTATGGGCAAAAATGATCTGCACCTTGAGAGCTTTTGAGTACCATTTGACTTTTTCTAATTAGTGTTGCTTTCATTTTAAGAAAAAAATCCAGAGCTCCATTTGAATAGTCCATGTCAGTTGGTGATAAAGATGCACTGCACTAGAAGGGAGGGGACTGACATGGTTTTGAATTTATTACTGCCTGTGCGTGTGCGGTAAGGCCCTGATGTTGATGGAGATTTTCAAATGAAGGGACTCATTCTGTGAAGATCTTCAAGCGATTTGAAGTATTCCTATTGTTTTTCAGTATAATCCTGGCAGGTAGGAATCATCCTCACTTCCAGGTGAGGATACTGTTGATTTATAATTGCCATATGCACACATGGCTATTGATAAGTGCAACCTGAGAAATCATGATGCCATATTATCTTGATTAAAGTCTGATTAAGAAGAAAGGACTTGATATATAGTTTCATACTCAAATTTGTTAAAACTCTAAAATTATTTGGTATGAAAATACATGATGTTTAGCGACATGAAAGGATCTGTTAGTTAATTAAGAAGACAGATTTACTGAGCTCTGTAGTATGTTCGGGGATATGTGGCCACATCATTCACAATTTACAGATAAGGAAGGAGGTGCTGAAATGTAGACTCAGTGAGCTGACTTGCCCAAGATCACACAGAGTGAAGATGTGAATCCAAGATATCTATTTTTATTTTTCAGTGTAGGTCATCGTAAAGGCTTACTTCCCTGATGTCTTGGTAACAGAGGTTTTCAAATAGTTGTACATACTTTTAATATTTCTTAGCACGAAAAGGTGGTTGTTAATTTTACAACAGTTTGATTTTTGCTCCTGCATCTTTCTTCTACTTAGAATAACATTCACAGCCCTCCAAGTTTTGTTTCCCTCTTTAGTTCTTAGCCAATTATCAACAACTTTTGTCAAAGAGTTGCTAGTTCCCTTGTTGCTTCCTTCGCAGTACTGGAATCAGATTTATCTGGGCCAAATGCCCAGTTCTAGTTAGCTTTTCACCCTTCTGAAACTATCAGCTAGAATTCACCCAAGCTAAGCAGTTCTAGCAGAGAAAATAAATAGTGATATTAAGTAACAAGAGAATTGTCTTCACTGATATCCAGCAGTAGATTTATAGTTCTAGATTTTTATCAGTTTTGGCAAAATAGATTGTTAATAATTTAGTGTGCTTTAAACGATAAACAAAAATATCACCAAAATCAACAAATATCAGAGTCCATGATAGTTCCCTTCTTTGTTCCACAGAATAGTGAAATCGAGTGTCCTGAGTCACTGGCATTTCACTGTGCTCTGTCAGAGCCTTGTAATAGTTTGTTCCTGCATGGAGAAATCATACTGCACGTAGTTGGAGGTTGATTTTGGAGCAAAGATGATAGATTTGCATTGCAAATGGACCTCTTCTCACCTAGTTTCCTCTGCAGAGTGTTCATTTGTAAGATGGATTAGGTGAGGTGAGATACAGAGTTCATGAACGTGGGCAGGAAAACTAACTGGTGCATGTGAATGACCCATCTGTGACTCATCTGCTCTATACACAAACCAAACGAACCAATCAGTCATGGGCTGAAACAAGACTCCGCAAAGAAACAGAGGTTTTTGTTTTCATACTTCAGCTCTTTTTGCACCCTGGCAAAATGCAGTTATTTTCGTTCGGTATTTTAAGGAGGAAACATTCGGTACTGACAACTGATTGCTATAGTCAAGAAGTATTTTCTGTAATCCTGTGAATGTGTCATACCCTGCTAAACCCTGTCTGTGTTTCTTTAAGAAAATATAATTGTCTTCTGCTAAATGCTTGGGAAAGATGAGCTTCATATTTGGACTGTTATAATCAATTATTATTTTTATTTTATATTTTAGCTCCTACATACAGTGGGAGAACATGCAGCATTTGTCTTTCTGTGTCTGGCTTATTTCATTCAACATGCTATCCTCCAGTTCCAATCCATTTTACTGCATATGGTAGAATTTCATTCTTTTTGCTTTATAACTGAATAATATTCCATTGTGTAGGTTGCCACATTTTCTTTATCTTTGACTGTAGAGAGGTAAAACTGTATCTAGAAACAGCATCACCAGTTTTTGCGCCAGGTCATTCATGCTAATATGCATCTTGGGAGGCAAGTGACAATGTCTCTAGTTGCTGAATCCCTGTTACTCATATTAGAGAACTATACTTAGTTCTCAGCTTAGTTCTTAGCTTCACCCTGGTCCAGCAACAGATACTATGGACATTTATAAGTTGGATTAGTGAATGGGAGATTTCTCTATGTTTGTTTCTCTCTCTTTTAAATAAATAAAAAATGTTTTTTAAAGTGAAAATTAAAATTCTGAACTAAATAGCATGTATGGAACACTGTGTTAAACATACGCAGTTTTTAGATCCTGAAGGAACATTAAAAGAAAATGACTCTGTTAGTCTTAAGGTAAGTCAAAATAAATGTCAAATAATTGCATACAGATTATGTTCTCTAACAATAATGTAAATAAGATAGAAACAATAGTAGCTATGAAACTAGAAAAATCCTCTATTAGAAAAAGAGGGCAGCAGTTCAACCCATTATATACTAAAGAATATAATAAAATGAAATTCAGAGACCATGTCAAACTGAATAAAAGTGGAGATATTATGTCAAAATTGTAGAAGAAAAATGCCAGTCCATCAGAAGACCTGTAGCTCCTCCATCCTTGATCACATTATACTTATCTTTTTGCTTAGATTCAACAGCAACAACCAAAAAATGAGATGACATCTGTATTTGGAAATACTAAGTGTGAGTGGATTTTTAGTAATGTGAAATTCTACTTAAACAAGGAGGAAGAGATCTGGACCCTGTTTCTCCAAAAGGCAAAGCCAGAAGTGAACAAAGGTACATTTTGGTTCAATCTAAGAAAAAAAAAAGTGTGTGACATTTTAACGTATTGGGAAACGATGAATTTCTCTCATTGACAATATGCAACTAGTGAAGAATGGATGCTAGTAGTGGGTGGAGAACTTGGTTAGTCATCCATACCTGAATATGTTGAGGATCTGCATGCAAATACAGTGATGTTAACAATTTCTGAATCTGGATGTTGGGTTCAATGTTCTCTGTACAATCAACTTTTCTCTAAATTTGATAATAAAAATAGAAAATAGAGACTGTCCACCATAAGATAGAAATTTGAGGAGATTCAAGAATGAATTATTTTCTCTCACTTGACACATAGTAAGCATACATGTATCTTTGTATAGTGAGTTAACTTTTATAGATTTATAGCTTATCCTCTAACTTTAGAAAACTGACCCAGGGACAAAGCATAGCAAGAATAAATCTTCAATGGCTCCTCATTGCTTCCCTCTTCCTTGAGGAAGAATCCTTAGAGATTTTCAAGGAGGAAGACTCCACAGTCACATCATGTTTAGGAATCTGTTTACTCAGTGAGCAGAACGTTACAGGAGAATAACTTGTTAGCTTGTGACCAAATCTTTCATGTACTATGAAGCTGATATTTGACTCTGGTTTTGTACCAAATTGACACAACAATTACCATTTCCTCCAAATTATAAATGAATTAATATCATGTATATTTGAATTTAGTTTGTTGATAATTTGTGTTGATGTAGGTGGTGGGACTTACCCTTCTCTACTTCTGCATAAACGACTTTTAGCTTAGGGAAACTACAGTGTTGAAATAATACCTGAGTATTCATTCAAGGTGTGTCTAAAGGTCATAGCAGACAAAAGTAAAACTACTGACTTTGAGTGTTTCAATTCTAAAGACTTCTCAAAGCTAGAACAGCAAGTAGCCTTGGATTTTTAACCTAGGTTGATACATTTTAGTTTACATTTCCATAATGCAGGAGGAATAAGTTTGGACTAGGTATTCTCTGAGATCTCTTTCCATTTTTAGGAATTTGAAATAATGGTTACTTTGATAAGTTCCTTAATGCTGTTTTTAAAAAAGTCTCTATTTTCTAGCTCTAATCTCTTCTCACCTTTTCAATTGGAAAAGTGACTAATATGTTTTGCTCTTTGGGGGCCATGATCATAGGGCTTTGCTTCCCTCCTTCTGCATTTTCCAGCAGACTATCACTCTAACGTATAGTAGGATTAAAGGACAGTTTAATAATGGATTCATCTTTCTGACCAGGATTAAAGGCTTTATTTGCAGAGTGGAAAGAATAGAAATTCTCTTTAATATTTAAATGCACTACTGTGTACCTGTAAAGTTACACACTCATCAGGAATTTCAAGAAGCTTAATATGTGTCTGGCAGTGAAAACTTTGTTAAAAACAAACAAAAAAAAAAGAAAAGAAAAAAAGAAAAGAAAAAGAATGAACCACATTGGAAAATATGCCCTGTTCGTGGTTTCTGTTTGAGAACAAAGACTGATGGATCTGTGCCAATTCTGCAATTGATGTGTTAAAGGTAGATGCCAAACTAAGTTAGACTTACAGAGTATTTCTTGGCATGGATGAATACAGAAAAAAAAACCCTCTATGTTATATATACTTAAATGATTACAGCGTGCAGCACATCCGTGGAGTCAGTCATATTCCAAGATTTCTTTTTGGAAAAGAATGGAAAAATTGAGCAATTTATATTATTAATTTAAAAATTAGTCTAGGGTTATTTTTCTCCAGAAAAATAATGATTTGTTTATAGAACCCTTTAAATGAAAAGCTTGGCTTCAAGCATGTATGTGGTTACTGTGGATGAGTGTTAGGCTGCCAGACAAGTGTACAGAGGTCCCCTGTTGGGCAGCTTCAGTTGCAGATCTCTCTTTTTATCATTTCCAGAATTAGGAAGTTCATGGTATTCTCTCACCATTAGTATTTTCATGTCTAAATTTTTTTTAAGATTGTTTCTTTTTCTTGCACTTGCTAGCCTTATTATACAAAACAATTGATGTTTACTATACCAAGAAGTAGAGTTTAAGGGGGGGGACCTATTGATCTTTTCAGAAAGCTGAGAACCACAGAATAAAATTCCATCTTTTGTAGCTCACTGTTAGAAGTATGACTGAGACAGAAGCGTGTGTACGATTATGGTTTTCAGAGTCAAATAAACCTCAGTTAAATCCAAATAACCTCACATTTTAGTTATGTGTCCCGGTAAGCCATCTCATCTTCCTGAACCTCACTGCTTCACCTACCAAACAGGAATAATGCCAACTACACAGTGCCGTGAGGATTGCCTGAAATAATCTGCATCCCCAAAATGGTACCAGGTTGTACCTAACAACGTGAAAAGATTTTAAGTGAGTCACGGGTCAAGGCTGTATTTTTGTTGTATATAGATGAAAGAACACTAGAAAGCTGCAGAAAGTCATGGGGTTAATAGAATTTTTTATGTACCTGGATATAATTAAATGTACTATCTTCATTTTCTCGCTTAGTATCATGTTTTGAATATAGTTCATCATGACCAAAATCCAATCAGGAGAAACATCATAGCATTGCATGACCTTCCCTTTTTTGACATATTCCAGATGGATGGATACACCAACAGACAAAATCAGCCTTTCTTTCTTAAAGTTATTTCTCCTAAGGGAAATTGTAAACATTCAAACAAAAGAGATCTGGCACCAGAAAATGAATCTGGTATCTTTTGTGTTTCATATTTTTTTTAATAGAAAAGGATTGTTTGTTGATAGCTATAGGATACTTCCTGACATGAGTTTTGATCTTTATAAGGACTACTAAGCAATCACAACTTTTATCAGATTCGAGTAAGAACCCATATGTAACTCCAGGAGAAACTTCTTGGTTGAATAGTTTCCAGCTAAAAACAAGATATCAAGAAGATATAAGCCTCAGTCTTTTTTTCAGCAGTGGCTTTTATTTACTATGGAATATGTGAAGGAATGATGATGACCATCTTTTATGGAAGTATGAAATTATAAATCATATATAGAAAATAAATGGGGAATATAAATGAAAGACAAGGATTTCTGACTATTTGTTCAAAAGAGCTTGTCATTGTTCATCAGGCTCAGAGTTAGATTCTAAAATAAAACACTGGCTGCTGGGACTTGGTACGGTAGCCTAATGCCTAAAGTCCTCGTCTTGTATGCACCAGGATCCCTATGGGTGCCGCTTCTAATTCCAGTGGCCCCAATTCCCATCCAGCTCCCTTCAAGTGGCTTGAGAAAGCAGTTGAGAATGGCCCAAAGCCTTGGGACCCTGCACCTGTGTGGGAGATCCAGAAGAAGCTCCTAGCTCCTGGCTTTTGATCGGCTCAGCTCAAGCCATTGCGGCCACTTGGGGAGTGAACAAGCAGATGGAAGATCTTCCTGACTGTCTCTCCTCTCTGTATATCTGACTTTTCAATGAAAAACAAAATAAATCTTTAAAGAAAAAAACCATTGTGGGGGCCCAGCGCGATAGTGTAGTGGTTAATGTCCTTGCCTTGCATGTGCCAGGATCCCATACGGGTGCCAGTTCTAATCCCGGCAGCTCTGCTTCCCATCTAGCTCCCTGCTTGTGGCCTGGGAAAGCAGTCAAGGACAGCCCAAAGCTTTGGGACCCTGCACCTGCGTGGGAGACCCGGAAGAGCTCCTATCTCCTGGTTCCTGGCTTCGGATTGGCTCAGCTCTAGCCTTTGCTGTCACTTGGGGAGTGAATCATTGGACAGAAGATCTCTCTCTCTATCTCTCCTCCTCTCTGTATTTCTGCCTTTCCAATAAAAATAAATAAATCTTAAAAAAAAAAACATTGGATGCTGGACTTCTCAGATGAGAAAACCCAAGTTGCCTCTATGAGTTAGAATGGAGATTTATGCTACTTATTTTTAAGGAAACATCAATTTACTCATATTTTTTTAATTTGGAGCTAGTCTTGTTTTGAGTATATTTATTTTATTTTCATCTACTTAAAAGGCAGAGGGAGGGTGTGAGAGAGAAACAGAGAAAGAGAATATAGTTTCATCTGCTGGTTTACTCTCCAAATGGCCATAGCCAGCAGTTCAGAACTCTACCGGAGCCTCCCACATGGATAGGCAGGGGTTCAAGCACTTGAACAATCACCTGCCCTCACAGCATGCATCCAGCACAAAGTTGGATTGAACCAGAGGAGCTGAGATTGAGAGCAGTGCTCAAATGGGAACTGCAGTGCCCAACTGGTAGTTTAACCAGCTGTGCCATAATGCCTGCTGACACTCCCCAGCCCTAACCCTTGGTCTTTATTTTGTAGGTGCTGTGCAAGAAATATAGTAAAATCAGGGCATATTAAAATGACACTCTTTGAGAAAGGTAATTTTAGTTTCTTTAAATATCAAATGAATTCCTCCAAACACTTCCATTATAGCTGTAGGTGAATTACGTATGTGTATAGTTGTCTCTTGTTTCCCTGTTAAGGATGGAACAGAATTAACAGGAAAAATAAATAATTTGAAGCTGGAAGAAGGTCAGCATGCTAATGGAGAAACTGACAATTTAGCACATGTCCAAGCTGACTTCCTCTGTTGCTTTGCTACTTATTTGTCCCTACGTTGTATATCTTACTCCTTTCTACTTAGGTGTTTTCGCCTTCCTAGCAAGTCTAGCTGCTGTCAGTTTCCCAGGACTTTATCACCTGCCTGTGCCAGCACAAGCAGATAATGCAGTTGGTGTTGCGTGACTGGTCTGGAACATGACTGCAATTTAAGAGATGTTTTCATAGGAATAACGGCCTTTCTCACCATTGTCCAAGTGACCTTCCACATCAGACAGGCTGCCTCTTTCCCCATTTAACACTCTTTGGTCACTTTTTGTTGCCTGTCTACTTTGAACACATTAAACCTGTCCACTTTACCAGGACAGAGTCCCTTTCAAGGTGTATTTCTTTATTATTATTATTATATATATATTTTTTGAAAATCAGACAAATAGAGGAGATACAGAGAGAAAGATCTTCCATCCATTCATTCACTCCACAAATGACTGTAATGGCTAGAGCTGCGCTGATCTGAAGCCAAGAGTCCAGAGCCTTTTCTGGATCTCCCATGTGGGTGCAGGATCCCAAGGCTTTGGGCCGTCCTTTACTGCTTTCCCAGGCTACGCAGGGAGCTGGATGGGAAGCAGGACCCTCTGGATTAGAACTGGTGCCCATATGGCATCCTGCCGCATGCAAGGGAAGGACTTTAGCCATTAGGCTACTGTGCCAGGCCCTCAAAGTATATCTCTATCTACCTTTGTTGTTTTGTTTTAGAAAGGTTTATTTTTTTTTTTTTGAAAGTCAGAGATATCATACATTTTTTGGTTCATTCTCTAGATATCCAAAACAGGTAGGTCAAGGCCAGGGGCCAGGAATTCCATCCAAGTGGATATCAAGGACTTTGAGCCCCATCAGTCTTTGCCTCCCAAGAGCACTAGGAGGAAGCTGGACAGGAAGTGGAGCACGACTTTTTCTTAAGCACTTTACTAGGGATGAGGGCGTTCCAAGCAGCAGCCTAATCCACTGTACCATAACACCCATCCCGTTATGCTTTCCCAGCCCTACCCTCCAGGTTCCTTTGGCCAGAGCAGTTTCAGGACAGACAGACAACAGAGTGTGTATTGGTTCTTGTTAGGAAAGAGAAGCAAACTTGTTATCCTTGGAAAGCTAACTGACTTTGTGAGGCCTTTTGTGGAGTCAACCAGCAGACCGAAGATTCTTTCTTTCCCTCTCATTCTCTTTCTATCTCTGCCTCTTCCATCTTTTTCTCGTTTTATTATTCTGTCTTTCCAATAAATGCAATAAATCTTCAAAAAATTTAACTTACTGATCTGAGATCTAAATTAATTTCAGTGTTTTTGAATTATTCTTTTAGTAAGCTACATAGTCTAATGTCCTTAAATTTTTACTTGGTTAGCTCAGTAGTCCAGTCTCAACTCATTCCTAAACCAGAGTTTCTCTTTCTGAGCTCCTTTTTAAATTCTTAATTTTAAATGAGATAACTCTTAACTGGAAAATACATGTCTTTTAGAAATACCTGGAACCAGGAGAAATTGTTGCTCTCCTCTGTCTATAGCCAGTCAGCTCCTTATTATGAATAGCAGAGGTTTCTTAGAATGAATAGCAGAAGTTTCTGCATGAGAATGGGCTTATGGAATAATTACTTCATCAGAGCCTGGCTCTGTGAAGGTTGATTTCACTGCATTTTGTAGGTCACAGCCTTAAACATGATAAAACAAGTGTAACCATGTTACTAGTCTCTGTGTGTGTGTGTGTGTATATATATGGTTGGAGAATGGCTCCATATTCCTTTCGCTACCCATTGTAACTAATGAACATTCTACAGCTTAATGGATATGGGCATGAGGCAGAAACCCTGATTGTTCAGAAGATCATTAAAGGCTTATTTAGCAAATAATTGGTTATTTTATGGGGCACAGGAGCTAAAATTACACCATCCTATTAATTTGTAATCGATGCTTACCTCTGTAATCCTACAAATAAATGCACCACTAAAGAATATTATGAACCGTTTACTCAGAATTGAATTTGTTTAGAATCACTGTTTGGCTCAGCAGAGACATTTACATGCAGCATGAACAGTAAAAGTTTCTGCTGGAAAAAATTTCAAACCAAGAGTTATGATCCTGAAAATGTGGACCAGGCTCCCGCCTTATACCTCTTGGTAGCATTTGTACTGTGTGTACAGAACTTAAAAGTAACCCAGTGGTTTCTTGAGAAATGACTTTTCTGTGAGTCAGGGTGATACATGTCCCTTTTCCCTCACCCTGATCATATTAGGATGATTAACACATTTAACCATATGTGTATACTTATTTTTTTCTTCTCGTTGTGCAACATTATGGAGGAAGCATTTTTGTTGTGTCACCATTTGCTCGAAATCTTTTACTGGTTGGGACATTGCTGAATTTAAATGGATCAAACAAGAACTTTGGGTCCCTCCCAAACTGCCCTCTGATGAGTTTTACAATTTTGTTTCTCTTTATACCCACAGTAGTTCCCCTTTCCCTCTAACCCAAATATTGATACAGTATTGTCAGCAGGATGCTGTGCCTCTTAGCAAAGTGTGCCCTGCTCTCTCCGGATATATTCACATCAGTTCATCCTGTATGAACTAAATCATATCCACTTTCCCTCAAATATCTTAACTTGTCACCTCAAAATCCTCCAGGTTGCTCATCATTTGCACTGACTACCTGGAGGTTGAAGCGCTTAGCCACATTTGTTGTGTTGAATTGTTGAGTTTAATCATTAGTGTGATTTCATTTTTAGAAATCTGTGCTTATTTTATTTCTTGTGATTGACAAGTCCTGCAAGGATAGGCAGTTTGCTTAGGTCTCCAACAGAATTAGAACACATATTAACTGAATGTGTTGATACTTTAACAGGTGGATGGATGGATGATTAAAAGCCAGAAAAGAAATGAATGGTATAGATTTTAGAGTATATATGCAGAAATATATCCTAGAAGGAAATGAAAAATGGAATTCTTAAAAAGGTAAATCTCTTCATACTTAAATTATCATTTAGTCTGCAGGACAAAGAGTAGTGGTTTCAGCAAGAATAGGCAAGAGATGGGCTCATTGGTTCCATACTCCTTCAGTGAACCCTGAGTGGTTAGGTGTTTAAGAGCAGCAGGAGTTTATGATGACAACCTGGCCTCCTCATGTCAGCCTTCCCTTCTACTCAAGGAAGGATTGTGACCTCATTCTGTGGAAAGTGGGCTGTTCTCCCCCAGCATCTTCACAGACCATCTCTCTGAAGGATTTAGCTACAATAGGAAGTAGGAGCAAGGCAACAAATCTTTTCCAGCATGCATGAGTTCTGGGCTGGGGGTGGGGTGGGGGGGAGAGTTGCTGAGTTTTATAATTTTTTTTTTCTTCTGAATCCTTGAAAAGATCAACTCTGGTTTCAGTTTAGTTTTTTTTTTCTTTCTTTTTTTCTCCTTTAAAGAAGCCTACATGGCCACTTCTTCAAATTTGTTCCAGATGGATTTAGTCACAGGATGATTGATTATCCACTCAGTTGTGTGCTATGTGGTTACGCAGAGAAACCTACAACAAACTGGTTTGGAGCTGTGTTTCATGGTAAGCAGCAGAAAGGATAATCCTTAAGCTGTCATTTTAGAGTTAGTGATGAGGAAAGAGGAATTTAGTGGGGCTACTTATGTCAAGAGAAGATATTAACAAATGGATGACTGAATATGAGAAAATCTTATGAATATAACGCTGTTTTTCTCCCTCTGGTTTTTGTAATGAAGAGAAGCATATTTGACTGGCAACTCTCCTGAGAGCTGCCCCAGCATTCATTGCCTACTTCCTGGGCCACACCAGTCTTCCCTGGAGGTACAGGACTGAGCCCCTGGGCTGCTTTCTCTCTGCCTACAGGACACTCTTTTATCCCATAGCCTGTGCATAGGCCCACACAGGTTTTTGTTATTGGCATCATAAACATCTTGATAGATCTCAAAAAGAATCTAGGGGAGAGTGAACTAAGGCCAAAGATTATGCCCTCCTTACAGAGCTGTATTATGCATTTTAGAAAGCAATTTAAGATCATCTGGCCAATTTCTAATTTTTATATACACCAAAATACCTTTCTTTGCATTCTAGGTACCTGTTTGAATAGATGAATTAGCCTTTTCTGTATTCTTTCTTGCTGGTTATGTAATGATCTTGCTAGTAGAATATGTCCTGAGGGAAGCAGAGTGTCGCTACTGGCCTTCCCTTTATGTCACCATCTAATTTTAGGACATGTATTTATGTGAAAGTTGAGGACAGGGGCAGACTCTTCCATCCACTGGTTTATTCCCTAAATACTTGTAACAGCCTGGCTTGGGCTAGCTTAAAATTGGTAGACAGAAACGCAACATAGGTTTCCAACTTGGTGGCAGGTACTCAGATACTTGAACCACCATCTGCTTGAATCTGAAACAGAGCCAATACTCCAACACAGGCATTCTGATATGGGATATGGACAGATCCCAAGCAATGACTCAACCATTTCACAAAATGCTTGTCCCACCAACTGACTTTGTCATTTCTCTGATGCACCGTTCATTTACACAATGTCTACTATAATTTTTTCTCCATTTTGGGGATATGCAACTTCTCTCTTTCCTTTACAGTGACATTCTACTTTATTAGTGACCTCCTTTCAAAACCCAAGCTACCATCTTTTCTCCAATCAGGATATTTACTTCTTAGAACTCCAACACATTTCATTTTGGATTTGTTGCTTCTGAACTTTTAACTCTTGTTATAGCTTTAGCTTATGTCCAGTACATGCCTTCTAGTAGAATTTGGAGGCAAAAGAAAAGATATAAACATATTTGGACATAAAAGTGATGATTATGGGAGCAGGCTTTTGAGTAGGCTGTGAGGAGAAAACTAAGAAACAGATTTCTATGGAATGGTGGAAAATGTTTTCCAAATGCCCTTACACACATATAATAACATTGAGTTTTGGACAAAAGTTAACATAAAATAACAGTGTATATGCAACAACATGTGAGAGCATGTTAATCTGGAAAAATAAAGGAAATTTTTTGTATTTGCTCATCAATTTTTGTTTTAGAGAGTTTGTTGGTAAAGTGAAACAAAAGATGACTTTTAATTTTTTTATAGAAGCTTTAAGATAATTTAAAAATGGATTGGGGGAAAATTGGTAGCTTTTTAGAAATCCCAGGTCAATGAAGAAGGAAAGAGGAGTTGTGAGAGCAGCTCATTTCTTCTTTTGGACAGGACTTAGGACTTGGTCTTAGCTGTTGACCATCCCCATCTACGCATCGGGCTGTGTATCTGAATGAGTCATCCAGTCTCCTGTGCTGTGAGTAGAAAGTGTACATTTTGATTTTAACTCAGATGTTGAATTTTGAAACAACTTAGAATTCTAGATTTAACTCTGAGTGTCTGATTGGAGTCAGTTGAGGGGGAATGTTAATGAAAGACTGGGCTAGGTGGTTATTTCCAGGGCTCCCAGTGGTGCCAGTGGTGCCAGTGGTGCCAGTATCATGTCCTTTCAGTTTCTGACTGTAGGCTGGACTTAGAGACTCATTTCTATCAAACAGAATTTGCAGAAATGATATGTTTGCACTGTCATGATTAGGTTACAAAAAACCATAACTTTAGTCTTATCAGCATTCTCTACTGGCTGGCCCCTTCTCTTGCTTATTCTGATGAGTGATCTCAAGTTGTGGGTTGCTCTGTGAAGTATATGTGGCAAGAAATTGAAGGTGGAAGAGCCAAGCCTTGAGATGCCTGGAGCTTGTGAAAGACCGAAGCCAAAGGACACAGCCAAGCCACACCTCAGAAAAACTGACCCTGAGGACCTGGTATGATAGCCTAGTGGTGGAAGCCCTCACCTTGCACGTACCAGGATCCTATATGGGTGCTGATTCTAATCCCGGCAGCCTTGCTTCCCATCCAGCTCCCTGCTTGTGGCCTGGGAAAGCAGCCAAGGACGACCCAAAGCCTTGAGATCCTGTACTTGCATGGGAGACATGGAGGAGGCTCCAGGCTCCTGGCTTCGGATTGGCTCAGCTCCGGCCATTGCAGTTGCTTGGAGAGTGAAGTATTGGAGGGAAGATCTTTCTCTCTGTCTCTCCTTCTCTTTGTATATCTGGCTTTTCAATAAAATTAAAATAAATCTTTATAAATGAATGACTGAAAAACTAAGACATAAACAGTAAGTAGCACAAACACTTCCTAGTGGCTCTTAGCATACAGGTTCAAGGAAGAGACCCATTGCTTTGGTTTTAAATCTGGTTTGCATCTCACGATGAAAAATGTCAGATTTTGGAATGAATAAACTTGGAGACATTAAGCAGACTTTTCTTTGCTGAAACATGCTCCTGTTCCCTGTGAAGGTATGAAATCTTAACTCAAAAGCCATGAAAATAATAAAGGGATAAACCTTGGTGCTGCTACCTTTACATTTTGAAGGAATTTATGTTAATATATGCAAAATATCTTTGCTGTGTACCAAAATAAAAAGAACTAATTTCTGAACTGGAATTGAGATGGAGCTCTGGGCTGTGGCATGAACTACAGTAACTACCCATGTCAGTGTCTTAGGAAAAGACTTCAGGGATCTAGCTTTCAAAGATTCTGTGACTTGGTCCAGACTTTCAGCAGACAACCAGTGCTGCGTGTGAACTGTTGTGCCAATAAAGCTTCAGGTCATTTGGACTGTCAGATTTTTTGTTTCTGAGTCATATGTGCTAATATCATTTCACAATGTACCTGCATTCTTCCCAGGGCATATTTCAACCTGTCCTGATATATTTTGCTGATAAAAATACAATACAAGGGACCAAGAAGAGTTATTAGTAGAGACAATTTTAATATCAGGCATATAGCAATCAAATGCCACATTCTTACCATATTTCATCAAAAGCTTATATCCTAAATAGAGTGCATTCTCTCTCAGTCTTCTCCCTTTCCCAAATTACTTTGAATCATAAATTGAAAGGATAATCCATTTTTTTTTCAACTGAGAAAACTGGTCTAGAGAGATAAACTGATTGCCTATGGTCAACAAATCACTGAGGGGAAGACCCAAGGAGAAGCTTGGTTTCCTGCTCAGTTTCATGTGGCTACCACTACTCTTTGCTGCCAAAGACTACCTTTTGGAATCCTCCTGAGTATTCAAGCAGAAAAAACATTCCACCACAGGAGAAAAATCTATTGATTAAGAAGCAAGGGAATATCTGTGTCTCACAGCTTGCAGTTATTATAATTTATATTGCAGAAATTGAGTATCTAAACAAAGGAAAAAAAAATCTCTGAAAAACCACCACATGCAAATCGGATTCTTTCCAAATTACACCACATTTTCAACTGCGGTACATAGGGAATGAAGCTTCATCAGGCATTATTAGCATCCCAATGGGAAGCTCACTGTCAGATAACAGAAGGTAGAATCTGTGTGCATCACCAAAATCGAAGAGCTTGTTAGAAGTGTGCAACGTCTGGTCTCAGCCCAGACATACTGAATCAGAATCTTCATTCCAACAGCATCTTAAGGTAGTCAGTATGTTTATTAAAATTTGAAGGGCATTGGTCTATCATCTAAGCCATATAGGAGATTTTAAAAAGATATACAATAATTAAACAAATTAAAAATTGCTGTACCTGATTTAATGAAAACAGCAAAGTTATTTATTAAGGGATCGCCTAGCCTCTTATGCACCAGTCATAAAAGGGCATTGGGCATAAAAGGGAAAAAATGGCATTGTCAACTGCCTCCCCCTCACACGGAAGGAGGCTTTCCAAAGTCCTTGGAAAATGAACGCTATCTTTCAGTTGCACTTGTTTCCCCACGAACTTGCTGATGTCTCCTTATAAAGGTATCTGTGGGAAATGTGCAGTGCTGTTTCCTGAGGTACTGGTAGGGCCCTCTTTCCACTGGTGGAATCCTGAGAGGCTCATGAGCCTCTCATATCCCATCTTGCTGTTTTCTCTCTCCCTCCCAGTCCCATCCCACATCAATTGTTTTTTGCCTCTGTCTTCTCACAGCTGCTGTGACTCCACAATAAAAGGAGGCTTCTGGGAAAAAGGGTGTGGCTTAGTTCTTTGCTCCATTTTCTTTGTTCTTCCACAGATAGATGAACACAATCCTGGCCTCTACATAGCAGGCACCCGCTGCAATTGGACATTTTTTTTCTTAGATGACTGTTTTTTCACTCCTGAGCCCTGTGCAGTGGTTGAGGGTACTGGGAGTGTCACTGTTTCCTGAGTCCCTTTTTCCAGAAGCGAGGAAATCCCCATGACTCTTTCATCCTAACGATATGCAGTTTGTCATTTTAAAATTGATCAACAGGTAATAAGCAACATCTAAGTCATGTTTTTTTTTTAACTGAGTAGTTGCCCAGTTATGACCTTAATGGATAAAATGTTGTGAAAGTTCTTATCTATCCATGTCACTGGCTGATGGATGCCCCAACAAGGTGATAAAATATTATTTCTGGGTGTTTGTGGGAGGGCATTTCCAGAATAGAAATTGCGCTTGAGTTGACAGACAAGATGAAAGCGATGGTCCTCACCCACGTGAGAGGATATCATCCTCTTGATCACGGAGGGCCCAAACAGCAACCCTGCAGAGGAAGGGCTCACTGGCTCTCTCTTGTGGAGCTGGGACTTTAGTTTACTCCTCCCCCTGGCTTTTGGAGCTTCTGGTTTTCAGCCCTTTGGGTTCTGTGTCTTAACATTAGCAACCCTCACCCCTCATGCTCCTCGAGGACTGACTTTTGACAACTTTGGCTTTTTTGGTTCTTCAGCAGGCAAGTCTGGAGACTGTGGCACTACTCAGTCCCCATAATTGCAATCTCTCTCTTTCATACTCCGTGTATCTATTGGTTCTGTTTCTTTGCATAGTTCTGACTGTCCAAACCTCTTTGGAGAGGTTCACTTAACAATGAGAGGACAGAGAAATTATTTGTCTTGAGGAAAGTGGTATTTTCTTTCTTGATTGTTGAGTAATAGTTTTAATGTCACAATGACATGATATCACTTAAAACATTAGGTGTTCGAATTCAACTGCAAAGGCTTAGTCTGATTTTGGGTTTGTGCTGAATTCTTCTTGTCCTACTTTCCATGGAGGAATAGGTGAGCCCATTGCTCATAGTTTTCTCCATCTCTCAGGACATTTATTTGTTGAAGCTCTGCAGAGAACTTCAAACATATTTCATTAAATAGTCCATGCACTCTTCTTTATTTTCTCTTGCTGCTATAAATAGTCGCTTCATTCTGAGGTCAGAAGTTGTATTTTACTAAACACACACACAGTTGAAAGCATTTTGTAACAGATTTATAATATTTTGGTAATGTGTAAACCTTTTTATTCTTGGTTTTGGTACTGTAACCAGATCTTCCAAGAACAGCTTAAAAGTATTGAAACTCTACTACTATTTGTAATTAGGTTTTTTATAATGCTAACTAGTGATCTAATATCTTTTTCTTATAGAATTGTATTCTAGTAATCTACTTGAGTATTAACCATCTGTGATAGGCTGGCTTATTGGAAACCATTGCTCTGTCATGCTCACACAATCCATTTCTCTGCTTAAATTGAAAAATCAATAAGATTTTTCAGTGTAGTTAGAGTTGAGCTTTAATTCACAATGGTCTTGTTATTTAACATTTTATTCCTTGAAAGAACTGTTCACTGAATAATCATTCCTGTTTTTTTCTGAGAGCTGTCATTAGGTGCTTGACTTGCACTATAATTAAATTTCCTTCTTTCATTTGGCTTCTTTTTATCATTAGCACCCTGCCCCCAAAACGAAAAGAGGGAGGGAGATTATACAATAGAAGTTCAGAACAAACCCCTGTGTCTTTAACCTTTGTGTGGCAGGACTTTTTTGTCTTTTCCCCTGACTTCTGATACACTAGGTCATGAACTGCTTTAAAAAAAAACAAAACAAAACAGCTTTCACTGCAAAGAGAAATTCGTCATGAATGACTGGAATTTTCTCCTTTGCTTATTGATGGGGGCTGTATTTCCAGACTACCTCATGACTGTATAATTTACCAAGGGCTTAGGCATGAAATAGCTTGGGGAATTCAGTCTCAGCCTGGATAATTTATCATTTCCTAATCCACTCCACGATGGCAATTTTTGCTAAAATTGTGGTTGTTCAGCATCACACTGAAGGTGTGTCAGGATGGAATCCAGGTAAGTCTCTCAGGTTGCTAAAGATCTGTCTACTTACTGCAAAAGTGCAGGACAGCAAAACCTCCGAGGAGGATGCATGCCTTCAGCACTTGCCATTCTATTTCTTTGGTTCTTTTCCTGTCCAATATCACAGTAGCTGCCCACGGTGTACTCTATGCTTGTGATAGGTAAATATATACATCTAATAAGCAGCTTAGTGGAATAGAGAGGAACTGAACTCCGAGTTATCTCAAAAGCAGCAGCATCTTTGGTCAGCTTCATTTTGGTTTGCATTGTTTTCCTATTCAAAATTGTGCTTATGTATTTATGTACATGAATGTATACTGGCATGTACCTGAGTATGTATGTGTAAGTATACACAGGTGAATACAAATAGCTAAAATAAGCTAATCTGAAGCCAGAAGGGGAGCATTTAGCTTAAATGTCTTAAAACTTTCTCTTGGATATTCCTTTCTTTTTAAGATAGGGAGTCTTCTAATATCACAAACTATTTAGCAAAGAACATGGATAAGGAAAAAAGGCCATTTGACATAATAATGTCTCTTTAGGTCTCGTATTATGAGAAGGAATGATTAGAAAAATGTTCCTTGTTGACTTTGGCAACATTGAATGATGTCTTGTGCACATATTTTAAGAGAATGATTAAAGTTGAACTATACTAGGAAGCCACATCAAATCACAATGGTCCCAAGGGTTTAAGAACAGAATCTGAAAAACAAGGCTACACTGCCATTTGCAGTTTTAGTAGATGTGAAAATATTGGAATACTTAAGATTTTAGCAAATGGTTAAGAATGCTAATGAGAATTCAGTGACATACCCTTGTGAATGAAATATAACTAACTAGCCATCCTTACATAAAAACTTTTCCCAAATCCAGGCTGTGATAGACCTAGTCTCTGGGGCAGATATTGGAGAAGATGTTTTGAGTTGATTCCCATTTTAGACTGTGTTCCAAAGCTCCACTCAACAGAGCAGGAATAGCTTCCTTGAAGCACAGTTGTTGAGACAGTCTCTGAGACTTGCTGAGATCTAACTGGATATACAGAGGAAGATAAAACTTCTGCCATGATTCTCTCTTTAGCTGGGACACACACAAAGCCCCCTACACCCAGCCTCCATGGCAGTCTCTAATTCACGAATAAGATAGTTATCAACTCCCAAGGGACTCTTCATGGATAAGGATCTTTCTTCTGGACTCCTGGAATCTGTGATACTCCTTGTCCCTTCTGTAGCAGCTCCATTCTTTCTGCTTGGGCACCAGACCAGAACTGTCCCACTTGGAGTCACCCTCTCCCAAATCACTGCATTCCCCGCACCTTATGAAACAGAACTAAAAAGGATCACTTCTATCCTCCAGTCCTGGAAATGGTCACGCAAGAAGCATTTCCTCCTGTTTGTCTCCTCCCTCCTTTCTCTTATTTCACAGAGCTTCGGAGGAAGCTTTGCATCTCTTCAAATATCAAAGGGCTCACACAAATATTTTCTGGCCTTACAGGGAGATGAATACTACATGATTTCATTTTATGTGGAATGTAAAAAATTCCAACTAATAGAAGGAAAGAAAATGTGGGTAAGGGGGTGAGGATAAGTGGGGAGGTGCTACTCAAATGGTAAGTTTCACTTAGAATGAGTTTTAATATCGTTGTGCAGGACAATGTCTAGAGTTATTAATAATACTTGCACGTGCTGGAATCCCAGATGGGCACTGGTTCGTGTCCTGGCTGCTCCACTTCCCATCCAGCTCCTTGACTCTGGGCTGGGAAAGCAGTGGAGGATGACCCCAAAACCTTGGTATCATGCATCCATGTGGGAGACCCAGAAGAAGCTCTGTATTCTGGCTTTGGATTGGCTTAGCTCTTGCCGTTGCACCCACTTGGGGAATGAACCAGCATATGGAAGATCTTTCTCTCTCTTTCTACTTCTCTCTGTAGATTTGCCTTTTCAATAAATATAAATAAATCTTTTAAAAAGATTTGTAAGGATGTAATAGTCTCTCTCTTTTAAAAAAAGATTTTGTTTTTATTAGAAAAACAGATTTACAGAGAAGGAGAGACAGAGAGAAAGATCTTCCATCTGCTAGTTCATTCCTTAAATGGCCAGAATGGCTAGAGCTGATCTGATTAGAAGCCAGGAGTCAGGAGTTTCTTCCGGGTTTTGCATGTGGGTACAGAGTCCCAAAGCTTTGGGGCATCTTCTACTGGTTTTCTCAGTTGTAAGTATGGAGCTGGACCAGAAGTGGAGCAGCTGGGACTAGAACAAGTGCCCACATGATATGCTAGTACTGACAGGCTACAGATTGGCCAGTTGAGCCATTGTGGTGGCTCTGAGAATCTCGGAATACTAATGGACACAGTGAACTTTCATAAAATGGAGACATATGCCTTATACATAGGGATTTCAAATATGTTTTTGACACTGGTTTAATTTTTAAAATTAAGGTTTTCTAATGATTGAAAATCATTGGTTCATACAAATAAAAAGAAAACTTTTTATCAATGACTTACTCCACAGTAAGTAAAACACAACACAGTTTTGGAAAATGTTTAGGCAGAGTCAGATAAATTAGTATTTTGTTGTGCACAGTTACCGAGGATAAAAGTAGCCGTAGATGTTTGTCATGCAAGCTGTTAAGCACCACTGGTAGTTTTCTTCCAGCATCATCTTTTTAAAAAGTTTTATTGTATTTGTATGTAAGGCAGATTTTATAGGGAGAAAAAGGGAGAATGCTGGTTCACTATACAAATGGCCACATTGGCCAGGGCTGGGCTTGGTGCAAGTCCTAGGAGCTTCATGTGGGTCTCCCATGTGAGTGGCAAGGTCACAAGCACTTGGGTGATCTTGTGCTGATTTTCCAACCACATTAGCAGGGAGCTGGATCAGAAGTGGAGTAGCTGGGATTCAAACTGACACTCATATGGGACGCCTGTGCTTTCACGTGGTGTCACCTGCTGGACCATAAAACCAACTCTAGATCACTCCTTTCTACCTTGACTATCAAACTACAACAGCAAGTGGCTCTCCATATCGCTTGAATTCATTGAACACTAAGTGAATGGCTTTGTGTTCTGTTTGATCAATTTTAGTTGCTCTATTGCCTGGTTAACTCAAAGGATTATAGATGTACATCTATTTGAAAGGTAGTTGATGTTTTAGAACTTAATTTGTTACCAATCTCAAGTTCTTAGTTTAGTTAGCACACATTTATGTAACAGGAATTCTGTATCTCCCCTTTTGTTTCCTCTGTGCCCTGTGAAATTGACAGTGATAAACGGCATTTATTGCTGTCAATATCTTGGCACTCAGTCTTTCTTTCGTGTCATTTTTTAAATTCCACTTTTGAAGTTAAACCTTGACAAATCATTTAGGTTTATACTACAAACCTGAAAAAATGTCTAATCACACAATCACAACTTTTTTTTTCTTGCCAATGCAGTTTTCTTGATCAGCTTTATTTTGGAGTATGCAATTTGCAGTTACCTCCTAGAAAAAAGCAGCATGCTAATGAATTTCAGATGTTGCATGAATTACTTATTTGTACATTCGTGCAAAATCAAACACATTTGGGACACATTTTGTTTACTCTTTGGTTTCAAAGAATGAAATTGTGCCAAAAACTCAACAAGTGCAAAGGCAATTCTTACAAAAGGGCAACTTGTTGATTTCAGAGACTATAGCTTGAAACTTTCTGCTGGAAAAAGAAATAATGAGCCAATACCAGTGCACATTCCTGAAGTTATCCAGGCTTGCAATTCTACTCTAATCTTCTTTTCACTTCTACGGGGCAAGGGAAATTCATTCCACAGATTAAGTGTTAACTAGTCTTAACAAGAATCTTCTTGTCTTTGATTGGGAGTTACATCTTTGATCAAGTTTAAATCAAACAGAATACATTTATGTGAATGCTGTTCGAATATGTGATGTCTTGCAGAGTCTAAATAATAAGATGATCACCTGTGGATCTAGTACTGGAAGGTTTCCTTATTTTGTTAACTGAAAGGTATTTTAACTTGTCATTGTATGGTGCCATACAAACTGGATCTGCAAACAGCACTGCCTCATTGCACATTTTTGTGCCATGATCTTATGGGGTGGTGGTGGTCCCCTGTAGAATATATAGGTATCACTGGGTATAGGTCATCAGCATAACCAGCACACACCTTAAAAGTTTCATCCCCTGATGATTTAAGGATAGGTTATTTTTTTCATATTTGCAGGCTTTACGGAGCGATGTGAGACTCTCCTCTTTGCTTTTCTTAAGATATACCTTTTTCCCTCAAGAAAGCACAAATGATGTCCGTGGTTCAGAGTCGTAGTTCTAACCAGGCCTCATGATGATCTCTGGTTAGGGATCATAGCACCGATGATGACAAGAAATGTGAGAAATAAAGCAGGCACATTATTCTTTCCTAGAAGTAGAATGTATATTTTAAATGTACTCACTACTTCACATATCTCATGTCATGCATTTTGACTCTGCCTCTGATTTTTGTAGCTGAATGCTCTAAATCAAAGTTAGGACGCTGATTCTAAAACATTGACCAAGCACCAAAATTCTCGGATTGTTGAAATATAGATTGCTGCATACCAATCCCAGAGTTTCTGATTTAGTAGGTCTGGTAAAGTACGCAGGGATTTGCATGACTAAGAAGTTGGCAGCTGATGCAGGGGACCACAGTTCTGGAACCATGGGATTAAGGAGTTGTATAGTATTGTCTTTTGCTACAGAAGAGTGATCATACTGACTTTTTTAGTCCTTCTACCACAAACACTTATCATTTTTAAAATAGTGAATTTTAAAGACATTTTTTGAAGCTATAAGATTCACATGCTATCCACAAATGAGTATTAAACTGTCTTCAAATGACTGAAAATCAATAACTGCAGTATTTTTCAAAGTATGAAACAATGCTAAATATTTTGGAGGTAATTAATTACTCATATTGCATTATATGAGCTTATTAAAAAAGTAATTAAGTTTTTCCTATTAATTCAATGCCTATCAATTTATTTAGCTTTAGGGAAATTTCAGGTACTTAAAGGTAATTAGTAACCAAAAACAATGAAGAACTGTAAGCACGCTACATGCTTGTTTTACTTTCTGTTTCAAGTATTTTTTTAAGTTAATATCATAATTTACTCAATTATAGTCTTCCTTTTGTAAAATATCTATTTTCTGAGATCAAAGTTCTTCACTGGGCTGTATAATTATATGTAATGAAAATTAGGCATTTCCTCACAAAACTAACCCACGCAGGCAGAGAACTTAATAGCATTAGTCAGGATTAACAAAAGGACAGTGTTTGAAAGTTAGTAATAACAATGCCAGGTATGCAGAACCTCTTGATTACACTATAATTTATAAATCCTTTTTTGGATATTAGATCATTTAATTTTAAAATTAAAGAAGTCAAAGAAAGATGTCCCAAGTATCTGCGAAGCTTAACTTGTTAATTCAAGTTTCCCTTTTCAAAGCAGATGTATAGATAATAACTTCTTTCCTTCTCAAAACAGTATTTTAGTTATCTTTATGTTCATAAAGAAATATACAGAAGATAACAGATGGTCCCCAGAGCATTGTTTATTCCTTTAGATTTTATAGAAAGAAAATTATTTTCAAAAAGTGAAACTGTTAAATATGATAATATGATACTGGACTCTCTGCCATTGTCCATACCTACAATGTCAGGATACGCTTAAATAGCAGAATGACCAACTTATGGATTGTTTATGAAGGACTGTACTATTATAATAATATAGGGGAAATCAGTGGAGGGAGAGGTTTTGGTAAAGGAGAAAAGGAAATCCCAGAGCCTATGGAGCTGTATCATAAAATAATACTTTTAAAAAGATATGCAAAAGCTTTTTTTATGGAAAGCAATGACAGAAAAAACCCTCTTAGTTGCTTCTATAGCCTAATTAGTGACAAGAATGAAATCAATCATTGAAAACATATTTTAAAATTGAAAAACAATTAGCAAAACATAAAAATGTACAGAAGAAGCAGGGTGTGAACTTTTTCCAAGCAGAAATGTGAAGAAATGAGCCTATATGGTGAAGCATATTTCTAAGTTTGTTGTATAGTCTGGGTCTCTAAGATGTGAAGTTTGAAACTGTGTGGAGACCTTCACACTAGGGAACTGCTGGGTAGAATCCCTAAAAGGGCAAAGAAAGGTTCTGTCCAAGTACTTAGAAGTCAATGAAATCTGCTTGATGAAAAATCAAACCAAATTTAATAGAATAACCTCACTGGAGAAACGAGATCATTGAGAAATGGCTCTACTTAGAACTTGCTCACTGTTAGCTGTGATATAGAGGGATTTGGCTGAAGGACTATGCCAGAGTGATCAACTCTTCTGCTTGCATGAGATTTTGATATTTTCTGGTACATGGAACTTTTACAACCCAAACAGTCCTGGAAGACAGAGACAGTTGAAATTCTAAGGTATGTTTTCATGTCCCTCAGTGACACCTTTATATCACAAGACCCAGCTACCATACTCCGGATTTGGCTCCATATTCTGTTCCATAAGGTATCTGAATTGGGTTTATTCATTGACAACATAGTTCCTACAGCAGCTGAGCAGTCATAGATTGACATATGATCAGGTCTTGCAGTAGCTTAATTGCCAGCTATGTTTATGATATGTTGTATAAGTTTTTGCAAGTCCTATTAAATGAACAGAATCCTTTAAATTGAACAATCAATGTTTTCTCTTTCTTGTCAATGCCCAAATGATTTTTCTCTGCTACAAAAATAGAACTCTTGGAAAATTATATGTGATAAAAACAATCCCATCTCAATTTGAATTGGTGATTTGTAACTCCATCATTTTTGAGGAGGATTACATAAAGGCTATGCCCTAACGACTTAGAAAACTAAAGATGAGCCATAATGGATTACAACATACTTCTTATTCGTCCAACTTCCTTTTGGCAGATATGAATATCTGCTAAATATGAGGTACATAATGTCATGGAATTAATTAATTTTCTAAAGCTATGACTCTAGACATATAATATTGAAATTACCCTCATATAGCTTTATAGCTGCCAAGGATAATACCAGTCATGTGAAACTTATTGTGACCAGAAGCCCCCTCATTTGACAAAAATTATCTGAAAATATCTGTTCACTGTGGCTTGATTGTTGGGTGTTATATTACATTTCAAATCTCTTTTTTTTTTTTCACAAAACTAAAAGGAAACACACGCAAAAAAAGAGTAAAAGTGTCATTTAAAAAATTAAACTGTCAAAGCTTAGACAGTTTATACTGCACATTAAAGAATCTCATAGTATTACTTCAATTATAAGCTTTCTGTGATATAGTACATTTGAAGATATAATTGATTTTAAGACTAAAGGACAGATTTCAACCCTTACATAAAAATATTCTCAGTTTTCAGTTATATAATAATAAGCTATACCTACTGAAAAATATATGTGGAAAAAGGAAATAATTTTTATATGTTTGACTCAGCTGTGGGCTTTCATTTATTCTAATTCAGCTGCCATATTAAATGTGTTTGGATTATTGGGTATAAGTATGTAACATTCAAATGGGAATGGAGATCTTTATTAAAACAGAAGGTTCCTCAAACTCCATCATGATGTCAGAAATATAGATTCTTAGAGCATATTATTATTTTAAGCAGAGGTCTCCACACTTCCACATTAGTTATAAAACGTTATTTTGTGCTGCTGGCCTGGAATGAGAAAGTCATACATCTGCAGGCAATTAGAAGAAGCTGGACTGCATGTTTGATTAGCTCAATAATAAACGGGCATAAGTGTTACTCGACTTATGTTAGTCAGATTCCCTAGATAGATTATCCTGTTGTTATCATATGAAATAACCGCCTTTTATCAACAATTAAGTAAATCCACATTTATGGGCACTTTGTAAAATTGTGAAATGGGAAGAAATCCAACTTAAGCCTTAAGTCATCCAAAAAACTTTTAACCCAGCTTTCAGTGGTACAGACTCCAATCCCAAGTTTTAGAAATTGGTTGAATTAGATAGAGCAGTTTGGGTTGGGAATGTTCTAGGTATATACAATAAATATGTTTTTAACATCTTCCCTGTGCAAAAACAGTTAAATGTTCAGTTTATAGTCACCAGAATGATTAGAAATGTTTTATTAAATGAAAGGTATTTTGATGTAATCTAAATATTTTCCCTGATAAAACAAAATAGGATATCATTTCCTTGGTTTGTAATACAGGTTCTACTATGACCAATGATTTTTGTTAGTCTTAAGTATGCATAATTATAGAATTTCTTCCTTCAGTTTAGGTATCATTCTTGCACATAATCCAAAGTGTCAATGATGAAGTGAAAACTACTTTAGGAAATTATCCATTTATTTATCTTTTTCCCCCTCCTAAGTGCCATAAAAGTATACAGCATCTGAAGTGCTAAAAATAACTCAGTCCATAAAAGTCAGCACTTTAAAAAAGTTATCTGCAAACCTTTTTCAGTAAAAATACAACTAAATCTTCTGACCTAATTTTATATTTAAGTAACATCTCTGACAGTTGGTACATAAAGAAACTCAAGGTATTTTTATCATTATTTACCCAAATGTTCTATAACAATAACTTGAGCAGTGTAACTCCCTGACATGATCCTTAAATTCAATATCAGAATATTGAGCAGATGCTGAAGCATTCATCATCGATATTGGAACTCTGACTCATGACAGTAACATGAAACAGATGCTAATGTAATGTGCCCTCTGAAAAGTGACACCGTCCAAGCACGAGTTAGCTATTGATGTGGGGTACTTAAAATTTGAACATAAAATAGAGAATAATGAAAGTCAGATCATGGGATATTTGCTTACTTCATTTATAAGCCATTTAAAAAATCTAGTGTCTCTCAGGCAGAAGATAAAACAAAGTGCCTTTGAATGAGGGAAGCTTCCCAGGGCACCCAGGAGCTGCATCATCTTAATGCGACAGCTGTATAATCCTGATTGAGCCCCTCCGTGTTAAGGAAGGAAGATCCTCTCTTCCTTGTTTCTAAGAGGTCAGAAAGTCAGAAATTTTGGGCTCTTTCCACAGCCCTCATGTGGTGGTACCAGGGAGCCTGGGTAACAGGGAGCTACCCAGTCCCTCATGCCATCTTGTAACACAGTTGTTACATCAGGCAGTTCTGAAGGGGTTTGCTAAGAAGAAAAAGGGAAATAAAATTGTTCAGCACAGTCCAGTTCGTTAATGCTCTACATGTCTTCAAAGCCCAAGATTCTTATCACTTTGTTAGCATGAGCCTACAGCTGTTTCTAGAACACACACTGATGTGTACTCCTTGTGAAAATAAACAGAGAAGCCCAGGCAGATGATGCCATGGTGCAAGTGACAGAATGAAAATGTGCTCACATGACAGCTTTAAAAGGGACATAAATGGGATAAATGAAGGCTCCCTCCAAGATTTTCAATAAAAGCTCAAGCCCATTCTTTATTTCTGAGTGAGGAAAACAAGTTCAGTGGCAAATTGAGTGATAAGAGCATCGAGAAACTAAAGGATGCAGTAACTTACAGCACAATTTCAAATTCCAGATGAACACACTGACCACTGCTTTGGTAGCTCTGAATCTAGTGTTTACCTGCCTGGATCTGAAGACTGGTTCTGCATTTACCACCTGTGTGGCCTCTGGTTCTCATACTTGGCTCTGCACTTGGAACCTCATGGGAAGCTTAAAAAAATTCCTATGCCAGGAACCTCCCTACACCCCCACTCCGCCCCCACCAGAGGCTGGAACTGGGCTAGCGTGTGGCTTTGTCATGAAGTAGTTTTCAGGGTTCCCAAGTGACTCTAGTTGTGTGCATCTAGGGTTGGGAACCACTGATGAGCTTTCCTAGCCACGATTTTCTCCACAGTAAAATGATGATACCCATAGCAACAACCTATTGGGAACACTCCAGTGCTTATGCTAATGCAGAAAAAAGCGCATAGTATAACATGTAGCACCAGGGAAGTCCCCACTCTGTGAGCCAGTGTCATCCTCAGCACAAGGTGCACTTGGGCAAGAATGTTCTTTTTAGTGAAAGAAATCATGCTCACCTTGGCACACGTTATGCTCACTCTGCTCATAGCCTGCTGCACACTGGATCCGGTGGGAAGGGTTGGCAGGAATGCGTTGAGGGTCGGCTGGGTTCCTCCGGATGACAAAGTTGTTGCGGCCAGTTTGAATTTCAGGACCTGCAACTGCAGCAGCACTGGCCACAAATCCACCCCCAGGCACCACTCCACTGGCTGCCATGCTGCTGGCAGCTACACTTCCGGTAGTGGCACCCGAGGCTGCTTCGGCTGCTGGTGGTGATTCTACCTGAGGTTGTTCATTATTCACAATAATCTGGGCTGTTTTGGGAAGGCAAAGGTATCCTCCATAGTGGTTGACACATTTCATTCCACCTTTGCAAGCGTCTGGAACAATGTCACATTCATCAATATCTGTGGTAGTAATAACGTAAGTCAGGACTCTTTTCAGAGGTAAAAGAAAACATGTAAATATATGCCCATGCCTTTCTGGTGTAAGACAAACAGGACAGAGAGGCGATGCATGCAAAAGAGACAAAAAGCCAAGTTCAAAGGGGAGCAATTTCTGAAGCTGGCTTACCTTTGCACTGCTGTCTGACAGGGTCCCACTCGTAGCCGTCAGTGCATTGCTGTGAAGAAAGCAACCAAGACAGGGCCAGGAGATAGTTACTTGGTTTGTCTCCTCCCTGAGAAGTCCCATTCTTACAGAGATGCCCTTGTGCTGGAGTCCAAATATTATGATGAGATGGGCAGTTTCACATTCTCTAGCTTAGTCATAGACCTTTTTTCAAGGACAAGATTTGGCAGCTCTGAGGTTCCTGTCTTAATCATCAGCTGCCTCTACTCTTCTGTTGGGTTAACTGCTCATCACCATCTTGTTAGAATTCTTGTCTTTCCGTATTCAGAGTGATCTTTCTTAATCTATCTGTTCTTTAGAAAAATATTTGCCCCATTTTTCTATATTGTACATTTTACTTAAAAATAAATGAAAAAGCCGAGTTCCTTTTCATCAGTCTTTAACTACTAAGCCATTCAAACATTCACCCTTTTTTTCCCCTTTCCCACCTACCTCTCACACCTGCCCTTCCTCCTAGCCTCAGTTCCTATAGAGCCTCACTGGTTCACTCACTGCATAAACTATCTCACAGGAACATTCTCACTGTAGGCGTTATCCTAGGCTCTGGGAATGCATAGGTAATCATGAGTTTGGCCACCTTCTCAAGAACCCCACAGGGCAGAGGGGCAGACAGATGGGTAGACAAGTTGGAGCAAGCTTTCACATGGAGTCAACACAAGTGTGTGTGTGTGAGGAAGTAGTGGGGGACACAGCTGGGGACTGTGTGATGGGTAGATGGGTGTGACAGGGCAGCGAGGAGGTGGTCAGAGGATTAGGTGTTCCAAGAACAGAATTTTCCAGGATATATGGGAATTCAAGAAAGAGGGACCGTTAGGAGTAAATGCAAACATTGTTGAAGACAGAAGGCACTGCAGGTTGTTCAAGGTAAGGGTGAGGTTAGAGAGACTGGGCCAAGTCTGGGAAACCTCTCTTTGGCACAGGGAAGAATCAGATTTCACCCTGAAGATCAGCGGTTCTTTAGCTTTACGCCCAGATATCATCTGGAATGTCTATTATAAAAATGCAATATTCATGGGCTCCCTAAAGAGTCTGATTCCATAAAGTGTAAGGTGGGGTCTAAACATCCCACATGAATTCCACACAGGTTTTCTATGGGCTCCACCTTGACAATTTTTAATCTCAGGAAACAATTTGATTGGATGCTCATTTGAGAGTCACCATGAGGAAGATGCTTCAGGAAGGACTGTGCAAAAGTGGAGCCAAAAAATGTATGCCGTAACAGGGTTGAGATTTGTCAGGGACACAACAGAGACTTGGCAAACATACTGTAGAAGTAACTGAATGGATGCGGAGGTCAACTGAAAGATTTTACTGCTATTTGAACTTTCCTAAAATGAAAGCTAAGCTCATAGTTATTCTCCAGACTGGCTCCTCTCAATCTCCCAAACATATCCAAGATGCAACCATGTTTCTTAGAACTTGGGGATACCACTCTTAACACCTCCTGACTTCCCCATTGATGTTCCTCTAAACTCTGCTGCTATGTGCCAGTTTCCACATGTGGCATATTGGTACAAGCTCTTCTGGGCTCCTGAGTGGGCGGGCAGAGCTTGGCGTCTCTTCATTGTGCACACTGCCTCCTCCACCATCATTCTTGTTTTCTCCCTCTGAGAGGCTACCAGTCACCTGCAGATTTTTCACCTCTCATTATTACCCTGATCTCTAGGTGCCTTGCAGGTTCTTTCCACTACCAGTCTAGCAGACTTGACCTTATTGTGTCCTGGCCCTGTTTTGGGTGTTTTCATCTCCAGCCTTTATTGATGCCATACCAGGTGACTTAGCTGCCACTCAGTCCTTTCATATCAAAAGAAGGTCATAAAGACTCAGGAATCAGCTAGCACTAACACCAGTCACCTCCTTGTTAGTAACTGACATAATTTGTGTAACAGTCTCATTAGCACCAGTTTAGCAACTTTGTAGTTCTCAATAGTGTCTTTTTTCTTAGAATAAACTACTTTCAGGCTGGGTTGTTTTAGGAAACAAACCAACCTAAATTCTTCTGATAGTGATAGAACTTGCTTATACATCTTGAGTATGGAAGGGGTCAGGAGGCTCTCTTGCAATTGCCAGGCCACTCTTTGGATTGGTAAAAATGCCAGTGCATTTGAACAGTATATATTGTACATGGAGAAGGTTTGTGGTTTGCTGTAGGTATTTGATTCCAGTACCTTTAATATGGGTCTACCATTAAATAAGCCTAGATGAAATTTAGCTTCCCCACTCACTGGCCATCTAGTTAGACACTCTATGATCCACAGTACTATCAGCAGGAGGATGATACTACTTACCTCACACTTCACTCAAAAACTAAAAGGAGATAATGTCTTCACAGTGGAATAACTGTACACTGGCTATATCCTGTCCTTCAATTACAAACTACTAGACGGATACAATTCAGAAGAAGATAGAACTAATTTTAGAACCAAAGGGTTTATGACAATATTAACATTTCCTAGTTAGTGCTCCTAAAACTGTAATGTCTAATCCACAGAGAAATTTCTCTGCTAAAAATAAGACTTTGGCTATTAGCAAAAGAAAAGATGCATATAATAAATAATTATAAAAGCAATAAAATATTTCATTTGATAAGAGTATAAAAGTGAGCAATGAAGGTATTAAATTTAGCCAGACTAACAAAACATTTTTATTTGAAGATTAACAGCATATGCATTCATTTTTCTTGCTTTATTTATCTTTAGCAAGGGAGGCAAGTGCATTTAACATCAATCTAGCAAACATTTATATTAGAATATTTTATTTATAGTTGATCTGAAAAACAGAAAAGAGTATTTGCCAAGTGAATGCTCACATTCTAGGGATAACACAAAGTGAGATAATGTTTATTATCGGTAATTGACATTAGCTCACTTTCTAGAGTTTTATTTTCAAAATTTTTCACATTCTTTTCAGTAGGATTACTTAATTTTAATTTGGGAGCAAACAGAAAAATGTGTTTTTCATATCTCAATCCAGGACAAATGTCATCTGCCTCACAGCACTGTTTAAAGACAGGAAAACACAGAGGAGAGGTGCAAGCAAACTCACAAAGAAATGGTATAAGGATGCCCTATGCTGGTCTCTCTGTATCTACTCCTGGCAGTGGGAGGAACCAACTGATATTTTCAATTTCTTATTAAACATTAATTGTTTTCATGCAGTTAATTAAGTATTAGTTGGAAACATCAGAGATACTGTTTAGATTGTACAAAACTAAGCTGCACAAACAGCATTTAAAAACCATTTTTAGCAAATCTTGCACCTGGTACAGGTGACACAAATCGTATCTAAAGGGCATGTGGATGAGTTTATTAAACGCTAAACCTATCTATAGGCTTTGGAATGCAGTAAAGATCACTTACAGGACAATATATGTCACAGCCCCAAATGGGCTTGGCATTCTTATTTGACTTGAGTGTGTAGGTTTTTACCTGTATGCATGAATAGGCAGGAATTCAGGCATCTGGTTTCTTAACCCCATTAATTTACTGACTATGTTGCACACATGTAGCTCACTTTGGTTCTAATTTAAAGGGGTTCTCTTTTTTGGCCTTGCACAAATGACATTCGGGTCCTCACCTCAGGTGGTGCTCCACATGAATTTGTGAAAGGACCAGGAGCAATTTCCAACAAATCTTAAATGTGAACTGTGGTGAAGTTCTGTTTCATTTATCACCCTTCACCCTTACAGCCCGCCGACACCAATAGGGATGGGGTACCTCTTTCTGGGTCTTACAATGCAGCATCATCACTGCACTGATCTCCAATCCCCTCATCCCTTACCGTGTAAGTGATGGTTTCTTCTGTGTCCTGTGACTTGACCAGCGCCAGAGTCAGCATAGTTAGAAAAAAGGCTTTCAACATTGTGAATCTTAAAGAAAACAGGACAAACGGATGTTTAGTGCTGGCTGCAGGGGAAAGAAAACTTTGGCAGTGAATCAACGGGCAGAGGCTGGAAGGTTTGGAGGTGGAGGGAGGGAGCTGAGGCTCCACCGCACCCAACTTCCAATCAGCCTTCTCATCTCCCCTCCCCCTTTCCAACCTCCCCCACAACCCCCAAAACTAGGCGCTCACGACCCGCGGTTACAGAATTACATTTTATTTTTCTCCCTCTCTTTATGAGGGCTCTCCAAAATGTGCTCGGAAAACATGCAGTATGAAAACAAACAAACAACTGTATGGACTCCACATTTTCTGCACCAAAATAAATTTATCTTTGAATTGCATTTTCCCACGAGCTTTTGAGTTCGCAATTATATACAGAGGATATTCGGCGTGATTTTCTACTGCATCTACCTAGCAGACCCAGAACCAGGGATGAAGGGGGAAAAATACGATAATCAATCTCAAAGCAATCGTATTTTTTTTCCCTCCAGAGCTCGAGGTGGGGCAGGAATTTCCCTGGATGGTTAAAGCTTTTCCTCTATTAACACCTCCAGGAAGCAGAGTTCCTCGCCAAGTTAGCAAGCATTTCTGCGAACCAGTAAGAATTACCTTGGCCTCAAACTTTCAATTGATCGCTATTATTATGTTCTGAGAGAAAATGCTACCGCTGCTTCTCTCATCACGACCCCCTCCCTCCGTCCCCGTCCCGACCCCGGCATTTCCATTCCATTCTCTACAGTTTGTTTAAAAACCTCGGGTTGTGTGAAAGAGCAGCCCGGGAAGTCCGATCGCCTCGTGTCTTAATTCAAGGACCGGGGCTATCCTCCACAAGGAGCGCCTGGAGCCCAAAGCACCAGTCCTGGGCTCCCGCCTCGGCCACCCGCAGGGAAATAAGATCCCTTTTTGAGCAGTGACCAGCCAGCAGCGCCTCGGCTGCTTGGCGCCGCAGCTTCCAACCAGCTCCTGTGGAATCCAGGTGTGGCTGCGATCTTGCACAGTGATTCCCTGGAGCCTTCCGAACCACCTTTGGGGCAAAGCCCTGCTGGCTTGCCGTCGGGGCGCACATACTTGCCCATCCCGACAGATGTCAGCCGAGGACTGGGTCCTGCTGGATAGATTGCATTCCAAGCCGCGCACCTCTCCACCACCCTCTCTACCAGGGGGACCCTGTGCAAGCTGGGGCAACGCTCGGTGTGTGCATGGAGGGAGCTCTTGCACCCCTCAGGTCTCCCCGTCTCACTCCTTGGTGCGCGGTCCCGGCGGGCATTGGGTGCGCCCGGGGTGAATACCGGGGTCCGGGGCTCCTACCTGCGCGGCCGCGCTGCGCTCCGGCCCGGGCAGCGAGGGGAGTGCGCAGGGGAGGGCAGCCCCGTGGGTCTGAGCTGGCGAGGTCTGGCAGCGTTCGCGGAGGCAGGAGGAGGAGGAGAAAGGGAGGGAACGTGGGAGGGTGAAGGGGGGCGGGGGAGAGAACGGAGGGAGGCGCAACCGCTGAGTCAAGCGCTGAGAGCCGGGCGCGCCGCTGGGTCCGCACCCCCTGCGCCAGGGCCTCCTTGGCGCCGACTGGCCTGCCTGCCCCTCCAGCCCATCGCTTCCCACACTCCAAGGGACCCTAAGGCCAAACAGGGAATCTTCGAGATGCTCCCAGCCTCCGGGACCATCCCTGAAATCCTGGGGAGGGGAAACTTCTAGAGGGCTTCTGAAGTACCCAGAAATTGCTGAACTCTTTTTTTTCCCCCTAGTAAGTGATCTTAGGAGAGTAAATGAAGCCCATTCATGAGATCAGTCCTGTTGCTGTATCTTTCAGATTTTTTATTTTGAGGGGGTGTCTCCTTTTTCAGATGGAGAAAAATGAGCAAGCATGCATTCATTCAGCAAATACTATGTATACTACTATGTATAAAGTATTGGGAATGGGCCAAGTAGAACTCACACTAACCAAATTGTGAGGTAGGGGTTTTTGTTCAGAGTTCTTGTATGTGTGTATGTGTGTATGTGTGTATGTGTGTATGTGTGTGTGTGTGTGTGTGTGTGTGTGTGTGTGTGTGTGTGTGTGTCCCTTTTGGGCATTTGCATCTTTTCCTTTCTCCCCCGGCTCACTTGCCAGAGTAAATAACAGTGCTTATTCAAAGTTGGTCATTTCACTTTGGCCTTTCACAGTTATGGAAGAATGTTATGAAAAAAAAAGTACTACATATTACATGTTTTTTTGTGACTTCATCAACACATACCACACAGAGTGCGATTATATCCAAAGACTCCCACTGGAAAGTTAGAGTAATAGTTTGCTTTAAAGCAGCTGTGTCTTTTGAGAACTGAACAACCAATGACAAGAATACTTCAGAAAGTTCATGGAAATGCATAGCATGAAAAAAAGCTATGCATGGATTTCAAATGTTTTTGCACTCAACATATTTTTAAATTCCATTTTCCTGGTGTGTGGGGGTGGGGAGAGAAGTATGGTTATCTTAAAACTTAATTCCTCTTGATTCCCCGCCTTTTGGGTAAGATCAGGTGAAGAAACAGTTCTCATTCTCTATGCGTTTTTAACCTTTCATATGTAATTTCATGACTGGGATGAGCTATACACTGAACAAATGAAGGACTTGACTTCTGTGCAGAAGTGACAGAAATATTGACCAGATGGGGCAATGGTAGAGACCACAGGGTAGTGACGGTCAGGTGAGAGCTGCTGTCTAGGCTGGACAGCAGAACTCACCTGATACTCCTGTGAGCAGTACTGTGAGGAAGCCAAGCTGGGCCAGGCTGCAGCACCTACCAACACAAAGTCCGGGACTAAGGGCAGACCCTACCAAGCAAGCCTATGGCACCTGTAAGCTGCTGGCACATGTAAGATCTGGGGCTGGGAGTAAGGCTGGTAGGGGAACTTTGGGAACTTCTTTGCTAGGTTGTAGCTTCCACTGGTGAGTTCCATAGCCAGAGCTGGGAGTAGACCAGAATGGGCAAGGCTGCAACACCCATAAGCATGTATGGATTGGGTCTGGGGGCAGACCAGACATGGCTGGGCCACAGTAACCTATGGCATGCTCCTGAGCCAGGACAGGATATGGCCTATGCCTTGCTAGGCTAGGCTATAACACCTGCCAGCAAGAGCTGAGACTGTGGGTAGGAAATGCCAGGCTGGGTTGAATACATGCCAGCATACACAACATCTGGGAATGGGCCGGTTGGGGAACTCAGGGGTTCCCCTGATAGGCTCCCTACCCCTGATAGACTGCAGCTTCCACTGGTGAAAGTGAGTGCCAGAGCTGGGTGTGGACCAGTGTGGGCAAGGCTGCAACACCCATCAGCATATATATGGACTGGTTTTGAGGGTGAGCCATAGTAGGTCCAAGCACCCACTGGCACTCACAAGAGCCAGAATGGATGTGGCATAGGTTTGACTGGGCCATAGAACTTCTCAACGTTCACATGAGAGCTGTGTCTGGGGTAGGCCAATCTGGGCTAGGCTGTAGCACCTACTTGTAAGAGATGGAATGGGTGCACGTTAGTTGGCCAAGACCACAGAACTTGATGGTAAGTGGCAGTACTGAGGCAGGCCATGTCAGGCTGGGCAGAACCCTCTAATATATGCAAAATTTAGGGTTGGTGGCAGATCTAGTAAGGGAACTCCCAAGCTAGATTGCAGCTCCCACTGATGAGCATGAGAGCCAGGGTTGAAAGCAGGCCAGACTATGCTGGGCTTTAGCGCCCATCTGCATATGTACGAGCTAGGGGGCAGCTGGGTTAGGCCACTACACAGCATAACTGGGCATGCATTAGAGCCAAGATGGAGTACAGGCCAGGATTGTTTGGGCTGCAACACTTGCTATTTCACATGAGGGCTGGGGATGGGCTAGGCTAGACTAGGTTGCTGTACCTGCAAGTAAAACCTGGGACTAGTGGTTGGCTGGGCTGAGCCAGGCTATAGCATTTGCTGGTGGATGCCAAGACTGGGGATGGGCCATTTTAGACTGGGCTGCAGCTCCTACTGGCATGTGCATGGGACTGATATTTGGGAGCAGGCTTGGTAGGGGAGTTTCAGGGAGTTCCTTGCTGGGCTGCTGCTTCCAGTGGTGACTATGAGAGCTGGAACTGGAAGCAGGCTGGCCTGAGAATGGGCCAGGCTAAGCTAGACTACTACACCCACTGGTGCACAGGAGAGCCAGAATGCATGCAGACTGGCCTGGCTAGGCCACAGCTTGGGCAAGTGTTGGCAATGAGTGAAAATCATGTCAGGCAGTACACATGTCACAGTACGCTTTGGCAGGTACAAGATCTGGGGCTGGGAGCAGGTCTGGTAGGAGAACTTTGGGCACTCTCTTGCTGGGCTGCAGTTTCTACTGGTGAGCATGAGTCACGGCTGAGGGCAAGCCAAGTTGGTTAAGATGATAGCACCTGTTGGCATGCATATAGGCCTGGTCTGGGGATTGGCCTGACCGAGCTAAGCTGTAACAACTGTGGATGTGCACAAGAGCAGACCTGGCTGCAGCACAAACTGGCACATGTGAAAACTGGGGCTGGGAGTGGGCCTGGTGAAGATTTTGGGGGGTCATCCTGACTAGGCTGTGACATCATCTGGTGTGCATGAAGTTGGACTTGTGGCAGTCTGGGCTGGGATAGGCTACACTATCCATCAGTTCAAGTGAGAGATGTGGCTGAGGTAGAACTGACCAGGCAGATGCATTCACCAGTGTGTATGTTGGCTGGTGCAGCTGACAGACTGCGTCTGACCCTGCACTGGCTACACACATAAGAATCAATTCTGAGGTCACCCAGGCAAAGTTTCTTGGGGGATTCCCCAGCTAGACTTCTGGACTCAGATTTTAGCCACAGGGAAAATCCAAACTTGGAGTGCATATGTTGGGTGTTGGGACTGGGCCTCCTCAGTTGTTGATGCCTGTACAGTGAACAGCATGCCTGGGGACAGGAGAGTCAGCTCCTGTAAGCCAGCAGGGAACATCCACTGCCGAAGGATGAAAAGCAGGACAGGTTGAACTACTCTCCTGACCAAACTTTGAAACATGTTCCTGGGTCTGTGAAGGCACTAAGATGGACCTTGGCAGCCGATAGGCCTTGGACAGATTTTCTTAATCCTGGTACAATGAAGCTGATGACATCTCAGACCTACCAAAACCACTCAAGTAACACTCTTGGAACACTCTTCCCCACATCAGGTTCTCTAACTCATCATCAAACAACTGTTCACCATCCCAGAGTTCTGATGTAGTTTGACACTAAGGAGTGACACCCTCTTCTTATCCGCACTGTGGACACAGGAGGAAAAAAAAAATTAAAGCATTTGCTTCACCCACCTACCTGCATACCTGGACCCTTCTTACTCTAATTGGTGGCCTGTATGGCCATGTATCCTTTTTAGCTATGTAAAGAAACCATGTAATTTAAAAAAAAAAAGATTTTTGCTTTTGGTATAGTTTTTTTTTTAATCTACTCAGATGTTTTGTTCTATTTCCTTTGAACTCTACCTGTCTTGAGTCCCTTCTGCAGAAAATGAAGTAAAAACTCTGAAATTGCTGCCTCTGGTCTAGATCTTTTCTTGTACATACAATTCCCAGCTGCTTGTCTTCATTTAGACATCATCTGAGTATTTCTAAAGGGAGAGCTCTCCCTCAACTTACTGCACCCACCTGCTTCTCCATCTCAATTCGTAGCAACTTTGTTGTGCCACTTGCTCAGGTCTAAGACTGTGGACTGACTTTTAATTTCTTCTATGCTTACATGTCCTAAATTGAGTCTTTCAAGAAATTCTGTTGAGTCTACTTTTGATGTAGATACAGAGCGGGGCCAAAGCTCATGATCTTTGTTAACCCACTAGGAGTCAGCACTTGTCACCTGGCTCACTACAGTAGTTTCTTGATCTGTGTCCTGCCTGTACCCTGCTTTCCCAGCAGCCTTTCTCCAGCAGAAATTCTTGTGCACAGCAGTGCAGGGTTTACCCTCGTTCATGCCTGGCTTTCTTCACTCAGGCTGTTGCTGAGATGAATCCTTGTTGTTCCGTGTATCAGCAGTTCTTTATTTTTTAGTGCTCCGCAGTGTTCTGTGGTGTGGCTAGCTTCTGAGTTTCTCTGTTCACGTGTTGATTAATTTCTGGCTTGTTTATGAAGAAAGCTGTTTTGCATGTTCGCAAGGGCATATTTCTGTGGACATGTGTTTCCTTTTGGGTAAATGCTTAGAAGTGAAATGGCTAAATCATTATGGTAGGAATATGTTAAAATTTTCAGGAAAGTGCCCAGTTGTTATCCAAAGTGAGTGTGGCATTTTGCATACACATCATTGAAATGTAAAGATTGCCTTTGCTCAATGTTGTTGCCAACACCAGGGTAACATTAGCCATTCTGCTGGGTTTTATGGTATTTTCTTGTGGTTTTATTTTACATTTCCTTGACATATGATGATCTTAAGCTATTTTTTGGTGTTTATTGTGCAGCAATATGTTTTCATTTTTGAAGAACCCATCCAAAACTTTTATTCATTTTCTTCTTTTGGTTATTATGAGGTTTTAAAAGGTCTTTCTTGAAGTCCTTTGTCAGATATATGTTGTTAGTTTTTCTCAGGCTCTGTTTGCCTTTTCAATTTGTTAGTGGCATATTTTGAGAGAAAATACTTAAAAATGTTGCTAAAGTTCAGTTTGTTATGTTTGTACTTTATTTTGTTGTTTTTCATCCTGAGTAAGAAATTTATCTTGGACAATTCATTTAAGCTCTCAGTTGCCACTTCTGTGAAATGGAAGGAGTAGCAGACTTCAGTTCTGAAAGTCTTGGTGAGGATGGAGTGAAACTCACGGCAAGTATCTAATACATGGAAGTGATTATTTTTAGGTATTAGAATATGTGGTTCCAGGGGTTAATTGCCTATTTCTCCTCCTAAAGTAACCTTACCATTCCTAACATTGAATTATGTCCTGACTAATCTAAATGTAATACAATTGGCAATGACATTCTAAGGTTATGGCTTTAAAGGTGGACAGTTGCCCCAAGTAGAACTAAACATGAATTAGGATAAGGGTTATTTTTATTTATTTATTTTTTGCTATGGTAGGATGAAGATGTTCCAGGTTGGCAGTACATGAGGAATGATTGAGTCTATTGCTCTCACTTGCCACTGACGGTCATAGTACAGCTCAGAGGTAGCTCCAGGTCACAGACATATTGTGCTTGGCCAGCAAATGGAAAGAATGTGAATGTCTACCTGTTCTAGGGTTCGGGACACTTTGAGTGGCCACTCTGTGATGTTTTACATTTCTCTTAAAATTAAGGAAAAAACTTACCACCTTGCCTGGATTGTGTTTTTTATATCAACTTAGTCATAAACTATAATTTTTTTTAAAAGGATCCATGAGGGCAAAAGTGCCTGGCATCCCTTGAAGCCATAATGTGGCCCTTGTGAACTTTTTTGAAAAAAAGATTTTATTTATTTATTTGAAAGAGAGAAAGATGAAGAGAGACCACCTATCCATTGGCTTACTATTCAAATGTTTGCAAGAACCAGGGTGGAGCCAGACTGAAACCAGGAGCTTCCTTGATGTCTCCCATGTGGGTGCGAGGGCTCGAGCCTTCTTGTGCTGATTTCCCATGCACATTAGTAGGGAGCTAGATCAGAAATGGAGAAGCCAGTGCTAGTACCACAGGCCACATCTTTACCTGCTGTGCCACAGTGCTGGCTCTTCCTTGTGAACTTTTGACATTAGATACAGACCTTGTGCTACCTCCGCATCTCTACTTTTGGGTACTGCATTTTCTTACGCCTCCGGCTAGTTAGAGTCAAGTGTTTAGTTCCTTGCTAACCCAGGGAAGTCTCTTGTCTTGGCAGCTGTGGCACTTGCAATATGTGGAGACCCTTACCCTGAAAACTGTCAGGTCTTGAGTGCTTCTTGTGAGAGATAGCAACTCAACTCTCTTATTCCTGGATGAGCCAAGCAGTAAACCATTTCTGCTAGGATCAGTTTCTGAGTCTACTTTCTTTTTGTTTATTGGAAAGGTAGATTTACAGAGAGAAGGAGAGACAGAGAGAAAGGTCATCCATCTGCTCATTCACTCCCAAGTGGCTGCAACAGCTAAAACTAAGCCGATCCACAGCCAGGAGTATCTTCTGGGTCTCCTACATGGGTGCAGGGTCCCAAGGCTTTGGGCCACCTTTTAGTGCCTTCTCAGGCCCCTAAGCAGGGAATTAGAGGGAAGTAGAGCAACTGGGACATGAGCTGGTGCCCAGATGGGATCCCAGTGCATGCTACTGTGCTTAGGCCCTGAATCAACTCTGTCTTTGTCTCTGTCTCTGTCTCTGTCTCTCTCCCTTTTTACCCCCTTTCCCTCCCCACTCTCTCTGTTGATTTTGAATCATTTAAGATGTGCCTTTTCCCTTTACCAGTACATACCTGAGGAAGGTCATTCTAGCTTTATTTTGTGTGATTTGAACAGTGACTGGTGAATAGCTTTATAAGAGAGATCCTTGCTCTCCAGCTTGTCAGACATTGCGTTGTAAGTATCACCAAGTTTATTAGGTTGTTTTTCCTTAATATTTCCCTTTTAAAATTTGCTGGAAGTAATTAGGAATCTTAAGATCCCACATGACCTTTAATTAATTGAGCCACAGGAATTAAATATTTGGACTGTAGCTCAGATGCCAGTTAAGACACCTGCATCCCAAATTGAAGTACTTGGTTGCAAGTACCAACTCTGCTCTGCATTTCAGCTTCCTGTTCCTGTATTCTAGGGAGGCAGTAGGTGATGGCTGAAGTAACTGGATTCCTGTCACCCACAAGGAAATCTGGATGGACTTTACAGGGTCTACTCTTGTGTAACCCCAGCCACTGCAGGCATTTTAGTGAATCAGGGTGTGTGATTTTTTTTTTTTGTCCTCTCTCTCTGTCTCTGTCTCCCCCCTCCCTCTACCTCTGTTTTTCTGTCTCTCTGACTCTTAAATAATAATAATTGAGTCACAGAACCACAGGTTCTGTGGTTAAAACCACTGTGTGTATGTGTGTGTGTGTAGAAAAGTGAAGTCTGAAAAAAAGAAATTTATCAAGAAAGCAGTAACGATGGAATAATTACATGGGGATAAACACCCATGTGACCAATTCATCCTGGTTTGCACAGACTTTTCAGTTTTTTGCACTGATGGATGTATGCCTGCTAAACCTTTCAGTCCAAGGCAAACCTAAAGTTTTGTGGAGCAGAGAGTTATAGTGGAAGTCAAATGGGATAGGTAGCCTGCCATGCTGTAGCTGGATGACCACAGTACTCACCAATTTCCCTGGGTCTGTTCTATGCATGTGTTAACCAGGGAAACAGCAGTCATCTATAGGTATACTGTATGTGTCTGTTGTCATCACATCTGCTTCCTGCAGTTTTCACATCTCTTGGCTGGTTCTTCATCTATTTACTCTTCTAGTATCAGTATCCTGTTTTTCTTGAGAAGCAAGGGTGTACACAATGGGAAAATGTCTAAAAAGACTCAAATAGAATTGTGGGTAAATGGCCCAATGGCAGTGTAGTCAAGGCCATTAGATCTGATATGGCAGAATCTCTGCCTGCTACAATGGTTTATGTGGTTATAGTGTGCTGGTAACACATGAGCACTGCTCCATGCTTCTCTGATGGTAAGACAGCCCAGCCCATTCTCTCTGTCAAAACTTCTTGGCTTCAGCTGTGTCTCTGTGAGTCACTAAGCAGGGCAGGAGCTGAGGCATCCCTGAGCCGTTATTTCACTTTTATTCTTTGCTTGGCTTATACTTAGCTGTCCTTGAATCCAGGCACAATGGTTACAGCATTTCCAGTCCATGTGGTTTACATGGAGTTTATTTTTACTCCTACTCAATTGGGTGAGCATACACTCAGACCCTGTGATCACATCAAGTCTCTTGTAATCACAGTGGTTTCTTCAGGGATGGCAGAGATGTCTTAATACCCTTCCAGTATGGAGGCAATGGATTGTGAGGTTTGGATCCAAAGAGCTTGGTTTTCAGTTGTGAATGTACCGCCCTATTGACTTTGTGAACCTGGGAGGGTTATATAACATCCCTGGGCCTCAAATTCCTTTTATGTAAAATGAGGAAACAAGGATACTTTGTTCCTATAGAAGTTCCTCTATAGCTTTTTCTTGTGGAAATTTTTATGAGCATTAAATAACTACATAGATATGGATATTTCCCTCTCAGTACACCTCCTTGTAGAACTGTTGTTACTGTTATTGTTGCTGATCATGGTGTTGTGTTCATCACAAGGCTGTGCTGTGAGCTTACAGCTGATTCAGCATATGATAAGATAGATTACTGGGTTTAACATTTTTTGTGTATTGGTTTGAAACCGGCTCTAGCATATGGGCTATTTAGAAGAGGTGAGGTCTGGGCACATTATCTGCTACAGTTTGGCGACTGTGTATTGGAAATGTGTGGTGCCAAGGTGAGCAACTTCATGAGATGAAGGCATTTTTTTTAAGCAAATGGCTCTATAATACCTAATATTTTGAAAATGTTTTAATTTCAAAAAGTAAAACATAATAAATTTATAGTCACTTACTAATGGTAAGTAGTAGGTAAACTTATGTGGCACTTGCTCTGTGCCAAAATCTGAAAGAACAAGTTTATGAGCACTGGCTGAATAGCACTTGTCACTATTCCTATTTCGCTAAAGAAGAAATCCAAGTACAGAACCATTATGTTACTTACCCCAGGTCACATGACAAGGCCCCAACGCAAGCCATCTGATGCCATAGCTTGTGCTCTAACTGTGCGATGCTTCCTGCCTTCCACCAACTGAATTTAGGCTTGCAGAGACATAAAGAAGCTTGGGTAATTTCTTCTGGAGTTAATTATGGAGATTCAAGTTGGGGGCACAGATTGAGCAGAATGCAACTGGAGATAGCAGTAAATCTACTTTATTAAATAGCTCTGGGCTTAGGAATATTTGAGATGTTAAAGATTTGAAGCTCTGTTTGATGGTGGAAAAGTTACCATTTCACAAGAGATCTACAAATGCAGATAAACGTGCCCTTCATGCTGCATTTTAAAGCAGGGTCCACATCTCCTGGAGCATGTGTCTGACACAAACGGGTTTTCTCAGTGTGGCTCAGGTTCAGGATGAGTAGTCTAATTATGTCCAACAGGACTCACAGTTGAGCATCTCAGACATTCTGGAGACCAAGACAAACATGAATTACAGATTAGCCTTAATTTCTGGCCATGTAGCAGCATGTCAGAATAACCTTGCTTTGTAAAAGTATGTTCTTTTCGGAAACTGCTTAACAAGAAGCTAAGCTGGAAATGGAACTGGCAGAATAAACTTCTTTCTTTTGTAGAAAGTGTTTTGGCTCAGTGCAATGGCTCAGTAGTTAAATCCTGACTTGCAAGTGCCAGAATCCCCCAGTTTTATGTCCTGGTAGCGCTACTTCCCATCCAATTCCCTGTTTATGATCTGGGAAAGCAGTAGAAGATGGGTTAAAGCCTTGGGATCTTGCACCCTGCAGGAAGAAGCTCCTGGCTCCTGGCTTTGGATACACTCAGCTGCAGACATTGTGGCCATTTGGGAGTGTAAGTGAACCAGCAGATGGAAGATCTTTCTCTGTGTGTTCTCCTTTTCTCCATAAATCTGACCCTCCTTTCCAACAAAAATAAATACATCTCAAAAAAAAAAAAGGAGAGAAAGTGTTCATTGTTATATCCCATAATTATATCTTAGTTAAAAGCCTGTCACTGACTATTAATCACCTTGTTATGTACTCTTATAAGAATGATATTGATTATTTATTTTCTTTGCTTCCATATTGATGCTCAAAAATCAATTATTTTTAAATAGCTATGCTTGTCAGCTATTTAAACTTATTATCTATGAAAATATTCTCATGATGTACAGACATATGGATTTGCAATGTACTTACTGTGACTGAAAAAACGTCCTTGGAAAAGCTGCCTTGTAAGGGGCTTTTCAAGGCTGAGATTCTTTGACTCCGTAAAAAAAAAAAAATGATGCATTTACATGCGCTTTCAACAAATTCTGTCTTTAAAAAATAGTACTTAAGAGGGATGGTGGGTGTTTGGCGTACTGTTTAAGGTGCCACTTGGTATTCCCCATCCCATATCAGAGTGCCTGGGTTTGAGTCTTGGCTTTGCTTCCAGTTTCAACTTCCTGCTAAGGCATACCCTGGGAGGCAGCAGGTGGGAGACCTGGGTTGAATTCCAGGCTCCTGGCTTTGGTCTGGACTGGGTGTTGCAAGCCAGTCGATAGGAGATGTCCCTATTTTCTCTTTCAAAGAAATAAACAAACGATTAAAGGATACATAACACATAGGAATAATCACAAATTTGCACAATTAGATAATGTACACTTCTGGACTTGATTGCTGAGGTAGTCTACAGATACTAACATGTCAAGTGACTGATGAGAAGAGGCCTTCCTAAAATTCATGATGTTGGATTATTGCTTTAGCCTTAAAACAAACTGGCAGATTTGCACTGCTATGACACTAATTTGCTTCAACTATGTTATTGCAGAATTCTTTGCTTTTAGTCAGTGTTGGATACATTGGTCCCTGGAATGTATCTGCTAAAACTCTTTTCCTGAATGCCAAATGAACATAAGAAAACTTCCAGTCATCTGGAGCTTGTAAATTGTTTTGAAATTTTTGGAATTTTATTGGAGACTTTATTTCATCATAGAGCTGCGAATACCTTGGATGAATAAAAGGCAAATCAATCAGAAATGATTAGAAACAGTAATTAGAATTTCCTTGGAGAGATAAAATGAATGATGTAAATCCACTGCCTTGCGAAAGAGATTGCTTTCTAACAAGTTATCAGATATTCCAGAGCAACTTCAGATGCGGACACAGATGTGGGACCTTTTTTTTTCCCTCCTTCAGTTCCTCCCTCTGTTCTTTCAAAATTAACTTTTCTGGAAACATAATTTTGCTAATCAAGGCTGATGGTGTTTCAAGATGATTGTGTTATAGAGCATGAAATTAAAAATAATATCCTCTGAAAATTGGTAATGTAACTTTTTTTTCACCAATTTGAAAGACTAGATCATCACTCTTTTTTTTTTTTTTTTTTTTTGCCAGCTTGGAAACTTTCAATAACATTTTGTTGCTTTGGAGGCAGGCATGTGGCCTAACCCTTAAGGCACCCACTGAAGCCCAAATCTAGCTCCTAGGGCTGATACCTGGCTTTGGCTTCTGGCTAAATTTCTGTAATGCAGATAATCAGAGGTGGATGGGTTCCTATTCCCCATGTGGCAGATCTGAATGGAATTCACTGTTCCTGGCTTTGGTCCCATTTAAGGCATCTGAGGGAGAGAACTCTTCCTGTTCCTTGGCCCCTCAACTGAAAGTCAAAAAAATATCTGGTTGACTTTTAGAGTTTTGTATATTACAAATTTGTTTTACCTTATTTGAATTATATACTTTTGCCTGTACTTTGTGGATTTTTATTATAAGTGTTCCTCATCTGTCCTTTAGTAAATACTTTGTATTATATCTTTATAATAATTACAGATAATAAAAGTTTTAAACATCTTGAAAATATGTAACATTTAGAGAACAATGGTTCAAACAAAATATAGAGTCTGTGCATGTTGACATCTAGGATTTCAAAAGTGTATAACAGCATCAGTGCAACTGATTTATGGTTTTTCCTTTAATATGTCATATCCTATACCAATGGATCCCCTGAGACTACAGCCTTAAAATGGAATGAATGTTATTATTTTCTCTGCTCTTACAGGAACTTAAGACATAAATTACTTTGAAAAACTAGTGTTAGCTTCTTTCTCACTGTAGCATGTGGAAAGGTTGAAAAAAATCCTTTCTACTTGGAATTTATAGTATGCTGCTCATGGATAAAATATAAGGAATGACATATTTGACTTTTACGGTTGATTAAATAGGGCAAATGTGGAAATTCTACTCAAGGTAAGAGGTTAAAAGTTTACATACCCACAAGAGAATATTGTGAGGATATTGCTTGAGTTTAAATGTTTTCGTTTTGTTTCCATAATTCTGGTCAAGCTGATTCCTCTATTGTAGTTACTTTAAAAAAAAAAACACAGGCATTATAAAGCACTGTTACATTTTTAATCTCAGGTGGAAGAATGACAGGAAGAAAGTCAGAAAGAACTTTCCAAACTGGCTTATGAATAAGTGCATTCATTTTAGGAACAGGAGAAAGAAAAAGAAAAAGCAGATCTTTGCAACCATTTCCTCCAACTTTCTCTTGACACTTGTACCTTGGGTACCTTGTCCAAGTTAACGCACTGTTTAATGGTAGTCAAGGACTAGCCCCAAATGGCATGATTTCCCACCTTTGCAGCATCCCCCCAAACCTGTGTTTTTACTAACAGTATGCTTTGTTTATGTGACTAAATCTTTGTTATCATCATCCATCCATTGGCCACATGTTCAGCCTTTGATGGAGGCAGGTTTTCTAGCTCTCAGGGAGCTGCTATGTGCAGTTGACACGTACCTGTGCAGAATTGAGTGTTACCTGTGTCTTCTGCAAGTCCATGATCTTCCTGAAGGCAGGGACTGTGTTTATTCGCTTCCCCAGTAGCTAATATTGAGAATATGCTCTTGTGAAGATTTATGCAAAATACACTTGGCCTCAGGGAATTTCTCCATCCTGCTTTCTCTATACAGGCAATCCTCATGTCTGCTTTGATTTTTGTTTTATTGCTTCCTAGTAGGAGCATTCTCGGCTTCTATCCCCTTTGGGCAGATAATTTACTTGGTCAGCTGGCTTTGATTCTGGCAACTTACCAGGAGACAATCTTTTAGTTTTGCTTACTGCTGTGCTCCACAGCTCTTGGGCAAGTGCTCCTCATGTCTGTCCTGCTACCAAACTCCTGGCATGCTGGCCCCAGTCCACACTGATGGCCAGAACCCTGCTTTCTGAGAACTGAATTGCTAGTTTTGTCTTTGTATTGCTGAGTTAAAGTATAAGCCTGGCATTTGGTAGAGACTGGAGAGATTTTTGTGGGATGAAGAATAAAAACACTTTATAGTGTTTTTGTCTTCATCCTCTTTATCTTTTTATTGAGTGTTTGAAAGATTTTGCTGAGTGTTGTTGTGTCTGATTAAATAAAAAGATTCATGACTTAATTGGTTACATTCAGATACATTAAAAAAAAAAAAAACTCTTAAGCTTGAACATCCAGATAATTTGTTTAAATATACAGGATACAGGGATTGCATGAATAATTGTATTTTTTTACATCTCTGTTTTTATGAGCACTTAATTTGAATACGAGTCTATTACCAGAGAAGCCCTGTGGGTTCTTTCCTCAGCTTAATATAGAAATAATAAACTGGGAATCGGTTGCAGACAGAGAAGTTTATTTGAGAAGTGACTAGGAGAACAGGGAGAAGAGGGAAAGGGTAGCACCTCGAGAGAGAAAACTGGGAGGTGGGGTGCCTCTTGAAAGGAGAGAGGGAGAGACACCAGAGGTTTGAGGAAAGATCTAGGGATTTTAAGGATTTTACGTGTTCCTTGACCCCTCTTTTTTGGGTGAGAACCTACAAGTAAAAGGTTGCCCAATGGTAGCCTCTTATCCAGTTAGGAAATGGGTAGGCAGTTCTTGTGCCACCCACTTGAAGGTGCAGCCAATAATTCAGCAGGCTTAGACTGCCTCAGAGTCTGTGTTAGAGTGGAGAGTTATTCCTTTGTTCCAAAGGAACCAGTGAATCAATGAAGAAAATTGGTCTGTGCCATATGTGCATATTGTTTCCATCACTAAAACTTTTAAACGCTGTCAGAATCCTGGGCTGGAGCCAATCAATAAGTAATAAATAGAATTTTAGAAGGAGTACATGAATAAGCCATACTTTAGCTAAAATCGAACATATATCTTTTCAGCAAAAGTATAAGGCTACCTTGGTTGTAAGTTTATTTGCATTGGCTTGTTAACATTTAAAAATGAATTTATTATATTTCTAAATGTTCTGTAGTTTCCTTCTTCCAAGTGAATGCTCTTTGGCAATAATCCTTCTTTTCCTGATTTTAAAAGTAATACATGTTCAATGTAAACATTTTATGTAATTGAATTTGAATAATTTTAAACTTTAACAATTAAAGTTATTTTAAGGTGATCAACCTAGGAAACAACTGATGTGTATAATGTTATCAGGGTATTTCTTTCTACAAATATTCATAATCTCTACTCATCTTAAATATAGTTAGTGTTGTTTTAGAAGCATATATATTTATATATTCTACATGTATTGTATAAGATTACACATGAGTTTATTTTTGCTCAACTATTAAACATTTCCCCACATTGTGTAATATTTTGTAAAAGTTAGGTTGATTTGCACTCTTAAGTTCTGGCCATTACTGAATTGGACTACTATAATTTCTTGAATAATAATCATACTTTATTTCGTTGATTGCAAATCCAACTTCTGTTGGGAAATTATCATTCCCATTTTCTGACTCTTCCAGATTTGGTTGCATATTTCTCCTGTGTGACAACAGTGTAAGTATTTACCTTTTCATCACACTGACTACAGTCAGTGGTTCTGCTCATATGTGTGTGTCTGCATTGACTAAGTCTCCTGGAGGAAGTATTCAGCAGGGTGACTCTGTAGTGCTCCAAGCTTATTAAGTAAACACAAAGAAATAGAGGCCTAGTAATATAATGCTTGAGAAAGCAAGACTAGTCATGTACTCTTGGCTAGAAGAGAGGCCTGATGCTATTAATTTCTTTGTTATTGATGTGACTCCAGGCCATGCCAGAAGTGGCTTGAGAACAATTGGTTTTCTGGTTTTTGTGCTTACCCTTTTTTTACTGCAGGATCTTCTATCCCAAAGTCTCTCCTTCTGGGCAAGGCGGATCTCCAGGCATCATAGACTTAGGCATATGTCCTCCTTACCTTTTCTGAAGGCTGCAGGAGGCTGAATCTGTAACTGGTGTGATTCTCTTAAGGTGGGCACTTTGACACTCATGGCAGAACTGGACTTCTCGAGGTTCCAAAGTGACACTGTTTTCTGGGGCCCTCGGTGTTCTGAATCCACACTGTTGCCATGCAGAAAGGAGGGAAATGCCACTTGCCCCCTCTTGAGCTGTACTTTACCACTTGGGCATAGAACATTAATATTTCTATTATGTGAACTTGCATAGAACATTAATATTTACCTAGTCAGTAGCAGGAACAATTTTCTGAGTCTGAACTCTCATAAATACCTTTTCTTAAGAATCAGTGTACAGAGCTCTGATGGGTGAGACATCTGGATGGCATTTCTCAGCTTAGTGCAGAATCCACTACCTCCTTCTCATCCTCAGTCACGGTTCCGTTACTGGGCCAAGCGTGGGTTGATATAAAGGATTTGGAACTTCCACAGCAGAATGAAGAACTTGAGAACATTTGCTAATCTTGACTTCCTTTTGGATATTCTTTGGCAAAAAAAATGCTTCTTTATCATGCCTAATCAGCAATGCCTTTCTGCTCTTCTCTGTAGCATTTGCTTTGTGTCTCTCCTTGTGAGTACTTCATACTCTCGCCCACCCTTTTTTCTTAAAAGGTTTATTTATTTTATTTGGAAAGCCAGGGTTACCGAGCAAGAGGGAGAGGCAGAGAGAGAGAGAGAAAGTCTTCCATCCATTGGTCCACTCCCAAATGGTTATAATGGTCAGAGCTGAACCAGTCTGGAATTTGGGAGCCAGGAGCTTCTTTGAGGTCTCGCAGTTGGGTGCAGGGGCCCAAGGACTTGAGAGAGCCTCTGCTGGTTTTCCATACCATAATCAGGGAACTGTATTGGAAGTGGAGCAACTGGGACATAAACCAGCACTTGTGTGGGTAGAGGATTAGCCTGATATACCACCACACTGGACTGGGAATGCCTGACTTCCTTCCTTCCTTCCTTCCTTCCTTCCTTCCTTCCTTCCTTCCTTCCTTCCTTCCTTCCTTCCTTCCTTCCTTCCTTCCTTCCTTCCTTCCTTCCTTCCTCCTTTTTATTTCTTCCTTTCAAGATTTATTTCCTGTTTATTTTAAGATTTATTTCATTTTTGTTGCAAAGTCAGATATACAGAGAGGAGGAGAGACAGAGAGGAAGATCTTCCATCTGATGATTCACTCCCCAAGTGACTGCATTGGCTGGTGTTGTGCTGATTCCCAAGCCAGGAGCTTCTGGGTCTCCCACGAGGGTACAGGGTCCCAAGGCTTTGTGCTCTTCTCGACTGCTTTCCCAGGTCACAAGCAGGGAGCTTGATGGGAAGCGGGGCTGCCATGATTAGAACCTGTGCCCATGTGGGATCCCGGCATGTTCAAGGCAAGGACCTTAGCTGCTAGGCCACAGCACTGGGCCCCAGAATGCCTGATTTCTTAAACCAACATTATTGGGTCTAAATGGGATAGGTCACCTTTGTATGTTTTTCTTCTCATTCCTTTCCCAATGCCTTGAAAACAAGAGCAAATTACAACAAATAAGAAATTAGTTTAACTGAAATAAAATATTCCATAGTTACATCAAAGGAACTGGATTTCTTTGTTTTACATTCTAACCTGAGACTCATTTTCCAGATCCTTATTTTCTCATATTTTCATGTTCATCAAAGGACCTGAAACATAAAACGTGTTTTTAATTCTTCAATCCCCTGAACTGTAAATAGTCTTCTTATGATTACATTTCAGAACTGAAAGTTGTAATCCCATTCGTTTATTTCATTGAAATGAATCTGAAATACAGACGGACACAGATGAGACACATACTCATGTTTAGTGAAAAATCTGGATCTGAAATCCTATTTTTCGAATTTTATTGCTTGTAAGATTCATCCTTGTGTTTCTCCTGGACCTTTGGTGGGCCTGCTATGTGCGAGACCCTGGGATGTTTATGGAGGATATGAAGAAGATAGTCTCTTGCTCACCATTATCTAGAAAGGGAGACATATAACGCCTAATTCTATAAGAGGACTTGAAGGCTACTAGAAAAAAATGATGCTTGAGATAGATTTCACAGGGCGTTAGGGTTTTATTATACAGATTCTAGGGGATGGATGCTATGTAGAGAGGAAACAGCATATACAAAGGTACTGGGACATCCTAGTATTATTTATAGAATTGTGAAACTTGGGTTTTGCTTAAATATACGTTTAGGGCAGGGATCTTAGAAGGACATGAACCTTCAGCTCCAGGGAAGGATGATCTGTGGTCCTGAGGGGTAGGTAGATTTGAACTATGCTTGATGTCTATTGTTAAAGAGTTCAGAAAGAAGATTGATAATTTAGACTGAAATGTTTTATATATATATATGTAACACATATGATATATATGTAATATGTATTATGTAACACATCATATATTATATAATTATATATAACTAATGTATATAATATATAATAATTATTATATAATTATATATAACTATATATAATATATAACTATATATAATATAGTTATATAGTTATATATAATAGTTATATATTATATAATTATATATAACTATATATAATTATATAACTATATATAGTTATATGTATAACTATATATACATATATAGTTATATATAATATATAAATATATAATATATAAATGTTTACCATCATGCAGGTAAATTTTCAAGGGGATTTGTGATTTTAGAGGCAGTTGGTATCCTATGCCAATTTTTCAGGTAGGTAGTGAATGGAGAGAAGATGTCAGAACTAAGGCTAATTAAGGAGCTATGATCGGGGGTAGGAATAAATCTGGGATTTGTCTTTCTTGAACAGTCAGATAGATAGTAATGTCATTAACCAACAGAGGAATTAAAAGGTGAAACAGAAGAGAAACAACAGAGGCTGAAAATGGAGAAAGGAAGAGGAAGGTAGAAATGATGTTGAAATTTCTTATATGTTGAGGATGTTTTCTTCCCCCAAATGGAAATGGCTGGTGACTCTAAAGATATGTAGTAAGTATTTGAAAGATAGTTATTCATGCCTGAGGAATAGTTTTAATAACAGTAAAAAATGATAAAAGCATATTATTAGGATAAACATTGAGAGATTTGGTGTGCTTTTTGTATATTACAGTGATAAGTGCTGTCAAACATTAGTTACATCTGACTCTAAATTCCACAAAGGCAGGGGCTGTTTACATCCTGTATGCTTCTGTGCCAGTGCTTGTCATGGAGTAGGTTCTAGACAAGTATGTGCTGTGCAAATTATCAGATGAGTAGTTGGGTTTTTCTTGGAAACTGTGGTGTAGTTCCAGAATCTTCCAGAATATACACTATGAGAATATTTAACTGGTTCCTTCTATCTTCTTGTCAATCATGTTAGCTTCAACAAATGTTCCTCAGCTTCCTTTTGTGACTTGTCTTGCTACCATTTTTTTTTTGGAATAGTGGTAAATAGTGTAACAATAATTTCTTGTTTAATTGAGCTTGATACTAATTTCCATGCATTTTAGTCTTTTCCGTTAGATTTTTTATAGGAAAAATTTTTGTCTTCTTGTGAGTCCCTATTTTATTCAGACATTGGTGAGATGTTAAAACATGTAGAGTGGTTAAGATACATTTAAAATAAAATATACTTTGCAAATTAAATCACATTTGTATTTCCAATATTGTTGGTAAATAGTGATGCATTAAATCTGACTGCCACCAACTTTTGCAAAAAACTGAATCATATGCTTAAAACAGATTAAAGAGACTATTTCTAAGTTATAAAATCATTACAACATCAGTGACTGTATGATCTTTGAATATTCCATTAAGTCAGCAAAATTATGTGAAAAAATAAGACCTAATAGCCAAACAACTTATGAATAGTAATGGAGACTAAATTGTTGGTTTGCTTGCTATACAAAGATACCAGTGTTTAACTTGGTAATTAGATTTAATTACCTGATTATGTGCTGGCTGACTGCTAACACATTTTGTTTGAATTTATTACATTGTTTGGCTGTTAAAATTGAACATTATGAATAGAAAGCCAAAGTTAGTCAAATAAGTCAAATATCTGTAAAATCATCTGGATGATGATGATGATGATGAGTGTGTGTGTGTGTGTGTGTGTGTGTGTGTGTGTGTATGTGTGATTTATATGTAAAATTGTTTGAAAGTCTTCTTGGCTGTTCAATGTTGTTCTTTAAAACAGTCATGGAACACATACTATGCTTTAGGTATAGGTTTACTAGCTTGTCCTTGCGGATATTACAATCTAGGCAGGCAATTATAATTGGATGTGGTGGGAGAGACACAGAGATCAAAAAGTAGAGCAACTCACTCAACTGTGAAGGTCTAGGGGTGCCTGTTTCCAAGAGGGACTTCAAGTCCTAGAGAATGATTTCACCTGGGTGAGGGGGAAGTGGCTCCCAAGGAAGCAGAGAGCCACAGAAGAGCTGTAGGCAGCTCAGCAGGATTGGAGTGGGGAGACGGGGAGAGGGAAAAGAGAATGTAGGTTGAAAAGTATCTGGGGTTGTGTTGGGTCATGGTGAACCTGGAGAAATTGGGCTGCATGTTGCTGTCTATTTGGGGTTCAAGTACATCTGTTTTAAATTGAAAACCATAGACTGAATTTAGGAACAAGGCAATAGCTGACCTTAAAGAGAGCATTTTGTGTGTGTGAAGGGACAGGGATTGAATGATGTATGAAATGGTGGAGTAGAGATCATGGCTGTTGTCAAGACATTATTTGCTCTATAAGACACTTAACGTTCATTTGTATCATTATATGTAAAGGATAGTACAGAACTATAGATTGCTCACAATAACAAATGATAACATTGGTATCATTTAGAATCATTTGCATTAATCTCTCAATGTTATGTTACTTTTAAATATTTTTTCTAACTTCATGGAATGGGAGATGCCCACTTGAAGCAAATATGCTTAGAGTATACATTACTCTTGATGAAGATGCAAATATTCTTATTAGTGTGGCTGTTTTTATTTCTCAAAAGCATTGTGAAATAAATAATATTAGGTGATAAAAATGCTTCAGCCAAAATAAAGCCCAATAGAATCAAAGCAAATTTCTTTAGGAAGCATGGTGCACATAAGATATAACTTTTGGTGAAGTTCTGTCTTGTTAGTGATTGAAAAAACCTAAGATTAAAATTACTACTATCACAAGTCACAGAAATCTAGTTTTAAAAAATATGTTACTCATTTCATATAAGAATTATTGACATAAGTGATAAAAACTGTAATATTTCATTGGGTCTTTAATCAAGTAAAATTATTTGATTAACTGTGTTTATAATAATATGCAAAGCACAATATTGCCTTTCTTTCAACTAAAATGATCTTTTTCAGGCTATCATCATTAAAAATTAAACCAATAGGTAATGTTTCTGACATTAAAACTGTTATGGGGGGGTAGATTTGCCATGAAGATAGTGAAACAGCAGAGCCTCTTAATTTTATAATCTCATACGTAGTTTTTCATTTGAATTTCTAAGATGGAAGTAAGTATTAGTGCAGTGGTTAAGCCATGGCATGTGATGCCTACATTCTATACTGAGTTTGAGTCCTGGCTTGGCTTTTGATTCAGCTTTTTGTAAATGCACATTCTGGGAGACACTGGATGAGGTTTCAAGCTGTTGGAGCCCTACTTCCTACATAGCATACCAGGACTCAGTTCTCAGCTCCTGGCCTCAAATTGTCCCAGCCCTCGCTATTTTGGGCTTTTGGGGAGTGTACCAACAGGTGGGAGCTGTCTCTGTGTCCAAGAAATAATGATTCAGATAAAAAATTAATCTCTAAAAACTTTTACTTGATTTTTGTGTTTACAACTTCTTACCCACTGTTTTTTTTTTTAAGAGGAATCAATGTTGTATGAGTTTTTAAAATCATAAAAATCTGGGGTTTTGGCTGCTCTATAACAGATGATCCTTAGGTTAAGAATCTAAGTGTAATTGTTTAATGTTTCTATGTTGAACTTTTGGGAGAATAGGTATATACTACTGAAGGGAAAAGAGCATTTGAATTTTCAACAGGCCCTAGACAGTAGAGACTATTTTGACAACTAACAAGGCAAGAAATTCCTGTAAGAAGTCATTTTTATCATTGTATATCATTATCTAGTGAGAGCTCACAATTTTTGCAGCCTGTGGCAACCCAGACCCCAGCAAGTCTCAGCAGTGCTGTGAAGTGGGATCCATGGTTCTCCACTATATCATACAGATGAAACAGCTGAGCCCTGTAGAACTGTCCTGATCGGGGCTTGCCAGTTAGTATGGGTGCATTGTTCAAGTGGCCAATCCACAGCAGGACTGTCTGATATCTGAACAAACTCACTTTTCGCAGAGAAATGGAGCAAAAGACAAATGTCCCTTGTCCCACGAAGTGCTTCGAGGCCATGGCTGGCCCAGAGCTCAAGTATGGCCACACAGAGAAAGGGATATCAAATAGTCTACCACATATGAGTGAGTCTGTCTGTGGCTTTATTGGCATATGTGATTGATAATTTTCCTTTGGCATATTTTTGATAACTTTTGAAAAGATTTATTTATTTATTTATTATTGGACTGTCAGATATACAGAGAGGAATAGAGACAGAGAGGAACATCTTTCATCCAATGATCCACTCCCCAAGTGGCTGCCATGGCTGGAGCTGAGCCGATCTGTAGCCAGGAGCCAGGAGCCTCTTCCAGGTTGCTCATCAGGGTACAGGGTCCCAAGGCTTTGGGCCATCCTCAACTGCTTTTCCAGGCCACAAGTAGGCAGCTGGATGAGAAGTAGGTCAGCTGGCACATGAACTGTGGCCCATATGGGATCCCGGTGTGTGCAAGGCAAGGACTTTAGCCATTAGGCTATCATGCGGGGCCCTTTATTGTTTTCTGCTCCAGAGACCAGTTAAAATCTATTAATTGTTGATAATAAAAATCTTTAGATTCTATTAAGAAGCTTATTTTTAAGGAAGGTAGGGTAAAATAAAATGAGAGAGGTGGGCTAGGTTAACTATAGCTGTGAAAGGAAGGAAACACCAGACATTCAATGAATGTCAGCTTGACTAGTGTTCATGTGCTCTGTTGTCAAACAAACAGTAAGATTTGTTACTAAAATGTGTAGTGTGCACAAGGCCCATGGTAGACATAACCAGTCAGCGATCTCACCCGTTCAAAAGCCATCCATGCAGAGTGGCAGAACAGAGTGTTCCCTTTTGCTATTCTCTCCAGGCCATCAAAACGTTACTCAGATGGAGTCACATTATTTTTTAGAGTCGTGAGTATGTTAAATTAAATCCCTCGATGGTAAAGGTGCTTGTAGGCTGGCATCTCACCTTCAGAATTCTCTCTAGAAACCTAGAAGAGTTTATTTATTACAGACTTTCCCCTTCTTACTTATTGAGTCCCCCCTTTCACTTCTACCTCAGCAAAATTCTATTTGTAAAGAAAACTTTGTACTGTAAGTATAGTTTTATTTTCATATTCCAAATCTGATCTCTGGTTCTCAGAAAAAAATAAAAAGCCATATCCGGCTGGAGTCAGGCAAAATCTACTTTGCTTTAGTAATGTATTTCTTTTGAACAGTGTTAGTTGACTTTTTTTCCTATCTTTTTCAGATTATAAATTTTCTAGAAAAGTTTGTTAGGAAAGGGATTTGAAAAGAATTGCTTATTTGAAGAATTTTGTCATTCTATAATGCTTCCTTAGATTTGTGTATTGGTAAGTCACCACTAAAATATCCCTGGCTTGAAATTTACTAAATCATTTTATAGCTGAAAGAACTGCTTCTGAATGTTATATTTTATCCTAAATAGCTGACAGATGTATCCCTTCAATAACCCCTCACCCCTGCCCCCTAACCTTAACTACTAATTTTGTCTTACATAGTCATGAATAAATAATACTTTGTGATGGCTCTTGGGAACTGTGAGATGCTCTCTCAACTGGAATTTAAATTTCTATGAGCAATAATCTCCGTTTGTCAGATTTTGGGATGCTAGCCATGTATAGTTAGCCTTAGTTAATCATCATTCAAAGTCATATCTCTAGGAAAGAGCAGGTCTCGCCACATAAATTCAGTCTCAGAAAGTAAGCCAACATGAGTCAGACAGACACAACTAATTGGCTCTTCACTGTAAAGAACTGTGAGGAACGTTTGTTAGCAAGTTGCAGCATAATTGTTCATTATCTGATGGAAAATTTTTAACTCAACTGGGAAAATGTTTTGCTATGAAAATATAAAATGTGAGCTGGAGGTACTCACTGGGAGGTTTGAGGCATACTATGGATGTAATAAAAAGCGTGGCTTTTTCATGCTAGTGCATCAAATTTGAAAGGACATTTAAAACATCTTTGGGCTGATCAAGTTTGTCTTCTAATTACAGTTTGGTTTAGTATGTTTAATAAAAACTTGCAAGCTCTTGTGTGAAAAGTTAGCACCGGATGACTGAGCCTGGAGTTTAAGCCACCTACATCCCAGAATTGTTTGCTCTCTTGCTTCCTCTTTTCGTTCATGTGTAGTTATTTACAAAACAAGTAAAAGTCAAGGTCGTCCTTGCACTTATACAGTATTTTGGGGTACCAGTTAAGTACTTCCTTGGTAGGCAGCTCCGTGGATTAAATACTTTCTCTCCAAGTGAGGGGAACATGCAACTGCTGGGAGTTAAGTGCAGCTTATGATTCTTAATCACTGCTGTTCTAGGCTAAATTCCAGACAACGGACTCCTGCTGAATGTCCTAGGTCTGATTACTAATCACCGAGGCCTCCTAGGTTCCTTTGTTTTCCTTCTCATTATATTATTAACTGTGTAATGTCAGAGGACACATCAAACTCCCATAATGGAAGCAAAATGAATCAATAATGCACAAATGAGGAAATTGATCATCATTGATGTAAGGTACTCATTTAATATATGCCATCACTGAACTTGAGGAACTTTTCTAAATTTGTAAACTTCTGTAGATTTTTTTGTTTCTCTGATATTGAATTTTAATTTTTTATGATATTCTGATTTTATGTATTAAATTTATGAGCACTTTAAAATAGGGCACCTAGAAATAATCTCTCTATTGATTTTCATTTTCGTTTGTTGTTGAATAGTCTCATCCTGGACTCCACAGTTTTTCTTCTTTATCGTCTTTCCACTAATAAATGTTAGATTCAGTCTTTGCACGCACCTGGGATCCCATATGGGCCACAGTTCATGTCCTGTTAGCCCCTCTTCCCAAATAGCTCCCTGCTTGTGGCCTGGGAAAGCAGTCGAGGACAGCCCATGGCCTTAGGACCCTGCACCTGCATGGCAGACCCGGAAGAGGCTCCTGGCTCCTGGATTTGGATTGGCTCAGCTCCGACCATGGCAGCCACTTGGAGAATGAACAAGCAAATGAAAGTTGTTCCTCTCTGTCTCTCCTCCTCTATATATCTGACTTTTCAATGAAAATGGATACATCTTTTCTAAAAAAGTTAGTTTCACTATATTAAATAATGTGAAGTTAATAAAAGATGCATCATCTCCTATTGCTGGCACACATAGTAGTACTTTACTAAATGCTATATTTAAATTTTTTTTTAGAAATTATTCATTATACATGCTTTTTAAAAAGATTTATTTCTTTTTATTGGAAGGACAGATTTACAGAGAGAAGGAGAGACTGAGGAGGAGAGACAGAGAAGGATCTTCTGCCTGCTGATTCACTTCCCAAGTGACTGCAACAGCCAGAACTGAGGCAGTCAGAAGCCAGGGGCCAGGAGCCTCCACCAGGTCTCCCGTATGGGTGCAGGGTCCCAAGGCTTTGGGCCATCCTTGTGTTTTTTTCCCAGGCCATAAGCAGGGAACTGAATGGGAATGGAGCCACCAGGATACAAACTGGTGTATGGAATACAATCACCTGAAGACCTATTTCTCAGAGTGTATGCCATCATTAAGTGATATGGTACTAACAATTAAATGTATCATATAAGTAGAAAATTATACAATAGTATAGGTGTGTCATAATTTAAATATTTAAGAAATTTAATAACAATAACATAATTATAAATAATAATTAAATGATAATTAAAATACTGATAAACAAATACTGCTATACTTACATCCTAGTTTAGGAATATTACATTTTCCAAGGTTCTGAAGCCTATGTGAACTCCTATTATATCATATTTTCTCTTCTTTTCAGAGATAACCAATATCCCATTTTTTTTCTTATTTCACTTAAATCATTCATGGATAATTTAAGAGCACATACTTATTTAATTTTGCACATTTTGGTAGTATATACAATAACAATCATACCTTATGAACTTCTTATGACTTATTAAGGCCAGTCAGGCTAGTAGACCCAGTATGGGGATTTTCTAGCATTGCTTCCAACCATTTGGGGATGCTGTTTGGAAACAATGATAGCATTTATTAGTAGCAAAACAATGGGAGCCACAGAAGAATGAACCGATAATGATGTAGTACATCATACAATACAATAGCATGTATGCATTAAGAGGGTTATTAGCATGGGTATTTGACCTAACAATATAGACACCTGTATCCCACATGGGAGCGCCTAGATTCCTGTCTCAGATCCATCCCCCTGCTAATGTACATATTGGATAATAGCAAGTGATGTCTCAAAGAATTAAATTCCAGTCACCAATATGAGAGACATGGATTGAATTCTTGGCTCTCGCCTCCATCTTGGTTAACCCAGCCCTGAAGCCAAATGGGGTGAAAACCAGTGAATGGAAGCATGCCTCTTTCTCTCTCTGCTTTTCACATCAATAAAAATTTACATCAAAGTTTTATTTTTAAGAAAGGATGTGTAAATAGGACTGATTTTCAATGAATGATGTGATTCATCATAAAATTTCTTGAACATATTTCCTGGCACACTTGGTACATGAAAACATGTAGTCCCCCTGCCATAGGCAATGCCTAGACAAGTTTTACACAGCTAGAAGAAAAGCAGCCAATATAGCTGGTGGGTGTTCTGGGCTTAGTTAATGCCAGATTTGTGTTAACTATACCAAAGTGCCAGTATAGTCCGTCCGTCTTTCTTTCTTTCTTTCTTTCTTTCTTTCTTTCTTTCTTTCTTTCTTTCTTTCTTTCTTTCTTTCTTTCTTTCTTTCCTTCTTTCCTTCCTTCCTTCCTTCCTTCCTTCCTTCCTTCCTTCCTTCCTTCCTTCCTTCCTTCCTTCCTTCCTTCCTTCTTGATAAAGCTGTGCGCAGAAGGTGGGGAACTCTGGGTTGAAACATAGCACTAGGGCCCCCAGGCACAGGGACTCTACACTGCCTGTAGAAGGAGTTCTAGGGTTGTAGTAGAGTAGGAGTGGCTGGGGACATCTTTGACAGGGAGGGAGTGATTTCTGGGATCTTCCATGGACTGGGCCACTGAATTCACAGGTAGGTAAGGGAGTTGAGACCAGGTGGTTTAGAGGGGGGAAACGGAAGAGGATTAGGCCAAGGCATCTGTGCATGTGGGAAACCTGGGCTGGGATATATAGCATCACCTGCCACCTTCTGGTGTTCACAAAAGCTGGGGCTAGGGAGGGCATGCCTGGATGGGTTAGGCTGCATGTTAGAGCAGTGGGTGGGCCATGCAGGCTGGAATGCTGCGCCCACCGGAAAACAAGATAATTGGATCTGGGGGCAGATTTTTAGTGGACTTGTGAGCTTGACTCTATGGGACTACAGCACCTGCTGGTTTATAAGAAGAACTGGGGCAGTGTTGGGCCTAGCCAGGTTGGAACATGAACCTCACCTGACAGGAACTCACCTAACACTCGGAGGGGCTAAGGGTGGAAGAAGGCTACGTGGTGCCAGGCTACAGCACCTGCCAGTACATGCTAGAGCTGGGACTGAGAGTACACTGTGCTAGTCAGGGCTGTTGCCCTGCTGGCATGCATGTGATTTGGGCTTGGGCGCAGCTTGGTAGGGGAAGTTGAAGAACTTCCCTATTAGTCCGCAGCTTCCTCTGTGGAGTACTGGAGCTGGGGCTGTGGGTGGGCTAGGGAGGAACTCTGGTGACTCCCCTGCTGGATTGCCGCTTCCACCGGTGAGTATGTGAGCCAGGGTTGCATGGGATCAGGTTGGACAAGCCTGTAGCACCCATCAGCATGCATTGGGTCTAGGGTAGGCCAAATTTGGCTGGGCTCCAGCACCTTCTGGTGCTCATAAGAACCAGAAAGGGTATGGGACAGGCCAGGCTAGGCTGCAGTACTCCCCTCCAACGCCCCCATCCCCCGGTCACATTAGAGTTAACTTGGGGGTTGGTCAGACTGTTCTAGGCTATAGCCCCCTTCAGTGAGAGCCAGAATGGGTGTAGGCCAGTTAGATTAGGCCACAGTACACACTGATGAGTGCCATGACTGGGGAGTGGCTGATCAGTCTGGGCAGCATCCAACAGTACAAGTCACATGAGATTCATTGCTGGAGTGAGCCTGGTAGGGGAATTTGGGGAACTCCCCTGCTAGGTACAACTCCCTCTGGTATCATGAGAGCTGGGGCTGGAAGCAGGCTAGACAAGTCTGATCTGCAACACTACGAGCTGAGTCTAGGGGCAGGTCAGGCAGGGTTAGTCTACAGTACACACTGGCTGAGTGAAAGTTAGCACAGGGTACAATCCACGCTGAATTGGACTGCAATATCCACCAGTTCACATTAGAGCTAGAGGTGGGCCAGGCTGAGCAAGGCTGCTAACCTGCCTGCAAGAGCTATAATGCTGAGGGCAGGCTGGACTAAGCCAGTCTGTAGCACCTACTGGCAAATGCCAAGACTGGGGGCTGGTCATCTTAAATTGAGCAGCAGCAGCTACTGGCACACACAAGACCTAGAGCTGGGAGTGGATTTGGTAGAGAAACATTGGGGACTCCCTTGCTGGGCTGCTGCTTCTACTGGTGAGCATGAGAGTGGGATTGGGGGTGAATCAGTCTGGTGATAGGCCAGGGTAGGCTAGGCTGCTACACCTGCTGGCATGCACGAGAGCCAGAGTGGGTGAGGGTTAGCCAAGCTGGACCATAGTATCAGCTGTCAAGTGCTAAGAAGGAGTGTGAATCATGTCAGAGTGGCCACAATATCCCCTGGCAGCTGCAAGATACTGAAATAGGGGCATACATGGCAGGGGGAACTGTGGGCACTCTCCTGCTAGGCTGTACCTATCATTGGTGAGCCAAGAACCAGGACTGGGGGTGGGGCAGGCTAGACAAGGCAGTTGCACTTGCTGGCATATTTGGGGGCTCGCTCTGGGGGTAGGTCAGGCTGAGCTAAACCACAGCACCTATGGGTGTGGATGAGAGCCAGGTCATCTCTAGGGTGGTATTAAAGGACCCAAATGCTGATGTAGTTTGAAAGCAAGGAGTGGCCCTCCTCTTTGCCTCCCTTGTAGACACTGGATGAAAAAAGGACTGAAACATGTGTCCTATGCACCTTCCTCTACACTTAACCTTCCCCACCTCAATCAGAGGCCCACATGTCTGTGCAGCCCTCTCAACTATGTAAACAATATTAAAAAGAAAAGAAAATTGTACAAACATAAAAAAGAAAAAGAAAATATGTCCTAGGATTGGAATTGTTTGATCATCCTTAATCCTGTCCTAGGATTAAGGCCCTAGCAGCAGGAAACTAGGTGGTAGTTCAACCTTGGGGGCTCTGGTGACAGCAGCCTCTGTAGTGGTGGCAACCTCCCTTTGGAGAGTACCCGACCAGGTTGAATCCAATGCCCGGGACTCCATTGCCACACGGTTACCGCGTCCTAGGCTTTAGACGGCCGGTGTGCCTATTTGGGCCAGGTTCATGGGGTCTGCATATTTTCTGCTTGAACAAAAAGTCAAATTGTTTTCCAAAAGGCTTGCACCATTTTTTACTCAAACTACCGCTGTTTGAGAGTTTCTGTTGTTTCTCATCATTGTCTACCTTGGTATGTTCAGACCTGGAGGAAGCTCTTGGCTCCTGGATTCAGCCTGGCCTAGAACTGGCCGTTGTAGTTATTTATCTCTCTCTGAAACTCTACCTTTCAAATAAATAAGACAAATCTTTTTTTAAAAAAAAGCCTTCCCTTCAATTTTCTTCACTTTTGTGGTATCTTGTGGTGTCAAATTTTAGTTTGGATGCTTTACTTCATGATTTGTGACTTTAATTTCTTGTTTGAATTTTTTTTTTTAATTGTGAGGATATTAGAATTTTTTTTTGCGCCCTGAAAGATATAAAATTTTGACTTTTGTAATTTTGATCCTTACACATCTGAACTTTCTGTGAATATTCTGAAGCACTGTTACAGTGGCATTATTGATCCCATTTTCTGTCCCCTGCTTCTGTATCCATACTCTTTGGCATGTGAACTTCCACAAAATTCAATAATGTATTTTTCCCCTGTTATTAACTTAGAATCTACTGCATGATTTTCTTTGGTTAACAAAATGAATGGAATAGACATTTGCTTTGAACTTGAACCTTAAGAGATTTCCGTGTGTTTTGCTTCTTGCATTGCTTTGAGCAAAACATGTGTGAGCTGGTCTGCTAGATGCAAGGGAGAGCTGCACCATCAAGCAGGCCAGTTGAATTCTACCTGACTTGCCGCCCTTTCAGTGTTAATAAACCAGTGACAGTCTAAGGCACAGATTCCAATAATGATCTGATTTCGCTTTATTACTTGTTTTTATAAAATCCACTAGTTTATGTTATTATCATTTTATAGTCATGTCTTTAGTCTTTTTATTTTCTTTTGCTTAGTATTTGTCTAGAAAGTTCTTTGAAGGAGAGAGTTTAGACCTTTTTACTGATGATAGCTATTGTTATTATGGAATTAATTGTTATTATCTTAACTCTCATTTTTTCTTTGCTTTACTCCTTTCTGTGTTTTCCTCTTTCTTTTCTTGTCTTTGTTTGGAATTAGTTTGCCTCAGGCTACTTTATTTTATTTTATTTTTGTTTTTCCATTTTCTAATTTTTGATTGGGCATAGTATTTCCATTTATTCTGTGGATATTCTGAAAATCTTGTTATACTAATTTAAGTTAAAAATTTTGGAAGTCCACACTATATTCGCTCTATTTTTGAACAACATGAGGACCTTAGAACATTTTAACATATTAAGTGCCTAATATTTTATTGAATTTTTAATAATTTTGTTTTATCTTCTAAAAACCACAAATTAGACATTGTTATTTTTACAGTCTGTGTTTATTGAATTTACTCACATGTTTGCTGTAGTTTTTCTCAGTATTTCTGTCTTTATTGCAGGTTTGTCTTCATCACACTTATTTTAAAAGATACTTCTGCTGGGTATATAATTCTAGGTTGAAGTTACTGTCATTTGGCATGTTGAAGATATTCCTTGATCTTCTTGCCTTCTTTGCTATTCTAAAATATGAGGAATCATTTAATGGCCTAATTTTAATTATTTTATTTATTCATAAATGATCTCTCCTTTCCTCTGAATTCTTTTAAAATCTCTTTAACTCCGGTGTATAGGGCTCTCTTACCATGTGTGAAGTATGAATTTATTTTCACTTATCCCTTTGGGAATTGTTATAATCCCTGACTCTGGAGATTTGTGCTTTTCTGAAGTTCTACATTTTCCATTTCATCTCCTCACTTGCATGATTAACTTTTTTTGGCTGTCCTGTTGGCTAGATCTCTATGTTCTTGCTCTCTCTTTTAAGTCTCTTGATTTCTCTTCATGTATCAATTTTGAATTCTTCTTGTTACACATAAATAGATTTATCTTCTGCTTCATAGATTTTCTCTTCAGCTCCAAATTTTTAATTAACTGGACAATTAAGTTTGAAATCTTAATTATGATGCTTTTCTTTCCTAGAAGTTGCATATTCTCTTTTTTAAGCCTGTTCATTTTTTATAATCTCTTGTTCCTCCAACATTTAAGAATTTTTTATTTTACTAGGGGAGGAAGGGAGAAAGGAAGGTAAAAAAAAATGACAAAGGGAGAGAGAGAGAGAAAACACTCGAAGCCATCATAGTCTGCCTCAGTATGAGCACGAGAGCAAAGCTGTAATTGAGAGACAGAGCTAGGAATTTAATCTGGCACTACATTGTCAGATGTGGCATCATAACTGGGCATATTATATGATAGGCCAAATACTTACCCCTTCAGTATATTAACTATGCTTTTGCCTTTTTTTTTTTTAATTTAATGAGAAAGAGAGAGGGGAAGAGAGAGACAGGCAGATATCTTCTAATAGCTGGTTCACTCCCCAAATTGGTCACTGCTGGGTCAGGCCAAAGACAGCAGTATGGAGCTCTATCTAGGTTTTTCGTGTGGGTGACAGGGTCTGAGTACTTGGGTTGTCTTCTACTACTTTTCTAGGTGCATTAGCAGGGAGATGGATTGGAAGTAGAGCAGCTGAGAATCTAATTGGTGTTCATAGGGACTACAGGGCTAGTGGGTGGCAGTTTAACTTACTGTGTAATGATGCTGCCCCCATTTTTTACTTTAAACATATTAAACTCAGTTTTACTTTAAACACGTTAACTCCTATTATTGTCTGGTAATTCCAATGCCAGCAATTTCTATCAAAGTAACTTAATTGCTTATTTATTTTGCTGATCTGTGTTCATAGTACGTTGCTTCCCTGTTTGTTTTGTGGTTTTTATGTATGCGCTACAATCATTGTGAGAAGTCTTTGAGACCTAAGTTAAAGGAATTTTCTATAAAGAAAATTTTAATTTATTTATGAAAGTCAATCAGGATGTTATACAATCCAGAGCTATTTTGGTCTGTTTTAATATTTTTTGAAAAATGTATATTTAAAAAGTAGGGAGAAAGAGATAGATAAAGAAACATGTATAGATAAATCCATCTTCTACCGGCTAAGGTCAAGTGTATAGTTTTTCTGTTTTTGTAAGTCAGAATCTTGTATACATTAAATATTACCCTTGGTGGCATAATTATTGTGGCCTAATAGCGAATTAGAGATACATATTAATTTGGGAGGAAAAATTTTGTTTCTTGTTTACCTGGTGATGAGGATATGATAAAGAAGAGAGGGTTGCTTGGATAACCCCAGTGCAAGATCATTTATATATTCTTATAAATTTGGACTTTCTGGTCAAGCTTCCTTTAATCTATAGAATTATTTCCATACAAACGATAAATTCACTGCACTACAAAATCAAAACTAAATGTCAAAATGAAACTTTCATTTTTGTGGACCACAGGGTTACACGGGAGTAACCTGGGTTTGGCATTATGAATGCAGTCTCAGTCATTCAGTAATTACTTGTGGACCCCTCAAGACCCCGTGCTGGGTCTTTCCCTGAATAAAAAGAGACTCAAATGTTCAATTACTTACATAATATGTGGGAAATGGTTAGTTTTATTAGTACAACATACAAATGATCATATTTAAAAAGAGCAAGATATAGAAACACATTTGAAGCTAAAAGCATATGGAAGTAGAGGCTGGACCCCCTTCCATGGTCTGGATTTTAGTGTTTTGTTTTGTTTATTCACTTATAGCCAGAGCTTTAGCTCTTAGTGCCTACCTTGCAGTTACACATGGGTTCAATCAGGATTGTTTTTAAGGAGGTATAGAAGTTGCTTTATGGATTACCTTTTTAGAACTTTATTATTTTTTCCTAGCATAAAGTAGTTGAATGATTCTAAGCAACCGTTGTAACATCTTCCACATGCCCATTGTGTCCATTAACAGTACGAGGGGAGGGAGACGAGGAAAAGTACCACCCCATATATTTTAACTCTTTTGTTGATTGTTTTCTTGAGAAATGACAGATTGTTGTAAAGAGAAAAATAAGACCTGGTGGACTCTAGGAGGGCTGTGGAAATAAAAGTTTGCCCAGCAGGTCTGGAAATGTAAATCTATTGTTAAGATTTCTACGTGTTTTTTTCTGTTAGGAGACACTTACCTATCCATCATTCATTCTAGGGTGTGTGGTGAGAGAGAGAGAGAGAAAGAGAGAGCACTTGAACTGAACTTAAGGTGACTTCTTTACTAGACTGAAAAAATTATTATTGTTTATTTAACATCAGACTCGTTCTTTTTAATTTAACATTAGGGTACTTTAAAAAAAGATTTGCATTTTGTTTTACAACAGTTGCCTAAAATATCTCTTAAAAAGGAGGACTGTGTTCACCTTTAATACTTAAAAATCACTTGGAAGTAGTTCACATGAGCATAAGTATGTGTTTGCAAGAAAGTAAAACATAACCAGAATGAGGAACCTCTGTTCTTTGAGGCTTATTGCATATCATTTAGGCTAGAAAAAAAAAACAGAGTGGATTATTTGTTTTAATGTCCAAAAGCTTTGAATCAAGAGTCAAAAGGAGCTAGCTGACCAACAAAGTAAAAATAGCGGCAAACTTAATTTTTAGCTCAGATAAATAATCTTACATCTCTTTATCACAGAACATGTTGAAAACAGTTTGAAATAATTCTTAAGCATTAGAAGCACATTTAGATGTCTTCTCTGGTAATAGGAAGCATAAGTTGGCTAAGCTATCTGGATAATCCAGTCGCTCCAACCCACTCTGAAAAAAAAGGAAAGTTGTTCATTTTTCTTTCTTTTTGTCTTCTTCTTCATTTTTTTTCAGTTTCAATGATCCAAAGAGTTTATCTTTATAATCCCGTGACACTCAGTAATTGCTCAATGTTCATCTGATCCTTGCTGCCTTGTAGATTGAGTTATATTAATGAAATGAAAGCATTTAAGGAAATACTACGTTAGGAATCAGCAGTGGAAGGCTCACTTTACTTCAAAATGTTGTTTTTAAATTAGAGTTGATACATGATAATTTAGTTAAACCTGAAGAAATTCTGATTAATCCTCTCATCTATCTACATTTTGTTGATTAATCCTTGGAGAATTTGTTCTCTTGTTTTTTACTTTCTCTAAGGGAATGGGTGGATACTAGCTTGATTTGATGTTCTCTCTCAGGCCACTAATAAAGGCAGGCCTCTTTCCCAAATGACTCTTTTATTATCTTTGTGAAAAAATGCTGATGACAGTATCTTTTTTTTTTATTACTCTTTATACAGAGTCTCTCCATGCCTTCTCAATTGAATCTGATAACAGTCAATTGTTTAATATTTAATGAGTAATTTTGGGTCAGACCAGGGCCTCACCCTTCCTGCCAGTCATTTTACAACTGTTCTTGTACTCAAGAAATAGTTAGGTTAAAACAAGGTTATACTGGACTTGAGTAGGCGGTAATCCAAAAACTACTGTACTGTAAAGAAGTGAAAAAGACACAGACACATGAAGTGGACAAGGCCATGGGGTACTGGAATCATGCTTGCATAAACTAAGAAATCCCGAAGATTGCCAGACACTTACCAGAAGGAAGCAGTGCAGCAACTTTCCCGATATCCTTGAGAGAGAGAGAGAAAGAGAGAGAGAGAGAGAGAAAGACCTTCTTGACACTGTGATTTTAGACTCTAGTCTCCTTTAAGCCAGCCAGCTTAGAGTACTTTGTTGTGGTAGCCTCAGGACACTAATACAAGGAACCCTGCATGGACGCTGGAACCTGACAGGAGAGTAGAACTGGATGTTAGATAAAGAGAGATGAGGAGTAGTCCCAGGGCTGGAAGTATCTGTGAGTACAGGAATGGCTTAGCACAAGCATGGTTTGATTAGATGATTTGTGTTTAGGCATGGTTCAAAATTCAAGTTCCATAGGACTTAAAGCCAGCTGAGGTGCACTCAGGGCCAGATGCGGGTGTGTGGGAGCAGGGTGGTTCCACGTCTTCAGGCTACTTCTTCACTCTTGGTCTTTCCTCCTCTCGTCTCTAAATGCACACTGGTATCCCCAGGTGGGTCAAGGAGAAAATACATAACCCTGAGGTTAATCAGCTGTTGTTCCTTGTTTCCCTTCACATCCACTGTTTCCATTTTTTTAATTGACATACTGACATTCTTTTCTTTTCGTTTCTTTTCTAAGATTTATTTGCTTTTATTGGAAAGGCAGATTTACAGAGAGCAGGAAAGACAGAGAGAAAGATCTTCCATCTGCTGGTTCACTCCCCAAGTGGCCAAAACAGCTGGAGCTGAGCCAATCCAAAGCCAGGAGCCAGCAGCCTCTTTTTGGGTCTCTCACATAGGTGTATAGTCTCAAAGCTATTGACCATCCTCTACTGTTTCCCAGGACATAAGCAGGGAACTGAGCAGCTGGAACATGAATCAGTGCTCTTATGAGATGCTGATGCTTATAAGATGAGCATTTAGGCATTAAGCCATTGCATCAGGCCCTACTAATGGTTCTTTGACTGCTTAACCTCCATGATTTGATTTCTGTTCTTAATTTCCTGAATAAACTTACTGTTTCCAGGGTTTATGCTTCATGATGCTACGTGGTGCTTCTAGAGGATTTTCTGGTTTAACTGTAACTTCTATGATTCCCTTTATGCCTTCTCAAGACAATTTATATAATTATTCCTTGAATGAGTTAATTATAATCTAATTAATTAAATATGAATGCTTCCAAACTGATTCTTCACATCCCAGCTTCCTCAGGCCTAAACTAGTAATGGTCTGAAGTTTTGAGCACAAGTTTGAATGCATGTCTGTTTAAAATTCCTCTTATTTAATTCAAATGTTTGCTTAAGGATCTCTTTGAGAAAAAAATTGGAAAGGATAGGAAAAAAGGAAATGGAGAAAAAAGATCCAACATTTCCTTTTACCTTTTTTTACATGGAAATTTTTTTTTTCACCCTTCGGGACTTGGGAGAGGAGCTTTCTCTGGTTCTTACTTAGTTTCAACTTTGGCTCCCCATCCTCTCTTGCAGTGACCATCAGGGTCACTCAGAAGTCCCCAAAATTAGATCAGATAGACAGAGAGCAAAGCTTAGAACAGATAGGAAGAAGTCAGCTTGGACGCCCATATACCTTACTAGGTAGGACACAAAGATCAGTTACTCCTCACTAAGGTATTGAGGATTTCTCTGCACACCCCTCCTAAAACTGTTCTGCTCCTCAATCATTAACATATGGCTTGTTATAGTTAAAAGCCTGTTCAGACTATTTTAAAATTTGCAAAGTTCAGCAAAATCATGCTTGAGTACTATAAGCTGCTAAACATAGAAGTGAAAATAGAGATGATACTGCTGAATAGTTCCTTATAACCATTTTAAGGTTTATAGCAACCAGTTGTGTATAAACTAAAATTGAGATGTCAATGAAGTAGTTATAGGATGTGGTTAAGAACTTGCATTTTCTTTTTTTTTCTTTTTTCTTTTAAATTTCATTTCATTTTATAATACAGTTTTATTGGCTCTGGGATTCCCCCAACCTCGCCCCCTGCCCTCCCCCCATGATGGATTCCTCCACCTTGTTGCAGTATTATAGTTCAAATCCAGTCATGATTCTTTCATTGCAAGCATGTACCATGCATAGAATACAGCATCTTATTGTCCAGATAAATTCAACAGTTTCTTGGGAAGATTATCTCTGGTCTGAAAGCAGAGCTGGCAGAATATCATCCTGTCTAATGAAAAGCCACAACATAACATCAACAACAATTTACAACATTATGGAGTTAATTGACATGGTATTGAGTGACCCATCTGTTAGAAAATGCATGAACTTGCATTTTTCTAATACATTGGTTACTCAGTACCATGTCAATTGACTTGAGGATGTTGTAAACTTCCATGATTTTTCCTGTTGTTGAATTTGTGAATCCCAGAGCCTATGAAACTGTGTCATAAAATGAAATAAAAAAATTTTTTTAATGTATGAGCATAATTATAAGCAAATGTTTTAAATATGTGTATCTATGATATGTTTATCTTCTGCTTTTAAATTTAATATCATGAACATTTTCGTCTTATTAGCAATATTCATGTATATTTCTCATGGCTTGAATAACTTTTTATGGAGAAGTTATTTATTTTTTAACTATTTTCTTATTCAAACATAGGCATTATTTCTAATCCTCTCTTATAGTGTTGGTCATAGATACCTTGAGACACAAAGTGTCTTTCTAATTTAGATTTTTAAAAAATTGATAGATCTCTCAATGTGGACAGTTGGGATCTGGGGCATAAATCTGTAAACAGTAGCGTATATTGTCAGGTTGCTTGTAAGAGTGTTCTAGCAATGTGCATAGCAATAGTCTCTTTGAGTATCTGTTTTACCACACTCCTACTAAATTGCTTACTTAATTTTTCTACTCTTTAAATGTTTGACCTTTTCTCCCCACAAGAACACTGAGGGTGTGCCTAGTAAATGGACCTGCAATTTCAATATTTTTGTGATATACATATCTGAAAGAATGATAATAGAAATAAGTTGATGACACAGGCCTTCCTTCTACAAACAAAAGCATATCAACTTAAAGTGGGATCTCAGAATATAAAAGACTTGAAAATAAAATTTGATATGGTTCAAGGGAGTCTCTGAATTGTAGAATAGTGTTTTGATATGAAATTTTCTGTAACTACTCAGCAGCAAAATAAAATACTCTCAATTTTTTCTTTCATTTTAAGCAGGAAAGCAATTCCAACAGATAAAAGCTAGTTTTCTTGCTGCAGGTGTGAGACACACATGGAGAAGATCTTCCCTGGAGCTCACGCAGATGGCCCTTCTGTGAGGTTCCCTTTGTTTGCTAGTGAAATGAAGTTATTGTTCAGCAAAATTTGTCTGAGAGAAGCATGCATTGCTCTAATGAAGGTGTGCATAGCTTAGAGTACAAAGTTCAGAATGTTCATGAACTTCTTCCAACGAAATTACACAGTACATACTATCAGTTCGTAGAAGAGAAGTCTGTGTGTTTGTTGAATCCTTTTTAGGAGCCTGAGATCTAATATTTTACATAAAGCAATCTGTGGCTGACCAAGTCTAATTTCTGAAATCAGTTTCCTATAACTGCCAGGATTTCAGGTTAGTGAGCCTTGAGTGAAACTTTGATAAAGTATAGTTATTTGAGAACACATAACTAGTATGTTCTGTATCCTCAGCTTCTTGAAAAAAATCAAACCACGAGTGATATGCTAAGAGCTAAATTTTGTAAAATGCTAAACATTCGTGAAAGGAATGATGAAAGAAAGCCTCGTTTTTCTGCCAGCCTTGTGGTCAGCAGCAGTGCTCTGGCCTGATTACTTAAGCCCATGTTTTTCCTAAATCAGTCATGAATCAGTAATTATCAAGTTGTGCAATACTAGGCAACTCTCTTGAGAATGGCAAATGATTTGTAATGTTAAGTTGATAGCCTTTTTTTAAAAGAAATAATTTGGCTCCTTTTGATGGGTTTCCCTGGGCACTGGGCAGAACCCTTATGGATTTAATGTAGTCTTGTCAGTGGAAGCTTTGTAGATTTATCCTTTTTTTTTTCAGGATCAAATAGCACATGTTTGTTTTCTTTACTTCACAAAAAGCAAGGATGCTGCTGGTGTGAGGTACATGGATCTCACATTGTTCATTTGGTTTAGCCACTTAAACCATAATTTAATCAAAAGAAGAGAAATAAGGATAAGACATACATGAAAATTCAGCAACTTTTGCTTCCCTTTGTTTCTTCAAGAATGTTTTGGGATGGCCTGTTGATAACTATCTTCTTCTAGAAGATGTTCTTCCTTATGCATCAGGAATATAGAGCTCAGAATTGGAAGTGACTTGATAAAAATTTTCTAATCCTGACCCCTGAGTTTTGAAGCTCAGAGGAGGAGTTAAAAATAAAAAACACAAAAACTGTTTGTTCTTGAGCCCAGAATGGGTTGAAAAGGATCCAAATGTGGGTTCTCTTTCTTACTTGATCAGGCTTCAAAAAACACACCCACATTAATAGTGTGACATTGTCTCAGATACAGGAAGCTTGACGCTCAGGGAATTACAGTCCTTGTAAATTGTTCTTAAGTGATCTGTGATGCCAGAATTTTAAGTAATTCATTCCTTGGTTGTCTATGACCCTTAGGCAATTGCCCATCTTTTATAACCACCATGCTATGACTACATGTTTTTGTTCATGAGTCCTCTATAACTTTTTTTCCCCTTTCATTATCTATCTTTGGAGGTATCTTCTTGGTCTACATTTTGCTTGGAGTTTCTGAATAATCTTGTTATTCACATCCATGAATTCCTTTCAGCCTGCAGACTAGTGGCATCTGGCGTCTGGTGTCCTATATGTTTCCTTTTCAAGGGGCTGTGTTTTAGGTAAGATTTGATTTATTTAAGATTTCATTTTGTAGTACCACCTTGACTAACAACTTTGATGCTTTGGTTTCTTCAGACCTAGCATCCCGAGAGTTTAGGAAGAGTCTTGGTAGAAGTGCTATCTTCTCATTCTGTTTCCTTACCACCAGTGGTATCCTGAATGAGCCCTAACTCATGGCTGATCTTCAGCATTGTGACAGCCCTGCAGAGTGGGTTTCCAAATCTGTCTATTATGCTATCAAGGAGGAGCCGAAGAAGTTCACATAATCTCAGGACTGGAAGGGAGCCTACTGGTCATTGAATGCTTGCGTCATCTCTGCAAAATCACTGCCAAGTAATTATCCAGCCTGACGGGAAACTTATTACCTCCCAAGGCAGTTCTTTCTAATTTGGATAGCTCCAACTGGTGGGAAATTCTTCCTCATACCTTTTCAGTGCTGCTATGTTTCCCGTATTGAGTAAAACACAATTCTCATTAATTAGACCTCCTAGAGTTTCTCAAGGGTTGACTTAACCTAATACTTTTGGGAGGAAAGCTTACTTGCATTTACAGAACTTAGTAGATGCTGCTTTGTGAAATTCAGAATGCAGTTTGACATCATCAACAGACCTGTACTGGGCATTTAATGTAAAACACTTGTTGAACTGAACTGAATTATTTTATAAAGAAAGTGGCAATGGCTAAGAGTATGGTGCTCATAGAATGCGTCATTCTTTTGGCAGCTATTGCCTTGGACTCTTATTATTTTATATGTGTTAGTCTTGCCTACACAGTTTGTTGTTAAGCTCCTTGGTGTGTGGACCTATCTTGCATCTATAGTTCCTAACCAGTCATACTCATGACTTTACATGCACAGAATCAGCTAGTGCATTGTAAGAAGCTCAAAAATTGCCACTCTGACATGAAACTGCTTTATTCTTGCCCCAGATGAATAGTGGCAATGGCTGTGTGTGTGTGTGTGTGTGTGTGTGTGTGTGTGTGTGTGTGTGTTGGCATGAGCCCAGGACCAACACTGTCATACTGAGAGTCTTAGAACTAATCTGACAGCGGCAAGTTTCCCCAGGCTGGCCTGCAGACTTCCCCAGGTCTGTCTTTGCCTCAGTGCTAACACCACTGGCAAAGCTACAGGAGGGGTTAAACTGACACTTGGGTGTTGGTCTGGCAACCTGACAACCACATACCAGGAACACCCTTCTCTACTCATTTGTCCAGTGCATGCTTCCTCATTCTTCATGCCTCGCAGGAATGTGTCTCTGAAACCTTTCTGAACTGCCCAGGCAGAAGGATCACCTCTTCTCTTTTGTCCCCATTGTACTACAAGAAGCTTGTAATTTTATAAATGCTGCATCACATATGTATTATTTGCCTTTCCCACAGTCTCTTTTGTTTTCCTGTAAAATTCTGTACAGCCAGGGATAACACAAAGGAGAAATATTTGTGAAGGAGTGACCTTGGAAATAGATGAGTTGTCTGTATAAAGTAATACATTCCCAACTGATAGAGAATGTATTTATAAGTTTTAGAATGTAACACTTTTTTGTTGTTGATTAATTACTTGCTTTGTTTTTGTGCTCTTCATACTACTGCCCATGGTAGGCATGGCTAAACTGTGAGCTTTCAGCTAATCACAGTGAGGATTCCATAGTCCAGATAGGTCAAGAGCTGGAACAGGAACAAAATGAGTTATGGCCTGAGAATATAGACCCACTGGAGAACCCCTACGAAGGAGTGTACTAGCACTGGTTATAGAGACAAAGCGCAGGGCAGGAATTGGCTTTGCAGAGTCTAACTAAACAAGTGAGTCTGAAAGGTAATTGGATATGGCTGTAGGCATTGAGAAAGATATGTTGCATTTAAGGTTGTCAGAGTGCATTCTGTTGATTGGTCAACCAGCAGCTGCTAATCAGCTTGCAGGTAAGAGGTTGTTCTGGCAAAGGCCTGGCAGCGGTTTGAAAACAGAAACTTCTTTTACCATTGATTTATTCAGAAAATATTTATTGAATGCCCACTATGAAGATGCTTTAAAGAGTAGGCCAGCTCTTGATCTGATTATCAGCAGGGCAAGGAAATTGCTCCATAACTAGCACTGGGGCACATGATCAAGGCTGAGATTACTGTGACATGTTGCAGAATGGAATTATTATTTTTTTAAAAAGATTTATTTGCTTATTTTGAAAGATTTACAGAGAGAGGAAGAGACAGGGAGGTAGCGAGGGAGGGAGGAAAAGAGAGAGAGAGAGAGAGAGAGAGAGAGAGAGAGAGAGAGAGAGAGAGAGAGAGATTTTCTGTCTTCTATTTCACTCTCTAAATGGCTGCAACAGCCAGAGCTGAGCCAGATTGAAGACAGGAGTTAGGAGCTTCTTCTGGGTCTCCCATATGGGTGTCAGGGGCCCAAGCATTAGAAGGGAACTGGATCATAAGTGTAGCAGCTGAATACATATCGGTGCACATAGGGGTGCCAGCATGAAAAGCAGCAGTTCTATCCTCCATGCCACAAAGCCAGCTTGGGAATGGAACTCTTTTAAGCGCTTTTATTTCCAGTCAGAATTTATCATAGAGAAATGATGAAGCAGAGTTTCTAGGGTAAAGTAAACACAACCATGGTGAAAAGAAGGTCTAGGGGCTCAGACACATATAAAGGTCTGGCAAACATCTCCTGACAGCATTGCATCTAGCCTGTTCCCTTACCGCTTAATATAGTTGATTGGCCATCCTAAATGGTGACACTATGTAGTAAAGAGCAAGAGACGCCAATTTCAATGACATCATGCACTTGAAAAATACTTTATGCTTACTAAAGAACTTTCACATTCATAGTAATCCAAAGTTCTCTGATTGAGACAGAATAAGTGTTTTATTCAGTTTTCTTTTTGATAAAGACATGCATGCAAGAACAATTTAAACAGATGGCTGTACTTCTGACTAGCTAAAGGCTGTGGCAGGACTAGAACTAGGGACTTACAGTGAGGTCACTGCTGTTTTCGTTATGCCACTGCTTTGCTTGTGTGATGTTGTGGCAACTTTAGAGGACTGCCATGCTGAGAAGTTGGTCCGTATCTAATTGACTACTGGGAAATAAGCCCATTTGAGTTTGAGTATTCTCATCAATAATCACAAGTCTGAAGAATACTTAAGCAACATGATTCCATTCTGACTGAGTGTACTAACATAAATAAGCAATAGGAGAGACTTAAAAATGTCAACTTCCAATAAAAATTTTCCCATTTTGATGTGTTGAATTAATATGATATACCAGACAGACACTTGTGTAACAAATGAAACATACAAAGCTCTAATTTTGTCTTAGGGTTTTGTTCTGGTTGCAGAAGGGTGTTTGTGGAAAAGACTAACACAAACTAACTAAAATATGCAAGATGCCATCTCCTAAGGTGCTGTGGGGAAAAATATGACAACAATGAGGATAGGACATATGGGGGTGGGAAGGGTTATAGTTTCTATAGGACAGTTAAAGAAAACCTTGAAGAACAATTTGATGGAAATGCATTTCTGTGTATATTTTCAAAGATTATGAAAAATCAGTAAACATTCAAACTACTTGACAATAGTGATTGCTTAGTATATGGATACCCCTGCCACATATAAGAGAGTACTTCAAAATGTTCACAAAAAATAGAATTAGGAGGTAATGTGCATTTTTCATGAAAATTTGAAAGCCTCATGATTGCATTTACTTTACAAATGAACTCTCTGCAGCTAAAAGAGATTTAAATTTATGTTTTTGTAGAACTGTAACAATATGGAATTCAGCTATTACTAATCTCTGCCTTTTTTTTGTTGCAGACCTCCCACTGTTTAGCTCAGTGATAAAATTCCACAATAAATTTTGACTTGAAAGATTTCAGGGTATCACAAAAATGGGAATGACGAATGAAGACTATGAAATGAGGCAAATATTTGGCAAGCCCTATAAAGCGCTCAGAACAAGCTTTATTAAGTGTGGCAGAATCAGATGATCATTATTGTTTTAATTTTTATCTGGGGTCAAACATAATTAAAATAAAACATTTTCTGTGGGTTTCCAAATTAGCCTAAAAATTTATGGGCCTCCAAAGATCTTTGTGGATGGTGATCTTGGCACAGAGTTCTGTAACAAAGGGCTCTCTCAATCTGGAGAGAAACTGAAAAATAATTTGCTCCAAAACAAAGAGAAACATGTCCCAAGAAACACCGTGACAGAATGTTTGGTGACATATTGAGAATTCAGCTGAAAGGTGCTGTTAGGTAATCCAAAGCCAGTTAAGTCCCCAAATGCCCAGTTCAGCAATGATATGTAGGAGGCAATGTTGTAGCTGCCCTCTTGTGGCCAAATTCATGTTTTGTCTCTGTCTTAATACAGGAAACAATGCTGTATTTCCAACTGCACTCCCCCTCCCCCCAGCCCCAGAGCTAGTCATACAATAATCTAACCATAACAAAAATGTCAAGTTTTTAGATGGGCTCAGAAGAGCTTCCCCTCTAAACAAGGCACCTGCAGATCGATTAATACATACTTTTCAGTTAAATAAGACCTATTGGTAGATAATATTAAACTTGAGATTCCTTTACCATACCCCGAGGGAAGTCATGTGAGATTTCAGGACACAGGGGAATTAAAGATGAAATCCTCCAGTCTACAGATACTTTGGTGGGGAGTAACAGGGTTCAACTGCAGAAGTACATGTAGCAAGCAATAGTAAGAGGTTTGGCACTTCTAACTGGGAGATCAAAGCTAATCCTTTGAACCTGAGAGATGAGGCTTTGTTCCTCATGTAAATGAAACAGTTCAAAAGCAACTTCTAGTGTTTCCCATAGATCTCAAACTTGATAAATATGTGAGCTGATAAACACAGCAAAATTTTTTGTTGGTTTCTGGATTTTTGTCTTTTCTGGCTGTGTGGCTGCATGATTAGTGAACTAAAGAAACATTTGGCTCCAGCTATAGGCAACTGCCTAGGTTGCCTTGCACTTAAGCAAGTGTTACACTGTTGGGAGAAAAAGCAGCCAATAGCTGGCAGGCATTGTGGGCAGGGTTAATCCCAAATTTGTGTCAGTGTGCCAACATAGTTGCCTATTCTTCTTCTTTTTTAAGGTATGTGTGGAAGGTGGGGAACATTAGGCTAGGACACTTCGCTCCAGCCCCTAAGGTAAGGGGCTGCAGATAGCATGGCTAAGGGGATTGGGGGACATATTGGAGTTGGAGCAGCCGAGAGCATGTTTGACAGGGGAGGATTGACTTCTAAGTGTTCCACAGACCAGGCCACTACACTTGCAGGGAGGTGAGGAAGCTGTGAATTTAGAGTTGGGGAAAACTGAATAGCAAGTGTGGGTCAGGCCAAGGCATTATCCACGTGAAAGACCTGGGCCGGGCTAAATAACATTGCCCACTGCCCATTGGTCTACACAAAAGATGCAGTTGTCCTGGCAAATGCCAGGACAAGGTTTGAGTCATGTGAAGATTAGACCTCAGTGCCCTTGGCAGGTGCAGGCTCTGTGGCTGAGAGCAAGTCTTGTGTGGGTATTGTGGGTGATCCCCTACTGGGTGGCAGCTCATGCTTGTGAGCATGAGAGTCAGGGCTGGGGCAAGCCAGGCTGGTCAAGGTAGTGGCACCCATTTGTATATGAGTGTGCTGGATCTGGGGGTGGGTCTGACTGAGCTAAGCTTCAGCACCCATGGGTATTCAAGAGAATGAAGTGTGATGTGGGACAAACTGGGCTAGGCTGCCGCACATGATAACATATGCAAAAAATGAGGCTGGGGGTCAGGCTTGGTAGGGGCTACTGGGGGTAATCCTGACTGTGCCTGTGGTAGGTTGGGCTAGCTTGCAGCACCCTGATGGGTTCAAGTGAGAGATAGGGTGAGGTAAAACTGACTAAGCAACTACAGTCACTGGTATATGCATTGGCTGGCGCAGGTAACAGACTGTACCTGCACTGACTGGTATACACGAGAGTCAAGTGTGAAGTGTCCTTAGGTGAGATGTCTTGGGAGATTCCCCAACAAGATGGCTGATTCAAACACTGCCACATAGAAAATCACAATATGTATGTTCTGACCTTGGAGGGCGTGTGTCAGGACTGGGCCTTCTCAATTGCTGATGCCTGAGCAGTGGATAGCATGCCTGGATGCACATGGGGGACATGACAAACAGTTTGTCTTGGCCAGCAAAGTACATGGAGTGCCTCATCAGAGGATGGGAAGCAGAATGGGTTGAGCCACTCTCCTGGCCAAGCTTTGCAATATGTGCCCGAGTCTGTGGATGCACTAAGGTGATCTTCTTCAACCAGTAGATCTTGGAAAGATTTTTTCAACCCTTGTGTGACGAAGCCAACAATGTGTGAGAGCTATTAAAACCACTCAATTAACACCTTCAGAGCACTTCAAGGGTCATCAAATGACTGCTTTCCATCCCTGGGCACTGATGCAATTTGACAGCAAGGAGTGATACCCATCCCTTCCCCCTCCCCATGTGCAAGGGAGAAAGAAAAATGAAACATTTGTCCCACCCACCTTTCTCGATACCTTGACGCTCCCCAACCCAATCAGAGACCCACGTGGGCATGCGTCCCTTTCAACTATGTAAACAGCATTAAAAATAAAATTAAAAAAAATTTTAAAAATGAGAGAGCAATTTGGGAAATAATATGATGAAACCTTTGGAAGTTGTAGGGCTACAAGAGTATTCATAGAAGTGCTCTGTTGGTCTCATGGGAATTTTTCAGTTTATTCATGAGCAGTAAATTTGTTAAGTATCTGCTATGTGCTCTGTGTTGTTCTGGCTGCTAGTAATACTACACAGATGGCTTGAAGTTGGGTGTGTGTGTTGGAGGAGATATTTTTTCTTCAAGGATCATAGTCTGGAAAATTAAATTCGATCACTGTTCATATACATATATGCATATATGTATATATAATCATTTGTTTATGTAATTGAATGGTTCTGAGGATAGTAAGAGGAACTTAACTTTAAATGCCTCCTAACATTTTGAGTTGAGATTTTCTTAAAGCTCAGCATAATTTGCTGTAAACTTTGATATGAGCTGATTATGCACTCAGAGTTCAGGAAGGAGTGTCCTTTGTTGAAGCTCCTGGTGAAAGAGGTACCTGGCTATGCCTTTATCATTCTGGAAACTGCTCTTCCAATGAGTCAATTTTTAATGTAAAAGAATATCCTAAGAGTTACTACAGCTTTTTGGAAAATGAATTTTTCTGTGTTCACTTTCATACCACTCCATGAGTGATTAAAAATCAAGACTGTATCTTACATAATTTATAATTTTATTCAAAATGAAGTTTTATCAGGCTAAGATCATCTTCCTTGTTTTGTTTTCTCCTCAGCTTCTTGTATGCGCTTTAGTGTCTGAAAAGAAGAAACAATATAAAATTTTATAATATTCACTGTTTTGGGTGTGAGAAACTTTGAGCTATACATTACTAAAATTGACTTATGTTATTGTTTATATGTCTATAAGCATTTGTGCTATGATCAGATTACAGAGGCTTTCTAAAAATGATTATTCCAGGTTATGGAAGTTCTGGGATACCTTCTTGATATTGCAGATTTTTTAAAAATATCTTACACACCATGTACTGTATGTGGCTTTGTTGTAAGTTAAGAGTTTGGTTAGATAGAACACTTGAACTCTATTCAACTTGGCCATGTGCAGAGCCTGGAGTCTAATGATTCGTCTTTAGGGCGGTACTTGGGGAATAACAAAATATTTCAGAATCATTAAGGGTATTCCAGAAGGGAATTTGGGAGTGGTTGAAATGCTTTGTGTACTTCTAAGAAGGCAGGATGGGAGAGCTTAGACAAGGAAAATCGTTTTAAAATTTCACTTAGAGATTTATAAACACTGTCAGTATTACTGCAGGTTCATGATAAAACAAAATAGTCATAAGTGGGTAAAACATGATGGTTTTTTATGGTCTTATTTTAATAAAACTGAGTTTTGTAAAGCTAGAAGGTAAAACAAAAAACATGTTACAAAGCCGGTTGTTAATGAGTGATATTAGAGTTTCCTCCAGCTGGAGAAGTGCTTATTAGGAAGATATTGAAATACAAGGTATGTGATAGTACATGCGATGATCTCACAGGTTACTTCTTATTTCCATGATAGAGAGACTCTGAGGGCGACAGGGTGCACGTAGACCTGGGTTCAGACTGTATGGAGTCCATCACTGGTAGGTTGAATGGACTTAGGCGAGTTCTTTGGCATAAGTTTTCTTACTTGTAAATTGGAGTGATTTCCCTTTTCTCATAGGCTTGTCCAAGGAAATTTCTATGCCTAAGTCACTTGTCTAGATTTCTAGATTAGTTTTAAAGATTCTTAAAAGCTAGTTTATTTGGGAGAGACAAAAAGAGAGAGAGATTTCCCAGCTGCTGGTTCACTCCCTAAATGCCCACAATGTATGGGATTGGCCCAATCCAAAGTGAGAAGTTGGGGTCCCAGGTACAGAGAGCTAAGGTCTAGTATGTAGAAGCGGGAACCCAACTTCTTGAGCCATTTCCTTCTACTATGTAAGGATGTGTCTTCCATCTGATGGTTTTCTATCCCAAATGCTAGCAAAAGCCATGACTGAGCCAGGTCAAAGCCAGGAGCCTGGAAATCAATATGGATTTCTGCTGTGGGTTGCAGTGACCCAAGTACTTGAATCATTGTCTGCTTCCTCCCATGGTGTGCCTCAGCAGGAAGCTGATCCAGCAGCTGAGAATCCAGGACTCAAGCCTCTGTGGTAATGGCTGCACTTATTTCAGTATATTAAAATTTAAACTCCCTCTTATAACCATGCCAGACAAAGACTGATGCTTCTAATGTTGAGAGGAAATGGGTTTTGCCCCATGGTCTCTAAGAGGACAGTAGGAATATAAAATTCTTATACATATGGTTCAAAGACTTACCCAATTATTTTTGTTGTGGCTTGAACCTGGTTGTTAGTTGCTTTTCCTACAATTTTTTTACTTTCATTTTTTTTTTCTTTTTGTCAAACATTGAACTATTGGGTGCACATTATAGAATGCAGTTTTTGTATCTTTATGGATTTGATCATGTTCAGAGTATTATCTAATTCTGGAGCACAAGCTCACATGTGTACATATGTTAGAAATAAAGCAGCCTCTACCTAATAGAACTGAGGACATTGGAGATCAGGGAGCTAGAGAATTCAGACTGAAAGTAGCCACCAAGCAATGGCTTGTTGTCAAATGTGTATGGCATACTAATATGGCTGCATAGTGTGAAAGACTGCAAAAGTAGTCAACACTTCTCTCACAATTTACTAATGGACAGTTAAGAGATGAATGACCTGAGGTTAAGTCACAGCCCCATCACATAGAAGCTGTGTGACCTCAGCAAGTTCCTTGGCAAATTATCTGTGAAATGGATGATAATAGAATTAATATCTATAGGATTTGGGAGAAAAACCAATTGAGTTATAAGCTATGTAGAGTAGTTAGAGTAGTGCTTCGGACGTAGTAGGTGCTAATGAAGTGTTCAGTATTATTAGGGTCTCTTTCCCGTTTTCTCACTAGCAGATTACTCCCTCATCCTGTAAGGCCTGGGAAAAGCAAAGGAAGAAGAGGAGAGAGGGATCTTTATAGAGCACTTCCTGTGTGCCAGAAATCATGCTTTGCCTAACATTTCATTTGATTCTCATGAAGACTCTCTTGAATTTATTGGTTTACTTTTACTTGAAAAACATAGAAAAGAGAGACAGAGACAGAGATCTTCCACTCACTGGTTCACTCTGAAAATGCCCACAACAGACAGCACTGCAACAGACTGAAGCCAATAGCTTTGGAATTCCATCTGGGTTTCCCATGTTGGTGGCAGAGATCCACATAGTTGAACTATAACCTGTTGCCCACCAGCATGAGCACCAGCAGGAAGATGGAGTCAGAGGCAGAGCTTAAACCCAGGCATCTCAGTATGCCCCCCCTCCAAGTGATAACTTATTCATTGAGCCATATGCTCACCTCTGTGTAGGCTCTTGAACTAGGTCCCCTTTTTACTTTGTAGTAGACAGAGCTGAGACTCAGTGAGGGGTGATGATGTGTCCAAGGTAGAGTTGGAATTTGAAGAGTGAGACAGAGAGACAGATTTTTCCATCCATTGGTTCACTCTGAAAGTCCACAAACAGATGGAGGTGAGCCAGGAGCCTAGAATTGCATTTGGTAGGGCCCCAAATACTTCTGCTATCTTCTACTGCTTTCCCAGGCACATTAGCAGGTAGCTGAAAGTGGACTGATCAGAACCTAAACCAGCCTTTTGAATCAGATGCCAGCATTGCAGGCAGTGGGCCTGCTAACTGCACCACAACTCTGGCCCTGAAATTCATCATTTTTTCAGAAAACTTGTCATGGTTGGCCCTGAGACTTGTGGTGAACTTGCTAGGTTCTCCTTCATAAGGAAAGTAATTGAAAATTGCCTTCTAACTGAATCTTGTGTCTAGGTTAGTGAGGGAGAGCTCTGATATTCACAAATGTGCTATCTCTTCTATGTAGCATCAGCTTCTTGAGGACAGTGACTGGCTCTTTTCTGTTTTAGAAGATTCCGACATGGACAATGAGTTCACATGCCAACAAAGGCATGGAAGAGGAACCACAAGAGGAGGCTCTCGTGGTTTAGAAATGCCTGGCCTCCACGTGCAGTCATCAATCTGGCCATCCCAGTTATTTGTAATTAATTACTACAGTTAAAAAATTTCCCAAAGTTACAAAACTCTTGTATACATAGCAGTGTCCCTTATAGTACGAGGAGTAGAATCAGTGGATAGGAGGTGTGGACGTATGTTTGAAGAGAAAGAAGAAGAGCAGAAGAAGAGCTTGACAAAAGGAACTGCGTCTGTAGTAGCACAGGAAAACAGCCGTGAAAAGAAAAATCCACAGTGCAGACTTTCTGTCAGCTGCAGAAAATGATCTCTGGTTTAGATGAAAGTCCAAAATCAGGACAGAATCAGAAAGCACGCACAGCGGTTGCTCGGGAAAGCCTCTTTCACCTCATCAGCAGGCTCTGCTAAAAACAACTTTTGTTTATGGCAGGTGGAATAAAAAAGTATAAGAAGTTTACTTAAGAGAGTATTTGCTGTTAAAAACCACAGTCTTTTTCAATTGGGGCTTAAGTGTCATCCATCTACTGCTTGGAAGCAGAAGAGGAAAGTCTTTATGCTAGCTGGTGAAATGTTTGTCCAGGGTTTCCATTTGTCACCCACCTGAGGAGTGTGAATGTACACACAATATGCCCGTTCTTGCCTCATTGCCTCAGCTGTGTTAGGAGCCAATGAAATTTCCAAAACCATAAACTCAATGTTTTCAAGAATCAGTGGAAAAAAATATGCAAATGAGAACTACAAGTCCCGCTCAGACCTTGGACACTTTGCTGTCATTCTCCTGTAGATGGAGGGATGGATACAGCCTGTGTCTCCATCCTGCAGTTCAGTTCCCTTTTAGTCTTTCCAGATGGAGTGTCAGTGCTGCAAATGCTGTGCCGCCTCATCCTGGGAAAGACACAGGCTCAGAGATGGATCTTGGGAGCTATTCCACTGCACAGCAATGCTGAGCCTGCTGGCTGGAGCCAAAAACCAGTACCTATTGGAATGTCCAGCAAGTGCACTTTAAAGACTGAAGCTACAGTCCAGGACTTATTGGCTGAAGGAGCTCTGGAAAGGCCTCAGATTCATCTGAGAAATGAGAAGAATCCTAACACTTATCTTACACACAAAATGAGTGAATGGGTTTTACCACATGTAAAAGGCTTAAAATAGATATTGGCACATAATTATTAGTAGTGTGAATAATGTTTGTTATGATCAAAAATGAATTTTAGAGGTGATATTGATCACAAAGCCATTGTCATGTATGCATTAGACATAACCTTTTTAATGTGCTTTCAGCTTGTGATTTTAAAATGACTTTGCTATCATGTAGTACCTAACTCATCACTCTTTAAACATTAGAATTAGAAAACTTCATTTCTGCCATAAGCAGACTTTTATCTTTTTACTCAGATGACAAAAAAGAATATGTTATGTTTTTGTTCCTTGGCATATGATGATGCAACAACTATGTGTTGATAAAACAGTAATCAGTTAGGTAAATTGAATATGTTTTGGAAAGGTAATTACAGTAGCCTTAGCTTCTGCGTCTGGCACCAACATCCTATATGGGTGCTGGTTCAAGTCCTGGCCACTTTAATTCCAATTCAGTTCCAGGTCTGTGGCCTGGGAAAGCAGCAGGGGATGGCTCAGGTCCATGGGCACCTGCACCTATGTGGGAAACTTGGAGGAGGCTCTTGGTTTGGATCCTCAGATTGATTCAGTTCTGGCCATTGTGGTCATTTAGGGAGTATAGCAACTAATGGAGGAGCTCTCTCTCATTTTTTTCTCTCTCATCGTGTGTGTGTGTTCTCTCTGTATCCCTGCCTTTCAAATAAAAATAAAATATAATGTAAAAAAGCTAAGAAAGAAAGGAGGAAATAAAGAAAGAAAGAAAAGCAAAAGGAAGCCAAAGAGGAGGCAAACATTGTGGTACCATGGAATATTTGGTTGAGGATGCCTGCCTCCCTTAGCAGATGGTCTAGGATGGAATCCTACCCATTTTCCAATCCAATGCGCATCGTGGGTGACAACAGATAATAGCTCAAGTACTTGGGTGTCTGCCACTCATGTGGGAAACCTAGAATGAGTTCTTGACTCCTGGCTTTGACTTGGTTCAGACATGGCTGTTTCAGCCATTTGAGGAGTGAAGCAGAGGATGGAAGATCTCTCTTTGCCTTCCTCTCCCATTCTCAGTCACTTAGTTATGTTAGCAAGGAGCTGGACTTGAAGAGGAGCAGCAGAGACCCCGAATGACTCTCAAAAGGGATGCCAGTGTTGTAGGCAGAAATTTAACCCACTGGGTCACAACATCAACCACCTAAAATTTATTTCCAAAGAAATGACTTTGGGACCAGAGCCAATGCTGAGCATGCTAGGCTTCCACTTGCAGTGCCAGCTTTCCATGTGAGCATTGGGTCAAGTCTGAACTACTGCACTTCCAATCATGCTACCTGCTTATACCCTGGAAAACAGCAGAGGATGGCTCCAATTCTTGGACCCCTGCACCCATTCAGGAGAGGGAATTCCTGGCTTCAGATTGGCTCTTCTCTAGCAATTGCAGCAATTTGGGGAGTGAATCAATGGATGGAAGATTTTCTATCTCTCTCTACTTTTCTTTGCAACTCTTTCAAACAAAAATTTAAAAAATTTTTGAAAAAGATGACTGTTCCATATTGACTATTTCTATAAACTAGTTTCAGTCTTTACTATATGACATAGAAAATTCTCAGAACCAAATAAGCATCTCATAAAGCCTGATTTTCTGGTTCACAGCACAAGATGTGATTTGGTTGGTAACAAAGCACTATTATGAATTCCCAGGGACTGTTGTGTGACATTCCCTTTGTCACATTATTCCATGTAAGGCAATTCATCAGCATTATACTTCAAAGCACAATTCAGAATCATGCTCTACAACACCAATACATTTCATTGAAAATATGTTCTACCTGCAAAATTTTGTCATGGAAAACTTAAGGCAGATTAATTTAACCAAAGTCAGGAGTTTTAGAAGCAAACAGGCTTGCAACTGAATCCTGCACATAATACTTATCATTGAATTTCTTACATAGATCTCAGTCAATTTATATAAGAAAACGAAATGATTCTTAGACTTTAGCATGGATCAGAATTACCTGGAATTATGGAAAGTATGTAAAATACAGACTGTGGACATCATCAGTTTTGATTTAGCAGGTCTGTTGTGTGGCTCAAGAATGTGCATTTCTTCTAAGTTCCTAGATTGTGATGGTGATGCTTCTGGTCTTGGGACCTAACACTGAGAGCCCCCAGGATAGGTTGTCAGTTTCGTGCAGAGGGCCTGTGGCTAACAATTGATTCATTGTTTGGAGATACTGTTTCAAATCTATAGACAGGAAGAATAATAGGTAAGGCTTTGGAAGGTACACCGGGCACAGAAAGCCTGGGCAGTCAACACATTGCAGATATTATCTGGTAGAGTCAGACAGTCCTGGGTTCAAGTTAAAGCTCTGCTGAGCTAATAGAAACTCTGTATCTCTTCAACATATTAATTTCTGTGGTGAATGCTACAAACTGAATGTGCTTCCCCCAGCCAAATTCATATGTGCAAACCCTTACTCTTGTGGGAATAATTTTGAATGTGAGCACTTTGGGAGAAAATTAGGGTGTGATGAGATCACAAGTTTTGGACCCTCAAGATGCAATTTCTGTCATAACAAAAGAGATACAGGCAAGCCATTGCCCACTCCCCTTCTCCCGCCTCTCTTCCTTACTTCTTTGGTTTCTTTTCTATATCCTGCCTCTTCCATCTAATACTCCTCTTTTTTTTTCCTAATGAATAAGCCAGCACCTTTTTCATCTTAGACTATTCAATTTCCAGAATTACAAGAAATAAATTCTTGTTGTTAAGCCACCTAGTCTATGGTATTTGGTTGTGACAACCCTACTGACAGAACAGAGACATTCCCTACCCCCATGAGGTAGAAACGTGATGACACAGGCAACAGTACTGACTTCCTGTGGTAAGAGAAGGCCACTGATTATTATAGGGATTATTATTATAGTAATAACGCCGATTGTATAGTGCTATTATTAACAAAACAATGATCATTCAGTCCTTCCCATTTCTTTGCCGAATGTCTCTTCATGCTAACTGGCTAAGAACTCTGTGCATCCAGTGGTCAACTTAATGTGGGACAGATAAACTGTGAGAGCTCTAGCTTTGTAGCTACAGATTACTTTCTGTCCCAGTATTTCATCTTTGGATCAGCCCATAGTGATATAATGGCATCAAACATCTTCCTCAGTGCATCCTGTCCAAAAGAGTAAGCGTCTTGTGTGGCTCGTGTTCTGATGATGTTCCTTTTATTCATTTATTTATCTTTTCAGAGCATGCTTGTCAGTTGTCTCTTGGATGATATCTTGCACATGTGGTTCCCATTAAAGTAGCAATTGCAAATGGCAGCTGTGAATCCCTTCTAGCCATTGCTCCTGTTCTGTTTTCCTTCGTTGTAATTAGCCTATGGTGGATGCTTTTGGAAGAAAGAGACAACTTAATAATTAAAAATTGGATTTGAGGTCTTGACACTGAGCTAATTAGGTGAGCCAAAAATTTCTCCTGGTTTTCCCTCTTTTACTAACTGCACTTAATTTATAAGCAGCTGCCTGAAGTTTCTATAGTTGTCAAACTATAGAAACTAAACTATTTAAATCTATTTTTAAAAAACATACTAAAAGATTACAGACTTAAATTTCAAAAGCTAAAAAATGGAGCCAAATGACTAATTATTTTAGGAACAATAAGAGGGGACTTCAAAAGTTAATGGAATTTGATTTTGGTGTACACTTTTTAAAAACTCTTCATGGATGCTGTCTTCAAAAATATTCATGAAATATGAAAACATTATATGTGGAATTCAAAATATGTTTTACTAACAAATTGATATTTAAAATTAGTTAGGTTGCATTATGTGACACAGTTTCATAGGCTCTGGGATTCCCCCAACCCCTCCCCAGGCCCTCCCCTCATGGTGCATTCCTCTACCTTGTTGCAGTATTACAGATCAAATTAAGTCCAGATTCTTTCTTTGCAAACATATACCAAGCATAGAGTCCAGCATCTTATTGTCCAGATAAATTTAACTGTTTCTTGGGGAGACCATCTCTGGTCTAAAGTTAGAGCTGGCAGAATATCATCCTGATCAATTGAAAGCCCCAGCACATCATCAACAACAATTTACAACATTATGGAATTAATTGACATGGTATTGAATAATCAGTATGTTAAAACTATACAAGTTCTTAACCATATCCTGTGACTACTTCATTGACATTTCATTTTTTGACAAACTGATTTTTTAATTTCATTTTTCCACAGACTTTTTCTAGTATCCTAATATTTTATCCCAGAAAACACAGGAATTGAAATCACCTAAACCTGAGTAAACATGTTTTCAGGTTATCACTTTTAGTCACTTTTACTATTTTCATTATGAGAAAAACATTGTGTGCAACTGTTCTGGAAAAAGTCTAATTGTTTCTTGTAAAATAAAGGATACATATGCCATGTGACCCAGCAATCCCATGCAGAAATGACCAGAGAGAAATGGAAATGTTCCTTCACAGTGAAACTTGTAAACAAATGTTTACATAACTATATTCATTGTTGTCAAAAACTGTGCATGACTCAGATGTCCTTGAATGAAAGAGTGAATAACAAAATGTGGTATGACTATATAATGAACTGGTACTCAGCAGTGGACATGCAGCAGCTGGGTCATTCTCAGAAGCACTTTGCTAAAGTGGAAAGTTGCATGACAGAGGTTACATGACACGCTTGAGTAGATGCATCGGGCCAGAACAGACAAAGCAGTTGGCCAGGGTTGAGAGAGAGGTGGGGGGCTACAAAGAAGGACCAACAGATAACTTAGGGGCTGATGGAATGTCTGTTCCAGGATTACAGTGGTGGCTCTGTGATGCTGTACATGTAATGAAACTCAAAGGTCTGTGCACCAAAAGAAGTAAATTTTGCTGCATCAATTTAAACAGTGATTAAAAAAAAGAGATTGGTTTCAGAGAGGATAGGAGAAGATACCTTGTTTCTTTCAGGAATACAAATGTCTCAGTGTATAAAACAGTGAGGTTTTCAATGTGCATGGAGAGGAATCTATTATGGCATTTCTTTAGGCTTAGGTTGCAAAGGTCAGGAAAAGATTTATTTTTGATTGCTGTGTGTATTGACAAAATGGAGGAAGGACGGGTTTAATTTTACCCATGGTTTTGCATACAGTCACCCACAATCATAGGATAATATAATGAATTAGCAATACTCATAAATTGCCTTTTGGAAATCTCTAATCCTCACCACGTATTAGCTTTCTGATCTCAGCTGCATTTCAAAAATGCTTTGCATCTGGATCCTGGGCCTGAGATGCTCGAGATGGGAAGTGATTAGGTCAAAACTGGGAGTTCACCTTCTTTCACGCTGCACATCAGTTATTCATAGCCTACCATCTGAAACTAATTTGTTGCATGTAATTTATTCCATAAAGTCGCTGGAATAAACAGTGCATGCAAAGCTCCTTAGATGTGTTTCACTAGGGATTTGCTTGGCTGTGTGTGACTCTAGCTCCTCAGTGTCTTCAGATGTGCCATACTGAGCTGGGGATGTCATGTAGGTCTCAGATGGTCTAGTATTTGTCAAGCAGGGTGCTCTTCTGGGCGGCTTGTTACTTGTGACTAAAAGGGCATAGGCTTTGGTCCCCATTCCAAAAGTTATTCCCAAGTTCGGTGTAGAGAGCTGGTAGTGGGAAACTGACATAACCACTCCATGCCTCTCATCCAGATAAGCACAACAGCATTGGGACTGCTTGGTCAAGAGCGCGAGAAGTTACGACATTGTGGTTTGTTGTTTGTCTCTCAGAAAAGGAAAAGGCATCTCAGAGGGTGCGTTCTCTATCACGGTAATTAGTTGCTGGATGTGGCCCCACTTCAGTTCTGTAATGATACGAAAACTTTCTCAAAGTTCTTCAAACCCTTTTTTCCTCCCAGCCATATTGCTAACAGCTTTGCTGGATGATGGCACGATATAAAGGAATAAGACTTCACAGACCTGACAATGAGGTGCTCCCAAGCTGCATGCTCCCAGCTGCACATTCCTTCTAAAGAAGGACTATAACCGAGCCAGTGTGGGCCACTTCTAGTGCTCTGCCTCTAAAAAATCCAAAATTTCCAGTGCGTGAAAGTCACCCTCTCTTTAACTTGCTATCTTTCAAACAGAATGAAAATAATAATATAGTATGAGTATTTTTTAAAATAACAATTTAAAAACTCTCTGGGATAAAATAAAGATTGAAATTCTTTGGCAATTAACAATATTTCTATTTCATTTGATTTGTGTGTATATTCAGGCACTATGTGCTCCTCAAATCTGTTCTCTCCAAGATACCTGGAATCATCTCCAGCTGAAAATTGTCACCTTTTCAATAAAGTTACCATAGGACAAGACCCAAATGCTGCCTGCATGCCTTTTATGTTTATATGATGTTTACCCTGCTTGATTTTATGTCATACTGTTTCCTTCTGGCATTAGTCAAGGTTCCAATAGGAAGAACTTAAGCTGTTGTGCCAAACTTCTCAATACTTCATTTGAAAGGCACCGATGGTGGGACAAGGCTAAATTCCTGCCTTTCACACCCTGGGATCACATATGGGCACCAGTTTGTGTCCTGGCTGTTCCACTTCTTTTACAGCTCCCTGCTTGTAGTCTAGGAAAACAATGGAGGAGGGCCCATGTCCTTGGGACCCTGCACCCATGTAGAAAACCAGGAAGAGGCTCCTGGCTCCTGATTTTGGATCAGCTCAACCTTGGCTGTTGTAGCTATTTGGGTAGTGAACCAGCAGATGGAGGACCTTTCTGTATTCCCTTCTCTCTGTAAACCTGCTTTTCCAATAAAAATTTTAAAAAGAAAAAAAAATCAGGTAGGGTGGATATTGATTAAAGATGCATGACACTGGGCCAGGTGCAGTAGCCTACTGGCTAAAGACCTCACCTTGCATGCATCATGATCCCATATGGGCACCGATTCTAACCCAGGCAGTCCCTCTTTCCATCCAGCTCCCTGGTTGAGGCCTTGGAAAGCAGTTGAGGATGGCCCAAAGCTTTGGGACCCTGCACCCACATGGGAGACTGGGAAGAGGCTCCAGGCTCCCTGCTTCAGATTGGTGCAGCTCTGGCCATTGTAGCCGTTTGGGAACTGAATCAGAAGATGGAAGATCTTCCTCTCTGTCTCTCCTCCTCTGAATACCTGACATTCCAAATATCTATATCTATATCTATATCTATATCTATATCTATATATCTCTAGATAGATATATATATTTAAAAATGCATGAGATGTATGCAGCTATCAGATTTTACTACACTGTAACTCTGTTGTAACTTTATTGAAAAGTTGATTTTCAGTTGGAGAATATTGTACCTTTTTTCCCTTTTGAAAATAAAGATGACTGCTTATTTAAGGAGAGAATGGATTTAAGAGGCACACATGTGTCTGAACATACATGCAAACCAATTGAAATAGGAAGAGTAACATTTTATTAATTGGCAAAATACTTCAATGTTTATTTTATCCAAATATTTTTTAAAAACACTTTTTTAGAAAGAATGGCTTTTATTATTTTCATTCCATTTGAAAAGCAGTAGGTAAGACCAAGTGTAAGAGTGAGAGCATGCGTATGAGTGTGCATGAGAGAGAGTTAGAGATAGGATATATTTTATCCACCAAGGCTGCAGCTCCTCCAGGTATCCAGTGTGGGGTGGCAGGGACCCAAGTACTTGAGCTGTTACCTTCTGTCCTTTGCTGCACACACTAGCGACAGGTGGTTCATAGGCAGAGGAGCTGGGTCTTTAAACATTTTGACATGAGATATGGATGTTGCCTGTGGTGTCTTAACTACTGCACCAAACAACTTGTGAGAAGACACTGTTTTAAACACTTTACAGCACATATATTGATGTGAATATATCCCCAGTGAAGTTATTTCTGCCTTTGAAAGGCAGAAAGAAAAATGAAGCGCACAAATCAAGCTACTTACACAATAATACATTTATTGCTGACTCAAACCACAAATATCCTTCCCTAGAATTCTAGTCCCAGCCCTACAAGATATTGCAATGTATCTGGCAATGGTCTCTGTTTTCAAAGGGCCATTCCATCACTGTATCAAAGCAGCTGCCTCGGGCTGGTGGGGGACAGAGTAAGGACAGCAAATTCCAGGAGCAGAAGCCCACTGCTACACTGCGTTTGCTGTGAAGTGAATTTCTTAATCAGAAACAGTTCAGTGTGGGATACCATGAGGGTGGATAAAGGACTTTGTCTAAGCAGACTTCAAAATGCTCATGAAAAGGAGATCTGGAGAAAAATCTAATTTGGTGTAAAAAGCTTTAGAAATTCATACATATATTTTCCCCATAATTGCATAAGTTCAGTGAACTTAAACTTTCATGGAAAATGCTTATCATGAAAAACCTGCACATAAAATATGTTCCAAAATTTACCCCAGGTGTAGGCAGCTGCCTATGTTGCCTTGTACCTAGGCAAGTGTTACACTGATAAGAGAAAAGAAACCAATAGCTGGGACATTCTGGACCTGGTTAATGCCAAGTTTGTGTTAACTATACCAGTGGGCCAGCATAGTTGCTATATTCCATTTTTCTTTTCTCTGAGAGATGTGGGTTAGGTGGGGAACACTGGGCCAAGACACACTATCCAGTCTGCCATGCCAGGGGGTTGTAGATTGCGGAAGGAGGGGCATCTGGAGATGTATTAGAGTGGGAGCAGCTGAGGGCATATTTGACAGGGGAGAAATGACTTCTGCAGGCTTCCACAGACCAGACCATTGTACTCACAGACAGGTGAAGGAGATGAGATCAGATGCTTTAGAGTGGGGAAAACCAGAGAGCATTTCTGTGTTAGGCCAAGGCATCTGTACATGGGAGACCTGGACTGGGCTAAATAGAATGCTCTGGTGCATGCAAAAGCTGGAGCTGGTCCAAAGATGGTAGTTTTGGCAGACACAGGAAAGACAAATTTGAATCCAGTAAATCATAGGGAGAAAATATTGCACCTTCCATGATGGAAGATGTCTCATGCAATTAATCTGCTACCATATAATTGGCTGATTTTCCTAGTGATGGTGTCATATTGTCAATTCTATTAGTCTACTACTAGCAGATTGGGCACTACGTAGGAGCCATGGTTAGGGTCATCCTTGATAAGGGAAACATATATTACTGAGGCCTTCAGTAACTTCCATTCCTGTCACCATGGTCAGCATGGTCACTTTATTCATCGGTCCCTTGGGCAAAGATAAGGGTGGCTGGGGATTAGGCTGACTGGTCATTTTATCTGTTTCGTTTTTAAAGTCCCTCTTCAGTGAGCTCATCCTTTGATGTTCATTTACACAAGTGCAAATATCTCACATGTTTGTCACATGTTTCAAAAAGTCTGACTACATTCGTCTTTGCTAAATTTTCTTGTCACTAATTGTCTAATCATATTTATTCTGATTTTCTGAGCATCCAAATAATTACTCAATTAATTAATCATAACCACTAATTAGTATATGGCCATTTCTCTTTCAAGCAGAATGCACAGTTGTTACATTGCTTAAAGTTCTCCTGACACGGAAGTTTTCCCTTTAGGAATATTCCAGAAAGAGGAATTCTGTAATGGGGCTTGAATAATACATCCTAAGAGGCCCTTTAGGTATTGTATCTCTTTGGATTGTAGGAAGGGCCACCTTACCAATGGATCACCTTAGAATGAATATCTAGAATATCTTACCATGTCTCACTATGTGGGACTACTAGGAATTTCACAGAGGTAAAAGGCTCCCAAATTTTTGTTAAAAATGTCTTGCAAATAGGTCTGTAATTATATTGTTTTTCATTCATTATGCCCAATTAGCTTTCTGTCACCAATGAAATAGTTGAATGTGATATTTTGTGGGAAGGATAGGTGATCAGAACCTTATGGACTAAATTATAACATAGGGCTGAAGTCACTTTAATCCTGGAAAATGTAAGTGTATTACTAACTTTGGCAGCTGAAATCTACTCTTTTTAGTGGCCTTTACCAATAGATATCAAGAAAAAAAATCATTCCACAATCAGTAGCTAACTACCAAGTACTAGCTACATACAGGTGAATTTGTTCAAGCAATGAAATCATAGTTAGTTATAGGAGTTACCACTTGATCATGTTTATAATTCTTGGATGTTACTTTCCAAAATCCATCTATCTTCTCCACAGACTAAATAGGATAGTTGAACAGAAGTGAAGTGAGAATTCACAGCCTCTGAATCTTTCAAGTTTTTGCAGTAAAACTAATCTCTGAAAGCCCTTGAGGAATGCATCGTTGTTTTTTGTTTACTATTCTCCTGGGTGGAGACATCTAGAAGTTTCTTCTTGGCCTTTCCCATGATGACTTTCAGCCACATATCAGGGGACAAACGAATAAGGGATTCTGCCATATTATTCAGTCCAATTATATGTTCTTGAACTGAGGAAACAATCACAAAATGGCGTTAAGGATGCTCTGGGCCCACTGTGAGGTGGTTCTGAGCTAAAATTCTTGATCACCCACCCTTTATAAGGCTCTGCATTGACTGCTGGGCATGATGATCCTTGATTCAGTTAGTATAGGAGGGGATGTATGTTGGGAGGAGGGAACAATATACAGATAAACCAAATGGTTGTTTTGTTTTTCTTTCTTTTTCTTTTTTTTACAATTGTGAAAGGCTGGGAAACTGAGATTGAGAATCTCAGGAACAACTATGGCTATATTAGCAAGAAGAAAGGAGGTTGCTGAGAGCGCTGCTGAAGGCTATGGACAGTTTTCCACTTCATGCTTTTGTCAGGTATGGACAGAAGTTAACATTATTTTTAATTGCTTATGATAATTAACCTGTGCTCCTTTTTAATGCAGTAACTCACTAGAACTGGGTCACAGGTTTTATATTTGTGTTATATTTAAATTAAATAATCATCAATGTTTTGTCTTACATTACCTGTAAGAAAGACTATTTAGAGATATTTTGCACAGCAGCCCCCCCCCCCCCGCGTTTTTTCTCTCAGGGAACATATTCAGCTGAACTTATGAAAAAATGTAGATAGCATATGTATAGTGTATAGTTATTTGGTAAGAATTCTTCAAGTTGTATAATTGCTTATATGGAATTGTGTTTAATTCATTTCAAGATAGCTGATCCTATGAAAACTCTTGTTATCATAGAAGGTATTATAAATAATCTTTTCCATTTGTATGTAAGCTCCATTAGAGAAGTGATTGAATGCCATGTTACAAGTGACTAGAATTATATTTAGAATACAACAGATATTCAATAAGTTTATGGTAAATGATTTAATAAATGAAAGAAAATTAACTGATCACACCACCTAGGCACTCAAACTAACAAATGCTGGAAATACAAATGCATTTAGTCTAGTTGAAAATAGAAGTTAGCTAATATTTTTTAATAGAAATTGTTTTATAGCATTTTTTCTTATGATAACATTTATTTTGGTATTACTAGTGGGAAATAATCTTTATTCAAACAGCAATACCTACTTGAGCTCCATAAACTCAGGTTTAAAAGAAAGCCAAGATAAGCAAACAAAAATGTCTACTCATATCATTGCCAAGATACAGAAACAATCAGCAACTTTAAGCTTATTTTATTTAGTATGTACAAATGTGTCATGGTCATAAACATGGGCTTGGATTAATTTCTCTGGATTCAGTGATAAATTCGCAGGATAAATTGGCAGGCTAATGACAAGTGTTTTAGCATCTTGGGATCACCTTCCTTTTGCAAAGATTCTTTTCCAGTTTCAATTAAGGAACACATGCCAGCAAATCTACCTTGAGGGCTTTACTGGTGCTTGTTTAGATGCTGAAGGCAATGCATTAGGAACTGATGGTGATCGATTTTTATCCAATCAGTTCCTGATGCAGTATCTGCGACATCAAAAACTTTAATCATACATTAAATATTATTCATTTCTGAGTGCAGTGGCTTTGGTCTTTCTTCTACCTTCACATAAAACTTTTGGTTAAGAAATTCTTTTTAATGCCATGAAATAAAGCAACCCAGATCATTCTAATGCACTAAATTCCTCAATTTATCAAGAGAGATAAATATATCTTATAAAAGACTCAGTGTAATTATTCAGATCATGGCAAAGCAGTGTGGATAAATATTTTTTGAACAGGGTATTTGATTAGCTCACTCATTCCTGTCTTTTAATGATGATTTTAAGATATTAAAACCCTAAAATAGATTTAAGTGAGATAATTCGATTGTAATTTAACTTAATTTTGGGCTCATTAATAAGAAAATGTATTTCATTTTAAGATCAACTTATCATGACCCCCACTGTATTGAGATACAATTATAATGTTTAAGTACACATAACTAATATGGTCAATTTGTTGAGGGGACATTTGCATACATTAAATTAACATTAGAGATGGCAGGGTGATACCATGATTTATCCAGCTAATCCTCAGTCTTTAGCACTGGGATCCCGTATGGGCACTGGTTTGTGTCCTCACTGTTCTATTCCTGTCCCAGCTGCCTGCTTAATAACCTGGGAAAGCAGTGGAGGATGACCAAAGTCCTTGGGTCCCTGTGTCTGCACAGAAGACTCCAAAGAAGCTCCTGGCTCCTGGCTTCAGATCAGTTCAGTTTTGGCCATTGTGGTCACTTGGGAAATAAAGCAGCAAATGGAGGATATTTCTCTCTGTAAATTTGCCTTTCAAATAAAAAAAAAAAACTTTAAATATCACCCCCTCCTTCAAAATAGATTAGGAATGACATCAAAGAAAAGACATGTTAAAAAATTCCCTTGGTGATCTGGTATAGGAACCATTGTTTTTGTGTACCAATGCCACTCTGGTCAGGGACTGTCAGATTATGAAAACCCAGTGATCTTTAGCAGGTCCTGGGTGAGTGAGTGTGATGACTTAGAAACAGGCTGTGACTGAGTAGAGCTACAAGTTCTTAGTGTACTTTAGAAACATTACATTATGGCATTACTGCATAAATATTGTGTTACTGTTGGTGCACTTAAGGCTTATTTCCCATTTTAATTTTCTTTTCTGACCAATTAGTCATTACTTGATTTTAGAATTTACTTAGTGTGCTGATAGAGAGTGAAAACTGATAGTAAAGGAAGCTAACTCAGAGATTGGCAGCTGTAAAACAAAGAAAATTAAAATCTAGGCCACAGGGTTAAGCAATTTTTGGAGCACTGTTAAGGCTGAAGGGCATCTCCTAGTAATTGAGACACCTACAACAGAAGTAAAAAACTACAAACAAACAAAAAACAAACAAAAACAAAACCAGAAAGTAACCATTTCTAGAATATTCCTTGACTTTTTCCAAAGAAATCCTCTTGGTATATTCAAGGCATGTAATAAACCTGCCTAGACTTAATGAAAACCCTTCCTTCTCCCATAATTCTTATTCATTCTCAGATCTCTACTGCTCAGTCTAGATGAGATCTCACATTTTGGGCTCAAAGCAGTTACCATTTATAATTACAATGGCAACATTTACACAGCTGACTTAGTAACCCATTCTCCCAACTAAACTGAGGGAAGGGATGTGTGTTTTCTGCTGTATTTCCAACACAGAGCCTGGTTCCTCATTGGTGCTAAGTACTTGTTGGATGGAAAATGAAAAGTAGCCATATTTTTCCAGGGAGAACAGAACCTGAATTTAGATTTTCTTCTTGAAGCTAGGATCTAGCATGTTGACCGAGCTCAGCATCTGCCACATGCTTACCCCCTCCAATGCACCATATTAATTGATAATGAGAAGCTAGATCAAGTGCAGCAGGGTTTGGGAACAAGAACCAAATAACTGCATAAGCCTGGAAGTCTCAGTTTGAAGGTTACTCAGAGGAACTGTGGAATTACTGTCTGTAGGGACTCCGATATAGTACAAAACCTGAAACCAGGGAAGCATTCTGTTTCCTGGTCTACCTTAAAGATTAACAGGGCTTAGGCAAGGTAGAAAACCTTCAGTGACCATGGAAAACATATAAGCTATTTTTTATTATTTTATTTGGTTATTTTGGTTTTAATTTTTTGGTGAGGAGTTACTGTCAAAGGAAGACAAAGATAGGATGTTCTGGGTACTCTGTAACTGTCCTCCAGTGGCCCAGCACTGGGGAGGTCACAAAAAGCTATAATTAGAATTTCCATACAGGTAGGCGTTGTGAGTCTGGGGTTATTTTGCTACTTTTATGGAGTGTGGTGGTCCTTCCAGGATGTCCCCAACTCTTCAGACTGTTTTGTAGAATCTACTTAGTGGCAGGAGGATTACTAGTGGCCTTGTTTGAGCCTTCACACATTCTTTGCCACATGCATTCAGCTGCAGAGGACAACGCAATCCTGTGAAAGTAGAAGGGTGGCTGGCGAGTAGGCTTGTTCTGAAGAAGAGAGTGAAAATTGCCCTCAAATAGGGGTTTTCCTCAGAGTGCAAGGCTCTAGGTGGTACCCGACGACTAGTTTAGCTGCCTGAACAATCTGAGCTGCTAAAGCATTAGTTGTCTAAGGGGACTAAAACTCATCCTCTTAGATCAAGATTGGAATATTGCTTTTATCAGGGAGCTTCTGTGAAGAAATGTGCAAGGAAATAATCTGAGGAGGAGATCTGTGCTCATTTGGGGAACTGTTGGGCAGTCTTGAGAGACAAGACATCAGGGAGGAATTCATTGATCTCTCGATTTTTGCCACACTTGTGGTGGGTACATCAGGAGATTTATGGTCTTTACCATGGAGAAAATGGGGAGCTTGGACACCATTGAGACAAGGCTTCTCTCCCTTATTCCAGGGTGATGTACAGTACAGGGTGGGAGCCCTAGTCAGAGAATAAATTAGGCAGCATCTAAAGTATCACCGTTGGGATGCCTCTTGCATGGGCTTCCACATAGCCAAAGGCTGTGGGAGACTCAGGATCATTGTGATCTAAGAGAAAAGCAAAATCAGTTCCTAGAGTTGAAGTTGGAAATGTGTACCGCTCAGAGGTTCAGTGACTCTGGAATCCTGCTTCGTTGATGGGAATGCACAGGCTGGAGGGGACAAAAGAATGTCCAGAATACATAGAATCTGTATTGGGCAGAAGCAGAATTCAGGTTTACAATAGCAACTCAAGATCAGCCGGTATGTGTTGCTCATTTCTTTGTACAACCACAGTGGGTTCTGCCTGTTGGCTCTAGTTAAGATGCTGGCTACTTCCACTATGATTTAGTCTTCAGGTGAGGAGGTTTAATAAGGTGCACTCTGTAGGTGCTGGCAATCTAGGTTCTATACTAGAATATTGAGGACCTCGTTCTCCTGGGCCGTAACAAGGTCTCAGGCAGACATCAAGGCTGTCCCTTCCTACTGAGAAGGAGGCTTCTTGTGCTCCTCCTCCAGTGAAGATGGGGCTAAGCTAACTCGATTTGACAATATTTTAAATGTTTCAATGACAGAGATGGTAAATCCTTCATTGACATTAATGCTACTTATTACTGATGTAGTTATGGTTTTTTTTTTTAAGCTTGAAAAGAGATCAGACTCCAAAAGATCTTCTTTTTTCCCTTTGAAACAATGACTCAGCTAAATAATCACCCAAGGAATTGGAGATTCTGATTCTTTGAGTCAGTTTATTTTTCATTCTTTTCTACTATGAAGCCTATCCCTATAGTTAAACGTCTAGGACATCATTTAGAACCCACAGCAAATTTTTTTTTTGTTATTTTACAGAAAATTCATCTCCAAGAAAAACTTATTTGGTCATGCTATGTTTCTGATAAACAAGTCAGGTCACTTAAATTCTCTAACGGATTCTCATGTCACTCACATTCAAACTGGAAATCCTTACCAAGGGCTCATTTAGCCTCTCCAGTCCCATTTCCTATCTAGCCTCCACGTGGAGCTCAAACACAGTGGTTCCTACCACATACTAGAACCCCTGGGGTAGCTCTCACACTGTGATGTCCACACCCCACTCCTACACTTTCTGATTTAATTCACCTGTAGTGAAGTCTGTCCTGTTTTTAGAAACTTTCCTTGTGCCTGTACCTGCAGAGAGCACCGCGAACATCTCAAAATAGCAACAGATTCTTTTCTATATGAACAAGCATGGTTCCTGACTCAGAGGGGACTCACTTGTCAAATGTCTGCTACTCTGAGAAGCTACATTCATTTTCTTTTTGAAAAATTGTCATCATGAATCAGAATTGGGAATGTCTGATGTTTGAACAAATGGTTATTTCAAGTAGCAGGAAAACCTTGATGGCATTTGTAAAGTTTCAACAGATTGAAGAGCCTCAAGAAACACTGAAGATGAACACAAGCCGTCTCTATCAGATGTGAGTTGTTTCTTGCCTTATTATTCAACATTGGTCCTGCTAATTTGAAAATAGCTAGTTATCAGACCTCCAACTACTCAACATCAATTTCTGGTGAGAAAACTCACTTGACCATATTAGATTGCCATGTGATAGAAATGTAATTTATTCAGATTAAGGCATATAGACACCTTGCCTTCCTAGGAACACTCAAATAGTGAAATGCCAGTGAAGACATCTGAAACAGTATTTGGTAATTATTGCTGTTAATCCTACATTTAATTATAAGTTTGATTTGTTTGTTTTGTTTTTACTGCATGAAAGAACAACAAAAGCTTTAAGACATTTGTGTGTGTGTATATATATATATGCATGTAAATTTTTTGGTAAGGAGTTGTATTTATTATGATTTCTTTCTTTCTTTTTTCTTTTTTGCAGTAAAGAATTTTCTGTCCCTGTATTTGATGCATCTAAGAGGGAATAAGAATTAGAGTTAGGAATAGCTCAGAAAATCTTGTGGTAACTTCAGCTTGAGCCATAGTTGATTCTGAACTTCACTCTTAATTCGACAGTTGAATGTGAAACATTCCCAGAAGGAATGAGGAAGGGCGTTGCAGTGTGATAACCTGGGAAGCTGAAGTTTGAGGAGGGTCTGGCAGGAGATCTTTCTGTTTTGGACTGCTTGGACTTTAATGGAGTAGCATCCACAAAGACAACAAGAGGAGATTTTAGAGGAAAAACATTTTGGGTTCAGTTTCTAATAGTTGAACTCTCTTGGCCATAAGATTTTAAAAAATAAGCAAAATTGAAAGAGTACTAAAAGTAAGTAGCAAGTGAATCTGAAAAAGCCAAATTAATTCCCAAGGCTTGCTTCCTTTTCAGTATGATAGCAGGTCAGAAAAAGACTTTGGTAAGATTAAAAGAGACTGAGCATGAAACAGTAACCATTGCCTTTTTAAAAATGACTTTTCTTTCTTGATTATGAAGTAGACATGTGGTGCTCTAATTGTGATTGCTGTGCAAATCTGTTGATCCAGAAGGCAAGGAAATTGCTCTGTTTAGCATAACCCCAGAGACCACTGTGAGGGATTGGAAGACTGTCTCACAGTTGCCAGCTGAGATTAAGCCAACTCACAGCCATTCAGGTTAGACCTGCAAAAAGAATCAAATGAACAGAGGTATGTGGGAGCCTTGGGTAGAGAATTGACTTTGTGTACCAGGCGAAAATCTGTCATTGAAGAACTGAAGTCTCATTGATATCTGCATTTTTCTTGATGAGACATTATCAAGCTACTCCCTTTGTTGAATTCAAAACATATTTTCTCAGATTTCTAGCATATGCAGCATTACATGTAATGTTAAAAGGGTATAATCTTTGTATTTATGGGGGATTTAATCCATTTAAATCTTAAATCTTAGATTGTAAGATAAAATCTAATGGGAATATGAGTGAATATAATACAGGGGAAAAGCAAACCACACAAATAATTTTAAAATGAAATTTATAAATAACTTGGAAATACCAAAGCCAAAAAGTCTGAACTATTTCTTCAGACAAAATCCTGACAATTGTATAAGTAAAAGAAAACCATGCATACTCACCAAATGGGCAGGCATGACTGGAGATCTGACACAATAGACATGGCAGTTTCCATGTCCTCCTCTTAGCTTATGCTGGTATGCTGTATCTCAGATTGGGTCATGAGCTTCACTTCTTCAGCCCATGGGGTAAGGCTAATCGTTGGTAGGAATAATGGTCAAGATAGGTGAGTAGAAGAAGCACCTTCAGGTTCTCCACCTTTGGCTTCAGAGACTCTTGCACTTTGATGCACCAAGGAAGTACCAAGGCAACTTACTATAAGTGTAGATCTAGGGCCCACTCTCACAGTTCGGTTCAGGAGGTATGATTTTGAGGCTGGGATTTTCAGTTTTGTGGGAATTTCTCCCTGCCTTTTTCTAACTCGATTCCATACTAGATCTTTTCATCCTCCAGAGTATAGACTCCAGCTGTGTCTAAATGTTACAGCTATCTCCAAAATGTTCAAACGTCCAAGAATGCAGTAAATTGTATTGTTTATGCATTTGCCTTGAAATTTCTCTTGCTTACTCTCTCCCACCTGTAAAACACCTAGGACAGACAGACACACACACTCACTGAATCTAAGAAAAATATCAGGCATTGCTTTCTTTCTCCTTCCTTCTCTGTAATATCACTTGACTTGTGCTATTTTAGCACCTGTGATACACAGTGCCATTTTCCTGCTTTTATGTTGCCACAGCTTTCTATGAAGCTGTGAAGTGTGGTGATCACATTTCCTTATCTTCGTGTTCTTAGTGTCACAATTTTCAGTCAAGCATTTGACTATAAGTACTTATTAAAAATTTGTTTAAATCAAATGTTTGTTGAGGCAAAGAATTATGAATTCCAGTCTACTAAATAACTGAGGCTTGACAGAAGTAGGATAGTAATAATTTGCTGAATCGGAAACATGACTTCTCATGAAAAAGGCCCAGTAGATATTGAATTATATAACAATTGGAAAGAGCAGGAAATACAATCTTGTGCTTCTTATGCACTCCTAATTTAAGAGGGTACTCTGTAAAATAAGAATGTGCAGTCATAATAACTTAACCTTTAAAGTTCAGTTCTATGTTTATTCTTGCAAGTAGAACTGTTCAGGATCAAAAATAAGCAAATATTTTATTGTAACAGAAAAATAAGAATCTGTCATTTCTTGCATCTTTTCTCTCAAGTGGATAGATGAACAGACCCAACTGGAGAGAAACATGTTAGATTGGATTTTGCTTTCTTCTCTAGAAAGTTTAGCACCAAAAAGTAACTGTGAAGATTTGCCATGAACAGAGATGTAGTTTTTCTTTTCTCCATTGGAAAACATTAGAGGAAAGATCATAAATGGAAACTATGTGTTGTTGGGGAAGCAGCGGTGTACTCAGCCTTGGCTCTGTCATGCCCATGGCTGTAGTGGGGAGGGCTCTGATGGGAAGCAAAATGCACATTTTGCTGCTTCTCCTACTTGGTGTGTTGTTGTAATGGACATTTAAACGAGAAAAAGAAAAGGGGGGCATTGATGCAATATGGTTTTGGTAACAAAGCTACATTGAATATGGCTAGATAATCCACAGGCCTACCTGAAAAACAATAGCAAACTACCAAGAAGTAGGCTCTTCCAAATACTATTTGTGCATTCTTTTTTAGTTTTCTGTGGAAATTACCAAATGTGCATGAAGCTGTTTTTATAGACATATTTGAGGAACATTACAGTGGATGCTTCTGTGATCTTAGTTATATTAGGTACTTTTTGTAGGTTTGTATTTGGGGGAATAAAGAGATATCAGTCCAGTCACTGGGCCTATTCAGTTGCTAGAGATTTTAATGTGTCGCTGAAGACTGATGTTATTTATTGACAGTTGGAATTATTTCTGAAAAATAATATCTGAAAAATTGAAAGGATTTTCTTTTCTGCTGTTAGATTGGCTGTGGAAGAGAGCACGGGATATATGAAAGTCCATGAACTTTGTGAAGTGGGCCTGAGTGATTCCCAGGTGTACATCACTAACTATGGACTTTAGTACAATTTTAATTTTTGAGCCTGTTTCTGTGCTAATACTGGTACATGAGATTGTCAAGAATTAAATATGATAGTTACAAGAGTGTCTAGTAACACAATTTGATACATATATTCTCAATAAGTGTTAATTTTATTGTTCTAAAAATTTTGGTACCATATAGTTTGATGTATTCAATTACTTTTTCTATTATTTTTTAAAGTTTTAAATTTATAGACCTTATACAATCCCACCTTACTTCTTATGTTGTATCATCTTGGTTATTTTCCTCATTTCTGAAGGTTTCCATACCAATGCATTTCTTTGCCTTGCCTGAGTTATTGATTTATTATCACTATACCAGGGCGTGTTAGGGTATAGGTCAAGAGGTATGCTTATCTGCAGGTTGAGTTGAGGGGCTTCTCAGTTTACATGATGTTTATGGTTTCTTAGAGGCCCGTGGTATCTAGAGTTGATAGAAACTGTATTTACAGTTTAGTTTTCTCTTCATTATGGATTTGAGTTCTTTGTCATTTGAGATATTTTGTTTAGAAATTTCGTCCTTCCTCAGGATTTAGGACTAAATTCTGAAACAGCTCAGCTCCTTGGGTACTCAAACTCACATTGTTGCTGAAGTAGTAATAATTCTCCCACATTTAGAGGGTTTCTTTTGGCATCCCCACATTTTATTTTTTAAAATTAAAACAAGGGCAGAAAAATCTGTAATAATCAGCTGAAAAGGTGATGGTGAATAAAAGGACCTAAAAACCCACTCAGGAGTATTCTCTTCTGTATCTCAATTTCCTAGCAGTTGCTACCTAAAGGTACCTCAGTGAACTTCCTGTCTTTGACTTCTGGTTGGGAATCAATATTCAAGCAATAATCTTTTTTGCAAGCCTGCACCCTTTACCTTGTCTTCTGGTTCTTTCTGTGATTAAAACTCTTGAATTCTGCAAAGTTTGAAAATTAGCCAAACATTATTTATTATTTTTGTAGCCTTGTAGGCATTTAGAAAATGTTTGGCTTAAAATTGGTTTCAATAAAATAGTTGGCTGCAGTTACAAATGAGCATTTTGGCTGGAATTTTGTTAAATACCAGTTGAAGTTGAATTTTGGTGAAACTTCCCTGAATACATCTATCTTTGTCAATGGATTTGTTTGTTTATTAAGTGCATATTTTCTGGATTTTTGTGGGAAGAGAAGGTCAGACAGAGGAGCATGAGGATTAGAAGTGATTACGAATAGAGAAAGGGATTCATGGAGAATGGTGTCTAGAGATAAGGCGTTACAAGAAGGGAATTTGAGTCATACTGTGCATAAATGGGTGTTGAGCCCAAGGCCAAAGCCGGAACTTCCATTGAACTGAGATTCCCACTGGCGTGTTTTCCACATTCTGAATGGCGGAGACATTCTTGAATAGGTAGTCACAGTGAACAATACAGCATAAATGTTATTGACACAAAAGATGGTTTCTATTAAAAAAAAAAGAAAAAAAAAACAGCTGTAGTTAAAGTGTCCATGAAGCTTTAAAAAGAATACTACTCAGCTAATAAAACAAACAAAATGCAGTTCTTTGTGGCTAAATGGGCCCAACTGGAAACTATAATGCTAAGGGAAATGAGTGAATCCCAAAAGGTTAGATACCACATGTTTGCCTTAATTTAACCTGTATTTTTTTTTGTTTGATCCTGTCATTGATACTGTCTCAACACATGTGTTTCGAAAAATTGAACCTGCATTATTTTTAACATATTGTTTACTCAATACTATGTCAATCAATTCCATAACACTATATATTGTTGCTGATGTTTTGTTGGGGCTTTTAACTGACCAGGATTTTACTCTGTTAGCTCTGCCTTCAGACCAGGAAAGGCCTCCCCAAGAAGCCATTAAATGTTATCAGGATAAGATGCTGGACTCAATGCTGGGTATGTGCTTGCAATGAAGGAATCTCAACTGAACTTGAACTGTGGTTATGCACCATGAGGGGAGGGTTGTGGGAGGAGTGGGGGAAATCCAAGTACCTATAAAACTGTATCACATAATACAATGTTATTAACAATAATAATAAAAAAAAGAATCCAGATCTGCATCAAGGAATAAGGTACATTTGCCGAAATTGGGAGTCAAGCAGATGGATAAATTATTTTTTCAAAAAAAGCCATTAGCAGGTTGGATAATGATAATGATATGAGAAATTGGAGAGAAGTAAAGCACTTGTTATGAAACATTAAGAGATGCTTATGTTTATAATAAGGCTGTGACCCTTAAGATTTGGCCTATGCCCCTTTCCTTTTCTTATGAAAGAGTCTTTTGAAAGATTTCCCTTCTGGAGACCAGAGACAGCAATAATGAGTTTCAGTAAGATGAACCATTGGCCTAGCCCAATGAGGTTACAGTTATAGTGGCTGAACCAGCATAGTCTACCTTCTTTGATAGGGTATACACACAGCAGAAGGAAAATTCTTTCTGGAAATTTTTAGGAGTGGATATTTGAAACTCAGACTTCTAGAGGTTATTGCTACCAAGAAAATACTTCAGTCTTTTAAGATTGTTCCAGTTTTCTAGTATGCAAATGATTTGGGAAGGCAGAATAAATGCTAAAGGCAATGGGCAAATTATAGAAGATGATTAGGAAGAGAGGCCGGTATATCTGGTGTCAATGACAGGATATTGGATAAGTAGCAAAAAGGTTGACTTACCTATCCATTGTCAGCTTCCTGGAAGCAGGAGCCAAATTTGTGGGTTTTTTTTTTTTCCTGTAGTTCTCATTCTAGATGCTTCTCACTGAGCAACTGAGTGTCACGCCACAATCTGACAGGATTCACATTCCGCAAGAAGGTGATTATTTTAGAAGCAAATGCATCTTCAAGTAAGTTCAACTCAGCAAAAGCTCTCAAGCCCTTGTAGATGCTCAGTTTTCTGATTTTAAAAATAGAATTTCATTGTCTTCTCAAAGGACTACTAAATGTTTAAATAGGAATATTTATGTAATTTGCAATGTTTGGTAAGGAACTCTATTGCTAGTAATAACAATATCAAAAGCTGCTGCTAAGTGATTGCCATGTTCCTAGCCTTGTGCTAAGTATTTCATATAAATTTTCTCCTTTGATCATGACAGCAACCTTACAGGAAACAAATAAAAATGGAAACAATATCCAATAGCAGTGCTTCTCCTTGGAGTGGCAAAGCAACATGGAATTCACTTTCTGGAAATATAAGTTATAATGGTACAGTGAGAAAAGGAATGAAGGATGAGAGAGACAGAAGGAGGGAGAGAGTGAGCGAGCCAGGGAAGAGGAAAGAGGAGAAAAGAGGAGGAAGCACCCCCATTTGGTAATTCTAAGTGCTTTATTTGAAGAGGAACCTGAAAAATCACTGGCTAACATTTGTGAAATGTTAGCAAATGCAAAACATTGGTGAGGCACCCCAGTAAGTGTGGCTAACTCTGTAAGGAGATGGAGAATAGGGGAGAAAATCTATGGTAGATGGAGGGACAGGTGGGTAGATGCTAAATTCCCAAAGCCCTAAAGACATTTTTGGGATGGGAATTGAAGAACTGCAGTTTTGTGGTAAGAAATGAGAGCTCTCAGGGAGGAAAGATGAAAACCCTGGCTGTGCTGGTGGTGGGCTTGCATGTGCTTGGGAAGGGGATAGCCTAACTCTTCATAAGGACATATTTTAAAAGTATTTTTTTTTTGAGGTAAGTACACTTAGGGCTACACAAATCCTAAGTGTGCAGTTTGATGAATGATCACGAAGCACATACACTCAATGGAACCACCACCAGGTCAAATTAGAAAACATTACTGTCTTTATAATACTTTATAATACTTTTTACATACTTAGGTTATGTCCTTATAGAAGGACACAAACTCCTCTTATAGAAAGACACAAACTCTCCCTATGTCCTTCTATCATAGATAGGCAGAGTCAAACGGGGGCAGTTAAGTTTTTTTTGGGGGGGAGAGGTGTGGAAGATGGGAAAAGAGGGCTCACTTGAAAGAATAGTTATGGTAAAATGCTTAAAATCCAGAAAACTCCAAAAAAAGACTTTAAAATATGCATATATCATAAGTAAAAACTGAAATGATGGGATAATCTTACACATCACCAAAGTTCATTAATGTATTGGAAAATTGAGATTCAAAGAGGAAGCCCCAGTAAAGAAGAAGAAAATGTTGCTTTAAGCCTTTCAAGATTATATAACTTTAGGCACCCTTTAAAGTGCTTGGCCCTTAGTTCTATATGTGTTTCTCCATACTATTTTATCAAGGTGTATAGTTGTGCACATCCAGATAACTCATTTTGTCCCCATTTATGTCTTCAGTTTTTTAATTCATAAAATAAGACTGGTTATTAATACCCTCCATGTTGGGTCTATAAGAAATGTAGATAATATCTATGAAGTACCTTATATAATAGCAACTATTAATTATTGACATAAGAGATTCTCATGCTTTGAAAGATTTACATGTCAAATTACACACAATGGACTACTGTAAATTAAAACTGAACTGATTTAGTTCCAATGAAAGCGAAGAAATCTAATGAAGAGCCCCTTTTTGCATCTAGGCAATATATACCTCCTTCCGGCCACTTAAAGCTTCTAAAACATCATGCTGATTTCTAGTACTGCCATTGTAGATTCTGGACATAACTAGACTCTCTCTTTTCAATGAATAAGCCAAACATTATTATTATAATCTCAGCAAGTAGACGCTTTGTGTGTGACCTAATCCAATTTTTAGAATGTTACAATTTTTCCATCACATCATGGGAAATTGGTGTGGTCCAGAAATAATCTAAATGAATTCATTAAGAATGAAACTAAGGATGAATTTTTTACATCCTCCCAGAAATTACTGATTAATTGGAATAATAATGTTTTAAATACTATATTCTGATATGTAAAATTGATATTATTTATTCATTCTCATTAAAGGCCAGGCTCAATTTCAGTTTTAAAAATTATTTCTTTTTTGGGTTTCTCATTATCTTCTTCTTGCAATTTTTATGGCATAAAGTAAGAAAGGAAATTTAATGCATAGGCATTAGATCACTTAAAGTCAAATATAAATGGTAAGATGGCAAATTATAATAGCACATTGAAAAAGGCAAATTTATATAAAATCTCTTATTTTGCCAAGATGTGTTACATGGAGAGTAAGTCTTGAATCTTTCAAATATTATTGGACCAGCCTAAAATAATTTCAATGTGAGAGCATTTTCCTACTCTGTGTGCAGTCTAAGTGCATATTTTGTGCTCTTAGGAATAACTTTCCAAAGCTGTGTGAAGAATGTAGTAATAAAATCTAATAAGAATTATGGCTCATGACTTGAATGATGTCAGTACCCTTTTAATCCTCCCAAACATGAAACCATTTTCTCCTCCTAAATAAGTTTTCTTAACTCTTTAAGGAGGTAAGTAAACTATAACACTCCAGTGGCACAGTAAGAGTTAATGAAAGGTGTTTTCTTTTGATAGCAGTACTTATGCTTATTATTAAAGTCATAATTTTAGAAATGAAGTGGATTATGAACAGATTTTATAATTATGTATTATCTGATTTTTAATTGTGGGATTAAGCATCTGATTCAGTGATGGGGTGCAAGGACGTGCTTTTCTAATAGGGTCTCAGATGCTGCTAGTCCAAAGTGACCAGACTTCACCGACAGCTGTTGAAGTGATGTTACAAATTCCCTTCTTAATTTGCAGTTTAATTTGGTGTGATTCAGCTATCGGGAAACATGTAGTTCCATCAGTGTACATGAGGCCGGTTTCAGTTAATGAGCTATTGTTTGGTTGTTTGGCCAGATTTATTTCAAGTCAGATAGCTGCAGACAGAAATGAGTAGTCAGGGAAATGGTCCGAGGCTTGAAGATGTCAGACTGAAGAATCTCTACCGGTAAGTGTGTGATTTCTTCAGCGACATCACATTTGCCTGCAGAGATTTTCCAGTCTGCCACTTTGCACTTGTATTTAATATGAACAAAAAAAAGTTTACCTTCATTCTATTTTGATATTTCTGGTCATTTTAGGTTTCAAACCTGTGGTTTTAAATTCAACATTAAAATTTATGGGAAAAAGAATGAGAACTGGAATTCAGATAGGAGAGAAAATGAGAGCACTATAGTTCCACCACATATCTCCATGGAGTGTGGCAGAAGGGAAAAAGCTAAGCTTGTGCAAGCAACAACCAAGCTTGTTTGAGAGAGTGTTGTAACCACACTGAAGGGCTGTGGTCAATCCAGGCAAATACCTTTGAGTTTCAAGCAATTTTATCTGAAAAGAAGACTTTGCAGTTGAACATCTCAGCGTCTTTCTTTGTATTCTTATTCTCATTCTTCTTCTTTTTCCTTTTCCTACCTATCCTTCTTTCATCTTCATCTCCTTCACCCCCTACTTCAGTATGTATGTGTGTGTGTATGAGAGAGAGAGAAAGAGAGAGAGAGAATGATCTCATTTGTTCACTCCACAAATACCCATAGCACAGCAGATGGGACTGGGCTAGGCAAAAGCCAAGAACCAGGAATCAGGACTTTGTGAATGGCAAGGACTTGAGCCATTACTTGTTGTCTCCCAGTGTGCTCACTTAGCAGGAAGTTGGAACTGGGAACAAAATGAGAGGTCAAACTGAGGCACTCTGATAGAGAATGTGGGCATCCAAACCATCATCTGAACCACTGTGTCAAAGGTCTGCTCTTGGATTCTTTAATTGCAGTTTTGCTAAGTGATCACAAGAGAAATGAGTAGGATGAAGAGAGATACTTTTTAGTTTTATCTTGTCCATCTCTTAATGTCTTATGATACAATAAAACCGCTTACTACTAACTTTTAAAGAGCTGGAATAATTGTTTATATACATTTATGTTATCTACTTCACAAGCATAATTAAAGTTTTGATATTATGATACCATTAACTTTATAATTTTCCTTGTTCATTGGAACATATTTTTTGCCAGTGTTAACTGGTCATGTTCAGTTTTTCCGACATTCCACTAGAACAGAGCTTCGTATACTTTGTTCTCCATGTACCCTAATACTTAGAACAATCCTGAGACTATAACAGGTGCTCAGTAAACTTTTATAGCTAATTTAGGACTACACTTGTTTATCATTAGAAAGACTATATATACATATACGTATATATCATCTATATATGTATGTGTGTATACATGCAAATAAGGTCAGGTAGTTATATGATATCAGACTGATATCAGAGTGAACATGTTTAATTTTGGAAAAGATAAATAAGAGCATTTGAGTATATAAAATCTGTTTTGATAAAAATAATAATCCTATTATAAAATGTATTATGGATTTTTGGCAATACTTGGTTTACAATGGAATTAGTAGTTTGTTAAAGTCAAATAATGATATATTATGTCTTTTAGGCATGTAGCTGTATTTTAGATAATGAATTTTTCTGTATTGCATCCAAATTTAAGTAATAATGAATCACAAAATTAGGTTTGATTATGTTTATACTACATTACACAGTGCCTTGATTATCTGTTAATCTGTTGTAAACATAGCTTTGGATCTCAAGATGACTTTAATAGCATCCTCTCAACTGAGTTCTGACTTTTCTAAATAAACCATAAATACAAACTTAACATTAAATCTCTCATAAGTGAGTGGAGGATAAAACAGGTGGCCCTGATCTGATGTGAGTGGAGCTAAAATAATGTGTTGAAATAATTGCAACTTAGAAAGATAGAAAACATCTGGGCTTCAAGAACATTTTCATTCTTTTCCCCTACTTTTTAAAATAGAGAGCTGCATCATTCTGGGCTGTGTCTAAAGAAGGGCTTGTGCTAGGAACCCTGTGATCCTCAGTTTGTTCATTTAAGCTCCTAGGAATGGGACTAATTAATATCTCAGTTATAGAAGAAAGACAAGGCATCTTGTATCAACATTCTTTTTCTTTTCCCAAACCATCCTTCTTGTTTTACATGTTTGCAGGGCCTGGTATATCTTGTTCTCTTGAAGGGAAGTTAAATGTGTGAGTGATGGAATCGGAGTTGCCATGTCCCTGATTGTTGATATTCTGTTTGTTTCTTTGTTCCGTGGGAAAGGATGGGTGGAAGAAAACTGGGGGATGGCATCATTCTGTTAGCTGGCTCTGAGACAGGGCTCTTAGCCAACCTATACCATGGGACTTCAACTAGTTTGAGTACTGAGCTTGAGAAAAACTCCTATATAAATGCAAATACATGCATAGTATACATACATACATAAGCTGTTAGTATAGTTGAATTCATAGACTGGTTGAGATTTAAGGCTAAAAAATTAAAATAGCATATTTACATTTGGAAAATGTGATTCTTAACCCTAGCAGCACATTGAAAATGTCTTAGATTTGTGGAATAAACAGATTTATAAGACCCCACCAGGATCTGATGAACTTGAGCTCTTATTCTATGGATTTGAGAAGCATCATTTAAAATAAAATTTTAAATTAAAACAGGAAAAAACTTTTGATGACATGTTTATGCTAATGACTTTCTAAATGAAATGCCAAAGATATGATAGATGAAAAAATATTGATGTTAGACCTCACTGAAATTTAAAACTCTTACTCTGTAAAAGATGACAGCAAATGACTAATTAGAAAAACTATATACTAGAAGATAAATATTTGCAAAAGATATATCTGATAAAGCACTATTTTCCAAAATATACAAAGAATTTATAACATTTAAGAAATGAATTTTTGTGATTAATGTAAGCTATTTATTTGGATTTATGATTTCTTTTTGCACATAGATGGAAAATATTGTCTTGGAGCAGTTTCTTGAAAAGTTTTGTCTCCCTGATTGTGTTTCACTGGGTATATAATTGGCTTCCTGTTTTGTTTCATTCATATTTTGGTCTAATCTTTTACAATGCTGAATTGTCTTTTTTAAAAGATATTTTTATTTTTATTGGAAACACAGATATACAGAGAGGAGAGACAGAGAAAGATCCTTCTTCATTCCCAAATGACCACAATAGCTAGAGCTAAGCTGAGCTGAAGTCAGGAGCCAGCAACCTCTTCTAGATCTCCCACATGAGTGCCTTGGGTCACCCTCAACTTATTTCCCAGGCCACAAGCAGGGAGCTGGATGGGAAGTGGAGCAGCCAGGGTACAAACTGGTGCCCATATGGGATCCTAGCACTTGGAGGTGGATGATTAGCCAGTCAAGCCATTGTACCAGTCCCTGAACTGTCATGATTATTGTAATTGAATTTCAGTAATCTGATTTTGTTTTTCTTCAGTAGCAAATTGATATTCTGGTACTTTTGCTTCTTTGTATATAAATTTTAGAATCAGTTTGTTGATATCAACAAAATAACCCAATGGGGATTCGATACTATGTTGAATCTGTAGATCCGGGAGGCCCAAAAAGACATCTTGGCATACTGAGTCTTTCTATCAACGTAGAGTATATTTCTATTTGTTTAGTACTTCCTTAGAATGTCTCATAAAGTTTTATGGCTTTCTCCATAAATATTTTGCACATCTTTTCTTTTTCACTTTACATCCATTTCATTTTGGGGTTGCTAGCATAAATGGTAATGTGTTTTAACTTCAAATCCTACTGTTCATCACTACTATACAGGAAAGCGATTGGCTTTTTATATTAACATTATGTCCTGTATTTTTATTGGCATTTTCAGTTGGTGTAATTGTATATTAGGTTTGGGAGATTTTTGTATGATTATTTAAGACTTCTGCATAATCAATCATGTTATCTCAGACAGTTTTCATTCTTTCTAAACTTTGTGCCTTATATTTCATTTTTAAATTTTTGTTGCATTATTTGTCACTTGCAGAACAATGGTGGAAAGCAGTGATGATGAGGGACATTATGTTCTGATTCCTGACTCAGGGAAAGTGAGTTTTTCACTCTTAAGGAGGATGTTATCTGGAGGTTTTTTTTTTTTTTTCTTGGTTTTTGTTATTGTTGTTGTTTTAAGATTTATTTATTTTTATTGGAAAAAGTCGGATATACAGAGAGGAGGAGGAGAGAGAAAGATCTTCCATCTGATGATTCACTCCTTAAGCAGCCGCAATGACCAGAGCTGAGCCGATCCAAAGCCAAGAGCCAGGAGCCTCTTTCGGGTCTCCCACGCGGGTACAGGGTTCCAAGGCGTTGGACCTTCCTCGCTGCTTTCCCAGGCCACAAGCAGGGAGCTGGATGGGAAGCAGGGCTGCTGGAACTAGAACCAGTGCCCATATGGGATCCTGGCCTGTGCAACTTGAGGGCCTTAGCCTCAAGGCTACTTGCCGCGCCCTATCTGGAGGTTTTTAGAGATTTATAAATGTGAGGATGTTTCCCTCTATTGCTAGTTGACTGAGTTTTGTTTTGTTATGTTTGTACTATAAATAGATGTTGGAATTTGTTAATTATTTTTTCTTCACCTATTAATATGATCATGTGATTTATGTTTCTGACTTTGTTGATGTAGATTATACTAACAGAATCGTGAATAATGAATCAGCTTGCATAGCTGGAATAAATCCTATTCCATTTTTTGAAAGGTAGAACAACAGAAAGAGTGAGAAACAGAGATAATGGTCTTTCATGCGTGGGCTCACGCCCCATGTGCTTACAATGGCTAGGGCTAAGCCATGCTGAAGCCAGAGCCAGGAACAACATCTGAGTCTCCCACAGGTGGCAGGGAGCCAAGTTCTGGGGTCTCCTGCTGTCTTTCTAGGTGCAGTATCAGGAAGCTGGATCAGTAGCACTGTAGCTGAGACTGTAACAGGTACTCCAAGATTGGATGCTAGCATTGCAAAGGGGAATCAAGCTACTCTGGCACAATGATGGCTGTGCAATTCTTTTTATTTAGTACTGGAATTTATTAGTTATTATTTTTTGCATCTCTTCATGAGAGATATCGATCTGCAGTTTTTTGTGTCATATCTTTTCTTGGTGTTGATATAGGGCAGTGCTAGTCTCACGGTGCAAATTAGGGACTATTTCTATTGCTTTTGCTTCCTGCAAGACATTTTGAAGAACTGATACAATTTCGTCTTTAAATGGTAGAATTCACCAAAGAACCTACTTGAACCTTGTGCTTTCTGTTTAGAAAGATTGATCCAAATTCATTAATAGATAAATGCCATTCAGATTGTCTGTTTTCTCTTGTGTGGATTTTTCCAGACTCTCTTTCAAATAGTTGGTCCATCTCACCTAACTTATCAAATATATGGGCGTGGGATTATTTAGAATCTTAATTTATTATCTTTTTTAAAGCTTATGATATCTTTAATGATGTTCCTTGTTTGTTGATATTAATATTTATCTTCAAAGTATTAGTCTTATCCTTTCTTTTATTTTACCTGGCTTGAGATTTGTCAATTTTATTGATCTTTTGAAAGAACCAGCTTTTGGCTTTATTGAAATTCTCTGTTGATTTTCTGTTTGCACTGTCATTGACTCCTGCTGTTTTCTCTTCTTCTGCTTACTTTAATTTGTTCTTTGTTTTTTAGTTTCCTAAGGTGGAAGTTTATATGATTGATTTTTAGATGTTTTTTAACATATGCATTCAATATCATAAATCTTTCCCTGGGCACTGCTTGCATTTATCCCTCAAATTTTAGCAAGTTGCACATTCCTTTTCATTTACTTTAAAATATTTTAAATTGTTTTTTAGAGTTTTATTTATTTTTATTGCAAAGTCAGATATATGTATATAGAGGAGGAGAGACAGAGAAGAAGAGCTTTCATTTGATGATTCACTCCCCAAGTGGCCGCAACAGCTGGAGCTGTACCAATCCGAAGCCAGGAGCTCTTCCATGTCTCCCAAATGGGTGCAGGGTCCCAAGGCTTTGGGCCATCCTTGACTGCTTTCCCAGGCCACAAGCAGGGAGCTGGATGGGAAATGGGGCTGCTGGTTAGAACTGGCATCCATATGGCATCCTGGCGTGTCCAAGTCGAGGACCCCAGCCACTAGGCTACCATGCCAGGCCCTTACATTTTTATTGAAGTATATCCTTGTATTCATTTAAAAAAAAACATGACAAATCTCTAAGTTTGGGAGGACTTTCAGAATATCTTTCTGCCATCAGATTTTAGTTTAATTCCATTATGACCTGAAAGAATATATTGTGTGATACCTATTTTTTTAGTGTCCTTTATGATCCAGAAAGTGGTATTTTGTGGTGAATGTTCAATGTGAGCTTGAGAAGGATGTGTAATCTGTTGTTAGGTGAAGTAATTGATGCATTTTAATTTTACCCAGTAGGTTGATGGTGAAATCAACTGTGTCCCTACCTATTTTCTGCCTCATGAGCCTGTCCATTTATGATAGAGAAGTGCTTTTACCATGATAAGCTTTCTATTTCCTCCTAGAGTTTTGTTCATTTTTGCTTCACAAATTTTGTTATTGTTTTGTTAGACGGATGTAGATATATTCCTAAGGGTTATTATGTATTTTTGAAGGACTGAGCTCTTTATCATTAGGACATGCTCCTCATTTCCCTGATAACATTCCTTGTTATGTGGTCTGTTCTCTCTAATCAATATTGATAATTATTATTCCTTTCTTTTGGTGGGTGTGAGCATGTTATACCTTTGGTGATACTTTTAATATGTTTTTATGTTTAAAGAGGGTTTCAACAATATAGATAAATATGATTTGTTCTTTGATCAATTTTAACAATTTCTGTCATTTAATAGTTATATGGCCTATTGATGTTTTTATGTAACTATCACTACCATTGTATTAATATCTGTCATAATTGTTATTGCATTCTATTTGTTATCCTTGTTCGTTCCTATTTTTAGTTGTCAAATTCTTTCTCCCTTTTATAGTTTTGAGTATTTCATCTGATGCTGTTTTCTTTTTTAGCATATCAATTTTATTATTTTTTGTCCTTTTTACTGGCTGCCTTAAATTTTTGAAATATAGAATTTCTACTAATCCAAGCTCAATTGACACTATACTACTCCGTAGGTAATGACAAGTACTTTAAAATAAGAAAATTCCTAACACTTCTAATTCTATTCTTTTAACCATACTGTCATTTCCTTCATACACAGGCATGCATATTATATACATATAGTTATATGTGTATGTAATGTGTAATGTATAAGCATACATAATTGAATTATTGATATTTGAACAGTTTTGTTATATTAATAAGAACAATAAGTTTTTACTTTACTCTCACTTAGTCATTCTCTGATGCTCTTCTCTATAGAGAGCTGTTTGTGAAAATACCAATATGAGCTTCTTCTCTTTGAAGAACATCTTTTAAATTTTATTTATTCACCTATTTACTTTCTCTCTGTGTATCTTTCAGATTAAGTGTGTGTGTGTGTGTGTGTGTGTGAGAGAGAGAGAGAGAGGAGAGAGAGAACACATGAGCTCTTCCACCTGTTTGTTCAGTTCAGAGCTGATGCCAGGAACGGGAAACATTCCAGGTCTGTCGTATAGGTGGCGGGGATCTAAGTATCCAACACTTACTGCCTCCCAGTTTGGAAACTAGAATCGGAAGCGAACAGACCTGAATCCTAGCATTCTGATGTGCAATGTGCGGCATCTCAACTGCAGTAGCAGATGCCCACCCCTGAGAAATGTGTATCATTTCTTTCAAGGCAAGTCTCTTTACCTTTGAAGGATGAAGTTCCCAAGGTACAGAATTCCTTTTTTCTCCCCCATCAGCAACTTAAGCATTTCACACTTCGCTTCTATGGTTTTGGAGGAACTGCCAGATAAAATTCTTACCTACTTTTTCAGAGGGAAGATGTGGAGAGCCCACTACAAGTGGTGATTTTAACTCGCAAACCTGTCTATCCTGGTCCTCTGGCTGTTGCAGTTCTGATGTTTGTATGCCACCCTGGCACCTGAGATTCATGTGTCCTTGTGTTTGCCTCTTCTTTTCCCCATCTCCCTTGCTCCACCTTCTCTCTTTCTCCAGTGTTAGGGCCATGGTTTGCCTTGTGACCTCAGAGTCGCTCTTTTGTTTTCAGTTATTCCGTTGATTGAACATGTTAGGTGTAGAGCTCACAGGTTTTTTTTTTTTTTTTTTTTTGAGCTCACGGTTTTTTAAACTTAAAAAAAAAAAAATCACTTAAAAGTGATGCCAGCTGGGCCCGGCGCGGTGGCGCAAGTGGTTAAGTCCTCGCCTTGCACGCCCGGGATCCCATATGGGCGTCGGTTCTAATCCCGGCAGCCCCGCTTCCCTTCCAGCTCCCTGCCTGTGGCCTGGGAAAGCAGTCGAGGACGGCCCAAAGCTTTGGGACCCTGCACCCGCGTGGGAGACCCGGAGGAGGCTCCTGGGTTCGGATCGGCATAGTATCGGCCCGTTGCGGCTCACTTGGGGAGTGAATCATCGGACGGAAGATCTTCCTCTCTGTCTCTCTTCTCTGTATATCCGCCTTTCCAATAAAAAATAATAAAAATAAATCTTTAAAAAAAAAAGTGATGCCAGCTTATTTTTAAAAATATATCAATTCATCAAAGATGTAAAAATGGCCAATGTGGAGCTTGTCAAGGGTTGTATGTTGCCTGGGGAGGGAATCAGGGTTTGTCATTTTAGTACTTTCCTATGACATTCCAAGCTGCCTTTGGAAGGTCCCCTCCTTGGCTGGTCCTTGTGGTGTGTCCAGCAAGAGGAACACCAGGGATTTCACACAGGTCTTGGAAAGTGGGATGTGGAGCCATTTGGTGTCTGCAGTGTGGGGCGTGCTCCTAATTGACTACTCAAGCAAAGGAGGAGCATTGCCCAAAGGGGCACAGACCTCCACTACTGGACCAGCACTTGCCACTGGGAATTAAAGAGGGCAGGGGAGTGATGTATTTAGAATAAAAGTAATGTATGGGCCATGCAAAAAGACCATTCTACAATTGCTTCCTTTAGGTGATCTTGCCATGCTGGGTATTATTTGGTTAATCCAGCCTGAGGGGATGTTTTAAAGGTGGAGGATTGCCCTGGTGATGAACAAATATGAGAAATAAACTTCCAGTGGGGCTGGGTCGCCTGCTGACTGTGATTTCCTGATGATCTATAACAATGGTTATTCACTAACAGCTGGCTCATGTCTCCCTCGGACAAAGCCACTGGGAAGAACAGGCGCTCTGATTGGTGAACCAGAACCGTTTCCCTAGTAACTGTTAACTAGCACGTGTTTTATTGTTTCCAACTGCTTTTCCTGGGGTATTTGCAGGTGGTGGAAGATGCTTGCTTAAAAAGGGGTCATAACCTCATGAACTTTCAGATGTTGCAACAAATTGGGGAACAAAACATTTTTTTTCTCTTTCAAATATGTTAAGTAAATCTTATTACATAGCATTTTCAACACAGGCTTTTTTTTCAACAGGCTTTTTTTTGTTGTTTGTTTGCCATTATTTCCAGATGTTGTTAATTTTAAAGTCAGAGTTCCGTGTTATGATCAGGATCTATAGACTGGTGATATTAATAATCTGTGTGTGAGTACAGATTGATTTTGGTTTTTTGAAGGGTGTGTGTTCTTGCTATACATTTGCTATAAAATGTGAGTCTATAAGATCACAACATGAAATATGAGTGTGTTTCTAACTGTCCTTTTAATTGTGTATTTGGTCTCCTCGTTAATTAACTTGTCTCTTGTCTTAATGTCGTTTTCCTTTTCATTTTTAACGCATCAGAAAATGTATAGTGTTACTATAAAGCACACGACTAAAGGAGACAAGAGTTAACATTAAGATTTCCTTTCTTGTTTGACATAGTTTTGAAAGGGTTGGTTAATTTCCAGATGAATAGCACCCCCTTCTGTCTGGTTTGCAGAATTCATGTCTTTTGAAAGTACAGGAGACAATGCAATATAATCACAAAACTCTGTCTTGGCTGAAGCCTGAATGCAATCATCTGTAGAATTGCAAATTCGTGAGTTGGAATATATAGAATGATTTCACTGTAATAATTTGTTTGAAAGCACAGTGGTCTATTCAGTCATAAACACTACCTAAAGGAAATGAAAACATTCTTTCAAAATAGTATTGACCTTTATCTGCAGACATCTCTGGAAAACAAAAAAGGTAGACAAATCAATCGCTTGTCTGAACTCTATTAGAAACAGTTGGACTTTGGTCAAATCAGTGTTTGCCACTAGATTTGTATGCCATTTGTCTCTTCTCAAGTATGACGTGTGAAGCCTTTTCTTCCAAATGTTCTTCGTGGGCTTGCAAACATGCACCTACTTATAATTTAGATCATTGACGTTCAAATGCTCTTCTCCAGGTCCTTAGCCAGTTTAAGGGCCTATTTGTTAAAAACACACTTCTTTATTTTCCTCATACAGTTCAGTTACTATAGGATGAGTTAGGGTAATGTGCTGAAACTGAAAAAAATCTGTCAAGTAAATCAAAAGTGCTGGGAAATTATGTGAAGGAAGATAATTAGGTACATTTTATTACTAGAGGTGCAATGATATTATCAGTTTTGATTGTAAGGAGGTAATTGCAGGTTTAGTTTAGCCTCTTCCTCATTTTTCTCAGTGGAGTGAAGGGGGGTTATCTAACACTAATTACATGAACACATAATAACTGAGAACTGCTCATACCCCTTCTCCTGCGTTTGATGCAGTAAACACATCCCAGGACCCTCTGAAAGAGAAGCCACATTTATGTCATGCACACCTGTGATGACACTCTATCTTTTCAGATGCTTTCTTTTTGATTAGATGGGTATGAATGAAATTTTTAAATCAAGTAGTAGTTTTTATGTGTTGGAATGAGAATAGGAAAAGTCTTTTTCCAAATTTGGAGACTTGAGCATGCATTTGAAAATTTAGACTCACTTCTTGATCTTTAAGTAGGTGAAGTAACCAAGCCAGAAGCTATTAGATGATAAATCCCAAGTGCAATGAGGGATTGTTGGAAACCACAGACCATAGCACACTCATTCAACCCCCACTTCCATAAAGGAAATGCAGAGACCAGCAGAGCAGCCATCCTGCTTAGCTGGTGACAGAACTGGCTTTTTTTGGCTCCAATTTTAGTGCTCTTCTGATCAGGTCAATTTTTGTGCAGTGGTGTGGTTCCTGCAAAAATGTTCCATGATTTCTTTCTCCTTCCAGGTGCACAGACTCTGAACCCCCACTTTCTAGACTTGTACCCTAGTGACTGACTAGCTTTGGACTAATTTGTCAGTGTCTGAGCCTCAGTTTTCACTTCTATGAATTGAAGATAGTATTATCTCTTAGTGAAAACCAGTGAGGCATATAAACAATGACTGATACACAATAAGAATGTTAACATTAATACTTATTTTAATCCAATTTTCTGCTTTTCTTCTCCTAGTATCTGTGGTTGTTTTATTTACTCTGCAGGATGCCATAATTCTCGTTTTACAACAATTGAAGGTGTATTTCAGTGTTCCAGCAGCATTAATTACAATAGTTGCAAAGTGGGAGCAGTATTGGCAGGTGACTGGATAAGTTGAGTGCAGTAGATAGACCATTTGTAAATTGGAATATTATTCAGCCTTGCAAAAGAAGAGAATTCTGATCCATGCTACATAGGTGATCCTTGAAGACATTATGCCAGGTGGTGTGAGTCAATTACAAAAAGGTGACTACTGAGTGACTCCTCTAATCTGAGGTACCTACAACAGCCACATTCACAAAGAAAAAGGGGATGGGTGGTGAGCAAGCAGGTATAATGAATGGATTAATTCTGGTTTTGCAAGATGAAGAATTCTGCATGTGGGTTGCACAACATTATGAGTAAATTCATGCTGCTGAGTTGAACATTGAATTTTATGTTACATCCATTTTTGCTATAGTTTATGAACAACAAAGCAGTAACTGAAGGATCTAGTGCAAGTAGAGCATATAAATATTTGCTCTTTGTATCTGTTTTACTTCTATCTCCTTCCTGCAGAACTACTGACTTCCTGCCAGAGATAGACTTAATTTTCAGGGCCTTAGAGTTTATGGACTCGGATAAAATTACAAAAGCACACTTTCTTCACAGTCACAAGAAGAAACTCCTTAGAGATTCTTCCAAAAATGCAAACACATGAAAAGCAGATTTGATTCAGCAAGTTTACTATAACAAGAGCTCCTTTGGGGGAGGAAGTGGTATGCACTGTTCCGAAGACCCTTGAGAACTGCCCTACTGAACTGAGCCTGCAGAGAGGCAGAGAAGAGAGTAAGAGTGAGAGAGAGAGAGAGAGAAGAGAAAACTGCATTTTGATTTAGGATTTTCTGTTTATCATTATTACCTATGAAGATAAACTAAAACATCATAGAAACATAATTTAAGAAGGGTCTACACTGAATTTGCATTTGCTAGTTCCTTATAACAATTTATTGTTAAAGCTTTCGCCCTATTATTTCAGCCCAGAAATTCCTTTTATCTTTTATTCAGTGTCCAATATGTTTTTGATTTCCAACCAGTAACATTCACTGTGCATCTATGTTGCAGTTAAGGCCACATGTGCCAGAGCCAACTACTGAATTAGGGTATTATAACAAGTTTTAAAAGATGGTAAATACTTCAGAATTTTAAAGACATCTCTTATTTAATACTCACAGTAACTAAATATACTGGAAATCATAGCAAATAGTCTTCCAAATGGTATTTCCTTTATGATCATGGGATTTAGATAGGCTAAATATTTGCAGAAGAAAATTTGCCAATCATGCCCATTCTGCAGTAGGAGACGCTGTCTTTTCAAACAAGCTAGAAGGGAACAGTTGCTACACTAGTGGACGACTTTGCTCAAGCCAGCATCAAAAAGATAAAGAGCCTGCTTCTGTCAGGTTCTCCAAAAGAGCAGTTTAAATGCTTAACAGCATACAGGACTAAAGTCTTCCATTTAAAAAATGACAATTTTGTTTGTTGTTTTAAGTCATGATCAGTACAGAAATTTGGCTTTACATGTCACATGTATAAATCAAAATAAACATTAAAATATAATTATTAGCTTTTTCAGGGCCAGCAACCCCAAACTCATTTCAGCATGGTCTTAATATAAAGCCTGAGCTTAATGAATTCACTTACAAATTCTTTTTTTTTTTTTAATTAGAATCACTGGAGGTTAATTACTATCATGACATCACAAAATATGCATAAAAGAAAACATCAGACTTACCAAGAAACACAGCTGGAACAGTGTTAAGACAAACACACGTTTTAGTGACATTGTTTCCTGCCTTTCAATGTCAGGCATTTCCTCTGATACTGTGAAGACTTTAGGCATAGCTGAGAAAAAAAAGAGGGATGATTTTTCTTTCTTTTTTTTTTTTACCACTAACAGGTATGAAGGATGAAAAACAGGCCGTAACAAACACATCTACATACATGCATAGTAGAAACATTCCCAATATCCCTAGTTGAATAGGAACACACCACTCCAAGGATTCTTAATAAAAACATTTTATGCTTTGGAGACATAAACATCAAGTTCAGTTTGGAAAGTTCACATTTAGCTTTTGCCAAACATGAACCTTTGGTAGCTTAGGAATCCTTTTTAAATCACGAAATCTTAGAAACTAAAGAGAGAGAGATCAGATCATGGCCTACCTCTTCCAGCCCTGGAGAATTCCCTTGCCAAGAGGTTTCTTACATAGTCAGGCTGCCTCAGAATTCGCAGATCTTCTCCTTAGAGGTTATTAAATCAGCAGAAAGCACGACAATAATGGCACATGAAATCTAAGTTTTGTGTAGGAAACAGACAAGCAGTCTACACTTTGTAATTCACTTGACAGACAGAGCCATTTTGACAGCACTAACCTTGGAAACCACAGGTCCTGCTGAGCTCAGCAGGAGTCAAACGCTGAGTACCATCTGTCAAAGCTTTATCCCTCACCCCCACCCCATCCACGCCTTCACTAGAAGATGCTAACAAGAGCACTGAGTGAAAGTCGCTCACTATAGCTAAACTTGTGTGCATTGTGACACTAATGTTAGGATAAAAAAAATACATTCAATACATTCTTGGAATCTACCAAATTTGTGTGAACTGAATTGGGTATTCTAAGTATATGGTTACCAATAGAAAAAAGTGAGGGTTAAGTGTGAACTACATAATCACTGCAAACAGCAAATATGCTAAAGTAAGAAAGTTAATTATTTTGTATGTATTTTTCCAACTCTGTGGCTAAAATTATAGTCATTTTAAAGGTTCTAGATTTTTAGGATTTTTTTTTTTGCTCTTAATGTAGTTTAATTAAACATGTGGAAAAGCAACAGATTCCCTTATTTACAAATCTGAGGATTTTGCTGAGTTAAACTCTTGGTTTATAAATAAACATATTTTAGATATTATCTTCTCTAGTCTAATCAATCCTAAAAAAATTAGCAGGCCTAATCATAACACAATCATGCTGCTCTTATGGAAAGACAGAGCATCAACTGAGAACGTAAGGAAGCTACAAAGGGCATTGCTTTCCTTTAAATCTGCCAAAGTGTTGCATATTTTAAATTATGAATTTGTTTTGCATTGCACTTATAAACATCGAACATTTAATTATTAATCTTGAGTGTCTATTTAAGTCCTGAAATGTAGAACAGCATGTCTAGCACACATAGTTCGTTCAGAAACTTAGAAAAATATTTTAATTTAATTAATGGTTATATTCACACAAATGTGTCCTTTTGTATTTGCTGAACATACCTTGTGTACACCTTTCACAGGAATTTGAGATCCCTTATGTGTAAGCATTTGAAGTGCTTCATATAGAATTTTTAATAATGGTATACTCAGAAGGTAAAGTTACCAAGAAGTAATTTATTATTAATATCAAAATTGGTTAACTAGTAAGTTGTGGCTTCTCATAAGATTAGATTTTTCTAGGACACTTAGCTATATGTGCTTTTATGAATGTGCATGCAAATCTAATTTGCAGATCTAAGAGAAATCTGAATAGATAACAAGATTATACCTCAAAGTGTTTGGGATACAATTAAAAGATAAATTTATTTTTGTTCTGGAAATTTTGAAATTTTTTTTTTTTTTGTGCAGTGATGGAATCCTCACAGTTTTGTGGAAAATATGTATTTTGAAAAAACTGTATAGCTTCCAAAATTGCTTATATATATGACATATATACATATATTTATATATATTTATTTTGAATTTTGAATTATCTACTACAATTTTGTATAGACTTGGATTCCCCTCCTCAAACTTCCATCCCCCAACAGATTTTCCCCATGTTACTGTAATGGTATAGCCCTTCATAAGGAATCATAATTCTATCAGTCTCTTATTTAAATGTACCCCGACATTGCTGGTACAATGTCAGACAGTCCAGCATCCCATTGTTTACACATGTGCAACAGTTTCACTGGGAACCCATCTTTCATGTGGAAGCAGAGATACATGTTGCATTATACCCCACATCTGGATATGGTGGTTCCCAGTGCTCCATCACTATACATTTCCATAATTGAGAAGCCATGAAATAAGGTCAGCAAGTGGTATGAGTTAAAAGAACAGCCACAACAACAAATTACAGCACCATGAAAAAACGCACCACTGAGTAACCAACACATGGGTGACAAAAAGGAAACACAAAAGTCTCTTGGGAAAAATGATGCCAGTGTAATCCATGAGCCAGCAATTAATTTGACAAGAGAAAATAAAGTATTTGGAATAGTTAAATAAATAAATAAATATTAAATAAAACTGAAATAAAATAAATCAAAGCACGTGGGATTCAGCAAAAAACAAAACAAAACACAAAACACAAAAAACCACAACAGTATAGATTGGATTATTGAAGTTACACTTTCCATGCTGGTTTCCTTATATAAGACAGAACATATGGTATCAAAACTGCTTTTTAAATTTTATTTATTTGAAAAGTTACAGAGAAAGAGGCAAACACACACACAGAAAGAGAGAGAGAGAAGAGAAAGAAATCTCCTATTCACTGGTTTGCTTCGCAGATGGCTGCAATAGCCGAGGCCGAAACAGGTCAAAACCTGGAGCCAGGAGCTTCATTTTTGTCTCCCTCCTGGGTGGCAAGTGCCCAGATATTGGGCTTCCTCTATGTTACTTTCCAAGGCAGGGAAACTAGATCAGAAATGGAGCAGCTGGAATGTGAGCCCAGGTACCCATATGGGATGTTACATTGCCAGTGGAGGCTTGACTCACTACGCCACAGTGCTGGTCCCCTCAAAATTGTTTTGGCCACAATAACTGTTTTATTTTGTTCTTCCACAAACATTTTGAAGCATCTTCTCATTGGTGTTTGAGTGGGGCTTTGCCCCATCCCTGGGCTTCCCTCCCCTTCCAGCAAGGAGGTGCTGCTTTTATTCATAGACTAGCAGATGAGGTTCTTGGTCAATAAACAAACACCCTTGCACCAGTGTGTGGATACAAGAAGTCCTTAGGGTTAGGATGCAACTTCTGCAGCTTGAAGAGGGAAGGTGCAAAGGCAAATGCCCAGCAGGGAGCAATCTAGATTCATCTTGCCAACAGTTACTTTGAGTGTGAAGAGAAGCAGCAGAGCAGGAAGAAAGGTGCCTCTAGATGGAGAAAGGGTAGTCACAAGGAGGAAAGCTCCTTCCCTCAGGATTTGACCAGAGGAAGCGCACTTGAAGTGTACATGCTGTCCATAGCCTTGCTTTGCAATGAGAATCTATAGACTTTTTTTGGTTCTCATTGCTGTCACATTGATGTTCATCTCAGTGTCCTGATGGCTGTTTAGCCTAATGGTTAAAGGACTTGTTAGGATGCCCGTGGTCTGCTTCTGAGTGTCTGTGTCTGATACCTGGTTCTATCTTCTGACTCCAATTTCCTGCAAATAATGAGAAGGCAGAAGTGATGGCTCAAGAAATGGGGTTCCTGACACCCATGCGGAGACCAGGACTGAGTTCCCAGTTACTGACTTCAGTCCTTAGCCATTGTGGGCACTCTTTATCTGTCTCTGTGTGTCTGCCTCTCCAATATAGTGAATAAAGAATCTCAGAGTTAGAGGTATTGCAGTTAGTTCATTGAGTCCCAAGTTTCATTACAGAGAAGAAGAGAGGGAAACCCAGACTTGTCTACCCGGGTTTATCAAAGCCCTCATTTTTTTTTTCCTTTTAAGCTATGTTTTATTGGAATTTCACTGGGTTTAAGTCCTTCTAGATATTTTTTCCCTGTAATTTAGCTTAACAATAAGCTCAGCTAAGCAACATGAATGATGTGCAACCAATGGTGTAGAAACCCCTTGTGTAGAAGGGGCTGCTGAGGTGTGAGAAATGATGTAAACAGGCTCTGACCTCATGTCTCCTGATTGCCATCTCAAATATTGTAGGCACAACTCTGCCTTCATAAAGTGGAACACACATTTTTGTTGCTTGGAATTTTTGTGGCAGAAATGATATCACTTTGTGGGTATCTGAAGATGATATCGAGACTGTCCCTTTTAACAAGGGAGGCAACTTTGTGTGTTAAAGACCACCACAGTCATGAGTGTTTCTGTCTCCATCTTGACATAAAAGTACACTGCTCTTCTCCCAGTCTCCTTGTGTGTGTGTGTGTGTGTGTGTGTGTGTGTGTGTGCACACGCGTGCACGCGCTCTGTGCAGAGCCACATTGGCATGAGAGCCAGTATTTGGTTTCATCCATAGCAGAAGCCTGGAAAGCAGATCTTACTGTCTGTTTCACAGTAGAGGGAGCTGAGGTTCAAAGAGGCTGACTGCTATGGGTTGAAGTCTCCTGTTGAGGCAGCTGGGCAGTATTACCCACAGCATGAAAGTTAATGAGCAAGGGTGCAGAAGACTTTAGGACAGTGCTGAGCACAGAACATGTGTTCAGTAGTTACTCATTTTTATTATTGTTGTTGTTTTTAAAAACTGTTTAGTTGCTTTCGTTTTTGAAAGGAGGGTTTTCATCCTCTGGTTCCCTCCCTCCTATGGCTCACTAATTATCTATACTCTATTTATCTTGCAAGAATAAAAGTTGCACAAATACTTTACTTTCTTCCTCTAGAAATGCAGCTATACAATTGGAATCTATTCTGCAATTTTATAACCTGATTTTTCTCTTGATACTATGCCAGAATTTCTTATGTGGCTGCCAAATCTTGGTGGATGTAATTTTAAATAAGTAAATATTCCATGATTTAATTAAATATGTGCTGATGAAAGGATCTTTTGGCTGCTTTCAGGTTTTCTCTAAGTAATCCTCCAGTAATCATTTTGTTACCTACAACATTTCTGCTTCAGATATAGCGCTTTAGGTTACATTTCTAGAAGTTAAATCACAGATTAGAACTCATAAATTTGGGTAATATTGCTACATTTTGTTAATTTATTGCCCTCCCTTTCTGATTTTATTTTCTTAAGCTTATTTTCTAATTTTTTTCCCTTGCATTGGGCTTCCAACCTGTTTGGTTTTTGTTTGTTTGTTTTTAAGTCACAAGTCTGAGTGATGGAAAAACCAAGACTGGAAGCCCTCTTTCTACTGTAGTTGGGTGGTCATGGGAAAATATGGTCAAATTCTAGGTGTTTAAAGGTTGGGCATCCCCAATGGATCAACTTAAGCAGCAGAGAAAACAGAATTCTAGGAGTTAAGAGGTCTGCATTTAATTCCTCCTACTACTACTTATCTACCCATTGACCTTAGTCTTTTCAATAACAATACAGATCCACCAAACTGTTGTTCTTATTTCTTGAGAAGTTCCAGTCTCAGATATTGCACCCATGAAAGAAGTAATCCAGTACTTCTCAGATACAAATCTGCATTGGAAGCATCTGCTGATTCTGTTAAGTTCTGGTTAGTGGGTTTTGGGTGGACCTGAGGTTTTAAATTTCTGACAAGGTCTCAGTGATTCTGATTGCTGCAGTTGTTCCAGGGCCACACGTGGAGGAGCCACCACTCTGAAAAACAGTGCTGTGCATTCCTAAGGGTAACTGTCCTCAAGGTGCTGAGCTCACCATCAGCGCAGCAGTTTCCCTAAGTGGTTAAAAGGATGATGGATGCTAGCTGCAGGGATATTTCTGACGTGGGGCCTCACATGCTGTGGTGTGTGCATACTCCCAGCTGCTCGTGGGGAGGTATTATTTGGTGCCCCATCAGGAGACAGAGCCATAGAACCTGGCGGTATCCCCCTTATCTGAGTTGTGGCAAGAATTAAGAATCAGCGATGTGGAATAATGAATGAATGTTGAAAAACAAACAAACAAACAAACAAACAACCAAAAAAAACCCCCTAGCCTTTTCTTAATACTATTTCCTTTATCTGAACATAAACCTCAGAGTAACTTTTCTGTTCTTGTTTCATGTTGCCGAGGACTCCACCCAAGTCCCCTTATAAAAGCTGACCGAGTACACTTGGCAGCAGCAAATCTGCCAAATCTTTGTTACAAATCTTCCCAAACAGCTGCTGCATGAAAAGAAGCAGGAGCCTGCCGCGGCTGAGGGCAAGAGGGCAGCTCCGAAGTGGGACAGGCTCAGCGGAGGCCCTTTCTCTCTGCACAGGCTGCCCTGTGAGGCTCCCGCACCTGTTCCTACACGTTCCTGCTGGCTTCTGTTGTTTGTGCTTGCTGTCGAAGGCGTCCCATGGGAGGGCTTCAACAAGCCTTGTCAGGGAACAAGAAAGGCCGGGAGTGTGCCGGTTGCCCTTGCAAATGTGAGGGTGTTCACCGTCCCAGTGGGGACCCTTATTTCACTTTCACATCACCAGGAGTCTGGTGTGGAAGGAAATCCTTGGAGTTTAGGTACTGCGATAGGGAATGGGGTTTTGAAACTCAGGTCACAGGGATAGCTTCATTTTATTTTTTTCTGAAATAGAAACGCTACAAACAGGATTTGGAGGTCCACGGCTATGAGGCTGTGTGCAGTTGCTGCTTAGAAAGCTGGGTGATACGTTTTTAAAAAGAAAGAATCCTACTTTAGAGGGCAGGGGAAAGTAGTATGTTTGTTGTGTGTTAGACATGATCTGTGAAAGATCAGAATGGCCTTTTAGGAAAGAGTGGAAAACATACTTTCATTATTGCTATGGACACCTGCTTGTTATACTTGACGTGCAGGTGTCCTTAAATGTCCTTAAATGTCATTGTAAGCCCGTGTTTGGGGTATGTTAACAACTTTTTCCTAACAAAGATCTGGCTTTCAACGCTGTGTTTCACATAAGTAGTGGGGGAAATAGAATCCTCATGTCTCGGGTTAGAAGTTTTTCTTCTTGTCCATTGATCATCACAGCCTTGACTTAAAACTCAAAGCTCAGAAAGTAGCTTCTGAAGTACATAGCATGTATTTTCAAGGTTTGCTTAGCCAATAGAGCTTATGTGATTAAAAGTCAAATAAGTAAAAATTTGGTTTTGATATGCTAAAAAGATCTAGTTGGCAATTAAAAGCCTACTTTCCCTAGCAGGAGCACCCTGTCATCTTAGGACTTCAGAACAAAATGAAGTTATGGCCTGGATATTGAAATAAATCTACTTAACAAAGCCATAATTATTATTTAGGTCCTGGATTTTCTTCATCCAGAATATTAATATTATTGACTTAACTGAGTTTTGATTGTGATGAAAGATGACTGGACTCCCTTATTTAATGAAATACAATTAAAATTAGGGATGATATTTACAATGAATCTGTTTTGGTAGGAAGCAAAATATCTGCCTTTGAAGTATCTTTCCTCTTTGGTATCACATAATTGGATTTTGTTTCAAGTGTTATTAATCGATTCTTTTGGACCATTTAAGGTTCTACGTATATTTTAAAATATAATAATCCATTTATTGTTAGTTGCTTTATTAGAAAACTACTAAAATTATGTTCTTAACATTAAAATCAGGTTATTTGGTGACAAGATAAATCATCATTGATTTTTCTTTGGAGTTTTTTAGTTTTGCTGTAATCATTATTAGAATCATAGTCTTCTAACATAAATTATATGTTTTACAATGGCAGTCAGTTGTTACCTAATGTAGTAAGAGTTGTCAAAGCATTTTTAAAATGGTGTGATTCATGAATAAGGAAATTTGATTTTCGAAATGGCTGTTTTTCGCTGTTGTGGGACCTTGAATGAATCAATGTAAAAGATCCATCATACAGAAATCAGAAGGACGATCGGTCACTTTAGCTCACAGGAAGCAGTTGAGGATGTAGAGGATTCAACTGGCAACTGAACAGTGTGTTTTTACTCACCCCCAAAGAGAGGAATTTCTTCTCCCAAAAGGCAGTTGTATAATATTTTTCTTATTTTTCACAAGTGTTCATACTAATGATATTCTTCTGCTTTGGCTAGTTAGTGAGAGACATCCCTGCAAGCGCGGGTCTTCTGGCAATCATGGAAGCAAACAGGGAAGCTCTCCAAGCTGCAGAAGCTAGAGGCATTGTCATAGGAGAGGCAGAATTGTTTTTCTCATAAAGGGGACTTAGATTGCAAGTCTCTTGTTAGGTCCTTCACGGTTTCACTCATTATTTTAAAGTCAACAACGAACTGTTGATTCCACAGAGAGGCACTATCACTGCTGGGGGAAGGGAAGGAGCTGAGACTGTGGGATTGGGAACCGTCCAGTTTGTCCAGGTGTTGGAACACCAGAGAGAACATTCGATAAAAGCCTGGCTTCTAGGAAGAGGTACCTTCTGGTGCAAGTGCTAGTTAAGGAGTTAAGATGTGTTTCTGTATTTCTGCATTGACATACAGACGGCCTTCAAATGAGTTTTTAATTCTGTTTTGGAGCAACTCTGAAAGAGACTGAGTGTTTTATTGTGTAAAAAAGAAAAAACTGCCTAAGATAAACTTTAGTGTAAAATTGTTAACCTAAATTGATTTTTTTTTAAAAAGTAAAAATAGCTATGACCTTGCAGGCTTGTATTTACATATTGAAAATATACATGCTCATTTGTAGTAATACATGAAAGTCATGTAAGTAATTGACTTACAGAAACCCTGAAGCATTTCCTGTGATAGAAAAACGCTATCTCATATACCCATTTATCCTATGGGAAGGATTTCTCCCACACGATATCCTTCCTCGTTATGCATATATTGGTTACTTATGTGTACTTCATGAGATTGAACCATTCTGGTACTTTTTTCATGGCAGACAACCTTAGGAACCCAACAAGAGGTATCTTGTAATTAGCTTTATAGGTCATGAGATAAATTTGCTTGCATGGAGAGCCAAGTTTCCAGCTTTAGGTAAATGACTTATCTGTAATTTGATGCAAGTAAAATGACTGACCTTTCAAATGTTTGTTGGGTTTCAAGTGTCTGGAACAATCGATATCTACATTATTGTTTATATTTTATGCTCCTGATCCCATTAATGCATGCCTACAGAGTGCTGGGACACCATTAATTTCTTATACTTCTGAAGCTATTGGGTGGCATTTATCAAGCGGAAAGGCAGCACATATTGACTTGTGACAGTTTTTGCATTTCTTGAGCTCAATGTTTCATGAGCTGCTTATCCAGTTTTGGTAAGCCAGGCTTTTACTGCTCAGAAGACCCCTCAATTAAATAATCATGAACCAATTTGTTTAAAATTAATCTTTTACTTGCACACTCATTAATGTCTCCATTGTAAGTGTCAGGAGATGTGTTCTTATTAAAGGGAGATCAGAGGTTTGTGCTGGAGTGGAATGATTGCAGGTGTGGGAAACTGGAAGAATGACTGTCTGTGTCTTTAGCTAGCTGTGTGACCATGGCCAGGTATCTTACTGTTCCTGAACTTCTAGTTTCCAAATTAGAAAAAGGGTGACGTGGACCCACTAATCATCAAGATCACTTCAAGCTTGGATATTCAACGAACAGTGGAATAGCAACAGGCACAAAACTGAAAAGTGGGGGAACGTCTTTAATTTCCTCTCTGAAAGAAGAAGTTCTCCCTGTTGGACATAGACTGTATCAACCTCACTGTGGATGTCTGGCAGAGAGAGGGACTGGGTTTATGAAACACACACACCCATGACTAGACATCAGACCCCCCTTTTTTCTTCTCTGCCTTACCTTACCCTTTCCCATTCCTTATTTCCATTCTTGCACAGAAGGGGCTCAGGTGAGAAGCGTCACCTAGTATAGGGGTGAAACAGGAACTCTCAGTTACTCACTGAAGAGATAGGGAACAGCTACCCAATCCTTTAATAATTAACTTTCGTCCTAGGGTTTTATTATTGGAGAGTCTAATGACTTAAAATTAACCAGCCAAGGTCCAATTAAAAAATCATGAATTGATGAATTGGTTTCTAAATTCTCTGTGTTATCGACAAGTTGCTGCATCACTGAAGCTGTATGACATGTCATCTGTTATTAACTTTGATAGCATTAAAAAAGATAAATTAGATATTTTAAGCAGAAATGAGTTCTTACAAAGGATGCCCTTCTAAAGTGGACACATTCTCAATTTTCTCTGAATTTCAGCCCGCTCATTTGTTTGAGCTTATTCTTATTTCACTTTGATTTTATTGATTGTTTAGTAAACATTAACTGATGATGCAGGCTTCTTAATATGAGCAGATAATAGGTAATCAATGTGTAAAGCAGTTTAAGTGATAAAATACTTTTACCAGGAATATAAAGTCTCCCATAAGTAGTGAAAATGCGATGAAAAATTTACTAAAGAAAACTGTCTCTTCAGTATGCTAAAAATTAAGCTTACTGTTAGACAATAGCAATAAATGGCAACATACAAATAAAACGTGCTACCTCTAAGGCACAGTTAGAATATAAACATACATTTAGGAATAAATTAATGTCTTTTGAAAAGCTATTATTAGCCTTAGGTTAGGAATAAAAGATGCTAATAAGTATGATTCAAAATAACAATTCAAAATATGAACTAAATAATGCTTTATTATAGAGGAAAAACATTCTTACCTTGCCTTTTTTGCAAAAACTTCTTTTTCTTAGTATTATTTACTTCTTCAACCTAAAGCAATCTTTTGTTTTATAACTAGAATCTCAGTTTTCTAACACAGAACATGAATTTCCTGTTAACAGTTCCAGTATCTGATTTAACACAAGACGTGTTAGGGAAAAAAATGACTTAGGCAAGTTTTTAATACTTCCAATTGGACCCACCCTTTCTCCCACAATCCCCTTTGTGTGTCTCATTATTGATCAGATTTATGCTGTGTTTTGAAGGCTGAGAATTGCTAAGGCAGTGTTTTATTCTACTCTTTATCTCTTTAGCAAAATTGCCGCCATCTCTGACCTTTCAAAAATATTTATGACAAGGTGTTTGCTGTTAATTACAGAGGAAGGAGAGAAAAGGCTCCCAGCGAGGTCTCGTGTTTGTTAGAAGATCTGTAAAATTCACCTTAGAGGAGCCGGGTTTTGATTGTTGTTTTATTTTTACCTGGTAATGTGGCTTATGAAGATTATTATTTTATAATTAACAGAAACAGAAAAGGAAACAGAAGATATGGCTGCATATATATATAATGACACATATATTAAGATCTGTATATTAAGATATACTATGCATGGCTAATATATATATGTATATATGTATAATGTGTAACACTTTGTAGCTGTGATAATCCCTCTATTTTTTATCTCTACTAGAAATTTTAAAATACGATATAAAATTTCAGGGCAGAAAAAAACCTAAAAATCATATGCTCCTATCTGTACTTGCAGAAAAAGCTCCTCACTAATTCTACTTTTCTGTGCACTTACACCAAGTGCTTATTAACTTACTTAACCTCACAAAACCTCTGAGATATATAGCATTTCTGCATCTTAGAGGAAACTGAGGTACAAGGAGATGATGCACTTTCTTAGAGCTGTCTTAAGTGAACAAAAGATCCTTTACTTTCATATTTTCCTCCTTGGCTACTGTTACCTTGATGCTCTATTTGATTTTCTTTGTGGCTTTTTCTTTAATTGCTAACTGAAAAAGTCCTATTTTTTTTGTACTCATATTTGTCTACATTCCCAGTACCTGATTCGACTACTATTCCTTGAGAGCAGAGATTCTTCTGTTCCTTGCTATTTTCACCCAAGTCTAGAATGGAGTGGGGTCTCAAGAAATCATGCAGGAATGAATGCATTTGACAAAACACAGTGGGGATTAAGAGAATGGAAAAGGCTGTTAGGTTGGGCATTGCCTTCCCACTGACTGATGGGAGAATCTTCCTAGCAGCAGAAGCAGAGTTGATGAGCTGGGAAGAGTAACGGTGGGCATCAAAATTAAGCTCAGTTTTCATTGGTAACAAGAGCAATGAGGGGGCCCAGCATGATAGCGTAGCGGTTAAGGTCCTCGCCTTGAACGTGCTGTGATCCCATGTGGGTGTCAGTTCTAATCCCGGCAGCCCCGCTTCCCTTCCAGCTCCCTGCCTGTGGCCTGGGAAAGCAGTTGAGAATGGCCCAAAGCCTTGGGACCTGCACCCCTGTGGGATACCCGGAAGAGGCTCCTGGCTTTGGATTGTCTCAGCTCCAACCGTTGCGGCCGCTTGGGGAGTGAACCATTGGACGGAAGATCTTCCTCTGTGTCTCTCTGTATATCTGCCTTTCCAATAAAAATAAATAAATCTTTAAAAAAGAAAAAAAGAGGAATGAGGGGGAATAACGGGTCACACTTAAGTTTCATTCTTTTTCAGAAAAACTTGTAGGAGTCTTTCTCCCTTGCAACTTGAGGGCGCTGCCTCGGTACTCTTTAGTAACTATGGCTAAATGAGGTGAGATTGGGCATGTTCATATTGGTATGGTCATAGACTGTAATATACTTAAAGGAAGATCCATCACTGGCTTATTTTCCTAACCAACTGGCTTTCTAAGGGCTGAAGTGCTGGTTTGACCACAAGCTTGTTGTCCATCTTCATGCTTTTCAGCAGGGGTACACTCCTGGGCAGATGTTTCCCAGGATCTAGTGAGGAGGGTGGTGAAGTGGACCAGGTAATCATTAAGACCCCTTCAAGCTCAGAATTCAATCCGTCATGAAGCACATGCTATCTTTTACTATATAGTCTTTGATGTTGCAAATAACATTACAATTATAACTTCTTCTCCATCACTTTGCATCAGGAGAGAGACCACAGGAAAGAACTAGTGAGTATCAGTTGGATTCGCTTTGAACCATTGCATTATGGCCTCTGCTGTGTATGGTGACCCGAAACAAGTCCATTGCATCGTGCTGTTTCATCATGTAGACAATAAGCCATCCTTTTCCCCCCACACCCCAAATGTACTATCATCAAAAGGAAAGGGAACCTAGGGATCTCACACTTAAAAACTATTCCCTTTTAATGTGGCAATAATTGTCCCTCTGGTTTATCTAATTAGGTTCTGCTGTAAAATAACAGTGGAAGGGCATCTTGGTTTTGACAGATTCTCTTTGTTTTAAAATCAAGGCATCCTATTGTTTCAATGAAGTAAATAGTGCCCTCTTTCCAAAATGGTGAGAAGTATTTTTCTTAGCCTCATTTATAAATCTTCTCTTCAGAATTCTTTGTTTCTGTGTTCTAAAAGGTTAATAATCCAAACAGAACCAGTAATAAAAAGCAGACAATAAATAAAATTTCACAGCATGATGCTATCTGGCCCTCTTTTCCTCAAAGTAAATGGGACAGGCATTAGAAAATAGGTAAATCTGTTTTGTTAGAGATTTGGGGGGGGCCTTGTACGGTTCTGAATTCCTCTGGTTCTGGGTCTACATCTTTCAGCAGCACTCACCACTGATTTTGAAAACCAAAAATGTCCCCACATGTTTACCCTGGAGCTGCAGGCATGAATATTATAGAATGGCAGACACAAATGCCCATGGGGCCAGGGACTGGCCAGGTCACATGAATGAGTTTATCTCACTTGGTGTAAGACAGTTCAGAGTGGGGTGTGCGCTGTTTACTGGAGAAAGCGTGCATGATTTGCTTGGCAGTCTTCAAAATTAAGCTCTTAGTAAATATTGTATTGGCCAACACAATTCTCCATTGCACTAAATGTGTCCCTCTAGCCATCAGGGTACCACTGTATTCTAGCCCCTGTCCATCAGCCCAACCGCTGTTCCTTTTTTCCCTCCCTATTCTCTGCCTTCCTTCTTGCCCTGTTGACTTTTAGCTATCATTTTTGAGTTAGAACTCTTTATGAGAAATAAACTTTCCTTATTCTTTGCTCTCTTCCTAATTTTTTACTAGGTCATAGAGTTCTTAAACAGAGCAGCAAACATCTCTATAACCATGAACCTATGAGATTGGGCTCCCAGGATTTTTTATACATGAATTTTGTATACTGAAGTGTCCAAGATTCTCAGATGCCAATACCATCCCTCCTCTTGCATCCACTCATATTATTATTTCCTAGAAATGTTTTTAAACAAAGGAGGTATTATCAATTCACTCAGTGTTTCTCTCCTCTCCCCTTTGTGATTCTCCCTCTCTTTCCCTTATTCTCTCTCTCTCTCTCTCTTTTAGAGCACATGCTTGACCAGCCGGTTGCTTTCCCACAGCCAATAGGCACATGCCCAGAGTGTTCCCTGTGATTATCAAGGCCTGGCTTTTTTTCCTGATAATGTCAGCAGCACTCACAGTTATCCCCATCTGCTAAATTCCTGGAGGTCAAAATATGCTTCCTTCTGGGACTAATGGAAATCTCCCAGAAACAATTATTGCGCTTGAAAAATTTATTGATCTATATTGTATGGTTCACTTGATATTTTGGGTTCAGAAACATTTTTGGAAATGAAAAGATTAATTCAGAGGCTTCAGAGTAAGGTACTAATGAATACATTCATGTCCAAGGATTTACAGCTGCTCCTATTAGAATTGCAGAATACTTAATTCAGTTGCCACAAGATGTCAACAACATAGGTCATCTAGCATCATTGATTTTATTGGTTGAATTATAAGTTCCTGATAATACAATTGGGAAAAATCTCAGATGAAAAAGTAATCAATGGAATCATGAAGGTTCACACTGGTGTGATTTCCCAAACTTTTCTTTGCTCTAAATTTGAGACTCATTTTCCATGTCTGAATGCCAATCCGTATGGCAACATGAGGAGCAAATGACTCCGTGTTGTACAAAGCAAAAACACTGGAGTATCCACTTTCAGTATTCATGTTTCATGTGGTCCTTGTTGAAATTTTGCAAAGAAACTTGGGACCATGAAGCTTTATATATGAAATTAATAAATCATTAAAAACCTTCAAAAAACTGTCCACACTTAGACTTTTTTAAAAATGTTTTTGTTCTAAAGTAGTTTTCCTACAGTTGTCAGCCTATTTATTGGAGTCTTCGACTCTTAATCTCCTCTAGGAGCTAGAAGATCTACCTCTAAATTCTATTTACAGTCCTGATCAGCTATTTGTTCTAGGTGGATACTCTATAGCATATGAAAGGTAATATTATTGTTACATTATGAAAATAAGGTATTTCACAAGGTATCTAGCATAATATTTGATATACAATAGGTACTTGACACATTAGTCAAATTTGTATATTTATGCTCCAGGAAGCATGAATAATGAAGTAATCTAAATGCCACATAAGATGTTGAATAAGCCTCAGGATGATTAATTGAAAATTCTTGAGAGAATAGTCCCATAGGAACTTTTTCTAAAATATGGAAATGACTCCTTGGAATTTTGAGGTTGTAATTCTATTGGATCAAACATGAAAGCAGTTTTCTGAAAATTTTGTCCTGGAGTAGTAATTACATTGCCTTCATATTTCTATAGTTGCTGGAGGAGTTAGCAGGACATGTATGAATTGGTAACCTCAGTCTTACAATCCATGAAATGGACTAGTGGTTGTGACAGCCTCATGGATATGGCAGTAAGTGAATGAGATAAAGTATAGGAAAAGTTTGTATAGTATGGTAAGTGTTTTAGAAATAGCTGACTAATTGTATTGGGGTTTTAAATAAAGATCCTCTCACAGATAATGTGTTCTCTCAGTGAGGTTGAAAAGAATGGGACTGATCATCCCTGGACTTATTCTAGTTATAAAATATACTTTTACATTTTGGATGAAACTATCAACACTGAGACATTGGTGAGAACTCCATGGTTTTGTTTGTTTGTTATTTGTCCTGGGTGATTTTAAGTGACATTTTTCTTATACATGAAAGTCTGCATTTTAAAGTCTCAAAATAGTCTACATTTTAAAGTCTCAAAATCTCCTGAGACAGATATTAAATAGTATCAACCATTTGTCCAATGGGTGTAACTTTATGACAATTCAACCCTTGTCAGTTACAGGGATGCTCAAGTCTGTTTTAGAAGTTATTATACTTTGTTTTTAGAAATATAATAAAAGTGAATAATAAAAACATTCTGGATGAAATTTTCTTCCCAATTAGAGAAAATGATGCCTTCAGTTCTTTACAAGACAAAAGTGCTGATTCAGGAAGGCATAATTGATTAGAACGACATGTGGGCTGGCTTCAAGCTTTATGTCAAATCTTTGGGAAACTATTCCTCATGCAAAATTAAATGTGTTGCAAGATCTTTCCTGTCAAGCGCCATTTTTTTTTTCCCATTTGGCTCAAAGTTTGATTTGCAGGAACGAATCATGTATGAGTAAAATTGTGACATAATTTCAGTTGCTGTTTGTGGACAGGATTTTTGTTTTGAATATTATATCTTGTTAATGATGCCATTGGCCATTAGGGCACCTTCCCATCTCTTGTTCTTTTTAGGGAGTCTGGAGGTTTTGGTTTGGTCTGTGATGGAATGGGCTTCCCCTCTCAGACTGGCATTTTCATCAGGGGCTCAATCATCCTGGTGGCTAGCACACAGGATTGTGTCCAAACTGCTCTTCACCCCCAAAAGTGGCAGGCTTATCTCTACACAACATTGTCCCATGCCTCTGGTTAAAAGTAGAAGCTAATACCCATATATTCATGGGTGGCAACTGAATGGATAGTTGACTCTTCCAGTATCTGTAGGAAGCCTGGTGACCAGGCACTGACCTCCAGAGGTCAGTAAGGACAGCTAGAACAAGCTAAAGGAATTGAGCAAGGCTGGTATGGTATTCCATGTCTTTGAAAGGAAATTCTGGCAAGGACTTGGGGCTTCCTTTCTTTAGTAGCCAAAGCAATGTTTTCTGCATTACACAGAAGTGGAACTGAGTCCTGAAGAACCTCAGGAAGAGCTTTTGTGACATAGCCAACATGTCACAACACAGCAAGGCTAATGTAAAGTGAATGGAACAAAAATGCTGATGTGATGTTCTTGCCACCACCTCCCCTGGCCACCAGCAGAACATGATTGTCAGTCAAAATGGAAGTGTGTACTTAGCTTTTTCCAGATTTGTAAAGTTCCTGAAGGATGGGCTGCCCACAGCCTCTGAGAACTTCAGGATGTTTCAGTCTCATGGTTTTATTTAAAGCCCAGTATGAGAGTCAAGAGTGGACACTCGTTGAGAACTCAGCTACTGGAGTCTATTGTCCTGAGTTCAATGCCCTCTCTGCCACTTCCAAATTTTATGGTTTTGGACAAGACACTTAATGTCCTGAGCCCTCGATTTCCATGCCTTTAAAGTGAAGGAGGATATACCCACTTGATTATGTTGTCAAGGTTAAATATGGGAACATCTCTGTAAGCAATGCAGCAGAGAATCAGACTTGGAGATGCCTAAACGCATCAGCTGTTGTGCTTGTTGTCAGCTCTCGATCCTAGAGTTGTGGAAATGAGGTGCTTAATCATGTTCGTTTAGCAGGTGCCTCCCAATATTGAATGTGCTCACAGACAACTCAGACACTTTCCATCTGGGGTTTTGTTTCCACACCCACAGCTATTCCTGACAGTGTGGACCATGTGGAGAAAGCAAAGCCACCTGCCTTTCTTTGTTTACGTTCTCTTTCTTTCCCTTTTTTCTGCCTCTCCTTAGAGATGCTCTGGGTGGGGAGGACCTCACACTCACTGCCAGGTATTTGGCCTACAGCTTCTGCCCCACCAGGGCCCCCGTTCCCTGGCCTCCTTGCTTTCCTTCTGACTGATTTAAATATGCTAATTTATAGTGGTTTAAACAGTTCAGTGATATACTAGGATCATTCAATGAATTATAAGATTGAAAGTGAAAAAATTTTTTAAAAGTATCAGATGTAGGAAAGGTAATAAAGAGTGATCTATTTATGGATATGTATTTTCTTTCTTTTTTTTTTTTAAAGATTTATTTTATTTTTATTGGAAAGTCAGATACACAGAGGAGAGACAGGGAGGAAGATCTCCTGTCTGATGAGTCACTCCTCAAGTGGCTGCAATGGCTGGAGCTGTGCCAATCTGAAGCCAGGAATCAGGAGCTTCTTTTGGGTCTCCCATGTGGATGCAGGGTCCCAAGTCTTTGGACTATCCTCAACTGTTTTCCCAGGCCATTAGAAGTGAGCTGGATGGGAAGCAGGGCTGCTGGGATAGGAACCGGTACCCATATGGGATCCGGGCACATGCAAGGTGAGGACTTTAGCTGCTAGGCTACTGCACTGGGCCCAGATGTATATTTTCTGATATTTTTGCATTCTGAGAATTCCACTACTCATGGAATGATTCTCCACTTTTCCCCACTTTTTCATCTTTAAATTCAGGAGAAGTTTTCAGGAGCATAGTACACATGTAATATGCACTACCTATATTTTTGTTTAATTTTTTTTTTCTGAGTGTTCCAAGAGATGCAAAACCATACAACAAGGGGAACAAATTTCATTGGTAAAACTCTTTACGCTCTAATACTGATAAATTCCTTTAGGTCATTGGAGGAGGTCTTTTTGCATATATAACTTTTAAGATTGATGCAAAAATTGCATGATGTCTAAATGTGGATAAACATTTAGGTTTCCTGAAACATTTATCATTTCTTTACAGCAAAAGCATTCAAAATTCCTTGTTCTAGCATTTTTTTTTATTTTTAAGAAAAATATGCAGAGTATTACTGTCTGTTGTTACCTCACCCTGCGGTAGAAGAGTAGTTCTTACTCCTGCCTAACTACTACTTTGTATCGATCCGTGGGCAAGACCCTGCAACACCTGGTAGACACACGGCCCTAGGGACTAGTGCAGGAGGCCCCTGAAGTGGGTGTGGGTGCTGTGTAGTGAGGCAGCACAGTGTCCTGATGTACCTAGTTCCATTTCCTGGCTCCTTCACAGACTTGCTCCGGGGCCTTAGGCAACTAAGCTGCCTCAGCTTCAGTTTTATCACCGATGTGATGTTCAGTTGTCGGTGTCACAAGCCGTAACTGCCAGTCAATCGAGTCAGTGTTAGCAAGCTAGTGTAGCTCCTGGCACGCACTGGCTGTGCTTCTTTAGGGCCCTCATGACCTTTCGGCTGGAATACCTGTCCACTTGTCCTCCCGGTGGGGCTGGGCAGGCTCCGGAAGGCTAAGACACTTCCATCCAGTGTGGCCTTTTCCTCCAGTCACAGACCATCTGTGGAAATGACTTGGAAACAGAGATGGGCTTTTGTTCCTCTGCTCCTGTCCTTAGTCCCCCTCCTCCTCTTTTCTCACCCTGACCTGCACAGCTTGCCTTCCAGGCTGCTGCTCCTTCCTTGTTTAACACGAAATTAATTTCCCCCTCTGATATCCTTCTCTGCGGTCGCCTCCATGTTATTTCCCCATAAAGTTCAAATGATTTCATTGAACTTCCTAATGTCGGTGACAGACGTGGAACTGATAGTCCTCATCTGGCCAGCAGTTTTAATTAGAGTGGCTGTGCAGCGTGCTGTTAATTAACAGGGTTATTTTTAGATGTGTGTGTTCATTAAGTCCCCCAGAGCACCTTTTCCGTCACATTTTTAAAAAGCAGGTTAATTTATGGCCTGGTTAGAAGCCATTAACTCCTTTCTTTCATTCGGTGACCCCCAGATCACTCCTGGGCTTTCGCCGTTGCTGCAGAGCAGGGCCAAGGCAGGATGGACAGTGCCCGGGAGAGCACAGCCAGCCGCCTCCTCCACCGAGTCCTTCCAAAGCAGAGTTCTAGGCTACACACTCTAAAATCAGGTAATTTTGAGCTTCGTGACCGAATCCAGCCCCAGGATCTCTCACTGAGTCATGTTTCAATACACAGAACGCTGCTCTCACAGGGGAAGGATTTGGTTTATGCTCTGGAAAATTTATCTCCAGGACTTTCTCTAATGTTTTATAGTTTGGAACAAATCGAATTTTAGAACACAGAAAACTTGAGCCAACATTATACCAGTAAATATACATATGATGATATTATGTGCATAGGCCATATATGCATTTAAAATGAAACTTAAAAAATCTCCTCAGAATGACAAAATTAGAGAGGTGGAGACTAGATTATTGGTTGTCAGGTGTTACGGACTGGGTCTGCCTGCGAAGGGAATGGGTCAGCTTTGTTTCTTCATTGTGGTGGTGGTAAATGAGCCTTTGCATGAGTGAAAATTTTGTAGAATTGAACACACACACAGATAAGAAGAAATATAATCCTAACAAGAGGTTTCTGTGTTATAACATATATTAAGTCAACTATGCCCAAGTATTATACAACAAATTAAATAGCAAGTAAATAAAGGATGCATTTCTAAGGTTGACAGTACACTTACTCGAGTCATACGTAGTTATACTCCATGCCAGCTGAAATAGGCTCACTGAAATGTTCTGTTTTATTTATATTTCTTAGTGCATATAAATGCGTATTAATGCATTTGAATGCTGACATGTATATTTTGATTTTAGTACCTTACGTTTGCTTCTGGCTTAGTCAATGGTGTCACGTGGCTATGCCTATGACCCAGGCATAATAGACTGAGGTTAACACAGGTTTCTTTTTTGTACTAGAATGTGTTTCTTTTTTCTTTTTGCTTCAGTGCATGAGTTTATAAATATCCATCACCGTTGTGCACATCAGCCTCAGTGTGGTCAGTTATGGGAATTTCCTCTTTTTTTCTCTTTCTCTTTAGCACCATCATCATACTTCACTATGACTATTGACTGTAATTGATTCTTTAGGAGTGGGGGCAGCTGAGAAATCGCCTTCTCTCTGTGTTTAACTCTTGATTTTCTTGGTAGCATTAACTCCTTTATATATATTCACGTTCAGCGGGTTGGAGCGATTAAAACTTATTTGTGGGGTTCGTCCTTGCTGCCTTTGCATACTGCTTCCTTTTCAATGACCCTTTACACAAAGTCCCCGGAACTTTCACGAGGCAGGGGTGCTATTTTCTCAGAATGCAAAGCGACCTGATACATAAATATATGACTGTGTTAAATCATCTATAGGTAACTAATTTAAGTGATTCTTGATTTTAAAATGACAGCAACTGAATATGCTTAGAAAAATCTAAATAATGATCCATTAAGTAATGAAAAGAAAAAATTTCAGTAATTATGGCACCTGGGAAAGAAATATAATTTGGGGGGAGGGAGAAGATGCAGGGAATTGATTGACTTTTTCTTATGTTGTATCTTGTGTGAGTTATAATTATCAAGGGCTTACCTAATCAAAATAAACTTTTCTCCAATATGTTCAATAATATGTTTAAATTTTAATATTTATGTAAAATAGAAATTGGTGATTTGCTTGTAAATCTTAATAACCCAACTAGATTTAGTTATCTGAGAATGTATATATGTACACATGTATATATGTAATATCACCAGTACAATATTAAATATGTTCCATTTTCTCCCTGCTATTATTTAAGAGATCATTTGATAAATGATAAAAAATGATAAATGATAAAAAAATGGTAAAAAAATGTCCATTTCTTAAACATGACTCCTTGGTAAAGTAGAGTCTAATTGTACTTTGGAAGGTTATCAGTCTGTTTGTAATGGGCATCTGTAGTTACTGTTCAGTGAGAAAACTTAATAATGTTTTTCAACAAAAATAACAGATGGCTGATATACAACCCATATCATTGTTAATAACATTTTTACTATGCTTCTGAGCTTCAATTTCCAAGTTCCATTCCCAGGAGTAGACAAGCATTCATATATTATTCTTCTCTAGAAATCAGCCTAGATTGAATTACAAATTTATAGGAAAAAAATAAATTTAATTGTTAACTGTTATTTTTAGTTTTAAAAATCTGTTTTACAGCACAGAGGTCAGCTTGACAATGAATATTTTCAGTTTGGCAGGTCCAACAGCAGGTATCTGATGCAACTGCTTAGCACTGCCTCTGCAGGGAAGCTGCCAGAGACAATATGGACACAAATGGGCGTGAGTGGGTTGAGGTCACAGCTCATACACTGTTTCTGTTGTTAGAGATGCTGTTGGAGGAATGTCAACCAAATGGAAAAAGAAATGACTTCTGCTTTATTTTGTTAAGAAAGCTAGTTCATCATCTGCTGGCCCTACTAAAACAGGTAAGTAAGGAATGTAAAATTTGTGGAATCTGCAATGACACATAGTGGGCACTTGCTTCCAACAGAAAAACCATTAGCCCAAGTGAGAGGAGGACAATTTGTTTTCAATTCTGTGTCTGAATGGTATCAGTTGGTAAATATCTATTGGCTTTCTTCCAAAGTGAGTTTTGCATAGCAGGTGCTTAAGGACCAGCACCAAGGCACAGATTGAGAAGTTTATTTTTGATTGGTTACTCATTTCCACCTCCTTAATACCAAAATGATAGCCTGGGAACTCAATTTTTTACACTGGATAATGGAGAAAACAGTAATCCATTATTCTTCCATTTAAAACTACCTAAATTGATTGTCCTTCTTATCATCCACTTACCCCTCCTCTCTTAACCTATAAGTTCAGGAGTAAAAGTATTTATGTCTTTTTGCTGAGTCCAAGGATTTATTGTGCTGAGCAAGATATCATTCAAGGCGCTGACCTGCAATTTTCTGATTGATAATGGAAATGTTAATGTATTGTTAGTCTTCTTATTTTTGGCCTAAAGTAAGCTTGTAACTAGAATCATTATGTTGTGCCTATAAAGTGTTCAGGCAAAAGGGAAAAAGCAGAACTTGAAGTCTATTTGTCAAGTTAATTATAATATTGGAAAAATGAATTAGATGGAGGGAAAATCCAATTTCATTCCCTTAAACTGGTATAATAGGCAATGGGATATCCTATTTCTGAAATGTTTAAGTGCTGTTCTTTGGATAACCTGTGTCTTATAATTATCAGTGTCATAGGAACTACTTTAGAGTCTCATATTTCCCCATATGAAGCACATTGTGTCTCAGGAATTGTGGTCAGTCTCTGTCTTTACGCTTCCTTGCATCCCATCGAGGTGTCACCTGCTCACCTTGGGTCTTCCAGCTCTGTGACCTGCAAGGCATGGCTTGCTATTGAGAGTGAGAGAAAACAGAAGGAACTCCAGGGGTGCCCAGGAAATGTACTATTGCTTCTCAACCTGCTGGATGGGTCTGGGAATGCTTTCTTTACAAAGGCTTTTATCCTGCAGGGTAACAGGGAAACCAGAATTTGAGGGACAAAATATCACAATGGCTTGTAACCTGTCAAAAAGTCATAGTACATCAACAAACATATATACATGGCTTTAAAATGTCAAGACCAAATGACTAAGAAAAAACAAAGTATAGGAAGACTTCTTGGGGAAGAAAGTAGTGATTTTAAGATTTGAGAGGAGTCGATAAAGAAGGCAGACCCTGGGCCTGTATTCCTTTTCTTCAGTTTTTTCAAATGACCTGACTCCATCCAATGAAGAACAGGCACACACTTGCTGGTGGGTCATGTCTAAGTTAGAGAAGCAGCTCACGTTTGCTTTGGCAGACTCAGGCTGCTTCACCCTGTGCCTCATTTCCAAAGCACTGGTGTGGAGAGACTGTCCCCTATTCCGATTCTCCATGTGCCTGGGCTGAGCTGTTACAAACTGCCAAACGCTCTTGCAGTGTGTTTTGCTGCTTGATAGGATGCTGTAGGCAGAGTTATTGGTAAGGAGAAACACCAAAAGATTTGAAAATCCTGGGAGCATTTTTGTGCTCATCAGTTTTCTGTCTTTACAAGAAAGGGCTGTTGTGTTTCTTTGCCACCAGAATCACTTAATATCTTTAATTTAAAAAGATATCTTTATACAGACTTGAATGTGTGTTGCTGAATATAACACCCACATTAATAATTTTAACCTGGGGTGGGGAACATTTTTTTTTTCTGCTTGGGGCCGTTTGGATATTTGCAACATAACTCACAGCCCATACAAAATTATCAACTTAAAATTAGCTTGATGTAGAGTTACTGGATTTGGAGTCTCACCTGCAGCTGTGAGGGCCAGACTGAATGATTTGGGGAACACACAAAGCCTGTAGGCTGGATGTTCCCCACCCTTGATTCAAACATAAACTCTTTATAAATGTGCAAATCCCAAGCTGGCCTCCTCTCTCTAATATGCTCTAACGGGAGGGGAGAAACAGGAAGACGTTTGTCGATTCCATCCCTTCCCTGTATAAGCATGATGTCTGAGTGAAAGCTGAGGGTCCTGGAAGAGTGAGAATGGATCCCTAATGCCGAACCCTTAGCTTGTGGCCTCCCTGCCTCTTCAGCTCTCACTTTCTGGGGGAAAACAGCAGCTGTGCAATCAGGGGCTTGAGCAGCGGTAGACCCAATTAGCGGGGTCTCGGCCTGACATGTTCACATTCAGAAACCTCTTTGGAGACAAGCCACGTGGCAGTTCCCGAAAAGCTGTTCTCAACTCTGGGCTGAGTTCTGTCAGTCAGGAATTCATTAACGAACTCCCTTTCCACAGTTGGTGAAATTTGAAAAAAGAAAAAAAACAACAAAACTGTAGGTTCTGAGGATGCCTTTTCCTCACCATACCTATTCTTGGACTGAATCCTTCCATGAAATGGGAGATTATTTTAAGATCAAGCAAGTATTTGTCAGTGTTCAACAGCACCAAATGATGATGAAAGTGGAGTCTGAAGAATGAGCCCAACTACGCCACAAAGTGGACATGAAGAAGCACACGAGGGCAGCACTGGGAGTGGTGAAGGGAGACTAGATTCCTTCAGACTAGAAGGAATAGGAGGGACTTCCTGGAAGAGGTGACAGTGGAAGCAGACCCATAAACAACTGTAGGATTTGAAGCCATAATAGTGGGAGGTAGGGAGGGCAAGGAACAGAGGTCTGTTTCTGGGAAAGTAGCAGGTGCATCAAAGGGAACAAGCAGCTGCTGCTGGGAAGAAGTTACAGGTGACACTGGAGAGAGCAGTTTTTGTGGGCAGGGGACAGAAAGAACCTTGGAAGAGCAGAGTGAAGGAGGGACAGGGACAAGAGCAGCCTGAGATTTCAAATGCAGACAGATCTTCAGAAGAGCAAAAATAAATTTCCAGGCCAGCTGGCTCATTTTTCAGCTATGCACGTGCCTGTATATCTGCATTGTGAACTGACTGCCTTGGTTGTCGGTCAAGCGTCTTGGTGTGTGTGAGAGAACAGATCTTCCACTGCTCAGGATTGGGTAGCTCCTTCCTGAATTTAAGGTGAGATTCTAGAGGATGCTTTTGACTTCAGTTGGATGGAGCCTGGATATCCATTTTGTGTTTTTGTTGTTTGGAAGATTCAAGCCTTGACCTCTTGGAGTTTCATTTTCTTGGTCTGGTGCATGTTACTATCTAACTTTTCCTGTGATACAGGTCCAGTTAGGATCCAAAGTGATGAATTCTGGGAAATCACTTTGAAAATTTCAGTTGTTGGTAGTAATATGAAATAGTGGTTTTGATTCCTAAATCTTGAGCTATTTTTTAAGTCCCATCCTTTATTTGCCTCAAATATAGGATTTGAGTCCTGAGATATGACTAAAACTCGGAGGTCATAGAATAAAAACGCCAAAAGGTACTTTAGTTCCATCTCAGTGTCATCGCTTGCTGACCACAGCTTAGTGGTCAAGAATGTGGATGCTGGCAATAAATCCAATGGGTCTGAGTCTCATCTTGGCTGCCTATTGGTCATGCAACTCTGAGCAAGGCTGTTTTAACTTCTGTGAACCTTATCTCTAACGTGAGGATGAAAGCTGGTCTTGATGCTACTGACTTGTGGTAACTAAGTGAGAGCACCAAGAACAGTGCGTGCACACAGAGGCAATGTTCTGTGCACAGTCCTAGCAGGTTCCTAGCAAATCCGTAACAATGGACTTGTAATTCAGGAGGAGAAACTGAGATCTGCAGAGAGTGATTGCTTTGCTTGAGGCATTTATTTGCTCGGTGGCAGGACCAGGACCAGAGGTGCTTACTGACCTTCACCGATAGTGCCTCCTCACCTTCGTTGTCCCATGGTGATTTTTGCTTTGATTGAAAAAATGAAGAGAAATATGCCTCAAATCTTTCAGGTATCTTCAAGCGGGAACTGCATGCATTCACAAGAAGAAAATTTCTCAGAAAGACTGGTGCAAGACGTGTCCTTACACAGAGATTAACACTTGTGCAGGTTCCCAGGAGCTCTTTGCTCTACTAGACAAGGCCGTTTTTTATTGGCTGCATGAGGCACTTCCATCACACCTGCTGGTCTCGTTCTCTGGCATGTTGTATGAAAATTACACAAGAGTCCCACAGGAGGAAATAAACTATGGACTGTTGCCTTGAGAGCAGAGTCTATGTTTTTGCTTAATGCTCATATTCCAGACGTGTAACACAGAACTAATGGTGAATCAGTAAATGCCCACCTAGTTTTTGTGGGACAAATAGTGTCTGACTTGTAACATTGGAGGAATTTCCATTTTGCTACCTAGAGGACACATCCGTTTCTTACCGTTTCTATCCCATGCTGGGATTCAAGCAGGATGTTGTGAGAGTATTATTCTTGAGTCCGTGGGGGGTACCTTTTGACCTTGCAGGATCTCAGTTTATTGTGAAAAAAGGAATAATAATGTGCACTACCTCTTGCAGATAGATCAGCATCTTTCTGCAAAATGCTTAACCAGCCAAGGTGATAGGTATCAGTGAGTGTGGGAGGCAGCTTCAAGCAGTCTGCACCTGGGAGACCTGGGTGGATGGCCCAGGAAGTCAGCCTTGGACAGGATGAGCAAGCACTGCATAGCTGCAGAGCAACAATGGTCTTTGATCTACCTGCTCCTCAGAGGTCAGCAGAGGCAGGCTTCAGGAAAGAGGCCATGTCCAGTTATGCTTACTTATGCCAAAAGTGCAGGTGTGGCTAGCTCAAGAGGAATGTGAAGGGTCTGAATTACATTACATGTGAAAGGCTACCTGACATTTGATGGGCATGTTCTTTTCCCTAAGTCAGCACAGAAGATAGCACAGTATGGGAACACTCGCATGCAGAGTACACTTCCCCTCCCCTCAATTTATGTTTGTACTTAATAGGCTGTCGTTTCATGAAATGATAGCATTGATATATGATAGAAAAACAAAACCCCAGACCAATAACTCTTTACTGGTACTTTATTTGGAGCCCCATTTCAAAACATAAATTAAAAAATGACTGGTATATGAAGTCCTCAAATCTGGAAGCCACTTATGATCTTCCTGGGCTTCCACAAGCATGGATGTTTCATTATGGTGTTACTTTAATGAGAGGCCCCAAGTTGTGAGGGGTCCTTCCGGAACTGTACAATCTGGAGCTCAAAGTCAACACTAAGACTTGTGTTCCCCCCTTGAGGTTGGGAGGTGGTGGAGAAAACATTGGTGTTCCCCAATATCCCATACCAAGACCAGAAATGTTCTCTGAAGTATCGGTAGCAACAACAACAAACCTTTGGAACTCTCAAACAATGCTTTTAGACGCCTAAAAAAATCCACTCTCAGCTGGTTGAAAAGCACCTGTTTTTTTTTGTTTTGTTTTTTTTTTGCCAAGACAAACATGAGGGATTTTTGGTCCAGTACAAAGGATGCAGTTGTCTCTCTTTTTTCTCCTCTACTGTCGTAACTCCCTAGAAGCCTGTCTTCAATTTTTCCAGGATATATTCTTTTGAACCCCCTCTCCAGTGATTGCTAGCAATACTGTCATTGGATAAGGAAGCATAATTCATAGCTAATGTATATTGCTTGGCTAAGAGAAACTTCAGACTGATGCTTGTCTCAGGCTTGTGCATGGGTTGCAGAGGGGGAACGCATTTGGCTTTTCTCTGGCAATATATTGCAAATATCCTTTATAAAACCCTAACTTGGGTCAAAGGCAGAGGTTTTCAGATTGCAGCTGGACAAAGTACTGAATGTCCAGTAATAATGCTGTTTGTAGGAGTTGCACATCTTCTGCAACAGTGCTATAAGCCTTATAGTCTTATGATTTCAACTTGTAACTATCCTGGTTGGTAATCTATTTCCAGTTAAAAGTAAATAAACAAAAGCCCCAAGAGACATTAGTTTGCCTGAAATTGGCTAACAAGAGGTTGCAAAGCTGGAATTTAGATGACTGTGGAACCTGTTCATAATGTAGTTTTCATAAAAAATACTAACCACCATTTATCTAGGCTTACTGTAATTCAGGTACGGTGGCTGAACTCTATATGCATTCCATTATTCAAATCTTAAAACTATCCCACATGTAATATTATTGTTGTTGTTACCATTGTTGTTTCCACTTGGCTAGAAGGGAAACTGGGAGGCTAAATTACTTGTCTTGGAGTCACAGTTAACAAACAATGGTGTTGGGAGCTCAACCTGCTCTGTCTCCCCAGGGTCTTGTGCTTGACCACGCTGTGAAGCTGCCAGCAAATAGGACCTGCTTCTGGTGAAAGGCATTACATTGCCTCACACAAAAAGATATGACAAAAAGCTGTGGAAAACAAAGCTAAAACATGAGATTTTTTTTTTAAAGATTGACTTACTTTTATTGGAAAGATATGCAGAGAGGAGGAGGAAAGATCTTCCATCCACTGATTCACTCCCCAAGTGGCCACAATGGCTGGAGCTGAGCTGATCTGAAGCCAGGAGCCCGGTGCTTCTTCTGTGTCTGCCACACAGGTGCAGGGTCCCAAGGTTTTGGTCCAATCATTGATTGCTTTCCCAGGCCATAGGCAAAAGCAGGGCTACTGGGATGTGAACCATTGCTCACATGGGATTCTGGTGCGTGCAAGGTGGGGAACTTAGCCCCTAGGTTATTGCACCAGGCCCCCCAAATTAGCTTTTTAAGTGCAAAATCTTGAAATCCAATCATATAAAGGAATGCTCAAGAAGTTCACAGAAATGTGTTAAGAACAAAAATATGAATTCAAAAAGTTTGCATCTGGCCTGGCGTGGTGGCCTAGTGGCTAAAGTCCTCACCTTGCAAATGCCGGGGTCCCATATGGGAGCTGGCTCTAATCCCCACAGCCACATTTCCCATCCAGCTCCATGCTTTTTGCCTGAGAAAGCAGTCGAGGGATGGCTCAAAGTCTTGGGACGTTGCACCAGCGTGGGAGATCCTGAAGAGAGGATCCAGGCTCCTGGCTTCAGATTGGTTTAGCTCTGCCTGCTGGGGCAGCTTGGAGAATGAATCAACAGAGGGAAGACATTTATTCCTCTCTCTCTGCTTGTCTCTGTATATCTCACTTTCCAATAAAAGTGAAATAAATTGTAACACATTTTTTTGCATCACAATAAGTTTCTTTTAATTCCATTTTTCTTCACAAACTTTTGGAAGTACTTTCGTGTATCTTTTTAACCTCCTCTTGCATCTATGATTGTAGAAGAGAAGGGACCACATTGATGGAGGGAGATTTGGCATTTGTGGAAGAGAATTCTCTGGATACAGGGGATTGGGCAAGGACAACACTATTTTCTGTATCAGCAGCAGAAACCTGGAGTCTCCTTACTGTTCAGGAAAAATAGGAAAAGTGATACTAAGGGCCTACAAAATCTAGTCAAACTAGTGTTCCATGGAAAAGTGAAGTGAAATTCAGCACAGAGATTAGCATCTAGAAGTCATGAGCGCTTTGGGAGAGGTCAGGAACTCTCTGACCAAATGAAAGGTGCTGGTGCATTTGAGAAACACTATAAACACAATCCATAATAGAAGTTTCCCACAGAGCTGTGCCAAGTGCGTTCCACAGCTGAAAAACATCATCTTCTCCTGACAGCTTTTGAGAAACATGCATTTAGGAACCTACTCAACCAGCATCCCTGGGACATCTGTGTTTCCTGTGTCTGCTGCAATGCAAATAGCATTGTGCTCCAGCCTTTTTTCCAAGCCCTATTCCGTGTCCACGCTGCAAGGACCCAAGCTTTCTAACACCACATTGCCCTGAGATGCCGCATGTTGAATACTTGTCACTCTTGTGGCTCTGGGGCCCTGGATTCCTGAGGAAAATGAAAGTGCTTTTAGAACTAGCCAGAAGCAGCTAAAGGCAAGTGCTTAAATTTATCACCTCAGGAAGAATACTCATGCCCACTTTGAACAAATTGGGAGACCTGTTGGAATCTCTGTCCTGGTACAGCCAGGCACTTTGCTTTTGATTTGTCATTGGCTCAAGGGTGCTTAAAGGGTGGACTGACAGAACCCAGGAAGCAGATCCAACACAGTATTTACCTTGCCCAAGATGCTATTACTGCGACTGTGTTGTTGATGATCAGTGTTTCATCTGAGCACCTTTCTTAGCAGATCTGAGGACAGTGTGGCCTACTGACTTTCAGACACTTATAGGGAGAGGACACAGAGATTGGGAAGGGGAGAGATTCTGTTGAAAGGAGAAGAGGTTTACATGAACCCACCGCTCTTCCTAACTGCTCCCAAACCCCAGCTAGCAAACCTAGCGTCGCCACATTCAAGAATGAACAGCCTTGCTTTCATCCAGGCTTCTCTTCAGGTAGCCTTGAGCAAAGAATAAACTGCTCAAATCCTTTGCCTTTGCTCTGTAACTGAGGGAAGGATCGTGTCTTTTGCCAAAAGAGCACTACTGTCAATCAGTTGTGTGTGACACAAAATTTCCTTCACCCCTTCTCCTGGTGATGCGCAGCCAGCTCACGCACCAGACCCTGCCGCATGCCTCCTAGGTTTCTTATCTCTTGATTTTGGTGTCATCTCCACCACTCATCATCTTCACTTGTAACTGTAAGCTATAGGTGTAGAAGACTTCAGCATTTTTTGCTAAAGCAAAATATCCTTGGATTTGATTGTATTTTTTTTCTGCTTTCTCTTTAATTGTGGATTAATAATAGCAGATATTATTAGTTGATCATTGTTGAGAGCATGGGTATAATTTGGGGAGATTATGTTGTCATGATGTCAAAATATTTGACTTTCAAAACTTATAGAAATGCAAAAAAGGGAGAAAAATGAGGTGACTGCATTTGAAGTTTACAAAATGTATATCAAGAGTAATTTAGTAACAAATTATCATTTCACAAAGCAGTAGTATTGTAAAGGGCTCATGATTTGCTAAGAGGAGTTATTTTAGGCAATTCCTAATGTGTACTCTAAAAGTTGCTATTTAAATAAGCCTGTGCTTAGACACGCTTTCTATAGCTTCAGTAAACAATTATGTATGATATATATAATAATATATTATCCATAATATGTACTTTTTTACAGGTGTTTTTAAAAAATGTAGCAAAGGTTCAAACATGGAGGATTTTTGAGGGATCTAAATTATAAAACAAAGAAATAGGAATTGTTTGAGAGGGAATGATGGCATAGACCCAGAAAAAAAATGGAGTGACATCCAGGAGGCTACAGAGTGGCAAAGTGACCCAAACGAAAAGTTTAGGGCATAAAGTTTAAGTCATACAAAGGGCACTACCAGTGATACATCTGGAGGGGAAGCTCTGGGAAGGTCTGGAGTAGGGAGCTCTGGGCAATGCCAAGGCAACTGCAGGTGGGACTCCAATATATCTGTAGCAGGCAGATTTTTAAGTTGATAGATTGTTATGGCCTGCGAGTCATGTTATAGATATTCAAATGGCCCTTAGCAGAAGAAAAGGTTCCCCACTCCTGGTCTGATAGATTCCCAGTAAGATGCACAGAGGGATGATTTCCTTGGAAGAAGATGTGGGGAGTGCTCGAGAGACAGGTCAGGGGTGAAGGGGATTGGAGACTGCCTGGAGGGAAATCAACACACACAGGTGAATCATGGAAAATGGGCAGAAATAATGTCTTCCTTACTCTTGGCAGTAGGCCTAGGGGAGGTCTGCCTTCAGTTTTCTGGCTGTTCCTTTCATTTACACAATTTCTTGCATGAAGATGAAAAGATTCATGTTAAGGTAATGGGTCAAGTAGACCTTTTCACAGGTCTGGCCTCTTTCTGTGCAGCTACCTTGAAAAGAACTATCAGCAAACTCCCCACGTCCTGGAAGTGGTGAGTCTCTGCCTGGCAGTGGAACGATGACTGCAATATTCTGGCTGGTGCCGGCACCATTTTTAAAGCCCATCACAATCATTTCTTTAAAATTTCAGGGTGAAATAGAGAAGTGAAATCTGAAATTGTCTCTTAGTGAAACAAAGCATTTTTAACTATTCCATTACAAAACATTCCAGCCCCTCTCTCCCAGTTATCCAGAAGGCTGAATTTGTGCACAGAGAAGCCAAGAGAAAAAGCCTGTCTGACATGCTCTGAGTCACTTTAAAAGTACACAGCTATTAGTAGGGTTTGAAAAGGTAATAAATGAAACCCCCAATGGGGTAGGCCTTTCCATTTTCTTCTCAGCCTCAAAAAACACACCCTCAGGAAAATGAATGAAAGCTTGGAAACAGGAATTTAGATTAATTGAATAGGAAAGCCAGGGATAACTCTAATTTTCTGCCATGGATTAGGTTTTTTTTTTTTTTTCCTATTTGAGGGATAGGAAATATTTTTATGCAGTGAGTTTTTCAAATTGATTCACAAGTATATTATGTCAACATATAGTGGCTTTAGGAAAAACATAATTTGGCCTTCTCCTCTGAATATTAGACATGAGGGTTGCATCGCAACTGTTATATCATACTTATCCATTCTGAAGAAAGAAAAGAAGACTGAACATTAAAAGCTGACGGTCATCCATACAGTTGTCCCAATAGCAATCTGTGTACCTTTAACCCCGAGGAGGAAAAGTAATTACCCTTTGGCTTCTGGTGACCTCAACTAACCTTTGTTGAAGGGCCAGAGAAAATAAAGGCTGACCATCAGCCTGCCCTGGCTGCCCTGGGCTTAACCTGCTGTGTGAATGAAGAACAACCCAACAATAGGATGTGAGGACGTTGCCATGGAAATAGCTCTGGACGAAGGAGCAAAAAATCAGAAATTTATCACAATTAATTGTTTTATTAGGAGCATCCCATCTTCTGGATTATCCCCTAGGGGTGGGGAAAGAAGATGTGTTCTCATTTAGATCATATGAGAGAAAAAAATCCGCTCGGAGAAATGAGGCAGTTTATGCAATAAAATCATTTGTGGTTGTGGCTAGAATTGACCAGCTTTGTGAGAGATGTGAGGATCTGTATCTGCTTTTCATCTATGAAGATGCAAATGCAAACAGCCAGGATGAGGGCCATGACACCTCATTCTCCTTGATAAACTGGCTGAGGTATGGGTTTGGACATTGGTCCTTTCAATATTTTCAGTAAATTGTTGCCTGTGCTTTTTTAAGTCTGAGAAGTATAGATAATAATAATAAGTAGTAATATCTCAATAGTATGTCAATGATCATATGTGTTGTCACATTTTGTTGTCTTTAAGTAGCCCTTCTGTGAAACAGTAGTTAAACTCTGTTTTCAAGAATTTGTTCAGATTATAAAAAAGAAACTTGCCATCCAACTGTATTCAGAATGAAACTAGACTAATCTAAGATGTGCTGACTGCTCTAAGACTAGTTGGAAGAAAAATAGAGTGAGCGAGAAACTATTCTCTTATAGAGCCTACAAATTATCTTCTCACTATAAACAGACTTATTTAGAAGAAACATTTTTAACTTTTAGAATGTTTTTATTTTAATTCATAGTGTCAGGATGAAATTAGACTTAAAAATAAAAATGTATTAAAAGTTCTATTCTTTAATTCATTCTTACCAAGCAGAGTAACTCCTTATTAAATGAACATAAACTAGATATCAACTTGTTATTTTTGGTGGATGCTGGAAGAGCACTGTGAAATACTCTATTTTATAAACTGAGTTATTTATGTTAATCAGTTTTTAAAATAATTGGAGGTACTAAAACAAAGCAAGCGGTTAAGCTCAGCTATTGATTTTCTCTCTAATGGATATTTCATCAGTGAAATTTTAACCACTGATAAAGAATAAATCAACAAGGCTTCGCTGAGGACTCTTGCTCGTGGGAGCTTTGTTGTTGGAGCATTGTACTGTCCCACTGTACAATGTCAACAGAAAGTTCATTTATAAATCTTAACTTTTACATTTGTTCCCTGGAAATTCATCTTATATTGGAAAGAAGGATTAGTTGGCTTTCATTAAAATTTACAAAGCTATATTTAATGGAAATTAACTTCTTAAACAAAAAGCCGTGTGTTGGGACTTAACTAGCAAGGAAATGCAGTTCTTGGGTTCCTTATTGATCTGTGTCCTTTGGCAGATAGTTTGACACTCGTTGTGTTCATGTCTTTCATTGTTAGAGCCCGGCTTCTATTTACAAACACCTCAGGCACCTGCAGTTGTCATTTCATCTTCAGTAGAATAAACTTGGCTAGACTCATTACTTTATGGCCTTCAGCAGGCTTTTCATCTTTTTCTCTGGTATTGATAACACACTTTCAGAGTCACAGCATCATGTCTCTAAACATAAGCCTGTAATACAGTCCTAGTTAGGCTTACCTTGTGGTTCAGTAGCACCTGGTGGTAATCCTACTGAATTTCCATGTGCTGTAGTTTTCTGGTAAGTGCATATCTGCTTATAGGGTGCCTAGAGTCTTCTTTCTGCTGAGGTGTCCTGCAGTGTGGAGTTTCCTTTTCCCAGTCCTTCCTGTGTTTAGACCATCTCCTGGTTTTCTGCTAGTTAACCCTTACCTGGACAGTGTGACTGAGGCAGAGGAACCAAGAGTGTAGAAGGTAACAGATTTCTGTTGCTTCACCTGTTTGGACCAATAGAAAAGTGAGGGGAAGTGATGATCACTGCCAAATTGTCAAACACAATGCTGATTTTCCCTCACATGCCAAGAGGCAGCATCTGTCCCTGTCCCTTCCCCCTTTCATAAGGAGTATGCATAATTTCTGCTAGTTCTGGTCATCAGTTCAGCGTTACAATTGCTAAAAGATATTTCACTGTTTAGAGCTCATTTCTGGACTACATGTTTGTTGTTCCTGATTCTACTTGGAGGAAGGAAATAATTCATTTTTTTTTTCAGTTTACACAGAAACCTTCCTGAATTAATTTTGTAAAGAACAGGGTAGATTAAATCTCTTAATGACTAGTATTTAAGTAAAGACATAAGAGTTATTACTAATTTACAACCAATAAAGTTTCAACGAACTGCTCTTCAATAACATAAAATAAAAAATATTAAAATATGAACATTTATAAACATGAGAACACTGAGTAGTTCTCTATGGTCCTCTAGCTATCTATACTTTGTTTCTAATCCCTATGCTGTGTTGCAGACTTAACTGTTAAATATATGTACAAAGTATGTAATGTACATTTGTGTATTAGGAGCCTTTACATAGTGTCAGGAATATAGAGATAATTGATACATGAAAGATAAATGTCCCAAATTTCCACCCACCTGGTATATTCTAAATTTAAGTCTTCTTTTTTTAATGGAATTTTGTTGAGAGTTTAAGACAATTTTTGAGACTTTACCTATATATTTTGTAAATATGGCATTTGTAAATGAAGTTTAAGACAGTTTATATAAGGCAAGCATGCATATTTTTAAAATTACTTGACATCTTGTTATAAGAGTTTACAGTAATGTTGAGTTAAATAAATACTTTCAAGTGAAGGGAAAAAAGGAAAAACCAATTTTAACAGTTTAAGGGTACTGAAAGTAACAGATACCAATTAAGCAAACATTAATGACAAGGCATTATTCTGATATACTGGTGTATAAAATATCTTTCCTTGTGTTATATGCATTATAATGAAGCATATAAATAATACATGATATTTTAGGAGACTCCCTAACTGTGACTTTAGCATTGTGTGTGGGTTGAAAGATATAAAATGCAATTTAAAAAATTTTATAAGAAATTAGTATTCTTCATGAAAGGCTATAATTCAGTCTTCCTAACAGGATGATGGAAGCACAAGGCTGTCAAGCTTCCTATATCCTCAAGCACAATGAAGAAGAAAATTCACAAAAATAAATTTAGATCTATTTAAGTACATCGCCAAAAACAAAGGTATTCCCAAGATATAGTCAAATTTACTAAGTCTCATAAGGTTCATCCTGAGTTTGAAACAGGGACTAGGAATTTCACAAACTGTCACTTAAAAATACGTAGATGCACTGTCATCTTAAAGCAAAGAATCCCCCCCCCCCCATTTTAAAGTTACAGTCCCCAGAATCCAGGATCCAGTAGTCCCAGGTATTGGCTGAGAAGTGGCTGGGCTTGGTGCTCTCCGCATGCACCTTGCTGCCTCAAGCACACGACTACAGCTCCTGTCTGGGTTTCAAGCCAGAGTCTCAGCTCCGCAAAAGTTATTGCAGGGTTAAATACCTTTCCACGCTGCAGCACCCTGGATGTCCAGTTAACCAAACTCTATTTCCAGCAGGAACTCCTGAGGTCCAGAGGAAGTCTCTTCTGCAAGCCCTTCCCGTGGTCTGTGGTCTTCTCAACAAGCGGTGCTGAATGTTTTTTTTTTCTTTCAAGAAGAATCCTGTTGATAATTTGACTGTCCACTGAGGCTTGTCAACCTGTCACCAGCCTTGCTTAGGACCAGATGACTGGAAGGCTGGCGGATTGCAGGCCATGCGTCGTTCTCCTTTTTCAGTGTAGCTTAATAGGAACCTGGCATCAGGACTCTGAGTAGAAAAGGGGAAGGCTGAGCCATCATACATTCCACAAATTGCAGGCTTTCCCCACATCCTGCAGTGCCGGTGAGGGGGATTATTGCTGCAGAAAAAATTAAGAAAAAAACCCTGACCACACTGTAGAAATAATCACTGCAGTTGAGCTTCCCCCTATGTGTCCCTGATTTTCCTCTCTTTCTCTCAGTCTCTTCCTCTCTCTTGCTCTCTGTGCGAGGCCCCAGCTGATTCAGGCTGCATCCATCCATACATAAATCATTCCCCTTATTCTATTGGTTACATGGTACATGGCAAGTATTGATTTTTTCCGTTGCCTCATTTCTGGAGAACACTTGGTTTTTGTGAGACAGAAAAAAGAAAAAGGAAAAAAAAAATCCCAAACTAGAATGAACCAAACAACAAAATTCCACTGGAGTTTTATTTAGGTTAAAAAAGAAACCATGAGGCAGATGTGGCTTGGGCTGAAGTGTGTTCTCAGCACAGGATACTTAGAGGAGACCTTTGTGCATTTGCACGATCCCGATGGATTCTGTCTCCAAAACAGAATCGTTTGTGATTGTGGTGAACTCTGGGTTCACTGGGTTCAGGATGGAATGAGGATTTCTGGGAAGGGAGACATTCTCAAAATGTTCAGGGAAAGGAGCCATCCAATTGATTGCTGCTAACTCTAGGAAATAGTTTGCTTGAAACACAACTCACTCACAAAACCAGAGTAGGGAGGCAAAGGTGAAACTTCCTGGCTAGATGATATTTACAAGAAAGATACTTACCTGCGTCTATTTGGAGTGATGATAAAGTGTGCTGTTGTGATTTTGTCTGCATGAAGGATAAATACAAATATGGTCCAAATACTCTTAGACAATTCAGAAATGCGAAACAGCAGAAAAGTATTTCTCTCTTGTGGATTCTGATTTTTAAGTATTGGCAACAATGTAGTTAACACCTAGGTCATAGGACTCCTACTATATGACTTATTACTAGGAACAGTTTGTTTATTTTAAAATGATAGTGACTCTTGGACTCCATCCAAAGCTTTTTTATTCCTGAAATATCCGAATGACTTCTTTATGAGGTAATGCTATAAGTTATCCAAGGCATTATCCTAAAATATAAGGAAAGTATTAGACCAGAATGAACTTATAAAAGACTAAATGTGAATATAAGGTGTGGAAAGACAATAAAAGTCCACTTGGAGTTTTATGAGCCTGTGTACAATTGGTTGTCAATGTAACAAAGAGTGAAATATAAGAACAAAAACAGTCAACATGTAATACAGGTGAGCAGGTATCTCATTTGGAGTTCTACTTAGTGCCACTATCATCAAAATTACCATGCATAAATTGCATGTGAGAAATGAAATTGCTTCTTTAACTTACTTTATAGCTTTAAAAAACTTCTTGCAACCTAAAGCATTTATTCTCAACATAAACATGGTCTATTTATTTAAATGGTCAGACTAACATTTATCTTCGTTTCCTTGTAAAACAATTCTGGGCTGGGGGATTATTCCTTCTGTCCTTTTGGTCTGCCAGTTCCATGCAGTTTGGTCCTTAACCGTGTCTTTGACGAGGTCTGTCCAACAGGAGATCCTGTGGAGATGGGCTGCAAAGGGGCGTGTCCTTGTCGATCTGGGACCAGCTCATCTGTGTTTTTACCCTTCTATAGGATAACAAATTACTGATCTCTCTTCATCTTATACATTTCCTGCACTGAAGGACCTTACCATCTTCTTATACAAATAAGCTGGTTTGTTTAAATTGCTGTCTCAAGGGCAAGTCTGAGTTAAGATATAGGAAAAGGATTTGGGGGATCCAGGTGGAATTTTGCCCAAATCAGTGTCTTGTTGTTTTGTTTGTTTAGTGTTTTTGGGCTCCTGCCTTGTTGCTTATTTAGCCAGTAATCTCATATACCTGTATGAGGGGTAATAGGATGGACTCTTCGTCTACCTAGATTTTGAAAGCATTCATAGAGACTGAGCAATAATATTTAAAGAAGCAGCAGACATGTAAACAGCAACATTTGTTACATACTTTGAACCTGACCTCCTTTCCTCTGCCTCACCTTTGTTGAGTCAGCAAGTAGAGCAAACATTTTAATAAGATATATTTTTATGATTTATTTGAAAGGCAGGATGAGAGAGAGAGAGAGAGAGAGATAGCTCTGCCATCTGCTGATTTACTCCCTGAATGACTGCCGACCTAAGCCATGCTGAAGTCAGGAACCTGGAACTCTGAGTCTCTTTTTAATGCCCATTTTCAAGATGTGGAAAAGAGAGTGAAAAAGAAAATAACTTTGTACCAGGCTAGGTAGCTAATAATGGAATGGCATTTAGTGCTCTAGTCCCATGGGGAACAAGGACAGCATGGCAGTGGCCTAGCTGGGAGATGACAGCTCTCTGCTTGTCTCAGCATATGGCAGTCTCTGATTTTGGAACTCTATGGGTACACTTCGGTTTACCATGAAAAAGAAATGTTTGTAGTTTCCTTGTGGACATTGTCATGGAGTTGCTTTGGGAACATTTTGAGCATGGATATATTCTTTTGAGGCTAAGGAAAATAGTGGTATATGCCCTTGGCTCTGAGGTTTTCAGGGGGCAGTGCTGGACACCATTGTGTGTCTCAGGTGGGACACAGCACTGTCTCCAGGTGGAAGTGGCTTTTCTACACAAAGGAGGAGGATGTCCTGTTGAGCTTATAGGTTTTGTTTTGAGAGAACCACAGTGCCACTCTGTTGTTCCTGCTCAGACATTGCTGGTGAAACAGTAAAAATAGTGAATGGTATTTACTGTGGACCATGTTATTTCCTAACATTGCCCTTCATTTTGAGAGAGGAAGAAATACAGCTGTGATCTTGTTTAAGGTTCACTGGTGAGGGGAGGAACTTGCTTTAAGGGGGTTCAAAGGATTTCTTGTGTGGGTTCCCCCTTTCCCTAATGCCCTTGCTTTTCTGTAACACAATGATTCACTTCTGAAGTATTCTTGCAAGTGCTGAGGCCAGGAAGGAATTTCAAAATATAACAAATGATAATAAAACTGCTAGCTTATATAGACAAAAGACCATCAGGCGCATATTTACCTTCCTTTTCATCCATCCCTGTCCTGTTTTTGATGTCTGACTTCTATATTGCCAGACAACCCAAAGCCCAGGTCCAGAAGGTATGGGAAACCATGACAATCTGAGCACCCATCCCAGTAAGTGCTGACTCCCAGCCTGCCCCAGCAGTAGATAATTCCCAGCAAAACAAGATTGTCCAATTTATCGCCGCTCATTTAGTAGCCTTGGTGGAAAAATAAAAGGAGCGTGTGTGGAGAAACCCAAACAATAACCCATGTCTTAAAACTGGACCAGAAAGAACCAGGAAAAGATTATTATAACTGAATTTATTGCTTAGCAACAAGACTGTACCTCCAGAGAATGCTGTTTTATGGGTTACCAAGTAACTGGTTGTGACAGTTACCAAACACCTGGCCTACTCATCTATACCCATTTGTCCTAGGCAGCTGAACAAGTGGTTGCAGATAGCTCACAAACAGACACACATCTAGTATTTTATTTTATTTCACTTTAACAATTTATTTATGGGCCTAGGGCCATGGTTCATAGCTAAATCCTCTTAAGTGTGCTGGGATTCCATGTGGGCACTGGCTTGTGTCTCAGTTGCTCTACTTGCCATTCAGCTCCCTACTTGTGACCTAGGAAAGTGGTGGAGAATGACCCCCAAAGCCTTGGGACCCTGCACTCATGTGGGAGACCCAGAAGAAGATTCTGGCCCTTGGCTTCAGAGCTGCTCAGCTTCAGATGTTAGGCCCTGTAATTCTTTCCAATAGAAACCTTACTTATTTATTTGCTAGGCAGAGTTACAAAGAGAGAAGGAGAGAGAGCAAGAGAGAGAGAGAGAGATGATGGTTCACTTTCCAAATGGCCACAATGGCTGAGCCTGGGACAGGCCAAAGCTAGGAAGCAGGAACTTCTTCCCAGTCTACCACATAGAGAGCAGGTGCTCAGGGACTCAGCCTGTCAGCTGGTTTCCTGAGTGCATTAGCAGGGAGCTGGATTGGAAGTGGGTCAACTAGGACTGTAACTGGAGCCCAAGTGGGATGCAAGTGCTTTAGATTGTAGCTTTACCCCTTGCATAACACTACTGGCCCTTACTATTTAATTTAAGGGTGACAGAAACCACAGCTGCAAGAACCCTATTGCTAGTTCGATTCTACTGTTTTGACTTGAACGGAGGTCTGTTTCACTTGACAGGTTGTTGACATTTCAAATAGTTTCTACAAGAAGGCTGTCCTTGTATCGGGAATTATTTCTTGTAACTGAACATAAAGCACAAAATCTTGTTGAGGTTGATGAATGAGATGCAAGGAGTCATTTTTAAAAGGGCAAATCAACTTCAGGTGCCTCACAATTTCCTATTGATAAATGCTGTGTTGGCCTGGCTATGGGCTATCATACATAAAAGATAAAAAAAAATCATATAGGAGCTGATACTGTAGCATAGCAGGCTAATCCTTAGCCTGTGGCTTCCCAGTGGGTGCTGGTTCATGTGCTGACTGCTCCACCTTTGATCCAGCTCCCTGCTTATGGCCTGAGCAAGCAGCAGAGGATGATTCAAGTATTTGAGCCCCTGCACCCATGTGGGAGATAGCACCCATGCTGGTTTCTAGCTACAAATCAGCTCAGCTCTATTACAGCCTTTTAGGGAAGGAAACCAGCAGATGAAAGTCTTTCTCTAACTCTCTCTGTGTAAAATATGCTTTTCAAAATCAAATAAATAAATCTTAGCAAGCTGGAGTTGAATCGGAATCTATATGGGATGTTGGCACTGCAGGTGGCAGTTTTACCCCCTACGCAAGAGTGCTGGTTCTCTACATTAATTTTTTTAAAATTTGTTTATTTATTTGAAAGGAAAAGTTACACAAGAGAGTGAGAGAAAGAGATCTTCCCTGCTCTGGCTCACTCCTAAATGTCAACAATGGCTGGAGACGAGTCAGCCTGAGGTGAGCAGCCAGGAGCTTCTGGATCTCCTGTGTGGGTGCAAGAGGATTTTCTATTGCTTTCCCAAACACATTAGAATGTGGCTGGATCAGAAGTGGAGTAGCCAAGACTCAAACTGATGTCCATATACGTTCTTGAGTCACAGGTAGTGGTTTTACCTGCTGTGTTATAAAGTCAGCCTTATGAATTTTTCTGTAAGTTTCTACATATAGGGGAGAACATTCTGTGCCTGTATTACTTCACTTAACATAATGACCTCCAACTCCATCTATTTGCTACAGGTGCAAGGATTTTTTAATTGCTGAATAACATTGCATTATAGATATATGTTATATTTATGATATAACAATGCATTGTATATATCTGTCACATTGTGTATATATGATATATATGATACATACATGCACATATGATATATATGATACATATATGATACACACATACATATATTTATATATATCACATTTTCTTTATCCATTCATCACCCAGTGGACACCTAGGTTGACTCCTTTTCTTTGCTGTTATGAATATTGTTGTCATAAACATGGGTGCCGGAGTCCAGCTCCAGCTGAGTTCAGGGCTCGAGAAGGGTGTGTGGATGAGGCAAAAAGAGGAACAAAATGGACCACTACAATTCCATGATCATCGTGGACAATGCACAAACGCTGTCCACTTTATTTATACAGAAGCAGTCAAACCCTGGCTCAGACTTTTTACATCGTGGTCAAGTGGGTGTTTCCAAGGGTAATTCTGCCATTTGTTTCACCTCAAAGCAGGATGTTATCCATCCTGACCCTGTGGTTAGGAAGTTCTCAATAGGTGGTGCATATCAATCAGTAACACATTCCTACTACAATCCTCAATTCTACAACTTAATCTTGAATCAGTTAAGGGAGGAAATGCATCACAGAAGGAAGGACCTAAAGACCAAGGGAAAAGGGAAGGAATCGATTCCCACTACATTTAGGGATTTTACACCCTTGATTAGCATATGGTCAATGGGGACAGCAATAATAAAAGGCCCTTTTGCTAAAAGGGTATCAGCAACATCAACTTCCAAGCTCACATTGATACTAAACATTAACTCCGCAGAGGCAGACAATGCCTAAACAAATTATAGAAATCTCTTAAATGAAAATTCATGATACAAAATCAACAATAGAAAGAAAAATAGAAATTTACAATGCAATGAAGATAAATGACATGTTACTAGACAGTCTCCATTACACAACTACTATACCTTCCCTTAAATGAAGAGCCACAAAACAAAATCAACATCCGAGAGCAAAAAGAAATTAGCAACACCAAGAAGTTAAACAGATGTCTATGTGATGACAGGAACCCTATATGGCCTTGATACTGCACTTGCATGTAGGCTCATGATACTTGCCTGGTTAAGCAGAAATTGCTTGGGGGCAGGGACCCCATCTTTCCGTTGCATCCTGACCACCATCTAGCATGAAGTCCACATATTAGCTGCCTCTTAGAACGTACATAAATACCGAATGTTTGAGACACATCCACACTGGAGTCATGCCTCAATCAGATTCCCACCCAGGCATACCAACGGCCAGGGCTACCTTCTCAAATCACGCACTTGGAGGAAATTCCATTTGATCTACATTCAGGGTTTCTAACCCTGTGTCATTCCTCAGGTCATCACCTGTTAGACTAGGAGATGAATATCTGCCTTTGTGATCAACTCCTCCTTTTCACGATGTTCTTACCAATAATGGTACATTACTTTTGTGCTGGTCAAAGCCAAGGAGAAAAGGAAAAACTATGCCTACACTCATCAGAAAAGTGTGGAAGTGGGGCAGTTTTGTGACATGAGGTTTTTTTTATACTTAGTGGTGTAGTAATCTCTCAGCTGATGAAAGCAATCTGAAATGATGTGTTGAATGCTAAAATTTTATCAGATAATGATGTTATGGTTTCTGGGATTTCATATAATTTCTTCAGTCTTGTATGTTCCACAGGTGTTAGTTTTTCTGTACACATTTAAATACTCTGGCTGTTTGAGGTGATGAATCCCTTTTAACCATCATTGAAAAATAAATATGCATTTTGCAGGAGTATATGACTTTATGAGTATTTCTTAGCTATTTCATCGATCAAGTTAATAGTCCCAACATGAATAATAGGTTCCATTTAAGTTTCTACTATCTGCCTGTCATTGCACATATTTCACTTTTAATCTTTAAGCCAACTCTGAATGAAAAATGTTGTCACCTGAATTTTAAAGATAAAGAAACAGAAGCGCAATAATTTTCTGGTTAGTAAGTTGACAGAGCTGGGATTGAAAATTGGTTTGCTGGACTTGGAAGTCTATACTTTTCCAGTACACTACCAACTATCTTTTACAGCAAACAAAAAGTTTTAGTAGTAGGACAATTGGAAGTCTCTGACTCTAATATAGAAATGACTTGTTGATTTTTCAACATTTATTCAGCAATTTATTCAGACTATCCTCTATCCTCTCTTGACTGAGAAAATAGAACCATGAAAACACAGTTGGAAAGAGGGTTTTATAGAACCACGAACATAGAGCTGAAAGAAAGAGATGAGCTTTGTTCTGACGAAGTCTCGCTGAATCACCTGTACCTTCAAAGATAAGGGGTGCCCACTGAAAACAGAAAACTGGAAAGGACACTCCAAACAGTATGGTCATAGGAACAGAGTGTGGACAAGTGTGATGGGGTCTTCAGGAAGGTCTCTGTCATTTGCTGAGGCTGGAGTATTGTAATCAAAGTATAGAACTTGAGGTCAACTACATAGTAGGCACTCTGATTCCAATACATTTTTTTGGGGGGGGGGTCTTTATTTCATTCCTGATGATAAGACTTAGCCATGTTTGTGGTAAAAACTTTAGAAAGTATAAATGAATATAGTTAATCAGAATAACAAAAAGTTATTCTTGTCTAATACAAATAACATCTCCCTGTTTATTTTTTTCCCCACTGTCCCTAATTTCAACCACAAAACTTTGCCATAGGCTTTTCTTGTTTAATTTCTCATGAAGTTCTGTGATATTCTATCAGCTGTGTTTGGTTGTCACTTCCTTTCCCCCTTGACCCTGTCTTAAAATTCCATTATACTTGTGGAGTGATACGCCTTGTAAGTTCTTTGTCCACAGAGCATCCTCGACTCAGTGGGTACTCCTGACTGAATCATGGGTAAATACCTGACTCAGGTTGGGGTTGGACCTTCCCAAAAGTTTGGAACTAAGGCACTGAAGGACTGAATTAGCCAAATATGGCTGGATTCTAAAGTCAATCAAAAGCACCTGCAAAGTAAGGCTACCAAGGAAGGGCAGGCATGATTCCCTCCAGAAGAGAGATTGGGGACCCCATGGACCAGAGAGAGATCATGATGGACAGGAATGGCCTAATCATTTTCTTCTTTCCACAAAATCCAGCTGTTCCCGGTGCTTTGTATATTTCTTATAAGGTTTTCATGGGATGTCATTGAAACCAAAACATTCCTAACTAGACCAATACACTTGAAATTGTTTTAACCTTAATTTCTCCCCTATCTTTTCAGTTTTTGGTCTGTTGATATATATGCATGTGTATACACACACACACACACATATATATATACATGTATACACACATATATCAAATTTTTATTTGTCTCTATTTCCTTAGCTTTTTAAACTTAAATCTTCTCGCTAGTCAGAGATGAGATATAAATACATCTTTTTTGTTATGTTTGAAAAAAATAATGTAACTCTTCCAGTTTAAATGTAGTCCATCTAGAATTGTGGCATATGTATGAGATGATGCTCCAACAGAACCATTTTTATCAAATGAAATTAGTAAATTGTCCCATCACTTTTCTCTTTCCCACTGATTTGTGATGTGTCCTTGAGCATATATAAAATCCATGCTATGCACAGATTTCTAAGGTTATGAGGCTGTCCTGTTTACTCAGTTATTTCAAGAAAAATATTTAAACTTTAAAAAAAAGTTTCATTTTATTTAAAAGGCAGGGGAAAATAGACAAAAATTTTTCATCTGCTGGTTCACTCCTCAAATGCCTACAGCATCAGGTATGGCTCCGCCAATACCAAGAATCCAGAGCTCAGTTTGGGTCTCCCACTTGGTTAGTAGGAACCAAAGTACTTAGCCATCTTCTGCTGCTTCTCAGGGTGTCTGTTGTCATGAGGCTGGATCAGTAGTGGAGGAACTAGCGCTAGAAACAAGTACTCAGATATAGGATGTGTATAGTAGTGACTTAATGCTATGCAGAATGCCTGCCCATTGGAAGGCAAGACTTTTAAAAAGAAAATTTGTGTAATGCATAGTTGTCTAATGCATAGATAGTAGTAATGTCTAGAGAAAGGGACTGGATTTAGAGGAGGATGGTGCTAAATTGGGGACTTAACACATCATCTGATTTCCTGTTTCCCACAAGGATGCTAAAGAAGATATTTATATTGGAATATATCCATCTTGTTTCTAGGGAAACTTGGGTAACCTTGGCAATTTTGATTATACCTGAAGCTTTCAATTAGCTTTTACTTTTACAGAATTTTAATTCATGAAACTTTATTTTATAAAGTGAAAAACCATCCAGAGCTTTAAAAAGTGTTAGATTTGAGCATCTGACAGGGATAATAAGCATACACTATCAATCTTCCTGCTTTAACTGTAAATATTATTGCTTGAGGTCTTCCTTGCCACTAGATTTGGATAAAACACGAGATTCTTTTTTAGCACAATATTCTAGACAGTAAAATGGTATATTTAATATAATCTGCCGTTATCAGTTGGTATTATCTGGTAAAATGTAATCTTTTCACAGGTTAATTCAAGTAATATAACTTCCAAGGTTCAAGGTAAAATAGGGGAACTATTTAATGAAAATTGCTAGTATAGGTATAAGTCAGTGTCTTAAAACCTTTTTTTTTTTTTGACTGTAGCCTATTAAATTCATTTTTACATTCACATTTAATCATATAATGAGGGCAATTGGAAAAAAATCAATGTGTTTAAGGAAAAAGCTATTTTATGCTAATTTTGCAGTGTTAGAAGCAAAATAGTTTAATTTTCAAGTAATCCCTAATATGCGGGTATAGAATACCCTGTGTTTAATATGCTTGGCAATTGGTAAATCAGCTGAATGATTTTTATCCTGATCTCTATCATTTACATGAAAGGAAAGTCCATGTGTTAGCTCCCTGAACTCAATTACTACTCTGTCAAGGCTTAGCATACACCTCAGTAGAAATTTACTAATATGTAGAAACATACTGTACCACCATCAATGTTTAAGCCAACTCATCAAATGTTTGTTACATTTGTAGGGGTAAGTATAATCATTTCCTTAATGCCTGGTCATTATTTATGTAAGAAAACAGAGATTCTGGGCTTGTCTCTATTGTTTGTATATCATGTGACCTTGCCAATACCACAATAGTTTGGTGTTGCTGAATTTATGCTCTGCTTCCTCTTCAACATCAGTGAACTTGTCTGCTTTTCCTCTAAGTAGCTTTGAAGAATTTAGCTACGGTTTCCTTTGTGTTATTCTCTCAGTATTATATCATGTATGAAACCAAATCAGGTTAAGTCATGTAAAATCATGTTAAACCAAGCCACACAAAGCAGTCCTTCTGTGAGGTTAAACCAGGTGAGGGTGAGACAAGCTAGGAGTGGGCTGGGAGGCTGATGTCTCAGCTCCTGTGGCCCACGACACCCCCACATCCTGTATGCCCCGCTCCTGCGAGCTGGACTTGGGCATCTGAAGTCAGTAGAGGGCATGTGATACATCTGGAAGTTAGTGGACTATGATCATCCTGATCATGCATTCGCATCCAGAGGTCTCTTCTCTGTCAATGCTCCAGAAGTGGAAGCATGTCCTGTGCTACAGCCGAAGGCTTGAAGGCCTTATTGCCAGTGTTTTATTTTGGGCAATATTTTCTTTTTTCTCAATTTAAAAGTGAGGTATTCCTGAGTTTAAAGCACACACCTAAGAGATCTACCAAGAGAAGTTTTTGGCACTGGGTTGTAAGAGATGATATCAGAGGAAACTGGTGGTTCTGGCAGGATGAGCAAGCAGATAACTGGAAGTACACTAGTTCACAAATGTCTGTGACTACAGTCCAGAAGGCAGCATTAAGGTGGAGACAGTGGAAATTTAATCTGCCTCAAGTTTTGATCATCGTTCAGAGTCACTGACTCATTGGTTGAAGATTAGAAAATTAAAAGGGTATATAACTTGGGACATTATAATGTCAGCATGTTAATTAGAATTGTAAAAGTTCGTGTTCATGGAAATAAGTTTTTATCAAAAATGGGAGTTCTGGGGCAGGGATTTAGTCTAGCAGGTAAGATGCCTGTGGCCTACGTCAGAGTGTTTGGGATATGATAATGGCTCTGACTTCTCTGTCTAGCTTCCTGCTAATTACTGTCCTTGGAGGTAGCAAGTAGTTGCTTATGTTCTTGGGTCCTCACTGCCTACACAGGAGACTTAGAGTTAGTTCACGGCTCCTGGTTTCATCCAGGACCTAGCTGTGGAACTGGAATATTGGAACCCTGTCTCTCTTTTCTTGGATAATGACATTAACAATAATAAGATGAGAATACCTAATGCTTCTCTTTCTAGTATCTGTACCCCTATTCCCAACAGGTGTAACTTGTGGGATTTTCAATTTTTAGCTCTTCTAGCAGGTATTACTATAATTCAAAATGTCTATTTTATGTAACAATTTCATGGTTTATAACCAAGCTTATCTTCTAACTCTTTGCTATGAAAAATGATCATTTCAGCTTATATCCACAATCCAACTTTATTTTCCTGTATTTTCACCTTTCATTCTCTTTTGTAACTTCTCTTGATTATACTTTAAATATTATTATTTTAAATTTTTTATTTCTTGTTTCATCAAATTCATATGTTTTGTGTAACTGTTCAGAGCAAAGTATGGAGTTGATCACTCTTGTATGCTCTCCTGTCTTTCTTCCCACCTCTAACCCTTCCTGTTTCTTAGTCCTATCACTATTTTTATATGGTCAGGGTTAAATCATGTTCATTTTGAATGCAAACATTAATTAAATCCTCGGCTATTTTCTGTATATTGATTCTGAGAAGCAAAAAGAAGAAAACCTCATTTACAATTTGATGTTGCACAAAGTTCTTCAGTATGGTATGAAGTTGTGACTTTAGAGGATATATAATTTGTGTTCTCTGTCCATACTCCCTTTGTAAACTCATACACCATGCATCTTCAAGAAAATTCACTAATTCCTTGGTCTGTTTGCATCCTATCTTTTCTGTAATTTAAATAGATTTGCAAAAGAACTGGCAAACATAAACATTCTCTGGGTTCAATATATTGACTTGTCACCCCACAGATAATTGTTGCTATACTGAAGAGACATTCATATTAAAAAAAGGAACATACATCAAAAATTTATAGAATGCTTCCTAATCTTTAACTTACAAAAACAGCTTTTACTTTTACATGCATGAAACTTCTGCTTTAAAGTTTGATGTCTTGTCTATGTTTGTATAATTTGAAATTCATGGCACTATAAAAAAGTTTTGGTGTTGCATTGACCTAATGTTGGTATCATTCTCCTGGATACTCAAGTGGGAGCTCACTTCATCGTTAAAGGAGACCATTGTCTGCATTTTGATAAGTTCCTGATAGAGAGGAAGAGGTAACATGTGAACTTACCCGCTTCTGGAAATCACCGGGTGGGAACCCAGTAGTTTGATTTTTTTTTTTTTTCAAATTCAAGTCTGTGCACATGTTTACTGGAGAATAGTTTCTGGAAGGAAATCAAAGCAGTGTCCTGAAAGAAATGGGAAGCATTTTCTAAAATCAGACTCCAGAGGCTGAGGCAGTTAGCTACAGGGATACCTGGGAGGTCAGGAAAGAGAAATTATTTGTGGCAGCCAGAATAGACATGATAGAAGGTAGATCTAAGACACATTAGATTGTAAATTTTCCTTACATATTCTTAGAAAATCTATTTTATTAGTCTATCCTGAAAATTCTTTATAGTTCTGCAAAAATGAATCATGGGCAGTATGATTTGTGATGATAATTATATTAGAGGCTACTAGAGGTACTAGAGGCTGAAGGAGGTTTTTAGAACAAGAATGCCAATATTGTTGAAACAGGACCAGGAGAGATTGTGCCCACTCCCTTACTGATCTCAGAGTCTTGTCATATTTGTTAAGTGCTTGCTTGAGTTTCAGGAAAAGCACACAAAAATCAAAGATGCCCTGAGGGCTGTTTGGTGGATAAGCAATGGGGAATATTGAATAAGTCAATGATAGATAGCACAGATATAGACATTTTGTAATAAGTAAAAAATCCACAAAAACTCTCAATAGGATTTATACAAATCTCAAATTGTTCCAGTTGTGATCATGTGTCCACACATTGCTATTAAAATCTCCAGTTATGGAGAAAATAAATTGCATCTACTAACAACATGAGAAGCTTACTTAAATCTTTGCATTATTAATTATATGGTACTGTAGGTCTTGTGTTTTTTTTTTAAACTTCTAGCTTAACATAAGAAAAGAGCTCAATGAATTTTAAGAAAGTCAACGTACTCTATAAACAGTATTCAGATCCAGAAATTGATCATTTTTGACTTTCCCTTTTAACTCGTGCTTCTCTCCCTTCCCAGGGCAAAAAAAAAAGCATCCTGATTTACAGCAACATGGGTCAGTTCTGCCTATGAATGGTATGAAATGATATGCCATTCTCTCTGTCTCTTGATTTTTATCTCTTGCTTCTTTTGCTCAAAATTATGTTCATAAAACTCACCAACGTTTGTGTTGTTTAGTTGCAGTTCTTTCTTCTCACTGTGGATTAGGATTCTGATTCATGAATCTATCATAATTTATCCATTTGTCCATTTATCGCTCATCTTGGTACTTACAACTTACACTGCATTTTTATTATAGTCTTTTGGTGAAGCTATGTCTATATTTCTTTGGGAATACCCCTAGGACCAGCCATGGCAGATACTTCTCCAAGGTGTGTAATAATTCTTCATCCTATCAACATAAGAATAATCTTTGCTTCTTATTCTTCACAATATTTTGGTTGCTTCTCATGTTAGCCATTTTGATAAGTCTTTTATTGTTATCTTTTCTATTAAGAAAAAAAAGAAAGAAACTTTAAAAAAATTTTTTTCCTAAAGAGTAAAACTGTGATCTATCTACTCCTCTCTTTTGAGAAAGAACTTTTAGTTCTGGAATTAAAACACAGATTTCTTAAGTCATCATTGATCCCCGACGTATCGTTTTCAATCTGTGGGTTGACAGCAAGATTTGTGATGGTTTGGGCTGTGATGTCATTGGAAAACAAATACAGGGGGAAATTCTTAACGAAAAGAGCAGGCCAATTTGTGATTAACAGGATTATATTTGCTGTGGGGTTTGCAAATTTAAATATATATTTTTGAAATTGTCACTGCATTTTTTTCGGAAGCCTTTATTGATCCTACCAGTTTTCAAGGCAGACACACTGGTGAATAGGAAGATGGGTCAGATGCATCCACTCCCTCTTTAGTAGAACAGGAGGGAGCCATCTGGCCCACCACATGGCTGTAAAATCTACAGCGGCAAGCATTAGGTTTAAACAGAGAGATGCAGGCAAGTGCGAGTTTCCTTCATAGTGGAGTCCTTTTCTCTTTTTTAGTGGAATGATTGCATTGGTGAACTTGAATTGAGCGAAAAAAAATTGCACTTAGGTTAGAAGCCCTGTTAAGCTTCTGCCTGAGATGCCTCCATACCATATGGATACCATTTGGAGTCCCAACTGCCCTTCAGCCAATCCAGCTCCCTGCTAGTGCCTCAGGGAAAGCAGTGGAAGGTAGTTCAAGTCCCAGGGCTCCTAGAGCTTCTACATGTGGGATGCCCTAAAGAAACTCCTGGCTTCGGACTGGCCCAGTTTCAGCCATTGTGCTCTGTAACTCTGCTTTTCAAATAAAAATAAATTTATCCTTAAGAGCTCTGAAATGCTCATATTTTGCTTTTAGTTTTGCTTTGTGCATGACATTGTAAACTTTCTGCTCTGTACCAGACCTACTGAGCCAGTGCAACCGTGGTCAGGCTGGGGATTGACCGGACTGAGTCAATTTAAGTCTCCATTACAGTCTGAACATGGAACCACTGGCAGAGCTACTAGTTGCAAAAAGCTCTTTTGTTACTCTTGCATTCTTTGTAAGCATAGATGCAAGCTCCATCTGGCTGAACAATTCTTTGGCGAAGATGAGTCAGTCTTTCCCTGGTACTGATTATGTGGATGATATGACTGGGTCACCATGACCTGTGTGCTGTATGGCTCCACCTGAGACCAGGAGTGCTCAAGAGTCCTGCAATTAAAGGACAGGAGAGAGGAGTGTTTTTGTTATTATCTTATTGGCTGACTTTGGGGACTTCAACCATTCCAAATTGAGTTTTGATGTCATACTGCTGCCTCCAACATTTCTGTACCTAGGCTGAGAGGACAAACAGAAACCCACAGTCCGTATGTCTTCACACTTAAAACTTACAAATTGAGCTAAAAAACTTAAATGTATTCACTTTTTTTTTAAACTTGGACAGATATATCTTCATAATGATACAGTCAAAATACATAGGTTTTTATGTAATAGAAAGTTGGTAAAAAAAATTTAAGATGGGTAAACTTAATTATTATTCTCCATGTCTTGCTATGCTGTTCATTGGCAACTGATATATGGATGAGCAGTAATAGACATTGATAGGTCATCAAATATGTGATTATGCTATGAAACATTTTAAGAAAACTATTAGCTGCATTGTTCTATTTAATGCTTTTCAAAATTTTAGCATTGAATAGAAAATGTACTCACATGTGGACTATACAATTTGATCATTTTTAAAATACAGTAAGTCTAAAAAATGAAATGTTCAAGTTACATATCATCAATGTTTTAAGAGTTATATTTCTCCTAACATAGCCAAGAATTATTAAAGATTCAAGGTAAAATAGAAATTGTAATGAGTGACTGTAACAATTTTTAAAGAGACATTTAAGATTTATTTAGAAATTTTGACATCTGTATCAATTATAAAACTATTTATAATTCTAACACTAAAAATTTGCCTCGTTGTCAAGTTAAAGAATTTTTAGGCTTCTGCACACATACTATGTCCAGAGCCACATACAGATACATTTCAAATAAGACTGATTTCTCAACATTGTGGAATGATCTCCCACCTCTGTCTATGAGTGTGGGAAGTGCAGCAGTGCCTGACAGGCACCTTCAGAGTCACGTGTCAGTGCCAGAAGAGAGGCAGCGGTCTCTGCTGTGCCAGGATGGGTTACAGTCCTCTCTGGGAGGGAGCCGTGGGCAGGGCACTTACTGTGTCTTGTCCTGTCTCAGCGATTTCGCTGCTTCCATTCTTTCTGCTTTGACGCTCGGTCATCCTGACCCTTACAGTGGCACAATCCACAGAACTCCACAGCATAAGGACACAGTTGTTTGTGATTTTGAGCACATGTGACATAAGACAAAAGGAGATGCCTAAGCCTGCAGTTTAGGCTTCTGGATAGTTCTCTCATTGCACTGAGAGACACTGGTATGTTTTTAATTTTTCATTATTTTATTTTATTTGAAAGGCAGATTTTACACAGAGAGAAGGAAAGCCACAAAGATCTTTTACCTGCCAGTTCACTCCCTGGATGGCTTCCGCAGCTGGAACTAAACTGATCCAAAGCCAGAATTAGAGCTTCTTTCAGGTCTCCCATTCAGGTGCAGGAGCCCAAGGACTCAAACCATCCCTTTTTGCTTTCCCAGGTCATAAGCAGGGCCGCATCAGAAGTGGTGCAGCTGGGACTTGAACCAGAGTCCATATGGGATGCTGGCACCATAGCCTACGGCATTACAGCACTGGCTCCATACTGATGTGTTTTTAACACACTTTGTGTATGTATGAGTGGACAGGAATGAAAGTATAGTGTATACCTAACATTCTGAAGATTTCTTGGTGGGATGTATCTTAACACTGAACACCCTGACACTAGGAAGTTCATATGTTTTATACGACATTGGGTCAGTTAATAGAGGAGTACTTGGCAGGTAAAACTTTTTAATAAGTATTGCCTTCCTTTCAGTTTTTATTTATTTGTTTTTGTTTTGTTTTCTTCTGAAACCAGGGCTATTCACACTGCAGGTCCATCTAGGGACATGTGTTCAAATCATGGTTGTCCAGAAGTTCTACTCGGGCTGGTGCAGTGGCTCAGCAGACTAATCCTCTACCTGTAGGCACCAGCATCTCATATGAGAACTGGTACATGTCCCAGTTACTCCACTTCTGATCCAGTTCTCTGCTTATGGCCTGGAAAGGCAGCAGAGAATGGCTCAAGTGCTTGGGCTCCTGCACCCATATGGGAGTCCAAGTAAAACTCATTACTTCTGGCTTCAGATTGGCTCAGCTCTAGCCATTCAGTGCAGAAGAACCAACTTAGGCAACCTGTCTTCATACTGCATATGTCTCAGACTGTTCCATAGGGTCCCATTATGTCTCATCAACTCCCAATTATGCAGATTTCCATCATTTTAGGTTTGCTGTACTCCTTATACTAAGACAGATTTTTTTTGGCCAGTACTAACACCTCTGAGGAGAAAAAGGAAAAACAGAGCAGATGGGAGAGGTGGTCTCCGTCGTTCAGAATTTGGCTCAGCTCAGCTGCCAGTGCCTTCCCTAAACTCCTTTGCAAAGCTCTGAAGACATAGACACTCAAAAAGCTGACTCCTGGTTAGTGGTCAGTAAATCATGCACTGGGAAAGATGTGAAGTCCATCCCTTTTTGCCATTTATTTTGTTATATAAACTTAACTGCTGAAGACTTCAAATTATTCATCTGTGAAAGTAGGGGATTTGTATTAGATCTTCAAAATCAAGACTGTTATAAAAATTATATTGTGTTACTCAAATAGGATTTTCTGTTTCATATGTAATGATGAGCTGCATCCAGGACCTTTTAGGATTTTTAGTGGGTAGACAGTAGGTAGAAAAGGCACTTCTGGTGGCTCTGGTCAAGTAATATTTTGTTATTGATACATTAAGAACAATGAATGCCTACCTTAAGACTATTATTGTGCTAAGCCACTATTACATTAAGCACTAAATTTCTAAATATGAAGACACTTGTGTGTGGAAATTGGAAAAAAAAAAAGCAGACATCTGGAACAGTGGTTCAGATGCCCACGTTCCATAAAGGATGGCCTGGGTTTGCATCCTGGATCTGCTGATACACAGCCTGGGTGCCTTAGGGGATGATACTACTAGTTGAGTCCCTGCTACCCACGTGGATTGATTCCTGAACCCTTGGCTACAGCCTAGCCTAGTCCCAGATGGTGCAGAATTTGGGAAATGGTAAATGATAACTCTCTTTCTCTATCTGCCCTTTAAAGTAGATAAATGAACATTTTTAAAATAAGAAAGTTGAAGTACCTGCCCTCGAGAAGCAGTAAGCTTGCAAACACATATTTGGAAAAACATGGTAAGTGGTATTAGAAGAGTGTTTGAAAGTGCTCGAAAGGCATAAAAACCAAGCTGGTTTCTGTTCAGGAAAAGGGGTGATTTACTAAAAGATCAGTTCTTGGCAACTATGCCAAATCGAAATCACGTGGACAAGGTCCAAGGTTGAGGAAGAAGGAAGGAGAACATGTGATCTGTCGATAAATGAGGAGGTAGCAGACATCACAGGACTGCTGCCTTGATGACTAGGTGTATTGTGGCGTGTTGAAGGAGGGGCGTCAGGAATAAAGAGTCAGGAGTAAGGAGAAGGTTGGGACAGTGGCATGTTTACCTCCAGCCAGGTGAGAAGGGGCTGATTAAAGTCACAATGGTAGTTTGATTCAGTTACATTCAGTTCAGTTTGTGATGGAGTTGCTGGATGATCACCAAGGCCATATGCTTTAGGGAATTTTAATGATGGCCAAGTGTGTTTTAGTACTTTCTGTTCTGGGCTTGGACATCCCCTGCTTGAATCTGGATGAACCTTGAAGACCCACTGAGATTATCTTAGGCAACAGGGTACTATCTGTTGGAGAAGCAATTGACTTGATGACTCCAGTAAGGAGCACCTTGGAGATCTTGTTGTACCACTTTCTCAGTTGAATTAGTTAATTTTAGCGCTTTCAAAAGACAGAGTAAGGACACTTTAAGTAACGGAGAGACTAAGAGACTGGGGCCTGATAATATCTAGAATCTCCTTTCAAGATACAAAGGGCCTGGTGGACTCAATGACTGAATCTTAACTTTCAAGTGCCAGGATCACATATGGATACCAGTTGGTGTCCTGGCTGCTCTACTTCCCATTCAGATCTCTTCTTGTGGCCTGGGTAAACAGTGGATGATGGCCGAAAGTTTTGGGAACCTGCAACCATGAGGGAGACCCAGAAGAAGCTCTTGGCTCCTGGCTTTGGATTGGCTCAACTCCAGCCATTGCAGCCATTTGGGGAGTGAATCAGCAGTTGGAAGATTGTTCTCTGTCTCTCCATCTCTCAGTAAATCTGATCTGCCTTTCCAAAAAATAAATAAATAAATATATTTTTTTAAAAAGGCAATGTGGACCTGGCGCAGTAGCCTAGTGGCTAAAATCCTCTCCTTGTACATGCCAGGATCCCATATGGTCACCAGTACTAAGCCCTGCTTCGCATCCAGCTCCCTGCTCTTGGCCTGAGAGAACAGTCGAGAATGGCCCAAAACCTTAAGACCCTATATCTGCGTGGGAAGCTCCAGGTTCCTGGCTTCAGCTTGGCTCAATTGTGGTCACTTGGGGAGTGAATCATCGGATGCAAAATTTTCCTCTCTGTATATCTGACTTTACAATAAAAATAAATAAATCTCCGTCCCTCCCCACCCCCCAAAAAAGGGTACTGTTTGGGGACTTGGTATTATGGATACAATCATGGAGGAGTACAAGACTTAGGACCAGTAGCATTGGTGACTGCCTGTCTGTAAGGTGATGTAGCTGAGGTTAACATAGGGGATGAATCCAGTAAGCCTCGTACACGACAGTGCATGATTCGTGTTTTCTGCTTTGGCAGTGGATGGGTCAAGTTTCAAGTAGTGCATTTTCCTGCAATTAACCTGGGAGGATGTGGTGTCAGGCAGAACCTTAGATTTACAGGCACACTGCTCTATCTTTTAGGTCACTTGTCTCCTTTGCAGTAGTGAGAAATGGCAAGGGATAGAAGAAGGAAGGGGTCAGGAGCTTTTGAGACACAGATTATTTCATGAAGTCAAGACTTTGAGGTGAAAAAATTCCCTTCTATGTTTCTGAAGCATTTAGTCAGGAAATGGAATACTCAAACACTATTCCATATGTTAATAAACATATCATGTAACAGGCATTGTTACAGGTACTGAAAGTATTTGATGAATAAATTAGTTTCAGTAAAATCTTAAAGAGTAACAAAATAACCATTTTACTTTATTTAGTTTCTATGAAAAAGAAATATTGTTTAATCCCTAACCATACAATATAGAAAACATTGCTTTATGAATTTGTTGCTTGCCAATGTTATCTGATCAAATGTTAACTTTTTTTTTTTTTGTCTTGGTAAAATGTTTTCTTGCTAAGGAAAAGGAAAGGAAGAGAACTGTCTGACCTTGTAGCTGCCTGGGCATTTATCTCGTGCTTTTTGTTTACTATTTGTGTGTTATACTTAATACAATTATTTGGGATCACCAATGTAGTGCTGCAGAACTGGGGACCAAAAATGATACTCTAAATAGGCTCCAGATAACAGAACCTCTTCTCAACATTTATTCTAGAAATGGGTGGGAATGAAGCAGGAAGATATTCATGTCATTTCAGGTCTAGTAGGAATCAAAGACAAAGATGAAGTTCTTTTTCTGTTTCTTCAAAGATCGAGTAAAGAAAAAAACAGAAAGAGTGCTGCTGCAATGCTCGTTTTTTATTTTTTTACTACCTGGATTCTTTGTGATTGACATTGGGGACTGCCATTTTTATTATGATTGTTCACTTTGCTTTTGTCTCAAGTGAATACAATTTTCTCAATCCTCATCTTTAGTACCCATGTACAACTGACCATGTGAAAATAACATCTGAAGGGTGGAAAAATTCTACTTTCTGTGTCACAGAAAATGGTTACCTTGACATCACACAGAGCAAAATGTCACAATTAAGCATCCAGGTTCTTTGGATCGATTCAAACCCTGCCTCTTGGACCAGCCCTCGTTCTTTCATCGAGAATTTGGAGTGGACCTGGCAGAGCAACATGCCCCTTCAAAAATGAACAAAGTGATGCTCAAAAATAGATTGAAAATGAAATAGGAGTTCACCAGAAAATGAGAAATGGAAAGAAAGAAACCTATTCAGCTCAGTGGTCTCCACAAGTTTGTATGTTTTGGCCAGGGGAAAAGTTGTCATGGAATGGACTGTAAGCAGCCTAGGCTCTTCAGCTGTAGTTGCTGAGGATGCTGGCGTAGAACACAGCTCAAGGGTTACTCAAAGCTGGATCCCAGGTTCCTTCCTGACTGTGTTTGTCTGTCTTTGAACTTCGTCTTCCATTCCCCTCACTCTTCTGAATTGAAGATTTTCCTTCTCTTTGACTTGTGTTTTCATCCTCTCTTCCAGCTGGCTTGGCCCTGCTGGGTCTTCTCAGCATTTACAGGTGTCTTTTGGGTTCAAGATGGACGGCTAGTTGAGATATGAGGTCAGAAACAAGGTAGGAAAAGGTACAGGGAGAGAAATGACAGAATGTCCGTTTTCTTTGTTCAATTACTAACACTTGGACAATATTTGGAAGACAAACTGGACTTTTAACTTTTGTATAATTGAGTCTTATGGGTGAAGTCGCTGAAATCAACAGGAAGAGTCATTTGTTTCTCTGAATCCAGGAAGAAATGAAGAATATTTAATATTCTAAGATGATTAATTTAGAATAGTTCTAATCCAAGCTATTTTTTTTTAATCTTCAAAAGGCTGCCGTGTGAATGAGATGTTACATAGTCCATGGGTTATTATGTTATATACCCAAACACATAAGGGGCAATAGGCACCTGCTACCAGTGCTGTGAATAGAAGCACAGTATTTATTTCTTGTATCTCCCAGCTCCACCTCAGGGATAGGCAGCATTTAATTTGGGATAGGGAGGAAATGTTGTGAACTACAGCTTGAGGAAAAACAGAGGTGCCTGGGTGCTTGGAGGGATAATCTAAACCAGTGTTTCTTAAACCTTGGTGAGCCCCAGACCCACCTTGCAGGCTCCTGAAAACATCATTGTGGGGTATTCCCCTGGAGTTTCAGATTCCGTGAGTCTGACCAAGACACAAGAATTTGTATTTCAAAGGATCCATGTGAAACTCGCATTGTGGGTCCTGAGAACCATCAGAATTGTTGCTCTGGAGCCTACTGAAATATGAATAGGATAAAGAGATGGGGGTGGGTCTGTCTGTAACCACAGATGAGCAGTCACATCATTTTATTTTATTTTACTTTATTTTAAAGTTTTATTTTATTTTTTATTGGAAAGTCAGATATACAGAGAGGAGGAGAGACAGAAAGATCTACTGTCTGATGATTCACTCCCCAAGTGATTGCAACGGCCAGTGCTATGCTGATCTAAAGCCCAGGATCCAGGAGTTTCTTCCAGGTCTCCCACACAGGTGCAGGGTCCCAAGGCTTTGGGCTGTCCTTGACTGCTTTCCTAGTCCACAAGCACAGAGCTGGATGGAAAGTGGAGCATCCAGGATGTGAGCTGGTGCCCATATGGGATTCTGGCACTTGAAATGGGAAGATCAGCCAATTGAGACATTGCAGCGGTGTGGAGTGTTGAGGGGGCATGATATCCAGACTAAAATTCCAGTTGGAAACCAGGACAGCAAAGAGATTTGTAGCTAACTAACATGAACCCAGGCATCTACACAGAAAAATTGACATCATTGCATGTACCATTTCCTTATTATCACTTTTGGGTTTTCTGTTCTTATTCAGTTCCAATTCCTGGTTCTCTTGTAGGCTTTCTGTTTTTTTGTTTGTTTGTTTGTTTGTTTGTTTGTTTTTTGTGGAATTAGAGGACAGTTTAAAATTTCAGTTGCAGGCTTGCTTAAGCATATGTAGTAGAACAAAACAATGATTAGAAAAATCTTCCTTTAATCAACATCTTGTATGTTAACAAGGGAACAAATACATTAGAAACTTAAATTAAAACTTAAGTTGTCACACATTGGGAATATTCCCCATACAGTAAGCAGTGTATCACATCCACCAATGCTTCTTTTGTCATATAAGCGAAAAAAGAAACTTAATTGAAAAGATGAAGTACAAAGAAATAAATGCAGAGTTGAAGCTTTCTAAGGCAAACACTAACCTATTCATCAGGAAGTTGCAAACACTTAAGATGTAGGCGGAATTTAAACAGTATTTAAATAATATCAAAATCATTGTTAAGAAATTTAATCAGCTTTAGTTTCGAGAAGTCCATTCATCACAATACCTGATGTTTTCAGGTTTTCCTCTGTGCTCTCAGAGTTAGGAGGCCATTATCCATTTGGGTTACAGTTGCTGAATTGTGTGATCTTCTCAAATGATGCACAGTAATAACCTGTTTCAGCAAATACAGTCAAATTGTTTAATTTATTTTAGCATGCAAATTCAAGCTCCCTAGTGCAATTTAAAACAAGAAAAAAATTGCTAGCCTGGCATATGCTGGTGGCTTTGCTTGATTCTGCAGAAAGAGGGGAGGTTGGAAGTTAGCAAATAATTTTTATGATTTTCTATGGAGAAAAATTACAGCAACATGTAAAATATTTAGTTTCATGGTGAGTTCTATCCAAAGTACTTCTTTGCCAGGATCTCCTTTGTAAATTTCTACCTTCTTGAGATATTCAAGTCCAAAAAAATCTACATTTTGTTAAATCTTACTCAAGAGTCATACCTGGAGTTGAAAACAGAAATCCAATGGTCCTTTACTTGTGAAAATGGGAGGAATGTAAAAGCAAGAAGAGAATAAATGTGAGCAAAGCTGCTCTTGTCTGACAGTATGGATCCCCTCCTTGATGAGAATGATTGTGGAATCTGCACCCTCTAGTTTAGCCTACTAGAATTACTCCTAACCTCTAGTTTTCTCCTCTGCATTTGTTCATACTCCGCTACCGTAGAATTATGTCTTTTACTTGCTTGATTATTTATTTCTTATCTATCTTTACCTACTGATATGTAACAAATGTGAGAAAAATGATCATCTTTGTGGGCCTGCTCTTACTAATGGTATATAAAGGAACCCCCCAAAAGGTTTTTTGAATGGCTGAATTGCTGAATGAATGTTGTGAAACAGGTAAAATTGTGGCACAAAGACAAACTGCAGCCTCCACAGAAGAAAAGACTGAGCTACTAAATGGAATCCATATAATTATGAATCCAAGGTAAAGGAATATGTAATTTGGTCACCAAAATCCAAGATAGTGGGATGAGGGAGGCCACTTTTGGCATTTTAGGCAGCTAAGTTAGAACAGTGAACCTGTGAGATGTATTCATTAAGAGAAAATCTTGGGTCAGAACTCCAGCCCAGGGGTCAAACTATCAAGCAGCATGCGCAAAGCTCATGCTGGAGTGACTGAATGTGACACCCAGCTCTTGACTCGAGCTTCCTTCCAAGCAGAATTGTGGGAGGGAGCCCTGATGGCCCCGCAGCTGAGTTCCTGACAGTCGCCTGGGAGCCTTGACCATCATGGGCATTTGGGGAGTGGACCAGCTGATGGGTCTGTCTCCTACTCTGTCTGATTTTCTCTTTGTCTTTTAAGTAAATGAAATGTTTTCAAAAAGTTTTATTTGTTTAGTTGAAAGGATAAGTTACACACACATAGATACACAGAATGAGGGAGAGAAACAAAGAGAAATTTTCCATCCTTTGGTTTACTTCTCAAATGCCTGCAGTGTTCAAGTCTGGGCCTTGCTTCCAGAAACTCTGATAGTCCAATGTACTTGGACCATCTTTGCTGCCTCCTCAGGCATGTGAGGAAGTAGAGCAGAAGTAAAGCATGTAGAACGTAGAGTGGTGCTCATATGGGGTGCCAATGTCGGAGTGAGCAGCTTAATCTAGTGTGCCATAAAGCCAGCCCACAGACATTTTCTTAAAAGAAATGCTATAGAGAATATATACATGAATAAGAATGAATATAAAAATGATTTGAACAAAAATGCCAAAGTGGAATCATCAAAGGCCATCAGATGATGTCTGGGTGACAAGAATTGTTGATATGGATGGACTGAGGGAGATCTAATACCCAGGTCTTTATCAAGGGCTATTGCTTTTGATAATCTCTGAAATTAATTCAATATGAATGAAAGCAAATCATTTTTTTAATCTGTGAACTGTGCTAATAGCTTGATCCTCTCAGCCCTGGTGGACATTGCTATTTTGCTGGTGAGAGAATGGCGTGGCGTCTGTATAAGCAGCTGTGAGGCACGTCTGGTAAGAAGAACTACAAAATGGAAGCTCTGCACTACCTTAGCCCCTACTCCTACCTTCTGTCCCAATGCTAATTAATAGTCAGCATCCCAAGCCCTAGGGAAAATGTCAAGATAGAGAAAATTGCATTTAGCATCTAGTTCTCTTTTACTCTATTAGGTGGCCGCTACCCAGATCCCATAATCAATTCTCATAGCTTGTCTTCCCCCCAACCCCAGTCCCTTTAGAAAAAAAAAAAAAAAGGAAAGCTGATTAGTCATTAACACCTTAGCATGAATTAGCTAGTGCCCCCACAGGGAAACCGTTGACCTCTGTGAGGTGAAATATTTTGACCAGAGGCTTTCCCTTCCCCCATGCCTGTATCCCAGAACTCTCCTCCAGGGTCCATGCAGGCTAATGAGCATGTGTGGGCAGAGGAGCTCAATACGGATTGACTGATTTATTGATGTGGAAAGCAAAGCTGAGCTTAATCTTTTCTTGCAGCTGCTCCTTTTCTTGTACATCTCTGAAGAAGTGTGTTGGCCCAGCCTGATGCCCCTGCATCACCTATCCCTACATCTCTGAACCAGGCCCTGAGGGAACTATGATGCTAACCAGTGGCAGGGAAATATCTAGAGAGCCTAAACAGGAGACACCAAATTTACAGTCCCAGGTGAACTCCTGGCAAGGTAGGAATTTCCATCTTATATGAGGAGAGAGTGGGCTAAGGATTTTCCTCTGCCCCAGGGCCACTCACAGAGACTGATCTTCATCCCTCAGAGGAAGGGCAGGTCAAGGCAGCTCCGATTCCATAATTTTGTAGGGGCAGCCTTGAAGAAGCTGGGGATCACACATACTGGCATGCAGGAAGAGAGGTGGGTTTCTTTGCAGACTACTCTAGGGAAGAATGTTAGTTGGCATCAGGGTGACTACCTGAGCTAACTGGTACAGGAGGTTCGGCTTCAGGAACTGGGTGGGCCCAGGCTGCTGCATGCAGGTCCCTTCAGGGCTGAGAGGCTGCCTGCCACTGTGGCTGTGACAAAGGTGACGATGGTATTGGGATTGCCTATAATCAAGCATATTCAACTTCCAGGTCCACAGTATACACTCCATGTTCAGTTCTTGCAGCTTCGTTTGGTAAATGACTTAGTAACTGACGTGGAGACAGGCCTTTATTCTATGGCACATTGGCAAATGAAACAACTGGGCTTACTTATTTCAGATAAAAAGAGCCTAGGAGGCTACTTCAGAGTCAGCCTGAAATAATGGCTCGGCTGTCACCTAGAAGATTGCTTTGGTTTGTTCTATATCCCCCCAGAAGCTGGAGTTAGGATCAAAAAATAGAAAATGGAGAGAAGATGATGGGTCTCATCTAAAGGAAGAGTTTTCTTATGACCAAAGTCATCTCAAAGTAGAGCAGGTATTCCCAGGGTGTGATGAGCTGATCACAATCAAGACAGGAACATTCAAGAAAAAGCTAAGTGATTATTAGCATTGTTGTTGTAGAAGGGTTTTTCAGAAAATTCATGTGAAATGTGAATTACATGTAAAAAGCTGTGTCTGATAAAGGCCTTTTGCATTACATGCTCAAGCCTCTGATGCCAGACCAGGATAGACCATGGAGGGCCCAGCCTCTCTGAGGTAGAGGCTCCAGATTGGGGTGACAGCAGCATCTTCATGCTTGCCAAACAGCAGGCTAGCAGAGAATCCTCAGAAGGTTTACCCTAGCCCCAGGTGGCTGGGCACCAAGTTGCTGGCTATTTGCCTGCAGAGAAAGACTATCAGAAACTCTCAAATACAACCCATTAACACTAGGGCAAAAAGGGGTTGTCAGAGTATTTCCAAATAACTCTAAATCCCAAGGCAATGAAAGAAAATGTGAAGGTTTGCTTTTACTTAATATCTACCGTGTTTCCCACCTGCTGCCCAATGTCTTATCCACTGTGCACATGTGGTCACTGTGTGTTTGGCATGTGTGCAGGTTGCATTGACTTCTGCTATAAGTACAAAATAAGCAAGTTTGCAAAGATTCAGTGCTAGCAAAAGAAACTTAAAATATCTCATGGTTTTCTATTGATTTTTTGTTGAAAATATATTAGGCTATATAAAATATAAGAGAATTTATTTCATATGTCTTTTTCTTTTTTTTAAGAGGTGGCTCTTAGAAAAGTATCTAAAATAACAAACATTTAAAATCACATGTGTAACTCACATTATGTAAGTACGGCCTTGGTTGCTCTATATTCGGGACAAGTATTTTTGTTCATTTTATATCAATAATCTTCAGCTACATGCTGTAAACGAGGTGCTGTTCCATTTCCCACTTTATTCAGAAAGACACTAAAATTTAAGGTGGTTGAACAACTTGCCCTAGGCTACACAACTAGCAGCTTGCTGACTTGGAATTTGAACCCAGATCTGCCTCCTCTGACCACATTCTCCCATGACATTATGCTTCGATATTGACGCCTCTTGGGGGAAGTGCTGCTGTGTTGTAAAATGCTGAAGGGAGCATGAGAAATGATTGTGGAAATGCTGAGGCATCTAAATTCTGTAATTAAAAATGCAGAAGGCTTGAGAAGTGCGTGCCCCGGGGGCAGGGATGGACAGTGAATCTCCCTCATGGCAGATGTGAAATCTTTGCCCTCAGATAGGGGTCCTCCAACCCAGAAACCTCAGCAAGGCACAGCACTCAAGGGAGACAAAGCCCTGGCGGGGGAGGGGCAGCGTCCCAGGGAGGAGCTGACACCCGGCCCTGAGCCCCTTGTCAGAGGATTTCAACAGGGTGGGCACTTCTACCTCATGAAAAGCTTTAAAGTTATGACTCTTTCTCTGAATTGTTTGGTGGGACCACTGATGGAACAAGGAGGGGAGGGTGGAGGGCATGACAAGTGTCCCAAGGAGAAATTAACAGCTTCCTGATTTGGACTCAACAAAACTCGCCATCATTAACTGCCATCTTATATTTAAAACTGCTTTCATGGACTCAGGAAGGAATTTTCAGTATTTTTTTTTTTTCCGCAATGCTTAGTGTAAGGAGGAAGGTTTGGGATTGCTGGAAGGAATTTTTTGTGTTCTCTCTCAGTCCTGTCCCCAGTGACTCCTCAGAAGAGAGAGTGTTGCTTCCCCTTGCCCTGTTGGATCCGGGAGTCCCCAAGCCAGGCTGATGGCATGCTGATGGCTGCATTGTGGGGAGCCCTCAAGGGCTGTGCTTCAGGAAGCTTCTCCCAGCGATCATCTGCCCCCACGCTTGTACCTAGAAAACCAGAAGGCAGCTGGGTAAAGCAGGAAGATGGATGACAGATAGGCCTTTCGCCATACTGGGTTAAATAAATAGCAGAGTCTCCCCATTCTCTTCTTCAGTTGAAAGATGCATGAGAAGCAAGGTAAATGGCCTGGATGAATGTTTGGCCAACGAGAGAAAGAAGCCATGGTAATGATTTTCCCAGCTCAAAGAGAAGGGGAAGCCAGATCAGAAGGAAGTGATTGACTTGTAATTACACTGAATGGGGACCCAGGGACTTGCGACTGCAGAAAATGACTTTGTTTTCCATAGCCCTCGAGCAGCCACAAATCCCTCAAATCCCAATGCTCCAGAGCAAGTTGGCCACAGTCACTTTTGGGTCCATCAGAGGAGGTGGACCATGTGTTAGAGGCAGTGGGGTATTGGTGAACGCCAGAGGGTCTGGGTGACGCTGCAGATGGAACTGTTTCAACAGCTGCACTGCCCAAGACCATGGAGGGTTTTGTGCTGGAGGCAAGAGAACAGTCTGAAAGAGAAAAAATTTCATGCATAAGTCACAAAGGGAATGTGTGGTTCCCATCATCCCAGCTTCTCAGAGTCACAGAATGGTGAGGTAGAGGCCAGCAGAAGGGACAGAGTACCCACAGCTGAGACTGACAATTCTTTCAGCTCTATATTCTGAGTGTGAGAAAGACACTCAAAATTGACTTCTAGCGATGCCACTGATGATGACCTTGGAAGGCTGAGATTCTATCTGTGCACAGACCCTTACAGACCTGCCTGTGGGGAATCATTTAGTCCTTTTGGGATTCAGCTTTATTGCTAATTAGTTTCTACCAGTTTCACCTTTGGCAACAAAGACAATGATCAGTGATGGGTCAGAGTTGGATAGGACAGGTCAAAAGGCTTTTTGGCCTAGGGTCGATGTGCAAAGCCTTTCACTAGGTAGTTGCTATCGTCTGTGGTATGTCCAAGGAAGAGAAGGAGCAAGGCTGCTGTGCTCTGAGAATAATCCCCAATGCCCAGCAGCCCCAGTACTTAAAACAATTTGTTTTTTTTTTTTTTACCCATGTCCTAAACAAGGAGCTAAATTAAGAATTCAGTTTCTTCTCAGTTTATTTTCCCAGTCCACACACTAAGTAGTTAATACGCAGGGAGCACATTTGCAAAAGCAGTAAAGTGATGGCATTGCAGCTGGATTTTCCCAGGGTCCATTCATTGTGTTTCCTTTGAGGTAAGCAGGCACAATGCTTAAGGAGAGACTTACTGAGCTACCTGCCTTGCAGATGCTCCTGCTTGCTTCAGACATACCCCTCCCTGGCATCCACACTGGAATGTGCATTGAGTCACATCAATTTGATCAGAAAAATACCTCGCCCCCCCCCCCTCCGCTTTAATCTATCACAGGGCAAATTGTTTTAGGCTTCATAGATGAGAATTCATAGAATTGGCACCTGATAAATGCTCCAGTGCAAGAATCAAAATGCTAGCAAGGATTTCAGACAGAGCCCAATGTTGATACCCAAGAGGCATCTGGAATGAAACAGAGCTTGGAAATAAAACTAGCTCAGTATCTCCTTCCACCCCACCTCTTACTCAGTGTAGAAAGCAACCCTACCCCCAGCAGATCCAGCTCTGCCACACAATGTTAGCAAGTGAAGTGCGGGGCAGGTCACGATATTTCTAATTCAGATTAATGACCCCATTCAGCCCTGTCTCCTTAGCAGGAAATTAGAAAGTGTAGGAAGGAACCAATAGTGATCCATAATGTATGACTCTGGGTATTGGCAGTTGTGCTCGTTAAAAGCTAAGATATTATTTTGATATAAAATAATTGAGTCTGACTTATTTATGGGACTAAGTGGTCTCCGTAAGGGGAGATCCCTTAGATAAAGTCTGTTGGTTTCATAGCTGTGTGTTTGAAGTGCAGGGGAAGTGATCTCTAACTGTTTTGTATTCACTGCGGCTCTGTCCCAATCAGCCATCTGGGGTAAGATGCTGGTGAAAGTTATGCTTTATGCTCTTGTAGTACTTTTCTATTGGTTCTCTCTCTCTCTTCTATCTCTTATCTTTTTTCCCTAGCAGAGATTGATCCTGTTCTCCTATTCTCCACTCTGCAGACTATATTTTGTCAGAGAATATATTTGACTTAGAGGTTGCATTTGTCATCTGTTTTACTCTTTCTGTGACCGTATTTGCAAGTTTTGCCCCACTCTCTGAAACACACACACACACTTGCATTTCACTCACATAAACTTATGTATAACTTTAAATTTTACTGTCTCTGTGTAAGTTCTATTTCTTTGAACCTTCATTGATAGCAGTCATTGTCATTCTAGCCCATACCTTGTCTGTCACTTAGAGTTACACTTTGTTTCTTGGAGTCAGTCCTTGTCTATTTCCTTGATATCTAAGCATGGTTCAGTCTCTTAAGAGCGATAAGAACCATGTAAAACCCAATCCCTGGGCATACCGCACAAACCCCATCTCACAAGTTTTTGTTGCCTCCTGTAGGTTCTGTATCTACTCACAGATCCCATACCAAGTAGTGCTGGGCATTGAGAAAAACTGATTGTACTTTAGAAATAAATGCATCTGAGCAGTGCCTCCCAACTCTGCATGTGTACTGGTATCTCATGGTGGCGGGGGAATGCTTTATAAAAACACAGAGTTCTCTTTGGTATAAATCTCATTCCCTGCAGCTCATTCTCTGGCTACTGTCAGACTCCTGGCTTTACTTGGAACATAACACTTTCCTGTTTCAGGACATTTGCACATGCTATACTCCACTCTGCTTCATGATTCTCTTCACTCGAACGTCCATACCAGCTTGCTCTATTACCTTATTTTGGTCTCTGCTGTCATTGGTCTAAAATAGCATAGCATCCTTCTACCTTCTTACTTTTCATATTTATTTAGTTTGCATTCCATGCTCTAGAGTCTAGAAGTGAATCCTGTTCTGCTCCAATTCCATCTTCCCGCTGATGTGTACTTAGGGGTGCAGTAGTTGATACTTTGGGTAGTTGGATCCTTGATTGCCACATGGGAGACCCAGACTGAGTTTTAGATTCCTGGCTTTGACCTGACCTGGTCACAACTGTAGAATATTTTAAGGATAAGGGACCTTTGGCTGGCTAACTATTTCTGTTACCTATAAAAGGAATAATAATTAGTTAATGGTTAAAAATTTTATAAAGATGAATCAGAGAAGTCAAATTAATTTGGGAGGGCTTATTCTAAAGCAGTGCTTCTTCAATTGTGGATCCTGGGGTGGGCCTTGTGGTACAGTAAGTTAAGCTGGTGCCTGAGATGCCAGCATCCTGTATGTGTGCTGCTTCCTGTCACAGCAATTCTACTTCTGATCTAGCTCCCTGGGAAAGAAATGAAAGATGACCTAAGTGCTTGATTTTCTACTGCCCATGTGAGAAACTCAGATGAAGCTCCTGGCTTCGCCCTAGGTCCAGTCCTGTTTGTTGTGGCCATTAGAGTAGAGAGCCAGGAGGTGGAAGAAGCCTCACTCCCTCTTTTGTTTATAATTCTATCTTTCAGATAAATTAATCAGTTCTTTACAGAAACAAAATGCAGATTCCTGGCTCAGTAGCTCTACTGCTTGAAATGGGTATGCAAACTATTGAACTTTTAGCAGACCTATGTGATCAGAAACTGGGCAGCAGCCATGTCTGTCTCAACAAGCCCTCCCCAATGATCCAGATCCCTGCACTGGCTAGAGGACCACTAAGCTAAGTCCCTATTTTAGTGCCTTTTGTATCCACTCCACTACACTTGTCAAGACAATAATCCTCTGCGATTTCTCTTTGGCATAAATACCCATCTTAGACTATTCCCTGGTGGTCTCAGGTTCACTGGGTAAGGGAGCTGGTTTGTCCTGCACTCCTCAAGCACCTGGAAAAATTTAGAATACCTTTGTTGGTGGGTTGAATTTGGAGTGTCCCCTTTATTGGTTCTACATGACATAGGGAAAAAGAAAGGTTTCACTTTGCCATTTAGACTCAGGACAAGTATATATTTCATTAGAATAATGAAAAGCCATTGATGAAAAACATTTGTAGACTGGTTAACTTTATTACTTTTGGGCAAAGTAGGAAAGGCGTTACAAGCATGGGCTTAGGAAGCAGATGTGGACTGCATTAGGCCTTAATTGAGGCATGAGTTCGTGCTTTGGCACAGGGACACAGTAGATATCTAAAGTTGTGTTCAATAATGGTATTTAGCACTTTTATAACATTATGTTGGTGTGTGTGTAATTATTCAGACAGAAAGAATAAAATAGTATCTTTTAAGGACACGAAGTGGTCCTTAGGCTGTAGTCTCAGCATCATTTGGGAATTGTTGGAAATGCACATTCCCAGGTCCCATCCAGATCCGTTTAAGCTGGATTTAGCCATCTATGGGTTAACAAGACTTTCAGGTGCTTCTGATGAAAGCTGAAGTTTGAAAACAACTGCTTTGCAATCACACACACCCCACACTCCACGCTCATACTCGGAGTGTGCTTATTTAGGAGTCAATTTATTAACAGACAGAAAAACCGTGGTAGCCAAGAAATAGAGAATTGCTGTGAGGGGCAAGTCAATAGAATCAAGACATTTGAATTTTGGGAACAGACTCAATTCCTGGTTGCTGAATAAAGGCAATCAAAGGACCGGCTTTCTGACAAGCCTTTGAAAAATAAGGTCCCCACTAACAGCCCACTCTCCCTCAAATGTTTCTCTGGCCTGCAGCAATTAAACAGCTGAGCAGGAAAGTAGACCTGAAGTTCTGTTAACCCTTTGTCAGCTGAGGCCCAGGAGCAATTTATCTTGCTGGAGAAATTTCATTTCCAGCTCTTTTTGTCCCAGAACACCACAAAGAAAAACCACCTCCTAACACAGGGTTTCATGGAGCTTCTGTGTCTGTGTGATTAAAACCGTAAGGTCAGAGATCAACAAAGGTGAAAGGTTATTACAAACTTAATGCAGCTGCTGAATCTCCTTGCGCTTTTCCTTGGTGTCATGAAGACAAATAGTATTAAAACACATTCTCCCAATGAAGAGCTCTTGTTTTCTCTTTTTCATCCCCCTCCATGCATTTCTTAATGAACTACAACTCCATCATCTGTAAGCCGGATGGTTTTAAAGCCTAGTGCAGCCTTGACAGAAATGAGTCGATGAAGCCAGCATCCTAAGTGCCTCTGTCCTTGTGTTAGTACATCCGGTGGGCTTTCTATGGTCTGGGTCCTCACTTGACTGTTTAGAAAAATATCAGCCAATGCATAGTATTGTCAAAGTCAATCCTTCAAGTGCTGGGGAGGATTAAGAGCCTGGGCAGACATTTCCTGATGGCTATTGATGACTGTGGTGTTTTTTTATTTTTTAAACATACATTCTTTTCCACATGTACTTTGTAGATTTTCTGTGTTAATTTTGAATTCTGGACCAGCATCTCTCACCATCCACTCAGAAATTTCTCAGGGTATCCAAGCTAATTTGAACCTGAGCCTAAGCAAAATGCAATTGGGATCATCATGCAAAAAGCCACATCTGTTGGACCCCAATACTTCTCTATTGTGGAATACTGATCTTGCCTTTCTGTTTCTCAGTTTCTAACAATGAAAAGTTTTGATATGAGAACACAAATAGACACCAATCAAAAAAGTATCCAAGTGAATACCTCTTTGTTAATGAGTCTGTTTCTGTTCTTTTTGTGGTCTTTAGCATAATGCTGTGCTCAACATATTTTTGGATTCAGTATTATTTAGAAATGGTGAGTTTTAGCTACACAAAGCATAAAAAACTGGAATGAAAATGCAAGGCATCTCATTTTAGAGTAAAATGAGAATTTATTAATCAAATTAGGGTTTCTATTCTGTGGGCACAGATGGTACAAGAAAGCCCCTGCTTTTAAGAGAAAACATGAATGTAAAAAGTCAACACGGATCTGCCACTGTCGCATAGTAAGGATTCTGTGAACGGGACTGTCTTTGTTCTTTCTTTCTCAGGTGAAGAAGGATGGTGTACTGAAAAGGTTTGCAGAGGTGTCCAGAAAAGATTTTGAATTTATTTCTGCTTTGAGCATTGCATGCAGAGGGGTTAAGCACTTCTCTCACACAGATTTCCCAGTCTTACACGATGGTGGTGAGTAAAATACATGTTTATCTGTTGTCATAATTCATAACACTGATTGTATTTTTGTTGTCATCTTGTATTTTTTCACCTATTGTAACCGATGTTTCAAATTTTTTTGGAAATCTTATCAGGAAGTGGGGAGACCTGTTCTTGGGGAACCTTTTATAAGGAAGGTCATGCAGGCTTTTCCTAAGACCCTGTGGTGACTTGGAAAACACTGATTGCCCAACTCCTCCTTGGCTCTCTGCATTAGGATCTCCTAGGTAAGGACTCAAGAGTCTACTTTGTAAATCAATTCCCTCAAGTCAGTTTTCCTGCACCCTTGGCTTAAGGTGACTGAAAAACATCTACACAGCCAGGAGTCAGCCCCAAAAGGGTGAAGTTTTGTTCTTTTCCAACTTTACCTGAAGATGGAATCTCTCTTTCCTTTTGAAATTTGTACATGCCTAGAAGCTTTGAAGAATATTTATTAATCTAATGACGATTTTATATTTATTATTTTTAAAGATGATTATTTATTTTAAAGGCAGAGCTGACAGAAAAAGGTAGAAGTGGAGTGGAGAGAGAGAGAGAGAATGAATCATCCATTTCCTGGTTCACTCTCTGAGTGCCTGCCCCCTCCAGCCAGGATTAGGCCAAGCTGAAGCTAGGAGACAGCGAATCCATTCTGGTCTTTCATGTGGGTAAGGACTGATTTTGCACTGAGGAGAAAAAGGCCCATTTCAGGGACCACATGAATTGCATTCATCAGACTTATAGGGTTTTTCTGCAGAGTGCATCCTTTTTACAGCCCCGCACTCAGGAACTGTGGCTTGTGTAGCCAAGTTGGATGTTGGACTTAATGAAGACCCAAAACTATTCTAAATACTTTATGATGTCTCTCGCTGTTAATCCTCACGGGAGCCTCAGAAGGCAGCTGTTCTTAGTCCCACTTTACAGATGGGGAACACCATGAGTACCAAGAAGTTAACTCACAAGGACGGCGTGAGGAGAGTATTGCTCACCAAGAGCACAGGACAGCAGCAGCAGCAACACTGAGATCTTAGGAAAAATTCCCCTGACCTCTTGAATCAGAAACTCTATGGATAGAGCCTAGAAATTGGCGTTTCAACAGACCCACTGCCTGACACCGGGGCTCTGTACTTTCAGAAGGAGTCAGAAGGCACGAGAGATGGCAGAAGTGCCAAGAGCGAGACTGTGATCTAGTGGGCAACAACACAGAGGAAATGTGAGAACTCATGCACCTGCTAAGGAAGTAAGTGCCTTTTGAGATAATATCTTTGCTTCTTTTCTGTATTTTCTTCCAATAGCCATCCTAGAATTCTATGTGTATTTTTTCCTATAAGTGAGGAATTTGTTTTTTTACTTTGTGTTATTTGTTATAGTAGAATGAACAATAAATCTATACTGCAAATGTGAGTGCTAGCATTTTGTCTCCTGCAGGATTTTTTCCCCCTGGTTATTCAATTCAGCAATTCTGACCATCTAGAAAGATTTCTAATTCCACTTGGTTTATGAAGTTGCAAGTGTCTTATAGGTTCACAGCATATAATGAAAAGTATAATAAAAGTAGGAATGCATATGAAATCCAGGAGCAAGAGCTGTCTGGTCATTGCTTCAATGAATCTTTGTAGTGCCTGCTGTTGATATCATCCCCAATGCAAATGAGGATTCTTATACATCTTACCCAGGCTTAGCAATTCACTTTGGAAATGATCTCACTTGCCTGGTGTGTGAGCTGCAGAGCCAGGCTCCCCTCCAGGTCTGTGTGATGTCTCAGCCTCTTTTCTTAGTCAAATACTTCATGTGACCAGAGGAAGAAGGAGTGAGGTAAATCTAAGACCATTGATAGACCTAAAGTAGAGAAGACAGAGCCTGCCATTTTGGAATTCTGGAAAGAATCCTGAAGTGACTTTCCTTGGTGATTCGTTAGGATTCTTACTTTGAGCTTGGGCATTTCCTCAGAAGCCCTGGAAAATTCTGTTTAAGAAGTTGACTCCCACTGTCTGCTGCTGTTTAACTTTTAAGATGCCACGTTGTGTCAAGTGCTGTAAAGGACATGTTTCAGTGCTCAGAGAAGGGGAGGCATTAGCAGAAGACACTAGTTCAACTCTGTATTGAGTTAGAAATCAGACTGCAAGTTGCAGCATCCTTATGGAATGATCTGGGGGCTGCCCTCTCCTGAGCCTCAGTGTATGACCCTGAGGCCTGGAAGTAAGAAAGGAATCATTCCAAAAGCTGCCTTGTGTTTTTCTAGTGACTTATGGGGGGATTTGCATTTGGGGGCATGAAGAGGAGGGTTTTTTTTTTAAGATTTATTTTTTGGTTTGAAAGGCAGAGTCACACAGAAGGAGAGAGAATAAGAGAGGAAGAGAGTGAAGAAAGGAGGAAGGGAGGAGAGAGAGAGAGAAAGAGGGGTAGAGAAAGAAAGAGAGAGACCTCTCTTCACTGGTTCACTCCCCAAATGGCCACAACTGGCAGAGCTGAGCTGATCTGAAGGCAGAAGCCGGGTGCTTCTTCCAGGTCTCCCACATAGGTGCAAGTGCCCAAGGACTTGATGCATCCCTCAACTGCTTTCCTGGGCCACAAGCAGAGAGCTGAATTGGAAGAAGAGTGTGACCTCTTGTGGGATGCTGGTGCCTGAGGCCAAGACTCATCCTACTGCTCCACAGCACCATCTGGAGAGTGAGTCTTTCTACTTGTAGAAAGTCTGTGGGATACCTGTGTCTGCTGCCTTCCTGCCTTCTAATAGATTCACTCAGCTCCTGCAGAAAGGAACTGGTAGTACTCCTGTACAGACTCCCACCCAGAGCAGGTTATAGAAAGGCAAGCCAGAACTAGCTAGGCAAGGGTCTGCAATCCTTGGCTCCCAACCAGCCTTTTTCTAGTTGGACCACTCAGCTACCATTCCCCTTGCACCTAGCTTGGTTTTCACTTCTCCAGCTCTAAGCTTCACTGCAACACAGTAGCATCCTATGTGAATTGCTGACCTCCTTTTCCTGATGGCTTTTGGATCCTTGTCTCCAGGCCTCACGCATGGTATCCTCTGGTGTGCTTTACAAATGGGTGGCAAGGACAGGCACAGTGCCTCTACAAGGGGATGCAGTTGGCAGCCACCACTGAGACAGAGGACTGCCCCATACCAGAGTAGGGGCAGGAGTCGAACACTTAGCATGGTGTATGGATGCATGAGTACTGTGTGTAAGAGCCTGTCGGGGGAAAACACATCAATCTCCTAAGGTATTTAACATTTCTTTATGGTAAAAATGTTCAATGATCTGGGTGACAGCTCAGTTCTGCTTCATACTCAGATCTGCTTGTGTCATGGGAAAGCAGTGGAGGATGGCCCAAAGCCTTGGGACCCTGCACCCATGTGGGAGACCTTGAGGAAGTTCCTGGCTCCTGGTTTTGGATCAGTTCATCTCTGGCCGTGGAGGCCATTTGGATAGTAAACCATCTGATGGAAGATCTGTCTCTTCTTCTTTCTGTAAATCTACCTTTCCAATAAAAATACATTTTTTAAAAAAGAAAAAGAGTCCAATATCCTATCTTCTATTTATTGTCTTTAGAGAAATAAACTGTACATTATCTATAGACATGCTCCTCTGCAAGAGCACATTTGAAATTCTTATCCTTATCAAATTATAACTTAGTATCTGTTAATCCTCTCATCCTCCTCCTCCCCTCCCAACCCCTCTTTCACCTCTAGCCTCTGGTAACCACCTTTGTAGTCTTAACTTCAGTGAGCTCACCTTTTGCTGGACTCTCCATGTGAGTGAGATCATCTCAAACTGTTTCTGGGCTTCCCTTATTTCATTTAACATAATGACCTCCATTCCATTGATTTTATTTAGATCTTTAGTGTTTGATTAAAAAGTAAGTGTATATCCATTTATTACTGAAGGATATTCAGTACTAGAGGGTCATTTATCAAAAGGTGTGGTTAATCATTTGTTCTTGATCATTGCTTATAAAATAATGAAGTGTCATAACTTTTAAGAAAGCAATTCAGTGATCAAAATTTAAAATATGCACAACTTATGACTCAGATATCACATATTTGTGAATAAAATCACTAGTAGCTAAGGATGTGTGCACTTGTGATAGAAAAATGAAACCAAGCACAAACATAAATACAATAGAGAAACAAACTGGAAGTAACCAGAACATCTCTTGGTAAGAAATGGTTGAATAATGAAGCTGATGTAGTGCAGTGCGTTAAGCCATCACTGGCGTCTCATATCAGTAACAGTTCAAATCCTAGCTGTTCCGCCTCAGAAACAGCTAAGGAAAAAAAAATAGTTGAATACATTTTAGTATTAGGTAGTTAAGCTAAAGAATAACTTGGTTCTATAACAGTTTGTTTAGTGGAATTTCCACAAATGTTTATCTTTCAGTAGGAAAGATAAGAAGTAAAGAAATATTTACTGTATAGTAATTTCACATTTATAACCAATCAACACTAACACTACACCCTGTAGATTTGTATATGTATCTATATATTTTTATATGAGCATAAAAAGTATGTAGAATTACAGACAATGGGTTATTAATAATGGGAACAAGAAAAGAGAGAAAGATGAGGAAAAATTTATATGCCATTATCTACTTAACATAATGCTAATGTGAAATTTAGAATATAAAGAAAGTAATATTATCAATATTTAACTTGAATATTCATATAGACAGTATTCATTTGGAAGTGGTGATGAATAAAGTTAAGTGCTGATTTGACTTTAGTTTATGGTGTAGGCAATTTGCTTCTTCAATTACTATTACTCACTACAGTATCCTAATTAATTTATTTTTATTTTAAGTGAGCTCCCTCATTTTTGATTATAGTTAGAATATGGAATTAGGCAGAGTTAACTTTCATTCACAGTCAAGAGCCTGGTGCATGGAGCAAAGTCTGATATTTTCAAAGTGTTCTTTCAGGAGCCCCAAGGGTTTTATAGATCAGGGCCACCAAGGGGGAGAGGGTTGGCTAGAGACCTGCCCCTCTGTTCTTAGTAACTTCTGGCTGTCAGTTGCATAGGTTACTTCTGGATAGTTTGAATACTGGAATTAAAAAATATATATTTTAAGACAGTCCTGGTTCTTAAATGCAAGTTTGAACACCTTAGCTCTAGAGAATGATGCTGGAACAGTGGATACTCTGATGCAAACACTCTAACCATTATACTTACAATTATAATTTCAGGGTCTTAAATGTAATTCAATAGGCATGTGCAGAAATATTGTTAAAATGTTTTTTTTAAAGGGCTCTAATTTTCACTGTTCTGTTCTTAGTGATGGAAATGGCTTTGTTATGGACCTAATTGGACTGAGACATTTTAATCATGGTGGTGGCATGTAATAAATCACATTGACTTGACTGATTCTGGACTTCCTTCCTCTGATAATAGAATCCCTGTTTCTAGTGGGGAGTCCCTCCCCAGGGATTTAGGGTAGAAAGATGATCAAATGCTAACTCTTTGAAACACACGATCCACTTGACTATAGTAGGAGTTTCAGGGATGGCACATGATCAAACTAGACTAATCAGAGGTCACCTCGGGGTTTTAATTGGGAAAAGAGATGCTGTCTTCTCACTGGAACTGCCAGCTCTAAAGATGGGGTAAACTTAGAATTTCTGGCACATAGGGAGATGGTGCCTTAAAATGAAGCTAAAACCAAAACAGCCAAGCTGAGAATTGCAGGTAGATTTGTAAAGGCATTATAGTCCTCTAGTGAATTTGTCTTTTGACCATCCCATTTGTATATGTGCCATTTATGCTTGAGTTTCTGTTTGTAAAACCTGAGTCACATATTATATAGATGTGAATCTATTTTAAAAAGATTTATTTATTTGAAAGGGTGATAGAGAATGAATATGAGATCTTTCTCACTAGCTCATTCCCCAGACAACCATACCATATTGGCCTATGGTAGACCAGGCCAAAGTCGGAATCCAGGGACTTCATGTGAGTTTCCCACGTGAGTAGCAGGGCCTCCAAACACTTGGACCATCCTCCAGAGTTTTTTGTAGGCCATTAGCACGGAGGTGGATCAGAAGTAGGGCAGCCAGGGCACTGATTGGTACCCATACGGCATGCTGGCATTGCTGATGGTAGCTTTACATGCTATGTGCAATGCTGGCCCCTAGATGTGATTCTTGATGGATGTTCTGAACACAGTTGTGGGAGGTGGGGAGAATAAATTAGGGTCATTCAGAGGGAAACAAACAATGTTGAAAGGGTCGCATAATTGTACAGGCAATTTGAAGACATTGGGCAGCTGATGGGGCCGGGAGAGGCAGCATGTGAGAGAATGGAAGTAAAATGAAAACTCTTCTCCCCTGCTGCACTTAGATGCAAATACCTGATCTTTGGGTTGCTCATCCCTGGGGACCTAAACCTTGGGGGGTATTGTTCTCATGAACAACGCTGAAAAATTTCCAGACACCGTGTTATCAGAAGAACCTTGCAGAAGTCAATGCTGTGGCCTGTGAGCAACAGCTAGGACATAGAGTGGAACAGCTGGAGGGGGCTGACAAGAGTGCTCTGTCAGCATTACCTAGCTTGGTCATAGGAGAGCCATGGACACTGGAAGAGATTGAGGTGGAACACAAAGTACTCTTGGATGCAAGGGAGACAGGCTTTCAATGTCAGACACATGGAATCCCCAGAAACCCAGCTGTGTACCACATACTGTCACATAGCCACAGAAATCTCACAGTCATTCCTCACAAGACTCTTACAGTCCAATCACAGAGTGCTAGGGATTTACTTAAGCTCCATGAGCCCACCCTGCTCATAGTGAAAGAGGAAGTATTCCCAGTGCCAGCCACCTATGGATGGTTCACCTTGGCAGCTTGCACCCTGGAGCTTGTATTTATGTGGGAATATGTGTACCTCACAATCCTGGAAGGGTACACAGCCTCCTACCAGGCCAGCAGGCCACCAGCCTGAGCTTAAACTCAGTGAGGCATGCAGTTGTATTCGTTCTATATAAACCACCTGGTTGAGTGTGCCACTACAACCCCCAATAATCTCAAGAGAAGCATTGTGCCACTGTTTTGGATCTGGCAAGTTGATTAAAGTTTCCTATGATAAAACAGGCAGGCAAACTAATAATCAGAAGAACTCAGTATTTAAAGGTTATTGCTTTTTCTTTTCAAACTTTTATCTATGTAATTTACTGGGGGGAGGGAAGAGAAATTGTTCATTCCACCTATGCCTTCAACAGGCTAACCAAATTCAGGTACCAAAAACTTAGTCCAGTTTCTCCCATATGAGCTGCAGGGACCCAAGGATTTGAACCATCGCTTGCTGCCTCCTGGGTACACATCAGTATTAAACTGAGAGAGAAGTAAAGCTGGAACTCGGCCCCAGAGACTGTTATATGATATGTGAGCATTCCAAGTGGTAGCTTAGCTGCTGAACCAAAAGCCTGCCATTGTGCTTGTTCTTCCGAAGTTTACAAGTTAATACAGCTTTGGATACAACTTCTGTGTTCTGTATTTGTTGCAGCAAATGCAGTTCTGAGCAAGGGCGCTTAACCTGGCAGCTCAGATGTCCACTTCGATATGGAAGGAATTAGGTTCAATTCCTAGCTCCTGCTTCTGAGACCGTTTTTCTGCTAATGTAGTCCCTGGTACGATGTTGTGATATCTCAAATAATTGAGTCTCTGACATATCCTTAGTAGGCCTAGGTAGAATTCCCAGTCCCTGGGGGTCCCAAATGATTTAAGCATTTGAGGAACATACCAGTACTTGGGAACTCTCCCTCTGCTTCTCAAATATATAAAAATGAAGAAATGAATTAGTGAATTTGCCCTACCTCCCAGTTTCTTCTTTTATTTTTTCTTTCAGAAGGCAGTATTTTAAACTCAGTTCCTACATATCAGCTTAAAATTTCCATTTACCTACTGCTATTTGGCAGTCTTGAGTGAAATTATGTTAAGGGATGAGAAATAAAGTTTTTCCTTAGGTAATCCAAATGTTTCTGAGCTGTTGTTTCAAAGAAGGGCAAAGCTGGAACTCACATTCCATTCTGAATGTAACCTGGCCATCCTGACAGCTGCTTTTCTGATTCTTCACTGAAGCGAGCATGGATTTCCATAACCTCAGAGAAGGGTAACTGGGAATGGAATCAATGTTACTGCTGAAATACTTACAAATGAAAATCCGGAGAATCGCCTACCAGGAGCAGCAGGTGAAAGCAAAGATGGGAATTTAGTGCTTTCAATGAATAGATTGGCTGCGCAGGAGGGTAATTCCATAGTTAGAAACTGTCTATTGTCACAAGACTGATGCAGTAATGACTTCTTTTTATTCCCTTTGAAGCTCAGTATGACAGAAACCAAAAATATCCTCTGAATAAATCATACCTTTTCCAGCACTTGACAGCTACTATTTCAAACTCAATTAGTCACTGAGCAGAAGGAAAGCCAAGATCTTCACTGATCCACGCATATTTGCTGGCTAAACCCAACTAGGGAAACACTTCCTCTGTTTAATCTCTAATGTTCAAGGTTCATTAGTAGATCACATGGCTAATAAAATGAATAGGGAAGAGGAAATTTGGAAAGGCAGAATTAAGTAAAGGTGTTTTATATAAGAATCTTGAATGCATTGTATTTCAGAGATAAATAAAATTTGGCAGGCAGAACAAAAGAGGCACCAGAAGTTATAATCAGGGAAGGCCAGAAAGCGTACCTCCTGGTTCAGATGAAGAATTTTGCATTAGGAGGCAAGTCTTTGAACCCTGGCATCTGAGTGCTGGAATAAAACCAGACCTGTAGGGTATCACAGGGCTGATTCAGACACTTCTGAGAAAACTGTGGTACCAGGGCGCAGGTATAAAGAAGATAGAAAACTGGAGTTTCTAGGATCAGTTCTTGAATACTCTTTAGCAGTTTCCTGGCTGGTGATGTCTCTACTACCTGTCTTTTCTCTTATAGTAATAATAATGGTTATCATTGCATGAAATGAATGCTTTCCAGATATTGTAAAAACAGTTCAGCTCATTGATCTGTGTCCTACCACTTGCCTTGGTCACCATTGTCTTGCTTTATTTCCACCATGATGATTAGAATCATACAGTCTATTTGAAATGCAGTTGCATCAGTTCACTTTCTTTTGCAAATAGCACAATATCAGAGACTGGGTGGTTTTTAAAGATAATAAGTTACTTTGGCTCACAGTGCTAGAGGTCCCAGTTAAGGAGTTTTAGTGATAAACATCTTGTTGACGGAATCCTGCAAGGTGGCTGGAGGCATTACATATTTATACAGGGAAGGTATGTGGGTATCTTTTGGTGTCTCTCTTATAAAACCACAATTGTTCAATTGTAGAGGCTCTGTCATGAGAGAATACTGTGGTTTGTCCCTAACCACTCCCCAAAGCCACATTTCCCATCATACTTCAGAATATTATATACTCAGATTATTTCCACCCTCTTAATGCTGCACAGTCAATTTTAACTTCAATGTGCTTTTAGTATGGGCCGAACTGCATTCAAATCCTAGCAACGATCAAGACTATGTTGTACAGAAGATCTTCAGGATTCCAGCAGTCTCCTGCATGGGTTTATAAAGTTGTTCTGAGAGTCCAAATATCTCAGGAAGTGGATAAGATCAAGGTTATCCTCATTTTCTTCTGGAAAAGCTAAGGCCCGAAGGATTCTGCAATTAGTACCAGACTCTAGACCTCCTGGATCTCAGACCTGACTTGCTAGTGGAGAGACTGGTACGGCCTGGCTAGTTAATTGAGGAGTGAATCAGTTTTTGTGGATTCAAGGCTATCACTATGAGGTCCAATTAGCATCCACAGTGACCCCAGGAATTGAAAGGATGATCCACAGCAGCTTCTGTAGCCAAAAGTTTAACTTTGGAAGAATTCCTTGAAGCTTCATGTCAATGGGGATTAAAGGCAGAGACTAAACAGAGTTTATAACCAAATCTCAACAGTTGGGAGAGGACAAATTCAAGTACAGCAAAGTGGAAATGCACAGGACCTGGGATAACTGACTGAAAGTGCAGCTGGGTGGAACATGGGTAGTGGGGATTCTTCCAGGAGACCAGTTATCACTTGAAAACTGACAAGAAGAGTAGAGTAGAAGTGTAAAATGAAGGAAGAATACTGATCTTGACCCATGATGTAACTCAGTTACCATCTTATTGGCTAATCAAGGCCTATGGAATATTTGGAACATCATGCTTCCTTTGGTTACCCCTATTTTAATGTTCCAAGTTTTTAGAATCTGAATTTTACCAGTTCATTCACAGCTTTGTTTTTCTTAGCACTTAATCCTCCATTTTCTGCAATTTTCCTTTCCATAGTTCAAGTTATCTGAGGTCAATCACAGTCCAAAATGAGCAAATGGGAAAAATCAGAAATGAACATGTAATGAGATGAAATCTTGGGCTATGTTGCTTTGTCCTATTCAGGATGTGAGTGATCCCTTTGTCTAACGCATTCACACTATGCTACCTACCTGTTAGTCAATTTGTAGCCATTCAGTTATGAGACCAACTGTCACAGTATTATTGTGCTTGCGTTCTAGTAACCCTTGATGATCCCAAAATGCAAGAAAATTTATACTGGCAATTTTGGTAAGGTATATTTGTATAATTGTTATTTTTAATTATTGGTTGTTGATCTGTTACTGGGTCTTATATGTAAATTAAACTATCACAGCATTATGTATGGAAAAATCATATTTAAGATTAGATATTATATATGATTTCAGACATTCGCTGGGAGTCTTGGTATGTATTCTTTACAGATAAGGATGGCAGTAGCTATTGTATTTCCTCCCAGTTTTATTTTTGGTGGCAATAAATTCCGCAAGTCTATGCAAGTTTATTACTCTTTGGTGGACCAGGGCCTTTACTTCCTGTCTAGGAATGCAGGCTAGGAAAGCCTTCAGAGGTAATGTGGACAGATGCTGAGGAGAACTGCCCCTGATGGAGTGTTAAAATGGTCCCCTGGCGTCCTTTATAGTTCAGAGTAGAATTGCATTGCTTTGGAAGCTGGAGTGAAAAACTCATCCCAGATCTTCTGGTATCTTTGTGATTTCAGCACTGCAAGTTCTCTATGTGGAAACTCCTCAATCCCCGACAAACTGGGGTGATTGGTCTTCCTGCTGATTATTGCAGCGTAGCTCAGCTCAGACAGAGCTGATCTTGATCATTTCTCTTCTGTGACCCTAAGTTTCTTTGGAAACTTGTCTTCACACATACCTTTCTGATATAAGTCCTGGAATCTGGGCTTGAAATTCCTGAATGAATTGAAATTTCAAGGTTGTTCCTTGCAAGCCAAACACCTCCGTTGGGTTCCCCCTATTCCAAGGACCCATGTGGGCCACTGCAGCAAATCCAAGGCCCTTTTTTTTAATACACAATAGGCCCTTTTGATTTGTTAGTATGTACGAATGAGTCTGAGAGATGAATATCCTCTATGGTTTGCAATATAGGAAATGACAATGACGGTCTTTTTTTCTTTTCCTGAAAAGCAGGGATAATTGCACAGCCTTCCATGGTTGCTTTAGGATCAAAAAGTTGATAAAAGAGCATTTGGAATATGGATGAGTTCATAATGCATAGTACATACTAGTAAGAAGAGAAACATAATGCTGCAAATATATAGGCGATTGAATTATCATTAGCCTAGTTTGTGAGTTCTGATGACAGAGGATTTTCAGGCAACATGTTGAAAAATTAAAATGAAAGCCCAGTGAATATTTGCCTAAGAAAACATAATCTGGGAATCAGTTGACCTGGTTCCCTCATTATATAGCTCAAATATGAACATTGAGGAAGCCACTGTCTGTAAACCAGCCGAGCTTCAGGTTTCCACCACCAGATGGAGCAAGAGAAGCAAATCACCAAAAGCAATCTCAAAATGAATTAGACCTTCCAGGAAAAAAACTGCTTACGTAACTAAAAAGCTAGGGGATCATATTCTCAACTCTTCCAGATCTCAGCAAAGGTAGATTATTGATTTTTTGTCATAATAGAGACCTGGGATTGCAAGGGGTTAGCTGGGGAGAGGGTTTAGATGGCCCAACCCCAGGAATAAGCATCAGTTGAGATGGTTTTAGGAGCTGGTAATATTAAAGTTGTGCAACCCAACACGTGAAAAGTTCAGAGCAGGCAGGGCCAGTTAGATTTGAGATTGGGCTTATTCTCTGGGCTTGGAATAAAAAGTTTGTGCAATTCCCTCAGTCTGTTGGAGGGGTGGGCTGGAGGTCTCTAAGGAAACAGGGGTGGCTTCCTAGAGAAACAATTGTGACACTCAGGTAAGGACATGGGGATGGTATTGTCTTGCTGTGAGAATTTCTGGAGCTCTATTTCCACGTTAAGGACCACAAGGACAATCTTGGATTTAGCAAGGGTAGAGTCCCTAGTTAGCTGTTGACTTTGAAGTGAGCTGGCTGTTCATGACCCGAGATAGGTGAGATATTTTCTCATCGTGTTGCTTTCCTTAGAAGGCAGAATTGTTAGAGCTGCTGTTTTCTAGTGCCAGGGCTCTTTTGTTTCTCATTTAGTTACTGACTTCTGTGCTTGCTAGCATGCAAATTAAATCTTCCTATAAGACAGACAGTGTTCTATTCACAATAGCAAAAATTGGCAGCAAAGAGGCAGAACACAAAGATGGGAAATGTGACAAGGAAATACTTTAAAGTTTTGATCAAACTTTGCTGATCCTGAGATACCCTCTCTAAGAGAGAAATTCTCTTTTGATTGTATTATTAAGGAAGATGATGCTAGCAGAGTGGGATTGCCTTAAGCTTTAAATCTGATCTTCTCCTTCAGCCCAGACATTGAGCCGCCCAAGAGTACTTTCTGGAAAATGGTTTTCTAATTGTTTCACAATGGGACAACATCATTTGTAACAACTATAATCTCCAGATGCTTCATTTTGAAAGATAATTATGGAGCTGGTTCCATGGCACAGTAAGCTAAGCCTTTGACTGTGGCAATGGCATCCCATATGGGTGCTGGTTTCTGTTCCAGATGCCCCGTTTCCAGTTCATCTCTCTGCTTGTGGCATGGGAAAGCAGCAGAAGATGGCTCAAAGCCTTGGGCTCCTGCACCCATGTGTGAGACCCCCAGGAAGTGCCTGGCTCCTGGCTGCAGATCATCTTACCTTCAGCAATTGTGGCCATTTGGGGAGTGAATTAGCAGATGGACTATCTCTTTTCCTCTCCTCTCTGCAACTCAGTTGTTCAAGTAAAAATGAGGTTTTCTTTTTTAAGGTTTTATCCTTAAAGAAAGAAATTGCTATTGTGAGTAATTATGATACCTTATTTAATAGAACCAAATTAATTGCTTACAGTTTAGAAAAATCAACGAATGTATAAATGCATGATTAAGTTACTCTTGTTTATATTTTTCTATATTTTTATTTCAAAGGAAGAAAAGGAGAGAAGAGAGAGAAGTGGAAAAGGAGACCAGGAAGGGAGAAACAGACAGATACATACATAGAGAAACACAGGAATTCTAGCTGCTGTTCATTCCTCAAATTGCTGCAACGCCAAGGAAAGCCAGGAGCCCATATCACCTGGCTGTCCCATATGGGTGATAGGATCCCAAGGAATTGTGCCTTTATCTGCTGGTTCCCTAGGGTTTACATCAGCAGGAAGCTGTGGAGGAGGTGGAACTAGAACTAGGGACTTACAGATAGGATGTAGGAATCCCAAGTGGCACCCTAACCACTGTCCCAAAGGCCTGTTCCTACTGATTTATTTTGGTATATATATATAAAATGATCCTGACTTTTGCATAACTGCATTTATTTCCCAGACAGTGGCATGGAGCTGGTAGGCAAAAGCTAATTGAAACTTGTAATGGGGTGCCATCTACTGGGGACATTGAATAACATATTTAAAAACACTCCATGGGGATCCCAGTGCAAAGAAAAACTATGTACTATTCTTCTTGTATGCTTGCCTCTTATTTCTGGCCAAATATTTTCCATGTTCTTTTGAAACCAAACCTCAGCAGAGGGCAACATGCTTTCACTAAGCACCAATTTCAATACCAGTTATTGTGTGTGTTTGCAACTGTGGAGTCAGCTCACCATGATGTTGACAGCTTTCCCTCCCCCATGCCCTGTCTTTCTCCCGCAGGTCTGTTTGATCAGGGTCAGAGTCTCACCAGGAACAGTACATAGTTTTTAATTTCCATGAGTTTATATAAAATACTTAGGGCAATAAAGCCCCATCAGGCTATGTTCAGATCAAGTCCCACTGTTGCAGCAATAATGGCAGGAAGAGTCTGGAAACTGTAACCGCCCAGGTCTTTGTGATGTCCCAAAATGTGGTAAACTCTTATTTTCATTGGATTCTTTGGAAGCTGCATGCAAGGTTGCATCTGCATGACCATCTGAAGCTTGATTGACTCTAGATGAGAGAAAATGAAGCAAGTCAGAAGACTGAAGAGACTCAGGGGTAACAGCTACAAGAAGAGTCACCAAAGAAAATGACCATCTATTGCCTCTGGTGGATGGCTCTTCTGGCCTTTCCTTTCTTGACATCGTAATCTACTGTTATCTGCCTCTTCACGCCTGTGACTCCTGAAGAGTGATATACAGGTGCTGCTGGGGGAAGTGGCAAATGGTTTTCAGACTCAACAGCTCTGCCTCTCTAACTCCTCTGTGCACAGCCACAACAGACTTGTCTCTTGCATATGTTCATCTTCTCCCTTACATTATGATCCCAATAAATAAGGTAAACAGGAGGCCTAACTTCTCCCCTGGACATTGTGATGACATTCCAACCCTAGGAACCAGTTTTGTGGATTTGTCACACTGCGTTACTCATACTGTGGCAACCATATACACCAATTCACATACTGTATGCTAAAGAAAGGAACCTTGGGTGTAGGCTTTGTACTATCAACAATTTATAATCTATCCAACCATCCTATCCAGGGACCTGTTCCCTGTCTGTCCTCCCCACCTCTTCTAGTTAAAAGGTGACTGTACTCAGAACTGCTGATTTTGGGTAGATTTTGCAGTTGATTCTTCCAACAACATTGAAAGACTCTTTCTCTATTTGTCTTGCCTGCTGCTCACAAGCAGCAGGCTCCTACAGAAACGTAATGTCAGAATGATAAAACCCTGCCTCAAGTACTGTAACCTGTAATCAGCTATGTATAGAAGGCGAATCAGTTAACCAACTTGTGCCACAAAAGAATATTGCTTTGAATTTCTAAAGCCAAATTTCCTGGAGGAAGCTTCAACTTTTCAGTCAATCTTGCTTCCAACCCCAGAAATATGTGTCAAGAATGTTCACGGATGCCGAACATTTCCTGATAAAATGACTGAGAAGACAGCCATCATGTCAGATTAACATGTGAGGCTTGGGAGAATTCCGTAAATAGCATTGCATCCTGAATAGGGCAGAGTGTATTCCTTGAAGACTGTCTACTTTACTTTATTAGGATAACATGGGGGCCCTAGCCCTCAGCAGAAGTTCTCGCAGGTAGAAGGACCTTCTGCTCTCTCTGGGAGAGGAGTCTCCTGTGCCATTGATTTGGCCACAAGGTCTGTTAATCAATCACTTTTTGCTGTCCCTTGGAATGTAATGGCCACTTCCGGTGGAAGAAACTCTAAGAATAGCAATTGATTTATCTGTTGATGATATCTGATACGTTCTCCATTTGCAGTGAGAAAGTGTCTTTCCTTCCCAATAGCTGCATGAGACTGTAGAGTTAAGTAGGCATATTTGGAGCATATTTGTGTAGATGTTAACTCTCTTACCTCTGCTCAGTTCAAGGGCACTTGTCAGCCCTGCCAGTTTGTCACTTGTACCTGGGGGAAGAGAACTCCCAAGGGCTCTTTCTCTAGTGGCTATTGTGTATCCTATTCTGCAGATTCTTTGTTAAATTTGTCTGCATTTCTTTCCTCATCCTTCTAATCTCACCCATCCTTATTTTATACAAAATTCAACTTCCACAGACATCAACAACATACTTACTCCTTCATTTGCTGTTTCTATTTATCAAAATCCTCTTTCTCCAAGAATACATTTTTAAGCTTATAATTTCTTTCACAGCTTTCTCTCCAACCCATTGGTTCCTTCATGTAAAATTAGGTCTAGACGCTTTACAGAGAGTTGAACCTTAGACTGTGAGAATTCATAGTCTCTCTCCACCAGGGAATAGAGAACAGCATTACCATCTCCTTGTGTGTCTTTTCAGCGGGAGCACAAATATCAACAATGTGTTTCAGAATGGTTCAGAAGGCTGGTGAATTAATTCTGAGAGAGCACTCAGCAAACCCTGTCTAAGCACGTATGCGTCATAGCTCAACTGATCTTTCCCTGGATTTACATCCAGAAGATGTTTGGATTTATATATGTCTTAATCAAGGGGATGCAAAAGGATCCTCCCAGGACTACAAGGAGGGTGGCTGCCACAAGGGATTCTCCTCAGAGATATGCTGGACATTGAGATGTAATTAATAAAACATGAATAAATGATAAGCTACCCCAACTGTAGCTTAGGTAGATATTGAGTAAAATATCCAATAATTTCCAGGGAGTATTTGCTCTCCAATGATTACCTTTACATTTAGGACCAGGCTTTAGTTGTTTCCTCTATAAACCTGTGGTCTTTTCCAAGAAGTCGTTGCCCATGTCTTGCAGAGTTTCCCCAACATTTTCCTCTAATAATGTGATGAAATCAAGTAATAGATTTAGATTCTTGATACAATTCGACTTTATTTTTTGGTATAAGGTGTAAAGTAGGAGTCATTTTTTCATACTTGTAGATTCAATTTTCCTAGCATAATTATTGAAGAGACTGTCCTTTCTCCCTGAATTGAGTTTAGTTCTAATTGTTTTAAATAGCAAGGTATCCTGGCATGGGGTGTATCTACATGGATTATAATCATACAATATTTTTTTCATCCTTTTGTTTTCTGTTTGTGTATATCTTTTTGATGAGGCATGTTTCTTTTGGGGGAGTATTAATGTCTTCCTTGTTTATGTTTCTTCTATTTTTGTGTTTATTTTTAGGTATTTATGGTAGCAGCTGTTGGTTTTCTCTTCTGCTGGTTTTTATCTTTGAACCATGTGTCTGTGACTTGGTAAGAGTGTCTGCTCCTTCAGTGTGTAGCCACAGGTGTATGTTGTATGGGGCCAGTGTATCCTGAACAGTACATGAATGTGAGACCAGAGTCCAGGGATACCTCTGTTAAATATGGTAGATATCCTCTTTTGTCAGACTGGGAAGGTGAATATGACGGTTAGCCTAATCACAGCCTCAGCCCACAGTGGCAAAAACTCCCCAACCCATGCCAGCACTTGTACCACACAAAAGATCCATACAGTCTACCTTGTGAATGCAGAGCCCTGCACCGATCCACCTTGGACAAACAGGGACCTCTTTGCTTTCAATGTCAGACACATGGAATCCCCAGAACCCCAGCTGTGTACCACATACTGTCACATAGCCACAGAAATCCCACAGTCATTGCTCACAAGACTCTTACAGTCCATCACAGAGAGCTAGGGATTTACTTAAGCTCCATGAGCCCACCCTGCTCATAGTGAAAGAGGAAGTATTCCCAGTGCCAGCCACCTATGGATGGTTCACCTTGGCAGCTTGCACCCTGGAGCTTGTATTTATGTGGGAATATGTGTACCTCACAATCCTGGAAGGGTACACAGCCTCCCACCAGGCCAGCAGGCCACCAGCCTGAGCTCAGACTCAGTGAGGCATGCAGTTGTATCCATTCTATATAAACCACCTGGTTGAGTGTGCCACTACAACCCCCAATAATCTCAAGATACAGTCTCTCCAAGCTGATATGGGCATTCTCCAAATGGCATTGTCTTCCTGTGCTGGTCTGGTACTTTTGTAGGGTCTAGGGGGAAAGAAGTGTGCTCTTCCCCCACAATGCTTTGTGAGACCCCTTCTTCACTCTGTAAATGCAGTTTGAACCTGGAGTCAGTGTGGTCTGCAAGAGTCTTTGTCAGGCAGTGTAGCCACTGACTCTGGCTGTGGTGGTCTGCTACTGCCTTTATCTCTGGATTTGCCATCTTCTGTGCCCCCAGCTGGGCATCTCTGCTCACTGTTGTGTGATTACAATGCCCATGCTTTTCCATGGTGTCTCGCTACCTTCTGTAGAATTTCCACTATAAATGTCCCTCAAACTCTCCCCTGGGAATGTACTTCCTTCACTTCTCTTTTGATAATTTCTCCTGGTCAAAATTAGCACATATTTTCCTAATTTAGTCTTCTTGGCAACCTTCAGCAACCCTTTTCTTATCTTTTCTCTCCCATTGTTAGTACTTTGTTTGGGTCTTCTTTATAAAATACTGAAATGGTGACTTTTGGGAGATTATCTGATTACTGGGCACAGAAGCCTGTTGGAGTTTTCTTCTAATGTGTGGGGCTGACTGGGTAATCAATTTATGCTTTAGGATGGCTTGGCTTAGAAGTGTGTCTGCAGACACAGAAGTATATTTGATTAGAGCCTCCTTAAGTCATTCCAGCAAGACTAAGGAATTTTCTTTTAGGCCCTAAACTATCATGGACAATTTAGAGTAATTTAGATGCTTGTTTCTGTTGTTTCTGAAATTGTCCAGCACGCAGACAATGAAAATGTTTTCTATGCCTCAGGAGGGCAACTGTGATTGTATTTGGGGTCCTCTTAGGGAACTACCTGGCTGTCCACAGGGAGTGGCTCTCTGTTTTGAGTTGGACACATTAGGGTAGCACCTTTTCTGGAACATGAATTTTTCATCCCTAAAGATTTAGGGTTCCTGTAATGCTAACAGATGCTAAGATTAATCCAGGATCCCATTACAAGACAAGGTTACATCTTTCTAGGACAGTTCAAATGCCTGTGCAATGTTTAAGAGGCTCCAATGTAAGGGTCAGGGTCATCTTTAAAGCTTCCTATTTCTCCCTTAATCTGTCTTAAATCATGGACAGAGAACCTCAACTTAAGCACACTCGTGGATTCCTAGCATTTGTTGGACAGGTAGTAAAGAGGAGGTGGCCCTTAATGTGGTTGCAGGTCCAGAGTAAGGATTGCAAGATGTCATAGTACTGATAGTTTCAGAGGCTGGAGTTGCAGCCAGTGTGGCTGGAGAGGTAAAAGCAGTTACACTTGACGAAGTTCTTGATAGGAGGTCCCAGGACAAAGTGCCAATAGGAGTACAGGACCAATCTTACAGAAATGGCAAAGGTCATGTTTATCACACAGGGCCATGAATGTTAGTATATGGGACCTTAAATGATTTCCTTTCCTATAATAGAAGAGATCCAACTGATGGATGGTATCATCATTTATATTTCCCTCTAGGGAGCAGGTTTCCCCATACCCCGAAATGAACCCAAGTCATGTCATTGTGCAAAAAAAGATCATTTCTCTTTAGCATCTGAGGGTCAGAGGAATCCCAGTGCCTGGTCATATACTCTAAGGAAATGTGTGCCTTGCATGGCTTGCCGCTCATCAAATTGGAGGTACAAAAGCAATAACTTCCCTACATTTTTGTTTCTGGCCCAGGTGAGGCATCCCTTGAGTTCAGTGACTGTGGGACCTGCGTATCAAGAAACTCAGAGTAAGGCAGCAGGCAGCAGTAGCTGTATTTACCTACGCTCAATCCCTCTTACCTACATCCCTGGGAACAGTAAGACCTTTTGGAGAAGTGGAGAGACCACAGAATAGGAAGAGGTGCCTCTTACCTCACAAACTTTCCAAGATGCTGATCCAAGTTGCTGATCCTTTTCTTGGCTAGTATGTTTGATTATGAAACTTGGGCTCTTGAGAGAATTTCCTGGATTGTGGGACCCTGAACCCCACAACAAGAAGAGGACTAAAAGGCAGGAATTTACACCTTCATCTATGCCTATCCTCCATCCCTGGATACCCTGGAATGCAAATCCCCTTTGTATGTTGCTTGGCCCTTTGCCATGTTTAGTATGCCTGACTCTGATATTGGACCTCTCTCAAAAAAATCCTCCACTTGGAATTTTCACATCTTTTGTCTCTAAGGAAGGGATAGTTACTCGTAGCCGGAATAACCGAACAGACATCATTGTACAAATCCACTAGGAAACATAATATAATCAGGTAATCCAAAAACATTCTCCTTTTAAATAGAGAGCAGTCTTTATAGCAGGATGTACCTTTGACCTGATGTCATTACATAGGAAAGACTGAAATAAAGAATAGATTGGGGAGCCCAGTCCAATGCCCTAAATGAGGGGCTGGAGTGTAATTCCTCCCCAGGTGCCGTTGGGTGACATTGGGCAATTGTCTTGGACAGTAATCCTCAGTTGCACCAAGTTCTCATCCTAAGTCTTGATTGTCAGAGAAATATCTCCGTGGAGAGGAAACTGAGGCAGAACAGGGCTAATATTTGCAGTGCCAAAAGGCAGAGCGGGTTAACCAAGCCTGCCCTGCTGGGACTGCCTTCCAAGCTTAAGATTGGCAGCCATGATATTTTCTGTTAATGAGCTGGTGTTTTTCGTTGTTCGAATAGTGATAAAGAAGCAGGATCTCCAATAGCAGCAGAAGCTAACTGACTTTGCTCAGCCTTCTAGTGGTTATGGGTAGGGGCTGAGAGAGAGAGTCTATGACTCTCACTGCTTGGGTTTGTGTCTAGTCTACAAGAACTTTGTCAGATTCTTTTTTTTCTGAATCTGTTTGAAATGGCATGTTATAGCTCCTTGTGTACTAAAGCTCTGCGGATTATAGCTCCTCTTCTCTGGTCCTTTGTTTTACGGCCATGAAGAATGAGGCATATGGATAGTGAGGTTAGCATGGTGGAGAAAGTTTATTGAAAGATGCCCAGAAAATTCCCAACAAGCTGGTAGGGGTTACCTGTCCCATAAGGGATTGCTGGACAGGATTGTCTGGTGTGGAATTTTTATATATTTCTTCCCCTTTTTAAAAGGGATTTATTTATTTTGAATGTTAGAGTTACAGAGAGGAGGGAGGGGTGAAGAAGGGAAAGATGGGAGGAGTAAAGAGAAGAGAAGATAAAAGAGAGAAGGGCAATGAAGAGATAAATCCTCCATTCGCTGCTTCAGTCTCCAATGCCTGTGAATGCTGAAGCTGGGTCAGGCCAAAATCAGGAGCCAGAAGCTTCAGTCACATCTCCCATGTGGGTGGCACAAACACTTGCTCCATCTTTGACTGCTTTCCCCAAGCCATTAGCAAGGAGCTGGGTTAAAAGTGGCGTAGCTGGTGCATGAACTGGTGTCCATATGGGATGGCAGTATCACAGGGGTTGGCTTTACTCACTATACCACAGTACTAGTCCTAGACTTTTATGTTTCCAAAGAAGAAAGTTTGCCTGATTAGCTGAGGTATATACTGATGAAATATTCACATGTACCAATCAAGGCGTTGGCAGATCCTGAATCTGATAATGAACCAGCCATCATCTATAGCCTGATGCAGAGCTCATGTTACATAGGGAATTTGTTCAGATGGGTCCATAGTAAACTGGGCTTCTGACCCTCTGCAAGCTCCAGCTAGTGTCTCCTGTATCACCACAAGGGAAGGGCAGGCCTACTTGTTTGAAGAAATTCTTCTGTGTTGATTAATATTATAAGAGCTGCAGCTCCTCCACTTCTGTTCTGTGTTGAAAACCATTGGTGAATGGGAAAGCGATGTCCAGCATGGAAGATGTCCGCTTTAGCTAGTTACCTAATAGCTACACATTTGAGTGTTTTTTTTTTCTATTTAATATTTCAACTGTGTAACTCTTTAAATCTTTAAATCTTTTAAATCTTTACTGTGATTTACAGTTTTTGCCACTATCTTATTTAGATATTAGGGAGTTCAGAAAAGAGATGTGAAATTATTTCATTTTTGTTGGAAGACATACTGGTACAGGCATTCAGCAGGCCAAGGTATCTGGGGCAGTCAAAATTGGCTTAACAGTAATTTATGGATAGAGCCTTATCTTACATAGGAAGGGCAGGGCCTTAAGAAGCAATAGCAGTGGGGCCTGGTACCATAGCATAGTGGTTAAAGTCGTTGCCTTCAATGTGTTGAGATACTGTGTGGTCGCCGGTTCTAATCCCGGTGGCCCAGCTTCCCTTTCAGCTCCCTGCTTGTGGCCTGGGAAAGCAGTCAAGGATGGCCCAAAGCCTTGGGACCCTGCACCCATGTGGGAGACCTGGAGGAAATTCCTGGCTCCTGGCTTCAGATTGGCACAGCATCGGCCATTGCGCTCACTTGGGGAGTGAATCAGTGGACAGAAGATCTTCCTCTCTGTCTCTCCTCTTCTCTGTATATTGCCTTTCCAATAAAAATAAATAACTATTTGAAAAAAAAAAGAAGCAACAGCAGCATGGCAAATAGGAAGAGAAGGACGTCAAAAAGGGGAAGTATGTAAAGAAAAAGAGAGTCATACTTCAGAGAGGTGCGGCTGTATAGACCTGTCGTTTTAGGAATAGAAGCTGCATCTATTCCAGACCTTATCGCTGTGTGAACTGAAGTCAGCAACTGTGGTATTTTGCCTGACTTGTGATTGTGTGAGTCAGGCAGAAAGTAACCAGGATGCTATGTTCAGTAAAGAACACAGGTGTAAAGTTAAAAAGGCTTCAGGGGAAAAAAAACTGAGGTGCTTAGCTAATGTGTATTTTATTCTAAGATGAGGACGAGGGGTGTCCCCTAACCATGAGTCCATCACTTGTGGTGTCTGCAGTTTATCGGCCTTAAGCTTGAGCTGCTCAGAGGAAAACTGTTACTTCACCGTGACTACTGAGGGAGCCAGTGCAAGGTGCACTCCCTAAAGACACTGCCTCCTCAAGATAGAGTTTACTGGGGCCGTTACAGGGAGGGTTAGGGGAAGGTCCAGGATTTAGAAGAGCAGCATGCGTTTTCATACGTGGCCTGTTGAAAAGCCTGAATCAGAGTTTTAAAATTTTTGTCAACTTCACATATACGATGATCTGGCCTCCTCTGAGTGCAATATTATAAAGCATGCTTTCCCAGAATATCGTCTGAAAGACAGTCTCCAGAGACAGTGTGCTTACAGTTTGTTTTGGAGCCCCTGTGCGAGGGCCCCTTCTGCAGAACCCCTGCCAACTAGTAAGTGGACGGGAACAAGGGGCATGGTGTTTTCTCAGGACACATGATCCGGGGCCCCCAGAGCAGCTAAGGAATAGCGGGTGTCCTGGCCCAGACGCAGAGCAGCCTAGCTTCTGAAGGAACTTACACTGGGTCATGGGACCCATGCTAAAGAGGTGAAAATCCACGATGGGAAGAAAGGTTTCTCTTTAGAAATATTATTTAAGAAAAATGCAAAAGCAGGATAGATGGATTCTATCAAACAAAAAGTAGTGAATTTGGTACAGATATTGGGTGAAATTCAAAGATAAGAAGGTAATCGTTCCAACTATTAAAGGATTATTGTAAACACCTTGGAAAGGAAGTAACTGCTGCAGTCCCCCAGAAAGGATATGTCTGCCATGTCATTATTCTGGAAATACTGAAGGCCTACTCTGTGCCTGCTACTGTGCTGGGAACTCGGTGATAATGAACAGCACTGTCATCTCACAGGAGCTGTGACTAGAATCTAGAGCGCAGGATTTAGGCAAGGACCCAGCACAGGGGTTGGAGCAGAGAATTCTGACACTAATTACTAGACTAAGTAACAGCCTGACAGAGGATCTACAACCCCACCCTGTCCTCCTAACTGTAATGTTAGATTCTGTGTGGGAGCAGCTTCGCATGTACTGTTCCAAGGCATAACCCACGACAGAGCTAGCTCTAAGCTGAGGGAAGTATGCTCCCCCTCTGCCACCATGCCTCTCTCTTTTCTGGATTTGGAACATGAATGTGCATGCATTGTTCATCACCTCTGACCTGTGTGAGTGGAAAGCACGCATTAAAGGACAAAGAGCCAAACCTGGCAGATTCCCATCACCGAAGAATGTGTGTTTACAACTCACAACCCCATCTGGGAAGTTATTCAGAGTTCGATAACCGACACTCCAGCAGGAAGTTAGCTGCACTAGCATAGGCCAGGGAGAAGGTTGGCAAGCAACTGCCAGGCAACCTGATAACCAGGTGTGGAGGTTAATGGAGGAAGGAGTGCCAAAAGTGGCCCCAAGAGCATCATCTAAAAGGATTGTGGCATTATAGGAAAGTGTGGCTAAAAAGGCATGCAAGAAGTAGGTAGGTTCTCCATTGATTGAAGTAAGCAAAGAAAGATACAGCAGAAACCGGCAGAAAACCCCTTTGTCTCCTGAAAGAGGCTGAGCGAATACCTTACAGCATACCTCCTGGGTCACTAAAGCTTGGGGAGACTGCATTGTTGTGAATATCAGCTTCATGCTTCTATGGACATGGGCATTCAGAGGAGGCTTTAGAAATTGCTTACTGACCGTGTGAACAGTCACTCTCAGAGGGTAGGGATTACCTTTTCAAGCACTGAGGTAGGAAGGGTGACAGAAAGATGTGGAAGAATTGGCTTTGCTGGTCATTGTTCATCAGTCTACTCCGGATAACCTTGGGAAATGAAGGGGGAAATGAGTGAGTGACCTCAGCTCTCAACAGGGGTTAATGAGAGGCCACCAGCCAAGTTAGGGCCTAAGTAGTGTGTCTATTGCAAGCAGGAGGGATGTTGGGAATGGGACTATCCAAAGAGCTCTGTCTCCAGATCAGGTGTGCTCAGGGAAAAAACCCAAGTCCTCTGCTCTTCCCTTGTCATAAAAAAGAGGACTATTGAGTCCAGGAGGCTCATCATTTGATTCCTAATAAAATCCAGATCTCACTCAAAGAACCCTGGGTGACCCTAGAAACAGCAGAAAAGAAAATTGAATTTGCAGTGTGAGAGTTTCCAGCTTCTGTTCTGGAAGATAGCAGCACCCTGGCTCAACTGGATGCAGTTATAGAATATTCCCCAAAAATGAGAAATGAAATGCCTCAGAGGTGTCCATAAAGAGAGTGTCTGGCTGGGAAGAGAGGAGGGCAATGAAACACAGGCAAGGGTTACATGCCTGCACATTATTTTTAGAGAATGTTCCGGAAACCTGAGTGTTACAATATTGTACTCAAATGGAGGCAGAGCATCTCAAATAAGAAAATATTAAATCTGCAAGAAACCAGCCTGAGTCAGTTATTTGAACCTGCTTTGCATGAAGATGCACATGACATGTAGGAAGGGCCCTCTTGCTTCCCTCTTTCGTGTCTCCTGGATACTGCTCTAACTTGCTAGAAAAGCCCTTGACAAACTGCTTTCTTTTTTTTTTTAAAGATTTGTTTTTATTATTTTTTTATTGGAAAGGCGGATATACAGAGAGGAGAGACAGAGAGGAAGATCTTCCGTCCGATGATTCACTCCCCAAGTGAGCGCAACGGGCCGATACTATGCCAATCCGAAGCCAGGAGCCTCTTCCGGGTCTCCCACGCGGGTGCAGGGTCCCAAAGCTTTGGGCCGTCCTCCACTGCTTTCCCAGGCCACAGGCAGGGATCTGGAAGGGAAGCGGGGCTGCCGGGATTAGAACCGGCGCCCATATGGGATCCCGGGCATGCAAGGCGAGGACCTTTAACCACTTGCGCCACCGCGCCGGGCCCCAAACTGCTTTCTTTTTTTAAAATTTATTATTTATTTTATTGGAAAGGTAGATATGCAGACAGGAGGAGAGACAGAGAGAAAGATCTTCCATCTGTGGATTCACTCCCCAAATAGCTGCAATGGTAGGAGCTGAGCCTATCTGAACCCAGAAGCCAGGAATTTATTCCAGGTCTCCCATGTAGGTGCAGCGTCCCAAGGCTTTGGGCCGTCCTTGACTGCTTTCCCAGGCCACAAGCAGGGAGCTGGATGGGAAGCAAGGCTGCCATGATTAGTACCAGCGCCCATATGGGATCCTGGGGATGCAAGGTGAGGACTTTAGCTGCAAAGTCTACAGTGCTGGACCCAACAGACTGCTTTCTTATGGAAGTAATTTCTTTGAGAACTATACCTTCCCACACTCTCTTTCACTTACCTCAAGTAAATAGATTTCCTCTGAATAATTCTATGAGCCTGCTTATTTGGTGACACTGCTAGTGAATGGATCTGTTGCATTCATGAACATAACCACTGACAGGGAAAGGGCCATGCAAGTTTGCAATGCTATGGAAACATTGGTCAAATTCTGATGTGTTAGGACAGTGTGTCCCCGGGAGTCACGAACACCAGACTAGAGAAAGGGAGAGAAGTTACCCTAAGGCTGGGGTTCCCTTTTTCTTTCATTAAAAATGTTTTAACTTTCTGACAGAATTTTATAATGTGTATGAAATTGCTACTTCCAAGGTCTCAAGGATCATATAGTAGCAATAGCATGTGACATAAACTAACACGAAGTTTAAAAATCTAAAAGCATTAGAAATTTTGTTAAAAGATGTGTTTATTTATTTTTAAAAGTGTTAGAGAACGACATGGAGAGAGAGAGTGAGAGAGAGAGAAAGGATCTACTTGTTTATTACCTGGATAATCACAGGCTGAAGCCAGGAGCCAGGTGTTTCATCTGGGTTTCTTTTATGAGTGACATGCTCAAACACTTGGATCATCTGCTACTGTTTTTCCTGGGCCATCAGCAGAGATGGGAAATGGAGCAGCTAGACACAAACCAGAGTTCATATTCTGGCATTACAGGTGATGGTGTTACCTGCTGAGCCACAAAACCAGCCCCTATAAATCATTCTTAATTTCAAAGGAGAAGGAGGGCGCTGACTCCCTCCCAACCTGATTCCTTTTCTCCAAGGCTATAAAATGTTATTAGCTATTTCTTTGGCTATATATTAGTCAATAAGCTTTATTTTATTTTTAAAATGAACTAATGCATTTGGAAAGTACAGTTACAGAGAGGGAAAGCTAAATGGAGACAGATCCAACCACAGGTTCACTCCCCAAATAGCATGGCAGAGCTGAGCCAGGCCCAAACCAGGAGTCTAGAACTCCATCCAGATCTTCCACATGGGTGGCTGGTGCCCAAGCACGCTGGGGCCATCCTGCACTGTTTTCCCAGGTGCAATGGCAAGGAATTGTTTGCAAGTGGAGCAGCGAGGACTCAGACTGGGACTCCTATTTGGTGTTAGCCTTGGAGACTATAGCTTAATCTGCTGTTGTACAGTACTGACCCTACTAACATTTCTTGATTTTTCAGCTTTAACATTCCTGAATTTCTGTTGTGAACCTAGGGATTCGGGTCTTTTATGCCACCACTATCATAAAAAAGTCCCTGACCCTTCTTAGCTTGGTCTGTTATAATTTTTAGTGAAACCACAATCTACATTTACATCATAAATGCCAGGAAAGAGCTACATGATTTGTTCCTTGAGTTGGGATTTCTGCTGAACAGTTCTGTTTAGCTCTCTTCCCTTTGCTTCTGCTTTGAAGAGGAGTGGTGACCAATGTGGTCAATCTTGTAGGCCAGCTCTTCCCCATTGTCCCTCTGGCAGTGGTCAGAAAGTGGAGAAGCAAGCTTTCCTTGTTGCTATGCCTGGGTGGAGAAGGTCCAGCTCTGTCCTGGCTGCATGGACAAGCTTCCTATTGGGTTTTCACCACTCAATCACATTACTCAGAGAAGCCACTTGTTTATCTGTTTATTTGTAGGAATTTATTCCCCCTGATTCTGGAAGCTGAGAATTCCACAACTGAGGAAATTGCAGGTTTGGGAGTTTGATGAGCACATATTCCTCACAGACAGCTGTCATTCTCATTCTAACCTCAGCAGATGGAAACAGCCCAGCCAACCTTTAGCACTAAGAGGGAAAGAGAAAGGTGGCATTTGATCTGTAATCTTATTCATGACTTCCTTCAAAACAGGTGTTGCAAGGGAAGTGATTCATTAGGTCCTGATCAACAGTTATTTTTTTTTTAAGGTTTATTTACTTATTTGAAAGGCATAATTCCAGAGAGAGGAGAGGGAAAGACAGGAATCTTTCATCTGCTAATTCACTCCTCAGATGGCCACAATGGTAGGAGCTGGGGCAGTTCTAAACCAGGGGCCAAGAGTTTTATCTGGATTCCACATAGGTGCAGGGGCCCAAATGCTTGAGTCACTTTTGGCTGCTTTCTCAAGAACATGAGCAGAAAACTGGATTGGAAGTGGAACGGTGGGAACGCAAACCTGCTCCCATATGGTATGCTGGCACCACAGGTAGCAAGTTTGCTTGTCATGGCACAGTGCTGCCCCTAACCTGACCAGTATAATTATGTGCTTCTGAACTAACTCTTCCTGTAGAGCTCTTCCTTTTATCTGTCCTTGTTAGCTGTCCCTGTTTATTCATTACTTTCTTAACTCATCCCTTATTTCCTGAAGCTCAAAAATTCCTAGGAGATGTTCTTTTCAAGTCATCTCTTGCTCTCTGTCCTCGCTGTGCACTTCTTGGGAATGAATCTTTTGGAACCATCCTACCCACATTCCAGTGTTAATGGCTATTCTCTGGGCTACAGCACAGCTGCCACCCAGCTGTGTCCCTTACCAGCATTCTCGGGACCAAGCTGCTTCTCTTCTGGATGGAATTCTTGGTTTCTCGGACTCTACGGCTTCCTCTTTCTTATTTTTTTATCCTCACATTTAACTAATGATTTTGGTAACTCCAGAATTCAGTGTTTGACAGAATTCTCTTTAGATGTGATGGGCATTTTGCCAGACTCCTGGTAGGTTTGTTTTACTAAGAAACACATGCTTTTAATGCCTTTGAAATTGTGGTGCAGCATTTCCTTCACAATACTTTCCCTTCAATGTTCAGTGGTCTCACTTTTACTATTCCCATTTCGCTGGATCTCTTGTTACCCTGAAGTTTGAACATCTGGACTGATCCTCCAGTTTTCTTGTTTTCTCTCTCTTTATTTGCTGTTCTCGTGTTAGCTACTTTCTGTGAGCTTTCATGCACTGAATGATTTAATATATAGGATTTGGTCAATTCTCCTGTTTCACCATTGACCATTCAACCCCCCTCTGTCTCTTTGCTCCCTGAATCCAAAGTTCAAATTTGGGTCTATGAACTCTGTAAAAAATAAATCACCCATATCAGTTGAGGAAGTGGGATTTTGGGAAAGCGGAGCATACCATAGCCCCATGGGTTAAAAAAGGAATTTAACTTCCCTTTATGTACATTTTCAACCAATACTCCTCCTTCTAACCTAATCCCATACACTGATCTTCGAGAAGAAACTGAACTCTCTAATTTATGAGTCTTTCTGGAGTTTTCTGGGGTGTAAATTGTCTCCATCTGGTGTTTTCATACAGAAAAGGCTTCAGTTTTCCTAGGTCTGTTGAGTCATTATGTCGCTCAGACATCTGATTTCCAGTTTCCAAAAATTGTACTGATTCCCCATTAGTGTTGATATCTCCCATTTGCTGTGCTGTCTTCTTTCATGTGGTTTCATGTTAACATGTAGCTATTTTCATTTTGGGCGAGGTCAATGAATAGTTTAATTAATATTTCATGCTTAATGAGATTCTCATCCACCATCATTTGTAGTAAACATTATATTAAGATGTAGTTTTTACCATTCACTCATTTGTATTGTACTATTCAGTTTTTTTTTTTAAATCACAAATTTGTTTAACCAGCCACATGATCAGTTTTTGGAACAGTTTTCAGAACTGAAAAAATCTGCATCCAATACCAATTACTGCCGACTTTCCCCAAACCCTTCAGGCACGAATAACTGTGACTGTAGTTTTACTGCAGATTTGCCTAATCTTGGCATTTGTTATGAATGGAATCATACATTACATGGTCTTATCCAACATCAAATATTCGATTTTCATACATATTATAGCACATTACAGTATTCCATTTGTTTTTATCAGTGAATAATATCACATGGGTGGATATCTTATAATTTACTCATCCAATGATGAATTTGGGGGCTGTTTAAACCCATGACCATTTTGAGAAACAATTGTGTATCTAGTTTATTCCGGATATAGGCTTTAATTTTTCGTGAGTGTATGGCTAGAACTGGAATTGCTGAGTAACTGTGTTTAACCATTTGAAGAGCTGCCATGATGTTTTCCAAAGTGGTCACACTATTTCATGTTTCTACCAGCAGTGATTAAGAGGTCTATTTACTCCACTTCCTAGCCGACACTTGTTATTTCTTTATTTATTAATATTTTGTTTGTTTATTTATTTGGAAGAGTTCCCCACAGAGAGAGGGAGAGAGAGGCCTTTCCTCCACTAGTTCACTCCCTGAGTGGCTGCATTAACTAGGGCCAAACTGGGCAGAAGACTGGGGCTTCATCTCAAGCTTTTGTGAGGGTGACAGGGGCCTAAGTACTTAGGCCGTCTTTTCCTGCTTTTCTCAAGCTCTTATCAGGGATCTGGATCAGAAGCAAAGCAGCTGGGGAGCCAAATGGCACCCTTATGAGATGCAGATGCTGCGGGCATTAGCTTGACATGCTACCCCAAAATGCTGTGCTCTATTTTTTTGAGATGCAGAGAAAGGGTGAGTGAGGGTGCTCCTATCTGTGATTAACTCCCTTGATGCCTGAAATGGCTTTTACCAGGGACTGAAGTTAGGAGGAGGGAACATGTTAGAACCCAATCACATGAACCGTTAATTGCTGTTTCCCAGGATTTGCCTTGGCAGGAAGCTGGAGCCAAGGGCAGAGCCAGGCTTTGAACCCAGGTACTTCTCTATGGTACATCAATATCCTCACCAGCATAGTAATCACTAGGCAAATGCTCATGGCTACAGCTGTCTGGCCACAGCCTTCCCAGAGAACATAAAGTGATATCTTTCTTTGGTTTTTACTTGGGTTACCATGATAGATAATGACACTGAAGTTATTTTCATGTTCCTATTGTCCATTTGTATGTCTCCTTGGAGAAATATACAGAGTCCTTATTCACTTTTAAATTGGATTACCTGTGATTTTATTAACGAGCTGTGTGGGTTTTACTGCAGTATGTATACTAGGCCTTTGTATGCTGTATAATGTATAATTTTTCTCATTCTGTACACTTTTTTTTGTTTTGTTTTTGCTTTTTTGATAGTATCCTTTGTAAAATAAAATATATCCAGTTTACTGGTTTTAGCTGCTTCTGTATTGGATGTCAAAGGATAAAACAGTAAGTGATCACTCCTTTGGAAGAATTAGCATTAATTCTTATTTAAAGGTCTTGTGGATGTGATCAATGAAGACATCTGGATATGTGCTCTTCCTTGAGACAGTTTTTAAATTACTAACTACATTTCCTTAGTTATAATTAGCTTATTCACATTTCCATTCATTTTTAATATGATTTTGGTAGTTTTAATTTTTCTAGGAATTTTTCCATCTTAATCCCCTTCTAGCTTTTTATTTGTTTTCCTTTGATCAAGAGTAGAAAAATCATATAGGTCAGGGAAATATGGCAGTGTGTCTGGTTCTAGACTACTAAGTTAAAGTTTACAAGGTGTAATCCCTATGAACTGTGTACAATCTCTGCAACTCAGCATAGTGGGCTAAAATAAAAGGTTAAGTTTCCTGGCTGTGAAGCCAGACCATCTGGGCTCGAATCCTGCCTGCCTCCTTCCCACATGTGTATCTTTGGGACAATTAGTCTTAAATCTCAACTTTTGTCTTTATAAATAATACTTTTAACTAACTCTTCTGTTTTTGAAGATCAACTGTGATGATATAAATAGTGCCAAACACAATAAATGCTTCTTACTCGTAATTCATTATGAGTAAATAGTTCAGAAACAGTTTCTGGTAACACATACACAGCAGAAGTACAATGAGGCGTAACTCCACTGGGGTTGGGGAAAACTACAGAGAGAGACAAAGAGGTTTATACACTGGTTTACTCCCAAGATGTGCACAGTGGGGCCAGAGCTGGGGGCAAGCACCCAATCCAGGTCTCTGTGTAAGTAGCAGGAACCCAATCACTTGCTGTTCCCTTGTGTTTGAGTAAGCAGGAAACTACAGTTGGGGGTGGGGTGGAGAATCATATTGGGAGTTTATTCTAAGCACAGTGAGACAAAGTGTATTAGTTTTAGATAGCACATGCATGTGTGTGTGTGAGAAAGAGAGAGAGAAAGAAATTAGCATTGGGCACATCTGGTACAAAAGCAAAGGACAGAAACACACTCTGGCAAATCTATTCTGTAAAGGTCCAGATAGATGTATTTCAGGCTTTGAGGGCCTAACAGTCTCTTTCAGCTTTCCAAATTTGCTGTTGCATTGTAAGAGCAACCACAGATTTTATGGCAATAAGTGAATGGAGCTATGTTTCAGTAAAGGTTTATTTACCAAAAATAGGTGTTGAGTTAGATTTAGTTCTCAGGCCACAATGTACCAGCCCCAGGTCTAGACAAGCTAAGATGTGCCCTAAAGCACGAGAAAAAGAGAATTTCTAGGGAAGACTTAGGATGACAAACTGCCAGGCTTTGTGACCATGTAGAAGGAGCTGAGAAAGAATTAACAGAAAATAACAGTTAAAGTCTGACAGACAGGGAGAGAATGATGTTTTCTTTGAGAAGTACAGAGAAGTCAGGAATCAAAGGTGGTTTTCAGGGCAAATAATACATTTATTTGGGTTTCTCTGGTTTAAACCCAATTTCCCATTGGATTTGCCTTTTTTGGAGGCATTAGTAAGGCTGGCAGTTGACAACGGCATGGAAAGCTCATGTTGGATGTGATGGACGTGTGGATGGGATCCCCTATCCCTGGAAGCCAAGGGTGGAACATCTAGATGTAGCAGCAACATGACTGCTTCTTTGCTTTTTAATGAGCACCCTCCAAAGATGCAGATTCAACTGAAGTTGGCCCTTTCCTTCAAAATACTTTGAAGGGTTACTTCCTCTTCCGGGATGCGTCTGTGTCTGAACAAGTGTGGTAAACTAGTGAGATGCCACGGAAAGGTGACTGATTGCTCTGCCTCTATGTGGCCATCAGTCAGCAGGCACCACACTTGATTTGGCTCCCTAGTTCCAGCTAAGAAGATAGTCTCTGCAGTGGATTTCCTGTTTTGGGATCACCCTTACTTTTACTAAATGTTTCTTAAAATATATTGTTTTCTGTCACACTAGTACAGTTTATTATTATTTGAAATTATTCAAATCCTAGAAAAATATTTGTTCATGAAAGATGTATGTTAGGACTGAAAATATCCCAAAGCTGAGAGAGGTGAGGATGAGAACTTAAGCTTAGCTTTACTGTGGATGGCAGCAGAGTTCTTACAGCAGGGTTCTGTGCTGCAGATTTTATGGACCATTTGGCAGACTGGGAGCAGCTGTCCTGTATTCCTCACTGTGCCCTTGGTGTTGTGTGACTGGCAGGATATGGCTTAGCTAATGACTGGTGTTTGCGAATGGTAGCTTGGCACAGTGAGAATTGGCACAGAAGTCTTTTTGAAAATCTCTTCACGTTTTTTTTCCCTCCGAAGTCAGCTCTTGGTGCTCAAGTGCCCAGTGTTCTGATTGAAGTGGGCTGCCTGTAATGATTTCCCATGATCATGTCTCAGGCAGATTATTCTGCCTTTTCTTACCGCATTCTTTTGGGAGAATCTGCTTCTTTCCCTGAACTCCCAGTCTCATGATCTAAATGAATATTGCCATCCTCTTATAAGTCTACAGTTGCCCAGCCACAGTGAAGGGTCTGGAAACAAACCATGCACTCTTCCCTGTGAGTTCTTAGATGGGAGTTGTTCTCTCTGGTTACGGGACTGCAAGGGTGTAGACAACGTCCATGTGGAGTGAGGAGCCTGTCAGGGAGAACAGCATGAGATCGAGGAATGAAAGCCCAAGAGATGCCCATGTCCCGGTTTCCTCAGTTTGTCAGCGCTGCTTTCTGCATTTCCTGTTCTTATGGCTCGAGTGGGGTGCGTGCGTGAGTGTGTGTGTGTGTGTGTGTGTGTGTGTGTGTGAGTGTAATATTTACTTATTTATTTTCCATGAAACAGTCAAGTTTAGGACATTGAAAAATAATTTTAATCAAGGAATTATACATTCTTTTCCCACATATTCTGCTTTGTCATTACATTATGATCCATTTCACTACAAGAGAAATATTATAAAATATTTGAAGATAACACAAACACAAAAGGCAAGATGAATCTTTTTACTGATGCCGTGAACCACCCTAGAATCACAAATTCTCTTTCTGTCACCAGCTATTTAGAGTTGGGTGCTGTAATTTGGTGTCTGACATGGAGATGATGACAGAGCCTTGGAACAGAGTGTGCTTTGGAATTAGACCACAGGAACGGTGCCCCCTTTTGCTTGTTCTAGATGAGTGCAAGCATGACCCCCTCACAGGCCAAATGACCTTGGAATTTTAGACAGTGGCTGATCCTAAGGATATAGGTCACCAGAGCTCTTGAGCCAGGTCTCATGATGAGACATTTCTCAGCACAAGCAATACTAGCAACTGAGGGATAAATGGAAGAAAGTTATCTGTGCTCGCTTGGAAGAATCTTTAGGCATTGAGAAGGAGACCCTGTTTGGCTCAGTTCTCTGTATTTCCCACTACATAAGCAGGGTTAGAGATCTTTCTGAATATGACTTCTGCTTCTTACCCATTCCTTCACTTTTCTACTGTTGCAGTGCTACATACTTTTAAATGATTATTGAAGATGCTGTTTGCTCCATGAAACATACTTGCCTTTATTGAACCCCACTAAAATTAATCCCTGCCTGTTTGACTAAACTATGTGTTTTATAGCTACCTTAGCAGGAATGCATTGATTTCCCTAGTAGTTACATATATATTTCTCTTGCTTTCATGTTTGTGTAACATTAAGTTGGGAGGTTGGCTTGTATTATTGCCAAATTTCCCTGTAGGAAATCTGTAATTTTTATAATACCAATGTAATAATAACTGCTTAGAAACTTAGAGTACAAATTAAAACACATCTTTGCATTTTTAAATGACCATCTTAAGGCCACTTGCCCCATATTTTCAGGAATGTAGTATGTCTTTTTGTCTTGATTTTTCCTCTGAAATTTCTAATAATGTAGCACATTCCAATAGAACTTTCTATTGTGTGGCTGTTGAGCAGTTGAAATGTGGCTAATAGAACTGAGGAATTGAACTTTTAATTTCATTTCATTTTGATTCAAATTTAAATAACCAAGTGTGATTGATAGCTGCCACATTAATTACCACATAGCACAGCTCTAAGAGGTTTCACAGTCAGAAAGTATCTGCTGTATCCTACTGAATTATCACGTGGGTTAGTAACCACAGTAGTTGATGCTTTCTGTCACCAGATAATGTCGTTGGAAGGTCAATGCTGGTGTAACTGCTGCCAGTGGCTGGTGACATGTTGTGAAGGGAAGCTGACAAAAACTTGCTATTGCAGTGTATGGAAGCTATGATCTGTTCCCTAGGATTAACTTTGGCCAAGCTCCCCTTAGTTGGGCTTGGAGACTGGAAGTCTTATTATTCATTGGTTTCCATGCACAGATACCATATAGAACTCTTGAAGTAAGCAAGGATTGGGGCAAAGCTGATGATGCTGTCGTATCTTGTGGACCTGGAACTGCTGATAACCCCTAGCCCTCGCATAGATATTCATCAGTAGGAACCAGATGGATTTTCGTTGTGAGCCTCCCAAAGCACAAAGGACTTGTATTTGTTCGGATTCCTCTAGGTATAGACTCTTAGAGAAGGATTCAACAATAAGTTGTGTGTGTTGGAGATGATCTTAAGTGGCAGCAACTAGAGAGTTGATAAGGAAAATAGTAAAATCAAGGAAGCTGGGAAGGAGAGGGCTTCAAATCAGTGTCTCACGCGGCCCCTGCAGCTCACACCTCCTGGGAATCTGGGAGAAAGTTTAGAGCTTGCCTTGGGGTTATTCTAACTGAAAGACAAATAATGGCCTATCTACAAAGTTCCCATCTCATTGACTAACAGATTTTGCTTAAATATCCAGAATTCCAAGTTTTTCCCGTGATAACAAAGTGCCCTCTTTGCCAGAGGAAACCCATAGCTACAGGCCTGTGCAGTCAGAAGGCACCAGAGTTTAAAGATTTGGGTGTGTTTGGTGGTGGTGGGTAGGAGGGGCAGGGATGTGAAAGTGACTGCTCCAGCCTCCCAAACAACAGAGAGGAAATACCTCTTCTGCATGTTCTAATGGCATCACCTGCTCTGTATTAAGCAAAAAAGATTTGGGTTTTGAAATTTATCTTAAAATTTGAGGTTTTCAATGCAAACAAATTTTCATAAGCTCTTGCATCTCCCAGTTTCAGAAGAGATCAACTATATTGCATTAACAGAACTAAACTGAATATATGGGTACAAAGTAAAAAAAAAAATTAAGGTATAAGATATGAGCAATAGAATCTGTTCTTAAATATGTTCAGGTGGATTTCAGTGTTGCAGGAACTGCTCTTGACATGAACCTTTAAGGTACATACGTTGGGTTAGTTTGCAATGGGTCATTTTAGAAAGCATTTTGGTGACAGAATCTCTTTTTATAACTTCCTGAGTGTTGAAATAGAAGGAGGTTCTTACTTTAAATTTAATCAAGGACTTAATTTGGCCTATATGCAGATTTACAATTTCTCCAGCAAAACATGGTATCAATAATACAGAAGATGCCAAGAAGTGTGTTGCAGCTCATTGAATATTCAGTGTCTGATATGAAGATTTATCTTGTAAATATCACTGGTTATACCCTTGTAAATTCAGAGATACATCATATTCGGTTTGACTTTGGGTATAGAGAAAATGAAGGTAAGCTAGAATTTGTAAATGAAAAGATCAAAAGGGATAATTAATATTTCATAACCTTAATTAACTTTTCTACGACACATCGATTTTTAATGTTATTTGGACTATAACGTGTGATTATAGTGTTCACAGCCAAATAAGATAATCTGGTCACAAACTTGAATGTTAAAGATAATATGAACATCTTGTTTGGCTCGAAAAATTAGCCAATAAGTTCCCCAATTAGCCTGTGCTTATTCTAGGGAAACTGCATTATGCAAGTGAATGAGATTGTAAAACTTTAAAATAAAAAACAAGTTATTAGCCATGTTAGAGTCTGTGGATGAGAAATATGTGATTTATTGGACTTTTGGGAAATAGAACCCTGTATCAAAGAACATGGAAAAAACCAGTGTTTCTTGTGGATTTATGTGCATGATAGAATGTAACGGATTTCCTGTGGTAGTGGAGAATGCAGTGCCTATGGTCAGTCTAAGATGTGCAAAATGATTTTGTTTGGCCCTGCCAAGGCAACTAGAGTTGATGTTGAAAATCCAGCAAATTTATAGCAGGCTAATGTTTAAACAAAATTTATTTCTTCTTATTGGAAAGGCAGATATACAGAGAGGAGGAGAGACAGAAAGGAAGATCTTCCATCCGATGGTTCACTCCCCAAGTGGCCGCAACGGCTGGAACTGAGCCAATCCGAAGCCAAAAGCCAGGAGCTTGTCCTGGTCTCCCACGCAGGTGCAGGGTCCCAAAGCTTTGGTCTGTCCTCAACTGCTTTCCCAGGCCACAAGCAGGAAGTGGCTGCCAGGATATGAACTGGCGCCCATATGGGATCCTGGTGCGCTCAAGGTGAGGACTTTAACCGCTACGCTATTGCACCGGACCAGGCACGCTAATTTTTAATTTGATAATTTAGTGTGACCTGCAAATAGTTATAAATATCCTAATGGCCCATTGCAAGAAAAAGATTTCCCATCCCTGCTTAGGGCAATAGAGTTAAATGATGTAGCTGGAACATCCGGCTGGCAAGAATTCCCTCTGTTCAGTATCCTGATGCACTTGTTTTCAGCTAGAGAAGGAAGAGTGGAGAATCTGCCATGAAGCTTTAACTACCTCAGTACAAAGATAACACTTGCTTCTTCTGATTACATTTAATTGTCTAGAAATAGTCATATGACCCTGTCACTAAAGAGGGCAGAAAATGTAGAGGAGAAAGTATTTTATGAGAATTGCAGTCTATATCATAAGGTTCCAGCATGAAGATCCCATCAGCAGCATTAGAACAGGGATGTGACTCACTGCAGATGTTCAAGTCAGAAGTTGGCGGAGGAAGATCCAGAAGAATGTACCCAAAAGAGAAGCAAGGAAGTCAGCAGGAGGGAACTCCATGAAGCCCTCTCCATTGGAATTCTTGTTGGAAACCACTGGGATGGCCTGAGGCAGGACCTCATAGGTAAAATTTGAAAGTCACCCTCAAGGTCATTGTTTTACCTCCTAAAAAAGAGAATTTGAAAAGAAATTTCTAAATACATACTAAATGAATTGAACAAAAATATGTATTCTTGTACAGTATTTTGAATTATTGTCTTTTATTCCATGAGGAATCACTCTCTATTCTGGGGTCAACACAGTTGGGTGAGTTAACTACTTTCCTGAATTGTTGTACTTTATGTACAAAATGTAGCTAATTTTTGATAAATTATGACTATTGTTTATTAATTAGGTACTCTACATGCACAACCTCTTGTAATCTTTTCCATAACCTTGGAAGATTATTATGGGCTCCACTCTGTAGATTAGACCACTGAAGGTGAACAATATATTAACCAGAAAGAGGCAGGACTGGGGTTTGATGCTAGTTCTCAACTGAATCCAGTAGATTATTTTTGGTAGAACTAAACAGAATAGATTGCATCTCTGGCATTTACTAGAAGCTCAGAAATGTTCTTGTTTTGCTTGTTTTCTTCTTGTTCTTCCTTACTCTCATTTCTGGGACTCCAGCTGAATCAATCTCCCATTGTTGAAGATTCTTTCATGGATCTCTTTTTGAGAAGATCAAGAAAACCACTCACAAAATAATTTTTCCATCCCAGTGGGGACAGCAACAAGAGTTGGTGGCTGAGAGGCTGGGTGTGTGCTGTTGTCAGCTTAGCTTCTGTTCCTCTTGTCCATGGTGAAGGTTAGGACAGACATGAAGGTTGGATGAGAATGGGCAACTTATCTCACCCAAACTAAGAGTAACAGACTTAGCTCTTAGCTATTCTTTTTCATGTTCTACATATTCCTGCCCTTCATGTTGCTGTTATTTGTAGTAGTTGGAGAAACAGAGTAACTTTTCAAACATGGGAAATTCTATTAATGCACACCTCTTCTCAAAAATTAGTCACTTTAATCCACATTCTAAAAACTGTGGGTTTTAACATAAATGGGCTGTTCTATCAACCAGATTCTGGGCTTATTGGATCCATGACCCTGACGGGTTGTGGCTGAAGGTGAAAGAAATGGATGGAGCATGTAGTGGCTCATCTTGGAAACAAAACTGTTTTAATTTAAATGAAAATAAGAAATGTTAATTTATGGAGTCAAGGGATATTTCTTTTCTTTTAAAGTACTAATTTGTTTAGGAGCTAGAGTTGTGGCACAGTGAGTTAAGCCGATATATGTAATGCTGGCATCTCATATGGACAGCCATTTGAGTTATAGTTGCCTCAATTCTGATCCATCCCTCTGCTAACATACCTGCGAACACAGTAGATGACTCAAGTGCATGGGCCTGTGCACACAGGTGGGAAATTTAGGGCAAGCACCTGGCTCCTTGCTTTGACCTGATTCGGTCCCAGCTATCAGTGGTTATTTGGGGAGTAAACAAGCTGATGGAATATCTCTGTATATGTCTGCCTCTCTCCATTTCTATGTTTCTGCTTTTTGAAAAACAAAGAGGATTATTTGTCTTTCATACCTGGTACAGCCAGTCAGTATGGACAGTGCTAGAACAATTGAAAACTGATATTCTGTATGACCCAGCTATCCCACACCTGGGAATATATGAAAAGAAAGTGAATTATTCATAAGAGAAATTATATGCATCCTATATTATTGGCAGCACAGTCCACAATAGCAAAGACATGGAAGCAATCCAGTTGTCCATCAAAAGAGGAGTGGATAAAGAAACTGTGGTACATTTGCCTTATGGAATGCTATTCAGCCACCAGAAAGAATGAAATTCTACCATTTGCAGCAAAATAGTCTCATTTGGAGACCCTTATGCTCAGTGAAACAAGCCAATCCCCAAAGGACAAATATCATGTATTCTCTCTGATATAAGGCAATCTTCATGCAAAATGCAAGCTCGGTAGGTATAGATGCGAGGGCAGTCTGGCTGCAACATCCGTCGCCCCAGTGATCACCATGGTTGATTCAGCTGATCTTGTGGACTAGAAGGGTGTCCCCTCTCTCCCTCACCACCCCATGTGCATCTCTCCTAAAGCTGCATGCTCAGATTATGAGGACAACCACCCCCAGTAGAGGAGGACCGGTCCTTGGTCAAGGGTAAACAAGCAGCTGTGCTTTCCCTGCTGGAATCTCCAAGCAAGCTTTCAAGATCAGTAGATAGATAAGTAAACGTGTATATGCATATCTTCATCTAGAGGAACTCTATAATGGAGACTAGCATACCACGACATAGAATTGTAACATACATCTCTACTTCCCAAATCAAAGATGGACTCTCAATGAAACTGCTAAATATATCTGGATAGCAGGATGCTGTACTTTCTGCCATTGTCTATACCTACAATGGCAGGATATATTTAAATAGCAGAATGATGGACTTGTGGCTATTTTTGAAGGACTACACTATCATAATAATGTTAGGGAAAACAGTGAAGGAGGAGGGGATTTGGGAAGAGTGGAAGGTGGGAATCCATGCACATATGAAACTATATCAAGAAAACTAAGAAACTATAACAAATCAATTTATTTGAGAGGAAGAGAGACAGCGAGAAAGTGACTGGGAAGGATTCACTCATCAAATGCCTGCAAGAGCTGGAGCTTGGCTGGGGCCAGGAAACTGAAACCCTATTCAGGTCTCCCATGTGATTGGCAGCTACCAGATTAATGGAACCATTACTACTGCCTACCGTTATCTGCATAAACAGAAAGCTGGAACCCGGGATCAATCCTGCATACTCAGATGTGGGGAGCTAACCTAGTCGGGGGTGGGCAGGGCATTTCTCTTATCTCTGTGAATAAGCCAGATGACTGTCAAGCAAAAGTGATCTGAACATGATTCCTGGTACCTGCCATCATGAAGTCGTCTAAAAGCTCTGAGCTGCCTCTTGATATGGTTACCTCTTAAGATGTGCAGTGGAGTGATGACTTGGATCCAGGCACTTCAGTGTGGGGTACTGGTGTCCCAAGTGGCAGCTCAAAACCTTTAAGTTAAATGCCAGTCCTGAGAACATTTGTAATCAACATGCCAAGACACTAACCATGGGATTTTGAGTCACCAAAGTAAGAAAAGATGTTGTATTTCTCAGGCTGCTCAAAAATTTAGGAAATCATTCTCTGTTCATTTGATAAGCCATTTCAACTTAGAGAGTGTACACCAATATGCAATCAACTGAAGGCCTCAGGGAAGTTTGTTATGAGAAAATAGAATAACAATTGAAGTCTGCAGAAATTGGCTCAACTGTTGACTTTCATTTTAGATTTGAAAAAGAATTCTCCCTCTACTTCCTTCAGACAAGTTATTCCTTTATCATCAAAACCATTCACTTGGTAATGGCACTTAACATACTCTCCTTGTATTGTGAGCAAAATTTTCATGCATATAAGTCTAATATTGAGAAGAGGGGTTGGGCTTTCCATTCCCTTATGTCCTTGTGTCTTCTGGCTTTGAACTTACTCCATAATAATGCATAATGCACCATTCATTATTATAAATTATGAATCACTATCATGACATATTCTAGTAATGATTGTGACTCATTCTTCATATTCAATGAAAATTCAGTCAAAGTTGAAAGTAAGGTTTCTTTCCCATGTATTAGTGCAAGTGAAAACAAGTTTACATTGTCTGGTGATCTGAAGCTCTAATACAGTGACATATCTTTATAGAAGGTTTATATTCAAACTGCATTTTATTTAACTTAATGAATGAGTGTTTACTGAGCTGCAAAGTGTCACAAGCTATACAGCACAAAAAAGAAATGATAGTGTCCAAACACTCAATTTCTCTTAGTCTAAAACAAAAACAACAAAAAGATTTCAACTTACATATCCACTTCTGTCAGTTGTTAATGGTTGCTTGGGATGCTGACAGAGATTAGGCGGTCTGGTCTAGAGTCTGAAAAAGGTGCTGTGACCAGTTAGTAATGTCTGCCATTCACTTGAAACTGGGGAAGGGGAGCCTGAATGTCTCACATAGGTCTCTTCAAACCTTAGTGACACCCTACCATAATGATTAAATGTTAAAAATATTAACTACAAACACTTTACCTTAGAATTCCCATCTTACAAATACTGATGGAAGGATATGTCACTCTTCCTCTACTTACTAGTGGTACTCATCTTTGTATAGGTAATACAATTGAATTCCACATAAATGAAGTAATATTTTTAAAATTCTCCTATAACATGAGGAGGGAAAGAACAATCGTGAAGAACCACTTCTAAACATTTGTGAATTCATATTTTAACTCGTGTCTTAACTCGGAGCTAAAGTGGGGCAGACCAGGGAAGACTGGGATTAGACAGCCTTTTCAGATTACCATATTTAATGTGGTAATATATTAGGAATGTTTTCCTATATAATTGCCTGTTAGTTATGTGATTATATACATATACCTTAATTTAACAAGTCTCCTATTGCTGAATATTTGTTATTTGCAATTTTTGTTACTTCAAGTAATTTCTCAAACATCGCTTGATGTGAGTGCAATTATACATTAACTTTCTCATTATAAATTTCTAAAATTGAAAGAATCTATTTAAAGGCTATTATACTTTATGGATAACAATCAATGTTGCTTTTCTGAAAAAAATGTACAATGTTTCATTCAGGAACAACCAAAGTATCCCTTTCTCCAAAACTCTGGTGACACAGAGTGTTACATTTTTCATGCTTGTCAGTGTGATGGAGGAACATGATGATGTATAGTTGTTGGCAACTTACAGACCTACTTGTGTGCCTAGGTCAGAGCATCTCATAAAGATTAGAAAAAAGCCTTGCCAGCCTCTCTCATTGCTGCAAACTAATTTTATATTAGTCATTCTTTAATATGTCCAAGCATTTTTTGAGTACTTCCTTAAAAAGGAAAAAAGATTCAGAATGGAGATGTTTGTGTCTGGCAAGTTAGTAGCATTTCCAAGCACTGTGATCTATGTGAAGGTACTTTTGCATTTCATCCTTTGCCCTCTTTGAGCCTCATCTCCACTCCTTTTGCCCACTCGTGCCAGAGGCAGCCATTCTGATGATGTTTGGATGTACATGCTTCCTTAAAGAACACATGGTGCTTTGTGGTTTGAGTATATGTGTGTTTTTATCTTCCATATATTGCTTTGCTTGTAAATCTGTTTTTATTGCACATTTTCTTCTACTATGTACTACTGTAAAGTTATACTTCATCATTTTTGTTAGCAAATTTGGATTTTTGCTTTTAATTGCTGCAAGAAAAAGATCCTGTAGTATACACATGAGGTCCAAAGGAGGGTGCTATCTGTGCTCAGTTCTTTATCTGGGAAGACTAAATGAATATTTGTATGAGTGAGGGATATTATGATTAGTTATGTGATTACATATGAACTGTCAGTTTCTGAAAAGACTTCTAGGGAAGCTAAGTTGGTAGAGCGCCCTTAAGATAGAGACACTTTTGAAATATATGACTATTTTGTATTATTCACATCTATTTGGTGGGTCGTGTGCAGCATACCATTGATTCTGGGTGACTACAGTTTTGGTCTCACATGTTTGCAGCATGCCTCTCCCATCTTTCTGTGTAGGGCATTGTTGTTAGAAATATAATATTATCTCTAGAATCCTGTATCTTCAATATTATGTACAGTTTCTGCTGTATAGAGGGAGGCACTGAAAAAATAAATGTTGGATGCATGGCTCAAGAGAAATCAACTACAATTAATCTGATAAGAAAGGATGCTGGGGATTCCTATTTTGCAGACAGTGAGAAAGAGCTTATCGCTTATGGTATAGAATCCATCATGCCTAATCAGTTTACCTTCTTGAACACTTGAAATACTGTATTTCCTAGAGCGTTTGCAATTATATGAAATGGATTGGTGAAATATTCATAGAATTGATATGTGCTATTCCCATGTAGAGGCATTTGAATCCAATGTGCCACCTGCATGGTGTCTTTTTCCTTTTTCTGGCTTGGAGGTTGCATGTAGCAGATTGTTCAGCTGCAGTCCTTAGTCTTGGACCCTGGGACCGAGTGGGGAGAAATCCCCTCTCCCACCAACTAAGCCAAGTTGTATAGGGAGAAGGTTTGGATATATTGAACATGGGATTACATTTTAAATAACATTCTAGGAAAGTCCTTTGCTTGAAGTTCAGATGCTTGACCTGAGACCTTAAACTCTGAGGGAAATGATGGGGAGAAACACTTGGGACAAGAGTTTTTCTGTGCATAGGGAGTGGTAAGAACAAAGGTTCCTAGGCAGGGCTGAGTATGGTGTGCTAAAGGTAAGGGAATAAAGTCAGTGCTTCTGAGGAAAGGGGAAAGTAGTTAAGATCAGACAGGATACCTGAGGTATGGATGTAGAGATTGTGCAAGGTTTGGAAGTCATTTTTATGATTTTCACTTTGGGTGAGATTGGGTCATGGAGAACTTCACATATTGAAAGGTTTTATTTATACTTAACCAATATTGAGAATAGACTAAAGGTAGCAAAGAGAATATGAACAGGCTACAACACTGTGTAATTGGGTAGAAAATGGTGATGGCTTGAGTTGGGATGCTTGATAATAGAAGTGATGTGAACCAATCATTTTGAAGGTAGAGCCAAATAGTGGCAAGATAACCGAATGAAGGATGATGAGTAGATTCAAGGGCAACATCAGTGAGGAGGATGGGGTTGCTATTTGCTTCAATGTGGGAGACTTCTAGGAAAAACAACTTAGAAAATCAGAAGGATCACTTCTCAACTTCTTGGCTAAGGTCACGTGTGGAAGCCCGAAGTGTCACATTCGCATGGGAATTAGCTTTGAGATGCCGTTTGCGATGCAAGTGCTGAAGAAAGGGAATTAGGTGAGGTGACCTTGGCAAGAAAACTGGACTGAGAAGAATGGAAGGGATAATGACACACTAAATCTGAAGTCCTGGTTTTCTAAGTGGAGAGCCAAATTCTAAGGATATTTGAAAATCTAATGCATGGTTTCTGTGGGGTAATCTGGCCTGGACTAGAGTTCTACAATAACTATAATTGCAGTGAATTTTTGCAGGACTAGCTGTTGATTAACCAGCAAACATATGTGCACATGAGAGCTTTCCTATGAATTTGGCAGTCAAAAGAACACGATTTCATATGCTATGTGAAAAAAAAGAAAACAACCAAACTGAAATCTTCTGTTTAATATTCATTTCTAGGTTTTCATATGTCAAGGATGTGTGCTGAAAGTATATTTTTTAAGGAAAGGTAATTTATGTTTACTCTTCCTGCATAAAAATTTTCACTTCCACATCAGTCATATTTGGTTTCTAAGCCAGTTACCATAGAAAGAACTCTATTCCCCAGCTTTTTCTGGTTGTGTTGTTTATATTTCTTAGCTAACAACATCAGAACCATTTTTTATCCGTTTGGAACTGTTATTTATTCAAACACTTTGCTTCATGAAATATTTGTACATTGTACATGTGAACCCTTCATGAAGAGATTTATACACCCGCCTTACCATCCTCCAACTATTTTGGTGAAATGTTGAAAGTAGATTTTGTTTGTTTTCTGATGCCAGTTCTATAAAACTGTTCTCCAGGCACTGCACATTCCACTCCTAAGTGTCACACGCGTGCTGAACTTAACAACACCCCATCCCTGACTGGTAAACAGGGATTCATCTCTTATGCTGCAGCATTGCTCAAGTGTCATGTCTGGGATTCAGTAGCCATTGAATGCTAAATTGTTATTTCTGTTTCTCTTGCCCTTCATTTACATCATTCCCTGATTTGTGGATTCTTTTTTGTCCTCTTCTTGATGTTTTCTGTTTGATTTTCTGTACTCTCTTTATCCTTACTCAAAAGGATTTCAGAGTTTTTGCATTGATTAACTGGTCTAGAGAAATAGTTACTGTTTGCAGTGAAAGAAAGGGTTTGGATTATATCTGTGTAAGTTACTCAACTCACATGATTGTCTATGGCAAAACTCCCAGGCAGAACATTAAAAGGCAGCTGCATTTTTTAGCAATTTGTAAAGTGAAGCATCCTTTGTTAAGATTTTATGTAGAACCCAAAGTCATGATAAATCCAGAAGCTTGATGACCTAGTAGGAGTCAAATGCACTGTAAAGGCAGGACTCTACGGTTGTTCATAGTAGAGCAGAGAGAAAACCACTTCATAGAGCATTTCCTAGCACAGATTGTGGGCAGAGCCTATGTGTGTGATTGTACAGAATAAGATTTTATGGGCATGACTTGAGGTTAAGTTGGGGGCTGAAGTGCAGCCTGTGGCCCACTATGAACTCCACTTGTGATAATTTTGCATCATAATTTAAGTGGAAAAAGGAGTTCCCAAATATTTTGTTAAACTTATTTTTGATGAAGGGCCTGGCATGGTGGCCTAGCGGCTAAAGTCCTTGCCTAGAACACACCAGGATCCCATATGGGCACTGGTTCTAATTTTGACGGCTCCATTTCCCATCCAGCTCCCTGCTTGTGTCCTGGGAAAGCAGTTGAAGATGACCCAAAGCTTTGGAACCCTGCACCCACATGGGAGGCCTGGAGGAAACTCTTGGCTTCTGGCTTTGGATTGGTACAGCACTGGCTGTTGCGGTCACTTGGGGAGTGATTCATCGGATGGAAGATCTTCCTCTCTGTCTCTCCTCCTCTCTGTATATATGACTTTAAAAATTTATGAAAGTGACACTTGAATAAAAGATTGTTGAAAGCTGACACCCAACATCCACTCTAATGAAAGCCTAAACCAGAGTGAAAAGATCAGTAATTTGCTGTATGCCTGTCTTTAGCACGGAAGTTGATCTTCTGCCTTTGTATTTGGACTTGACCTAGAGTTATTTCATGACTTGGCTGAAACTCAGGTTTTTTCAGACTCAGACTAGAGCTATGCTATCAAGTCTACTGGTCGTCAGGCCTTCGGCATCAACTCTGACTACATCCTTGGCCCTACTACATCTCCAACTTGCTGATTACATATCTTGGGTCTTCTCTGCTTCTGTTCTACATGAATCACTTCTTTATGATAACTCTGTAGCCATCTATCCATCCATCACATGTGTGTGTTTCCATGTCTCATGACGACCCAGAATAATACACTATTTGTGTTCATGGCCTGATAAAGCAGCAGAGGATGTCTCAAGCTCTTGGACTCCTGCATCCATGTGGGAGACCCAGAAGAAGCTCCTGGCTCCTGGCTTCAGATCAGCTCAGTTCTGGCTGTTGAGTCATTTGGGGAGCAAACCAGTAGAAGGAATATCTCCCCATCTCTTTGTCTTTCTTCCTATCTGCAAATCTGCCTTTCAAATAAAAATTAACAAATCTGGGAAAAAAAAAAAGACACCAACTGAGAAAGGATTGCCTTTTGCTAATTTATCTTAAGTTCCCTTAGGGACTAAAGCTCTGACAGTGATTGGGAAGTTAGTGCTAATGACTTGAATGTCTTGAAAATCATGTTCCTTTACACTCCCATATAGTTTATGGTTTCTCTGTGGTTTAAAACTTCTCAGTGTGAGACAAATAATATGAGTGATTGTTGCAACTTCAGAGGGACAGAAGTAATTAAGGCGTGTAGTTCCTCTGTTAGATGAGTGTTTAATCCTTAGACTTCCTTTATTGTTTCATCTATATTCCTTTAACTATTTCGATACCAAGTAGGAAGACTGACAATTTATTCTCATCCTTATTTCAAGGGTGTGGGACAGTTGTAGAGGAGTATTAATTAAGTGGCTGTCCAGGGTCCTGGATTTTTTTCCCCACCCTCTACCTTTATCATTAGGCCTTACAAAACATTAAAATCGTTAGCGTACTCTTTGTAAATATTATGCTTATGAATATAAAATGAGAAAAGTTTGTTAACAAACAAACACTGGAGAGCCAGGTTGGTGCAGATTTTTTTTTTTTCATGAGAAAATGGGCAGTTACTGTACATTTTAATCTAGATTTGCTCTTAAGGTCCAAGTCTTTTTTCTTCTAGTTGATTTTAAGGTAAGAGTGCACATATACATATGCACATGTGTAAGAGCTTGTATGGTCATGCACAGCATCATCATATTTCAGTCAGAGACAAACCACATACGTGAAGGTATATACCAAACACATTGTATAATGTGGCTTTACCATCTGGGTTTGTGTAAGCATATTCTGTGATGTTTCTAAAGTGATGAAATCACCTGAGGATTAATTTTCAGGATATTTTTCAGCCATTAAGGCATGCATTTTTGGTTGTGAATATGTACATAATAATTTGAGGATATTATGAGCATACATCCAATTGTTCAACAACTTTCTTTAAAAAACCCTTGAAATGGACATATCAGGACACTGTGTTCTTAGTTCCCTGCAACAGAGGCTAAGTGTGAGATCATTGTTTCAGTGCCTGATTATATTGCTTTCAAAATAAGAATTATTGTTGGTCTCATCCACAGTGGGTGGTGATAGAGTGACAGAGTGCCAGGCAACAGAGAACTCTGTGCCCTCTAGGGATGATGGTCAATGACCCAGAGAACCATTTTGCTTGGTTTTGATTTCAGCTGCTACCCAAATTAGTTTCATGACTTCTTGCACTTTTATGTAACCTTCCCTCTGGAGCATTTGATACAGATTAAGTAACATCATTAGGCTTATTTCTAACTCTGAAAATGTCACTTCTGGGGAATGTTAATTATATTTATGAGCATTAATAACCAATTCCCAAATAATTTTCTGCAGTTCTATCACCTTCATATTTACACATCATCGTAAGAGGTTGTTTAACGTTCTAGGCAAAGAATGTTTAGGAGACAATGATAGAAACATATCTTGGTCAAAAACAAAAACAAAACAAATTAAAACCAACTTTTCCAGCATTATCTTTGTTTATCTTGTTACTGCTAAGAAAAATCCAGTTCACGTTCAGAGAGCTGCATGCATCCTCACCACTTCTTGGTCCCAGTGAGCTTACACTCCCCTTGGGAAGACAAAGCACTCAGCTTAAAAGAGAAGTAAGCCTTGTTTCTCTGGTCACACTACCTTTGGTTAAATCCATAATGAAATTTCTTCTAAACTAAGAAATTTCCTTCCTTCCTCTGGTTCACCAAACCTCTATTTGCCATATATTAAGCATGTCTTAGAAATCACCTGGAGACCTTGTCACATGGGGACAGAGACTCTCTAGCTCCAACAAGGCCTTTGTTGAAGTTGATGCTGGTGATCCATGGGCCATACAATGATATTAAAGCCTAAGCGTGAAGTTCTCTTCTCAGCTATTTTATGCTTTTGTTTTTTATTTTTTGTTGGATTTCTTTGTGGATCTGGGAGCCCTACTCCCTAACTAGTAGTATCTTTGACTTTATTTTAAATCTCCCATTTAGAAAGCATTCAAGGTTGATCTCTCCTAACTCAAGTCTGCTTAAGAATTCATTTGGCCAATTTTTGGTGAGCTAGCTTCTGAGGGAATTATAATTCTCTTCTAAGTCCCCAAAGCATCTGTGCAAAGGAGCTAAGAATGAATTTTGTAGATAGAAGAGTTTTCTGTCTCACATATTTCCTCAAGGAGCATGATGACTTTGTACTGGTCCTTTTGCTTTGGTGCACAGGCAGTAACAATAGCACAAAAATCTTATCCATGGCTTCTAGAGGATAGGGGAGAAGCACAGATGCAAATAGGAGTGAGAGAATACTCTCAGGCACTTCATCAATCTGAAAATGAGCATGTGAATTGGGTTGTTGTCACGACTCTTATTGTAAAGCAAACAAATACAGAGTGAAGGAAACAGAAATCTCCTAAAAAACTGACTAAATGCATCAGCAGCTGACTCAAAAAATACTTTCGGAGGATGTCATCCCAGATCAGTAAAGTCAGTGTTCCCTGGAGGAATTTGTATTCTTCTAAAGCACAATGTGGTTAGGGCTTCCCTGCGCTATGCCCAAAATATTAAACATTAGCAATTCATTTACCCAAAAGAAGAGTTAACAGAGGGCATACTACACAGGAAGCCTAACACAAACAACTTATTTCTGTCTCAGCTGAAACTGGAAGGTAAAATAAATAGAAAATAATTTCAAATGTTAAGTCTTTAGAAGAAGCGAAGGTGATAATCTCATGACAAAGGACCAGGCATTTCAGATGAGATCAGGTGTGTTGAGGGTGGTGTGGCCGTAGACTTGCAGAAGGATTGGTCGGTGGTGCTCTCTGTGGTACAGTGCCATACAGGTTGAGGCCGGAAGGTAAAGGTTATCGAGCTGCCCAGTGGCACTGGGACAGAGTGTCTCGGGTGATACCCCTGTGGCAGCACAATTTGGAGCCCTCTGCAGAGGCTGCTGGAAAACAGAAGAAAGAAGTTCCAACTCCTTTCCCTGAAAGTTGTCCTGCACTTAAGACTGCTCATCCAGGTAACAAAAGCCTACAGGGCTCCATCACCTTTGGAGCCTGATTTCATTCTTCGCTGGATCTGTTGAATGTACCACTCTGTGGAAGGTCAGAGGTCTGCCAGCCACCCACATGCTCCAGACTCTCCTGGTGAAGGCCCTCATCTGTTGGGTACTCCATCTGATCTGTGCAGGTTGGCCTGAGCCTCGGGCTCCTCCTCTGTAAGATGAGATACTAATGGCTGTCTCAGGTGATTCAGTAAGTTCATGTGCCCCGTCTGGAAGGGCTCTGTTCTGGCTGCAGTGTGACTATGCCGTCTTGGAAGGTTCTAATCTGAAAGGCAATGAGATTTTTTTTTATGATTTATTCATTTATTTTTCTGGAAAGTCAGATATACAAAGAGGAAAGATAGAGAGGAAGATCTTCCATCCAATGATTCATTCCCTAAGTGGCCACAATGGCTAAAGCTGCACCAATCCAAAGCCAGGATCCAGGAGCCTCTTTTGGGTCTCCCATGTGGGTGCAGGGTCCCAAGGCTTTTAGGCCATCCTCAACTGCTTTCCCAGGCTGCAAGGAGGGAGCTGATGAGGAGCAGGTTTTCCTGCTGGTGGCCATATAGGATCCTGGAGCATGCAAAGTGACGACTTCAGCCGCCTGGCTACTGTAACGGGCACAAGGCAAGGAATATCATTTGCCATTGATAACATTTGGTTATGTAGGGGGTGTCAGATTCTAACATCCCAGGTGATACTAATGCTGTCCAGTCCTGGACTATTCAAGAAATGCTGAGGGCAGATTCTCCCAGTCTGCCCAAAAGCAGACTTCCTAATTCAATTGCATACCCTCAGGGCAGCTGGTTTTGCATTGGGAGAAAAGCAATTTCACTGAGCAAATGTGTGAAGAGGTCTTTTCACTTATGAGGCGCTTGCTGTGTCTATTTCAGGCATCTCAGCAAAGGGACTGAAAACCTCCAGATCCTCATGGGGTTGGATTTACGCTGTAACAGGCAGGAGTTGGCCAGTCCTGCAGGGAGTTTGCCTCATGGTCAGACTTGTTAGGAAGTTGCTGCTTTTAGCACTCTCTTCCCTTTCTCTACTCCTGGGTTATGGCTCATAAAAAAAAAGTAAAAATAAAACATAAAGGAGAAAGAAAAAAAGAGAAACCTCAGGTGAACAGGGCAGGCAGGCGTTAAAATGGTTGTTGGAGTTGTGTATGATGTGTAGCTTCCGTATGTGGAGATCTCTGCAGGAAGTGGCCTGCCTTTTGTGCTTATCCTAAGAACACACTGGAATACAGACACCGGGGACGGAGCCACAGCTCCGTTTGAACAGGTTTTACTGTGTTCCCGCAGCAAACACTCCACCTGCTCACTTGGCAGAGGGAGGTCTGACTGATGAATGAGACAGATCTCTGCCCTCCGAAAAGAAACAAAAAATAACAGTAAAGACAGATATGAGTTATTAAGTAAGAAACCCTGTGATAACTGCAGTAGAGCTACCAAAAAAAAATGCTGCACTTTGTTATAAATGGTGCTGTACTAGTTTCCTATTGTGGTCACAAATTTAATGGCTTAAGAATAACAGAAATGTATTTTCTTGCAGGAGGCCAGAAGGCCTAAATAAGTCTCCTGACTAGAGTTTAGGAACAAGAAGGGCTGTTTTGTCCAGAGACACTGGAAGAGAGTCAGTCTTTGACTTTTCTGGTGTCTAGTGGCTGTTGGCATTCCTTGTTTTACAGTCCTATCACTCCAACCTCTGTCTTTTGGTCACTTTTCCATCTCTCCCTCTCTTTCTCTCTGTAGGTCTCTCTCTCTCTCTTTCTCTCTTGCCTATGAGATCTTTCTCAGTTGCCCTCTGACAGGACACCTGCAATTGAATTTTGGGCTTGGTAAGCTGGGCTAAATTCTCTATTTTAAGATCTTTAAAGTGATCACATCTACAAACTTACCTTTTTTCTTTTTGGATATATAAGAACACATTCATAGGTTCTGAGGGTTAGGCCATTGTGGATTTATTTTGGATAGAAAAATAGTAGTCACTAATAATATGTGGCCATTTAGCACTTGAAATGTGGCTTGTGTGCTCCAAGTGTAAAATACACACTAGGTATTTTGAAAACTGATTCCAAAAAAAAGCTATAAAGTACCTTGATTTTTATGTAGATTAGATGTTGAAGTAATAACATTTTGGATGTATCAGGTTAAATAAAATGTATTATTAAAATTAAATTCACTTTTAAATCTTTAATTTTTATTTGTTTGAAAAGAAGAGCTAGAGAGAGAAAGCAAATGAGGGAGAGCGAGCGAGAGAGAGAGAGAGAGAGAGAGCCTTCCATCCATTGGTTCACTCTCCAAATGGCTGCAATGGCTGGGGCTGGGTCAGGGTGAAGCCAGGAGGCTGGAGCTTCCTTTGATCTCCCACACAGGTGTAGGGCTCCAAGCACATGAACCATCTTCTGCTGCTTCCCCAGAAATATTAGCAGGAAGCTGGTTTAGAAATGGAATAGTGAGGACTCGGCATCCATATGGATGTTGGTGCTGCTATAATAGCTTAACCTGTTATGCATCAGTACTGGTTCCACTTTTTAACTTTTTAGATGAAACTACCAGAAATATTATATGCGACTTGCATTTATGGTTCGTGTTATATTTCTACTGGATATTACTGTGACATGGCGGGAATTCTAGAGACCTCAATACCCAGATTGTATCTTAGACTTCTTCAGTTTCTGAGAAGAAGCCCAGGCTAAGCATGTTTCAGTCTTCCCACGTAGTTTCAACACACAGCCATTGAAAATCCATAAAGTGGAGAACTGGAGAAGGTGCCACTGAAGGGGCTAAGACAGAGGGGTTGCATTTGCTAACAACTCCATTGCTAATGCTGCACATTGCTCATGCTGAACCGGCATGTGTACTTCACACAGACGCTTGGTCTCTGGAGATGGGGTAGTTGCAGGTTAAATGTCTTCAGACTGGCTGGGGTGGCTGAATATGTGGCCCTGATAAAGACACAAGAGCTGCCCTGGTTGAATTCTCCTCCCAGAGGACAGAAGATTGAGTGGATGGGAGATGCTGATTGACACTTCATTAGAAAAGTGGTACACCATTATCTGCACCCCAATTCCATTAGTAAAAAAAAAAATCATATGGCCAAGCCCAATGCCCCTGGGTGCCCCTGGGAATAGGTAGAGGTAAACCGCTTCTTCAAAAGAAAGCTGCTGTAACAATCATGAGCAACCATCCCATCTCTCTTAAAGTTGACATAGCTTGACTTGACTTGCATAAGGCAGTCCACTTGTGCAATGGAAAGCAGATAAAATGCTGGGTTCAGAAACACCAGTGAGAAGGACCAGGGGAGACTTAGTGAAAATCCAGGCTGGAAATAGTTGGCTGGCATGAGACAAAGTTGAATCAAGTCATCATATGACATTAACTAACAGAATGTAATGACTTAGGGCCCTTTGTGGCTAGCTTTGCAAATATCCAATTTCCTATGTCCAGGTTTGCATAAAGAACTCTGTTACCAATGTATATTTTTATCTTTTTAAAAACAACTCTGATTTGACTTATGACATTAATATGTACAACTTAATAAAAGGCTATAGCTTTCCTTGTAGCTGGTACCGGTCATCAGGCATCCTTTGCCTTTTAAGATAGAAATGGGATTCAGTAGGCCCTATTCCCAAGATATTGTTTAAAGAGATACATGTCATTTTGCCATTTCCTCTTATCTTCTTGCCTTAAATGCAGATCAGTTACTAGAGCTCCAGCAGGAATCTGGTGGACATGAGGCAGCCATGTCTAAAATGACTGAGCAGAGAGAGAACCATAAATCTTTGATGACAATGTGAAATGTTTTAGTAGTCCTCAATTGCCTATACTTTGAATACCAGTTATGAGAGAGAAAATAAATGAATCTTTGTTTCCAACAGCCTTATGAAGTTCATAAATGATACCATGCCTGACCTTAGCAACACAAAGCAACATTATTCATGTGATCATCACTCTGGATCAGGACCAAAATTAGAAACACTAAAACCTCATCCCAGTGATTCAGCACAACAGTAAGCAGCTGCTGGTATATGATGGTATGGAGACTTTCTTTCTTTTTGGTTCCTATTCCTTTCCCTCCCAACAAAATTCAGTCTCGCTCTCAGCCTTCACTCTGACATCTAATATATACTTGGGTATTACAGGCAGTCAATAGAGAAGGGGGCTGGCTGATGTCACTTTCCAACAGACCCCTGGGAAAACACACCTGTGGGGAAGGAAATAAACACAGACAGTGGCTCCGGTTCCAGATGAGGGGCTACCCAGATGTGATAGCAGCAGCAATACAATTGCACTATGCGAGGGTGACTCAACAGAGCACCTCCTGTACCCCACATCGTGAGCGGTGTAAGCGCCAGGGAGGTGGGACGATTTGTTCAAGGTCAGGAACAAACAAGAAACAGACAGGAATCATATTTTCCTGACTTTCTCTGCCCAAACTGTCTTTAGGAACTGTCCTTAGGAAGAGACCCATCGCGACAACAGGGAAGAGAAAGTGTCAAACAAAAACTGCATCCAACTGGCTAGGATACGTTAGTCTCATGGGAGACAGACTGAACCTACCCCATTGCAGTCAAAGGCAGGGAGGCTGTCAAGGGCTAAGGTGGGCTGCTGGAACAGGACTGCTGGTCACTGGGCTGTGGAGTTGGTCCACGACGAGGCCACCTGTGTTAGCCAGTTGTCACTTTGTCCAGTTAGTCTCCGATCCACCAAAAAATCCTGCGAGTTAGAGGCAACATCTTTGACCACATCATTTCCGAGAGAAGCCTCCTGGTTCCCAAAAAAAGACCTTCATGTTTGTAAAGTCTGCAAGAAGCTGAGAGATTTACATCATAAGGCATCGGACGAAGAATTTACAAGTGCAACTTTGCTACAGTGCATGTTCTAAGACAAGGAAGGTCGGGTACGCAGAGTTAAGAGGAAATCCGTGTAAAGCTCAGTCAAGCTAATGGAATGTTAAAGCTATGTGGGTTCCAAGGCATCGTGCCACATCCTTTTGTCTCTCATTCTCAGAGTCCCTGTGATCAAGCTTGAACAGGTGGAATTGTATCAGAGGACCGGTCCTGGCCAGCCACTGGAGGGAGTGCGATTTAGAACCTCCTTCTGTCAGACAGATGACTCTTCTGACAGGCTCACTGCAGTCGGGGTTAGGTAAGTAGAAGCTTGCATTTTTCCAGCTTTGTCCCCATCCCTAAAACAACAAGCCCAGGGCCCACTGGATCCACTTCAAGCAGAAATCATGTTTTCAGCTGGCCAGGGGCTGTCTTACCCATCCTCACGAAGTGTGTCACCCAAAGGTAGGACTCAGAGGTCTCTGCAGTGCTTTGGGCCAGAATTATCATCAGTAAAAGATGACCCTGTGAACACATGGCAGCCCGCAGCCCGGTGGAAAGCGGAAATGTCCTTAGCAGGCATTTCAGCTTGCCTAACGGGGCCCTATTTTGCTTGGAGCAGAGGTTAACTGGGTTGACCTGAAAATCCAGGGCTTGGAAAGCAGATGAAGGCATTCGATTTCTTCCTAAAGGCTTTGAGGCTTGCAAACAAAACGGAAACAGCTTCAGTACCTGCCCCCAGTAGCTTTTTCACATAGTAGTGGAATTTTAGAACAGACAAAAGCCTGGGTGGAGGTCTGTCCCCCGGATGCGGCAGTGACCCAAAGCCTGTCTTGTCTTCTTCGGTACATTTTGTCAAACTCACAACCCTCCCTGGATTTGGCCAGCAACCTTCCTCCTCTCTGCAAAGTGTTTATGCTTCAGATCTTGCTATTCCAAGCACAGACCCCTCTATTCCAAGCACTTGTTTGGGAGCTGCTGTATGTCCTGCCTGGTGACAAAACCAGGGAGCAGAGGAAGGAGCTCCTTCGGCCACACGGTGGCGCGCGCCAGTCTCCCAAGGCCGGGTGGCCACAGAGCCGCACCTTTCCGCCACCTTCGAGCCCCACCGGCGCCCAGGCGCTGGAGGAGCCGCGCCCCCAGCCCTCCGGTGCCGGCTAGAGGCGAGCGCGCCTCCCGGGGTCGGGCCACGGTGGAGCCGCTGCCTCCGCCGGCGCTGCAGGGAGGTGCCCCCGGCGGTGGGCGACCCTGGTTCTTGGCTCCTCCTCCTCTGCTCTCCCACCCTTCACCCGTCTCGGTTCTGCAAATCGAAGGCTTTCCGGGAGCAGCCACGGAGCGGCGGCGCCGGCGGGGGCAGCGAAGGCGGCTGGACGCGCGCAGCCGGCTGGCCTCGCACCTCCTTCGGGCAGCCTCCGAGCTGCTGGGCAGGCGCTATGGAGCCGGGCGAGTCTTAGGGGGATAACTGTGGGGGAGAAACCGGGGGGCTGCAGCTGGGCAAAGGGAAGAAAGTGCGTGCACCTGTGCATGAGAGAGAGAGGAGAGAGAGATCGCTTGAGGGAGCAAACGCGGAGGCCGACAGTCTCCAATTAGGGGCAGGCCTTCGGGGCTCAAGCTTCGCCTCCTCCCCGACCCCCAGCGTCCCTAAGCAGTTCCGGGGGTTTTCCTGCCGCGGCTCCGGTTCGCCGGTGTCCCGCACCATGGACTTGCGTGGAGTTGGCACTGGCCTCGGCAGCAGCGTGCGGGTGGCTGCTCGACCCTGGGGTTGCGCGGGCTCTCCAACGGTGATGTCGCGGTAGGATGGGCGTCCAGCGCGACCCCCGCCGCCCCAACCTAGCGGCCCCCGGGCGGTGTCGCTGACTCGCCGGAGTGCCCCAGGGTGGGCGGAGGCAACCCCGCCGCAACCGCGCCTTCGCGAGTTGCTCTGCCTCTTCAATCCACTCGCACCTGCAACCACTCTGATACCATGTCGAAAGCAGCCGGCGGCGCAGCGGCGGCGGGGACCGCAGCGGAAAGTTGTCCGCCGGCCTTGGCCGGCTCGACCGCGGCTGCAGCCGTGGAGGACCTGTCCAAGGTGTCGGACGAGGAGCTGCTGCAATGGAGCAAGGAGGAGCTGATCCGCAGCCTGCGGCGCGCAGAGGCGGAGAAGGTGAGCGCGATGCTGGACCACAGCAACCTCATCCGCGAGGTGAACCGCCGCTTGCAGCTGCACCTCGGCGAGATCCGCGGGCTCAAGGTGAGCGCAGGCCTGGCTGACTTTCCCCCCTGCCCCTTCCCATCAACAGGTGATCCGCCCCCCTTCTCCCAGGCAGCACCCCTGGGGACCCCGTCCCATCCGTCTGGAAACTTTTCTAAACTTTGGAGGCCTTTGCTCCCCTGCTTTTCCCTTTATGGGACGGCCGCCCTGGCGCCCAGTCTCATTCGGGGAGCCTCTGCGGCGGGAGGCTCGGGCACCAGGGCTGCTGGAAGGCAAGCAGAATCTCGAATTTCCCCGGGAAAACACGGACTTGGGGAGCTGGCCGATGGCGCTTCAAGGGGAAAGGCGGGCAAGGACATGAGGCCGGGGCACTGGGATCCTCGCGGCTCGGGGACGACTGCACTGCCCCCCAGAGTCTCTCCTTTAGGCAGAGGGCAAGGGAAGGGCACCACTGCAGGGTAGAAGGGCTGGCTGGGCGCCCGGAGAAAAGCCGCGGACGCCACCCTTGGGGCCTGGCCTCTGTCATCCCGCACTGAGGCACTTAAAAGCCCCTGCTTTCCAGTGTTCTCTGGGCCGCTGTGCTTTCCTTCTTTCTCGGCGTTGCCTGGAGTCACCCTCCTCTCTGCTCCAATTCTCCTCCAGCTTGATTTAAAATTTTCTCCACCTTGGAGTAGGGGAGGGGAAGGGGTGGAGGCCAAGGGAGTCCTTGTGGAAGGCGCAGGCTTTGGGAAAGAGACCCGCCTCCCAAGTGCCCATCAGTTGAAGATTGCCTTTAGAGCCAGCCCTGTGCTCCTAGGAGAGGGGGGGATCCTCCAAGCCCAGTAAGTTTCTGTTCTCCAGGGATAGCCTGGGACACTAACGGCGTGCTAGGCAGGCTGCAGCAGGCTGGTGGCAGGGAACCGCCCTGCCGGCTGCGTACACGGCTCACTTCCTCTCTTTTCAGCTTGCTTGAGTGCCTTCTGGTATTCCTTCCTCTCATTGTTTTGCTTTTGTTTATAGGAAGCCAGGCACAAATGAAATCGCAGGCAGGGAACTCAAGGAGCCCATTCCCTCAGGCACAAGCTGTTCCAGTCCCCTTTCCCACCTGGCTGCTCAGTCAGCCACACTGTTCTATAATCCTCTGAGCTCAGGCTCTGGGACTCTGGGGAGGGGGAACATCTGGGTCCGGTCTGGGGACGAGGTGCTCCCCGTAGGTCCAAACTCACTGTCACATTAAGTCCCTAGAGGGGGTGAGGTAGTCCCAGGACCGCTTTCCCCACTGGCTTAATTCATCACTAACGGAGTATTTATTGAGTCCCAGGGTCTTTGGGGAATAGAGGCAGGCTAATATAGTTGGCAGCTCATCTCAGAGAGCTGCGCATGGAATTCTCACTTGCTGGGAAGGTGAGTTTGGGCTTTGGTTAATTGGGTTCTCGGACCCTCCTCTTATTCATTGACAGCGTGTGAATGATAACCATTTCCTAGGGCATTGTGACAGTAAAGCACAGCAATGTAGAGGAAGGCTTAATATCGCACTTGACTATGCAAAATGGTAGTTTTCATCATAAAGAGATGACATAAAAATGTGCAGCTGTATGTCTCCAGGATGTAGGCTTCTTAGGCAAAGCTGAATAATGGTGTTAGTTTGAAACCCTCTAATTTAATCTTTTTGTTTGGCTTGAACCATAATGTGCTTGGAAGTTTTACATTAGTTAATTGATTTCCTGAAGACATGGAACACTGACTTAATAGCTCAGAAATACCTGAGTGCTTTTGGGGCTGTGTGGATGGACTATATGTGCATGGGTCTGTGTGTGTGTGTATGTGTGTGTGGAGAGGGTTAGCATGTTAGTGACATGTCTGGTTTTTATTCCAGTAACTTCATTTAGAGAAATAATTTTGAGGCCATTTGGGTGATTACAGCCATGTGGGAAAGTGTCCTTGTGATTTTGATTCATGACTTGGGGTTAAAAGAATTTTTTATTCAGAAGTTCTGGGGACTGGTTACTTTGCGACATAGTCTGTACTTCCCATTTCTTGCCATCCCTGGCCAGTTACAAGTTTACTCCCAGTCTCTGGCCCATTTCGGCTGCTGATAGAGCTCTCAAGCTCTGTCTTGGCATTCCTTTGACGTAACAGTCCAGACCCCACTCAGGATGCCGTATCTCAGAATGCCTGAGTTCAAGTCTTGGCTCCACTTCTGATTTGAGCATTATGCTAATGCACACCTTGGGAATAGGTGATGATTCATTACTTGGATCCTTGCCACCCATGCTGGAGATCTGGATTGATTTCCCTGCTGCTGGATGCCCTGGCCGAGCCCTAGATAGTGTGGGCCTTAGAGTGAATCAGCTAATGGGAGATTGCTCTTTCAGTCACTCAGTGCATCTCTGTCGAGAGGCCATCCTTCCTCCCCCGACCTCCTTATATTGTTATGAGCTTTTTTGAACATCACGGGGATCATAAATGAGACCAACTTGATAAATCACAGATACCTTTATTTATGTGAATCTAGCTGGAAGATTGGGATTCTATCATTTGGCCTCTGAATGGTTAAGCTAAATACTGTAAACACAGGGCAGTTAAGGCCACTCAACTTTTATCCTATCTGTTATTTTATTCTCTTTTGAGGATGTGTGGCTGGGTCCCAACTCTGGCACACTAGTTTGTGTTCAGACATTAGGAAGGCAGGGTCATGTGACAACAGGACAGAGACAAAAGTTGGCTTGGGAAAACTCAACCTGAGCCTCAGCGTTCTCATTTATCAATGGGGATTTTATTCTCCCTTGAGATTTGATGAGGGTTTGATGCCTAGATGAAGAACTTCTGTGAGGCGACATGCCTTTCTCAAGGTCACCCAGGTACGAAGTGTTCACCATTGGCTGACTTTCTTTTGGTGGTTGATCCAGGTTCCTGGTCTATAGTGAGTGCTCCTTCAGCAGGTATTAAGGGGAGATTTGAGTGTGGGTTCCATGTGTCTGGACTGCTGAGAATATCTCTGCAACTCCTACTGGGAGTCCTGCACCGGTCCATTTAAAAGAGCTGAATCTGTCCATTCTCCAATGCATTAATGTTCCTCCTTGCTCCCTAGTACAGTAACCATTGCCCTGCAGGGAAGGGAAAAGACAAACTAAAGCAATGATTCTTTAGCTTGCTTTAATGTGCAGTGATAAGCTTGAAATTTTGGGTGATGGTCTGTGAAGTGGACTTAATTTTTAAATAATGACTTTAGACTGTTGGGTGTTATTCAATGGCTTGTAACCATGTTAAGTGGACATATACTATTTTGAAAAAAGAGATTTTAAATCTGATTTTTAATACTGAAATGCAGAGAGAGAGAGAGTCAGTCTTCCTTCTGCTGATTCACTTCCCCAAAGACCATAACACCCAGGCTAAAGCCAGGAGCCTGGAGTTTTTTCCAAGTCTTCCACATGGTTACAGAGGCCCAAGACGGTGAGTCATGCTCTACTGCTTTCCCAAGTGCATCAACAAGGAGCTAGATAGGAAATGGAACAGTCTTACCTTGCGTTGGTGTTCATTTGGAATGCTAGCATCACAGGTGACAGTTTAACATACTATGCCACAACAATGGCCTCAAGACCCAAACCTTAGTGTATATTTGAAGGAGTTGGCTTCCCATGGTTATTAATAACCTGGTTGCTTAGTTGTTCATCAGAGGGCAAATGGAACAGATCAAAATTGGAGAGTCAATATACTCCCAGAAAAGCTAATAATAGGAACAAGGAGCTGTGAAACAGAAAACTGACTGAGATCATAGCCTCGACATTGACTCTGTCTGGGATGCTGAGACATCTATTGTACTTCCTTTGGGAAGGGTATTGGTTTCAGGAGACCCATGGAAGTATCAGTCCTATTTATTTCCTTATTCTGCAGAATTCAGGGACATCACTGAGATCATCAAAGAGAGGTATTTTAAGGTAGAAAATCATTTAGATTGAGAAGACTTAAACAGTCTATTAAGTGTCAGAATTAAAATAATTGTGGAGTATGTTTTGAAGCTATGAAAGATTAATTTGATAAGTGTATCTGCAGCCCCCAGTGTTCTCCACAACTTCAAGATCAAGTGATAACAACTTTAGACTCCATCATTCAGGAATGAGCTGAAAATAGTTATAAGAAATCCTTGATCAGTGGCCATATCTGCAGTGTTTTCATCATAGGTGCAATGCTTTAAACACATGCGAAGTGTCTGCTGTGTGCAAAAGACCATGTCATGTATGTTGCATATTGCAAAGAAGGATGATAGGGCATTTATATTATAAGGGAGAAAAAAAAATAAGACCCAAGGAATGATCTAGCTAGTATGAATTAGAGGCATGAAACTGAATAGTGAAGTAACTTCCTTTGTTTGTGAGTGCTATTCTATTGCTTGGGGAGATCCCTTGGAGGAGTCTTCATTGTGGAAGAGGGGTTATTTTCTCGTTAGAAAAAATTAGTCATATCAGGGCTAAAAGGTTATAGAAAAGAAGCTAAAAGGGATTAAGGCAGGAGGAAGCCTTCCAGGCCTCACTGAGGGGAAGATATCAAGGCTGATCCTCAAAGGGTGTTTAGGATAAATCTTGCAGAGGGATAGCCAGAAGATGGGGAGGACCATGGCAGGAAGGCAAGGTACAAAGCTCTTGGCAAAGGGTCAGGCCTGAAGATAGAAGGTGGCAGGGAGAAGCAAGAGGAGGAAGTGGGCACTAGAAACCAGAAAACTGGACTTGAAGTCCCATGCAGAGTCATCTTCTTCAGTCCTGAAAAACCCTCTCCCTGGTTATGCTTTATGATTGCCAGGTAGTGAAGGGATGGCATGGTTGGCAGGTGTCTCATAGCTCACTTTCCAGTCAATGTCAGGGAGAATGTTGCAATCGGTCTGAGTTGAAAAGAAGTTTAGTCCTCTTTTCCAGTACCTTTAGCTCTGGCTTGGATGAGGCAGGAGCGAGAGGAGAAGATTTTAGGCTTTGCAAAGGAAGAGTAGCACTGTCATGGCTGTCCTTGTGGCATTCCTAGCAAACCATGGAGCTGCAAGGCACAGTTGGCCTCTTTCTTGTATTTGGGAAGGAAGAGTAAGTGAGGCCTTCACAAGACGTTTTGAAACGTGCTTGGCTATGTATCTACAGTGGGTTGCTATGTCCTGGAGGTGAAAAGAGGTCTCCACTCTCATAACTCTAATGAGGCTGTAGGCTTGAACTTCTGGGCACACTTACGAATGTGTGGCTCACAAACTACAATAAATACCAAAGAGGGAAAATCTTGCCTTCAGAATGGCTTCTACTGGGGAGCAACCCGAAAATGAGACCTGCAGGTTTTATAGAAGGACAGATTCATGACAAGATGAAGTACATTTTGGAGGTAAAGTTCCAAAGACTTTTTGTGGCTCACTGGTAGAAGGTTAACAAGAAGAGATGACAACGATGATCCCAAGTTCTTCTCAAGAGCAATGGGATGGGAGGAAGTGGCATTTTCTGGGGTGCAATTTGAACAGGGGTATTATCCAGGGTAACATGTGTTAAGTGTGTACTGCGTGGGAGACATCTGGGTGGGCGTGAGAAGCAGAGGTTAGATGTACAGGATGACCGTGCCACTAGAGGACGATTGTGCCATTCCCTAATGGGGGGCCTGGGGGTGTTCATCCCGTGGGAGTGGCAGGGAAACCAGGCAGGGATTGTTGTTTGTTCTGGGTGCCTCAGAGCTTAGGAGCATTTCCTGTGCCTGGAAGGTGGGGCCCAGGAACCTTATTTTTCTGCTGACTGGTTTCCTGCCAGTTAACTGGCTGTTCCCCAAGTACTGACTGCTACTGTGGTGACCTTGAACAAGTGAAGTTATACAGGTTCAGTTTCCCCTTCCAAAAGAGAACCATAAACATGATCCTGCCCTGAGTGTTTTGGGAAAGAACAGATGAGCTAAAGCACATGGAATCTTGTGTTACCAAATGGCCGTTAGCTTAAATCTTATGTACAGTGACAAGCCTTCTGCCTGCTCCTTCTGCCCTCTCAACTCCTGCCTAACTTAGTGGAGGAGTCACCAGCTCCAGGATACCCTGACCAGGCAGGCAAAGCATGGTGCCAGCTCCTCCAGGTTCCTCCCTCCCATAGTTGTGTCTTTCTTTTCAGGACATCAACCAGAAACTCCAGGAGGACAACCAGGAGCTGAGGGACCTCTGCTGCTTCTTGGATGATGACCGACAGAAAGGCAAGAGGGTGTCCCGTGAGTGGCAGAGACTGGGCCGCTACACGGCTGGGGTGATGCACAAGGAAGTGGCCTTATACCTGCAGAAGTTGAAGGAGCTGGAGGTGAAGCAGGAGGAGGTAGTGAAGGAGAACATGGAGCTCAAGGAGCTCTGCGTGCTGCTGGACGAGGAGAAGGGCACGGGCTGCGCCGGCAGCCGCTGCTCCATCGACAGCCAGGCCAGCCTGTGCCAGCTGGCCGCCTCCACTGCGCCCTCGGTGCGGGATGTGGGTGATGGCAGCAGCACGTCCAGTGCAGGCAGCACGGACAGCCCCGATCACCACAAGCACCATGCTAGCAGCGGCAGCCCTGAGCATCTGCAGAAACCGCGGGGTGAGGGCAGCCCTGAGCACTCCAAGCACAGAAGCTCCAGCCCCGAGCACCTGCAGAAACCCAGGGCCCCTGGGACACCAGATCACTCCAAAGCGCTAAAAGGACCTAGCCCTGAGCACCACAAACCCTTGTGCAAGGGCAGCCCAGAACAGCAAAGGCACCCGCACCCGGGTGGCAGCCCCGAGACGCTACCCAAGCACGTGCTGAGTGGGAGCCCAGAACACTTCCAGAAGCACAGGCCGGGGGGCAGTCCGGAACATGCCCGACACAGCGGAGGGAGCCCTGAGCATCTTCAGAAACACGCCCTTGGCGGAAGCCTGGAACATCTACCTAGAGTCAGGGGTACCAGTCCTGAGCACCTCAAACAGCATTATGGGGGGAGCCCTGATCACAAACACGGAGGAGGTGGCGGTGGCGGCGGCAGCAGGGAGGGCACCCTCAGACGGCAGTCACAGGAGGACGTGTCGCCCCATCACCGGAATGTCTACAGCGGCATGAACGGTGGGTCAGTACGTGCTGGGGAACTACTAGGGCTGGGGCAGCTGGGCAGAGAGAGTCAGGAATGGCGGGGCCTTTTCAGCCACGTTAGGAAGTACAGGGGCTGTCCTGGCACTCTGGTGAGAGGTGAGGGCAGGAGCTAACCTGATGTGTGTTTCTTTGTCTTTTCCTTTTCTATATGTAGCAGTCAGGAAGCCTAGAGAAGGGGTGAATGGAGAGAAAGGAGCAGGTCCTTAGGACCCCTAGTTGTCAAGATGGACTCTGTGGGGATTGGGCCTAACAATAGAATGGAAGTGTCCTAGGACCTCACCCCACACCCCAATTACTGACTTCCAGTGTTTTCTTAGAGGTGTGCTGTTTCATATCAGGGCTTGCTTGTGAAACAGTGACCAAAAGGTTTGTGAGTTCACTTAAAAAATTAGGGGCAAGAAAAAAAGATGAATATTTATTATGAGAAACAGCGACACTTTTAAAAGAGAAGTACAGTGCCTGTAAGCAGGCTTGGTGCTGGCTTGTTTGAATGCCTTAGCTTTGACCTTGAGAATTTGAAACATTGTGTCAGGAACTATAGCACAAATCTGATTTTGCTTTGCCTGTAAGATGCATCAGATGGTTACTCTACCTAGTCATTCAGAATCCGCCAGACCCCCAGGCAGACTCCCTCAGCTCTCCTCTGGGTAGTAGGTTCCTACGTTCCTGGAACTGTCTCTCTTGTTAGGTCCCTCTTTTCCAGATGTGTTCAGACATTCTTCTGGATTTGAAAGCATTAATACCCCTTGTATCTGCTAAGGTGGTTCTAAGCCTAAGCTTTTAAGCCTGTAGGAAGAGGCTTAATTTTCTGTATCTTGGTTCTGAAACCTCTTTGAACTCATAAGAGAAAAAAAAAATCATTTCTGAAAAGAAAAACAGGAAAACCCATAATTCTTCTATGTTACCTGTTATTTGGAACTAAAATGATCGGTTTTGTAAACTATGAATTTTTCAAAATTCGAAACATCCAAGGTTTCTTGCTCTGTTTGAAAGATGCCGTGGAGTCCGCATGCAGGCAGTTCTGAGCAGTGGACAAGGAGACTGCCAATTTTAGCAGTGACACAAATGGGGGGGGGATTTTCAATATTGTACTTGGAGATTTACCTGTTGGATTCCATTTCATCCTAATCCTTTTCTCATAGTGCTGAAAATGACTCCTGCAGCTTGGCTTCTAATGCAGCCCGTCTTTTATGTGCAAATGGAACTGGGGACATACAGGAAGCTGTTGTTTTCTGGGTTGCTTGTATTGGGATGTTGAGGCAGGGAGAAGCCAGTTCCCTTCCAGAAAGAGGTCCCCTGGTGGCTGTCTCTCTCTGGCTGGCTGAACCTCCAGCATCATTTCAAGAGTGGCACAGTTGCTGCCCAGCTGCTGTGGACAGTTTTGCTTAAGTGGAGAATACCAGAGATGGGCGTAACAGCAAAAGATGCTTTGGCTTTTAGAACTACCAAGAGCTGGGATCATTGGCCCGAACACTTTTCTTCAGTTGCAATAATAGGTTAATGAGGAAGTAGAGTTAATGATTTTTCCTTTTCTTGCTTACTTTTTAAAAAGTTTGGAAGTAAATGTGTGTCCTGTTTTAGGGAAATGTTAAAAGAAAATACTTCAGGCAGGTGGTTCACTTGCAAAATGCGAAATCATTTTCTTCATGAAAGGGCTTTTATGTCTAAGAATTCCGGTTCATCCTTCAGTTTATAAAAATCTATTTCCAATTGACAAATCAATTTTATTTAGTCATGGGTACATTGTTGTGTTTTGATCTACTTATATAATATTTCTTGATTAAATCAAACCACACACTATATCCGCTACCTAGTTTACCTATCATTTTCTACAGGGAGACATTAGAAATTTACTCTCAGTTACTTTGAAGCACATAAAACATTGTTGTTGACTATTCCCTACTGCTGTGCAATGGATGTTGAAACATCCCTTCAGTCTACTGAAAGTTTGAGCAACAAGCCCCCATCTGCTCTCTCTCTGCCCAGCTTCTGGCAACCATTGTTCTCTTCTATAACTTCAACTTTATTACTTTCTACATACAAGTCAGACCAAGTGTACTTGTCTTTCTTTACTGGGTTTATTTTACTTAATATAATACCCTCTAGATTCTTCCATGCTGTTGCAAATGACAGAATTTCCTTCTTTTTTAATGGCTGACTAGTTTGAGGACTACATCTTTGGAGCTGCAAATCACAAAGCTAATCTGCATGGTTTTCAAACTGATTTTGTACCAAAATTAAGCTTTTGTTTTAATTCAGTTTCCGTGAAATGTTTGAAACGCCCATGTATACCAAATACACGTGTTGAGATCAATACATTGAACAGATACCTGCACTCCCATGTTTGAAGACTTTTCATATATGCGGCCGTGGATGTACTTAGGTCCAAGGGCTGGCAAAGCGTGAGATGCCCTCTGAATTGAGATCTCCTGAGGCTGAAGAATGAGAAAATAAACTCCATCACAATAAAAATGTTCATTAGGCATTTACATCTGGAGTCCTAGACTGGGGCAGATGGGTGACCTGTGCACCAGAGGTTTCTACAAAAGACGGCAGGAGCAGCAATATTTTATGCTTTTCCAAATTATAAGGAAACTTGGAGTTGGAACTAGTGTTGTGACATTCTTTTACTATTCTTTAGAAATTTAGCCCTTGGGATATTTTAATGGTTTTCCTGAACCTTATGATCAGAAAGGGTTGTGACAGCACTTAAACTTTATGGCTAGAAGTGGCATCAGTTAGATTGGCAGATGGCCAATTTCCTTCTGGGAGAGAAAAGGCAAAATTGAGGGACATTACTATGGGTAATCCAGAAGTTCTATGTTTAATTTTTGGAGGAATTTCCATACTATTTTGCATGACTGTGCTAATACATATCCCCGACAGTGTTGTGTAACTGTTACCTTTTCTTTGCATCCTTTCCAGACGTAAGTTTCTTCTTCTTCTTCTTTTTTAGTACAAGCCATTCTAACAAAAGTTGGATCTCTTTTTTATATCAGCCATTCTAACCTGTGGTATCTTATTGTGGTTTGAGCTTGTATTATCTAATGACCTTGATGGTTCAGCATTTTTTATGTATATATTAAACATTTGTATATATCATTTGAAGAAATGTCTTTTCTTAGGTTTTTGACCATTTTAAGAAAAATCAGGTTCTGTATTCTTGTTGAGTTTTAGAATTTCTAATATTATAGCGAATAAGCTGTTAGCAGACTAAGGTTTATGAAGCCAGTCTTGCATTCTTTATGTTGTCTCTTCACTTTGTTTTCTTTGTGTGTTTTTTTTCTTTTTTCTTTTATTTTTATCTTCTTGCTTCACTTTGTTAATTTTTATTTTTGTTGGGAGAGGCTTTTGACTTTTGCTGTAAAGTCACTTTGCTATTTTTGTTTATAACTGGCTGTACTTGTGGTGTCATATCCAAAAAATCATTGCCCAGGACAAGTTATGGAACATCCTCCCTACATTTCTTTTCAATACCTTTTCTGTGTCAGGTCTTATATTTAAGTCTTTAATCCATTTTGATGATTTGTTTATGGTTTTGGTATATGGTATATTATAGTGGTTTAATTTCATTCTTTTGCATGTGAATATCCTAGCTTTCCTGATGTCATTTATTGCAGAAATTTTTCTCTGCTGTGTGTTCTTGGTACTTTTGTGAAAAACAAAAACAAAACAAAACAAAAAACGCCACTTGACTGTAAATGCATGTTTTTTTCCCACAGAAACCCGGCGTTTTCTATCATGGTTCATTGATAGATGTGTCATTTTGTATTCCAGTATGATGCTGTTTAGATTATCATTGTTTTATAAATATATTTTAATATTAATGGGTATGAGATATATAGTTTTTTTTTAACTCAAGGTTGTTTTATATATTCAGGGTTTAATTTGTTGCTATTCCATAAAATATGAGGATTTTAAATTTTTCTAAAAATGACATTGGAATTTTTAAAGGGATTGCAATGAGTTAGTTGATCACTTTGGGTAGCTTGGACATTTTTGCAATACCATTTCTTTTAGAATGTGAATAAGGAGTATGTTTCCATGTATTTGTATTTGATTACTTTGATTCATACCTTAGTATCTTTAGTATATGGATTTTTTATAACTATCTTATAGGCTAAATTTATACTGAACTTTAATTTATGTTGATTTTTACTTTATGCAATTATTTTTAACTTCTTTTATAGTATGGAGTATTATACATTGATTTTGTGTGTTCTAGATCTACTGAGTTTGTTCGTTGTAACTTGTGATAAAGTATTTAAGGCTTTTACGTACATAAGAAATGTCATCATGATGGATGTGTGGAAAAGCATTGCTTTCCCAGGGGTTTCACAGGGAGCTGGAACAGAGTTGAGCAGCCAGGACATGAACTGGTGTTCATCCTTGGTGCTGACGCTGCCTGAGGTGACTTACCACACCACAGTGCCAGTCCCAAGGCTGTTGCATTTTGTCAAATGGCTTTTTTCTGCATGTGATTTAACTTACAAAAGAAGTTTCAGATGGAACTTTTAGACAATATCTTGCATAAAATATATCTTTAGACAGAGATTTTATGTTGTGGCTTATTATTAGCTGGATTCAAGTAAACATAGTGGGTTAAACACATGTTTCTTAAAGCTTACCAATTTCAACTTCTGATTTTGATACAAATCGGATGCATGAGATAACGACACTCTAGTTCCATTCTTGTGTCTACTTCACGTTTTCTCATTCTTAAGTGACAAATCGTCAAGTGATAGTTGATCTCCTCACCAGAGTACATTTGCATTGCAGTTTTGTTTCCATAATTAATTGAAAAATGAAATGGCATAATAAGATGTTTATGAATCATTATCGTATAAATTTGGACACCAGTGGTTTGTATTTATCTTGCTGTTACAAATTAGATTTTGATATGGATAGTAAGACATGGTTTCTCATACTTTCAAAACCCACACAATTTGTTGAAATCATTGGTGTAGAAAGAGATAGAAACTAGTAGTGATGGTAATTCCAAATTACAGATTTGGTTAGTCATTTCCAGAACGATTCTGTTAGAACTTTGTGCGAAAGATGAGTATTTTAGATGAGCCCTTGCATTTTTTTTTTATAAACTACTGAATATAAGCAGAGAATGTGTCTGCATTATGGCTGACTGAAATAGAGATGAAATATATATTTCTTCCTGTTTTTTTCTACCTATAAGGATGTGCAGTTTCTTCAGATATGCATACATATGCACACTGAATATAAATGAAAAAGATTGCAGTTTTAGTTGACTGTGTCTTGGGTATCTATTAATATTCTTGTACTTTCAATTACAGACTCAGTGAACACAATAATTGAACTTTATTCTTGTAGTTAGAAAAGTTAATCTCCAACTCGAGAGAAAAAATGGATTTCAAGTACTTTTCTTCTCCTTGAAGTATGTAAGCCTGCATAAACATTTCTTCATTAGTGACTGATTAAGAAAACAACAAAAAATAAAACATACGCAAGACAGCCTCTAAACAAAATCCTCATGAATCTGTTTTCTTTAGATGTTAGATGAATCCATTTTCCACCACTACGATGAAACACCTGAGGCTGGGGTAGTTTGTGAAGTAAAGATGTTTATTTAGCTCACAGTTGTGTAGGTTCAAGGACAAGGCATCAGCTGTGGATCAGCTCTGATGAAGGCCTCCAGGATAATGACATCACAAAGAGCAAGAGATCAGGACACCGGACAGGAAAGCCAAGGGAGGGGAGGAGCCAGACTTGTTCATTTTTGTAATAACGTTAACATGACAACTCATGAGGGTCAGACAAGAACTGATAAAATCCCTTCTGAGGTCTGCGCCCCTTGTGACCTGAGGACCTCTCCCTCAGCCCCACATGTAAACATCCCATTAGTTCTCACATATCCCTAACAGTGACCAAGCCTCCAACACATGAGCCTTTTTTGCTATCATTCACCTATTTCTTTGCAATTTGTAAAAAGTTCAATTTTATTATTTATTTATTTTTAACATTTTATTTAGTTTTATTTTGATAATCTTTATGTAGTTGTTTAGGCCTTAAAGGGTCAAGAGCCACACAAAAGTGGGTAAGACCGTTGTTTCCACATTCTCTTTTTTCCTTCCCATATCTGGGGGAAGGGGAGAAACAAAGGGAGAAGTCTCAACCAGCCTTCCACCCATCCCAGGCAGGTCCCGGTTGTGGGGCATGCTCCCAGGGCACTGGTCAAGTGGCTTTGATAGTTCCGCTGATCTGAATTGCTGCCCATCTCGCCATTCAAAGCACAATGAAATCTCTCCAGAATCCACTGGCTGGCATAGTCCACCTTAGCATCTCTACTTGCCCAGATTATTTTGTTTAACTTTGAAAGGTGATTCTGATGACTTGTGGCTCTTACAAGCAGTTTACCTCTACTGGCCATTATGAATTCAGATTAAAAATGTGGTAAAACAGCTTGTTTTTAATTCTAGAGGCACATAAAAGAAACGAACATTTATTTTCCTTTTTTCCTCTGAAAACTAGAATTGCACAGTTATCCTTGGTAGATCTTACTCCTTTTGCCTTCTGAAAGCACAGTGCAGTGAACAGCAGCGTCATACCATGCTTCCACACCACCCTAAGTGTGAGGACCCATGGAGGGAATTACTCACTTGGGTTAGACCCCTTTTAGAGCCACTTTGGCTTTGCTTTATCAGTGATTGAAATCTGCCTTCTGAAAGCTCATTTCTTCTTGTCTTCTTTTAAGAGGATGTCCTTAGAGCTGATGAAAGCAGACTGTATTTGTCCCACCCAAGTGCTACTCTTCTAGGCCAGCGTTTCTTCTCAGTGACATTCTGGACATTTGGGATGGGGTGCTAATTTTTGTGAGGTTTTGGTTGGTGCATTCAAAGAAGTTTGGCAGCATATCTCCAGACTCTGCTCTCCGTTCCATTGTATTAAACTCAGAGCCCCCGTTCAAAACTGCTGCTTCAAGAGTGGTGATTTTCAGTGCAGCTACAGATGAAAATCACAGTACCAGGACCTGAGCCCCACTCAGAGACGAAAATTGAGTTGGTCTGGGGCTGGATGTGGATCCTTTGCAAAGAGAAATTCCCCAGGTGATTTCACTGAAGAGCCCAGGTGAACGCCATTGTCCTAAGTGAATGACTCAGCTGAGTTGGTGGGAGTGGTTATCTTAAAAACTCAGAAGCTTCTCAGGCAGAGGGATGTTAACTTCTCTCCTCGGCTGAATTCTAGGACCCAGAAAGACCTACTCTAGAGGTACTGTGAGCATTTTCAACTTTACATCAAGGCTGACTGATAATATGTGACTTTTGGGTGTAGTTTTAAAGTTTGTTTTTGGTGAGTGGGATCTTTAGGTTATTTTGGGGGAGGATTTTGGCATCTGAGTAGTTGTTGTAGATTGCTTTTGGTTTTAAAAGCTTTCTTATCCAGGTGGGTGAAAGAAAATTTGGGTTTCTAATCCATGGACAGTGGCTGTCTGGTGGGACTTACAGAACATGAGTTGCCTTCAGTGCTAATGAGAATTTCTCACAGAAAATGTAGCACCTCGCCTTTCCCACTTTGTTATTCCCACATTCTTCTGAGTTCTAAAGTTGCTCCTTGTTTTGTGTTGAAAATATTTGTAAAATGCCGAGAAGCTGAAATGGCCTTGTGTGTGAGGGGTAAAAGTGGAGAAAAGAATCAAGCAGGATTTCTCTGAAGCTGGCCTGTCTACAAATGAGGTGGTGGTGTGCTGGAACCCTCTTCAGTCTTTTGCTTAGGGTCAGAATGTCACCTGGGAATGAAATCAGAAGATAGAAGTCAAAAGTCTCTCAGCTGAAAATTTTCAGCAGTTACAGTTCCAAGAAGTGATATTAATATGCTAAGGTGCTAAAGTGTATTTTATATTGTGTGAACTGACACACAGAGAGTTAACTATGCGATTGTTTTTGTATCTTAGTCTTCAGTAATTTGATAACCTTTTGTGTCTTGATAGGTTGTCAAATGAACTTTTGAAAAACAATGTGTTGTTACACACTTGTGTGTACAAAGGATACTGTGTTTATTACAAAATGCGTTTCAACGTAATGGCATAGAAGGCTTAGTGGATTAAGAAAATTGCAAAATATGTAATAGGTGAGCTACTAGAAAATTTAGACGGCTTGGAAAGGTCTCTTATAGTCCACTGTAAGGCTTTCAACTCCACTGGCAAGGCTAACCCAGATCTATAAATGTTCTTTGAGTCTGGGGGGCGAGGCAGCATTTTCATCTTTTCCTTAAGAAGATTATGTTTCAACATTGTGTATGTGTGTTTATATTGATGCTAGTGATTTCAGCATTGTATTTGAACAATGCCAAATATTGAGTTGATTTTTAAGTCGGCTGTCCCAGAGCACTTGGAGCACAGTTGTGTAAGCTAGTTGCTGCCATAAACTAAACCCAGAATCCCAGCTGAAGGCAATCCTGACCCTCACATCCACCTGAAATGGTTTATGTGTTTTGGTTCATTGCAGCTTCTCATGTCGTTTTAAAATGAAATGTCTTAGCTCTGAGTCTTAGGAAATAAAAAGCGTCCTAGTGAGTTACTTCAGTTCATCAAGTAATACCATTTGACAAGTATCAAATGTATTCAGGTAGATGAATATACAACCACATGAATAATTGGATAAATCCAGAATGTGTAGAAAACTATACATTTCCTTGTATTCTTGACAGATGATTCTGGAAGCAGTGAAAGAGTTCAAACCCCCCTGCTCAAAAAAAAAAAAAAAAAAAAAAAACAACAAAAAAAGGTATGTGGAACAAAATTTTGCCAAGGCTTTAAAAAAGAAATGATACTGTAGTAGTGATTGACTTGTGTGACACCGTGGGTCCAGAGTGCACCTGAAGAAAGCATTTTCTGGATTGGAGTTTAGACCTTGGGCTCTAGAGCTGCTTGCCTTTCAGCCACTTCATTTTGATGGTAATGGGTAGAACCAGAGTTCCTATACTAAGTGGTTCCTAAGGGATGTCCTTCCCCTCCAGCACCTCCAGGGTCTTCTTAAAATTCTAGGATGCCTAACATTGGCAGCAGTCCTCCTGGGTGCCCCCCGGAAGGCCCAACTTTGTCTCACTTGGCAAATACTGCTTGAAATCTGTTTTAATGGCCAGTCATGATTGGGGAACGGATAACCACACTGGTTATCATACGTAACTGTGTCTAAAATAAGAATTCCGGAGTGAAGGTTACTTATGTCACCCATCTAAGTTTGTCAACTTTTCAAGTTTCTTATTCACTAGATCTTGTTATATTTGAGACAATTGAGATTCAAAGAACTCATGTATTTATGTTTTTTTTTTAAAGATTTATTTGTTTTAATTAAGTCATTTATTGAGGGTAAGAGACAGAAAGAAAGACCTTTCATCTGCTGGTTCACTCCCCAAGGGGCTACAGTGGTTGGAGCTGCACCCATCCGAAGGCAGGAGCCAGGAGCCTCTTTTAGGTAGCCCCATGCAGGTGCAGAGTCCCATGGGCTTGGGCCGTCCTTAACTGCTTTCCCAGGCTACAAGCAGGGAGCTGGATGGGAAGTGAGGCTGCTGGGATTAGAACTGGTGCCCATATGGGATCCTGGGAGATGCAAGGCAAGGATTAGCTACTAGGCTATAGCACTGGGCCCATGTATTCACTTCTTAGGTATTTTGGTATAACTAACATGTTTCTAACAGTAATTTTGTGCATCATATTTGTGGTGGGTACTGCGCATACTTGAAGAAAGCACTTATTTTGAATTCGACTCTAGGATATTTTAAGCATTGTTTCATATTTTGAAATCACTGATTTTTAAAGAGTCCTGGGAAATTTGAGATTTAGTATCAAGACAAGACCATGGGCTGTTGACGAAAATAGACACGGAACCTCAGCTGTAATTCATGAGAAGTTCTAATTTGTGCAAGAGTGGGGTTCATGTTATTGCTGCTTCTGCCACAAATTGCTTTCTCTATAGAGTGCTGTTCAAGTATTTCCAACAGAAAGAAATAATGTGCTTTTTGAAACAGGATGCTTAAGCAGCAGAGTCAGAAGAGGCATTAAGAAAAGAGAAAATGGCAAAATAGTAGCAGGCTGTGTTATCAGCCCTACAAAGGCCCTTCTGGCTTGTTCGCCCTGAGTTGAAAAGGCAATGAATGAGATCTCCGCACAAAGGCTTGCTCGCATGCAGTTTCATATCGTGGAGCATTGTCTGTCATGGGACTTTGGTTCTTAAGTCATTGTAAGGGGAGTCTAGGAAGTCTTGGCCCTGGCCCTCATTCAAAACAAGGTGTTGATTCAATCATTGGAGAAAGGTAACATTCAGACTATTACCTAGTTTAGTGTTTGAAAAATTCTTCCAATCCTTGGTATTTAGATGTTCTGAAGGTTTACCTGTGGGACAGAATGTTAGGGGAAAAGATAAGCTCGAAAAACTGTGTTTAAATGACCTGTGATCGTTCCCTTCCTCTGGCCCCTATGTGGCGTGCATGGCACTTTATATTCTTGCATTATGTTTACTAGACTATTACATGCAGTGAGTTAAAGTTGCTGGATCTCTTTCATGCATCTTCCGTCTTTATTCATAGTTGCATAAGATGAGATAAAGACTACATTTTAAAATCTGGCAAACGAAGTATTTTCGCCTGCTGGTATGGCCATGAATTATTTTGTTTATTGGTAGGAAAAAACAGCTTGTGGTAAATATGCTTATACATACATATTTGTGTATACATGCATTAGTCTGCATTCACCAGGGTTTTTGAAAAATTTTGTGGAAAGTGTGTTTTATTTGGCACAAGACCCCTTGCATGCAGGGATGTCTGAATTTTCTGTACCAAAATAATGACTTTCTAATTTATAATTTTCTTGCAGGAACACACTGCATAAGAATTTTACATATTGATAGATTGTGTATAAGACAGGGGTTCCTTACGTTGATAATGGTGCTGTAAAATTTCCACTGCCTCATTATTTTCTGCTTCATTTCCGTTCCTTTCAATGTGCAAAGATCCTTACCAGTGTATTAAGAATGCCTACAAAATCCAATACCTCATCATGTTGTCAGGTTTGGTACCAAGGAACAATAGGCTTCACACACTTTGTGACTGAGATGTATAGTAGGTTATACCACCTCTATTTACAGAACTAGTACACTAAGATTTTTGCACAATAACAATCATCTAGCAATACAGTTCTCCAAACATACTCGTTAAGTGACCTGTTATGTTATCAGTTCAGTTAATTGAGAATAACTGTTTAACACTAATAGGTCAAATGAAATTAAGTTTTAATTCAGAGATTCACAGAATTGCATCACTTAAACCATTGTGTACTTTGGATCCCTGATGCAGCTCACATTCTGAATGAGAAAACCGATTCTAGTGAAGTTTAAAATCACAAGGCTGATTTCCGAGTAGAGGACTAGAAGGAATGAAGATGCTGCTGAGCACAGACTCAGCTTTGTAAATGAGCATTTTCTCTGTGGCAGAGGTGATGTTAATGCAATAGGAACTGTCATTCTCCATTTGTATTGGAAATCCTGGAAGATTAGAGAAATGCAGTTTTGAGACTCGGTCAAGGTGGGCATCGAGAAGATGTGGCATTGACAAGTACCAAAGAAGACCTGATGATTAGGTGATCTTAGATCTACTGCCTGGGGATCTCTGGCTTAACCAGATAGAGTACACAATTCACAGCTGAGTGGACAACTGTCAATGTTCATTCCTAATGGAAGGACCGTTCCTCCTGTTTGGAGTTTGGGGAGTCCAGCTTCACTACCGTGTTCTTCACATGAGCTCTCTCTACCCCAAGGTCATATTCTTTCCACATGAACATTCTTGAGGACACAGACATTTGTCTGGTCAACACTCATGGGCAAAGGTGATGATTCTGGAGAAGTGTTGGCTTCAGGACTGTGAAAAATGTAAGGAAAGGGATAGACCAGATGGCTACACCAACTGCTCTCAAGGAGTTATGTTTTTTATAACTCAGGTTAGTGCAAACAAAACTAACTAAGCCAGTTATTCTGACTTATGCTACTATAGGCAGAAGTAACAATGCTTACATTCCATGTTGATGGTACTTAAAGGGTCAGAATAACTGAGTTGCAGATTTTTTTCTTAGCAGCCTGGTCTGTTGAACCACTTGAGAATTCAAATTAACTGGGCTCGTTAATTCAGCATCTCTTCTATTTCCCTAGATAGCAAGTGCCAATTTACTGATCTGTTGAAATGGATTAATAAGACGCTGAAAGACGAGTCATTAGTCTGATCTGCAGATGATGGATTAGATTAAACATGCTAGACGAGTCATCTTACAGTAAGGAAGAGAATGAGAAAAGCAGTCAATTGACAGACAATGGTTGGTGAGGGCGCTATGGAGAATTTAAAACAATTGATCTGTTGGATCATCTACATTGTTAATGATTTTATGCGGATTGGACAGTTCTCTTGATTGTTGGAAAAGCCCACCAGAGTGGCCTTGATGGAGTCATGGGGGAAATTGGCTGAATGTACCTGTGTTTTCCATCTGAGGACTCCTTTGAACAGAAGACATCTGTAACTATGATCAACTGGAGTGTCTAGGAATAAGCATTATCCAAGTGGCTTACTGTGAATAGCTCTTCTAGTGTATCATGACTCGGGTGAGAAGCAGCTTGGAATGAAACTTTTCACTCTGTAGAAGACAAGGCCTAGGATTTTTGTAGTTTTATGGTGGCTCTTTAGCACTTAACTGGTGATCAGTTCTTCTTACCTTGCAACTACATGAAACATGATTTTCACCCTTAGTTTTTTTTTTTTTTTTTTTTTGACTTGTGCGTTACAGTTTAAAATTTCCCACTTTGGAGTTGGCCTAGTACATCAATCTCTTTGATGGAAGCATTTTTTTTTTCAGTCTATACAACTGTGTGTGCCTACTAGATTTAGAAAAGAGAACGAGGCTGGTGTTTTCCTTATTTATAAGGCATATCTAGTTCGTTTGACCTTTGGGAGTATCTCTGCAACACCATTAATCTATGAAAACAATACGTAGATACTCCTTCTTAAATTAGATTATGGCATCTAAGTCTTGCATCTTTAAGGCAATGAAAATTTTATAAACCTCTTGAATTCTGTCTTGTTCATAAAAATGAGATGTTGTGTTTAAGCTCTGTTTTAAAACACTTTAGAATATATTTGATTTAAAATTCCCATGGAGTTAAAAAGCATTTGTGTGGATACACTTACTTTCTAGAGAGGATTACATGCTTACCTAGAGGGTATCGCCCTGGCAGTCTGATCAGTTGGGTCTGGGAATTCCTCTTCATGCCTGCCACTTCACCTGACTTTCGGAGGTGGCACATCTGGATTAATTTAGAACAGTAAAGATGTTTTTTGAGGGGAATTCTTTGACAGTTGGGAGATTGTTCATGTACAACCTGTTCTAAAACCACTCCCATGCCTGATGGGGAAATATTCAGGATTGCAAAAGTTCATCTAGCAGTTTTGGAATTGACACTGTTGTGTTGGGAACATCACAGTGAAGAATCAGAAAACCATGGATGAGCAAGAAGCTAATAAAATTGTAGTGTAGATGACTGGGGCTTTGAATAGCTCCTAAGTCTGTTGAGTCTAACTCTACTCTGCATGGGCAGATTGCAGGTGGCATTTGGCAGTCTGGCCATGCATGAAGCATGTGTATCCTGTGTCTAGACTCTTCTGTATTTTCCCCCATGTTGCCTAGTACAATAGAGCTCTGTAAAATTAGAGTGAAGACTTCACTTTCCAGTCTGCTGTAGAATGGAGTATCTCCAGTCTCTGCTGTCTGCATGTCAGATGAGAGTAAGGCTTATCAACCAAGGCTTGGCAAAGAGTAAGCCAAAGAAAAGGCAGTGGTGCTAGGTTCATTGGGCTCTTGTTTTGCACAACAGAACCACATGTCACTGTCCATTTTCTAACACGAGTGGTTTATGACAAGAACTTTACTTTGGGTCATGGTTCTGGAAGTCCATAAGCATGATTTTGCTGAGGGCCATGTGCCACTCCAACTCATGGCAGGATGCAGAAGAGTATGCTTTGCGATGGGGGAAAGTTCTGGCTTGCCTATCACAGCCTACTGTTTTTTTTTTTTTTATGTAGGAAATCATTTATTAAATCAATAGTTTTTTTTTTCATATTATGCCTTTCCCCCTAAATTTCTTTTTTTTTACATTTTATTATTATTATTGCTATCATTTTATGAAAGTTCCATATTCCCTCTATCCCCCCCCCCAAGCTTACTGTGTTTAAGATTTAGTTTTATTAGATATGCAGAGAGGAGGAGAGAAAGAAAGATCTTACGTCTGCCTATCCACTCCCCAAGTGGCTGCAATGGCTGGCACTGAACCAATCCAGGAGCCAGGAGCTTCTTCTAGGTCTCCCATGTGGGTGCAGGGTCCCAAGGCTTTGAGCCATCTTCAACTGCCTTCCCAGGATACAAGCAGGGAGTTGGATGGGAAGCAGGGCCTTGGGGATATGAATCAGGATCCATATGGGATTGCCAGTACGTACAAGGCAAGAACTTCCGCTTATTGGCTTTAATAACTAATCCAATTTCTAAGAGTTGTTGATGCTTACAAAGACTTCACTGCTTCTCAACACTGTTGGGTTGGGGATTAAACCTCAGCATGAGTTTTTGTGGACACAGATTGAAACCACAGCTACGGATTTTTTTCTGATAATTTCCCTGGATATTTTGGGCAAAAGTCAAAGTATTTTGTCTGTCTTCAGCACTTCAGTTTTATCACTTTACAGCTGTCACTTAAACTAGTTTGGACTAAGACTCTTCAATGAAAATGCGAAGGTAATAGTAACTAAATGGAAGGACACAACCTATACTAATTTCATTATAAATCATTGCCTTGGCTAATCAGGCAGCCATGCACTCTAAATTATGCCAGCAATAACAGTTATTTATTACAACAAATTAAATGCAAATCAGTGCATCCTGAGATTTGCAAACAAATGATAATAATGGTAAACAGGAACCGATCAAAGGCCCTTGAGTGTAATTGGTAGAAGGGAATCAAATGCTGTTTGTGTTTCACTTGCTTAGTACAGATTTCTCTATGGTTCCTTGTATAGACAGGAACTGATAATAAGCCCATACTTTGAGTGCTCCATGTGTTTGTAGGAGGGTGATAGATGATGAGTGAGGAGATGTGTTGGAAAGGTAAGCTATGGTCCCTCCCTAGTAGTAATTAGTTGACTGTCACTTCCCCAGAAATAGGTAACCATAAAGAAGAGGACAGGTGGTACCGTGGGCCTTCATGGGCTGGGTGTCCAAGGAGGTATATTGTCAGGTTGATTATTAAGGAGTGGTTGAATGTGGTTAAAGATGGAGGAGGGATGGGGATGTGTGGGAGAAATGGCCTAGAAGTGAAAATGAGCATATTGCGTTACAGCAACAGTAAGATGATGAGTACGACTGTGCTGAATTCTTTGTTCTGTACCACAAAACTTGGGCATGTAGCAGAAGGCAGATTACAGAGGATATAAAGTGTAATCTGAAAGTTTTTCCTAGTAGTGATGGCTGGTTTTGCATCCAGGGAGGAATGTTAAACGTTCTTCATTCTTCAGGCTTGTGATTAAACTGAGTGAGCTACAAAAACCAGCGTTTTTGTCAGGAAAGAAAATCTTCCCGTAGGACTTTATAATTTAGTTTAATTTTAATAGTTTATGTTTTATTTCTTAAGGGTTCCTGCACTAAGAGCTTTTATTAGGATGAGTGGTTGAGGGTTTTATGCACCCAGATTTCTGCCATCATTTAAACCACTTCCATTTATTTTTCTACAAAGGTCATCAAGAATTACTGTTTAATGGGGGAGTTTAACCATGAGGGAGTAATGAGTTAAGAAAATTCATCTCCCAACTAACATCTACAGTCATTAATGAAGATGCTGTAATTTTTTGAGGGGGAAAATATGGTCTACTTGCCTGGAAGACAGAAATACACTAAGTGAAAATCAATAATGTATTTCTGTTAAAACAATGATGATAGAAAAAGTCTTAGATCCTTGTTCACCCTTTGGTTGGTACAATGTAAAAAAAATGAATCACCTTTTAAATCTTATTCATTTTGACATTTTTTCACCCATTGAAACTTCATTTTAGCTTGCTGTATTTCATGTTAAGTCTCATATGATTTTCATATTGTGCCCCTGTGTGCCCTTAGGATCTGTGGGGCCCTGCCGGGGCTGGTGGGAGGTGAATGGGCACAAGTAGGCAGGCTCTGCCAATCTGTCTGCTTCAATCACATCCCCTTCAATAGGTGCAATTCTGTGATTTAGTTGTCTGATGGTTTCCAGTACAGATTAAGCTGTTAGAATACTAGCCATCCAGTTAACAGTCAAACTTACAATGGCCGCTTTACTCCCAAGGAGCCGCATTAGTCCTCACTTCCCATAACATTTTGGACACAGCAGTCAGATTTTTAGACCGAGAATTGAGGCGGTCCCACTTAAAGTTTGAGTTCCCTTGGCCCTTAGTTTGGTTAGTTGAGCTCGGGTATGGTGTTGTATGTGTTATGAGAGCATATAGCCAAGTTAACATACAGGCATGGGGCTGTGTTCTTCACAGCGAGACATTGCAGTTGGCATGTCTTTGAAAATACTCGTCTTCAGTTTCTCCTCCTTTGTATTCACATCTGTTTTTCCTGTGTGTTGCCTCCTGGGACTGAAGAGGAAACACCATATATATTATTTAAAGGAAACTAATATTTTTCAAACCTATACTATACTATAGCTGGTCAGATGCTGATAATATTCATATAGAAATATAAAAATAGAAGCGAAGTTTTCTCAAGAAGCTACCAAAACTTAGGTATATTTAAGAGCTAACTTTTTATAGTATTAGTCCAGGAAAACTAAGCTGAATTTCTAATTTTATCTAGGGTCATTCCCATCACCTACTTATACATGCATGCAAACATTTGCATACAGCAACACTGAGTTTTGGAACTCCCTGAAGATAGTTGACCACAATGGGATTATTTCCAAGAGTAGTAGTGTATATAACAGCATAAGACAGTTATTTTCACTGATCACAACTTTTGAAATTTTGGAATGATATAAATCAAGTCATGTCTGATCTAGCGCAGAGGATCTTAGCTGACTTTATTGGGCATGTGTTGAAACACTTGCCTTGGAATCAGGGAATATCTTGAGTCCAGCTTTGAGTGCTTTTCTCAGTAATCTATAGAGGCCTGAAGGTACAAAAGTCCAAGCTTTTTCCTCCTCCTCCTCCAGCCTCACCTGGCACCTGTGATTAAAGGGTGTGCAATGCAGAGGTGACAGTCTCAGGAATCTGGGCAGCCTTGACTATGTCTCAGCATGCCACTTCCCATCTTCTTGTAAATTCTTAATATTCTGTGGTCTTCAGCATCCACTCAGAAACACCAAATAAACCAAGATTGTCTTGACGTTCCATATAAAACTTCAAAATCTGTCTATTGATGATCCAGACAGGCGAAAGCAGGATTTAATCATCGTTGACAGGGATTTCCTTGGGCATACAGGCCTAAGGTCTGGTTTAACTCAACAGCTAGAAATGCATGTGAAAGCTGGTTGAAAGTCTGTCCACTTGGAGCCATGGTCTTCCAAAGGCCTGTTGATGCAAAATGAGGAGGAGGCAAATCTGAATTTGTTATCTGAGTATGTATCCCCAATTTCCTTGATACTCAATCTTGATACCGTAGCTTTCTAGCACAGATGGCTGCGATGGAGTGATTTCACAGAAAGGAAATAGAATGCTAATTTGTTGTATACAACCTATTTGAAAGTAAACATTCTTGCAGAATCTCATGTGCATTCTTGTCTATTCTTTATGAAGAAAATTAAAGCAGAACAACAAATAAAACCCTAGTTACTTGCAGGATTAATTTAGGCCCCTGTGATATTTGGGATAGATTACAGAAATGCAAATAGGATCTTACTGTTGTTTTCTCCTTTCAGAGCTATATGTTGACTTGTATGCAGAATTCATCAATGAAAATGTCATTTGTTTTTCACTACTTTGATTTTGGAAAGATTTTCCATCTATAGTAGGCTTTAATTAGTAGGTCTCTCGGTTGTGGAAGTTGGAGACTGTCATTTCCCATCTAGAGACTTCAAAATTTACTTTAAGATCTAAATGCATCTAAACTAGATCATAACTGTAGAGGTACAAAAGTATGGTGTAAATGAAGATGAGATCATCTGTTAAAATTATCCATGTATATATACATTTATTTTTTTTAGCTGTTCTGTCCTAGGATCAGTGTTTGCTTGTTATTCTACAGGTAATTTTCTGCTTTGTAGGTAATAGAGTCCTGGCGTGTCACTAAATCCCCTGTGACTTCCAAATTTACTGTCCCTTGTACCATGGATATAGGTTTTCAGACCATGGACTTTAAATCTACCAGTTCTGTAACCAAAATAGATCTGGCAATGTTTTGGGAATCATCTCTAGACATATCTTGATTCTCATTAGAGCCGCCAACTGTCATCTAGGGTTTGTTGAGGAAAAGCAACTGCAAAAGCTCGTGTAGTTTAAGGTAATGCAAGGGTAGTCCTAGCCATTGATTGTGAGCTTTTTGAGAGCGGCTGTTATGAGGGTATATGTCTGCCTTCCAAGAATTTTCATTCTTTTGAGGAGTTTGCAGCCAGTGATCAAATGACCAAATGTAGTCACAAGCATGGCCAATATGAAAGTGTGAAACTTGAAAAAGTCTCTTGTTTCTCTTGACAAACTGGGAGGTCGTCGTCGTCGTCGTCTTTTTTTTTTAAATTACATTGTGTTATGTGACAGTTTTAGGGACTGGGATTCCCCCTACCCCTCCCGTAACCCTTCCCCCATGGTGGATTCCTCCACCTTTCTGCATTGCCACAGTTCGTTCAGTTGGGGTTCTTTCATTGCAAGCATATACCAAGCATAGAGTCCAGCATCTTATTGTCCAGATAAGTTCAACGGCTTCTTGTGGAGACCTTCTCTGGTCTGAAGGTAGAGCCAGCAGAGGTCTTCTTATACTGATGATACTGGTTCTCTGTTCACCTGTGAGAATAGAGCAATGACTCATCTTTAGTGGAAGTATTCTGGTTTTCTGTATCTATGGAAGATGTTACTGTTGCAAAACAGCAACTCCTTAATGCATCCTCATGGAGCCGATGGGAGTGGAATTTTTGAGGCATTGTAGGTGTGGTCTGTTATTACTCCACTATAGTAGAGCCTCAGCTGACAAGGTGTAAATTCCAGAGTCTATCTTCTAGAGATGACTGGGTTGGGATGGCCTCATGCTTCTTGGGCATGCTCTGAATCTGTTCAGATCCTCACGTGCTCATATGGTCCTTGCATGTGTCAGGCGATGTGGTAGGTTCTAGCAGGACTTCCTCAGTGATCGCGGAGTAGGTGTCCCAGTAGAACAAGGTAAAACCCACCATGTCTTTGAACTATTCTCAGAAGTCATAGTGTGTCACTCTCGTCTACTCTGTTGGTGGAGTCACAATGCCCACTGAGGTGCCAGGAGAAGGCACCTCAATTCTGCAGTCCTCATGCCTGTATAGAACTAAATGCTTATTGCAGTAGTATTTACAGCCACAAAAAAGGCATGAACATATTTCTAACTTTGGCATTCTCCACAACTCCATCTCCGTGTATTCAGTCCACATTACCAACTTTTATTATCTGACTGTCCTGAGGGATTTCAGTTGGGAATCAGTCTTTCTTGGTAAATCTAAATATAGAAAAAAAAACCCTCAAGTTCTAGTTAGGTTTTAACTTTTGTCTTTGTTCACATGGATGAATCTGTTCTGCCCCTTGGAGAGAAGAATTGGGAGATGACCTGGAATATTTATTTAGGAAATTGTAGGATTTTTTGGTGGGGGAGATCACAGGGTATGAGTCAGGTTACTGTTCTTCATGGCCTGTATTTGTACTTGCAGAAGAGTGTCCACTTATTCATATATTCATTTCCTTATTTCTTAGTCTGGGTTATGTGAATTTTCTCCTGCATTTCCTAATTCTGGAGGAATATTTTCATATTCCAACTCGATTATTTAAACTATATTGTGGGTGTTACTACTGTCATTGTACATAATGAAATCTTTGTTATATTTCTAACATTTGTAATAATGAACTATCTGAGTTAAACAAAACTGAGGAAAAGTAAACCTGTTATCTTCATTTTCACAAAGCTTTATTCTAGTGAAGTTTCAAGAAATTATCTCCTAATAGTTGCTACACTTGAAATAGTGGATATTATCTAAGGCTATTCTATGCTCACGATTCCAGACCATCAACAAATTGGGAAAATATGTTTTCTGGGTACTCCTTCCTTTGCTTACTATCCCCTCTTTTTTCACACCTACATACTTTCTGATTCAGGATTTGTGATGATAGGATACCAAACATGATTTTCCCATTTCCTCAATTTCTTCATTTGAAAATATCCTCTCTTTTAGAGCCATCTTCCTTAAACCTCCATCCATCCCTGCTAAGGCCATGCTAACAAGCCAACAATTGCATCTCCGTATCTCTGGATAAAAGCCCATGGTAGAGCAGTGCTTTATTCTTAGTCCTCATTCCAAGTTGCTTCCGTACTTTTCAAATGATTCCGTCCCAAGTTCCTCTGGTCACAAATGGCTTCCTGCTTGCTAGTACTCGCTTGCTATCCCTGGCCCAATTCTACACATGATTTTCTGTAGAATTTCTGTTGGTTTTCTTTCTCACTTCTGTAGCATCCTATAGCATTTATTCTGGTCTCTTACTCTCTGCAACTTACTCTTGGTTTACTGTTTTTCCAGTTGTAATTTAGGTTTCTTGAGGTGCAGAAACCAGCTTGTGTCTCTACATCTCTGTGCCTGACACGAATAGGGCTCTTAGAGACTATTTGCTGGATCCCTGACTAAAGCCCACCGGTGATTGTTTTCCAAATGTTGCTGAACAGCACTGTGCAGAGAATACAGAGAACACTTCCAGTAAATAGAGAGGACCCTTTGGGTTCATATTCGACAGGGAGAATACATTGCTCCCTTGGCTTTCTACACTGAAAGAGAAAACAAACATTAATATATTATATTATATTATATTAAAACATAAATATTATATATAAGAACTGTGAAGGGTATTTATCTAAAATCTGTGTACCTTGATTATGTGTTTGTGTATATCACAAAAGTGAAAGGCTTTTTAATTCTCAGTGGTCAATGTGGAAAACATTCCTTTGTGTGTATCTGGCTTGTGACACATTTCTTAGTTTCTGTTCCATCAGTAAGCAGTCAGAATTTTCACAATAATCCTATTAGAAGCTGTCTGGTAGAATGAGAGGGGCACAAGCTGTGGGACCTGATCCTTGTTTCTTGCCGAGTCTCATTGGGGACCCCTTGCTTTGCTTCCTAAAGTTTTACTTATAAAGTGTAGATAACAGTTGATAGTGGCAGTCAATCTAAGTTAAGTCTGTTTCCTCTTCCATGTGGGCAGTACAAGTATTCTTAATTTGATACATATTTTTTTTTGACAATTGGATACCCATTTCATTCACCTTTTGGCTCCTTACTTTATCATTTTAATCTGCACCACTTAGACACTATTAATTTCACTTACAAACCATCACAGAACTGAGAAAAAGAGAGGCAAAGAACTCTAAGGTGACTATTTTCTTAGGTAAAACTCGGTACCTTCATATCTGCTCTTCCAATATTCTAATAAATCAGTTTGATCACTATTTCTTGTAGGGAAATGTGAATGAACTTAAATGTGCTTTGTGTGTATGAATATCATGATTTCAAATTCATCTGATCCTGAACTCCATTGCCTCTTGGAATAGCAAGGCAATGGTTCATGCTTGTTTGTATCATTTTGAATCTTAGAGAAACTGGCTAAGAATGACTCAAATTGTCCTGTATTACTTGGGATCCACTGTATATACACAATTATACATATTTTAATATATTTATTATTTAAAATGTATAATTAAAACATATACTTTAATATAATGTGTGTATATATATGCATATATTATATATACATTATATATATTTACAATTTATTTATCTATTTGCAAGATGGCATCAGAGATAGAGGGAGAGATCTCCCAATCATTGGTTCAATTTCCAAATGGTTGCAGAGCTGAAGCTGGGCCAGTCTGGAATCAGATCTTTTTCCAGGTTTCTCACGTGTCTGTAGGGGACCAAGGACAGGAACCATTTTCCATTGCTTTCACAGATGCATGAACATGGAATTATTTGGGAAGTGGAGTGGCTGGGACACAAACAACACCCATATGGGATGCTAGTACCACAAGTGGTGGCTTTACTTGCTAGGGTACAATGCTGGCCACTACCTTCTGTTTTTCCAGATTTTTTTTAGGTCTGTTTTGGGACTTGCTTTTTTGTGTTACCAAGAGTCAAAGCTGCAGTCACTTCTGTTTCAAAGCGCAGTTTTCTCAAAGGTTGGAAGAAGAGGGAATATAGATGAGTTTTGTTTGAATCTTGAGACTCTAGGATGTAGGCCAAACATGGATTGAATGGCCTCTAAATTTTTATTACTATGTACTCTAGGAACCCCTTCAAAAAGAACTAATGCACTTTTAATGACAAGATATTAAACAGTATTTATTTCAAGCATAAAAGGTTGCTGTTGAAGTGATTTTCTTGTCTGCCTCAACTCAAAGGGAGAAAAGTTTAGTAATTGGACATAGAAGTACCAAAAATAGTCTTTACATGAGTATGATATGATCAGAAGTGGCTTGGGCTTGAGGAGGAAACCTTGCATAGTGATTTGGGATTCAGACGGGGGTAGGTATGCAGCCCACAGCAGGTGGAGAGGGTGGTACCAGTCTTGTCTAAGACTATAAACAGGCACTGGCGACCAGGCTGGATTGATAGTAGCCAACCAGTTGGCAAGCCCTACTCAGACAAAACTAAATGGATAAGTGCAGCCTTCTGGGAAAAAAGCTGACATTGGCATACGTTTTAATGTTAAGAGTTGGAGCTAGTGTGAATCCTGGCTTTTCCATTCCTTGCTTTTATGACTTTAAACAAGTTAGTCTCTGCAGGCTTTGTGTTTCTCAATGCCAAGAGGAGGACAATAATCAGCACCTTATAGAGATCTTGTATTGGGAGAGTCAGTGTTTGTATTTATATTGACACCTAAGCACAGAAAGTGGTCTGTAAATGTTGAGATTGAAAATCAATGATGGTCTTCGTGTCCTACCTAGTAAGGTATATATGAATCCATGCTGACCGTTTTCTGTCTGATTCTAAGCTTTTCTTGTTGTTTGTCTATTCTAATTTTTGTTTGTTTGCTTATTTTGGGGGGGGGGGTGGCTCCGGAGTGACCCTGACGGTCCTTGCAAGAGAGGGTGGGGATCCAAGTTGGAAGTAAGTAAGGACCAGAGAAAGCTCCTCTCCCTAGTCCCGAAAGAAGTTTACTATTCTGTTTCTGTGGACTACTCAGTGCTCCTGGCTGTTGTTCTGATGACCCTGTATATTGCGAGAAAGGATTTGGGCTTCTTGGATCCCATGTGGTAGGTCCAAATGGGGGTGGATGACCTCAGAGTTCTTGGTCTCTGAAGGTACTCCTATTCCCTGTGATTTCCTTGGCAGTTGTGATGTAGTCCTTGGTGCCTGTACTACTGTCCTTGGTGAGGATCTGGGAGTCTTCAGGGTTGGGATGTGGTTAAGAACTTGCATTTTTTTAAACTTACTGATTATTCAATACCATATCAGTTAATTCCATAATGTTTTAAATTGTTGATGTTGTGTTGGGGCTTTTAAGTGATCGGGATGATATTCTGCCAGCTCTACCCTCAGATCAGAGATAGTCTCCCCAAGAAACCATTGAATTTATTTGGACAATAAGATGCTGGACTCTATGCTTGGTATATGTCTGCAAAGAAAGAATCTTGACTGAATTTGAACTGTAATAATGCAATAAATTGGAGGAATCAACCATGGGGGAAGGCATGGGGAGGGGTTGGGGGATTCCCAAAGCCTATGAAACTGTGTCACATAATGCAATGTAATTAATAAAAAAAAATCAATCATGGTCACAGCAGTACAGAAACTATGTATGGGGGTCAATAGTAACATATATGAAAGACCTTTCAATGTACCGATTACCTGTTGAGTGAATTTTACAGTTTTTATTTATGTATATGACACGTTGAGTGTGTTTTGGTGAAAGATGTGCGTCTAGCATCTGCACCAATTTGAGAGTAGGGAGTCAGGGAATTTAAAGACAGCCAATTGGATCCTTTTTGGTTTCAATAACTTTATTGAATAGACTACTGAATTGTTAGAGAACAGTTGACCATCTTTTTTGTGGATCCATTTTCAAGCTCTATCCTATAAGTACCTGTTATTTCATCAATTCTGTGCTTTTACTGTGCTTTTTCAGAGCATTTGTAAATCAGGTGTGTGGATCTTCCAAAATGTTCTTCAGTATTGTCTTGGCTATTCTGAGCCTTTCTTTAAAACTTTGAAATCAGTTACTTCATAACTACAAAATAGATTTGCTGCAAATTTTGTTGGGAATTCATTGAATGTATAGCTCAAACTGGAAAGATTTGATGCTTCAATTACATTGATTTATATATTTCCATGTAAAAATTGTGACATTCAAATTTTATTGCTTATACACTTAATTGAAACACAACTGTAGACATGTGTGTATTATCTGTTTTTGCTTTACAATGGTAGAGTTAAGTAGTTAGAAACAGTATTGACTCTAAAAATACAAAATATTTACTATTTGGTGTTTTGCAGTACAAATTTTCTTATACTTGCTGTATTTCACTGTGTGATAATTTCACAACATGTGTTTTCATTGCAGCACTGATACTCATTTTTGGCAATTATGAGAAAAGCTGTCATGAACAGTTCTGTGTATATTCTCATTTGTGAATATATGCTTATGTACTTTGGAGTGAGATTGCCAAGTCACAGCAACTTTATTTTCTTCAGTATTATACAATGTCAAGGGTTGCAGAGTGGATATTCCAAGTACATAAAACAGGTCTGTGGTCCATAAGCTTAACAACAATTACTGTTGTATGATTTAAACGTTTTGACATGATAATGGGTAGAATTTAGCATTTTCTGGACATCTAAACTCATTCTCAGCATCAGTGATGTATTTTACTTGAACATTTTTTCTATATTTTGTCTTACTTGAAAACATGAATTATACAACCATCCTTTGCGCCTCAATTTCCTTTTGGTGATTTACTCAATCCTGTCTACCACATCTTCCAGTTTATTATATCATTCTTTTTACTTCTAAAACTTTCCATTTCAATATTTTGGTGTTTAATTTTTAATCTAAGCTCTGTGAGATTATTTTTAGGAACCTTGCTTCCTCTTTTATGAGCTCTTCTATCTAAAAATTTTCTGGAGTCATGAAGTATTGTTTGCCAGGCATTTTCCAGTTTACCAGTTTAGTTGTATGTATTTTCTGTTTTGATTTGTTCTGCTTAGACAGCTGCAGCCATATCAACTGGGCAAATACGAACTTTTGGTGTTTGCTTGTACTTCAACATGCCTCTCAACAGATAAGATATTTTCATGCCCACTCTTAGTTTTATCTTTTAACAGGAGATGGGATACTCGACAAAGGTACTATCATCAAAGGTGTTGTGTGTGGTGTCCTAGTCTTACTGTTTGTTCCATGGCAGTCAGGCTTTTAAAGAGGTTGAATCAGAAAAAAAGTACCTCCATGAGCCCATCATCTCCCATGGCATTATAGTCAGTATAACCCCACCCATCTCCTTGTTCCTCCCGAAGTTGCAGATGTATACTTGTTCTTTGGTTGCCCTGGTGATTGGTTGGACCTCTACTTGAGCTTTTAGAGGAACCTGTCTTATGTGCGAGGAGGGATGGGCAGTATTCTCCCATTCATTGTTGAATTGCACTTCATAGTTCACGTTTTGAATTTATCACTGTGTAAATATTTCTCATACTTGATTTTTTTGGCTTGTTTTTGTATTGAAAGAGGGTGAATTCTTTAAGACCTATGCTTAAAATGAATGAATATGTTCTCAGACTAAATCAGTAGATCATTGGTCTCTTTGGCTTATTTACCTCACATCGGTGTCCCATAATGAGAACCAACATTAGTTGCTGACTTTACTTCCAATTGCATAGTCATTCAGAATGGAAGAAAACATTCTTTTCATATATGAAATAAAAACGAAATGCTCAAAATAGTTTTCTTTCCAAAAGCTTAATGTTGTGTATGCTAATTAGCCATGATTAAAGCATATGATCTATAGATACTGTATTAATTGTACATGAAAAGCATGCCAAACATCTGAATATACATCCCTGAATGTAATTTGCCAACCATTTTTGTTAGTCATAATTATCTTTTCCTTAATTAGGTTTCCAGCTTATTGGTTTCTTAAAATATGTGCATATTTTAAGGATCATAGGAAGTCAAGTTGTGGAAGAGCATCACTAAATTCATTTTACAGGCACAGAGTTGTTCCTGCTGAGGTTTGGGAACATACGGTATCTTGTATCAAAGAGCTTCTTGTGTGAAAAACCTTCCTCAGGAGCCCAAACAAAAACAACCAAAAATAAGAATGAACTTCAGCAATCTAAAAATTTTCTCAGTGTTCATAAGTAACCTAAGCAAATGTATGTTATGATTGCAGAAACAGTGCTAAAATTATTTTTATTTGCAAAAGAGTTTAAAATTAATTTGAAAGTGGAAAGCATGGCCTGAAATATTTTAAAACTGGATTTTATATGCAAAAGAGTGAAATAGCTTCCTAGTTTAAAATAAATTTAATTATTCCACAATACAGCTCCATAGGCTCTTGAATTTCCCTCCCCCATGCCCTAACTTCCCCCACACCAATACAATAGTATAGTCCTTCACAATCAGTCATAAGTCCGTCATTCTGATATTTAAGTGCATCCTTGTATTGTAGTCATGGACATTGGCAAAGGGTTCAGCATCCTATTAAGATACATTCAACAGTTTCATTGGGAATCCATCTTTGATTTGAAAGTAGAGATGCACACTGCATTGTTTCTTCATCTCTATGTGAAAGTCTTTACTACATAGCTGCTATATATCCCCTTAAATGAAAGCCATAAAATGAAATCAATAGCAGAGAGAAAATAGAAAATTTGCAACAATATGAAGTTAAATAACATGCTACTGAATGACCAATATGTCATTGAAGCAATGACAATCAAAGACCTTCCTGAAACAAATGATGCTATTGTGTGACCTGTCAGTCAGAGATTTCAGGTAGAATTTCATTCTTCTAAAGGCTGAGTAGTATTCCATAGGGTAAATGTACCACAGTTGCTTTATTCACTCCTCTTTTGGTGGGCATCAGGTTGTTTCCATGTCTTTGCTATTGTAGATTGTGCTGATACAAGGTTGAATATCCCTTTTTAATATGTAGATTTCATTTCCTTTGGATATATTTTCAGAAGAGGGATAACTGGGTCATATGGCAGGTCAATTTTCAGTTCTCTTACCACTCTCTAGGCTGACTTCCATAGTGGTTGTACTAGCCTCACTCTCCCAAGTAGTGGAGGGTGCTTTTCTCCCCACATCTACACCATCATGTGGTGTTACTAGAGATCTGAAGGCAGGTCAGTCTCCCTGGAGTTAGGTGCTACCTCAAAGTGGCTTTCATTTGTATTTCTCTGACAGTTAGGGAACTTGAGTATTTTTTCCATATGTCTATTAGCCATTTGGATTTGTTCTTTTGAAATATGTCTTCATTGCCTTTTCCCATTTCTTTACAGGGTAGTTTTGCTTTCACTGAGTTTCTGAAGCTCTTTATAAATTCTAAATATTAATCTCCCATCAGTTATATAGTGTGCAAAGATTTTCTCCTATTCCATTGGTTGCATCTTCACTTTGTTGATCATCTCCTTTGCTATACAGAAGCTTTTCTGTGCTGCAGTCACATTTGCCGGGGGGGGGCGGGGGGGGGAGGGCTTTGACTGCCTGAGCTTTTGGTGTCTTTTCTAAGTTGTCATTCCTAATTCTTATATCTTGGAGCGTGCTTCCTGTTTTTTTTTTTTTCTAATAGTTTGATGGTTTCTTAGTGCAGATTTAGGTCCTTGATCCACTTAGACCTGATTTTTGTATAAGGTGGCAGTTGGTGGTCTTGTTTCTTATCTTTGCAGGCTGTTATCCAATTGTCCCAACAGCATTTGTTGAAGAGACCAGACTTTTCCCTTGGCTTATTTTCGAGGACTAGCTGGCTCTGCATGTGTTGGCTCCCTTCTCGTGATTATTCTGTTCCATTGATCTTCTCTGTCTCTGCACCAGTGTTAGACTGATGACCACTGCTCTGTAGTGTGTTTTGAAGTCTAGGATTGTGATTCTTCCAGCCTGGTTTTTATTCTTCAGGGTAGCTTTGGCTACTTGTGGTCTCTTGTGTTTCCAGATGAACTTTTGAATCATCTTTTCTATTTCTGAGCGGAATGTTGTTGGCATTTTGCTTGAGATTGGGTTGAATCTTGTATTACTTTCAGTAATATGGACACTTTAATGCTGGTCCTGTCAATCCAGGAACATGGTAGATTTCTCCATCTTTTAATGTTTTCTGTTTCTTTTTTCAATGTTTTATAATTTTATTATAGAGGTCTTCCGCATCTTTGGTTAGGTTAATTCCAAGGTATTTGAGATTCCTCCCCTGCTGTTTTAAAGGGACTATACTTAAAATTTCTTTCTCAGCCATGGAATTACTTATAAATATTCTTGTTGATGTTGCCTACATTCCTAGCAGAGTGTCTGACACATAGTAAGGTCTCAGCAATAATGACTGAATGAGGATTGTTACCAGGTAATATTTTGCCAAAGACCGTGCAAAAGGGTAACTTTAAGTATATCATTTCAGAGCTGGTGTTGTGGTATAGCAGGTAAGGCACTGTCTGTGACATAGCATTTCATGTTGGTACTAGTTCATGTCCCAGTTGCTCTACTTAAAATTCTGTTACCTTCTAATGCTTCTGGAAAAGCAATGGAGGATGGCTGAAGTATGTGGGCCTCTGTTAGCCACGTGGGAGAACTAGAAGTTCTTCCCTCCTGGTTATGGCCTGTCTCAACCATGACTGGTACAGCTGTTGCCGAGTGAACCAGTGTGATATAAGATTGTCTCCATCCCTTTCTCTGTAACTCAACCTTTCAAATAAATAAAGCCATTTAAAATGTAAAAAAACATTTGAGTTATTATAATAGCAATTGATATACATAGATGAAAGTTACAAAAATGCAAATAAGAAAATTCAAGAAATGAAGATGCCGTCTTTCATACCATTCAGAGATAATCATTGCTAATGCTGTCATCTGTTTTAATCCATTTAGATGTGTTTAGTTATGGCATATGTACTTAAATATGTATTTTATATCTCTTTGCACGTATGCTCCATTATAACAATGAATTTCACATAAGCATATTTAACCAACCTTTCATCAAACATATTCAGAGAAAAAAACTAAGTCTCTACTACTACAGGACAGATTTTTTTTTCCTTGTCATTATTCCCTGCCATATAGTTAGCTATTCCTACAACATTTGCCTTACATTAGGTATTACAAGTAACTAGAGATGATTTGAAATGACGAGGAAGAATGTGCATAGGTTTTATGTGAATACCGTGCTTTTTGTTGAAAAGGCTTGAGCATAATGGGTTTTGTTTCCTGTAGGGATCCTGATACAAGTCCCTCAAAGACATGGGGGACAACTCTGTTTTTTGTAATTTTTGGTAGTATTTTTTAACAATTAGTGTTTATTTCACTAGTACATCAACAAATGCATGTTTTCTATTACCAGGTACATATTGAAAACATAACATTTAGAACTGGTGAGTGCATTCAGAATTCTATTCCACACTACTCTTTTAACGTAGTGATTGTATGACTTGATAGCTAGTACAGTCTCCTCCCTTTGTCCTCACATGGACTTGCCAAAGAGACTGGGCAAGCTGTGCTGTTGCCAGGGATTTGTGACAGCAGGAGTTTGAGGTAATACTTTGCTTCTTGACTTATTAAAAAACCAAATTGATGAGGATGACGTGGGACTAGAGGCAAGGGAGACATAGTAGTAACATAAGCAAATCTTTTTCATCTGTAAGGGCATGCTAATTTTTAAAAATTATTTCAGTGAGAATATTTTGTGAAATTGCAAGCCTCTGAATTATCTAGTCACTTCCTCTGTTTTTAAACTATATTAGCCAGGATGATCATGGGTACCAAGATACTAAAGAGATGCTAAAGGTGCCTCTGTTTAATTTTATTTACATTAGTTTATACTGTCACACTTTGTATAATGTTTGTGCATGTATCCTTGAATTTCACACACACACTCTTTATGTTAGATGTTACTAGAGACACGAAGACCCAAAGATAAACAGTCCAATGTCTTCCCTAGAGGAATCTCTATGAGTTTAATTATGGAGAAAATATGCGCTAGAAATACAAAGAAATAAGCAAATGCCAAATCAGAAAATGCCCTTAGAATAATGAAGTGGCATTAACATGTCCTGATTTTCTCTTAAACAATAATGTGAATCTCATTTTAAATCATCTCTTGCTCCAACCTGTTGCAGTAACAGACTGCATTTCAACCCACTTGGCTCTCTCAGCCATTCCATGTAATTTTTGCTTTTGCTTTTTCCCTCTGATTGCCCTCTACCTCACATATTCTACAAGGTGAACTCCTTGGTCTTCACCTCTATATGGGATTCCAGTGCATACAAGGCAAGTATCCAGCCCCTAGGCTATCATACCGGGCCCTTAAAATATTTGAGATATAGAGACATGGAGGGAGAGAGATTTTTGATTTGCTGATTTATTCCCCCTATGGTTGCAATGGGTAGGACTGGTCCATTCTGAAGCCAGAAATTCCATGATGGTCTCTCTTATGGATGATAGGGACCCAAACACTTGGGGCATCTTGCGCAGCTTCCTCCAGACCATTGATAGGACACTGAATCAGAGGTAGAATGGCTGAAACGCAAACTGGCACCCATAATTGATGCTGGTGTTGAAGGGTGCCACCTTTACCTGCCATGCCACAATGCCAGCCTCTAATTGGGAGATGGATACTGTGTATGATCAAGACTGCGTGTAACCTTTCACCCACTAAATGCCTCCAGCGAGCAGGGCTAGGTCAGGACTAGAGCTAAGAACTGGGAATGCAAGTCTTGCTCATGGAAAGCAGGAATCCAGTTTTTGTGGTGCTCACCAGTGTCTTCCAAGGTTTGCATGCTAGGTCATTAGCGTCAGGATCCAGAGCCAGGAATTGGAAATAGGTGCTGTGACAATTCTGGTAAAATCCCCAAGTCCTTTACTTAAACTCCTGCACCTGCCATTGTGTGTTTTACTTACAGGAATGTTCAGTCAGATGTCTTCCACATACAAAAAGCAGGATTTAAAAAACTAGGAAGTCCGGCTTGTACAATAAGCCAACAAAATTGTAAATGATTAACATCAGGGAATGAGAAGTGATTATTTATAGCAGGTCAATGTGATGCTTTCATTGTGCAGTTGAAAACATCCTGCTTTTGAGAATGATTCTGAAGAGAGACAAATGTACTTCCAAAGAAAAATCTAAGCCAGAAATCACAGAGGGAGTGATTGTTTTCCAGAAGCTTCATCACTTAATATTCCTTTCATAGCAGATAGTTTAGCAGGTCAGACATTTCTGAGAAGGCAGCTTGTTCTTCATTATTTCTTCTCAGTAGCTAAATGGCATTCCGGAAAGATCACGCATCAGAAATGTCAGTATGCTTAATGATAGGACAAGCCACAAATGGATTGTCTAAAAGCTAAGTACAACTGGCTTTACCTAGCAAGACAGCAATAAAAGTGGATCTCCATTGATGTGCTTTTCTTTTGTCTCATCATTACCCAGAATAGCATTTTGTGTAATTTTCCATAAATCTAGAAGGAAAACATTCAGGTGATCAAACATGTAGGGTCTTTTGACTGGCTCTCAGATGGCTTCTCAATTTCCACCAAAACTACTGCTTGTCTACCCACTCTCCCCACCTCCCCCAATTTGGCTTATTGGATTTGTTTCTGTTTTTGAAAGAAACTCTGATTTTGTGAAAATGTGCAGTTTTTAAATCCCAGTTGTCTTGGTGTGTGTGTGTGTGTGTGTAGGGGTGGAGGTTGGGGAGCTGAAGGAGGTGGTGGGGAGAGAATGTTAGATTTTCTGTTATTTCCTGGTATAGCAATAGCATGCACCAGCTTATAAGAATGATCTGCACAGAAATGGTTGATTTGAAGTCATAATTAGCTATGTAAACCAGCTGCCTGTTGGCATTTCAGATCACCAGCCATAGAGCATTTTGACAATATCAAGAAGTCATTACACACCTTGCATACACTTGCTATGTAATAGGTACATACTTACCCAGCTTTCGGTTAACCTACTTAACACATTAGCTGATGCTTTCCATGTTCTCTTTAAAATATACTGACAAATGTCAATGATACTCACAGCATTAGCAGGTGAAAGGTAACTGTCTTGTAAGATTGTGCACTTCTAGTTCAACTATTTGCTTACCAGAAGTTAGTTTGTGTATTCTCAAATCTGTTTCATGTCACTTGCGCTTGTTGCTATCATTGTGTAACTTAATGAAATGCTGTTTAGTTGCTGAACTGCTGTAACCTGAGAGTGTGCTATGGAAAGTAGATAAAATGTTTTGGAAAGATTCAGTAGAGATGAAGGTTTTATTCTGTAATGAAAATGAACAAGAAAATGGTGAAATGTCTGGAAAGAATATATATATTTTTAAATTTTAGGATGAATTTTCTAGGCTCAAATTAAAAGTTAAATGTTGCTAAGTATTAGATATGAAGAAGTTGTCACAACTAAGAAACTTAGTGGTATCTTTTTGTGGTGATTTTTAAAGCATAAAAGTGTGGACTCTGAGCATAAGTTTCGTTATGATTTTAAATATTCTCAACTTAAAAATTTTAAATGAAGATGACAATTTCCATCCAAGTTGTATGTACAGAGAGGGAGACAGAGGCGGAGAGGTCTTCCCTTTGCTGGTTCACTGCCTAAGTGGCCACCATGGCCAGAGCTGGGTCATTCTGAAGCCAGGAGCCAGGAGGTTCTTCTGGGTCTCCCATGTGGGCTCATGGGCCCATAGACCTGAGTCATCCTTCACTGCCCTTCCAGGTCATAAGCAGGGAGCTGCATAAAAAGTGGAGATGCTGGGACACAAACAGGTGTCGATACACAATGCTGGCAGCAGAGATGGAGAATAAGCTTGCTATGCTACCAAATCAGCATGAAATTCCATAATTTAAAGTATATATTTTGATAAGTATATCTAGTGATCTAAACTTTTTTTTTAAAGATTCATTTATTTTTATTGGAAAGGCAGATATACAGAGAGGAGGAGAGAGAGTGAGAAAGATCTTCCGTCCGATGATTCACTTCCCAAGTGACTGCAACGGCTGATGCTATGCCAATCCAAAGCCAGGACAGGAACTTCTTCCAGGTCTCCCACACGGGTGCAAAGTCCCAAGGCTTTGGGCCGTCCTCAACTGCTTTCCCAGGCCACAAGCAGGGAGCTGGATGGGAAGTGGAGCTGCCGGGATTAGAACCGGCACCTACATGGGATCCTCGTGCGTTCAAGGTGAGGACTTTAGCCGCTAGGCCATGTAACTGGGCCCTAAACTTATAACCTCTGTTAGATGGTGTCTCTTGTGCAAGACTTCAGAAGCATCTGAAATATGAAGGTTCCCTGCTTAAATGCATTCATGTGAAGGGGACTATTTCCTCTATTTCCCATTAATGAAATGCTCTAGCCTAGTATCTTACATAAAAGAATGAATTTGTAGACCTAGTCAGGGAAGGAGATATCCAGGCCCCCTGGACCCCAGAATAGATAACTGAACCATGGAGAGTTAATGTGTTTGTAAATCCATTTTCCTTGAATATAATATTCAGCAGCATATCAGTCACATTTCCCACTCACTGATAGCAAATATAGCCCAAACCAAATATGAGATGTGACTGGGAAGCAAAGAGACCGATTTAACCAATATACCAGAATTTATACACCCAAATGAGCTTTTTATTTTTCCCAAAGAGTGACAGGAGGTTCAGCAATTATTTCAAAAATACTGTATTCAAGATTATTTGTGGAACCCATTGGTAATTGCTTCCATGACAATTTATATGATTCATGGGAGAGCCAGTTGAACAGCTTCAGAGATGTACCTGATTTGAAACCAATGATCGTTGTATTTGTCTTTTTTGTAATTATTTTCCCTTATAGCATTTTATAGGTGTAAGATTCCTCTCTCTACTCCCTCTTCAAGCCTTGCCATTCTCAAAATCCCACAGTGCTTTCCCCAATATTTTTATGATAATGTAGTCTTTCTACAGTCAACATTCTGCTACTTAAGTGTGTCATGGCATTTTAAGTAAAGACAGTAATAGAAAATCTAGGAAAATTTTGCCAAGGTATATTTAACAGTTTCATTGTGAGTTCTTTTATTTGGGAGTAAAGATGTATACTGCAATGTATATTTGCTTCCCAGTATTCTAGTCTCCATTATACAGTTCATCTATGAGAATATATGTGTTTACCTATTTATCTAGGTATAGATATCTATATCTATAGATCTATCTATTTAGATATGTATCTATATCAGGACTATCCACAATAGCGAAGACATGTAACTACACAGATGCCTCTTGAAAGAGGAATCGATAAAGAAACTTTGGTACATCTACCCCATGGAATACTGCAGCCATTAAAAGAATGAAATCATAACTTTTGCATTTGTCTTGATTTATAGTCTTGGTTACCAATAGCTACCAACTTATTGATAAGTGCTGAGGTTTTTCTATTGTAGAATATTACAAAATTGCTCATCTCAGGCCTGAACAAGGCCCCTCACGGAATTTTAGAAAACTATTGAGCAATTCTGACATTACTGAAACTAATGAGGTGAGAGTATTTGGATGTATATTGTTATCTTTATTGGGATATTATTCATATAGTACAAAACCCCCGATGTGAAATGCACAGTCATCACTCTAAGTGCTTTTAGAACTCTGTTATTGTGCCAAAAGAGAATTTGCGTTCAGATCCATATCCATTAAGTCTCTTATTTTTCCCAATAACCTCAAAGAAACTTTCTGACTCTACAGATTTTCCCGTTATGAAGATTTTATACACTAAATCGCACAAAGTTTCTATAACTGTCCTTTTTCACTCACCTAACATTACTTGTGATATTTGTCCTCTTTGAAGTACATGTAAATATTTCTTTGCTTTATATTGATAAATAACTTATGGTCTGCTTTATATTGATAAATAAGTTATGGTCTACATATACCACTATTTTAAATATGCCTTTGACGTTATGGACATTCAGGTTGCTTTTACTTCTAGATGTTAAGAAAAATGCTAATATAAAATTTTATATGCAGATTTTTATATTTGGATAAAATGCTAATTATAGATTGCTGTATTATATATCAATGTGCAGCAGCTACATTGTACTTTTCATTTGGGGAAGTTGTCAGCTGTTTTACAAAGTGATTATTCTTGATAGGACTATGAAATGATACACATGAAGGTTTTGCTTTCTCTACATTCTTGGCAACACTTCTTGTTATTTTATTTTATTCATGATACAGATCCATAGGCTCAGGGATTTCCCCTTCCACCTTCATCATCACCACCTCCCTGTTATGACCTAGATTATTACAGTAGCATAATCCCTCAGCAACAGTGACAAGTCCATCATTCTGTGACATTATTGGTATAAAACATGAGGTAACATCTCATTGTGGTTTGGTCTGCATTTCCTTAGTGTCTGTTGGTGTCCAATATCCCTCCATGTGCGGATGAACATTTGTGTATCATCTTTGGAGAGATGCCTAGTCAAATTTGCTCATTTTTATTATACTATGACGTTGAGAGAATCCAAATTCATTCTTTTTAACATCCTGTTTTCCAACCATAATTTGTTGAAATGTTTTTTATTGCATACTCCAAGCTGAATTTGAGGCCTTTGTAAGAATTATTGCCGTGTTAAGATTTATTTCCAAGTTTCACTTTTGTTTCACTTACTATTATGATTTTTGTGCCAGCACCACACAGCTTTGATTACTATAACTTGTGCACTAAGTTTTGGAATTACTAAAGATGAGTCTTCCAGGTTTGTCTTCCACTCATTTTCTAGCTATTCTGGGTGGCTTAAATTTCAATGGGATTTCAGTATTAGCTTATCAATTTCTTGCAAAAAAAAGCAGTTGGCATTTTGATATGGATTGCATTTAATTTGTAGGTGTGTTTGGGTCATATAGTTTATATAACAATACTCAGTCTTACCAATTTACATGGGATAGCTGCACAATTTAAGTTTTTTTTTTTTAGTATACAAGTTTTATATTTCCTCTGTTAAACTTATTACCAATTTTTTTCGTTCCTCTAAATTGTCTTAGTTTCACTTGTGAGTCATTCATTGCTGGTGTATAGATATAGAATTTATTTTTCTATATTTATCTTACAATAAATTCAGAGATTGTGATAGAACCTTTTAAGTGGATTCTTTGAAATGTTATCGACATGAAATCATGTCATCTGCAAAGACAGTACTTTTAACAATCTGATTCATTGGACTTGTTCCTTTCATTCTTCCCAGTAACTGTTTCAAATCTTTGTCGCTGTGTTTAAGTCCTCGTCCCAGCAGCTATGCTTGGAGCAGGTTTTCTCCAGGATGACACAAAGGCAGAAATTAATGTTAATCCTTCATGTGTGAGAAACTTCAAATGATATTCTGTTGTTCTAAGCTATGGGGAGAACAAAACCCATGTTTGTAGCAAGCTTGTAAAATATCCAAGGTCAAATAGTAGGCCAAGATTTTTAAAGAGATTATTACATTTTCTTTAATGTTGAAGACCCCCTTCCCATTTTATTTTTGGTCATAAGCAGATAAAGAGTGTAATGTATGTACTTGGAACAGTGTGTCAGTGATGTCAGAATCATTCATTGATTGTGGTGTTAGCTGGTCTGGCAAATATACCATCATCTCTTACAGTTTTGCTGGTGAGAAGGAAATTAAGCTTCCAAAGACATGAACATTGGTGGAGAATGAGCTCTATAAGTCTAACAAATAGGGAGTTGGTCATGCGTTCTTGGTTAATGAAGGATAGAGTTGGGGGATAGGACATACGGTCTGGCAAATTGGGCACTGAACAACTTTCAGGTATGCACTCTTATGATAAGATTACATCTTGTCAGAATTGAAAGTTTCTTAAACTGTCTAGAGAATGCCAGGATTGTGAATATTCATTCTCATTTGTCCACTCATCTTAGAGTTTCAGTGCTTGAGAGAAATTGGCTTCAGCCTCACTGTATTATTCCCCAGTTACTACAGTTGTTGGTTTGAAAGGCATAAAAAATGGGGCTGTCATGATGGTTCAGTTGGTTAATCTTCTGCCATCCTGTATGGTCACTGGTTTGTATTCTGGCTGCTCTAGCTCTCTGCCTGTGGCCTAGGGAAGCGGCGGAGGATTACCTAAAGCCTTGGAACCCTGAGCCTGTGTGGGAGACATTGAAGCTCCTGGTTCCTGGCTTCTGATTGGCTTAGCTCTGGCCATTGTAGCCACTTGGAGTGAATCAGCAGGGAAAAGTTCTGTCTCTCCTCTCTGTAGTCTGTGTTTGCAATAAAAATAAATCTTTAAAAAGGCATAGGATAAGTGTTATAGAGAATTGGTAAAGGCTGGCTGACACCTAATTGACTTTTCCTCCTTGATGTGGTAAACATAACTTAAAAGATATGGTAAAATCATGTGAACATTTTTCTTGAATGAAATGGATTGGTTTTTAGAAACAATTTGATTCAACTTCTAGCTCAGTGTCTATCTCCATCGTGGTGTTGTATGTCCTTCTCTAGTTAGGAAACTTTAGCTTGTGTTGTTTTAAAACCACTGGTAACTAATTTTGTGCCTCTAATTTTTCTTGCAACAATTACTGGGACAAAATCTTGAGCACAATGCAGATCATTGTGATTTTTCAATAATTAAAAAATTTTAGGCAATGGTGTCACACTTAGTTCAATTTTAGCTTCCAATAAACTGAAACATCCTAGTCTTTCACAAAGGAACTCTTGTAAATGATATGCTCCCAAATCCTATGCATTTGCTTCAAGGTAGTTGACTATATTTGATGTTCTTCAGTGTTATGAATTTTATCTTCTCTGGATTTTTAAAAACTTTCACATCTGCATTTTTCTGTCCTCCATATGTGTCAGTAGCAACCTTTTTTTTTTTTTTTTTTTTTTTTTTTAAGCCCTCACATTTCTCCCCATTTGGCTTTTGGAGTTGATGAACTCAGCGACCCTAGCTGTCTTACCTTTGTCTGTCAAATGTTCACAGTATGGACGTGTGACATCCTAGCATGAGCAGAGGTTTAGTTAGGATATATTGGATTTGCACTTTGAGTTTTGTTATGGAATAGTTATTTTTCATATATATATATAAGTATGAATGTAGTCATTCTTTTGGGAAGCAATATTCTATAGACAGAAATGTGAATAAAAAAAGGGAGTCAGCATATGGTCAGGTCCTCCTATGTAAAATGAAACAGTATGTCACCTTCACACATTCTCCTGTGTCTTAAATGACTCTAAATTTCTTTTAAGACCTACTCTAATGTAAATGCTGTATAAACAGCTTCAGTTTCACTGAATTGTTCAGTGACAAGAAGAATCTGCACATGTTCGATACTCTCCCCCCTCCTTTTCTTTGTTAATGCTTTCCATCCTCAGTTGGTTGAAGGTGAAGATGTGGAAGCCACGGATACAAAGCGGTGAGTGCATTCAAACTGGGGAAGCATGTGTTGAGATAATTTCAGTATTCAAAATTTAGCACCTTTTATTTTAGAAAGGAGCAAGAACTCATGAGCACATTTCAGTAGCTGAATGAGGAGTGATCATGGCTATTGTCAGAGTGCCATTGCTGTGTGTTCATGTCTGTAGTGGTTTGAGAAGCTGCAAAGATCTTCCTTTGTTACTTAGCACATGAAGGCTTCTTCAGCTGAACAGCTCATGGCTCTTCCCGCTGCAAAAAACCCAGTGATTTTTTTTTTTACAAGTTCCGTTTCTTCCCATCCCCTGCTCTTTGATTTGCTTATTTATTTATTTTTTTAAATACCAGGTATCCTGTTTCTGTATCCTATGTATACAACTGAGAGTGTTGATCAAGATCTCATATTGTGGAACCATATTATGAAATAAAAAGAAAAAAAAAATCTCAGATTGTATCATAGCAGAAGTATGTTGCTTAGCAACAAAAGCAAGGATAAAATGTTTTCAGCTTTTAAAAATAATCCAAGGTTTTATTATTCATTTTTTTTATTAAAATGACTTCATTGTTTGTGGGAAAATAGGCTAGAGGAAGAAGAAAATGGACCTAAGTAGCAATACATTTCTTGTGCTTGTCCTCTAAGAAATATTCTACGCAAGAAGTTTTTTTGAGGGGTCCTTTGGGTTGTTAGATGCCCTGGCTAGCTCTCAGGTTTGTGATAGAGATCATGTATGAAGGAATGTTCTTTGTTTCTTTTAGTAATTCCATTTCAAAACATTACAGTCCACAGGTTCTTTATTCAGGCATCATTCTTGCCATTAGCGGCAGCCATTGCCTGCTACACTGCGGCCTCCCCATCTTTGTGATTTTTTTCATAGTTGTGTACTTCCAGTGATTGCATATTGGCCCAGCCTCCATTCATTGCAGTAGCCCCAAGTCCCCGAAGGCCTAGTTGAGAAGACTCTGAGGTTGTTGAAGGGTTTGCCGATGATCTGATTGCCTCCCTTTCGAAGAAGGGCCAATTCTATTTCACAAATTATGGGAGGATCTGTACTTCAAGTACCTGCACTTTCTGCATTGTTCTTCTCACCACTGTGTGAGCCTTTGCCATGAGATGCAGGTTGGATCAGTCTGGCTAATTCTCTGCTCCCATTTAATGGGCACTGGTTCATGGCCCATTGCTCCACTTTGAATCCAGCTCCCTGTTAATGGGCTGAGGATGCAGGGGAGGAGGGCCCAGGGGTCCTTGGGCTCTTGCACCCATGTGGAGACATAGAAGAGGCTCTTTGCTCCTGGGATAAGATCAGCTCAGCTTTGGTCATTTGAGGAGTGAACCAACAGATGGAAGATCTATCTCTCCTCTTCTTTGTAAATCTGCCTTTCCAATAAAAAAAAAAAAATCTAAAAATGAGATTTCCTTGGATGGTTGTATCCAAAACTTTTTTCTTCTTATCAGCCTGCTTGCCTACCTATTTACCATTCTTTCCATGTTTAGTTTTTGCTTATAAGGAACTTAGTGATACATGATCAAGGCAAATAGTTATATCAGTGAATATCTATGCTATTTCTCATTCATCTTATTTCCTTCTTTTTAATGGCTTCGTCTTTTCAGCATGCTGATTTCTTTTTTTTTTAAAGAGCTTATGCTTTTTTATTTTCAGAAAAAAATCCCTTTTAGTAAGACTACATTAATGAAAAGTTTGTGGTATTTGTTTAAAGAATAAACTAATGCTGATAAAAGCAGAAAGGAGTCCAGAAAGGAACACATAACCGGGCTTTAAGAATCCAATGTTAGCAGAATGAAAATTCAGAAATTCATGTGCCTCTTTTCTTCAGGTCTTGATTGTTTATTCATCAATATTTTCTATTCATTTGAAAAAGTCCAGTTTCCACACATTTGCGATCAATTGAACATAGGTACTCATATGTGTACTAATGTGATTAGAATGGTTCACCAACCTCACATTGTTCTGGAGTTTTCAGATAAGAATTTTAAAGTGATGACTTTATTTTTTTTTTATTGTTATTAACATTGTATTATGTGATACAGTTTTATAGGCACCCCTCCCACACCCCTCCCCCCATAGTAGATTCCTCCACCTTGCTGCATAACCACAGTTCAAGTTCAGTTGAGATTCCTTCATTGCAAGCATATACCTAGCATAAAGTCCAGCATCTTATTGTCCAGATAAGTTCAGTGGCCTCTTGGGGAGACCTTCTCTGGTCTGAAGGTAGAGCTAACAGAGTAAAGTTCCGGTCAGTTAAAAGCCCCCAGCATGCTGATTTCAAATCTTCAGAGGAGTATATTCCTAAATTTAGTTTGAAATGTACAGCAACAGAGGTAACAGAGACCTTCTATTTATTTCATTTAATTTTTATTAATATAAAGAGAAAAAATTTCATATGTATAGATATAGGAAGATAATCTTTCTCCACATTGCTAATTCACCTCTTCTTCATTTTTCTTTAATATTTGCAAAGAAAACAATTTTAATATACTTTATAGTCATCTGCTATTGTACCACTAATCATAAACAATAAGCAAAAAGTGCAAAGATCAGTTTCACAGAATTACAAGATAAAAATAACAAATCATGAGATACTCCTCTTGTTCCTAAACATTTTGTTTTCTATTTTGTATTAACTATTTAAAATAGCACAGAAAACATGGTATACTAACCAGATATTTGTTTTCTTAGGACTGACTGATTTCACTAAGAGTTCTTCCACTTGTTGGTTCCCTTCCAAATGCTTACACAATAGTCAGGCTGGGCCAGGCCGAAGCCAGAAGTTAAGAACTCAATTGAGGTCTCCCACATGGGTTGCAGGGACCCAAGACCTTCCCAGAGTGCATATTACCAGGAAGCGGAAGTCAGAGTTACAACTGAGACCTAAACCAAAGGCCTACGCAAAAGATGTGGTCATTGCAAGTAGTGTCTTAACTGCTGTGCCCAGTACTTAACCCAAGAAAAATGTTCTTGGGGAAGATGACTTATACTGTCACTGAAATTATGACAAAATCAATGTGTCAGTTATTGACAGCTACATTTTTCAAGTATTTATTTGAAAGGCTGTGTGTCAGAAAGAGGGAAGGAAGGAAGGATACAGAGAGACGCAGGGAAGTATGAGTTGATCTTCCACTTGCTGGTTGACTCCATCTAGTTTGGACCAGGCAGAATCTGGGAGCCAGGATGTCCATCCAAGGCAGCTGTGTGTGTGCTTGAAAGCTATGGTACACTGCCTTCCCAGGCTCGGGAGGAGGGGACCTGGCACTCTGATGTGGAAGACTTGCATTCCAAGGGTCGTTTAACTTCGCCACAATACCAACCCTGCTGTTTGAGACATTAGTACTGAAAAATCTTGCAGGCTTGAGCATTGTTGACAATCCTAGGCTACAGATCAGAGAAGATAAATGAAAATGAAAGAGGAGGAGAAAGATAAAAAGGCGAGGCATATTTGGCCTCTGATTTTGCTGTAGATGACCATAAGGATGTTTAATTATTTTTGCCATTTGAAATTAAAAATGTAAGACCATGTGGAAGCACAGCCATAAATAGATAACGTTTCTCAGTCTAGATGAATTTTACAAAATGAAACATGAAAATGTTCAGCTTTTCCAAAACAGTATATGGTGCAAATTGGTATTAAGTAAGCTATACTGTCTTTGTGTTTTATGTGGAAGCAGAGATGAGTCTGTCTCAACAAGTGGGCTTTCATCAGGAAATCAAGATGACTTTCATGTTCAGCCAACTATGCTTTAGAAGTTTTTGTTTATATGAATTCTTTATGAATTTTGTCTCTGAAATTTCACCAGGAATTTGTTTCATTAAACCCTTATTAGGGAATCTTGGTGAGATTGTTACAGATAATAATGATGGCAGTAAAAATGTTTCTGTAAATAGTGCTGGCCCAATTTTTGCCAAGTCTGGACAGATTGTTAGGATCATCCAGTGACATTTAGCAAGGTATTTATCGAGTCTATTCAACATGCTACTTTCTGTACTTGATGTTAAGTTTTGTGTGTGCCTGTGCATGTGTTGCACATTTTTTGAGACTTGGAAATTTTCATAATTACTTAGTCTAATTGAACTTCAAGCCTGCTCTGCATATGATTTTGGTGGCTTGTATCCTATAGTTTAGAAATAGACTTCTTCTAGGGGAAGGTATTTCAGGCATATGATGTAATTTCTGGACACAGGCAATAAAAGCACAAGCAGTTGTTATATTTTGTGTTCCGTACATTCTTAATTAGTCATGAAAACATCATAAACAAAGTAATGACTCATTCCCTTTTATAGGCAATCCCAGGAGTTCATGTTTATTTTCTTCCCATTAGAAATATTGCTACTAAACTACAGAGCCTGGGTCATTTAGTTCCAAAATGGAAATGTGATTTTAAAAACCCGGGTTGAATCTTTCTGACTTTTCTCCTTGTCTTTGGAATCTGTGTACTGCAAGTTGATTTTGATGTAATTTTTTGCATAATTCATGAAAAATGTTTGATACAACCGAATGCATTTCAATTTTTTTTTTTTTTTTGCAATAAAAGAAGCTTCCATTTTATGCTGTTTGGTTTTAGAGGTAGAGATAGGGGCAGAGCTCTGCTGGGCTACTTCCCGGATGCCTGCAACCACCAGAGGCCAGGCAAGTCTAAAGCTGCATCCCGTGACGTCAATCCAAAACTGCCACGTGGATGATGAAGACTGAGCTACATGAGCCATCATCTGCTCTGCTGCATCCTAAAGTGTGCCAAGAGGGTATGAAATATTAGTTCCTTGAAAACTATTTTGTATGAAATTTCGACTGTGTTGGGTCTGATGGTATGATGTCTTGGAAGTTTATTCAATGAGCATGATACCCAAGCATCTCCTCAAAGAATTTGGAAGAATTAAAATGTCTTGACTACCTTCTTGGTAAAATCTTTCATGTTACTCATGCTCTCCTTAGGCTGAGATGCTGAGATGGGAGGAAAAGCAAGTCAGGTAACAGCATACTCATGTCTCTTAGTGTGGTCGCTTGGGAGGCGTGGCTCTTGCACAGCCACCTCCTTTCTAACTGGTCCCTTCAAGAAGGCAGGGAAATAGTCTGACTCATTTTCTTAAAAAATTTGTATTTAAAGTCATACTTACAGAGAGGTCGTCTATCTGATGATTCACTCCATAGCTGGCTGCATTGGCAGGAGATGAATAAGGCTGAAGCTAGTAATTCCATCCGGGTCTCCCTCGTAGGTGACAGGGGCCCAAATATGTGTGGCCACCACAGTGCACATAATGCATGCTGGCATCCATGGTAGAGGCTTCAGCCCCTAAGCCGTTATTCTGGCCCTGGCTGGACACATTTTTCATTTGACATAATTTTATGAGTTCTAAATCCAGATGATTTTGTTTTATGGAGATGAGAAACATTCCTAAGGAACAGAAATCCATTGAATGGATGGGAGATCGCCCAAAATAAAGAATTGTCCACAGATTAACAATTCTTGATTTAAACTTAACAGCCAGTGATTTTGCATGAAAGAAGCTAGTAGGCCATAAGTTTTTCTCTGTAGATCAAGATCTTTTGTAGGGTACCTAACAGAGGTTTGTGACTTGAGAAGGCTCTGTTTCTATCATAAGCCCTGTAATTGTTGCAGTCACGTGTTATATGTGTCATGTGTGTTTTTTTTCACATAAGGTCCTTTGTTTTGTCAGGCATTTTTGGTTTCTATTTTTATTTCCTTGATTATTTTTTTCTCTGATTCCAGTAGTTCTTCAGCTTTCTCTATTTCACCGAGGCAGCTTGGGGTGATCACGGAGGGCCCTGATGGCCTGCTTAATGAATCACACGATTGGACAAGTGACCACTCTGTCCTTGCAGAATGTCCCTTCGTGTTCATAGCATCACACCTACCTCTCTGGCCGTTCTTTCTCCTAAACTTCTTGAACTTGTTCCTCCGCCTTTGCTGAGTTTAGTCTTTCTAATCTGTTAAAGATAGCTTCATGATATGTACCCACAGCTTTGATTTCTCTCTAGGAATTCAGGTGTTCATATATATTTGCCTCTCTGGCAGAATGTCTAGGATTCTGCTTAGCATCTGACACCTAATACTCCCAAAATAAGAATCTGCATTTCTTCCCCACAGCTACATTCCAATGGTGCTGAACTGAGAAAATAATGCCAATCAATTGCTAATGCCAAAAATTGAATGCCATTTGATTCCCTGCAATTGCTACCATCCATATTGAGCCCCTTGGCAAGTCCACTTTCCTGATTTTACCTCAAATATTTTGATTTTGTTTTTACTAAAATTATCATAGTTAAATGTGGTATCATCATTCTTACCTCAACAAACTTTAGAATTACTCTACAGACTAAAATGTAATATGAAATGAATTATTCTCTGGACTAAAACATGATGTGGCTTACTCTAATTCAGCTTCCCTTATGTTCTCACGGAAGATTCTACAGTGCCTAAAATACTCCAGCTCATACTATCCTTAGTTATTCCTAAATTCATTGATTCTTCCCCCTGTGTGGCTTTTGAATTAGCTATCGCCATTTCCTGGGAAGCTCTTCCTCCCACCTATTTATGACTGTCTTATATTTAGTTTTTTGGAGAATCTCAGCTTAATTCTCAGTTCTTGAGAAATCATGTGGTATACTTAGGCATATATATATATTGCAATTTGTTGTTGTGATGCAGGGGGAGGAGAGATTCCATCCACTTGTTCACTCCCCACATGCTCAGGACAGCCAGTGGCTGGACAAGGCCAAAGTGGAAGCCAGATACCCAAGCCACATCTCCCACTTGGCTTGCAGGGACATGACTGCCTGAGTTCCCACCTGGTGCCTCCTGGGTGTGCATTAGCACCAAGCGGACCTCTAAAGCAGACTTGGGGAATGAGAATGACAATCTGGCATAGAACGAAGGTGTGTTTACCATTCAGCGAAATGCCAGGTCCTCATCTGGCATTCTTCATGTTTATCTTTTTGTTCATCAAATGTATGTGAGTGTGTATGGGGACACACATTTACTTTGAGTTTCCCTCACAGAATAAGAGTTGCCTGTTGTTCTCACTGTCTGAAATGTGCTTGCCACAAAGGGAGAGTTGTACTAGTACTTGTTGGATGAATGGGTAGGTGAATGACAATACTCAGATATATGATTTTTAGAAGATTTATTTATTTTTATTGGAAAGTGAGATATACAGAGAGGATGAGAGGCAGAGGAAGATCTTCCACCTGCTGATTCACTTTCCAAGTGGCCTCAATGGCTGGAGTGGAGCTGATCCAAAGCCAGGAGCCTCTTCCAGGTCTCCTGCATGAGTGCAGGGCCCCAAGGCTTTGGGCCACCCTCGACTGCTCTCCTAGGCCACAGGCAGGGAGCTGGATGGGAAGCAGGGCTGCCAGGATTAGAACCGGTGCCCATATTGGATCCTGGCGCGTGCAAGGCGAGGACTTTAGTTACTGCACCAGACCCAAGGTCTGATTTTAAAAGGCACTATGACTGACAGTAGCAACACCAAGGGTTTGTGTTTTCAGGATTCCATCATCTTTAAAATGTCTGAATGTTTAATATTTCAATATAACAACATATATTGTCACATCATGACAGGTAAATGATAAAAATGTTAGCAGATTTGTTTACATCCTTTTATTGCACTGAGTCTTTGAAACCTCATGGTTGGGTGACATTGGCAGGCAGTGCTCTTGGCACTAAGTGAGATTGCTGGAATGTGACAGGCTGGCATGTATCATAGGGCAGCTCCTCAGGGTTCGTCCTTGTTTCACCAAGAAATCCTTTCTCACTTGAAAATATTGATTCCATGACCCTACAGGCAGAACTGGAGGAGGACACATGGCCTTCACCTGATTATACACTTCGTATTTATTGATATGGTTTTGCTGGAAGATTAATTTAAGAGACCTCCCCTCTGCTGCCATAAGCAATGACTTCAGTACTTAGGCTTTTTATTTTGTCTTTTCATTGTCCCTTCAAAAACTGCTGTGTGATATGGCACAGTACATTCAGCCAACCTTTCACTAATGTAGAACACAATTTTACTTGAAATCATAGATTGGTGAACAACTGTGGTTTGCTTGTTCCACACCCCTCCACCATCTAAAGAATGATTTCGTGTGGAACCTTGCAAAACGTTGGTGCCCTCCACCAGCAACCCTCAGCATTGAAGCAGTCTCCAGGTGCTCTGATCACTACAAATCCAGTCTGTGAGGCATTCTACAGGCACAGGCTGGTGTGTGAATTGGATTCACTATTCTGAATGGAGGAGCCCGTGACTGGAATTGCTGGAACAGTGTGGCCAGAAGGCGACAGTCATGGAAATTGGACCACTGTTGAGTGCATTTGCTGCAGGCATGGATCCTCCCTTCACTTCCTCGACAGCTATTGCTCTTGGGGGCCTTGGGCTGCCCAGCATCCCCTCAGCCTTTGAGGCAGTGGCATCTAAGGAGCAGCCCTGGTCACCTCAGCCCATCGCCTGGATCATGAATGCCCTCTGGAACCATGAGGCTCTTCAGCTATTTTTTTGTCATTGTATAATCAGCTATATTTTTTTTGCATTGCATTAATAAACTTCTCAGAAATACACATGTGAGAGAGGAGCTTTCCTGTGAGATGAGATTCCAGAACTGAATGGCGTTCTCAGCTCTGGTAGACCTGCACTAGTGATCCCTCAGTATGAAACGATAGTGTGCTCTGGGATGGGTGAAAAAACAGGCTGACAGGTTGTCAGGGGACAAATGACATATCTGGTAGAGCAGGGATGAGAACTGGGATCCCATCTTTCTTATTCCAGAGCCTGTTTTGTATTGGTTTAAGACTATACCCCTTCCTTGTTGCAGCCTTTGAAAAATAGAAGAAGAAATTTGTACTAAGCACTTAGGTTGAGAAATATGAGACATGCTCAAGTTGGATAGTTAGACCTAGGCTAACTGTGCTATCCAGTCCTGACGTCGAGACACCAAAGAAACCAGAGACGATTGTTAGATGTGTGCATATGATTGTGCTACAGTACGGTTTTATTTGTGGATCCTGGAATTGGAATTTCAGGTAATTTTTCACATCACAAAATATTAGTTTTCTAGCATTTAAAATGTAAGCCATTTTTAGCTTGTAGGCAATATAAGAGAACTGGGCTGGACAGAGGACAGTTCTGCCATTCGCTGACCTCTGCTTTGAGGAGTCATTGTAGTACTTCTATACCTCCTGGAATGCAGCTACTGTAAGATCCTGGAGGGGAGAAAGGGCCTGAGGAGGTATTTATCTCCACACTTGTAACAGGTGTTGACAGGACTTGAACCTATTTTGTTTAGTACTGTTTTGCAGCATGCATGGGTACAAATGTTCTTCACATTTTTGATTAAGAGGGAAAAAGCTGGCCAGTGTGTAACCACTTTGGAAATGCGTCAGGAACTATATTGTCTTTCATTCATTTTCAAATTTCTTCATGGATAAAATTTAAAATTCAGTGTTGTAAGAACAAGAAAACTATCTCCACTAAGACTAGCTACAGTATCTTTTTATTACTGTTTGTCAAGTGTTTAACATGCAGTATCATATGCATTTAATAAACTGCTAGGATTTATTCTGGTCCTCTTTTATCTTCATGTTATTTTTCAGCCTAACCCTATGTAAATGTGAATCTAGGTTAGCAATACAGGGTTTTAGCTTGTTCAACTTTTTTTTTTTTCTCTATGAATGAAAATACCTCCTGAGTGGTCTTAGGAAAGAGGTAGTTCTCTCTTGCATGTCTCCGGGTTTTGCCACAGCTCATGTGTTTGGGGTATGTGCTGTGTTTTTTTCCCCTTGGCTTCGGGAGGGCAGCTTCTATTCAGAAGCTGAACATGATGCTTGCTGGTAGTGGGACCTGTGCAAACAGCCAATGAGTATCCAGTTCACTTCCCTCTGCACTGTCCAAGCCTTTCATTCTTAGCCACTTCTCTTAACACCTCAAGATTGTTTGGCTACAGTTATTATGATTTAAAAATTGATCCATTCATGTCTATGCATTGTCAGTCATATTTCGTGCTCATTTCCACGTTGGTTCATTATGGAACTCCTCATTTGTTCTCTCGACTCGGCTTTTGTCATTTCAGTGGCTCATTCGTTCTCATTTGCCTTTTGTCCTCCCTGGGACTTGGTTTCCTTTAGGTGTCTGTTCTCCAAAACCAGCTTAGATTTCCTTGAAGACATTTGGAACTGACCTAATCTCCTGAATAACTTCTTTATGATGTATTCATCTGCCTTTGCCTGAATGTTTATACATTCATTTCCTGTCCTATTTGCTAACTTTAAGGAAGATACCATGTTTTAATTATTTGTTGAATAATTACCACATTATGAAAAGTTGAACACTTTATCATCTCTGCTGATACAAATAGTGTTGTGCTTATTTAGATATACCTACAAGTGAGTCCATCTCGGGTTGTGAAAAATCATTTATGAAAATCGGGAACAAATCTAAACAGATGCAAGGTTTTCTGGGGTATTAGTTTGATTAAATTTCCATGGAGACCTATGAGCACACTAAGACTACCTTCACCACATGCTATGAAATTGCTTCTTCAGTAGTGTAAGATGTGATAGGAGAAACCTGTGAAACTAAGTGAGTTTTCTGAATGAAAATGTGGACACTGTTACTACTTGCAGTAGTTAATCCATGCACAGAGTTCTCTGTAGAGATCCTGCCCTTTGTTTCATCTTAAGATCCAGAGCTGTGGAAAAAAATAGCTGCCATTAGATAGATTAAAGCGAGCACCTTATGGCATGTTATTTTTTTAATTTTAAAGCTAATTAATTGAATTAGTTCTTGCTGCAGAGTGCTCTGTACTGCATTATACATGAAATATTTTCTTACATTGCTGTGGCTTCCTTGAAAGGCATGTTTCTGATAACAGATTTGAAAGCTGATGTTTGCAGTGGTAACAGTTCTTGACAGTGCTGAACATTCAACCCAGGTCTGCTGGATTGTATGGTTTCTCTCACTCTTCGTGCTGTGCTGTGTTGTCACAGGGCAGCAGGTTAATATAAAAAAGACAGCCAGTCTTGAGTTAGTTCATTTAAAAATCCCAAACATTTTGTCCCTTATAGGGTACATTATCAATAGCTGGTTTGTGACACACACTGTGCAGCCCAAAGTTGAATTTGTTGGACACTATACAACCAAATATATAGACTAAGTAAAAAGATCTTTGAAAATTTAGAGACTTTGTATGGACTACTAGGTTAGAGTGACTAAACTGTGAATGTTGTTCATTGTATAGCCATTTGAGTTCTTTTGGTTGATTTTTTTTTTTTTTTAAATAGAAGGCCATTGTGAAAGAGTGAAGAGCTTATGTTTATGTTTGTGTCTGTTTTGTTTTAACTGAGGACTGACCTATTTGATTGTTGTCATGCATAACCTTAGTTGTAAGGCTTTACTGTGGGATTTATCAAGGGTTATTTAGATACTTTGTATCTTGATAAAAATGTTAATGCATTCTCCATCACATAAAACATACTGATCTGAATGCTTCTTTTTCAAGAGCATAGTTGATTATTACAATTATAATTAAGAATTTCTTTGCTATAAAAAAATGTACAGAAACAAAGTGGAAGATTGGCTTTCTCTGAAAAGGTGCCAGAATCTGACACTGAGGAGAGAGCAGTTTGCTTGTTGAGGTTCCCACGAGGTTTCCTAAGTAGACGTTCTATTGTCAGTTTTGTTTAAGCAGATGTCAATGTCACTATATGATGATTGGGTCTGTGTAATTAGCCTTTTTGGATCAGTGAAAGAGATGAGTATCAACCACATTTTTTTTTAAATTTGAGGGTTGTGGTAGGAGAGAGAGAACACTGGATGATGAATCTCCAAAGAGAAATGGTATAAAACAGTAGACTTACTAAGCCACTCTAGGTGTGCACTGTCAGGAAGCCATCGGGAGCTGAGCCAGGATCTGATCCCAGGCACTTGAGTATGCAGTGTAGACATCCTAAACGGTGACCCAAATATCACTGCATCAAGCACCTGCCCTGTAACTTTTGTAAATGAAGAGAAAAATATTGATTGGATGCCTATAGTAAGTGGATCCACTTCTGAATTCAGCCTGACAGATTGTTCTCTGTGGTTTTTGTCGACTGTGTTCCTGTTTTCTTCCTCAAAACAATTTCATAGGAAACTACATCCTGTTGATATATTTCAGGGCAATTGCTTAGGGTAGCGTCTTGCAAATGTACTCAGATAGATTTGGTGAGTGTTGGCGGAATTACTTTTTGTAATGAATAAATAAACAATTTCGAGGAGGAGTTTTGCTTTGTTCAGGGCATTCTTAAGTTACTTCATTTGAAGCTTTAGACCAAGGTAAAAGGTAAAGGTAATTCCGGGGCTGAGAGTTTGAAAAGAGTGTGATTAGGCTACATTCCGTGAACTTACCATTGTGACCCTTCAAAGTGGCAATTAGTGGAAATGTTATTAGAATTTGTTGAAGAATTTAGTAATTCGAAATTACTAAAATTATACTTTTAGGGAGCATCATGACTTGATTTTTTTGTTTTCCGCTTGTTTGTATAATGAGGGTATTTGAGAAAGTTTGGAAAATACGCATTTACTGTGAACTTTCTGGAAACTCATCTTTGTGTCTGTTCTGTGGTAAATGTTTCATGGAAATACCTCATTTTTACTTTGAATACTTCTAAACTTTGCATATTACTGAAGTTTTCTGAAAGTTGACATACAACCCACTTATCTTGAGATACTTGCTTTTACAATTCACTGGTTTGGACTGTATTTATGAGTTATGCAGCAAGCATTATCTAATACAGTGCATTTCCATCTCTTCAAATAGAAACATAATACCTGTTATTAGCTGCTCCCAACTTCCTATTGTTTCAGTCCCCAGACACCAATAAACTTCCCATCTTTGATTTGTCTATTTAGGATATTTCATGTGGCTAGACATATGCAACATTATGTAGACTCTTGCATATACTTCTCAGTATGTTTTTAAGTTTTATATTGTGGCATATCTCAGTACTTTACCACATTTTGAGGCTAAATAGTAGTGCATCATATGGGTATATCACCTTTTATGTATCAGTTGATGAGCATTTGGGTTGTTACTATTTTTTGGCTATTATGGGTGATGCCACTCTCAATGTTGTGTACATGTTTTGTATGGAGGCATCTTTGCAACACTCCTGAAAGTACAACTGTTACATCATAGAAGAGCTCTGTGCTTAATTTTTGGAAGGACTGCCAAATTGGTTTCCAAAGAGGATGCGCCATTTTATTTTCCCACCAACATTTACAGTAGGGTTCTGATTTCACCGTATCTTTGCCAGCATTTGCCATGGTCTGTGTTTCTGTTATAGCTGTCCGAGTAGATGGAGCATGATACCTCACTGTAGTTTTAATTAGAATTTTCCTACTAAGAGAATTTTATGTCTTTATATCTATCCACATATGTAATTTGGAAGAATCTGCAAATCCTTTGACCATCTTTTTTTTCTTAAATAAAAGGTTTATGTTGTGGTTTGAAAAGATATTCAAAATTGAAATTGTGCCAATATGCTACTATTAAAATATGGAGCCTTTAAGAGATGGTTAGACCATGAGGACTTTTCTCTAATGGGTAACTCTTAAAGTCCTGATTCAGAATTCTTCACTTTGTGTTTGGATTGCCTGTGCTCTGGCTCTGCTTTATGTAGATACAGGAAGAAGGTCCTCATAAGATCAAACACTAGCACTTTTAAAAATATTTGAAAGGCATAAAATAGAGGTGAGGAGAAGAAAAGGATGGGAAGAAAGAGAGGTGTGAAAGAAAAGCAGGATCTTTTCTCCAAATGCTCAGCAGGCAGAAGTAAGCCAGGTCAGAGGCAGGATGCAGGAATATAAGCCAGATTTTCCTGATGAGTGGCTGGAATCCCCTTGTCTAAACCACTACTGTTGCTTCCCAGAGTTTGAACTTATGGGAAGCTGAAATCGAGAACAGCACCCGGGAACTGAGCACACCAGATGAAAGGTGTGCTGCTGGGACCAATACCCTGTTCCAGAGGCTAGCTTATTGAGCTTCTACTTTTTTTTAATTAAATTTTTTTGTTATTTTTGACACTCTTTACATAGTTAATTGGGGTAAAAACGTTCAAGGGCTATAGGAAAGTGGGTAAGACTATTATTTCCATATTGTTTGCTTTATGTTTAAAGGGGGGTATTAAGGGATTAGGCCTAGGCTGGTGCTGCCCAGCACATACTTGGCCCTCGCATCAACCAGTGGGAGCTGCAGCCTAGTTGGAACGACCCACAATAACCCCAACCAGGCCCGCCCCCCTACCCTCGTTTGCCAGTATGTGTAGCAGTAGTCCAGTCTGTCCCACACCCCATTCCACCCCAGCCCCTGTCCTGGTTTTCGTGCCTTCCTGTGGAAGTGGTAACCCAAGAGGGATGAGCCCACTATTTCCCTCCCAGGCCTCTCGCACTCCTGGATTGTGTACTCTCCAGGTAGTTCTGTGGTTTGACTTGACAGAACTAGCCCCCAGTGCCAGCTTCTGCCAGCTGATGCTGTGGCTTACCCCAAACAATCCTCACCCACTCTAATTTTGTTTGCACCAGTAGGAATAAATCGGCCCAGACTGGCTTTTCCCTGATCTAGTCCAAATGAGGCGTACAGGTGTTGTAGCCCTGCTTAGTCTGGTCTGCCCCAGCCCAGCCCAGCTCATGGTCTCCAGCGGGAGTAGCTGTCCAGCAAAGGAGCCAACCCTTATTCCCCTGCTGGCTCTGCCCCGACCCTTCCTGATTCTCATGCGTGCTGGTTGGGTGCTGTGGTCACTTCTGGCACAGGCAACCTCACCTTGGCATTCTGTATTGTGCACTAGTTTTTGTTGTGACCAGACCTGGCTAGACCCACACTGTTCTGGTGTCTGGATTTGCCAGTGGATGATGTGAACAGATTCAGCCTGGTCCTCCCTGGATCCATGCCAGATGCCTGCCAGTGGGAAACTTCCCATGGCTTGTTCTGGGCTGTTTCCTATCATGTTTCTTGCACTTACCTGCCGGGTCTGTGTCCTGCAAGAGGAGTTGCTGAGGCTCCTCCATCAGAACCTCTCCCAGTGCCAGATTTTGCGCATACCAGTGGGTCCATGAGCCAGCACTACTCAGTTTATCAGGAGATAAACTGAGTAGCAGGAGATAGGAACGGTTCCTGCCTTTAGCAGGAACGGTTGCTTTTCCTGACTGGCCTTCAACCCAAACTGGTCCTTGCTGTTGGATGTTTTAGGCCAGCCATGGCTTGTCCATACCCACATATCGCTCACACATGGCTCAGTAGGGGTTGAGACCTTACCTAGTCCGTCCCACATCTACCCTGGTCCTCCAGGACACCAGAGAGTGTGGAGTCTGGCCCAGCTTGGTGCATCCAATCCCAGTCCACATTGGTGCCAAGGGAGACTACAACCGTTTCCCGTTCAGGACGCAGCTCCCATTCTAGCCCACATGCCCCTTGGTGGGAACCTCAACCCAGCTAGGGTTGTCCCCTTATGAGCTTGTACTTTTAAACCCCAATATTATTAGAAAAAGGTTGCTATCATTTATATATTAATTATTTTCAAGTATTCCTCACAGCAGAAGGAGTGGACTGAGATAGATTTTGTGTATGCATTTATTGTTTGATTTATGAGAGTTGTTTATATCATCTAGGTACCAGTTGCCTGTAAGAAATGTTTTGCATATGCTTTATTTGCAATCTGCATTGCATTCACTTTTTGAATCATGAACATCTAAATTTTGACAAAATGCAATTGTTTTTCTTAGTGTTTATGCCTAATCCAAGATCATAAAGATTCATGCCCATATTTTAAAAATTTATAGCTTTAGATCTTTTAGTAATTAGCTTTAAGCTCATTTTTGTGTATGGCGTAAGGTAAAGTCCCTACTGTACTGCTTCTGAGTTTTTCTCCAAGTGCCCTAGCACCAGTCATTGACAACACTAGTACTTTTCAATTGAATGGGCACCCTTGTCAAATGTAGTTATAAATGGAAGACTTAATTCTCCATATTGAGTCTGTTTCATTGATCTTTGTATCCACCCTTGCATCAGTATTGTATCATGTTGATCACTAAAGCTTGGAGTGAGTTTCTTTGTTCTTTTGGAATTATTGTTTGGGATAGACCCATTGGACTATCATAATGATTTTAGGATCAACTTCCTCAGAGAAGCTATTTGAGATTTTGACAAAGATTGTGTTGTATCTGTTGATCATTTGGGAGAATACTGTGATAGAATTAAATCTGAGTGTGGACAAGGTCTTCTGTTTATATTTTCTTTATTAGTGCAATTTTCAGAATATAAATTTTGCATTTCTTTAATGTTTTTCTTTTGGATGCCTTTATAAATAGAATTGTTTTCTTTATGATTTCTGGATTATTCAATACTAATTTGAAGAAGTGTAGTTGACTTTTGTAGGTTGCTATTTTACAAACTCCCAAACACAGGTAAGCAGTCACAGACCATTTAGTGTCAGTAAGGAAGGAAAAAGAACATAGAAGAGAAGATTCAAAACACAGTTTAGATGTGACCATTTTAGTTTTCATTGTGTAGACTTTTCTCTTAGAAATTTTCTTTAAAAAAATTACTGAATATGTGTAAATTCTGTTCTGTTTTAGTAGGTCAGCGTCTTTAGGATATTTCATTTCTGACATGATTTGGAAACATTCGTTTTGAGGGAGGAAATTTTATTTCAATTATCGTTGCAATTCAAGCATATGTGAATAATATCTTGAACAATTTTCATCAAATTCCTGTGAAAGTTCATTAGTTTCCAACTGAATAATTTTATTATGATGAATCAGATATGCTGCACTCAAAATCATGTCCTCCATGTGCAAGTCGTGCCTGGGAGCTCAGGCTGGCTGGGCCTGTACGAAGAGGGTGACTTTTTCACATCAGTGCAATAATTTGAAGGGGACTAGAATTCAGTGGGATTCAAATCCCTCCCTATCTGTGTCATGGCATCTAATTTATGTTTGTAAAGTAGCTCTCCAACCTTGGATTATAAAGAAAAATAATGTGTTATGTTGGAAGAATAACAATGACCCTTTACAGTCAATGACAATAGGTAATGAGAAACTTAAAATTTACCTCAGTACTGAGATGCAGATCACAGAAATGTGATCAATATGACAGGTTCCTTTTTAATGTTTTGTTCCTGGATTAGGGGAATGGGGAAATAAACTTGGGAGTTTTATTTTCATTCTGTAACTTTTCCTTGAAGAGACCACAAAAGCCCAAGACCACAAAATCCCAGGAGGGCTGCTGAAAATTTTCCTAGTTAGGGTGATGCCCTGATTTTTCTTATTGAAATTCCCAGTGGTTTTATGGTCACAGGGAGAAACTGTTTTTGAGGTCACTTTATTTAAGGTGGAAGTGTTTTGTTTAAGTATTTCTAAATTGGTTTGTTTTGATAACTGATACAGGTGTCTTCCTTGTGCTTTGATAAAACTGTGAAATGGAAAAGACCAGATCATTTTTTAAAAGATACTTCAAAACCATTACATAAAATGATAACATAAAGGGTTTGAGGGACACTGAAGATTGAAGATCTGATTACCGTTTAATATAATCTTACAAAATCTGGCTTTAATTCCGTTTTAGATGAGAGAAAGTTAGGTGTGCATTGATTTAAATAAGTGGGTGCAAATGGGACTGTTTGAAGTGGGACCAATTACAAGATGCTGGTGGAAGCTATTGGGCCACTCCCCTTGGAAGTGTGTGAAGTATCCCCAGCATTGGTCAGGGATCAGGCAGGTCTGATGCACTTTCATTCTACCTCCTCTGCAGTCATTTCAGAAAGTGACAGGGAACATAAGTGACATTATTCAGATGGCTATTTCTAGATGTCTGTTTCTGGAAGTCAGAATCTGTCATTGTGACAGATGCCTTTACTTCTGAATATTCCACAGGAAAATTGACTCTGGAGGAGAATGCCCTGCCAACCAATGATAAGGGTGATTTAATTAGGATAATGGGGATACACTGGACTGCTTTGGCCCACCTTGTCTGGTCTCCAGCCATGCGGACTTCTATTTTGGGGTCAGCCTGAATTTCCTGACTCCAGAATTCCAGCGCAGCAAACTGAACTCCGTCTGAGGTACTTTTTTTTTTGAACAAGTGGCTTAGACAAGGCAGCAGCTCAAGGCAGCAGTGGAGTCAGTAAGGAGCTAACCAGTGGTGGATGTGAATAGTAACCATGGTGGCAATAGGAGCTAACTTTTGAGCACCTTTGCAGCAGGCATGAGATAAGTGCCACACACATGATTTAATCATCACTACACTCAATCTGGAATTCTTTGGGACCTGCTGGTGAGGAAATAAAGACGGCTGCTGACTGAGATCACATTGGTATTGGCTGACAAAATCAGAATTCCTTTTGAAGTAGTAGGATGCCAGAATCCTTAGCTATTGTCATTTTTGTGCAACAAGATCATGTCAGTGGGTGCTTGTATAGGTCAGGGATCTGAGAAAAAGTGTAGGGGAAGACCCATAGCAAAGGTGAGGGCAAGCCACAACTACCTTTAGTTAAGGGGTGATCATAGTTTAGCTAAAATGATACTGATATTGAAGAGAGATTGCCAGTGGACCAACTACTAGGACTTTACTTAATCCCATCCTGGGTATTTTGTGGTTCCCCTAGTAACTGAGCCCGGTGGGAAGCCTGAGGCCAGGAGAACCCACTGTTGGATCAGAACTTCAGGGTCAAATGGGAGGATGTGACTGCTACAGATTGGGCTTTGGTTGAGGGGTGTCAAGCAATGGCCTGGTGAGGAGAGAATGTGCTCCTCTATTTACTCCTCCCATCTCTTTCTGAACCTCTCGTGTACAGAATCAAATGCTAGCATGCAGAGGAACCTGGGCTGATACATAGGGCAGTATAGTGTAAATGTAGAAGAGCAGGTGAAAGACAATTTTATACAGGGCCCATATGTAAAGGAGTTCTCGAAGAACAATTCCAAAAGGCACAGTCAGCCTGCGGGCCAGCAGTCTTTGTGTGTTCAGCATCTTTCGTGGATACACACTTGACCTTGAGACATAGCAGCTTTCCAGAATCGCTCATGAGGCCCTCAATACTTTGTTTTCCCACGTGAATAAAAACCAGCATGTTTGCAGAGGGCTGGTCTCCCCGTATCAGGATGTCTGTGTGCTTTGTGAATGCTTGACCTTGAGTAACCCTGGCATGTAGTTTCCCCTCTGTTCTACAGCTGGGGCCTCGGGCAGTTGCGTCCTTTGGATGCCCCTTCCTGTTAGAAACTTTCTGAAGGTTCAGCAGTTTCATGTTTCATTAAAATTTAATTCACTGTGACATTGCCAAGCCCTCCTTTCCATAGCTATATTTAAATATGTCCATTATTTTGCATTGCTTTTGCTGCTTTTGAGGATTTTGTAGTGGTAGATAACCGCCTTCGAGAGTGCTGGAAGCCACACAGGCAGTTGAGGTTTTGTAGCTGAGGTGTATATTCATAGATTATATTCCTCTAAAATACACAGTCAAGAACTTTATTAAAAGTTCTAAGTTTGAAGGCTTTATTCACTAAGCTACTGCGCCAGTGCAAGGACTGAAGGCTTAAGGGGGAGTGAAAGAGCTGGGAAGGACCAAGTGGGTTGGAGGAAATAACCAGAAGTAAGTGTTAAATCATTTAAGAAATTGATACTTGCTTGGTTTTTCAGAAACTCACAAAGAAAATAAAAAGGTACCAAGTAAGACATAGTTTTAAGCATGCAGAATAGAAATGTTACCTCAACCTGTTCTCTGAAATTGTCAGATTGTTGGATTTTTGAGAGAGATTTGCATGACCTTTTGCTGAAAATAGGAAGAATACATGTGGAAGGAAGAGCCAGGGAATGTGGTGAGGTCAGGGCTCAGGACATTCAAGCTAAGCACAGAATTTCAGGTGTCGTGAGAAACAAAAGATAGCAGTTTCTTTTCTGTTTCATTTCTTTTTGAAAATGTGGGATACTTAATACATTATCCTATATTTATAGGAAAAGTTTTAATTGTAAAACTGAATATATAAAACACATGATCTTTGTTCTCCTATGTAGGAAATGTAAGGTAAAAATAAGTGAATGTAGGAAGGATTATATAATACAGGTTGTGAATGTGTGATTTTTCTTGGTTAAAGATTTTGTTTTTTGAGAGGTAGTTTTGGAGAGAGGTGGAGAGACAGAGAGCTACTTTCCATTTTCTGATTCATTTTCCAAATGTCCACAAGTGCTGGGCTTGGGCAGTGCTGCAACCAGGAGCCAGGGACTTCTAGGAATCTCAGATGAATGCAGAAACTCAAGGACTTAGGCTGTTCTCCATCACTTTCCCTGATACGCTAGCAGGGAGCTGGACTGGAAATAGAGAAGCTGGTGGAGCAGTGGAGAAATGAATTGGCACCTATATGAGATGTGAATATCACAGATGGCAGCTTAACCTGATATGCCACAGCACCAATCCTCCTCTTTGTTCATAACCAGTTTTTCTATGTGACCATCTTTTCCTTGTTGCTGGGTTTTTACTTAATCTGTTTAACTTAGTGTAATCCTTTATTTATTTTGTCTATTTCCCTCCTCCTATCCATTTTTAGTTCAGTTCTTTCCCATGTGTTTGAATGTGTGTGTGGTTCTTGTTGGATGTTTTTGATCTGACACTGTTTATCAGCTGTTATTATCTGTGCAGGTGTATCATCAGTTCTCTGCTTCCCCGGGGGTATCCCTTTGGACTTTTAAGGAATGTTCTAGAACATTGGTGAAATTCAAGGAAGATCAATTTCTTGACCAATTTAAAAGATCAAATTCAAGGAAACTGTGGTAGAGTTTCCTTGAGGCCATCCTGTCATGGAGAAATGTCTCTTCTCTTGCTAGATGGAAAATGCTTTGTGGGCTAGCTCTGCCCAATGCTGGAGTATGCATTATGGTGTGCTGAGTGAATATTTATTGAGCAAATTGACTGAATAAAAAAAAAAAGTTGAGCCCATGTGAGTGAAAAACAATGATGTTTGACAAAATACTGAGATTGTTTTTGGTGTTTCTCCTGTGGTGCCTTCGCCGTTGTGTCAGTTGTTTTCAGACTTGTTCTGTTTCTTGCACAGCTGTGTATTTTCTGTGCACTCTGCTGTTTTCTCCCATGTCTGTGGATATTGTTTGTATTGTACTGCATCTTTCTCTTTGATGTAACTTCTCTTAGCCGTGTTGCTGCCAGTCCTAGTCTGCTTTCTTCTCCTTGCTGTCACCCTGCGAACTTCTTTCTTCTCTGGGGCCTACTCTGACTCTTGAAGTTTCTGTGAGTCTTCACCTCTTTCTCTTCTTAGGTCCTTGGGTTTTTTTCCTTCTGCCTTCCTTAGCAACACTAGATTTGGTTTTTGTAGGATCAGGAGCTTCTACTGTGTTATGTCAGCATAGGCACTGGGATGTGGAAAGGATGTTGAACCAGAAAAATGGGCAAAGCAAGGGGGGAAAATTGCCATTGTTTCCTGTCAGATATTCTGGTTTTGCAGTTTGACCTAATCTTAAAGTTCTCTGAAAGGTTCATTTTGTCCGTTTGTTTGGCTTAGCCATGATATTTTAAAATATTAAGCCATGCAATTAGGTTCAATGACGACCAAACTTGGTGTGCGTCCATAGAATTAACAATCTAATTGGAGGCATACAGACCAACATTGAATAGTGTAACACGATGGCAATGAAAATGTAAAATTTGTAAAAGGGGAAATCAATTTGGGCCCAGATGTTGTGGGTATCATTCAATGGCTTTTTGTCTTAAGTGAAATGTCTACATAGAAGAATGTGCATATTATACATTTACAGCTCAGCCAGTTTTTTGCATTTATACCCCTGTAAACCTAGAATACATATCAAGAAACAGAAATTAGTTTTCCCAGAGCTCCCTCTTGTTCTCTTGCAAGTTTTTTCCCCATCAAAGGATAAACTGCCATTACAACTTCTAATATCGCAGGCTTTTAAAATATTTCTCTACCTAAAGTGGCAACCAGAAAAGATCTCATAATGTGTTTGATCTAATATGAGAACTGGAGGGTGAATGCCTTAGGAGTGGAACAGTGGTGGGGAATGATGGGTTCCCACATTAGAAAGCCCATTGTCTCAGGGAACAGGAAGCAACTAAAAGATCAGAGTGAAATGGGAAGAGAGAGTTTCGGGTACAGGAAAAGGCTAGAGAGGAAAGTAAGTCTGGATCCTGTGGAATTTCATGCACCAAAATTTAAGGATTTGTCTCATCTTAAACCAGTGGATTTGGGAAAGGGATAAAATCTGAATTTCAAAAGGGCCACTTTGGGTAGAGGATGGAAAGGCTGATAAGACTCATTGGTACATTAGCCATAGAAATTAGGAGAATTTGTTAAAGATGGCTTTGAGGCAAAAGAATGGCCAAGCCAGTTGCTCAAATCATTTGCCAACTTAGCCAAAGTTACTTTGTATGATGGGATTTTTTGACAAAGGGTGACAGAACGAGGAAAATGTGTAGTTAACTTTGTGTCCATATGAGCAAATGTCTGTTGTGATGGTTTTGAGTTTCAGATTGGCACGTTTGCGTGTGCATGGTGACATTTATTCATGTATCCTGTCAGTCTCTTTAGCTCTTCTTGAGAAGGATGCACTCATGTCTACATAGAATGTATATGAGTTTCATTGTGTACTTTCTATGTGTTTTCCCTCAATAGGCAGGGGTTAGCTAAAGAAGCTGCTTTTCAATATTTGAAGTAATGATAAGGGCTGTTGAATTTGATGAATATGAAAGGATTAATGCATGGCTCTATTCACAGCTCATAAAAATCTACTTAACAAGCTCTCAGAGGGGCCCCAGCAGTGGCTGTCTTGATACTGCTGGGTAAATTTTATGGACACTGTCTCCCTGTACTTGGGATGGAGATGATAAGCAGTTATATCAAAATTATAAATGTAAACACTGTCCTTAGCCAGTAGAGTAGAGATGATGAAATGTTTATTCCAACATTGTTATGGGAGGATATAGAGAGGATTGCAGCTAGCCAGGGAGTTCAGCAAAACTTTCCAGGGGAAAGTGTTGATTACACTGAAAGAAAAATGGTATCTGAACAACTGAAATTGGAGAGAGAATTCCTTGTATTGGGTTATTTGTATAGATAAGAAGGGAAGCAGGCTGTTATCTGTGAACACATTGTACCCTAGATGCCAGAGGCTGAACATGACAGATTTTTCTTCCTCTCATTCTGTGAATTACATAGCTTGGTGAAAAGCATCTGCACTTCTTAGGTACTTATGGATACCCACTGGTGCAGACTTTGTCTTCTGGAGTGATGACAGGCTGCTGCAGCAGGAAAAGCAAACTCATGGAGTTCTCATAGCTCTATTGTTCTTTGTTCCTGTCCAGATGTGACGTTGCTTTGGCCTACGGTCTCTTTGCCAACTGATCCAATAAACTTCCTGTTAGTGATTGGGTGATAGTTTTCTGTGTAAATATAGAATAACTTTCTTTGAAGTATGGCTATCACTATCTAAAAGAAGTAACAAATTTTGATAACCGAAACATGAAAGTGATGACCTAGAGAGATTTGGTGGTTGATAATCTGGGTAGTGAAGGCACGGAAGGTGTCCAAAAGAGGGTTGCAGCTTCTGTAATCGGGCTAATTGGGAAGGTTTCGGTACTAGTCACAAAGTTTTAGAAGTGATAGAAGCTTTGGGGGTAGTTGAGTTCATATGCATTATGAGTTGTTAAGATACTCAGCAGATCACCGGAAATGTAGGACTATAGGTGGGAACAATTTGTGTACCACTGACATGAAGGGGAAGAGCATCATCAATGCAACCATCAAATAATACATGGTGTCAACAGTGCTCACAGAAAGCTTCATTTCAGAAGACAGAGGCTAACCCTATCACATACTACAGACACTGAAGAACATAAGCTCAGGTTATTGGGCTGGAGAGTTGAGGACATAATTGATTGAAAAAGGAAAGAGAAATGATAGAACTGTATGAGATTATAAAAATAATTTGTTGCTTTCACTATTGGCTTATTTTGGCAAGGGTAGAAGAGGGCATGCATACTGAGGATGATGATAAAAAAATATGTAAAGAAAGGGAATGAAAACACAGGATAAGATTTAGATGAGACAAGAGTGGATGGAATACAAGGATATTAACCTTGACAATAAAGAAGGCATTTTCTTTAAGATGAGAGTAACAGAAGTAAAGAGATTAAAAAAATACAGAGAATGGGGCCCAGCACGGTAGCATAGTGGCTAGAATCTTCAGCTTGCGTGCCCAGGATAGCATATACATGCCAGTTCTAATCACGGAGTCGTACTTTCCATCCAGCTCCCTGCTTGTGGCCTGGGAAAGCAGTTGAGGACGGCCCAAAGCCTTGGGATTCTGTACCCTCATGATGGGAGACTCGGAAGAAGCTCTGAACTCTTGGCTTTGGATTGGCTCAGGTTGGGCTCTTTCAGCTGCTTGGGGAGTGAATCCTCGGACAGAAGATCTTCCACTCTGTCTCTGCTCCTCTCTGTATATCTGACTTTCCAATAAAAACAAAATAACTCTTAAAAAAATTACAGGTAACTCTTTGAGGCGATGAAAAGATGAAAAATCTGTTACTTGAACAGAATTAAAGATCCTTAAGGCCACCTGTTCATAAATCTGAAAGTTATAATGCATGTGGCAAAACTGCCTATTTCAGTTAGGCCAAAGGGACCAGAATTCAAATATGAATTGATAACTAGCTACAATACTAAGGGTTCTTGGAAGAGCTAATGTTTGGACACAAAAGCAGTAGTAATGTAGTATTTTGAGCATTTTGCATTTATTTTTGTGCCTTTTTATGGGAACACAGACTTAACCTACTGGGTGGAATCACTACACATCTTTTGAGGCAGGATCATGGCATGTTGTAGAATTATGTGTAAGAATTAACTAATGAGAATATTTTTCAGATGTCAATAGCTTGCTTATTATCACTGTTTATTAAGCAGTGGTCCTGAGTGGCCTATTGATCAGTGTTATTGGTTAGGCTGTCCATCAGCCTAGTTGTGAATTAGCTAAAGAAAATTCAATTATATAGTCATTGAATGAAATAGCTCATGGGTAAAGAAGAATTGAATGACACCATAAGAATTCATGTGAAGCAGCAATATAGTTTTAAGGGACTAGGACTTCATCATTCACTTAAAACATTTGAAGTAGGAAAGGCCTTTTATATTCCTGTTTAGAAATTTCATATTCCTCTGTTCAGCTGACAGATAACCTTCCTGGGCCAATGCCTTCCTGGGCATGCACTTGTTCTAAGTTGCCACTTGTACTGTAAGTTCCCCGTGACAACAGAAGTTTAGATGAAGGTGAGCACCCCTGAGGACTCATAAGTGCCTTTTTTTTAAGGCACCAATTGTGAGGTGTTGCTGGCTGAATGCCATTTGTTTTCTACTTTTCCGGCTGATTTTTTTTAACAACTGGGGGTTGCTTTGAGAGAATTAAGTAAAAGTACCTTAGCGGGGGAATATCTAAACTGACTGGACTGAAGTTTGCATAATACCACCCTTCTATATCATGAACATGGGATAGATTAGATGACCTATGACCTCTACGGTATAATAGACTTCATTTTTATTCAATTTGAGAAATATTAAACAAGTATTTTTCACATACAAGATGTGATACAGGCATTATGGAAGCAGACTTAAACAAGGTCCATTACTTAACCTAAGTCTGATAGTATCATACACCTCTGTGTGCAGGGATGTCAGTAATGTTATGAATAATCATAACACAAACTAGAATGTGATAAATGCCACTCGTTTTAGTAAGCTCAAAGAAGGAAGATGTTGTCATTTAAGGATCCAGGAAAGCCTTCCTGGAGGAGGTAATATTTGAAATGAACCATAGATTATGAGTTGACCCTGCCTTTCTGGGGAAAGTAAAAAATATGGACAACAAAGGAGTATAGGAAACAGAAGATAGAAAACAGGTGAGAACATTTGAGATTTGTATAATTACACATTTTGGCAGAAGCAGTACATAAAGGGAAGGATGTTCCATGAAAAACTATTGATGGTATATTTGGGCACATTATCAAGGCTCTTAGGACTTTAGTAAGGAGTTGGAACTTTTTTGAGTGGAGGAGTAAGGTAACAAAACTCATCTAAAGCAGCTTAACCAGCTATACATTTGGTATATAAATGGTTTATAAGACACAGAAATAATAGAAGCTAAGAGATGAGTTAGGAACCTGTTATGAAGTAAATGAATAAGTATTGCTTTCTGAATCTTATTTGAAAGGGAAAAGAAAGATGTTCTAGGTGTCAACAATCTGTATGTTAGCCACTTAGGAAGAGGGATAAAAAGGCTTGAAGGTGATGATAAAATATTGATACCCTTCTCAGAAATAGGGAAATGAGGTGTAAGAGATAGGGGTCAGATGTTTGAAGTCAATGTGAAATGACTAAAATAATGTTAGGAAAATCTTTAATTCCCAGATGAGGTGGGATAACTCAGGTGACTTTGTTTATAGCCTTCTTTCCTGCAATGGTTGACAAGTGAGGGAAAATTCTAGGCTTTCCATTTGGGATTATCCCAAACAGGATGAACACAGCAGGGACCTTGACAAACATAGGGACTGGGGTACCTAGAAAGGTAGTTGACCAATTTTTGGCTTGAGTTTTTTTTTTTGACAGAATTATATGTTTTGAATGCTTCATATTCCATATTCCTAAAGGCTGACATGTTGCTGCAGACACGTTCTTGAGAGGATAAAGAGCAAGGAAGAAGAGTGTTAACAGCTGTGACCAAGTTGCTGGCTGTCCCTGATTTCAGCACCCCTGTTTCCAGCCCTTGGCTCTTGCTCCTCCCTATGAAATTAGCTCTATCCAATCCCTGGGTATAATGAGTGGAACAAGGCATGTGCATATTAGCTGCTTCCAGTGTACTGCTGAATGGCAGTGGAATCAATTTTGCTTCTGTGCTACCGTGTGTGGCTACTGTACATCTGCAGAATTGTAGCATTTGCCTGGGCTTTCATTGCGTCCTCTTAGCATTTTCAGACTACATTTAAGCATCTGCCTCTATAGTTTTTTTATACTCTTGAATCTGCCACCACCTTCATCTCTGCTTCTCTAGAATTTGATCAGTTTCCTAAGTCTTCCCAAAGCCTATTCTCTAGGGCTGCAGACAGAGCCATTGGCTGAAATTTTGTGCTTACTGAATTGAACACTCAAGCTACGTTGACTTGTTTCTGAAATGAGCCTCTTCAAATACTCATGGTGGCACAGGTCACGCTTGATTTCTACTTGTCTGTGTAGATATTGAATGTTGAAATTTTCGTTACTCACCTTGGGAGCCAGTTAGATATCTGGATCACCTCCGCCAAACCCAAGAGGACTTTTTTTTATTTAACTGTATTATGGAGACCTCAGTGCTCTTTGGCTAAATCATGTATTATCATGTTGAATTGGGACATTTACTTAGAGGAGTAGTTTAACAACCAAATCAGCATTTAAGTCAAGATAATAGAAATGAATGTGAAGAGAATCAGAGGTCAAAAATCATAAAGATATATGAAATGAAAACCAGAAGATACCAATCAAGAAATCAGCATGTATCTCAAAGAATATGAGATCAAAAAGGGAAAATGGACAGAGCAGATTGACCAGTTACTCATGCTGCTCCTAAAACACAATGTTTTAAAACACAATGCTGGGCCCGGCACGGTGGCGCAAGTGGTTAAAGGTCCTCGCCTTGCACGCCCGGGATCCCATATGGGCGCTGATTCTATCCCAGCAGCCCTGCTTCCCTTCCAGCTTCCTGCCTGTGGCCTGGGAAAGCAGCAGAGGATGGCCCAAAGCTTTGGGACCCTGCACCTGCGTGGGAGACCCGGAAGAGGCTCCTGGCTTCGGATGGGCATAGTATCGGCCCGTTGCACTCACTTGGGGAGTGAATCATTGGATGGAAAATCTTCCTCTCTGTCTCTCCTCTCTGTATATCTGCCTTTCCAATAAAAAAATAAATCTTTAAAAAAAAAACACAATGCAGAAAATGGTCGACTGAGATAGAGACTTGTAAAGCTTCAGTTTAAATTAGAATCAGAGTAGGGTGGGGTTAATAATGAAGGGATATCCTAATGGAGAACCCAAAACTTTCCTTTGATCAGCACTCTTTAAATATGTTTGCTGCTGCTCATAATGTGAGAAGTCATGCTTGAAATAAACACTTTAGTGGAACCAATTTATTCAAACTTGGGTTTACATGAACATGATAAATTAGTCCAATTTTTTTGAGCTGCTCTACTGTCATGGTGGCTTATGTGCCCGCAAGAGTAGCAAAGCGTTCTTGCTCTGTGGTTCAGAATAATGAGTAGGATAAGGTTGTATTGGTAATTGTATTGCATTCATGATCTTAACTATGTGCTGCAGTCAGGACATAACATTTGGGGATTGTAGTTGCCTGGAATTGGTGTAAGATTCATTGACTGGATTATATTACGTATAATATAATAATACATATGTATGTGTGTATGATACACACATAAAATGTATAGGACTCATATGATACAGACATGAAACATTGATCCAAGAACAACTTTGACCAGATATTATTTTAGTATGAGAATGCCCCGGCCCGCGGGGTCTTCAACGGAGACCTGGGGAGAGAACCGACGATTGGGGGGGAACAGGAGACACGAAGAATGGGAGCAAGACAGGAGGTCTGATCAAGCTCCGAAAACTTTATTTTCTCAGGCAGTATTTAAGCCGCAGGTAAAGGCTGGGTGGAGGGAGTTTTACAGCAGGATGTGGGCCAGATAGGGCAGAGGTCACCAGGACAACCGTTATCTTGGGTGAACAATTACAGGTGAAAGATTACGAGGAATCTGGGTGAAAGATAACTGGATCTAGCATTCCAAGACCATTACAAAGTGAGGAAATAGCAAAATGGAGTCACTCCTGCTGTTCGGCAGTTCTCTGGTCCCCGGCATCTCCTCCCTTTCTATATTTTTTGAACAGGCAGAATTGTATCAGGTCTGCTCCTAGCAAGGAGACAGTGGGCCTTGACCGGAGAGGGGAGGTAGTGACCTGATTCCTCTCGCGGGGATAAAGAGTCAGCAACCCCGCCACCTAATGGCTCTTGGTGTCTTTTGGAGAGGAGGGGCAGAGCCATCTTGTTGCAAGGTCCTGGGACCACTGACACCAACCCCTATGCAATCAGGTTTACCTCTCAGGGTACTCAGAAGCAGGACTTGCGGCCTTCCCCTTGCAGTGCTCTGCCTGCACCTCTGCTACGGTGCCCAACGCTGCATTGTGCAAGCGTGCATGGGTCTGAGTTCCATGCTGGAGCTTAATCAGCTATGGGCTCATCGTAGCCCTGATCTGCCAAATCGAGCTGATGATAATGAATCTGGATGGGTTTAGCCAACAGGGAGTCGATCTGCTGCCGAACAAACTGAGTGATACGATTTACAATACAAGGACCAAAGGAAACAATCAATAAAACGCTGATCAAGGGTCCCAACAAGGGAAGTAAATATGGCAATATCCCACCCCAGGCTGTCCATACAGGGTTCTGAAACAGTTCTCTGCACTGCTTCGAGCTCTTCTTGATGTTTTTGGATTCGGTCTCAAACAATCCCGGACTTATTGGCGTAGAAGCAGCATCGCTCCTTTTACCATCTAGTTCATGAGGAGTTGGGGTCCTATGGCCAGTTTTGAAACTGTACTCATAATAGTAAGTCCATTTGAATACATTCAGAATTATTCAGCTGAACAGGCCTTGTAGGTCTTAAAGAAATAAAAAGACATGCTTTTCCAAAAGCTTAATAGCATATCCATACATTAGTCTCAAAATGATTCAACTTAGCAATTCACATTTATGAATATTTTCATCTATAAGCCAATTAAGATAGACTACATAGCTTGCCACATAAACATGTACATGTGTATCAGGTAACACATAAAACAAAACAACTTTTGTAACAGCTACTTGACAATTCTCTTGAGTGTGTTAACATTACCAATCGTTTAGAATTACATTTTGCTTTTAATAATATGAATAAACCATACCTATAGTTTACTATTAAACTTTAGCAATGCCCCCCCCCTTTTTTTTTTTTTTTTAATAGAGCAGTTGTCTGTCCTACAATTAAATAACTTTACCAACTGAAAGATACAACCTTTGAAACACATTCTTCTGACTTTGAGGCTGCTAGGGGCCCATCTAGAAATCCCAAAACCAGAAGAATTAAACCTATTTAATATGCCAAGAGGCCTTAAAACATCTAATTGAAGATTCATCATTATAATGTCCATTCATTTAGTCAGACTGATTTGAATGCTAACATGTTAAGAAATTTTTATCACGTAGAAATGATCACCCAAACATTTCAAAGTAAATACATATCAGAAAATACCCTTGAAAATATAGGTCTTGATAAAATCATATAACTTTTTAAGAATTGTAACAGATTCAGTGGTTGGAACAAAAATAGAGCTTACTGAAGGTGGATAGACAATTGACAAAGTTACCAATTAAGCAGAGATTATCTAAAATTCAATGCTTCAATTTTTTAACAGCTTTCAAAATTAGAAATACAGGTATTTTTATTTTTAGATATATACTAGCATTTCTATGTATACACACTTCAAAAAACTTTTTGAACAGATATCAATTCTAACATCAGCATGTATTAAGTATTAACATTAAAAACTTAAACAATGTTATAATAATATCTTTAAAATTATGGCCAATTATATATAAGGCTTACAAAGTTCATTTCTTAACTTTTCTGACTTCCTCTGTTTTAACATGCTTAAACCTTATAAATATTTTGTCCTAGTTTGCCCTCTTCATTGTATGATAGCCATTTCCCTGTAGGACAAAATATTCTACAAGCGGTGCTACATTTTTTAAATAAAAGCATACTAACTTTTAAATACAATGGCTTTAAGCAGTTTTAACCATTTCTCCCAATTCATGGAAACAGATTTTAACACAAACCCGCCTTAAAACCTGGAAAGAGAAGTTTTTCAAATAATCTTCTAGCTGATTCTAGCTGATTTGGGAATTTCCCCTTCTCAAAAGATGGCAGATAAGAATCACAATGAGAACCTGAAGGAGGCCAAGGTCCTAAATTCCTTACAAAGGGCATACTCCAAGCATGCCTTTCTAAGCCCTTTTCTATGGGTGGTAGGCCTGGAGCTTCTCCATAGTTTGTTTTATTGAAGTCAAGAGAGCTGAAAAACTTCAATTTGGCTGTAGTCTTGGGAGGCAACTTAGGAATCTATTAGTTATCAATAAGATGAAAATAACTTAAAAGGAGATGTTAAAACAACTTAAATGTTAAAATAACTTAAAAGGTTATTATAAAGATGTTAAAACACTGTCGTTCTTCACAAGGGATCAGACTCCAACTTCATTGTCTTAAAGGCAAAATTCAGTAATTACACACATCCTAACCAATTTTACTATACATCTTTAAAGAATTCGTTGTTCTCCTGCAAGGCAAAATCTCACATACTTCCTTGTAAGTAAGAACACAAATAGTTTACAAATGGGATTAATTTTATGAGTAGGAAACATTTCAACCAATGAGTATAAATACTCATCTATTTAATAGCATATATGATGCAACAAATTTAGCATAATTTTATAATATTGTGAGATTATAATCCAAATTATTTTAAATGACAATTATCCAAATTTTTGTCTCAATCTTTGAGAGTTCCAGGGATCCTACTAGAACCCTCAAAGTCATGAGAATTGGTTTCAAACTGAAGAATTTAGAGGTGTAAATTTGTTAAACAAAAAGTACATTTAACATTTAACATTTAACTGAACATGTTAATGAATACTGTATTTTAGACCTGATAAGTGCCAGAACACTGCAAGCTGAAGACTAAGCAACAAGAAAATGTTATAAGAACCTTTTTCCAGCGGAGGTGGGGAGTCTGGTCTGGTCAAGTCCTGTTAGATAAGTTAGACCTTTTTTTTTTTTTTTTTTTTTTATAATTATTTACCAGGAGAGAGAAAAGGGGGTTAGTCATGGTCCGTCCCATCTCCTCTGTCAGTCAGTCACACACGTACCCAATTCACAACAAGAAAAATAACTTAACAATTCAAGACAAAGATACAACTGGTTAAAGGGTATTAAAACAAAATCTAGTTTTTGTCCGGACAAAAATAATAGAACACCAAAAATAAAGACTAAACAAACATATACACAATCATTAAACACATCAAAACAGAGACATACATCTCTTAAACCTTTTGAGATTTCCAACCTCTTCGACATACTTCAACCTAGACATATTTTATAAAACAAGTACATAGGTCCATCTCATGCTTTAGGTTAATTTAACAGTGCATTTGGACCACTCTGTATATAACTGTTAAATCAGGTTACAGAACAAGTTTCCGATTTTTTTTTTTTTTTTAATGAATGTTAATCGTTTATCTCTTACCTGGCTCCTCTCAGCTAGGGGTTAGGGCTATGAGGTGGAGCTAGAGAAATTTAGATCCTGAAGGTGACTGGGTGTGGTTAAGTCCAGAGAGACTGGGAGAGCAGGTTAGGCCAAAGGTTAAAGCAGCTACAATGGAGAAGATATCTCTGTCTGCTACCCAGTGAGGAGAGCAAATGGAGACCTACAGACAAAGGGGGATGGGCTTGCCCTCACAGCAATGTTTGGGCCTAGATCATGAGGGATGATAGGATTATCACCCAACCTTGTGTATTCCTGAGCCAATTCTGGGAGCAAATTTACAACATTAAGGCTGTTGGAGAACAGGTTAAAGGATTCTTCAACTTTTGAGAGAAGTTCTGCTAAAACTACAGCAAATAGTTCCTTATACTGTGCTAATCCTTGACATGGCTCAAAATAGGTCAAATAGACAGGATTGGACAGAAAAACCTCTGCTCTGGCCCCTTCCCTTCCTCCATCCTCATGGTTTATTGGTAAAAGGGCAGAATTTTCCCAATCTAAGTGATTGAAGGAGGTGACCCACTTATATGGCCCATAATGGTAGTCAATGGCGCTGAGATAACCTTCAAGGGAGGCTGCCAGCCTGTCTGTCATTCAAAATCACTCATTCGATAAGGGACAACAAGGTTTGCTGGTTCAAAGTCTTAACACCTAAGGGCTAACTCTCTGACCTCCTGAATTAGATCTGCCAGTTGATAGGGGCAAGTATTAACTCTGGGCGCCTCTCCAACTGATCAATGGACCCCTTGGAGGGGACTGCTCTCCTGGACAAGGGCAGCCATAAGCACAGAAGAATTTGAAAATGCCCTCACTTATAACTCTTTCTTAGAACAATAGTGAGCAAGTAGCCTTGTTCAGGGCCTCTCGAGTCTCCTGTAAGGCTTATAGATGAGGGAAACTCAGTCTCCTAGCATTTTGCCTTTTCAAATAATGAAAGTAATTGTCCTGTATACATGGGTAGCCAATGGCATAGCCAACTGACCTTTCCAAGAAGCTTTTGAAAATCTACTAGTGAATATTATTCCTTAACGCTTAGCTAGAATACTGTCCCTAAAATCTTAAAAAGAGGGGGATCATTTGCACCTTCTCTGAGGAGACATTCATGTTAGCTCTCTCTAAAAGCTCTTTTACCTTGTCCCAGGATACTTGCACTTCCTGAGTTGTACAGGCTCCTAAAATATTATCCAAACTGCCGGGATACAGGGTTTATGGGCAAGACCCTAAAGACTAGTCTTGGCCCAGGGTGAGTTAGGCTCATTTCTGCCACAGCTTTCTTAAATCTCCTGCATTCCAGGGATATCACGCCGCTGGGCGGTTCCCTTCATGGTTAATAATGGGAAAATCCTGGGCTGACTGGAAGAACCCCACTAGAAGGCTTGCACCTGGGGCTGTGCTCTCGACTCCCCTAGAACTGGGGGTGGTTTCCTGCTCTGAGCTTCCCAGAAGCTCTTGTTGGGGTGGCTAAGGTGGTTCAGGGCCAGTTTTGCTCTCCAGTTTCAAAGTATTATAGGCAAATAAATTAAGCAATGTTAACCACGGTGCCAATCTGACCACAGTCCCTCAGACCTTGACTGCCTGAGCATCTGAGATTTCTAACCCTCAGAGCTTCAGAATGTATGTTAGCGCCTTAAGCGCGGGATCATCAATTTCCCCACTATTATTGCCTATGGCTTAAGAAAGACAGCAGAGAGGAGAGTGGCACTCGGATACCCAGTCGGGCTGTCGGGCCCAGGGGATCCCCTGCAGAGTTTCAGGTGACACCGAAGTGTTGCCTCGGCCAGAAACCGTCAGTCCTCAGACAGGTTCACCCCAGAGCCACGCATCCACGGCCGTCTCTCAAGGCAGAAGATGAGAGGATAGTAAAGAAGCCAATTGGACACCTAACACCTCCCTTCCCTTACAACCTCTCAGGGGATTCGACCGTAGCTACGCCGTGGCCGGGGGGTCCCCACGTTCGTGCAGAGCTGCGGGGTGCCAAGGGTCACTTCCGCAGGGTACACTCCCGTTCGAGAGGAGGAATACTGTACCTAATGTCATCTTCTTTTCTTTGAGGCTCACCTAGAGCCACCACTTCTCTGACAATGTGCTTCTCTTGGAAGATGCTGCGCTGAAGCTGTTTACCAGCCAAGTTTCTTTTCTCTTAACCCTAATTCTTCGTGCCTTGATGGCCTCCTTGAGGCCCTAAATAAGTCATGCTTATTTAATGCCTGTCCCATTGCGTCACGCCAATTTACCTCCGGATCAGCCTTCAGGTCGGGTGCTCCTGCGGCAATCACAATGCGAGCCTTCACTCACGAGACGCTTTCGCGGCGGCTCTATCCGAACCTTCACTCGCTAGGCGCTCCCGCGGCGGCTCTACGCGAACCTTCACTCACGATTTACTCTCGCGGCGGTTCAAGTGTCCACGGCCGTGGGAAGGCGGACGATCGTCGGGGGGCCCGTTCCCCAGGCCCCACGTTGGGCGCCAAGTGCCCCGGCCCGCGGGGTCTTCAACGGAGACCTGGGGAGAGAACCGACGATTGGGGGGGAACAGGAGACACGAAGAATGGGAGCAAGACAGGAGGTCTGATCAAGCTCCGAAAACTTTATTTTCTCAGGCAGTATTTAAGCCGCAGGTAAAGGCTGGGTGGAGGGAGTTTTACAGCAGGATGTGGGCCAGATAGGGCAGAGGTCACCAGGACAACCGTTATCTTGGGTGAACAATTACAGGTGAAAGATTACGAGGAATCTGGGTGAAAGATAACTGGATCTAGCATTCCAAGACCATTACAAAGTGAGGAAATAGCAAAATGGAGTCACTCCTGCTGTTCGGCAGTTCTCTGGTCCCCGGCATGAGAAAAACATTACTTTGGACATGTAAAATAGTGTTACCTTCTAAACATCATAATGATTCCATTTTTGGCATAATATTTTATTTAGAGTTGTCTCCTTAGTTTTTCAAGATATTTCAACTTTGCTCATGAGATCTGCTTTTTCTCATTGATATTGACTTCACAAAAACTAACACATTTGAAATATATATCTTGTACATATCTTAGCTTAAGATATGGAAGCAATCTCATTTATTAGTGAAGTTGACACAGGTTTGAATAGCCATGCCTGGTTAGCATATAAAATCAGTTTTGTTGTGGGTGCTTATGAGTGCCTCTTGGAGGGGTACGGATTTGTCATGGCAGTTAAGCTACCATTTGGGAGCTCTGTCACATTTTAGGTTGTATGAATTTGAGTCCTAGCTCCACCGTACTTTCTGCAGGTGTACATCTTAGAAGGCAGCAGGTGATGGCTCAGGTAGTTGGTTTCTGTTATGCAAGTGGGACACCTGGATTGAATCTCTACTTCTGGCTTTGCCCGGGCCCAGCCTTGGCTCTAATGGATATTTAGGGAGTAGATCAATGAATGGAAGATACTTTTTTTTTTTTCATATGGCTAACCTGAATCAATATTTTGAAAGCTTTGTAGAGATACAGTTTTGCCAATTCTTAAATGGGCAAAATGAGGCTTCCTTTATCAGGGAAAAGGTGAAGAAAGTTGTGATAGCATGTTGAAAATGCATGTGCTATTCTTGGGCTATAACTGGGACTTTGAGATCAATAAGGATACAAAATAGCTGTAAGTTAGAATGTGCTCACTCCTTTCCCCCAGTTGTTGGCTTTGTGTGTACATTACCAGTGTATCTGGCTGTTCACCCCATCCAAGGTGACAGTTACAGTCCTACTGTCATTTTCAGCATTCACATATGGGTTAGCCAAGTTCATATGAACAAGATTTATCTCTTTAGCCAATCTAAAATGTGACTTGCATTGCACTCCAACAGGATAATCTATGGTCATCTTGCTTAGTTCAGTTTACCTAATGTTTATGGAGTGAGCATCTAATATGTGCAAGGTATGGTGTTGGGTGCTATGGAGTAATATACAGATTTGTCCAATATAGACCTATCCTCAGAGATTTACTGATGAAATGTGAATAAACTAATATACTATAGGGACCAGGCTAGTGACTTGAATTCAGCTACACTACAGCTAAGATAGTCAGAACACTGTATGACTATTCTTAATATCTTCTGCTCCCAACTGCTCTGAGATCCAGCCTGCACCATGATCTGGGCCCTCTGCTTCAGTACCTTTCAGCATCTGCTGTCAAGATATCTATGAAAGAATTAATGAAGTAATTTATTCATTCACTTGGTAAATATTTAGTGAACATCTATCATGTAATGTGTTAGGTGGTATGGAAGTACTTTTTAACTTAAAGGGGGACAATATCCTGCATCAAACATGACTCTGGTAGTATTAGGACTAGGAATGTTGACAACTGAAAGATGAAAGGGGATGGCCAGTGTCTTATGATTGCACCATTACCCCTCCTATGTGTTAAAATTTTTATTAGGTCTTCATTGAGGTTAAAAAGTGAGTTATTCAGAATTTACTGTTGGTTCTGAATTCTATTGTAACATAATAGGATATATTAGATGTTCTGCAGTAAATAAGTTTGCTTTGACTGACTTTGTTCCTTTCTATAACTAATTGCTAGCAATGTGCATTTATTTTTCTCTTACACAGAGAAGAATAAATGCACATTTATTTTATTTACCCAGATTTCCTTCTCCTTTTTTTGTCAGCATGAGATAGCCTGACCGGGAAATTAGGCACTGCTGGATAAACCGGTGTGGCTCAAGTGTCATAAGTAATTAGGAGTTGTCTTCACCTCACTGGGAGATGCTCCTCACTCATGGTGGCCATCAATAAACCATCCACACATCTCCCAGGCTTCATTAACTTCTCTGTGGTATCTGGTAGCAGGCAGCAATCGCTTGCGAGACCACAGCAGGGTAAGACCTCATGTCCAAAGCAAGGTTACGGCACAGCATTGCTGTATCTTGATTCTCAATATTCATATTAGGCTTCCTCATGGTGCCATCACAGGCAAGTTCCTTGGCACAGAAAATGTCCATATAATGCCAGAATAATAGCTCACGAATAGAAAATATAAGTATTCAGCCATGTGCCTCCAGCCAGGACATTTTATTTGCCCACTAACCTCCCCCCTCGCCACTGGATCACCCCATCTTTTTTGGCAAAATACAACTACAGCTTCTGTTCTGCTCTTTGGAAAATAACAGGCACATTGGAAAACTTTTTTTTTATGACCTCTTATAACATTGATTAACAAAGAGACAGCAGGGAACAAATGAACAATTAGTTCTGAGCAGCACTAGAAACACCATAAGCAGCATGAGGCAAGTGAAAGTACTTAATTGGACTCTGTAAAACTTGCCCTTTTTGAGAGGGAGTACTGCATTCTCTGGAAATACAGTAAGATTCAGATGGACGGAGTCCCTGTGGAGAGCTTAGCGCCTCAGCAGGGTCCCAGTGCTCTGCACAGTGAGAAGGATATCATGGAGTCCTTTCTCTTGCTCCGCAAGGTAGTGTTTGTTCTGGGAACACTAAAATTGAGTAATAAATCCATTTTCATGTAAAGCTTGAATGATCTGGAGACAAAAAAAAATTGTGGTTGTCACCCCTCTTGCAAAACTATCTAAGCAATTGGATTTGGAGAAGATGTGAAAGTTTTAGAGTGAGTTCCATGGTCCACTCTGCCTGTCAGCCTGTCTGGACACGTGACTGGAAAAAAGACAGATAGGAGTAGAGAGGAGATGGGAGAAGAGACAGATACTCATTCTATTGGTTCATTCCCTAGATTGCTACACAACAGTAAGGGCTGGCCCATACTACAGCCTGGAACCAGGAACTCTGTGGTGGTCTCCCACATGAGGGATGTTGGCCCAAGTACTTGAACCAACAGCCACTGCCTTCGCAGTCGCGTTGACAGCAAGCTGAGTCAGAAGCAGACTGGATCTCCAATAGAGGACACTGCTGTCACCGCAGCAGCTTAACCCACTGTGCTGTAGTAACAGCTTCTAGAACTCTAAAGTCATACATCTGATTGCCTGTTTGGTATTTCTCCACATACGTGTATTAGGTTTTTAAAAATAACACATTGAAAGAACAGACTTTTCGTGTTCCCCACCCCCTGCCTTACTTCTAAAACCTCCTCTGGCTGCCTGCCCCTTTGTACTATGCTTTCTGTTTCTGGGATCTGGGACCAAGGAGTTGTGCTTGACATCAGTTTATTTACCTCATTAATTTTGTTTCTGAGCTGCCAGAAAATCCTATCCACTGTATTTTCAAATATATAACCATGATCTATCTACTTTCTCTATTAACTTCGTTTTAACGTCTCTATCTACTTTCTCTCTAGGAGAGAAACCTAAAGGTTATTTTGACAGATTGCTCACTGGCTTCCCTGCTTGTAATTTTGCTTTGTATTGTCAATTTTAAGAAGACTTCTCTGTGCTGACCTATTTAAAACAATGCAATAAACAACCCTTTACTCCTGGAGTTATACTGCACCTTATTTTCCTTTATATGATTCCTTTATATGGTTCTCTATAACCATTACTATTGGTGCAGGCAAGGCTCATAGATCCTTCCAGTCTTAGCAAGGAAGTCGGAAGAGGGAAAGGAAAGAAGAGGCATTGTCAAAGAAAGAAAAAGCTAGTGTTCAGCTGCCTGTACACAAACCCAACTCACAAGAGTACTTTGTTCTGTAGATAAATTTTCTGTTTACATGGATGCCCATTAAGATTTTTGGTGATTTTCATGAGATGAACTGAAGCAAGACTTATAGTGTGTCAATTTAGGACTCGTGGCTGGGGGTTTTCATGGATAGTCTTCCAGGTTTCAAGCAGCTTCCTGACAGCTGCTACGTGAATTTCTCTGACTTCTGCCTCTGCATCATGACTGTTATTGTCACCTACTTATAGCCGTGACTCTTAGTTATGTCCTCTTTATTGAAACTAGAAATTGTTTCAAGCAAAGATTAAGATACGGAGGTGGCAATTTTTTTTTCTGCTGAAGCTACATGACTAGTCTGAAAATTCATGAAAATTAAAGAGGGTGGGTGAACCACATGAAGGACGAAGTGAGTAACTGTCCAAACCATTCCCTGCTGAGAAACAAAACCTGCCAGTGTTTCTCTATTCATGAAGGTCCTTGTGCTTACATTATCTTTGATTCCACATGACATGAGTAATGTAGGAATAATGTAGCTTGTAATTATGGACAATGAAGTATATTCATGAGCTTGGTTTGTAATACTTCCAATGGAGAAGTGGATGCTGTTCAAAAGAACAGTTTTCACTGGCACAAAAAATAATGAACTCCTCCCCTCCTGCCCTCTAGACCCCTCTGTTGCTACTTGTCACCATCTCTTGCTGAAATGCAAAATACATTCCAAGCTAGCTCCCCAAGGGAGATCTTTGTAACCAGTGCTGCTTTCTCTCAAGTTTTCTTCTTCCTCCATTATTTCCTCTCATTTCTCTGTCCATCTCTTCTTTCCTTCAAACCAACAAAATTTAGATCTGTGAAAATATTGTTAAAATGTATTGGAGTAAGTGTTTCAAGTCCTCATTGCCTTTTAACATCTGGCACATAATTAAATAATTTTCAGCTAGATTTTTGTTCATGCTGATTCTTCACTGTTCCTCAAAAAGGTAACTATTTCATTGATACATTGGTTATTCAGTAGCATGTTGTTTAATTCCAAGGTGCTATACATTTTTTCTTTTTAAAAAATCTATTATTGTCATTTTATGATACAGTTCCATAGGGATTTTCCTTATCCTCTTCCCCAATGTCCCCCCATCTGAGTTCCCCTATGTCATTACTGACGTATAGTTCTTCGTACACAGTCATATGTCCTTTATTGTGGGCGTGGACAATGGCAGAGAGTCCAGCATCCTGTTGTCATGTAGTGAACAGTTTCATTGGGAGTCCAACTTCAGTCTGGAAGTAGAAAAGCATACTGCATTGTATCCTCACATCTGGATATATTAGTCTCCATTTCAGTTACTGTACATTCGCTTAAATGAAGAGCTCCAAAACAAAATCAACATCAGGAAGAAAGAAAATTAACAACACCATGAAGTTAAATAACATGCTGTTGAATGACTAATGTGTAAAGGAAAATCAATAACTTTCTTGAAGAATATGATGCTACTGTATGATCTATGAGTCATTGAAGAATTTAATCAGAAGAAAGTGTTTTGAAGAGGTGAAACTAACAGCAAAATAAATAAATAAATAAATAAAAAGCCGTGAGATACAGTTTTTTTTAATCCAGTCTATTAATCCATGACATTGATTGAGCTTAAACCATTAACATTCAGAGTTAATATGCATGGGTGGTAATTTGGTCCTGTCATTTTAGCAATGAGTTGTTTATGGGTTTAGTCTTCTGTTGTCATTTTACTGGGATGTTCTTCACATTTGCCTTTGGTTTTGTTGGGTGCTATTCCTCCTCTCTGTCAAGAGAGCATCTTGAAGTACCTTTGTAGGACAGGTTTTGAAGAGGCATATTCTTTTAACTTTTCTTTACTGTGGAAGAGTTTTATTTCATTTTCAAAGACAAAAGGAAGCTTTGCTGGGTACATTATCCTAGGCTGACAATTTTTTTTTTTTTTTGAGAATCTGGAATATGTCACTCTATTCTCTTTTTGCCTGTAGAGTTTCCTGTGAGAGGTCTCCTGTGAGTTTGTCATTCCTTTATATGTCAGTTGATCTTTTTCACGTGCACATTTGAGGATCGATTGAGGAGAACTTGATGATCATGTGTCTTGGTGAAGATCACTTTTGGTCAACCTTGTTGGGAGTTTTGTCTTCTCCTGGGTGTTGTTTCTCTATTCTTTCCCCAGTTCAGGGAAATTTTCCCTTGTTATTTCATTGAATATACCTTTAATCCCAGTTTCTCTTTCTGCACCTTCTGGGATTCCCATGACACTTATATTTGGCTTTTTGCTAGCATCTTTGAATTCTTGAATACTTTTTTTTTGGCTTGATCTAGCTCTGCTTCCAGCTTTTTGTATGCTTCCCACTGATGACAGGAAATATTTTCCAATTCTGTGATTCTTTCTTCTGCTGGCTTCATTCTATATTGGAGACTCTCCACTGTAGTTTTAATTTGCTCCACTGTATTTTTTGTTTCTGATATATCAGCTTTCATTTGCTTCATTTCCAGTGTGACATATGCCTTGAATTCCTTGAATACCTGCTTTATATGCTTCTCATTGTTGATAAGTTTTATAATAAGTGTTTTCTGTATCCCCCATTTTCTTGATGTCTTCCTCTGTGAACTCTGAGGTTGGCAAAGGGTTTTACTCCTTTGTAAGTGAGCCTTTACTAATATTTATTGTGCCTCTCTCTCTTCTTTTGGTCATTGTAATTCTGGTTAGCAGAATCTTCTCCTTGGGGCAGATTTCTAAGCTGTGTCAATCACAGGTCTAAAGTTTGATTTTACTTATTGCAGTCGGTACATGACTCTTTGTTTGCAGTCACTTGTGCCATTGCCTCCAGCAAGTCAGCTCACTGTTGTTCCTGTACTCCTAAAACTTTTGCCACACTGTACAACATGGCGCCTGGCATGCCATTACTAGTGTTCTTGATCTGCTGGCCGTCAGGTCTGAGGCTACCTGGACCTGTCTTTGGTGGAACCTGTAGAATGCCACGTTGATGCAGCTCACTGATCCAGAAATGAAATCAATCCCAGCTTGGTACACACACAGTCCTGCTCCATAGCCCTTGTCTCCTTAAATGAAATGGCACCTAAATTGACTCTAGGAGGGCTGACTGGGCTGTGAAATCCACCCTGTTCCCGCATTGCCTGTCTGGCATCTGCTGCTCTGTCTCTGCTCTTAGTGAAACCAAATGGAGCAGCAGAACAGACAGTTCTTTGGGTTCACCCTCCAAGCTCCCAGTGAAAGTCCCTTTCCACCTGGTTGCTGGTGGAGTTTCGGCTGCTGGTGGAGTTCAGATCACTGTTAGCTAAATGTTGCTGGGGTATCCGTCACTGCAAGGCCACACGGTTGTTTTAGTTGCTTTCCTGTGTCTGTCAGTCTCCAGGAACCCCTCTGCTATTGTTCTATCCTCTCCTATTTCCTGGAATGTGTCCTCTCTGCTTCATCCTGGTTAATGTTTCTTCGTGCATTTAAACGTGTCCTTACCCTATTCCACCATGTTGATTGTCCCCATTTTATGTTTTAGCTTCATTCCTATTGTAGAATTTGTTTCATGGCCTCTCCTATGAGGGAAAGTATAGTGATGCCATAATGGAGACTGTCATATCCAGATGTGAAGATACACTGCAGGATGCATCTCTACTTTCGAATCAACAATGGACTCAATGAAAGTTTTGGATATACCTTGGCAGTAAGATGCTGGACTACCTGACATTGTCTGTACTAGCAATGTCAGGGCACAGTTAAATAACAGACTGATGGACCTATGACTGCTTATGATATGAGGAAAATCAGTTGAGAGTTGGGAATTTGGGGCTGGAGGAGGGAAATTCCAGATCCTATGCAATTGTAGCATAAAGTTAAGAAATAAGAAAATCAAAAATTAAAAAGGTGATCGTTGTATTCAACATAGTGCATCATGTATAGATTCATTCTCGTGAGATTAGAATGTGGAGTGCTAGCATGGTTTAGGAGTACTTGCATCCCAAGTGAACCCACAAGACTTTAAGACAATATTGAATGTTTGCAGCCTTGGTGGAATATAAACCTGATTGTGTTTTTCAGTCTACCTCAGAAGAGAACCAGATAGATCTGTATTTCACTGAAAACATTAGGAAGTAGAATAGAGTGTTATCCAAAATAATTTTGAATCTGTCTAGAATTAGAACTATGATGATAACCTAGTTGGGTAAATTCAAATTACTAGGATTTGGAAACATCTGAAATCTCTGCTTGACAATAGTTTAGAGAAAAAGGCTAAGTGGGTAATAGTGTTAGAGCCAAAGATGTTTGGTATAGTTTGATAGGCTTAGGAAGCCTATATTAACAATTATTCCTAAAAAAGTTTCAAGGATAGATCTCATAGACTTACAATGTTCATTCTTTGCTGTGTGGCAGTGAAAACTGGTGGCCCTGAAGCATTATATGCAAATGAAATAAAAATCTTAGATATACTTATTCTAGTAAGACTTTTCAGGTTAATGTAGTAGAAAATTTACATATGCTTTTCAGGTTAAAATGAACTAACCTCACATTTCTAAGTTTTGAAGACTTTAATATATATGTATCAGAATGAGAATTGCCCAGTGGAATATTGAAGACCAGGATCTAGCAGGCAAATGCAGATCCAGGCTTTGTGGCACTTGAAACAGAACTTTAGAGAACTTATTCAGGAAAAAAACCCACAAGATGACAAATATAAATTAGTTACAAATGAAAATCAGAACAAGGCAAAAGAATGATAAAGTTGCAAATTTTTTTCTAGAAAAACTGACAGAATATTGTTATCCTAAAATATTCAGGGAAATTAAATATTCTTTTTATTAGTTTTCCCACAGTTAAAAAGTTGGCTGCCTACATTTTAACTACTTAATTTAGCCATGTTTTTCTAATGTTATAATCCAATAAAGATAATAGAAAAATACTGTCTTTTTTCTAACAAGGTTAAATTTATCCTTGCTAGTTTAGGTACATCATAGTAACATTATGCATTTGTTTTAGTATGGTTAAATTTATCAGGCTGCTCTTATTGTAAGTAAATGTAAGACTTGGAAGACTTTTCCATTGGCCAGTTTCAGAATGAACATTTATTGCAATCCTAATTTTTTCTTTTTTACCCCATTTGTTGGTACTAGCAAAGCAGGCCACATTTCTTTCCCAATATCTGCTCTTGCATTTTGGTACAGTGAGTGGTAGGAACATTCTACAAGTTATTTCTTCACCAGGCTTTTAGCAATTATGTACTTTACTTGGAAGTATACAAACACATCCCACTAAATCAGAATTGAATATACTTCCAGCTCAACTGGTTTTAACTGTATCTTAAAATGTCCAGAGATTTTACTGTATACGTTAGGAGGGGTGAATGTGTATGCTTGTGTGTGTGAGGGTAGGGAGTGGTAGAGTAGGGAAAGAGAGGAAAGGGGGGGAGAGAGGAAAGAGGGATAGAACATAAAGAAGCAACCCTCATGGTAGAGATAAGGAGCTCAATGCATGGACATGTTTCTGGCGCTCCTCCTAAGTTCTTGGAAGACACCCATACGCAAGTGGGCCTTGAGACTTGCACTTCATTATCTTCACAGTAAATCTGCTTTTGCCAAGTATGTATTGATGAGTCATCAAATTATCACCTTGAGTGCTCTCCAGAGAAGTGTGGTATTATCCCTTGCTAGCAACACCAGTCCTCTGGGTCACATTCCGGTCTCATAATTTAATCATGAGCTTCGAAATTCTCTTCACTTGTTACTGTCTCGTTTCCTTCATTAGTACTACCACTACCACCCCTCACTAAAAATTCTCTTTGTTTTTGAAGTGATTATATGGGAATGTTGGGCTGATTGTAGTCACGAGGTAGGTCTGGTCATCCATTGTTTCCATTGAGTTAGCTCATGTGACCCATTGCCATCAAGAGCAACATCTGTTTTCCCATCTAAATTAGCTTTGCTAGAAATGTTTCTTTTATTCTCCACATGAGGTAAGTGTGTCTGTCAGTTGGACTGCTGTTAGGAGTCCTGTCTGCTAAATTCTTTCTCACAGTTGTGGCATTGTCAGGCTAAGTGAGTGTCAGTTTCACTTTGGACGGAAATAACCTGTCAAGTGCACTCCCCCTGCCCTGCTCTGCTGCAGGAATTGTAATGATCTTGGTAGATGGGTGTTTCTGTGTCTTTATATTGATTTGGACTAGCTGATTTTCATCTTTTATTTTAATGAATGATAGGATTTGATTTCTTAGCCAGTAGAAAGGCAAAATTTTAGAATTATGAAAGAATTAGCAATATCAAGTACTTTGATAGCACAGGAACTGAGCTAAGTAAAAGATGAATTAGCTTCCTCTCCTATTAATTCACTAAATGAAGGTCAGTTTTTAAAATGTTTTGGGTAGTTGGGTAAAGTGTTGCTGCTACTGAGAGTTTAACGAAAATGTGATCGTAATGTCAAAAGCTCTAAATGGAATAGTGACTTCATCTTTTCATTTAAATACCTTGGATGAAAACTTGTAGATGCTTTGTGAGTATTTGTAATATTCGTCCATTATTGTGCACTCAGAGCATAGTTTTTCATGTAAATCAAAACTGTTAAATGTAGGAGAGCTTTTTTTCATTTTTGCAAGTTCTAAATAATTTTAAGAATTTCTATTTTCTGTGCGTTTATTTTAGTGTGCATAGAAAACTTCAGTAGCCTTGAATGATTGGCCTTGTATGTAACTAAAGGTTGAAGACTTTGGGAGCATCCAGAGCCAGCAATAAAGATAAAGGTAGTTAACTTAGAACCCAAGGACTGTCATGGTAGGTAGCATCTGTTTGATATTTCCCAGACACACTATGCAGTCCCACACACTGGGAGATTACTAAGTTCATTAATGGTTCTAGTCAGCTTTAGTGGAAGAGGTGAACATTCATCAAATGTTTATTGCATTTCATAGTATGTGATAATTGCTCTATGTTTTTAACCCTCACAACTCTTTAAATTATGATGCAATGATACCTCTATTTTCCAGATAAGCTGAAAGAGAAGCAGAGACTTGCCTAAGATGCGCAGCTAATCAGTGGGAAGCTGGAATTGAACCCAAGTCTGTCTGGCTCTACCCTGTACTCTGTTATTAATATAGTCTGTCCCCTCTCTGGTAGGATCTGCTAATCAGAAGTTATGAGAAAGATCTAGATTTAAATCGGAAGTGAGTCAGTTATGGGAGCCGATTTCATTCAGAATTTGGACTTTAGGAGGGAAAGGGATTATTTGAATAATAATATTCAGCCATAAAACAACACAGTGAATGAGTTGATAGTTCCTGAGTATGTTTAGGCATGGATCCACACAGCTAAGCCATAATAAGGAGTAACCGTATCATTGATGAAGTTTCTAGGATCAAACTACAGGAAAGCATGAGCTCTAATTGGGGGTGGCGGGCACTGTGTGTTTTCCAGAACTGCTCCCTCTCCTTCTTTACGCAGGCTGTTTCCTTTGAATTCACATATACTACACAAAGCAGGTGCTAGATACTCAGATGAATTTCAGGACAGAGAAGCCCAAGTTGCCTAATTAAAGAGATAATAGATCATTTTGACTTTTTTTACCAATGCCAAGTCCCTGTGGTCCATCAATATATTCTAGATGTTGGACTACTTTGGAGGTCCCCGTTGCTGAACAACTGTCCAAGCCTCATGGGAAAGTGAGACACACACACTAGGAAAGTCTCTGCCTTGGTGTTAGAACGTAAGTACCAGGTCAGGAATTAAGGCACACACTGGATGAAATATAAAGACAAGAATGCTGGTGAGAAAAGTGTCAGAAACGTGTGTCAGTGTGTGGAGAAAAATATGTTTGAATATTCCTAGTAGTGACAGCATGTGACCATGATCATGTTCTCTTAGAAAAATCATGCCTTGAATGAGGTAGAGTGTATGAACTCAATTCCTGTACCATTGGGGCACATGTACTGCCCTTACAATCCTTTTAAAAAGACATTCATTGCATGGCAAAGTTACAGAGGGAGAGACACTCTATCTGCTGGTTCAATACCCAGGTTTCCATGAAGGTTAAAGCTGGGACAGGTGGAAGCCAGGAGCCAGAAGTTTGTTTTGGATCTCCTCCATGGGTGCAGAAACTCAAGCATTTAGTTTATCTTTTGCTTTTTATCTGGACACATTAACAGGGGAACTAGATTGGAAGTTGAGCATCCATCACTCAAACTCATGTGAATGCAGATATCTCAGTTGTCCTCTTAACCCACCATGTCACAATTCTGGACCCCGGTCTTATGATTTTTACCTAGGAAATGAAATTTCAGTTGTGGCTAAGAAAGAGGAAAGATTGTATCTATTTTTAAATATATTTTCCAAAATGTGTGTGTGAGACTAACGAGACTGTCTTGGTGCTTTTGTATTGAAAGTCATGATTTGCTATAATATATTGGCTGCTCTTATTTTTAGCACCTCCTCTAATGAAGATGCTACCAAATGATAACATAGTGATCAATTCTTGATAGTAAATATTGACCCACAGGAGTGAAGAAGATGGGATAGGAGGTATTAATGAGCAATAGGTTTCAGTAAAGTTTGATGTTGAAAAAAAAAAAGGTGATGATCAGCTTATCAAACCTGAAAAAGGAACCACCTATCATTGTTTAAAAGGGAATACTAACTACAGGAACACAAGTTCATTCTGTTAGTCCATTGGGCCATGTAAGTAGCTGTGAGATGAGTCTGAAAATTCTCAAAATGCCTTCATTCAGAAGGCTTGTAAGGAGCAGGGGGTTTTTGAGTTTTTGGCCTCATCTCTGCCTAACAGGGTCACACGATATTCTTTTCACCAGTTCTCAACCCTTTCTCAGAGGAGTCTTGATAGTTGAAGAAATTAGCTGAGAAGCTCCACTCCTAAGGATCTCATGCCTAGTGAATGACACAGGTAAACTGCACAGCTGTAAAGCAGCATCAGTGGACCTGCACGCATAGAGCATGTAGTGGAGGTAGAACAGAAAGTGGGGGTCTTAAGACGTAGCATGACTCTTAGACAAGACTCCCATATGCTTCCATGTGATTGTCTGTCAGAATCGATGGGTAGGGTTCCTTCTCAGTGAGACAGTGACCTTCCGAGGCAGTGTGACCAGTGCACAGGTGGCATCCTCTCTCAGTGGGGTTCAGTGTCTCAACTGGTAAGCATGAACCCACAGGCAGAGATTATTCCGAGGTATTTGTGGAAAGCTGATGTGGAAGGCAAAGTCACATGAGCAAATTGGGATGGAAGTGTTCAGGGAAATTAAAATGAAATATCAAAACCATATTTAACTTCTTAGAGTTGGACTGATGGAGCATTTATGAACTAAGAATAGAATGCTGTGATAATGAACTGTGAAAGAACAAGAAAATAGTCTTGTGAATAAACAGATATGTAGGTTAAAAAGGGGGGATTTGGAGAATGACTGAGAAACTAGATAAAAACAAGGATTTAGCAAGTTGACTTTAAAAGACCAAAAGTACGAGATACGGTTCAGGGATAATGAGCTCTAGAATCATGAGATCATGTGATCAGAGGAGTGGGAAGATGGAAAATTAACACAGAAGCAACATTTAAAAAAAACTCTCAAAAGCAAAATGTATTCATTTATTTTTAAAAATATTTGCTTGAAAAAGTTACAGAGAAAGAGACAAAGGTCTTCCACCAACTGGTTCATCCCACAGATGACTGCAGAGGCAAGCATAAGAACAGTTTTGTCCTGGTCTCCCAGGCCTGAGGTTGGGGTCCAAGCATTTGGATCATCTTCTGCTACTTTTCCAAGGCTATAATGGTGGGGCTGGATCAGAAATGGAGCAGCAAAAACTCAAATTTATACTAATATAGGATGCCAGCATTGCAGGCACCTGCTTTACTAGCTATGCCACAGTACTAGCTCCTATACTTATGACTAAAAGGTACACTGGGAAAAGAAAGGAATCAGAGCTGCTGGACTAGGAAACAAAGAACCTTGCCTTTAAAATTAAGAAGGGATTCGTTTTTTTTTCACATTTTATGTTTTATTATTATTGTCATCATTTTATGATACAGTTCCATAGGTTTCTGGGATTTCCCTTATCCCACCGCCCCCCCACGTAGTTCCTCTATGTCATTACTAACATAGTTCTTCATACACAGTCATATGTCCATCATTATAGGCATGGACAATGGCAGAGAGTCCAGCATCCTGTTCCCAAAATATGGTAAACAATTTCATTGGGAGTCCAACTTCAGTCTGGAAGTAGAAATGCATACTACATTGTATTCTCACATCTGGATATGTTAGTCTCCATTTCACAGCTACTGTACATCCCCTCAAAGGAAAAGTCATAACACAAAATCAGTAATAGAAAGAAAAACAAATTTACAATGCCATGGCATTAAATAACGTGTTACTAGATATGACAGTCTCCATTACACAGCTACTATACATTCCCTTAAATGAAAAGCCACAAAACAAAATCAACATCAGGAAGAAAAGAAATTAACATCACTATGAAGTTAAATAACATGCTACTAAATGACTAACGTGTAGCTGAAGAAATGAAAATCAAGAACCTTCTTGCAGAAAATGCTACTGTATGATCTGAGTCATTGAAGAATTTAATCAGAAGAAAGTGTTTTGAAGAGATGAAATTAACAGACAACATCAAAACCCATGCAATATAGTTTCTGTCGATTTTTGTTGGTGAAATGTGTCTCATGTAGGCAATAAATACATGGGTTTTGCTTTTTAAACCAGTCTACTAATCCATGACATTGATTGAACTTAACATTCAGGGTTTATATGCACGGGTTGTAATTTGGTCCTGTCATTTTAGCAATGAGTTGTTTATGGATTTAGTCTTCTGTTGTCATTTTACTGGGATGTTCTTCACATTTGCCTTTGCTTTTGTTGGGTGCTATTCCTCTTTTCTGTTAAGAGAACATATTCAAGAGGCATATTATTTTAACTTTACTGTGGAAGAATTTTATTTCATTTTCAAAGACAAAAGAAAGCTTTGCTGGGTACATTATCCTAGGCTGACAATTTTTTTTTTCTTTGAGATTGAGATACTGGAATATGTCACTCTATTCTCTTTTTGCCTGTAGAGTTTCCTGTGAGAGGTCTCCTGTGAGTTTGTCATTCCTTAATATGTCAGTTGATAGTTTTCACATGCACATTTGAGGATCAGTTGAGGAGAACTTGATGATCATGTGTCTTGGTGAAGATCATTGTTTATCAGGCCTGTTGGGAGTTCTGTGCCCCTCATGGTTGTTGTTGTTTGCCAATTTTTTCTCCAGATTAGGGAAATTTTCCTTTATTATTTCATTAAATGCATTTGTAAAACCAGTTTCTCTTTCTGCACCTTCTGGGACTCCCATGACACTTATATTTGGCCTTTTGCTAATATCTTTGAATTCTTTAATTCCTTTTTTTGGCCTGATCTAGCTCTGCTTCCAGCTTTTTGTATGCTTCCCACTGATGATAGGAAATATTTTCCAATTCTGTGATTCTTTCTTCTGCTGGCTTCATTCTATATTGGAGACTCTCCACTGTAGTTTTAATTTGCTCCACTGTATTTTTTGTTTCTGATATATCAGCTTTCATTTGCTTCATTTCCAGTGTGACATATGCCTTGAATTCCTTGAATACCTGCTTTATATGCTTCTCATTGTTGATAAGTTTTATAATAAGTGTTTTCTGTATCCCCCATTTTCTTGATGTCTTCCTCTGTGAACTCTGAGGTTGGCATAGGGTTTTGCTCCTTTGCAGGGGAGTTTCCAATAATATTCATTATGCCTTTGTCTCTTCTTTTGCTCTTGGTCATTGTACTTCTGGTTAACAGAGTCTTCTCCTTAGGGTAGGTTTCTAAGCTGTGTCACCCACAGGTCTACAGTTAGATTTTACTTATTGCAGTTGGTACATGGCTCTTTGTTTGCAGCCAATTGTGCCACTCCCTTCAGTGAGTTCCAGGTCTGGGTTCTTATGTTAGATTTGCACAAAGAACTCCATAACCCCAAATGCTGGCTCACCAATCTCTACCTCCTGTGATACCATGCTGAGGCTACATCATTGTCTATACAACCTTCCTCCCACTTCTGATTGGAGCAGGTCCCAGGATTAGGGATACACCAGGTATCCTATATAGCTAGGTTTTTTGGTGGTGCTGATCTTGGGTGGTAGCTCTGGGTGCCACATGGGCCTATTTTGATGCTACAGTCAGTTTTATTTTCCTGCGGAACCAGTGCAATCTGTTGAACTCAGTAGGTTCTTGTGAGCTCAGCACATGAACAGTTTACTGTTGACCCCTGCAGTCCTAAAGCTTTTGCCACAAAAATGTACAAAATGGCATGTGATGTACCTCTACTAGAGTTCTTGATCTGCTGGCCGTCAGGTCTGAGGCTACCTGGACCTGTCTTCGGTGGAACCTGTAGAATGCCACGTTGATGCAGCTCACTGAGCCTGAAATGAAATCAATCCCAGCTTGGTACACACACACAGTCCTGCCCCATAGCCTTTGTCTCCTTAAATGAAATGGCACCTAAATTGACTCTAGGGGGCTGACTGGGCTGTGAAATCCACCCTGTTCCCGCATTGCCTGTCTGGCATCTGCTGCTCTGTCTCTGCTCCTGGTGAAATCAAATGGACCAGCAGGACAGACAGTTCTTTGGGTTCACCCTCCAAGCTCCCAGTGAAAGTCCCTTTCCACCTGGTTGCTGGTGGAGTTTCGGCTGCTGGTGGAGTTCAGATTGCCGTTAGCTGAATGTTGCTGGGGTATCCGTCACTGCAAGGCCACACGGTTGTTTTAGTTGCTTTCCTGTGTCTGTCAGTCTCCAGGAACCCCTCTGCTATTGTTCTATCCTCTCCTATTTCCTGGAATGTGCTCTCTCTGCTTCATCCTGATGAAATATTTCTCCATCCATTTAAACGTGTTCTTACCCTATTCCACCATCTTGATTCTTCCAAAGGGATTAGTTTTAACTAAAGATTTCGTATTCAAGCAATCGTGTCTGAAGTAAAATAATTTTTGACAATAAAAGTATTTGAAAAATGTTCCCCTTTTTAAACTTTCTCAGAAAGGTTTTGGAGAATATACTGCCAAATGTAATAATGGGGAGAGACAGGAAAGACCCAGGATGACAGTAGTGTGGCAGAGTTGAGGCTGAGAGTAGGCTGAGCTGCTTTGAGTCTCATGGAAGGCTTCAAGAATGTGAAGTTGATGGTTCTTATTGTGGGGGAAAATGTTTGTTGTCAGCCATATGCATATGTGATGTCAAATATTGAAGTAAAACGAACTAAAGCTTTTGTTAGTGCAGAAATTGAGCTAGTGTTGCCTCTAGGGAAGTATACCATTGGCTAATAAGATAAGACTACAGTATATAACACTAAAAGCTTTAGTGCAACTATATTTGGACAATAGGAGACGTATTAAATCAGTTGAGATGTGTAAAATGGCTACTCTGTCCTTGAAGTGGCTCTTTAACCTAACAGTGTCCCTTGTGGATACCTCATGAAGGATCTGTCTTGTTTCTTTCACCCCTACAGCCATTCCACATCTTCGAATAATCTGTGTTGCTCTGTTCTGCTGAGTCTGTGTGTTAGTGAGATTTCTACACAGCAGTGAAACCAATAATGTGTGTGTGTGTGTGTGTACACATACTGGGGGTGTTTGGGCATAGCACTAAGAAAATTTAAAAATATATTAGCTTGTAAGTCTGAGTATACTAGTTGGGAAGAGCTGGCCACAATGCTGTGACACTATCAATTGCTTGGGAATTGGAATAAGGTGAATTGGTCTCTGTGAGAGCAGGATTTGTTTCCTTGCTAAAATACAAGAATCCCAGGCTTTGGCCTTTGGACTCTGGTGCCTACACCAGTGGTCCCCTGGAGGGCACTCAGACATTGAACTTAGTCATACTCTCAATGTCCCTGGTGTTGGATTTAGCATGTCGGTAACTCTAGGCCAAAGGTAGCTTCTTTTGAATCAAATGACCTAATTTATCCCCTTTCATACATGTATGCATATATATATCCATCTGTGCATCCACACATCCCTCATGTTGATGCTGTCTATATAGATGCTTAATAATGTAGACTTTAAAACATGAAGTTGGTGCAGGGCATAAATGAGTTTACAGCGATGTGCTTACATTGAACTGTGATTTTATGGTTATAAGTTGGCCTGTTGGCAGTGAATGCATCCATCCCCAGTTATACAAGGCATGAATGAAACATCTCATATTTGTAGAAATGTATATAATGACTTTCATGGTAAATTAATTCCAGTGGTTCAACATAGCTGTAAGTTATAGTTCAAATAGTTTCACTGTGGAGCATAAAGTCATTGTCACAGATGCTGATCTTTAGAAAATGTCTGTTTGCTTATTTACTCATTTAGTTCTTTTGAAAGAGAATAGGGGAGACAAGGAGTGAGAGCTATTCCAGCTGTGGTTTCACTCCTTAGATGGTTGCAATAGCTAGTGCTGGACCAGGCTTAGGACAAGGCCAGGATCTTCATCCAGGATTCCTACATTGGGTGACAGGAGCCCGTACACTTGGCCATATTCTGATGCTTTTTCCAGACCATTAGCATGGATTTGGATCAGAAATTGAGCATTCAGGATTTGAGCTGGCACCATTATGGGATGCCAGCATTGCAGGTGGCAGTTGTATCTGCTAGACCACCATGCTGGCTCCTGCAAATGCCAATTTTTAGAGTTGGTAGTATTTGCTATGTAGCACTATGTAGACCATATACTGTTTTTAAAATTGATGTCCACTTTTGCACTCCTTGTTAATACCATATAAAATAGTGAAAGAGGATTAAATCAGAACTGTAGTAGACTACTGAGCAATACTGAGACTCAGTCGACACATCTATGAAATGCTCCCCCGTTCAACTGGCTTTCAGGTAGTGACTGCTTGATGTAGGGTCTTGTAGACATAAACACATCCCTGTACTCCTTTGGTAGTGTTTGTCTTCATAATGACCTTCACACCTGGATTCACTGGGACAAATTAGATGTTGCTTTGTTTGTTTTACCCACAAGCAAAATTGAAGTCTTTTCTCATTTTTGAAAAGCAGCGGACGAAGTTCCTGGCGATCCTGTAGGGTGAATCTGTCCTTTTGGTTTAGTGGCTTTTGTAGGTCTAGTTTTGTGGATTAAGAGAAGAGGCTGAGTTCATAACTCGCAACGTCAGTGTTACAGGTTAGCCTCCTGATGTTTTCTCAACCTGCATAAATGTTCCTTGAAATTTGCTACAGGAAAGATTTCACAGCTAATCCATCTGGTCAGATTGACAACTTTAAGATTTTCATGCTCTATGGAATGGACACAGGGTGCCTCCCTTCTTATGTTAGTATTAGAGAAATTTAGAAACAGGTGAATTTTTCACAAGGTTATATCTTAAATAAGAAATGATTTTTTTTTTTTTTTTGCTGCTTTTCAGTGCAGTGCATTGAGATTATGAGTGGTTAGGGTATCCAGGTAATTTTGAATCATTCTCTGTATTTTAATTTGAAAGTTGATGTACATTCAGGCTACATATGCAAACCGGTGACCAGTAACCAAGTCATCTTTTTCAGGAAGTAGCTTTGTTTACAGCTTCTAGCAAGTGCTAAAGACACTGGGCTCTTAGAAATCTTACACAGCCTAAGAAGCAGAGACATTATCTCTAAGGTTGACTTGCTGGGGCTGTTGGAGTTTAAGTCCCCTCCCCCCCCCCTTTTTTTTTTTTAACATTCTGTTTGTTTATTTTGGCCTTCAATTATTCTTGGATTGGTTTGGAATACCTCAACAGCTTGAATGAGGAGGCTGACTCTTGGACGCCAAATTGGCAATTCTTTTGAAAGATTTCCCCTGATCTTGCCTAATGTGCCGTTTGAGATTTGTTTTCTAATAACCAGGGGATAGAACAGGAGGTAAAATTTTAAAATGAGGTCCATAACATCAGCTGGTTTGCCTTTTTCCTTCCTGAAAACTTCTCCTGAACAGAAAACTCAAGACCTCCCCCCACATACACTTTGTGTTCTATGTTTAATTAAGCTTTAAATTGCACACCTTTCACTATTGGTTCTTCAGAAACACAGCATCTTACTGTTATAAAATGTTAGAATTGAAACAGAAACCTTTAGAGATTATTGAGCTAGAGGGGAGGGATTTAGATTTCCATTTCACATCAGAGACATGGGAAGAATAAGACATGAAAATTCACATGGCTTGCCTAAAGTCATGGAGCAGTACCCAAAGTGTGACTTAGTATATGATGGATGCTTCACACATTTCAAAATCTCTTGAAGAAACCCTTTAAAGGCTTCACCTCTTCATTCATGCATTCATTTATCCCTTCAATTACCCTTTATTTACCTTCTGTGTACAAGGCTTTTGCACAAGCATGGGAAATACTAACATGAGTTGAATGGAACTTGATCCCTTGGATTCAAGTCTCCCACTTTATATTTTCTCCTAGGAATTACTATAATTGCAGTCATAATATCACCTTCCCCAGCTAGGTTTCTAAGAGCTAGTAACTCTTGCTCTGAGTTTAGAATGAAGTATGAAATAGTTTAGCTACAGAAATTAGACAGATGTCTGTCAGCTAGATGGAGTAGCTTTCGTGGCGCATCACATAGGTGACACCATGGGATTCCAAATAGCTGGATATGGAATTGACTACATAAGCAAATGAAGGCATGGGAACAATGTGACTGGGGGGAGTCCATACCTTTATGGGCTTTTGATGTTGAAGACACCAGGAAGCTTTTGAGTGTCTGATGGGGAGAATACAATGAAATCATACTTGATTTTTTGAAGTGTGTATGACAACTTTGTGGAAGATGATTATAATAGAGGAGTAGCTGGTTTGTGGGTTGGGAAGGAAAGTGGCCCAATTGAACCCTAGTGAAGATACTGAGGTGGCACTACATGGAAATATGGAGAGTCAATGACTGTGATATCTTTAACTTGTTAGTGTGGGAAACTTTAAAACCCCTAAGTGAGATATCCCATGAGCATCGGAAATGGTAATCTTGAACTCAGAACTTTGGTCCTCACTAGGGACATGGCCAGCTGATGGTCAGTGGTCCTTGGGTATCTTTTTTGCTCTTCCAGGGTTTTCACATTATTGATGTCCGCTGAATTGTTTTTTCTATTCTCCCCTTTGTTGAAAAAAAGTTTTTTTTTTCTTGAAAGCATGAATTCTTTGACTCTAAATAAGATTCAGGGCACATAGGAATTTCTTTTTCTCCTCTAATCACACTCTTCAAAATACCATGTTGAGTTGTTCTTTGTTGTACTGGGTATATCCCACAGCTTTCTGGTCATTTTTAGGTGATACCAATCTAGGCCAGTATAATTCAGATCAATATTTCAAAATAATATGTGCCCTGGAATCTTGTGTTTCACAGTCATGTCTCTGCCAGCCTGCCTGTACTACTGTTGGCATGAAGTTTAACGGGTCTTTAAATAGAATGTGTTTCTCAGGCTCCATTTAGGTGTATGCCCAGTCTTCTTAAGGTCTTCAGAAATTTGAATTGTATTTCCAAAATCATAGATGGACTTTCAAAGAAGAACCACAGGTTCTTTGACCATGGAACCAAGTTTCCCATTGCTTAAATCCAAAACCCAAAGAAAATACAAATCTAAACAATGTGTCATTTTAAAGGTTTATTTATTTTTATTGAGAGGTAGATCAGATTTAGGAGAAACCAAGAGAAAGATTTCCTGTCTGCTGGTTTACTCTCCAAATGGCCATAACAGTTGGAGTTGGACTTAGAAGCCAAGAACCTGGAGCTTCTTCCAGGTCTCCTGTGTGAGTGCAGGGTCCCAGGGCTTTAAGCCATCCCCTACCGCTTTCCCAAGCCACAAGCAGGGAGTTAGATGGGAAGTGGAGCAACATGGACTGGTGCCCATATGGGATCCTGGCACTTGCAAGGTGAGGATTTACCTATTAAGTCATCACGCTGAGTCCAAAACGTGCCATTTTAAAGTTGCTTAAACTACTTGGGCAGTTCTCCCTACCTGCCACAGACACAAGCAACCATTCCCTAACTTGTGTTGGCAGGGATTGTCTCTTACAGTCATTCACTCTGTGTGGCAGTTTACTACTCTATGGAATTTGATGGTTCAGAGTTGTACTAGATGGGCACTTAAGGTAGGCTCTGCCCTGAACTAGTTGGGCAAGGTCACTTTTCTCCTTTATCTGGGAATACATAATGTCACAGTATCATGACTCTTTTTGGGCCTCCATTTTTCTTGCCTTTAGAGTAGCATTTTAGGTCTTATTTGAAGACCTCTCAATTCCATTAACTTGGCATTTGGAAAATGCTTCATAGCATTAAGGGAACTAAATCTTCATCGAAAGAAGTGAAATGCTTGAAGATCAAAGCAGTTTGCCAGCAGTGACACGAATGAGGATCTAGCCACTGATACTCACTTCTTATCATATTGAGTGTCAGATAGTATTAGAGAAAAAGGCAAGAATAGAAGAAAATGATAGCAAACATATCTAAGAAAAAGCTGTTGTGGCTCATCCTCTGCCCCTTTCAGAAACTTTTGGTGGGTAAGCAGATGCACACTAATCAAGTTCCACTGTTCTCTAAGCACACTCCTGAAGTATGAAACTTCAGACTTGCCTTTGGCATTAAAAATTAGTATTTGTAGGGTATGTTGAACCACTGGAAATGTTAGATTATACCTCTTTTTCAGATGAAATTTAAAACTTTAAGTACAGTGTATATGTTGTTCATATATAATGTGAATTTTTACAAACTGCATACTCATGTAACCAAGACTTCAATGAAAATTTAGAACATTTCCATTACCCTGGAAAGTAACCCTAAATAACCACTGTGCATCTCTACGTATTCATTCTGCCTGTTCTAAGTAAACAGAATCATGCATTATTTACTCCTATGTCTAGATTCTGTCCTGAAATGTTTTTGAGAATGATCTGTGTTGCATCTATTATTGATGTTTTTGAAGAAGTATGTTTATATTCCATTGCATGACTATAATACTTTTAAACATGATTATGTTGATGGGCATTTGGATTGTTAGAATTGTAACTAAGCTATGTATACAATTTTTGTGGACAAATCTTCATTCCCTATGGCTGTATACCTATGGATGGAATTGTAAGTTGTAGGCTAGATGTCTGATGAACTTGGCAAAACACAGCCAATCTCAGAAAGTGGTTCTGTTGTTTTACACCCCAGTTATCAAAGTAAAGGAAGTCCAAGGGTTCCTTATCCTAGTACACATTTGGTATTGCCAGGCTTTTACATTTTCACCTTTCTGGTATGCTCATTATAGTATCTTTCAGTAGTTGTTACTTTCATTCCTCTGATTAATACTTATAAGAGGAAGAGAGAAAAGACTGTGAATACTATTAGCTATCCATTGTGTTCACTCCCCAAATCATGACCAGGGCTGGGCCAGGGTGAATCCAGGAGCCTTGAATGCCATCTGGATTCTCCCACATGGGTGGTAGGGGTCCAAAGCCTTAAGACCCTGCATCCCCATGGGAAACACTGGAAGAAGTTCCTGACTCCTGGCTTCTGATCAGCTCAGCTTTGGCCATTGCAGCCACTTGGAGTGAATCAACGGAGGGAAGATGCATCTCTCCTTCTCTCTCTGGATCTGACTTTGCAATAAAAATAAAAAGAACAGAAATATCCTTTCTATCCCTTTAAATTAAATTATTAGCAACTTTTTATCTTCAGTAATGTAGAGTTCATCATAAAAATTTTCACCAAAGATTTGCTGCAATTGAATAGCCCATTATTTGGTATAGATTTGTAGGGATTTACTAGCTGTGTTCTGAAGAATAAATGTTCAGCTATAATGTTGGTTTATCTTTTTATTCATTTGCTTCTATCAGATTCCCCCCTTTATTTTGCTGGTTTGTCATACACATATTTTCTAGCAAATCTTCCTGATAAGTCAACCTTTTATCATTATGAATTATTATTCTTTATCTTAAGTCACAAATCCGTTTTGTTAGTATAAGCTTGCCCTCTTTGTTAGGCACATTATTTATGTGATACATATTTTTCCTTCCTACTTAATTTGATTCTATATATGGCTTTACATTTTATTTTGCCTTTAAATTCTACTTTGCCTTTCTGGCAGTACTTGCCTTGTAATTAGAGTTGCTAATACATTTCCACTTAATAAACTTGTTGGTATTATTGAGACTTCATTATCTTTTTAAACTTTTATTATTATTATCATTTTATGATACATTTCCATAGGCCCTGGGATTTTCCTTACCCTCCCCCAAGTTCCATCCCCCCACATTGAGTTCCCCTATATAATTAGTATAGTATAGTTCTTTCTAAACAATCATATATCCATCATTGTGGTCATGGACAATAAGTTGTTTTCTATTTGTGCTGTTTACTTTTTCCTTTGCTTAATTTTAATATCTAAGTTACTGTTAATATTTTTAACTCTGGTATACTTTTAAAATCATTATTCTGTATACTATGTTAATGGAATTTATCATAATGTTAGAATTTGTAATGCATGCTTTGTGTACAGTGAATAGAATTATCATTCTCTCATCTTCAGTGTATTGTTGCGTTTTTTTCCATAAGCATTGTAAAAGCTGCTGTAGTATTTTCCATTAAGTACTCAGAATTATTATAGTGAAATTGAGAAGTTTGCATTCTTTGTTGACCTGTGTCTTTCCTGTAACCAGCATTCTTCTTTCTAGCTGGGTGTTGGGCTGCTGTTACTTTCTTCAGCCTGAAGAGATTTCTTTCTGGAGTGCAGATTTCTGGCAAGAAATTTTAGACTTTTTCTATTCCAATTACTTATTTCAACTTTTAAATTGTAGGATATGTTTGCCGGGTACGGAATTCTAGTTGACACACTCCACACCCATGGCAGTATAAATATTTGTTCTCTGTAGCTAATGCATCTATTTTTTTCCTGGATCTTAATGATCTGTATCCTTGCTTTTCAACAGTTTTGACATTGTATAATTATTGGTGATAATTTTTTTATTAAGACTCACTGAGCTTTTTGCATTTTTAAAAATCGAATTAAAACTCAAATGTTTAAGTACTTTTCTGTTCCTTTCTTTCTTCTCTTCTAAATATTTTACATATTAGACCACTTGGTGTTGTAATGCTGTTTTTACTGAGGCTTCTTATTTTCCAAATTTTTTTTATCTATGTTCTTCAAGGTGGGGTAATTTGCATTGGTTTGTCTTCAAGTTCAGTGATCTCTGTACTATTGTCTTCAGTATAATATTGAATCTACTTGGTCAGTTTTTTGTCTCTTTTTGTTTTGAACATACTACATTTCAGAACTAGAATTGGTTCTCTTTTGTATTTTTCTCATCTCTGCTGAGATTGTTCCATCTGTTCCCTCACATGTCCATATTTTTCTCTGAGCCCTTGAACATATTTATAATAACCATTTTTAAATCCTCTCTATGCATTCCTATATCTAGGGCATCTCTTCATCCCTCTGCATTGGCTGCTTATTTATTATGAGTCACATTATCCTAAATTTTTGTGTGACTTGTTGTTTTTATTGTAAATGAGGCATTGAGGATAGCTCCTTGTAGGGAATCTGGATTAGGTTGTCTGTGAAAGAAAACTGGGTTTTCTTCTGCTGGGAAGGTAGGTTACTGGTGAATCCTTTTGATTCTGTTAGAGTTATTTTTATTCTCTGTTAAGATGGCTCTGTTTCAGGCTTGGTAGTTAGGATGGGACCTGTATTTTGAGAAGTTGTATTTCTCTCACACTTGTGGTCTTTTTGTGTCTTAGCTGAAAAATACCTGGGTGTTTGGGGATGTGTCTCTGGCTGCCCTCAGAACTCCAGTGCTTATCCACACAGTTGTAACATTCGCTCTCTTGCCTGTCTCTCAGCATCAGAGTGGCTGCTTCCAGGCTGGACCAGGAAGAGCATCGCTCTGCCTCTGTGTAATGCAGCCGTTTGTCAGGGCTCTGAGACCACCAACGCACCCTTCTGTGCTGCACTTTTCCCTGAAGAAGTGTCTCCTCATTTTTTCTGCCCAACAGAACCCACTTTTTTTGGTGGCTGTGAGTTTGAATCTCCATCTTCTCAACTCAGGGAGACGTAGTGCTCTGCTCTGCCTCTTTTTCTCTGTACCGTGTCCTGGGGAATGTCCCAAGGCAGAAAGCCAGGACAAATGGGCTCAGATCAAAGAAGGCTTCACTTCTCAGGGATTCCTGTGTGCCAGTGCCTATTGTTTACTGTCTGAAAACAGGTGCCATGTTCTTCCTGTTTCTTAGTTGATTGTAGCAGGAGGACGGGTTCATCTCAGTGGCCTGAAGTGAAAGCCATATTCTCTGGGGAATGCATGTTACAGTTCTGCGCATATATTCTACTAATTCTGTGCCAAACCTAACCTTTCTGACTGAGGATTTAGCTGTATCTCTTTGCTTGTATGTAAGCCTATTATTTCTCCTTTATTGTGGACTCTTTTTTTTTTCCGTTTTGACTTCTTCCTCTTTTCACAGTTTTCCTGATTGTAAGAAATGGGACATAGTCACACCCTTGACACAATATTCTATGTGAACAAATGTGAACAGTTTGGGGCATTGTGAGGTTTTTTGTTTGTTTGTTTGTTTGTTTTAACCATTTTGGAGCAGACATCTGGCCTCTTAAGTCTGTGTTCTGTTTACTGTTGATTTTCTTTTCCATTTCCCTAGAGTGTTCCCATTGGGACAATTTGAATCATAGTAAAAACACTCTGGGGAAACTTGAGTCTTTCACCTTCCATTCCTTCCCAGAGGCTCCCTTGCAGATCCCAGAGTCAGCCTGTCATCCGTGTCCCATGCTGCTTTGGGAAGATGGAGGGTTTACCCCAAGAGGGGTAACATGACTGCCATGGTGATGACTCATGACAGAGGGATGGATAGACTGAGGGAGGCTGAGGTCTTCAGTGTGATGAACAGTTTAGTACTTGGTCATAATCCTAGCTCCAGATGACTCACCCAGCTTTATCTTCACTTGCCACTGCTCCTTACTTAAAATTTCCTTTTGTTCTTTTTCTCCCCTTACAGCATGAAAATAATCAGATGCTTATGTATTTCCCAAAGCAGAAAACCAGAAATTAATTACAATGAAAAATCACTGCCAGTTTTAAGCTCTTCTTAACATAAGCTGTTTTAATGGTTTTGATTGACACTTTTCAATAAATAATGAAGTTGTTATGAAATAAGTTTGAAATCAGTTAAAATTAGCTATGTCTGCCTGCATATTTTAGCCTGGAAGAGTGTGTTTAATTAGATACTTTTGATGTATTCAACATAATTATGTTTACCTTTAATTTGGCATGAACACTACATTTTCAGAAGCAAGTTCATTGGTGCATTTTCTAACACACCAGCGAGAACTGCATTTCATCTCCTGGGGCCTTGGTTCTGCCTCCACCCCCCACCCTGCCATCATTAACGGCAGATCAGTAATTTATTTTCTAACAGATCTGGTTGTGTCCAAGTTATAGTTCCTAAGACCAGGGCACCACAGTTAACACCACATTCCTAGTCCCTGAACCTAACAAATGTGTAGGTCAGTGTCTGCACTAATGATTCAAATTAGTTGTGGTTGGTGGAGGCCAGAGGGGGTGGACATCACATCTGCTCTCTGCAGCAAAGGAGTGATAATTGCTTCTGCAGGGAGCCTTGTGCCTGTACTGATACTTTGTATAGAGAGATCTGCAGTTGCTGAGGATTACACTTGAAAAACAGCAAATGTCTCAACCGTGTAAGCACACGGGCCTAACAGTAACATGACAGGAAGTGGGGTGATGGGCATGAGGTCATACCAGAGTTCTGGGGTACAGGCAAAGCAGCCAAACTAGCAGTGGCATTTAAAAAAAAGCCCAGTAGGCAACAGAATCTGTGGTTTCTGATTATCTACCAAGTTCAGCTGATCTTTTTGTGCATATGGATTTTTTGTTCATTCTATTAATATTTAATCTATCATTGTTTACTATTCCCTATGGCTGACTTGGAGGATATAACTTAGACCAGCAAAGTTGTAAAGTAACAGACCATTCAATGAATTCTAAGTATTCTGATAGGAAGTTGTTCCCAAGTACCCATGGGAGATTGCTTCCAGGACCCCCATGGATACCAAAATGTATGAATGCTCAAGTCCCTCCTATGAAATTTTTTGTGTTTTCATATAATCTGTTACTATACATATCACCCATGTAAGCATGCATTTTTCTTAACATAAAGACAGCATATTTAAATACCTTATATTTATAGTGCTAACAACTGGTCTAGTGGGCTAGCATACTATATGGGGTTGGTTGTGATCCTAAGTCTAGGGCTTCTGGAATAGGACCCAGATCCCACCTCAATGCTTCAGAAGTTCTATTTTTACACGCATGCCAAACTCAGATACAGGGGGAAGGCTGCTACCATTGAGAATTTTGAGATGCAACCTACCCTCGCTGAGCTGGAGGGGGCTGGCTCATGGAAGGCCAAATCTCGAAAGTGAGTGCTATTGGTTGTGCAGTGAGGAGGTGATGTTGGTATAGAAGAGTGTTCCAACCAGAGGTATCAGTCTGAGAAAACATGCCTTGCTTTACAGCTATGCAATTTGGTTTGCTTGGAATGTAGAGTTCAAAGTAGATATTCAAAATTATATTTATGAATATGTGATCAGATTTTAACCAGTGATTACAAGAGGTCTGGGCTGGTGTAAGAAGGGAAGTGACGGGAGAAGGGATAACGGATGATAAAACACAGTAAAGTAGCTTGTAAGATTCTGGTGCTTCATAGCACAGTGGAGCTACTATGGCTCCTGATGATATAAGATATAAGATCTGGTGCGTAAGAGTTGCTTGATTCCAAACACAAAAATGATACAAAAATTGAAATTCTGTTTGCCTTTTGTGGTCAGTTTAAGTTATGTATGTTGAAACATTGTCTTATGTTCTTGCCTGCTGTACTTCAACACTAGCCATTGGGAAATAATTTTTGGAATACACATCATTTGTATGGTAATTATAACAATCACAACTGATGATAAATTAGGCAACTTAATTTTTAATTTGTTTTTTGAAGGCAAGTATTAAAGAGTAAAAATAATGTGAGAACTAAGAATATCTTAATCTCTTATTCTTTGAATAAGGGCATAGTAAGAGAGAAAGAATGGATGTATCAAACCATGTTATAAATTCTGACTTAATAGTTATTCATCAAATACTAAAAGAATCCTTCACTCCGAGATAGGACCTGTGCTGGGTACTGGTGACACAGTGGAGACCAAAGGAGATTAAAGAGTAAGCAAAAGGCATAAAGGGTTGATCACATCATTTACGTAGTGAAAAAGAGCTAGTGCTAAGCTCTGTTGAATGGCAATGGCTGTAGAGAAAGTAAAAAGATGGCATCTCCTAAAGCTGGAGTGGTTACAGAACTCTTGAGTAGGTGATGTTTAAGAGTTAAAGCTTGAGAAAATGCTATTTCCTTAAAAATCTTTGAGTCTGTCAAAGGAATCCGTAAGTTCGAAGTTCACTGAATTGGCCCAGAATATTTGGGGGTCTATCTGGGCCTGTTTTGAGTGGAGTTTTGCAATCCAGGAGGTGTAGAATATGAAAAAAAAAAACTGAGTTAGATGTTTGGTTTTTATTCATAGAAAAATTGTAAGCCTTTTTAAGGATAACTTTAAAGAGTAAGAGGACATAGCCCAATTTCCACATTAAAAGTGCATGTTGACTTCAGAGAAGAGAAAGTTGTAGAGAGGAAGAATAGATGTAGGGGGGTGGGCCCAGGTGAGAGGTACCAAAAATTGACTTGTGTGTTTATGGATCTACGAGGAGGAGATGAGCCAGTTTTAGGCATGCATCTAAGTAAAGTAAACATCCGAATTAAGACATTCATTTTTGTAACAGTCACTTTTTGAGTTGCAGTATACTTCTCAACCAAAGTACGCACATTTTCTTACTTGCTTTTGGTCTACTACATTCAGTTTTGATCCTCAGAAGGAGCTGTGATCCCATCTCCTTTCCACAATCTTGTCTCCTAGGAGGAAATAGTCATATGATTAAGCAGTTGGACTGAAGATAGGATATGAAATGAAGATAGGATAGGGCATGAGAAATTAGCGTGACCTGCTTTTAGTCTTCCAGGTCACTTGTACCTAAATCTGAATCAGCCCCCACCCAAATTATTTCATATAATCCATTCTGGGCTAATTGGATTCTATCCCTTGCATGTATCCATGCGCATAAAACTTCCCAGGACCACAATGATGCTGTGAGTGGCTTAATGCAGGCTCAATGCAGGCTCTTGATAATCATGGTTGCTGGCTGAGGATCATCCTATTCCTTTATGGCTGACACTGATGGCATCATGTATAAAAAAGAAGCTGACCACGAGGAAGAGTGTGAATCAGTATAGTGTCATTTTTCCAGGATTACAAAGCTATAATATATAATCCTATGGATCCTACTGATAGGCAAGTTTTAGAAGAAAGGAGCATTATAACAGTACCCCTGCCTCTTCACATCATGATACATACAGAAGTGAGGGCTTTCTGGAAATCACAGTGCAGTGATTTGGGCTGCTCCCAGCTGGAGAACTCTAGGGTCAAGGCTCAGATCCCTTGAGTTTTGAATGTAGTTTTGATAGGGAATAATCGGTCTCTGTCATTAGTTGTCCACCAAGTGAAGCAGAATTTTCTAGGCTGAAGAAATCTATGTGTAGAGAAAATCCAAAAGTGTAAAATAGATGGCCTTTCAAATCTGTTTTCTGAGTCATGTTTCCATTCAGTAGGAATGGTAAAGGTCAGTGAGGTGACCTACTCACTGACTCTCTTGGCTTGGGAGCAGCCTGATCTCTTGGAAGTCTTTTATTTTCTTGCCCATTTTATTCATATAATACTGTTCAGAGTTGATGATTTGATTCACAATTTAATCTTTTAAAATTTATTTGAAAGTCACTCTTGCACACACACACACACACACACACACACACACACACACACACCATCTGGTTACTCTCAGAAAGACCACAGCAACCAGGGCTGGAGGAGGTTGGTGCCAGGAACCCAATCCAGGCTTCTCAAATGGTTGGCAGAAGCCCATGTGACTGAATCGTCATTGTGCATGATTAGGTAGCTGGATCAAAAGCTGGCAACAATGTGGAAATACCCAGAGGTCTTGACAACTGTACCAAATGCTTACCTTCACCTGTTACTTCATTCATATGTTCTTTGGTCATGTTGGTCAATTGACCATGGCAGGCAGTTAAACAACATCAGCATTTCTGTTTCAAAAGATAATATTTCTAGGTTAGTGGGCTGCAGAGAAGAACTTCTGGAAAAATCACACTTAAAAATATGTAGTGTGGTGCTTTGAAGAGAGTAAGCTAAAATGTAGTTAGTCCATGATGGATCCTAACGCCGGTACTCTAATGGCTAGCTCCTCATGATACCTGGGAGGGGACTGGTGCTGTTGGTACTATTATGGTGATGTTGGTGTAAACTCATGATAGGATAAACTTTAGTTATTGAGTTAGATGTATTACATGATCAGGGAATCAGTGGCATCCAGGTATTGCTTGATGTTTTCTCTGCTTTGGTTGTTTTTTGCGGGAGTGACTTTTTTTCCCTTTTTGATGTTTAGTGAGTCAGACTATTACCCACATGCTTCCTCTTAAATACTGTCTGACAACTTCAGAGAAAGAGGTCAGTTTGATCAGAAGGTTATTGAGTTTATTTTTCCTCATCATTTCGGACCTTTATGTAAATACTGTTCTGGGCATTTTGTTATCATTTGGGGACCTAAGTCAAAGTTTCTGTTGAGTTTATTAAGTCATACTCTTCCATGCTGAGTTGATTTCCTGACAAGTAGCCAGATACTGTATGTGGCATTTATGTAACTCTCTAATTCTGTACTGCCAGCTTTTCACTCTTGTGATGCAGAAGTTCAGCCTACACATGAGAAATGAATAGCAGGTTGGCTTCTTTCTGAAAACATGAGTTGAAGTTCAACCTAAGTGGCCTCAGAGGGCTTACAATAAGTGTAGGTGATAAGTACCTGCCTCCAGTGGTGACAAATTGCCCCTCCCTCTGAGAATGTGGGATTCTGCCAGTCACATGATTTCTGTCAAAAGCATGTCCTAATTTGTCTGTACTATAGTAAGAACATGGTACCTGTGCAGTGGATTCTCCCCGTGAGTAGTTTTGGCATCAGTATCTGTCAGGAAGCTCTTTGGAGTATAGAACATAAAGGACGTGCTGGGCAGAATCCTCCTCTCTCCTGCACCATATTAACCCTTGGCTTAGAGCAAAGGCCCAGTTGTGAGGGCTAAGAGGTGACGTGGAAACCACCAGTATCTGTGCCCATGTGTTGTGTGCCTGACGGCTTCTGTGTCAGAATTCTGCGCATCTAGTTGACAGGTTTTTCTGCTACATCCCAATTAAGTCTGTAAGTGTTGACATCTTTCTTACATATAGGAAAAGGAAAGGAAGGCAAGCCGTCCAGAAAATAAAAAAGAAGTCAGTTTTTAAAATGCGAAACCTACAGGCAGCAATTTTTCTTTCCTCGATGTGAAAATGACATCAGGAACTTTAGCACCCAGCAGGATCTCATGGGTATAGCTTTCACTGCCTCTTCGTATTCTCTTCCTCAATAGTCCTCACTTACGGAGATCTCTAAATGTGTTTCTGATGGCATGTGTGCCTTTTTTTTTTTTTGCTGTAATGCACCTGTGTTTAAAAACTTAGCCAGGAATTTATGAAATATCTTTATTTTTATTAATTACATTGCATTATGTGACACAGTTTCATAAGTCATATCTTAAAAACTCTTTGTAACATGCTTCTTGAGAAATTCCTATAATGGGGTAGTTTTGTTTTTGTTTTCTGTAATGGCAAAAGAAAATAAGAGGAGGGACCTTAGAAGCAAGTCCATGCCTACAGAAGGCGAAAACGCTGAAGCTGACCCCAATGCACCGTGTTAATACTTAAGTGGGAGCATTCTGGTGGTCTTTAAACATTGGTTTTCCCTAAATCAGGATGGTAGCTTTTAAAGTTGTTAAGGAAAATTTGGTGACGTACGAGAATGAATTTTAGGGAGATAGCAGGCTGGATATGCTGAATAATGTTCTTCCTGTTTTTATAGGAATCATAAGAGAATTGTGTATCTTGGGCATGTGTCAGGGCCCCATTTGCTTTAGAGGGGATTTTCCATTTTTTGTTAGAGGTAATGAACTATCACTAATAGTGAGAAGAGGAAAGAGTCATTTAAACAGATTACATAGTGTATTAATAATATAATAATTATCCATTAGCTTATTTAAAATGGGCCAGAAATGCTTATGCTTATGAAATGTTATTTTATCACATATGCTAAAATAGGATAATGCCGTACAAAAGAGTAGTAAAAATGAAATAAGGCTTTTGGAAACATTAATATATAAAATACTTACTATACAGGCTCAGTAGTGTCTGTATTTAATCATTTTTATTATGTACCAGGGTTTAGTCACTTCACTCTGAATTCTAAAATAGATCATTAGATACTTGGCAAACATTGTTTTCTGGAGTGTTCTCTGAGTGAGATTCATGAGGAAATACTTATTTGTGAAGGGGTGGGGGCACGTGCTTGTAAACACAGATGCTTTCCCACAGAGATGCTAAGATGATCAGAAGAAATGAGAGGTGATCTGAGCAAGTTTGCCTCATTGAAATGGAGTCTGACCATATGATATGTGGATGGTTGGATCTGGATGAGCTGGTGAAATTTATTCAGAGTGAGGAAAACCAAGTTTCCTTTCCAGATCTGCATTTAGCAAACCACCTCCTGTTTTAGGTTTGTCAGACATTACTAGTGTCTGTAGTAGAATAAACTTCTTGTGTGATTTTTTTCTGAATTAAGTATATATTAGTTTTCAAAGCATGTATATATGAGTATTCAAAGATAAGAGCCAAGAGTTGGGGCATTTGAGCTATTCAACAAGCAAGGATGAATTGACTAAATAATGATACAACTCACAGTGTATAACCATAGAAACAAATTCTTCATTGGTAGGTTTTTCTGTGTTAAATTGTGAAGTCTTGAAGGGTAGAGGTACAACATCCATTTAGTCAACTCTAATAACATAGAGCAGTGGGGCAAAATGCTTGCTAAATCCAGAAGAATGTCAAAACTTGCTGAAGATGTGGGTACCTTGACTATTTAGTCCAGAAACGCATTCTTCTTCAGGTCAGAGGTCCAGACTACGCAGAACAATGCAGTCAGTTAGCTGGAGATGACCACGCTCCCCTAGCATTATGTTGGGCTGCAAAAGAGTCTCTGGAATGATAATAACTTTCCAACCTGACACAGGTTGGAACACTATGACCTGCTAGCAAACATGTATTCATCTCTGGAAAATGTTGTGGCTTCAGTTGTTGGCTGTGCTATTCATAAGGTCATGTCCTAGTCATCTGAACCATCTTGCATAGCCTTGAAACCTTCCTGGTATTGAAGTCAGGTCAAGAAATGATGAGTCCATATTATTGCTTGCACTGACTGGATGGAAACCTGGGCAATTTGAAGCTGACTGGGTAGTACTTTTTGAGAAGGGGCATAAGGAGAGAGAATAAACAAGAGGGAAATGATATCAAACAATCCGGGTTTGATACAGGGGTAATTGCACAAACACTCTGGTATAAAAAAATTTCAGACAGATTCCTGCATGGCCTAGAAAGTCCCATGGGGCTTCGGATTGAAAACAGATGTGAACAAAAGACCCTTTTCATTCACATGATAACCTTCATGATAGAGAAAAGGTGATCCTGTTCCACAATTGAATAAGGGAACATGTTAAACACTTTCTAGTTCATCATTTAACTTGTGTTTCTATGCTCAGTGGGTTATATATCTTAAATTATTGAGAGAATCCCTTCAATGAGTATGGCATCATGCATTCCCTGAGGGAGTAATGAGCATGAGAATCTCTTACAATTACTTTTTTTCCCCCAGCTTTAATTTCTTTTATCTTTTACTGGGGCAGCTAAAATCCAGAAAGTGACATAAATGGGTTGTGGTGACATCACTAATCCACAAATCCGAGACCACTTGGGAATAAGAGAGGTAATAATAGATTTAAAATTGAATTGAGGTTTGAATTGAATGAGTATATAAGCAGGCATCTCACTTCTGCTTTCGTTCATGGCCTTTGATGTGTCGTGATGTTATTAGGTAGCTAAGCCTCAGGGTCTGGAGGGGAGGGCAGTGTGACTTACGATGCAGAGTAGGCCAAAGCCGGAGGGAAGCTGAGGACAGGATCAAAGGTAAAGCCCCTCCTTCCCCTCGGTCATTCTCATGAGCATTTTGGACTCACAGTGCAGCAAATCCAGTCACACTGCAGCAAATGCCAGGCTTAGGTTTGCATTAGCATGGCAGGTCTGAATAACGCTTTCCGCACCTGTAGTTCTCATGCATTATTTATCCCCTGGTACCTCCGTTCTTGCTCCTCTTATGACTGTACTCCGTCTAGAAAAGTAAAGGGTATGCAGGAAATTCTGAGCTTCTGGCCCAATGCACTTAAAGAATATCGCCTGCCAATTTTGTAACTGATAACTGCAGCAATATTCTTGGGTAGCTTGTTTCCAGGGCATCTTTAATGGGTGAAGAGGATGAAAGGAGGCTATTAGCCTTGGCTGTGCTAAGTTTAGCTTGCTGTCGGTGATCCACTGCGTGGATGTCCCCTGCTGATTTCTTCCTTGATTAGTCTTTGCTAATGTTCTTGCCTGGATGACTTTGTGCCGCAATAGAGAATTAAAATTCATAATCTTGGCTCAGGATCCTGAGGCTGTACTGCGTGTAGGAGCACAGACATCTTTTGTTTCCTAGCTTTGCGACTGGAAACAGATTTGCTGGCAAATTGGCTGATTGTGAGAGTAGCAGCATCCAACATGGGAAAGATGTTGGTACTGGAGGATGGTCAGTTGCAGTCTAAGAAGGGAGATTCCAACTGCTGTGTATATTAGAAAGGGCCATAGACAACATTTTTCCTGAGTCACAAAACTGACAAGTTCAGGGATATGGTACTTGGAAAAGGTAATCTATGGGGCCAGCACTGTGATCTAGTAGGCTAACCTTGGGTCACCATCCAGTGCCTCCCAGAATGCATTAGCTGAAAGTTGGACTACAAGTGGAGGATCCAGGGCCTGACATGATGGCTCAGTGGCTAAATCCTCACCTTGCTGGTGCCAGGATTCCATATGGGCCTTCGTTCATGTCCCAAATGCCCCACTTCCATCCAGCTCCCTGCTTGTATCCTGGAAAAGCAGCAGAGGAGGGCCCAAGGCCTTGGGACACTATACCTGCATGGGAGACCTGGAATAAACTTCTAGCTCCTGGCTTCAGATCAGCTCAGCTCCAGCTGTTACAGCCATTTGGAGAGTGAACCAGTGGACAGAAGATCGTTTGTGTCTCTCCTCTCCATAAACTGGATCTGCTTTTCAATTTAAAATATTTTTTTAAAAGAGGCAGTTTTTTTCTTGGCTAAAGAGCTGCAGTCATTCAATACAAATACAAAAAAACATAGCTTTCTTAAAACTTCCTGACGTGATGACTTGAAAAGCAGACTAGGAAGTGGAAGAGGTTAACTAGACCAAGTTGGGGCAAAGGAGAATAAATGGTCAGTGAGGCCAGACTATTTAGCAGGTCTTTGCAGCAGAGTAAAGAGCTGCATGTGGGTGACTGCATGCAGCATGGACTGCAGGGTGACCAGCATCCAGAGACAGAAACACATTTAGATTCAGACATCCAGACCCTTTCCTAGAGCTGGGGATTCCAAAAACGAGGGGGCGTTGGCTTCCTGCTCAGGCTAGTGACACAGCTCAGGCTTTAGGGGAGTGAATAGGGACAGAGTTCTCCTTTTGGGAAATGATGAGTGGAGTTGGACTTTATCTTCTTTTAAGATTTATTTGTTGGAAAGGCAGTTACAGTAACCAAGGGAGTAAAGAGGGAAAAGGAGAGAGAAACTGAGACAGAGAAGAAAACTTCCATTTGTCACATCATTCCCTAAATGGCTTCAGTATGAAGCACCGGGCCAGGCCAAAGCAAGGCATTTCACCCAGACTGTTTGTTGTGGGTGGCAGGGATCCAAGTCCTTAAGCTGTCTTCCACCACTTTCCCAGGCACATAAATGGAGAGTTGGATTGGAAGTGAAGTAACTAGGTCTTGATCTGGTGCCCATATAGAATATTGTTGTCACAAGCAGAAGCTTAACTTGCTGTGCCACAATGCTGGCCCGAGAATTTCATTATACCTGGATCTCAGGAACTTTGAAAGAGGTTTTAAATGACTCTTTGAGTAAATCAATAAACTTGGGCTGGGAGGAACCCTGTTTCTTGGTGCTGGGAATAGACTTAGCTCCATGCCCATATGGGATCCCAGCATGTGCAAGGTGAGGACTTTAGCCACTAGACACCAGGCCCTTATAAGTAAATTAAGAAAATAATTGAGTGCTGTTCTTTACAAGGTAAAAATTTTATAAAATTTTTTTCATTCAAAATAACATTCACTTCCATTGTATGAAGTATTTGTTGTAAGATTTATTCATTTATTGGAAAGAAAGATTTACAGTGAGAAGGCAAGGCAGACAAAAAAAATCTTCCATCCACTGGTTCACTGCCCAAATGGCCACGATGGCTGGAGCTGAGCTGATCCAAAACCGGGGGCCAGTAACATCTTCTGGATTTTCCACATGGGTGCAGGCTCCCAAGGCTTTGAGCCATCCTCTGTTGTTTGCCCAGGCCACAAGCAGAAAGCTGAGTGAAAACTGGAGCATCCAGAACAAGAGCCAGTGCACAAAGGTGAAGGATTAGCCAATTAAGCCATTGTGCCAGGCCCATGAATTAGTTTTGAAATAGATTAAATGACATTGGTGGCTAAATGTGTTGGTGTGTGTGATGGGTATGCCATGGCCCCAGTAAACTCACCTGTGTGTGGATATACTGTCACAGGCTGGACTCAGACTATGGCATTATTTCTGAGTATGACCTTCCTCCCACCTGGTGATAGGATCTTATGTGAGCTGATTCAAATGTAATTTCTTTGGCCCCAACTTCTGAGAGTTTCTTGAGGCTGCAGTCTGGGAGTCTTTATTTGAAACCAGCAACTCTCTGATGTGATCCTCCTACATGGGAATATACAGATGAATAGTGTGTTTTGGGTTTCATGTGATTAATATTGATTGGGAAGAAACAAAGGTCATTACAGTTTCTGAGATACTTGAATAAAAGTTGTGTAGAACATATATGGTATGGTTATCCTCTACTTGCTGGCCTGGGCAGACATTTAACCAATCTGGAATGACTTTAACAAAAAGTAGAATTGGGTCCAGTGTGATAGCATAGCAGTTAAACTCCTCGCCTTGAACACTGCGGAATCCCAGATGGGCACTGGTTCTAATCCCAGCAGCCCCGCTTCCCATCCAGCTCTCTGCCTGTGGCCTGGGAATGCAGTTAAGGACAGCCCAAAGCCGTTGGGACCCTGCACCAGCGTAAGAGACCCAGAGGAAGATCCTGGCTTCAGATTGGCTCAGCTCCGGTTGTTGAGGCCGCTTGGGGCTTGAACCGTTGGACGGAATGTCTTCCTCTCTGTCTCTTCTCCTTTCTATATATCTGTCTTTCCAAAAAAAAAAAAATCTTAAAAAAAGGTGGACTTCAAAAGAAAATAAATATTCCTGCCCCCTCTGAATAAAGGATTTGTGTCATTTAGGGTAGTCAAAGAATGTTGGGCAGGTAAGGCGGTGGCGGATAGGATGATGGAGCCCTAAGAGGAGTTGAACTCTCAGGGGCAGCAATGGGTTAGATAAAGCCCTTGAAGCAAAAACAGTGCTATGACCCACGTGGGCTCTTTGCCTATTACCTGTTGGAGATATTTGGCAAATCCTAGAGAACTGGCACAGAGAAACAAAGCCGTGTGATTACAGGAGGAAACCTTTCCGGGAGAAGCAACCCACCCAGATTGTTATCTTTCCATATTAAAGACATCTTTTGGAGTCTTGGGCCCTGATTTTAATTTCAGCATAGAGCTCACTTTCACAGACGTCCATGTGAAATTGACTGTGTGGGTACATGATGTTTATTGTATGTTAGGTAAAGCTCTCCCCAGCTTTTATCTTCTACCTTATAGCCCGTGTCCTTACTGAGACCAAGGCCTTAGTAAGGCTTTTTTTTTTTTTCTATTTGCTCTCATTTAATGCTCACATTGACCTTGAAAGGTGGGTGAATTCTACTGGCTTCGTTTGGACATTTGAACTGTGAAAGTTGGGTGTGGGAGCTGGGGAGCTTCAGCTAAGTGACCTGCACAGGGTCTTGCCGGGACACGCCCATTCTCTCTGTGTTTACATAGCTTTTCTTCATTGACTAGACCTGTCAATCTCTTCAACCTCATCTTCATCCCAGAGAGCTGTTATAAATTGTTAGTTTTGTTGCAGTTCTAACCCCTTGATTTCCTGTACTAGATTTGGAGATTTTTGGGGGACCTAGAATTATGTCTCCCTCCTGTATAGCATCTATCCTCAGTCTTGGCATGTAATGTAATATTAAAGAATGTGCATGCTTCTGTGGTTAAAGCAAAAATAGTTCTGCTTGAATGTTACAATATTGCACTACAGGAGCCAGGGAGAAACTAGCTGTTGTAGCTGTCCTTCTAGTACCATCTATTTCTGACACAATATTGAGGAGAGACTAAGTAAACAATTAGTAGTTACTGCATGCATAAATGGAGGAAGATCATCAAAGGCTGTGCTGATTAAAAACATGATATACACCTTGAACTTGATCAAGTAAACAGACTTTTCTTAGAGGCCACCACAAAGGAAAGGTATTATTTTGCTTTTTGAACGTAATAGTGCTTCCAGCTGCTGTTTTTCTCTCTGAATAATCACAATGGCTGGGGGAGTATCTGAAGCCAGGAGTTTAATCCAGGTATCCAAAATGAGTGACAGGTTGAACTATTTGAACCATCCCCTGTTGCCTCCCAGAGTCTGCCCTGGCAGAAACCTGAAATTGAGAGCTGAGTAAGTCACCTAGGTATTCTGTCGCAGGATACGGACCTCTCAATCTTTCGGGCAAACAACCACTGCAGGAAAGATATTTGAAGAGTGGAAGTAGTTATCAGTGAAAGACTTGGGAAAGCTGTATCATTTTCCCCCACTCTGAGTGGTTGCTTTGTTTATGTCGCAGAGGAGACGCTGACAGTCACTTGACTAAGAGGAGAAAAATACTATTCATGAAGGGTTTGAACTCTGAGTGCAAGGATGAGTTATTTGATAAGTACTGTTTAGACGGGAAGGTTCTCACGTCCTTCATTAAGGGACGAGCAGTGTGTTGGCTGACTGGAGTGTCTTTGAATGGAGATGGCTTAGCAGCTAAGTCTGCAAGGGCGTTTTGGGGAATGACACTAAGTAGTAAAGATATTCATCTTACCATGGGAAGCCCGAAGGAGCTGTGAAAGAGAATAGAAATGAAACAAAAAGAGGAACATGGGGTGATTTTCATCAAATGAAAGCATTTCTCTAAGTTATTTCAATTAGGTGACCACTGTGAATGTCTGCTGCATGGAGGTGAAGGGGGCTGTTACTGTATTTTCATTAGGAGATGTGACCTGTCCTTTGAAAGCCTGTCCCATTTCATGGCCAGTGACACTGGTAATGAAGCTCACCTTTAGATTCTGTGTGTTAATCGGATGCAGCACTTTTCCTTTGGAATTTCTTGACTTAATGTCACAGAACTGATTATTTCAGACAGATCATTTTTGAAAGACTTCCATGTTCACCCTAAACAATGGCACTGAGTAGAATTTTAAATCCGAGGAATATAAAGTGCATGTAAATTTGACTTTTGAGTGGTGGCATCTGTAATTTACTCCAGGAATAATGTATCTGTGTGAAGTTCACCAGGCCAACTAGACTTAATTATGAGGCGAGGGAACTCTGTGATTATATCCGAGTCTGGTGACAGAGTAGGACGTTCACAGTGTGGGAAGAACTGTGGCACTGCCCACAATAATGTGATGAAAGTAAAACTGAGATGTTGAAATGGCAAATGTGGAAAAAGCATGACCCATTTGGTCTCACACTCTAAGCTTTCTTCATTCATGGACGATCTGGGAAATGGAAGGATTTCCCAGGTATTTTTTTTTTTAATGTATGACTTACAAATACTACTTAAATATAACAAAACTTTATACCTTATTATATGTAGGATTATTAGAAAAACATAGTGGTAGCCATAGTTGTACGTGGACCTAATGTTGGTATTTTATAACTTTAAGGACTAGAGGTGAGTACCTGTGCTTATTAATAGTGATTAGCATTTACTGAAGAGTTACAACTTAGAAAATACCACGTTAGTATTTTTGTAAGGGTTATTTAATCTTCTAGCAAGTGTGTGAGGTAGGTGCGACTGTCCCCATTTTACGTCTGCCTAAATGAAGCACAGAGAGGTTAGGTAGCCTTCCCTAGATCATGCAGCTGGTTGCTTCCACAGTTCAATTTGAGTATCCGTTGGCTCCCCTGCTCTTCGACATCTTAATAGACCCTCTTTGTGTTTGAAGCTGAGAATACTATGAATTACTCAACCTCCATTGTCAGATCTATTTAAAAGGGAACCCACTGTCCACAGTTAACTACAGGATCTCCTGGAAATGTTATTATTTGCCACACGAGATACAAGATTAGATTTTAACAATGACGTTAAGTTCTGTAGCTTGAAGAATTCAGCAAATTTTATCTCAATACTTACTGAAGTCATAGACTCTGTTTTAATTGATTGGCTGGTTTGTATGCTTAAAATTTAATATTGATATTTGTGATTGGGCACATTGATTAATTGCTGAATTTAATTCAGCTCAGAGTACTTCTGATCCTGTAATCAACATGGCTGATTTAATAATCAAGTCACCCTGCTTGCCAGATAGCGACATCAGGTACCAAGAATGCACCAGGCCTTTGTTCCCATAAAGGGATTCCCCCTGTCTCTAGGCTTGCTTACTCCTTTCATTGCCTTGATAAGCATTGTCTTAAGTTTGTCCAGGTGTGAGGCCTCTGCTAACTCTAACATCTACAGTGATGAACAAAAGAGGGAAGTAGTGTTCTCTCTCCCTTCATTGTAATTTCTGGGAAGAATCTTACTTGTAAGAGTTCAAAATGTTTGAAATATTCAAATTTTAGCATATATCCCATAACTTTATATAGCTATACATTCAAATGCCATTAAGTCAGAAAAATTTGGGGGTTATTAGGTTGGAAGTAGTGAAAAATATGAAATGCAAACCTTTGCTTCTATATATATAGATAGATAGTAAACCCATGAAACAGTTTATACTATTTCCAGCTGGACATCTGTAAGGTATGTTTATTTCGGGTAAGCCTGTTCACCACCTTTCTTGGGCAATGTCAAATGAGCATCTACTGTATGCCAGGCTCAAGCTGTGTTAAGAATTATAGTGTTAGCAAGAACAGTTCTTGCCCTTCTGTCTGGTTTCATAGGATATTGTCAGATTTGAAGAGATAGTTGTCTAAGATGGAATACATTTCTTTTTTCTCTCTCAGCTATTACCATGTTAACCATACAGTTTTCCTAGGTAAGGAAATTTTAACTAACTACAAACTCAGAATTAGTGACTTGACTCTATCCAAAATTCGTGTGACGCTCTAGCAATTTAGATTTTAAGATTAAGGTGAACTTAAACATTGCTTTAAGATTTATTCATTTTTATTTGAAAGGCAGATGAAATGCATGGAAAGGAGAAATGAAAGATCTGTCTTCCTCTGGTTCACTACCTGTATGAGCCAATCCAAAGCCAGGAGCTTCCTCTGGTTCTCCCACATGGGTGCAGTGTCCCAAGGCTTTGGAGTAGCCTCTTCTGCTTTCCTAGGCCACAAGCAGGGAGCTAGATGGGGTTTTGGAGCAGCTGGGATACGAACCAGCACCAATATGGGATCCTGGTGCTTGAAAAGTGAGAATTCTGGCATTGAGCCATCTGGGCCCTAAGCATTCCAAAAGCGAGAGAACTCTAAGAGGTATTTTTATAGCTTATTGCTTATGTTTTGAATAAATACAGTTTTGCAACCTTTGTTTTTATTCCTGACAAATACTAGGCTTTTTTTTAAAACTATGTCTGCTTATTTGTTTTCTTGGTTCTTTGTTATTCTCACTACTTTCAAACTGCCTTTGTGGATACTGTCACCAAATGAAGTGCTAAACGTGAAAAAAAAAAATGGAAATAGTTGTATTGCAAATACAGGCTTTAGACTTTTAAGTTTCTTAGAAAAAAAACATTTTTATTATAAAAGGCACATTTACAGAGAGGAAGAGAGATGAAAAGTTCTTCCATCTGCTGGTTCACTCCCCAAGCGGCCGCAACAGCTGGTGCTGAGCCAATCTGAAGTCAGGAGCCATGAATCTGCTCCAGGTCTCTCACACGGGTACAGGGTCCCAAGGCTTGGGCCATCCTTGACTGCTTTCCCAGGCCACAGGCAGGGAGCTGGATAGGAAGTAGAGCAGCTGGGACATGAACCCGTGCCCATATTGGATCCCAGCAGAAAGTGAAGACTTTCATCACTAGGCTACTATGCTGGAACCCTTAATTTCTTATATAGTGTAGTTTTTTCACTTAAAGCATTTCCTACTTTTAAATATATAAACCAGCAATATGATAAATAACAAAGTTTACCATAATTAAATATATTCTGTGACATATAAATAATTGTATATGCCTTAAAAAATACCAGGTATAAGACCAAGTGGAAACAGATCAGCTCTTCTCAGGAGTCCAGCTCTCTGCAAACTCAGCTCATTTACAGAGGTAGCCTGCTCCCAAACCTGCATACAGGAGGTAGCATAACAATTTGATGAACAATTAGGTAATTGTGGCATAAATGGTCCCCTACATATGAAAGCATCAGGTTTTTTCTAAGCATGTAAAAAGAATAATAATTTGCATGTCTTAGATTAAATAGTGCAGTGCCTGTGATGTTTCCACCATTGCTGTGTTAGGTGTAGGAACTCTGACTAAAGCAGACCTGTTACTCAAAGACTTGACACTTAGAGACCTTTACTCATACACTCATACACATCTCCAAATTAATGTATTATCCATGAACAGATAAATACGAATATTATACATGACTAATTTCTTGAGTGCTTTTAGCAGTGGCTATCGACAGTTAAAGTGTTTTTTTTTCCATATGTAAGAGTAGACCTGTATGAACCCCATCAAGATGACATCGTTGTCAGAATGAAGCACTTCAGTGCCTTTATGTTTATAAATCTTTTACATGAATCACTCCAGCTCAAGAAGTTCACTCAGCCCAGTGCCATCCTATTGATGCCCTTTTGGCACGGTTGGTCTTTACGGGGGATGTTTGGTGAATCAGTGATCTGACAGTAGTCCAAAAAACTTTAAGCAAATCTCAACATTTCTTCAAACTGGTCATAAGATGTTCAGACATTTTCAGTTCAGAAGTTTGATTTTTTTCATTTATGTTCATCAGAATGTTCCTTTTTTAAAGCCCAGTCAATAGAGACTGGTCTGAATATCTTACAGACATAGCCTGTCTCCTCCTGACGTCAGCAGGGAGAGGGGTGATCATCAAAAGAATGATCCAAGTGTTCTGGACTCATGGATTATAAATTTGAGGGGGGTGGGTTGTATAAAGCTGCTGACAAGCCCGGCGGTGTGGCCTAGCGGCTAAAGTCCTCACCTTGAACATGCCAGGATCCCATATGGGCGCCGGTTCTAATCCCGGCAGCTCCACTTCCCATCCAGCTTCCTGCTTGTGGCCTGGGAAAGCAGTTGAGGATGGCCCAAAGCCTTTGGACCCTGCACCCGTGTGGGAGACCTGGAAGACGTTCCTGGTTCCCGGCTTCGGATCAGCATAGCATCGGCCGTTGCGCTCACTTGGGGAGTGAATCATCGGATGGAAGATCTTTCTCTCTGTCTCTCCTTCTCTCTCTATATCTGACTTTCCAATAAATAAATAAATCTTTAAAAAAAAAAAAGCTGCTGAACTGTGAAAATCTTCTTAGGTAAGAGGGGAGGAAATCATCTTTTAAGCTCAGATAACCAAGGTTTACTTCCTGGTTATGTTGCTTCTTACCTGGTGCATCTGGATAAAGGCAAAAACCAAGAATCCAGTTCCTCTCTACTGAAAAATGCAATATCAGCATAACAACTTTCAATAATTGTTGTGAGGTCTTTGTCTTTTTGTTTGTGAAGGTTTATTTATTTTAAAAACTAAGTTTACAAAGATAGGGAGAGACAGAGAGAAATCTTCCATCCTCTGCTTTACTCCCCAAGTGATTACACCGGCTGGTACTGGGGCAGGCTGAAGCCAAGTGTCTGGAGATTCATTAGAGTCTCCCAAGTGGGTACCAGGGGTCACAGCACTTGGATCATTGTCCGCTGGTTTTCTCAGAGCATCGACAGGTAGCTGGATTGCCAGTGAAGATCCCGGAACACAAACTGATGCCCATATAGGATGCCATCATTTCATTTGGCAGCTTTATCTAGTATCTCATAACATTAGCTCCTGTCTGTTTCTGCATGATACTGTCACTGAAAGTCAAGGAAAGATTTTACTTTTTCACTTCAGATGGCATTGTTTTATGAGGCAGAACAAAGAACTCAAATGCTTGTCTTCTTTAATCTGAGAGGTAGAAAGAAATTAGGAGAATGTGAGGGCAAGCTCTCTGTGGCTGGTTTCTGCTGCAGATGCCTGCAATGGCTGGGATCAAGCCAGACCAAAGCTGGGAGCTCAATCCAGGTCTGTGTAGCAGCAGGAAGCATCATTGCTGTGTGCTAGTGTCTGCACCAATAGGAAGGTAAATGAAGACCTAATGCTGGATATTGATGCAGATAAGGGCAACCTAAGCACTTGATCAAAGACCTCCCCAGGGGAACTCACATGTGCTGATGTCCATTGGACTAAATATAATGACACATTTCTACTGTAATAGAAAGGATATGGTTTGGCTTACCAGTCACATAAATTTCAGATTAGATCTTGACTTTGTAATTTTTAAGCTATTGAGAGGGAAGAGGGGAGGAGAAGATTTCATCTTTTACTAAAAAATACGCTAGGAAAAGCAAGTTGGCTTCTTTTTAGAAACAAGAACTGATTCCAAGATAGGGAAAGATGATATTCTCCCAGCTTCTATAGTTCCCCAGTTGTAACTTAGGACTATGCTTCCAATAGAAATCAAGAGAAAATAATATTAATTGATATTCATGTCATACTGGGAGTGACTTGGTCATGTCTGAACCTATGCAAAAGCATTGTAAAACAATTAAATAGGGTGCTCAGCACAGTAGCCTAATGGCTAAAGTTCTCACCTTGCATGTTCCAGGATCCCATATGGGCTCTGGTTCATGTCCCATCTATTCTACTTCCCACCCAGCTTCTTGCTTGTGGCCTGAGAAAGCAATCAAGCACAGCGTAAAGCCTTGGGACCCTGCACCTGTGTGGGAGACCCAGAAGAATCCCCTGGCTTTGGATCAGTTCAGCTCCAGCCATTGTGGCCACTTGGGAGTGAACCAGAGGATGGAAGACGTTTTTCTCTGTTTCCTTTTTTCTGTCTTTCCAATAAAAATAAATCTTTAAAAATTAAATACGGACACAATAAATGAGCATTTGTAACAAAACTTTTAAATAAGATAGTAACCATTGGGTCAAAGTTAAGAACATTATTTCTTGTTCATAGGAAAGGAAACAAGGCTTATTTATGAAGGTTCCCTGTGATAGCTATAGTTAAGTTTTCTGATATCAGATTTAGCTCTTAAATCTGATAGCTACACAGATCATAACAGTTCTATATATGTGTTTTATGGACTTCAGCTTGCAACACATTAAATGAAACTACAGCTTACGTTTTATAAAAGCTTCACAAGTCCTATTGGCATTATAGGTGATTCCAAAAAAGTTAGTGGTGTAAGTGATAGCTTATTTAGTTTCACAGGATAAGAAATGGATCAGAAAGTAATTGTGATCCTGCAGTGAAAGGTGTCAAGATCATGTGGAGCATTTGGTCAAGAATAAAAGTGACTTAAAAAATAGAGAAAATTGAGGGTTTTGGGGCAGAATACTGGGTGTGGGCCAACAAATCTACTTCAGTTCATGTTCTTACCATGACACTTAGAAAATATTTTTAAGGGGAATTTGAACAAACAGTAGAGCTACTGTGTGTCCCATTGTGAAAGGCTGCCATTAATTATGAGCTTGGAGCCCACTGAGGGCATGCCAAAATGTTTACTGAGAAACTGAAGACTCTAGAGAATGCACTGAGGCTTTGACACGGAGTTTCAGGCTGGCAGGATTGGCCAGATGTCAGCTACGAGCCTAGATCTTTTTGTAGTTGCTTCCCAAGTGGTTATAACACAGTGTTCACTTTGCCTAAGAGAGAGAGAGATTCTTTTTCCTTCTTCTCCAGTACCTGGCCTTCCATGTAATTGTACAGGGTGCTAGAGCGATCACTATTCCATTGTCAATGTTTACCTTTTTGTTCCATATAATATATGAGGACTTGGGCATCTAAAGGTATTTCTTGCTCTAGGTCACATCTAACATATACAATTAGTCATTTGCTGTCTTTGTTTATACCCCCTGTTTAATCTAGACATCTAATACCCAATGGAGATAGGCACATACCTTTGGTGAAGAAGTATGCTCATGCATATTCATACACAGGCATCCACTCAACAATTAGTTGTACTTTGACTCAAAGGAGAAATCACAGTAGAAAAGTTGCCTGCAATTTAAGCAGTTTCTGTCTGAGATCCCACTTGGATTACTGAGGAGGTTAGTTTACATTCTGGTTAAAATATAGTTCTCTGTTTTTCAGTTTTGTCAAATGATCCCATAGCAGAAATTTCAGAACATTTCTTCTGGGACTTTGAATGGCTTCCCTCTATTCTACTTTGGCAAAGTGAGGACACAGTGAGGAATGATATGTTAAGAGCCAAGTCAATTCAAAGCAAACACATCAAGCTAATAATAACTGCTGATGATCTACTCTGGTATTTCAGAATGCCTTTTGCCAAAGGATGGCCAAAGAAAAGTTATGATTTCCTGTGTTAGAACTATTCCCTTCACGTATAACTGCTTAAGGTTTACAACACTAGTCCACTGTGAAAAAGAATAGATCTTTTCCTATGTGTAAAATGGAAGCAAGGCTATGTGAATAACTACACCTGTTTCCAGAAGGAGAGAGTCCATGACATCTGATTTCCTACTTCATTTTCATCAGTGGAATAGTCAGAAAACACAAATGCAGCTGAAGCTTCGTTCTTCTCACACGGGGTTCTTGTTTCTGTTCCATTCAGACCCCAAGGGAATTCTTGTTCTTGATGATACCACTGACTTTTCATTTGTGAAGGAAATATAAATATAAAATGACTTTCTGCATAAGTTCAATGACAATGTCCTTAGATCTTTAGGATATGATATTCTTACATGCTAGTGTTTTAACTTACAATACAAGGAGGAAAGAATAATTTTGTTTGATTCATATCTTGTTCCAATTTTTAAAAAAAATCTTCAGAATTCTTGGTTCTCTGATAGTAAGGCTCAGTGAAAGAGAGGGAGAGGAAACAGGAATAGGGATGTCTTTCATGCCATGCTCGATCGCTTGGGGCGGCTTGCTTTGCTTCTCATTTCTGGCCTACCTCATTCATGCTGCATCATTCACACATTCCTTGGGTGTCAATGCCTTACCTCATCTACTTGTTCATTTCCATCAATGCTTAAACATAGGATTTTGGCTTCTGCTAGCTTTTATTAGCAATTCTAGTAATAACTGTTTTGAGACTATTTGTAAAACCTCAAGCTAATGATCTGTTAATTGTTGTTTTTAATGTCTTTGCAATGGAAAGAAAGCAGCTAAAATTTAGTGAAAATCTAACCAAGTGTCATGCTGCAGGCTAAGACTTCGTAATAATTTCCAGGAGGTAAAACACAGCTTTGCTTTAGCAGTTCTACAGGTTGTGCAGCTAGCTCAGGACCTCACAACAGTGAAGGACAGAGAAGGGATCAGGAGTCCAAAGTCCACTAATATTTTACTTCTCCAGGTGCAGTCATCCCATCTGAATCAACAGCCATGGTTTAGCAAAATCCACACATGATTGGAATGTATGTTTAAGAAGCACTGCTTTACTCTGAAGTTCACATGAACTGGAGTGTGAAGTAGACAAGGACTGGTGCATCTGCTTCCTGGTATACATGTGCTTTTCTGCTTTTGATCAAGGGATAGGAGAAATCATATGAAGAGTATTGAGTTAATGATAAGTAATGTATGTATGTATGTGCTGTAGGAGCATGATCATCATATCATTACTAATTAAAAACATCTACTAAGCACCTCTTTTTTAGTTGACAAACTGCTCATGTTAAAAGACATTTTTCAGGAGGAAAGTGGAGCCTAAATCAGAATTTCTTGGTCTGTGTTTGAACACCTGCGGATAGTGCTAAAAAGGCAGGAAATTGTTGTTAAATGTCAGATATCTATTATAGGTACCACAATAGTTAGGTTTGAATGTATAATAGAGTTGTATGTTGTAAAGTAGGTACAGTTTATGCTGCATTAGGGGACTTTGTATTACGGGATTGAACAATAGCCCTATTACTTTATGTAATTATAAAGATTTATATTATTTTTTCTTTTATGACATTATAAATCATTTGTGTGAATACTGTAATACTGAATTATTGGTCAGAAACAAATACCCAGTAACAGTATAATCCCAGTAGCAAAACATAATTTGTGTCAACTTCTCAAAGCATTTTTAAGAATTTTAACTTGCAAAAATTATGTTGTCTGTTCAATACTATTGTTTTAACATCAGTTCAGTCCTTTGATATTTACTGAGTGCTAGTGATATGTATATTGTGACCCAGTCTTGAAAACCTATCATAAGCCCTGAAGCTGATATTTCCAGACTGCTCAAGGAAAGATTTATTATTGTGGGTTTTGATCCTGAAATACAAAAATATCAAAGCTGAGTTTGCAGATCCCAGAATGTTTTCTAAATGCTTTCATATGCAACTGATACCTCATGGAAGTATCAGATTGGGCAGATCTTAACATGCTCACTTGGTGGAAGGATGCCCAACTTAGCTGATTATCCTGCCTTTTGCAGGAAGAGTCTAAAAGATCACAGTGTTCTAAACTTCCATGGGTGTTAGCTTGTAAAATGCTGTACTGACTAATCCATGGTCCTTTTTGTGATAATTGTTCACTATTTTTTATCTTAATATTCAAGTCACATTTTAATACATTTAATACATTTTAGTTTTATTCTGCCAATTAGGCTGAAAATCGCATGGAAACCTCCTACACCTTATGGTACACAGAAGATCATCAATAAACATAGTTGTATCTGAGTGGGAATGGGGAAATCTGATACCATGATTCTACCTTACGCTCATTTGCTTTCTTCACTGGAGAGCATTTTCTCTAGGTCTCTGAGGCCTGGACTGCTCTGTCTCCTTTTCAGACCTTTGCTTTAAGCTGCGTCATTGCCTAGTGGACCACAATACAACAAAGAGGATTTGGAGGCCGATATACTCAGTTCTGCCAAGCGTTCACTGCTCTAATAAATCATCCATTGGCTAAGATAACTTTGGGGAATTATCTATGGATTGTAATTCTATTCGCCAGCCCCATCTGGTTGCCATGGATACTTGCTGTGCAGAAGGTTTTTTCTACAGTTTCTGGTACATGATGTTGCTGTGCAAACAAATAGCTCAGCGGGTGACAGAGGAGCAAGGTTGGGGCACATGCACTGCGTACTCCGGGAGGACAAAGAATTTAGTGGGACATAGTAGAAGTGATGATAGGCGCTTTAGTCAGGTAGTCAGCACTGGGCCTGTTGAGGGAAATGTGAACTATGAAGAGACCGTGTTCTTTTAAGCAAGGAATTAACACTGAGGAGATCCTTTTCATGATAGCAGGTGTTATTTTGACTGGTGATAAACTGTGTTGTGACAGGGATTTCAGAGGCAAATAATTTGTAGAAACCCAGGTGAGCTGGTAGTTGAGACTCAGCCAAGTATTAAGGAGGACAGATACGTGTAAGTCAAGAACATTCTGGAAGAGGAATGCAAAGCTTTGGGCTTATCAGGTGAGAGTGGGACTAAGGCACAGCATCTTAGCAGAATGGACCCCAAGGACGGAACTGAGGTCAGAACATGTGCGATGGTGTGGAAGAAAGAATACTGACCTGGAATGGGATACTTCTGGGATCCATTCCTTGCTCTTCTATATGTGACCCTGAAATCTTCAGTGGTTACGTTGCTACTCTATGCCTGCTTTCTGTCATCTGTGGGATGAGGAGGATGGATTGATGTATAATTTTTCAAACTATAACCTACTGGAGTAGTCCTTTGTGGAAAAAAATAGCCCTGTGTTAAAATAAGTTTGGAGATGTTATGTTTCTTCGCTGGTGCTATAAAAGTTTGTTGTTCATTATTAAAGTAACCAGGCACAAAGTATGATTGTTTTATTTAGCCTAATATCATTTATATTTACTGACCATGGAATGTTTCTTTTCCCTACGGTAGCTAACTTGGAGACAGAATCTAGAATTGAAAGGAATAGAGCTTTAGGAAAGACTGGAAACTGATTTTTCAAATGCTGTCCGTTTGCGCCTAATTACAAAAATACCATTCCTTTATGACACTGTTGATGCACAAGTAGGCTGTGCTACTGGTTAGGCACGAGGGATCCTTTTTATTCCCAACACTTGAACTTGATGTTTGATCTCCCTTTCCTCTCGAAGGTTTTAGTGTAGACTTCATTGCTAATGGGAACTTCCTGTCTCCCAGCAATAATGCAATTTTCCCTGCTTTCTGGACTAACACTTGGAAGAAGGGGTGTGGCTATCACTTGTAATTGATCCACCTTCCTCTCTGAGTCATGTCATTGAACTTAAAGTCAGTCTTCCCAGAGTTTCTCTTCATTCTAGTCCTCTAAACTTGCTCTGCCACAGGACTCTGGGAAACCACACCCTACCCATACCATCATTTCTGATATTGGCCTTGTCTTTCCCTCTTTCCAAACAACTGATTGACAAATAAGCTTTTGGAATTCTGCCCAGCTACCCTCTCCCATAGGATTGAAGAAATAATGCCTTAAGAACGATCTGTTTAAACATTTTATAATCAAGAGTAGGAAAAAATATGGACTGTTTTTATCAGATTGTCATTTGCATAAACAACTTGAGAACAGCTTGTCTTTCATTATTTAAGTTAATTTTTAATTTTCTTTTTAATATTGTTAACGTACTTGACAGAAATGCATGCCCATATGTATCTTTGATTAGGGTGGGGAGAATCAGGTATGGAGGAAGGTGGGTGGAACAAATGTTTTAGATTTTTTTTTCTCCTGTATCTGCAGGGGATGAAAAGAAAGGCCCACTCTTTGCAGTCCAACTATGTCAGCACCTAAGGATGGGGGATGGTCATTTGATAATACTTTAGAGACTGATGTGGGAAGAGTGTTTCCCAGATGTTACTTTAGTTTTGGTAGTTCTGAGACATTTGTTTACTTCATGACGCCAGGGTTGAGGAAATCTTTCCAAGGTCTATTGGCTGACCAAGTCCACCTTAGGTGCATCCAGAGGCCAAGGGAATGTTGCAAAGCTTGGTCAAGCGGTTGATCCAATCTGTTCTGCTTCCCATTCTCTAAAAAGGCACTGGATGTTCTCTTCTGGCCACAATGAGCTAGCCATCATGTCCTCCATGTGTATCTAGGAATGGAACAGCACAGGTACCAACAATTGAGGAGGTCCAGTCCTGACACATGGACTCCAGGGTCAAACCATAAATCTTGTAATTTTCCCTATAGCCACGGTGTGAGTCAGGTGGTCTATCTGGTTAGTTCCCTCAAGACATCTTGCTTGAGGTAATCTCAAACTTGACTCTTGTGTGTGCCAGCCAGTGTAGAGTAAGATTCAAGCTATCACCTACGTGAGTCAATGTACTTACCGGTTAATATAGTTGCCTAGTTAGTTTTGCCCCAGCCCCATATCTCACATGAACTCATGAGTGTTATGTCCCAGCAAGTCAGCTACAGACCCGGTTTCTCACACACCAGCAGGTATAGCCACTTAGTTCAGGTGACCCCCAATAATACCATCAGGCCAACAACCAGCCCTGGTTTTATGTGTAGCAACCTCTGATGCAGTTTAGTCTGGTCTAGCCCACATTCCTTCTGGGTTCTGAGGCTTAGCTCAAGAATATCCTGCCTTTTACTTATTATTTTCCCAGTAATTTTTTGAGAATCAAAATGTGTAGAGTTTTTTGTCCTATTTTCTTATTCAGAATCTTTAATTACTTTGTATAATTCCATATGCTCCAGGATTTCCCTTCCCTTTCTCCCAAATCCCAGTGCTCCCTCATGCCCCACTCCCACTGCCAACTGATTTCCCCTTTCCCTGTATCGTTACAATTATGTAGTTTTTCATGATCAGTCAGAAATCCATCATTCTGCTATTTAAGTGTGTCCTAACATTGCTGGAATGCACAATGGCAGAAAGTCCAGCATCCTATTGTCAAGATACATTCAACAGTTTTGCTGGGAGTCCATCTTTCATTTGGAAGCAGACAGGCACACTGCATTGTATCGTCACATCTATATGTGATAATCTCTACTACGTAGTTACCATACATAGCTTTAAATTAAAAGCCATAAAACAAAATTAACAGCAGAGAGAGAAAATTTACAACAACATGAAGTTAAATAACATGCTACTGAATGACCAATGCATCGCTGAAGGAATAAAGAATGTTGTTGGGATTTTGAAGCTTTTTCACCAAGATCTGCAAGTAGACAAGGATGTCCTCTCTCAGCACTGCTATTCAACATAGTACTGGAAGTGCTTGCCAGAGCTATAAGTCAAGAAAAACAAAGTAAAGAAATTCAATTTGGAACTGAGGAATTGAAACTAACCCTGTTTGCAGATTATACAGATTCCACATGACCCCAGTTGGAATAAGAAAGTTCTAGAAAATAAGTGTGGTGGAAATAAAAGTGACTATTTTTTTTAGTTGAACTAAATTATGTTGATTTTAACACTGGATCGACTTAAAGTATTTTTGTAGTTTATACTATATGCATCTACAGTGTGCCTGTCAACTCAAGAAACTTCCATACTCATGAAACATATACAACTCAGGAGGAAGGACCACCATATGCAACTGGAATGAGAACCAAATTTGCTGTTAACTGTATTGTATTTCATTGATTGAAACAGAAAATATGCTAAGACTTTGGAGGTGCAAGTGATCTGTGCAGGCTTGGATGTCAAGGGAAGCACTACGTAGGTGGAAAACTGTAAGGATCGGCCTTCCAGAGTTAGGTGAGCTTCATAAATTGTGCAAAAGAAAAGGGATATTATTAGGGGCAATAGTAAAAGCAAATATTCTCCTCAAATAAGTTGTATCTGAAACCCTGCTGTTTGCTAGGCAATGCCTTCTGTAACAGGAGATAACAAGAAAAGGAAGTTGGGTGTATAGGACTTGTCAGAGTACATGCATGTAAATAGTAACTACATAATAAAAGAACAGCTGATCCCAGCTTCCCTGTCTAAACACAAAGTTGGGATGTTCCCAGACTGGTGGGATGATGCAGACCAGTTGGAAGGCATGAATTCAGTGGTGCAACTGCTCTTAGAACTTCCGGATATAGATCGGAGGCAGAATACAATGAGCAGATTGTTCCTGAGACTGACTTATTAAAATCATGAAGAGTTTTAGCTTAGTTTACAACTAATGAAGTGATGCATTTAAAATAGAATATTGGTAATTGTCATTTGAGCTTGAAGTACATTGATGGCACATTTGGAGAGCTTGTTAGTGTTTGCAGAGACGTGTGGCTAGAAACCTTCTTTGTGGTCTGTCCTTTAGTACCGGTAGGAAAGCTGATGTGTGCTCATCTTGGATTTTTTTTTTTTGCATACATCTAAGTAAAGCCTCAAATTTTTAATTGTTTTAGAGTGGTTTTGAGGACCTCTACAAAGGATCTTTGATCTTGTTGAGCATGTAGGAAGATGGGTTTCATGATTTACCTAAGTTTTTTTTGTAGCTGTGTTGATGAAAATTGACAAACTCTTGAAGCTTAGTGATCGCTTAAGTCAAAGCTACTGGCCTGGTTTACTGGTGTAGTCACAGTTTTAATACTTGGTTAAGGAAGTGCATCATTTAACTGCTGAACACCATCTACCCTATCTGTTGAATAGAGACAATATTGTGAGAATAAAACAAAAAGTATCAAGGAATTATATAGGAAGGGAATGCTCTGTTACATAATCTCTTAGATTATTTTAAGGACAGACATACAGACTGTCCATACATGTTTGAATAAATGTGGAGTTGAATATTTCCACTGCTGTTTCAGGCAATTATCTGCAACACAGCAAAATGTCAGTTTTTTCACAATAAACATACATCATTCTCATTCATTAAATTGTAAGTATTAATAGTTGTCACAAAGGTTTTAAAAATGTCATTTATCATACAAGGCTGGAAAAAAGCCATTTTTAAACAAGAGTTGTGTTTTCTTCTGTTATGTTAAAGTGGACTTCCCATATGGCAATTTTAGCTTCAAATGTTGAAAAATTAACTGAGGTTCTCTCCTGTTACAAAAGCTGCACATATAAATAGAAGATGGCAAAGTGGAAGATTGCTGTTTTCCTATTTCTAGAAGCCTCTATTTCTCATAGCTAAGCTAAGTCAGCAGACTTGTAAGTACCAATTATTTAAGATTTTTCTTCCAAGCAGAAAATTTAATTAAAATATATAGTTGCTATGGTTTCCTAGCCATCCTTTAAAGCAATTTATTTATAAAGATATTTTCACAAAATTCTGTGCTAATTGGAGGTTTACTTTGTGCATAAAAGCACACCTACGTTAGTATGGAGTAATGCTGAAGTCTAAATGGCCATTACAAGTGTAGCATTTGCCCCAAACATTCAGATGAAACAATCTGTCATTTTTTAAAATAAATACTAATACGTGAACTAAAGTAGTCTCTCTTGTCTTAAAAATTTAAGTGGCAAATTAAACCCAGGCAACCCAATTGATCTGTCCCCAGACTCATTCTCTTTTCATTAAGAGGAAGTTTTAACTGAAATACTGGAATTCTGATCATAATTGGAAATGAGTTTTGCAAAAGGGACTTTCTAAAAGGTGTTTATTTCAAAGCCCCATGCAGAGTATTTTGGTGGCTGTTCTTGAACAATCTTTGAGGTTTAAAATTTTCAAAATCCTCATTTCACTATAGAGGAGGGAATTAATTTTGAATCGCATGTTTGTGATTTTCTTGTCTGTTGCTCTATAAAACCTACCTCCCCTTTAGCCATATCATTGGATATTTTCATACAGGGTCTTTTAGGCATGAAGTTAGGGAACTAGGTCAGTTCATGCTCTCATTGAGTAACCAGATTACAAACAGAGTTTCTTAAATTTAATCAGTCTTTACTTTATAATAAAGGCTTACTGAAATGCCTTCCTCTGGCACTTTTGTATAGTCAGCCCTAGGTGCTACAGCCATTATAATCTTGCTTTTCTGTGTCTATCAATACCTTTTTTTTTTTTTAAAGATTTGTTTATTTGAAAGGTGAGTAGGCATGAATCAAACAACACTTGTCACCCTGCTGATCTGTGGCTGATACAAAAATTTAATGCTTAAATTAAAACTCTTCTTTTTAATTGCTATCTAAGCCCTATTTTCCTGTCTTATTCAGTGTCCTATATGATTCTGTATTACTTTTCCTCTATTTATCTCATAACCTTGTTGTTAGGTTCTAATATGTCTTTTACTTCTTTCGTCAAGCCCAGCCCATCCTTTTCCACAGGTCTTTGGGTGAACTGTCCATTCAATGTAGAATGCTCAGCTTTCAAACCTGTCTGTTACGTGTTCAGTTAGTCATTCATCAATTAGAATTCTAAATGCTAATCACTTCCCTGACTGTTCCTTTCATTATACTTAACCTTTCTTTAATGATATTATTTTTATTATGGTTGGTTATTTCTTGTCTAGTATTGCCCGTTTCTTTGTTTTCTCTATTATATCATCATTACTTGGAATATCTAAGTGTTTGAGTAAATGAATGTGCCTTTTATGTATAACCTTTGGTCCAAATTTACTATTTATTAGCAGTCCAATTGTAACTAGTCATTTAATACTAGTTGGATGAATTCTGTGTGTATAGTCATTTAGTTGATGTGTTCCAGAACATATCTTTCTCTAAGTGTTCTTGTCTATTTGCATTGGTCTGGTTTTGCCTCCTGCTTTATAGATTCCCACTGCTTATATTCAGTGCTTTGCAGAGTAGCCTTGGTGCAGTCAATGAAAGCTGCTTACTTCGGCTGATGTTCAGAACTGGGAATGGATGGCCAGGTGAAGAGCCAACCGGGAAGGTTCAGGGCAGGAAGTTGCAATGGATAGAAAATGGGAAAAAGTGCTGATTTGTGGAACTGATTTGGGAAGGTGGAGTATAACTACCCTTACTCTTTTGGAGAGAAACACACTGGAGTGTGGTGGAGATTCTATCAAACCTCAGTGTAGAGTGAAGACAGGTAATAAAAGCTAGGTTTTACTACACATGGGCATAGTCTTAGGTGACTTACATCCAGTAACTTCATGTTGCTGCTAATTTTGTGCAGGCGTAGGTACTGTTATTAATGTGCTTTACAAACAAAGAGGCACAAAATATTAATTACTTCATTGAGGCTACAAAATAGATTGTAGAACCAGGATTGAAATGCAAACAATCCACTCTCACCCCTCTATTTTAACTAACAGTCTGCACCCAGTGAGTGCAGCTCATTGTCTTCAGCAGCATGAAATAAATGCTGGCAAAGGCAGAATGACTTCTCCACACACACACCCACGACATTTTATTTATTTGAGAGAGATTGCTGCTGTCCTCGGATGGACTCCTGCAAATTCTGGCAACATCCAAAGTTAGGGCAGAAACCAGGAATGAGCCAGTTTATCCTGGTCTTCAGTCTGAGTGCCAGGAACCCAGCTACGTGAGTCTCTACTGCTGCTCCCCAAGCATGTGTCAGCAGGAAGCTGGAAGCCAGAGTCCAAGCCAGAAACTGAATCCAGGCACTCTGACAGGGAACACAAATGCCATTTTTTTTTCAAACACCAGATTGAATGCTCACCCCAAGAAAACATTTTAAACCACATTAACTCTTGTTAAAGGTTGTTTTTCAATATATAAATCTGCACTTTTTTCAGATGTTGACAAACATGTGACAAAATATATAGATAATACACTAAGGTATTTTAAAAGCATACTTGTTCAAGAAGGGTAGAGATACAGGCTGATAGTTCGCATCAGTTGGTTCACTTCCTAAATGCCAACAATGGCTGGGATTGAGCATGGGGCTGGGAGGGCTGCGAAGTCATCCTGGGTCTCTCACGTGGATGGCAGAAACCAAGCTACCAGAGCCATCAACTGCTGCATCCTGGGATATACATTAGGAGAAAGTACAATAAGGAACTGGGTGTGGGGATTAGATACAACTACACCGAGATAGGTGTAGTTAGCATATTGACTTGTATGTTAACTGGTGTATTACCCATTGCATCAAATGCTTGTCGGAGAGCAATAAGCATAAATCAAGAATGGGTATGATTGATACAGCAATAATACTGACTTAGGTAAAAGGGTATATTACATTTTATGTATGTCAGTCAAATCTCCAGTGAACCCTCTGGTTTGTGACACTTTGAGATCTGCTTCAGAAGTTTCATACAGGTTTCTGAGACTGGGCAGGAAATGCTGCTTATACAGACCTTGTGTGATGCCCAGAAGTATAACTTGGAATGTATTCATTGCCACACCCAAAGGACTGGGCAGTGAAGAGACTTCAAGTCCTAGAAATACTGAACTGCAGGACAGTAGTTAGCTTCTGAAAGAATAGAGAATGAGGGCCAAATGTACTGCTATGGGGTAGACGGAGTTAAATCTCCAGTGAGAGTCTATGTTGAGGTTAATTTTTGTGCTACATTATCACCTGCTTATCTTATAGTTGCTTTGAAATACTGATTTATTTCAAAGGTAGAAAACCAGAGAGAGGGAGACAGATCTTGCATCTGCTGTCACTCCCAAAATGGCTGCAATAGCCGTGTTTGATCCAGGATGAAGCCAGGAGCCACGGATTCCATCCTGTTCTCCCTTATGGGTAGCAGGGTTCCAAGCTTGAGCCATCTTCTGCTATTTTTCTGAGTCATTAGCAGAGAACTGGATTAAAGTAGAATAACCAGAACATTAACTACTCCTACGATATGGGATGCCAACATTGCATATGGTGACTTGACCCATTGTGTCATAACACAGGTACCCCAAATGCTTAATAATTAGGCCCAACTAATCAGAAACTTAAGGCAAATTTCCTAACTCTGTGGGTTTGCAAGGTTTCAAATTCATCCCTTTTGATGCTCCCTTTTGTGGCAGATTTTTTTCTGATGCTTATCTGGAGGTTTTGTACAAACTTGCATAGTAATTTTTCTTCCTTATAAATTTCTCAAATACACAGTCAAGACAGTGATCTAAAGCAAGTGTTTTGATAAACCTCTGTATTAAAGGCTGACTCAATCTTCTAAACTGCAGAAGCTCTAGATCCAGAAGCATGTGCAAGTAACTCAGGGATCTGAGTATTAAGGTCTACAACTTTAGCAGCAAGATGATGAAAGTCCCTTGGTGAAAGGTAGATTTCACAGCCACCCTTGTATAGACAGCAAATGGAACAAATTCCAAGTGAACTGTCACTAACCTAAAAGATACATATATTGATCAGTTCATTAAAATTATTATTTTATGGAAAAACAGGTACTATCACAGTATAACATGTGTTCATCATTTTCTATGGATTTGAATTTGTATGGCCATGGGGCTATTGTTCTAATGTTTCCAATTACTTCTTAAAGCCAGACAGAAAATTAAAAACAATTCATCTTGTTCTATTCTTTGGTCTAATATGATTTAAGAAATCTTTATCAGCAAATAGGCTAAGCCGTTGCCTCAAATAGAAGCCCCAGTTGAGTTGTTGCTAATGACAGAAAACTTAGCTGTGAATAGAGGGGAGAGGAATATTTTTATAGGTACTTCTCTTATAGACTATTCACTTGCTTGTTTGAAAAATCCTGTAAAGTTTTTTTTTTAATTAGGAGAATGCAGATTTTTACACATGACATTACTCCATATTGCTATGCTCTTAGCTCCCAAAGCAACCAGGATAAAATGGCATAAGTAATGAAAAACCAAGTCAGGGCACACCCACTGGCCATTGTGCTAGAGTAGATGAATGCAGATTAAGTGTATAAAAATATTTTTTTATTGGAAAGGCTCATCAAGCCATTTGGGACCAAGTAGACTTTTTGCAGATGTTTTCTGAAAGGGAGTTTCCCCTTTTATTGCAATCTTGTAATCGTGTGTGTGTGTGTGTGTGTGTGTGTGTACGCGCACTTATGTATTTTACTCACAATAGTAGTTCTATCAATTACATGCATTTTATTTGTAAAGATTTACTCGAAAGGCAGAATTGCAGAGAGAGAGGGAAAGATATATCTTAGTTTTCTTGCCAAATGGCTGCACTGGGCAGGACAGAGCTAAGCCGAAGCTGGGAGGCTGGGTCTCCCAATGGGTAGCAGGGGCCCAAGAGCCAAGGCTGTCTTCAGTCACTTTATCCTAAATGTCAGCACAGACTTGGATCAGTCGTGAAGCAACCAAGGTGTGATCAGTGCTCAAGTGTGCTGTGCATATCACAGGTGCAGCTTTCCTGCTGTGCCACAATGATAGATTCATGTGTGTTTGCTTTTAGATCTCATGATCTTGAAGCTTGTTATATTTATATTCAGTGAAAATTTTTCATGTATTTTACAATTATCTATGAGCATAGTGATTCTTTCCGCTCTACCCTCCCTCAGCCTGCCTTCTCCCTGCTTCTTCCTCTTTTTTTTTCTTTTAATGTTTACCGTGACATACTTTTAGATCATGTTACAATCACATGATTAACTTTAGGTAACAGTTTGAATAAATAGGGTATAAGAAGAAAAAAAAAACCTATTCCTTAGCAGTGCAGACACAGACTGTAAACAGTAATCAGATCTCAAAATCTCAATCTTAAAGAGCATGCAGTATGTAATCCATGAGCATTACTTACCACAGATCAGGGAAAGCGTATTTGTTTTCAGGACTGGTTTACATTACTAAGCATAGTGGTTTCTAGTTTTGTCAAAAGTCATGCACTTTAGTTGAATGGCTATTTGGTGTTTAATATTGGTTCAGACTTGGGTTTAAGATGATAAGTAAAATACAATTTTTTCCCTAAGGGATGTGAAGCTTACAGACCATGTTAGGGTCTCAGTCTGCACAGGCTATTCCTCTCTCTCTCTCTCTCCCTCTCTCTCTCTCTCTGATTCTTTATCAGTTTGCTTTTTTTCCCTCAACAGAATGAGTATGTATTGCAAAGAGGCAACTCAATTGAAAACTTAGATTTTTAATTCCATCAGCTATGAAATTTAAAGAAGCAATCTTGTGTTTTGTGAAGGTGAATAAACAATCATTGATTTAGAAATGCCATTTTATAATAAAACAAGGTTTCTAGAGTAATACAAAAATCAATGTGAAAATTAGTGGTAGCAGAAGACAATTTAGATTCATTGTATGGCTAAAATGAATTTAAAATATCCTTTTAGATGTTGTAGAGGTAATTACAGTTTGTGCAGTTGTATTTAGCTTAAGAAACCATTATTTGAAGATGATAGTTTAGATGTGGAAGTTTATTATTCTGACTCCAGTTTCCCTGATGCTAAAATACTGATGTATATTCAGAGTCCATAGGATTTTGGGAGACAAGGATGGTTATTTTTACAATATCAAGTTGAGATATTTGGGGCCGATAACCAACTGTTACACAGCTGCCTGTGGTTACTTCTGTTCCGTGACAGACACAATATCCTCCTTTGCTTTCGCCCTGGAACAGTTTGAGCAGTATTAATACCCATGACTTCTGCAGAGTGCTTGCTTCTCTGAGTTGATCAGTTGACCAGAGGAAAGCCAGGAGAAAGTAGTTCCTTTGAAAACTGCAATTAGACATTTACATGTAGAACAAATTATTGTGTGCCCATTTTCATTTTCTTCTCAGCCTTATAGGCTTGTGAAACTTGAATTAAGATTTTTCTAAAAATCTTTCTTAGATTGAGTTATGGATGGCATCTTATTTATTAATCACCATAATAACAGCAGATCCAGGGCACTTGGCTATATTTGAGATGACTCGGATGTTCCTGACTGTGAAATTTACTTTCTTCACTTTCAGTCAAAACTTATTTATCCAGTGGCATCACCAAATGATGTGCAAAGATGAGGCAATTATTCAATCTCAGAAAATATGTCTTTCATTCATTGAACAAATGTGTCAGGTGAAGATATAGTATTCACATGTATTGGTAAGAAACAGGTTTAATTTAGACACTTGGTACTGTTTAAAATGTGTTAATAGTGTAATCTGGGATGTCTTTGTTTCTGCCAGGTTTAAGTTCTGCGCTGAGGAGTATTTACCACGCTGCTCATGGTGGGCTTTGTGGGGAAGACTTCAGTTTTCTTAGGCTTACAACCCATTAGTAGCTTTGTAATTGTAGCTTTTTCATCTGTAAGATAGGACTTACAATATCTGCCTTTGAATTTCATGGTGATGATTAAGTTCATTCATGTGGAAAAATGCATGTCTGCTTAGCAAAATGCTTGGTACTTGATAAATCAAAGTTATTGTTTTGTATGATTGGCTAGCTGGACTAAAATGCTGGTCTGTTGATGACTTTAAATTTCAGTAAAGACAAACATATGGAACTGTAAGAGTTCAAAATAATTTCAAAGTCAGCAGGAGTTCTCCTGGCAGAATTCCTCCTATCTTGTTATTGTCAAGTATCTCTAAAACCAAAGGGTATGAAGACTAGGATGGCCATATTTGAATTTTCCTGTGTTAGATGTATGTCATAGGACCTTTTAGAATTACTTTATATTCCAATTTTACAAATGACACTAAAATATCCAATATCATAGGTTTCATTAAAATATCATTGTTAAAATGCCAAAGTGATTCTCTCAATTTTTAACTCTTTTAAGTGTTCAGTAAATTCTGTTTGACAATGATATCAAACGCTATTCCTGTAGTTTGAGATTAAAGTTGAAGATCATCTTTTTTTTTTAACCTCGTATCTTCTTTTTATTTGTTTGTGACAAATTGTGAGGAGATCTTTAAGAATACTGTGTTTAATTGCAGTCATGTTTCAGATAAACATGAATAACTGGCATATCACATGCGTGTGCTTTATTCCCTTTACATTTGCAACCATATCTTAAATGCTCTCTGCCTCCCAAAGGTCTTATGCCTGGCAAGTTTCCCGTAACTGTTGATCTAATGAGTAAATGGATTTGTTTTTCTACCAGTAACAGTAAGACCACTAAAAAGGATTATTGTAAAATGCATGAAAGTTGTACCCCAGGAATTGTGAGTGTTAAACGAAGGTCACCTAATTTAATGTTAATGTTTCACAATTGAAAATTAAAACCTACAGTGACATTGTTGTGCCTAGACAAAGTTATAATTCAAGCTGAACTTTTACCTTCGAGCCAAGTGCTGTTTTAATTGATGAATTCCTTTCTTGCTGTGATTTTTTGGAAAGCATGAGAGAATACCTCAAGTTTTCCTTATATGTGTCTTCTGTTATTTATCATCCGTTAGGATCTTTAATACTTGCTTTTAATGCTAGCTTAATGTGGTTGGCTACATTAAAAAATAGACTATGACAGATGATCTCCTATCACATAATATCGTAAATTATCTAATCTTGAATGACATGATCAGCATTGGACAGTTCACCCAGCTAGCATACCTCAGTTATTAAAACAATAAAGAATAAGGGGAATTGAATTTCTATACTCACAAGGAATTTTGTCCTTCCTTGATTACATCAGGAAAAGCAAAAATTATAGACCAAGTGCTGAGAAATTCCTCCTGATGAGTGAGTAACGCAAAGAAGCAAGTTTGAGTCCTTTTCAAATTTTAATTTTAGTTTGTAACAAATTCAGTGGATTTGTACAACTTTAAGTACTAAAACTAATACTGAGTTCCTACTGGTTTAATTCATCCTTTACATACATTCCACTATTCACATAATTCTTAACTAAGTAAGGATGGTACTTTTTGTTCACTTGAATAGATGAGGAGGCATAGCATACACTAAAAGACAAAAGAAGGAAAAAAACTCTCATGTGAACCCAGGAAGTCCACACGAGCCAGGTTGCTTGTTTACTTCCTATCTCCTCACTCCCAAAATTATTGGAGAGCAAATAGTGTCAAAAGGAAAGGAGGCATGCTAGCTGCAGTCAGCGATGGGCAAGAAGAAGTGAGGACCAACTCTGATGGCAAAACAGAGAAATAGACAGAGATACCCTGTTAGAAATAATCCACAACAGAGAGAGTGTGTGGTTTGCACTGTGTTCATAAGGGAGTTAGCGTGCTTGCTCAGGGCTGAGGACACTGGAGATGGGTACATTGATGGGTTGTACCACCGCCAGGCCCATCTTGCTACTCTGTTTGCTTTCCACAACAGTTCCAGACTTGTACATTGAAGCACACACCTCAGACCTGTGCTTTCCAGACTCATCTGTGAAGCTTATTCTGTATCTTACCTTAGGTATCTGAAAGAAATCCTAACACGTGTAAAGCTGAATATTTAATAGAAAGTGCCAAGCTTGCTCTTCCTCCCCTCCATCACATGATCATCACCATTGTCTCCAGTTGCTCATGTCAAAAATATGTATGGTGATGATCTTTACTTTTTCTGTTAGAAGAGTGTAAATTGTTTGAAAGGCAGAGTTATACACACACAATGCACACACGGAGGGAGGAAGGAAAGGAGGAAAGAGAAAGGAGAAAAAAAATCTTCCATCAGCTGGTTCACTTCCTCAGTGGCCACGGAGACCGGGGTGGCACAAGGCTGAAGCCAGGAGCCATAAGCTTCATCTGAGTCTCGCCCATGGGTGACAGGATCAGGTAGTTGGGCTTCATCCTACCTACACTCTTATTCCTCTTCTCTCTTTCAAAGAGAAGCCAAAACGACCATTCTGTAGTGAAAATTAGGTGTTGCTCTTCACACCACATCCTTCCTTCCCCAGTGTTCCCTACTGTGAGCAGTGCACAACCCATGTGCCTCACATAAGTATACTGAGGCCCCAGGAGGTTTTCCTCTTCCCTTACCTTCTCACCTTGACTTCTTACGTTGCTCTGTTCCTTGTGCTGCAGATTCATTTTGGAGGTGGTTCAAATGCTGTTCTTTCTGCTATAGTTACTTTTGTTCTTCACATTGACATCTGGACTCGAATGTTTAAGATCCCAAACTAAGGTGTTGGGAGGCATGTTCAGAAGTGGTGTACTTGTTTGTGTCTGCTTTTCCTAAAGAATTGTCTGTCCTTTCAGAGAAACCTACTTTATGGTTTCAATAAAAAAAATTCTAGCACATGAAAGAGTGCCAAACACATACAAAGTGCTCAGTAAATATTTTAAGTCATACTGGGTGAACAGTACTTGATAATTATGCCAATACTGTTAAAATTTTTTTTTTCAAAAGTTAGAAAATAAGTAGTGTTTTCAATTTGGTTTATGTAAAATAACCTGATTTTTTTTTTTTCAAATTAAACACACCTCTTTGCATCCAGGTAGATTGTATCCAGGTAGATAATGCTAAAATGTTGTGGAAGTTTTGCTTTACTTTTGCAAGGGAACTTTTTTTTTAAGACAGATATGTTTAAAGACTTGTTTAATTTTATTGAAAAGGCAAATTAGATTACAGAGAGAAGGAAAAACAAAGATGTTTCATCTGCTGGTTCACTCTCCAAATGACCACAAGAACTGGAGCTCAGCTGATCCAAAGCCAGGAGCCAAGAGTTTTTACCAGGTCCCTCATGTGGGAGCAGGTCCCAAGGTTTTGGGCCATCCTCAACTGCTTTCCTAGGCCATAAACAGGGAGTTAGAAGTGAAGTAGAGCAGCTGGGACATGAACTGGTACCCATATGCTATCCTAACACATGAAAAGTGAGGATTTAGCCATTGAGCCATCTCAGGGCTCAAAGATTGTATTGGAAAGGTAGATTCACAAAGAAAAGGAGAGATGAAGATCTTCCAACTGCTGATTCGCTTCCCAAATGGCTGAGCTAATCCAAAGCCAGGAGCCTTTTTTTGGTGTGTCATGTATGTACAGGGTCTCAATGGCTCAGGCCATCCTCTGCTGCTTTCTCCAGGCCATAAATAAGGAGCTCAATCAGAAGTGGAGTAACCAGGACATGAACTGGTGTGGATATGGGATGTTGGTGTTTGGATTAGACTTTTGAGTCACACTGCTGGCCCTTGGAAGTATTTCTTCATTATTATGCTATTAAGGGTTTTGTTTTTCTCCTGTTTTGTGTTCTTACAAACCATTGTCTCAGAGCCAGTACACAGGGTACATATAGGATCATCTCAACATAATTTTTATGAATTCCCAATTAATGGAGTTTACATTAATGATGTTGTATTGTGCAACCTCATAGTTATTTTTCTAAAATGTATAGTGACAGGAAAAATAACTAGATCCAGAGTGTTAAAACGTCTAAATATTCACAAAAATTATACTTAAGAGGAAGTAACATTTTTATAGATTTGCCATCTTTTAAAATTTAGATTTTTTTTCAGATTTGCTTTCTCCTGCATTCATTGACAATACTAGCAAGATGCACTTCACGGGGGCAGTGTGCATTAAAGCAAATTGTTACATTTATTAAAATGACATCCATTTCTATCCTCTGGCATTAGGGGAAGACAGTTATTTTCTCTGGGAAACGATAACAGTAACTGCAGCCATGTAATGGTGCAAAGTGTGACACATTTAACTCTGAATAGCTGTTAAAATGCCACTCATGCTAACCAGCTCTTTAGAGTTTAAAATGTTTTGCATATAGCTCGCACAGCTCTATTTACTGCTGCTTACCTAGAACCTGCTGTACAGAGCGATGGCAAATCCAAAGGGAAGACTGAAAGTCAAGGTGAGCTGAGCAGAGAAACGTTCCTCTGAGGCAGCCTTCAGTGTTGAGTTAGCTGCTTCAACCTGTCCTGGAGCATAAACCTTTAGCAGGAGGGGCAGTTGAGAATACAGTGGCAGGGACTCTCGGCCTTTCCCTCAAGTGTCTGTTTTGGGAGGAGAGATGGGGGGGAGGTGCAGAACAGCATTTTCTTTTCATTGCTATTGAAAAATTTTTTGCAGACACATAAAACTGTGCTTATTTATGTGGCATTGTGATGGATATTTTGATACATGTATGCATGGTGTAATGTCAAGTTATGGTTAACAGTAAGTTGGGAAATCTTGCCTTTTACATAGCAGTGTGTTTGTGCTATTAGGAAGCAGCTTGGAAAAGTGCTTTAAGGCAAGCCCTTGCCACTTAGCATCTCCAGCTTACATAAAATAGAAAACTGCAAGCTGAAATAACCAAGTGCTGATTCAAAAGGCAATAGGAAAATAGGTGCATGGCAGTGTGTATTTGACAAAATGCCATCTTGCTACATTGTCAAAATCAACGTGGGAAGAGAAGACACTTGAACCAATATAGAATGACTTGATTGGTATAAAAAGTTGTAGCATAGATACTGACATTTTCTAATTTCGAAATTGATTCTCATGCAAGTCATCAATCTTAGATGTCCATGGAACTATTTACTCTTCCATAGAAAATAATAGAACGTTTGGACAAAGAAAAAAAAAACTTGCTTCAGGAAAAGCAGCCCTGACAGGATAGCAGACATGATTTGTCAGTCAAACCATTCTTGGAAAATTATTCATTATTTCCAGCCTTCATTGTGACGCACATAAACGAGACAGTATATTGCTCTGTTTTTTCCTTTGTAATTTTGGCATTTTCACAAAGACACCGGTTTCGATGTGACAAACTCGTCTAGAAGCTGTGCTTGGACAGCTCAGAGACCTTCTTCACCCAGTCCCTGTTTGGTGCCTCTCCCATGAAGAGCTTGCCCCAGCTCCCTCAGTGCCCTTCTTCAGTGAGCGAGTCGGGGAAGAACATCTGGGAGACATGAACTTCCATCCAGGGCTTATTCCATTCACTCAGGGGATACCTGATTAACTTCAGGTCCCAACTGCATGGCCTTTACAGTGTATTTCAGTTTTATCCTAGCAAAAGTAATCCCTATTTTCTGTAGCTTTTATAACTATTTCTGTATCTACTATCATCTAAATCCTTTCAGGATAATATGAGGAGAACACTTCATTTTGAATAATTTATAAACAAACATTTTAACCCTCATTCTTAGGAGGCTGGATAGGCAAAGATTGAGGCATAGTTACACAATCGTGTGTTTGGTGGTGAGAGCCCATGCATCACAGATAGAGTGTGATATGTGTCCTCATGTGGCAAAATGGCCTAGGCCTTTCTGTATACATTGTATAAGGCACTAACTCCATACCCTCCTGGCCTAATCACTTCCCAGAGACCCCCACATCACAACACCATCACTCACAAGGGTTTGGTTTCAACATTTGAACTTTAACCTAACACATACACATATACCAACTTTCTCTCTCTCATACACACACACACACACACACACACACACACACGCCAAAAGAGACATATTACAGCTTTTTGAGCCTTGTGAATATACTTTTTCAGTTTTCTTATTGGAATTACCTACAAATGGATGAATCTAAAATCGTTTGAGAATCTGCCCCAAGTTTCCATATCTATTGTTCAATATCTATTGTTCCAGAGAGTGATTTTCAAATGATAGAATTGATATTAAGCTCCATTTAAAAACAAATCCTGTATATCCTAGAATGACTGAAAAGCATGCTCATGCAATGAAATAATATCCTATCAGAGTACTTTCTACCTGACTAGTTAATTTCTTTTGATAAAATTTTATTGCAGCAGATGCTCGTTTATGCACTTGGACCGTGTCACTCAACATAATAAGGATCCATGTCTTGTGAAGTTTACATTCTGTTGGGGAGATACAAAGATTATGCAATAAACCTAAGAAGCTAATTTGTATTTTAGAAGGAGATGAAATATTTCCACAACATACCAAAGAATCAAATAAATCAGGAATTGAGGTGAAAATGATGGCAGATTCAGGTTTACCTTGAGATATGAACAAGGTGGGGACGTCTGCGGAGCAAGGTATCAATGAAGAGCATTTCAGGAGGAGAGGCTGAGTAAAACAGGGTTTATAGGCAGGAGACTACCCATAGTAGTCAGAAGCAGTGACCCATGGTTGTAGCTTAGTGAGTGAGGGCATCAAGTTGGAGAGGTAGCAGGCATTGAGATGATGTGGAGCTATGTTAGACTTTTCAGAGTTTGGCATCTATATGGACAACATAGTGAGCCACTGCAGGATTAGAAATAAAGATGGATGTAATGGGACTTTTAAAGCACCTTGACTTCTGGGTTTTAAATAGATTCTGAATGAATATAGATTTGGGAGAAGAGACAAGAACAGGATGCAGAGTGCTGGTTAGGAGACAGTGAGGTTGGGATCTTGGGATATTTTGGAGGTTGAATGAGCAAAACTTCTTAATGGATGGAAAGTAATGTGTATGAGGGAAGCAGCACACAAAATGCTATGATGTTAATAGAGGTTGATGTTCCAACTGCAGGCAGTGGGGAATAGTAGCCAGAGATGGCTGTCTGAAGCTTCTCTGATTCTTCCAGAGTGATGTCATTCCAGAATACAGGTTTTTACATCCACAAGTCTGAACACTCCTTGTCCTTCAGCCCACAGTGCTTTTCTCTATGGTTTTTGCAATGGTTGGTTTGTTCATGGGTTGTAGTCCTCAGAGCTCTCCTTAGGATGGGACCGCTAAAGTAAAGGTGCCTTCTCCAAAGCTCTCTATCCCTACTGGTGTTTTCTTTTGTAGCCTTTATTGCACCTATCACCTTCAAAAGTATCCTGTTTGTCTGCTTTGTATTGTCAGTTTTCCCCACCAGAATGTAAGTTCCATTAGCACACATCTTATCACTTTGGCTCACTTTGTCCAGTAATTTGGGCAGCGTTAAACTCCTGCAAGCAATACCACACATCAGTATGTGGGTAGGGGACTACTGTCATGTAGCATATTTGAGCACAAACTGAATGTGATGCTATGAAACAGCTGGTAGAGCAATCAGAACGACCTGTATATAAATCAGTGACAAATGACTTGCAGACAAGTTGAGATTCATGATGTGAGAAAGATGTAAAATGATGGAATTATGGCCCTGCAGAGTTTAAAGGACCAGCCCACTATTACACAGGTGGGAATCTCTGAGAATTCCCATGAAGCTTGTTCTGAGGATTCCCAATGGTATGAAAGGCATTGTACAAAGTGGAAATTCCAGTGTTTGGTGAGTTTGTTCATTATTAATCTAATTGTGGATTTTTTTTTAAAAAAAATCTTTCTTTTTTTTTTAAACATAAAAAGGGGTATTTGATTAGGTAGAGTGGACTGAATATTGTACTTCTAAGTAGAGGAAGGTGTGGGTGGCAACAGAGCAGAGAGGGCTCTAGATCAGTAAGACCTTAGCAGGTTCCTTCTGGAGAGGAGAGAGAGGAAATCACCATGTCATGTCTCTTACAAATTGGCACAGAGAGGTCAGAGAAGGGGGAATCTGCTTCATGGATGGTGGAATAGACCCGGATTCAATACCAGCTTTTATTTATTCTGGGTATTAAGGTTTCACTGAAATATTCTCTCTCTGCCAGTAAGGCAGTATGAAAAATATATATACAGACAAACATGAAAATGATGATTCTAGCAATAAATTAATAAGAGTATGTTATAGTGAGGAATATAATCATTTATACTTTGAGAGCAAATATGGATGCCAGGTAAAAGACAGACTTTTGCTTGCCTGAGGTAGAATGAGAAACACTTTTATTCAGAGCGGTAATAATTTCTGAAAATAGTTCCAAAGTAATTTTGTAAGGAACATGTAAAAGCCATGACTAGTAGAATTAATTTGAAACAATACAGCTATGTCTTTGGAGCATAACATTTATTAATGAAGTTGCCTATTAATTGGAAATCAAGTGGCTGTTGGATACTTTTGCTGGGAGAAACTGTTTTGTGCTGCTGTAATGCAATACCATTAACTGTGTAATTTATAATGATCCAAAATTTATTGCCTCATGGTCCTAGAGGTTGGGAAGTCTGAGATCCAGGGATCAGTACCCGGTAAGGATATTTCTTTTATCACCAAGTGGCTGACAGTGAAAGTGCAAGAGAACAAGAAAGGGATTGAACGTAACCCATGAGGACAAGAGCTTACATGACCTGAACACTTCTTAAATGACCGTTACATTTAAACCCATTCCAATGCCCGCCTCCAGCTCCTGCCTCTACTAGCTTTCTGATGATACACATCCCGGAAGGCAACAGGTATGGGTCAGGTAGTTAGTCTCCTTCCATCCATTTGGGAGAACTGGAGTAAAGTCCTATCTCCCAACTTCACCTGCCAGTATGAGCATCCAGAGTGTAATATTGGATGGGAGATTGCTCTTCTATTTCTGCCTATGAAATAAATAAAATGCATTTCAGTTGAAGAGGAATATCCAAATCTCAGCATACAGTACCTGTTAGCCATTGCAAAACTCGTACCTACAAACCCATGCCTCTGTAGTCTTCCAGATTTCCCTCCTGTACAGTCTGAAGATAGTTTGGCTTGTGTTAGTTAGAAAGTACCATTGCAAGGTTTTATGTTCTACTAAGATTTTTGAGGTATGACAGCATTTCTTCTAGTCAAAACCACTCCAAAATTTGACCAATCTTATGCAGCTGCTATCTGATAAACCTTTATGAAACACGCTAACCATAGTAACGTAGGCAGTCTGAGGGAATAGATGTTTCCATAGGGGAGATGAAAACAGAAAAATACAGTTGTTTATTTTGGTCATAGTATAAAGTAACAGAGGAAAAAATTAAGCTGTATATATGATTAAATGCATTTCAGGTAAACTGAATTGAAATTAATTCAAGGAAATTGCCCAAAGAAAATATCAATCAGGAATCTATCAGGAATTCCTAAAGTCCGGAATAAACTAGGATAATTTAATTGTATAAGTACTTTGATATCCTTTGTGATTGGAAGATACAAGATAAGGATCACCGTGGTACCCCCCCATAATCAAACAAAACCATTGAATACACTTATACTTGGCTAATCCTTAGTGTTCTGGGCTAAATTCACTATTGTGTGGAATAAATTCACCACTGTCAGTTTTTCTCATGTGCAAACTGAGTCAAAGTTTAGGGGGATAAGTTGGAATACAAAAGCCCTAAAGCACATTCCACCTGTAACATTGGAATTCTTTAGAAGATGTGGACTTACACAGAAATTTATTGTGTGTCTCTTATAACTGTTCTATTATAGTTTAGAGCTGTGAACTTTTACATGTAGAATGAAGGAAAAATGAGATTGTTGCATGAAGATAAATGATTTGTGCTTTGAGAATGTGCCCAAAATGCACTCGGAGATCGTCTTGAGAATGTTCTTGAATTTTTTCATTGGCAGTTTGTATCACGCTGCCTCTAAAACTTAGTTTCCCAAACAGAAAGAGAAACAAAATACCTTTCTTTCAAAGAAGCTTCAAGAAAGTTTCACCTGGATTAGTGAGGGTTGTTGTTGGCTTTCCTAGTTGTGATTGTGGACACACCCTAATCTTTTCCTCCTGATGTAGCTATGTCATTCTCTTTCATTAGATTCCTTTTTCTCTTCACATTTCATAGGATCATTGGTCGATTCTGGCCCTTGCTTATTTTGTGGCACTGGTTGTACTGCTTTGCCCTCTCAGAATTCTATTGACCCACTGTAAACATGAGTTTCCTCTTTATGAGAACTACAATAAGTCTGACTGCTTCCTTTTTTCCTGTGTCCCATGATTTTGCACTGAATCATACTGTGTTGTTGAATTTTCAATTTTTGCTCTTATTTTAACCAACTAGCTGCGTGTTTCTTGAAGATAGAGTAATCTTCTGATGCTTCTTATATCGATGTACTTAACTGTGGTCATCTGTTGGCTTTTGTTGATATTCTGTTGGAACTTCACTCGAGAATTCTGGAAGACAAAATGACATTCTGAAATCTCATTCTTAACTTACTCTTAATAAATTTCTAAACCTATAAAGGAGTTTGTGCATGCTACAGGTACAGATCCAAGAAGATATCCAAACGCCCATTCCTCTCTATCCCTCAATACTATTCCTTCCTGTCAATCTTTTTTCTAATCATTGCAAAAACATAATTTCAGTCCATTCCATAATCATAGGCTTATTGTATCACTGATCACAATATACTGCAAATAAAGTATAAAGACCACAGTTCCAGAGGAATATAAATATGAGCTAAAAACCATCATAAAATGTCCACTTTGTTCCTATACACTTTGTATTCTGTATTAGTTGTCACATATCTGAAAAACATGATAAAATTTAAAAGCAGTGTATGTGTTTAAAATGTTTTCCTCCCATATAAGCATTTCGTACTCCTAGTCAAGCTCAGTCAACCTAGAGTACAGAAACTAATCAACCATGAGAACTAAGTAAAACATGTGTTTTTTTTTCACACCAGTCGAAGGATCTTTTTTCCCAGTTGCCCTCTGTATGTAGATTCAAGGACTGAATGCTGATCAGACAGTACATTTTACAAGAGTTTTTTTTTTCTTTCATTAAAGCACTATATAATCAGTTCTTCATCAAACACAACTAACAACATGAATATTCCTACTTATGCCTTAGGAGTTCTTCCTATTTTAAAAAAAGTTTTTTTATTTGAAAGAGTCATGTAGAGGAAAGAATCGACACAGAGCTCTACTATCAACTGATCCACTTTGGAGATAAGCCCAAAGGCCAGGCCTAGGCTGGGCCCAACCCAGGAGCCAGTTTCTTGCAGATCTGACATGTACGTAGTAAGAATGCAAACACTTGCTTTCCCGGGTGAATCAGTAGGCAGCTATATCAGAAGTGGAACAGCCAGCAATCAAATAAGAGCCCATAGGGGGCCCGCCATGGGTATCGCAGGTGGTGACCTAACCAGCTATGTCATAACACAGGTCCAAAATTTGTTGTTTTATATCTGCCAGGAACAGATTTGTTCATTTGAGAGGACCACTGATTTTTTTACATGATGATTGCAGTAGAGTCTAACAGCCTGCAAGAATTAGGACCTTTTGGAACATATTACATGAGTTTGTAATATTAAAAGGGAATTTATATGCTTAGAAAGTTGTTAATAATTACAGTAACTGGTCTTTCATTCATTCCAACAGTAGGAAAATACCCAACACAAAGCAGTCACACAATATTAATTTGTTCATTGAACTCCAAACATACTGAACTTTGTCCTCGCTGCCTGTTTAAAAATGCTTTTCATCTCTTGTCCAGGTATGATTGTATTAGGTGATTTGGAATAAAGGTTTTTTACTTGTCATATTGCAATTCCACATTAAAAATAGGAAGAAATATTTTTCAAACTTGGGAAACTTCCTCTGAATTGAAGATTTTTGTAATTTAAGGGAGAGTCTTAGTGAAATCATCAACTGTGTAAACTTCAAATATGTAGAACAAAAAATTACAATGCTGAAGATAATCACTAAATTGCAACAATTTTCATTTTTCCAAATACAGCTGAATCACTCAGTACAGTCCTTACAGCTGTTCTGTGTGTTACAGTATAAGGGAAATAAAGATAATGTGTACACAGTGAACAGAAGATAAAATTATATACTTTTCACGATTTAAATAACATTTTGCAGATCAATGTTTTACATGAACAATTTGTATCCAGTGAGTTTTGTAAGGGAGAGACTGAGGCTGGCACAACTGCCCAGCAGGCAATTCACAATCATGTCTTGATGAACTGCAAATCACGGATTCACTTGCTAAACTAAAGCAGATTCATGAAATCAATGGCTTTGCTATTCATGCAGGCTGTATATAGTTTTCCCTTTGAAAGAGTCCATAAAGCAGGTTTAATATTTGATTAAACTGAAAAAAAAGTGTGTGCACATGCCTTCATTTCCCTTTGCGTTGATGATTCTTCCATGAGGGCATGCTTAGGGATAGTCACCACTCGTGTGAGGTCACTGTGTCCTCATAGTAATACAGTGATGAGAGCTTTGTGCAAAATGTTCATGAAAAGCAGCATATCGAGCCGTGCTCAGGGACGAGCCTAACTGGTCAATTTATGCATTAACGACTGGTACTTCTCACGTGTCTTAGAAAATGCTAATCTGTTGCTTTGAAAGTCACAAAAGTGGAACAAAGTTTATCTCAACAATTTCCACATAAGAATAATTTTCCATAAAGAATTAAAGGTTCAGATATTAATTCGCATCAATATCTGTATGAACCTTCAGTAGTTGGGGGTTCCAAACACTTGTCTCTTAAGCATACTTCCTTCTTACCACTTCATCTGTGTGTCTGAGCTAGGGAGCATGAACACCAAGGAATTTGTTTTAATACTAACTGTGCAGGGAAGTTGTGAGAAAATCTATCCCTATGTACCTTTCATTACACAGGAAATATATGTCTTTTGGGAATGAATTAATAGAACTATGTTGTTCTGTGAGGTTTCAAAATCAGAGCTACCATCAGATTGTTCCCAAAATGAAATTCTACTTTCCTATACCGATGAACCTTTGTTTCTGATATAAAGCTCTAATGTTGAGATTTGCAGTATAGAATACAATCTGATCTTGATGTTGATTTTTAGGTTTCAGGATGTGTGTCAGTTTCTGAAGAAGCAAAATCAAGAATCAATTCTAGTTTTTCCCTTCAGTTTATTTAAAGATTTAGGGGAAATCTGGGTGTTTGTTTCTCTCAAGGAAAACAAAAATCTGAATAGCTGGTCTCTGAATCATAGAGTTAGTACCTATAAATTTGTGAAAAGAAATATTGCTGGTAAGAATTGAAAAATGTATTGGGAAAATAAGGGGACCCAGATATTTGAAACATTTGTCCTACATTCTCTTTTCAGGGGGATCTTGTAGTTTATTTACAGAAAAGTCTAGTGCCTGTGGTTGACTCAAGGGCAATTAAAAATGTCCAACAGAAAGAGAAAACAGGGATAAATTGTCTTCAATACCTAATGTTCTGAAAACTTGTGTATGAAAGCCTACACTCTCGCTATTTATACACTTCTCTGATGATACTTAATATTATATAAGTGTTCAAAATCACTTCTAGTTTCAATGGCTACTATTTTTGTTCTTTTTTTTCTCCCCTAGGGAAAATTATGACTTTGTTTTTCTTAAGTAATAGATTGTGTACTCACTTTGTATAGGTTTGAGTCTATCAAACCAAAAGTATCTTGCCAGTGTACCCAATATGAGATAATATGGGTAATGTGAGTTCTTTCTTTTCAATTTTAGAATCAACCTTGTCCTATGTTAGGCAGCTGGAGGCCAGAGTAAGACAGCTGGAGGAAGAAAATCGCATGCTGCCCCAGGTGGGTGATTTCCAGAAGCTCATAGCTAGTCAGTGTCATGTGAGTTGTAGCGTTTTATTTGGAATTTAGCCACATTTCTTCTTAAGTGATTGAAATCATTGTGTTGACAGTCATTCATCCATGTGCAGTGTGATTTTGTTCCATGATGGCCATCATATTATCCATATTCATAAGTGTTGCACTAAAGGGTATGGGTATCTGCACTGAGAATGTGAAGTCATTTTTAAAAGGAAAAAAAAAACGAAGAAATATAAAGATACCTTCAGATTATCACTCATAAATGTGTAGGTGATAGACACAGACAGGGGACACATTTACATGGGAAATTCACTAAATTGTGAGCTCGTGAAGTTATAGGCAGTTTGAAGGTTCCATACCTTAATTAAATGTGTAATTCCTAGTATTCTTTGTGGTATAATTAAATTCTTTCAGTGTAATATAGTGATGTTAGCAATTGACACGTTTTTATTTTGGCATTTTCTTTTCTCTGGTGAATGAAAAATGGTGCCTTTTAAGGGTATTTAATGTCTTGAGTTTCACTTCACAAATTGTTTCTGTCACATTGGTGAGAATGATGTTGGCTTTATGACGTAGTAATTTTCAATAAATGTTTTGAGTGGAATAAGACTAATGATTCAGTTTTAGTTTCCTTTATAGACCTCCATATATTAATGTATTATACATTGATTTAAAAGAGGTTTTCTAAACAATGAGTCACTGGTGTTCTTTCCATAATCTGGTGATGGATTTTAGTTTTTAAACAACTAATGTAAAATTGCCCTCCAAACAACTCATAAATAGTAGTTTAAAAAGCATAGATTGGTTGTAATTCAAGGAGAGTGGTTTAAGCATTAAGACAGACTCCTTGGAAAGACTTCGGAGGGCTTTTTAATCGCGTTTTTTAAAACTGCTTTTGCTCAGTAATGATGATTTGTGCTATCGTGTTTTACATGCAAAAGTGCTTCTTTCTTCCATTGCCCAAAGAATTGCTTAGAAATTATGAAATTAAAGAAATCAATCAGCTTCTCTCCTCAAACTATATATTAAAACTCAAGATGATACCAAGGGTTATTCACATAATAAAATAAAATGCTATCAGTTGGAATTTTAATTTTTCATCTTTATTTTCTTTTTCCAAGTCTTTTGCCCTTTTCCGCTTTTACATTAGAGCCACAGTAAAACCGTATTAGGGGCTTTGAACATTTTTGCAGTCTCTCCCTATTCTAAAGAAAGCAAAAAAAAAAAAAAAGTTATATATAGTCATACCATCCTCAGGCAATTGAAATGTAAAAGAAATAAAACAGAAGGTCCCACAAAGGATACATGTTTTTTGGTTTATATCTGAGTGGGCATAGAGACTCAGATCCCACATTAAAATGTCAATAACTGTGCTACCTTATTAAAATAAGCATTTAAATGTAAAAATAATTATAAGGTTATTTCAAGTCTAAAAGTATAGTGACAACTGAAGGAAAACCAGCAGAGTATTCCGTATATTTGATACAAATGCCTATTACTTGCATTGTTAACAGGAAAGATAAAGCAACTAAATTGTCGAATTAGCGCCTCTAATTATATGCTTTCAAATGCACTGCCTTGTTAGTATCAATGGTTGTCTTGTTCCACTGTTTTTTCTCTCATAAATGGCTAAGCAAGATCAAGTTTTACAGAAGTTAAGATGTCATTGATGTAGGATGCATTCCTATTATATGTGCCCCTGCAAAGTGTAAAGATGTTGTGTATTGTGTCAGATTCTTTTTGATCTGAGTTATTAAAAAGGGAAAACAGTATTTTAGATTTAGTGAGTAGCTATTTATATGTCAAATGTTTTAATATGCTAGCTGCTATTAAAACTATGCTATTGCACATTTATAAAAAATATTGTAGTTCAAACAACAATGTATCTGTTAAATTTCTAATGAGAGTGTTGCATTCATTTGCAGCTAAGTTAGTTACGATAGAACCATTTAATACACTTCATTGTGTGAACATAGGCTGAAATGCACAAATTCACTAGATAACTGAGTAGGATGGAACACAGGAATGAATCTTAGAGAAGTCGGAAAAAAAGAAATGGTATCCCTGTGGAATGCTGAAGCTTGGGATGATTTGCCTAGAGCCTTACATAATTTATTTTCCGATGTTTCTGTTAAAAATTGTTATGTTGAGATTTCCCTGCAGAAATGATTTCTGACTGCATCCTGTTAGCTGATTTGCAAGGTCAATTCAATGCAACAAGGTTATACCACTGCATAAATTAATCTCAGTATTTGAAAACTTGATTTTAGATTAGGAACTTGATCACTTTTCCTTGATTGGAAACACATTCCTTTTTACTCCCAGCTTGATGATAATATATCCATTTGTCTTAGGTTAAATGGGAATAAGAATGCAGATGGCAATTGGAATATTATGTATATTCGTTTTCTTTGGGGCACTTGTTGACCAGGTTCTTTGTTGATAGTTGATGTTAATTATATAACGCACCGAAAGCACTGTGTGGAGGACAAACTCTATATGCTTACTTTAATTATTTGTATCAAGTTGGACATAATCACTGCCATTTTAGGAACTTGTATTATCTATATATCCATCTGTCTATACACAAATAGATGCTTAAAATACAGGAAGGGTGTCATGCTTGTGAGTTTTTTTCTGATTAGGTGCAAAGATATGAATATTTTCACATGTGAATGAGGACGTTCTTACATTGTTGGCATTCCTTGTAAATGAAGGTTTGTGTCTGTGTCCATCCCAGAATGAAGGGCTCTTTCTTGAACAGTTGGAGGAAGCTGGTACACATGGAGTTGGCTCTATCCAGTGGTGAGGAGGAGATGGTAAAAGTGCGAGCAGATTCAGTCAGGTTGCCAGGCAGGTCAGCGTGCCGTGACTGCAGCGCTCTTTGCTTTGACGATGGCAATATCCTGCAAAAATCACAGAGCTCCACTTTGAATCCGGTGTGAGAGTGCTTTCAGAGGTATCCTAAAATCAGCTCAGTTTTCATTATTTTTTGATAATGAAACATTATTTGCTAGCCAAAATCATTTGAAAGGAATGTTTATAAAAATTTTATAAATAAATCACCTAAGTTGACATAAATCACCTAAGCTTAGGATGTTGTTCCTTGAGTACATGACATGATGTAAACAGTTGTTTGAAAATCACATTTAAAACATTTCGAAGGAGTGTATAGTCCCTCTCATAAGACCTACAGTACAAAAATTGTTCAGACTGGTCTGTGAGCTTTATTGCATGCTAAAATGAAGACTGTTATTTACATAAATCTAGTTGCTACCTATAATATTAACTCTGATTTCAATCAGTTAGTCACTAATAATATTAGAAACATTTTACAAGTGACATCGTGGTATAAAATGTAGTTTTATATGTGCCTTTTTCTGTATATACTTACATGTATAGCACACTTTCTCTGGAGAATGAGGCCGAGATTTTCTTTGAGCGTGGTAGAACCTCATAAGTCTCATAAGGAAAGCTTCTTTTTAAAGTCAAGGCATATCAGGTTAAGAGGCGTTAAGGGCATTGTCCTGGTCATATAACTAATACAGGGTAGTCTAAAGTTCAGGTGTAAGCTGATTCACTACTCCTTCCAGCAGTGTCTTCAGTAGTCACAGCACCTCATTATTATAACTCAGTGTAATTAAGCCACTGAAGCTATTTTCATCTTACTGTCAAATTCAATTTTCTCAATTTTTTTTCTGAAAAACAAATGGTAGATTGCTTAGACATCTGAGATGTGTTAGATGTTTATTTTATTCGTGCTTCAAGGGAAATAATATTCTGTTTTTCTGAAAACGGTAGTAACTCTAATTAAATTTAAAATGTGTCTTATAGGGTTGTCTTCTCTCTAACACATTTCCAAAATAACTTCAAAACCTTTTACATTTCGTTTTAAACAACACAAATATCCAGATTTGCATAGAACATTCATCCGTAATAAAATACACTTAGAGGGAGTTTTTTGGTTGTTGTTGTTGTTCAAAGTAATCTGCAGGGCAGGTGGGTGAAGGCAAAGGATAGAGTGCTGCTTTTGAAGTTGAGTTGCCATTTTACAGCCAAGTTTGAAGTCCTGCTCACATTCTGATTTCATTGTCCCTTTCCTCATGGTCAGATTTGCACGATTTGTCCATGTGTTACACCTGCAATTAAGAATTCTACTCAAGTAGAAAATAATTAAATGGATGGTACAAAATACCTACTTGATGACTTTATTATACATAAATAATTCTGCCCTTTGACTATTTTGAATATTCAGATATAACCCTGGATTAAAGCTATTATTACTACTTTTAACTATTCTTCCCTATTACATATTGACCTGGGGTTTTGAAATGTGAAGAGAACCCAAGAGATGCAGCATGCAGTTTGCTGCAGCTCCAAAGTCGATTAAGTTTGTCAAAATCTTCCTGGAAAATCTGCTCCCTGTGATCCAATGCTTTGGCACCATTTGATCACAAGCAACTTAGGTGTTGTATGCATCAGAGACTCCACCACACAAGCCACCTACATCTTGAGGCTGACATTGAGAGCCCATGTGGAGAAACCATGAAGGCACCTGGCACTGCCTGATGTCATCCTGCTGCCCAAGTGCCAGGGCTCTGCTGTGCTGTTGGGGAGGCAGGGCCACTGGGATTACCACCGAGTGGGCCTCATTCAGCAAATGTTTCTATTTCTGTTGTGCTAGCACACACAAAGGAAGCTAATTTTAGGAATGGAAATGAAAAATCTTGCCTGCCTATAATTTGGCTCCAGTACAAACTCACAATGTAGTCTTTCAGTGCCTTGCTAAGGAGGCAGGGCTGTTTTCCCAAGCAGTTTCGGAACAAAAGGGGAAAAAAAGCCTGTCACCCTTGCCAGAAAGGCTAAGAAGGCTACCCAGGAGCTAAAGAAATCAAGCTTCTTACTTCCATGGCAACACGGCCTGCATCCTACGTCATACCCCTAAGATGCCCCCTCACCTCCACTGGGTGCTCAGGTAGAAAATGCTTTTGGGCTGGACAGAAATGGGAGAAATTTTAGAAATGTATAGATTCCCTTATGAGCTTTTATTTCTTGGCTATAAAAATAGTTACTCAAATTTTTTTGTTCTTCTGCTTTCTCATAGTCTCTGACTTTGTTGTGCCAATTCTTTTGTATTGTAGGGCCACAAATACATGGTTGGGAATGTATCAGTAAAAATAGCTGTTGCACAAAAGATGGTCCAGGGAATGCTTGAAACAATTATTTGTATTCTTCCAGCGCTTATTTGCATGGGATTTACCATCCAAGCACTCATGAGGAGTAACTTGTTTAGAATTACTTATTTTACTCATAAACAGCAATGCTAATCATGTTTGCATAACCTGGGCAGATTCTGGATGCTACTGATAGGAAAAAATGCGCAGTTCACAAAGAATTGGTTGCTGCTGGGGTCATATATTTAGGAAAAAGTGGACTACACCAGATGAACAGTGCTATGGATGTCCGTTTTCTTTAAGTTGACATGGCTATCTAATTAATGAAAATAAAAGAGGGCTTCTGTTTAGTTCACTAAGCCTTCAGGGGATAAATAGAAGACCCACAAGAGGTATGGCTGTGATGGTAATGATGATATAAATGGACGTGGAAAAGCCATGCCGGGAAATGCAAATGCATCCTAGTTAAAGGAAAAGTTTATTTGTAACAGGAAAAATATCCAAGAGAATTTAATAGAAAAATGTCTACTGCAAGATGGAAACTCAAAGGGAAGGTTTTGTAATATTTTTCTGAGAACTCATGGTTGAAGAGTCCTGCATGAAAACTTTTGAAAGGTGATGAGAACTTTTTCTTTAAAGATCTATTTGATAGAAACAGAGTTTGAGTGTTCTTCCATTTCCTGGTTCACGCTGCCAATGGCTGCAATAATGAAGGGTCGGTGAGGCCGAAGCCAGGAGCCTGGAGATGCTTCCAGGTTTCCCACGTGGGTGCAGAGTTCCAAGCACCTGAGTCATCTTATGCTTTTTCAGGTGTGTTATCAGGGAGCTGCATCCAAAGGGGGAGCAACAAGGAGTTGAACTGGTGCCCATATGGGAAGCCAGTGTTGCAGACGATGGCTTTATCCATTGTAAAGCTGGTCACTAGGTCTCCTCATTGTAATGACAGCATGAAGGTGCAGTGGGAGTGTCGAGCAAAATATTGCATGTTTTCAGTGATCTTATGTAACAATGTTGTATTTATTGAAATTTATTTATTTGTAATGCATAGTCATATATATGAGAGAGAGATTTAAAAAAAAAAAAAAAAAGGAAACCTTTACTGATTTATTTCACAAATGAGTGTAACAGCCAGACCAGGCCGGCCTGATGCCAGGAGCTAGGAATCTCTCAGGTTTCCCATATGGGTGCCAGGGGCCCAAGCACTTATGCCATCTGCTGCTTCTTTCTCAGGTACATTAGCAGGGAGCTGGATTAGAAATGGAGTAGACAGGATTTGAACCAGTGCCCATAAAGGGTGCCAGTGTCAGAGGCTGCATCTTAACCTGTTAGGCTATAATGCTGGGCCCAGACAGTGCTGCAGTTTTATAGCTACACTTGACATGTTAATAATTCCTTCTATCACTAGGGCACATTGAAACAATTCTTTAAAAACTTTTGTGATTATGCAGTAAGGCGGAGGAATCCACCATGGGGGGAGGGTTGTGGGAGGGGTGGGGAGAATCCCATTGCCTATTAAACCGTATCACATAGTAAAATGTTATTAACAATAAAAAAAAATGTGATAGCCATTGCCGGAGTCCAGCTCCAGCCAAGTTCGGAACTTAGGAATGGTGCGTGGATTCAGTGGTAAAGTCACAGACACTGTCAGTGCGCTCTCGCTACAGCTCAAGAAGAAGCTGTCCTTTTCATTTACTCAGACACCTCACAAGCTTCTACACAACCAATTAATTGTTCTATTTTGACTTCAAGACTAAGGGGGCATGTACAGACATTTGGTCACTCCGTCTGCACTTCAAGGCTAAGCAGGTGCCCCTAAAGATAATTCTGCAAAATACTGTATTCATATTCTTCAAAGCAAGCCATTATTCATTCTTCAATAGAAGCCATGAAGCAACAACCAGGACTCCAAGGCCAAGGCACATGCGATTACCTGCTAATCAGTAGCACATTCCTACCACATTTCTATTTCTACAACTTACCCATTATTTAATGGGAAAATAGGTTACCAGGGAAAAAAATGTAAGAAAAAAACGGGGGGGGGGGCTTGCACAGTGGCCTAGCAGCTAAAGTCCTTGCCTTGAACGCACCAGGATGGGCACTGGTTCTAATCCCAGCAGCTCCACTTCCCATCCCACTCTGACTGTGGCCTGGAAAAGCAGTGGAGGATGGCCCAAGGCCTTGGGACCCTGCACCCATGTGGGAGACCTGGAAGAGGTTCCTGGCTCCTGGCTTCTGATAACAACAGCACGGATGTTGTGCTCACTTGGGGAGTGAATCATCAGACAGAAGCTCTGTCTCACTGTCTCTCCTCCTCTCTCTGTATCTGCCTTTCCAATAAAAATAAATAAATCTTTAAAATAAAAAAATTGCATCTGAGACAGTTAATAAGATGATAGATAACACACTTGGTTCTTCTAAAAATATCATTAAAAATTGTTACCTCTTAATACTTAATAATATCTTTTACTTGTGCAAAAGATATAGGTACTCTCTCTATATATATATGTATCCTAATTACAAATGTTAAATATTAAGTATAATATAGGCAGCTAGCCATATTCTTTGACAAAACAAAATAACATAAATGTATTTTTATTGTTTTATGATACAATTTAATAGGCACTGGAGGCTCCCCACCCCCTTCCTAAGTTCCCTCCTCTCCCCTCCCTTCTCCCCTACAATCTTACAATGGGTGTCTCTGATGAATTTTCACAAGTCCATTATGTTTCCACTGAGGTCTCTCCCAATAATGTGGGAGCTTATCAGCCTTTTGCTGTGAGTCCATTCTTGTGCTGCATGCATGAGGACATACGTCTCTGTTTCCGCCTATGAACATACTAATTTCTGCTATGGTTCCATATTGTAGCCCCTTGAGTACAGTCCACCATGGGGAAAAAGAAAAAAATCAGTGAACCTTTATCCACATGAAGTTAACGAACATAGACAAAGGTATCGATGTCATGCTAGGGTGGTGAAAGGTTTCCAGCTTCTTTATGTAGGCATAAATGCCAACATGTGTCCCAAGGCACTAATGAAGGTACAATGAGGACTAGAGTCTTGGAACTTATGGGCAGTAGCATTAACAGTGATAAAAGGGACGTCAACAATCTCAAGTGATTAAAAGTTTCTTACGGATGATTGATTAATGGTTTACATTGCAAAGTCTTCTTACAAAGGGTACAAATAACTAGGAGGTGTAGTAAAGAAGAATTCACAGGTATGATCTTTAGATTTGACATCATATTATCTTATATTAGAGAAAACATATAATATCTTACCTTCTGGGATTGGCTCATTTTCCTTAGCATAATCATTTCTAGCTTGATCTCTTTGGCAACAAACAGTTGTGTTTCTTTTTTTTTTTTAATAGCTAAGTAGTATTCCATACTGTAGATGAACCCAATTTCTTTATCTAGTCCTCTGTTAATGGGCATTTAGCTTGATTCCATGTTTTGGCGATTGTTGACTGTGCTACTGTGAACATTGAGGTACATGTTGCTTTCTTGTGTAACATGTCTTGGATAAATTCCTAGAAGTGGTAATGCTGGGTCATGCGGTAGGTGGATTTTCAGTTGCCTAACTATTCTCCATGCTGACTTCCATAGTGGTTGCACCAGCCTGCAATCCCACCAGCAGTGGAGTAGGGTTCCTTTTCCCCTGCACCCTCGCCAGCAGGTGTTGTTGGTAGTTTTCTGTATGTGGGCCAATCTTATTGGCATTAAGTGGGATCTCAGTATCGTTTTATTTGAATTGCCCTTATTGCCAGGGTGCTTGAGCATTTTTTTCATATGCTTGTTAGCCATTTGGATTTGTCCCTTTGAAAGGTGTCTACCCATATGAATATATTTCTAAGAGAAGTGAGACTTCCTAAAATTACATTCCAAAAGTAGTAGCTTTATGAACAGTAAGCAAAAACATAATCATGTTTAGGAGTCTGAGAAATAATTGATAATGACTTTCAACCCTGAAAACAGTTCCGTGACTAACATAGCTATGGTTGCTTGCTAGAATGAACACTCAGCATGGATTTCTAGAACTAGTGCTTGGCCTCTTTCCTTCAGTAACTGGAGGCCAGGAGCCAAGGGTTACTTCCCTGTGATGTGGACTGTTCTGCTTAGCTCTGCAAACCTGTGACTTTGCTTACCCGCAGAACATTTGCCTTTGTATACAATGCTCAATATAAAAAAAAATACGTCCTTTTAAATTTGGTACTAAATTTCCTTACAATTACAACATTAGATCAGATTTGGCCTTCTACTTAAAAGTATGTTTTCCTGCCATTGTGGGTTATTCTGTGCCTCAGGTTCTAATGTTGATAAAATCTCATCAACTATTGTTTATTTAAGTAATATGAAATAATGGTTATATATGCTTGCATCTCATATTTCAAATAGACAGGTAGTATGCCCATATATTAGTGTAAGAAGTGTTAGATAATGTATATTTTAAGATACACAATCCCATCAGTGCATGTAAAATTTATATAAAATCATGTGTAATGCATGCAGAAGTGCTGGTTGTCTCTAACAACATACACAAGTAAAAAGGAGTGTGAGAATTGCTTGTGGTTTTATCTCTGGGCAGGTGCAAATTCCCCGCTCTTGGTTTGCAACTATGGCTCCTTCCAGCCACACTTTTGAACCTAAATGTTAACAAAAGCTTGTGCCTATACCACATTACTAAGTCTTAGAAAAAAAAAAAAAGGTCCCTCATTCAATAACAGAAGGAGAAAGGTGTGCAGTTGAGTTGCTTCTATCCAGTGGTAAAGGGGGGCTGCTTGGAAGGTGGGAAGCCAGTAGAGCCACTGTGGCAGGTCAGCCCTCAGGGAGTGCAGTATTTTACAAGCAGCACTGAACTGTACCCTAAATTCAGTCTCTGGACTGATTTTCAAAATATGAAATCATTATTTTTAGATGATGCAGTGCTACTGATGGATATTTGAGAAGAAAATGCCTTTTTAAAAGTTGGTACAAATAACTCAAGATCACCGGCAACTTAAACTGTTCTGCCCTGAATCTATAAGCAAAGTGAACATATTAAAGACATCACAGTTAAAAACATTGTAAAAGGGTGTATACAATAAAAAGAAACGTGACATTACATAAAGGATTTTTTTAACATTATGAGATTGTCAGTATAGGAAATGTAAGAAAATTAACTATCTCTAATTTATACACAGGCAAAGTGTATTTTTTATTTCAGTATGTAACACATTTTTCAGCAATTCAATTCTGAGATGAGCCAAAATAATTTACTACAAATAAAAAGGGAATGACCAAACATGAGCTAGCACACATTAGTTTTGTGTGTGTGTGTGTGTGTGTGTGTGTGTTTGTAGTGTAGCTAGACTGAGGAGAATAACAAAAGAAAATTGCATATAAATCAGTCAGCTGCATTTGTGGTGCACATAAAGAACAATGTAGAGAGGAAAAAAATGTTTTTACAAAGAAAATCTGACTTACTGGATCCCTTGTGTAGACTAAAGCATTTGAACTAATAGCTAACAGGAAGTGGACAGATCCTTTAACTCGTGCTGAACTGGACAATGAAAGAATTACCAGAGTTTCCTGCAAGAAAACGATCAGTTTTTCTAGGTTATAAAAACTTACACATTGCTTTAGATTGAGTGCCATAGAGTCTGTGTACCATTTCGGTATGTTCATGTATGATGATGCTAAAAGCATGCATGGAGAAATGATAGGATGGAGATCATCTAAAATAAAAGGCTTTTGCTCAGTTATTTACTAATTAAGGGCCTCCAGTGGCTTGATGAAAAATGCTTAAAAGATTTGAATTCATTTTAGAATTTATTATAGAAGCTCTACAAAGTATTTTAATAACAGAGTATTCTGAAAAGCAACCCACTCACATTGACAGGTTTGGCATTACTGAGCACTGCTTCTCAGGCGGTACCAGCTGAGGTTGGAGTCCGCCCCTGTAAGAGCTATTCCTTCAAGTATACAGAATGTCCCCTACTCACCAAATTAAATCCCTTGTATTTCCAAGCTTCACCCCCTCTGAACTTGATTTTGGCTCTTGACTGGCTGCTCCTATGATGTCCTGGTCATTCCCTGTGGCTCCCAGGGTCAGAGCTTCCAGGCACTTTGATATTCCCTACGTTGAGAAAATCACCACACTCTTATTTGAGATCTACCTTGTTTGAGTCCCCAGTCCATTCAACACACAGCTCCACACTCCAGGATTTTAATGGTAAGGCAAGGAAATGATGGTGGAAAGTTATAATCACTGATTCCTAAGAAATAATCTATTCTAAATCATTCCTCTCTTTGGAAAGTGTACCATTTCCATCATTCACTTGTGTCTACCAGGTCATGATCTGATTCGTTAAAGGCTGATGTATTTGACAAGCAGAGTGGTAGAGCTCGTCCATCTGCTGATTCACTCTCTACAGGGAGATTTCCTATACTCAAACTTAACAGTACTTCATGAAAATGAACTCACTTCAGATACTTGGAATTTCCACAGTGTTTAGCTGAGAGACACAAATCATGAGGCTTTCTTTGAGAAGTTTTACACTCTGGGTATGTTTGTAGCTTCTATGATATTGATTAGTGGCTTAGAGCAAAGGTTTGGATAATTATTTCTTAAATACAATGGAACAAGTGACATCCTTACATAAAATTTTTTGAACTTATTCATTTAGCTTCCGTTCTTAGTAGTTACACTACCAGAAAGTTTGGAGAGAGACATTGGCAGATTGCAGGAGAAAAATGAATCTGACTGAAATGTAGAATAACAAAAGAATTCTGCACTATCTTTCCATGACCTAAAATGCCTCTGATTTCAACAGAGCAATACTCAATGCAAGAGTTCTAATGCTTGACAGATAACAAATAACTAATACACTCAGGACCAGATGGGAACCATTCTGGACTTACATAAAAGCTGGCTATAATAAAGGAAGCTTTTTAATAGCCAAGATCTATCAGCTGCCATTGACACCCAAGGCCGGTGTGTCTTAATGTCAAAGAGAGACCATTTTTAGTTTAAACATTTTCATATGCTAGGAGATTTAATGTCTTTAACTGCTGAAATTTCATAAGAATAAAATATGAAACAGACACTCAAATAAATCCAAACACAGCAAATTTCAACATAATTAAATTGTGGGAGAATGTCTGGTGTATATCCTTGTGGGTGCCTAGCTAGTGCTGAGTGCCAGAAGTTAACAGACGCTGCAGTTAGAATTTAGATGCCATTTTACTGAGAGTTTCAGAAAAGGGGACAAGGGCTTTAGAAACTGTGGTTGGAAATTTGTTTTTTGGAGAAATCATCCCATTCATCTTGCATTCCTGTTTTCAACCCACTTCCTTTTAAATATGTAATTCCTGAACGCCATACTTCTTTAACAAGTTCTCCAAATGATGATGCAGTAACAGCACCCCAGATTGAAAAGATCTGCCACTTAAGACTTTTGAGGAGAGGTCAGCACAGTAGGATCTTCTAAGTAGTCGTTGTCAATAAGGGAACTCTCAGAGGCCTTCATGAGTATGGTTTTATGTGGTGAGGATTCTCTTGGTTAGGGAAGCTAATCATATTGAGCTTTTTGCACTTGAAGAGATGGAGGTAGCCAAAAGAGATCACAAAGGCACCTTTTACCCTTTTAAATAGATACCTGTTCAGGATGTTGATGTTGGCAATTTAATAGGATCAGTCATGTGGGAGGGTAAAAGGGCATCTTTCAGTTCTAGATAGAGGTGTAGCTGTAAGGCTTCTCATGATTCCCAGAATAAAATAGTATTATCACCTTGATCTTCGGTACTTTATTGCTACACTACATCATACTTATATTTGAGCTAGGTCTTCTGTGTAAATCTTTGCAAAGAGACTGGCTCTGCTGGGTTTTCAGCGTGCCTTTCAATACCACAAGTCTTTAAGGCTAAAGGCATGAGTTTGTAGGTCATTGAAAGGGCAGTTTACAATTCCCTTTTCTGCGCCCTTTCTTCTGTTCAGTTCTGGGATTATAGTATGAAGTGGAACTTTCTCTGCTCAGAACTTGTGTCACAGCAGAATGGATGATTCATGAAAATCTAACTGTTGCAGCAGGTCTTCTTCAGTAAAGAGAGCATGGGATGGAGTCCATTGACTCAGCTGTTGCACCCTGAGTGAAGCTTCAACCAGTTAGCTAGGGTCCTTGATCTTTCCGTAGCAGTTTGTCCATTTTGATGATTCCTCTCTCACCTTGTCTCCCGTTGATCATCTTCACATTGTGGATGAAAGAATGCCCAGTAAGGATAGAGGAATAGTTTGTGTCCAGATTGTACGTTCCCTCCAATTTAGTATTCTTCACGTTACTAGAACCTGTCATGTTTGAGTGTATTTGTCTTGAAACAAGATACTTGTGAAAACAATCTACCATCCAAATCAGACCTCTGGAAATGGTGTCATTAAAGTCAAAATTAGGAATTGTCCAAGAAAGTGGTTTAGTTTCTAAGTCCATCTGTTTTGGTATTTAGCTTCCCTTTAATCTTTTGCAGTTTCCTCCAGAAACTTCCAAGATTTGCAATAGGCATCCTTTACAACTTCATAGTCAATATTTTTAGATTTGTGGCTATATGGGACATTGCAACTGCTGAGGTCTGCCATTATAGCATGAGAACTGCAAAGAATATACAAATTAATCAACCTGGATGTGTTTAAATAAAACTTTATTAACAAACAAGGCAGTGGACTGGATTTAATTTTGGCAACTGGATGGTTGACCACTCCAGCAATATTTTGCCTCACCCTGCTCAACACTTTGTTTGCTGTTAATTTCTCTGGGTTGTTCCTTGTCTAAAAAAAACGAGTCCTATTGTTATGTTAGTTTTCACTGTACCCCATAAAGACAATGCAATCAGTGCTTTCCCATTTAAAATAAAACAGAAGAAAGATTAGCCAAGTATATATAAAATGCTCAGATGGTGACTGATGGCATCCCAGCAATGATCAAGCTTTTATGTAACACTTGATGCTGTCAGAGGGCTTTGCTTTCAGCTTATTAGTCTTCCTTCACAGCCACCACATGAACTAATTGAGAGGCCTCTCCATCTCCGCCTTAAGGACAAGTGCCTTGCTGAGGGTCAAGTGATGAGAGGCTTCTAGAGGGTATTAGTCTCTGAGTCACTGCCCTGTTAAATAGACGAAAAGTATTGTTTTGGACCAAATACAGCAGGAAAGAGGGTACTCCTGTAGGGGAGGAGAGCCAAGGCAAGTTCCGTGCAGACCCATGTTGGCCATGTATGAGGAAAGAGAAGCAAAAAGGTTGGTATGATTGGAATGAAGTGAGGTGGTGAACACTAAGCGCTGGGCTTAGAGGCGCAGGCAGGGGATGTGGCTGATGGGCTCTGCTGGCCACAGGCAACTGTTTGGATTTTGGAAGGATCCAGCAGAGGAGCTCAGTTTACTTCTGTGTCATGTGCTTCCATGTTGGGAAGGTTACTGACCAATACTGGGTAGAGATCAGTCTAGAGAGCTGGAGAGGGGACACAGGTATTGCTAAATAATACTCAAGACTGGTTGAAGCATGGTTACAGAACCTTCAAACTGGTTCCACTCGCCTGACACACAGAAAGCCAATCACTGACCTCAGGGTGTCACAAGAAGGCAAAGCGCAGAGCCAGGAGCCAGATAGCTGGTGCTGAATTCACAGTCTCTATGCAGAGTTAGAGGCGAAGGTTCTTAAACATTAGAATTCGAACTGAGGTGCATGATCAGCTTGTGTCCAGGTTCCTGGTAGGTCAGTGGAGCACATGGCCTTCCTGTGATTGGTCAGTAATGCCTTGCTCTTCCGGGAATTTATGATAGCCAGGTGGACTCCAGTTGGTATGGAGGTTACAGAAAAGGCAGCCATTATATTCTCCCCAGACATGGAATTCCTCCACCCAGATTACTATAAGAAAACATTAGCTGATGAGGTTCTTAACTATTGGAGAAGCAAATAACTCCTTGACTTTAATGAACAGAAGCCTATGCGGCTGGCTGGATCACTCCTTTAAGTTAGTGAATTCCTTTTGATAAAGGGCAGGCAAGGATATCTTACGCCAAGGCAGAAAGAGGAGGCAGCATTTTGCTCTTACTTTCTGGGGGTTTGGCTTCATAGGGACATTCATTAGATAGCTAGTTTAATAGACCAAGAAAGCTTATGGTGGCTAGAACTAAGTGGGACAGTGGACATGAAGAAAAGAGTTTAAATTCATGGTATGCTTGGAAGTAAAGCTTAAAGTCGTTGGAATAAAACCTGCTGTGGAATATTAGGCCTTCTTGGGTTGTTTCCTTCTGGGTTATCCATGCCCATCCAGCTAGAGTATGCATTAAATATCAGTCCTGGAGTGGTGCAGTGAGGGAGAAATAAGATACCTTGAATTCTGAGAAAGACAGCTATTTGATATAAATGACTATTTATGTGGAAGATAAGGAGAAACAGGTTAAGAGGTACAAGGGAATCAAGCTGTTTTTTGGACATGACAGATTTCAGATGTTGGACATTAATGAGAAGAGCTGGAACTCAGATGGGAGGTCAGAAGTGGGGAAGAGAGTTTTAAAGAATGAGATGTATACAGAGTAGGGGTGTTGACACAAACTGCAAAGAGGCAAATTTGTGTTTTTTTGGTCTTTCAGAATAATGAATGATATGGAAAATTCTTTAAGTTAACTCTGAAAAGCTATTTTATATTCTAACTTTTTGGGTCCTAAACATAAACTGTTGAATATTATTCATTTAAATGAACAATATATATTCTGCATCTGAAACTTTCCATCATAAATTGTTTTGCATGAGAAGGGCTACACATTTCAATGATTTTTTTTCCTCTAGTACTGAGAGCAGTTTGTGACGAAAAGGGTGCGCCTTTTTATGCTCTGGTTTTGTTTTTGCTAATGGCTGATTTTTTCTTTCTCAGCTGGTGATTTTATTACCACCAAGTATTGAATTCATTTTTGTTCAGTCTTTTGTTTGTGAATTTTTAAGTTAATGCTAGCAGATCTTAGATGTCCTTGCTGTCCAAAAAGCAGCTGTACTTACTTATATTACTAATACATATTCGTTGTCTTAACTTGATCCATTTTGCCTCCCTGTTGGCATCCCTCTCCCATGCTTTGTGAATATTCTTCTTTTCTTTTTGCTTAAGAAGCAAAGAGAAAGACATAAAGCATTCTCATCTACCAGTTCTCTCCCCCAGTTGGCCATACAGGCCAAAGCTGGGAACCTGCACGTGGATCTCTGACATGGTACAAGGGTCCCAAGCTTGGAGCCATCATCTTCTACCTTCCCAACCGTATTAGCAGGAACCAGGTGGGAAGGAGGAAGCAGCCGGGACGTCAACTAAACAGTCTGAGCTTGGATGCTAGGATCACAAATGACAACTTCACCCATTGTGACATAGAGCACAGGTTCCAAGCAGTTCTCTTCAATAGCTGTTCAGTTTCTTGTTCTGAGCTGTGTTCTCCTGCACTGAGATCACATGCTGAGATATTTTAACAAAATCACTAACAGCCTATGCTCTGCAAGTCAAATACCATGGTGGTTAGCATTACTTCTTTCTGTCAGTGCATCTGCAGTGGCATTCAGTCCCGTGCCTTTATAGTCTGTCCTGCTCATGCTCCTTTCAGCCCCTCCCCCTTTTTTATGACTGACACCTAAAGTATTGGGTTAATGTTCCTATCAACAGCAGTGTTATTAATTATTGTCAATCTGATTGAAAAGCATTTTATATACAATGTTCTTTTTTGCCAAGAAAATTAGTGTTTCTCACCAAGGGATGCATGGTTAATAGAAGGAAAAAAAAAAAAGAAATTAACTAACCTTGTGATCTCGAAGCAAGACGCACGCAAATCCAATTTCCCACAATTCCTACCTATTGTTGAGCAGCTGCATTTTACTAGGCCTTCATTGTTATTCTTAGACTGCTTTCATTCTGGCTACAAAGATTCAGGGTGTTTGCTGTCCTAGTTCCTTCAAGAAGCTAATTCTTTTTTTTTCCTGGAATTTGCCCACTGTCTTTGGAAGAAGACATTTGATAAACTTATGTAATCACTTTTATTTGCTAGTTGTTTTCTGTACGTTTCACCTGAACTGATAGATATTTCCGTATTCTTTCATTTTCCTTCCAAGATTTGTATTTTCTTTGGATCATTTTCATTAGTGATGCAGTGATCATTGTAGTTACTGAAATCATTCTCAATTGAAATATTTTGCAAACTCTTTTATCTCACATCTCAATTTTTTTTTCTGCAGAGTATCTGTGAGAAAGATTATTTCAGGGCTTTGTATTGTTAATCACTTCTTTGATCTTGATTTAAAAAAAAAAAAGGCAGAAAAGGAATTAGATGCTGTTTTGCTGGTATTTCCTCTCTTGGCTAATGGCTGCTTAGCTGGTATATTTCCAGAAGGCTGAAACCCATTCTTGATTTCTCTTTGAACTTCTCTGGCTTCCTTGTAATAAACATTGAGGCTCACAAGGTGCTATACCCTTTAATCCAGCAACAGCAACTTTTCCGTGCCTCCTGTGAATACGCACTCCAGCTCATATGTCATGTCAGTATTTTAAATCTCCTTACTGGGATTTCATTTCAGCAGTTTTTCCTTGCCTGTTTGCTGTAACACACACATGAGGTTTTGGAGTTCATGGTCCTACATGGAATAAATTTCAAATCGTTCATGGAGTATGAGGAGTTCTCCATAACCAGGTTTCTGCATGTGGCACCTGCCTCAGCCATTACATTCTGTGCCTCCCAAGGTACACGGGATCATGACTTGCTCATTTGTAGGGCCAGGATTGAGACAAATTTACTGGAGGTCTGTTTTAGAAGAGTTTGAATGGAGAGAAAGGAGGGGAAGAGGAGAGAATGAATAAAATTGAGAGGAATATCCTGAATCATAGGCAGTACTTTTTAAGAACTCGTGAAAGCTCACTTTGGAATACCATATGAGGGATGGTAAGTGAACTGCAATATGGGTCTAGCTAAGTACAATGATATTAGCAAGACAATACCCATATCATGTTGTAATTTCATTTGGTTCTATTGGTAACTCGGGGATCTTATTAATTTCTTATCATGGTAATTATGAATAGTCCTGTAATGAACATGAGTGGAAGTACAGATGTCTTTTTACTATATTGATTGCATTTCTTTTAGATATATACCAAGCAATAGGATTTTGGATTACATGGTTCTATATTTTTATTTTTTTGAAAACATGCATACTGTTTCAGATTTCTACCAACGGAGTGGAAGGTATCCTTTTTCTTCACATCTTTGCTGACACTAAATTTTCGTCCTTTAGATTCTCACTCTTCTGCAGTATGTGAGGTGATATCTTGGTGGTTTGGGTTCACATTCCCCTGGTGATTAGCAATGCTGATTTTTTCATATAACTGTTAGCCCTTGGGATAGGCTTTTTGGAAAAATGTTCATGTTCGTTGCACATTTTAAAGATGTGGTTTTCATGCTATGAACTTCCTTATATACATGTACCAGAGTTATTCAAGGAAGCGCTTAAATAGATATTAACAGGTCATAGCAGCTCATAAAAGACAATGTTAGTAATCTTAATTGGCAGAACTTAGGATGGTCCCAACCTCAGTAGGAGCTTGGTGAGTGAGGACTATTACGGCTAAGACCTTCCTCCATGTGTCTTCCACCTTCTGAAGGTACAATTGGACTGTCACACTTAACCATTTAGCAAGGAGAGAATGAGCCCTGTTCTGGTCTACTTTTTCCTCTCTGATTTCTCTACTTGCTGTATAATGCTGGATATCGTGTCACCTATCGGCCTTCACTTTAACTGTGTGGACATTTTTTTCTAACGTGACTACCTAAAAAAGTTATGTGAAGAATCTTTGTTCTGTGTGTTACTGAGAAGTTTTTTTTTGAAATTTCCACAAAGTACCCTCTGATAGTTGACTTTTACATGTGTGATTGGTAATTGGTATCTGATTTAAAAAATGCTATAGTGTAGAGTGTAGTCACAGCCTGGCCACCGTCCACTCTTGATTCTTTCTGTTGGCATTGTTGTGACAACAGAGTATTTTAAGAACTTGTACGTCCTTTCCTTTTGTTGGAAAGAGGAATTTCCTATTTGAGAACAGAAATACGCATTCCTTTAGACTTCAAACACGAGTAAAGTTCAGGAAGTTGCCGTTTAAGTCACCTGCTACTGGGCTGTCAGGCGGAATTTCACTTTGTAGTTTTCCAATATAGTTACTTTTGTCTAAGTCGGGGTTTGTCAGCTTCAGCAATGTTGACATGGTGGACTAGAGGATTCTTTGTTCTGAGGGGACTGTCTTCCTTATTATGCAGTGCTGAGTGAGTTGCATCCTTGGCCTGTGCTCACGGAGTACCAACAGAAGTAACCTAGCTTTGTCAAGTAGATGTGTTTTCAAACATATTTGCCAAACATGCCTCCTGTGGGGCCAAATCTGATGGAGGAATACTGCTCTAATAAACATGTGAAAGCAAGCTGATAAGTTAGAAAATGTGTTGACAAGTGAAGCAACAACATTTGTGATAATGACAGTAAACACACTGAGCACTTTTGCAGTCCATGCATTGTTAGAAGAGGTGTTTTCCTGCTAACGCTATTGAGTAATTTAGAGTTACACACATCTTATTGACAAGAAAACTGAAATGTAGAATGGATACCACAGCTTATCCAAAGTCATTCACTCGTGTCCTAAAGAATCGATACCTAGGCAGTGTAACTCTAACGTATATGCTGTGAATTCACAGGGCTCCTATCCTCAATAAAAATTGTCCAGTAACAATATAGTATTGTATGAGGCTGTTTCTGACAGATTCTTAGCAAATTTTTAAGTGAATAAATACTTGACTATTTATAATTGTAAACAATAGTTAATATAACCTAAGTATTGAATAGATTTTTAAGATAAATGTGTACTTCTCTATTAATGCAATTAACTAAGTCATCATTATAGTAAATCAGTGTTAATATTTCAAAAAGCACAGGGATCACTTGGAAGGATTTCTCAAGGTGACCTTCAAGTGTCTTCCGATCTAAGCTTCTGTGTATGTTAGTGCAGTTCTATAACATGCCAGAATGAGGACTGGCCAGACTGAACAATTTTCCTAATGAGATTAAGCAAAACAGCTGTTCTTGCTCTAGTAAGATTGAATGCAACCCCTCTGTGTCCTAAATTGGCATGCATTCTAATAAGGTGAAAGGCACTGTAGGACAGTTTAGTCTTTAGAAATTCGAAAAGATGAGAAATCTTTAAGAGAAAACCACCAAAGCTATTCAATTTTAAGAGTCTATTCTTGGTTTCCTATAGTAGGTAAAGAGGGCTGGGCTTCAAAGTGAATTACATAAATCCGTCTGATCTCTATGTAGGTGGGGCACCTATATTCTATGAGTCTATACTTTTTTGTAAGTGTGATTTTAGTTGCAAATACTCATACCCACAAATATGTAAACATACAATATGAATGCCCACTTATCCATTTTCTACCATAGCAGAATAGAAAACAAAACATTCAGGAATTTTTTTTTACATGTCTACTTTCCTTCAGTAAATGAAACAATGTAAAGGATTTTTTAAAGAGCTTTATTTTTTTAGCTTTAATAATTTTCTCCATTACAGAGAACACAGTCAAGTTCAGTGATAATACTGCTGTAATTTGTATTTTACTAAATATCATAATGGATGTTTGTGTTTTTCGCTATCCCTATAGTGAACATTCTTGCTGTAAGATTTACTGAAATTTGGGGAAAGAGCATGGATTTATTTAAAGTTGTATATATTTTGCAAAATTGGGCTTTTGTTTCCTTCCCCTAAATATTGATAGGGACAAAAAACAAGAGTTGTCTTTAAATTAGTAGATAAGTGTTATTTATTATTGGAATGATCATAGTCTAAGGTCAAAAAGTTGCAGGTGTAGCTGTTGTGAAAACTCCATGCTGAACTGAATTCTCTTTTCTCCTCTGTATTTAAATCTTGTCTCTAACTGCTGGAAGTTTGGAGCAACAGGCTCAGACTCATGTTCATACAACTGCCTGAGTGAGAATTAAAGTTAGTAAGGAAGAGTCCCAAGTCAGACTGACTCATTATAAATTTTTTCCGATTGTTTATTACCGGTTTCCAGTATATATTCTTGGTATTTTTCTTGTATTAGTATTCTAAGTGGATTTTTTTTTCAAAATGTGCTTCAAAAACATTTTTGCTGCCCAGCATGATGGCTTAGTGGCATCATCCTCACCTGTAAGTGCCAGGGTCCCATATGGGCACTGATTCATGTCCTAACTGCTTCACTTCTCATTCCAGCTCCTTGCTTGTGCACTGGGAAGGCAGTAGAGGATGGTCCAAAGCCTGTGGGACCCTTTACCCATGTGAGAGACCGGGAAGAAGCTTCTGGCTCTGAAAGTCAGTGTGAGAGAAGTTATCTTCCATCTGCAGATGGCTGCAATAGCCAGTGATTGGACAGGCCAAAGCAAGGAGTTCCATCCTGGTCTCCCTTGTGAGTACCATGGTCCAAGCACTTTGTCCATGGTCTGCTGCTTTTCCAGACCATTAGCAGAGAACTGGACTGGAAGTGGAACAACGCATGTCCATTTGTGATGCTGGCATCTCCGTAGGTGGCTATATATGTCACAATGCCAGTGTCTCCAAATATTATGTCTTTGAGAGGCAGAGAGCAACAAACTCCCTGCCCCCCAGCCCATTTGCTGATTTACTTCCCAAAGGCCCAGAAGAGCTGTGGTCAAAATCAAGAACTTTTGACTCAACCCAGATCTCAATCTATTGTAGCCAAATTCAATTACTGAGCCCTCTCCAACTACCTTCCAGGGTCTGTATTAGCAGAGCGCTGGATTCAAGAGTCCAAGCTGGGAATCGAACTTTAAGTCTTGCTGTATGGGACATGCATATGTTAACCATTAGGTTAAGTGCCTGCTGCACCCAAGAGAAATCTTGCTTTATCTCTTCAGAAACTGAGATGCGTGGAGCATGCCCTGGATGGCCTCTCTTAACCCTCCCCTCAGGTTTTCACTTTTCCTTTCTTATCAAACTCCTCAAAAGCACGTCATTTTCTAGAAAACTATACAATATTCCTCTTGCAGAAGATTTCAGAACTTTAAAGAAACAGCAACTACTGTGTAGCACACAGCTGTGCTTGAGACTGGTGCTTAATTCACGCTTTTGCTTCTCTACATACCAGTGCACTTTTCCCCTTACTGATGCCCATTACATAATCATATAATGGGAACTGTGTAAAGCAATATTATTTTTGAATAATTTGAGAAATCACATAACCAATTCTAATTCAATGACAGGTAATTGAAATGTCAATGTCCTATGAAGCATTGAACTCAGTTCTGTGAATATCTGGCTTCTTCGCAAAGCGATGTAATCCTTTAACTTGGCTGGTTACCTCAGTTAGCTAATTGCATTAGCATTCTCACTTCTTTCTTAGCTAAAACACCTAAGAAACTAAAATACTTAGGAAGCTGTAAGATTTAGTTCTGATCACGGTTTTGGTGGTTTGTATTAGTCTGGCACTCAAAGGAGGGGAAGGCACCAGAGAACCAGGACCATATCACAAAACAGAGAACCAGGACCAAGTCACAAAACAGACTGGGAGTGAGTGGCCTTTTCTCTTCAAGTCAGCATGATTAGCCCAGTAAGGCGATCGCTCCTCCTAAGCATGTCTGAAAGGTACCATCATCCAATAAGAAACCATAATGAAATCATTCCTTACTTTAATCTGTCATCAATCTATTGTTAACATACGATGTTCTGTGTTTGAGGAATGAAATCTTGTTCAAAGCATAGTCCTAAAGATACAATGAAACCAGAAGTTGAAAGTGCAAATTTTAAGCTTCCTGTGACTTTCACTGTGTTTTCAAGACTCTGGGCATTCTTGGTTACAAAGTGGATAAAGCTCAAGTTAAAAAAAGATGAAACACTTGGGCTGCATACAGCCTTGTTAAGCAAAATATTTTGTCATTAGTGGTTTTTGTTTTTTGATGAGAATGCATATGAATCCCACCAGAATTTAAAATAGTGGGAGTATTTTATTGTAAAGAACATAGCCTTGTCCTAGGCAAAGTAGTACTGCATTTACTTTATTACAAAAAGAACATTGTTAGAGAATAATCTTTAAAATAATAAAAACAAAATATTGTTTTTAACATAAAAAAGCAAAACCCAAGGTGTTCTTGTTAATTTTGATAAATGTTCTTGGGAAATAAAATGGAAACTTCTAGTTTTATGATAATTTAACAAAAAGTGGCTATTACAAAACATAACAATGGCCAACTTAACCAGTGATTACATCTTGTGCCACTTCTCCTTATATTCATGAATTATAAGCATTTTATGTTGTAACATCATTATCTGTTTTTAATTTCCTTCGATTTTTGTAAATTTCAATGACTTTTTTTTTTTACTTCATTCTGAATAAGAGGTACTTGTGTTTAAGGGCAATAAAATAAATTGACCCACTTTCAAACTATTATGAACTTTCAAATATGTGAAGGCACGAAAGTACTCGTATTTTATCTGTTTCAGTGATGTGAAGGGATACTTTTGTGTGCTCATCAAGGCTGCTTTCAGCGTTCTATGGAAGTCTTTATCACATTCTATGGATTCTGTGTGATGTATCCCTCCAATGCAATGTTGCTGCAGAGTATTCATCCATGAGCAAATAGGGTGGGCCATTATGGGATGTGAAATGATTCATGAGTTATGAATTTATGTAGCCGGGGGAGGGGGAGTGGTGCTGACCAATACACAGGTTTCTATGGGTCTATTGGGTTGTTAGGCTTTCTTGATGATTTGAAGTCTACACAGGACAAAACTAAACAGGATAAAATTCTTCAGAAACAGACAGTGATTTTAAGATTATTACTACTTGCCACAGCCTGGAGTGGGTTTTTCTGTTTTGAATTACATTTTGCAACTGCAGGGACTGAGTGACTAAAAGATTCTCTGGTTTTTGGAGCTGTCTCAGAAAATACCAGGAGAGAGAATTGAGGAGCTGCTACAGCAAAGCCTTTATTAGTATGCAAATGCCATTTATGTGTAGTTTATTGGAAGGTCAACAATGAAGTCTCACCCAGAATACATTTGTCAGTGCACATAGCATTTGTTGTTAAAGAAATGAGCATTGAAATCGGTGGGAAGTCAATAAATTTGCACATTTTTCCTTTATGGTGATTATATCATATGGTTTGCAAAACCTAAGCTTTATACATTAATCCTTTAAGGATTAGCAATATATAGTGCACTTATTTTATTTTTTATTAGTGATTTTTTTATTATTATTACTATCATTTTATGATACAGTTCCATAAGCTCCTGGGATTTCCCTTATCTCCTCCCCTATTGCTCCCCCCAACTAGTTCCCCTATATCATTACTAAAGTATAGTTCTTTATAAACAGTCATATGTCCATCATTGCAGGCATGGACGATGGCAAAATCCAGCATCCTATTGTTAAGATATAGGTAACAGTTTCACTGGGAGTCCATCTTTGGAAGTAGAGATATATATTATATTGTATCCACACATCTGGATATATTATTGCCCATTTCACACTTATTGTATATCCCCTTAAATGAAAAGTTACAATATAAAATCAACAGTAGGAAAAAAATAGAAGTTTACAATGCCATGAATTTGAATAACATGTTACTAGATATGACAGTCTCCATTACACAGCTACTGTACATTCCCTTAAATGAAAAGCCACAACAAACTTTTTGCAACACTAAAAGAGATAGCTATTTTTTCTTACTTTGCATCTGGTCTCACTATTTTTCTTTAGGATTTATTTATTGGAAAGTCAGATATACAGAGAGGAGGAGAGACAGAGAGGAAGATCTTCCATCCGATAATTCACTCCCCAAGTGAGCGCAACGGCCGATGCTATGCTGATCCGAAGTCAGGATCCAGGAACTTCTTCCAGGTCTCCCACAGGGGTGCAGGGTCCCAAAGCTTTGGGCTGTCCTTGACTGCTTTCCCAGGCCACAAGCAGGGAGCTGGATGGGGAGTGGAGCTGCCGGGTTTAGAACCGGCGCCCATATGGGATCCCGGCGTGTTCAAGGTGAGGACTTTAGCCACTAGGCCATGCCGCCGGGCCCCTCACTGGTTTTTTTTTTTAAAGATTTATTTTTACTGGACAGTCAGATATACAGAGAGGAGGAGAGACAGAGAGGAAGATCTTTTGTCCATTGATTCACTCCCCAAGTGGCTGCAATGGCTGGAGCTGAGCAAATCTGAAGCCAGGAGACAGGAGCCTCTTCCATGTCTCCCACACGTGGGTGCAGGGTCCCTAAACTTTGGGCCATCCTTGACTGCTTTCCCTGGCCACAAGCAGGGAGTGGGGCTGCCAGGATTAGAACCAGTACCTATATGGGATCCTGGCGTGTGTAAGGTGAGGACTTTAGCTGCTAGGCTACCACATTGGGCCCACATCTTGTCTCCCAAACTACCTGCATGGCTACTCTTTCAGGCAGGCTTTCTAGTGGTTCTAGGGACACTCTCAGATTTTCTGAGCACGGTAATTAAATTTCCTGTAATGGAGAAGCGCCAGTTCATCAATGAAGAATGAACGTCGGAATTGTGGTGCTCATGTTTTATTTCGTTGTTGAATCTGAAACACATAAGGTCAGAGAGCTGCATAAATCATGGAGAATGATCAAATCTAGGTGATCATGTCTGTATTAATAAAAGTAACTGTACATTTTGCATGACTCAGCATTATATAGTGTGAGTTTTATGCCGTGTATGAAATGGCTGGAAACAGTTATAGCTCTTTTGATTATGCAGCAGGATTGGACACTGAAATAACTACCAAAGGGGAAATGTTGAAGTCAGTTTTGTAATGTTTAAAAGGTCAGTGCAGCCCAGGCGTGAATAATAATTTTCTATACTGTGTCCGTGCTGTGACGCCTGGCGTGTAAGTCACCTCTGTCATAGCTAACTGGTACTCATTTCAGAGACTGAGAAAAGTTTTGTGATTATCAGCTGCTGGGCCTCACTGCTTCTCATTTTTTATTTTTGATGGTGATGCATTTTCTTCATTGTTTAGCTTCCAGGAAGTTAGAGATTACTGACAATTAAATTGGCATTACTTAGAATACAGGACAAACTTCCAGAGGAAAAAATTCATAAGTAGAATATTTCCATTTTGCATCTCCTAAAGTTAACATCAAAGTCAGGGCAATTTTGTGAAAGTTCCGTAATGTTTTATTCCTGGGAACGTAGCATGCTTAGGTGAAGGTCTTAGTGAAACCTGACAGGGACATGAGATCATGTTTAGTAAGTGTGTTTTGCTTCTGATCATTTTAGTAGGAATAGAGTTTGGCCATAGAAAACTATGAAATTTAGGGACTTTTTTGATTTTTATCTGTTATGTTAATGAGAACAGACATTTTGGAGTGAAATAGACATAATTATCTAGACTTAAGTAAAATAATTTATTTCATGTGACACAATCTTTTTCTCAGTATTAATAACACACACACACACATATAATATACACACACTTGTGTTTAACAAAAAAGCATAGTGTTCAAAATTCAGGATTTGAAGTTCAACAGTTTATGTACTTGGAAGACCATGGTAGTTATTTATTTCACAGGTGAAATCTATGAAATAGTTGAGCAACCTCCCATTTTGTTATTTTGTCACCTATATCTTTTAGGTAGCTTGAGAACAGGATCATTTTGCTGAGGACTGAGAAGAGGCCGTGTTAGGTGTGAGGAGTGGGGGCATAGACGGTGTCTGCTTTCCGCTCGCTACGGATGCATGTTGTAACCTGCCATTGTGGTCACTGTGGTCCATTTCATCAAGTTTCTTGTTCTATCTGCTTTATTGAGATTGGGAAACAGTATTTTTCTGAGTGATTGTACCATGTTGTTCCAAATATAAGGCCACCCAGAATAGAAGGCAACCTCCAACTAAAAACAGCTCAAATATGGAGAAAGGCTGGGGGCCCAGAGCCCGGCGGGTCTTGCAGTGGTGGCAAGGGTGCCGAGGAATAGGACGATGCCTGCCCACTCTGCCGGTGAGTGAAGAGTCAGCTGGCTGCCCTACCAGGTGGCTTCTGCTGCTAGAGCAAAAGGTTGCACTGGGTCGGGGAGATTAAGGCCATTCACCCCAAGGTACTGGCTGAGTGACCCTGAGGACGGAGGAGGCACTTTGACCTCCTCAGTAGTTCACCTGCAGTTGCTTTTTTCCCTCCTGATCTTGCAGGTCCAAGTTGAGCAACCCCAAATGGAAAGAACAGAAAAAGAAATATCTATGACCATGGAAATTAACACCCCCATATCTCTAGAACAGCTTGGAAAATTATTCCTGGTCTTTTCCAGTTGACTGCTGAGCAGGAGGTGGTACAAAGGGGCAGCTTGAAAACAATGTCAATCCAAGTACTTCACCAGGCCTCACCCTGTTGAACCTCTGCTCAGGTGACAGTGGGTGTATTCATCTTTTATCTGTTGAACTCTGTAGTGGAGAGACTATGCCTCTGAAATAACTCATTTTTTGTTTTAAATTTTCAGAGGCTTATAAAAAAATAATTTAAAAAATACCCAAGCAACTAACGGTGGCCTGTAGCAGTTTAAATAGTCTTAACATTATGGAAATAAACTCCAAGGCATTGTTTAAAATTATTTGGTGTTCAATGACTATCTGTTAGTCGATTGGAAATCAACTGAACCTACATCATTTCCTAAATAATGGTCTTATTCTACTGAGAACACAGAAGATGTCTTAATCTTTGGTACTAATCAATGTGTAATAAAATGAGGTGCTTGCTGTTGTTCAAGGAAACTATTTAGCCCCTCTTGGCATTACGTTTTACCAGTTGGGCATTTAAGTACTTTGGTTGATCACTAGAGCATGGGTCTCAAAGCTACTTAGCATTCAAGCATTAAATTGCTATTTTTATTTCCCTATTCCTCCCTACAATACTGTATACTCTAGGCAAGATCCTATTGTAGCCTTTTTAAGAAATGAAGCAATTATTTATTAAAGCAAATAATGGCAACTGGCCAAAATGACTTGGTTTAGAAAGGCTATTTATATTGATTTTAGCAATTTTCTCTTTTAAAATATAGAGGCTCAGGGAAAAAGCAGATTTGCTCTAGTATTGCTATGCATACTTTTTTTTTTTTTGCCAAATCTGCTAAGAAAAATCTAAACCTTGGGAACTCAAGTGCTCCAGAGTTCATAAACATGGTACCAGTTAAAAAGAGGAAATAACCACAGGATTGGAGTTACTTAAAAACTTTTGTAACTCCTAAGTTCTAGTACAATTTGAGCTGCTCCTGCTTGAATGGTGAGGAGGGGAAGGGAAGGTTGTACCTTCCCCCTGAGCATCTTAACATTTCCCCTTTATTATTTGCATCAGACTTTATGTTGCTGGTCACATCTGAGCTACAAATACCAGAAAGCAGATCTTGCCATTTCCATGCCCAGAAGAGATTAGGACTGTCTTATGCCAACACTTGCTATTAATTTATTAGCAGCAACAGGAGACAGAAATAGGACATTCCTCTTTAAAGCCACCTGGGGCAGAACTTGATTAAAGAAGAAATAACAAGAGAAAATGCTTGAAATTGAATCAGTAACTATTTCCTTAAAAATGAATATTGACTGTAACTTTGCTTGTAAAAAGTGTGGTTCACATATAACCCTTATCTGTAACTGTTGCCTCTGCAGCATTTTGCTCCCATTCTCAAAATTGATATTGTAAATGTTGACCTGCATTGCTGCAGATTCGTACCCCAAAGTGCTGAGGTTTCTCTTTTGGTGAATTTACCTAATACACCTTCAGTGACGCCTATTCAGGGGGTGTAGACAGAATCAATTCCAATAGAGCAGTTATTAGTCTAGTATAAATACCAACTGCTTTTTTTAAAAATGAGAGTAACTGGTACATTGCATTTTTGTGCTGATCCATTGGCCGTCCCCAAGCAACCTGTAGAAATCCCCAGTTCGAATCCCATAGGTCAAATTAAATATGCTGGAATTCTGATTTCTGACCAGTTAAGTTGAAGAATCATTGGAGAAAAAAATATATAGAAACTATGTAGAAACTACCTATTTCTGCATTTTTCAAAAGGCCAGAAAGTGACAGCATCGTTTAAGGTCAAATTACTTAAACCTCATTAGAAAACACTCCACTGTGTTTTGTAGAGTGTTGTCATAATGCAGGGACTTGCTTTGTCTGCATTTTCTGATTTGTATGGAACATGGCATTTGGCTTGCTGAGTGAGCATACTGAACTCAGCTACGGTGTAACTCACAAATGCCTTGTTTTTGAGTAATTTACTTTCAAAACTCACCCTTGAAATACTCTTCATGTCCATGCTTGGGGAAATTGCTCTCTGTAAGTCAGAGATGACATCTGGACATATATGGAGAAGAGTTTTGGTGAAGATTTTTTGGCTGGTCAAGCAGCAAGTAAATTCCACCTGTTTTCTGATTCTCCGAAGATGCTATCAAGCTGTTAAGAATGGCTAAATTTCTTTTGGCAGTGCAATTGAAATATTGAATGACATCTATGCAGTTATGAACGACTTTTGTTTTAATAACAAAGTTGTTGGTTTTCTACTAAGGGTTCTTTTAGGTTGTCATCAGGGGCTGATGGGAATAACAGTTCGCCCAACTCTCCTGCTAGCTTCAGTGGACATGCCACACCTTCTCAGCAGCCTGAACCTGTGGTACATTCTCTTAAGGTAACCGACCGTGTGCAACCATTTATCCAGAATTTCAGTTGTTTTGTGGCTTGTGTGCTGTGGTCTGATAGTCCTCACAGTCTTTCTTTAACCATAGATCCTTTCTGTTCTTGACCTTGTGTGGAGTAACATTTTAATCTTAATTTGTGACCTATGATTTTCATCTCTTTTTTTCAAAGCAGCTTGCGTTCTTATGATTGCTCCTAGTTGTACCATTTTGTTTGGAGTAATGTGATTCATACCAGTCTGCATTGAAGTTCAAGTCTGATATGCATGTGTATCCATATGTGCAAAATACTGTGGCAGGTATTTTATGTGCAATGTTTTTAGCATGGATGTCTTCAAATGTAGGGAGTAAGAGGTCAAAAATAAGGGGGGCACCATATATGCAGGAAGTACGTTGTGCAACTTACGGTGAACAAAAATCTACAAAGTTGAAATCAGATTTTTACTTAGTGCTATTTTATAGGGTATTGGAGAAGTGATAATGGTATTAGACAAAGAGGAGTTATTTTTGTGCTTGATTCAGCAATGATTTCATTGAAATTAGTAAGTTTGACATTTACCATTTTTACCCAATAATTAGCTTTCCCGATCTAATAAAGTGGCATAATTGTGTGTATATACGTTATTATCTAAGAGAAGAAAGTGACCCCAGCAATAGCAGTGCTTGAAGATTGAGCCAGTTACTTAAAGCTGATCAACTCCAAAATATGAAACATTGTTCTGAATAATAATTCCCATATATAGCCTTGCCCCTCCTCCCCTTTGGAACCATAAATTGGGTAGAGTGCCTCAATTCTCCTTTTCCCACATGCACTTCATAACCTTCCTTCCAATGGTTTCAGTTTCAGAATGATTCATACAGCTTCAGAGTGAAGCTGTACTTTTGGGGAAGGGCACCCGACACTTCTTGGTGTACAAAAAGAAGTGAGTGAGAACCCCCAAACGGGAGGCTTTGTGCTGCATTTTAGTACAGTTGGCTCATGCACTAGTGAGCCACTTCCTCTCCGCAATAGCAGCTGATATAAAACTTAGCAGGAATTTACAGTAGCTATCAAAAGCACTCTAGAAGTGGGAAATGGACCAGAGAATGGCTTCAACATTGCAGTGTTAGAGTGTGTCTGCACATATTCCAAAAGCAGTGCTTTGTCACTACTTAAAGTATGTGCACGCCATTTTGACTGGCTGTCTTTTTAAATGGCAGCTGCTCTTGGAATCTGGTGGCAATGCAATTTTTCCTTCATTCTCAATAGAGCTGTTAGCGTGGCCTGCAGTGAGTGGAGGACAAGGAAAAGCTGTTACAAGTTTGAAAAATTTGTCTCCTCTTGGGATCATTTTTGTTTTCATTCAAAGTTATAAGAACTGAAATGCATAATTCAACCAATTGTTGAGTTGCTCATTTTCTCATCTGTCGCGAGCTCCAGGCCCCGGTAAACCCAATGGTTATGGTTTGTGGGAAAATGCTATCTATCAGATGAAGAAACTAGCTTATTTGTTATATAGTTTCCTGCTTTAAAATGCATAACTATTAATTGCAACTTCCTTTCCATTTTGGAATTAACTGATTTGAAGTACACACTTGTGATATTACAAATGAAATTTGTAGAGAAATATGTTCAAGGAGCTCTTCAAGCTGTCTATGAATATTCACTGAGCACAAACATTGATTTCTTCTAAGTACATAAAAGATGGTAATTAGCTGTAAAGCGAGCTATAAGAAGTGATAATTACCAATGATAACTAGGAGTTTAAATAGTTTATTAGATTATGTAATTACAGAATTAAACTCTACTCGGTTTCAGTGTTTGTGAACTTGACATGAAGGTGACACTTTAAGTAGGCATTGAAATGGCTTATTATGGTTAATTTTCTGCTGGTACAGATTCTAAGGTGACAGTGTCAGCTGTCAAAATCAGCACTGACCATGAGGACAATGGAACCCCCAGCAGTGCAGTTTTCTGGGAGCTTCTAGGAACAGTGATACTATTGGCTGCGTAAATGCTCTGGTTTCTCAAAGCCAAAGTTTTGCTTCCTTTCCTACTACTGAAAGCATCCATCTGAGAAATTTGGACATACTTTTGATCCATTTAGGGCAAATTTAGATGAGTGCTAACAGATCACTAAACTTATATAAAAATGTTTAATCGCTGGACATCTTACTTAACAGAAAAATATTTAAAGTGTTGTTTGAATATTTTCTCTGAAACACTAGTATATCTCTTTGCTGCTGTGAAAGAACAATCTTTGTTTTAGGCTGTGGTTACATGCGCAAGCAAGAACTGTGAGACCAAGAGATCTTATGGGCAGAGCCTTAGGTTCTGAGTCATTTTATCTGTCACTGTCATCTTTTCTGTAGGCCCGGTCTACATATCACCTGGACTATTTGGCATATAGGATTATGTCTATTGCTTGCCATTACACTGGTTATCTTCAAATAGTTTGTACTACTAGATTGCTTTAATAACAAATGCACCTAATAAGTGTACATGTGAATGAATTCGATTGGCTACTAGTGAAGCAATGGATTGCTTTTAATGTCCATCTGAAAACTTAGTAGAATTCATTCCAGACAGGTTTCAGGACAATTAACAGCTTTTAAAAGCCTTTGCCATTTGTTAATCCACTTTGATATGCAGACACGGAGAAAAGTAAAGGTTTTAGAGTAGAGCTCCTTGATGCTTTTATTCTAACTAACAAGTTGTTTTTTCCATGTGAAATTTGCTTTTGTTTTTCAACAAATCCAGGTCTTGGATGTTGAGGAAACTGTAGATCGCCAACAGGGTAAAGAGTGTGAACATGACCTTAGTGAGACAGAAAAAGCTATAGTCAGAGAAATGTGCAATGTAAGTTGGATGTGCCTCATTGTGTATTCTGTGTTGAAAGCCTCATCATAGCTTAGCTATCGCTTTATGAAGACCTGCTTTCTAGAATGCTGACCAAATGCATCTGCTTTATGTGAAAATAGAACCAATTCTCCTGTTTCTTATCTTTAGCCTGTTTAACTGTGTTTTTTTTCTTGTTTTTTTTTTTTTTTTTTTTTTACTAACAGAATCTTGTTACACATTGTTCACAATAGAGATCATCAGGCAAGTCTCTATTCCAAACGAAATTATGAACACTTCCAACTATTGAATTTACTGCCTAAAACATGTAATGCTAATTTTGATTAAATAACTTTCATATACCTTTAAATTTTTAAAGATTGATATTTAAAAATGGAAACGAAAGGCAGCCTCTTCAAAGTTAGAAATCAACAGCTTCGTTGGCAATACTTGCTATTTATGACCAAACAGTGTGTTCCATGTCATGCAACATTGTCTTGCATGTAGTGATTGACCAAACCTGAGAAAAAAAATAGCCACATGATAATTCAACAAATAGAAATCTACCCATGAAGTACATAACAAAATAGAAGATGGAAAAGTATGCTTACATGATGGATATCCAAGGTGATTATTATTCTTTGCATATTATGCCTGGATATACATTTAAAGAGCTAAATGGAATAGTGTTAAGTCATTTCTTAATGCAAACATTAAGGATTGGTTTTATGTGGTTTCATACATGGGTACTTCTAAATGGTCCTGGAAAATGGAATTGAAACATGTTATTTTGGTACAAAAATTTGAAATCTCTACATTTTTTTCACATTACATATTTGCTACAAATTTTGAGGCACCCTATATTATAGTGTATCTTCCGATTGTTGTTTAGCTTGGTTATCAAAATTACCTCGAAGTGCCCATTGGATTGAGCTATATTAGGACCAGATTCTCTTCATGTACCTTATGAAGATGTTTCTGGAATCCAGTAATGTTACATAAGATGTCATATGGGCATTGCAGATGTAGGGTGATGGTCTTAGCCTCCTGCCTGCCTGCTTTGTGGATGCTCGTTGTGGCCCTTCTCAAGTCATGTTTCCTTCCTGCATCTCCTTTGTTGTCTGCTTCTCTAAGTCACTAGTATTAGTTGCCATGATCTTTACACATCACTGTTTCTTGTGGCTGTTGAGCTTGTGTTTAAATCAAATTGAAACTACAAGTTGCATACCTATGAATGTATGAATTTTCCCATCTGTTGACTCTGGAAGGAGCAATATAATTCAACCAAGAAGTGTTGACTAAGGGAACCAATGGCCGAGAAATACTAAGTGTTGGGAGTTTCTAATCAGATGTCTGAGTTAACTGGGAAATGCATAAGGTATCTTCCAACACTCATCCCTTGCTTAAACTTTCCAGAAATCAAGGTGTTGAATCATGTTCTAATGAGCAGTGAACCCAGGGGCATGCCCACATTACCGCTGAGCACCAGCTCTTGTCAAGTGATAAAAAAGCTGGGGACTTCAGTTTCCTTTCCCGTGTGTCTTACAGACACTACACTGTTTGGACATTTCTTCACAGCAATTCTGGAACTATTCTTCCCTCTCTCCTTAACTAGAAAATGCTTGTGTTCTATAAGAAATCTGCTACTGGGCTTAATCTAGATGAGTTTTTGTTCATCTTTTCTTCAGTTTTTTTCCCCCACAAAAATCACCATGTGGTAACATTTATGTATTATAGGTATTAAATTTATAAATATATAGTCCTAGGTATATAAATATGTTCCTTTATAATTGCAGGATATTGAAGTTTTGCCCTCTTTATACCCTTTGAAAGTTTCGGGTATCTTTCATCTCCAGATTTTGAGAAAATTGTAAACCAACACAAATCTGACCTATACTTGAACATAACCTAGAAAAAATGGTGTTTTAAAAATGATTACTATAAATCCTATGACCATGAAAAAGAAATCATAAAGAAACAGAAAAAACGCTGAGTTCAAGTTCTTAGGAATAGTAACTCCATAATACGTAGAATCCCGATTAGAACTATTTACTTTCATAATGTTGCAAAAGTATAAAGCTTTTTCCTGACACAAAATGAGTTGTTAAACCCATGTGGAAGTCAGTCGAAGTTTTACCATAGTTTCTGGTGTTCTTCCCGGATATGAATTATTGCCATATACATAGACTTATCCATGCCACCATCAAACGGTGGGTGACCATTTATACTGTGCTATAGAAATAAGCATACTTTTAGGCATAAGAAAATGTATTACTTTAGACATTTTACCTTTGTCTATTTGGCTCTTGTAAATTCCTTGCAGACAGCTGAAATACTTGACTAGTCACTGTATCTTTAAAAATCACTACTTCTGCGTCTTCTTTTGGATCCTTTTGTTTCAGAGCTGTGTCTCCTGTAAGAGTTTACTTACACCCTGTAGCAATAGAGCTATGTTAACATACATTGTGTTGCACATTTTCAGTATTAACTGTCTAATGTTTTGGGTCTGTGAGGGCTTCAAGCATATATTTTCTCATTCTAAACCAAACAAAACACGAGGGGCTCATACTGCTATCTTTAGAGGCTAGGAAAGTAAAGCTTCTTGATTCATTGTTAATGAATTTGGCTCAAGAACACCAAAGGATTCTCATTCCTTTGTGGATTGCTTGAGCAGCTCATAGAATTCCTTTCCAAATTGTTAATAACCATAACTATAGCTCTCTTCAAGTATAAATGGATGTTTACCACTCAGTGATGTCTGTTGAAACAGACTAGCGTTTCTACTGTCTTGCAAATGAAGTTACTTTTAATGGTACTGGTAAAACACATCGACAAGGTCAGAGCAAAAGCAAATCAGAAAGCAGTGTTCTCCACGAATAAAAAACTGGTTTTCTGTCATTAGAACCCTGAGACATTCAGTGGGAAACCATGTAAAACCCTCCAGGAGAGTTCTGGCTGTTAATGGATGTGAACTCAATGTGTATAACCAATTACTTAGATTGCTGATAGTACTGGTGAATTCAGTAATTTCATATTAATAACATGTAATATGTTTAAACGAGGACCCATTCTAAAACACCTTTGCTGAATTTTTTCCTCTATATTTGGATGGTTTCTGTTCATAATTATGAGAGATCTTGTTTAGTAGCTCAGCTTCATGATGACTGAAGAAAACTAGGGAAATTTTTCAGTTTTAAGCCTGCTGGCTCAGGAATTAAACAGATGTAGAAAAGCTCCTTCACTTACATCAATGGTTTAAAAAGTGATATTCTTGGTTGTATACATGAGATGACAACACCTTTGCAAACTCGATCTGGTTCCTAAAAATCAGCTGGGGAGCTTTCAAATGTGTCCATTCCTCATCTCCATTGATAATCAGATTTTGTGAAGGAGTTACTGTTTCAGTTCCCCAAGTGCTCTGCATATGGTTAAAATTTAGGTCTGTTCATGGAATCCAAATTGGCACATTATTGTACAAGTGTGGCCCTGGTTGCTACTGTCCAAGCATAGCAGCCCCCACTCCTGAAAGTACCTATGTTTGAGAAGCTTGAAATCTCATCTGTTTTTGAGCTCATTCATTTGGATATTTTGTCTTCATATCCATCAGTGCCCATCTCTGTGTATCAAATCTGTTTGGGAAAAACAAGTTTAAAAAGCTCACTCATGATTATCATTCTTTTAAGGTTGTGTGGAGGAAACTTGGAGATGCTGCAGGTTCCTGTCCTGGAATTAGGCAACATTTATCAGGAAACCAGTATAAAGGACCAATGTGAAAAGCACTCTCTTTCAAACATGACATCACTGCCAGACAGCAAAGACAAGAAGAAAAAGCCAAGAATGGATTCCAGCAAGCCTGGACTCATGGGATAACGTGGAGTGTTTGTACATTGCACGTATTTCTCCTATTATCATATTTAATATAACTTCTCTCTAACAGCTCATGTTCTATGTATTTCATTTCCATGTCCACAAGAGTCAGTCTCCAGAAAGGTATCTTTGCAAATTTACCATTTTGGTACCATTGTGCTCAATAGATCTAAAGCATTTCTGACTCCCCAGGATTCAGAGAATAAGGCAACATGCATGGTAGAAGAGTCTTAATAGAACCTTAGTGGTCTCAATAGAGTTGGCTCATTGTGTACACTTGGGCAATTTTCTCCCATGTTTGTTGAAGACATGAAGAGGTATTTTTCAACTTCCCAAGTTTGAGAGTTGGGCAACTACCTCTATAATTCAGAGTGTCAGTTTATAATCCATAATTCATTTAGACGGTTTCTGGGGTTTAATTTTTTTTTTGAGGTGCTAAAAATGGTACATATACTTTCTTACCAGCTAGATTACCAAGAGTTTGTAAAGTGCTTATCAGAGTACCATTTCAAATGAGTGATTTTTTTTTTAAAACTAACTGCTCAAAAATACATATCATGGGGAAAATTCCCAACATATATATTCACTAAGTATATCCACTGATGTGAATGTTAGCAATTTCAATTAAAACAAAACATAGCTTTTCTGAGTGTTTTGAGCTGTGAGGTGTCCATTTCTATATTTAGTTTCTAGACAGCTATATATTTAAACTTTATGTAAACTTTAAAATATTGCACTGCATTTATTGAACAGCTTTCATTGCCTACTACAGCTACCATTTTATGAAATCTTCGCATGTTTTTTCAGAATTGAAACTAAAAGCTCTTGTTCAGGTTGCTTGAGGTTTCAAAAAAGAGGTGTGCTAGCTTTGTTTTTTAGTTTTTGGTATATATACATATAATATTAGGATGTGTGTATCGGAAACACTATGATATTTTGTGTTTATCTAAATGCAATGATAGTTTCTTGTATGAATGTGCAAGAGGCCTGTGACAGAATGCTACATTTTTTACTGTAGTTTAAGATTATAAAAGTAGGAATGCAACAGTTCCCAGTTTTTATTATATACTGAGTTATTGAAATTTTATTCATAATAGATGTTATGTCCTTTTTAAATGGGTTCATTACGCAGTGTATTAATTGTCCTTGCTGGGGGAATGTAAAGAAATTTTGTAATACTTAAAAACAGGTTATAACCCACATCTTTAATTTTCAGAAACTATTTATGCATTAATTTGCTATAGAATTATTTCTATAATTATAATTGGGTTATAATTCAAGCCAGTCATTCTTTAAAATATTATATTTTAAAGTATTACTCTGAAACAAGAAACTGCCTGCTATATTTACACCTTCTTATAAAAGAGCTTTTGTCCTTAAATTGTTGCATTCCTACATGCTGAAGAATTTAAAACAAGTTATGCCTGCAGCAGAACCTGCAGAATCTAACACAAGAGACACTGGTCTTTTGACAATATACATGTGTAAATTTTGATACTGTATTAAAACTATTTTTTTAAAGTTCTACATAAAATTGAGTATCAAGTATATGTGTTCATCATAGCAATGGTAATAAATTATTTAATCACACTATCTTTGTCATCTTAAATGTTTTTCTAAGTTTAGTGGATTTCTTAGTAATATAGATGATTTATAATCTTAAATATAGAGCAAAGTTAAGTTTTAAAATACACCTGTGAGAGATTTAATAGCCAGTCTTTCAATTTGCACATATTCTGTAATGGTGACAATTTAGACTATTTGGTGGTGGTTAAGAATATTTTCAACTTGGCTATGAGTCTTTTTCTGATTTATACATAGCAAATTTAACCAGTATTAATGATTTCACTATGAAAGCACTAATGAGATTTACCGGAAAAGAAATACTAGAAGAAATGGCAACCAAAATGTGAAACTATTTGAAAAGGGTATGCATTACTGGGGAAAGATATAATATACTTTTTCAAGACACAATTGGGAAAACATACATGCTCAGAGAATGTAATTTTAAATTCACTAGTAATATCGTGGAATCAGCTTTCCTACCTTTAGCATTAGCCCCTACTTACAGACTACATCAATCAAAATAAGTAGCACCATTCTTACAGGTGACCATTTAGATTATGGTCATTTCTTTCCTAAGACAAATACTGTTTTACATACGCTGGTAAAGCTTCAAAGGCACAATGCTGATCGATAATCAGAATACAGTTTTTGAATGACTGTCTTCCATTTCTACAACTTTCAATAAACTATTGCTGGCCTAACTGGCATGACTGTTGCTTCATTCAATCAACAGGTGATGAATACCTACTGCTGCCAATTGAACACTGTGTGGGTTTCCAAGCCAAGACATTAAGTACTTCTAGCAGATAATTAGCCAGGAGGGTTAACAGGATGGTGACCATGATGTTCTGCTGATCATCTTCCCCACAGAGGCACTGGTTTGAACATATGTTAACAAACAATAGCTTTACAAGACCCAAGGAAAGCAATAAAATAATGCCTCACTAGTAAGATCAACACTTTACTGAAAAAGGAAGGAATGAGTTCGGTCAATCTCTAGCCCCACCCTCAGCATCCAGTAGTGCTGTGTAGTGGGAGAAACCTTTCCTCCCTGTTGCAGTAAAGTCCAGGCCTTAACCCCAATGTTAGACAAAGCGCTCAGTTGCAGCTGTCAGATCGGTACCTTCAGACAGAGCCTTTGTAACTTTTCCACCAGATAGCCCAGGGACTGTCCCTACCTTTGGCAAGATGGGCTTGTTTGGGCCTTTCTTCTATCAGCAGCACATGCATCCAATGCTAAGGGCATGGTGCATGTGAGATGTAAGGAACTCTCTTCCAGCCCTCTTCCAACATCAGGCAGACAGCCTGAAGTAAGATTTCAGCCACACGGAATAAGGTGGGAAGGAAGTACAGGACGGCCTCTGGCCTTGGTACCTAGCTGATGAAACAATTCGGCAGTAGCAAACTTTACCCGTGTGTTTTGTGGTCCTTTCCCTGTGCTGTGGTCCTCTTGATGAACTGCAGGCCCCAGTGAGATCGTACATTGCCGCATTGGTGGCTGTGGGACTAGAAGTCTGGGTTTACTTCAGTACCAGGAAGAAACTAGAAGGGATGGAATACTCACTTCAGAGCATTTTATCAGTTCATTTTAAGCTATATACTAACTGAGGATTTATGGAGAACTGGGAGAGCCCACAAAGGACTCCTGGAAATGTACACATTTCCATCTAGCACTACAATAGGTCCATGCACTCAGCAAATATTCAGACTGCTAAGAATTGCAGTAGGGGTGACTGCAAACCCTTCACTGTGTGGATGGCTTCACCAGCCAACAGCCTTCAGGACTTCGAGGGAACCATGACCCCACCAAAGGAAAGAAATGAATTCAAAATGAAGTTTTAATGAAAACCCAGTGAACCTTCAAAGAGATATGATTGAATATTTCTGATAAGAAATTATCAGAAAGCAGAAAACTCACAGGTAAGAAAACTACAGACTCATGGAATGATGGAAGTAATTGTAAAAATATCAAACAGTTATCATTGAGGTAAAAATGACACTAAGAAAAATTAACAGTGTGGTGGAAGTATCAACACAGATGCAGTTGTGACCTCAGAAGTGGCTATTTGAAAGGGAAATCAGAAAAAAACAAAAACAGGAATTAAAGGAATTTTGTGACATCATAAAACAAATAAGCATTTAAACTGCTTGAATCAAAGGAGACTGGAGAAAGCCAGAGTTATAAATCATAGAAAGGTATGAACAAGAAATATTCCAAACCAAGATAAATATGCAATAATTAAGATATAGCAAAGTAGAATACCACCATTCAGATTCAGCTCAACCCAATCTGCCCCCAGTTCATACTCTAGTCAAGCTATCTAAGGTTAGAGGAGAGGTCTTTCAAAGCTGAGAAAATAGACAATGTTGTAACTTGCCTGAAAGCTGACTTATCAGTAGAAAATTCATAGGCCAGGAAGCAATAGGATTAGATTCCAATAGAGTTAAAGGAAAAAGCAAAACACAAAGATACTATATCCAGTCAAGATACTGTACCTAGGAAAGGTATCTCCTGGATATGAAAGATAAAAACACTGAGGGAGACAAGTCACAAATGTTATCAGACCTGTTTATGAAAAGTGTAAGAATATTTTCACAGAGATCCCACCAAATAAGAAATTATCAGAAAGCAGAAAGCTCACAGAAAATATTGAAGACATAGGATACAGACCATATTTTTAGTATTAAGATGAAAAACAATTAAGATGAAATTAATATGAAGAGACAAGCAACACAGATATTAAAGGAGCACCAGTTCTTAAATGTGGGGGCTGGTGGTATGGAACAGCACATCAAGCCAGTACCAGCAGTGACGTAATTCCACTGCATGCAGCTAGCTCAAGTCTTAGCTACTCTGTTTTCTATAACACTCTGTGAATGTCCCTGAAAATATGTTAGTAAAAGCCTAAGTATGTGGGTCCTAGCATCCATGAAGAAACTTACTCGGAGTCCATGCTGCAGGAATTGACCTGACCCAGCTTGAATATTGTGTCCATCTGGAAAGCAAGTTACTGGATGAAAGACCTCGAGCTTGTACACTCCCAAACTATGCCTACATTTCCTTCATTTCTATCTCTGCCTCTCTCTCATGTAGCCTTTCATAAACCCACACTGGAATTCAGACATAAGGAAATTATGTACTACAGATCTACAGTTTTTTTTTTATTGCTATCTTGAGTATCCCTTTATGATCAACATTAAGAAGTTTCCTTGCAAAATAGCTGCTTATAATGAAAAGATGATCTATCTTCATTATTTGTGTAAACCGTATGACTAACTACAATCTGAGAATCATGACAGACTCACCAAAAATAGTAAAATTCAAGACACACGAGAAGAAATCACCTACTGCAAAGGAAAATTGAAAGGGTGAAAAAAAAAAAACGAACCAACACTAAAACTGGAAAGCAAGTATCAAAGTGGCAGTAGGAAGACTACACTTCACCACTGCATGAAATACAAATGGATATAATCTATTAAAGAGTGGATAGACTCAAAGTCACCCATCTGATGCTTACAAGAGACTCATCTGCTCTCTAAGGATAAGCACACACAGTAAAGGAATGGATTAAGATATTCTGTATTTACACAAATGGAACCCCCTCCCCAAATCAGGAGGGGGCATCGTTTAATCAGATTAATTTTTAAATGGAAATCAGTACAAAGAGACAAGTAAACAGCATATTGATAATTTATATTAAGAGAAAGCAACAGAAATAAAAAGATAGCCATAAATCAAACAGTAGCAAACATTAAGGAGAGATACAATCTACATACAAGAGTAGAGGACTTTCCCATATCAGCAATGGACAGATCAACTGGACAGATAATCAGCCAAGGAAAGAAGAGTTAATATGCATCCTAAGCAAATCAAACCTAACTGATGTTTTGGAGAACAACACAATGAATGGCTAGGACATCTATCCTCACGATCTGTGGCATGTTCTCCAGAATAGATTATGATAGATCACAAAACAAATACATATATCTTTGAACTGCATGCATATTAAGTATCTTATGACTACAATGCAAATACCTAGAAATTAGTAAACTTATCAAAGCTATACAAATAGGAAATTAAAGTACTTATTCCTGAACCATTACTATATCAAGGAAAACATTAGGCAAAATATATCTTGGAGCACATGAAAATGATTTAGAAAAAGCAGTACTCACAGAGGAGCCGATGGTAATCAATGCCTCATCAGAAAAAAATCAACTACACAATCCTTTACTTTGTCTGAAATTTCAGTATAAGTGCACCAGAAAAAAATTTTGATGGCATGAGATCTTAAGATTATAAAAGAAACAATGAAAGACTTGGTTCTTTTAAAATACAAAACTGATACACTTCTCTAAACAATGATGAAGACTATTCAGATATGGGAAAGGTGGCATGATAGCTAACACCACAAACTTACCGAGGATTGTTACAAATCAACACTAGTTTTCCATTTCATTTGAAAACCAAGGAAGCAAGAGTTGGACAGAGGGACCTTCTCTCTGCTCCCACTTGCTAAACACCTCAACAGCTTAGAGGAGCTAAAGCCGGAGCTGAAAGCCAGAAACTTCCTCCGAGTGTCCTACGTGACTGCCAGGGAACCAAGCACTTATCTGATCCATCATCTGCTGCTGCCCAGGGTGTACATTACAACAGCAAGTTGGATCCCAAGTGAAGCAGCCAGGACTTGAACCTGGCACTGATACAGGATGTGGATGGTCAAAGAGGCAACATAACTGCTGTACCAAATACTTCTACATGAGTAATACTGAAAATCTCAAGGAAGTGGACAGATTCCTGGGAAATAATGAATTAATGAAAAAAAAAATCCTTATCACTCTTGAATCAAGAAATAGAATATCTAAACACATCAAGAGTAGCACGATTAAATAAGTAGTGAAGATCTTTCATCAAAGAAAATGCTAGCATGAGATGGTTTCACTGATAATATTTTCTAAATGTTTAAAGAACTAGTACTAATGTTTTATTATATTTTTAAAAAACAATGCTGTTAGCTCATCTTATGAGACTATTATTAACAAAATGTACAGTAACACCACAAGACAGCTACAGCTCAGTATCTGTCATACACATATATAAACCACTGAACAATACATTGTGTCAACAGAACAAAGTATAAAACCATAGGGCCATCATATTATATTTGATAACAGCAAACATCTATTATGATAAAAATCGTGGACAAATTAGGTATAGAGGGAACATGATAATGGCTATTTTTGAGAGGGCTTCCAAAAGTTCATAGAAAACAGATTTAAAACATAAGTGCATATTCTGTCTGCACTATTTGAAACCACTCATTTACAAGCCAGTGACTAACATCATAGTAAATGGGGAAAGCTCAAGCCCTTTTTCATAAGATCTGAGGCAAAACAAGGATGCCTGCTTAAAAACAAAAACAAAAAAAAAACAACTTATTTTTATTGGAAAGTCAGATGTACAGAGAGAAGGAAAGACAAAAAGATTTTCTATCCACTGGTTTATTTCCCAAGTGGCCACAACAACCAGAACTGGGCTAATGCAAAGGCAGGAACTTCTCCCTGGTCTCCCACATGAATTCAGGGTCCCAAGGGTTTGTTCTAGACCCAGCTGAGTTCCAGGCTCAGGGCTTCAGCCTGACCAACCCTGCCATTGTGGCCTTTTTGGCAGAGAATAAAGGATGGAAGATATCTCTCAATCCCACCTTAAACAAATAAATCTTATTTAAAAATCAGGCTTACACTAATTATAATATACCTAAGAATAACAAATTCAAGAAGAGATATTTATGCAATAAAAATTATAAATCAACTCCAAGGAATAGGCACTTAGCCTAGAGGTGAGGATACCTATATTCTGTACTGAGCTGCCTCAGTTCAAGTTAATTTTTAGCTCATATTTCAACTTGCTACCAAAGCATACCCCAGGAGACAGCACAAAACTATATTAATAACTGGATCCCTACCTCCCATGTGGAAGATGCAGATTGAGTCAACAGCTTCCAGATTCATCCTGGCCCAGTCCTGTCTATTGTGGGCATGTGGGGTGTTGATCAGCAAATTTATCTTTGTTTTTGAGAGCGAGCGAGCTACTAACACATTTATGAAATATGTTAAAGAGGACACACAGAGTATGTTCCACTTTTATTTTATCTTATTAGTTTATGATAGAGTTCCATAGACTCTGGGATTTTTCTTCTCAAGTCTCCAAACCCCATCCTTCCCCCACACTAATTTCCCCCATATTATAACAGTAGTATATTTCTTCAGAAACAATCCAAAGTCCATCATTCTACTATTTGAGTATATCCTCACATTGTAGATATGAACAATGGCAGAGTCCAACATCCTATCGTCAAGATATGTTTACTCGTTTCATTGGGAACTTTATTTTGGAAGTAGAGATGCACCTGAATATAATAAGACTATTTTTATGGACTGGAAAGAGCAAATACTGTTAAAACCTTCCTAATTCTCATTTCAATCTATCTATCTATCTCCTTACCCTGATTAGAATGACTACCGTGTGGGAATAAAAAAAAAGCAAGCATTTTATATAAATAATATACAAATATGTATGTGGTGTGTGATGAAATATTTAACTGTAAAAAGGCATGAAATCCTATAGCTAAATGGATGTAACTGGGGAACATTATGCTGAGTGACAAAGCCAGTTCCCAGACAATTTTATGTTTTCCCTTATCTGTAGCAACTGACTTAGAGTATCAAAAAGTATAATGTATATTGGTGGAACTGACATTGAGCTGTTATTACTACTTGCTAAATTGTGTGCTTAGTGGAAGGTTAAGCTTTTGTTTATAAAGTAGATTGATAGTATGCCATTGCAAAAATTAAAAGAAAAATTAGAGCTCAAACAGGAGGGAGAGAGGAAAGATAGGTAGACTGGGAGTTATTACGCTCCTAAAATTGCATATACTACGTATATTCTCATAGACAAACTGTGTAATAGAGTCTAGCATACTGGGAAGTGAAGACACATTGCAATAGGCATCTGTGTTCCCGAAGAAATGAAGGGCTCCCAATGAAATCATCAAATACACTGACAATGGGATACTAGACTTTCTGCTATTGTCTCTACCTACATTGCCATGATACACTTAAATAGCAGAATGTTGGGCTTGTGACTGTTATTGAAGGACTATATGATCATAAAGATATGGTAACAGGGTCGGGAGGGAATGGAGAGGTAGAGGGAAGAACTATTATGCTTATGGAACCATATCATAAAAGTGTTTTTTTTCTTAATTGTATATACAAAATATGAAAAAAATGTAACGCTGGGCTGGGCATGAAAGACTAGTAGATGCCATATCGGCGCTGGTACATGCCCTTGCTACTCCATTTTCCAACCAGCTCCCTGCTTATGGCCTGGGAAAGCAGAGGCTGGTCCAAAGCCTTAGGACTCTGTATGCGCATGGAGACCCAGAAGAAGCTCCTGTCTTCCGTTTGGCTTAGCTCTGGCCATTGTAGCCACTTGGGAAGTGAAGCAGACGATGGAAGATCTTTCTGTCTCTCCTCTCTGTACATATGATTTTCCAATAAAGTAGATAAATGACACATTAAAAAACCAGTTAATTCTATTTTGTCTTGCAGATGGCTCTTCCTTGCCCCTTGAAATCAAGATGAGATTTCCTCAAAACATTTATTTCCTTAGTGTTAGGTAGCAGTAAGTAGAAGTTTTACTTTATAACGAGCTTCACGTTTCCTCATTCCTTCTTCCACCTCAAGGACAAATTGATTTTTCTGTGAGAAATCTTGGCATTGATTTCTGGACAGGATGTGCCTAATTCAACTTGCCTTATCAAGCTATATTCCTAACAGGCTCAAGTATCTTAAGAATTCACACACTGGCTACTACAGAACAAACCTGCCTCTGCCTTGTTATACAATTAAAGACAATGTCAGGTATCTTCCAATATTTGGCAATGCTTGAAGTTTGAAACTAGCAGTTTTACCTGGGTGAGTCTCACGATGCAGAGATTTTTTGGAAAGTAAGAAAAATACAGAAATTAGAGAAATGAGTCATTACCTTAGGCTTAGGGTATCTGTAAGAAATCATGATTCCATAAAAAGTTAAACTTTAGGGAAGCAAACTCTGAGCCACCAAATCAGCATTAACCCCTGAAGTTAGCTCAGTGTGTTAAAACAGCTCACTGATAAAACCATGCCACAGTTTTATCACACACTGAATGGGTATAACATGTGGATTTAATATGCCGCTCTTAGCAGCCTGTTTAATGTCAAAATCCAATCATCTTCACAGTGCATAAAATGTATTAGACAATCTTTCAAGGTTTTCAAACTTGCCAGGAACTTTAGCAATTTATATTATCAGGCTGGGCGAGAGAAGGCATATTAACACTGAAGGGTCAATTTGCCAACATACAAAGAATCTGCACCTGTGCAATTACAGCCATGGGCACGTCACTATGTACAACAAAGAATTAAGATAAATTTAGTAAAAAAAAAAAAAAAAGATAGCTTTGAAATCCTTCACAGTTCTCATTTCATGTATTTTCCATTTAAGTCCCTTGTATGCTTGCTTTTCAAACTAGTTTTTTCTGAACCAAAAATATCTTTTCATTTCATTTTGCTATGACCTTAAAAAAACTGAAACACAAAGAAAGACAGGGGTAGAGAGTTGCCATCTGCTACTTCACTCCCCAGTCCTCATGAACTTGGTCCAGGCAGGGCCAAGCTAAATTGCAAAGGCTGAGAACTCAGTCCTGGCCTGTGACATGGGTGACACGACCCATCGCTCCCCGGACACTGCATTATCAGGAAGCAGAACTAGGTATCAAACCCAACGGCTCCGATGTGGGAGGTGAGGCTCAACTACTGTCTAGCCCCAGATGTGCACTGCCTTAAGCTTTTGGAAATACTTTCATAGTATCAGCATTTATGCTTTTCATGTCATTCAGCCTGCCACCACCCTTGTCGTGGCCAATCACAGATGGTAAGTGTGTAACTGGAAATAAAACTATGTCTGATCACCTTATATGAATAGTATGTGTTAAAGCACATTTTCTACAAATATTTAATTCTATATTTTTATGGCACTAAGAAACATCAACAACAACAAAAAGACTTCCATTTCAATGTTGCTTCAACTTTTTTTTTCTTGTCTGAAACCTTAGACTACTTAAATTTTACAAGTCCACAATCCCAATACACCATATAAGCGCATATGGCTCTGAAGGCCAGCAGATATAATGAATTCTTTAAAGGAACATGAGAGATATGTGATGAAGAAAAGTACATTGCATGGGATCGTGAGTATTTTGATCCTTATGGCTAACTCTTCCCACTGCAGGTCACGTGGATAAGAGGCCCTCTCAGACCATGGCAGTAAGAATACCCGATACAGGATAAAGTGGAAGCATTCTCAAAGTTGGCAGCACCTAGACAGGAAAAATGTTCTCTGTGCTAACATCATTAGCTAGTGGCTCAAGCCACCTCTAATCTGATCCACTATCCTTACACTTCAGGGAGGATAAAGCATCTACTGAGGCAACGTCATGCCCTGCCTCTACTACCAGCAGGCCGTACAATGAGTGCAATAGGCCAACGCAGGCTAAGATAAGCACGCAACATCGAGGGAAGCCACAGCCATGAATCCAAAGCACAAATCCTAAAAAAATACGATAATAAATGAAGAATAAAAAGCAGAGAGGATATATAAAGAAGGGTATGCATTTAAATTGGGAAGATTTCAGAGGTACAACAAATGTTCTTACAAGGATCATAACAAGTATATTAATTAAAAAGAATTTCGCGTCTTGGAAGTAAAATGTCACTGTAGAAAAAGCACCATGTACTGACCCCGTAATAGAAAGGACATTGCTGCAGAGAAAGTCAGTGAACTTGAGGTCAAGAACTTTTGCTGGAGTTCCAGATTCTGTCCATTCTAAAAATGAGAGAAATGAGGTTTCCACTCCAAAGTTCCCACAGAGATTTCTAGTTCCAAGTCCCTCATGCGCTGGGCTGTTTTTTGATCAGCCATCTTTTATATGACTGTTAACAGTGGAAGCTACTTCAGAATCATTTAGAAGGAGCAATCATGAGTGAAGTAGTCCCATTTCCTTAAGATTCGTAAATGTCCCTTAACACTTCGAACCTGTCTTGTGATGCATAATGCTTGTCATCTCTCCGATGTTCAACTTAAAATTCCATTTGGTTTTAGCACTAGGAGGCATTTGTATTTCACTCCGTGGCTGTCCATTGTCTAGAACCTATTCTGTGATGCTAGTACACAACACAGAACATCACAACAACCAATAACCGTAGCAACTGATAACAAGTGCTAGTGTGGAATGCAGTTTTATAGTAGGACTAAGCACTTGAGTTTCCTTGATCTTTGATATGGGATGTGGCTGGGCAAGGGCCAAGTCATATGAGAATGATACATTTCAGAAAGATCCCATGAAAAAATCTATTTTCCTTCTGCAAAAACATGAGATAAGGGACAGGTATCATGTCATAGTTGGCTAATCCTCTGCCTGAAGAAGCGACATCCCTTATGGCCACCAATTTGTGTCCCTGCTGCTCCACTTCTAACCCAGCTCTCTGCTGTGGACTAGGAAAGCAGTGGAGGATGGTTCAAGTCCTTGAGTCCCTGCTCATGCTGGAGACCCGGAGGAAGCTCCCGGCTTCCACCTTTGGATGGTTCATCTCTGGTCATTGAGGCTATCTGGGGGAGAGAACCAGTAAATGGAAGCTCTCTCTACTTCTCTGTAAATCAGCCTTCAAAATAAAAATAAATTTTAAACAGTATATGAGATAAGGAAAAATAAATGCTCAGGCCAGGTAATAGTTTCTGATGGCTTTACCACATTATGAAGAATACAGAATGTATTTGTTAATCAGACATATCACTATTAAAAATATTTGGGGCTAGTGTTATGGCATAGTAGGCTAAGCCTCTGTCTGCAGCATCAATATCCCATATGGGTGTCAGTTCATGTGCCGGATGCTCCACTTCTGATCCAGCTCCCTGCTCATGCCCTACAACAGCAGTCAACAATGGCCCAAGTGCTTGGACCCCTGTACCCATATAAGACCCAGAAGTAGTACCCGGCCCTGGTTTCTGATCAGTCCAGCTCCACCTGTTGTGGATATGTGGGGAATAAATCAGTAGATGGAAGATCTCTCCCTCTGCCTTTCTTCTGTGTAATTCTGCCTTCCAAATAAAAATATTTTTTTTAAAAAAATAAGAACAGAATGCTTATTTATTCTAAAAGGTACAGTGACAGTAAGAGCAGGAGAGAACAAAAGGGAGAGATGGGGAAAGAGGACAGAAGGGAAGTAAAGGGATAAAGGGAGCGAGGGAAGAGGTGACAAGCGGAGTGTTTTATCCACTGGTTCACTTCCCCAAATAGCTGGTGTTACTGTATTGCTGCAGACCAAATCCCGGAGCCTACCACCGTACCCAGGCTGCTGACATGGTGGCAGGGGCCCGCATACATGGTCTGTCTTCTGCTGCTTTTGTTCATAGAGAGCTGGATCAGAAGTTGAATAGCTGGGACTCAAACCAGTGCATAGATAAGTAATGCCAGAGTTTTAAGGGTCAACACGCTCTGTCATCATCCCAGTCACCAAGGAATCTACTGAAGCAACTCACTCCCTGAAGCAGCATCAGCAAACCCATTATGCTATTTTATGTAAAAGAGTATGAACAAAGTGGAAAGCAGGGTTGCACAGCTTTCCTTATTCTTTCCACTTCATTTCGCTTTTATTTACTGCTGCTTTGTGGTCTCTATCCTCTCATGCATCTGAGGAAAAGGCAAGAAACACAGCTGAGACAGTTTCAACAGTGAACACTGCTTTTTGAAGTTTTTGCCAAGGAAAAGTATCTCCGAGTTAGGCATGCTGACTGCCGAGGAGAGAGAGGGTGGAAACAGAGGAGCAGGAATTGTGAGTCTAGGCTGATATGGATGTGAGTGCCGCTAGCAAAGGAAATCAAAGAATCCTAGCAGTAATTGCATTTCAAAAAAAAAAAAAAAAAAGGACCAGGGCATTAGTAAGATAGCAAATCTATGTCTTCTGAAATGTTTCCAATAATAAGGCAAAAAGAATAGCAAATGTTGATATTACTCAAACCTGCAGATTCCAACATAAACTAAGAACAAATATATACTTACATATAAGTTGTAAGGAATACCCTAAAATTTCTATGAAGTCACTGAAGAACATCAAGACCCAAAGCCGAGAGAAAAAGGAAAAACATTACATTACCTGACCTCAAGACATACTAGAAAGCTATGGCAATTAATACACCGTGGCATCGACATGAAAGATAGAGAAATGAGTAGAACAAAAGGGAGAGCCCAGAAATAAGTCCACACATCTTCAAGTAGCAATCTCAATAAAAGTGCTAAGAACACATATGTGGGTGGGGGGAGATGCAGTAGTCTAGTGGCTAAAGTCCTCGCCTTGCACGCTCCAGGGATCCCATATGGGTGCCAGTTCATGTCCCAGCTGCTCCCCTTCCCATCCAGCTCCCTGCTTGTGGCCCAGGAAAGCAGTCAAGGATGGCCCAAAGCCTTGGCACCCTGCACCCGTGTGGGAGACACAGAAGCAGCTCCTGGTTCCTGGCTTTGGATCAGCTCAGCTCTGACAGTTGCGGCCACTTGGGGAGTGAAGCAGTGGACGGAAGATCTTTGTCTCTCCTCTCTATAAATCTGCTTTTCCAATAAAATAAATATATAAGTCTTTGAAATAAAAAGCACGTATTGGGGAAAGAACAAACTTTCAATACATGTTGCTGGGAAAATGGCCACCCACATATAGAAAGATGGAATTTAACCATTTTTTTTTACCATATATAAAAACCAACTCAAAATGTATTAACCACTAAATACTGTTACTCAATAGTTAAAGAAGAAATTATAAAACTCATAGAAGCAAAGGTAAGAAGCTTCAGACGTGGATATGGACCAGCAGTTTATGGATGGTATTCCTGAACTCAGGAAACAAAAGCAAACATTGATTAAATATCATCCAATCAAAAATTTTCTGTTCATTCAATGAAACTATCAGTCAAGATACAACCTATAGAATGGGGTAAAACACCCCCAGGCTAGACCTTTGACAAGGGGTTACTATAAAGATATAAGGAACTAAAAAGCTTACTGTCCCAAAATAAACTTGTCAAAAATAGGTGCTAGACCTCAGTAAATATAAAAAATGCTTTCAGTATCACTAGTCTTTGGGAAATGCAAACCCTAACTACAGCGAGGTAGTGTATCGGTTGATTTAGAATGGTATTATATACATATATAAAAACAACAAAACAAGAGCCAGCAATGACGTGAAGAAAAGCAAACACACAGAACTGGATGGCATATAAACTAACTTGGCCATTATGGAAAACATGATGTAGTTAATTCCACCCCCACCTCCACAGTGTCAAAACAGAACCAAACAACTATGTAGGTCTTGAAAGGAACTGAAATAATATGTCATGAAGCTCCTGTAATACTGCTCGTTACTGCCATCATTCATATTTATGGATCTATAGCCTTTCTTCTTGATATTTACGGCCTCTCACCATTTCTCTACTAGGGTGTACTTTCCAGGGTTTCATACACTCAGTTAGCTATGTCTTTATGGGCTAAATTTATTATAAGTATCTTCAATTTTTATGACATTATGATATAGGAGCCATAGATGTGTGTAGTAAAGCATTCTGATTTTTACATGACATTTATATGGATTTTAAGTCTTTGAATACTAAAGTTAAAAATATAATCCTGTATTCTAAAAGTTTAAGTTTTGCTCTTCCCATGCATGTTGCTACCTATTTTTAAATTTGTACAATTTTACTCTAATTTTATTGTTTTCATCCTATTCAAAAACACTATGCTGTTTAGTACATTTTTCCTACCCTAATTTATAATTCTACTGCTGTAGTTTAAGCAGAAAGAGAATAAATGAATGAATGGGAATGATTCCAGACAGTAAGTTTCCTTCCTTGTTCTTTGCTTTGTCTATGTTTGTGGCAATATATTGATGTTTTAATTACTTATTTTATGCTCTTTCTGTATATCTATCTTGTTTTCTCTCAAAAGTGATTCTCTCCTATATAAATTTCAGAGATCATTTGTTAAAAAAAGTACTATTTGGGAATTGGCCTGAAATGGAATTGATCAATCTAGCCATCTACCTAGCTACTTTTTCCACATTATTAGTTCTCAGATTTATTAAGACAGCTAATATTCTTTAATATCTTCTACTCATGGAAGACTCACACATCTTAAGAGATGCTCAATTATGATTTTATACGCACACGATACAAGAACAAGTTGTTTTTATTATATGCTTTGCTAAATTGTTACCACAAAGGTTTAAGAATCATATTAACATTCAATTGTTGATCTTTTATCAAGGAACACTGGGCAACAGCGGATTTTTATGTTCTGTTGACTCTCCAATCTAGACTATCATAATTATCTAGCCAATCATAATTATGTAGCTACAATTTTGTATCTTCTCGGTTTTTTTTTTTACACCTGCCATATATTTGCATAGTAAAGTACAATCCTTGAAATTAAATTGACTGGACTTCACAATTAAATACTGCGTAGCCTTGACCTTCATTCATTAGATTCATAATGTTGTCACCCCTTAGAGACATAAACTATCATATTTTTACACAAACATACAGACACACACAAGTAATAAGCTGCCAAAAGTGCTGTATAGCATGCTTCGATAAATAACGCCATTATCATTACCGTTTTTATGACTGATTACACTTAAAGCACATGACTTCATGTAGAACTGTAACCTGTGCATAAAGGCATCATAACATTTTTTTTTTACTTAAAAAATGCTAAGTCAAAACCACTGTGTGTCATGTTCACACTTCTATGGGACATTTAACCTTTGTTTCAGATTTAAAATATTTCCCAAAAACAAACCTTTGCTTTGCTAAATAAAGAAGTGTGCACCCATGTGTGTAGATTAGCTGTTAATCCAAACGATATATTTTATTAACCAATTCTTAAGCAAAATCAGCTTATCTACCTGGGGTTTTAGTTTCCAAAACATTTAGCTTTTGCATCAATGCACAGTAGTATAGAAATGTATGTCTCAATCTGGTCAGAGAATTTAATCTAATTTTCCTACCATGTACCTCTTAACAACCTGAGGAAAAAAATCAATTTAGAGAAAATAAAGTGCTCTCAACTTTTAGTAATTTAAAACTGTCATTAAAACAAATTAGACTGCCATGTTCTCATTATAAGCCTGACTTATATAGAATCACTTGCACTCAATTGCACTAAATATTTAACCTAGTACAATGTTAGCAAGTGACTATATATTTGCTGTAAAAATGTTGCCAGGTGTAATCTTCATTGACAGAACACATCTCATAACAATTCCCAAGTGAAAAATTCATTCCAGAATGTTCACCTGGGAAGTGTTTGCCTCATAATGTAAGAAAGTATTTAGATTTTTGCTCTCATGCATTTGGTGTGTTTCAACATACTGAGTTTGACCTCCTAGTTTGTTAGTTAATCAGTTTATTGCAATGCTAACTTTATTATGTAAATATGGTTGACCATTCTATTATAATTTCTATCTCCTTAATAGTTCATATTTTCCTTAAGTTTTTGTTACCCCTCATATTCTTCTTGTAAGCTTGATATATATTTGGAGAGATTCATGTTGTAGACATATGCAGGACTTAAAAATGCCTACCAAGCTACAGGAACAAATTAAACACAATGCAATCAAAATGACACTTTATGAAGTGTGCTTTTTCTTATGTTTTTAGCTAAACTGATATGAATAACCTTTCACTCATGTTTTTAAATAAAAACACACATAGAATAATTGCATTTGCCATTAAACAGATTTGATAATTGAGTTAATATACTTGAACTAGCACTGGACATAATGAACACTTGCTTTTCTCACATAGAACTACTGACATGCCACTCCAAGGCTTGTACAAAGGAGGCATGTTCAGACGACGCACACTGACTTTTGTCCCCAGGACTTTAGTGCACTCACAGCCGGGAGCCTAATTTCTTTCATCTTGAGCAGAGCTGCCTCAGTTCCCAATGGGAAGATGGTACACGTTGAAGGCAAGTCTCATTAACAAACGTATCTTTTTTTCACATTACAACTTTAAATTGACATTTATATTGGATGAAGTGTATTCAGCTCACAGAAGAGACACTGCATAAATTTCAAAACCAGAGAACGCAAATTGGTTTAGTTTAGGAGTTAAAATCCTAGACAATCTAGCAATGAGAACTGAAATTTTTTTTCCCTTACCTGTCAAGAGTTCTGCTTGTAGCAATTTGATGTCACTCAGCAACAGTACTCACAGTACATTCCTTCTCCAATGAAGGACTCCCAGTTTTTCTCTCCTGCGCTTAGTACTCAACAATCTGAATTATTTGCTGAGGGTCCCACCACCTTTGCACAAGTGAGCATCGACAATGGTGACTTTGAGCTATTATCCTGCATTGTGCTACACTGATGCTGCTTAAAACACAACACACACACACACACACACAACACATTCACACAACACAACACACACACATTCATTATACTTTTAAGAATGAAACTTGGAAGAGTGCCTGGGATAATTTTGGAATTTGGTAAAACTGTTACTTACTTTGCTGCTGTTTCAATTCTGTCTTCAAATAAAGTGATCAGCCTGGAAAATAAAGAGCAAATGCTAATTAGAGAAGAAATGCCTACAAGTTGAAAAATACGTTCCCAAAGACTCCCATTTATTGGTGATAGAGCTAACTTACCTATCGTATGGCAATTCATTATATCAATTTAAAATAATTGGTTCTGTTTTCCAGAATTATAAACACATTAACACATTACCAGATTGTTGATTGTATTGAACCTGGTATGGCTTTCAAAAAAAAAAAAAGCATTTGTGTATCATATACTATGGTTTTCAACCTATATGTCAGACAAAGGTGAATGCAAGGAACAATACAGCACAGTCCCTCCTCCTGCTGTGGAGTTGATTCATTAGCAAGAAAGATAGTCTCTGAACAAATAAACGGAATGACATGCTCTAGAAATAAAAGATAATATGAGAGTTTAAAAACATTTTGGTTAGGCTTTTCAGAAATAGGCTCTGAACCAAAGATGCTGTGTAAGAGAAGGAGGAAAGGGGACAGGAAGGGGACGGATGCAAGCAAGGCCATAATTTCTGGAGGCCCACAGCAAGCAACCATGGGATATAAACTGGACCTCCAAGTCTGTCTTGAGCCAAGGCAAGTAAACCAGGCTTTCATCTTGCCATACGACTCACTGTTTGAAAAAGACTGAGGGCCCCGGCAGCGTGGTCTAGTGGCTAAAAGTCCTCCCCTTGAACTCGCCGGGATCCCATATGGGTGCCGGTTCTAATCCTGGCAGCTCCACTTCCCATCCAGCTCGCTGCTTGTGGCCTGGGAAAGCAGTCGAGGATGGCCCAAAGCTTTGGGACCCTGCACCCATGTGGGAGACCTGGAGGAAGTTCCAGGTACCTCGCTTTGGATTGGCACAGCACCGGCTGTTGCAGTCATTTGGGGAGTGAATCATCGGATGAAGATCTTCCTCTCTGTCTCTCCTCCTCTCAGTATATCTGGCTTTCCAATAAATAAATCAATCTTAAAAAAAAAAGAAAAAGATTGAAAGATCAGAAGAAGTGTGAGCATGGTGGTGCTGAGAATGTCAAGTCTAGGAGATGCTAAATGGCTGATTAGGGGGTAGAGATGCTAACTCACACTGCTCAGAGATACGAAAAGACTGAAGGAAGAACTGAGTTTCTAGAAGTGACAGAAATTTTCAGAAAAGAAAAAGAGGGAAAGGGAGGGAAGTGGAGGGAAAGATGGAAGCTCTGAGGTACAAGATGACTGAGATCAGAAATGCCATTTGCCGTCAGTCATATGGGGAAGCCAGGAGCCAACAGGGAGCTGCAGCTTACCATCTCCTCAAGTAAGAGACACTGTGCTGGTGGATTGGGAAATACAGCAGGACTGTGAAAGAGGTGGGAGCAGACCACAGGGCCAGAGTCACTGGCAGAATTGCCTGGCCTAGAATCTCCTGGACCAAACTGATCTGGGTACAGAGGGACCAGAGGCAGGGGAAGGCTTTCAACAGGTCAGCACTGGATGAAGCACATGCCTTTCCCCCATTCTCCTACAAGGTGTCTGGATCAGTGGAAAGATGCCACCTTTTCCAAGGCAGCTGGAGATGCTGGGAATGATGGATAGCATAAGCAGAGGTTGCCTAGCTGTAGCAGCTGTGGTGTGCGCTTTGTGCCACACAGGGAAACATAACTCAAGTAGTTCTGCCAAAAGCAATCTATGTTCCCCATCAACTTTGACTCGATGGCCTGGCATGGGCAATGCACAGATACGGGGCTGTGAGGTACACACAAACCTTTCTTCAAACTCTGGGAAAGTGTGGCAGTATAAGTTACTAAGGTGGATCATTCAGCGGTGCAGGGAAAAGCCCTGCTCTCCACAGTTAGCGCAGGCGCAGGGGGCAGAGGGAAGCTTCAACACCATGTGATTGTGGGAGTCTTGTACATGAAGATTGTGGGGATTCTGTGACAGAGTGATAGTGTGTGGTGTGTAGCTGGGTCTCTGGGTAGAGAACTGCACGTGTCTTTTCTGTGGTTCAAATGTTGCTATATGTGGGAGGTTGTAACCTCCAATGTTGATCACTTTGAAAGAGAGGGGGTAAGGCAGTAATTTCAAAAACATATGATTATTGTTTTCCATATGCTGGAAAAAAAAGGACATGTGCAGCTTGGATGGCACCCTGGGTATTTACCCCATACACAACCACAGACAAAAATACATAGTCCACACCTAGCACCTAACTCCGGATAGCTAATGAAGCAGCTGTCACTCCATCAAGCCACAGAGAGACAGCTCAAGCATAACACAATGTGGGAGAATAAACCACACAGTTCCAGAAATGCCTAAAAATGGAGAATCACTAAGACTGTGGGCTATCCTCTATGAAGAAAACTACAAAACTTAAAAAAGACATCAAATCAGCAAGGAGATTTTTCATTTCCTTGGATTGGTAGAATTAGTATCATTAAAATGACTATACATCAGAAAGCAACTTGCAAGTTCAATGTGATCCCAAATACTTATGATATTCTTTGCATGTATACATAAAATACTAAAAATTCATAGGGAAACATGAGACATTGAATAATTAACAGAAATTCTAAGGAATGAGAACAGAGCTGGAAATATCTCAATGCCAGACTTCAAGATATACTATGGGGTGGTTGTAATCAAAGCATCCTTGTACTGGCACAAAAGCAAACATCAAGATCAAGGAAACAGAATAAAAACCCCATATATGAACCCAAACACCTGCAGCCAGCTAAGTTTGGACAAGCGATCCAAAATCAATCCAAAATCAATGATGCTGGAAAAATTGAATCTATGTGTGCAGAAGTATGAATCAAGACCCCCTCCTTTACACCTCATACAAAAAATCCATAGTAAATGGATCAAAAATCTAAATCTATGACCCGATAGCATCATACAAGAAGAGGAAAACACTGGGGACACTTTGCAAGACACAAGCGTAGGCAAAAGGCTTCTTTGAAAAGACTCCACAAGTACACGCAACTGACGTGAAAATAAACAGATGGGATTATGTCAAGCTACGTGCTTCTGTAGTGCAAAGGGAACCATCAATGAGACAGGCAACAGGATGGGAGGCAATCACCTACAAACTATACACCTGATAGGGGAGTTAGCAGACAGGATCTATAAGAGCTCAGTAAGCCCAACAGCAACAGAGCAAATGACCCAGGTCAGAAGTGGGCAAACACATGAAGAGCTCATTGGCAAAGGATGACATTCAAATTATCCAACAGACACGAAAAAATTTTTATGTGCGCTAGCACCAAGGAAGTGCAAATAAAAACCACAGTGAGGTTCCATGTCATCCCGGTTAGAATTGTTATCAAGAAGAAGTCAGGTAACAACAAATGTTAGCAACAGATTGAGGGGAAGAGGTTCCCTAATCCACTGTTGGTGGAAATGAAAACTAGCATAATTATGAATGGAAAATAGTGTGGACATTCCTCATAGATCTGAAAATTAATGTATTACATGAACCAGCCACCCCAATACTGAGTTTATCCAAATGACCTGAAATTAGCATACAAAGTTACCTTTGACCATGTTTGCTGTAGTGCCATTCACGATAGCTATGATATGGAATCATCTCAGAGGTGCATCAACTTAAGACTTGATTTTTTAAAAACAGGTTTTTATACACACTATGAAACACAACTCAGCCGCGTCCAGCTCGATAGCGTAGTGGTTAAAGTTCTCACCTTGCACGCACCAGGATCCCATATAGGTACCAGTTCAAATCCTGGCGGCCCTGCTTCCCATCCAGCTCCCTGCTTGTGGCCTGGGAAAGTGGTAGAGGACGGCCCAAAGCCTTGGGACCCTGCACCCATATGGGAGACCCGGAAAAGCTCCTGGCTCCTGGCTTCAGATCGGTTCAGCCCCAGCCATTGTGGCCGCTTGGGGAGTGAATCATCGGACAGAAGCTCTTCCTCTCTGTCTCTCCTTCTCTCTGTATATTTGCCTTTCCAATAAAAATAAATAAATCTTTAAAAAAGGACTACAACTCAGCTACAACAAATGAATTCTTGTATTTCTCAACTAAATGGAGCCAATTAAAAACAATTTCCATTGCTTCCCAGTCCCCAAAAGACAAAAAAGATGTGTTTTCTGTTATCTTCTATAACTAATATACATGAAACAAAAATGTAATCTGTTTAAATAAGATTGAGCCCGGGATTTGATTGGTTTTGCAAACACTGTCTATACCTCTGAGGAAGGCCACTTGCTACAAGTTGATATTTTGACCCAATGGGGTGTTAAGCCTGGTGATTAAAAAGTGCAATGAAAACATGCCATTGTAAAAAGGAATTTGAAAAAAGGAAGTAAGGCAGGAGTGCTGTGCATGGCGCGTGCTGCCAGGAGGGGGAAGGGTGGTGAGGTACCACTACGCTCCTTAATCCGCACCATGAAACAAGTGCATTTTGTTTATATAAATTACAGAAAATCTAAAAAGCAGAATGTTAAGTCTGGAAACTACTAGCTCATCTCGGAATTGGCTCTGGGAGCGTGGGAACAGCAGAACAGAAGATTCACAGGTGCCTCTCGCTGGATGCTGGTGCGCCACACCCCGGGAGCAGGTCACACAGCACTGACAAGTGATAAGACGGATTTTGAACATAAGGGAAAATTTCCATTATGCTCCTACATAGTGCATTGCTCTTATTTGCATCTTTCATTACATCTAATTCTTAATTTCTAGGAAAAATGCTTATATGAACAACTATTGTTATGAGCCAAAACTCAATGATGTCAGTTGGTGGCAAAATCCTAATTGATTTTTATTACTGTTCTCCTTTATAATCTATTTAGAGACCTCCCACGCTCAACTAGTGCTTCTGCTGTTACAGGTTATTTGCATAGTGGAGTGACCTTGACATTCATCCATGGGAATTATTCTGTGGTCATCAGGTTCTTACTGATGGTCGGCTCTTACTGCGGTTGCTCAATTGCCAATTCACTGTTGATACGAGGTTGGGGAGCAGAAATTTCCTAGTTTTATGATTAATGGGTATTGCAATTTGGCAAATATTTCTCTATATATACTCAGGTGGTTAGTTTGTTGTATTATTTGGTTATTTTCATGAGGACCGTGTAATAATTTTTGTGTATTGAATCAAACTTGCTCTCTTAGATGGCGTTCTTCTGAAGCTAATACTAACATAGGTGTTTTATTCTTCAGTAACAAATACTTCTGCAATGAAAAGACAATTGTATTTTTCTGAAAACAACTAAATATTTATAACTAAAATATCCTTTTTTATATACTGCCTTAGTTTTAAATTTTAACTTGGTCTTTTATAGCAGTCTTAGATTAACAGATTTGATTGGAAGTTACAGAGCTCATGCAAATCTCTGTCCCCATACTGCATAGTCTCCTCCACTAATTACAGCCCTCACTACACTAGTAAACTGGTTACAATCAAAGTCCAGTGTCCACAACCCACCGCAGGGCTAACTCTTGGCATGATACATTTTAGCAAATGGATGATTATAGATATCATTGAATAATTCAGAATAATTTTAAACTGCGTTACTCACTTAAAGTGAACACATTTCACAATGTAGATTTAGGTATGGAGTGACACTTCCCAACCTGTTCTCCCAGACACCTTCCTCCTGTCTAATTACTATTTTTTTTTAAGATCTTTTTATTTTTTAAAGATTTAGTGAGAAAAGGAGAAACTGAGAAAGATCCTCTGTGCGTTGGCTCACTCAGCTGAGCTGATCTAAAGCCAGAAGTTTCTTCTGTGTCTCCTACATAGGTGCAGGGTTCCAAGATCTTGGGTCATCCTCTACTGCTTTCCTAGACTACAAGCAGGGAACTGGAAGGGAAGGGCAGTGCCAGGATACAAACCGATGCCCATATGGCATCCCAGCACATGCAAAGTGAGGATTTCAGCCACTAGGTTTCCATATCAGACCCACTCCTGTTTAGTTTTTACAATGGAATATCTTCAGCTCACTTCGCAAACACAGGGTCAAGACCCCAACAGATAAAGACTTGAACTAACATGGAGTAAAAAAAAAAATATATTTCACAATGCAGAATTTGGGCACAGTGATACTTCCTACCTCGCCATTCCTCCTGTTTACATCCTTCCTCCTTCCTTTTTTCCCTTCTTATTTCTAAAGTGGCAGAACAAGCAGAGAACTGTCCACACATCTGGAACAGAGAAGTCCATCCCCAGGCCTGAGAACAAGCCATCAGAAATGGAGGACTTGCAATTTGCAGACATTGGGACGAGATTCCTCTGCATGCCAGTGCTGCCTGGGAAAAATCTTGGGAAAAAGTACACTCTAAAAAAAACAAACAAAAATACAAAAACTCCCCACGCAACACCCACCCACACTCCAAGAACTATGTGATCAAAACGTACATCCTAAGAGTTCCTGAAGGTAGGAAAACACACTGGATTGGAAGGTGTACTTGTGCTTAATAAAATAGTAACCAAGACCCTCCTGGGATGGGGAAAGAAATGGGTATCAAAGCACAGGAAACACAGAGAAACCCAAGTGGACACGAGCATAAGTGAACCTCACTGCAGTATGCCATCGTTAAGCTTTCCAGTTAAACAAAGATACTTCAATGTGCACAACAGAGACAGCTGATAACCTATAGAAGGTCTCCAGTCTGACTCACAACTGACTTCTCATTAGAAACTATATGGGCTAATTGAGAAGGGAAAGACATAAACTGGACCAAAACACAAGATCCATCTATTTGCTGTCTCTAAGAAACATGTCTCAACAACAACAACAACAACAAAAACACATAAAGTTAAAATGAAAGGACAAAAAATATTCCATGCCAATGGAAATGAAAAATTGGTAAAGCTATTAGGATATCAAATAAAGGAAATTTTCACACACACACACACACACGTTAGGATATCAAATAAAGGACACTAACACAAAAAATGTTCAAACAGATGGAGAAGGGCACCAAGGGATCCACTCAACAAGAAGAAATGACTGTCGTGAACATATAAACACCAAATGTCAGGGCTCTTGGCTTTTTAAAATAAATATTAATTAATCTGGAAGGAGACAAAGACTGCAATCAACAGTGGGGGATCCAACACTTCACTATCAGCAATGCACATATTGACCAGCGAGAAAGCCAACAAAGAACAGATTGCTCTTATACCATGGGTGAAATGGACTTAACCAATGCCTACAGAACATTTAATTCTACAAATACAGAATATATTGTTTTCAACAGTGCCTGAAACTTCAGGATGAACCACGTGATAGGCCATAAAAGAAGCCTCAGAAAATTCAAAAGAATTGAAATCATGTCACATATCTTTTTTCAAACCTCCAGGGAATGAAGCTGGAAATGAACAATTCAAGAAACTCTAGGAAATAAACAAAGGCATAGAGACTGAACAGTAGGCTACTGAATGAGCAAAGATAAGAAACAAAGATATAAATAAACAAACCCTCCAGGAAATGAATGAAGATGAAAACGCAACATATCAAATATTATGGGATATAGAAAAGCACTGCTAACAGGATGGTACATGGCAATTAGTGCCTGTGTCAAGAAACTAGACAAACATCAAATAAATGATGCCCTTCTCCATTTGAAGAATCTAGAGAAACAGGAAACCAAACCCAAAATTAGCAAAAAGAAATGACTAAAATTACAGAATAAACACAATTGAAACCAAAATGCCCCAATACATTAGTTAGTGATTTAAAGAATAGATTCTGAAAGAAAAAAAAGTCACAGTTGATATGCCATTGGCCAACAAACAAGATTAAAAAAGGCGTAGAAGAGCCATCAATAAATGCAGTGATAAAAAGGCAAAAAGGAAAATATAATGGATACCATGGATACATAGTCATCAGGAATTACAAATTATATGCATATAGATTGGAAAATTTGGAAGTAGATAAATTTCTGCACACATACAATCTACCAAACTGAATAATGCACACATGAAAAATCTATATAGACCAATAACAAGAACAGAGATTGAATCAGTAAAAAAGACTCTCCCAATAGCCAGTGCAATGCATGTTCCGGGATTCCATTCCAGTTCATATCCTGCCTGCTCCATTTTCCGTCGGAAAAATAGGCACCAACTTATATAGACTATTTTGGTGCCTTCCTTGTGTGGAAGGTCATAGGCACACAGCACACCATGTCCCGGGGGAATCTCCTGACAATGTTCTTGGCTCACTGAGTCCTCAACCTAGTCTGACCACTGGCTGTACAGGCAAGAGCAATGGGCAGCACCCCGGTTTGTTTTCTCTGTCCTTGGATGAGCTATGCTTAGACTTCCTTGATAAGCAACTCTGCGAAGTCAAATGTGACTTATGGCCTACCTGTTACCTGAGGCGTACCTTCCAGCATGTGTTGTATGTGACCTCTTGTACGTGACTTAAGGGTCCAGCGACACAGACATGCCTTCTAGCCAATTACAGCATCATTGCCGGTTGGGAGGACTGTCAAGAAAGGCCCTTCTGCCTATTTCCTAGTCTATATAAGTTGGTGCCTATTTTTAAAACATTGGATATGCTTGGTCAGATTGTCTCTGGTGGTTCTTGTGGATGAAGAATACCATCACTTCTTCTCTTCAGTTGTTTCGGGAGCCTTCTGGCAGGAAAATGCCCCAAGACTACACCACATCAACAGTTGAAACCACTTGATTATCTCAACAGATAGAAGGCTCATTCATCAAGGGACTCAAGCTAATATACAAAAAACCATTTCTGCTAAGATCTGGAACCAGTCAAGAATGCCTATTCTCACCATTGCCATTTAACGTAACACTGGACATTTTAGTCATAGCTATTACACAAGAAAAAGAAATCAAATGGATATAAATTATAAAGAAAAAAGTCAAAAGACTCCTGTCTTCAAATGATATAATTCCTTGTATAGGGGAACTGAAAGATTCAACTAAGACTATTGGAACTCAGAGCTTGGAAAGGTCACAAGATATAAAATGAACGCACAATCAATTCCATGGCTAAGAATGAACTTGTAAGATCAATTCTATTTATAGTACCAGAAAAATCTTTTAATTCTTTGGAATAGCTTAACCCAGAATGTGATGGATCTCTGATGAGAACTACAAAACACTGAAGAAGTACAATACACAAAAGCATGGAAAAATCCACCATGTTTGTGGATTGATAGAATCACCAAAATACCCTAAAGTAATCTTAAGATTCAGAGTCATTACAATCAAATAATTAAGATATAAACACTACAATTAAAATGGAAACTTAAGAGACCTTGACTAGCTAAACACAAAAAACAAAGCTGAAAGTATCACAATACTAGGCTTCAAGACCTACTACAGGACAGTGGTAATCTAAACTGCCTGGTACTGCCATGAAAACAGACAAGATCAATGGAACAGAGTAGAAATCCCAGAAGATAATTCATAGTTCTATAGCCAACTAATGTTTGACAAGCAAAACAAAATAAACCCAGTGAGAAAAGCCAGTCTTTTCAACAAACGGTGTTGGAAATATTGGATCTCTGCCCGCTGAAGTTAGAAACAAGATCCCTACCCTTCACCTGATGAAAAAACAAAACAAACGCTGAACAGAACAAGGATATAAACCTACACACAGACACCACCAAATCACCAGAGGAAAACATAGGAAGCACTCTGAAAAACATAGGCATAGCCAAAGACTTCTTAGAGAGACCCCAAGAGCACAGGCAATCAAAACAAAAGTAAACAAGTGGGATTACATCAATTTAAGAAGCTTCTGCACTGCAAGTGAAATAATCAATACAGTGAAGATAAATCCAATGGAATAAGAAAAAATATTCTCAAACTCACAACAGGTAGATGACTAATATCAAGGATCTACAAAGAACTCTAGAAACTGAACAACAGCAAAACAACCAAGTTAAACAGGAAAAGGACATGAATAGATATTTTTCAAAAGGTGAAATTCAAGTAGCTAATGGCTGAAGCAAGGTTCAGATTCTCCAGCCATCAGCGAAATACAAATGAAAATCACAAGGAATTCCCACCCAACTCCAACAAGAATTGCTATCATATAGCAGTCACCAAGCAATAATTGCTGGTGAGAATGCAAGAAAAAGAAACTCTAATTCACTGTTGGTGGGAATATGGACTAGTGCAACCATTATGGAAGTCACTTTAGAAATTTCCTCAGACACCTGAAAAATAGATCTACCAAAGGAAATGAAATCTGTATACGAAACAGTTAACTGCATCACCATGTTATAGCAAAGCAATCTATAATATTTAAGACATGGAACCAATCCAGATGCTCATCAACAGATGAACAGATCAACAAATCAACAAAATATATAACATTCACTCCATGGAATACTACTAAGCAATGGAATGGAATGAAATCTTAGCATTTGCAACAAAATGAATCCAGCTGGAAACCGTTACACTTAGTTAAATAAGATAGTTCCCAAAAGCCAAATATCACTTGTTCTGAAATCCACAGCTAATACACAGAGCACAGGAAAGTGGACTCTGCAAGGGAGACCAGCATATTGTCAAATAACTGCTGTATACAGCATGCATTTTTATTCCTGAGCAACAGATTCCCATTTTGTGTTCTTAATTATGTTTTTATGCTACAGTATTTTCTTCCTTTTCCTTTACTTGTCATTTCATGATACATTTACATATCAGAAAGTTTAGCTTGTTAATAGTGGAATGAATAATTATGCTACTGCAATACATTGGGCACAAATAAGAGGTGCATTTGGATTAGAGGAGGGCATGGGGGAGGGAGACAAGGAAATAGGATTCCCTAGGCATCTAAATCTGTATAATGAATGAGAAATTGTTTTTTTTTACTTAAACAAAATGAGTAAAAACATTAGGAAAAATGGCATATTTTCATTTCACTTCAGAATTACAGGCTTACAGTTTTGTTGGGAAACATTTTTATAGCTGAATAATATTCCACAATTATAAATACCACATTTATCCAGTCATCTGTTTATGCACATCTGGCTTGATTCCTTATCTCAGTTAATGAGAATTAAGCTGTAATAAACACGACTGTACAAATATTTCTTTTGTATGCCTAGTTCACTTTTTGGGGGTAAATTCCCAGGAGTGGGAGACTAGGTCCTATGGGAGATTTTCAGATCTGAGCAATCTCCACAATGGGTGTGCTATAGTTTCCCCACCGTACACAGTCACTGCTTTCTAGCTGTTTATTCTTCCTTTCCCTAGCAACGATAGTCACTGATCTTTTTACTTTCTCCAGTTTGCCCTTTTCACAGCGTCATAATTGGAATGGTACAATTCACAGGCTTTTAAAAAGTAGCTTTTGGTCCAGCGTAATAGCATAGCGGCTAGAGTCCTTGCCTTTGGTGCACCAGGATTCCATAGGAGCATGGGTTCTAATCCCAGCATCCCTGCTTCCCATCCAGCTTCCTGATTGTGACCTGGGAAAGTAGTCAAGGATGGCCCAAAGCATTGGGACCCTGCAACCACATTGGGCACCCAGAGGAATCTCCTGGCTTCAGATTGGCTCAGCTCTGGCTATTGCGGATGCTTGGGGAATAAATCAGAGGATGGGAGATCTTCCTCTCGGTCTCTTTTCTCCGTATATCTGCCTTTCCAATAAAAATAAATAAATCTTTAAAATTAAGAAAGTAATTTTCATTCAATAACATTAATGTTTTATCCATGTGTCCTATGGCTTGTTTATTCATTTCTTTCAGTAATGAAGAACTTCATATATTCCAGAAATTTTACACCTGTAGTAAGTAGTATTTGGTTATTTATTAATAGGAAAGGCAATCAGATTTATAGAGACAGAGAAATCTCTCCCATCTTTTGTTTCACTCCTCAAATGGCCACAATGGACAGAGATGAACTGATCTGAAGCCAGGAGTAAGGAGCTTCTTCTGAGTCTCCTATGCAAATGCAGGTTCCCAAGATTTGAGCCCATTCTGTGCTGATTTCCCAAGCCATAAGCAGGAAGTTGGATGGGAAGTGGAGTATTCAGGACATGAGCCGACACTCACAAAGGATCCTGGTGCGTGCATGGTGAGGATGTAGCCATTGAACCACTGTGCTGGGCCATTGACATCTTTTAATGTGTTTCCATGTTTGACTTTATAATAGTTTGATCAGGATTTTATACCTACTCATGGAAAACTTGTCTACTTTTTTTGTATTGCCTTTGTGTCATTCCGGTGTTACGGTATGTTGGCTTCATAAAAAGTCAAGAAAGCATTCCTTCTGCTCATATATTCTGGAAGGGATTCTACATAATTAGTGTAATTTACTTCTTAAATGTTTGGTAGAATTAATTAGTGAGCCAATTTGAAGCAAGAGCTTTCTGTTTGGGGAGATAAAGAAGTTGAATCAATAATCAGTTAATATACATAAACCAATTAAGATAGTCTGTTTTTAAATATTTATGTATTTCATTATTTGAAAGTCAGTGCAATAGAAAGAGAAGGAGAAACCGACCAAGACCTTCATCTGCTGGTTCACCATACCTTTCCAATGGCTATCATGCTGGTTTTGTTGGGCCAGATCAAGCCACGAGTCTGGACCATCCATGGAGGTGGCAGGGCTCAAGTTCTTGGAGTATTTTCTGCTTTTTACATTGTGTATTAGCAGAGGGCAATAACAGAGTGGAACAGTCAGGACTCATGTGGTCCCCTAATGGGAATATGCATTGAATCTGGTAGGTAAATTGGTTTGAGACCATTTCTTCCTTGAGATTCTATACATTTTGTCTTTCAAAGAATCCATTTCCTCTGCCTTATTAGATTAGAATCAAATAGCTTTTTTTTTTTTCAATTATTCAAGTCAATTCCAACCTATGGAAATCGGTTAATGTAATATGCCATACCAACAGGCTAAGGAAGAAAAATACATCAATAAACACGGAAAAAGTGTATGCCAAAATACAAACCCTATTTTTGATAAAGTTCCAGTAGGCTAATAATAAAGAATTTCCAAAAAACTTGAAAGTGTGAAACTCCAGGTTTTATATGCATACCATGCCAGTGGTAATAATATTCCCTCATTATTCTTTCCACATGTGGTATCTGATGTTACTTCATTCCTTATACTAGTAATCTGCATTTTTTTCTTCATAGACAGGTGGTTTGTCAATTTTAATAACCTTGCAGGAGAACCAACTTTAGCTTTTGTTGATTTTTTTAACCTTTATCTATTTTCTTTTAGATTTCATTATTCTGCCATAATTTTAATCTTTCTTATACTTATTTTGGATTTAAGCAGCTTTTGTTATTTCCCCCTTGTTTCTTAGGAAGGGGACCTGACTGGTTGGTTTAAGCTCTTTCTTAGATATTTTCCTTCAAAGCTATAATTTTCTCTTTTAAGCACTGATAATACTGTGTCCCACACATTTACAGTTTATTGATGCCTAATATTGACTCATGAGGTTCCTTGTACTTTTATATATGAATATGACATGTAATGACCAAACCAATGTGACCAGAATTTGTTCTTATTCAAGTGTCAATTGGTTACCCTACCCATGGAAGAACATAATTGGCTGGAGTTGAATACATCTTTTTCTCATTAGGCCATGATGACACATCTAAAAAGGTTGGCTCTGGCAAAATTGATTCCCCTGAGCATAGTTCTTAGTAAGGATTATTTCAAATTCTCTTACTTTCTCTTCCAGAGGCACGAGGACATTTCCCTGTAATAATCACTGTGATGATCTCACAGAGCTCTCGGACATAAACCGGTGCAAGCTTATCCTCTTCCTCCAGGCTTTATTCTTGGGCACACATCCATTCATTTCAAAGGTGCAGAGAGACAAAGATAAAGGGCTAGTATCCATCTATTCTCCAAATGACAACAGACATGGCTCCTAAATTCCTCTTTCTTCCCATCTCTTCTGTTTTTCCTTACCCAGCAACGTACTAACTTGCTACCTATTCCCCAATTACATATGACATGCATTCACCTATGTCATAGGTATTGACTGTTCTTTCCAAAATATTCACTTAGTTACTGTCCAACCCCTTTATGTCCTTCTATAGTGAGGCATACAGTTATTACTCCATATATCATTACAACTCATACTCATGCTCTTTGCTTCATGTTCTGCTCCACTTTTCATAACCTATGGCACAAACTTTTACATTGGACATAATTGCTTTGGGAACTTAGGTCATAGATGTCGGTTTCTTAATAGAATATAAGCTCAGGAGGCTGTAACCTTTCAGACTTGTTCAACAATTTGTCAGGAATGCCCACAACAAGGCTCGGAATGTGGTAAGCTGCCCAACTGACATATTCTGGGTAAGTTCATTATTTTGATCTTTAGAACCATAACAATGTTTTAGATTATATAGTTTGGGTTATAAAAATGCAGTACAACTTAACAATGGGAATATATTTTGAATTACAAAAAAATCTTTCAAATATCTAGAGGGGGAAGTAAAAAATCAACACCAAAAAAAAATCATAAAAATCAATAAGCAATAGCAATAGTGGACAGACAACACACACTCCACTTCTGCCCATGTATTTTATTATCTTAATTACTAAGCTCATACTGGGAAATCTTTCACAAAAGATTTCCATGGCAATATGTCCAATCTCTACCTTATTAAATAAATTTAAGGAACACACTGAAAATCACCCCCTACTACAGAAAAACAAAACAGGAACAATGAATAATTACAGCATGCAACTTATATATATTAACTACAAATAAAAAGTAACATAAGCTATGCATTTCTCTCATTTCAACAGTAATTTATGATAATATAGGTACAAATCTCAAATATCTTAAAATATTTTTAGTAATCCACATTTGAAATTAAATATACAGCATACTGATACTTTGTCTGCAAGTGATAAATTATGTTGGTTTTGATTTCTTACAGAAATATTTCCATTCTTAGTGAACGACCAATGGCATCCAGTAGGTATGCTCTTTAATTACTATTTCTCTCACAGTCTAAGATGACTTTTCTGACTGGAGAAGCAACTAGCATTTCGGGTTGAGAGTTTTTTTTTTTAAGTTATCATAAATAGGAGCAGACGTTACACTTAGAGTTTTTGCAAGGCAATCGGTTGTAAAATGCAGTCTGTGCAGCCTCGGCAGATTTTACTGTGGCCACTAAAACAGGAAAAGAGGGGAATACGCTAACAAAGATTCAAATTCATTTTGTCTTTAGAGCAGAACTTTTGTTTTGTGATCACATAAAGTTTCTCATTCTTTCTCTTTTTCCATTGCCAGATACTCCTATCATTACTTTTCAATCTCCCCTAAAGTTCTCCATACCCCCATACTACCATTAACTTAGATCTGTCTGTGTATTTTGAATTATGATGGAAGTTGCTTGCTCAAAACTTTCTTGAAAGTCGCATCAGTTGCTGTATCTACCCTTGCTATTTCTGTGTCAACCGCTGTCATTTATCACAAACATCTGTATTTGGTGTTAAGATTTCATGGTGTAGAATCGAGTGCACACTTGTTATGTGTGAGTTTTCTCCATTACATAAAACAGGTTACGCTGCATTCCAATTTTTTCACGTTATTTTATCTTTTCCTTATTCCTACTCTCAATGTTCAGGGCCACTGGATTAGAAATGATAGCAGTTTGGGCAGCAGGTAAAGGTCTGTACAAGACCTCACACTGTAATTCAGACTATGGTGATGTTCAAGATTTTCTGCAATTGGCTCTTTCTTCCTTTAGGGACCGTTTTTTGGGGGGCCAGCATTGTGGCTCTGCAAGCTAAGCCTGAAGCAAAAAAAAAAAAATATATATATATATATATATATATATATGTATTTATATATATATATCCAACAAGAAATCCCAAAGGCAAGAATAATAATCTGAATATCTAGAAGCTTGGGAATAAAGCCAAGATAATGTCTGGAATGATGGGACTAAGAAATGACAGTTGAGTGGTCACACACACACAGAGTCATCTTTTCCTGAATAGTACAGCACCATACAGAGAGAAGTCCCCTGGGCCCATAGTTTTGCCATGGTAGAAACCATACTGGAGGCACACATACAGCTTTTACACCATTTCATAATCCATCACAGGAGCAAAACAATGGAGTCCATCTGGGGTCAGTTAGAAACAGCCATGCATGACTAAATCCTCAGTTTGCATCTGCTTGGATCCCATATGGGTGCAGGTTCATATTCCGGCTGTTCCATTTCCCATTCAGCCCCCCGCTTGTGGCTTGGGAAAGCATTAGAGGATGGCTCAAAGCCATGAGACCCTGCACCCATGTGGGAGACTCGCAAGAAGTTCCTGGTTTTGGATGGGTTCAGCTTTGGCAATTGTGACCTCTTAGGGAGTGAACCAATAGACGGAAGATTTTTCTTTCTGTATCTCCTTCTCTGTGTATCTTTTTCAATAATAAATAAAAATAAAACAGATCTTTAAAGAAACAAAGAAAAAGTGGTATAATGTTCATTACGCAGATCTTAGTTGGATGTTCTGCATTCTGGCCAATGGCAGAGAAACTATCAAAAGTATCACTTTGTAGGAAACATGATCCATGGGTCTTGCCAGTTTGATTCCAAGCTGGCTTTTTCACACAGCCCAAGTACTCTCATTACATCTTTCTCAGACTGAGACACTGAAGATTGGTGATCATTCATTGGGCAACATCTGGCCCAAATGCTACTGGCAGAGAGGTAATAAAAGTGAATTTCAGTCCTTACATTGTCTTGTAAAGACTCAAAAGCATTGCAAGATATCAATTACCTGCAAAATGAACATCTGGCCCAGCCCAACCTTATTGACGAGAGGTAGAGAAAATAATTTTAGTGTTTGCATTATGTTTTCCACAGTTCCAGAAGCAACTGCATGTCAGCAATTACTGATGGAGAGAACATCTGGCTCTACTTAATCCCAGCTGCAGGGCAGTGACTCCACCGAGTCTTAGCACTTAATATATAGTAGTCTGAGGCAAATCCAAGTGTAAATATACTTGTGAAACACACCTGCACCCCCCCCCACACACACAACATGCCTCAGCAGCAACTGCAGAAACTATCCAGCCCTGGAGCACGTGCCAAGGTCACGCCCAAGTACAGATTCTACTCACAGTACTTCTCACCCAGGAAACAGGCACCTGCAGCCTTCCACATCCAGAGATCGTCACAGAGCCAAGTGAGGAGCCCTTCCTGAGAGTAGACTGCTGCAGAATCAAACCCCAAAACACAGGAAGAAAAAACATCTCATTTAGAGAACCTGGCAACTAAGGCCTGTCTCTCTGGTGTTTAACAGAATGCACATTTAAAAGTCAGAGTAACACAAGAAAGAACATAAATCCATTAACACTATGGAACACATGCAAGACCCAGAAGAGGTGACCATCTTCTCAAACATGTCAAAGCATCAATGTAGGGCCACAAATATGATGAAAATCAAGGAAATATACTCTCAGGATAATTTAATAGAGTCCCAGGAATAAACCCAGCAGAAGTAACTATATTTGAAATTCTTGACAAAATTTCATGAATGGTCCTCATAAAGAGGCTCTACAAACAAAGAAATATGAAAGAAAAATTAAGTAAGATTTGGAAAGGATCATGAACAAACAAGTTTAACAAAGGAATAGGAAAATAAAAACCAAATAGAAATCCTAGAGGTTAAAAAAGTATAACTCAAGTGAAAACTCAATAGAAAGTTCCAGCAATAGGAGACTTGGAACAGCAACCAAGACACAAGTTAATATAAAGACATTGTACACAAGTTATGGGATAGTATCAAGTGCATAAATATTCACAAAATTTTGACTCCCAGAGAAGAGAGGGGAAAATTCCTAGAAGCTGTAATTTAAAAATTAGGGCTAAAAACTCCCCACATCTAGGGAGATAAAACAGCACATGGGCACATGAAGTTCTGAAATTAAAAACTGCCATCCAAACAGGAGTTAACCGACATTCTTAATAAACAAAATATGAAATATCAAAGATAGAGAACTAATAGAAAAAAACAAATACTCAAGAGAGCCCACGATAGCTTTGGGCGCATCTCCAACTGGACCTTCCGGAAGCCAAGCGAGAGTAGAGTGACACGTCCAAGCACAGAATGAAAACCATGTAGCCAACCAGTGCATTTTACTTTGCAAGTTTGTCCCTCACAACCGAGAAAAACGTTCCCAACAAAACAATCCTAAGGGAATTCATCGAAAAGATTATAACACAATCTAAGAATAAAACAAGGCCAACATTTTATGTTATTGCTTGTTGATATTACAGAAAATCTTAAGCCTCTTATGAAGAGTTGAAAATATTAACAGAACATAGCTACAACAAACTGGTGAGATTCAAATTGCAAAATAAAATATAAATTTGTCATTAAAATAATTAACAGGGAAAAAGACTGAGGGGAAATTATAAAGTTGATTTATTCAATTAAAAGTGATCAAAATAGGGTCCAGCATGGTAGCCTAGTAGCTAAAAGTCTTCGCCTTGAATGCGCTGGGATCCCATGTGGGCACCAGTTCTAATCCTGGTGGTCCTGCTTCGCATCCAGCCTCTGCTTGTGGCCTGGGAAAGCAGTCAAGAACAGCTAAAGCCTTGGGACCCTGTACCCACGTGGGGGACCTGGAGGAAGCGCCTGGCTCCTGGCTTTGCATTGACTCAGTTCCAGCCTTTGTGGCTGCTTGGAGAGTGAACCATCGGGTGGAAGATTTTCCTCTCTGTCTCTCTTCTTATCTGTCTATCTGACTTTGCAATAAAAAAAATAGATAGATCTTTTTTTAAAAGGTTATCAAGATAGCCAGTCGCAAGATACTTTACATAACCCTGTTGGTAATCACAAACAAAAATTGTTGTATATATCATGGAAATAAAATAAATAAATAAATAAGTAAAATAAATGTACAGATTATATCAAATAGCAACTTTGTACATATCCTCCATGGTAGATCATACATAAGACCACAGAAGAAAACCTAACACATCTAAGACTTAAATTATATCAAATTCTTCATATTAGACATGAAAATTGAAATAAATGACATAAGAACCCTGACAAAAATATACGACTATGTAAGCGACAGGCCCCAATCAACTAGTGAGTCGTACAAGAAACCACAAACACAAAAACCACCCTGAGACAGAGCAGAAATGCAAATATGCTTAAGGGCTTCAGCAACGCAGTCAATACAGGAATATATAGTTTTTAAAAAGTTCACAGCAAAAAGAAGGAAGGAAATAACAAAGATCAGAAAAGACTAGAACATCAATAGACAGAAAACACAGCGAAGCTAAGCTGCTGTTTTGAACAGGCAAGGTCACAGACCCAACCAGTGCAGCTACCAGAAAAAGCTACCCAAGTAAGAGGTCAAATGGAAGATATTGAAAACGACACTACCCAAATAGAAACCACAGAAAGTATGAAGAGTTAGACCCCAATCAATTAGACAACCTAAGAGAATGAATCAATTGCTACACACATACAACCTACCAAAGCGGAATCACAGATACAGAACGTCCAAATGGAGAACAAATGAGTAAGAAGATCAAATTAGTAATAGACAGTGTTCCCTCAAAGCAGAGCTTGCAATCCGATGGCTTACTGCTAAATTCCACCAAACACTTCGAGAAGAAAGAAAATTCTTAAAGTACTTCAAAAGCTAAAGTAGAGGGAATATTTCCGAATTCATTTTATAAGGCTAGCATTATTCTGATACCAGTGCCATTTAATAACAATACCAGGGAAGATAATGACGCACTATTCTTGGTGAACATTGATGTTAAAATTCTTGAAGAACACATTGTATAAAAGGAGGAAATTCCTATAAAATTTTAGATCTTTCTAAAGATCTAAAATAGGAAATTTACATTTCAGAATATTATAACTCACCATTCGTTATGAGTTATCCCAGAGATGAAAAAAAATGGTTTAATGCATACAAATCAGTAAATGTGATACAACACATTAACCAAATGAGAGGCAAAAGTCATATTTCTAATAGACATAAGAAAGTGTTTTATGGGCCTAGTGCGATAGCCTAGTGGCTAAAGTCCTTGCCTTGCACATGCCAGGATCTCATAACGGCCCTGGTTCTAATCCCAGCTGCCCTGATTCCATCCAGCTCCCTGCTTGAGGCCAGGGAAAGCAGTTGAGGATGGCCCAAAGCCTTGGGACCCTGCATCCGCAGGAGAGGCTTGGAAGAAACTCCTGGCTCCTGGCTTCGGATCCGTTTAGCTCTGGCCATTGTAGCCACTCGGGGAGTGAATCTGCAGATGGATGATCCATCTCTCCTGCTCTCTGTATATCTGAGTTCCCCCTCAAAAAATTAATAATTTTTCTTGCAGTGCTTTCATAAAATCTTGACAGATTCAGAAGAGAAAGAATACCTCTGCATGATAAAGAACTGATGTCAGACTTGTAGACGACACGACTGTGAGCCATGGAAGTTTGAGTTACTTTACTCTAATATTAGGACAGGACAAGGATGTCCATTTTTTCCACCTCTTTGTAACACGATAATGGATGTTATTTCAGAGAAACTAGAAGAGAAAGAAATAAAAATCACCCAAATGGGGGAGAGAAGATCAACAGTCGTTTTTGTTTGAGAATGACAAGATCTAATACAGAGAAAACTCTTAAGAATAACTCAAAAAATACAGTTTCAACAAATGAATTCAATAAAGCTGCAAGATTAATAAAAATCAGCAGGGGTGATGTCAGATAACTCAGCAGCAGCTGTTGGCACTTGTCTCCTACAAACGACGACAACGTAAGGATTAGGCATTGAACACTTTGGTGAACAAAAGTAAATAAAATCACCCAAGAGAACACCAGCTTATCAGAGATGGGTCAGAACCTCTGCGCCACACAGCGACACACAGTGGTCATGCGCAGAACACAAGGCCTCTGCCATCGCCTCCCCAAGAGGGATCACTTCCCCCTACAGGTAACAGGTAAGCAAGAGGATTCCAGCAACTTCTGTGGATACCTAGGACCCCCTGCAGTCCTCACAGCACAAAGATGGCAGTCCTCATAGCTGCTAAGACCAGTTAAGACAGCTTCCGGGATTCAGAGCTGTGCTCCACCTGGAGATGGAGTGGCCTCTGTGGTGACTGTGTAGTTACAGCATCACCCCACCTTGGAACCAGACCATTGCTGAGTCTCATCCCGTCTCAGTGCAAGAGTCCACAGTTCCCTTAAGTCCCAGAGGCTTACTCACCAGTGAAGTACTCCCACCCAGTGGACTGTCATCAATAAAAATGAGTTGCATAACCCACCCCATTGTCCCAACTCCTATGGAGCTGTTCTGTGCATCCTTCCCAGTTGCTGCTGTAAATTGATTCCTTTAGATCCTCAGCTGAAGCTGTGTGCTGCTTTCTAATGAAACAGTACCGTGGCCAACCAAAGCAATCCCTCCTACTGCATGTGCCTGAACTAAAGTAGCACCCTACTTCCCAGGAAGTAGTGCTTTTGTCACGCAGAGCAGTGATAGCCCAGTTCTTGGCTGAAGTTGTGAATTAATTCCCCGAGAATCAGTGCAACGATCAAGCTAAGAAGCCACGTATCTCCAGGCTCATGTGATGTGATATTCCATACAGCAGGAAAACACAGCATTGGATGAGATGGATTATCCTGTGCTCTCAGGCCAAACAGCCTTAGTATTCAGCTTCCTGAAAACAGGAGCACACCTCTAGAGTCTCACTGGGGAGTGTTGTTGTGTTGCAGTTCTTTCTTGATAGTCTAAGTGACAGCTGTGGTTCTCTGGGTTCCTTGATGCCACTTCATCTAGCCTAAGAGAATTCGAGATTCTGTTGTGCCCTACTACCCCAGGGTCCAGACTCACCAATACATGGTATCAAATCTCTCAGGAACTGACTTTCTACTGTGCTCTACTGGCTTTTGTTTCCAGAATGAATCTCTGACCAATTTCCTGGCACAGCATCTCCTGATCACGCTCTCCAGCTTGGAGGTGAGACATCGCTGTGTTCTGACTCTAGGCTCAGAGCTGCACCCACAGCCTTACAACCTTGGCTCAGGATTCTAGGGAGCTCCTCAGAGTGACAAATCTTAATTTTAGTGGCAGTACTGCCTCGGAGTGCAACTCTTCCAAGACTAAAAGAGTAAATGGGAGTACCTTGGCAATGTCCACATATTGTGAATAAATTGAACTAAGAATAAATTCTTTGCCACTATAGACTTTATTCTATTGCCACTGAGATTCCACAACCATTACTATCATTGAATGCAGCTGAAGAAGCTGCTGAAGACACACCACACATTTTCCAATCACCACACTGAGAACTATTTGTGCAAAAAGACTTTCCATAACCTTTAACAGATTTATTTATTTTAATTGGAAAGACAGATACAAAAACAAAAGGAAATACAAGGGAAAATATCTTCCATCCACTGATTCACTTCTCAAGTGGCTACAATGGCTAGAACTGAGCCAATCCAAAGGCAGAAGCCAAGAGCTTCTTCTGGATCTTCCACACTAGTGCAGGGTTCCATCACTTTAGGACATTTCGACTGCTCTCCAAGGCCACAAACAGGGAGCTGGATGGGTCATGAACTGGCAGCAATATGGGGTCCTGGTCCATGCAAGGCAAGGATTTAGTCACCATGCTATTGCACCAGGCCTTCCGTCAGTTTTACAGATCTGATTTTTGTACTGTTTAAATAGATAGGAAAGGAAGAACACAAGCAACACGAAAAATTAAAGCAGCATGATGTCCAAGAAATATGGTATCTCAATAGTAACTGAATCTCAGCAGGGGATGGACCAAGGCCTTGGGCTGGTGTACCCACATAGGAAACCTGGAAGAAGCTGCTGGCTCACAGCTTAGGACAGGCCCAGCTCTGGTCAGAGAGGGCATTCAGGGAGTGGAACCAGCAGATGGAAGATCTGATCCTCCTGCTCTCTCTTTACTGTTCTCTCAAGTTTAATTTAAAAAAAGAAAAATAAAAAAATACTACCAGCCAGGAGGACTATGAGACAGAATGGGACTGCCAATAGATGAGTACTCCAGAGCAGTACTCAAAATAGGTTTTGTAGAAATAAACACATTAAAAAGACAGGGTACGAGCAGGCTACCAGCTGAATAAAGTGTTCTGTGATTGTGTCCTCACAGAGATACCAATCAGAACAGCTATTTGTTCACCAAGATACTTTCGCCAGAGCTGAAGAAACTAGGTCAGAGATTGTAAGAACGAATGCATTGAAAAAAGCAGGAAAGAAATGCCTGCATCACCCCTCTCCCAGTGTCAGCTAGCACAGTGAGAAGACAGATGTCATGCTTTCCACTTCAGGACGGAGGAAGGAATGCATTGCACACTGTGCACTTGTACCAGGCTTGTTACTGTGAAGCTCAAGCCCAGAGCTCCACGGCAGTTTCACACTGCGTCTGTGCACCTCATTAGCCAAGAGTCCAGGGAATTGCCTTAGGTCCTTTTCCCTATTAACAAACAGAAGAGCAAGATTCTTGGCCACTTCGGGGTAGGACAGCAATGTATCCTCAAGGCTTTGTCTTGGAGCTCAGTTCTGGTACTTCCATGGTGATAACCAACATCAGATAGACTAAGCATCTCTACTCCCAGGCCAGTGCTCACAGATAGCTTCTAGATCATCAAGCAACAAGGTCAAGGCCTAGAAACTTTGGGGAAAGGATCATTTGGATGTGGATCACTGATTCATAAGCTTTGTGTTCACTGAACTACGTAGGGCCATGACTGCAACCAAGATGTAACACAGTTTAGTGTCACTTAGGAACTCTACCGAATAACTTCACATGGACAGGAAGGAGTAAGATTTCAACCAGAATGAAGGAGGTTGGGAAAGTGAGCACAGGACTATGTTATGGGACTTTGTGCCAGACTGAAAAAACAATGTTCAATACTGAGCAGGTCATAATGATTTCCTTCAAGTGCAAGTTCAATACAACTGTACAGCTTGCCTCGTGCCAAGTGGAGGCCTTGGCCCCAGGTGACTGAACTTTGATCTAGGCAAGCTTCACTTATGTTTGCTCCCAACTTCCTTTACCTTAGCTTCTATGTCAGCAACAAACGTCCCACATTAAGGTAAGTCTCAGTCCTTCTCTTACACTGCGTTGGTCTTGGTGTACTGTTGGCACCAGATGTGACCTAGCATTGCAGCATTGATGGCCACAGGACATAATTATCTCAATAAATGCACTGAAAGCACTTGGTAAAATACAATATAATTTTAATGCTAAAATCTCAAGCAAATTAGAAGTTGAAGGAACAGCCTTCAATACCAACAAGGTAACACATGCAAACCCATTCAGGATCATATTGAAAGGCAAAAAGTTGGAAATATTTCTGTCAAGATCCGGAACTATACAAGGGCACCATTTAAATCACTGGTATTCAGTATAGTTCTGGAAGTTTTAGAGCAATTAGGCAAGAAAAAAACCAAATTGATACAAATTGGGAAGCAGAAAGTAGAATTATTCCCATATGTAGATAACATGATGGGGAAATGAGAAGTTTCCAGTAAGAGACTACTGGAACTCAAGTGTTTAAGTTTCAGGATATCAAATCAACACAGAAGGATTAATAGTTTTTGCATACTATTATGCCATGAGAGAATTATAAGCTCAGTACCATTCATAAATAGGTGCAAAAAGCCAATATACTTTGCAATAAATTTACAAAGAAATTGAAAGACGTCTATGATGGAAATTTTTAAAAATTAAGGAATGGAAGACACACAAAGAAATGAAGTTTACACCATGTTCATGGACTGGAAGAATTAATAAACAAGATCCCCATATCACACAAGACAAGTAACAGATTCAATGTGATCCCAAAATACCAACATCATTCTTCTCAGATCAAAGAAACAATGTTACCGCTCATATGAAAGCAGAAAAGTTCCTGAAGAGATAAATCCTAAATAAGAAAAACAAAGCTGGCAGCATCATACTGCCAGACATAACACAGTGAAGTTGTGACTGTAACAGCCTGGTACTGGTGCAAAAACAGGTATGTGGACCAACAGAACAGGGTAGAAACCCCAGATATTGATCCATCTGCCCACAATCTACAAATCTTTGTCAAACAAGCTAAAGTCAATCCCTGGAGAAAGGACAATATATATAAAATGGTGTGGGGGAGACATGACACAGTAGCCTAGTGGCTAAAGTCCTCTCATGTGCCGGGATCCCATATGGGCACCAATTCTAATTCTGGCAGCTCTGCTACCCATCCAGTTCCCTGCTTGTGGCCTCTGCACTCCCACAGGACACCTGGAACAGGGTCACAGCTCCTGGCTTTGGATTGGCTCAGCTCTGGCCATTGTGGTCGCTTGGGGAGTAAATCTTCCCGTCTCTCCTCCTCTTGTTATATCTGACTTTACAATAAAAATAAAAAATAAATCTTTAAATAAATGGTGCTTGGAAAATCTGATCTTTGCATGCATGCTCAAGTATAAAATAAGATCCCTACATTGTTGTTTATACAAAAATTAATTCATGATGGATCAAGGATCTAAATCTGACATAGTATCAAATTATTATAAGGAACATTGAAGAAACTCTTCAAGACAATGGCATGAGGAAAGACATGTCTTGTAAAGACTTCAGAAGCACAGGCAATAAAAGCAGGCAAGTGGAATGAAATCAGGCTAAGAAGCTTTTGTGCTTCGAATGGAACAACAAAGTACAGCCAACTGACAGAATGGGAGAACATATTTGCAAACTATGCAACTGATTATAGGTCCTGGGTATCAATCCTTAAAGAGCAAGAAACTTAATAATCCATTTTATGAAATGCACAAGAGATACCAACAAGCATTTTTCAAAGGGTGAAATTCTGATGGTTAGCAAACACATGAAAACGTCACACACTCTGGGTCACTGGTCATAGGGGGAATGCAAATAAAAACCACAGTGAGGTTTCATCTCACCTCAGAATGGCTACAATTTGAAAGTAACACAACAAAAGCAAAGGAAAGAATGTGTTGAGGATGTAACTGAGCTAGTTTACAGTGGTAAACATGGAAGACAGAATGAAGGCTCCTCAGAAATCTAGAAACAGATGTATCATGTGGCTCAGTCATCCTACTGTTGTGAATTTACCCAAAAGAAATGGAATCAGCATTTTTAGAAGTTACTTGTGCTCTCATGTTTATTTAAGTTCAATGCAAACTACCCAAGTTACAGAATCAACCCAGTTTTTCACCACTTGATGACTAAAGAAAATGTAATATGTACTCACTATGGAATACTACTCAAGCATAAAAAGAATTAAACAGGATTTTTTGTTTGTTTACACTTAGACCTGATTTTATTAGAGTACCAATATTTTGGTTTCCTATGGCTGCTACAATAAACGTTCACAAATTTAATGACATAAATGTATCATCAGGCAGTTCCAGAGACCAAAAATCTGAACTTTGTCAGCTGGACATACTCCCTCAGAAAGCTCCAGGGGACAATTTGTTTCGTCTCTCCCAGCTCCAACCACCTACTGCCATGTGTGACTTGCCTGCTTCTGTTGTCGTATCACTTTCTGCTCTTCCATGACAGTTACTCCTCTGCCTGCCTTTTTCCAGGGCAGTGGGATCACACTGATGCACCACTGCATAATCCAGGATAATTGCCCCATATCAAGATCTTCTTTCTTGAGAATCTCCTTTTTCATACATTTTATTTTTTAACATTGTTTACATAGTTGAGAGTTATGCATGTTCATGTTGGCCTCTGATTATGGTGGGGAGGGTCAGATATGGAGGAACACGGGTGAGACACATGTCTTTTTTTCCCCTTCTTTGTCCACTGGCTACCATGTGCAAGACCCACGCTGTGAGCAGATCTGCTAGGGGAATTTCAGGGACTCCCTTGCTGGGCTGCTGCTTCCAATGGTGTGAAGGCTAGGACTGGGCATGGGTCAGTCTGGGTGCAGTCCAGGCTGGAATAGGCTGCTGCACACATTGGTGTGCATGAGAGCCAAGAATGAGTGCATGCCAACCAGACTATGCTGCAGCCTCAGCTCGCAGTTCCTGTGCCGGGGTGCAAGTCATGTCAGGCTGCCCTTATTACCCTCTGGCAGGCACAAGATCCTGGGCTGGAAATATGCCTGGCAGGAGAACTGTGACAACTCCCCTGCTAGGCTGTACCTATTGCTGGTGAGCACAAGAACGAGGGTTGGAGGCTGAATCAGGGTGAACAAGGCAATGGGACCCGTTTGTATACAAGAGGGCCAGATCTAGAGGCAGATCAGGCTGAGCTAAGCCGCAGATTCCATAGATGTGCCTGAGAGCCAGATGGAATGTGGGCTGGGCCAGGCCAGGCCAGAGCCGAGGTTATAACATGCAAAAAGCAGGGTTGGTAATAGGCCTGGTGGGGTTTTTGGGGGTTGCCCCAACTAAGCTGCTGTACCCACTGTAAATGCGAGGACCGAGTCTGTGGCCTGCCCATAGGCCCAGCTGACGTGCATGCTGATTGGTACTGCAGCCTTGGCCAGCCTGGTCTGCCCTTGGACCTGGCTCTAGCATTCACTAGTGGGAGCTACAGCCCAGCAGAGGAGTCTCCACAGTTCCCTTATTAGGCCCAGTCCCAGCCCTGGGTTTTGCATGCATTGGCAGGTGCTTCAATTCAGCCTGACATGGCCTACCTGCTGTCAGTTCTTGCTTGTTGGTGTTGTAGTCCAGTTCAGCTGGGCATGGCCCACATCCTATTCAGATTTTGTGTGTGCCAATGGATGCTAATGCCTGGCCCAGCCTGATCTGCCCCCAGATCTGGTCATAGAAATACTGACAAGGCTACAGCTTGCTCAGCCAGGCCAGCCACCTGCCCCAGCTCATGTGCTTCCAAGAGGATGGGGACAGCAGCCCTCTTTGGTGGGCCCTCAGGCCCAGAACCTGCATATGCCAGTGGGTTCTGCATTTTGGCATAGACCAACCCTCTCCCGGCCCCAGCAAGTGTCACATGGGTTTCTGACCAATGCGTTCTATGGACCAGGCTAGCTTATCACTGCCCACAGCCCTCTGCATAAACCAGTAGATGCTACAGTCCCACAGATCCCTATAGAGCCTTCCCTTAGATCCAATTCTGTTGCACTTGGATGGGTTCTGTGGTCCAGCCGGATGTGGCCCATTCCTGCTCTGACACTCATGTAGCCTAGCCCAACCAAGCATTTCCCTAAGCCTCAGCTTTTGTGAGGACAGGCAGCTGGTGATGCCATTTAGCCCAGTCCAGGTCTTCCAAATGGGCAGGTGTCTTGGCCTGAGCCAGACATGCCCTCTGGTTTCTGCTCTCTAAACCACTCTCAGCTCTTTTGTCTACCTGGGAGTACAGTGGCCTGGCCTATGGAAGACCCCAGAAATCATTTCTTCCCTGCCGAACATGCCCTCAGCTGCTCACTCCAATGTTACTTTTCCTAGGCAATATGCACCACTCCTCACTCTGGGGACCAGGCTGGTGTGACCTCTTCCACCCCCAGTCTGGAATTCTGTTTTCCCCACTTATCTCAAGGAAAAAAACACTAAACAACTGTCCTGGCATAGTATACAGTTAACACAGATTTGGTATTAACCATAATTCCCACCAGCTACAGATTGCTCTTCTCCCAGCAGTGTAACACTTCCCCAGGTACGAGGCAACCTAGGCAGTTGCCTGCAGCTATAAGCCAATCCCCCAAAGACAACTATATTCTAAAAAACGTGTCCTCAGGCTTAGGAAATAAACCAAATACTCAGAAGTTGTGAAAGGACAGTCACAAACACAGATCAATTATGAAGATGAGAAAAGATACATAATCCTTCAATGCACAAATTTTCAGTATAGTACTAAGAATTAAAAAGTTTGAAGGAAACAGGACTTCACCTAAAAATTAAAATGCTAAAACCCAACCATACAGTGACAGCTGCATATTCTCATGAGGAATTATAAAAGCCTTGACTTTATTAATTTCTAGAGAACAAAGAAACGCATTGGCAGAGAAAATTAGAGTGATGTAATTTATTAGAGAAAAATCAAAAGGAGACCTTAAAGCAAAAAAGTACACCACACAAGACTTAAAATGCAACAAGAGGCATCAACAGAAGAACAGGCCAAATGGAATGAACAGTGGACTCCAAGAACATATACAGAATGATCAGAAAAGAAAAACAACAATGAAAAGGGGTGAAGAAATGTCATGGGAATTTGGAGAGAGCTTTACAGGAGAAAACATGTTATTGTGCTTGGTCAAATGGGTAGGAAATGTTTTCTAAGGAGTAGAAACAGAAGAGTTTCTAAAGATGCAATTTAACCAGTATAGAAAGATCAGAGGTTATCAGCAAGATCCAATTTAATCAAATATATTCCAAAACATACGATCAAATATTCCAAGGCTAAAAATCAAAACTGTGTGCATATGTGTTACTGTGGTTAACACACCATTTCAGACTCCCACATTTCATACTGGGGTGTCAAGTTTTTGTCCTGTTTCTGTTATTAAGTCCATCTTCCTACCAATGCACACACTAGGATAAAGTAGGTGATTGCTCAAATAGTTGGGCACCTGCCATTCCTGAGCGAGAGAATGAGTTTCTAAATCCTTACACTGACCCAGCCCATACCTTCGCAGGGACTCAGGAATTAAACCAATAGATGAGATATGTCTGTTTGTCTCTCCTGATTTTTTAATGATGCTTCATGCCAAATGCCTTAAAGCAAATTATAATAAGAAAAAAAAAATGGGAATTCAGGCCCAATGTGATGGTTTAGTGGCTGGGATCCCATATGGGCACCAATTCCTGTCCCAGTTGCTCCACTTCCCTTTCAGCTCCCTGTTTGTGGCCTGGGAAATCAGTAGATGTTGACCCAAAGCCTTAGAACTCTACAACCATGTGGGAGACCTGGAAGGTCACTTGGGCAGTGAGCCAGTGAATGGGAGATCTTTCTCTGTCTCTCCTTTTTCTGTAAATCTGCCTTTTCAATAAAAAAAAATTAAAAAGGAAATATTGAAAATATAGAATTTTCAAAGCTATAAAAAAAAATGTGACACATAAGTATATTGCAACTTACCTGGCCTAAGACTTCCTAACCAAAACCTTACAGGTCAGGAAGGAGCGCATTAGACATTCACAGTATTGAAATAAGCCTGACAGTCAAGAACACTGAACCCAAAACTATTCCTGTTATATGAAGGCGGAATAAAGACATCTCCAGACCAAGAAAAGTTTGGGAATTTTATCACTAACATACTGTGGTTAAAAGAAATATTAACAGCAGTTCTTTACACTGAAGGAGATGGGAATGAGTAAGTAAAGACTATCAGATAGTGAAAATCTAAGAATAACTACAAATTCAAAGTGCTTAATATTGTAAGCATAGGAGCAAACCATATCTTTATTATGAAAACTAAAACTAGCTAAAATAATAATTCTTAACATGTTAAGAGTGAGCCTCTACAGAAGGATGTAAACTTGAGTATCAGAAATTAAGAAAAGTGGGAGGTGGATTAGAATGCAAATGCAGAGTTAATATTTAAAAGTTTGTTATATTTTTATCTTTATAATTCATTTTCCATTTCTAACCTTCACTGAAGCCACAGAGAATCTATAATCGACTTATCAGTTAGCAAAAATAAGCAGACGGTCAAAATAACTGCCAGAAAAAAATCATAAGCGCAAGAGAATATTGAGAGGGAAAAAGAACCACTATAGGACTCAAGTACCAATATCAAAATGGCAAAAGATTCTGTCAATTATCTTACATATAAACTAAATTTTTCAATTAAAATTGTAGAATGTGAACAGCACAGGATTTAATAAAATGCCACCTACAAACAACCCTTAACCTCCCATATAGCTCAAAATTTCAGATGGAATCAGTTCACATAAGTGAAATCCACAAGAAAGCAGGAATAGGGGCCCAGCGTGGTGGCGCAAGTGGTTAAGGTCCTTCCTTGCACGCATAGTATGGGCCATTGCGCTCACTTGGGGAGTCAATAATCAGACGGAAGATCTTCCTCTGTCTCTCCTCTCTGTATATCCACCTTTCAAATAAAAATAAAATAAATCTTTAAAAAAAAAGCAGAAATAGCAATATTTATCAGAAAAATGTTTTAAGTTAAAATCATCTAAAAAAGAAAATTATACCATGACGATGCATTTATCTAGTGAAAAACTGTAAATTTTATATACATAATTGTAAATTTTATATAAATTTATATATAAATTATGTACAGTATAATCAAAATTGGGCACCAAAATTTATATAAATTAACAGATTTAAAGGTACATCAGAAAAGAATATATAATAATAGAAGCATACTTTGGTACTCCTCTTTCACCAGTGGATAGATTGTTAAGATACAGCCAAGAAGTGTCAGTGCTGTGGCATAGTAGGCTAGGCTGTCCCTGGAGACAACACGCTTCTCTGAATTCCAGCTGCCCTGCTTCTGAATCAGCTCATTGCTAATGTGCCTAAGAAGATGCCAAGGCACTTGAAGTCCTTATTTCACTGAGTGTCATGGTCTCTAGTAGGGACTGCTTTGTTGCAAATGGTAGGATTTTATTATTTTTCATGGCTGTGTAGTGTTCCACAGAACACATGTACCACAGCTTCTTTATGTATTTCTCTTTCAATGGGCATTGAATTGGAGGACAAATTCCATATGTTCTCTCAAATATAAGGCAAAAATACAAAACAGATATACCAGTGAATAAGTATTTTCCATATATTCTCATAGATCAACTGTCTAGTGAAGCCTAGCACACTGGGAAGTGAAGATACGTTGCAGAGGCATTTCTATGAAACAGTTAAATGGACCGTGACAGTTTGATGCGCGATTTTTATCTTTGTCTACACCTGCCATTCAATGATGTACATAAATAACAGAATGTCAAACTTCTGTTACCAAAGGATTATCCTACTAAAATATTGAGAAGTGCAAGGGGGTGATTCCTATATCTACAAGAATATATCAAGAAAAATAATAACAGTTTTTAAAATGAAGTACTTGGATTCCTGCCACTCTCATGGGCTACCTGGTTGCAGTTCCCGACTCCTGGCTTCAGCGTGGCACAACCCCGCATGCTCAGGCTGACTGGGGAGTCAGTGGATACAAGCTATCTCTTTCTTTGGATTTCCTTCTTTATATAAATCTGCTTTTCAAATAAACTACAAAGGTTATTAAAATACATTGTACCTAAGATAGGTATAGAATATTCCACCCCAAAGTTTAAAAAATACACATTTTGCCCCAAACAACACAAAGGGACACAGTTCAGGTTAGATTACATGGTAAATCACAAAACAAGTCTAAGCAAGATTTTTTTTAAAGATTTATTTTTATTGGAAAGGTGGATATACAGAGAGGAGAGACAGAGAGGAAGAACTTCCATCTGATGATTCACTCCCCAAGTGAGCGCAACATTCAATGCTATGCTGATCCAAAGCCAGGAGCCTCTTCCGGGTCTCCCATGCGGGTGCAGGTTCCCAAAGCTTTGGGCCGTCCTCAACTGCTTTCCCGGGCCACAGGCAGGGAGCTGGAAGGGAAGCGGGGCTGCCAGGATTAGAACCGGCGCCCATATGGGATCCCGGGCGTGCAAGGCAAGGACCTTAACGACCTGTGCCACCGCGTCGGGCCCAAGATTTTTTTGTTTTAATTAAGACCATCTAAAGTATTATTTCAGACCATAATGCAAAAAAAAAAAAAAAATAGAAACTGATAAAACCTGTACAACTGATAGAACCTATACAAGTATGAACAAATTAGACAATTTACTCCAGAGTAGACAAACATATCATGGAAGAAATCATGAAGATTTGGGGGGCTGGCATGACACAGTGGGACTGCTTCTGCTGCCCATATGGCAAATCAGAGTGCTGCTCTGAACCTCTGGCTCTTCGTTTTCCAGTCTCCCTCCCTGTCCATGTGTCTGGGAAGGCAGCAGATGATGCTCCAAGTACTTGGGTCCTGCTGCCCATGTGGGAGACCAGGATGTACTTCCTGGGTCCTAGCTTTGGAGGGCCAACACCTGGCCATTGTGACTACTTAGGGAGTGATCCAGGAACTGAAATCTTTCCCCTCTGTCTTTATACAATTCTTAAAAAATAGTCTTGAAATGAATAAAAATGGAAACACATAAAAAGCAATGCTAAGGAAAATATAAGGCAATCAATGCCTTTATCACAAAAGACAAAAGCCTAACATTAAACTGCACTGGGACTTGATAAATTACAACAAGAACCAAGTGACTGATTAGAAGGAAAACAAAGTAAAAGAGCTGAGATAAAACCACTGGGAAAAAAAATTTTAAATATACTACAAAGCTATAGTAACTAATATAGCTTTGTACTGGCATAAGAACAGACAATAAAATCAATAGAGCAGAGTAAAAGAATCAAGCACTGAGCCCATGAACCTACAAACTCATATTTCAAAAAGATGCTAAGTGTATATTCTGGAAAAAAATTTGATATTTGGCACTAGGATAGTGAGATTCACGCATACAAATGAGATTTCTGTATCTCATTATGTACAAATGATCAACTTCATACAAAGAACCCAATGTGAAAATCTATGGGCCCGGCGCGGTGGCACAGTGGTTAAAGGTTCTCGCCTTACACGCCCGGGATCCCATATGGGCACCAGTTCTAATCCCGGCAGCCCCACTTCCCTTCCAGCTCCCTGCCTGTGGCCTGGGAAAGCAGTCGAGGACGGCCCAAAGCTTTGGGAACCTGCACCCACGTGGGAGACCCGGAAGAGGCTCCTGGCTTCGGATTGGCATAGTATCGGCCATTGCGCTCACTTGGGGAGTGAATCATCGGACAGAAGATCTTCCTCTCTGTCTCTCCTCTCTGTATATCCACCTTTCCAATGAAAAAATAATAAAAAATAAATCTTTAAAAAGAAGAAAATCTATGAAACTGTTGGATGAAAAAAACTATTCAGTAAATTGGACTCAAGAAGGACAAGACTCCAAACTGCTGAAAACAAAAAACCAGTTTTATCTAAACAATAAGCTTTTGCATAGTGAAGAGATAATCTCCATCAAGGGCAAAAACATTCAACCTTTGAGCTTACAGAAACAGTAACAGCATAATGTAGAACTCAAACAACTCAATAAAAAAATAAAAACCACCAATCCAACCAGAAATGGCAAATCCATCTCATTGTAGCCCTTCTCAGAGGGTACCTATGTCTATACATATATATATACACACCTCTGCCAGAGACTGAGAAAGTGCTCAGCATCACCAATGAAGACAATTATCACCAAGTCAGTGAGATTCAGTTCATACAGATTGGTATTATTCAAGGTTATAAAAAGATAATAAAAAGTAAATACTGGAAAAAGTGTTAAAAAAAAAAAAAAAAACACTTTCAGGCCCGGCGCAGTGGTGCAGTGGTTAAGGTCCTCGCCTTGCATGCCCGGGATCCCATATGGGCGCCGGTTCTATCCTGGCAGCCCCGCTTCCCTTCCAGCTCCCTGCCTGTGGCCCGGGAAAGCAGTCGAGGACGGCCCAAAGCTTTGGGACCCTGCACCCGCATGGGAGACCCAGAAGAGGCTCCTGGCTTTGGATCAGCATAGCATTGAATGTTGCGCTCACTTGGGGAGTGAATCATCGGGCAGAAGATCTAAAAAAAATAATAATAATAAAAAAAACCACTTTCACATTTTTGGTGGGAATGGAAATAACCATAGCCATCATGGAAAAGCTTTATGAAAGCATCTCAAAAACCTGCAAATAGAATTGCCACTTGGTACAACATCACTATTGTATATGTTCAACAGACATGAAATTTGCCTGTTGAAGAGACACCTATACTCATGTCTAATGATCCAGCAACCTTGATGAAGCTGAAAGCCATTAAATTAAGTGGAATAATCCAGGCACATAATGACAAGTATGTAACTCATATTTGTGTGTGGTGGGGGGAAAGGTCTCATAGAAGTTGAGAGGAGACTGGTGTGTACTAGAAGCTGGATTGAATAACAGGTAGAGTGGAGTACGATGGGGAAAAGTTAATGAGTACTAAATTATAGTTAGAGGGGAGTAAGAAGGCCTGGCTTTTCACTGCACATTAAGTGCTTTGACAGCAATGTATGTACATGTTTTTGTATGTACATATTTATGTGCACACACAATTCTAACAGGATGTATTGGAATGTCTTAACTGTATGGAATTCTTAAGTGCTTAAGACTTTATTTACCATGATTTGTACAGTAAATAGCATATACCGGCATCAAAACATCACTTCATGGCATATAAATTATATGAAACATTGAAATGACCAGAAGTATGTATGAAATAGATTTGTGCAAGGAGTTTCATATCAAATTTCATAAGTCTACAACAAAATGGAGAAACTGGGTGACAAACAGAAAATGATTTGCATAGCAAAGAAAACAATGAAGAGTATAGGAAAATGGAGAATTATACAGAATATTATAAAATAGTTTTCAAGAGGGGCTTACTACTGTGTGTGCGAGATGGAGGGAAACAGAAGCAGAAACACAACGACTCAGTAGCCAGAATCCTAATAATTGAATAAAAGTGGGAATGACTCCTGATAAAACACTTTCAAAAGAACATAGATGTTTTATGGGCATATAAAAAGATGCTAACGTCAACATCACCAAGGAAACAAATGATAGTCACTTCAGTAAGCGTGGCTATTGAAATAAAAAAGAGCTGGTGAGGATGCGAAAAAGGCAATCTCTTTATAACTATAATATTCCATTGCCACTAAAGAGAAAAGCATGTATGTGATTTCAAAGTTAAAACAGGACTGCTATATGACACAATAATTCCAACCCTGCGTGAATAACCAATGGAAACAAAGTTAGTATATTAAAGACATGTATTTAACCCAATTCCTGTTATCTAAGAATCAACCTAAATATTCATCAGAAGAATGAAGAAAATGTGGCACATAAGGAAGAGAAAGTACAGTGAGGCAAGCCTATAAGGAATTGGTCACAGCTCTAAGAAAACTATAAAACTGTGTGTGAGCTTATTTCTTGGAAAACCAACTAGACACCCCAGAGGAGCTTACATTTGAGGAGTAGATGGACGCTAGCAGAAGTGTGAGCCAAGCTCAAAAATCTCCTAGCTGCAAAATCATTTGGCTCTGAGACCTTTCAAAATTGAAGTTGGCTGGCAACAGCTAACTAACCTGATGACTATCTTGTTGGCATCTCAAGATTTTTAGGATTGAAAAGTTTAGCCAGGAATTCCCAATGATCAAGATAGAACTGTGTCCCAAAGCAAGCCAATTAGCATCTTGTTGGAGATCCTCTCAATGCTGAATGCAGCTTTTGCCTCTTGCTTTTCCAGCAAACCTGCTTTTCTTTCTTCCTGTCCATTTCTTTTATTTTTCCTTGATGGGGGACAAGATTCTTGTCAGAACTCCGCAAAGCATCAACATTAGAATTCTTGTATCACTTACAGTAATAAAATACTACTAATCAATAAAAAGGATGAAATTCTACCACTTCTAAAAATGTAGATTTGCGAAGGACATTATGTTAAGTGAAATAAGCCAGCCACAGAATGAAGTGGAGACAGTATTAGCTGCCAAAGGCTATGCAGGGAGGCAAAGGCAAGAAAAAAAAAAACACTTGGTTAAAAAACACAAGGTTATAGAAAATTGGGGAATAAATTATTTGTTCTATTGCACTGCTGGATGACTATAATCAGTGATAAAAAATTGTCTTTCTTAATAGCTTATAAAATTCTTTTAAAGGGTTTATTTATTTGTATTGGAAAGGCAGATTTACAGAGAGGAGACACAGAAAGATCTTTTGTCTGCTGGTTTACTCCCCAAGTGGCTACAGCAGCCAGAGCTGAGCTGATCTGAAGTCAGGAGCAAGAGCTTCTTGCAAGCCTCCCATGTGGGTGCAGGATGCCAAGAGTTTGGTCCATCCTGTACTGCTTTCCCTGGCCACAAAAGGAGCTAGATGGGGAGTGGAGCAGCTAGAACATGAGCTGGTACATGCAAAACAAGGATTTGGCCAATGAGTCACCACACTAGGCCCTAAAAGAATCATTATTATTACTATTTTTACTTTTTCACCACAGTGCTAAATGTTTGGGGATAATGGGAATGATAATCACCCTGATTTTTAACAATACACATTGGGTGTGTTATCATTACATGACAGCCTACAACTATGAACAATTATGCATCAAGTAAAAAAAAATTCAATAGCATTTCTATATAATATTGAACTACAAAAACTAAGAAAACAATGCCACCTACAAAGGCAACAGAAACATCAATTACTTAGGTATAAATTTAACCAAGGAAGATTGTTAAATCTATGGATATTGATTGAAGAAACTAAAGAAAATAGAAACAAATGAATACAAATCTTGTGGTCATGAACTGGAAGGACTAACATCAATAATTTCTATTCTACCCATAGCAATCCATAGGTGCAATACAATCCCTATTCCATTATTTTACAGAAAAATAATCTTTCTTAATTGTTGAATGGAACCATAGAAGACCCCAAAAATCTTGATCAAAACACTTATCAAGAAGAACTGAAGATAACACACTAATTTTGAAAGGTGTCATAAAGCCATGATAGTAACAACGGCATGAAGCATTAACACTGATACATGAGCCAATAAATCAGATACAGAAAATAGAAATGGACCCACACATTTATAATAAGCCATTTTTTTATCCAAGATGTCAGAGTACACAATAGGAAAACAATTTCTTCAATAAATAGTATTTGGAAATTTACATAACCACATCATTAGCATAAAATTAGATCTTTATCTTAAAATACATAGGAAGTCAATCTGGATGTAAAATATACATTTTTAAGACTATCTATAAAACTTTCAGAGAAAAACAGAGAGCAGACGTTCTGATATTAGTTTAGGTGATGAAGTTTTGGATAGGACTCGAGAGGAATAAATATTGCAAAAACCAACAAACAGGATGATGCCAAAACAAAAAGCTATTGCTGGGTTCAGCATGGTAGGCTAGTGGTTAAAGTCCTCACCTTGCATGTGCAGGGATCCCATATGGGCGCCGGTTCTAATCCCGGCAGCTCCACTTCCCATCCAGCTCCCTGCTTGTGGCCTGGGAAAGCAGGCGAGGACGGCCCAAAGCTTTGGGACCCTGCACTCGCAAGGGAGACCCAGAAAAAGCTCCTGGCTCCTGGCTTTGCTTAGGCTTAGCTCCGGCTGATGCAGCTGCTTGGGCAGTAAATCAGTGGATGAAAGACCTTCCTCTCTATATCTCCTTCTCTCTGTATATCTGACTTTCCAATAAAAATAAAATAAATCTTAAAAAAAAAAAGCTACTGCCTAGCAAACAAAGTAAAGGGACATCCTCAGAGGGGAGAAAATTTTTGCAAACCATCTTGGAGGAGATTAAGATCCAAATAAGGAATTCAAACGACTCAGAAACAAGAAAACAAATGATGTAAAGGAAAAATGGTTCAAAGAACCTAAGCAGACTTTTCTTAAAAGTACACAAAGCACAGGTACACGTCAGAGTGGTCTGCATAGTTACTTCTAATGAAAATTCTAGCTAAAAGAAATTACAATTTTGGAAGTTGGAGCCGGGGAATAGCAAGGTAACTTTCAACCTGAGTAGCTCACACCGTATATGGGCTCTGAGTTCATTTCCTGGCTACTTGATTTCTGTTTCAGCTCCTTGCTAATAACCTAAAAGCAACAGAGAACAGTCTAAATCTTTAGGCTCCTGCACCCACCTGGGAGACCTAGCAGAAGCTCCCGGCTCCCAGCTCCCGGCTTTGTACTGGCCATGTGGGGAGTCAATCCGTGGATGGGGGAATCTCTCTGTCTCACCATTTCTAATTCTTTTAATTAAAATAAATCTTTAAAACATGCACACACATACTGTTGAATTCTTCATTTACCAGTTAAACTTAATATAAATTGAAAGTATGTCACTAAAAATTAAAAATAAGGAAGCAGGAGGGAGGGCAGCAGGGTAGATCTTTTGTTGTTATTTGCTTTTCAAACTCATAGATGAAATACGTAAAGTTTATTCCCTTTATACACATATTTAAAATCACAGCACTCAGAATGTATTTTATCAAAAAGATGAAAGAGAAGTTATGGAGCAGATGCTGAGGAAAGGAAGCTTGTAATTTCGTCGGTAATGTAGACCCCTTGGGGATGATGTATGAAGGCTCCACTGGAAACTTCAAAAAAGAGCCCAGTAGGACTCTCATAAGGACAGGTACAGGATGCTACTGTCCCCAGAACCAGCGCTCCGTTTCCAGGGCCAAAGCAGATGCGCTAAGATCTGGGAGACTGCCTGAACTGATTAAATCCTCCGGCTTTTAAGCCGCCCAACAAATTAGACCATTTTGTTGGGTCGGTTTTGCTTTTCTTTTTTAAAGATTTTGTTAACACTAAACTATCAAAGGGGCCCCAATTCAGAGTTATTCATTTGCATGGCACCTCATTCAAGCAGCCAGAAACCTGGCTTATATAAACAAACAACACACAAACATGAGAACAAAATTACTTACTGTGTTTTTCAAGGAACGTTCTGGATGAACTCTGGCGTCTCCTCGCCTCTCGACCTTTACATACTCGGCTTCTCCACTTAGGCTGTTGTTGGAATCACCTGGGACGCTTTCAAAACAAGCAATTTAGAAGCTCTGGAGGTGAGACCAGGCATCACTAATCTCAGAACTCTCTAGAATATCCCCAAAGTAGGCAAGAACGCAGTAATAGCTTCCCATGCCCAACGGAATCAGGCACATCCTCCTTTATCTGACATTGAAGTTCTGACACGTACCAGCTTCCTTTGTCCGCAGCCTCTTCCACACGCCCCATGCCATGGCCTGCTCGGGGGTTTTCTCTTCATGCACTGCCTGGCTACCGCAGCTACAGATCCTGGTACTTATTTCTCTCGATCCCACCTGTGCTTATTCAAGATACATCTGTCTTTACATACTGAGGTCAAATGGTAGTACTTCAAAAAAAAAAAAAAAAAACTTCCTGAGTTCCCAAGAGTTGCAGTTTTAAACAGGTCTACAGATTCTCTGACACTACTCTTACAGAAAGTGGAGCCTGACTCATTTCCCTTTAAATATGAGCTAGTTTCTGTGAATTAATTTTAACGAACAGAATGTAACAGAAGTGGCTTTTTTAAAAGGTTGGGAAAGATCACAGAGCTTCCATCCGGTATTTCTCTCCCAAAGTACAGCAAGCTGAAGAGACCACGGAGACTGGGTAGCAAGAGCGGAGGGCCTGACACGCCCCAGCTGTACGCCAATCAGGCCCTGGAGCCCCACTCAGTGTCAGCTGCCAGCCATGAGCACAAACGAGCCTTCCGCTGATCCCAGCCCCTAGACTCTGAGTGCGGCCGCCGAGGTCGGGACTTTATGAAGCAGAAGCGTACAGTACTGTACCCTGTACTGTACTCTGTCCTAGTTCCCAAAAACAGAATACCAAATGGGCAATGAACAACACTAAGTCTTGGGATGACTTGTTACGCAGCCATTACTAAAAATCTTGTTTTTCTAGATCATTTTATTTCTGCCTTACAAAAGTGCTTATAATTTTTAAACTATTGTTGTTACGAGATTTGTTATATCTCCCAGTCTACCTGGCTCTGCCACTGATGGCAGAATGCACAGCCTACTGATTTTTCTTGTTATCTATATGATTTTTCCCTAGTGTGTGCTCAAAATTGGAGTGAATTTGCAACTTCCAAAGTAGACAAAGTAGAATCCCTCTTCAGACACCATTCTGTTCTTCTCTGGTTCCAAATTCCTGGCTATCATTGTCAAGTGCACTCACCTACTTCAATTAAATTAATTGCCTTGTATTACATTGAATCAATACAAAGATAGCAAGAGGAAGTAGTGAGATGAGCTGGATGCGATTATGACATTTAATTAATGAGTGATGATGACATTTAATTAATAAAATAGAACCATATGTAAATTTCAAAAAAAAAAATCAAATTACATTTATTGTTTCTAATACTGTGAGATGTGAGATTTAATAAGAATATTAAATATTATTACTACACAATACTAAATTTTAAAATGATCATAAAAAAGTGGGCAAGATAATTTTGGTGGGTAACTGTCATTGCATTTTGAAAACCAGATCTTGTTTAAATGTCAGCATTTCTAGGGAGTCCAAGTGTCTATACTTAAGAGAATCAAAAAGAAATGGAATTATCCAGCTGGGTGGTCCTGCTTTCTATATTAACCTGCTTAATCGGCAGCTTTGCAGGCCAAGGACAAATGGCCTTATACTGGTGCCAATGACAGGTGTCACACTCTAGTCAGAGAATTCCACTGCACTGTCGTGCTGAGAAAAGTTGATTGCAGATACTTCAGAGTGACAAGTACCGAGATTAAAAAAAAATTTCCCAATGTGAATTAAATGGGATATTGCTTCCACTTCTCTGCTTGTAAGACACACTGCCTGTAATTGCATCCAATGTTTGGGCTACCTAGCTACTTTGATCTATTTGTCTATATCATTGTTTTCCCTAGATCCTCATAGCTGTCTTTATGTCTTTATGGCTGCTTACTAAGTGAATAAATTCATCAACCCTACCCCACCGGAGCCCAGTATTAATTACTCTACTTGTGCTAATTTACAGTCAATAAGATCTAAGGCTGCATCTTAGATCTATTTTTTAAGTATTTATTTATTTTATTGGAAGGTGAGATATACAGGAAGGAGGAGGAGACAGAGAAGATCTTCTGTCTGATGGTTCATTCCCCAAGTAGCCACAATGGCTGGAGCTGTGCCGATCTGAAGCCAGGACCCAGGAGCCTCTTTAGAATCTTCCACACCGGTATAGGGTCCCAAGTCTTTGGGCCGTCCTCGACTGCTTTCACAGGCCACAGAGAGCTAGATGGGAAGCAGGGCAGCCAGGATTCGAACTGGGGCCCATATGGGATCCCGGTACATGCAAGGGGAGGATACTACCCACTAGGCTATTGGACAGGGTTCACATTAGATCTAATTTATAGAGCCAACTTTTACTTGCATTTCCCACCTTTGTGATCACAGCTGTCTCAAGAATTGCAAGATCTAACACGATGACTGAATTCTAGTTTAATAGTTTGTTTAGATAGGTCTTCACTTATGTAATACATTGTGAAAATCTTAAGCATGGTAAATTGCATTTGATTCAATTTGAAAGAATTTACCAAAGGCTTAAATCAGTGAATGTGTATAATCTTCAGTTTAGTTCAGCTACCTACATAGAGATTTTTTTATGCAAATTGTATAGTCAGTTCTCTTCCATCCTTCTTTGTTCTTTTTGTGGAGATTCTTTTTGTGTCACACACATGACAGTAAAGTTTTAGAAAGGACCACCTTCCAGGTTAGGCAGGCTTTGCATTGTGGGACTACAAAATCACATATAGAACATCCATGCCTGGAAAACTCTTAGAATAAAAAGAACTCAATGCCTCATCCACGGAGAAAGTGCCTTCCCTTCAAAGAACAAACATTTGGTGTATTTTATACAATTTTTGCTTTTTTGGTTAAGCACATCAAAAAAAGAGGAGGTAACACCTGCCCCCCTGCACCTCACTCCACATGGGGGGCAACACATGAATTCAAGAATGTCAGAGGACCAGTCCCTGGGAAGTCAAGGGAAGCATCGCAGAGGCTGCTCCTCAATACCTGCCACAGATTTCTGTAGATGCTCAACTCCATCGCAGATAAAGCACGGATGGGCTGAGGGCTCGCGGGAGTTGGAAGACATGCAAGGTGCATGTTTTGTGGTGCTGATGCGTCTTCTTGAGGAGCTTTCCATCAGCAGAGGCAGATATTCGACTGATGAGCCAAAAGACATAGAGTCAGTTTCTTAAGTATTTATAAAACTGAATAAAGCATTCTACGAATTTAAATTCCAGTTTCTTCATTCATATAGTTAGATGTTTGGGGCAGATATGTTCAAGATTCCTTTAAAGACTGGTGATGTGTAGGTCTTCTTGTTTTGCAAATTTCTGTGAGTACCTAGTAGCAAGAGTAATGGTCTTGACATTCCCACATCTTTAGTGTGTCATGGTTGTCATTATCATCATTTGCTTCTCCAAAGAAGAAGTTGTGTAGCATGTGAAGTTATGAAAATGAGCTCACAGCTGTTAAGACAACAGAGTGCTTCTTTGGTTTAGATTCAGAAAGGCTTCTTCATTCCCTCCCTGGCATTTTCCTTCTGTATTTTCATTTTGTATATATTTTTCTCCTTTAGAATGGCCACACTCCTATATATTTAGCACACAGGCTAAAATAATCCAGAACACAACTGTTAAATATATCGATCCTCGGCTGCATGGAGCAAATGCAAATTCCTGTTTCTAAGACTTACTGGTCATTTAATCTTGGGGAAACGATACTGAACACTCTAAGTTCCATGACTCTCTTAGAATATGGATATAAAAAAGGGAGAAGCCTCACGGTTTGTTTCTCCCCTTATCCCAGATACAGGAAAAAAAATCATATTAGTGTGGAAACAATGGTCTTATCCACTTTGCTGTAATTCTTGACCCTTTGTGCCCTAATCAACCATGTAAGATTATCAAAATAAAAAATATATTAAAAAATAATAAGGACATAACAATAATGGTGACTATCTGGTACAATTACTAAAGGGACTAAATGAGATAATGGTTGAAAATAATTTAATACAATGTTTGACATATTGTGAGAGCTCAAGAAATACTACTTTTTATAGTATATGCCTGAAGTCCTCAACTGTGCAAAATAGGCTAGCCAGCAAACTTTTCAATAAACTCCAGTGTCAAACCTCCACCAATGGCTAATTACATAAGAATTTATGAGGCTGGAGCAAGGCATAGATGTGCTTTCAAAGTGCCCTTGTTGATTCTATTTGTTGCATCAGCAGAAAGCATCTGGCAATTGACACATATCATTAATACGTAGCAGGGAGATGATTCACTTTCCTTTCACGTAAAAATCACTCTTAGAGAATGGTCAACACAATTGATACATTTTTTCCCCAAAGATGTATAAGATCAGCCACTGCTCACCTCAACAGTGATAATCCTGCATCATTTGTTGGCAAGAGGCCCAGTGCCAAAGTCACGGTGTGGTGGCAAGAAAACGGAACGCATGTTGCAGAGCCTATATTAACCTGAAGAGTCAAAACTATCATTCTGGATTTGATGATCTCTGGTTGTGAGTGGTTGTTTCAGAATCTAACAACCTCTGTTTAGACAACCTGTGTTTTCTAAACTAATAAGCCAAATACAATACATCTTTGGCAGTTTTACAAGACTTTGACAATTCTTTGTCAGGGTTTATCTTAGAGAAGCTCTATTCCTAAAGCTCCAATCTGAATTCAAAGAAATGAAATTACATCTTCTGTTGGAATGAGCTGAATGAGACACACTCACTGATGTAAGGCAAATAGGGGATCCATTTTTCTGATGGGGCCTCATTTTTCATTTCGCTGAAAGGGTTCTCAAATATTTCTGTTACAGGTTCCACATTTGTATATTCTCTCCTTAATGGGGAGTGTGTATGGGATCAGTGATACAAGGAGGGCAGAAGTGTTAGAAAGTAGATGGGCAGTGAGAGGCTAAGACATTTCTGAAGGCAATAGGTTCCAAAAGGACAGAGGCGGAAAGCCCTAATCGCGTCACATCCTCCTGTGGAGCACTGCTGCTCTTAACTTTCCCAGAAGCTCTTCTGCCAGAATCCAAAATCAGAGAGAGCTTATGGAAGTGCCTGATAATTGACAATTGATGTTATTATGGTTGCTTAGGTATGGTGGGACTTAAGTAGGTGCTAACAGAATTGCTCCTTTAGATCTATACAAACCATGGGAACCAAAACTGCCAATGAAGGACCTCCAACACAAAAAGAAATGTGCTTTCAAAGGAAGCCAACACGGAGGTCAAAAGACAGAGAGAAAGAACTCTCATTTTTCAGCTGTGCCTAAACCGAGCTCACTTCCCAGTCTTTTCAACAAAGTGAGACAGTCTGTACTCACCCCACCTGTTCCCCCTACCTAGTCTGTGTAATGTTACTTTCACAAAAAGTTTTATTTCAAACTTTCCATATTTAATAAAAACAGGATTCTTTGCTCAGAGTCTCCGTGAATAGGCTGCCTCTTGTAATGGCAAGGTCCTTGAATGGTACAGTTCATATAAATAAATAAGTGCCCTTTAGAGGCACTTTTCTGTGTCTGCTCCCAAACTTACCTAAGCCTTGTTAAATTAAAACCTCCTAGTTGGGTCCAGATGTGGCCCCAATGCACGTAAACTCAAAGCCACACACAGGCCTTACTCCTATCCAAGCTCATTCATTTCAGCAAGGGCTGAAATGCTGCCTGGCAACCAAACTGTGCAGAAAAAGCAAAGGAGAGAGAATTCAGGGCTTGAAACAACCTCATACTTGATGCTAAGAAGCTGCATTTAGAGTCTGGATGTGTCAAAATTAGTATAAGCCAGGAACACGGAAATCCTTGGACAGTATGATATACCTGCGTTGGGTGGCTTTGTGTAGAAAGGTGAAGTTTACTTCAGATATAAGTTAGACTTTATCTCATTGCTTCATTCACAGTTAATACATTAAGATTATTCACATGAAGAGTAGATTCCATGTTTTATTTTTTTTCTGAAACTTCAATGCTGAGCACAGAAAAAAACCTCAATAACTGTTAATTAAATGGATATGCATGAAATGATGTGTGCCTTTTCTGGCAAGAATATGCATTTTACATAAAAATATTTACATGAAAATATGCAAATGTATAATTTTACATTATAAAGTGCAAATTTCCTGGAGGATAAAATCTGAGATAGCAGGGTATGCAAGTGGCTACTAATTTATGATTTTGTTCCTAATAAATGTCCAATAAATACAGCAATGATGCTAATCTTACAAGGTTATTTTCCATTTTAAAATCTGAAATAGGGTCACTTACTATATGCCTCTTTAAATGCACAATTTAATGATTTTTGCAAATATTTCTAAAGTTACACAGATACCACCACTATCTTAATTTTCCTTGCCCCTAAAATAAATGACCACACACTAACAGAGTTTAATTACCCCATCTCTGGAATCCATTAATCTATCTTTAATTTCTGTGTATTTTGCTAGTTTAGATACTTCATATAAAAGGAATAATAAGGTAGCTAACGTGGCCTTTGTATCTGGTTTATTTCACTTAGACTGTTGAAAGTTCACTGATATTTTAGAATATATGAAAAATGTAGAACTTCCTTTTTTTAATTCTTTCATTAAACTTATTTTCTAACAAATGCTGGGAGGCAGCCATGAGTGAGAATAGGAAATGGAGCAGCATCAAGACAAAAGCAAAGCACCAACAGTTAGGGAATCTCTTCTAGAACACAGGCAGGACTTTAGTCTGGCTCATAGGCCCTTTACTTTTCACCAGAGGCAAAATGGGTATAAAATTAGGTAACAGCATTTTCCCCTCTCCTCTCCTCTAGAGACCCACAAGCATTGAACTATTTTCTGAACAAACCTAGTAATAAGTCTGTAAGTAGCACTTAGGATCCCACAGACATCTGTGTTTTCCCTTGTCGACAGTTCCTGTGACCACTTTCCATGGCTTCTTAAGGTTGCACAACAGTGTGTTAGATGCTTATACCATATTTGGCTCACATGTTCATCAGTTGAATGATTTTCACTTCTTGTCTGCTATGAATATAATTCTATGAGCATCTGTGTGCAAAGTTTCGTGTGAACAGGTATCTTATATTCTCTTTGATATCTAAATGTGAATGGAATTGCTGGGTCAGATAGTAGCTGTATTTAACATTTTGGCCAACTGCAAGCTGATTTTCAAGGCAGCTATACTCTATCGCATTGCTACCAGCAGTGTTGGATGACTCTAACTTTTCAGCAATCTTAACATTCACTTGTTATTATCTAATGTTTTTATAGCCCACAAGTTGGAATGAAGTGGTATTTCACAGTAGTTTTGATTGGCATTTTTCTGATGACTTATGATGTTGAACATTTTGTTATGTGCTTGTTGGCCATTTGTTTATCTTTTGGAGAAATGTTGATCCAGATATTTTGTTCATTTCTTAATTTTGCATTATATTTTTTTTACATTTTTGAGTAAAATGAGCCCAGACACTAGTTCATAACAGTTAAGAAACACTTCGCTTAGTTAATCCTCACATATATTCACATACTAAGTCTCAAACACACACACACACACACACACACACACACACACACACACACACACATTTGTATATGGATCCTATTGATTTGTTTCTCTGGAACATCTGAAATTAATGATGAATCATTTTTGCATACTTCATATTACATAAGTAGAGCAATGTCATACAGGCCATTTGAAGGAAGCCAACTTTAGTAGGGATGACATCTTAGAGGAAAGGACACTGTTTATCTTTCTAGCTTGTGTGTTTCAGCAAGCATAACATCCCCGAGGTTCATCCATGTTGTTATAAATAAAAAAACAATTTTTTTTGATAAAATACATCATACTTGTTATACATTTATTCTCCTACAGACACATACATCTTTTTCCTATTTCTTCACTACTGTGAAAAAGTTGCAATGAACATGTAGTCTAAGGCTTTAGAGTAAGCCTCCAGTCTGTCAACTTCATTGTAAACTGACTCAGCTTGGAAATGGGCTATCCAAGCTCCCATTTTGGCAGTTGTCTGAGGCCAGCAGAGCTTTGTCAATGAAAGGTGAAACACTTTGTCCCTGGGAGCAGGTGTGGTCCAGTTTGGCCATAGTTTCCAACCCCTTAGCTTGATCAGTATTCAAAGGTTCCAAGATACTTTGATTTACTGACTTTTTATTCAAATTTCAAAATATTCTTGGATGTGTTTTCAAATCCATAACTCACCAGTTATTTAGATTCAGAATTCATAATCTGGGTTCTCTTGAATTTAAACATTGATATGGAAGTGAAATTATATTAAGGAAATATTTTGATGATTAAAATTGTATCTCACCACCATTACCTATGCCATTTATACACTTAAGAGTGAGAAAGGCAATGCTCCCACCACAGCGTCCATTTTCCTTACTATTAACACTTTGAATACAAAATAAAAGTCAATGAAAGTGTATGGAATAAAGAGAGTTATCTAAAATGAAGCATATCCACAATGAAAGCAACTGACACTAACAAAGTAAATTAGATCTCTAATGGCTTTTATGTTCATTGCTAATAAAACTGTAAGATTTGAACTGTAAATATTTTCTCCAGATACCCTGATCCACCTAAACTATTTATTTTTAGCTTTAAAGAGAAGGGTATTTTAATTTTTGGTGACCAAAGACTTAACAGAATCACTGCCTGTCTCCAGGAACTCTAAAAGTCTAATATGAGCCCTAAAAGTGATCATTTTCTTCCATTTTTTTTGTGTGAAAACACAACCTAATTTTGCTGCTTGAAGCTAGCTGTGAAGATAGCTCCATTTAGTACTTGAGAGGCCTGTCAATTTGTGGGCCATCAAGAGGCCGTGGGCAGAGAGCTGAGGTGTTGAAGGCATAGACCACAGTGGCAGCTACAGAAGCAAAACATCCACGAGCCCCAAGGACAACAGACATCCCCAGAGGGGGGAGAGGAAGATGGGAAGTACACGAGGAGGCTTCACAGTGAGCCATGTCCAGATGATAAATATATTCAGGACGTATAGAGATAGCTGGACCTATAAACAGATAGATGATAAAACTAGACAGAAGTTCAATATTTTGGATCATTCCTTAGATTTACACAACAGTGGAGACTAGTGGCAAGCATCCCTGGTGTCATTTTAACTGCTATGTTCAGATATGTGTCCTCCAGAAAACTTTCAAACAATACAAAACACTTCTTTATATTTCCAATGCATTGTGTTGAAAAAGATCAGCAAAGGTTTCATTTAAGCTTGCCAGGACTTGCTTTCTTCATTCTTGAAATGTGAGTAATAATAGTACTTAACATATATACCAGAGCTTTGGGGAGAACTAAATTAGATTACATTAATGAGGAACTGAATAAAGTTCCTGAACATACAAGCTTTTAATCAAAGCTCAATTTTATTCTTATTCTTACTTATTAACAGTGAGATATTTTGGCCTCTAGTCTCCAAACTGACTTTCAGAAGAAAGCAAGATTCCATAGCATAAATATTATAATGCAAGCAATTTAGACACATTGTTTCCAGCCTAGATGAATGTCAGAACGTTTTGCCTTAAGGAAAAGCATATAGAATTAGACATTCTCAGCTCACCTTCAAACTACCCCAGGCCCATTATTTTCAGATTATGCCAAGGCTGACACATGAATGCCATCAATTCATGCTATCCAAGTGCCTCAAATCACTGTCTATATTTATTATACTATACCATAATTAGAGAATCTGACAAAGAAAACAGTGGACAGGAAAAAAAAATAATTAATTCTGGTAGGCTTTCCATGAACCAGCAAGAAAAAATTCCTGCAAGGCTCATCAGCCTAAGTAGTTCACAGCCAGTTTCACTTTTTCTTGAACACCAGTAAATGTTCCTGCCAAAAATTAACGTCCACAATTCAGAATCTACAATTTCACATCTGTTAAAAAAATGTGTTAAGATTCCCAAATCTAAGCCATTCTAGGTATTTATCTGATTTGATTTGAGTTTTTGATAACATGGCCATGGTTGAAAACTTGTCAAATGCACTAAAGTCCTCAAATCTTCCATAACTTCTGTCACCAGTACAGAAATGAAAGTTCTCATTGTGGTAAACTTTTTATTTTCTACACAACACATTATATGCAGATGTGTTTTTCTTTGCAAACAGTTCTATGCACTCACACACTCTTTTCCTGCGTGTTGCTTATTTTCCTTCTATGATGTATAATGAACGACACCATTTCCACACCGTTGAGTATTTTCCTAGAGTATGCTTTTTATGATTAGATTATATGATGCACAATTTATATAACCAATTGTCTATTGTTGAACATAAAGTTTGTTCCACATTTTTGAGTGTAATGGCTTTTTGCACTTCCTTGACTATTTCCAAGTCATATTCCTTACAAGTACAATGAACTGAATTGATTTCTGGAAGTGGTTTTCTAGGAGAAAAGGTATATGAACATATAAGATTTTATTCTAAAAATATTCTCTAGGAAGGTTGAGTTAATATCCATCCCGTCCAGTGCTACATAAGAGCATTTGCTTCCTAAAATTATGGTTAAGATTCTTTTAAATTTCCAATTTGTTGGGCCTGGTGTGATAGCCTAGCGGCTGAAGTCCTCACCTTGAGTGCACCAGGATCCCATAGGGGCACTGGTTTGAATCCCAGCAGTCCTGCTTCCCACACAGCTCTCTGCTTATGCCCTGCAAAAGCAGTCAAGGATAGCCCAAAGCCTTGAGACCCTGCACTTGCATGGGAGACCTGGAATAAGCTCTTGGCTCCTGGCTTTGAGTTGGCTCAGCTCCAGCCATTACAGCCGCTTGGGAGTGAACCATTAGACAGAAGATCCTCCTCTCTGTCTCTCCTCCTCTCTATACATCTGCCTTTCCAAAAATAAATAAATAAATAAATAACTTAAAAAATTAAAATTGATTTTTAATTTGTGAAACAGTAAATGATATTTCATTGATTTGTATCTTAAGATATTATTAAAAGTGAATATCCATCATTCATGTCTTTATTGTTAGTCTTGTTCTTTTCCCGTTGTTACATTAATTTAATTATTGATTCATATAAACCTTTATATGTGATATTTATTAGCCACTGTTTTTCATTATATTTTATAATAAAGTTTACATATTTTACTTTCCCCAAATTCTTACTGCTTATTTCTTTTCCTTACAATAGTTTTTAGCTGGATAGAAATCTTAAAGTGTATAATAATGTATTATTCTTGCTTTGTGACCACAGTCTATACTTTTTATCTTCAGACTGATATCAAATTTGTAGCAAATAAATATCACACATTTAAGATGCAATTTTATTAGACATTTTCAGTATTTTGCTCTTAAATATGTATGTTTATTTTATGTCAGTGGATTACCACTTCTTTCTTTACAGATTCTGTTTTAGTGTGTTTCATCTTTAATCTCTTTTTATGCATCTGTATCCCATGTGTTCTGATGTTTTTATTTCACTTTTATTTATTCGAAATACTCTCTTTCCTCTTGTTGAATTCCTTGCTGGCTCATGGATTACAATGCGGCATACTTTTTCCCAAGAGACTTTTTTGTTTCCTTTCAGTCACCCATGTGTCGGGTACTCAGTGGCAAGTTTTTTTCCTGGTGATGTAATTTGTGGATGATATTGTTGTTGCTGTGGCAGTTGTTCTAACTCAGACCAGTTGCTGACCTTGTTTCATGGCTTCTCAATTATGGAAATGCATAATGATGGAGTACTGGGGTCTACCATATCCAGATGTGGGGGTATAATGGAACATGCATCCCTGCTTCCAGATGAAAGATGGATTCCCAATGAAACTGTTGGACACATGTAGACAATGGGATGCTGGATTGTCTCACACTGTCTGTACCAACAATGTCAGGGCACACTTAAATAAGAGACTGATAGAATTATGATTCCTTATGAAGGACTACACCATTGTAGTAAAATGGGGAAAATCTATCAGGGGGTGGGAGTTTGGAGGGGGGAATCCCAGTCTATATAAAATTATACCACATAATTCAAAATTCAAAATAAAAATATATTAAATTCTTAAAAAGATGCGAGTGCTAGGGCTATAGGGATATGCTGGTGCTATATTTTCAGCATTTTATTTATCAGGTTGACTGATTTATTTAAAATTCTCTAAAGTCACAATTTTGAAAGTGTAATCCCACACCCTTTCCCTTGCAGCTTTTCCTTTCTATCACAGTCTCTTGTCCCATGGTTTTATTGATGTGCCTGGATCCACCTCATGGGACCACGGAGCTGCAGGTGATTCTTTTTCAGGAGCATATGCTCTCTGAGGCAGCTCCGTCTGTCACTTTGACAGCCAGGTGTATGGGTTTCATAGTGTCGTATATGCTCATTTCTTTTTCAAGACTTATAAAGTTTTTTCTTATCTACCAGGCAGCTAAACTTCCTTAATATTAATCTAAGCATATTTTATTATTCTATAATTCCAGCTCATGGTCTCACAGGAAACTCCAAATCTCTTCTACCTGAGAATTCAGATGTAGCTTAAGAGTACAACAGAATACACTTGGAGGAGTTTAGGTCCAGATACCTGTTACAGGCAAGCATGTGAATTAATTCCTATGAATATGGCAATATATTACACTATTGAAAATTATGTTGCCTGGACAAAATGAAATTGAAGGATTTAATTATTTTTGCGAGTCAATTGGCCTTGAAGTAGGGACATTATCCCAGATTATTATTTCTGCCTCATCTAACCACACAAACCCTTTAAATACAAGACATTTCTTTGGCCAGCAGCAGAAAAGGAAGTCAGAAATGTAAGGTAGAAAAGAGACTTAATGTACTATGTTTGCATTCAAAGATGGAGGGGATATGTATTAAGAAGTACAAGTGGTCTTTATAAATTGATTGTACCCCTCAATTTACAGCTGGCAAGGGGTGGAAATCTCAACCTCATAACTGTGAGGAGTTGCATTGGGTCAGCGGTCTAAAGAAGCCTCTAGTGGGTTCTGTCCCAAAAGCTCAGATGCTAAATTATCCATCTTGTATCACATTTTGTTTTTAGATAGTGGGAATATAAAATGAGAATCAAATCACACTGTGTTGTGCATGGTCCTACTTCAAGCCATTGCAGAAATTCACCATAATTTGTTAAAATAGAAATGGAAGCTGCCAGAATTACCTGTGTCGGGGCTCTTAATTTCATGTGAGCATAGATGATATCTCACAGTGGCAGGTGGAAGGAACAGTGCCTATGTCCATGACGTCACCAGAGGAGACCTCCTGCCCAGTTCCCAAAGTGCAGAGAGAGAGTGAGACAATAGGGCCCTGATTAATGTGCACATGTCACCCTCTTTTCAGATATTTCTTTAACTGATACACAGTCTCAGGATCCCCATATGGCTGAGGGGAACCTGAGGGAAACTGAGACAGCTCACTGATAGTTGGTAGGTGGCAGTGATAACCTTTGTTGGCCGCATGACATGAGTCTGTATCACTTGATGTCACCCGCAGGCTTGGAAGTCCTGACAAATAAGCCCTTTGGTACTTAAGAGCACAACGATTATGCAAGTCCAACATCGTGTGCTGGCCTCTCAGACGACTACAAATGAGGACCTGCTCTCTGGCATCAGCACTATGGCCACACTTCTCATGACTGCTCCTAGTCAGTGACTGCATAAAGGCAGGGTTATTCAGGCAGGTGTGTTCCTGGGAGAACCTGGTTTGCTTTGAGGAGAAATGGTGCCTGAGTATAATCCAACACCTGTGTTGACTTGCAGTAATACTAGATGATGCCTCCTTGTGCATCCTTACTCCAGGGACTATGCATATCACAAGCAGGTCTGCACAGGGATGCCATGCATCCAACACACATCCCTTTATCCACCGGTGCATTCCACTGCAGCAAAGGAAAGCCCAAATTCATTGCTCTGTGATTAGGCTCTATGATTAGGCTCCAGAAATTTCATTTGTTGGCTTCCTCCAAAATTTCTTTAGGCTGGTGTATGATTTTTGGATGCCAGGGAAAGTCTTGGAAATTAAGGTAACTAAATACAGATAATTAGTATTTGCCAGGCTTTCCTAAATAGGCAGGTAAGAGTTGCTTGTGTGGGGGAGGGGCTTCTCTAGAGCATGGCACACAGAGTTTCCAACGTTGAAGGTTTTGGTGACTCTTGTGCTCACTGCAGTACAGAAAGGTGTTAGGAAACCACACACATATCTCATGCAGGATATAAAACAGCATCGCATAACCCTTGCACTAACATGGAGATGTGGAAGAGGAGATGCTGAGAAATTAATGGCCCCGGAGTAAGCCACACAGTTGGCTGGTGATACAATCAGGGCTGAAGGCCATTGCCCATTTCACAGTGATTCTCTCCTGCTCCCAACTGAGGGTATATTCCCTCAGAAGCAACTCGAACAAATGAGCTGCAGGTCAGAGGTGATGTGGAAGGGAGAGTTATTTAGAGTCTGATGTCACTTTCCACACGATTACTTCAGCTCTGTCACTTGGGTCACCATAAAAGCATCCACTGATTTACTCTGGGCTGTTGGCCTTGGCTCGTAAAGGAATCTTTGCAATTCTCACCAGAGACCATCCTCTGGGATGAAAAATAACATTGATCATTAAAAATGACATCCATAATTTCACAGCCAGGGAAGATGATCTTTTAAAGCTGTCAGTGAAACAAAGAAGATTTTTGGAGATGCTGATGCAATCTCTTTAAAATCTTGGGAAATTTGAAAGCATGAAGATGAACTGTCAATTTTGGACTGACAGGATGAATCATGTGCTGAAGTACGCCTCACACATACCACAGCATCACTGAAGGTGAGGTCTAAGGCAGCCTGGATTCCTCTGCTCAGTCAGTAACTTGCTGGGTGACCTAACAGTCAAAGGAGTTAATGGGCTTCATAAAGAGCTACAAGAATGGAAGGCAAGCAGAGGCAGGGAAAACAAACCCAGAGCGTAAAAAGGGAGGTGGGAAGCAGAGGCACAAAGGGACACAGACTCTCAGGAGATGCCAGCTCTGCCTAGGGATTGGTGATCATCTCAACAATGAAGCAAGTCCTGCATTACAAACCTTCAATATTAGATGATAAAGTCATTTTAATGGGTAGTATTGTCTCTCTCTTCATGAAGTTTTCCAGGACAGCCAACTGCTGAATTGTAAGCCTGTCAATCTCTACAGTGCTGCAGAAAATAAAGGTGGGAAGAAAAAAAGAAATTCAGAGTCCATTTCTCAAAAATGGAGTAGAAGGAAGAGAAAAGACGTGACCCTGGAACTCACGACTTCTTGCTACCAGAGGCAGAAAGCTAATTAGTCTAAATAAGCAGAGATTCAGTGCAACAAGACTAATGCACACACTTGCTCCTTCCAAGTGGAAAGGCAGCATCCTACCAACAACCCCACTGGCAACAGGACGAGGGCCGGATTCCCTTGTCTCTGGTCAAGCAGGTGTGGTGGGACCATCTGTGTATTGAGGGTTTGTGTCTCTATCTGCAGTCCACATATCTGTGGCAACATTTAACAGGAGTTGAAGTGACAACATAACCAATGGACACAAAGCACATAGTCACACCAGGTTTCTTCTCCCATCCCCATGCCAAATATAGTTTTATTTATTGCTTTGATTGTATTCCAGGGGTGGGGGGGGAACCCTCTCATTTCAACAGTAACTGCCTGAGACTCTGCAAAACTGATGACCTACATTGTGAGCTAACACTCATTTCTCTGAAATCTTTCCCTGTTTTGGAATTCGACTTGATGTTTTCTTTCCCTGTTCTTGGTCTGCAGGGAGCTATGTGCTCAATGCTGGCTCCTCACGGGCCCTGGGACACTCTGGGAAGTAGGCATTCTAAATGCCAGACTCTGAGGTGAAGTCACAGCTAAGAAGTAAAATGATTTTCCTATGCCACTGCTTGCTGACTTGGCATTTAGTGTGAATACCTCCTGCTTCCAAGATACCTCTTCCGTAATTACTAGGCATGATTCTATTTTCAGTACAGTCGCTGAGAGGGTGTAATTGGAAACCACAGAGGCAGATTATTTTCTCTTTATTTAAGGGGCCTTTTGCTATCATCATATAATCTTTTCCTCCCACTCCCTCTTACCAGGTGCTTCTCATGCTCAATTACAATATGCACTGCTTCGGAGACTCTTTCTGTGTGGAAGTTAGACTGGTTGAAAACAGCAAGAGGGGATGAAACATGGTTGACCACGACTACACTAATGTTCCCCTCTGCCTGACTACACTTCAGGACATTTTCTTCCTGATGATAGGTCTCCAACTTCCCTTTTCTTAGACCAGGTACTTTAGAAACTTGTTATTTGTAAATTTGCCCCCTTGAGATGTTTGCCTTAAATCAACCAAAGATTTCTCAAGGACTGTGCTGCATGATACAGTCATGAAAATAGCATCCTTATTTTCCCGTCCCTGAGATAAGCAGCCTTTATACTATTGGGCACAGTGTTTTCCCATCATGTGAGCAAAGGTCAAAGAAAAATAGCATTAAAATGCTATAACATAAATGATATCTAAATGATACCTCATATGTTAAAAGTGTCCTAAGCATAAGGCTAAGAAATTCTCAAGGCATTAAAAACAAAACAAACTATTCTTACTACCATAATTCCAAAGCAAGCACACACACACAACACAGACCCAAGAAAAAAACATACCATTAAGCTTGAACTACATAATTTATAATTAGATAACAGTCCTATATTGATTTATTACACATTTGCTCTTCATTCATGGATGTTCTGAAAAAAAATAAAAGTCAAAGAAATGAAAGAGAAAATTTACCAGTAGAGAAATTCTTGAAATAACTGTATTGTCTGGTTAGTTTCCAAGCTATGTAGCCAGATGTAACAATTTTAAACATCTATGCTCATAGCTTACCAACTAAAAATAACCAATGCAACTACATATTTACCTCTGAGAGCCTCATACTAAACAGATAACTCATAAAAGCTGTGTGCTGTCAGTCCATATTCGGAATTGGTTCTTTGAACAAGCATGGTGCATTCTCCTTGCACTGACATACAATATACTTTTCCATACACATGTCTACAGTTTTGTTTTCCTGCCTTGAAAATGAGGACAATGCTAACCTCACTTATGCAGATTCTAACAGGGTTAAGTTAATAATTGGGTATTGAGGGCTAAAATGTCTGTGAAATTAGACCGTATAGCATGATGGACTGAGAAGGCAACAAGCAGATTTAAGTGCTGACTGAAATAGCGAAGACAAACGGAAGCCTGCTGGTTCATGCAATTTTCCTGGGGCTCCACAAGAACTCAGGAGCTAGAGGCTGTGTTGTGAGACTCTCTTTTCCTTTGAAACACTACATATGTTGCAAGAATTGAGACTGATAAGACATGTCGCAGGGTGAAGACGAAATTCTTTCTATGGAACTGAGGTTTTGTCAGATAAAACACCAGTAGCTACAACAGATTGGAATTTGGCAGAAAAAAAAAGAAAAATGCAATGTGATAAATAGCATCATTTAGCATAGGAAGTGCCTAAGCTAAGAGGCCAGAATTGAGAGGACTTCAGGATTGTCCCGACTGCAGACAGTCTGCACTCATAAACATGGTGTGGAAGAGCCACGTATTGAATAGTAACTCCCTGAAGAAGATGCTGTCCTTTGCCATCTAAAGACATCAAAAGTTAGCATAGCATTCCTTTTTCACAGGCTTTGGTAAGAGGAAGCTTCTTTTCCTAACTCAAACTTCCTGATTTCCATAATCATTTAAAACTTCCAGGATGTGCAGAGGCTGTGGTGTGACAGAGGGATGCAAAGAATTGTCACAATCATCACCTCCCCATACTTTCCCTGCGACTTCATTTGGCTTTTCTTCAAAGGGAGAACGTATAAGGGGACCCAGTTTATCCTTAGGAAGCACACACTTTCCCTGGGATCGAAGGAAGAATCGACATTTAACATATGGTAAGGAGGAAAATGTTTCAGCTTTATGAACTCAAACTACCTGCCACGCTCCTTTGATTTTGTCAGTTTTCGAAGTCATGATAAAGTTTGCTGCATACTTCATGCTTGATCTTAATCAATCCAATCTTATATTTTCTTTGGTCTCCTGTCTCTGAAATAAGACAGGAAATCGCTAAAACTATTTTCCAGGACTACTCTGTCCTGAAAAAATTCTATTTCTCTATGTAGGAGAAAAAAGAACTTGAAGGAAAGCACAATAACTCCATAATAACTTCCCACCAAAAGTAGGCGAAACAGATAATATATTTTTCACAAATAACTTCTGAGAAACCAAATTTCTTTCATGTTGACAGAGTAATTTCATAACAAATAAAGTTAATAATGAGAGTACATTTCTATGTTAATTGTGATTAGAGGACCACAGTGCTGGGCACAGTTGCCTACCTCTGTATTTTGGGATTAGCTAAAGCCTCTGTTTTTATTTTGGAACTCTTAGCAGAACCAACTTTCCTTGGGAAATCCTTTGAAGAGCTGGAATCTCTAACTCTCTTCCTGCTGGTCATACCTCAGCCTCAAGAACTCCGGCAAGCAATCATTGTAGGAAGTGCTCCAAAGTCACAGCAGGATTAATGGCTGGTTTCATCCTGCCTTCTCTAATTAGAATGTTATATATATATATTGCACTAAGGAATAAAGAGCAAAAGACTATAGTCTATTTCTTTATAAAGGTCAAGCAGCAGCATTGGTCAGTTGGTTCTTAAATCAGAGCACCTGCCATTGATTCCCTGACCTATTAGTATAATAGGTTAAAAAATCATTTAAATCCACTTTCCTGCTGCACCAGTTCTATTTTCATATGTAGGATCATATTTCATATGAGGATCATATGTAGTTAACATGGGATATCACTTCTCTGAGTCTATGAAATCCTCACTGTTTCTATCAGATCAAGTCACTGCATCTCCAAGACCATCATTCCATTCCTGAAGACACCCGGTAAAGCCCTCAGTCCTTCCTGCTTAGAGAGACCGTTGGTCAGTTTTATACTGAGTGCTTGGCCCTTTTCTTTCATGCATAGTATCCCAGCAAACCTCTCTTCCCTAATTGTCTAAAGCAAACTACTAAACTGTGAAAAAAAAGTGCAATTATATGAACACCTATAATCAGTTAATTAAAATAAGTTATAATCATCTTACATGTCTTCTAGAGGACAATTGTTTTTAACATATGAGAACCTCACAGAATATCTCCCCACATAACTGTACTCTCCTCTCTTTAAAAGACATCTTTGTCTTGATTTGAATGTCAGTTACAGAGGGGAGAAAATGAGAGAGGAAGAGGGAAGGGGAGAGATCCAGAGATATAGAGATTTTCCATCTGTTGGTTAGCTCCCTAAATGGCTACAATGTACAAAGCTCCACCAGACCAAATCCAGGAGCCTCATCCAGTATTTACCAAGGATATAGGGTTTAAGAACTTGAGCTATGCTCCACTGCTCTTCCCAGGTAGCATGAATCTTGATTAGCATGTATCTTGATTGGAAGTGGAGTTGCAAGAACAGAAACTCGCTGTTATATGAAATGCTGGCATTGCTGATGGTGGCTTTGCTTGCCATTTGCCATAACACTAACCTGTTAAATGTAAACTCTTTCCCATCTTCCCCACATAGGAGTGATGTAATGATGTTAATAGTGATAGTTACACTTTGTTGGACACACAGTGATTAAGGGCCTCTGCAAACTGCTTTTACTACAATTAATTTTAATCTCTCAATAATCCTATGAGGAGGATTCTGTTGTTTTTAGTTACATAGGCAAACAAATAGAAAACTTCAGAAATGAAGGCTTAGCACAGTCCAGCTAACCAACAGGTAATTCTATCTCATGAAATTATTTCAACTTTGAGATCCAGGACTCTGAGATTATTTTCTGCAGGCTAATCTCAACTGAAGGCTAAGACATGCAACTGGTCTCTCAAGTCAATGTTCCCATTTTGTAGACAGGAAATTGGAAATGTATAAAAAGCAAGAGTCTTGGGCTTGCACATTTTTTCTCCTTGGTCCTCATAAGGATTAGTACTCCATTTATAGCAGGGAAGAGTGAAAAACTGAATTCAGCTTTAAATTTGGAAACCCCAAATAGGACTGCAAGTACTTTCCCTAAAAATTTAAGAAATCTGGAAACCACAAAACTAAATGTGTCCAATCCTGAAAACAGCAACTTAGTAATGAATATGGTTATTCATGAAGGCTCATAAATTTAATGGAAGGCTTCCAGTCCCACACCCCCTTCATAAACTCATAGACAGACGCCCCTCCTCCCCGTAGCTATAAACTAGCAGCTGAATTGCATGTGTACACGTCACAATGTCTTGACTCCCAACATGCAGTTAGGCTGAGGCATGCTTGTCCTCTTCCTGCCTCTGCAATGCTGAGGCCCGCCCACTTCTAGAAGCTAATGAGGAAGGTGAAGCCTTGAGACTGACATGTGGGAAGCTCAGGTTCACTTTACACGTGGATTTATTTGCCCTGGTCTGTGAGATGTTAAACCTACCGAGAACTCACCTTAAGGTTATGTGAAGAAGCTGTGGTAAGGGGATGAGTAAGCAATTTCACTTTGTCTCCTATTAAGAACTTACAAGACCTGCTGGGTTTTTTGTTTTGTTTTGTTTTGTTTGTTTTGTTTTGTTTCAGCATTCAAAAGGATGCTGTGGCACGAATAGGGACTGCTAGCAATTCATACCAATCATCATATTCTTCCTCCCCAAAATAATTTACAATTTCAGCATGGTCATTCATTGTGAGTTCTGCTTTCCAAAACTATGTGTTCTGAGATAAATCACTGAACAACTTTTTATGCTGCAGTTTTCCTTGTCTAATTTAAAGTGCATCAGAAGCAACATAACAGCCGAGTTCCACATTACCCTTTGCTAGTTCACAACATTGGGAAAATAACTTTAGATATTCTATACTCTCAAAGCAGGAATAAGGATCACCACTTTCCAGAATTTTTATCATTTTTCTGAGGAGTAAATGAAGGGATTACATAAGCATACCTCATAAATGAATACACATGTAAATATATATATATCTAACATTTGTATAAAGCATGTTTATACAATAATGTTACCTATAAAGCATAAACCATGTGTTCATGATATAAATATATGTATCTGTTTGATGCTGTCCTGCACTCTGAAGCTCTTTGTACATGCAAGACGTTGACACGCCAGTTGCTGTTTGCAGACTTAGTGATGTCTAGCCTGAGAGGACATAATGAGATGTCCTTTTGCCCCCACCATCTCTTGGTTATGGCATTGTGCTAAATCTGATGGAGATGGATTGAATACCTAACTTCCTGGCTGCCCATAAAGTCAACATCCAACAAATTTTAGTTCTTTTTTCAGCTATATCTTCTCTTGTGGGACTCCCCTGAGACACAGGCATTAAGATGACATAGGTGGCTGTAAAAAAAAGGCCCTTCTGGCCCACATAAAGAAACTCTTGATGGGATCTCCATATACACTTGGCGCCCAAAGCTTCAGTCAGGACTTTTGTGCTGAGCTTGCACTCAAAACACAAGTTTCAAAACATAAGAGAGCTTGGTTAAAAGTCACAGCATATTGTAAAACTGAAAAGATGCTGGGAGTAGTGATATATAGAACCTCAAGTAGATTGTTTTCTTCCATTGTGACTTATCAGGAAGCAATACTGACTTGAAACAGTGATTTTTTTTTTCATAAAATGCCCTTTCTTCTTCATCCTTTGCTTTCCCTGCCTCTCCTGTTCTCTTCTTTCCTTACGATACTCACATCCTTGAGTTATTGGAAGGGCTGTGGAATCGTGAGGGGAAACTTTGCAACTTTGCCAAGGCACACTGTTTGTGTAAATTTGGTCCTGGCGAGCATCACACACTTGGCAAATTTTTCCAGTTAACAGTGGCAGCAACAACAACAACAGAGTGAAAGCAGAGCTGCTTAAGGTTTGGCAGCAGTGAACCAAGTTGCAGAAATTCAAGGATAAAAATAAGTTTTTCTTCTACTGTGAATGTATATGTGTTGCATGCCAGACAGTCCTACCACCTTCCTCTGGCCAGCCATGGCATTATCTATATATACAATACTGATTTTTGTGTGTTGATTTGTTATTCTCCAACTTCACTAAACTTACATAAGATCCAACAATCTCAGAGTGGAATCTTTTTGTTTCCCTATATGTAGGATCATGTGATCTGCAAACAGGGGTAATTTGATTTCCTTCTTTCCAATTTATATCCTTTTAATATCTTGATGTTACCTAAGGGCTCTGGCTAAAAGGTCCTGGACTATATTGAATAGCCATCGTTAGTGTGGGCCACCATGTGTGGTTTCCCTGATCTTAGCGAAAATGTTTCCAACATATTTCCATTCATATGCAGCTGCTGTGGGTTTGTCATATAGTCTTTATTGTGGTGCTGAATGCTCTGTCTATACACAATTTACTTAAGGTTTGTACCATTGCCTTTGTATTGCCTTTTATCAAACATGTTCTCTACGTGTATTGAGATAATCAGGTAGTTTGTATTCTTCAACCTGTTAATATGATATAGCACATTAGTTTGCATATGTGGAAACATCTCCCCTATACTAGGCATAAATTCCAATTGGTCCAGGTGGATGATCTTTCTGATGTGTTGTTCAATTCTTAAATTAGCTAGTATTTTGTTGAGGATTATTGCATCGATGTTCATCACAGACATTAACCTATAGCATTTTTATCTTATTTATCCTTTTCTGTTTGGGAAATTAAACTGCTGCTGGCCTTAGAGAAGGAGCTTGGGAGGATTCCCTCCCATCCGGTTGTGTTTTATAGTATAAGAATAATTGGAATTAATTATTCCTTGAAGTTTAGGTGGAATTCAGCAATGAAGCTACATGGTCCTGGGCTTGTTTTTGTTGTTATTACTGATTCAATCTCCATCTTGGTTGTTTGTGTATTTAGGTTGTTTTGTCTTTATGATTCAGTTTTGGTTTATTCTATCCATTTCTTCTAGATTTTCCCATTTGTTTGCATATCGCTGTCTGTAGTAATTTCTAATGAATATTTTTATTTGTATGGTATCCATTTTGATATCTCCTTTTTAATGTCTGATTTTACTGTTTTTATTCTACTCCCTTTTCATCCGTGAAACATAAAGATTCTAGAATGTGTATGAAAGAAACACTGCATTATCTTCAGAGGATCTCGAATTAGACTGACAGCTTATTTTTTTTATCCGAATCCCTACAGAATAAGAGAAAATGAAGACATGATATCTAAGTAATCAAAAAAAAAATGTGTTCTGTCAACCCAGAACACTGTTTCCTGCAAAGCTCTCATTTGTAAATGAGCATGAAACAAAAACTTCCAAAGCAAACTGGAATTGAATGAATATGTCATCACTTGTCCAGCCTTGCAAATGATACTTAAGCATGTGCCTTACACAGAAACAGAGTAAGACAGATGTCATTATGAAAGAATATGAGGGAGAAAATCCCTAACAAAAGTACAAAGGAAATCCAAAGCAAATGGTAGAAATATATGTGGGAAAATGGCAAGGCTAAATCATTGTAAATAGTCATCTCAAAAGTAAAGTATTCAATTATAAGATATATACTAGCTGAATGAATTAAAAAACAAGATCACTCTATCCATGTCTCCTATAAACACAGCTTATAAACAAAGATACACAGACTGAATTTGAAAGAATGAAAAAAGATATTCCATGCTAAAGGAGAGCAAAAAAAAGAGGAGGAATAGATATCCTAACATCAAACAAAATAAAATTTCAGTTTAAAAAGACAAAGAAGGGTATTTTGTAATGAGCAAGGAACAAACCAAGTCAACAGGAAGATGTGCCTATAGTGAATATATATGCAACCAATGCCAAGGTGCCAAGGTATTTAAACTAATGTTAATGTGTAAAAGGAAGACATTGCCCCAGCACAATAGTAATCGGGGAATTCAACCCATTTTCAAAAACGGACAGATAAACCAGACAAAAAATTCAAGAAAGAAAAAACAAAGCTAATCTACACTATTGGCCAAATAGGTTTCATCCCAAAGATATCTACATCCCCAAAATGCAGAATATACATTATTTTCATCAGTGTATAGAACTTTCTCTGTGATGGATGATACGCTAGGCCTCAATCCAATACTTAAATTTAAAGAAAATCTAAGTCATAGCATGTATCTTTTCTGACTACAATGGAATGAAGCTGGAAATTAAAAACTTAAGAAAATCCATATAAAATATGCAAATACACAAAGTCTTTAAAAATGTCCTTGAAGGAACAGTGGATCATAGAAGAAATCTAAAAGGATATTTTTAAAAAGTTTCTGGAAACTAAGGAAGATGACAGCATAATGTGTCAAAACTTATACAACAAAACAGTTTATGAGGGAAATTTGTAGCAATTAGAGCCTACATTAAGAAATTAGAAAGGCATCATTTAAATTATCTGATAATGCTTTCCAAACACATAGAAAAGCAAGAACAAACAATATATCACATTTATAAGAGGAAAGAAATAACTAAAATTAGAGAATAAGCAAAATTGAAACCAAAATAAGTTGTATAAAAGCTCAGTGGGAAAAAAAGAGAGAGAGGGAAAACTCCAAATCAATAAAAGTTTTAAATTAAGGGGTAACATGATGTATTACTAGGAAGTGCAATCTGATATTATGTAGGATTTTTTTTGTGATACCCTACCATCTCAAGCACCCTAGCTAAGCCTTGCAAAATCACACTGAACTATGTTGCTGCTTCTTTACCCTGCATTAAAAAAAAAAACTGTCTATTTAGTATATCATTTGATTATTTCAGAGAAATATCAAGGGGCATACTGACAGCTAAACAATCTTACCCTTCACATGAAAGCAGGTCCCCCTAATCTTACAACTACTGTTCAACGACTTGGGCAGGCATACAAATCACATCCATGAATAGTATTAGGCCATTAACCAGACAGCTCCAGGAGGGTAGCATGGCTTTGTACATTGCCCAAGAATTTCCATGGGTGAAATAGGTGAGCTGGTACTGCAGCCTTGCAATGCAAGGTATTCACACCTGAATGCTCTGACCAAGATCACTTGCTGAGCAGTATCTTAGATGATAAGAAAGAAATCACAAGAACAATTCAAAGAATGGTCTCATCTCAGCCTGAAGAATTCTGTTTTTGTCTTGGTTTTTAACAGAAAATAATATTCATTTTTGGATATCTCTCAGTGGCCATTAAACAAAGCCAATGTTGCTAACTTGTGAATAATGTAGCCCCTGTGGACCTGCAATTCTAATCTTTGTATCATGTTTATATTTTGTTAAGAATATAACTCTTTCCTGTTGAATGACATCAGCACCCGGGGTGGAGGAATGGTCATTTGATGATGCCTTAGAGACCCCGATATAGGGAAGAGTATTCCGAGGGGCTACTTGAGTTATTTGGATAGTTCTGAGACATCATCAACTTTCTTGCACCAGGATTGAGAAAATCTTTCTAAGGCCTGCTTGCTGTCCAAGTCTATCTTAGTGCATCCACATGCCACAAAACATGTTGCAACGATTAGCTAACCTGTTGTGCTTTCCATCCTCTGACGAGGCACTGAATGCCCTCTGCTGGCCTAGATGAACTAGCTGTCATGACTTCCGTGTGCATTTGGGTATGTTCTTCATTGCACAGGCATCAGCAAGTGAGGAGGCCTGGTCCCAAAACATGCACTCCAAAGTCAGAACACATATCTTGTGATTTTCCCTGTGGCTAGGCTTTGAGTCCAGCCATCTAGATGGGGAGTCCCCTAGGAAATCTCACCTGGGGTGACCTCAGACTCGGCTCTTGTGTGCAAAAGTCAGCACAAGGTCAGGTACAGTCTGTCACCTTAACTAGGCAATGCACATGACAGTGATGCAGTTGTCCGATCAATTCTGCTCCCAGCCCGATCTCACATGTGGGAGGGTGCCTTGGCCTGACCCAGATATGACTTCCAGTTTTTGCCCTCTAAACGACTCTGTCTCAGCTGCCTTACCTTACTGGGAGTGCAGTGGCTTAGTCTGTGGAAGCCCCCCAAATTCTCCTCTGTTAAACATGCCCTCAGCAGTTCCTACTCCAGTATTGCCCAAATCCCTTTCCCTGGGCAATCTGCACCCTCCTGCCTGGGGACTGGGGTGGCGTGTCCCGATCCCACATTGCCAACCTTCCCATATATCTTTAAAAAAATAATAGGCAATTATGCTGACACACTAGCATAGTTGGCACAAATTTGGCATTAACCAGGTCCAGAATGCCTGCTAGTTATTGGCTGCTTTTCTCCCAGTAGTGTAACACTTGCATTGATACAAGGCAACCAAGGCAGTTGGTTACATGTTTGTTTTGTTTTTAACATGTTTATTCTAGTGTTTGGGAAGAAGAAGAAGTAGAAGGAAGCACTGTCATATTCAAATGAACATATCAAGATTTGCAAAAACTGTTTCTTCATCCTAGTTGCATGTTAGGTCTTCTGGGGATCTTTTAAATTCTGTTTTTAGTCTGCGCTCCAGAAAAAGTAAATCTCTGGAGATGGGACGCTGTACAGAAATTCTTAAGCTTCACAGGCAGTTTACCAGTCTAAATTGCACAGTGGCAAGGAATAAGAGAATAGAATGTCTGGTTAAAAGACGCATTAGAGGGCCAGGTGTGGTGGCCTAGGGACTAAAACCTTGCCTTGAATGCACCGGGATCCCATATGGGAGCTGATTCATATCTTGGCAGCCCCACTTCCCATCTATCTCCCTGCTTCTGGCCTGGGAAAGCAGTTGAAGATTGCCCAAAGTCTTGGGACCCCACACACATGTGGGAAACCCAGAAGAGCTCCTGGCTCCCTGCTTCAGATTGGTGCATCACCGGCCATTGCAATCTGGAGTAAATCATCGAACAGAAGATCTTCCTTTCTGTCTCTCCTCCTCTTTGTATATCTGATTTTCCAATCAAAATAATAAAATACTTCTTAAAGATACATAAGAAAATGTTTCACAAAGTAGTTGATTATTACATGTGAGGGTGAGAAAAATGGAATACTCATTAAATACTTGGAAGATTATTTTATACATGATGTGCTAAGAAAATAACTACAGGGGAGCGTAGACTTTAGGGATTGGAGTTTGAGTTTACTATTGCTCACATTAGTTTTGTTGTCAGTATGGTAGGTGTAATATGAAGATTATTCAAATGCATGATCTCAAGTGTATACTTTTATTAAAGATTTATTTTCAATGATGTTTACACAGTTGAGAAGGATGCATGCCCATATGAACCACTGATTAGAGTGGGAAGGGTCGAGGATTAGGGGAAAGTGGATGAGACCCTTGTTTCCCAATTTCTTTTTCTTCTTCCTGTATCTGGGGGAGAGGAGTGGAAAGAGAAGGGGGAAGCCCCACACACTCCATCCTAACTGCATCCCTAGGGACAGGGAAGGGCCATGTCATCCCAAGTTCCCCAATGTGGAGCATGCTCCAAGGGTTCTGCTCAGGTTGTATTGATAGTTCCGAAATGTTGTTGAATTCACTGCTCTAAGATGAAGAAATCTTTCCAAGCTCCACTGGCTGACATAGTCCATTTAAGAGTTTCCATTCACCCAGATACTTGCTGTTGACACTTGGCTGGGAGAATTGTCTAATTTGTTCTGCCCTTCATCCTCTGCTGCAGAATCGGATGTCCTCTGCAGGCCCCAGTGGACTGCCATATTCTCTATATGCACCTGGGCATGCTGTCCACTGTACTGTCTTAGCAAATGAGGAGGTCCAGTTATGAAACATGCACTCCACGCTCAGATCACAGATCATGTGATTCTCCCTGTGGTTGGAGTTCTGAGCTCAGTGGTTCAAGCGGGTGTTGGGGGAAGCATCCTCAAAGAAACTTTGTCTGAGGCAATCTCAGACCTGACTCTTGTGTGTGCCAACTGGTCCAGGGTCTGGCTCAGATCATCACCTGCATCAGCCTATAAAAAAATTGGTTTTTGCGATTGCTGGGTCAGTTCTGTCACCTGCTCCATCTCCAACACTAATCAATGAATGCTACAGCCCAACTCATCACACACTCAGCCCTCACATAGACCAGTGAAGACTGCAGTTTGGTTGAGGCAGTCCCAGTATCCCCCACCAGCCCCACCCCAGGCCCTGATTCTCATGCTCATCAGTGGAGAGTCTATCAGAGAGGTACCAATAGTCTCTATAATAGGCCCATGTCTAGCCCCATTTTCCAGGTGGTTCTGCAGTCCAGCTTGTCAGGATTTGCTCCCAATCCTAGCACTTGCCAGTGGATGCTTGTGGCAAGACCCAACCAGTCTGTTCTTAGCTGGCTCATGCACACACCAATTGATATTATCACTTAGCCCAGCATGGCTCTCCCCTTAAACCAGCTCACATGCATGCCAACAGGTTTGTAGCCCTGCCTAACCTGGTCTGCCCCAAGTCCCAGTTCTCACACTCATTAGTGGGAGCTGTGGTCCAGCAGGGGAGCCTCTTAAAGCCCCCCTACTTGGTTTGTCCCCTGTCCTGGTGTTACGTGTACTGGTGGGTACTGCAGTCCAGACAGGCATGGTCTGCCTCACTTCAACATTTGCCAGTGGCCCCCAGTCCTGGCCCTAATGTGTACTGGCTGGTTTTGCAGCCAACCTGGACTGTTGGGCACCCTGTCCTGGTTCTCAGATCTGCCAGTGAATGTTATGAATTGGATTAGCCTTGCCCACCCCCAGTCCTGATCCACACATATGCTGGTGGGCACTATAGCCTGGCCTGGTTGGTTTGTTACCAGCCTTGATTCTTGAATTCAAGAATCAAGGGACGGAATCCTGATAGAGTAACTCCTCAAGCTCCTCTATCAGTTTACCTCCCAATGGCAGGTCTCTCTCTCTCTCTCTCTCTCTCTCTCTCTCTCTCACACACACACACTCGTGGGTGTTTGGCCCAGCCCTACTTGGACCACCCTCTGTCCTGGCACATGCAATAGCTTTGTTCAACTAACCCATCCCCATTCCAGCTCTTACTGTTGGGTGCTGTAGCCCAGCCACATCTAGTCCACCCTCAGAACCCACTCCTGCCTGGTTCAGTGGGTGCTGAACCCTAGTGGGTGTTGGAGTCTAGCCCAGCCTGGCATACACCAGGCTCAGTGTATACCCATGCCAAGAGATAACTACAGCCCAGCCCAGATTTGCTGCCCCTATTTTGCCTCTCGTATTCACCAGTGGGAACCATACCCAGCTGGGGGCATCCTCTCAGCTCCCCAACAAGGTCCGCTCTCAGCCACAGATCTTGCATGTGCCAGGGGTAGCTCTGACCCAGCCTGGCATAGCCCATTTCCCATCTTGGCCTTTGCCATCAGATGCTGCAACTTAGCCAGGTTCGGTCTCCTCCCTGCTACCACCTAGTCCCAACTCTGGCTCATAGGTTCTGTAACCAATGCCTGCCTCATCTGCTCCCATTTCTGGCTTTTATGCAAACAGGTAGGTTGATAGTTTAAGCCTACCAAGGCCCATACTCCATCCTGGCTTCTGCACATGCCAATGGGCTAAGGTTGGTCTGGCCTTGCTCTGTCTGCTTCCCCCGCCACCCCCACCACTTGCCAATGACTGGAGCTGCCTTCCCAGCCTGACCAACATCCAGACCTGAATCATATGCTCACCAGTGGGAGCTATGACCTACTATGGAAGTTTCTCAAGTTTCCCCACCAGGCCCACTCCAAGACCCAGATCTCACATGTGCCAGCAGGTACAATGCTCTTACCCAGCATATTTTGCTCTCTCTGTCTCAGCCTTTGAGTGAGCAAGTGGATGTTGCTGTCTAGCAGCCCCATATCCTATACTTGGATGCTTCTACGGGTGCTGCTGCCTGCACCAGCCTGGCCTTGTTCCCAATACTAGTACCCATTAGTGTTGGTACGGTTATATGGTCAAGCTTAGCTCAGCCTGTAACCACTCGCAGCTATTGAGCAAAAAATAGAGACTGCAGTTCCATGGGGTGAACCACATATCCCCCGAAGAATCTGTCCCCAGACCTGATTCTCTCATGTGTTGGTTAGTGTCATTTCCCAGCTTAATGTGACCCATCACCTGTCCCAGTGCTCAGTAGCAGGTGCTGTGACCTAGCCTTGCCAGATAGGCTCCCCCCAAGACTTAATTCTAGTGTGCATTGGTGGATGGTGGTCAGCGGTGGTCAATGTTAGCTATCCCATCTCAGGTCTAACATATGGGTGGGTGCATCTATCTGACCCAGAAAAGTCCTCCAGCTTCCCTCCTCTAAACCACTTGGTCTCTTTCTCCCCCCAAACCTGCAAGTACAGTGGTCTTGTTCATGGAAGTCCCCTAGAAGTCATTTTTTACATACAACACATTCCTTCAGTGACGTTCTCCCTCATGTGTCCATACCTCCTTCCCTAAGCAATCTACAGTCCCTTGGCCCAGGAGCACATGGGTTTCCCAGCCTGGTGTTCCTACACCCAGTCTTTTGGTGATATAGTGTGCTGATGCAGAGTTCTGCTCACCCACTAGTGACCCAAGCCCCTGGATCACATGTTGGCCTGGGATATTACCTCTCCATTCACCCAAGATCCAAGCACATTCACAGTTCCTTACAGGTGGTCCACCATCACACCATGCTAGCACATTAAGCCAGGGCTCCCCTCCTACCAAACCTTCCTCCTCCTCCACCTCCAGGTCCTGCCCATCAGGCACATGGGGAAATCCCCAGGCTTGCTCTGCCTGCCTGCGCTTGAGCCCCGAGGTACCTGCATGCCCCTGCCTATACCATCCCCATTTCCCATATTCCCCACTGCAAGCCCACATCCCAGGCCTCCATGAGCTTAGAAGGGAGAAGTAGCCAGCCTTATCAAAGTGTATGTTGAAAGGAAAAGCAATACTAAGGTGGGCTTCAAATACCATCTAAAGAAGTAATGGTGAGAAGAATGCAAACCCCACTTCCAATGCCCGAAGAATAAGCTACCATGGGACACAGTGAGGGCACTTGTGTCCTCTGACGACTATAGAAACATGCTCATCCATTTCTGAATTCATCTGACTTACCTATATTGGTTGTATTTAAAGTAACATGGACTTAATTTTTTACAATTCTCATAAGTCATAGTGACTCACAAAGACTCATTTCCTTGGTGATGGCCTCAGTAGTAACTGAAATCAGATGGGATAGAGGAAGAACCACCCTTGCTCCCCACAAGTGTGTTGATATTGCTCCATAAAGCAGAGGATGGTTATGATAAAAGATTAGAAGGAAAAAAGATGGAAAGGAGGAAATGAAGACAAGACAGAGGAGGGGGAGAGAACCAACGTAAGATTTAAGATTTGACTGAGGTGTGATAGAATTCTGTAAAATATCAAAACAGTCATTAAGGTGACAAGCAGATGCTTTATCACTTTGCTTACCAACTAATGTTTAAGGGTCCAAAAGGACTGAAAATAAGTTACATGTTGACACTTGAGCTATTGTAAACTTTTAATTAAATGTAGGAAAATTTATTGAATAGTTAACTCTATGGACACTACAAAGGTGACCAAAATCATGTATTCTTTTCTTCTAGGAGACCATGATCTATTATTTAGAAAGACTTTGTTTAATTCACTGTTGTGTGATTTGTCCATTTTTTTAGGTCAACACTTCTTTTATTCTCTTTCTTTCTTTATATAAAAATATCAATCAGTTGATGCCCATTTTTCATGGTTAACCTCATCTGGCTTCTCCATGGGGATAAAAATTGACTCATCGCTTCTTGCTTAAACACTCTTGCTTCTTGCCTTCCATGATTCCAGTTACCAGGGGCTTTGAGGTGGAAGGGTGCTCTATGTCTTTCTTTGGTGGTTTATTCTTATATTTAAGTTCTTATATATAAGTTATGTTAAGTTATATATGAAATTAATATTGTTATTCCTTAATGTTCACTTTTAAAAAGTATCACATCCAGTTTTGTGGATTTAATAACCATCTGCAAGAAAGAGTCAATCCATTTTTATCTCCAATCTAGATTTTTCCATTTAGTTGCAGATATGCATAAGCAATTTCTTTCTTGGCTTCTGCCCTTAGTTGCCATAGCAAGAGCATTTCTAATTAAAAAAAAATCCCAAAATTTAACACTGAGCTCTCCTTCAAAAGCAACAGAAAGAAAGCCAAAGCAAACACAAATGCAACAAAGGCACAGACTAAGTCTTGGTACAATCTCCTCTCAATGGTGCAACCACCTTTTAGCTTATATAATCTAGAAACATGAAAGTTATTCATAAATCTAACCTTTTGCTCATCTGCCAGTAAATTTTTAGCCAAGTTCTTTAGTGCTTATATTCTAAACATTAGGTTTATATCCTGTCATTGTTTTCAGAAGCGTTATGATACTCTAATCCACTGTTTGTTTCCTACCTACACTAACAATTTAGCTTTTCATTTACTCTACCCTTTCACTCCCAGCATTTTATCTCAAGAGACAGTTCCAACACTGTACTCAACATGTACCGATGTATGATTTAACTGTCAATTGTAAGAATTAACTGTCAATTTGGGCGCATATGCATTAGCACATCAACATGAAACATAGCTTAAATACTTGTTTTTGTCAGCGTCATTATCAACACATGTCAAATGATTATAGAAATAAGAGCAGAAGCATCATTTTCAAAGCAGTTTCACTCAAATGGAATATTGTATCTGGACCACAACTCCATCCTGTGGCTTCTCCCCAAAGAGCCATAAGAAACTGGCAAGTGAGAAATTGTGGGATAGAAGTTGTTCTCTGTATGGCCAGCTGTGCCCAGCTGTATGACTATCCTGTAGGATTTATCACCAGACGATGCTGACAAGACTTGCTCTTAGATGGAGACCACAGATTTCTCTGAGGGCTGCTGATGCACTGTTCTGAATTCTGAATCTCATACTTTAAGCCACCACTAACACACCATAAAAAGGATACAAATCATTATCCTCACACTAATGCATGCAATCACGTGACAAATGTTGTTTCAGGCTACGAGATAAGAACTCTATATGCCAGGTCTGATTTAGTCTCCAAAGTTATGAAGGAGAGTGTCCTTATTATCACAATTTATTCTCAGATCAAATAGAGGTGCTGAAGGGTTAAGCAACTATCCATAGTCACATAATCTATGATTCCAAAAGTGAGAATTTTTCCAGCAATATGACTTCAGAGGTGATACTCTTTCATTTATTATCCTTGTGAATGGGTCCTTTCCTTAAACATTCAGGGATGAAATAACTTCCTTTGCTCCAGGCCAAAACATTTGAGTATATCAGATTATTTCTACTGAGGTCTGAGCTAATTCTGCTATGTGGACCTGCCACGCCATCACCTCGACGTTCAAGGCAATGCATGTGTGTGCAGAGCACATCAGGATCTTAGGGACCTACACACTGCGAACTCAGAGTTGAGCTTAGGATCAACCAGGCTTTGAACTGGTTCAGGGGCTGAAATTCCTCCATCCTAGAATAAAAACCTGAGGCTTATTTTTGGCCCAGAACAAAGAGGCTGCACATATATTCTAGTTGTCATTTTAGGTGATGTATTGTCTTGCTTGCAGCTTGAAAATGGTGCATTTAAAAAGATCATAAAATCTAGTAAAAGCTCAATAAAGTGAAACACATGTCAGATTGTGTGGGATTTGACCGCTTACTTCAGTTGATTCGTAACTTGAAGGTTGTAAAGGAGCTGTCATGACAGTTTCCTGGTCATGGCAGACGTCTGCCGACCTTCCCATGACACTTATGACCACGTCTTCACATCATCTGGGCATTTTACTATCTCCTTCCTTCACTGCTACCCAGAGCTAGAAAGTATTTTGAGGAAACACTTGTTTCAAATGAAGGGGGCTCACCCACCTTGCCTGTGCCTGAAGTTCCTCCAGTCTGAAGGAAGATGATGAAATAGGAGAGAGCAGTTCAGAATCAAGATATTAGAAAGGCCCAAAGAGCAGGAGAGGGACATTTCAACAACTTAGCTCATTTGCTTTTTTTTTCTTTTTTTTTTTTAAAGATTTATTTATTTTTCATTACAAAGTCAGATATACAGAGAAGAGGAGAGACAGAGAGGAAGATCTTTGATGATTCACTCCCCAAGTGACCACAATGGCCAGTGCTGTGCCGATCTGAAGTTAGGAGCCAGGAACCTCCTCCTCCAGGTCTCTCACAGGGGTGCAGGGTCCCAAAGCTTTGGGCCGTTCTTGACTGCTTTCCCAGGCTACAAGCAGGGAGCTGGATTGGAAGTGGAGCCGACGGGATTAGAACCAGTGCCCGTATGGGATCCCAGTGTGTGCAAGGCGAGGACTTTAGCCACTAGGCCACACCACCGGGCCCACTTAGCTCATTTGTGACTTTGAGTCATTGACAATTTATCTCTCAGATAATGAACCAACATATTGGTTTTTTAAGTGAAGCCCCGTTTTAACGGGGCGGGAGGAAAGTCTCTGGAGAAAACAGAGCTGTGCCTTTTGTAGGTGGCACGGATGCTTATCTCAATGAACTGTTTAGAGAGGAAATAAAAGTGCTTTCTTTCCTATTAGTTTGAATCTATAAAACTCTGGGCAGCCACTTATCTTCTATTGACCTGAGCAAGCACCAATGATTCGGGTGACTTGACTTCCTCTGTCGTCCTTATTTGGTCGTCCCTACAGGCACAAAGGGTGCCATGAGAGCAACGGAACAGTTAGTGTAAGTAAGAACATGATCAGTAGCTCTCAACCTTCAAACCAGATATGATATATGTCACTAAGTTCAGGTCACGTAGTTCATCACTCCTAATATGCATCTGAGTGCATTGTAATGGCTTATCAGTGCCAGTGGTGTAATTCATGAGGATGAGCTAAAAATAGCTCAAGGCAATTATGCAGACTTCACTGGCCTGTGCATATTATCCTCAAACCGCCCTGACAGCATGCTGTCCTGGAACCAGTCCAGGGAGCTGATTTCTTTGTACTCTCTGTCATCACAGCAGCTCAGGAAAGCATGATTTAAGGTCCTAGTAACATGATACTGCCTGTTACTGTCACATAAAGTTCAGATTTGGTTAGACTAAGAGAAGAGGAGGCCAGAACAAAAATCACATACAATATTTGACTCATAAAAAGGTGAAACCCTCTGTAATATTCTAGGGCTTGACTTTAGAATTACTCAACTTGAAGGGAAACCACTAAAAACACTTACATCCAGGCCATGGGTGAGTAATGGTGTCGAACAACTCAAATACCTGTTTCCCATCTTGTGAATTCAGAGAAGCTTTTAAGCTGCAAGTAAAATAAACTGATATTCACTCCAATTTTTCAGACCATGGAGCTGGAGGACACAAATAGCTCCAGACTCTCTCTCTGGCTCAGTTTGACGTTTGCATTTATTAAATGTTCAGTAATAAAAGCACCGATCTGAAACAAATGCAACATGCCTGCTTCTAATCTTTCCTTTTGCTTCCCACATGACAAGAATGATTCTTTTTTTGGCACACTCTCTCAGATAACGCTTAAATTGACCAAAATATTAGAACTGATCGGCACGCAAGGAATTTACCCGAGTTTTCCTCATTTTTCTCAATCTGCGAAATGAGCTACATATTAGAATATAGAATTTTAACTACTAAAATCTAAAATGTATCTTTTCTCTACCTCAAAAAGCACAAATAAATGTTTTTAGGTCTAATTTTAAAAAACCTAATTGCACATATTTGAAGTGAAAGATTGGTTTTTAAACTTTTTCATTGAAGTACAATTTGCAAATCATAAAGGAACGTTTTATGGTGTACAATTTGATGACAAGTTGTGAAGTTGTATAATTATACCCTCAACTATACAATATTTTATTACTTAAAAACGACTCCTCATAACATTTTTTTTTCTTTTTTGGAAAGGCGGATATACAGAGAGTAGAAGAGACAGAGAGGAAGACTTTCTGTCTGATGGTTCACTCCCCAAGTGACCGCAACGGCTGGAGCTGAGCCAATCTGAAGCCAGGAGCCAGAGCTCTTCCAGGTCTCCCGCGCGGGTGCAGGGTCCCAAGGCTTTGGGCCGTCCTCAACTGCTTTCCCAGGCCACAAGCAGGGAGCTGGATGGGAAGTGAGGCTGCCAGGATTAGAACCAGTACCCATATGGGATCCAGGTGCATTCAAGGTGAGGACTTAACAGTTACGTATTGCGCTGAGCCTCTCATTACATTTTGAATTATCTTGGCATATTTGTAGAAAATTCAATGACTATAACCCTAATGGTTTATTTCTGTGCTTTTAAGTTCTGTCTCATTGACTAACATATTTCATTGACTAACATAATTCTGAAATTGGGGAGTGTTAATTTTCTAAATTCATTCTTCGTTTTAAATATTATTTTGGCTATTCTTGATATCTTGAAATTTGCCTGGATATAAGGATTAGCTTGTCAGTTTTGGCAATAAAAAAAGCTGAGGTTATGACAGATATTGCGTTTAATTTGTGGATCAATTTGTGGATCTGAATACGTTTGGGTATGACATTTCCTCAGCTCCTCCCATTATCCCTCTGGGAGCCAGAACTTTTATTCTTTGACCCTATTGTGGATAGAAAAATATTTTTAATTTACATCTCAGGTTGTTATTGCTATGGTACAGAAACATGTAATTCTCTTTTTAATTTGTTAGGACAGTGCTTCATTTCTATAGGTTCCTCATCAACTGTAGTAATAGAGTGATCCAATGGGTTTCAAGCTGAATAAAAAAGACCCCTGTTGCTTTTAACCTGTCCTAAGTGTGATATGGGAGACAGAGAGGAGAAAATGAGTGAACTCATCGCACAGCGCAGTAAGTAGGACCTAAAAGAACCCCATTATCAAACTGTATATTAATAAACAGATTATTAGGTTGCAGGAAATATTTCAGAAATTAGCATAAGAGGACGACATGCTTAATGGAATTTAAAAGCAGAAAATGAATAGCTGTCAAGGAAGATTTATTTTATTTATCTGAAAGGCAGGTTAAAACACACAGTGAGAGATCGAGAGAAAGGAAGGAGAGAGAGACAGAGAGAGATCTTCCATCTTCCCATCCACCTGCTTACTCCCCAAATGGCCAAAACAGTTTGTATTAGACTAGAACAAAGGATTTATACTGACAAGGGCCCAAACACTTTGGCCATCACTGCCACTTTCCCAGGCACATTAGCCGGGAAAAGGATTAGAAATAAAGCAGCTGGGACTGGAACTTGCAAACTTACACAGAAAGCTTTTGTTTTAAGGGCTATTTAACATGACATAAAGCTGACTCCAAAACCCTTAATTTTTAAAAGATGCACTGTTGGCTTTACTTTTTAAAATCTGTGCCTCTTTTTCTCACATTTCCTCCCTTGCCCTTACTTCTTCACCCAACTCCCCAGCCTTGCTGTGGCTCCCCAGCCTTGGTCATAAACGGCTTTCTATTTCCAACTAATAGGTTGGAATTCAATCCCAAATGAAAAGACAGACCGGACTGGCTGATCTTGGGATTAATTCGGATCTAATGTCTGTGATGACAATATGGGCATGTGCAGGCCTGTTCCTCCTTTGAGATGCTGTGTGTACCAGTCGGAAATGATGTTCCTGTCAGCCTTCCTGCTCTTGAATGCACAATCATGAAGCAGCAGCACAATTTTATCAGTCTGAATTCTTATGGACATTTCAAACAATTGTCAGGATTTTTCATTCTTAACGCCCAGGGCAGCTTGATGTAAAGTGATTGGAACCCTAAGTCAGCTATGTGTCAACATGGTGAGCGTCTCGGTCCCTATATCGGGAGAGAAACCACTGCACATCCTCTTTATACAAATACATATAAAAAAGACACAGGCAGTACAGATTTCTAAGAGACCCTGAAGTAAGGACCAACTAGTGTAACAGGGATAACAGAAAAGTGTTGCAATCCCTTTGCACAGCTTGTTAAATAGCCATTCGTAGAGTGTCTCCTGTGCTAACCACCTCTTGTCACTCTGACTGCTTCCACAGGAAAGTTCTCATCTTTGCACACTTTGTCAAAATCTCGCAAACTAAGGCCTGACACATGGAAGATCTGAGGTCCCTCAGGAAGGTGTGACCACTTGATCAGTTAGCGCCCTCATTATACTATCTCTTAAATGTTTTGATGATTAATTCTAGGGAGAAACAAAAGTAGTCATTTCAGATAATTTTTTTTTTTTGCTATCTTCCTGACATTGTAATCGCTTGTGTAGAAAGCTTCATAATTGGGGAGAGCGAAGATGGCCGACGTAGGAGGAAGGCTGTGAGGGAGCGTCTAGTGAGAGAGGGATAGAACGCTACAGAAGCAGCAAAGAGGAACAGCAGGGAACCGCAGGGAGAAGTCCGTGAAGCTCCCTGGGACAGTGTGGAGCCAAAAAGATCCACACAACTCGGAAGAACAACGAGAACGGAGCAGGGCAAAGTCAGAGAAACCGACATCCCACTCTAGACCTGCTGAGTCACTTTTGAAAACGGCCTGACGGGAGACGCGGCCAGCCCGGAGGCAGGGAGATCAGGGGGATCGTCGCTGGCGGGAGGCCTTCGGCAGCGGTGGAGGCAGACTGCAGCAGCCGGACGTTTGGTGAGCTCGGGGTTGACGTGGCAGCCTCCGCATTTCTCGCCCCCCGCTGAGATTCCAGCCTCTGAGAAGGCGGAGCAGGCGGCCGAAACTGTTGGGTCTGTGTGGAACTACGCACAGTGGTGTTGTGTTGGTGGCTGAGGGGGGGCCGCGAGAAGGCGCCTCGGAAGTTCCTGCGCTGAGGGGACCAGTGCGGCTCGGTGCGCAGAGGCAGCTGGCGAGGGTCTGGAGTCCCCCACATCCTGCCTGGTGAGTGCACGAAACCACCGAGCGCACTGGTGAGTGCGCGCCGCACCGAGCGGGCTGGGCGCCCCGCCTGCAGCAGCAGCACCTCCGCAGCGCAGGTGTCAGGTGTCAGGAGAGCTCAGATTTGGGAAGTGTAGCGCTGTGTGTCCCTGACACGCAGGTACCACTCCCATAGAGTGAACTGCTCACTTCTCGCCTCCCACCCTGCAGTTCTGAGCGTGGGCGACCCACCAGGAGAGCCCTGAAAACTCCTGCATCACACTGACACGGTGAGAACCTGCCGTGAAGTCATTATAACAGGGCGCCTGGGTCACTCCTCTGCTAAGGGCCTGTGTGGGGGAGCCACACGGGAGCAGGGGCTCTGAACACCCACACACCACGAGTGGTGGATTCACTGCACAAGAGCCACGCCTGGAAAGTGCCTCACCCACAGTCCCGTGTGTGGGAGACGCACCAGGTGGGCTCTGAAAAACCCTGCAGTCCCTGACACGGAGAACGCAGGGAGAAAGCACATAAAACCTTCTACGCCCTGCGGATTCCCGTGAAGGGGGCACACCCAGAGAGCGCCTCCATCCCTCCACGCCCTGGGGTGTCACACCTGTAGAAGAGGTGCCCAGAGTGTGCCTGGAATCCACTGGGCCCCCAAGGTGGTGCTCTACAGCCCCGGGCCCTGAGAACGCACCAACGGTGCCTTGAAAATAACCACGCCCGGCAACACCACGCCTGCAGGCTCCAATCTCTACAGGAAAGCACCTGACAGCCCCTCAACACACGGGTCCATTTGCCTCACCAGAACACACCAACGCAATGGGAAAAACCACCAGAAAGAGTTGTGCTCCAGATGAAAGAGCCAGCACCCCACCAAACAAGGGCCAAAAGCCATTATCAATATCGACGATACGAGATGAAGACATGGAAGTGTTACCAGCAAAGGAATTGATGAAAATAATGCTAAAATTTCTCAGAGACGTGGACACAAAGCTGGAAGACTACCAGAACCGCATAATCACCGAAATACAACAAATCAAAACCAAACTGGACGCCCAAGATAATAAGATTGAAAGCCTCATCAACAGAATAAATGCGGCAGAGGAAAGGATCTCTGAAACAGAAGACACACAAAATGAAAGTGCCCAGCGAATCAAACAGCTGGAGACAAACCTCAGCAAAACTAATAAAATGATGCAAGAGATGAAGGATTACCTTAGAAAATTGAATATTCGGATCATCGGCCTCCCCGAGGGAGTAGAAAGAGAATCTGGGATGCAAGCAGTGCTCGATGAAATTATACAGGAAAACTTCCAAAACACTTGGAACACGAATCCACCCCGCATACAGGATGGACAGAGAACTCCCAACAGACATGATCCAAAGAGATCTTCACCCAGACACACGGTGCTCAAGTTCTACTCCAATGAAGACAAAGAAGGAATCCTGAGACAAGTACGAAGTAGAGAAAAGATCACATACAGGGGAAAACCCATCAGAATCACTGCTGACTTCTCCGAAGAGACCCTACAAGCAAGGAGAGAATGGACAAAGATCTTCCAAGTCCTGAAACAAAACAACTGTCAACCAAAAATAATCTACCCAGCAAAGATCTCATTTGTATATGAGAATGAAATCAGATACTTCAATAGCAAAGAAAAACTAGAAGAATATGTCTACACAAAACCAGCTCTGCAAAGTCTCCTTAGAAATGCGCTAGTCCCGGACAAAAAGGAGGCAAATCACAAACAAAGTTGGCAAATAAGAAGGTCTCCAAACTAAAGGCCGCACAAACAAGACAATTACATAGGCAACAACACACACACAACACAATCACATGGCAGGGCAAAATTGCAACCTCTCAATTTTAACTCTCAACACAAATGGTCTAAATTCACCAATCAAACGACAGAGATTAATAGAATGGATCATCAAACAAGACCCAACCATCTGTTGCCTACAAGAAACGCATCTAACCAGAAAGGATGCAAAGAAACTGAAAGTGAAGGGATGGAAAAAGATATTCCACGCCAATAGACGAGAAAAAAAAGCTGGGGTAGCTATCCTAATTTCAGACGAGATAGATTTCATTCTAACTAACATCAAAAGAGACAGGGAAGGCCATTTTATACTGGTGAAAGGAATGATCCATCAAGAAGCAATCACCATCATTAATGTTTATGCACCGAATCTTAATGCACCTACTTACGTAAAGCAATTACTTACAGACTTAAGGGAAGACATAGACACCCGCACAATTCTTGTAGGCGATCTCAACACACCTCTAACAACAATGGACCGGTCTACGAAACAAAAACTCAACAAAGAAACAACAGAGCTCACACAAACAATAGAACAACTGGACTTAGTAGACATATATAGAACTTTTTATCCTAAGGCCACAGACTATACATTCTTCTCAGCGGTGCATGGCACCTTCTCCAGAATCGACCACATGATAGGACATAAAGCGAATCTAAACAACTTCCAAAACATTAGTATCATACCATGTACCCTCTCAGACCACCATGGGATGAAACTGGTAATCAACAACTCAAAACTCCCCAGGAAGTATAGGCACTCTTGGAAATTGAACAATATGCTATTAAACGAACAATGGGTCAGAGAAGAAATTAAAGATGAGATCAAAAAATTCATGGAAACCAATGAAAACTCTGATACAACATTCCAAAACTTGTGGGACACCGCCAAAGCAGTGCTACGAGGTAGATTCATCGCAATCGGAGCGCATGTCAAGGCCCAAGAAAGACGCCAAATACAGGAACTAACCTCACACCTCCAGGATCTGGAAAAACAGCAGCAGAAGAGTCCCACGCACAATAGGAAACAAGAAATCATCAAAACAAGGGAGGAGATAAACCAAATAGAAATCAAAAAAACTATACATAAAATCAACAAATCAAAAAGTTGGTTTTTTGAGAAAATAAACAAAATAGACACTCCACTGGCCCGATTGACCAAAAAAAAACAAGAGAAAGTGAGAATCAACAGCATTAAAGATGAAAAAGGCAACATAACAACAGACACTGCAATCATTAAGAAAATAATTAGAAATTACTACAAAGAACTGTACTCCCACAAATTTGAGGACCACCAAGAAATAGAAAAGTTCTTGGACTCCCACCATTTACCAAAACTCAGTCCGGAGGCAACTGCAGAATTAAATAAACCCATAACCGAGGTAGAGATTGAAACAGTCATCAAGGATCTCCCAACGAAAAAAAGCCCAGGCCCAGACGGCTTCACTACAGAATTCTACAAAACATTCCGAACAGAACTAACCCCAATCCTCTACAAGCTCTTCAAAACAATAGAGGAGGAAGCAACCCTCCCAAACTCATTCTATGAAGCCAACATCACCTTAATCCCAAAACCGGATAGAGAACCATCAGAGAAGGAAAACTACAGACCTATTTCTCTGATGAACATTGATGCTAAAATTCTCAACAAAATCCTAGCCAATAGAATTCAAAAAATCATCAGACAGATCATTCATCCGGATCAAGTAGGATTCATCCCTGGAATGCAGGGATGGTTCAACATTCGGAAATCCATAAATGTTATAAACCATATCCAAAAACTGCAAAACAAGAACCACATAATAGTTTCAATAGATGCAGAAAAAGCTTTCGACAAAATCCAACACCTCTTCATGCTAAAAACTCTAGCCAAAGTAGGCATAGATGGGAAAATCCACAACATAATTAAAGCAATTTATGAAAAACCCAACGCCAGTATCATACTGAATGGAGAAAAGCTAGAACCCTTCCCACTGAGATCTGGAACAAGACAAGGGTGCCCACTATCACCACTGCTATTCAACATAGTCCTAGAGGTACTTGCAGAGGCCATAAGACAAGAAAAAGAAATCAAAGGCATACGTATAGGAAACGAAGAAGTCAAGCTTTCACTATATGCAGATGACATAATCCTATACATAGAAAAACCAGGAGACTCAATACAGAAACTGCTAGAACTTATACGAGAGTTTGGCAGAGTGGCGGGGTACAAAATTAACGAACGAAAATCAACAGCCATAGTGTACGCAAATAACACCAAGATGGAAGAAGATCTAACCAACAGGATACCATTCAAAATAGCAGAGAGAAGTATGAAGTATTTGGGAATAAATCTAACCAAAAGTGTAGGAGACCTATTCGAAGAAAACTACAAACTATTTAAAAAGGAAATTGAACAAAACCTCAAAAGATGGAATAACATCCCGTGCTCCTGGATAGGCAAAATCAATATCATTAAAATGTCTATACTACCACAAGCAATATACATTTTCAACGCAATTCCAATCAAATTGCCCAAAACATTCTTCACGGAACTGGATACAATGATTCAACAGTTCATCTGGAAACACAAAAAACCACGAATAGCTAGAACCATCCTGAAAAATAAGAAATTAGCAGGGGGAATCACAATCCCGGACCTCTGGACATACTATAGAGCAGTGGTAATCAAAACAGCCTGGTACTGGCACAAAGACAGAAAGGAAGATCAATGGAATAGAATAGAAGCACCAAAAGGGAATCCACACAGATACAGCCAATTAATCTTTGACAAAAAGACTAATGACAGCTTAAGCAAGTGGGAAGGACTCTTTAGTAAATGTTGTTGGGACAACTGGCTGATAGCCTGTAGAAACAAAAAGATAGACCCACATCTATCACCATACACTAAGATCCAATCTACATGGATAAAAGACCTAAACCTACATCCAGAAACCTTCAAACTCTTGCAAGAAAATGTAGGAAATACCCTGCAAGACCTAGGAGTAGGTACCGACTTTCTAAGAAGGACACCAAAAGCAATAGCAGTTGAGAACAGAATAAACAAATGGGACCTCATCAAACTAAGAAGCTTCTGTACAGCAAGGGAAACAATCAACAAAGTAAAAAAGCAACCCACAGAGTGGGAGAAGATCTTTGCACACGATATAGGCGATAGGGGGCTAATTTCCAGGATATACAAAGAACTTCAAAACAACCAAAAAACCAAAACAAACAAGCCACTCAAGAAATGGGCACGGGAAATGGGCAAACATTTCACAAAGGAACAAGTCCAAATGGCAAACAAACATATGAAAAAATGTTCCAGCTCCCTAGCAATAAGGGAAATCCAAATTAAAACATCGATGAGGTACCACCTAACACCAGTAAGATTGGCCCACATAAACAAGAACACCAACGACGCTTGCTGGCGAGGATGCGGGGAAAAGGGAACCCTACTCCACTGCTGGTGGAGCTGCAAATTGGTACAGCCTTTATGGAAATCAGTCTGGAGAACACTCAAACAACTCAAAATCAGCATACCATATGACCCAGCAATAGCACTCCTAGGAATATATCCAAAACACCTGTTTTACGACAAACCAACATGCATCCCTATGTTCATTGCAGCACAATCAGTAATTGCGAAAACATGGAAGCAACCGAAATGCCCATCAGCAGAAGATTGGATAAGAAAGCTTTGGTTCATCTACTCCATGGAATACTACTCAGCTATTAAAAAAAACAAAATGCAGTTCTTTGTGGCTAAATGGGCACAACTGGAAACTATAATGCTAAGGGAAATGAGCGAATCCCAAAAGATTAGATACCACATGTTTGCCTTGATTTAACCTGTAATTTTTTGTTTGGTGGTTTGTTATTTTTTGAACCTGTCATTGATACTGTCTCAACCCAGATGTTTCGAAGAATGGAACTTGCATTATTTTTAACATATTGTTTACCCAATACTATGTCAATTAATTCCATAATGTTGTATAATGATACTGAGGCCTTGTTGGGGCTTTTAACTGACTGGATCTTTACTCTGTTAGACCTATCTTCAGACCATAGAAGGTCTCCCCAAGAGGCCACTGAACTTATCTGGACAATAAGACGCTGAACTTTATGCTAGGCAGGTGTTTGCAAGCAATGAATCTCAACTGAACTTGAACTAGGGTTATGCAACAAGGTGGAGGAATCCACCATGGGGGGAGGGGTATGGGAGGGGTGGGGGGGATCCCCAGCGCCTATAAAACTGTACTACATAATATAATGTAAGCAACAATAAAAAAAAAAAAATAAAGATAGACAGAAAGTCTGTAACCAAAAAAAAAAAAAAAAAAAAAAAAAAGAAATGACTATCAAGTACAATGCTTATTTTCAAATAATAAAGGTTAGAATAAAAAAAAAAAAAAGAAAGCTTCATAATTAGGTTTGAGTATAATGAAAATCAGGCTTGAAATTTAATAATGTGTTGTGGGTCTTTCAGCCAGGCCTTCTTCTCCATGATTCAGAAAGTGCTAGTTACCATTATCCAGCTGCTTCTATAGTGAAGGACAGTATAACTTCAGGGCAAGTGTTAACAGTTCTAAACATAGTACAAAGGAAATTCATTTTACTGCTCTGTTGTGAGGCACTGACAAGGGTAGAGAACCCATTGAAATGAGAAAAGAATAAGTAAGGTCATAAAACTTTCCCCAGCAAATGAGCACCTAAACACAGAGTCACGTGGATTGACAAACCATCTCTAGAATTATCATGTGTTGGGCCCGGCGCAGTGGCGCAAGTGGTTAAGGTCCTCGCCTTGCATGCCCGGGATCCCATGTGGGCGCCGGTTCTAATCCCGGCAGCCCCGCTTCCCATCCAGCTCCCTGCCTGTGGCCTGGGAAAGCAGTCGAGGACGGCCCAAAGCTTTGGGACCCTGCACCCGCGTGGGAGACCCAGAAGAGGCTCCTGGCTTCGGATCGGCATAGCATCGGCCGTTGCGCTCACTTGGGGAGTGAATCATCGGACGGAAGATCTTGCTCTCTGTCTCTCCTCTCTGTATATCCGCCTTTCCAATTAAAAAAAAAAAATAACAAAAATAAATCTTTAAAAAAAAAAAAAGAATTATCATGTGTTCCCTTTAAAACACCCTGGAGCTGGAGTGGACATTTGACACAATCAGATGCCAAATAAGAAGCTGCTTGGAATGGCCACATATCTTATGGAAGTACCTGAGTTTGAGTCCAGGCTCTACTTTTTTTTTTTTTTTTCACATTTCAAAGTCACTTTATTATTATTTTATTTTATTTTTTTTTTTATTACATTGCATCATGAGACACAGTTTTACAGGCACTGGGATTCCCCCCTCCCCTCCCCAAAACCCGCTCCCCACCCCCCATGGTGGATTCTTCCCAGGCTCTACTTTTGATTTTAGCCTCCTGCTAGTACAAGCTAGTACAAGCCAGGAGAAGCAGTAGGATAGAGATTAAGTAGCTGGATCCCTGCAACTGACAGGGGAGAACTGGGTTGAACTCCAGCTTCTTGCTTTCAGCACGGCCCTCTGCAGGTACTCGGGCAGAAAATCAGCACAATGAAATAAAATTTTTAAATTGCTGCAATGTCTACATGTCAAAATTTAAGTTATGAATGTTAAGGATTCAAACTTTTATTATGCAACAAGGTGGAGGAATCCACCATGGGGGAAGGGGGATAGGAGGGGCGGGGGGAATCCCCAGTGCCTATAAAACTGTACTACATAATACAATATAAGCAACAATAAAAAAAAAAAAAGAAAAGAAGGTTGAATTGGTCAATTCATCGTTGCACTGACCATTTCCATTCCTTACTCCCATTCTCAACCCTTCACTGTGCATGAATATAAACAATGTTGAAGGATTCTCCTCCTAGAATTCCACCCTTTTTCTGAAACTATAGTTTTTATGGGAAACTTAACAGTTTGATAATTATTTTCTCATTTTATTGCATCTAATAATTTAATCTTAATCCATCCCTCGGTGCTTTTGAGAATTGTACATGTTCTTAGTGCTATATATTTAATAATATCTGCTGCTAGCATCCTCTCTTCCAGGTTTGTGGTTGATGCCTTCCCTTTGGATAAGGACAAACCCATATCTAGGTCTCTAACTGTTCTCTTGAGGTTTGGAACCTATCCTCTGTGATATTCAAATGCTTTCTGAGGACCTTTGGGCTGTCACTGACACACGACATGATTAATTAAAGTTTCTGAAAATCAGATCTTGACATCTTTTTGTCTTTTCTAGATATTTAAGTCACCTTAGATGAAGAATTTCATTTTCACCCTTTTTGATAACATAGCCATCTAATAGTGTTATACATATCTTTTTCTCCCTTTTAGACCATTTGTTCCTCTCAGGGTTTCTATTCAGACTGGATTGCCACTGTGACTTTTCATTTGCTAATTTCTGTTATCATCATCATTTCGATGTCTACCTAGTAGCTGCAGTTAGGAATCAGGAAGGTGTACTCTCAATATGCTGGCATTTATTAGTGTAGCAGACACTGCTGTTGCTGCGATTGACTAGCACAGACTCCTTAATGTATCTTACACTTGTGTCTGGCATGATCTCTCTTGTATTTAACAAGAGGAATTGATCCATCCTCCACTACTTTTTCAAGTCATATATAGGGAGCTGGATCAGAAACCAGCATCCATAAATGATGCCAGCATGGCAGGCAGAGAATTAGCTTGCTGAGCTACCACAACAGATCCTAAGCTTTTCTTAATCAGGATGTGACAAGGGAAAGGAAGATGATTTCACTATGGTAACATCAGTATTTAAATGAACCCTTACCATTCTTCCATACAACACACTGCTTCCTGAATTAGTCACTTCCTAATAATGCCAACTTCCCCTCCTGTTTCTTTTTAAGAGCTTAGTATTGAGAGGAAATGGGAGAACTGAGGTATGCCTGGCAAGAATTTTGTGCCACTGAATGCTTCTGTTTCCAGCATACATTGCCTTTCTCACCAGTGTCTATGTGCTGTTTCGTAGCGGAATTGTCACCTTTGAGACTGCTTATCAAACTCAAATCCTACACTTTCCTATGTTATCCTAGTACCACCCAATTTCTTACGAGCCTGAGAGCCTCCTGTATGTGCTGGGAGTTTTTCAATTGCAAGTACAATGACCCAGAACAAAATGATAAGCACAACCAGTACTGAATTTTCTGTCAGGGAACTGAGAAGTCTTGGAATACAAATGGCTTCAGGCCAGTTTCATTGAGATGCTCATATTCAGTCATTTAAAATATGCCTGTCTACAACTCAGCATTATTTTTCTAAACATATGTATTTTTAAATTTTTTGGAAGATAGTGTCAGAGATAGGGAGAGACAGAGAGAACTTTCTTCTACTGGCTTACAACAGTCAGGGCTGGACCACAGCAAAGCCAGGAGTGAAGAATTGATGCCGACCTCCTATTTGGTTGACAAGAGCCTAGTTAGTGAGGCATCATCTCCCATTTTTCCAAGAATATTAGAAGGAAGCCAGTTAGGGAGCAAGATAGTTGACTAGTTGACATTTGGTACACAAAGGGGAACTTCAGTATGGGTTGCCTGCATTGCAAATGGCAGTCAAATCCACTGTGCCACTCCTGCCTCCCAACTCTGTTCTGATTATGATTTTACTGAAGTCTGACAGTCTGCTTTCTCATTTTTAATGTTGGAAAGCAACAGAACCTGCTTTTCACTCTGTTACTGTCTTACCAGCTCTGACCAGTAAAATCTCCATATGCATTCCTTGACATATGCAAAAAGAAACACATGCCCAGAATAACAGAGTTGATTTTTCAAACCTATTTTCTTAGAAAAACCTTTCACTGATTTAAACTCTTAAAGTTTAAGCCACTGAATGTTTATGCTAGCCAATCTGATTAGATTTTCACTTGAGAATACAGGTATTACGTTATCACACTGTTTTCGTATCGTATAAAATTCCATAATTGAAATTAAAGCATTAGAAACAACAGCTGATTTTAAAAATCTATGAGCGAGAGAAAGAGAACTCACATCCACTGATCTGATTCCCAAATGACAGGACCTGAAACTGACAACTGAGCCCAGGTCACCTAAATGGGTATATGGAATCCATCTACTTGGGCAATCCCTGCTGCCTCCTGGGGATTGCATTACCAGGAAGCTGCAGTCAGGAACCAGAGGTGAGTGTTGAATTCCTGTGGGACATGGGGTTCTGTATGACTAGGCCCACCACCTGCCTTAAGCAAAGTGATTGAATATGTCAAAGAAGGATTGTTGTCAATGAAGTGAACCTCAACATACTTCTGGAAAATGGTTTGAGCTCTTTATAAATTGAATAGATTTCTCTAGGTGGGATTCCAAGTGTCCAGGAACCATTGTTAACATTGTTAACTCTGAGGGAATTGTGTCCCTTGTGAAAAAAAAATGACTGACAGAATTCTTGAGAACAAGCTGATCAGACTTAAAGGGACAGATTTAACTCAAGTCAGTGACAAACTGAATGTCACTGGGTACATTGTTAGATTTTTCTCATTATGTTTGTCTAAATGCTTTATTGAATAAGGGCATGTTCCCTTATCTTCCAAGCCATGTTTCTAGTTTCCATGACACACTGCTCATTTTTCCATCTATTTTCTCCATCATTTCTCAAATGTTACACGTGCACAGCAGGACTAATGTCCACACGCTTTCTCACCCAGACATAAATTACACAAAACATGTATTGTCTCAGCACTCCCAGGTCTCATCACCACCGAAGACTCGAACTCTGTCGAAGGTTGTCCTCTGTGCTCAAGTTACATGTGGAGTATCTCAGAAAAGCCTCTTAAATCTACCACTCTAGTACCCCTAAAAATGTTACTGAAATTTCATGCATTATTTTATGCATTTTCATGAAATTCCACTAGGAAATCCCATTCTCCAAAGAGACTAGTGTTTATAGGAAAGCAGGTCATGGGTTTGAATCCTGGTGCCACCAGTTAAATGTTTGACTTTTGGAAAAAAATTGATTAAATTCTGAGTGCCAGCTTGTTATCTACAGAGGTATAGTTTTAGAAGTAGACAATAATGTTCTTGGAGTAGCTAGAAAGTAACTGGGGTTAAGTGCTTCATAAAGATTAATCAGTGCTATTTCCATAGTAACTTCTGCTTCTCTCTATAAAGGCTCTTATCTCTCACTCCCTCCGTTATTTTGTCCTTCAAATAATGAAATAAAACAAACTTTAGGAAGACATGTAAATTTTTATTGAACCCTCAGTTATATGTCAGGAACCATGCTTATTCTAAATATCTCATAAGGAGCTAGTCATCTCACCTCCGAAACTTTTCAGGTGATTTCTACAATCAAACATTTCCCTTTGGAGAACAGCTACATACAAGGCCTCGCTTATCGAAGAGATGCTTATTTTGGAAAGGAGGAAAATAAAAACTGTTTCAATGAATTCTTAAAAATTCTGCTCCATGATCATTATTCTTTTTTTGTCCCAAAGTTCTAATTTCAAGGAACTATGACCTATGTGCATGAACAGCTTTATTGGAACCTGACTGACCAGGAAGAGTTAATGCAGACTGCAGAGAAAGCTTTGTACTTTCATCCTCCTGAAATTCATTAAAATAATTTTAAAATTAGCCTTGTGAAGATAAACTAAAATAATTTCCATTTTAATGCAACATTGTTTCATTAACATTTTCCCATTTATTTAGAAATTCTGTCCTTCAAAGAATAATAAGGGTTATTTAAACTTGACAGCTGAGTTTAAATAACTAGAAGTAGCACTGTTCTATCCTTTGAAGAAAATGTGTATTTTCTTGACATTCAGCATTATCAGCAAGGATTCTTAAAAAAAAATACATCAATTAGGAAATTAACTTCCCAAATATTATTGAGAATTTGTGAACAAGATTGTTTGTCAACCTTTTGGGGATAGATGTGAGTTGACAGCAAAGAGTGCATATGCAGATTCTGAAGAGAAACTGACCTTGTGCTGGACTGTGTCTCTCACACCTTCCTTCTTAACAGATGAATGTCATCTGCTGTGTCAGGGCTTTGAAGTCAGACCCACTGAGACTTTCTGGGAACCGCTGGGTTTACAAAGGGGGTATTTTACAAGGAGGGCACAATTTGCTGATGAGTAAGCATCTCTAATGATGATAGGAAGAAATGTTACTTTGAAGCTCTGAAATTCAAAAGAATGACTGATGATCTGTTCTTTCGAATAGTTACGGAACAACAATAGTTCATAGTCCCCACCACACTCCAGAAGGAAAGATGTGTTTAATCCACAAGAATTTGAAACTGTGTGTTGTGAAATGCATCACTCTTGATCTCTTTGAAGAAATTCAAACTGATCCTTGTGAGAAACTGGATAGGACAATACTTTTTTTAAATGGAGTTATTAATGTGGGGGTAGGTTAGAAAGGAATGTAGGCATTTAGTTTTCAACCTAGACATATTCTCAAATTCTAGCTTGCCTTTGGAGTCCTCACTCTAGTTTGACTGATTGCTTACTTTGCAGAAATTACAAAAATCAGTCTCACGATCCGGTAACCTCTGATACCATTAGATGCTCTCAAAGTGTTTCAATAAACATGTCTTAATTTTGATAATGACGTGATATTATGATAATTTTCATACATCATTCCAGACACCGTGCAATATATAAGAAATTTCACAGAAATTTCATATCCTCAAAAACTAGTATCGAGATCTTAAAATGTCATAAGATACTGGTTTCAAAGACAGCGGGACTGAACAAATCACAGGTGTGTCTCTACAAGGTAGCTTTACCTTCTTCTTTGAAAGTGTGAACCCACAACCTGGATTAGAGCTCTTAGAGGTGAAAGTGGTTTCCTTTTGAATGACTGGGGTCCTGGGAATATGACCTGTTCGGTATGAATGCTCTGTTGTGGGTCCATATTTTTCTCTGAGATACAGATCTCCAAGAACATATGTAAATGTTTATCTAACTATATACATATATAACTATCCAAGGAAAATGAAGTGTTTAATAACTCTCCTCACCTTCAAAGTGTATGTTTATAATGCAGGGTTGAAGGAAGGTTTAGCACATCTCATCCCTGCTCCTCATCTCTCTTTCCAAAAGTCCCTTCAACTTAAACAGGTGAAATGAGCATAAGGCTGATAACATGAGACAGCTACACTATGCCTCCAGAGCATCCTGTCAAAGCATTTGTCACAGCATATTGTAATTTATCCTTTTATGTGTCTATCTTCCCCTCCAGACTTCCATCTTCTTAAAGCAGAAATAGTGTTTTACAACTACTTCATCATTGCCTGACATAAGTTCTGTCATGGAGTAGAGCGTAAATGCTTACTAGGTGAATGAGCAAGTGAAAATGAATGAGTGAGTCAACCTGGGATGGATCACGATAAGAAATGCTTTGCTAGTCTATCCTGCAGAGATTAGAATGTTGCATAAATCCAATTAGAAAATAGTCAACAGCAAATAAATGAAAAGCATACATATGAATGCTGAAGAAACTGATTCAACAAGAAACAGAAAAACGTGGTATTACTGAAAACCAGCAATGCTTTTCTCTGCAGCCAATGCGTTTTTAGTGCGTGAAGTCATATCTAAATGATCATTGCTTCTTCTTATCGAGGTTTCTGAGTGCTAACTATGTATCAACTGTACAGAACTGTAGCTTCTGGGAGGCAGGCACAGTGACAGCCTCCTCTTCATAGCCTTTCTGGCTAACTCGTCAGCATCATTCACAGCTCTTCGGATTTCCATTCAGAGTGCTTACAAATACAGAAATTATAAAAATACGTCATCTTAATCAGCTCAAATAAAATAAATCCAGTAAAACTCCTTTTAAAAGATAAGCTTATCTAGAGCTTACATAAACCTTGGTGTCACTAATTATTGAAAGTAAACTTAATGGATCTATGTGGACGCTGTTATTTCATATAACAGGCAATCATTTTTCTGCTTCTTGCTTTTTAAAGATTTAGTTATTTGAAATGTATACTGAAAGAGAAGGGGGAGATGAGAGAGAGAGAGAGAGAGAGAGAGAGAATATGATCGTTTTCATTTGTTGGCTTACTCCCCAAATCCTTCAACCACTGAGGCTGCAGTGGAAGGACCCAAGAACCAGGACTCCATCTGGGTCTCACACATAAAGCGCAAAGACCCAAATTCAGGAACCATCATCTGCTACCTTCTCAACGCATTAGCAGGAAACTGAATCAGAAATAGAGTGATACTCAGTTTAAGGCATTCTGATATAAGATGTATATTCTCAAGTGGTAGAATAGCCAAAACCTTTACCTCATTTTGACATTATTTCTCTTAAGTGAAATGACCAGATAATGGGTTTTGATCTGACTGAATGAATTGCTTCAGTGATTAACTTATACATAAATTATATTGCTCTGCAAGAGACTTGCTTAAGGTCAAAATAAAATATAACTAGTCAGGTTAACGGTCCTTTCATATAATTCTGTTATGTCTTACTGTTTCCCACCATGGAACACATAAATAACACTCCCTTTTTGAAAAGCAGTGGCTTCTTGAAACCAATCCTGTCCATTGGTTGAAAAAGAATCCAATATAAACTGAATTTTTCTTTCCAAATGCTTTGTGAGATGTAGCATAGCAATGAATTTATCCGTTTCTTAATGAGAGAGAACTGTGTCTGTCATGCTTTCACTAAAGTTCTGTCTGGTCTCTCATAGAATCTGCTCATCACAGACACATACATACACATATGTGAATATGCATATAGAATATACATTCGTACATAGGTACATGTTAAGTGTTCACTCTGTATAATACAGATCTCAAAGATTTGTGGTCTTTTAAGATCATTAGTACAATGAATGCAATCTTTATAAAATTTAATTTGTGGACATCTGACAAAATACTAAATTTAAGAAGCTGCAGAAAGTGTGAGTATATTCTTAGACTCCAGTGGAGCTTACATTATAGTTGGGAGAGATACAAACATGTAAGTAAAGTATACGTGCAGCTATCTAGATGGTGACGAGGTATGTGGAAGCTAAGCGCAGACGGCAGCTAGGGAAAGCCATCTGTGAGGGGTTCGTTTTAAATGAGGTCCACAGGGAATGCCTATGAGTTAAGTGTTAGTTTCATTTTACAGACTAGAACTTCTACATTGCTAAGACATATGAAAGGCTCTCTGAAATTCACCAGTGATTCCAACAGAGCTTGATTTAAAATATCTGAGACACTTAAATTAAAATTTAAATGATCTGAACTATAACATTAAACCAGCCAAATGTATGAGAATTCATAGGATCTCTATGTTAAACAATTCATGGGTGGAAATAAACACTCTCTGAAATGCACATAAAATGATGAAAATTAAGATAATAAGATTTCGAATTTACTGGTTACAACCACAGTAAAATACAGTTCCTATAGTTTAAAATCCTACATAACAAATGGATTATTCAAATCAAGTATTTGGAAAAGATCAACAAATAGGAACTAAGGAAATGAGAAGGAATAACCTAAAAAAATGAAGGAGGAACTTTACTTACATAAAAAATGGAGTGTACAAATTCAATATTCTTAAATTTCTCTAAAGTAACAGTAACTATACATATCTATGGGCTACAATGTGGCATTTCACTACATGATACAATGTACATTGATTAAGTCGGAGTAACCAACATTTAGCCTTCTTGGATGCTAAGTTTATGAATGGAAACTGGGAGCTCCTTTCTTATATTTGCTCACAAATTGCATGAAAAGTTATTGTGAATTATTGCTACTCACAGTGCTGAGTTTTTCAATCTGATTCTAAGTTTATATCTGTTATCCCAACTGCGTCTATTCCCTTTTACTCCTGCCAGTCTCTTGTAACCCCTACTCCGGGTTCATAGTGAATATTCATTTGAATTCTATACATGAAGGAGATCAAGTGGCATTTGCCTTTCTATGTCTGACTCATTTCACTTCATAAAATGTCTTCCGGATCCATCTTGTTGCAAATGATAGGCTTCTGTTCATTCTCAGTGCTGAATGATATTCAATTGTGAATATATATGTACTCACTACACACACATATCTACTCACCGTATATACATAGACATATGATATATTATATATGATAAACTTCAGTTTCTTTATCCATTCATGGGATGATGGGCATTGGTTGGTTCCATCTCTTAGCTATTGTGAATAGTACAGGATTAACAAGGTAGTGGGATTGCTGTATCACATGACAGTATGATTTCTAGCTTTGAAAGGGATCTCCACACTGTTTTCCTTAGTGGCTATACTAACTATGTGCCTACAGTGTATACGATTTCCTCTTTCTCCATATCCTGGACAACATTTGTTGCTTTGAGTCTTATTGATACTAACTAATCTAGCAGGGATAAAGTGACATGTAATTGTGGTTTTGGTTACATTTTCTGATGGCTAGTGGCATCAGGTATTGAAAAAGATAATTGTTGACCATGTCTAATTTGCACTGACATTTTGCATTTGTATTTGTATTTTACTATTTCATATTTTGCCATTTATTAACTCGATTGCTGGATTTATTTTTTTTTTTTGTAGTTGAGGACTTCCGTTTTCATTGTTTGTTCCTTATATAGCCTAGTTATTCAGTCTTTCCAGTATGAGTATGTTTCAAATTTTTGTCCTATTATTTCATTTAATCTTTCACTTGGTGATTATTTCCTTTGCAATCAGGAAGTTTCAGGGTTTAGTATAACACTTTATGTCTACTTTTCATCTCATTGTCTCCTATTCTTTTAGGGTTCTATCCAAAAAATCATCACCTACACCATTGTCTTAAAGTATTTCTCTAGTTTGTCTTATGCCAATTATACTTCTAGGTTTTGACACCCAGGTATTTGATCCATCTTGGACTGGCTTTTCATATAATGAAAGGTACAGATGTAATTTCATTAATCCACATATGTATTTCTCATTTTGCCAGCATAATTAATTGAAAAGTTTTCTATAACATGTATTGTTGGTATCTTTGTTAAAAATCAGTTTGCTATATGTACATGATCTAATTTCTGGGTTCTTAATTTTGTTTCACTATTCTATGCTTCAACTTTTATGCCAATGTTATACTGTTTTAATTATCGTAGCTTTATAGTATTATTGAAGTGAACTGTTTCATTAAAATACACAAGATTAGAAATGGAAATAAGAAAACAACCAATGATATACAGAAAAGACATAGACCTAATTGCAAATGAATATCTTAGAATTGTATCTCCAAATATATTTGAAAAACTAGATGAAACAAAAGGTTTTCTAATAAAATGACTCACATGACTAGAAATTACTAAGTAACATGTAGAAAACCAATATCCCCCAAAACAAAAAAAAATTGAGAGAGGGATTTACATTAATTTCCCACAAATTTTTTATTGGAAAGACTCTTACAAATGAAACTTTTGAAATATATTAGAAATAAACAGTCTTAATTCTGTTAAACAATTTCCGTGAAATATATAAAGCCTTCAAATTGATACAAAAATCTGGTTTGGAGTTTTCCATAAGTGTCTATCAACCACTTCATCAACTTACAAAAGCAAGGATACCGAATAAATCTGGGGGAAATGCCTTAGAGCTTTTGTGAAGGCTTTAAAAAAAAATCATTGGAAACCTGTGAATACAATTTACTGCACTAAGAAGGTCAAGTAAAATAAATGGTCAACTAGATAACATGCTGAAAATGCTGTTCATTTGGTTATGAATGTCTGGGAACATACACACAATGAACTGAAATCTACATATGGAAGTGGTATGTATACTCACCTGTTCATGGCAGCATCATTCACAATAGCTAAGATACAGAATCAACCTGAATGCCTGTCAAAGGATGGGGATAATTGACATTTAGACACAGTGCTATCCAGCTTCAAAAGGAGGCGTGTTATGTGCCACAATGTACAAATCTGAATAGCATTGCCCTAAGTGAAATAAATCAGGCACAGAAAGACAAATACCACGTCACCTCACTTCCACGTGGAAGGTAATAAAATTGAACTAAGCGAAGCAGAAAAGAGGACGCTTGTGAGAGACTCAGACAGTGGGGATAGAGAGAATAAAGATTTGCTGATCAAAGAGTTCCAGACAGACTGAGATTTACTGTATTTTAGAGCGGTTACAATCAATAAAACATATATTTCAAAATAATTAGTTTTCAGTTTGCAACCTACTCAAAAATAGAGTGAAGGGAGTTAATACTTTGGAAACGGAAGTCAAAATGAATAGAAATTTAATATATCATAAAGGCAGAATTCAATTCAAAAGGGGGAAGGAACTGATATAATACATGGTCAATAATTTTTGATATGTGAATATATAAAAAGAAATACTTATACTGAAATGATGTGGGCATGGTTACCTAGATGCCCAAGAATAGGATCCAGCACGTGCAAAGAGACAAGCAATTTTTACTCCATCCTATTGGTGTATAGTTTTAAAATCAGGTAGATGTTGCTACCAATCTAGCTATTTTGCCTGGTAGATTAGAATTTTCAACTAATAAAGTCATTCAAATGAAAAACATTCACTACAATCCTTTGGAAATAGAGTGCCAAGAATTAAAATGATTTTTTTTTTAAGTTTCCTGTTTTCACTGACTTAGAAAACTACCCTTCAAACTAAAATGTGATACTTTTGCCCACCCTCCCAAGCAAAGTGTGAGAAGAAGCAATTATGTTTTGGGAATGAGTTTTTCAAGCATAACTTCAGTTCAATCCATCAAATATTCGTTTGGAGCCTACTCTATTAAGCTGTTGCAGTAAATAAACTTGCCACTAACTTGATTCCTGGCATCCAAAAATTGAGACTTTTGTAATCCAGCCCCTTGCCTGACGTGTGTCTATAGAAATGGGCTACCAGCGGTTTCTACAAGGACAGCTGTGCTATCAATTTACAGTAAGTCACTAAGTGCAGAATGCAGACCCTAATATGGGTCAGTTCTACGAAAACTGGCAATTATTTCAAAAGTAAGTCTAATTTAAAGGAAAAGAAACAGGAAATATGAATGCTGAAATGAATATTGTTGAACACATTATGTTGATTTCCTAGAGAAGTGATTCTGTGTTAGCTTTCAAGTCAAAATTTAACATTTTAACCTGGCAAATATGGGTGTTCAAATATGTAAAATAAAAAAGGAAATATGTAAAATAATGTATAATTTTATAGTAGACACATATGTAATAAATAAGGCTAAATCTTTCGGTTTATTATTCCAATAGAGCAGTAAATAATCCCAAGGCACTTTTTTGAAGGTAAATAAAAGATGCCATTTTAGCTGGAAAGCAGTGGCCTTTTGTTACACTGCCTGTTTAGTTTCATGATAAATCTTCTATGGCTGCTTCTTCAGAATAAAGAATTGCTCTTTTAAACTCTAGGTAGATGTACCTAATTATTTCATTTTAAAGAAAATTAAAAACATAACACACGTTTTGTTCTATTGCTGAAAGACCCCGAAGGGGAAAAACTGTCTTTTGACACTTTGCTTGTTTTTTAATCTTTGTTCTCTGAGTTTTAAAATGATGTGAATAATTTTCATTCCTTCTTTTGCAGGATTTTTTAAAAAGAATATTTTGTCTTCAAACATGAACTAAGCATAAGTCAGAGGAATAAAATTCACTCAGCCATGAAATTAATAATTGGTTATTAATAATACAAAAACTAATTGATCTCAGAACTGAATTTTATCTTTCCCTCTCCAATTCTTTCAAATCAGTTTTGGTATAGACGCAACTTAATGAGAAAATAGGAAATTTCATGAGGTAAATTATTGTATTTATTCTGTTACCAAAGGATGGGTTTCATTTCTTTTTAAAAGTTATATTTTTGGATCTCAAATATCCTAGGTAAAAGAAATGTTGCTGTATGAAACATGTGCAACAGGACGATTTGATATAGGCATGTATTATATAATGATTGTCACGAAAGAAATGAACACATCCATTGCCACCTATGCTTACGCTGTAGCAATGCTCATGGAAAATTTGCATTGTAGAAAAAATATGGCTCAGTATAAAACACTGCTATAGACAAATAAACTTTTGCTGGTATATTTTGCTTGTTTGAAAGGCAAATTGGGAGAGAGGGGGAGAGAGAGTGAGAGAGAGAGAAAGGTTTTCCTTTCCCTGGTTCACTCTCCAAATGAACACAAGGTCATAGCCAGGAGCCATAAGCTTTATCCAGGTCTTCCTCTGCTTTCCCATGCGCATTAGCAAGGACCTGGATTGGAAGTCGAGCAGTCAGGAATTGAATATGGTACTCATTGGATGTTCAAAATAGTTGCAGACAGTGGCTTAACCTGTTGTGCCATAAGGCCAGCCCCAATAGATTTCTTTTGAATTTCATTTTCTACCTAGCTTTTTGAGTCAACTTGCACAATAGATTCCACAGAAGTACTTTGCCTTAAAACTGAAATGTATTACCCTTTGAGAAACACCTCCTCATTTTCCAACCCCCTCAAGCTCCTAGCAAACATCATCCGACTTTCTGTTTCCATGAGTTTCAATTGCTTTAGATTCTGCTTAAGTGAGATCACACAATAATTAACTTTCTGTGCCAGTTTTGCTCCCTTAGCACAATGGACCACAGGTCATAAAATTTTCTCCTTTAATGGCTCTGTAACATTCCATTGCATATCATATTTTCATTATTGGTTCATATACTGACATTTGGGTTGCCTCCATATTTTGGCTGTTATTAACACCACTGCAATGAATATAGACATTATTCAGTTTTAAGCATGCCAAGTGGCATATATACTTTCACAAACTATTTGGATTTGATGCACAGTGACTTGACAAGGTAACACAGGTCTTCTAATTTTGACCTTAGGAAATAAGAAACCAACTTAGAAATTGGTATTACTAGGACATGGACTTTAGAATTAAGGGCTGGGAGTTTTCAACTTCAATTCTCCCCACTGTCTCTTGGTTTGTGCTAACATAGATGACTCCAACTTGAGTATATTCACACAATCCTTTATCTGAAATTATTAAATATTTGGGAAATTGAAGGATATTTGTAAGCAGATATATACACATAAATATATATACATATATATTGTAAGTATTTGTAAGTAGATGTATATATGTGTTTATATAAGATATATATATTGCAAAATTAGGCAAATTCAGTTATCTAAGGAAAGATATCTTCTCTATCCAGGGAGTGATGCCGTATTTTTGCATTTCCAAAGAATATACTTCTGAAGATATTTCTATACATAAAAAGTCCGTAGAAACATGAGTCACTAAACATCTGAATTGAGAAAAATAAATACATGCTTTGTTTCAAAAATGAAAGTCCTCACTAGAGCTAATTCATATTCTAATAAAGAAGTTAAACATCCTCAGAGGGTGAGGGCTACATCCCAATTGTATTTAACACAGAAATTTATTTTCCAGTATAGAATACAATTTGACTAACAGTGATATTAAAATATCTAATTATTTAAAAATGAATATCTACTCAATTTGACTTTGAGCAAAACTGCCCAGTGAATTTCAATAAGGTTATTTATTTTTTAAAAGATTATCTACAATATTATATTTTATTGATTTATGAATAACTATTTTCATGGATGTAAAGGCTTTAAAACAAATTGCTAGAAATAAATTTGAAGTGGTGTTATCGAGGGCTTGGTTGGGCTGCCACACACTTGTTGGAGTCAAATGTGATGAAGCCTTGTTATGATCTGTTGGTTCTCCAACACTTGATCCTCAGAGGTGGTCTTTGGTGGCGACTTCTAGAAACCATGAAAAATAGTCACCCATAGGCAATCATTATTTGGCCTCATAAGGAAAAAATGCACTTCTTTTTGCAAATCCTAGATACTTACTATTATTATTGGAAGGCTCACTGTAACTCCATGGTGATCTTTAGAACAATTTCGGAACTTAATATCCTCTATTATTATCCCTGTTTTTTTTAAGGGGATTTAAACTGTCACTACTAAAATGTTTTAAATATTCCATTTATTATTTATTTGAGGATAAACTTTGGAACTCTTCTCTGCCACTGCTCCAACCCTCGAACATTCATACATTGAAAACAAGGATGGGGATTGTGGTTTAGTGGGTTGAGTCACCACCTGGGAGGTCTACATCATTCATTGAGAGTGCCCAGTATCAAGTCCTGATTGAACATGTGGTCCATCTTCCTGCTAACCCACACCGCAGGATGAGCGGATGATGACTTGGGTACCTGGGTCCAGCAAACCACAGGGGATCTAGATAGGGTTCTCAGCGTCTGGTTTTCACCCGGACCAGCCCTGGCTGTTACAAGCATTCCGGGAGTACACTTGTGGGTGAATGATCTCTCTCCCCTCTTTTGCTTAGACTTTCAAATAAACTTGAAAAATCGATTATATAATTTATAATTACTATCAGGTAGTTTGCGTATTCTATTACTTTACACCTAAATATTATTTTATATATGTTATATTTTATGTTCAACAGATTGTCAACTATTGTTTTATTATTTTATTCAATAGGCAAATTTTATTGTATCTTTTTCTCAATTTTTTGCGGTATAGTATACTCAATATGTACCTACAGAAACCCCCTTTTCTTCATTCTGTATATCTTTTCTTCTTTCTGTATATGCAGCAAATAGGAAATGGGCTTATATTTATAAATTTCCTAGATAATAACTGATTCCTTTAACATAAACAGGAATAAAATTTACATTATGACTGAAGGGAACAGAAAGATACACTTTTACATGATATGGAATTTATTTACAAGTGTATTTGGTGACTGTCCATGATTTACAATTTTAGGGACCTCACATTATTAGGAAATTAAGTCCGTGAACATTATTTTCTGTCTTGTGGGGTCTCATTTAGTTGCCTTCAGTCCTTTGGTCATTGTTAAATGTCTGTACCATCTTTGAGTGTTTAGGTAAACACACAATTATATAGTGAACGTTTCCTGAATTTTGGATCTTTCAGTCTAAATATTTTCATTCAACCAGGCAATCTTCTCTCTCCTCCCACTTCAACGTGCGTTCCTTTGTTGAACTTCAAGTGTTGCTGGCTCCCATGAGGCAGGAAAATAAGGGAAGGAGGGTAGAAGCAGCGGAAATTCAAGGACCGATTCATGGAACACAGTTATTTTTGTTGGGTAGTGGAAAAGGGCCAGTTATCCCTGGTATTTGAGCTGTGCTCCAGGCTATAGCTATTTGACCTTTTTCACGATGCACTGCATAACACACCTCAGATTAGCTGAGTGCAGGATAATACAAAAGCAGGTTGCTGTTTTTTTAGGCTTCTGCCAGCCTCCCATTTTAAGGGAAAGTATTTGCAGCCATTATGGTGACACAGAAGCTTTTTTTCACCTTTAATTGAAAGGTAACGTTAAAGAGCGGAGGTAAGCTAGGGAAAGAGACTCTTCCATCCCCTGGTTATCTTCCCAGATGGCCACTATGGCTGGGGCATTGCCAGGCTGAAGCCAGAAGAAGTCCAGAGCATCTTCCAGTTCTCTCAGGTGGGTTCAGGGACCTGAGGACTTGGGTCATCTTCCATTGCTTTCCCAGGGAGCTGGTTTTAAAATGTACCAGCTGGGTTTTGAACCAGCAACCGTAGAGGACGCCTGTGTCACTGATGGAACCTTAACTTTACATACCTGGGGCCCAGCACAATAGCCTAGAGGCTAAAGTCCTCACCTTGCATGTGCTGGGATCCTATATGGGCACCGGTCCTAATCCTGGTAGCCCCGCTTTCAATCCAGCTCCCTGCTTGTGGCCTAGGAAAGCAATGGAGGACAGCCCCCAAAGCCTTGGGACCCTGCAGCCACATGGGAGACCTGGAAGAAGCTCCAGTCTTCTGGCTTTGGATCCATGCAGCACCGGCATTGTGGTTACTTGAGGAGTGAATCATTGGATGGAATATCTTGCTCTCTGTCTCTCCTCCTCTCTGTATATCTGACTTTCCAATAAAATAATAATAATAATAATAGTAGTAGTAATTAAACACTAGTAGTAATTAACTACTACTAGTAATAATTAAGGAAAAAAAAAACACTTCCACACCACAATACCAGCACCAGGATTGTGCTTTAAACATGTGGATACTTATTAATTATCCCACAATATTATCTTCATAATGTTTAGATTTTACATTCCACATACCCTGCATTGTTGGATATGCACAAGATATATTACTTAAGCTTTCCTGTTAGGGCTTTTTGATTGCTTTGTAACACCACACACTTAATATCTTTGATAAGGGAAAGATTTTAGCCCTGCTTGTTTGATTCAAAGACACAGAAGCTGGAGTCAAGAAAGGTGACGTGCCTGATTGATGTGACACAAATCTTTGTGTTCCAGTCCTATGCTTTGTCTAACTTATGCTTCTTTTGGTGTATCTTTCCATTATTTCCCTGACCTCAAAGAGAAAAGATAAAATTCTTTCATTAAGACAGTTGAAAAAGTCAAGTCCTTGTCAAAAATGTTTAGCATGTCAAAGCAAACTAAAATACAGAAAAATGATCACGTCAATAAAGCAAGATAGCATTAGCTAGTTACTAAAGAACACTGCTACTTTGATCTTAAGCCAAAAGATCGAGAAATGATTAAGAAATGCTACTGCAGCATATTTAGAACCTGAGAACAAAATTTAGGCTTAACTAAGGACACACCTTAGTCTGCTAATCCACAGTATTAAAAGCTGGTTTGATGACACAGAAGGTAGGAATTCAAACTAAAAGTCATCTGAGAACTGCCTCTAATAAATACATGTAATCTGTTCTCTGTATGGTAATAAAAATATTTAAAAACCAAAAGACATCTGATTATGTTACTCCATGCTTACTCAACTATCAGCCTACCCATCGGTTCTAATGAGTGTCTTACCATACCCCTGCTCATTCTCAGCTGAACAGCCTGACGTACTTGAGTCAAGTAGTCCAGTGAAGTCTTACTGATCATGAACAAAATCATTCTTTCATTAAACTCCACTGTCACGAATATTTCACAAATAATCATTTTTTTCTTATGGTGAATATGATCTTTACCGTTTTCAAAATTTTGGTTCTTTTTGTAGAATCAAAATGTTCATTCACCCTGAATAAATTCATCTTTTTCTACCTCTTTTCTCAACATTTTGTCCTGAGCTGGCCTTGGAACTTGAAATGTCATGAATAATGATGTGTATACACATGGAAAAAGCAAGGCAGATATAGCTTCATAGTTATGAAAAGTTTATATAGCACTTAACTAACACTCCATGTTTCAGGTTGGATTCCCAAAGGAAAATGAGCATACTGACATATTCTGTACAGAAAGTTTAGTTGGAGTGCCCTGGGGAACCACATTTGTGGGGAAATGAAAGGAACAAAATGAACAGAGAGCAAAACCCAATTGCAAAGCAGGTACAGTGAAACCCCCTGCTGGTCCCATAGGAAGATCAGAAATGGAATGATTTGTGAAGTTGACCACATGGAAACAAGAGGGCAAATACTGTGGTGAGAGCTGCCTCTTTAGCTCAGATGAAGACCAGAGAAAGCTAACTAAGATCCACCAGCTGTCAACACTTGCAGAAGGCAAGGGAATGAGGGTTTCAACCTGAAAAGTTCATCGGGCCAGGGTGTCAGAGCATCAGTGACAGCCCAAGTTTGCACTAATATGCACATGTTTCAAATAAAGAGCTTAGGAAGTAGCTTCTCCTGGACCCATGGGCTGGCCTGCATGCCTGCCTGCCTTCTTTCCTTTATTTCTCTCTTCTCTCTCTCTCTCTCTCTCTCTCTCACACACACACACACACACACACACACACAAACACACATGAAAAAAAGGATGAACTAGAGTTCTAACTACTTCAGGTAGTCTCAGGATAGCTTTTTCTGTTGCCCACTTAAGATACTTATTACGCTCAGCTAGCTTTTTTATTATATTTTACGGATTTTTAAAAAAGATTTATTTATTTTTATTGGAAAGGCAGATATACAGAGAGGAGGAGAGACAGAGAGGAAGATCTTCTGTCCTCTAGTTCACTCCCCAAGTGTCCACAATGGCTGCAGCTGAGCCAAGCCAAAGCCAAGAGCCAGGAGCTCTTCATGGTCTCCCATGTAGGTGCAGGGTCCCAAGGCTTTGGGCCATCCTCGACTGCTTTCCCAGGCCTCAAGCAGGGAGCTGGGTGGGAAGCAGGGCCGCCTGGGTTGGAACAGGCACCTATATGGGATCCCGGGCGTGCAAGGTAAGGACTTTAACTGCTACACTATTGAACCGGGCCCCTTGGTTAGCATTTTTGCTAGTCTAGATGGCACACGTGCCAGGGTGACTGAAACCCTGGGCATTTTGTTCTTCCTAAGACATAACTGCAGGCAAAGTTGTCCCAGAGAACCTCAAAAAGAAGCTGAGAAACAAAAATCACCTGGATGCTCACATGTTCTTCCATACCTACTGTGTAGCCATAGTTTCACTCTCCCATTATGATCCCAATGTGACTCATTTCCTAGTTTTTGGTCTATAAACCTGCAGAATTCGAAGAAGGGGAACTAAAGAGCTTTCCAGTGGCTTACTGACAGCAAGTGTTATCTGGGGCACTTACACTTGTACCTTTAGATATCTTGACCTTGTGTTATGCCCTGGTGGAGAAACACCATCAGTAAAAGGTACTGACTTAGTGTGTGTGATAGTGTTTGTTCCAAAATTCTGGAATAAGATCACCCCTTCTTCCAGGGTATTCTCTGTAAGCTAGTGCCTTTGTTGTTCTTCCACACAGCCACTCCATTGCTCTGACAGGCTAGGAACTTCCAGGTGGCACTTTAAATGCTAGATAGATCCAGTACATTGCTTCGCCAGGTGAACACTGCCAAGTGTCTGGTTTCTTGTGTTAGTGAAGTAAACTCAGAGAGGGAGGCTGCATTTGGCTCTGCAAGCAGGAAGGAAAACCCCTGCCCAAAAAATATGGTTATAGTCACAATAAACTTTTGCTCCCCCGAAGGTAGAAATAACTTGATCTGATCAACTTGCCTATAAGGAATCTGGAAAGTCTCCCTAAGTAACAGTATTGTGTGAGGTGCTTGTATCTGGACTCTTAGCAAGTTGGACACCGGGCAGCAACAACAGCTGAATTCGTCTTTTGAATGGGAACCCATGCTGTTAGGCTCATGAATAGCTTTCATTCTTGCCACTGTGATTACTTAATTCACTAATCTGCTGTGCTGCAATGAAGTGGTCAATAACAGAGGCTGGCTGATGTTAATTGACTAAATGATTCTGTTTGATTGTTTAAGGGAACCTGATCTTCTATTTTTATCCAAAGTAGATAATGAGTTTCAATACTCAAATGAGTCACTTGATCACCTCAAGCATAGCCACTGAATTCTAAACAAAATTTGTCAGACTTTGAAAGTACATGCTATTGTACCCACCACTGGATTGCCTTCCACCAGTATTCTCTGCCAGTTTACAAAGTTTTAGGTTTCCCCCAGTACAATCTTCTAGGAGCTGCCAGTATTACCTTTATCACTGTGATAAGGTTTCATTTTTAGCTTCATCATTCACAAAATTCTATTTTAAAGACTATTTCTTTGACGCTCACTGGTATGCCGGTACCCTTTTAAGTGGGACTACTAGGTTTCATATGATAATAACATGAACAGCCATGAAGAGAAGCAAGGATGAAAAAATGATGGAATAAATACTTCCCTACCCTGTTACAAGTAAGTAGATGGAAGCTTCTTAGAAAAATAAGTCATTCCAAGTTGATGTGTCTTTGATTCCTTCTTGCTAAGGTTTTCAAAACAGTGGCATTTCAATAAGGAATAAGTCATTGTAATTGCTACAGGAAGATCCTGGTTTACGTTTTTTCAAAACAGGATCTGAGAATGGCAAGTTTGGAGACAGTTCAGAACATGATGTTAACGAGTGAAAAACCACAGACTGCCTAAGAGAAGAATCAATGCATTCAGATTGGAGATTGGGCTGGGAGATTCAGGGAATATGGATGGCTCATTTACTCCCAAGCCTTAAACCATGTAGAGGGGGAAAGATGGGCATATATTTTTCAAAAGGGAGAAGGATGTAAGCATTTTTAATTCCTCATTCTTCCTTCTCTGTGTTTACTTTTATATGTTTAGAATTTTGTAAATGTAATTTGTGTTTTAAGAATTAATTTGTCAAGGATTGTTCTTAGTCAGAAATTCATAAATAATTTTTTTGAGATTTTTTTCATCTGTTCTACATCTGTTACAAATATAGTATACATGTGTTAAACTGAATGGAAATATAAGATAACAGTATCAAAAGTATTTTTTACTCATTCAGGATGCACTTGCTACCTCACAAAGTGCATGGAGAAATTGTTTCGGGTACTTGCTGTCTACTTATCTTTCAGTTATTTCTGAATTGCCTGAAATCAGATTGCTGCTCCCCAACAAGTTAATCGAAAATTCTCTAGTTTCTCTAGGTAAGAACCTCCTTCCAAGCTTTGAAGTGCTGCCTGGTCCCTGACTACATCTCTCTGCCATCTTTATCTTGAGTTCTTAGTGTGTTTTCCTCCTCTCTGTGAATCTTTCCAGCTTGTGGTTTTGTCAGGGTTCTGCAATAGTCCTCTCCCTTCTGTACTGCTCCTCTCCTTTCCTGGCCCTGCTCTGCCGAATGCCTCTGAGCTGGCAGAGCTATTGCACTGACATGGAAATATCTTCTAATATTAATCAAGTGTCTTCTCATTCATTATTTTTTTAAGATGCATATTTTATCTCACCCCTGGATACTAACCTCTATATTAAATTGTTCCCTGAGTGTTCTTAAAATGTTATCTTCCCGCACAAAGTCAATTCTCATCGATTTTGCTTTTCACACTGAAAAATACTAATATCCAACTCACTTTTTAAGTCAGAAATATTGGCTTAGGTGACAATTCTTTCACACCTGACACATCCAAGGAATTAGTTAGTTACTGGCATTTAATGTTGTGGGGAGCTGTGCAGTTGGGTCGGATGGCATGGGTGTGTGATGAGCACCGCTCCTCAGTTAGCAAGGCTGCGAGGAGTTTCTGGCTGCGTGGCAAGGCCCGGCAGAATGTCTCTGGTCACCTCATTGCTGCCTCACCCATTGTATGGAACTCAATCACCTCTCTGATGTTTCATAGAATTCTTCTGAGGGTGTTGTTGTTGCTTTTCTGCTAATGTGAAGTGATTCCTGTAACTGGTGTGACACCTCAAATTGATCTATCATGTTATGATAAAAACACCTGTAGTAACGTAAGGCTATGACACACAGTTGAAAGTATACAATAATACAATTGAGCCCACTATGTTTCCAAACATCCTGTTATGTGCCCACTTTTGTCCTAAAGTTTGCCCTAGTATAAGTAATGTTTTCCTTAAGAAATGGCTTGATAATATCTTGCAACAGATGGCAATCATGGAGGTAAACAAACAAAGAGTTTGTTTACCATGTACCTCGAACTGTTACAACACATGATATGACGCATTTTAGTTTCTTACCACAGAAAGCAAAAGTATATGGGGCATCTTTTATAAGGAAATAAATGTGAACCCCGTCAAATTGGCTTAAAACCTCAATCTTATATTGGCACTTATATTTAGGGAAAGAAAACAGTTTATATAGATGAAAGAAAGTTTCTTGTAAGAGGCCCTCTGTAGATTAGCTGAATTGCCTTGATCCCTTTCACTGCCCTTTAACAAAAGAATAAAAAACAATTGAATCAGCACTAGGTGATGGTGACCGTAATTAATGCATGATTTGATTATAAAATTTAGCAAAGAATCTATGTTATATGCTTTTATAAAATCCTTTTACTTATGATCTTTTAATTCTGTATTCTTAATATTTTAATCAATATTAGTTTGTGTTTAGTAAAAGTTGTTTAAAAGTGTTTAGTAAAAGTATAAGTAAACTACTTGTCACTATGTAACTGCATGCGCTGCCAACCATGGAGTTCCTGGCTTCAGCCAGGTGATTGCAGGTTTCAATGAGTAATGGTTTGTTAAGAATGTTTTCTTTGAAATAGAAAAATATTTTTTAGGATTGCTTCTTGCATTTTCATAACCAAGATGTAATGAAAAATGAAACAATTGGATGTTGTGAAAAAACTTGTGTTGATTTATGTATAAATAAAGAAGGCAACTTTTCTGAGTTGTCCATTATGAGCATCAAGTCATAGTGGTCCGTGTCTTATCTCTTCCTATCATCTCGCCGATCCACGCATCCTTTGCAAGCTCTCAGTCAGCTGGAGCTGGTCTCCGGCATAATGTGAAATATTTTCAAACACACACAGTCTCTTCTCTCAAGATTACTCCCAGATTAGCACCTGACTCTGTAAGCATGCAATACTTAGAAGAGGGTAGGGATACAGTGCATTTTTAAGAAAAAGTACTAATCTTAGCCAAACTAGAATAAACAAGGGTGAGTCGGATGCAACATTTCTCTTGTGACAACCCTTTCGACTCACATGGAATCTGCCTCAGAACTTTGAGAGCCCCTTCCATTCTGCTCTTTGTTCCTCTCCCAGGCATTCCTTTGGCCCTTCTCTCACTCTCGTCCCAAGTGCCTGACGACCCCTAAGGTCCTGACAGCTCCCATCTTCCCCCTGTAGAGTGGCTACAGCTCCTTACTATGTCACACATGGAAAACAACATATGTATTTCAGGTGCTTCAGACAATAAGCAAAGCAAACACTTTTACTAACACCAAGGGCCCCTATTGCCATAACATTTCTGACTCATCATATTACCCCAATTTTTTCCTGTTCAGTGGAGAAGACAGGTGACTGCACATGATAACTATCCTATTCACTTACTCATCTTCCCCTATTCAGCATCCTCTCCTTTGCTCGGAGTAAGAAGATTTTGAAAAAAAAAATACTTCCATGTTTAACAATATCCAGAGTTACCTATTGCTAGGGGAACCACCAAACTCTCAACACAGAGGTCATTCCACTTTCTCCCACACTTAAGATGTAACCACACATGTGCCTCCTCTCACCCTTAGCTGAACTAGGTTTCATTCAAGTTCTTCCATCATTTAACCCTCACTTATTTCTATTCTGTTGTACGTGGTTTACCACCTCATGTTCGTTAAATTTCAATCTCATTCTTCAGCTTCACATACTCTTAATTATGAACAGTGAGGCATTTGACACAGCAGTTAAAACTATGTCTGTGGAGCATGTCAACATGTTTGGCTAGCTGAAGTTTCAACTCCTGTTCAGATTCTAGCCTTTTGCCAGTGTACCCTCAGGAGGCAGTAAATGATGGCTCAAGTGGTTGTGTCTCTGCTACCTGAAAGAAGACCTCACTGAATTCTTGCCCCCTGATTTTCACCCAGCCACTGTTGTTGTGGGCATTTAGTGAGTGAACCAGCAGATGGAAGATTCTGCTATATGTGCCTGTCTTCATCTCTGTTTATTCCTTTTAAAAATGAAAAAAGATTATTTCTCTTTCAGACATAGTGCAACTGCTATGGAAGTTAGTATGGAAACTGCTTCAACGAGTACAAATTGATCTGTCATATGGCTCACCTATCCCATGCCTGGGAATATATCCACAGGAAGTAAATTCTGCACATAAGAAAGCAACCTGCACTCCCATATATATGGCAGCACAATCCACAATAGCAAAAACATGGGAACAATCCAGAGGCCTGTGGAAATAGAAATGAATAAAAAAAAAAAAACCTGGTACTTCTATACCATAGAATACCATTCAGCCATCAAACAAAATGAAATTCTATCATTTGCAACAAAATGGTCCCAACTAGAGACCATTATGTCCAGTGAAATAAGTCAGTCCCATAAGGACAAATACATGTTCTCTCTGATGTAAGGCAACCTTCATGCAAAATACAAGATAAGTAGATATATGGGTAATCACTCACACACACACACACACACACACACACACACACACACACACACACACACATTCTCGCTTATGAACATATAATGGAGGCTAGCATACCAGGAAGTATGCATCTTTACTTCAGAATAAAAGGAATACTCCCAACGAAACTGTTAAGCGTACCTTCACAATATGGTACTAGACTTTCTATCAGTTCTCCTTGTCTCTACAAGCACATAGATAAAAATGTGAATTTGCATCCCATGAGTTTTTGTTTAGACTCTGTCCTTTGTTTTGCTGTTTTGAATCCTCCCAACATCAGTAAGCCTCAAGTTAAATTCCTGTTTCCTGAATTAAAAAGTGCCTTGTGTCTGGGAGGTGTTATGATTCCATATCTAAGTTAATAGTTGTCTTCAGCTAAAGGATAAGGGGATGTGATTCCTAGTTCTGACTGAGCCAGGGCTGTCCCAGCTGTGAGAGTGGAATCAACGGCAAACAATGACCACCATGAACTGGGGATTGTCTTAATCGCATGTGGATGAAGGAGTGTTCTAGAAGGAACTAAAAACTCGCCAATATATCCATAGCATTAGCACAGGAAAAAAATTCACCACCATTAGTTTTCTGGGCGGATTCAATGAATCATTAATAATGGCATCATTATTAGGTAGGAGAATTTCTATCAGCAGAATTGATGTCTTTCTGCTTGCTACTTAAAATGTTTTCACCCTGTTAGCAAGAAGGATATTATCATCTGTTAGACTTGATGGTGAAAGAAAAGCACAAAGAAACAGAAAATGTGAAATTGCAAGCTCCAGCAGCAACAATATTTAGGAAAGGAAACAATCTCATGAGAAAGAATTGGGTAAACTTGACAGGATTTTTAATCTGCTTTTTTTTTTTGTGAAAGTGTTCTTATAACTTAAAAAAATATTATGTGTTTTCTGTCCTGTTCATTTCTAGGGCATACACTTGGCCTTTGATCCCTGAATTTTGCTCATGTGGACCCATCAACTAAGGATCTAAAACACACATTTTTCCTTGTTGTTACTTACTGTAAGATACAGTATAAGAACTATTAATCAGCCTTTGTGTTAAATTAGGCATTATAAGGAATCTGGAGATAATTTAAAGTATGTGAAAGGATTGCTGAGATTAGATGCAAATTATAAATCATTCTATATGAGGAGTAAAAGCATTTTAGGGGTTTGTTATCTGCTTGGGACCTAGACTCAATTTCTATGGAAACTGAAACACAACTATACCTTGAAAATCATTTAAAATTTAAGGAAGTAAAGTTGGCGGCATTAGTCCACTGGTAATTGGCATACTGATAGTTCTACCTGCTTTAAAAATGATTATCATAATCTTCTCAGAGTTATGATGGGGCCAACAGACATTGGTGGCATAAGACAAAAGACAAAATAGGAGCATTGTTTTATAATGAGGGATGATATATATAAATCTTTGTCTTTGGAATTCACTCTAAGGCAGTGTTGCAACATAAGACAAAATATATTTTGTTTGCTTAACTACAATTTTTAGAAGGTTGTAACTCCTTTTCCTTGAACATGGGCATTTTGAGCCCTACTAGATAGCATGATATGGCAGGCATGGAGTGTAAAAAGTTTTGAGTCTGGCTACTAAGGTATGTCAAGTGATCATTAAGGCACCTGTATACTTCTTTGGAATTTTTGCAATTGAGACTTTATGTCTAGTTCACGATTTGCTCCTCAGAGATAGTGAACTACTAAGGGCAATGGAAGACTGGGCATATGGCCTGTTAATTAGGCAGTGATTTATTCATTTAGGATTCATTTATTTCTGTATTTGGAAAGCAGAATCTCTCTCTGTCTCTCTGTCTCTCTTTCCCTCTCTCTCTCTCTCTCACACACACACACACCAGAGAGAGAGAGCAACTAGTAGGGGAAAAGAAGTACTTTCTATCAGCTGACATTGCAAGCAATAGTTTAATTCACTGTGCCACAATGCTAACCCCTAGGCAGTAATTTCTGCCTCACCTATTACAGACTTTCATTAAAGTGATTAGCAAACAGCTAAAATAATATTGTTTCTGGCTTATTTTCATTTCCCTTTTCACCACTTAAGTGGAAGGTATTAACTGACAGTGAAATGACCAGAGCATTTAGAGGAGAAGAAGGAGAAAGAAGGAAAGCACATTTCCCATGTTACCTGGCACAGGACACATGGCCTCCATATTACAGGGCATCAGTTCAGTCTCACTACAAGAGGCTGCTGTTTCATCTGGAGAACCAGGAGAGTACATCATAAAGGAACAAGTATCTTAGACTGTTTTTATAGCAGCGTGAGGCCATCTTGATTGTTTTTGCTGGGCTCCTCGGGCTCAGTGCTGTAGGGCTGGGGGTACACACAGCTTGAGAGTAGGATGGAGCATCTGGGTTTTGTGTACATAGCATTGTTCAAACATCTCTTATGCCCACACTTCAGACAATTTTGACAGCTGCTGGGACAAACTATTTTTCCAGTACAATTATAGGAAACCAAATGCAGTCAACAAATTTATTTACCATTGTGATTTTGTTCCAAATCTTGTTCTCTGTGAAATGTTCATTTTAATTAACCAAAGATACTCACTTAAAAAATAAAATTTGCATCTGCAAAATGTTTTGTACTGTCTCATAGCATTATCATGTTTCTTCTTAAATAAACTTTGATTCCAAACTTAGAGTCTACATTAGCCAAAAACTCAGATTTGCAATGTACTGCTAAATTCTAGGTGTTCCTAAAATCTGATTGTCTTCATTTAATGGACATATAGCACAGGGCAAATAGAATCTTTATAATATCTGTCTTCAATCTCTCTGAAGAATATAGAGCACAACGAAATGACAATATAAGAACTTTTTTTGTTCAGCTTAGCTTTCAAAAACCATGAATACTCTAAGACAGAGGAAGCTCTGAAAATTAAAACCGTTAGAAAAACCATCTGCCCATTAATATTTTTTTGCTCCAATTAAATGTATTGTTCTTTTTCACCACCTGGCATGAAGTTCTAATAGCAAATGGCATGAATAATTAATGATAGAAGCTAAATGACGTATCTTGTCCCTTGTATGTCCATTGAGTTTTGCTCACACCTGCACTGCAGCCTCAAAATAGTCATGGGATCATGTAACAGGGGCAGTATCAAAAGCTTGATGTCAGCACTAAGTGACCAATGAAAAGTCAGTACTGTACAGCTGAAGGACTGACAACATCCACACTGCAACTGAGGGGGTTCCAAGAAGAAAGTTGGGTATGGATTATTATTCTAGACGGTAGGGCCTGTGAAGAAGAGGAAACATAAAAAAGCAGTCTTTTCTTTTTGCTACAGTGGATTTAACCTATTTTTTCTGCCGTACTGGTAAGAAGAGATCTGAATATACCTGTTACCAGGAAGAATTTAAAAGAAGGATAACCTAAAGCAACATGACTCCTTGCAGGAAAGCCGAGATGAACACATGATAATCTTTGGTTCAAGCCCCCCTAGCTCTCTGCTGTGCTATTCAGTTCAGTTGGGGAGCGGAGCAGATGGACATTAGGATATTACAACAGAAGCCCTTTGTGTCGTAATGGTAGTGTTTGGCTGGCTGGGACTTTGTGTTGTATCTCTTAGGAATCGTAGGCAGTGAGCATCTGGACTGATGGAGCCCAGGAAGTCCTTTCAGCTGCCAGAGCTGCAGTAGGAAATCTCAACTGGTAAGTGACCAGTAAACCCTGCCTGACTCAGGCAATGATGACAGCTTTTTTTCCTCCAGATATTCAGTTGTCAATATAAAGAATTCTAGCATCCTGTATCAACCCCTACCCCCACAATATTTCTAATGAAAAATGACAGATTCAAGAAATATTGCAATACTATACAGTTAACAACAGAGAGTAATGTGTTCAGAATATATTTAAAATTGGGAAGATAGTAGAAAAGCTAGTTTTTTCAAACCTGTGGGAAATACTCATAATCTCTATTAAAATATTACATAGCCACTAGAAAATGAATGAAACTAGTTACCTACCATACATATGTGAATGGCTTATATGCAATATCAGTTAGCACAAACACACACATATATACACAAATATTTTATAAATGCTTATTAGGATGGATTATCAATTAGTCCCAGCATAAAACCAAATTTCCTATTACATTATTTTTAATTTTCAAAAAACTAGGTTCTAATATGAATCTTGAAAAGGATTATGCAGTGCTATAATCCAATGATTTGATTGTCTCAAATAACCTAAAGCTGTTTTCAAATTGTTTATTGATTACTGCTGGTTTATTTCCTGGTGTTATTATTATTCTCATCTTCCACTATTCCTGAAACCATAGCACCGTGGCCAGCTCATACCTATGAGCGAGCATCAAAAGTAGATGAGTAACCTGGAAAGTTTGATTAAATTTCCAGGACACAAGTATGAATTGCTGTGCCAAGGTAGTCATTTTTGGAAAGGCAAAAACCATTCTGCCTTAGATTATCCTGTTACCACCTCAGCGGGCCATAGAAATCTTCTGACTTCTTTGTTGTGCTCACATGTCTAGTTTTCTTTAGGATGAATATACTAGGGTTATTTTTATATGCAATTTTACTCAATAAACTCTGAAATTACAGTATGGAAAAACATATAATTATGGAAGCAAGCAAAGCAATAATTATTTCATACAAAACACCAAAAGCTTGCAACTGTGGCAATTAGTGTGGCACACCTAGCTGAAAACAAATTTGCATAGCATTAATGCCAAAGTGATGCTTCCAAGGGGCTTTAAAGAATAGAGGGTTTTTTTTTTAATCTAAGAAGGCTTGTAAATGATAAATTCAGAAAACCAGCAGGATGTCTTTAGTAGTGCCCTGACAAGTTTATGTACCTTCCCTTCTGAAATTGCTGGCTTTAGTTTTTGTTTGTTTGTATAATCACCATTGAATGGCTTTCATAATGTTTCTATTACGTGTTTCTGAAACATTGCACATCTTGATCACTGTCCTAGACCTTGTCTTATTCTTACAACACTCGTGCAAGGAGACCATCATGCTATTTTTGCTCTCAAATGCTATCTGTGTTGCAGTCAACTCAAGTGATTTTCCAAAAACCAGTTGGAAAGTGCCAGTATTGCTGAGTAACATGAACCCAGAATCCGACTACAAAGAGAACTTCCTTAATGCAATTTAAAAAAACCATTTTTTTATATGCCCCCTGTAGTCCTCTATTTCTCTTTTCTCTTTCTGTCCTTGCTTTAAATAGCTACAATTAAAAAAAAAAAACCAGATTACATTCATTCTCACTTTGATAACGTGATGGAAGCAGACCATATCTAAATCTTTCCCAGCTTTGGGTTAGTCATTTTTAAGATTCTTTGGAAAGTCTGTACACAGAACATTTTGTGAATGACAGTGAGAGTTAACACTTCAGAACATGCTAACCACTCTTCTGAACACTATTGGTTAGGTGTTAAAAGTTGGGAAATTGAAACTTAAAGAGTTTTACGTAATATATTCAAAGTCTCATAGCCAGTAAGTGTAGAACTGAGATTCAAACTCAGGCAGTCTGGCAGCAGTGCCCAGACACAAATATTGCTGTGATATAGATTGGCTGTCTTTTTTTTTAATGTCTAGAGGGTTGTGAATTTTTGCTTAGCTACACAGGAGTAAATATAGCACTCAGGTAACAGGATCCAAGAAATGAAAACAGATATGATGCCTTTGCAGCTAATGCGTGCAGGAGACAAACATCAGACAGTTCCTACAGGCTTCTGTAAAACTCTTCTAATCCCCTTGTACATTCTAGGGAAAAATGAACAAGATAACAGTAGCCGTGTGACTTCTGGATGTCTTTTTTGTTGGTTAATCCTCGTTGCATAATATTGTGCTCTGGAGCTATTAACACTGGTCTCTGAAATTCTGCTTTTCCATCTCCACTGAAACATGTTCACTGTGGTCTAGGGTCTGTGACGTCTGCTTTCTGTTTTGAGAGTGGCACATTCGTGTTGGTGATAGCTGCATTTCAGTGTGGACTTTGACTTGGTTGTCTCCATTCCATTACCTTTCTAAACTAATGGTTTGCCCTTTCCCACCTATGGATGTGCTGCAAGAATGGGCCTGTGCATTCACTAGGATAACTCAAGTGCAGCATCTCCCATGGGTGCCTGCTATGATGAAGCCACAGACCACACATATTGCTGTGAGTCTTTCTGCCTTTCAAAGCACGGCCTAGTGATGACCACACAGGTATCCCAAATGTAGAAGATGCTTGATGACTACCATTTCATCTCGATATACCTATCTGAGCGATAATGGAAAAATATACAAAACAGTGCTTTCGATTGTGGGCAAGAAATTCTGTTCTTAAAAAGTATTAGGATACTTCCTGGTCAAACCAGAATTCCAATGAAAAGCCTTGCTTGTAATTTCCTTAGTTAAGATTTTCTGAAATGCTCTTGCTATAATACTGTTTTTATGTGCATAATACCTCTTTGATATAAAAATCAAAATCCTCCCCTAGTCTGCTAGCAAATGCCTGTCCTGCTGTGTGCTTGTAGGTACCTGAGCACCAAGAAAAAGGGATGCTGCCTCAAGATGACCATGGTTCATATTTGCAAAGACAAATGTTTATGTGTGGGGGCACATAAACACAAAACAAATGACTAGTTCAGATAAGCTAATTTTCATGGTCATGCCTTATTTAAAGAAAGAACACTCAAACCCTACTATGTTAACCATTTTTCCACTTATTACCTGTATTCAGAATGCTGTATGTTAGATATTTATTCGTCCTAACTGTATGTTTGTACCTTTGACCTCCATCTCGTGTTTCCTAACCATCCCTGCTCTGATAACCACTCTTTACCTCCGCTGCATTGTATTCACATTTCTTTTAATTCCTCATGTAGGTTAATTATAGATTAGTTTTCTTTCTGTATTTTGTATACTTCAAATGTTCACCCAGAATTTTCACTAGGGATAAAGGCCTTAGGCTTCAGCACACTTGTCATAAACGGATCTCATTATTTTTAAAGAGTGAGTGTTATTCCATTTGGTTGTACTAACATTCAAGGACATACAGTTCAAGATTATGTATTCATCTGAAAGTCAGCATTAGAGAGAGAGGGAGAGACGGAGGGGTTTTTCATCCACTATTTCACTCCACAGAGGGCTACAACCATAAGGGTTTGGCTAGGGCGAAGTCAGGAACGAGGAGATTCATCACCCATGGCAACTCTAGACCCAGAAATGCACCTCCTTCACCCACTAAAATGCACTAGAGTTTTTATTCTTACAATTGAAGCCAAGAAATTTTTAAAAATCTGTTATTTTTAGCAGTAGACACAAATCTCCAGAAAATTTCATGTAAATTATCTTTCACAACTTTAGTCACAGGTTAAGCATATTTTAAATATTTTTCATAGAACTTGCCATGTGTTTAAAAGCTAATATCACAGGTCTGGCGCAGTAGTCTAGTGGCTTAAGTCCTCATGTTGCATGTGTGAGTATCCAATATGGGCACTGGTTCATATTCTGGCTGCTCCACTTCCCATCCAGCTCCCTGCTCATGGCCTGGGAAAGCAGCAGAGGATGGCCCAAAACCCTGGGACCCTGCACCCATGTGGGAGACATGGAAGAAGCTCCTGGTTTCTGGCTTTGGATTGGCTCAGCTGCACCTGCTGTGACCACTTGGGGAGTGAAACAGTGATGCAAGCTCTTTGTCTCTCCTCTCTGTAAATCTACCATTCCAATGAAAATAAATAAATCTCTTGTTAAACTAATTTCATGCTTCTTTTTGTTTAGGTAAATTACTAAGAAAAATGATTTTATGGACACTTAGTTGGAATCTATATGTTGGTTATTACGAATAGCACTTCAGTAAACATTAGAGTGTGAATACCTGTTTGTCATACTGATTTCATTTCCTTTACATATGCACCAAGGAGTGGGCTGCTGGATCGCATGGAATTTCGGCTTGCACTTACTGAAAAACAGATTTTTTATGCCAAAATTCAACAGTAATTTCTTACACCTGTCTGTATTAGTGATAGTGTTTTGTGCTGTGCTATTTTGAGAAGACTATTTGATGTTTTTCTTTTTCACACCTCTGTTTCATTTAGGTTTCTGGCATTGTAAATTGGCATCCATGTGGGCTACTGTTAAAAATATAAACTACATGCCTTAGAAGCAACAGAAATTTACTTCTCACATTTCTGCAGGAGAAAATACAAGATAATGGCTCTGGTATATTCATCATCTAATGATCGCTGACTTCTTCATCCACAGAAGGGCATCTTACATCACTGTCCATATTGAAAGGGGCAATATGGCTTCTTTTTTTAAAATTTTTTTTTAATAAGGCTTCTTAAAAAATAAATCAGGGCCTGGTGTGGTAGCCTAGTGGCTAAGTCCTTGCCTTGAACATGCAAGGATCCCACATGGGCAACAGATATAATTCTAGCAGCCCTGCTTCCCATTCAGCTCCCTGCTTGTTGCCTAGGAAAGCAGTAGAAGATGGCCCAAAGCCTTGGGACCCTGCACTCATGTGGGAGACCCAGAAGAGGTTACTGGCTACTGGCTTCAGACTGGCACAGTTACAGCCATTGTGGCCGCTTGGGGAGTGAATCAGTGGATGGAAGATCTTCCTCTCTGTGTATCTGACTTTGCAATAAAAATAAATCTTAAAAAAAAAGGAGCCTCATTAATGAGAACTTTATTGTCATCAGCTAATCATATGTCAACAATGGAATCTTTTAATATCATCTAGCAGGTTAATATTTCAAGATATGAAATTTGGAAATGGCCTGGTACAATGGTTTAGTGGCTAAATCCTCTCCTTCCAAGAGCTGGGATCCCATGTGGGTACCAGTTTACGCTGTGGCTGCTCTACTTCCCATTGGACTCCACAACCCTACTTGTGGCCTGGTAAAGCAGTCGAGGACGGCCCAAAACCTGGAGTCCCTGCACACACATGGGAGACCTGGAAGAATCTCCTGGCTCTTGCCTATGGATTGGCCCATCTCTTGCCATTGTGGCTACTTAGGGAGTAAACCAGTGATGGAAGATCTTTCTCTGTCTTTCCTATCTTTAAATTTGCCTTCCCAATAAAATTAAATAAATCTTTAAAAATTTTTAAAAATTGGAGACAATATTCAGAATATATTATATATATATGTACTGTTCCAGCAATATGCGTTTGCTTCTGTAAGCCATGCCCTACTCGCTTGTGGTTAGTTATTTAGAGCATGTAATCAGGTTCTTCTTTTGGTAGGAGTATATTTTGAAAGTTGGCTGGGGTTCTGGAGCATGAAAACAATGGGCAGGAGCATTAGAATGCCATATAACTGGAAAGCTCTAAAAACTTGAACACTGTATCTACAGCTTTATAAGGTATTTCCCATCCACTCCATAAGCTCACATCCAGGGGATTGGGATACATACATGTGATGTCAGTTTTCTCCCAAACTTTTGCCACTTTCGGCTGGTACTACTGTTATTTTTTTGCTTGTTTTTGTTTTACATCTTTGTGGTTCCTCAATCATTGAGCAAATATCTGTTATCTGTGATGTATTGATACTGTATTCCTTCTCCAGCAATACTGTGTTTTTCCTATACTGACGTAGGGAAGGAAGTGTCTTCTCTACTAGTGATCTTTATTCCCAAACAGGAATTGAAAACAAACTGACTCCTTTTTCTTCCAGGATAATAAGAATAACAAACTTTATTTAAACATAGAGATTATGAACTTTGGTAGAGAATTTTGATATTAAGGCGGCTAAACTATTGGCCTTATAGACTATTGTCTATGTGTAGGTCCATTGCCTCTCTGGCATTCACAGCTGAGCAGAAGCTTGAACTAAAGGAACCCCAGGAGTCTCAATGTTTTCCATGTTTCTGCTGCAGGTGAGACGCCTGAGATCACAGAAATTCTGATTTTGCAAAGGCTGCAGATCTAGTTAGCATCAAAGCTAATATCAGCATCTGATCTCCTAACTCAATCTAGAAGGCCTTTGCTCTACCAGAATTTGGGGAGAACCTAAAGCAGAATGAATTCAGAAGGAACTAAAATGCTGAATTCCAAGTGCAAAGAAGAATTTGTGTTTCACATAACAAACCACAGCTAAGGAAAGACTGATTACATTTGAGAGTATAAATAGCTTTTATAATAAGAATGGTGGTGACAAACATTAGTAATAATCATGAAGGTGTAAAACAGAACAGATCTATTAAAGCTTCATTGTAAACACTCAGGTGAGGCACAAAAACACTAGGATATTAAATGTAGGGTGAAAGTGACTAAAATGGATGGAAATTTAATTTTTTTTAAAGATTTATTTTCATCATTTTTTTAATTGGAAAGGCAGATATACAGAGAGGAGAGACAGAGAGGAAGATCTTCCGTCCCATGATTCACTCCCAAAGTGAGCCGCAACGGGCCGATACTATGCCGATCCGAAGCCAGGAGCCTCTTCCGGGTCTCCCTCGCGGGTACAGGGTCCCAAAGCTTTGGGCCTTCCTCCACTGCTTTCCCAGGCCACAGGCAGGGAGCTGGAAGGGAAGCGGGGCTGCTGGGATTAGAACCGGCGCCCATATGGGATCCCGGGCGTGCAAGGCGAGGACCTTAACCACTTGCGCCACCGTGCCGGGCCCGGAAATTTAATTTTTTAAAAGGGGTTTTTGCACAGTAATCTAGATCCAGATCCAATGTGTGTGCGTGGTGCGTGTACTTGAAACCTCCTGCTCAAATGGAAGGGAGGCTCCCGTGGAAGGAGAGTTGGGCTTAGCCAACCCCACCTGTTCTTGGGAGCTCCGAGTCCCCCACAGCACAGTCTGAATGAAAAGCCATGAACCTGATTATATTTTCCCAGCCTGTTTTACCTTAGGCTAGAGAGGCTTTTTAGAGTGCTTCGGCTCTGAAATTCCAGGAAGAGCTCTCTGCCTGAAATATTAAGTAGTTTGGCAATATATGTGATATTCAACAGTCATTAACTCTTGCCCTTTCATTTCAACTAAATTGAATAATCATTACTCAGCATAAGGCCTTGCACACAGTGGGTTCTTGACAAATATTTGATGCACAAATGCTGTTCTCTGATATAGCAGAGCTCTAATTCTCTAAATGAGCTGATGAAAGCTATGACAAGTCACTGGCACATAGTTAATTTTGGCTTTCTACCCTCTCTAGACAGTGTATTGGATTTCACCCCATGGGATGGCTGCCAAAGACACAATTTTCCCAGCTCCATTTCTGCTTGTAGGCTAGACAGGAGCTGGGAGGGCTGTGGCAGCAGAAACATGAGACTCAGACCTGGGACCAACCTGACCCCGTCAATATCTTCCTGCTTAGCGTTTCACAAATGTTTCCGGTATTAACCTCTAAATGGTGAGAGGGGAAGAAAGGGTATTTTTAAAACAGCAACTTACTCATATCTATAGAATCTATTAGAATATCCTCAGATTGGACTTATTTTACAATTAAACTTTTCATAACTGATTTTTTCCTGCTCTGGCCTCATAGGCTGTGATAAGAGACTAACAGGCATTATAGTTTTTGCATGTTACTAAGACAATCCAGCACTCAATATATGTGAAATTTAAGGGCAAGCAGAGTTTTCCTAGGTTAGCTGACTTTGAGAAACCCAGCAAATGATTGCAGACATGCCATATAAGGCAGACAAAAAAAATCATAACTGCTACCTCCATAAATGATACTGTTAATAATTTTCTTAACATTTTCTTTTTCATTTATCATGCAATTATATAAAAATCAGAAAAAAGTGGTCCAAAATATCACCACTGAAATACAGAAAATGTTTTCATTTTTAGTGGTTAGTGATAGAAACTATTCATGTAAATATTACTTAGTGTTAATCAAAGTGTACTTTGAATTAGGTCTTCCATTTTGTGCCACAATTGATGTTATATATATTTTCCATGTAAAATAGCTTTCATAAGTCATCATATTAGTGGATATATATACACATAAGTGTGTATATATGTGTGCGTGTGTGTAATTTTATTGGATGTACTATATCTTAGACTTTTTCTGAGTGATTTTACATATGTAGACTTTCCCTTCTTTTAGAAGCAACACAGCATGGTGATGATCCCTTGCCTAAAGAAATTTATATTTTCGGGCCCGGCGCGGTGGCGCAAGTGGTTAAAGGTCCTCGCCTTGCATGCCCGGGATCCCATATGGGCGCCGGTTCTAATCCCAGCAGCCCCGCTTCCCATCCAGCTCCCTGCTTGTGGCCCGGGAAAGCAGTCGAGGACAGCCCAAAGCTTTGGGACCCTGCACCCGCGAGGGAGACCCGGAAGAGGCTCCTGGCTTCGGATCGGCATAGTATCGGCCCGTTGCGCTCACTTGGGGAGTGAATCATCGGACGGAAGATCTTCCTCTCTGTCTCTCCTCTCTGTATATCCGCCTTTCCAATTAAAAAAATGATGAAAATAAATCTTTAAAAAAAAAAGAAATTTATATTTTAGTGGAGAGAGACAAGTAACCAAACAAGCGGGAACAGTGGCTATAGCAGCTGAGTATAGTGAGACAAGTGATAATCGTTAATTCCTGATGGATCAGAATGTCTTATCTCTGTTATTTTATATATATGCACATATATACACTATTTTATTGAATCTTGAAAAATGCAGGGAATTATAGACACAAGAAAATCTCTGTGTGAAGTGGCATAAATATCTGATAAATACTAGGAACTGCCAATATAATAACTGGATGTCAATGTGAAGGAGGGCTGGTTCCAGGCAAAGGCGGGTATCAGATGATGCAGAACCTTTGGAACAAATGGATTTTATCATGCAATCAATGATAAAGCTACTTAAGGATTTTAAGTAGATAGGAGATATAATCTAATTTCAAGTTTAGAAATATCTGCCAGCTTGAGAGAAGAAATGTGAAAATTGCAATGTTGATGATAATTCAGGTAGATGAAAATCTCTTTGGGAACATGCAAGTTTACATGCTTGTTGGCTCAAGAGAGAACCAAAATTTTGAATTTCTTCATACATATGACATCAGGAAATACTTGAGTGATTTATGTAACCATAGGAAACTGGATAGAATGAGACAAAGTCCATGAAAAGAGGATGGGAAGTAAGGAGTCAGAATAGGGAGGAAAAACAAAATGAAAATGCCACACAGGAAGGCATCAGATGAATAGTACTGTACCTAAGCAAATCATTGATTAGGCACATGTATTTAGACGAAAAAGTCTTTTGCTTTTGTTCATGGAGTTACTTTGGTATTTAAAACAATTATTACTAATTCATGTGAGTTTTCTATACCTTGTAAACAAATATGTCATATTAGACATTCATTCTTCCTAGTCCATTTTGGATGTTTTTATCCTTACGATGTATCTATCATGAGTGCCAACACGTTAAAATAGTTGAATATGATGTTTTTCTCTTAATTGAAAATGAGACATTTGTTCAAAAATTGAAATGGGATATATGCATTATTCAAGTGAACATCTGGAGTAGAACAGCTGCTGGTTGAAGGAGCAACTACAGAAGTGCCATAATGGTGTATCCTCCATTGTTCAAGAAACAGCAGCTGGCATGGTTGTAGAGGAGTGAACTGGCTGGTGATGGCAGGTCAGAGACAAGGTAGTGGTTGAGGGTTGTCAACTGTTATCCGAAACAGGGAGTCACTGATACTGAAATAAATAGTGGCATTGTCTGATATATCTTAACAGAATGCACTTGGACATGGAGCTATGGAGAGGCAGCAACTGAGATGGAAGTGGAGGAAGTCACTGGAAAGAGGGGAATTTGTTGGAATTGACTAGAAAAATTGGGAAATGGAGGAGATTCTGACCTTGATGATAATAGGTTCAGAGAAGGTGGCGCAAAATGGTCACAGCTCAAGTATACTTTGGGAATTAGAGAGAAAGGGAAGGTATGTATCTTGAACAACTGGTAGGATGCACTGGTACCATTATAGATGGAGTTGGAGGGATCAGTTCCATTGTGACCACACATACATTACACAAATACAATTGTTATCACCAATCACAGCTCTTTGGTGGGAAGATGGATAGATGACCTAGAGTAATACATTGGGAGTCATCAGATAGATCTTCACAATTCAATACAATAGGCACTGGTCATAGCACCAGCACATATACAATGTGCAATAGCTCCATGTACTTAGAGATTTCCATAGTAGATAATGTAGATATGGGAAATTTCCATGGCAGAGAAAAACTAGATGGACAGCAGAGATCTAGGTAGTATTTCACGTAATTATTTTGACTGACAAAATAAGACTAGAAGTGGAACGAAGTAATGATAAAAGAGGTTCATCAAGACTGATTATATCATTTCATCACCCTCATTAAAAAATTAAGAGGATTTAGTTATTTGCTACATTATTTAGGTGAGGAAACTGAGACTCAGAGGATGAAAGACACACAACTGCTTCTGAGAAAAGAAAGCCTTGAGCATCCTCTCTTGGGACAAATCCAGGCAGCTGTGGATGTATAGATGGTGACACCTTTCAGTCATGACTACTGCATTGCCTCCATTGAAGAGGCCTATTGTGGCAGAGTCCACACGTGGTTTAAGAATCCATCTAAGCCAGCAGCGTGTGTATACAGATTCTACGTCTGCCTATGAGCAAGGCTCAACCCCGCTCCAGCTTGTCATGCTTACTGAGGCAGAGATTCTGCTTTTCAGAGATTTGTCACACGAGAGCTAAAGACCCACATCTCATTGGCTCAATAAGTCCCAAATTCTTACTGAATTGTGTGATTTGGTATTTCTTATCTCAACAGCTGTAACGTCATTCATTCAGGTATTAGTCTGAGTTTCCTGGAAAGCATAGTTTTAAATATTTGTATATAAGTACTTCTTTCAGACAAGATTCTGAGATGGAGTTGGAAAAGGAAAGGAGAAAATGTGAAAGTGTACTTTTTTAAAAGGCTTTTTAAATTGTTTTTATTTACTGCCACATACAGTCTGTTTCTCTAAAGTAAATTTGAAATTTTGTTATTGTAACAAAGGAGTAGAAGGGAAGAGGGCAGCAAGTATGGTTAACTTCTTGGAATTTTATTCAAGAAATCTGCTGTCTTTGTACAAAAAAAAAGTACTGAAAGATGATTTTCTTCATGGGTAAATGGGTATAGTTAACCTGGAATCTTTCAGAGTCTATGGACTCCAATGACCTCAATCGAGATGCTTTGAAGGAAAGTTACTTATAATTGTGGTCTCTAGCTTACACACTTTAAGATCGCAACTCCTTTCTAGGCAAAGCTTCATTCCAGGGATGTCACAACTTACGTGTGAGGTGGCATGCGGTTTCTGCATACCCAGCGAGCCATGCTGAAATCAGGTTGTCTAGAAAGATGCCACACAGGGCAGCTGTTACTGTAATACCACAGACTCAGCATATTTGGATGTGGGTAGTTACTAATAATGATGGCATTATAGTATTTCCCCAGAAGTATTGGCTTTATGTAAAACACTGAATGACACCATCATTTTTTTTTCATTTCCAAAGATACAATAATTACAAATAAGACTTCAAAAACCCCATTTAAACTAAAACCAGCAACAGCAAAATATAATATCAGAGGAAAAACTTAATCCCTAAAAGAAGTATTATTCTCTCTTATTTTGCTACTCTTCATTTTGGGATAAGAGAAATCGGGTTGCAGTCTTAGTTTGGGTGTTTATTATGGCTGACTTAGGAGAAGCTGATTAATATTTGTTTATATAATTACCTTGAAAGGTATAAACATTTTGGCTTCTTATTATTGCAAGAACTGTAGGATGCACTCATGCCAGGCATGGATTTCACACTTAATGACGAGTTTTTTTTGATAAAAACTTAGATATTTAACTCCTTTGCTTTCCTAACTTATTTCTAGTTGAATATATAATAGAGTCAAACTCATTTTCAACAATAGAAAATAGAGTAAAATTAATATAATGTTTCATTAGATTCAGTAAATACTACTAGAGTCTCATGCAAAATTTGATAAGGTTGTGAAAAAATAAAAATTATGAGAAACAAATTGTCAGTTAACTATCCTTATGTTATATTAAAATTCATCTACTAATGCCTAATTTTCCCTTTTCATGAAATCTGAAAGCATGTTAGATAAAAACAAGACATCGTATCCATTTCTGTTCACATGTTATCATTTATAAGTTTCGAATTTTCTATGAAATATTTCCATATCTGCTTTTTCTTTTTTTTAAGTTTTATTTATTTTTATTGGAAAGGTAGATGTACAGAATGAAGCTGAGACAGAGAGAAAAAGAGCTTTCATCACTGGTTCACTCTGCAAATGGCCACAACAGATGCAGCTGAGCTGACCCAGAGCTAGGAGCCAGGAGCTTTTTCTGGGTCTCCCACATGGGTCATGGTACCAAGGCTTTGGGTCATCCTCTGCTGATCTCCCAGCTTTAAACAAGGTGCTGGAAGGGAAGTGGAGTAGCCAGGGACACAAACCAGCATCCATATGGGAGAATTAGCTATGAACCACCATCCTGGTCTCCATATCTGTTTTTCTTTACAGCACACTTATCCATTATTTCTTGTTTGTTTGTTTACAGCCTTACCACACAGAGATGAAAAGAGAAAAGGAATGCCAACAAGTCTACATACTGAAAAGTCAGAATATTCACACACATACTATTTCACCTTTGAGAATGTATTGCTATTATAAGTCTGGTATTTTTTTTCAACTTTCAAACAGCAAATTCAGGCTGTACCATTTTCTTTCTAACAGTGATTTTTGATATCATTAAAGCATACAAGGGATAAAAAAATGAGGTCTGGGTGATTTAGTATTGAGAACATTTTAAACTGATGGGTACAGAGTAAGAACCAAGAATTCTCTTTTCTTGTTTTTGTACCACTTCAGGAAATAAAAAGCATCAACATAAATTCTAGCTTGGTTTTCTTCCTTCACTGAAGTTTTCCTCTAGGCACTGATGAATCTCTTTGTATAGCTGTGCAAATGCTATCCAGCTTTTTGACACAGATAAAAAAAGGTTGCTCTTGGAAATCATTGCTTGTTGAAGAATGGGAAAAGCCAAAGGTTAGGATTGCTATGGGCTAGGGGAGGAGAGGAACTGGAGCTTTTGAGTGCAATTGAGCTTGGTGTCTTTACCTTTTGCAAACAGGATGATTTCTACTAGTCTGAAACTTAAATTTATAGATAGTAAAAAATAAATTTGATCATACATTTCAATTGAAAAGAAAAATGATAAGCAATGTTACAGAGAATTGGGGTAGGTGTTTGTCCAGCAATGACTGGTTGGTATTGTTTGGAGTACTCTACTTACAGTCCAGTTTCCTGCTAAGACGCTCTTTGGCAGGTGTGAGACAATACTCAAGGACTTGGGTTCCTGCCACCCTCAAGAAATGTGGGTTAAGTTCTGGGTTGGTTACTTCAGCCTGCTGCAGTTCGGGCTGTTGCAGGCACTTAGGGAATAAACGCACAGGCAAAGTTCTCTTCCTGTAACTGTCTCTCTGTTATTGTATTTTTAAAGAATAAATACTTAAGTCAAAGACAACTGGCAAATTTGCAGAAAATATTTTTAAGGTATAATTTGTATAAGGTGTAATATGATTAATATTAAGTATTCTTAATTATTAAAATTAGAAGGGACATAATGAGAAAAAACAGTGTAAGGCAAGAATGGATAATTCACAATGACAGTAGTTAGTAAAAAGATCTACCATCTCTCAGCTAAGTCTGCTGTAACAAAATACCATATGGACTGGGTGCTCAAACAGCTGAAACTCATTGTTTCATAATTCAGGTTATCAGAAGAAGTTTAAGACAAGGTTCAGGCTGATTTCCTATCTTTTGGGGTCTGTCTTCCTTACTTAGTTCCTGGAATACAACGTCAATGTATGAATTTTTAGGAACACAAATGTTCAGTGAGTAGTAGTAGCTATATTCCAAAATATTGAATTTAAACTGAATCCACAGATCAACTACAAATTTACAGTAAATAAGAGGGATATGTAAATGATATCAAGGAGACATTCAGCAAAATTATCCAAAACTCTATAGCAGTGATGAAATTTCAATAGAAAATTGCAAAGAGGATAAAAAGGAGTGCTAATCCCAAACCAGTAAAGTGTTCAGTCTGTTCGGTATGATTTATCCACATACAAATATGCAAATATCTCATATATATATATGTGTCCAAGTCTTTTCAGATAAACAAAAACCACTGTAGCTTAAAAATTAAAGGCAGCAGGGCTGGAGTAGCGGCTCAATACGGTAATCCTCCACCTGTTAAAACCAGCACCCTATATGAGCACTGGTTCATGCCCCAGCTGTTCTACTTAAACAGCTCCTTGGTTAAGGATTGGGAAAGCAATGAAAAATGACTTACGTCCTTGGGCCCCTATAACATCCACATGCAAGGTACAGAAGAAGCTCCTGGTTCCTGGCTTTAGATGAGTTCAGTTGTAATTGTTACTGCTGTTTGGGGAGAGAACCCATGGATAGAAGATCTCTCTCCTTGACTCTCCTCATGTTAAATATGCATTTCAAATAAAAATAAAGTAAGATTTTTTAAAAAAATTAAAGGCAGGGACTGAAACTTGTGCCAGCATCCCATATGGATCTCAGTTTTAATCACAGCCCAAGTCAATAATCCCCTGCACTCTCCTGGGAGACCTGGAGGAAGCTTCTGGCTTCAGATCAGTTTAACCACAGCCATTGCAGCCATTTGTGAAGTGAAGCAGTGGGTGGGAGATTTCTCTCTGCTTCCTTCTCTGTAAATCTGTCTTTGAAAAATTTTTTAAAATAAAGGCAGTGGACCCGGCGCGGTGGCGCAGTGGTTAAGGTCCTCGCCTTGCACGCCCGGGATCCCATATGGGCGCCAGTTCTATCCTGGCAGCCCCGCTTCCCTTCCAGCTCCCTGCCTGTGCCCGGGGAAAGCAGTCAAGACGGCCCAAAACTTTGGGATCCTGCACCCGCGTGGGAGACCTGGAAGAGGCTCCTGACTTCGGATCGGCATAGCATTGGCCATTGCGCTCACTTGGGGAGTGAATCATGGGACAGAAGATCTTCCTCTCTGTATATCCGCCTTTCCAATAAAAAAAATAATAATAATAATTAAAAGGCAGTATTTATTTAATCTGTTCTTTTACTCATGTTTCATCCTTTTGTACTTTAGACTCATATTTTTTAATTTTAATATCTTTTGCTTGATAAGTGACTAATGGTTAGAGGTTTTCAATAAGTCCTAGGAAAAAGCCTATTTTGAAAAACTATGTATGAATTTATAATATTTTCATACTAAAACAATTTAAAATTCCATTTTTCAAAAATTTTGAACTATTCTTGGCACTATACTTTAAAAAAAAAAAAACAGTCATTTCAACCTTGTCACCTGCCTGTGATTCATGTCTACATTTTTTTTTTTCATGATTCTGACATACATAGAAAGGAAGTTAGCTGGAAGGAGCTGCAGTTGCCAGCCCCTCTCTGCAGTCTTTCCAGGCTGTAGCCCAATTTGTACCACCCCAAATCCACCTTCCCTTTTTCTTTGTAGGATAAAACTGCAGCTTCCATGATCTTGCCACTTAGGAATGGTACCCACCAAAAGTAACCATTATACCTGCTGGTTCTGTCCCCAAGATGACCTTCAGCTAATTATAAAGTTATTGTAATGACACTACCATGGTGGCATTACAACTCTCATCACATACCTGATACCATAACACCTTTGAGGACAATGAGATGGATGGCACTCAAGCTCACTCTCAAAATCCATCCCTTATGAATATTGCATTAACTCCCAACCAGACATTACTCCTCCAGTTTATAAAAATGGATGGCAATTTGTTGAGTGTACTTCTCTCCTGAATGAGTGCACTCCTTGAACGTGTGTTTGCACTTTAAATGCAAACCTTGTTTCTTTTTTGTCTACAGTCTTTCTTCAAATTCCATTTCTCATCAGAGATAAGAACTCTAGTCCATCACCCACCCCATGACCATTCCTTTGCTGTTTAATGAGACAACTACTATAGCCTGGTCTTTCTATAGAGTCAATCTAGTTTTCAGTTGCTGATTTTTTTTTCACAGACTTGCCATTATTCATCTGTAAGTAAGCTCTTGCTAATTCACCATTGTCCAATGGATGAAGAGAATATTCCTTCTTATGATCCGGAAATACCTGTCCTATGTGGCAGCAATCATCTTGCCATCTTTATCTCTCACAATTTGTAATCAAGGCGTTCTCATCATCATCTTATTATTTCTAGAACTTTCTGTGCTCTTGCATTTTATGTCTGAGGAAGTTCATGCTATCACACTTTCTCTTCTACAAGCTTTCTTCTCCTTCACAATACATCTGAACAAGCACCTATAGAATTTTGTTCTCCATACCTTTTATTGATATTGTAGACAGTTATGATTTTTCCTAATATTTCAAACATTTCACTATTATATAACTCATCAATTTGTACTGTGATTACTATACCACTTCTTATCCAGTATACACCTGGCATAATTACTGGTGCTTAATATTTGTTAAGTTGGTTGGATGCTGGAGACTATGCAAGCCTGTTTCTGATGGAGAAAAAAAAATCTGCTATTATTCAAGTATGTCACTACTGGATTATTACAAGTAGGGATGACTATTATAATAATCAAGCAGCTTGAATGAACTGTGTTTTTTAAATATTTTTAAAATCTGGGTTGATTTTTAGCATAAAATTTTCCAAGGAAATATTGGGTTAAAAAATTTCAAATGACAAAAAAAAAAATCTTGGTCATTTCAACTAGTCTGACATGGCTATTGAAAAGTGGTTATGAACTCAGGCAGATGAGAATGAGAAATTTTATGACTGAATCACTTCATTATTCAGTTTCTACAATCTATTTCATAAAATCTCATAGTGTGCTTTAATTATAATATACGTATATGACATAGTTTCATATCAAGCATCAGTTATTCTTTTGAGTGTTAGTTCCTGCTAAACTACATGAAAAAAGAAATAACAGCACATCAGACTATTAAATGTTGAATGTCTTTTCCCTTACAAAGGAACCCTATTCATATATAAGAAGTGAATAACACTACTTTTGAGTCTGAAACTATAAGCCAGTGCACCTCTTGAATCCCCAGGCATTTCTTAATGGAGAAACCTTCAGTAATCTCACTTGCATAATTTTAAGTGCTATACGTTTGACAGCTTGGAATGGACTGTATTGTTTTCTAAGAAATGACTGTGCCTATGCCTTTAAAAGCTAGATCTCCTGGTGCAACACGATTTTAAAGGCTTAGCACATGACATCAACTGCATTTATAAAAATATGCATGGAGGAAAACCAAATTCATTTTCATTTTTTTACATGTGCTTTGGGTAATTTAAAGGGCAGATAACATTTTTTTTTTCATGTATCTTTTTGTTTACAAAAACCTTACCATTGTGACTCTGTATAGGACTGTTTACAATTTTTAAAAAATATTTTTGAGAGAAAGAGAGGGAGACAGAGACCTGTTATCTGTTGATTCACTTCCCAACTAACTGTTATGAAACATCTGGATCTCCCTCATGGGGAACTTGGGCCTTTGTCAGCTGCCTTTCCAAGACTGGTTAGCAGGGAGCTGAACTGGAAGCAGAGCAGCCAGGACCGCAGCTGCTGGTGTTTCAGCCTAACCCTTTGCACGTGTCTGTGTGTGTATGTACTTGAGAAAACAGACACAAACTGCCAACTCCTCCCTGACCTTGACACTAAAACCTTTGCTCATAGTGAACTTGTGATAGACAGCAGTTGTGTGTGGATGGAAGGGCATGCAGGATCCTGCTGCAGAAGGAAGGGATAAAACTGCAGCAGTTTAGACTAATATTCATAACACCTGATTCTCTGGCTCTAAGAGTTGATCATGAATTTCTCATACTTGAAGAATAGGAAAATATTCAACATGCCCATTTTTCGCTCTTTCAGTTATAGCTTCAGCATAAATTTGGCTGAAATATAAACCCAATCATGCAAATAAAAACAATCAATTGAAGGAAGCTGATAGAAAACCAATCTATATTCTTCCTCACAGTCTCCTTTGGAGACTTTATAGGGTATGTTTTACCCTACTCCTTTGTCGGAAACAATGACCACATTGAAAAGAGGGGATTTTATATTCCACAAGTGTTCATATTTCAAAGACTAAATTTAAGAAAGGAGACTTTGGTGTGGCCTCAGGAATAAAAATGAAAGATAACTCTAGTTTCAGTGACCTGAGAAATTTTCTCTTTTTTTTTTTTTTCCTACTGGCATTAACAATATTCAACAAAGCACTAGAGGCTTGGGAGCTTCACTGACCAGGCAAAACAGGAGATCAGATCCATGGGCTATCGTTCCCGTTTTTATTAAAAATGTTCTACTCTTTCAGAATCTGAGACATTTTAGGCTGTGTGATCTCAGTCAGCTCAGGACTCTTCCACCATTTTTCCCTGGGAAGAAGAGCGCGATGGGCTTTCCCCAGCAGAGACACTGTTTGACATGACACTCTTTCCTTTCCGAAGCTTCCGTGTTCACTTTTGCATATTTAAGGTGAAGAACAAACCATGGCCACGTCCTTGGCACAGAAACTAACATCCCACGAACAAACTTTTCCCTTTATATTGAAGAAAGGAGCACAGTATGTATATGTTTCAGCAACAAGGAACATTTTGACTCAAAATATTACAAAAACATAAAACAGTAAAAAGTGAAATAAGTAAATACAGAAGTATACTTTTAAAAAATCTTCCAAAGGAAGTTTTGATGGATGCGATTAAAAGAGAACAAGAGGATTCTAGGTGGAAGAATAAAATAGTCTGTAACATTGGAAGAAACAGGAATGGGTTAGGTTGCTGGAGCACTCACAGGCCTGCTCTGAAGACACTTTTGAACATTTATCGTTCGGTGTTTCTGCATTTCTTACATTTAAAGCTAGTCATCAGCTTTGGGACTTTAGCTGTGACTGTTTATTTTTTTCCTCTTCGATGGTTTGAAGCAGTTGGTAAAACTGTGGCAGACTCGGCTTATTATGTACATTTTTTTTTCTTTTTTTTTTTAACCCACACAGAACTAGGTCACTTTTATAATCATGCTTGAGGGCATCCCTGTAAGTATTTCTCCTCTTTCGGCTTGAATTTGTCCCATATAGGATAACAGCACATGCAATGCCTATAAAATTCCTATTTCTGTTGAGATGGCAATTCACTAATTATACTCAGAGATGGAGATGATTTGCCTAGTCCTCTGCCAGCTGCCTTGGAAGAAAAGAAGAGAGTAATGGACTAATACCTATGAGAAACACAAGGGTTATAGCATCATCCTTAATTATAACATGAAATCCAATAGGTTTGGCCCCTTGGAGAAAGTGCTTATTTACAATCAACACCGGATAACTGTGATGGTTTGTCTCTAATGTCTTAGAATTGTTCTGTCATTAGAGCTTTTAAAATTAATTAATTAATTAATTAATTTTACAATTGTGCAGTCAATTTACCATTACTTTTATGGAATTAGAAATCAAGCAATCTGGAACCTAAACCAAAAATTCAGGCTTCCATGGAGGTCTTTGAAAAGTCTGGGTTCCTTCTTGACTACTTTGCTGAACACAAAAATAATCTCCAATGAAGAGTTCTCAGGGAATTTACAGATTTTAGAGTGTCTAAGGAATTGTTCTTAACCAAATAAATATTCTCATTTTCAATGAATTTCTCAGCATGCTGCTCATGATACTAACAATAAAATAGATGGTCATTCTGCAAATATTGTTTTGGGGTGGGAACAAGATTTGAAGGTCAGGTAACTAATTCAGCTAAAAATAGTGTGGAGAGGTGGCTGTAATCTAGAAATTATTATAGATTTAAAAGTAATGAGAGCAGATTGAATTCCCAATAGACATGGCACTCTGGCAGGAAAGAAGAGTAGGGCCCAAGATCTTGAACTGCTGAACCCTAGTGAAGAGCCATATGAACAAATTGGTTCTTGGCTTCAGTCTGGCCCAGCCCTAATCACTGTGGTTATTTGGGGAGTGAACCAGCAGATGGAAGATCTTTCCCTCTCTTTAGCTCTGTGAATCTGCCTTTTAAATAAGCAAATGAATCTTAAAAAAAAAAAACATTCTCAATTCCTACAGATGCTAACTATCGAGGAAATGGAAAAGTTACTTTCCCTGAATTGGTCATTATACAGTATATTTATAGTATACATTATACAGTATACTCTCATCACCATGTACATATACTATGTTCCCATTAAAATAACAGTGATTCAAACTTGGGAAATCTGACAATAACTCATCAAGGCGGCAGCTAAGGCTATGTCTATATCCAGATGGGGCAAACTCAAATTTGGGCATGACTTTCAATTTGCGTATGCCTACAGATTTATTTAATAGCATATTCTTATTATTGTGCGATGACTATCAGTAGCTGCTCTGACACTGGAACGAAGAAGTCTGAGTTGACTGAAGTTGTTTTTGAAATGATGGTCTATAAAAGAACCCAGGTATCCAGAAGTAATATTTTTAGCTTTTGAAATTCTGAAACTCTGGGAAGAGCCTACTGCTCCATTCTATGCTACTAATGGTTTTCTGCAGAGGACAATTTCAGATTCGTAAAAGAAATATTTAATAACAAAGTTTGCTTCAGATTCTTTGTGGAAAACTTACCTAAAATTTTAAGAAAACAAATACATATTTATAAGGAACAAAAGGGAGGCAGACAAGAGTCCAATATCTAAAATTAATGTAAAAACCTAAGAAATATGTTAACATTCACAGGGGCATAATTATGTCTTGACCTGAAGGACTCATGTGTATAGGCTGTTTAGATTTGCATACTATGAAACATCAGTGCATAAGTTAATAGGTTCTCTTAGAAAGAGATTTCAAATAAAATTGAGGATGATGTTACAGGATCTATATATGCATAAAAATAAGTGTAATTGATGCCAATGAAAAGTATTGGCAACTATTGTCATTTTTTTTTTGTTTCACTCTGCTGTAATTCATTAACATAAGTTTTAATTAACTCTGTTGACAGCATTAATTTCTTCTTGTAGCAACTGAGTGAAAATCTAGGGCAAATTGTAATGATAATTGTGCTGAATAGCTTCAGGGGAAAAGAATGATAATTCTTATTAACTTTCCAGTGGTGTGAGTTAGCAGAAAAAACAAATTTTAGATTAGATGTTTTTATTTCTTACTCTTTTGGAATCCTGGTAGCCGGACTTGTCTGAATTGAAAGAAAAAAAAATCACTTTTTATAGGGATAACTTCCTATGAATTACTTTGAAGAGGCAAATTTGAGAGTATTTGTGCCAAAGCCAACTTAGTAGCTCAGTGCTGGGTGATGTGGCATCAGTTCTGTTTCTTTAGTTTCAAACACTGAAATTGTGCCTCACATCGCAACAAAGATCTGATAACTTAGATTTCCTAAGATTTTTCATAAGTATAGGGAAAGAAAATTTAAGCCATACCAAAATTTAATAAAATGGCTTTTTACATTATTTCTAGGTTTATAAAAATGCAGTTAGACAATTTGGACTTTCTTGTTAAATATACTAAAAATTGAATTTCTGGGTCCATAGCGCATATAATGCTTATATTTAACAAACTGTATAGAATTTTTTTAAATGGACATAATCTGGTAAGGTCACTAATTTTCTGATTTGTTCTTATATCATTTTCCGTCAGGTGCTTAAGCCAAGTAAAATTTCAAGTTTGGTACAGGGATTTATCTCAAGCATCAAATTGGAGTGAAAAGTCATGTTCCTGATACCCACAGTTAAGTGTATGTGTGCCAAGGGTTGGCAGCTCCATGTGCATTGTGCCTTTGGGTGATCTCACTCCTACTTGTGTTTCCTTTATTTCTCTCTGTTCTTTGTGTCTTTGCAATGTTTCTGTGTGTTACTACCTTTCTGAACAAATCTGTCTCCTGTTGAATTAGTCACAGAAGATTTAAAATATATGCAACCAAGAAGAACAACAACAACAATAATAACAAGAAGATGACGGTGACGACGACCAAATCTGCTGTCACCAGTGTCTAATATTCTTGTCAAACTACAGTCCCTCACGAGTATAACACATTCTTGTCCAGGTGTTGGAGGGGAAGTAGATCCGCAATGTCTGCAAGCATGGAGCTTGTGTTCTATCTGGAGCCAGTGTGCAGACTACCGTGTGCCTGGTGTGTTCATTAAGAAGATTTAACTGTGACATAATGATGCTGTTCCTTATCCTAATGTCCACCAAAGGGCTCTCAGAGAACGTACTCAAGCAGAGCCTCAAGGAAGGAATGAGAACCTCAGGAAGGAGCTTCTAGGCAAAAGAAACAACAACGTCAAGGACTGGAGAGATGTGTTGATGATCATGGATCCAATTTGGCTAAAGAGGAAGAGAGATGAGGAACTAAAGAAAAGCAGTTGAGTGAGAAAAAAATATGATCCTTTAAGCAAAGACTACTAGCACTAGTTAGTGATTTATGTTTCCAAAGTATTATTCTGTCTGATTTGGGTAGGTAGAGACGGCTGTGAAAGCAGAGAATTAAGTTTATAAGCAAAGCTGAACTAAGCAAAGCTGGCCTAGACCTGGTGGTTACAGCCATCATTCAACTCCTTTACTTGACTCTGCAGGGTACAAACTACAATCAAACTCATGTGTTGGCCACAGGTCAACTAAATTTGGGGATCCATTTCATTAAGCAGTACTTTTGGCATGACACATCTTTCAATTATCATGCTCACCATAAATTCTTCCAGCTGAAATAAATCCTTTTGTTTCTCTAGTACCATAGGGATTGTTGCACAGATTATACAAAAAGATTCCAAAATTGTTTCAGGATTTTAGCTGCGTTTACCAGGCTAATTCTTTCTATGAAATTAATGCCACTACCAATTATAGTGGAGAATGTATCATAAAACTAAAATGATCTCACTAAAGAAGTAAAGATAGCCAATAGTATTTGCATGGCATGAAGGAAATTGATGTAATTACACAATAATGCTTTTTGGCTATTAAACTTTCTCAATAGTGCTAGAATTTCCACAAATAAAAGAATCAACATAAATGCTAATTGTAAGGATAGGAAGGTTTTATTTTAAGAGTGAGGCAACCAGCAGAAATAAAAGCTATCCTGTGCTTTTGTGAACAGAAATGCAGTTGCTAATGGTGACAGTGACAGGGAATGGAGAAACTATGGTACAATGCTCACCACACTGAAAAATGAATTATCCAGTCAGGCATGATCTATGCATGCATCCAGTGATAGGCTACAAGGGCATTTACTGCATTTTTGATACTGGATTAAATCTTCAAATTTCTACATTTGCCTGAACAGACAATTGTAGACAATCATTGTATTTATGAAAGAAAAAGTCTGGGAAAGTTCTAAATTTGTTGAGAATTAAGTCAATAGTCTTCCTTGAGATAACGAAAACAGAAAGAGCGGAACTTAACAAGAAGTGTAATTTCATAGTACTTAGTCTTTTTGTGGTTGAATGACAGTTTGGTTTGAAGAATCTTAATAGAGATGGAAGAATGTGGTCATAGCTTGGGCTCTGGGGCCTGCTAGGGTGTCAGTGATGCTTTCACAATTTATTTTATAACTGTAACCAAGAGTATAATCAAGAATGGACTCACAGGAACAGACACAGAGATTGGAAACAATTTACTCAACAGAAAGTGTATTTCAGATGCTGAAGGAAAGTTGGTCTTGCAACACTGTAATCTGAGGTAACCAGACCACCAAGGGCAAAGATAGCTGTAAGAGTCCGGTGTGAGTCAGATTTCTGAATGAGACCCATGAACTTGAGGAAGTCAGGTCCTCATTTTCCCCTTTTCTACATCCTATCTTCACCTCTAAATTTTGCTATAATTACCCTATCCAACTGATTAATGACAAGATAGTGTTTTGAGGATACTCTGTCTTCTCACAGTCTTCTTTCTAGTTACAAGTAAATAAAGCTTTAAATCCAGGACAAATAATGCCAAATTAAGAGGTCTGTGGATAGTTAGAAGTGGAAAAAATGAATAAATAAAAACTTTGATAGGAATTTTGGCTCTTTTGAAAATACATTTCCAATGTAGTCCAGCAGACTTGGAGAGTTGGCTATTATTTTGAAGTTTCCCCAACTCCCAAAGGTTCTTTAAGTAATTAACCACCACTGCATATTATTAAGTCTTATTTCAAATGGCTACTATGATGAGATCAAATAACAATAGGGCATATTTGATTATTTTAGCCCTAAACTTAAATTTGATGCTTTGATTGCACACTGTCAAATAAGAAATCTGATTTTTGATGGCTTAATATTTCAATGTCATGCAAACTCTGATTCAGTCACTTTAGTAAAGCAAAGGTCAAACCAACTATTGTTGTCATAAGAGAGGAAATGAGTGATTGATTTGTTAGGATGTGATCTTTGTGAGTTTTAGCCTCTGAAAGTGAGTGTCTTTTTTTTTTCTTCTAGTTAATAGCTCAACAAGAGGTAGACACACACCAGTGAGCTGGGCACTTACTTCTTAAGTGTCACAGTAAAGCCATGGAACTTGGAATTAAAAGTACATTTGGGGCCCGGCGCGGTGGCGCAAGTGGTTAAAGGTCCTCACCTTGCACGCCCGGGATCCCATATGGGCGCCGGTTCTATCCCAGCAGCCCCGCTTCCCTTCCAGCTCCCTGCCTGTGGCCCGGGAAAGCAGTCGAGGACGGCCCAAAGCTTTGGGACCCTGCACCCGCGTGGGAGACCCGGAAGAAGCTCGTGACTTCGGATCGGCATAGCATCGGCCGTTGCACTCACTTGGGGAGTGAATCATCGGATGGAAGATCTTCCTCTCTGTCTCTCCTCTCTGTATATCAGCCTTTACAATGAAAAAAAATAATAAAAATAAATCTTTAAAAAAAAAAAGTACATTTGTTTGTAGGAGTGAGGAGGTTAGCGGGGGGTAGATCTCTTCAATCCGCTGGCAGATCTATGGAAGCTCTTATTGCCCAAAATGATATGAAATCCTCCGTTGCTGCTGGTAGCTTTGAAAGTAGGCTGCAATTTGTGTAAGACTATAGGGAAATGGAGAGTCCAGAAACAGCACTGATCAAAAATCTGAGATAATGAAGAAACAGATCCTCTGAAAAGATAAGTCTTCTCATTATTCCCTTCCTTCCTAATTACCATATCAGGTTATTTAGAGGTGAACAGAAGGTGGAGGATGAGTTCAGAATTTTAGCATTCAGAAGATAACTTGTGTGTATACGGGCTTGTGCTTTATTACATTCCTACCAAGCTGGGTTTAGAAACAAGAAATTTCACAATTGAGCAAAAAATATAATGTTATTTGATAGTATGAACTGTATTTTTATGATTATTGTAATTTAGAATAAAACATTTATAAGCACTAGAAAAATTCTAAATTTAAAACCAAGACATGAAAAAACGGAAAGTCTACAAAGAAACTTCATAATACTGAAATTTGTCTGGCTCTTAATTAAATTATCTGAAATTAGTAACATAAGTTCACTGTATAATTAGATAATTCTCCTGCATAAAAAGAGTTCTTAAACGGTTCTTTCTTATTGAAGATATGAATAAGAAAAAAACTATTATTGTTTATATGCACTGAGTTAAATAGTTTTATGTAGAGATAGGGAAGAAGATAGACAAAATTTTAAAGTGAATCATAAAGTTGAGGGAAAGTTGCTTTGCCTTGATTCCCAACCCCCAAATAACCCGAGTGTGACCTCTAATTCTAAAGGTGGTCTTAATTAGAGCAAAACTTGCAGAATTTACCCAGTAGCTGTGCAGTAGTTTGAAAGAGTAGTTTGAAAGAGTAAATAAAGTGAATCACCATGTTGATTGTAAAATAACATTCTCATTAATCTACAATTTGAAGATACGGATACTCAGAAGAGGCAGCAAATATCAATTGCATAAGCACTCTATAGACTGACTTCACTTACATAAACTAGTGGAGAACTAATTCTATGCTAAACAGAAGCTGCAGAAAGTTGTCAGCAAGTTTTGGCTTCTTCTTTCTTGCTGTGGCACACGCCCCTGCGTGAACTGCCTTCAGAAGGTCATGAACGTCTGACTCTAGGCCATCACATCTGCACTCAAGCATGAAACAGGAAAACAAGCTGAAGAGACTGAGGTGCTCCCGGCAGCAGTGTAGCCTCTCTGGAGGGACCAGTTCCATCAGTCTCCACTTAGGTCTTAGTAGCCTGCATACTGAAGTGAAACTTGGGGTTCTAATGCAATCTTTGGGCATTGCTATCTGAACTGAATGTCAGTGGCATTGCTAAGGAAAAAAAGACTAATATTGAATGAGAAGATGTAGTGACGCAGCAAGACTTCCTACATTTATTTTTTAATCGTTGTTTTCTTTGATACAGTTTTGTAGGCAGAGGCCTCTCCACCTCCTCTGCCTCTCTCCCTAGTCTCTCCTCCCACCATTTCCCCTGATATTATCACAGAACTATAGTCCTTTAGTAATAGTTGCAAGTTTAATTCGTGTCATTGAAGTGTTTCATGACATTGTAGGTGTAGGCAAAGAACTAGCCTACTAGCATCATACTCCCTATGTCTACTTAACTGTCCCATCTTTATTCGGGACTACAGCTGCATATTGCAATGTATCTTCACTTCTCATATGTAGTTCATCTATAAGAATATGAGTACATGCTTGCTCATATACTCATTGCACGAAGACTAAGACTTCCTTTATAGCTTTTTTTTTTTTGGTGACGCCCATTTATTTGTATCTTCCTACAAAAGAAACATACATAACATTTAATTAATGTATATATTGAAACCTGTTGTTTGAAAGTACTGTCAATTGATTCTATATTTGATAGTACAAGTTTATATAAAATTCAATGTTGGGACTAACACGGCTTTAGACCAAAAATTTACACCGTTCCCTTGTGGTCCTCTGGCTTTTAGTACTGCTACCAAGAGTCTCATTTCATTCTGATAATCTGATTCCTGATTCTTTATGATCCAATCCCTTCATCAACCAGAGGCTTTAGAGTGTTCTCTGTATTTTTACTGTTTTAATCCTTTTGATTTTATCCATTGTGTCGGTTACATGGAAGATGCTTCAAATCTAGAAGTTTGGTATATTTGGGGAAAATAATTTCCTTGATTTCAGAATGTCACAATGCCTGCACTCATTTGTGCAGCCTCCCACGTACAGGTAGGTTTTTAGCATAAGATCTTTGAGAAGTGCTATTCCAAATGTCTGCCTGGTGTCAGAGTCCATACTGGAGCCTGAACTCTTTGTTTTCTACAGATGCTGCCTGTTTGAGATGTGTTTCCTACTTTTTGTATCTGTCCACACAAGTGAAGTTTCTCGTGGTTCTCTGCCTGCTCTCGGCTTCTGATTCAGTTTCCTTCCACGCAGACATTTAGGTTACAGCTGTCCCTCTGTACTTAAAAGTCACAATTCAACGATCTTATTTTCATCTTCTACATATTTACTAACACATAGTATGTGCTCTACTTAGCATTTTTATTTGACCTTAAATATTATCCTTTTTAAAGAAAAAAATTTACAATTTGGTGGTAATTTGTTCTCTTAATGTTTTTCATGGTTTCTATTGATTGATTGTAACTTTGCTAGACGGTATTTCAGCCAGCACAAGCACACGAGGACAGGGTATTTTCTTGTTAAGACAGCAACCAAGCCAGTAACTGAGTTGACAGCACAGACTGCGTTAGCTGAAGGGGCTTGAAGGGGCTTTTACAGGTGGGACCACAAACTGCCAACAGACAGGGATCCTGCACTCACTCTCCACTGTTCCCCAGCATGATAACCCTCAGCTGCTACCCTGACTGGGTGAATAAATCAGACGTACTAGATATGGAAGATGTTCATTTGACTATCCAATAAAATATAATCTAATGAACTTTGTATATCTTCCATTATTCACTTCAAAACTAATTTTCATATTGACATCATGAATAATAAGTGTTTGAATTACTGTATCTCATTCCAAATCCCGAGTTTAAATGCAGAATCATTGAGTATTTTTTGACAAAGGTCCTTGAAGTACAGAAACTTCAGCTGAACTGATTACACCACACTAGCATAACACAGTGCAGTTATTTTGTTTATCTGTAGTTATTGAAAGGCAGGGAGTGAGAGAGAGAGAGAGGGAGGGAAAGAGAAATTGAGGGGGCGGGGAGACTCTTCTGCATGATGGTTTACTCTTCAAATGCCTAGCAACCAAGACAGGTGCAGCCAGGGACCAGATGCAGTCTGGGTCTCCCACGCAGGTAGCAATGCTGACTTACAGGTGCATTAGCAGGAATTCTGTTCCAAAGCACAGGAGCCAGGACCTGAATCTGCTGAGCGATGCAGTAGTGTCCCAAGCAGCAGCTTCACCTGCTGCATTACAGTTTCCATTCCTGTCAGAGTATATTCTAGGCTGCAAACGTTTGATTCCTAGGGGAGATTCTTCATTCAGGTTATTTTTAAAAGCTACAGTGCCTGAATTGTTAGGCTCTATGCAGTATTCTTTTGGTCATGACTTTGTGAGAATGCCTTTCTGTTTGAATTGTTCTGCATTTGTAACACATTTTGTATTTTGCTTCAATTTAGCTGAACATCTGCCTATGATGTGCAAGTCACTTTTCAGATGACATGGTGCTTCAGATGCCATTGTGTGAACAAATAGTTGCATTTGGTTTTTTATTATTTCATCATAGATCAGTAGAAAGCCTCGGCAAAATATAATAAGATTTAGTCTGAGTAAAGAATTACTTTGTTTCAGCTTCTGTATCTTTGTCTGAAGGACATGCTAACGTGGATTACTAAGAAGCACACTGCATTATGTCTCAAGAGTTGCAGTTTTGTAGCGTAATTAAATAGATTACATTCACTGTGTTAACCAAAATTAGATAACAGCAAAGAATGTTTGGCTTTAATTTTACAGATATTAAGGAAAAGGTAAAAATGCAGGCAGGTTTAGTTTATTTACCTTTTTTATTTTCTGACAGTACAAAGAAGTGAGGACATATTTTTCTTGGAAAAATAAAAGTTATTTTCTGAAACTTAACACAGAGAATATATGAAAATAAAACCTTCAAGCAAAGAGACACTAACCAAAACTAATGACTCCTGCATCGACCCTCAATAGAGGCCAAGGACATTTTATTACATTGTGCCCCAGTGAAAGCAATTCTTTGAAGGTCTGAGATAATGTGGCAATTGCTTTACTCTTTGATGATTTAATAGAGGAATGTATCTGGGGGAATCAAATAAATGGATGTCAGCACTCCATTAGGCTCTTCCCAGTGTCACAGTAGAAGGAAGATTTGAAGTCTGCAGAGTCTTTTGCAGAAATTCAGCACTTCCTTGGTCTTTTAAACACATGGAAAAGTTTTCTTAACTCTGAAGTAATCATGATTGTATGGTATTTATCCTGTACCTGACATTCTTTGTGATGTTTATGCATTGTAATTTCATCTCCGATTCATTTCCTCATTATGGAAAAGAGACTGGTTACTGATTTCTTCTTCCTGTGGAAAGCTTTTCTATTGTTGATACCCACAGGAAGAAGGTGAGAGAATTGGTAACATTTTTATATTCCCTCTTTAAATAGTCATCCAATTAAAAAACCATAAATTTAAAGATAAATTGGTTCAAAATGCATATTATATTTGCTTTCCAATTTAATGTTAAAAGCATCTGGTAAGACTTTATCAGGTTTTCTACGTCTGGAACTCTAGTGGATTCATCTCAGTCTCTGCAGCCTGTTCTTGCAGACCATGAACTGTGACCATCTGATGTTTGACTAAAGGTCAAGGAAAACAGCGTTTCCTAATTTGCCCCTCTCTTCATTTTCAGGGGAACACAGATTCCGTTCTGCAGACAAATTCTAAGACAGATAAATTACAAGACAGAAAAGAAAAGCGGGAGAGAAGGCTTGGTACAGCACAAACTTTTTTTTGAATATACCATTTATCAAACACATTTTCCTATCTATTTACTATTGAACATAAAATGCATTTTTTAAATTCATATAATCCCACCTGGTCAGCATAACTATAATATGGCTGTGTATGTGTATATATATATATATATATATATGCATATATATTATATGCATAGATTACTCATGAATGCAACACATATATATTGCATATATCATATATAATGCAACATATATGCAATAGTATACAAAACTTTCATTTATATGTTTTATGTGAATCCAAACATACAATATAAATTTTAACATTTGAGAAGTTTATTTACACAGTATTTCAATCTGTCTTATCCTTTGGCTACTAAATGTAACTTTACTCTAGAACTAAATATAAGAAGCACAAGTCACAAGTATTTGATTCTGGTCCTTCCTCCTCAATAACAGGCTTGTATTATGTCAACAGGATGGACACATATCATGGGTAAATGTCATATGTTTAGTATTTGGTGAAGAAATGAGAACATTATTTCTAAAATAATTTAATCATACTTTACACTCAAACCTACTGGATAACTTCAAAATGTTCCTGGAAACCAGATTGAAAGATAAGACTACATTGATGTAAAAACATCTTGGTAATCCATGCATATGAAATCTCGTCGGAAAGTTCATGAAAATGCATATTATGAAAAGTTATGCAGGATTTCAAAATGTTTTGCCTTAAAATAAACATCTCTAGATTTCATTTTTCCACAAACTTGAAGTACCCTCATATGTTGTTTAGTTCTTGAGATCAAGGCAAGCTTACTCAAAGACAGTAGTTTTATTTCTATGTGTGCTATCCACAGAATAAGGAACATGGATTGGGAGTGGGTAACAAATAGAAGTATTAGAGCACAGGTACTTTGTTTCCTTCAATTGTGTCTACACAATGCAGGTCGGTAAGTTAGAAAAACAAAAATCGGTCTCCATCTCTCTCTACATGTCTCACTGAACTGGGAATTAGTCGAAGGAATGCTACACAACACACATACACTGGTTTCCCACAACACTATTTTTGTAAGCTAAGGGCTCTAGAAATGCTCAGTGACTGACAGAATAAACATCTTCAAAAATATCTGGACAAGAGAACAATTGATCCAATCTTTCCAAAAAGGTTATTCATGTATTTGAAAGGCTGTGTCAGAGAGACAGAGAGAGAGAGAGAGAGCAGAAGAGAGAGAGATGGTGCACATTCTCTTTCCAAATGCCCCAGCAGCTGAGCCTGGAATGCAGGCTCAGTGTTTCACAAAGGAGCCAGAGAGTCAAGTACTTCAACCACTGTCTGCTGCCTTTCAAGGTACATCAATGGAAAACTACCTGGGAAGCAAAGTAGCCAGGACTTGAATTTGCAGTCCATTAAGGGATGTTGGCATCTCTGGTGTTGGCTTAGAATTTTATACCAAAATGCTTGTCTTTGATCTAATATTTTGACTTAAAGATTGAGATAATGTATGGTTAAATAAATATGTGCTTATAAAATATTACCAAAATCAAGTATCTTAATTTGCTTATGTGATAATGATTTATAAAAACTTCTATTATCTTAAAATTTAAACTCATATTTCAATCAAAAGATTGATTTTAAGGCTTTGCTCTTTTATTGCTTGTTCATTTTCTTCCTTTTTAACTTGATTTCTGAGGGTTACCTTGAGCTCAGCAAACATTTCCTACCTCATTAGAGATTCTGAATGATAAGTCCTTGATAGGAAATGCCAACAGTATTTACAGAGAATTAGACACTTTAGATTTCTTTTTTATAGATTTCAAAGATGGATTTACACAAACCGCTAAGACAGATTCAGAGATTACAAAGTCAAGGATATTTTACAGAGCAAAATTTTTATTGAATCTTAGCGAACCTGTGAAATTTGGTCCAGTGCCTGTTCATCATTGCTTTATATTTTTGCAGATTTTCTAAGTTCAGAATGCATTTGTTTAATATTGTGATCCCTTCTAGTATTAGATAATTGGTAACTATTATTGATGTCTTATCACAGATATGGTTGTGATCTGGTTACCTGGGAAGTAGTGATATTAATAAAGGCATTGCAGAATGCTAACACTTTATGTTTAATTTCAAGAAGTGAGTGAATTCACAATGCTCTACATTCACTTTGGTGGAAGTAAAACTCATAGTAAAATACTTGAATATTTTATTAACTGAGAAAAAATTGAGAGACATTCGGATAAAATGAAATAGAAGATACCTACTATTTATAAAACAAGAAAAAAGAGTCATGCATCTTTCCAGAAAATGCAATTGGCAATGTCAAGATTAGATGAGCAGGGTTTCCTAACAGTTTTTGTAACTAATTAGCAAAGGTGACACTGTCTGGTGATTGAAGTACGGTTTGGTGCTATAAGGCATTGTTTTCAACTGTTAGTTTTCCATCATTTTAGATTTTCCTGTCTTGGCAAATTACGTTTTACTGTCTTGTATATAACAGTTCTGCAATAAGTGATACCTACTATTAATAGCTAATGAATAGCTAACCTGTCCTGCTGGAGTATTCACAAGTTTTAAATCAGTGTGTACACAAGTAACTTTGGCCAATGTGAGGCACAATGTTTTGTTGCTGTTGTTGGGGTTAAGGCTTTGAATGTTGCATTCCCTTACTCAATTAATCAGATATTCATGACTTTATCTAAAAACTCAGCAGCTTTTACACTGTACACTGTACACTGTATCTCATTTTGGTTCAACGTTTAAAGAGCAGAAACTTTCCTCCTTTAGTAAATGCAGGTACCATCATTTCTAAAATTTGGTCATATACCAGAAAAGCAGTGATGAGAGCTGATAAAGAAGTTGTGACTCTGTGACCTTAATAGTGTTTCTTACTGACAATACATCTTGACATAAATTCATGTTTGGCTTACAGATGCACTGCCTACTTAATTTTAAATACTGGAAGAAGATACAAGTGAGTGTAAATTCTGAAGTCTCTTACTCATTTTTCATTTTTTTTAGGTTTCAGATGACACTTAATCAATTCCAAAAAATAACATCCTTGATCAATTTCTGAGATTATATTGGAGCCTTTGTTCTCTGATCATGATGTCAGAACCCCTAGGTTAGTTATTAGCTGTGTGACTTGGCTTTATGCTGAAACCTCATGAACTCATTGTCTTCACCTATAAAATGTCAGTAACATGCTCACAGAATCATAAATTTTACCTACAATGCCATTATGTACAAAATAAAAACAAAATGATTGGCTCAATGCATTATGCATAATTAAAACTTTAACGGCATAAACAGCAAAGAGAACAACAGCTGTTAAATGGACACAATACTGTAAGTATAGTATAATGTTGGATAATTATTATTTAAAGCCTAATTTAATTATCATGGCTATTATGTAAAGTAAGTCTCATTACTTTCAGATACAGTACAGACCTGAGGTTCCAGATGGTGAAGAAACTTATTAAATCACGCTGAAGTGAATAATAACAACAAAAACTTGCTTTATTACTCTATTTCACACATAAAGTCCTATTTTTATAGAAAGCACTGTGTTCTTGAGCCTGTGTTCCCTGCTGCCAATGAAATACCATCATTTCTTATGAAGCAGTATATTGCTTTTGTTTTTATTTTGTTTAAAAAGCAGAAAGAGAAACATAGAGTTGAGAGAGAGATGTGGTAAACAAAGAGATTTTTTATATGTTGGTTAACTTTCAAATGCTTGCTCCAGTCAGACTTGGGTCAAGCTAAAACCAGGAACCAGCAAGTCAATCTAGGACCTAAGAATTTGAATCATCATGTTGTGTCTCACAGAGTGCACATTAACAGGAAACTGGTGTAGAAGTATAGGAGCTGCCATTTCCATTGGTTTGCAATGGTTTCCATTGGTGATGGGCTGAACTAGGCATGACCATGGAACCCTCTATAACTCATAGTTATTGGGGTTGAAGACAGACTAGGCTGGTCCAGGCTGTAGCACCTGCAGACTTACCTAAGAAGAGGGTATGTGGAGGGGTGGGCTGCAATATCTACCAGATCATATAAAGACTGTGATGTAGGTAGCAGACTATGCTGAGTGGGGTCTAACACCCATTGGTACATGTGAGATCTGGGTCTGGGAGTGGGCCTGGTACAGGAACTTGGGAGACTCCTCTATTGAGATATAGTTCTCATTGCTGAGTATGTGATTGAGGCCTGGGTGTTGTCAGACCGGGCAGGGCAGCTCCACCCATTGGTAAGTGTGTGGGATGGTTCTGACTGGGGAAGTGGGGTTATGTACCAAGCAAGGGTAGGCCAACTTTAGTTCACTGACAAATAGAGGAGCCAGGATGGAGTGCAGGTCATGCTGGGATAGGCTATTACACCTACCGATCTCCATGAGCCAGGAACAAGAGCAGGTTTGTCAGTGCTAGGCTGTAGCACCAGCCAACAAGAGTTGGGACTGGGGTGGGTCAGGCCAGGTCACACTGCAGCATTTGATGGCAAAGGCCAGAATGGAGGATGGGCTGGCTATGCTGAGCTGGGTCACAGCAACCACTGGCACATGCAAGATCTGTGGCTGGGAACAGGCCTGGTTGGGGAGCTAAGAGGATGCACTAGATAGGTCGTGGTTCCCACTGGTCAGCGTGAGAGCCAGGAATGTTGCAGCAATCTGGGTTTGGAAATATGTCTATCAAACTACCACCAAACTATCAAAGGGGGCAAGTAGCAGCCCTCATACCTTTATGCCTCATGTGACACACTGCCTCACTTCCGTAAGAACTATGAAAATCATTCATATGATATGGGTGTGTACTGGGTCTGGGGTGTGCCTGACCAGGCTGTACTCCAGCACCCACTGGTGCTTGTAATAGACAGGGAGGGTGTAGGACAGGCTAGGCTGGGTCTCAGCACCTGTTGAATGATACCAGAGCTGGATTCATGGATATCACATGAGAGCCACACACATGACCAGGTGTAGTTGGGCTGCCATACCCACAGCAAGATCTGGAATGGGTGTGGCACAGTTGGGGAAGGCTGTTGTCCTGCCAGGAGAGGAGGTGGTTCAAGTTGGGTTGGGCCAAACACCCACTAGTGTGCATGACTTCTGCCACTGAGAGGAGACCTAACAGAGGAGCTTGGAGAATTCTTCCATCACAACTCAGTCCCTGCAAGTGAGTGCAAGGGCCAAGGCTGGGAAAACCCAGACCAGTCCAGGATATAGTACGCACCAGAATACATATGGATCAAGTCTGGGGGCAAGCCAGGCTGGGCCAGTTCATAATAAGCAATGGCAGATCCAAGAATAAGAATGGGGTGCAGGACAGGCCAGGCCAGGCTGCACTAGCCAGTTCACATTAGGGGCAGGACTAAGGGCTGGCTGGGTTGGGCAAGGCTGTAGCATCCACTAGCATGAACTGGAACCAGGACAGACTGGGCCACGCCAGGCTAATCAACCTTCTGGCAAATGCTGAAGGGAGGCAGCCAAGCCAGACTAGGTCACAGCACCCATCAGCACACATCAGACCATGAGGAGGGGTTTGTTTGGCTGTTGGGGGCTCCCCTGCTGAGTCACTGCTCCCACTGGTAAGTGTGAAAGCTGGGATTAGGGGCACACCATGCTGGGCAGGGCCACAAATCCTGTTGGCCTCCATGTGAATTGGGTTAGGAGGAGAGCCAGGCTGGGTTCACCGACTATACTCACTGGTGCATGCATGAGCCAGAGTAAATGCAGGTTGGTTGGGCTTTGCTGCAGCATCAGCCGGAAAGTGCTTGGACTGTGGGTAAATCTTGTTAAGTTAGACTGCAGAATCACCTGGCGAGTGCAAGATCTGGAACTCGGAGTGGGTCCACTAGAGAAATGGTGGGCACCTCTCTGATGTGCTGAGCACCCACTGTTGAGCGTGAGAACCAGGGCTGGTGATGGGCCTGGCTAGATAAGGGGTGACATTCACTGACATGAGTGTGGGATGGATAGTGTGGTCAGTTGTGTTGATCTAACCTCAATACCCACTGACATGTACAAGTGCTAAGTGGAATGTGGGACAGACTGGACCAGTTTGTAGCACATTCTGGCAATCACAGGAACCAAGTTACGTATGTAGTGGGCAGAGTTGTTCTGGGTGGCAGCACCCACTGGTTTCCGTAAGAGATAGGGCTGGAAACAGAATTGACCCTGCAATTGCAACTACCAGTGTGTGCATAGGCTGATGTGGGTGACACAGTGAGCCAGACCCCATACTGACAAACTCATATGAGTCAGATCTGGGATGACTTCAGACAAAGTTTCTTTAGGGATTCCCCCCCCCCACCAACTGAACTGCTGTACTCAGAACTCCAAACATGGGGAGCATCACATGGATCTGTGGTCTGACCATGAAGTGCATGTGTCAGAACTAGGCCTCCTTAGTGGCTTGGATGGAGCACTGGATGTATATCCAGATTGCACATGGAGAATGTGGCAATCCATTGGGGCATGCAAAGAAGATCTGGTACCATAGCAGAGGAAGGAGGACAGAACAAGTTGGTCCACTGCCCTAGCCAAGCATTGATAGAAAATATCTGGGCGAATGGAGACTCTAAGGTAGATTGCATCAGCCAATGGAGCTTGGAAGGATTTCCTCATCTTTGCATTGGTGAGATCAAAAGCATTTCAGAATGATCTAAACCACTCAATCAGCACCCTAAGAGCACGTTCCACATCAGAGACCATGGGATGACATTGGGTGGCCATTCTCCACCCCTGGGTACTGAGGCAGCTGGGAGGCTGGGTGTGACTTGTTCCCTTCTCCCCTCTCCCATCTTCCCCCAGATACAGGAAGAAGGTACAATCTTTCTTATACTGAGCCAGTACACTTTGCTTTGGCCTGCATACATAGATAAGGCTATACCTACCATTTTAATGGCCAGGTAATCCAGGCTGCTAATTTTCTGACTAGCACACATACTAAGGAAGGAGTACAGTTTACCCAGATCATTTTATAATCATATTATTTGGCTTCAAAAGTAAACACTCATTTTAGATAATTTAATAAGCAGAAGGTCAATGACATCACATTCCTCAGTATCTTTTTTGCTCAGACATAAGCTATAACATAGATTAATATTTTTCTCATTAAGTCACTTACTGGCTTTACTCCACACAATGGTGACCTCTGCATATCTGTGGCAAAATCATCAGGGCTGCAAAAAGACATTCATTGTTGCCAGGTAATATTAATAATGCTGCTCCTAAGAGTAGCGCTGCCTTTATCTCTCTGTCCAACTGCCAAAAGGCTTGCAGCAAGGGCATAGAAAATCAGAAATCCTGTAGCTATACCACAATGACATCTCTAAAATGATATGAAAGTAGAAAAGCAGAAAAGTATTGATTTTAAGATATTCTGATACATTCGTTTCAGCCTTGGAAGAATGCAATCTTTAGCGAAGAGTGACAAATTCAGATATGAAGTTAAATCAATTTTTCATTTTCAGTCCCATTATAGCTAAATTTAAATTTTCTGTTTGAAGGTGATAGATTCATAAACACAAAGCAAATATTTCATTAAGTTAAGTAGTCAAACCTTTATATACAGGAGACACTTGGCATATACAGCAATATTTAAAGTTGAATAGTTTTTTTTTTTAATAATTTTAAGTGCTCAAGAGAAGTAACAAATTTACATTACCTGAGGTTGTAGATAGTGCAAGAATAAAATGGTTAACTAGTTTAGTGTTTTATCTTTAATGTTCTATGAAATGTGTCTATGTACTACACTCCTTAAAGCTTTTACTGACCTTTCATTAAGTCGGAGTTACACAGGCTCAAGGGTCACAGGATGAACTTGGCCTTCTGGTGTTGTCCTTTGGCATCTCGATCCTTTTTTAGTACGCTCCGCTCACCTACCAACAAATGATACCATGACAGCGTGAAAATGGGAGCTACCCAAATGCAATCTCTGCCCTTCCAGTCTTGTTGCATGTAAATGCATTTGCTTCTCCGTATTCTCTAGAGACAAAGGCCAAGACTGTAACCTATCAGATCACAGGCAGTACATGATGGGTTGCCAACAGAATCTCCATAACAAAGTTTTGGGTTTTCTCTGATACCTGAGAGTATTCTATGACCAGAGCAGTTCTTGTATAAGACAGAAAAACAAAAACATCAATCTCTGTGCCTAAATATTGACAACAAAATGAAGGATCTTGCAACTTTACTAAGTATATTTTCTTATATTCATTTTTAAATGTACTGATTTAATCTTTGTTTCATTGATGTACATTCATGAAGTTATTCTCAATCATGTACATATATAGCAGTTTTTCTTGAATAGTTTTGAGTCGGATTAAAGTGTTCTGAATCTCTATCAGATATGTTTCTATGAGACAGCCCTACGGTAAACACAAGTGTTTGGCTATGACCAATAAAGGAATATTTAAAAAATATTTTTTCTTATACTACATCTTCAGTTCTGTCCTATTTTAAAATTCCTCTCCACAAACTAGATTATCACAAAATTTAGCAGTAGTTGCATTCAGTCTGATTGAATGGGGCCCTGGAGATATTTGATGGCCGTGTGAAAGTAATGTCACGTGATCCCTATTTCCCTTGATTGCAAGATGTTTTTTAGAAAATCACTTGAGCACTTTACCCCTCCCAGTTTCAGTGAAGAACCCTGCTTCCCTGGCTGTGGCTGACATCAGGATTTGTACTGAGAGAGGTGAAAGAAAGCCTTGATTGAATGTCCTTTCAGGAGTTATTCACTGAAATGTCTTGGAAGAAATAGTTCTAACCTTTGCTTTACTAAAGAACCTATCATTTTTAAAATATAGGTAACATTCCAATTCAGGCACACTAATTTTATAAATATTTATGCTCAGGGTAAATACTTCTAATTCAAAGGCAAGTCATCCAAAGAAATGAATTCAAATTGTTTTACATATTAAAGTTTCATGACAACTGTAGTGTAAAAATGTATGGGGATGTAAGGCAGAAGAGGATTAAGTCTCAACCTTATCAAGTGACTTTTGATTACAGGCTTTGAGTAGGTGTGGCACAAACACCCGAGTGTGAAATGGAACAGTTTTAAAATTTCGTGAAATGACTTGAATGGTGGAGTTTATTTTGAGTATCTTGATTTGATTTTTCTCTTTGCAAATCTATTTACAGAGAACCAAGAAGCCCTTGATATGACCAATTTTTCACTTTTCAAATTATCTTAGTGAACTTTTGGTGCTGATCGTCTGATTGACTCTAAAACTTGCTATAATACTCAGTTTATTTTCTCATACCATATTATGTTAAACATTTTAAAATGTCACACTTTCTGAGTTTTTAAATAAAGAAGTAAAAATTTTTAAATTGCATGTCCTCACATATTAAGGTGTAAGCTTCTCTAAATTTTAGCTATTTTGATAAAAAGGAAAACTTATAATGCCTGGCTGTTTTGGGAGTTATATTTGAAATGTCAAAGGGCATTATTAATTACTCTTATTATACGAGTAACTCATTGTAGTTATCTTGCAGAACAAATATTTAATTATGAGCTTAATTTTTATTCAACCAGAAAATTATTTCTACTTTTCTTTTCTCTCACTGGCACTTGTACGTACAAGATTCTCATGTCTGGTTAATTCATTTATTTTGGCTGAAAATTAACATTTCTCAGTAAAGCACTGCTCACTTAATCCTTTTTTTGGAGAAAAACAAAAATACTTGAACCTACTAGCACAACTTTCCGATGAATGGAAACATATGTTTGCTACAACTAACTACTCTAAAAGAACTGATGGCTTATAGATTAAAAAGGGGATCTCAAAGTCAGAAGAGGGAAAGTTAAATCTTTGAGCTTGTCATCTTTCACTTACATGCTATCATTTAGTACAATATTTTGTAGTTTCTTATTACATGTGATAAGTTCTACCATACATTAATAAATCTTATCACTCTTAAGAATTGATATAAACAACTTGCTAAAAGAATCCTACTTGAAGACATTTTCATTGTATTTGCTTTGACCTAAGTATCAGTTACTGTCTATTCAGAGAACTGATATATTTTTTTAAAAAATCATGTAGAACTGTTGATTAACTGGGCACAGAAATAATCCTAGATTAGAGGAAAAATAGAATTGAGTCAAAGGTAACAGCTGAATTTGTGAAATGAAATTTGGGGAAAAAGAATCAGTTTTTTGAAGATACAATAGTCATTTTGAGGTTTCTAAAGCAGATGTTTTGAAAATGCCTTTTCACCATTGTATTCTTACATATATATTTAGTAAGTTTCACTTATGTTTTAGTTGATGCTGAAAAAATTTTTTCTAAACAAACAAAATGTTAGTGGTGCTAGCTTTTGTGTAAAGAATGAAGAATGGGATATTTTACAATTGACTACTTCATGGTTTAGTCATCAAAAGTATAGCACTAAATAACATTGACTTATTGGGTCACATAGACAAATTTTGAGATGAATAGAATTCTCTGGATAGTGGTGGTAGGTAGCCTAGCAATTAGTTCACCTGATGGGTTTGGGGAATCATGCAATGAGCAAGAATGCTGACAAGAGAGAAAAGTCAGAAGATATTTTACAAAAGGCTAATTACATGTAGAGTAGCATCTGCTTTTGCTTATGCTTGAGAACATCAAGTGTTTGAAACAGGCCAAGAGGGGTTCATTGTACTGAATTCCTCCAGTGATTTTTTTTTGGGGGGGTGGGGAGAGTTACAGACCATATTCTAGGGAGTCCAAAATTATGACCAGTGTCTATAAAATGTCCTTAGTGACATTTTAAACATGTTTTTCTAGCACGAATCACAACAGAAAAATTTAATTTGTCTAAGCAATTCTACTTAGGCAAGATCATATAAAGATTTCTTATTAGAGTGGTAGAAAATAAACTGCTTTTGGGCCCGGCGCGGTGGCACAAGTGGTTAAGGGTCCTCGCCTTGCACGCCTGGGATCCCATATGGGCACCGGTTCTAATCCTGGCAGCCCTGCTTCCCTTCCAGCTCCCTGCCTGTGGCCTGGGAAAGCAGTCGAGGACGGCCCAAAGCTTTGGGAACCTGCACCCACGTGGGAGACCCGGAAGAGGCTCCTGGCTTCAGATTGGCATAGTATCGGCCCGTTGTGCTCACTTGGGGAGTGAATCATCAGACGGAAGATCTTCCTCTCTGTCTCTCCTCTCTCTATATCCGCCTTTCCAATGAAAAAATAACAAAAATAAATCTTAAAAAAAAAAAAGAAAATAAACTGCTTTAAGCTCATTGGCAACTTGATTTTTAAAATTTCATAGCTTTTGCTAAGGAAAATTTAGAATGAATAGTTGCTTCCTGCTCTGGACTAATTCCCATTAGAAAGAGTTCTTTTCCAGGCTTTTTTTTTTTTTTTAACTTCTTTAAGAAGCAAAGGTCAAGACCAAAGTATTTGAGCCATCTAACCTGATGCTGCCTATTATAGTGTTCTTGCATCAAAATTTCAAGGTTGTTTTTTAATCTTATAATTTAAGAATTTTAGTCTCACCCTAAGTCTGACGCAGCAGATGGTGTTTAGTTCGGTGCTGTTTATTAGTGGATTCTCTGAATTACTTTGTGAAGGCTGTGTATGTGGCCATTGAATCTCCTGTTAAGTTAGTGATTGGGTGGCAGCTGCACAGATATTAAACAAAGTATCTCCTGTTCTTTAAGATTTGTGTCATGTGTGTGCGTGGGGCACATCTTCAAACTACACAAAGCATTTTACAATTCTTCATTAGCTTTCATTATTGCTTCTACTCAGCCTGTAGTACAGCCAGAGATGAGGTTCAGAGCCTCATGTTTCCCCTGGGTGTAGGCATTGCCCTGTGAATGAGAATGATCTCTCAGGTCCCCAAGGATATGTTGGAGTTCTTCAAAGCCCCTGTTCCTCTGTGATATCTCGTTCAGCATTTCCCAGCAAGCTTTTGGGTGAGCTTGTTGTTTTCCTCTACTGTTATCTATTGAACTCAGGCAGCCATGCCTAGTATATCTGCTTATCAGCTTAACATAAATCTGTTCTCAGACACCATCTCAGCACTGAAGTGATTCAGAGTTAAGTAAGATAAAGGAAAGTGCTTTGATCCAAGGATCCACCAGAGATTTAACTGAACATCCATGTAGTTTTGTACATGAGCATGGAGCTGTGCCCACTGGAATTGCTCTATATATCAAAAAGTAACTCATCATCCTCAATGGTTGCCTGAGTCAGATATTGAATATTGTAACAAGGATAAGTTAAAATACCACAGGGCTTTTGGTTTTTTACCAGGATTTCATTGTTGTTTTTCTTTATTAAGCATCTCATCAGTTGTTGCAAGCAGGTAGTCTATTGCTAGAATTTCAAAGTAAAAATTGTTATGGCTGATACGGCCAGTGGGTCAAATTTTATGAAGGGTCAAATTTTTGGAATTTCTTATTCTGACATTTTCTTAACAATCCTCCTTAAATAACATTTAATGAATACCAAGAGACTCTAACATATTAATATACTAATGTATTAAATGTATTCATTGAAAGTAAAACAGGCATATGATCTACATACTACTCCTTGCCTTGATTCCTTTTTCTTTCAATAATTAGAAATAAAATCATACACATGTCACATGATTTCAGGAGGAGTGAATTTGAGATTATTTGGCTCTTTCTAAAAATAGCCTTTCTCCTTTATAAGATTGAAACACTGTTCTGGGAATCAGTTAGCCTTCCCATCAAGCAACAGAGTATCACACAGAGGCAAACAGCAAAGGCACTTCTCTCTAAGTACATTCTCAGTAGTACCAACTGTCAAATACAATAGCAGCACAGAAGACTATGAAAACTGTGAGATATGCTGAGTTAAATATATGCATTAAATACAATTTATATGTTTATATATGGAGATGACAAAATGGTAAGCAAGAATTTTGGCCTTTTTATCTGAAAATTAAATTTAGTTTTCTGATTTTGTATGCATGTTTTCATCTATTTGGCTTCCCATTAAAACAAGTTTTAGGATGCTGATTTCATTTGTATAATTTCAAGTAGGGAGATTTAAAAATTTGTTTTTATGTATTATTCCAAAATTGGTAACATAGGTAAATAGTCACCAAATTGTACAGCAATATATGATTCATCAATTATATTTATAAATATGTAAGATTTCTGTAGATGCTGACTACTATGGGTTCATTCTTTGAATATGTATACAAGAATTCTGATCTCCAAAGTAATACAGTAATGACATCTAGTGTGGGACCATTTGGAGAGTGTTAAATTCAATGATGCTCATCAAAATGTCCGTATTACCAAAAGTGATATACCAATTCAATGTGATCCCAGTTAAAATCCTAAAACATTCTTCTTAGAGCTGGAAAAGATGATACAAAAATTTATCTGGAAACACAAGAGGCCATGAATAGTCAAAGTGGCCTTAAAGAACAAATGAAACAAAAGCAATAACAATTCCAAATTTCAAGACATATTAAAAGGCAGTAGTCATCAAAATATTCTGGTACTGGTACAACAGAGAAGATCGACGGAAACCCCAAAAGTGAGCCTACACATGTGCAGTCAATTTATCTTCAACAAGAGATCAGAAAGTAACCCAGGGAAAAAGGTTGTTGGGACAATTGGAAATCCACTTGTAGAGGTAAGAAACAAGACCCCCACCCATCACCGTATACAAAAATCAGCTCTAAATGAATCAATGTCCTAAATGTGCACCCAGAAACCATCAAACTATTAGAAAAAAACACAGGACATGTTCTACAGGATATAGGCATAGGCAAGGACTCCTTAGAAAAATCACCAAAAGCACATGAAGTCAAAGCCAAAATAAACAAGTGGGACTACAACAAACTAAGAAGCTTCTGTACAGCAAAGGCAATGATCAACAAAATGAAGATCAACCAAGAAAATGGGGGAAACTCTTTGCACACTATACAAGAGCTAGGGGACGATTATCCAGCATTTACAAAGAGCCTCAGAAACTCAACAACAGCAAAACCAAAACCTGTAAAGAAATGGGCAAAGAAAATGAGCAGGCATTTTTCTGAACAAATTCAAATAGTTAATAGACATATAAAAATGCTCAGGCTTCCTAGTGTTTAGGAAAATACAAATAATAACCACAATGAGATTCCACCTGACTCCAGTGAGAATGGCCTACAGACAGAAGTCTAATAGCAACACCTGGCAAAGATGTACGGAAAAGTTACTCAACTCCACTGTTGGCAGGAATGTAGACTAGTGCAACCAATGTAAAGGTCAGCATAGAAATCACTTGAACAACTACAAATTTATTTAACATATGACCCAGCTACCCTTCTCCTGGGACAATATCTAAATGAAGTGAACCTGCAACCCTATATTTATAGCAGCACAATCTACAATAGCAAAGAAATGGGAACAACTCAGGTGCCTGTCAAAAGAGGAATGGATAAGGAATCAATGGTTCATCTACTGCATGGAATACTACACAGACTTTAAAAAAGAATGATGTTCTACTATCAGCAAAACATGGCCCCAACTGGAGATCAGTATGTTCAGGGAAATAAGCAAGTCCCCAAAGGAAAAATACTGTATGTTCTCCTGATAGAACACAACCTTCGTGCAAAATAGAATACAAACACATGTACAAGTAAATACACACACACACACACACACACACACACACACACGAGTTTTCAGTCAGGTGTATATGAAGACTGTATAATGGAGACTAGCATATCAGAAAGTGATGATACATTACAGCATGCTCTACTCTCAAATAAAAGGAGAACCGCCCCCCACCACTGAAACAGTTAAAAACACCTTGACAACATGATACTACATTTTGTGCCTTATATCTATACCTACAATGCCATGAAACAGCTGAGCAGAAGCATGCTAAGCTTTTACCAGTTACTAAAGAGTCATATCACTGTGGCAATACGGGGGAAATGGAATGGAGGAAGGATGGGGAGAGGCTGGAATCCCTATACCTGCAAAGCTGTAGCATGAAAAATAGTAACAACAATTAAAGAGACACACTGATTAATCATGACAAAGATTCAACGATGTCTTGAGGGTAGGACTCTCAGTACAGTATGAGTAGATATCTTAGAAAGAGGGAGAGAGCCACTCTAGCATACTGCTACTGCACCGGGTGATGCCCTCTTTTCCACCTGTTCTAATGCAGCAAGGAAGCCCTCAGCAAACACAAAGCAGGTGCCAGCCCCACGCTCTTCATCTTCTTAGCCTCCACAACTAAGCAGTTGTTCAGTCTGAGTTTTTCTGTTACAGCTACAGAAAATATATTAATATGTGGCTTCTTTGATTCCCTTTAAAATGAATTTACGAAAGGAAGAAAATGTCCATATTGAGATAACCTGAGGTTAATTGGGACTACCCAAAAATCATAGTCTCCCCAACAGTCTACCTTTAAAGGCAGTGTGAACCTGCCTGAGTGGCCAATGCCTAGTGGGAGAATTGTTTCTTTCGTTAAGCAGTTCACATTATTCATTCAGTGCAATCCTGCGATTTTACCTCAGTCTACGCTCTCAGGGGGACACTCATTAAAAATCACTCCTTAATGCAATCATATAAATGGGTTCTCCGATATTTTAGGCTTCTCTCTGAGGAAAAGCCTGCATGAAACCTTTGAAGTTTTAAAATCAGAGAGCCCTTTTGATCTTCACTTGGTTATAACAATTTTGCATGATATTCCCCAGTCAATAATAAATACATGAAAATCAATCTGATTTATTTTTGATTGGTCAAAGAATAGCCCAACTAATTGCTTGTGATATAAAAGTAACCAAGGGATTATTCTCTGTGAGCCATTCAGAAGCTGGGTCACTGATTTTCAAGTACCTACTGGGTTACATTTGTCTCACCTTTTTATTTCTATCTTCTGAGGCAACAAAGATCATATCACATTTCAAAATAATCTTCAGTATGTATCAGAATTGAGGAAACCAAAGTAAATAAAGTTGTATAAGCAAAGGAAACAGCCTATGCCTGGTTCCACAGAATGCCAGTGTGGGGTGAATGTTTGGCAGGGTGGCTCAAGGGTGCTTGGGATACCTGTTTTCCTACTGGGATGTGTGGATCTGAGTCTCGGGTCTGCTTTCAATTCCCATCCCATGTTTATGTGTTCCCTGGAAAGCAGCAGGTGGTGATCCAATTCCTTGGGTTGCTGACACCCACAGGACAGACCTGAAATGAGTTTCTGCTTCAGCCTTGTCCATCTCTTGTTCTGAGTATTTGGGGAGTGAACCAGTAGATGGAAGAGCTCTCTCCCTCTCTTTCTTCACTTTCAAGTAAACAATTACTTTTTAAAAGGCCCTGGCATGGTAGCCTAGTGGCTAAAGTTCTTGCCCTGTATCTGCCAGGATCGTGGGTGCTGATTCATCTGGCTGCCCCATTCAGCTCCCTACTTGGGGTCTGGGAAAGCAGTGGAGAATGTCTGAAAGTCTTGGGACTCTGTCCTGTGTGGGAGACTCAGAAGAAGCTCCTGACTCCTGGCTTCAGATTGGATCAGCTCTGACCATTATGGCTATTTTGGGAATGAACCAGCACAGAAGATCTTTCTGTCTCTCCTTCTCTCTGCTTATACATAAACAAACCTTTAAAAGTGACACCGATGGTATTTGAGTTATGCAGAAAACTAACACCTTTGTCTGGGTGCCTGAGGAGTGTTTCCTGCGCAATCAGGGCTTGACTCTTCGTGAGAATAGTATCCTAAGCATGCCATGCAAATGGATACCTGGATAGAGGATGAGGAATCATCAGCTTCAAGCCACACACTTTGTCTTGGTTTACTAATCTGATTTAATCATTCACAAGATTATTGCAAATATACTTGGCAAATAAATATGACAGATGTTTTAATGCGTGTCAACTGAATCATAAGCTGGTTTTATAACCACACATGAATGAGGGAGTGAGGCAATGAGTGACATGAGGCACAGAGGTGTGGAGGCTGCTAGTTGCCCCCTTTGGTAGTTTGGTCGTAGTTCCATGGTATTTTGTCAACATAGACATGTTTCCAAACCTTATCAACAGAATAAAAGGAATCTTGTTGTTGGAACATGAAAGACGACCTTAATAGTTTGTTAATATGACTGTGTTCCAATAAAATTTTATTTACAGTAGGGACAGCATGTAATAGATGTGGTATATCAGATTTAGATGCAACTCATGATGCATGCATTTCATATCAAAGAACTAGTTTCTGTCTCGGTTACTGAGCTTCCAATGCAGCTTGCTACTGCTGCATTTGGGAAGACAACAGGCCATGGTCTAAGTATACAACACGTTTCCGTACATGTGAGAAACTCATGTGGGGCCCCAGGTTGCTGGCTTTGGTCTGGTCCAGGTCCAGCCATAGCAACTGCAGAGTGAACCAGTGAACAGATGATGTACTTCCTCCTCTGCCTCTTTCTCTGCTATGCTATCTTTCAAATAAATATTTAAAAACTGTTTAAAACAAGCCCAATGTGACAGCCCTAGTGGCTAAATTCTCACCTTGCATGTGCTGGGATACCACATGGGACCGATTTGTGTCTCAGCTGCTCCACTTCCTCCACTTCCTGCTTCCTTCCTAAACAGTTCCCTGTTTGCAGCCTGGGAAAGCAATAGAGGATGGCCCAAAGCCTGGGGATGCTGCACCTGTGCGGGAGATCCAGAAGAAGCTGGTTTCTGGTTTTGGGCCAGTTAAGCTCTAGTCATTGTGGTGACTTGGGGAGTAAACCAGCAGACAGAATATCTTTCTGTCTCTCCTCCTCTCTGTAAATCTGACTTTCCAATAAAAATAAAATAAATAATTTAAAAAAATAGTTTAATGTGTATATTAGTTACCACAAGACATGGAAAACATGACATTTGTCTTTTTTTTTTTAGGAATAACATTTCACTAAGCAGTTACATCAAGTTACATCCACTTTGTTGCAAAATACAGCATTTCTTTTTTATGTTTGAATAGTATTTCTTCATGTACATATACCGTAATTTGTTTGGACATCAACTTATGGACATCTAGGTTGAAACCGTATCTTAGCTATTGTGAGTTGAGTTGCCACAGACATAGGGAAGCCAATAACACTTTCATATGCTGATTTCATTTCCTCATGGGTAAATTTCTAAGCATGAAATGGCTAGGTCATCAAGGAAACCTATCTTCAGATTTCTGAGTGATCACCATCCTGTCTTCCGTTATGGTTATACTAATGTAGGTTTCCAACCACAATGGATAAAAGTGTCCTGCCCCCTACTACTTCACCTGCAATTGTTGTGTTTTGTCTTTTTGCATTACTGTCATCCTAACCGGGGTAAGGTGAAACCTCATTGTAGTTTTTCTTTATTGGTATTACTATTTTATTTAAAAAATATTCATTTATTTTTCTTTAATAGGGAAATTTACAGAGAGAGGAAGAAAGAGAGAGAGAGATCTTACATCTAGTGTTTCACTCCCCCTTTGGCCACAACGTTTGGAGCTGAGCCAATCCAAAGCCAGAAGCCAGGAACCAGGAGCTTCTTCCAGGTCTCCCACCTGGGTATGGGGACCCAAGGACTTGAGATATTCTCTGCTGCTTTCCCAGCTTCAAAGCAGTGAGCTATGTTGGAAGTGGAGCAATCAGGACTAGAACAGTCATCCACATGGGATGCTGGTGCTTAAAGGTGAGGATTAGACTGTGGAGCTACCTCACAGTAGCTACCTCAGCCCCTTATTGTGTATTTCTTTTCTTTGTATTTCTCTGTTAGCTAGTGATCCTGACTATATTTCCATGTGTTTGTCATTTATATTACATCGTTTGAAAAATGCTGGTTCCTAACTTTAACCATTTCTTTTTTTTTTTCTTTAATTATTTGAAAGAGAGTGAGCAAGCAGGAGAGAGAAAGCTCTTCTCTAAGTTTGTTCCAGCAACAGACACAATGTCTGGATCTCAGCCAGGCTCAAGATGGGATATACAAGCTTCAATTGGATCTTCCATGTGGCTGCAGGATCCCAAACATTTGGACCATTCTCTGTTGCTTTCTGGAATTTGAGCAAGGAATTTCATCAGATGTATAGCAGTAAGGACTCAACCCAGTACCCACACAGGAGCCAGAATTGCAGCCTTTTGCTTATCTCAGTACTCCACAACACTGGCCTCTTTAACCTATATCTTAACTGGGTAGTTGCTGCACTGGTTTTGTTTGTGTGTTTGTTTTTTTAGCTCCTTGTATTTTTTCGATGTAATTTTTAACACATGCTTAGGTTGAAATATTCCTTCTCATTCCATTGGTCGCCCACCTGCTTCACTGAGGTTTTTCCTTCGCTCTGCAGAACCTTATTAGGTTGGTACAATCCCCTTTGTCTATTTCCACCTATTGCCTATGCTTCTGGGGTCTTAAGCAAGAAGTTTCATTTATGCTAGCTTCTTCCAGTGTTTCCCTAATGGCCTTTTCTATTTAGCTGATGATTTTTTTTCAACCTCGGATTTAGATCTCTGATCCAACATGGACTGTTTTTGCACAGGGTGGTGTAAGATAGGTATGCTCTTTCATACTTGAACATTTAGAGATCCACTTTTGCCAGCACTATTTGTTAAAGAGACGTTTTTTTCTTTAAAGTATGATTTGAGTTCATGTGCCAATTATTGATAGTTGCGGCATGGAATAATGCCTGGGGTTTTGGGTCTATTCCATTAATTGGAATGTTTACTCTTATGCCAGTATTGGGTTGCTTTGATTATAACTGCCCTGTAATATGTATTGAAATGTGGGGTTGCAATGGAAGGCTACATTCTTGAATTAACTTATTTGCCTGCAAGTGTTAATTCATAATAACGTTTACTATCTCCCTTCCATATTTTTCTGAATAATTTATTTCTTTCCTCAATCTATTTTATCCTTGATTTTGTAGACTGATTTAAGATGACTCAATTTGACTATATTATGTAATGAGAGTTAAGAATGGAAACCAGATGGAAAATTCAGCAGTTTAATACAGTCTTAACTCAGGTCATTAAGTGTTAAACAATATGATAGGCTCTTGAAGTATAATGAAAAGACAGATGAGATTCTTTCCCTCACTGAGCTTAGTATGTGGTATAGATGTAAATAGTAATAAAAATAATTACTTCAGGGCCCGGCGCGGTGGTGCAAGTGGTTAAAGGTCCTTGCCTTGCACGCCTGGGATCCCATATGGGCGCCAGTTCTAATCCCGGCAGCCCCGCTTCCCTTCCAGCTCCCTGCCTGTGGCCTGGGAAAGCAGTCGAGGACGGCCCAAGGCTTTGGGACCCTGTACCCACGTGGGAGACCCAGAAGAGGCTCCTGGCTTCGGATCGGCATAGCATCGGCCATTGTGCTCACTTGGGGAGTGAATCATCGGACAGAAGATCTTCCTCTCTGTCTCTCCTCTCTGTATATCTGCCTTTCCAATGAAAAAATAATAAAAAAATAAATCTTTAAAAATAATTACTTCATTAGGTGAAATATTCTGTAGACTAGAAGTACACTGTTTTGTGAGGATATAAGGGAAAACCCTACTGATAGAGGGATGGAGAAATATTTTATCTGTGATAGTTTACATATGGATTATACATTAAGTTGACAGACATTTAATAAGACAATATAATCTGTCGATAGACACAAGTGTATGGATAATGAGGATTTTGGGATAGGTAGAAAAAAAGCCTAAAATCTACAAAGATTAGAAAGAACATAAAGATTATGGGGCTGACATTGTGATATAGTGGGTAAAGCTAATCTGGCAATGCCAAATTCCCATGGGGGTGCCTATTTGAGTTCTAGCACATTTGATCCAGCTCCGTGCTAAAAATGTGGGGACAATATTGAAGTATAGCCCACACAAGTGAACCACAACTTCCCATGTGAGAGACTTGGAAGAGGCTCCTGGTCTCTGGCTTTGGCCTGGCCCAGTCCTGGCCACTGAGCCCATCTGGGGAGTGAACCATTGACTGAAAGATCACTCACTATCACTCTCCCTTCGTATAACTCAAACTTTCAGACAAATAAATAAATCTTAAACAAAAAAATGATGGGACTGACATTGTAGCATAGCAGATTAACTCATTGTTTGCAACCCCATCATGCCATATGGGTGCAAATTTGAGTCCCAGTTTCTACACTTCAGCTCCCTACACCTGTTAGAGTATCAGAAGATGGTCTGAGTGCTTAGCCCTCAGCATGATGTGGAATACCCAGAAGAAGCTCTGGGCTTCGTTCTGGTCCAGCCTAGCTACTGTGGCCATCTGGAGACGGAAGATCTCTGTCTCTTCCTCCCTCTCTCTGTAACTCTGCTTTCACATAAGAAAAATAACTTTTTCAGAAAGGAAATATAATAATATAATTCTCCCGAAAGGTTCATACATATTGAGAAAAGGTTAGATGTTTGCCATTAAATCCAAGAATGAAAATCATGCCATTTACATAATTAGAAATGAAAATAATACTATTTACACATTCTGCTCAATGTTATAATGTAGTTCCTAGTCGAGGTACTAAAAGTAAGAGACAAAATTACAAATGAGAAGGTTGCTGGTTCCTGGCTTCCGTCTGGCCTGCCAAGGCCATTGCAGCCATTTAGGGAGTGAAACAACAGATGACAGTTGTTTTATTTTTTTTTTCTCTCTCCATCTCTCATACTCTCTCTTATTTTGGATAAACATGTATTTAAATAAAAAGGAAAGAAATACAAGATTGAAAGACTTTATCAAATATAATGAACAAAATGTTAGTTTTGTTCATATATAGTAGAACAGTTGTTTGAAATAAGGCAGACAAAAAAGTGGGAAATTCTAAGAGACTAGAAACATTTATGTGGGAAGCAAATATATCCTAACATGTGCTCTTAACATTATTGAGAAAGAATAGTCAAGTATGTATTATCCACCCAAAAAGCAACTGAATTTCCATTTCATTTTACATGAACAATTAGTTCTAATGTAAAGTTTAAAAAATATACACCATTGGCTTTTTTGCATGAATTATGCAAACATTTTAATAATCCTGGGCTACAGAATTGGTAGATGAACAATTATTACAAGTAATATTAAAATAAGATATTGATAAATTAACCACAATAAATATTTCTGATCCTCAAGAGACTCCATAAAAAGAATTAACATGTCATACATAAATTGAGACAAGATACTTGAAATACTGAAAATTTTAAATGTATCTGTATTTAAATACAGATTTTCTACAAGCAGGAAAGAAAAAATATAAAATAAGTAAATGGAAAAAACAGAGGAAGAGGAAGGAGAAAGAAAAATCCGAGCTATACACACGAAAATATTTTGAATCTTACTATTTGGGGTAAATAATTGAAGAGCTGCCAGCATCATGCTTAACAGGCTAATCCTCCACCTTCAAGCACCAGCACCCCATATAGGTGTCAGTTCATATCCTGGCTGCTCCACTTCTGATCTAGCTCCCTGCTTATGGCCTAGGAAGGCAGCAGAGAATGGTTTAACTTGGGACCCTACACCCATGTTGACCCAGAAGATGCTCCTGGCTCTTGGCTTCAGATCAGCTCAGCTACAGCCATTGTGTCTATTTGGGGAGTGAACCAGCAAATGAAAGATCCCTCTCTGTCTCTGCTTATCTCTGTAAATCTGTCTTTCCAATAAAAAATAAATAAATCTTAAAATATCAAATGTGATAATTCAGTGCTGTGGCAAGAGTGTATAAGAATGAAAACTTTTTTCTGGTCTTAGAAATCTTCCCAGATGGTTTGTGAGTGGAATTTAGCACACTTCATAAATTCTGCAAAAAGTATTAGTATAAGCGAATGACAAATGAGATAATTACTGCAATATTGTTTGTTTTAAACTGAATATAACCTAAATGTCCAATAACAAGAGAAAAGTTAATAGTTATGACTCTGGGCCCAGCAAGGCAGCCTAGTGGATAAATGCTTGCCTTACAATTGCTGGGATCCCATATGGGAGCCGGTTTGTGTCCCAGCTGTTCCACTTCCTATGTAGCTCCCTGCTTGTGGCTTGAGAAAGCAGTGGAGGATGGCCCAAAGCCTTGGGACCCTGCACCCATGTGTGGGAGACCGAGAAAAGGCTGCTGGCTCCTGGTTTCAGCTCAGCTCTGGCCATTATGGCCACTTGGGGACTGAACCAGCAGACAGACCTAGTTGAGACTTTTCCAGATACTATTCATATTTCAAATGAATGAACTAGGGCTATACAGTTACCTCAAATGAATGAACTAGAGGTACATAATTACACCTCAAAAATGTAACAATATAAAATTCAAGTTCGCCAGAATGTGCGAATTTTGACTTTATGCTTTTTTTAACCAGAGCAACTCTTGAATTTGCTGCTGATAACAACGTATAAAGAAATGATGAACACCCAATTCAAGATCATGCTTTCTAGGAGGAAAAATGAAGGCATAGAATTGGGTTATCCATAAAAGCATCAACTACCTGAAATGTTCCATTAAACTGAGAGTCCCTTGTGGATTTTTATCATATACTTTAATGTCTCTGCATTACATGTTATAATAATTTTATGTTGTTCTTCACAGCCATTACCATTCTCTCTATCTGAAGTACTTGTGGCAAAACAGGCAATGTACCTATACGTATTTCTGTATTCTCTTTACTTCACTGAATTTTTTTAAGATATTTTCTTTTCATAAGTCTATACTTGTTGCTGTGTGGGTGATGCACGAGAGGGGCCAGACGGAGTGTGAGATGTCCTTGAGTCTTACTGCAGTTGCAGATGGAGAAAACAGTGAATCACAAAACATGTAAGAGTTGAATGGAGGTCTGTGAGTCAAGGAGTAGGAAAAGCTGGAACAGTGTTTCTGTCATGAGTCTCAGAGTGGACAATGGGACTTCTGCTAGGATTAAAAGGCACTTGAGGACCAGATGGTGTGAGGGGCATGAGGAACCTCTATCTATCAGAATTTGAATAGTTATCATGAATATTTCTTGAGACATTCCTTGATAGGTTATATATCATGATGAATCCATTCTGAAACCTCGTTATGGAACTTAGCAGAAGCAATCTGTGTGGTTTGATTCTTTTTGAAATTTCTACTTAATATTTTCTGTTTAGGAAGAATACAGATTCCTTAAAATGGTGCTGCCACAGCTCATACTGAACTCACTGGCTTGAGGCAGTCTAGCACGGATCTGCTTCTTGAGCAGCGGAGATGATGCTTGGATTGAAAGAATGCTTACAGTAAAAATCGCTTACCAGCAAAGGGACTGCTCCATACTTGCAGATGGGCACATTGGGTGGTGGTGTGCAACATTCATGAAGTAAGAGTCCAAACAAAATCTATGTAATACAAGCATGTTTTTCCCCCCAAAATGACTTCTGTGGATGCTAATTGCTCAGATGCTGCTGCGTGTTGCTTTGTAATAATTTTATTTCTGCCTTGTTGGGTTGAGGATATATAATCAATTTTTATGCTTTTTCCAGCCATAATAGGAAGGTTTAACAAACAGCCCCTTTACAGTTTACAACCCCAAATTACTTAAGACTGTGTCACGGCATTGTTTATTTGCAACTGCTAAAATCTGTGAACGGTAAAAGAAGCTGCAGCCTCCATTCTTGTGTTACAAGACTGTTGTAAGAGTAAGTGCAGGGTAAGAGGTAACAGTTATCCACAAAACATGCCAGTGTGACTGTTGTTGAGGACTGTCCTGCACATTGTAGGGACGTCAGCCGTTTGGCCCCAATCCATTAGATGACAGCTGCATCCATCCACGCAGTGGTAACTACCAAGAGTGTCTCCAAATATTGCCAAATGATGACCCTGTCCTTGCGGGAGGGGGCAAAACTTCCTGGCTGAAAACAACTGTGTTAGAGACATGTTTACACAGGCCTCTAAAAGGAAAAATGATGAAATGACTGTGACTTGGCAAACTTATTCATTCTTACATGGGCTTTCCTATACATAGGTATATTTGGGGATTTTACTAAAAAACAACGTATTATGAACTGTTTTTATGAAAGCATCTATCTGATGTAGGACTCATATTCTCTATTCTGGCTCTTGACAGCACCATCAATACTTGGACTACTCTTGGACATTGGGAGCTATAAATACTACTGTAAATGAAACAATTTTACTTAAATTAATAGGAACTCTGGGGACTTCTTATAAATTTGACCAAAATGAAAGCTTAAATAAGTCAACATTAATTGAGGACCCTATGCTTGAAATGAATATTATTACTACTGACTTTCACTTATAAGAGACAGCACACTTATATATATTTATTACTATGGATTAAAACTGTGCTACTCCTGTAGCAGTATTAAAGGATGAATAATGTCCAGGGAGGTAGGTAAAGCCACTTAATTGGGATATGAGTAAATGAAGTGCTCAATTAAGAGGGCCAAATGCCAGGGATTTGAATTAGTTTAATGCTCTTGTATGACTTGACGTGATGTATTACTACTAAGCAGTGTTTATACAATGCTCTGCTCAATAGAAGAGTTAATTGTTAAAATCTGACTTAAAACACTCCAATCTACGGTCACTTTGTGCTATATTTTTCTCCTGGTATTCATTGCTTAAATTCATAGAGAGTTTTCCTTATTTTAATAAGGTATTTCCAATCTTAGGCTATTCTGACTTCATTATTCACTGATGCTCTCATTTTACGCTGTTCCATATATTTTAATTTACAGTGCAGTTAACAAGATTGAGATGATTTCTTAATTGGGAACTTTCAATTTCCCAGTAGCTAGCACAAATGACGAAGATTCTACTCTGCTTATTAGGAGTGAGCTGGCTGTAGCTTATAACATTGATGCCGATTAAAAAAAAATGTCAGCCATAAAATAATTTATTGTCCAATTAAAATATTGGAAAGCTTCTGCCATTGGCTATATTTTCAGGTTTTTATGGGATAAAGTAATAGCAACAATAATAACACAAACCATACATTATTCCGTGGTATGAATTTGCATCGCTCTGATTTGTTTTGATGGGGTTTCCTCCCACTATTTCAGCAAAAGGCATATTAAATAGAAACCCAAGTAAGGGCATTTGACCTTGTCTTTAAGGTGTCTTTGATATCAGAGTGTGATGATTTTATGACATATATTTAGCATAATTTAAAGGGATAGGAACTTATTATAATGAACATTAGCAAGAGGAAATAATTTGGTTAAATATAGTTACTTTAATGACAACAAAGAAATTAAATCTCTGCTTCAACTGTGCATAGTAGATAAGAAGAGGTACCTTGTGGTGATTGTTAATTAGTTATCAGATATCAATACTATAATCACTTGTACTCTCAGATTATTAAAAAATAATGTCTGTGAGTTACATATAAATGTTTTCATGTCTCCTTTCAGCTAACAGCATCATCATTTATCAAGCTGTTGAAACTTAGATACCCAAGAAGCACCTTTCCTTTTCTTTACATCGAAAGCATATGGGACACAAGTTTTTGTTCATTTACTATCTTTATTATCATTCGGCAGTCTTCTTTCTCAATCATGTTACCTCGCCTATAATTAAGAATCATATTTGGGTTACTATATTGGCATAGCTTTTTTTGAAGATTCATTTTTATTTTATCATCTCTTCAAACAACTCTTCTGATTTTTCAATGACTCATAGGTCATACAGTAGCATCATTTTATTCAAGAAGGTTCTTAATTTTTTTTCATTTCTTCCGCAACACATTTGTCATTCAGCAGCATGGTATTTAATTTCATGATGTTATTAATTTCTTTTTTTTTTCTTCCTGGGGTTGATTTTTGCTTTGTGGCTTTTCATTTAAGGGGATGTATAGTAACTGTGTAATGGAGACTGACATATCCAGATGTGAGGATGCATTGTAGTATGCATCTCTACTTCCAGACAGAGATGGACTCCCAATGAAACTGTTTACTATATCTTGACAAGAGGATGCTGGACTCTGCCATTGTCCCTGCCCGCAATGATGGACATACGACATACGACTGCGTATTAAGAACTATACTATAGTAATGATATAGGGGAACTCACTGAGGGGGAAGGGTCTTGGGGAGAGAATAAGGGAAATCCCAGGGCTATGGAACTGTATCATAAAATGATAATAATAAAACAAAGTTTTAAAAAAAGTAAGTTAGATATACAGAGAGGAGAGATGGAAAGGAAAACCCACTGATTTACTCCCCAAGTGGCCAGTACGGCCAGAGCTATGTCAATCTAAAGGCAGGAGCCAGGAGCCTTTTCCGGGTCTCTAATTCAGATGAGGGTTCCAAAACCTTGGGCCTTCCTCCACTGCTTTTCCAGGCTGCAAGCAAGGAGCTGGATGAGAAGCGGGGTCCCTGGGTTTGGAACCAGTGCCCATATGGGATCCAGCATGTGCAAGGGGAGGACTTTAACTGCTAGGCTACCTTGCTGCTTCAGGCATAGATTATTTTCTTTTGGTCTGTCCTTACACTAGAAATTGTTTTAAAATACATGTGATATCAGAGATATTAATGACACAGTTTCAGATAGACTATAGGCTAATTTCTCATTTTGAGCTGGAAGGTCTTTTGTATTTTAATTTCTGTCCATTTTTCAGTCCTAATCCCTGTCACTCCCAGGTAGCAACTTGTGCTGGAGTTCTGTGAACTCCTGAAATTTTGAATACGAAAAAAAAATCTCTTGATATTTCTGCTGTGACCCATGTGTTATTCAGAAGTGCACTGTTTGCTTTTCAAAAGAACGTGGCTCAAAAATTTATGGAAAATGGAATCACATTTATTTCAGTCAAAAATAAAGAAATCCATGTACATACAAAATCTTTAAAAATTCATACTGTATGTTTATCATGGGAAGACTATATATAGATTTCAAAATATATTTGTAGTCAGTCAACTGATCTTTCTGTTCCCTTTGCATGATTTTATTTGCAATTCCTTTGCATTTAGCGATCTTCCAGCTACTTTTCTGCTAAGTAGCACCTCTATGCACAAACCACTCAACACAAGAAATTGCCCTTTCTATTTCCTTATCTTTGTATTTAGAGCCTTTTAGCTTTTCTTTATGCGGAGTACAATGCATTTTCATGAGTTACTGTCACCACACTGTGCTCCAATAACACGAGAATCCATTACATTCACTCTAGACTTCTAAGCAGATTCTTTATGGCCTAGAATGTGGTCTCCCTTGGTGAACATTTCAGGTATGCTGACAAGCAATGTTGCTTGGGTGTTCTATGAATGTCAAGTAGATGAGGCTGATAGTGGTGTTCAGGTGGTCTAAACCTTGGCCAATTTTCTGCCTGCTGTCTTAATGTACCTATTACCGAGAAATGCTATCATCTTCAACCTGAAAAAGTCAGATTCATCTATTTCTCCTTGCAGTTTTATCGGTATTTGTCTCCTGTGTTTCTTCCATGTTGTTTTCTTTTCCTGTAAAGAATGTACACATCTAGAATTGTTATACCTTCTTGGAGAGTTTATCATTTTACCATTACATAGTGTCCTTACTTATCTGTGATAATTGTTCTTGTTCTAATGCCTAGTTTGTCTGAAATGTAGAAAGCTATGGTTAAATTCATTTTTATGAATATTAGCATGATGTATTGTTATTTACCCCAATCTTTCGATGCACCTGAATTGTTTTCTAAGATGTGTTTTCATAGATAATGTGCAAATGGGCATATTTTCTTTAATCTACTATGATTTTATCTATGTTTAATTAATGCTTTTATATCACTCAGATTTAAATTTATTATGGCTGTGGTTAGATTAATAACTTCCACATGTATACCTGTTTCCTAAGTGTAGTTTGGATCTTTTTTCATTCCACCATTCCTGTTTTCTGCATTCTCTGGTTTTAATTGAGCATTTTGTGCGAATCTATTTTAAGTCATCCATTTATTTATGTACATAAGCAACATTTAAGAGTAGTTCTCATTTTACAGCAAAGCTAGGCAGAAAGTATAGAGTTCTTTTATAATCCCTCCACCACTGCATCCTAATCATCTTATATTAGTATGGTATCTTTGTAATGATGAATATGCCAGGATTGATACACTAGTATTGACTAAATCCACAGTTTATAGTAGACTTCATACTTTGAATTTCATATTCTCTGAATGTTAAAAAATGAATAATGTCATGGGCCTCCCATTGTAGCATCATATGGAATATTTTCAGTGACATCTATAATCCTCTGTGAGTCACACAGTATTTTTTCCCTTCCTCTTGTTATGCATAACTAACCATGGAAACCACCAATAATTAGATTATTTCCAGTCTCAAATTTTTCAGAATATTACATATTGGGAATTGAATAATATGTGCAGGTTTTCCAGACTGGCTTCCCTCCAACCTCACCTCTAAGTCTGCAATTCAGATTTGTCTTAAATTCTTAGTGATTTTGTATCTGGAAAAATCTACTTAATTTTTAATCAGTGAATGATATTCTATTTTACATTGTGCCAGCATTGAATGATTAAAATCTGACATTAAGAAGTACATTTGATTGCTTTTAATTTTAGCAAGTATGCAAACTGATGCTGTAAACATTAATATAGAGGATTTTGTCTTTGATTATTTTTCTTCCTTCCATTCTTATGCATAGCTTTCCTATTACAGCTCTTATACATGTTTTAGCATTAAACCTATCTATCATTTCAGCTTTAAATCTGTTAAGTATCTATTCACCTATTATGCAAAAACTCTTGAAATTTTCTAGCGTTATATGTGTCCCATCGGTGCTTGCCTCTTTGTTTTCGAAATAAATAAGTGCAATGGTAATCAAATTAACAAACAGGAGCAGAGGCTCCAGGTTTGGAAGAAACAGTTTTCACAATCACCAATCTTATCTCTCAGCTGTTTCTATAACTTTTTGCTGTAACACCTAATTGCCTCTGTAGTCTCCTGAAGCACTGGTCTCAGTGAAGAACTTGAAAATACACGTTGAGCCAAGGAATCTAAGTTACGGCTTTGCTGTAAAGTACTTGCTCTCTCGGCAGTAGAGAACTCCGCACAGGGAGACTGCAGGGTGGGGACAAGTCGGAAGGGCTCTCAAGCAGTGAGTGCAGTGCCAGCATCCCTCATGAAAAGGTGCTCCTCACTGCACAGAACCTGTTCATTTCCAGCACTGCTATTTGTGTTTAAGGTTCTGTAAATACATGCTTCACTGCTACCTTTGAAAAATCTGTAAATAAAAGGGTCTACAACATAGAGACTCCACAGTTCTCCCTCTGTTAGCACTTAAATTTTAAGTTACAAAAGCAAACTATTAGCTAATTTTTGAGGGTGCTAATGCAGATGGAATTATGTTTTTAATATATAATTTTAATTGGTCAATGACATATAGAAAACAAATTAATTTTTTCTATTAACTTCATATCTGTGTCCTTGCTAATAACTTCTTAGTTTCAGAAATCCTGAGTTGTTGAAACTGAAGGGTTTTCTACATTGACAATCATGTTGGCTGTAAACAATTTTATTTCTCCTGAGTATGAATATATGATTTCATTTTCTTGTCTTATTTCATTAGTTCCAATTTCCAATCTGATAGTAAATAAAAACAGTGAGGGAGATACCATAACCATGATGGGTTGGATTTATAGATAGATATACATTAATAAGTAGTATAGTAGCTGTAGAGTTTTTTATTTGCTTTGTTTTTTATTTATCAATTACTTAAGATGCAGAAAATGACAGAAATCTCCCATCAACTGGTTTACCTCTCAAATGCCTATAATACCAACAGCTGTGACAAGCTGAAGCCAGGAAACACAAATTCATTCCAGGTCTCTTACATATGTGGCAGAAATGCAATTACTTCAGACTTATGACTTTCGTTGACTACATTAACAGGAGGCAAGATTCAGGAGCAAGAGAGACACATCAAACCAAGAATCCCAATGAAATGTGGAAATCTTAAGTTTTAGATCACATATGTACCTCTGGACTTTCAAAAATGTTATCATACTGAGTAAGTTCCTTCTGCTCCTAGATAACTGACACTTTCATTATTTTTGCATTTTATAAATGATTTTCCTTTTTTTTTTTTTTTTTACATCTGGCTTTACCAATTTTTTAGTTGCTGATGTTATGGATTTCCTGAATTACATTTAACTTTTCTTTTACAGAAAGTGAAAAACAAATCAAGTATTTCACAGTACAATTATAGGAGTATAGTGTACATTGCTTTACAACACTGAGCCAGCCTTACAAACCTTGCATGAGGACAACTAAAATCACATTCCTGCTGTTTCCCGCAGCTTAGATTTAGTAAAACACAACTGATACATACAATACTATAACGAAGTGTTCAAGAGAAGAAGAATGTTTGAGATATGACACTGGATGTTAATAAAGTTTACAATGTATGCTGTTTCAATCATTTGGCCTTACAGTGCATTGCTCAGTTGACACACATTTTTACTTCTTTGTAAAATTGTGTTTTAACTCACCTCTGAGCACTAATGCATCAGGGTGACTTACAAAAGACACTCATTTTAAGCAAATAGTATCAATTACACTGATATTAAAATGTATTATTTCCTTTTTTTTACAGTAGCATAAAATTACTACTATAAATTACACCTGACATTTAAAACTCTATTAACGGTTATTATGCTATGTAAAGTACCCCTTTTGACCTGCTAATAATTATGTCTAAACAGAATGTCAGTTTCCTATCCTGAATTCCAGGAATATCTTCTGTAAACCAGAAAGCATGATAGACTTTATTGTAAAAGCACTGAGGGTGTGTTGCCCACATGTACATCTTCTATATTAAATGCCTCAATTGTCTTATAAATAAAACAGTGCTTTCAGTATTATCTGCCAAAAGATGACACTTGGAATTATTTATGGATTATTTAGATTACAGAGTAATTTCCTACCTAAAATGTTTCATGTAATTGATTATAATATGAAAGTATAGATAATTTTGGGTTGATTTTACTCAGCCTAAGGTAAATCTATTTTGATATTCAGTTCCCTTAGGGATGTCATGTAAAGAAATCAGCTTGATAGTCACATATAGTGCACAGTTGAATGATATTCTACATTTTACCATTTTTCTTCAATATCCATTTCTATCTTTTTAAAATTTAATTGTTAATTTCCATCATTCAGAACTATCTCACTCATCTGTTTCCAGGAAATTACTATGGCTGATCACAGAACTAGCTGATATTTCAGAAACAATGATGACCTTAATCCATGAAATATGGCGTTATGGAACTTTCCAGCTAGAGAACATCAAAATAATACAAAAATCAACATACTTTGAAGGAGAGAAAACACTTGTACATAAAAAAAGCAGACTAGTTTAGAAGCCTTTTAACTGTGGGGTTTATCAGTCTCAAACATCAGGAATGCCTCTAAAATTAGTAGCACTTATTTCATGCAAATTCAGCTATACTTGCAACTGAAGCTAAAGCCAATTTTTATTCATAGCCCTTGTACTCCTTCACTTGCAGGGAGCAAGAATGCAAACTTTATCTTAAGCTACATAGGAGATGAAAGCAGTATGGTGTTTCATAAACAAAATATCAAAGCCATTAGATCCTCTCAAATGTCCCTCATATGAATATTTTAATATAATTGACCCAATTTGTGAATTCCATTGTCATATGAATTTAAAACATTTTCCTGAACATGACACATGAACTTCTCCAAATGATATAGGAGTTCACTGAACAATAACAACAAAAAGCATTGTTAGGGAGTGATTTTTATTTCTAAGTAGAATTGAGTAACTTTATATTTCACATGCAGTTTATTATGCTATGCTCTAGAAACATATTCAGAATGCTCCATCAATTACGTCATCAAATTAGATACAGATAGCATTAATGGTATCTTCCCTGGAATTATCATTTTTTACGTGGATGTTATTTGGTTAGCTTTTTCCACTACTATGCACCACACAAGCAATGTGTCTTATTTTAAATTGTTAGCAAACTGGTCTGTATCCATCACTTCAAAGCTGTCAGATGCTTTAGGAGCAACTGTCTAGAGAGGACTTAATGGACTCAAAATGGGACACATCTAAAATACATTCAGTAAATAAATCTGTTTCAATGTCATTACTCACCCATCTATCCTTAGTTCCCATGCATGCGTTTTAGATTAACTCATGTTGGCCTCTTGATGCAAGTAACTCTCACCTTCTGGGACTCGGCTTATTGTTAATTACACCCTGTAGTAAAACAGCAGGTTATCCGATTAGAGAGTTATTTACAAAATTTTAAAAATAACTTTAAAAATTCTATTTATTTGAAAGTGGTGGGGGAAAGCTTTGACTCGCTGGCTCTTAGGGGTTACTGTGGGTTATTCCGACTAGACTGCAGCTCCCACTGATTTATGTGAAGGCTGAGGGTGTGGTGGGCAGGATTTGGCTGGGCTGCAACACCTATTGGTTTGCGTATAAGACAGGGCTGGAGACAGAACTGACCCAGAAACTGCAACCACCAGTGTGTATGCAGGCTGAATGGAACATGGAAAGCATGTATGTTACAATAAATAATATTCTATTAAAAGGGATGTATATTTTTTTTGCTTTTGTATATATGGCTATGTTAGGAGACAGTTGTGTGTGTGTGTATACTGCATTCAAATATAAAATGTATTTCTTAATGCAAGGTTGGTCAAGTAAGCTTTAATTGAATTTAAAATATTTATTTTGAAAGGGTTACAGAGAGAGTAAGGGATGGGGAGAGAAAAAGAAAGATCTTCTTTCCATTAGTTCATTCCTCATATGGCTGCATTGGCCAACTGTGGGGTAAGCTAAAGCCAGGGGCTTCATCTGGATCTCCTATGTGGACAGCAGGGGCCCAAACACTAGGACTCTCCACTGCTTTTCCCAGGCTAGGCCATTAGTATGGACCTGGATCAGAAGCTAGGCAGCTGAGTCATAACCAGAGCCCATATGATTGCTGGCTTTACTTGCTATACCACAACAACAAATCAATGTGATTTTTCTATAACGTCTTATTAATGACAGATAAATTATGATTCAGCTGAGGGAACATCAGGAGAATATGAAAGCAAAGAGATAAGCTGGTATGAGAAAAAGTAGGAACATTAGAAGCTAATGATTGGCATAACAGTTGTAAGTATTAATAACGATGATGTTATGCTCATTGTTACAAGAAATTTGCATGAGTTAACTCATGTGATGCTCCCAATGAAACTTCATGTAGGTTCTATTTTTATATCCCCTTTATTATTAAAGAAATGAAGGTATGCCATAGATATGCCTTGTAACTTGGTTAGCAGTTGTTAGCTTAATGAGTGTCAAACCTGGGATGCAAGCCTACATTCTTTAGTTGTTAAGACTTATGTTCTTTAGCTGTTTGGCTTATGCTTGAACCTTATAGATAAATGGTTTCCCAAGTTAAATCAGTTCAAAACAGAGACAAAAATAAGAATTGTCCACTGTAAATTTATTTTTAGAAGTCAGACAACTGACAGACATAGAAGACCAGTGCATTCAAGACCTGAACCACTTCATTTTATAATGAGATCTTTGGAAAGTCTTTAAAGCTCTCTGAAAGGTTAATGATTTTGATCTAATAGACTTGTACAGGATCCACACTAGCTGATGAGAAAGATGTGAATTTAGCTGCTTTCAATTTGACATGTTGTATAATTTAAATTTCCCCCTGTTCAAGGCATTACATTTCCAAAGAATGATTCTAGAATATTTACCTGAATGCTTTAAACTGTCACCAAAAAGTCCCCCAATTTTTCTGGAGATACCACGAAAATGTCCTCACATTTATTTGGAAATACAAACAAAACTAAAACCATCCTTCAAAGTTCAAATATCTGAAAAGAAAAAGCCTTCTATTGTTGATGTGACAGTCTGGAGTGCAAAGGGCATTAGTTCAGTTCATTAAATTCCTTAACAAATGCATCTGTACAAACTACAGATCTGTCACTTTCAATGCACACATTTCTTGTGGATTGTTAAGTAGCAGCTATGGCAGGTTGAGGTGAAGTGACCAGGAGGTTTCAGAGCTGACTTTATCTTTATGAGAATGATCTTGTCCAGTGCATTCTGCAGATAAACAAAAGAATCACTGCTGAGTGCATGCAGAGTGTTTGTGTATCTGGTGATTTTCCTCCTTCACCAAATGTTCTAATCTTATAGATATATGTAAGTGGTGTCACACATGAGTGAGCAATTCCTGGAGTCCAGCATCTCCCTTCAGGGCTAAACTGTCAACATCTATGTCCATCATAGAAACCTCAAGCTTGACAATAATATAATCTGATTTTAATCATGATTTTATGTGTGAAACAAAGTATATTTAGATATATTCATTTTCTAAATCTATATTAATTTAGCTTCTGTAATTTTGGAAACTCCTTTCATGGAATTTTGCTCTTATTTCACAAATATCTTCCCTCTCATACATTCCTCTTTGCTTTTTTTCCCATGCCACAACCAGGGACATACATGGAAAATGGAGCAGTCAAGCCTTTGGGACCCTGTACCCGTGTGGGAGACATAGAAGAGCTCCTGGCTTCAGATTGGCTCAACTCCAGCTATTGCGGCCACTTGGGGAGTGAACCATTCTTCCTCTCTGTCTCTCTTCCTCTTTGTATATCTACCTTTCCAATAAAAATAAATAAATCTTAAAAACAAAACAGTAGATAGCATGTCTTTTTTTAATTTCAAATTGTTTCCCTAAGTACTTTAACCACAACTGCTACTCAATATGTTTTCATAGTTTTGCAATTAATAATATGGACTCATATATTCATTCTCCTTTGTTTATTTCATCCTCTATTTCTGTGTAGCTTTTTATCCTCTAAGGAACCGTAATAGCAAGGTTTTATATGATCCAGTCTGTATTAAGTTACTAGTTCTTCCTGGAATCCAAAATTAGACTTTATTGTACCTCTCTTTATTGGTGTCTTAATGTAACACTTGGTGTTCTGACTTAACAAGTTAAGTGAATTTGGAGTGAAATCTAATTAGATCAATGAGCTAATTTTCTAATGTTTGTGGAACATTCATATCTTTTAGACTTTACTTTTTATGAAGCTAAGAGATTTAAGTTAATGAGAAAAGTCAATGGCAAATATATTTAATATATTTTTTCTATTACAACCCTTTTTAACTTTGAAAGAGTTTTTGCAGGTATAATCTTATGTCATTGTGAAAACTACCCTATAAAATAGGCCATGTTTCAATTATTGAGTGCTTTGGTTAAGGAAATGTGGCAAGCTTCCATATAATTGAGCTCTAAGAGAAAATATCTGACCAGTTACTCACCTGATGAAGACACACTGAGTTGAACACATAGTAGCATTTGTTGCTAAAGCAGAATTTCTGAATGCAAAATAGTCTGCTGTTGATTGTAACTTAATTCTATATGTTTTCAAATTCAATAACTATTTCCTTTAACTAAGATTAATCTACAATCTGAAGCACCAGCCACTGAAATGTAAACATCAATCTGAAGGTTCTTATAAAGGTTAAAGATGATTTGCAATTTTAGCATGAATTGGAAGGGTCCAGAATGCTGTTGAGAATGGTTGAAAGGGTTTGGAGATGACAGCTTCGGCAACTCAAGAAGAAGGATTTCAGGCAAGAGGAGCAAAGTAGGTCTGATGCTATAAAGCATTCTAATTTATTTGACTACAAACTATGCACCATATGAAATAAAGGAAATGTGAGGTGGGAGTTGAATGACAACTATTGACTCAGACTGTACAAGCTTGATGTTCTACCACATATAAAGGCTTTGATCCACTAAAATCTCTTAAGAAAGAAAGTATTATGGTGACCTTTCTACTTAATGGAGTATAAAAACAACAGGATTAAGCGTGCATAAGTATATTTGTGAGAGAAATGTCAGAATATGGTAAGCTCAGTAGAATTCATGACAGTGGTCCAGCCAAGTGATACAGAAGATCCCAACTTAAAAAGTAGTGGAGAGAGCATGAAGGAGACCATGTTGAATCAACATGACATTGGATATCCTTGTTAGTAAAATGCTCTCAGTAAAAGGAAAAAACAAGTCTCTTGTTGGGGTCTCCTGTGATGGCTCAGTGGCTAAACCCTTGGCTTGCACAAGCCAGGTTCTGATATGGGCACTGGTTCATTTCCTAGGTGCGCCTCTTGTCTTCTAGCTTCCTACTTGTGACCTGGGAAAGTAGTAGAGGATGGCCCAAAGCCTTGGAACACTAAACCTGTGTGGGAGACTCAGAAGAAGCTCCTGGCTCCTGGTTTCAGATCAGCTCAGCACTGGCCATTGTGGCTACCTGGGAAGTAAACCAGCAGATGGAAGATTTTCCTCTCTTTCTCTCTCCTTCTCTCTGTAAATCTGCCTTCTAATAAGAACAATTCAATCTTTAAAAAAACAAACAAATAGAAACAAATCTCTTCATCATTGTAGTCTGTCCTTTTATTACGCTTTGAGAAATTGCAGAGCACCTAGCTATATGGCAAAGCTGGAGAGTTAACTCAGCATCGCATTCCTACCAATCAATCACCAATTCTGGAGCAACACTTCGTTTCTTAAACAGCGCATGCTGTGATTAGAGGAAATTTACTTATAGAGAGTAGGAATTAGGAAGATTCAATATAAAGTAAAAATGACAAATTCCCTTTTCAATCACTTTTATTCTTCTTACTCACTTCTTATTCTTCTTACTTCTTCTTTATTTACTCAATAAATATGCTGAGTAAGAAGTGAATGAATATAAGTAAATGAATTAATGGCATAAATTGTGCCCTATAATATGAATAGGAATCAAGAATATAAATAGGTTATGCAATGGTTACTTTTGTTTCTTTTCATATCTCAGACTCAAAAAAGATCTTCTATATGTAATGTTTTAAAACTTTCCAAAAAAAACCAGTCTTTTGATATTCTTTAATCCTAAGGATAATTTTGTCAGGAAAGCATTTGTTTTTTCAGACACAGACTCTGAAGGGGTTGAATGAATTCTACAAGCTGGTAAATAAATGAAACTTTAACTCTGGGTTTTCTTGTATTACCTTTGTGATGTTTCGTGCCACTCCATCATGCCACCTGTAACGATTGTAACTGTATATTTCATTGACTTAGAACATAAACTTTTGCTTATTGATTTTGCTTGTACTTTTCCACTGAATGTTGATTCAGGGCCGTGCTTTGTGCATTTCCTCAGTTCTGTCCACCGCCCCCAAGAGGGGCCTTGAAGTGATGCTTGGGCAGTCCTCATGACAGCAGCAAAGTGAACACAGAAGCATGAATAGATATTTAATACGCTTCTGCCATGAATGATAGACAATATTAAAGTCTTCATGTGACTATTTATTTTTTCAAAGATTTTTTTTTATTGCTATGTCAAATATACAGAGAGGAGGAGAGACAGAGGGGAATATTTTCCGTCCAATGATTCATTCCCCAAGAGAGCCGCAACAGCCAGTGCTGCGCTGATCCGAAGCCGGGAACCAGGAACCTCCTCCGGGTCTCCCACATGGGTGCAGGGTCCCAAAGCTTTGGGCTGTCCTCGACTGCTTTCCCAGTCCACAAGCAGGGAGCTGGATGGGCAGTGGAGCCACTAGGATTAGAACCGGTGCCCATATGGGATCCTGGTGCGTTCAAGGTGAGGACTTTAGCCACTATGCCATGTCACCGGGCCCTCATGTGACTATTTAAAGCAAATCACACTACCAGTTCTAGTTTTACATGAGCAGGGAGGCAAAATGCTTTTATGTGAAAAGAGAGAGAGATTGAAATGTTTGTTAACTTCTCCAATTACTACCTTAGTCATTAAGTCATAGTTGAAAAACTTATCAAAATAGGACAATCAAATATATCTTACAGTTTATGTATTTGATGAGAGCTCTCTGATCTGCTGACTCACATTTCAAATGCCAACACTGGCTGATGCTGCGCTGAAGGTGGAACCAACAACTGAGGACATAATACAGCTCCACATGTGGGTGGTTAAACACAACTAGCCCAGCCGTCCCTGTGAATTCCCAAGATCTGCACCAGCAGGAAGTTGGAGTCATAAGCAGACTTGGGTGTCACATCCAGGCACTCCAATGGGAGAAAGGCCTTGTAGACGGTGGAGGATTAACCACTAGACCAAATGTTTTTCTTGGAAAAATCACACATTTTTGTAATAAAAGAAAAATGTTTTTATGCAAAGCGTACATATTAAAGGATTGGCTTCTGTGTTACAGTTTTCAATAAGCACAATTTGAGGTGGCTCAGTACAGGAATTTTCAAAAGGAGAATGATGTAAAACTAACTAGGTAGTTGTGATACTTTGTATAGATTTTGCAAAAACACATACCAAATACTAAGTATCATCTATGATCTTGGAAAATGTAGTGTATCTTAGCACAGGAATCTCAATAATCCTTGTGAAGTCCCAAACTAATTTGAGGACAGCCTTTCTTGCGTCCATCTGCAGCATCTGTTAGCATCCTGAAAGCACGGTGCTCCTTGAGAAATGCTACACCGAGTTACAATGAGTTTTTAATATTCACACTAGTCATGTCTTACAGCAAGTGACACCCTTTCAGGACATTTGGCTCTTTGTTCAATGTGTTTAATAATGTTGTGAAGAGGATTGCATGGTGGTAACTTAGTGGGTTAAGTTGCCACTGTCTGTGCTGGTATCTTATATCGAAGCACTAATCCTAATTTCAGCTACTGTGTATCAGGTCCAGATCCCTACCAATACGCCTGAGAAAATAGCACCAGATGTGCAAGTACTTGGGTACCTGACATCAATGTGGGATATACCAGAATGAAATTCTTGGCTTTTGCCTTTGTGTTGGACTAGCTCCAGCCATTGTGGTCATTTGGTGAGTAAGTCAATGGATAATTATTCTCTCCTTTTTCCTGCCACGCCCTCTCTGTCACTATCTTTTTAAAATCAATCTATCTTGAGAAAGTAACATTGTGGAGATTCATGAAACTTATTTAACTACCTGCTTGTAGGTGGCTGATGTTGACTTTCTTCCTCATTCCCACATACTCATGGAAAAAAATTAAAGGATGGGAAATGATTTGTCATTAACATTTTCTCATTTGTTTAACTGAATAGTTCATGTGTTTCTTAAAGATGGCTGACAAATAGGAATAGAAAACGCTGATATACACTTATATTCTGCTATCTCTCATAGAGAACATTAGGGGCAAAGCACACTGAGCCAGTAAGTTGGGAAGTCATAATTTCAGGCATTAACATGTGCCAAGAGAATGAAAGCTAAGGCTGACTGCCACTTTCAATGATGAAAGCACACTTCTTAAATGTACCTTGAACAATTCCCCAAGTCGGGCAATCAGAAACATCCCAATTTAACAACCCATTTAGATTTTCTACACCATTCTATCTTTCTTGGTAACAAGAAGAGAGAACTATTTGTCAAGAAAAAGATTGCTTGATAAAACTTATTTTTAAGCAGATTTATCTTTGGGGCATGTATGATGAAGAGTTTCTTGATGGAGCTAAGAAAGTTGGAGAAAATAACAATGTAGCTAAGGCAGCCTTCTTCATGCGTGTAAAGGAGCAAACTCAAAATAAAAATAAAAATGAGTTAATTTTCATTACAAAGGCTAAAACTTTCTAGAGGGAAGCATTGAGACCCATAAAAACCCTTATTCTGGATTCTCCTAAATACTTCCAGGTACAGCCAAGAAGTAGTTCATTTTGACACATAAGAAGGAATGCTTATTTTTTGTTAATATGTTACCTGGGACATAGACACTATGAGGAAAGAGGCTGATGGAAACCCACAGAAAAACTGTACCAATCATCTGCACATGTGACTAGTGAGTTTGAAACTCAACCTGTGTTGTGCAGTGGATGCATGATAAATGGTCCCCTGTAAAACGTGGTCAAAGATTAAGTGGCACGATGTAAAGAGTAATGTTTGTCAGATTGGAAAGAATAATTACTTCTTTTCAGATGAAATTCTGAAGATTCTTGGTGGCTGGGCAGTTGGTGCGTCCTCTGACTTTTCGATTCTGTCCTTATGCTTTTCTTGGACATGTGCTCCCATCCCTCTATCTGTTGTTCCACACAGACCGCTCTTCTCTGGTTAGAGTGTCCCTAAGAAGCTGACATCATCAGTTCTACTGAGCCCAGAGGCGAATGTTGAACGCTAATTTGAAGCCTGTTTTCTGGAGCTGAAGGTTTCTAGAATCATTTATAGATATCATTTCCGCTCTGTGTAACATTGATGGAGAGCTCATCGTAGTAGCTGCGTGCTACTGAACAATCTGAACCTTTTCCCAACGGACAATGCTCCAAAATTAGCCTTGAAAGTAAACTAAGAGATTTTGGATCTACTCAGTTACTCGCAATTTTTGCTAATTTGTTTATTGTTAAACTTGTTCTCCTATTTAGACATTTAATAAGGTATCCTATTCTTTTTTTGTACTTGCTCAGTATAATATACAGGTAGATTTACTGCAAAAATGATACATTGTAAGAATAGACTGATCTGGATCCAAGACCAGGCATCCTTTCATTCTTCAACAGGTCATTTCATACTCTATGCCATCTTCATAGATGAAGATAACAAATAATACTGCAGCACAGTTTTCTTACTGAAGTAAAATTATATACTCATTTTTGTAAAGCCATCCATCAAATTGTATCACATAACACTTGTTCATTTTCTTTGCTTTTTTGATTCTGAGACTGTTGCAGAATTGACAATATGGTTCCAGCCTTTGAAAAAAAAAAAACATTGAAATTGAAGCTAGTCAAAAACACAGAAGTTTTATCCCCTTTTTCTGCCTCTATGGGATCAGCTTTTTCATTCTCCTTATAATGGCTATGAGATGGTGATAAAAGGATATTACATTTTAGTTAGGATGAATTAACTATAGTTAATCAGATATTATATTCTTAAAAAAAGATGTTTACCATGATTTTAAATGTTCTGACAAGAAAGGACAATTTTGTGGGGGTAATGAATATGCTAATTAGCTGCATCGAGTCTTGGCACAACATACATGCATTTCAGAATATGGCATGCATAATGTATATAACTTTACCCAAAATCTAAGAAATTTTTAGAATTTTATACCTTAAAATACGGAAAGCCTTTCAAATAAATCAGAACAAATATACTTTATGGGAACACAGAGATAATAAGATACAAGAGAAGCAAATATATCTGTCTTTTATGTAATTTTTCTAATCCCGAAATACATAACAATTTCTAGTACTTTGTGCTTTTCACCGAGAACTAAATGGATGGGATGAGCCTGAAAGACGTACAACTAAGGACTAAGCCACTATCAATGAGGGAGAAATGATTAGCAATGCTTAAAGCATGAGGTTAGCCATGCAAGACATAGATTCTGAAACTAAGGTTTATATATAGAGGATTTATTAGAGAATGATGTCAGCTTTCACATGCACAGCGAAAAGAAAAAGGCAGGGTAGGCAAACAGATGTTGGGTTATAAAACATGATAAAGATCCTATCAAATCCAATGAAGGCTCAGGAAATAAAATTAAATGTCAGTTTTCTTTTCATTTCCCTTTGATTGATCACATACACACGTCACATTTGGGAAGCTGGTTTGATCCTTAGCTGAGAGAAATGGCTGGATAGTGTTGACATCAGAGGCCAAGTTTCTCCGCTATAAGGAGAACATGTTTTTTTTTTCCTTTAATTTTTTAATACATTTTGAATTCTGAATTATGTGGTACAATTTCATTTAGGCTGGGATTCCCCATTAAACTCCCACCCCGACACATTTTCCCCATTTTACAATAGTGTAGTCCTTTATAAGGAATCATAATTCTATTAGTCTCTTACTTAAGTGTACCCCAACATTGTTGGTACAGATAATGTCAGACAGTCCAGCATCCCATTGTCTACACATGTCCAACAGTCTCTGTGAATCTATCTTTCGTCTGAAAGCAAGGATGTATGCTCCATTATTCCCTCACATCTGTATATGGTAGATCCCAGTACTCTATTACTATACATTTCCATAATTGAGAAGCCATGAAACCAGGTCAACAACTGGCATGAGTTACAACAGCCACAACAACAACAACAACATCAACAACAAATTACAGCACCATGAAAAAACACGCCACTGAATAACCAACTCACTGAGCAGAGTACAGTGTCAGGGCATACCCTTGAGCCAATCAATGCCAGTTCTTTATGAAAAGAATATCTATTCCAGGATGTTGTTTTATGCTTTTCCTTATGGAGAGACATATAAAAGGGAATTAGTAAAGATATAAACGCTGCAGCTGCAACATTTTTTTATCACAAAAAATGGTATTGTCTCCATCTTCAACCATTCAGTCTTTGCTTCAACCTTGCTTGGAACCTCTGCTTGTCCCAGTAATGTACCTGCCCTTTTACCCAATTCTGAAGGATCTGAAATGCAGGGGAGGGAAGTACAGGTTCTCCAAGGTGGATTATGCTGTGGTTCCTGACCCATTAATTGCACATCCTGGGGACATATCACCCTACAATGTTGACTATTTAAAGTATGTAAAGCATCATGGGGAATAGCACAATGTTTTTGTAAGGTAGTTTAGCTAAATTTTCAACTAACCATTCAATAACCATGTCCATTTAGCAGCTTTCAGATACTGACATTGGTGATAAGACTGATCTATGTTACCCTGATGTGGTCACTTCTTACCACATTTGCAATAAAGGTATACTTCACTATGTCATATCTTATGTGGGATTCTGTGGCAGAAGAGTAAACACTTTGTAAATCCTCTGATGATACTATAGGCAGAAGACCTGAAGACATAATATAAAACATCTCTGTGGGATATGTAGATACTCCATGCAAAACAGCCTCAGCCCTCTCTTGGGTGGAAGCACACAGTGGGATTAACTTGCGCCTTAGTGGTGAGAGTGGCTTCTTGAAGGAATAGTCCCACAAAGGATTCCACAGTCTCTCTATTGCCTCTATGTCTAGTAATAGAAACATCAGAATTTTTTTTTACTCTAGGAGTATTGATAACATTGTTTCTTTGGTTTCTGGTCCCTTAAGGAAGCTTTGAGAGAATCTGAGACAAATTCCTTTGTCTTAAATAGGAAACAGAGAGGTTGGATGAATGTGTTGACAGATAAACACTGCTTTCCATTTACTCCGTCCTGGGAAGCATTTTCTCCTCCCTCTTCTTTTTAAATTTTATTTCTCCTACCTTTTAGAGACAGTGAAAATAATTGTCTTAATGATTTTATACCTAGACAAGCAAAGTAAAATCTCAGGATTTAAAATTGTTTAAAATTTCAGCCCTGCTCAAAACTTCTATAGGCAAAGCAAGTAGCCAGGATAATATGTTCGGAGAGAGTGAGGAAAAACATAGCAACTAAAATGTAAGTTAATGAAAACAAAGTTGCCTTTGTCACTTGCCTTGTAGTCCTGTGAATGCAGCAGTTATGAGAGGTAGAGACAGAATGACAAAGAAGAATGAGATGAAGGACACAATGCCATGGACCAGCACGTTTACAATAATAGAGAGGCCACATGGCTCTGAACATTACCTCATCTCATTTCTGACTTTTTAGAAGGGGAATCTAAGGCTCCAGGGTTCTTAATTATCTTCCCATTCTCAGTATGTAAACCCTTATTGTTACACACCGAACAGCTATTTTCTAGTCTAAATCCTGGTAAACAGAGATGTGTTGAGTTCTTGGCAGGAAGATCGTGAAGTTCATTTTGCAACCAAATTGAAGTCTGGATTTTTCCATATATGCATGTTATCATTAGACCACAAGGAAATAAATTAGGATTTACAATCATAGATCAAGCTTAAAACAAACAAACAAACAACAAAAAATGGCAGTTTGTGGAGTTCAGATGAATGTACTGGGTGGTTCTATACACTGAAAAAAAAATCTCTTTCACTTCCTGCTTTCTTTCTTTAAGCTGCTGTGTAACATAAAGTAACCCTTTGAAGCCAGAAATGCTCGCCTTCCCAAACCTGATAAGAATATTCAATTACTTTAGCGCCATACTGGGTTTAAAGGAAAGTATAAATCAGATATAAAGAGACCAGGTGAAGGGCCTCAGGGCTTTTCCTGTCTTTGCCCTACCTGCAAGAATTTTTTGGCATAGCATCAAACAACCCTGCATATCGCAGCAGACATTTGTGCCTAGGGAACAGACATTTTAAAGAAGCTGCCCCCTATTGTAATTAGCTGGCCAATAAACAAAGACTAACTGGCATTGCCATTTCTTTCCTCATATTAAATTTGTAGTGTACACATTCATATGTAGTCAACATTACCATGCTTTTGCCTACCTTGCTCTCCCCCTACTTCTAATATTAGTGGTCCACTTCCCCTTGGGGAAATTGTACTTTCTACACTATGTAAAGTCTAGATAATGTTTCACCTTGATGTGTTCTGCATAATAATAGCAGAAATGTAAAGGTTTCTTTACTCAGCTAAAAAAAAATAAACCTCTAGTATCTTAAGCGTCTGTGTTTTCCAGAAGTGTATTCTGATAGGTAGTTCTATAATCATGGAACTATTTTATGTTTGTAATATCTAATATATTTGCCATCAACCACATGAGACTGCTGAGCATTTGGAATGTGGCTAGTTTGACGAAGGGACTCAGTTTTTAATAATAGTTCATTTTCATTAATTAAAATTAAAATTTAAGTAGTCACATTTTGGTAGCACTTCTCCTGGTTATCACGGTTCCTGCAGATTTCCCTGCAGAACACATGCATGGGTGCATATGACTCGGATTCTCAACAGCACTTTGTTTTGTTTCGTTGGTTTTTTCTGAACCTGATTCTTTAGCTACGTCTTTTATTCTACTTAAATCCAATTTGTTACAGCAATTTCCTCCTTCTCCTAATAGCTAGGCTTAATTTTATTTGCTTGCAGCCAAAGAATATCCACTGAAGAGCTTACATGGCACACCTCACTAACTCACTGATGTATCAACAACATTTTAAGTTTTATACATGTCATGAATAACACATGGTACTTTATCATTTCTATCTTTTAGGAACTAAGACTATCAAAGACAGAGATATATCCTGAGCTGAACATGGCTGCAATCTCCCTTGGCACAGTTGGGGCGTGGGGAGGCCCGGGCTGGGCTAGAATCCCACAGCTATTGGTACTCGTGAGTCACAGGGGCTGGGCTAGGTCCTGGCTGCCGATGAACCATGTGAGAGCTGTGTCTGGATATGGACCAGGTGTGGATGGGCTGCAACACCCAACAGTAAGAAAAGGAAAGGATATGAGCTGATTGGGCAAGGATATCATTACTGCCAGGACAACGAGTGGACAGAGTCAACCTGGGCCAGGAACCCACCAGTATGCACGAGATCTGTCACTGGGAAGAGACCAGATAGAGGAGTTTGGTGAATTCCTTTATCAGGTTACAGTCCCTGCAGATACGAGCAAGAACCAAGGCAAGGAGTAGTCCAAACCAGACCAGGTTATAGTACCCGCCGACATACATATGGGTCAGGTCAGGGAGTGGGCCAGGTTAGGCCAGTTCTTAACACCCACTGGTAGATCCAAGAATCAGGATGGGGCACAGGAGGGGATGAGAAAAGCAGCATCACCAGTCCACACTCTAGCTGGCATTGGGGGCTGCCTGGGAAAGGCTAGAATGTAGCACCAACCAGCATAAGCTGGACCTAGAGCAGGTCTAATTAGGCTGTGGTACCCACTGGTGGATCCTTAGGAAAATGAGGATCTTCCTCATCTGAGGTAGTGGGTTTTGGGTTTGTGAGCTCCAGGGATGGTATTCTGGCAGGTCCTGGTCACATGGCCTGAGGCCTTGGGCCTACCTGGGAGGTGGGTGCTGGATTTGTGAGCCTGAGGGGTGGGAGGGTTCACCTTGGGTCTAGGTCTCCTGGCCCAGGTCCTAGGGTCCACCTATGCAGTGGGTGTTATGTCTGTGAGCCCCAGGGATGGAGAGTCCAGTGGGACCTGGGTCTCCTGGCCTAGGTCCTTGCCTGTGTGGTGGGTGTTGGATTTGTGAGCCACTGGGTTGAGGTCCTGAGGTTTACAATCAAAGTTAGGCTTACATCTAACTTTGCTCACACAGTTGTCCCTGGGATATCTACTGAAGATTCTGTCTCTTCTTTAAAAATGCTAAACCCTCCAGCTGGTAAGGAGGGTTCTGCAGCAATATACATGGGATGCAGCCATATCATCTTTGAGCATTAACCAGTCAACTGCAAACTCTACAGGGGAAAAAGCATTTACCTAATTTGTTTCTTATAAAATTTTCAGCACTTAGGAAAGTATCTTGCATATTAAGTTCCAAATAAATATTTAGTTGAATGAATATATGAATATTCCTGCTGAGTCCCTTCCCTGAACCTTATCAAACTCCCCTTCCTGCTTCCCTAAGCACTGCTTATATTTATGTAAATTTTAGTCCATTGCCATTTTTCATTCTTCCTGAATGAATTATATTTAGGTTTACAGCTACTACTAACTTTGGAACTGACTTGGACACCCTTCCCCAAATACCAAATGATTCCTGTACACTGCTATACTTTTGTCATATTAAAGTATTTTGAAAACAGAAAAATAACTTGGGTACACACTGAAACAATCACATCTTTTTGAAAGCAATGAATTAATGAATATATTATTTTATATTATCATATTGTCAAACCAATGTCAAATTTGTCTTAGGATTTTCAACAATCTTAAGCATTATCTCACATTCAAGTTAGCCATGTTTTACTCATCAACATGTCAAAATTTATATGTTACTTACATTTATTCCAAGAGATCTTCATCTCACTGGGTATTTCTAAGGCTTCTCTGATAAATACTATTAGAAAATTTAACTAATTTCCCTCTTGAGACAACTTTTCAGGTCATACGATGCATATAACAAACTGAAATAACTGCTACACTAACACAGTAAGTTGCAGTCTGGCATTGAGATGAAGTTAGCCATCAAATAAACACACACGCAATGAACAATAGCGAAAAGCCACTCCAAGGTACTACTCGCCGAAAACTATTACTACGATCTGCAGTATCAGAACAAGTGCCCATCATGATAGCCTGCTCATAAAAAAGTTTTTTTTCAGTAGGTTATATTTAAGAGGTTAGAAGGATAGATAATACAGTTTTCAAATAATGTCATTGTCAAATATGACTCATTTCTCACTGTTGACTTACAACCAAAAGTTAAAAAAAAATGAAGAAACACTTCCAAATACCTTTTTGCAAAACCAGAGTTTTTCTGATATCAAAGCCAGACAATATTTCAAAAATAAACAAATAAAAATAAACTTACAATCCAATATCTTTGATGAGCATGGATACAAAAATCTTACACAATACTAGTAAAGTAAAGTAAAACAGCACAGTGAATAGATCATTCACCATGATAAATTGGGATTTATCACTGAGGTGCAAGGATGGCTCAAGATACGCAAATCAATAAACGTGATTCAGCACATTAATGGAATGAAAGACAAAAATCCGTTTGATTACTTCAACAGAGGCAGAAGAAACAACTGACAAAATTCAAAAATCCTTTCATAGTAAAAACTCAAAAAGTTAGGAGTGGAGGAATATACTTCAACAAAATAAAGATCATGTCTGAAAATTCATATCTAATCTCAGGAAAGAAGTTTTCAGAGAAGTTGAAAACTTTGCTGCCATAATCAGGAATAAGACAAATGTCTCTTTTCTGCATTCCTACTTATTATTGTACTAAATATTCTAGCCAAAACAGAAAGAAATCAAAGGCATCCAACCTGGAAAAGAAGACAGCATCTCTATTTGCAGATGCAAAATCTTACAATTACAAAACCTTAGAGATGCCACCAAAATACTGTAGGAATTAATAAATTCCATAGAGTTGTGCAGTTCAAAATTAACAAATCCCAGCAGTATTCTATACTAAAAAAGAGCTAACTGAAATGGAAATCAAGAAAGTGATCCCATTTATTATAACTCAAAAAAATTGCAATACATTTGACCAAATAAGTAAAAGAGTTGTAGTGTAACATTCTGATAAAATAAATTGAAGAACACAGATACAAACAGAAAGCTCATGTTAATAGATTGGAAAATTCACATGGTGAACATGTACCACGCTGTCACTATGGGATTCTTTGAAAGTCACAGAATTCCAAAGAATAATTTCAGGTAAACAGAAGAAAAGATCTTAAAATTTGCGTCAAATACAAAAGATCCTCGGTAGCTCAAGAATTCTTGACCAAAGAGAGAAAAGTGAGAAGCAACAGTTATCAAACTTCAAAATATACTATGATGCTATAATAACGAAAACAGAATTATATGGACATAAAAGACTAATGGAGCAGAACAGAGAACTCATAAATAAATACACAATTTTGGGATCACCTGATTTTGAACAAATATCCCAAGCCGACCCAGCAAGGGAAAGACATTCTTTTCGACAACAGACATTTGGAAAATTAGACAATCCGCTATAACATGTGCATAATTAAACATAGAATGGATTAATGGCTTAAAGGAGAGGCATGAAACTATGAAAACACTGGGGTATTCCATGAGTTCATTCATTCTAAGCTGTATTTTTGGATATTGCCCCCGAGCCACAGGCAACATAAGCAAAGAACAAGAGATGAGATTCTGTCAACTAAAGTTTTTGCACAGCAAAGGAAATAAACATTAAAATGCAAAGACAACTTACAGAAATATTTACAAATAACACATTAAGAAGTTAACACCTAAAATACAGAAAGAGCTCAAACAACTTAACAAATGAAGAAACATTCAATTAAACAATGAGCAAAAACTTGAAAGGCCATGAAAGGAAGATATCCAAATGAGTACCAAGAAGGAGGATGGTTGGGCAATGTGGGCAGGAGGGAGGGTAGGGTGCTCCCCAATTTATATAGTGAAGTATGTGAAAACTTGTTCACTTTATCAATAAATTTTAAAACTGATTATATTAAGTACTTTTGTCTTGTTCAGAGAATCTGATAGTGTAGCAAGCCCTTCATTAAGCAATTACCTTCACTATTCAAGCTATTTATTGTAAATAATCATTATTGTTTTCTCATCAGGGTTCAGTCCTCTCTTTTGTGGATTTTACTTCCATTTGATTGTTATATCAAAGCTCCTTTTATTTTTTTAAACCTTACAGGTACAACAGAGAAAACTGATTTCTTTCTATAGCACTTTCTAAATAATCGAGATACAGCAATTTTATTTGTAAGGTAGAGTAAGGACACAAAAAGAGAGTTTTCTCTACCTCTTCAGTTCATCTAACACACTTAGAGAGCTAAGTCAATAGTCACATAAAATTATTCTCAATAAAAGTAGTGAAGCAACACTGTGATGCTAAATATGTACAGTGAAATACAGGAATTTGCTCAACTTATATAAATAAAATGTAAAAAAAAGTAATGAATTTTACAAAGGCAATTAATTAATCAAGAGTATTTTTGTTGTATTTTGTACTTGACAGAAGAACAGACATAATTTCTATCAAGTTTACTACTCTACAATATTCTCATTCCTAGAGCACAGACTCCAGATCATCTTGGTATTTCTGTCCATGCCATCATATTTTAATTCTTGCCTCATGATATTTTAATTCCCTCCTCTTAATGCTGCATAAGTCCTATGACCTGCTTCTTGGCTCAAACTCATTTCATTTCCAAGGTTACAAAATATGTAACTTTCACTTTGATACTAAGTTTTTTTGCCTCTTTCCCTTACCAGCTACAGCAAATCAAGCTGCCACATAAGAAGATCTTGGTGTCAAGGAAATAAAGGTGATTTCTAGATGGGATGTTAAAGATTTAACCTGACAGTTGACAAAAGACCTGAATTTTGTCATTAGTCACACTAGCCTCAAAGCACCATGCATTGAGTCCTAAAAGAGACTTAAGTTCTTGTCAATGATTTGAATACAACCCTGTAAAGACGTTGAAGTGGCAGTCTCTGTTACGCCATGTTAAGATTCCTGATCCAGGGCCCGGCGCAGTGGCACAAGTGGTTAAAGGTCCTCACCTTGCACGCCCGGGATCCCATATGGGCGCCGGTTCTAATCCCAGCAGCCCCGCTTCCCTTCCAGCTCCCTGCCTGTGGCCTGGGAAGGCAGTCGAGGACAGCCCAAAGCTTTGGGAACCTGCACCCGCGTGGGAGACCCGGAAGAGGCTCCTGGCTTCGGATCGGCATAGCATCGGCCCGTTGCGCTCACTTGGGGAGTGAATCATCGGACGGAAGATCTTCCTCTCTGTCTCTCCTCCTCTCTGTATATCCGCCTTTCCAATGAAAAAATAATAAAAATAAATCTTTAAAAAAAAAAAAAAAAGATTCCTGATCCAAAGCAATGAGATCATAAAAGTGTATGGTTTTTGTCCATTGGACAAATGGATGAAATATTTTATCCTTTTAAACATTTTATGCATATATTACAAATATTTCCTACAGAAATAAACTTCCCATCATCCACCAATGAGGGTTTTTAAGGCTCAGGCCTGTTTCATTTACAATGTCTTCCAATATCTTCCATATTGCTAATCACACAGAAGAGAATAGAAGAGTGGATATTAATGGCTAGAAACTGTAAAGAATTGAGAAAGGATGGATGATAGGTACCTGAAACACAGCTATGTAGGAGGATCAGTTGCAGTGTCTAACACAGAGTAAGCTAAGTATAGACTAAAACAATTTATAGGGCATTTCAAGAGAACCAGAGAATTATCCAAAGCTTTCTAAATAGGCCAAAATAATATCTGATGAACTACACAGGATACTTATCATTATTTGAATATTACACACTAGACATGTATATTGAATTATCATGTTGTAACCCATACATACTTACACAGACTGTGTAAGTTAAAAAGTAAAAGAAAAAAATAAAACTTCTTGACTGTTAAGGAAAATTTATTATTCATTTAAAGACTAGAACTTTTCAGTTTCAAGGCTTTCTCAAATGTTGTGTAATTATGATAAAACGAATGAGGTGAAGTTGTTCTTTTTCAATTTTGATTGTTGATAGTCAAAATTTCTGATACCATTTTAAGTGTTTAAATAAATGTGTGATCAATACTTTCACAAAATATTTAATTAAACATATGTATGCATAAATGTAAGATGAGCAGTTTATATTTTCTGATATTTTGAAGTTTTAAAGTAATTTTCTTATTTTTTATGAGGGCATTTAATTAAATTTGCACCATTTCAAATATCCTCACAACCAATGAAAAATTGCACCACATGCTAAAAGTAAATCATATTATAAATTGAAATATTGAAAACATGCATTAAAATTCAGTTCTATAGAAGTTACCTCACCTGGAAAAGCATACTTTCAGATATATATATTACTATTTCATATATCCTATACGATATTTAGAAATCACATTTCTCTTGGGAAGGAAAAAAAATGTCCATGAATTTAACATCTCTAAAACACGGTGACATAGGAGCAACACATATTTGTGACAGTTTTAGGACAGGAAAACATAAGAAGAAAATATGATTATAAAGTAGGAAGTGGTGCTTGTGTCTGCACTAACATCTTATGAAAAAAAATTGAAATAATATAAATTCTCACTGCTATGACACTCATTCAGTTTCTAATTTGCATTTTTCACTTAACACAACTCATTCTTATCCAATTTAGATACAGAAGTAACCTTTTTCTTTCTCACAATTATAATGACTGGGTATTAAACTCTCGCATCTAACTATAAAACAATCTTGAGTCAGCTAAATAGGCCCTGAACATTTAAAAAAATATATCATAGATGAGAGTATATATAGCAACAGAGCTTACTAAAAACTTCTGAGTGGATATATAATGTGAAAAGAAATGATAAATTTGGATGCTATATGGAATATTTAACAGGAAGCAAGAAAATCAAAGCGTTGTACAATTTCTTTAAAGTAAATTAATACAACAAATAAAATTAGAAATTCGAATTTCAGCTCAAAGGGTTGACATTTGCTCAGATCAAATAACGTGGTGCTGATTCTTGGGAGAAACCTTGCTTAATAAGCAAACTGGCCAAAAATTGCCTTGTTGAAAGCACAAATTACATGGTCCACAATGGAAATTTTATTAGATATATAGTTCCTGGGATGAATGCCCAGAATAAGGTAATTAGAAAGTCCTGTCGAAGAAAAATGGACTGAGAATTTGGGTCATCCCCAGGTCTTAGCCCTTGGTACCTTTAATAAGATATCAGGCTACATCTTGAGTTATCACTTGTGATTAAAGTATTGTTTAAATATTCAGAGAAATATCTGAAATGATTCCAACCATCCTTTATGGGCTAGACCATTGAACACATCTGTATGACTGTGCCTGAATCCTATGATCAATCCTAAAATACGAGAATCACATTTTGCTGTTTAAATGTTTATAAAGATTAAGTTTTCAAAAAATTTTTGGAGATGGGAAAATGTGTGAATTTCAACCAGAATCATAATATTTCTACAAATGCTTTTTCAACAAAATTCTTTTGTGCAGTGCTAAGAAATTTTTCTATAAATGCTCATACATAAATAAATTGGATAAGAACCCATTTATTAATACTTTCATAAGACCAAATGCATTGGCAGGGTACACTTTATACTGCAATCATGCCCATCTTAAACATTAAATGTTGAGCGATCTGTTTTATGAGATGATGAAGCGGATGTAACTGTTGCATAAAATCTTTACATGGAACAAAATATAGACTTGAGAATTCTAGATTTGTCCAAAATAAGAAGATATGAATCTTGGCACTTCAAGGTAGTACACTCTGTGTCTCCTAGGAATGTTGTTTGTTTCACAATTCTGGGATTCTGAGATTATATATTGACAGGAAGTGGGCATGAAAAAGAAAATCTTATATTGTAGAGGATCCTAGTGTGGCTGACCTCCACTGCCCTGCACAACCCTGCGTTTTATTCCTTAAACTGCTTTGACTCAACACCTCTCAATTTTTAGAACATCTGACATATTAGTTCCTGGCCAGGATGGAGTCAATAGTTGTTTGTCTTTACAATAACATTGTTGACTTAGAATCTGTTCACTTGGAGCTGGCTCGTATTTGTTGATCTTTCTGTGTGCACTTATTCAAAAGTCAGACACACACACACACTAGGGAATTATCTAGTATCTGTTGTTTCACACCCCAAAATGCCCACAGTTGCTGAGTGAAGATTAACTAGGAGGTAAGAACTCACTCCATTTGAATCTCCAATGTGGCTGAGAGATGCCCAAGCATGTGAGCCATCAAGTGTTGCCTCCTGGGTGCATTTGAAGCAAGGAGAATGGAAAGTGGAGCCAGGACTCGATCTCCGTCATTCTGCTCTAACATGTGGGTTTCTGCGCCAGTGACTTCATCTACCACATAATCCTCCAACCAACTAATCTCGAATCTTCCATTAAAAAAAACAGGAAAACCATGTAACTGATTCTACTTTTAAGGTTTTTCTTAATGAGATTTGTTTTATTTTTATTGGAAAATCAGATAACGCAGAGAGAAGCAGAGACAGAGAGGAAGAGCTTCCATCCATTGATTCACTCCCCAGGCAGCCACAATGGCTGGAACCATGCCAACCCAAAGTCAGGAGCTTCTTCCGGGTCTCCCATGTGGGTGTAGGGTCTAAAGGCTTTGGGCTGTCCTCCAGTGCTTTCCCAGGCCACAAGCAGGGACCTAGATGGGAAGCAGGGCTGCTGTGATTAAACTGGTGCCCATCTGGGATCCTGGCATATTCAAGGTAAGGACTTCTAGCTGCCACTAGGATACTGCGTCGGGCCCAGCTTTTGAGCTTTTAATTTGGTATTATGGCCAAGTTAAAATGAGCTATGGGATTTTGAAAGTGGAAAGGTCATAGCCATTGCTCAAACTAATCTGTTCACTGCTTAAGAAAACTTTAAGTTGCCCAAGTTAATTTAGTTAGAAAAAAAAAAGCAATTCAGAGTGATAGAAACTTTTGCTTAAAAGGCAAAATTTCTAGCCTACTCTGCTTTCATTTCTGACATGTTTGTGATTCTGTGTGCTTATGGCCTTCATTATCAAACATAAAAAAATGCATTTGATTTCTGTGTCACATTGATAGAGAAATCCACAGATACAAAGATAAAAAGTCCTGCTGTAAGATAGTAACATCCACAGTTTAAGGAAAACACTGGTGTGTGTGTGTGTGTGTGTGTGTGTGTGTGTGTGTGTGTGTGTGTTTCTTTAGACCCACTCTCTAGATTACTATTCCAGGAGTTTTTCAGACTTGCATCTCTCCACTGAAATGTGAAAATTTTCTTCTTGACCACTTCCTTGTTATCCAGAGCCTTTTAAATTTCTATTCCCAATCCAAGGCCTCTGTGGTCTCTTCACTGAGTACTTCCTTCTGAGGCAGAAGTGCGCACTCCATTTGAAACACTGGCAATGGAGCACTGACTAGGCACAGCCAACTGTGGATGGAGACATGTTGAGCAGGTTTCAGTGCCATTGCATTTCACAGAGTGTGGAAACCAAGAATTTTAAACATACACATATACTGGTGGTGCATTTGAACAAGTTTTTAACAAGTGGACTGTATGTCATAAAAAAAGTTTGCTAGGTGCCAGCACAGTGGCATAGTACACTAATCCTCCACTTTCAAGTGTTGGCATCCCATATGAGTGCTGATTTATATCCCATTGCCCCAATTCCAAACCAGATCTCTGCTTGTGGCTTGGGAAAGTATTGGAAGATGGTCCAAAGCCTTGGTTCATTGCACCATGTGGAGGACCAGGAGTTTCTTCCTGGTCCCCAGCTTTGGATTGACTCGGCTCTGCTCATTGTGGTCATTTGGTAAGTAGGCCCATGCATGAACGATCCTTCTCCATGTCTCTACTCTCTCTAAAAATATGCCTCTCCAATAAAAATAAAAAGCCTTTTAAAAACAGAAAAGTTTACTAATTAGACTTATAAATGAAAAGTATATAGGCATTCGTTAGGGGACCTTCCATATGTTCTTTCTTCTTGAAAATGACAAATGGTATGAGAAGGATTTTCTCCTGCAGAAAGTCCTTTGGCTATAAAACTGACAGAAACTCAGTTTAAACTTCTTAGTGGAATTGTGCTTATGACTCTGATATTATATGAAGAATTTTTATGGCCGCTTGGTTTAGCTCAGCCAAACATGACTTATGAGAAATTACAGAATTTCTAAAGCCTCTGGAAATGCCACAGGCAGCTTCAGAGTTTTCATGCTCTCAAACCATAAGCTGGAATAAAGAAATTAGGTATAAAATATACCCTCCCACAACTGGAAAGAAAAAATTGAAAAATACAGGCCATATTATCCTCAATCCTTGTGCTGAAAAGCAGACCCAAATCTGATTCTAGGGTGGCAGAATGGCAAAGGGGAACTCAACCAACAGGAGCTGTATAGGTCTTCATCACCCTGACTGTAAAAAAACTCCAAAAACTGAATTGGAGGCACTTATAAATCTAAAAAATTCCCAAATCATCCTGATTTATCAAACCCATTTCTTTTTGCTACGATGTTATAACCCTCCCCATCCTAAAGACTTTTTGCTGAATTTTAACTGCTGGGGACTGTGATATGACACAAACTCTCAATCCTCTTCCTCCTAGACATACTCAAGTAAAACACAGTCGTGAAACTGTCTCTCAGAGGACAGTCCTGTGAGACAACGCAAAATTGTTGAACGTGAAGCAGTAATGAGCTCTACAACAATCTCTCCTTTGGTTGCTTTCTTTTTTTTCCCCAGGAAATCAACTCTATTTCTAACGTTTTAATCATGTCTCCCAATAACACACTGCGTAAAAGGCAAACAAACCAAAAAATAGGCAACACACTATCAAAACATTCTTAGATGTGGGGAGCTCAAAATTTTCATGGCAAAATGAAAAATAAGTGCAAATTCTGTGATGGTTTTTCCTTTTTGTATTTTTGTGACTGCTTTCCATTACGTGGTTTTGTAGGTGTAGGGATTCTCCTCTCCAGCTCTCCTTCTGCCTTCTCCATTCTTTCTTTCTTCATCACTCCCTCTCTTATTATTAGATGTAATGTAGTCCTTCAGCAACAGTCACAAGTCCAACATCCTGCTATTTAAGTGTATCGTGGCAATGTAGGTGTAGACAAAGATAGATAGCCTAGAATCCTATATTGTTTTTAAGAATTATTTTATTTTATTGGAAAGGCAGATATATATATAGAGAAGGAGAGACAGAGAGGGAGACCTTCCATCTGATGGTTCACTCCCCAAGTGGCCATAATGGCTGGAGCTGAGCCAATCTAAAGCCAGGAGCCAGGAGCTTATTCCATGTCTCCCATGTGGGTGCAGGGTTCTAAGGCTTTGGGCTGTCCTCAACTTCTTTCCCAAGCCACAGGCAGGGAGCTGGATGGGAAGCAGGACCACCAGAATTAGAACCGGCGCCCATTTGGGATCCTGATACATTCGAGGTAAGGTCTTTAATTGCTACACTATCGCCCAGGCCTGTCTAATATTCTATTGTCAAAGTGCATTTCTAGCTTCATTGGGAGTCCTCCCTTTACTTGGGAGTAGCAATGCCTACTGCAACTTATCTTCACTTCGTAACATGCTAGCCTTCTGCTTGTCCATTTTGTTTCTACTGCATCTCCAGGGGTTCTGTCACCAGTAAAATGTTAAAATACAAATTGTTAGTTGAAAGGCTAAGCTAACATATAATGTCATTTGGCTAGGGGCATGTGCATATACACACGTTTACTCCCATACTGCTCTATTTCCCATATCTCAAAGGAGATAGAAAATCATTCAAGTCCCAACTAAATACACTCTGAAAGGCTTGCTCCTCTGTATTGTTTCTCCCGTGCACTGCTATTGGTTTGGTACTATGTATGTCTATGACTGCATTTAGCACAGTGATTTACAGATACGTATATATCTGTAATAAAAAATATATATATATATATTTATTACTGATCAAACCATAAATCTCTTGAGAGCCATGTCTTAGACTTCATTGGCTCTCCAACATCAGCAACGAACACTCAGACACAGTGTGTCTTCAAACTAGTTTTACAGAATGAATTAATGAGTTAATTAAAGTTTAATGTTGGACCTTGTTCTGATTAGGCAGTCTGTGTGAATTGCTAAGATATTCTAGGAGGGTTTCATCTGCAGAATTGTGTGCTGTGTAGTTATATATACCAACTATACAATTATACTGACTATTCAAATATTTACTCATATATTTTTGCATAATTATTTATATTCTCTCTGTTCTAATCCATTAGGATTAGAAAGATAACAGACAATGGTCATTGATATATAAATGGAATATGAGGTTACATGTTCAAAGTGAAAACACTTTAGATTCTGGAAAGCTGATTTTCATTGTTTCAGTTAGGAAGTAAGTTTGCAATACTCCTTAGTTTGAGTCCAGTGTGTTCTAGTGCTGGCACAGACTTTTCTGTTACAATTGTTTCATAGCAGCATTTAAACTAGAAATGGCAAGTGTAAGAAATGACATCATTTTCCCCAATAACTGAGATGACAATAAGGTAATTTTATTTGCAACTGAAGTAGTTGGAACCTTAAGTAAATACGTGATTCCTGGAAAGATATTAATTTATTCACAGATTCCTCTTTAACATTAATCATTGTGGTTCAACATCCACAATAACGTAGTGCAGTTATATTTCTCTGAGTTGCAGGTGCCACGTCTTACCTCCATGCTACAGGCTACTTTGCTACTCCAATGCAGTCATTGCATACCTCCTATTTCCATACCAAAGAAAGAAATGTCCACCCATATCTAGAACTTAATCAGTTACTGACATAGAATGATTTTTATCATTTAGCTCTTTCAAGTTTAATCCTTAAGCTTTTGCCTCCACTGTCAAAAAAAAAATTACCAAATTCTGGAGTTCAAGAAATATAACTGGTTTCTATGCTCTAGAAAATAGTACTACTTAATTATAAAGATTAGAAAGAATGAACTAATTTTATACCATATTTGAAATATGGTGTTGTCATCTAATTACTCCCATTGAGCTAATTTCTTATCTGAACATATATATGAGTAAGAGAAAATCCACTCCCTTTTTGTTCAATTTACTTTTATCATTTATCCAAGAGACTTAAGCTAGCATTTTCTTTTTGGAATATTTTACCTTGAGCTAATGCATTCTCAAACATCTGCACTGTTTGTCCAGAGTATTTGGAATTAATTAAAACTCTTGAAGGCTCTATTGTGTTCTTTTTTTATCATGCTGACATGAGCTTTCTTATATATCTACCAAGGTGTCCAATATTAATATTTCTAACTTTGGTATCAGTATCAAGGTTTTTATGGTTGAATGATTAATTTCATTCTTTTTCATTAATTATTATTATTATCATCATCCTTTTATGATATAGTTCCACAGGCCCTGGAATTTCCCTTAACCCCTCTGAAATACCCTCTCCCCCATGAGTTCCCCTATATCATTGCAATAGTATAATTCTTCATAAACAGTTATAATACATCGTTGTGGCCATGAACAATGGCAGACAGTCCAACATACTATTGTCAACGTATATTTAATAGTTTCATTGGAAGTCCATCTCTGATCTGGAAGCAGAGATGCACACTGCATTGCATCCTCACATCTGATTGTAATAGTCTCCACTACACAGTTACTGTATATCCCCTTAAATGAAAAGCCGCAAAAGAAAATTAACAACAGGAAGGAAAATAGAAATTTACAACACCATGAAGTTAAATAACAAGCTACTGGATATAACAGCCTCCACTACACATTTACTACACACCCCCTTAAGCGAAAAGCCACACAACAAAATCAACAGGAAGAAAAAAAGAAATTAACAACACCATGAAGCTAGATAACATGCTACTGTCTAATTTATTACTGAAGAAATGAAAAAAAACCAAGAACCCTCTTGAAGAAAATGATGCTGCTATATGATCTTTGAGTCAGTGAAGAACCTAACAAGAAAGAGTGTTTTGAAGAATGAGACTAAAGACAAAAACATCAAAATCCATGAGATACAGTTTCCATTGATCTTTGTTGGTGAAATGTGTTTCCTATAAGCAACAAATAGATGGATCTTGGTTTTTTTTTAATCCAGTCTACTTATCTATGACATTTGATTGAGGAGTGTAAATCATTTACATTCAGAGTTATAGTTTCATACATTCAAAGAGAAATGACTTAGTAATGATGAGATATAAGCATTTGGGTTTTTGAGATTATAAGCATTTAGGTTTTTTAACAAATGTGTCATTTTTTACTTCCTACTCAATCACTATACTTTAAAATATATATTTCTACCTATTTGAGTCATGATGGGAGAATAGAGGGTGAGAGAGAGAGAGAGAGAGAGCAGGGGGCAGGGAGAAATACTCTATCTACTGATTCACTCCCTAACTGCCTGCAACCGTCTATGTCATATAGGCTCAAGGCCAGGAGACTGGAATTCCATGTAGATCTTTCAGGGGCTGAAGTACTTAAGCCATCACTTGCGTCCTCCCAGGATGCATTAGCTAGAAGCCAGATTGAAAGTGAAAGAGCTGGACTTGAGCTCTGTTTCTATAAAGTGTGTAGGTGTCCCAAGTGATGATTTAACTCATTGAGCTGTAATGCTTATTCCAATCATGGTACTTTAAACAAAATTAATGTTGAATGTATTTTCTTTATTAGTTAATTCCAGTTACACAGAAGTCCCATCTTTTTCTTTTTGTAGATTATCTTATATTTCCTGCTTTCTCCTATTTAAGATTTTCTCAGCAGTATTATTGATGTCTCATGAATAGGCAATTTAATCATTTGCTTTTAAATTGGATTCATCTCATCTGTGAAATGGTAAGGGTATTCAATACCAAATTTTAGAAGAAGCATGCAATAAGAGTGATAATGATCATGAAAGATAACTCACAAGCAAACACCAAATTTTCATCCATTTTTGCTCATCTGCCTCTCTCTGCGGGCCTGGTATGTCATGTTCATAAGATCCCAGAATCCCTTTATCACTGTAAATAAAAAAGCAGGATAATATTAGGTCAGATTTGGCAAGAAGATTGCATTAACAGTCATTTCTTGTTCTTGGCCATCAGATGTGCTATACTTCAACATTTGAACCATACAACATGTGGATAAAAGTCTGTGGGACTACACATGCAACTGTATTGTTTTCCTCAATTTATGGGCCTTCTCTTAACTGGAATTGACTCTTCACAGGGCAGAGAAGTGGGCCTTGATGGTGAAGCTGGTATCTTTTACACACAGTACTTAGGAGCATCTGATTTTTACCCACCAGAATTCAAGGACAAAATCTTCCTTCACTCTACGTCAATATGGCTAAAAATATCTTTAGGCATTGCCAAGTATTCCATGGGGACCAAAATTGCCCTTTGTTTGAAACTAGCCCTATGTTAAAAGGCTGAATAAATTGTTTTAAATGAGGTGACTTTAGCATCTTTTTAATTTGTAACTGTTACTTTACACAATACTTTTTTTGTGGGGGCGTTCCTTATTTTATTGGCAAATGCAGATGTTGCTATGCAGACAGATGGTCATAGTGTAGCTAAGGATTGCAAGCCTCTTACATTTCACAGATCTACCCTTCTTAAGGAGGCTTCAGGTTAATTCACCTAATAAATTATTAACTGTTTTGGATACAGATACATTTTCATGCTAGTTTTTAGTTCTTAATTTTTGAGACTGGATGGCTGAACAAAATCTTTGAGTTGCCAGGGAGCTATCCAAGGTCCTGATTTTCCATTCAAATTCTTTCTTCACTGAAAGCTGGATATCCCTATTCCTTCCTTCCATCCTCATTCCTTCCTTCCTTCCTTCCTTCCTTCCTTCCTTCCTTCCTTCCTTCCTTCCTTCCTTCCTTCCTTCCTTCCTTCCTTCCTTCCTTCCTTCCTTTCTTTCTTTCTTTCTTTCTTTCTTTCTTTCTTTCTTTCTTTCTTTCTTTCTTTCTTTCTTTCTTTCTTCCTGGAGAGTGAGATTTACAGACAGAAATATCTTCCATCTGCTCGTTCATTCTCCAAGTAGTCACAACAACTGGAGCTGTGGTAATCCAAAGCCAGGAACCAGGAGCTTCCTCCAGATCTCCTACATAGGCTCCAAGGCTTTTGGCCATTATCTACTGCTTTCCCAGGCCACAAGCAGGGATCTGGAAGGGAAGTGGAGCAGCCTGAACACAAAGCAGCACCCATATGGGAACCCAGCAGGTGCAAGATAAGGATTTAGTCATTGGGCTATCACACAGGGCCCTATATCCTTACTCTTGATGCAATATTTCCTTACTTTCAGTTGTTTTTTTGTGCTACTGTTTGCTAGACTAAACTGATATGTGAAACCATTCTTATACTTAAAAATTTCAACCTAGTTTTGATTAACTTTTGCTGTTTAAATTAAATATAGCCTAGTTTTCACAGCTGCTGATATGTAGCAAATATTGTGCATACACCCAAAGTTTAGAGAAGAACTTTCATAGGAAATCAGTAGTTATACAAATTAAATTGTTTGTGATGTTTTGAAGTATTAGAAAATAACCTGAATTTGGAATTTAGATAAATATGTACAATAATTACTATGAGAAAATTTAACAGTGAATTGGTATTTTTGTTACTTGGTTAGTTTCTTATTCCAGCTAAGCATTTCAACATATATATGTGATAAAATTCTATGGATAGACTGATATCATTATTATACATGACTATATTGTCATGTAAATGTCTCTTTCTGGTTATAAGAAATACAATATCTGGTTTGGATATTGGGATTTGATTGCTTTCTTCAATGGCTTTTACAAATATGCAGCATATTATTTATGCAAAAGCACAATACCTGTACAAAGAATAATTGAAATTTGGGGCCTAATACTTCCAAAGAGTGAATTTTAACAATGCATGGACAAATAAATGAGCTTAAGGAGTATTCATCAGAGAAGATTGCAATATTGCCCTTTACTGGAAAGCATATTGTGTTACTCAGGTAGAATCCTACCCAGCACCAAGAAAACGAGGCGAGATATTTTAAGAAGCCATGTAAAAAACACATCTGAGATATGAGAAGCTCCACCTTTTAGAATAATTGGTTTATATTAAAACAAGTACACTAAACAGCAGGAAAAAATAGAGCTGACAGGATGACATGCCCGAGACATTACTGCGTTTTCTTTACATCTGGGTTGTACTTTGTCGGACAATAAAATATAGATATGCTTGATTTCTACTTATTTTAACTGAATACAAAACAAGTTAGAAATTTCATAAATGTTTCATGGGTTAAATAATATTGTCTCCCCTTCACTGCAAAAGTTAAAAATACAGTTATCCTTACCAAACTTTCCTAAGAATATACAAAACTTAATATACAAGGATTCCTCTATTTGTTTCTGTGTTTTATTTCTTTCATCCTCTAATTACTTTTCAAATTCATATTCAATACCATATATATATGTATATGTATAATTCTAATAAAGATACTTCCTAACTCCCCACTTATCCATCTCTCTCTTCCACATTTCCTTAGACACATGTTTTAGGGGGAAAAAAAAGAGGAAAAGAGGAAAAGAGACAGAAAGACATCAGAGAAAGAAAGAGAGGGAGAGAAATATTATTAAGACCTGGGGCTGAGCCAGGCCCAGACCAGGATCTAGGTATTTCATCTGGCTTTCTCTCCTATGGGTGGCAAGTTTCTGGCCTCTTCAGCCATTGTTGCCTCCGAGGGTGCAAACAGGAAGCTAGAACCAGGAGTGGAGCCAAAAGTTTAATTATGGCATATGGGGGAAAATGGGCATCAAATCACTAAACCACACACTAAAAGACATGTGTTCAGGTGATTAAAACCTATGACATTTCAACAGAGGAGAAATATACCACCTACGCAGCATTCACACATTAATCAGAAATTGCTAGTTCCACATTAAACTTTCTTATACTGTTTATAGTGTGATCAACAATACAAATTTATACTATTTAGGCCCATTTTCAGTGACTGTAATAGCAGACACAGCTTAAAGGCAATAATCCCTAGAAACTCAGATGCTTAGTCCAATATGACAGTAATACTGTTTTGTTGATCATATGCCTTAAGCTTTAGCAGACTTTCATTTTATTTGTACACATATTTGGCAGTTTTATTGTTTATCCAGAACAGAATTGAATTTGAAAGGCCTAAGGGAAAAAATCATTTTAAAAGGATGACACTGCCCTCTTCACTGAATCAGGTAACATGCAGCCCCCATCTCCTTTTCTGTGCTCGTATGTCATCTTTTTCAAATGTTCTTCAGGATAGTGTCTTACACATTTTAAATGGATGTAAATTCAACACACACTTTTTTTAAGAAGCAAAATCAGGACAACAGGCCTGGAGCTGAGCCTGAGATCTGTATTTTTTTAAAACTCCCAGATGTTGTTGCTGCAGGTCTGCGGCTCTAAATGTTGGCAGAGAGGCATTAGTTTGCTATATCACAATGGTCAACTATTTGATCTTCCTACTTGGAGAACCCCATCTTCAAAGTAGGGTTATAATAATGCTGGTGAAGCGTAATGATTGAGAGCACAGGCCTAGTGCCAAATAACTTGGGTTTAATATGTGACTTCCTTTAGACTTATTGATTTGAAAGGCATAATTACAGAGGGTGGGAGGGAAAAATGAACCTGGAGAGAGTGTAAGAGAAAGAGAGAGATCATACATTTGTTGGTTCACTCTGCAAACTGCATTCAGAGCTGGAAATGGGACCATCCAAAGCCAGGAGTTTCTTCTTGGTCTCCCATGTTGACACAGATCTCAAGCACTTTCATTTCATTTCTTCCATGGCTTTCCCAGGCATATGGGAGGGAAGCAAGTTTTGAAGTAAAACAGCCAGGACAGGCAGTAGGATGACAGTGCCACAGGCAGCAGCTTTACTAACTATGCCACAGCACCAGCCTGACATTTAGTTTTCTATGCTCTGCTTTTTCTAACTTCTTCAGAAGTTAAACCCGTCTGAATCTCAGTTTATCACTAGATAGAATATAGATAATATCTGTTCCCACATTCTGTAGTTAAAACAATTTTATTAGATGATGCTTATAGTCTAGCCCACTGACGGACACTTCTCTAACATATCAGATATTATCATTTCTATTTACAATTCTATGAAGTTGTACGGGCATTCAGAAACTATATAGCATGAGTCTATGTTTTTTCCATCTTGAAATATGAGACATTAGGAATAACCTGGGCTGCTTTGGAACACTCAGGAAATGAAGATTAAGAGCCAAGTTAGGATCCAAAACATACAGAATTTCAGAAACTTGGAAACATCAAGGCAATTGACACAATTTTTTTCCATTAATCAAGAAACAAAGTGTGTCATATCACTAAGTAGATGTTGATCTTCTGACTATGTTTCTATTTTTGAATATTGTATTCATTATATTTCTGTTTATGGCACTGCTATACAATATTTAGTCATTTTATTAGAGATATTTAAAATGCAAGTAGAAATGTATACCTCAGCAATGGAATAATTGCTTGGCAACTAACATCACATTGTTTCTTACTTAAAAATCTCTTTTTGATCTGGAATTGACTGTTTCACTAGCTGATTCTGAGAAGCGAGAGATATGCACAATTCTATCCATGTTACTGATTGTGGCTAAGTCAGTCAATTTATCTCTGGCATAATTTTGTCAACTATAAAACACCTTTTTTTTTTCCTTCCAAGTAGCACATATAGTCCTGGCTGTTGATCAAAATATTATTTAATGCTGATCATTTTAACAACACCTTTTCAGCAAATGAGTAAGGGTAACAATAGGTCATTTTGAGTATGGGATCCTAGGTTAGTAATCTCCAAAAAAGACAGAGAAGATTCACTTATTTAAATGTTGAAAAGAGAAGTTGAGATATGCAACTCAACTATTAACTGTTACTATAAATATCACATGTATATTACTGCCCCATGGACATGTTTTAGAAAAACGTACCCAGCCTGTTATAAAACAGGGTAGATTAAGTTCATTTCTTGCCGGATTTTGAAGAATATCTTTATATCATAGACACAAAACATCTGTGAGTTGTTATAAGAGATTTTTTTATGGCTTGAGTTGGGATAAACTATTAATGTTTGTATATCTGTGTTCTTTTCCTTCTCAAAAACTGATGTTCAGATATGAATGCATCTTTTTAAAAAATGAGTTTCATGGTGGGTGCTTAGCTTAGCAGTTAATGTGTGCGTTTGAGAGCAGGCTCCCTTTCTGCCGATGCAGACCTTGGAAAGCACGGATGATAACTCACTAAAATAAGCTCCTCCCGAGGATGTGGGAGAGCTGGAAGGCGAGCCCTGGTTGCTGTGAGCATTTGGAGAGTGAATAAGCAAACTTTCTTTCCCACTGTCTCCCTCTCTCTTTTCTGGAAGTGAGAGGAAGAGGGAAGATGGATGGATGGGTGGTTGTAAGAGAGGAAGAGACAGAGGATTTTAGGAAAAAAAAAACGATCCTCAAACTTTATTACAGATGGTGGATTTATTCTTGCCTCGTGTTTCTCCATGAGAAATGCAGTTCAAAGTTTTTGATTATTAGTGAAGTTTCTTAGGTCCCTCAGGATTATCTCTCTAATCAAGATAAAGATTTATCTAAGAAATGTTTGTTGCCTTTGATATTAGGATCATTTAAAAAAAATGATTTTTCTTTCTGTTCCCTCAAACAGAGATAACCAAAATTATTTGAGCAGCCTCTTCTGGTTTCTTTCTGGTACTTCTGTGTATAACCTCCATTTCCCTATTGATGGTGTTATCACTTCGCAATTTCCCATGTGTCTGGTGCTGATAAGCCTTAAAGTTCAATCCCTTTCACTGGCATCTGTCTCTCTGTGGATCACTCAGGAACACCAGATAGAGCCAACAATTTAATTTCTATCTTTCCCCGGGGTAATAGTTGATTCATATGTGAGTAGCATTGAGAGGAAATTTTGGTACTTGAAATAAAAAGGTACAATACCTACAGGTCTGTTCCCTCCAAAATGCTGTCAGTTTTAATGAACACATTTCATCAAGTCAAAGGATTGAATGGCATCCTTTCTCCATTCTTTTACTTAATTTACAAGATTTTGATTTTTAAATATTTTATATTAAATTTTCCAAGTAGAAATACCAAGTTGGGTGAGTCCATTTCAGAGTGTTCAAGACAGTTTTTTTTTATGTTTCTCCTTTATCTTTTTAAATAATTCTTATTTTCTTCTTGTTTACATAGCTGAGAGTGATGCATGCCCATGTGGACCTGTGGTTAAGGCGGGATGTTCCAGACATGCAGGAATGTGGCTGGGAAAAACATTTCTGGTTTTTTCTTTTCCTCCTGAGTATGTTAGGGGGCGGACAGGATGGGTGCTGCTCCTTGCTGTTACTATATCAGCACCCGGGGATGGAGGATGGTCATATGATGACACTTCAGAGATTTCCATGCTGGGAAGAATGTTTGGATCATGTTATCTGAGTAGTTTTGATAATTCTTTCATCATATGAATAGTCTGCCTAGAGCCCAGATAGTATTTCGAAAGATGTCTTTACCAAATCTCAAATAACACTGCCAATTCCTAAGCACCATTTTTAACAAATGAAAATAAGCTTTTCATATTGCTCAAATTGTGGAACTGTATAATATTCGATAGAAATAAAAACAAAGTCTATTTCAAGAAATTTAATTAAAATTGGATCTGCACTAACCACAAATGCAGATTTCTTGTTTAATACAGATCTTTTGATATGAGCAATGGGGACAATCTAGGATCCTGTGAGTGGGCCTAATTGAGCAGTTGCATCAAGTATGTGCCTGAAATGTAATAAACTCAGGAAAAAAGAATTTCTATCAATAAATCAGTTTTATTTGACGTCTTAGTGGTGAACAATGGGGTCTGACAGATTTTTAAGTTAGCATATGAATGTGAAAAATACAATTTGGTAATTGCATAGGAAAAATTTTTGTCACCCAATGATGATCTATTGAAGTAATCACTCTGCTAGAAGACACGTGTGCTTTGATGTGTACATTCACTAGGGACAGACCTTGACAACTGATTCATTTTGAGAGGAAAAAAAAACTCATAATTGTGGAATTCTTTTTTTTAAGATTTATTTATTTTTATTGGAAAGTCAATGGCTGCAACAGTGGAGTTGAGCCTATCTGAAGCCAGCAGTCAGGAACTTCTTCCAGGTCTCCTACCTGGGTCAGGGTCCCAAGGCTTTCAGCCATTCTCTACTGCTTTCTCAGGCCTCAGGTAGGGAACTTGTTGGGAAGTGGAGCAACCAGGACGTGAACCAGCATCCATATGGGATCCCAGGCATGTGCGGTGAGGATTTACCTCTAGGTTATCATATTTATAGGGCCCCAATGTGGAAATTCTTTACTATAGTTGCGGTTCACTTTTAGACTTACACATGGGCCTAATTTGGGTTAATATTAGTACAAAGACCTTGCCATTGCCAGACTGCTTTACATAGTCTACAAGAACAGCTGTATAATTTGACTTCACTTCTGCTTAAAGTCAGGCCCAAGAATTTCTGCCATATAAAAGCTATTTTATAAACTTTCTCAGTTACATATTTGTATAGATGTAATTATTTACCCCTTTGGAATTATCAGTGGTCCCTGAAGCTCAGGTAGTGTCCTCTTTGATAAAGGCATTCCACCCCTTGGAAATCAGGCACATTTACTATTTAAAGCAGATCCCGAGATAAAGCATTCAAAAAATAAAGCATGACGCATAATAAGAAGTTCTGATATTAAGATATCATTACTCATGCTCTGGGAACTATATTTCAAATATTCCTTGTATGCTTTTCCCTCTGGCAAAATGAAGATTCTTGCCTGTGCAGGGTTCCAACATTATGCTGGGTGGAACAGCATTCAAAAGCGAAATGGAGGAAAGTTGCTGTCCCTGTGGGAGAATGCCCTGGGTCTGGCTGACTTGACACTCATTTTTGGCTTGTGACTGTTAAAAGTGAGACCAGAGATTTTGCCATTTTTTTCAGAGTTGGATTTCAACTTGAGATTCAAGGAAGCAAGAGCAGTTAACACAGACACCGAGCCCTGCTCTCTGATCAGGCTCTGCCCGAGGCAGCCATTTATTGTCTGTATTTTTCCTCTTCTGAATACACGTAAGTAAAAAATAATAACAGTAAAATCCTAAATGAATTTGTGAAAATTCAAAATGTAGCTGCCACAAAAGGCAGTCTGCTCACGGAAGGTGGGATAAGAGTTTCTTTGTAAAATGCAGAAAAAGCTGGGCTTTTCCTTTCAGAAGAATTTCTAAGGAAATGTTTATTTTGACTCATGTACCACCCCTAAGCAAAAGAGGAGAATGGAAACAATTGCTTAAATACTATAGGCAGAACATCAGTTAGTTTTATGTAACACACACAAACAATCCTATTTCTGCGTGTTTGTTTATAAATAATTTAATTTGGGGGCTTTTGAATTATTAACATGAAAGTGACTATTTTCATCCACCTCTGCTTGGGATTTCCTTCTACACATTTTTTTTTCTTAAGTGCTTTGCTAACGGGAAAGTGCTTTTTCCTCATTCCTTTTTTTGTACTCCATTTATAAATCAGGTTCAACAACGTGTTAACAAGCGACTAGACCTGCTCTGATAAAGGATCAGATGAAGTCACTACTAAAAACTGACAAAACCCTAACTCAGAACCTGCAGCTTCCAATGCAGACGAAAGGGCTGCCCTGGCTGGTCCACTCATTCCTTTAAAGCTGCAAGTCTCCTGTCTCCCAGGTCTGAGGGCAATGAGAAGGAAGCGCAGAGAAGAAGGGGTATGCAGACACAGGAGAGGCAAAGGCAGGTCAAAGGCATCATGGGAAGGACTTCAGTGAAGTCCAATTCCAGCAGTCCAGTGTTTCATCATTTGGTGTCTTGAGGTCGGCCCAATCAGGGTAACAGGGGACTGGGAGTACATGCCCACAGATGCTGTTTTAATACAAACTGAAGTTTGCATATGACCGACTCTGATCCAATGTTCCTCCACCACTATTGATTTATCTTGATTACCTCATCAATATCATGACACCTACAGTTTGCTAAGCATTGCTTTTTTTCAGGGTATTGTACTTTACAAGTTTTATCTTTACAAAATCCTCTAAATCAGGAGCATGTCAGCTGCTTATAAAAGGTAACGGGTATACAGCACAGAGCTTTCCCAAGGTTATGGAATGAGTAAGGGCCAGGGCAGAATGTGATCTTCCTGTCTACAAAGTCTTCAACTGAATATGTTTTGCTGAAAATAAAACAAAAAATTCATTTTCATGGAGGTTCTAAAGCAAGCTTAAAAATTAGGAAAAGTTTTATGGAAAAATATAATGACTCAAATGGCTAAAAATAGTCTAGAAAGTTTAATTTTTAAAAAAGATTTATTGATTGCTATTGCAAAGTCAGAATTCATTATAGGACTTTACTGCAGGTCCTTTGTGCCACTAGTGGGCTTTTGAAAACAAAACCTCAAGTCCCATGAAGTGTAAAAAAACTACTGAATTTTTCAACTGTTAATATTCCAGTTTATAGAAGAAATGCAAGTATGGGTTGCAAAGGATGTTTTTTTCCAAAAGGATTTCCTCATGACAAATGTTTGGGAAATGCTCTATGAGTTCCTTTACCTTTTGCAGATACACAAATCATGCTTTAATATCTTAAAAACATGGATAAGTCTTTTGATAAATTAGCTTTATTTTGGCCAAGTCTAGATTCTAGATTTCACAAATGTTCCTGAACATATTTCTTACTATTCCTTAAAGTTAATGCCCAAGAAAATGCCCAATAGTAAATGTTGTATTAGTATTTTAATACAATATTAGATGGAAATACAGTGCTACCTCCTTCTTTCTCCCATCTTGGAATTTCTCCTGAGAAGCCATCCACTTAATTTGCTAGAAATGCCAGGACATCTTCATGGCCAAGACACCTCCACTTAGCCTATTATGCTAACAAAAGTGCTATATTTTAATGATGGTTTTATATACAGAATGTGTAAATGGAACATTTAAAAAAACAAAGAGTGATCCATGAGATAATACTAGGGAATATTCAGTGTAGGTTTTAACTAGTAAAAGTTGTCTTTAAAACATGGAGTGATATAGTTATTAATATCTTGGGCATTATATTCAAAATTATATCATTAAATCATCTCTCCCTCCGCAAGCTTGTTGCTTGCTGCATATCCTGGGACAACTCATCTTCTGTAAAATATGGATGGGATGCCTAACTCACTAGCTTTTGAGGAGGGCATGGATGTATAATATATAATGCTCTGACAGAATTATGGAACTTAAAGTAAAAATGTCAGCTAAATATACATTTGATATAAGCAATTTTTTCTTTGTATGTCTGTTATGTTAGAAATCTGAGTTTAGATGATTCTTAACACATAGACGTGAAATTAGAGCAAAATGAACAAATCATTGCTGATGATATAAACAACCAGATGCCTGCCACTGAACAAATAAAACATCTGCTTGTGAACTGACATTTTTTACTTTCTTTTTGATATGCAAGTTTATTTAACGCTATTTGGCATATATTTCCTATTACTACTTGACTGGTAGAACTGAAATGTTGTAAACAGTGGGGAAAACGTTCTAATTTTAAGATCACAATTAATCTTTATTCTCTAATATCATCTCTTATTCAAAAATTTTAAATATTATTATGTATCAAACCTTGCACTAGACATCACGGATTTGAAAACAAACTCAAACAAAAATAACATTGATTGGAAATAGGCCACAATTTTTAAAAAAGATTTTATCTGATTTACGTACTTACTAACTTACCTACTATTTATGTAGGCAAGTCAGAATTACAGAGAGAATAAGAGACAGAAAAAAGGATCTTCCTTCAGTTGGTTCAATCCCCAAGTGGTTGCCAAGGCCACAGTTGGGCTGATCCAGAGTCTGCAGGTGCAGGGTCCCAAGGCTTTGGGCCGTCCTCTACTGCTTTCCCAGGCCACAAGCAGAGAGCCGGATGTTAAATAGAGCACTCATAGGGTATCCGGGCTTGTGCCAAGTGAGGACTTTAGGCTATGATGCCGAGACCAGGTCACAATTATTTAAAGCTATCAAAATGTCATAATTAGTATTGAACTAAGATCAGAATGTCATAGGTTTTCAACAAGGACCTCTCTTCCTATCCAACCTCCCTTCTAACCAGAGGAAATGATTCTGCTCAGGAAATAGAGTTTGAAGGGGAAAAGTAACCAATAAGGAGACCGTGACATTCATTTGGGATTATGCAATCCTACTTTTAGGAGTGACTGATGATGAAGACATGACAGATTGCAGATTTATGATGTAGAAGCAATCAAACACGGTGTTATTAGGAGTTGGAAATGAAGGAAAGTGAGTAGATGTCTTTTGATTTGCTAACTGACAAGAGGCAATGGCATCTCTGAGATGGATGGGATAGTAGAAAAAAGGACAAAAATACAGAATAGGTAAATTTGCTTTTTAGCATCCATGTGAGGTGTAAGAGGTAGCTAACTAAAAGGCTATAAAAGCTTTTTAAAAGATCTAAATTGAAATAATGGTTTAGCAGATGTTTAAATTCAATCAGGAATAAAAATGAAGCTATAAATATTATAAATACTGAATAGAAGTATAATGTATTTATATACACAATGATCAAGAGTATCAATACAATGGGCATATATTTGGAAAACGATTCCTTAAAAATTCCATTAATGAATGCTCTTGGATGATCTAGAAAATTGGAAATAATGACATTTATTACTTATACCTTTGTAGACTTAGTGTCACCAATGCTATCGTGTATTGAAATTAACAGGAACAAGTTTTTAATGGGTTGCTTTCTGGGAGATCCATTCCATTTTAACTTAAAGATCTAAACTGTACTAGGTCTTCCTTAATTTCTAGGGTCCATGTGTTTTATTGAAGAGAACCGTAATTTTTATTAAATATTTTGTCTGTAGAACTAGTTAACAGAAAGAAATTTTAAGTACGTAATACTTACTAATTTATATATCAAATTTAAGTATAAACCCTTTAATAAATCAGGCATATGTTTTGTACACAGTAGCACCTATTTAGTGATGTGGTTATTTTTGCTAGAACTTCAAATACTCTTTTTCTTTTTTTTTAAAGATTTATTTATTTTTATTGGAAAGTCAGATATACAGCAAGGAGGAGAGACAGACAGGAAGATCTTCCATCTAATGATTCACTCCCCAAGTGACCGCAACTGTCAGAGCTGTGCTGATCCAAAACAGAAATCCAGAGCCTACTCTGGGTCTGCCACACGGGTTCAGGGTCCCAAGGCTTTGGGCCGTCCTCGACTGCCCTCGCAGGCCACACGCATGGAGCTGGATGGGAAGCAGGGCTGCTGGGATTAGAACCAGCACCCATATGGGATCCTGGTATGTGCAAGGCTGGACTTCAGCCAGTAAGCTACTGCACCAGGCCTGAATTTCAAATATTCTTTTAACTCCTTTAAGATTTATTTAGTTATTTGAGAGAAGGGAGAACATAGCCAGGACTATAATAGGTTGAAACCATGAGTCTGGAGTTCATTTGGGTCTATTGTATAGAGGAGCCCAAGGACTTCAGGCATCTTCTGCTGCTTTCCCAGCTGCATTAGCAGGAAGCAGAATTGGAAGTGGAACAGCAGGGACCTGAATATGTAATTACGTGGTATACAGGCTTGCAGGTGGCAGCTTAACCTGGATCAGTTCTGAGTAAGTAGCTGTCTCACCTCACCTTGGAATTTCTCCTAATAAAAATGCTGCTATGTGGAACCATAATGCAGTCCCCAATCATGAATATGCTTCAATATGGTTTGACCTTACTTATCGAGCAAAGGAGACTTGAGGTTTGATTAGCTTAGCAACAACCACTAACGTGACACCTTTGAGTCAGGGGCAAAGCTAAACTGTAGACAGCCATCAAGGCAAACCTCCACAGCACAATCTGAAGTATAATCTTCAATATTACTTTATTGCTCTATGACAGAATCTGTAATAAATCTCAGTTTCTGACAGTCATGTTACACTCTTTAGGCAAGATTAATCAATTCTGAACAGTCTTTCTTTCCAAGAGAGATTTCTCTGCTTGATTCATTCCCCAAATCTCTACAACAGCTAGGTCTGAGATGATCCAAAGCTAGCTGTGGATGCAATGTGGGTCTGCTTCATGAGTGGCAAGAATCCAAGCACTGTAGCCATCACTTTCTGCCTCCCAAAAATGTGCATGAAAAGAAGCTAATATTGGATGTGGAGATGGGATTTTATCCCAGGAACTTAGGATAACGCTTGGGACAACATTCCATAACTGCCATGCCAGAAACCTAAATGTTCTTATCTTAGAATCATCCCTATTCTGTTTTATTGCCATAGCATAGAAAATTTCTATTTCCTCCCACAGAAGAGTGATAGGAACAGGCATTACTGCTCCACCGTAAAATAACTATCCACTTTAATAAATATATGAAGCAATGGATTTATGATGTGGAGCAACAGGCAGCAAAGAACACAGATCCCTAGAGAAAGAAAACAAAAGGAACCTGGCATTTGCCCCACCAAGAGGGGAGAGAGGCTTTCCAGGTGGTCAGCATTTCAGAAGGAGATGAGGAAAATCACATAATGACCAGAAATATAAATTAAAAAAAACAAGATGATAAAACTAACCAAACCATCAATCACATTAAATACAAATTGTTAGTAAGCTACATCTTGAGATGCCAGCATTCATAACAAAGTGCTGGTTTGAGTTCTGCCTGGTCTATTGGACCAGGTTCATACTAATGTACCTTAGAAGGACTCAGATGACACCTCAAGTGCCCCGGCCACCCATCAGGGAGACACACATGAGGCTATAAACTCCTACTTCAGCCTGACCTACTCCTGGCCGTTGTAGCCATTTGAGGAGTAAACCAGTAGATGGAAGATGCTTTTCTCATTCTGTCTCTACCGCTCTTTATACCATCTAAGTAAAAAAACTACAAATATATACATACAAACACATATATACACACATATATACATACATATATTAACATATATGTATATACATGTATGTATATAGTGTAACTACCTCTTTCTACATTTTAACTAAAGTCCATATATATATATATATATATATCATACAATACAGCTGGATCATACATATGATTATATCATTCATTAAACAGCAAACACATAATGCAGGATAATAAAGCAAGTTGCACTTTAAGTATTACTTTCTATCCTTTTTGCAGGCTTATATCTTGCTTTCTATCCCAGATAATGTATCATATTTTCCATATCTTAACACAGGGCTCAAAAGAGATTAGCCGACAATTTTGTGTGACTTGCTATTGGCCAATTGGACACTGACATGTCTATTTTTTTTTCTTTACTATATTTACCTTTTTGGTATGCAGAAAATAACCTTAAGTGTTTTTTCCCCCAATTTTGTCTTAAACCAGTAGAATCTGAATAAATGTGGTTTATTTCACAGATATATTCAAACTGAATTGCATTTTTAGAAAATCTGGATTGATCATGATTCTGAGCTAAGTTCACTATTAGTAACATATTTATGTATTTGAAGTTGTTGTGCCATATAAACTCATCTGTTGGCCACAAGGTCACATTGATGTAAAACAGTGTAACAGCTACATTGTTAGAAGCTAGAGCTCCAAAACGGAATTATGATATTAGAAACTATTTAAAATGAAGTCATGAAATATCAATTTAAAATGCTCTGTCGGACAGGTGACACGGTCTCTGCAACTGGAGTATATAGACAGCATTCTCCATTTCCCAGTGTTTCAGATCTGAGAATTAACAATCAAAGAGTCACAGGATTTTATCCTCCGATTGGATAATTTCATTCTTCAGTCCTTTGAAAAGTGGGAGCAGCCAGCTTTTATTGTCGCCATTTATTCTAAAGCATATTCTATCAGATTAGATCATGTTTGGAATAAATAAGACTTGATTCATTCCAGAAATTATCCATTAATTTTTCTTTAGCACAGTAAAGTCATCCATAGTCTGACTCTCCAAGGTTCCCTAAAATATCACTTATAATTTCTGGGTCATGAAAGAAATCACTCTTACAGCAGTCTTACATTTTGTGTTATTAAAAGTATTCAAATGCATCACTGTCTTTTTGTCAGTCATAAGCAATATTAACTCACTTATTTTTGCTTCCATAAAGAAATCTTAAGCTCAACCCAATGTGATGTAACTGGCTATTTTGAAGGGTCAAGACAACAGAGTACCTACAAAGGCTCATTCATAATTTTTGTAGTAAAGAAGTTTATATTGGTGAGCATTCTCTGATTTTTCCTCTACTTCTTGGCTACTTAATTGTTCGACTTGTCCTTAGCAACATGTGGCTTAAACTGAAACTATTAGGAATATATTAAAATTTGGTCTCATAACGAAATGCACAGAATAGTTTAGAATTGTGTCAAAACTGTGGATTTTGAAGAGTTTAGATTCAAATTACTACTATCACTTGTCAGCTATGTACCTCAAGTCAAGTTCATTACTCTCAGTATTTTTGTTCTTCAGTTCCATACACTTAGGATTTTGTGATAGTTTAGTCAATGAATACATTTGATGGCTGTTCAATAAATTTTAACTATAATCTTATTATACCCATATTTATAAGTTACCACAATAGGTTATTAAAATTCGTAAGGATATACATATTTAAAATCTTACTGCTAATAATTAAGTCATGTGACACTTCTTCAAGTATCAAAATCAGAAATGAAGATATTTAAATGATGTAAGATAATCAATAGTTTCCAAGTTTCTATTTGACATACCATCAAGGAGACACTGTAACTACATATCTCATTTAATTTTCACAAGGATGCAACTAACTGAATCATGAAAATTACTTCTGCATATTGTCAAGGAAAGCATTAATTTCAGACTATGATAACTGGCAAGGCTCTCAATGAATGCATTTATTAAAGTGTATACTCCTTTGTAACATATGAATTTTACACATCTTATAGCTAAGACTTTCAATGGAGTCTTAAGAATTGTGGTCTCATCTTTTACTCACTTGGTAATGGACTTGCTACTGTTTTAACTCATGAATGTTTCAGTTTCATATTTAAATGCAAGAATGCTTGTTTGTGACAAACCCCATATGTTGAAAATTCTTGTGCCTGTCTTAGAAAGGCCTTACAGGACCTGACAGGTGGTGTGTCTGTGTAGAGGTTGTTCTGGCATGATCATTCATAATGATTCTCAAAGGGAATATGAGTAATTTACATATCAAAGGTTCTATGTCAGACTTTATATTATCAAACCTTAACTTTTAGGCCAGGAAACTTCTTCAGAGACCATATTTCTATTTCAAAGCAATTTCCAGAAAAGACAGCTTAACTAATTGTCCTGCTTGGCAATGTCACCTTTCATATTTGAAGATAATACTGCTGGCTCACATACACATCCCTGCCAATCCTCATGATCTCACTAAGTTCTAGGGTCAGCAGGTTAATGTGGCCCAGAGGCTGTCAACCCACTGACCTAGTGACCACTATTCTGCACTGTCTCAGATACAACTCTCCACTTAGATATCAACTTAGCCCGTTGTGAAATAAAAGGTCTTCTATTCAAGAAAATGAAGTCAAACAAAAAAGTTAAGAGGAAGAGGCTTTGTGGAGAATAAGTATTTTTCTTTGACCTTAAAGTGTCACAGAATACAGCACATCTATTCAGGTGAAGTTAGCCCCTTAGAGTACCTTTGTTTAAGGCTCTTGTCTGGCACTTTGTAATGTGTAATTTGTAAAATAAAAGTGTTTGAAGAGCTTATATTTTTTATCTGCTAGATCTTTCAGAACATCTTATTACATTCAACATTTAGTTCAGAATTATGCTTCTCAACTGTGTTAGGAAATTGGCTACAGATACATTATTCTGACAAAAGTCAGCAAAACATATGAGAATCAATTGATTTACTAGAATTGCATTTTACATATTTGATTATAATAAATCGTGTCCTGCCTATCATCTAAAAACAATGTATTTTGTGTACACATGTGCAAATTTTTTTCCTTGAAGGTTTGTTAAGCATATATTAAGTTCACTATTAACAACCAGAAAATCTGACATTTTTTTGTGCGTGGTCACCTAAAATTTTGTTGCTTCACACATATTGTCTTTCCCCAAACTGGACAGGGACCTGTATTCTTACCTCTGTCTTCCCCCTTTGTCCTACAATCCAGATCAGCTTTTATTTTCTGTCCCTGTAACACTATGTCAAGAATTTGGGGCTCAATTCCTTGCTAATCTCACTAGGTGTCCTGGCAGGAATTGGGATAGGAGCAGCTGGACTGGCCATTTTGTCAGACAAACTAAACAATATCCAACTTATCCATCTCTCAGAAGATCTTTGCCTTCAAGAAAAATGTATGTTATCTCCTTTTATCCTCATAAGCACAATACTTCCATTTTTACCATGTACAATTAATGTATTTCTAAAGTTCTTACAGGAAGGAATGACTGCTATATCCCAACCTTTCAATCAATTCAACTCAGGGTACAGATACCCACCCCCGCCATCAACACCCGGAAAGAAACCAGACAGACAGAAAGAAACTAGCACCTATCTCCCTATATGTACCAAATGATGGCTGATGGAGCAGGGACACAAGCCTCTGCTGTTCTAACTCCCCAGCTGTTCTAAGTCTTAACTCCAAACGTTGCCACCTCCAGGTCTGATTGAGCCGGCTACATACAGATAATCCAAAGTTTAGTGAAATGCTTCTTTTTCCTGGAAGTCTAGGGGACATTCCCAAATGCTAAGAAAATACACTTCCTACTTGACACTATCAAGCCTTTCAGCTTATTCCCTTTCAGTGTTCCTGTGGTATAATACACACCTTCAGCAAGGAGAGGGGATTTTCTGCAAACTAGACATCTTGCTAAAAGTAGGTCAGGGACAGAGCCCATGGCGGGAGCCCAGTCAAGGAAAGGACTCAAAGGAGCCAGATTGAAGTATGATCAAGCAGAGAACCTTTGCCAGGAGGTGGGCTCTTTGCCTTCTTCACAGACCAAAGTAAAATTATTACAGTAATGAAAAACTCTTTGTTCTTGTGTTGAAGATATGGAAATGAGAAGGAGAGAGTTCATTAATTTCAATCCAACTGAAAGCTGAAAGCTAGCTAGGGACCCTGTGCTACCTCTTTGATCCCTGAGCCTCCTCCTTTGTCTGAACTTCTACCTTATAGAATCGCACTGGTAGCTTCAGTGAGAAGGCAGAAGTTGTGATGTCTGTATATGCTGTGATACCTCATAAGGTAGATGATCCCGGGGCTTTTTGGCCATTCTCAGCATTACTCCGGGGACAAAATATTCTCACATCTGCTCACAGGTTGATGAAAAGGTCACTTAATGATTGAACTTCTATGCCTTGTAATCACGATGCCTATCTCCTGGATTTATAGACTCCAGGCTTGGGACTTCTCAGATACTTATTGGATTTCCAATGTCTAAGGTCTGTGTTCTTTCCTCTGCTTTTTGCTATCTATCTTGTGTCTGCTTTCTATTGTTGTTAACATGTCTAACTTTTTAGAAATGTGGATGCTATTAGATTTTTATTTCCTTGGGATAGAACATATTTATTGTAATGATTATTTCAACAACATTTCTCAATATAGATACTTGGAGCCAGTTTAATATTCAAAATTCCAGGAAAACTAACTACATATTGAATGAGGCTTTTCTTGCCTGCTGTCTGTTCTAGATGCAGACCAGAAAGAGTTGGTACCCAACACAATCACTTAGAAGCTTCCTTGTCTGATCAAATACAAAATTTCAAAGTTCTCCTCATAAAAATGGAAATAACCAAATTATATTAAACTTTGTAGTACCTTCTGGAATCTAGAAACTCTTTCTTTAAAAGGCATCTATTTAGGGCTTGCCTTGATGGCTCAATTGCCTAATCTTCCTTCTGCAAGTGCTGGGATCCCTTATGAGCTCCAACACATATACCGGCAGCTCCACTTCCCATTCAGCTCCCTGCTTGTGGCCCGGGAAACGCTGTGGAACATGGTACAAAGCCTTGGGACCCTGAATCCATGTGCGAGATCTGGAAGAAACTTTTGGCTCCTGGCTTAGTATCAACTCAGCTTTGGCCATTGTGGCCATTTGGGGAATGAACCAGCAGATGGAAGATCTTTCTGTCAGTTCTCTCTGTAAATCTGCCTTTCCAATAAAAACAAATATTTTTAAAAGGTTTCTATTTAAAAGGCAGAATGACAGAGAAGGGGGGTGGGGGGAACTGTGCAAGTGTGCAAAAAGATAATGAGAGAGAGAGATGGAGTGGGTGGGAAGAAAGGCAACTGATACTTTTTCCATCTGGGGCTGCAGACTGGCGACAGCAGTTCAATCCAGTTCCCCCAAACAGGACCATCACCCCCTGTTTTCCTAGGTGGATTAGCAGGGATATAGATTGGAAATGGAGGAGCCAAGATTCAGACCAGTGATCAAGAATAACACGCCAGCATCAAAAGCAGAGACAACACAATGGATGGAAATACCATCCCCTAGAATTTAGCAATTATTTTCTCTAATATCCTAATATTGACAATATCTTTATTTTAAAAATTTACTCATTTTAATTAGAAAGTCAGATACACAGAGAGAAGGAGAAGAAGATCTTCTCTCTGCCCACCCACTCCCCACGTGGCTGCAAAAGCCAACACCAAGCCTATATGAAGCCAGGAACCAGGAGTCTCCTCCAGGCCTCCCACTGGGGCTCAGGGTCCCAAGGCCTTGGCCTGTCCTTCTCTGGCCTCTCAGGCCACAAGCAGGGAGCCAGATGGGAAGCGGGGCCACAGGAACACGAACTAGAGCCCACATGGGATCCCAGCACATGCAAGGCGGCAACTCCAGCCACCACTGGGCCCAATTTACAATATCTTAATCTACCAACACATTGTATGAACTATAAGGTATTGCTAAATCTATTTTTGAGTAGGTGAAAAGACACAATGTGTACTAACACCTTGTACACAAAAATTCTGAACACGACCATAATCTGATCAGATTATCCTAAGCTACCAAGACAGGGGCTTTCAACAACTGCCCTTATAGAACAACATATGTAACAGATTTCATCTCCAGTCCTTACATATAAGGATTTTCTAGGGAACTTAACACAATTTCAAGTGTCAACTTATCATTCAAAAATCTCCTGGAGTGCATTCATGTTGTGTTTATATTTGGAGTGATGAGAATCACATTTAAAAAAATCACATGCATTTACTAGAGACTGTCAGGCAGGGTTCTGGTGCTTTATACCCATGTTAGTACAGGTATCTTCAAAGCCATCTTGTCAGAGAAAGATACTGTCATTATCTATGGGTGAAGACACTGAAACCCCACAGCTCACACTTTTAACCAAGGGTTGATAAACTGAGGCTTGCTGGCTAAATTTGAACAGTTGTCTGCTTTTGTTTTTGTTTCTTACTTCTCAGGAGCTAAGAAGATCCTTTAAATTTTACTTGATTATATTTTCAGAAATCCTAAAACTCACCTCACAATGTCCTAGGTTTTGTCTTGACCTCACAGATTTCAAAATTTTTTCTAAGTTTCCCTTTAAAACTCCAGTAAGACTAATCATCGGGCTATATTTCACACACATTAGAATTTTACGTGGCACTAGAATACACCTATAGGTATTGAGCGAAACCAGGCAATTTGTGCAACTTCTATTGTTTTTCCTTTCCATTCTAGTATGTAAAAGTCCCTGACAGGTGCATGTATATGTGTGTCTTTATTAGCAATTAGGATGCACAATTTTTCCCTTTTAAATACATATCATTTTCTTAGGGGAACAGTGAAAAGATTTTATACAGACAGGAATCCTGGAAACAAGTCAAGGCCTCTGCTTCAGAACCTCAGCTGCTGTTGCTGGAATCCTTGTTAGCAGTGATTCTGCTGGGCTAGAGGTGGCAGGAGGCAGACATTCCTGAAGCCTAGAACCTCACGGAGCTTCTGTGTGGGTATAGCAAGGTTGAGAGCAGCTTGTTACCTCTCATATTACGGATCACCTCCATCACGGTGGAGGGGGAGAAGGCACTGGAGTGTGTCATGATGCAAAGAAGCTGGCATGTCTCTATCTGTAACTGTTGTCACAAACACTTTGTACATGGAATGCTAGTAATTGTTTCCTATTGGGTAGGCAGCATATCTACATAAGCCAAGTTAGAAAATTATTTAAACAAAATTAAGTTTCTCTGGTGATGAGTTTATCTAGAGTCCTAGTTTTTACTGCCTATATCAATTCTGTAAGTAGATAATATTATGCAATGTTTTGTGAGTTTAGCAGATAATGAAGTATTCTGGTTTTTTTTTTTTTTTAATGTTGATCAAATGGCTTATGCTCCACAGAAAAAGGTGTGGGAAACTAATGCTTCAGTGTGTACTCCTCCACCATAGGAGGTTTTTGGTTAATCAGTATTAGTTTATTGTAGTCCAAGTATTATTCCCCCTGGTTTTGGAGAACCATATTTGTAAATCTCCATTCAACCATTCCTCTTCCAATTTAGATTCTATGCAAAAGACCAGCCTTCTGCGTCAGTTTGATATTACATTATTCATTACAATCTTCACACTCACGTAAAACCATAACATTCTCAAGTTGATGTGTCATCCCTAATTGTTTGTCTTCTTGATCTAACAATATTGTAATCCCTGAAGGAGCTACCATAATCGAATGAGCCAGGTCTCTGTAAGGAACAAGGTGAAATAGTGAGTTAATTCCAACCAAGGTAGTTACTTTCAGCTGTCTTAGGGTTCAGCGACCTTCTGAAAACCAATCATTGGGTTTGGAGGTATATAACACCTTGGAGTGAGGTGTAAAATGTTTGGCATCTGCCCATAGTCTTCATCTACAATTTAAAGAGCTCTTACTTTTGAAGTTCTATTTTACATTCTACTCAGGGATTTACTGAAATGGATTTGGGTAGTTTTCTTTTCAATAAACAGGCTCCAGATAAGAGAAAGTTACTGAACTCTAAATAAAGATCCATCTCACCTGCCCTGACAACCTTTAGCAATCCTGTTCCCAGCCCTAAGCAACAGAAATCAACATTCTGTTTATTGCAGAGCTAGAGCAAAAAAATAAATAAATAAAAAAATAAAGAAATAGATAGCAATTTCCTTGCGCTCAACAATTTTTCTTGTGGATAGCAGCCTGTCGCTATAAACACATCTGTCAGTTCTTTGCAAAAGAATCAGAGAGTGGCCTTACTCATGTGGAAATGTAATAGAGACTTCCTGTCAGTCCTTGGCAGCACTGGCCCAGAACTCCAATGTGGTGTCCTGGGATACACGACAACTGTGCGTAGCAGCCCGAAGAGATACTGCTGAACCTAGGCTCATTCCTGCAGGTCTGCCCATCTACTATCATACTTGGCATTTAGAGAATGAAATTAATAAATCCTGAGCATTTTAATCTGTCACTAATGAGTACACATTATGGAATAAGTCATACAATGAAACCCAATTAATGAAAATAATCAAAGACTGTTAACATAGCTATTATATATTTCTTGTATGTTTCCAAAATTTTAATTTTCCATTCCACTGTTTTATAATTCAGTGCATTTTTTCCACTTTTTTTAGTCAAGATGCCAGATTTCTAGCTTTTAGCAGAAATGTTCACTGAATCAATTGCTGTTAATGCGGCTGGTAAATATTGAAATTATGCTGCGTGTTAAACTTATTTTTCAAAGTAAATTAAATATACGAATGAAAATGTGTATTTTTCTGCATAAAAAGAAAGAAATATTGAGAGTTGTGGGACTAAGTAAATCTTGCAAATATAAAATGGCTATTTATAAAAGAGCTATATTCTGATGCAATATCTACCTTTTCCAATTGTCTTAAGAGTAAAATACATTCAGTAAAAGTTCCAACATAAAGATATACGATTTAGAAATATAATGGCTTTTGTGCAATGGTTAGTTGTCTTTGCCTTAAAAAAAAATACACAGTGATCTGAATTTGAGTTTTACCATACTCACTCATTTATTCAAACCAGGAGAAGAAAATTGGATCAAATTAGCAATATGAATAAAGAAGTTATCATATTTTTACATAGCTATCTCTGGATATAGGCAATGTGTGAATAAAATTCAATATTTTATGTGAATAAAATTCACACATTAGTTCTTTACATACATAATATTTTATTATTATTTTATTAAGAAATAGCTGTTTCTCTCACATCCACTCATACTCTGCTTCTCCCCTTTTCTACTTAGGAATTCTGAGTATACTTAATAGTCACATTTTATTCTGAGATAAAATTTATGCTAAATATATTTTATCTAAATTCATTAGGGAAAAGATCCACTCCTAGACTGACATAGATTATGGTGGTTTTCTTTGTAGATTAAAATTAGAAAATAGAAAATAAGTGAGTGATTGTTATTACTTTGATTCTCAATTCTATTTCTGGAGGAAAAGAGATAATACTTGCATTTCTAACAGTTTAAGACTCTGGAATCTCAGATTCTCCCAGAAGGCACTACTGATCAATTTAAAGTGGGACTATCAAAGCCAAATTACTATTTCTAGATCTGCTAAGATCTGCCTCATGGGAAGCTAGCCAGAGCTACGTGGATAAGGTGAATACCCTGAGATGCGCCCCAACCAGACTTTGACATTTCACTGTTGACTTCTCAGGCTTGACATACAACATGTAGATGGCTGTCTGCCTTGCAGGGGACAGACTTTATTGCAAAGCAAGTCACATCCCTGCCAACATTTATAACTGCTCTGTCACTGCAGCAGCGACAGGATGACACCTCCCAGATGCCTGGCTTTCCCCCCACCCTCCAGTTTTAATAAACTGTTTGAGGTGGGAGTGGAAGATGTGGTAATACAGTATTGCTTTTCAGAGTTGTGCATGCTAAGGGAACACTTAGAGAAAGGAGAGGCTGACTTGAGTTTGATAAGATATCGCTAAAGGCAATGCAAGAGACCCAAATACAGAACATTTGCGAGACCCCTGCCTGTAGGGGAGAGATTTGAACTGCTTTAGTTTGTATGTTGCCATCATCATGACTTATACCCTCACCTTGCACATACTTGACGTGCTGCGGTTCAATTAAGACTTCATAAATTCCTAATATTAAATTGAGAGGGTGAATGCAAGATCTCCCATGTGAAATGAATGAAGTGGGTGATGAGCCTATTTTTGGCACTAAATGCTACATTATGTAAACAAAATTCTGCTTGAATAAATTATAGAAAATCGTTTAAGATATGTAAAGCTTTTAATCCAACAGTCTTGAAAATCATCTTTTCTCCTGTGTTTGTTTACTCAAATGTATATGCCTCACATAAACATCATGAGTACACTCAGATACTTAACAGCACAAAAATTAATTTCTCAGGATTTAAAAAAACCTCAATTCCTTCACATTCTTGCATATAAGAATTTATTTTTATAGTCTCATAGAAGTTTCTAATCTTGTTTTAATTTGTATTGCCTTTTAGTGGTGTTCACAATTGAAATTAAAGTCATTTAAATACTGCTCTTTAACAAGAGAGGATCCAATTTGCAAATTACATGCATTTTTATTTCTGTTAATAACCAAATCTAGTTAAGAGTGATTATGATTTCTTCAAAAAAGTTTATGGAAATGCGCATTATGGAAAAATCATGAATGGATTTTCAGAGGCTTTTTTCCCACTAAAATATTTATTATTTTTAAATCTCATTTTTCCATGAACGTCTTGAAGTACCTTGTATTTAGGGTTTAGTTTTCTTAACCCAAACAGCTTATTAGAAGGAGGCCCTAATGGGCATTAGCACAATAGTGAAAGTACCCTTTGGAATGACTTCATTTTGTTATAGATACAGCTGTGTTAGATCCTGAAGCTTAGAAATTTGCCTCTTATCTAGGATGGCCAGCTTGATGCTCCCTCCAGGAACCTACTCCAATTTGCTATTGCAACCAAGGGTAAGCTGCATGGCTTGAAGACTACTGGGTGCTCCTTAAAGATGCTTAACAACTGCAGATACATTGTAGTGTGCATCTCTACTCCTAGAGATTCCCAGTGAAACTGTTAAATATATCTTGTGAATAGAATACTGGACTTTCTACCATTGTCTATACTTAAAATATCATGATACACTTACATAGCAGAATGATGGGCTTGTGACCTCTGTCGAAGGACCAGACAATTGTTATAATATAGGATAAAACAGTGGGAGGGTAGAAGGAGGAAATCCCCAAGCTTAAGGAACTATACTATATAAGGAAAAACAAAGAGTTAAAAAAAAAAAACAAATAAAGTTGCCCATGATAGTGATTTTTTTGTTTGCTGTAAGTTGTGTGCCTCCTGAAGCTTCCTTGTAAATGAGTATGCCTAAGGTAAGGTCTAAAAGCACATGAGTATCTCCTGAGATAAAGCAGCCTTATTAATCTGCATGTCAGGAATAAACTGTGAGCTTCCCTTGTAACTATGACCTGCCAGTTTAGGGTAAAAAAAGAGGGGAAGACAAAGGCTCAGACCTTGACTCTTGGGATGTAAATATTGTCAAGTCCACACATGCAAATACAAGTGCCTTTCCTGGGCACAGCATGGTAGCCTAGTGGCTAAATCCTCCCTTTGCAACTTCTGGGATCATATATAAGCACCAGTTCATGTCCTGGCTGCTCCACTTCCCATCTAACTCCCTGCTTATGGTCTAGGAAAACATGGAGGACGGTCTAAAGCCTTAGGACCCTGCACCGGGGTGGAAGACCCAGAAGATGCTCCTGGCTCCTTTGGATGGGCTTAGCTTCGACCTTGGTGGTCACTTGGGAAGTAAACCAGTAGACAGATTTTTTTTCTTATTTATTTATTTATAGTTTTGATGATGTTTATATAGTTAATCAAGATAGGAAAGGTCAAGCATTAGGGGAAAGTGGGTGCAACCATTATTTCAAAATTTTCTTTTTCTTTCTCCTGCATCTCAGGAAAAAGGGGAAATATGAGAGAAGGCATACTCAGCCTCCCGTCTTAGTACCTGGGAATGGGGAACAGCCACCTGACCTCATCCCAGGATCTCTGACTTGGAGCATGTCCCGAGGGTTCTGCTCAAGTGATTTCCACAGCTTTGAACTGCTGTCTTTCCAGTGGATACAAGGATGAGAAAATCCTTCCAAGGTCCATTAGCTGACATAGTACAGCTTAAAGACTCCATTTGCTCATTTAACAAAGAGTGAGCTTCTAGGTCTTTGAACTGTGTTGCTGAATACTTTAGGATATTCGTTTTCCCCCTACATGTGGCAGAGATAAAATCTACAGTTTAAACTGCCCTATCCAGTATCTTTTTACATGTAAGTAGCCTTGTAAGGATCACTCTCATCAGAACAAGTGCAAGTGCTTGAAAATGATTTTGGATTCAAAATTGGTGTTTGTATTCATATATTGCTCCCAACCACCTCCCCTCCTCCCCTCCTCCCCTATCGGCGCCCCCCCCCTCCCCCCACATATCCCAAGGTTTCCTCTTGAAACATATTATAGCTATTGGGAGGTTGTTGACAAAACTATTTTGTGCATTTCCACTCTGAGCAACATTTCAACTGACTTTGTGACTGTCTGACTTATTAAATCACCCAATTTTGAGTTGGTGAATTAGGCTTCTTTTTTGAGTATTCATGCTTTACAATCTCAAGAAATCATTCTGATTAGAAATTTGTTGAAAAGAGCAATACAAAAGAGCATTAGTTGTGTGTTAAGCACAAAGTGAGTAAAGGGAATGAGACTTGGCCATTGTTTTGGTTTACTTTTGTTTTGCTTTTGTTTCCCACTTCTCCCCAACCTGTGTTTTGACTACACTTTTGTACCTGAATCAATCTAGGTTTATCTTAATTTCCTATCCACAATCAAGCTTCCCACTGCTGAAATCACTCATTGTATCTGATGTCAGAATAAGGTCTAGTGTAGATTTCCTCCTGATTCTCACTAGGATTTGAAAACATTCCTGTGAGTTTTTTCGAAAACAAAATGAGGTAAGCTTTGCTTATAATCAAAATGTATCAATACTATGAAACTGATAGGGGACTAAATATCCAGGATTTGCAATACTTCAGAAACCCAGGGACAGTAAAACAACAAACAAACAAACAAAAATAACCCTGTGAAGATACGAGCAAAGGAAATGAACAGACATGAGCAGACATTTGTCAAAAGAACAGATTCTAATGGATAATAGACATATGAAAAGATGCCCAGGTATCCTAGCCATCAGGGAGATACAAATAAAAAAACCACATTGAGGTTTCCACCTAACTTCTGTGAGGTTGGCCTACATTCAGAACTCTACCAACAATACCTGCTGACGTAGATGAGGGGAGAAAGGTACCCTCCTTCACTGTTGGTAGAAATGTAGGCTATTACCACCACTATGGAGAGTGCTTAGAGGACTGTAAATAAGCCTGCCATGTACTCAGCTATCCTACTCCTAGTAATATATCCAAAGGAAATGAAATATGCAAATGAGAAGGAGATCTGTAATCCTATATTTATAGCAACATAATCTCCAATAGCAAAGACATGGAAACAATCCAGGTACCCATCCAAAGAGGTTAAAGACACTCTGATACATCTACTCCATGGAATACTACTCAGCCATCAAAAAATGAAATTATTCAATTTGCAACCCAATGATTCCAACTAATGACCATTATGCTTAGTGAAATAAGTTAATCCCAAAAGGACACATACCATATGTTTGTTCTGATCTAAGACATCCTTAAATCAAATTATAAGATCAATAACCATTTCAATATTGTTTTTGCTGCAGCCAATGGGTTTTGATATTGTGTTTATTTTCATTTCTTTTCTCTTATTAAATTCTTCACTGACTCATAGATTACACAGTAGCATCACTTTTTTCAAAAAGCTTTTTTTTTTCATTTCTTCATCCATATATTGGTTATTCAGTAACATGGAACTTAACTCTATGGTACTGTAAAGCTTTTGTTTTATTTTCAATTCTTTGTTGATTTTGTTTTATGGCTTCTCACTTCAGGGGATGTATAATAGCTGTGTAGTAGAGACTATCACATACAGATGCAAAAGATATAATGCAGTATACATCTCTACCTCTAAATCAAAGACAGACTCTCAATGAAACTTGGATACATCTTAACAATAGGATGCTGGACTATCTGTCATTGTCTGTACCAGCAATGTCAAGACACACTTGAACAACAGAATAACAGACTTATAACTGCTTATGAAGTACTATACCATTGTAATAATAAAGGGGAAATAAGTTGGGGGAAGAAATATGGGGAGGGGAGAGGGAAAATTCCAGAGCCTATACAATTATACCATAAAAGTAAAAATAAAATAGAGGGAAAAATGTATTGAATAGGATCTCAGAAAGTGCTTGAGTTTCATGGAATACTGATTTAGATTTCTCTTAAAATTTGAAAGAGAGAAAGAGCACAAGTAAGGCTCGTGCCTGGCTGAGGACAAAGCTGGAAGCTGGAAATCTAATGCAAGTCACCCATATTGGTTGCCAGAACCTAGCAACTTGAGTCATCACCACTACCTCCCAGGGCCTGATTCAGTAGGAAGCTAGAGTTAGGGTTCAAACACAAAACTTCAATCTGGAAAGTAAACATCCTAGCCAATGTCTTAACCACTAGGTCACACACCCAGTTTTTAGAACCAATTTGCCATTTCATAAACTTCAATATAAAATCACATCTAGCACTAGGATCTAAAGTTGTAAAACTGCAGATGATGATGGTATTAAAATTGTTATTTTAAGAGCTAGTGTTATTTAATGTCAACTCTTTTAAAGAGAAAAAAAAGTGTATTATATAATTGATGACTAATGCAATGTAAGAGGAGTTATTTTGGCACAGGGAGGATGTGTTTTTCTCTTGGAGTTTTGTAACAAATTCCCAGCTATCAGGTAACTATGTCAGCAAAGATCTTTTTGCACTGACTTTTTAAAAAGTTCACAACAGTTTGGTATTTTTCAGCTGATAAGAATTGTGATGCATTTGCCATGACCCTGAGAACTCAATGCAGGAATTCCTTGAAAAGAGGGAATGCCATTTTTTAAAAAAGCAATCCCCAAGTTTTGCCCTTTATGAAGCTGACTTCGCCCATGTCTTTTATTTATCCTCAGCTACCCTGGTGGACTATCTAACATCGATAGATAGTGGCACCTATTCTTTTACTCTCCCATCATTACACAAACCTTTTCATCTCCCTCAGATTTCTCTTGCACCTGTTCTAGGTGCTGTGTCATTGCAGTTGCCAAGTTCAACAAAATCCCAGTCTGTAAACTGCGACAGACTCGTCACTATCTCCTTCTCTCCCATTATCCTGCCATTTATGTTCTGCAGCACAGAAGCCACAAGTTTTATAAAGTGCAGACGCAAGCATTTCATTCTTCACATCAACTTCAGTGTCTCTCTCCAGCCTTTCATCTTAAATCTAACCTCCTCAAGGTAACAGAAACCTCGACAGGTCAACTCCTTAGCTGCATCTTTCACTACTTCTTCCCTCTTATTCCTAGGATTGAATTCCTGAACGTCTAGTTTCAAGGTTGCACTGTTTTGCGACTTTCCTGTAATACTTCTCCTCAGTGACTTGGTTGAATACTTGCACTGATCTTGTTCTTTTTTGTTCACATCACAAAACCCTCCTCAAGCTTATCTCCTCTGTGACTGAGTAGTCCTTCTGTGGACAGACCACATTTCATCAATTGTGGGGATCCTTTAATTTTTTTTTTTACGATTTATTTATTTTTGTTGGAAAGTCAGATATACAGATAGGAGGAGATATGGAGAGGAAGACTTCCATCTGCTGATTCACTCCCTGATTGGCCACAACAGTTGTAACTGAGCTGATCAGAAGCCAGGTGCTTCCTCTGGCCTCCCATATGGGTGCAGAGTCCCAAGGCTTTGGGCTGTCCTCTACTGCTTTCCCAGGTCATAAGCAAGGAGCAGGATGAGAAATGAGGCCTCTGGGATATGAACCAGCATCCATGTGAGATCCCAGGTGATGCAAGGCAAGGACTTTAGCCACTAGGTTACCACACTGGGCCCAATTGTAGAGATCCTAACACCATCATTTGTACTAAAATTACTCTGGTTAAGTTATTTATTTCCCTGAATTTTAAAGAGACGAAAAGCAAGGTCAGTAGAGAAGCAAGAGTTATTTAAAATGTAGTCACTCCAATAAAGAATGGTCGGCAAGATCTGGAGAGAAGGAGCTGTGATTAACTGCATAGGGCCATCCTTTTATAGGTCAGGGAGGAATAGGGTGTGGTGTTTGGGGCATGGGGCTTAGGACTAGGCTTGTGTGCTGTCCATTCTTTGGTCTCTATGGAAATCCTTGTAACGTATAGAGCCGGGTGCATAATGAAAATGGGAGTGTCAGATATGGTAATTTTATTGTAGTGAGCTGAAGGTGATTATGGGAATGAAAACAGAAGCTGTATTAGATACTTTCAGGAGGCAGCAGCTCTAAAGACCAGGCAGCTGTGGTTTGAGCAGCAGAGAGTTTAAATTGTGCTGGTAGCCAAGCTAAAGCATTCAGTGTTCTAATCCTCAGTTTCTCTTTATAGTTACCTCCCTGCCAACAATCAAAAGTTTTTCCATATAGCAAGGGATCAATACATTATCATAACTACTAATTTATGCAATTGATTGCATTTCTGATGGAGCTATAATTATACGTTTGTATCCCAGTAACTTACACACTTAATAAGGATTTTGAAGGAAAAGATCAAATGTTAACCATCTTTGAATCTTTGAAAGTTGCTATCAAGCCAGGGACATAGTAAACATGGAGGTCTTCATTGAGAATGGAGTGCTTTTTAGAATATAATGTAAACTTAAAGCGATGTCATTCAAATACAAGAAAGAAAGTACCAAGAAAATCATGATTTAGATGTCTCAAGAAATGCTAAAATTGACATTGTAGATTTTAAAGTGTACACTGCTTTAGCTGGCATCATAATCTGGTTATATCTGAAAAATAGAGGGTTCTGACAGGGAAGTACACAAAAACACAGTAATTTACACATTCTGTTGGCTAACACATAGTCTGTCAACCCTCCAAAGAAATCCCTGCTATTCCTGCCCTCATTTTGCCTTAGATGTCTGCTTCCCACAACCTCTATGCCAAGGCCACACTCCTACTGTCACTGCTGAGCAGGATTCACTGCCCTGAAAATCCACACATATGAGCTGATGGCATTGGCCAACATCCTTCCAAACCATGTCTGCAGGGAGGTAATTAGCACACAGGAGCTAAGGATTGCCAGGATCACTGCAGTCCCATGTGTACCACCCAAACTCCACTGCCTTCCGTGCAGACTACAGCTGTCAGGGTTCCGTGGCTTAAAATCTGGCTCTGCCTAAATCACCCAGCACAGCTGCTCTAGTTTATCATAAGATCGTTATCATAAAATTACCACAGGCAACATTCTCGGGCCCATCACGCACAGGATACAAAAACACTCCTGAGATTTCCAAAAAATCACAAGGAAATGGGCAGTGCTCATGTCTTGAGCAAAATCCCACCTTCTTTGAACGTTCAATTAAACATTCTAGCAAATACCATTCTCTATGTCCTCACATCATTTAAAATGATGGCCCTAAACTTTGTTGATTTGGGCTCGCTCTTTTCTGAGCTTACCTGCATTCATTACTGAATCTATGTGTTTTTTTTCCCTTAAATCAGTCTTGTTTTTTGGCTGACTTGTTTCTGTGCTGTGCCGTTGAATCTCTTCTCACATTCACACAAGAACCTGGACCTAGCCCAGGTCCACCCGCATGATGTGTCCTTCACAACCTCTCAGAAGATTCTAGGGCCCTAAGTGATAACTTCAGGACCTAATTTTTCAGAGCCCTTTTCTTTCAGGGTATATTTAGACTGTGTTTGAAATGATGTTGGGAAGTGGTAAGAACCACATCCAGAATTCTCAACAACAGAGTTTAAAATGATCTTTACACGATTTACAAGTTGAGCACGATTTTTACCCTATTAAATCCATGTAAACCGATCATTGGAGGCAGATTATAAATTTTGTCAGACTGTTTCTAAATAACCACAGAAAAATCTGAAGGCTACTACTTTTTCCATTGGATTTTTTGAAAACTCTGCATTTTTTTTAAAGAAAAACATAGATATAAATAATACCAAACTCTGAGAAGATAAAAACAGAAACTGGGGTAAAGGTTAAAATGAAACTAGTGTAATATTCATGAACTGCAGAAGTCGCATTTAGCACGTTAAGCTGATGTATATACTTTAGTTGACATGTCTCCATAGCCGTTTTGAGTCAGAAATTCCTGGAGACCAAGCGAGTGACAATAAGGTCATTTCTCGTTCAAGCTCAAGTATCGTAATTGCACTATGGGAAGGAGGCAGACAGAAGCACTGCAGGAACAACTCGAAACTTAAACAACTGCTATAAAATTTGAAAAAAGGCTTATTTGGGTGGAATTTCATTGTCGTGAAAATCCTCAGCAAACACTTTTTAATAATACTACCAATAGTAGTGATCTTAACATTCCTATTAGTTTTATTAATATCTGTGCAGGTTTTTCGACTCCAAGGAAAGACTGATGGGTGTATAACTTTATCACTTTAAATTAGAAAAGTGCAAAACAACCGAAAATGTTCTATTGGCTTGGGGCATCTTCCTTAATTTCACGCTGTTTGGGGGCCTTGGCCCGGGAAGAAAAACAGATTATTTTGGGTATGAAACACTGTCCAATGCCTTAGCTAAGATACCATTGGATAGACAAGTATTTAACTGGCTGAGAAGGAATTTTGCAGACAGAGTAGTTCTTGTTTCTGTATCAGTTGTTGCATATTCCTGACTCTGGATTGAAATTCTAATGCGAATGTGAGAAACGATGTGTCGATTTAAAAAAAAAAAAAAAAGACAGCTAACAGCAAGTACAAGACAACACATGATGGCGGGGGTGCACGCCACATGGCTGGTTAATCTTCAAGGCTCATTTCATGTCAGAAAACAGAGCCAAGTGAAAGCAGTTCCTTGCAAATCGAATCTGCCACACAAAAGGCAACAATCCAGTACAGTATTATCTCTTTGGGGACACCTGTTCTCCCCTGATCAACCACCTTGGCTTTTAAAAAATGTATATATATCTTTTTTCTTTTTTAAAAAAAAATAAGCAAGTTTGATGAAATTCTAAGAACACTGTTGGCATCTATTCCACCTGTGTTGTCCCACCGCTTCCTCAATCGGAGCTGTTTTCAGGGAAAACAACAGTTAACACTAATTAACACTAATAACTCATCTTGCTCTTATTTTCATCTGTCCTTGCCAATACATTCCATTTAAGCTAAACATGTGCTTGAGTACTGGCCCTAACTCAGGCTACTTCCCAAGCATGACTCCTTCAGCGCAGACAGGAAGAGAAAGAACAAATGGGCTGTGGTCAAGTACAGGTGCTTAGATTATACATCAGCTTACGCACTTCTTAAAGACTGAACTTCCTACCGTGGGTTTTGTAACTGACAATGCATTCTCGTGTGTGTAGTTATCACAAATAGGGAACACCGAATGTATTATTAGAACTATCCTCATGGCACAAAATCACAGCTTTTTGAGTTGTAAAATCATCAATACCTTTTCTTTGCCCACTGAGTTAAGAATAGGATTTTCAATTTAGGGATTAGGGGCTTCGCAGATAATATAGTCCTATCTTCCCTCCCCAGTCGCCTCTTGCATTATTTCCAAGTCGTGCCTGGAGCTCCCGCTAACTCCATTGATCAACACTCCCAGCCACGCTCCGGGTTGCTTAGCTTGTGTGGCCATTCTTCACTCATGCTTTGCTCTTTGATTTCTAATTTCATTGACCTGCCCATTTCTTTATAAATAGCCAAGTTCTTCTATTTTACTACTGAGGTAGCATTTTCTATTTCACTTACCTTGTTCAGTCATGTGTATTTTTGTGTAGCTCATATTTATCATTTGAAAAATTGCATACAGGTGTCTGCCTAGCGGCCAACATTAGATAAATCATATTAGATGGTATTTTCTAGCAGATTAAAAGTATTGCCCACCCTTTAACCACAGGAGTAATGGATAAAGGACATAGCATGGTAGCCTAGTGGCTAAAATCTTCACCTTGCACGCACTGGGATCTCATATGGAAGCTGGTTTGTGTCCAAGCAGCCTCACTTCCCATCCAGCTTCTTGCTTGTGGCCTGGGAAAGCAGTGGAGCATGGCCCAAGACCTTGGCACCCTGCACCCACATGGGAGACCTGGAAAAAGTTCCTGGCTTCTGTCTTTGGATTGACTTAGCTCCAGCTGCTGTGGCCATTTTGGGAGTAAAGCAGTAGATAAAAAGCCTTTTTCTTTGTTTCTCCTTTTGTCTGTATTATCTACCTTGGCAATAAAAATAAAAACTCTTAAATATGGGGGTGGCGTGGGGACTGGGTACTATGGTAGCAGAATTTTGTCCAAGACACTGTTATTCATTTCTACAAATAGACATTCCTACTGGCATCAGTCAAAAACATGGTGTCTTCTCGTGTGGCCCATACCTGTTCCAGGCGGAAGCATTAGGGGAAGTATTTTAGAAGCCAATGTCATGAAAAGTGAAATTTGTCACTTCATGTTTTCCCTTAGTGTTAGAGGTAGGGGTTTGGGAATGAAGACAGGAATGTGAGAATTCCTGTTCACTGGGTTGTTCCCTAAACGGTCACACATCAGGGCCAAATTTAGACCTCTCACATGGGGAATGCAACGAGCTAGGTAATGAACACTGCCCCCCAGTGTGTGCATTAACAGAAAGCTGGAGTCAGGAGCTTGAGCTGGAAATCAAACCTGGTAACTCAGATGTGGACGAAGGCATCTAAGAGCTCTTAGTCACTGGTGGAAAAACCTGCCTCATTAAAGTCTCTGTAACAAGGATGTCTATTCCCTTTCCCCTAACATCCTTCCTATAAGATACAATGGATCTATGCTTTTGTAAGAGCCTTTGTGATTTAAACCTTGTTCAATACCTCAGTCTTACTTTTTCTTTTCATGTTAAGCAAAATTGGTATTATAGTTTTAACAAAAATCACTATGTTAAAATTTCATGCTTCATTATGTTAATCATGGACTGACTATGTGGATGGGGAAGGCATGCCTTCTAAGCTTGTGACCCTGAGTTAACAGCCTAAGACTATAACAGCTAAAGGTATATGTCACTGAACAATGAATGTGTATATGTTTAGGGGGCAACAAGTAGAGTGTGTGTGTGTGTGTGTGTGTGTGTGTGTGTGTGTGTTCCAATTACCCACATATATAATTCTCTGGTAAAAGGTTTGTGATTCACAGATTCTGTACAGTTGTGGGAAATCGACTCAAAACACAGTAGCAACCTTGTTTCTTGTCTCACATGAAAGGAATTTCATGTGGACAACTTAAGTGCGCAAGGCGAAATTTATTTAAGAAAGAGGGAAAAAGAAACTCCTGCTTCAGTGACAGCAGGAAGCTCCAGGGAAGGAAAAGACCCAAGGGAACGGTGGAAATGGTATCTTTTATGCAAAATCTCAGGGAAGGGGTCCATATAAGTCCCTTAAAATGCAGAAAGAAAAAAAATCATATGCAATGGGTAGCAATGTTTATCACCTTTTCCAGAATAAAAGGACATCCCAAGGGTGGGACTGGTGGCTTTCTCCTCTCATTCTGATGTTAAGCTGTCAGTAACCCAGAGATGGGAACTGTATGGGCTGTGTCTCCTTGCTTTTGTCATTACAACAACTCTAGGTGGTGAGAAATGATATTGTGATTTTGCCCTTTGGCTCTCCGTCAAGAGAAGATGCTCTTGGAAGGGTAAAAAAAAAATGAGAAGCAAGATTTTATATGTTAAAAGGTAAATTTGCCAGGGACCGGAGACCCTACCACTTATCCCATCTAACTCCTCACACAGTGACTTTAATTGGTGGGGGAAAATAAAGGGATAAGAATTTACAACTATGTCCTCAATACTCAATAGTCTCATTACACTGACAAATCTATGAGGTCTGGAAAGTGGTAGAGCAGAAATTGACAACAAAGCAGAAATCATAACTGTTCCTTTTTAAATTAACTGTAGATATTTCCTGAGAAATAAGTAACTGTTCCATGGAAATACGAATAGCTACAGCCATATTCTGCGATCCTCACATATACTATGTATCATTTTATTACTGAACTTGGGCTATCCTTCATATAAACGATTTTCTGGTGCTAGTAGAGCTTTACATGAATTAACTTCCCATCAAGATAACTGAATAGTGATTAGTACATTCCCTCTCCCAGCCCCCAAGTCGATTCTGTTGAGACCACTTGTTCCCACATGTCTGGGTTACCTATTTGAGCATTCAGACCATATTTATTTGAGAGAGAAATTACTCCAGAGAAAAGTGAGATGGTGAATTAATATGAGATGGTTTTAACTAGGGGATAAGCAAGATAATAACCTTTTTTCATTGGTATTTATTCAAAAAGCCAGTTGAAGTTATATAGTCAATGTCTGCACAGAAAAAGAACCATGGGAGAGGGTGTTTTCCCATAGAAATGGGACTAATTCTTTGGGGAATGCTCACCCTTAAAATGAGGTCTCACGTATATAATTCAACAGCTTCAAGGACTTTTCTAGCAGTTGTTTTTAGGACTTTTTACCATTAACCCTGGATGCCAAACACAGTGAATCACACAGGAAGTCTTTATCCCAGTGGGAGAGTAGCTGTGGGGAAGGGAAAGAAATAAGAGCAGAGGAAGATGGCCGTGAGAAGGGAGAGAAGGCAGAGATCATGGAGAGAAAAGACTGGTCTCCTGCCATAGGGAAGTGACAGGAGGGACTCCAAGGAATAAACAGAGAGTGGAGGTGGGAGCTGAGAGCAGGAAGAGCAAAGAGCCTAGAGAGCCAAGAGAGTGGAAATAGGAGAGCTGAGAGCTAAAAAAGCCAGGAGCCAGGAGAACCAGGAGTGGGGACAGCATAGAGAGAGAACTCTTGTCATAGCCACAAATCAGTCTATTGGTGGAACCTCACAGTATGGGATCACAGGGGAATCCCCTCCCGAGTTTTCCTATTCCCAGCAACATTTAGGCAGAGTGACAGAAGGTAAACTCAACATAAACTTTTGCTTCTCTCCATTTCTTACTTCTCCAAGAGCACAATCTCCCTAGCTTTGTCCCCAGCCCCATGGAGGGAGATCAAAGGCACAAAATCAGGATATCAATTGAGTGTTATCATGACAAAAGCAAAGAGATAGGCTAAAGTAAACACCATCTCTGGGATTTCAGCTTATCAGGATGGGAGGAGGAAGCCACCAGACACAGCTTTAAGAGTTTCCTTTTCTTCTCTCTGTCCCTTTGGTCCCTTTTCCTGAAATGGTGCATAGAAGACACCACATCCACCATCTCCTTGGGTCTTTTCTCCCTTGGTGCTGCCACTTGTCACTATGTCAGGTGCCATTTTTCCCTTATCCTTTAAATCTTGCCTTGCCCATCAGTGTTGCGTGCATGTGAGACAAGAAATGATGTTGTTCTTGTCTTTTGTGTTGAACTCCCTGCCGCATTAGGATATTCAGGGAGCTAACCTAGTAAATACAAGTTGGGTTGTGTCACTAGATGTAATGTAACAGCTGTTTCCTTCATTCAATGAAAATATTAACAGAAGCTGATGTAAACAGTTTCCTTTGGTAATTAACCTCTCAAGTGTCAGGCACTGAAGAGTGACAGATTCAATCTCTTCATCCATGAATTTTATATAAACCATGACACATTCTTACTTCTACTGTCCTATTTTTTAGGATTTTTGCATGAGTTCATATCAGCCTGTTTTTTTGCTTAATATGATTGGACTATTTAGCTAAGTGTAATACACAGTTAGGTCTGCCTGTTAGGACCCCTATATCACATATCATAGTGTTTGGGTTCAGTACTCAGATTTGACTTCCTGTTACTGCAGACTGAGAAGCAATGGCTGAAATTTAGTAACTGGGTGCCGGTTATTCACTTAAGAGACCTGCATCAGTTGCCAACTCAAAACTTGGAACCTGGCCCTATCCTAGTCATTGTAGGCATTTGCATAGTAGAATTTCTCTTTCATCTATTAATAAAATAAAAAAAAACTTTTTAAAAATTAAAAGAAAATATGACACTTATTCTTCAACATGTCTTGTTTTGATGGCTCATACAATGAGCCAGGAAGTTCATTTAACATTGTCTATGTAAAATGCAATGAAAATTTTGCCCTGTAAAGGTGAACACAACACAATTTGTAAACAATTGCACAATGAACTATCTAACATTTTCATGTGGAAAATAATTCTTTTCTGATATTGATTGCATTCTGTCAGTGCAAGGTGGGGCTGTATGGCTCTGGTGTGTGAAAGGATAACACAGAAATTTGGGAAGTGATTATTAACTCTAGGAAGTTTTGGAGTAAGACCAGCATTGGAATTCAATATACATTTGGGAAAGTAAGTTGAAGTCATAGTATTTGTTGTTTAATCTATACTTAATGGAATTTAAAATTTTTAAGCATCACTACCTACTCCTCCTATAGCATTATAGGTATTGTTCCATACATTAAAAAGTTTTATTCTGGCCACATACAGTTGATTCCCTCTTTCCTTAGAGCACTCATACCTATTTGCCCCACTTATAACACCTTCTTCAATAAGCTGTAGAGCAAATTAACCACCCCAACCCCTGCCGCCACCAATTAACCAGTTTTCCACTATATTTTCTTATTGTATACTGTGAGTTTTCTTCATTATACTCATCCACATGGCTTGCATTGCCTTCCTTAGTGTGACATTGCAGTGCCATTAGAATTCGAGATGGCCACTTGCCTCAACTAGGTACAAACTTTCTAATAAAATTAGCTAGAAGAAAATTTAAAAAGTCAATTTTCCTTCCCCTTTGAAATTCAAATGAACGATATGAAAACTCAAACATTTTTTCTCTCTTCCTCTAATAAGAAGGTTGGAAATGAGTCTGGTGATTTTTTTTTCCACTGCTGATTGTCTAAAACACTGAAATCTACACTCTTTAAAGTCTCCCTGTGGGCAGCCATGAAATTAGCTATGTTTGCCCATGTATGTGGCAGTATCTTTATTGTCCATTAGCTTTGATTTTCATCAGCATCTATTACTATTCGGGGGAAGGAAATTTCCCAAACTCCTGGTGGAGTACAGGCAAGTGAGCTCTGAATCTGAGATGCTGGTTGTATTATGGTAAGCTGGGGAGCTTGGAAAACCTTTAAGTCCACTTTCAGGGCCTCTACAATTCCATCCTGTCCCTGTGAGGCAGTGTATTACATGTTGGCAAAAATTCAGGAGCCCACAGCTGTGACTAATCAGCTGGTGTGTTCCTTCAGGCCCTCCCAGAGTAACTGAGGTGGGTGGAAGCATGCATATTGAAAATTTCAGTGCATTTAAATGTTTCTCATTGCTCTTTGGTTAAGGAAACAAGGATGAAAATGGAAGAATATGCAATCCCAAATAGGTCACTTTCATATAAGAGTTTCTTTGAGCAAAACACACTTAAAACAAAGCTGCAAGAAGAGCAGTCTTTTGGACCATGCAGGAAGACCTGACCAGTGTGCCTCCATTCTGCACCTGCTCAGGAGGGCCTGAGGGACTGGGGGTGTGGGATTGAAGATGGCCTGAGGGAAGGAGCAGGTGGAGGCATGTGGAAAGCTAAAGATTCACACTCAGACAGGAAGAGTGAACCTGGGAATTTCACCACATCCTTGGTCCTGGGCAGGGTTGGGTGAGGGCAGCAGAGAGACACAGGATAACATACTGGCCTGAAGTGCTTGTGGAGTGGGCTTGGGGAGCTTTGGCTGGGCCTGGGTTTTAGCTGTGTAGAGGATCAGGATCCTCAGTCAGCACACATGTCAGGAGCTTGGGACCCTGGTGAGTGGACAAAGTTCTGGACCAGTACACCACACCAGAAGATTGAGCTTAGGAATGTTGATGTGGGGAACCCCAGCACACCTGGAAATAGGAATTATAAATCAACTAGGGGAAGGAGGAAGTAGGAATGGGATGTGTGGGAAGGAGAACTACTAAGGGAGTGTGTTATAGGTAAGGAGTGACTTCTGAGGGACTTCCATCAACAAGGCCACTGTATGCACAGGTAAGCAAGGGGGCTGAGAGACAGTGGTTTGGAGGGAGGAAACTGGAAGAGATTTAAGGGTCAGACCAATGCATCAGCCCACGTGGAAGAGCTGAGCTGGGCTAATTAAAGGGACTAGAGCTGACCATCACTTACAGGTGCACAGTAAAGCTAGGACTGGGGACCTGGCAGGCAGGGCTACATCACAGTACCTACCAGTGAGAATAGGAACAGTGGATGGGTAATGTTAAGCTGGGCCATGAAACTGACCAGCCTGTGACAGAACCAGGTCTGGGGGCAGGTTCTGTGGGAGTATGTGGGCCCACCCCTATAAAACTGCTATTTCTGCAGGTTTGCTTAAGAACTGGGGATATAGTAATGGGCTATAGTAGGCATGACCATGGAACCTTCGAACACTACTGGAATTAGAAACAGGCCAGGCTTGTCCAGGCAGCAGTACCCACAGGTACAGCCAAGTATGGCATGTGGAACAGGCCAATCTGCAACATCAACCAACTTATACAAAGTACAGAAAGGAGGAGGTAGACTATGCGAGTTGGGACCTAGCACTTGCTGGCATGTGTGATATCTGGGTCTGGGAGTGGGCCTGGTGGGAGACTTAGAGAACTTAAGAAACTCCCCTGGTGGGCCATAGCTCCTGGGGGTAAGGTTGATTCAGGTTTAGATGTTGGTCAGGCCAGGAAAGGTAGCTCAACAAGCAGTCAACAAGTATGTAGGTTGGTTCTAGAGGGGGTGGACTGGGCAGGGCCAGGGCAACTTTAGCACACTGGCATGTGCAGGAGCCAGGATGGAGTGCAGACCATGCCAGGCTAGGCTATCATGCCTACTGTTCTGCATAAGCCAGGGATGGAAGCAGACTGTAGCACTAGGTTGTAACACCCACCAGTGAGAACTGCAATTGGAGGTGGACCAGGTCAGGCCAGGCTGCAGCATCTGATGGCAAAGGCCAAGACAGTGGATGAGGTATGCAGAGCTGGGTCAGAGCAACTACTGAAGTGTGCAAGATCTGCAACAGGGAATAGGCCTGGTTGGGGAGCTGAGGGGACACCCTGGTTGGTAGTGGTTCCCACTGGTGAGTGCAAGAGTCAGAATGGCAGTGGCAATATGAAATACACATGAAAGCAGTGTCTTCAGCATTTGTGTGGACAGGGTCTGGAGTGCACAAGACTAGATCCGTTGGTGCTCATAGGTGTAGGATGAACTGGGTTAGCTCTTGGTTCACACCGAACCACACAAGAACTATGTGGGTCATGAATTCGGTCTGACTGGGCTATATAGCATTCAACACTAAGAACTAGAACGAGTGTGAGATGGTTGGGAAGAGCTGCTATTCCTGCCAGGACAGGAGGTGGACTAAATCAGTCTTGGCCAGGGATCCAACAGTATGCACAAGATCTGCCATTGCATAGAGAAGTGATAGAGGAGCTTGGGGAACTTATTTGTCACTGTGTAGTTCCTGCATGTGAACACAGAAACCAAGGCTAGGAACAGCTCAGACCAAACCAGGTTACAGTAACCTACTGGCACATGCGTGGGTCAGTTGTAGAGGTGAGCCAGGCTGGACCAGTTCATTAGATCTGTGGAGAGTGGAGCTGCGCCTCAAAGGTGGCGCTTGTTGATCTTGCTTCATGGCACAAAGGTGGTAAATAGGTTTCGGGAAGTTACTGAGGATTGGGCCGAGCACACAGGGAAGCTACCTGACCTAAGTCATAATTGGTGTGCTTGCCACATGATGTGAGGAGCTGTGTATGGATTGGTTTGTGTAATGTAAAAAGGTCTGGGTAAAAACTAGTTAAGAGAAGATTCTCCCAGGCGCGCTTCAAGGCTAGAGCTAAGGCTAATCGCTTCAAGGCTATGTTATAGCTGCTATCGCTAGCGCTAGGCTGTAGCTGCTTTCACTTTGCTGCAATAAATCTTACAACTGTTGTAACTGTTTTTTTCTTTGCTGCTACACTTGAAGTCTTAAGCAATAAACGTTTCAAAGAATCTTTACGATATCGGGGCCTTGCTCGTGGGACGAGGGACCCCGATAACATCCTCTGACAGATCTGAGACAAGGACAGGATCAGGATGGGCCAGGTCAGGCCACAACACCAACCAGTTCACATTAGGGCTGGGAACAGGGAGTGATTGGGCTATGCAAGGCTGTAGCACCCACAAGCATGAACTGAAACTGGGGACAGATCAGGCCAGGCTAGGCTACAGCACCTGCCAGCAGATGCCAAGGTAATGCAGGCCATGCCAGATTGGGCACAGCCTCCACTAACGCACATGAGACCCAATGTCGGGAGGTTGCAAGAGAGTCCGTGCTGGGCCACTGCTCTCACTAGTGAGCATGAGAACTGGGACCAAGGGCATAGTGCTGGGCAGGGCCACAGCACCTGTTGGCCTCCACATGATCTGGGTTTGGGGGAGAGCCAGCTGGGCTAACCAGCTATACCTATTGATGCATGAGCTAGAGGAAGTACAGGCAAGGGGTGGGCTTTGCTGCAGCATTAGCTGGCAAGTGTTGGGACTGGGGGCAAATCCTGTTAAACTAGACTATAGAACCGCCTAAAGAGAGCAAGACCCTGACTGGAAGTGGGTCACTAGGAAAAGAGTGGACACATTTCTGATGGGCTGCAACTTGCACTGCTAAGCATGAAAACTGGGGCTGGTGACAGGCCTGGCTGGACAGGCAGCGATACCTGTTAGCATGAGTGTGGGATGGAGAGTGTGGTCAATGCCTTTTGATGCACACAAGAGCTAAATGGGACATGGGAGATTGGACCAGGCTGCTGTACAAATTGGCAAGTACAGGAATCAGGGCTGGGTGCAGGTCTGGTGGAAGTTATTAAGGGTCACCACTAACAGGCTGCAGTTCCCCCTGTTGTATGTGAGGCCCAAGTGTGTGGTGGGATAGGTTGGTCTGGGTTGCAGCACCCATTTGTTTACATAAGAGATGGGGCTGGAGACAGAACCAATCCAGAATTGCAACACAGACTAATGTGGGTGACAGACTGAGCTGAACTCCATAGTGACAAGCACACACAAGTCAGATCTGGGACCACTTTATATGGGGTTTGTTAGGGGGTCCCCCCAACTGATCTGCTATACTCGGAACTCCAGTCATGGGGAGAATCACATGACATGTGGTCTAACCGTAAAGTGCATGCATCAGAATCAGGTTGCCTCAGTGGTTTGGACAGAACAGTGGATGGATACCCAGATGCACAAGAAGGATTTGGGAGTCCACTGGAGCCTGTAGACATTTGGTACCAGTACAGAGGAAGGAGGACAGAACAAGTTGGTCAACCAAGCATTGACAGCAAATATCTGGGTGAATGTTGACTCTAAGGTGGACTATGATAGCTAATGGACCTTGAAAGGATTTCCTCATCCTTGTATTGATGCGATTAACAGCATTTCAGAATCATTGAAACCACTGGAATAGTACCCTCAAAGCATGCTCCATATTAGGGGCCCTGGGATGAGGCCAGCTGGTACCTTTCCTTTCCCAGGTACTGAGGCAGTTGGGAACCTGGGTGTAGCTTTCTCCATGTACCCCCTTTTCCCCAGTTATAGGAAGAAGAAAAAGAAAATTTGCAAACAGTGCTGTCACCCATTTTCCCCTAATGTTTGACCGTTCTCAACCTGATCAACTATGTAAACATTATCAAAAATAAAATTTACGTTAAAGTCATTCTTTATTTTCTTCCTGAAAACAGTAGTCAGAACTCTTATGTCACTGAAACCTTCCCATACATAGAAAAAGTAAACATTCTCTGTCACAGATGAGAGAATTCTGAATAGAACTTGTTAAAACAACCCTTCCTTTCTTTTAGCCTCCCACAAAATTTGGTTACTTCTCCAAAATTGGCTTTTTATAAATTTATACACATATAGGCATATAGGGTTTGGCAAATTTTTTGGTCTTATTTTCCTTGTAAGTGTTCTTGTATCACATAACACTTGTATTTATATGCTCTTCGGTTATTAACCTGGCAGGCACTACGTTATAGTTATGGAGTAGCAAGATTTTCTAGGGTCTACCATTCAGGGTGACTATGAATAATGTTATTATACTGTAAATTTCTGCATAGAAAAAGATACAAGATGAATTTTGTATGTTTTCTCTATAAAGGAATGCGAAATGCTTGACGAGCAGAGTATACTTGCCCTTATTAAACATTGTGTAACATGTACAAATACAAAAAAAAAACCATACTGTCCCATAAACACATATAATTTGTATCTGTATGGCTTCCCCAAACCCCAAGGGCAAAAGGAACACGTTCTTGCTTTCACTCCCACCCCCTCTCCTCTTTTCCTTTCTGGTGTAATGTTGTCCTGGGCCTAATATGGATAAAGCAGATTTTAGTCTTTTTATCATCTTTTTTGCTGTCTAAGAAATGTATTATATATAAGTTTTTTATATTTTTGCAGCTGCTTTAAACGGTGAATGCTAAGACCTTGGGGAGATTTTGCTTATTTTAACAAGTTGAACATCCGTGGGCATATATGAGGGTTGACAGCAACTCAAAAAATATTGGAACTGTAAATATTCAGATTTCTTTCTAGATGACACTTCAATAATATGGCACATTTAGAAATATAGTTGCTAAATTTTCTATAATTATGCTCAGAATCCAATATTTCTGTGGAGTACATAAAGTGGAAAGCAAGCAGTTTCGCTGTTGTTGTTGTTTGTTTTGAAGATTTACATAATTTGATCCTGCAAAAATCTATGGGTAACATACAATTATGGAACACTCATAGATATTATGCCTTGGAAAATTTATCTTCATTTGCTAGTTTGTCTATACATTTATAGAAATCTTCTATGTATCAGGCAGAGAATTCCTAGTTAACTAAATGTCCTGGTCAATCAGTCTCAGCTTCCCGTAAACCAAGCAAATTGCATACTCATTTCAAATCTGATGCTTAGCTTCCTATATCTTAAAACATAGACTCATTTATAAATTTTTAAATCTCGGGGTATATAAAAATTTTGCTGGTTCATTTGAGAAATGTGAAAAATATTGGGAGATTGGGAAAGTACTGAACTATAAAAAAGCATACAATGGAGGTGGTACAGAAAGAAATAAATGAATTAGAGCTTGTTCTCCGTAGTCAATTCATTTGTCTTAGGATAACTCATTCTGAGGAGAAAAAAGGTATCTTTCTTTACACATGAAAGGTGCCCTGATTTTATCTAATATTAAAAATTATGACAAGTGTCATATGGCTGTCAGGATTCTGAAGTAATATTGACTTTCATTTCACAGCGGTGCTGTGCCATTACTGATTTCACATTTAACACAAAGTCCATTTCTTCACTTCACCTTCAGAGTAGGGGAATTCAAAATGTGTTGCTCTGTTGTCAATCAAACACGCTTTATGTGCTGAGCCTTACTTACCTGTCTGTGTCCCTTGGCAGAGAGGCACCTCTGAACAAGGCAGTGTGTGTCTCTGGAGGAGCAGGTTCACCTGGCTGGGTTCGGTTAGAACATCAGTGCTGACACAGAGAGTCTGTGGTCCTGGCACTTCACCTGCAGGGAGAATGTTCATAAAGTTCTAAAATAGTGCATGGGCCAGGAGGGGATAAAAGGAGAGGTTATAATGCTGGGGAAAATAGCAGAATTACTCTTTTTGAGAAGAGGGTAGAGATACTCTAATTTTGGCATTGCATAAAAGAAGTGAGCAACAACTTTGGATATAGCTAGCAATCTACTTCCTTGCTTATAATATTTGGAAAAATGTCAAATATAAAGTGAAGAAAAAAATAATTGCCAAGTTAAAAATGTCATTCAAATCTGATTAAAAATTAAGATAAAGGATAAGTCTAAAAATTTTTAAGTCACTGGCCACTCAGCTCCATTTCTGGACTCTGCTGCTTGCTGGGGCTCCAGGGCACACCACGCCAGAAGCACCGAGATCACCAAGAGCTGCATCTGCACCTGGATTCTCCTCCCTCAAGGCATTCAAGTTATTACTAGTGCCTGAGTGTAGTTTGCTCAGTCTGGAAGATTTGTTTCAATCATTTTGATTTCTTTCTTTGTCACCTTCAAATATAAGGCTGTGTCCCTAATCTCTCTTCCTATTTTCTGGTTGAGACAGCTCACCCTTTGGCCAGCCAACCTAAGGTTTTCTGGGCAGTGATGAGGTGGAGTTCGAGGGAAGGATATTACAAAATGAGAAGAGATAGGAATGGATTGCAGGAGTTCAGTGATCAAGTTTTCTAGGAAGGGTTGGCAGTGTGATGTCAAAAATAGTGCCTGGCAGAAGATGGGAAGAAGAGGAGACTCATAGCAACAGAAAAGCAGCTGACTGTGTTGCTGACTGATGCCCCAAACCTGCATGGTTGCCACAGACGTGCTGGTGGCTCTGTCTTTAAAAAGCTGCAAGTCAAAAGTTGGCTGCACATTCAGAAGCTTTAAATATATTGAACCCTGAGTCCTCCCCTGGTGTCCCCTCTAGAACTATTGATTTGATTGGTCTGAGTTGTGACATCCTCATTCCAAGTTTAAAACTATTCCAATATGCTGCTAAGGCTGATAAACGGTATTGTTAGAGGATAGTACTGTTTTGAAAACCTTGGATCACATACATCAGAACTAGCTAGAATGTTCATTTACATACAGATTCCATGATCCTATCCAGATCTACTAAGTCACAATCTCTGAGGACATGGTTCAAAATCCTGCTTTTCAACAAGCTCCCAGGTAGATTTGATGCATGTTGTTGGTTCACAATTGCATCTTACAGCATGGATGATGATATTCACAGTTACACTAAGAACAAAGATTTAAAGGCTTAGGTAGGCTGGGTATAGAGAATCTGGCAGAAAAGTGGGGTTATATAAGGTTTCTCTGCTCCCAGGGTATGTGACTGGAAGCAAATGTGAAATATGTCTCGCTAATAAGAAGTAAATTCATTCACGTGGGCAGAGGAATAATAGAGTAAATGTGAGGATTTTCACTGAAAGAATGGTTGGTAAGAAGGAAAGCTGCTAACTTTGCTTCATGATAATACAGTTATTCTAACAGCCTTTGTCTTTTTGGCACTTCTTTTTCATTGTGAAAATGAAATTATATTATTTTGCTCTTCTAGATCTACTTCCTTTCTTCAAACCACGCTGTTCTCTGTGTTGGGAGACTGGAGTGTACGGAGTGAATCAGGTGGTTCCTGCTGTGAAGCAGTCATTGGGATGTCCCAGCATCAGAGAGCACGGCATGTGTGGGGCTCGCTCCCTATAGAGCTAACTTGGGCTGCCTGTGTCTTGGACAGGAAGTTCTTGGGTCACTCAAGGTGCTCTTTTCTACACACGTTCCACTTCCAGTTTCTAAACCCCTCTGTCATGTATTTTGGGGGAGAAAGTCCATAGATGATAATAATAACTGCATGACTGCTAAGAGCAAGTTAACTTCAACATCCCTTCTTCCCCCCCTACAACCTGCTCACATGTTTATATACTGAAACCTACGCTTGAATTTTCCAGGTTTGACTATGGCACCCGTTTCTTGTTTGGACCCTACTAAACCAGCAACAAAATGTTATAAATTGGGACTCAAAAGGAGAGGAGACCTAATTTTCTTCTTGGGCAAAAATTTTATCTGTTTCTCTTCCACTAGACTGTAATCCCTAACAGTGGCCAATTTTGTATTCAATACTTGCTCTTTGCAGATGTTTATTTAATTTTTATTGATTATGTGGACATATACAATATAGTTATGGTAGTCAATTTCATTAAGTTTTCCTTTTCTTGTAACATAGATAAAGTGTATTATATACCTTATAATATTCCAGAGCTTGTATAAATCCACACCCTTTGCTGTAATTATACTCCTCTCATAGAGACCTGAATCTCTCAGGGGAATGAAAATTAATCTACCTCCCTCACAGAAGCTTGTTTATTTCATAAGTTGTTTGCTGTAAGAGAGGAGGCAGAAAATGATCACAGAAGATACTATGGATAATTAATAAAGCAACAGTGAAGCATAGGAAACAAGAATAGTTCCACTGTAACTATAGGTTAGTGTTGGCCTGAGTTCAGAGTGGCTCCTTAGGTTTTCCTAGCAAATGAGAAAACGATCTATTGCAACTCCCCCTACCCTGCTCTTCAAAATGTTTCCCTTCAGAGGCTTCAGCAGACGTACACTTAACTTAAAAGGGAAATCTCTCTCCCTGTATCTCTGTCTGCCTTTCAAATAAATAAACTACAAATCAAAAACAAGAATGAAAGGTAGCTTCCTTGAGAATAAGACTACTAGCAAATTTATTTCAGAGGCAAATTTTGGGCATGGCACAGTAGGTTGGGCTGCAGTCTGAGGCCCTACTGCTCTATTTTTGATCCAGCTCTCTGGTAACTGCTTGGGAAAGGAGCAGAAGATGACCCAAGTATGTGGGCCTCTATATTCACATGGCAGACCCACCAATGCTCCGTCCTGGGTCCTGGCTTTGGGTCAGCTCAGCTCAGGCCTCTGCAGTCACTGGGGAGTGAGCCAAAGGGTCAGATATCTCTCACTCTTTCTCTCTCTGTTTATTTTTCTCTCTCTCTACCTCTGCCTCTACATATATGTAAATCTTTTTTTAAATAAATAAACAGCTCTTTTTAAAAAAAGAGAAGTAAATTTGACCCCCCCCCCAAAAAAAAGCACTTTCATTTGCTGTAAAATTCCCTTTCTACAAACATGGTCATGATTTCTGAATGAATAGCTTGGATTAGAGAGGAAGAAATGACTTAATTCAAATATTCAGGGAAAAAGAGTTGGTGAGAACTCCTTTTGAAAACACTAGAGACAAGGAAAGCTGCAGGAAATCAGAATGAGTCAGATTTTTGAATAATCACTACAGGAAAATGTATGGTACTGGAGCCAGAAGGGCCCTCCCCAACCTCGTTTTTAATATCCAGAACACAGGCAAAACACTTCTCCAGGAGGCTTTACTTGCTATAAGTAACAAAAGCTTCTCTCTGAGAACCTACTTGAGGCTATTTCATGCAACTTCAAGTGGACCGACTCCTTCTGTCGATGCATACCTTGGAATTCAAGCAGAATGCCCTGCTTCCAGGGACTCATCAGTGCCCCTTCTTGAATAGCTGTAGAGACTGTAGGTTCCCTCACTAGTTGCCCCGTACTGCTGAGATCAATTGCTTCAGAAAGTCACCTGAAGACCACAGACAATCTTTAAACATTGCAACAAATTCTACCATGAGGAAAAAGAAAACCAGTCAGAATCTTCCAGCACTTTAATGGGCTAGTATTCCTCTTCTGTGAGTGATTTCAAGGATCAGCTTTTCTGTCCTAATGTACTAATGCATGTACCAGAAACTCCTAAAGACTTAAGCCAAGCTGAGTATTATAGGTCATGTTTTAAAATAATGTTCCTTAGAGAGGTAATGCATTGCTGATCACTTAAATATCAGTACAAAACTTTTAAATACACTTTTTTTTAAATTCAAGAAATATTTATTGATAAGATGTTATGACTCAGACCCAGATCCCAGCCATAAAGAGCTTACAGTCTAGCAGGGGAGATAGAACACATGTGGAATACATGACCAGAGCTATGTTTCTGTAAGATGAAGCCATCATTGCATATAAAGGTGCCTGGACCAAGAGGAAAGTGTAGCTAAGAGCCTACTGAAATTGCCTAGCCTAGTGAGGGGGGATGTGAAGACTGTTAGGGGGTAAAACTGACAGAACCTAGCTGAGACTCGATATGGGAGTTACCAAAAGGAAGCAGGTGACTTGAACTAGCCGTATGGGCGATGTTATCAAGCGGAAGAGCGCTGAAAGGATAGATGTGTGAACATAAATAAAAATCACACAAGAAATTCTTTTGCCAAGTGCCTGGGACCTACTCAGCACAATCAGTAAGAAACAGCTGATTACTTGCAGCAGGGTTGGAAGAAGCTCAAAACAAACTAGCAACTTCTGCCCCAGGTTTTCCTGTGCCCTAAAATTTCTCCAAAAATTTCTCCCTGTGTCTAGGCAGGCCTCCCTTGTGTCACATACATTTAAAACTAGAGTTTTACAAGGAGTGTGGGATCGGAAAGCGGACACAAGCTGTCAACATCAGTATCATCTGTTTTTGTCTAGCTTCATTCCTCATTTCAGTCTTAATTTCAACTAACTGTATGGAATTTGCCAAGAACTGAAGGAGTTTAAAATAAAATCACATAAGAGATATTTTCCATGATGTATCAAGCCAGTAAAGCAGTTACTTCATTAAGGCATTTCAATTATGCAAGTATCTAGATATAACTTCAAGATGCATGACTTTTGAAGTTGTCATTATCCATATAGACTATATACTCATACACACACATCAATACTAAATTCAAATATTTGTATATTTGTTAAATGAGTTACAACAATATATGAATTAAGCATTGTCTAGGGAAGTGGAATTTCTACACATGTGAGAACACAGCAGTAGTAGTACTCATTACTTTGTATTATTATTTTACTACCTTCCAGAAAATACAAACATGGGTATCCTATACTTCAAAATTTGTACCTCCATCTAGTGGTAACTGACACAAACAGCATGTTTTCAAATCATCTGGTTCTATAGGCATTGAGAGGAAATAAAAGTAGAAAAGGTTCTTGGTGAAATCATATCCCACTGACTCATTAATCACTTGAGACACAATGGCACACTGTAAGACTAGATGTGCACTAGACAAATGAAAGCCAGCATATGTGTGGCAGAGCAGATAAAAATGATCAGGATGGAATGAGCCAAGGTTTCCAGAAGTATTTTTATTGGAGAAATCTTCCAAGCCAACAGGATGGGTGGTTGCTTCTGAACATGAATAGTGCCAAGGGCTTAGTCCTTTGGGTCATTTCACTGCAAACATGACCAGACAGCCAGCCTTCTCATGGCTTCCACAGTCTCCTCGATGAGAAAGAGTGCTTCTTTTAGGCACCACTTTGTGAAAGAAAACAACTTTAAGCTTCCTTGGGTGTCTCACTTGAAATCCTAATGAGCAGGAGTTTCCAGAAACCTATGTATAAAATACATTAAACTGGGAAGGGAGCAGAGGATAACAGCTTCCAGACTTCGAGGCAGCCAGTGAGAAACTCTTAAGAGACAGTTTGTTGGTAACACATTGAATCCCTTGTCACAAATTTTCCCCAAGCCCTCTTCAACCTGAATTCTTTCCAGGACAAGTTAGGTCAAGTTTCTGAGAGAAACAATCCTGGGTTCTGTCTTTAATATAAGAAAGAAAAATCCTGGGTTCATTTTGTCATTAAAAAAACAACAATATAAGATAGAATTACTTAGATTTATCAACTACCATAGATCTTTCATTATACTACTTAACAAATTTGACACAAGATTTGTAACACACATAGATTCATATAACTAATAAATAAATTTTTGGATGCTTATCATGTGTGCCCCTATCCCATCAAGACCCAGGACTGTCCCTAAGTATGACTACCTCTGAAGGACAATCACTTCAGAATCTCATTCCCACAAATATGTAGCTCAGATGGCACATCTGATCTTAGTTTATTTTTATAAATTTTAAGTTAGAATTTCTGACATGAGCCATAGGTATTTTGATTCTTGATTTAACTTGCTTACCTGGTCACTCACAATGAAATGTGACACTGGCAATATCATCTATCATCTCCTAAATCAGGGTTGGACATGTCCAGCCTACTGGCTACATCAGACCTACAAAATTACAAGTCCTGCTCTGGCCTTGCCCAACACCATGGCAGGCGGCTCTCAAAATCAAATACAGTAGCTTAAGTTGGTAATTTTATATGGCCACAAAGAATGTGAATAAATATCCAAATGGCCCTTAGCAGACAAAATATTCTTCATTCCTGTTTTAAATAATATTTTATTCATGCTTTCACTTACATATTCTGACTAGAACACTATTCCTTCAAATTCAAGTGGATTTTGGCTATAGTACATGACTTTGCTGTCAAATTAACCATTTATTTAACATGTTTATTCATCCTGTTGAGTAGAAATGTATTGTGTCTGGAATCAAATTCTGGGGATATCAACATAACTCTGCATCAGCTTGGAAGGACTTTGTAGATGCTGTTTCTTAAAACACGTTTATGCCACATCCTAATGTCATGACAACCCATGCCACAATGCATGCTTATCTTTGACAACTTATTTTCTTCTTGGAAAAGATTTCTTAAAGGGGCTTCCTTCCTCCAGGATTTTGCCTGTTAGAAAAGCAGCACCTTGCTACCAGCTCTCACCTATCCAATCCCGTCCTTCTGTGGGTAAGTTGCTCCAACATAAACAACACTGCTAGTTCTGAGGGACAGCTGAGTGGAGTTGTTTGATTTCGAAGTAGAGATGCATACTGCATTGTATCCTCACATCTTGATATTATAATATCCATTACACAATTACTACACATCCCCTTAAATGAAAAGCCACAAAACAAAATCAACAGTAGGAGAAAAAGAGAAAAATTACAACAATATGGAGTTAAATAACATGCTACCAAATGACTAATGTGTCATTGAAGATATAAAAAATAAAATAAAGAAAAAACCTTCTTGAAGAAAACAATGCTACTGTGTGATCTATGTGTCACTGAAGAAATTAATAATAAAAATAAGCTTTTTGAAGAAATTAAAATAAAAACACATATCTCAAAACCCATGAGAAGTAGCAAAAACTGTATTGAAAGGATATTTACAACATCAGATGCTTTCAAAAATTGAAATATCTCAGGTAAATGATCTAATAATTTATCTCAAGGACTTAGTAAAAAAGAAAAAAATGGACAGAAAGTAAGAAATGATAAAAATCACAGCACAAATAATGAAATTGAAACTACAAATTGCAACAAGAAAGAGCCATTTTTTTAAGATGAACAAAACAAATTTATAGCTACACTAGAAAAGAAAAAGCAAGAGAGAAAAACTGTTTTCATAAGAAACTAGTAAGGTGATTTCCTCTTGCTGAATGCATCCTTTGATCATTTTGTGGTTTCGTTCTTCATTGTTTTTAAAATTTTCAGTCAAAGTCTATATTATCTAAGAATGGCTACACCAGCTTGTTTTGCTTTTCCATTAACCTGGAATATCTTTTTCCATCCTTCCACTTTCACCCCATATCTTTGTTGGTGACATGTGTCTCCTGTAGATAACAGATAGTTGGGTTTTCCTTTGTGACCCAGTCTGCTAATCTGTGACCCTTGACTGATGAGTTTAAGCCATTGATATTCAGGGTTAATATTGATAGGTACTAATTTGGTCCCGTCATTTCAGCAATGGGTTGTTCATTGTTTGATTTAGTGTTCTTTTGTCATCTTACTGGGATGTTCTTCACATTTGCCTTTGCTTTTGGTGGATGCTATTCCTCTTGTCATTCAGGAGAACCTTTTTAAGTATCACTTGTAGGGCAGATCTGGAAGAGGTGAATTCTTTGAGCTTCTCTTTCATGTGGAAGAATTTTATTTCATTTCCAAAGACAAAGGAAAGCCTTGCTGGGTAAGTTGTTTTGGGCAAACAATTTTTATTTTCTTTTAGAAGTTGAAATATGTCACTCGTTTTCCTCATTGGTGTCTAGCTGAGTGTCAACTATCTATACCAGGAATGTCAGCAGCCCTTCTACAAGTCTTCACACAGATCCATTCCTGACATGCCTGCCTTATGCTCACCAACAGTAGCCACAGATGGGTCACCAGTCAGCTCAAGATACCTATTTTAAAAACTGAATGTATTTCAACATCTTTCTATATTTTTAAAAGTATTAGTTTTCATGATATGGTTCCATAGACTCAGGGATCTTCCCCCTCCTCCCTTCAAATTCCTTCCCCCAGCCATTTTGCCCCATATTTTTTACAATAGTGTAGTCCTTCAGCAATAGTATGCATCTCCACTCTAGAATAAAAGGAGGATTCCAAATGAAACTATTCAATATACCTTGACAATAGGATACTGGACTTTCTATCATTGTCTATACCTACAAGATCATGATACACTTAAATAGCAGAATGCTGGGCTTATGACTATTGCTTAATATTTATCTTTCAGCCACAGCTATGGAGAATTTATTGTGGAAAATAAGACTTAGGTATTCGGCTGACAACGTAGAAATGTTTTTGTTTGCTGACAGAACTAGAATGTGTCATGTCATAGTTGTTGATATCACCTATTAATCAACTCTGCTGAGAAATATGGGCACCTTGTGTAATATGCTCTACATATTGATGTGATCACCACAAACTTGCTGGATGCCTGTGAAGCCATGAGAGTTACAAACCCCTCCCCCTGCCCTTCCATTGCATGCACGCCCACACACACACACACACACACACATACACACACACACACCTCTAACTATTTCCAAGTCAGGACTAACCAGTTCAGTCTTCAAATACTGAAAGATACTCCACTTTTCAGACAGAACACCTACTGCTTTTATCTCTTACACATCATATAGTTCTGACTGCCATATGCAGTTTCCCCAGCTAGCTGCCTAACTGGTAAAGCGAAAGGTTTCCTGGCACTGACTGCTGGCATACAAACATCCAGGACATTTCAGCTGCAGGGGCAGAATTTTATGCTGTGATGTTATTTTCAGTTCATGGGACACTTTTCAGTAATCAAGTTGACAGCCTTTCTTAAAGTCGCATGCTGACCAGAAAATTGTGTTTCTGAAGACTGAGCAAATGCTGATGTTGCAATGGCTGAAAGCCAGTTGTCTTGAGGCAGATTTATTGTTTCCCTATTTACTAATCTTGGTCAAGTATAAACCTTTTTCAAATTGTGACCAGACTGATGGTCATGATTTAATCACTGAATAGGTTACTCTACAGATCTTATTATGGACTATTTATGCACTAAAATGTATTTTTCCATCCAAGAATAGTTACTGAAAACCCAATATGCACCAGATGCTGTTCTATAAGAATATGGATACAAGGACAAGTAAGTCCTAAAAACAGAACCACCAAAGAAACTTATATAAGAGAAAAATCAGATTAAAAAGGACTATTTAGAGCATTATTACAAAATGGAAGAATGGGTGGTTACCACAGGTTGGGGTCAGGAACAGTCTGAACTCCAATTTTAAAATGTTACCATCAGATTACAGATTAAAAATGTTGCAGATTGTAGGAGTAGCTCACTCAAAAGGTATGAATTCAGTAACATTTGACATGCTTGAATAGATGGGAGCCAAGCTTGTTTAATAAATACTTTTGGTGACTCCCTAAAATGGAATGACAAGAGAGAAAGCTGCTTGAAGATATGTGGAAAGAGAAAGAGGGAATCACAGGCAACAACCAGAAGGAAGCAATTCTTGAAGGACACTACACAGTGAATCAATTTCACCCCTATTAACAATGGACCGCTGCAACCAGGACTGAGGACAGATGATGAGATCAGCTTGCTGTCAGGGAGATAGGCGATGTAATGGGTCCCTCTCAAAAGGTTGTGTGGACAAGAGTTATCTGTCTTGGGAAGCAATGACAGTTGCTATCATTTGTATTTGTGTTTAGTGCTTGGCATGGAAAACTAATCAGTGTAGGGTGCTCCAACTATATCAGTAATACTGATGAGTAAGCAAATATATCTAACCTAACTGACCGCTTCAGTTTGGAAATCATGTAGCTGGGAAATGTCTTGTTCTAATTGGTGCCATTTTTGACATTTGGGAGCACTTGGACGGATAGGACTAAGAAGTAGACACAATACTCAGAATATCACTGGAAATTTCTCTAGACTTACGTTCTTCAATATTTGGCAAAAACACATCATGAAAATGTGATGAATTGTGGTGGCTAGATTAATTTATCTTTAATTCTCTTTGTTGTCTCAAGAATATGCTTATCTCAGAAGAATTAAAAAATAATAACAGGGTAGATTCCGTTTATTATTTCAGGCAAAAATACTCAAAAACAGGTCATGCCAACTAAGATTTGCCCAATTTAATTCACATCGGCAAAATTTTATTCAAAACAATTTGAGGTACTTAGTTGTGTGTGTCTAAACCTTTTCTGTCACATTTTGTTAAAATTTCTGCAGGGAGCATGGCCATTAAATTGGGGGAGGTCCTTTTTAGAAATGGTCTGTGAGATGCAATTAGGATTTGTCACTCAGGGAATTTTCTTTATTCAAGATTTGATAATGACTGCTAAAAAAGTTCTTATACTGAAATGACAATTGACAGCTTAAGACAGACAGGTTGGATTCTTGAACTTATCTTTAGAAACTTAAAGCTAAAGAGATCAAATAATTCTGACTGAAAGCCATATTAAAGAATCCGGCTAATGTGAAAAAATAGGTTATACAGTCTGATCACAGGCTTTATGGAGAAATTGGATTTCATAGATATAACAGAACTGCACAAGCAATGTATTCAATGGAAAAAGACCTGGCAATACCCAAGGGATTTCATCTGGAAGGGTTTCACAATATTGGATATTTCCATTTATTCTAAGGTATACATGATTGTGAACAAGCTAAATATGTGACATCAAGGACTTCTTTATTGAAATTAAAATTATACTAAATACTTTCAAAACTTCCTGCAGAAACCATACAACTTTGCTTTAATCCTGTTCCCGGCAGTGTTATTTCAGTTCTGCATGGGTGAGACAAGAAACACACGTGAGTACTTCCACACCCTGGTGAAGCAAGACTGAAAAGAACACAACAGGTATTTTGATAGTTATTATATCTCATTTTCTTGGACCTTCTGACCTTTCCAAAATACAATTGTCAATTGAGTTAATTTTTTTATTGAGTTATTTCGAGCATATGGATCTATATTTGAAGAAATGCAACAAAGCCAATAAGGCAAGGTCCCTGCCCTCAAATAGTTCAATTTAGCAAGAGAATATACTTCTGTGCTCTATTGGTGATTATCATCTGGGATTTCCACATCACCTTAATTTTAACATGTCCTAGATGGAATTTAATACATTTTTCTGTGTGCTTTTCATCTAGGTTAATGTCAGTGATGAGTTACCACCCAAGCCAGAAACTAAATCACCCTTGAAGATTCTTTTTGTTTACTCTTCACTGCCAATCAATGCCTTGAATATGTCCTTAGGCTGCATTTTTGTTTTCGTGTTGGTTATAATTCTTACTGCTAAATTAAATTTCCCTAAATAATCCTTTTGTAGTGTATATCAGTATAATACTATAAGGTATCTTTTCATGAAAGAGTTCTGTTATTCATTCTGTTCTTGAACCATTTTTTATGGTTTATTTGAAAAGTGTTTACTTTTGGTGAAAATTTAAGAAACATAATTTACTGAATATTTATCATATCATGTGATTTTGAATTTGACTTTTTTGTGCTCATGCTATCTTAATGATTATTCTTTTCATCAAGTAACGTGGTTTCAGCCGCTCGTAGTATCTGTAATTCAGCCAAGGACAGCCAATCTGTTAGTGGATCAGATCAACTCCAGAGAAGACAGATGCCTCGTCATGTCCAGTGCACGTGCATATGTTCATGGTTGCTTGACTTTCTGAACTAGCTTTAGCCCGAGTGCTGCCTCGCGCTGGGACCTCTTTTCTTGCTTGAGTAAACACTGCTAGATTGAGCAGTTTCTCTTTTAACAACATATTTTTTAGGACTCTCATATTAGAAGATAATATCTGAAATATTCCCTTATAGTAGATATGTTAATGGAATATGCTTTAAGGGGTTTCAAGCAACTATTGTCTTTTAATATTAAAAGGTTATTTAATTTAAATGTTATACTTTGTGACAGAGAGGTTGGATTAGCCCCTTAGTAAGTCAAATGTGGATAATGAAAAGTTAAAAATCATTGATCCGTGAATAGCAGATCAGGGAAGTAGCCCAGTGCCTTAATTTTCTCTTACTTAGTAATTGTTTAGCCTCTTCATATGTCACTGAATCCTCAACAAGGTAAATTTGAATTCTAATATTAAAGGAGTGAAACAAGGAATAATAATTAAATACAGATAGAAATTTTAGCAAAGATGTCCTACATATTCTTTCAAATCTTCAAATCTTCAAATCATTTTTTATAAGGATTGCACTCCATGTAGAGCTTACCATAGATGCTTTTAATTATACAGAATGGATCCTGAGGTTAAACGTGGAACTGTGGAAATGCCATAAACTAATTCATTCTTAAGATTAATTGAGGATTAATTGAGCTCTCTGTGAGGCACATGTTACAAAATAGAAATCAGATGCAAGTTTCCTCAAACACTATTCACACACTTTAAAAAGAGAGAGAACCAAATTCTAAATATGCAGACTTGGACATCAAAAGGCTGATGTTCTTAGGCCCTATATTTGCATCACACTTTGAAATGCATAATTTAGTCTTATGCATGGTATGTCTTAAAAATCCTTTAGATACTGTTTTGTTTGAGGATATGTTCCAGAATAGACTTCTGAATAAAAGATGTATTGCTAATGGAACTATTAATATATCTTGACAAGTAGGATGCTGGACTTAATATCCTTGTCTACAAAGTCATGATACACTTAAATAGCAGAATGATGGACTTGTTACTGTTGTTGATTGGCTATATTATTGTATTAATCAAGGGGGATATGGGGGCGGCAGTAAATGAAGAGGCTGGAATGTGAAATCCCTGTGCCTATAGAACTGTATCCTGAAAAATAAAAATTTAAAAAAATGCAGTGTTGTAAAATAGGATGTGCTTTGATTTCAGACAAAATTGGTTCTGATTTCTCCTCTTCTTGTAATGTTAAGAGTTTTACATAGCAGCACTGGATCTCACCTACATGACAATAATAACAACAGGATTTCTAGGGCTGCTCTGGTTGTTACAAGAAATGATGTGTGATGCACTTTGTAGAGCGATGATCATGTAGTACATATACAACACACGTGTGATCTATGCACCTTCTCCTCATTGTGCAGAAGGGAAAAGTAACACCAGTCCTGGGATCTAGGTCCCTGGAAAATTGGGGATTCCATTCACTGTTCCATATGCTATGTCATTATGTGTACTCAGGGACTAGAAGGCTTTTCCTAATACCAAAATCATTTTAAATCATGAATTCTTGTTTTGGGTATTCCCTGAAACATTTTCATCACTATGTTCACTTTGGTTGGACAAAAGTTGCTTGGATAGAAGAAAAAAATACATTTAAACCTATCTCCATAATAAAATCTTCCTTTTGGAACTTGATAAAGTGTTTGATCCTTTTACTGAAGCACTATCTTGCAATATCTGATACATAATGCATAAATTTTACTGTCCTTTCTCTGTATCAGAGAGAAGTGATCAGGGTGACAGTGGAAAGCTGGTAGAACTTACAATAGTTTATAAAACAGAATTTTAAAAACTTGACTATGTACATTGTCCCTTAATGCACTAACAGTATTCTAAGAAATGTACCAATCCAACAGAAGAAATGGAACAGTGCATAGATGACATATTAACATGTTACCTGCTAGGAGCATCCCCCAAATTTGACTTATTTTATTTTTCTTCTCCTTTTCCCTTCCCTCCCCTCCCTTTCTTTCCCCTCCCCTCCCCTTCCTTCCACTCCTCTCTCCTTCTCTTCCTTTCCCTTCACTTCCTTCCTTCCCTTTCTCTCAGCATTTATGTATTTTTATCTGAAAGGCAGATTGTAAAGAGAGTAAAGGAGAAGCAAAGACAACTTTTATCCAATAGAGGTCTTTCATCCACTATTTCATTTCCCAAATGGCCACAATTATTGGAGCTAAGCCAATGCAAAACCAGGAGCTTCCTCTGGGTCTCACACATGGATTCAGGTGTCCACGAACCTGAACCATCCTCTATGCCCTCTCAGGTCCTAAGAAGGGAGCTAGATGGAAAATGGAAAGACCATGACACTAACTGATCCCTATATGAGAATACTGGTGCTATGAGCAGAGGATCAGTGCGCTGAGCCACCCTGCCAGCCCTCTATTTGTTTTATTTGTTGGTAGGTCAAAAGGAATCACATAGATGCCCATTTATCATTGTAAAGAGGGAGCAGGTGTTTGGGTCATTGATTAACATATCAGAGTACCAGAGTCGGAGTCCATACTCTGCTTCTGATATAACTGCTTGATAATGCTCACACAGGAACACAGCAGATGAAGCTTCTAGTGTTTGGGTCCCAATAACCCACAAGGCAGAGCTGGATGGCATTTCAGGATTCTGGCTTAGAAATGATCCAGCTTTAGCTGTCACAGACATTGGGGAGTGAAACAACAATTGGAAGTTTGCTCTGCCTTTTAAATAAATAAAAATCAATTTAATCTAACATTAGCTTGAGATAACTTCACTAACCCCAAATATTTTTATAGATACATTGTTTAGCTTTTCCTGAAGATGTACGGTGCAGATAAATCACATAATAACAAACTGAAATGAATAGGAGGTCTTTAGGTTTTAAGATGTTGACAGGACTTGAAATTATTATAGAAATGTTTACAAATTGTCCACAACTGATTAAAATATGGAAAGAATATATTATCTTTCCAGAAATGATTTTGTTTCATGCATGGAGTATATGGGAAGGGAGGCTTTCTACATCCCAGTGTATTCTATTCCATAAGGTATTTGTATGACTTACCCAAATGCAACAGAGTACCCAGTGTTTTCCATTGGATTTTAAGTGAACAGAGTCAGGAAGCTATTAATGAATCAATAGATATTTGCCCTGACAGTGAAAACAATATACATTATTTTAGCTTCTCATGATTGGCAGAGCATGAGGGCTGCAGTTAGAGATTTAAAGCAAATTTATTTTAAGACATAGTTCCGGGGAGAATCAAGATGGTGGAATAAGGTATGTTTAACATGTTTAAATAGATGGAGAATCATTAGACACAGTGAAGCAGAGTAGATACCAGGAAATATAAGAGGACAGGCCAATGGCAGAGGAGAACCTGGAGAATGGTGGACACAGGGAAGTAGCAGAGACCATGGCGTGGTATTTGCAATGACCAGATAACCCAGTATCAGGCAGTGAGTGGCCATCTGAGCTGCACTTGTGGCAAGAGCTCCACTGGCAGCCATGTGGGAAGGGTAGTTCACCAAGAGGTCAGGAGGTGAACCCAGGCATAGAACTGCTCATCCTGCTGATTTTTTTGATTCAACCATGAGCAGAGAGAGAGTACCAGACCCCAAGCAGGAACAGGGCAGATTTCACAGCCCAGACCCCCACCATTGCCACACCAGGCACTACATTGTGTACGGAAGCAAAGGCCGTGGGGCTAGAAGGACAACAGCAAGCTGTGCACATGCTAAACCAGCAACAAACTCATTTCTGGCACAGTGCACTGCACTCATCCCACAGGTAAAACAGTACTGACATGGCACCCTACAGGTTTTACCCAAAATATATCCAGGTAGTCCCCAGACCGAATAGCTAGCAGATTCGGACCACAACCAGTGCCATGTCAGGCACCATTCTGTACAGTGTGGCAAAGGATGTGATACTGGAGGGACAACAGTGAGCTGTGCATGCACTAAACTTGGAGCAAACTCACTTCCAGCTTGGTTCAGTGCATTTGTCCCATAGGGAAAATAGCACGAACTTTGGCATCCTACGGGTCCTATACAAAATAGGTCCAAGTGGCCTAACAGCCGGCAGGCTGTGGCAAAATTAACATCACTAATAATCCAGTTATTTAGGAAACCTGGCATCCTGGAAACTGCTCGAATCAGAAGTGGAGAAAGGTTATACAGGCAGTGGTACAGCCACAGCATGGCATCGCAGGAGATGCAGAATGGTGAACCAGGAGTTAGGGTTATGGAGATTGTGGTGGAAGTCTAACATGAGGGCCCAGACCTGAAACTCGCTGGAGAGAATGGCAGAAATGACTACAAATGAAGACCTGGGTACCAACCTCAATCAGCAAAACTGACCTGTAGACTGATGGGTAACACAACTTAGAAACCTGCCCCAAGGAGAAGAATGTAATAGCTCAAAGTACAATGACCAAGAGCAAAAGAAGAGACAGAGTTACAGTGAATAGTACTGAAGACTCCCCTACAAAGAAGCGAAGACCTTTGTCAACCTCAGTTAACTGAGAGAATACATTGAGGAAATGGGGGATAAAGAACTTTAAGCTTGTTGTAAAGGTTCTTATCAGCAATGAGATGCACACTCAGGAATTTAAGAAATATGTCACATAGGAACTAGCAACAATGATACAAAACCAAGCCAATTATTGGAAAAGAAGGATGCAATAAAGTAAATTTAAAAATCAGCAGAAAGATTAAATGCTATAATGAGTGAGGCAGAAGGGAGAATCAAAGAATTGGAAGATACTTCTTGTCACAATTAGGAAATAATTGAAAGGCTGGAAGTGGAGCTGGGTCAAGTTAAAAAAAAGTATTCACAAATTAAGAAACATTATTAAAAGGACAAATATAAGACTTACGGAATTCCATCAGGCACAGACAGAGAAGCAGGGTTAAAAATGTATTCAATGAAATAATAGAAGCAAATATGGAGAAATAATTGGGAAACAACATGTAGGAGGGGCACTGAACTTCCATTAGGATTGACCAAAACTGATCTTCACCAAGACACGTGATAATCAAGCTCTCTTCAGTCGAACACAAAGAAAAGATCCTTAAATGTGCAAATGAAAAAAAAAATCAATTGACACACAAAGGAATGGCAATCAGACTCAAAGCTGACCTCTCAGAGGAAAGTCTATAGGCCAGAAGGGAATACAGTGACATATTTCAACTTCTAAAAGAAAATAAAAATTGTTAGCCCAAAACAACTTACCCAGCAAGGCTTTCCTTTGTCTTTGGAAATGAACTAAAATTCTTCCACATGAAAGAGAAGCTCAAAGAATTCACCTCTTCCAGATCTACCCTACAAGTGATACTTAAAAAGGTTCTCCTGAATGACAAGAGGAATAGCATCCACCAAAAGCAAAGGCAAATGTGAAGAACATCCCAGTAAGATGACAAAAGAACACTAAATCAAACAATGAACAACCCATTGCTAAAATGACGGGACCAAATTAGTACCTATCAATATTAACCCTGAATATCAATGGCTTAAACTCATCAGTCAAGGAAAACTCATCATAAAGGAAAACCCAACTCTCTGTTGTCTACAGGAGAGAGATCTCCCGTAAATTAGTGTCCCTATCCAATAATTCTGTCTCATAGTTCTAATATAATTTGCCTCTTTGTTTCTTAGTTTTCTCATCTATAAACAGAGAATTATGATTTCTATTTCATTGGAATTTTAAGCAAAATTAGAAATAAAAAATGAACTTAAGAGCCATATACTTCCAATACACATTTGTGTATATTCAGTATTATATTTTGTTAAGGATGTAATTTTATGGTAATATCTAGCTTCATTTTTATTGCTCAGATTTTATAGTACCTACTCTTCGGCATCCAAGATATTAAATATACTCTATGAAGAGCCACTCTATTTATGTCAGTCCAGGAAAATTGCTTTCTCTAGAAGGTTAATTATAACTGCAATCATCATTCATTTTTGCACTTTCTGGTAGAACAAACATGGACGTGCCTGCACTCACTCAGTGACTATTCTTGCTTCCAAACATCAAAGCCTAAATCCCTCTGTAGTCATCACTGCATAGCACCTTGTGAAGAGCAAATGCGTTGCTTAATAAAATTATTAGAAAGGTCATTCACTGAAGATTCTGAGAAGGCCAGTTTGGTCACCACTGCACTCATCAATTTTTACTTATTTTTTCTTCAAAAATAATTGACAGAGCAAATGGCACTGAGCAGGCAAGGCAGGGTTCATATTTTAGTAAATGCTCCTCTACCACTCCTGAAGATGTAGCTTGGGATCGTCTCTCCAATCTCTATGTGAGTCAATCAGGTTTGAAATGATTCTTTCGATTTGTGAAGCCAGGCTTCCCTCACAGCCACTAAATGGAATGACAGTAGCTACCATCTAACTGCCTCCTTGCTGGCATCTATAAGATTATCTCTGAATGGCAGTTGAGGCTGAAACACAGGAATTCCAAATGCACACTGCTATTTTCTCATCCCTAAATCTCAGTACTTATCTGGAAAGTTTATAGTTTTTTTTTGTAATTATTTTTGTTTTTGATGATTTTTACATAGTTGATTAGGGTGATAAGGGTCAAATGCTACAGGAAGGTGGGTGAGACCATTATTTCCACATTCTTTTTTTCTTTCCTGTATCTGAGGGGAGAGGGGAGGTTAAAGAGAAAAGCCACATTCAGCTTCCCAAAGACCTTGGGATAGAGGACAGTGACCTGACACTACTCAGGGTCTCCAATGTGGAGCATGCTCTGAGGTCTTGATTAAGAGGTTTTGATAGTTCAATAGTTTTGACTTATTGCTGATCTTGCTATCATAAGCATTTTGAAATCTCTCCAGAATCCATCTGGTTGACACAGCCACCACCTTAGAGTCTCTGTTTGCCCAGATATTCACTGCCAACACTTGGCTAGGGTAGTTGATCAATTTGGTCTATCCTCCATCCTCTGCTATGGTACCAGATGTCTTTTGCAGACTGTAATGCACTACTATATCCTCCATGTGTGCTTGGATATGCTGTCCATTGCTCTGTCTAAGCCACTGAGGAGGCCCAGCTCCGATACAGGTATTCCATGGTCAGACCATGGAACCTAAAATTCTCCCCTAACAACTTAGGGGTTCTGAGTCCAGCAACTCAATTGGAGGGATCCCCAAAGAAACTTCATCTGAGGTGATCCCAGACCTGATTTTTGTGTGTGCTTGCCAATACAGGGTCCAGAATAGTCTGTCACCCCAATCAGCTTATACACATGTTGCAATGGCTGGGTCAGTTCTGTCTCCAGCCCTGATTTCAACACCTATGGGTGTTACAGCTGAGCCCTATCCTGCCCACTACATACTTGGCCCTCACATACACCAGTGGGATCTGTATTCGGAACAACCCGCAATAACCCCACCAGGCCCGCCCCTGCCTTGGTTCTCATGCTTGCCAATACTTGCCAATATGTACAGTAGACTTGTCCAGTCTGTCCCACATCCCATTCAGTTCTCATGTATGTTAATGGGAATTGAAGCCTATTTCAACCCAACCAGCCCAACTATCCAGCCCACACACGTGCCAGCATGTGCCACTCTCTGTCTCATCATGCCTGCCCCAGTTTTGATTCCCCTGCTCACCAGTGGGAGTAGCAACCCAAGAGGAGGGTGCCCACTGTTTTCTCAGTGGACTCACTCCCACTCTTGCATCTTGTACTCTCCAGGTGGTTCTGCAATTTAACTCAACAGAATTAGCCCCCACTGCCAGCATCTGCCAGCTGATGCCACAGCAAAGCCCATCCAGCCCACATCCACTCTGACTTGTGCCTGCACCAGTAGGAACAGTTAACTCAGCCTGGGTTTCTCCTGATTCAGGTCACAGAACAACAGGTGTTATAACCCTGCCGGGCCTGGTCTGCCCCACATCCCAGCTCTCTTCTCACGCTCACCAGTGGGAGTGGTGGTCCAGCAGGAGAACCCCATGCATCCTCCCTACCAGGTTTGCCTCCTATCCCCCACCCCGGTATAACGTGTGCAAATCAGGTGCCACAGCCCAGTCTGGCATGGCCCACCTCACCTCAGTATTTGCCAGTGGGTACTGTAGCCTGGCCGGGTCTGGCAAACCCCAGTTCCAGCTCACGCTTGTAGGGGCTACAGCCTAGCCAGTGCAGCTGACCCCTAAACCGAGCCCTCATGTGAATTGGCCTGTGTTGTGGCCCAACCTGGCCCAACCCACACACCATGCTTGTGCTCAGATTCACCAGTGGGTGATATGAACTGGCCCAGCCTGGCTCGCCCCAGATCTCAGCCAAAGGTATGTTGGTGAGTAGTACCATTACCTGTCCTCGTCTGGGCTGCTCCCTGTCGTGGTCCTGTGTCCCAGTAGAGGAGTTCCCCAAGCTTCTCCATCAGAACCTCTCCCAATGCCAGATCTCACACACATCAGTGGGTTCATGGGCCAGCCTGATTTAGTCTATCTGCTGTCCTTGCAGGAACAATAGCCTTTTCTGACTGGCTTTCACCCATTCCAGTCTTTACTGTTGGGTGTTACAGCCCAGCCAAGCCTGGTCCACACCCAGACATAGCTCATGCATGGCTCAGGAAAGGCAGAGACCTAGCCCAGCCTGTCCTATGCCCATTCTGGTTCTCAAAGCAACAGTGAGTGTTGGAGTCTAGCCCAGTCTGGCACACCCCAAATCCAGTTCATACTTGTACCAAGGGATATTGCAGCCATGTCTAGACCAGACTGCAACCCCTACTCAGGCCCTCACACTCACCAGTGGGAAGAACAAGCTAGCCAGGGCATCCATTTTACTCCCCAATCAGGCCTGTTCCCAGCCATAGAACTTGCAGGTGCCAGTGGTTGCTCTTGGCATAGTCCCTCACCTGTCTTGGCTTTTGCCTTTGGGTGCTGTAGCCTGGCCCGACTCGGCCAGCCAATAGTCCCAACTCTCGTTGGTGGGTGCTGGAATCTGGCCCTGCTCAGTCTTCTCCCATTCCTGGCTCATGCAAACTGGTAGGTGTGACAACTTGGCCCAGCATGACCTGCACTGCAGCCTAATTTCTGTACTTGCCAGTGAGCTACAGTTTTCTTGGCCCTATCTGATCCGCCCTCTTCCAAAACCAACCCACACATTTGCAAACAGTTGGAGCTATCTTGCCCAGCTTGCCCAATCCCCAGGTCTGGACCACATGTTCACCCATGGGAACTATGATGTATTAGGGGAATTTCCCATGTTATCCCACCCAGCCTACCCCCAGACCCAGATTTCATGCATGTCAGTGGGTTTTAGGCCCTTGCCCGGCATAGCTTGCCCCTCCATCTAGGCCTTGTATGAGCTGGTGAATGTTGTGGTCCAGCTCACCCCACATCATGTTTTAGGATGTACATGTGATTGTTGCAGCCTAGACTTGCCTAGATTATTCTCAGTCCCTGCATCTGTGAGGGTTGGCAGGTTCTATGTACATGCCTAATTCAGCCCAACTCTTGAGCTAACGACCAGTACTTGTATTTCCACAGGGTTTTGCCCACAAATTCCCCCAGAATTTATCCCTGGACCTGGTTCTCACATGTGCTGGTTAGTGTCATGGCCCTGCCTGATATGCATGAACCCCTATTCTGATATTCACTCAGGTACTGGGATCTAGCCCTGCTAGACAGGCCACCAGCCCTAGCTTTTGCATGGATTGGAATGTGGTGGTCAGCCATGTTCCATGCTAACAAGCCAAATTCAGGACTCCCACGTGGGCTGGTGAGTCAGTCTGACCCACGCAGATCTTCTGGTTTCTCCCTTCTAAGCCACCAGGTCTCAGTCCCCTCACGTACCTTGTAAGTACAGTGGCACTGTCATTGAGAGCCCCTCAGGATTCATTCCTCACCTACATGTACTGTGGTCTTATCCATGGATGTCACTAGGCAGAAATTCCACTCCCTCAAGACCCCAGAGCTCACCCGCAAGCTCAAGATCTGCCCATGGCTTGGCAGCATTGGCTGGGATTATGGGCCAAGCATTGAGCCCAATTGGCTCAGGTCCCCCAAGCAGCCACCATGCTGCTGGTAGGTCCTTAAACCCAAGCCCCAAGGTTGAACTCACCTGGGCCCCTCCCCAGTGTTGATACTTTTTATGTTGCATTCTAGGGGATAATATCATAAACTGATAAAGAAGTTTTTAGTATCATGCTATCAACACACCATGCATTTATTGAAGGAAGGGAAAAACACAAATTCATTGAAATACTGAACTCATCCTCAATAAGCAAGTTCTTTCTGGGAGTCACTGAGAAATGATACAATGCTGTTCTAAGAGAAAATCATTCAAGTCAGAACTTGAGAGGCATCATTTCCTAGCAAGCCCTCTCCTCTCCGAGCTCTGTTGTTCCTCTACCCCGTTATTGATGTGGAGACCACTGATCTCTTTGGAAGAAAATTGGGTGTTTCTTGTACTCTGCTTTATTAGCATTGATGAAAAAGGTAACACAGCAATATTACTGCAATCATTCCTGTTTTCTCAATTATGATATCAATATTATGGTTCAGATGATATCTAAGCCTCCTAATTTTCTCAAAACGCTCCTCAATAAGATCTCTAACCTCAAATTTCTTCTCTAGAAAAAATCCAATCTTTTAAAATATCGTCTGAGTATACCCTTTTCATGACCCTAAAAGCATCACTGACATCCACTGCCTACAGATGAATTTCAAACATCTTAGCGTGACAACTAAAACCCTCCACCGTATGGCTTTCATCGGCTTTCTTAGCCATCTCTCATTTGTACCATATGTGAACTGGTATTCTACACAAACTACTTTACTCAGTGCCTATATAGTGTCTTGTTTTACATTTCCTAGGTTTTTGCTGTGTTCCAGCTTCTGTTTTTCCTGCTACTCTCAGTTGCATGTTACATTTAATGCCCATGTTCTTCAACTTGCTTTGGGGGAAGTGGCTCATGGATCTTTGAAAATTCAACAGTGCCTTTGGATATAACTACTGTTGGTAGGCACTATTAGTATTTTAAAATGTCTTATATCTGAAAGCTTCACTGGGTACAACTTGGAGAACAAACAGCCTAATTATTCGCACCACATCCCTAAACTAGGCTCAAATGGTTTACTTACCTGAAGATACTTAAATTATTATATTATTATGATAAGATTTGAAAGCCCATTATCAGAACCTTTAAATACGTTCTTTCATTAATGTACTGAGAAATAACTACAGATATTGTTAGTTTTTTTTAAATGAAACATTGTAATAAACAAGAAAAATGAGGTGATCTTATTAAGTTTTAAAGTAAAGTGCCTGGAATAGAGTTTTGAATAGTTTTCCCTCATAGTAGTGTTTTGTTCCAATAAAGTTTATTCAGGAATTCTAATATGGGAGCAAACAAAAATAACACCAAAGCTAGTGGTGTAAAGTCATTCAGGCTGGCTTATGATCACAGAGTTCTGATTACCCCTTAAGTAATTTGAGTGTGTTAAACATTCAGAAATCTAAACTTTTCATAAATAGTCCTAGCACAAATGTGTCTATGCTATCTTTTAAATCAAATTTTAATGATGTATCAGATGAGATAGTTGGTTTTTTTCATCCTTACACTACCTATAGTGCTGTATTTAGCAGTACTTAGATGTATTTATCAGTGGGCCAACTTTCAAACCAGATGGCTTCCTGAATGCTTGAGCCTTTTGCAAAAACCTAGTCTGACCTATATGAAACAAAATTAAAGTCTCTGGAATTATTTACTCTGTGTTATATGTTCCAGTAAGAATCATATTCAGGGCCTTGTGCAATAGCCTAATGGCTAAACCCTTGTCTTGCATCTGCCAGGATCTCGTATACATGCTGGTTCTTGTCCCATCAAGCTCTGTGCTTGTGGCTTAGGAATGTAGTGGAGGATGGACCATTGCCTTTGGACCCTGCACATGTGTGGGAGACCTGGGGGAAGTTCTTGGCTCCTGGCTTCAGATAGCTCAGCTCTGGCTATTGAGGTCACTTGAGGAGTAAACCAGTGAATGGAAAATCTTTTTCTCTGTATCTCCTTCTCTCTGTATATCTGCCATTCCAATAAAAGAGAGAGAGAGAGAGAAGAAAAAAATTAAAAGAAAGCTGATATTCGAATCCACTTTCTGAGCCAACTGTCAATCAAAGCCAATACTCTGGATTGTAAATTTAAGTCTCTTGTGTTGGATCTGTTAGCCAGGCTACAATACTGGCTCTGATATTATCTCTTTTTTTTTTTTTTTCTGTAACGATATACCTTGGTATACCAGGTTCCCTAGGGAGGAGATTAAAAACTGGAGTACAATGTGAAAATATGACAATGGTGTTAGGGGCCAAATTATATTAGTATAGCAGTGTCTAGTTTTAGGGTATTGAAACGGCAGTATAATCCAAGGAAAATAATATGGAAGGCATTGTGAGAAGCACATCTAGAGAACACATGTGACATGGTAACTGCTTAAGGGTGGGAATCTATAGGAGAAACCATAATGTTATGGCATATTTGAGGTACAGAGAGAAATCTGGTGTCATGGAGGCATAGTGAAGAGCTGGACAGGGACTCATAACATGCAAGGAAGATGATTTTTAAAAAGAGCTAGAAATTAGAGACTTCTTAATGTATATCAAGTACTGCTTTAAGTTATCTTGGTGTATTATTTTAATGTGTGTGAATGTGTGAATAAAGCCAACATATAAATCAAGTGTTATTACTATTATCCTAATTTGCATGTGAAAAAATGGAAGGCTTAGCTAATTTAAGTAACTCCACACCTCCTAGCTAACATGGGAGTATAATCAAAAAATTTGAATCTGAGCTGCCTAGTTATACCCATAACCCTTAGGCAAAAATGTCTTTAAATAGCTCTTGTAGGTGACATGAAAGGTTTAAATTTAATCCTAAAAGTAATGATACATCTACTTAGAGGTCTTGACAGACAAGTGGGATATTCAACTTCATGGTAAAAGGTAAATTGGACTGGTGGATAGAGAATGGGTCAGAAAATGACACTAGTTAGCATGCTGTTGATGTGGGTAAAATGCTCTTCCATGAAACAATCTCTTCAACTCATTTAGGCTTAACTGGCCAATTGCTTTGAGATCTACTGTTCATCCATCTCAATTGTTTAATCCAAAAAGATAACAGTGGAGGGTGATGATACTTCTAAACAGAAATTTCATGCAGCTGCCTTTCTCATATAATGGTACACATTTTTGGATAATTGGCAGATAATGCAACAATCTGACATCTCTTACTGTACAGTGAGTTGTATGAATTAGGTCATTTTATGAGGTGGTATTTCCTGCAATCAGAACATATTTATTTACTTCAAAACCGTTAGACCTGAAATTTACCTCAATGCTGTAGAAATAGGGTCAAGCATAAAGTAAATTTTACATTTCTGAGTGTAAAGTTTAAAAGATAATAATGTGTCAGAGTTACGAAAATGCTTCATAAAAGTTGAATGTGTCTAGTTTTAGGGAAAAAATTTTAAATAGTTTCACTTTTAATGTAATTCAAAGGTCTACATCAGGAATACTCTATAAGGCTTTATGCTCTAGTTACTGGATATATAGTGTCCACCAAAATGTTTGTCTTCATTATTATGTTGGTTAAAATCTGATGTGAACCTCTACTGTAGATAGGGAGATAAGAATGGTTCAAGCACTTTGGAAAGTGTTTAACGGATTCTCAAGATTAAAACACATGTTGTTTGGTCTAGCAATTTTCTGAAAGCACAGAATCAAGAGAATTGGAAACATCATTCTTAGTAAAACTGATACATAGGTGTTTAATACAGTATTATTCACAATAGTTAACAAGTAGAAATAACCCAAATTCCCATCACCTAGCAATATAAAATTGTGCAACCACAATAAGTAAAATCGAACTGTAGACCTGTGGTTGACAGAGCTTAGAAACCTGCCCCAAGAGAAGACTCTGTTAACCAGAAGTACAATGACCAAGAGCAAAGGAGGAGAAAGAGGCACAATATATATTACTGAAGACTCCCCTACAAAGGAACAAAACTCTTTGCCAACCTCAGAGTTAACTGAGGAAGACATCAAGAAAATGGGGGCACAGAATTCAAACACTTATCAACAAGAAGCACATAATACAGGATTTGAAGAAACTTTAGAATTTCAGAAATTAAGAACACAGTAGAACAAATTAAAAGTATAATGGAGAGTCTCCAAAATAGAATAAATGAATGAAGAAGAAGAACCGCAGAATTGGAAGTTATTTCCTGTCATCAGGGAGAAGCAAACAAAAAGCTAGAAGCAGAGCTGGGTCAAGCTAGAAAAATGTTCAAGAATTGAAAGAAACTATTAAAAGGACAAATATAAGAGTTAAGGGGCTCCCAGAAGGTGCAGAAAGAAAAGCTGGGTTTACAAATCTATTCAGTGAAATAAGGGAAAATTCCCTAATCTAGAGAAAGAATTGGGAAACAACATCCAGGAGGGGCACAGAACTCCCAACAGGGTTGACCAAAGGTGATCTTCACCAAGAAACATGATAATCAAGCTCTCTTCAATTGAACATAAGGAAAAGATCCTTAAATGTGCACGTGAAAAAAATCAATTGACATACAAAGGAATGCCAATTAAACTCACAGGAGATCTCTCACTGGAAACTCTACAGGCAAGAAGAGAACGGAGTGACATATTCCAGATTCTAAAAGCAAAAAAATTGTCAGCCCAGGATAATCTACCCAGCAAAGATTTTCTTTGTCTTTGAAAATGAAATAAAATTCTTCCACAGGAAAGAAAAGTTAAAAGAATATGCTTCTTCCAAACCTGCCCTACAAATGATACTTACAGTTGTTCTCTTGACAGAGAAGAGAAAGAGCATCCACCAAAATCACAGGCAAATGTGAAGAACATCCCAGTAAAATAACAACAGAAGACTAAATCAATGAACAACTCATTCCTAAAATGACAGGACCAAAGTACCACCTATTTTGATTAACCCTGAATGTAAATGGCTTAAACTCATCAATCAAATATCATAGATTAGCAGACTGGTTTAAGAAAATAAAACCCATCTATTTGCTGCCTACAGAAAATATGTCTCACCAATAAAGATAAGTAGAAGTTATGTCATATTTTTTATTTAGTTTCATCTCCTCAAACACTTTCTTCGTCATCAAATTCTTCACTGAGTCATAGATCATAGAGTAGCATCATTTTATTCAAGAAGGTTCTTAATTATCTTTTTCATCTCTTCAGCTACACGTTAGTCATTTAGTAGCATGTTATTTAACTTCATGGTGTTGTTAATTTCTTTTTTCCTTCCTGCTGCTTATTTTGTTTTACAGCTTTTCACTTAAAGGGATGTATAGTAACTGTGTAATTGAGACTATTATATCCAGTAGCATGTTATTTAACTTCATAGCATTGTCAATTGCTATTATTCTTCCTATTGTTGATTTGGTATTGTGGGTTTTCATTTAGGGGGATGTATAGTAACTGTTTAATGGAGACTATCAAATCCAGATGTGAAGATATAATGCAGTATGCATCTCTAATTCCAGACAAAGATGGATTACCAATGAAAGTGTTAGCTATGTCTTGACAATAGGATGCTGGGCTGTGCCATTTTCCATGCCCACAATAATGTACATATGACTGTTCATGAAGAACTACACTATAGTAATAATGTAGGAGAACTAAGTGGATGGGGAGGGAACTTGCAGTGGGGGTAAGGAAAATCCCAGGGTCTATGGAACTGTATCATAAAATGATAATGACAGTGAAAACATTATGCGAATTGATAAAAGTAAAACAGAAAAAATCATAAAGTTGGGAGAGAGAGAGAGAGAGAAAGTCAGTCCATGCACTGGTTCAGTTTCCAAATAGCCAGTGCTGGGCTTGACCAAAGCCATAGCCAGGAGTTATTCCAGGTTTCCTAGGTGGCTGTAGGGATTCAAGGTCTTGGCCATCTTCAGCTACTTTCTCAGGCACAGTATCAGGGAGCCGGATATGAAGTGAAGCACCGGAATTGAACTGCTGCCCATATGGGATGTGGGAATTCCAGGTGGCAGCTTTATGTGCTATGCCACACCACCTGAGAGGATTTTACTTTTATTAACCTATTTCCTGTATCTAAAATATTATTATTTAACTTGTTATATTTTATAGATTAGAAAACTGAATGCAGATAATTTGCTTAACAATGTCACATAAAATAAAAAATAAATAGCTTATTTATCTAAGATCATTTAGAGAATGAATAATGGAGGTAGGACTTTAACTCTGATGACTTGTCTCTAAAGTCAGATTTTTAATGATATCTTGCATTAGGAATTAAACTTTTATTCTTGAAGGGGAAAATGGGTACATAAATTACTGTATATCATGGCAAAATAAATTCAATAAAAATGAATGAACCGGATGTCATTATGTTAAGGGAAATGAATCAAGCACAGAAAAAATAATGCATGATCTTACATATATGTTATGTTAAAATCTGATCCTCTAAAGCTGTTAACACTGTGATTCCCAGAGCCTGGAGGGCAAGAGATACTGAGGGAGAAAAGAAAGGGGGAAGGTTGGTGAACAGAAATGGGCAGTTCTAGAGGTCGTTTACACAGTAAAGTGAATGCAGGTAAAAACAATGCACTGTATGTTTCTCTACAACAACAAAATCTTGAAAAGGGGATTTGGAATGTGATCATAAACAATGATGATATAAGAGGAGATAAATCTGTTCGGACACACATGAACAGAAAAATCACACACATATATATGTCCCATTTATATGTATATACTTAGGTATTAACTTTCTAAATAATATGTCTTCTAAGTATTTGAAATGAATAAAATTCTAAAAAAAAAAAATAAGTAAACCATTCCTATACACAGTATCTTGCTTGAACATCAGAAATATTGTGTGAAGTAGTAACTTCAGCTACTACATATAGCATTAATTTATTAAGTGGAAAACAGCAAAATAAAATATGTGCTTTGCAGATAAACCAGTGTATAAAATCTCTTTAAAAAGGAATATTATTTACTTGTGTGGAGATGAGGCTTGAAGAGTAGGGCAAATAAGGTGAAGAAACAGCTGATGAATTTCAGCAGTATTGGAATTGTCTAGGCATTTAAGTAATGGATTGGCTGATGTTCATTCCATGCTCTATTATATACAGTCACCACCTTATTATCAATTACAAACAAAACTATCTGTGCAAAATATTTCTAAGTTGATCCGAGATTAGTATAAACATAAAGCCCTAAAGGAAAATTAAAGTATTAGTATTTTAAGTTACTGATTTAATTGAATGATGGTGAGAATGGCCCTTTTATTAAAAATGGATTGCTGCTCTCATAGGAAGGCCTTGTGTGTGTAAAATTACATGAAAATGGAGTAATTTATACTCTTTGGCACATGCTGAATTTTTTTCCTTGGTATAAAAGTTTTATTAACATGCCCCAACAAGAAGAAAATCTCCCTTTTCTCTTTGAAATGCTTTTATAATTAAATCAGTTTTATTGGCTTTTAGTAACACTTTGGAGGGAACAGTTAGCAGGGAGATTGTGAAGACTGACCTTTACTTTCTTCTTAGGTGTAACAGGGTTGGGAACCTCTGGGTTATTAATAATTACTAAAGCTTTTGCATTTTGTCAGGTTCATCCTGTTCTCCAAAGTCTTTACTTAAAAAATCAATTGTTCTCGCCTTTGAACTGTAACATCAGTACGATTAGGTAGGTTTTGTGAACACCTGAGAGGTATTTCATCTTAATAACCAACTGTGGGATTCTGAGAGCTGATGCTGTTAAGTGTGACATTTGAGGCCAATTTTCTTCTACTCCATAGTTATTTTGCGGGGGGAGGTGAGAATTAACAATGTAGTTTGATATAAATTGAGCTAGTAGCTGACTTCTCACCAGAAATCATAAGGAACTCAAAGCAACGGGACAACACATTCACAGTGTTGAGTGACTTTCAAAGATACCATGTGAAACACAGCGTCACTCGAAGACGGAGAAATTAACACGTTCCCAGATGGAGGGCCCCATCGAAAAGAAATGCTTCATCAAAAAATACCCAATTAGATTTTTTAAAAGTCTGCTTAATTTCCACACATTTAAAAATATATATTCTGTATTAACTATCACATTTGAGAGAAATCATGCGATAATTATCTATTTAGGATATCTTGAGGTATTTGCCCTATCCCTTCACTAAAGCATGTGGAGCTGACTGGATTATTACCATGATGTACACACCCTGGAGTTAGTTCTGTTCAACAAAGGCCATTCTGTCAGTAGTTGCCCTAATTTAACTCCCCATAAATCTTTGAAAAGACGAGCACACAGCTCAGAACACTGCCTTTCGGTTTCCTTTTCAGCTTTACTTCACTGCACCCTTCTTTCTACTTTTCTCTCATTTGCACCTTCCTTACCTGTTCAAACTTCACATTCCAGCAAGAGAGGACAGAGCAGGAAGAAGAGAGGGGATGAAGGAATTATTGTAATTAGAACTATAACTATGCCCTATATTGCATTTGTTAAAGAACAAAAATGTAAAAGATTTAAACAGTTTACATAAAAATCTACAGGGATTAGAAGTAAGCACACAAAATGATGTTCAGCATTGCTAGTGATTGGGTAGATGTACATTAAGATCACAATCAAGCAGATACATCTATAAACATGCTTCAAACAACTGGCAGTGTGAAATGTTGAGGACAGTGCCGAACCACTGTACCTCTCAAGGCTTGTTCTTTTAAAGAAAAAAGAGTCAACTACTTGGAAAAGCAAATCGTCAATCTCTCTTACAGTAGGCAATGCATTTACCATTAAAGCTAAGAAACCCACTCCTAAATGTTTTCCCAAGTTAACTGAAACTTACACACACACACACACACACAATTAGGTACATTAATGTGTGAATTTATTTATAATCTCCTTAAACAGTAGTCAAGCCAAATGAGGCTAATCAACCAAAGATAAACAGAATGTAACTTCACATGGTTGAATAGGAGTCAGAGACAGAAGGAAATTAATCATTTACGTGTGGGACTTTGCCTCTGGATCTCTGCCTGCTCGCTGGTGGGCGTAACCCATGGCCTACTGCCAATCATGAATGTTGTCCTGTGGCATGATTGGAGGGTCTAGGGAGACAGACACCACAGTGTCATTGTTAGGTGGGAGGACTGTTGGGAAATGCCTTTCCCTTTCTTAGCACATATAAGCTTGTGCTTGCATTACAATAAATGGACATGCTCAATCAGATTGTTTCTGCTGGTATTTGCTGCTAAAGCACACTACTGCCTCACCTCCCTCAGTGGTTTTGTGCAGGGAAACCCCCGAAATACATGCTTGTACATGAAAGACTCTCAAATACAGCTTTGCCAAACTAAGAACTTCACTTAAAAGACTTCACACATGTAAGTTCCATCTTTATAAGTTATATAAATAGCAGAACAAAAGGGACAGAAAACAGATCTGGGAATACCAGTAACTAGCAGAGTAAGTACCACTTTTAGGTATTGAGTCTAATGCAACACTGTGCTCCTAAAACTATTCTACATAAATTATGTTGGTAGTGGTTTTCTATGGTTGTAGATTTTAAAAAATATATTTATTTGGAAGACTGAGTGACAGGAAAAACAAGGGTGGGGGTTGGTATTTCCACTGTGATTTACTTCCCAAATGAGCCAACAATAGTGTTTTGACTAGGCCAAACTCCTGTGCCAGGGACTCCACTCACATCCTATGTGGGTGGCAGGGACCCATGCTCTTGGCCCTCTTTCACTATCTTCCCAAGCATACTAGCAGAAAGCTGGCTCAGATGCAGAGTAGCTAGGACTCAAAGGGCACTCTGACGTAGGATGATGGATTTCTAAGCTGCTTGTTAACCCATTACACTGATTAACAACATCTCATCATGCACTTTTGACAAAAAACATACCATCACACACTTCTAATGAAGAGTAATAAACTGGTACCGTGAAGTGCTACAGAAGTGCTTTTTAGAGACGTTGTTAGATCCTGTAAGGGGGTAAACTGCAAGACATAACTGACACACCAAAACACTGGAAAAGACACTCAAGGAGATAAAGAGAAAAACTGTCAATAAGAAAAGAAGTCAGTTTGTAAAATAAAGTGAATTCTCATTAACCTAAAAATATTTTTAAAGCAAATGCATACATATTAAACACATGCTAAATTCAATAAGAGTATATAGGTTTTTACACAGAGGGGCCCTTTGCTATCAATTACTTGAGGTATCTATAGAAATATTCTTTGCATCCTTAAGCAATGTACTAACAGCAATGCTACTATATTGTGCACACTAATTAAACTTAAATCAGGCACTCTGGTGTCAGATACGGGCTAGGTAAAACCCTGAGTTCCTTTTCTGTGCTTTTAAATAGAGCACATTTCCCACTCAAAACCTTCTTTCTTGCTCCTCCTGGCTATGGAGTTGCTGGATCAACTTCTCATAAAACACACCTAAAGTATTTTCAGGACAGTGCCCTGACTCAGAGGCAGAGGAAATGTCTGGCAGGTCCGACCTCTGCTTGCATACAGTACTTCAAGCCTTCTTTAAGCTTAGAAGCTGATCTTCAGGAGATTATGCTGCCAGATGAAGCTTTCTTCTTTGCTGAATTCCTTCAGAGAAAGAATTTCTTTTTCCCAGTTCCACAAGGCTTCCACTCACGGGCCCCCATCTTTGATTTTGAGTCTTCGTCAGCAGAACTGTCTGGAGTAATAGTGAACTGGAATTCTTCCCAGGGTGGCTAAGGACATGGAACTTTACAAAATGCACTTGAAAGCCTCTACCCCATCCAGCTCCCTGCCTTTCCCTCTCCTCACAGCTGTTGAACTCCTCTCTTTAGATCTTTAATACTGCATATTGCTTTTTGCCTTGGGGTCATCTGCATTTCTTTCTGCCTAGAATTGTATTTAATAACAGTTTTTTCATGGACTTTAATATAGCATCTGATTGATGCCTATATTGTATGAATAGTTATGTAAATTCTAGAATGTTAGTAAAATACAAACAGAAATCAACCATTTGACCAAGAATGTAAAAAGACATAATCTACTTTATCTATTTTTGTATTTGTTACCTTATTCAGCCTTTCTTCTCTCAAATAATCATTATCCCAATTCTACAAACAAATCCTTATTCTGATTAAAAATATTTTATCACACGTGTCTATGTGATTAAATATGAAATCATTAATTTTTGTTATTGTTTTATGCACAGTATAGTTTTATTCAGCCTTCTAGGCTGAGTTTTCTCTGAAACATGATAATTTTACATTTCACTCACATTTCATTGCTAGAAAATATATTACCATAATGAAATTCCAAAGTGATTGACCTGCTATCCTATCCTATATAAAAAACATTCTTTTCTATTATGAATTACCTTGCTTTGAGCATCCTTAATATGTGTATTCTGGTACATAGAGGCAATAGAAAGGAATTACAATTGAAATCATAATGTCTCAGAAAGCCACAACCCAAGGCTGGAAACAGAATCTGGAATTAAAAATTTTTGCAACTTAACAAGGACGTGAAAGGTACAGTTTCATAACGATATTTACACATTTAGCATGCACGTCTATTGATCTTCGGCAGAAAAAGAAATAATGCTGTTATGAGGGATGTTCACTTGTGGCTGATCATAAACAATTTTGATCAGAAATTCAGATATATTAAATTAGTTTCTATATGGGGATTCAGGAAAGTTAATTTATTTTTAGCCTTACATGAACAATTTAGGAATATTCCTATATATTTCAGCTCTTAGAAATCCCATATTTACTTCATAGAAACTTGAAAGTGTTTCTATTGAAAACTAAAGCATAGGCAATGTTATTTTATAATTTGCTTTCAATAGTCCAGTTTTATTTTAATTACCATAGGAATATTAAAAATAAAATAAACCTATTTGTGTCTTTATTAAAAATCTTTTTTATTTATTTGAAGGCAGACTGAGAGATAGAGAATCTCCTAGCTGTTGGTTCACTCCCCAAATGTCCATGATGGCTAGATTTGAGCCAGTCTGAAGCCAGGAGCCAGGAACTGCTTCTGGGTTGTCCATGTTGGTACAGGGGTACAAGTGAAGAGCCAGAACTTCAACAAATAGCCTTACGGGATGCTGGCACTGCAGGGAGTGGCTCCATACCAAGACGCCGGCCCATACCCTACACTGATTTATGAATTATTATGTAATCATCCCAAGTTCAAGTTTCATGTTAAAAGCACAAAAATTAAAGTCAGAAGCACTGGATTTGGATACTCACTCCGTTATTTCTAACTTGGGAGGAGTATCATTTTTTCCTAATCTGTCAAATGAGAAAATCTGAGGGATTTGTGCGAGTATCCATGTGCATCTTCATGGCATAGCCACACGTTAATTATCTCTCTTTTGTGAGTGACATGTGGTTAAAAGTTAGGATCACTAATCTCATCAGATAATTTTCTGGTTTTTGAGTACCTCTGCCGTATGAATAGTGACAGATTGTCAGTATGGCACTATGTATAATATGGAGTCAGTGAGGCACAGTCATAGAAACTTCCTTTAGCAAACTACTGAGAAAAACTTCATTAATGTACTTGCCACACAATAATAGTAGCTTCTTCATCTCTTTTAGAGCACAGAGTTTATGATGATATTTATTTCACAAGTATTTGTGGAATACCAACTACGTTCAGTCATTGTTTTTTAATATCCGGAAATATACTTATAAATGAAAGCAGGCCTATGCCTTCTCATACTTAACATTGGGAGTTTCAGAGATTCATGAATGAAAAATCACAAAGACATACATGCCTCACAAAAACTGAATTTAATGGCCCAGTGAAATGGTCTAGTGGCTAAAGTCCTCACCTTGCATGCCTGGGATCCCATATGGGCACTGGTTTGTGTTCCCAGTAGCTCCACTTCCCATCCAGCTCCCTGCTTGCGGCCTGGGAAAGCAGTCAGAGACGTCCCAAAGCCTTGGGACCCTGCCCTCACGTGGGAGACCCAGAAGAGGCTCCTGGCTCCTGGCTCTGGAATGGCTCAGTTCCAGCCATTATAGTCACTTGGAGAGTGAGTCAGTGGAGGCAAAATCTTCCTCTATGCCTCTTCTCCTTTCTGTATATCTGATTTTCCAATAAAAATAAATAAGTCTTTAAAAAAACCCTGAATGTAAATATACAATGCTGATTTCAACTTTGATCATTTGTCTTTTAAGTAAGCTGACATTTTGACATCAGAAATAAAATTATGCAAATGTATAAGTGTGATTATGTTCCTCACACTACAGGATAAATAAAAAGCCTTTTGGGGGTGGAAGTGTCTTATTTTTAGTGAATTGCATTGAGTTGCAACCAAAAGGACTTGAAAATATTAAACTGTCAGTCCAAAAATGTGTTATATTATTGTAAGGAAAAATTCCATTGAGCCTGTCAGAGGTAAAATTCTTAAAATTGTTTATAATCAAACACAACTGAAAATTTTCTGAATAAGTAAAAAATAAGCCTTTCTTATAAGGCTATATTGACAATAAGTGTATTGTTTATAAAAAGTTAAGTGCAAAACAAGAACAAAACTTGTAGTGACCATTTCCTGAAGTAATGGCTAGAAGTAGAAAGATTTCCAAAGCCTGAGAGCCAAGAGACCAAAGTACATGATTTGGCCATATTCATTATGTAATGACTACAAAAATCAACATTTCCTTCTGAATTAAAATAGCTGCACTGCTACAAAGAGGCACTGGTATCTAATAAGATGTGCAGTTATATTTGATTTCTTACAAGAACAGACATTTCCTAAACTTAATTTTCAAAACTGTAAAAAACTAAATTCAAATAGCCACATGCTATTTTGAAGATTGCCATCTTGACTGTTCATCCTTTTACCACTGCGGGTTTTCAAGGTGCCTGTCTCTTACAATAAGTGGATAATGTCTAACAGATTTATCAGTGAGTTGACATGGTTAGGAAAATCAAAGAGAGGGCCATGGATTCAGTTCTTCAAGAGCTTAAAGAGCCCACTGTGGCTGCTGAAGTACTAAACATTAAACAAAATGAGATGTTGAGATGGTCACGGGCGGAACAAACACATGTAGGATTTGAAAGAAATGCCAGGGACTGGTGCCATGGTGTAGTAGGCTAAGCCTCTGCCTGTGGATATGAGCACTGGTTCGAATCACAACTGCTCAAGTTCCAATCCAGCTCTCTGTTTATGGCCTGGAAAGCAATGGAAGACAGATCCCTGCTCACAGGTGGGACACCTGGAAGAAACTCCTGATTTCAGTCTTTGCATCAGCTCAACTCCAGCTATTGCGATACATTTGGAAAGTGAGCCAGCAGATGAAACATCTCTCTCTTTCTCCCTCTCCCTGTTCCTCCCCTCCTTTGTTTCCATCCAGATAAAAATAAATGTTAAAAACAGAGAAAGACACTGTCAAGAATGTCAAAAGTATTCATTTTAATGTTAAGTGCAGTAAGAATGCAATGGAATATTTTGCTACGAGATGGCATTTATAATAAAATTGGATTTGAATTTTAAAAGGTTATCTGCCCGTAGGTTGATAAGTTACTGGAAGGATGAGGATAGATTGAGGGAACAAGTTAAAAGGCTTCCAGTAGTTCATCAGTGGCATCATAGTAGGGTTTTTTGAGAGTGCTGATTGTGGGAGAGGAAAGGAGTAGATACGGGTAATCTCTGGAGGAAAAGCTGCTTGCAAGACTACCGATTTGGACATTTGGAGGGAAAACGGTTCTGGAACATTTCCTGGATTTCTGACTGGTGACAGATACTGGTTCGGTCAGGTATAGGACACTACAAAGGAAAAGAGTAGTTTGCAATATGGATCGTTACTCTTTTCCAATAGGACAATTACTTAGGGATTCAAATATGCAGTCCTGGAATTCTGAAGATTGATATAAACTGCTTTACAGTTGCTTGGTTCTTTTTCGCAAATATCCCAACATCCATTCTTCCCTTTTTCCTATTTAGGCTTTAAATCATTTAAATTTCATTATATTTATTTTGATAAGGCATGTTTAGGAAAAAAAATAGGTGCATGATTTGGCAATATTCATTATGTAATGACTACAAAATCAACATTTCCTTCTGAATTAAAATAGTTGCACTGCTACAAAGAGAACATTTTAGCAACCATTGAATAAGTGGGAATCAAAGTCTTCAGTGCAGATAAGGTCCTATGAAGAAAAGTTTTGAACGGCATAAAAAAACACAGGAAGGCTGAGTCTGGATTCTGAGTAACTGTGAGACTACAAGGATCAAGGCTGTAAGAATGATGAAAAGTGCATAGCATTGTCTAACTGGAAAAAAAATGTTTTAAAAGAGTGTTTAGTGCAATTGAGCCATGCTGAGAAATTAAGAGAAATGAAGAAATGATTGCAAATGGTAACTATCCATTAATATGTATGAAGATATTAGCAGACAGGCAAAGGATCTGCTCTTCACTGCAAGGAGTTAAGGAGTTTGCTTCATTTGCGTAAGTGACAAAGACAGGAAATGCACGTTTGTATGCAGCATTATTTGAAGTGCTATTTATTTTCTACGGAAAATGTGGGGGCTATGACTAGCGATCCTGGGAAATACAACCAAACAAAAGAAACTAAAAATTAGTCTTGGAGCTGCTAAGTGACATTGGCACAAATTAGATTTCCCCTGCTGTTTCAGTCTCAGCATGGTTTTCCATGGCAACCAAGTTTAAATGATTCTGGTAGGTGAAGAGGTCAATACAATTATAGCCATTTGTCTTATCTCTTATTTGTCATATTACAAAGGCTGTGTTTTTGTTTAGGAGGCTAATAAAGTTTGGTCAAACTGTCATTGTTTTCTATTCAGAGATTTTAAAAGCTGTTTTGCAAGCAAGAAAAGCATATAAAGGAATATATGAGGAAAATTGTTACTGTATAAATGAGGATTCAGAACTTGAATAACAGAATACAATGGAATTTAAATAGAAAAGCAATATGTTCTGGAGGAGAACAAAACAATTCTACGTGACAAGCTTTCTAAAACTGCAATCAGAACGAAAATCTATGACTTTGTGATGTTCAATCAACTATCGTATATTTTTAGACTATAGATTGGAGTGAATCATTAAAATCATAAATATAACAATTATTTTTATTTATGACATTGATTTCAAGCTTGATAAGCAATACTCAATGGTAAAGGACAATGGTGTGATATTGGTTTGACTGATAGATTAAAGTTAAGCTAGATTTAAACAAGGGAGATCTACACCTACATGATGGTTCTAAACCCTGGCGAGGTCATTTAGCCCATGTGTACTGCCTTGTGCCTTGTGAAGGTAGAGACATTTTTTAGTCTGTTCATTCAACCATTTTCTTGAATAAGTATTAAATTGACTTCACTTTAATTTCAAGGAAAAGTAGATATTTGTATGGTTTTCAAATTTGTTAATTTATATTTTCCTTTAAAAGATACTGCATTTGTTTTAATTTTCACGATGTTTACATAGTTGAGAAGGATGTACGCCCATGTGAACCACTGATTAGGGTGGGGAGGGTTGAGGCAGGGGGAAAAGTGAACGAGACAACTGCTTCCAATTTTTTTTTCTTCCTTTATCTGGAGTGGAGGGATGGCAGGGGGAGTAAAGGGGTGAAGGCTGTTCCCAGCAGCCTAACCAAATCAATATCTGGGGACGGGGGATGGCCACCCCATGTCATCCCAGGATCCCTGATGTGGAGCATGCTCTGAGGGTGCTGCTTAAGTGGTTTTGATAGTTTTGAGATGCTGTTGATTTCATTACTCCAAGGTTGAGGAAAACTTAAGGTCTATTGGCTGACATAGTCCACCTTAGAGTCCCCATTTGCCAAGATACTTGCTGTCAGCGCTTGGCTGGGAGAGCTGTCCAATGTGTTCTGCCATCTATGATACTAAACATCCTCTCCAGGCCTCAATGAACTGGTTGTCACGCCCCCCTGGTGCACCTGGCCATGCTGTCCACTACGCAGGCTTCAGTGGAAGAGACTGAATTCCGACACATGCACTCCACAGTCAGAACACAGACCCTGTGATTTTCCCTGTGGTTGGAGTCCTAAGTCCAGTGGTCTAATTGGGGGCAGGGTTCCCCAGGGAAATTTTTATTTAAAAAAAATATTTTGACAAGATATTTTACAGTTCCTTAAAAAATTATATCTGAGGGCCCAGCGGCGTGGCTTAGCAGCTAAAGTCCTCGCCTTGAACATGCCTCGGATCCCATATGGGCACCGGTTCTAACCCCGGCAGCTCCACTTTCCATCCAGCTCCCTGCTTGTGACCTGAGAAAGTAGTCAAGGACAACCCAAAGCCTTGGGACCGTGCATCCCTGTGGGAGACCCAGAGGAGCTCCTGGCCCCAGGCTTTAGATCCGCATAGCACCAGCCGTTCTGATCACTTGGGGAGTGAATCATCAGACGGAAGATCTTCCTCTCTGTCTCTCCTCCTCTCTGTATATCTGACTTTTCAATAAAAATAAAATAAATCTTAAAAAAAAACTTATCTGAAAGACAAAGAGAACGTGCCATTCACCAGTCTACTTCCATATTTCCAAATTAGCTTAAGTCGGAACAGGGCCAAAGCGGAGACCCAGGAAATCAATCCTAGTCTTCTGTGTGGGCAACAGCAGCCCAACTACATGGGTCATCAGTGCTGCCACCAATTAAAAAGGCGTATTAAAAAGGATCTGGATTCTGGGACCGGAGCAGTGTACCACACCAGGCATGCTGACATAAACACTGGTGTCTTCAACAGCATTTTAACTACCAGACCAAATAATCTCCTCCTACAGGTCTTTCCAACACACGTTATTTTGAAATGAAAATGAACGTGTCAACATAAATGATTCAATTAATTTTAGGTATCCTGGAATGTATAAGTTGAAATTGTAAACTTCAGAAATCCATGCAATTAACGTTATCAGAAAACTGAGAATTGCGGTGTTAAGTAATCATTAAATATTTACTACGGCTCATGTAGCATGGATTTAGAGCATTATTTGAATGTGCATATGTTTAGCTTCTCCTTAAGAATTCATGACAAAATAGGGCCTGGTGTCATGATCTAGCAGCTAAGGTCCTTGACTTGAACACAGCAGGATCCCATATGGGTGCCAGTTCTAATCCTGGAAGACCCGCTTCCCATCCATCTCCCTGCTAGTGGCCTGGGGAAGCAGTCAAGGACAGCCCAAAGTCTTGGGACTCTGCACCCTCGAGGGAGACCTGGAGGAGGCTCCTGGCTCCTAGCTTCGGATTGGTGCAGCACCAGCCACTGCAATCACTTGGGGAGTGAATCACTGGATGGAAGATCTTCCTCCATGTCTCTCCATCTCTGTATATCTGACTTTGTGATAAAAAATAAAATAAATCTTTCAAAAAAAAGAATTCATGACAAAATAGTGGGATTGTTCACTCATTGAAAACTAATAACCTGGCACAATATTCCATTTTGAACAAGGGAAATCTGTTTGTAGTAAAAATGCTTTTTTCCAGAGGGAATGCAATCTCTATCTTATTAATGATATTATGGTGGAATTTTTGTGATTATAAAAGAGTATGAACATGAATTCTCATCCTAAATTGTTACTATCCCACTACACCAAACCCAAATATTTATGGCGCTTACCACGTGATAATATGGTAAAATGTTTTGGTCATATAGTGTCTCTCTCTCTTTTTCTCTTTCTCTCTCTCTCTCAGACACACACCATGCCATAGATTCTTTCAGCTTTCATATACCATTACTTTTACTTCCATATTTTCCTGTCTCTTGTCATATACAGAATATTACAGCCTTTGAATTAATACAAATTGGGTGAGAACACGGAAAACCTAGTAATATTGTATATTTTCTTTATATGTTTCTGCATGTTCTACTGCTTGGCAAAATAGAATGAGAAATATTGATATCACAAATCATGTAATTATGGGTTAATAAGACAAGTGAACTATAATCCACAAGGTAATACAATGACATTAAATTTAATAATTCTGACATTATATAACACGAAATTGAGGCTCTAAAGAACGTTAAATCTCCTCTTCCATTTTATTGTATATATTCCTCAGACTGTTTTTCTATCACAAAACTTTCAAAATGACTAGCAAAATAGCATTTTAACATTTTGTCTGGATTTTATTCTTCCTGGATCCAATACTTTCAGAGAAAGCTTTATGCTTCTGAATATGTTTAAAAACTATTGTTAACGGTAGTTTAAAGTTTGAACATCAGACATTGATCCTTCAAAGAAAAAAAGATGTTTGTTACCTGCTTATCTCTGAGACTGACAATCTGTCCACTCTGCTGGTTATGGGCTTACCTAGCATTACTCATAGTACAGTGAAGTTTAGCAGTTCTTAACAATGGAATATGACTCACTATCATCACAGTATTATCAAAAATAAACCACTGATAATACAAGTAAGGCCACAGAAGAATGTAGGTTGGCAGGTCTGAACAATGAAGTTCTGATTTACCAAGGAATAAGTGTTTACAGTATAAAACAAACACTAACAACAAAAAACACCCCTCACAAAAGATGGAAAATCAATTTGGGGGTCATAATACTCCTGCTGCAGGCCACATGATATATAACACTTCTGTTAAATTAATGCATTAGTGCAAACAGCTTGAAAATACAGAATATGCATTACCTCTTCAATGATTTATAGAGCTGCTCTACATCTTCCAAGTTTGCTCAAATAAATGACACAAATTCAATAATTGGATATTTGTTTTGTTGACTGCATAGACTCAGAGTGAAAATTCTAATTGTATTTGCACTGTTCGCATGTGACACAACTATTACACCTTTTCTTCCAAATACAGTGCTCCATGGGGCAGATGGAGAGTACACCAGCAGGCTTGTTCGTACTAGGTTTAGGTTGGATGTGGTCTGCGAGGCACTCCATCAGAAGAGCCGCGGAAGGGAGAAAACCGAGGTGTGGATACCTATTTCCCCACCCATTCTGACACCTCCCTCATTGGCAACTATCAGACTCAACAGAATGGCTCTGTCAGGTAATTAGGTCCATTTCCAGAAACCATGCATACACATTTATTTATTCCCTGTCTCCAGGGTGGATCTTCCACTCTCTACAGGCCTACTTTAACCATTGCCAATACTGTTAGTGTCAGATCCTTCATTAAATTCCTCTTAAGCTATCCAATATGATTTGTGCCTTCTGTTTACTTCCAATGCCTCTTCTGATACACTACACTCCATTGAATAAGTGTTAAATTTATTTTTACATTTCAGAGAATTTTATGGAGAAACATACTTTAAGGATTATTATTATCATTATTATTTTGGTGCAATTAAATTTTATAATCCATGTGTAGCTTTTCATAAGACACATTTTCCATGAACTTGGAATTACACAATTACATGATTTGAAAAACATACACTCCAATATATATAGTTAATGGAGTTGTGCATTCATCTCCATATTCAATTTTAAGGTACTTCATTATTCTATGAAAACATTGTGAACTGCTTATATTGTCTGACTTCTCATCTTCCAAGTCCCCTAAGCCCTGGGCAGCCACTAATCTTTGTCTTATCAATTTGCCTATTTTGATACCTCATATATACAGAATAACATAATTTTCAGTCTTGTGATTGGTTTCGCATTTTAATTTGATATTAATAGAAAAGGAATATATTCAATGTAGTTCCTGGACACAGTCATAAGACTATAATGACACTTCCCTTCCTCCTACCTTCAATTTTTTTTTTTTTTTTGCTTTTCAAGATAACATATTTTCAATTTATATGATAGACAATGGCTAATATTCCATTAAATAGAGTTCAACAAGTTAAAAAAGATTAAAAAGCAAACTGAAAGTAAGTCTCCATAAAGAAAAATGAAAAAGGAAAGACATACAGAGTCTGAAGTATTATCTTCTTAAAATTGTATATATGAAATCCGTTCCTTTTATATAAATTTACAAAAATGAATGCTGTAAACTTTATACATTTTGCACCTTATTATGGTTCAAGAATAATATATCATTGTAAGGATATGCTGCACTATGACTCTCCATTCATTAACTGATTCGCATCATTTCCCTATGTTTCAGTAACTATGAAAAATGGTACCAGGAATATTTAAGTAAAAGGTGTTATGTGAACAAGGTGTTATGTTAATGTTTCTGGGTTATATATGCCCAGACATGATATTGCTGAATCATATTGTATGATGTTTATTTAACTGAGAAAATATCATACTGTTTCCAAAGTGGCTATAACATTTTACATTGCTACTAGAATGGCATGGGGTCAACTTTTTTCAAAATCCTTACTATTGTATCATCTTTTTAATCAATCACTCTAATTGAAGTGAAGGTTCATATATATATATATAGGTTTCATATGTGAAACTTTTCATACATATATATGAAAAATTACTTCTCACACTTCTGCAGACTAGAAGTCGAAGATCAAGTTGTGGCATAATTTGTTTCTTGGTGAGGATCTTTCATTTTCTGAATATGTCTTCAATTGCTATGAAGAATAGGTGATGTAAAGGGTAACAAAGAACTTACGACCTACTTACCATCAAAAGACCCCATGTCCCAATACCATCACCTTTGGAATTAGGATTTCAGGCTGTGGGCTTTGGAAAGACGCAGTTGTGGCATTTAGACCAATGGTCCAGTGTATCTGTATATATCCTGTATATATATTTATATATATTTAACTGATCAATAAACTGTCAAAAGTAGAAACTCTCAAGATTTATATCAATTCCACTGTTCCTTGACTATTTTACTAGAGAACTTTACTTTTAATGAATTTGAGATTTAGGAAACTGTGAAATTCTGAGTGCTTTCCTTAAGCAATGTTGCTAAATATAACAGAAACCAGTCTTTCTTGCTTCTGGACATTTCCCAAACTTAATGCTGACTATTGCAATATTTTGAAAGCTCAAACTAAACCAAAGTTGGAAATAAGCAAATAGAAACTTTAATTGTCAAGCTGTACTGCCTTTAGGAGTCTACAAAAAAATTTTAAAAAGGCCCGGATTAAATGCAGAGTGAAGTTCAGGATTTTTGCACAGCTCCCATCCTGAAGTGCTTCTGATGGTCTCTAATTATTCTCTAGATATTACTTGCTTTATAGGTGACAGCGTCGTGATTAGATTGACTAATAGAAGTGCAAGGTTTGTTTTTAATTGGAATTCAGCAAGGCAACTAGAATGACCATTTATGATCTGGAAAGCCAAATTATATATCTTTCTGTCCTCTACAGACGAGTTACACTGGTCTGCTCTGTAGACTACGGCAGCAGGCTTCCACACTATGCCTCTGGTACAATCATCTCACCAGCTCCTCCCGAACCTCATGGGTGCCTCTAATTCACCCCAAAGAAGGAAGGAACCTCTTACGTAAGCCCCAAAAGAATGGCCAGCACCAAATACAGATGTTCAACAAAATTTAACAAGGCAAATAAGGAAGCACAGTGACAGGAAGTGCAATACTCTATATTCTGACCTTGGTGTTGGGCTACATTAAAACACTCAGTTTGAGATAAGTCATTGAACCACATACTTATGAGATGTGGACAAAGCACAACTTAATAAATGGTAAACACAATGTATTGAGAACCCTGTATAAGGTGATGAACCATAGAACTGATAAAATCATATTTCGAATGGGGTTCTATTTTATTTAGCAATGAGTATTCTGTGAATTGCATGCTCATGTTCATTTTAATGAGATGCAATTTATAGATACTTTGATATATTCAGAAAACAAATAGCGTCTTGTACACATAAATGTTTTTAAAATTATGGGCCATGCTGGGATGTTCTGTCCATTCTTTTTCTGGTTAGGTCAGAGCTGGAAGGCCCATTCTGTTTTGTAGAAGTACTCAAGCATCTTTCTTTCGTCCAAATTTAGATCCTTGGGTGAAAGATCCTTATTTACTTCCTGTTTTTCCCAAAGGAAGAGGTGACTTCTACCCACTCCATTCCCAGCCTTCATTTAGTTTCATTAAAATCCTTAAAAGGATATAAGACAACCATAAGTAAGTCAAGCTCTAATCATGATGCAGAATAATTTGGCCCCTCATTGCATTGAATGTCCCATTCTGAATAGAATTTTCCTTCACCGCCAAATAATCAAACTACTTCTAAAACTCATCTTCTTCCCCATTCATAAGGAAAATGTAAGAATCACTGATCTTCAGGAGGACTTCCCTGTGCCCATAACAAGTACTGGCAAACATACATTTTATTAGCTTTAAAATAACTGTTTGCCCACCAAACATGGTTCACAGATTTGCTGGAAACTCTCAATAGACTGCTAAAGCAAACTGCATTATCAACCACTCTATCTTTGATGATATCTTTCTTCTTGCTTTATGAGAGAATCTGTGCCTACACAGCTTTCTAGATATGTTATTCTAGGCTGGTACCTATTCCAGGGTACTGATTCCCTAACCCACCAGTTTCAAGGTGTTTGAGAATTGGTTACTTTGAAGGAATATTTATAAATGAATACTTACATCTATACCTATATGTAAGTACAGGTTTATAGAATACTTATAGAACACATGGTGACTTCATCCACAGTTTAAACTGATGAAGTTTTCCAGCTGTTACCACAGTCAAATGAAAACAAAAGTTACTTCGACAGACACAAACAAAAGGAACGCTGTTCACCTGAGGCTGTTTCCCTTAAGCACACTTGCATGACTTCACCTTAATTTCATGGGAAATGGATCTGTGACTTTCACTGGAGCTTGCCCTTCAAAATTCCTAACTCCAGACAACGCCTCCCATACCCAGAAACACACACTCTTTAAGCCCTCCTTGTTTCTATCCTCCTGGCATTATCTTCTTCAGACATTACACCTTCTTGAGATGCTGCTCCCTATAATTTGTTTAACCTCATGCTTCAGCCCGTAGACCTGGCAAAATCTCCTAGATCTTCAACTTCCTTCTACATCCTGGTCTCAAACAGTGGTGTTGATTTTAAGAATTAACATGCATTTGACTTATATATGGATTATTATGTGACACTGGGATGTATGTATACATTGTGTATTGTGCACTCAGGATAAATGTATCTATTCCTCAGACATTAATGTTTTGTTGTGGCATGACCCCTGGTTAGGTCCAGTCTTTTTTTCTTCAAGGGAAGGGACTCAAATGTCAAAGAGATACAGTTATAAGTCAGCAGAGAAACTATTTACGCAAAATAAAACTACAGGACCAGGAGCAATAGTAGTAAGCAAGCACTGAAGAAAAAAGGCTGCACATTTCAGATTCTGGGGGTACAGGTCAGGATGTTTGGGACAAGGATTAACGGGATAGTCAAAAGGGTGGAGTTTCAGGCTGGGTTTAAGACTGCCCATTTCTGTTGCCTGCTTCAGTAATCTTGGAAGTTACCTGCCAGGGGTGCATGATGACTGCGCTAGTGGTATGGTAATTTTATCACAATGGTATTACAATGAACTAAAGGTTATGGGAGGGCTGGTTTGGAATTTTTTTTTTTTTATAGCTGTGCAGGTGGTCAAAATTCTCAGCTACTCTTTGGCAGCCACCTCCATGCCTCTGTCCATTTTTTTCTGGAGAAAACACCAACATTCCTATCTTTTTCTTGCTTACTTTTTTTTTTCTTATTATCATTGTTTCATTTTGTACTTCTTTTGCCTCTCATTCTAGAAATTTTGCAAGCACTGACAAGTACATCATGATTTTTTCTCCCCCTTTTTTTTTTGAATTTTGATTTTTATCGTACAATTCTATGCTATTTGGGATTTCCCTACTCCCTCCCCAAATTCCTACACCTCTGACTGATTTTCTCCATATTATTACAATAGTATAGTCCTTCATAAGCAGTCATAAGTCAATCAGTCTGTTATTTAACTGTGCCCCAACATTACTGGTACAGACAACGCCTGACAGTCCAGCATCCTATTATCTAGATATGTCCAAAAGTTTCATTGGGAGTCCATCTTTGATTTGGAAGTAGAAATGCATACTGCATTATATTTTCACATCTGGATATGATAGTATATCGTGCAGTCACTATACATTCCCTTAAATGAGAAGCCATGAAACAAAGTCAACAACAGGTATGAAATTAAAAACAAACAAAAAATTTACAGCACCATGGAGTCAAAAAATGTGCCACCCAATAACCAACACATGGTTGAAGAAACGAAATAAGAAAACACAAAAGCCTCTTGGGTAAAATCATGCCACTGTGTGATCCATGATCCAGTGATGAATTCGACAAGACAAAATAAACTAGAACAAACAAAAATAAAAACAAAAACATCAAAATACATGGGATGCATAAAAAGCAGTATGGAAAGGGTTACTGATCTTGCAATTTGCACTACAGCTGCCTTAGATCAGAGAGAATACATGGTGTTTGTCCTTTTGTGATTGACTTAAAGTCACTGCTTGCTTATTTAATAGAGAAATATACAACACATTAATGACACTTATAGTTATGCTATTGTATAATTGGACACTGTAACTTCCTAATTCCATCTCACAATAACCTAGTACACATTAATTAGTCTTTTCTTATCACCTCCTTTTCCCTTTCCCCTTTCCCTTTGTAGCCTCTGGGAAGCAAAATTATTACACTAGACATTTATGAGAGTGTATTTTCAGATGCCAAATGAGTGAGATCGGGTTATTTGACTTTCTGTTTGCTTGAGGGAGTTAGGAAAGCAGACATTTCTTTTTCATCTTCATTTTCATCTTCTATCACCTCTAAAGAAGCTGTTAATTGTTGTCCTTGTAAATGAGTATTCCTTGAGGCAGACTGTTTAGACTAGAAATAATGCTGTCACATGAAAATGTTTTTTAAAATTTATGGAAATGGGACTTGACATGATAACTCAATGGCTAAATCCTAATCTTTTGGGGATTCCGTTTGAGCTCCACTTTCTATCCAGTTCCCTTTTTGTGGCCTGAGAATGCAATAGAGGATGGCCCAAAGCCTTGGGGCCCTGTCCCCACATGGGAGACTTGGAACAAGCTCCTGGCTCCTATCCTCAGATCAACTGTGCTCCAGCTGTTGTGGTCACTTGGAGGATGGGGGTGGGGTGAACTAATGGAGGGAAGATCTTTCTGTATCTCCTTCTCTCTATAAATCTGACTTTCCAAGAAAAATAAATGAATCTAAAAAATACATTTTCAATATGATCGTTACTTTCTCAAGAGCCTTGATGAACTTGGAAAGACTTAAGGCATGATCTAAAAGTTATATATTTCATAATAATATATAGACTCTCACCTGAGTTCCATATTAGTGCAAATGTTATAGGTTAGGGGGTTAGTGTCAAAAGCAAAAGAAAGACTGTGTCTCTACTTACAGACAATAAGTGGAGTTTTCTAATTCTGAACCAAAGTCAACCCTGATATAAATTTGTCTCCTAAGTTCTCCATTTAGGCATATACCTGTTTCAGTAGTTGGTTAGCAATGCATATACATAATATATAGATAATTATATCTAATATATATTATAACCATATCTATTTAGAGAAGTATCACAGAATGTAAAATACTGAAAAGAGCACAGGAAAATATAGAATGGGCTACTATACATTGTTTTTAAAAATTATGCTAGTCTTGTGGTATCTTGGGTGAAGTTACTGCTTGCAATACCAGCATCTGATGTGTGTATCAGTCCCTATTCTGGCTGCTTCACTTCTGATCCAGCTCCCTGTGAACGGCTTGGGAAAAAGAGTGAAATATGAGCTAAGTACTTGGGCCCCTACCACCTATGAGAACCAGAAGATGAAACTGGCTCCTGGTTCAGGAAGGGCTCTGACTTGGTCCTTATAGCCACTTAGGGAGTGTGGGAACTCTGTTTGTCTCTCCTTTTCTGTGTAGCTCTTTCAAATAAATAGTTTTAAAAGGTAGCAGTTAAATTCATAAGACAATTTTAATTTTATTAATTACAATGTAATATACTTACTAATACTTTAAGTTAACAAAGTCAGAGAAGGGAGTGCTGTGACTTGAAGGTTATAGTTATTATAAACTTCTACATAGCCATGATGTTTTTATTTCTTTCATTGAATTCTATAAGTTTGATTTCTTTTACCAAATAAATACCCATATTCATCTTAATAAACACACATAAACCAAAATGTGGACAGTGGCACATTTTAGAACAGCCTAGAACACCATCTCCTCTCCTTCCCTGCTCTAGCTAGAAACACATTAGCTCCATTCCATTGTTCCGACCTGCCACGATCCCTTCTGTCATATATTGTCACCTCTGATGTCCTTCATTTTCTTTTCATTAAAATGGTCTATTCTTTAAGTTGCCACTCAAATATTGCTTTTTTAGGAAACTCTTCCTTGACATCTCAATTGGTAAACTACCTGTTTTAGAGTATTTTATCATCAGAGTTGTTTTTTGGTAAGGATCTGTCATAGCTGCAATTTTATGATATTGATATTTGAGACTGTAATTTTTAAGAATGTCTGTGATTGCCCACTTCAGAATGTAGCATACTTGTTTGATACACTAAGCACTTAGTCACTAAATTTAATAAAGGATGTTGACTGGATAGATAAGAGATGAGTAAGAATTTAATTTTACAGAATTAAGAGGTCACATACTATATAAGAAAATTTCCTTTAGTACAAGTTTGAATTTTGAGAGAAGTAATTATGTGTTTCCATTGTATGTAAACATTTAGGATTTATCTTGTAAATGCTACTGGATAAGAATATATTTGCTTCTTAATTATCATGCACATTAGTAAAGAAACGTGCTTTTCATTAGCATGCAAAATATTTCAGGTTTATAAGTGGTTCTTATTGTGATGGTGCTCAGCAGTGTGGAAAACTGTAACCTAACCAAAGTGTATTCTATAACCTTACATTATTTGCAGATCAAGATATTGACAATAAGTATTATAATTATGAGGTCATTTAGCTTTTCTTGCCAAAGCTGCTTTTATTTCATTTTCGCTGGTCAATATGGTATTACCTTAATGGCTGCCTTTCCATAAGTATGGAATGATAGTAGCTGTTTCTTCATTCAATATTTAACTGAAGGTGAGATTCACTGTAGATTACCAATTACTATATCATATGTCATTTAATGGCAGCTTATACTTAGAATTCTATTTTATTGTTTCACCAACTCTATGGAGAGTGAGGTCATTGCAGTTTGTGTCCAATTGAGCAAAATAATGAGTGAACATGAATGAGCTTCATTCTGAAAAGTTACCATCATCAAGTGGCATAAGAAATCCCAGTTAGATGACAGCAAACATATTTGTACGATCACAGCAACTGCTCGTTTTGATCGCTGAGTAAAAGTTAAAAACAATTGGGTAATTTTTGCTTTTAGGTTGTTACAAACTCAATCTATGCCAGTGATTCGCAATTTTGGCCTCACATTGGAATTATCTTGGAGCTTCAGCAGCCACTATTGTCACATAATACAACTCAAGATTATTTCTTAATTTGGGATATGATCTATGCAGCAGAAGTTGTGAAATCTTAAAGCAATTCTACTCTGCAGCTGAGTTTAAAAACCACTGATATGTCCTCTAAGTTAAGTACTTTATATTTTTAAGATTATGCCTTTTTCTGATGTGGTACTTACAAGTATTTTCTCTCAATCCCAGGGTTATCTCATTGCACTATTTTTTCCCTTTACTAGATAAAAACATTTGGATTGGCTTCAACTCCATCTGTTTTTGTTTTCAGTATTTATGCTTTTGGAATAACTCAAGAAATGTCTGTCTAAACCAAAATCATTGAGCTTTTCTTTTGGTAGTTTTATAGTTGCTGGTCTTGTTTAATCCTCTTTTTTTTCCACTCTGTTACTGTATTAAGGATTATTTTTCTAGATATGAATATCTATTTTCCCCAACATTATTAAAAATACATCCCCAAATGTATATTCTTGACATTTTGTTGAAAATCAACTCAGCCTCTATTTGTGAATTCTATGTTCTAGTCCATTGTGATGATAAATCTCATTTTATTTCAGTTTCATGCATTTTTTTTAATCAAAGCTTTGTGATATAACTGGAAATACAATAGTTTGGTACATCAAGCTTTTTTTTGCTTTGATCAAGGTTGCTTTGCTTATGTATTCCTTTTTATGGATCCATACAAATTTCAGGATTACTTTTCCTATTACTGTGAACAGTGACATTTCGATTTTGGTAGATTGCATAGGATATGTTGATTTCTTTGAGTTGCAGGATTCTTAATCAATTAATTTGGGAGGTAAGGAGGACTGAGTGCTCTTATTTGTTAGTTCAGTTCCAAAATGCTTTACACGTGCTGGAGCTGCTGGGGCAGAACCCCCAACCTGGAGGCAGGATTACAACTCTTGTTTTCCATTTGAGTTACAAAAACCACTTAGATCATCTCCTTTGTTTCCTAGGGTCTATACTAAAAAGAAGCTGCAATTGGAACTGAAAACTGGATAGTGGAATATGAGCCTTTACCTACTATGCTCAATTCTTTGTCCTCATTTTATTTATTCTTTATTTACATATGCATTATTTTAATGCATAGAGACAGGATATCTTTCCATATTTTTGCATTACTTTAAAATTAAATTTATCAAAGTTTGATACTTTATTCTTGAGATCTTTTATCTCCTAAAGTAATTTTATTAATAATCATTTTACATTTTGAATGCTAGTATAAATGGGATTGCTTTCTTAAAGAACTTGAGTAGACATTTCACACAAGATAAACAAATGGGAAAAGATATATGAAAAAATGCCCACCATCACCAGAAATCAGAAAAATGCAAATTAAAATCACAAGCAGATATTACCTCACACCTGTTGTATTGATTACTATCAAACATTCAAAACATGGCAAGTAGTGGTAAGAAGACAAGGTGAGAGAAGCCTTATGTACTGTTGATGATAGTATAAATTCGTATAGTCATTTTCAAAAGCAATGGGGAGTTCCCTAAAAAGTTAGATATTAACACCATATGATCCAGAAGCTCTATAGTTGTATATTACTATGGTTAGGCATAGTTTATCTATGAGCTCTTAAAGGTTCATGGGTTAGATGCTTGGCTTCTAGGGTCGCAATATTGGGAGGTGCTGGAAACTTTAAAAGTTGAGTTCTAGTGGGAGGTCCTAAAATCACTCATGTTATGAGAGAATTCTCCTATGACATGCTGAGTTCTTTTGACGGCTGCTTTAAAGGAAACAGGCTGAGCCTGACAACATGGCCTAGTCCTCACTATATCTCCTGCTTTCTGTATATTTGACTTTGCAATAGACGCTGGACTTTATGCTAGGTGTGTGTTTGCAAGGAACGAATCTCAACTGAACTTGAACTGTGGTTATGCAACAAGGTGGAGGAATCCACCATGGGGGGAGGGGTATGGGAGGGGTAGGGGGAATCCCCAGTGCCTATAAAACTGTATCACATAATACAATGTTAACAACAATAAAAAAAGAAAAAGAAAAAGAAAAAGAAACAAGCCTGGACCACCCCCAGTTTCTCTGCTCCTGGTTTGAGATATATTCACTTCCCTGCTACCACCTCTGCTCCCATCTTAACACCTATGTCATGATGTGAGCAAAGTATCTGTGCTGTGCCATTTGGATATACAGACTTTCAAACTGCAAGCTGAATACACCTCTTTTCTTCATAGCCTGTGTCAGATGTTTTGTTTTAGTGACAAACATTGCCATGTCCTCAAAAGAAATAAACCAATATCTCAAAAAGATACCTACACTTTTCACAGCAGCATTATTCATACTAGCCAAGACAAGGAAATAACCTAAACATCCCTCAACAGATGACAAGATTTAAAACTGTTGTTTTTATGCACAATCTTCAAGCTTTGAAACACACAGGAAATCTTGTCACAACAGCACAGACAACTCTACAGCATGGTAAGTGAAATCAGCCAAGCACACAGAGGTAAATGCCATTAGCATGCACAATATTGAAAATATCAACTGCCTAGAAGGAGAGATGAGACCTACAATTACCAAATGCTGTGTGAAAGAATATCATGTGAGGAAAAGTGGACTGCTTATCAAACAGGACAAAGTTACTGTTCTGTAGCAAAATAAACTCCTTGCACAGCAGTGTGACAGCAGGCAACAGGGAAGGTAAAAGGAAGGATTATCATATTATTAGAATTGTTTCTATAAACTGTATTAAATCTGTTCTTTTTGTATTACATTACATTAACATAAAGAACAAAAGAATCAAATGGCAAAAAATGTTCTTACCACAAGGAATGATACATATTTGAGGTGTTTTCATATAATTCATACCCATATCAGAAATATATGTGTCCAGAAGTATAAACAGTTACCCATTAAAAGTTATAAAAACATTAACAAATCCTTGATGCAGAGAAATTCAGGTTGAGCAGGATGTATAGAAGTCAAAGCTCCTTTTTATGAAGTGAATCTATGTTTCCCTTTCTGAGATAAAGAGAGAATATTATAAATATAAAATTTCAATCTTACATCTACTAAATCAAAATCTGTATTTTACCATGCAGCTCAAATATTCAGATGTCATTACATCTTGAAAAATGCCTGTTAGGGGCATTTGCTTCCCTGTTGCTTTTCTTCTTCCAAGTTTTGCTAGCCTGCCTGCCTTCAGATACCCAGTGGATATCACCAATCACTGCAACAGAAAGCCAATCCATTTCCTGAAAAAACAGCTAATCACTTTCACACACCAAACTGGGAGCTTCCAAGTCAGATATCTAGTTTTCTGTGCTGGTGCTAAACTTTCTTAAATATGAAAATTTTTTTGCATGAGGATTTTCAAAGAATATTTGTTTTAGCAGTCACAACTCCCACAGTGATGAATCGTGAAACATGTTTTAAAGCATTTTAATACATACCTCAAACTCTGTTACATTTTCCTGCTGAAGGATATTTCAGAAACAATGAATTTTTGTTCTGAAGACAGATGCTTCAAAGATAAAATCTTGCAAGTGCTTCTAATATTTAATCTTGTTTTGAATCTTCAACAAAGAACTTTCTCTGACGGCTCAGTGCTCACTGTAAAGAATACTTGGAGCTTTCTGTTCTCCATTTGTTACAGCAATAGAAGACATTTGCATCTGTCTTGGCTGACAATTTTGTCACTTCAGGTAGTTAAGTAGACCATTCTGGTAACAGTTTTGTCTATATTAAAACTGTAGCTTAGTGGGCTATTAATACATTTGCAGTAGTTTTTCCCCTCTTCTTGAATTGATTGACTTAACTGTACTGAGGATGGTATTTGTCCTTGTGGTAAGACTCTCACGCTCTATATTGGAGTGACTGAGTTCAGCCTTTGGCAATAGTCACAATTCCAGATACGTGTTAATGCAGACCCTGTGAGGAGGCTCTGATGATTCGTGTGGTTGGGCCCCTGCCACTCCTATGGGAAACCTGGACTGAATGCCTAGTTCCCAACTTCAGCCACGTTCAACCCAAGTCACCGTGAGGATGTATGGAGTGAATTTGTAAATTTGTACATTACACTTCCTGTCTTCCTGCAATTCCTGCCTGCCACTTTCCCTACGTTTTTTGATTCCTTCCACTCTATCTCACTGTATCTCAAATTCAAAGATTTTTCTAAAAAAAGATGCAGTTTTTTTGTGTTGAATCTGTGTTTATTAGTAGTACTGAGACCTCATTCCCCGAAAGTGACATTTTTTCGTGCCAGCACTTATCTTTATACTACAGCTAGGCTATGTATTGTAAATTCAGAATCTGCTTTGTTGGCAATTAATTAATTCATCATTAAGAATGATGAAGCTGCATGGAGTTTCCAATCATGTGGCTTATTTAGATATCCTGTGAAATTTTACAATAGCTGAACTGTTGAAAAATTATTTTATGACATAGTACTAACAGAAACTATTTTTGCAATTCAAATTTGCTACACATGATAAGGAATCAAAGGGACCTTCTAGGAAATAAAATCACTTGGCCAAAGAAAAGACTTATTTGACATTTTTGACTAATCCACATAGGCATGACCTTACACTCCTAGTATAAGAAATTTCTATGTGACTATATAAAAGAATGGCCTAATTTTTAAGTATCTGATCACTGAAACCCAAGGTAAGTTTTCTTGCTGTGCTATGACTCAACTATTCATTATTCATGAAATGCAGAATTCCTGCTGTCCAACACCTTTAATAAGTTCCTCTTTTATCATGCCTTGGTTGTGAATTTCTTTCTCTGTTCAGATTTACATCTATTCAATCATAACTTAATTCTTGAACTTTGATTTGGATTTGGACTTAGGATTGTAACTTTGCCCATCAGTTAACCTAAGTGAACTTCTAGCCCTGCAGATCCCAGAACAGTCTTGCTAACTGTTCTTACTTTTAGAAGTTATTTGTTTCGGAGGAAGAATTGACCACAATTTGATCTCCATAGATTTTCAATGTTGTGCTTGCTCTGAGTTCATGGCTAAAGCTGAAGAATGAATCCAAACAATTTGCCTTTGAAATCTTTTCCCCCTTAATTAAATCTGGGTGGGAGATCTAAGTGATAAATAAAATAGCAGCTTGTTTTAGGCCATATTCATGGGATTCCAAACAAAACCTGATAAGTACTTTCAAATTTGAGCAGGATAGTTTGGAAGCGAGATCTGGAAGAATGGCACTTAGGGAGCAGGTCAGGGTCAGAAAGGTGACAGCCGCCTCTGAAGTTACCCAGCACTGTGATCAAGATCCAGCTTTCTGGGCCTAGAGTTATGGAACAGCAGGTAAATATGCTGGCTATGACTCTGGATCCAATATGGCACTGGTTTGTGTCCCAGCTGCTCCACTTCCCATCCAGGTCCCTGCTAAAGACCTGGGAAAATCACTGGAGGATGACCCAATGATTTGGGCCCCTATTACCCATGTGGGAGACCACGAAGAAACTTATGGTTCCTGACTTTGGCCTGGCTCAAATCTGACCATTCTAACCATCCAGAAAGTACGCCAGGATATAGAACATCTCTCCGCCCCCTCCTCCATCCCCCAACCTCCTCTCCTCTCCCCTTGCCTTTCCTTTCTTCTTCTGCTTTTCTCCTCTCCTCTTTTTTCTCCTTCCCTCCATCCCTCCACTTCCAACTTTCAAATACATAAATAAATAAATAAATAAATAAATAAATAAATAAATAAAATATTTTTAAAAAAGAATTCAACTGTCATAGGCAATGATGTATTGGATTAGTCAGTACGACAGGAATTCATTGCCTGTGGTCTTCAAGGTTTGGAGAACATTTACTTTCAAAATATCAGATGTTTGAGTTCAGATCACATTTGTTATCAAAGTTGAGGTATATCAATGCCATTATCAGTGATAAGTGACAGAAATATTTCAACTAGCCTTTGGAGTTAGAAGATTCTTGCATAATAGCATATAATGCTTATTGTAAACATTAGCTATGATTTTCAACTGCACCTCAATCTAAGCTCATTTCCAAGACCTTTACAACTATAATTCTTGGTTTCCTTTGTTTGATCCCCATTTAATCCATTAGTGCAGAACTGCTAGCTGTTCAGAATTTACTTCCAATATACAACTAGGTAGCTTTAAAACTAGACAAAACAAAAAAAAAAGACTCATATCTGTGTGTGAGTGTGTGATGCTGTGTGATCCCCTTCAGTCTCTCCATGGTTTCAGTTTCTTGTGCAAACATTGCCCACCCAGAAAAAAATGAAAATTCCTTGATCTGCACCATATATTTTTTCCCTTGTTCAGATAAGGCATCACAAACACCTGGAACATTTTTGTTAAAGTTTTCAGTTCTTGTGTCTATGAGAGAGAAGGTTAATGAATCACTATACTGTATTACCCTCAACTTGTCTGCAATCTCACATTCTTCAACACATTGCAAAGATAGCCCATCAGGTCTCAGGTGTACTCTAAGATGAAAATTCTTTGCCATTTCTCAAATTTAGCTACATGTCTGGACAGTTTGATTTTCCTGTTTTACATGTTGATGCTCAATCTTGTTTCCAATTTGGTGCTGTAGTCTTCAAATAGCTCTCAGTTAAACATGTCCTCTCTCTCCAAATTACATGGATAGTAATGACACCTGACAATTATATATTTATTATATATTATATTACATATGATATGTAACATATTATATAAATATGCTCTGCAAATATATATTATATGCTATATAATGCATATAACTGTATATGTGAATATACAAAATATACAGATGAATATATATTTTGTTTCAGAAGACAACATATTTTACAATTAAAAAACCTGGCCAAGGTTTTGTTACTGGGAGGGGCAGGTGAGAGGAGTCTTTGGGATAGAGACCCTCATGGGAGTTCTTAAGTCACTAGGCCGTAATAGGTAGTTGTTAAGGACTCTCATATGGTTACTAAATAATATAGTTATGAATGTCAGACCGTTGTCCCTCCTCTTCTCTGCTGCTTATTTAAAATGTGTACATCTATTCCACATGCTCTCTTGACATCTGCCACATTCCTCAACAGATCTGAGCTGATGCTGGTGACTGAACTTAATAGGTCTTTGCTCTTGCTATAGTTAGCTGCCTCCAGCATTTCATTGCAGCAATGCAAAACAGACTAATAGAGTCATCAGTTTATCCAGTGACTGAATCTACCGATACACCAAAAGAGAAAAAGTGATCGTTCATGAATTGAAAATGAGAGAAAATGCAAGAGTGAACATGGAAGCTAATCGATAGACAAATAATTTGAGAATATAATAAACGAGAAAGTGATGATGATTTTTTTTCACTCTTATTCAACAAGGATAATTATACAGTATATTTAACCCATTAACCAAAATTATTTTCCATTAGACATTTACTTTTTGTTTCCAAGTAGATCCAGTCCCTTTCCTTCTCCCTGAAAGAAATTGTTAGGAGAATGATGTAAAGAGGGATATTATAAAAAAAAGATTTCAATTTCCTGTAGCAAATCACTGTGATTATTTTACCAAGCTTCCCTTGAGTGAATAGCTGAAGATCCCTATACAAATACTCTCAACATACAACTAGCCCTCAGCATGTCTTTCAATTTTTCCCCCAAAGATACAAGCACAGAGGGAGACAACAAAAGTTGTTCCCCTCAATTTTTTAACATCTTATTAAAACTGGAAAAGATATTTTGTCAGTGATAATTCATGTGTTGGTTGTTTGGAATCAAGGATCAGTATCTGTTTTTTTTTAAAGCCTATTTTGATGTAATACATCCACAGCACATATTTTTGCATACTCCCATTGGCAAATTCTTTCAGTTTCAATGAGTATTATTTGGAGGTATTATATTTTACATGTGCATAGGAAAATATTTATAAAATTTAGACGCAGATGAAACTAACTTAGATTTTAGATGTAAAAATTTGCCTGAAGGATCATAACATTCTATGCAAATTTGAAATAAATGGATATTATTTATAGAAATACACATATGCTCCATTAATGAAGTTTTTTCATTGTTGAACATTTCAGATCCTTTAATTTGCTAATGCAAAAAAAACTAATCTCTAAACAAGGAAAGAAAATTTTCTTTTTGAAAGATTAACCTGCAAAATGATCCCAGAGGATGCTCTTTGGAAAATGATCATCTACAAAATTTAGAGTATGAATACAAATGTCCCTAATTCTTGCATCATTTCTGAATTTTAAAGAATCGTCTTAACCAATTTCTTTCTATAGTAAACATCAGAGATATTTTCTTCAAAATCTTAATACAAATATAAGTATTTCTAAATCATTTTGTTTCTGGTATCTTTTGTGCCTTCTTCTTACAAATAATGAACCATAATAGAAACTTAGCTTACGAATCAAAATCAATGTTACAGCTTAATATGTTCAAGAGTTTTCATGATGATTCACACTTTTAGCTGACCAAAACATCACAAGTAGAATGATGTAATTCCAATGCATAATCTATCAAAATAAAATTACAATGCACAATAGAACTGTTAGTATTCTACATTATGTTATTCACTAAAGAAGGGATTGCAGGTTTCAGAAGTTTTATGAAGTTTCACAAAGTTAGTTTGAACTTTTAGTATCTTCATAAATATTCTAAAAGCTTAAAAATGTATGTCTGGCCATTTTTGTTCAGAAGAATAACAGATGGCACTACTAATATTATTATGGGTAACTAATGCTTTCCATAACAAGTTTAAGAAAATGTTTCTATAGTCAAGCTATTAAATCTACCCAGAAACGATGCTATTTCCAAATGTTTTATTGGGAAATAAGGAAACTTCAATTCGTGACAATGCATAGAAATGATCAATATGAAGTCCCTTCAAAAAAATTCATGAAATATTTAATTTAAAAAAATTTTGTTTTACTGCAAAAATTTTTTTGAAAATCATGCAAACTACAGATTCTAAAAGACCATGAAACATATATCATGAAAAGCCATATACAGATTTATAAGTTCATAGCAGCCCGGACCCCTTATCTTTTAATTCGGTTTTGCTAGAAACACTTTATAGTGCTGATACATTTTATTATCAGTTTCTTGATAACTATGGTAAAAAGCCATGAATTTGTCATTGGAGTTTGGCCCCTAGAGAGTGGCCAGGAATGAAACTCTTGTCAGCGTCCTGGGGGACATTATGAAGAAATAAAAGTTATAGTCCTCCTCATCTGGAGATTCTTTGTCTGTAGGTCTGAGGTGGTGTACTGAACTTTGCATCTCCTCCAGAACTGGTTTTCCCATGCATCTATCCTGGTGCCTTTTCTGTGGACCAGCACTGATGCCTACTGATGAGTTAGGACAGCCCAAAGGGCCAAAAGTGAGTAACATTCATCTGGCAGGAAATGAAGAAGACAATCTGAGACTGAAGGACTTGGATATAAGTCACCAGAAGACAACAGCCCTCGAACAATCTTTCAGAAGTCACTATTTCACTCACGTAATATGTTAAATAGCTTAACAAGAAAGCTTTGTCCTGGTTTGCTTCTTGATTCATCAACCTTAAAACTGTGAATGATATAATTTTTTAAAAGTATATTTCTTAAGCTTTTCTTGTTTAATTATTTGTTGTTGGAAAGGCAGATGTACATAGAAAAGAGAAAGAGATACAGAGAGAAAGGTTCTCTATCCAATGGTTTACGTTCCAAGTGGCCACAACATCTGGAGTTGAGCTGATCTGAAGCCATATCTCTTCTGGGTCGCACATGGGTGCAGGGTCCCAAGGATTTGGGCTGTCCTCGACTGCATTCCCATGCCTCAATCAGGGAGCTGGATGGAAGTGCAGTAGCTGGGACATGAACTGGTATCCACATGGGATCCTGGCAGCATGTGCAAAGCGAGAATTTAGTCACTAAACCAAGGTGCTGGGTCTAATAAAACTCTTTTAAAAATTGAATAACAATGGAGGATAAGAAAACCAGTTGGAAAAAATGCCTTTTTCCACTCTGGAAATGGACATTGGGGTTTCTATTGCTCAGTCCTCAAAACAAGTGATACTGTACATCTCTCACTCTATTTTAACCCTGTCCTCTCCTAAGCATAATATCTCACCATTAGAGGGCAGATGATGAAAATGAAGAAATTATGAAAATATAACAATTGGAAAAATCATATGTATTAAGTGAGCAGCTTTACTATTCTAATGATGATAATGACGGTTGTAGAGTTCTTTATTTGTTGCTATGAAAAGCATCCCTTGTCTGCTCTTTATTGCCATCCATAAGCACCAGAGGAGTTTCATAACACAATAAAAGTACATGTTTTATCAATTTTGCCATTTCCTGTTTGCATCAGCCATGGGGTCATATTACTGATCTTGGGTTACAAATTAAAACAAATTAACTTGCTCCAGAATTGTAATAACCTTGCCTGTGAGTCTTTCATATTTCACACAAACATCACCCCGAGATGAAGAACCCCAAAGCCCTTCTTCAATTCAGGGCTCATTTTGTGCCCCTCTCTCCCTTTTACTGCATCTCCTGCTAAGCCTCATTTCCCCAGACTATTTCCATAGATTGCTTGTCTGTGATGAACTGCTGCCTTATGAGTCTCAAACAAAATGAAAAAAGGGGATAAATAAGGCCAAGTTGGCCTCTGAAATTCCTGAGGGTCTCACACTCACAAAGCACACAGGTTTTCGCAAATTTATCAACAGCACTTCACAATGAACTCATAATCTTTGGTGTCCTGCTTCAAGTTTAAGTCAATATTTTCCACTCACACCATTGACATTATTTTTGCTGTAATAATATGAACCTCTGGAGAGCTTAACATGTCCATACGACGATCCAAATAATACCTTAATCTTTAAAATTTTAGTTAGAAAATAGGAAATGAATTCCTATCTTATTAGAAAAAGTTTTAATATTTCAAGATTTTTTGGATATATTACCTTAGAAAATGATTTTACCTCAAAAAATGTCTTAAGCATCCTGAATATTACGTAAATGCTTGCTTTATACTTATTTTTAATAAAAATTTGATATAGAATAAAAAGTGGTTTGATCAGTTCATTGATCTATATTTTACTTATGTTCTAATTATATCATCAGAATTGATAATATGAATAATTCTTAGATTTTTGCTTGAGGAACAAACATACGGAACTGGTGTATGAGAAAAACACAGTTAAATAAAATAATATGATGGAGAGTTTTGTTTTTGCTTTTACTACATTCACAGGTCCAAAAGAAAAAAAATTTTCTCTTCTGTCATTAAGAATTATTTTAAAAATTTAAGGAAAAACAAAACAGGCAAAAGTAAGCTTTCAGAAGAACACTGTATTTTCTACTTAAATGTTAAGTTAGACTCAGTTTTAATCACTTGCTTGTATAAATTGATAGACTTTCATTTATATTTATGTTATCTTCTTTAAACAGAGTACCTTTAATCGTACTTTTAAAGATATGAACATTATTGGTAAGAGATATTCAATATATTATTGCCTTTTACACATTGCCCATGATTAGGCCCGATGGTCAGATGTTGCTTCACAAGTCGAACTCATTTTCTCTATATCCATTTCAATTGTATTGTAGGGAAATGATGTAAAAGGAAATGCATTCATTTATAAAAAAATACTTGCCAAAAGCCTAGTTCTGTGCTGGGCAAATATTCAGAATTAAAAATCAGAAACAATCTGCAAGCTACTTTGAAAGTAGGAGACAGGAAATGACAGAAAGCAGGTGCGCTTGCTGTCAGTGAAGTTCCACAAGCTTTGAAGTGCTGCTGGTGATTGTATCACAGAATGTTTGGGAAAATACCATCTCATATCTTTATACAGGGCCCCATTTTTTACAGCATTGTTCACACTAAGAATATACTGCTTGATTTCACAGGACCCTTAACTCCAAACTCTTTCACATTAAAAAAACACAAGAGGGCCCAGTGTGTTGGCCTAGCAGCTAAAGTCCTCGCCTTGAACACACCAGGATCCCATATGGGTGCCGGTTCTTTTCCCGGCAGCTCCACTTCCCATCCAGCTTCCTGCTTGTGGCCCGGGAAAGCAATCGAAGACAGCCCAAACCTTTGAGACCCCTCACCCTTGTGGGAGACCCGGAAGAAGTTCCTGGCTTCTGGCTCCTGGCTCCAGGCTCCGGATCTGCACAGCACCAGCTGTTGCGTTCACTTGGGGAGTGAATTTGCAGATGGAAGGCCTTCCTCTCTGTCTCCCCTCCTTTCTGTATATCTGACTTTGTAATGAAAATAAAAAATAAATTTTAAAAGAATAACACACAAGAGCAGGTGCCCAGAAGAGAGAAGCATGGGACTCTGCTTCAGTTATGTAAGTACTTAATGTCTTAACATTTGTTGTGTTCCCTTGTATAAAAGATATGCAAGATTTACCCTGAATGAGAACAGAATGTTGAAGAAAATATTTTTATGGCTCACTGGTGGATTTACAAATGCTTCACTGTTTAAATACAGTTTTCATAATAAACGGAGTCAGAATTCGCTGTTCAGAAAACAATGTGTCAGTGTGTGTATGTGTGTGAAAGGGGGAGACAAAGAGAGAGAGATGGGGGGGAAGAGGAGGGAAGAGAAAGTGAGGGAGAACATAGACCAATTGCATTTCTAGATTATTCTACATAATTATGTAGGAAACTTCAGTCTGTCAAAAAAAAAATCAACTGAGTATTGACCATACTGTTTGATGTAAAACAGCTGTTTTGACCTCTTTCTCTTTCCTTCACCTTGTTGCCTGTGCCTGAAACATCTTGGACTGTGGTCCTAGGGCACACACCAAAGACTGGAAGGACCCTAACAACCTATTGTAATCATCTGTAACTCTATAACACCAACCACTAGACTTCTTTTCTTAAAAGATTTATTCATTTTTATTAAAAAGGGAGATATATAGAGAGGAGGAAAGGGAGAGAAAGATCTTCCATCTGATGGTTCACTCCCCAAGTGGCTGCAATGGCTGGAGCTGAGCCAATCTGAAGCCAGGAGCCTCTTCCGGGCCTCCCATGTGGGTGCAGGGTCCCAAAGGTATGGGCCGTCCTCGACTGCTTTCCCAGGCCACAGGCAGGAAGCTGGATGGGAAGCAGAGCTGCCGGGATAAGATCCGTCGCCGATATGGGATCCTGGTGTGTTCAAGGCAAGGACTTTAACCATTATGCTATCTTGCCAGGCCCTCCATTAGACTTTAACTAAGAGATAAATACATTCTTATTTGTTAATTTAGTATGATCCAGGTTTGGCCACAATTCTCTGATGGATGTGAACATTTGTCTACATAAGGAGACCATGAAAGACAACTCTTGGCTGTACATTTGATAAATATTCTACTGGTAATTGTTATCCAAACAATATCTTCATATATTTTAGTTATTTTCTTTAAATCACATACAGGTGCATACATTCAGCATTGCTGAAAACAATAGCAAAAATATTTTTTCTCTGCTGATGAATCTAAAGAAAAATTCAAAAGTAACGGAAATATGTTTCTATAGTATTAAAAAGAGTCATGCTAGTTCTAAACAGAAGAATTTATGAATAATGGTTACGATTGGGCAGTAAAACATGTAAACGTCCGCCACACTAACCATTAACACCATTGGACACCATCCTTGCTTTAGTGCTGGGTTGGTGCAGAGGTACCTCTCATCGGCCGTATTTTTCACAGCCAGGTAACTGTTAATGAGTCACTTTCCACAAGAATGGCTCTGGTTGTCTGGGAGCCGATTTAATGCGCTGTGATAGATGTGCTTGGACAGAGAAGCATGCAGAATAAAAGACAAAACCCCAGTGAGATGACACGAGATTTTACAGAGTTGTGAGGCTGTTGCTCAGACATGGAGGTGTCTTATTTTGATGAAGAGCCCTTCTGCCTGAGCATTTGGAAGAGCATGATAAAGCACAGAGCAGGTAAGCTGGAGTGCTCATCGGAGGAGAGGCCATTTGATTAATGGGGCATGATGTACAGCTGACTGATTGTAGAATGTAGCTGATAGTTCTCACAGGTGATCCATCTTAATTTTGGATATATTATCAATATACTCAGCAAATGTCATTGGGCATGCCTATCACAGCAATGACACAAGTTTCGATGAAAAGTCTAATTTTTCCCACAACCATTTGGGTTTAGTTCACACTTAGTTTTAAATAACTACTCAGAGACACTGGTAACTCATGGAATTACCAAGAAAAATTCTTGTAGTACTCTTCTATATGTGTTAATACAAAATCTAGTATTTGTCAGAAACTAATTGCACTTCATTGAATTTATACATTCAAAGCTAACTTTATTTCAAGTTGACTGGATATATGTGAGCTAATTACAAGTGACATTGTTTCTACACAGTTGGGCTTCCTTCTATGGGGTTTCATGACTTAATCCTAGCAACAGTTAAGATAACAATATAACTGATATTCGATGGGGCAAGTGCTGCATTTGCTTTTCTTACTCTAAAGTTCTCTATTTCTTATTGGGACTCTGATATTCCACTTAAAATAAAACTATCTTGTTGACTTTGTCTCAAAAAGTGCTTCCTTTTAAGAAAATTACTGCTAATCACACATCATTTCTTAATTTTCATTACTTTTTTCATGATACAGTTTTGTAGGTATGGGGTTCTTCCCTCCCAGTTCTTCCCTCCTCTCATTTTCCCCCCCTGTCTTATCACAATGATGTAGCTCTTTAGCACAAGTTACAAATCCAACTTTCTGATATTTAAATGAAGCATGTCATGGTAAATACGGGGAAAGGTAGAAAACTCAGGATCATAATATAAAGACAGTTATTAATTTCATTGGATGTCTTCCATTTATCCAGGAGTTGAGGTTTACACTGTACATAGTACTTCACTAAGTATAATGGTTTTCATCTGGGACCATTTTGTTGCAAGCAGTAAGGTTTTATTCTTTTTTATGGCTGGGTTGTATTCCATAGAGTAGATATACCATCATTTCTTTACCCTTTTTGAAGGAAAAATGTTTTTACAATATTGATTCTTTTCATTCACAAGCAGTTTGTGGAAACACATTTATGTAGCTGATTCCTATTCATTTTCAATAAAAGTACCCATTTAGTTTGACAGAGCCCTTGTTTATTTTTGCCAGATTTACTTAAAGTAATATTTATGCTGATTACAGTTTGGCTAACAGAATATTCTTACTCAATTTTTCATACAAATATAAATATTTTATATTTGAATTCATATTCACTATTTATCAAAGACTCCTACATCACTGCTATGTAACCAGCTCTCAATTTTACGTACAGGATGGCAAACTACACAGATAAGGAGTTAGACCTCCTTCCTGCTCAGTTTTTTAAAAACATACTCTGTATAGTCACACTAATGTTATACAATGGAAGGTTTCTCAGGCTCTTGAGTAAATAAAGTTTCACAGGTTCTTATATAAATAATCATAGTTTAAAAAAAAAACACAGCTCTATCAATTTTCTCCTGTGTTCCACAGATTACATGACATCATCAAATGGTTATGCTAAGCATTTTGTCATTTCATAGAATGCTGGCCGTTGTACTTTGAAACTTTTCCTAGCAAATAGCTCCCCGCCTTGTTTTAAAGGAATCGTGGCAGGGTGCATGTGCTTCTGTGTGCTTGTAGGATATGTTATTGACGTTTCACTGGACTATGGCTGGTATTACCAACAACAAACAAACTTGAAGTTACATTAGATACTCTGTCCTTGGTTTTTGTTTAAGTGACACAGGCTTTCCAATGGAGTTGCATTTGATTGTGATTGCTAGTCATTTTATATTCAGCGGCCAATACAGTGTCCAGTCTAGAATGTGCTAGACAATATGGAAAGCTAGGAAACATACATCATGTCTATGGGTCTCTAGGCATGAGACTCCATAATATTTTTTTCCAAAGAATTTTATATATATATTGAAGGATCCAGTGATAATTGGATAACTCCACTATGGTATGACCAGAGTTCCTGAACTGGATGGAGCTTCTTTTTTTTTATTGTTAATAACATTGTATTAGGTAATACAGTTTTATAGGCACTGGGGTTCCCCTCACCCCTCCCACAACTCTCCCCCCATGGATGGAGCTTCTAATTGTGACTATTTTCATTTCAGATCTGTAATTTCTATCCAAATGTTGTAAGAATTCGATGTCATCTTTAGCACATTCTGATTTTAGTATAAATTTCAAGGTGTTTTTTTCCTTCACAGAGGGATAAATTTATATTTCAGAATCAAACTGGCACCGCTGTCTCTGAAAAGCTGTGCATGCTTACTGTCAATTACTTTTAACTGAGAGTCACGGTGCCTTTTCTTCTGATAAGTCTTTTCTTTTAAGTGTTTATTGGGTCTGAAAAAAAAATACTTCCTTAAGCATTTGGAATGTTAACATCATCCTTCTCCAAAAACATGAGTCTCTTCTGCTTTTGCCAAATGCTTAGCAGCAACGGCACATATTAACACTTGTTTGAGACTCACACAATTTTATAGGCTACCTGGTGACCCAAATGCACAGGTTTACTTTAAATTCTGCTTTATTACCTTCCAGAATTCTTATCTTAGGTATATTTTGCCCTTAAGCCTGTTCTCTCAGTCTTGCAAAACCATAAAAGGAGAAATTGAGCTCCTTAGTGGCTTTCTTTGAATCTGTAAATGCATTCAAGGTTAGAAGATCAGTGAGGGGCTTAACCTCCTGAGTTCTTGTCCATTTCTAGTTCTTTTTATGCAGTCTTGCTAAATCTTAGATGCTTTTAGGAAATTGTATTTTTTAAAGATAATATACACATTACCTACTGCAAAAATTCATTTAATTTATTTTAATTTTGTAACCACAGTGGAAGTTCAACTTATTTTTACCTTCCATTATAAAATTTTTGAACCATGAACTGTTGCAAAGAGCATTCTATTCTTGTTTCAATTATTTGGGGATTTTATGGTTTTTTTTTTCTTACTGTGATTAAGATACTGACAATATGACTGTATTAATAAATTTGCATGAATATAATCTGAAGAAGCTACCTTTTCCAGGGAATCCTATTTTGGCTTGTAGTGTTGGAGGATCGTAGTTAATGATGGTGGGCTCCATTAGTACCTGGGGAAGCCAGAGGATGCCAGCGTTGGAGGAACGATTACCTAGAAAATCGGGAAGCACAGACAGTGGGTAAGCCCAACCTGATTTTTTTTAATTAACCCATCTTTCTGTCAGACCCGCAATGTGACACTACGGCTCCGTTGACTCAAGCACCAAACACCAGGCCAACTTCCTAGACAGCATAATTGTACTAAATTCCTCCCATCTGTTACCCTCAGCTTATGCCTTTAGGGTTTAAATGTCTGAATCAGTTCAGAAGTTAAATATATTTATTATTAAGATTTATTTATTTTTATTGAAAAGTCAGATATACAGAGAGGAGGAGAGACAGAGAGGAAGACCTTCCATCCGATGATTCACTCCCCAAGTAGATGTAATGGCCAGATCTGAGCCAATCTCAAGCCAGGAGCCAGGAGCTTCCTCCAGGTCTCCCAGGTGGGTGCAGGGTCCCAAGGCCTTGGGCCCTCAGCTGCTTTCCCAGGCCACAAATAGGGAGTTGGAAGGGAAGCAGGGTCACAGAGACATGAATTGGCACCCATATGGGATCCCAGCACTTTTAAGGTGAGGACTTTAGCCACTAGGCTACTGTGCCAGACCCCAGAAGTTAAATCTTTAGGTCCACAATGATTAACAAGTAAAAGTTTTGAAATTTGAACCATTATTCTATATTCCAGTTTAGGATTTATTTTAATGGAAATTTACATGTACTTGAAGAGATTTTTCCATAGTACTTGATTATGCTGTACTACAAAAAATATTGAATTAACCTGCCTTCTCATTTGTTTCCAGTTTATTTTTTCCAGTTTTGAGCAATGTATGCATTTTAAAACTTAGTTTTTCTTAGATTGGAAAAGGAAAATCTTCTTTTTATTTGTTTGTTTTAGTCTGGAACCTCATTAACTCTGAATTTTTTTACTATACATGGTAGATTAAGACTTTTTCTTTACAAATCTCTTCTTGTAGAGTTAAATGACATACTTTTTTGCTTATATTCTCACCAATGTACTTTGGAAATTAGTACTTAAGTATATAATATCATTGAAACAGTATCTTTTTCAAAAGATAATTAGAAATGGAAAATAAAAAGCTAAAAACAAATTATTTAGATGCATATGGATAGATTTTCAAGGAAACAGTCTTTTGATCACAATTCTAAAAGTCTTTCATTGTCAAATATTAGGCTTGCTGGCTTTCCTCCATGATCTATGAGATCTCCATCTCATTACCCTTTAAAAAGTTATATACAAAACTGCTTTTCAAGACTGTTTTTCAATTGTGTCTTCATAAAGTTAGAGGAGTCTTCTAAGAAGAAAGTGCTGGATATTGTGCTTTAGAAACACAAATGCTATAAATTTACCATAACTTTATGTGGAACTTCAGCCTATTTAACAAATAAATCTGAACATGTGTACTGAATGAGCCTGAAGTTTCATAGCACACACTACAATATTGTTTTTGAACACTCTATCTAGCTTGAGTAAAAATATTGCTATAGATAATGGAAACTGTTATTGGAAATGAATTACAGAATTTCTACTTGATGAAACTTCTAAGGATAAACACTTTTAAAAAGCGAGTGTAACAAGAGCAGTCAAGTATCATATTTCCTTAAGGAATATAAAGTCAAATTTAATCTTACTGACCTCATAATTGAAAAATATGCTTGAAAGTTTAGAGAAATCTTTTGTGTCATTTTTTGCTTGTTTTTCTATGTATTTATCAAAATATACTCAAGGGGCTTTTTGGAAATACTGTGCCAGACATAAATTGCAAAATTTATTTTATACGCTTTCCATGGATTATTTTTTCATTTTAAAGCAAAGCAGACCTACAAACTAAAAGCACAAATCAATCTCAGTTAATACACAGCTAGGAGAAAATAAAGCCTGGGGAAAAACACAAATATTACCATATAATGGAGTTCTAAACAATGTAATATAAAAAATCAAAATTATAATTTAACTTCACATTTACCATTGTTATTTATATTCAAACAATATTTACTTTTTATTTACTTCAGTTTGAAACACTTTTGGTTTTTTTTTTCTTTCTCCTATCACTATGTATGGCAGAGTTCTAGGGTCTTTTTCTCTCTTCCTCCTGCCACTATGGCAGGAGGTAGGGGTTCTTTTCTCTCTTGATGCCTCATTCCCATCACTAGACCAGGAGGCTCTTCTCAGCTTTTCTAATAAACCTTACTTTAAAACTAGTAAAAAAAAAAACACTTTTATACTGCATTTTGATGTATTTATCTTTTTAAAAGACGTTCTAAAATATTGATGACTTTCACTAGAAGTTTTACAAATGTTTAATTTACTTGATTTCCCTAAATTTATAGTAAAATCTTTTCATTTCACTTGTTAAATAGGTAAACTAAGAATATCTGTCTGAAGATTTCATAGCAAGATTTTATATCTATAAACTTGTATCTATAAGGTTAGCTAGGAATACTAATCAGAACAGTCATCATAAAATTTTAAAAGAAAAAGAAAAATTTAGGGGCTGACATTTTGGTCTAGTGTTTAAGATACAGCTTGAAACACCTGTATGTTTTAATGGAGTGTGTGATTGACCAGTTAGGTATGTTGCTGAACCCAAATTCCTGCTCAGCAGAACCAGCAAAGCAGCAGATCACTTCTCAGGGAACGAAGTCTCTGTCACCCACGCAGGGAGACCGTGTGCATTAAATTCCTGGTTCCCTATTTCTGGTTGACCCATCCCTAGCTGACAAATGCGGGCATCTGGGGAGTGAACCAGCATATGTGTAATGTTCTTTGTCTGTTATCTCCTCAAATGTACCAAAAACCAGTGTGTTTTATACATAAATCTAAGATCAAAAACTAAAGTATTAAAGATTATCATCTTGACAATATACAATCAACAAAGTAAGAAAAAGAACAATGGAAATCTAGACATGAGAAGCAATAAAATGCACAATAATGGCAAACGGTTCAATTATACCAGGAATATTTATAATAGTAGTATGCTAGATGATTACCAATATTTATTGATTCATAAGGCAATAAGTCTATATGAGAAATAGTAAGTCACATATCTAAACTATAACATAACCTTAACTTTAGGCATAAGTAGTTAAAATTAGGTACCAACCAATGACAAGTACAAAATGAATTATGGGCCCAACAGACATAATTTTTGGTCCAAATTTAAGAGTCTATATAGGAGATGTTCGAAATCATATAATGAGAAAGTCTTGAAAATCATATTTGCAGACTTATAAGTCATCATTATAAGAGAGTATTTGGTTTAAGATCACTTTAGAAAAGCATGGTGTTATGATTTTCAACTTCAATATTCATATGCATAAACTATTGCCCTGAGAAGAAAAGTGTCAGGGATCAAGTGAAATCTTTGTCTGATTAGGTTAGTGTGATAGAGAAAAGTCAAAAATTCAGCATGTTTGCTAAGAAAAAAACTGTGGAAGACCAGCAAAGTTGAAGTTGATTTTTAAAGAAGATAGCATAAATTGACCTGAGAAGAGGGTGTGGTCAATTCTTTCAGCAGCTCAGTTAATATTTACTGAACGTTGGTCCTATTCAAATGTCGGAATAATCATCCACTTTGAATTCCAAAGCCAGTATGGAAAAAAACATAATAATGGAAGAAACGAAATCTAAACAAGATAAATCTGTAATAAATGAAAGTCTACCGAAAAGTTCAATGGTAATAGCAACAGAACACTTGATATAGTCAAAAAACAAATATAAGAATACCAGTGAATAAACTGAATGTTTTTGGAAAGACAAATGAAGCCTTAATGATAAAGAGAATCATTAATAATAGACACATTTAAAAGCTCTTATTTTTCATTACAGTGCATACTGTAGCTTAGAAATATCAAAGGCAAAAGCACTAAGGAATTACAATCACTACTACACCTAAATTTTGAGCAGAGAAACCTAAAGTTTGCACATTATTAATGCAATAAAAACAACATTCAAAACTACTTATACTATTCCCTGACCTTATTATGTTTGGGGGATGGGAAGAAAAAGAATCCTTTTTTTGAGAAGGTTATAAGGGACCAGAGACCTTCTTCTCTGAGACAAGGTTAGGTGACAGCTTTGACAACAGAGTATGTGCGTTTTTCAGTTTATAGAATGACTGTCTCAGAGACCAAGGTGAGAGCTTTGAGAAAGAGGCAAGAAAAACACAGAAAGTCACAAGGAACTAAGAGGAATAGAATGCAAATTATTAGAGTTGGCAGGATAGAAGATTGAGGAAAATAGGACGTTAGGATTAATGAGAAGCGTTTTGAAGTCTTGCGAAGAATGGGAATTGAGGACTTTACAACCTCCGGTGTTTATTTCAGGACGGTGTAGGTTCGGAGTGGGAAAGGTTGCCCTCTCCTGTTGGCATCTGTGGGGACAGAGCCAGTGATCTGCATGCCGTTTGTCTGTAGAGCGTAATTTCATGTTGGTAGATACACATGAAAAGTAAACACATTTTGTGAAGAGATATACATCTCAGGTTCTAAAAATATTTGTGAGCAGAAAGACTGAGAGGTGAGAACGTTTTAGACCATTTTTTAAAAGTGTCTTCTGAACTTTGCTCCATTAGAAGGAGAGTAGTCCTGGAGGGTCCTGTGTGACTTTCCTGAGTAAGAAAAAAAAAACACATTTCTTCACCCTTCCAGTTTAGGACCAGCAAGAGCGATGACTGGCAGGAAAGATTCTAACACCGATTTGAATGAGGCTAGACTTCTGAATATAAATGATAGGGGGGGATTGTTTGTGAAATAATTGCTTGTCTTCTGTGATATCAAATCTGAGCACCCATGATATATTTTACTTATCATGGGACATAGTTTCTCAGCACAAATCAATTTTTAGGTGCCAGAATTGGTAAATGTTTTCTGGTCTTATCAGTTTTATTTCTTGCCTAATGTCAAGGAGGAAAGAGCTTATGTTGTTTTAATAAATTCTTTCTTTTTTATTCCATGTGCCTTTGAAAAAAATGGCTTAGCACAACCATACCTCTTTATTATGTGTACAAGAGATAATTTTTTTTTCTTCAAGTTTTTTTTAGAGGGTTCTAGGTAATAAATACAAAGCACAAAGTAAAACACTGCCTAGTACCCAAGGCTCTTTTAATGTTAATCTTTCTAACGAAAAACTTGGGAGCCACTTGCTTGGTGTTAGTGTTGTAACATCTAATTCAAACAAAGGCTACTAAGTAGAGCAACAGTTAACTGCATGGTCTAATTTCATATGAGCTATGCCTTCTCCATATGCAAATATTCTAATTTAAGGCATTTAGTAATAAAATTGTAAAGATGCTACTATTTTAGAATATATGAATATAGGAGGGGAAGTAGAATAATGATTTTTGCCTTACTTATATCAGAGCAATCAATACATTGACTTTTAGAATTAAAAATAAGACAGACAAAAATTAGCAATATTATTTACTGTCACTGCTTCTATGAAAATTATATAATATAGACTCTTAGCATTCAGAGTAGCAGTTTGCAGAATGGTTAGAAATGAAAAATGTTTTAGCTTATATATCATTGTTGCTGTTACAGTAATTAAGCTAACAAGGACCAAAATATTTTAAATATGTATGATAAAGAGAATCATTAATGATCCACAAACTTAAAAGCTCTTATTATTCATTACAGTGTATATTGTAGCTTGGAAATATCAAAGGTAAAAGCACTGAGGAATTACAATCATTAAGTACATCTTAATTTTGAGCAGAGAAATTTTGCACATGAAACTGGGGTTTTGAGTAATTTTATGGTCAATATATGATTATATGTTGCCTGTTTATGAGGCAGCTTTGTTATAAAAGCAATAGCTTTTCATGTTTCATCGCTTATTCTTTCTATTTAAAAAATGTTTACTGTTCATCCTCAATTGGGTATGGTACTGGATTGTAACACCCACCCCGCATGTAAGATCTAACTGAAACCTATGGTTAGTTCTGCCCTTTGCATAGTGAATGGGAATGTAAAATTGACTACAGAAGCACAAAATCATATGATAGCTGAAAATATATGCAAAATAAAATAAAGAGCTAGTATAAACTATTGTAACATGTTTCCAGTCAATTTCAGAAAGGCTAGAAGAAAACTGCAATCAAAAAAGGATTTAGAAATGGAGAAGATAGAAGTATACTGGCAAAGAGGATGAAAATACCTGGGGTACAAGGACTATGAGAATTTGATGAGTTCCAGCGCTGTTACATCTTGAATACAGAAATTATAGGATAGCATAATGGTTAAGTAGGACAGCATGTCAATCAATTCAAGTTATACCAAGAATTTAACCAGTCGATTTGTAAAGTTCATTTATTTCCCATTATGTTGGTGATGGCCTCCGTCAAGTTAGTTTTCCTAAAAAGTAGACTAGCTAGTACAGAGGCAGAAGTTTGAGAAAATATTGGAATAGAGACATTGGTATAGATTCTGAGAGGAATCACAATTATCTAAGGTATAAGAAAGAAGTAACCCAACCCAGCAGGGTAGCCTAGCAGCTAAAGTCCTCATCTCACCTTGCAAGCACCAGGATCCCAAATGGGTGCCAGTTCATGTTCTGACAAACCCTGCTTCCCACCCAGCTCCCTCCATGTGGCCTTGGAAAGCAATAGGAAATGGCCCATAGCCTTGGGACCCTGTACCTGTGTGGGAAACATGGAAGAGGCTCCTGGCTCCTGACTTCTGAAAGGCAGTTCCACCCATTGTGGACACTTGGGGAGTGAATCAGAAAGCAGAGGCTCTTCTCTGTATCTCCCCTTCTCTGACTTTTGAAAAAAAAAACTTAAAAAAAAAAAGAAGTAAGTAATCCCAACAAGGGAGTAGTATGATCAGAAATGAGAGTTGAGCCAAGTGAAATATGACATGGCAAACTGAGATTATATCTAGAGGGGAAATGAGAATAAAAGGGCTAAAATGAAGGTACAAAGCAGAACATATAAAAATCATGCCTTAGATTTTACACATAAATAAATCTCAGATATGAATCAATACATTTTAGAGAATTTGGGACACAGACTCTGAAGCCAAAAGAAAACATTATATTAAACTAAAAGATCACTGACCTTAATATTGTCTTTAGAATAACATTAATATTCATTAATATTGTCTTTACAAGAGAAGTCCAAATTACTTTGGTAATCGGTATTCCACAACTAAGAGAGGAGATCTATTGTTAGATAATAAATTATTGGCATTATAATTCTATCCTTAACTCTGAGAAAAGGAAAACATTTGTTAAATGCCTAATAAACTTCTTTAATAAATCTCTTTCAATCTCAGGCAACAGATAACGTCGCTTTATTTAAAACTTGGAATCGTGTCTTGCAACGGAATCTTTTACTGATGTGATATGGAATTGTATTTTAAGGTAGAAGGTAAAAACTCCTCACTGTCACAGAGAGGCAGTTGATCGAGTATATGGCAAATACAATATATGTTTCCCTTACTTTTAATTCTTAGTTTCTTTTCTTTAAAGCAAGAAAAACCTTTCTTCACATGCCTGTGGTTAACCGTGTAGCACACAGTTGCTATTTAAAGAGAGCTACACTGTCAACATCCTAAATGCTTTTCTGTGTCATATTCAGTAAAAGATTATGTCATGAAAATTATTCTGGAATACAAAATATCTTTCTACTAGGGAACAGTATGGATAATGGTGAAAAACAAGGATAAACATGGGGAATACGGGAGAAGGAGGCTACAATGAAAAAAAATGTACTCTCTGTAATGCAAACTCTCATTTCGTGAAGTGGTAATTAACATTTCACAACACGACGTTCAATTTTTTAGTTCCTCAAGCTGGAATTTTAAGTGCATCTATTTTTTTAATTTACTGATTAATTAGTCCACTGACACATAGCAAATAGGATAACATTTAGTCAAGTATCATTACTCACTGTAAATTATGGCTAGGTCATTCAAATCTGGATACTTCTGAACTGTGAAAAGCAGCAGCATCTTGCTGTCCCAAGTGTGAACAAGAACCCACGAAGGCTAACTGAGGACACTTTTATCCACATGATTCACATGTGAGAAGTCTAAATCAAGTATTATCTAATTAGATTTTATTAATGAAATATTGAATTCACAATACTTCTCAATTTTATGTATGCATGTCTCTTCATTGATTTCTTTGAGCATTTACAAAAATTTTGACTTCTTCTCTTAACAGCTATAAATGACATTCTTCTCATCCAGGGTTAATCTACAATATCTCTTTTTCTTATTCCGTCTCCCTGAGTTTTGCTTTTAGTCCTTTTCACTTTCTCTGGGCCTTTCTCTGAAGAAAGAACCCAATGAAGCAGTTTCAATTATCACCTCTGTGCAAGTATATTCTAAGTGCCATCTCTAAAATGCATCTCCAGGTCCACATTTCCAGAGATGCAGCCCATTTAGCAACCTGCCTTCTCTCAGGGAGAAGACATTTTACAGGCTAAAATTAAATAGTAATATCACATTGTCTCATGCACCACATCTGTTTTTGGATCTAGTGGAGAGGATAGATCTGTTAGTTTTGACTCCATCTCTCCCATAAATGAGGGTGTTGGTTGGTTTTGATTGATTTGTAGCACCACCATGTATGCCATGTTGAACAAAGAAGTACTGGTCACGGAATCCAAACACTAGAATTATCTCTTTGCAGATGAATTCTAGGTGAAAATTTAAATAAGAGTTGGCCTATTTCCACAAATCACATTCCTAGCATAATCAATACTATATATAAAAACTAAATGTGGCCATTGCAATTAAACCTCAATAAAATGAATTTAATGAAGAATTTCTAAAAACACATTAATAATATGTATTTGAAAAATGTAAGACCACAGTAGTCTTTGTTAACCTTTCTTGTCGAGTCTTCTAATAAAGAATGACATTTTATACTGTTTGTGTAAGCTTTGTTTCCTTAGTAATACCATGCATCTTTGTGTCCTAATATTTGAAAAACTGCTTCTCCTTTAACTCATTAGGAATGGAAAATGAACGCTACCTATATAATTAACTGGTGATAAAATTTGATAAAATCAGTCAGAAAAATCAAAACTCCTTATGTATATTTCTTTGCATCTATTGTATATTTTTTTGTTTCCATTTATTCAGTTGAAAAATTCATTTATCTTAGAGCAATGCAGTACCAGATGGGTTTAAGTAGCTTTGTTTTCAGCTTCCATATGCTAAGTTCATCAGGTTTTGACTAATTGAAAATTTCTGTATTATTCACTTACAGAAATAAAGCAGGCATTTATCTTCCTACTTTTTCACATACTAGTCGCTGAAAAGTATAATATGATAATAATGAATACTGTAAAAATACTTAGAAGCCATGTATTCTGATATGAATCTCCTCCAATACATGCAGATTGTAATGATTACAATTTTAACATGTAAGAATATAAACATTATAAAATGGCAAATGATTTGCAGAGTTTATGGCTCTAAGTAAATGACTGTTATATCTGATATTTTTGTGAAGCCCATAACTGTTAAAAATGGTGCATTTTTTCAAGATTCTTTTAGATCAGCTGTTTCATGAACAACTATTTAGTGTCTAGAATGCTATCCTGCAAACATACACACACTGTATACTAACCATGTCATTTTTCTCTAAATTTTAAGTCATTTAATTTTACAAAAAATTGCTTTCATGTACACATCTACATAAGATTTCCTTTTCAACAGTTGAATCTCATTTTGTTCTACATTTCAAAATCATTTATAATTTTACATATAAATGCTTCCATATAAAATTTTCATAAATGAAATCGCCTTTCCAATAGGAATTATGTTTTTTATTTGGCTTCTTCAAAGTTTTTCTTAGTCACACTAGGAACTAGATTAAATAAAACGCAATTCTAAGAAAACTGTTCTGAAACTTCCAAAATGAAAATGAAGAGGTTGTGTATCTCACAGCATCAAAATAGGAAACTAAGTACCATAAAATTTACCATTCTTTTACTTGAGTTACTCAGAAAAATCATCTCTTTCCAAAATTGGAATACAAACAAAACCTAAAAAATACTGGATAAAATATATGCAAATATTCTTCAAAATTTTTAAAATTTTTATACATAACAGAGATAACATTTAGAAATTCATGACTGCTAAGTTTTTACAGAAAACTATAATTACAGTATTTTATATTTTATTGAAACAAGTTCATAAAAGATAGATATGCCTTTGAGATTGATAAGCTTTGAGTATACTACTGTCATCTTTGTATAAGATTAATTGTGAGGATTTTTCAGTAAATTATACGTCAAATTCCTCTAGTTTGAGATATGAAAAAGTTGACAAGTGTTAGTTATTTCTATAACCAAAAAATGAGAAATTGAGGTAAAATATATACAGATCAAATCTTAAATCAGTTCAGATCTGAGGAGGATCAACCTTCTCTAAAGGGAGAAAGTACAACATAAGAGTTAGCTTAACAATTACAGATTAATGATATAGTAAAACCCACAAATGGCATTTAATTAAATTGGAGAGCTTTACACAGTAAAACAGACAGGCAACCTATAAAGTAAGAGAAGAACTTTGCAAGCAACACATCGAATAACAGACTCGACCCAACGGCAAAGAAGCCTGATAATCTGCTTAAACAGGAAGACATCAGATGGAATCAGTCATTTAAAACAAAATCATGCAAATGGCAGAAGGTACATAAAAAATGCTCAGCATCAGTATTCTTTAGGGAAATGCAAATCAAAACCACTAAAACAACTCATTCCAGTAAGATTGGTTTTTATCAAAAAGATGAAAGATAAAAACTGAATGTAAAAACATGGTGAAAATGGAACACTTCCACACTGTTAGAACAGTCATTGTGGAGAACAGTATAGATGGGAGAAGGTTCCTCAAAAAACTAAAACCAGAATTCCTGTAAGATCCAGCAATTTCACTTGTAGGCATTCATCCTGTCAGATACTTCTGCACTCCTATGTTCTTAGCAAGGAATTTAAACTAACATCAGTGTCTATGACCATTAAACAAATAAAATGTGGCATATATTCGTAATAGAGCAGTACACAAAGTAATGAAATCCTGTCACTTGCAGCAACATAGATTGGACAGATCATTATGCTAAGTAAGGTAAATCAAACCCAAAAAACAAACTTCACATATATTCACTTATTTGTGGAGAGCAATGCATACAGAGAGTAATTGAAACTTATGTGGACATCATGTCATTGGGAATTCAGTTATACATATTTTTTTCACTAAGTCAATACTGTATTAATGGCAATACATTGTTTCTCCACACGCTAATTACCATAAGGCCCTTACTCTGTGACATTAATTTCTATTTTAATGAAAAAAATACATAAACATACATAGAAGGAAGAAGGATTGGGAGTGGGGCAGCTGGGACTTGAATGGCACCCATATTGCAGGCACTGCAGTCAGAAGCCTAGCATGATGTACCATGGAGGTACTCCTTGTGCAATTCCTTTCTCAGCTCCTAAGAGCAAAGCATGGTATATGGAGAGGGAATGAAAGCCAGTCTAGACTTGAATCCCAGTGTCAGGCCCACTGTGAACATAGATTCAGACAGGGTTCCACAGCCCCTGTTTTTTTGCCTGTTCTTATAAACTAAGTATTTGGACTGTCCTGCGCCTGGCGATATCTGCCAATAATTTACCAACCACCAGCAGAAAACAGAGTAAGACTCTACCTACTCAGATCATAGAGGGAGTGGAGGCTTACACAGTGGCTTTGCGCTCACAGGCTGGCCTGCTGTTTTGAGACCAACAACCTGATAAATCTAAAGGCCTCCTACCCCAACAGCTCAGAGAAAGAAATAATAGACTTCTCTTGGACAGCACATGCAAACCTGCAGATTGGTGATTTGGACTCTTTCTGGCTTATGTGACTATCAGCTTCAAGTTAGCGTAAGACTTAAGAATTGATAGGACTCAGGGATGGTGAACTGTGAGTGTGAAACAGCTTAGTGTCAGTCTGAGCTGCCAATTAAGGGTCATTATTATCCCTCTCCAAACCTTTGCCAGCCAGCAGAAAACCACAAGACTGGGGACGCAGTGCTGATTACAAATAAACCCAACACCAGGCAGATCCTCACTGTTCCTGTTCCTAGGCCAGGTCCTATGGACAAAGCCTCTATGCTTTCCCAAGGATCAGGAGGAAACCTGAATCCTGGTGGGGGGAAACTTGCTTTGGCATTCAGAAAATTGTTTTGGCATTGATTTACTACATGTTTCACATAGGCCTGGGGTGTATTTACAAGATTGCACAGGCCCAGTGACAGTGAAAACCAGATGTAAGTCACCAAATGACTGCATTGTTGGCTGAGGGTCTGCCTCATTACTCCTCATCCAACCTTGGGTAGAAATCAAGAAATCATAAGAGAAGGGTGGTAAGACACGTCAGACTGGCAAAACTCAGTTAAGTGCAAAAGTCCCTGTATCTAGACCAAGGCTTATAGATGGCATCTCTGTACCTGCTCTGGTACCAAGCAGATCTCTATGAACTGAGCAGGTCAATCTAATGTACAAGTCAGCATCAATGGTGCCTGTGGGACTGTAAGTCTAACTCAGCAGATATACAATAAATGGATTTTTTTTCTACCCCACTGTTGCACCCATATTGTTGGACTGACTGAGGACGTGACATTGCACCATGGCATTGGTGACTATACACTAGATTTCTGGGCATATTACAGCCTACAAAGGAGCTTACAGGATTAGGCTTTTTCTTAGACACTCCTCCAGATAATTCTGAATAATAGACCACAACTGATTAGGAAAAAATTTGACTGTGGCATTCATCGTATGATTACAATGGTGAAACATGCCAATAAGTGACCCATGGAAAACTTCGACTTAGGGCATCCTCTGGTAGAATTCCTCAGGCTCAGAACAAAATAAACAGATTGCTTAAAATCCCTATAATGACAGTTATAAACAAAGTCATCCACTGTAACTGATCCTTCAATGTGAACACAATACTGTCCACCAACAAGCATTGAGAATTTCCAAGGAAAAATGATGTACAAAATGAAGAGTAAGCTATGACATAAACCAATAATCTAGGAATTTAGGTTTTCAAATGGTTGAAGATTTCAACTTAGATATTTTAAGGAGACTCAACAAACTTCAAGAGGATATAGATAAGTGATTTAAGATTATGATAGAGACTTTCCAGAAATATGGAAGCAATTTTACAAAATTGAACAGAAATCTTGAAATTGAAAAGTGTATTAAGCAATATTTTAAAAGTGATAGAAGATATAAATATCAGAGTGGATCAAACAGAAGAATCTGTGAGATTAGAGATATACTATTTGGAATCATTTTTGAAACGTAGAAGAAAAAAAGAATGAAGAGAAATTACTAAAGCTAAGGATGCCTAGGGACAGCCGAAAAACAGCATATAGTCAAATTATTGTGGTTCAATAGGCATGTGATAATATCAAAGGGGTTGAAAATATATCCAAAGAGATAACAAAAATCTTCTCTAAGCTACAGAAAGACAAGCATTATCAAGATATAAGAAGAAAAAAAAATCATCTACCAGCCATAATTGTTCCAAAACATGGATAATCAAGTTCTGTCAGGCTAAAGGTAGAAAAGATTCTCAAAGTTACAAGAAAAACCAAAAATAAGAATCACACAAAAAGGTGTCCCAATTGATCTGACTGCATTTTTTTTAAAAACAGGAGATGTTACAAGTTAGGAAGTAATGGAGTATGTGCTACACAGTGAATGAAAATGCGTGCCAGAAATATATGAAAAGCTATCCTTCAAGTATGAACCATAATGATATTTCCAGGAAACAAAAGCTGAGAGGGAATAAAGATGGCAGGATAGGGTAAGGACACATTTAATCAAACAGAGATATAATAGCACATTTCAGGAAATAGGAGAGGACAGAACAACAGCAGAGGGCTACCTGGAGACTGACAGACACACGAAAGCAGTGAAAACAACAGTGTGGTATTGCAGTGACTGATACCCCAGCAGCATTCAGCTAACGGTCATCTGAATTCCACCAGCAGCTGGAAATCCACCAAAAACAAGGTGGGAAGGGACGTTATCCGGGAACTCCAGAGGTGAACTGCTTATCCTGCTGGTCTGTTTGATTTGACCAGGAACAGAGACAAAGCAACAGATCCCAGACAGACAGTGTGATAACAGGGTGGATTTTGCAACCCAGTCCAACCTCTGGAGCCGTATCAGGTGCCATTTTGTTTAAGGAGCCAAATGCTATGGATAGTACTGTGCATGCACTGAGCTGGGAGTGAACTCATTTCTGACTCAGTGAACTATATCAACGTGGCATTCTACAGGTTCCACCCAAGACAGGTCCGGGTAGTCCTCAGACCTGATAGCCAGCAGATCAAGAACTCTAGTAGTGGCACATCAAGTGCCATTTCTAAGAGTGTGGCAAAGAATTTAAGACTGTAGGAGAGAACAGTGAGCTGCACAGGCACTGAGCTACACAAGAATTCACTGAGCTCAGTGCATTGCACTGGTCCCACAGGAAAATAATATTGACTATAACATTGTATGGGACAAAATCGGTACATGTGGCCCTGAGACCTAACAGCCAACAGGTTCTGCCAAGATTGGCACTACCAACAATTTAGTTATATAGGACACATGCTGTCTCCCTCATACTGGGACCTACTCCAACCAGAAGTGGGAGGAAGGTTGTACAGACAACAGTGCAGCCTCAGCATGGTATCATAGGAGGTGGAGAGTGGTGCCTGGGGATATGGAGACCATGCTGGAAATCTAACATAAGAACCCAGACCTGGAACTCGCTGGAGGGAGTGGCACAATTGGCTGCAAGCAAAAAGCCATGTACCAACTGCAATAAGTAAAATCACATTGTAGACCTGTGGTTGATAGAGCTTAGAAACCTGCCCCAAGAGAAGACTCTGCTAACCAGAAGTACAATGACCAAGAGCAAAAGAAGAGACAGAGGCACAATATTACTGAAGACTCCCCTGCAAAGGAGCAAAACTCTTTACCAACCTCAGAGTTAAATGAGGAAGACATCAAGAAAATGGGGCATACAGAATTCAAAACACTTGTTATAAAACTTCTTATCGGGCCCAGCACAGTGGCATAGTGGTTAAAGTCCTCGCCTTGCACGCCCCAGGGTCCCATATGGGCTCCAGTTCTAGCCCAGGCAGCCCCGCTTCCCTCCCAGCTCCCTGCCTGTGGCCCGGGAAAGCAGTCGAGGACGGCCCAAGGCTTTGGGACCCTGTACCCACGTGGGAGACCCGGAAGAGGCTCCTGGCTTCGGATCGGCATAGCAATGGCCATTGTGCTCACTTGGGGAGTGAATCATGGGACGGAAGACCTTCCTCTCTGTCTCTCCTCTCTGTATATCTGCCTTTCCAATAAAAAATAATAAAAATAAATCTTTAAAAAAAAGAACTTCTTATCAACAAGAAGCACATAAAGCAGGCATTCAAGGAATTCAAGGTATATGTCACACAGGAAATGAATCAAATGAAAGCTGGTTTATCAGAAATGAAGAATACAGTGGAGCAAACTAAAAGTACAGTGGAGAATCTCCAAAATAGAACTAAGGAAGCAGAAAAAAGAACGTCAAAATTAAAAGATATTTCCTGTCATCAGGGGGAAACAAACAAAAAGTTGGAAACAGAGATGGATCAGGCCAAAAAAAAAAAAGTATTCAAGAATTGAAAGACACTATTAAAAGGTCAAATATAAGAGTTATGGGACTCCCAGAAGGTGCAGAAAGAGAAGCTGGGTTTACAAATGTATTCAATGAAATAAGAAGGGAAAATTTCCCTAATCTAGAGAAAGAATTGAGAAACAATATCCAGGAGGGACAGAGAACTCACAATAGGGTTGACCAAAACTGATAAGCAGGCTATCTTCAATTGAACATAAGGAAAAAATCCTTAACTGTGTACATGAAAAAAAAAATCAACTAACATATAAAGGAATGCCAATTAAACTCACAGTAAACTCACAGGAAATTGTTAGCCCAGGATAACATACCCAGCAAAGCTTTCCTTTGTCTTTTAAAATGAAATAATATTCTTCTGCTGTCTTCAATACTGTCTACTAGATTGACAAATCAAACACAGATTAAAATGATTGATTTCTCACCATTTTTCTGTTGCATTTCTTTCAAAGAGTTATTTTTTGATAGGCAAAACAATCAAGACAGAGAAGGAGAAAGAGAGATTGAATCCAAATTGTCTATTTGTTGACTCACTTTTCAAATGATTGCAACAGTCAAGACTGGGCCAAGAGAAAATCAGGTGCTGGAAGCAATGGAATGTAAATTGATTTGACAACAGGTCATACAAATATTCCTATTTTAAATTAATTAGTGTTTTTTGTCAAGCCTGTTACAAGGAAATAATTAACATGAAACTATCATTTTGCTCTCATTATTCTAAACAGTGAAAAATTAGAAATAGTTTAGATGTGTTAAAAGAGGAGGATTCTTAACGACTGACACTTCACTCAAGCAAACTATGAAAGTATATTCAGTAATGCTTCAATAGTCATGATTTTAACCACTGGTTCTAAATGAAAAAGAAAACTTAAAAAAGACCAGGGGCAAATTTTTTTTGTTATTGTATTAGAAAAAAAAAATAAAGTGCTAAAGGTGTTGAGAAAATAAAAGCCCTAATGAGGTAAGAGAATAACAAATTTATTTGGGGTGTAAAAATCATGGAATTAATCTAGCACTACAAAGGGATATTATTATATTCAATTAGTATAGCTTCATTAAGTTGCCTAAAGCTTTTCTATGGAGTGAAAATAATGCAAGTTATAATATTACAAAAGATAGTTACCAAACTAAAATTTTATTGGATTAATTTTTAATTTGACCTTTAATATTTTTTGCCAATGTGGCTTAGGAACATCGTGAATTTCAAGTTATTTTCTACCAGTGTGTACAATAATATAAATTATTTGTGTTAATCACACTTAAAATAAGAATAAAATCTAATTAATTTGCCAATTGAGTCATGATAAAGAAAAATTTCTCCTTGAAAGCTCAATGTATTTTAACATTAGATTTGCAATTACTTTTAAGCAATTATAGTATCTATTTTCATTAACTAAACTTGAGCAGTGACTATGATAATAGTACTTTCCTTAGGAAAATCTCTATGTAAACAACAGGAATGTGAGGGTGAATTTCATGGATGCATTAAAAATACTTGAGATCTGAAATAATCATAAATTACTTGGTGGCATGAGATTACCTTTGTTTTTTTTTTCCAAATGACATTTTGATTTATGGATGTTACTGTTTGGAAATGGATAACATACTGAACAAGTAATTCAACAGAGAGTTACACATTTTTAATTCTTAAATAGCATTATTAATATTACTTAATAAATTTTTGTCAAATTTACTGATATGTAATTTAATAGCTTATAACCAAATCTAAGATTTTATAACCAAAATATAAAGAGAAAATAGATTATTCCAACTGTATTATACACAATCATGATTTGAGAAATGTATGCAAATATTAAAAAAGATATTTTGCTTCCAACTTTATATATATATATATGTATCTGTATCTAAGTATATACTTCATAGACGCAGGCATAAAATAGACATATCAAAATAATGATATCTCAAAAGACTTCTGCATTTATTGCACGTTACAATTGCACTGAATATTAGCATGCACACACACCTTTAAATACTCTCTTAGCAGCAGAATGCAGGCAGTAATTGCTCCATATCTCTCCCCTGGCATTATTTATGATACATTTTCTGCTCTTTATATTTTATTTAATTTGTAGAATTCACAGATACTGTGAAGTAAGGTAGGTGTTTTTATTTCTTCTTGGAAAATCAAGAAATGAGATAAATAATTAGATGAATGTGCAGTACTCATTTTAAAAAAACCCAAACTTAATGCACTATTTGCAAAGTCCTGAAAATTGTGCCTAGCAAACTTGCAATTACAGAAAGCGTCTCTGACTGAGGACCTTAGAGATCCAATATATCATATATCCTATATATATCACATATGTCAATACAGCATATCATATCATATCATATCAATATATCATATCATATATTGGACCACTGAGATGTAATATATCATGCTAAGGGTGGTTCTGGTGGCTCTGGCTCACCCCTGGAAATCAGGGGACTCCTCAGAACAACTGACTTTCATTTGAGGAGTTTGCAGCAGTTGTGTTTAATCTTCCTCAGAATGTCCGTGAATCTATAAAGCTTTCATTCACCCTCCCTTCCTCTCCTAATCAGGACAGCATTTGTATTGTGGCCTAAAATCTTTCCTGGCCTTTATTTGTAGCCTTAGCAGATGGACAGTCCACCCCCTTTTCTACACTTTTCCCTCTTTCTGTAATTGTTTTTCATATAAAAGATTCAATCCAAAAAACAAAAAAGACCAAAAAAAAAAAAAAAACCCTTCTCATTTGTTTAACACTTGGTGTTAAATTAAAAAAGCCATAAGAAAAGAAGGAATTGGGTAGGAGAACATTATCATTGCATTCTTGGAATCAAATTTATGAAATCAGTGAAAGCTGCCTTTATATATATTACTAACAAATTAGAATAAAATATTTAAATAAAAGAAACAAGGGTGGGCTACATAACATCCATTTATTTTACATTAATAAAAAATAAATACTGGGGTTGGTGCCATGGCATAGAAAGCTGATTCTCTGCCTGCATCACTGGCATCCCAAATGGACACTGGTTTGTGTCCCAGCTATTCCAGTTCCCATTGAGCTCCCTGTTTATGACCTGGGAAAGCAGGGGAGAATGGCCCAAGTCCATCGGAGACCCAGAGGAAGCTCCCGGCTCCTGGCTTTAGACCCACCCATCTCCAGCTGTTGTGACCATTTGGAGAGTAAAACAGCAGATGGAAATTTTTCCTTGTCATCATCTTGTTCTGTCTGTCATTTTCTCTTTCAAATAAAAATAATTTTTTTTGAAAAGCATTTTTCCAAATATAACTTTTATTCTACTATAAACACTGTCAACACATGCAACAAAGACTAAAACAATGAACCAGACATTGACAGCAGACAATAAAAACACATTTGAAATATATGAATAAGCAATTCTAAACAATAAATGTGTGAATAAAATAGTGTAATATAAAAAAGAATAATTAATTATAGGAAAAGTCGTGTTAGGAATATCAGGTGAAGAGTTACATTTGCTTGGGACCTAAAAGAAAAAAAAGCTTTCCAGACACCCAGGGGAAGACCTTCCAGACGAAGAAGATATCAGATGCAAATACCAACGCAAAGATTCTGAGAGAACAAAATGCGCTGTTCCAGGCATTCAAAATGTGATCAGGGTTATGTTATAAAGAAGTAAAATGTGTTAAGAATTATGAGAAATAATGTCAGAAATCTGCTAGAACCTGTGTTAATGAAGCTGTGTTTTGATTATGTTGGCCTTTGACTCAAGGAGCACGTACACATTTTACAATTAAAACAAATGCTACATGTTATAGCCTGCCTCTTAAATACAGAAGGAGGTTAAAATCTGTGACGTGTATTCTTATCCAGCATTTTCTGTGACTGTTATACTTTGAAGACCTTACATGCTCATCATCTGAAGTAATATATCCAGAATAGGTTTTGTTTATTTTTACTAGTACACATTCAGGAATATTTTAAAAATCTGAAAGCTGATTGTTTATTTTGAAAACTGTTTATTACAGTATAATTACTACATACTGTAATTAGAAGACCATAACCCAAAGACAACTGAATTGCTACTTTACAGTGCTTAAATGATAGTTACTGATTGCCTGTCTTGAAGTCTCCATAGAGGTTCAGATTGATATGAACCCTGTATGAGTAATCTTGGTAAGGAAACATTGCAAAGTAGTAACAAGGAAAGTGGGGAGCATAATAGCAGTGAAGGGAAGAGAGTCAGCATTATGTAAGGAAATGCATCAGCTAACATTCCATAGGTCAGCATTGCAAATTACTCCTATTAGTTGGCTGGAGCATTCCTTTAAGACAGAGGAATTCAAACTTCATTTTCAACGTCAAAATTACCATAATGCCAGGGCCCAGCATTCACCCACAGCATGAGATGAACTCCTCCAAAGGCCTGTCTGCTGGTGATTAGAATGAAGGTCTCAGGGTCATGAACACCACTCGCTGCCCTCACTGTGCACAGCAATTCCCTCCAGTGAAACAATCCATTTCACTGAACTTATGCCCGCTCAGCAACACGCTTTTAGTAATGAAAATACTTCTTTTTAGCACATTACACAGAACAAATATTCCATGCATAAAAAGTCTGGAGCTATTTTAGAGACAGGTAAACCAAGAATACTACAATCAGCAGACTGTCCCTTGTAGACTCAGGGTGAGAAGCAAGCGTGGCAGGCAGCTGTGAGGATGCTGTAACTGCAGAAGCACTTCCTGACTGAGCTAAATGAAATCTCATTTTATTGACTTTACTTTCACATTTTCTTTCTTATACTTCTCTATAAACATCTTTCAAAGCAATCAGTACTGTACAATATTTCTTCGTGCAATTTGTTTTCAACGTTAAGTTGCTCATACAGTTACATAAAGGTAAGGTTTTTATATTCATGAGATTGCACCAATATATCTATTACAGTAATTTATGTAGTATCTATTATTGATTTTATTCTACAATAACTTATACACAATATAATAACATTTTACTATGTAAATTTAGAAATAAAATTTACATAGTAAAGATATTTTAAAATGAGAAATACTACATAGTTAACATAAATTGTGTTTTGGTTAGAAAAAAAATAAAATTCTACCTGAATTGTTTCATTTTCTTTAAAACACAGTTTTAAACATTATTTTGATATTTGTAAAAGGCAGAGAGACACAGATAGACAGATAGAGGCCTTTCAGCTACTTGCTGTGGTCCATGCAGTGGTGTGGAAGACACGAAGGTGTGAAGAACTGTTCCAGTGCAGATAAGGCTGCAAGAAATTTCCCTTTGCATGGCAGGGCCCAGAGGATGCCTCTGCATCCACCTGACGGCATTTCCACCTTTCTTTGCATGGACATCTGACAACCCCGCTGAGATTTCTGTAATCTACTTAGGCATCCTCTGCCTCTGTGGAGTTAGTCTTCACTATCAATGTGAGCTTGTAAGTTGATGTTGCTGACAATGTCTTAGCAAAAGGGCCTTTTATTATTCACGCTGTCTTGGCTGCCCCCATTGACCATATGCCAATCAAGGGTGTTAAGTCCCTAGGTGTAGTGGGAATCTATTCTTTCCCTTTTTTCTTGATCTTTAGGTCCCTCCCTCTTTGAGGCACTTCCTCCCTTAACTGATTCAAGACTAAGTTGTAGAATTGATATGTGCCATCTATTGAGAACTTCCTAACCACAGGATTAGGACAGAGGATATCCTGCCATAAGTTGAAATAATTGGCAGAACTATCCTTAGGAATGCCCACTTGACCAGGTGTGAAAAGTCTAAGCCAGTCTTTGTGATGGCTTCTGTATAAATAAAGGGGACAGCTTTCTCTCATTGTCCATTATGATCCTGAAATTGTAGTGGTGCATTTCTTTTTTATGCCTACTCCACGCACCCTTCTTGAGTTCCGAACTCGGCTGGAGTTAGACTCCATCAGCTATTGTTTTATTGTTTAAATGACCACAAAATGTGGGAGTTGGCCATGTCAAACCTGGGAGCCCGAAAATCAATACTCACCAGGGTTAGACAGAAAGTAGTTTTTTTTTAATTTGTTTTATTTTATTGGAAAGTCATAAATACAGAGAGGAGTAGAAACAGTTAGGAAGATCTTCTGTCTGTTGATTCACCCCCCAAGCAGCCTCAAAAGCCAGAGCTGCACTGATCAGAAGCCAAGATCCCAAAGCCTCCTCCAGGTCTCCCACATGCGTGCAGGGTGTCAAGGCCTTGGGCTGTCCTCGGCTGCCTTCCCAGGCCACAAACAGGGAGCTGGATGGGAAGTGGAGCATCTGCGACATCAATCAGTGCCCATATGGAATCCTGGTGCTTACAAGACAAGGACTTTAACTGTTAATAAAAATGTCAATTACTTATTGGCAGGGTATTTTAAGGGTTGACTGTAGATGATTATCAAATTCTTCCATAATGGCAGTGAGCACAGCAGAAGAAAGCAGGCAAGGGAAAGAGAGAGAAAGAAATATGAAGCAATAAACGCATACTATTAAAAATAAACCTGGGGCCCAATATGTTAGCCTAGTGGCTAAATCCTTTCATGTACTGGGATCCCATACAGGTGTCAGTTCATGTCCCAGAGGCCCTGCTTTCTATCCATCTCCCTGCTTGTGGCCTGGAAAAGCAGTCAAGTATGACCCAAAGCCTTGGGACCCTGTACCAGTGTGGAAGACCCAGGAGAACCTCTTAGCTCCTTGCTTTGGATAAAGTCAGCTTAGGTCATTGTAGCCACTTGGAGAGGGAATCACTGGACAGAAGATCTTTCTGTCTCTCTGTAAATCTGCCTTTCCAATAAAAATAAACAAACCTTTGAAAAAAGAAAATAAATGTGTATAACAACTTCCAAAAACTTGATAAATTGAAAAATGAAATAAAGTCAGTGATCAAGAATTACAGCTGGAAAGTTTTCCACACTAAATTAATTTTATATTGCTATATTACTTGTTCTGAAATGACAAACACAGAAAACTCATTATATTTTCACAGTTGAAGAATGGCTAAGATAGACGATGAGTAAATCATTTAGACCACAGAAAATAAGATACATATATGAGAGAACAGTAGAAAAACATAAAAAATAATGAGTTATTAAAGCATACTTGATGAACAGAAAAATCATAACGCATGGGTAATGGCATGAAGGCTCAGATAATAAAAATACAAAACCTGTATGTAGTATTGAAGAAGCAGTGACTTCTCCAAAAAAAAGGCAATATTCCCAAACATTGTTAGCCTCAATTTATGAACTTCAAACTACAAAAAGTTGAGTTCAGTATATGTAAATAAAAGTAGCCAAAATAAGAAATTTATTGATACCATTTACAAACATAAGTATAGAAATAACAGAAATGTAAAAATCTGAGTGATTTTAAACATGTAAAGTGAAGCTCAACTTTACTGGTTATCAAGTAAATACGCATGTGAAACCAGTGGTATTTGCTATGTCGATTGGCCATTACTAAACCTCACTGAGCTACAAGAAAACACTAACAACTTAACAACATAAGGAAAACAATAGATTAAGAAAAACCTGAACCAGGAAATAAATGCCACGAAAAATAGTGCACAAATCAATTCTGAAGCTAAACAACAAAATGAAACAATTCAAAGAGGTGCAAACAGCAAGAACAAAGAAATTTGAAATTACTCAGAGGAATGGAAAGATACGATGAAATAAAGTCAAGAACATCTGTGGGAATTATTATCAATGAAATATCATCAAGTGAACCAATTTATACATGTTTAAATGAGTTGTGAATGCAACAGATGGAAGAATAAGAGCGTATGATGGTGCCATAAGCTGCACTTGGGATGCCTATAATCCCAGTCATAACACATAGACTTAGGTTCCGGCTCTGCTTCCAATCCACCTGCCTGTTAATGCTTCCCTCAGGAGGTAGAAGGGAATGGCTGCAGTAGCTGAGTCCCTAACACCCATGCGGGAGACTCACATGGGTCTTTAGGCTCCTGGCTTTGGCTTGGCTCACCTCTGACTGTTTTGGACATTTAAGAGGTATGAAAAGATAAAGCAAAGCATGCTCTCCTTTTCCCTTTTTAGTGAAGAAATTAGACTTTTATGAAGGCAGACAATTTAATAAAGCAATAATAAAAGCTTCCCAAATATGGAGTGGAAAAATGGCATCAGAAACCACGATATTCCAATGCATCCCACATAGATGAAACACAACATAACAGGGGTCAGTGTCATGGAACAGGCAAAGCTGCTACCTGCAATACTGCATCGCATGTTGGTACCAGTTTCTTTCTTGACTGCTCTACTTCCAATCCATCTTCTTATGAATGACTTGAGCAATGCAACAGAACATGACCCAAGTGTATGCACTCCCACCGCTGATATGGAAGCTTCCGAAGTCTGGCTGCTGCCTGGCACAGCACTAGTTGTTTAGGACATATGGGAGGCATTCAGAAGACGGGAGATATCTTTCCCTCCATGTGTCTGCCTCCCTGTAGCTATTTCTAAATAAATCAATAATTCTTTTCAAGATATATTATATTGCAATTTCCAAAAGTCAAAGGAAAAGAGAGAGAATTTTGAAAGCCATAAGAGAAAAATACCGCACAACATATAATGGAACATCCATCAGAATCTGGATATATTTCTCATTTTCAACCCAGTGACCCGGCAGAATAGGATGGCAAATGAGAATAAATATTCATTCATTAATAAATTATCATCGATTATAAGTTACAAATTAGCTGCATTTACAAATTCTAAGTGGCTGATTATGTGTTACCTGCAGACAAAAACCATTAAGTAGCACTACATATTTTGGGGAAAATATTAGCAGTTCTTTGTGTCTGAAGCACAACTTTCAGAACTCTGCTGTAAAGCGTAAAGAGAGGATACTGATACTTAATTTTTCTATGTAATTAAGTAAGAGAAAGTTTGAGAATTAATGATCCAATAAAAATAAAGTGGGGTAGTTTAAGAAAAGAAAAAATTGGTTAAGAAAACTTGTAGGGAAATAGAAGAAAAATCATGATATATTTATTTTTTGAGCCTAGAAAATGAGGCAATAGACAAAGAAAGAGCACATTTTTGTGAAAATACACTGCTGGCATTACATATTTTAAGAATTTCCAATTGAAAAGGTCACATTGTCCTTATAGTAGTAAGCGGTGTTCAGCAAGAACAAGAAAAAGTAATTTCTCCTATAAACAGACAAAGAATAAAAAAATCACACAGATAATAGGTAGGAAGAAGACACAAATATGTACGCAGTTACGTAGGCAGGTCTTGACACATACAAATAACATTCAGTAGAAAGAATGAACAAGCCAGATAATTAAGTAAAGAATCCCCAGATATTTTTGGTGGAGGAAGATGATCTTTGCAATAGTTTGTGCATGTGTACTTGAGTATACAGTGTGTACAAATAACTACGGTTTAGATACTACGGAGCAGGGTGATTTCAATAGGATTAAAGTAACCAGACAAGTATTTGATAATATCATGCAATTATTTCAGTACTTGTAGTTTTACATAAAGTTTTCTAATTTCGGTCTCATTATTTGTCTCTCAGAAGCAGAATAATTAATTCACTTGTAAGTGGTTGGACATTTTCAAGGATGGTATCACAGAGCTTTCAGTATGAATACATCTACTTGACCTTCTGAGCACTAATTGTCTTACTTTATTTAGAGACTTATTTTTATTTGAAATGCAGATTTTAGAGAGGGGGGAGAGAAAGGGAGTGAGAGAGAGAAAGAGAATCATTCATCTGTTGTACACTCAACATACGTTTGTAACAGCCGGATCTAAAGCCAGGATATAGGTGGTTCCTCTGGGTCTAGCACAGGGGTTCAGGCACCCAAAGAATTGAGTCATTTTCTGGTGTTTCCCCAAGTTTGTACACAGAGAGCTGTATTGGAAGTGGAGCAAATACTGTGAACTGGTATCCATAGCGGATGCTGGCATGGCAGGCTGAGGACTAGCTTGTTAAGTCACTACAATGACCCCACTAGCTTTTCTTTTCTTTACTTTCCTTTTTTTTTGTTTTCCATTTTCTTTTCTTCTCTCCTCTTTTCTCTGTTCACTAGTTCACTCCCTAAGAGGCCTCAAAGGCCACAGCTGAGTGGATCCTAAGCTTGTAGCCAGGAGCTTCTTCCAGGTCCCTCACACAGGTGCAGGGCCGCAAGGGTTTGGGACACTCCCTACTGCTTTCTCAAGCCACAAGTAGAGCTGGATGTGAAGTGGAGAAGTAGGGACACCAACTGGCATCCATACGGGGGTCCAGGTGTGTGCAAAGCTTTGTGCCAAGCCCTACTAGTTATCTTTCTAAATTCAACACACCACCACCATGAAGCTTTCCCAGCATATTTTTGTTTATTAAATATCTGTGCACTGCCAATATTACATCAATACTTATTTGTCATCTAGGAAAAAAGAATCAGAAGTACCCATACCCAGTCTTGACTGAGTGATCCTCTTTAAAGAATTTATATGCGTAAGTCACAAAAAATTACCAAATGTCTAATGCTGGAAATTTAAAAGCAAATTAATGTATCGCTACATTTTGGTGCTGTTTAACTAGTGGCGAGCTTTCATATTATTGCAAAAGGTACTTGGAGATCTGTGAATCACATGCAAATGTTTTTGCTGTTTATTTTTCTTTCATATATTGAGCTTTCAATATATGACAAACACACATCCAGCATCACATTCAGCGGGGAAAAGCTCGAAGCATTTCCACAAAGATGAGGGGCTAGACAGAGGTCCCATCTCATTACTGTAATTCAGTACAGGTTTAGCCAAAGAAGTCAAAGGAATACAAGAAGTCAGTCTATCCCTGTTCTCAGAGTTTTCCCTCTACTTACGGGAAAATAAAAGGCTCTACTAAGAAACAACTGGAAATCAGGTGAGTTTGGCAATGCTGAAGACCATAAAATCAACACACAAAAATCAATAGCCTTTGTATACACAAATAGTTCTATGGCTGAAAAAGATCTAGTGAGATCAAATCCATTCACAATGGTTGCAAATAAACTTAAATGCCTTGGTAAAAACTTAAAGATACGTGGGAACCTCTATGATGAAAATTACAATATGATAATGAAGTGGTATAAAAGAACACCAAATGTGGAAAAATCTTCTATATTCATGGGTAGGTATAATTAACATCATTGAAATGGATACAACTTAAAGTAATTCACATATTCAATGAAATCCCAAACAAAATACCTATAATATTTTGCCTTGATCTTGGAACAAATAATGCTAAAATTCGTATGGACACATAAGAGAGCCTGAGTAGCTGAAGCAATCTTAAACAATTAAGACAAACAAACAAAACCAATCAAAGATTGAGAAGTCTCAAAACTAGACTTACAGCAGAGCTACAATCAAAACACAATGCTTTCGACAAAAACAGATATGCAGAACAGTAGGACAGAACAGACATTCCAGAAATCAACCCACACATGCAGTGCCAACTACTTTTCTGCCATGTGCACTGAGATCAATCAAGAAAGAACACATTTCTGCCAAATGATATGGAAAAATTCGGTGTACATGTACACAAGTACGAAACAAGACCCATATCTTTCACCTCATGTCAAAATCAACTCAAAATGGATTTAGGATCTAAATCTACAATCTAATATCAGCAAATCACCAGAGGAAGACATCAGGGAAAGCTCAGTAAGACACAGACATTCACAAGCTTCTTAGAAAAGATTACAAAAACACAGGAAATTAAAGCAAAAATAAGACACGGGATCATATGAAGCTAAGAAGCTTCAGCACTGTAAAATAAAGCAGTCACACAAAATAAGCAGCAGCCGACACAATGGGAGAAACGATGTAATTAATAAGTGGTTAACACCCAGATATTTTAGGAGCTCAAGAAATTTAGCAATAACAAAACAAATAATCCAATTAAGAAATCGGCAAACACCATGAGCACACAATTTGCAAAGATGAAATACAAATTTCCAACAGACACATGGGAAAGAGCCCAGGTGCCATAACCACCAGGAGAATTGCAAATTAATTGCAATGAGGTTTCACCTCAACCCAGTCAGAATGGCTATCATCCAGAAATCAGAAACTACAAATGACAGGGAAAATGTGGTAAGAAAGGTGCTCCAGTACACTGCTGGGGGAAATGTAAACCAGTGCAAATATCATGGAAGACATTTGGGAGATTGCTCAGGTATCTGAAAAATAGATCTGCTCTATGTACTTGCCATAACATGGCTGTGAATTCACCCAAATAGAATGAGATCAGCATATGAGAGAGTTATGGGTGTACATATGTTTATTGTAGCACTTTTACAATAGCTATCACATGGACTCATCCCAGATGCCCATAACCAAATGAAATGTGGTATATGCATACTGCGGGATCCCATTTAGCCATAAAAAATGAAATCCTGTCTTGCAACAAAATGGAAACCACTAGACTAAACGAAATATGCTAGTCACAAAAAAGACAAACATTATACTTTCTCTGAAATGTGGTAGCTAATAGAGGACACACAAAAAAGGTTAGGAATGAAATGGTGTCTTTGGGGTATAATTGTAATTCCTAGTCCATGTTTATATTTCAGTGGAAATGCGGTTTTGTGATCTATAGTAGAAATATGATTTGTGGTCTTATTTTTACTTGTTGATTATTATGATTAGTGGTGAATTAAGTTGTGAATATACAGTGCGTTTGATTATGTATGTGCAAACACTGTTGAGAGAGAATGAAGGAAGGATTTCTCATGCAGTGGGGAGCAGAAAAGCAAATCAAGTGTGATTATCTTCTTGGAATTGTTCTTACAGAAGCATAAAACTAGTTCTTCTTACATTAACAAAAAACTGAGCTGTGAAAAGCTCTAGAAGTCTTGTCAGGTTACACAATGATGAATATATACAATAAAAGGGAGGGATGGTGGGAACCACACCATTTATCCAGCTGGCTGCTTCTATCAGTTTTATTTGTTTATGCTTGTAGGCATGATATTATTTAGAAAACTATAAAGTTTGAGAAAAAAATTCATGTATGTTGACAAGTCCAAAAGAACCTTAATGCAGCACCAGATTGTATGAAATATTTTGCTATAAAGAGGACATGTTGTTTTAATCTATCATTCTGTATTCGAAAAGAACAATGAAAAATCCACATAGTAAAATATGAGTTCAGTATGGTAGCCTAGTGGCTGAAGTCCTCCCCTTGCTTTCACCAGAATCCGATATAGGTGCCAGTTTTTATCTGGGCTGCTCTACTTCCCATCCAGCTCCCTACATGTGGTCTCGGAAAGCAGCAGAAAATGGCCCAAAGGCTTGGAAGCCTGCACCCATGTGGGAGACCCAGAAGAGGCTCAGGGCTCTTGGCTTCTGATTGGCACAGATCTGGCCATTGTGGCCACTTGGGGAGTGAATCAGCAAACAGAAAAATTTTCTCTCTGTCTCTCCTTCACTTTGTGAATCTGACTTTTCAGTAAAAATAAATAAATTTTTAAAAAACTAATATGTGAAGCAAAAGATTATTCCATAACATAACTGGTAAAATTACATGGAGGATCAAAGAGCAATATAGAATTTGTATTTCTTGCAGGCTGTTAGTTTTGATTAATTAATGGAAGAGTAGAGAGATAACACATTCTGTCCTGTGTGATATTTGTTACACCTCCAAATTCCAACCAAGGTCTATACTGACGCAAGAAGACCATTTCAAGCCATGTCATCTTTGTTCCTTTATATGACTGTGAATACTGTGTCAAGGAAAATGATATGAGTCAGGGTTGTTCACCATGATTGTAGCTTCACATAAAAGAAGCCAAAAAAAAGTGGTTTAAAAGACAGTGTTCTGTTTTGTTTACCTCTGAAGTGAATATATTCCTGATACTGAGAGGCAGTGCTCTGAGAACAAATAATTCTAATCCATTACACTTCAGACTAGGCTAAACACTACAGAAATATAGTGCTTTGTTCGTCAAAGTCTCATGTAATTATCAAGCTGGAACATGACCAAGAGGACAAAATTCATAATATATGACTATATCAGGGTAGCATGCCATCTGATGCATGTCAAAGTGTTTCTGTGGAGTGTCTCATGCAGACAAACTTGAAGGTTACTAGAGGAAACGTTAGTGTTCTTCAATCAAAATGAAAGATTGGGCAATGGCAAGATGTTAGACGGTAAAACTAGGATCAAAATTGGAAGCTACAAAGAACCAATTATAATAATAGTAGAAGAAAAACTATAACTAGATACAGTGAAAAAAAAAAGTGCTGCCTTCCAAGTCCCATGCTGGCTTGTGCATAGATATATATGGTACTTCATTTTTTTTTTGGTTCATGCTCAGTTTTTTTTTAATTATTAATTACATTGCATTATGTGACACAGTTTCATAGGCTCTGGGTTTCCACCTCCCACCACTCCTCCCCAAACCCTCCCCCCATGGTGGATTCCTCCACCTTGTTGCAGTATTATAGTTCAAATTCAGTTGAGATTCTTTCATTGCAAGCGTTAAGCAAACATAAAGTCCAGCATCTCATTGTCCAGATAAGTTCAACGGTTTCTTGGGGAGACCATCTCTGGTCTGAAGGTAGAGCTGGCAGAGTATCATCCCGATCAATAAAAAATCAGCAACAATTTACAACATTATGGAATTAATTGACATGGTATTGAGTAACCAATATGTTAAAAAGATGCAAGTTCTTAACCACATCCTGTGACTACTTCATTGACATTTCAATTTTAGTTTATATACAACTGGCTTCTATACATCTTAAAATGGCTATAGGTTACTATTCAGCTGTCTCGTGCCTATTTTCATTATAGTATTTAGCAGTTTACAGTGTTCAGGCATAATTTTGCTGAACCTGGCAGTTTTTCAGGTAGTCTAACCTAGTTTATAACAAGACATATGTCAACAGTTGAGGTACATTTTTAGGAGGGGTGTACAGAGAAGCCTTCAATACCCTAGTGAGGAATAACTAATCTTTGTGTCCTACCTAGTGAGGTATAAGTGAATCCATGCTGACCGTTTCCTGTCTGATTCTAAGCTTTCCGTGTTGTTCTCTATCTATTTTGGCAGTGACCAAACTGTTGCAGAGGAATCTCTCTTGGAATTGATTTGTCCTAGATAAGTATAAGCTACTAACTCAGTCCTCACCCAGAGGATGTTCAATAGAAAGTGATCACAACGGCCAGTGCTGTGTATTAGAACCAGTGCCCATATGGGATCCTGGCACATTTGAGGCGAGGACTTTAGCTGTTAGGCCATGGCACCAGGCCCTAATGCTATCCTTTCTTTAGCTATTGTTGAGAATATGATTTCCATCACATAGGACCAAATAAATATTTATTGAAAACAAATGAGCCATTAGGGAACAAAATGAAGCTTGAAGCAATCTCCCTGCTGACAGGGAAACTATCTGTAGGGGAGGTTTAACATAATGAGATGGATTCCTGACAGATATCTGAGAAACTTAAAGAAGATTGAGTTTATTTAGGGTGTTTCACGGAATAAAAAGTTATGTTAGATGGGTTCTTTTCACTTTTCCCTTAGCTTCGTGTGTTTTAACATTAACCACCCATACTTCCTGCAACTGCTCTCTTAAAGCTCCCCAATTATCTATCTCTTTTCCAAGATCCATTTACAAATGTCTAAACAAGAAACTTTGTTGCAAATAAAAATTTGCATGGTATTACTTAGGAATAAACTATAAAATGCTGACTTCAGTTTGTGACACTCTAGTTTAAAAGATTTTTTTTAACATGCTAAAACATTCTTTTTAATCTCATAATTCAGATATCACATAGTTAAAGTGCAAGGGTATTAGAAACATTTTAACTGATAGAGCAAATCACTAAATTTTTAGAAAATTCACTTTTATTTATTTGAAAGGAAAAGACAGGGAGATAAACAGTCAGACAGACAGGGATCTTCCATCTACTGATTTACACCCCCAAATGCTCTCAAACAGCCGGGACTGACCCATGCTAAAATCAACAGTTCAGGGGCCCGGTGCAGTGGCGCAGTGGTTAAGGTCCTCGCCTTGCATGTCCGGGATACCATATGGGTGCCGGTTCTAATCCCAGCAGCTCCACTTCCCACCCAGCTCCCTGCCTGTGGCCCGGGAAAGCAGTCGAGGACAGCCCAAGGTTTTGGGACCCTGCACCTGCGTGGGAGACCCGGAAGAAGCTCCTGGCTTCGGATTGGCATAGCATTGGCCGTTGTGCTCACTTGGGGAGTGAATCATCAGGTGGAAGATCTTCCTCTCTGTCTTTCCTCTCTGCATATCCACCTTTCCAATAAAAATAAAATAAATATTTAAAAAAAACCAACAGTTCAGAATTTGAGCTAAGCCTCTACTGAGGGTGCCAGGGACCCAAGATCTTGCGACATCATCCACTGCCTCCTGTGTGCACATTCGCAGAAGGATGGAATGAAAACACAGAGCCTGGATTCACAGACATTTGGTTAAGAGATTTTTGGCGTTCCAAGCAGTCTCCTAAATGTTTCACAAAGCATCTGCACTCCTCCATTTGAGATATATAAACCTTTCGCTGAGTAAACTGGAAGTGACTTCTTTCCAGTTTCAGAATGCCAAAGATGTTAGCTCTGTATGGCTTGTATTATTTGTTGAAAATAGTATCTAGAAAAGTCACATTGCATCACTTCCAGCACTCTGACCTGTGAATATCAACATCCTTTACATGTCAGGAATTGTTAGTGTACACCATATTCTGCTTGAGTTAATAATAGACCATTTTTTATAAATAACTATGTAGATTGTGGAATCTATACACAACTTGGAAAATTTATCTGCTAATTTACTAATGGAAGAACATATATTTCAAATTAAAATTCAATAAATATTCTTTAAATCCAATTTATATCTGGATTACAGTAGGTAGAACTTGTAGCAAGCTATACAACTAGCAAAAATGAATATTCATGCAATTATACATCATGGTTCATTTTAGTATGAAAATAATCTACACTTAAATTCTCAATAGGCACGTGTTAAGCAACCTCCAAGGACATACGAAATAACGAAAAACTCACTGAAGCCACATAAAAGGAATGATTATTTGTTGTCCTGAAAACATACTTAATCCTCAATTTGTCCTGCATAGAGATATATACCTGCCTTTTACTGCTTCAGAGTGGCAGCTAATATTTCTATGGTCCTTTTAGGCCTTGTAACCTTTATATATTCAATTTCATAACTTTTATGTGCATATAAACCACCTCTTCCATAATACATGGCTTTAGTATCATTTGACTTTAGTCTACAGATTTTTTTCATTCCTTGCTTGCTTTATTTCTGTATTTTCTATTTTTTTTTAATGATAAAAGGCCTTCAAAGCCAGGAAGAAATCCTTGATTGTTTTTAGCTATCTAGTTCTTACAGTGATCATGCAGATTTCTTTGGTCACACACTGAGAAAACCCCATAATTACAAGGCTATTTATGATAGCTGCTCTGCTATTTCAGGGAATTACATTACAGTTCACACTAAAAATAAAAGGCCAACACATTCTACATGCTGGTAGCTGGTTTCCCTTGGTAGATGTATTTGCTTTTTCTGCAGACTTAAATTTATCCTGCACCATCTGCTCTTCAAGTACTCCAGAAAACACAATATTGCATTCTGAATTCCCTTGAAAGCAAGTTATTTTTCCTCCTTGCAGAGTTTCTTGTCAGATCCATAGTTTTACCTGCATACAAATGTCCAATATTTGGATAGCTTTGGTAATTTTGTGCTTTTGCTGAGAAATATCACTCTTGTAATGCTTAGGGCCTGGTGGAGGAGAGTACTTGTCCTCCTCTTTAATACCCAGTGGTTGCTATTTTCACCGCGGCTAGCTGGAACCTCACTGTGGCTTTGACTTGCACCATAGGGAGGATCAGGAGGCTAAGGAGGAGAGGAAGAAGAAGATGATATGCTAGTGAGGATGTGGGGGAAGGGGACGCTAATCTACTGTTGGTGGGAAAGTGAGCTAGTGCAACCACTATAAACAATAGTATAGGGAAGGCTTGGCTATCTAAAAATAGATCTACCATAGAAACCAGCTATCCTACTCCTGGGAATATACCCAAACTAAATGAAATCTGCATGAGAGCCACTTGTAGCCCCATGTGGCATCACAATAGCTAAGACAGGTAACAACACAAATCACCATCAACTGATGACTGGATAAAGAGAATGTGGTACACATGCACTACAGAATACTGCTCAGAGCCATGAAAAGAATAAAGACTTACCACTTGCAGCAAAGTGGACTCAGGTAAAAACCATTGCACCTAGTGAAATAAGTCAATCTCCAAAAGACAATTCTCATATGTCGCTTTGACTTATGACATCTACTATACAAAGCAGAAGAAATAATATCTATATGTGTGACTAGCATACTGGAAATAAGTTGCTGTATACAGCATACAGCTATGTACCTAAGTAATAATAGCATTTCCATTTTAATTTTTGTTTACTTTTGCTTCGTTTTATTATTTTTCTCTTTCTCTTCTACTTGTTATGCAAGGGTATGCTTGTATCAGAAACTTAAGCTTTTTACTGTGGTGCAAATGAATATGCTATTGTAATAACGTGGGAAATGATGATGGGGGAGAACTGGGAGGGAGGCAGGGGAGGGCAGAGGGAGGAATCCCTATGCTTCTAAATCTCTAATACAAAAAAAAATGTAATCTACTTGTCTTTTTTTTACAAATTAAATAAATGCAAAAAGTATCCTCATGTTTGAGATTTTAAAATGTTTAATTGAATTACTTACATATTTTAAGTATTTTGAATTATTCCTGGTTTGTGCAAAGAAATATGGCTCGACAGAATATTTTACTTATTTTCAGGCAGGTTTTAACTTCCTTTAGGACCAAGTCATTGTTCAGATTACCCTTTTATGTATTATCATTTTCTCTATTTCAATGATCTCAACATTTTAGTTTTCAACTCAAAAATATGTAACTGTTTTTCTATTATTCACACATAGATGATTTAAATTTTCCACACAGTAATGAAGTTCCCCATAGTAAAATAATATTTCCACATAGTAAATAACATTTTATCTATGATTATTCATACTTATTCTAAAATTTAGATATGTTCTTTATTCCATAATGTTTTACTTTTACTCATTCATAAATGAGTTATAATTCCAACATTCATCTTCTCTTTAACCATTGCTGTAGGATGCTTCTAAAATTGCCTCCACAAATTTTAAACTCCTGCTACTTACATGTTCAGAAAATTTCCCTTCCCTTGAGTGCAAGGTGCACACAGTGACCCCAAGTTAATAACCATTCGGTACTTTAGGAGTATCACTTTGGAGATTTGTTTACAAAAAGACTGCTCTCAGACTGTTTCTTCTCTCCAGCTCTCTTGCAGGCTCATTCTAAAGGAAGTCATATGCTATGTTGTGAGGTCTAGTGTAGAAAATGACATGACAGGAAGTGAGGTTTCCAGCCAACAGGGAGAACCTCAACATCGCCACCGTCATATCCATGGACTCGACACTGGGTTTTCTGAGACCACAGAATAACCACTTGTGTGCAGCTGGAAGATTCCCTGTGAACTTCTCAACTGTTACTATGGATTTAAACTTAATTTTTTTTCACTGTCGTATAGTTTAGTCTCATTTTTCTGTACTCAAGAAAGTTTCATCTGATTTTATATTTCTTTTTCACTTCCTAGACCTCTCAAGTTTGTTAAGTAGCAATTTCCTTAAAAGTGGTTATTTGTAACAAAAATTTCTACATAGTGACCTTTAAATACTTTTTAGCTTACTTTCTCTCTTATTCTATAGAAAATCTACTAGAGTTCTTCTCAAATTTTACTCATTTCATTCTGTTGCTTTTCCATTAGATTTTGTGATTTTTTTTAAAGTGGAAGATTATTTTATGACAAGGTTTTTTTTTTCTTTTTAATGATTGCACATTCAGAGGACACATAGTCATCTCACAGATATTCAGCTTGGCTTTTCAAAACACAAGACTCCAAAAGAAGCCTTACAGCTCACTACTGAAATCTTTTCCCATGTGGTAAGTGCATTGTGAGACTGCTTCTGTAAATCCCTTCTAGCATTCTAGATTTATCTCACATATAGAAAATATTGCTTGAGTCTGAAGACAAGAATTTCTCCATGTCACTGAACTTGATTACAACATATAATTTTTATCTTACACACAACTGCTCAGAATGTTAAATGAGTGTACCACTGTGTTAACTCTAACCCCATTTATATAGAAGACCTAGTCCAGAATATTTAGTAAATATATTACTTCATTTATAGTGTATGGGGGTTTCTATTTTTCCTTTCAAATTATGGCAATTTCTGCTTTTTATACTATCAATATTTTCATTTACTCATTCACATTTGCATTTAGATGACACTGAGATCTGTTTTTTTAGAGATTGTTTATAGTACATGTGAAGTTTAAAAAATCATCAGAAAATGCTTTAAAATTTTACTTCCTACCTGCATTAAAATCTCAGGGTTTAGCTGTAATTTTCACTATCATTGTTTATGCTAACAGTCCTTAATATTCTTATTAATTTTAACTCATTCATGGTTAAACAACCGTGCGGCTTTTACAGTATTTAGAATATAAAACAGAAGAAACTCATACCTAGGTAGTAAGTGCTTCCTTGGTAAACAGTCAAACCAAGTGCTTTGTAAAACTAAGTCAAATTAAAAGATGTACAGACATCTGTTTCTGTTTTTATCAATGCTTCTTGATGATTATGACACTATCATTAACACTTCACATTTCTGAGTATGCAAAATACATGGCCTACAAATGCATAGCATCAATCACTTCATTTCGTCTTCACAAAGAAGCTGAGATACGAAGCTGTGAATGAAAAGTTATTATACTACAAAAAACATACTAGCATATGTCTACTTTAGTTTTCATTCTAATAATACTAAATGAAGGTTATTTTAATAAACACACACACACACCTTATATTCTAGGCCTTGAATAGTAGTCAAGCACATCTAAAATGCATATTGGTGGAAATCCTTTTTAGCAAAATCAAATATTGGCGGAGATGGTGTGTGCTCATTTGTTCTCTGCAAATCCAATCACAATGTTGCAATTTTATCATTAAAAAGCTATTTGCAAAGGTATTCAATGACTAAAGGAATATTTGCTGCCAGTTCAAGCACTTCATTTTGGTCATCTTTCTACTGCATTTAATTTTGCAAAGACCTGTGAACTGGTGATGAATGCTTAACTGAGAACAGATGAGCATTTTGTCCCTAAAGTGAAGAACAATTACCAATTTGTGGCATGCATTTAAATCACTACAAGAGTAGAAATAGGTAAAAATGATGTTCTATTATTCTGGAAGGAGAGCATTAATGAACAATAATAGCTCATCATGTTTTTGTAACTCTTTGTCAATTTCATAGGGTCCCTTTAAAATTCTCTAGCAAAACAAGTTAGGCTCTAGAAGCAAACAGCTGTCTTCATTAAAATAAAATGCAAAGTGTGTTGTTCAACCGAAAAGGCCTACACAAAGAAAGCTTCTGCATAGCAAAGAACATTTCAACTGGTCTCCATTCCCCCTTTTTCCTTGCTTATCGATTTGTTTTCCTAGGGCTGAAGTCATAATTCACTACTGGGGCCAGAATGGTGGCATATCAGGTCACCACTTGACCTTGCAGTGCCTACATCTCATAGGGGTGCCAGTTCATGCTCTGGTTGTGCATTTCCAATCAAGCTGTTTGTTAGTGACCTGAGAAAGTGGTAAAGACAGCCTATCTCTTTGCACCCATGTTGGAGATCCAGAAAGAAGCTCCTGGCTTCAAATTGGCTCAGCTCTGGCCATTGTGGCCATTTGTCTGGTGAATCAGTGAATAGATTCTCTATTCTGTCACAATCCACCTTGTAGATAAAAAATTAAAACGAACTTTTTTTTAAAAAATGTACAAAAATTTTGGTGCCTTAAAATATAAATAAATGAAAGAATCATTCTTCCATAGTTAGGCAAGCCAGAGTCTAACATCAAAGCACCAGCAGAGTTGGTTGTTTCTGTTGTATTTCTGTTCCATGAATATTCTGCGCTGTGTTGGCACTATAAACCCTTTTGCTTCTACAGGCTTTGGAAGAGAAACAATATAATGATTCTCACTTAGCTTGTGATTGCTCATAGCCTTTTGCATTCCTTGGCTTTCAGGCACATCATTCCATTTTCTGTGTTCATTTAAAAAAATCAGTTTCTACATTTGTCTATGACCATCTCCATTAAAAGCAGCATCATTTTGGCTTTGAGATGCTCTGATTCCAGTATGACATTATTTTAACCTTTACTATGATTGTATTCACAAATGCCATAATTCAAACTAAAACTGCATTATGTTATAGATTCAGTAGGACTTTTATCCTCACAACTTGTGTAAGATGTTTAAACTCAGAGAGTTAACGAGACGGCTGAGTAGGGAAAACATGTGTGAATTTTGACCAGAGAAAGCTAGCAAAAGAAGAGGAGGAAGTGCGTTGCCAAGGAGAGTTGGAGAGACATTTACAGTAGAAATTCCACAGAAAGTGGAGAGACTCCAAGGAGAACTGTGGATAGCAAAATCCTACAGCAGGGATGAGACATGCCAGAACCTGGAGAAAATGCCACGTCTGGAAATGGATGTGGTACCAGACCGTGGTAGCCATAGTCACTGATGACACCGTCTGATGTCAAGTCACTGACCACACAGACTCTGGATTTGGAATGGAGCCTTAGTAGGGGGCAGAGTTTGTATGGTATATTGTGGGGTGGAAGCATACGTTTTTCCTCCACTCTCTCCCAAAGCACCCAGATCAGAGCAGAGATGTGCCACGTTAAAGAGGCCCTAAGCGGCCAGGAAGAGCAGTCAATGTCATGGCAGTGGTTCACCCTGAGAGCACATGGCTGGGTGATTCTATCAAAGGGATAAACCCATATTCCCCACTGACTCCGGGCTTGTGGCCTGGTAGGGGACTACACACAAATCTAGGACTGTGAGATAAGCACACATGCCATCCTCTGCAGGTTCTAAAGGACAAGTTGCCAAGGCAGACTTATCACAGGGATCCTGCAGCGGGTATAGCTGTGACCTCCCTGTGCTGGGGACAGGCTCACAGTCCTCAGCACCCTGTGACTGTGGGGGTTTTGCAAGACTGTGATATTTTGTAACTAAACGACAGTTTGTGGTAAACAGCTGTGCTCTGGGCATTCAGTCTATTGACATCAGAGTGTAAGAGATACCTGTTTAAGATGGATCATTGCAGGACAATGCTCACATAGAGAACTACACATATCTTCTGTGTTGTATAAGAGCTGCTGTGGGTGAGATGGGGATTAGAGCCACCATGGCCTAACCTCTAGCATTGATCTCCTTGAGACAGAGGAAAGAAAGATGTGATTACACCAGCAGCCATCACATTGCTATGCCAAAAAAAAGGGCAATCCATCATGGCAAACTTTAATGCATGATGTCACCCTAGACTCTCACCCCACACCAAAACAATGATCAGAGTATGGTAGCCCAACCCAGAACACACTCCAGATATCCACTGAAGGAGCAGTTACTCCACCAAGTCACAGAGGAATAGTTCAAAGATAAAAACCATCAGAGAAGAACACAAGTGCCTCCATAAATTCTGAAAAATAAAGAGAAATACAAGAGACAAAAGGAAGACATTATGACCACCCTAACAGAGCACAAATATTCTACAATATTAAAATGTTAAGGCAAAGAAGCTGATGAAGTGATTGAAATTAAAAGGGAAAAATAATCACATGATTACTCAAAAGCACATAAAAACAAATGATTGGGATAAAAGAACTCATACATGATATTAATGCAAACCTTTGCAAAGAGATCAACATTTTGAAAAGAAATCACAGTGAAATATTAGAAATGAAGAATTCAATAAGCCAAATTTAAAAAATGCATGGGAAAGCCTCACCAATGAGTTTACCTACGGAAAGGAAAACTGAGGAGGTAGAATCATTCTAATATCAGACAAACCAGACCTTAACACAAAAACAAAGAAAGGCATTACAGATTGAGTAAGAGATCCATTTAAGGAGAAGCTGTGGCCACAGTAAATACACCTGCACTTGATGCCAGGGCACCTGGCTATTTTAAACAATTCTCATTAGATAGAAAGGGAGACACAGACTCCAATATAATAACAGCAGATTTCAACAGCCCACTTTCAAAATGGACAGTTCAATTAGGCAGAAAATTAATAAAAGACCTATTTTTATGGGCCAAATTGATATCTATAGAACAGCTCATTTTAAAGTTACAGAATACATGTTCTCATTAATGCATAAAATTTACCCTAAGACAGATCATATGGTAGGCTATAAAGCAAGGTTCAAAGTTATCAGGAAGAAATAATTACAACTAGAGAAGAAACAAATGAAATGAAGCCAAAAATATACATTTTTTTCAGAGAACTGAAAATTTTAATTCTTGAAAAATTAAACAGAATAGTTACAAATTGGTCTATTTATAAAAAAAAAAAAAAGAGAAGACCCAAATCAATGAGATTGAGGAGAAAAAATGAGATTTAAGAACAGATTTAAATACATAAAAAGACTCATCAAGAACCACTATGAACAGCTAAACACCCACAAACTGAAAAAATCCAGAAATGGATAGACTTTAGGACACAATCTCCAAAAAATTGAGTCGTGATGACAGAAAACCTGAACAGACCAATAACTTAGACGCATATGCAATAAGTAACAAAGACCCTTCAAGAAAAAAACAAAACTCTGCATCAAGATGGCTTCCATGTGGAGTTCTATCAAGCTTCAAAAGAAGAACTAATTCCAGTTTCTCAAATTATTTAAAGCAACTGAAAGGGAAGGACTTTTCCCAAGATCATTCTACAACAAAACACCCAGTTTCAGAAAACGATATCAAAGAGTCCTTCTTTCACCACTGCTGTTCAATATAATCCTGGAGGATCTAGCCAGAGGAATTAGGCAATAAAAATAAATTAAAGGGATATAAATTAAAAATCATTCTAACCTGCTTTGTAACTAGTATGAGGTTCAACAAAGGGAAACAGAAAATCCCTACTAAGATTTCTGGGACTCAGAAGTGAGTTAGGTAATGTTGTAATGCACAAAATTCAATAGCTTTCATGTACATGAACAATTCCATGGTAGAAAAAGAACTTGTATGATCAGGTCTATTTACAATTGCTGCAAAAAAAAAAAAAAGCCACATAGCTTGGAATAAATTCAACAGAGATAGTGAAAAATACAAAACATAAAAGAAAGAAACAGAAGAAGACACCAAAAAATGGAAATATTCTGCTATGTTTATGGATTGGTAGGATTAATATTAACATGTTCATCATATTAATCATATGTTCATATGTTCAAAAGCAATTTATAGATTCAATGTGATCACAATCAAAATAACTATAACATTCTTCTCATATCCTAGAAAAAAAAGTAGAAATTTATACGAATACACAAGAGAACCCAAGCAGTAAAGAAATCTTAAACAAGAAAAAGAAAGTCGGAGGCATCATTGTAGCAGACTTTAACACATATTTACAGGGAAGTTGCAATCAACAGTTTGGTACCAATACAAAAACAGACATGAAGATACATGGATTAGAATAGAAACCCCAGAAATGAATCTATACATCTATGGGCAACTGGTTTTTGAAATGCAACCTGAAATTAATCCAGAGAAAAAAGAAAGACTATTCAACAAACAATACTGGGAAAAGTGGGCCTAAATATGTTCTGCATACTGATGAAGGAAACAAGCTCCCTAATTTATACCTAGTACAAAAATCAACTCAAAATGGTTCAAGGATCTAAATATAGTCAAATACCACAAAATAGGCAACGATGTCTTGGGAAAGACTCTAGAATCACAAATAATTAAAGAAATATAAAAAATGAGATTACAGGGCCCGGCGGCGGCGTGGCCTAACAGCTAAAGCCCTCGCCTTGAACGCACCCGGGATCCCATATGGGCGCCAGTTCTAATCCCATCTGCTTCACTTCCCATCCAGCTCCCTGCTTGTGGCCTGATAAAGCAATCAAGGATGGCTCAGGGCCTTGGGACCCTGCTCCCATGTGGAATACCGGAAGAAGTTCCTGTCTCCTGGCTTCGGATCAGCAAAGCATCGGCCGTTGTGCTCACTTGGGGAGTGAATCATTGGACAGACGATCTTCCTCTCTGTCTCTCCTCCTCTCTGTATATCTGACTTTCCAATAAATAAATAGATCTTTAAAAAAAACAAAAAAAAATGAGATTATATAATGTCAAAAAGCTTCTATAATATACACACACAAACACACACCCCAAGAAATAAAAATGGAACTTGCAAATTATGAAACTGATACAGGATTAATATTCAGGAATTTTAAAGAGCTTAAGAAGCTCAACAACAAAACAAATAATGTTGTTAAGAAATGGATAAAGGGCATGAATACCCAATTAGTAAGGGACAGGATACAAAGCATCAACAGACACCTGCTCACAATTCCTTTCTATCAAGGAAGTACAATTAGAAACCCCAATAAAACTTCAGCTCACTCAAGTTAGAAGTAGCTATAATCCAAAGCTAAACATACAAAAATAACAGTGGTGAGAATGTGGCGAAAAGGGTATGTAATACACTACTAGTGAAATGAAAACCAGCACAACCATTCTGGAAGCTAGTATGGAGATACCTTAGAGATCTGAAAATAGAACTATCATATGATACAACTATCCCACTGCTGGGCATTTAGTCAAATGCAATGGAACCAGTACACAGGAGAGTTACTGCTACCCACATGTATTGCAACTTCATGCATAATAGCTAACATATAAAAGAAATTGAGTTATTTATCAACTGATGATTATATAAGGAAAATGATTCCATATACATTATGGAATACTCTGTTTCATAAAACAGAATGAAATCTTTTCTTTTTCAACAAAATAGATAAAACTGGAAACCATTAGGTTTATTGAAATAAGCCAGAATCAGAAATACAAATATTATATTCTTTCCATGTTATGGGTAACTAATGCACAAAGTGAAAAAAAATGTATAATCTATATAAGCAAGACTGACATTTTGAGACTTGGTTATTGTTGACAGGCTTTGTTTATACTTTTTTTATATCTAAAGATTTATTTAATTTTATTGGAAAGGCAGAATTACAGAGATGAGGACAGACACAGGGAAAGATCTTCAATCTGCTGGTACATGCCCCAAGTGGCCACAATGGAGCTGAGACAAAGCTGTGCTGACCTGAAGCCAGAGGCCAGGAGCTTCTTCCAGGTTTCTTACATGTGTGTAGGGTCCCCAGGCTTTTCACCATCCCCTGTAGCTTTGTTAGGCTGTAAGCAAGGAGCTGGATGGAAAGTAGAGCAGCTGGAATATGAACTGACACTCCCATGGGATCCCAGCGCATGCCAAGGTGAGGATGAGCCAGTTGAGCCACTGTGTCAGGTTCCCCATGGATTCTTGAGGAATAGTGGGACTTTTTTCTACCTGTCATTTTTTTGCATTCTTTAGCTAATGGAGTATTAACCATGTGATTTCAAAATGAACCAAAAGTATGCTACTGAAAAACACAGAAAGATAATGGAGCAGGAGGGTGGGTGGGGAACGTGGGTGAGAGGGAGGATAGGGCAGGATGTATCACTAGGTTCCTAAATCTGTACTGTGGCTATGTGAAATTTCTTCATTTTATATAAATAATTAAAAAAATGTAAGAAAAGATGTCTCAACTCCATAAACTCTGACATCATTCTGTACATAGTTGATTGCCCACGGGTAGAATCTTGCTGCTTATGGTGTCTGTAAGGTGATTCTGGGAGTTCTGTGAAGGTATGTTTAGGTGACTGACTGAGTGGCTCTCAACACAGGATTTTTTTTTCAAACTTAACCCAGGGATTGGCACAATGGCTCAATTTGCCAAGCCTCTACCCACAAGCACCAGCATCTTATATGGGCATCAATTCATGTCCCAGTTGCCTCATTACCTACTGAGGTCCCTGCTTATCATCTAGGAAAGCAGCAGAGGATGTTCCAAAGCACTGGGACACTGTACTTGCTTACAAGACCCAGAAGGAAGCTTCTGGCTTTAACTAGAGCATTTCTTAATATTTGTCTCAAATATCTTGAGTATCTCATAATAATTATTCCTACTATGATTCAATAATTGCCTAATTAAGAGCCTAATTAAACAATAAATAAGTAATTGAATCCATATAATGAAACAATTTTTGAGTCCAACATACATAATATATACTCTGTAAGGTGTAAGAAGACATACAGAATACAACAAAGACAATAAATTATCTAGGAAACTTGGCAATGACCAAAGTACAGAGCTAAAAAAGAAAACAAAACAAAACAAAACAAAAAGTGTTTAAAAATTAATGAACTGCGCCTGGTGTGATAACTTGTTAGCTAAATCCTCAACCCGCATGTGCTGGGATCCCATATGGTACTGGTTTATATCCCATCTGCTTCACTTCCCATTCAGCTCTCTGCTTGTGGCCTGGGAAGGCAGCTGAGGATGGCCAAAGTCCTTGGGACCCTGCACCCATGTGGGAGACATGGAAGAAGCTCCCGGCTCCTGGGTTTGGATCCGCTTAGCTCCTGCCATTGCAGCCACTTGGGGAGTGAACCAGTGGATAGAAGATCTTTCTGTATCTCTCTCTGTAAAATCTGCCTTTACAATAAATAAATAAATAAACCTTTAAAAATAATGAACATTATTCTTTTAAATGCATTTTTAAAATTTCCATGTTTTTAAGAATTCCACTTTGCTAGAAGTGACTGTATATTTCTGATACTGTTCTGCTAAGCTTTACTAGAACTATGTTTTTTCAAGTAGTTTTGAATTTTGTGCCTTACAGTGATACTGAGGAACATGTTTTCCAAGTTTCAGTTTTCTTTCATTTGAATGTTTGGTGGTTTTTCTATTAATTTTCCCCATGCAATCTCAACCCAGTGTTTACCAAAATATTTCAACTCTCTCATTTAGCCGTATGATTAATGATTCTGATTTTATGAAAGTGACTGATTTCCAATCCCCCTAATCTCAGCTCATGCAATAAATTGCATTTTTTTCACTAAAAGCTTTTGGTCTAAGAAAATGGCATTTTTTGTAGGTTTGGAGAGTTTTTTTTTTTTTGAAACTAAAAAACAACCCATAACAGATTTTATAAGTCTATAAATTAAAATATAAATGAACAGTTGTCCAATTCCAATTTCTTCATGCTATCCTATTAAAAGAGTAAAGGAAACATACCCAGTGAATAATACTTTGTGAATCATTTCATCCGTAGTACTTTGTAGCTAGGAAGTAATTACCAGAAAGACTAAGAAAAATTACAGAGAGTGGAATATATTCCTGCAGACTTGATTTCTAGCATTATAGAGCCACGAGCTTAAACACCAGGCACTAAGTAGAACAGCTCTGTGACCTATGGTTAGGGAAAACTCATCCACTTTTCTCATCTCCATGACTACAAATAATTATATATCTAGAGAAGCTCTCCTTTTGAAATCACAAAATGTACAAGGCTCCAAGTGATCTGTTCTCAGTCCAAGAGAAATGACTCCCGTATCATTAAGAGATCTGATGCAAAGCTCTACTGGCAGTGTGCCAGCCAGCATAAAGGGACTTTCTAACTTAGTGGTTAATCCGACCTGCCTTGTACTATCAGGTCGATAAAAAGCGTGTGGGTACTCAGAAAGATGGCACTGAGGTCAGCACAGGTTGTGAATTGGTTTTGCTGATGCTGCTGTTGTTTGTTTTAAAGGTTTATTTATCTGTACTAGAAAGACTTACAGAGAGAAGGAGAGGCAGAAAGATCTGTTAATTCACTCCCCAAAAGACTGCAACAGCCAGAGCTGAGCTGATCCAAAACCAGGAGCCAGGAGCTTCTTCCAGGTCTCCAATATGGGTTCGGGGTCTCAAGGTTTTGAGCCATCCTCCGCTGCTTTTCCAGACCATAAGCAGGGAGCCGGACAGGAAGCAGAGCAGCTGGGACATGAATGTGGTATCCCGGCACTTGTCAGCTGAAGATTTAGCCACTGAGCCATCATGCTGATCCACGGGTTGTGAATTTGTAAACAATACTCACCAACATGTCCACAGAAACAATATTTTCATTTCTAAAGGGATTTTTAATGAATAGGAATCATAGTTAAGAGTCCCTCAGAGACCTATGATCTCTGCTTTCATTTTCTTTATATACAAACCTCTTATAAGAAGCCAAATGTGTACCTAAAGATTAATGTTTGGAAAAAAGGGAATTTTTATAGGTTACAATAAAAGGAACAGTGCTTGCAACAGATTATTTTGAAATGTGAAATATGATTATATAGTGATGGTGACTTTGAAAAATTTTCAGTTTCTAAGCCTCAGTAACTTGGCCAATGTTGTATATATGTGTATGTGCATGTGTACACACACATATATAATATATATGCAAAGTTTATGCAATAGATATACATATTTATATATACAATGCAATGCAACAATATGATCTTAAAATATTCTAAAACCCTAAAGAAAAAAGGAAATAATGTTATGGAAATAAAACCAAGAATAAGTAAGTATCTTCACGTACTAAAACACATATCCATAGTTTCATGTAAGCATTCAGATAGAAGCCATTTAAATCCAGATTTTCTCGCAGTTCAAATATGTACTTCTTCTGTATTTCCTATTCTAATTAACTTATCTGGTGACATTCATCAAAATGCCAAGGTATTACTTGATAAATGTCTTACCACATGTTCAAAAAATGTCCTTTTGGGGCAAGGGTGTAAAAACATTAGAAATCTAGATTTAAGCAATATGTATACTATCATTGTATCCAAATTTGTGTTTTTATTAATAGTGATTTTTATGATACATTTATCTTAGCTCCATTTTTACACAACTCAAAATATTTCTACATATGAATACTGCAATCCATTTTCACTCACACTTTCTTTAAGCTTCTTAACTGTAGCACACTCATTAAAATGGAAGGTTATTTGATCTTGAACCTATTAAATAATATTATATTATAATATTATATACAAAAGGTACAGGTATTGTATTATAATCATCCATCACTGTCATGTATGAGTTTTGGGTCAATTTACTAGTTCATGCTACATTTTCCATATGGAAATTACTTTCCCATTTTGCATAACAGAGAAAAATCCAAAGATACATACTTATTTAGAAAAAGGAATCCTTAATCCACAAATTATAAACACAGCAAACGGATACAAATATCTCAGGTGAAAAGTAAATACAATAAAATCTTTCGACAAAATTATTTCAGGTCTGTCTTTCATAATAGTTTTTTCTGATTATATGTTTCCTTCTCTACATATTTTATATTTTTCCTTCAAAGATTGCATCATACAACTTGTAAATATAGTCTGATATTGAATAAAGCCTTTCTCTTTTAAATCAGATATATTTGACTTTTCATTTTTAAATTTTTTTTTGAATCATGCCAGCATCTTTCAATTTTAACCTACTCTGAAATATTCACAGTTGGTTTTGAGAATCGGGTAAAGATATTTTTTGCAAAACAGTTTTTGAAACAGTGCTACTCTATGACATTAAAGAAACAGATTTCAGAGGTATGTTGTGAATATTTGATCATTTCAATTCCCATTGTTCTTTAGGTACAGATTCACACAGCAATGTCATAAATTATTTGAAAGCCAATAACTTGATATAAAATTTACATTTTCCATCTCATGTGACAGGCAGGTTTTAGATGTGGGCTGTGTCAAACATGTTTTTCTATATTTTGTACTGAGGTTAATATATTTATGATCCAGATCTACGGATCATTATTTTACATTGCATGGTTAACACATAGACTATATTTCAGAGAATAACTGATTTAATAAGTTGATATCTAATTTACTCAAAATAACATTTAATGCACAAACAAGCAAACAGACATGTTCCTTCACCTTCCTGGGGGTTCACTGCTTCTATCTGTGTAACTTTTCACACAGATTTCATCCCATATTATGACCCTGCAAGGACACCTGCCCCTGAACTCCAGGAACAGTGACTTAGTTTTACATGCAGTTAATCTAAATGCCATCTCATTTGATCTTCATTACTTTCATTTCTCAATTATAGGCTTAGTAATTGGATAAGAATTAACACTGTCACAGAGCTAGGAACATACTTGGGACAGAAATACATTTAAGAATGGCAAATCTATCAAGTGTATTACAAGAAACACAAAAGTCTACCATATGAATGAAAACCTGAGAAGTGAAAATTCATATTTTTTTTTAAATCACAGAAAATTCAAAGATGAACCAAATGTAGAGAATTTTTCTTAAGAGCTTTAGTAGTACTAATATATTCCGGTTTTTGTTTCCTAGATCAGGGTATGTGTGTGTATTTTGCTGAGTGGTTCTTGAATTTAGTCCTGTTAAGAACTCACTTTAACCAACTGGGCCAACCATGAGCATAAATACTGATAACTTACGATTTGAGGGAAAAAAATTATCCGCAATGTAGCATATGTAACAGTGAAATCATTTCTCAGGCTTAATTCTACAAATCACACATTAGCAAAACCACATCAAATGTCTCACAAGTGCGCTAAATTTCCAGCATTAGGAAGTTGAAATTGTTATATTGCCTGCTTTGTGCCTCTATAATACTTCTAGAATACATTTGCACTTAAATTTTCCTCAGTAAAAAGACTTTTAACAACTAATTAAGTAACTATTTTGTTTATTCAGGTAGCTATGATGAACACCTCTTTGGTTATACATAGATTCTTAAATGTGCTGTTTAAACTATCAGTTCCTTGTTTTTAACTATGTTATTCCTAATGTTAACTGATCTCAAAGAAAGTGTTCATTAAAGTGAATTCATACAAAAACATACATATAAACACTTTCCATAGTTCACACACCTCGGAAATGAAAGATAATAACAACATCTTTGGAAGTCTTTTCATGCAAATTAGGAAGGAATGCTTCACATATCATTTAAAATCATATGTTGTATATTTTAAATCTTAAATTATGTTACAAGTATATATGATTTAAATTATATCATGTAACAATCTATTAAATATGTATGGCAGCTTTTTCAAGTTTTCTTAAGTATGCCAGATTATTTTCTGTCACATATTTTTATATATATCGCAAGTTATCTTAAACCAAAATTTCAATTTTTGAACTTCTGAGGACAATTCACTAATGTTGACACTCTACTGTGTCATGCAAGTGTGTCCACCTTCAAATATGAGAGTATATTTTATATGAATAGACTCTCAAAGGTACTTCAAATTACTGGGTCAAAAATTAATTTTGAACCAACAAACACAGTGATTCTTCATAAAACATTCAAAACATATTTTAGGATGCCAGTACAGGCAGTGGTCTATCAGGCTAATCCTCTGACTGTCGTGCCACCATCCCTTAAGGTTATTGGTATGCAACCTGGTTGCTTCACTTCCAACCCAGCTTCCTGCTTATGGCCTAGGAAAATAGTAGAGGATGGCTCAGGTCTTTGGATCCCTGTAGCCATGTAGGAAGCACAGAAGAAGCTTCTGCTTCCTGGTTTTTGATTAGTACCTCTGTTCATTATGACCATCTGGGGAGTGAACCAGCAGGTGGCAGATCTGTGTGTATATGTGTGTGTAGCACAAACAAAATATTTCTTCTTTTAAAACTTTAGGTATTGATTTGTCATAATTAAAATTTCATATATTCTAAACTTCCAAAATTCATTCAGCCTTAAATAATTCCATCCCTGTGATATATAACACTTTATCTTAAAGAGTACATATGGTGGTTTCTTGAGTTAATGAATAAGTTTGAATACCAAGTCAAATTTGAAATTTTCTTGATAGAAATGAAGCATTTAGTGTCCTGGCTTGAGCTGATATGACATAAAGAAATACAGCAGGGAGGTTTGGCTTTGTGAGTAAAAGGGGTAGTTGGATCTGGAACTGTTGTGCTCAAGGCTGCAGCAATCATCTTGCAAAGAAAAAGAAAAATAGAGAGGCAGGCAATATCAAGATGCTAATATGAGAGCAGAGGAGCGGGCTGACAGAAGACAGGTCCTGACACTGATAAGTAGCTCAACAAACGCCTTTACGAACTGTTATTTACGTTTAAATGTCAGTCACACTTTCCTGTTATTTGTTTCAAAATCATTCGAAATGCAGTGAAGTACATGTGTAGTACTTGTTATATTTTCCTTGATATTCTTAAATTCAAATCTTTTTCTCAGGATTACTAAATGAAGGTAATATATTTGAATTTAATGCCAAGAATTTCTCATTGCATTTGACTAAGCCTGATTTACATTGACTCCTCCAGCTTAATACTACATTTTGGGTTTTTTTGGTGATTTCTACATAAGGATAATTACAATAAATTCTTGGAAATTGTAACCTAAATGATATGTTCAAGATAATTTGTCTTTATGTCTGCTCTAAATCCAAATATTTATTTGACTCGGTAAGTTGAACAAAGCATTTGTTTGTACTGAAAGAAAAACACTGCTACAACAAAAGTCACTTCAAACAGAAAAGGAATTTTTTCCTTCCTACATTTAACAAAACACTCGGGTACTCATGTAAAATGGAGTAGCAGATGACTTGAGTAACTCCAATTGCCTTAAAAGATTTGTACTAACAACATTCACACAAACAGTAAAAAAAAAAAAAGAAAAAAAGCACCATGCCACCAGATGCATCACCCTGCTGGGCTGGTTCAGTTCTGTTTGGTTTGGTTTGGTTTTCCATTGAAAAAGGTAAATCTACTGGCTTGGTGTCCAGTGTCAGTGCATCTAGCCCTTCGTCAGTGTCAATCACAATACCCAGGGGGGAAGCAAAGGCTCCCAAGAAGTAACATGAAGTGGAAAACAAGATTTCCAACTTCCTTTTCCACCTCTCCCAATGATGAGACAGAAGAAAAGTCTTGTAACATGACACTCCTATTTAATTTTTTTTTGTTTCATAACAAAATTTGTAAGTAACAGTGTAAAATGAACAACTAGCAGCAAAGTACTTTGCCAAAATCCTGCTGCATCATCAATTTTACTCTTTGGTTGGTTCATACCTTGAACTTCATACTGTATGTTTCAGGGAGAAAAGAGAACAAGAGAACAGAATACCATTCTCTAATGAATCACAGATTTAAAAATCACTATCATATTTCCTAAAACTTTCTTTCTGCCACATTCTAAATGGACCATTTACAGTGAATTATAAGTTCAATTTTCCATTTGAAACATATTTTACATTGTAATTTATGATTTTTAAAATTCTCTTTGGTTGAAACGATCTCAGCAGCTGTCTTCTAAGAAGAGGCCACTGTAAAGGCAGTGTTCATGTTCAGCCAGGAGGTTCACTACTGAAAACATTTCTTGCCAAGCAGAGGCACATATATTAAGCTAATTGTCTGGATAATAACAATCAATTAAAAATTGAGTTAGGAATCAAGGATTTGTATTTCTTTCAAAATTATTGAGACCCTTCAGCCCAGAACGATAGTGCCTAAATCCTTGCCTCGCATGGTGCAGGATCCCATTAGTGTGCTAGTTTGTGTCCCGTGTGCTCCACTTCCCATCCAGCTCCCTGCTTGTGGCTGGGAAAGCAGCAGAGGATGGCCCAAAGCCTTAGGACCCTGCACCTGCATGGGAGACCTAGAGGAGGCTCCTGGCTCTGGATCAATCAGCTCTGGCTGTTGCTGCCACTTGGGGAGTGAACAAGCAGACAAAAGATCTTTCTCTCTGTAGCGCCTTCTCTTTGTATATCTGCCTTTTCAATGAAAATGAATAAATCTTCAAAAAATCTTTAAAAAATAATTGAGATAACTCTATTTTCAGAGAGTGGACTCACCCTTGTTTTTAACTTGCACAATACATTTTCCAAAATTACCCAAAACAACCCATAATGTCTTAATCTATTATTGATTATGAGCTCTTTTTCCTATGCTTGCAAGAACTGTCAATAAAATACAACTTAATTATGTACTAGAGCAGAAATAAACTGAAAATTAATTAAGGACTACAAGGGGGAATTAATGCATTTTTTCTTAGTAATATATTTTGTTTTTAAGATTTATTTATTTGAAACACAGGGTAACAGAGTACTAACCTTTGGTTTAGTCCCCATATGCTTGCCACAGTCAAGTTGGGCTGAGTGGAAGCCAGGAGTCAGGATTTGCATCCTGGAATCCCACATAGATGGCAGAGTTCAAAGCACTGGGCTATTTTCAGTTGTTTGCTCAGGTCAATCAACCAGAAGCTGGATTGGAAGCAGAACAGTTGAAACTCTAACTAACCAACACTCTGATTATGTGATGGGGGAGTCTTGAATGACAGCTTAATCTGCATTATCAAAATGCTGACCTCTACTTGCTATCATAAATGTTGACCAAATAAGTCATTTTAATTGTATGTTCTCCATAATAACAAATACCAGTGTTTTGGATTATGTGGTGAATGCACAGATTCCTACAATTCAGTATGATCTGGTTTGAAATTGCATATATTCATCCAACAGTGTAGCTAATTTCTTGTTAAACTGTAAGTCCAGCATTTATACTTTGTGCTATTTCATAAAGCATGTTAGGTAAGTGCATGGGTTAATTAATATAATAGTTCTATTACTTCAAATGTACCATTAGTTATATAACTCTGTTTAGAAAACTACATCAAATGAAATTAGAGGAATATACATGATTACACATCTATATATTGGGGAATATAAAACTAATTCAATAGAATAATTAAGTCATGTTCTAAGTCAATAGTGGAAAATTTAAGAAGTGAATCCTGTTTCAGGACATTTGTTACTTAATTGAATAGAGTATAGTATACCAAAATTACCTAAGAAACTGTATTAAATGTTGTAGAATCTATTGTTAGATGAGCAGAGTTAATAATTATCACTTTTCTCCAGCTATTCCTTATGGAAATACCTTCTGAGAAAGAAAGCATTTCCTGGAATAAAAGTTTTAATTTTCGGGCCCGGTGGCATGGCCTAGCGGCTAAAGTCCTTGCCTTGCACGCCCGGGATCCCATATGGGCGCCGGTTCTAATCCCAGCAGCTCCACTTCCCTTCCAGCTCCCTGCTTGTGGCCTGGGAAAGCAGTCGAGGACGGCCCAAAGCCTTGGGACCCTGCACCCGTGTGGGAGACCTGGAAGAGGTTCCTGGTTCCTGGCTTCAGATTGGCACAGCATCGGCTGTTGCGCTCACTTGGGGAGTGAATCATCGGACGGAAGATCTTTCTCTCTGTCTCTCTTCTCTGTATATCTGACTTAGTAATAAAAATGAATAATTTTTTTTTTAAAGTTTCAATTTTCAATTAGTGTCCCTTTCAGTAGACACTGTCAAGGGTATCTTAGAAGTTATAAACCTAGCAGCTCTCCACAGCAATAATAAATATACAAATGACCAAATAAATTTTGGTACATACATGGGTATACACACACACACACACATGTACAGAGAGAGGAAATGAGTTCTGTGCATGAAGGAGTATCATTTCCCTACTGACACAGCATAAAAACAACCAGCTAATTGAAAGCAGGTCAATAAGTAATAGAAGGAAAGCTCAGCAACACAGCTCTGTGTTGTACGTCTTCTCATATTTAGGTTTCTAGCACATCAGCTCTTAGTTATAAGCTATAATTTGAGCATGTTCCCAAGAAGAATACATGTTGGAATCTTAGTTCTACAAGTCACAGTGTTTGGGGAGATCTGAGTGGTAAAACAGAAGTCTATCCTGTCCATTCTCTCTTTCTTGCGCCCTCACATCATGCTTTCCACCAGGAGTTGAAGCAACATCGGGCTGTCAGTAGCCAATCATGGGTGGCTACCCACTGTTGGACTTTGTGTCCTCCAGAGTTATAAAGCAAATCAATCTTTGTTCACAAATCATCAATCATAATTAATCAATTGTAGCAACATAAAATGGATGACACTCTTCCGGAACACTGTTGTTGGTTTCCAAGACTGATCCTAATCATCTCTCGGTTTTACTGACTCACCTTTATTCAGCTTCTCATGATATTTGGTTTCTATCTTTGAGAAATTCTGATTTTAATTCTTTGGGTAGATTTACAGATAGTATCTGGTATTTGAAAAGCTTACACTAAGGGAAATAAACATTTCTGGAATACGTACTGCATAGCAGGGGATGGATAACAAGTGATGCTTTTAAAGACAGAGAGGAAACAAAAATATATACAATAAAATATTAGTATACTATAGTTGAATTTGGAGTTTAGATGTTTTTAAAGTGCTAGGTAAGTAATCAAATTTTATATTGTAGTGCCTGGATCTGATTCTCAGCTTTAGCTTGGATCTGTATTCCTGCTAATTAACCCTGGGAGGCAGCAGGTACTGTCCCCAAGTCCTTTGGTCTTTGACTTTGTTTAAATTCTCGGTCCTGGTTTTAGTTGTGCACACATTTGAGGTGTGGACAAGATGGGATATATTTTTCTTTCTCTCTCATCTTTCTTTGTAGCTGTCTCAAATAGGCAAAATTATAACAAAAGTTAAAATGATTATGTTAAAAGGAATAACACCACAACAATAAAGGTTATAGCATATATTTTGATTTTCAATAAAATCAAATGCTTGTGTTTTAAGAAACAGAATGGTCAAAAGAGTGAAAAAACAAGCCACCAATTAGGAAGAACTATTTTCAAAAGATATGCCTGATAAAAAGACTGTTACTCAAAACCATAAAAATTCTTAATTTCATTAGAACAAGTCATTTAATCAAATATCATATTGAAACCTTAATAGACATTTAATTAAAAAGTGGGAAAATAGCAAATAGGCATAGTAAAAGATGAAGAATATCCTAAATGACAATACACAAGACATGACCATGTAACTGTGAGAATGACCTAAATCCACAGCACTGACAGTTCCAAATGCCATGAAGGAAGTGTAACAATAAGAAATCTCACTCATTTATGATGGAAATCCTAAATGATACACTTTTGAGAACACATTGACAGCTTCTTGTAAAAGTAAACAATCTCTTACCATACAGTCCAACAATTGAACTTGGTATCTACACAAAGACTTACACACTCAAAACAAAAGCATGCCCCAAATTAGTGGCCTTATTCATCATTGTCAAAACTTGGCAAAAAAAAAAAAAAAACTAGGTATTTTCAGCAGATAAATAAATTTTAGTTCAGACAACGGAATTCGGTGCTAAAAAGAAATGAGTTACCAAGCCATAGAACCGAAAGAAATTTAGAAAGTGAAATACATTGTACACTGTGTGATTCTAGATATGTGATAGTCTTCAAAACGATAGAGACAATAAGATCAATGACAGGGATTAGAAGGAAGAAGCTAAACTGATGACAAACAGGAGGTTTTAGGCTAATGAAAATCCTCTGCATGAAACCAAAATGATAGGTCCATGTAATCATTCATTTTTATAAACCACACAGAATGGATAACAACAAAGTTGTCTACTTGGTGCAAACTATGCACTTTGCATAACTGGACTGTGTCAGGGTTATTGCATCAATTGTTAAAAAAAAATGCCAGTTGTTAGGAAATGTTAGTACAGGATACAATGTATGTTAGTCAGCAGGAAATTCATTAGAAACTTCTGCATCTTTCTTTTAATCTTAATGGGAAACATAAAACTGCTCTAAAAATAGGGTTTTTAAAAGAATCAGCATGATCACCATTAATGTAAGCTGATACTTGAATGATCTGACTAAATTATTCTGGGCTTTGTTCTACCCAAAGAAATATCTAAAATGACATACTATTCTGTCTTTCTAACTTATACACTCTTTCAAAATGTTGTCACATGTCCTTTTGTAAATTTGTGTTAACGTATATAGTTCATAGCTAAATGTATAAATCATGCCCTCAATCTTCATTTTTTTTAACTGTCACTGCTTTTTATTGTCTAGGCTGTCTCAGTCTTGCAGCAGATATTTAATGCACAAATACAATCCTTCAAAACATAAAATATTAAAGAGAAGCTATACTAATATTAGAAAATATAAAATTTTCATAGTTGCAAGGTTAAATAATTTCTTGCATTATTAAAATTCTAACAAAGCATATAATATAATTTGACTTTTACAACGTATCTTCTAATGCTAAAATACCCTAAGGAAATTATTTTACATTGTACATAAAATCAGTAGTATTTTATCCAGTGATAAGCCAGCATGAGGCATTCATGCAGAGTTAACTCAAAATCGTCCCAAAGTGCTTTTAAAGATATCATCCTAAACATCCTAACACTGAAGGATTATCCTATTTCCTATAAAGGAAATCAGACCTTTTTTATCCATTTCTAAACAATTTAGCTTTAACAATGCACTGCAGGTTATTTTGAAATTTGGGATTTGGGAGGGAGAGTTTCTAGAAATGGTGATATGTAACACTCACTGGCATGAAGGGAAGGATTTTGTAAAATGTAGTCTTGTCTTCCCTGGCTCAGCATGAGCTTTTAGGGACAGCTGCGACGCTGTCAGCAGCATGTCACTCGCAAGACTCAACTGTTGCTTATAAGAGAACAAACAAGGACGGCACTGTTTCTGTAAAGACGGATGAACTGGGGGATAGTCAAATAAGGTCTGACTTTCATGCTTTCGTTACACTTCCGGGTTTCCTCCAACAGTAATTTCTTTTGATGCAAATTCAAGATCATATCTTGCTGATGTACTACAGGGTCAAAAATAGAGGTATGGTGAAAACAGAGGTATCTTCAAAACTTTCATAGAATAACACAGTATGAAAAAGTACATCTGTACGTCAAAATCACTTTTACTAAAATAAACATATATTTTTTAATATTTTAAGTACCCTCCAACCTAGATTTTGTGACAGCATATTCTGTTTAATCTAGCAATGTTTTCCATTATTCCTATGTTTGCTGTATAGCTATAATAAAAGCAATGATATTCAGTTGAAAGTTTCAGTGAAGAGTGAAGAGACAAATGATAGAGTGGTAGAAAATATTTACAAACTGTTCATTTACAAAGGGATTAACACCTTATATACGCATACATGTATATATGTATATGCACACATATAAACATACATGTATAATACATGTATACACACATATATACTTACATACTGCATGGACATTTATCAAAGCAATAAATACAAATCTTGGGAAAATATATGAAAAAAATGCTAAATTAAATTTGTGATCAAGGAAATGTAAATAGAAACCACAATGAAGTATCTTACTCCATTGCAATGACTGGTATAGAATACACACACACACACATTCTGCTGAGGATATACAGAAAAAGGAACGCTTTATACAGTTGGAAATATACAAGTTAGTACATCCACCATGTCAAACAGTGCGGAAATACCTCAAAAATCCAAAAAGAGATCACGGTAAGACAAGCCATTACACTTCTGAAAACCCACCTCAAGGACAGGAAATAAGCATACATAAGAGACACCTCTACTCCCACGTTAACTGCAGCACTATTCAAGATAGCCAAGAGACGTGACAAACCTATGTGAGCACCCATCAGTGAACAGACGAGATCTCTGTGACATAATGGTAAGGCCCCTGCTGTGGCACTGACATCCTATATGGGTAGTGGATTGCTTTCCCATGGTTCCACTTCCAATTCAAATTCTTGGTAATGGCCAGAAAAAAGGCAGCAGTATATGCCCCATCCTACCCAGCTCACAGACCTAAGCACGGCAGTAGGCTTGCAGCTCTGGCCTGGCCCTTCCCTGGCTATTACAGCCATCTGTAATATGATGTAAAATCACTGTAAAATGACTCAGCAGATGGGCAGATGGAAGAGCACTTTCTCTCTCTCTGTTATTCTGACATTCAAAATAAATAAAGCTTTAAATAAAAATGAAAGGATAAATGAAGGGGGGTAAATAGGTACAATGTAATATTATTCAACTCCCAAAGAGAATAATATCCTGACATTTATGATAACATATATAGAATAGATCATCATGTTAGGGGAAACAACCAGATACAGAACTTTAAATACCCTATATCCTCTCTCATTATGTTGAAGTTTAAAAATAACAGTTGATCTGATCTTGGAACAGTGATTACTACACACTGGGAGATGTGGAGCTCAGGGGGCATAGAGGAAAGTTGGATGACAGGGACAAGAAGAAAATTAAAAGTAATTAACACCAGTGTTCCAATGCCTTGAGGGCTAATTGTAGTTCATGATAATATTTTTTACACTGTATAAATGATGGGAGAAGAGATAATTACTCCAAACATAAGAACAACATATGAAAATAAAAAGGACAGACTCCTGGTTTGATCAGTTTGGACTGTGTATAGTTTGATCTACTGCACGGTACTCCACTAAAATGGTAAATTGTGCTCATCAAAAACTTTCAAAATTAAAAAAAAATATTATATACATGGAATTAAAACTAGTTGCTGTGCAGCCAATATTAATTGCCCATAATATGTTAGACCAGTGTCGGGCCCAGGATTAGACAATGTTTATGGTTTCCCATTTGAATACTCTATTGGCTTTCACTTGGAAAACATGGGGTGATGGAGAGTGAGGGGGAGACTGGCTTCAAGTGGAGGCATTAACTTATTTGTCACAACTACTTACACATCGAATTAATGTTGAAGTTCTAAAACTTGTTCTGACTACCTGGAGCTAGGGCATGTGGTAAAGGCTGGAACAGCCACCCTCTCCCGCCCAAGACTTGAGCACTAAATGAACGGAGAAGTTTTTCCCTTTAGAAGATGCACTAGGAGACCGCTCTCCTTGTGTATGCTCAGAAACAGGGTCCTGTGAGCGCACGGAAGCCACCTAGAACCCAAGAAAGCGGCTCTCCCCAGACGCTGCTCGGAACCCTGATCTTGTTCTTTCCTGCTTACTACTGTGAAAAGACAATATCTGCTGTTCAAACAATGCCAAAGGTCTCCTGCTTTACCAGCCCAAGCATGCTAACGCGACACCCATTCTAACATGGAGCATGTGATTCAGCTGCATTTTTTTACATGTTCCTATAAAATTAGGATAATGTAGATTTCTCTTTTATTCTCTTTTCCTTTTTTCTACTGCCAACATGATCTTAGAGTCTCTTAAAAGAAAAAGCTCAACATTTTCTATTCTTACTTATTATTTTAAATTTATAGCGTTTTATTCACCAACTGGTAACAGAAACTGTAAACATATGGAAATTCTCCTTCACCCTATGATATTCCCATTACTCTGGATAGTTCAAGTCCACTTCTAGGAAAAGATCCAAAGGAAATTAAATCAGCATATGGGAGAGATCCCTGCGCCTTTCTGTTCATTGTAGCACAAGTCACAGCAGCAAAGATATGAAAACAGCAACTCCGATGTCCACTGACTGATGAGCAAGAAAAGTGTATATGTCAATGACAGAATACTATCCAGTCATAAAAACAATGAAATCCTGAAATATGTAATAAAATCAACGGTTCTAAAGATCATTATGCTACGTGAAATAAGCCAGACACACACAAAGACAAATTCCATGCATTTTTCTTGTTTGTAGAGCGTAATAAACACAGGACATTTAAAAATGTACGATTGTGGGCCGGATGCTGTATCCTTGTATCTACTGGGAACCCATGTGGCCGCTGGTTCATATCCCAGCTGCTCCACTTCGTTTCCAGCTCCCTGCTTGGGCCTGAGAAAACAGGAGGAGATGGCCCAAAGCCTTGGAACCGTGCAGCCACATGGGAGACCCAGAAGGGGCTCCTGGCTTCAGATCAGCTTACGTCTGGCAATTGCAGCCATAAGGAAAGTGAACCAACAGATGGAGGATTTTTTTCTTTGTATCCCCTTCTCACTATAAATCTGACTTTACAAAAATAAATAAATAATTGATTAAATCTTTTTAAAAATGCAAGAATGTCAAATTTATTGGCATATACATACTCTTTTCCTCATTTTATTATCACTGTCATCAGTTCCAAGGTATATGATATTAATATCCCCATTTTTTTTAGAAATTGTGCGTATAATATTTACACACGAAATAGATATAAAAATGCTAAGTTTATAAGTCTAAAATACTTAAAAATATTTTGAAATATTTTAAAAGTAGATGTAACAAGTTATTATAAACACATACACATAAATCATTTAAAAATATTTAGATATATTATAAAGGTTTTTAAATTAAAGATTACTTCACTCAGCTTTAGCCATTGCAGCCATTTGGGAAGTGAATCAATCAGTGGGTGGAAGATCTTGGTCTCTTCACTCCATAAATCTGAGCTGCCTTTGAGTACCTTGGAGGGAAACGGGTGATGGATGGGGGAACTAGCTGGGACTCTGCTAACCACGGGGAAGACTCAAAATGAGTCTTGGCTCCTGCGCTGGGCCTGGCCTGACCCCAACTGTTGCAGGCATTTGGGAACAGAACAACTAGATGGAAAACCTCTCTGCCTCTTTTTGCTATTAATAAGAATGATTAAAAAAAATCTATACTTTCCTAATGTGATAGTCTCAATATATATATAAAATTCGTATTATTTCAATAGAAAATGTAGCTGCTAATTTTATACACAGCCCTCAGAAAATTACACATGTCCAACAGCTGCATCAACAGTGTATTGGGAGACCCTTTGGTTCACATCCTTACTAGCGATTTTTATTGGTGTGTGTGTGTGTGTGTGTGTGTGTGTGTGTGTGTGTGTGTGTGTGTGTGTGTGATTCAAGGACTGAACAATTTAAAGATTAAAAAATAAATATGTTAGTCTAAAATCATTATGACTGTTGTTTTTGTGGAAGGAGGGATTCTGTGGCTTTCCTCTTCTGGTATTGCTGTCGTGTATTCTTTTGTATAAATATTTTTAATAAATCTTATCACAGGAAAGATAAGTTGATGTCCTAATTCTTAGTATCTCAGATGTGACAATTTGGAACTAACATTTTGCCCGAGTAACTGAAATAAAAGCAGACCACTAACACTAATTCGCTTATGAAAGAAGGATTTTGGATACAGAAGCAGTATTGTTCAAAGCGAACACACAGGAGCAAGAGGCATCAGCAGATGGAGGATTAGAATGACACATCCAGAAGACAAGTAATGCCAAAGATTGCTGGCAAGCTGTCACAAGAAAGAAACCAGGGACAATTACTGTTATTCTTAAAGGAAATACAGCTCTAGCAATACCTGTATTTAGGACTTCTGAAATAATCTTAAGTGACCATGCTTGTGATATTTGAAAAAATAGTGAAATGATTCTAAAGAGTCAGAGTAAAAGAAAAAAAGTTTTAGTAATTATATTTTTCTTAAATTTCTTGTGTCCAAAAGTTTTTGGATTTTCCTTGAAAACACAATCTACTCTGATAGTCCAGCATTTCTCAAAAGGAAGCGGACGGGAGAATACTGGAGGAACTTCCAGTTTAAAATGAAAGAGTGCCTTCCAAAAGTAAAAGGAAGCACGGACAAATATCACGACAATGAAAGTGGAGGTCAAAGGAGCTGAGCACAAGGGCTTATGCATTTTGCTTATACACAGAGCGTTTAAGAAAACCTACATTTCATACGGTGAGTTACATCTATTTTCTGACAATGACATTTCACATTTTCACAGCTTGCTTTGCTTCTCCATGAAAACGATCTCAACCAGCTGAGGACATAGATAATAAATAATAGATCATAGACAATAGGTAATAAAGAATTATGCCTTGGTCCTTAATTAAACTAATTATTACTTATTATCTTGCCCAGCATTCTAGATTTAGTGATACGTTCACTTGAGAAATCCCAGCTTACTTCATTAACTACTGCCGCTTCACTCACATGTTGTCAACACATTGCTGTTGGTAGCTTGACTCCCTACTTAAGTTGGCAGCTTGATGTGTCCACATGTAGCGCCTTCTTGTTTCGCGTACAGCTTTGTCAATTGTGCTCACACTTCACAGCGAGCTTCATTCTTCCACAGACCTCGGATATTGTAATGGATAACTTCAGGATATATTTGATTTATAAACACATCAGAAAGAATAGAATTGATTTATTTTCCAAAACTATTTTAAAGATTGTATTTAGGGTCTCCAGAACTCATCGGTCATTTATCTGAGTAATGAAAATAGCACCTTCGAAGGTCTAGCTCTGTGTAAAAGAAGAGGCTGGACGGGAAAGCGCCTCTTCCACAGTGGATGCAGCAACCCAAATCTGGAGAGCGTAGGTATGAAATTGTTACCAGCCATCTTTTCATCACTGTAGCGCACCTGGGTTAGCAAGGTGAAGCTGAAATTCTAGATGATGCTAAGGATAAGCTATTTCACCCAACCAAGAGGTTTTGGATTTGAGTTCTAAATAGTTGTAGTTCCTGTTGAGACATAAATATGCCTTTCTGAACATGCACATTTTAAAGTTGTTTTGCAATAAGTATTTTGTTCTTTCATTGAGTGTAATTATGCAATCAGCTCATGCTACATGCAGCCATTGCTAAACACACTGCTTTGGCAATTGGAATCAGACTGTGGCAAGGTTATTCCGCCCAGCACTAGCGAAGCCATATATTCCTCTGTTTAAATGGTCAACTTGGAAAAAAATAATTATGGGATAGTGAATACAAAGAGGAAAAAGAATAAAAGCCACAGTAATTACGGCATTTTATTGAACACTTGGAACTTTTGACTTAAATATTGACAAAAAATGGCAGCTGTGTGACATACTTGCTTGCTGAATGAATGTTTTAGTTTATGCACAAAGCATTTTAATTTGATGGCACCTTTAAAATTAAAATAAAAGCTTTTTAAAGTATTAACTGTTTAAAATGAGGAACATGTAGAAATGATAGTTTACTATATGAATAAAAATAATATATCTTATAGAAGAAACACAAGATACTACCTGTAAAACAACTAGAAATGCCACTGGTTTGGACCTGGTGCTCTAGCCTAGTGGCTAAAGTCCTCAACTTGCATGAGCTGGGATCTAATGTGGGTGTCAGTTTGTGTCCTGGCTATTCCACTTCCCATCCCAGTTCCTGCTTATGGCCTGGGAAGAGAATAGAGGACAGCCCAAGGTCTTTTGATCCTGTACCTGTGTGAGAAACCTGGCAGCTCCAAGGTCCTGGCTTCAGATTGGCTCAATATCAGCCACTGGGGTCACTTGATGAGTGAATCAGCAGATGGAAGATCTTTCTGTCTTTCTCTCCTTCTCTCTGTATATCTCTGACTTTCCAATAAAAATAAACAAACATTTAAAACAAAACAAATGTCACTGGTTCATATTATGGCTCTATTATCTGTTGCTTTTTAGAAGTCCTTAGTAGCTGTGCAAGGTCTTTCCAGGAATAAACTGTCTGTGCAATGGCCCTCTACAGGGGTGAGTATATTTTAAGGTTTCAAGCAAAATCAGCTTTTATATTTAGATTAATTGTATGCAAATGCTGCTGCATGCCAGTCCTGTAATTATTGCTAAAAACATCACAGCAAGGACTTAGTACTCCCTCTGGAGATCAGCATCAAGAAAGGTCCACTCACTCCAAGCTCCACAGGAGATAACAGTCTGAAAAAGAGACCAGAAAACTACGGCCTGTGACCTGTATTTTTATTTTTGAAGGTTCTTTGGAATATGGTTATGCTCATTCGTTCATATACTGTCTATGAGCTCAGGGACAGAATTGGGTAGTTTATAGCAGAAATCATACAGTGTGCCAAGCATCAAATAATTGCTATTTGGCTTAACCTTTGGCTTAAGGATAAAAATTCAATAAACATGTAATTATAAATATTGTGATATTCACCAAAAAGGAAAGTGCAGGATTGCCTGGAAGCTTATTTTGAAAGGACTTAATTTCTAGGAACATGGGGAAATAATAAAAAACATTGTATTCATAATTTCTTGAGTATTTCAGGGTCATGAAGGGGTAATACATGCTGAGGGACGCAGAGGAGAAGAAATCCCAACATGGAAAAGTTCTCCAGAAAGCAGTATGAAGTTAAATAACAAAGAAAATTTCTGCTACAAAAAAAGGATGAAGCTTTAGCATCATGAAGAGAAACAGAAACACAAAAGGGTTAGGCTTAGGGTTAGGGTTGGGATTGGGGTTGGGGTTGGGGTTAGGTTAGGGTTCGGGGTTGAAGTTGGGGTTGGGGTTAGGGTTCCCTGCAAGGGACATGCAGAGAGGCCATGAACAATCTTGTTCCTTCAACATTTTCCACAAGGTGATATTTCATTCAACTACTTCAATGAAAATCTACCGGTTAAGTTCAACTAGGTGTATGTTTTAAAATAAATCATAATCAGATTTTTCAGGTCATTGAAAGGATGTGAACTTTCAGGCCTATTCTCATCCCAGGGATTTTAGTGTGCTCCCTTGCCAGTGGAGGCTAAACGGTGACTGCTGTGTAAATGACTGGTGGAAGCGGTGCTTTCATGGCAAACTTGGGAGTGAAGGAAGCAACTTGCAAACATTTGAGTTCTCCTGCAGTCTAGTCCACCTGAATCCACAGGAAGATATGAAGCCTGAACACAAAAGGGGACCCCCCCTTTCTTCCCCTCCCTCTTTGCTTTTCTCACTTCCTTCCTTCCCACTTCTTTTTTTTTCTTTTGATATAAAATTTTAATGTACATTACAGTCTAAACTTTAATGTTGCACCCAATACAGATGAACAAATATAAAGACCGTTGTTCAGTGGGAGTATATGCAACAACTACAACCATAATTAAATGAATGGATGCCCGCTTCATTCATATATAGTAAATGTTATAATAATCACTGGTCATTAAAACTATTACCAGCATACCATTCTTTTTTTAAAAGATTTATATTTTTTATTAGAAAGTCAGATATACAAAGAGGAGGAGAGACAGAGTGGAAGAGTTTCTACCCGATGATTCACTCTCCAAGTGGCCGCAACGGCTGGAGCTGAGCTAATCCAAAACCAGGAGCCAGGAAGCTCTTCCGGGTCTCCCACATGGGTGCAGGGTCCCAAAGCTTTGGCATGTCCTCAACTGGCTTCTCAGGCCACAGGCAGGGAGCTAGAAGGGAAGTGGAACAGCTGAAACACAAACTGGTGCCTGTATGGGATTCCGGCATATGCAAAGTGAGGACTTTTACACTAGGCTACTCTGCCTGGCCCAAGATAGTGAGTCCGGCTCATTTTAACTAACATGATGTCCTCCAGCTGCATTCACTTTAATCAAAATAGTAGAATTTCCTTCCTTTTTTAAAAAATAGCTTAAGAATAGATTACTGTGTGTGTGTACATGTGTGTATCTCCCACAATTTCTGCATCCATTCATCTGATGATGGGCCTCTTGGAAATGGTGAATACTATTGTTATAAACACGGTAATACAAGTATCTCTTTCATAGAATAATTTTGGATTTATCCAGTAGGTGGATCAGTAATCATACAGCAAGTATTGCAAGTCCTGTTCTCATATTTTTTGGTTGTTGTTTTGTTTTTGTTATTAAGAAATCCTCATTCTGGTTTTCATAGTGGCTAGCCTAACATTCCCAGATACAGTTTATATGAAGTCTCTTTTTTCCACATTCTTCTCAAAATCTGTTCCTGTCTTCAGAAAGACAGTCAGACCATTTTGCCATTTGGTGTATTTATCAATGGATGGGAGATACCACTTTCTCCCTGCCCCAACCCCGTGTGTGTGTGTGTGTGTGTGTGTGTGTGTGTGTGTGTGTGTCCTCTTTCTGTGGCTCTGTCAAATAAATAATGATAATAAAACCACTTTATAAAAGGTTTGCCTGTCTTTCACTTAGGATTTCCTCAAACAACCAAGCCACAAAGGTAAGATGGTTCTCAGAGTGAAATATTGAACTATCATCCTATAAAATACGAGTTAGCCAAGTCAGTATCAAAATCAACACAAGTGACTAGTAACTTGAGGTGGTTTAGTAGGGTCGAGGGTTTCAGACACACACACACATACACACACACACAGAGTCACACAACATAATTGTACACTATGGTGATATAAGAACAATTACAATAATACAGTGAAATACTTGATTTTATATATTCCTAATCATCTAGGTCATCTTGAGGAATTAAATGTTATCTAGTGTCTGGAGGTAAAAAAAAAAAAAATGATAAAAAAAAACTTAGGGAGCAAACCAGCAGAAATGAATCAGTGAGATTTAGGACACAGAAAATATCCTGACAATTAATTTTCAAGCAAGGAAACTAGAAGAAAGTTTTGAACGGGTGGTATAGGTTAGGATCCAAGACAACCCTTGGTTAACAGACACTCAGGACATACTGGAGCTAGTAACTAACTCGGGCAGCCTGATGATTTGTAGCTGTTCTGGCTGGTGATTATGGCTTCTCAAAAGTAACTGTTTAGGATTTGTGGCCTGATTATGCTTGGTTACTCTGATGGTACCCAAGATTCACAGGCAAGCATATCTTTGGGAAAGAAGGAAAAAAGGACTACATATGACACGAAGGAGAAGTTTAATGGACACAAGAGACACAGGCGACTGGTGGATTCAGTGCTGCGGAATAAAGTATCTACAATTCTAGTTCAGATTTTCTGAGTTACTGAACCCTAAAATTAAATTTTTCACTCACTTGTCTGGTTAAATTCACAGAGTTGGAATTCCCTGTGCAAGTGCCCTGCACGGTTATGAATGAATCAATAAGAGATATATTTAGAAGCACAATATCAGTAGGATTTCCTGAGGTAAAAGAATACTATATGCAAACAGGCTAATCACATTTACAAAGAGAGTAGAGAAAGTACAAGATGGATGGAAGCCCTACAGTAACATAAAGAATGGTCATGTCAAAGCAGCAGTCGTATTAGTATAGTAGGGCCAGGTCTAAGGTAGGCTAAGCCTGTTCCTGCAGCACTTGCAGCACCTGCATCCTATATGGGTCCCGGTTCATGTCCCAGACACGCCACTTCCCTAAATGCCTCTTCCTATGCCTGGGAAGGTAGTGGAGGATGGCCCAAAGCTTTGTGGCCCTGCACCAAAATGGGAGCCCTAGAAGATGATCCTGGCACCTGGCTTCAGATCAGCTCAGCTCTGGCCTTTGCAGCTGTAGGCCCCGGTCTCCCAAGGATTAACTCCACAGCACAGCTTGTTTCTCAAGGATGTAACAGGAAGGGCAATCATGGCCTGATACATTTAGCCTGTGGCTTGACTGCAATCTCCTTCCTTCCTGCTTCCCCTTGTTGCATGTCCTTGGGGGAGCTTAGGTGTGGCTTAGCAATCTCCTTCCTTCCTGCTTCCCCTTGTTGCATGTCCTTGGGGGAGCTTAGGTGTGGCTTAACCATTGGGAGGATCCTGGGAGGGGCCAAGCAAACTATAAAAGATGCAGCTTGACTTCAAATAAACGGCATTCTCCTCACACGAATGACCCACTGTGTGTTGTGTGTTGTCTGTCTTGTCTGTCTCATAACCCTAGTCCCTCCGCTCGACTTGGAGCTCGGGGTACGTGGCGACGCGGGCGTTGCCAACATCTGGAGGTCCCACCGAGATCGAGAAAGAGAGGATACAGGACGAAGGGTCGTCCCGGGAAGCTGGCCAGCAGGTAAGTGGGACGTATTGTAAGACTTTCCTAAACTGGTAGGAGAGGGAGTTTTCTTTTGAAATACAGTTTGGTTTAAGATTTATTGTGAAATATAATAGGTTTTAGTCTTGTTTTGAAACACAGTTTGGTTTAAGATTTGTTGTGAAATACAGTAAGGTTTTAGCCTTATTTTGAAGTATAGTTGGATCTTGGTGTTTTATTTACCCTGCGAAAAAGATGGGTTCTGCCTTCTCCAAGGATAAATTGGCTGCTGAGCTTGAAGAACTTTTATATCGACTGGGGAAGCCAGTTAAAACTAGGATGATTAGAAATTTTCTTAAAGCCGTTCAATCCAGTAGTCCTTGGTTTATTGTTTCAGGGAGCCTGAGTATCCTTGATTGGGAACAGGTTAAGGCTAATTTACAATCCTGCTTACAAAAGGACCCAGATCATTTCCCTATTGCCAACTTTTCTTTGTGGCGCTTAGTCCGTGATTCTTTATCTAGTGATAAGGTGGAAGTTAAAAAACAGTTAAAAGAAGTGCAGACTACTTTTGAAGAAATCCAGGAAAGGGAGGTTCTGCGGTCTGTGGAAGCCTCAAGTGAGGCCTCGAATGAGACCTCGAGTGAGGCCACCCTGAGTGAGACCTCTTCTTTAGAGGAGAGTGAAGCTGGCTCTTGGGAGAACGAAGCCTCTTCTTCAGAAGAGAAGACCATATTATGCAGGTTGCTACTAAGATCTTTGGTAACCTAGAACCAGCTATGCCAGTAATTAAACATATAGCTTTTGAGAATGCTAATAAATATTGCCAGGATGCTCTTTGGTCCCATAGAGATAAGTCTCTGCATGATTACCTTAAAATTTGCAGACATATTGATTCCACCCATGCCCTTGGGCAAGTGATAGCAGCTGCTGTTCAACGCCCTCAGCCCCACCCTAGGGCGCGTCCTAAAGCCTGTTTCGGATGCGGACAGCCTGGACATTTTAAAAAACAGTGTCCTAAAATTCCGCGGCAAGGAAGATCACCCCCACAATCCTTGCCAGCCCCAGATCTCTGTAGCAGATGCCATAAAGGCTATCATTGGGACAGCAATTGTAGGTCCAGGTATGATGCCCAAGGCAATCCCTTATCGGGAAACGGGGTCAGGGGCCCACTCCGGGCCCCCCAACCTCAGGTGTACGGAGCCCAGCAGACACCTGTAGCCTCTGGAACAGCACCAACTCCTTTCAGAGTCCCGCTCCCACGGCAAGGAATGCGGACATCTCAACTCTCCTCAGAGCAACACCAGGTAGCGGCAGGACTGGACCTCTGTGCCGCCTCCGGAGAGGTATTGACCCCACTCCTGGGGCCCCAGCGGATAAAGACAGGAGTCAGGGGCCCCTTGCCTAAGAATACCTTGGGCCTGATCCTAGGAAGAAGCAGTGCTACCATGCATGGAATCAGAGTACTCCCAGGAGTGATAGATGAGGATACCCCCGCAGAAATAGAAGTCATGGTAGAATCAGCCAAAGGCACTATCATCATTCCACCAGGAGCGAGATTTGCCCAGCTGATCTTGATCCCTAAGGTTCCAACAGACAACCCTATTCATAAAAGAGATAGACAGGGAGGCTTTGGCGATTCCGGCCCCTTGGCATGTTGGGTCTCCGACATGCAAACCCGACCTACCTTGCAGTTAGAGATAGAAGGGAGAAAATTCACAGGATTACCTGATACTGGGGCAGATACTACAGTTATATCCCAGGCAATGTGGCCAAGCTCCTGGCCGTTAGAGGCCACCCCAACCGTTCTCCAAGGGATAGGAACTTCTCAACCACAGAAAAGTGCTAGGTTGTTAAGGTGGAAGGATCAAGAGGGTCATTCAGGAATTTTCCAGCCGTATGTTTTACCACATATTCCTATCAACCTGTGGGGACGAGATTTGCTGAGTGCCATGAATGTTGTGTTGACCTCTCAGCCTGTGCCAAATATGCTTAATAGACAAGGATACTTTCCTGGAAAGGGCTTGGGCAGACATCTTCAAGGTGACCCCCAACCAGTCTGTGATAAAGAGATTGAAGTTCGTAGCCCAGGGGATAGAACAGGGTTAGGACATTTTTTGCAGGGGCCAGTGTAGAGCAGCCTCGTCAGTTAGAGGAGCCCATTAAATTAACATGGAAAACAGATGAACCTGTTTGGGTTGAACAATGGCCCCTTTCAAGCAAAAAATTAGAGGCTGCAATTGAATTGGTAAAGGAGCAGCTTGAGGCTGGACATATTGTTCCATCCACCTCTCCTTGGAACACCCCAATTTTTGTTATTAAAAAGAAAAATGGCAACTGGAGGCTTTTACAAGATTTACGTGCAGTAAATGCTGTCATGGCCCCTATGGGAGCCACGCAACCTGGTCTGCCATCTCCTGTGGGAATACCAAAAGATTGGCATATGCTTGTGTTAGATTTAAAAGACTGCTTTTTCTCCATTCCCTTGCACCTGGAAGATGCTCCGCATTTTGCCTTTACCTTACCGTCCATCAATCTAAAAGCGCCTTCCCAGCGTTTCCATTGGGTTGTCCTCCCTCAGGGGATGATGAACAGTTCTACTATTTGTCAGATCTATGTGGATAAGGCCTTAAAAAGAATTAGATCACAATTTCCAAATATCTATTTGATCCATTATATGAATGATCTTTTGATCGCGGCTGAAACTCGTTCCATCCTATCCTCAGCAGCACAATGCATTTATCAGGCCTTAGCCACAGCCGGATTGGTTGTTGCCCCGGATAAAATTCAAACAGATTTTCCTTATCAGTATTTAGGCCATCAGCTTTTGCCAACTGGTGTCACCCCTCAGAATTTGACCATCAGATTAAGTGATGTGAAAACTTTGAATGATTTGCAGAGTTTGTTAGGTGATATTAATTGGATCCGACCAATTTTGCATATTTCTACTGGGCAACTCAAGCCCCTTTTTGATATTCTTAAAGGTGATCCAGATCCTTCCTCACCCAGACAACTGTCCAAAGAAGGCAGGGAATGTCTGCAGCTAGTCCAGCATGCCATTCAGAATGCTCATGTTAGTTATGTGGATTATAAGGCGCCAATGCGGTTGTTGGTTTTTCCTTCCAATCACGTGCCTACAGCAGTGTTTTGGCAGACTGGACCTATATATTGGGTCCACTCCCCAGCATCCACTGGACAAATTGTGCAATCCTATCCCACTGCTGTTATATCTTTGTTGTATAAGGCATGCAAGATCAGCCTGCAGATTTTTGGGAAATATCCTGATTTCATCTCCATTCCCTATGATTCCCAACAGGTGACATGGCTACAAAATAATATTGATGATTGGTCTGTCTTTTGTGCCACGGCTTCTTCTCAGTTAATTAATCATTATCCTTCCCATCCCTTAGTGCAGTTTTTCAGAAGACATCCGGTTGTTTTTCCCAAAATAATTAGACAACAACCCGTATTAGGAGCCTGTGTGGTTTTCACTGATGGGTCAGCTAAAGGCAAGGCTGCTATAGTTTCTGGACATGAAGAACGGGCTGTTTCCATCTCCCACAAATCAGCTCAAGCCGCTGAAATAGCTGCTCTTCTTTTGGCCCTTCAAATTTACCATAATGAGCCCCTGAATGTATACACAGACAGCTACTATGTGGCTCATGTTATTTTACCTTTAGAAACCACAGCCTATATAGCCCCAACCTCCTCAGTTTATTCTCTTCTTTTACAATTACAGCAACAGATTGGGCAGCGCACTCATCCCTTATTTATTGGGCATATAAGAGCGCACACCTCCTTGCCTGGCCCCCTGAGTGAGGGTAATGCGCGGGCAGACGCACTGACTCAGGTGTTGCACATATCTCTGACTATGGACCCTTATGAACAGGCAGTGCACCTTCATAAAAGGTTCCATCTTAATGCAGCTTCTCTAAGACTGCATGCTAAGGTGACTAGAGAACAAGCCACCCAGATTGTCACCAATTGTGAAGTCTGTGCTCAATATTGCTCTGTCCCATCCCTAGGGGTTAATCCCAGAGGGTTATTGCCCAATCATGTGTGGCAAATGGACGTTACCCATGTCCCTTCCTTTGGAAAACTTCAATATGTGCATGTTTCTGTTGACACCTATTCCCATATAATATATGCCTCTGCTCATGCAGGAGAGAAATTAAAAGATGTTAAATCCCATTGCTTACAGGCCTTTGCCTATATGGGGATCCCCAAACAAATTAAGACCGATAATGGACCAGCCTATGTTAGCCAAGGCTTTGAAAAATTCTGCCACGATTTTAATATAACTCACAAAACAGGCATCCCTTACAATCCTCAGGGTCAAGCCATTGTTGAACGTGCCAATTGCACCCTTAAAGTTTATCTAGAAAAAATAAAGAAAGGGGATGTAGCCGAACATTGCAGCTCTCCCCATTCCCTACTGGCATCCGCCATCTATGTGTTAAATTTTTTAACTGTCACCAATGATGTAGTTCCTGCAGAGCGCCATTGGCTACGCTCTGCTAATGAGAATAAAGGCCAAGTAAAATGGAAAGATCTGGCCACAAATAAATGGCGGGGACCAGATCCAGTACTAACATGGGGGCGAGGCTCCGTTTGTGTTTTTCCTCAGGATGAAGAAACGCCGAGATGGGTTCCCGAGAGACTTACACAACAAATCTCCCTGGCTCCAACTCAGCATGATCCCACTCCGAATGATGTTCTTGCAGGATAAAAGCCATTGGGAGGAGGACACCCTGACAGCAGTGGTGCAACTTCCTGGTATCCTGCCCATGGGAAATGCAGATCTCCAGCTACTACCTCAATTTAACATCATATATGTGTTACCCCCATGAAATGGCATTTAACTGAGAGCAGGGATGTTAAAGGAATGGAGTGGAGTCTTAGCCATGGGACTAATGGCTACAGCCATGATTGCAGTACTGTTTACTCCTCTTTGCCACCTATGCAGGCAACAAGCCCCGGAGCAGGTCATCATTTGACAAACTGATGACTTTAGCTGTGGAAAATCCTAGAGCTCAATTCTGGTTGAGCATGATGTGTAATGGGCAGCCAGAGACGGGTAAGATCTGGCAGAGCTGATGACCAACCTAAGACAGGGATCCCACGTGCCCCGGGTGGGGCTCCCCATGACGGGTAAGGCATCAACTGACTGCTGGACAACCTAAGACAGGTGTCCATTAAAAAACAAAAAAGAGGGGACATGTAGGCCCCGGTCTCCCAAGGATTAACTCCACAGCACAGCTTGTTTCTCAAGGATGTAACAGGAAGGGCAATCATGGCCTGATACATTTAGCCTGTGGCTTGACTGCAATCTCCTTCCTTCCTGCTTCCCCTTGTTGCATGTCCTTGGGGGAGCTTAGGTGTGGCTTAACCATTGGGAGGATCCTGGGAGGGGCCAAGCAGACTATAAAAGATGCAGCTTGACTTCAAATAAACGGCATTCTCCTCACACAAATGACCCACTGTGTGTTGTGTGTTGTCTGTCTTGTCTGTCTCATAACCCTAGTCCCTCCGCTCGACTTGGAGCTCGGGGTACGTGGCAACGCGAGCGTTGCCAACATGCAGCTATGTGAGGAATGAATGAGTGGATATGTTTTTCAAACAAAAATAAATAAATCTGTTTTAAAAAGAAGCCATTTTATAGTAACACAAAATAAATCAAGATAACAATAAAAGGTGAAAGGGTTTTTCACAAAATCATTTCTGCAGCGATTTTCTTCTTTTTATTATTAATTTCTCAATGCAAAATGTCATCAAATCAGGAAGGAGAAACCCATAATCAAATTATTAGAAAATTCACATAAATTCAAATGTTCTTATTTAATCTTATAGGTGAAGAGACTAAGTATACACAGGCGGATTAGTCTGATCAATGTCGCAGCCTCTCATCTCCCAGGGCAACGTTATTTTACTAAAAGGTAATTTTTGCCTGCTTCAGTTACATCATTTCAGTTTCTCAATAAGAGAGGTTTTTGTTGGTATTTTCTCACATTGCAGGCATTAACTCTCAACTTTGTAGTTTGTGGAGAAGAAATCAAAATTGTTGCTGCCTTTTTGATCACAGCATCCCCTAAGCCCAGCTCCACGCCTTCTGTGATTTTTTTTTGTTTCCTTCATTGCCCACCTGTCTCCTGTCTGACCCATAAACAAGATTTCCTGTTGTAATTATGCTACTACCTAGTTCTACTAACATAGTTTGAAATATGGTACCTGACGGTACTTGGTTCTCCATGTTAGCTGATTTTTCAAATCGTGCATATTTTATTTCGAATAGCCACAGTCATTGGATACTCTTGACTTTGGCAACTGTTTCTCAGAGAGTTCAGGCCTCATGGTTTTCTCATCTCAACACTGATATTGACACTCCTGTCTAAGCTGACACAAAGATTGGGAAAAATCCAAAACAAGCCATTGTCCTGAATTCTAGATTTGTATTTGTGTATTAGGTCATCATAAACTGACGCATCTCCATGCAACTTTTTAGGACCTAGCAAAGGAGCCAATTATTAGGTTATTATGTTTCAGAATATACATAACAATGCATATAAATGTTAACACACAGCAGGGTTTTCAGTGTTGACAGGACTCATATTTAGGACAGTATTATACCTTAAAAACCAAAAACAACGGAGAAGACTTTATTTGAAAGAGCAGCAGACTGGAAGAGGGTAAGGACGTGGCAGCAGGATGGGAATTGGAAAGGGATCTTCCATCAGCGATTTCACTTGACAAATTCTACAGTAAGTCAGGGCTGGGCCAAGCTGAAGCCAGAAAACAAGTACTCCCACATAGACCGGAGGGGCCCAAGTACTTGGGCCATTTTCCACTGCTTGCTAGCCACATCAGCAGAAATCTGGAGCAGAAGAGCAGCAGGACTTGAAACCAGAATTCTGATAGGTGATACCAGCATCACAAAGAATGGCTTAACCAAGGTACCACAACACTGGCAGCTGGCCCACAGCATCCTTTTAGTGGGATGCTAACCAATGGATACTGGTAATACTCTACCCAGTTATGACAATTAAAATTGTCTCCATATTTAGGGCCTGGCGTGTTAGCCTAATGGCTAAATCCTTGCCTTGTATACACTAGGAACCCAAACGGATGCCAGTTATAATCCAGCGTCCTGCTTGTGAACTGGGAAAGCAGTCGAAGACAGCCCAAAGTGTTGGAACCCTGCACACCTATGGGAGACCTGGAAGAAGCTCCTGGATCCTGGCTTCGGTTCGGCTCAGCACCGGCCGTTGCGGCCACTTATGGAGTGAATACACATATAACATTAGAAAACGTATCCATTTGGACAATTTGAATTTTGTACTAGGAGAATCCAAAAGAGATTTCAACAAATACATATTTTTTCTGCATCCCTCTTTTGTGTTGAGTATGATTCTTTCCATAATGCAATTGAAGCTTATTTTAATGCATAATCAAAAGTTTATACAGATTCTGAGGTAAAAATTAATTTCAAAAGAAAGCAAATGTCCAGTGCAAAAGTAATAGCGTATTGAACCAAAGGCATATTTTACATATCACTCTATTGGATGGCAAGTATAATGAGAAGATGTGACAGCCATCATCCTGCTACACCTAATTTCAACCATCAACGTCAAACATCATTAATCTTCATTGCTCCGGGATTTAGACATTATTTTTGTGAAATACTGTTTTGTGGAATATGCAGGAGCATTTTTCACTTCTTTCAAATAATTAGCATAAAGAAGATTAAAACAAAAGACTTGAAATTTGCTGAAAAAAAATTTTGTTTAGAAAATAAAATAGCCGAAGTGCATCTATGTGAACAAACTAAAATCTCAGATACAAAATTGTTTTAAAGAGGCTGAGTGCTACACTAGAGATAAAGAAGTTAACTTGTCATAGCATAATATGAGAAAAAAATACATGTTCTTATATGCAGCCTAGATAAACAGACTAATACCAGGAAAGCTTATTTTGGGTACCTGTTCAATAATAACCTTAGGAATAAACTGAAAACTGCAGTTGTTATAATATTTCTCTTTTTTTAAGATTTATTTTATTTTTTATTGGAACGGCGGATATACAGAGAGGAGAAACAGAGAGGAAGATCCTCCGTCCCATGATTCACTCCCCAAGCGGCCGCAACAGCTGATCTGAAGCCAGGAGCCTCTTCCAGGTCTCCCACGCGGGTGCAGGATCCCAAAGCTTTGGGCCGTCCTTGACTGCTTTCTCAGGCCACAGGCAGGGAGCTGGATGGGAAGCGGGGCTGCTGGAATTAGAACCGGCGCCCATATGGGATCCCGGGTGTGCAAGACGAGTACGCTAACCACTGCGCCATCGTGCCGGGCCCAAGATGTTATAATATTTCTGTATTCTAAGTTAGATCTACATTAATTGTACACAGCAAACAGCAAAGCAGTTTTGGTTCTCAACAATACTTTCATACAATTATCAGTATTGATATATTTTATAAGTTTTTATTCTGTTTATCATTAAGGAAACACACTTCTATATGATAAATTGGCACTCTGTAAAGGTACAGAACTTTAGAATTTGCACTTTCCACAGTTTTATAGCTTGTGTAGCACTAAAATCTGTTTCATTACTCCTTCTTTTTTACTGCAGAGGTAATAGCATTAAATTTAGTTTTAGGAACATGTATAAATTGCCTAAAGATTCCTGCACACATCTTTCTATAACAAAAATAGACTACTTTCCAATTCAACACTGTGAAAGATTTTGTGTTATGATAAAATGATATTTGAAGCAAAATCATGGATATTGATTTTTAAATCCCAAACTTGCCATTTGAGAAAAGAAGTTGATAATGAAACACAGCATATTTCCTCACTGTCAACTGCTACCATTCTGCACATGAGCAGGAAAGTGCCCCAGGTTCCACTATAAATCCCCTTCACAGTTTATAACTCAGCCAGGAAACAGACACTGAGACAGAAACTCAAGATGTGTTGATTCGACTTGAGTGCTGTATTTTTTTTAATTCAAATTCAGTTTAAATTAGTTCACCTATTTCTAGGTGACAGGAGAATGCACAGGGAAGAACATGAATGTGGGATTCTAGCATTTCTTTTCTTGCATTACTGCAACTTGGAAATCAATTCCTTTTCCAAAACTGTTTGCAGAATTATTGGTTGTAGACACGATTTTATTATTGAAAGACACCAAATAGTTAACTTTGCAAGAAACTGACAGTTGTATACCTTTAGAGAAAAAAATGAGCATTTCCTTGAAAAATAGTAAGATTAGTAATTCCTGATGTATCTACTGTAAGTGTATCAGGTACACAAACATTTTTTCTATTATAGTAAGCATGAATACATTACATTTAAATGAACTCTGGAGAAATGGAAAATGTTCATTTGCATGTATCATCAAGTTTTTTATTGAAGATAATTTAAGGGTCAATTCAATTCAAACTGCAGCAATTCAAAATTTTATCCAACAGTAATTCAGCATAACTTACCAGATAACATTATATATGATTTTGCACAATTATATATAAAATTTCTCTGATAAATTTTTCTACTTTACATTCATATTGTAATTATCAAAATTTAGGGAAAACATTACAGAAATAAGGAATGTTAAAAAGCAAATTATGGAGTCAGTACTATAGCACACCTGGGTAAACTGCCAATTGCAATGCCAACATCCCATCATCATAGTGCTAGTTGGAGTTTCGGTGGCTCTGCTTCCTTTCCAGTTTCTTGTGCAGTCGTTTGGAAAGCAGCAGCTGATGGCCCCAACACTCATAGGGAAGACTCAGATGGAGTTTGTGTTTCCTGGATACAGCCCTGGCTATCGCACCCAGTTAGGGGGGTGATCCACTAAACAGATCTATCTCTGTGTCTCCCTACTTGCCTTTCAGGAGCCACAGTCTGGGTGTCAAAACTTAGACACTACTATAGGAGACGTGGGCATTCTAACTAGCACATTAACTACCAAAGCAAACACTCATTCTCATCTAAGCTTGTGAGTAAAAAATAGCCTGCACATATCCTTCTTTACAATTTCTTTGCTCAACTTTTTAATCAAGACAAAGATGTTATGAGACAATTTATCGATTTTTGCCCTCTTAGTCTATAACAGTGTATGTAAGAGTTTTGATATTAATTCATTCATATGACAAAATTCTTTCATGAAAGCATCTGTTTCGGGGATTTAACTTTTTACCTTAAAAATTTTATCTATTTTTATTTGATATGAGAGGGCAGCTTCTGAGATAGAGACAGAGGCAGAGAGACAAACAGCAAGTACATTTCCCTCTACTGGTTCACTTTCCAAATGTTCACAACTACCAGGGTGGGCCAAACCCAGGGTCCTGGAGCTCTATGTGGCTCTGCCATGTGAGTGGCAGGGACACAAGCACTTGAGCTGCCATCTGCAGCCTTCTGGGGTGCACACTAGCAAGAGGTTGGAAAGGCAGTTAAGTAGCTGGACTTAAACCATCTACTCTAACATGTGACAGGGGTGACCCGAATCACATCCTAACTGCTGTGCCAAATGCCCACCAGCTCCCTGAATATGTCTTTGTGAAGAACCTTGTTAACATTGCTTTATCGGTTTTGTTTTTATTAAGGATTTTGTTCATCTAATAATTATGCAATAATTAAGATTTACAATTTTGGGGGTGGTTGCTCAAGATACTTGTTGAGCAAACTAAGAGGTTTAATGTCTGGCTCTAAATTCTAACCCTAGCTATCTGATTATACAAATGATGGGAGGCAGAAGGGATGCCTTGAGTGGATGGCTTCTGCCACCCATGCATGAGACCCAGAGTTTGAGGATCCTGACTTGGGCTTGCCCAAGCTTTGCCACTGCAGGTTTTTTGGGAATGAACTAATGGATGCAAGATTTCCATCTCTGTCATTTTATCTTCCAAATAAAAGAAAAATTTAGACATTTAAATGCATATAATTCTTTAAGAGTAAAAAAAGTGAATCACTATCTTTACTGTCTACTGGAAATTCTGAGGGGATCTTCATAAAGTTAAAGGAAAATGAAATGAAAACATGATTCTATTTTGGAGCAAATGTATTTTGAAATGCAAGTGGTATTTCATAATATGCATCTCCTTGACATTTTTGAATGATTCTCAATGTTTGTGAACTAAAAGAAATTATATGCATAGCCTAAAAAGCAATATACAGGAGAAAAACAGCTGTCTTCAAGTTTTATTATTTTGTTTTTCAAACCATACACTTGAGATATTTTTAGCATTTTTTTTCAATAAACATGATGCTACCAGGCTTTTATAATTCTTTGTAAGCAATATTCTAGATCACAGGTCATTCGTTATCTACAGTTGAAAATTATGAAGTATCAAAACACAGTGAAAATCAAATGAAAATGTTTGGAACAAGAGCCTGTATTTTATACTGCTCCCAGGCATTCTTACATAACCCAAATTGGAGAATCACTGATATGAACCAATCGGCTCAGTGAATGCCATTAAGAGACAGGCGTCGTGATACAGCAGGTTGAGCTGCCACTTGGGACACTTGAGTCCCACACTGGAGTATTTGGCTAGAATGTTGACTACTCTGCTGTGTATGAAAGAGCTTCCTTGTGTACTCATGGGTCAAGTACTTGGGGTCCTTGGTAACTACCTGGGAGAATCAGAGGTGTTCTTTAGCCCTGTTTGGCTCTGATCTAGACTTACCTATTGTAGATAACTGAGGCAGTACCGCTGTCTTTGATTTTTTCAAAAAAAAAAAAAAATTAAAGACTTTTATTTTAGATACAATTCATGGATCTAAGTAACATACTTTTGTTACTGGACTGTGATAATTTTAAAGTAAACTAGGGGATTGAAATAATGATTTTCATGTTTTGCTATTACTGTTGGCTGGGCAACTATAGTTACCTAAGTGACCTAGAGACACCTATAGTTACCTAAGACTCATCAAGACTCTGGGTTTTAAACAGTACACAGAATTTCAGTGCAGTAAAAGAAGTGTAGCAAGCACAAACATTCTGGAATTAATAAGTGATGTGATGATGATGTACAGAGAGGGCTAAGTGAGAAGGCGGCTACAGAAGGAAGAGTACGCTAGGTCATCTAGGGCATTAAGAGTTCGCATTCATCATGTAGATAAAAATAATGAGTTCTAGTGTTTCACAGCAGCACAGGACACATACAATTCACAAGAAATTCATGTACTGTCTGAAGTAGAAAAGAGGGATTTTTAGGCTCCAAATATATCGAAAAGGAAAAGAAATTCAGATTTTCTGCTTTGAATCATTTATGCTGCATATCTACACTGCAATACTGTTATAGCCCATGAAATGTACCACCATCACATGTTTATAAAACATCTTTAAATTTAAAAAAAATTTTAAAAGAACTTAATTTTAAGGAGGATGAAAGAGAGTCATAATAGAAATCAACTGTAGCAAGAAAAGATGGCACAGCAATATGTTGAAGTGATATCAAAACTGGACCTGAGACCATTCCAATTTGAGGCTTTCATATAGGGAAGGATAGAGTTTGCTTATACAAAACTAAAGGCCACTGCTGTTATAAAATAGACAATATACTGAAGAAATAACCAGAAGATTAGTCAAGAATATTATTGCTTACAGGATAAGTAAAATAAAAGCATTAGTAATACAAATTGCAAAAAAAAATGTATTTTGGATTTTAAATTGGAAGGACTTGTTAAAAAATTTTATGTATTGACTAATACCAATGAAGGAATAAACAGTGATCTTCAGGATATCACTTTAGCAACAGGATAAGTGATAAGAGGGAAAAGATTGTGATGTAAGACAGTTGGGTAGTGAAGCTCAAATCCGGAAAAGAATTTGGTCAGGTCAGTGATCAAGTTTAAGAAGTCTTTTGGAATGCCCAGCAAACATGTCCAATGGACACTAGAAACAGGAGAATACTGAAGTCTGGGAGGCATGGTAGGAAGAAAAGGTTTTTGCCTAAAACCAAACAAAAACATGGTGGTGGGAAGCTGAATATCATTCCTTAATTGAAGTGATGAAAGTAATAACATGAAATGTTAATAGAGGAAATAGGATAAGGTATATATGGACACCTCTTTTAATCAACACATGACAGTTTTTGTTTAAAAATAAAACTTCAAAAATGAAATGGTAAAAAAATATCTGAAACTCAAAAGATGGGCAGAGAAAGATGCAAGTGAATGATTTTGAAGAGTAACAATTGCTATAGACTACTACTATGTTAGAGGCTGAGGGTCAGCAGGAAATAATAGTTCTAGAGGCTGTCACAACAGGCTGTACACCCAGAAAGCAAGAACAGAACGGGAGACAGAGGGTCCGGAGCTAGGAAGGAGCAGCAAAGAAGATCCTAATGAAAGTGTGAATATATACAAAAGTTGGATGTCAAGAACATTTTTAAGAGAGATTAAGTTATAAAAGGCTGTGATGAAACGAAAAGTACAGGAAACAAGTGATTCATAACAAACTGTGTGATCCTGTATGAACTGGACATTTCCAATCGACTTAGTTTGGGTTATGAAAAACTGATGGGTCAAAAGTGAAATGAGGAAACTGGGAGAAATTTAAATTTTAAAGTTTCTATGCCTAGAACTAAGCCTAGACATCGAGAAGATATTTAGGGATCTGGGATGTGTGGGCTGGTGAGAAAACACAGATAAATATTGAAATTTTTATTTCACAGAATATTGAAATCTAAATTCAGTAGAATGACATTTTGCCAACCAGTGAGAAAAAAAATTCTTTGGAGAGCAACTGCCTTGTAGTTTGCTAATATGTTACACATATGGGTGATATAAATAGATACAGACATAATTTGGGGATTTTTATCAGCAAATGAAATAATCCTAAAACTAGTAAACAATACAATAAAGACAGAGCAACTAAGTAGAATGAAGTTCTCTGTTTAAACTCACTGGCATACAAACTCTATTTATAGCCAGGCTATGTGTTTTAAGCAAGTAAACTGAAAAAGGTTACATTGCAGAATTTGCTTGTGATAATAAAGGGAGCAAGGCACTTTATGTAGATGAATCTATAAAGTCTTGACTTTTATTAACATGGTATATTTACAATAAAGAAAACATCCCTAGATCCCTAACTGGTTTCTATGTTGTTCTTAAAGACTGTGTTAAGAAAATATTTTGCAGGCCCAATGCGGTAGCCTAGCGACTGAAATCCTGGCCTCACATGCGCCAGCATCCCATATGGGCGCCAGTTCTAATCCAGGCAGCCATGCTTCCCATTCAGCTCCCTGCTTGTGGCCTGGGAAAGCAGTCAAGGACTGCCCCAAGTCTTCGGACCCTGCACCTGCATGGGAGACTTGGAAGAGGCTCCTGGCTTTGGATCAGCTCCGCCTCTGCTGTTGAGGCTGCTTGGGGAGTGAATCATCAGGTGGAAGATTTTCCTCTCTGTTTCTCCTCCACTCTATACAATTGACTTTGCAGTAGAAATAATGTAAATCTTAAAAATATATATTTTGCATATCTGCAAAATACAATATTTTGTATATTTGAAAGTATCCTCGTAGTAATTTTACTTTGTAGGTAGTGAATCATATATAATTCTCTTTATATCATCAGAAAAATGCAAGGTGGAAAAAATCACTATATTGTAGGTCAATGAATGAGTACAGTATTGAGGAAATGGGGTATTTTTATATCAAGCCATGTGGGGTCACAGAACTTTTCTGTTATATCAAATAAATATTTGATCAGCATTGGTGAGCAATGGAATTAACTATTTTTGTGTCATTGTATGGAATGAAAATAGGAAAATATTTCACTGAAATGATGTAAATAAATGTTAGTGTTCAGAGAATACATTATTGCCAGTATAGGAAAGAAATTATATATGAAAATCTGTTCAGTTTTTGTCCCAATTGCATTTATAGAAAAACATGTAAAGGCCACATATTTTTTTGTGAAAACCTTCTTGTGTTTCAGGCTTATTTTAAGCTTCTCCCAGCATGTATCATGGCTATTCAGGAACTCAGTTATCTCCTCTATCCTGTATCTCATCACTGCATTACTGTATAATGACACATGACTCTACTGCTACAAAAAGCAAATGTCTACTTACTTCATCATGATGCGAATGAGACAGATGTCATGCTGAGTGTAATTGTTGGAGCACGTGCTAAGAAACAGTTGATATGTGAGTAGTGCAGTGGCTGGCAGTACCACAAACAAACTGTTGGTTTAGGCTGTGATTAAAGCTATTGCGGATGATTGGAAATAACTATATTTGATCTATTATCCTCTAACCACCAATTTCCTTCCAGCCTCATGTGCTCACACGTCACCCTCTTATACTTTAAACAATATTTTCTTTAGGCCTAAGAAAGTAATGGAGCTATGTACTCCTATAGATCAATAAACATTTTTTTTTAAGCCAGCTGTTCTTGAATTGGTGTAACTCATGTGAGAGACCCAGAAGGAGTTCCTAGCTCATGGCTTCATCCTGGCCTGTTCCTGGTTCTTGAGGCCATTTGTGGAGTGAGCTAGGGGATGGAAGATCTCCTTCTGCACTCTCCCTCTCATCCCCTTCCTCTCCATCTATAACCCTAACTTCCTAATAAATACAAATTTTAAATATATTTATTTTTATTGGAAAAGCAGATCAACAGAGAAGGACACACAGAAAGAAAGATCTTCCCTACACTGCTTCATTCCCCAAATGGACACAATGGTCAGAGCTGAGCCAATTTTGAAGCCACGAGCTATGGAATTTCTTCTGAGCTTCCCACACAGGTGCAAGATCCGAAGGCTTTGGGACATTCTCACTATTTCCCCAGACCACAAGCAGGGAGCTGGGTAGGAAGCTGAGCAGCTGGAACATGAACTGGCACCCATATGGGATCCTGGTGCAAGCAAGGCTAGAAATTAGCCACTGAATCATCATACTGGGCACAAATAAATAATTTTTTTTAAAAAGTCAGGTTCTGGGGCCCGGCGCGGTGGTGCAAGTGGTTAAAGGTCCTCGTCTTGCACGCCCGGGATCCCATGTGGGCGCCGGTTCTAATCCCGGCAGCCCCGCTTCCCTTCCAGCTCCCTGCCTGTGGCCTGGGAAAGCAGTCAAGGACAGCCCAAAGCCTTGGGACCCTGCACCCGCGTGGGAGACCCGGAAGAGGCTCCTGGCTTCGGATCGGCATAGCATCGGCCATTGCGCTCACTTGGGGAGTGAATCATCAGACGGAGGCTCTTCCTCTCTGTCTCTCCTCTCTGTATATCTGCCTTTCCAATAAAAAATAATAAAAATAAATCTTTTTAAAAAAAAGTCAGGTTCTGAAACAGAGAGTAGAATGGTGGTTTTCAGTTGCTGGATAGAAGAAGGGGATCCAAAATTTTCCTTTAAGGGGTACATGTATTAGCTAAACAGGAAAAATAGCCTCGGTTCTGTTTTAAGTCATGTTGACTACAGATAATGAAGTGTACTCCTATACCTGAAAATTCCTAAGAGATAATTTAAATATTTTCATCACAAAAAGCAATGATAACTACATAAGGTGATGTGTATGATAGCAAGAAAGTGCTTTAATAATTTCATAATGTAATCATGTAAATCATAATGTAAATATGTTTACACTACAAACATGGGGTAAAATTCCTTTAAAAATACATTTTTGTTTCCTAGTGAATCATGGGTGGTACAGGCTCAGTCTAACGACACACTCTGAAAGTAAGATAAGAAACAGGGAAGCATCTGAAGTTCATTTAAATAGAAAGGATTACTGATTCATTCATATTTCCATTTTTATCACTTGCAGTCAAGCATGCTTTGTGCTATTTTTGTCTAAAGACCTTTTATAAAATCTCCCTTGCCCTTTCAGAACTTATACACTGATTACATCACAGTAGAGAGAATAATTCCTTAACTGCATGTTCTTTTACTAGTTTATGGCCATGACACATAAAATATTCACCAACTATGTCCAAATAACACAAATGAGAGAAGGAAAAAAAAAAAGCAAAAGGGTAGTACTTACTTCTGCTATCTCTATGGGAAAATATACTGAAAAGTTGATCATTCAAATTGTTATTCAGTTTTTGGCAACACCGTATAATTGAGAAAATTTAGAGTTGAAATATCTTTGTGAATTATATATTTAACTTACTCTAACACCACGGGAATGTTACTCCAGAAAATAAAACAACCCAGAAAACGATGTTTGTTTCTACAGCAAGCAGCCAAAATTTTAGATAAATTATCCATACATCTACTACAACATCTACCACTAGAACTTTGAATTATATTCACATGATTAGCACAGCAACAATTCCCATATATATTTTTCCTTTTTTTCCACGGGAACTGTATCAGTCATTTATAGATGTTATATACTATTAGGAATATAGCTTAAGTTAATCATTTTTAAAGTAACTATCTGAAATATTTATCATCAAAAATACAGGAACATTTTTGTTTAAAGAATGCATTCAGCCATTGTTCTTGTGGCACGACGGTACTGCTACCCTTGGGACATTTCCATTCCACATTTGAGTGCTGGTTCAAATTGCAGCTACTTTGCCTCTCAGTTTCTTCCTAGCATACCTGGGAAGCGGCAGATCATGGCACAGGCAATTGGCTTTCCTGCCACCCCTAGGGAGACCCATATGCAGTTCCTGTCTCCTGGTCTCAGGCCAGCCCATCTCTGATTTTGACAAGCAGTTTGCAGCATCCCCAGGCCAAGACAAAGAAGGTAAATATATAGCCTGCAGTTAGCATTTTATAATTTGTTTGTGCCACCAATACCTACCTATAATATTGTCTTATATTCCACCTTCTAATGTATGTTAAACACAATAAGGAAAAAATAGTAAGTTTAGATGTGTTGGTGGCAACCGGAATGGACATTCAAGGAGAATGGAACCTGGACATGGTAAACTAAGTCAAGTATTTTAATGAACTAACCTTTCCAATACTGGATATGTTTAAAGTCAAAGTTAAAATTCTCTCTATTTTTTTTAATTCTTCCAATTGTTATGTAAGATTATCAACCTGAAAATGACTTAGTCAACCTTAATTAAAGATGTGCATTTGAAATTTTTAGAAATGATAAAGTACTCTTAGCTTCAAAACATGATGGCCTTCTAATGTCCGAATTTACAACTTCTTGTTAATTGACATTAAGAAAAGCTTAATGTGCCTCTCACTGTTTTTTTTTTTCTCCAACTAATGGTGGGAACTGTTCTTTTTGTCTCCCAGTAATGACCTCCTAACTTCCTCACTTCTGTACATCTGTCAGCATAATTCTGTATATGTGTCTTGAATCATATTTCCAGTGTTATTCATGTTGAATTCTATGCCTTTATACTCTTCAAACCAAATATATTAGTATGGGTCACATTCATCTTGATTTTCTATCTATTCCAATTAACTGTTTTATTTAAATTTAAATTGGGATTTCATTACTATATTTTATCTAATTTAGTTTTATATCTACTGGCAATTCTACCAATTTTCCCTGCATTTTATCAGAAACATTATCTACCACATCAAATTGCTGGATATTTTATAAATTAACATTTCTCAATGACTCATTAAACATAATTTCAAGGAACTACAAATATAAAAGCATAAAAATACATTTAAATTTAAACTTTCAGTGCACAGAGTCATATTCAGAAGGAGTATAAAAATATTCTTAATGTTTATTTAAGATTGATTCATGTGTCCATGAGACTGGGATCGCATAGCAGCAGATAACAAAAGTGCCTTAAATTATGATCTATTAACTGCATAAGTATATGTTATATTATATATTCTTTGCTTTACAATCAGTACTACTTATCCCTAAAGCCCATCTCAGCGCTGAGATTAGTCTAAAACACAGATGTCATATGTCTGCTCTTATTTTCAGGATAAAATATTTATACTGGACAAAATAATATAATCTTAAAGTAAGACTGACATCTTGAGATGTGATTATTATTTATAATCCTGTCTGTACTCCTACAGAATGGTGGTCTTTCTGTTAACTACATGTTGAATGGTTTATTTAGCAAAACATTAAGTTTGTGAATATTAAGCAAATTCAAAGTATCCTTATTGTGTGTGCGTGGGAGAGAGACAGAGACACAGAGAGAGACAGAGAGAAGGAAAGTAAGTGGGCAGCAGGAAGCATCCATACAGGCTTAAAATTGTAAATATTACATTCATGAAATCTGTTCTCTTTATATAAGTAAAAAGCTTAGGAATACACAGCTTTATAATAATAATGAATTTTAAAGATAAAGAAAAGAATACACAGCTTTAAAAAATGTTTGAAATCAGGTTATCTACCTATCTATCTGACTCTCGGCAGAAAGTCTTGGCCATTAAAGCCTATGCAGGATACCTCTGATGAGCCACGTTAGCGTCACATTTCCCTCAGCGATCGGCTGAAGCCATCAGTGTTCACTGCTACACAGTGCTTCTCCCTCAGCCCTTAATAATCAACCAGATGATTAAATCCCGACAGCGATCCTACTCCGGAGAATCATCCAACCTGCAGCCAAGAGCTCCAAAAACTTGTGGCATACAGACGCACACAGAGTAACACGAATGTTTTAACTAGTAATCTCGTTTTTATTTTCTCGCCATGAGTGTGCAAAGAGCTCAGGTATGCAAGATGTAAATATGTGGTCTCTATACGATCTTTACTCCTTTCACTTAAAATTATATACAACTAAATGAAATTATATACAACTAAATGTGAGATTGTAGGCAATTTCTATGTGATTTAAGCAACTTTCTCAACATTTATTTATTTTTCTTTCTTGCAATTACTTTTTTTTTCCATTTTGTTGTTATTATTTTGTGCTACAGAGCCATAGGCTCTGGGATTTCTGTGACCCCCTCCTCACGTTCTCTCCCTCCACGCACTGATTTCCCCTATATTGTTAGTGCAATTCTTCATAGACAGTTATACGCCCATCATTGTGGACATGGACAATAGCAGAGCACAGCATACTATTGTAAAGATAAATGTCACAGTTTCACTGGGAGTCCAACTTTGGAAGTGAAGATGCATACTGCATTGTATCCTCACATCTGGATATGGCAGTCTCCATTACACAGTTGCTATATGTTCCCTTAAATGAAAAGCTATAAAACAAAATCATGAATAGGAAGAAAAATAGAAATTTACAATGCCATGAAGCTAAATACCATGGTATTTAACTTCAGATCTGCCTTTTCTACAGGATCATACAGTTGGAATCATGCAATATTTCAGCCTTTTACCATTGGCTTCATTTGGTAATGCACATTTACACTTTTCTCTGTTTTTTCATAGCTTGGTAGAACCTGTGTGTGTGTGTGTGTGTGTGTGTGTAAGAATTACTACTTTTTTTTTTTTTGGAAAGGCAAATCTACAGAGAAAAGGAGAGACAATGACTGGGTTCAATACATGGATAGTGAAGTGTCCACTAGTTCACTATCTAAGAAGCCACAACGGCCAGAACTCAGGAGATCCAAAGTAGAGAGTCAGGAGCTTCTTCCGGGTTTCCCACATGGGTGCAAAGTATCAAGGCTCTGGGCCATCTTCTATTGTCTTCCCAGTCCACAAGCAGGGATCCGGATGGGAAGTGGAGCAGCTAGGGCACAAACCAGTTCCACATGGGATCATCATGTGTGCAAGGCGAGGATTTAGCCACTGAGCCATTGCGCTGAGCCATGCTAGAATGTGTTTTAAAGAATAACATTCATTTGCCTTGATGTGCAATACTTTGTTTATCCTTTCATCTACAACAGAACATCTTGATTGTTTTTAGTTTAGCAGTAATGAATAAAATCGCTATAAACATCCATGTGCATGGTTTTTTTTTGTGGGTATGAGTTTTCATTTCTTGGAGTAAACATCAAGGAGTGTGATATTGGAGCATACGCTGTGGGTGTATTTAGATTTGTAAGAGACTACAAAAATGTCATTTCAAACGGTTGCCTCAATTTGTATTCCCACCAGCAATAAAACAAAGATGATTTGCAGTTTCATCTTCTTAGTAGCCATGGTTATTGTCAGTGTTGTGGATTTTGTTCACTCTAATTGTTGTGCATTGATTCGTTGTTCACATTTGCAATTCCGTCACGACATGATGGTGACCACCTTTTCAGACACTTACTTGCCACCTCTAAATCTTCAATGGTGTTCTGTCCATTCATGCATTTTGTCCACTTTTGTCAAATTGGGCTGCTTGCTTCTTGAATTTTAAACACTGTTCCTATATTTTGCATAGAATTCTAATATTCATTTTTCAATACATTTTTCCTTCTAATTAGTGACTGGTCTTTTCAATCTGTTCATAGGTTTATCCAAATCAAAAATTTTTAATTTCTTAAAACCAAATCAATGAATTTTAAAAACAGAAATCAAGATTTAATGTCACATCTAAAAAGCTATCGGCAAGTCCAAAGTGACAGATTTTCTTTCATGAGATTCAGAATTTTTGTGATATCATTAATCAAACTGAGGCAGCTCTCTATTCCCTAGTTTTATAAATTACATGTAATTAATAATATTATGCATTTATTGATTTGGTCATATGATTTCTGTATTTTAGCCAGTTGATATAATACATTTATTCTGTTGGTTTTCAAATGTTAAAGCTTGAATCTAGTAAATCTTACTTTTATGTATGTGTCTGTATGTACACCTCCATATCTGCTCGTTTCTGCTTATAAATTTTGTTGAGATTATTTGCATTAGTGCTTATGAAAAATATTGCCCTACAGTTTATTTATTGTAATATATTCCTCTAGTTTTGGTCGAATTAGTATTGTTATTTGATTTTATTCTAATTTCTGCACTATCTTTTACAGAAACATAATGATGTCTTCCTTAACTCTTTTACTTCATGCTTCATTATTTACCTTGTACAACTTATGCTGCATTGTGTTTACATTTTTATGTAATATAAAGACTTTCAAAATTTCCTTGTGGCCTTTATAATTTATGCATTATTTGAAAGTGCTATTTAAAACTAATCTTCAAACATTTGAGGATTTCCAAGTATTTGGAGTTACTGATTACTAGTTTAATTCTGATTTGAGCTACAAAATATTTTGAAGAATTTTTCTTGCTTGAAATATTATAGGTCCAGGATATATCTTGTCTCCATTAATTTCTAAGTGAGCTTGTAAAGAATACATATGTTGCTATTTGGTAGGTGGAATGTTCTATCAGTATAAACTAGACCTAGTGCATTAACACAGTTATTCAATTTATTTTATTTTATTTTTGGTGATTCCTGCATAGTTGACCAGAGTGTGAAGGGTCAAGGGCTAGAAAAATGTGGGTGAGACCATTGTTCTCACATTCTCTTTTTCCTTGTTGTATGTTTGGGAAAGGGGAAGTATAAAGGCAGAAGCTACACCCAGTCTCCCAACCATCCAATTCCATCCCAGGGTCCCAGATGTGGGGCATGTGCCGGAAGTACCGCTCAAGTGATTTTGATAGTTCAACAGTTGTGAATTGCTGTCAATCTCACCACTCCAAGCACAATAAAATCTTTCCAGAATCCACTGACTGACATAGTCCACCTTAGTTTTCATTTGCCCAGAAATTCACTGCCAATGCTTGGCTGGAGTAGTTGATCAATTTGTTCTGTGCTCCATCCTCCGTTACGGTACCAGGTATCATTTGCAGGCTCCAATGTACTGTCATATCCTCCATGTACTTCTGGTTATGCTGTCTACTGCTCTGTCTAACCCAAGGAGGCCCAGCTCTGACACATGCACTCCACGCTCAGACCATGGAACCTGCAATTCTCTCTATGGTTTGAGTTCTGAGTCCTGTGGCTCAGCTTGGGGAATCCCCAAAGAAATTTCAGCTGAGGTGATCCCAGACCTGAATCTCATGTGTGATTGCCAATACAGGGTCCTGCATAGTCTGTCAACCCAATCAGTTTATGCACATTTTGGTGGTTGCAGTTGCTAGATCAGTTCTGTCTCCAGCCCTGTCTTCTACATAAACCAGAGGGTACTGCAGTCCAGCCCAATCCTGCCCACCACATACTCGACCTTCAGGTAAATAAGCAGGGGCTGCAGCTAGTCAGAACAACCCGCAGTAACCCTCACCATGCCTGCCCCCTGCCCTGGTGCACGTGCTTGCCAGTATTTACAGCACTGACTGGTGCAGTTTGTCCAACAGCCCATTCAGCTTTCCTACAAGTCAATGGGCATTGAAGCCTAGTTTAACCCAACCAGCCCCACTATCCAGCCCATACTGTTATAGGCGAGTGCCAATCTCTTGTCTAGCCATGACTGCCCCTAGTCCTGGCTCTCATGCTCTCTGGTGGGAGTGGCAACCCAAGAGGGAGGTACCCACTGTTTCCCAACTGGGCCCAATCCCACTCCCAGATCTTGTACTCTCCAGGTGGTTTTCTAGTTTAGCTTGACAGAATTTGCCTCCCAGTGACAGTATCTGACAGTTGATGCTGTAACGAAACCTAACCAACCCATATTCACTCTGGCTTAAACACATATCCGTAGATACAATCAGCCCAGCCTGGATTTCCACCTAATCCAGCTCACATTCAGGCCAACAGGTGTTGTAGCCCTGCCTGGCGTGGTCTTTCCCAGATCCCAGCTCTCATGCTCTCCAATGGAAGTACTGGTCCAGCAGGGGAGCCATCTTACTGGGTTTGCTCCCTTCCCCACTGGTCTCACATGTGCTGCTTGGGTGTTGTAGCCCAGTTTAGCATGGTTTGCCTTACCTCAGTATTTGCCAGGGGCAGAAACCTAGCCCAGCATATCCTACACCTACCCTGGTTTTCACAAGCACCAGTAGGTGCTGGAGTCTAGCCCAGTCTGGCACACCCCAGACCCAGACCATACCTGTGCCAAGGGTCACTGCAGCCATGTCCAGACAAGATCACACCCTCCATTATACCCCTGGCACTCTCCAGTGGGAACCAAAAACCCAGCCAGGGCATCCTCTCAAGCTTCCCAACTAAGCTTGTCCCCAGCCATATATCTTGCACATGCCATAATTGCTCTGACCCAGTTGGCATAGCCCCTTCCCTGTCTTGGCCCTTGCCTTTGATGCTTCAGCCTGGCTTGATCCAACTTGTCCCCAGACCCACCTCTCACTTGCCATGCTGCAACCTGGCCCTGCTAAGTCTGGTCTCATCTCTGGCTCATGCAAACTGGTAGGTGTGATAGCCTAGCCCAGCATGACCTGTACTCCAGCTTGGCTTCTGCACTTGCCAGTGGGCTAAGTTGTACCCAGCCCTGCCTTGTGTGCCCTGTTGCAAATCCAACCCACAATCTTGCCAACAGGAGGAGCTACCTTACCCGGCCTGCCCAACAACCAGGCCTAAACTACATGCTCACCAGCAGGAGCTATGACCCACTAGGGTAGTTTCCCAAATTCCCCTACTGGGTCCACTCCCCAATCCAGATCTCGCACATGCCTCTGGGTGTTAGGTTCTTACCTGGCTGGCATAGCCTGCTCCCTCCATCTTAGCCTTGTATGAGATGATGGATGCTGCAGCCCAGTCCACCCCCCGTCCTGTTTTAGGTTTGCCCATGAGGGTGCTGCAGCCTGTACCTGCCCAGGCTGTCCCAGCCTCAGTACCTGTGAGTGTCGGTGGGTTCTATGGTCATGCCTAGCTCGGCCCATCACTACCCTAACTCTTAAGCTAACCAGTGGGACTTGTAATTCCACAGGGTGAGGCCCACATATCCCCTGGAGAATATACCTTTGGATCTGGTTTTCTTGCATGCTGGTTAGTGTCTTGGCCCAGCCTAATGTAACCAATCCCTTGTTCCGACACCCACTGGAATCTAGCTCAAGTTCTTGGATCTAGCCCTTCCAAACTGGTCTCTAGCCCCAGCTTTCACATGGGCTAGAGTGCAGTGACCAGTAGTGACCAGTAGTGCTCCATGCTAACAAGCCTAGATCAGGCCTCCCAGATGGGCTGTTTCATCAATCTGACCCATAAGGGTTTTCCACCCTCTCGCCTCCAAACTACTACGTCTCAGTCCCCATTACCTGCAAGTACAGTGGCCTTGATGTTGGAAGCCCCTCAGGAGTCGTTCCTCACCTGCCACACACTCCCACAGTGGTCCTCTCTCCCCCGTATCCTCTTCCCCCTTTCCCTGATCAATTCCCCAATCCTTGTGCCCAGGAGCACATGGGTTCTCCAGTCCAGCCTTCAGAAGCCCAGTGGGTGATGTTCTGATCAGGAGCTCTCCCACCCACCAGAGTCCCAAGCTCCTGGCACATGTGCCGGCCTGAAGCCTTACTCCTCCACACACCCAAGATCCAGGTCCACTGATGTTCTCTCCAGGTGTGATCCACTAGCACACCAGGGCAGCATGCTGACCTGGGACTCTCACTGCTCCTCTCCTCACCCAGAACCAAGCACATGAGGAGATCCCCATGTTCACTCCACCTGCCTAGAGGTGAGCTCCCAGATTCTCACATAGCCCCACTGGTACTATACTTCTAGCTCTCCCTGCCTCTGCCAAGGCCAGCATCCACAGGACCCTACAGGCCACTGCCACCCACACCCCAGTCCATTCCAGCTAGCTCAGTGTGGGAATAAAGCTGTTCAAATTAAATATGCACTTACTGAGCTCACACACATCAACTACTGACACAGATTGTAAAGTATAAGACAATACAGTATTACCAACCCCCCTTCAAAATGTGCACGCCTAGAAAAGGATGCCAAAAACAGACTAAAATAATCACAAAATATTTGCAACATACGTGAAATCTTACAAGTTAATAAGTACCATGGAAAAGAGGAAATGATAACGAAAAAATAATTATCAGAAGAAGTACAGATATGAGAATATCCATTCTGATAAGGCAAATTAAATATATAATAACACTTGTAAAGTCACTAAATTTGTCAATTATACTCATGCCAAGTGTTAGCTGGCTGTGAAATAATGTATCATGAATTTCTGTTAGGAATACAAATTGCTATTCTCTTGAATATGCAAAGAAATATACCAGATTCACTGCACTCACTATCTACAAACAGGCCACTATTCTCATTTGTGGCTTTTCTTTTGCTTAAAATTATGAAAATAAATAAAACATTCCTTCATCTCAAAAAACTCATCCAAAATTCTAGATCAAAAACACCAGGAAGTTGGTGTAAAAGGAAGTTTTACATATCAAGTAGAAGCTTAAATGATCATTTTGAAAAAGAAACAACATGAAACCTGCGGGAACGTGTGATTTCTTCCAAGTTACGGACAACACAGGTGAAACCACAAGACAGACTCTTATAGACCAAACATTTGAAAAGCATATATATTTATGACTTTAACAGCACAAAGTGTTACAAAGTTGGCAATGACAAGGCTAAAAGATAAGATAGCAAAGAGCAAATGAATCAAGGACAACCTGATTTTCAAAACCAAAGAGAAAGAAAAATTTACACATGAAAACTTTCAGTAGAACTCACCAACTCCTGAAGAAGCTGCAGACTTCCAGTGCTGATACGGCGTAAGTTCAGTGGTCTCTAACACTATTCCAGCTTCCAAATGTTTCAGATGCCAAGCTGTTAGTACAAATGAGAAAACTGCAAAAGAAACACCAGTAATGATGTAGAATTACAGGGAAAAAAAGGCTATAATGAGTCTTCAAAAGCTGGTGGACAAATATTTACTACAAGCTTATGGCCCAAAGGACTCCTTAGGAAGGCAGGAAAGCAAGCCTTAGGACTCAGGGCTGTGAAAGATGGACTATCTCTGTTAGTCCTCTACAGGTCTGTAATAAGCTCACTTCTCCACATCTCTAATATCCTCTTTTCACTACTTCATAGTTACTCAGAAGCTTCGATCCCTTAGATAGCTGCTTCTACAAGTAAGCATCACATCATTTGATGAATGAATGCAAGAATGTTTAAGTTTATATACTAAGAATTTGCGTATGCAAAACTATTGTTTTGAATTTTACTCTTACCATTTTTTTACTATTTCACTTATATTTTTGAGTATTGTGCTGCTCTCACATTCCCGTTGTATGTTCTGTGATTTTATCACACGGTTCTTTCACAATGCAGTGAACCATAGCATTACATGTTACATCATTAGCACTATAAGTGAGTTTGTGTTCTCTATTCTTTTGCTCTTTTTTACTCATACTTTTTCTCACTTTCTCCCTTCATAAAATATTATCATCCATTTTTTGATCTTATAAAATACAAGAGAATATATTTGTTTAAGTCTTTTAGCTTCAGCTTTGTGAAGGAGTGAGCTGTCTCTTAAAGGGCAAATAATGTTACTTTCTGCTCATTTAAATTTTAACATGCGATTAAGGTGCAATACCACCTGAAAATAAAACTTGAAAGAGTGAAGAGACAAGCACTGGTGGGATGAAATGATTAAGTAACTATGAGACACAGGTCAATTGCTACCAAAATAAGACAGCGCTGATATTACCTAAGAGATATAGCTAAAAAGACAGACATACATAGAAAAAGTAGTAGGGAGAATAAATATTGTAGTAATTGTTTATATAATTTTAAATGATTTTATAAATTATAATAAACAACATTATAATAATTGAAATTTATAATTGGTTATCAGGTTCTTTTAGGGTTTTATTTTTGGTTTTTTAGAGTAAGAATCTCTGGCCCAGCACAGTAGCCTATGGTGAAAGTCCTCACCTCACATGCACCAGTATCCCATAAGGTCACCGGTTCACGTCCCAGTGGCTCTGCTGCCCATCCACCTCCCTGTTTGTGGCCTGGGAAAGCAGTCGAGGACAGCACAAAGCCTTGGGAGCCTGCACCCAAGTGGGAGACCCAGAGGAAGCTCCTGACTCCTGGCTTCAGACTGACTCAGCTCTGGCCGTTACAGCTACTTGGGGAGTAAATCAGCAGACAGAAGATCTGAATATCTGATTTTTCCAATTTAAAAAAATTAACAAAAAAAGAATAAGGCTCTTGTATGTGCTATGAAGAGCAACTTTAAAAAAAAAAAAGATTTGTGTGAATTTCACTGAAAAGGCAGATCAGATTTACAGGACAATGAGAGACAGAGAAAGATATTCTAACCACTGTGTCACTCTCCAAATGGCCACAACAGCCAGAACTGAAGAACCCTGGAGCCAAGATCTTCTTCCTGGTCTTCCAAGTGGGTACAGGATCCCAAGGTTTCACTCCATTCTTCACACATTTCCAGGTCAGAAGCAGGGTGCTGGATGGGAAGTGAAACAGCTGGGGTACGAACTGGCACTCATACAGAATCCCAGGATTTACAAAGGTGAGAATTTAACCACAGAGCCATCATGCCAGGCCTAATCATTTTATTCAAAATTAAACATTTTGGTGGATACCTAGCATGTGTATATGTATATATCACAACTATTGTAATTGCTATTAAAATGCAAGGCTTTTCTTATCCCAGAAAATGTAAGAGCCTGAGAACTGAAATGTTCTATATTCTTTTCCATTTCCTTTGATTAGCCAATTTCATATATCATGACTGCCTTAGTCAAAATAATAACTGGACATATTTATTAATATCAGAATTGCAAGGTCTTTTTACAGATATTCTGACTGTGAAAACTGTTATGGGTACCAGAATCGGTATGATATCTGATAGTTGCAAGTTAAAAGCCTCAGGAACACTTAATGCAAATAATCAGGGAGAAGAATTTGTAGAAAAAATGCTTTCAGAAAAATGCATGCACCTTTGAGCAAGTTTTAGAAATCCGGAATATAAAATGCTGCACAAATAAGTGTTGAATTAATGTTATAAAATGTGATATTTAACTTTCTACTGGTACAGATGAACATTATGAAACACAGATATTTTAATCTCCTTTATTGGCTGAGAACTAACATCTAGAAAAAAAAATTAGAAAGTTCAGAGTCTTGAAGAATCTTTCAATAAGCAGTATGAGCAGAAATAAACAAACTAATAGTAAGCCAGAATGAAACTACAGTCACACCTTTATTTTTGGCAAACATAAAGATAATGCGTAGACTAAATATAATGCATGGTAACTAAGTACCCTGGGCATTGCGACTGATTCAGGCACCTCCCAAGAAGGAGAGAGCCTAAGGAGAGAACCTATACTTTTTCCAAGAGAAATCAGTATGTTGTATCAAGACGTGCTAGCCCCATCTGTTGTACTAGTCTAATTTATCAGTCAGTACTTCCCAAGAAACACACTGAGCAAGCCTATTTGTAAACCCATGAACCTGCTTTGGAGGAGACTCTTGTAGAGTGGGTTAGAAACATAAAAAAAAAATTAAACCTTTCTTAAACATAAACATATGATATACTTGCATATCATTGTTATTTATGACCTATTCAACTGTTATAGCTAATTCTGAAATAGTAATTTTGAAATCCAGTCAAAATATACAGAATTATACACACAAATGAGCACAATTTGTTAATTAAGATAAAACTATACAATTTGACTAGTAAATAGTAATCTCAATTATACAATCTGAAATTATACATTATTGTATTTTACAGTAATATGTATAGAATATAAAATATTCCTAAAATCACCATGAACTGATAGCACCATGAATCTGTCAGCAGAGTTGAGAGCAGGGCTACTGTAGAGAGACATCTTTAAGAAGTGGTTGAGTATAAGGTAGAATACAATACCTTCCCTCCACCTCACTTTATATAGCTGGATAAATACTCTACCCTCCTGACAGAAGGCTGGAAACTTTCACTGGACAAGTAAAAGCTCTATTCTGATGTAAATATAGTGGTCACAAGTGAGGAGAAGGATATTATCCTAAAAACAATTGGAAAAGTGATGTAATTTAAATACTGAAACTACATACTCCCTTTAAATTCACTGAAAGAGGTCTAAACTCAAAATGCTACTCATGGGAAAATAATGATCCCTAAGCAGAAAAATCTAAGAAAAATATCTATCATAAATTCTCCAGAGAATGGCTCTATTAAATTTCAATTGCAGCTTTAATTTTCATATTTCAATGGACAACTAAAAATCACGATACACATGTATGTCATGGAAAATGTAACATTCAAATAAAAGCAGATGAAGTCTTTGTCAAAAAAGCAGAAGTTATTCAGAGAATATTATGGCAAAATTCAGCATCAGTGAAAAAGCAAAATGCAAGCCTGCAGAGGATATTTAAGGAACTCTTTTATTGTTTTTTAAGATGATTTTTCCTTTTTTTCTACATAACAATCGTTAAGATTTTTATTATTTTTCATGATACAGCTCCTTAGACACAGGGATCTCTCTTCCACCCCTCCAATTCCTCCGTTTCAGTTTTGCCCTATACTATTAAAATAGTATAGTCCTTCAGCAACAGTCCCAAGTCCATCATTCTGCTATTTAAGAATATCTTGTTACCATAGTTATAGAGAATGGTAGAAAACCCAGCATTCTATTGTCGAGGTATACTTAACAGTTTCATTGGGAGTAGATATGGATATTATAATGTATCTTCCCTTCCCAGTATGCTAGTCTTCTTAATTAACAAAACTATGACAATTAGAATGAAAGCTGAAAACAATATAAAACAGAGTAAACATTCTATTTTTTTTAAATTTACTTGATACATCCCTTTTGGCTCTCAGAGTCTCATGTGTAGGAAGCTGGAACCAAGAACTAAGTCCAAGATGTGAAAGAAAAGAGTTCTCACCAAAAGCAATTATGTTTTTCAATACTGTTAGTATTTACAATGTATATAGCATAGTGTTCATATGACATGGTTGTTACTTTATGTAATTTGCTGAAGTCGAAGGCAATGTTAAATAATAATGGTATTGGTTAACAAGCTTTTAGAATCACACTATAACTGAAATGGTATCAATATTCTTCCATTTAAGATTCAAAATCATGCTTGAATTTCAAAATTTGTTTAGGAAATACAAACTGAAAAAAGTCAATTTTTTTTTTAATGTTATGATACAGTTTCATAGGCTCTGGGATATCCCCTCTCTCCTTCCAAATCCCCTCAACCCTCTGAATTCCCCAATATTATTATAATAGTTTCGTCCTACATAAACAGTCATAACTCCATCAATCTGCTCACCCTTAAAAAAGCTCTTTTAAAAAAATCCACAAAGTTGCCACCGAGACTGTCCTCATTCCCAGTGTCTCTATCTGGTAGGGCTCTTGAATATATAACACCAAAGCTTTTGTTATTGCTGTTTCTTTCTATGTAAATATTAAAATGGTGGATTTGTTGGAGCACTGAGCCTGAGCCCAGGGCCTGATAAAGCTGAATGCCTGAAGTTAATCTAAAGGCCTGTAGGATGGTTACTCTTCCGGAAAGTCCTGAATCCTAGGCAGTCCAAACTACCAAGACAATGCACTTTAGATCACCAAAGAGTCTTTCATTTCATAACAAACCACTTACGAAGGGACTCTGTCTGCTGGTAAGAAAGACTGAAGTCAGAGCTAGTGCAATGGTTCAATTGGCTCATCTTCCACCTTGCAGAACCAGCATCCCATATGGGCTCTAGTTCTTGGCTCTACTGTTCTACTTCTGATCCAGCTCCCTGCTTGCATCCTAGGAGAGCAACACAGATTGGCCTAAATCCTCTGGTTCCTGCCCAACTTGGGAGAACCGAAAGATGTTCCTGGCTCCTCACATCAAATCAGCTCAGGTCTGGCCATTGTGGCCGTTTGGCAAGTGAATCAGTAGGTGTAAGATATTTCACCCTGTCTCTCCTCTCTGTAAATCTGTATTTCCAATAACAACATGCAAATCTTTTTTTTAAGATTTACTTTTATTATTATTATTTTTATTGGAAAGGAGGATATACAGAGAGGAGAGACAGAAATGAAGATCTTCCGTCCCATGATTCACTCCCCAAGTGAGCGCAACGGCCAATGCTATGCCCATCCGAAGACAGGAGCCTCTTCCGGGTCTCCCACGTGGGTGCAGGGTCCCAAAGCTCCTCGACTGCTTTCCTGGGCCACAGGCAGGGAGTTGGAAAGGAAGCGGGGCTGCTGGGATAGAACCGGCGCCCACATGGGATCCTGGGCGTGCAAGGCGAGGACCTTAACCACTTGTGCCACCACGCCGGGGCCCATGTAAATCTTTAAAAAAAAAAAAAAAGAAAGAAAAGAAAGAAAAAGACTGAAGTCTAGTTTCAAATTCTAGGCAGATAAACCCCACCGCCTTCCCACCTATTCCCCACCATCCTGTCCTCCCTAAAATAAAACAATTCTCTCTACTTTAGAGAAAAATTTACAACAAAAAACCTAGGAAACCTATAAGGTCTCATTTTTTGGAATACTCCAGAGAGTTATTTTAAGTCTGTTCAATAATCCAAAATCTAAAAAGAAACAGCTTCCTAAAAGGAAAAATGGGGTTCAAGCAGCTGGCTACCCAGAAAAAAAAAATCTATCAGGTATTAGTAAGACAAAGTTAGGTAAAATGTTTAACGTATTCATGCCTTAAAAACACTGAATTGCGTGTCCTTGGAAAGTACAGTCTGACAATAGAAGAGAATAGAGAATAGAAATTCCCTTATGGGAATGGGAAAGAATATCCTTAACTTCTGCTACAAACAGTACCAAACAGTAAAATAGTAATGCCCTAAGGAACTGGTGAGAAGGCATGAACGTTGAATGGGATCACAGCAAGAAGCGGCAGATATAAGCCATGACCAGCATCCCCTCCACCTGAGGAAGGAGTACTGTTTTAGAAACTCCTAAACTGAAACCCAAATGACACAGTAGCTGTCTAGGATTAACCAGTAACAGAAAATGTCTCCCTCAAATCCTCAGTCACCAATAAGTTACAACAAGAAACAGAAGAATACTGTTGGGAAAGTGATGGGGATGCAGTCCTAAGGCTCAGTAGGTAGAGGGAACCTGAAGTAAAAGGTAGAAATGTGCCAGTCCAGACACTTCAAACAGCAGAGAGACACCACAGCAACCATCAATCCTCAACCTCGCTCAAATGGTTACTGAGTTAGATCAGTGCTCTAAATTACAGGCAAAGTAAAAAAGAATTAATACCTATTTCTAGAAAATACCAAAATGAACCTTTGCTTTACAATCTACATGCTTTGTTTTCAAAATATAATTCTATGCCTAGTTAAAACAACAACAAAAATTAAAAAGTAAGAAAAAACAAGGAAAAAAAACAACAACAAAAAAATACACTCTGAAGAGAAACTGCAACCAACGGAAACTTAAGATCCTTGACATCCAACAGGAAGCCCTGACTTAACACAGGTACTTCACAAACCATGCATTTTCCCAATTTCTCATTTTTAGCATTAGACTTTAAAACTTAGACTTTTAAACATGGCAATTCTGCAATAACAGACTATTTGATTTTACAGCCACAGGAATCCATAAGTAAACAAATTGTTTACTGTTACTTAACAAATATGTACTCAAATGCAAGATACGAAAAACAGCATAAAATCTTTAAATGAAAGAGGTGAAAACGAGCAAATGAAATATATTCCTAGCTACAGATTTAAACAAATCACCTAAATTATGCTTCATTTATTATGGCTCATAAATTTGATGATGTTTCACTTAGGGCTTTCTTGGTTTTTAACTAAAACATCAAATGCACAAATTTTACTTTAAACTATAAGAAACTGCCCTTTGAAACCTAATTCCAATCATGTAAAAGCAGGACTCAACTTCTTGTGTGTCTGCCTTAGAACAGGGCATTCTTGTGTGCCCTTTATCAAAAGGAACCTACTGGATTCAAAGAGTCATTAGCGTCTTCCATTGATAAGAGCCTTGATGCCAGTGTTGTCAGGAGTGATTTGAGTAGAGGAACTCCAAGTCTTGGCAGAATGTAACTGCCGCATGCATTTAACCACCAGACCAACTGGAGCCCACCCAACCATTATAAAATCCCTTAAGAGCACAGTATCACTGACCAAATGAACCAAGGTCGTGAGCTCCACTGATAAGCCAGCACTTGGACACAAGGTAACCACATCCTTCTCATCCCAAAAGCCTATCTACAAAACCTTTGCCCCTAACTCCTTGGGAAGGTAGGAATTAAGCAACTGGTGCCTGAGTCCTTACCCTGTGCTTTGCAATAGATACCTACATTATCCCACTACCATGATAACAGTAATTGGCTTTCAGCCCATTACGCTATTGGATCTAGTTTGAGGGTTATACAAAAAGGTCTCTAAACAGTTTGGGTGTTTGTTGTTTAGCAGCTAATTGTTTCATCTATTTAAAAAAAAATGAAAACTGCCTACAAGATAAAGCAATGACATAAAAATACATTGCAATAATATTTTCTTTGAAGCCTAAGTGCATGCTTCCTTACTCCATTTTTTACTTCCTTTCCCATTTCAAAACAAAGGTGTGGTTCTAGCAGTTCAATCTCAGACTCTTAAAAAATACAGCTGCAAATTGGTGGTATTCAATATTTATCTGACATTTCTCTCGCTTTTCAATGTTGACTGAGTTCATGTCAGTTACTTCTAGGAAATAATGGACAGAGACTTAAGTTAGCCTATACAACGAGGTATGATGCATAGAAATAAACTGAAATGCTAACCTTCAGACATAACCATGCTTTCTCTGCAATATTTTGTAGTAGATTGTATTTTAATGAATTTGAATGGATGTTTTAGAATTTCCTAACAGTGTTGTGGTACAATTTAATAGTCATGCCATTTCTTCTTTCACTTTTAAACACTACATGACAGAGACACATACTGAATACTGAGTACCCTAAAAAGAGGATCTAGTCTTTGTCTTCACAAGAAAAAGTCAAAAGAAGTTTAAAGAAATGCAATCCTCAATTTTCTTATAGAAGTTAAATACAGGGGATGTTTTAAGCTGCTGTCTGTTATGTCAGCATCCCAGATGAGACCTGGGTTGTGTCTCAGCTTCTCTAATTCTGATTCAGATCTACTGATCTACCTGAGAAAACAGCAAGGAGAGTCGCCCCCCCCCCACACCCCCACCCCCACTCCACCCATGTTGGAGACCCAGAGGAAGCTCCTGGCTCCTGCTTTTTATCTAGCCCAGCCCTGGCCGTTGAGGCCATTTTAAGAGTGAACCACCAGATGTGAGACCCCTCTCTGCTTGTCCCTTCATTTTCTGTAATTCTAGCTTTCAAACAAACAAAAAAAAATGAACACAATGCCAACTGACTCAGATAAAGTGAAACAGATGAGCAAAATCCCAGAGGGAAAAAAACCTATATGTTATTTTTAGGAAATGTTGAGAACTTCAGTAAAACTATCTAATATCTCAGTGCTAGAAATGCTTCATAGCCATTCCAATGATCCTTCTCTCTGATTAAATGCTTCCAGTATTTTCAGTGGAACTGGTTTGACAGCCACTGCAGGCAGTTACTGTGAAGGCAAATATTCCTAAAGGCAAATATCACACAATCCGCAGTCTCAATGCACCTGATGCCCTCACTTGGGATCATTTCACTACATTGTAGGGGAAGTTAATAACAGTAACAATGGTTATCCTTGACAAAGATTCAAAAAATTACAGTATATAGCCAATACAGATTGTTACAATAATCTGTCAACTCTACTTCCTAGTATATCTCAACTTCAACCCAGTATTGGTTCAAGGCTTTTGATTTTATCCTTCTAATGAAGTAATACGTTAGCCTGTTACAGTTTGATGTATGCTTACAGAAGACAAAAGCCTTGTGAATCAGAAGCAAAGGACTGAATTACTTATAACAGCCTGACAGTCACGCTTTCGCTGGATCTCCTTGTTGCACAAGTCTTACAGCACCTAAACAGAAGCATTTCACGACTGTGTTACAGCAAAACAATGAATGTGAAGAATTCACTGTCCATTGTCCAAAGGGAAACAGCACCTTAGCCCTCAAGGTTACTCATCTAAAGATACCCCTAAGAAACAGACAAGTTAAAGGGTTTTCAGGGCCTTAGGTTCTTTGTAGATAAATTGAGCCTCTTAAGGAATATGAAGACTAAGAAAAAAAAGTGAGATTATTGAATTAAGTTTCTATGTGGAAGGTCTTCCTATACAAGACTGCTCTACCTTCATTTCTTCTGTATTAGATTAGTTCAGGCAAAATTAAAGGACTTGACCAACTTCAGTGTAAGAGTAAATAAGAATGTAATACCCATGGTAAGGATTTTAGATTACATAGAATCCAAAAAAGCATCATAGAAGCACAGAGAACAATGATGGATAGCAGAGCCTAGAATCCCAAGAAAGGGAAATTAGGCAGAGCTAGCTAGAGGAGACAGTGTTTCAGATACACTGACAGCATGATGACCATAGTCATAATACAAGAATGACATAATGCATCATTTGTCCATTTATTCCTTGCCTATCTCATTATGTCTTCCAGGTGCATACATACTGTCATAATAATGAAATTCAATCTTTTCAATGCTGTAAAGAATTGTTTTGTGCATTCATGCATTGATAGACACATTGATCCCAGGTTTTGGCTATTATGAATATTGTCCAAGAAATTAGTGGTAATGGATGTACAGGCCATTATGGAAAACAATTTGGTATTTCCTTTAAAAACTAAAACTATAACCATGATATGATCTTAAAATTCCATTACTGGAGATATGTATAAAAAACAGGAAATCAGTATGTCCAAGAGATACCTTACTGCTGCAGTATTATTCGTAAAAGTCAATATAATCAACCTAGGTGGCATACAGAGGCAAAGAAATGGATGAAATAATATAGAAAATATTCAAATGAAAAGGGAAGAGAGCAATGACCAAGAGCAAAAGAAGAGACAAAGGCACAATGAATATTACCAAAAACTCCCCTGCAAAGGAGAAAAACCCTATGCCAACCTCAGAATTAACTGAGGAAGATATCAAGAAAATGGGGCATACAGAATTCATAAAACTCATTTTAAAGCTTCTGATCAAAAATGAGAACACATACAAGAGTTCAAAGAATTTAAGGAAGCAATAAAGAAAATCAAGGCTTGATTTTTCTTTCTATTGTTGATTTTGTATTATGACTTTTCATTTAAGGGGATGTACAGTAGCTGTAAAATGGAGACTAACATCCAGATGTGAGGATACAATGTAGTATGCATTTCTACTTCCAGACAAAGATGGACTTACAATGAAACTGTGTACTGTATCTTGACAATAGGATTCCGGACTCTCTGCCATTGTCCATGCCAGCAATGATGGACATATGAGTGCGTATGAAGAACTATACTATAGTAATGATATGGACGAACTAGGTGGGGGCGAGGGGATAAGGGAAATGCCAGGAGCCTATGGAACTGTATCATAAGATGATAATAACAATAATAAATTGTGAAAATAAAAATAAATTTAAAAAAAAAAGAAAAGAAGAAAAGGGAAAAGAAGGCAGTTAGAGATGAGACAGTGTGAAAGGAAATGGATGAGTGTCCAGCAAGCAATTAGGCAATCATGGTCCTTGGTCCTTGTTAACTTAGGAGTACAAATTCTCACAAAGGGGCAAAAAGCTAGGCAAATGTTTCTAAGCGTACATATGACTAATAAAAATATATACATTTCGTTTAGTTGTCCAGAGATTCTTTTTTTTTTCTTTTTTTTTTTGGTAATTTTACTTCTTTTTATCATTTTATGATACAGTTCCATAGGCCCTTGGATTTTTCTTATCCCCTTCCCAATCTTTTCACCCTCACTGAGTCCCCTTTATCTTTATTATAGTATAGTTCTTCATAAACAGTCATATGTCCATCATTGTGGGCATGGACAATGCTGAGAGTTCATCATCCTATTGTCAAGACAGTAAACAGTTTCATTGGGAGCCCACCTTTGTCTGGAAGTAGAGATGAACACTGCATTGTATCCTCACATCTGGATATGATAGTCTCCATTACACAGTTACTTTACATCCCTTTAATGAAAAGCCACAAAACAAAATCAACAACAGGAAAAAAGAAGAAATTAACCATGCCATAAAGCTAAATAACATGCTATTGAATGAATAATGTGTCGAGAAGAAATGAAAATCAAGAACCTTTGTGAAGAAAATGATGCTAGTGTATGATCTATGAGTCATTGAAGAATTTAAGCAGAAGAAGGTGTTTTGAAGAGATGAAACTAACAAAAAAAAATCAAAATCATGAGATATAGTTTCTGCTGATCTTTGTTGGTGAAATGTGTCTTCTATAGGCAACAAATAGATGAGCTTTGTTTTTTAAAATCCAGTCCACTAATCTATGATGCTTGATTATTTTAAGCCATTTACATTCAGGGTTAATACAAATAGGTGGTAATTTGGTCCTGTCATTTTAGCAGTGGGTTGTTCATTGATTTGGTCTTCTGTTGTTACTTTACTTGGATGTTTTTCACATTTGCCTTTGGTTTGGGTGGGTGTTATTCCTCTTCTCTGTCAAGAGAACATCTTGAAGTATCATTTGTAGAGCAGGTTTGGAAGAGTCAAATTCTTTTAACTTTTCTTTACTGTGGAAGAATTTTATTTCATTTTCAAAGACAAAGGAAAACTTTGCTGGATATGTTATCCTGGGCTGACAATTTTTTTCTTTTAGAATCTGGAACATCATGTCACTCCATTCTCTTCTTGTCGGTAGAGTTCCCTGCGAGAGATCTCCTGTGAGTTTAGTTGGCATTCCTTTATTTGTCAACTGATTTTTTTCACATGCGCGTTTAAGAATCTTTTCCTTATGTTCAATTGAAGAGAGCATGATAAACATATATCGTGATGACAATGGATTTGTGGTTAAGTCAGGTAAGAAATCACTGAAATTAGATTGGATAGTACAGTTCTGTGAGTTTTGAAAGCACCATCCTAGGATGCATACATCATCACCTAAGTCCACGAAAAAAAAAATACAACAAAAAATGGAGAATAATAAAATTTAATATGTTTTGATTGTGATACATGACTAACTTTGTAGAAGTCTTCAAAAACGCTAGAAATTAATCTCTAGGTAATAATAATTTGCAAGATGGCAGTAGAAGCTTTTACCTTATAGTTCAGCATGAGGTCTCTGTAGAAAATTTTGGATCCTGCTAGAAATTGAAATCTTAATTACTAAAAATAAAATCCGATACTTTCAAATCACCAGAAAAAGTCAAGAAAAAAAAAGGAATAAAGCATATGAGAATTCAAATGAGTCAAAATGACTCATTTTTAGGACAACACGACTAGGAGGATAATGTTTGCAGACCCATTGAAAAGATGTACAAGGAAATGCAGTCACAAGATTTAAAAGCCTATTGTATTACTTTGTCATAGGGAATAACATCTAATAAATTAACTTCTTTAAAAAGTATAATGAATTAACAGAAAACATACTAAAAATCATTCTCTGTTTTACTTATCAAATACATTTTAAAAGCTTACGAAAAGAAGCAGTATTTAAGCATATGCCAAATTTACTAATGTTGTACTGATTGGACTTTTTCTCAGGAATGCACTCCTATTACAATTAAAAACAAAATCTATACCTTCAAGATAAAAGGTAAGATTTTTTCCCTTACCCTTTAAAACTAAGATCAAAGAGCTTAACTCACAAAGACAGACTGCCTTCACAACAGTTGAACCAGAAAATATGCTCATAGCCTTACCCCACATAAACCAGATTTCTAACCTGAGGACACACACTTCTTTTTTGCAAACTAGAGGCTTATGCAGGATTAGCAGGAACACAGGAACACTTCCATCAGAGAAAAGAATATGGCCAATAAGTCCAGTTTTGCATTTAGGGGAGACAGGTCTTCAACATCATCACATGGAGCTGTCACTCATTACTTCACCAAATTAAAAGTCTAAAGGTTTTTTAATTATAACTTTTGAGCTTTTAAGATAACTTAAATCCAATAACCAAATAACACACCATCGGATGCATTGTATTATTTTATCCTGAATTTTGTACCTTTCATGTAACTCCAACAGTCTTGTATAAATATGATCTCTATTTTGAAGATAGGAATACTATGGGGAAGTGAAATGCTCCCTCAAGTATGTAAGTCTTAAGAGGGAAAAAGGTGGGGTAGGTTTCAAATTCCTGGGTTGAACTCAGGTTTTCTTTCTATTGACATCATTGTATTTTTTAGAAAATATCAAATAATCAGTGTTAGCTTTAAAGCTGCATCTGTTAAATTCATTTATTTAGGATTTAGAGTATAATTAAGCTAATATAGTCTGCAGTCCAGAAATCCACACTATGCAGGGTAGACTTGACTAATACTCAGTGAAAGCTGCCTTAATCAAATATTTTAACAGTAAACAGTAAACAGTAAGAGCTTAGGGAGTGAGGTTGGCATATGGAGACAATTATCCTAAGCAGCTAAATGACAACAAGGATACCAAATATTACAACAGGAAGAGTTTTGCTGGTAAAAAGTGAAGGTTTATCTACTTTGGTTCTTAACACCTTAACAAAAATGATCAGTCAGCAACTCCTGTCACCCAACCTAGGCTACACAGGTTGCTGTAGCCTGGTGGCTTAAGCCTTTGCCTTGCACGCACCAGTAGCCCATATGGGCACTGGTTTTGATCTGGCAGCCCTGCTTCCCATCCAGCTCCCTGCTTATGGCCTGGGAAGCAGTTAAGGACGACCCAAAGCTTTGGGATCCTGCACCCACGTGGGAGACCCGGAAGATGCTCCTGGCTTCAAATGGGCTCAGTTCTGGCCATTGCGGGTCAATTTGGGAGTGAATCAGCAGACAGAAGATCTTCCTCTCTGTCTCTCCTCCTCTCTGTATATCCGACTTTGCAATAAATATCAATAAATCTTAAAAAAAATTCCAGCTGTCCATTTTCAAAGCAAATAACGTAATCCAAACCTCTATATCTTCAGACATAATCCAAATCCTTATCCTAGGAACTCCACAACCACCACTGGGGAAGGGGGAGAAAGACAGGAAAATATTTGGCAGGATATCCCATGTGGTAATGAAATCTCCTGACTTACTTGGGCTATTATCCCAAACAATTATACAATTTATACTGTGATGTTGTTAATGCCTTTGTTTATACATCCACCCATGAATATATAAATATTTATCTATGAATCTGTCATATATTTATCTCAGTATCTATCTATCCAATCTATCTATCATTTCTCTGTTTTCTTTTTAAGAGGAACTACCTCATCAGCTTTATGGCACTCTTCTGAGCAGGAATAACGTCAGCTATATAGAAGAATTATATTGAGCGCAAATTCTGTAACACTATTTGTTCAATATATCCTTTTAAAATTCTTGTTTAAAAATGAAATTCCTGAGACAGGGGCTGTACCATGGCTTAGCAGGTTAGGTTTTTGTGTGCAGTAGTGCTTACGGTGCTGGCTCAAGTACCACTGTTCTACATCTAGCCCCGCAACCTTCTAATATGCCTGGGAAAGCAACCATAGTTGTGCCAAATGCCTAGATCCCAGGACCTACATGAAGACCTGCGAGAAGGCCTGGCTTCAGGGTTCAGAATGTCCCAGCTCCAGCAAATGTGGATATCCGGGGGTGGGGGGGGGTGGGGAAAGGGTGAACCAGCAGGTGGAAAACCTCTCCCTCATCCCCACCTGCTTCTCTAATTTTCTTTCAAATAAAAATAAGTAAATCTTTTAAAAAGTACTTCCCAAAGTACTTAAGGCAAAACAAGAATAATATTTAATGCATATAGTGCCAGAAATAGTTTCTTGTTTAAAAAAAAATGTGTTTTATGCAGTTAGAGCTTTCCTACTTGATTACTTGATCTTTGTACTAGGAATTATTTTCATCGAAGAATTATTAATAGTAAATAAGTCATGTCTATGATATCAACATGATTAATTTTGAATATTTGTGATCCTTAGTAGAAGCTTTTAAAACTGCCGGAGTTGATTTTTTTCAACTTTGTTTTCAAGTAAGAAAAATAAATCTGATTTATAAGGCAATTATGCAAAATTCACTTTATTATCACTTTGGGTTAACAGGACTTTAGGAAATAATCTAATAAAACAGACACTAAAGCACAGCAGGTCCTCCAAATGGGAACATAAAATCTCTAGTATGGCCTCTGAAACAATTTATGCTAGGATGACTACTGCACACACACACCAGCTGCTACGATTGTGAAATTTATTCTAACCAGAGTTTCATCATTTAATATTTGAATTTTGGAAACCATCAATCATACGGACAGAAAATATTTCCCCATGATTCTCTTCTATCATTAGTACCTGAGTCATTTTCACCTGTTCAGAAAACTTCTTGTTCCTGGACCTATAGAAATCACGAGCCTTCTAGGTAAGTTAAGTAGGAATAAGATGTTTTTATGCTCATAATGCAAACCAGTTCTGCCATATATCTTCAACTGAGCCTAATCCTCTAGATGATTCCAAAACAAATGGCTTAGACGCTGTGTGAGATTTTCAGGAAGTTCCAAGATATTTGGGGAAGTTTATCTATTTGAAACTGATGTTTGCATACCCTTTGGTATATATATTTTTAAAGATTTATTTTTATTATTTTTTGATTGGAAAGGCGGATATACAGAGAGGAGAGACAGAGAGGAAGATCTTCCATCCAATGATTCACTCCCCAGGCGGCCACAATGGCTGGAGCTGAGCCAATCCGAAGCCAGGAGCCTCTTCCGGGTCTCCCACGTGGGTGCAGGGTCCCAAAGCTTTGGGCCGTCCTCTGCTGCTTTCCTGGGCCACAGGCAGGGAGCTGGATGGGAAGCGGGGCTGCTGGGATAGAACCGGCGCCCATATGGGATCCCAGGCGTGCAAGGCGAGGACCTTAACCACTGCGCCATCGTGCCTGGTCCTTGATATATTTTTGAAAATGTATTTATCTACCTAATTTTCTGATACAAAATAATTTATTAAGATTTCACAGATGTAAATGATACATAATTTTAAGTAGCATATTGTATTAATCCTTTTAAATAACAGTATTAATGCTTTTAAATAACAGGAGATATAAGAATAGATTTTTAAGAGCTACTCTTTCTGGTTTAAGCATACGTTTGTATAAAATATTTTAACAATCAGATAAAGAACACCAATATTTTCTCGTTACTAGCAGCTATCTCCATTCCATTTGCTCTGCAGAATGTTATTCTAGGCAAACTTATTTTGAAATCATTACGTGTCATTGCAGCCTATGCTGTGGTGCTGTGTGTTAAGCTGCCAGCAGTGATGACAGCATCCCAGAAGGTGTTCATGTCCCAGATGCTTCGGTCCTCATCCAGCTCCCTGGTAACATGCCTGGAAAGTGTGAAGATGGCCCAAGTACTCGGCTCCTTTCCATTCACCTGGGGTAGCAGACAGTGTCCCAGCACGCTGAAGTTGATCAGACCCAGTCCCAGGTCATGAGACCAGTTGTCACTTTGAGACACAAGTCAGCAGAGCAAAGCTCTCTCCTTTTCTGGTCTCTCCTTCTCTCTGTAATTTGGCCTTCCTTTCAAATAAATAAATACATCTTTCAAAATTAGTCACACTTATTCATTTATTCCTTCATAAAAACATGTATATAAACAGTCTATTACATTTAAAATGTTATTAAATGGCTATTTTTCTTACAAATTGTCTCCTCATTTATTATTGGGTATGTCTGAAGAAAATACAATTTAAAAAAAAATATTAAACACAGAAGTACAATTCTACCAGAAGTATTGTCTATATAAGGTAGATAAAAAATAACATAAAATCATACTTGTGTCATTGCAGAGAGATGTTAATTTTTATTAACTTTTGTATTAATAAATGTCTTCATATTAACTTTATTTTTTAAAAATGATTTATTTGAATGTTGATTTGCATAGTGATATAGAGAACGGCAGAGGGAGCTAGAGATCTTCAACTGGCTCATGTCCCATATGGCCACAAGAGCTATGTATGGTCACACCAGAGCCAGGAAGCATGAACAACATCCGGGTTTCCTCAAAAGGTTGCAGAAATTCAAGACTAGGATCATCCATCGGCTTCTCCCTTCCCAGGTGCATTAGCAAGAAGTTGGTTTGGAAGCAGAGCAGCTGAAACTCAACTGGGAGCTCTGATGTGAAATGCCAGCACCACAGGGCAGTTTAACCTGAAACACTACCACAACAGTCCCCATTTCTTTCAGTTTCATAAGCCCTGTAAAATGTATGTGAACATAAAATTACAGCTGAAAATAGAAAGGAGTTTCATACTATATATTACATAGTGATTAGTATGAAAAATTGTTTTTGATCACTGATTTGCTGAGAGCTCATTTAAGTCCTCTGTCAATGTTATCAAAAATACAGTTGTAATAACATGTTTATAAAATGATGCCTTACTCAATCATTATTGTTATTCACTTTCTCAATGCTAACAATAATGCCTCTGAGAATTTTTTATTGTACTGCAATCAGAAAAAAGCTATTGAATACAAATTATTAGGCAGGCCAGAGTTAGGAAAATACATATGAAAGTTGATATTTTCAAATCTAAGTTCCTTAAAATTTGCCAACTCATGAACATGGAGAAGTCTTCATGTACCATACTGAGTGCCTACAACTACATTTAAAACCAGTGGGATAGAAAATTGGCCTTTTGGATTTTCTTGATTTCAGGTTTATGATCCTTTTTTTATTTTTTCATGATCCAGTTCCACAGGATCAGGATTTCCCTGTCCGTCCTCCCCATTCCCCTTGCCTTCCACTGTTTTCCCTACAATTTTTTCCATTGTCTAGACCTACAACGTCATGATACTCTGAAATAGCAGAATGACGGACTTGTGACTGTTGCTGAAGGACTATTTCAGGTTTATAAATTTTGAATTAGGTATGGAAAAAACAAATTCCCTGAGTCATCACAATGAGAACAGATGGTTCGTTCTATCTATCTATCTAGGTTTAAGATTAACCAAAATTCTTTCCAGCTTTCCTTATGTATCTAATCAAGCTCAGTAACATAAATCATTTGGATTCTCTGGTCTTGGAATAGGCAATGAGAGCAAAGAGTTAGTAATTAAAAGAAATGAGTAAGGCAACAAGCTGAGATAATTTTTTTCTCCGAGTCACTACATTTTTGTTTCTATATTAATGCTATTTTGTAGAGAATTCCATGGGTTTATTCTCTTTTAAGAAAATGAATTTGTAATTATAGATAAAGTAGATATATTTTTATTTTGTATTCAGGGTATATCTTTATGACACGAAGACTCAAACTATGGGCCAATAATGAAAACAAACATAATAGAAAATGTCAATTTGGAACTATTTCGTAAACATGTGACCAGCAGTGGAAAGTTAGAGCAAAGATAACGCAATGATGCTATTTGTGCCATTTTGGTTCTACAAGCTATGTTTTTCCAAAAAGAGCAATTATAGAAAACTAAAAGATAAAAATGAGTACAAAAGGTCATGATTTATAGTACCAATCTCTTGGACAGATTTTTTGCTAAGAGTGCTACAGAGTCACAAGAAATGTATACATAATTCCAATGAAATGAATTATATTTAAATAGTTGGACCAAAGTTACTCAAAGAAAATAATTGAGCTGGGCAGGATAGGCATATGTAATATGCCTTATGAATATAGTTAATCTTGTATAGTAGTGCATCTATATTTACAGTATTCCTGTAGCAATAATCCATGTGGAGTACAGATAATCATGCATTCCACAAAACCAGTGGTTCTCATATGTCCAAGTCTAGAATATACCCTTGTGGATAAATGATCTTATTTCACTCTAGAGGGGTAATTCTTGCTTTTAATGGAGTTTTCAAACACACTATGCTTTCAGATGCTGATTTAATTGATCTGAGGTGTGACCTCTGAATAATTTTATAAAGTTCCTCAAAAGATTTGTTTAGCTGGAAAGTCACTACTCTGTAATATTTAAGATTATTCTAGCAAACTATATTCTATATTACTATAAAAATAGAAACTGTCAAGCACTGGAAATGCTTTCAACCTTATCTCCTGCTTTCCTTGAGAGTTCATTTTCACAGATAATGTTATGTATCTTAGAAATTACTCATCCTCTGGCACCAGTGAAAGTGATTAATTGTAACGACTCTAAATGAGGTAGACATCTGTTACATTTTGATTTACTGAGAATTTTCAAATATCTAGAAAGATAATTTTACAAGAGAGGTTTATTTCAAATACTACTGAACACTTCAGTGTTTACTTCTAAAGTTGATGCCATATAATAAAGATGAATATTAAAATTATAGAAAAACTTTTGGCTGATGTGTATTATACATGATCAAGTATGAATAAATGCATCAACAGATTTGTATTGAAACTATTTATCCCACTTTGCATTCACTTGTTGTTTTTGGTTGCTTATTGATGTGCACTTATGTGATATCCTTAAATAACAGGTAAATTGTTGTATATTGGCACAGGGCTGACCAAGTGGTAAGTATGGATAATGATTATTATAATTATTATAGACAGTTTGAGAATTTCTTGTGGCTAGATACCTTTAATTTCATGAAACAAAAATCTCCAAATATCAGTGTGTCTACCAACAAAAAATGTAAGTTTTACTGGGAAACCTGAGAGCAGACTCCTACGTACCACATTGAAACATTGACTAGCATTTCACTAATGATTGTCACATTATAATGTTTAATTTACAGCTAGAAGAACCCTGGAATGTAAAGAAAAAGGTATCGGCAAGGAGATATGTTGATTGGGGGTTGAATATAAAAATGAGTATAGGACATCTATTTCAAAGAAAGTACTGAATGTTACGTAAAAACTATGAGTGACGGAATTGGGATTATAATATGGAGGTTGGTAAGGACACAGGGATCTGAGCAAATGTCAGAAGCAGAGTTGTGGTAGGAGGTAGGAGTGAAGAAAAGGAAAGAATAATCAAAGGGAACAGGTTTTTGGAAGAAACGGAGGAATACTACTAAAGCAAATCACTCAATACAACCTGTTTTTATTCCTGGTTTCCAATGATGCCTTTAGTAAAGAGCAAAGATATAATTGTTTAAAAAAAAAAAGGGGGAGAGAGAGGGGGAACGAATTGGTCACTTTTCTAGAAATGACATCCAGAAAATGGACAGTCAATAGCCATACTAACTGATCTTGGAGTACCTTACGTATACCATTAGCTCCTGATTTTTCAAGCTGAGCAAAAGTAGTCATACCATTATTATGATGTAAAAATAGGCGATGACCCTAAAGTCTGAAGGAATGACTATACTTCTACAAAGAGGAAACATTTTGGTCATAAACTGCGCTAGCATTTTTACATTTAAAATGGTTAAATCTTAAATGATTAAAGTAGCCAACATATATGAAAATGTAGTCATGAATAACTACTTTGAAACTTCTGTTGAAAGGAAGAAGATATTTTTTCTTCATGTGAAGAAATGTTAGATTATTATGTCAGTGATTGTATTCATTAACTATTGACATTTGCATTGAAAACAATATCCCAATGGTTCGGGCAGGCCTTGCGGCACAGATTAGATCCACACTCGGCTACCCACATCCCGTATTAAAGTGCATGGACTGGAGTCACAACTTTGCTTCCAGTGCAGCTTTCTACTAATACAAACTCTGGAAGACAACAGATTGTGGTTTAATTACCTGGGTGAATGGTCTTCATGACACTCTATGACACGAGCTTCAGCCTCACCCAGCCCCAGTTAATGGACGTATTCAGAGTTAACAGTGAATGAAAGATTTCTCTTTCTCTCACTCTTGCTCCCTCTTTTTTCTTCCCTCCCTGTGCCCCCAAACCCTCTTTCTTAACCTTCAAAAATCTGTGTGACGCTCTACATTTAAAATAAACAGAAACATTTTTAAAAGAAAAATAACTGCATATATTAGAAATATATCTACAGAATGGATAACTCGTTGCTAAATATGTACCATTTTTAAAGAATTATTTATTATTAATGGAAAGGAAACTTTCCAGAGAGAAGAAAGACAGATCTTTCATCTGCTAGCTTACTCCCTAACTGGCTGCAACTGAGCCGATCTGGAGCACGGAGATTCTTCCAGGTCTCCCACATGGGTGAAGGGTCCCAAAGTTTTGGGTAGTCTTAGACTGCTCTCCTAGGCCACACGCAGGGAGCTAGATGTGAAGCAGAGCAGTGGGGAAACAAATTGGCACTTATAGGGGATTCCTGCGTGTGAAAAACGAGCACTTAGCCACTGAAACATTGAATCAGGCCCTGTCACATATTTTCAAAATCAAAAGCAGCCAAACTGTTTGAGTGAATGATAATATTTAAATTAGGAAATTATGTTTGAATTCTTTTTTGTGAAAATTTGTTATACTTCATAAGAAGTTAAAGCTTGTTTGATTCCAGAATTTTCCATAGTCACTAATTGTGTGCTTTTTAAATCAATCTACAATTCTGGCTGCTTCCAATAAAACGCTAATGTAGCAAAACCTAAACTCTTTTCTTTCACAATCATCTCTTATCAAGAGTCAGTATGTAAATCTCTTTTATTAAAATTGGTTAAGCGAATGTGAAAATCTTATCCTAAGGAGTTCCAGAATCCTCATCATCTCGTGTGTGTGGGGGGGGGGGGATAGTGGGACTTCATATCTAACTATATGAATTTCAACAGAGTATTTGTTGTTGATGTACTGTTCTTCTTGGCAGTTTGCTAAGGTGTATAGGATTACAATCTACATTTACGATAATATCTACAAGACAGTGATACAGTTTAAAAGGGTAATCATATAAGACAGTAGGTTTTGCAGAGAGTATTACAGTCTGCCCTTTGTAAGGAGGATAGTGTCACAGAGAACTGAGGAGCAGGACACAGAGATAGAGGGCAGTAGTAAGACAACACTCTTCTCCAACAGGTTCTAATCATGTCCCCTACTGAGAAGCACAGAGCCATGGGGAAACCATATACTAGAAAAGGATCCTGCTCATGTGTTAATGTAGAGCATTTGATTGTATCTGAACTGAAGTTCTGACAGTGAAGCAGACAAATGGAGAGGTGAGAGACAGAGTACCTCAGATGCAGAAAAAAAATGGCAAACAAAATCAAACCAAAATAAAATTGGAGAAAACTAAGAATGATTTTGGCCTGGGTTGATTGACCAGATCAATAGACAGAGATCACTATTACAGAATAAATTAAGCTGGATTGTTCGATCTGCGGACAGAGTAGAAATGAATCACATAAGAACACATTCTGCAGATCTCCTTGACAAGAACTATAATGGAAGAGGTAATGGTTTTCCAGCAGTGGCACTGTCGGCATTGGACCAGAGCATTCTTTATCATATACATGCATCCTGGTGAGTAACGGTGCCCTTTTACTGTAGGATGCTCAGTAGTACCCCTAGTTTCTAAGCATCTACCCAGCCCCGTTGCAATGAAAACTCTCCAGACATTGTATACCTGATAGGATATTTGCAAATCACCCCGCGTGAAAAATGATGAGAAAAAATAAAGAGGAAAAATACAGATTTTCACAATACTTTGAGTTCAATCTTTTGTTGCTTTATAAAGCAGATTATAACTTTTGGCAATTGGTCCTTAGATAAGCTTCAAAACAGAAAACAGTTTTCAGATTCAAAATGAAAAAAAAAACACTTAACTATCTTTGTCTTATTAACTGACTTTCTGGATCCCTTAGATCACAGAAGACACAGTAGGGAACAGCACTGGACTGGCAGTTAAGAGCTTCAAGAGTCATCACCTGTTTGATCTATCGTGTGCAGTAGTGGGCAGAACTGAATACAGGCATTCCAACGGGATAGGAGTATTCTGAGTGACACCTTAACTGTTGAAAAACAGATGCTCACAGACTCCTCTGCACTCTATACAGTTTTCCTTGTAAAGGCAAGCCAGTCTGTATCCATCCTGGGCATTCCCTTCATCATAAACAAACTTCAGATAATTTGCTCTTGCTTAAGTGACCTGTCACATCATGTTAGCAAATTCTTCACTCTTGTTTTAGAAACTCTATACATGAATTAAGCTCCTTTTGTTGTTGTTGTTGTTGGAAAGGCAGATATACAGAGAGGAGGAGAGATAGAGAGGAAGATCTTTCGTCCAATGGTTCACTCCCCAAGCAGCTGCAATGGCTGGAGCTGAGTCAATCCAAAGCCAGGATCCCAGGGCCTCTTCCAGGTCTCCCACAGGAGTGCAGAGTCTTCAGCGGCTTTCCCAGGCTGCAAGCATGGAACTGGATGGGATGCGGGGTTTCTGGGACTAGAATTAGAATCCATATGGGATCCTGGTGCGTTCAAGGCAAGGGCTCTGACGCTAGGCTATCGTGTCAGGTCATGAATTAATCGTTTGTTAACAGCAGAGTATTAAAGGGGAAAAATAATGACTTCTGATAACAAATAATGGTTTAATAATGGCAACAATATGGTGTTGTTAGAACAGTTCTGAATGTGGGCCAATCTCACTGGAGCTAGGTGGAACCTCAATTTTGTTTTCATTTGTATTTCTCTGATAGTTAGGGAGCTTAAACATTTTTTTCAGATGTCTGCTAGCCATTTGAATTTGTTTCCCTGAAAAAATGTCTGTTCATTTCCTTCACCTATTTCTTCACAGCGTTACCTGTTTTGCTGTCGTTGAGTTTCTGAACCTCATTGTAAGCCAGGATATTAATCTCCCGTTGGTTGTATAGTGTGTAAAGATCTTCTTCCATTGTGTTGGTTACTTTCACTTTGTTGAACATCTCCTTTGCTGTACAGAAGCTTCATATGAATCCTCTTCTTTATTTTCGTTTTGACTGCCTGTGCTTTGGATGTCTTTTCCAAAAAGTCTTTTCCTATTGCTATATCTTGGAAAATGTTTCCTATGGTTTTTCTCCAATATTTTAATGGTTCTTTGGTGCAGAATTCGGTTTAGAGCTGATTTAGATCCATTTAGAGCTGATTTTTGTGTAACATCACAGGGGGTGGGCTTACTTCCCCCAGCAGGCTGCTATCCAGTTATCCCAAGAGCGTTTGTTGAAGAGACTAGACTTTTCCTCTGGATTGTTGTTAGTTTTCTTGTCAAAGACCAGCTGGCTATACATATGTGAACTCTGTTCTGGAGTTTCTATTCTATTCCATTTATCTGCTTTTCTCTGTTTCTGTACCAGTCCCAGACTATTTGGAACTCTTAAGGGAATTTGGCAGGGTAGCAGGATATAAAATTAATGAACATAAATCAATGGCACTAATATACACAAATAATTCGATGGCTCAGAAACAAATTTCAAGTACAGTCCCCTTTAAAACAGCAGAGAGGAATCTCAAACACCTTACAATTAACAAGTAACTTAACAAAAGATGTGGAATAAAAATTACCAAACATTAAAAAAAAAGGATGAAATTAAAAGATGGAGAAACCTACCATGTTCCTGAATCAGCAGGATCAACATCATCAAAATGTCCACATTACCAAAAGTAATATACAGGTTAATATGATCCCAATCAAGACCCAATAACATTTTTCTCAGACTAGAAAAGAAGATACAAAAGTTCATCTGGAAATACAACAGACCACAAATAGCCACAGCTATCCTGAAGAATAAAAATGAAGCAGGAGGAATTACATTTTCAGACATCAAGAAATCAACACTATGGAGCAGTGGTCATCAAAATAGTATGGTTTAATTCATGTCTCATTGTTGAAAGAATACCTTCCCCAGAAAGAGTTTTAACAGATGTGATCAATATCCTACCTTATGCTCTCATCACTTACCTATTTGCTAAAAATTGGCTCAACTTCCCACACCTATACCTTGTGGTCAGTGTTTGCTGGTCTAGGATCTAATTTTACTACACAAATGACACATTACAAATACAAAGCTGGAGGATCTCTGTGCTTAGCCTAACCCAAGTATGCATGGGAATTACACAAGAAAGACCCTCTATCTTTATATCTAACTTAGAAAATTGATTTTTTTCTCCATGTTCCCAAGTGGAATTTAGTTTCCACATGCTTATTTGGAAAATTATGCACTACTAGTTTACCTTATACAGTAAAAAGTATTCCATAAAATATATCAAAGACACAAATCTTGTCATTTGGATGTACTTCATGGGTAATTCAGGTCACACTGTTTCCACTTCAAATTTCTTTTTTCAAAGATTTATTCACTTCTATTGGACAGTCAGACGTACAGAGAGGAGGAGACACAGAGAGAAAGACCTTTCTGATGACTAACTCACCAACTGGTCACAATAGCTGGAACTGAACCACTCCATAGCCAGGAGACTGGAGCCTTTACCTGGTCTTCCACATGGGTGCAGGATCCCATGGCTTTTGGGCAGTCATCGAGTGCCTCCCCAGACCACATGCAGGCAGTTGGATGGGAAGCAGAGCCACTGAGACTAGAAACAACACTCATATGAAATCCCGATGCTTGCAAGATAAGGACTTTCGTTCGCCACTAGACTATGGTGCCAGGTTCAGAATTTTTTTTTAAGATTTATTTATTTTTATTGGAAAGGCAGATATACAGAGAGGAGAAAAGACAGAGAGGAAGATCTTCCGATTGTAGACTCACTCCCTAAGGGGCTGCAACAGCCGGTGCTGAGCCCATCTGAAGCCAGGGTCCTGGAGCTTCTTCTGGGTCTCCCATGCGGGTGCAGGGTTCCAAGGCCTTGGACTGTTTTTGATTGTTTTCCCAGGCTACAAGCAGGTAACTGCATGGGAAGTGGGACTGCCAGGACATCAACCGGCAGCCATATGGGATCCCAGCATGTTCAATGTGAGGACTTTAGCTGCTAGGCTACCGCACTGGTCCCTCCAGTTAGAATCTTATGTAAGGCTCCAGGATTCATGAATTTCTTATTGCAAGTCTATAGTGTTTTCAGAACTACTAAAATAGAATATCAAATGATTCACTTTAAATTATAAAGAAAGATCTAAATGAGCATAGAATAATTAACAGTTGGTTAACTGAAAATTACTTGATAGAACAAAATTGCTTATAACTGAAAGTTAGTGTCCCATTTAAGTTTTTAGGTTATTATCTAAAATAAAATAGTTGCATGATGGCAATCCTAATATATTGCCAGTATTGTAATATCAGCTGAAATGAACTTAAAAATGTTATATTGTTTGCATAAAATCATTTATATTTCATATCTTCAGTATTCATTATGCTTAAGTATAAAATTATCCCTAAATTTTATAACCAAATAAAGTCATAAGCTTTATCTACAAGAACCCCAGATCCCCTGAACTTACTTGGAAAGTTAAACCAGAAAAAGACTGTCAAAGCACTACAGTGTGGAAAGGTTGTGAAGCTAAAGAGATAAAAAGTATTCCATAAAATTTAAATGTCAGGCAAATAGAAAAGGTGGCTATGAAATATTGGGAATCAGAATACTGATGTATCTTTAAATTAAAAGGAGAATAACTTAAAAATAACTATAGAACAGCCTAGAAAAATATGAGTACATAAAATGACATTTACTCTCAGATATTTACAGTTTCAAGACATTTGTGGGATTAAATGCTAATTACTTTCATGAATGCTTTATGTAATGAATATTCACATTTAAATAGCTTTATAAAGGAAATATATGCTATAAAAACCGACCAAGGTATCACTTATTATGCCATAGTACATGTTAAAAGAATTAAAATTGCATGCACTTTCCTTTTTCCTCTGGGTGTGAGGAATTTAATCACTCTTGCACATGTTGAATATGCTGTATGTTTCCTGGATTTTAGCTCTGGAGTAGATCAACACCTCACATTGTGGAAAAGCTCTACTTGATAAAACAAAATTAATTTCTCCATATAACACTCCTTTCTATTAGCGCTTTCATTTTAGGTTTATAGCAGTAAGCTTTCCAAAGTTTCTCAAGGGATATCATTTACAATGGCTTTAAATTTTGCTTTAAGCAGTTATCAGTGTCTATGTATTACTAAAATTGAATCAAGACAATAGCTATTTTAAAAAAAACTGTATGTCCTAATTTCAAAGTACTATAAATGTTGATACCCACAAGATATCAGAATAATACACAAGTAACAGAAATAAAGTACAAAGAATGACTTCCACTGCAACCTTGTCAAGTTATTAGTGTTATCTGCTATTCACATATTCTACTATAAAACTGAATACTTAATCTTTCACCTACATTCATGGGGTCCTTTCCTCTCTTTAAAGGTGAAAGAAAAATAACATTTTTATCTAGAAAATAGAAAAAGAGGCTAGAATTTTTACAAAGTAATATTTTCTATGTTTTAAAATATTAAAACAGTAACTGATCAATATCCATATAAAATCATTCTTACATGTAAATGCAAACAGCCTTATTGGATCTTGAACCCAGTTGAATATGTGCTTTGGACTCTGTGGACTAGTTATGGCATAAAGGTACAGATCAAGAAGCTCAGGTAGCATCAGAAATGATCAATAAGAAAAAAGTACAAATGCATAAGAAGGATACTAACTAGACTGAAATGAATTAAGAAAAAACACTCCTACCATTGTCATTCCCATTGCAACAATCAAAGTCTGTTAATGTAAAATAAACACACACACACACACACACACCCCTTGTTGGTAAAGAAGAGCAACACTGTGCAATGAGGTGGCTGTCATATCAAACATGAAGCAATTTATACACTGAGAATTAAAGTGAGCTTTTGGATGAGAAGAAAAGAATTACTTTCAAGGAAATTAAAATTAAAGCCCCCTAAGACTGGTGGAAAGGAAACAGACATCAATCTTCAGAAAATTTAGAAGTCCTATGGCATTTCACACCTAAATGACTCCATACTCATTTGAAAATCACTGGAAAACTATTTGCTATGAGTGAGAAAAAGATGGACATAGTGTTGAAAGGAATGAAAACGACATAACTTAGCTAAAAGGAAAGGCAGGAGATAATGAACATGTAATGACTTCAAGACAAACAATTGTAAATCTTTTCCCCCAGGACACAGTAACCCAGGAATCAGGACAGAAGAGATGAGCGATACAGTTTCTCTTCTGGACACTTGGGCAAGGGTTTTAGGTTATTTGCGCTAAGTTAAATAAAGGGAGTGGGGAAAGTAAAAATGTCCCTGTTGACAGAATATATTCACAAATAGAAGGAAACTGGACAATTCTACTAAGCAACTTTTGGAACTCACAAGAAAGACTGATAAAGCTGCAGGATGTAGAATCATTACACAGAAATCAATAGACTTTGTATACACTGACAATGGCATAGCTGAGAAAGAACTTGTAGCATCAGTACCATTCACAGCTACGAAATATGTAAATGCTCTGGAGCAATTTCAACCGAGGTTGTGAAAAATTTCAACAACCAAAATTACAGAATATTAAAGACAGAAATAAAGTAAGATTAAAACAATCAAAAATTTGCCATGTCCTTGGACTGGAAGAATTAAAATCATAAAAATGTTCATACCACCCAAAGCAATTTACTCATTAGATGTGATCCCAATCAAAACAACAAAAAAACATTCTTCTCAGAACCAGGAAAAAATGATGCCAAAATTTATGCTAACACAAAAGATCTGAATATCTAAATGGATCTTAAAACCAACATGATATCATCAGAATATGAGATTTCAGGACATAGTATTTGGCTATAACAGTCAAAAGAACATGCTACTAACACAGAATTAAACATGTAGAGCAATGGAACAGAACAGAAACTCCAGGAATCAATCCATGCATCTGCATCAACTGCACCTTTCAAACAACATAAATTCTGTCCCTGGAAAGTGGAGAATCCCTTCAGAAAATGGTGCTGGGAAAACTGCATCTCCATGTGCCAAAGTATGAGCTAAGACTCTCACTTCACACCTTGGAAATGAATCAATTTAAAGTGGGTACTGTCTCAACCCAGATGTTTCGAAGAAGGGAACTTGCATTATTTTTAACATATTGTTTACCCAATACTATGTCAATTAATTCCATAATGTTGTATATTGATACTGAGGCCTTGTTGGGGCTTTTAACTGACCGGATCTTTACTCTGTTAGACCTATCTTCAGACCATAGAAGGTCTCCCCAAGAGGCCACTGAACTTATCTGGACAATAAGACGCTGAACTTTATGCTAGGCAAGTGTTTGCAAGCAATGAATCTCAACTGAACTTGAACTATGGTTATGCAACAAGGTGGAGGAATCCACCATGGGGGGAGGGGTATGGGAGGGGTGGGGGGAATCCCCAGTGCCTATAAAACTGTACTACATAATACAATGTAAGCAACAATAAAAAAAAATAATAATAAAGTGGGTCAAGGGTCTAAACATAGGAATGGGAACCTTAAATAATTTGAGAAAAATATCGAAACGCTCTAAGACATTGGCTTAGACAGAGACTTTCAGAAAAAAAAAAGACCCTAGAATCACAGAAAATTAAACAATCTAAAACAAACTGGATTATAGGAAATGAAGAAGCTCCGTACTGCGAAGGCAGCCTGCAGCCAAGCGAAGCATCAACTGACAGATTGGAAGAAAATATTTGCAAAATATACCACCAATAAATGATTAAAATTCAAATCTATGAAGAACTCCAAAACAGCAACAACAAAACATCCAGTTGAGAAATGGGCCAAGGGCATGAAGAGGCATTTTCTCAAAGCATGGAGTTAAGTGACCAACAGAGGGGAAGAGATAGCCAGGATCACTAGGTATTAGGGAAATACAAATAAGAACCACAATGATGTTTCATGTCAGTCCAGCGAGAGCGGCTGCTTACAAAACCTCAATAAACGTTGACAAACATGTGAGGAAAAAGGAACCCTAATCCAATGTTCATGGGAATAAAATCTAGCACAATCGTTACAAAAGGCCGTATGGGAATTCCTGAGATGTCTTAAAATATATCTACCAAATGAGCCAGCAATCCTACTCCTGATAATTTCCCCAAATAAAATGAAATCAGCATGAGAGAGCTATTTTTTAAAGATTTATTTTTTTTATCCGACAGTTCACTCCCCAAGTAGCCACAATGGCTGGAGCTGAGCCACTCTGAAGAAAGGAGCAAAGCTCTTCTGGGTCTCCCATGCAGGTGCGGCATCCCAGGGTTTGAGCTGTCCTTGACTGCTTTCCCAGGCCACAAGCAGAGAGCTGAATGGGAAGCAGGGCTGCTGGGATTAGAACCGGCGACAAAATGTGAGCCCTGGTGTGTAAGGCAAGGACCTTAACCACTATACTATCGTGCCAGGCCCAGAATGAGAAAGTTATTTGTTCTCCCCTATTTGTAGTAGCTCAAATCACAACAGCTAAGATATGGAATAATTCCAGAAGTCCACCAACTGATGGCCAGGTAAAAGAATATAGTATTTTTATGGAATGTTAGGCATAAAAAAGAAGGAAGGCCTGGTTTTTGCAACTTAATAGATAAAATTGAAAACCATCTTTATCAGTGAAGTAAGCGAGTTCCAAAAACACAAATGCATTGTTACTAATACACACAGCACACAAAAAAAATCTGTATGAGTGAGATTGATATTTTGACATTTGATTATTGTTTATAGTCTTTGTTCACACTTTGGAAAAACTTTTTTTTTTTAATTTGGTACTTGCTGAATTATCTATGTAATGAAGTGCTGTCCCTGTAACTCTGAAGTAAACTGAAAACATGTAATGTTAAACGTAAAAGAAAAAGCAATAAGAAGGAAGGTGGGTGATGAATTCAGGCCAGATGGAGGGAAGGATTGCATCATTATACTGCCAAATCTGTACTGCAAAATACATGATTTTTCTTACCTCATATAAATAATTTAAAAAATTAACATGGTTAACGAATAAAACACATTCAAGTATATGAAGCAATGGCTTATGATGAAAGAGTTTACACCAGAGGCTGTGTTTAAGAAAAAGCTCCAGTTTCTTTGAATTCACACCTAACACCTACTTAACATGTTAGAATTGCAAAGTGGCTGTTTACATAGGCACCACCATTGGAATGCCTGCCATGATATTTTACTAGCTTTGTAAAACAAAGATGTTTTTTTTCTTTCCTTTAAAATGAAAATAAAACTACACAAACCTTATAATTTTACTGAGCTGACACCTCAAGAAATCCCTGCCTGATCACATTAAGTATTTCATCAACACTGGGACTAGTTAACAATTCTGTGACAATCTCTTCCTCAAATTTCAACACAGACTCCAAACAACGATATATGATATGAAGTAAGAATTACCTGATTAGCATATTGGCGTACAGGATGAGAATAAAGCTCATGGTGTGTTCTTAAAGAACAGACTGCTCCACTGGTGACACAACCTATCAACCCATCTCCAGGTATATCACCCTGTTTTTTCACTCATGAGCAAAATCTTAATTTAACTGTACAAACATGTTCCAATGGCAGAAGGTAGTATTAACACAAGCTCAGCAGATCATCCTTCAAAATGTTACATTGAAATATGATATTCAAGAGCAAAGGGTCTGAACATAGTAGGAGGGACAGGGTAGTGAAATTTTGAAAACAAAGTTCTTTTTTGTCCAATTAAGAACAATAAGACAACTCATTAAGATGACTGGAGTGCCCCATTGCACCTCTTCATAAAAAGAATAAACAATTATAACGCCCAATGTCCTCTTCATTTTCATTTGATCATAGACTTGGAAAAATTTACAGTTTTAAAGTAATTAAGAAAGCAAACTTATGCAGATTCACGTTTTGTATTTATGCTATGTGAAATTAACTAACATCAATATCACCTATTAAAAAGTTAGTCTCAGGCCACATTAAGACATACCCAAACAATTCCACATTTAAAAACAGGTGTTTTGATGATCTACCTGCTTGCAAAAGTTTGAAAAGAACAACCTAGTGAAAACCTTCATGTTTTCTTGGAAAATGAAGGTCATGGTTACAGGTTGGTTTCAGCAGGCTGTCCTTTTTAATTCACTTGAAATCCTAATTAGAATTACAGTGAAGCACACTGGGGGAACTTAACAATGAGTAAGCAATACATTTCATCTCCATATGCACTGTCCAGGAAGGTATTTGATTAATGCCTCCACATCTTTTTCTTTCAGAATTTCACAAGAAATGCTTTGTTTGCTCCCACATTGCTACAGCCACCAACCTAGCTTCTCACAATTTGATACATTTTTGTGTAAAGAAACAGGATGCTCACGCTGTGTGTGCCAGCACAGTTCATCAATTTTAGCAGCCACAGCTTTTGAAAACAAAACCATAAAATACAATTGAACATACAGTTTGAAGACCAGGGGTAAATTTTCCTATGACAAGAACATTTTTTAAACCCACAAGTTTGTCCTGGGTGATATGTGCTTTATCAATAAAGACAGTTGTTATGTCAAAATGTGAGGCTAAGTGGATTTAAGAGAACAAGAAGGGATGAAACCACATAGCTCACACATGTTTATCTGAAGTGATGAATTAAGTATTCTTCGTTTTATTTCCCTTGTCTATATATTACTAATATTTAGAAAAGAGGGGATAATAAATTTGATTTTCAATATATGATTTAGAATTGAGTTCAGAAGTACACTATCAAATTTTTAAAATAGCAAATTAACTTTTTATTCTGCAAGTATTTCATAAAACTAAAATCACACAACTGATTTGTGAATAAACATTTTCTCATAACAAAATCTAGATTCTATATGTTTGAGGTGATATTTTAAGAAGGCAGGTACAGAGTGAGAGTGAGCAGAGAGAATACCTAAGCTCCCACCCCTCAAAAAATAACACGGGCTGCTAACGGCCATCAGTCCTGCATCCCAAGGTCTGCATTAGGAAGCAGTGTACCATGAGGCAGAATGCCATCATCTTAGTGACTAGCCTAGTGGCAAACCTCTACAGTAATTTGTAAGTGATAATTTCCTCCAAGGAACTACAGCCTTCAAATAATACAATTTTTCCATTACTATATCATATTGATTTCTAGGACCAAATTATATTCTGTATAGAGCACAAATGAATGGGACTTTTTTTTTAGATTATACATTTTCACTTTGCGTTCTTATACATCATACTTTTTTACATGTCTTCTGTGGATTAATTTTCGTCCCATAAGTTACTTTGAAGTTCATATTAAAAACCATGTTTAGGGAAGGGAAAACCAAAGTAGATGCTGTAAAAATATCATGATTATGCATAATTCATTGTACATAATCCATAACAATATTTTATTACATTCACTGATATCAAACATCTGATAATCAGATTTTTGGAATTCAGTATTTGAGAATGAGTATTAAATGTTTATATTATGAGGATAATACAAACATAACCATGCTGGATATATGATTAGTACTTCACAATTCTGAGAGAAAAATCCATTGTCCAAATCTATCTTTTCTCAATGGCATCAGAATCCCTTGGGGGGTAATCTATATCACAGCAGTATCAAAAACAAATAAATAAAATTCTCTCCACTATTATTATTATAAATACAGTTAGAATTGAGACTTTCTATTTCTTGTAGGAAACTCCTGGGTGGGTTCTTAACGTATATAAAACACAACCCAAACTAAAAATCACTAGCAAGGAGAATCACACCTATTGGTTATGGATAATGTCTGGCTGTATATTTTCATAAGTTATAGGGCTGTAATCTCCAGTTGAGCAAAACAGTAGGTTAACATGCTTTTAAAATGCACTTGACATATATGGACACATTTGTCTTGATGGTGTAAATGAAATTTATTGTCTTTTAAATTTTATACAAGAATATATAGTCTCATATTTTTCTGAGAGAAACAGACCTCAACTTTCAGCCTACATAGTTCTCTCAACAACACACCTAACTGGAATTCAGAATCCCAAAAGAGAATTTGTTTGCCATTCCCAACAAGACTGTAAAAATCAATTAAAATGTCATTTTCTCTTTGCTGCATAATATTTAACATATTTCAAATGGAAGTATTTTTGGATAACACTGAGTCAAGATTGGTGTTTTATCCTATGCTCTTGGCTAGGTAATAAAGAAAAGCCATATGTTGTGAATGAATTTACCAAATTAACTTGGAAATAGTACCTCCTCTGTGAAATAGGTTTAATTGACATACATGGCAAAAGAAATATTAGATGCACACTTTTCCAAATAGATATATATCCTATATCATCAGAATAATGTACACTTCATTTTTAGGAACAGTGTGTTAAGATTTAGAAAGGCAAATAACAAAATTCTGCTAGAATTCGGTTACCATTAGAACTACAGACTGTATGTTCTATTTAAACTATATCATATAAAATAACTTCACTAATTTTGAAGGACTTGAAGGAACTATCTAAAGTTAGGGTATAAAGGAACCATAGTTTAAAAATACGTCACTGATGAATTTTAGCTCAGAAACAAATGTACAGAAAAAGGAAAATACTTTAATGAGAGAAAATAAATGAGATACATACAGAACAACAGAAAATGTACATATTTAAGCAGGCTTTTTTTTCCTGTGCTGGTAAGTCATGTTTGTTTGCAGGCATCCCACAGTTACAGATTCAGGGAAGAGGAGCAAGTTGAAGATCCTGGGTAAGAAGGAAGAGTCCATTACAGACTAGCGTCTGGAAGAAAAATCTCTCTCCTGCAAGTTATCATGTGATGTTATAAACGTGGCAAGCTTTTAAAGGGTTGGGGGAAAATGGGGATAACATCTCAAGGAGGAACTGGGGAAATATATGTGAAATTGAATTCAGCTCAGTTATATCAAATACAAAACTACTTTTGGAAAATATCCTAGCAAGACATTCTGTGAAAGATCTTAGGGCATGATGCAAACACCATCTAGAATATCTCTGGGAAAGTTGCAGAGAATGTTAGCCTGTCATACGTGAAAGGAAAGTGCCTAAGTCATCACATTTGATGGTAATACAAACAGGGAAAATGGTGCAGGAAAATGGACATTCCAGAGTATATATCTTATCTCAGACTGTAGGAGGGGGAGGAAGATTCTTTTCCAATAAATGCATAAAGAGTATTCTAGAGACAGAGTCACTGACAGCACAGCCAACATTCTAAGTCTAAGTTAGGATTTGTCAAAGGAAGATACTAGAATGTGCATCTCATTGAGAACAACACAATGGTAAGGATACAAAGCCATGAAATATGGAGTGATGGCTCTTAAGAGAAAAACTTGAAAGCAGCCTTTATTGCTTTCAAAAGTGGAATTTGTAAACCAAAAACATAAATATAGTTGATAGAACAGTTTGGGGAATGAGACAGATGAACATTCAGCGAAAGTTTTGCTGAATATCCTAATAATGAAACAAGAATTTAGGGAAGGGTTAAGAGGAAACTTTAGGCTATAAATTTAATGAAGTGTTATAATCCATTGTCCAACATACAGCTATCCCAGGCTCCTAAGAGGAAATATGTACTAACAATGTAACAGCCATATACATTAATGATTGATTTTTATTTTACCTGTGAGAGTAAGGTCATTAACTTGAATAACTATTTCTGGGAAAATGGAATTCCAAAACATTCTGAGTATTGTATACATGGAATCTGAGTTGACATTTATTCCCAAGAATAGAAAACTCTGTCAAAGCAGGAGCACACAAAGTGCAGGTAATAACTCCAACAATGGTGCAGCTTGAGTTCAAGATGTGTCTGTTGGTTCCATACGTCATCAGCTGGTCCATTCAACAATTAGTAAATCTATTATTTTAGGATAAAAAATTGGCAATGTGTGCAACCTCCACATTGGTTACTTGACCTATGAAGCCAAAATGCAAGCTTGTGACATATCCATCTACCAAAAAACACAGACAATAGAGTGAAAATAATATCCATGAGGCAGAGAAGTGTACCACACTAAAGATACAGAGGAAGTAGGTATGGTGCATCTATCACGTTAAGATTTATTTAACCAACTGGACCCTAAAGACACAAGGAAAACCTATAGATTGTCATGAATTCAACCAAGTAATAGTCTGTAAAAAGCTACTGTAGAAGACATGATATCTTGGTTAGTGGAGTTAACATAACTTTATATATAATATAGTTAGCCACTGATTTCGTAAACATGTTTTTTTTTCCATTGCTGGTGGTGACAAAAATCAGAAAAAACTATTCTTTTGGGATATCAACAGTATTCATTTTCAGTTATACCAGAGCTTTACTAAATATCTATTCTTTGTTATAACATCTTCTGAAGAAGTCTATACTATATATATACATATATATATATCAACTGTATAATTTCAGATCATTTTATTATGTTAAAAAGGCCATGATGCTAAACAATTTTTAGCAGAAAATGAGAAGTTCAAGGGAAGCCTTGTTAAGACACATGCAATCCACATGATAAGAGAGAGGCCTTATGACAATTCATAAACTTTCTAGTGAATTTGCTGTAGTCTGGTGATCTGGCTAAGTACAATATGAAATATTTAGTCTTACATCTCCACCCATATAACTTTACTTGAACCTCCATGGAGACACAGCATGCGCTGGGTAGCATACTCCATGGCTTTATCCCAAATAGTTTGTGATGTGGCAAGCTTTCAAGTTTGAAGAAAATACATGTGACCTAACAGAAACCAATTGTTAAGTAGGAATGATATAAGTGGGGTTTATTGGAACCTTTAAAATGAAAGACACAATGTGGATTGTAAGAGACTGGAGGTAAATCATGCCTTCTGCATCAAATTACATGATTATGATAATGTTTTTTGGCTGTTCAATCAGCTCTTGGATATCCACATTTTCCCTTTCAGTGATTCTACGCAGCCACCTTCCTCTTGGACCATTAACTTCCCACAATCTTCTGCGGTTCACTAGATTGCCTCTGTCTCATCCCCAGGGTTCTCTACACATCCCCATTTGCTGGTTATACAGAGATCGTTGCCCTCCACACTCCTTTAGGTGTGTCACTGGAATCAGAGAATCATTCTCCTTTACTTCCAAGTTGAAGGGGGCGTTATTCCTTAGAAACAAAGTTTTTTTGAAAGATTCTGGTTGGAGGATGAAGGGAAAATGCTTCTTTTCCTTCAAGGGTTGACTTCTCCCCGCAACCATGATACCTCGTAATGAGATAAATAGCTTCTAATATAGCAAAAAAAAATTGTTAACTCCAGTATTTAAAGTGGTCATAGCCATCAATACTCTTCCTTCAAAAACTGTTTGCTTACACACAGGATACTTGAGTATGTAATATAGAGTTTTTCCTCAATCTGTAAATGCATAATTCTCACAGCCTATTCAAAATGAAGCCTTTGTGCTTCAACAGGACTATTGAAGAAGTAAATGCTTGGGGAGTGAAAATATTCCTACCCAGGTCTCCTCCCAGCTCTGGAGAGCCTCGTGATTGCTCCAAACTAAAAAAACAAAAAACAAACAAACAAAAAAACCTGCTTACTTGTTTGTTATCACATTAGGCTTCCCTTTAGTCTGGAGACAAGAGCACAAGGAAAATCCCAAAAGCATTTAGCTGAGCTGTGGCTTTTATATCTCTGCCTCTGTGTATCTTCTAACCTATTTTTCTAATAGATCTTCCTTTTATGCACAGTTTTAAGAAATATCCACAACTAATCTGTTTGGACTCATAAAAAATAGAAATAAGATAGTGTTTCATTTTATGTAATGATGAAAAATAACACTAAACGAAAAATTAGATTAGGAACATGGGGTGGCACAAAAAACCAAAACAGGCATTTCTAGTCATCTTGACCCTTCTCTGACATTGGGGAATGACCATTTAGATATTTTTGTCTATTATCCTTTTCACTAGGCACCAGTATTGGCTTTTTCTGCTGCAGTCACAGAATTCTACAAATCTAGTTACTAAAAATAGCATAACAGTTTGAGAGGTTAGAATTACAAAAATGAGTCACCAAGGCTACATTGAATTCTGCAGGTCCCAGGAGAATATGAATTTACCCATCTCTTAATCTAGAATTCATTCGTGTTCCTTGAATCTTAGCCATCTCACTTCAACTCTAACTTCCATAAACACATCATCTCATTGTGATACTTCTCCATTTTAGATGGATCATTGTAATAATTTTCCCATTTCAAGATCTTTAGTCACATCTCTAAAGTTGCCTCTGCCAAGTAATAAAATGTTCCAAGGTTTTCAAGATTAGTATGGTAATTACTGCCAATGGGCTTTATGTTAGCAATTATTTCTATACACAATGATGTTATTCCATAAACTCCAGCAGAACTCTAATTCCCAAGAATAATAATAATAAAAACCCTATTCAGATAAAATTGAATCTTCCCTCAACTATTTCCTTAGCCTAACCACTTTTCCAAAGATCCTTTCTGATTCCTTAGGCCATTAAAACAACAGCCTTCCTATACATCCTCAGATAAAACCATTGATTTTCAAACTTCATTTGCTTTCCACCTTCTCTGAAAATTTTCTCTGTACAACTTATCAAAAGTATGATTTCTCCTTTCAGTTTGTGCCTACCTATAATTTACATATAACATTTCAGGTTAGCTTTGAAGAACTTGGTTACACCACTGCTTGACACCTAACAGGGACTGACCTGTATCCTGAAAATCCTTCCTACCCTTCCCAGAAAGACCTGCACACCTGGGAGTTCACTGCCATGGTGTGCACCCTGCTTTTCTACTAGATTATGCACACCTGACTATTCAGAGGAATTTAATAATCATAAATCACTTAATGGCCCAATGAATCAGAAAGGACCTTAGGAAAAAGTCGTTAGATTTAAGTCGCATATAATATTCTCTTAAGTGGGTAACAAGTTCCTTTGATTTAATAAGATCCAGACCACTTGGGTTTAAGCTCAGCTTCCCTAATTCCCAGCTGCGCAGTCTCAAATACTGTTTAATTCTGTATCTCCTTCATCGTTTGGGTTTTTCCTCCTATCCTCTAACTCTATGTCTAACTCCTTTTTCACGTAAAGTGCCCATCTTTCTCCCTTTTATTAAAGTTGCTTATGCATTTATCTCACCTTGCAAGAATTTAGTTATCTCACAAAGAACTGAGACCAAGAACCCTTCTCTAAGACTTATGAAAATAACTTACATAATACCTGTAAGGTTCTTGGTCAGAGTGAATACCTATGAACTCGGAACTACTATTCTTGTTGACTCTCAAACATCTCAATTTTTTTTTCCCGAAAATCTCCACTTCCATTAACACAGCATACATTTTCTTGACATTATATATGCATTCTTATTAATTTAGGATTTTTGTCATCTTAACCCTCTATCATTTCAGTCTTTGGCTTCCAATTTACTTATGAATGTCATCTAATTTCTGATCTCAAGATAAATGAAATTAAAAAATCTCTAGTCTCAAAACCTTTAACACATGGTCTTAATGTCCTTTCTGAAATTAACTTGTTACAGCCAATACCTATCTCTTTAATACCAATCATTTAAATGTTTTCTTTCTCCAACAATACAGGGCAATTTGCTCATACTGGCAAATTTACTGCTGCATGGTCTGCCAGCCATCGTCTCCCACACCCTTACACTACTCATTTCATGTAGAAGCTCAAACACTTTAAAATTTTAATGCCTTTCATTATTTGAGAAGATTTCTTCCCTCTGAACTCTCTGTAACTAACCTACCCCTCAGTTAGGGTACTCATCTCCTTTCTTAAGTTCATTAAAGTTGCTCACATACTTTAATCATCTTCATTACTTACCGGTGACCTACTTCAGAAAAAATATTATGTATGGTTCACTGGTAATGTAAGTATATAGTATTTTCTAATTTTAATTAAAAAAATATATAAAAGGAAGTGAATTTTTAAGATAAATATATACATGGATGAATAAGTTATCAAAGTTTGTTGATTTTTAAAAGACGACAAAATTGGCAAGGCAAAAAACCAAAATGTTCTACAAAGAAAACATTTTTAATTGTGAATATTAGTTCAAGAATCATAATATAAATGCCAATATTGATGGAGTGAGACAAATGAGAAGAGAGGTAAATATGACCAAAGGAATTAAATGAAATTAACTTTTCTATTTAGCAGTTGTCATTTTGGATGTGATTATTATCAACATACTATCATAATATTAAATTACAATATTGTCCCTTAAATTAACTCTGGACCTCTCAAATTTAATATTAGTAATAACACTAAATTTTATGATTTCAAAGTACTTTTCTGTGCTTGTCTTATTTTGAATCTTCATAATGATGTGACATTCATCTTTTTCTTATTAAACCAAAGGAATTTGTTACCCACTGAAGAGAATAAAATATGTGACTTAAATCTAGGGTTTATATATTAAAATCCAGATCTTTCATACTTGCATCCCTGAAGTCCACATACCTATTCAAATTCAGCAAAATAAAGCAATGGAGCTGTAGACTACCCCTCTTACGCTGCCCAATGCTATTTTTAACCAATGTAGCAAATTCACTTTGTCAGGGCTGAAGATCAACCTTTGGCATGCTGTTCATGCTATCCCTGACAAGAACTAATGGCTGCTTTACAGATTTCTCACTGGAGTGCAATAAGTCTGGGGCACAGAATCTATGCTGCCAACTCGCTCTGAGGAATTGTTTTGCTCCTCGGTAATTTGTTTACTTCCTCCCTGGAGTCCATTATCTCTGGATGATTTTAGTTCTGAGAAGAAGAAAGAGGTAGCAGCAAGCCTATGAATGTTTGCTGACAAATGTTGCTTTATTGTTCTGAAACATACAAAAATACTGCAAAAACAAATTGTAAGTTAAAACGCTGTGGGAGGACTCTTTTTTAAAAAAAAAGTGAAGAATAAAGAGAAAGGAAAACTTGGCATAGCTTCATTATCTTGGCTAGCCAAATAATAATTGCCTAAGGAATCTTACCTATATTTTGTTTATTGCCAAGACAGCTGAATTTTGAGTTAAAAGTGTAATTTTTCTCTCTAGTAAAACTATTGTATAAATCATAAAACTGTACTTATCATTAAAATATCTAATTAAAATGTGTTTAAATGTGCCCTCAATATTGCTAAATTAATTCAAGAATTTCAAAACCTGAAGCAAATTCTTTATGCATCACAGAAGATACCACCAAGAAAGTAAAATGTTTTTACACAGAAACTACAAAAAAACCTGAAGAACGCATAACTAAATGCGAAGAAAACTTCGGCTCCTGTATTAGAAAATCACCATGGCTTAAACATTATTGAAAACAATCTGCAAATCCAACACAACTTCTGTTCAAAATTTCAGTGTTTTCTTTCACAGAAATACAAAAATTGGGACCGAGCACAATAGCCCAGAGGCTGTATCCCCGCCTTGTATCTACCAGAATCATATATGGGTGCTGCTTTGTGACCCACACAATGGGAGAGAATACCTGCAACTCATATTTTTCGAAGTAACTAATCTTTAAATTCTAATTCCCTCAAACTTTTATTTAAGTTTTTTTTTTTTTTTGAAAGGCAGAGATACAGGGAGAAGGAGATACATAGAGAACTTCCATCTGCTGATTCACTCCCCAAGTGGCCACAGCAATCAGAACTAAGCTGATCCAAAGCCAGGAGCACAGAGCTTCTTCCGGGCCTCCCAGGCGGGTGCAGGGTCCCAAGGCTTTGGGCTGTCTTTGACTGTTTTCCTAGGTCACAAGCAGAGAGCTGGAAGGAAAGTGGAGCAGCTAGGACACAAATAGATTCCCACATGGGATTCCCATCCCATGCAAGATAAGGACTTTAGCCACTAGGCTACCACACCAGGCCCATGCAACTCCAATTTACGATATGTAATTAGTATATAGACTAGGTATAGAATTATCAACAATAAAAATAACAAAGTAAAAACGTCGATTTGATTTTCTTCATTCAGTGGGTGTTTAATGACTGACCAGCAGAGATCTGTCTCTCCTCATGTACACATGAGTTATGGGTACGCATATGTATATGAGTATGTATGCCTATGTGCATACACACATATATTGATACATATGCATGTGTGTTTAAGTACATAGAAACAGCACTCTTGGGTTAAGAGAATTATGGCCATATTATTCATGGCGTTGTAAGTAACAATGATTCCAAATCTATTTTGCTCTTTGTTTCTCATTTAACAAGCTTAAAACCAGAAGCTACACAGTGGCTCCTCCCAAGTGCTGTAATAATCTTACGGGATAGTTAACTATTTACATAGTTTATAACCTTGGACAAGTCAAAAAATCTTCGTCTCTTCATCCTTAGTTCTGAAAATGTGACTAATAATATTTACCTCCTCTATGACTGTTGCAAGCTTTAAAGGCACTCAAATCAGTGGTTACTAGAATACTGAATCGATGTTACCCACGTCCTCTTCCACACTATAAACTTTTAGAGCACCCCTTTAGTAACTACCTTTCTCAGTGCTTATTCCAAAAGACAAACGCTGAGGATTCAGTAAATAAGATTGCAAGATGAGTCCCTTTATCAGTTAAGTGTTTCTGAACAGCTAAATCTCTTAGAAATATTTTCATGTTATCAAATGTTACAAATAGATCTTTCCCACCCGTGATTCAGCTCACCTAAGGAGGGAAACATCAAGCCTGAAAGGATAATATCCAATTATTGCTTTTCCTCTTAACTAAAATAAAAGCTCAGTATGTTTCGGGAATAGTGATTCACTGACAAAAGGATCAGCTTCAAGTATGTGAGGCAGGGGCGGGCGGGAGCGTGCGGACGCAGCAACAAAATGAGTCCTGTCTAAGCAGTCACACCAAGAGAAAATATTTCAGAAAGGAAACATGCGAAGGCTCTTTATATGTTTACAATTTACACTCTGGGATGTTAAACACATTTTTTTTAAATTATCTGTTTAAAATAGAATATACTTGTTTCTCCTGCGGTAAAGCTGATAATTTCACTTTGAAGTATCATTGAACACTTCAGGGATTTTCCACTGTACATTTCCCCGAGCAAATCTGGCTGAAATCATTAGAGTATGTTGCCTTAAAACAGTACAGTTGTTCTGGATAGCTGTCTCTTTGCATATAAATCATAGACGTTTATTAATGTTCTCTGTCACACTGCCACTACTGATGGCATAATAAAAATATAAACATTCAATGTCTTGGGTCATTTCAGAAAGTGGTAGAGCTGGAAGGGCCTTTTAGGGTCTTAGCTAAAGCTTTCTTTGTTTTTATCTTTAGTTCTTGCCTAACAGAAAACTTTCCAAACTACTTACATTTATTTTGTTTACACTCAGACTTGATAGGACTTCAGAAAAGAAACACAATGTTCTCTCCCCACATCCATAAACAACTCCGGTTCCTCTTTTACAACTAGAATCTAAACTATCTTGACAGTCTTTTCAAAACAAGTTCTGAAATTTAGCTTGTTATGAACTGCTCCACTGTACAATCACTGTTTACATACTTGTTTTCCGGACTTATTTCAACTCAAATATTTAAAAGACTTGAAATAGGTCTAGTTTTTTTTTTTTCATTGAAAACTCATTTAAACATGGGACTCTAGTTCCAAAATCAAATATTTACTTTTTCCCACACTTTTTTCTTATATCAAAGTGGCTGCATTAAACTAAGATGCTCAAGAAAGAAAATGATGTAACAGTTATCAGCAGTTGCTTGTGACTGACAGCCTCTAGTCGGGCAATGGAAGCGAATGTTGGTAGATGGGATAAATGAAAGATAACTGGCAACCCATCTCCTCTTTGTGATTCACAAGAATTACTTTTGCTTATTGTGGAGCAGCTGCAAAAACACATTAGAACTTCTATTTTTCCTCCTTTTCTCTTCTATAAACCTTGCGTATACATCTAATACGTGAGAACTGCAACAATCCCCATGGTATCTCTAAAGTCAAGGTCATGTCAACTTCCATGTGATGAAACGAACAGGGAATTGTGAGCAGTTCTCTGAAGAATAGAAGACAAGATGTGTGTTTGTTCAGACAAACTGGCAGTTAACTAATGGTGACTCCTGCCTTCACTGAAAGTGTGACATTTAAGTGATGGCAAGAAACAAATAAGACATATTATTTAAAATTTTAAACAAAAATTGGGTTCTTTTTCCTTCTGCTCAAAATGCTTCTAAAATACACTCTCTTTTATTCTAAGTTATTTTTTGCAGTTGTTAACTAACAATAGATATTCATGGTCTGCATGACTATTCAAAGATTTTCAAGATAACTTAAATTTCATTATTTGAGAAGCATAGCAACTGTATGGAAGCTTAATCTACATTCTTTTACTCAAGAATTTTTCTTTCCTGAATTCTGGGAGAAAAGTCCTTTCCTTCCATAGTCAGAAAGTTTCTTGCAGGTGTACTTTAATTGCTTAAACCTAGCATTTAAATTCAACTACTATTATAATATGCTTACAGTATGAAGGGGCTTTATACAAAAACACTGAAATATTTTCCTACTGCAATAGTACCCCTTCTTTGTAGGTGATCCACCCCAAGGCCCTCCGAGCATGCTTGAACAGAGTGCCTCTACATAAAGTCCTCTATGCTCTTTGTGCTACTAAGTAAAATATGAGTTATAAGAAAAAAAAAAGTGCTGTGACATCATTACAGTTAATCAGATAACTAGAAAATACACAGAATGAATGAGCAGGTGGTATTAGCAGCATGAACGTCCTGGACAAAGGATGGCTCACATCCCAGGTAAAACAGAGGGAGATTATGCAAGATATCATAATTGATTTCATAAGTACGTATAATTTGAAGGTTATGAATTGTTCATCTAAGGAAAGTTCACCTAGTATTTTTGGACCAGTTGACTGCAGCGAACAAACTATGGAAAGCGAAACTGTAGCTTGGGGAAAACAACAAAATAATTAAACATTTCCTGTCCTTAAATTTATATGATCAAGGAAAAAAGATACAAGCTAGCTCACTTATTAACAAAGACCAGATCTTTATAGTTGCAAAAAATTGAAAATACGAAATCTGCTAACTTCCACATACTTACTTCCAGGTCTTATTCAAAGTTTTGATTCTGAAATCAACCAGTTCTCTCTTTGCCCCAATATCTACCACTTCACTGCCATGAAAATTCCATTCAGATGATATTTACAACATCTCAGCCTGCAAAGATACCAGTTAGATTTGACTTAATGGATCGGTACAACATAAACCTTCAGGTTATCGATAATAACCAACCACATGTTAACACAGCCTTCCTAATTCTTTTCCATAATTTTTGTTTTTTTTTTTTTTCATGCAATTCAGTTTCTTCAGTTCCTAATCTAGGTCTTTCCTATCACTCATTGCTTCTTACCCATTAAGAATCTCTCCAACATATCCTTCTGTTAATCTCCTGAGTTTTATACGAAACTCACTAAACAAATTACCCAATCTGAAATAATTGCTATTAGTGTACATTTCTATGCTTATAAAATTAAAAATATATATATCAAATCAGGCCACTGATCAACTGTGTTCATGAATTCTTATATTGTTATTTTTCCTACTTGATGTTCCTATATTTGTTTCATGGAGATTTCAAAATCAACATGTTTCCAAGTTTTCTTCTTCGTGCCCAATTTTTCTCCTGGATTCCCACCAATGGTTACTGAAAAGAAACTTTTCCATTTTAGATCACCACAAATAACTGCCCAATAAGTTATTGTAAAACATGTCATTTTAAAGAATTTCTCTATCTTGACTTTTATATGTAGCATATAGTTCAAGTATTTGGACCATTTGACACAAACCGCTGCCCTCATGAAAGGCTGAGTTCAGTGGCTTAACCCACAGTGAGGCAATATTGGCATCTTTTAATTCACATCCTGTCAATGGAGAAAGGGACTCGAGTCAGTTCAGTGAGCTCTTGGTATAGCAATGAAGATGCTTCTTGGGATGCAGCCATCTCATATCAGACTGACTGCACATGGAAACTTTTCCCTTAACTTTGCATGCCCTGAACTCCCAGCTGGCTGCACTGTCTGGCTGGTGTCAGTTGTCTCTGTCCTTTGTCCTCACTGTTGTCTCGGCGTCTGAGATGTTCAGAGCCCTGGAAGTGTATTCTTTGTCTTGTGGTTGCTGTTGTTTTTGATCTATCCTTTCGAGTACAGCTGATACCAGTGTGGCCTTCCCCTATTAAGTCATCTTGAATTCTCCAGGATCAGCATTTGACACAGCAGTGAAAACATCAAACGTGACACCTGAATTATTCATCAGTGTGTCTCCGAATCTCAGCTCTGCTTCCAGTTCCAACTTCCTGCTAATTCATAACCTCGGACCACAACATGTGTTGGCTAGAAGTGTGGTTCCCTCCCACTCAGGTGGGTGTTAAGTATGGAGTGCCTTCGTTCCTAGCTTCAGCCTGACCCAGCCCTAACAAATAGGCATTTGTGGACTGAACTGACAAACGGGAGATCACTATTTCTCTTGTCTGCCTGCCTTTCAAATAAAATAAAAATAACTTCATTCAGGCTACATATACTGAACAATATGGCATTAACCTACAATTCATGGATGAACAGTTATGCGCAATGAACTGGCTAAAAATGCACCTACTTGGGTCAATGTTTCGGCACAGCATGTTAAACTGGCAGTTTCTACATTGGCATCCCATATATTGCTACACTTCTGGTCCTGTTGCCTGCTAATAATGTGCATGGGAAAGCAACGGAATGTAACCTAAGTTCTTGGGACCCTAGTACCCATCTGGGAGACCAAGATGCTGTCTTGGCTTCCTGGGTTCAGCCTGGCTTGGCCACTGTGACAAGAAACAACTGATACATTTCCCTCCCCCCTCTGTCTTAGGTCTATCCCTCTTTATCCGTAATTCTCCTTCTAAATATATAAATGGGCCTTTTTAAAAACTGCAGATATTTATTTACTGCGCATAAAAATAGAATGTATTTTTCATAAGGTCTTTAAGTTATTTTCATTCACATTCATATTTCAGAAATGCTTCCAAATCAATGTCAAATAATGCACACACTGGAAAGGGGCCAAAGAGTCAGAAAAACACTGTAAAAAGTGATACCACAATAACAACCTATAAAATAATACATTCCTAAATTCCAAGAACTTTCTAAAGACAAATTGAAAGTGTGAAAAACTGCTGATTATTTTGAAATTCAATTTATATTAAAATGAAGTTTGTTTACATTTATTGAGAAAAAAGCAGAAAATCATTCTTGTTCCTTGCTCTTAATGCTTGTATCATCTGTTTTCACATGCTCAATAATATATTTTCTGAAACACCCAAGTTTCAAAGAACAGTAATTATGTATCAATCTATGCTCATATCAATTGAATTATGTGAGTGATTTATGTCAAATTGATACAGAAGCAGCACAAGCAATGTAAAAACATGATTTATGGTCTTAAAGTTCCCTAAATTAATCATTCATGATTAGTCAATTATGATAGCATACAGGATGCAGACATTACATTTCTATTTATTCATTTTTTCAAGACACTTGAATTCCAATATTTTGGGAAAAGCATAAAAGATAAAGTCATTACAACAGTGAAGTGCTATTTTTGGATGTAACATTTCTGTGTATATCAGAAATGTACTTTAGCAGGTTAGATAATGTTCATGAGTTATTTTAAGGTTTCTTTATTATCTTACTATAATTATTTTACCTATTTTAAGGAGCCCTTACTCACTCATTAAGAGAGTACAACTGGCTAAAATCATAAAATCAATTATTGGCTAAATAGAATTTCATACTTTTAAAAAATACTTATGATGCCTCTGTACTTCATGAAGCCTGCATTTGTTGCACGTTAGCTATAACAACAAGGTAACACAAAGTTACAATAATATAAACTCCATTTATACTTGTCACTGAAATGCAGGAAATAATCTTTAAAGTCTTAGCTCTTTTTATGTATTTCTGTAAAATTATAGTGGAATGAAAAATCTAATCTCTAAAACATACAATATTATTTAGTTGAACAATTACTGGAAATATATAAGAATGTTCTGGCTGGATTTAAAGAAAAATTTAATTTGGTATATAATCTTTTGAATAGTTGTAACACTTATTATGTTTAAATGTATTGACTGTTTACAGAAGAAAATAATCTTTCATAAAACATTTTATAGAAATTACACTAAAATTCTAGGAATATATAAATCTCATGATGTTATAATCCTTGCTTATGTATTATACGTGGGAAGAAAATGATTACAGAAAACAGATTTTAAAATAAGCTGTTACAAATATTGTATTATAATACATCATTGCCAATATTTCCTATTTATTTACTATATTTTTTTTCATAATTTTTAAAACTTAACTATTGTTAACTACACATAAAATATGTCAATTTATTATAGCATTTACTAAATGATGGACTTCTAACATATTATTAATTCTGAGATTGATTCTAGAGAAACTCTTAAAGTAAAACTACACTGTTTGGTTTCTGCTCTCAAACTTTGAAATTATATAATTTATATTATTTCTTAATTGTTTTAAGTAGATATACATATTATTTAACCTCTGGCATTTACCTTGCTATGGTTTCACATTGAAAAAAAAATGACTTTTTAAATTTAGTACCTGAAAATGTTACAGAGAAAGGAAAATGCATAAAGAAAGAGATTTTCCACCTGGCAGTTTACTCCCCAAATGGTGACAAAGGCTGGGGTCAGGCCAGGCTGAAGGCAGAAGCCAAGAATTCCAGCAGTTTCCCTGTGGATGATAAGTACCCAAGTATTTGGGCCACCTTTTACTGCTTTCCAAAGCACATTAGCAGAAGAGCAGCAACGACTCAAACCAATACTCACATCAGATGTCTGTATAACAGGACATGGCTTAATCAGCTATATCAAACACCAGCTCCAAAAGTCTTACCTTTGTAAGCATTCATCAAGAAAAGATTTGAGAACCTAACATGTTTTTAAAAAGGGAAATGAAACTCCATAGGAAAATAGAATAGGAAATGTTATGTGGTCACTGAAAAAGATAAAACATGTTAATGATGGAAAATGGAAATGGAGCATATACCTCTTACTCCTGTCTTCTGTAAGACATCGGGTGATTCATTCCCTAATTATAAATGAAGCAATCAGCAGTTCTGCATCATGATCGCTGAGTTGGTAGGGAAGCATAAGGGCACCCTTTGATTCCAGTATTATCATAACAAGTGAGGGTGAACTGCCTGCACCTGCACTCCATAAGATGTACTAGTACAATTCTGTATCTTATCTGGTTTTTCTGTTTCTTCGTATCCTAAACATCAGGAAGAGACACAAGCTAGATCACCACATTTCCCAATGGCAATAATACTGGCCACAAAATTTTGATATGTGCAATTTGCTTGAGCTCAGGGTAGAAAATAGTGCTACGTGAAAATAGTACGACATGAAAATAGAACACAGAAAATAGAAAATAGGCAACATGTAACATGGTCTTCTTGGAAACAGTACATGGGACACAAGTTAAATTTTGATACGGAGTAATATGCAATCCCAATGCAATGTGAATAGTGGAAGAGGGAAGTAGTTCAGGAAACTAGGAAGCAAGGTGCTTCTTCTACCAGCCACTGTCAAGCCAGGTGATCCAATTACTGCACTCCTGGAGACATTCTGTATAGTGGACAAAAATGACACCTTGTGCTTCTGTCAGTACCACTTCAGTTTCCAGATCAAAGATTCCTCGAAATATCTTCAGAGTGTGCCAAATGGTCACACATACAACAATATTAGGAAATATATTTTCTGAGGATACAATATGCTCTTACAAGGAAAAATATTTTTTATTGGTAGCTAGAGTGACTGGCAGAAGTACTTAGGTAAGAGAAATAAAAACACAAATGCAAAGACAGCAAATATACAAAGAGGAGCAGCCTCATAATTTGAGACTCCTTGTACAAATGAAAATGTAGGGCACATTATTAGAGAAAAAGTGCTACTAAAGATGTTAAATTATACAATTATAAGGTCCATTCCATTTTTATTTCTGCAGTCTACTTAACATGATTCAAAAGTGCTATCTCATGTTAGTCAATTTTGCCTGTATCATTATGTTACACAATTAGCTTCAAAAGCAAATATACAACCATTTAGCTCAGAGAACCTATACGATTTTGCAACTGGTATTACATAGCTCATATATGCATATGTTTGTGTTTCTTTGCCAGAATGTTACACACAATGCACAGTTCATTTGATTGCAATTTTCTTAATGTGTACACATTATCACAACTCTGCCTTTGATGTTCTAGATGCAAAAGGAAAGGGAATGTACTGGATCTGTGTTCATCCTAAAAATCATGTGAATGTCAGAGAAGGAGCAACATGCACATTGCATCAGCTGCTCAGTTCCCTCAACACTCCATTATCCCACTGAAGTTCACAATAACACAAGATTTCCAGAGAGTACCAGATAATCAAATATTGCCCAAAAACTGTCCTACTCTCCAGTCCACATAATTGTATACATAATATTTTTTCCACAAATATTTATTTCTCAAAACTTCATGATTCATCAGCATTTCATTTGAATTTGTTAACAGTGGAAATATAAAGGGTTAGGATGAAACTGAATGCCAGATTACTACTTCACGTACTAGGGGTTTGAGATTCCTATTGATTTTGTGTGAGTAAATAACGTGAGTTCAAATTCTAAATCAGAGATTCTGCCTCCTAGAAGCATTTCTTTAAGGCCCAGGACTTAAAGAAAAACAAAATAAATCGTGAGAGTGACATATACGTATGGTGGATGCAGACTCCCTGAAGCAAGAATGAAGCATCATGGATGTGAAGTGTGGAGGACAGAATGAGCTTGAATTCCATTTTATTTATATTTATTTGTTTATTTAGGGTAGTTTGTGTTCCACTGATGTTTACACTAGTATCTGTATGTCTTAGTCCAGTTGACCTAACTGTTATTGGTGTTTCTGTTTCTTACTCATCACCTCCATTTCTCACTGAATGAGAATGAGCAACACGGTTCTACGCCTCCTTGTGCTTTCCTCTCGTCTCTCATTTTAAGCTTTTCAAATGCTATTACTTGGAAGGCAAAGAGACAAAGGAAGTTCTTCCAGATCTATTCATTACTCAGATATCTACAATAGCTAATGTTGGACCAGATCAAAGTCAAGTGTCAGGAACTCAATTGGGTCTCCACTTGGCTGGCAGGGACCTAAGTCCTTAAGCCATTAACTGCAGCCTCCTTGAGCATGCCTTGCTAGGTAAGCAGGATGGAGAATGCAGCTGAACTCAAACTCAGGCACTCTAATATGGGCCATGGATGTCCCAAGTTGTGCACCAACTGGCTACCCTCTCATTTTAAAGATGCACTGTTTCCATGCGTACATCATTCCCAAATCATTTTACCCATCTGTGCTATACACTTAAGTCTGCAAATTAATAAACCCAATGCCGTGCACCAGTTATTTTGTCTAAGTTTCAAAATTCATTTCTGAGGTAAATATATTTTGATGCTGATATTACCGAAAAAAAGGCCTCAGTTATAAAGTTACTCAGTTTTAAACTTACTTTCCTAAAATCTTTCGGGAAAGCAATTTTACATAAAAAATAGAACATTGGAGCAGTATGTTTAAGTTTCATGTGATAATCAAGCACATTATACATTAATGTAGTCAAGAGAAAATAAAACAGGATGTATAATTTATATGCAAGTCATGATTTTAAATGTCATAACTGAAATATCTTTTATAAGTCAATAAATGACATTAAGGAAAACATGGAACTATTAAAGACCACAAGAAATTATGGAACAAGTAACACTGCTACAAACAAAATATATTACTTCAATTATATGTTCTAAATTATTTAATTAAAATACATGGTCATCAAAGAGGATTTCAAAAATCCAAATAAAAAAAAATCAATTTATTGGGGCCAGTATGGCTAGTCGTCAGTGTCAGTGCAGGCATCTCATATAGGCATTGGTTCAAGTCCCCACTGCTCCACTCTCAATCCAGCTCCCTGCTTAAGGAAAAACAGTGGGGGATGGCTCAAATTTTTATCCCCTTGCCACCATGTGGAAGAACTGCAAGAAGCTCCTGGCTGCTGATTTCAAATCAATTCAGCTCTAGCCTTTACAGCCATTTGGGGAGTGAATCGACCTGTATCTTTTCTACCTTTAAAAAAGTCTGCCTTTTAAATAGTCTGCCCCCTTTACAATTAAGAACTTCAGCTAACAGGTTTGATATACCTGGTATTCCTTCTAACAGTCCAATCAAATGTAAAATAAATCTATTCAGTCCAACTAAATCTTAAAAAAGAATGAAATGAACATTGTTTAAAAAACAACTTTTTAAACTGAAGTAACTCAAAAGTTTTTAAAAATGCTAATAATTTCATGTAACTATAAAGCAATGGTAGGTCTACATTAAAAACAAAATGGCCTTTAAGAAAAAAATATTTTAGGGAAATGCTGGATTAACCCATAAGAAGCTTATTTCACTAGGGAACAAACTATTCTGAGTTCACCTCTAATTTTATGACTTCAATATGAAAAAGTGATTATCTGATACACATAAAAATTAATAATTACAGCAAACAGTTAAGAATTTTATTTCAAATCCAGAACATTAGACAGAGTGAGGGGAGCAGGAGGAGAGGCAGCCAAAAGTCTTGAATCACTTCACTCCTTCAATGGCTACAGAATCCCAAACTGGGTTGACTCAAAGCAAGCATCCCAGAATCCAATCCTGGTCTCCAGCATAGAGGACGAGGACCAAGGAATTTAGACATCAGAAGGCTAGAAGAAAGTTTAGGTGGAATTTATCTCAGAAATTCCACCCCGGGATGTGGGTGTGCCATGTGGTGCCCATATCCACTGGGCCACTGCCCAATTCTGAGTCACAGACACAAAAGTTGGAAAAGTCTCAGTAAGGTGAGAATATTTGAAATAAGCAAGATTTGTATAGAATAAACTTTGCACTATATTTTATTTTATACTTAAATGAAGAATCTACATTGCCAAAGCATTTCAAAGTTCTGAATTTATACAAAACATATTTTCTGGCAAAATAGAGATTAAGCCAAAATCAGTAAGAATACCAAAAACAAGAAAAATACTTCCAAGTTTGAAAATGAAGCAGAGGAGCATTCCAGTCTCAGTATAGCCTGAATTTATAAATGACAGAGGGAAAGAAAACAAGGCACATGTCTCGAAAAATATTTACAACAAACAAAAAATACAATTTAAGATGAGTGATAAGTACTGCTCCCCAAATCTTATTATCTACATTTGATTTTATTATTGTGTTCTTTAGGTTTCTTTCAACCTACAGTTACACTGGACAAACGAAAGTGGGTGACAATTCTAACCTTGGACTTATAATTTCTTCAAAGGATCTTTATTCTATAATCAAGTGGCATGTCTAGAAAAACAAGGTTTTTTTCTTTCAAATTACATGCAAATTAAAATGCACGTAAAAATACATAAAGTGAATATATAAAATTATATTCAAACATGTAAATCAAACTAGTGCTAGTAGCAATCAAACACTGGGCATTCATGAATAAGTTGCCCACATAGTCCACCCAATCAGATCTAGAATGCCATCAAGTTAGCAATGACGCAATGATTGCTAGCTCTGGCTGAGCTCTGTCCATCAATGCCAGTTCAAGGTGCATCGTCACCAAGAATCGAGTCACAGTAACATGTGTCTTAAATGGCAGTTTAAAGATGTTGGTACTTATAATCCTTAAAGATTTAGTATCTCAACTTCCAGATGTCAATTTTGGAAGATGTCCTGGACTCTCACCATCCTACTGGAACAAAGATTAGTCATCGATGTGGTTATCAGTCAGCGAGCTCTCATGGTGACTACCCAATTGGTTCACTTTACAGTTCGTGTTATCAGCAAAAGCTCAAAATGCAATTAGTGTTGTTAACTTATAGCCAAATATTAATCAATTGATAGGGCAAGTACAGTAGAGTAGCAGACGAATCCTCTGCCTGTGGCACCAAAATCTCATAATATGGGTGCTACTTTGTGTCTCTGATGCTCCACATCTGATCCAGCTCCCTGCTGGTGGCCTGAGAAAGTAGTGGGGGTTGGTTCAGGGCTGCACTCACTTGGGAGACCCTGGGGAAGCTCCTGACTCCTCCTAGCTTTGGACAGGCCCAGCCACAAAGGCCATTTGAGGAGTGCACCAGTGGATGAATGAACTTTTTCTCTCTCTTCCTTTCTCTCTCTCTCTCTGATTTTCAAGTAAAAGTAAACTAATCCTTAAAAATTGTCAGTTTACTTAGATTCGCAAGAATAACACTGTGGCAAAACATACCTCAAAAGCTATCCCCTTTGGCCTTCAGGACAGGTGTCTTGTTTGAGTGTTTACCCCTTCAAGCAACAAACTCAAATAGAATTGAAGACAGTTCTAGTTGCTGTCTACGTAAAGGTAAACAGCTTTAATAGCTATCATCTTACGTGAAGTACATTTTTTCATGTTACCACAACACTTGTTGTTATCATCTTTGCTATTTTTAATGCTTTTACCATCTTTTGTAAACAAGGAATGCACTGCATATATGTTTCTCATTACACAATTTAACACATTTACTTTTAGTTATCCTAAAATCACTTTGCTTAATTTGGTTTCAAGAGCATGCAAGTTTTATTGGAATAAATGAGCCTAACATTTAACTGCCAGGCATATTTTAATGTAGGCTTATTGTCTCTGGTCTATGTAAAATTAAACATAATAAAAGCCAGATGCCCAAAAATAAACATTATGAGAAGAATATTTATGCATAAAGACAGCATTAAGAAGTCAGGAAATATTCTAAGTTCTTATTTCCATCAAGATCTAAGATCAGATCAATGACAAAGAAACAAAAGTAAGCTACATTAAGACATTAGTTCTTCACAAGAATAAACACATAATGGGCAGCATGTAAGGAGAATACTTAGTATCAATAGAAATTGAAACAGTAACAAAATTCAATCTAAAATACAATAAATTCCTTTGCCTACAAATTACATATAAAGACAAAGTTGGGCTGAGAGGGGCACTTCCATGAACAACTTAAAGTGTGAATTGCTTCGATCTTTCTGAACTGATAATGAAGAATCTGAGAACGTCTCATACTTTCTATCTCAGTAATTTCACATCCAAGAGGAAGTAAGTCTACCTAAAACCTCTATAATGATAGTGATTGTTATTCACATACTGTGGATAATGAAAACAATCAAAACATCCAAAAAGAACAGAATGCTCAATTAATTTCCTATACTTGCATTATGAAAGTTAAACGACACCTGACAATTATGTTGATAAAGATGTAATGATATGACCAAACTAACAGTAACAAGAGAAATTGTCCAAAATATGAATCTCAGCTATTAGCAAATATCTCCTTAAATCCTGGTAGCAACAAGTACAGTATCTCTCTAAATAAAGATGCTCTCAAATCAACTCCATTGGCAACTATACAAATAAGTCCAATGGAATAGAAAGTGAAAAAAATACATGGACATGCATTCTGGTAAGTGGGGTAAGCCACTGCTTAGAATTCCTGCATCAGACATTGAAGTGCCAAACAGCAATTAAAGTCCTCACCTTGTACATGCTGGGTTCTCTTATGGGTGCTGGTTCTAATCCCGGGAGCCCTGCTTCCCCAGCCAGCTCCCTGCTTATGGCCTGGGAGTGGAGTAGAGGTAGGCCCAAAGCCTTGGGACCCTGCACCTGCTGGGGAAACCCAGAAGCAGCTCTGGGTTCCTGGCTTTGGATTGGTTCAGCTTCAGCAGTTAGGGCCACTTGGGGAGTGAATCAATGGATGGAAGATCTTCCTCTGTTTTTCCTCCTCTCTGTATATTTGACTTTGCAATAAAAAAAATGAATAAATAAATAAATCTTTAAAACATTTGGAGAAAATACTTAAAATGTACTACAAATCTCATATATAGTAAAATAACATACGGATGAGGAGTAGCTGAGTTGAATGGTTTCATGGTCAAAATAAATTCTTGTAGAAGTTTTCCCATCAATCTATCACTTCCTTTTTAATTTTTCCATCTATCATACCTTGCTTTCTCCATAGTTTTGTTTGTTTCCATTGTTGTATTAATTTTATGTATGTTCTTCCTCAGATAAAGATGACATTGAGGGAAGATAATGTGACAGGCAGTTATCAAGCCTGAAACAAGAACCTGAGATTTCACCAGACCAGAAGCCAAGATATGCTTGGGTCCAAGACAAAAGACTTCCATATTCACAGTGACAACAACAGCAAGTAAATTTGCATTTTTCCTGTGCCAACTGCTTGTCTGCTATAAAATACAAGGTACCAGATAACACCTGCCAACACAGAGGGATATATTATAGGAGAGGAACCCTGACTTTTGAAATTTACCTTTTAGTAATAGTAAGTGAGAAAGCTTGAATATTGCTGTAGCAAAGATATCTGAAAAATTAGGGGAAAAGGACTTACATCTGTAACTGTGATATAAGCAAAGTCTAGCTGACTACTGAATATTTTGCAACCTTTTGGTTTTAACACCAAAGTATGTTAAAGCAATTTAGCACACTGGTCTACACTTTTATCTAGATTTATGGAATCCAGAAAGTATAATATTTACTTGCAGATACTTCTGATGGCTCAGTTTCTTCTTGGAGTAACTCTCCCAGGTTTTTATGAAAATTTCTGATTCAGTGGACTAACAGAATTCGGTCTCTTTAAAGTTTTGAGGCAGAAAAACCTGTTCTCCTATGAGCTCACCTTATGGGTATGTGAATGCTTTCCTTATTTAGCCTGCATCCCTTACTGGTCAGTAAAAGTCTTCATCAGAACTTTGATGGGAAACTCCTGGATTCCCCTGAAGCCAGAGCCCAAGAACCCCAAGTTCTTCCATCATTAGTCATCTTGTCTTCTAAGGTCAGAAGAATTATGCATTTGTCACTGCCCCTGAGGCTTTCCTAAGATGGATTTCTTCATTAACAACTACTTTTCTTTCTTCTGCTATACACTTTTTTTTTTCTTGAAAAACGCCAGCATGCTGATACAGAGATATTTAAAGAGGAAAATTACAAAAAAATATTTTTGGGTATTGGTTGTTTTCAAAATGCTACAATCTTCAGATTATATGAAATTGAACATAAGGATTACAAAGAAATGACAGAGACATTATTATAAAGAAGATAATTAGGCAAATTTCTGGGGTGTAATGCTTATTTACAAAATAGAATAACTGTATTCACTACAAACTATCAGCAGCAAGTTTTAAATGTAATACTGGGGCTGGTGTGGTGGCCCAGCAAGCTAATGCAGGTCCCTGTGGCACCTGCATCCCACATGGTGCCGGGTTGTGTGCCAGATACTCCACTTCTGATTCATCTTTCTGCTTATAATCTGAAAAAGCAGTCAAGGATGGCCCAACTCCTCGGCATCCTTCACCCCTCCCTGAAGGAGCCTTGAAAGAAACTTCTAACAGTTTGAGACCGGCTCAGCACTGGCCATTGTGGCCACTTGGAGAATGAACCAGCATATGGAAGATCTCATCTATCTCACTTTCTCTCTTTAAAATCAAATGGAATAATTTATTTTCATATAAATCTTCGCAAAATTTATTTTAAAATGAAATACTAGATGTCATTTTAATCATTTCAAAAATTATAAAATTAAAAACCACAATGATATACTACTATACATGTTAAAATTTAGAGTAAATAAAGGATTAAATGTTTGTGAGGATGTGAAAAAAATCATAGGTCTCAAAAATTACTGAAGACTAAAGCATTGAATCTAACAAAAACCCTTTGTACTGTCTTACAGTTAACTTTCCTGCTTTTTAATATTCAATATATAAGGGATATTTTCCACACAGAGACTTGATCTGGAAGTTCACTTTGATTAATTCATAACAAAGCAGAAATATTTTTAAATTGACAAGAAGATGGATATACAGTAATATAATTATAAAATGGGATACTACTGAGTAATAAAAAATAAAGAGCTTTTGATACCCACAGTGACCACAGGAGATATTACAGAAACAATGTTAACATAGGATTCAAGGATCAAATGCCAATGTATTATTCCATGTATATGCACAGATATGCACATATGTATCCTGCAACACTTATGTATTTGATAGACAAATCAGCATTATTTCAGGAGATGAATCACCTGGGGCAATGTATAAAATACATTTCCTGAAGGATGAAAATATATTATGTCCGGATTGTATTTTATAGTATTACTTTCCACTTTAAAATTTTTATTACTGCTTATTTAATTTGAGAGGCAAAAAGGTGAGCACAGAAAGGGAGGGCGGGAAGGAAGGAAGATGAGAAAGAGAAGGATGAAGGGAGAGAAGAAAGAAGAGAGGTGGAAGGGGAGGAGGGAGGGAGGACGAGGAGGGAATTAAAGACTTTAAATATGAAGTGAGGCAGTATTTGGAAAGCATTTACCAGACTAGAACTGAAATCAGAAATATAGAAAATGGTTACTACAAATACTGTTAATCCAGCAAGACTAATTTAGAAAATTGAAAGAAATATTTAATGGGAATTTAAAAAATCCAAGCAGCTGGCATAACTCAGTGCATAACCAAGAAGTTGGTTGGTTTTTCATTGCAAAGCTCTTCATTCCAACAAGCAATTATAGCCATCAAATTGTGTCCATCCAATGGGGGAAAAAGTTTCACCATCTATTTGCCCTCTCTCAATACAAGTCACATGCTACCACCCTATAATTTACAAAATGGAGTATGAATATTTTAACAAACGTTAGTCATTATATAAAACTATTTATTATCAACTACCTAGTAACGTAAACAAATGTTAGGTTGGGGCCACGAGACAAAGTGTCCAGTTAGACACACTCATTGTTTTTGTTTGTTCTGTTTTGTTTTGCTCCAAGAGCTGGAGTCAAATGAACTGTTGGGTGTTTCGGTTTCCACAATACTGATGGCCAGAGAAGTACATGGATAAGGTTGCAAGAATATAAACAAGTGGGGACCTGAAAGCTTCACCTTTCCAGGTTTATCCTTTCAATAGGTAGTCTGTGGAGGTTGTAGTCATATAGTCTTTCTCATAGATAATATCAGGTAATAAGCTATAATTGCACATTTTCAATAATCTGTTAAACTTGACATCACTGGTTCTATCTTAATTTTTATATTATATACCACTGTCATTTCTTAAATTGAAAAATAAGAAGCACTACTGAGCCACCAAAAAATCCAAAGAGCCAACAGAAATAAAACTGTAGACATTATTCATCATCATTGTGTAACTTACATACACTATGCACAATGAGGTATCTCCATGCTAGAATACACATAGACGGAATAATTGTTATCAATTGACTACAAGACAGAATTAGTAAGAAAGACCTCACCAACAAATAAAAGCCCATTATCAGATGGCTTCAGTACCACATTATACCGAACTTGTAAAGAGGAAATAATTCCAACATTTCTCAAACTATTCAAAACAACTGAAAGGAAGGAATTTGCCAAAACATCACCTTAATTCCAAAACCAGAAAAAGAAACATCAAATAAAGATAATTACAGACCAATATCCCTGATGAACATAGTTCATATCCCTGCTACTCCATTTCCCATCCAGCTCCCTGTTTGTGGCCTACGAAAGCTGTCGAGAATGTCCAAAGACTTGGGATCCTGCACCTGCATGGGAAACCTGGTTATAGTATAGAGTGATCAAACATTTCTATAATAGCAGCTACCCAAGAAGGTCCACAGTAAGAAGTTGCTAGTGATTGAATCTATGTGAGAGTAAGTATATTCCAAGAAAATTTGCAGTTACTTGAAGGATAGAGAAAAAAAAAAATATATATATATATAATTGGTTTTCTGCTTCTGTGATAAGCTTCCCAAAATGCATACAGTAACATAGAAGTTTTAAATATAGCTAAATTATGTGTCCACCTGCTCTCTAGTTTCAGATTTAATTCTTTATCCTGAGATTTCATAGACACATATTCTTTGGAACATCATGAAGAACATAAAACAACAGCTATTTCTTAATAAATCCTAAGACCATGCATGTAATGCATGCTGCTTATTCATTTTTACCTTTGCTTTGCTAACTAACTTTTAGTTTTGTTTGGTTGACTTAGTACAGCTTCTCAGATTTTTTATTCTCACTTGCCAAATTTCACAGTGAATCATCCCATTAGAAATGAAATTACATTCTGATTGCTAACAACTTCACATATTTACCACATTAATATCAAAACATATTTGGCTTTGCAAATCACCCAAGTTGAATGCATGATGGTGTCTTTTAAATATTCTACAATATGAAGATTGTGAAATGATTCTGAGTCTTCTAAGAAATAAGCAAGGGAATGGTTCCTCAGTGATGCTTGCTTTTCTTTGTTGTAGAGGTTAAATGTTGATCCTTAAGTTGTCACTCATGTGCCTACAAAGTCTAGCAAAAACCTAAGTATCCTATATTCATTCATCTGTTAATTCAGAAGGTGCTTACTGTCCAGGTACAATGATTCAGATTTTCTAAAGATAAAACAGTAAACAGCAGAGTGTTTCTTATTATAGTATTTTATTTCTTCATTTGTAAGCTACTTGTAGTCTCTAGTTGAAATATCAAAAGGAACACTCTTGAGCAATTTCTCACGGCATTCAGAAAGTTCTAGCAATTTGGAATGTCAGACCAATGTTAGAATCTTCTCATCTTCTGAAACACAATTTAACTCTATACCACCCTGAAATTTGTTAGGCTCCAATTTATCCCATAATTACAAAAACTGGAAGTGAAACACATATTTCATCTTTTGTTGACCCAAAAAATCCAAACTCGAACACATTGAACGACACTTTCTAAGGAAGCGACAGCAGATGAGCTATAGGTACATTTGTGGGTTAATTGTAAATTGGAATATTAAGGATGAAACTTCAAACTCAATACTTGAGAGAGATCTGATTTATGTTAAATATCAAAGATTTTGCACATTAATGAGGTAGGTTTAATCTTTGTTTTACTTTAGCTGCAAATTATTTCTAGATTTTAATGAAACTGCTTTAATGATATTTTTAGTTCCAAGTGTAGCTGAACTACCAAGATCTAAGCTAAATAAGCCTCCCTTGAAAAAAATGTGACTTTACTGGATGGGTGTTCTGCCTAGAGGTTGAGAAGCCCACATTCCACATCGGAGCGGCTAGCTTGATGGCAGGCTCTAGATCATGACTCGGGTTCCTGCCAATGCATATCTTAGGAGGAAGAAAAAAAATCAATAATAAGTGCACATTGTTCAGCACACAAAATACATGATAATTAATATTTTCAGGAGAACACAGAAGCAGACTTTTCTGATTTGGATGAGAAATCTGGGTCTGCTTGTGGTTTCACTACATTATACAGATCACTCCTAAATTTCCTCAAACACTTTTTCTTTTCTGGATGCTCTGTCAAATACTGTGAAGGTGAAAGCTTTGCAGACAACATTTGCAACCTATGGAATATAATTTGCATCCACAGGTGGTAAAATCACATAGCACAAACACCAGTGAACATGAATTCTGATAAGGCATGCACTTGCTCTGTGGCCCTGTGAAGAAAATTTCAACTCCTATGTCTCTATTATCTTATGTGTAAAATGAAAGCGTTACAACAGAAGTGCTTCCCAATTTGAGATGCTCTTCCCATTTAACAACAGATAGCCGAGTATAAAATAACAGCATATAGAGATGAAAATACAAGCTTTAAAGTATAGTGTGATGCTTTTACACTCAGGCAACTCTTCTGGGTAACTAAAAAGGAGCAATTTTCCCTTATGACTGCTTTTCTTTTTGTACAGTCAGCTACCAATCTAAGAATGTAATTATGAGTCTTCACATCTCTTTCGTTCAAGTATTTGGCCTTTGCTATATTGCTTTGTTTCTAAATGTTCCTAAAGAAAGTCACTGAATATATAAATCAGCGTAAGGACATACGCAATTGGAAACGCTTTTCCCATTTTCAATGACCTTTCCTTGGTGAGCGTATTAAAGAACATTGTCTGTGACACCCCAAGAGCTAGCTGCTCAGGAGAGCTAGAGAGGACAAGAATTTCTAAAAGGTCATCGATTGCTCTTGCTATTCAGTTGACAGCTTTTTCCTTTCTTAGAATCTTCCCCAGAAAACATATTAATAGATGCTTGGTCAATGGATTTACTTAAATGAATTAGGGACTTCAAATCCAATTACTAATCATTGCAAATAAGATCATTTTTATCATGAATATCATTCTGGAAAATTATACTTCATATTAGGAACAAAAAATGAGAGAAGACAAGTCCAAAATATATCGAAACTTCAAAAAATCAACTACAGTGTAGGAGCAGCCAATCCTTTTTCTATTAGGCCTAACATAAGCCCAATTTGATTGTACTTTCTCTAGTTAAATCAACTACTTGGTTGGGGCAACTAAGTTTACTCTAGTGTAAGCAACCTAGTAACTAGGCTAACTAAATCATTTACAAACATACCCCTAGATCTCTCTGCTTATTCTAGACTTTAGTTTTCCATTTATAAAATGAAGAGGGTAGATATTGATTCTTTTAAGGATCAACCACACTATTGGGCATAATAAGAACAAACTTCCATAAACATTCTATAGCACCAAACTACACCATATGCTTAGACCTGTCCCTAACACATTTACCAGGCCTATAACAGAACATATTTTACATTTTAAATATAGGTATAAAGACTCTACATGAATAAAAATAAGTAAAATGAAAATACCATAGACTACAAAGTAATTGAAAATTACTTTTAAAATGATTTATTTATTTTTATTGTAATGACAGATTTATTGAGAGAAGGAAAAACAGAAAGATCTTCTGTCCATTGCTTCACTGCCCAAGTAGTGACAACGACCGGAGGTTAGCTGATCCAAATCCAGGAGCTTTTTCCAGCAGGGAGCTGGATAGGAAATGGAACAGCCGAGACACAAACTGGTGTACATATGGGATCTTGGCACTTGCAAGGCAAGAATATAGCCACTAGGCCTTTGCGCCATGCCCTGAGCAATTATTCTAAGATTTAGGAACTAGCCTACTTCAACTTTCTGTATACAACTTTCTGTATACTTAGCGATAAGTATATTGAAATTAATTGATTATTGGCATAAATGTTGACCAGACTGGCAATCCAACAAACATTACAATCATTAAAATAATAGACAAAATAGTTATCATTATTTGCTGTGTAGAGGTTAATGGGCCACAAGAAAAATCATCTTACTTTAAAAATAAATTTATCATCAGAAAAGAATCCATCATTAAGTCAGTCATACTGATATTGAAAAATCATATCATTTTAGGAGCTGGTGACATGATACAGTAGGTTAAATTTCTATCTGCCATCTCATATAGACACCAGTTCAAGATGCACCAGCAGAATTTCCTGTTCAGCTCCTTGCTAATAACCTGGAGAAAGCAGCAAAACATTGCCCAAGTACTCAGAGCCCTGCACCCACATGGGTGACTAGGATGAAACACCTGGCTTGTGGGCTGGTCCAGCTGCCCATCGTTGCAGGTATTTTGCAAACAACAGATGGAAAATCTTTCTGTCTCTCCCTTTTTTTCCCTAACTCTGACTTTCAATAAACTGACAATTAAATCTTTAAAAAATAAAAACACCAATTGTTGATTACTTCATAAAACAACTTCATTGCCCAATTTGAAATTCTAAATCTTTATCGGTGGCCCTAGAGTACAAATTTCTTAAAGTTACCAAATGATCTGCATGCAAAAGTGCTCCTTTAGTAAGCATTCTGTCTTTGCTGACTCCTGATTTTTAAACAACCCACAGAACCTTTACTTACTTAAAACTATAAAACAGAAGAGAAGGGAAATCTCCCATCAAAAAGTGCTTTAATGATTCTGCCAAGGCTTAAGCTACTATACAAGCATTGTCTATATCTACAGGAGGACAGTACAAGGAAATGGAAAATTGTGTTTGGTGGACACTAGAATCATATCTCATGTTTATGTCAAGCTTATTCCATGTTGACCATTATTAAAAAACAATGAAACTAAAGCTGATAAACTGAGATGCATTTTAAGATTCACTGAAATTAGGGCCCCGGCGCGGTGGCGCAAGTGGTTAAGTCCTCGCCTTGCACGCCCGGGATCCCATATGGGCACCGGTTCTAATCCCGGCAGCTCCACTTCCCTTCCAGCTCCCTGCCTGTGGCCCGGGAAAGCAGTGGAGGACGGCCCAAAGCTTTGGGACCCTGCACCCGCGTGGGAGACCCGGAAGAGGCTCCTGGCTTTGGATCGGCATAGCATCGACCATTGCGCTCACTTGGGGAGTGAATCATCGGATGGAAGATCTTCCTCTCTGTATCTCCTCTTTGTATATCCGCCTTTCCAATAAAAAAAATAATAAAAATAAATCTAAAAAAAAAAAAAGATTCACTGAAATTATTAGACACAGGAAAATATGCATTTTATAAACAACTAGATACAATGTCTGTCATTCTTAATTAATACACAAAGTTAATTATCAATGGGACTTTGCAAGAAGTCCCAATATTAGCAAATGCTATAGTACAGAGACCAACAAGAATTTTACTTCTTATTTTACCCAATAGTGTTCTCAAATATAAACCACTATTCTATCCACCCTAGGATACAAAAGCACTTAATTTATCTTGCACCAGGTTAACTATTTACAGGTAAATAAATATGCCCAATTGTATTAAATTAAATTAAATTCCAGTTCTGTGGAAAAATGACAACTATTTCTATTTCTCTTTTGTGGTTTTTACATTAGTTTTCAAATTATTTATTTATTTATTTATTTATTTATTTTATGATATAGCTCTACAAGCTCTTGGATTTCTATTCCCACCATTTCTCTCTCTCTCTATCTATCTATCTATCTATCTATTTTTTCCCATATATATATACACACAATATATTTCTCCATATATATATATATTTCTCCATATATATACATGTACATATACACATATATACACATATATGGAGAAATATATATATATACACACACACATTTCTCTCTATATATATATACTATTGTAACGATACAGGGGAAATCACTGGGGTGTAGGGGAAGAAGTGGTAGGGGTAGGAATCCCAGAGCCTGTGGAATTGTATCATTAAATAAATGCAAAAATCACAAAACAGACACAAAGAAAAAAAGACAGCAAGCTGTTTAAAACCAGCCTTCTGCCTATTTTGGTTGAAAACACTTTTGGAACTTTTTGAATGGAGTGTCAGTTTTTGGAGATAAACATATGGACTATTCCTTTGTGTGGCACTCATGCTTTCTATTACATGTGACAACAAAACTGAGATTGTAACAGAATATAAAATACACACAATTTGAATTATTTACTATCTGGTATTTTATAAAAATAAAATGTTTGATGAACAAGGAAATCTGCAATATAAAAATATTTTCTGGATCACTGCTTTCAAAAAACAATGATCTGAAAATCATTATAAACTAAGTATGACAAATTATTAAAACAGTAAAGGGACAGACACAGAAACAATTCTGTTAGAACTTGCATGAGTGAGGAATATTTATACCTGGAGGACTCTCTCTATATACATAAATATATAAAAACCTATCCTCCTTTTACAAACTCTTAAGAGGACAAAAATTCACAGAGAATGTAAAAAGGCAAGAACCAAAGGTATCAATACAGTTTCCTGAAGGGAATAGGGGTTAACTGTATGCTGTGCAGCAGAAAATAAGGTGAAACTTAAGGACTTTCAGAAAATGAAGTCAAACAAAAAAGATTTGCATATTACAATTCTGCGGACAATGGCAGCTGGAGAAACACCAGTTTCACAATAGACAAGCTTGGAGAAGAGGGAAAGTGAAAAATGGAAACTCTGAGTAAATACTTTGGGAAGTAGTTAAGCTTTCAGACACCCTTTCTATGAAGCAGGTGACAATTTAGCCTCACGATAAAGAACTTAAACCTACTCTCATAAACCTTACATAGAGGTTGGTCTTCAGTTGGCAGCACCAAGGTTAGCAGAGGACGTAGTGCAGGCAGAGCTAAAAAAGAGTCTTTAGTCTATTTTCGATCACTGGGCTGCTAAATTCTCTCTGGAAAAACAAAGTCCTATAAATTCTATGATTAAAGCAAAATATGTGCATATATATATATATATGCACATATATATATATATATACAAGTGTATATGTGTATATACCGTTACATTTATTACATATATTACATGCTATATATGTAATATATAACAGTACATATACTAATAGAAATAAGAGAAAACATGATTTTGTGTTTAGGGCATCTGCGTTATTTCACTTAACATAAAGATCTTCAATTATATCTATCCTACATTTTACCTTCTTTGCTGATGGGATTGTAAGAGGACGCAGCCATTATGGAAGCAGGGTGGACATTCCTCAGAAAAATAAAAATCGATCTATGATATGACTCAGTAATAACGCTCCAGGGAATTTACCAAACTGAAATGAAATCACCATATGAAGGTTTATCCGTTTTTTCGCAAATCAGTTTACAAAGGGTAATGTATGGAACCAACTCAGACGTTCATTAACTTGTGGTTGAATTAAAAAGGGATAAGCAAAGAAGGGTTTTTAAGAAGTAATATGCATATATAATGGAATATTCTTTAGCTATTAAAAATGAATTTCTGACATTTGTAGCTCTTTGGGTTCTTTTTTTTCTTAAGATTTTATTTATTTTTTTATTGGAAAGGCGGAGATACAGAGAGGAGGAGGGACAGAAAGGAAGATCCTCCGTCCAATGATTCACTCCCCAAGCAGCCACAACGGCTGGAGCTGAGCCAATCCGAAACCAGGAGCCTCTTCCGGGTCTCCCACACGGGTGCAGGGTCCCAAAGCTTTGGGCTGTCCTCGACTGCTTTCCCGGGCCACAGGCAGGGAGCTGGAAGGGAAGCGGGGCTGCTGGGATTAGAACCGGCACCCATGTGGGATCCTGGGCATGCAAGGTGAGGACCTTAACCACTACACAATCGTGCCGGGCCCTGCTCTCTGGGTTTTTAAAGTGGTATAAAATCAGTTAACTGAGATGAACAGAAAAAAAAAAGCAATATGTATTTTGGAAACAGTGAGCTAAATACATAAATACAGAACTGCTGTGCTAATGACAAGTTCTGATGACACTGGCCATCAGAAATGTTTATAGGAACCAGAGGAATGGCTCAACTGGCTAATCTTCCTCTTGTAAGTGCTAGGACAACATGTGGACACCTGTTCATGTCCCAGCTCCTCCATTCCATTCAGCTTCCTGCTTTGGTCTGGGAAAGCAACAGAGCATTGCCCAAAGCCTTGGGACCCTGCTCCAAGGTGGCAGACCTGGAAGAAACTCCTGGCTCCTGGCTTCAGACTGGCTCAGCTCATGCTGATTTCACCATTTGTGGAGTGAACTAACAGAAAAATTTTCTCTCTGCAAATCTGTCTTCCCAGTAAAATAAATAAATAAATCCTTTTTTAAAAATTAATGTTTATAAAATTTAAAGCATTATTGAAAATGTGAAATCTCTAATTTTCCTTACATCTTTCATACCTCTAGCACTTTCAAACCAAATGAATTAAAACAGAGAGAGGAAAGGGAACTCCCCATTCACTGTGAATTCATGTTTTCTACTGCTGGGCTGAAATGTATCTGTACCTTTACAAGGTAAATGAAAATGAGAAGGTGGACAGTATTTTTAAAATTCATGATGCTTGATCTATTTAATTATACTAAGCTTTTAGCAAAGATTATCCATTAAAGATTGACTGCAGGCAAAAAATTAACTTGTTTAACCCTTATTTAAGGAGAAGAACTGACCTGACTACAACAACATCTAATTGTAGTTAGCTAAATTTCATGGAATACCCCTCTGTGTCTCAAGCCTAACCTTAGACTAGATGTTCAAAAAAAAGGGTGTCAAAAAGCTTTTGTTTATAGTGTGAAAAGAAATAGGCACTGACCATAAAAACTATGAAACTTGAAACTCACTCCTCTTGCTATAGAGACAGCTAGGGTATTTAGCATCCCCCAACACCTGCAGTAACCACATTAACCTACACTATACAGAACTTTTCAAGGAGTTTATATACAATATGTAAACAAACAACTCAGTCAAATGTCTATATTTAGCATTTTTTCCTCCATTTTTTGTCTCTATACAAAGGCATCCCATAGCATTTATGGTTTTGGAACAATTCTATTATGACATAAAACATCCTCTCAAAAAAAGTATTACTTTGCAATATAATATGGCTTGCTTTTTATCTCAGTGTGTCTTTAAGATATATGTGTACTAATACATTAGAAACATTGTATTCTTTTCAATTGCTAAAGGCTTTGCATTGCTGTATTGAGTATTTCTCATGTTTTAGTAACCATTGTGATTTATTTTGAAGAATCATTCCCTACCCTCTTTATATAAAATTCTGCTTGGATAAGAGGATGATAAATAGTACTGTCTATCTATTCACAACTGAGTATCATTAACTATTGTTAAAAAAAATGGCACACAATTAAGAAAAAAAAGAAAAATGGATTCAATCCAACTACTCTTGGGAAATGTAAAGTACAGAAAAAGTCTTATCCGCTCACATTGAGAAACAGTCAATGGAAGTTAGATATCGCAGTAGGATCCTAGCCAACAACCACATTCGATAGTAAGATAATTAAAAAGCAACCTGTGCTCAACTGGAACTACTGAATCGATTTATCACAATTATCTATTATTATTTTGGGTTTAACATATAATACTTGGGGAATTTAATGGAGTACAATATTATATTTCAGAAAGCAAATAGAGTATTATCAATGAGGCAATTAGTGTTCTCATTTACCTATCATTTCTTAATGTTTATATAAGCTCCTCTCTTTTATTTCTTCATAAGATTTTCTACTGTTCTTGTGACCTATATGTCCGTTACCCTGTTTCTCCAAGGAGCATTAAATATATTATTGAAACATAAGTTTTAAAACTCATTACTTAGACACAGGTGAGAGGGAATTCATACAGCTAATCCCATTTCTTAAAATAATTTCCAAATGGATCAGATGTAAATTTTAAACAAAAATTCACCAAGTTGCTGGGTGGATATATTTTCATTTTTGCTAAATCCAAAAGAAAAGGCAGTTGTTCAACCAGTTAAGAAACCCATGTACACTAATGAGTGCTTGTACTGACCACCTAACTCTGCTCTAAACTCCTGTTTCCCATTAATACATTTCCTGGGAGGCACCACGGAATGGTTCAAGTGGTTGTGTTCTTTGTCAACCTCGTTTTCTCAGTTTCTTTGTTACTCCCTTTGTGTATTCTCTGTTTATATTTCCAAATGGCAACACTTACATGAACGGCTGAGTTTGAAGTGATGAAGGCAACCTATCTCTATGCTCTCCAGAAAGTTGCTTTCTATTTTATATTTAAATAAGTAATATTTACTGAAAGACAATCATTTCTAAGATATAAAATTTCCTAAGATTACATTCAAAAATGAAAACAAAAAATGTGTCTTGTTCCTATAATAAAAGTATTTTGCAGATGGAAAATCGTCTACTTTATAAACACTAAAATGTTAGCTTTCTTAAAAAGCTTGTAACAACGATGGGTTACACTAACACTGGATGTGCCCCCTCCAACTTGGGACAACAACAGTGAGAGAGAAGAAGGAATTCTAAGGCACTTGGCCATCCAGCGAGGTCTAAAGGAAACATTTTACATTTGTAAGCTAGAACAGTATTTATCATATCACAACCAAGGTTAGTAGAAACATATGAAAATTCTTAAGAAAATTGCCTCTTTCATGTGAGTTTATATTCACTTATGTCACAACCAGGACTTTTTTTAAGGTGACTCCCCTAACATTTTGCATTCCATTAAGCATTTCCAATTCTCCAACATGAATTTTTAAAAAATCACCTATGGAAAATTTAAAAAGTTTTAGAACGGAATGTAGTATACATATATTCCTTAAAAACTGATTCTTAGTGAAACTTATGTTTTTAACCATTTACAAATCTTCAGTAAAAATATCTAGAGGACAATATTTAAGCACATTCTGACTGCTTTAGAACACACAGACGTGTTGTAAAACTCATATGTACAAATCCAAACTTACTCTGGAAATGAATTGATAGTTAAGTAGTATTTTTCCATTTGAGGAAGACAGTAGGAAAATCCTTCCCTGAAGAGCAGGGAGTGAAAGGACCTGCAGAAGAAATCGAACACATTGGAACCATCGAAAATCCCTGCTGAAGGCTACTCATTTATAAGTAATCAGTTTCAAATCCACCGTAATTTGTTGCTCTCCTGGAAATGTAAGAATAGTTCCATTTGTGGGGACAAAAAGAAGTTAAAAAATGAAGCAAAATGTAGCAAGTTTTGGTTTTCTACACTTTCTTAATATCAGATGTTACAAAATTTTTTAAAAATTTAAAATATATACAATTACTTTTAATTTTCAATTGAGAGTATTTAGAAACAGTATGCACTCCCTCCCATTGAAATATTTTAGCTTGTCAAATTGCTATTCTTAAGCAGCAAATACTACTACATATCATTTTTGTGGAAATTTTTAATTCTCTCCATTAAAAAGATAGCAACATCTCATCAAAATTTGATTTCTAAATATTTAATTCCTTACAATATTTTAAGGTCCAAACTATTAACAGAATATTTGACTTTAAGCTCAAAAAAACAAACAAAAAAAAAAACAAAAAAAATCCTCATTTTTCTGCCTTGGAAAGTAGTATTTGTATTTTTTTAAATTTATTGTCCCCTAAAACTGAAGACAAAACTATTAAACGCAGTGCCATTTACAATGACTAGTGTTTGCGGATTTAGGTCAGTAGAGTTATTTTCAGAATTCTCCGGTGTAGGCTTGTGCCGATGGAGAGTTCTGCAGTTGCATCTGGTCTTCTCTTATATTTGAATTTTGCCTTTGATAAGAGATCACCTCTATCTGAATCTTTTGGTAAGAAGCATTGATTAGGCTTGAGGAAAAAATAAACTGATTAACCCAATGCCATTTGCCCCTGGATTCCTATAGAACTGGGTAAGGCAAGACAGTGTCCACTGTCTCATGTTCCATCTTTTATATACAGTTCTTACTGAGGGAAGAGAGGGACTGTGGTTGCTAGGAGATACTTTGTCTTGCTACCAGCAACATTTTTCTAATGCGGCTTGGGCCTGTGTTGTCTCTATGGAATGCACTTGCTAGCTTCAACAAATACAGCTCTAATAAGAACTAACGTGATACTGAGCACTGAAAATTATAAACCAACATAGACCTGAACCAGACAGCAAAGTGCTTTTTTTTGTCATTGGTTAAAAAAAAAAAAAATACAAGAAATCTGAAAAATGTTTGATGCCAGTTACTTGGCATTTTCAAAGCAATTCTAGTCATTAGAACACTTTAAGACCTCATTGTTCTAGATTCTAAAGGTTGTTTCTTTTGAGTACCAAATATTGGTCTCAGGATTATGCCTCAAAGACGCCAAATTTTTCTCAAAGAAATTTCCTTACATTCAAAATTGGCTTAGTGAGGGAGGCACTTCATAGCAACTTAGAAAAAATGGCAAGATCCTTCCCTGACTGACTTATTGAGTGCAATGTTAAGTGAATTAATCATGGCTGTTACCTCTGACATGATAAAGTTGTTTGGCACAAATGAGGGCATATACAAAATTGATGGGCAATTGCTTCAGCATTACAATTGAAATAGGATGAGCTGCCAAGATTCCCTTTATGAAGCAATCTCACAACTGTCTCTTGGGCTAAAATTCTTGTCAGAAAATGTTAAACTCAGGCTGTTCTACTTGTTGAAAACATGCATATTAAGATTATGCTGCAATCAGTCAAGAAATGTTAGATTTATGTCCCTGGTTTCCAGTAAAGAATCAATTATTTTCTCTTACAAAAAGCCCTGGTGTGGGACTTAAGGAGTTTTGAGCAGTTATCAAAGCTTAATGTCTATCACTTATTCATATGATCTGGCCAGGATCCCAAAATGACAATGGGGAGGGCCAGCATTGATTGTGGAATGGCTGGCCCAGCCACCAGTTTGATTCTGACATTCCCCCGTGGGTACCAGTCTAAGACCAGACTGATCTACTTCCAGGTGAGCTCCCTATTAATGCACCTGCAACAGCAGCAGAGGATGTCCCAAGTGCCTGGGTCCTTGTAACCAAGAAAGAGATTCAAAAGCAGCACCAGACTCCTGGCTTCAACCCCACCAAGCCACAGGCCTTGCAGCCATCAGGGGAGTGAATTAGTGGATGGATGAACTAATTCACTTTATCTCTCCAATTCTTCCTTGCAAAGCAACAAAACAAATTTAAAATTTTTTGAATGGGTTCCACCCTCATCAGAAATGGTTTCCCAAATTCTGTGTCATTTTTTCAAATAGTGTTGTCCTCAACCAAAAATTAAAAAAAAAAAATCATAAGGTGAATACTAAGCTTCTAGCATCTCAGAATGTGACCTTTCCAGAAGAAAAAAGAAAATTATAGAAACATTTAATTATTATGAGCTTATGTTAATAGAATAGGCCCCCTTAGTTCAATATTTTAAATGAATTGACATAACTAAATGGAACAATCAACCAAGAATGAGAAAACCTGTCAACAATATGTCAAATCCTATGATAAATTTAAATCATATATTATAAAAACTGATTTCTTAATTAACTGTACAACTTTTGAAAAGTATTAATTTTGTTGGGAATAATTTGTCTTAGCTAGTAAGAAAAACACAGCTTCATTTTTAAATAAAAACTTTTAGTAAGAAAATTATTTTACATAAAGGCAGAGACAGTAGTATAATATGATTGGACTGGACACAAGTCCTACGAAAATTCCCACATTCAGAAGTCTAAAATGTGTGGTAACAGGGAATGTAAGACTATGATAAAGTTAAGCATCATGGAACTAGAAGATAATCATGAGTGTATACATGGACCCTGAAGGAAAAAGTAATGCATTTTCAAAAGATAGAGGTGAAGAGAGAAGTCACTATAAAAGAGTAGTAGTAGATATAATGACAGAATGAGAGATGTGAAGGAATGAAGGGTCCTGGAATTCCAGAGTTCCTTCGAAGCTGGAGACAGCAAGGAAAAAAATACCGTTTCCCCTCAGGCACTGCACAAGGAAACCATCCTGCTGATACCCAAAATTCAGTGAGGTGGAGCTGACTGCAGATTTCTAATTGCTAGTACAGTATAAATACAACCTCTCTTACAATCATTCTCTTTCCCCATAATCTATAATTTTTGGTCACTTTACATACTCCCCTTTCAATTGAGAGACTATACAGGTAACCATGGCTGGTCAGGCCTGAAATTAGGATGAGTGCAATGACTTCATGCATAAAGCCTCAGTCTGAAATGACAGCTTTCAACAAGGCAACAGTTCATGTCCTGGTTCAGGCCTGACCCAGCCAAGGTCATTACAAACACCTGAGGAACGAGCCAATCATCCTCACTCTGTCCTGCTCTATAACTTTTCCAAATAAATCTCTTTTTAAAAAAAAATCAATAAGACTACAAATAAGCAATATGAAATATTATCACTACCATTAATCATAAGAAAATTGCAAAGATTTCATTAATATCACTCCAAGTTGATTTCAGCAAGACATTACTAGGGACATTTTAGAATAAAATATCTATTAAAAAAACAAAATGTGTGCTGTTCGTGGCGAGGCTGCTCCACTACCTTTCCAACTCCCTGCTTGTGCCCTGGGAAAACAGTCAAGGACACCCAAGAACTTGGGACCCTGCACCTATGTGGGAGACCGGGAAGAAGCTCCTGCCTTCAGATCAGCTCAGCTCCAGACACTGCCACCACGTGGGGAGTGAAATAGTGGAAGGAAGACCTTTCTGTCTCTTTCTCCTTTCTATAAATCTGACTTTCCAATCAAAACAAATCTTTTAAAAAATATATCTAGAAAAACTTCACTTAGCTGGGAATAGAAGGGAAAAAGATAATATTGATAAGCATCTACGCTATGCAGTTAAGAAAAATAAATATAGGTATAGAAATAATATTAACAAGATAAAACAGGGAGCCTGACTATAAATTAAAAGTATACTAGAAAATTAATTAGAAAGTATTAAAACCTATTGTAAAATGAGACACTTAAAAATTAAGAAATGAACAAAATAAAATACAAGCACAAAAGAACACTGATAAACAAGGAAAACAACACTCTCCCTACACCCAACACAGGAGATCTGTTAACTATACTGTCCTATTCATCAAGATCTCACAATCTGGATGAAATTATTTTTTTAAAAACGCTAGCACTACAAGAACGCATTTAAGAACAAATGTGAAGTGAATTGCATAAAATATAGTAAGATGCTGAATTCCCAGTTAAAACCTTGCTATTAAATTAATCCTAAACCCATATTGATTTACAAAAATCAAACATTTAAGGACATTACCCAATGCTAACACAAGGTCTTTAGCAAACAGAATAGGAAATGATACTTCTACAATTATTTTATGATGTAATTATCCATTCTAAAACTAGACAAAGCCATTATACAAAATTCATAAATTTCTTTAAAATACAGCTTCAAATATGCTTGACAAAACAATAGCAAATTGATTCTAGCAAAGTGGAACTGACGTTAATAAAGAAAAGTCAACTTGGTTTTTAAAACATTGACTTGTCACATTACCAAAATAAACAACTTTATATTACCATTTCAGCTGATACACAGTAAACATTTTTCACAATTAAAAAAAAATGTATGTTAAAAAACTAAGAAAGGGTAAAGGCATTTAGCCAAAAACAAGCAGCTTGTACCAGTGATGATAAATACGTTCCCTCTAGCACTGTGACCAAGCATGCTGAAATGGCTATCCATTTGAAACAAAGTTCATGCTCGCTTGACTTTCTTCTCCAAAATAGTGATTCATCTTTTACAAATTAAAATTTCTATTAGAAAGTATTATTGCTGCAAAATTGGTTAGAAATTCTCATAATGCAAATAGAAACATGCCAAATTTAAACTTAAATTTCTGCTCTTTAAAAGACATTAAAATTAAAGACCCACATCTGCAATGATTACTTCAGCTGAAGGTCTGGCATACAGGAGCACATGCATGCATTTTAACTATTATGGCTCAAAAGTAACAAGGCAAATGAGCACATCAGAAATGGTCAGAAGTCAAGATTTTAAAAAAATGGTTTTTATTTTTCCATTTATATAGGACGAACAGATTTCACAGTTTTCACAATACATATTTAGGAGCATAGGAGTTCCTCTCTCCCTCCTTAAGCTCCTTTCTATTTTCCTTCTTCACTAGCATTTCTCCCCAAGATGCTAAAATGACATAAATATTCAATTCATAGTAACAAGCTTAACTTTCCAGTATTTAAACGTATCATGACATGGCAAATAGAGGAAAACTAAAATAAAATAACACAAAAGTATACTTTAAAACAAAAATGAAGATCCTAATAGGCATAAAGATGCTTACTGTATATAATAGTTAATTATCTGCTTTCTAATTTCATACAGAGCATGTTTTCTACATTATATTATTTGTTACAGATCAGAAACAATCATAATCATCTTCTGGGAACTGGCTTATTTATTTAAGCATAGTGGTTTCCAGATTGGTTCATGTTATTGCAAGCAGTGAGATTTAATGTTTTTAGTGCTGAGTAGTATTCCGTATTCCATGTTCCTTTTCCATTCAACTACTCATAAGCATCTATGTTGGGTCACATCTGATGTGTGCTGCTATAAGCAGAATTGCATAAAACTCTCACATTCAGGCATCATTTCATCAGGATGCCTTACCAAGAATGTGATGCGGTAATGCAGTAGATCTATTTCCAGGAATCTCAGGAATCTCCCTAGTATCTCCCATTTTGGTTGCACTGCTTGATATTCCCACCAACAGTGTATGAAGGTAATTCTTCCCACAAATCCTCACTGACAATTAGTTGTTTTCAATTTCGATGTGATAAAACTCTCACTCTTGTTAGAGGAAGCCTCATTGTGTTTTAATTTGTATTTCCCAGCTGAAAAATCTGAGCATTTTTTACATGTCTTTTGTGACCTTGAATGTCATTTTCTAAAAAATGTCTTCATGTCATCTGCCCATTGTTTAAATGGATTGTTCTGTCGAGTGTCTGGAGTTCTTAGTAAATCTTAGATATTAGTCCTCTCTCTGTCATGCAGTTGGAAAATATTTTCTCCAATGCTGTAGGTTGCCTCTTAACTTTACTTTCATTTCCCTTGCAATAGAGAAGCTTCTTAGCTTGATGTAATACTATTTGTTATGTTTGCTTTAATTGCATGTGCGTTGTGGTCTGCTCCAAAAAGTTTTCCCGATTCTTTTTCTAGAAATGTGATGGTGTTAGGTGATGGGTTGATATTGTGGATCCATTTAGAGTTGATTTTTGTATAAGGTGAAAGGTGGAGGTTTGGTTCCTTTCTTCTGTGTTTATCTACTCAGTTTCCCTTGCACTATTTCTTAGGCCATCCTTTCTCTCCGAACTGGTTTATTAACAGGGTTTTTACAAGAAATACAAATGTTTTGTATCTTGATTTTGTTTTTCATTACACTGACTGTATGCTTTTCACAAAAGTAATTTAATTCTCCCACAAAGTAAATTTTACTGTATGAAAATACAAAAACTGATCAGAAAATTGAAAATGTGCCAATGAAACATAAACCAACAGCATATTAAAAGGTATTAGACACATCACAATTTAAAATTAAAAACTCCAGAGACTAAATTTTTTAAAAAGTTGACAATAATTTGTAGAACTGAGGTTTTCATTCTTCTTTAAATTGCAAAATAATATAATCACTTTGTAAAACAAGCAGTTTCACAAAGAATTGCACCCACACTTACCCAATGATATAGTTACTGTTCTACCTACTGGTATTTAGTGAGCAGAAATCTATATTTGCACACAAAAAAACTGAAAAACAGATGATGAAATTTGTAGGCAACACAATTTTATAAAACTAAAATTGGAAACGACAAACTACTTACATACATATAATATGTCTGATCTTCTAAAACACTCAGGGCAATAGAAAGACACTGAGGTGAGGTATTCATTGTATAACATCACATTTAAGCATTGGACTATATATGAGAAAGACTAAGTCACAATGTTTTACAAAAATGGTAGATCTTAACATCAAGTAAATTAACATTATGGATGAATAAATAAATAGTAAGTAAAGCAGGAGAAAAGTGAGGTGATAGATTTATGTAGCTTAAACTGGGGTGATGGTTTTTTTTATAAGCATCAAATATTTACTAAGTTATACATAGTAAAATGTATACCTATTTGTATTTCAATCATACCACAATAGAGTTTTTAAAGACACACACACACACACACACACACACACACACACACACACCATGGTAATGCTTATTAGGAGAATAGAGAGGGGAAACCTGTCCGGGCACTTATGTTGGGGGTGGCTGATGGGAAACAGGGCTCAGGAAAATTCTGCAAGATAAAGAAACAGTCTACACCCTGATGGGAGTATGAGAGGAACAGATGCTCCTGTGGCTGCTCCAAAGATGTAAGTTTAAAACATGCAAATCATCTTCTAGATCGGTCTTAATATTGACAGATAGGTCAATGTGATTCCATGGAAAGAATGAAAAGATGTTTCAATCAAGATTAAGGTATATAAGATACAGCTCTAACACATAAATGATATCATTTATGCATAATTTCATTGAATACTTCAGAAATAAACACTAATGTTTTATGTGTATATAATTGAAGCTTTGAATTACATCAGTATCTTAGCATTTTTTTCTCTCATTTTTGCTTTTTTAGCAATGAAACAATAAATGATGTTTTAACAAAAGTACTCTCTCTCCAGTGGTTCCAGCAAGTAGCAACCCTACACTAAATTGTAGTTGAGTACGAACTTATAAAAACCTCTTGTTGGAAGAAATGTCACAAATAAATTCTGCCAAGTAAGCACAGGTATCACAAAGAATAAAAATTAAAAGCAGACTTCACTTCAGGAAAATAAGTATATTTTATAATTAAATTAATTGCATATAATTCTGAAAAAAAATCAGAACCTTCTAAAAATAAGTGGTCTTTGGCTACTTTATGAATAGAGGTAAATGAATTCACATTCTTTGAGAATACTGCTGCTGCTACGCAGAATTCAGACCATATTAAAGAATGATATACCGAAAAATTTGTCAAGGAATAATTTGGGTCAAGGGGGAAAAACTGGAGGTTATTTTTGGCCAGTCACTAAGAACTGAAAAGACAAGTGCTAGGGATAGAGAAGTACTGAGATAATGACAGAAAATGTTGTGCTCATCGACACAGTTAAGGACAAACAGTGACAGTAAGAGCAGAGAACACTGAACAAATCACAGGTCGAGATGAGGACGTAGTTTCCGTCACAGGTGTTGGTGGGCCATGTGCCAGGATGGAAGCCCTCAGCAGCAGGCTCCTTCCCAGTGGCAGTTTGTCACTGGGGTTCGCCGAGGCTGGATTGTGTCATTCTTCCTGCAAAATGTTACTTTGTGGAACTGCTTCCTGTTGTGCATGCATAGCAGTTTTGACCAGGAGCCGTGACCCATAACCCTTTTTTTTAAAGATTTATTTTTATTATTTTTTTTATTAGAAAGGCGGATATACAGAGAGGAGAGACAGAGAGGAAGATCTTCCGTCCCATGATTCACTCCCCAAGTGAGCGCAACGGCCAATGCTATGCCTAAGCAAAGCCAGGAGCCTCTTCTGGGTCTCCCACACGGGTGCAGGGTCCCAAAGCTTTGGGCCGTCCTCGACTGCTTTCCCGGGCCACAGGCAGGGAGCTGGAAGGGAAGCGGGGCTGCCGGGATTAGAACCGGCGCCCATATGGGATCCCGGGAGTGCAAGGCGAGGACCTTAACCACTTGTGCCACCGCACCGGGCCCTAACCCTTTTTATGCACAAGACACACTGCCTCACTTCAGTGACAGAAAAACTTAGGACAAGCAGGTAAAGGGGTAAGAATGACACCACTGCTAACTCTGATCACAAGGGAGGGCTCTTCCTGTTCAAAGTACAAGAATCCTATGTGCACAGAGAGAATCCCCAGGAAAAGCATAAAGCAAACCTGATGTGCACCTCATTAAGGGTCTTAGAAAAGGTATGGGTCACCTGGAGACACAAAAGTGTAAGGAATAAGAATGCTGCATATTCTTTTGATTTTAACTTATTATCCATGACTACAAACACTGCAAACCTAAAATCCTTTCCAAGGAAAGGAAAAGCCGTCTAAACACACCTCTACTATTCAATTAAGAAGTACAAACCATCAGTGAAAATACTGAGGAACCTGAAGCATTCCAAAGTAGATCTTTTAGAATTTAAAAAAGTCTGTAAAACTTTTTTAAAAAGGTGAACTGCACAGACATTTGATACAGAATTGAAAAACTTTCACGTATGAGCAAGACATCCTTACATTTTTCCCATTTGATTACACTTAGGTTGTGTTTCCTTCTAACTCTGAGCACTCTTGTTCTTAAAGCATTTGATTTACAAAACTTACTATTGTCTACTCTTTTTATGTCTCTTCCAGATGGAAATTTCTAAATTTCCTGCAAGTTTTAGATTCCAAAAAAGTCTTTCCCAAGGGCCTGATATCAATTCTTGCAATGAAATCAAAGCAGTAGTCCTCTTTCTCCCAGTTTCTGAGGAAGATGAGATACTAACATTTTGAGCTCCAATTTTTTTTTTTTTAATCTTAGGAGGTTTATTCCAGCAGGGCAGGAATGGGGGGGGAGGGGTGGTGGAGATTAGTGGGAAAGGGGAAAAGGGAAGGGGGGCCGGAAGGAGGAGAGGAGAGAGAGAGCCACACCTGGGGGCCTTTTCGTCTCCTATTCCTCCCACTAAGCTGCAACTACTGCCAAGAGAAAACAGCTCCTAGAAGCCATAGAGAACAATGCCCCTCTTCCTTTACATATAACACAAGGGAGGAATGTAAGGAGTTATTCCAATATCCTACCCTGCACCCGGCGCCATTTCATCTTCCTCACAGCTCTCTGGTCCCAATCAGATGTAACCTGGCATTCCACCTGGGAATCCCACCCCCAATCTTCCAGCCCCTTCCCCAACCCTGCCCACTTGCCAATCACCCCTAGGCATTCACCTGCAGGCACCAATCCCCTGGGGCCTGCCCTCAATCCCTCCAAATCCCCAACCCCCACACCGAGCTCCAATTTTAAAGCACTGGTGAACTATTACATTGACCAACCTTTCCCTGACTTACATTTGTGCTTATATACTAACTCAGCCCATGCTTGAAAATCTTGCATTTTCCTGTTTTTTTTCAAAGATCTACTTATTTTTATTTGGAAGACAGATTTTACAGACAGGAGATGGAGAACCTCTTTCCTTCCCCTAGTTCATTCTGCCAATGCCACACTTGCCAGAACTGAGCTGAGCTGAGCTGAGCTGAGCTGAGCTGAGGTTTTCTGAAGCCAAAAACCAGAAGCTTCTTCCCAGTCTCCCATGTGGATGTGGGATTCTAACAACTTGGACCGTTCCTCACTGTTTCCCAGGCCATAAGCAGAGAGCTGGCTCAGAATTGGAGCAGCCAGGACAGGAACTGGTGCCCAGAAAGGATGCTGGCTGGCACTAGAGGCCGAGGATTGGCTTGCTAAGTCACCCTTTTGGCTGCCCCCCTCATCTTGCAGTCTCATTCAGAGTGTTCAGTTTTATCCCCCCTCTATTCCATTTCAAAAATCTTGAATAGTCTTCCTTGCCTATTCGTACAGCTTGTGCAGTGCAATTATCCTTTGACAATTACTGAGAAGATCAATGGTATAATAAAAATTAGTCAAATGACTTAATCAGAAATAGTTTGAACTGGTATCAACCACATAAAAAAGACACTCATTTTCACTAAGGAAAAAAATTAGTATGTCAATGGCACACAATTAAACAATGATCACCAATGTGAACATTGAACTCTGAAGCTGTAAATGACACACACAGTTGATTTCAGATTTTAGCAAACGTATAGGGACCACCTGTGTATATATGATATATACATATATATGTATATATCAGACTCCCGGACCGTCATCTGCAGATACTGCTTTGGCTGTCCATTTATCTATTTAGTTTTTCGATGTGTAGAAATTTATAAGATAGACAGCATTCACAAAAATGATAATCTTATACAAAAAATCTAAAATTAATATTGTATATAACATGTATACTTGCTGTGTTCTGATACTTATTGAAGGTTATTATTTACATGTTTGTACATATAAGCATAATTCTATGGACATGCTATCAAAATGCTGGTTTTGAAAACATACCTCAGGATAGTTTCATCGTCAGAAATACGTTGACAGCAGGTATGACAATTTTTTAGTGTTTCTTTTTATTTATTTTCTTATTCTTGCAAGGCATGGCAAAAGAAACAGAAGGAAGCACAAGGATATTTCCTCAACTGCTCAATTCAACAATTGTCTAGCAGCCCAGACTGGGTCACACCTGGGCCTGGCTCAAGGTAAAAGTCCAAACTCCATCAGGATCTCCCACAGTGTTAGGAGGGCCAATCTTTCATGCTTCTATCTGCTGTCTTCCAGCATACATATGCCAAAAGTGGATTGGAAACAGGGAATCCTAGACTCCATTCCAGGCACTCCAATATGTCATATAGGCAAACCAGGAGCGATTTAACCGTGGCATCACAATACCAGCTCCTGATGTTACTAGGCTATAATTAGATATTATGAATGGCTAGTCAAATACATCACTCTTTTGCTTTTCAGCTAGCATAATATGGTCATTTATAATAGCACATGGGTAAAAAGGGAAAAACAAAATTTCTTCCTTAATAAAACTGCACTGGTACTTTGGAAGACGCTAAATTATTAAACTGAAAGCTTAGTTTATTTTCGGATTTGGTGGATTGTTAAAAAATTTTGATTTCTTACTTGATTTCATTTTGATGTTGTAAACATTCTTTAGTGGACAAACAGCCTGGTTTGTTGTACAGGAAATCTTTGATATTCATAGAAGAACTGACTGATTTTAGGAATAGGACAAAGATTTCCTAATGGTCTGGCTGTTTTTTTTTCTTAGATTCTATCTCAGCCACTTGGCATGATTGAAAAGATAACTGTGGAAGATTGCCATTAGTCTTTTGTGAAATTTCTGTCAATTCCATTTTTAGGAGGACAGCAGCCCTGTCGTCCCAAATGGTATTATCAGAGATTGAAAATTATCTTCTTCATACTCATTCAACTTTAAAATCAGGTCAGGTTGTTCTGTAAATGAAAACTCAACTGAAGCTGTTTTCTTATCCTCTCCTTCAACTAAATCAGGATCTGGGACTTCAAAGCTAAAATTTTGGTAATTTTAAGAGCAATACAATCGGTGCAGTAAAACTCACAGATCAGCCTCTGCAAAGTTTGAAACGAAGATGAAAAGATTTACTTTCCATTCAATGGACAGTGAAATGCCATACTATTCATGGAAATTTGACCCATAGGTACAATTTTCTCTGATGCAATTGTTTTAAGAGTAGTGAGCTCAGTCAGGCAGGTATTAAATCAAGATAACAGAATGAATTAATCTTTAATAAAAGATATAGTTCAATTTCACTCAAAAGTTACAATACATCTACATGAACACATTTGTCACAGCTGACCAGTAAAAACTTGCCAAAATCAGTTTAAAGGGCAATTTACATCCCTGCCATTGGGACAAGGTGCATGCCAGTCTTGAAAATCAAGACTGATCACATTTGCCACATATTTTATCATGTGTTGTACAGGGGGGAAATGAGGAAATAATTGTCGTTTCACATTGAGTATCTTCTCCAAAGCTTGGGTTCATGAGAGATGTTTTTTTAGCTAGAGTTTGTCTTACATACTAAACACCTAGATTTATAAAACGTGTATTATAATGTGGTAAGTACTCTTGGGGTTTATGCTGCTGCAGATAAGTAATCAACTTTTGGGAACAATTATATCAAAGAAAGTCAATGGCACTATGAATTTAGCATTGTTTAAAACAACACAAGAGGGAATAGGAGTGGGATCTGCAGGCAATAGGGGAAGGCATGATCCCACAGAGCATGCAAGAACAAAGTGTAGTTACATAAACTCAGACTGCTGAGCCACGGAACTTACAGCTGAGCGTGCAGTCAGATGAACCTTCCATTGCATGACAAAGAATCTGAACATTGGCTCATATGCAATGAACATGGAGTAAAAATGATCATCTTCCAAATTTATTTACATTTTTAAAAGATAATTTGCAGTAATATTATAATCTATGACTGGAGAAGGAGCCATAAAAACAGAAAAAGATATCACAAAACTGATCATGAAGTTTCTGTGGTGACAGACCCATAATGCATTTCAAGTCAGTTAGGTAAAGACACAAGCCTCTATTTCTGAGGTGGCAACTAGTGATTGACTAGCAATGAATGAGAAACAATAGATGTAGATGAAGATTCCGCTTCAGGGTCCAGTGTTGAGGCACAGTAAGCTAAGCTGCCACCCATAAACTGGCATCTCCTCGAAGTGCTAGTTGTAGTCCTGCCTGCTCCACATTCACTCCAGTTCCATGCTGATGAAGCAAGGAAATTAGCTTCCATCTGATCTAGCCTTGGCTTTTGTTGGCATTTAGGTAATGAATCAGCAAATAAAAAGATTATTCCTTCTGTCAGCAACTTTGTATTTCAAATAAATATATAAGTCTAACACACACACATTTATGTATGCATGCGTATATGTATGCAAATAAAGAGATTCTAATTTACAGAAATCCAGTGAAATGAATAATTAAACATGAAGAATAGTGTCTGAGGAGGCTGGCACAGAACTGGAGAGTAGAAACGGGGAAAGCTTTCAGGCTCCATGGTTAAGATGCTTCTTGGAAAGCCTGTATCCCATACTGTACTGCCTAGGTTTGGGTCCAGGCTCTGCTCCCAGTTCTAGCTTCCTGCTAATGTGTACCCTCTGAAGCATCAGTTGGAATCTCAGGTGCCTATGCCTCTGCCAATAAAATGGGCAACCTGAACTGACAGCCAGCCAACTCCTGAGCTGAGTCCAGCATTGGCAGGCATTTGGGGAACTGAAGGCTAATGAGATAGATCTCTTTCTGTCTCTGCCTTCCTCTCTCTAACTCCCTCACCCTCTGCTACTCCTCCTCCCTCACGCTCTTTTAAATAAAAGTAAGATTTTTGGACATCTTATAATTTTGCTATTTATACACACACACACACACGCACACCTTTGGAAATATTAACTAGAAACTGGGACATGCAAGTCTAGGTTAATATGTAGATACATACATACATACATCTATGGCGATATTCATTAAAAATTTCGATATGCCGTTTCACTTTATCTTAGATATCCATAAATTCAATACTTGATTTTCAGTCACATAAAGAGCTCACCTAGGAAGGATACAACAAATAAGCAGTGAAAAGGTCAAGAGCAATTCTCTAAGGAGCAATGACATTTCAAGATATGTACAGGAAGGGAATTCAAAGAAGAATACTATGGAAAAGTCTCAACATGAGAAGTCACTGCTGTGATAATAGCACTCTGAAAGCTAACAGAGCTCATTTACAAAAATACAGTCCACACTGTCAAACGCACATGGAAGATAATGTTGCCATATTAACATGCATTCATAGGGGATGTGTTGAGTGTTCTGTGTCTTTTCAAAACAATCAAATGAGAAGAAAATAAAACTGTCTTGGCTGTCAGTGTCTTTTGTACACAGGAAAATTAGTGTTTAGCTAATTAGCTTACATTTTTAGAAAATGGATTATTTCAGGAAGAGAGGTGCCTTATTTCAAACTAAGCAAATAATAAAATCTAAAATTTTAGATTTTAAAATATTAGATTTTAATATAATATAAAATAAGACACCCAACAAGATTTGATAAAATAAAAAACATTAATAAAATTTATTTATGTATTTACCTATTCATTTTATTTGTAGAATTTCTCTTCAGTTTCTAATGGACTTATTACCATTTTGAAATACAACTTCTTCTATTTCTTTTTCAGTTTTTTAAAATAACATTTTAAATTTATGTTACCTTTTTAAAAATTTTATGTATTTTTATTTTGAATTTTTGAATTATGTGGTACAATTTTGTATAGACTGGGAATCCCCCCAAAACTCCCAACCCCGGCAGATTGTCCCCATTTTACTATAATGGTGTAGTCCTTCATAAGGAATCACAATTCCATCAGTCTCTTATTTAAGTGTACTCCAACATTGCTGGTACAGACAATGTCAGACAGTCCAGCATGCCATTTTCTACACATTTCCAACAGTTTCATTGCGGATCCATTTTTTGTCTGGAAGCAGGAATGAATGTTGTATTATACCCCCACATCTGGATATGGTGGACCCCAGTACTCCATCACTCTACATTTCCATAATTGAGAAGCGATAAAACAAGTTCAACAACTGGTATGAGTTAGAAAAGCCACAACTACAGCAACAAATGACAGCACCATGAAAAAATGCGCCACTGAGTAACCAACACATGGGTGACAAAAAGGAAACACAAAAGTCTCCTGGGAAAAACTATGTCACCATGTAATCTATGTGCCAGCAATGCATTCGACAAGAGAAAACAAAGTCTTTGGAATAAATAAAACTGAGATAAAAAACATCTAGACACATGGGATACAGCAAAAAAAAAAAAAAAAATCAGTATGGATCGGATTATTGAAGCTACTCTTTCCACGCTGATTTTCTTATATAAGAGAATATAACGTATTTGTTCTTTTGTGATCAACTCATTTGGCTAACAGACATATGAAAAGATGCTCGGGCTCCCTAGCCATCAGAGAGACACAAATGAAAACCACATTGAGGTACCACCTAACTCCAGTGAGACTAGCCTACATTCAGAACTCAACTAACACCACCTGTTGGCGTGGATCCAGGGAGAAAGGTACCCTCCTTCACTGCTCGTGGGAGTGCAGACCAGTACAACCACTGTGGAACTCAATATGGAGAGTGCTTGAAGAATTGCAAATAAACCTGCCATATGGCCCAGCTATATTGCTCCTATGAATATACCGAATGGACATGAAATCTGCATATGAGAAGGGGATCTGTAATCTTAAATTTGCAGCAGCACAATCTACAATAGCAAAGACATGGAAACAATCCAGATGTGCGTCCAAAGAAGAGTGGTTAAAGAAACTGTGGTACATCTATTCCATGGAATACTATTCAGCTATTAGAAAGAATGAAATTATACTATTTACAACTAGGTGGTCCCAACTAGAGACCATTATGCTCAGTGTAATGAATCAATCACAAAAGAACAAATACCATATATTATCTTTTAAACATCTTTTTTTAAAAAAGTAGTTTTCTTAGGGAAAAAAGTAGACATATTTCAAATATAGAATATTTTATACCTACAACTACACTTGTTCCCACAAGAACATTTTTACCACCTGTGTGGCAACCAAAGCATCTAATGTTCATATTAGATGCTATCACTCTTCTGCTTTAAGCCCACTGATGATTTCCAAAGGCTTGGGCAAGAACCTTTTAACTCCTTATCACAGATAGTAAATCCCACATGAGCTTTCTCTTATCAAACTACTCTGCCCTCAGCCGTTATCAGTCACTCAACATTAATTAGACCCAAACCTAATTGGAAATATTTCATTCTCTCCAACCCAGGTCATTTTCAGCCAATGCTGCAGGTATAGATTTCTTTACCTGACTCTTTGTTAGACTGGCAAAATTAAAACTGCTGAATACTTAGAAAACGTGTGCTGCCATAACTGTTATTGAGACTGCAGGCCCTGTACATTCAGGGCATGTAATGATAATTGCAAATATCTGAAAAGCTTCTGAGATGTTTCAGCCATTCTCGTCGTGAAAATGCACTGAAATCTACCGACTCATTCATAACACATGTAATACGGTATGTTTGTGTGTATTTGTACATGTGTGAGCACACACAGCCAGCTGAAACAGCTCTGGAAAGTAAGAGTTAGTGACGGTTGTCTCCGGGTTTAGGGCAAGAGTCATCATGAAATGAGATTTACCTTCTCTCTAAACCATATGTCTATTAAGCCTTACACACATTTCAGATAACAAATCATACAAGTACAAACTGAATACAAAATATAAATTCATTTACAAGTTTAATCACATATAAATGTGTATTCACTAAGTGTTCCACATTATACAAATTAAGTAGAACTATAAAATTTCTATTTCTACATACACATATCACATTTTATATATACAACTACATGTGTATAATTTGAAGTAATATTTTATATGTATATAATTTGAAATAGTATTTTAATTTTATGTTCTAATTAGGATTCAGATAATCACTGACTTTTGCTTTATGCTATTTTAGTTCATCACTGATTCATACCTTAGTATTTTCTTTTAGTTAGAAAGAATATTAAATTAAAATTAAAGTGAGTTTCTTTAAGGCAAATATCTATTCTGTACTGATTTATACTGTATTTTTATATAATACACAATATTCTCATTACAAAAATATGCAATTTTCCACAAATGTATGGATTGCCTGTCCATATTTACATTAGTTCCTACCAGGAAAAATAAAATACATAACTTCTCAGGTGGGAGAAAAGTAGCATTTAGACTATACCATAGTAAAACCACAAATCTTGTATATAAGTAAAGGCATCTTAAGAAGTTTAATGCTTTATCATTTGGCACTTACTAAGAAATACAATAAAGAGCCAAGAAAATATGCCCATTAATGTATTACTGGTATTTCAAATTTTGAGTAATTTATAAATATCTATATTCATGTACATAAAAGTACAGATGCAGATATTTAAATATGTAAATCATCTCCTTTGATATTGTTTAACAAATTGCTTTCAGCTGCTTCAAGATTTTTGTTTTTGTTTTCCTCAAAATACTGCAAATAATGAAAATCAGAAAAATAAAAATGCTAACATCTATAAAGTCAGTCTCCAGTGATGTCGCAGCTAGATTTTTCATGCTCTCAAAAAAAAAAAAAAAAAAAAGAAACAGCAGCCTGAAACATTACATTTTGCATCATGTTTTACAGGTCAAATAACAGAAGAGAGAAACAGATCACATCCAAACCCTCCTTGGAAACCTGCATCTTCTGATTGGATTTCCAGGCTAGTTATAGCTACAGGGAAGGACAGCCGAGACAGAACACAGCAGCAACAACAGAAAATATCAACCAACATTTTGACCTCAGGCAGAGCAGTTACCCAGAGGAAAGCATAATTCTGGAGGAAATGAGCTCTAGAAATTCTACCTGCATGGCAATTGCCTGACAATGGCAATTCTTTGTTCCTAAAGAACATAAACTATTCATTTTCAAATTAGGATGCTTAGCTGTTTGAAAATCATTGTAGCAGCACAGATAGAACACTTGCAGCTGGATTTTCAAAATGGCAATTGATGGCTGCCCAGGGCACTGGAGACTAGGGGCGGGTCTGCCCTGCCCCACAGGAGGAGGGGCCACAGGAGCCGGTTACGTCAGCTACCTGGCGGGATTCCAGTTGACCAATGGCACACCTGAATGGACATTCCTTGCATAGTTGGGACACGGACAGCCCCTTTGCCCTCCCATGTGTCTAGATGGGTATAAAACTCCCAGACACGTGTCTGAGAGGCCCTTTTCGCTTCCCTCTTCCTTCCCCTCTGCGCGAAGGGGGCCCAGGAGCGGATTTTCCAATAAAGCTTCCATCTCAACTCTGAACAACTTGCCGATATTATTTCACCAAGCAGGCGGTCGGTCGGTGGACATTATCTAACAGCAATGATGCCTCCTTCATTCCTTCCTTCTCCTCCTCAAGTATTTCCAAGTCATGAACCCACTGACACCTCTGAAATTCTCTTGAACAGATCACACAGACATATCAAGGCCCAAGAACGGTGCAAGTCAGAACATAGATTCTGTGAAATGTCATTTAATCCACTGAGATGATACTGGTTATTTGTTAAAATCCACATCCAGGACAAATGAATGAATGGAGAAATCAAAAACAAAAATCAGAAGGGTATTCATGATTTTGTGGGTAAATGTTCATCACAAGTGTCAGAAGTTAGAAAATGTATTCATGGAGTACGCTTCTCTTCATATTTTGATTAAATACAATCTCAAACGCCCTCTGTGAATTCCAGTGTTCCGTGAATCCCTGATACTCGATATACTATGTGTGTGTGTGTTTGTGTGTGTTGGAGGGGGCGGGTCGGGGGGGGTAAGGGAGAAGGTTCAATTTTTATTCTACAAATAAAGAAGAGTAATTTATTATGCCACTTATCATTTTCCTATTCTTATCTACTTGTGGTGGAGTTCAAGCCTTAAGCAAATGTACAGTATTCTCAAAACAAATATATCTGTAATTTTTCAGTCTAATTGGAGTTAATATTTAATGCACGCAAACATCACACACTAGTGGCTATCCTGCTGCCCTTTTTAACACTGGTTGCATAGGTGTTATTTCAGCATTGCTGAACACCACAAAAACATTATAATTTTGCTTTACTCAGTCACATCATGAGATTAAGGGAACTAGTTTATATTTGTGATATATTTAATTTTATGGTAGTCTTCCTTCTTTCTTTTTTTAAGATTTATTTTTATTATTTTTTATTGGAAAGGCGGATATACAGAGAGAAGAGACAAAGAGGAAGGTCTTCCGTCCCATGATTCACTCCCTAAGTGAACGCAATGGCCAATGCTATGCTGATCCAAAGCAGGAGCCTCTTCGGGGTCTCCCACGTGGGTACAGGGTCCCAAAGCTTTGGGCCATCCTCGACTGCTTTCCTGGGCCACAGGCAGGGAGCTGGAAGGGAAGTGGGGCTGCTGGAATAGAACCGGCGCCCATATGGGATCCTGGGTGTGCAAGGCGAGGACCTTAACCACTTGCGCCACTGTGCCGGGTCCTTCCTTCTGTCTTAATACCCTAAGTCTTCTTACAGTATTTCTCTTTCACCTGAAAAATTCTGCTTTTTTGACAGGAAGTCTGGTAATTCCCATAGGTTTATTTTACCCTTTTGATACTTATTTCTTTTTAACTAATAACAACAAGTTTTTGGTAAACACAAAATTTCAATTTGTATTTTTTCTCACACTTTAAGAATTACCCATGGTCTTCAGTTTTCCTGATTTTTTGTCAAGATGGCGATAGTTACTAAGTATTTGTCCCTTATACCAAGGCTATAGGAAAATTCCCCATTTGGCCTTAGAATGTCTTATTTCTCCCTTGTTCCTTGCATGTAATTGTCCAGATTAACTATAGAAAGTTCTGGGAATGGAACACCCTGAGATGAAAAGAAGTTGACTGGGAAGGATCTGTTTCTGCTCATTTTCTCCCTAAAACAAGATGCCTTTCAAGTATTTAACACAGTGAGCACTACCCTGAGACACAGAAATGCAGGGTGGGTTACCTGGGAGGCTCCTTCCTCTGCATAGTGTGTGGAGACACATATGGTCAGAACTCACATGGTCTGCTCCAGCCACCTTTCCAACCTTCACGGAGGTTCCTGGCTTAACAGCACATAGGCTTTCTACCTGAATTGCTTGCTGCCGAGGTGTAACTAATAAATTCACCTCAAGTAACTTGTCATGGATGAGCATGTTCTGTCTCTCTGGGCTCATGCAAATTGGTAACTACTGCACACTGCACTTGATCCACAAGGGTGTCATTTTTAGATAACTTCTCACGGTTCCTTTGTATTTGTTTTTAAACATTTATAATTTGATTAAAGTCTATCAAGGCATTTTTCTTTTTGTGTTTATCCTTCTTGGTCAAGTTCAATGAATTTCTTGAGTGTGTAAATTTTATGGCTTTACACATCTCACCAAAATTGAAAGCATCCAGTCATTATTTTTTCAAATAGTTTATCTGCTTTTATAATGCTGCTTATTTATATGCTAATCTTCTATACTGTTTCCACAAGATACTACAAATTTATAAGACAAATTTTTCTTTTGTAAAATGCATAATCTTCCCTAATGTAATTTCAGGTTTACTGACTCCATCATTCTCCTTTTCCTAATAAAAAATTCCAGGGAATCAGAATATGAGAGAAATATTTTAATAGCCTCTTTAAGATAATTTGCATAACATACAACTCACTCACTAAAAAGTAGACAGAAAAAGGTTCTTAGAATATACAATCATATGATCATTAACTCATGAGTTTTATTAACTCATCTCAAAAGAAACTCTGCATTTTTAGCCATAACTTCCCAATTATCCCATTGGTCATAAGCCTCACAATCACTAATTTGCTTTCTTTCTCTATAGAGTTACCTTCTCTAGAGATTTCAAATGATGTATACGATCTTTTGTCATTAGGGTTTTTTCATTCATCATATCGTCAAGGCCCAGTGTTGCTGAAGCGCATATCAGGGTTTAATTCTTATGTGGCTACATACCCTTGGTTATTTGACTATTAATCACTTGAAGGACATGATTGAAAATACATTTGTGCTGAGATGCTCAACTAATTTTTGATAATGCTAACTCACTAAATTTTGTGGTTAGTTCTCATTCGTTTGACATAACTTATGGATTCATACCATTTCTTTTAATGCTTGTACAGGTGTGTGTATACTTCTAGTTTTGTTGTTATTGCAAACTGTCTAGAAGTGCCACTTTTTGTTTGAAAGAAAACACAGTAGAGAATACAAGCCTAGGTGCTGTAAGCCTCTTACTGAAACGACCACCTACTGAGTGCGTGGGTTTTACCAGACTGGCATCCATTAAAAATCTTTCATGTGGTCACCAATGAAACCAGGTAGAATTCTTTCTTCTAAATGTTTTTACCTAGAAGCTTGGTTTTCATCCAGAGACTTTTTTTCCTCCAATATTTTACTTATTGGGGATGCAGAGTATTTACCTGTATTTACAGGTAGAAAAAAACTGAGGCATACAATATAATATTTGCAATCATAATTTCTACCTGCCATTGCCAGTTCACAGGATTCATGAAAACATCAAAACCTAATTTCTCTTCTCCACTAGGAAAATATCCTGACTTATCTGCATTCTCAGTAACATCTTAATTCATGCATACATTTTTTCAAACAGAATTTACCCAGGATGTCTGGCATTTTCACTAGTTATTTTGGGGAATATTTAATATGAATAAATTGTTCATTTGAGAAACTTTAGGGGAAAAGTTTAAAACATTTCTTTAGACCAGTGGAAAGCATTTTTATGAGTATATAATGGTATCCAAATGAGACTCTGAATCAAAAATTGCTTCATTAAAAGTTTTTTTTCCAAAGCTGCAGAGCCATTTGATAAACTTGAACAGTATTGGACAATACTGAGTTGCATCTCAGATTTCCCCAACCATTTCTATCATTTCACCAACCCATCACTTTCACTCATTAATTCTCCCAAATTGTCACATTCTAAAAGCATTACTCCTTCTCCCTACTCTTCCCTTCATCCACAATGCTTACTTTTCACAACAACCCTTTCACTGCCTCCAGATGTTAGCTGTCTCATATCATGATGCAGAAACACAGGAAATTATAAAGTTTAATCCTTGGACACAGGCTGAAATCAATAATCATAGAGACTTTCCTAAAATCAGAAAATACTTAGCAGGAGTAGATTTTTAAGTAAATATTTTCTAGAGGCAACTGATTTCTATTAAACATACTTTGCGGGCCCGGCGGCATGGCCTAGCGGCTAAAGTCCTCACCCTGAATGTGCCAGGATCCCATATGGGCACTGGTTCTAATCCTGGCAGCTCCACTTCCCATCCAGCTCCCTGTTTGTGGCCTGGGGAAGGCAGTTGAGGATGGCCCAAAGCCTTGGGACTCTGCACCCATGTGGAATACCTGGAAGAAGTTCCTGGATCTTGTCTTTGGATCTGCATAGCATCGGCTGTTGCAGTCACTTGGGGAGTGAATCATCAGATGGAAGATCTTTCTCACTGTCTCTCCTCCTCTATATATATCTGACTTTCCACTAAAAGCAAATCTTAAAAAAAAAAAAAAACTTTGTTAAATTACAGGTGGCAAAAGCGACTGTGATGACTGAGAAGGGACCAATGAAAAAATAAATAAAGCCAACCAATCAAACTGGCAAGCAGGCAAGAATTTCTAAACACTTCAAAATAAAAAAATTTCAGTAAGAACTGATTAGAACATAATTGCATTATGCAAATACAGAAAGAGTGCAACCACAGAAGATTTGGGGAATTGAACAGAACTCCTGACAACATTCAAAAGCCAACAGATGTATCTGTCTTTAAGCTGGCAATGGGGTTAAATGTTAAGCAAAATTCAAATTCTAAATTAATTAAATGAGAAATTTCCTTTTCACTTGAATGACTAACTGAAGGACATTTTTAAAAAGAACTTTAAAGTGCCCAATGCAATTCTTCTACTAGCTCATCCTCTACATCCAAGAGCTAGAATTCCATGTGAGCACGGGTTCAGGTCCCAGGTGCTCCACTTCCCTTCTAGCTCCTTGCTTATGGCTTGGGAAAGTAGCAGAGGATGATCCAAATCTTGGGACCCTGCACTTGTGTGGGAGACCTGCAAAAAGCTCCTGTCTTCTGGCTTTAGACTGGTTCGGTTCCAACCACTGTGGACTTTTGGGGAGTGAACCAGCAGATGAGAAAACTTTATCTCTCTCTCTCTCTCTCTCTCAGTCTCTCTCTTTCTCTCAGTAAATCTGCTTTTCCAATAAAAATAAATTAATCTTTAACAAACTTTAGATTGAAACCAATACAATATCAAAAAACAATTTTACCTTTGTAAATAAAATGCTAAACAGCCTACTTCCCAACAAATTACAAACAAGGATATATTTCCTACTTCAAAACACCAAAAAAAAAATTATATCAACTCAGATTTTTGATATACCCTAAGAAAGAATTAAATTCCTAATATATCATCATTCAAAGTGAATTAGTTATAAAAATTGAATCATTTATATTTTAATTACATGTACAATTAACTATATGTTGAATAATTTTACTGTCATCTACACTCTTTGTAAAAGTATTTGTCTATTTACTTGTGTTATACAAAAAAGTGACAGAGGAACTCTAAAGAAATCTTTCCAAATCTCTACAACTATGGCTGAGTGAGGCTGAAGTCAAGAGACAGGAACTCCAGGTACAGGTCTCCTGTGCTGGAGGTCGGAACACAAATGCTTGAGATATCCACTGATTGCCAAGCATATTAGCAAGGAGCTGAAAGGGAAGCAGAACAGCTGGCACTTCATCTGGGATGCAGGCAGCCTACGTAGTGACATTACTTGTGCCAAGATGTTAGATACCTCAAATTGTCCAAAGATTTTGTTTTCCCTAGTTATCATCCCTTATCTTTACTTTAGGACTCTTGACTGAAAACACAACAAAACAATCTTTCTTTTTTCTGTGCAACAGCTACACAAACTTACTAGGGAGAGACTGACGCTGCATGGAACTGCAATATTAAATGCATACTGGAATGACTATTTTTTAAATGTACTTTACAAGGGTCCTCTATTCATAAGTAAGTTGTCTCTACTTTGGACACACATTTGCCTCTCCTCTAACTTTGCTGTTAAAGATTTAACCATCACACTTGATACAATAACGATTAAAAACTACATTGATATGAGGAAAACTGTACCAGAATCTGTAGAGATTTTTTTCAAACTATGCCCATTTTTCCAAAATCCTCCTGGAAATCAACAAACAGGGAGGGTGTCAGCCTATACTTTGAAACAGATCTGAAACTTTTATAATATACCACACTAGAACTTGTATTCCTTTATCACACAAACTAGATGGCTTAAAGGTTAAAGACTTCAGGAGCCTCAACAATTTTGGTATTGACTACCTCCTGATAGCACCTACAACATACACCTTATTGTCATCAACTTTTGTCAAAGTCCCATTTCATTTGGTGGCATTCTGATACTCTTTTTTTCAATGTGTTTCGGGCACAGAACAATCAATATCATTTTCCTTCCTCTGAGAAATACAACATAACTCAACAGGCATGTCCTACAGTTCTATTGAAGTTCTGATTTTTTATTTCAGGTCTCCAAACAAGGTTTAAAATAACCAACATCCGGGCCCAGCACAATAGCCTAGCAGCTAAAGTCCCTGCCTTGTATATGTGCCAGGATCCCATATGGGCACCAGATCAAATCCCGGCTGCCTTACTTCCCATCCAGCTCCCTGCTTGCGGCCTGGGAAAACAGTCAAGGATAGCCCAAAGCCTTGGGACCCTGCACCCATGTGGGAAACCTGGATGAAGTTCCTGTCTCCTGGCTTCAGATCAACACAGCACCAGCCGTTACAGCCGCTTGGGGAGTGAATCAATAGACAGAAGAGCTTCCTCTCTGTCTCTCCTCCTCTCTGTATGTCTGACTTTGCAATAAAAACAAATCAATCTTTAAACAAATATCCAACTTCCCTCCATGAATCATTTATCATAAAATATACATGTCTTACTTTGTCTAGAAAGCAAGTGAACCATATAAAGGATTCCACTTACTTGGTCTCAGCTACAGAAAAAAAGGGACATACTTTTAAATTAAACAATTTTTATAAAAACCAGTCTATTAATTAGGGGATGATATAATTGGGAAGGAAAAATGACTCTTCTCATGAACCAAAAACTACGCAAATTTATCCTCGAACACTAACTCCCAAAATGTTAACCTCTTGCTGAAAACCAAAGCTTTTCAGAACATGAGCGATATTAGAGAAGTTAAAAGGACCAATGGCATCCCGAAATGAAAATGGGCAATGATTTCAGACACCCTTAAATTTCTTGGGCCAAAAGTGCTCTGATTAGTCCTTGTGACTATCTGGCCTGAAAGATTCAGAAGTGCACCAGTTAATCACCTATGTGTAACTTCACGTCTGTACAAGCCAACCTTACCGACTGTGAGCACGGCAAAATAAGGCAAGAGAATCATACTCCCTATGCATTACATGTACTAAAGCTGCCTTCCATCAATATCTTCCTAAACATCCTCTTTACAAGTATCAATAGGTTTCAAGTTGGAGAGATCAAAGCAGAAGAAAAGTCCCTTGAGTCTCTTCAGTGCAGCCTTGATCAGCTATTGTGAACACTAAAACCAGGAGAGAAACTACAGAGCCAACACTTGAAATTATATTTCACAACAAAAGTGGCAGTTTAGAATTCTGTGCACTTGTATGGCTACTTCAAAAGAGAACATAAAACGGAATTCTTGAAAGTTCCCTAGAAGCAGGTGATTTCTGAAAACAGACTACTCATCCACAGCGCACAAAACAGGATGACCTAATAGAAAAGACAATAAAAGAACAAGCGAAGTCTTCTCAAGCTGTTGGACCAACACCCTTGTCTATTTTCTCTTTCATTTTTCATCTATGCCGCTTATGGTCATTGTTCTCATTTCTATGGTTGTCATTCATTTAAAATAAGCGGTATCTTTTCCTCCTTATCATGTGTGCTAACTAAGCATCACTGTTCTAAAGCTATTCTCGTAAGTTGTCTCAAATACTACTCACTTCCCCCAAGTCTTAGTAAAAGTTGAACATTCTATTCATCTCTCAACTGCTCTGTCAAAATAAAGCATCAACAAAACCTCTAACAGAAATTCTGCACTTGTCAGATGAGTCCATAAAGACACCCAGCTAGTGATATTACATTTTTTCTTATACCTACATAGGGGAATAATAATCAATCAATCAATCAACCTGCTTGTATGTTACTAGCTCTTTTGTCTGGAGAAAGAACCAGCTATTTTCAACCAATTCCAAATTTTAATTCAACGAAACTCTACAGGGAGATGGGCAAACGACTGCTAGCACATCAACCACCTATGTCAGCAAATGTTAAGCCTTTTTTCTGCTCTTATATTGTACAGAAAACAATTTTTTTTTTCTGGAATCTCCATGTGACCCATACTAAACATGACTGCCTTGAGGCAAAAACACCTTTCCTGTTTATCTCATGTTAACACCTCTCATGTGTGAGGCACCGAATTCCAGCATTTATCTGTACACAAAGATCCTTATTTACAAAACTCACTAAGTCAGAAAATTCCAACCTATATGCAAGCTCCAAAATCAGGCCACCTTGATTATTCAGGTTGCATGCTTTGGGGAGGTGGGGGGGGGGCGGGTGACTAATTTATGGTTTATACAGAGAATCAGATCAGGTTTCCCGAAAGTAGGCTGCCTACAAATAGAAGAGGCTACAGAAGCTATCAATAACGTGCTGTGAAGCTGCTAATGAGACCACTTCAGTCCCGTGCGGAAAAATGTGAAGTGGAACAAACAGCGATGGACAATTACATTACTTTTTAGTAGGTAGCCATGGTGCTATCTGGGCCATGACATATTTCTTGCTCTTCTTTGATCTATGAAACATTCAGGTTAAACTAGCCTACACAGGGAACTATGCTGTCACGTAGCATACTAATCTTTAGCATGTAGTGTCTGCACCCCATAGCGGCACCAGTTCAAGGACTGGGTACTCCACTTCCGATCCAGCTCCCTATTAAAGCACTGGGAAAACAGCAGAAGATGACCCAAATCCTTGGACCCCTGTACCAATGTAGGAGACTAGAAAGAGTCTAAGCAGCCCACCTCTGGCCACTGTGGCCATTTGGGGAGTGATCCATAAGATGGAAGATATCTCACTCTCTCCCCCACTCTCCTCTCCTCTCCTCCCTTCTGCCTCACATCTTTTCCTCTCTATCTCTCCTTCTGAAGCTATTTGAAGTGAAAAAAAAAACCACAATTTTTTTTTTTTAAAAAGCTATATCTATTACCTAAAGGATAGAACTCATTGGCCCTCAGGATCATTCAAATGGCTTATGATATATTCTTTTCACCTGTGTTCAGTAACTGGGGCTTTTGATTTGAGGTATTTTACAGATCAGTGATTGTTTATTATTGGCTTTACTAATATGCATAATGCTGGTCCAGAAAATTCTATCCAGAATCTTAAATGCTTCTCTTAAGCTTCATTCTCCTCTGAAAATTTTCATAAAGCTACAAAATACCACTCAAGAAATTTGGCAACAGACATGATTAGAGAGATGCCTGGACCATCCCTGAGGAGGGAAAGATTCATATTATGATGCTTATTGGGTTGATTAACGTCTTACAAACTAGAGAATTACCAGAAATCTAACAAAGAAACTAAATATTGTACACCAAAAAATCCAGATAATGTAGGAAAACAGAAGGTTCACTTACAATGTCTGTAGCAGCAAGTCCAGCCAAGCAGCGACCTGCAACAATCATCCCAGACTGTAGGCACTTGTGAAATAACTTCTTGCTTCCCTACGTTTTAGCTCCGCCTCTACTTCTGGACCAATGAGGAAAGCTGAATATGCTCCCCAAGCAATCATACAAGAAACCTGGAATCCAGTTAAACTACCTCACACTTCCCCATGCAAACAAGTCCCAGTCCGAGCACACCTGTGCTATTCCCCTTTGTGCTTTTGAACCTTTGCCAGATACAGGTGGTGGTAGTTTAACTCCTTTGCCTTTCAAAACTGGGGAAAAAAGTAGACTCAGCTTGCCCCCATTTGATTGGTCTTCACATATTTACACAACACTTGTCTAAAGTTTCGAGATCTGAACTACTTAAAAATTGACACTATAAACCCCTAACTGGAAACAAATTAAACAAGAGTCAAATCTTTGGATTAACTTCTCAGAGGCGTTTCTATCGTTTTGGGTTAAACTGCAAATTTTTCTATAAATAGTGCATATCTCAGGAGTCTAAAAGGCACAATAGTTCTTTCCTAAAAATCCCAAAGGCTTTGGCTCACTGAACTTCTTTGGACTTTCATCCATCAGAGCAATAAAATAATACAATAACCCAAGTTCACATCACTATATTTGTGGTAACATTGTTTGAAAAGAAAACTAAAGTATTAGATGATCCCATATATTCAGTATTCATAAACTTTGTAAATGCCTTAACCTTCCATGTATCCAAATGTAATACAGAAATAAGGATTCTATTTTGTATTTTTCTTTTTTAAACTTTAGATGTCATGACTACTGTTAGATATAACAGTAGTATTAACTGATAGTATCATTAATAACAGTGATACCTAAAGTAGTGTCTTCATAATCATTTGAGATACTATGAATTAAATGTCACACCAGGTTTCAAAAGAATAGTCTTTAAATCATTTGCAGTCATATGTTCTGAACAAAAGCAATGGTTTTATTGATAGTGAAGAGTGAGAAGTATTTAAGTATTCAAACATATTTTAATAATGGGAGAACATTTTTATACTCTCTTAGGTAGCAGACTATATTTCACAAGTAGCAACATGGCATCGTAAGTCATGCCAGCCCTGAAAATAAGAGTCTGTGTGGGCTTCATGCCTATCCTAGTGGCTGAAAGTCCTCGCCTTGCACACATCAGGATCCCATATGAGTGCCGGTTCATCTAGATCCTTGCTTGTGGCTTGAGAAAGCAGTAGAGGACGGCCCAAAGCTTTGGGAAAGGGCACCCACTTGGGAGACCCAGAAGAAGCTCTAGGCTCCTGGCTTTGGATCAGCTTAGCTCTGGCCAGTGCAGCCACTTGGGGAGTGAAGCCGCAGGCAGAAGATTTCTTCTGTCTCTCCTCTCTGTAAATCTTCCCTTCCAATAAAAATAAATAAATCTTTTTTAAAGGTGTCTCTGTAATGCAAAATTGAGAATAAAATGAAATACTATTCCAATAAGTCTTTTTTCTGTTTTTCCTAAAGAATTAAGACATTAGTATCTCTGTGCTGAGCTGCAAGAAAAGCAGGTCCAGTGCCAGGTAAGCCCTGGTATGCAATTCAGCTACTCCGTACAAATCTCAACAGCATATTCAAATCCACCTTATCACTCCTGTACCATCTTTTCCATCTTGGTATCCTGCCTCTACTGTCACAACAATTCTTGCCTGCTGAATGGCCACATGTTTCTGCTAGCTATAGGTGTGCAAATATTCTAGTCTAATAATTATCTCTGTAAAGGGCTCCATTTTAAACTTATGCTTCCAACAGTAGAGGTTTCTTTGTTGCTAATGATTCAGGGTAAAAATAGAATCTGGTCAACTCTTGAGCAAATCCTCTCCTTCTCACCACCAGGTGTACTCTACTAAACATTTTCCTTTATCTCAGTCCTTTATTAATAAATACATTTACACTCTGAGAATGTACTTATTTGAAATCCTTCTGAAATTAGTCCTTGGACCTCTGCTGATTTTAATCTTACTAAATGAGCTAGAGGAGGGAAGTGGCTGTGAACCAGCTGAAACTACCAATCAGCCAACATTACAAGAGAATAAAAAAACAGAGGAAGCAACAACCATATACAGGTGGGGTTCAATGTGCCCCGTAGCTAGGGAGGCCTGGAATAGGGAATCCTATAACAATCTCTACCGTCAGACCCAGAAGATTAGGAAACAACTAACACAAGTCTATTGAAATGCATAAAGTCTGGAATATAATTATGGCTCAGTTAGTCCAAAATGGTAGGAACTCTGTGAAATTTTGATGAGACCAGAGAAAAGGAAAGACTTGCTAAAATAGAACTATTACAATTATGTTTGCATTTCAACATATTTGAAATCTTTCAAAAATAAAATAAAGCTAGGGAGAAATGGAAATTAAATTTTATTCTAGCATTCAAATTTGCTGAGGGAGAGTCATTTATTAAACGATTGTGTATGTTCAGTTGTGCAGCTTCATGTTTTGATACATGCTTGTACTCCATATATACATAATAAATATGCGTGTCTAGAAATAGCTGTTAAATCATTTCAAAGGCAATTGTCTTTTTCCCATAGGTGACAAAAGTCATTGATTTTCTCTTTATAAACATAACATGTTCCTGAATTGTACATATATGGAATCATACAGCACACACTAAATGATTGGTCATGTTCATTCAGCATTAGGCTTCTGACATTCAATCATAATGTTTTGTTATAGGTACTTGATGTCATAATTTGTTTAGCCACTTTCCCACTGATGGACATTGAGGTTATTTCCAATTTGAGAGCTGTTATGTTTTTCTTAAACCTTTAGAAGTATTTATTTTTGCACATGTTTCATCTTAGGAATAAGATCATACTGTAAGAATGTTTTTAATATTATGAATTATATATTTAACATGAAAAAAATGGCCAAGGAGTTTACTAAATAGTTATGCTAACTTACTGTCTTGCCAGCAGATTCACGGTTACTATTATTGAATACCTTTGTCAACTTTTTATGCTACCAGACTTACGGCGTTATTATGATTAGTGTGGAATCATTTTCTGTTTTCTAATTCAGTTTGTGTGCCTTTGAAAACTAAGGAAGTTAGGAACTTGCACATGCTTTTGTACCATAGATCTTTTACTCATTATAACTGGGATTTGGGAGTTTTATCACACACATTTAGATTACTTTATTTTTCCAAATTACTTTATATTTCCAAATTCTTCACAACCTTGGCTTTACATACAGAAACAGCTGATTGGTCAAAGGTTCTTTATGTTAAGGCTTTTTTTCTACTCCAAGTTTGCCCTTCCATCAGTAGCTCTTTTTTTTTTAATATTTATTTTATTATTATTTTTTTTTTGCAAAGTCAGATATACAAAGAGGAGTAGAATCAGAGAGGGAGAATTTTTGTCTGTTGATTCAATCCTCAAGCAGCTGCAATAGACAGAGCTGCACCAATCCAAAGCCAGGAGCCCGGTGCCTCTTCCAGGTCTCCAATGTGGGTGCAAGGACCCAAGGTCTTGGGCTATCCTCGACTGCTTTCCCAGGCCACAAGCAGGGAGACAATGGGAAGGGGAGCCACTGGGATTAGAATCTGCACCCATATGAAATCCTGGTGAGTGTAAAGAAAGGACTTTAGCTTCTAGGCTATCGCGCAGGGTCAGATGCAAAATTTTTAAATCCTCCTGATAAGACAGCTCCATCCAATCCAACCTCAGAGAAAAATCACGTGGACACACGGTTTGGCCTCAGAGCTCATGCTGTGGGACTGATCTCCTTTGCTAAGAGTCTGCAAGGACAGCCAATGTACTGAGATGTACATGAAAGACAGGACTGCTGACTTCTCTGAATCAACAAAGTGCCTCATCAAAAGGTGAGTGCCTCATCAAAAGGTGGAAAGAAAAGCAGGTTGAAGAATGCTATAGGCAAAATTCTACAGCACGCACCTAGGGCTACGGACATACTGAAATTCAGACATGGAGAGCTGAAAGGCTTTCGGAGTAGCTTCTCAACCTCAGGCACGATGAAGCCAACACCATCTCAGAACAATCCAGACTATTCGAGTAAAGCCCTAGGACAGTCTCCCCCTCCCCGGCCCCAGCACTGGGGTCCCTGGGAAGATGGGGGGACCATCTCAGTCCCCTGGCACTGATGTGATCTGGCATCATGAATGGCACAAAATCTCCAAGCCCCACTGTCAAAGGAGAAAGCATGGGGACTTTTTGCTCATCAGTCTTCCTCTGCCCACCTCCCCTTCTTCACCCCCATCCCACTCCATCCTATTTGGAGGCTGGGAAAAGTCGGCAATCCCTTCACCCATGGGATATAATATTTAGTTTTTAATAAATAAATAAAAATTATTAAATTTAAACAAAAAAGAGTCCAGGCAGGGACCATCCCTTTCTCTTTTAATCAGACCTTGGTCCAACTGAGGAGGAATTTAGCTCATTCTCAGAAAACCCCTTCAAACATAGGAAAGAATTTCTGTCTGATATAAGCTTATAATCTTATTTGCCAGGACCTTCATCTCATTCTTACCTCCACTTCAACTTAAGTGAATGGGAGGACACGGTGCCAAACATCATGCAATGAATTATGCAGACAGGTAACGTCATAATGTTACATAGATGAGTGATAAGTCAGGGCCCAGATAGAGACATGTAACTGGCAAACAGAAGCCACTAATGCCATCCCTAGGATTGCTCCTGTCCAAGACTGGACCTCCCTACATAGAAACCCAGAGTTGCAGACCACAGATCACATGATTTCCTGCCTGTTGGTTACTGTGGATAAAAATATCTGTGGACAGGTCAATTACAAGAAGCTTCAGGAAATCATCCACTGGCCTGAAGAAAATCCTGCCTTCTTTAAGTCCTGCCTTACAGAGGCAATGGTAAAGTAGTAAAATGCTATCCATCATTTTTTTAAAACTTCTGCCACATCTCTTACTGTAATGCATTGGGAAGTCTTGTTGAACTTTTTATACCATTTGTAGCTGTATTACATATTCCATAGCTTTCTCCTAAAATTCAACTTTTTATAGATTTGCATTTTATTTTTGTTTATACAAAGGGAACAAATGCCACATATTTTGCATATACGATTTTACCACAGTATAGATTTTTAAAACTGACACACACAGGAATTAAGGAGCTACCCACAGATGTAAGCTAAGAGTTAATGAGAAGCCTGTGACTGTGATTCCAAGGTCAAAGGTTTATAATTTGGTTATAAACCTTTTCAGTACTAAGCCCCAGAAAACAATTTTCAGTTATTTATTAATTCACGTAAAATTTATATTTTTGCATGTCTAGGGTTATTTTATTTTCTTGTTTCCCATATGCACCCTCCATGCTTTGTCTTACTCAAGTTTTCTTGAGAATTGGCATTTTCCAGCATTTCAGGATGAGATTCTCTAATCATATTTTCACTTTGCTTAAGGTTAGAAATGTGCCATCAATGAGAATTTTAAACAATTTTTCTTCAGATTCAATTTAGATCCTATACATGACTCGCTCAGCCTCCACAAGTCCTTTCATGAACAGGCTCAGAAAATGCACTTTAAGTTTGATGTCTTTCAAGTTTTGTATAATGTACTGCTCACTTTCAACTGTGTTCATTCAGAGCCATTTCATTCTATACCTCAAAGTCAAGAGCAGCGTTCCTAAAAAGGAATTTCCATTTCACAACTGTTAATACCATGGGAATAGACTGAGGAGATAATGAAGACAACTCCCGAAAGAACCACCCTTCACCCACTTGTTCCTGAGCACAGAGATTAGAAAGACTTGGCAGCTCTTATGTGGTCTTAAAGATTTCTGACTTTCAAATAATGTAAACCTTATTAACATGCCCTTAAGACAGCATGGCGGGATGGAAGGCAGAACACCTGCATACTCTGTAGCTCTCATTTGGGTAGCCAAAGGCATCTGTTAAACAGTTTCCACAGCTGATTTTCATGAAGCAATCATGGTAATATCTATTTGTTACAGATATTTAGAAGATCTGTTTTGTTTCTGGCAGTGTTTCATTATTTGATTAGTAATGTATCTACTGAATTCCTCTACTGACATTATTCTTTCCTCTGTAGTTCATGCGTACATGAAAGGAAATCCTTGAGGACAAGCCAATCTTTCTTTCCTCAAATTATTCCCATCAGATTTAGCATCTTTCAATGAATCTTGTCTTCATCCATTATTATTATCGTGATTGTATCTTGGAACTCTAATGTAAGAAAAGTCTTCCATTTTATCTACTTTTGTAATTATTTATTGACATCATGAAGTATGCATGATTATTTTCCATATTCTATGATCAATACTGCAGTACTATTTATCCATTCTGTTTATCAAATTATTCTATCTTTGCCTATTAGGGACTCCTCGGGTAGGTTCTTGTTTCATATATTTTTTATAAAATGTCCTTACCCCTTAAGACTCAGAGAAAGTAGGATTGTGATTTTACTTTCCAGTTCCAGTTCTAAAACAAAACACTTAGTCAAGGAGCCTTAGCTCTTTCAGTAGGAATTCCAAGTTTCCACACCAGGATCCAGCAGCTGCAGCTGGATATGTGTATTGGTACTGAGATAAGGGTATCGTAACTTCCAGATCTGTGAGCAGAAGGAAGTGGGAAGTAAAAGTACACACACTCACTTCAAAAGCATGGATGTACCTGCACACATACAGACACAAACAAACCCCATTTCCTTCGCTGTCCCTCACCCTCTCTCTCCCTTCTTTCCCTTTATTTCTTTTTCTTTTCTTCTCTCCCTCTCTCTCTCGCTGTCTCTCTTCTTTTCTTTCTTTCTATTTCCCTTTGTTTATCTACTTATTCATCCATCATCTATCTCTGCACCTACCGTCTACGGAGCTATAAAAATTATGACTTGTACTGAGATCTCCAATGCAAATGCAACATGACAGCAATCATCCAGCCTTTCTCCTTTCCTTTTCATAAAGAAAAGAGCGATCTCTTAATGTATACTATGATTTCTTGGTAATGTATGGAAGAATTGAAAAATATTTACAAACTGTAAGTATCACAAAGAGTTATGGGCAAAGGGAAAAGGACAAAGGACATCAAAAAACATTTTGCAAAGTGTGAAATTCTAACGGTCAACACACATGAAAAAATAAATGCTCAGTGGGCCCGGCGGCGTGGCCTAATGGCTAAAGTCCTCGCCTTGAACGCGCCGGGATCCCATATGGGCACTGGTTCTAATCCCGGCAGCTCCACTTCCCATCCGGCTCCCTGCTAGTGGCCTAGGAAAGCAGTCAAGGAGGTCCAAAGCTTTGGGACCCTGCACCCATGTGGGAGACCCGGAAGAAGTTCCTGGCTTCGGATCGGCATAGCATCGGCCGTTGTGCTCACTTGGAGAGTGAATCATCGGATGAAAGATCTTCCTCTCTGTCTCTCCTCCTCTCTGTATATCTGACTTCCCAATAAATAAATAAATCTTTTAAAAAAACAAATAAATGCTCAGGACCAACAGCCATTGGGGAAATAAAAATAAAAAATACAATAATATTTCACTTCTCTGTGGTTCCAATGGCTATCATACAGAAATCAGAAAACAGTAAATACCAGCAAGAATGTAAAGAAAAAGGTACCCTAACCCACTTTTCTTGGGAATGCAAAGTAGCACAATCATTATGGAAAACAGTACGGAGATTCCCCAGAAATCTGAAATTCCATGTACCACAGGTTCCAACCATTCTGCTCCTGATAATTTAAACAAGTGAAATGAAATCAGCAGATGAAAGACTAACGTGTACCCCCTGTATTCAAAGAAGTCCAATTCACAACAGCTAAGATATGGAATCAACCCAGGTGTCCATTACCTGGCGAGTGCCTAAGGAAAACAGAGTTTTTATATATTATGGAATCTAGTCAGCCCCCAAAAGAATGAAATCCTGTATTGCAACCAAATGCATGTAACTGGAAACCATTAAACTTAGAAAAGGGAGGCAGTCTCACACACACACACACACACACACACACACACACACACACACACAATAGCATATTGTTTAAATGAATTTTGGTAACTAATATACAGAGTATAAAAATATAATGTACATGAGAAATTGACATTTTGAGATTTGATTATCATTTACTGCCTTTGTCTATACTCTTGAGGAATGGAAGGCTTTTATTTCTTATTGCTATTTACTTTATTATTTATCAAAGTGGTGTTGAGTCTATGAATGTAAAAGTTAACTGAAAGTATGCCATTGTAAACATTTTAAAAATAAATAAGAAAGGAGGAGGGAGGGGTGAATTGAGGATTGTAGGGTTGAAAGGATGGCTTAAATGCTACTAAATCTATATAGTGAAATAAGTGAAATTTGTTTATCATACACACGTTTTTAAAACTAATAAAATAGTTCAGTGAATATTTTTCTCTACAAATGAAAATTAGTAATCCTAGTAATAGAATTTAATCATTATTTTTGAGACAGTGATGTTTAATTGAAACTCCAAATTTCTTATATTTAACACACATCTTAGATTCTCAATAAATTTCTACAAAGAAAGAAACTAGATCTACCTGGAAAATAACTGATGCCATGGCTGTCACAGAGAAATCTCTAATGATTCTGGAATGTCTTGAGATAGAAGAAAGGTGATAAAGAAAGGTGAGCATGTTGGAACAACAACAAAAAATTCAAGAGAGCTGTCAAATACTAAGTCTGGCAAAATGTAACAGCAAAGCAAATGGTAACACCTCATTGTAAGAAACAGAATAAGATAATTATCTGAGAATTCATACCAGTATAAATGGATGAATGAATCAGTAAATGAATAACTAGTTAAGTTCAGAGAAAGGAATGTCTGTTAAATTGGAGAATATCAATTAATCAATGAGAAAAAATAAACAAGAGAAATAATGAATGACATAATTAGCACAATAGTACATAATAATTGTGGCAGGTAAAAATCATTAAAGAAGTCAAAATTACTGGAGAAAAGCTTAATTAAAAATAGGATATTATACAGCCTTAAAGTGTCTTCCAGTCGGAGGGTTGATAATCATGAAAAACTTGTTCACTTGTTAATCATAAATGAATTTCATAGTGGGATATGTGTTTGACAATCATACCCATATGATCAAGGCAATAAGACAATATGGTACTCCAAAATAATTTAGAAGGAAAATAAGTTAAAATGTAAATATATTTTTAAAAAAACAAAATCCAGGCTGTTCTTGTTACTAATCTACTTTCCACGGACTTTGGGGGGTGAACAAAGGATGGAAGAGTTACCTCTCCTTCACTTTCTGTAAAATCTGCCTTTAAAATAAAATAAATCATTAAAAATAAAAATGAAAATACTGAAATGAAAACATTTAAATCGAAAATAAACTCACACAGACACACACACACAAACACTGAGATCAAATGAATGTAATTTTTATTTTCATGAAACTTCTCTTCTGGCCTCTTCCTGGAGGTTTTGAAGAATATAATTTGTATATTCCTTCTTAAGGGACATTCCAATGGCCAATGGACAATTAAATTTTTAGAAAAATACAACAGCTTAACCAAAAGTAGTCATTAATTTTTGAATACACAATTTACTTCAATGTGTAATATGTCTGACATATACTCATGTAATGACTTCAAAATAAATATTTATATATTTGTTATTTGAAAAAACAGGAAAAATGAACATTTCAGCCACTTATTTCATTTGTGCATTTTCTTTTGTGGCAGAGAGACAGAGACAAAGGGAGAGAAAGAGATATTCCACTCACTGATTCATCCCTCAAATGTCTGCAACAGTGGCAGAAGCTATAAGCCCAGAATTCCATGTAACTCCCACATCGGTGGTGGAGATCCAAGGCCTTGAGTCAAGACCTGCTGTGTCGTAGGCAAGAAGCTTAGAATGAAACCCTGGCACTCCAATATGGGATATGAGTGTTCCTAGTGGAAGCTTAAATGCTACAACAAATATCTACCCCAGTAACTAAAATTTCAGGTAAAAGTTGAATATTAGGAAGAAACAAGCTTCAATCTTGGAGTAGGGTAGTGGCTCCACAAGCTAATCTTCCACCTGCAAGCACCAGATCCCACATGGGCACCAGTTCATGTCCTGGCTGCTCCACTCTTCATCCAGCTTCCTGCCAATGGTCCAGGAAGGCAGCAGAGAATGGGCTGGATCTTTCGGCCCCTTGGAAGAGACCTGGAAAAGTCTCCTAGCTCCTGGCTTCAGATTGGTGCAGCTCCAGCCAATGTGGTCATTTGGGAAGCGAACCAGCAGAGGGAAGATTTTCCCTCTGTTTCTCTTTTTCTCTGTAGTTCAAATAAAAATAAGTCTTTTAAAAAGTGTAAATCTTATTAATTGACAGTTTTAAATAAAAAGTGCTGCATTCTTATCAAACTAATATTTCTATAGTAATTTGGTCTCTAATAGCCTAAATATTAATATTGCCATGTGCTTTACATTACATGATGAAAAACATGATGCTATAACTTTAAACAGGTGGCCTATAAAAATCCTGGACCAAAAGATTACCATGGACTTACAGTGTTCTTAAAATTGAAGACTCTCAGAAATGCTTTATACATAATCAGCCTCAATTTTCTGATACAAAGTCCTGAAAATTCAGAACAACTACCTAAGATTTCCTTGAGGCATTTACATTCAAGAACAAATTATTTAAAAGATTTGACTGCCATCCAGAAAAAGAAGAGATCAAAAAGACATGTCTGACTGTTCTGGATCAAGTAGCGGAGTGTGACCTTCAGGCTAGAGAAGCTGTCTTGAGGGATTGGGCTGCCATTAAAAAGAGTGTTGTCAGATCACATTAAAACGCTTTGAAATGCAGAATGTTTGGTCTCTGCAATGTCAGTTGTCTCCAGTAGTCTAGGGAACCTCTTTAAAGCTTAAGCATCAACAAAATTCTGGAATACAAACATACCAATTTATATTAAATCACATTCTAAAAGAATATACTTTTTTATTTGTTCTTTTTGTAATTTTTAAAATCAGCAACTGCAACTAACTTATCTTTCAGCTATTGCAACTAAACTACATAAAGCTTAACTTCTACCAAGTCTATTTTAATCACAGTAATTTAATCTCCATTCTGAGTTATACCTATTCACGATATCTTTTCATATACTTCTTGGTTGTATTGACTTATTCATACAACACTGCACGAAGTTTCAATTAATTGCTCTATAGCTACAGTGACAAAATACTAGGATTTCTTTTTAAAAATCTGAAAATAATAAGTCTTTCTTATTTAACTGCTATTTCTCTGCAGAACAATGAAATTAATCTTGATATCCTCTTTCATAAAAATTTTTAAAATCTCTTATACTTTATGAACTTTTAGCTTTCATTATTAATATGAGCTTAATTTTAACTTCGGTGTTTAGAAAATGACTAATATAGGATCATGATACACTTTATCTGGATTATTTTAAAACCCCAGTCTTAATGTATCCTAATAATACTTTCACGCTTAACAAGGAGGTGGGCACTGTGAGAGTGTGTGAGAGTGTGCGTGCGTGTGTGTGTGTGTGTGTGTGTGTGTGTGTGTGTGTGTGTGTGTGTGAATTTGCTTAACAAGGTTGTGGGCACTGTGAGAGTGTGTGAGTGTGTGTGTGTGGGGGGGGTGTGTGTGTGTGAATTGAGATGAAATCAAATAATTAGACACATTTTTCCTTTTGATTGTTTTGATGGTCTCCCTTATTGTGATTTACTCCACAATTCAAGTAATATGATATATAGTTTGCTATGTTTTAATTTATATATATTCTTATCTATTTGAAAGGTTGTGAGAGAGACAGAAATGTTCCATCTACTGATTCACTTCCCAAGTGACTGCAATAGCCATGGCTAGGCCCAGTCAAAGTGGGGAGCCTGGAATTAAATTCTGGTCTTCCCTAAATGCGCAAGGTCACACTTTGGCAGTCACGTGCTGCCACCCAAAGTAAGCAACGGCAAGAAGCTGAAATGGAAGTGGTGTGAACAGTCTTGAAACAGGGACTCTAATATGGGAGGCGAGTGTTCCCAGCAACAATTTAACTGCTGTGCCAAACACATGCCTCGGCTAGCTTTAAGATACTGCAAATCTAAGAGCACCTAGCGTAATATATTGGAAATGGAAAAGAAAAGAGCAGTAAGATGTGGATCAATATTGAAAGAGTAGTTTGTTTTGTGTGCCTGAAAGAACAGAGAAGCCTCATGGCAACCAATGATGATTAACAGGTAAAGCTGTATTCTCACTTGAACGAAGTCCTCAATCGGCATATAGGAAAAAGAAGAAATTAATTTTAGAGATTCTATAATTATACATGTAAATAATAAATATGTATACACACACAAAGTACAGAACAGACAGAAGGGAGGAGACAGGGAGAAGGAGAGAGAGAGAGATGAAGAGAGAAGAAAAGTGAGATTGAACTCTCATCTCACATTTTCTTCAAACAGCCAAACTCTTGTACCTACTTCTCCTTTACATTCAGATCCAGGTTAACTACCATGTCCAACCCCATCCATAATCACAAGACCTTGATCTTTAACTCAGCTTGGCATCAGTCTTCTTAGCAACCACCTGTCTCCAACATGTGTATTAACCGCAATCACTGGATTTCTTTTTTGAATTCACACCCCATCCTCATGACAGCATGTACATCCAATTACACCAGGTCTCATTTAAATATCTGCATTCATTACTATTTTTAATTCCATCATTCACTAGTACTCCTGACACTCACGGAATTAAAATTCATTCTTTCAAGCTGCTTGCCCTAGAATCTGCCTATACCCCAGCAGTTTGGCACAGCCCTGTTACACAGATAAAACGATTCTTTATCTGCCCAATGTTATAATTGCATAGATGACTGTCGTTATCAAAATTCTATGTACACAGATGCCCAGTGGTTCTCAGGACCTGTTTCTGATTTAGCTACCAGAAAATTCCTTTGTTTGACACCTCTCATTGCTAATTGGATGTTCTCTATTACACTCTGCTTTTATTTATCACTTTGGGTAACTATGTCAGAAGAAACTGATGTTCACTAAGATCTACATCTTTTCTCTTTGATATACATCATTAATAGAAGTATCAGACTTCTCTCCCCTACTTTTTGCTCAAACTCAATGCAAATAAGTAATCATATTCTATCATGCCAGAGTTCTAAAATATTCACAAATCAAAAAGGCAACTTCTCATATTCAAATTTTTTCCTTAAGCCATTAGGAAAGGAAAGCAACCATGTGGACCACTGCCCAGTGAAGTTCACTGTAGATTTTTGATTTATTGACTGAAAGACAAGTTTGTTTTTATTTTTTTAACATTTATTTATTTATATTTGAAAAAACATATTTACAAAAAGAAGGGGAAATACAGACAATGATCTTCCATCTATGAATTAACTCCCCAAATGTTTACAATAGGTAGGGCTAAGCCATGCTAAACATAGGATGCAAGGACTCCATCCAGGTCTCACACGTGTGTGTAGAGACCCAAGAACTTGGGCCTCCATCCAATGTTTTATGACCAGGCTACAAACAGGGAACTGGATGGGCAGTGAAACAGCCAGGCCTGGAACAGCCAATCAAATGGGATGCTCGTGCCAGAAGGTACAGGATTTGCCTGTTCAGTCATGGTGCCAGCCCCAGCAAATATGGGTTTAAGTCACTAGACTTACAAGCTATATTGCAGCAGAAGGATGTACCTGCTACGCCAAATTACAAACTGTGTGGTTTTAAACAAATTAGTCAGCCATTTTCACTTTCCTCTACTCCTCTGAAGATGGGCTGTTAACATTATATTCCTTTCAATAAAATGCTCTTTCAACTATAACTATCTGAAATTAGCTGTATCTTAATGAAACACTACTTACAAATAACGTGATTTAACCTTGGTACATAGCTATCAGCATACTTACTACTTTTGTTTCATATACAATTAAGGAATTTGTTTAGATTTAATTCCAAAACAGTTTTTTTTATCCTATAGTTCTTTTGCCATGAAAGAAAACCTCAAAATAGTTAATGAAACCTCTTTACTTTTGATGTTCAAATTTTCTGAGCCACATTAAAATCCAGAGGCAAAGGTGTTACTCTTTATCAAAAATACTGTTCTATTTGCAAACGAGGACATTCAGAATACAGTTTTACTTAAACTGACTCAAGTTTTACTTCCAAACTGCAAATTTTAATCTGTGTGTGTTAGCTCTAGCTTAATTGCAAAACTGCCCCATGATCAAAAGGGATTATGCAGTGCAAATTCATTGGAAAATTTTTAACTATGTCTTATTATAAATAGTACACATGTGTAAAGATTTTAGATTCTGTAACATAATTTTCATTCTGGATAGTTTTGTTTTCCTTCTCAAAGATGTTTTTGTTATGTTCATTAGCTTATGCATTCAATAGTTAAAAGGTCAATGAAGGAAATTTAAATAGAAAGGCAATTCTCAATTCTGAAAGATATTAACAATAATGTATAAATGGACAGAATACTAAACACTGCAGTTATTTCTGTATTAGAATTGATCTCTATATACAAGAATATACATGAATATGTGCAAGTATATAATCATAGAGGTATAGATAGACAACATCGTATCAAAGGATTCTTTCCTCTTTCCTTGCAGAAGTAAAGAAAAACTATGATACCTACAGTTTGAAGATAAGCAATCATTTAAAGTTGAGTTGAATATTTTATTCACATTTATGATTTTTATAGTTGAGGCATATTAAAGTGTATCTATATAAATTTTCAAGGTCAGTATTGAATAATATTGGAGGAAACTAAAACTATGTATTAATTAAAGAAACATTTTGATTGAAGTTGATCAGCATGTCAGAACATAGCAACACTTTTTGAAAACAGTTAACTTGCAGAAATTTACTGTAAGGGTTTGCATGTGTACAAGTTTGTATTTGCTTTATTACTTTTTAGTCATACATAAACAAGGTTTCCATGAGGTTATAAACACACATACACACAAACATCTTATTGATAGATATATGTCCATATATATGAAAATAATTGCATATATCTATTAGTGAAAGTAACAGTTCCAAGTAAAGAGGAATTGAAAATCAATTTCTGTAAATAACCATGAAATTAAAATAACCCCAGAAAAAAATTTTCTCTTTGGATCGAAAAATTGAAGATTGGTGAGTTATGAGATAAATGTGACAATGACAAAAAGATAATGTGGGTAAATATTAAAATTAGTTCAAGTTAAATTGCCCTGAAATTATTTTGATTGACCCCAATTGCCATGACCTTTTGGGGAAAACTACACAGTTAATTGTTTCAGAATTATTTTCTGATGAAGCCAGGCCACTGGGGCTCATCCAAGTTGGCAACGTAAGCTCATACATGACTACCACACAGAAAAAAATGAAAATATTCAATAGACATTTTAAAACTGGAGAAACTATGCTCATCAAAGGACATTCATGCAAGGTCTTTTATAAAAGAATGAATTTTAATTTAACAAAAGGAAATTAGCATATGAAGATTATAAGTACATCTTGCCTATTATCTAAATAATTTTTTAAAGATTAAAAGATATTTAGCACTGGATAACTTTTCTGTGGTAATTAGATCTGTCAATTAAAAATCAGCCAATTATCAAAGTTTGATTGTAACCCGCAAACAGTCCTTCCAAGTCTATTTATTGCTGACTTTCATTGCTCAGACAGCAACTGCCTCCGTCAACACTGGCACCATACCTGTACTTTTGCACGATAAATGTAAAATCTCAAAGGTTAAGCACAAAATTTAGGCGCTTTTAGAATGATCAGTAATACAATCAAATCATGTCGTCTAGACATTATGATTATTAGATATAACTAAACTTCTGGAAATCACCGTGAGTTTGCTGTTTTACTTGAAATTCTCAATGTAACTTCAAAAAAATCATGGAGAATGAAATTGAATAGCTTGTTTTGATACAAGAAAATTTAAAACCATAGAAATGTACATTAGAAAAAAGCTACACAGATTAAAAAATAATGTTGCATTAAAATGCACTTATCAGTGTCACCATTATGGCATGGAGGGTGAGACCACAGGCTTCAATCCTGGCACCTCCTGTGACCATGAGCTCACATCCCTGTTGCTCAGCTTCTGAACCAGCTCCCTGCCAGTGGGAAGAGCACTGGAAGACGGCCAGAGTGCCTTGGCTCCTACCACCCAAAAAGGGGACTGGGATGAAGCTCTGCCTCCTGGTCCCTGGTTTCAGCCTAGCCCAACCCATGCTACTGTGGCAATGTAGGGAATGAGCCAGTAGTTGGAAGGTTCATCATACCCACTGTCTCTGTACATCTAACCTATAAACAAATAAATAAATAAATAACTCATCTCAAAAATTTAAAAAATAACATATCTTTCAGTTTCATTCTTCCCACGAACTTTTTTTGGGTGGGGTGTTACTTCATAATTATTTTAGAAATTATATTTGAATTGCGTTTATGAGGAGTTCCTTTTAAAACTACGTATTTTTTTTTTTTGAAAGGAAGATTGGGCACAGACAGGATAAGAGACAGAGAGATAAATAAGGACTGTAAAAAGCAGGACATGAACTGGCACCTATGTGGGAAACTGACCCTTTCAGGTGGAGGATTAACTTGTTGAGCTAGCTAGTGAGAGGTTTCTTTTGGTTCCTTCCTTTTTTTTTTTTTAATTCCGTTTCATGACACAGTTTCATAGGCTGTGGGATTCCCCCAATCCCTCCAAAAAGCCCTTCCCCCATACTGCATTCCTCCATATTGTTACAGCAGTATGGTTCATGTCCAGTCATGATTCCTTCATTGCTGGCATGGACCATGCAGAGTCCAGCATCTTATTGTCCAGATAAATTCAACAGTTTCATTCAGAGACCATTCCTGGTCTGAAAGTAGAGCTGGCAGAATATCATCCCCTCCGATAAAAAGCCACTACACAACTTCAACAACAATTTACAACATTGTGGAATTGACATGGTATTGAATGACCAATATGTTAGAAAATGCATGTTCTTAACTACATCCTGTGACTACTTCATTAACATTTCAATTTTAGTTTATATACAACTGGCTGCTATACACCTTTAAATGGTAATAGGGTACTATTCAATTGTTTCATGTGTATTTCTTTCCATGAACTTTTTGAAGTACTTTTATATATCTGGGATTTTCAATGCTGTTACCAAGAATAAAACAAATCACACGGAAGTACTTTCTAGAACTTTTCCTGTATTGCAGAAAATAAAACTATCATGATACAGATCAAGGATTTTCAAAGATAAATAGAAGTGATTTAGTAATTTTTTTAAATATGAAGAAAAACATTTCACTTCAGTTCAACCTAGGTTATAGACCTTTTTTTGATAGTTTCAAAACTTACAGGACTCACTCTAATGGTTTGTTTTCCCCTCATGAAGCTTTGCATATGCAAGAACCTAACAAAGTGGAAGAACATGACAAAGATTATGAACAAGATTAGATTATTTACTATTTTAATTGGCAGGTAACTGAGACAATTTGTCCATTTCTATAAGATGGCAGTCTGAATCCACTAACTATAGTCCAAAACTAGATAAGTTAGTAGGCTGTTGTTGGTTTTTGTTGTTTTGGTCTCTTATGTTCCTTATAGAACTGGTTATGCTACATAGTTTATTTTTTGGTAACTTTTGTTATCTTCAGTAAAATTCCTCTGGTCTCTGTTAAATTAACTGAAAAAAAGTAATAACTTCCAACAATACATGGCACACTTATTAGCTAATTTCATCACCAACATTTTCTCAGGACAGAAGGATTCTTAGAAGAATGTGCACTACTATGGCATTAATGAAAACGTTTTTGTGACTGTTCAAGAAAACTAACACCTAACATGTATTCTGGCACTGGAAGGAGAAAAACTGAAGAAAGGAGAGAAAGATGAGGAGATAATTTTAATTATATTATTAGAATTATAACTCGGCATATTGGCACAGCATGCTAGTCTTTGCCCTGTCACACCAGCAACCCATATAGGCACTGATTCATGTCCTGGCTGCTCCACTTCCAATCTAGCTCTCTAATTATGGCCTGGGAAGGCAGCAGAGCATGGCCCAAATCCCTGAGACCCTGAGACCCTGTACCCATGTGTGGGAAACAGAAATATGCTCCTTGCTGCCAGCTTTGGATCAGCTCAGTTCTGGCCATGCGACCATTTCGGGAATGAACCAATGGATGGAAAACCTTTTATCTCTGTCTCTTATTCTCACTGCATAAAATTTTCCTTTCAAATGCAAATAAATAAATAGTTAAAAATCAAAACTACAAAATAAATAAAATCAGTTATCTTCATATTAGTAAAAAATTGAAAAGATATTGATAGGTGGAAAACAAATAGTTTGAAAAGGTCTTGTGTTTCAAGGGTGGTCAAAACATTATAACACCCAACTGTGTCACTTCATTCACACCACAAGTTTAAAAGTTAAAGTGCAAGGAGGTATATATCTATAATCAAAAAAATTCACTCAGAAAAATCTCTGTATCATCCTCTACCTAAAAAACTAACAAGCTCTGTAAAAGTACTGAGTACTAAGAAAAGTACTCAAATGACTTAATAATAGACAATTGAGTCACGCCATCAAATAATTATCCTCACTCAGCCAGAACCCCCAAGTAGAGTAAAGGAAAAGTGAATATATAGTTATCAATACAGGCCTAACAATTATCCACACAAGTAGGCCGTAATAACAATGCTTCAGTTTCTTTTTTCTTCCTCTATCACATATTAACAGCTTTGGTAACTGTTCAGGCATAGGTGATACTATAATGAAAATGGCATTATATTGAGGTTATGCAATAACTGGACTTGAAAGTCTTCTCAGCTCAGAGAAAACATATCATCTGGTTGAAAGATAAAAGTAGACACTGGGGACAGATATGGTTGGTCACAATGGTTAAGCTGTCATTTGGGATGAGAGCATCCCAATGTAGGAATGCATGCTTCCAAGTCCCAGCTTCACTGTTTCCAATCAGTCTTCCTGCTAATCCACACACCCTGAGAGGCAATAAGTCATGCCTCAAACACACTGTCACTTGCACACATGTGAGGAGACCTTCATTGAGTTCTGGGTGTCTGGCTTTGGTATTAATCAGAGCTGGCTGTCATGGACATTTGCAGGATGAACCAGCAGTTGGACAGTCTGGCTCTGCCTTGTTTGTAGGTCTCTTACAAGTTCTCAACCCTTCAAATAAAATGGGAAAAAAACCCATAAAATCTGGGGGGATAAAACTAGGACCCCAAAAGGTATAACCACTAGTTTTTTGCTTTAATATTCAATGTGTATTCCTACAACTCCAAGCTCCATTCTGCTTAAAGCTCCAGGGCCTTCAAGGACTAAGTAACTTGGGTTACTTTGTCCTCTGATTTCTGTTTGATTTTGGCCAGAGTGGAATCAAAGGAGATAGGAAAACAACAGGAATCAAAGGAGCAGCAAGTCAGGGCATGGATCCTCCAGGCTCTGTCCTCACTGTAATATCAGTTATCACTACCACATTTACTTGCTGGACAGCTCTTTCCAACAGCTGCTGGTAACAATAAATTCCCTTGCACCCAGAAGTCTAGTGGAGGTTAGAACTTCCAGCCAATTATTTCTTAACCCAGTGCCCTACTAACTCTGCCCACGCATTTGTGATTTCTCATTATAATGTTCTCAATTATTTCCTCTGTGTATGCCATTTGTTTGCTTACAGATACACAGCAAATAATTTGTTCATATATATCACAAATAAATATCTAATGTTTATTTGTTTTAAATGTTTTGTTGGTATTTGATGCACTTGTGTTAAAATATATTCATGTAGCTGCAGCATACATCATTTTTGTTGTAATTTCAATGTTGTTTTTATGTTTAGAAAGGCCATTTCAGGCTGCACAGTAACAGCCATCTAATCCACAAGCATCTCATACAGGTGGTAGCTCAAGACCCACCTGCTCCACCTCTGATCTAGCTCCTAATAATGGCCTGAGAAAGCTGCAGAGGATGTCGAAGTCCTTTGGGCCCTGCACCCACTAGGGAGACCAAGAAGAAACTCCTGGCTCCCAGCTGCAGACAAGCCCGGTGCTGAACACAGTGGTCTCTTGGAGGGTGAACCAGATAAATAAAAGATCTCTTTCGCTGTCTCTCCCTTGCTCACTCTCTCCACAATTCTGACATTCAAGTAAAAACAGATTAAAAAAATCTTAAAACAAGGCCATTTCTCCCTGATGCTATTTAAACATTCATCTGTATCTAACTTAATAGGTATTTGGTTTCATTAAATCTTCCCAAAATTTTTAGTAGAAAATACATATTGGATAATATTACCATGTAGTGGTATAATTTTCCAACTTTTTCCTTCTAAATGGATTCAGTTACTTATCTGTTAATTAAGCAAAACACTCTAGATAAGTAATATCCCATTATTTTTAAATTATTATGGATTTGGATGCATTCCTAGATTTTATAGGTTAATTAAAAGTATCAAGTTACCACAGTAGCTTAAGGCATGTTTAAAGAAAAAGCAAGCTACTACCCAAGAGTGCTAAACTCATTAAGTAAATTGAAGATAGGTTTCTAAAATGTTATACAACCACTCTGATATGTGAGTAATCCATGTAAGATTAATCTGTGTTCATTTAGCTTAGCAATATTGTTAAAATTTCACTGGGATGAACCAGTTTAGTTTTCGCTTTACATTAAAGATTCTTGTATCCCTAGAACAACTGCATATGGTCTTAAAGCCCCCCAAAATCCTACACAACAAAAGTTCCTTTGAGGAGTACAGATAATATATACATAGATCATAGATTAGCTTAATTTAAAATAAAGTTTCAATTAGAATGTGAAATGGAACAAAATAATACAGCAGAGAAAAATGTGGGATGGAGGCTAGAATTTTTACTAACTATCTAAAGTGGTAACTTTATTCTCTGTTCAGTGGAAATACCTTAACCCATAAGGGAAAGAAAGGAATATCTGAACCCCCATCATAGTTTCTTTATGCAAAGAAATATGAGCCAAATAAACACCTAGAAACTAATCTGTGGTATTATTGACTAAATTATAGGGATTACTGTGAAAAACTTAAGTGAAAATTAAAAGTGGTTGAAAAATAAGGTAATTTGCCAGGGCCACATGTCAGAGATAGTAGGCATAACTGATAATTACTGTGTTCCCATTTCAAATGGGTCACTGAATCTTTATTTTTCTTTGGTACATGTTTGGTTTTTAAAATAATATTAAGAGAAAAATAATCACTGCTCTGTAATAGCTCACTTAGTTACAACAGAACAGATTTTTCAACATAATGTCCTGTGACTCAGGACCTTTCATGTTCTAAGAAACTGTTCATATACTATTAATGTTTTCAGGAAGACATTAAGTACGCTACTCCTTTATCCAGATGGAAGTAGGCTAGATAAAAAGAAGTTTTACTTGTAGCCCATGAGACTGTAATGCAATTTCAAAAATTAAATAAAATTCTGGAAAAGTATTTATTTTATCAATAGTACATAATGTTACTCACATATTTGGGAAATAGTGAATATGCTACATTTTTGAACTGCTGGAAAATTCAAGCCTTATAGTCTCAAGAAAAGTTGAATCAAAAAGAGCAAATTAAGTTCCTAGAGGTCTGTGTTAGACAGGCTTTGCTACAATATTGTGTATAATAAAAACTCAAACACCACAGCGGCTCATAATAACAAACTGTTTTCCATATCCCTATGTCTGCTCATTGTCTGCAATTCAACTGACTTTGTCTGAGCTTGCATGTACAGAGCAGTATTAATAGGTAAGTCTTGGTTGACTCTGGGTCTGAATCTGGGTCTGCTTCGAATGCCATTATTCCAACAATCAACCTAAAGAAATAACAGACATCTAGGCATGTTCTTCCAAGGCTTTTCTTTCTAAAGTTTCAGTTCAGAGCTAGCTCACTCTAGAAACATATAGCAACTGTTATTTAGACCTAAAGGGAAAGATAGACTACCATTAATACTATGGTCTCATTACTTGATCTCATTAGCAAGCAGATCATCTAGACAGAAAATCAACAATGGGCTTGGAAGAGCCATAGCTAGACATCCCTTTTTTTTTTAAAGATTTATTTTTATTATTTTTTATTGGAAAGGCGGATATACAGAGAGGAGAGACAGAAAGGAAGATCTTCTGTCCCATGATTCACTCCCCAAGTGAGCGCAAAGGCCAATGCTATGCTGATCCAAAGCCAGGAGCCTCTTCCGGGTCCCCCAAGCGGGTACAGGGTCCCAAAGCTTTGGGCCATCCTCGACTGCTTTCCTGGGCCACAGGCAGGGAGCTGGATGGGAAGCGGGGCTGCCAGGATAGAACCGGCACCCATATAGGATCCCGGGCGTGCAAGGTGAGGACCTTAACCACTGCGCCACTGTGCCGGGCCCTAGACATCCCTTTTAAAGTGGCATTCACACATCATGTGGAAGACAGGTCTGGAAACAGAACTGACCCAGCAACTGCAACCACCAGCATAGGCATAAGCTGGCTGGCATGATAGACTGTGCTAGACTCTGTACTGGCATTCACGTAAAAGAATCAGGTCTGAGATCACCTCAGACGAAGCTTCTTTACGGATCCCTCCAACTGAACTGCTGATCCCAGAACCCCAATCATGAAGAGAACTGCAGGTTCCATGGTCTGACAATGGAAGGCAGGTGTCAGAGCTGAGCCTCTTCAGAGGCTCAGATGGAACAGTGGACAGTATATCCAAGTGCACATGGAGAAAATGGCAGTCCATCAGAGCCCACAGAGGACACCTGATACCACAACAGAGGACCCTAAGGTAGACTATGTTAGCCAGTGGATTCTGGAGAGATTTGGTCATGCTTGGAATGGCAAGATTGGCAGCAAATCAGAACTGTTGAACTATCTAAACCACTTGAGCAGTGCCCTCGGAATATGCCCCATGTCAGGGACCCTGGGATGGGGTGAGAGGCTGGGTGGGGCTTCTCCCTTTCTCTCCCTCCTTACCCCAGATATACACACACACAAATGTAGAAACAATGGTCTTACCCTCTTTCCTGTAACTGTTGACCCTTTGTTCCCTAATCAACTATATAAAGAATATCAGAAATAAAAAAACACATTGTACTAACTACACAAAAAATAAATAAAATAAATGAAATGGCATTCATACATCACACCCCTATCCTGTACCACATATCTATTCCATGACCCCCTATCAAAAATGGATTGCAAAGGGAACATAGGGTATTATGGTTAAAGCCACCACCTGTGAGGGTGGCATTTGTTTGTGCCCCAGTTACTCTATTTCCTATATAGAACCCTCTAACAGTCTGGGAAAATCATCAGAAATGGCCCAAGATCTTGGGACCCTGCCATCCATGTGGACACCTGGATGAACTCCTGGCCTGGGCCAATCCTGGCCTGGTCTTCATAGTCACTTGGATAGTGAATCAGTAAGTCAGATCTCTTTTACCTCTCCTTCTCTCCCAATAACTCTAACTTTAAAATGAATAAATATTTTTTTCAAAAATGGACTACAATATTTTTTAAATGTTTCTGCTCAGCAAATCAAGGGAATCAGTATTTTGATTCATGTATCACCACTGCCTAAGACATGTTATTATTACAATGTCTATAACTTCCCATAATTAACATTTTTAAATTAATAAATAATAATAAAGTGACATTTACATGAACAGTTTGGTATACTTAGCATTAATAACTTAAAAAGGAAAAGTTAAATACAGCAGAATTAAATGCGATTATGAAGCAGATGCCAGGCATACAATTAACAAGGTTGTACAGAATTTCTCAGGATATTAAAGAAACCTGAGAACGATACATAAGGGTAAGGTTTAATATACACAATAGTCAGATATACTAGAAAAATTAAGGATCCTGCTTAATTGTAATTTAAGTGAAGTGCGTTTCACATAGTAATCAGACATCTTAATTCACTCACTTATAAACTTTCTATCAAGTTGAACATCTCCATACATAGGCATCTAGAATCTTTACAGCATCAGGAACTGCGGACTGAATTGCACTCTGTGATCTATTTGATAATTCATGGACTTTTGGCACCATACTGCCCAGAGCACAGGACGTTCTGCAAAACTTGCATTAAACACACAGACACATACAGCTGCACACACACACACTTACATACACATAGAACAGCAGGTTAAAATCAACCAGTGTGTGGGAACATAAAACTCAAATGGCAAGAAGTCCAAACCTGTGTAGCTTGCTCAAATCAAAACACCAACAGAAGGCTGCGATTGCTAACTTCTTTCCATTCTCATGATAAGCTAAAAATTCAAATGAGCAAGATCACTACTATTTTGCTATTCTTGTGATAAGACCAGGAACCCAGAAGAATGGAGATCAGCACTTTTGTTATAACCAAAAGAGCTTTTTTGGAGAAAATTAGCATTTTGCAACCTCTTCAAGATATTCTCCTTTCCACATTCCAACCAGGACCCCACCTAACTGCCTATCAGGTCAATTAACTCTGCATTTCCTCCCTGCACTTCAACCAGATCTTGGTGTCTGCTTCTCTAAGAGACTCCCTCCTTTCTGTTTAGCATTGCTCAAAAATAGATAGATAGATAAAGCTTACATTAATATGATGTTATCTAAGTTTACAGAACCCTTGGTAATGAGTCCTGAATTTAGGAGAATCTCCTTAAAAGAAAAGAAAGAAGCATATACTATAAAAATGCCATGATATTGACACTAAAGCAGAGGTAGTGTGGATTTTGGATACTCATTGTGATTTAAAAATGATGTAACTTCACTGAACATCAGCTTGCTCACACACAAAATGGAAATGTCAATTCCTATCTTTCAAGTTTGTAGGCAGGATAGAACTAAAACAGCAGAAGCTTGAAACCGTATTCAAGGAGCAGAGATTACTTGCCCAGTATTCATCAAAATCCTAAAAGAAAGGTTGATATAGAGTTTTAATCTTTGGCTCTATGTTTGTTTTTTGATAAACATCAAGCTTAGAAATTCAATTTCAGGTACGTTATAGAATTCGCTAGTTAAAGTCACATTTGGAATAGTAAAAAGAAAAAAAAATTGTATCATTTGATTCTGAAAAAAACATGCTACTGCACAAAATATTCCCCAGTAAACCTGTAAGAACAGCTGAGCTTGGGTTTTAAAAAACTGGTTAAAAGAAAAAAAAACTGGCTTTCAATTTTTTATATAGATAACAAAACACAGCTTTGTAACAAAGAAATCACTGCCTTCTAAGATCATATCCTAAGAGAATTTCTTTCAGTTAAGAACTATTTCTCAATGACAGGCCTCCGTTATGTCCCAGGTTCAACTCCAACTCTTGATTAGCCGTGCCCTATTAAAAATGCCAAAGATTCATCTGAGCAGAGAAAAATCATGGCTGAAAACAGAGATAAAATTAAGACAAATTACAGAAAATAGAAGGCATATGTTTCTTCCACATGAAGATTTTTAAAAAAATGTGTTGATAACATAAATCTGGCTGAATCATTGCCTCTAATTTTCCCTGTTGGCTTCAAATATTAAATGATTACTTAGAATTATTCCTGGGCAGGAAATGACATGACTATCTTTTTTTGAGTAAACAAGAGGTGATTTAAAATCTTCCTCGGGCAAATTGCAAGTATGCTTCATAAATTACCGTACTGTAGTAGTTCTATAATACAATGAAGAAAACCCTGTACCTACCAAGGGCTGCCTTGGCTTTCAGCCGGCCCTGTACAACCATTGCCCCCGTTGATTGTGCTTCGCCTAGACATTCCTGGGGTCCTTAAGAAATGCAGCTTCAGAACCTCTATGTGTTATTTCCTGATTGTCCTTCTGTTTTTCCTCCTACATTCTGCATATATATGTCTCTGCTTGTATCCCATTCATGAAGACTTTACCCTGTTGACAGGATTACCACCTCAGCCAGTGCATACTCTGTAATAACTCATAGCAAATGGAAATCCATTCACTTATATCTCTCTTCACTTGTGTTTTCTTGATATTTCCTTCAAGAATACAAGCCGAGCCCAGCATGGTGGTCTAGCAGCTAAAGTCCTTGCCTTCACACGCCGGGATCCAATTTGGGTACCTGTTCTAATCCAGGCAGCTCCACTTCCCATCCAATTCCCTGCTTGTGGCCTGGGAAAGCAGTCAAGGATGGCCAAAGCCTTGGAATCCTGCACACACGTGAGAGATCTGGAGTAGTTTCCTGACTCCTGACTTCAGATCCACGTGGCACCAGCCACTGTGGTCACTTGGGGAGTGAATCATCAGACGGAAGATTTTCCTTTCTATCTCTCCTCCTCTCTGTATTTCTGACTTTGAAATAAAAATAAATAAATCTTTTTTAAAAATGAATACAAGTCAACTTTTTTTTAACTTTCATTTTCCCAATACTACGTAAATAGGAGCTCCCTGTTTACTTTAAGTTAAACAACTGGGTGACAAGACATGTTGAAAACACTAGGTTTTGTGTAGAGATCTCATGCTGAGATCAGCAGGTACAGGAACCATGGAGCAGCTCCGAGTGCACGGTGGTACAGGAAGCTGCATCTCCCTGCACCATCGTTTTCACTTGCAGGGCTGCTGAGCCAGCCTGCTCCCCACCCTGCACCTCCACCTTCATTTCGGGTGGAGCTTCTGAACTGATGAACATAATGTGCTTTGCAGAAAAAAACTGAAACTGCATGATTCATATATGCTGTGGACCAGACTGGGCCTTTTCTAGGTTTTTGCCTCTTCCATAAAAAGCATTTTAAGAACCTGGCATAGTAACCTAGCGACAAAGGCCTTGCCTAGCATGTGCTGGGATCCCATGTAGGTGCCAGATTGTGTCCCAGTTGCTCCACTTTCCATCCAGCTCCCTGCTTGTGGCCTAGGAAAGCAGTCAAGAATGGCCCAAACCCTAGGGCCCTGAACCCACTTAAGAGATCTGGAAGAAGCTGCTGGCTCCTGACTTTAGATTAGCTCAGCTCTGACCATTGTGTCTATTTAGGGAGTGAACCAGCAGATGGAAGAGCTTTCTATCTCTCTTTTTCTTTGTAAAATCTGACTTTCCAATAAAAAAATAAATAAATCTTTTTAAAAAAGGCACTTTAAACACAGGCATCAATACCACATGTTTGGGAACAGAGTATGCCAGGAACAGAAAGATGAAAGGAAGAGGTTTGTACCTTCTGTCAACTGCAACGGACCTACCGTCCTCCGCATCCAAAGGAAGAGCAGGAGGAGAAAGAGCCAGAACTGTTCTGGGCATGGGCCCTTGTGGGGGTTGCAGTGGGTATGGTTACATGACACTGGCCGGGTCTCAAGCCATGAAAGTACTTCCTGGGGAATGTGCCATTTGGTTGACAGGTGGATGGGGTAAAAGGGGGCAGAGGGTGCAGCTTCCAGCTAAGTGCCTGTTCCCTATAACCTGGAGCAGACACATTGACTCTGGGGATGCTTCTCATCTGATCCCATAGACAGCAGGTGTCTACAAGGCCTCCCGGTCCTGCACAGACGAGCAAGATGCATGGTTCACAGAACATAGCTTTTCTATTTCAGTGTGGTTTTCCAGAGTTTAGCTGCTTCTAGCAGCTCCACTGCATAGCAGAGTGAGGTTAGTGGGACTACCGCTTGTGCCCATGAGAGGTGAGTATGGTAATTGTGGGTGAAGAAGTGTTGGTTCCTTGCCATGACTGTTATCTGGCCCTATGTTCTACTCTCAACAGCCTGAGTTTCTGCCACATGTTCTGACACAGTGGCTCTTTCTGTAGCCAGTGAAGCCCTTGCTGGTCACCCATATCCACAGCTAGAGCCACAGGCCTGGAGCTACCTCAGTGCCCCCACTGACGACATAGGTGGTTAAAGCTGGGGGTCCGGAGTTTGTCCCCTTTCTGTGAATTTCCCATGTTCAACCCCTAGTTGCATGTACCTGGCCCTGCTTCTCATGTATTTACTTACTTTAAGATTTACTCTTTTATGAGAAAGACAGTTACAGAAATAGAGAGGCAGGGAAGGAAAGACAGAGAAAACCAGAGAGAAAAAATCTTCTATCTGTTGACTCACTCTGAAATGGTCACAAAAGCTGGAGCTCAGACAGGAGCCATGCACATTCTCTGAGTCTCTGATGTGGGTACACAGGGCCCCAGGACCTGAGCCATGCCTGCTTTCCCAGGCGGATTAGCAGGAAGCTGGATTGGAATTGGAGCAGTCAGGACAGGAATCAGTGCCCACTCATCTAGGATACTTCTATTCCAGGATGCAGCTTTACTCAGACCAAGCTGACCAACCCACTCAGTCATTTTGCTTTCCAACCCTGGGGGATTAACCAGGCAAGGATAGGAGGGCAGCCCATTCCTCACTTTCAGACACCCCATCTCACCAAGCTCTAATCAGTTTCCAGGTGGTTTCTTGGAGTGTCTGTGAGACAATGAAAATTCTCAAATCTGAGTTTTTCTTTAGAATAAGACAGATGTGAAAATCTTCCCAAGGAACCAGAAAGGAATGGGCTCACCTCCCTGGAGACAAATATCTTCCCAAGCTGCTCAGGTTAGATAGGGCCTGGTAGGCTGCTCCGCATCTGACTCAGGGTTCCTGAGTTCTGCCATGAGCTCAGCCTGCACATGAGCCTGAACAGGCAAGCTGAGGCCCTCCTGGACTGTGCCTGCTGAAACCAGGGAGACCTTTTGCCTGGTCTGCTACCTGAGCTCTACATGACTCTTTGGGTGCTGCAGAGGTGGCCTGTGTGATGAACCAGGCACAAGGTAGCACAAGGCAGAGTGAGCTTTGTGGCACTGCTGCGCATCTATAAAGGCAGGGACCCAGGGCTCCCACTTCCATATATACCCTCATACTTCTCTACTATTCTCAATCACTGTTAAGGCTTAGAGTAGAGATTCTTAAACACTCGGGAATACAAGCAGTTTTCCAGTCAAACCAAAAAAATTTGGTTAAACCATATAAAGACTACTTCTCATGTAGTCTTATTCTATGTACCTGAAAAAAAAATTTGAACACTTAGAAGGGTAGGTAGGTGGAGAATGGGTTGGGAAAGCTAGACATGAAAGCTTAATAGCATTTTGCTGAACAGCTGTACCAATTCTGAAACTTTTGTCACTATATTTGAATGAGAATCTCATCAACAAGGCAAAGCATTCTGGGAAGATAAGTAGATCTAAAAAAAATATCAAGAAACAATATACAATTAAGCTGCCATATGTGTTTTTTCTCTATGAGTGATATCTAACACATAATGAGATAAGAGGTACAATATTTCACAAATGTTAGCTTGTTACTGTGAAAGTCTTCCAAACATTCTGAGATGTTAAAATTAGCTTTAAAAAAATACATACTTCCCTTTAAAGTGTTAGTTGTTGACTCTGAGAAAAAACATTTCTTCCTTGCTAGACACTGGATAATATACCATCAGTTGAATCACTCTCACATCTGTTCTTTTTCAGCAGAGAAGAGAAAAAGGAAGGAACGAAGGAGAAAGATTTTAGACACTGAATCTGGTGAACAGATTTAAACCAAGTATTCAAAAATTGTTCTGAGATGATATGTAAAATGCAGTCTGATAAATACTTAGCCTTGCTGTGCCTGTGTCTACTTAACCAGTGTTGTCAGGCATCAGTTATTCCACAGGTATAAACTGTCTCCTTCATTGTAAGTCAGGTGTGTAATAGAGAAAGAAGATGAAATTGTGAGCAGTAAAACGGACTTTTTATCATGAAATTCACTCTCAATAGCGAGGCATAAGAGAACTCGAAAAAAACAGAGAGGTTCTCCAGAAAGTTAAAAAAGGAAAGAAGACAGCCGTGTGGGTGGGTGGCAGGGTGGGGGCCTCTGCGTAGGATTTTACATAATATGCAAAAGGAATGGACTGTCTTGAGATAATGAGTTGCAGTGAGAAAACAGCTCTTGCAGAAAAGACCTGAAATGTATGAGTGAACAATTCACATATCTATCTAAAAGAAAAAAATGATGTGTCTGACGGAGAATAGAGCAAGTGCAAAATTCCTGAGATGAAGTGAAGCAAATTTTGCAAAGAACGTGAAAAACTAGAACTCTCAAATGTTGCTTGTAAGAACACAAGTGTTATAACAGCCACTTTAACAAATGTCTATCATTTCTTTATAAAATTCTTCACACAATCTGTAAATCAACAGTTCTCATCCTATACATAGTTATCAAGAGGAGCAAAAATCTATGTTCACAAAAAAACTTCTACAGAATATGCAGGGGTTGGTGCTGTGGTACACCAGAACACTGCCATTACGCCTCATCGCACATCCAAGCTCTGGTTCGAGTCCCAGGGGCTCTGCTTCCTATCCAGCAACCTGTCCACATACCTAGCAGGGCAACAGAAGAGGACTCACGCTTTTGGGCTCCTGCCACCTAGGTGGGACGCCTGGATAGAGCGGCAGTCTTGTGCATTCGCCTTGGCTCAGCACTGGCTGTTTCTACCATTTAGGAAGTAAAACAGAGGACATAAGCTCATTCTCTTTAACCTCATCTCTATCCTCCGAACTCTATCTCCCAAACTAATAACTCTATCTTGAAAAAAGAATACTCATGGGAAATTTACTCATGGTAGCACAAAACCAGAGAAAACCTGTAAGTCATCCACTGACAAGTGAAACTGAAAAATCTGTGTTATATTTGTAATCATGAAATATCACACAACATTAAAAAGAAATAAACTAGTAATGTATGCAAAACTATGACTGACAGTGGATGGTAACATCTTATGTCTTAAGAGATATTTAGCTTTGAAAACTATATTCAACCGAAAAGAACATCGTATGTTATTTGTGGGTATATTGTAAATCTAATGAAAATTAAATGCTGGTTAAGGACTTACATGGTTAATTGTATACATGTTGAAGGATTTACAGGCGAAAGGTACCGGTATATACAACTTGTTTTGCAATATACATAGGTTTATATTAGTGATGGACCGATGCATGAGTAGACATTTCTTTTTAAAGATTTATTTTTATTATTATTTTTTTTATTGGAAAGGTGGATATACAGAGAGCAGAGATAGAGAGGAAGATCTTCCATCCCATGATTCACTCCCTAAGTGAGCTCAACGGCCAGTGCTATGCCGATCCAAAGCCAGGAGCCTCTTCGGGTCTCCCACGCGGGCACAGGGTCCCAATGCTTTGGGCCATCCTTGACTGCTTTCCTGGGCCACAGGCGGGGAGCTGGAAGGGAAGTGGGGCCACCGGGATAGAACCGGCGCCCATATGGGATCCCGGGAGTGCAAGGTGAGGACCTTAACCACTGCGCCACGGCGCCGGGCCCTGAGTAGACCTTTGAAATATGTACAAATGTTATTAGACAAACCCAGCCAGTAAACATACAGGCTTTCACTTGAAAAAGTGCTTCAATTTTTCCATAAGGTGAATGCTTTCATTATGAAGCATTTCAGAAATAAAAGAAGCAGCAGAGAGGCTAGAGTGACAGGAACAGTCAAGAAAGGCAAGAGTAGGTTGGATAAGTAATGGCCAAGTTCAGTTGGCTCCTTTCAAATTTTGCTCTTTCGACAGTGAGAGAAAGGAGTAATCACTCCATGACTTTGAGTAAAGAGATGCAAGCATATTTATCTTTTAAAGAACCTTTCCAGGTGTTTGAGTAGACTGCATAGTGGGCGAGGGAGAGTAGCAGAGTTTTAGAAACAGAGCAGAAAAAAAAAAATGTTTCAGTGAAACAAGTAAAAGTGACAGCAAGTTAGACCAGCGCAGACAAGATGGTTAGAAGCTGCACAAGGCAGTGTTTCCTCAGAAACTTGATTGACAGGACTTGCTGATGAATTTTTTTACAAAGTTTAATTGGGGAAGAATGATAGAGTTTAGTTATCCTATGTTGGACACACAATGTTCGTTTTCTAGCCATTTTTATTCCAATTGAAATATTTTCTGATTTCCATTTTAATTTGTTCTCTGGACTAACAGATATAATTATTAGAATGATGATGATTTTGACTTACATATTTATTGTTTTACTTCTGTCTGATTTTTCCTCCAATTTTTCTGAAGCCCATTCAATCTGGCCTTCTCTAATTCTTCACCCCTTCACATATCCCTTCTCTTTCATGATGGAAGTGTACCAATATAATGCAGGATCTTAAGGAAATCTATACAATCCCCTTTCCACCTGCTTTTCAGAAGACTTCCCCATTTTTATTCCCCTTTGATAACTGAATGTTTCAAGTGGCTTGTCTATATATAATGGTTCAAGGCTGCTTTTCACACTGTAACACATTCCAACCTAGTTTTATCAGCACATAGCACAAAGTGTGCTCCAATCAATTTTGTCAAGTGTCTGAAAATTACCAAATACAGTAAGCCTGCTCTGTTTTTATATTAGCCTCTCATTTGTACTTCACACTATCAGGTACTTCCTATTTTTGTTAAATTGAGGTATAATTTAAATGGATGAAAACACATAAAGCTTAGTTGTGCCGCTCCATGAGTTCTGACACACGTAGATATGCATTTGACCCAGAAATTAAGACACTGAACTATTTCTATACTCTTAGAAAGTTACACTGTAAGCTTTTCCAGTCAATCAGCCCAGTCCTGGCAGCAAATATTTTGCTGATTTCTTACCATTTGAATTCTGCTTTAGTTAGAAATTTACAAAGATGAAATTAAAGGAAGTTATATAATACGTCATCTATTTTGTATAGGTTTCTTTTTTTCTTGATGCTTGTGAAATATATCAGCTTGTCCATGAATCATCCTGCTTCGCTATTAAGTATCAGAAACTTAAAACTGCAAGCAAGCTTCTCATCTATACTTACCTCAGTCCTCTGCACAGGGTTTCCCAAGGCTGAGATTGAGGTACCAGCTGGGCTAGCTGGCTTCCTGGAGCCAGAGGACTCTTCCCAGTCAGGTGCCTGTCCTGAATTCAATTCCTGATATGCACAGAACTGAGCCCTTCCCCCACTGCCATCAGCTGCTTTTTTTTTTTTTTGAAAACCAGCCCTTATTGGTTCTTAGAAACTCCTAGAGTATATATTACAACCCATTTCCCCAATGCTTCTTCACAAACTATCTTTAAAAATGGGATTTTACTCATTGGAAGTCAGCAGAATTCTCCTTGGGGAATTCAGTCTCATTTTCAAGAGCTCTGTCTGCTTAAATCACATCTCCAAGGATAAAATCAAAAGCAGCTGATTGGAAAGCTTAATTGCATCTGTCAAATTCCCTCACCTAATCTAAAAAACAGGAGTTAATCACAGGAATGATATACTGTCATGTACACAGGGGTTGCCTACCCCTCAGGGTGAGGTGATTAAATAGTGCATGTCCATCAGCTGGTAGAAAGCTTAGCGATCACCTAAGAATCCTGCCTACTGCACTGAATACCCAACATACACTACAATGTAATTATTCATTGACCCATTATTTGAAGCCAGCTTCCATTTTCTATCTATGCTATATAATCTTGATGCGAACATGTGCATACTTATATGGATGTATTTTTTATTTTTATTGGGTAAACAACTATTTTTAGAATTGGTAGATCATAGAGTAGGTAAACATCTGACTTACAGAAACCCCCTAACAGTGCACCCAAGTACCTGACTAACCCTACATTCCCTTAGTGACTGTATGAGCGTTTTGGCTGTTCCACATTTTTGCCAGAATGTGGTATTAGAGCGCATAACATTATGTCATACAACTTCTTTGTAATATGACTTCTTATTGTGGTTTAAGTCTGTATTTCCGTGATTTCGTAATGGTTAATAATGTTGAGCACATCACCATTTGCTTTTTGGTCCTTTGACTATTTTTCATGAAGTGTTTTCAAGTCCATGACCATTATTTTAAATTGGGTTGCTTCCCTTTTTATTATCCAGCTGTAGCACTTCGTTTTACATCCCATAATTCTTTGTTCAAACATATTAACTATGATGTTTCTCATCACTCTTGGATTTACCTGTCCAGATCCTTAATGCCTTAATGATGATGCCTTTCAAAGAACAAATGCACAAAAATATTTATTTATTTATTTGGAAGTAAGAGTTACAGAGAGAGAGAGGAAGAGACAGAGAGAGATCTTCTACTTGCTTTTTCATTTACCAAATGGCCATGATGCCCATGACTCAACCAGTTCAAAATCAATCACTCCATCTGTCTCTCCTATATGTGGCAGGGGACAAAAACATGAGCCATCTCCTCCAGCTCTTCCCAGGCCAGTATCAGAGAACTGGAATGGAGGTGTAGCATCCAGGATATGCAACAGTGTCCATATGGGATGCAAGTGTTTCAAGCACTGGCTTGATCCACTGGGCCACAATTTCAGTCTTTAGAATAATATTTTATTGGTCTATGAAAAAAAATATTTTTGTGTGTGTCCCGGGTAAAAATATTTGCCTAACTCAAAGTTGTGAATCTACACTTACATATTTTCCTCTGTATAATTTAGAGCTATATAATTCTTTGACGTATTTTCTAGATTAGTTAATTTTTATATGGTGATAGGTATGTGCTAATGTTTCTTGTATTTATTTTGTTTCTAAAATGGCTTTGCAGTTGTGTCAGCACCATTTGTTAGTACTTTCCCAGGACCAGTGTTGTACATAATGGGTAGGTTAAGCCTCTAACTGAATGGCAGCATTCCATATATATGGTTAAGAGTTCACTGTTGCAGTCACCTGAGAGTGAACCAACCAATGGAAGCTCTCAATTTCACTCTTTTTTTTAAAGATTTATTCATTTTTATTACAAAGTCAGATATACAGAGAGGAAGAGAGACAGAGAGGAAGATCTTCCATCCGATGACTCACTCCCTAAGTGAGCGCAACAGCCAGTGCTGCGCCAATCCGAAGCCAGGAACCAGGAACCTCTTCCTGGTCTCCCACGTGGGTGCAGGGTCCCAAAGCTTTGGGCTGTCCTTGACTGCTTTCCCAGGCCACAGGCCACATATACATACATATATATATGTGTATATGTATATACATATACAACTATGATGTTATAAGTTTGGCAAGTAAACAAAGGATTAATGAAAAGTGATAATGAATACATTTGCAGAAGAATGTGATTTGGTCAGGAAACATAAAAGTAATTTTCTGAATACTGATATAACCACAAAAATATGAAGTATAAGTGTAAATTATTTTAAAAAGAGGAACCCAGGTAGAAGATTCTATGTGTGTACACGTCAAGATCTCAGACATAAGATGGCATGACGAAGACACGAGGCGGAAGGTTGCAGGGACTAATAGCTAGATCAGAACGCAAAAGAAAATTAGACGAGTTTCACAAAAAGGTCATGAGGGACACCTGTAGTGTGTTAACCCATTTAGTGTTGCTTTAACTGAGTATAATGGAATACACAGTTTTAAAAGGTTTATTTAGTTTACAGTTCTTAAATTGCATGGCACCATCACATGCTCATCGGGCAAAGACCCTCTTGCTGATTGTTTGGGAAAGAACTCCACAGGGTATCACAATGGCACAAGGAAGGTTAAGGAGAAATAGAGCAAGCTTATTAACTTGTAATTCTCATAAACCCAAAGATTCTTACCAATGTCACAAGTGACTTAGTGGCACTTCTTGGCACTAAGAGAATAAAATGCTTTTTTTTTTCTTCTATTATCAGCACTTCATATTTTGTGTGTTTGCTTTTCTGCACTTTGTATTTTGTAATGCTAATTTCTTGTTTCTATGTTTATTTCTATCTACAATATCAGAATGTACATACCAAGACAATAGGGGTCACATGTGTCTCATTTTACCAACTTACAAATTACTGGCTTATGTCATAGTGACTACTTCATGGTTGAATTTTTAAAAATATCAATCTAGGGCCCAGCGTGGTGGCGCAAGTGGTTAAGGTCCTCACCTTGCATGCCCGGGATCCCATATGGGCGCCGGTTCTAATCCCAGCAGCCCCGCTTCCCTTCCAGCTCCCTGCTTGTGGCCCGGGAAAGCAGTCGAGGACGGCCCAAAGCTTTGGGAACCTGCACCCGCGTGGGAGACCCAGAAGAGGCTCCTGACTTTGGATTGGCATAGCACTGGCCGTTGAGCTCACTTGGGGAGTGAATCATTGGACGGAAGATCTTCCTCTCTGTCTCTCCTCTCTGTATATCCGCCTTTCCAATAAAAAAATAATAAAAATAAATATTTTTTAAAATATCAATCAATAATTATATTTCAAAGTGATATTGGCCTTCTTATTTTCATAGTGTAATGTTACCTCAATTTAAGGATTTCATGTAAATCTTCAACTTCTCAGAATGTGCATGTCATGTGCTGAGCAATGGATTGAATTCCTAGATCATATTATATATTACATTGATTTAGAACAGGATTCTAAAGCGGGCTGAATGTGAATTTTAGTTGCTACTTCCTAGCTAATGTGCAATACGTGAAATACATGGGAATTTACTTAGTACTTCTATGCCTCGGTTTCTTAAACTGTGACATACTAATGGTAAGATTTTTCCACAGCATTGTGTAAAAGTTAACAGGAGCAGTGTCTTTGTAGCTGTTATTCATACCAGTGGGCACAGCTGAAATTTAAATGACATTAACAGTGTATTACAAACATTATCCTTGTCAAGAAGGAGAATGATAAGAATGTGCAACAAAATAGCAAGTTTTCTAATATATAATGAGATTTCCTGCTGTGTAAAGGAAAGAGGGCTTCATTTCCTATTCAGATCATCCTGACAAGGCTGGTTAAGTACTTGAGTTGAAGAGTGCCCTAGACCTGAAGCAAAAGCCCTACAGCAACAAGAACAGAAGCTGCTGAGCATGTGTAAGTGCATGATTTTATCAACTTTAATATATATCTTCTAAACAATTTACCCACTGAAAAATACTGTTCCATAACAAAGTACCACAAAGTTAAGCAAATTAAAATAGCAATCCCATATTCTCTCTAATCTTGAGCTGCACAAAGGTTTGCTGGTGCAGGCTGGTATTCGCTGGGGTAACCCTATACCTCACGTCTCTCTTTTTTTTTTTTCTGTAATCAATAAGATAGAGATTGTATTTTTCTTATGGCAAAAGCAGAAGTGAAAACACATAAACAGAAACCCACAAGAATTGAAGTTCAAGCTCTGTCACTTCATTTCAGTGTACTGACCACAGAGAGTCAAGGAGCTGAACTCAAAGTCAAGACGTAGAGAAATAAACTATACATTTTGTGGGGGGGAAACTCTGTAAACGGTGAAGAGCTTGAGCATAGGAAGAAATGAAAAGTTGGGGTTTGGGAAGAATGCGTAACAATGCAATTTACCAAATCTGCTCTTTGATTTTTGTTTTTTCTGAACAGAGACAAGAATGCTGAAGATTGATTTGAAAATGAAACATAGGGTAATATATGCTACTTTGTGAGAATTGAAATGGCATCACAAAGTTTTAACCAAAAGGGACTAGTAGCAAAGATGAAAGAGGATTAATAACAATATTTTTCTTTGAATGTTTAAAATAAATCTTACTACTTATAGTAACTATTTTATAGTTATACGAGTGAATAAAGAAAGAAAATATTTTATATAATGTTGTCTTATCACCTTTATTTCTTTTACAAAATATTTTCTTATTGCACAGGTTTTATTTTTAGTAGATATAAATAGTTTTTCTTACAATAATTCAAGCTCCAGTTCTTATGAGATTTCTTTGGGCAGTCAAGTATTTTATAGTTTGATGATGCCCTTTCAGGACCTTTTCTAACATAAAAGATACTTTTTGAAAGTAGCTTTATTCTGTATTCTATAATTCTTCAATTCTGGGTCTGTTTTTTTCCAAATGGTGTAAGAAAACGTAATCAGATTTAGGGATCTAATTGTGTTTTCTGTCTCTCTAATCTTGAAATAACCATTTTCCTTGGTTATATACTTAATTTTAATTATATACTTAATTTTTCCAACTTGTAGATTTTTTCTAATTTTTCTAAGACCACCCTATAGGATGTGAAATTCAGCATGGCATTAAACCTATCTCACAAGCTATTCATTCTTTTTTGCTATTAGGATATTTAAAGTTTATTCTCTTAGTAATTTTTAGAATGCCAGTACAATATGTTAGCATTACATTAACTACCATCATAGTACTTATTACACAATAGACCCTCCAGAAGACACTTTTCCAAAATAAAACATTCCATCATTTCAATAGCATCTTCCCACTTCTACCTCAGGTGAACTTAAGGTGATGGAATCACCATTCCCCTCTATGCATTAATGAATCTAACTTTAAATTTCACTTAAAACTAAGACCTGATGGTATTTTTCTGTAAGGTGCATTTCACTCAACCTGTGTCCTTCAGATTTACCCACATTACTGAACATGATAGGATTTAATTAGAAAAAAAACTACTTATTTCAATTGAAAGGTAGTGTTACAGAGAAACAGAGGAAGATGGAAGGAGGAAGGGGGGAGACAGAGAGAGAGAGAGAGAGAGATATTAAATCTTCCACCCACGGGTTCATTCCTCAAATGGTTGCCATGGATGAGGTTGGACCAGACCAAAGCCATGAGCAAGCAGCATCCTCTGGGTCTTCCACACGAGTTTAGGGACCCAAGCACTTAGGTCATCCCTTGCTGTTTCCCAGATATACCCACAGGGAACTGAACCATGCTGTAGTAACTACCATGCATTTACTTGAGCCTGAGAATCTAATATGTTACTTAATTCACTAAAATAAAAGTAATCAAAACACTGCAACTAAATGCCTAGCTCATAACAAGCACTAAAGCATTGTGAACTATTTTCTATAGCAGTTGCAATTTAATTGCTAAATATATTCAGAGAAATTGAGTCTTTTTAGTGCACCATAACGGGTTCACGAGTACATGGATTCATCTGATTTTTTTTTTCTTAATGTCCAGAGTTCCTTTTTATTTTCTTTTTTTAACAATTGACTTTTTTTAAACCAAAAATGATAGCCCACTATTTCACTTTCAGATGGCTATGATAGCCAGAGATGGACCTGTGCAAGGTCAGAACCCAGAAGTTGCCTCCACGTCTCTTTTGTAAGTGCAGGGGCCAAAGCCCTTGGTCCACCATCCACTGCTTTTCCACTAATAGGGAATTGGATAGAGCAACCAGGCCCTGAGCTGGTGCCCACATGGGATGCTGGCACCACAAGCAGAGGCTTAACCTTATAAGCTGTGACACTGATCCATCGTTTATTTTTCTAACATTGGGACTATATAAAAATAGAATGTTTCTTAAGAATAAGCAAAAAAATGTCTGTTTCTGGTGCCCTAAAAACTAAACTATAAAGGAAGGGAGGATGTAAAGAAGGAAAGAAAAACTGAGAGTTGTATGATAGTAATTTAGTGCTAAACCCATATGGTATTTTGTTTCCAGATTGTTTGTAAATAAGATTGCTGACCATAGGTGATAAAACTAAAAAAATAAATAAAAATGAGAAAGTGAAGACACTCTTTAACATCACTTATGTTCAACTGTGAGAGATCAGAAATTCCAGCTACCATTCCACATGTTTTTCATTAAAGATTTATTTATTTCTATTGGAAAGACAGATATACAGAGAGGAGGAGAGACAGAGAGGAAGATCTTCCATGCGATGGTTCACACCCTAGGCAGCTGCAACGGCTGGTGCTAAGCCAATCCAAAGCCAGGAGCCAGGAGTTCTTCTGGGTCTCCCACACAGGTGCAGGGTCCCAAGGCTTTGGGCCGTCCTCGACTGCTTTCCCAGGCCACAAGCAGGAAGCTGGATGGGAAGTGGAGCTGCCAGGATTAGAAAGAGTGCCCATATGGGTTCCTGATGCGTTCAAGGCGAGGACTTTAGCTGCTAGGCCACCACGCTAGGCCCAAGTCAATTTATTTTTAATGTATTTTTTAAAAAGTTTTATCACATGATATTTGGGTTTTTTTAATGGTTACCATAAAATATGGCAATGTATATTCACAGCGCAAATCAACCATACTAACAACACAGTTCTTCCAGTTCCTTGACTCTTCTGTCTCCGATTCTTTTTATGTGGCATATAATGCATCATTGTGAATATATTCACTCCACTGTGCTGTGAAATCCCAGCACGTTTTCATACTATTTATTCAACACATTGCACTCCTTGTCATAATTCCTAGCCTCCAGTAATCAGCACAGCACCGGCTGTTGCACTCCCTTGGGGAGTGGATCATCGGACGGAAGATCTTCCTCTCTGTCTCTCCTCTATGTACATCTTTGTAATAAATAAATAAATAAATAAATAAAAGACATTTGGGAGTTTCAAAAAGTGACAGGTTTTTAATGGTGCTGTGACTCCTTGTCTGGGCAGGAACCTGCAATCTTCACCATTGGTGATCTCTAACCAGTTAGGAAATGGCTGGCCAATTCCTGTGTTGCCCAATTGAGGGAGTTATTTTCCTGGTCACTTGGTGGGAGACAAATATGTGACTGACAAACAATTATGTGCAAACATGGGGCAGTGAGATGGCAGCTCAGGGAGTATGGTCTTACAAAGTTTGCCCTGGATCTGACACAAGATTTTAGTTGGCATGGACGATCTCAAGACACATTCCAACCTTAAAGTTGCACATTATGTGATAATGGAAATTAGACAAACATATAGGAAGGTAAATTGCATTGGTAAAATCAATATTACAGATTAAAACTCTATTATGCGATAAAGTAATGTACCATTTCCTTTTGGGATACACAGTAGCATTGCAACAATTCTACTGATATTTTTAAGTATGTCTTCTCAAATATATGTGCCAATTAAGTTTTTAAAGAAAATCATTACCAATTGTATGCAAGAGACTAAGAAATTAACATTTGTCTGATTCTCTCAAAGCACTAGGCACAAATAAAAAAATGACTGCTTCTGACTTCCAATAGCTGCTAAAGCTCTTGTTGTATTCCCTGGTTGACCATCTTCTCCCAATAGCAATTCTATCATGTCTTCTCCAACTGTAGCAGGCACTACAATATGTAGAATGATTTGCTCACAGATCTGATCCCCTCTGTTGCTAGATAGGATTTTGTTCTCCCATTCTTTGAGTCAGCTAAGTCAGCAGGAGCTTCCAATGAGCAGGCAACATGCAACTATCCTCAATGAGCCTGCTATGAAGCTCACTCATTGGGGATCTGGAATTGCCTTATAAAATACCATCTGTAAACTACCTTGCACCTGGAGAAAGAGGAATAGAGTGGTTCCACTAACACAAACTGCAGAAACATGATGAATAGAAGGTATCAGGCCTCCTTTTTACTCTTAGGTGAATCATGGTTCAGAAGAACATGTCCTGGCAACATGCTCTTTGAGTTCAAGAAGACACACTATACTACAAATTCTCATTAAAAATAATCAGGAACTTAATTTTAATTTTTTAAAAATTTGTTTGGAAAGCAGAGTTACAGCGAAGTAGACAAAGAAAGATAGTGCATCCACTGCTTCACCACTCAAATGGTCCCAATGGCAGGGAATGGGTCAGGTCAAAGCCAGGAGCCAAGAGCGTCCTCTGGATATCCCACATGGGTACAGGAGCCCAAAACCTTGAGCCATCCTCTGCTGCTTCCCCAGGCACAATAACATGATCTGGATCAGAAACAGCAGTTAATATGGGTATAAGTGTTGCCTCAGTATGCGATGCCATATTGCCATCCTCCACAAGTTTGCTAATGAATTAGTTTTCTTTGATTTCTTTACATGTTTGGTACTCTTCACATTTTCACAACAATATCAGAGGCATCACAATCCAATGATATTCAGTGTTAGTCTTACTGTCTATATTGCTGCTTAAAAATTACTGACTTTCTGGGGCCAGTGCAATGGCTCAATAGGCTAATCCTCTATCTTCAAGCACTCACCAGCATCTCATACACATGCTGGTTTGTGTCCCAGCTGCTCCACATCCCATCTAGCTCCCTGATAAGTCCTGGGAAGGCAGCAAAAGATGGTCCAAAGCCTTGGGACCTGGATGAAACTTCTTGCTCCTGGCTCCAGGTTCCTGGATCTTGGCTATGGATCAACTCAGCTCTAGCTGTTGCAGCCATCAGGGGAGTGAACCAGTGGATTGAAGATCTTTCTGTCTATTCTCTGTAAATCTGCCTTTCCCAATAAAAATAAGGTTTTTTTAATTAAAAAAGCATTGACTTTCTGCCTAAGACTAAACAGTTCATCTACATTTAGTGTTTTCTTTAGCCTGTTAATATCTCTGAGATAGTGTAAGCCCATAAAAATCGAAATAGAAAAAGAGCAAGAGTTTACCAAAATACTCATTCCTTCTTCATTCAGTCATTCAGTAGGTAGTTTAGGCCTGTATTTACTTTATCCCAGAAGTCTAAGTTAGATGCTGAAGATAGAAAACAAAAGCAACCTGGTACCTGTAGAAGTTGCTTAATTAAAGAAGATCAGGCAGTGCCACACAAAGTAGCATTTTGGATATTTACATTGAATATGAGAACCTGGTTTAAGTCCTGATTAGTCTTCTTTGAGTCTAGCTTACTGTTAAGGGGCCTTGAAAGCAGCAAATGATGGTACAAGTACTTCAGTTCCTTCACCCAGGTGGAAGACTCACAAGGAGTTCTTGACATCTAGCTTTGACCTGGCCCAGGCACCAATCTAGCTCCCTGCTAAGAAGCCTGGAAAAGCAGCAGAGGATGGCCCACATGCTTGTGTCCCTGTATTCATAGAGAAGTCCCACAAGACGTTTCTGGCTCCTGGCATCAGCCTGATCCATCCCAAATTACCGAGGCCTTTCATGGAGCGAACTAGCAGATGGAATCTCACTCTCCTTTCTGTCTCTTAAATAAATCAAACTTTAAAACACTAATTTATATTTCCAAATCTGAATTAAGGCTAACTTCTAGAGAAAAAGAATGTCATTGAGATTTTTCTGAACTTTGACTTTCACACAATAGTGCTTATTAATTATAAAAACCACAGCATAGTATTTAAGGAACAATGCTCCAGAAACAGAAGCAATGTATGGAACCAATTGCTAAAATTATCACAGAACACATTTTGAAAGGGTTGAAATTTTCTTCCAAGCAATGTAAATCTGCCACAGTAAGGTATATATTACCATTAATATCACATTGACTTAGTTTCCTGCTTCAATTAAGGTTTCTAATCATGTATATGAGTAAATAAAATTATATATGATTTATATGAGGCCTTATTTTGAAAGAAGAACCAGAATACACACACACACACACACACACACTAACAAAGTTTGGAAAGTAAAAGCAATAACTTTAGCCTAAAAGGATAATGAAAAGACAGCCTGGTTAACATCTGCATGGCAATTTAGCAAGCAATACATCCAAATTAGATGAGGGTTTGTAGGAAAAAAAAGTCCTTCAGGAAAAAACTTGTGCATAATAACCACATTTCAATATACTAGCTTGCCTTACTGACAGGAAGAAGGTAAATGCTTCTTCCATAAAAGACAACACCAAGAGGAATGTAACTAGAAAAGCTGGGGCAAAATAAATTGGTAAAAGAAACTTCTGATCTTAGTATAGAAAAATAAATGCCTTAATACTCACCTAAGAAACATTTAAGCTCTAATTACAGAGCTGTCATTTAAAGCAAGTGAAGAAAACAGGTGAGGTTCCTATCCTGTTGCATTTTATCATACAAGAATGGATTAGCTATTAAATCTATACAAATAAATACAACTCATAAATTAATGACATGAAGACAAAGAGTAATGGGATAGATGGTTTTCAGCAAGCAAGAGTTTCACTTTCAATCAGGTGATCTAGAAGACAACTCTGGAAGTTCACTGGTGAGAAGCCACGTATGCCCGGATCTAGCAGAGTGGGAATGTCTGACCTGAGGGCTGTGTAAGCAACACATAATCATTTGGACTAGACTTACAGAAACAACTGCAGGTGAAACTCGAAATTCAATATAACTAGAACTGGCTAATCTTGTATGGCCCGAGAATGATGTTATTAATGACTGAATGACCCTACACAGAAAACTACTCCTGCAAAAGAGTAAAACAGGAACACAGAAAAGCTATGGGAAAAAAAAAGTACTAAACAGAACTGGGATCATCACCAGAGGGTGATGTTTAATATTTTACAACCCCAGGTCATCATCAAAGAGTGATAAGAGAAAAAGAAAACAAGCTAAGGCAAAGGCTTTGCAGCACCACTGTGTGCAGCACTGCTGAGTCCAGCACGCGTGTGGCAAACGACCTGCAGCACTGATGTGTGTTTAACATACAGAAAGAGCAGCCGGTGAAGGTTGAATATAAGGCAGGCAAGAATGCCTCGAGATGAGGTCACAAAGGAGGACAGGTATGAGGTTAGGGCAAGAAGTCTAAGTGCTGCTTCAAGATGACAATCACATAATTGGAAGATACTATGTCTAGGAGTAATACAATGTGATAAACACATTTAAAATGCCATGCCCTTTTTCATATGTACAATAGACTTCTGGGATTCAAGAGAAGAAACACAGAAACAAATAGAACTCTATTATAATAAAACACACAAACTAAGTAGTAGAAAAATAGTAGGCATATGAAAGAAATATTTTTGAGACACAGGCGCAGGAGTTTCTGCTGAACTAGACATACAATATACAAGGAAATTTAGGACCAGGCCCTGTGACCTCCACTTGGGTTTCCCCGCATCCCATTCCAGAGTATTGTTTCAGCTCCTATCTAAGTTACCTCTGATCCAGCTTCTTGCAAACGCACCTGGGGATGCAGCAGAGGATGGCTAAAGCACTTGGGTTCCTGACCCCTATGTGGGAGAAACATGCAGTTCCTGGTTTCATGCCACTGACAGCTGTGGGCATGTGGAGAGTGAGCAAGTGATTCAAAAATCTCTCTGCTATGCCTCTCCCACTCTTTCTGCCAGTCTGCCTTCATGTAAATGAGTGGAATATATATATATACATACATATATATATATAAAATCAAGCAACAGAAGGATATGTCAAGGTTCTTAATGAAAGTAATAAAGAGGGACTCCATTTGTCAGAACACTGATACCATTAATTAGAGTATGTGTGATACCCTTCTCTTTGGATACAGACATCAAAATAAGCAGAGAGGAAAATGAAGACTTTATAAATATGTACAATGTCTGAGCAATAACAAACCTGACAGTGCCTAAGCTATGGAATAAGGAGTGGAAGTGTAGGAGTATATTGGAGAATTGACATACTTATCTCACATGGTTACTCTTATACTGAACAGAGTTCACAAAATAATTCTCTTTTAGCCGAATTTATTTAACCAGTGACACTACTGGAGGTTTTTGCGTTTTTCTCTGCAGGTCCACAATAGCCACTATTCTAGACACTCAACACCAAATTACCTAGAGAGCTCTTTGCCCAGGACTGTTCTGGTTAATGTTTTAATTCTTAGCAATAATCACCAGTGAAGTTCCTTTCAGTTTCAAAAGTGTACATCATTCTATAAATTATCTGGTCAACCGCTTTTATATATGTTATAAAATCAAGTGGATTATTTTAGTTACAGGATACTTTTGCTTCAGACTTCTCTTCCTCTTCCAGGCAAAGTCTGTTTCAGGGGAAAAAGGTCTGTGACAATGGAAGGGGAGGCAAGATATGTCTTCACTTTATCACGCACCTCCATCCATACGCCTGTAGTTACCTGGTTTTAAACAGTCCACCTTTACAATGAAGATTGCTTGTCCTTATATCTGCAGTTTTTGCAGCTCAACTCCTTCCTATAAAAGTTTGAGGGTCCAAAGAATGAATATATATATAGCTCTCTACTGGGTCTTAGTTTTACTGGTCTGGTTGTATTTTGGCCAATATAATTTTCCTCACAATGTTGTGGGTCTCTTGAGACAATAGTGTAGGATTCACTATATTAAGCAAAGTCATACCCATAAATCATTCTTGATTAGCTCTACTTACCTTGGGATTCTTCTAGAATTGCTTGGGAAAAAGCTCTTATTAGAATCCCTGTTGTATTCTCTGAGTGTTACATTCAATCCATCTGAGCACTTAAGAGAGCATTTTCAAGCCACCCCTCCATTTTCATATTTAGGTCACATTTTCTGGGAAGTGCTTGAATTTGATATTTGCTCAATCTTCTTGATTGTTTGCAAGAAGGAGGACTGGCATTTTTTGAAAGCAGCAATCCCCAGCTCCTTTCAATATGTAGACCTTCTTTTATTGTGTTTTCCTCCTCTCACATTGTAGCACAACCATCAGAAAGAAGACATCTCCAAAGCATTTCCTACAAATCTACTTAGCTTAATAATTCAAACTCTCAGGCACATTTCTATTTTCCACATTACTGCAGATGACATGGGTATTAGACTCATTACTTCTGCTTCAGATGCTTTCTTTTAGGTTTTGATCAGTTTTTTCTTTCTCTTTAAAGTTCCATTATATTTCCAGCAGGAGTGTGTTTGTAATACTTTGGGCTTTTCTAATGCTGTTTCCAAATTCTTGCTGTTTTTTGCCCACACATGTGCTACAAAGGTTCTGTCATATTATAGGATATTCATTAGATATGATCACTACTTCTTGTTACATTTCATTGTTAATCTCTTATTGCATTGTAAAAATTCTTAGCTTCTTCAAACAACTATTAATCTCACATGAGATCTCCATGCCAAGGATTTAGGAGCACTTTAGTTGGGACTTTATTGATACGGGTTTGTCACATGAGATTGCAGTTAAAATGTCAGCTAAGGTTTCAGTCACCTAAAAAGTGGACTGGATTGGGAGACTCCATTCCCAAAACTTCCCAGTTTAGTGCTGGTTGTTGACAAGAACCCTCTGTACTTCAACCCAGAGACCATACAGGGGAACCGCTGAAATGTAAGTTGGGTCTCCTCAGAACAGATGTTCCTAAACAGCAAGTCTGAAGCAATGATGTCTTCTACAGCCTAACCTCAGACTTCACCCCTTGTCATTCTCATGATATCTCATTGCTTCCATCAGCTAGGACTACTTAACATCAGATGGACTTTGCATAGGGTAGAAAATCCAGTAGCAAGAATCCTTGGGGCACAGATGAGAGGATGTTGAACACACAAACATTCAAGTTGGAGCAAGATAATTTCTCACTTACCTCACTTGTAAGCTGCCTTTGAGCATTGTGAAATCAGCAAACACTTGAACATAACTCTTTATTTTAAAAGGCAATTTTCTGGGTTATTTGGAGGAATAATTCTCACCCACCTCCATATTTAAAGGGTATTAATTTCATTAGTATAATTTTGAATGCATTTGTATTCTGGAAGATAATTAACGTCCTATGTAGTACCAAGTAATGTACCTATACCTTTATAGCTTTAATTTGTTGAAGATATTTCACTATCATTTTTTTTGAGCCATAATTTTGCATAAATAAATTTCTTTTTTTTAAGATTTATTTTATTTTTATTGGAAAGGCAGATATACAGAGAGGAGAGACAGAGAGGAAGATCTTCCGTCCGATGATTCACTCCCCAAGTGAGCGCAACGGCCAATGCTATGCCAATCCGAAGCCAGGAGCCTCTTCCAGGTCTCCCACGCGGGTGCAGGGTCCCAAAGCTTTGGGCTGTCCTTGACTGCTTTCTCGGGCCACTAGCAGGGAGCTGGATGGGAAGTGGGGCTGCTGGGATTAGAACCGGCGCCCATATGGCCATATGGGATCCTGGGCGTGCAAGGCGAGGACCTTAACCACTGCGCCACCGCGCCGGGCCCCATAAATAAATTTCAACAGGAAAAGCCAATAGCTGTTTCATGGTTCTAATTACGTAACAGTTCAACTATTTTCTTTCTGCTTTCTCAGGTAGGACTGAGATGAGTTCACAGGTTTTTTTTTTTCTGGCGTTAGAAGAGAAATATCATATTTCAAGCAGTCCTGAGGATGGCTTTTTCTTGTGAACTACAGAACATAAAAAACTTCCCCCCCTCTTGGCTTGTATTATTTTTACTGTTGTTTCTAAAGATTCACTTACACCTACTGGAAAGTCAGAGTTACAGAGAGGAGAAGAACATACAGAGACAAAGATCTTCCATCCACAGACTCAATCTCCAAGCGACTGCAAAGGCTGGAGCAGAGCAAATCTGAAGTACCTGGGTCCACACTACCTGTGCAGGAGACCTGGACTGAGTTCCTGGCTCCTGTTTTCAGCCTGGCCCATCTCCATCTACTGCAGGCATTGGAGGTATGAATCAGCAATGAGATATCTCCATCTGTCTGCCTATCATTCTCTCCGTTTCTCAATATTTCAAATAACAGTAATAATAAAGCCATTTTAAAAACCAGTGATGGGCCCGGAGCAGTGGCGCAAGTGGTTAAGTCCTCGCCTTGCACGCCCCGGGATCCCATATGGGCGCCGGTTCTAATCCCGGCAGCCCCGCTTCCCTTCCAGCTCCCTGCCTGTGGCCCGGGAAAGCAGTCGAGGACGGCCCAAAGCTTTGGGACCCTGCACCCGCGTGGGAGACCCGGAAGAGGCTCCTGGCTTCGGATTGGCATAGTATCGGCCCGTTGCGCTCACTTGGGGAGTGAATCATCGGATGAAAGATCTTCCTCTCTGTCTCTCCTCTCTGTATATCTGCCTTTCCAATAAAAAAAATAATAAAAATAAATCTTTAAAATGTGTGCTTATAAGAGCTGAATTGCAATTTCAGTTGTGCTTAATAATGACAAAAATATTCTACAGAGTACCATCCAGGAGAACTCAGGAGCTCTGCTTTAACTGGGGAAATTGAACTTAGATCTCCCAGCAGAAAGATTTAGAATTATGCGAATAGTTTCTTTATGCAAGAGCCAATAATAAATCTACTTCCTCATAGGTATTCCCTGGTGTCCAAAGGATTAGTGCTGAATTCCATGTATAGAAGCAAAGAGTATTGGTTTTCATGTCATTTTAATACATCCTTCATAAGTATTTTCCATTTAGTCTCTTTTAAATTCTTCAGTAAGACAAAACACTGTGGCAAGCAAAGGGATTCAAACAGGAAGTTGGGGAGTACAGGTGTATGAATGTGTTCAGTGGAATAATGGCCTCTGAAAGCAGTCAAGTCCTAATCTCCAAAACCAGTGTCCGTTTCCAACTGGCACCTTGCATGATGAAAGGGGACTTCATTATGTGAATCACGTAAAAATAATGAGATGATAACAACCCGTGTTGTCTGGATGGGTTTGACGCAATTACAAGCAGTTTTGCAAGAGACAGACAGTAGGGTAAGAGAGTATATGCAAAGATAAGATAGAAAAAAAAATAAGGTGAGGAGAGAAAGGAGAAGGGAGAAGAGAGAAAGAGGAAGGAGGAATACCTGAAGATGTTATCCTGTCACCTTTGAGGATGGCATACAGTACGACTCTCCAGAAAGAAACAAAATTCTGCAATCTTGATTTAGGACTATTGATCTGTAGGCATGTAGGAGCATAAATCTGTTATTTTAAATCATTGTTTGTTGAAATTTCTTTCAGCAAACAATAAATACAATGAATCAAAGGGAAGGATCAAAGAAAATTAGCTTAATCTTCCAACTGAAGGACAGTAAAACCACAACGGTATTCAGGTTTGAAGCTGTAAGTTAAACTTAGTAAATCGGAACTTGCTGGCCAACTCTATGGTCCTCTGAGAAATCACAATACAATATGAGCCTGGGACTGTGAAATAATCATGTGTGGAAGAAACAACAGAAACACATTATAGCCACATATATGTTTTAAACAAAGGACACAGGTTCCTACTTTTCAAACATGCAGACCATGTAAAATAAGAAAATATGATCCACTCAAGGACCTTGTCCAGCACCTTTCATAAATAAATATATAATTGCTTGAAAGCACTTGAGAAGACCATAAGCTTTGAATATTTGTTCCATTTTTAAATTTCCCTTCAAGTTTGCATAAACTGAATATATTCTGTTTAGATGCTACACACATAGTTGAAGGTGGCATGAAGGCTGTAGCAAGCATTTTTTTAATGTATATTTTTGCATTAGACATAGCTTAGTGATGCCAGCGTCCACACATTCATTCCAACTGAAGGACTGCATATGGAGCTGTGCTCATGTACCTAAACAGCACCAAGCAGGGGTGCCCAGCAGGGTGGGAAGAAGACAATCTCAAAACATGGTGATTTTCTTGTTGTTCCTGCTGTTTGAAATTGTTGTTTCCAGTTGACAACATCACACTGTTAATGTTATCTCAAAAACGGAAGAAGCAGAAATTCTTTACGCTTAACTATGAGCTACCACTTACAATTCATTGCTTAAAAATTAGAATTGCAACTATAATACATTGCTTAGACTGAAATATAAAGGGATCCAGCTTAATCTTCTTTTGGTTCCAGGGCAGTCTGCCCACTCAAGTTGTCAAATTAAGAATATGTAGAAAATAAAGTATACGATCTTTAGAATAAAATATATCTGCATTCAAATCTTATCCCTGCCCTTCTCTGCTTGTGACATCTTGGATGTAGCATTCTCCCTGAGGTTTAGCTTACTGATCTATTAGATAAAGGAACATGAGACAGCTTGCAACATTTTTACAAGGTGACTGAAATAAAAAGACCCTATTATCATTTCCCATATTGTGAAAAAAAAAGCACTTGCTATTAAAAATCTCTAAGTGTCTTTGTCCTATAAGAGCCTCTGCCACATTTTTATGCCTAGCAAACACTGTTGTGTGTATTTTCATAAATTCATACATTACCTGTGACTGAGACCACCATAGATACAAAATAGGACCCACTGAGTTCACTTGTTACGGAAAGAGGAGGAGGCTTCCCTTACCACAGAAAAGAAACAAACTTTAAAAAGCCAAAGAGTGATTGTGAACCAATTAATTCTGAATGGCCAGGTTAACGATCGTTTCGCCTGCCTGCCTGGGGGACTCAGCTCCAAGGTAATGCTACCTCCTCCCCCTCCCTTACAGTGCTGAGCACACTGCCTTTCCCCTGATACCCGTGCAGAGTCCATGTCAACCGGTTGGTCTGTGCTACATCTCAAGGTGTGGCTGCCCTCTGGCGGTGACAGCCTTCCTCACAGCCAAACATCAGATTTTTCTTTGACTAATACCCAATTGCAGAAAGCCAACAGAGCAAATGAGTTAGCCAACTTACTCCTACTTAACTTTCAGCTCCCTGAGCAGCGCTCTAGTGAACAGTCTCACTGACATTGTGTGGAATATTCTCATCTTCGGCTTCTGTCTGTTGAAGCACTGTCCACATTTAAGACATTTATCATTTTCCGTATGTTCTCTTTTCCAGACTATCTCAGATAGATTGTAGGTCTCCCATCATCTGGCTGCCTTCAGGAAGCTTTCCAATGCCCGCTCTGAAAGTTGACATATAGAATTGAATATTCAATCAGGCTGCAATGCGGTCAGGGTAAATCAGAACCAGAATGCTGTTTCTAGTCATCTGGCTTGCAACTTAACAAAAGTTATGGCTCGGGAGATGTCCTCCGCTATCCAAACCCTCTCTCTCCAGCCTCTCACATACACTTGGAACAATCAACAGATTTGTCACCAAGTGGCCTCCTCACACTTCCAATTCCCTGGTAGAAAACCAAACTAAGTTCCTCCAAACCTACCTTTACACCTTCAATACACGATACCTTGGGTGAAAATTCCACAATTTGCTCAGTTCCCCAGCCTCCAAAAGGGACCCTTCCTGGTTCTAGCCATTATTGTTATATCTATTTTCAATTACTGTTTCTTAGTAGGCGTGTAACCTCTGCCTTGTTTCTTTTCTCTTTGGCTCCATCACTATTGCCCTATTTGATAAGCATACCTACTAGTGATAACACTGTCACTCATAAACCCTCTGGCAACTTGCCCTGAGACATTCACAATCTGCAGAATCAAACCTGCTTCCCCAGACTCACTGCCCAAATGGCCACATCATTACATGAACCATCCCAATCGTATCACCGAAAAGCTTTCCTCCATATTTTTATCCATCACTACTGTCATATTCGGACTACCCAACTCAAAGCGTTATCTCCACTCAGAAAACTCCCCAGGTACTTCTTCAATACAGTCAAATATAACTGTTAGCTGCAATCTCACCATTTGTGGCATGTGTCTGCAGGACATAGCATCCTACATCAGAGGCTCTATAGGTACACTTAGCCCTTGAGATTGTATGTTTCTTAGAACTGGGACCTCATTTTACCATAAAATTTTAAAAGTAGCACCACACATAATGTTGACCTTTTGAGGGACACTTCAAAAGGCCTTGTGCATTAAATCTAAATAACAGCGAAGTTTAAAATTACAGAGCTTGAAAAAATGTTGCAGTTATATTTATAGTCAAGTAAAATTTTCTCATATTATCTATCCACATATAATACCATAAAGTCATCTCTCCTTTTCCCTATAAATGTTGTAAATGATTTTTTAAGAAATGAGCACACCCCAACATAGTTGATAGCCAATAATGGACTTTGAGTTTCAATCTTAGCATGGTAGTTAAAAAGACAGACTTTGAAATCAGATGTCTCACTCAATGACCAACTCTATTTTAAGTTAGATTTTAGACATCCTAAGTTCTTATCTATAACATTTTTTAAATGTGTGAAATTGAATGAATGAAAAAAAAATTATCTATTAATTTGGCTTCTATATTTAACTTGTATAACACATCATCAATAATATTTAGCACACTGCCTAGCAAACAGTAAATGCTCTGCAAATGTTTGCTGGAATAATAATCATCTTTGATACTTCCCACATCTACATGCACGTTTTTTATTCATAAACTTCCTCCGGAACAACAGTATGAATCACAGCGTGCTTGATGAAAAGCAAGTTCCACTGAGAATTTTCTTGGTTTTATGAGTGTTGCTAATTTAGCTTAATTCACTCTAGATTAAAAAAAAATCTACCTATTCCCTAGCAAACCCAATCCTTGTACATCTCCCTTGTTAATAAATAAACACCAAGTTACTGAATCATGTGAGCTAAATTCCAGGTGGTCATATTACAGTTTGGTAAATAAATTAAATAGCCTTTCCATATGTCCCTAAATATTTGATTTCCTTTATTCTCAGGAACAAGGAGGAGTGACATCACTAAAAAAAATCTGCCTTTTGCCACGGATGTTATTTCCAGTAACAACAACATGCTTTTATGCAGATCATTTCTAGAATGGCACTGTAAGAGCCATCTTGTCTGAGCTTTCACAGACAATGGAAGTAGGACTTTGGAATTCTGACAATCATATTGTTGAAAGTAAAGCTTTAGGGCCCAGCGCGGTGGCGCAAGTGGTTAAAGGCCTTGCACGCCCGGGATTCCATATGGGCGCCGGTTCTAATCCCGGCAGCCCAGCTTCCCTTCCAGCTCCCTGCCTGTGGCCCTGGAAAGCAGTCGAGGACGGCCCAAAGCTTTGGGACCCTGCACCCGCGCGGGAGACCCGGAAGAGGCTCCTGGCTTCGGATTGGCATAGTATCGCCCCTTTTGCGCTCACTTGGGGAGTGAATCATCGGATGGAAGATCTTCCTCTCTGTCTCTCCTCTCTGCATATCCGCCTTTCCAATGAAAAAATCATAAAAATAAAATCTTAAAAAAAAAAAGAAAGTAAAGCTTTAACATAAATCCCACATCAAAGGATTTTTTAGGAATGCTGACTTAAATACATAACATTTCTCCGAAAGTTAGATAACATTCTCATCCCAAGAGTAGTTTCTATTCATCACCATGTATTGTGATTTCTACTTACTGACCAAGCCAAAGACACCTTGTATTATCCCTTCAAAAATGCACCGTGTGTAATTTTTAAGTTTTAAAAACAAACTAAAACCAGTGCTTCTCAGTAGCAATTCACCCTCTTATTAACATTAAAATGTTTACTTCTCCCTGAAACCTAGATTCCCAGAAAATACTAATCTTGTCAATTCATAGAGAATAGGGTACTTAACACAAGAAGCTGGCTGTTCCATATATTCACACTAGCCAAAAAAGAGTGTAGCAATTAAACTGTCCAACTAATTCCTTATCATGAAATATTAGCATTTCCAACATCATCAAGTTTTTGACTTTATCCTTGTGTAAGGAAATCAAAATAAAAGGCAGACATAATCTTGTGTTACAATTAAGTACTGAATGAGAAAGCTTCAGACACCATGAGGTTGACTATGCAACTGCGAGGAGCTGCACACAGCATTTGGCCAGGTGGCGTTCAGTGCAGTCTTTCCCAGCTGGATTGGCCTAGCATGTGCCTGGACAGAGCACTCAATCTGTCTGTAAGGTTAAAAAGGAAAATCTACCACAAATCGTACTTACAATAGTAAGTATTAAACAATATAAAATACATGATGCTTTTGAACAAAGCTGGGATAAATACACAATAAATAGTAGTAATCATTGGCCCAAACAACATGTTTACATAGAAAACAATGAAATGGCTGAAGAACACATCTACCTAAACATGGAGCAAAATCCCTGTAATTTCAGGCATTCGTATGTAGAGCTATTATTGTATACTGACCATTTATGGATATAATTTATACCATGCAATTGTATGTGACAAATGCTTATGGATGGTTATTAAACTTTTAGGAAATGCCAATATAGTCCTTGGCAGCAGGACTAAAATAATCAAATCAGAGACCAAAGTCTACATCCAGCGAGAAACACAGATTACACGTAAACAGAGATAAACACAATAGTAGTCATTTTATAGTGTTTCTCTGATCCCTCCTTCTCTAGCAAATGCTTACACTATGCAGTCTAAAATGTCTTGTTTCGGTTGACTTCCTTTCCAGGTCTTCCTCATATTCCTTACATGATATCTGCACTACAGATCTCAGTACAGCTTACTGCACCAAAAGGGAATGCAAATATTGATAGAGATTCAATGTTCTGATTTTTTTAAATTTAATGACTGAACATTTCAATGAATTATATTTGGTGCATAATAATTAGGTTCCAGTATAAAAATAAAATTTCATAATCCAATACACATATTTTCTCAAAAATATTATAAATACTGAGAAAGAAAGTTTCAATCAAATTTTCATCACTCTCTTCTTTCTGGAGTCTCTTTAGAATACTACAAATAGCAATGGGAGTGACTCAGAAGTTCCTAGCTACACTTATTTTGCAGTGGAAAAAATGCATTACAAATTTGACTTTAAGAGTACTCTTTTTTATTTTTTAAATATTTATTTTTTATTTTTATTGGAAAGACAGATATACAGAGAAGAAGAGAGAGAGAAGGAGAGACAGAGAGGAAGGTCTTCCATCTGATGATTCACTCCCCAAGTGAGCGCAATAGCCAGAGCTGAGCCAATCTGAAGTCAGGAGCCAGAAGCTCTTTCAAGTCTCCCACGCGGGTGCAGGGTCCCAAGGCTTTGGGCCATCCTCAACTGCATTCCCAGGCCACAAGTGGGGAACTGGATGGGAAGTGGAGCTGCCGAGATTAGAACTGGCGCCCATATGGGATCCCGGTGTGCAAGGCAAGGACTTTAACCACTACGCTATCGTGCCAGACCCTGATTTTAAGAGTACTCTTAGCCAGGAATTGTAATTGTTCAAGACATATACTTTTGATTATGACTAGTCATAAGGGATTCTCTGAAAAAATCGTAATATGTATATCTAGTTCAATTTATGGGCAACTATAATTTCAAGGGCGACATGTTCATTGATAAGTTTAAAGAAATAAAATTAATCTATATATGCTGTTTTTATGATCGGTAACCTGTTTGAATTTATTCATTAATGTAGGAGTTTTTGCTGAAAATTCTTTGGGATTTTCTGAGTGAACACATCCTCTGTAAAAATGAAAAGCTTTACCTCTTTTTGATCTGCACCTTTCTTTTATGTTGCTGGCCTACTGGACCAGCTACATCTTCTAATACTTTGTTGAATAAGAGTGATGAGAGCAGACACCTTCATTTTATACCTAATCTTGGAAGAAAACATTTAAGCCTTGTTCATTAAGCGCAGTATATGGTTTCTGGGGAGATGTTTTATATTCAGTTGCAAAAATACCTCTCCTCTCCCACATTTCTGATAGTTTTTGTCATGAAGGGATTCTGAACATTGCAAAATTTTTCTTCTATATCAACTGAAAGAATCATGTTTCTTTTTTTAATCTGTAAGCATAATGGATTATAATAAATGAGATTTTTAATATTGAACCTAGCTTGTATCCCTGGAAGAAAATCCACTTTGTCATGGTATATAGTTCTTTTTGTATGTGTAATTTGATGTGATAATTTTAGTAGCTATGTTTTTAACTATATTAATGAGAAATGTTGCTCTGCTTTATCTGTTTTATCTGATTTTATGCCACTGTAATACAACATATGATGGCGTTTATTTTGTAAAAGAAGTTGTGCAAAATTCTTTCTGCAATGCATGCAGATATTGTCCACTGAAAACATTTGATTATGCAGAGGAGTTTTGAAATAGCGGTTTAAATTGCCTTGCTAGTTACAAAGTTATTCACCTTGTCTACTTCATGTTATAAGTGTGGTTTCTTTTTTTTTTTTTTTGTATTTTTACAAGAAACTTGACCATTTCATCTAGTATCAAATTTGTGTGTACAGATTTATCATATTTCATATTATCTTTTGCATATCTAAAGGAATATTTTTATTTCCCGCTTGATTTCTGATGTCGAGGAGGTTGATAATTTGTGTCTCTTCTTTGTCAGTTTTGCTTGATAAATTGCCAACTGGTTTTTTTTTTTTATCTATTTGGAAGGCAGCAGAGAAAGACAGATCTCCCATTTGCTGATTCACTGTCCCCAAATGCCCACAACACGCAGGTCTAGTTGAAGTCAACTCCATTTGCATCTCCCATGTTAGTGCCAAGGACCCAAGTACTGAACCATCACCTCCCGTCTCCCAGGATTCATTAACAATAAATTGGATCTGAAGCAGAAGCAGAACTCTCTGCTTGCTCTAATACAATACAAGAAGTATAAGAAGAGGCAGCTTAACAATTTGTTTCACAGCCCTGACAACTTTATTTTACTGACTTTTCTATTAATTTTTTTTGTTTTTTCTTTTGACTGGGTTATCTTTATTATTTTCTTGCCTCTACTTAGTTTAGATTTATTTTGTTCTTCATTTTCTAGTTACTTAAAGCTTTATTTGAGACTTTTAATCTTTTCTAATAAATGCATTTAACAGGATAACAGACTCCTTAACATAGTTCTGTTTTATACATTTGTTTTATTGTTGTCTAGATAAAAGGATTGTTTGATTTCTTCCTCTCATTAGGCTTCCACTGATTCTCATAAACATTAGGAAATTTTCTCAAAGCCATGTGCCTAGCAAGCGGCACATTTTGGATGACAACTCAGCTAGTCTGAAGACCAGGCTCCTAAACTTCACCTATCCTGCTTCCATGGAACTCTGGCTGCTCTCCACGCTGCTCATCTGGGGCAAGTGTCTCCCTCTTACTGGCTGTTTCCCCACATGATATCCACCATGGGAGGTAGGGAGGGTGACTTCATTTAGTTCAGCAGTGATGCCAGTCTTGGAATTTTTTCTAGAACTCCTTTGACACTGCTTCAGTAGAAAATACAGAGAATCCGTCATTCCTGCATTACAGCAATAGAAACCCCAGCTCTCTCCTTTTCACTTGGTTTCTTATGATGTAACCCTAGAGTGACAATTCGTTATCCTATTACAACCTAGTCAGGATATAAGTCTTGGTCTCCAATAGATGTGAAGTTTGGCTGGAATAGAGAAATCATTATCCAAACATATCAGTCTTGCCAGACAGTCCCTTGTGCAAAATTGTTTGACTAGGGATAGGAAGCTCCAAAGGACTTCTCTCAATGTCAGTATTCATTGGCATTTCCAAATTGACAGCTCCTCCATATCAAACTCTGGAATCTATGCAGCATAAAGAAATCTTAGAGAACTCTAGGAGATTCCTAGCCTTTCTTCTCACTATCTTTCAAAACATTCAAAGCTCCGCGCCATAGCCTAGTGTCTAAAGTCCTTGCCTTGCATGCACTGGGGTCCCATATGGGCACCAGTTTTAATCTCAGCAGCCCCAGTTCGCATCCAGTTCCCTACTTGTGGCCTGAGAAAGCAGTGGAGGACGACCCAAAGCCTTGGGACCCTGTACCCATGTTGGAGACCTGGAGGAAGCTCCTGACTCCTGGCTTCAGATTGGTTTAGCATCAGCCATTGCAGCCACTTGAGTGTGAATCAATTTTTTCTCCTCTCTATATATCCGACTTTCCAATAAAAAAATAAAACTTCAAAAACATTTATATATATATATATATATATAAAATGTATATATGTATATATACACATGGTATACACAATGTGTGTATATATATATACACATAGTATATGTATACAGACATAATTGAGAAAGGTATGCCCTGCACATTTTTGGACCTGCGTATAAGAACAGGACTTCATTACTTGACATGTGCTCCTTAGATCTACTTAAGTGTGTGCATCATATAATGCCTGGCCAATCCCAAAGCTATAACTATCACATGCAGGAAGGAAGTGGAACACCTGGAGCAGCAGAGCAGCGTTTGCAGGCCATCACCTAGCAGTGCTGCGGGGTGGGATCTCCGGCCATGGCTTACCAATACCCACCATGTCAGTTCATCTCGTCCTATCCATTCTATGTGGTTCTTCCTTAATTGTATTTCAGTGACAGGAAGCATTTCATTATAGGTGGGTCACCGAGAAGTGTAATTTATTTCAAGATATTAAAGAACAAAGAATGTAACTTAAGAAAATGCTCAGCATGGGGAAATTTCTAGGGGAATCTATCAAACACTGAGTAGGAACTGCTGCTATTAGGACATTCTAGTTGTAAAGTACCAGAGCCACTCGGTCACACCCACAGATCAAAGTCAAAGGCATCGCAGAGTGTTCATAAAATCAGTTGTATTTGTGACTGGTTTAGTGACAAACATCCATTTGATGGCAGAATTTTAGCTGCCCTAATTTTACAGCAGTTGATGGCTTCCACTGTTAAGTGCCATTATCACAAAATGATGCAGCACTTATCACAGCAGCTGCTGCCAACATTCTCCTGCTCTCACATCTCATGCCATGTGAATCCCAGGTGATGAATATCAAATTGTTTGCACTGAGAAGAGACTGAAATATTATGACAAAAAAAATCTCCTTGTATCTCTGCAGATAGGAAGGCTCCCCCAATTCAAAATGAGTAAAGGGTTGATGAGGAACTCTACTAACAACACAGGGATTGCTTAAGTCTTTGTGTGTGGAACCATTAATCTCCACTCCCATACCTACAGCAGACAGGACAAATCAATCACTCCGTGTTCCATTTTAGAACGTGTGCACCCATCAGCAGGATGGCAAGCTTTAGCAAATAAAACATCAGGATACCAGTTAGATCTGAATGTCAAATGAACACCAAATCTTTCTTTAGTAAAAACCTATCTCCAATATTAAGCATGTTATAGTTACATTTAAAAATATGTGCTCTTTTTCTGTAACTGAAATTTAACTGGGCATCCCACCTTTCATCCGACTTTACATTAGCATCCTAACACTACATGTCAAGCAATTCTGTAATTTTTTTTACAAAGTCCTCAAAATGTAAATAAAGCTATCAGAACTGTAGAAAATAGAGTATTAATGGGAATATTAGAACAAAAAGTATATAATTACATTTACATTTAGAGTTTATCTTTAAAATGACATTAAGCCTGGCATTACAGCACAGCCTGTTAAGCCTCTGCCGAAGACACTGACATCCTATGTGAGAGTAACACCTGCAGCTCTGGCTGTTCCAATGCAGCTCCCTGACATTGCAACGAGGAAAACAGGGAAAGATGACCTAAGCACTTAGGGACATTCTAGCTACGTGGGAGACCCAGTGTTTTGCTCCTTCCTTAGGACCGGCCTCACCTTGGCTTTTATAGCCATTTAGGGATTGAACCAATGATGGAAGATCTCTTTGAATTGTTCCCTCTCTCCAGGTCACTCTGCCTTTCAAATACCTGCCTTTCCATAAGGATAAAGTAAGACAAGATCTATTCTTTTTCATTAATGAAACAACACCACTGAATGTATTCCGGCTACATGCCAACCCTTTAGACAAAAAGACACAGGCCATTTATGGGAGTCAGTTGTTGTTTCTCTAAAGCAATGGTTGTCAAACTGTAATTTATGGCAAAGACATCAACAATAGAGATGTAAATGACTGAAATGTATCAGAAAATCTGAAGGAGGACACCCAAGATACAGTTCCAGGAAATACTATTGAACATACAGGTTTACAAATTGCTGCTGTGGGCCCAGCATGGTACCCTCGTGGCTAAAGTCCTCACATTGCACGCACCAGGATCCCATATGGGTGCTCGTTCTAATCCCGGCAGCCCCGCTTCCCATCTAGCTCCCTGCTTGTGGCCTGGGAAAGCAGTCGAGGACGGCCCAAAGCTTTGGGACCCTGTACCTGTGTGGGAGACCTGGAAGAGGCTCCGGAATCCTGGCTTCGGATCAGCTCAGCTACGGCTGTATGACCGTAGCAGTCACTTGGGGAGTGATCTTCCTCTCTGTCTCCTTCTCTCTGTATATCTGTCTTTCCAATAAAAATAAATAAATCTTTTTAAAAATAGCTGCTGTGTCAGCACAACAGAAAACAATACTTTATAAAGTAATTTCACAAATTGAAGATTCATTTTCCTAATTACTCAACTTTCTCTAAATTTTAAATGAGACGAGTCAATACTCCAATAGCTAGCTCTTAAATTTCAGTAATATAACAATGCACTATAAACCCAGCACCTTCAGGTCCAGCATAGTGGTGCAGAAGGCTTAGCCATTGGCTAGGACACCAGCATACCATGTAAGCACCACTTCTCATCCAGCTATTTGTTACCGCATCTTGGGAAACACAGGAAGATGTCCCAAATACTTGGTCTGCTGAAACCCACTAGACCACAAGGATAGAATTGCTGGTTCCTGATTTCCACCTGGCCTAGCCCTGGCTGTTGCGACCATTTGCAGAGTAAAAAAGCAGATGGGAATCCTCTCCTCCTCCCTCACCTCTCTTCCATCCCACTCTCTCCCTCTCTCCCTCCATCCCTTTTTTCTCCTTTTCTCTTTTTTCCTCTTTCCCTCTCTTCCCCCTTTCTCTATGCAAATCTGCCTTCCAAATAAATAAATAACTAAATAAATATTTTTGGAAATTGAACACCTTCCCACAGAGAAGGCTGTCTGACCCTGAGCAAGCACCATGTGTGCCTCCTTCATAAATTCTTACTAAGTAAGGGTGGCTCAGTCTCTCTTTTTAACCTTTTTTTTTTTTTAAATCAGGGGTGAGGCTAGCATGACTTTACCAAAAAATAAAGAATACATTAAGTAACAAGGTTATATGTCATCAAATTGAAAAACCTAGAGGAAATTAACACATACAACCTACTAACATTGAGTCATGAAGACACAGAACATTTAATTAGATCAATAACCAAGATGGAGATCAAATCAGTAATAAAGATCTTCCCAGCAAAGAAAAGCCCAATTTTACTTCACTGACAATTTTAAATTTTAGGAGAAATTAACTCCTTTTTAAACTATGTAGAGCAACAGAAAAGGGGGAGGGGAATCCTCCCTAAATCCTCTGCACAAGTAGCATCTCCTTAATTCCAAAAGAGATACAAAAACAGAGGTGAGCACACCCTCAACAAAATGCCAGCTAACAAAGTTCAACAGCAAATCAGAACAGTTATTCTAACAGACTGAGTGAGATTTTTTCCCTGACATGCAGGATTGTTTCAACATACACAAATCAATAAACGGGATATATTAATTAAGTAAAAAAAAAATGAAAAAAAATCTTCCATGTTAATGCCTCAGTAAAGCAATATCAAAATGCCCATGCTACATAAAACAATTTACAAATTCAATGTGATCATAATGAAAAACACCAATATCCTTCTGAAATCTAGGGTAATAGCAATGCTAAAACTCATATGGAAACAAAAGAGACCCCAAGAAGCTAAAGCAATATTTAATAAGAAAAAACAAAGCCTGAAGCATTGCAATAGCAAACTTTTAAGATATATTACAGGGCAGGTCAATCAAAATAGCCTGGTTCTGGCACAAAAACAAAATATAGATCAATGATACCTGATAGAAACCACAAGTCTCACCACACATCTACAAAGAACTAGTTTTTCACAAGCGAACTGAACTCAATTCCTGAAGAAAGGACAGTCACAAATGGTGCTGGGAATACTGGATCCTCACACGCAGAAGTATGAGGGGAAACTGCTTTCTCACACATTAATACAATAAGCAACTCAAACGGATTAAGGAATCTGTGACCTGAGACCAGCAAACTATTAGGGAAAAATATCAGACAAACTCTGCAAGACATGGGAGGAAGCAGACTTGTAAAATACCCCAGAAGCACAGGTATCAAGACAAAAGTAGACAAATGGGATTATATCAAGCAGAGAAGCTTCTGTATTGCAAAGAAAATCCCCAGAAGCAAGCAGGTGAATCAGAGAAAATATGTACAAACTATGCAACTGACAAAGGATTAATATTTAGGATCAATAAAGAGAAAAAAACAGCAAAAATAACAACAAATAATCCAGTAAAGAAATGAGCAGAGGACATGAAGAGCCATTTTCAACAGAAGAAAATAAATGGACAACAGAAACGAAAAAATGTTCAGGGTCTCTAAGGATCACAGAAATGCATATAAAAACCACAAAAAGCGATTTTTAAACACTCATTGTAACATCAGTAAGAATGGCTATCACCTGAAAAAACTAAAAATGATAATAAATGCTGGTGAGGATATGGGGCAAAGATAGGCTAACCCACAGTTAGTGGGATACAAACAACCATTACGGAAGATAATATGGAGATTCTCCAGAAATCTGAAACTAAATCTATCTATCATATGACCCAGCCACCCCACTCCTGAGGATTTACCCAAAGGAAATGAAATCAGCACATGAGAGAGTTACTTCTCTGAAAGAAACCTAATGAAGAGAGGAGAGGGAAGGAGGCGTGTTGGAGAGAGGAAGGGAAGTGTGGTTGTGTTCTAGAAACTACACCTTGGGATCCACAAAATGTGTCCCCTCTAGTTTAATAAAAAAATAAAACGAAAAACAGAAACCATTGTAGAAATGTGAAGACATTGAGTGACCATATCTCTTTATTAGAAAGACTGTCCTGGCGGATGGAAATGAAAGAAAGACACAGAGAAATGTTTTAATTGTTCAACTGGGAAAAGCTGAGGAAGTCCTCAGGTACCAGAAATAGAGAGAAGGGAAGCAACATAAGAAATAAATGCAATGGACATGGTCATGTTGGATCTAACTTTTATGAAGCAGGGAAAAGATACTGGTACAGATGTATGTTACCTGAAAGGCAAAGTTATATAGAAGAGAGACCCATCTCCCACCTTCTGGTTCATCCCCCTCTAAATGGCCACAAGAGTCAGGGATAGACCCAAGCAAAGCCAGGAGCCAGGAGCTCCATTCTCTGCAAGACAGAGTGAGGGCCAGGCGCCCACGCACTTGAGCGAGCTTTTCCTGCTTTCCTGGCACATCAGAAAGTAGATTGGAAACAAAGTAACCGGGACTGCAACTGACACTCCAAAATGAGAAGCCAAAATGGCAAATGGAGACTTAGCCCGCTGTGCCACAACACCAGCCCTGAGAAGTTTATACTTTTGTATTATGTGTACTATTTTCTAATGATTCTGTAATTATCACTTTGTGAGTTATTGTGTTAACCTAGGAATATAATTGCAAGCATAAATCAATGTCTTTAGATAGTTCATCAAGTCACTAATAAAATACATATAATTTATAATATCACTGAGATGAATCATGATTTGTGTAACAAACATCCACCTTCAGCAAACTTTTAAATGGTTCTCTTGCAGATAAAACTGCAGTGAAATCCTTAAATACATATGCTTGCACATGCTTCTGTTTATTTTATTAAAGCAAATCCACAGATTGAATAAAATTTATATATAAGTTGCAAGGCTTTTTATTTTTCTATATTTCAACATTGTCTCCTGGAAAATTTTTATTGCTTGTATTTTATTTTTATGTTTTCTTGAGGGTATAAATTATTTTTAAAGATTTATTTTTATTATTTTTTTTATTGGAAAGGCGGATATACAGAGAGGAGAGACAGAGAGGAAGATCTTCCGTCCCATGATTCACTCCCCAAGTGAGCGCAACGGCCAATGCTATGCCGGTCCGAAGCCAGGAGCCTCTTCCGGGTCTCCCACGCGGGTGCAGGGTCCCAAAGCTTTGGGCCGTCCTCGACTGCTTTCCTGGGCCACAGGCAGGGAGCTGGATGGGAAGCAGGGCTGCTGGGATAGAACCCACGCCCATATGGGATCCCGGGCGTGCAAGGCGAGGATTTAGCCACTAGGCCACCGCGCGGGGCCCGCGGGCATAAATTTTTGAAATTTATAAATATTCACCACTGTAGATGAAGCCATTTATAGCATACTTAAAATGTTTCTTTGCTCCACTTTTTAAAAATATTTAGTTACATTTTCTTCTAATAAACTCAATTTTACGTAAATAGAAGTTTATGTAGTCAATTCATCTTAAATTGGTGAAAATGTAAAGTAGGATCAATATTCTCTATTTTTGTCATCCTTTATTTAACTGTTGAATTAACACTACATATGAAGCCTCTACAGATTCGAGCAACTACTAAAATTACCAACCAGATATGAAATAATCTGTATATCTGTGATGATGATTCTCTTATCATTCTGCAATAAAACGGAATGGTGATTACAGTTGGAAGTTTAATTCAAGGGGGCTCTCAACAGAGGAGCAGAGAGGTTGGAAAGAAAACTGTGAGCAAATCCCGTGAAGACTTATAAACTGAGAAATATGGCAGAAGCTGGAAGAGGGGAATGTATAAAATTTCTGGATTTATAAAATCTCTGGAAAATTATTCGAAATTATTCTACTTTTCTGGGAGTGATCTTGTCCCATCTTCAAGAGATGTGGGCACAGACGTGGGTACACACTGGAAAACAATGGCTGCTGCCATTCAAATAGCCTCCCTTTCTCTCCAAAAGGACAGACAGCAGTAGGAATGCTGCAGGACTAAGCCGCTACAGGCCAGGTGCTTTGACACACTTTTGGAAGTTGCAGCGTAGGTATATTCATAGCATGAGCAAAGCAGAGGTGACAACAACTGTACCAAACACAGACCTCTGCACACAGATATGAATGAAAAGAGCAACCGTTAAAAAAAAAAAAAAGAGGTCATAAGAGGTTCCACGCAGGACATTTAGGCTAATTAAACCAGAGAGATAAATGCTAAATGTAGGAGTGGCATCTCCCTGCGCATTAGGCATCAATCATTACAGATTTGTTTAAGAATCTCTGTGGAATGATGAGATTGTTGATTGAAATGAAGAGATGAAGGGCAGAACTGAGATGCAGTTCAGCCTCCATCACACATGATAATAGGACTACCAGATGAAATTACAGAATATTTAAACCTCAGATGTTCACAAATACTGCAGGGAATACACTCAGATGAAAATATTATTCATTGCTTATATGAAACACATTTAATTAGGCATCCTATGTTACTATTTTCTGGATTCAGCAACCTTGCTGAGTAAATAATGCTAATTTTCAAATTCAGAGACTCTGTCCCAATCGATGCCTGAAGAAGGCCTGCTTGAAGATAAAAACATGCAGAAACTTCCCTCAGCCTGTCAGAGGTGAGCAACTTCACTCAAGAAGCTTGGAGCATTACAAAGATCCTCAGCAGAGAGCTGGTCAAGCTGCTTTTGCTAATACTTACAAACGGTCCAACAGGAATAATTAACATTTGAAGAAAGAAAGGTAAAACAGAATGGCCAGGATGAGAAACACAAGAACGTGCTTTTAATAACATGGACAGTGGAAGAAAATGGAAAAAGGAGTGTAGCTAACTAGACATGTGAAAGAAAAGTGCCTCCCCAAGCCAAAGCAGGGACACTTACAGAGGAAGCAACGGCACTTCTGCATGAGAACCTTAACGTGTACAATAGGTTTGTTGCAGTGGCAATCGGATGGATGGGATTGTTTCAATAACAGACATAGATAAACACAGACTTAGAAACCTGAAATTTTTAGTTGGAAAACCACCGCAATATACAGATCAACGAAGAAGGAAAAAAGAAAAAAAAAGGAAGAAAAGAATGGAGGGAGGCAGTAGGAGAGAGATGGAAGAAATGGAGGGAGGGAGGAAAGAAGGAAGGAAGGAAGGAAGGAAATGGTTTAGACATAGAGCCATACAAGTAGTTCACTAGCAAAACCTCACAAAGTAAACAAGCCTATCTTAGCAGCAGCTGGGAAGTGACTACAAACTTGATCTGTCTGTAGACAAAAAATGTTTATCGGGATAAAAGGAGAAAGGCACGTGTGAAAACTGTAAAAACAAATCAAATTACTAAGATATTTTTAAAGACTTTGACCTACAATGTTGAACTTTTTTTTTTTTTACTAAGATTAGCAGCAGCAGATTCAAACCAAATAGAAAATATACATAAATGGACTAAGCATCAACATCATTTTTAGTCAGTGAAAGAAACATTTTACTTATGTTTACTTGTTTATTGTTTTATATGATCTGAGAATGGTTAGGCTGATTGAATTGAAAACTATTTTCAAAGTATTTTCCTTGGTAAGTTTTATTAACCATTATGTAGAAAACAGAAATCAACTAAATGCAGAATCTCTGCTTTTATTTTATTTTATTTTTTAAAGGTTTACTTATTTTATTGGAAAGGCAGATGTACAGAGAGGAGACACAGAGAGGAAGATCTTCCTTCAGATGATTCACTCCCCAAGTGACTACGACAGCCGATGCTGTCCCGATCCAAAACCAGGAGCCAGGAGCTCTTCTGGGTCTCCCACACAGGTGCAGGATCCCAAGGGTTTGAGCCATCCTCGACTGCTTTCCCAGGCCACAAGCAGGCAGCTGGATGGGAAGCGGGGCTGCCGGGATTAGAACCAGTGCTCATGGGGGATCCCAGCGCGTTCAAGGTGAGGACCTTAACCATTAAGCTATCGCACTGGGCCCGAATCTCTACTTTTATTACAAAATTTCTCTTGACATAATTATTTCCCTGAACCAGCACTGTGGTGGACATGCCAGGCCTCCTCCCCTGGCACTGGCATCCCATATAGGTACTGGTTCCAGTCCCCGCTGCTCCACTTCCAATCCAGTTCCAATCAAGTTCCCTATTTATGGCCTAGGAAAACATCAGAAGATGATCCAGCAGGACCTTAGTCGCAAATGGGAGATTCAGAAGAAACTCCTGGCTCCCAACACTGGAGCAGCCCAACTGGCCATGGTGGTCATTTGGGAAATGAACTAAGAGAGAAGATTATTTCTCTTTCTGTCTCTCTCTCCCCTCTTTTTCTCTGGCCTTCTATATCTCTATACAATTCTGCATCTCAAATAAAAAACAAATCTTTAGGATTAAAGAAAAATTTACTTCCCTTATGATACAATTTTTTTCATTTGTTCTACTTTAGTTTTAGGTTTTGGTAAATACAGTTAGAGACAAGTAAATATTATTACTATTTTTACATAAATATTAACTATAGAACCAAAACATGGTTTAAAAATATTGTAGTTTAATATTATAACTTAATTTTAATTCAAAACTATAAAATGAAAATAATTGCTTTCCATGCCACTTCCTCTGTTGTAAAATAAATTCCAGGAGGGCAGATATCACTGTCTTCTTTGAATGCCAGCTGTTATCTAAATATATGAAATAGCAGCATTGTCCAGGAAGTCATTTAGTAAGTATTTGCTGAATCAGTAAAATGATGAATGAATAATCATTCAAAACCATCTCTTCATTCATCCACTTAAAGTTATCATCTCCTATACTGCATTTGATGAGCCATGGTGGCTCCACTTAGGGGCGCTCACGACTCAGCCTGATTCCGCAGATGGACCATCTTCTTTAACCACCCCTCTTTGACAGTGTCGGGGCTTTTTCTTTCTTGTCTTTACTCAAGTGCAGGTTGTGCTGCAATAAACACAGGGTCGCACGTCTGTGTATCATATGCAGATCTCACTTAATTTGGATACATTCCCAGGAGTGGGACAGCTGGGCTATACAATAAACTTTAATATTATTCCAAACTTTCCTTAAGAAGCATTATTGAAAAGCATATATATATATATATGTATATATATGCATATAAGCATATATATATATATATTTTCCTTACAAATGCACTTCTGCAAACTGCCTCCCCCTCTTCACCAGCATGGAATTTGGGGTTCTGATGTAATGTTATTGTTTGACCTTAATGAATTTTTCAAGCAAGTGGAATCATATTTGAGATATTGTTACTTATATAAATTCAGGAGAGAAATTCTCCATAAATTAGCAAGTAAGGTAAAATATAACAAAGGATTTTTCCCTAAATGCAGATACAACTGCCTTTGTTTCCCAATTATTTTCCTTGCTTATTTTTTATGGATACAAAGAAGATACTAAAGATTCCTTAGCTAACCTTGTTTCTCTTGCCTTCCTTCTGCATGTTGTTTATTTTGTTTCTAACATAGAAAATTTCAGCTTGATCATTATCGGTATCAAAAGATAAAACACCGTTTGGGCATATGAACATTATTAATTCCAGAATGGATTTTATAAGGGTTATTTTGTTTTTTAAAGAAAAATTCATGAGTTTAAAAGGAAACGATTAAGAAGAGGTGGGGCATAAACTGAAAAGATCTCATCTCAATTACATCATAGTGCAATCTCTTTTATTGCTTTGAGAACAGTGACATCTAGTGGGCAGCTGGTGTTAACACCAGTAGCATGTTGATGGGCGCATCCATTATAATCTCTAAAGCCAAGTCACAGTCCAAAGTTAAATACATGGAAAATCAAGGGGATTTTATAGTAATCAAAACTTTTTGAGCCACTTTAAAACATCTACTTGTCATCCAATAACATTCCAGACAAAAAGTGACTTTGTTATTTGAGAGTTTCATGTACTACAGAAATAAGAAAAAAAAAAATGTCAGTTTACCTTTAGCTTAGCAGAGGTAGATTCTAAGGTCATCGGCAATACTATACCTTATATATACTGAAAACAATGCATTCTCCAAACTTTGCTCCTAAATGAATTTTAAAGTATTTGCCAATCATAAATCATTTGCCCTATATCTGTTTTCATTTGATTCTAAGTATATTTACCTGCGACAAATATTCATGACCATATTATGCAAACCTTTATTTGAATTGCAACCAGCTTGCATTATAATTCTTCACTGTGCCTATGGGCCGATAATCCAGTAATACATGTTTAAGTTTACAAAGCAGTTGTTAAATATATTATTCAACAACTATACATACTAACATTATTCCAATCTGGCAGTCGAGTAAAGTAAATCTTAAAATTTAAGACAAAAAAAAAAGACATCCTTGATAATCAAGCTGATGAATCCAATTAGAAAGTATTTTCTACCCCAATTGCACCTGCTTTTTCCCAGGCCTGACTCTGGTTCCTTCTCTCCATAAAAGCACAACCCAGATGCAGTTGAAATCACAACAGTGAGCGTGATCATGGCAACACTACCACTGTGGAGTACCTACAACTTGACAAAATTCCCGAAGAGTTTATGATACTTAGTCATGGAAATACAGGCAGCGTGTGAGTTGGCTCAGCTGGGATTGAACACCCTCCTCTGTAATCCAGACAAAATCAGCAAAATGAAAGTACTGTATGTTGCTCAAACACCTCTCCACCTGAAGCTATGGTACTACTGGCGTGTTCTGACGAAGGGCTCGGCTATTTCTCGATTCTAAGCTGAGGACAAAAGGTGATTGGAACACCTGCCTATGGGAAGGAGGTTTGGACAATCTGGTTTCAGTTTGGTGAAAAAGTGCATACAGAAAACAGATGACACCAAGAAAGTATATCTCACTTTTTAAACAAGAAAGTAACTGCCCTACAGGACAGGTATAAAGTGCAGGTTTGAAAGCCCATGGATACACTGCTTTAAAACACAATTCTTTCATGTCATCCATCATTTGCATATTGATTCTGTGTATTTCTTTTACAAATTGTTGTATTACCTGAGGAGAAACACTTTCTTAAAGATTTATCATTTTATTATTATTTTTTATTGGAAAGGCAGATATACAGAGAGGAGAGACAGAGAGGAAGATCTTCCATCCCATGATTCACTCCCCAAGTGAGCGCAACGGCCGATATTATGCCGATCCGAAGCCAGGAGCCTCTTCCGGGTCTCCCACGGGGGTGCAGGGTCCCAAAGCTTTGGGCAGTCCTCGACTGCTTTCCCAGGCCACAGGCAGGGAGCTGGAAGGGAAGCGGGGCTGCGGGGCTAGAACCGGCGCCCATGTGGGATCCGGGGCGTGCAAGGCGAGGACCTTAACCACTGCAGCACCGCGCCGGTCCCAGAGAAACACTTTCTTGAAGGCACCATAGTATTAGGCTAATTAGCACATTTTAATAACACAGCTTTAACCTTTATAAAATGTCTATGTGTACAGAAAGTTGCACAGGAATATAACCCATGTATCTATGTGCAGTGCCTCTTTCCCCTTACAGTTCACCACACGGTCTTCTTGCATTAACATCTTGCATTTATGTGTACACTGATTGATAATACTGATACATTTCAGCACTGATATCCATAATTCATATCACAGCTTATTCTTTGTAATGTCCAGCTTTCGGGGTCTGTCACAAAAATTCGTGTATTCACCATTCAATATCATATGGAATATTTTCAATGCCCTAAAAATTCAGTATATTCCTCCTGTTAATTCCTACTTTCTGCCTAAGAATCAGATTTTAAGCATCTCCATAGTCTGCCTATTCTGAAGTCCATTCAGCATGGAATCAAACAGAATAAAATCTTTTACGATGTCCTCTGTTGGGGGCACTGACCATTTCCTGCCCTGTGATTGGCCCTTTGCCCTGATTGGTGTGCCTTGGTTCTCTTTAAGTTGATTGGTCAAGTTTGACAGTTAAGCGGGGGGCTTGGCGAGGGAGGGGCTGGAGCGTAACGGATATAACGGTGATAACGGTCAACGGACAACGGTCACGACGGGACGGAGGAGCAGAATAAAAGCGCCTTGGAGACTCTCTCAAGTGTCGGGTGATTTCTTCCGCGGGACGGGAGGACCCCCGATACCTGGTGCTGTGACTCGGATAGAAAGAAGATAACTGGCGCTGTGAATCGATAGAAGTCAGCTGGTGAACGCCAGGAAGGTAAGCTGAGCAGATCGCTCAGGGAGCCGCTTAGAGCGGGGAATTAGTTTACAACTGAGCTTTTTGCTCAGGAAGCCGCAGCAGCGGGGGGCCCATTTAAGCTGAGGTTTCAGGTTACCTCAGGGAGCCGCTGATAGCAGCGGGGACGTGCACGTCAAGTTCGCGGATTAGCGACGAGCCAAGTTCGCAGGGTAGCGACGAGTCGAGTTAGTCAAGTTCGCGGGTAGCGACGAGTCGAGTTAGTCAAGTTCGCGGGTAGCGACGAGTCGAGTTAGTCCAGTTTGCGGGTAGCGACCATTAAAGCTGGGTTTGCCGCCATTCAGGATCGCGGTTTGCCGCCATTCACCATCGCGGTTTACCGCCATTCACGATCGCGGTTTGCCGCCATTCACGATCGTGGTTTACCGCCATTCACGATCGTGGTTTACCGCCATTCACGATCGCGATTTACCGCCATTCAGCGTTGGGGTTTACCGCCATTCAGGGTCGTGGTGTACTGCCCATTCAGGTTTGTGATCTAGCGCCCATTCAAGTTCACAGTTAACGATCAATTTCGCCATTTGACAATCGGTCAAGTTTTCAAGTTAGCAATGATCAGCGGTGTTAGAAATATGGCCAATTTAACTTTTTCGGCGCACATGCAGCCTTTATTGCAGAAACTGCTGACGGTACTGTTGTTTTTGCAAACTATGCAGGGGATCACTCCATGGTTTCTGGAGGAGGGCCTTTTGATCCTGCCACAATGGGAGCACTTAGGCAGAGACTTAGCTAAGGCAGAACACCAGGAGCCCCTTCCTCCAGGAACAGTCAGGATCTGGACATTGATTAAGTCTTGCCTGACTGATGGCACTGATAAATTCAGAGGACGTATACAGGAAGGTGAGAAAGTCTTATGGAAACGCAAAAAAAAAAAAAAAAAAAAAAAAATCAGAATGGATGGTTTGAAGATCCTTAATGATTTCCAGCAGGTATTCGGATATACTAATTGGATCCAACCATATTTTTGTATTATTAGACAATGCCAAAATTGTGTCCCGTTTTTATCCCAGCCTTACTTTGGGGTTAGTCCCCGTGGTCTTATGCCTAATCATATATGGCAGATGGATGTTACCCATGTTCCCAGTTTTGGTCGCCTTTCTTTTGTTCATGTCTCTATTGATACCTGCTCTGGGGTTCTTTATGCCTCAGCTCATACAGGGGAAAAGGTTCAAGATGTTATATCTCACTGCCTTCAGGCTTTTGCAGCCTGGGGAGTCCCCCAGTGTTATAAGACTGATAATGGACCTGCCTATGCAGCCAAAGCATTTGATAAATTTTGTTCTGAATTTGCAATTAAACACTCTACTGGCATCCCATATAATCCCACAGGCCAGGCTGTGGTAGAGCGTGCCCATGCAACTCTCAAAGCATTATTAATAAAACAAAAAGGGGGAGTAGGAGCCACCCTATATCCCAAAAGTCCTAAACATCAATTGGCTTTAGTTACTTATATTTTTAACTTTTTGATTCTGGATTTGGATGGCCATTCTGCTGCCGAACGCCACACTGTTGGCGCAGGCCCCTGCAAAGATTGGGTGATGTGGAAGGATGTTTTAACAAAACAATGGATGGGCCCGCATCCTGTCTTACGACGGACGCGAGGAGCGGTTTGTGTTTTTCCGCAGGATTCTGATGGACCGGTGTGGGTGCCAGAATGTTTGACACGAGTGATAAGAAAGCCGGAGCAAGATGAACCTGTGGACGTGGTGGATGCTGACCAGCCTGATGTTCATTCAGATACCGAGAGGAGACAACCAGAATCTCCAGCTAAAACTGCACCATAAAAGGTGTGCAGCAAATATTGACTCGCTGTCTAGGGCCTTGGAAATGGCCCCCAGAATGGACTGCTGTCAAAGTACTGTGACTCCTAGAAGAGTAGCACCTGATCTTGCTGTGACCAATTTATTTCCTACCTGTTCAAATTGTGCCTTTGTGGGGTATAACTATATATATGGTAACCCTGTTCAATCTGTTTCTGCTCAGTCTTGGAATGTCTGGGTACTTTGCACTAATAGGGGTGGGTGATCAGATATATCAGCTTTTGCATTTATTGATAAGGTAGTGATAAGAAATTGTAATTATAGTAGTAGTAGTTCTAGAATATGGGAAGAAAATGTTAAAGTTAATTGCAGTTGTTATGTTATCTATAATGCTATTTATGTATGTGTACAAGCTCCATTTATGTTTATTGTTAATTGCTCTGTAGTTAAGTGAGCCCTTAACCAGTGTTGGAATGGCTCTGGCACTGCGGTGCTGGTACGCATTCCACAACTTATTTCCATCATATGGGGACCTCCTGTGTGCTTAGTCTACCTGGAATGTGTGTCACTCCCTCTATTGTCACCAATGGTTCCCGAGCACTGAATTTGTCCAGAGAATTATCCGCTACGCTATCCCCTAGTGGAAGCTGGTCCATACGACAAAAGTAGAGATTGCCACAGTAAAGCAATGGACAAATTGCATACTAAAGGATCTTTCCTTTGCACACCAATGGGCTGGTATAGTAGCCATGGGCCTTATATCATTCTTTGGGGTCTGTGGATGCTTCATCCTTGAGCACAGCGTCAGCAGCAGTAACAGCAGCTGCTAGTGCAAGCTGTGCTTGCCCTTCACAGCAGATAATCCCTAAAAGTCTGGCTAGGCATGCTGGACCGGTAGCCAGAGACGGGTAAGTATCCGATATGGCTTCACCAACCTAAGACAGGTGCCACGTTCCTAGCCACGTGGTTAGCCCATGATGGGTAAGGGGAGCCTGAACTCGGAACACCTAAGACAGGCACGGTCCCTTGCTTAATAAAACAAGAAGGGGGAGCTGTTGGGGGCACTGACCATTTCCTGCCCTGTGATTGGCCCTTTGCCCTGATTGGTGTGCCTTGGTTCTCTTTAAGTTGATTGGTCAAGTTTGACAGTTAAGCGGGGGGCTTGGCGGGGGAGGGGCTGGAGCGTAACGGATATAACGGTGATAACGGTCAACGGACAACGGTCACGACGGGACGGAGGAGCAGAATAAAAGCGCCTTGGAGACTCTCTCAAGTGTCGGGTGATTTCTTCCGCGGGACGGGAGGACCCCCGATAGTCCTCAATGTGGTTTCATGGCTGAATAAACTGTTGTTTTATTTATAAAAAGACATCATTCATTCATCCATCTATTGAAGGAAAACTTGGTTACTTCCAAATTTTTGCAATTATGAATAAAACTGAAGAAAACATTTGAGTATAAATTTTTGTTTGGAAATTTTCAACTCATTTGACTTTTTAAAATTAATCAATTTATTTTATTATTTTAGTGATACAGCTCCATAGGTTCTGGGATTTCCATTACCCCCTTCCCTAAACCCCTCCCCGCCCACTGACTTCCCCTACATTATTCCAACAGCACAGTCCTTCATAAATGGTCATAAGCCCATCATTCTGCTGTCTAAATGTATTCTGACATTTGCAGGCATGGACAATGGTAGAGTCCAGCATTCTATTGTCAAGACATATTTAACAGTTTCATTTGGAAAAAGCCTGGTGTCTTCCACAAATGTTGTTGGGACAATTGGATAGCAGCCTGCAGAGGTAAGAAGCAAGATCCCCACTTGTTACTATTTTTTTTCAAATCTGTCATCAATATTTTCACTTTTCAAAAGTGTCAGTAGAACACGAGTTCTTAATTTTTATAAAGTAAGTGTGTCACTTTTTTCCTCCTTTTATTTTACTTTTCGTGTTATATTTAAATAACCATTCACCTGTGGTCTCTAGTAGAAATTATTCAGCTTTTATTTTAATACTTGGGTCCCTGATCCACTCTGAGTTAATTTTTCATTAAAACTTTAAAACGTGTGTGTGGATGCAGTTTCTTCAGATGGACAGCAATCTGTTCTAACCTATTTGGCTACTGTTTTTTCTCCATTGCTTTGATTTTCCTCCTTTGCCCCAAATCAGTTGATTGTACCTGTATGGGGCTACTGCTAGGCTCTGTTATTTATGTGACTTTTTTTTTCTAACCAATAGGATACTCCTGGTCAATGCAGCACTGCAACTTGCCAGTAAGTCTGTGATCAGATAGTGTGAAATTGCCAACTTCGTCATTCAGTATCATGTTAGTTCTTCTAGGTCTTTCGCCTTCCATATAAACCTTAAAATCAATATTCCTATGCAAAAATGCTTTCTGGAGTTTTGACTGGTATTTTGTGAGTCTATACAATGACTTTGGCTACGAACTTGCAACATCTCTCCATTTACTTAGTTCTTTGCTCTCTTGTTAGAGCTTTGTGGCTTTCCTCTCTATACACAATATAGACATCTTGTATGTACTTTATTAGAAAATACATTGTTGGTGCTATTGTAAATGATATCGTATCTTTATTTTTTATTGCCGGAAGCAGCTGTACATATGAAAATAACTGACATTTCCTGTATGTTAGAATAAGAAGGGATCAAATAAAGACGCTGACCGTATGCTCCTTTGGGTTGTAGATAACTATGCATCTGGAGTGATTCAGGAAATGTTTATACTTATAAAAGTATAAACATGGAGCGAACCATGAGACCTACTGTAGTTTTTGTTTTTAACAAAGAGAAAGCATGTATGATTTCAGGGGATTATTAATAATCACAAAATGTCTTATTTTTGAAAAAAAAGAATTTGATATTATCTGAGATGTGCTAGCAAAACAAGCTCCTCCTCCAGTTTTGATATCTAATCTCTCCCATGCAGAATAACCTTACATTTGTGTCATGACTTTGCTATTCTACAGTATGCATTTTACAAAAGGTTTTCTAGAAAGCATTCTTTTAAAGGCTGAAAACAACTGAATTGGGACTTGTACAACTTCTGCCAGCAGAAGTACATATGGAGAAATGTGTGGGTTATATCCCCTAACGGGCTCAGCATATTTTGTTTTTAAACTTGCAATAAATGGCTCAAGTCACTGATTTTCTTGTCATGCTCTATCAAAGGGAGGAACCAGGGAAAACATGGCATAGAATGTCTCACAGAGCCAGTGCCGTGGCGTAGTAGGCTAAGCTTCCACCTTTCGGGCCAACATTTGACATATTCCCGTTTGAGACCTGCTTCTCAACCAGCTCCCTGCTTAGGCCCTGGGAAAGCAGCATAGGATGGCCCAAGGTCTTGGGCTACTGCAGCAACATGGGGCACCTGGTTCTCAGCCTGGATCAGCTGAGTTCTGGCCATTGTGACCATTTGGGAAATGAACCAGCAGATGGAAAATCTCTGTCTCTTCCACTCTCTTCAACTCTGGTTTTCAAGCAAAAATAAATAAATCTTTATAAAAGAGTATCTGCCCCTGCTACTTTTTGTTATATGAATTGTTATCTCCATATAAATAGATTCAGTTGGGGATAAAATCCTTATTATAATATTTTGGAGTTTTCAAATCTCAGTAACAGTGTTTAATTGGGCATCAGAAAGTTTGCCTCACTCCCCGTATCTAACGCCAAGGGGTTTCCCATTAAATCTCTGTAGAGTTTCTGGTGGGAATTCATTAAGTTGGATCCTTTGGTTGTTTGGTTTTCCAAACTAATGACAATAACATGCCAACTGTTATTCTTCAATTGTCTTAGACATTTTCTAGATATTATTGTTAATTTTATACATTTACATTAAGCAGCCAATAGTTATTTATGCAAAAGCTTTATAGAAAAAAAGTGGTAAGTTATAATTATTTCTTTCAAGTCACTGTGATGAAGTGACATTGTTGCCAGGCCTGCTGATTGGCTCTTGGTGTGTTTCAGGAAATAGCAGGAGAAGCTGTCCTTCCTATGCTGATGTTTAGTTTTTCCTGCTTCCTCCATTCTGGACAGCTTCTTACATCCTATACCACGGCCCAGCACAGTAGGCTACCTGATGAAGTCCTCGCCTCACACGCACTGGGGTCCAATATGGGCGCCTGTTCTAATCCTGACGGCCCCACTTTCCACCAGTTCCCTGCTTGTGGTCTGGAAGGGCAATACAGGACGGCCCAAAGCCTTGGGACCCTGCATCCTCATGGGAGACCTGGAGGAGTCTCCTGGCTTCTGGATTCGGATCGGTGCTGCTCCGGTTGTTGTGGCCACTTAGGGAGTGAATTAGCAGACAGAAGATCTTCCTCTCTGTCTTTCTTCCTCTCTGCATATCTGACTTTCCAATAAAAATAAAATAAAATAAAATAAAATAAAATAAAATAAAATAAAATAAAATAATAAAAAGATGCTACACCAAGGCTAATAAAAGTAGGTAAAAAAAGACAAATTTGGACTGCTGGAAATGACTATCATAATGATGGATATAGTGGATAACAAAAGTTTTCTACAAATACATGAATTTTCTTCTTGTTACATCTTTTCGCAGCTATTGTTGGCTAATATCTGGTTACATGTTCTGGCTATATATGCAAGCACTTACTTTATGTTTTATATTTCAGGAATCTTTAGTAGAATTCACAAGCAATTTTCTTCATTGTAAAATGTCTAATATTATTGACATGATTATCAAAGCTTATTTCATATATATTTGTTTCTGGTGCAGCTTCAATATCCAGTGATGCTTATCCTTAGTTCTAGTGATATACCATAATAAAAATGAAGTTTGTTTAGCTTAAGCAAAGTCAATGTATTATACGTATTCCAACTTTACGGTTTTAGGCAATCATGACAATTAAAGGCATTCAGTTTAAAAAATAATACTTCTTAATGGAGACTCTGTTAGTCAATCTTCAAAAAGCATCATAGTGGCTTATTTTTTATATTTATACCCGAACAGATAAGCTGAAATAAAACTGGCAATACGGAGGCTAGCACCGTGGCACGGCATGTGAAGTCACTGCCTGTGATGCTGGCTTCCTATTTGACCACCAGGATGAGTCTTAGTACTCATCCACTTCCAGTCTAGTTCTCTGTGAACATGCCTGGGTCATCAGCAGAAGACAGTGCTCAGGCTCTGTGTGGGAGACTATGATGGAACTTCCGCTCTCCAGCCCATCCTAGTCATTGCCACGCTCACAGGCACAGGCACACAGTCCCTTTCCTCCCTGCCACCTCCTTCTGCAATTCTTTATAATATCTCATTGAAAAAGATTAGCAATATAGTAATCACACAGCTAACAGGTAGCTTATTATCTTTGCTTATGAAAACACAGAGAAAAGGGGTGAAGAACTTCAAGAACTATTTAAGGAATATGGGCAAGAAGGAAGATTGGCTTAAGATTAGATAAAGAATATTTAAATTGACACACATTCAAATGGGTCCATTAAAATATAAAGGTTATATAATTCATAATGAGGATTTTAAAAAATTGTAACGCACCCAGCAATCATCTACACATGAATCAAATCTCACTTATAATCATATAACTAAGAAAATGCTTATTTGAGGAGGCAAAGATTCAAGAAAGTGCTTATTTACATGTTACATTTTTGACGAGGTGTTTCCAAAGCTCCCCCCACCTCAGAACAGGACAAATCTGCTTCATTTATCAGTTGATCCAGGGTCTAACAGGAAAACCTTGTTGAACAGGCCAGAAAAGTGAAACGCAGAGGACGCTGCACCTGTTCTGTATCTGGTAAAGGCCTCAGGACGAACTAGTATTCACCACAACACTATTCACAGTAGCCACATGTGGTTAGAACTAAACATCTACCATCCGAAATGTTCATGTACACATATCTGTACAGTATTAATGTGCATGAATTGTGGGGCCCTAGACTGAATGTAATATATCAGTTTCAGAAAGATATCCCTGGAGGAAGGTCTTGTGCACCCACGCTGCTCACTACAGAACAATGGATCTCCCGAACAGAATATACTGGAAATAAAGATTAAATCAATGGGAATGTTCTCTCAATAAAGTCACATTTGTTAAGCCATGAACTAGCACACTTCTCCATTTATTTGCACTTTTTAAATTTCCTTAACCAATGTTTTATACTTTTCTGTATAGAATTAGGATATGTTGTTAATAAATGTTTTCCTATATTTTTCATCCTTTAAACTACAATAAATGATAATTTTCTAAATGTGGGTTTCCATTATTTGTGTATTCAGGGGCTATTTCCTAGAAATGCAAATGCTGTTTGTAAATTGTCTTTATATTCATCAGTCTTGCCAAAATAATTTATTATCCCCATGGGTATCTCTAGGGATGGTTTTTCTTTAAATTTTGATTTGCACAACTGTCAAACAGATGCATAGTTTTCTTTTTCTTTTTACATACAGGAAATTTGTTTGCCTGATTTCACCAGCAAATGTTATCCAATACTGGTCACATCAGTCTACCACCATCGGCCACCTCCACCTTTTCTCCCAACAATGGTTTCTTTAAAAAAAAAATAGTAGTGATAGTGAAATCTTTCCCATTCCACAGAGGTAAAAGATTTACTATTTAAGAATTAACCATGGCACTATCTTTATTACCTGTATGGCTTCCACGCTTGCCTTTTGTGAATTTGAAGATGTTTCCTTGTATTCTTTGCTGCAACAATTCTATCATATTGATTCTGAACCTAATTAAATCATTTTTCTTCCTCATTGAAATGATTATATTTTCTCACTTATTGTGTTAATGAGGTAAATCGTGATGACTAACTTATAAGTGTAACACAGCTTTGCTTTCCGAGAGTAAGTTCCATTTAATTGTGATTTTAGGCATATTAGAAGGTATAATTTGCTGACATATGTTAAGGGATTTTGGAATGAAGGATGTTAGTTTGCATGTGTTTTCATTTAAATTATCAAGATTTTCCTGATTTTTTTTTAATAATTTGAAAGACAGAGGGAAAAGAAAGAGACTGACAGAGAGATTTATGTCTGATTTTTCATTCCCCAAGGCCTGCAGCAGTGGAGCTTAGGGCAGGCCAGAGCTGGGGCCAGGTCTCCCACATGGGTGACAGGTACCCAACAGCTTGGATAAACACCTGCTGCCTCCGATGGTGCATATTACCAAGAAGCAGAATAGGGAAATGAGCTATGATACAAACCCAGGCACTGTGATGGGGAATATACACATCCTAAGAACTGTTATGCCTGATATCTGTCCAAATCATGGACTTTCTAATGATAAATTAATTTCTGTATTGCCCTCTATCCTACAGGGGAGGGAGGTAATAAAACACTTTTCAATGTACAAAGTAGTCCTAGAGCGAAGTTTTGACTTTCTAATGTGTAACTCTTTAGGACGCTCATCAGAATGCCTGGCTTTATTTTTAAGGAGTCCAGACTCTAGCTGGGTCTAAAAGCCAGGACCCCCTACCTCTCATGCACGATCTTTCTAAACTCAGAAATCACTGCTCAACTATCAACTCCTTTACAGCAGCTCCCTGAGGTTATACCTTCTGGAACTGTACCTCGTATCATAAGCATCAGAGGTGACGATTGCAAATTTTCAGGTTACAGATTTCCACATAGCTGACCTTCAGGCTACCTTCACCCTGCCAACATTACCCACAAATCACGGTCACATTAGGTCCTAGGCACAAAACTCTGTTTTGTTCTTCCATGGAAATCTTGACAGAGCAATGACTGGATAGGAACAGTCCAGATGAGTCTCTCCTCAACCTCTTGAAATATCCCCCTCCACCCCAGCTTCCACCACCAGCCCACCCATCCAAGAGTTTGGCAGTCCTGCCTATATTCAGGCTCTCCCTTTCCTGAAAGATCTAACCCAGATAAAGGGGGAGGGGGGACTTGGGAAGATTTTTAGATGACCCTGACAGATACTGAAGTCTTCTAGTTTTTGTTCCAGATCTGTGATCCACCTGGAAAGAAGTCATATTACTTCTAAATTAGACCCACACAGGGATTAAAACACAAGCTGTCCTTTAAGTCATAGAAACATTTGGAGATGAATTTTATATGACATTTACATCCTTTCTGAGTCAGGGAGTCCAGAAACAGATATATCCTACAAGAAGGCAGGCTGCTCCTCAGGAAGAGCCTCACCCTAAATGGATACCAGATGACAATTTAGAAGAATGGAAATGAAAACATTTCATTGCTTGTGTCCTGGAGGGATTGAGAAAGACCAGTACCAAGCCCTTAAACTATTCCAGGATTTCCACAACAGATCAAGGTCCAGAGGAGAATTACCAACTTTCCTAGAAAGATTGAAGGAGGCGTTAGCCAAACATACTTCCCAATGTCCCAATTCAATATGAGGACAAGCAATCTTAAAGGACAAATTCATTACTCGGTCAGCACCAGTTATTAGGAAAAAAAAAAAAACTTCAAAAACAGCTTATAAGTGCACATTAGCAAACCTTCTGAAGGACATACTTCAGTCATTTACAGCAGGTTCTCAGAGGACCCTCAACAGTAAGAGGAAAGAAGACACAGATTGTAACTGCGGTAGCAGCCTGACAACCACATCAACCTGAGGGTCCCCAGGGGTATCTGGTCAAGGAGAGCATATCGAAAGTACATCTACATTCCCACAGAAAATGTCCTCTGCAAGGGAGATCACGGAGGTACTGACTGCTCCTGGACACCAACACCACTGGGTTCAGGTCTGTAGGTCAGATGACACAACAGGACTCACAGGACTCTAGCCCATCAACACTCAGGAGCCCTGGGTGGTCCTAACCAGGGAAAGGAAGGAAGCTGACTTCCTTACAAATGCTAGAGGGGCCTTTTTCTATTATTTTCCCAAATACATATCTCTCCTTCCCATAGTATGACTGTGAGAGGTGTCTCACCTAATCTCACATAGCCTCTAAGGTATAACTGGGATAACTCGTTTTTTACACATGCCTCCTTGAACATACTGGAAAGTCCACACCCCCTTTAGGGAAACATCTGATTCGCCTAATGGGAACCAGTGTCCCCATAGGTCTAGGACAATCTGTATGTGTAAGGTAATCTAGACAAATATAATCGAGAGATTTGGACAAGTCAGGGAAATGAGCAGCAACTATTATATTAGAGGGGAACTATTATTATAGAGGGGAACAAGGATCCTTCCTCTTTTCTCCATCAGGACAAAAAAAAAGCTTAAAGTTGAAAACCGAACAAAGTTAAAAGCCATAAATAGACAATTTTTCTCTATTTTTAATTTTCTTACTTTTTTGATTTTTATTTTTTAGGGTGCAGTCCTATAAGCTTAGAGATGTCCCCATTTATCCTCCCCCTACTGGTTTTCCCTATATTATTACAATAGTATACTCCTTCAATAACAGTCACAAGTCATTCTGCTATTTAAGCATATCATGACATTGTAGGACCCTCAATATTTATATGCCTTTGAAGATCCTTATTTCAATCCACCAATTAACCTGTACCGTGTTGTCACAAGAGTTCTGAGACAGCATTTAATTTTTTGGATAGGTCTTTTCTGTCCAAAAACCTCCTGGAGCTTTCCCCAGCAAAGGCCACTATATGCGGATAATTTTCTCATCTGTATTCAGACAGAAGAGGGATTCTAAGAGGACCATAATGTTCTTTTAGCAAAAAGAAGAGGCTATGAAGTATAGATATATAAATCTCAACTCACGCTCCCATAAAGTATCCAGGGTTAACTTTACCTGAAGGAACTTGGGTACTGGGAGAAGACAGAACCAAGCCCAAAGTCACCTGTCCACCTCCTAGAACTTTAAAATAACTTAGACCCTTCTTAGAGTCAAATAATTCTGTTGACTCTGGATCCCAAAACATGGGAGCTAGCACATCTTTTGTACCAACTGACAAAAGATAGTCAGGTGGAGGATGATGTGATGGTATAACAGGCTAATTCTCCACCTGTGGTGTCTGCATCCCATCTGGGTACCAGTTTATGTTCCAGATGCTCCACTTCCCATCCAGCTTCCTGCTCACCACCTGGGAAAGCAGCAGAGGATGGCCTGAGGCCTCGGGTCCCTGTACTGACATGGAAGACTTGGAAAGAAGCTCCAAGTCACTGGCTTTGGATCGCTTCAATTCTGGCCATTGTGACCATTTGGGGAACCAACAGATGGAAGATCCTCTCTCTCTCTATCTCTATGCAATACAAAGTGTGTGTCCTCTCTGTAAATTTGCCTTTCAATCAATTATAATAAGTCTTTGAAAAAAGATATCCAGACAGCAGGAACTCATATTTTAACATGTGGCTCAGGGGTCAAATGGGGCTTTATACAACATAAACAGGGTTTAAACTTTTTTTTAATGCAAGGCCCTTGCTTTAAGTGTTCCAATGAGCAAAGTCTTCAATACCTATGTAATGGAGAGAAAACGGATGGCTTGCTGATTTGACTCAGGTTAAGCAGAAAATGCAGCAGCCTATAGGGTTTCTTAGCAAAGAACTTGACCTCATGGCCAAAGGATGGCCATCCTGCCTCCAGATGGTGGAAACTATCATTCTCCTAATCTCTGAGGCTCCCAAACTGTCCCTGGACAGGAGTTAATGGCCTCCATTCACCATTATTTTGACAGAATTGCTAGCCTCAAATGAATCTTTAATAAACAAGTGTCTTTTAAAATACTAGCGATTGCTTCTGGAGAGCTCTTCAACGCACATCAAAACTTGCTCCTCTCTTAAACCAGCTTCTGCTTCCCTGAAGAGGTGAAAAGTTCAGAACATGACTGTGAATAGGTCTACAGATATACCGAGCCAAAGAACTTCTTAAGGAAAACCCTTGAGAAAAGCTTACAGAGATTCTCTTTACAGGCAGGAGTTTCTTTGCTGAACACAGAATCTGCTGGAGTGCTGCAAGTGCTCTCATTCTCATTCTGGCATAGAAGCTCAATTGGCAGAGCTGGTAGCTCTGGAATAAGCCTTGAACTGAGCAAGGGTAAAGATGTACAGAGATTCCAAGCATGCCTTCCTAGCAAATGGACCCCCTAGCAAATACCCTCAGGAAATAGATCAGGTATGAGCTTAAGTGTTCCTTCTCCGAGGAAGTGGTAAGTAAACTCTAAGGGACTGATGGAATAGCTGAGGGACCCGGCTGACTTGGCAGCCGTACCAGCAGCCAAAGGAACCTTCCACCTTGAGCTTTCAGAGGCTTTGGTTTGGGAAAAGTCTGTAAAAGAGATCAGGATACAACATTCCTCTGAGACTCAATGGGCACCTCCCTGCCTTGGACCAAACGTGAGAACTCTCCTTTTACAGCATCTCTCTCTCTCTCTCCCATACACCTAGGTAATCAGTTTATCCGTTTTCAAGGATTTCCTCTTTCAGGGATCCATATCAGTATTGAACAGTCTCTGGCTTTGGCCTCCTTGTCACTTAATTTCCTTCTCTTTCCTCGATCTTTGGCTTCTTATTTTTTATGGATGCAAGACAAAGAACCAAGTAGAGAAAAACAATGCAATGCAAAAGAGCTGTAACATTTCTAAAATTCTATTAAAAAAAAAAAACTACAGAGTTTCCTGTGGATAAGGCACAATTCTGAGAGATTAGAACCACAGAACCCTGCAATGAATTCATCTCCCTGTGTGTTCAACCCTTTGTGTATTAGACATTGCTTGAAGTTCAAAGCTGCGGTGAATAAAGAACTAATACTATGGCTTGTTCCTTTCAAAAAACTCAGGCTTATACTGACTGCTTACCTAATCCTTATAAATATTTGTCTCATATAATTGGTGTGGTTTTACAGGCTTCTAGAAAATAATTTAATTCTAATGCCTATTTTTCTGACAATACTAGGATAAGAAGTCCAGGTTCCAACATTTGGTTCCCTCTTAACCCACTGTTCATGTGCAAATTGTACAAATTGTATACTGTCATACTGTCATAAAATTTTCTAAAGCATTCCTGACTATCTTTGAGAAAATCTACATTCATGTAAACTTGTAATCCCTGAATTTACAGAGCTCTAGTTACCTCCCTGCCTTAAATTGCATCACTCTCCTACAAACTTCTTTGTCTCACTGTATTAACATATATTTCTCCTTTTTTTGCATGCATGTGGGAAAATTTTAGAGAAAGATCAAAGAAACTCATAATCTATTGTATTTCTGGAAGAGAAGCTAGGATCCCGCTACTCAGGGACCACACGCCTTATGATGTCAGTTTTGTACAGTTTAGACTTTTTGTTTAATGCATGTATTTACTAACTATTTAACAAAGATCTAATTTTATTTTCTTAAAGCTGTACCTGATGCCTTTTTAACATTTCACTTTATTTAAAAGGCTCAGAGAGAGACACGACAGACCAGAATTTGAACAGGTACTCTAATGTAGGCTGAGGGAACCCAAATGATGAGTAAACCAAGTGTTTATTTTTAACATTAATTTTTAAAGTTAGCAATATGGAATGATCGAGAGAAAAAGTAACGCAACTGAAACAGACAACTACTCCCATTTGTTTTTCTCCTGTGATTATACAATTGAATACATGTTTTAGAACAGCCTCAATTTATTACAGATTAATTTTAAAGGATATGCTAATATGCCAAAAAAAAAGATTTGAAAGAAAAAAATTAAGTTCATCAACCCAGGAAAAGGCATGTGCAAATTGTAATTAAATGCTTTATTTCAAACTCCCCAATTCTGCAGTCTCCCTATATTATCAGGTGAATGCTATGTTTTGTTTTCATGATTCATCATGTCTCTTTTAACATTTCTCTTCTATAAATCGATTTTTAAAAACTGATTTGTTCAGCTTTTAAGCCCCGCATAGCTGAAGTTCTCTTTTCTGTCAGTTAACCAGTAGGTGGTGCTGGATAGTAGCTGTAAATAATGTGTTTTCAAATATATGCAATACCAGCATCCTTTCTCTAGAGTGATGACACTGAGCCAAGTCAGGGAAGTGATTTAAATTGTCTTTCTAGTAGTGGGCATGGGTTTCCCCTCTCCTGTCTGCATTCGCCTTTGTGCTTCCTCTTATAAGCAACTCCACACTCATTTTCAAGATGATGGCCTGGAATGATGGTTACTGTCTGTGCTCTTGACAGACAGAAGATTCAAAGTGCCAGCAGGGGTCCTTGCTTCTTGATAAAGCACCTCCCACAAGCTTCATCAGATTTTGGCACTCCAAACTTTGAACCCTCACACACCGAGCTCTACTATATGACATGTGCTGTCCTGAATCCCTCCCATAGATCATCCCAAAGTATTTCTCATAAAGATGTCAGTTTGCATAATTATTCACATGCATATGCAGAGATGAGGGAATGGAGACCTGGGGAAGTTAAATGATGCTTTCAAATTCGCACAACTGAAAAACTAACAGAAAAACCCAGCACTCAGAGCCAGAGCAACTCAGTGGACTTAGTGCTGATAAATATTTGTTTACAGGTCAGTCTGTAAAACAAGAAAGTCAACGTGTGACACCAAATTTATCTTGAAATCAGCTTTAAGAAACATTTTCTAACACCAGTGTTATCTTTATACTAAATGTAAAGACCAATGTAGGGTACCTAACACAGCGGTAGGTTGACTCTCAAAGCACGTAAACACAAAGCAATAGCAGCAACAAAACTAAGGCTCTTTCTTTCCTTTCTTCCTGCTGCAAAAGTTGTCCTCCAGGCCTATGACAGTCCCCTTCTTTGTAATTTATGATCCAGAGTTCTTATCCCTACACCACCTTCAAACTCCCTATTTCTTTGGATTTTCAGAAGAACATAACACTTCTCATTCTGAATTAATTACCCCTTTCCAGGAGAAAGCAGAGGTAGAGACTTTAAAATCACAAGTTGCTAATACTGAACAGGCGTTTCATACTCTCCTAGGATTAGCATTGACCAGGAGGCTACATGTAATCTCACCCTTTAAAATGCAGCCATTAGTATACAGTGTCATATCTGTGTGGCTATTATAAGGTAAATACCTTATTTTGTTTCTGCTTTTTTTTAATGGATAGTAGAAGACTGATACTTTAGTTATTTTTTCTCAACGGAGTGGCTATTCTATCATTCACTTTATGGAATTTACTTTTGAAAAAAATCTGTTTAGAATGGCCTATGTATAACTTGCAGCTAGCCAGTTTATTGGCAAACAAGTACCTTAAGGAAAGATGTCTCCCATGGAGGTGTGTCATTTTTAACTTTCTTTGCTAAGACTTCATGGCCTGTTACTTGGCTGTTGCTTTGTATATGGTTTTAGTGGATTTTTTAGAAGAACTGTGGTTTTTGGGTGCTTTTTGGGGTTTAGGCTTAATCAACAGTAAATATGGGCAGCTGAAATGAGGACTGCTTGTCATCAGGATAATAAACAATTCAGTCTTTCTATGGGAGCCAGCATCACTTAATCCCAAAACCAAAAAAAAAAAAAAAAGATACAACAAAGAGAACTATAATCTAATATCCCTTAAGAACAAAATACTACATAATCAAATCCAACAACACAGCAGAAAGCTCACTCACCTTGACCAACGGGACTTATTATCCCTGATACGCTGTGATGGTACAACATGTACAACCCAATAAATGGGATGTCTCACATTAACAAATTAAGGGGGAAAAAATCCCAGATGACTATTGTAATAGGTACAGAAGAAGCATTTTATGAAATAAAACACCCTTTCCTGATAGAAACATTAAGCAAACTGAGTATACAGGAAACATTCCTTAACACCATAAGCATAATATATGACAAATCCATGGCCAGCATCAGATAGAGGAAAAAATAGAAACATTTCCACCAACATCCAGAACCAGACAGGGGTGCAACTCTCACCACTGAGGTTCAATGTAGTTCTTGAAGTTTTAGCTGGAGCCATTAGGAAAGGAAAATCCTTGGAAAGGAGAGAGTCAAATTATCCCTGTTTGCTGGTGACAGGATCCTATAGTCACTGATTTGTGAGCATGCCCATGTGTACTACAGAGCCAACAGATGAAATCCAGAATTGGAATCACTGAATTCCAGAAGGACGAATGGGACTTTGGGTCAGAATTCAAACAGGAATGCATGATCTATTTCTATTCATGTTGCAACCAGCCCTTAACAACAAGTTGGCACCTGTAACTGTTGCTACCATTCAATAGGTGACTGGCCTTTTCTCCTTTATTTTCATTTTCTCTGAGTGCCCTTGTTACTGACATCATCATGTCTTTCAGCCCTTGGAGTGTCAATTTCCAGGCTTCTTTTTGGCTTCATTTTTCCTCACAGCTTTTCGCGAGCTGGGATACTGTCTACTATGTTGAGAGACATTTCCCCACCCCTACTGTGGCTGCCGATTATAACTAGTATAATTTAACTTGTCTTTCTAGGCTATGAAAACAAAACCTTGAGAGGTGATGCTTTTTCTGAATATTTGTTTCTCCCAAACTCTGAAACCCATTATCAATGTGACATTAGGAGGTGTGGGAATTAAACTATGAATTACATCAGTTCCAAGTCCAGTTCTCTTTCACCAAGTGAGGGCAAAGGGAGTGATCAGAAAGTGAGGCCTCTCCTATAACTGCATATGCAGGAACTTTTATCAAGGGCTCCTCACCCTCCGGAACTGGGAAACAAGCTTTTGTTGCTTTTTAAGTTCTGTAGTTTATATCTTGTTATTGCAGTCCAAATGGAATAAGATAGGAAGTGGGAGAAGCTCTAAAACAAATACAGAACAGAAAGAATGAGAAGGAAGGGAAAGACGTAACAATTTATTTAAGAAAGCTAAGACTTCTCCAAGGGAAATATTGAGAAAAATGATCAACTGTAACCAGATTCAGCTGGAACTATGTCCAGAGGAAGAGAAAGAAAAAGCAGTGATTGACAACCCTGCTACTTGAAAGTGAGGATGGCAGGTTGAAAAGAAAGCAAAACATCACTGTTTTTTCCTTCAAGGAGGCAAAAAATCTCCAAACTGCATCGGACAGAACATATATGCGTAACAGAAGACTAATACTCAGTTAGGACTAGGAAGTAATCAGAGGCCCAAACAGCCTCACATTTGGAAAAAAAAAAAAAATTGCACTCTGAGCATTTGGAGAATCTGTAGTTGCAGCTGCTTAAATACTGCCAGTAGTGTTTAAAAGCAATGGGACATGGCAGGGGTCCTGTGATACTGGATGTAAGACACACTCCAAAGAAAACTCAAAATACTTGGTTCACAAACTACAGACAACGTACAGAGATGCCATAATCTGTTTGTTTTCTGGAACCAGAGCATCTAAAGAGAATGAAAGCATATTACATGAACATTGCCTCACACAGCATATTCCAGTATCAATATCAGCACGCATAACCATCACAATAGACCTCTACATAGCATGGGCATTATTATTCCTGATTTGTTCAGTTTTATTGTCTCTTGTTTGATCATACGTATGTCATTTGAGAATTAAAGAAATTAAAGTACAGATTTTACAATATTATCTGCTTGGATTATATTTATTAAAATAACTCAATCTTCTCTAATTTCCATTTTGATATTGGGATGCTATGATATTGGGATGCTATCAATTATTTATCAACATCTAAAGACACTGTTTAAAATTAAAAGAATTCTACAAGTTTCATAGTATTTTACATATACTATGTACATTAGATATAGGATAAGGAACAAATTTATTCAAAATCTGACAAAAGATATAATCAATTAAAAGTGATAAGAACAATTAATCATCCAAATAAAAAACTGGACTAGTAGCAAATTTTCACATAAAAAGATTATTACTAAACACATAAATTAAAGGAAAAATATTAGATAAAAGATTTGCAATGCGCCTTATCCACAAGTTTAAGGAAACGAAAATTTTGAAATAACAGTGAAAGTTGTTTATGTCGGTTCATGCTTTGCAATGGACAATATGGTAATGTATTCCAAAATTTAAATTTTAATATAATATATTTAAAATTTAAAGTGATCCCATGTCTGAAAATTTATGCTACAGTAAAAATAATATAATTACAAAATGATATATCCCAATATGTTTGTGCCATGTTTCTTATCATGGAAAACTCTTGAAAACCATTTAAATGTCAGTGAATAATGAACAGATTAAATAAATTAAAACATATCCTTTAGTGGAATAAAATGCATACATCCACAAGGACAAGGAATTTTTTTTACCCTTTATATATGTTTTATTTATCTATCTATCTATATAACTAATTAGCTAAACAGAAGAAAAGTACAATATTTATCACCAATGTAAAAATACGTGCATTAAGTTAGACAAAGGTAAATAGCAAATTATTAATAATTTTTTCTGCAGGATTAGGATTTCTAGAAAACTACTGGTTTCACTAAAATGTTTTTTGCTTAGCTTCATTTTTTTTTAAAGATTTATTTGAAAGGCAGAGTTGATTTAATTATTTGCTGAGTGTTATGAATTACTTGCTAGATAAAAATTATAACAAATCTTTTGCTAATATTAAAGGAGAAAAAAATGTTTGATTTCGGGAGACAGGTTACATTTTAGTATCTGTCCTGTGGTACATATACAGAAACACAATGAGAGAAACTTTTTTCTTCCTCTTGCATTCTTCAATACTTTGACTGGAAGTGCATGAAATAAACAAATTTTTTTGCTGAATGAGTAAATCAGGATCAGTAAACATATTGTTCTTTCAATCACCACATTTGAAGAGATAGTCACACCCACTAATCTAAAGCAAGATTATAAAAAACCGAGAAGTCCACATTGCAATAAGAAACAAGAGAGGCTCTATGTTTTCATCTAGAACAGTAAAGAGAGATGTGTTCATAGTAGATGAGGAAAACTGTCCTTTGAAAGGACAATTAGACTAATTCTGTCACCAGAGCGCAGGACTTTCATTGGGGCTCTGGATTTATACAGATAGGCAACTCATAAGTGAAAATTTCCTTATAAACATTATCATATACAACTGTAAATATTGACTTCCACACTCAGCAGTACTCAAGTGTCACAACGCCTTTGAGGCCATTCATGCACAAAGTGCAAGTCCGTGTTATTAAATCAGTTCCTTCTCACTCTAAGATAAAAAATTAATCCCAGCAGCCCTGCTTCCCTTCCAGCTCCCTGCCTGTGGCCTGGGAAAGCAGTCCAGGACAGCCCAAACCCTTGGGACCCTGCACCCGCGTGGGAGACCCAGAAGAGGCTCCTGGCTTCGGACCGGCATGGCATTGGCCATTGCACTCACTTGGGGAGTGAATCATGGGACGGAAGATCTTCCTCTCTGTCTCTCCTCTCTGTATATCTGCCTTTCCAATAAAAAAAATAATAAAAATAAATCTTTAAAAAAAATAAAAACTCTGTAATATGTTACAAATAAAGAAATAGATGCCTCCAGAAGAGATCACTTCAGTTACAATGAAATTCCTTGGGGTCCAAACTGAATGTATACCTGTGGACATGCACGCAAAGCAACCAGTGTTCTGTGTTGAGTTATACTTAAAAATTCATTCAAATTAGTTTTGGGGACCAACCTGATGATGTGCCAGAGACACTTTCTATCAATCAGAGAATTTAGAGATATATGTTACTGTCATCATCTGCATTCAAAAAAATCCAGTAATTCAATTCCACTTTACATGAGCCCATCATTTTGAGTAATGGTGACTGTAGAAAATTATGGGTTTCTATCTTGTTAAGGTACGTCATAAGTCAAAAGTACAATGCAGTTAAGACATTTTGAGTTCTCTCAAGTAAGACAGATGAAGCTATTAATGACTACATTCTGTGAATCAGTCATGCTGTGGCTTTGGGTGGTGATTTTGTAAATATTGGAAATTTTTATTTTTAAAAAATTTTAATTTAAATTGATGCTACATGACACATATAAACACATCTCTCTCTCTGTCTCTCTCTCTCTCTCTTTCTCTAAATATATATACACACACACTTCTCTACCCCGAGCTACATACACACTCACTGATACAGGTATCTACTTACCTGATGTCTCTTCTGAAGGAAGCATTAGAAGAAATTACATTCAAACAAGATGGCAGAAGAAACTATACATGACAGTAAGACGCTCTTAGCTCAGTTTATCCAAGCCGTGTTTAATGGTTTTTAATGCCTCTATGAATTATTTTATCTGCAGGTCAATTTGTTTTAGTTGTGTTTGGTTTCCCTCCATCCTTTCTAAATCATCCAATTTAAATTTATGAAAACTTCTTGATGGAAAGCATGAGTCTGGGCAGAGGAATATCAGGATTCCAGTCCTGCTCCTCAGGAAGGCTGTGACCTTGACAGAACATACGCCCTGCTGCAGCTCAGTCCCTCATCAATAAAACAAAACCACAGTATGATGGGTGGATCGCAAAGGCCTTTCCAGTGCATTCTCCATCTGTGACTGTTTAAACAAGACATAATTTAGGATTTGACTGACAATTGAGGCCAACAGTATGTACTAAGGACATGAAAAATATATAAAAGCCTCTCCTGTGTCTTTGTAGTCCTAGGTAGAATTCCTCAGACACAGGCTTTTACTTAAAGATTTGTATGAAAGTGATTTATTAAAAAAAAATAGAGCAGACAAGTGAGGAAGTAGGATAATGAAAGGATGGATGGAAGCCATGCATGGATGTAGAACTGAACAAAGTCCTGCAGCTGCAACTCTGGCTCAATTCCATATGGGTGCTTTGGAGACAGAGGAAATTGTGGTCTTAATCAGACTCAAGGGAGGTAGAATATTCATACACCCTTCCCTGAAAGTCTTCAGGCTTTGATTAAATACTTGGACCCCAATGGTTAATAAATCTCCAAGCATTCATTCCAGGAGCACCTCTGGCAGCCTTTCCGGAAAAGGGAAAACACTTGGGGGACTGAAATGCAACCAGAGAGTAGAAGTCCAAGGTGATATGGCTCAAGGATGGAAACCTATGGGGGTTATATCTTGAGGCTCTAGGCATGCCTGAAAAGTTATCAGAATCAGCTTCCTCAAGCATTCCCTCTAAGGCAAGAAATGAAAGCAGGGTAAGTATTCTGTCTCCCCAACATTACACGTTATTAACAAAGCTACCAGGGTACCTGTACATGGCTGACAGAGTTTATCTATATTATCTCCAGATTCATGGAATTTATCATAAAATGGAGAAGACATATTATAACTGTTTCTAATTACTAATTATGATAATTACAAGGGGATCCATAATAAGTCACAGTGTAAAAATTTCAGAAGCTATTCATTAAAAAAGAGAAATCAAAGTTGACATATATAAAAAATTGGTAGGAGCAGCCATAATAATAGTAATAGTATAAGGACGGATGAGTAAGCAGAGAGTATTCAGACAGAAAATGCTGTGTGCCAGCTCTGATGCTGGAAAGGAACTTGGCGTTGCCAGAGAAGGTCAGGGATGCTGGATGGTTATGAGATGGAAAACTGTAATCTTCAAGAGATGGATGAGAGTAAATGATTATACCATAAGAAGGGCTTTCATTTCTATGCTCAATTTAATGGGAAACTATTTCAAGCATGGCACACATATGATCTAATTTACATTTAAAACATAACACTCAGATCTGAGTGAAAATTTAACTGTGGAGGGGCAAAATTGGGATAACAAAGGCTATTGCTATATTAGTCTCATAAAGAAGATGGTAGACTGAACTAGAAAAAATAAACAAGGCAGAGTTCTTCCTGCCCATAAGCCTAAATCTAAATCTCAAGATTTTCTTTTCAAGATAACCACAAAATAAAAAACAAATCACAAGTTGATGTGACTATCTGATTGTTAAAATCAGAAGTCTCTGGACAGACACTGTGAAGCCACAGTTTGAACTACTGGGTATTGAGCAGCAACTTAGTTTCCAATCCAGCTTCCTGCTTAAGTGTACCCAGGCTACAGCAGATTATGGGTCACATACCTGAGTTCCTGACACCCTTGGAATGGAGTTCCTGACTCCTGACTTTAACCTGGCCCAGGCCCAGCTGTTGCAAACATATGGGGAATGAATCAGAAGATGACAACATAAGAAGACAGAGGTGATCACATTTTCTTTCATTCAAGACATAACCTTAGGTTGGTTGGTTGGTTGGTTGGTTGGTTGGTGGGTTATTGCTTGCTTAATGTTGGAGCCATAAGAAAAGAGAATCAGAAAAAAAGTGATTGAGCCAAGTAAAAATTAATCCTGCAGAGGTAAAAAGAAAAATATATATATATGGTTAGGCATCTCTCTAAGAAGAAAAGAAGCTATGAGTTACTTTCTTAATATAGTTAAATCACGTGAAAAAAATAGAAGTGTTGTTACTTTCACAGTATGGTCTCTCAACATATTTTTAATTTCTTCCCCCATAGGTACATGTATAAGAAATGAAGGAGGGTAGAAGACAGGTAATGGCCAAAAGGAACATGTAGTGAAATAATCTTTAATGTATTTCATGTAGATTGGACACGCACATAATAAAGATAACCATGAGATCACCCTTACTGATATTGGAACAATCAAGACGGACAACAGACGTAAGAGAATCGTGCGCTACATCCTGGGAGTTAGAGAGAACGTGGGTCCTTGGGAGAAGTTAAAGCACATGAATATCACTAAAATACAGAATTTGAAGTGGACATGCACCAGAAAAATGAAAAAAAAATCAGAATAAATGAGACACAAGCAATCTTCTGTATAGGAGGTCCTCAAAAACTGCCCAAATTTTTGAAAAAATATATACAAATTTAGAAACTGCTTGCAGCAACATTGACTTAATTCCCCTTTTCCCACAGCTGTTGTCATGTCTTCTAGTATATATGGTTATTTGATTAGTGGTTGTCTTACCTCTTGCAAAAGCTGAGCATTAGGGAGAAGAGAATGAATTATATTTAGCTTAATCTATCATAGTATTCCTCGCACCTTGCACAATGGCTGTTGATCAACAGATGCTTGGTAAATATTGATGAAATGGATAAGCCTTCACAAATCTGTCTCAGAGAATGAATTCTCACAAGCCACACAATCTTCTTTCTCTTCTGCTACTGAAGGGAGTAGGGATTTTTCCTTATGCCTAGGGAGATTCTTCCCATATACTTTGAATTCTTTTCTATTCTCAACTCCAGTCACTAATTCTAACAGCATTACTTTTGCTGGTATCTTCCATAGTTTCTCTTTTTTGGGGGTGGATTATTACAATCTTAAGAATCTTTGTTTTTTACAAGCAAACACAAAAAAAAGGCTAAAGTAAAAATAAGTCTTTCTGGACATTTAATTATTGTATTCATTGAAATCTCTTTGTAGGATAGCCATGGTTTTTATCAGTCATCAACCAATATTTTTTAAAGATTTATTTATTTTTATTAGAAAGGCAGATATACAAAGAGGAAGAGAGACAGAGAGGAAAATCTTCTGTCCAATGATTCAATCCCTAAGCAGCCACAACAGCTGGAGCTGAGCCGATTCAAAGCCAGGAATCAGGAGTCTTCTCTAGGTCTCCCACACGGGTTAGGGTCCCAAGGCTTTGGGTCATCCTCAACTGCTTTCCCAGGCCACAAGCAGGGAACTGGATGGGAAGTGGGGCAACTGGGATACAAACTAGTGCCTATTTGGGATCTCAGCGCACTCAAAGCAAAGATTTTAGCTGCTAGGCTACTGTGCTGGGCCCACCAGACAATATTTTAAGCAACAAATGTGAACAATCTATATGGAAATCCTTCAAGAAAACTGACAATCTGGCTATCATCACATCTCTCCACTTTAGGACTAAGTTTCTAACTTTTTTTTAAAACAAAAGGGTATTCACAAACTTCCAAAGAACTATGTATTATGAAAAAGTTATGCATAAGTTTCAAAAATTGGAAAGTCAGATTTGCAGAGCAAAGGAGAAACAGAAAGAGCTTCCATCCACTGGTTCACTTCCCAAATGGCCACAATGGCCAGAGGTGAGACAATTCAAAGCCAAAATCCAGCAGGTTCTTCATGGGTGCAGCGTCCCAAGGATTTGGGCCATCCTTAACTGTTTTCTCAAGCCACAGGCAAGGAACTGAAAGGGAAGTGGATCAGTCAGGATCCAAACTAGCACCTATTCAGGATCCTGATGCATGCAAGGCAAGGATTTAGCCACTAGGCTAACAGAATTATTTTTTAATTCCAAATTTTCATTAACTTTGTGATGTACCCTTACACATTACCAGCCAATCATAATAAGTGGTACTAAACACATAAGTGTGTTTTTCCTTAAGAGTGGGGAAAAAAAACCTAGCCACTTAGATCAAGAAATACTTCCCTGAGAAAGGTATGATTGAGTCAGTAATTGAAGAGCAAATTCAGATTACCAGGAAGGCATCATAGGAAGGGTATTTGAGATAAGGCAGAAGTTTTATGTACCATATGTTGCTTCAAGGATGCTGAGATATTTTGAGCTTCAAATTATGTACAAATCACAATTTCACTTTAGCAGAATATATTGACCAGACTCTGACAAAAGAGCTGGTCATCTGAAATTCTGTCATCTCTCTGTGCTTCACCTCCCAGTTTGCTAAAGGTGATTTCAGTTTGAGGAAGATATCACCGTGATTTTTAATAAGAAATTAAGTTAAAAGTATCTCAACCATTAATTTCAAGTGATACATTCATCCCATGGGCTAAACCATGATTTGTATTCATCAAATTCTGTATCAAATCATTTGGGAAGCTGCTTTCAGATGCAACTACTAAGCTACAAGTCGCTTAAATTACCATTCTCAGGAGAATGCAAAATAGAGTAATTTTTAAAATTCACACATTCATGCAACTCAATGTGTTGTTTCATAATAAATTCTATTTTTCTGGGTTTCTACATTGATAAAACAGACCTCACCGCACATAAAATGATAAAAACCCTAGAGATTTAAAGGCTTATTTTTAATTAAATGACATTTTTAGCAAATATCTTCATGGTCCACTGCTCATTAATAATACTTAAAAAACCAAGTGTGCCTTATTTATCACCTATGTCATTTTTAATCATTGAAGATATGTTTTCTATAGCAGAAATTCAAATCATTGAGCCAGTATTGTGGTGCAGCAGCAGGTGAAAACTAATGCTTGAGACACTGCCTTTCATCTTAGAGCATGGGCTTCATTCCCAACCGCACTGCTTCTGATCCAGCTCCCTACTAGCGTTCCTGGAAAAGCAGGGGAAGATGGACTCCAACACTGTGTCCCTGCCACCCACCTGAGCTCCTGGCTTGGGTTGGACCCACCTGATCATTGAGCTATGTAGAAAGTGAAGCAGCAGATGGGAGATTTTACCTTCTTTTGACTATCTCTCTATCATACTCTTTCCAAAAAGAAATTCAAACCATGGCTTTGGCCCATGAAAAAGTTATCATGGGATTACAATAGCTGGTTTATTATAACCATCCCAATGGAGGAAAGTGTATTACTAATAAACTGCAGTTTATTCATCTCCTTGGGGCCAGGTAGAGAATCTGGGAGTTTTTGCAGTTTGAATTTCTTCGTTTATTCACTCACTTTCACAGGTTATATTTGTAGAAAGCTTTTGTCACAATGATCAAGTCTGTGAACACTTATCTAACATTTCTCCTCCTTATGATTAAGCCTAGATCAGATTCTAAGTGAGCAAATTTGAAAAAGACAATACCATTAAAGAGGTGTGTCCCATGCAAATGAGCTACAAACACTCAAAGTTGAATTCAGAAAACAAGGTTCAAGCATGGACTGGAGATATCACCAGTGTTAGAGATATTACCAATATTCAGCACTGAACTTTCCAAGTGGTGGTTCCTTAGAATCCATGTCTTTCATTTTCGTGCTTACAAATAGTTTTAATTTTAACACTTCAGTAAAACTAAAAGTATGACTATATGTTTTAAGAACATGGGTGTAATATTTGTATAAATATAAACATATACATACACACACATATTTATCATTTCAATAGGAGTTAAAGGTAAGATGATATTTCCAAATAGAAATGACAGTCTTAAAGAAAGCTAGAAGAAATGAATAAAACTTAACTCTCTTAAAATAAAATAATTGGAGACCAGCATGGTGGTGTAGCAAGCTAATCCTCCAGCTGGTGCTGAAACAAGCATCCTCTGTGGGGTTCATGTCCTAGCTGCTCCCCTTCTGATTTAGCTCTCTGCTTATGTTCTAGGAAAGTAGCAGAGGATGACCCAAGCACTTATGCCTGGGCACCAACATGGGTGACCTGGAAGAGGTTCCTGATCATTACGACCAACTGGGGAGTGCACCAGCAGATATAAGACCTCTCTCTGTCTCTCCTTCTCTCTGTAAAAATCTACCTTCCCTCTATTTGAAAGAAAAAAAGAAAGAAAGAAAGAAAGAAAGAAAGAAAGAAAGAAGAAAAGAAAAGAAAAATACACATTTTGTTCTCTTATTCTCTCTGATGTAAGCAAATATTTATGCAAAAAAATCCAATATATATATATATATAGAGGTAAGCAAGTATATACATATAGTCACATAAATAAACTGCATAATTGAGACTAGGGTGCCAGAACATGAAGAAGTGTTGCAATATGCACCTCTACTCCCAGGTAAAAGACGGACTCCCAATGAAACTGTTAAAAAATACCTGGACAATTTGATGCTTTGGTCTTGCCTCCTCCTCCACAGCCAGTACCTCCTGACTGCCTCTCTCCCACCCTTAGAATATGGATTTGGGGCCTGGTACAGTGGCCTAGCAGCTAAAGTCCTCATCTTGAACGCACTGGGATCCCATATGGGCACCGGTTCTAATCCCAGCAACTATGCTTCCCATCCAGCTCCCTGCTTGTGGCCTGGGAAAGCAGTCGAGGACGGCCCAAGGCCTTGGGACCCTGCACCTGCATTGAAGACCTGGAAGAGGATCTTGCCTCCTTGTTTTGGATCAGCTCAGCTCTGGCTGTTTCAATCATCGGATGGAAGATTTTCCTCTCTGTCTCTTCTCTTTCTATATATATATCTGACTTTGCAATAAAAATAAAATATTTTTAAAAAGAACATGGATTTGATTTGTGACTTATTCATTAGAATGATAAAGAAATTGAAATGTAACCAACCAAAAGAACTTTCTCCATCTCCTTTCTCTCTTTCACTGTAACTCTGACTTTTAAGTAAACTAAGTAGATCTCAAAAAGTTTTATAAAAATTGACTTACCAACTACATATGAGATAGCTGATCCTATTTTGGAATTTATGCCAACACTTAGCCACAGATTTGTTGCCCAGAGACCAGCTCAATGGGAAGAGTCGAAACTTCAGTTTGCAGTGTGGCATCCCTTATGGGCACAGGCTCAAGTCCTGGATGCTCCACTCCGGTCCAGCTCACTTTCTTGGCCTGGGAAAGCAGTGGAGAGCGACCCAAAGTTTGGGGATCCTGCATCCACATGAGAGATCAGAAAATACTCCTGGTAGTATACATATCTCTCTCTCTCTCTCTCTCTCTCTCTCTCGTGTGTGTGTCTGTGTGTGTGTGTCTTTCTCTATGTGACTCTACCTTCCAAATTAAAATAAATATTTTTTTAAATGCTGTTCAGTTTAAACTTCCCACTAGTCAAAAAGAACTCTAGAATAGGCTGAAGCAAAAATAGGTATATGCACTGTAACAGCTTCCGGATCACATGAAACACGCTGATTTCTTACTTGGCATTGGGCTGGTCCTCTTTCATTTGGTCTGCTTAAAATGCCTCAATGTTGAAGAACCTCCCAAAAGAGATCGTCTCAATGGTACTTCTCAAATCTTTCCAAGTTGACAATAATGGTCTTCAATGCAAGCTTCCACAGTAGCTCTTTTAGCCCCTATCTCCTATGATCTCTTTCCATTTTCAAGGAATAGTCACTATAATTATTTGATTAATAAGGTATATTTGACACAGATTGGTTCTCTATCACTAACTAACTTAAATCATCACCATTTCATTAGTACTAAGATCTTTTAGAAGTTTTATCACTTTCATAAAACATCCTCATTTCAGACATTTGTTTTGTTTCCATCAGTCGGGCAGAAACTGTATGCAATATAAAACTGCAGAAAAATAAACCAAATTTGAGCAACAGCATTTATTTTCCACACTCCATTACTAGCTCAGGAATAATTCATGCATATTATTAGGATCTGAACCCACATTAATTAGCAAAAATATTCCAAAGTCATAATGCTTTGGTTTGCATCTATAGTGGATTGTTATGTGCAAATAATCATATACAATAAAGGACAAATCACAATAAATCCAAGTAGACAGGTACAAGCAATCTGGACTGCGAAGATGCCATGGCTCTTTACTTAAACGTCTTCATATGTTCCACAGAAATATACCTGGATTTAATATAATTGGGTTTCCATTTTCTTACACCATGTGTGAATAAGTAAACTTACATATAACTCTATGTACAGCAGCTAAACAATATATTAAGCCATTAAAATTTATACATCATAAGAATTAGAACTAATTTATTTCTGATTATTTTTTTCAGTGTTACTGATGAAGAAAGACTGGAAATGTGAATATACTTGAAACTTGGAAATGGAGGATTTAGAAATGATCTCTTGTCTACTACATTCTCATCATATGTTTTCTCTTTGTTTTGCTCGTTCCCTTACTACTAAATCTGTAGCGTTGTGGTGTTATGGGTTAAACTGTGTTACACCGAAACTTCATATTTTGAAGGCCTAGCACTTTCAGCTTGTGGCTGTTTTTAAAAATAAACTCCTAAGAAAAAAAAATTAATTGAAATGAGGTCCCATGGACAGGCTTTAATCAAACATTACTGGTTTCTCTATAAAGAGGAGGAAGTAACTTCACAAACGCACACAGAGGAGTGACAAAGCCCAGCCATGCAGACTAAAAGAGAGGCTTTCAGAGAAGCCAACTCTGCCAACAGTTTGATCTTACACTTCTGGATTCCAGGACTACGAGAGAATAAGGATCTGCCGCTGAAGCATGAAGTCTGAGGTCCTTGGTTACAGCAGTCCTAGAAAACTGACACCAGTGGTTTTTCTCAATCATTAGATTTAAATACTCCTCTATTTCACTGAAAACATTTTAAAGTGTGACTGATACTGAAGATCATTCCATGGTTTTTAATGCCTTATATATATATTTTTGTACTGTGGTATTGGTTATTGGCCTATCATTTCTTGTTTGTCAGCTTTCTCTATGTTACGGAAATTAACCTTTCTCCACTATATTCATTTCAACAGACTTTCTGAGTGGATTATTTCTCTTTCTTAAGTATTTATCACTTTTATTCCACATAAAAAGGTTTAAAAGTTATATGTACTCACAATAATCATTTATTATATATATATATATGTTGTTTGATACTGAAATTTAGTTAAGAGAGTAACTATTTCTGGTTTTTTTTTTAAGATTTACTTATTTCAATCGGAAAGTCAGATACACAGAGAGGAATAGAGACAGAGAGGAAATATTCTGTCTGCTGATTCACTCCCCAAGTTGTCACAACTGCTTAGCTGATCCAAAGCCAGGAACCAAGAGCCTTCTCCAAGTCTCCCACGCAGGTGCAAGGTCCCAAGGCTTTGGGCCACCCTCAATGGCTTTCCCAGGCCACAAGCAGCGAGCTGGATGATAAGTGGGGCCACCAGGATGTGCACTGGCGCCCATATGGGATCCCAGTGCGTGCAAGTCAAGGACTTTAGCTGCTAGGCTAAATTTTTAACTTCTAAAAATATTTAGATTGAGAGCATTTGCTTTTAACATTCATGGCATGCTTGATTTTAAAATACACTAACATCTTTCCTCATAAAAAAACACATACCTATTTGCTGATAGGATTCTTTTATGTAATCCTGTACAAAACACCACTTTCCAATACAAATGATAGAAACATTTGATACTTTTGGACATACACAATTTACAATTTTTACTATAAAAATGGTGTATTTTTTTCTGGGCTTTTGTTCTCAGACTGTGGTGTTTTCCTTGATTTCTTTGATGATTTCCTTGAATTTCCTACTGGCTTGTTTTATGGTAGAAAGGTGTAACTATTTCTAAAATCACAGGATTTGCTAAAGTCAAGATGGAATATGTTAAAACGCTATAACATATAGGGAAACGTAAACATCAAAAAAAATCAAAAACGTAAACATGAAAAACTCAGAGAAGAGAGTTGATCATCCTTGAGTAGTTACAAAGTACAGCGCCAAATTTACACGAATGAGCAAGTTAAGGAGAAAATTTTTTACATGGTTTGCTAATAGACTTAACAGGAAGAAGAGGAAAAGTCAAATTTTGAGATAAGCTAATATTCAATCTAGAAACGAGATGAATGTAATGAAGTTTAAATTTCCCATGCAAGACATCATGATACTGTGATGTAAAAGGTGCCATGCAATTAAAAATAGTTGCAGGAATAATCAGGCTGCACAATAGAAATAACCTTGAAAACAGTGGGGAGTTTAGAGTGTGGAGGATTTTCAAAGATGCAGACAAGAGTAAAATCAGAGCATGGATCTAGGTTGTAAATATGAGGCAACCAGTTGTGTCTGCATGCTGAGTCACTTCTAGGAGAGCACAAAGCTCATACATTTATTATGTTCTCTGGGATTCTTTGAGAAGATACTCTTGGGAATTAATCTGTTCATTAGTGTAACAGAAATATACAGTCTTACCTCTAAGTATTACTATGTAATCAGTGAGATATGTAAGAACACATGTCATATAGCAGTTGCTTTAACAGAATTTACATTCTAATTGGGTTAGACAGAAAAGTATAATTAAATTAATAAACAAGCCAAGTTGAATTGTTATCAATGTGAAAAAGATTGTAAGTGAGGTAAAATGAGTATTGTGGTGGCTGGGATGAACAAGGATCCCCTCAAGAAGGGGCACTTGAATTACAAATGGAGTGGCAATGGACCCATATCACGCCCCAAGAGGACAAAGGTGCAATTGCAAATGCCTTGATAGGGTAGTTAGCTTGGTTCATTCAAGGAGGAGGAGCTATATTCTAATTTCAGTATTTTGAATGTGCATGAAAACATTACTTTGTTTACATCCATCAAATGTTTTTCACAAGTATCAGTTTAAAAGTATCTACTTCGGTGTTGTAATTTTTGCTATGGCCATCAAATCTAATTTAAAAACAAAAGAAGAACACTTATTCTGCTTACACACAATTGTGCTGGCTCTGGTACTTATTCTTGATACACCAAGATTCCTTCCTTTCTTGTTTCCTCTCTGTTTGCAGAACCTCTTCTGCCATTTTATTCTAGTCAGTTTATCCTCTTTCTGTGATAGTTTTTAAATTAATTTTAATAAAGAGATTTTAAGTTGTTCTTTTTTGCATTCATCATAGATTCCATATTCACGTTATAAGAGATTTTAGATGTTTTCTACTGTTTCATTCTTGAGTGTTTTGAAATACTAGCTTACAGACCATTTTTGTATAGCAATTATTTCATGGGGTGTGAGTGTGTGTGTGTCCTCAATTCTCTCCAGTTCTCTAGTGTTTTCACCATCAGAGAAGAGGCCTGGTTGGAAAGAATCTTCATCATGATATATTGGGGATGCCACAATTGCACTGAGCCAACAAACAATTGATTGAATTACTCCACAATCATGAGCTTCTACCTGAATGTTCTAGATTTTCTCACCATGAAACATGATGTAAGCAGAAGTGCTAGCTAAGAGGCTGAAACAAACACTCAGATTCTCTCTTACTTTCAGTAAATAAATCTTTGACCACATTTGTCTTTTGCCTCATCCAGAAATTACATCATCGCACAGTTCACATGTTGTTCGATACTTGAAGTTATTATTCTTTTTAAAGTCAGAGAAAGGTTCTGTTGCTCCACATTTTTTCTTAGATTCATTTTTTACTAGAAAATCAGATATACAGAAAGGAGACACAGAGAGAAAGTTCTTCCATCTAATGATTCACTCCCCAAGCGACGGCCAACTGCTGGAGCTGAGCTGATCCGAAGCCAAGACTAAGAGCCTCTTCCAGGTCTCTCACATGGGTGCAGGATTCCAAGGCTTTGGCCTGTCCTCCCCTGTTTTCCCAGGCCACAAGCAGGGAGCTGGATGGGAAGTGGGGCCACCAGAATTAGAACTGGCACCCATGCGAAATCCCAGGACATGCAAGGCTAGGACTTTAGCCACTAGGCTACCACCCAAGGCCCTAAAGTGCTTTTTGTCTAAGATTTTTTTTTATAGGAAATGCAGATTCACTTCCCAGGGGGCTGCAATTGTCTGAACTGAGCCAATGTGAAACAAGGAGCCAAGAGCTTCTTTCAGGTCTCCCCGGCGGGTGTAGCACCCAAAGGCTTTGGGTCATATTTCGCTGCTTTCCCAGGCCAGAATATTAACTGGCACCCATAATGGATCTCAGCACTTGAAGGAAGTGGATTAGCCAGTTAAGCCACTGTGCTTGACCCACACTTTAAATTTCTGCACAACGGATATATTTACCACATTTTTATCATGGCTCTATCATTCTGGATAAGAAATAAGTCTTGGACAAATTTTTCTTTACTCAGTAACTCAACGTTGGACATCCATTGATTTTACTCACAGTCTGAATATATTTAATGGATACCTGTATATATCTTTGCTTGCTAAAGAATAATCTAAGTGTAGATCGCCATTATTATTTAACAAACTTTGTACTGAGAAATAGTTCAGTTATTTAAAATTGTTTCAATTACATATAAGAATAAAATTAACATGTATAAACATATTATCTTAAAGACCTCCAGGTCTCATTTTCAGTTTAGAAAACTTTCTATTAAGAGAAGTGTTGGGCCCGGCGCGATGGCGCAAGTGGTTAAGGTCCTCACCTTGCACGCCCCGGGATCCCATATGGGTGCCAGTTCTAATCCCAGCAGCCCCGCTTCCCTTCCAGCTCCCTGCCTGTGGCCCGGGAAAGCAGTCGAGGATGGCCCAAAGCTTTGGGAACCTGCACCCATGTGGGAGACCCGGAAGAGGCACCTGGCTTCGGATCGGCGTAGCATCGGCCATTGCGCTCACTTGGGGAGTGAATCATCGGATGAAGATCTTCCTCTCTGTCTCTCCTCTCTGTATATCCGCCTTTCCAATAAAAAAAAATAATAATAAAAATAAATCTTTAAAAAAAAAAAAAGAGAGAGAAGTGTTGATTTATTAAGGAACATGATAAGGCAGCCATGGACATTTAACTTCTGTGTAATCACAGCCTCAGCCTCATTCAATGATTTCTCATAACCTTCTATGAACCGAGAACACAGACACAAATCCTCAATACTTTTCCTCCTCATATTCAGGTCATCACAAAAACTCCATGAATCAATCACATCACAGTGGACTATGTGATACAATAGAAAACACATCAATTGTGACTTAAAATGGTTTTTCTCAGTTTATCATTTGAAAAATAATTTTATGACTAATATGGTTGTTGTATTCTAACTCTACCTCTTCAAATTCACCATTTACCATGCCTAAGATATCATTCTTGCCTTCACAACCCAATCTTGCTCAGAGATGCATATATCTGCTGCATGATTAAGAAAGTAGCTGGGGAACAGGATGAAGGTCAATGGGAAGTAATCCAGCAATTTCATTAGAGTGCACATCGAATGACATGAACTCACTTTGTCAAAGAGATAGCTACTCTACCAGGCTAGCAGCTGCCCTATTCACAAAAGCCAAAATACAGACTCACCAAGGTACCATCAATTAGATAAATAAAATGCAGTATGCATACACAATGAAACACTATTTAGCTAGAAAAATAATGAAATTCTGTCCTTCGCGCAAAATGGATGGAACTGGAAGACTGCAAGCTGAATAAACTAAGGCAGACTCAGAAAGACAAATTTTCTTCTTCTTAGGTGAAAGCAATCTAAAAAAAATGAATAACACAAACACTGAAGTCTAATTACGAGGCGCTGTGAAGGATAGAAGGGATCAAATGTGTTGGGCCAAAATGTGACTAGAGGAAACTAGGTATGGCTCATTAATAGCAATAACTATATTAATGTATTATTAGTGAAAGTTAAGGAAAAGACATATAAGCATGGTTTTCATCACTATCTCACATTTTTATTTTAAAATTAAAAACTATTCTGAAAGTCAACATTATAAAAAATAAGGGACAACAGGTATGTTTAACTAAAATCTGGCAAAAGTAAAATATAGCTTTTAAGTAGACTGGGAAAAATCATCTTTATTCAGCTGAGTATGTCTGCAGGTAGAAATTGGATGTCACATATATCCCTTAGGAAGAAAAGGAAATGGGGCCCAACACAATGGCTCAATGGCTAAATCTTCACCTTGCAGGCATCAGGATCCCATATGGGAGACCTAGAAGAAGTTCCTGGATCCTGGCGTTGGATAGGCTCAACTCTGGTAGTTACAGCCATTGGGGGAATGAACAGGCAAATGAAAGATCTTTCTAACTCTGCTTCTCTTTACAAATCTGCTTTTCAAATAAAATTTTAAAAAAACTTTTTTCAAAGTTATAGATACTAAATATGAAAGGAACTATTAGAACATGGATTCATACACTTTTACTGGAGTAAAATATTTTCTGCCTAGAACTTTAAATTGGAACTGCTCTAAAGGGTTATATAATAAAAAGGAGGAGACATTTATCGACAGATTTCTAAAATCCCTTGTTTGTAATGTCTTTCTTAATTAATTACTAAATCATCAGAATTCATTCCTTATACCTCAGAGTAAGGGACACCAGTTTACTTGTTTGTGTAATGTGTTTGTATTAATCTAAAAGCAAATATACATATATATACATATATATACTTACACACATATATATAGACACATTCATACACATACATACAAAAGCAATGATAGATTCCTTGTGCATTTTCTATATAACTCATGTTTTGCCTGTAGCAATTAAACATTTCTTGTTGAAACAGATCCATACTACCTAAATTATAAAAATAGAGATGCCCACAGTTAGAAATCTCAGAAATCTCAGAAATAACAAATAGAAAGGTGAACAGAGCTTAATGGGTCATTTGCATAGCTTAAGGTTTTTCCAAAGCTGTTGTCTAAGCAGTAAAGGGTAAGGGGGTTCAGTGACAGGGGAAAAAAAGAAAGAAGGAAATGTAAGCCGTGTCCCAAGGAGCAGCCCATTACGAAGAGATGCAGTGGGGTGACAAAATGAGAAAAGCCGTTCCGTATAATCAAGATAAAGAGAACAAGTGTGGGATTAAGAGAAGTAAACGAAACAAGTAAGGAGTCACAGAAACCTGAAATGAAAAGCAGGTCTTGGCCATGATTTCCAGAGGGACAGCAAAAGGGTGATGAGGAACCTGGAGGGTCAGCTTGCAAATATTTAGTCTGTTATAAAAAGGGAAAATTGCTCCCTCATTACTAGGCTGGGAATAATGTTGATAAATTTTTCTCCTTTTTTAGATAACTGCACAGAAGTTATAATTGGCATGAGGAAGCATCGTGAGCACTGTTCAGACCCTTGTTCAACTGGAAAACCCTTGGGGCATGTGCCACACTGGATGATAATGACAATGGTGACTATCAAATGATGCTGCCAGCCTTTCAGAGGAAAGCAGGAGTGACCCCAGTGACCAGCCCAGGTTATGGCTGTGTCTCCAAGGAGAGGAGTGAGGAACTGAATTCCAGAATTGGTTGTAAAAATGACAAGTTATTTAACAGGTTTGGAGAAGGTGAAAGGAACCCTATATGTCAGGTTATTCTTAAGAAAAAAAAAATCTTTCTAAGATTAGGAAAGTAACTCCTTGGGGCTTGACATTTTATTTAATGAGAAAGTCACAATTTTCATATAAATATCTTATTTTCTGTTATAGTTTGACTGTATGAGGCAGGAATCAAGAGGTGCTCCTTTTCTTTTCTCGAACATCTACCAATTTTAGTAGAAAAGACAACCAAGAGGGTCTTATGTATAAAATCCAAGATCTTTAATATATGAGCTATGCACTGCTATTAAGAGTATAACAACAAGGGGCTTATAAAAATGCATTATAAACAAATAACTTCACATGCTAAATATTTTAAAACATTAAAAAAGTCTTTAAGACACATCACAATTGTGAGAGAAACATCTACTTGGTTTATGACAGTTTGTATTGCTGAACTCAAAAATTGCTTTTAGTGTTTTGTGTAGTCACTGTGGGTATGATTCACATGAGGTTCTGACAGAAATCACCCAAGTTCTGTTGTGCACCAGAGATGCAGACTTAGCATTACTGCAAAAGCTGGTCCTATGGATGCTTTCACCAGATCATGCTAATAGCTGAAACATCTGGAGGAGTCACAAAGAAAACATTGCCTCTTTTACAAGTAATAATATAGCGCCCGGCGTGACAGCATAGCAGTTAAGGTCCTTGTCTTGAATGCACTAGGATCCCATATGGGCACCGTTTCTAATGCTGGCGGCTCCACTTCCCATCCAGCTCCCTGCTTGTGGCCTAGGAAAGCAGTCAAGAACGGCCTAAATCTTTGGGACCCTGCACCCGCGTGGGAGACTTGGAAGAAGCTCCTGGCTCCTGGCTTTGAATTGGCTCAGCTCCAGCCGTTGCAGCCACTTGGGGAGTGAAACATAGGATGGAAGATCATCCTGTCTGTCTCTCCTCTCTGTATATCTGCCTTTCCAATAAAAAAATCTTTAAAAAAAAGTGATAATATAGTCCATATGCTAGTGCTCTAAGAGGGAACTGGGTTCAGTATCCCCAATGATGGTTAGGCTTCCCTACATGTTACATGGATGGATGGATGGAGATATATATATAGATATATACATATATATACATATATTTATATATATAAAACTTATCCTCTTAAGAGTGTAGAAACCAGCTATTTTTAGCCTCAAATTCATAACACGAATCCTATCAGGCTTGATAACTACAAAACTCACTAAGATAATATTTTATATTATCAGTAAGATAATATTTCTTATGCACAAATCTTTGTGGGCCTCTAATTCTTAGGAGAATAATAGAAATTAAGTATATGTGGTATTAAAACTAAATAATGAGCTGATTCCCTGTAGAATACTATTCCAACTCTCAGTAGAAATGGAGGGGGCTGACACCAAGGCTCAATAGGCTAATCCTCTACTCTGCAGTACCAGCATATTACCAGTTCACATACCAGATGCTCCACCCCCAATCCAGTTCTCTATTCATGGCCTGGGAAAGCAGCAAAGAACGGTCCAAGTCCTGGGGACCTGCCTTTCTAATGCGAAACCTGGAAGAAGCTCCTGCTCCCATCTTTGAATCAACTCAACCGTGGTCCATGTGGTCATCTGGGGAGTGAACTAGCCTTCTGTCTGTATTCTGTCTTCTCTCTGAATTTGCTCTTCAAATAAAAATAAATCTTAAAAAAAAAAAACCCTACAAATGAAGCAACCATGTGATCCATCAATTCAACTAAAGATTATACATACAAAAGATATGAAATCATTTTGCAAAACAGATACTTGTTCTACCATTCTCATTGCAGCATTGTTCATGCTCAGCAAGACATAGAATCAATAAAGGAGCTCATCATGTGGGGAGTTGATAAAGGAAATGTAGTATTTGTGTATACACACAAACACATATGATGAAATGTTATTCAGCCACATAAAAGAATGATGCAATTGCAGCAAAATGGATAGAACTGGATATAATCACGTTATATGAAATGAACTAGACACAGAAAGACAAATGTTGCATGTTCCCTCATGCACGTGTAAGCTATTAAAACAATCTGAACAAAAAACGGCAACTACGAAAAGCTAGGAGGAATAGGGAGGAAGGAGGGAGTTTGCATATACATTATCAAATCAGTTTGAGTAAAGGAATACTGTTCCTAGGGTTATAGAGTACAGTAATGATACTATAGTTCACAATAAACCGTTTAATCATGAATGAACAAAATTGGGGTTAGTGTGACGGTGTACATGCTAATCCTCCATCTGTGGTGCTGGCACCCCACATATGAGTGTCGGTTTAAGTCCACACTGCCCCGTTTCTGATATAGTCCCTACAGTCCCCTGCCAGTGGCCCAGGAAAGCAGCAGAAGGGTCCAAGTCCTTGGGCCCCTGCATCTACAGGGGAGACCTGGAAGCAGCTTCTGGCTCCCCGCTTGGGTCAGCCTATCCTTGCCTGCTGTAGCCATCTGCGGGGGAGAATCAGCCATGGACGATCTCTCTGGTATTTTGACAGGTGCTGTAGTGCAGCTCTGCCTCTCCATAACTCTGACTTTCAAACACAAAAGAACACATCTTCTATAGTATAAACAAATAGAAAAAAGAAGCTTCAAGCCTCCAATCACAAAGGAATATTAAAAGGTAAATATTGATTACCTTGTTTTGACTAGCATACATTGTGTACATGTGTTGAAATACCACAGTGTAGTTTATACATGCACATGCACAGATACTGTTAATAAAAATTTTAAACATAGGGCTGCATTCAAGCAAAGAACAGAAATGTTTGATTCCAGATGAAAATAAATTCAAAGATTGAATTGTCTCTTTGCATACTTACTAAAGAGCCAAAAAGTCTGAATTGAAACTAGGTGCAAAAGTGAATGTGTCTGTATTTACAGGACAGTCTTCTTGGTAAGATCTGTGATTAAGGAACTTGCACTGAGAAGCTTTCAAATAGTGACAAAATTTTCTTATGAATACGTGGGCATAAAATTAGCATTTTAATCTTAATCTATTTTTTTAAAGATTTTTTTTTATTGGAAAGTCATATATACAGAGAGGATGAGAGACAGAGAGGAAGATCTTCCATCCGATGGTTCGCTCCCCAATCGGCCACAACGGCTGGAGCTGAGCTAATTTGAAGCCAGGAGCCAGGAGCTCTTCCGAGTACCACAGGTGGGTGCAGAGTCCCAAGGCTTTGGGCTGTCCTTGACTGCTTTCCCAGGCCACAAGCAGGGAGCTGGATGGGAAGTGAGGCCGCTGGGATTAGAAACGGTGCCCATATGGGATCCCGGGCACGTCCAAGGTGAGGACTTTAACCACTATGCTATCGCGCCGGGCCCAATCTTAATCTATTTAATAATATTTTAATATCATCAGACCCTCAAATTACAATGTCACCTGTTTTAAAAAAATGCAAGGCTATATGAAAGACAGTCACCTACTAAAATCTGACTATCAAGAATACTAATAAAGTTTTTCTTCTTCTACCTTCCTTTTCAGTTGCTAATATTCTTCTTTGCTATCTATTTGCATGAAAATATATCATCCCATTTCTCAATACCTTTTTTCATTTCCTTGTTTTTAAAGATTTATTCATTTATTTAAAAGGCACAGTGAGAGAGAGAGAGAGAGAGAGAGAACTTTTATCCACTTGTTCATTCTCCAATGGCCATGATGGATTGACTGAGTTGGGCCAAAAGCGGGAGCCAGAGGCCTCGCCCAGGTCTCCCACAAGGATGTAAGGGGTCCAAGACTTGGCCCATCCTATACTACCTTCCCAGGGCATTAGTAGGGAGCAGCCAGGATATAAAATAGCACTCTGAGATGGGATGCAGTTTCCTAGGTGGCAGCCTAACCCCCTGTGCCACAATATCAGCCCCTTCACTTTCTTTTTAAATCATTTCTGAATCATTAGCTTTAATTCTGCGTTAAGTAACTAAAACTCTGTCCATCCTTGGCGTCAATCTCCATCCACACCTCATCCATGAAACTTCTCAGGATATCACAACTTGCAGTCTACTTCTTCTTTATCGCTGATTTTTCATTTGGTTACCAGTAACACTCCATTTATTATTTTAAAGCTATGTTTATTAGTTCATCTGAAAACAACGAAACATCATCTACAAGCCACTGGTTTAAAACAGCTATGATCTTTCTTTTTACAATTTGTAAACGTAAATAAATTTCTAATTCTCTTTTTACAATTAAAACAACCTAAATTTTTATGCTAAAAAAAACCTCCAAAACTAATTCCATTTATATTAGTATAATTCAGTCCTTTTGCCTACAAAGTAAAAGAAAGGTAATTTTTTGCTTTGCTTTTTGAACACATGTTAAAATCAACACATGGTTTGTCACTGTCTAGCAGATTTGAGTAGAGTACAGTCTCATAATCCAGATTCAGCTCGCCACCCATAAGCTTTGGCTGGAACATACCACAACCACTCATTTGCCTGTCAGCTACAACTGGTTTAGTGTCACACATTAGTGCAGTGCAGTAGGCTCCATGCCCTTCAAAATTCATTTCCATCACAGGCATTTATGAAGGTTTGATGGTCTTTATTCTAGAGCAAGTGGGAAAATCATACCTTTTCATCTTTTAAAATTTCGCTCTTGGTCATTGACATATAAAGGCAAACAAGGACACTGCAGAAATGGATAAACCAAATGTTCCAACAGGGAAAAATACAAGATGATCCCAGAGTACATGAAGGTGGCAGTAAATGAAGAAGCACTCCAAAAGGATGGGTAACTTCAAATGGACAGCAGCCAGCCTGACAAAGCTCTGAATGGCCAAATCTGGAACAATGTGATGAATTCATTGCATTATAACCAACAAAAATATAGTTTACAGACATACAAGTGTCCATATGTATGGTATATTGGCAAGGAATAGAAACCAGAGAAGCAGAACATTAGGTTTATAACACACAATAGGCCCCACAGTTTTGGCATAGCAAATTAAGCTGCCAATGCCAGAATTCCACTTCGGCTTTAGTTTGGGCCCCAGCTACTTCAATTCCAACATGGCTCCTTGCTAACAGCTTTAGAAAAGTTATGGAATACAACCCAAGTACTTGGGGACCTGCAACCCATGAGGGAGAACTAGATGAAGCTCCTGGTTCCCGGCTTCGGTCTGGCCCAGCTCTGGCCATTGGAACCATTATGGGGAGTGAGTTACAAGATGGAAGATTGTCTCTTCTTCTCTCACCCTGTCTCTACAACTCTGCCAATCAAATAAATAAATAAATCCCTAAACATCAATAATTTTGCAGTAAGGCTTCATCAATGGATGCTAAACAAAAATTTAAGGAGAAACAGTTTGCAGTCTCAATGCATTTCTGGTAACAAAGGTACTAACTTGTTAATTCCATGGGAGAAACTTATAGCAGTAAAACAACCAACTAAACACCACTTTAATCAAGTGGTCAAGGTTAACAAGAATAAAAAAAGATACCTGGACGTCATTTACCTTCTGGTACAACAGACTGAGTAAGACAGGTAACCTCTGTGGTTCCCTTGCTAAAAAGTACCATCAAACTAATCACAAGAAAATATCAGACAAACAAAAATGTGTAGTGTTCTACAGAATAAATAACTAGTATTCTTCAAAAAATGCCAAGGTCATGAAAAACAAAGGATAGACGAATTGTCAAAGACTGGAGGATACTTTATAAACATCTCAATGTAGGATACTGTACTGTACCCACAAAAAGAAAAAATGGGAATATAGAATAAAAATTAGAGAAATATGAGTCCTTTAGTAAATTACATATATCACTATGATGCTGTTATCTTGGCTTTGATCTTTGTGCTGTAAGGGTCAAAACATCACAATTGGGGCAAAAAAAATGGAGTGATACAGAACTACTTTTGACAATTATCTGTGACTAAAGTTACTTGAAAATTTTAAAAAATGAAATATGTATGAAAATATTTTGTTTTAGACTGACAATATTTAGTTTATAATATTTAGATTAAGAGCACAGAAACTCCTGAAACTGAAAGGAATAGTTCTGTGGCTGCTGAGCTATTTCACACACAGAGTTTTAGCTAGGAAAGCAGAACTTGTAATTGGGTCCAAGTAGAAGACGGTGGGACAATCTGGCCCTCTGGCCCTCTGGTCCTCCTGACTACATGAAAACTGACCAGAGGCTGACCAGCAGGTGACAGGATAAACACTGGGGGATGGAGAGCTTTTCATTCATCTTTTCCCTTATAGAAGAGAAATTTTATTTCTCCTATTCCTAGAGAAAAACCTGGTTTCTGTGTGTGCCTCATGTAAATCGCTGTCATTATTTCAGAGACTTATCTGATACCTCAATAAGGAATTCAGAACGTAAGAATGTGCTATGTGCTAAAATAAAAATTTATTAGACAAGAAAAAGCATCCATTTTATTTAAATAAATTGGACTGAACAACATGATTTTTCTATGTTTACATTAAGATTAGAAAGAACTGCAAAGTGGACCACATTATACTAATTTGAATAATTTAAAAATATTTACTAATTTATGTATGTGTGCCCAGCACTCTACTAGTCATTAGTTAAAAAAAAAAAAAGCAATGTATTAAAAATACACAATCCTTATCCCCAAAATGTTCAAAAAGTCTTTGAAAGAAAAAAAAATGAACAAAAAATACTTAAGTGAAATAAAAAATGGGAACTTCAGAAATAGAATAGATACTTAGAATTACTAACATAATTGTTAAAGTGAACATTCAGCATTGATAGGAAAGCTTAACTTAAAAGGTTTGATGCAATATCCCAATACTACTAAAACGTTTAATTAATTATTAAATAAACTGCTGAAGAAAATAAAAACAAGTCCTTCCATTATAGTAAATATTTATAATTTTTATTTGCATTTAAAGATATGCATGGGAAATATTATTCTAAATCATTAGACTAGATTATAAGAAAGTGTTCTTTAAGCAGACACAGCAGTCAAAGCCCTCCAAATAAAAATAACATATTTGACTAACTCACAAGTTTTAATTTCTTCTAGATCAAAAACTCTATTAAAATATTATTAAAAAACCAAATTAACAGATTGTGAGAAAATGTAGACAGTTAATTAGAGTAAGAATGACTTAGAGTTAAAAATATGTGGTTAAGTCAGGAGGCCTATGAACTTGAATTGGAATAAAATTGCATCAATATTATTATTAAGCTCAAACTGAAATCCTAGCAGTTCCTATTATTGTAAATATATACAGAAAATCACAGTGGTATGACTCACACTTGAGACTGCCAAAGCTCTGATTTATAAATTTCTTCGTGTAACCTTGCATATATTTAGAACTTCTGTTTATATGCTTACCACATCCTCAAGTTAGAGTAATATAAATTCGCCAACAGATCATAACGTTCAACACATTAATTTAAAAAGGGTCAGTATATTGTGAATACTTATTTCATAATGTTGCTAGCTACACTTTAATGTAATTCAGTTCTTTTACAATTCTACAATTACATATTAGGGAAATTTTAAATCAGACTTCATTTCTTACAAGAAAGTGACTAACAATAGTTTTTGGCTGAGTTAAATCAATGTCTAATAACTTAGACAGAAGGTTGAGGTTTTAATTAGTTATCAAGGCATATAGGTTAATACAAATCAAATTTGTTTTTCATAGCTAAAGAATCCAGAATGACCGTGGCATTCCCAACGCCATTAAAGCTTGAATAACACTAATTTGCCAATGTATGCAAGAGCCTGGCATGAAATAAAAAGTGTTTGAATAAAATCATTATCACACTTGCCCTGTATGATGTCCATCAGAGATACACTTTCATGAAATTGCTATTTAAGTGCTTACAGTAAAGCACTGGTATGTTTTTTTAAAGATAATTATTTTTATTTTTTTATGATTTTTATGTAGTTGATTTGGGTGCAAAGTGTCAAGGCCACAGGAAGGTGGGTGAGAGCATTATTTCCACATTCTTTTTTTCCTTCCTGTATCTGGAGAAAAAGAGAAGAGGAGAAGCCACACTCAGCCCCCCAGCTGCCTCAGGACCCAGGGATGGAGCACAGCCACCAGCTGCTATCCCAGGGTCCCGGATGTAGGGCATGTTCCCAGAGTCCTGCTTAAGAGATTCTGATAGTTCAACAGTGAGTTACTGCTGATCTCACCACTCCAAGCATGACGAAATCTCTCCAGAATGCACTGCTGACTATGTTTTGTTTGTTTGTTTTACAGTTCAAAAAAAGAAAATTGACCCCAAGAAGTAGTTCCTTAGTTTCACCAAATTTCCAAAGGAGATGAGAGTACAAAGAGGCTAAGAAAACTAAACTAAACTGCCGATTTAATATAGTGTGGCTTTTCAAGAGCAGAAAAATGTAATGGTACTGTGATAAGTGACCATGAGAGAAAATGGCAGCGTCAAAATAGTGTACATATAATACATTGCAATTTGTGTGGGTTGTATGAACATCACACAAAATAATATCCTACATTTTTCATGCAAAAAATTAGTGTAAAAGAATTGTATAGCACAAATGTTTAGAGACAGAAACATTTAATTCATCATAATTTAGATCTTTAGGTATAGAGCAGATAACTGGGCATGAAACCGTACATTTTAAAGTCCTCATATTTAGCTACAATATTTTATTTGTTTTCTTTAAAAAACTGAAAGAAACCTGCTAACATAGCAGGAATGGTAAATCCTGGATCATGACTATCCTGATTGTTAGGCTCTTAAAATTTTTTAAGCTGTCAAAATTCCCAGAAACTTTTAGAAAATAATTCAGAATAAAATAGTGGTTTTTGAGCATTTTATATGTGATGTGAACATGTTACATACATTACATATGTCATGTCTTCTAGGCATTTCCATTATTGCTATCAAGGAGAATCAGACTCTTTAGAAGGCAAAAGCAGAAGGGTGAGCCTTCCAGCGTGGAAATCTGCAGGCGCAAAGGCACAGGGAAGGAGCCTGCCACGCGTTAATGATGTGGTGTCAACAGGCTTGGAGGAGTCGTCCAAGTTGGAAATACTTTTCTGGATTATTTGTCTTTCCTGTTCATTCATGAACATAAGGTTCATTGATTATGTAGGTAAAACCAGGGAGATCTCCGGTGCTTACTGGAGAAGGGGGCTCCTCAGGGAGAGAGGGGCGTGCAGGGAAGGGTGGTGCTGAGCCAACTGGCTCACTGAGGAGGAAGCTCATCAAACAGAGTAGAAGCCCTGTCCCTGAAGATGCTCTGGCTGATGATGGAGGACAGCTCTCAGACATGCTGCTGCAACAAGATGAAATACAGCAGGAAAGACTGAGAGCGCTTGTTTCAGGCACTTGCCAGTGTTTGCGGCAAGAGTCATTTTAGCCCTACAGGTTCTTTCCCATTATAAAAAGCATGTCAAAGACTAGCTTTACAATTAAATGCATTAGAAAGTACCGTTACATTTTTCTCCTCTTGAAAAGCCAAGCTATATTTTAGACATGAACATCTCTGAGGTGCCCTATTTCTATTTTCAACCCAGCATCCCCCACACTAAACATTAGCATCTCATAGCACTGATATGCCAAGAAGGTTTTAGAAGCACTATTTTTATGTTTCAAAAACTGGAAACAATTTTAGCTATTTGTCATGGGGGAGGAAAATTCTATAAACTTCCAGCTTACAGTTGAAGTACGACAGATAGCAAAGATGATTATTGATATATTAAAGGACACTGAGCTGGATGAATTTCCAAGGCAGCAGGTTATCTCAGGAGCCTGAGCATTGTCAAAAGTCTCTTTATGGTTTATGGTCCTGTCAGAAACTCTCCCTTTTCCCATATGTACATATATAGTACTCTTTCCCTCCCAGTTAATTGTGCCATAAATAACTTTTCTTATCTGCATATCGATTACAAGGTAATGAATGCCACTTCGTATTATGTGAAATACAAATCAAGCTGTAGACCCCATGAGATAATTTTCTTGGCTAAACTCCCAGGCCCTGTACTTGGGATGAACTTCAATTGTGTCTCAAGGGTTAGTGAGTGTTATGTTTCTAAGTGATGATCTGTTTATTTCATGCCACATTTGCAAGCTGTCTATTCCTCCAATGTACTGTTAAGTGTTATATTGAGACTTTTAAGGCTTTAATTCACTTTATTTCAGCATATTTTCTTTATTCAAATTTATCTTAATGTACAATTTGTTCACACCTTATCTCTCTGGAGAATTTTGAGGTTAATCTTTTCCTACAGGGTGTTTTCAGAGGAAACAAAAAAGCAGTTAAAATTCACAATTAACAAAGGCATATTTTCTTCTGCCCAATCTTTAACAAACTTACACCAATGATCATAAAATCTTTGCAAATGTACCAAAGGAGACTTATCCATTGACCTTGCTTTTTTATAAAGTCATACAACTGCGTCAATTCTTTTTGTATATGCTAGTACCGTTCCCTTCTTCTTTAAATAAAACTTGGTGTCAATTCTACATCGGGAATTTATTTTATATCTCTGACAGAAATATTTCCATCTGAAAGATATTATCTTTGAAATTGAGTCAGGCTTCATGCTGAGGAAAGGATCAAGGAGATATAACAACTGCTAAAGAAGTGAAACTCAATGTGTAAAATATTCTCGAACATAGTAGCAGCATACAAAGAAGGTGGACAATTCAAAGGAGCATTTTATTTCAGTAATTTTGAATAACTCTATCTTTATTTCAGTGCTAAAATGCTCCATGCATCTGCTTAATAATAATTTCTTCCAATATCAGTCCTTTAATCATTTCTTCCTGAAGCATAAGTGATACTAAAATTAGTTTGAAGATTAAACTCGAATATTTTATGCACAAATGCAAACCACATGTAACTCAAAGGAATTTAGTTATTTTCCAAGATCAAGGGCTCTGCTTTTTGTTACTATACTCATGACCTTTTTTTGCATAGAAACATAAAATTGTGCATTTAGCAAAGAAATGTCACACCCCAAATCTATCAAAGTGTATGGGAAGTGAAAAGTTTCTAAATAGTACGTTTTGGAACAGAATATCTTTCCAACTGCTTTATAAATCATTTCCGTTTGCTGCTTAGTAACTGGGTATCAGCAATGTTTTTAAATGAGAAGACAGTCTACATTGCAGGGTCACTTTGCAAGACCATATTTCATGCCCATTTTTGACACAACACTTGGCTTCTAACAGGGTACCCCGATACAGCTGAGACATGAATGATTGCCCTCTGAAATGAGCCAAAGTAAGATGAAATATTGCAAAAAATAAATAAATAAATAAGCCCAGGGGTACCCAAAACATAATCACAGTAAGAAATATACTTTTGTATTTCTCGAACAAAACAGCCACAGATGTGACAAAAACTCAAATTTTCATGATTGAGCTCAAATACATCCTCATGCTTTGTGTTTCTCTTATTAAAACATGCTGTCTAAAACTTACAACTATGTTCATCTTCTTTTATCCTCTTGAAATAAACAGATGTCAGGTTCTAATTTTCTTTTACACTCTTGACTTCATCATGTAAGTACCATTGATATAACTGGAAAGCACATTTCTATAGAGAGCATAAAAAGTTACTCAGATTATATTGTATTATTTCTCTTGCCTAACACTGAAAAAGGTTTTTTTCTAAATTATACTGGATTAATAAGATTTTCTTAAATCTGTTTTCTTCTAATTGTGTCTTTCCTGTTTTCATAGTTCAATGTAGTTCATACAGTTATTCAGGAACAATTGTTTAGGTCATCCTTTTATTGCTGGCTTCTCAACATAGTGAGCTTACATTTCAAATATATTATGTTTTTATTAGCAGTAAAAAAAACTCACTATTCAAGCATTACATCTGTGTGTTAGGAAATGTTTATATTTTTAACTATATGTATAAATATATGTAATTAAACACACTACCATTAATATGGTCTTTACAAGTAAGTGAGCTTAAACTATCCTTTCTATTTTATTTTTATATTTGTATAAAAAACAGGATTAAATTTACACAATCAATTTTTTCCCTTTGAGTTTAAAAAAACTACTTAACTCTAAGCCTTGGAATTATTCATTTCTAAAGTTTTACAAAGAGATGGTGAGAGAACAAGTTTGCAGAACAGGGTGCAGACAGGTTCAAATGGATGGAAAAGGGTTAGCCAACAGGAAAAGGGAAAGAGAACAATGGATAGCACAGACATACATAGAATAATTGGGCTTTTCTACAAGCAACTTTACATCAACAAATTTGATGACCTAGAAGAAATGTATAGATTTTTGAAAACATAAAACTTACCAACACTGGATCATGACGTAATAAAAAATTTAAATAGATAAGGACAAAGATTGAATGAAAAAATAAATTCCTCCCCCCAAAAAAAAGCCAAGACTGGACAGCTTCACTGCTGAATTGTGCCAAACTTTTAAGAAGAATTTACCCCAACCCTCCATAAGCTATTCAAACAACAGAAATGGAGGCAATCCTTTGAAACTCCATCTATGATGCCAAAATCATCACAATACCAAAGCCAGATAGAAACACAACAGAGAAAGGGAACTATAGTTTGAGATTCCTGATGAACACAAACACAAAAATCCTCAACCAAATACTAGTCACCACAATCCAAAAATACATCATACAGATCATTCCCCTGGAACAGGTAGGAATCTATCCCCAGCATGCAGGGACAGTTCAACATATGCAAATCAGTAAGTGTGATATATCACATCAACAAAATGAATGCTAAAAAATCATATGATTAGCTCAAAAGATGCAGACAAGGCATCTGATAAAATCCAACACAGTTCATGCCCAGGTAAGATAGGCATAGAAGAAACATTCTACAATACAATCAAGGCAATTTACAAGAAACCCAATGCCAGAATCATACTGAATAACGAAAACTTGGAAGTATTCCCACCAAGACTTGAAACTAGAAAAGATGTCCAGTTCCACCACTGTTAATCAACATAGTATTGTAAGTCCTTGCTAGACCTATTAGGCAAGAAAAAGAAATTAAGGGAATTCAAATTGGAAATAAGTCAAATTATCCCTGTTAGCAAATGCCTTGAATCTATACATAGAAGAACCAAAAAGATTCAATCAAGAGATTATTAGAACTTAAAGAAAATTTGGCAGGGTAGCAGGGTACAAAATCAATGCACATAAATCAATGGCCTTAGTACATACTAACAACTCCATAGCTGATAAAGAACTTACAAGTACAGGCCTGGTAGCATGGCCTAGTGGCTAAAATCTCACCTTGAACGCGTCAGGATCCCATATGAGTGCTGGTTCTAATCCTGGCAGGTCCACTTCCCATCCAGCTCCCTGCTTGTGGCCTGGGAAAGCAGTCGAGGACGGCCCAAAGCTTTGGGACCCTGGAACCATGTAGGAGACCTGGAAGAAGTTCCTGGATCCTGGCTTCAGATCGGTATAGCATCAGCCATTGCACTCACTTGGGGAGTGAATCATGGGACGGAAGATCTTCCTCTCTGTCTCTCCTCCTCTCTGTATATCTGACTTTGTAATGAATAAATAAATCGTTTAAAAAAAAAGAACTTATAATACAATCCTTTGAAATATCAAACAGTCTTGAGTATATTGCAGTGAAGCTATCCAAAGATGTGGGAGATCTCTATGATGAAAACTGCAAAATAGGTTTTTAAAAAAAGAAATAGAATAAGTTTAAAGGATAGAGAAATTTACCATGTTCCTGGATTTGCAGAAACAACATCATCAAAATGTCATTATTAATGAAAGCAATATACAAATTCAATGCAACCTCAATCAAAATCCCAACAACATTCTTCACAGAGCTGGAAAAGATAGACAAATTCATCTGGAAACAACAGAGACCACGAATAGCCAAAGCCATTTTGAAGAATAAAAATAAAGCTGGAAGAATCACAATTTCAGACCTCAGTAATACTACATGGCAGTGGTAAACAAGTCAAATCAACCTGGATCTGGTGCAAAAGCAAAAAACAAAACAAAAGAAACAAACAAAAAAAAACTGATCAAAGAAACAGAAAAGAAACTCTAGAAGTGAGCCCACCCATGTGTAGCCAACTAATTTTCAAAAGAAAACTGAAAGTAATCCAAGCAAAAAGTTTGGTCTCTTCAACAAATGCTGAGACAACTGGATAGAAACCTGCAGAAGAAGAGAGAGAGAGAGAGAAAGATTCCTGCAGAAGTAAGATGCAAGAAACCCACATTTCACCTTATAAAAAGTCAGCTCTAAATGGATCAAGGGCCTAAATCAGCACCTGGGAACCATCAAATTATTGGAGGAAAACACAGTAAGCACTCTGCAAGATATGGGCATTGGTGAAGACTTCTTAGAAAATTGCCAAAAGCACAGGCATTCAAAGCCAAAACAAATAAAGAGGACTACATCAAAATCAGAAGCTTCTGCATAGCAAAGACAATGATCAACAAATCAAAGAAGCAACCAACAGACTGAGAGAAGATCATTTCACACTGCATAACCAATAGGGAACTAATATCCAGGATTTATAAAGAGCTTCAGGAACTTAACAGCAGCACAACAAGCAACCCTACGATAAAATTGGACAAAATGAATGAGCAGGCACATTTCAACTACCAAATTCAACCTGCTAATAGAAATATGAAAAATACCCAGGCTCTCTAATTATCAGGGAAATACAAATAAAAACCACATTGAGGCTCCACCTAGCTCCAGCGAGACTGGCCTACATTCACAACTATACTAATAACACTTGCTGGCATACATGCGGAGAGCAAGGTACCCTACTCCATTGTTGACGGGAATACAGGCTAGTAAAAACCACTAGAGAAGTCAGTATGGAGAGTTCTAAGACAACTGAAAATTGATTTACCATATGACCCAGCCATCCCACTCCTAGCAATATATTTTAAAGGAGGTGAAATCTGCATAAGATCTAAAAGCCTATATTATAGCAGCACAATACACAACAGCAAAGATATGAAAAGATCCAGATGCCCATTAAAGGAAGAATGGATAAAGAAACTGTGATACATCTAATCCAAGAAATACTACTCAGCCATTAAGAAGAATGCAATTCTACCTTGTGCAATAAAACAGTCCCAACTAAAAAACATTATGCTCAGTGAAACAAGCCAATCCCCCAAGGACAAATGCTATATGTTCTTTCTGTTATAAGGCAACCTTCATGCAAAATAAAAGGTCAATAGATATATAGGTAAATGTGTGTGTGTGTGTGTGTGTGTATTCTCATACATGAACTTTCTAATGAAGACTAGCATATCAGGAATATGCACTACAGTATGCATACTCCCAAATATAAATAGGACTCCCACTGAAACTATTAAATATACCTTGATGATAGGATACTAGACTTTCTATCCTTGTTATACTTACAATGCCATGATACACTTAAATAGCAAAAGGTTGGACTTGTGACCTTGATGAAGAATTATACTGTTGTAATCATATAGGGGAAAACAGTTGGTGGGGAGGAATGGGGAAGAAGAAAGCAAAGTAGAGGAGAGAATCCTCATACCTATAAACCATATCTTGGAAAATTATAATTAAAGTAGCTAACAGCTTAATCCATATTACAATTCTATATGGAATGCATTCAATACTTACAAAGTCATGCCAGCTATTAATTTCCAAAAATAACACTAACCTCCTTGAGTCTCTTGATCTTTTCCAATCAGTAATATGAGGATCAGGGTGTCAATTTTATGAATTGTTTAATAGATTGAATGAGCTAACATAAACATTTGCACAGTGCTTGGCATGTAGTACAGTGTTGAAAAAAGGTGAGTTTCCAGTCTGTTCTCTGGAGGAATGATGAACACTCATTATACACAAAGTGTATGACAACGCTTTGCTACTGTCTCAGCTACCTATTTTCAACTGTTAGTCTCATAATCTGATTATAGTTTTATTATATCTGTTTAGAGAAAAATGTAAAACTAATGATTTGCAAACGTTTGTGTTTATTTTATGATTTTCAATGGCTCGGTCATCTCCAGAATCACTGCCTTGCTCTGGGGACAGTCTTCAGTGTCACTCCTAAGCATTGAGAACTTCTTTATTTAGAAAGCAGGTGCTTTTACATTGCGAAGAACAAAATAGAATTTTCAATAGATAAAAATCACATTTGGACTAGTTTTGGAGGGCCAGTGAAGTGGTTTAGCAGGCTAATCCTCCACCTTCAATCATCAGCATCTATTTGAACGCTGGTTCTTGTCCCAGCTGTTCCACCTTCAATCCAGCTCCCTCTTTATGGCCTTGGAGTTCATAGAGGAGGGCTGAAATCCTTGTATCCCCTGTACCCATGTGGAAGACCTGGAAGAATCTCCTGGCTTCAGAATGGCCCAACTCCAGCCACTGCAGCCATCTGGGAAGTGAACCAGCACATTGAAGATTTGTCTTTCTCTCTATAATTCCATTTTTTCAAATAAAAAAAAAGCTTGTAAAAGAGCCTTAGTTTCTTAGAAAAGAAAAGCACAATTCTGAGAAAAGAAAGGCTACCACCAAGGAACGGGCATTGGGCAAAACGAACGACCTCTTGGAGAAGAGATTTGTGGCGCCAAGATAGAGTCATAGCTCCACCACTGCCGGTCACAGGCTTAGGCCACTCGCCTCCGCTGCTCATAAAGGAGCTTCCAGCTTCTGAAAGGCGACACCAGATTGCTCTGGATATCAAATATGAAAGTGATAGTAATTAAGGTAGGATGAAATGATATACTCTTACAACATTCGCTATGAAAAAAGGAGCAAAGAGATGCCCTATGGGAAAGCAATAAAGCATAACCAACGATGGAAGGCAAATACTGAAGAACGTAAGTGCCCATTCTGCGAAGTAGACCATCCTTTCCGGATGACCAGGAACTCATTTCTGTTCCCCTTCATGTCCTCCTCCCTTGTTTCTCAGCAAATGTATGCCCAAACCATCTTCTCGCCCATGACACCGCAAGACTGATGCAATCCCATCCACCTTGTATTTCAGCATCACCCCTCAAACACTTCAATGAGAAAAATAAGGCACAGTTAACTTAGAAAACAAGAATAAGAAAAGAAGGAAGAAACAAATAAGTAAATAGGGCTGGTCCCGCTCTTGAGAATTTCCAAAACAAAAATTGGACTGAGACAGAATATAAGTTCTAATTACAAATACACCTCTGTGGCATGATCTAATTTGTTAGAAAACTAATTTTATTCATTTTATTCCACTTTAATGTGAAAGGAAAACCCCCAATACGTTTCCTTAATGCAATAAATATAATTTTCCAGGCTAGGATCCATGGCAACAATCTTTAATAATAGAATATGATAGGCTGCATGTGAAAAAAAATAAAGCCACATTGTAAATAATTAAATTGCTTCTCATATAAAACAATAACATTTCAAGTATTTCCATTATTTTATGTGTACAATGTGATATACTGCTTCAGTCTGTAGGGAAACTCATAATTACCAGACTATCTTTCTATGTACAACATTCTTTCTGTCACTAATCCATGAATTAAAATGATAATTCAAAGAAAATAACCTCTGTGGAAAACAGAAACTTGAGAATTAGGTCATTTACCATGAATGGTTTTTTGGATGGTTTGTCCAATTGAATCCACATTTTTTTTTATCATTTTCAAGAAAGTTTCTTTATACTTTTAAAGAACCCAATTTAGGAATACCAATTTAAGTCAGATGTCTATCCATTTAATCTCTGCATTCATCTATTCGCAGAGATCAAACAAAGAAGAAAAGTCTGATCACTGACATTATGTCTGCCTATGGAACAAAAAACTGCTGAGAGACTATTTTATTTCGGACATCAGCCTGGCTTCCAAACATGCTTCTGACATCACTGCAACAAAACGTGCTCATGCCTGACACTGTTCTCCTCCAACTGATTTGTTTGGTAATATCTTCCAAAAAGCTTGGTGAAGTTACTTTACCAAGATTCAAGACACAATTCAAACCATAAACCCTATACATCATTCAAATGTCTTGGGGATAAGGTTATAAAGGTACAGTAGATACTTGACTAGGTAACAAGAAATTAGTGAATATTCCACATACACAAAATATTCAGTGATATTCACACACACGGACCAGCCAGAGATAACTGTATACAAATATAGTATCAGTACCAAAACCTTTGAACATAATTACTTCAATTCTCCAAAGGTTAACGGGCTATCACTTAGTCTTCCAAATTCTAATGGCTACAATAAAGCCAGCATTTGCAAAACTAGAAATGGCATGTTGATTTTGACCCCAGAAATCTCAATGTTACCTTCAAGGAGTTCATCTGAAAAAGACATCTACTTCTATTCAGGGTCTTGAATATGACATTTTGAGTTGCTGTTCAAAACATGTTTCTCAAAAATCATGTGTGCTGTTAATAAATATTTATGGGGAGCATAAGGCTATGCTCACATATTTCTCAAGATGTTGTGATCCATATTGTATTTCAGAATAATTTATTGCTGTGGAACAAGCATTATTTTCAGCTAGGTATCAGCTTGACCAATAAAAAACAATCTTTTTCTCAAGTTTGCCAGAATTTCTTTTGGTTAATACTTTTTTTTTAACTTTTGCAAAAGGTTCTTTTTGATAACTGCAATTATTCCAGAGCTTTCTCCATAGTGTTTATATTAATAATCTGGTGAGACCTATTTCCAAATAATTGTATACCACACTTTATTATATATCTTATTTAGCATCTGCCACCAGTTCAACTTGACCACTGAGAAAGGAAGAAAATGTGCATTGTGAAGGTTGCAGAAGCTGTTTGAATAGCAACATCATTACAGAATCTGCATTTTGGTACCTAGTATCTAATGCATATATTGTTATGTTGTTTCCAAGATCAGACCATATACAATCACAGAGATTAAAAAAATAGAGTAATAGCAGGTAAATACCTTTCATTCTTTTAATTGCATAGAGGAATGATAATCACTATGAATCTATTTTAGACATTTTGCTACAACTGATCACAATAAAAATATAAATATATTACATAAAAAGTATTATACTGTCTTTTAACTAACAGTAGGAAACTAGTTTCAATATTTACAAAAATTAAGATCTTTGTACATTTAGAACATGTTTAAAAATATAATAATCATACCAGAAAAATGAATTTCTATTGTAAAATATACAATTTTATAAAACATGAGAATATAAATAATCTCATGTTTTCCTGAGAGTGTCAATTTTTAATTTATCCACATGTGCATAAATATTTTAATTTACATATCTGAAATAACTTCTTGAATATTATATAGATGATATTTCCTTCACAACAGAAAATACCACTGAAAAAAGTGTTGTTATTTATTTCCTTGCTCCTAGCTACAATCAGTTTTCAGTAAGAATTCATTCTTAGAACCCATACTTTAGAAAGGCAAGAAAAGTTATAACATACTCAGGGGTTAAAATCTGTATCTTGATCAGTAAATTTTATGACCCAAAGTAAGTCCCCTGTGGTAACATTTATTATAGCTAAAATGATTGGAACTGGGGGTCCATGACACTATTACCTGTTTCTGTAGATTTATTGAAAATTAGCAATTCCATTTATATCTATGAGATTTCAGGGATTACACTGTTATAGACTAGAAAATTGATAGATTTATGAGTCCAGTGAATCTGGTTGTACTGACTAATACAGCAACAGAGAAAATTTAGAGGTTTGTACTCCTAAAGGAGTTAACCTTTGGAAAAAGAAACATTTTTCACATAGAATGTGAGAAATTATTGAAACCATAAATTTTCACTGCTGCAAAGAGAAGAAGAGAGAAAACCAAGAGAACAAGTTAAATTTTGAGTGAAAAAGAATGAAAAGCAGAAGTTACCCAAACCAATTTGTACTATCATTTGGTTTTCTAATAAAAACTTCTCATGCATTAATTAATAACTCCTGTGTAGTATTTCTTGTCTCCAGGATTTGTCCTTGTACACCTTGCTTCAGAAAGTGTAAAATGGCTTGTGGAAATTTACATGATATCTTAAATCATAGAATATTCAATGTATACCCCTTTTAATCCTCAGAGCTGCCCCTGGAACAAAGAAGATACACAGAAAATATTTACTGTTTGCTATTGATAAATCAAATTGGCTACTTCTGATTTATGCTAATACCAGAGATTCCAGCTTAATTTTTAAATATGTAAGTCTATTACCTATCTTTACTAAGCATAGAGATTTAATAACTATAGTCTAGTGAAAGGCAGACCTTGTGACAGGGGAGTTAAAACATACCTACAAACTCCTGGATCCAATATCGTCCCTGCAATTGAGTCCTATCTCCAATTCTGATCCAGCTTCCTGCTAACGTGCCTCGGAGGCAGAAGATGATGACCCACACTTTTGGACGAGACCCAAACTCTGGGAAGCCTAGGTAAAGAACTCGGCTTCTGGTTTTGGCCCTGTCTAATCCCAGCTATTGCAGACTTTTGGGGAGTAGACAATCTCTCTCTTTTTCTTTCTCTCTCCCTCTTCTGTGTGTGTGTGAATGTGTATGTGTGTGTCACTCTACCTTTCAAAAAAATGAATCTATATGTGCAACTATATATGCATTTATTTAGACTAATGGCACATACTGTGAGAGGAGTTAGACTGGGTAGTAGGTAGTTAGGGTATTCTGCTTCCCCAAGTCATTTTTCCTCAAATATAAAGGGATATTTTTCCCCACCATGTCTTGGATTTGCCAGAGCATGTCTCTCCCAAGACAAGTGCATATCTTATCAGAAACATACTTGCCCAAGAGACAAGGGCAACATTAACATAGCCATTCCCCACCTGAAGCATCAGCCTGATTTGGTCTCCCAGCCAGTGCCAAGGGGGAGGGCTTCAGACTGGCCTCTTTATCGTTAGAAAGGGACCAAGGAAATTGGCCAGTGACACCTTTCTGGCCTTTTGTCCCAAGGCCAGGTACCATGGAAACCAATAATTTTCTTTGTTTATGGAGAAACATCTTTGAGGTAAACCTTTAAAAGATGCTTTCCCCACCACTGGTTCTTCTTGTCCTCCTGCCACTATGGCAGAGGACTAGGGTCTCTTTTTTCCACTTTTTCTCCTGCCACTATGGCAGGTGGTAAGGGTCCTTCCTATCTCAGAGCCCCCCCTCCCGTCACTAGGACGGGAGCCTCTCTTCTCAACTTTTCTAATAAATTTGGCTTTAAAACTAAACTGTGTCCACATGAAAATTCTTTCCTGCAAGACAAGAATTGAGGTTGCTGCCATAACCGGGGTCAAAAAACCCTACAACAATACTACTAAGCTTTCCTTACTATTATGTTCCCTGTTTTATTATTCTTCTTCTTAAATCTAAAAACACACATTTACAGCTGCCTTATACCAGACATGAGATTTAACTAATTCACACAGCAAGGATGCATCGTTTGTGGTAGCTGCCACTGGTCTAATAGGTCTAACCATGCTGAAACCAGTGATTACTTATTTTGAACACTCATTTCTGTTATAGGGGGAAGTGCATAAATACCAAATATATGTAAGAGAAAATCCTACTCTCAAGAATGTTAAAAATTTTTTGAGATGAAAACATATTTACATACATACATATATAAAAATAGGTTTGAAAAATAATTAAATTGGGGCATCACCTGGAGATGGGGTAGCTTTAGGAACACCTAGCTTATTGTATGGAGTCAATAACAAATGAATAGATATAGATATAGATACAGATATACATATACATATACATATATGGCTGTGTAATTAGAGAGGTGACAAAATATGGGATAATCAAGCATAAAGAGATTAATAATTATATTTCACTTCTTAGTAATTTCTTTAGTTGTGCACAGCATAGCTGAAACAAAGAAATAATGTTTCAAACAAAAATTTAAACAAAATGCATCTAATTATATCTTCAAGCATACAGCCTCATTCGTACCTGCAATCACTCTAGGTAAGAAGTTAAAGTGGCGCATTCAGGAGTGATTTATTTAACATATCTATCCCTTACAAGATCTTTTACAGATTGATATGGAGAGTTGACAAATGACAGCATGTAGGGAAAGCTAGGAATCAACCCTGTAGTTCCATAAATACCTTTTTGCAGCAAAGTCCACATAATTCATTTTTTCATTAAAATTCACAACATGAAAGTCAATTTTTGTTTTCTTAGCAACACATGAAAATTGTTTGTAAAGGTCTTTCCATGCCAGCATATCATCTTTTCCTTGGTCTAATACTAAGTGACAGCCCTGTATTGAGCAATTTTAAACCAGGTCTTTGATTTAAGACAGACATGTTGAAATTCGTGATAAATGAAATAGGTATTTAATGGCACCTAATGTGCAGTGATACAGCTGAATATCGGTGCTCTGGGCTAAGAAAGACTTGGAAATGTTATGCCACTGGAGCAGAGCAGCTGAAAGCTTAGTATAATTCCCAAACATATTCAGCTATAGAAAGGTTTCATAACAGAAAGATCAAGAAAATAATACATTTACTTGAGCATGTGAAAATTACCTTGGAATTTACTTTGCTATTTGCATTTCATCTTGGAACATTCCAAGGTGTTTGGAGCTTAAATTTCTTCTTCTTTACTTTTATTGAAAGTTCTCATATTTCAAGAGAATAAATACATATTTATTTCTAAGTAAGCCTACTTCTGAATTTAAAAGACCATAAGAAATTACTCTATGTAAACATCAGAATATTAGTATTTCTATTTATGATCTAACATTAGGTTTATTACCCTGAATCAAGATTATTCATTTAGGAGTGATAGAATTTTATTCTCTTTAATTGCAAGTAGATAGACTGATCTGACATGTATTGTATTATACACACACATATATATATATACACATATACAGATATTTAGAGGTTATGAGCATAAATATCATTAATAATTATGTTCATCACTAATAGCTACTATTACTATATGTATTTATTTAGAAATATATACAGCATTTTCTTAAAAAGAGAATTTTAAAATATTTTTGATATGCTAATATGAATTTATCATAACCACTATACCTTTCAACAAAAAAGTCTTATTTTATAATATCAACCGTTTAAAAACAGGACACACAAATGAAACAGAAGGTAGGCAGGAGAACATTTGCCAGACAAAGTAGATCAGCTAGCAATGTGCTAACCAATAGGAATACAAGGTGTCCAGGGAAGGATGAGTAAATAGCCACGTTGTTAAATGTCTGTTCTTTTTACTAAATAAATGATTCAATGGAGAAAACACTTAGAAAAGTTTTCAGGAACAAGTTACATTTACTTATTAATTTTCATATTGTACTCAATTTGGCTAAGAAGATTTTCCAGCAAAGATCCAGAAAAGGAAGAATTTTCTTTCCTCTTTCTGTTTTCTAAAGTGAAGGGTAGAGGAGTAATAAGAAAAGAAGAATAAAACAAAAGGTGACAGGAGAGCCAGGACTTACAAAACATTATATCATATCTTAGAATATCTTCCCTTGTCTCATATTTCTTCTTTTATTATACTAACAGTTGTCTTAGCCACTTTCCAAAGGACCTGCCTTCAGACATCACTGTTGTCTTAAATTTGTGCCCTTAGTCCATAACCATTAGCATAAATCTATTAGCCCTTCACATAAGACTTTGGAGAGAAAGTTCTACCAAAGAAACTTTGAGGGACACCCAAAATTATCTGCAGTTTACAACACAAAACAATCCTTCCATCTGCAAGCAATTAAGTATTCACTGTAGCTAATCAAAAAACACAAATATCTGCTATGAATGGTTTTCTTATGGAAACCAATGAAGGTACTGGATCAGAGTACAAGTGACTCAGGAAAAAAGGGAAAAAATATTGAAAGTGAGTAATATGGAATAAAATGCAGTCTCACAGGAAGTTGGCAAACTTCTGAAATCTCCAGGACTACAGACATAGGGCTTAGGTCAAGTTCAACTATATCATTAAGAGACAGGGTAATATCATTGAATAAAGATTATATATTGATATTTATTCATGTACTGTTTCATAATTGTTTTCTTCCATGGCACTAACATTTTTGCACACATGTTTTAACTGCCTATCCAATTCTCACAGTATAAAATACTGTAGCTGTCATATCTAACTTCTCCCATATTCTCTATGCTTTTTTGTTGTTGTACTTTATACAAAATTATCAACAGTACTTGTACGTAAACTAGGTCAATAAGCCTAGTTATAGTACTTAAAATTTAAAATAAGCATACATATTTGAACATACATCGTAACATGTTTTATAATGATTTTTGTTCATTTTCACGATGACCACCTGGGTATGAATTTATATCATCATTTGGTTGTTATCATTGAGTGTTATATTTTTAAGATATTTTATTCTTTTAATTGTTTAAATATTGAGTGTAGGGATATTACTTTATAACAATGTGAGCTTTCCTACTTTTACTCAGGAGTTAGACATCACTGAAGCAAATACAGAGGAGCAGACGGGGCTAATGTGTAAATATAGAAAGGTTAACAAACTGGGATTTAGGCACATCATTAGGAAAGCAGCCTCATGAATTGGATTAATACCAAATAAAAGAGCTCCAAGGGCCAATTTTGAAGCACAGAGCTTACTAGGCACTGAGTCTACTGGTGGCTTGATCTTGGATTTCTTGTGCTCCAGAACCATAATTAATAAACTTCTGCTGCTTCAGCTACTCGGCTAATTTAATTACCCAACAGCCCAAACAGACTGAGATATGAACTGAGATGCTCACATAATAAATAGCTGAGAAACCCGACAGTTGACAGATCAGTCAGACCAAAAGAGCATGCATTCCACGGTGACATTTGTTACATAATCAGTCCTTAAGGAGATTTGAAAGACAAGGTAAAGTAGCTGCTGAAGAGAACTGAAAAAATAAACTGTGGAGAATAATAAGATGTATTTTCATTTTCTAGGAGAGTGAAAGATGGAAAGAAAATATCACATGAGGGCACTTGGAAAAGCTATAGGAAGTACTGTGAAGTTTGGGCCTAGTGACTCCAACTGGGTCACCATTAGGATTTCTGTAAAACAGATTTCTGAGACAAGAGAATGTGTTTAGTCAAAAGATTGAGATGTAATTGTCTCTCATTTCTGAAGCCTCCTTATACTTATGCAGTTCTCTACCATGCTGGCTTATTGCAGGTAAGGTAGAAATCAAACAGCATGTGGGCCTCCCTCTGGGGTCCAAGCCAGCTCTCGGGTATCCAGATTTACATGGCCATAAATGTCCAGGTGATCTCACAAGAGGTTACACGTGAGATGGTGACACAGAAATTATAAGTCATTCTTTTTGTGAGAAGGAAAATTCATTTTTTCAAAATGTACACAATTCGGAAGCAAATTCTCAACCTGGTTACAATACACAAGGCAGGTGGGAGGAGGAGCGGGAAGAAGAAACTTACTTCAAGTATGCTGTTGGCAGAACACCAGACAGTTTAGACTACAAGTAACATGCAGAATAAGAAAGCAGAGGAGGAAAGGAGGGAAAAAAATACCAGCTTTCTTCAAGCTGAGGATGCATAAGATATTGCCCTTTTTTGTAGTGGCAGAATAGGAGCAATGCATGCATTCTTTATTTCCTTCTAGAACCTTTACAGAATAAAAGAGAAGTGGAAAAGCATAAGAGAGCTTTAAGAAAGGAGAACATCAATGCTCAGATCAGATCAATTTTCTACTTCACTGTTTTGTATTCACTGGGGGAAGGAGTTGGAATAGCCTGCTCTGCACTTGAGGTTACATCCCATAGAATCAAGGATCAGCATCAATGATCTGATGGAGAAAATACAAACTTTACTTTCCAGCCTGGACACCCTGTTGGCAGATTTCATGGGGTTGCCAATCAACCAAGTACACTTGCAAGGAACAAAAGAGATGCTTGGAGTACATTGTTTTTCCTATCTCATGTCCATTTTGCATCATTTTGTTTATTTCTGGAATTATAATCATTATATTATAATAATTATAAAAAATTACTCTTGTAAACTAAAGGAAAAATACATTTTTAAAAAATTTTTGTTCATTTGAAAGGTATGAGATTTTCCATTCACTTTATAAATGCTCACAATGACTGGGGTTGAGTCAAGCCAAGTCAGAAACCCAGAATTCAATCCAGGTTTCCCAGGGGGGTGGTAGAGAAGCAAACATTCAACACTCACCTGCTGTCTTCTAGGTATGCAGTAGCAAGAAGCTCTGACCAGAAACACGGGCGGGATTTGAGAGATTCTTGGTTTTTGTCTCGATCTTTGAACAACTTATATTCAGTTAAAGCTGAAGACAGATAGTATCTATGCCACATAAGGAGATTCTGCTGCTTCTAGAGAGTTAACCACATCTTTCAAAATATGCAAGTGTCAGTGTAAAAACTGCTTCTAAATAAACACAAGATGAGATTTTTTCTCACTCAGAAGTACCCTCTCATAGGCAACACATGGTTCCTAATATCATAAGAATTCAACCAAATACATCTTGATAGGAGGACACATATATATATATATATATATATATATATGTATATATATATACATGGGCAATTTATGACTGTGAGGTCAGGTTTTTTTTTCCTTTTATTAGCATATTTAGGCCATTTAAACATTACAAATAACTAAAGGCATAAAAGTGCTAGTGATTTTCTTGGAAAACAGGACAAGATGGTTCAAGTACTTGGGTCCTGCACACATAGGAGACCTGGAAGTAGCTCTTTCTCCTGGCTTCAGATTTTCTTTTTTTAAAATTTATTTCTTTTTATTATTATCATTTTATGATACAGTTCCATAAGCTCCTGGGATTTCCCTCCCCAATACCCTCCTCCCTTCACTGAGTTCCCCTGTATCATTACTGTAGTATAGTTCCTTATACTCAGTCGTATGTCCATCATTGTGGGCATGGACAATGACAGATAGTCCAGCATCCTATTGTGAAGATACAGTAAACAGTTTCATTGAGAGTCCATCTTTGTCTGGAAGTAGAGATGCATACTGCATTGTATCCTCATATCTGGATGTGATATTCTGTATTACACAATTACTATACATCCCTTTAAATGAAAAGTCACAACACAAAATCAACAGGAAGAAACAGAAATTTGCAGCACCATGAAGTTAAATAACATGTTACCAGACAGGATGGTGTCGATTACAAAGATACTATGCATCTCCTTATATTAAAATCAACAAAACCAACAACAGGAAGTAAAAAGAAAACAAATCAACAACACCATGAAGTTAACTAACATGCGACTGAATGACTAACGTGTCACTGAAGAAAATCAAGAACCTTCTTGGAAGAAAATGATGTTACTGTATGATCTATGAGTCACTGAATGATTTAATCAAAAGAAAGTGCTTTTGAAGAGTTGAAACTAGCAAAAAAAAAATCCATGAGATATAGTTTCCACTGATCTTTCTGGTGAAATGTGTCTCCTGTAAGCAACAATTAGTTGAGTTTTGTTCCCGTTTTCCAGGACACATTAGCACGGAGCTGGATCAGAAGTAGACTTGCCAGGACTCAAAGCATGCACTAATACCTGATCCCAACCTGTATATGCAGTATTGGGGTGCCCCTCAGCTGAACCATTGGATTCAGAACTCTAAACATGGGGGAGAATCATAGGAGTAGTTGTCTGATCATGGAGTGTGTTGTTTCAGAACTGGGCTGCCTCAATGGCTAAGACGGTGCAGTGGACAGCATGCCCAGACACACAATGAGGATATGGCAGTCCACTGGGGCCTGAAGAGGACATCCGATACCATAGCAGAGGAAGGAGGGAAGAACAAATTGGTCAACTACTCCAGCCCAGCAGTGACAGCAATTACCTGGGCAAAAGGAAACTCTAACTTGGAGTATATCAGCCAATAGATTTGGAAGGATTTCCTCATCTTTGCAGTGGTGAGTTCGACAGCATTTCAGAACAATCTATACCACTTGAGTTGAATTATCAGAGATTGCTCCACATCAGGGATCCAGGGATGACATCAGGTGGCCGTTTTGCATGCCCAGGTACTAAGAAGGTCAGGAGGTTGGATGTGGCCTCTCCCCTTATCTCAGCCCTTCCTCCAGACACAGGAAAAGAAAATGTGGAAACAGCTGCCTCACCTACTTTCCTCTGATCCTTGACCCTTCCCACCCTAATCAACTATGTAAAAAGTAAAAAATAAAACAAAACAAAAAAACCTAATTTTGAACATGTTAAAAAAAAGTGGAGCAGCTCAGACTCAAACCGGCAGTCATATGGGACACTGGCACTGCAGGTGGCAGCTTTAGCCATTATGCCATAAAACCACAATACCAGCCCCAAATTATTACATCTTTGAAAATTTTGAGTCATATTTTATAGTCCAGCCATAATCAATAGTAGTAAGTATTTTATCTATTTATGCAAAAACACGTATCCTATGTCGGTTCTTGTGTGGAATGTTCCATAATGTCAACTATGTCTTTGCTAATACTTCAATTAGGATTTTTACATTTCTACTTTATTTTTTAAAATATTCATTTCAGTTATCTGAAAGGCAGAGACAGATAGGAAACTATGCAATATATATCTCCATGTATATCTCTTTACAGAGAAAGAGCGTGCACACAATTGTGTGGCATTTGGCAGGGCAGTGGAGACACTTAGGACACCTGCATCCTCTATTGGGAGTTCCTACTGCACCCTTAACTCTAGCATCCTATTTTTGTTTATCCTGGGAGGAAGCAAATGATGACTCAAGTCCCTGCCACTCACCAGCAAGACCTAGATTGAGTTCCTGAGAGTCAGTGTAATAGGAAGACACTGTTGTACTGAATAACTCAGTCAGTTTCTGCCAGCAAGGAGCAAAGAAAGTAAAGTTGGAGAAGGAGCTATTTAGAGCCAAAATGATATCACGTTTCTATTTATATCTTAACCTCCTTAGTTTTTATACATCTTTAATTGTTATGCACTAAATTATAATTCCAATCAGTTGGATTTTGAATATTTAGACAGATAAAAGCCAGAGAGATGAAGAGTGTTTCACTCTTCAGTAAGCATATATTTCTACCATTTTATGTAAAATATAAGAAAATTAGAACATGGGAAAGTGGCTAGGGGTGCAGATCCATCAGAAAGATTCCACAGAAGATTCTATGGCAACAGTTGCAGAACCAACAGGGCACAGTTGGTTCACGCAGGAACATTTTCAAATCCTTTAAAAACCATTTGACACTGCAATTCCCTATAAGAAAACTAAATTAAAGAAACTACTAATTAAAACAGAGCTTCAAATGTGCTTAATGAAGATTTCGCTTTTTTTCTACAATAGTGGCAATATTACTGGCTTGAAGTTTTCTAATGATTTAAAAATAAAGAAGCAGGAATCACAGAGCTGGCTAAGGTAAAGTATTTATAGACAGTTTCTGGATGTGAATTAAAATTCTACCAGGAAGGTTTAGAAAGGAATGGATACTTTATTAGGCAAGGCTATATCCACAACTGTGAGTTAACTGAAAGTTAATAGCAGCTTTGCTCAAGGTCACAGATAAATGGATACTATAATTTTAATGAATATTTTATTCATGTCATCTTCAAATTAGTAAAATTTAGAAAGAATAATGATGCAATGTCATAGACCCCTTCCTGGAACATTAAAAGCAGAATTTCATTTTAAGGCTTTAGAACAAGTGTGAAGAACTAATACAAGCCCTTTAAGGCATGTTCAATGATTTTCTTTCTTTTTTTATTGTTATGATATGTTACAATTTGTTTCCTAACTATATGTGTTTTATATCAACAAGCTAACAGAAATAACAAGGAATTTATAATGTAGAATTAGCTATGAACTCTGATTCCATTACTTATTATCCTGGTAAAATATGGTGGAATTTCTTTAAAAAAAGAGATTTTTTTCATTTTCATTGCAAAGTCAGATATATAGAGAGGAGGAGAAACAGAGAGGAAGATTTTCTGTCACATGATTCATTTCCCAAGTGACCTCAATGGCCAGAGCTGAACCAATCCAAAGCCAGGAGCCAGGAACTTACTCCAGATCTCCCACTTGGGTGCAGGGTCCCAAGGGTTTGGGCTGTCCTTGACTGCTTTCCCAGGCCACAAACAGAGAGCTGGATGGGAAGCAGGGTCACTGGGATTAGAACCAGTGCCCATATGGGATCCCAGCATGTTCAAGGTGAGGACTTTAGCTGCTGGGCCACAGTGCTAAACCCTGGTGGAATTTCGTTATCTCAATTTCCTAATTTGACAAATGAGAAATACTCAAATTTGGAGTCAATAAGTAAGATAATGGTTTTAACTGATGTTATTTATCATCTCCCATTTTGTCTCTGAGTTAAGGCATGAAATATCACTTTCTTGAAATTGTGCCTTTCAAATAATTTTTATGATTGTTTTCCATGATACAGTTTTGTAGGTGTAGGAATTCCTCCCTTTCCCTTTCTTTCTTCCCAATCCTTTTACCCTCCCATCGTTTTCCCCCATATTGTCACAGTCCTATAGTCCATTAGTAACAGTTACAAGTTTAACTTATTGCTACTTAAGTGTGTCCTGGCATTGTAGCTATAAGCAGGGAGCACTCAGGCTGTATAATACGTGAGAGGCCTTACAGGCTCCTGAAGACATCTTCCTTAAACAACACAATGCACTAAAGACCCTTGAAGATTGGAGTGTTAGAAATGCTTTCCACAGAAATCGGGAGCTGACATTTTATGAGGTAAAGCCTAGAAGGCACTCTGGAATCAGAACAGAAAAACCTAAGTAACTGAATATGTTCTCGTCAGTTTTTCACTGAGTATCTATTGTCCATCACTTAAAATTGGTAAATGTATTATATAAGACCCTTTGAAATAAACTATGAACTGCTAAGTCACTGCTTGACCAGCAGAAGTATTAAAGTCTACTTGGAATTGATAGCCCACATGCCATAAACCCCTGCTTATTTTTCTAAATTGTCAGTAAAGCATGATTCAAAATTACATGATTTAGAAAATAAAGCCATTTATTATTTAAGTAATTGCCTATAGAATTAACACAATCAAGAAACTAATGATTTCTTCATGAGTTGCGTATAGAATTTACTGTCAAATCTCAAAATGCTTTCACAGAAGGGCATTTTTAATGTTTGCAAATTTGTTATTTTCATTCATCTCACAGATACTTATTAACCCTCTACTCTGTGCCAAGATTTATGTTGGGAAATAGGGCTAAAACAAAGAATAAGATTAAATCGCTGGCAACTGTAGTGATTGTATTCCAGTGGGACAAGAGAAATTTTAAACATAAAGCTTTCTAAATAAATAATGCCCAATATAAACTCAGGCATAAATGTTTAAAAAAGTAACCAAAGTCAGAAGACATAGATTGAGAAGAGGTATTACTTTAGGTAACGTATTTAGAAAAGGCTCCTTTGCAGAAACATTTATAAGTAATGAGAGGGACAACCATTAAGATCTGTGGGAAAAATGCATACAGGACAGAAGAAATGGAAGCAAAAAGACTACGTTGTTTCAAATGCTTTGGAGAGCGAAACACATTATTTAGCTTAGATGAACAGAGCTGTCAAAAGACAGGTGGTAAGTACCTTATGAATACTGGAGGGACTTAAGAAAAGAGATGGTGAGATTCAACTTAATTAGGAAGAAAGAGAATCAGGAACTGGAAGACCATTAGCAAGTGAGGTGTCCTTTAACAAGCACCAGAGCAGCCCAGCAGAAGAGCAGCAGAAGTGTGAGCTGCTGAAGTAGCAGGGGAGGAGTGAAATGGACTTGCACTTTGTTATTATTTTCAGAAATGGAATTTCCTGGCAAATGGCATGATTTCAAGAAAGAATATAGAAATAGGAATGATTCCAAGCTTTTTCATATTTGTCATTGTTTAAGTCGGGCAGTGCTTGGGCAGACAAAATGCTTGAAAGAAAATAAGGATTGGGCCCAGCGCGATGGCCCAAGTGGTTAAGGTCCTCGCCTTGCACGCGTCACGATCCCATATGGGCGCCGGTTCTAATCCCAGCAGTTCCACTTCCCATCCAGCTCCTGGGAAAGCAGTCGAGGATGGCCCAAGGCCTTAGGACCCTGCACCTGTGTGGGAGGCCTGGAAGAGGCTCCTGGCTTTGGATCGTCATAGCATCGGCCATTGCACTCACTTGGGGAGTGAATCATGGGATGGAAGATCTTCCTCTCGGTCTCTCCTCTCTGTATATCTGCCTTTCCAATAAAAATAAAATTTAAAAAAAAGATAAGAAGGATTTGGGTTTTAGAGAACATTAAATCCAAGATAATCATTACCCATTCAACACAAAAATGCAAAGCAGATATTTGTATATGCATATCAGGAGTTCAGTAAGAAATTAAGGCAGATAATCTGTTCTACAGAGAAGGTTATTACTTACCCTGTGATTTGAAAATACAGAAAAGCTTCCAAGGAGATTCTTACTCTTTCTCCATTTTATGTTATCTATCGGGGCTCTTTACATTGTTTTCTCTTGAATAAGGCTTTATAACTGTAATTTCTCTATACTAAGCACCTTGGTATATATCTTATCATTCTGAGAATGAGAGTAGAATATGTATACCTAAATTTTTGAGAAATGTTATACCTTCCAGAAAGGGTAATTAAAATAATTTTAAAAGTGAAATGAGTATTTTTCTAGGATAAACCTGAAAATGTATGAAAATTACTCTCTCCAAAGACATGGATTTGCATTTAAATCAGGACTTTATTAATGTAGTATTAACTTTTGGTACTCTGTACTTGCTCCAGTCATGCTTTAAGGGCTCAGAAGCCATAGATTAGTAGTGGCTACTACATTGGACAGCATGATTATAGAACATTTCTATCATCACACATATTCACAACAATGTATAGGATTATTTTAGTACTATTAATTTGTAAGTTATAGATAAACTCAAATAAAATATAATTCAGTTTTCTTTGCTGTCTTCAGACCTCTTGCATTCCATATTTACACTGCCAGTTCAAAAACATAATACCTAAAAGCACGTTTCAAGGAGAACACACCAAAGAAATCTGAATTCTTCCTTGTGAACTTAGAATAATCTACACAAGCACTACTGCAAGAGGTTATAAACTGTAACGAGCCAATGTGTTGTGATCTCCTTCCTGAAGGAAGATGATTTCGACAGCTGGAGTGTGATTTGCCATAGTACTATCCCTCTGCTGCACTAACATCAATGTTTATCAAGGTGAAAGCTATGTGATGCCAAATCCTGGGGGACTCATGAATAATACCACGACCAATACGATACAAACAAGGTTGGAGAATGGATGATGTGCAATTGAGAAACTAAAAGAGACAGACACAAAATAGAAAATTATGAAAGCACACACCCAGAGGGAAGATCCTTTCTTTGAGGATGTCAACCTAAAAAGCTCTCTGCCTCAATCTTTTATTGAAATGCTCAGAGTCAAATTACAGGACTTGATGTGCACACATGCTGGTAGCTACGTCCCATATTGATGCTAACCAGCCAATGCTTGATGATCAGGAAGCAACAATGTAACCCAAGTACAAATGTCCGGTTTGTGACTGTCTCAAGCATATCCTAAAGCACAAAATCCTGTGGCCCTGGACCACGGCCCAACTGTGGACCCTCACCCACAATCCTTGAGCTTGGGCTCAGACTTCTACCCGCTCACAGACCATTGCCTGCAGGGTTTGACCTCAGTCTCCAGTACTATCAGTCTATGAAGTCATGATTCCACAATCCGTCAAATCCCACTGTTGTTGTTTTTTTTAAACAATCTGCCTGTGGAAAATAATAAACTATGAAATATACAGAACGGGCATGCAGATGGATAGGTAGAATGATAAATAGCTGCTATTACTATTAATCATATTTTGCTAGATAAATGTGTAGCAATAAACACCCCCCAAATTGTAGTGGTTTACAACAATTAATTATTGCTCTATAACAAGATGTCTATGGACCACTCAACAATATAACATGTAGTCTCCATCCCAGGATACATATTTAGAAACCAGACCCTGATCTAATGTGAAAGAGGAAAGAGCCATATCAGAACTACACAATTGCTAGTAAACCATCTGTCTGAAAGTTACATACCTCATAACCATTCATGTTCCACTGTCAAAAGCAAGTCCAAAAACCTCACCTTGTGTCAGCATGGTAGGGTTATATACTATGCCACAAGGAGGAACTGCAAGTCACATAAAAACCAATGGGGATTTATGGTTTTGTGACCAGATGTAGAATAAACAATGAAATAAAGCATAATCTACCATATAATTGAAGTTATTAGACTTGTTTATCACAATGTACCTCATGCTTCCAATGCAATATATTAAATACCTCAGATGCAAGCATACAGTAATACATCAACTAAATGCATTTATTCATTGCCTATCAATCATCTAACAAAGACAAATATTGGGAATTATAAACCCTTGCCCATGACAGGCTCACAGAATGCACATATACATTTTGGGTAAGGTAAGTTAAAAATAATTTCCAATAGCTAACAAAATGATAATGTATTAAAAATTCATGGCAAAATTTTAATAAACATTACTTAGCACATAGTAAGGTTCTAATATCTTATTTGCTTTAGGAAAAAATGTAAATGGAATTAGTAAGCCCTATAATACCCATCACTAATAATTAATCTCAATTTGACTGGGAATAAATCGTACCACTATTAAGAATGATTAAACAAATATATCTTCTTCTCTATCTAATGAAGAGCTAGGTTAATTATCAGTCTGTCAAAAGATAATGAGATACTCTAGAAAGTATTATCAAAAAAGGACTGGTAGAGTTACAAACCTCCTGAGAAATCTTATGACAGTAAGAAATGAATTTATACCATTTATGTACTGTAGGAAATAATTTCAGAAATAATCAAATAGTTAAAATCAAGCTATATCTAGATTTGTCTAGATCCATGGGATGTAGTAGAATCTATCAAAATGACTTCTTCAAATAGTTACATTCTCACTCTGGCCAGGCTCTAATTTTTACTCCCAAATTTGTTCTGTGTCACATCAGGAAGTTTCTTCACTTGATTATTCTCTGATCTGGAAAGTACATACTGAATCAAAATAATCAGCAAAGAGAAGCACAGTGACTGCTATTTATTTTTAAATATGTTAAGCAATACACAATGAGGAGAATGAGAGACTTGTTGATGGTTTTTACCAGTTTTAAAATTTGAGTTAGTAAAGAGTAATCCACTGAATGGCACCAAAGCTTATACTATTAATATTCATGCAGTCACACACAAATTCTAACCACCGATATAAATATTACGACTCCATTTCTCTAGTATTTAGTCATCCAGATATATGACTCATAGGAATCATTACTTTACAAGGTTGTCTTGCCAGCTCTACTACCATATTTTATGTAAAACACAGCATGTATTAAGATGTAGTAAACATGTCTCTGTATGTTGACATTCCTAATTGGAGACTTCAGAGTTGGTTAATGAGATTCCACTCACTATACACCTTCTCATATGGTAAAATGTCGTGCTTCGTGTAAAAGAAATACTGTAGTACTCATTCCTAGGTGTTTGAAATCATCACATTCATTCACATTCTTTCAGAGCTGGAACAGCGGTATTATATAACATGTTGAACACAGGAATAAAATTTTCAAGACAGGGGACTTCTTATCTAGTATGACAGAAGCACCATAATTTGCATTGATAAAAATACATTCACAAATTCAGTTTGCTGATTTCTAATGTAGGACTAAACAAGATGAGGATATAGAGGTAGAGTTACAAATCCTGAAACAAACTCAGATGTGGACTCATTTATTACTCGTCACAAGAAAAAGGCCAGCATTTAAACTATCACTGTCTGCAGAAGATATAAATCTCTATATAAACAATTTAAAGACTTTATTAAAAGACTATTATAGGGCCCAGCGCAGTGGCCCAGTGGTTAAGGTCCTCGCCTTGAACGCGTCAGGATCCCATATGGGCACCGGTTCTAATCCCAGCAGCTCTACCTCCCATCCAGCTCCCTGCCTGTGGCCCGGGAAAGCAGTCAAGGATGGCCCAAAGCTTTGGGACCCTGCATCTGTGTGGGAGACCAGGAAGAGGCTCCTGGCTTCAGATTGGCATAGTATGGGCCGTTGCGCTCACTTGGGGAGTGAATCATCGGACGGAAGATCTTCCTCTCTGTCTCTCCTCTCTGTATATCCACCTTTCCAATAAAAATAAAATAAATCTTTTAAAAAAAAAGACTTATAAAAACAAAAAAGAATTCAGTAAAACTACAGAATACAAAATATATAAAACTCATTGATATTTATCAACTAATTTAAAAAACTTGCTGAATAAGAAATCATAAAAGCAATCCCATTTCCAACTACAAAGAAAAAGTAACCTAGCAATAAAAATAATCACAGAAGTAAATGACAATTCCAATAAAAATGAAAACACACGCACAAACAGGAAATCCATCCCTTATTCACAGATTTTAAAACTTAGTGCTGTTATAACATACATATTACACAAAGCAGTTTATGAATCCTAAGCAATCTGTAGCAAAATAGCAGTGATATTTTTCACAGAAATTGACAAATCAATCCTAAAATGCAGATGGAAGCACGCAATGTCCCATATAATCAAAGCAATCTTGAACAAAAGAACTGGAGTCTTCACAATACCTATCTCAACATGTACTTGAGAACTATAGCAAGCAAATCATGATACTTGTATTAAAACCTACAGAGATTAATATGACAGAATAGATACCAGAAATAAATGCATACATGTCCGCCAACTTGATATTGCTAAACACTCCAACATAAATGCTGGGTAATGGACAGTCTGTTCAATAAATAGTGCTGGCAAAACTGGGCATTGAGAGGCAGAATTAGCCTAGCTACTTCATCTCTCATCACACACAAAAATCAACTCAATCTGGATCAGATATCTAAATGTAAGACCTAAATATATGAAACTATTGGAAGAAAACATAGAGAAAACACTTCAAGATTTCAGTATAGGCAATGATTTTTTTAAGATGTAAAAAGTACAAGCAACAAAAGCCAAAAGTGATAAATATGATGACATCACACTAAGAAGCTCCTGTCCAGTAAAATAATAATAATAATAATAATAATAATCAAGTGAAGAGAGAGAGCCTGCAAGGCGAAAGAAAGGATTTATACTGCAAAAATTAGTCCCTATAATATGTATGGAGCTCAATAAACTCAACAAGAAAACAAATATATAAGTTTAAAATTGGCAACAGACCTGAATATTTCTTAAAAGATAAAACACAAATTGTCAAGATTAATGAAAACTGGTCAATATCACCAGCTGTCAAGGAGATGCAACTCAAAATTACAGCGAAATATATATTACCTTACTCAAAACAATTATTCTCAGAAAATAAAAAAAGTTATTGATGGTGACATTACAGAGAAAAAGTAAGATTTACACTGTTGGAGGGAGCATAAATTAAGCTACTATGGAAAACATTACGGAGATTCCTCAAAAAACTAAACATATTTCCAGTATATAATCTAGTTATCTGACTTTTGGGTAAATATTCACAGCAAATAAAATCATCATATGAAAGCAACATTTGCTCTCATTGTATCACTGTTCATGAAAAACTAAATATGAAATCAACCCACTTTTCATGAATGATTAAATGGATGAAGAAAAGGCAGTGTATACATACATAGTGGAATAGTATACACAGTCATAAAAATAATGAAAACCTGTTATCTGTGGTAGCATGGATGAAACTGTTGTATGGAATAAACTAGGCACAAACAGACAAACCATATGTAGAAACAAAAAAAGATTCTCTAAAAAGAGAAGAAAGGGCAAAACCAATTATTAGATACTAAGATGAGTACTGGAAATGTTTAAAACAAAGTTAGATATGAGTAACAGAATAGAGGAAGAATTAGTTTAAATTTTCTACAGTAAGTAGGGTATTATATTTCACCATAACCTACCATATATGTCATGAAGAACTAGAACTTAAAATATCTAAATATATGAAGAAGCAATAAGAAATAGAAATTTAATTGCTCTGTTTTGATTAGTACACATTAAATACATATATTGAAATGTCAGTCTACATCCCATAAATGTGTACAAATATTACATGTTAAAATCACAGGCTTTAAAAGAGTGAGCATTCTCATTTTACAAATGGATGGATCTAAATGGCAGCTCATCACTTGTCGGGTATGAATCTCAGACTGAATTAAGTAGAATACATGACAATGCTGAGTGCGATCCTGAAGCATATGTATACTTGGTAGGAATATTACTTCAAAATGAGATTTTTCTTTTGTTAGGTTTGGGTATTTAAGGTATATGGCCAGCTCAGATTAGTGAAAATACTTCAAAGATTTGCTTTTTTAAAACATATTTATTATTTATTTATTCACTCTTGAAATGTCCTCAATAGCTGAGACTTGGCCAGGACTGAAACGGCAACCCAATCCAGGTCTCCCAATTGGAGGCAGCAACCCAACTACTAAAATATCCCAGTGCACTCCAGGTGCCTAACAAGAGGCTCAGCAAGGTGGGCTCAGCTCGGCCTCAGCCTGGATGCTCTGGAACACTGCAAAACACCTGTGCAATTCTCATGCTACACATCTTCTATTAAAATTTCTTCCCCATCACTTATTTGTATTACTATCGCCTTAGCAGCAATGTTAAGAAATTAGTGCTGATCGTTGACAATAGCGAAGAAAGGGGCTTTCTGAGGAAGTGTAATCTCATCTTCCCAGCCAGTGGCTGCTACCACTGCATCATTTCAGGGATACCACAGAAGTGGCAAAAGAAATGGGGAGTAAAAGGGACGGGAAACAAGGTAAAGTGCCACAAACTATAACGTTCTTGGAATCCACTGGTGGGTTTTGTTTTGGTTTGGTTTTTTTTTTTTTTTTTGCTTGTTTTGTTTTTAACTAATTCATATTATGCAAGCTATGGCTTTGTTTCTGGAGCACTGAGCAAGACAATTTTGATATTTTTGCCCAATATTTTTACTGATTTTTATGTTAAACTGTATTTTCTGAGATCTCCACTCCATTGTAATGGAAGATCTACCCTGCTTAGCACTATTTTTTCCAAGTATTCCATAATCTAAAACCTACTTACAAATAGAGACTTAATATATAAATAAAAACAAAGATACATGGGAAGGAAACTACCAAAAAATTGTAAAAAATCATGTTCCTTTTTCTTCTGCTTATCTTCAAAAGTAAGTTTCGGATGCTTTACAATGAGGTCTTGTCTTACTTTTCATTTTGGTCTACATATATCTAAGAATACTTAAGCTATTGAGGTGTAATGTAAGTGTGCATGGAAGTAAAACTGAAAAATTAAACAACAGCACTATAAGTGAAAACAGAGAACTAATTCTTTTACTTTTACTTTAAATTTGGATTCATCAACCACTTTAAAAGTTCAGCAGGATATAACAAATGGTATATTAACTTATTTTCCAGATATATTGATCCTCTTTGATTTCCCCAAATGTCCAACATAAAATGCTTTACCATCTTATCATTTTTCAAAAACATGGTTATTTTTATTGCTATGAATGATAAATGATACTTTCTCCTGACTATTGTTCAAAACTCAGGGAAAAGAAATAATCATTTTAAAAGATAAAAATATCTTTATTCATTAAGGGAGCTGCCCAAGCAAAAGGGAATTTAAGATGAATTGTCATATAGGGAGAATACACTATTTTACAGCACATCCTATTTCACTTCATCATATTTATCTTTGATCAAATCTTGTTACTCCATATTCCTTAAGGGAAACAGGAAACTTCAATGCTTCATGATTTATGCAGAAAACTTGTCTGAAGAGAAATCTTGAGAAAAGCAAAGTCATCTCAGAGCAGATGCTCAAATAGTGCCTAATTAAATTTTACGCACAGATTAAAAGAATATGTTGATATCTCATGGATACTCAGGGAGAATTTTTAAAGGCAACATAGACAATAATACTTTATAAAGTATTGAGAGATGCCACTCAATTTTGCCTGTTACTGTAAGGGTGAAGGTGGTGATATCTTATACACTGATGACGAAACTGGAGGCACACTGAACTACCTGAAAAGTTTTTTTAAAATGTCTCAATTACTCAATATAGCTATTCTTCCTACAAATGATACTCAAATGTATTTTTTTTGACAGAGAAAAAGAATAGCACCCACCAAAACCAAAGGCAAATGTGAAGGACATTCCAGTAAAATAACAACAGAAGATTAAATCAATGAACAACCCATTGTTGAAATACAGAACCAAATTACCATCAATTCATATCAACCCTGAATGTGTCTTAAACTACTCAATCAAAGTTCACAGATTAGTAGACCGAATTAAAAAACAAAACCCATCTATTTGTTGCTTACAGGAGGTACATCTCACCAACAAAGATTAATAGAAATTATGTCTCATGGATTTTGATGTTTTTGTTTTTAGTTTCATTTCTTCAACACTTTTTTCTCATTAAATTCTTCAACAATTATACAGTGGCATCATCTTCAAGAACATTCTTGGTTTTCTTTTTCATTTCTTCAATGACACATTAGTCATGCCATAGCATGTTATTTAATTTCGTGTGATTGTAAGTTTCTTTTTTTCTTCCTATTGTTGATTTTGTTGTGGCTTTTCACTTGGGGGGGTTTATACTGAATGTGTAGTAGCGACCGACATGTCCAAGATGTGAGGATATGGTGCTGTGTGCATCTCTACATTTGGATTGAGGACGGACTCCCAGTGAAACTGCTGGATATGTCTTGACAATGGGATGCTGGACTCTTCTATTGTCTATACCCTCAATGATGATTTGTGACTGTTGCATTGATAAGGAAGAACTCAGTGGGGGGGGGGCGGTCAGTGGAGACTTGGGGAAGGGAGTAGGGAAAATCCCAGGGTGTGTGGAACTGTATCATAGAACAATAATAATATAAAATGCAAAAAAAAACAAAAAAAATTATACTGCAATCCTTTTAAAAATAGTAACATATGGTTTCAGTTACCTGTTGGGTTTTCTACAAGATTTCCTGACTACTAGATAGCTACACAAAATACACCCTGACCCAGTATTAAACCTGAAAGTTGAATCACTAGAAATTTTTGGAGCCTGTGGTGCAGCATGTTAAGGCATCATTTACAACACCAGCATCCTATCTCAAAGCACTTGTTCCAATTCCAGCTGCTTCCCGTACTCGCTTCAGCAGCACATATACTAAAATTGGAATGATACAGAGAAGATTAGCATGGTCCCTGCGCAACGATGACACTCAATTCCAGCTGCTCCCCTTCTGACCAAGCTCACTATTAATGTGCATAAGAAACCAGTAGAAGATGGCGCAAGTACTGGGGCCTTTGCCACCCAAGCGAGAGATCCAGATGGAGGTCCTGCCTCCTGGTTTCATTGTGCTCCAGTGATTGTAGCCATTAAGGAGTCAACCAACAGACAGAAGATCTCTTTCTTTCTCCATATCACCTTCTCCCTCTGTCACTCTTTCAAATAAAGAAACATTCCAAAAAAACTAAAATTTTTAGGTTCCTTAAATACTCTTCCTTTCTTTAACTGAGACAAACATCTTTTTCAGCTTCATGCATTCCATTTCTTGCGGTATGACTTTACTGAAGTGAAAATATCCCTGGAGGAAATTTCCAAACTATATTAATACTTGTTGACTATGTGCAAACAGGAATGCAGTAGCTGAGATCAAGTTTCTTACAGTTAAAGGACACAGAAGACTATAGCATAATCACATATGTGGCAGTTTCCAGAAGATTTCATGACCCCAAATGGACTTTGGTTACATTAATCACAGCTCTATACACAGCCACTTTGATTATATCAAACTTCATCTGCTCATGAAGGATTTGCTCTTGGCCCACTGTATGCACAGCACTGTAAGGTAATTATGTCTAGATTTTTTCAGGAGAAAAAAATATACTCAAATTATAAAGAAAAATCATAGAAAGTAATAAAATTTTATGACTACTAGGCAGTTTTTACATAAGATATATTGCAAAGATAGCATCATTAATTACCTCCCTACTTTGAAGTTAAAATAGTGCTGCCTCTACTTTATTTCCAGAGCAAAACTGCTCATATCAGTGGGGCTGATGTGGATTCCTGATCCCAATGAAGCATTCCAGAGTCAGATCACAATCATGAGACTTAGTATTACTTTTCTATGCATACCTTGCTTTTCATTTTATAGCCTTTAGCTTTTCAATATGCAAGGCATTCACACTTACATCTCTGTAACTGCTTACTTGATAAACAATTACTTTCAATCTGTATTTAAGCAATTCATAGGCTGAATACAACTCGATTATCCTTTTTAGACTTTCTATTAAAAACAATTATGAATCAAAAATGAAGAATAATTGACAAAAATAAAACCCTGAAAAACCTTTACAAAGAAAATGGTATCCCAGCAATGTTGGGACACACTTAGGTAACAGATTGATGGATTCATGACTACTAATTAATAACTATACTATTGTAGCAAAATGGGGAACACCAGTTTGGGGTGGGAGTTTGTGAGGGAAAAATCCCACTCTCTACAAAATTGTACCATAAAATTCAAAAAAATAAAACAAAACAAAAAAAGAAAAAAACAAAATGATATCCCTCATTTTGGTATCTGCTTGCCAATCTCTATATGTTTATTCAATTCAACTTTGAGGAAAAGGAAATAGACTGTATGTAATTTCTCTAACTTTAACTTGATCAAACCAGAAGATCAAGCACACAGAAAAATCTCTGCTTCCTATTCAAGCATACACACACACACCTAGCAGAGAATGCTGCTAACGGAAGAACCTAGCTCTTGAAAAATCCCAAAGAAGTGCCATCCAAGTCATCATTAGGACATAATCTCTGCTCTCATTATATTCTGAAAGTGGTACATGACCTTTGATGTTGGTTCCTATTTCTTTCTTTTTTTTTCTTTTATTAACCTACAATGTTTAACTGGGTTTCTGTTCATAACTAGTCTATACAACCCTACTGTAAATATAATTAGAGTATATTTTCAAAGCAGAGTAAATTTGTCATAGTATAATCTAGTACATATTTTGATAAAAATGTTCTAGAAGAAAAAAACTAAGGTTAATAAAAGATTGTAGAATTATAGTAAGCAATATCCCCCCCAAAAAAGACACATAGGAGTATGGTGTACCTCAATTTATATAGGAAACAGTCCCAAATGGTGATCAAATCAAATTCTTCATGTTGGGGCCCAGCACTGTTGCCTAGCAGCTAAAGTCCTCACGTGGCATGGGTCAGGATCCCCTATAAGAGCCAGTTCTAATCCCAGTGGCCCTGCTTCCCATCCAGTTCCCTACTTGTAGCCTGGGAAAGCAGTCAAGGACAGTCCAAAGCCTTGCCACCCTGCACCCATGTGGGAAACTCAGAAGAAGCTGCTGGCTCCTGGCTTTGGATCGGCTCAGCTCTGACCTTTGTAGTCACTCGGGGAGTGATTGATCAGATGGAAGATCTTCCTCTCTGTATATCTGACTTTCCAATAAAAGTAAAACTCAAAAAATAATTTTTTAGATAGACAATCTAAAAATAGAAACTCAGGTTGGGGGGTCATCACTGTGGCTCAACAAGCTAAGCTTCCGCCTTCAAGCACTAGCATCCCCTATGGGTTCTAGGGAGCCTGTTTGTGTCCCAGTTACTCCACTTTCCATCCAGCTTCCTGCCTGTGGCCTAGGAAAGCAGCAAAGGATGGCCCAGGTCCATGGGCTCCTGCATCCACACGGGAGACTCAGAAAGAAGCTGTAACTGTTGGCGGCTACTTGGGGAGTGAACCAGTGGATGAAATACCTTTCTCTTTATCTCTAAATTTTCCTTTCAAATAAAAATAAATAAATCTTAAAAAAAAAAAATCTCAGGGTGAATCCTCCAGATAATCAAGAAGTCATTTTGTAATAGGAAGATTTTGAATTATTTTCTTACATAGAAACCACTTATAAAAATATGTGCTTTCTCTCTCACCTCTTGCTCCCTTTTAATCTGTAAATGTTATTGTTTAGTGAAAAGTACCACCTTTCGGCCATATTGTTGTCAAGTAATGAAAAGTAGTCTATAAAGAGCATAAATAGTGGGGAAGTTAAGAGTTGATAAATCTCATCTCTTTATGATGAAACACCTTTGATATCTTGACATTTTGTGTTCAATAATTCTTCTGAGGATTTCACTAATCTCGTAATCTTCACATAGCTTTCTGATAGGTCGAGGAAGTAAATATTGCAAAGTTGCCAAAAGACCAATTCCAATCTAATTAAGTCTTGCACTGCTTCAGTGAAGGCTACATAAACACTCTGTTAATATTCACAGCAGCAGTTCTGTCAATAACTCCCCCAGATTCTTCAAATTTATAACAGAAATAAGCAAACTATTGACTTCCTGACACTGATAGATCTATCCACATTCAATGCCTTTTTTCCTTTCGCTTCTACCCCCAAAGAGGGCACACATGTCAGTTTCTCTGCTCGGTTCCTAAACATTGAAAGATCATTATTAAAGTGTGGCTGGCATCCCTGGTCATTAATTATAATCTTGTGCACATATGCAGTGTGATTGCAGGAAATAATCAGCTTTGTCTGCCAAATTGGCAATATTTACAAGCTAATTTGTTATGACACAGCATCAAAGACATTTAAACAACAAACTCGAGGCTTTGTTGCTCTGCATACATTGTTGAAATATCAGATAGTGTAGTTAAAATAGTTAACCTATCTAGAGGTAGGTGGTATAGATCCTTGAATGTTCTTTTTAAGTGGCATTATCAGGAACAATCTGTGCATGTGCCAATCCCTTAGTTCACGTATTAGGGACTCTTATCCAGAGCGAGTCCTGAACCAGGGACTACTGAATTATACTGTCTGGAGAAGCAGCTGTCAGTCTAGAACTAGTTAAAGTGTATTGGAAGGATAATTCTAAGTGTGCCAAGCGCATGGATTAAATAGATTTTGTTTTGTCATTTTTTTTTTCTTTTGGTTGGGAAGTGTCAGAATTCATTTATTTACCTGACTCTGTAAAATCAGAGAAGCAGGTTTATAATACAAAGTTTTTATCATAGCAAAGGATTCTCTTAAGGTAAATTTGCTCATCTACAGCTGGAATTGGCCCATGCACTCCAGAATAAGAGCAGTCAATTGGTTAACATTGAGATGCCTGTGGCAAGTCTGTCCTTGCTCCCACCCTCTCTGTTATTCCCTCCAGACAGAAGCACAATGGTTTGGGGCAAATGTTTCCTTACAGTCGATGTCTTTCCTCCACCACTTGCTTTCATCTGTGCCAGCTGAACCCAGCCAGGACCATGTGCTTCAATCTACTTCCAAACTCATTACAATACCTTTCCATCACTACCTGCATGTAAACATTCACAAATTTTTATTTCATTTCCTTTGTCTATAGCCATTGGTATTTTTACACTTTCCATTCAAAGGTTCTTATTACATCTAAAAGATATTTGTATCAGTTCCTGGCTTGCACCCAAAATGTAATTCAACATAAACTTATGCAAAAAACATACCTTCACAAAGCGAGAGTGCTACCAGTTTTTGGGGAGAGTCTTCACCCCATTCCTCATGCTTCTTCTGTATCAGTACAGACTTTGGTCTCCTCCTTTTATTCAACTGATTCTGATTGGGAGAACAGTTATATACACAGCCCCTCCTTTGCACCCCCTTGAAGCTAGCCATTCTCTTTTATCCTCCCCAAGGTATCTCTTTACTCAGACCCACAACCTGACAGCCTACAAGCCCAGTATTACGCATCATGTGTTGGTGGGTGTTACCGACTGAATGTGTCCTTTGCAAAATTCAGATGCTGCCAGTGTGATAGTGCCAAGTAAAAACTTTCAGAGGTGATTAGACAATGAGGGATCCTCCTTTAAAAAGGAGGTTAAGGTCCTTATTTTAGAAAAGAAGAGCTTCATGAGACATTTGGTTATCTTGCCTTTTTGCATGCTTCTGTTGTCCCATCAAGGATGGCACCTTGATCTTGGTGTTCCCACTCTCTAGAGCTGTTAGAAATAAATCACTATTACTCATAAACTATCCAGCTCTGGTAATCTTTCAGATAGGTACCAACAGACTAAGACAATTATTAAGTCTAGTTAGTTTGGAGTATATTTATTAAATCCATTTGACTCTCAGACTAAGCTGTATCCAAATTTAATATTTGTCAATCACACTGCTGACATTATTTTATATTTTTAAAATTTATTTTTACTTTCTTGAAAGGGAGACAACAGAGATATAGAGAGAGAATCTTCCAGAGAAGCAATGGTATGGGAGGCCTGTGACTATCTTGGGTTCTATCCGATTATCTGGTAAATCTACTTAATATTAGCTAAGCCACAAACTTGCATTTTACTAGCAAAGAAATGGATAATTTGACTACCATTTTTTTTAAGCACATTCTTTTTTTTTTTTGCATTACTAAGAGGCTCTTAAAGTACATAAGCTAAAACAATTCCTATAGTAATTAGGCAACACTACCAAAACAAAATTTAATCAAATATGTTTTCTTCATTTTAAAATAGCAAATGGGCACAGTATTGTATGAACCATAATACTTCTATGACACTCAAAATCCAGGTGCGGTTTGTTAGTTATATTATGCCTATCAGAGGAATAAGTACTTTAATGCCTACATTTTCTCTTTTCTTTTGCTGAATCTGTTTTGTGCTGCCAAATACAAACATTCAGTTGTGGACCTCTTCTATCCTTTATGTGATCTCATATAATCCCAGACTTTAAGTGTTAGTTAAATGTTTATCTAAGAATCACGTTTCTTCCTTGAAATCCATGTGCATTTGTCAAATGACAACAAAACATCTCTGCTAAACTAATCTACATTTTAATTCAATAGTCCCAAAATTCATTTGCAGATTTTCCTGCAAATATCTGCTCTACACACCCTTTGAAGGAAATGCTCTAAAGAGTAAGAAAAACTAAGTCCCCCAACCTCTTCATCTTTGCCAAAACCAACCAGTTTCCAGCTGATTTCCAAGTGACCACCTAAAGGACTGATCCAAACTCACCACTGTGGAGGACTCAAGGCGTCCCAAGTGGGCCCTTCACAATGGCCCTACAAAGACCTCACACAACAGTGAACAATTAACTGGTTGTCGTATTAACACAGTAAGTTTAGATGGCTTTGGAAAGCCCAATAAATACCTGACATACTTCCTCCTACAGTAATTGCGTAGAAAATAAAATCAAATCTAAATCATTTCCCTTAGCTACTCCAAAGCTTCTGATGACTCGTTAGGATTAAAACGAATTCCAACTGCCTAGCTATGACTTGACTGCCAAGACCTACACCCTGTGGCTCACAACTGTCTCTCATTTGATCTTTTACCACATAGTCACTATCAACAGCATTCATCACGGCCTCTCCAAATTCCTTAAAACAAACAAGGTGCACTCTCACTTCAGGGCTTGTGACAAGATCCTGTGTCCACTCAGAATTCCCTTGCACTTCTCTATTTCACACAGATTTTTGTTGAAGTGTTATGTCCTCAGAGAGTACTCAACCAAACAGAAACAGAAACAAAGAAAGAAACAGCACAAAAATTTCAGCTCTCAATCACCTTCCACTGCTTAACTCTTCACCATGTGTTTCTCTTCCACATCATGAGATCTCAAGGGTAGTTCTAAAAGTTCACAAAAAAATAAAATTAAAGGCAAGCTTATTTTAGTGCAATATGAAATTCATTTATAGCTTTTTTCATAATACACACTTTCTTAAAACATTTAATTATCCTATATGCATGCTATTTTCTTGCTATTATTTCCCTACCTCAACGGAACATGTATTGTATGAGAAAGGAAATTTGTTTTATTGCTGTTTTCTGAAGACCCAGAGCAGTGCCTGGCACATGAATGAGCTGTGTAGTAATGCTGGAACACAGAGGAAGTAGGATGAACAACAGAAAACAAGCTTTAACAACTAGGCAGATTGTGACTCCAATGGAGAGAAAGGTACTATACACAGTCAGGGTTCTGCCCTCATCACGTGGGACCCCTGCACCCGTTTTATGCACCAATAACCCTGCCTCTGTGCACTTTGCTCCATCAACTTACACTCTGAAACCTTTTCCTGTGGATCTCATTTGGGTTATGTCAGATACTTTGAGCACACAGACCAGGATGAAGAAATGTCTCGTAGCTTACATACCTTCTAGGATGGTTACAGCCCATGACTGACCAGAAATGTAAGAGCTGGCTCAGCTCTTCGCCTCCGGTGGACTAAGCCTTGCCCCTAGGGCCTCAGAACTGTGCTGGGATACAGCTGAGGCTGAGACTTGCCTGGGATCACACCGTTGCTTGGATCTTTCCCTCCTTTGTCCTAACTCATACACACTTAACTACCACTTTCTGCCTGGATCATTCCCATCAGCATTCACTTGAAAGTTCTTCTTACAACCTGCTTCTAAGGATTTCGAGCCCAGGAAAGGAGCCTTCTTTTAACGAACAATGAAAAGTCAGTTATGGTCTCTGCCTGGGTAAGTGACACTGGCAACTATTTCTTGGGTGTTGAATGTTGAGTCATACAGTGAAACCTGTACATGGATTCTCTCTGAATCTTCACAATCCTGTTCTTGATCTGTTTCACAGAGGCTGTTGTTTACCTATGTTCAATCAATTTATCCAAACATCAGGATACATGATCATTAGCTGAAGTTACAGAGACCCATGAAGAGAACACTGCAAGTGTCTGGGCAAGACATAATAAGAACTTTCATTTTGCCACTAACAATAAAATTAAGAAGGCCAGAGTCTATAGGAGTAGAGTTTGAGATTGGGGCTGCCCTTTTATAGAAGGTCCCTCCAACTTCTCAGCCTTAGTTTACGCAGTTAGGAAACAGCCTTTCCGTTTTTGGAGGTTTCAGTAATTACTTCTGTTTCGTAGCTTTTGGTCTGCTATGGTTGGATTTTGTTGGTTGTTGTTCTTAGTCATTTTCTACCTGCCAAGTATTGATATCTTTACGCAGCAGAGTGTTACACTCGTGATTGCAAAATATAAAGGAATGTATACTGTTATAAAAAAATAAATTAATTCAAAAATCATTTTTTTAACAAAGACGGTGAATGGAAGCTACCCAAACTCCTCAGAGCTGGTTATACGCCAGTAAAGCTTCATGGTCAGATTCCTGTGAGTTTTTAGATTTAGATCACTTAACTAGGTGAGCCTTGCAGGACCACTCACCTGCAAAATGAAAGTAAGATTCACCTAAGAGAGTTGGTGCAAATATTACAATTCTATGTTAAAAAAATAATCATGTGGTGCCTGGAAAACACTAGACGTTTCTTAATTTACAATATTATCTATATTCATTCCATTAAATCTAATTTCCTTGGGCTCAAACTTTTTTTAATGAAAATCCTCATATTGCTCTCTTATTGTTGCACTTTATCAAAATTATTAGAAATAATTCCTCCTACATTTATTGTAAAATAAACTTTAAAATTTATGCTATAAATTAAATAAGATTTTGTACTCTGTCCTGGGAGACATACTATCTTTTTTTTAATATTACATCTATATGAAAATGTGTTAAATATGATTCCAAATAACTGACTTCCAAACAAGTTTGATAAGACCAGTTCCCTAACAGAGAATTTGCTAACAATTTACTGATGGAAGCAAAGATTCACAAATAGACTTATGAAGGGATAGGCTATACAAGGCCATTTTCATAAAGAGGGCTTTAATATTGCTTGCTTGTACTTGCCACAAAGAAGTAGAAAAACAGCAACTGAAAGAAAAGAAATTAAAAGGAAATAAATAGAGGAGAAACCAATTGTTTCTAAACAGACATTACAGAGAATCCTCATTATCTAAAAATTTTTTTGACAGGTTTATTTATTTAACTTCAAAGTCACAGTGAGATAGAGAGCGAGAGAGCCAGAGGTGAGCTGATCTGAAGCCAAGAGCCAGGAGCTTCTTCCAGGTCTGTCTCAAGACTGCAGAGGCCCAAGGACTTGAACCATCTTCTGCTTTCCCAGGCCATAAGCAGAGAGCTGGATTGGGAAGTGGAGCATGTAGAACTTGAACTGACCCATATAGGATGCTGACACTGCAGGTAGAGGATTAGCTCACATGCTGCTGCTCCAGCCCATGTGAACTTTTCCAAATCTTTTCAAGTACATCTCAACTCCTCGTCTTTTTTTGAAAAAAAATTATATCAATTTAAGTAATGCAATTTAAATGGCATTTTGTACTTTACTAACAACCAGAAATACTTCTAATTTTTCAGTTTATGTCAGTAATAGAGAACAATAATCATAATTCGTTAGAGGGATCAATATAAATGATTGCAAAGTAGACTGTCAGTGTATCATAAAATTCCTTCCCTTTCCTTTTTCAGTGTGACAGACAACCATTTCTACTTAACTTTTACTTGAACCATAAGGACAAAACAGTTATGAAAAGTCTGCTTTAATTCATTTTGTTATTTAACTATTTCTTTTAAAGATTTATTTTATTTTTATTGGAAAATCAGATATACAGAAAGGAGGAGAGACAGAGAGGAAGATCTTCTGTCTGTTGATTCACTCTCCAAGTGGCCGCAATGACCAGTACTGAGCCGACATGAAACCAGGAGCCAGCCCAGAGCCTCCTCCGGGTCTCCCACACAGGATCAGAGTCACAAGGCTTTGAGCCATCTTCACCGTTTTCCCAGGCCACAAGCATGAAGCTGGATGGGAAGTGGGGCTGCCGAGATTAGAACCAGCAACCATATGGGATCCCAGTGCATGCAAGGTAAGGACTTTAGCCATAAGGCTGCTGTGCTGGGTCCTTGAACTATTTTTTTACAATCAAAAATATGCACTCAAGGCAAAGGTACAAAATGAAGATTTGAGAGGTCATTATTAGTTCTCTTCCCAGTCATCATTTTGTTAACTTTAAAAACAAAGATTTCTTTATTTCTTTGAAAGCCAGAGTGAAAGAGAGTGGGAGAGACAAGAGGAGACAGAGAGGGAAAAAATCATGTGCTGGCTCACTGCATTTATAGCTGGTATAGTTGACTGTTGGCCAATCCAAAGGCAGAAGCCAGAGACTCCATTCTGATCTCCCGCATGGTTGGCCAGACCAAAGCAGGTGGACCATCATCCGAGGCTTTTCCAAGCACACAGCAGGAAGTTGGATTCCAAGTAGAGCTGTCAAGACGGAATCAGCACTCAGATATGGGATGGTGGCATTTCAAGGGGTGGCTCAGACCTCTGTGCCTCAACACTAAAATTTGCCTTTGTTTTACACTTACGTATCTGATGTAAAACCTTTAAGGCATGTATTTAATTCTTTATTCTAACAGGAATTGCATGTGTTTAGCAACGTTACTAGAAGTTTGCATCTCACTTTGCAAAAGGAAAAGTCAAAATTACATTTGACTTGCTTCCATATAGTTACGAGAAGCCAGAATTGAGACAGCACTTCAACCTGTAGAAGACCCAAATTCCGAAACTAAGCAGCAGGAATTGCATGGAAAGAGTTTGTGAATTCAAAGAAAGAAAACCAGCATTAGAAGATAAATACACACTATGCTAAGTATGAAAAAAGCCTCATGAGCTCTTTGAAATTAATTTTGTATTTGTTATGAAATAGATATTGAGATTGAATTTTTACAAAGCTACCATTTCAGCTTTCATCTGAATTGGAGAATAATTTAAGTATAATAAAATCCATAGATGTTAACTTCATAGTTCAATGAATTTTGCCGTATATCCCCCATTTAACCAAAACATAGAAATGCACATCACCCACAAAGCTCTCCTGCTGCACTCCAGTCAGCACACTCCTGTCTCCAACTTTAATCACCCTATGAGTTTGGTGACAATAGAGTAGTTGTGCTTGTTTTAAAGTTGAAAAAAACTCAGTCGCACGACATGCTAACATGCTGTTATTCATCACAGTAGTATATCTAGAGAAGAAATGCAAACTAACAATATTTTAAAACCATCTTTCCTCACTGAATTACAGTAGCAACATGGTTTTAAAATAAATGTGAATGTATGTGGATCTGTTTATGGCTTTTGATTCTGTTCCTCCAGCTCTGTTTTCTACTATTATTACCATACCACCTGGTACTATTTAGAGTGATTTCTTTCAAAGTCTATATTTAAACTAATGTGATTCTCTTATATTTGTTTTCTTCTTCCATATTGCTTTGACTATTATTGGTCTTTACATTTCCACATAAATTGTAGAATTTGCCTGTCAATTTCTACAAAAATCCTACTGGGATTTTGATAGCATTTCTACTGAATAAACAGCTCAAATATGGGAATTACGAGATTGGGTCCACCAATTCTAAAACATAATACATCTCTCTATTTATTGTCTTTAGTTTCTCTAAGCAATACTATGAAGTTTCCAACATAAATGAATTTCTGTTATCAGATCTATTTATAAAAGTTTAATGCTTTTGGTGAGATTATGAATGGCATTTTAACATGGTCATTACTGGGGTGGGCATCTAACTCAGCAATTAAGACTCTGATTAAGATATCCAAGTCTCATATCAGAGTGTCTGGGCCGAGTGCCTGGTTCTAGCTCCTCACTTCAGCTTCTTGACCATGCAGACTCTGGAAGCCATCAGTGGTGGTATGAGTCATTAGGCCTCTGTTACAGAAGTGTGAGACCTGAATGTAGCTTATATACTTCCTAGCTTTGTCCTCTATGCAACAATGGCCATGGCTATCACAGGCACTTGTGGAAAGAAACAGCACACAGAGCTCATTCATTTGTCCATTCTTTTTCTCTCTTCTCTGATTCTCTGTGTCTCAAAAAATAATCTTTTTTTTTTCATTATCCCACGTGTTTTTTAATCTAAGGAAATTTCAACAGATTTTTGGAAACTGATCTCAATTCTAGCAAAATTACTAGATTCACTCCTTAACACCAATTTCTTTGTAAATAACTGATGTCATTTGTACACCATCTGATTAAATAAAATTAATGACAGCTTTATGTTCTTTCTTTTTTGCCCAACTGTCTTGCTAAGATGCTGAGAACATGCGAAGTATGAACATTCTTGTTCTATGGTCAAACTGAGGGGGGAGGTTTCAATAGTTTTCTGTCATGTATGATAGCAAGAACAGTTTTTTTCTTTCCTTACTTATTTTTATTTAAATAAATATCTGCCACAGATAGAAGAAATGACAGAATGGGATCTTCTGTCTGCTAGTTAATTCCCCAGATGATTGCAACAGCGAGAACTGGGCTGACCTGAAACTAGAAGCCAGGAGCTTCTTCCAGATCTCCCACATGGTTGTAGGGTCCAAGACTTTAGGAATCTTCCTCTGCTTTCCCAGGCCACTAATAGGGAGCTGGATCAAAAGTGGAGCATCCAGGACTCCAACCACGGACCATATAGGATGTCCATACCACAGACCAAGGAGTAGCAATTTTTAACCTAATTTTATAACTTCATCAGAGTTTTTAAAAAGGCTACATTTCTAGTTTGTTGGAGTTTTTTAAATGAATGAAGAGTTTTATTAAATATATTTTCTTCATTATTATTTTTCTCTTCTTTATTTCAAAAGCGTAATGAGTTACATAATCTTAAGAATGATTTTTGATTGCAGCAAATTTCCCTTTGCCCTTAATATTTTAACCAGATTTTTGAGTAAGATGTACTTTCAGTTAAATGAAAGTGCTCAGTTTTATAATATTAATTTTTAAATTCTGTTATAATATGCTTATGTGGCAGAAAAAAAAATGAATTATTTTTTGTAAACTCACTTTCCTCGAATAAGTGGTAGATAAAATTATATGTGTAATACTTTCTTGTGGGGGGGTCTGTAGGGACATAAATTTTTTTATTATTATTATTTCAAGAAATTGGAGTCTGGAGGGAGCATGCGCATTTGGTGACATACACAGGATGTCCACAGAAACCATTTGTGTTTACTGTCTGATTTGTGTGGTATAATATGTCTTTTCTTTATGGTTACGTTTCAATTATATAAAACACAAATTTTGTTGAGAAATAATTTCCTTATGTAAACATCTCTTTTACATAAAATAAGTTCAAACCAAGCAGAGGAAAACAGAGTGAGTATACACTTAGAAAACTAACTATGAGCTATGGCTAGGTTGCAAAAATACAGTTGGGGATTTTCCTTCTGAATTCTTCAGGATTTCTTCCACTGTTTCTTGGTCCATTCATTCCACACATGCACATCAAGAATGTGCTTTATTGGGCCAGGATGGTATCTACAGGCTTAAGTCCTAACCTTGCACTCGCAGGGATCCCATGTGGGTGCCCATTTTTGTCCCAGAGCCTCCACTTCTTATCAAGCTCCCTGCTTGTGGCCTGGGAAATTAGTCGAGGACGGCCCAAAGCCTTGGAACCCTGCACCCGCGTGGGAGGGCCAGAATAGGCTCCGGGCTCCTGGTTTCGGATCGGCACTTTATCACAGAGCATTTCTGTCCTGGCAACTGGAAATGTTAGATGCTACAGACTTGATACAAACGGCTGACCAGATCTGAAGAAGGTTGACTGAGAACCCTCAGGAAGGCTGATTGTCTCAAGCCACAGCTTCTGTGCCTTTGTGGACAATACAGCAATGGGATCTAACAATAATTTGTGCCTGGGAGAGCCCCCTCAACAGTCTGTCATCCGTATTCTATTTTTGCTCTTTCCTGTGCCATCACCTTGTCCCTCACACCTGTTCCCTAGAATCATGCTCCCTGAAATAGAGGAGCAGCAAGTGGTCCTCTACCTTAGGCATTGATTCCTGAATAAGCCAAGGTAAGATGATATATTTATGTATTTTTTCTTCAAATAACATTTATTAGAAAAATGAGGTGACAGAAGAGAGAACTCCCACCCATCGGTTGACTTCCCAAGTGTTCGCAATAGCCCAGGGTATTGAAGCTGGGAGTGCAGAATTCCATCCAGATCTCCTGAATGAGCACTGGTCCTGAATGAGCAAGACACTGGAGTCAGGAACTAGAACCAGGCATAAACCCAGGCACCTCAATATGGGGCATTGGTGTCTTAACTGCCACACTGAACAACTGCCTTTATACTGCCACATGATGAGTTTCTAATTATTCATGTATGTCAAAAAGTCAAAGAATAATAAAAAAAAAACCCTGCTGTTCTAATAGCTTCCAAAACATTCCCATTAACCATTTTATTTATTTTTTAAAGATTTATTTATTTTTATCACAAAGTCAGATATACAGAGAGGAGGAGAAACAGAGGAAGATCTTCCATCTGATGATTTACTCCCCAAGTGAGCACAATGGCTGGTGCTGTGCCGATCCAGAGCCAGGAGCCAGGAACTTCCTCCAGGTCTCCCACACAGGTGCAGGGTCCCAAAGCTTTGGGCTGTCCTCGACTGCTTTCCCAGGCCACAAGCAGGGAGCTGGATGGGAAGCGTAGTTGCTGGGATTAGAACTGGCGCCCATATGGGAACTGGCGCATTCAAGGCGAGGTCTTTAGCCACGAGGCCACGCAGCCAGGCCCAACCATTTTTAATTTTAACCATTTCTTCCTCTTCTGAACCGTCATGTGTATCCAGAAAAACAAAAGTGCTTACACTTTTCAATCACAAAATATAACTTCATTAACTATGTATTTCCTTAACATTCCTTCAAGAGTTATTTTGGTTGTATACACCAAAATACATATCTATATACTTGAAAGGCTATGTGACAAAGAAGAAGAAATAAAAATCATCCTTCTTCTAGTTTACTCTCCATATGCCCAGAAATAATCAAGACAGAGCAGAAGCCAGAAGGTGAGAACTCAAACTGGGTCTTCCACATGGTGGCTATCATTTTCTACCTCTCATGTGTATTAGCAGGAATCTGGGACTGGCATTACTGCGTAGCATGTTAAAATGCTGCCTGCATGCCATAGGGTGTTGTTTCAAATCCTGGCTACTACAATTTCAATCTAGCTGTCTGAGAATGCAGACAGCAGCAAAAGAGAACCCAAGTGCATAGGCCCCTGTACCCAAGTGAGGGTCCCTGATGAAGCAGCTGGTTCCTGAGTTCTGCCCAGCCCATCTCTGGCCAATGTGGCCATTTGGGGAGTGATGCACTGGATGGAAGACAGCACTCTCTCTCTCTCTCCATCTTTTTCTCTGTCTCTTCTCTCTTTGTAACTCTGCCAAATAAATAAATAAATCTTATTTGAGGGGAAAAAAGCAAAACAAGAAGGTGAATCAGGAGTGGCAGCAGGATTCAATCTCGGGCATTCAGATGTAGAATAAGGGTCTACCAAGTAGTTGCTTACTTTTGTACCACAACGTCCAGTCCAGTGTATACATTTTGTAAGCCAAAGTTTACCAAGAAAATTTGGAGACCATCAAAGCCAGGAGTCTAAATGATGATACAAACTTACTTGGCCAACTTACAAGTTTAGATGTTTAGTCACCATTTCTGCATTTGTCCATTGCATTAGGTGATGCATGTGACAATTTTAAAGTGTTTGTTGCTGAGTCAGCATTGTAGCACTGTCAGCTAAGTCACCACCTACAATGCTGGCATCACGTTTTGGAACATGAGTTCAAATCCTGATTGCATTCCAACTTCCTGATAACAATATTGGGAAAGCATCAGAAGATGGGTCAAGTGCTTGGGTCCCTACCACCTGTATGGAAGACAGAAGCCTAGGCTTACAATTTTAGCCTATTTCTCTTCTTAAAACAGTATTCAATTTTCATGATGCTTAATAAATACAAGGTTTATTTTTCAAATAAATTGTACCTACTATATCTTATGTTTTTTTCAATTGAAATCAGAATATGAATAATAAAAAGATGTGTTAACTGAGATATGTACTTCAGAATTCCCCTTTAAACATGCATATTAGTGCTTACTTTTAGGCTTTAACGTGTTTAGGAACATGCTCTAAAACTGTGCTCTTCCTATTGATTTGTAGGACTGTCCCTCAGTTACATGAGAGATCTTCAAGATGCACAATTATCAAAGCATTAAATAAAGCAAATGACTCCGGTAAAAACCACGGTTAGGTGTATAAAGTAAGAGACTGGGTGCAGAGAGGTACTCTGCCCCATAGCGACATATTGGCTCTTTACTGAACCTGAACTTAATTCTTGCTAAACTGACAGCATACTGCTTTTAAAAGTGAAAGCTAAATGAGACAAAATGTTATAAATGTTCTCATTTACAAAGTATCGCCACAAAAGTTACAAGCATGTCTAATATTCATTAAGCTTTTCATGTGACAAGACCAAATATTTCATTTGGATTAGTTTTTCTTTTTCTCTCCATAATGTTTTATCCCAATTTTATTAAGAAAATACAGCCAGGAATCTTTAAGCAAATTATCCAAGTGTCACAGATAATAAAGTCTAGAATTTGAACTTGAACCTAAGACATCTGCCTTCTGGAAATTCATTAAAAAATTTTAAACTATTTGTTGACTAGATTCTTCCTTTTCCTATAACAGCAGCAATGACATGCTTCTGCAGTTTTCTGACCAAGTTATAGATATCATCTGACGCATGTGAATGACAGTTTCATAAGCAGAAATTCAACACATCATCCAGTCAATAAACCCAACAACTGGGCACCAACAGACATTTTCTACTAGAGACTTGAAAGCACCAAGGAGTTCCAAAACAAGTCAGCCGTCTTGTTTTTCAGGCTCTTACAACGAAGGCAATATATTTGTTCCCAAAATGTTTCTATAACTCAAAATGTTTTGAGAACCTCTTCAGGAACTCTGTTGAGGACCAGCTTCTAAGTAGAAACAATAAAATCTTCACCAGTCTCCACTCCCCTTCTTTTGAATCATAAGGTCACAAAACTTCAACATCCACTTTCCAATACCACAATTCAAATTCTGATCCCAGGATCAACTTTTATCATCAGTAAAGATAATCTAAGGAATCTAAACCAGCTCTTGGGTGGAATTATCACAATATTTTGTGGGAAATCAATGACTAATGAGGTAAAAGAACTATTTCTAATACAACTTTTACAACAGACACGATCTTTTGGTCACAGCTTTGATTACCTACCTAGCTGTAAGCAGTTGGTGAGATCCACTGAATATCGAGCTAAAGAACTGTGAGAGAACTGAGGACTTGTGGAAAAGAAATGTAGCAGAACAGCTGACCTGCTTCACGAGCAGAGCCTGCAGCACTACGCCTGTTTCACAAGCACTGCTTTGAAGAGTATGCTAGTTTACTGCACAGGCATCCAGAGGTTTGGTTGGAAATTTTTTATCATGGGTTCTGATCTTTCAAAAGGCATTTTAAGATTTGTTTATTTTTATTGGAAAGGCAGATATACATAGAGGAGGAGAGACAGAGAGGAAAGTTTTCTGACTGATGGTTAACTCCCCAAGTGAGTGCAACAGCCAGAGCTGAGCTAATCCAAAGCCAGGAGCCAGGAGCTCTCTTCCAGGTCTCCCATGCTGGTGAAGGGTCCCAAGGCTTTGGGCTGTCCTCAACTGCTGTCCCAGGCCACAAGCAGGGAGCTGGATGGGAATCAGGGCTGCAGGGATGAGAACCAGTGACCGTATGGGATCCCAGTATGTGCAAGGCGAGGACTTTAATCAGTATGCTATTGCACCGGGCCCAAGGCATTTACTTTTTATGTCACAAAAATACTTGCAGTTCAACTGAGATGGTTCATCGATGCCCAGCGTTCAAGATAACCCTCTAGGACCAGGAAAAGAAATTGGCCGTGAGCACATTTACCAGAATTCTGTAAAACACAGTTTTCTATACAGAAATTGATTTCTGAAATATTGATTCCTTGCCCATTTCTGGGTGCTATGGACCAGCAGCAATGCATGACCCCAGAGTAAAGCAGAGTTGGAAAATGTGAGTGGAGATGCCAAAGCAAAACACTTAAATTCTGTGATTGCTTCTCCATTCTTAGCATAATCCCTGTTTACTTAAGGAGGCTATACTTCCTCACAACGTCTACTTGAGCCAAAGCAGTTTATGCAACAATTTCTGACATTTCCCCATATTTCATGAAATATGCAGCTTCATGTTCCTGAAATTGCATGCAGAAGAACAGAGTTTGGATATGCCATTTCACTAGTCAATTGATATCCTCAACCACTGAGGTAATAATACTGTTAACATTTTCTAATATACTGTTTATATACACATTATAGAATATTTGAGCATAACTATGTATTGTGGGTTTTAGTCATCACTGGCCTATTAGTGATAAAAGTTTTTTCTTATTACCAACCAACCTTAAAGTTTGAAATGTAAAACTAACTCAATCATTTGGGTATATTAAGGAAAATATACATCAATGTGTTTGACACAATTTAAATCTTTTCTTTTAAAAATGACTGCCATTCCTACATGATTAGAAAATGTATTTTCTTTGTTCCTCACAATAGAAATCAGATGTGAAAACAAAATCAGCACTGTCTCAAAACAAATACTGAACACTTATAAATCTACTGTGCACATTTTACTGAAGCTTTAGCCTTTCAGCCTTTAGCATTTTCCTCGTCTGGCTACAAGTACTAACCAGAGACAACCAGTGCAAGGCAATTAATTATCCCTAAACAAAGACATTCCCTAATGTTATTAGCATTGGTTTACCATTTCAAGAGGGAAATTTGAACTTTGCTACACAAAGGGGCGATTATTTATTTACAATTTCTTTTATTCATGCTGTTTTATTTTTCCTTCTTGGAGTCAGCTAACAGGGTTTTAGACCATCTTCACCTGCGTATCTGAGGCGTTTGACAAGAAACAGAGGCATACCCTGTATATTTTGTTGACTACGGAGAAATTTTTCTTGCTTGATTTGATTGATCTCAAAAGCTGACCTGTATGTGAAATGAATGTATCTGCATGAATAGTGTACAATTTTATTCCCATATTTTATACCATATTCAGTACAGTGATACGGGGCAGACGACAGAAAAGGCCCTTAAAAGTTGATGTTTGCTACAAACAGCTTAAAAAATAATAGGCACATCAAATACAAAACACGTTTTAAAACACTGCACCACTTAAAATATGTGCATGGATAAAATATGACTGACAATCAAAATGAACTGCTGAGATTTCCTAAACTTGCAAAAAAAATAGAAAACAGTTACTTTTATGAGTATTTGCATTTACTCTTGGATGTTCACACAAAGGTAATACTTTATAGCGCATCAGACTTAATGTTCTATTTATGTCTGATTATATTACATATTTCTAATACTAACCACAATTTTCTGTGTTCTTTTTTGTTTGCCAGGGGAAAAAAAATCTGTTCCGGTAAATATTGCTTTAAGAGTGAAGCTAAGCTGATGTTCTAACGAGCATTACAGATAAACATCATTACTAGCTCAAGGTATTTAGGGTTTAAACAGTGAAGGAAGAAGACAGTTCTCACTGACATGGACAGTCACGTTAACTTGAGTATACACTATATAATTCTGGTCCTTAACAAGTTTATGTGAAATGCATTGGGGGAAACAATTAGGTCAGTTTTACTTTCTTCACCATCTCACCATTCAGCTTGATTAATGTGTCACTTAAAATGTAAAATACCTTCAAGGTCATTTGAAAAATATCCATACTCCACAACAAAAATACGTCACAAATATATTAGTTTTCATACTCTAACAGATGACTCTGATTATCACACTTCACACGTTATGGTGTAATGTCACAAGTGATCACAGCATGGCCTCTTGCAACATCCTTCCGATCATTTCTTGGGCATAAGTTCTTCCATGCTTTAATTTCCACAGATTCGTACCCCAGGACAACGTGCTGTGTAGTGGTGGTAGATGAACAATAAAAGGGTATTTTACTCTACATATCTTTGTGCATCTGAATTTTACTGCTCGGGACTGCTTTTGAATGGCATATGTCATGGAATGTATCAGACTACCCAGGGATGAACTAATACCAGTTATTAGCACCTGCAAAGACAAGCAATGGAAGGAGTCAAAACAATTGGCCAGACCAGTTTTTGGTGTTGCAAGATGATAGTTGAAGTCTGATTAATTCACTTAGTCTATATAGGTCAGACAACTACTTGATGGAATTTTTGTCTCAATTGAATGGTTGTTAAGACCTTTACGAAGGCTTATAGCATTGTTCCATCTTTGTTGCCTAGTAAAAGGTCTGTTAGAATAATGACTTGATATTTAACTGGAAGTCATTAGTCTTCCTGGAATCCACTTGCCAAGCTCTTAGTATTTTTATTAATATTTATAACATTGCTGTTTCAAGGATAACATTTTAAATCAACAAAAGGACACAGACCTTGAAGTTGTATTGTGTCCCACTAAGCAATGCAAGTGTCACTGACTCAAGTCCCTAATTAGCATAATGTCAACGTGCCGAGTGTAGCATCAGGTGAATCCTTGCTTTTAAATAGCTCCTGTTCTACATGTTTACATTTTCAAAGCTAAGAGTTTCCTTAACTTGAAAACATAAATCAGTTCTTTATATAGGGAGGATTTTGCTTTTAAGTATTAGTCTACCAAAAAGACTCACGCAGCTTCCTTTCATAAGCGCCAACATCATTTAATCACAAATGTTTTCTAAATAAATGTAATGTACATTAAGTGACAAATAAAATTTGCTAGTTTATTTAAACAAGTAGGCTACCACTGCCTAGTTCTATCCAGGTCAACGTAGTCTTTTGGTGACCTGTGTCTGGGACGTTGATGTGTTCAGTTGCTTCATCATCACTTACTGACATTTTTGCTTTTCTGAATGAAGAGACTAAATTTACTTAAAAACTGTAAGTTATTGTGTGTTTAAGAGGGATGGAGGCAAATTCACATTATCTACAGAGAATCTGCAAGTCATATACATTTTCTGCCTCTACCTGAGCAGATCTATTCTTTGGCGTATGCCAAAGGGTAGGGACACTTATAGAGAATTAGAATATGTGATATGAAAATCCTAAAGATATTATTTTGTCTGTATCATATATATATGTCTATATATATATAGATTCTACAAACAAGAAGGAAGTTTGTTCCACATCACCTGGAAAGGCTTTGACTCAGGACTGAATTAAGGCCCATGTTTCAGAGATTGCACTATTTCCTTTGTAATACTCCACCCTCACATAGGGAATGTGGTTATACTTCCAATCCACAAACTCTTGAGACACGTCAGGAGACACATCAGGACCTCAGAAGTCAGCTTTTAAGAAAACAGGGAAGTTAAATTTCTACTGCCCTCTGAAGTTGGGTAGGCATTAAAATCTGTTTAAAAAAGGCACTAAAAAAAGATTACAATCTTGATTAAACTAATTCCTCTGGTAGAGCTAATTTAAAGATTTATTTTTATTATTTTTTCATTGGAAAGGCGGATATACAGAGAGGAGAGACAGAGAGGAAGATCTTCCGTCCGATGATTCACTCCCCAAGTGAGCGCAACGGGCCGATACTATGCCGGTCCGAAGCCAGGAGCCTCTTCCGGGTCTCCCACACGGGTGCAGGGTCCCAAAGCTTTGGGCCGTCCTCAACTGCTTTCCCAGGCCACAAGCAGGGAGCTGGAAGGGAAGCGGGGCTGCCGGGATTAGAACCGGCGCCCATATGGGATCCCGGGCGTGCAAGGCGAGGACTTAACCACTTGCGCCACCGCGCCGGGCCCTGGTAGAGCTAATTTAAAAAATATATATGGTGTGCATGTCTTCATGCCTCAGTTTTTGCCAGTTTCAAAACTATTCTGGGCCCAGCATGGTAGCTCAGTGGCTAAAGTCCTCACCTTGCATGAATCAGGATCCCATACGGGCACTGGTTCTAATTCTGCCAGCCCTGCTTCCCATCCAGCTCCCTGCTTGTGACCTGGGAAAGCAGTTGAGAATGGCCCAAAGCTTTGGGACCCTGCACTCACATGGGAGACCTGGAAGAGGCTCCAGGATCCTGGTTTCGGATTGGCTCAGCTCTGGCTATGGCGGGCACTTGAGCAGTGAATCATCAGATGGAAGATCTTCCACTCTATATATCTGACTTTGCAATAAAAAAAATAAATCTTTATTTAAAAAAACTATTCCGTAAGAACTTGGACTGTTGTCTCAAATATTTCAGTATACATACCATTTCTCTTTCAGCTATAACAAGGGATACCCTAATTATCAAAGATTGTCATCAGAAAAGAAACATTCAGCATTAAGTGTCTTAGAAATTATGATAGACAGCATTTATAAACATGAATACACCTCAGATAACACAAAACTACAATAGAGCACTTCCACAAAAATAGCCCAAGTTAGGGGGATGTTAGTGCCAACAGTGATCGTAATAGCTTAGACACCTGTGCCTGCTATGAGACTGGGACTTGATACCTGGCTCTGGGAACCAACTTCAGTTTCCTGCTCATGAGGACCTGGAAGCAGCATAATCGCTTGTGTTGTTGGGTTCTGTCACTCTCGTGAATGAAGCTCCTAACTCTGGACTTTGGCCCTGGTTCAGCCCTTGTCATTGCAGGCATTTGAGGAGTGAAAAGCAGAATGAGAGAGTCTTTCTCTGTTTGCCAAATAAATAGTTTTTTTAAAAAAAAAAAAACAACCAATTTCTTGGAAAAATTGTGCAAAACCAATGGGTAAGATTACAAAGAGCCTTGCAAGGAAAACTTTTTGCTACATAATATTATTTTACTCACTTGGGGATATTTTTAAGATAAAAGGGAATATCAAAAATCTAATTTCTTTTCTTTTATTGCAGGAACAACTATAAGACAATATTCACTAGATGGGATCATCAGAACCCATTTACAACTGCTGTGCTTTTTGAAATAAGGCAATTGTCTCAGATGTGCATTCATTACACGCCTACTACAACTAATAGGAGCTGATGATGGCTTTTCTGCAAAACTACAGAATGTCAAATGGAAACTGTCTCTACTTTACAAATATACTAGGCTTAAAACTCAAAGGATAAGCACATAAGGCAATGCTTAATCATCTATTTTCACACTATCAAATTTTAACCAAACCATTGTTTATCTATTTTTACAAATATACCATATCATTCAAAAAGTGACATATGGATATAATGTCTGTATATTGCAATACAAAAGATGAAAAAGTTGTCTAAATGCCCATATGCCCCATTTGTTGATGTGTTCAACATGAACAATAACATTTCTCTATGTAAATTCATTATGAATATATAGAAAGACAATGATACCTGTTTTAGCAAATTGCATTTGAAATTAACAGTAAAAACAATCACGTATTCTAAAACCTTCCTTACATTTGTTACTGTTAAAATAACATAGCATGGATAGATTGTGAAAACGTGCTTTGCATATATGTGTATGATAGAGTTTTTTTGCTTTATAGCTGAATATTAAGGGAAAAAAAAAAAAGAAAACAAACACTAGGTCCAATGTTCTTGCCTAGTGAGCCAAGTGCCACCTGCAATGTTGGCAACCCCTAGTGGAGGGCCGGTTCATCTCCTTGCTCTCCTCTCGTGCTCCTGCTCTCTACTGACACTCCTAGAAAAGTGGAGGCCGTGTCCCCGCCAGTCATGAGGCAGACACAGAGGAAGATCCAGGCTCTCTACTACAGCCTAGGCCAGCCCCAGCTCTTGAGGTCACCAGAGGAAAAAAATGAGCAAATAGAAAATATGTCTTTCTCTCCCTTTCACTTTCAAACAAATAGATGTTTAAAATAAAAAAGAGAACAGGTTCCATGAGATTTTCTTCTAAACAATAACAAAGGTGCCAGTGATAGCGCACCTTTTGCATTTCTTCGGATCTTCACAACCAAACGAACTGAGGAACCAAAATGCCCAGCACAAAACCTCTAAAATTCATAGACAAAATCTAGAAGGATGAGATATCCTGAGCATCCCCAAAAGAAGCAGGCAGAGGGAAACACTCAGACAATACAGACCTTCCTAGGGAAGCAGAAGGAAGCACTGTATGCTCTTTAGGCCAGAAAATCAAAAAGAAGACCACGATGCTTGGTGAGCCAAAATGAGAACAAAGCTGAAATGGGAGGAGTTTTACCTACTCCAAAAACAACTGAGTCCCAAGGGACAAAGAGGACAAAATAATGTCCATGAACTCCACAAACTGAACAGCCAAAGTTGAGCAAAATACAGACCCATGTACAACACGAGGTTTACAGTTACTATGAAAACCTCTCATTAGGAATTTTTCTTCAAATAAGTACATTTTCACTGCTGTTGTCACTCATGAATACACACGGGTGATGATAAACACGTTACTCTGCCTCACTCCAGTAACATTCTCCTCTCTAAATGTTTCTCATTGCATCACATTGTAAACCTCAAATATATACAGTAAAACTTGTTTTCTTTTTTTAAATCTCAAGGCAAAGAGATGTGTTTCAGGTATAAAAGCAGAAGTTGAAGCAAAATCTTCAGTTCTTTCTTGGTGGTGTTTCTTCTTTCAACATGTATTTACTTATTTGAAACACAGAGATCTCCTATTCTCTGGTTCACTATGCAAATGTTCCCAAACATCAGGGCTGAGAACACATAAAGCAGGAGCCAGGAACTCATCCACATTTCCTAGTTGAGTGTTTGGACCCCACTAGCTGTTTGATCACCTGCTGCCTTCAGTGAGATGCAGGGAAATGCAAGGTGAATTAGCTGCATAGGAATCCAGTCATTACGTAGGATGTAGGAGGCCTAACTGGTGGCTTGTTCTGCCCCTATTTTTAAAAACAGTCATTCCAGCTGAAAAAAAAAAAAGTCCCAAGGATACAGTAGCATAATTAAGAAATATCAGTAAAGGAGTGTCTGTATTTGTGAAAATGAAATTTAAAAACAGCCAAAAGACCAAAATCTGTGAATTTATAAGGTTTTTCTATATCATATCTTCTTCTCAAAATCTGGTAAAATTAATTCATATAAAGCTGAGCAACTGCAACAGGATCAAGTGCTGTTTGCAGCTAGTGTGGAGTACAAGAGAACTGGGATGGCACCAACACACCTGCCAGCATTCCAACGACACAGCCACAAACCGGACCACCTAACACTGCTGTTAGTCCACATTGAAAGGCATTAGGAAAATGAGCAAAAACATAAAAAATAATATAAAGTATGAAGAGAAAAACTCAAAATTTAGGATGATAATTTAGAAGATAATTAGTTGTAAAATTAAAAAATTAAGAACAAATAGCTTTGGAGTGAGCACCGTGGTACAGGAGGTGAAGCCACTACTTGGGAAGCCTGCAGAGTATATTAGAATGCTGATGAGAGTCCTGACTACTCTGTTTCATTCACCTTTCTGTTACTGCATCTAAAAACAGACAATAGCTCAGGTGCTTGGACCTGCGCCCCTTGTGTAGGAGAGCCAGATGAAGTTTGGACTCCTGACACAGCCTGGCACAAGCCCTGTATGTGTAAGGCATTTGGTGAATGATCAAAATATATCTTTCACTCTTTGTCTCCCCTCTGTCTCTTTTTAAGTGGATGAAATAAAAAAAAAAATTAAGAAATTAAAGTTTCCTTAGAAATAATACATGAGTAGGCAAACAATAGCTAATACTTTAAGAGAGGTCGAAAATAAAAGAAACGTATACATTTGTTTAAAATGAGCAAAAGAGGGAAAGTAAAACATATGTAAAATATGTCAAGATTACAGAGGATTTGTAAATGAGTCCCTAAAGAATAAAGGCACATCCCAAGAAAACATTTTTGAAATATATAGTTTCAAGTCTGCTCCTGAAAATACATATTAAAGAGGTCACTAAGCACGGATCAGAAACTACCCAGGTAGTGTGACCAAAATCAAGACATCTGCTAGTAAAACTTAAGTAAGAAGAAAAATACACTTTAAATAAAAGGGAAAAATTGAATCTTTTGTATTATTAGGCCAAACAAGCATCATATAAAGAAAATAAAATTTTATTATTAGATGTGGACAGCAACATTCTAATAGGAACACCCTATTTATGATGCTCATAGATGGGAAATGTGACCTAAATAGCTTGTACGCAGCAAAGCCTGATGATACAATCACGTCTGGAGATTTCGTTGTGGTAGGGCTGCCATCCTTTGATCCTCAGTACCAGAAACTAAGCTTCCACTTGCTAAGATGAGAGTAGAAATGAATCATGCCAAAGAGGCTGATGCTGTGGAAATGACTTCCCATCCTTTCGGTCACTTCACTGGGGATAGTGTCACCATGTGCAGAGAGCCAGTTCCCCATAATGATGATTTACAGCCGGAAAGTGGCTGGGGACAGATTTACAGTTACCCTATTCACACCACTCTCTTTCTATCACCAAAAGATATTTTTTCCTGTAAAAAGCAATGTTAGGAAAGGACATATACATCAAAGCATCTTAATAAACCCCTTTTCTTTTTCCCCTCAGATAACGTGGGCAGTTAGAAAAGAAAGGAAAAATGAATAGCAAGAGAGCGAATAAAACAGCAAAGACACCCAAACCTCATATGGGAGACAAGTATGCATTTCAGCAAACAGCAAAACAACAAGATTCATTCTTTTAATTATAATATTGGTGTACAGTGAACATTATTAGAAAGACACATCTTCAGAGAGTGAAGAAAACTACATTTTTGCTGTTGTCAAACACAATTACCCTAGAAATAATAAATAACCACAACCTCCATGTACTGGTCACTTACTGGTCACAGCCTATGTGCTAAATGCCACATATAAATATCAACCTTCAAAAAAATGACTGGAAAGTCTACTACTTTGATCAAAGTCATATAGCATATTCTGTTAGCATACTTAATCCCTAGTCAGTGGTGTTGGAAAGTATGAGGCATTAAAAGTTGAAGCCTTAGGGGAGCACTAGTACCCTATAAAAGATATGTCATTGTTCCAAGAACACGGTAAAAATGCACCATCTTGAGGAAGGAGGAGAGCCTTTATCAGACACTGAAATTTTAGCTAATACATTTGTCTGAGACTCTGCAGCCTGCAAAACTACATACAAGAAATTTCTACTGTTAGTAAATTACTCAGTCTGAGGAATTTTATTGTAGTGACTCAATAAGACTAGGACAGAATGTTCAACATAGATTTTCACAATCTCCTCTGTAAAGATGTGTGAGTGATTCTCCTGGACTATACTGGCCTTTTTTGAGAGCTCATGGTTCTTCCTAAAACCTATCCAAGAAGACCATGTAGACAGAAAAATCAGAGATTATCAGAGGTATGACTGTACACATAGGAGCTGATGAATGGTACATTATCAGGAGAAAACAGAGAAACATTTTTCTTAGAAAGGACCAGAGAAAAAGTGCCAAGGGGTGGTGATTTTTCCAATGAAACCATGAAAATGCTTGAGAAAGAAATAAGCAAAGCATAAGAGCTTTTAATATCTAGAATGTTCAAAGGTAGCAACATCAATTCATGCCCATATTAATCCAATATGACACTTGCTGGCATCAATTCTCCGCTCCCTCCCCAGGTCCCAAGGGATTATAACTATAATGAGAAAGCCTGGAGAGAGCATGAAGAGTATTCAAGTGGGGTAACGGAGAAAAGAAGTTCTCCGATCTGATAAACTTTCCTACCTTTTGCAAGGGGGCAAATAAAGTCTTATATATAAGAACAATAGCTGGATTGATCATGCTAACTGCTGAACTGAGCCTATAATCTGTGATTTAACTCAACAGCAAGATATTTTATTAGGAGTAAGAAGTGTCACAGGAACAAAATATTGTCTTTCTCACAATGCAGCCAAGATTCAGCTTTCTATCATTTGTATCATTGATGTGGAATTTATTTACCATTGTTATTAGAATCTTGATCACACACATATTTAGCTTTTATCTACACACCTGCTCTACTTTTCCCAATAGAGACTGCATTCTTTTTAGGATAGTACTTCAACACTTTCTATGGGAGATCACCCATTGTTGGGTGGAGGGGCCTGTCCAGAGATGCCCTCCTGCCCTCCTCTTCTTTACTCTTTATAAACTTGTAATTTTCTTACAATCAATGGAGATCCCCCACCAGATTGCCCCCAGTGGCTCTTGCAGCTGGAGAACACTGCTGCCTCACTTTTCATTGACCTCAGGACCTGCTAGCAGGATTTTTCCCTGAGAACTTTCTTCTGAAAATTAATCCACAGTATGTGACAAAGCTTTATTTACACTATACAAAAATATGCAATATCTGAAGATAGTACTTTTAAATTAATAACTGTGTTCCACTTTCTGATCTCAAACCTAATTATACCTCTGCATTACCTTGACATAGAACAAGTCATAGTTTAACCCAAACCAAAGAAAATATTCAAATGAAAAGCTGTTTAGCTGTGTGCTTTATGTTTTCCACTTACATATCAATGATCTTTTAACCTTAGCTTATTTTAATTGAAAACAAAGTACACACAACATAATTTGAATACACATATATTGTGGGGTGGCCAATTGAACTGATTAACATATATAGCATTTGACATACTCAGCCTTTATGGTAAGAAAACTTAAAATCTGTTCCTAATTATTTTGAAGAATAATATTGTCAACAACTATTCTCACATTTACTCTAAAATAATCTTTTGAATCATTCCTCCTAAGTAAATGTTTTATCCTTTAGCCAAACTTATCCCCAATTCTCCATACGCTTCCCCTATCCTCTCCCTAGAAAAAGCAACTTTACCTTATATTTTTCAATTCAACCTTTTTATAGTTCACAAATAAATGTGATATTTCTGTGTCTGGCTTATTCCATTTAATGTTATGCCCTAGAGTCCAGCATTGTGTTGAGGTGGCTTAAGTTACCACCTTTCATATAATAATGTCCTCCAGTTTCATCCACATTCAAAATGATGTACTTTCTTTTTGGTTACAGACTAACATTCGTGTGTGGGTGTGTGTGTCTGTGTGTAACATTTTTATTAGCCATTCATGCACTGACAACATTTAAGTTGATTTCAGACCTTAGCTATTGTGAATAATGATGCAATGAATACAAGAGTACATTCACCTCTCCAACAGCCTGATTTAATTTCCAGAATATCAATGAGCTTTCATCTAAAATTTTTGCAATGTGAGAGATAAGTTAGGAAAATAGGGCAGGAAAACAAAACTGATTCCTACATTAGGAAATTGCTAGCTAATGGTTTTCCCTCAAAGCAGGGCAGATGGTATATATTTATATTTTGCACATAGATTTATACTGTGACAGAAAAATTCAACTTGAACATTTATTTTTATTTTGCTTGGTGTACTTTAAGCTCCCTACTAATGTTATGAGAAGCGATTTGTTAATATGGTTTGCCTTGTCACAGAGATTCTTATTCTTGTCTTCTCTGAATGGCTAACCCCAAGGAAAAAATACATAAAGATCATTTATTCATTCTTTTTCCTTCAATTATTTATTCAACAAATGTATTTTAGCACATGCTAGTTTGCAAGCAATTGCATTCCCCATGCAGCTGCAGTCACTTCCCACATTTCCCAGATCACGGCAGCAATTTCCTAAGAAATTGAGCATCAAGTGATTCCATTTGAATAAGCCACAAGAGACAGCACTATCTCCCTATGCACTTTTAGATAACACACTGCTTTTCATCTATCCTTAGTTTACTTTCTCTCCTAAATGTAACAAATACTTCAGCTTAAAGACACACATTTTTTAATTTTGTATAGTCAGATATTTGGCTACTGAAATTAGAAGAATAGGGGAATATATTAGATAAGACAGTAGAACCATATTAACTAAAATGAATTATGATTGGTTGATAGCTACCTTCATGCCAGAATCAGAAATTCATAATTACTTAATTTTATAGTCTCTCATCTCAAACTAAAGAAAACCAATATGCAAGAGTTAAAAAATATATACAAAATGAAATTTACAGTAAAATAGAATTATCAAGTAACTGCCACATAAATAATTATGTGCTTTTGTTAACCAAACTAAACAACAAATATATTGTGTACATTTAATTGTGATATATAAAGAAATAAAAAGTTTTGAAAAATAAATATAAGCAAGAAAGGTAAACTTGAGTGTGCAGAAGCCAGAAAAAGTAAGGTTAAACCAGGCTATGCACTAGAAGTTGGTTCTTGTATGAAGTGCTCGATGTGGATTATGAAGATAACTGAGATGCCTCGGAGTCTTCATTAGTGACTATTGATGATAAACCAATTAGAGTTATGTAAAACTAAAAAACCACTAGATTGATACAAAGCATAATTCTACATCTGAATACAAAAAACAGTACAGTAGGGGCCAAGTACCATACCAGAAAAAATCTTATTCTTAAAGAAATTTCAATGCACCAGGGATAGCAATAGGTGCCAATTTTTCAGTGGCAGGAACAACTGGTTCTTTATTGTTGTTGTCAGAGCTGCTCCATTTTTTAGCTTTTTTCTTTTTATTATTATCATTTTATGATATAGTTCCATAGGTCCTGGGACTTCCCTTATCCCCTCCCCAAGTTCCCTAACCCCCAGATGAGTTTCCCTATATTAGTATTATAGTATAGTTCTTCATAAATAGTCATATGTTCATCATTGTGAGCATGGACAATGCCTGAGACTCCAGCATCCTATTGTCAAGATATGGCAAATAGTTTCATCGGGAGTTCATCTCTGATCTGGAAGTAGAGATACATACAATACAAAATCAACAACAGGAAGAAATGAAGAAATTAACAACACTATGAAGTTAAATAGCATGCTACTGAATGACTAATGTGTCACTGAAGACATATAAAAGAAAATCAAGAACCTTCTTGAAGAAAACAATGCCACTGTATGATCTCTGAGTCAGTGAAGAAATTAATCAGAAGAAAATGTGTTGAAGAGATGAAACTAAATTTAAAACAAAACACCAAAATACATGAGAGATAGTTTCTGCTGATCTTTCTTGCTACGTCTCCTGTAGGCAGCAAATAAATAGGTTTTGTTTTTTTAACTCAGTCTACTAACCTATGACCTTTGAGGAATTTAAGCTACTTACATTCAAGGTTAATATGAATGGGTGGTAATTTGGTTCTGTCATTTTAGCAATGGTTTGTTATTTGATTCAGTTTTCTGTTGTCATTTTACTGGGATATTCTTACATTTGCCTTTGGTTTTGGTAGATGCTATTCCTTTTCTCTGTCAAGAGAACTTCTTCACAGGGCAGGTTTGGAAGAGGCATATTCTTTTAACTTTTTTTTAACTGTGGAAGAATTTTATTTCATTTTAAAAGATAAAGAAAAACTTTGCTGGGTATGTTATCCTGGGCTGAAAATTTCTTGCTCTTGGAATCTGGAATATGTCTCTCTATTCTCTTCTAGCCTGAGGATTTGGCTGTGAGAGGTCAGGTCTGAGTCTTATTGCTATTCCACTATATCTCAATTGATTTTTTTCACGTACACAGTTAAGGATCTTTGCCTTAGGTTCAATCGAAAATAGCTTGATTATCATGTGCCATGGTGAAGACTGCTTTTGGTCAATCCTTTTGGGAATTCTGTGCCTCTCATGGATATTGTTTCCCAATTCTTTCTCTAGATTAGGAAAATTTTTCCCTTATTATTTCATTGGATCTACCTTTAATCCCAGCTTCTCTTCTTGCACCTTCTGAGACTCCCATGATTGTTATATTTGGCCTTCTAATGGTGTCATTCAGTTCTTGAACACTTTTTTTCAGCTTGACCCTGCTCTGTTTCCAGCTTTTTGTTTGTTTCCTCCTGGTGACAGAAAATAGTTAACAATTCTGAGATTCTTCCTTCTGCCTCCTTCTCTCTATTTTGGAAACTCTCCACTGTACTTTTACTTTGCTCCACTGTATTCTTCATTTCTGATACATCAACTTCCATTTGATTCATTTCCTGTGTGACATGTTCCTTAAATTTCTTGAACTCTTGCATTACATGTTTACATGTTTGTTGTTTTTGATAAGAAGCTTTTTAACAAGTGTTTTGAATTCTGTATCCACCATTTCCTCGATGTCTTCCTCAGTTAACTCTGAGTTTGGCAAAGGCTTCTGCTCCTCTGTATGGGAGTCTGCAGTAATATTTATTGTGCCTTTTTCTCCTTTTTTGCTCTTGGTCATTGTACTTCTAGTTATTAGATTCTTCTCCTTAGGACAAGTTTCTAAACTGGTCTGCAATTTGATTTTCCTTATTGTGGTTGTCATATGGCTCTTTGTTTGCAGTCACTTGTTCCATTCCCTGTAGTTATTTCCAGGCCTGGGTTCTTATGTTAGACTTGCATCATGTTCTCTATACCTCCAGCTCCTGACTCAGCACTCTCCACCTCCTATGATTCAGTGCTGAGGCTGCAACATCGTCTGCATGAACTATCTCCCACTTCCGGTTCAAGCAGTTTCCAGGTTTGGGGAGACACCAGGAATCCTAAATAGCTAAGTTGTTGGTGGTGCTGATCTTGCTGGAAACTGCTGACCATTAGGTCTGGGGACTACATGGACCTATTTTGACCCATATGATGCTGTGGTCAGTATTATTTTCCCTGTGGGACCAGTGTAATGCCCTGATCTCAGTGAGTTCTGTCCCAGTTCAGCCCATGTACAGCTCACTATTGACACCGCAGTCTTGCAACCTTTGCCACACAGTACAAAATGGTGTCTGATGTGCCAGTACTAGAGTTCTTGATCTACTTGCTGTCAGGGCTGAGGGTTACCTGGACCTATTTTGGGTGGTACCTGGAGGATGACACATTGTTGCTGTTTACTGAGCCTGAAATGAGTTCACTCCCAGCTCAGTGACTGGGCAGTTCTATCCCATAGTCTTTACCTCCCTATACAAAATGGTGCCCAATTTGTCTCTAGGTGGTAGTCTGTGCTGTGAAATCCACTCTGTTCCTACACTGCCCATATGGGACCTGCTGCTCTGTCTCTGCTCCTGGTGAAATTAACAGACTGTCAGGATGGGAAGTTCTTTGAGTTCACATTCTGACCTCCTGGTGAATACCCCTTTCCAACTTACTGCTGGTAGTGTTCCAGCTGTTGGTGCAATTCAAATCACCACTCACTAAATGCCACTGGGGTATTGCTTACTGCAACTCCACAACGCTATGTCCACTGCTCTCCTGTGTCTGTTAGTCTCCAGGTACTCCTCTGCTTTCATTCTGTCCTCTGCTTTTTCTTGGAATGTGCCCTTTCTGTTTCACAAAGGCTAATGTTTCTCTGTCTATTTAAACAAGTCCTTACCCTATTCCACCATCTTGATTCTACAACTGATTCTTAAATATTTCAGTTGTTTTACAAGATGTTCCATAAGTAGATTTGGAATGAGAGAAACAAAGTTCAAAATAGTTTAGCTTTCTAAAAATAACGAGAGTTATTTTTCTTATAAAGATGAAATATTTTTTTATCTCACTCCATACTAATCCATGTCTTGAAATAGTAATATTATTTTTATACAAAAAAGAGCATCAAATTTGATGCAACCGTCTCAATTAGCAGTTGTCTTATCCTGTGGAATCATTTTAGTGATGTGCAAAACACCCTCTAAAACATATCCCAAAATACAGTTTTCCATGGAGCAAGATGCAATTCTGCTTTTAAAGAAAATCACAAAAAGCAATTACTGATAAAATCAAACAGTAAAGTTAGGATAGAATCATCACTCCTACTTGAGTTCACAGAGAAGACCTCCTCAACCTATTACTGACTGCCCAGAGCTGCTTAATGCTGTTATAAAACAGTAAAAACACAAAAGCCATAAGAAAAGCAGTTTATATCTGGGTGGTTGAGCAGTATAACCCTTCGCCTGTAGAAATGTTTAGCATCTTGATCTTTTCCTGAAAGTTAATGATGGATATTCCATTAAGCTTATTTCTGACGAGTACCTTAACATTATAGAACAAAACACCATTAGCAAAACTTGAGTACCAATAAAACAGTTCTCAACCATGAGTATGTTTATGCTATAAGAATAAGAGATGTTCTTTGCACTAAACTGAACTCAGTAAAAAGGACACAAGTTACATATAAAACAAGCTTGGTTACAAATGAATTCTTTTGGCGTTTTACTACACTCTTAGAAAAATCCCTCTCATTAACATTTTGTCTGGTTAGATCTGGCTATTTCATCTCAGTATGACAAAGAGAAATTCTGAAAGAAAGCACGCTATTTTTCACAAATGATTACTTCTCCAACAGCTGTGCTATGGGAGCTTCAGGTGCATTGACAGACAATGACTGGAATCAACTAGTCTCCTCTGAACAACAGCTTGTCCTTGTCTGTTTCTTTTTTCCATAAGAACGTTAGAATACTATTAGCTAAGTAAAAGAAAATCTGCCGAAATTTTTACTGAGCCAGCTTTAAACCTAAAGACTAATTCAACTATGACTGATTCATGAATGATGTTGCTGCAGGAAAATCAGTGCAAAATAGATGAGGGCTGCCTCGGTTCTTGTCTCACATGGAAGAACTTTCATGCAGACAATACCAGGAGTCAAAGCCAGATATACTAAAGACAGAAACCTCCTGCCACAGCCATCAGGTATACAACTCCAAGAGAGGGAAACCAAAACAAAACAAAAAACAAACAAACAAAAAAAACCAAAAAACGATTTAAGTGAGATCTTTAAGCACAATTTGGGGAGTAGAAAAAAAAAACTAACTATCAAGCAGTTTTATATGAGGACAGACAATTCAATAAGCTGAAATTCTAATCCTGTCTAACTTGCTCAAAACAAAAAACCAGCAGAAGAATGTGATTGGTAACTTCTTTCCATTCTCAGGAGCTAAAGCCTCAGAAGGGTGTTTCACTGCCTCCTTGCAATTCTCATAATAAAACCAGAAACTCAAGTGTGTGCTTGGTCAGCTGCCTTCCTAATGACTGTTTCCCGGAAGAAATCAGCAACTTAAGTCATTTTTCAAGGAGACTCCCTCTTTTCTCATTCCAACAGGAGATGACCCTAGCCACCTAAAAGCCCATCTAACTCCTTACGGGGTTGAATCTTTTCATCCTAAACCATGGTAGTCTTTCTATCTGTTCAATATTCTTCTTGGATTGGTTTCCCCAGGGTGGGGCGGGGGTGGAGAGTGGAGGGACAAGACACTGGGCTACAAATCTGTATATACCAAGAATATTCCAGAATCGACACATTCATATTAACCTTGAGTGTAAATGGCTTTAACTCATCAAAGGTCATAGATTAGTAGACTGAATTAAAAAGCAAAACCCATTTATTTACTGCCTGCAGGAGACACATTTCACCAACAAATATCAGTGAAAACTGTATCTCATGGATTTTGATTTTTTGTTAGTTTCATCTCTTCAACACATTTTCTTCTGATTAAATTCTTCACTGACTCAGAGATCATACAGTAGCATCGTTTTCTTCAAGAAGGTTCTTGAGTTTCTTTTATATGTCTTCAGTGACACATTAGTCATTCAGTAGCATGCTATTTAACTTCATGATGTTCTTAATTACTTCATTTCTTCCTGTTGTTGATTCTGTTTTGTGGCTTTTCACTTAAGGGGATGTATACTAACTGTGTAATACAGACTATCATATTCAGATATGAGAATACAATGCAGTATGTATCTCTACTTCCAGATCAGAGATGAACTCCCAATGAAACTATTCACCATATCTTGACAATAGGATGCTGGAGTCTCAGGCATTGTCCATGCTCACAATGATAGACATATGACTATTTATGAAGAACTATACTATAATACTAATATAGGGAAACTCATCTGGGGGTTAGGGAACTTGGGAAGGAGATAAGGGAAGTCCCAGGACCTATGGAACTATATCATAAAATGATAATAATAAAAAGAAATAAAATTTAAATAAAAAAATCAAAAGCAAAGCCATGTATGAGGAAAACTGGAGTATGCTGTAAGAGAAGCTCATCGGTGATGCTTTGTCACAACACACCCATAGAGAGCTCTGAAGCTATGAGGACACCAGAGGTCTTCAAATCTGAAACACTGTCCTATGCTCCTGCACTGACCAGTCACAGGATGCAAATTTCCTAAACAGAAGCTCCCTTAGGCTGAAGAAAATCTCAAGAAATAACTAGGACATGTCAGTAGCCATATGGGAGAATTCAAAACAGAGGACTCCGGCATGCACACCAAACCATCCACTACTGAAAAAAATCTTAGGCTGCTAAGATCCATTCATGACATACAATGTCTAGCCCAGATATGAGCATAATCTCCAGAAGTCTGCTTGATCTTCTTGCTAGAGAAGAGAAAGGTTAATAGGACTTACTATAGCCACTGTTGTCACAATTACTCTTGACCTGCAAGAAATTTTCATGGAGCTGGCACTATGGCATGGGGGTTCCAGTTCAAGACTTGGCTTTTCCACTTAACATTCAGCTGCCTGCTATGTGTCTGGAAAAGCAGTTGAAGAACTCCAGATTCCTGGCTTTGGACTCGCCCAACCCGGCATCACAAAGAATTTTGTCTTACACTGCACAGAATAGTAAGGTAGCAATCTCTGTATTTTACTTAAGTGTTAAATTTCAACGTTTGAAGGAGAGGTGTGGGAACCCTCTACAGGCCCCAGAAGATCCCAGAAGATCTGGCTTTTCAATACTAATTGAAGATATCAACTCAGATATTCCACCATGAACCTCAGAGTCACTTTCCTTCCTAAACAGGGTAGAGTCCAGGGAGTTTTATTGTCTTGTAATTCACCACTACTCAAGCTTTCAATGACTGCAGCCTCCTGCCACAAGTGTTACTGCCCCGGCATTCCCTGATGGCCCATTTCAAACATTCCAATTGTGAGTCTGTTGTCTTAAGACTGATAGTTTCAGAACTGATGCCCTGACAAACAGGCCCATTGTGTACAGATTTGCATGTCGGCAGTTGATTTGGGAAGAGCCCTCAGAAAAGACACCTGCAATGGAACAGCAGCATTAAACCTGGGCAAAAATGCCCTTGTCACAGGAGTCTCAGCTTGGCTGACGTGGTTCCTCAGAGATGTCCCTCATACAGGCCTGGGGACAAACCCTGTGCTTGCCAGACAAACCAGTCTTTTTCTGAGGCTGTCTCAGAATGTAACTGGACATTTGAACAGCAGTACTGGATGTTAGATGATAATGAATCCATAGCTAAGAATTGTTCATCAACTTAAAGGGGAAAAAAAATGAATGCTTCTGGATATATTAAAGTGTTTTTTAATCATTCTTATGTGCATCCTAAAGGAAATGTTTTAAGAAACTGTTTCAATATACAGAGTAGAAAGATAAAAGATTTCAACCCAAAAACATATCAAAGAAAATTCAGAAGTGATGGACCGAGTCACTGTGTACGCTAAATGGGTTTACATACCTGCGGTTCTTCCAGCTCACTCTTGCCCATCAGAAGGACCAATCAAAACTTAAATAAAATGTTCATTACCTGTACATATTTATTAAACTTAATAAACATTTTTTACTGTAAACATAAACATCATAAGGAAAAAACAGCCAAAGGTACACAAAAGAGGACATCCAAATGTTTGTTAATAACAAAATGTTAAAACTTATCAGTATTGAAGAAGTATAAATTTTAAAAAAACAAGTTCCAACCAGAGTCTATCATTTTTAAACATGAACAAGATTGTAACACTTAGCATCGTGCATTAGTGTGATATGGGCATTCTCAGACAGTGACGGTGAGATTACAATTTGTTTTATTAAACCTGGAGAACAATCATTAATACAAAGAAAAACTTTTGGATACTGGTTCATGTTCTGGTTGCTCTACTTTCAATCCATCTCCATGCTAACAGTCTGAGAAAGCTGAGGATTAATGCCTTGGTACCTGGGCATATTCCACCTCTCTTGGAGAACCATAAGTATCTCCTGGCTGTGGCTTTGGCCTAGTCCTGTGCCAGCCATTGCAGCTATATGGGAAGTGAACCAGCAAACGAAAGATTTAACTCTCCCTCTCTCTTTCTGACTCTGACTTTCAATATAAACAAATATGTTTTAAGAAAGAAATCAGTAAATGAAATTTTATGTTGGTAATCTGTCATAAGAAAGAATAATGTGGTAATATTTTAGTACTGCAGTTTCAAAAGCTAAAAGGGGATATAAAAGTTAGTAAGACAACAATGCAAAATTGTGATTCTATCTCACTTCCCACTTCCATACCAATCACAATTATTTCTTCCCAACCAAGTAATTGTTTATATTCAATGGCAGAAAATATTCTTATCTCGCATTGCTTGTATTTTTCTATATCAAAAGATATCTATTCACCAAATTGAACTGAGAGAAGTCCCAATAAACTTGAACATTTGAAAGGAAAAATGACTCATAAAAGAAGTTAGGAAGAAAGGAGCAACTGAAATAAACAGTTGATAATTTAGGTATGAACTAATTTAATTCACTTGCAAAAGGCAATGTGAAAACCTGAATTTAAAACAAAAAAAGGTTGGGCCCAACACAATGGCCTGGTGGCCAGGATTCCATTTAGACTCCAGTTTATGTCCAGGTGGCTGCTCCACTTTTCATCCAGCTCCCTGCTGTGGCCTTGGAAAGCAGTCGAGGCTGGCCCAAAGCTTTGGGACCCTGCATCCACATAGGAAAACTAGTAGAAGCTCCTGGCTCCCGGCTTCGTATTGGCTCAGCTCCAGCCATTGCGGCCACTTGGGGAATGAACCAGTGGACAGAAGATCTTTCCCTCTGCCTCTCCTTCTTTCTGTAAATCTTCCTTTCCAACTAAAAAAATCTTTTTAAGACATGTTTTCTTCAGTTTTATTTGGGGGGGGGGAAGAATTAAATATAAAAGATTCTGTGATTTGCTTAGAGGAAGCAACTTGACACACTTGCCCTGAGGTACACCATGGAGTACAGACTGTAGAAGTCCATTCTGCTCATGCAAGGACACATCCTAGCTTGACTTTGCTATCCTTATGATTATCAACTCCATTTATTTATGAATTCAATTCATAAGCATTTATTGAGCAATGACTCCATTATACTATTTTTGCTACTGATGCTTTTTCTACTCTTTATACAAAAGAGATGTATAAAAAAGGAAAAATTAATGTGTAATTAAATTACATATATGCTTTTTTCTATTGATTATAGTCACACACTTTCTTAAATGCTACTTAATATCCTGTAATGCACATATAACACATCATGATACATATGACGAAGAAAAATAAAGCAAAGAAAGAAAGTGTGATCATAAAGAGACTAATTTAGTTGGGATGGTCTGATACAGAGAAATGTCATGAGAGTTGAATGATGAGAAGACATAGCCTGATTACCTGGAGGCCAGCGTGCTAATCTGAGAAGTAAGTACAAACTGTCAAGGGGCAGAGCACATCACAGTTGGACTCATGGTAGAGCAACTCTGCTAAGGTACAAAAACATGAAAAGGGTAATCCAGAGGCAGATGTAGTCATAGGCCGACCTCAGGCAGAGTCAAGGACATGAGGCCACTCAAGGCCTATCCAAAGCAAGTGACGGGATCCAACCAGGCTCCTTAAGGTCTTGGTTTTGCTGAATAGGAAACAGGGGCATGGGCTAAGCAGCAACGGATACAGTGCAGAAGTAATAGTACATTGCCTAAGAAAGGCCAGGTTTTCTTGTAAATGAAATTTATATCATGAAGGGAAAACCATGACAACAACCCAGATTTTGGCTGTCGTCACCAGAAAGCAGAGCACTGAAAGAACCCCCATGGCCTAATCACCAACATTTTCATGAAGGATGCTATCACCAGCAGCATGTCTTTTTTTTAAAAGATTCATTTTTGTTGTTGTTGCTATTATTATTATTATCATTAGAAAGGCAGATATACAGAAAGAGCAAGACACAGAGAGAATGATCTGCTGTTGGTTCAGTCCCCAAGTAGCTGCAACAACCGAAGCAGTGCCAATCCGAAGCCAGAAGCCAAAATCTTCTTCTAGGTCCCAATATGGGTAGAGGGTCCCAAAGCTCTGGGCCATCCTTTACTGCTTTCCACAGGCAGGGAGCTAGATGGAAGTGATGTCACTGGATCATGAAGCAGCGCCCATATGGAATCCCAGTGATTGCAAGGCAAGGGTCTAGCTACTAGGCCACCTCACCAAGACCACAGCAGCATTTCTAAAACATCCTAAAACGATTCTCCAAGGCCCAGATACCCAATCATCACATATGGAGAAGAAAATGTAGTAGATGCAATTGTTTCTTGATGACCAACTGGTATTCTAACAATTCTTAAGAAGCTCCTTGATAAAATTAAAAACTGAGGCTTTTGAAGAAGGGATTCAAGTCCTATAGGTGGACAGATAAATGTTTGGATGAATGATAGATGGATGAAAGAAAGATTCCAGAGAAGCAGAGGAAAGGTAATATGTTTACAAATACATAAAAAGCAGAAAGAAAATATGTATGTCTCAAAATGTTAATATTGTGTGATTTCCACTTAACATTTTTTGCCAGTGAATGAGTATGTTAGAAAAACATACTCAGGGAAAGCAGGAGAAATCTTCATGATTCTTAGAGCACAAATGAGACAGCCAGAGAAGAGTGACTGTGAAGTGCCTATTCATCCAAATTTAAGGTGAAGAAAACCGAAATCTCAGCCAAAGGAACACTTAAATCTAGTACCACCCACTCCAGTCCTGAACAAATGGGTAAGAAACCACTTGGATGTACCCAAAATGAAGAACTGTCTCCTGGCCTCTCATACTCAAAACCATTAAGCCTTCCCTACAGAACAGACTGAGCATCCTTTTTCCAAATGGGCAGAAATTTGATGTATTCCAAAATCTGAAATATTCTGAGTAGTAACATAACCCCAAAAGGGGAATATTCTCCATCTGATTTCCTGTGATTGTTCAGTCAAAACAAGGACATACTAAAAATGCTATGTACAATTGTGCTGAGGACTCATTATCAGGCCCATGCAAAACATGAGCTCCATACTCAGATGTGAGTCTCAACCTCAAGACAGCCATTATGTTTAAGGCAACCATTAACAAATCTGAAAAAAGCCAAATCCTAAACCCTACTATTCCCTGACTGTTCAGATAAAGAATACTCAGCTTGTCCTTTGTGATCTCACCAGAGTACAACATGTGACCTTCATGCACATTAAGACATGTGTCTGAGGGCTTCAAGTTGATTCAGTGAATCCTTCACCACCAGCACAAACCCACCGGTTAAGGATTAGCTCTGCCTGTACAAAGTCGAAAGTGCTGCTTTTTATCCGATCTACAGTTACATACCTTCCCACGTCTATCAGAAGTCTCTTCTTAGTTCGTTTCTGGTAGTTGGACGAATAACATTTTCAGCTTTTCATCTACAGGAAGAAAATTTCCACAAGTTGAAGGGTTCATCTGATATTGAAATTGATACCATCATCTTGGTTATATAAAACTATGCAAATCTTTCCACAATGCAACATGTGAATATATTTTAAAAGAGCAAATACATAATATTCTAAGTAGTTGGTCAGATTTAACTGAAATTTGACCATTATTTTAGCATTGAGTTTGTAGTTTTAATAATGGATTATAAATTTCTGTAGTCTGTTCTAAGTGCTTATCTTTGTCTGCCAAAGCAATAATCCAAAAAGACAAAAGTAATCTAAGTTTTACTCAAATAACTACCTATATTCAATAACTGCTGAAAAAAGGTAACCTTTTCAAGATGTTATTTCATGGTGAAGAGGAAGTATAAGCTAATTTGATAAATTAGTTAAAATAATATTTACTTGAAGTATAATGAATGTTCCTCATCTTCCATACATTAACCCATGTTAAGTGTCCTCAACACTTACTAGTATGTTGTATTGATTAGTTTCCCAATAAATGATAATTTAGCAATAAGAGAGACTGGGAGATAAGTGTGGCAGGGAACATAACAAAATTGTGAGCTTTTTTTAAAGAATGAATGATGAGGAAAGATGACAAGCACTTGTGAGTCCACTAAACAATACAGTTTTTAGAGTGCTATTTTTCTGTCAGTTTTGCTAAACAAGACAGCAAAAACCAAAACCAATGAATCAAAGTCCTTAGTCCCATTTCAGCAACTCCTTAGTCTCCAAGGATATCAAGAAAATGTCAAAGTAATTGTTCAATATGAGCTATAATTACATTAAATGAGTAATGTAATAAAAGAGAGTGTCTGGTTTTAACAACAAATAACAATTAACACGAGAGTCCAAATCAAATGCTGTTCTTAGCCATAAATCAGAAGACAGGAGGGAGGAAAGGGGGAAAGAGAGCAGAGGGCCTTCTCTGGGGAAATACAAAAACAGCCCTACTGGTGAGGAAAAGAATTACGGTAATAGGAAACTATTTTTTCACAGTTTCGAGTTAAAGTTTAAACAGTTCAAAACCATCTAAGACCATGTGTGTTTACTTTTTCTCTCCTTGTAGGAAAATACAACAAAACTAAATGTTCCTTCTTCATAAAATACATTCTAACCTTGAGATTTCATGGTATTTTACAGAAGGCAATGAGTGTTGATGGAGTTAACATACACTATTCAGAGATTTCGGAATCTCAAAAATGATTGTTCCTCATGGGATCAGTACCTCCTAAATGAATGAACCAGCATTTAATTCAAAACAGAAAATTCCACAAAATTCCAGCAAACTTGCTCCTCTGGATACACTTGCCCGCATGTTGTTCACACACGCTCAGCAGGCCCTTGGTACCATGTACGTGCCTGTCTCATTTCCTCCCTTGCACACGCCTGAGTCATAAACTCAGACATTCAAAGTTCTAAGTCTGATGTTTTTAGGAATAGCTACTTTGATTCCAGGCATAGCAGAAGTGAAGGTGGGAATTCAAATTGTGAAACCAAAGTATAATACTGATTACTTCAACGCAAACTTCATATTTTCATCCCAAAGAAAAGGTATTGTAAGTCCTGTAGACAACTGTGATCTAACAGCAGATGATCAGTCATAGAGAAACAAGGATATGTAAAAGGTCGCACATTGACAATGAGTGCCCTTTTCAGTGAGAGGTTATGAAAAACGAGGCAAAGAAAACATCAAGTTTTACATTTTTAAAAGACTTACTTATTTATTTTGCTTGATAGGCAGTGATAGGAAAGAGGAATTGACAGAGAGAGAACTTTCTCCCCACTGGTTCGTTGTGTACATGATGGCAACAGTCTCGGTTGGATCAGGCTAAAAGCTGTGCTTATCTGATGCCTCTGGAAAGTCCAGAGTGGCTTTTCCCTCCTGTTGTATGTTGCAAAGACAGCTGAGGCTCCCTGTGCATCTCTGTCTGTGTCACCCAATGCTACTTTGGCCCTGACCCAAACCTGGCTGTCTCAGGATAGTGGTGCTTTCTATACAGAGAACAGCTTCCCCCCAAAACAAACTTCACAAGAGCAAGATGACCAAGCCTTTGAAATTCTGGAATAAATGCTTCCTCCACAAACTATTGGTCAACCAATCAATAACCAAGGTCAGATACAAGACTATCTATCTCAAAAATAATAATGAACCTATTTTGTCTGCCATATTTCTCTTCATATACTAATCCCATATACTGTTGCTTTAAAATTAAAGAGCATTTTTAAAAGCTGTGGCATAATAAACCAAAACTTATTCTCCTCCCTTTGAAGTACTATCTTAGCCTGCTGGTCCCATTAAAATACAAAAGAGAGTTATTGATAAGTTTAGTTGACAACAATTTGCTTAATTTATGAGAATTATAAACACCATGCACTGTAAGAATGAAGTGTATAAATCTAGTATAATTTAATACACTTAAAAAGGAGTTTTTCGTAAAGTGATCGTGACCTCCCAACTGTCTACATTTTCCTTCATTCAAAATACAGTAGGCTTTTGTAGCAACAAGGTCTGAAAATTCTATTATGAAAGATCTAAATGTGCTACGATAAAAGGTGTTCTAGTTAACTGTATCTGTGAATTTTGCAATTTGGTGCTTATGAACTTTGCTAACATGTAAAAGCATGCACTGAGCTTTTTAGGCTGTGCCAGCAAATACCTTAAGCACTTAATACCTATTAACACATTTAAATTTCCAAATGGCCCTGGGAGGTTAATAGTAATATTATCCCCATTTAATAAATAGAATGTCTGAAGCAAAAACCCTGTAGACTCTCAGAAGGCCAACAAAATGTAGGGCTGAGATCCAAAGTCACATACCTGACTTTGTCTAATGCTTCAACCACTTTGGTGTTCGGCATAAACGGTTTGAATATTCACAGAAGTAACAGCTGGAGCCACAATTACTTTGTCTAATGTATCAGTGATATTTTTCCTGTACATGCAACACTTAAGAAACAAATCCTTTATGTTATAAATTAAAACCCTATAAATCACAGACTGAAAATACGATTGGGGAAACAAATGAAACTATGTACTATGTCTAAGTTGGACAACATTAAGGCATGTATCAGAACCTAGTTTTGTCATCTGTAATTGGGCCAGTAGACTTGGTAGGCTAATCATCACTACTTATATACAATTTTTTTCCAATAAATTGCTCTCCAACAAGCATCATAAACAAGTGTTGAGGATTTTAAGAATCTACACCTTTTGCACCCTTTGTTGACATGTACATAAACAACATATGGAGGTCGCAAGTGTGAACTAAAAGTACGGGTAGACATTTAACACCTCTATATTTACTACAGTTACCATGAGTAGTCCAAACATAAAGACAGCAAGTAGTAAATGGATGATCTTTATACAAAATTCAGTCAAATACAGTTTTAGAAAACACATTATGGGCTAGACAAAGCAACTATCAGCATCATGTTAGGCCTTTAAGCAGGCACCCAAGCACATTGTCACATCTGAGAAGACACAAGAAAAGCAACAGCAGAGAATAAAAAACCTGAAAAATAATTTAGATGAATTTAAAAAAACAAGGCAGTTTCGATGGATGACTGGCCAGAGACAGAATTAGATGCCAGAGAAACCTATCACAGGTCACAAAGCCCAGGGAAAACGAGCAAGCCATTCTCAGGCAGCGTTTCTTTTGAAAACAGGAGGTCCACCACCATCGTAATTCCTATCAACACAGCCCCTTTATGATGAAACAATGGGGGGTTTTCCCAACCTCAAAACCTCTTGAAATCAATGACTCTGGAACTATGCACTTCCAAGAATCCAGTGGGGCAGCTAAGAGAATCCAGCTGTACTGCCAGAAGTATAATTTTATCATTAAAAAAAAAAAATTTAATCTCGGACATCTTAAAATTAGTAATTTTGATTTCTAGCAAGTACACATCTCCAATAAAAAATACATAATGATACAAATATCTAAGAACTTTCCCTTCTAGGTCAAAGACCTTGTGGGTAAAAAGTAACTCTCCAACATTTCCTTCTGAGGTGGCAATGCTCTTTTCTAACTGTTTTTCTTACAGTTTCACCAACTGGAACCTTCTGCAGTTCCAGAACTTTCCTATCCAAATCCTATCCTGTTTGTGGTTGAGGAGTGAACAGGAGTTTAAAGTCGCCTATCACAAATTCACTTTGCACTGCAATCTTTAAAGCTAGAGTCTCCTTTAAGAACATATGATAGTAGAATGCATCCATTTCCCTTTCTGCCTTTTATTTTCTGAGTTTTAAAAAAATCTTTTTCCTTTTATATGTTCTCATAATAGCCACTAAGATAACTGAACTATTTTCTTTGCCCTTTTATTAAAGCCAATGGGGCATTGCAAATTATCATTATACTACTGAGTCAGTAATAGCCATAGAGTTTTTAAAAAGTGTTATTGAAATAACTAATTTAAATGCACATCAACTACTTTTCTCATTTGAATAATACAGTCATGTAATTTTTTCAACTGCATTAAAAATGCCCAGTTTAAATTACAGAATACAGTTCCTAATGTGGTTCCCTAATGTGGGTTTTCTGGCAGCAAGTATTACTTTAATATTTTTATAATGCTTCTAAATAAATCACAAAGAAAATGATTAATAAATTTTGAAACAAGGTTTTCATTACAGGTTCTGATTGAATTGCCATTAAAATTATGATATTTCAAATACACACATAATTTTCTATTTAATCATATAGGAGTAATGAGGACGATTCAGTCTTTTTGTTTCAATATTCCAACAATTCCAAAATATGGCAAAGTAATAATAACTAACATTTTTAAGCGAATTTAAATGAGTAACTATATGCTGTAGACCAAAAACATCTCATTTAATCTTCTAAAGAACCGGGGCCTGCTATGGTAGTATAGCAGATAGAGTCCTCGCCTTGTACAGGCAAGCATCCCATATGGGCACCAGTTCTAATCCCAGTAGCTCCTTTTCCCATCCAGCTCCCTGCTTGTGGCCTGGGAAAGCAGTCAAGGATGGCCCAAAACCTTGGGACCCTGCACCTGTGTGGGAGACTTGGAAGAAGTTCCTGGCTCTTGGCTCTGGATCAACGCAGCACCAGCCATTGTGGTTACTTGAGGAGTGAATCATTGGACAGAGGATCTTCCTCTCTGTTTCTCCTCCTCTCTGTATATCTAACTTTTCAATAAGAAATAAATAAATATTTAAAAAATAAATATGGGGCCCGGCGCAGTGGCGCAGTGGTTAAGGTCCTCACCTTGCACGCCCCGGATCCCATATGGGCGCCAGTTCTAGCCCGGCAGCCCCGCTTCCCTTCCAGCTCCCTGCCTGTGGCCCGGGAAAGCAGTCAAGGACGGCCCAAAGCTTTGGGACCCTGCACCCGCGTGGGAGACCCAGAAGAGGCTTCTGGCTTCAGATTGGCATAGTATCGGCCATTGCGCTCACTTGGGGAGTGAATCATTGGACGGAAGATCCTCCTCTCTGTCTCTCGTCTCTCTGTATATCTGCCTTTCCAATAAAAAAATAATAAAAATAAATCTTTAAAAAAAATAAATATGAATTGGGCCTTGGTATGGTAGCCTAGGGCTAAGGTCCTTGCCTTTTATGCATCAGGATCCCATATGGGCAATGGTTCTAATCCCAGATTTGCCAGTTACCAATTCAACTCTCCACTTACGGCTTGGGAGAGCAGAAGAAGATGGCTCAAGTCCTTGGAGCTTTGCAGTCATGAGACAGACCTGGAAGAAGCTCCTGGCCCCTGGCTTCAGATTGGCTCAGTCCCAGCCATTGTGGTTATCTGGGCAGTGAGTTAAAGGATGGAAGCTCTTTCCTCTCTGTCTCTCCTTCTCTCTTTAAATCTGACTTTCCAACAAAAATTAGTAAGTAAATAAATAAATAAAACTTAAGAAGTTGTTTTATTAAAAGGAGATATCCCAAGCAACTTGGAAGTTCCTATCACAATGAATTTCAACAAAAATAACTCTACAATCATTTATTTTACTTGAACACCCTTTCAGCTCTTAAACATCGGAAGAAATCTAGTAAGACGTTGAAAGAAATAACTCATGTTTGCCTGGTAGCAGTCATCTATAAATGTGGGACTTTTAGAAACATTCTAAAGGATTGTGAGTCTATTCTCCTTGGTAATATACTCCACAATTTACATATGGGTAATAAAGTGCTATGCAACTACTCGTTGAGATAAGAAGTCTTCACAAGATTAACCAAGAAAAACTTAGCAGCTTTCAACAAGTTTCTGTCGAGGTTCTGAGGCTCTCAGACTCCTATCTCCTCTGTCCGCCCATTTCTATAGCAGCTTTGTTGTGCTTTATGATGATCGTCTCAGCCCCTTGAGACGAGCCATAGGAGAGGTACAATAGACGCATTATTTGTATTGTCTAGTTTTGTATGAGACACACATTAGGAAACCACTACTTCATGGAATAGCATTTACACGAGGTCTCCAGGGGGCACCTCTTACCAATCTCACTGGCTCAACCCAAGGCTGAATGACAATAAAGCATGGGAAAAATTAAAAAAAGAAAGGTACTTTAATGTAATGTGTATTCCTGGAAATGTGATACAGACCTAGAAAACACCTTTCTTAGTTCCTAGGAAGAGAAACAGGGTTTCTCTGGGGACTTTCTGCAACGACGGCCAAAGTATTGTTGGATAAAACAAACATTCTCCATTAGCTAAAGGTGTACTTCAAAAATTTCTTCTTTAAGAAAACACTCATTCTTTCACTGAAAAATAAAACAGAATAAAATGAAGGAAAACAAAACAATAAAATTAAATAGGCAAACCAGAAATAAGATGACAAATTCTTCACCCAGGGGTTTTACGGGACCCTGTTACACTTTCTCTGTCATCAGAAGGCAAAGGAAGCCATAGGAAACAACACAAGTGAATGGGTAGAGTGAAACTTTAACACAACCTCATTTGCACACATAAGCTTGTTTTGGCCCCGGGAGCTCTAGTCTGCTGACTATTAATATATTTTGCAGACCTGTTACTGATTGTAAAATTAAAAAAAAAAGTCTGACAAGATTGTCAAACAGGTTTAAAACTTCAAATCTTTCGACATTGAATTTTCTCTTCCTGCAGCACTGCCACAACGTTCTCCTGCCAGAGTTTGCTTACAAAGCTGCAAAGCTGATGTGGATCACCCATCGGGCTGGCACTTTAGAGTCCTTACTCCCCTAGAACCACACAAGGAAAACATCTTCTCCCCAGATTCTCACCAAACACCTCGTAGCTGAGGTGGGATACAGAGAATACTGGGTTTGGAACAACAAATTTTGATGTGCACCACTGCAGTCTCATTCACAAACTACATGTGCTCTAGCTGAGTCAGGCTGTTCGTGGCTTTCATTTTCCTTATCTATAAGAGTCAATATTTAACTCAATAGGAGTCATGTCAGGCTCAAATGAGAAAATCTGCCTAAATATCCCTTATTAATTACAAAGGACTAAACAAATACGAGCAATGTCATTATATCAATAAAATACACAGAAAAATGAATGGCTCTCTTTGAGTAAACTATGATCAATGGATTATGGGATAGGTTGTGAAGGGCAAACACACAAGTTCCAAGTATGCATAAGCCAATGATTTCAGTCAACTCCAGGGTCTCCAGATTACACTACTAATTTGGATAAGTATATTATAAACACAGTAGAAAAAGTATAACAAATTATATATATGTATATATAATATGATTTATTATATACATATATGATTATATATGTGTGTGTTTATATATATATATCTCAAATGGGGGCATGTCAGAATAGCATACCAATTATTTTAAGGTTTACTAAAATGACATACTGTATTGAGTTAAGGAATAAACAACATTTTCACATTTGAAAGAATGTCATTGGGGCACTAAACTTGGAACACAATACAAGCTTACCATAAATTCCCAATCGATCATTGAACCAGAATAGGCAGGAAATTTTCTAGGGTTCCGCAGATGAAATTTCCTAAAGCTTCTAGCTCTTCACAGATCCTTAACCATGGTCTTCTGCCAAGGGGAACACAACTCAGGACCGAGCTTCCTCACAGCTGAATCATGTTCTGTGATGACATCCGTAAGTTATGGGAAAAGAATGGCATTGCTAAATATTGTTTCTGATGTTTTCTGTGATAATCACAATAACTTGATTCAGTAAGTACTCCAGAGTCCGCTGACTGGCTTGCTGTAATTCAAAAGCTTTCTTAGAGTTAGCTCATTTCTGAACTCTTTGTTGAAAAGTGAGGAGCTGACAAAAAGTAGCATCATATTTTTCCTAGAGTATCCCATCAGGTGTGAGAAATATGGGGACATGTCCCAGGCAGCAAGAAAGAGTCCTTTCTTTCTCTGATGCTATTTTAGGTATAGCATGCAAAAGACACTGGTGGGATACAGAAATCATGAGCTCTCATCCATAAAAGATATTGGTTTTCATTTAGAACCATAATTTTATAGTTTACACATATGTAACCCAGGCTTAATAACATCTGTATCAATGAAAAATACAGAAAACAAGAAATGTTACTTATTATGTTTTCTACATATTTCAAAACCAGGATAAAATAACCATCAAACAATGCTTCACGTACTAGGGAATGACTTCAACTCCGGAAATACAACAAAATCATGTTTTAATTTTAAAAATGAACAAGGTCTTGCCCTTGGCCATTATCTCAGAATCTTGGAGGGCAGTAACTGTGCTTAGGAAAGTGTCATTTCAGCACCACATTGTACATGGTTAGTGTGGCATTTTAGTTTTGTTACACCACAGCCCTGCTCTGTTCTACCACTGATACAAGAAAAACATTCAGAAATACCTCATTTTTCCTCTACAGGCATTCCTCCCTTTGTTAGCACATACTTCAATAAGGGAAATTTAGCTAATTTAATTTTTTGAGTGATTGTTCAGTTACAAGTAAAAGGAGCAGACAAGATCACCAGCAACTATTATTTTGGGAAGGATGGAGTTGGCCGAAAAAATGGCAGTAATGGAAACTGCCCCACGCGGCCTCTGGGACCTTTGGAGGTTTTCTCATTTCTCACTGACTCGTGTTTCACCATCTGTAAAAAGGAGGCAACATTTGCCTCTGACCAGCCACAAGAATGATCTGAGTGAAAATGTAATTAAATATGTGAGTTCCTCGGAGTCCTTTTTGTAAGAAAAGTATGATGTAAAATTAAGATATCATGATAGTTACCATGGCTGTCACTACTGCTGTTACTTCATGGTCGCATTACAATATCCCTGTCACCTATTAACGATCTTCTTGGGACCAAAAGTGACAGGTGTAAAACGATTTTTTTAATGTCATACTTGCTTTGTGTTGTAAAGTCTGTGAGAACCTCAGAGGACAAAAACGCACCATTCCTGTGGGTCAGGTTTCTCTAACCCCAGACGTACTGCACACACTCATTATCTTAGTTCTCCCACCCATTTAATTATCATACCTTTTCATCCAAATATAATGCAAAGCTTCAGCTGATCCGAGTAGTGTTATAAAACACTGAGGAAGCTGTCTTTAAAGCATTATGCTGTGGCGACATGCCTTGAATTTGACCTTGTTGGACAGAACTATTTCTAGAGGAGAAAGTACTTTTAGACCTCCCTCTTGCTGAGTCACATGAAATTTGCACAGTAGTAAACACCATCCCGTGCCAGTGAAAGAGCCTATCGCTGCAGCCTCCAATCCCTTTTCCTCCTCTATACAAAGAGAAAGCTGACTGAAGTCTACAGTTCCTCCACTTCAAAAATTGCTGTGATTGGGCCCGGTGGCGTGGCCTAGCAGCTAAAGTCTCGCCTTGAATGCACCGGGATCCCCTATGGGCGCTGGTTCTAATCCCGGCAGCTCCACTTCCCATCCAGCTCCCTGCTTGTGGCCTGGGAAAGCAGTCAAGTATGGCCCAAAGCTTTGGGACCCTGCACCCGTGTGGGAGACCTGGAAGAAGTTCTTGGCTCCTGGCTTCGGACCGGCATGGCATCAGCCGTTGCGCTCACTTGGGGAGTGAATCATCGGACGGAAGATCTTCCTCTCTGTCTTTCCTCCTCTCTGTTTATCTGACTTTCCAATAATTAAATAAATAAATCTTCTTTAAAAAATTGCTGCGATTATATTTATTATGATTAAAAGTTTCCAATAGTAATAAGAGCTGAATATAGCATCCTCAAATTCAACTCAAAGAACAAATCAAGTGTTCTCAGGTAAAACAGTAAGGAAACTTTGAGTAGTTCAAGGATGAGCGTGAGAGTGTAAGTACTTCCCTTTCCAAAGAGGAAGACTTCTGATGAAGCTACAATGATTAAGGCTCAAAATATAGTAATACGATGGATCAGAATGAGAAATTACGAAAGAACAATTTGTATTTATAAAAGAAGTAGTGAGGGGACTACCAAAACAGAAAAAATATTTGGAATGGAATTCTTATCCATGTCTAATTGTCATTCATATTCCATAGAAAATAAAGTGATTGGCTTTCTCCTATCAAATTAGTGACTGGTAATATTGCTTCCTTCCTTATTTTTTAAAACTATTTTTAATTGATTAAAAAACTTTTGGTGTCAATCTTTTGGTTTCCACGTGAAGAAAATGATTACTTACAGATGCCATCATTTTCTCCCTTTAAGCACATTTACAGTTCTTTCAGTATTGTTATGCATTGATTAGAACTTTCAGGTTGTGCCGGACCATATGACCAACAAAATACGTCCTTCGGATAGTACTACTAAGTGAACACTGGCCATGCTATTGGATTTAAACTCACTCCTTTAGGAGAATTTCCTATCTCTAACACAGTGAAAATCTGGTTTTGATTCACGAAACTATGCCACATTTACAAATGCCTTTTTAGTATCTACCAGAGAGTTTTCATTTTTTCTATTTATCATGTAACATAATATGATGAATCATTACAGCCCATACCTCAAATTTCTAGATTACACTTTGACACATATTTTATTCAAAATCAGTACTTGATAAAGCTGCTTTTAACATTTTTGTACCAATACTCTCGAGTGAAACTGGTTTATGGGTGTTTTAGTATTCACAACAGGTGTGCAAAGTATTAATAATTTGTTCCCTAAACCGTGTTTTTGGAGAGTAGTGCGGGGCCTCAACAGACTTATCCTCCAGCTACCAGTGCCAGCATCCCCTGTGGGTGCCGGCTGAGGTCTGGACTGCCTCCCTTCTCACAGAGCTCACTGCTTACGGCCTGGGAAAGCAACAGAGGACAGCCCAAACGCTTGGGTGCCAGCACCCACGTGGAAGGCCTGGGAGAAGCTCCTGGCCCTTGACTGGCTCAGCTACAGCTGTTGTAGGCATTTGAGGAGCAAAGCAGCAGATGGAAGATCTGCCTCTCCTTTTTGTAACTCTGTCTTTCAAATGAAAATCAATAAATCTTTTTAAAAAAATTGTATTTATAGATATTACTTAGCTGAACAGGCACCCAAACAGTATGAACTTCAATGTCCAATTCCAACCATCAATATCAACAGTTCAGCTGTAGATATATTTAATACAATGAATAAATGATATTTCAGTCTTCTTTACACAGATTAAAAGACTTTAGGAAGCAGAGTTGTATAACATCAAACCAGTTCATGTATTTAGAAATCAAACATTTAATTTCAGCCTATATGTGCAACACTTACATGAAAAGAAAACTAAATTGATTTTCTTTTTTGATAAACTACATTCCTTATAGAATGTTTGACTTCATGAAAGAAAACAAACTCTAGCGAGAATAAATTTTGATAAAACCTGGCGTTATGTAAGAACAAAACTCTTCCATAACAAGAATTAATGGTGATGTAGCTCATGATGCCCGCATCAACCTAAAAAAACCTAGGCCCAAGTGAAAATTATAGACTGGATGCAAGACATAAAGGCAACAAAGAAAAAATAGTGACATTTCTGTTCACTAACAATGAACAATTTTAAGAAAATTAAGTCTATAACAGGTTTATAGGGATAAGATAGCAATAAGCTTAAGCAAGACTATGAAAGACTTGTACAATAAGAACTACAAATATTTGCTGAATGAAATTTCAAGACACCAGTAAGCACACAAACATCCTATATTCATGAATTGAAAAATCTAATTTTGTTCAGCTATCAGCAATACTCAAACTAATGATATACATTCAACATAAGCGCTAAAAAAAAAAATCACAACTATACATTTTGTGCAAAAAATTAAAGATTGTGTTCGAATTCATATGAAATCTGCAAGGGCCCCAAATAGTAAGCCATACTTAAAGATGAACAAGCTGGAGGTTTTATACTTGCTGATTGCAAAAATGATGAGGCCACATTTTTCAAAACAGTGTGGGAATAGAATACATGTAAACCAATGAAACTGAAGATAGAGCACAGAAATACATACATGTATCTGTATGTATATCTATAGATAAATATATATATAATTAATGGCCTTTTTATAATAGATGATTTACAAGCACTGAATATCCACATGCAGAAGAATGAGGTTGCACACCTACGTTATATCATATACAAAAATAAATCAAATGGATCAAAGGCCAATAAATGTAAGAGCTAAAACTTGAACACCCTTAGAAGCAAAGATAGAACAGCTTCATAACATTGGATTTAGCAAGTTTTCTAAGCTACAATACCAAAAGCACAAGCCACCAACAAAACCAGGTAAACTGGACTTGATCAAAACTGTAAAAGTCCAGTATACCAAGAGCAAAGGTGCAACCCATGGGATAGAAGAAAATATATGAAAATCACATATCTGATCAGGAATTATGATCCAAATGTATAAAGAATTCATATATCCAACAGTTGTAAAATGAACAGATAGTCGCAGGATGTGAACAGATGTTTTTCCAAAGATGACAGAAGGTCAACAAGCAGAAGATGCCCAGCATCACTGCTCATTACAGAAACATCAAGATCACAACAAGCTACCACTTCCTTTTCATCAAGATGCGGCTGCTCTGGTGTGAACCCGTCTGCACCCTCCCAAACACATCTGGCAACTTGTTCCTCATGACGAGACACTAAGAACTATGATCAGGATGACCTTTTCAGGGAGATTCCAGCTTTGCCCTCATGACAGGATCAATCTACTCGTGTGATTAATGGATTAATGAGTTATCTCCATATCGGGCATGTCAGGAAAGCGCGTCTGGCTGTCACTCACCTTCTCCCTGCCATGTGCTGCCTGTAACACCTCTGGACTCTGCCAGCAAGAAGACCACTACCAGAAGTGCCCTCTTGACCTTGAACCAGACCGTGAGCCAAGGTCAACCTCTTATGTATAACTAGCCCACTGTGGGGCTGTGCTATTAGAAACAGAAGACAGATAAAGAGTTGCTATCACACAAGCAAAACGATAATAATAATAAAACCACCAACAAGGATACGGGGGAAATTAGAGCCTTTGTACATTGCTGTAAGAAATGTAGATTAACACAGACACAACAGCAGATAGTGAGATAGTGGCTGCATTGTTGAAACATTAAAAATAAAATTTGGGCCCAGCATGGTAGCCTAGTGGCTACCGTCTTCACCTTGCATGTGTTAGGATCCCATGTAGATGCTTGTTTGTGTCCCAGAAGCTCCACTTCCCATCCAGCTCCCTGCTTGTGGCCTGGGAGAGCAGCAGAGGATGGCCCAAAGCTTTGGGACCCTGCACCTGCGTGCGAGACTCCTGGCTCTCGGCTCCTTGCTTCGGACTGGCTCTGCTCTGGCTGCCATTGCGGCCACTTGGGGAGTGAACTAGTGGATGGAGGATCTTTCCCTGTAACTACTTCTCTCTCTAAACCTGACTTTCCAATAAAAATAAATAAATCTTTTAAAAAATATAATTACCATTTGATCCATGTATTTCATTTCTGGGCATATTCCCCAAGAATATAACAGCGTTGTTCACCATAGCCAAAGGTTAGACACATCCCAGACATCCACTGATGAATGAAAACTCGCTAACCAGCATGCATTGCATGCATACAGTGGCATATTATTCAGTCTTGAAGAGGAATGAAATCATGGCCTGCTGCAGTAAAGCTTAGCCCTGAAGGTGCTAGGCTAAGTGAGACAGTTCAGACACAAAGGACTGATAAGCATAATTTTACTTCCAGAAGGAACTTAAAGTCATCAGCGCCATAGAAACAGAACGGCAGCTGCCACAACACAAAAGGAAAGAATCTCAGTGTAGCTCGATGGGTACACAATGCAGATGGGTGCTGATGGTGGCTGCCCAGGCCACTGAAATTCTTACCCACAAGTTGCTAAAATAGCAAAATTTGCATTAGAAATATTTTAGCACAACAGCCAAACTAAACTGCTTGAGGCCAAGGATTGTTCCTCTAGGTAGAAGACGCTCTCCAGGACCTCTGGGTGGAGCACACCATGTTTGAAACCCACATTTTTCATTCAGTGGCCATGTAACCACTAACTGCTCTATGCAATGGCTCTATTCCCCAAGCTGAACAGTGACAGCTCTGTAAGATGCACCTGATGACCTGACACAAAGAAGGAAAATGGTCACTCAGCACAGTGCCCACCAGTGACTGCTCACTGCGATTCCCATCCTCAAACTTAGCACCAGACTGACCAAACCCTCACTTCCGGCACACCTGCATGACCGGACTGAACCTGGCCCTGACTTCCTGTCCGTAAAGGGAAAATGACATCCTTAACTTCACACATTTGCTGTTCTGATTGAGATGACAAGAAAATGCACAGAACTCTGCAATAATAAGATCTCTCACATCAGAGAACAGCAAAATAAAAAAAGAAAGCAAGAAATGGCAAATAAGAGAATACTTGCCACCAAGAAGATCTTGGAAAATTACCTAAATGCGGGGGAAAATGCTGCAAAGAAAATATAGGAACCACCAAACGTAAGATCATAATATTCAGGTTTCTCAGATATGGAGACTGCTCACACACAAACAATAATAAAGTATTTTAATGTGTCTTTAACTCATGAAATCAGTCCAAATAGCTATCAATCCACCAAGACTGTTTACAGCACCTTTCATGCAGACCAAGGAAAATCAACACTCCGAGTAGTCTGAGGCCTCATTGCACACTCAGCCTCGATAAAAAATTTCCTTGCACGAGCCCAAGCTCCCCACCCTGGCCTCCAGTTAAGTGGAGCCAGATGCTCCGTGATCAGCTGAGGGCATCTGGGTTTGAAAAGCAGCGGTTCTGCAGCTTTCCCTTTACCTGGAAGAAAGCAATGGCAAAAGTGCCTCTGTAGGAGGTGCACTTACCGTCTAGGGCCAGCAGAGGGCACTCTAACTCCACGAGAGACAGCCAACTTCAGCCCTGCTGCTGGTGGTAGCTGTCACCTGGACTCCAGACCAGCAGAGACTCAGTGCCCATAACCAAATCTCACTGAAAATCTACATCACAACTTGGGAATTAACAACACACTCAAAAGGAGTAAACGGAGCTGAGGCAAGGGGATGTGATAAGGCCCCACCACGCCGCAGGGCTGCCTCCTTAATTCATTCCGCACAAGCCTCTTACCTTCCAACGAGAACTGAAAATGTCTGTGGCAGAAATTGCCAAGAATTAGCTACCACCACCCATACCCCTACTATTACCCCAAAGCACGGGTCACTTAGGAATAGAAAGTTACAGCCAAATTGCATGGAGCCAGCCACAGCTGCTGAGCTGTTACCCTGGTGGAAGGGACAAGATGGAACAGCCCCCAGCACCTGGAATGTTTGTAGAACACCTACAGATGCTAGGACTCCACTTGCCTCACCAAGACAGCCACGGAACATATGTAAGCATGCAGAAATTCCTAAGGCAACGAAGTGCACTGCCTTCCAATGTGGTGCTGAAAGAATTACAAAGCCACCCGTAATCGAAGAGGAAGGAGTTCACGTTCTTGCTGCTTGCTCCTGGTCCCATGATTCAGTTAGCTACGCTTATGCCACTACTTTAATTAAGACAGAAGCCCAAAAAATCTGTCCCCACATCTGAATCTGATTCAGCCATCATGTCACAAAAGTCATCTTGTCTTTGTGGTCCAGACAATTCTGATGAAATTGACACTGATTCTCACTGTTGGGCTGTTATTCAGCTTTAACCAGTTTCCAAAGTGGGGATTACGTAACACACGAAAGAGGCTGCTAGCTGCTGCCTAGCTCTGTGTCCTAGCCAGTGGAAGTGCCTCTCATGAGCATCGCAATGAGAAAGAACTAGTTCAAATCTCAGCTCTGGTACTTCTTAAAACCGCCGTGCCTCGGAGTGGTTAACTGTTCTGCACTTCCATATACCCAGAGACAGAAGTAACAATAGAGACAACCCACCGTTGTTCAACGGATTCCCACTTCACAATCCTATTTCAGCAACAGCCCTTGGTGTAAACATGACATGCTTCCTTTGGTTAAAATGCTGTGTAGGTTTCACGAAACTCAACTGTTGACAATTGCTACTGACTTCCCAAGCATATCTATGTTTCTGGCCTAAGAGAAGTTCCAATTCTTGCTTTTAGCCTTTCTGATTCAGGATATACAATATAAAGAAACTTCATTTTTAAAAAAAAAAAAAAAGCAGGACTACATTTAGGAACAAAGGACTATCTATATGGCTAAGTATATTCCAAATATTCCAGCAAGAACTTGTATTAACATCATAGAATAACGCCGTTTGCCGGTCACTCTGACAGTGAACAAACGGTCCTGAGGAAGGATGAGAGAACAGCCGGACTGCACGAGACTTGCTGCAGAGGCTCTGCTCCGATGCTTTCAGCTCTTCTAAATCAAACTGCACATCAAGATTTCTTTCCAAATAGTCTATCGATTACTTGCAGCCAAATTGTGGTCTTTCAAACAGCATGCTCCTTTATTATCATGGAACCAGCGCTCTCAGATTCCATAATTGAGAGCTACATCGTTGATAGGGATTGGTATTCAGAATAAGACTTTCTAGTTTTTGAAATGAATAATGATAGATGTGTGTAGGGCCCAACGGCTAGCCGGGCAAAAATAGTGCATTTCAAGCTCCCATGTCCCCCACCCCCCCGGGGAAAAAGCACCTGATGCATTCTTTCAGGAGAGAGATCATTTCCACCACATCATTTTAGAAGACCTAAGTCTAGAAATATCTTGGGAGTAGTTTCTTACTTCTTGACGGCTGCAGCTCAAGACTGAAGAAACAGTGATAAAGTCACCTCCTCTTTCCAGCAAGATCACCTGTCCCATATATCTGTATGTGTTATGTGCATGTCTCCATAAACACACACACACACATACACATCCATGTAATGCCAACTCGACAATGAGACAAACATTTCATGTTCTGCTCTTGTTTCCTTGATAGAAATTCTCTATTTTAGTTATTTTTTTAAATTTCAAATAAATTTTTGAGTCACACCTTGCTAAATACCAGTTAAAAGACCAGAATGCTTTTTACAGAGTTATGGACTGGGTAGAACCTGAGAGACTGCTCCTTTTAGAGCTCCCTGAGGGTCAGGTGTGGTAGCCTGCTGGCTAAAGCCCTCACCTTATAACACCAGGATCCCATATGGGCACTGGTTTTTGACCCAGCTGTTCCATTTCCCATTTAGCTCCCTACTGGTGGCTTGGGAAATCAGCAGAGGACAGCCCAAAGCCTTGGGACCCTGTTCCTGCTTGGGAGACCTGGAGGAGGCTCCTGGTTCCTGATCAGCTTAGCCCTGATCGTTGGAACAACTTGGGGAGTGAAGCAGTGGACGCAAAACATATGTTGTTTACCTTCAGGAAAGGTGCTGCCCTCCCAGGTAAGGATGTGTGCAGACAATGAGGATCTCTCATGACGCTGTAAGCAGTTCCGGTTTGATATGCCTGATGTGCTCTTCTCAGAGACACTACTGACAGGCATAACTGCAGTGCGGTGTGGTGATCTTGCTGATCTTTGGGGGCAGTTTCACTAGGATCTTTCGACACTTAGCGGATCCCCCTCACTGTCTTGTTCTTTCTTTTCTCAGGCTCTGTGATACAGCACCAAGCATGCAGCTTGACATTCCAAAAGACCTTATGTTTTAGCTTGCACTTTACAAAGCTTAGGCACCGTACAGGGGCAGACACACAAGTTTTCCCCTTTCATTACCCAGTAGTCTTGCAAAACACAGATAGGCCAAGAATAAGACCTACATACAACAGTAACCGATTTTGTTCAAAAGTTGTTTTAGAATTTAATTGCATACAAATGAGACTTTTAAAAATCATTATGATTATAGTAATAATAAAAATATTAGCTACAAATGGTAGTCCATTGACCAGAATGATTTCAGCATATGTACATGCCCACACGCACAAACACTTATCAAGAAGTGTTTCCTAGTTACAATGAAACCTGAAACCTGGAGTGGGTTTGTGGCACAGCAGGTTAAACAACTACTTGGGACACACATACCCCATATCTGACAGCTAGTTTGAGTCCCAGCTCCTTTTTCCCCAGTCTAGCTTCCTGCCCATGTGCCTGCAAGGCCATGTGTGGTGACTCAGCACTCAGACATCAGGCCTCCATAGGGAACCTGACAGAGCTGCAGACGCAGGCATTTATGAAGTGAAAAGCAGACAGAAGACTCTCTCTCCTTCCAGTCACTGGTTCATTCCCCACATGGCCACAACAACCAGAGCTGAGCTGTCTCAAATCCAGGAGCCAGGAGCTACTTTCCAGGTCTCCCACATGCATTCACGGGCCCAAAGACTTGGACAATCCTCTGCTGCTTTCCCAGGTTATAAACAGGGAGAGGAATCAGAGGTATAGTAGCCCAGCCACGAAGTGTGACCATATGAGATGCTGGCACTCCAGGTGAAGGATGCATCTGCTTCGCTACCGTACCAGCCCCACAAAACCTGTATGCCTAGTTTAATTTTCAATGCTCAATAATGGCTCTGAAGAAATCTAAATAAACTAAATCACATACATCAAGAAACAGAGAAAAGAAAGGTTTGAAATAAATATAATTTCTTGGTGAGGTTTACAAGGCTCCAGAATATAAAATCAAGCAAAGACTGTAACTGATTTCATTGATTAGTTTCGCTAACACAGAGAGAATAAAAAGTGTGTTTTAAAATTTAGTTTGCTAGTCTTGAAAAGTTATTTTATTAATTTAGAGCAAAAACACAGGTGGCATTATTTAAAGTAGTTGTTTTTCCCTTTTTTGCAATTGAAGGAGTATAAATAGTGTCTCAGAATTTTAAGAGGCTAAAATTATATAAGAATAGATACAGACATTTATACCTAAACAGCCCGTTAGCTATTAGTCCACCTTTACTTTTCACCCCAGTAAACAAATCTGTGGTCTGACTTGCTTCGCACAGAGCAGAAGGGACGAAGGCAGGCACTCGGTAGCTAGCGCAGTTGCTGCTTGGCACACCACTCCCATGGCGATGTCCCTGGTAGGAGCCCTGCCTGCTCCACTTGCATCCCAGTTTCCTACTAATAATCACCTTGGAAGGCAGCAGTAATGGTTCAATTATTTGTATCTTATCACCACACAAAAAACTTAAACTGAGTCCCTGGCCCCTGGCTCCTGACTCCTTATTCCTGGGCCCTGACTCCTGACTCCTGGCCCCTGGCTCCTGGCTCCTGGGCCCTGACTCCTGCCTTCTGGCCCCTGGCCCCTGGCTCCTGGCCCCTGGCCCCTGACTCCTGGCCCCTGACTCCTGGCCCCTGGCCCCTGGCCCCTGACTCCTGGCCCCTGACTCCTGACTCCTGGCCCCTGGCCCCTGGCCCCTGACTCCTGGCCCCTGACTCCTGACTCCTGGCCCCTGGCCCCTGGCCCCTGGCTCCTGACTCCTTACTCCTGGGCCCTGACTCCTGGCTCCTGACTCCTGGCCCCTGGCCCCTGGCTCCTTGCTCCTGACCCCTGGCCCCTGGCATCTGCCCCATTCTTGACTACTATGTGTATCTGGGGAAACAAACCAGTGAACAGAAGATCCCGCTCCCTTTCTTTTCTCTTCCTAATAAATCTTTTTTAAAGATTTACATTATTTAGTTCAAACGGAGAATGAAAGGGAGGGGATGGAGAGAGGGGGACAGAAGGAATGGGTTATGTGCCGATTCACTGTCCAGATGCCAGCAGCCTGGAACTCCATCTGGGTCTCCCACACAGGTGGCAGGAATGCAAGTACTTGGGCCATCTTCTGTGGCCTTCTCAGGCACATCTGCAGGGAGCTGGATCAGAAGTGCAGCACCTGGTGTCAGGGTGAGATGCTGGCACTGCAGGCAGCTATTAGCCAGCTGAGCCACAATGTTGTACCTGCTAAAATAATTTTTTATAAAATTTATTTATTTTTATTGAAAAGACAGTTTTAGAGAGAGGAGAGTCTGAGGGAAAGATCTTCTGTCTGTTGATTCATCCCCTAAGTGGCTGCAACGGCTGGAGCTGAGCCACTCTGAACCCAGGAGCCAGGAGCTTCTTTCACATCTCCCACACTGGTGCAGGGTCCCACGTCACTGGGACGTCCTTTACTGCTTTCCCAGGCCACAAGCAGGGATCTGGGTGGAAGGTACAGCAGCTGGAACATGAACCTGCACCCTTATGAGATTTCAGCAGTTGCAGGGCAAGGATGTAGCCACTGAACCATCACCACAAGCCATGAAACATGTTTGCTGTCGTTGTTGTTTTAAAGCAGAAGACATGTGCAGCCACCACTGAACCACAGCTGTGGTCTGCAATGCTGTCATCCCATAGCAGCATCAGTAAGTCCTGGCTGTTCCACTTGCAATCCAGCTCCCTGGGAAAGCACCTGTGAATGCAGCAGTTGACGATCCTGGGAACCCCTGCACCCATGGAGGAGATCCAGATAGAGTTCCTGGTTCCTGGCTTCAACTCCTGGCCACTGTGGCCACTGGGGAGTAAACCAGCAACTGAAGACTCTGTCTCACTCTCACCATCCCCACTCAGCCTTTCCCTGTAACTCTGCCCTTCAGGCAAATTAAATCTTTTGAAAAAGAGGGAAGGGCCATTTTATGCTATAACTCTGTATCTGTGGAATTTAAAACTGCAATTGTTTTTGACAATTGCATTATATGATTTGAATTTTGTTTAAGGAATCAACCAGTACATACCAAAGCCAAAAAAACAATCAATAATTTTTTTTTTTTTTGCTTCTTTTAAAAAAGAGCAAACCAGGGCCCGGCGCCATAGTGTAGAGGTTAAGGTCCTCACCTTGAAAGCGCCAGAATCCCATATGGGCACCGGTTCTACTCCCGGCGGCCCTACTTCCCATCCAGCTCCGTTCTTGTGGCCTGGGAAAGCAGTCGAGGATGGCCCAAAGCCTTGGGACCCTGCACCAGCATGGGAGACCCAGAAGAGCTCCTGGCTTTGGATTGGCTCTAGCCATTGCGGCCGCTTGGGGAGTGAACCACCGGATGGAAGATCTTCCTCCTTGTCTCTCCTCACTGTATATTTGCCTTTCCAATAAAAAAATAAACCTAAAAAAAGAGCAAAACTAATTGTGGAAAACAAGTCTTCCTTCAGCTAGAGCATACAGTCTGTACATGCATTCCTGCTTAAATCCACCTTTAAATGACGACGATCTTGCTGTCAGCTATTTCCACAAATAATCTCTGAGTAGTGGCTATTTTACCTGGTGCCCTTAGCATCTCGATCAGGAATGCTAACAGCCTTTGTACCTGTACCTTAGGTAGCTTGCAGATTCTAGTGTCAAAGGAAACAAAACTCGTGTTATCACAGGCTTGTATTATTGCTCTCTATCTGCATCATCGGGACACCTTTCCTTTCTGCCAATGACCATTTGGATATTTATAACATCATTTGTAGGCCATACAAAATGATCAACTTAAAAATTGGCCTGCTACACATGCTGAATCTCACCTCCGTTTTTTGACTGTTGAATCCCTGCTATAGACTGATTGAAAAGTGAGTCCTACCTACTGATGCCCTGACAGACCCACACCACATTATTCTGTGTACCTTACATGGCCCTGCCTTGGGGCCTGACAGTCCCCATCTCTGACTGCCTAAAACAGGATGCAAGCTCCACCAAGCACATTCAAAGCTTCATTCCATTCATATTTTAATACCCCACCCTCTCCCTGCTCCCCCAAGCCACAGTGCAATTAGCAGGCTGGGGCACTGAGTGGTCCCTGATGGGGAGCTTCCACCCTGCCTCAGCAAAAGAGAAGAGAAAGCCTCCGAAACATCATGTGGCCATAAACCACACAGCCAGCTGCTGCCGCCATGTGGCAACTGAGCAGTATTCAGGAGAGAGTACGCATTGTTCTAAGAAGTGAGACTGCTATTAGTCATAATCCTGTCAGTCCAAAGTACTGATGCTGAATTAAAGGCTCTTTGTTTTCTCCTACCAGTGACGAGGAGTTACAGGTGAAGAAATCCTGATAGTAAGATGCAGACTCCATCTTCAGGTCACATGGCCTGAGGTCACAGAGGTGAAGGAAGCAAACGCAGCTCTCATTCAGCAATAATGGATTTGCAAGAATTTGAAACAAAACTTTCCTTCCAGCTACTACTTTCATGTCAGAGGAATAAAATACATGGGCAAGACTTACAGCTTTGTGTGTCTAACCCTTTCCGACCCCTTTACATTCAGTTATTAATAATAACTATGATAATAATGCTTATGCCCAGAGTAGATTAGGGTTAATTAGTTAATATTTATAAGGCTTTCTGGAAATGAAAAGTACTATTTTAACAGAATGTATATTTTTTCTCCTCTCACTCCCTGCATTGAATTCTTTCTTTATCCCTGATTAGTTTATTCTTCCTTCCATCTGGCTCACGCTGTCTCGGTTCTTGGCCTGACTTCCATGATGTTGGTCCACCTCACGTCAACCCTGCACTGGCTCTCTTTCTCCTCAATGCCTTACGTGCCTCTTCCTTTAGTCTTCCTCTAACTGCTCCTTACTACCTTCCATCTTTTAGCTAGACAATTGTCTTTTTTCATTTTCCTCATTTTTGATCTTTCCTAAAATACTGAAACTTACGTACTTTGTTTTCAGTTTTATCTCCCACATAAGGATTCTGAAACTAAGAACTGGATAAGCCAAATGACATGTCCCCTTTCCTTCCCAACTATATCCTTCAATCCATACGTGTGGAAATTCAGAATAGTTTCTCCCTGGTACATAGTAAAATCTCAACAAATCATTTTTTAAATCATTACCTCTATTGGGTAACATCCTGATTTACCTGTTCATTGTCAAAAAACTGTTAATATTTTCAGTATATTATCAGTTTCCCTAAAGCAGGATCTGGCATTAACCAGTCCCACAAACACACTTCCTATTGTGTATACAATTTCTAAGGACTCATTAATCGGCAATAAAATGATTGGGATTCACCAACTTATCATTCATTCCCTAAAAGAAAAAATGCTAAAATAATAAGCTGTCCTGTGACACCTACACAACAAATTTAATTGTAGTCACAAATATTAAGCATGTTTAAATTCTATATTCCGAAGAGATATGTAAAGAGAGTCTATTATTAGCCTGACAAATTTCTTCACATTTTACAAATAGGTCATCATATACAAAGTCCCAATCATTCTAGAAGTTCAAGGTTTAACTCTTTCCTAACTTTTTTATTCATCAGCGTTTTTGTTTCTTTCTTCACATATTGTCACCTGGATAACGACTTCACGTAAACACTGCTTATATTCTTGCTCAGATGCAATCAGGATCTTCCAGTTTCTTACGAAGTTCAAAATTTACAGAAAACAATCTGCTCATCACTCCTAGCTCTACCTGAGTAGAACTGAATATGTAATATATGCAGAAACATGCTATTGTTAAAAGCAGTTGCACCGCACTTTCCCATGCGTATCTCCCCATGGAGAGCTCTGAGGGAGCAGGCGTTGTATCTAAAGCTCAAGCACGCGGCAGAACTTGGCTTGCATCCTCTCTGCAGCCGCACCTTCCTCCAAAGGCTTTCTGTCATGTGCTCCTACAACATCCTCTGCACTTCGTCATCTGTGAAATGTACTTCATCAAACATTTTGGATTGTTTTTTTTTAAATGCTTTCTGCACAAACTTTAAATATCTCTCATCCTATGATAACTATTGTCCTACCACTTATTTTTCTGATTAATGAAATATAGCTTTGTTATGTTTACTCCATAGATATACACTAAGCCCCTATGAAAATAGGAATCACTCTAAGTTTTCTGTGACATAGATGTTACATAAGAAGATTATTTACCTTGGTGTGGACATAAGCAAGGAATAAGGTGACCCATGAGAGTGAAGGCCATCTACTAAACATTATGGGAATTCAGTTTTAGCAGACAGAAACAGGTAGGGAACAGCATTACAGCCAGTATATTATTTAATGGATAGAGAAGGCTAAAGGCTATTTTAAGATGTTTTAGTTGTCTATTACATGTAACATAAAATCTCAGAATTTAATAGCTTAAAGCAAAAAAAAAACAAAACTTCATTTGTTATCCTGCAATTTTAATGAAAAAAGAATCTGAGTGAATAGAAAGGGGTAAAGCAAGAGAAAACAGAGCAGGAGGAGAGAAAGAGAGGGACAGAGAGGGGGTGAGAGAGAGCAGGGGAGGGACAGAGAGGGGGTGAGAGAGAGTGGGGGAGGGACAGAGAGGGAGAGAGAGAGAGTGGGGGAGGGACAGAGAGGGGGTGAGAGAGAGAGAAAGGGAAGGACAGACAGGGGATAAAAGAGAGAAGGGGAGGGACAGAGAGGGGGTGAGAGAGAGAGAAAGGGAAGGACAGACAGGGGATAAAAGAGAGAAGGGGAGGGACAGAGAGGGGGTAAGAGAGAGAAGGGGAGGGACGGGGGTGGGAGAAGAAAGAGATCTTTCTTAAAGTATTACTACATGGAAGGCAGTATAGACCCTAATGACACTGAAAACATACAGAGAAGTGAAAGTTCTTAGATTAGACTTTATCTTCAGGAAGCTTATTGGTCCTGAAAAAAAAAAAAAAAGGAAAGTAAGAGAGTAGCCAGGAAAACTGGTTAAAATAAGGGAGGAAAATACTCTAAAAACTTTTTTTTTTTTTGGCTAAATGGAAGCAGTTGGTAGAAAGGAAAAGAATTTAAAGACATGTGAAAAGAAGAAAGATTTTATGGTTCTAAATCCCAGAACAGACAGAAAGGAATGAGAGTTTAAAAAAAAAATCTACAGATGGTGGCATTAATCCTGGAAAGACATTGGAACAAGTCTTCCTCTGAAAGACAGGAGGAAACGTGGATCATATGTGAGAAAATGGTTTTGCTTCACAAAATCCCATCACAAGGTTTCTGCTATCAGAATGTCCAAAAATATGATAAGGTTCAGGTCATCTTCTCTGCTGCTCACAAATAAATGTCATCTAATGAATCCACAACAGTCTCACTCATTTATTATTTTTTTTATACATTTACCTGTTAGACTCACGGAAAAATGACTTACACAAAATAAATCAAATGATAATCCAGTTTTCTGTTAATATTTGGCCAACTAACTTTTAAAAAATCTCTCCCCTAGGTCAGTAAGAATTCTATTTAATGAATATCTGAATTCTCATGTCAAGTTATAAGAGGTAGGAGAGACAGCAGCAGGAACAGACTTTTTACCTTTGAACAGGAAATGGTAGAGCAAGCAGTGTGACAATACACAAATTCCATCTAGACGGACAAGATGACATAGCATTGTCTCTAAACAAGTACATGAGCTCTTACAGGTGGAGCAAAGGTGGCATCCAGGTATTGCTATCAGGAAGTTTGGATGAAAGAGACTGACAACTACCAGCTGGATTTGAAGTTTAAGAGGAACAGTAAAAAAGAGAACACTGTAGGTTGAGGCAACCACATGAATGCAGCCACGGAAGTCGGATGATGTCAAACGTTTAGTGAAAAGCAAAGATTTGGGGTCAGCACCAATAGTGCAGCCATGAGTGCCAGTTTGATTACAAGCTAATCCAGCTTTCTACTAATATACCTGCAAAAGCAATGGTAGAGGAATCAAATGGCTCGTCAGTCATGTGGGAGACACAGAAATCTCTGAGCTCTTAGCTTCACTATGGCCCAGCGTTGGTCATTGTGGCAGCTGGAGTGAACTAGAAGACAGCAGATTTTTCCCTCTCTTGCTCTCTTTCTCTCTCTTCTCCAACTTTCAAAGAAACTTTAAAAAAATATTTAGGGCCTGGCATGATGGCCTGGCAGCTAAAGTCCTCGCCTTGCACATGCTGCCCCTGGTATCCCAAATAGGCATCAGTTCTGGTCCCCACTTCCCATCCAGCTCCCTGCTTTTGGCCAGCAGGTGAGGATGGCCCAAAGCCTTGGGACCCTGCACCTGTATAGGATACCTACAAGAAGCTCCTGGCTCCTGGCTTTGGAGAGCTTAATTCTGGCCACTGTGGTCACTTGGGGAGTGGATCATTAGATGGAAGATCTTTCTCTGTCCCCTCTCTTCCAGGTACATCAGATTTTGCAATAAAAATAAATGAATCTTTAAAAATATTTTAAAATCTATTTAAATTTAAAAAGCAAAGAACCCAATTACACACATGAGAATAGGAGTTAGAGATAAGCCTAGAAAATCTGGTACAGCAATAAATGATGCTTTAATCAGTGGACCAATAAAATCAGATCTGTCATAAAACTCTGTCTAGGAGTGATAGGAATTGGCAGAAAAAGATGAGGAGAACTTGGTTAGGCACCTGTTGTGGTACTCTGCACAAGTGATGGGAACTTAAATGCGAAACATCACTGCGATGTGCATGCCAGTGGGATAGAAAATTAAAACCAAAAGCATGTGAGTGGATAGGAGGATGATGCAGACACAGGAATGACTCTAAGGGTTTTCAGGTTTGTTAGTCTTACTACCAAAAATCCTTACAGGTTAAAAGTGGAGGTGTCCAAGAATGAGGACAGTGCAGAATGGTTTTTGTGTACTTCAGAAATCTTCCTCCCTGAGCCCAAAATATATAAGATGGCCTAAGTGAATGGCACGACCTACAAGTTTAAACACCTACAACACTCAAAGCCAACAGAACTACTTAGAATATGTGCTATATTAAAAGTTCATTAGAGGGGGAGGTGGCTGATAAGGTTATAATAGTACTATACTACAGATACCGTAACTAACAGAATGGCAGAGCTACAAAATCAAACCATGTACAGTAGATTCCAACAGCCAAGCTTCTTCAAGAAATAAACACTCAATTCTTGCCAAGTCTCCTCACAGCATCCATTCCTCAGTGAAGTATTCCTCAGGCCTTCAGTTATTAAATCTTCAGAATTAATCAGCTTCCTGAGATATGTCAAAATATCTTTTAGCTAGTTCCTCATCACGGAAGAACAGAGAACAGCAGAATGGTGTAAACACACTTGGAATGATAACAAGCACGTCAGCCAATCAAGTTAAGATGCCTTGTTTATCTCTCTGGTAAAAGATGCAGCAAATAGATGTTCTGTCTTGTCATTCTGTACTTTGAAGAGGCCCTAAGTTCTTTTTAATTCTATTTTCTTTATTTTCACAAATAGGAACAATCCACAGTCTTACTAATATGAGAGCTCCATGTCTCTTAATCCAGTAGGATATGAATTATGGCTTATGTACATATAGGCACTGAAAGCACCTTTACAGCAAAATATGGAAATCCCCACTCTACTATCCCAAGAGAGCAGTATAAGCCAGCCATTATGTTTGTGAATTCAGAGAATACTACCCCAGTGTTCAGAGGCAGTGTGTATTTAATTGTCTCTTTCTTTGATTTTTTTTTTTAATGTGAAACCTCAAACTTGCTCAAGGAGAGCTTGCCACTATTATCTCCACATATTGGCTAATTCATACATCTTGTGTATTTGGGACATGCAAAAATGACGCAAGGCCCTTATTTGTCTCTTATGGTTGCTTCCTCTGACACAATAGTAGTCTACGAAACTACAATGCTTCTCTCCTTGATACAGTTCCACCCAAACCACTTTCCGTATTCCAACCTATCAAGGAAACTGAGGTATAGTTTGGAAGGCAGTTTAATACTAATTGTTCTAGGTAAACTAATTTGGATCAACTAAGCAAGAAAAATTAGCTAGGTACTTGTAAGTACAAAAGTGCTACCTACATGTTTCTAGGCTTTGGTTATGTTTTCTAGGAGCAAATGAATGATCTTCCAAATTCTTCAGATATTTGATTGAATCTTTGTTGGGCAGTAATTAGTTCCATAGGATTCTGTCCCTGCTGGTTTATAGAAAACTAGTTAAAATGACAAATCTGTCATACAACAAAGAAGGCATTTGCCTCCATTCTGACCGGAAAAATCTATCATTAGAAAGGGGTTGAATATTCAGATTTAAAGTTCATTTGTCTTCCTCATGAGAACACAGATGTACACATTAGTCAAATTACTAGTAGAATGAATATTTTTATACTAAGCATTGTCCTCTTTTTCTTTATGGAACTTGTTTTATTTAATACAAATTCTAAAAGTTTCTGCAACCACTTTGAGAAATACGTTATCTAAACTTCAGCTAAAGTTACTAGCAACAATAAAACTTAACTGATAAAAGAACCTAGAACTGTAAATATGAAATGCTATTTTTCTTAAATATCTGTATCATTTTCTGAAAAACTAAAGGGATCACTCTTACTCACTAGGACCTGTTTGTTACTCCAATTTAAACACAACTGTAACACTACAAAAAAATGTGTAATTTTTCAAAATTAAGCATTCTTGGTAAATTTATAGCTGGTAACTCTAAAAAATCCAACTTTGAAATTCTTAGACAGGATGATTAATAGGCTAAAACTATGGATAAATTTTTCATAATCAAAATTATGCTAAATAATTTTGTTCCTTGAATTGTCCACAAAGTTTATAATAGAGAAAATGCAAATTGTATGTAATCTCACAGCAGAGGGCACTGGTTGCCTACACAATATCCGTGATTTCTTCTTTCCCTAGAGAACTCCAGTAATACACCTGGCTTAACAAAACACCTCACAGCCTCAAAATAAATTATATAAAATCAGCAAACCTAGAATAATGTGCTAAGAAAATGATTTACAAAGTGTTCTTCTTTTTAAATTTTTCCTTTCATAGTCTTTTTCTTAGTTTCCTTGTCCACTATTTTACCTCCCACCTACCTGGAGTGCAGGCATAGTAGGTGGTTCTTTGACAACTTCATGTTAATAGGTGGCACTGAGATTGAACATTTGAATTAAAGCTAGCACAGCACATAGGAGGCTGGGTCCCTGAACACAGGATGAAAATCCTACCTACCTCGTAGTACTGCCTTTGTTCTTTCATATAAATTCCATCTAAGTTAGGTTAGTATCATTTAGATTTTCTGTTATGGAATAAACATAATCATAAATAGTATAGATCTGTTATCTTTTGATATATTCAATGAATATATCATGAACAGTATATGCAAAAGTTCTAGTAATGGTGTCATGATTATTTTGAATAACCTAATATTTACCTAGCAATATCTCACTAAAATACATTTTACCTCTTTTTGTAAGGAATAACTGAGAAGAGGTAATGTCAGATGAAGTGATCACCATTTTATAGATGGCGAAATGGTTACAGAATCTACCTAACTTACTCAGGGTCCTAAAACAAGAAGGTAGAACATATCTGATTGGCTTCACATCCTTAAACTCAGATTGCATCTCTTTCTACTACATCACACTGTCACATGCAATAGATCCAATAGATCCCCTCACCCACAGTATTACATTTCTTAGAACATACAATGAGATTTTTGGTCCATAACAAACACATTCCCTTATTCATTGTATTAATAATTTCAATTCAGTGAAAAAACATTCGATTCACAGCTGCATGGCTGATCAGAAGTTGCTTCATTGAGTGGCCCAAAGTCATTATGAAATCCCTTTTAGACAACTTCAGGAACAAGCACCTGTCGCTGTGATCCAAAAGAAGTCAAAGAATTACAGCATGAATGTATGAGACAATTCAATGCAGGGAAACAGCACTCTCTTAATTTTTACAGCCTATTGGAAATGTAGGTACTACTATACGGAAAGTGAGAGGAAAAAAAGCTGTTGGGATATTAAGTAACAGTGAGATTTGATTATAGTTATTTGCATAATTAACCATGTAGTATAAGCTTACAAACTTCTATTTTCATTCTACCCACATGAATAAGCTATAACACATGCAAGCATGAACTGTGCAGTTTATAAATCAGTTGGTCATATTTCCATGTACTGATTAGTAAAACACTAATATTATCCTGTTACAGAACCTGTGACAACTAGCTGAACTCATTATTTTTCTGTACATATTGAGAACCTAAGAAATCAAAAATTACACAGAGTAATACAGACCTACCATAATAACATGTATACATGAATCTTGAAAGAAATATAAAGAATTTATTGTACTAGATCAAACAGCGGTTGGGATTTAGATGAAGATTTATGTCGAGAAGACATACCAGTCTTAACTTAGTTCCCAACTCTATGATCTTAGGTAGAAGACAACATCTTTAATTCTTGGTTTGGTTTAATTTCCTGTCAAATGAGAATGACAAGATTGTCTCAACAAAAACATTGTTAAGTAGTAAGTTTCTCACTGGTTCTCTCTCTAATGCCTTGCTCCCTACCTCTGCAAAACACAAGGATGTGGCTGTCTCCAGGAAGCACTTCACAACACAGCAACTCCACATTGTAAGCTTAGAAGCAATGGAATTCAAATGAAAACAAGATTGAAAATTAGGACTCTTTAATTCCAGATACACTCTTACTCAGCATGAGGCAGTTTGGGGAAACAGGATATATGAGACTGCTTTTGTGGCACAGTAGGCTAAACTGCCACCTTTGATGCCGACATTCCATGTGACATGACAGAGGGTTTAAGTCCCAGCTGCTCCAGTTTCCATGCAGCTCCCTGCCGGAAAATGGTCCAAGTGCTGGGCCCCTCTCACCTCTTCGGAGACCTAAATGGGTTTCTGTTGTCTTGGTTCAGCTTAGCACAGCCTCCCAGTGCTGAGACCATTTGGAGAGTTAAGCAGCAGCTGAAAGATTTTTCTCTGTCTCTCCCAATCTCAATATATCATGATTTTTTTAAAAAAAAATTTATTTGTGCGTTTTTTTAAAATATGTATTTATTTTCATTGGAAATGCAGATTTACAGAGAGAAGGAGAGATAGGGAGAAAAATCTGTCTACTGTTTCACTCCCCAGGTGGCCACAAAGCACAGAGTTTAGCCAATCCAAAGCCAGGAATCACAGGAGTCTTCTGGGTCTCCCACACGGGTACAGGATCTCAAACCATTGGGCCGGTCTCTATTGCTTTCCCAGGCCACAGGCTGGGAGCTGGATGAGAAGTGGAGCAGCTGGGACATGAACCAGCACCCATACGGGATCCCAGTGCATGCAAGGCAAGGATTTAGCTACTGAGCCGTTGTGCTAGGCCTAAATAAATAAATATTTGTTAAAAAGAAAGTTGACCACAGAAATTAATATTGCCAACGAGAGGGAAAGGGAACTAGATATCCAAGAGAATAATTTATGCCTAGTTACAAATATTTTCAATATATCCTTTAAATTCTTTTTGAGAATCCTTCAAATACTATAAATAGCCTAACTTGATATCTCATAAGACTATTATTTCCCAAGTTACGAATATAATTTGATCATTTTTAAACATTAACAGATAAGAAAAGTCTTTTATTACGGATAAAATCCTAAATTTCACATATTTGGAAATGCATATTGAGTTCCATGCAAACAATCCACTCACCTATACCTGCACACAGACACGCACACCTACTGAAGCATACATATACACAAACACACATATATGCACAACATGCTGCTTGTCTGATTCACTCACTGAATTAAAAATAAATCAGGGTCAAATAATCACTTAAAAAACTGAACGTGAATACCAAAAAATATGATATTGGCAAAAACAAACCAACCAACCAACAAAAACAGACAAAGGGGCTTCAACTAGAATAAACATATATTGTAGCCAAGAAGATCTTGTAAACATTTTGGTAGGTTTCTATAAAATATGTACTGGGAAGGCATATTCTCAGTTCACCCATCTTCTCAGAATAACACAGGAAGAGCTAACCACATAACCTAAAGTCTCAGAATCCGGAACTCCGTCTGAAGGGCAGGAAAGGACCACAAATTCCAGAGACCTCTTTTCTTGTATTTTGGTGTTTTCCTTTTGTATATGGTATCGATGAGTGCGTCGTGTGCTTATTGAGAAACCAGCCCTCAGTAATGTTCAGGGCTCTTCATTCTGAGTGCAGACTGTACTGGAAATTAATTGCTTCAGTGCAATCTGAACCACATCATAAATGTCATGTAGAAGTCGCGGGGAGTGAGGAGGCAGTGACAGCTCAATCCGCACTGTTTCATTTAAAGGTGGGTAAAACACACTGCGACAGAAGTGCTCTTCATCAATAATTTAGTCCGCAGTGTAAAGCCAAGCCGTGCCAAAGATGCCAGGGGAGCCGCTGCCTCCCTGGTTTTAATGACACCAGCAGGGAGGGGTTGAGGGGCCAGCTCAAATCAACATTCACTGCACATCTGGGCATGTCGGCAGATGAAGATATCAAGGACTGAGCTGACAGGACAAAGGGTTGAAAAAAGAAGTGTAACCTAGAAAACCTTTACTTTGCATTCTTTGTATAAATTCAAGGGAAATGACAGTTCCTAAGGTCATCTTATATAATAAAACTTCAGTGTTCTACATAGAAAATTTAACCCTTTCCATCAGGTAATCAGAGAAGAGGAAAGTTTAGTTTCTTACGTACCCTTTACAACTCTAAAAAATATTCCCATTTGTTGCCACCCCCTCCCAAAGAAGCTACTGTAATGAGCCAAATGCTAAGAGAGCTGCCCTGCTTCGACTTTTGTAGCCTAATTATAGCTTTTCAGAGGTTTCAATACACCTGGAGGTCGCCAAGCTCTTCTTAACCCTGGGGAATTTAATATTTTGGCTATTTCACAAACTGTTTGCCTGAAACTCCAAATTTAGTTTGAGAACTGCTATTTTGTTGTAAAATAAGTCTTGTAAATTGGCATAAACATTCTTCTTTTGTTGCCTTTTCTTTAAAAAAATAAAACAATACATACGTGTGCTTATTAACTGAAGGGTGCTGTTTCTGAGGTTTTAATGTAAACATTTAGGTAGAGAGTTTGAAAAATAAGAAATGTATGAATTACATGCACAGCAATCATTTCTCATCTTCTGAGGACAGTGTGTATTCCCAGGTTGTACTATTCTTGAAACTCCAGAGAAAAAATGCAATTATCTACTCCTATGTTTTGTATGTTTGGAGAACATCATAGCTTCACGAGGGGCTGACTGCATCCCCACATCTAGGAGATTCAGTCCTCATCAAAGGAGTATCACTAAGTTCCAATTTTCCCCAATGATTTTTTTCACCCCAACATCTGAAATGAGTAACATTCTCAATGCTGATCAGAGTTTAAAAAAAAAACCATTAAAACATCAAAATATTTGGCTGCATAATGAAGACTCAATCACAAGATATGTGATTTAGTAAGAAAATGTGAGCAAAAATAGGGAATAAGATTCATTTCTGTTTTAATATTCTGGTAATACTTAGTCCCTTTCAGATAGCTAGTATTCATGTAACTATTATCAAATATCTAAAATGTGTGAGGAAGCAGTGGCCACAACACTTTTATAAAGTATGAGTCCCTGGGGAGGCTATACCCTTAAAAGCTGATAAATCTAAATGCCTAGGTATTCCTAGGTATGGTCAGTCCATCCTGAAAATATACAATACAATTGCAAATACAGCTTTAAAATGCTTATTAGAATCAGTACATCTACTGGCAGTGATGATATTCAAAAATATAACCCAAAAAAGACTTAGTGCTGTAGATTACTATGCCTCTCATTAAATTCCTGGTACCTAGAAAATGTTATGGATCTCACCATTAGTCTGTCAGTTTCTTCTACAAACTCAAGCACTGCGAACTAGGCCAAGATAACAGGTGGCAATCACGTAGGATTTCACAGGCTTTAGCCAGTACAATCTACTCCAACCCTTAGGATGGTCTTCCCTGCACAAGAAAATCTCATGGAGTCTCGTGAAGAGTTTTATCAAACAAAACGTGACGTTGATATGCAATCTTCATCTAAAATAGTAGAGAATCTGTAATCAGGTAGATATTTGACAATGTAGAAACTTTGTGAACCCATAAATATGTCATTTGGTGACTGACAAAATAGACACAATTAATGAAAGTCTTATTTTTCAGGTCCTAGTATTTTTGGCTTTTCTTACTCACACTGCCGTAGTTAAGATACAATCAAATGACTTAACTCCCTGTAAAACTATATTTATTTATTTATTTATTAATAAGAAACCAAGGTCACAGGGAAGGAGGGAGAGAAAGACATCTTCATTCATTGGTTCACTCGCTAGCCTGGCTGCAAAGGCCAAAGACTGGGCCAAGCCAAAGTCACGAATTAGCAGCTTCCTCCAGAGATCTCACGTGGGAAGGAATGGGCCCACACACTTGGGTCATTTCTGCTGCTTTTCCAAGGCCATCAGCAGGTAGCTGGCTCAGAAGCAAAACGGCCAGGGCACCAACCAGCACCCTTATAGAATGCTGGCATCACAAGCAGCAGCTTTTAATCACTATGCCACAATGCTACGCTTTGATGTCATTTCATTTTTTAAAAATACAAAAAAAAAAATCTCATTTCCTAAGAAGACACAAGAGAGGCTAATGAGTCAGGAAGTATTAAGTTAAACATTATGAAATTGCTGACACTTTACTATATTTTTTTAACCTACAAAAATGCAATTTCATGACTCATCATACTTCTCCACTTTTTTAACAGTTGAATTAAATAACTCTAGGGTAGTAGAATATTCGTTAAACCATCCATTCAATCATTAGATATTCTGAAGCCTAATCTAGAGACCATGATTTTTGGCTCTAGATCTTTTTTAAGGCATCGGGAAGTAAGACTGCTTGATTCTTATGGATAAATTAAGAGAGATCAAGAAATGGGTAAGACTAATGCTAAGACTTTTAATTTTAAAAAAGTTTATTTAATATAAAGAGTTTTTTTAGTAATATAAAGTTTTTGGTTTTATGTTAAAATGCTAATATATTCAAATTTCTATTAAAAGATACTTCATAGAAAATGGACAAACAGTATCTTTAACTTTATCTTAAAGAAAATAAAATATGGGTGATTCCTTTTCTACTTCTGTGCTTTTAGTGTCCAGTGAAACAGAATTGTGCTGCCTCATGTTGAAAACTGCTACAACTCACCAGCAGTAAGCCCTGAGGAGAGACTTGCTGTGAAGGCTTGTAAACAAAAACATAAGGAATGTAAACAAAAAATTCAGATTAATGTCCATTTTGTGAACAAAAGATGCTCCACTGTCTTTTCACTTGCAGAAGAGCGAGTCCCTTGAACTCCAGACCGAAGCAGACTTCCTGATTGTCATCAGTTTGTTTGAGTCTTAAATGACAGTGGGAATAATCATGATCCGCAGGATACCTGCTGTTACAAAGTTCACTAACTGGGCCGAACACGGCAGCCTAGTAGCTAAAGTCCTTGCCTTGCAAGCATCAGGATCCCATGTGGGTGCTGGTTCTAATCCGGGCGGTCCTGCTTCCCATCCAGCTCCCTGATTGCGGCCTGGGAAAGCAGTCCAGGACAGCCCAAAGCCTTGGGACCCTGCACCCACGTGGAAAACCTGGAAGAAGTTCCTGGCTCCTGGCTTTGGATCAACTCAGCTCCAGCAGTTACGGCCGCTTGGGGAGTGAATCAGCAGATGGAAGATTTTCCTCTCTGTTTCTCTTCCTCTCTGTGTATCTGACTTTCCAATCAAAATGAATAAATATTTTTCAAAAAATTTTCACTACCCAATATGATTCAATTGAAATACTAGAAGGTGCTTGACAAGGCCAAGTGAGATCTCTTGCTTTGTAAGTACTTGAAGGCATGGGAAGCATGAGCCATTTCAAACAACTTTCAAGAATTTTTTTCTGGAGGAGTATTTTCTTTTTCATTGTGAAGCTTAACAACAATACCTGCAACTGATTAGAATGCACATGGATTGTACTGGAGGTCTACCCTACCACTATGCATGTGTCAAAATTAACACTCAGTAATACCAGTAGTCTACAGAGTAAGGCCCAGGCCACAGGTAACAGTCTCCTGACTATACCTGTTTAGAGATGTAGCTAAATACTAAGAGTATCAATTTCCCAGTGGAGAAGTCACAGCTGAAAACATGTAATCATTACAACATCACTAGTGCACGTTATATAGATATTGTTCAAGATACAGAACTCAATACCGACAGCAGCAGCTATCTTTTCAATGAAGTCATGTTTTATTAAGAACACAATGAAGCATTCTACTGTTTTTGTCCCAGAAAAATAAGGGCATTTGCTTTGTTTTCCTTGGATTCTTACAACTGAGGTGACTGACTAGCCAGAATATCCCTCTCTTCCACTTCTCGGAATTAGGCAGGAAGCTGTCATCAGGACCAAGCCTTCCTGTGTTCTTGCTGAAGTGCATCATAGAGTAAAAAACAGTAGATGGATTCTTTTTCTTCAGTTGATTTTTTAGGACTGAAATCACGACTTTTACAATACTAAAAGAAAAAAATTGATTAAAAAGCTAAAACTTTATGTTTGTATTGTGTTTCTTTGAAATTACAAATTCAGGCTAGCTCTCATTACCCCTGAAAGGTAAAAGAGACCCTAACTCTAGAGATTACATTTTTAATGTAATTATTACATATTACATCAAGTATATACGTATTACAATTACTGCAGGTATCATAATGTGTGCAATGAAATACTAGAAAAGGTAATTCAAAAGCAATAATAATTATAAATTCCATTCAAAGAAATATCCCCATGAGATAAATAAGAATTTTTTAAAGCAATATCTTTGAAAATATAGGTATTTTTTTGTCAGTAAGTTGAACACACTGAAGAAACTATTTGGGCAAAACTGGATGAATTCAACAACCACCTCATTCTAAGAATTCAACCCTTTCATCATGGAATCTGAACCTGCAGGTACAGTCACAACTCAAGTAGGAGGAGACTACCAGAGACGAGAATTAACGCTTCTCTGGTCCCACCCAGCGTCCTTCCTCCATGCCAGAATGGTGAATTTGTCATGAAGTCAAATACTGCCCACAAGAGGGAACCATTTGCCGGGGCATTTATTCTTCCCATCTTCCTTTGTAACCATGGTGTGAAACAGCAATAAACACTCGTGACTACATGGGGCTGTGTTGGGGTGAGTAAAACAGATATTTTACTAGGAAAAGGATGGAATGTGTAATTAAAGATGGCAAACATCTAACGTCTCAGCTACCTTCAGCTGTTTTTGAGACCCTGAAGGAAAGCAGGTCCATCGGTGATCTGCAGGAAGGTTGGAGGAGGGTGTGACATGGGCAAAGGGGTAGAAGGACTTTTAGAAGAGACAGGGAGACAACATTCCAAATGAACTTTTTTAAATTCACTTGGGCTTGCACAATATGTTTCTTGAAAGAGTTTGAAGCCCAATATATAAAAAGCTGACTATTTATATATTTGATTCCTTAAAAGCAATTAGGAATACAAAGCAGATGGTCCAGCATTGTAGATTTCCCTTTTCATATTGCTTAAACACTAGAGATCAATAAGTCTAATATAAACAGATGATTTCCAGAGCAGGGTTTATAATTAGCTGGCACTGAATGTGTCCAAACTCTAAAATAATTAGCAGAAGCATGTGGCACACCATTAAAACCTTGTGGCTTGCCTGCATTTACATTTATAATTATTAAAGTTAATTATGATGCTTGTGGTGTGGTTCCAAGCTCCTTTACAACTTAGATTAAATATTTTTTAATCCCATAAGTTCTTTTCTAACCTTTCTTCAGTCTCTAGAAAACAGTAAAATCAAACCAGATTAGGAATGTATAGCTGCAACTTCTTGTTCCACGGAATAAAAATATGACTTTATCAGGAAAGATAGGCTCTTCTCAAAGAACTTGCAGCTCTTGGAACTGATAACAACATTTCGATCTTGAATTTTAATTTGTCCATACTGCCATGCATAGGCAGAATAACAATGCTTGCAAGTCTTGGCAGTGAAAGCTGTCATTTTGAGAACTAAATGAATGGCACATTGGTACCAACCTATCTCCTCAATTTATTACATAGCAGTAGAGAAACTAAAATAACATTCTTACATAATGTCCTTGAGTTAAAATATAAACAAAAACTCTGTATTTTATAATGTGGGTAGTATTTTACAGGAGAAGGGGTCCATTATTTTAAAAGATCATATCTCCTGAAAAGGTATTTAGCAAAATCCTCCCCTGCACAAGGCATTTTTAAAATGTTCAAAGGAAATACTTGTTATGAAAAAACTATACCAGGATTTCATTTTCTTGGAACCCAAATAAATCTGCTTTTTCATCCTACTTTTCTATGAACTTGTTTAAGTTCCCTTCTGTTGACGGCCCTGGATACAACAAAAGGTAAAACACAGATCCTGCCTTCTCAGCCACAACCATGAGTGTCTCCAACACACCCATGGTCCCCTGACCACAAGAACACTTCTCTTTAAATCCACATCAAGAAATACAACATGTTTTGTAGGTACAATACTTAGATGTAGTCTGTTGTCTTAACTGGTCAATGTTCTCAATACAGATCTCATTAAATCTGAAGGTCTTTTATATCTGATCAAGAACATTTGATGAACACCTGCAGGTAACACCCTGTGTAGTGCACCAGGCCAAATTTAAACACGGATCCTTTAACAGAGGTTGTAAGTCAATGCATCACAAAAGGGATATGAAATACCTCATTTTCCTCATTCTGCTCACAATTATCTCTCCTATTGTATTCAAGTTATCTTTGCTCAACAAACGTAATAAATGTGTTTCCTTTATAAAGTCCCATTGGCTTGAACAGTTTAATTTGTTAGTATTTTATTTTCTGGTGCATTATATTTGTTGAAACTTTATATAAATTTCACATACAGTTAGTATCTTGGGTAAAAAATATATTTTTATCCTTTTGGCTTTCCACATAATTTCTAACAGTTATATGTCAGTTTAAATATATTTCCCTCATCTACCTACAAACTATAAAAGACATTTCTCTTAAATACATAATTTCCAGCCTGCTTTTCTGACGAAGAAACATGTTAACTAAAAATGACCACACTGTTCATCATAAAAAATCTTTTGTTTCATTGCTTCTCCCTGTTGCACCATTTAGAAATAAAAATATTCTTCATTGAAACTATTAAAAGAAATTCATGTTGCTTTCATTACTAATGAAATATTTACAGACACAAAGACACTCTCATCTTAATGTAGTAGACCAAAAGGAAATGAGGTAATATCAGCAGCATGATTTTAAATTATTTATTATTTTAATAAATCTGTTAAATAATTATTTCCAATGAAATTGTAAAGTCTTACAAAAGAACTTGCATTGGCCATAGAGAAGAAAAAACAAGATGAAGGAAAGAAGAGACAAAATGAGATAGATCTCACACACACACACACACACACACACACACACACACACACAAAACCCTCTAGACTGGAGGGAAAAAAAAGACAAAGGAAATGAAGTGCTGGAAAGAGTCTGGGAGTAGAAGGAGACTACAGAATCCACAAACTAGAAAAACCAGTCTGCTGCAAGAGACCAAGTGTTCCCCCTTGACCAGTCAAACCAGGGAAGTCTTCAAGGGTCAATGGAAGAATGATTCCACCAAAGTACATTTTATTAATACAATGCACATTATATCTCCACAATAAAACAAATAGGTTTTAAGAAACAGCGTGTTTGGGCCAGCAGTTTATCATAGTGGGTAATTACAGCATTCCACATGAGCATTGGTTGGACTCCTCACTGCTCTATTTCCAAACCAGCTCCCTGGTAATGTGGCTGGCAAAGCAGCAGAAGATGGCCTAGTGTGTGGGATCCTGCACTCATGTGGGAGACCCACAAGTAGCTACTGGCTCCTGGCTTTGGCCCGAAACCATCTCTGGCAATTGTGGCCCTTTAAAGAGTGAACCAACAGATGCAAGCTCTCTCTCTCTCTCTATGCGTGTGTGTATGTGTATATGTTCATTTCCCTCTCTCTGTAACTCTCCATTTTAAATAAATAAACATTTTAAAATGTGATATTAAGACCTTATATTCCCTACAAATATCCATGTCTTCATTCACTCAATTACAGAAACATGAACTGCCGCATTCTTGATTGCTATTACCAATACCTAATGCCAGGTGTCTAGTGTGTTTAAAGCAGTTTTTTGGGTGTTAAAGTCATTAAGATTAACCTCAAATGACTCATTGATCCTCTGGATACAGGCAAAATGACCCGATTAATAACCCCAGGCAGGCCTACTCTGTGAGAATAGCATGGTATAAAATATATATAATAAAAGACATTTAGAAAACAGTTACCCAGGAAGTTCTCACTTAAAAAAAAAAAAGAAAGAAACAAATATGCTTTCATACAACATAGGACATCAAAAGACTGAGTCTGCAATACTGGAGTTTCCAGGACTACCCCCACCTCCAGATAGGTTGAGGTTAAGGTCAAGGCACAGAATATATTCAGAGAAGAAAACATAAAGTAAATTAAGTCAACTTAGAGAAACAGGGATTTCTAAAGTGTTTGTATTTCAACCTCCAGTAAGTAAAAATGCTTTGAAATTTTGACTGGGATAAGCCCTGTCCTCATAATATACATTAACAACAAAAAAAAGCCAGTGTAACTTTTCACTCTATTGTGTCCATGTCCATATACTGCTGGTCTAAGGAGAAGAACACTGAGATCACCGCCTCCCCTAAGCCCAGGTGTTTTATCCACACTCCTTTCTCAGAAAGCCCACATTTTGCTTGCAGACTAGTGAAGTCTACTCCATGTCCATCACACACTTTCTGGCCCACACTTCAATTTCCTCTGGCTCAGGCCAGACCAGGAGACGTCTGAAATGTGACAAGGTAGTATGAGCCTGCCAGCTCCACTCTGTTAGCAAATTTATTTTCTTCTCTTAGACGGATGATAAAAATGTCACGGTGTGATGCCTTTGCAGGCCCAGGAGCTCCCACCTACAGCTGTGGGCCTTGAACGGGACCTGAAGCCAAGAATGCCATAAGGAGCACAGACAGTAACTCCACCATCACTGCCTCTCCTGCATTGCTCATTCTCCTGCTAAATGATGCAATGGGACCCCCTCAGGGGTTCTCAGTCTGATCATGTTTTTCTTGCTATTTTTTCACTTCCATCTTCTCTTTACCAAAGCTTCTCAAATTGCTGAATTTTTCATGAAACAGATAATATCACTGTACACAAGATAATGGCATTCAAATATATCCATCCATCTGCTTGTTAGCTATGACTATATTGATTATAATACTACTGACAGAGTATTATAAAAATTATTTTTTCTGCTTTTACAGTATTAAAAATGCACATGTTCATAAGGTTACTACACTATCCCTCTATAGAGGAACTTGTACGTATACATTAGCCAAGAGTGAAAAATGTACTGAAACATTAAGCAGTTGTCTCCAGGGTTCATCCAAGAGCAGCAGTTCACTTTTTTGCAAAGATGGATTTGAAATTATTTATTACTCAATAATCTTGCTCTTCCATCAACTGAAGAATGGGTGGTAGAAAACTGAGTTTCAGTTTGATAATGATAGACAGGACCCAGACTGTTCCCCAAAGGATGGAAAATACAGAGTCGTGTCAGTCACCAAATGAGTGTCTGAAGTAAAAGTGACTGACTGGAACAAATGGGAAAACAAGTTTTCTTCCCTGGGCTTCCCGTGGTCCTGGTGGATGTCAGAATGATACAAGAAGCAAGTGGAAGATCAGAATAGACACGAAAGGGAAAATCCTCCTGCTCTGAATTTTCATGCCTTTGCATTTGGTCTCTGACTCTGGGAGAGATAACTATTAATCTGATACAAACAAGTGGAGTTCACTGATGGCTTTCACATCTCATCTGGAAAGCAAAATTTGTCTCTACCATGAAAGATTACTCAACAACATCTCAACAGTACTGACCTCAATCTTCTTATTCATAAGAGATGTACTTATTCATTTATATACTTTGCTATTCTAATTGCCATTCTTAAATTCCAAAGTCAAAAAGAAAAATTAGCTCAGGATGTTAGTATATGTGTAACCATTATGTCATAAGATGTTGTTTCACCATACTTTTTATTTTGTAGTATTCAACCACAGTCATGTCACATTAACTGATTTGGATTCTTATTTGAATAATTGCTAAGACATTTTCTAACTGCCATGAGAGTTTTAATTGAATGTTCAATTAATTCAATTACCCCTAGCTTCCTTAAATTCTAGACAATTACCCCTAGCATCCTTAGATTCCAGAGTTGTTTTATCTAGCATGAAAATGAGAGTTTATCATACTCCATATTATCTTCAACTTGCCAAATAAGCAACAAGAAGAAACACTGCTCTTAACCTAAACATTTTCCAACAGAGAAGTTTCCATTTAATACTCTCAAGACCTACAGATTCAAAGTTACTGTAAATAATCAGGAACTGTCTTTAAAATTCATTAAGAAAAACTTCCAGTATGAAGAGGTAGCTTTCATGGACTGCACACTCGTATGCACTAGGTACTCAGACATACTCACATGCTCACACACACACCTCCTACGTGACAGCAGGATTGGGTGAGAGGAAGCAGTTTGGCGAGAGGTCTGGTGAGTATACTTTTAAGTGTTGTTTTCATGGATGAAGGGACAATCAAGCTCCTCCACATGCTCTCAAGCATGTCCAGGACCTTGTGTGGAGGTTACATGCTACAACACGTTAAGTCACTACTTCTTTTGCAGGTATACAACATCAGAGTGCTGGTTCAAGTCTCTGCTGCTCTGTTTCCCACTCCAATCATTGATTTGGCATCCGGGAAGGCAACAGAAAATGGCCCAAACACTGCAGCCATACCAGCCACAAGTGACCAGATGGAGCTCGTGACTCCTGGCTTCAGCCTGGCCCTGACCTGGCTGTTGAAGCCACCTGGGGAGTGAGACAGCAGACGGTCTCTCCCCCTGCCACTCTGTTTTTCACATAAATAAATTAATAACTGCTTCAAATTAAGTCAAAATGTACTGTCTTTATTATATATACTGGTAGGTACTTAAGGTCATTATTGACCCAAAATACACAATTTCTAACTGTGATCTTAACTTTCTTTGCTATTGAAAATGTTTCATCGCTTGTAAAACAGAAAGGTATACAAATTGTTGCCAACATTAGGTGCTGTTGTAATCAATAAAACTTTATGTGTGGGCTTTTGCATTTTCAGAACAAGTGGAAATTCCATTTAGAAATTACTCATTGGACTGAAGTAACTAGCTCTCTCTCTCTCTCTCTCTCTCTCTCTCTTAAGCCAAATATAATAAAAACTACCTGGCCCTTGGACATGCAGCCTCTCCTGTGTACCATATAGTTCCTGCAGAGAAGCCAAAAGGAAGGAAGTCCTGTAATACTGCTTCAAATCAACTCGTTAAATAAATTTATCTTTTGATGTTGGATCTAGTTCAAATAACTATCATTTTTGCATGCCAACAATTTATTCTGTCTTCTGTGAAATAATGTACTTCTAACAATTAAATATATTAACATGATCCTTATATCAGAGAACAAAAGCATCATGATTGGAATAAAATTACCTTCCTTATTTTAAATATCAGTAAAACGTAAGTCACAATAATAATAGCATGGATGCATCTTATTCAAATATTATTCCAATGGTTAACTGAGTGAAGCTAGACTTAGTTGGAGAAAATTGGATGGAGAAAATTGGCTGCAGCGTTTGTCCATTTGATTTCATTAAATGGCATGATAGAAAAGATTTTATGCTTTATAACTTCCTAATAAAATTTGAAGAGCATTGTAGGGAAACAATAAATACAATGACAGCAAATGGGCCCACTATAGGGCTATGATTTTCCTTGTACATCGTAGTGTCTAGTATTTTCACATTCACCTACATTAAAACAATTAAACATTTTGTTTCTGAGTTCAGGAGTGTTAGGGAGGCTTACAGTAGAGCTCTATCATCTCTGTACAATACCTCCCTCCTCAGCACGACAGCCAGTTCACTGCATTCTCTTACTCCTCCTCTTATGACTAGGCCTGTCTCTTCGCTTCAGCTACGGTCATTTTTTTCCAATAAAGCATAACTGTTTTAGCAGCATCGGGTTTAGTTTATAAGAAATTATGTAATTGTTTAGAAGTCCTGCAATTTCTATAATACTATACACACACAAACAAAAGATCATTACTTAGTGTCTGCTTCAAACACAACTACCTAAGGATATGGAAAGTGACAGACAGCCCTATTCCTAGTGAGTTTATAATTTAAAATAATAAGAATGGGCATGGTATAAATGCAAAAAGCATGATAACACAATACATTATTGCACTGCATTACTTGATGTTCAGAGGAATGAGAAGGTGCTTTGGGCAGGAGTGGTAGGGGAAGGCTCTGCTTAATAAATACAAGAAGCAATAATTAGAATGACAGGCAAATCAAGCAGGAAGCTAGGAAAGGAAGAGAGGGACCTTACACATCACATAAACTATTCTATCATACTCCTAGATGAGAGCAGAGCAGTGATACGGCTCTCTCACACCGACAGGGAAGAACGTGGTAGAAACGCAAGTAGAATTTATGCTCTAACTACCAATGTAGTATTTGCCCCAATTTCCACAAACCTACCTCCTTCGGTGAGTCATAAAACCAACACAACACAATCCTTGCTAAGGAGTGGTCAACATATTCTACAAAGGAGAATAAATATTTTAGGCTTTGTAGCAGGCCATGCAGTAGGCTGCACTATATGTTTTCACCGTCTGAAGCAGCCATATACAGTATGTACATAAACAAACACAATAGAAATCCAGTAAAATTTTATTTTAAAAAAGGAGTCAAATTAAATTTGGCCCCATGCCACAGTTGGGCAATCCATATTTTTGGTGTGTTAAATAAAAAATAAGGTATTTATTCTATTTAAACTAAATTTAATCCCAATTATGCCATTAGAAAACTACACATTTGAGTCCAGAGTATATGCTCTTAATCCTGTACTCTCTCAAAACTTTTCTCTTTAAAATAGCTTAGGAATTACAGAAGTGAATTACTGAACTACTAAAATGTTATGTGATTTTTTTTCCTTTCAAGTAATGTTATTCATAAATACGTAAAATATGGGAATACATTCAAGTTATATTCTTTTTTAACAATTTATTTTATTTTTATTGCAAAGTCAGATATACAGAGAGGAGGAGAGACAGAAAGGAAGATCTTCCGTCCGATGATTCACTCCCTTAGTGACTGCAGCAGCCAGTGCTGCACCAATCCGAAGTCAGGAGCCAGGAACTTCCTCCAGGTCTCCCAAGTAGGTGCAGGGTCCCAAGGCTTTGGGCCACCCTCGACTCCTTTCCCAGGCCACAAACAGGGAGCTGGATGGGAAGTGGGGCTGCCAGAATTAGAACTGGTGCCCATATGGGATTCTAGCGCTTTCAAGGTGAGGACTTGTGCCACTAGGCCACTGTGCTGGGCCCTCAAGTTATATTCTAGGAATTAAGTTGATAAAATCAAGATTTGTAGAAAAAGTTAAGTTCTGAAACTCAGCTACATGCCTTACTGCAACATTTGTTTTAACTGCTTCATGACCCCAACTAAGATTATCAACTATTATCTTGGTCCTTCATTCTCCTGAAATATCCAATACCCATTTCCACAGAAGGCAAAAATTCATTCAGAGAAGGGTTCATTTCCTTAAAGGAATATATTGTTCTACCTTCAACCATCAGAAATATTGCTGGAGAATCATCTATTAACGGCACTCTTGTTGGATCTGAGAAACAGATTCATATTCTGTAAAACTGAGGCTGTAGCCAGATCAGTAGTGTGGCCTCTGTAAGCAGACCTTGCCTCTGTAGCTCCCACCCACAGGCTCTCTCCTCAGTCAAAGGTCTCTGCAAGCAGCACCGACCCCAGAAACAGCTGCCTTGGGAGTCCACCCAACACAAGTGTTGCCGCTGGGTGGCTAGGAGTTCTCACTTTGAAATCAAAGGGAAGCACAACTGGAAGCCAGTTGGTTTAAGTAAACCTATAGCCAATGTCATTGCACAAAATTCAGCCAGTGTTACAGACATCTTTTCTATCATAACAGGTAAAAATCACACATATGTGAATTGTACAGTATTATAACACTTTGGAAGATTCCTTAAGTATTTTTAATAATCCAGGCAAGTTAAGATGGGTACAAAAGTCCATAAAGCCCAGGAAGTACCAACTCCACACTTCCTAGGGCTCCTCATTTTCCTCCTTAGTTAGAAATGTTGGACTGATGAGAATGACTTTTAACTGGGGGCTGTAAGTCGGGAGGGGCGAGAGGAGTGCGGTCCAAGTGGCTAAGGGTACAGTGGTCCCCAGCCAGAATTGGATGAATCCCAAACAGCCCGAGGGTAATCTCTCTCCAAGTGCCAAGATAACACTGAGAATCAAAGATAAAAACAAGAAACACAAGGAAACCAGAAGACTCGAAGGGGGAGAGGAAAATCCTTGGAGAGAACAAAGGGAAGGTAGATGGCTCCAGCAGCTTTTAAGTGGCGACTGGGGTGGCAGGGCAGGCTGGCTGGGAGAGCGCACAAAGCAGCTAGGGCACCTTTGGTACACCATACAGAAAGTCTCTTTCTTTGTCTTTAAAGGAAATTAAATAATTTTCTAAGACCCTCTGTAATTCCTGTCTTTTGGGAAAATGAAATGGGGATACATATTGTTTTCCATGCATTTTGGGTACTGAATACAGTCAAGCTGTAAAAATTTCACTATACAGTATTTTTAAAAATTCAAATCAAGAGTAAAAATAATTTGGACACTGTGTACATGTAAAAGAATTAAGTCGGTTTATGTAAGGGATCACAAATACTAAAATACTACAAATCACTATCTGTTATACATGTACTGTGAACACCAAGGCAGAATGTGTGTGGAGTTCTATTTTGCTTCTCTGCCCACAGCAGAGCCAGGACCACTGTCAGCATCTTGCTCTACAGTAAAAAGGATTCCACACTTCGCGAAAAGGCAGTGAAACGGAGTGTGCATTCATGTGCAAAAACCCAGGCCTAGACAGATGAATCCTTATTGCTAGTCAAACCCTTATGATAATCTAATCTAGAGAGATTTTTCTTAATGAAAGAAAATGGCTTCAAATGACTATAAACCTATGTTAAATTAGCACCCTGTTAACTTAATACAAATAGCATCTTAAGCCAACTGAAATTAAATGATCCCTAAGAAAGATTGTTTTGAGACTTACCAATCTATATCTACCTAAAAGAATCTTTATTTCAAGTGATATACAAATGTCATTTAACTCATCTGGTGATCAAACGTCAAGCGATCTGACCCACCTAGAACACTAATCAAACATAGAGAGTAGTTCTTTTTTATAACCTTTAAACATCTCTGAATGGAAAATTGCTATTAAAAAAATAAAAGGAGAGAAAAGTGGAAGACGACAATCTTACTAATCTTGATTTTCTCAGGCAACCAGGGACAGCCCAGACAACAGGACATAACACAAAGCTAAAAAGTAAACCTCTGGGTGAGAGCCCCCCAGCAGGAAAGCATTGAATAGAGAGTGAAGACAGAGCTATCACTGCAACACTTGCAAACTACTTGCATAGAAACAAGTCTCTGAACTAAACCTGAAGGTTTTTCTGTTTTGTTTACATTTTTTTAATAGCCTGAAGGGCAAGAATAAGAAGACATCCTGCAGCAAGCTGAGAGCAGCTCCTCAGGTTACCAGTGGCTCAGCCTCCCCAAGAGGGCCCGTGGAAGCACCACCACAAATGTGTCAGCAGTTCATGGGCAAGGTCCAGGAATTTGCATTTCTAGCAAGTTCTCAAGTGGTACTGATGCTGCTTTCCAAGCAACAGCTCCTTGAGCACCACTGATCAGGAGACAAGGCCACATTCTTGAAGGAAGAATCAGAAAAACAGAACGGAAGACAAAGGGAGCCAGAGGGAGTCACCCTGAGCGGACCTCAGATTCTGACATGGACATGGTCACAGATTTTTCTCCTAGAGTGCCCTGTGACGAGTTCCTCTTCTTCCCAACATCTCAGGTGTTCACACGAGGAACTATATTTCCTTATTTTTCTAAGTCCTCCTACGAGTCAGGAATTCACGTGTGGTTTTCTAATCCAAGGCACAATCCAGCAGTCCCCTGCTGTAGGAACTTAAGGATAAAAGACAATTTCCTCATAAACAACTTCCAAGTCAGGCTTTTCACTTGTTTGTAGAGCTTATTTTTTTCTGTCAATGTGTAACTGTCTGTGCAGTACACTGAAGCATGTTTAACATGGACAAAACAGACTTTTACTTAAAGGCAACTTACAGAAAATCTTATTCTAGTGTGAGTGGCTACTGCACACAAAATTACCTCTCTAGTAAGCTGGATTTTCATGCACCAGCTCTGGAAGGAAAAAAAAATTATAAACACATTGCTTTGGAGATTTCAGATATGGAAAATTCCTGCCACCTTCTCTCTCTCTCTCTCTCTAGAGATCATCCTACTTCAAGCTATTCTCAAAAGTAAAACCCTGCACATGTGTTACTTTTAATTTCTTCTCAATCTTGAGAAAATGAAAATATCAAGAGATTCTTGCTTTAGAGAGAAGGGCTTGTCTGAAATTCCAATGCTCCAAGCAATGCCCTAACTAGGTCAAATTTCCAAGTTGTAATTTCAGCACGCAAATTTGTCTGATTCCCCTTGACGATAAAAGAAGACAGTTAACGCAAAAGTTTCAACAGTCCAATCTTGACCTTCAAGGTCTTTGTGGTCTTGTTCAACTCAATCCAATAGCCCATGACAAGCATACACTAGCTTGAACAGAGATATGCATGCCAGGATTCCCAACTGCATTTGCATATTTCTCCATCCTAAGTGTCTTCTATCTTCGTGCTTATTGTCTATCCATTATTTTTTCAGTTGTACCCCACAGGCTTTCCCCCAACACTTTCCAATTTGTACATTCCTCTAAATTTGCTAAGTGTGATGCTTCTTATTATTATTATGTGGCCCTAGATCACACTGTCTGTGGAGGAATTTGATGTCTGCTTTCAGGTCTGCTTCTTTCCTGAACTGTGGAATCAGTCCCTAGCAAGTAAGAGACAAATCATGTCTTCCATGGCATGTTCTGGCTGCAGCTGTTGAACTGTATTTCTCGTACAGGATATGAACAAGTGCTTCTTTGGTGACCCCTGAGTGTCCAGGCCTGTCCATTACAATCTCACACTCTGGTCCTGGCAGCCTCCAAACGAGCTCCTTCAAGTGGTGCAGTTGAGACAGTTCCAGGTTTCCTCTGCATTGCTTCACCCCACAAGGAGTTTGTGAACCTTGTCTGCCAGAGAAGAAAGTAAACAAAGTACTAGCATGCGGGAGCTCTGCTCCTGCCAGAGCCTGGCCTTCTCCTATGAGATCAAGTCCCAGCTGTGTCTCACTGAGAACATTTCGCATGCCAACCTGGAGAGTGCAGGAGAGATGCACCAACACATCCCAATACTATAAAGTGCACAGCACATCTCTTCATACATGGACTAACATTTAGGGTGATGTTTACTTGGATAAAACAATCAGCTAGCCCAGCATTGGCTGGCATGATGGTTAAGAGTCAGGCCATTAGAATTAGAGATCTGAATTTGAAAAGTAACTGCTCTTAACTGGTGATTTGCCTTAGGAGTTGCGACACTTCATGCTTGGTTGGGGACTGTGAAAAATGGAATCATGATGGCCCCTGCATAAGGCTTCTCCAAGGACTGATGTAGATGATATCTGCAAAGCACTGGTGCAAAACAATCACTCCATCAGTTGTGTTTGCAATTGTTGCTAATGATAATTTAGCCAAACTATTACTCACAAAGTGGACTCTGGACACGCAAACAATGAAGATTAGTGGACAAATCTTGGGAAGCATCTGGACTCTATAGGCTGTTCATCACACATCACGGAGTTGCCCATTCTTAGGGTTACCCAGAAACCCTTTCATTGGTTTTTGAAAGAAAAATGCACAGAACTGGAGAGTGGATACTTGCCTGCAGAAAGGGTGGTTGAGTAAATATGGAATCCACGACTGGCTTAAGGTACATCTCCTACAGGCCTCCCAGCGACAGCTTTCATTTTCTTCTATTTTTCCTTTTAATTCTTTTCCTCGCCTGATTTGCTCTTTCCCCCTCTATCACTGGCCCTAATCAATGCGGCAGGTCAGGTTGAAAGAATGGACAGCCTCTGTGCCACATACATTTAAACCACTTTAATGCAAATATTGATCGTGAGAGCATAGACACAGGCTGGGCTGCATTTTTTTTTAATGGACATGCTTTTTTTTTTTCCCTGGGGCTGTGCTACCCATGTTAAAATAGATCACCACAGATCAGCATCCCGCCATTTTTCTATTCACAGGAATGTATAAGCAAATACAAAGGTGGGCCAGATTCAGGGGGTCAAGCTTGTGAGCCTTCAAAGCAGGTAGTTCACTCATCTACTGGATACTGGACCATATTTTCTCAACCACTCACGCCTCCCTCCTCATACTTCCTACAGGAGCTATTTTGTTGCACACAGAGACAGATTCTCAGAATAGGCATGGGACCTCCTATCACAAGAAGAGTTGTGCAACAACAAGGTCCACTACGCTAAGATACTTAATTCCTATGCCCCCAAGGTTATCAAAGCCGTGTATCAGAAAGCCACTGTCCAAAACCTAGTTAGCCACAGAGCCCAAGGCTGAGCTGAAAACCCAAAAGGAGAGATCAAGGGCTGGAAGGAATTCTAAGGGCCACTTTGAAATGCGATACTAAAAAGATCTGATATTCTATCTGTAGGCATTTTCAGGCTGGACAAGAGAAGAAAAAAAAAAGTAGGGGGGGAGAAAGAAAGAAAAAGAAAAACCTGTTTGTACAAAGAAAGCTGGCTTGGCCTGTTGCCAAGAAAGGAGGCCTCACAAACTGGAAAGAGTTTGAAAGCAACACAAATCCCCCTAAACACCAAACAGAGGAGGGGAAAACAACTTAAAAGCTCCAAACCAACACCAGTTGCTTCAAAGCTTAGTTGCTTTTAGATTTTTTCCCCTATTTTTTGTCCCCCACAACCCCCGTGGTGGGTGTTGTTATTGCTTATTATAACTCCAAAACAAAATACAAAGTGGCAACCTCCCACCGCACTTGGAGACAGCTGTGGAGAAGGAATAAGGCCATCGCCAGCTCCAGAGACAGAGGTGACGAGCCTGAGCCGGTGGGCCACCCCATCTTTATGCAAAGGGGCAAATGTCATCATAAAGAGGGACAGGCACGATGTGTACACCAGGTGGACAGAATGTTCACTGTGGGCTTATCAGCCTAAAAGCTGGAGATAACTGGAGGCCAAGGGAGGGAAAGTGAGTGGTATGCAAAACAGAAGCAAAGCTGGGCAGGGCAGAAGGCAGCCTTTGACCTTGGAAGAGCTGAGTACTCCAGGCGTGTGGGGAGGGGGAGGGAGGAGAGAATGAGAAATTCCTTGCTGTAATATATTCGGGTAAAAATGGGGCTGTCATCTTGAGCTACAAGTTAGAAAGTTATTACTTTTAATATGCCACTACCTTAGGCCTATACTGTTATGTAAAAGAAAAATAACCTTGTGTGACAGTTTAACATTGATCGATGTGCCTGCCAAATGCAAAGAGATAAATAAGCAGGTGATGAATAAACAGCACTTCAAGTAAAGACATTACGCTGCATGCATAAAACGGCGCCAGGCACCTAGGAGCTGTGGGTGGCCGAAGGTTGGCCATTTCATGCCCACTCAGTAAAGCAGACTTAATCGCTTCCAATATTTTCTGTTAAAAAGCACGCTTAATGAGCCAATTTCACAAGCCCAGAGAAACTGATTATTATCTCTGAGTTCCAACAGAGTTGGTTGTTTTCCAAGAACTAGCTTTTTTTTTTCCTTGACAGGATAAAAAAAAGAAACAGTTTTTAAAAAAAAAAAAAGAGGGAGAGAGAGAGAGAGTGGGGAGTAGGAGAGAGAGCAGGAGAGAAAGGCAGAAACGGGAAGAAAAGGGAGGGAGATAGAGCTGCCCTGCCAGCCAGAGGGCACAGCCAACCCACTCAAAATGGCAAGGCAGCCGCTAGATGGCAGTGTTGCCCCGCAGTCAGGACCCTGGGTCAGATTCTGAACAGGACAGGTGGATTAGGTGCAAAGATGGGAAGGCAAATAAAGCCTGAAGCAGCTACCTCAAGATTTTACATTGACCCTCGCTCTCCTCAGGCCCTTTGTCCACCTCTTTTCCAACTCCCAGCTGAACAAGGTGGGGAGGCAAAGGGGATAGTCTCCGAATAGCCTCCCTCCCTCAGTCTAGAATTGGGATTCTTCCACACAGCTTTGTTGCATGGAGTACAGGGTCCCGACTAGATTCCAGCAAGTTCTTCATGGTAGGCCCTACACTCCCCAGGAGTTTGAAATTGTTGTGCCCTTTACAAGACTAAGCACGTGGCCACTCAAGCAGCTGAAAAACCCATGAGGAAGCAGCAATCTAGTTTTTCACCATGCACTTTGGGGCAGGTACCTTTTTCTGTTGTTGCACACCTCTTTGGCACTTTGAATAGAAAGGGTGGAAGAAAGGATTCATCCCAAGGAGAAGCCCGGAGGAAGGAAGACAGCACTGTTAGGAAGCCAGCTGCCCTGCCAAGGGCATCATGATCTGGTCTTCCTCCACCGACACGTAGTGTGACAAACAGGGTTACAGCCACCAACAGCAGTTATTGCATCACCACTACAAGAGAAGGCCCAGCTACCAGACCTCAGAATATAATTAACTCAGCTTTTTTTTTTAAAGAAAGAAAATTGAAATGAACTGTTGTTAGGTTCTAAATTGAGATGCAAGTTAATTATTTATGAATATTCATGGAAACTTGAACAATTTCCAAACTCAGCCTTTAATTTCTCATCAGTTAACCAAATAATTTTTGTGTATCCTTTGTGCAAGATAAATTCCTCTCAATGTACAATGGAACTCAAATTCATCAAGATTTTTGAGACACATTTAGCTTTCTGAACAATTAAGAGAAAATGGATTTGGTAATAAAGCAAAGATAATATTTGCCTCTTGAATTTTACTTCTAGTCATCTCTAAGAAAAGAATAAGATGTTACTCAGAAATCATGAAAGAAAATCAGAATAACAGGAATATTTAGAGGAAGCAGACCCAACTGAACCTTTTGTGCTCACAGTGGAGAGAAAGAGCAGGAACAGGGTGGGTGGGGGGTGAAAAGCCAGCAAGGGAATGAAACCAGTACGAGTGAAGACACACAGCCTTGCAGGCAACTGTGGCAAGAGGGGTTACACATGCTACCCCTCTAAGATATGGTACCTTGCACTGGAGAAAAGCAGGAGCCAGAGGTCATTCTCATCTCTCCCTGTCCCTCCCTTCATTTGGAAGGAACATCCTTGTCTCTGAGGGCTGGGCACAGAAAGGAATCTGAACAAAGAGGCCTCGCTAAGCACCTCCCATATACCATCACTTTTTTTTTTTTCCATTTTTGTTTGGAAAGGCAGAGAAAGAGAGAGAGAGAGATCTTCTGCTAATGCACTCCTCAAATGCCTGCAACAGCTGGGGTTGGGCAAGGCTGAAGCAAGACGCCAAGAACTTAACCCAGGGCTCACACATAGCTGGAAGGAACCCACCCACATGAACCACCACTTGCTACCCGCAAGGTTGTGCATTAGTAGGAAGCTGTAATTGGAGGTGTAGTTGGCACTGAAACCACGAACCCAGGCATGGAATGTGGCCACCCAAGCAGTGTCCTATGCAAAGAAGTCATTCTCATTTGATACTTTGAGACCATAACTTCCTTGTTCAGTATTTCTCCGTGACTATTCACTCTTCATCAAAAGTAACCATCAAAGTACACAAATTCACCTCATCTTCGGGTATTCGCTTCCTTAAGAAGGCTCCCTCGTCACACAAATTTACATTAAAGATACATGAAATTTTTTCCTTGCTAATCATCTTTTGTTCTAGGCAATTCAGCCATGATCCTAACATAAGAAAAAGAAACAGTCCTTTTGTCTAGAGTGGCCACTAACTTGCTCGATTCCTAGGAACACAAAGCCTTGGTATATACCCAGGTTCGCTGCTACCTCTAGCTCCCACTCTGCCAGCCCAGCCAGGGTCTCCAGAGCATTTTCCACATTTAAGCCTCTTCTCTCCCTCTGCCCTGGCTCCCCAACCTGCAGCACTAACCAACAGCCGCCTGGATTGTCAAGGGACTGCCGTGTGTGTCCACTAACACAGCCAGGAACTCATTAGGACCTCTCAAAGCAAAGTCACAATCGGGGCCAGAACTGGATACCTCATTAGGTCTGCCGTGAAAGACACAATACCGCAAAACAGACTGCCAAGAGGAAAAGAGATGTGTGATCACCCCCTTCAGGAATCTCTTTTCCTGCTTTGCTCCACAGACGAGAGCCCCTTGGGCCGGGCAGTACAGAGAGCACAGAGGTTCCTGTGTGCTCCAAAACTGCAGGTTGCTGGTTCAACAGAACAGAGAAGTACATGGGGCCTAGACACTGGTGCCTGAAAGCCATTTCATCTGGGAGTAGATTATGTGAGTTTTGGATGACGGAAATCTGACATTGAGGTGTGGGCCAGGTTGATTCCTTCTGTAAGGGCCAAGGGACAGTGCAACTCATAGCCCTGTCTTAGTGAGGGGTGGTTACCAAGAATCCTTGTACTCCTTAATTATAGAAACATGACTCCAGTTTCTGCATCTGCCATTGAATGGTTTTCTCCCCTCTGGATCTGGGTCTCTGTACACTTTCCCTTTCCTTGTAAGGCACCAACTGATTCAATGTACGATGCACTATAGTTCAGTATGATTTCCTCTGAGCCAAATCTCCATTAGGGAATGAATATATTACACACGCAGAAATTGTGCACGTGTGCACACACATACACACACACACACACAGTCTTACAGAAAAAGATGCTGCCACTTAGAAAATAAAAAAACCTGAAGGACATTATGCTAATGAAAATATTCTGTTAACTGAAATACATATGTAAGTACTACAGGATATTACTTGCATCTGAAATCCAAACAAATTAAAACCAAAAATCAGACGCGCAGAAAAACAGATCAGAGGAGGAGTTCCTGAGGAAAAGGCAGGCAGCGCAGGGAAGCAGTACGAGGTCGGACTTTCCTAGGGTAAATCCAGAGATGCAACAGAAGGCAAGAAGCCTCCAGTTAACCACACCGCATGAGCACACTTCACATGTTTCCAGAAATGCAACTTAAGGATACAATATTCTGATGTGAAAAACACAACTTTGCAATAACTTTTTAAAAGTTTATGGAAAACATGGATTATGAAAAGGTTATACATGAATCTCATTTTGAATAGTAAAAATTCATCTTTTTATTTCTATGAGACTTTACTAAAGATGTATCTAATTTCATTGGAAAGGCACATCAGATTTATGGAGAAAAGGAGAGAAAGAAAGAAAGATTTTTTTTTAAAAAAAAAAAGAAACTCTTCCATCCTTTGGTTCACACCCCAAGAGGCAGCAACGGTCTGGAGCAGATCTGACCTAAAGCCAGAAGCCAGGAGCCAGGAGCATGTTCTGGGTCTCCCACACAATGCAGATTCCAAAGGCCTTGGGCCATCCTCTATTGCTTTCCCAGGCCACAAGCAGGGAGCTGGAAGGGAAGCTGAGCAGCCATGTCACAAATAGGCACCCATATGGTATCCTGGCACTTGAAAGGTGTGGATTTCACCACTGAGCCATTTGCCAAGCCCATTTCTCTGAGATAAAAAAAATCTCAGAGAAAAAAGTTCTCCTACATACTGAAAACTTGCAAAAAAAATTACACAGTGGAAGCTCTTGCCACACGTACCAATGTAACTGTTCGCTAGAATGGAGTAATTACTTTGAGGTGTATATCCCAATACCATATTGGACACTGGAATATTAATTTTGGAGATACACATGCAGCTCAGGTCAGAGGGCATTTTGGCCAAAGACATTAGAGGCCCTGGAACATTCTCCGAACTTCATCTGGCTGACATGGAGACATGGGGAAAATGTCCAGAAAGATAAAACTGGAAAAGGAGCCAGAGAAACAGCAGCATATTCCAGTGAGGAAGAAAGGAGGAAATATTTGTGAATTTTAAAGTAGAATAGCAAAATACATGTTGTTGAAGAGTGAACATGTCAAAAACTCCGAAGAATCCCAGATAATCCAAAATTCTGCCTTGAGCAATAGGGTTGCTTCCTGTCATGACATATGGCTGGAAACAGATTTTTCTACAGAGACAGACTTGAACACATTGGAAATTGGTGTGTGTGTTGTGTGTGTGTGTGTGTGTGTGTGTGTGTGTGTGTGTGTGTGTGTGTAGCCTGAGAAGGAGTTTTCAGGATACTTCAAGAAGTTCATGGAAAAGAGAATTTAAAAAGTAAGTTTATTGGGATCCAAAAGAATTTTTAAATCCATGCAAACAAAGGGTCTTCCAAAAGCTCATAAAGTACACATATTTTTTTAAATTATGCATGAATTTCAAAGCATTTTTGTAAGAAAATAAACTTTCAATTCTACTTTCCCACAAACTTCTTGAAGTACCTTCACATCATTTTAGAAAAAGTGTTCTCAGAATGAGCAGGAGCTGGTCGTGAAAATAAGAGGAAACACAGAATAGGGAGGGGGCTGGAAGAGCATAGGCCTTCGTACCCAATGCTGAAGAGAATTCACAGTGAGACTGAGAAATTCAAGGCAGGAGAAGTGGAAGGAAGAACTCCAGACACTGAGTGAAGACACCTCCCAACTTGGCTAGAGGCAAGGGAGAGGTGCAGCAGGTGGCTCTGGGAAATACAGGGAGAACAAAGAAGGCTGCCACTGAAGGCAACGATGCTGTGCTGTCTGTTCATTTAAAAGGAGGGGAGTCAGGCACTGTATTATACGGAGGAGGGGCGTGCATTGACGTGGTAAGGACAGAACAACTGAGAATGGAAGAACCAGGGGGTCTGGATCAAGAGCCGAGCCCTTCCAGGGCCTTCAAGAACCCCACCTTGGTCAGCAGTGGATTATCTGCTGCTTGGGAGCCACTGTGAGTGTGTATCCAGGCAAAGTGGTGTGACTACTGTGCAAATCAATTTGTGATACCACAAACATTCTTATGAAAATGATGGTGTTTCCAGTTATTACATTTGTAATGCACAGCAATTTGGGTTTATATTAAATTTTCACAATCTACAGAAACAAGAACAGCAAATACAAGGCTCTGGTTGCCCCCTGCCAAGCCTTACTGTGGCCGCACTGGAGCTCAACACCATAGACACGGAGACTAGCAAAGTGACTTTCCCGCAGGGAGTAGGGGGAGGGACGTTTGCACCGTGAGCATGCTTCAATATTCTTTGTTTCTCCAACATGTAAAAATAGCATAGGATGTATTTTTTAAGCTCCTTGACAGCCGTGTGTTTTCTCAGATTTGTATCAGAAATGTAAGGAGCTACATTCCATCAAGAGGCATGATGAGTAGACCAGCCCCAGTGGCACAGTAATGACCTGCTCCTCTGTCATTGTATGGAAAACATCTACTCAGTATTTAATTAATAACTGAGATGAGGGCTTCAACCTGCTTCAAGATTTCCAAACAATAAAGATACAGCCATATTCATCAACTTGACCCACTAAAGAGATTATGAAGAGAGAGAGAAAAGAGCAGTATTTCCACTCCAGACAGAACACTTCATTAAAAACAATCCTCAATAAATATTGAAACAAAGGTACTTCCTTCTCATTTACCGGCAACCTGCTCACCTTGTACTCACTGGTATGTTCAATGGCCAGTTTGTTCGCAGTACTTACAACTACCCACGTTCTTTCTTAAGTGGTCAGAAAGATGATCACAGAACAAGGTCTTCTATTGAAAAACATGCAACACTACACTCTAAATACATGCAAGGGAAATGGACTGCATCGTCAGATCAAAGAAGACAAAAATTCAATCCCATTGAGAAAAGAATTAGAGCAGCAAACTAAACATCAGTTTCGTTTTCCCCAGTGCATAAAACCGGTATACTGATAATTAAAGGGTAGAGGCAGAGAATTTGGAACAAAACGTCACGGGAAGGCGACTGCAGTGTACAGAATCTTTGCCGATGCCAACCAGAGAAATCCCTATTTCTTCAAATCATGGTCAAGCATCCCAAAACTACTGGAGGCAGATCCATTGATTTTGCCATAAATTTAGAATGAAATTACTTTTTTTACATCTAAGGTTTAAACAAGAATGGAAACACAAACACAAAGGTTAAACTGCCCAGAGTGCAGACAGTGGAAGACAGCTGTAGCTCTGCTTGTCCACTAATCATATATATTCTATACATAAACTCAGCTTCCTCTGTTTTCAGAAAACTTAATAATGGGTAGAACTGGAGAAAAGGAAAGTAACTTAAGTTTTACAACAGAACTTTCAGAAAGTATGAAAACATACAACGTTTGTCGCTTGAGTCTCTTGCATGGGGACTTTTATTTGGAATTCCAAATGATAACCAATGTAAATGTTTCCATTATTTTAAGAATAATTTCTCAGGCCTGGAGGCATGGCCTAGTGGCTAAGGGCTTCACGTTGAATGCACCGGGATCCCATACGGTCGCCGGTTCTAATCCCGGCAGCTCTACTTCCTCTCTATCTCTCCTCCTCTCTGTTTATCTGACTTTGTAATTAAAATAAAATACATCTTTTAAAAAAAGAGAGAATAATTTCTCATGATTTTTAACCCATAAACTGAATAAATGCTTTGGTTAGAGATGATTTTATATAGTAAGGAGAAAAATGTTAAGGTTCATGATGATCAAGATAATAGCTTGACTAACATATTCTGAAAGCCAAACTCACAACACTGTCAGTATGCTGCTATTTCCTCCTTCGGAAATACCATGGTTTTGTGAACCCCAAAGCACACAGGTACAAAGTGATAAAATTTACATATGTAATGGCTTCGAAGGCAATCTGGATTAAAATACATTGATAATCTACAAATGATGTACAAATATGAGTTGTCTTGGCATGTATGTACATACAAATATGCTGTATAGTTGTATATCTTGGGGGTGGGGATTGTATCTTTTTCATTTCAAATAATTTACTTTATTTCTGTGTTTTCATTTTTTATATTCAAAAATGAAGATACTAGTCCATTATAAGTGTGGAAGAGCCCAAAGCCTTAATAACACACTTGGGCTGATTTTAACACTAAGTCTATATTCATTTAGATTATTATTATATTTATAATATTGTAAAATCCAGTTTAAGATTAAAAATTTGTTGTAATATCTACACTAACTTGTGTAATCTGAACTAATAGTTACTCAACAAAGCATTATCCATACAAGAAATGTGTGTATCGAATCCAGCGCAATAGCCTAGTGGCTAAATCCTTGCCTTGCACATGCCAGGATTCCCTATGGACGCCGGTTTATGTCCCTGCTGCTCCACTAACCATCCAGCTCCCTGCTTGTGGCCTGGGAAAGCAGTCAAGGATGGCCCAAAGCCTTGGGACCCTGCACCTGCGTGGGATACCTGGAAGAAGCTCCTGGCTTCTGGCTTCCGGCTTCAGATAACATCAGCTCCAACTGTTACAGCTACTCAGGGAGTGGATGGAAGATTTTTGTCTCTGTCTCTTTTTCTCTCTGAAAATCTTTCTAATAAGAACAAATAAAAGTGACTGTATCTTTCCATCTTTAACAAGCCCTTTAGCAGTTCCTTAACCTTTCTAATCAGTGAATACATTCTAAATGGTCTTAAATTCCTGGTAACACAATACAAAAAAGCAAGACTTATATGGGGTCTAGCGTTCTACAGGAATTATTGAAAAAAGAATGCAGAGTTAGGTGGCCCCACCCACCGCAAATCCTCTCAAAGCTCTACGTCCCTAACTGATGCACGCACCAGGGACATTCTAGAGAAAAGGGAGGTCATCACATTATTGAGCAGTGCTACAATTTTAGATATGTCTCAGCACATCACTGTTTTTCTAAATAAAAAAAAAAGTTTCAAACTATCTTAACTGCCTGATGAAAATGTTTTGGAAATAATTAGCAAAGGAATAGCTTAGATGTCTTGTATCTTTCCTAGCACAATCATATCACGGTTATTCAGCCCTGAGTGAAAGGGTGAGATTTCTCCATGGAGTCACGAGATGAGCGGAAGCCAGATCCCCTTAGTTTGATCATCAAATCTAGCGGTTTTACGCTGCTGAATGTCACATGTCCAGTGCCTCACCTATAATACAGACCTAAGTCTCAAAAGACTGGATTGAGAAGGTGTGCAGCTCAATCCTCATTTCCCATAAATGTCTACAGTTCCATCCCAGTATCTCATAAATGTCTACAGCTCAATCCTAACATACTATAAATGTCTACAGCTCAATCCACACATTCTGTTTGTATCTATAGGTCAACTCTGACATCCCATAAATGTCTACAGCCTAATCCAATTAGTAGAGAACTGCTACTAATTTGTGTGTCTTTATTTCTATTTTATGTATTTGAATGGGGTTTTAGTCTACATTCTTTGTAACTTTTGTACATTCATCAACATTTTATACAAGTTTAGAATGCCCACATATTCTTGGGAATAGTATGTGATCTTTTCTGTAAATGTATTTTCAATGGCCACATAGTGTTTATCTTATGGGCAGATCATAAACCATTTAACCCAAGCCATATTTCAAAGATTTGCATTTGTTGCTGTCACTATTTTCAAGTAAGACTGATATAAGGAACTACTGAGCTTCAATAACTATCAAATTATAGTCAATCCTGTTTGATGTGTATACTCATCCATTCCCCATATAACTCTCAGAAGTTGTTGTCAATCCACTCATTATTTTATTTATATAATTTTCACAGTATACCTTTACAAAATAAGAATTTTGTTCAACATAACCACAACATCATAATCCCACCCAAATTGTCAAGAGTCATTCTTTCACGTCATCAGCTCCTGAAGCAGAAGTCAAGAATCCTTCGCCCTCAGGGTCAGAGAGAGATGGCTGCTACATCAGGTGCTCTGGCAATTGTGCTCCACTGAGACACCACCTTAAACAGCTGTTCACATACCTCGCCACATTCAGAACTGCAGAGGCCAGATAAAAGCTCACAGTGCCTGGGCTTAGCACAATAACAAAGGACAGCACTGAAACCAACAGCAAGGAAAGACATATTCTTGCCACCCTTTTCTCAGGCACCTGAGACCTGAGAGACATACCTCCAACTTAGGAAAGGGAAAGGGAATTAAGATAAGATCACAGACTTGAAACCCAGTGTAGGCCTCGCATGACCTAAATCAGACTTTGACAGTATCTAACAGCCTATGGCCCCAGGATCTTACATGAAAATTGAGTTTTTGGACCTTGCTTGGTCAGGTAGATAATAGACTGCTTCCACTGACCCTCCAACATCCTCCAGACAGTACAGTAAGATTCCAGTTGAAGCAGAGTACGGCAGCAAAGTGAACTCTGGATGTATTATGACTTCAGGATCACAGCCAGACCCACGGTGAGACACAGAACCAGATGCAGGCCAAAGGTCTCCACCCCTGGGCCAGTGTTTACACATGATGCCTCTAGACATGTCGCAGCATAGAGACATGTACTAGGGTTGAACAAGCTAATTTGCTTACATTGTACATCAGAGATGTGGCTAAGTCCCAAATGAATACCAGCCTTAGATACCAAAGGTTTGCTTTTGTTACTTTTTCAACCTTGAACAGATATCAAACAACCACAAACTCTGTGGAATTCAGTGTGTCTGGTCAGTAAAGCCCAGCACCTTGCAGACCCTACCAGTCTGCATCACCAGGCCAATATTAGCAGACAGAAGCTCTGGACTTGCCCCAATGCCATGTGGACTCCTGTAGCTCAGTTGATTGTATACATATTCCAGCCAATATAATTTGTGTCTAGTTGCAATGACAAGAGGCTGTTAGTTCCTTCAGCTGACAGCCCATGGAATTATGGACTTTGTGAGCTGTGGCATTCACGTGTGACCTAGTATTAAGTGTTGATTTCCACAATACTAGATAAGGGGCAAAGCCAGCCCCAGTCAAAGCATTGTTTTCTTAGTTCTTTCTGAACAATACATCTAAATATTTGAGACAAAATAGGGTTTGGGGCATCCACTAGGAAAGAAACAGTAATAGCAAACCAACAACAGACTTGCAAAAATCTTAACTTAGATGCTGTCTAGTGCTAGGTAGTACACTTGTCCAATGCTCAGAGAAAATAAAAGACTGTTTAGCACTTCCACAAGGACAGTCACCAACAAACTGGATCATCAAGAGTAGAAGAAACAACCTTTCACTATGCATGCAATGTTGTATATCAGCAAGAATCAAGATTTATACCCTCACCTCGCAAACAAAATAAGGGGTCAGAAAACAGCCAGGTAAGGAGTGACATCAGCAATGGCTTCTCGGTCTGTGGCTAAGATCAAGTGTAGTATTGGTGTTTACAAACTGTTAGATGAAAAAGTTAAAATATCTGTTATGTCAATCAGTGAGGTTCAAGAGGACAAAGAAAAATTATTTAATCTTCTAACAGATATTTCAGAGATGGAAAAATATTCTAAAAAATATCACAGAAGTTAAGTCAGCTCAGCTTCAATAAGCAACACACCAACAGAGGAGCAAGTCAAACAGAAGAAAGCATGACTGATCTTGAAGAGAGGCTACTTGGAAATGCACAATCAGAGAAGAAAAAGTTAAAAGTAATCAAGAAGAAAGTTTATCGGAAACGTGAGGCTACATGAAAAGAGCAAATATCTGAGTTACTGGGGTTCAAGATAAACTTGAAAATTATCAAAGAGAAGGAAGAAAGAACAGATATCAAGAAAAGAAAGTCTTAGATCATTCAGCAAGTTTTAATTCAATCAGTTCTGCCCAAAGATGCACTAAAATCAAGCTGCTGCGGTTCATGATGGGTGGGCGGGGATTCCTGGCAGGAGGGAGGACAGGGCGGAGGGTCACTATGCTCCTAAAGCTGCATTGTGGAGTGTGTGATATTCACTCAGATAAAAGTTGAAAAGTTTCTGAAAAATTATAGAATAAGTTAACAGCACATAATATCATCTCAATTTTCTTAATGGCAAGACTTAAAACCACAAATCATAAAGGCTGGGAATAAGAATGAGATTTTTACAACGCTAAAGAAAAAAAACTTGGAAAATCAAGAATCCTGTGCCCAGCAAAACTGTAATTTACATATAAAGGAATGAAAACAAAAACTCACAAGATAAAGAAAAACTGAGAGTATTTGTAACTACCAGATCAATCTTACTAAAATTTTTTAAGAGAATTATTTAAACTAAAAGAGATATTAAGGAGTAAGAAGACATAGGGGCAGGCATTCGATGCAACAGATCTGGATTTACTTCTGATTCCAAATTCCTGCTGATACAAATCCTGGGAGGAAGAGGTGAGAGCTCATGGACTTGAATCCAGGCTACTCACACAGAAAACCTGGGAAATTGCAGACGTTAGGATTTGGCCTGCTTCAGTCTCAGCTGCTGTGGGAGGTTCAGGGGATGAACCAGAAGATGAACAAATCTCTGTGTCTCACTACCTTGAGAATGAAAATGAATAAAAGTGGTGAGCATTTGGTACAGAGACTAATTTCTACTTGAGATGCCATATCCATAACTGGAGAGCCTACTTTGAGCTGAGGCTACTCTGTTTCAGACCCAATTTCTTTGAATGCATATTTTGGGAGGCAGCAAATGTTGGTTCAAGTACTTGCATATCTGCCACAAGCAGAAAGACCAAACCTGAACTTTAGCCCTGCTTCAATGCATTTGAGAAGAGAATCAGTAAATAAAACGTCTCTCGGGCTGGCGCAGTGACTCAGTGGCTAAATCCTCACTTTGCAAGCACCAGGATCCCATCTGGGCACCAGTTGTATCCAGCTGCTTCATTTCCCATCCAGCTCCTCCTTGTGGCCTAGGAAAACAGTAGAGAATGGCCCAAACTCTTCTGACCTGCACCAGCTTGGAAGACACAGAAGAAGCTCCTGGTTCTTGGCTTTGGATCAGCTCAGTTTCGGTTGTTGCAGCTGATTAGGGAGTGAACCAGCAAGATGGAAGCCCTTTTTCTCTGTTTCCTTTCTGTAAATCAGCCTTTGTAATAAAAAGAACTAAATTTTGGGGGGAAAAAAAGTCTCTCAAAGCCTGTCTGTCTCTCTCCCCTACCCCATAAGTAAAAAAGAAACAAAATGTATTTTTTTAAAAGAAAGTCTCAAATGGTGGAAAACTCATTGACAAAAGCAACCATACTTCCATGCCAGCAGGTGCAGTTAGTAAAGTTCTGAAAGTAGGCCAATGTCACTGGAGTTAGGAGGAACCTCAACGTGGTTTGCATTTGTATTTCCCTGATAGCGAGGCAGCCTGAGCATTTTTTCATGTCTATCAACCATTTGAATTTGTTCTTTTGAAAAATGTCCGTTTATTTCCTTTGCCCATTTCTTCACTGGTTGGTTGTTTTGCTGTCACTGAATTTCTGAAGCTCTTTGTAAATCCTGGATATTAGTCCCCTACTGGTTGTGTAGTGTGAAAAGATTTTCTTCCATTCTGTTGGTTGCTCCTTCACTTTGTTGATCATCTCCTTTCCTGTGCAGAAGTTTTAGTTTGATGTAGTCCCATTTGTTTATTTTGGCTTTGACTGCCTGTGCTTTTAGTGACTTTTCTAAGAAGTGTTTCCCAATTCCTATACCTTTGGAGAGTGCTTCCTATGTTTTCTTCCAAAAGTTGGATGGGGAGAAAGGTACCCAAGGTACCCTTCCTTCCTGTTGGTGGGAATGTAGGCTAGTACAACCACTATGGAAGTCAGTATGGAACTGAAAATTGACCTGCCATATGACCCAGCTGTCCCTCTGTTAGGAATATATCCAAATGAAAGGAAATTTGCATGTGAGAGAGATTTGTAATCCTATATTCATAGCAGCACAATCTATAATAGTAAAGACATGAAAACACCCAGATGTTCATCAAAAGAGGAGTGTATAAAGTAGTGATACATCTATTCCATGGAATAATTTACTCATTGACTCATAGGTTACACAACTGCACTGTTTGTTTCAGGAAGGTCTTCGATTGTAATTTTCATTTCTTCAGTGACACATTGGTCATTCAATAGCATGCTATTTAACTCCATGTTGTAAATTTTCCATTTTTCTCTCTGTTGTTGATTTTGTTTCTGGCTTTTCATTTAAGGGATGTATAGTAACTGTGTAGTAGAGACTATCACACACAGATGTGAAGATACAATGTAGTGTGCATCTGTACTTCCAAATCAAAGATAGATTCCCAACACAACTGTTGAATATATCTTGACAACAGGATGCTGAACTCCCTGCCATTGTCCATGCCTACAGTGTCAGCACAGAACTAAATAGCACAATGATGGTCTTATGACAGATTGAAGGACTATTATTGTAATGACATGGGGGAAATTATTGGGGGAGAAAGAGGATTTGGAGAAGGATGAAAGGAAATCTTGGAGCCTATGGAATTGTATTAGGGAATAATATATAATATAATATAATATAATATAATATAATATAATATAATATAATAAAAAACAAGACAAAACAAAAAGTAACTATACAGAGAAATTTAGAATGCTCTCAAAATTAAGTCATGGCATATAAACTATTTATACCTTTATATACTGAAGACTAAAAAATAAAACAAGAACAAAGTATCAGCAATGGGGCCAGTTTTGTGGCTGCCTTAGATGTTAACATTACATATGAACAGTGGTTCAAACTCCAGATGCTTACCTCTAGTTAGCACCCTGAGAAGATGTCTGGGAAAGCAGTGGAAGCTAATCCAAGTATTTGGGCCTCTATCATTCATGGGAAAGAAAAGGATGGTACTCCAGACTCCTGGCCATTGAGGCCTGCTGGAGTGTGGACTCCTGAATGAAAGCTCGCTCACTCTCTTTCTCTCCCTATCTCTGCCTTTCTCTACAACTTTGCCTTTTAAATAAATAAGTCACAATATCCAAATGAATGTACTTATAAACAAATAGATACATTAGTAAGCAAGTATATACAAATAGCCTAAAAATAAACTATACAATAGAGACTAGCATATCAATAAGTGATAATACATTATAGCACACATCTCTACTCCTGTAAAAAACAAGGACTACTAATATAACAGTTAAATATGCTTTGACAATATGATTTCAGATTTTTTACCTTGTCTGTACCTATAATACTACAATGTACTCAATTAGCAGAATGTTAAACTTGCAACAGTTACTAAAAGACTGCATTACTGTAATAATACGAGGTAAAATGATGGGAAGAGAAAAGGAAGAAGGAAGATGGCAACAGAAAGAGGGGAATCCTTACATCTATAAGTTCTACCAATTCTTTAAAATAGAATTAACACCAATAGTGCTTAAAGTATTTTCAAAATTAGCATGGGAAATAATTCCAAAATTATTCTGTGAAGGCAGTGTTACCTTGGTACCAGAACCAAGCAATGCACTACTCAAATAACAGAGTCATTGGACAATATCCTTAATGAGCAAAAATGCAAAACTTATCAACAACATAGCAACAAATCACGCCTAGCAGCACATTAAGTAAGTAACTGAATATGACTGATATTCATCCCAAGGATGCAAGGATGGTTCAATATGTGCAAATCTATAAATGTGATACACAATATCAATAAAATGAAGGACAAAAATCATGTTTTCACATAAGTTATTCAACAGTGGCACAAAAAACATTGTATAAAATTCCTAAGCACCCTGAATAAATTAAGTTTGGAAGAAACACACCTCAACATTAGTAAAGTTATAAGTCAACAACTCACATCATACGAAATGGGAAAAAAACAAAAAGCTTTCTCAGATCTGGAACAGAATATCAATGTCCATTTTCATCACTTTCATTAAACAAAATACTGGAAACCTTAGTCAGAAAAATCAAGAAATGGAAAAAAATAATAAAGTGCATGTAAGCTAGAAAGGAAGATGTCAAACTCTGAATCCTTGAAGATGACGTGATCCTATAGAAAACCCAAGAGTCTACCAAAACTCTATGAGAACGAATAAATTCAACAAAAACACAGGATACAAAAGAGGTCTACAAAATTTAGTATCTCTGTTTTATAACAATAGTGAATAATTTTAAAAAGCAAAAAGAATCTCATTTCCAATAACTGAAAAAAATACTGGAAATAAATTTAACCACAGAGGTGAAGTTCTCTACAATGAAAACTGTAAGTCATTATAAATGACACTGAAGAGAACACAAAGAAACAGAAAGACATCCCATTTTCATGGATCCAAAGGATCAATACAGAAAGATATCCCATTTTCATGGATTCAAAGGATCAATATTGCTACAATGTTCAGGCTACTTGAGGCAACTTAAAAATGTGTTGTAGCCTTGGTTCAAACTTGATAAAACTCCACTAAAGTTTGTATGCAACTACACACCACCTCAAATTATCTAAGTTACCTTGGGCAACAGGAACAAGGGGGGAAGCTTTGCTATGTCTGACTTATTAAATATTTACAAAGGTATAGTCATTCAATTTTTCTAATTTTAAAATTACATATAATGTCATACATTGGTAGAAGAGATCCACTGACCCAGAGGATATAATAGAAACCCTAGAAATAAAAATATAAGTCGGTTGAGATTCAAAAAAGGAACACACTGAAGAAAAGGGCAGTCTTTTCAGTAAATGATGACTGAAAGAGCATATGTATGCTTGCAGGCAGAAAAATAAAACTAGAACCGAGTATTTCACCATCTATAAAAATCAACTCAAAATGGATTAAAGACCTAAACTGAAGATCTGGATCTTTGAACTACTATCAGATAATATAGAAAAAAAAAGCCTTAGGACATTGAAATGAACATGACTCCTTTTTTTGATCCCAAAAGAACAAGAAATAAAAGCAAAATTTGACAAATGGCACTTCATCAAATTAAGGAATCCCTGCAGGGCAAAAGAAAAATAAATCAAATGCAGAGAAATCTCACAGAATGGGAGAAACTATATATAAGTTGTACATCTATCCAGAGTAAAGAAAAACTCAATTTTTAAAAAATCAAGTTTAAAAATTGTAATTAGGTTTCAGTAGACATCTCTCAAAAGAAGACACATAAACAGGTCATAGCATGCACCTGCATCTTGTACATTATTTTGTTTCAAACATTGCTCTTAAGTTGATATCCAATAATGAGAAATTCAATATAGTTTCCATTTCAATGCTTTTCTTTCAATAGGACTAAGCATGCTTTCCTTAAATTTACATTTTTACCTTTTTTAAAGTAAAAAAATTCTTCCATAATTTTTTAATTGGGTATCTATTTTCTTTTTTTCCAGTTTCTCTGTTACATTTTGTGTTCTAGAATCTTGCTATCTTATGAGTGAGTCCTACTGTAAAGACATGACACATGTGGGAAATCTCATTATTCTCTCCGCTGTATTTGCCCAGCCCAATATTTTATCCAAAATGGACATAGCCGACATCTGCAAAATACACTGAACACAAATGTTGAACTGTTTTAGGAATAGTAGTTTAATTCATTACAATGAAAGACTGATGTAACTAGCCTGGTCTATCATTATGTTCAACAAATGATTTTCATTTTAAGTGTGTTTTCTACTTATAATTTAGACATTAAACCCATTAACTTTCCAGTGGCATTATGCTTAAGGAACACAGAATATTATACTAATTATTGTGGCCATAAAAAATCCTGATACCCCCATGTAAAGATTATAGATTCATTTATCTATAATCTTTTTTCTGTAAGAATAAAAAAGTTATTTACTATAGTGACTTTAAGATATAATAAGAAAGATAACACAGTCAAATTATTATAATGGATGACTACTGCCATTTAAGAGTCCTGTACTTAAACATGCCACCTGCCTTAGAGCACTCTCTAATGCTAGAATAGATACCTAAAGAAGCAAATATATACCTTATCTGGAAGGTATTGGAAGTCCTGGACTGACATGTGAGACTTTATATTGTGCCAAAATCCAAACCCAAAAATAAATGCTATGAGGAAAAATGGAATATTATCCCAATATAAATTGGGAACATGTAATATATAAAATTTAATGAAATAGGCAAAAATCATACCCATCTTTTCCTCATTAGCATTCACATTTGCATAGAAGGATCATGAAATATAATCAATGAGTGTATAAGTCACATAGGTACAAGAGGTGGTTAAAACTAAAGTCTTTGCAGTTTCAAGTATATATATTATATAATAAAGATAATACAATTTCTCATAAAGAACGAGATAAAAATAAATAAAGGAGGAAAAGAAGAAAAGAAGCAGGTAGGGGCTGGAGTCATGGTGGTGCAGCAGGTTAAGGTGCTGAAATGCCAGCAATCCATGTGGATGCAATGAACACCTAGAGGCAAGCCCCCAATGGCCCTATCACCCAGGGACCCTGTGAGCCTGCACCCTCAGGACCACATGAGCAGATGCCATCTGCCACACCAATTTTGGAGTAATGATGGAGGGAGCCACCCCCAGCCATCACTGGTGCAGGAAAAATGGTGACAGGGGCACTTGTATGAATCATTAGGAACCGACTGACATAGATGCATTCATTAATTATGGATGTCATCTTTTAAAAGAAACATTTATATTTATTAATTCAAATTATTGATATTTATCTGAAAGGTAGAAAAATCTCTAACATACTGGTTTACAAAATGACTGCAACAGCTGGGCCTGGGCCAGACCAAAGCCAGTGTCCCAGAACTCAATCCAGACCCTTGTAGGAGCGTGCCAAGAGTTAAGAGCTTAATCCATGTCATCCACACAGGTGGCATGAACTCAAGTATTTGGGCCATCCTCCACTCCTTTCTCAGGTGCATCAGTAGGGAGCTAAATCAGAGCTGAAGCACCCAGAACTCAAGGCACTGCACATATGGGATGCCTTCATTGAGAGCAGCAGTTTAACCTGTTACACCACAAATCCAGCACCCCTTTCCCTCCCCACTCCCACACACACATTTATTTTCATTTTTAACTTTCTTTTACTTATTTGAAAGCCAAATGTGAGAGATCTTCCATCCACTGGTTCACTCACCAACGGTTGTAACAGCCCAAGCTGGGCCAGGCTGCAGCCAGGAGTTTCTTCGAGGTCTTACACATGGGTGCACAGACGCAAGCACTAGTGTCATCTTCCAGTGCTTTCCCATGAGCATTAACAGGGAGTGAGATCATAAGTGGAACAGCTAGAACTTGAACCAGTGCCCATATGGGATGCCAGAGCTGCAAGCAACAGCTTAACCTACTTTGCCACAATGCCAGCCTTCCTCACATGCATTTTCAAATAAATCTTCCAGATGGTGGGCCATAAAAATCAGAGAATATCAAGGCTTGGAGTTCACAAGTGAAGGGAGATAATATATGTTGCTGACAACAAGTAAGGTTTTCTGGAGTGGACATCTGATCTCACATCTTAGACACCATTGGGAGTGCCCAGATTCCATATCTAAGTGATTAGGTTCAAGCCGTAGCTCCACTCCCAATTTTTCTTTCCTGCCAATGTATACTTTGGAAGGCAGCAGGCAATCCAGCTAGTCATGGCCTGATGCTGAGGTTGAAAGAACACACAGTAAATTCAACATATTCTTAATAAATACATGTATAAAGAAACACTCGAGGCTTCACTGAGACAAATCATTTTTAGTCTCCTATGTATTGTCCTAATTTTTATATTTAACTGCAATGGAATTCAGACCTGCTGCCTCACAACGTTTGGACTCATTATCATAGATGCATTGGCCACTAACCTCATTTGCTTAAATATCCATGAAGCTATTATTTCTTTCTTGTATAATCTAGTAGCTTCTTCATACCTTTTGGGAAATTCTTAAGAGGCACTAGCAGTTTCTTACATTTGATATTTTAATGTCTAGCATGTATATTTTTATCTTAATGATTTCACTAGGAGAAAAAGTACACTTGTGAATATGTGTTAGCCATATGGAAAAGACAATGAAGTTTAGTAATTAAAACTGAAAAAGTAAAGAACTATGCAGTAATTAGAACACTGATTAATCAGCTGATAATTTTATCTTGATTAATGCTGCCAGTTTCTCTCCTTATTGACCCAGGAAAGGTAGGTTTAGACCAATTAAATATAAATTATTCTCCTTTCCTTACATTCTAGGCAGCTTCCGGGATTCTAAGTCATACTACATTAAAGAAGAACCATGAAATGCTTTCACTAAATTGGGCAGCTCAACAAAAGATAGAAATGGATTCATGTTCCACATATACTGAAGCTTTTATCTAAGCCTAAATTGTACAGAACCGGTTTATTTGAATATTATCCAGTGAATATTAAAAGTAGAATAAAGTAGTATTTTTAAAAATCCTCTGATAACACTTGAACAGTTTTAAAAAAACAACTAGATATCTCATATAATTTATTGAATCTAATGAGAAGTTGGGAACACTGCAATTCAAGAACATAACAAACTACATGCAGGGTCTTACTTCTTTGGCTGTGCGAGTAAACAGGGAGAATCATCCTGCTATTAGGAGACACAATACTAAATCTTAGCAATGATTTTCCATCGCTTCTCGGCCTTTTGGCTAAAATCAAGTGTAGCAATGGTTTTCCAGAAGAGAGTTCATGAAAAAGTAATGAGCTAATAATAAACATTCCTAAATTTTGCAAAGAAACACAAATCCATGAAACACGTTGTTCAAAAGGTTAGAATGCCTAAGAAAAGTAACAATTACAAGATAGTTAGATGAAAGTTAGGAGTTAGAATAATTTTCCTACTTTTCCATTAAACTGATCACGTTCAAGACATTTGATAAAGCCAAGCAGTTAACATACCGATGCCATTTGGGACTCTGAATGTTTCTCCCATCATTAATGCAAGATCCACTCTCATCTACGTAGAAGTCCCCTTCTAGACCAACTTGTGAAAAATCAGCATATTCCTTCCTCTGTTGCTCCAGTCCTGTGCACGTATCTGGCTCCACGATTTCCAAACACTGTGGAAGGCCAGACTTGACCAACTTGCCCTAGATGACTGCCTTCACTAGCTACTCTCTGAGAGACAGGTGTAAAAACAGCACTTCCTGGTCCCAATCTTGGAAAAATGTCCTTTGTTTATATCTAATTCAGTATTTTTGTTAAGACTGTAGAGGCATATAGATAGTTCTAATTAAAACAGCAGCTATAAGCTGTGAAAATCTGTATTACGCAGAGAAAGGGAGACAGAGAGAGAGAGATCTTCCACCCACTGCTTCACTCCCCAGTTGTCTGCAATGGCTTAGGACTACAACAGGTGGCAGCCAGAAGCCAGATGCTTTATCTCAGCTAGGCACATGGGTTACAGAGGCCGAAGCAGTTGGACCATCCTCCACTGCTTTTCCCAGGGAGCTCAATCCAAAATGAAGAAGACAGACATGAAGCAGCACCCAGATAGGTGCCATCATTTCATACCCATGATACCATGCTGCTGGGCCCAGAAGCACTTCCTGATAGTATCTGAGTTAGGATCTTTGCCATTCATTTCATACCTGATAACCACAGAAGAGTGAAAACATGAAATACAGGATTAATGTACAATATGGCTTAGGTATTAGTTTGAACGTTGCATACTCCCCAAGGACCCATGTGGTCCCCGCCAAAATCTTAGATTACTGTTGCTAAGAGGGTAAAACCTTGATCACCTCAGACTCTCTGAGGGTAGCGTCTTTGGGAAGCAATTGGATTGGGCTGATAGAGTGGAGGCTGGATGATCAGACCCTGGGGGCTCTTTCAAGAGTCTGGACAGAGGCAAACACACACTGCCTCTTGCTATGTCAATGCTACCTCAGGATTACACACAAGAATGCTTTTACCGGAGCCCGAATCAACGTGGTCTGCCCAGTGCTGAACTGCAAACCTCCAAACCATAGTAAACTTCTCTTTTCTTGTCTCAGATATTTCTTTATAGTTTTTTTTAAAAAGGCTAACTCAGACAATGAAAATTAAATTCAGAGTGTGTGATTTCACTCTCACAGCTTTGATGGAGTTCTAGTCATTTGTATTTCTGAATTCTTACAACCTTAGCACCATGTAAGACTAGAGAGTGATTAATACATTTTAGTGGCAAGTATGTCCAATAATCATATCTTTTTGATTAGTGGTCATTTAAGCATCTGTGACTGAGAGCCAGTAATGGTACTGAGGGTTAAGCTGCGGAGTATGAAGCCGGCATTCTGTAACAGAGCATCACTTTGAGTCTCAGCCACTGTTTTCCAGCCAACTTGCTGCTGACATGTTTGGAAAGGCAGTGGATCATGGCATAAGTCCTTGGGCCCTTTCCACCCACACTGGAGATCCTGACAGAGTTCTGGGCTCCTGGAGGAGGCCAGTCACTCCTACCATTTGGGGAGTAAACTAGTGGATTGAAGAGCTCTCTCCTTAATTCTGCTTTCAGACAAATAAATAATATTATTAAAAGCAACGGATAACGTAATTCTCGGTAACAGTTTGTTGCCTACAAGTATACAAAATGCAACCAAGTACCTCATTTCATAGTCATAAGTAATGAGATGTTTTCCCAATTACATGCTTAATTGTGAAGTGAGTTTTAGAGTTAATTTCTTGGATTTTTTCCTAAATGAAAAGGCCATGCACTCAGTAAGTCTGTTTGCTATATTTAGCATGTTGCCAATCCTGGTTCAAGTTGCTATTTGCTGAATCTAAGAGTCATCCATTCACTCATCTGACAATGCCATTTACATTATGAGATACAGTACTGAAGGAAACTGTTCTCATGAAGCTTACAGTCTAGTTACAAGGAACAAAAACTAAACGCAATAACACAATGAAAAATAAAAGACATTTTCTTTGTAAGTTCTTTGCAGAACTTACAGAGTTCATGTTTGACTTGAAATATTCCAACAGGATTTCAATTTCAAGAGAGAATTTTATTAATCATAATAATTATATTTAACTTGTGCTTAATTCTTGGCACTTAACTATGATATTATCCCTGTTAGCCTAATTCCTACAAGTTAAGTCAAATTGTTACTGTTTTACAGAAGAGGAACTGCAACTCAGAGAAATTAAGTTACTTCTCCAAAAACATTGAATACACAGTATAGCTATGCTGAAAATTGTGGCAGAAAAATCAAATAGAATGCTAACTAAACTATAAACATATAACGCAAGATGATATGATAAAGAACCATGTCAACAAAGCTCACTTATTCCACAAATATTTACTTTGTTGACTAGGTGGGCCACATGGAATATGTGACCCTTTATCTGAACGTTTATGATTAAGTAAACATTTAAATAAATATAGTACATAAAAATGGGCAACATAAAAAATGGGAACATATGGAAGCAAAGCACAGTTACAGATTGTAACCCAAGACAAGATGTAATGCCATGAACGTATCTGGTACATTTGGGGAATTAAGACTGCTAAGGGTTACAAAAGTGCAGGGTCAATAAAGAGGATGTATTCAACGACTGGAGGGTATGTTAGAGGATCTGTGGGTACCACGCAACAAATATGTGCTTAATGTCATGGCCTTCATGGCATCATTAAAGAACTTAGTTAGCAGATATGAATCTTGTATCACGTGACTGATAGTATTAGGATTTAACATTGTCAGAAAAAGGGTTTGAAAGCTGAAAGCTAGGCTGGTTGAGTTCTCAAAGCCACATGGTGCACATGTGAGGACCAGAGATTGAGATTAAATGGCTGAAAACAGAAAAACACATAGGAAGTAGAGATTGGAAAGGTAGACTGGATCAGGATGATGTAGAACTTGAATTGCTAATAATTGGATTTCCAAATATAGACAGTAGCACTTAGGATCAAAATTTAGTTACTCATTTTTATTACCATGAGCATCCCTAGTTTTGGATTATTCGGTGGCATACATGATAGAAAAAAGTACATTAAAAAATCAATTCATAATACAGAACTAAATCTAATCAAAATCAACAAAGACAAATATTACTATGGAAACATGATATATGTATTTCTGAACAAAAATAACTCTTATGTTCTATTTAGTTGTGAATCAGCAGATGGAAAATCAATCGTTTTTCTCTGCTTTTCACATAGATGAAAAAGTAACATAAACATTAAAAAATTAAAAATTAAAATTGACTTAATAGAGGATTTTAATGGAAAATGTGTTATAGCACTAAAATTATAACCAATCAGAGTCCACAATAACAACAAAATAATTTTAATCTTAACAAGGCTTTCCTAGTTTAAACAGCATGGTAAGTGATAAAAAAAATTACTCTAGTAAATGTGGACCCTCCCCTTTAAAAAATAATGATTTGTGTAATTTTTAATTTTTTAATTTATTTTTTTAAATTTTTTAAATTATTATTATTTTTTTTAATTGGAAAGGCGGATATATAGAGAGGAGAGACAGAGAGGAAGATCTTCCGTATTCACTCCCCAAGTGAGCGCAACGGCCGATGCTATGCTGATCCGAAGCCAGGAGCCTCTTCTGGGTCTCCCACGCGGGTGCAGGGTCCCAAGTCTTTGAGCTGTCCTCAACTGCTTTCCCGGGCCACAGGCAGGGAGCTGGAAGGGAAGTGGGGCTGCCATGGATAGAACTGGCGCCCATATGGGATCCCGGGGCGTGCAAGGTGAGGACCTTAACCACTGCGCCACCGCGCCGGGCCCAATATGTATAGTTTGACAGAAGCAGATATTTGGCTGAAGGTTGAGGTTGCTGATTAAAAAAAAAAAAAACCGGGCCCGGCGCGGTGGCGTAAGTGGTTAAAGGTCCTCGCCTTGCACGCCCGGGATCCCATATGGGCGCCGGTTCTAATCCCGGCAGCCCCGCTTCCCTTCCAGCTCCCTGCCTGTGGCCTGGGAAAGCAGTCGAGGACGGCCCAAAGCTTTGGGAACCTGCACCCACGTGGGAGACCCGGAAGAGGCTCCTGGCTTCGGATCGGCATAGTATCGGCCCGTTGCGCTCACTTGGGGAGTGAATCATCGGACGGAAGATCTTCCTCTCTGTCTCTCCTCTCTGTATATCCGCCTTTCCAATGAAAAAATAATAAAAATAAATCTTTAAAAAAAAAAAAAAACCGAAAAATACACACACAGATAAAAAAGCTCAACTGACTCCTCCAACAGAGTACACGGTTTGACTCTATTGTCATGTTAACCAGACATGAACTTGATACCAATAACTATTCCTTTTTCCCTTGTATGCTGGCCTATGTTGGATTTCTCTTGAGCCTCTATATCATTTATTATGCAAAATATTAATTACATAAGAATCCGTGCACATCCATTCTAAATGGATATAATTTCCTTATTTTAAAACTATGTAAAAATTCGTGTTTCAGAAGCAGATTTACAGCAAGATGGATTGTAACTGAGTTATTCAAAGAAGCTTCTAGTAGCAACTGTTTCTCCTTTTTTAAAATAAGCATACACTGAATAATATTTAATAATATGTGAATAACAGGTAAACGAAAAGTAACAATGAAACAAACAATTCTATAGTCACCAACCAGCTTAAAAGTAGCATTGTTATTCTGCACGCCACATCCAGGGTCTACATCAGTACACCACACACAGAGGTAAACACCATTCTGAACTCAGTCTATATCATTTGCTGTTTATTATAAAAACTATATTGCTTAATTTTGCATACTATGCTTTGTTTTTTACATGGAAATATATTGGACAAAATCTATGGCTTGTTTTTAGATTTGCTTTTTAGATTTCATTGTAATCAGGTATGTGGGTATAATATCCCCATTTGCATTGCTGTATAATACTGCATTTCATGAATACATAAAAATTCACTTATCCATTCTACTGACAATGGACATCTGGGATATTTTACACTTTCTTGCCATTGTAAACAAGGTATTTATGCATGTTATTTTGCTTGTCTCCAAGCATAGTTGTACGGCATAGCTCTTGATACATGCTGCTGAATTACAGGGAATCTATAATATAATACTGATTAATTTCTAAAGTGGTCCCAATTAATTTCATTTCTAAATAAATTTTATGAAAGTTCCCATTCCTTCACCTTCTTAACAAATATAAACTTGTAAATTCTACCAATTTGGTAACTATAAAGAGTATCTCAGTAATTTGAATTCGTGGTTTCATGACTCCTAATGAAATCAAACACCATTTCTCTAGTTTGCTTGCTGATCATCCTTCCTTTAATGAAGTTCAAGTCCATCTTTTCTTTGGAAGTCTTTGCCCTTTACACATACGTTTGTATATTATCTCTGTATATGATAGATTCTAATTATTCATCAATGTAAATATATGTTAACACATTCTTCCCCTTTATAGCCTTTTTTTTCCTTTTCTAAAGACACAAAGACAGCGAATGAATGAGATAAAGATCTAGAGGGGGAGAGAAAGAGAGAGAGAGACCTCCCATCCACCAGTTGACTCCCCAAATGCTCCCACCAGCCTTGCCCACTTCAGGAGTTCAGGATCCCATCTGAGTCTTTCATATGCAAACAACAGAAACCCAAGCACCTGAGCCTTGATTCATGGCTGCCAGGCTTGCACCAGGAAGAAGCCAGAGCAAACAGGAACAACTAGGACCTTCACCAGCACTCGATACAGGATGTGGGTCTAGCAAACAGTGGTCTGATCTGATGCAGCACAATGTCTGAGCTTATGGTCTACTTTAAGAAGACTAAGCAGGGCTACAACACCTGTGTACCTCATGTGGACGAGGTCAGGGAAAAGCCAGGCTGGGCTGATTATTCCTACTGCTGCAAACAAAATTAGAGTGGGTGAGGGTTGTTCAGGCTTAGCCACAGCATCAGCTGGCAGAAGCTGGCACTGGGGTCTAATTCTGTCAAGTCAAACCACAGAACTACCTGGAGAGTGCAAAATCTGGGAGTAGGAGAGGCCTGGGAGGGAAATAGTGGGCTCCTCCCTCTTGGGTTACCACTACCACAGGAGGGCATGAAAACTAGGACAGGGGCTGGGGTGGCTAGACAGATACCCAACAGCATCTGTGTGGGCTGATCAGTGGTGCTGGTTAGAGGGAACAAAGCTTTAATACCCATAGACATGTACGAGAGCCGAATGGGATGTGGGATAGACTAGACTAGTCTGCTACACATACTGGCAAACCAGGGTAGGTGGCGGGCCTGGTGGGGGTTATTGTGGGTTGTTCCAACTAGGCTGCAGCTCCTACAGGTTTATGCAAGGGCCGAGTATGTGCTGGGCAGAACCAGGCTGGACTGCAACACCCATTGGTTCCAATGGAAGTCGGGGCTGAAAACAGAACCAACCCAGCGATAGCAACCACCAGCTGATCGGGGCGGTGGATTGTGCCAGGCCCTGTACTTGCTAGTACATACAAGAATCTGGTCCAAGAACACCTCAGACAAAGTTTCTTTGGAGATCTCCCCAATCAATAATGCTGGACTCAGAACCCTAACCAAGAAAAGACAGAAGACAGAACAGGTCAATCAACCATCTCAGCTATATGTTGGCAGCGAAATACGGAGCAAACAGAGACTCTGTGATGGATTATGTCAACCAGTGGATTTTCAAAGACCTCATAGTGCTTGGAGTGGCAAGATTGGCAGCGATTCATAACTAATGAATTATCAAAACCACTTGAGCAAGAACCTCAGAGCATACCCTACATGCGGGACCTGGGGAGGGTGGGAAATTGGGTGGGTCTTCTCCCTTAATACACCCCTTTAAACATGAAGGAAACAATATGGAAATAATAGTCTTACCCATTTTCCTATAGCCCTTGAACCTCTTTACCCTAATCAACTATGGAAAGAGTGTCAAAAATATAATAGAAAGAAAGAAAGAAAGAGGAAAAAAGAATACAATATCAATCGAAATGGATAGTCCTAAGTTTTCTTAAAGTCAATTTTGTCTTCTTCATTCACCAATTCTGTTTTCATTAAGAAAATTTTCTTAACCCTAAGACATAAATGAATTCTCCCACACTGTCTTCTCAAAAGTTTAAAAAATCAAACTGTCTTTCCAGAATGCTGAACAGAATTCTACATGTCGTGTCATGTAAGCAATGAGGTAAGATGGGATTTCTTTGGTCCATGTTGACAATGAAGTATTTCAACAGTCGTTACTGCAGTAATTACATTCTCCCACTGACCTGCAATGCCAGTGCTTTCTCAGAGGAAGTGTGGCTGGGTTTCTGGAACTTCTCTCCTGCTCTGCAAACAACAAAAGCATTAGTTACTGCATAGTTGGTGGGATAGGTCCTTTGACCCTGTTCTTCTTCTGCATGCATGACTTGGCACTTCTTGCCTTTTATTTTCCCATGCACAGATATAATTCATGTTACCTAGGTCGACACTGGCTTCAGTTTGAATGTAATTTGTCCTTGCAAAAACATATACTGGGATTTGGCTGCCAGTGTAGTACAATTAGGAAGTGGGTCCTCTAAGATGGATTAGTATTTTTCTAAGTAACTAAACTAGCTCCCATTTCACTGAATGAGTTCGCACATGGTCGCATCTCCCTCTCTTCCACACTGGTCTACTCTCCACTCTTGCCAGTACTTCCAGCAGACAATTCTATCTGCCATATTTTGCTAAAGCATGACATGCAGCTTGATGATCTTAACCTTCCCAGCCTTCAGCTCCTGAGACAAAATAACTCATTTTTTGTAAGTTACTCAGTCTCAGATATTCTGTTATAGAAACAGAGAATGGGCAATATTCATCTCAAAAGAGAAAAAGCCTTCAAACCCCACCTTTAAACTGGACTTTACAGGGTTTCCCATAGGAATATTTTGTCTTGACAGATTTTCAACCTGACTTGCCAAAAAGTTCCTTTTGTATTATTAAATCTTATCAATTTTTCCAGATCTATAATATTGCCATATTGTTTTCTAATGCTCTGCCACCCTGAATTCTTAACTTAAACCCATTGGGTTCTGATACGGTATTTATACTTTGCTAGATTCATGCTGCTAACATTTCAAGGTTTAAAATCTAACTTCATGAAGAAATATAACTCTTTCTTAAACCAACCATCTCAAACCAAAAAATGGGGAAATTTATTTGTTCTTCTGCCTGAAAGAACCTTGGTAAAATATTCTAACATATGTCCCTACCTTGCACGCACAGGGTTCCCATGTGGGCGGTCCCAATTCACTTCAGCTCTCTGTTTGTGGCCTGGGAAAGCAGTCAAGGATGGCCCAGAGCCTTGGGACCCTGCAACCATGTGGGAGATCCAGAAGAGGCCCCTGGCCTCTGACTTCAACTGGCTCAGTTTCAGCCACTGCGGTCGTTTGGGGAGTGAATCAACAGATGAAAGATTTTCCTGTCTGTCTCTCCTCCTTTCTGTATATCTGACTTTCCAATAAAGATAAAAAAAAATAAATAAATCTTACACATGTTGTAATAATTTTTGAAGAGATAATCTTGCAACCATTACTGTGACACAGCAGGTAAAGGCACCACTAGCATCCCACATGAGACCAATTTAAACTCTAGGTGCTCCACGTTGAATCCAATTCTCTGCTAACTGGCCTGGAAAAGCAGCAGAGGGTGGCTAAAGTCCTTTCCTTTGCTAGGCTCATTTCCTGCCTGAGTTTTAAAATCATAAATGTTTTCAAGTCCGGCGCACTGATCATTTTTTTTTCTTACAACTGTATTATTGGACCCAGCACAATAGCCTAGCGGCTAAATCTTCATCTTGCACAAACCTGGATCCCATATGGGCACCAGTTTTAATTCTGGCAGCCCCACTTCCCATCCAGCTCCCTGGCTGTGGCCTGGGAAAGCAGTTGAGGATGGCCCAAAGCCTTGGGACCCTTTACCTGTGTGGGAGACCCAGAAAAAGCTCCTGGCTCCTGGCTTCAGATCAGCTCAGCTCTGACCACTGCAGCCACTTGGGGAGTGAATCAGCAGACAGTAGATATCTGTTTCTCCTCCTCTCCATATATCTGATCTTCCAGTTAAAAAAAATCCTTAAAGGTATTATTTTGGGTTACACATATTTTGAAGATATATAATTTTATATTTTTTATATTTTCCAGACTAACTAAAGCTTTTATCAATAATGTTTCAACTCAGTCTACAACTAACCTTTCCTCCTGCTTTAAAATCTACTTTACCATGTATGACTCTATTAAGGTATCTTCGATTAATGATTGCTTGGCACATCTTTTCCTTTGTTATGACTTAAATTTGTATATGCTCACTTGATTGAGGACTAAATTCATTTGTCATAATTTTCAAAGCTTCCAAATAGGAGTTTGAGTCATTTTCTTTAACTGAAAAGTTTAGTTCATCCATACTGAGTATAATCACACATTTACCTTTTTAATCAATGCTCTTTTTTTTATCAACATTGTTCCATTATTTTAACCTGACTGACTTCTATGCTTTTAGTACTTACTAATATTTCCACCATTGTAATTTTCCATATTATAATTTGAGAGCTCTGTACACATTTTCTGATTCTGTGGCTGTTACAGAAATTTTACCGAACATATTTAACAAAACCTCAAATCATCTAATCTTTTTCGTTTCCCCTAAAACTTCTAAAGAACTTTGGAAACCTCTTAATTCCAATCACCTCCTCCGCAAGTAAACATTTGGGGCAGTATTTTGGTTAATCATCCCTTCGTAATGCATTTGTGTCATGTATCCAATGTTTATTTAGACTAGTTTCCACACACTTTGCTTCCATTTTGCTTTCTCTTTGTCTCACTCTCTCTCTCCTTCCATCTCTCCTTTCTGCAAATAGAATTGCTTTGCTTCCTAAAAAAATATCTGTGCCAGAATTCCCTTTGTCAACGGTAAACTCTCTTAACTCTTGTGATAAATTTTCTCCATATCGCCTCATTTTTGGAAGGCAGCTTTCTGGATGGGTAATTCTAAACAGACACTTTCTGCATACAGACATAATTCCACACTTTCCTCTGCTTTTCATTATATTAATGCAATGTCAGCTGTCAGTCTATTCACCATTTGTGCCAAATCTGTTTCCTATTTGCTGAATGGCTTTGAGATCCTTCCTGTGCCTTGGTGTTATACAGGCACAGTATAAGATTTCTAGATTTGGACTTAGTTCTATTCTTCCTCTGAGAATTCTGTATCCAAAAGTAAAGTGTTTTCCATCAATTCTGAAAATTCCTGCCACTATTTCTCTAAACAGCGCCTCCTCCACATTCTATTTTTTCCTTTTGGGAATCAACTTTGAAATGAGTTCTTTTTTTTAAACTATTGTTCATACATCTTAACTTGTCTTTTTCTATATTTTCTTTTCTTTAATCATTCTGTGATGCACTCTAGATTATTTGCCCAGAAACTCCAGTTCCCTAATACTCTCTGAATCTCTGTATAATTTACCACTTAACCTATCCTTTGATTTTCTAAATGCTAACTTTAAATTTTTCAAATCTTATTATTTTGTAGTTCTTATTCATAGTTTTCAATCTGTCTTTTAATTCTTTAAACATTTTAAAGATTTGTTATGAACTTGTTACAATACAATAGTATTTATTGTGCCTCTAGGCTCTTTTGGGTGCCGATTTGTTCCTGATCTATGCATATGAGTTCCCATTTTTTTATTATGCACTCACTCCCTTTGCCACATACACTTTCAGAAAATTCTCCAGGCCTGCCTGAGAAGCAATTTCCATCACAGAGGATTTCTGTTTACCTCTAGACCATTTTCAGTGCGGTCTTATTTAGAAACACATCATTGATAGGAGCCTTTCTTCCTATTCATTTGGTATTGCTTTGTTTTGCCAGCGCATATCCTATGTTATGAAGTTTCAGAGAAAATGTTCCCCATCCCCTTTGAACTACTATTAAGGTTTTGTATGAGAAATTGCTCTTGTACATGGAAGTTTACTTTAAATTCACTCTTAAAACTGTACCCCTTGTAATACCAGGATCATGTAGCAGTCTTCTAAAAGATCTCATACATGATACAGGAAATAGTTTGGGTTCAATCCTGGGTACTTTAATCAGATATAAAAGTCAAGGGTAAACATCATTCTAGTTCTGCAAATGTCTCCTAGGCAAAAACAGGAGTTAGCAGAAGCTTGCCTGTCTTCCCCAGTTCCATGTTCATTTTACTTTTGGAGTCTGAAGAGGGCAAAATTTCTTTCAAGCTTTCAAACAAAATCACAAAATTTCATTTTATCTTTAAATTTAAATAATCACTGGAAATGTGGCTCATGATTTCTATTCTGCATACTTTTGGAAACAAACCAAAGATTCTTTTTTTCCTCGTTTTTGTTTATCTGATAATGCTAGATGAATTCTGGTTGAATGTACAAAGAAATGGCTCAGCTTTGACTAAGGTTAGAAAGCAAATATGTTGGGCTTTGGAGTTCATGACCTCTATCACAATTACTCAATACTACCTTTGTAATTCAAAAATAACCACAAACAATACCTTAAAGGTGAGCGCAGTTGTGCTTTCAACAAATAAATAAAAACTTAATTTACAAAAGCAAATAGTAGGCCAGACTTGGGCTACAAACAGTAGTTTGTTGTTCCATGCTTTACACCATTATAGTGTTAGTAGAATGACAGTAGGGAGGAAAACATTTTATGGATGTATACAGCTGGTGGGACAGACAAAATATCCAGGCAAATTAATTAATTAATCTATCTTTGCATTGCTTAAATACAATGAAAATGAGCTTCTGCTAGCACAGGAAAAACTCTAAACAACAAAGTAAACATTATGAGGTCAGTAAGCTGTACAGACCTAGTTATTCCCCCACTACAGACCAGACCAGCTCTCAAAGAAACCAAATATTACCCCCAGCTGCTCTGTAATAGCTCTTATTCCAAGATACTAACCAGTAATCTCTTATGCTGGGTAAATTCTGCATTGAGACCTATCTAGGATTAGATTCACTGTATAAATTTTTTTTATAGAAGAGAATATACCCCCTAAGCATTGGAAAAATAAATATATTAGTTGAGATTGGCTGTAATGTATGTCCCTGGATTGGGCAATACTTATGGGATTCACAACAGGCTAAACTAAGACTAAAATGGTTACTCAGTTTGGAAATGACTATTTTTGCCACTCAGCAAAACAGAATCTTATAAATTCACCTTTGTAAAAGGTGAGGCATTACATGAACTCATGCTTTAATGGTTTGCTTATCAACCTACCTTGGGTTTTCAAAATTTTAGTATAAATTATAAAATATAAAGAGAGGTCCAAACTTTATAAAACAGTGTTACATTTTAATATAAGAGATCATAACTAATAGTGACTATTCAATTGTACAGAGGGCAAAAAATACCAAGTATGACAAAAATAGAGCTTATGTTACCTTTTTAAGTAATATATCAAAATAATAAATGTGCAAGTATTAGCTATTGGTTCTTTGTAGAGATGTTGGTCAACTTTTATCTGGATACCATACTATATGTGCTATGTGAAAGAAAGAAAAACATGAGCCACTCTTTAAAGAAACATCACTGAAATATACTTCAAAATAGTTTCAACATTTTATAACTAAGATAGATGTGTTTGTGCGTGTCTTGTGTGTTATACGCAAGCCCTCAAACTAAGTACATACAGAGGTCAAATTTCTTTGAGAAATCAGAGTTAGCAATTAAACACTATCCAAAAAGTATTTCCTTGCTTTTTTCCAAATGCCCATTGCAGAAAATTAATCACAAAGACTACAGGCACCATGATTTTCTCTCTAGATACAAATACATTTATGTGCCATCAGCTTCCAATTGTGGAAATGTCCTGCATTCTATAATGTAAAGAAAATAAACATGCTTTCTTTCTACACTTCCATATTCAAAGATGATCTCTCTTTTTAACAACAGATAGATTTATAAGAGGAGAACATACAAATATTATTGAAAATTTTATGTGACATGGGAGCTTGCACCAAAATATAAAAACCCAAGGGAAATAGTAAGCCTGAGGATATTTATACCAGTTTTAATCAAAATTGGAAAATTGTGGGGAAAAGGGATAGCATAAAAGGGGTATGAACAAAGAGTAATCAACTAGGAAAAACCTAGAGAGCCTTATTCAGAATGTCTAGAAATCTCTATTCGGTATCCCTTCGGTACACTGCTTGGAGAAAGAGTAGTGTGTTCCTTTTTGGGACAGAAGGAGAGGTTTCCATAAGAAGATATATCTGCCTCAATGGATGCCTGGAGTCCTACTTGCACCTATCATTTGTCAGCTGTCTTCAAGTTGAAATATCAATATTCTAAGGTGCCCTGTTTTGGATAGCAAGTCCTCAGTCACATCAATGGCAAACCTCATGTGGACCTTTGATTCTCAAGATATGGATTTTAATCTTTTATTGTATTGTAATTTTAATTTTTATTTTTTGACGTGAAAGGATGGAGAAGGAGTTAGATCATAGGTGCACTAGTTCACTCCCTACATTACTGCAATATCTATTGCCAGGAGTCCTAAACTGGGATCCTAGAACTCAAATCAGGTTTCCATATGGTGTCAGGGACCCATTTACTTGAATCATCAGCTACTGCCTCCCAAAGTTTGCATTAGCAGGAATCTGGAGTTGGGAAACACTCAGGAACTAACATTAGTTACAACATTAGTTCTAAGATTTAAGTTTACAAAACAGAATTTCCTATAAAAATAACAATTCAGGTGAGTTCCTAAAAGAGTATATTGATATTCACTTAAACCCAGAATAATTCAGTCTCTACACATGTATGCACTGATGTTAAAAACAGATGCCAGCATTTGATGCAGCACATTATGCTGCCAGTGGCAAAGCCAGCCTCCCTTAGGGGTTCCATTTCAAGGTTCTACTATTCAATTTCTGATCCACCTTCTGGCTATGGGCCTAGAAAAAGCAGCAGCAGAATGCCCAAGTGCTGGGGCCCCTCACACTCATATGGAAGACTCAGATGAAACCCAGCCTTGGCCTGGCTCAGCCTTGGCCTGGCTCAGCCCTGGCAAGTGAACCAACAGGCAAAAGATCTCTCTCTCTGCCTCTGTGTGTGTGTGTGTTTCTCACTTTGTCTCACAATAAATACATACAGCTTTAAAAAGTAACAACAATTAAGTTGTTCGGTGATACTGTAACTAACAATGGCACTTGTCATGCTAGCAACCCTTATCAGAGTGCCTGGAACTGAGCCTTGGCCCCACACCTGATTTCAACTTCTTGAAAAATACACCCTGGGAGACAAACGTAACAGATCAAGTATTCACGTCCCAAACATTCATGTGCAAGTTTGATTCTGTCATCCATAGGTTGAGTGCTAGGTTCCTGGCTTTGACCAAAACCAGCTTAACCTGTTGCTAGTATTTGAGAAGTGAATTAGTAAGTAAAAGATATCTGTCTCCCTATCTCTTTTTCTTTCTCTTTCTATTTCTCTCTCTCCTCTTCTCTTCCCTCCCTCCCTCTCTCCCTCTAGGCCTTTAAAATAAATAGTAACTTTCTTTAATTTCCATATTGTTTCCTTCATGTTTATTCTAAATATAAACATGTTTGATAAATATATGAAAAGAAAAATGAAAGGAAATAAATTAAGCAGGACTGTCACAAAACAGAGACAAGTCCCCCAAATAATGCAAAAAGTCAAAAATGAAAATAAGAGAGTAAAAGAGTATCAGACATTTTGGCTGGCAAGGATTTGAAATACAATTACTATGATACTAATGCTAACAGAAAAATGGACAATTTGGCAACAGGCAACAAATGCCTGAATGTTTGCATACCTTTCAAAATAGACAACACAAACTTTCAGAGCTTACCTTTAGAAAATATCATGAGCTCTCTGCAAGAACATTCGGTGTGTCACCAAGACAAAACCTGCTGGAAGGCTGAGGTTCTGCGGTTTCCGGGTGAGGCTGGACCGAGCCTCGACAGCTCGGCTGACCCAGCCTGCCTCGTCAGTCCCAGGCAGACCAGCTCTTCCCGGCAATGCTCAGCCCTGCCCAGACACCAGTGCAGCTGGCCCCTGCTCTGGTCAGCGGGCAGCGGGCAGGCATTAGTTCGCCAGTTCTGAGGCCCGGTGAGGGCTGGCCCGCAGTGAGGCGCTATCTGAGCCCGTGGCCCTCAAACTCTTAAACCTGCCAGACGCGAAGCTTTGCCTCACCGCATCTGGTGCCTAGCAGGCTCCTTCCCTATGGATACCTATTTGTGCTCTGGCTGCTTCACTTCCCATCCAGCTCCTTGCTTGTGGCCTGGGAGAGCGCCCAGCACAGCAGTAGCACTTCCCGCGAGATCGGGAAGTGGCTCCCAGCTTCGGATTGGCCAGTTCCTGCAGTTCCGGTCATCCGGGTTACTTGGGGAGCGAACCAGTGGACGGAGGATCCATTCTTTCCCCTCCCTTTTTCTCTCTTTCGCTTCTCTCTTTCAGTCTCTCAGCGCAAATAAAAATAAATAAATATTAAAAAAAAAAAAACAAAAAACGGGTACCTCACCAATAGAACATAGTGAGGCCACAGCCGGTCCTGGCCAAAAAAAAAAAAAAAAAAAAATCCTAACTGTAAGCCAATAAAATCAAGGTCTCGCCCAGTCATCCCTGATTGGGTCAAAAGCCCTTCGAGGAAAAAAAAAAAAGGAACCCTGAGGCACTCCTCCTTTTGCTTTGCTTAATAAACGTTTCTTGCTAGGGGGCTGAATGCTCGCGTTTCAGGCTCATTTTCCATCTCCAGCACTGGCATCGCGTAAAGCCGATGGTTCGTGTCCCGGCTGCTCCACTTGTGCTCCAGCTCCCTGCTTGTGGCCTGAGACGGTAGCAGAGGATAGTCCAAGGCCTTGTGCCCCCACACCCACAAGGGAGACCTGGAGCAAGTTCCTGGCTTTAGAGCAGCTCAGCTCCAGCCACTGCAGCTACTTGGGGAGTGAAGTGCTGAATAGAAGATCTCCCTATCTATCCCTCGTTGTCTCTGTAACTCTTTCCTGTACAGCAAATACATCTTTAAAGGAAAAGGAAGAAAACTTTGACATACTTGTAATTGTCTTGCAGCTTTTTATTTTATGGTAAGCTAAGGAAATACCCTGACCAAGCTTCACACACATGAGACACACACTAACATGTGAAACAAAGATGGAGCATACTGTAGAAGACATGACAATGACATAGGAAGAAATCCAAAGCACATCAAAGGAGAAAAACCAACATGTATATCATGCTCACTCAGAGAAAAAAATAAACATTTGTGTATAAATGAATGGATGATTAAACAGATGGAGTGTAGATTTGTACATGGGGTTAAATCAGGAGACTAATCAATGGAGGTGTGCAAAGACTGGGGAGAGTGACAAAATATCAACAACTTTGGTTAACCCTGCTGTGGTAATGAGTATGTGGTTGTGGTTCTTAAAGTTTATGGGTAGGTTAGCAATTCATTTGTGACTCACCTAAAATCTGTATCAATCTAGACCCCAATGAAGAGCTTGACATTTAATGTGCCAACTTGTACAAATGCTTTGACCGTAAAGACAGCCAGTCTGCTAAGTAGCTGCTACTGACAGCTTTTTCTAGGTTATTTACGACAGCCTGCTGAACTTTAATTAAGAAATAATTAGTGCTTCTTCTTTTGTGGATTTTCCCTTGTTGATTTTTAAAATTATTTTGTGCTTGCAACTGTTCTCCGTAACTAACTTAGCTAACCTTTTTACTTAACATTTCAAAGAGCCCATGCTTATATTTTATATTTACCCCTTTTAAAAGATTGATTTATTTATTTGAAAGGTAGAGACACATAGATGAAAGAGAGAGATGCAGTGAAAGGCACTTCATCTGTTGGCTCACTCCGCAAATGACAACTACTGTTCTTCCAGGTCTTCCATGTGGGTGCAGGGGCACGGGGACTTGGGCCATGGTCTGCTGCTTCCTCATGTACATTAGCAAGGAGCAGTCATGACTTAAAGCATACCCATATGGGATGTTGGTGCTATAAGCAGCCACTTAACTTGCTAAACCACAGTGTCGACCCCTTCTATTTACCTTTTTAGTTATCTTGAGTTTATACTTTTATATAAGAGACTGAAACCTACTCAGCTATTTTCCACATTTGAAATCAGCTGTTCCCATGTTATTTCCATCTCTTTAAGAACTATTGATGTATTTAATCATCAGAGAAAAAGGTGAGGAGAAAGATCTTGCACCCACTGGTTCACTCCCCACATGGCCACAACAGCCAAGTCTGCACCAGGCCAAAGCTAAGAACCATGAACTCCATACTGGTCTACCACATGGATGATAGGACCCAAGCACTTGGTCCATGTTCCATTGCCTTTCATTGCATATGAAACAGGAAGACATATAGGTGAAGTATATACTTGAGTATATACTTGTTGGGTATATTATATGATGAAGTATATAATGTATAATGGAGACTAGCAGACTGAGAAGTGAAGGTATGTTGCAGTATGCATCTCCACTCCCAAAACAAAAGGACTCTCGATTAATCAATTAAATATACTTTGACAATATGATATTGGATTTTTTACCTTTGCTTATACATACAATGCCACGATACACTTAAATAACAAAATGATAAACTTGTAACTGTAGTGAAAGATTATACTACAGTAATTATATGGGGGGAAATGGCAGGAGGGGAAATGGGGAGCGAGAAAGAGTAGGGGGAGGGAGGAATCATGGTAAACAGTAAGAATAAAAAGGGTGGGAACAAGAAGCAATTCAGAATGAATCTGCATTCTGATATGGTATGCTGATGTTACAAGTGGCAGCTTGATCACTGTGTCTCAACGCCAGCCTCCAAGTGTATTTCCTATGGAGTTGCTATAGTACCCTAACAAAGTTTGAACCTGTCCTGATTTTTCTTTCACATTTGTGGGGAGGACAAAGCTATAGTGTCTTTATAACTCAGAGTGTAAGAGAAATGAAAAAATCTTTCCCATCTCTAGGATCATAGCTGAGCTATCTTATAACAAAAGACTGATTAAAAAAAGCATAGAAATTGATCATCACAAGTTTTAAGTGACACAGGGGCATTGAGAAACAAAGACTTAAAAAGGCAAATGTATACAGTAGTAATGATGCATGATTAGATAAAGGGATTCCATCTTAATGGTGACTAGTCGGGGGTTTTTTATAAGCATTTGTTCACACTTTTCCCTGCCCTGCATTCTCTCAGATAAAGGTATTCCCTTCCATGAGTGTGGTGAGGTCACTTCTGCAATGAAGCGTTTACAGCCTACATCTGGGAAGGCCAGAGAATTCTTTCTGGGCTTGCTTCAGCAGAGATGGCTGGGAGCAGGTTAGAGACAGCTTGCTCCTTCTGTTTTGTCAAACACCAGGGTGCCAAATTTTGGGGTAAGGTGTCCTGAACCCAGCCAGGAGTTTCATACCTTACCAAATAATTATAATGGCTATTTGCCCCCTATTGATTTTGAGAGAAGAGTGTAAAATTAATATGTCAAATTCAGAAAAGGAAAAACTTACTACACTTCTTTATTAAATGAGATCAATTCTACTAATACCTGAAAGATAAGACATCTGCTAATAAACTGTAGTCATTTTATAAAACTTTCAGGCCTCAGAGTCCTCTATCATTCTCAGTACATAGTTCCTAACATGCTTTTGCCTTCCTAATGTATTATCAAGAGAGAGTACATATTTTTGTGCATAATGTCTTCAGAACTTCGTGGAAAATATGTATTGCCTTTGAAGTTCAATATACAACAAACTTTTTTTGGAAAATATTGTATCTTAAATGAAACTTTCTGTAATAATATTTTTCTAAGGCATTGAACGCATGAAAGTGTTCGAAATTTTTCCTGGAAAGCTTATTTAAAAATCAAGTGATAACAAAATTGAGAAGTGATATCTCACTGTTAAATTTTAGGATTTGAGGGTTCAAAGAGGCACAGAGATGAGGGATCAAAGCAGAAGAGACTTTTGTTTTAGGAGGAACAGCATTGAGGGGGTTTGGGATGGGATTGTAGGCCACCCAGAGAGTGGGAAGAGAAGCTGAAAGTGAATGTGCAGCCTGCTGGGCAATATGCAGCAGCCTATTATTTTGTTTTTCTGGAAGGGGTGAGGCTTGTGGAAGGACAGATTGGTAAAGTTCCCTTTTCAACAATGTGTTTTCTCAGAAATTCCAAATATCCAGTTGGGGGGCTGTCACAAGCATTCGGATTCAACTAACTTTTAGATTATCTCACACCCTGAAAGTTGGGGGCCCCAGTGTCCCAACAAGTTCTAACAATAACCTTTTCTCAAGCAGAAAGTAATCTGAGCAGATCATGGAAACAACCAAAGGAAAGTATGTAGATTAAAAAATATACACTCAGTGAAAAAGGTAGATTAAAATTCCCTTGTAGATCTTTCCTTAAAATGAAAGATAAAATCTCAAAATGAAATACAAAATTCATTTTATCAAAAATCATCATTCAGCATATGCTATAATTCTCACAGAAAGATGGAGACTGAATTTTTTTCACAACATTCTGGTTTGCAAGAATCACACTTAAAAGTATGTTACAATGATCGATTTTCTGGACTCCACACAATTATGAATAACTCTTCTGGAAGGGAACTAGAGAGAAATCAGGAATGCCCTCCCTCTGGGTGGTGTGAATGAAAGCAGCATCTCCTAAGGGAAGAGCTTAATCCCCCTGGCTTCAACCCTACTGTGCAACAGATGAGGGGATTCCTGTGGTGCAAATCGATGGGCAGGATTTTCATGAACTAAGAGGATATATGTCATAGAGGTAGAATTCTTTGGGGATTTGAAGCAAAGCACATATTCAGAATTATCCCTGTTTGGATTTTGACACACACACACACACACACACATAGTACATGTTCCTAAGAAACCAGTCTGGGTTTCAGGAAACCAATAAAGCTAGCTAATCTACAGATGTGTGCCTTGGTCATCTGCTGGATATTTTCGTTGGTGACCTAAGAACAGGTATTTGGAATAATCTTCATGACTCTAAACCAAAAATACAGAATGAAGGAAGGAATAAATGAATCTCAGGCTGGAGGCAAACCAGTGTTTAAGGTAACTAGTTTACCTACCAAAACCAACTGTTTGTAGAGTATCAAATACTGATTAAGAAATGACACTACATTTTCACATGAATAGTTTCAAAAGAAACTCATTCATCTTGGATTTTAGTAACTGGAGAATACCAATCATAAATCCATTATCCCTTTACTGAATTTTGTCAAACTGTGATTATTTTTAAATTGTGTTTGATTTAGGCTTAGTTCATTCTTAAATTTTCTACTTCCAGATATCAAAAGATGTGGCAGTCTCATGCTTTGATAATATTTCTAAGGTTAAATAGTATCTTATAATTGCATTTCTTAACTAAATAGAAACAGAGAGAAATAAGACCGTCTTACGAAATCATTGGGAAAAGATAACCAAAAACATTTACAATTCTCTAGGTTCATCACATAATCTAGTATCTGTCAATAGACACCAGTCTTTTTATTCTCTAAAAATAATCCCAAATTTCAAATCAAAAATACAAAATCTGTGCTTGATTGGGAAATGAAAAATTATACCACCCATTCAAAGATAAACTTTCCATGAACAAAGAGTGAATTTCCCAAATTTGTAATATCAATAGCAGCTGAACTTCATAGTATCATATTTATTCCTAAAATCTGATACAATTGAGAAGTTTGTTTCAGTTTGTCTTCAAGAACAGAACTGTTAGATGATGATCGCTGACCAGCTGTGAGTGGAATAATATCAGCAAATTGGCCAAAGTTGTAACAGAAACCTTATTGGAAAATCTACTCCTGGGCCCCCTTGGCACAGTGCAGAGGGGCAAGAGAGGAAGCGAAAAGGGCAGCTGAGATACATGTTGAGGAGTCCTGTACCCCTCTGCACTTGTGGGACTGGCAAAGGGACTGTCTGTGCCCTAGTTAGATAAGGAATGTCTGTTCAGGTGTGTCATTGGTCGGCTGGAATCCTGCCAGACCAGTGACATAACTGGCTCCTGTGGGCCCCTCCTGCTCCAGGCTGAAGCCTGAGTGATGTGCTGGATCTGAAGTGGACCCAGCCCCTTCCCTCCAATGCCGTGAGTAGCTATCATCAAGAACCCAATAAAATAACTCATGAAAGAATAAATTCTTATTCAACTAAATTTAAGGAGTATCCTGCAATCATTTTCTGAAATAATGGTTAACTTATAAGGTTCTGTGCTTTGAGAAAAGATAGCTTATGGCTATGCAACACATTAGCAATGATTTTGATTGCTTTGTAAACTCTGATGAAAAACCCAACTTAACTAAGTAATTATTCTGGAATAATTATAACTGCACCACAGTGTATAAAATCAGCGCCCTCTCTTATATTGAAATGAAACACTCTTGCACGGAACAGAACAGGGCCATAAAGATGATGATTTTCATTTACTTTAACAAAGTGACCATGTGTCTTTTTAACACCAGGGAACAAAGCCAAAGATCTGAGAACAGTTAGTGCTATTTAAAAAAAAAAAAAGGTTAAAAATCACCAATTATGACAAATGTAAGTAGATATAGGATTAAATAAAAGTGGCTTTAATGTGCCATGGTACACTGTTCTCTGTTTAATGAGGCCAAGAATAAAAACAGAGCCATTTTAGGAAATCACAGGGCTGAGTTGCATATGGATGCTTCAAATGTTGAAGGGGTGTGAAAATTTATTGAAAAAAAAAGTTTCTGAATTATAACATTGCTAATATTTCTAAAACAAGCATTCATATTTGTAATTTTATTATAGTTGATGGACACCAATGACATCCAATATCGTAAGTTAAAAATAACTTTCTGGAAATGTCATCTTATTATTTCACAGAAACTGAAGACAAAAATCATTTATTAACATGTTCACTCAAAATGATGGCCAGCTTATTTGCTTATACTTGGAATTTAGTTACCTTATTTTATCAAGCATTAGCAGAAACCAAGTGATGGCCCTACGTTTATAGTGCTCACAAAAACAAGATTAAAAAGGACATAACATGTGAAAAATATAAAAACATGATGCAATCTAGTAGTCTATAATAAAACTATACTTGATAAAATGGGAGTGAATAGTTGTAGTTGGAAAAAAACTCCTGAACAGAAATACATTCTCACTCACTATATGGTTGAAAATTAAAAAGACTAATACCACCAAGTGTTGGCAATGATACAGCACGCCTGAAACTCTTACTCACTGCTGATGGGAATTCAAAATAACAGAATCATTCTAGGAAGCCACTTAGTTGAATTATGCAAAATTCAACAGGTATATATTTCTGAGAAATGCTATGCCTAGATATTTACCAGAGAGAGAGAGAGAAGCTTCTGTTCACACAAAAGTCCTGTGGGCAAATACTGATAGCAGCTTTATTCATAATATCAAGAAGTGGAAAAACTGAAAGGGCCATCAAATAAACCTAGGAAAACAATCTGTGGTGAATCCACACAGTAGAATGTTACTCAACAAGAACTCAGATGATTCAATTTCCACATGCAATAATATGAATAACATTTGACATATCAATCAGAAGAAATTGGGCACAAAATATGGCATGCTATATGATTTCACTGATATTACAACAGGAAAAACTATAATAAATGAAAGACAATTGATTGCCTGGAGCCAGGGTATTTTTTATACAAAATTTACTTCAAAGGGAGAAAAAAGAGATTCTGGGGCAGCTGATGTTTGGTAGTGCAGTGGAGATAATAGGGCTGTATATAGTTTGTCAAAATTCATTGAAACATTTTACTGTTCATGTAAATAGTACCTCAGTAAGGCAGACTTTTAAAGAACATAAAAGAGGAATTTAAAATATAGAATTTATGTTACTTTGCATTAAGAATCAAATTAGGAACGAATGAAAATAATACATTTACTTATGTCAAAAAGAAAAGAAAAATTAACAGTGCGAGGTCACAATGAATTACATAACTACTTTAAAAATGCAGTCAAGAAATCTATACAGTACTGTGGGTGGACGGGCAACTCTGACAGACCTATAACGGAATTGATGATGGGAAGTATTACAAAAAAATAAAGCACTGGTCTGTGTAATGGGCAGAGGGAAAGAGGGGGAATGTTCCAGTGGGGATTCCACCAAGCAAGTTACTCCCATCAGTTTTCCTCTACAGGAAGTCTAATATAAACTTCTTCCTGAGAGAAGAGCACAGAATTCTGATATGAGCAGAGAACACAGATATAAGATAGCACATTCCGGTTATAGAGACAGAAAGAGCTATGCTGTTAAAAAGGATAGATCTTTATCTGAGTTACCAGTATTTGGCAAAGTTTAATGAACTCTCTCTCTCATATATATTTCATTATATATGTGTGTGTATGTATAAAAGTGTTATCTAAAATTGCTTTTTAAAATAAATTGGAAAGAGCAAAATGAAACTATAAATGAAAAGAAATCCATAGTAGTTATTCTGAAAAGAAGACAATCTTTCTTGGCACACACCTGCAAGACTAATACCTACGTGGGACATACAGCCAAAGTAAGTAATTCTCCTAGAAGCTTCTTTCTGCATTAGATATATCAGTTTTCAACACTGATCCTTTTTCCTTTATTGAATTATTTATGTTTAGCAAATGTATAATAAAATACATGCTCTCACTTAAGCATGTGTGTTCAATTCTCAAACAATTCTTTTGTTACCAAATACAGATCACTAGACTACACAGAATAGATGAAGGGGCCTTCAGAAAGTTTGTGGAAATGCTTATATTCTGAAAGAAAAAATGTGCATGGATTTCAACCATCTTTTCAATAAAATAAGTTTATTTTTAATTGCATTTTTATGAACTTTTTGAAGTACCTTCCATTATAATGGAGAGTATGGCAATCCTAATTCCTTCTAAGCTTAAGTAGCAGTAATATGGATCAGATGAGAATTATAAAGATTGAAGGATAAGAAAAAAAGCTGATCCAATCAAACTTTACAATAAAAAATAAGCAAATAAACATACACACATGGGTGTATGCATTTATGCCCCTATGCCCCTTTGTGTATTTATATAAGCACAATATGTCCTTGTTTTTGGTTGTGAAATGTTTAACAAAGTTTTAGAAGTAGTATATAGACCCCCACATATAAAGCCACAAATTTAACAGTTTAATCTCTCATTTACTTGTTAATGTCTTAGAATTTACAAAGTGATTTGCTATAACATTGATAGCCTATGAAACTTAATGACATTAATACTGCTCATATGAAGTTCAAAATTTGAAAGTTATAAAACTGTAAAATAAAGGATTGTCTAATAAAATGAAAAATACATGGACTCAAGTAAATACAATTGAAGAAGCTAATAACCACAAGTTGTACTTGAAAATGCCTACAATACAGTATGTGAGAAAAGATCAAATTTCTATTCCCATGAAATCAGAAATGTAGAATTAAAGGAGAGAAATCCTTAAAAAAATCATGTTCAAGAAAACAGAGCACAAAATCTGGTCTATGAAACGAGAAACAAGCATTTCATCATTCAAAAATATAGAAGACACAATTTCCTTTAAGTAGATAAAGCACACATATAAATTATTTACTATAATAAAACCAGCTCCACTAGATGAAAAGACAATAATTCAATTTTAATGATACAGATTTAGTAAATAGCTTTTTCTGGAACTGGAGGAATGGTGATTGTCTACTACAACTGAATAAAATACTAAACCAACCTCTTCATTTCTGAAAAGATATATGATGCAAACATGGCTGAATAACAGATTACATATTACAGCATCCTTGTTCTACCCAATAAAAGATGATATGATGGAATGCAAGAAAATCATGGTAAATCCTGACAAATAACCAATGCCAAAGAACCAGTGCTTAATTTTCAAGAGAATGATAACCGGCAGAGCTGAACAATCCTCTTAAAAAGACAAAAAAGCAGATGGCAGACCCATCAGAGTAGCCTCTAACCTATACCACCATGGAGAAGAACCCTATTCAATTTACGAAGACATCTTGCATCATCAGTTGGACATTCGTGTATATGAATGATAGTTATCTAGCCCAGGAATTCAGAGAAAAAATTATTTATCTCAAAGCCCATTTTGGATTTAACAACTCATGGCCCCCTCCTACTTTTTTACCCAAGTTCTTCACTTCTACTTTGTGGGTTCCACCGTACAAGATGCTTCCAAAATCACCGTTTACAGGCCATTAATAATGATCTATTTTCTTTCCGTTATCACAGCAGCAATTCTCATTGCCTGCTCTCACCCATTCCAGAGTATGCTCTTCAAATGAAGTACTCTCCACTTGTACTGGGTTGTCCAAAGGGAGGACAACGTTATCCCATACTGACATGTCGATTTTCCCTTAGTTTCTACAAAAACTGGAAGAGGAAAACAGAGGAAGAAAACAGAAAAAGGCTTTGCTCCTGGAAAGCTGCAAACCTAATTTCTACACGCATGAATCCCCAACTTCTACTCACATACATTTGTCCTACCTCTATAATCACCAATCTTGCTAATGCAACAGCGGGCATACTTGGCCTTCTTCTAAAAGCAACAAGGAGATTGCCCTTTTTCAGAAATTATTCTGTACTGTTCTGTGGCCACAGTAGCACTTTTCACAGTTGGGATTATTCTCCACATTGTTGTATCCCGTCAAAGCCACTCAAGAATTCCTATGGTCCCAGCAGCACTAAAAATACATAACAGCCTCCTTACAATAATGACTGTGAATCACAGCATTCCTCGGCTGACATAAGTAGTTAAAATAGTTGAAAAAAAAAGTTAAATAAAACTTTTTAAAAAGTTCAAGTAAAAAAAAAATATGAAAAGGGGGTTGAAAAGGACTCCCCTACCGTCTAACAATATTAAAGTCTGTCTCAAATTTACAAACGTCCTCAGTAACATCAAATGCCGCAGCTTCAAACACACGCGCCAGCTTCAAGCCCGACAGCTTCAAATGCCGCAGCTTCAAACACGCGCGGCAGCTTCAAACGCGCCAGCTTCAAACAGCCTTGGGGCAGCCATCTTGCACACGCTCCAAGGAGCACAACCTCAGGGCCCTTAGGCGGCCACCCCATCCCAGAGGCCACACAGAGGCTTTGTTGGGGGAAAAAAATGGGAAGAAGGGGGGAAAAAAGAAGAAGAAGAAATGTAATTTGCAGGCGTTAAATTAGCCCATAGAGGGAGCTCATAGAGTCCCATAATTTCACAGTAATTGGAATCTCCTGTAATTTAAAATGTAGCCCCATCATTTGTTAGAGAGTGCTTCCAGGGGTCAAAGAGAGCATGTCTTACTTCATACCGATCTCTGCATGCCTATAAAATGCAATTCCAGTTAGACCCCCTTGACCGTGTGTTTTGTTATCGCAACAAAAAGATGATGATTCTTGGCTACATGTTCTCCAAAACCAGCCCAGAAATTAAAGTGACTCGTCTATCTGTGCTGTTAGGGTGAATCCAACGGAATAAAGACCATAATAAGAATAAAGTTCCAACAATTAGAATTGTCATGGCAATAACCTAAATGTCCTCCCATTCATGGCATTCGTTTTAGAAAGCTATGTGCTTTCTTTCAACCTTGACTAGAGGTACCCTCGTGGCTCACCATTTCTCTCGCTGTCTAGAGTCCTTAAACCGGCATTGCTGCAATGTGCCTTCAGACAAAAGGACAAAACGGGAAAATGAAATGATATAATGGCAGAGAGCCTTTTCAATAAAACATGAGAGGAGCAGAATTCCAAATTCTGTGTGGCGAGAAAGATGTAGGAGAGAGTAAATTCGAAAATAAAGGAAGCATCTAAATGGACAGTGGAAATCCATGGTCTGTTCTTATGAAAACAATTTTGATAGGTAACAGCTTACATTAATATAATTCTTAAATATTTTGCAATTTTCAGTTTTAGATGCAAGCGAAAAGCTTTCTAAAAACATTTAACCTTTAAAATAGTCTTATTACTATCTTAAATGCAAACTAAGAATGGAAAGAAAGCTCTCAATATGGAGAGCTTAATCAAGACTCTAACACAGGTGGATTTTATTCTATTTTGGAAAACCCATTAAATTCTAAGAAAAACATCTATTTCGGTTGATGCATTAAACAGCTTGCTTCTATGTTATTACTGTTTCACCACAATACACCTGCTAGGTTTGGGAGTTAGGATTACCTTTCACGAACTCTCTAGTTTAAAAAACATCACAGTGTAACTTGAGGATTTGAACAATATTCTCCTATTACAGATACTATATCAAGAAATATAAAAGGCAAACTCTGCAGCTACACACTCTAAGAGGAATCATTGTCCTGAAGGTGTGGTTCACAGCTGAATTTCAAATCCATGTTCATCTCATCTATGCAAAATTCCTAGTCAGGAGGGAAATATATCACAATTGTATCTGAATTTGCCTCTCTACTAAACTGTTTTAGCTTCCTAATAATTTCCCCTCTTAAAAATCCCTGCGTTTCTTCTGCCTCAGGGTTAGGTCACTAATTTCAAACCCAAACAAAAAAATGTCGAAACTGTTGCAGATACAATTTGATAACAATGACCTACAAACTCAGATCTTTCTGGGCATTTAAAGCAAGATGATCTTAGAGATGTTAGTCCTGATTTGGCAAGGTTCTGGGCTGTCAGGGAAGTAACGTGAACATGATGGGTAAAGGGACAATCAAGACTTGATATCTCAAAAACATGTGAACCATTACAAGTTATGAAATAATTCACTTACCATGGAACTATGAAACTTGTCATTGTACCCTTAAATTCATGAGCGGTGGCAGATAGCTTTATTTAATACAAGCATCTATGTTTGAGTGTTTAAGGACATGCATTACAGAGGATAATAATCTATGAATTATGTTAATTATTATGGTCACAAAAAAGGACATGATGCTTATCTGCTATTACAAAAGAGACCTGAACATATTCTTTCACTCTCCCAGCAATCAGAGGCTTCCACAAGGTGTGAAAAAAGAAAAAAGTGAAGAAAGCCTCTTTTGTTTCTCATTTCTTGTGTTAGAAAAATTATCAGAAATCATGATATTTGATTCTATTACATGTATGATTACCACTGGACATATCCCAGCTCGGAGCAATGTTGTGTAGTAAATAGGAAGAATAAAAAGCATCTGTGTCTCTAACATTGATGAAAGGGATACAATCAATTTGCTTCACTTGAAGTTCTAACCAAGCTCCATATCTGTGGGAGATCACACCCAGATGGTGATGGCACACGTGTCTATTGGCGTTACCTCATCAGAATGAATAGGACATGTTATTTCTGATATTTCTGTAAGACTAGAAAACCACACTCTATATTCAACTGAAATAGACTTAAAAAATAGTTGGTTCACTTTTTTTTTTTTTATCATTTATGGTTAATCAGTAACTGTGAAGTCTCAAACAAGCTTCCTTGTTTAAACTACTTTTATGCAATCTCCCTAAATCAGTCTTTCTAAACATAATGGAGGCTCCCATTGCTTCCCAGGAACATCAATACGATTATGCTCCTAAAAGTACTCCACTATAGACGTACAAAGTAGGGTCAACTGTTAGCAGCTGTACAAAACATTATTTTGCATGAATGATGGTGGGTATTTTTGTTTAGCTTTTAGTGTAAAAGTATTAAATTTATTTCTGACATCTGATTTATTCAAGTGCATACAAAAACATGCTCTCAGAAACTGAGAAGAATTCTGTAAGAAGCTTGTAATGCAGACTCCTACATGCCAACTGTTTAGATATGTAATCATTTTTCTGATAATCCAATTTCTAGAAGAGAGAAATCAAATGTCTGAGATCTCACAATGAAACAGAAAGTCAATCCCAAAACACCTTAGCTATGTGCTACTGTAGCCTAAGAAGAAACTATCTTTAAAGTAAGAATCCAGTAATCAGAGACAAATATAATCAGTAGTGAGATGTTTTGGAATGCTTGAGAGTTAATATTCTGCAAGAATAACTTGTTTCTTAAATACCTTTAAATGGCCTATCAAAAAATCGTACTTTAGTCCTTTACATTTTAGAATTTATTTTATGCAAGTAATAGTGAAGGAATAAACCATTAAATTATCTTTTTATAGAAAAATTTCCTTATTCTGTTGTAGGAAAATATTTAAAGAAGTCTGTACAGAAGTCATTAATTAAATTATAGAAATTGTAATATTTTCTAGAATCACAAAAGCCAATGAATCCTGAATACATTTCTAACCACAATATAAAGAAATTATATACTTCAGACCAAGGCACCAAGGAAAAACTTGAAAATATATTGTATCCATTAATTGAGGGGGGATATAACATGAATATATACTTATTAGAGCATTTCTCTTCTTTCAGAAGGTTACTGCATCTGAGCCTTTAAAATCTAGTGTAGCTATATAGTTGATCTTGCAAAGCATACCCTTCGAGAACATCAGAAAACAATAGTAATCATTAAACCAGAAAGCCCTGGACAACGCAGACTTCACAGTTGTCTTAAGTGGACTAGGCTGACTTGAAATGACCCTCAAGGAGAGATGACAGTAACACTGACATATTTTGAAAACGTTCTTACTTTGAGATTACTCTGAAGGATTAGAAGTAGACCAGTTTAATACACGTCAGTTGTCACATCCTGAAGGGAATAGGTTGAGACCTGATCTTCTGATCTGGATGAACTACTAGACTGCATGCATCTGCAAACATTTTTTCACATCTTTCATCTCCACCTCAATAAATTATAAAATACAAATGAAAAATCAAACACTCAAGAATGGTATTATGTGACTTTGTAACTTCTTGTGCATAGAGCAAGAAAGAGGCCTGTTTTTGGTCTCTGTCTCTCCCTATCTATCTCTTTTTATCTATCTATCATCTATATATATATATATATAAAATCAACCAATAGAAATTTACTTTGTTGTAAATTTCTCATGAGTTGAAGCATTTTTTTTGCTTAACCATTTTAGAACATCTGTGAGATGCAACTACAAAATAGAAATTGCTTAACAAACTATGCATTAAGAGAGCTACAATTTTGTTTCCCTTTATCAAGGGAAAATAAAATAAATCCTCCATAAGTTACAATGAGAACTAGAGGGACTGATTACTCAAAATATAGTAACACCTACATTTCTTGAAATATTCCCCAAGACATGGCATTTGTGCTGAGTTTCCAATAATTTCCTCAAGCTGTATACCTGAAAAATATATGTCTCAAATCTGGTGTTCATAATCTGGTAGACAACCACATGTGTTCACAGCTCATATCTTTAAAACAATTATTCTCTTGAGTATGCAAATATACTGGGCTTGCAACATGTTTATTCAAAAGAGTGGGCAAGAATGTTTCTTATGTGAGCATCTGCAGGTTTCCAGTGGAAATCTGCATATAACAATCCATTTCCCCATGAATTCATTTTTTAAAAAGATGACAGCGATACATATTTTAAGATTTTACCAAGCTTTCAACAAACTCAATTTGATGACAATTTTTCAACAACAAAATTTCATGAGAGAAATAAAATTAATGCATGCATGTTAGGACTTATTGCCTAGTTTATTGCTTGTGTTTTTGCATTTTCTAAAGACAAAAAGATTAAAAGGCGACTGGAACCTACCAGCCTTTTAGCCACACCCTATCCACATGTACTTCTGGCTCTAACGTTTTCTTCACAGATACTCAGTCCTTTTCTCTTTTCATTGTCAAACTGTTCATCTATCTCAAGGCATAGATACATTTAAAACTATTCAAAATATTTTTTAAAAATTCAGAATATTAATCATTTTAATAAAATACATTTATATATAACTTGGAAATCTCATTTAAAACAAAGAGGTAAATATATTTGTAATAGTTGAGAAAGGTAATATAAAATGATATATATATGTTCATATACATTAAACTGATTTGCTGATATAGATGTATATATAATTAAAGTGGTATGTTCAACCAACACTGTAACCAACAAAAAATAAAACAATCATTTGGCTCAAATACCCAAGAGAGATTTTTGACCATAAATTATTAGCATATACACAAACTGTAATAAATTCCCCAAAGTGCATTTTATAAATCATATTTTCTTTCACAATACATGAAACCCAGAAGGTTTTTGCTGTTCTGCCTTCCATTTTCAACAACAATGAACTATTTTTTTAGAAAAAAAATTGCCACAAATTAAAATGCTAGGTAAAATATCTTAAATCCCTTTAAAAAACGTGAGGACTAACAAGTTGCTAAGACACTAGGGGGACAAAATTGTCAGGAAGAGAAAATACATTGAGAGAAATGTTACACATAAACACTGATCTGATTTGAATGTCTCTTCCAAAAACCCATGTTGAAACTTAATCCTCATTGTGGTGGTATTAAAGACGCGGATCTTCGGGGAAGTGATTAAGTGATGAAGGCTGTGGCTTCGTGAATGGATTAGTGCCTTACAAAAGGACTAGAGCAGCTGGCTTACTCTGCTTTGGCCCCTTTACCTCCTGCGCCTTGGGAGGACACAATGCTGGGCCCTTTCACGGGAGGTAGGGACAAACCAGCATCTTGGAAGCCAACAACTCTCACCAGATATCAAACCTGCTGGCACCTTGATGTTGGACTTCTTAGCTTGCATAGCTGTGAGACAACATATTTCCATTTCTGTAAATTATCCAATCGCTGGTGCTTTGTCAGAGCAACACAAATGGAGTGAGAAAGGCATCAAGTTGTTTTTGGTGCTGAGAGGGTGGGATGCTCAGAGGAGAAAGGAACTCAAAGCCTCAAACCTGGCCACAGCACAGTCTAAGGCTGCATTCACACTCACCTGGGACGGAACGAGGTTGTGCATAAAAGGCTAAAGTCACCAACAAACAATGCTTTCAAGACATCAGAAAAGAACTAAATAAAAGAAATACGTGAAAAATGTGTTTTGGATGGATTTTGTCTCTGGCCAATTTTCCAGTAAACTGGCTTTCCTTAGGTTCTTGGGAACTTCATGTTTTCTACAGCGTCAGGAGCACCTCCCATTGATGATAACCCCAAACACTAACCAGAAGCAAATGTAAATCTAACTGGATGGGCATTCATCGAAGGCCTTCACAGCTATGCTTTTTGAAGGACAATGCATGTACACAGGTGAAAGTGACAAAGCACACAAAACAAGGCATCATAAGCCAGAACCAATAAGAAAGGTCCATAGCAGATGTTGATATGCATCAGATACTGAAATTACTAGGCAGTTTATGATACAGTAACAACTACTCTACCCAAAGAAACAAAAGACATACTTAAAAATATTGGTGGTAAATAGAAAATTATTCAAATGTGCAACGCACTGAGTTCTACTACTACCCATAACATCAGGTGACATGATTTCAACGTAATCATCCCAGGGAAAACAATTGCAAAAACTGACAATAAGTATTCATTATATCTTTCTGGAGCAATTGGAGAGATACCAAGATTTTCAGAAGAGAAAGAAAGAACAGCAAAATAGGTCCTGTGTGTAGAGTTGCTTTTAACATTAGGGTGATTGGCAAAATGCCTGTGGGGAGTTTGCAGGGATTGAGAACATTAAGAGGTATTTTAAAAGATACACAAAGCTGAAAGGACAAAGCTCAATGATCAGGAAGAAATGCTCCAATACATACCCCAGGCTTTCAGTTTGGATCTCAAAAGGCTGTATTCTAATGGTAAGTAAAAACTGGAAAACATTGGTCATCAGAAGAACCGAAAGTCAACATCAAATTCCTTCAATTTCTGATTGGGCTGAACTGCCTCCATATTGTTGACATCTCTACCCCAACTGCATGTCAGAACTAAAGGTAAAACCATTCTAGGGTATACGGAGGTCATATTATTTTTGCAGTTGTAGAATATGCTCAGTATTTTATCAAAATTGCAATGGATGGGAGAAAACAAAACATGAACAAACCATAACAAGGATTCTGAAAGAGCTGAGAGTGGATCTAATAATGGACACTGGATTTACTGTAATTAACATGTCCTTGCAATTAAAAGGCAATGAGAAGAATGTTAGCTGAAAACCTATAATCTATAACTACAAAGGAGAACCAACTCTAAATTTGTGAATTTTAAAGTTGAAAATAAGAACTCAATCTAAAAGCTTAACCACAGTTTAGATAAAGCTAAGTTTAGAAGGGAGGATTTGAAACTGAAGGGAAATTTAAAAAATATAAAGATGAAATTATGAAGATGTATGACACAAAATATAAGCCAAAAGACATAATGGCTAAAGTGTTGAGGAAATGGGTACAAATTTACAAGAACCAGATGCAATAGAACAGTAAATTCATAGAACAAATCCAAAGGCAGCTGGGAGTAAAAAGGATAGGTTCAGTCAGGGGAACGATGTTGTGTGAGAACAGAAAGCATAGGAGCCCAGCCCCAAGGGGGGTAGAAACAGAATGGTACCTTGAGAATGATGAGATAAAACAATAACCCTCTGAAAATTATATGTCCAATCAAGATATATAAAATTTAAACAAATAAAACTTAAACACTTAGGGCCAGTGCAGTAGCATTGTGGGTAAATCTTCCACCTGCATCTCACATGTGTACCAGTTCAAATCTTGGCTGCTCACCATCTGATCTATCTCCTTGCTAATGCCTGTGACAGGAAGATGGTCCAAATTCTGAAGCCCTTGCCACCCATGTAGGAGAATCAGAAGTTCCTGGCTCCTGGCTTTGATTTTACCAGTTCTGGCCATTGCTAAAATCTAGGAAATGAAACAGCTGGTCAAAACTTTCACTATATCTCTGCTTTGTTCTCTATACCTCTGAGTTTCAAATGGATAGATTAATTTTTAAAAAAAATCTTAAGAATGTTATGATAAGCAAGCTTATATTTTGCTTTATTTTACTATTTTTTAAATGTAAATAAACTCATTTATTCTAGGTGGCTAATGCCTCCAAGATGGCGCTTCTACTATACTAGTCTTTCTATTCTTGCAATCTTCTTTTTTTTGTTTTAGATTTATTTTATTTTTATAGGAAAGGCAGATATACAGAGAGAAGAGACAGAGAGGAAGATCTTCTGTCCGATGATTCACTCCCCAAGTGAGCTGCAATGGTTGATGCTATGCCGATCCGAAGCCAGGAGCCTCTTCTGGGTCTCCCACATGGGTGCAGGGGAAGTGGGACTGCCGGGATTAGAACCGGCGCCCATATGGGATCCCGGGAGTGCAAGGTGAGGACCTGAACCACTGTGCAACCGCGCCGGGATCTCGCAGTCTTCTGACTGCAGACTTGACTGTTATGGCGGAAGTGGTGTTGCACATTCAGGCCCCACCAGACATTGTCTTCATGCAGGAACCACAATGCCAGATGCACAGGGCACACCTCTTCATCTTGGTTTTGCCACAGAACGAGCAGGCGCATTTGGCATGCTGATGGCTTTCAATCTGCCTCACCGTCTCCCAGGGACAGGCACCTTCACCACCATTCTGAGCTTCTTGGTGTGTTTACCCATATCGCTGCCACCAAGGTATGAGCCCAGAGAGAAAACTTATATTTTAAAAAAATTTAAAGGGGGCTCAAGTTAGAAAAAATGATATCAGGACTCAGAAGTAAAGGTGTGTTTAGAGAAATTAATGGGATTGATTGATGAATTGGCTATTGGGTCAAAATAGAACAACAACAACATGCTTATTAAAATAACTCTATGTTAAATATATTGTAATAGCAGAAATCAGAAAAATATTTCATGTTGTACTTCACTGCAATTAATGAAAGACACAGTAAACAAACTAATGGAAGGGGAAGATTTTAAATAATAAAAACAGGAAGCAGGACAAGAAAAAAGTAAAAGATACATAAGCGCTTCAAGATCAAAAGCGTTAGTTAAGATTAAGAAAAAGATTTCAGCACAATTAAATGTTTAATTATGTATTTATCTTCAAAATTCTTAAAATAAGGAAATTTGGCACTTACAAAAATGAAAAATACATACATTCAGAATTACAAAATCTCTTTTTAATAAGCTCCTCTTTCATTGATGAAAACAAAAACCCCTTCATTTTGGTTGCCTATGGCTACCCATTTGCCCCACTATCATTTATTCAAAGGAACTGCTCTGAATACGTTGGGTAAGCTCACCCAACAGCAGACAATAAGCAAATAACCTTGAAGTAAGCTTAAATATTTTTAATCTTCTTACAAGTATTAGCTAAAAGGAGAGTGAGGAATTACCAAGTTGGATTTAAAACTATGTCAGGTATCTAAGAGACGAGGCTCAACACTCAGAACTTTGAGGCAAACAGCCTGCCGTGTACCTGAAAGCAGAGGTGCAAATGAAGCTAAGAGATCTGGTTGATTCTACTGGTTGCAGTCCCCAGAATACCAAAGGCAGAGACTCAGAGATGCCAATCCTATTTGGGTTGGACTTGCCAGTGGCTGCAGTCTGAGGTGAACCAGAAGCAAACTGGCTTTCACAGAAACTGTAGCCTGGTTTTTAATCTTCTGATTTGCCCAGGAATTTTCAGTGTTGAATACAGATTTACAATGAGATTGCTATTTACCAGCATGTACCAGGCAAAAGGGAAAAAAAAAAGTTCTAGCTAAAGAAAGACATACCTAGGGAGTAACCCAATGGATAGATCTCCTTTGATTAGCTGTCTCTTTCTCTGTGTAATTCTCTCAAGGAAATAAATAAATCATTTTTTTAAAAAAAACTAAGGACTTTAAGAATTGATACATGTACCTTTAGAAATCATTAGAAATGAGAATGAAAATCAGAGAAAATGATCTGCATTGAAGAAAACACAAGGCAAAAAATAGCAAGTAAGATACACAGGAAATCCTAATAAGGTATAGTATATAAATACACAACAAACATATTCATACATATGTACATAAACATGCATACACACAGTGCAAACATAAACACACACACACACACACACACACACACACACACACACACACACACACACACACATCTATCTGCAGTCCATAAAGAGATCACTTAAAACTGGGCAATTATAGCAAGAAAAATTTGGTTAATATTGAAATGGAAGGTGAGAGACAGTGAAACTGTGTCTAAAATTCTGACATAGTAATAGCTGAGAATTTTAAGAATAAATTAGTAAATTTAACCAATAAAATATATTAAGAGACCAGAGAAATTTTTTTAGAGAAGAGAGAAATTTAGAGGTGCAAAGTAAGCCAAGATACAAAATGATGCAACTATATTGATATTTTTTGACTACTGTCCATATGATTTCTCTTCTCTCTAGCTCCCTCATGCCCAGATTTCAGCCACTTCAGCAACTTTACTTATTTGATATTGTGAAAATTATTGTATTCTTTTCACTTTAGAAGATAAGCCTGTTAGTGCCAGCATTCTTTTTTTCATTCTACTTTCAATAGTCATTTAAAACATAATTTGAAATTTCAAATAAATGCAAACTAAAAAAAAGAAACACACACATTTCTAAAAGAATAATGTTAAAAGTTCGACCTGTCTTCAAAGGATGAAAGACATAAACCCACAGATTCAAGAAGCTCAGCAAACTATAGGTAGAAAAGTAAAAGCAAATCATACCTGAGAATATTATAGAAAGTGAGATGAAACAAACTTAAAAAGGAATCATGAAGCAGCCAAAGTTTCAGGAGAGTACAGTTTTTCAGAAGACAACAATAATAACAAAAGCTAACTTCTCGGCTTCAGCTATAAATTCAGAAGACAATGAAATGACATTGCTGTCAGTTTAGAAACTAAAATAACACCTAAATTTAATGCCATGAGGAAACATACCTTCCAAAAGTTAAAAGGAAATAACCAATTCTCAAATATATTGTTAGTTTATCCACAGTGTAAGAAAAGCAAATTTCTTTAGAATTGGAGGAAAATAAAGCCTAATGGATGAACACTGAAATTGTTTTAGTAAACCTAGGAAATTCTAAATAAGCACATAATATACATTTTTTCAAATGCATGAGAGTAATTTCAACACAAAGAACATATTCTGCATATAACTAAAGTTTCATGAAGTGTTTCAAATGCTTCAAAGGCTTAAAATCATCAAGCATACAATCTCCAATCAATGTGGAGTTAAATCAGAAGCCAAAACCTGGATGCTAAGATATTATTATAATGTCCATAGGTTTCAAAGACCCATGTCCTATAGACCTAGGGTTATATTATCATTACCACTGAAGCTTACATAAGAATAATGAAAATACATTAGGAGTCACATGATACGTGCTGTAATTAAATTATCATACATCACAGTTTTTTTTTTTTGCTTAGAAATTTATTAGCTAAAAAGAATAACATCAATACTATACAAAAAATACCAAGGAAGGGAAATCAGGTAGATTAAATTGCCTCACTCAATTATTCTTAAAAATTATGTGATACTGAGAAGAGATAAATAATACTTGTAATGTCAAAAAGTTGAAGATAATAAGACAATGTGTTGATATAAGACACTGTTAAGAGCTTTCTCTTTGAGTACTCATTAAAACTACCCCCATTTAACCAAAAAGGGAGAAAAGACCCAAAACAAAAATATCTGAGATGAAAAGAAAAATGCACTAACAGACACTGCAAACATAAAAATAATCACCAAGAATTACTACAGTTATATGTCAACAAATTGGAAAATCAAAACGAAGTGGATGGATTTCTAGACATGTCAATCTACCTACATTAAGTCATGAGGACATATAAAACCTAAGTGGAGCAATAGTTAAGATAGAGACTGGATCAGTAATAGAGACCCACCAAACAAAAAGTGTCCAGGACTGGATGGCTTTACTACTGAATTCATGAAACTTTTCAATAAGCACTAATTTTAACTCTTGTCAAAATATTCAGAACAACTGAACAAGAGGGAATCCTCCCAAACTCCTTTTATGTGAAGATTATCCTTACCACGTGATATGCAAGTGTAATGTACCAAAAACACAAAATCGTTTTCAAGTAATTATGGAGCATGTAGCAAAACTTGATCCAATCATTAAAATCTCTTATAAGAAGAATCGTGTGTTCCTGGAAGTAGCCCTGTGGGACCTCGTACAGAAAGAATTCACTACTCGTTGGACCCCATGAAGTCATACAGGGGCTTGAACCTGCACGTCCACTTTAAGAAGATTTTGGGGACTGCCCAGGCCCTCAAGGGCATGCACATCTGAAAAACGACCAAGTACCTGAAAGACACCACATTGATGAAGTCCCGTGCTTCAGTTCCGGTCAGCGCTGGGGTTAGCTGCTGTGCTCAGCTGCTGTGCTCAGGCCATGAAGTGGGGTTGGACACAGGGTCAGTGGTCCCAAAAGAGTGGCGAGTGTCTGTTGTATTTGCTGAAGAAGGCAGACAGTAATGGTGAACTGAAAAGTTTGGATGTGCATTCCCTGGTCATTGAAAACATCCAGATGAACAAAGCACCCAAGATGGATCACTGCACCTACAGGCCCACGACCATATCAACCTGAACATGAGCTCCTACTCCACATCGAGATGATCCTCTGGGAGAAGCAGCAGATTGTCCCTAAGCCAGAGGAGGACGTAGCACAAAAGAAAAAGATATCTCAGAAGAAACAAAAATATATGGCCTTGGAATAAATTCTGCATAAAATAAACGCAATGAAAAGACAAAAAAAAAAAGAAAAGAATTATGTAAAGATCAATAGCAAATAATACTTAAAATACTCCTAAATACTAGAAAGCTAAGCAAAGTTTTTAACATATTCACCAAAACTGATTCAAATAAAATGCTTTACTGAGCTGTAAGAGTATATATATTAAATTCTGTAGACTGCTGAGTGGTGCTATTAGAGGGACCATAAAACTTATTCAGGATTGTATATCGGACTAAAAGTCTCAAAAACATTTAAATAATTATTACCAAAAGAAGTTAGAGTAAGTTCACATGCTAAAAATTGCAACATTGGGCCCGGCACATTGGCCTAGCAGCTAAAGTTCTCACCTTGGATGTGCCAGGATCCCTTATGGGTGCCGGTTCTAGTCCTGGTGGCCCTGCTTCCTATCCAGCTCCCTGCTTGTGGCCTGGGAAAGCAGTTGAGGACAGCCCAAAGCCTTGGGAACCTGCACCTGTGTGGGAGACTTGGAGGAAGTTCTTAGCTCCTGGCTTTGGATTGGCATAGCACCAGCTGTTGTGGTCACTTGGGGAGTGAATCATTGGATGGAAGATCTTCCTCTCTGTCTCTCCTCCTCTCTGTATATCTGCCTTTCCAATTAAAAGAAATAAATCCTTAAAAAAATTGCAACATTAAGTGCAGAATTTAATAACCAATTCAACATACACACAGTAAGAGGAAATAATTCACAGAACTAAGAAAGACTGTACAATTGTCCCCAAACAGTAGATGATATATCCTGGGACCGATGTGTGGCATAACAAGCTACTGTCTGCAATTCTGGCATCTTTTAAAATCACTGATTGGAGTTCCCGCTATTTCACTGACAATCCAGCTCCCTGCTAATGCACCTGGCAAAACAGCAGGATCCATACACGGATATGGGAGACCTGGCTGTGGCTCCTGTCTCCTGGCTTTGACCTGGGCCAGTCCAGGCTATTGTGGCCATTTGGGAAGTGAACCAGTAGATGGAAGATCTGTCTTCTCCCTGTGGCTCCTTCTGTCTCTTTCTCTAGAATTTTGCTTTCAAATAAATAACATAAGTCTTCAAAAAATAAGATTCTACCCTTGGAGCATGCTGCACATCGGGGCCTTGGGAGGATATTGGGTGGCCATTTCCCATTTCCAGGTACTGAGGCAGTTGGGAGGCTGGGTGGGGCTTCTCCTTATATGCCTCCACTTTCTCCAAATGCAGGAGGAAGAAAAAGAAAATTTGGAAACAGTGGGCTCATCCACTTTCCCCTACTCCTCGACCCTTCCCACCCTGATCAACAATGTAAACACCATCTAAAATTAAAAAAAAAAATTAAGTAAGATTCTAGTTCTACTTTGTGGGTCCTATGAATATTATATCATATTTTAAAGCTTTCCATATATGACTATATTATGATTCTGTGTTTCCTAAATGCAATTACATTAGATAACAGAAATGTGGTAACCATGTATATGGAATAGATTATTATTCAGCTTTTAAAAAGAAAATCACTTGCAGAAACATGAATGAATCTTGAGGATATAAATGGTCTGTAATTATCCAGACATGGAAAGAAACATATGACCTCACATGCAGAGAGCAGAAAAGTTGAACCCAAAAGATCATAGAGTGGAGTGACGGTTGTTAGATGCTGCACGGTGAAGGAAATGGGAGATGTTGGCAAAGAATGCAAAGATTCAGAGAGACACAGCAGAAAAATTCCGAAGATCTGCTATACTGCATGGTGACATAAATAATAATAAGGATGTATTTCTAACCATAAATTTTAAGTTCTCTTCATCACCAAAAGTTGGTATGTATGTTAAGTGATAGATGAATTGTCTTACTTTATTAATTTTCTAATATATGTATAGATGAAATCATCCCATTGTATGCCATACATAAAGCACGGTGCGTTTTTGTCAATTAAAGCTAAGAAAAAGAGTTTGCAAGCCAGTAATCACATTTTGTAAAGGTCCAGTCATTGTTACAAAGCAAAAAGAAAAAATATATATAAATAAGGGGGAAATTGTGAAACTGCTATTGCTCACTTACAATAGATGTATATAAAAATTAAAACTAAATGTTTCAGGTGAATTAATGAGCTAATTATTTACAAATCACTGATAATTGTTGATGACTAGTGATTGTTGATAAGCAAAACAATAATATTTATAATCAACAAGACCAGTAAGCCAGCTCATAAAAATAGCTAATAAATAAATGAATGAATAAATAAAAGCATTTGGCAATAAATGAAATAATAACCTCAAATCATTTATTCATGTACTAGTAATGGACAATTAGAAAATAAAAATAAAGAAATAAATAAAATGCAAAAGGAAAATGAAAAAAACTACCACCAAGATCCACCTAGTTCACAGGAATCATCCTACAAACATGATAAGAGAAATTATTATAAGATCTTAAAAATTGGAGGAGGCATCATTTTAATAGAGATATAGAAGGTCTAAATCAAAAGAACAATCTAGAAAGACAAGCACAAAAACCTTACACTTCTCGTGAGTCTAACGATAGACCTTTTGTAACTAAAATACTGTGGTATTAAAACACAGAAAAAAGAATAGGTCCATAAACACACCTACACAAAACAGCAACATGAAACATTTTTAAAAGGTTATACAGCCTATATATAATTATAAGAGGAAAAAGGAATTGAAAGCACCAGAGGATGGCCTGAAGCCTTGGGACTTTGCAACCTCATTGGAGACCTGGAGGAGGCTCCTGGCTCCTGGCTCGGGACCTTGTGGCCATTTGAGGAATGAACCAGCAAGGAAAGATCTTTTTTCTCCGTCTTTCCTCCTGTCTGTAAATCTGCCTTTCAAGTAAAAAATCAAAAAAAAAAAATTAAAAAAAAAGAGGAGAAAGAAATATCTTCCGAGTATTTATTATGGGTTAAAACTGAAAATGTGAAAAATATGGAAAAATTACAAGCCTGTTGTAAAGGCTGTGAAGGACAAACTCTCCATAAGTTAACACTAGGTATTAGGCTGTGGATTTTTCTACATAGGACACAAAAGCCCCAGTGGAAGGGAAAAGTGGATATATTGGACTGCATCAAACTTAAAACATTTTCTATCACAAGGCACAATTTAGGGAGCAAAAATAGAAGCAGAACAACAAAAGATAACTGAAATATATGTATCTAATGAAAGAACTGAATTTAGAATAGAAACATAACCAATATATGACACTAAATAAAAAAGAAAATTACAGATATGCAAATAGTTTGAAGAGACAGTTCACAAATAAAAAAGTAAATATGAGAAAATAGATTTTTTATGCTTTCTGAGAGATGGCAATGAATAACACAACGTATTATTGCATGTCCTTCAGAGTGGTTAAAATTAGAAAGCATTGATCATCCAAAAAGATGATGAAGATATTAAAACTAGATCTCCCATACTCTGCTGACAGTGCTGTTCCTTGCTGCAGCTAATTTGAAAAAGTGATGACACCCCCCAAGGCTGGATGCATGCATACCACATGACTCAGGAGGCCTACTCAGAGGTATATCAGAAATGTTCCCACCTCTATAGGAAAGGACATAATATCAGTGTGCGCATCAACTCACTATCCAAAGTTTCTTGGTATGCACATAAGAGAACAAATAGCTTTAATAAATAACAATTAATATGCTACATGATTGGAGTTCCTAAACATATTAAGTAAAGTTAGCTAGATAAAGAAATGCCTTAAAAAAAGACTCATTTCTATCAAGTCAAAGCACAGACATAATAAAGAGGTATAGAATAATCTGGCGTATCATAGTCATCAGCTAATATCAGAGAACAGAATTCGGTGATATGATGTGGAGGGGATTTCTGAGGCCAATGTGAACTCAGGAATCAGGAGCTTCTTCCAAGTCTGCAATATTGGTACAGGGGCCCAAGGACTCGGGCGATCCTCTGCTGCTTCCTCGGGCACGTTAGCAGAGAGCTCGATCATTAGTGAAACAGCTGGAACTTGAACTGGCACCCACAGTGGATGTCCACACTACAGACAGAAAGATGCCACATGCTGGTCGGTCGTTCTTTCTTTCTTTCTTTCTTTCTTTCTTTCTTTCTTTCTTTCTCTCTCTCTCTCTCTCTCTCTCTTCTGCTTCAATCAATGTTTACTTTTACTGAAAGTAAATTACATGTTCACGATCTCTGTTTTGGATAATGTTCATTCATAAGCAGTACATAATTTTGAATTTACTATTTTGTTTACTGATTTAATACCTATTTGTAAAATACCTTAAAACTGCATTCCTTAGAATTTTCACTTGTTAGTAAATACTTTTAATATATTCCTAATGACTTGATAAAATATCAAAATATGTATGCTCCTATAACTTTTTTGCATTTTTCACAGCCCAGCATTTGCGTGACTTAAAATTCTACACTATTATAAATAGTACTGAAATGAGTATCCTTTTATATTTTTGACAATTGTTAAAAAATAACCTCCTGTATTTGCTGGGCGTAAGGGGTATGTATTTTTTGGGGGGAGATTTTTCTACAGAGAAGTATGCTGATTGAAGTCCTACAGACATTTTGTAGTTTTCCATGCAAGCGGTAAAACACTGAGGTTCAAAGCATAGAAAGCGCTTCCTGGTTATCCTAGCGTGAGAATCCTCGACAAGCAAAGCCATTGTTCCTCATCACAGGAAATCAAGATCAGCTTAGATTTCCCAATTCCCGTCTTTGGGCTGCAAAATCATTTTAATTGATACAAATCATTCTACTACAATGTTATGGGTTGAGCAGGACTTGATTTCCCCAAATTGATGCAGACATTAAAATCTCGAAGTCTTTCTCATTGAGAGTCAATGGGGATTCGTGCACATGGCTGACAGAGTAAGGTGATGACTGGATCTAACTGCGGCGCCTGAGAAGTGGGTCTGGCGGGCCACTGAAGGGCTGCCCTCAGAAGGGAATGCTTGTGCTCTGATTTGGTCACACAGCCCAGGTGGGCTCCCTCGGGCACTCTCATTCCTGGCTTTACAGCTTGATGCATCCACTCTCATAGCTAAACTACACCAGCCACTAGACGGATGGGGCCTGAATCTGAACTTGCGACTCTTCAAATCACACACGGAAATAAATCATTTCCTTGCCCCAGACGTGCTTTCTGTCTGTTGTAGTGACAAGTAGACTAAGAGATACAGTCATGCTATCAAAGGGACCAACTCTACATGTGGAATGAATGCAGATTTTAAGGGAACCAGACCTATTTTAATTGCAGCCTTGTATTTATGCAATTAGCTTTTGAATGGTTTTTAGGTTTCTGAGCCTTACTTTTCACTGAGGTGAAAGATGATAATTATAAATAATATATAGGATTGCTTTGAACCCTGAGATATAATAGATATAAAGAATCTCACATATTATCTGGCATAGTTGTTATTCAATAAAAGAAGGTTTTTTTTTTCTCTCTTTTCAGTGCTGATATGCTTTCAGCTACCCATATTAACAGGTCAAGTAGTATAAATAATTCTGAAACTTCATATCTTATTGGACCTTTTATTGCTGATGATAAAATATAAAGCAGTTGATTTATTTCAGAATCTCCACCTGCTCCAGCCCTCGAATCCAAAGTAAGGACACTGAATACCGTACAAACTGCAGAATCAATCTATAAAGAATTAAGAGTGGGTCTCAGGTCTTATTTTATGCTCAGAAGCTTGAATCATTACGAAATTAAAAGCCCCTTTGCACGTTGTGTTTTCATTTGGCCTTTAATAAGTAACTCTCAAATGTCTAGCCTCTTTAAAAGGGGCTTTTAAAAATCAAATCAGAGGTTAAGAAAGGGTTCTGCTTAACAATATTTTTTCTATGTGAATACTATCGTTAAGACAATTACCACTGATCACCTTTTAATGATATTTCAAAAGTACTTGAATAATTTTAAAAAGGTCACACAAAGCTACATAACTTATGAAACTGAACAGCACGCACAGGGCTTCTGCATTTGTTCAGACACGGACCAGGTTTCCATTCCTGCAGGCTCACAGACGGTTTTCTCCTTAGCAGTTTGCCAAATGTATTTTAGAATGTCCAAAATTTAAAATGTTGATGTATGTGAACCAACTACATAATGAAAAAACTCCATGCACCATTAAAATGATAATGTGAATCACTCCTATTTCCCTCCAACATGCCAAGTGCCACTAACCAGATCACACGGAAAGAACTGGAAAGGCAAATTAGTAATATTTTTGAGTGGAAAAGATAGGTAGACATGCCCAGTCAACGCTGACATTTTTGTGCTTTGTTTTGTTTTTTAAGAGGATTTTTTTTCCTTTTTGTTGCAAATATCAAATTATGACCATGGAATATGTATAACAAGCTCCAATCCAATTCTTGATTATTCAGAGCCTAATCATACAGTTTGTGTTTTACCCTAGCCATTTGCTGCTACTTTTCCTGCCTGCTGCCTGCCTTTTGCCATTTCACTGCTTGTTAGTCTTTGGCCAGAGTATCCCAGAAAAAGAAATTTTAAAAAAGAGGTGGGGGCGGGGGGAGGCAGGCCAAACGATTTGAACTTCTTCCAGTTTTGTCTAAAGTTCCCACAGGAGTTGCTGAGGATACATGTTCATAGATTCCGAGATTGTCTGACTCTTGCTAGACTTTCTCAATTCTCCACACCTCTGTTAAAACTGCGGGGATAATTATTTTGTGAGCACCCTATTCTGTAGAGAAAAAGACAGCTACTTTGTTCAAGAAACACACACACACACACATCTAATGTGTGATATGGCATATACAAAGCCAAAATCATTTGCTCTCCATGTGGTTGTGTCCTAGAGGAAATGGGCAATGTTAATTCCTGTCCAGATACCCCTAAAACACATTGCATATTTCTTGGCTGATTCCTCCAGAATTTATCTTCCTCTTACAGAAAAACAATTCCTAATAACTATCCTATTATCTCTTACATCATTGACAGTGACATGATTAGCTGAGACAAAAGAATTCATTACTCTTAAAAATCAGCTTAAAGACTTAAATAGAAGATTAATGGAATTGTAACTCCTTATGAAGGACCGTACTGTTGTGACAATATGGGGAAAATCAGTGTGAGGTGAAAAATGGGAGGGGAGGGGGAATCCAAGACTCTAAAGACTTGTATCATAAAATTCAAAATTTTAAATAAAATTACAAAGAAGGAAACAGATATATGAACAAAATCCACAAGAGCTGTCCTTGGGGAATATTTTTTTGAATTTGGAACCCACAGGGGTTGGATTCAAACTGCAGCCCAGATACTCCATTGGTGTTACTGAGTTTTTAAATGTTACTATTTTTAATAGTCTATAATGAGTATGGTGATACCAGTAAATGCTAGAGGGCTATAAAGAAACTAGGACTCTCAAACATTGCTAGTGGGAATACAACATGATGCAGAGCTTATGAAAAACAATGAAAACATTTAGGCAAGTTCTTATGGAGTTAAGCATTCACTTTTGTAAGACCCAGAATTGTTACTGCTAGGTACTGCTCTACACAATGAAAACATATGTCCACGAAAATCTCTATGTGGACCTTTCAAAGAAGGCTTATTCATAATTGCAAAATTCCAAAAACAATTTAACTGTTCCTCGACTGATGAATAAATAATTAAATCCAGGTATTCTTGCCATAGTATATTGTTACATAATAATAATTTTAAAAAAACCCTACCAATTTGCATAACAAGAATGGATCTTAAATAGACTTTACTAAGTGAAAGAAGCCATATCTAACAGTGAACATATTATTCTGTTTGAGGCAATAAATGTCCTAAAGGCAAATTACTGAGATAAAAATTAAATCAAGAATATAAGGAGGTGAAAGAGGCATTTTACAATTGGGAGTATTTTGAGGCCGCTGAAATTGGTTTCATGAATTTCATGGTGTATAAATGATTCTATACATTTGCTAAACCCACATCCTTCTGCATAATACAGAGAATTAGTATCACAGTTTAAAAAAATAGATCAGGATTTGAGAGTAAAACAAAAACTACCATAAATGAGTCAACTATCTTACAAATGAAATTTGGGAGAAGAGAAAAAATTGACCTAAATTTACTTCAGAAAACATTATTTTTGCTGAAATTATAAGAGAAAGGATAGTTTCCATAAACACTGCACTTTAGTTAGAAAACTTATTTCTTACAAAGGAATGAGTTACCTATTCGGGATCTAATTTACATATATATAGAAAGTGATCAAATGGGTAATGGAACATAGAAAATAAGAACCAGATTTCTCTGTGTCACAGAGAGCTTAATAAGAATAGGGAAATGTTATCCTGAACATGATGTTGTCAAATTCGATCTGAAAATGTCAGTAGGAATTAATTTTAACATACCCGGATAAATACATAAGTAATGTCACCTTATACACAAGTGTTTTCTAGTTCTGTCTCCAAGATCTAGAGTCTAGAGCAATGGCTTCCCCGGGGGACATGGCAACAGTGTTTCAATCTGAGTTTCCAACACTAAGTTTCAAGAAAAGGAAGCACAATTTCCGAGTGAGGTGCTGCTCACAAGTCTGGGATAGCGATCCTTACACCACCCAGTACACCTTGTAATCTTTGTGATGTCACAAAGTAACCAAGTGCTCAAACAAACAAACAAACAAACAAAAAAAGCAGCTTGCTGAAAAAGAACGTGCACCAGTAGGAAAGAGTGTCCCAACACCAAAGCTGGGACACACTGAGTAACAACGACAATGTCACATTATTTTCCATAGTATGATATATAAACAAGTGAATAAAAATGAGTGGAAAAGTGATAGCACTTGGGCCCAGCCCAGTAACCAAGTGGCTAGTCCTCACCTTGCACCTGCCAGGATTCCTTACGGGTGTCAGTTCTAATCCGGGTGGTCCTGCTTCCCATCTAGCTCCCTGCTTGTGGCCTGGGAAAGCAGTCGAGCACAGCCTGAGACCTTGGGACCCTGCACCCACATGGGCAGCCTGGAAGAGGTCCCAGGCTCCTGGTTTCGAATCAGCTCATTTCTGGCCATTGTGAATCATTGGATGAAAGATCTTCCTCTCTGTTGCTCCTTCTATCTGTATATCTGACTTTCCAATAAAACTAAATAATAATTTAAAAATACTTAAAAAAAAAGAAGTTTCTTAGAGAATAATTTCAAGTTCTAAGGAAATTAAAAATAATGCCCCAGGGGTTAGTGTTACCATGCTGCTGCTGGTTAAACAATGCCAGCATCCCATATTGGAGTGCAGGTCCAAGTCCCAACTGCTCTATTTTTCATCTTGCTATCTGCCAGTGTACCTGGGGGAGCAGTGAACGTTGGCCTGTGCACTTAGACCTTGCTGTTCATGAGGAAGAGCCAGATGGGGTGTTGGCTTCCTGCCTTGGCCTGGCTGTTGAGGCCATTGGACAGTAATCAAGCCAATGGAAGATCTCTCTCTCTCCTTCTGTCTCTGACATTCTGTCTTTCAAACAAGTAATTCTTTCTTTTTTTGTGTGTGTGTAAGCTACTATTTTTTTTTAAAAAAAGGAATGCAGAATAAAGAAGAATTGAGAAACTAAGTATTGTAAGCAAAGATAAGCCAATAATCACCAATACTAGTAAATGAAAATTTGAGGAGAAACAAAATGTTTGCATAGCTTGCACAAATGCCTCCCTCAACAGATTAATGATACAGAGGCAAAATGTAGCTTTACATTGGAAAACTCAACATATCACCTTGCTTAAGACCATTGTAAGTATGCACTGTCATGTCTGTGTTGATCCTACAAAGGAGAAAAACGTACCATTCCTGTAATATTCTGGCCAAAAATGCATAACCTTAATATAATTATGAATCATAAGTCAAAGGTTATTTTATACAAGAACTGAGAGGTACTTTTTAAAAAAGTGTCAAAATACAACAAATCAGAAAAGGCCGAAGAACACTCATGGCCTGGATGAGCTAGCTGCTAGTATCAGGGATGTGAGTCCTCAGTTGAATTTTACAATAAAAGAGAAAAAAATCATAATGCAAAAACTGAAGAACTATACATAAAGTCTATAGTTTCTATCAACAGTATAGCAGTACAAAGCTATTAAGTATTTGTGATGAGATAGATATATATCATCAATAACAATTCATTTGAATAGACATTTATTAAAATGATACAATTTCCTGTAGCTTAAGTCTATCCTATAGGATATAACTAACATACACTGGATTGAAGGACAACGGAAATCATGTAAACATAAGGCTTTAAAATAATGACTTAATGATAATAGCACAGTTCTCTTTTCAAGTCACTACTACAGATCAGTAATGTATTCAGTGCCGACTCTTTCATGTTCTTTAAATATGTGGAATCTTCACATAGCTGCAACTTTGGTGTCTTCTCCATTTCAAGTGCAGAAATGGAGATGCTAATTTTGATTGTTCCAAAGCAACACAACAGTAGTTTCCTAGCTCTCCAGTGCATAAGGCAGTCATTCCAAAGCTTCTACTGTTGTTGAAAAGTCACAGGGAAAAAAAAGCACCCTAGTTCCCTACAAGACATGTCTAATGCACAGATTGTAAGATTTCCAGGTGCGGGCCCGGCAAGATAGCATAGCAGTTAAAGTCCTTGCCTTGCATGCGCCAGGATCCCATATGGTTGCCGGTTCTAATCCTGGCAGACCCGCTTACCATCCAGTTTCCTACGGCCCGAGAAAGCAGTTGAGGATGGCCCGAAGCCTTGGGACCCTGCACCCGTGTGGGAGACCCGGAAGAGGCTCCTGGCTCCTGGCTTCGGATTGGCATAGCATCGGCTGTTGCAGCTCACTTAGCGAGTGAATCATCGGACGGAAGATCTTCCTCTCTGTCTCTCCTCTCTGTATATCCCCCTTTCCAATAAAAATAAAATAAATCTTTAAAAAAATAAATAAATTGGCTCAGCTCCAGCCATTGTGGCCGCTTGGGGAATGAACCTTAGGACAGAAGATCTTCCTTTCTGTCTCTCCTCCTCTCAGTATGTTCGCTTTTCCAATAAAAATAAATAAGTCTTAAAAAAAAAAAAAGACTTGGGCCCGGCGCGGTGGCGCAGTGGTTAAGGTCCTCGCCTTGCACGCCCGGGATCCCATATGGGCACCGGTTTTAATCCCGGCAGCCCCGCTTCCCTTCCAGCTCCCTGCCTGTGGCCTGGGAAAGCAGTCGAGGACGTCCCAAAGCTTTGGGACCCTGCACCCGGAAGAGGCTCCTGGCTTCGGATCGGCATAGTATCGGCCCGTTGCGGGACGGAAGACCTTCCTCTCTGTCTCTCCTCTCTGTATATCCGCCTTTCCAATGAAAAAATAATAAAAATAAATCTTTAAAAAAAAGACTTCCAGGTGCAAATCTGTGGATGTAAAATTTTAGTTCTAGTGGAAGTTTCTAGATGACAGTCCTTTCCTTCCTCTATATTTCCACCACCCTCTCTCATCTTAGGCCCCTCCAGCTGGATGCGTCCATGATACCATGTTCACAGTGATGCTTCTGTCAATGCTGTAGTATACTTCCAGGTCTGTCTTAGACTCTCTTAAACCTTCCCTGGCACTGAATCTCAACAATGCTCAGAGTCAGCTTCACACTACTGCTCTCTAGGTTTTTAAACCAAATATTTAGTTTCTAGCTTCTTGCCTCTTATATCAAAAGCTTTTTAAGCACAGGCACCAATACGGCATAAACAATAAATCTTTTTTAAAGATTTATTTTGTTTTTATTGGAAAATTAGATATACAGAGAGGAGGAGAGACAGAGAGGAAGAACTTTTGTTTGTTGATTCACTCTCCAAATGGCCTCAACGGCCGGAGCTGCTCCGTCCTCAGAATGAGTGTGTGGGAAACACGCTAGCCAGCAGGTAGCCAGCACCAGACCTGGAGTCCCTGCCCCGTTTCACCTGGGCTTTTATGGGGTCTTGAGAGCGGGGAGGGTAGGTAACAACACAACAGCTCCCCCTCGGGGTCCAGGTGATGATAGGTGAGCAGAAAGCATTAACAGGTGGAGTTGGTGTTCCAAAAAAGCAGCCTGTCCAGACCGTATCAGTGCTCCTCTTCCTCTCATTTTCTATTGCGCATGTCCTACATCAGAATGCCGTTCTGATAGGAACTGTCACCCCCTCCCTTCCGTCAGTGCTGGCACCATGAGGCAACGAATGTGCGTCAGCATGAAATGTATTTAAGGGCTTGCAGACTAAGCCAAAATGACTCTTCTGCCCTGTGACCTCCTCATCATTGAGAACAGGTTTATCTGTAGACTCCCAGACGTTCCCTGGTGAGTACCATGAATTAACAGTCTTTTCTTAACTTAAAGCACTGCCCTGCTTGGGTTTCTCATACACACACACACACACACACACACACACACACACACACACACACACACACACCATTCACAGACGTACGAACACTTGAAAAATCTACCAGAGGTGAATGGATGATGAGCTCATCAGTTCCACAATTACACAAAGTTTAAATTGAAACTTGGAATCATCAATAATATGCTACTATTTTCTCTACCTGGACCATCTTTTTCTTTCTAGACCCCTGTGAAGTCTTTCCCTGTATCTATCCTCCAAGAATAGTTGGCCCTGTGTCTCTGATACTATTCACAGTTTCAATGCCAATTTTACTTTTTTTCCATTGTTATTATATTTTTGATAATCTTTACATAATTAATTAGGGTCCATGCCAATTTTTAAATCATTGTGTCAAATATCTATTTTCTTTTTAAAAAGATTTATTTATTTTTATTGGAAGTAAGATATACAGAGAGAAGAGACAGAGAGGAAGATCTTCCATCTGCTGATTCATTCCCCAAATGGCTACAACAGTCGGAACTGAGCTGATCCAAAGCCAGGAGCCTGGAGCGTCTTCTGGGTCTCCCACACAGGTGCACGGTCCCAAGAAATGCCTATTTTCTTACATATTTTCTAGGCTCCTAGAGATAGTGGTTCAATACCTATTTGGCCAGTACAAGGACAGCATCCCGTCCATTATTTCTGGTTTAATGAAATTAAGAAGTGAAATCATACATTATATACCACATGTAAAAATTTGTCTTGATATGCCATTTTAAAATCTTGGGCTTTGGTTTCCTAAGTTAAAGAATGCATTACAATTTTGGTTATGACAGACACCCAAGACCTGATGGTAAGCTGTATCTTACTGTAAGTTAAAGGTGTTTTATTCTGCTTACTATGTAGCTGCATGGCAATCAGAATTTTAAAAATAATTCTATGGAGCTAATGTGATTTATAGTATAACAGAGATCAAAAACAGCATGCTTTGGGAGTGTAGAGGAAATAATCGCAGCTTTTGATGTGAGATGTGTCAAAACAGGTAGATCTCTAGCCCAACTTTTAAAGTCGAAAGGAAAAGCATTTGAAGGGAAGACATAACTAGAACAAAAGGCCAAAGATTGATGAGCCTATAGAGTAGCCAAGGAACAACAAAGAGGCAAAAAATAGCTGCTATTTAGGGTTTGTGACTGATTCAGGGAAAAGGTGGCCTGGAAAATGATAGAATGTGGGAAAGAACAATTGTAGAGTACTGATCGAATTGTTTCAACTATTTATATACTAAAGAAAATCAGATTTTTGGAGGAAAATGATGCGATATTTCAGCAAGGTAGCACAGCAGTAGGTGTAAGCCTGGAGATCGGTTGCAGTTTCAAAAGACACTAACTACGGATACCCTGTGCTCTCACTCATCCTTCTCACGCTCAGACTTGGCAATCTGACAATGAATGCAACATAAGTAACTCTCTCTGTGAGGCATGATCCTCATTAGGGATCTCCCTCAAGGCAGCCAATTTCAGAAAAGACAACAATTATTTTGTCTTTTTAAAGATCCGTTTCAAAAATTTTTGTTAATCCATTCAACTCACTTTCATGATTAATATAAATTTCCATGAGTAGTATAAATCTTTCTAACCCAGCTGATTTTTCTAACTCTGGATGACAAAGTTTAATGAAGTCTTATAGCCAGCCCTTACTAACCAACAAACTCAAATTTTATGTGTTAAAAATCATTTGTTCTTGGGGTTGGTATTGTGGCAAAATGGGTTAAGCCAATGTTTGTGACCCATGATGGTCCACTTTCAATCCAGGTACCTCATAATGTGCCTAGGAAGCAACAAATGATGGTTCAAGTACTTGTGGAAAACTTAAGATGGAATTCCTGTTTCCTGGTTTTGATCTGGGCCAGTCCTGGTTGTTGTGGCCACTGGAGAGTAAAGCAGTAGTTGGAAGATATCAGTATCTTTAAAACTTGCCTATTCTAAATCAAATCACTACATTTTCATTTATCTCCTATAAAAGAGAAATAATCTGCAATATTCTCTACAAACCTCTCATTCAGAATTCGGTACCTTTCCTCATTCACTATTTCCCAGATGAGATAGATTGGTTAGAAGTAGTAAGGTCTGGACTGAGTGAATAGAATACAAAGAAAGGGATAAAACTCAAGTTCTACAGATGTGCCAGTTTGGCGAAGATTCATATGAATTATGAATGGAATGTCTCGTGATTCATATAAATTATAAATGTCTCAATGAGGTGCCCACATCAGGCTAGAATGGGGTTTGAGCTGAGCTTCTACACCAGAATCAAACACAGAATGAAGGAAAAGCTACATGGCACAAGTTGGGAGGTCGATGGGAAGCAGGGCCACTGGCACCCAAATGGGATCCCTGTGTGTACAAGGTGAGGACCTTAGCTGCTAGGCTACCTCTCCGGGCCCAAAGATTTTTTGAAAAAAGGATGACAAGAAATGGAAAATACAAAATACAGGGGAGTATCAAATGTTTACCCCTGAAAGTTACAAGTTACACAAGGAGCTCCTCAGAGGTTAATTTTAAGAAAAGAAACACTTACTTTAACCATATCTCATTGCTTCTTTGGGTCAACTGCTTTCTAAATTCATCTTTGACAATCAACTCTAAAGCTGAGTCTTGCAATGGGTATCTTTTGTGAATTTTCACAAGTCCAGCATGCTCCCACAGAGGTGTCCCCCAGCAGTGGAGGAGATCATCAGCCATTTCACTGTGAGTCCATCCTTGCACTGCATGTATGCAGACTTATTTCTCTCTGTTTCTACCTATGAAAATATTAATTTCCACTACACTTCCATTATGCATTCCCTTAGGTACAGTCCACCGTGGGGAAAAAAATGGTGAACCTTCATTCCCATGAAATTGATGAGCATGTAACAAAGGTATCAGTGTGACCCTAGAGTGGTGAAAAGGAGACTCCAATGTCTTCCTCTAGGAATAAATGCCAGTGTGCATCCCATGTGACACTAATGAAAGTACAATAAAGACTGGATCATCGTTACTTACGGGCAGTAGCAATTACAGGGACACTGACAATCTCAGGTGATTACAATCTGTTATGGATGATTGGTTAATAAATTGCATCACAAGATCTTATTACGGGGCCTGGTGCGGTAGCCTAGGGGCTAAAGTCATCACCTTGTACGCACCTTGTGGGTGCTGGTTCTAATCCTGGTGGCCCTGCTTCCTATCCAGCTCCCTGCTTGTGGTCTGGGAAGGCAGTCAAGGATGGCCCACAGCCTTGGGACCCTGTACCTGTGTGGGAGACCTGGAGGAAGTTCTTAGCTCCTGGCTTTGGATTGGCATAGCACCAGCTGTTGTGGTCACTTGGGGAGTGAATCATCAGATGGAAGATCTTCCTCTCTGTCTCTCCTCCTCTCTGTTATCTGACTTTGCAATAAAAATAAATACATAAAAAAGAAATAAAATCATAAAAGATCTTATTACAAAAGGTATAAATAGCTACAAAGTACAATAAGGTAAAATTCCCAGGTAAAATCCTTAGATTTGACATTACATTACCTTTTATTAGAGCAAGCTGACCTTTTGGGATTGGCTCATTTCCCTTAGCATAATGGTCTCCAGTTTGGCCCAAAAACCATGAAACACTTCTTGAATTTGCATATCATCCTTGTGCAGAGGCTATGCTAATCTCTGTATTATTCCAATTTTAGTATATGTGCTGCCGAAGTGAGCATGGCTGCTACACTTTTGATCCAACTTCCTGCCAATGACCTGGAAAAGCAGCACAGAATAGCCCAATCAGGCCCCTGCACGCTCATGAGAGACCCAAAGAAGCTGGCTCCCAGTCTTGGACCTGCTCAGCTCTGGCTTTTGTAGTCATGGGGAGTGAACAAACAAATGAAAGATCTCTTTGTCCCGACCCACTCTCTAAACTCTTTCAAGTAAAATAAATGTGCCTTTTGAAAAAGTAATTAAAGACCAATTTTATATCATTGTTTCTATCTTAAAGAAAAGCAAAGATTTATTTAAAAGGCAGAGTGACAGAGAGGGAAAGACAGACATTGTCCAGCTCTGATTCATACCCTGCAGATGGCCACAATAGCCAGGGCTGAGCCAAATTTAAGCCAGAAGTCATGAATTCTACTGAGTTTTGTTCCTTGTGAGTGTCAGGGACTCAATCACTTGACCCTTTAATTGCCGTTTGCCCAAGCCATTTGTACAAAGAAGGGACAACAGCCCAGAGTGTAGTATGGGATGCACTGTAAGTGGCTTGATTCACTGCACCACAATTATTCTGACCCAATGTTATTTTCCTTCCATTTGACTTCCTGGATTAAGTATATAACAGAAGTATCTGTATAAAGGATCAATTTTAAGGATACAAGTATTCAAATAGTCTTTGGTGTAAAGAAGGAAATGGCACAAGAAGATGCTAGGCACTGAATTACTTATCAGTGTGCATACCACACATAAATCACCCTTTTCTTCTCTATCCTCTAACCAATCTCTTGCTGCTCGTCCTCCCAGGTATGAATAGAAACCATAAGTGAAAGAAGAAATAACTCTTGCATTACCGGAAGCACACAATAAAATAAACTGCTTGGTGTGATTGTTCAGTTTGGGCTCGCAAGGTCACTGAAAAAGATTAGGTTTTGCTTGGGTTGGCACCAGCTGAGCAGGCAAGCAACATAAACTGTAGGTGAGGACAGATCTGTGTTGTGCAGAGTCCCAGAGGACAGGCAGCCGGATGGCTCTGCCACGCCAGATGACCAGCCATGGACATAACTCTAAATATGGAACTGTGTTCGTTGGCCTTCCCCAGGGATTCTGAGATCACTGTTCCATAGACAAGCTTAGTGAATTGTCAATAAAGCAGATGGAAGTCAGAATTCCCATCAATTCAAGGCTTCAGTTTAAGTTCTTTGAGTTGGTTAGAAATGGAAATCTGAATTGCACATATCTCCTGCGCAATCTGTATATGATATTCATGGGTAATAATGATCTTGAAAGTAAATCATATTGGAAAATGTTGATGAATTCAGGTAGAATTTCTATGGTGCTTCTGTCTTATACTTTTAGCTCTCAAAACCCTCATCTCCTTCCACATCCAGCCCCCACTTTTTTGGGACTGTTTCTTACTTTGCTTTAAAAAAATATATTTAATTTTATTTTAAAATAGTTGTTAACAGATTCAATGTGACTGGTATATACACTTTTAAGGACATAATGATATTCCTACCTTCCTCCCATTTTTCTTCCACCCTCCTTCTTCCTTTCTTTTGCAGTAGTTTTTGCAATAACATATTTTACATTTTTATTGCAGTAAAAAAGGCTTAATACTTCACCAAATAAGGAGCTTAACAAGTAAAATGCAGAAGCATCATAGTTTAGTGGGAATACAGACAAGACTATAAATAATATTTGAATGGAAAAATGGCCATTTCACCCAGTTACAGTATGTTTTAAAGTAATCACAGATCATTCAATACATACTATAGTAGTATGAAATTCTTACCCATTAGTTTGGCTAAAGTGTAAAATTTTTACAAAACTAAATTTGCACTAATATTGACACACAGACGTTTCTTCATTCCTTTCTTTTTCCTTCCTTTTTTCTTTCATCCTTCCTTCCCTATTTTCTTTCCTTATTTTCATAATTCATTCTTTCTTCCTTCCTTTCTTCTTTCTTCCCTTCCTCCCTTTTTACTCATTTTTAGCTCTCACAAGTCAGACAAAACATGCAGTATTTCTCTTTGTGGGCCTGATTTATTTCACTCACCCTACTGTCTTTCAGTTGAGTTCCTTGCAAATGACAGAATTTAGTTTTTTTTTAATATTTGAATAATGTTCCATTGTGCATATATGCCACATTTTTTAAATCCATTCATCTATGATGGACACCTTGATTTATTCCAAAGCTTGGCAATCGTAGCCAGTGCTGCCATAAATATGGTAGTACAGGTATCTGCTTGTGTTCAGACCTGTTTGGAATATATTTTTCACATGACATGTCTATTTCTAGTTGTTTTTTTTAATCCCACACAGTTTTCTATATAACAGTTGCACGAACATTCGTGCTAATAGTGTATAAGTATTCTCCGTTGCCCACATGCATGCCAGTATTTGTTACTCTCTGTGTTTTGAATCGTAGTCACTCACATAGAGTTGAGATGATAACTCATTGTGGTTTTGGTTTGTATTTCTCAGATGGCTACGATGTTGAGAATATGTTCAAGTATTTGTTGGGTATTTGTATCTCATCTTTTGAAAACTGTCTAACTGAAATCCTTTGTTCATTTCTTGACTGGATTGTTTGTCTTTTTGTTGTTGGGTTTTTAATTAGTTGATAATTTCTGGATAAGAATGCTTCCTTCACTATATTGATTTTTTAATCTATGCAAAAGCTTCTGAGCTTGCTATTGTCCCATTTATTTAGTTTTTTTTTTTTTTTTTGCTGCCTATATTTTCAAGGCCTCCAAAAAGTCATCTTCTACACTAATGTCTTGGAATATTTTTCTTACATTTTCATTCAGCAACTTCATTTCGTCAAAAAACAGTTATTTGTATGTGGATTAATTTCTTTTGTTGCTGTTGTTGCTCCATTGATTTATATACCAGTTCTTATGCCAGTATTACATTGCTTTAATTATTATAACTTTGTAGAATGCTTGGAAGTCATGTATTTTAATGCCTCCAGTTTGATTTTTCTTATTCAGGATTACTTTGGTTTTTCTGGGCCTTTTGTGATTTGATAAGATAATTTTAGAGTTGATTTTTTAAAATAATACTTCTATGGATGTCGTAAGTATTTTGGTAGGAATTTTACTGAATCTGTAGATTGCTTTACATAGCACATTTTAATGATATTGCTTCTTCAAATCCATGAGCAAGAATATCTATCCATTTTTGTGTCCTTGACGAGTTTGTTAATCAATGTTTGGTAATTTTCATTATTTAGAGCTTTCACTTCTGTGATTAAATTTGTTTTTAAATATTTGATGCTTTGTGTAGTTATTCAGAATTGGAGTTCTTTTTTGATTTCTCTTTCTTTGAGTTCATCATAGGCTAATGAAAACTACTCCTTTTAATATGTTTCTTTTGAAACCTTTACCTACACTGAATTGGTTTAGTAATTCTAAAAGCTTTTTGATGGAGTGTTTAGGTTTTCCACGTACAACAGCATGTTGTCTGCAAACATGTGTACATTGGCTACTTTTTTCAATTTTAATGTCTTTTCATTCTCCTCCCTAATTGATCTTGCTTTCTCTCCCTTCTTCAAATCCTCCCATCTCTCCACAACTCTACTTTTTAAATAAATCTTTTTTAAAGAAGGAAATTTTGCGGGGCTCAATGAGATAGCCTAGTGGCTAATATTACCTTGCATGCACCAGGATCCCATATGGATGCCAGTTCATGCCCTGGCTGTTTCACTTCCCATCCAGTTCCCTGCATATAGTCTGGGAAAATAGTAGAAAGGCCCAAAGCCTTGGGACCTTCACCTGTATGGGAGATCCAGAGGAAGTTCCTGGCTTCAGGCTTTGGATAGGTTTTTCAGAAATTGCAGCCACTTGGAGAGTAAATCAATGGATGGAAGACCTTTCTCTCTGTATCTCCTTCTCTCTATAAATCTGCCTTTCCAATAAAATTAAAATAAAAAGGAAGTTTTGTAATTATAAGATGTTTTAACTTTTGAAATGCTTCATTTATTTATCAAACATTATTATTTGGATAAATGGGGAGAATAATTTGAAAGTGTTGAAGATTTCTACTTTTCACTTTTCTAATTATTCAAGGAGGCTAAAATATTAGTAGAGTTAGAAGAGCATTTGTGATTTATTTTAGACAATAAATATGCAATAAAATTTACTAGCATGGAGCACTTAGGTTTTTAAAATTTTTTTCAAAGAACACATTTAAAATGAAAGGCTGGACTGCTATTTTTACTCCAGCAAATTGGAACAGAGTCTATTTATATCACCTAATCTTATACATTAACTTTTCAGTTGTAGGTCACCGGGGTCTCTAAATGGGCAAAAGGAAAGAGGAATCCCAGAGCCATCACTGTAGGCAACACTGCCCTGCCTCGTAAACTCCCAATCCGATTACCACTCTGGTAGACAAAGTTCCATGAAAAAATCTACAAAATCAAAGTTCTAACGTTTTTAATGATAATTGTAACACCATTACTAGAGCAGGAGGTGATGGAAACTTCACCAATTGTGATGTATATCTCTAAAATTACTAAAATAAAATGTTAGCCAAATTCCCAAATAGAACTTGTGGTTTGGTTGTTTGGTTTTTTCGTGTTTGCTTTTTTATAAGAGTTTCTCTAGAAGCTTTCTTTCCCAGTAAATGTTAGCAGGTATATCAATATGGAAATATTCACATGTATTATTTTCTTTCAATTGATTCTTAATTTTGCCTGTCTTCTGATATTTATCAAAAAGATAACTTGCCAAATTTAAAAACAACATTTAAAAGCAATTATGCATAATTTAAATTTTATATAAAAATAAACTATATGCTACTTGATTTCATAAGTATAATGAAACAATAAAAAAATCAGAATTCTTAAAACTTAAAAAAAACTCTAAAAATTAGTAGGAAATGAGAAGTTAATAACACAAAACCAATACATTTTGTTGAAACCTTTTATGAACAACTGAAGATAAAATTAAATAAAACAAACCAGGAAAACACAAATTCAAGGTTAAAATGAAAACCTTGGTACAGTGACTTTAGCAAGATGTTGGAATCACTCAGCCAGGAAATTCTCATCAGAACAATGATCCATGTAAACAAACACCTTCACAAACACTAAGGATTCGGGTGAGGAATTATAGTACCTGACTGAAGCGGAGATGAGAAAGGATGGTTTGATGGGGACTGAGAGGTTAGTGTCGTATCACTTATTCCATTCTTTCCTCAAATCTATGCAGCACTCAAGGTGATACTTGCTACTTAAAGGAAGGAGGAAGAAGTGAGTCCCCAGCATGCCAGAACTTATGATATGCAAATAAAACAAAACACCAGTGTAAGTCAAAGTTTATAATAATTAAGGCCTATTGGAAAAGACATATCTCAAACAAATAAACTACTTGAACAATACACAAGAAAAATACTAAACACAAAGTAGATTGAAACAGAATCATGAAATAAAATCCATTATAATACATGCCACCATCCATTCATCTGCTTGCTTAATTCCAAATCATAGATATAAGCACCCGGCATGATGGCACAGTGGTTAAGGTACTCACCTTGCACGCCCGGGATGGCCGGTTCTAATCCCGGCAGCTCCAGCTCCCAAATCATAGATATATCGAATAATGTACAATGAATATCAGATTGCAGGTTATCTCTTTCAAGAGATTTAGTTTTTAAAGATGTGTATGTAGAGATAGAATAACTGGATTATGCAATAGACTTACTTTTAATTCTGGAGGTAGCCTCTATACTGTGCTCCTTAACATCTGCACTAATGTATATTGCTAGCCACACTGTACACAATTTCCCCTTCCTAGGCATCCCTGTCCAGGCAGGTGAATTTTCATCATTTGGATAAGGGCTATCCTTTCAGCAGTGATGCAGTATCTCATGAGATCAATTTACATTTCCCTGATAATTAATGATACTGATCATCTTTTCCTATACCTGGTAGCTAGTTCTACAAAGTTTGAGACATGTTTCTTTGAGATTTTTGCCTATTTTAACTGTTTAAAACAGATTTAATGGTTTTTACCTGTTTGAAATGCAGAAGAGACAGAGTTCTTCCACCCACTCGCTCACTGCCCAGACATGGAAGATCGGAGAACAGGATCCATCTTGGCTTCAGCCTGGCCCAACTCTGGCTGCTGTGGCCATTGAGAAGTGAACCAGTGAATGGAAGACCTCTCTGCTGCAAATATATGTCAGTAAGTGAAACTTAATAAAAATGAAAATCTTTCTTTGCTCATTTATGAAATTTCACCAGTGTTGACTCAATGATTCCTGTCTTGTCCAATAGAAAACAATCACTTAATCTAATTGCTTATTTTCAGGTCTAAAGCTTTCGAGATTTAGCTAATAGGAGATTTTCTTAAAGATTTTTTAAAAAATTATTAAAAGGTGAACTTATAAAGAGAGAGGGAGAGACGGTGAGAACTTCCAACCACTGATTCACTTTCCAAATAGCCAGGGCTGTGCCAGGCTCAAGGCAGGAGCCTTTTCTTTTACATGGGTGCAGTGGCCCAAGTATTTGAGCCATCCTCTTCTGCTTTCCTGGCCACATTATCAAGGAGCTGGATCAGAAGTATAGCAGCCAGGGCTTAGATTGGCACCCATATGAAATGCCTGTGGCAATGCCAATGTCACATGCCACAGCTTAACCAAGAAGAGCACAGCAGCAGCTTCCGAGTAGGAACTCCTGAGTCTTCACCCTGTGGTCTTGCCAAGTGTCTTCATCATGTTTTGAAAATCTTCATACTTTCCGGCTTATCAAGGTACTTCAAGGTTCTTTTATTCTTTTCTTAATGCAGCATTGGAACCAGCCCATTTCTAAAGGAGATCTTGGGAAATGGCTTCCTTCACTGGGCAGCTTTATTCGGGAATAAAATTTTACTTGCTGTTTAAAATGCTACCGCTTTTGTCAATGAATAGAGCTAAAAATACATGAATATATCACATATGTGTTTGTATTCATGATTTTAAAACTAAAATCCAAATGTTCACAGCAACATCTCTAAACACAGTTCCACACGTAAGGGTTCTCCATGGCTTTTCTCCTTTTCACATTTTTACCTTCTCTGACAGTGAGAAATCTGGATTTCATTTTCTTTGGAATATTGTCTCATCTTTTAAATGTATGAACATTAATGTGGTCAGCCTTCTGACTCCACTTTAACTGTATGAGTCATGAATGTGAACCTCATCAGCCATGAAGCACAGTGAAAGCTTGTACTGCAAAACACAAAGTGCAACTCCAGGGTGCCTATGTACATCCTGGATCTAGTTCATTTACAGCAACCCATGTTGTGGGTGTTAAAAAAAAATTGCTAGCTATGTGGGAGATGATTTTATACAATGTAAAGTCTTAAATGCAGAAAGAAATTCGACTGTGCAAACTCCATTGTGTTAAAATACAAATGCTTTAAAAAGTGCTATTTGTTTCACACCCTAACACATCAAGAAGGGAAGAGAACTGAAGAGCCTGGTGCTGTGGATACCTGACTAGATACCTAGCTATGAAACAAATGTCCATGTTTGAGATTTAAGAACAGAGATGATATATAAACCTTAACTGAGTGTTCTACTCACACATCTGTACCCTTTCAGTAAGAGCTTAATTTCCAAAAAGATACTACATGCATATGAAAATTACTTGCATGCAGTAAACCCTAAACTTGCTCAGTTTTAATTCATATGTGAAAGAATTTATCGTTCTAAAGTGTTTCTATAAATTTAAGAAAAAGGTCAATGGAAAAATGCTATGTATTTCAGTATAATTAGATTTATACTCAAGTATGAAATAAACTATATATTCTAGGAAACATTTTAATGGAGTCCAAGGAAATAAGCAACATCCTCGGGAACACCTCATGAGCCATTCAACCCTCGTGTACGTCATAGCAAATGGCAAACAGTAGATACTGATTAATGTTTACTGAAAGGTGAAATAATCAGAAAGCAATTGAAGACCAGCCTTTCAATGAGTAAGTTGATAGCAGTCATTACTGAGGCTCTCTCTTCAAGCCTGCTTTTAAGAACTGGATGTCAAGCCAAGTCTTCATGTGCTGGCAAGCCGGTGAGCACTCATTTCCTCTCACAGTGAATTTTTAAACATTTGAGTAAGAAACTGATCTTTTATTCAAATAAAAGAGCAAAATATGTCCCCTCCCCGACAGATACCTAAAAGATCATGCTGTTTGATTAGAATTTGATTTTTAAAAGATCTATAACAGCATAGAGTCTGATCGCTCACTTTAATATTTATGGAACAAGATTACCTTCTTTTTGCAGCTTAGAAGATGAAATAAGAACCTTAATGTGTAGAATACAATTGGAGAAAATATCCAGCAGAAGCTAGTTCTCAGGAAAATACCTCAAATACCATTGAGTAATAGCAGAGTAACTGTACTAATCTTAAAAACTGATTTGGGATACATTTTCCCAAGGGTAAACAGGACAGATTCTACCTAATTTGAAGCTTCAAGCTGAGAATCGATTTGGACACATTGTGTGTTCCTTAATTCTTGCTGAGTACAAAAACAGCTTGCACTTGCTTCGGTGAGAGACCTAGAGAAGCGTCTTGAGTCTCACTGCCCTCCTCTCTTCCAACTGAAGTTACCATCCATGAGTTCCAGGTGACTTCTGAATGAAGAGTTACACAAGCATCATGGCATAATCATAATCTACCAGGATAATCAAAACAGAAGCTTCTAGTGAAGATTAATTTTCTTTCTTTAGACGTATGTATTATTACAGGAGCTATCAAATTTAAAATCTATAAATCTTCCACATATTTTTTTTTCAGTCATAAAAATGTCAAGTCCTTGCATTTCTTTTGAGGAAAAATCAAACTGAGGACTGTCTCTCAAGTACTGTGATCTGCACGTTGCAAAATTTTTTTTAATTCACATTTTTAAAAATACCCAAATATTTCCTGTTTTTTTAAAGAATTCCCTATGGAAAGGGAAAATAGCATTCAAATGTCAAATAAAGAAATGTTTGCATAGTTAGGATATAGAAGCACAAAGTTTTGGTCAAGGTTTGATAGATTCCTCTATCAGGGCAGTAAATTGGGAAATAATGCCCATTTTTTCTCTCTTTAGCATGAACCTGAAGTCTTCCAGTGAAAGCTAGTCTCCAGTCCATTTAAAGGTAAGGAGGCAACCTTTAGAAATGGGCAATTTCATATTCTACCTTCCTTCCAATTCTACTGATTGGTGGGTGAGAGTAAGTAGTAACAGCACATTCTTAATGGTTTCATACTATATATTTATCTGAAAAAAATGATATAGTTTTTCTATGCTGCATGGCTGAAAATTTCTAGTACAAAAGCTATATGCTCAGAAATAAACATTACAAATAGCAGAACTATCAATATAAATTACAATGGAAAATGCAGAAATTTGGTAAAATTTTCTGGAATCACCATTCAGAACACAGCTGAATGTATGGTTCATGACATTAGCATTGTGTCTTCTCAGTTAACAAATGTTTGAGGAAAGAAGACACATTTTGGTGAATTTGAGGATGACTATGTTCCAATACAAAAAAGAAGTTTCATGAGTAATATATTTGTATTATGCAAAATAATTTTAAGAGAATTATATGGCAAACAAAAGGAGAGGAGCAATGGGGCAGGTGGTCAAAGATAGAAACAGGAAAAGGAGAGCTGGGACTCTGACCTCAAAAACACATAAAATTAAGCTAGGAAGACAGATGACAGCTGTGTGGGATTACATTTAAGGCAGTGATGAATTAATATGCCAAATACTTAAGCATACCTTTATTTTGAAACTTCTTTGTACTAGATATATATCAAAGTTAAATTGCTTTTTGATACAAGGTCATTGATTTCCATATTACATTTTGAACAATAGAAAAAAATAAAAATTTCATTGACTGGCAAGCTCCTAGGAGTATTGTATTTTATTTCAATTGTGTAAGCATTAAACACTCATTTATAGTCTATATGGAAACTGTTTACTTACTATGGTATTTGATTTTCAGAAAGGAATTTGGGAAACTATGGACTCTGACAAATCCAATTTATAACTTGTTTTATATTATCCGTGAGCCAAGAATGATTCTTGTAATCTTCAACAATAAGAAGACAGAAGATGGGGGAAGAAATACAGAACACAGGAACTTGTTCACAAAGTCCAAAATGTTTACTGTTTTGTCCTTTACAGAAAAGATTTCCAGACCCTGAACTAACTATGCACTGTCATCCAATAACCCAGAGATCGCCAGCCCCCTGAGCTAAGAATTATCAATACAGCATATCCATTTTATGCTGTGTACATGTTCCAGAATACATATAAAATCTATTATTCACTGTTACTCTCTCAAAAATTGTGAATCTCTGCATTACCTATGCTATTCGACAAATCCCAAATAAGTCTGCACATGACCCGGTTGTCAACACCTGGATGGAGAACATGCCATCTGCAGGACATAGTTGGACTCAGCCACTCTCAGTTTCTGATTTCAATGTCCTCTATCAGAATATCTGGTTTCAGTCACTTAAGCATGTGGCTTAAAGCCAGTTGCTTCAAGAGCATCTGCAATCAGCCCTCACCTTTCAAATCCTTTGTTTAGAAATGTGTTGAACCTTTTGGCCTGTCATTGGCGAATGTCCATTTTCTGCAACTCTATTTAAAACCAAATAAATGCACTTGCAACTGTAAGACAGTGAAGTAGTAGTGTTATCCACTAGCTGGACAGATCTAATCTCTAGGGATTTGGTGAGAGAGTATTCCAGCATTTAGTTCTTTTTTTCCAGAATAAAAGACCATGTGAATTCAAGGGTCCCCAAAAACATTCTTCATGCTTTCTAAACTGCTAGCTCATTTTCCCTTTCTTCTATTAAAGCATATCTCAATCAATGTTTATCTTTCACACTTTCAAATTGAATTCAGATTACTCTTGATGAGGTTTACCCCTGACAGTTAACAAAATCGGTCATTATTCCAAAAAACACAGAGATTTAAGCCTACTCATTTTATTAATTTGATTACATATAAAGCTGTTGATAGCTATGGAACCTCCTTTCTAAAGTTTATAGTACTTAGATGATGGCCATTAAGCAAAGGTTTAAAGATACATATCTTGGGAAGTTGTGAGATCTTTAGATATTATCGACAATTGAGACTTGCAGGCTTTTGCAATAATTGGGAAAACAAAATCATCTTGCTTAAGACATCGTGGATATATTTCCTTTACCTACCAAGATAAAAATGTTTTCCTTAAAACTTTTATTTTATTCATCTAAAAATTGCGCGTAAGGCTAACAGTAATGAGGATATTTAGTTGGAAATATATTTACTCTTAATCCTTTTAAGATAGTCTTTTAAAGATACAGATGGCATTTCATCATATTTTCTCACATGGAATTCCTCACAAGTCACATGTTCAACAAGTTGTTACATATCTTCTACACACAAGGCACTCTTGCTGACAACAGTGGTTCCAAACCTGAATAGTACACTTCCTTATGACTAATGGCTTTACAATAATGGGTAATATTGTGTAAGCAAACAACTGTCTATAACAGGATAAACAAAATGAGTAGATTAAAGGTGACCCTAAATCCTGCAATGGTTCCAAAAGAATAAGCAAGATTCTTAATAGGTGAAGAACAAAGAATCCTTCACAGAAATGTGATTTTAATTCTTAGCCCTAAAGATATGGTCACAATATTTAATAATATAATAGAGGGAAAACACACCTTAGACGAAAACAATAGTAACACAAAATGAGGAAAGGCAAAAGTTATAGAGCATATCTGGGAAGGAATACTTGCCTGCAACATAAGAAATGTTTACTTAAAGAAAAGTGTAATCAAGATATTGTGAGGATTGAAATAGCTTGCTAAGGAGTTGAGAAATGACGGAGTGACCAATTTCCTAGTAAATGATACAATTTGTTCAAAATATTTAGTAGAATCTTCCTCTGTCTTCAGAACAAAAACACTCCATGAACTTGGAAAGACTGTAATGTAATGGAGGAACAGAAAAAAAATAGAATGTAAGATGATATGATTTACTACAAAGGTTGGCAAAAAATGGCCTGGACTAAAATTAATCTGGAAACAACTAAAGGCTGATGGGGAGAGCAGCAGAAGGCAGGGAGGCTGCAGCTGTGAGAAGCAGTGGGGTGCCCCAGAGAGGCATCCGGACTTTGGAACTCAATAATTCTAGGTTGGAATTCCAACACAACCACTTACTAGCTGTGCAACCTTGAACAACTTGTTTGACCTTTCTTAGGTTTATTTTCCAGAACTGAAAGATGAGTTGATATTGTCAGCCTCCTAGGGAGTTGTGAACATTAAATGAGATAATGCATGAAAAGCACCTGGCATCGTATCAGCAGTCAATAGTGGTGGCAATTATTACAACATCCCAGGCAAGAGGAACAAACACTGCATAAGATGCTGGTGTTTATACATAAAACATAAGTATATCTCAAATAAAACACAAAAGAGAAAGTAGAGGAAAGGTAAGTGTGAAAGGACATTGTATAGCAGTCGGTCTTAAACTAACCTGTGCCTGTTTTAAACGGTGTGTGTTTCCATGTTCTCTGCAAAATGGAAGATTTAGCAATTCGGAGGAGATAGAGGAGAAACAAGAGGATTCAACGATGATCATGACAGGGTTTCTTAATCCAAAGATGGTGAAGCCTTAGCAGGTTAATGGATAGAATTCAAGGGGTTTTGTGCTTTTTTTTTTGTTGGCTTGTTTGTTTTTAGATTTATGTATAAATTCAAAAGTGAGAGTTGCAGAGAAAGAGGGTGAGAGAATGTCCCATCTGCTGGTTCACTCTGCCAGATTGTTGCAACAGCAGGACTAGATCAGGCCTTAGCCAGGAGTCAAGAGATTTTTCCAGATTTTTCATGTGGGGAGCAGAAGCCCAAGCAAGCACTAGGCATATCTTCCACTGTTTATCTCAGGCCATTAGCAGGGAATTGGGTAGGAAACAGAGCAATTAGGGCCATGAACTGGTGTCCATATAGGATGCTGGCATTTCAGGTGTAGCTATGCCATAATGCTAGCCCTAGAGTCAAGATTTTAGAAACCACCTTGAATATGATTTTTGTAAGAGCAATGACTAAGAAGAAAACCCACAGCCTTCATTAGATACTCAAAACGATGCCTATACTAAAATGTTTAGTTCCATGATTTGTGGGTAATACATATAAAGGAGCCAGCAGTTAGCAATAAAAGTGGAAAAGTCTGAGGGAGCAGGTATCTAACCTTGCAATTTAGACATTAGGATCCCTGGGTGGACAGTGTGGTTGTTTCTACTTGGGTGCCTGGGATTAAGCCTTGCCTTTGCGTCTGATCTAGTTTGCTATTAATGCGCACCCTAGGCCACTATAGCTCAAGTATTTGGGTCCCTATTGCTCAGGCAGAAGACCTGGATAAAGACCCGAGCTCCCAAGTTTAGCCTCTCTCAGCCTCAGCCATTGTGAACATTTGGGAAGTAAACAAATGGCTGGGCAGTCTATTTGTTTTTCTCTCTGCTTCTCAAAACATTGGGTAAGTAGGTAGGTCTGTGTATGACAGGAAGGAAGGAAGGAAGGAAGGAAGCAAGGAAGGAAGGAAGGAAGGAGGATTAGGAGGAGAAGGAGAAGAAAGAAAGAAAAGAAAAGAAAAAAAATTATATTCTGAGATATCCTGCAGGCAGTTGATTATATGACTAGGAATTTGATATGGACTTGGTTCTAGGAGGTACATTTAAGTGGCATTTATGCAAAGATAAAGAGGAACACTAAAGCATGGTGGGAGCAAAAGAAGAAAAATGTAGGGGAAAATATAAAGAGAACAGACCTACATTTGCATAATGAGCTGCAATGAGTGGGTAGAGACTCAACCATCAGTGGCCAAAAGACAAATACTTGTGATGTCAGTCACATGTAGAATTCAAGGTTTGAACATGAAATAGAGTAGAAGGGTGACAGAGACTGTAGGATGCGGTTTTCTGGAGATGTTGGTCAAAGACCACGGAATTTCAGGCCAGCAGCAGGAATGAGTACAAGGAATTTATTGTATAACACAACGACTACACTTTATAACAAAACATGGTGATGCAAAAATCTCTAAGAGTAGGTTTTAAGAGTTGTCACTACAGATAAAAGTGTGAGGGGTTATACATGTTAATTAACTCAACTACCCCATCTCACAGTGTATACATGTTTTAAAATATCCTGGTGTACATGATAAATACATATGGTTTTTATAAATAAAAAACATTAAAATACATGAGTGGCCAATAGAGGAGGCCAAGAAGGAGAGAGATGAGAAGAGGAGTTAAAGGAAGGCTCTATGAGAAGAAATGAGAAGCCAAAAAGGCAACAGCTTCAAAATGAAGGGGAAAATAGCAAGGAGAGGTGAGACTGAGAACTCAATGTTGGCAAATGCACAATTGCAGAAAAGAAATAAAGGTTAGCATTCAAAGGGCTAACAAGGACTGTGTGACCATTTATTAAAATACTTGTACTAAAATCAACGTTTTCTGCAAAGAAAGCAAGCTTCACAATTAAAGGCCTCATTCTGCCGAAGGAAACATCAACACACTTTTGGGGGAAAAAGACAAGACCACTCAGGTGCAGCGTTAGGCTTAACACCTAGTGTTTTCCATTTCCAAATGGGGACTATCCCCAGTAGCCATAGAGACTGATTCAAAAGCCAATTACATCCGTGTGCCTCTATTCCCTGCTTTGCCTGATTTGTGGTGAAGTCTAAGCACAGAGGGAAAATGTCAAATAAAAAATCGGTGTCTCCATAAAATACCCACACATTACAAGAGGATAATCCTGCTTCTTTGAACTAGCTAAAAACTGACCTTCTCTTGCTCAAAACTGCCTGTAAGAGTCCCAGGACAGGTTGTTCTGACATTCTTTTAACATCATCTCATCATCACAGCCAAAACTAATCACAAGAATATTACCCGTTGACAGGTGCATTTATTCTGTCAATTAAATCAGATGGTTAAATCGAAATGTGCCCCAAATCTCTCTTGTTTGCATTATCCATATTGGCGTTTCTTGGCTCTGGTTCATTGCTGGCTGGAAGTCGTCCAGCCCCCACAGAGTCACTTTGCAATATTGTGCCAGCAAGTTTCCATGCTCTGCAGCCGCCACTCCAGTGAGGCCAGAGCAGCACTACAGGACTGGCCTGGAATGTGATATTGCTTCGCTAAGATTTATTAAAAAATGGAAGGAGGGAGACTGAGATCAATGTTTTTGGAATGGGAGAGGATACATCACCTCATAGCCAAGCACAGGTGACGTGTAGGCAATGAAGTGAAGATGCTAAAGACAGCCAGTGAGAAAGGTATAGGAGAGTTAAAAGCATCCGTGCTCCTCCAGCTTTCAGTGCCTTCTGAGAAACTCTGCTCCACCCTAGTGACTAAAAGAAAACCGTTTCTAAGGTCTGACTCCTGGTTGAATGGCCATTTCTTCAACATATATGAAGTATCTCTCAGACCAATGAAACAGAAATTCTACTGAACCAGACCCTGTGCACAGTTACTGACAAAGTTCCCCAACACAGGGAAATTATACAACAGTTTGCTCATAATAACCACTGACAATGAGGTGTCTTAAGGACAGGTCTAGGATTCTAGTCTCAATACAGTTGAAGCTGCACTGTATTTTGGCTCCCATTTCAAGATCTTTTGCTATTTTCAGGCAGTGTCACCATGTAAGCACAGCTATAAAGAAACTCTTGTTTTTGTAGGGGACATTTAAAAAGCACATAGTCTGAGGTGGAAACACAAAATGAAATGGAAAGGTAATGAGTGGGAAAAAAAAAAACCTAAGGTGTGAACAAAGGTTGACAAGCGAGGCTGAAAATGTGGAGTCACTGCCACATGTCGTGGACTCTGAAGGTCTACTCGCATGTAACTGTAAATTTCATTTTGCGCATTATCAGCTTGAAAAGGCCTAATGGCCTCTTGGAAACATTTCAGATTGTCAAATAAGCATACATGTAGACTACTCTTTCAAAGCTCAGTATCATATTATCTAGCTTAAATATCAGAAACTCCTCAATAGCTCAAAGCTATATTTACCTTCATATTTTGTCACATACATGACCCCAAGGAGATGATTTTCCACAAATTCTTGGCTAATGACAGAGTCGGTGATTTCTTCTTCTTCTTTGTTTGGTCAAGTTTTTATCTGTAAAATGTGGCAGAGAGTTTTAGTCACTCAACTCTTATTGACTATAATGGCTCAGTCCTCATGTACCGCTCAGACTTGAGATCTATAATTTATCTTTGCAGACAGTTACAGGCAATCTGGTAAATAGTTATTTTAGCCAATATGTAAGGCAGGTATTCTGCCCTCTTGAAAGAGGCTATTTTGCCTGTTTTGTATATTTTTTATTTATGTTCTTTTTTTAAAAAAAGCATATTTCATCCCCAAGAGAATTATTTGCTCTCCAGTTTAGCTAATTAGCATTTAGGACATGGATTGCATATAATAAAAATATATATTAAGATTGTCAGGAGAAAAAATAGCTACCACATGTGTGCTCTAACCAGTTTGGAGGATTTATCGTTCCAAAGTTCTGAAATGACACAGCCAGTTCAGCAAGAGAGATTTTTCTTCCTGCTGAGGAGGATGGAGAAAGATTTCAGCAGCACCCAATGCACACCAAGGCCTCATCTGCACTCTAAATAATTATTTCTCAAAGATGCAGTCAATAATCAAATAGGATCTGTTTCCTGAGGTTTGCAGTCTAGCATATACACAGAAGTCATGGTAACATGTCTCTGCAATGTTCCACTGGCTAGGCTAATTTAACACATTTAATTACATACGTATGTTGGGGAGATCTGCAAAAAACATGATATTCCAAAAAAGACCAGATGACTGATACTGAACTACAGAAAGGAATCAGGCTGCAGGTTTCTGGGCATGGTGAGGACATGATATGGAAGATGAGGGGGAGGAAATGTATGGAGAATCAAGCTTGCCTTATCGTGTAGATAGATTCTCTTAGGTAATAAACGTTGTCTAGAAGCCACCCTCTTCCTAATACAGACATTTTCACCAATATAAATTTTCTCTATAGATGTAAATTTCTTTTTTAAAAAGGGAGAGCTTTTCAGAGGCACTCCTGTGTCTGCAGTTTCTCAAAATAACGTGCTTGAAATACTCCAAAGAGATCTATTTTGGGATGGCATATCCTGGTTCTCTACATTTATATTTTGGGGTGATGTGTCCTGTACCCTTGCTGTGCCATTCAGGTAATATTGGTACTGCCTTGCAGATATTCTCACCTTTAATTTTTAAAGTCTAAAATAAGTATGATTTGCCTACCCATTTAATAGATGAGGATACTGGGATCCAGAGTTTCATGACAATATTCATACTGCATTTAAAGAGGAGGAGCCAGGGTTTAAGTTCCAGTCCTTTCCATTCTGAAGCTTGGAGACTGAATTTCTATTATATTGCTATCCTAGACTAAGCTCAATGTGCCCAGATCGAACACCTTGATTTTACTGTCAATTAGTCAGAGTTTTACATACTGTTTAAGTGCAGAAAGAAACCACTTCCTTACATAAAAAGTGACTACTGATTCAAGAACTTAGGCTTTAACTCTCTATTAAAAACAAGAAGAAAGGAAAGAAAGGGAGAAAATGGGTTCAGAATTTTTGAGGGTGGAGAGCAGTAGAGAAGAAATAAATATTTCAATAAAATGAAGCTCCTTATTTTTTTTGCCATAATTCTGAGTTTGATAATTTTGTAGAAGTCAGATCTGCCCTACTTTCTTTTTTAACCATTAAAAACTTAGTTATTTTTTCAGATGTGTTGCGTTCAAGTGGGAAAAAAATGCATTGTGTGTGAATTCAAGTCAGTTAACAATGCAGATCCTTATAAATACCTTTAACTTATCACAAGGGTATTACTCTTAAAACATCTATGTCCCCCATCAAAAAAAAAATCATATTTAACATATCCTAAGCACCAAGTTAATGATGTCAATAGGTGGGGCTCTGGGAGTTGACTAGGTAACCAAAGGGTTCTCTGTCTACTACAGTATTTCTGTTTCTCCTGCTTTATAAACAAAAGGGAAACAATGCTTTTGAAAAAAAGGATGTCCACAGTATGTGAAGCTTTTAAAGGTCAGCCCAAGCTCCTGATGGGAACATCATCTTGCTATGATTTCTTAGTTCTGGAAACTCCGCCATGAATACACTCTAGTGATCGGATTTGAGCCTGTCTGGATCTGGCTCAGAAACTGTTATCAGAAGCATTCCACCTTGGTCCTATACATGGGCCTTCTTTAAATGTACTTGTTTGAAGGCAACAGAGACAGAGATCTTCTATTCAATGGTTTTCTTCCCAAATGCCCACAACTGCCAGGATTGGGTCAGGCTGAAGCCAAGATTCAAGAACCCCACCTGGGTCTCCCACCTGAGTGACAGAGTCCCATGCACTTATGAAATAGGTGCAGGAGTTCATTGCACTCCAGTATGGGGTCCAGGTGTTCCAAGTGCCAACTTAACCCACTGCATCACAATACACAACCCAGAGCTTGCTCTGCATGGAAATGGCTTCAAGTCTCAAAGTTTCCCCAGTGTTTCCCAAGGTACTCAAAGCTTTAAAAGAAAAAGTTTCATTTCTTTCTCTTTACTTCATTTTTTTTTTTGGTCCTTCTCTGTAGTGGAAAGTCATTAATAATTTTAAGCACTTACAAGTAAAACTTGCCTTATGTACATCTTAATGGTCTATGAATTTAAGATTGCATCCTTTCAGTTAACGCTAATAAATCCTCCAATGATCTTCACATCTAAACTTCTCTCTCGTGAGTATCCCTTAATGAAAGCTTCCACAATGACCTCTCCATGTAAATGGCATTCAACAAATTCTCCTTTTTCTAAGCCAACATGGCCATCTCTGCCTGCGGATTTGGATAATCAGCTGGGTATAATCTAAGGTCTGAACCTGTTCTTTGTTTGCATTTGTCCCCAAAATGCAAATCTTTCCATCAAGATCATAAACTGCAAACAGACTGTTTTATATTCCTTTCTTATGGTCTAATTCAATCTCATGACAGAGAATTTATATTTAAACCCTTAAAAATTTACCAAATATGTCCCTCGCATGTGGTAAACACATTAGTGACCTAAAAATAGTTGACAAACTTAAATAGAATCCTATCATTTGTGGTAGCTTCAAGTTTCAAGATTTAGCTTATTGAAGAAACACTCATTTCTGATTATTAGCTGACAGGGAAGAAACAAATTTGCAAAAATCAACAATTTCTCATCCAAGTGATTAATTTCATTGAATAACTATATTCACAAAATACCACAACTGTCTAGCACCACTATCGCTACAAAATTCAAGAAACTGAAATAATGTGAGACTGAACCACTACAGATAGGCTTCTCTGTCTGACCCTGGTTTACCTATGATCGATCTGAATGCAGTTGACATTAGATCAGGGAACCTGATTTAACTGAGCATATGCAATCTTTAGCAAAATACTCTTTGGAGGAGGTCATCCATCTCATTAAAAATTTCCTGAAAACTATACTCTAAAAAAAATGCAAAAGCAAACATTTCAGTTCTGTAAACCAAGTAAGTCTGTGGTTGAATTAGCTTAGTATAAAACCATCCAACTCAAACACAACTTTTACCCCAAAGGTCAACTAGACATCATATCAACACGGCTGCACAGAACGTCAGGAAAAACCCCTGGAAAGCAGCTAGATTTCTCAGATTCCATCCTGCATTAGTCTTTCTCTTCAGGTTGAGTGTTGGCACCATTAATTAGTTACTTCACTTGGAAGCAAATGAGTATTAACCATCTGATTTCCCCTTGTCAGGAGATTTCCGTTTTAAGAAAAATAAAATGGATGCCTGGTGAACTCTGGACTACCTGTGTTCCCCCCAAGAGCTTGGCATATGACTAAGCAAATATGCTAACCCAGTGGATCCACCTTTGCAAATGAACGGGCCTAGATCCAGAAAACACAAATCTTATAAGGTTGCCTGGACTGCCAGCTGCCTCAATTTTAGCACAACGATTTAATGTATTTTAAATAAATGCAACATAAGGAAAAAATGCTTTGTACAAATTGGTCATCTGTTGTTTTTCTTGCTGGCACCATGATTTATGTAATATATCAGTAGAACGACATCTTTCTATCTGTCTCTTGGATAACAAAGTACATATGGAAGTTTCTTTATAGTGCTTTAACCCCCTGATTACTAGAAAGGTCCTACTGACTATTTCATACACAACATCCGAGTAAGATAACAATGTTGTCAAATATTTCATTATTTAAGCTTTTTCATGTCCATTCTCCTTGTTTTGGATGCCATTGTGCCCTCACATTCAAAACTTGATTTTTCTCATTTTGCACAAAAGTCAGCACTCAGATTGGAGTGACATCCATCTCTATTTAGGCTAACACTAGCTAAATTGTTATGTCCCACATTAATCTTTATCAATTTAATGCTAATTCATAAAGGACACAGGTGTTTATTTACTTTTCATTCTTCTTTTCTGGTCACAGAAAAATAAAAATATTATATTACTTCAATTTAGTGAAACATAGTACAAGCCTTGTGGTTTTGATAGAGCATCAATACCAATGATGACATCAGCACAACGCACTGGAGCATGAAATGGCATAATTACATTAACCTACTTTGGATCATACATCCACGTGCATATTGTGAAAATCACAGGAAAATTTGGAACTTCTCTCCCTAGAGCAAAGCGCATTTACTTTTGCTTACAGTTTTGCATGAAATTTCAAGAAGTCTACAAGTTGGAAGAACATAACAATATAATTTTGTATGTCTTTCAAAGATGAAGCATTGTTTTAGTGCTCTAATTAATCCCACAGGAATAACATGGTGGATTTGTATTGTAGCTTGCTTGTAACAATTGTTTCCAGGCTAGTTATCTTTTTTTTTTTTTTTTTTTTTTTTTTAGCTAATGAGGAATGGGGTCGTGGGTTCAATTCATTTAGGGGTCAGTTGGTTGTCATACAAAGAAAAGGCCTTTGCCATATTGCTAGCCCACCATCTTGCAAATTTATGCATTCTTCTTGCCAATAAGAGAATGGATAGCTAAGAACAAACCATCACTTATTCTGGAAATAAAACTCACAAGTTTCTTTCCTCATTTGGGGGATATGAACAATTATATAATTAGTAGAAGCAGCAATGTGATAAATGAGAAGGGAAAGGATCAAGAATCCAGAACCAAAGTCTGGCTTGAACTAAGTGGCTGTGTTACTATAAGTCAAATGTCTGGCTTCTCTGAATCTGATTTTCAATTAAATAAAAGACGTAATAACAAAAAGTGTTCTGATCCTACATTTCTAATATTAAGAATTATCATGGGGGGATAACAATTGTACATAGTAGAAAAAATTAAAATTCATATAAAAAAGGCAGTCTATGACAGTATTCAAAGACGTCTGTAATAATACCAGTAGCCAGATTATAGCATTCTTATTATTATCAATGTTTATGGGGAAAGGGTACTTTTATGGTTGATGTACATGTATTTGTGTTTTAATAGATACATATTAAGTAGTAAATTCTGTGATCCTTAAATTTCAAGGAAGAAAATACACATCCACCATTAGGTTAACAAAAGAAGAGAATTTGACTTCAAAATATCTTAAACCTCCTTGGTTCAACAGAAGGGGCCAGAAGGAGATCCTAAAAGAAACCAGTCTCTTCTATAAGTCAGGAAAATCAGATGGTGTATCTGCATAGCCTGATGAAGTAAAGCAGACTAAAGTACATAGTTGCTTAACTTTTACTGCTCATGATAAAAACACTGTCTTTGAAAATCTCTGTATTTCATTTGTTATGTGTAACTCACTTACTACATACACACAATACATACACATAGACAATGAAAGACACTAGCAAATCATGACCAGTGATATGTTTGGAAGATCAAAAATGCCTTTATTATCATTTGTTCCACAGTCTGCTAATTTGGCTGCAGAGCTAATGCCCATTTAAGGGAATGTGGTGTAGGAGGACTGTGCAGCAATATTAAGTGAAGGAGCCATATGTTTCTTAGCCCCATCATATTGTCTGACTGCCCCCTCCTCCGTTGCGGGTTAGCTTTTTCTCCAGAGACGCCTACAGTGGGTGGACTGTCTCTTTTATGGGTGTTTTGTGGAGATCATGCAAAAGGAAAGTTTCTAAGGGAAATGAGTCTATTTAAACATCTAGAAACAGCAACTTGCTTTCACTTAAGATATAATTCGCAGAGGTCTGCTTCAGACTTACTTCATGGTACTGTTTTTATATATCATGACAAATGACTACTTGTGGCTAGAAAGCTGAACGTGTCTAAATAGTCAGAATTTTCTGGTTTTAAGAAACCTATCGCTTATCTAGAGAAGTATTAAAATCAAACTTATTACAGGTCTAGATTGTAACCACAACATTAAAAAAAAACTGTTTTCACAGTCCAAGAAAAGGTGCATTTTCTGAAACAAGATGAATAAAAGTGAATCATTGTATCTGTCTATAAAACAAGACCATTTTTTTTTCAAATTGTTACGTCCTCTTGTAATATGGGGATGCAACATGCAAGGCAGCATGTATAGGCAGAAACATACAATGAAGTCAAGAGGTTTCTCCACCAAATGGCAGGTTAAACATGGGCACTGACAACTCCCATTATCTGAAATTATATCACCTTGGTCACCTTGAGCTCCAGGAAATACTCTTCTACTGACTCTTTTGCTGCCCAAATTAAAGTGAAGGTGTGCATAGGCTTAAACAGGAAATCAAACAAGAGAGTGGGTATAAAAACAATACAAGTGGAGAAGCATGAGGTTTATATTTTTATGCTAATGTGATGGTAAGAAAAGGGCTCCATTTGGGGAGCAATAAAGAAGAGGGTGCAGGGCGGGGGGAAAGGCTGGGAGCAGAGCTCAGTAAAAAACACAGAGGCTTTCTATGCAGATAGGGGATTTAAAAGAAATAAAATGATAACCACATAGTCGAGAGACTAGAAAAGAGACCTTGATGTTTGATAGTTGCAATAACCTGCAGAGTGCTCTAATGGCTCGGGGATCAGGTGCAGAGCTACAGCAATAACGAGAGCTGAATAATTATCTCGGCCGTATCTGTAGCACCAAAGTCCCAGCGTATGAGCTATATAAGGAGGCTTCTGCTGCCTCTCCAAGATTTCCTGAAATGTTAAATCACTGATTTGGGAGCACTTCCAGCATTAGTACTGCCCAGTTAGAAAGAAATAAAGCCCAGAATTCTCCTGTGGCAGTTCTAATGTCTTTGTTAATTATGAATTATGGGTAAACATGCAGACTCACAGAGGTCACGGCTGTCAGCAACAATAGTTTTCAAGAAGGATTTTTACGAGGGTCTTTTTCACTCCACCATAATGTCCATTTTATATACATAAACAGAGCCAGGCATAGAAAAAAAAAAAAGAAAGAAAGAAAAAGAAACCACCAGTGTTTGCTTTTGGGGGAGTTGTATATATTTTTTCCCTTTTTGCTCCCTCCCCCTCTGCCTGTGTAGAGGCATGCAGCGGCAGCCAAAGCAAAGCAGGTCATAACTAGAGTTCTCCTCTGTGACTGACAACAGCTGCACCATTCCAAGGACTAGGCAGAAAGAGCCGCTAGGGCTGAGACTGGGTCAATAATCAGACACTGGAAACCACCTCCTTCTTGTTAGTAGAGGAAGCGGCCAGTTGGGTAACCTACCAGCAGTGGTCACCTTTCACATACTATGGAGAAACAAAAGCTGCATACGATATGCTTGATTAACCTCACTTAAATGGCAATGCTGATCTCAAATCTATCCCAAGAGTGTCTATAAACAGGATTAAAATTATATTATGTGTGGATCCAGCCCAACAAAAGCAACTGGCACAAAATCATTTTAATTAGGTGGTAATGGCTGTAACTCATTCAACTTTGGTGCTAATTCTTTTTGTCCCATCCAAGAACTTGTGGGACTTCCCGTAAGACAGTGTGGAATAAAGCAGATAGCTCTGTGGATAGTAAATCACTCTTGGGCCTCAGTTTCATCCATCATGCATTGGCAGTTTGACAAACTATACGGCGAGATCAAAATTTTATCTGCATTTTAGGAGAATCTGTGGCAATCTTTGTATAACATTTCTAGGTAGACAATGTATCTAGAGAAATAAGTTGGCAAAGCCGTGTTGACCTTGAAAGTGTCCAATAACTTTAGCATGAGGGCACATCGTGTGGGCTATTTTCTTTGTATTTAGCAAATTTCAGACCATATTAACCTGTGATTGTGGGAGAACTAGAATTCAGGACAAGGTCGTCTCCAGTACTCTTGGAGTCCTCTGGAATGTCATTTTCTCATCATGGAACCTCTAGGTCCATTCCACTTCCTTGCTCAGAATGGAAGTTACAGAGTAGCTCTTCCCTGGGCCCTTCTTGAGACAGAGCATCTGTCTGCTTGAGCTGATTTTTTAAAATGAAAGACAAGCAGAGTTTATCACACCACAGATTGTGGAAGTGGAAAGCCACTGTCAAGAAACGTTCTGTTCAGTCTGAGAGAGAACACAGAAGCAAGATGAAATCAGAAGTCAAATGACCACTATCCAGCCACTATCTAGCCATTATGCAGAAGACTGTTCTCTGAAGCCCAAATTCCCACTGACAACCCAGTCTCTTACTGTATTCACCAAAGGGATCTCCAAGTCCCTCCATTTTAAAGAATATGATTCTATTTTCAAATCTGTTTTCAGGTTAGAAATAGCACCTGAGATTCTATTTAACCTTCTCAACCAATTCAGAAGGTACAAACATGGGTCCCACAGATCTTGTTCCCTTGCCCAATCCTCAACATTCCCATGGCCTAGCTGGGGCCTACATTTCACTCTAACCTGGCAAAGAGAACAGGAAGGTGCTTGTGCACTTGTGCACTTCCCTTAGTAAAACTCACAAGCAACTTAGGGTACTGATGCATCCTGAATACCCATTATGAGACTGGAATATTTTCCAATTGTCATGAGCTTCCACCGTTAGCTTGTCAATACTAAAGGACTCTAAAATAACTAAACCCCACCCCTAAATAATCCAAATGTAGTCAACGCTTGTTTGCCAATTTTGATGTTATTACTACCACCAATGCATTGGTAACAAATGAGTCTACTAGTCAGACTGTAAAAATGGACTCTGTCACTGGCTCCAATTAGAAATTTATAAAATATGGAAATAGTTTCCTGAGAGAATAGCAAATACTTGTATAAAAATCTGACCATAAACATTTTCAAGTTCTTAAAATTTTAGATGATTATTCTGAGTAATAGGCAAAAGTGAGAAAGAAGAAAACATTGAATTCAATATGAAAATCAAGACAAAGTTAAGGCAAGGTCTCTTGGAATGACATAGGAGAAAGTGGCTTGGCTTCCTCAAAGAACAAGATTGAGGGTAACGAAAGTGACAATGAGAGAAAAGTACAGAGAATGATTAAAACAAAGGACTTTTCTAGCTAATTGCTGATTAAAGAGAAAGAAATTTGAGATACCAGTTAAGACTGCCTGTGTCCACACAGCAGAGTCCATGGGTTCAATACTTATCACTGGCTTGTGACTCACCTTTCTGCTAACACAGATCCTGGCCACTAGTTGTTGCCCAAATAATGATGGTCCCATCACCCATGTAGGATTGAGTTTTTATCAGCTCTTGTCTTCAGCCTGGCCCAGTCCTGACCTTTTCAGGCATTTGGGGAAACAATGCATGGGTGGAAGCTATCTCACTCTCTCTTTCTTGTTAATTAATTCATAATAAATTTTAGTAGATTAAAATTTTTAAAAGTTTATATGATACCCATAAACCAGTTCTCGTTGCAATACAAGTCTGAAATCCTGTTTGGATCACACGCACACACACACACACACACGTTTCTTAGGAGCAGAATAATTTTGACAGTGTTAATAAATGTCACTGTGCCTTAAAAAATTGTTGGTTTGTAGAACTCAGAGATCCTCAGAAGTCAGGAGGGAAAAGGTGGTGTTGATCTGCAGGTTGGCAATGGTTATTGTGTGGCAAGCAAGCTTCTATTTTTCTTCAACTCTCATTTTCACTTTTGCCTTTTAATGTTGCCTGAATCTATTCCAAGTGTCCTTTGCCATGGCAACACCTGCAGGTGAAGGCCCTGCTCCTCTCTGCCAGCCTCACCAGAGATGGAGAGGCAGCTAATCACTGCACAATGGTAGGAGTGCAATCTCCAAGATACCCACGAACAATTTGAGAACAAGGATGTCCCTGAAGCACCCTCTTCTCACAGGTGTTTAACCTGTTTAGCTATACACCAGGAAAGGGGAAAGTAAATACCTGTTTTTTTCCCTGTTGATTCCTTGTCATGATGCAACTTCCTAAGACTAATGCATCCTCTAAATTTATATTAACAGCCCCCAAATCACCAAGGTTATTTTAGCCTTGTGCATTAGAGCCCAGCAATGGACAGAGAGCACTGCTTACTCACTGTTCCCTGCACCTGTGAGCCTGTGAGGCTCTAAGGATGGCTCCAGTGCTGGCTTTCAGATGCCAAGGGACGACGGCCACGATCAAGGCTGTGTTTCTTTGCCTTTCAGACTCAGCCAATCATTCGCAGTTTCTGAAAAGACTCTAATTCAGACATGTTGTCAATCAACCCACCCATGCTTCTGATTCATGCCGTAAATGAATATAGAATGTGATCCACTTCTGTTTGGATGGCACGGGCTTTCAATTCAGGCTCTTAAAACACTTCATGAACCTTGCCTGGGTGCCAAGTACCGTCTTTCTCCCTCTCTTCCCCATAGGCAGACAGGCGCATAAAAGTCAAGAATCTGACCCAACTTCTACCTCAAACGAGTCAACACCAAGGCTAGACAGAGCCCTGAAGTGCCCCAAAGCACTGGTGTTCTAACTACCCACTTACCCAGCCTCTCTTTGTTGGTTAATGTTTTTTGCAAAGCTTTATATACCTTGACAGGTCAAGGAGACCACAGGTGGCAGAGTGGAATTGTTACCTATTGAGACTTATTGTTAAGTGTTCGATGTGATTTACTTTCTATGGAAACTTGTTATTTATTTTCACTTAGAAAAATGACATCATCTTCTAAAGTTTGCAATAGGTGGGTCTGACTCTTACCTTGATTAGGCTTAACGCGATCATAGAACTTGAGTTTTGTGTAGAGTCTGAAAATCTGTTAGCATCATAAAACCTCAATATCTGATGGTTATGCTTTCCTAGAAAGCCCGTTCTAGGAATGTAGCTGTCAGTGACATAGCATTTGTTTTTCTACAAAATAGTAAGTTTTCAAAAAGATAGTTTGTTTTGAAAATTCCTGGCATTAAAGGTCAGGAGATAGTAGTAGATAACTGGCTATCAAATCTTGATGATCCAAAGAACGTTCCTAATGCCACTCAGCCTCTCCCCCCATCCTCAGTGTCCCTGCGACGTTCAATGATCTTCTCTCGGTTACCTGCACAGTACATTCCATTTTTTAAGTATTGAAGTAATTTTCTATTATTCAAAAATTATCACAGGTTTTCAGCTCTTGTTTTACAAGTGAGATTCCAGGGGGCCCAGTGCAGAGGCCTAGCAGCTAAAGTCTTCACCTTGCACACCCTAGGATCCCATATGGGCGCCGGTTCTAGTCCCGCAGCCCCACCTCCAATCCAACTCCCTGCTTGTGGCGGTCTTTTGGGGAGTGACTCATCATACAGAAGATCTTCCTCTTTATCTCTCTTCTGTCTCTCTCTCTTTCTTTCTCTCTCTCTCTCTCTGTATATATAAGACTTTGTAATAAAAAATAAAAACAAATGAGATTCCAGGGATAGATGCTTGGCACAGCTGTTAAAAAGCTGGTTGAGACACCTGCATCCCATAGCAGAATGCCTCAGTCTGAACTTCAGCTCCTCTCCCAATTCCAGTTTCTTGTTCATGGACGTGCCTGGAAGTATCAGATGATGGTTCAATTGTCTGCCATGACACAGACAACCTGGATTGAGTTTCTGTCTCCTAGATATTTAGAACCAGGGGTTAGCACTCACCAACACCCCTGCTCTCTATGCTCTCTCTCTAGAGAGTGGGATTTATTATTATTTGGAAGGCACATGTACGCCTAGAGAAGAAGAAATGTGGAGTGATAACTTCCATCCGCTAGTTCATTCCCCAAATGGCTACAACAGCTGGAATTTGACCAGTCTAAGGCCAGGAGCCCAGAGCTTCTTCTGTGTTTCTCATGTGGATGCAGGGGTCATCTGCTGCTGCTTTCCCAGGCACATTATTAGGGAGCTGTATCAGAAGTGGAGCAGGCTGTATTTTATCCAGGGCCCATATGGGATGCCAGCATTACAGGCAGCAGCTTAACCTACACCATGGTACTAGCCTCTGAAGTATTTTATTTATTATAAAAACAAAAACCCCATGATATAGCCCTCATCATTACCCCTGTAAGTTCTATCTCCATACAAAATCTCTCTTAAACATCCCTCTCCTCCAATTCCACTGTCCCCTTAAAGAAGTCCTTCTTTGCACAGGAACCATGCAAAAGCTGAAGCTCCATGAGGGCAAGGTTTTTTTTTTTTTTTTTTTTTTTTTTTTTGCTTTTTTCTTCAATAATAAAGTCCTTGCATAGAACATAGTAAGCACACATGAATCTTAGGTTAACTAAATGAAATCATAAACTGATAGAATGTCATGAATGAAGTTAGATATTCTTTTTATTTAAGATTTATTTTTATTGGAAAGGTGGATATACAAAGAGGGGAAGAGACAGAGAGGAAGATCTTCCATCTGATAATTCACTCCCCAAGTGACCGCAACGGCTGGAGCTGAGCCAATCCTAAGCCAGGAGCCAGGAACTCTACCAGGTCTCCCATGCAGGTGCAGGGTCCTAAGGCTTTGGGCTGTCCTGGACTATTTTCCCAGGCCAAATGCAGGGAGCTGGATGGGAAGTAGGGCCACCGGGATTAGAACTGGTACCCATATGGTTCCTGGTGAGTGCAAGGCAAGGACTTTAACCACTACATTATTGCGCTGGGGCCGGAAGTTAGATATTCTTAAAACTGAACTCCCAGTTTCCACCTTTCCTCTCCAATCTCCATACCAGAGCTAGAACACAACTGCCAGAATACCTATCCAATCATGCAATTCAATCCCTTTGCTTTTCTCAGCAACTCATTATTTACCACAGGTAAAACCCTATACCAACAGATATGGCTAACTGAATGAATTTAGAATTAAATATCATTTTAGGATTTTTCTGCCCCAAGTTAAGACTTACTTGTGAGCGTTTCCAGCTGTGGCTAATAGCATAACTTCCCTTTGTCTGGATTTCTTCCTTTGTAAAATGAAAATGGTGACAGTGCTTCCCTCATGAAGCTTTTAAGTGTCAAAGGACTAACGTACCTGCATTGCTTAGAAAGTTTCTGGTTCAAAGTGGACTCTAAACAAATGGTTATTATTTAGGAAGAGGAGGAAATAAACAGGAAGAGGCAAGACACAGAACCTCAGGTCAAACATTATTTAAGGACACAGTAATGATAAATCCAAGACTATATTTACTGCTCATGCATAGTACAACCATATGATGCTAGTCCAACATGAATTATGGAAACTTCTACACGAGATAAAAACCATAAACACTCCATGTAAAAGACCATTTAACTTGTTAGGTCCTCAGTTTGTACATTTGCAGTATAAACTATAAGGACAAAAAGGAAACATGAAATAATGAGTCTGAAAAATACAAATGTATGTCCCTCTATTTTCCTACAACTGAAAGGATCACTATGCCTTCCTCACTTAGGGAAGGCCTGGTATTTTTCACATAGAATTATAATTTGGTTTTCACACATCTGCCATTTACTCTTTCTAGAGTGTGAGATAGTTGAGGACAAGAACAGAGATTTGTAAATTTGGGGATTTGAGTGCAATTGCTAAACCCCATACTGAGTACTTTAAAATACACAATGGATATTCCTTATATAGAAAAAGAAAGTGCCATCCGGGTGGGACTTAAGAAAGGGTAGTAGTATCAGCTTCTGTGGAAACTTGAGATGATTCCAAAAGCCTCTTGTTGGAATATAAATTCATGTCTCCATATTTGCTAGAGTCTCAGCTATAGTAACTTATAAATAAAAGATGTCAAGTGAAAATGTGCTGATCTCTCTCCACCTTGAGGAATCAACATATGGCTGCTCCTTTCAGAAACCTCCTTGATGGGATTTTACATTAAAAAGATGACAATGACCCATGTGGTGGCTGGGGATCATTTCACTCTTGCTCCATAAAAGCTTTGCTCACTATCAGTAGGGATCAGATCTGGGGAGAAACAGTTTAACCTGGGAACAAATCAGTTTTATAAAAAATCCCAGGAAGCTCGTATGATGGCTCAGAGGGTGATGCCACCATCTGCAACAAGGATGCCAGTTCAAATCCCAGCTACTCTATTTCCCATTTGCTTTGTACTAATGCTCTTGGGAAATCAGTGGAAGGTGGCCCAAGCACTTGTGCCCCTTGGACCTACATGAGCGAACTGGGTAAAGTTTCAGGCTCCTTACTTCCAGCCTCAAATATTGTGAGCATGTGGCAAATGAACCAGTAGATGGAAAACCTATCATTCTTGCTCTCACTCTGTCTTTGCTTCTAACTCAGCCTCTCAAATAAATAAATAGGGCCCAGCACAATAGTGTAATGGTTAAGGTCCGCACCTTGAACGTGCCAGGATCCCATATGGGTGCTGGTTCTAATCCCGGCGGCCCCACTTCCCATCCAGCTCCCTGCCTGTGGCCTGGGAAAGCAATAGAGACCGGCCCAATGGTTTGGGACCCTGCACCTGCGTGGGAGACCTGGAGGAGGCTCCTGGCTTCGGATCGGCTCAGCACCAACCACTGTAGCCTCTTGGGGAGTGAATCACCGGATGGAAGATC